>NW_026947487.1:63237500-73237500 GCF_034190915.1 Cavia porcellus | reverse complement strand
ATTCCCCACCACGGCTAATGGCCTTTCTTGTAATATTCATTCATTTGAAATATGCATGCTGATGCCATATCTTATTTTTCAAAAGAAATCTGTTTAAAGCCCAAAGCAAAATAATAGTCACATAGATTTCAGGCCACCATGGGTTACCATGTGTTTGATCAGTCTTAGCTGCTAGAAAATCTTTAAGAGCTAAAACCTTGTTAGTTAAAAACCTTGACTCTATTAAGATTTAGAAAATATTCCTTGCATATGTGATACATTCTTTACCATGTCATTTCACTCATATGTATGTTATTTGAAATAATTAAATTAGAATAAAATTAGAGGGAAGTTATATTTACCTAGTCATTTCTAATAATTATTTGATAATATAAAACTGTGCATCTGATATTTTAGTAAGTCATATCTTTGTAGCACTTATCAAAAGCAAGTGAGATGCTTAGTCAGGTACCCATGCACTCCTTACTCACCCCACAAAACTGAGCTAACCATGAGGTAGAAGTTCCAGGATACAAAGTGCTAAAAGAGCTACCAAGTCAGAAAATTTCAAAATATAATTCTAATACTTTGGCTACACCTTAGTTTAACTTTGTTTTAAAGGGAAAAATGCAGCTCTTTTCCTCACAGGAATCAACTGCTTATTCTTCAGATGTTTCATGATCCTAATTATTATTATGAAATTCATATCAGAGCACACCTTTTAGCTGGCACTTTGGTCCACTGTATCCAGGGCAGCACTTCCATTCCAATGAGGTAACAATTTTATGTTGCATCCTATAGACAGGACTGGATATCTTCTGAGCTCTAGAAAAGAGAGCAATTGGGGGAAAATAGATTATTGAAATTATCACTCAGAATTGGAATTGAAATTATAAATACAAAGTATTTGTAACAATGCCCAAAAGAAAATTCAGTAAGTGTCAACTGTTATAATAATCATCTTCATCATCAATATTACATTCAAAACTACTAAACTGAGATTTATTTGAATATATTATAAGAAACATTAGTGAATATATTGTAATTTTATATCGATATATGTCATTGTATTTTCTAAGGGTCTTATTTTTTACTGCTCATAATGTCTAGCTAAATCTATGTTAGAATTTGTTTCAATTCCAATTTGAAAGAATTTATAGGAATAACTTACTCTATTTCCTATATTATTACAGTTAAAAAGATCATTTCTCAACATCAAACAACTTGAAACAAAGGAGATATTAGTGATCTAACTTTAGAATAACCACTGTCATTTTCAATCTGTTTCATCTTCCAAATTTTAAAATTATACTACTTACTATTCTCATCATATCATATTTCAGAGAGTGACAGAGAATTATTTCTGAGATTAGGATTACAGAATAGAAATGAATTACAACATTTCAACATCATGATTATAATTAGTAAATAATACAAAATTACAATCTCTATGTACGTAAATTTAAGTCTTAAATGCAATTTTGCCATGTCATTCTTACATATATGAGTTTAATGAATACATGATTGTTTATCAAATAAGGCTATGAAATAGGTACTCATTACTATGTTTAATCCTCAAATTAATTCTATGATAAACTAATATCATTTGCTAATGAAGAATCTGAAAAAAGACTTGCCCAAAGTACTATACCTAAAAATAAAAGAAATGGAAATGTAACTGGTGTCGTGTGGGTTTGTCACACATACAATCCTTCCACATGAGTCATCATGAATACCTAAGAGAAGTACATAACCACAGATTGGACTTTAGGCTCCTGGGTTTCGATGTCTGCTTTAATATGACAGGTAACTTAATATGTCCAACGTTATTCCTCAGTTGCAAAATGAGTTATCAGATGCTTTCCATTTCTGAAGCCAAATTAAATTATTTACCTGCATTTCCTTCCATAAATTATGTTCAGTACATAACTCAGCCCAGTGAAATATTGCCAGTTCAGTTGCTGAAATTAAGTAGGAAGTAAGGCAATTTGGAAATGGACTTTGTTTAGAATTTGTTGAATCACTGATGGGGTCAGTGTTCCTGCTTTAGCAAATGAATATCTTTGCATGTATGTCAGACACAATAAAAGACAAGGCGACAAATATTGTGTAAGTACTGAAATACGAATGGAGAGGATATCCAAATTATAAAAACATAAGACATAAAATAAAGACACTTTGAGTGTGTTTAAAAACAATAAGCTCACCTTGAATCTAGAAAGGCAGCAGAATAATTACTATGCTAATATTTTCATTATTGAAGAAGGAACAATACATTCTTTGTATCATATTGACAAGGAAATTGCCACAAAAGGAATAAATGGGGAAAGAAGTCAGAAGCTCAGGTCTCCAAAATCCCTAAGATGTGCTTATTTCTTTGGACCATGAACAGTTCCTCAAGGGACTCAGACACCTTGATTTTATGTATCTTTACCGTACACTGTTCCAGATTGCTGATGTTTCACTTCTGGAGTTATTTGCATGACAATTTGCATGACATTAGACATCATGAATAGCAACTATATTCTGTGTTATAGGCTCTTCAGAAACACCTCCAGCTGAGCTACTGTGACCACATGAATTCAGAGAAAATTTCAAGTGCCCAGTCCTATATTTTAGTGCAATGGTGCAGACTGTATTAAAACATGAAAGCCAAATAATAAGGGTCATTAAAACAGATGCAAAGAAAAAGGCCCCACTTAACCACTTCCTTGTGTGTAATTATAGTTAATGGCTTTCCCTTTGTTAAAATATGGGCCAAGTTATGTTTGGACTCTCTTACCTAACATGAAAAGAAAATTATCAATAAGCCTTCAAAGTCATGTATACATTTTGTAAGCTATTAAAGGATAAGAATGGTGGTAAAGTGGTATGTAATGATGACTATAAAAACAGTAATAGGCATGCGAGTTAACAGTTATTGAACATTCACAATGAATAAGACAATAGGTTAAGGGTACTATATTGTCTCACAGAATCCTAAAAACAATTTTTTGGTACAAGTGTTGGCATCTCCATTTTAAGTTGCTAAAGGTCATACATCTAATCTAATGTTATGACCCGCCCCTGACCCTACTACAGGTACGTACCTGGGATGACTAATTTGTATTCCCAGCCACAAATAATTAAGGAGCAGGCAGTGGCTTTTTCCAGAAAATATTACGTACCTCTGAAGACAGGATCCACTGGTCCAGGCACAGGGTCCTCTCCCGCTTGGAGCATAAGAGACCTGGTTATCCAGAATCACAGAGGGAGATAGCCTGGTATGTACATAAGCACACCAGTTCCTGAGGGAGAAATTCTTACTGTTAGAAGAATCAATGTCAGCAAGTATTCTTTTCATCAAAAGTACTTTACAGGCTTACATATACCCCAAACACTGATGTCTAGCTTTAAAATATGATAAAATAAAATATGAGAGAAAACTCCCATGTTACACATTGCTATACTCATGGAAAATAAAGAAACTAGTAATGTTAAAAATATAAAAAACTAAAACCACAATTTATACTCTTTGGTTGTAACATTTCAAAATCCAAGATTATTAATATTAGTAAAACTATTAATATTATTACAGAAGTAAGAGTCCCAGTTCTAGGTCTATTGCTTTAGACAACATGCAGTAAGATGGAATGTGTAACAGTATGTAAGTAAATAAACACCTTATGGATTAAAACAATAAATAGTACTATTATTAGCATTATATGATTGTATGCAATGAAAACAAAATATTCTAGATGGAGATTTCAATTAGAAACCAGCAATATAAATTTGATATGTCTATACAATTAATAACTAAATTAATTTCACAATATCAATTAAATGTCTGGGGGCCAATAATATTTAATACTATTCATAATGCTATGAATAATGTACTTTAAAATGGGTGCAACAGAGGCAATGTAAAATTTAATTTATAAAAATTTAAAGCATTAAAGGGAATATTTCAAGTAATGTAACATGTTAACAGGAGGGAAAAGTCAATGACAGTATGTTAATTCTCACATTAATCTTTCCAATAAGGTATTTTTAACTTTTATGCATTTTAAATCAGCTTACGCTCAATTTTCAATAATGAACTAAAAACATGAAATTTGGAGAGTTCTGTCCTTGGCTGTAGCAGAGTAGATCAATGCTTTGATCTTCTTACGTTATCTCCCTACAGTAAAAATTGTGAACCTTACCAAGATGTACAAAGCAGCACTTTTCAGAGGTTGGACTACAGACCACACAATCACTTGATCCTTCAAAGGCAGAGACACCAGATAGGAGCTGCACATTCAATTTGAAACTGCATTCCAGGGGAAACTATCCCTGGACAGCGAGAACACCTGGTGAAGGTGAAGGAAACAGATGCGAGCCGGCTACCAAGGCGGGGAAACAAGCAGACCAAGAGCCAGAGACATCACCTTAAAGCCAGTGCAAGCACCCCTTGACTCTCTGGCTGACTACTCTATTTTGTGTGCAAACGACCAAACTTAGACACAGAGTGCTCAGCATGAAGAAACAGACAGAACTAGATGTAAGAAGCAGGAAACCAGGATCAGGATATGCAGTAAATGCCAGTTAATAGAAAAAGTGAGCAAACAAACAGAAAACAGAGGCGAAACAGATGTTACACTGACTACAACATTTCACCATTGAATCATGCAAGAAATATACAGTGTCTGAATTAAACATTGATGTGCTAATTGAGTTTTGGGTACTGTAGAAATTAAGATCAGTGAACTAGATGGGGCAGTAGAGGCCATCCACACTGTACGACAGAGGGCAGAACAGTAAACAAAAGAGCTCAAACGGTCTACGCTTGTGCAGTTAGACTTTTAGAAGGGCAAGAGGGAGAGACTGGGGCAGAATGCGTATTTGATATGAAAGAAACATTATCTAAATTTCCTTATCAAGACCAAACCTCGTATTTAAGAAGCTCAATGAATTCCTGAAGGAAAACCTCACTCCAGCATATCATACAAAAATGTCAGAAAACAACATACAGACAACAAGAACAACAGCAACAAAAGGTAATGCTAATGAGCTTGATTTAATCATTCCATATTGTCCATCTAAAGTATTCACCTAGCACAGTAAAACATTTTGTGTGAGGTTCGCCTGTATGGGATGTTTAAAAATTAAGGCTCCTTAAAGAGAGGGAAAAGACACATTGGCACGTTATTAAAGTATGGTGAGGGAAAATAATATAAAACAGAGAACTGAGAAAAGCAACAAAAAAATAGGAGAGAGTCAAAATGAAGAGGATCACACTAAAGGGATAGTTTTTAAAAAGCTAGATTTCCATGCAAATCCAGTGATGATCCTCATCACTGAAAACTTGTCTGTCACATGAGTATTTGACAAATGACAATGAAAGTGGAGAGGGGAGAAGAAAAATACAGATACCATTATAGGTACCACTATGTGTGTACTTTGGGAGTTGGAAAAGAAAAAATTCCTTTACTCTGTAAGAAAAAAATGGTTGTGCATCTTTGAAAATCCTAAATAATAAATACTCTTATGACCAGAATAGACAGACAAAGCAGCAGCAGCTCAGATGGCTCAGTGGCCCATCAACTGTTAATCCAGTGCAAATTTGCTCCCCACAGCAGAAGAGCCCCTGGGGTGACTCCTAATTAGGTTTGTGCTACTGATGAAATAAGCTCATCAAGGGGTGTTAAAAATACAAATATAGTTTTAAAACAAAATGACCTGAAAATATGGGTTTAAAAAGATACTACATTAAGCATGGAAAAATCATGACAGGCATTTTAAAGGCAAGTGCAGTGATCCTTGGTAAGTATTTTGTTCAAACCCAGAGATCCTCTGCACCTGTTAGGATTGATCTTGGTGGATGGACCACAGTGATAGTGAAGCGTTCAGATTTCCAGGGGGTCGTAACCCTGCATCCTACAGCCTGTGTCTGGGAATCGCTTTAAAGCAATAACTCTTCGGCTTTTGTGCAGCAATGTGTACTGAAAAACACTTGTATCAATTCTTTGGATTTTCTAAGTTGTAAGTTAGAGGTTTGCCCAGGGAAAAGCAGAAATTTTTGGTTATGAATAAAAGCCTGGATCCTTGCACGCATAAAAGAGAAACTGAAGAAGGTTTCTGTTAGGACTTGCAAAACTCAAAGGCTTGTGTATCACAAATGAACAAGAGGTTTATAAATGGTCTACTGTATTTTTCATATTAACATTTTAGAAACTTGATCTTTAGGAAAAGATAATGAAGAGACAAAATGAAGAAAAATTTCATTAAGTAGTGGCCCAAACATAGCCCTTCTTATTGACTGGGGCAACAAAAGATAAGAACAACACAGGATATTTTCTGTAAGAAATAAAGGGCAACGATCTAAGAATTAACATCGTTCAGTTATACTAGTCCTTTGAACTCAAGTTAATGAATTGCTTGTCATCCAATGTCTATGAGGTTAAATGTTCCATACTGGTAACCCATGACTTGAACTGGCACTTTATAAAAGAACTATATCCTGAGGAAGTTCAACAGAGTCAAGGCAAACAAACAAAATCCCTACCATCAATCAAGCCAATGGCCTGCAATTTCCTTCCAAAATTGGGAAAGATCCTATATTTTGGAGAGCCTTTACACATCGAAGGACCCTCTGTTCTTTCATCTCATACTGAGATGAATTCAGAAATTCAAAGGGAAGCAAGAGGAAAATGAAGCAAAACATGACAGGTGGTTGCTTCTGAAAACTGACATTCTCTCTAAGAAATAGGTTCATCTGGTGTCATGGTTTATGTCTGTGGCCCCCAGACCTCATGCGTTTACATTGTGCATTGGTGATTGGTTCATTGTCTAGTGCTTAGACTGATGGTGTTAGTGCTACATCTGCCTAGAGATAGAGCCAACGTGCAATGGAATGGCAACAACAACAACAAAAAAAAAAAAAAAAAAAAAAGGTGTGTGTCTCTCTCTTGCAGGTTTCCACTTGCTGTTTTCAGCTGCCATAAACTGTGGCTCCGCCATGCCACCCTGCCTTGGAGCCAACTAAATTTAGACTAAAACCTCCAAAAACTATTAAAAAATAAACCTTTCCTTTCCCAACTTTGGGCATCGGGGCATCGAGTATTTTTGTCTCAGCGATGAGTAAAAAATAACTAAGACACCTGGTCACTTTCGCTTCCCACCTGGTACCCATCCATGCCTCCCTGACTTGAGAAACTGTAAGATTACAAATGATCCCATTTCTTTGCTTTGTTCCTAAAACTGAGTACAAATTATAAATGATAAGAACACGTACATGTATTAATAATTCACAAATGCTTCTGGAAAACCCAAGTTTTTGTGGGATTTAGAGAGAAATATATTAATTTATGCTTTATAAGGAAATAACTCAATCATATTTCACTAATTTATCATATGAAGAGCCCTATATCCTTAATTATAAGATTATGGCTACATGTAAATACTTAAAATAACTAGATTTGACAATTACTAAAAGCAAAATGATAAAATGACAATATTGTATATCACTGTACACTAAACTCAAGTCCTCACCAATTCAATGATCAGAAATGGGATAAACATATCCTAAATATACAAAAGTTAGTCCTGCATTTTAAATCACACATTTACTACTTTTGCAAATTCAACTTGCTCATTTTACTCTAAAGTTCTTCATATAATTCTAACATAATTCCTTTTCTCTTACTTTTGTATACATTAATAAAAAGTATTTAATTTAAATTCAAGTTAAGTTAATTATTTTATTTTTGCCTGTTTTGAGGCAGAGTCTCTCTATGTTGTCCTCTTAGCTTCTAAATTGCTATTTTTCTGCCTCAGGCCTCTGAGTAGCTGGGATTACAGCTACAGTATAACCACTCTTGGCTAGCAATTTGTTTTAAAAGGAAAACAGAAATTTAAAAGCAAGATTGAACGTTAAATATATTTTTGTTGATGGTAATAATTGTGGACAAAAATATTCAAACAAGTTTCATTTGGTCCAACATTCAGTTAAGTCTCTGGGGACAAATATGTGGTTTAAATTATTCAAAAGGAACGCATTTTAAATAGCACCACCAGTCAGAGTGTTTTCTTTAACAAAACAATCAAAACATAGAAGTAACTTGGGTTCATTTAAGATGAATGAAAGAAAATAGACCATATTTTATTTATATATTATATCTATTGCCGTATATATGTTAAATATATCTTTAAATATATTCACTAAGACAATGAAACTGTACTCAGTCATAAAAAGGAAATCCTTTTAAGGTTTACAACATAAGTAAACCTTAAAAATGTTATACCAAGTGAAATAAGCTAGTCACAAAAAGACAAATGTTGCATAATTCTACATAAAAGGTGGCATCTGAAGTAGTTAAATTCATGGAGACAAAGAGAAATGTGGTTGCCATGCATTAAGAGGATGGAGGAATAGGGAATTATTTTTTAATAGGTTGAAAACCTTCAGTTTGGCCAGGAGATTTAGCTCAGTGGCATAAGCACTTGCCTGGCAAGTGCAAGGTCTGGAGTTCCCTGGTACCAAACAAACAAACAAACAAAACACTTTGGTTTGTAAAGACAAAACCATTCTAGATCTGGATGGTGGTAATGGCTGCAGAGCCATGTGACCATATTTAATGCCACAGAACGGCACACTTAATGATGGTTAAAATGATCAGTTTTATGTATATTTCAGCAGAACAAAAGTAAATACATACATACTTAAGAATATACCTACACACGTACTGGCAAATGCAATGAGAAGCCATAAGTAATTATTTTGTATGCTTTTTGCCAAAATTAGAGAAAACTGAACTTAAGAAGAAACAGAGGAAAAGATAAAGAGAGGCTCAAAAGAGAAAGGGGACAAAGAGGGAAAAAGAAGGAAAGAAAAGGGAGGAGAAATGAGGGATTTCTCTTAATAACGCAGCTGTCATATATACACCTTTTTCCAACTCTGTACATCAGAATTAGAAAGTCACTTCTTACGATGCAGCATGCCCTGGTGGACAAGATTTCATTCTCTTTTTATCTTACACATGGAGCAAGTAAAAAGAGCTTTATATTTGTGCTGCTTGTTTTTCTCCTGTGTAATAAAGAGGAAGGAGAGTGTAAGGAGGTGTGGGCAAAGCTGTAAGCCACGGAAAATAATCCGGGCACGTTCCTCAAATGGAGTCACGGACACAGCTGTCAGCGTGGCCAAGGTGGATGTGGAGCGTGGCTGTCTGCTTTTGGGTCTTTACTCCTCAGCCTGTCATTCACGCCCGGCTGCTGGATGTGGTTTCCTCCTTGGTACAGTGTGATAACACTGCCTACCGCACAGCACTGTGGTGAGTCTACAGGAATTACCCAGAAGGCAAATGCTCGCTGCTGCTGCTGCTCGGAATTAAATGATTCAGAAAGAAGTGGATTTTTTATGAAGAGTGTGACTCTGATCTATTCATTTTAACCACAATTCATCTTAACCATATTTGCTTTTATGTTTTAAGTCAATACTAATTTCCAGAAAACCAATACAGAAAGTGATCATTATCCTTTACGTTCACTTTGGATGATGAAGCTTGGCATTCTGGAGAAATATGCTGTACAAGATAGCTCCATATCCTTAAGAAGTTATGAATATAAGCAACTCCAAAGTATTGTTATTGAATATCTTACTATAATTTTTATTTTTTAATCAAAGTGGAAAACAGTTCCCTGTCAAATTATTAATTTGAAAGACTAAAATTCACTTGTATTCACAAGTCGTAAATGAGACAATAGTATAAGAGATACACACTCACTATGAAGACATTATAGAAATGTATGGCAAAATTTACAGTTAGTAAAATATCCTGGGCATGTAAACCCCTCTTAAATGAAGTCCTGCATATTTTATATTTAGTTTCAGCTGATAGTTCAAAAGACTAGCTTATATCAATAATTATTTTAAGAAAATGGATGATTTATTTTTAGATAAAGGAATGATAAATTTAGTGGTTCATTTCTTTTACTGTGCCTTTACAATCATAGCTCATTCTTTTACAAAGTTATTTGTAGTATTCAAGTGTAGCTGTGTTTGGTCGCACACACCTGTAATCCCAGCATTAGGGAGGCTGAGGCAGGAGGATTGCTGCAAGTTCAAGGCCAGCATGGCTACATATCTCAAAAAAATTAAAGTATTAATTTTATAAAAGAATCATGTAAATGATTATATAAAATAAAAGTTCCAAAAGCAACACTGCAAAGCTCAGATCACTTAATTTTATGATTAATTTAGGTTTTAAAAAGAAACACCATGGCCAGGGATTTAGCTCAGCGGCATAAGTGCCTGCCTCACAAGCACGAGGTCATGAGTTCAGTTCCTAGTACCACAACAATGACAACAAACCCACAACTTTTGCAATTAAAATCTTTTGTCAGGTATTATTAATTTGTTTTCTTCAATTTTAAAAGGTTTTTAACTTTACGTTGTCTAAAGAGTCACGGACTAATATCTATATATAATATTCTTAAAGTAAATTTGTAGGAGAATGAGCTACATGAGTCCCCATTCCAGGGTATATTTTCCAATTTTTACAGCCAAAATAGTACTTTTTAAAAGTGTCCCATTGAATTCAATATGTGACATATGTAATTTCTAAGTGAATATTCGCATGGTTAGCGTTTAATGTAACTCTTCTGTACATTTGTTTCGCTTTACCTAATCCTATCCATTTCCGTGTTCCTGTCTCCTCAGGCCCCTGTAATCTGTTTCTGCTCCAGTAGGTGGCAGGCTTTCCCACAGCGCAGACCACAAAGGCAGAATACCGCTCTGTGAGGTTTAATTCTACACTTGATCCAACTGCCTGTTTGAATTGACTCTTTTAGCACCTGCACCTAAAAATATATTTTTAAAATTATAGTTTTTATAAGCAGAACCTGGCCTGAACAAGCACTGTCATTTAATTGTTAAATTCTGGCATATAAAATACAAAATATATTTATATATGTAGTAGTAACAGAGTGGAAATTCCATACCATTGATCACTTGCATCCTTCCTAAAATAGTTTTTCTTCTTTACTCTGACACAGCATATTTCTCAGTTTCTTCCTAATTGTTTGGCTCTGTAGCTCTCTTTCCCAAGCATCTTCCACATCTACTCCATAAAATACTAGAACTTCTCTAATTACAATTGTAGGTTTATTTCAGTATCGTCCACATGCATGAATTAATACAATTCTATACACTAGTACTTTGCCCAATTTATATTTATAGCCAGTGTCTATATAGACAGAACAATTTGAAATAAATGCTGTGAGTGAAATAAGGCTGATAAGTTAGGAATAATGAGCAAGAGAATGGAAAGCTTTCCTTCAATTGTCAGAGAAGGTCTTTTGATTAGAGCTGCACCTGCAAGTTCAAAAGGAGCCTCTCAGCCTAAGTGCTGAAGGAAGAGTATGCAATAGTGACAGAGCGGAAATTCCATACTGTTGATCACTTGCATCAAGAGGAAGACAGGAAGGAGTTTCCTACAGATGCACATTAACTCGATAGGACCAGGGAGCAGACAGCAGGCCAGTGTGCTCCCAGGAAATAAAGTAAAGTGAGCTGACAGTGTGGCAGCGAGAAACCAAATCTCACAGAGTTTAAGGCACACTTCTCTGTGAATCAAGAACGTGTTTGGAAATCATCAGTATTTTTTAAAATTTACTATTAGATAGTAGTTGTTGTCACTGTTTTAGAAATACCTTAATCAGTTTCATTTATAGTTTTGAGTTTGCAAAAAATGATATATGGCAAAAAATCTTAAAAGCCTGAAAGAAATAAATCTAAAACTTCTAAGTAGATGTTATTCTTTTTCATCTTATTTGCACCTAAAATAATGTGCAACCTAGAATAATGAAGTATTATATTTGGTGAAGTGCATTCATCAATTTAAACATTAAAAAAAACTCTCACTTGCAAAGAGAGTAGACTATAAGAGGCCAGACTGGAAGGGTATGGGTCACTTAGGACATCAGTGGTGGACAATGATGAATAGCAACAGGATTTTGGTAGCTAAAATGGAAAGAAACTCCATGTTGGGATTTGAAATATACTAGTGGGTCAAACTTGTTGATGGATTAGATAAACATTAGGCGGGAAAGAAAAATGTAAAGGATACATCTACAATTTCCAGCTATTAAAGTATGCATGTGCAGGGTTATAGAATATGGGTCAAGTAGGCAGTTGAATAATCTGAGTAACTCATTACTTACTATCATCTGAGGCATGGGCTACTGACTCCATTCAGGATGATTAACCCATTCATCCTCTCACCAGATTCCTTCAGAATCTCCCCACTATTTGATTCAACATCAGTACTTGTGACTTAGAATTTTTCTCTTTCGTCCTTCTGGGTCTGCTGTAGGTCACAAAGGTGCATCATGGAGAGATTTTTGTTCACTATTTTACTACTAGCACAACCATGGTGCTAGGAACACCCTAGATTCTCAGCAAATATTGGTTCAAGACGTCAACATACTAATCCTAACTTCTTTGTATCCTATTTCAAAGTGCTTGGTCATTTATGAACACTCAGTGTGCCAAAGAGGAAACCACAACTCTGGTGTCGCTGAGTTTCTGCAGTGCCAAAATACCAGAGAAAACAAGAATGCACAAAATTATGCCACAGTCATCTGTAAAAACAAACCTACCTTAAGATTATTATTTAAAAAGTAAAAAAGAATTATTATAAAATTCTAAAAGTGATAGATGGAGGAAAAAGATGATGAATTTACAATGAATCAACTAGATTACTTCATGGAAGAGTATTTCCTTGGGAAGAATTCTTCTCCATATTCATATACTGATTCATATTTCACATTCATCTTGGTTAAGTATTTATTAGTAACCTTATGTAAATCAGATATATCTTTATCATCACTGAAAGTATGATCCAATAAGCAAAGAAACAGCAAGTTCATTATTATTGTTCACTGCTACAAGTGCAGTGGAAGAATTCAGAATTCAGAGTCACAGGAGCACTTAGCAGGGACAGCTAACCTAGCAGGTGAGAAGCTGCATTATTATATATTACTATGAGCTACAAAATTATTACTATTGAAGAAGTACTGAAGTATAAAATTATTATTATTGAGGAAGTATTATGAGGTATAAAAGTATTATTGAGGAGCTATTATAAAGTACATATGATTGAGAAAATATTATGAGGTATAAAATATTATCCAAGAAGTATTATAAGTATAAAAGTATTATTATTGAGGAAATATTATGAGGTATAAGAATGTATTATTATTGAGTAAGTATAAAGAATAAAAGTATTATTATTGGGGAAGTATTATTAGGTATAAAAGCAGTAGATGAGGGAAAAATGTAGACCATGCTATCTAAAGAGACAAGCTAGAGGAAAAGTAGAGTTATTTCTCAAACAATATATGTTGGATCTGAGAACTACAAATTTAATTATGCAGGAGATAGAAGAGATGAGGTTAAGGAAATAGGCAGGCAGTAGGTGATGGGGACACAACTCGCTAATGAATACCGACTCCGTTCTGGAGGTATCCAACAGCCTCTGAAGGCTCACAAGAAGGAAGTGAACTGCTCATTCTAGTTTTCCCACTTGTGATGATAAACTATACATGACAGGGAATTATATTATAGGAGTTGAGTACCAAGACTTGGAAACCAGCCGCCTTGGCTTTGAAACTTTGTCCAAAGGGTTGCTAGCCAAGACACCTTAGGTGAGTTCTTTAATCTCCGCATAAAGAAATTGTGACAGAAACTTCTTCCTTTGGAGTTATGTGAGTTAAAAAATATAGTAGTCACTCAGAATGGAATAATATGGTATTAGGAATATATGTCATGTAAATGTATGACTATTATGCGCTCTCTCTCTCTCTCTCTCTCTCTCTCTCTCTCTCTCCTTCTCTCTCTGGTGAAGGGTCTCTGGTGTTGCCCAGGCTGACCCTTAAAATCATGACCCTCCTGGCCTGCTTCCGGAGTAGCTGGTATTATAGGCTTGTGTGACCATACACAATGCCACCACCATCATTATATTTTACTAATCAAATGAAAATTTTAAAGACTTCTTTCAATCTTATCAAGGCCTTCTTGGGCCAGCACTGTCCAGAAGAGAAGAACCTATGTTTTCCTTAATGCGTTTGTCTTTTGCATGAACAATGAGTTGGAAATGAGAAGGATTAAAAAGAGAAATCCTCAGAATATCAAATTGTATAGTGCTATTTTTCCATAGAAATTTAATATTACTTACATTGGAAAATTCATATGATGAAATTGTTTAGATAATTACACTTATTACGTGGTTTTCCTATAACTCATTGAATAAAAATTAGATAGATTATATTGGTGTTTACTTTTTATAGTAAATATTTCTTAGAGGCAGTAATTTATTACTATTTTAAAAATTCTAGGTGTATTGAGAGCCTAGAACAGTGTTAAAGACATGACAGGCAATTTATAGCCAATCATCAAATAAATTTTCCCAAGCTTAGGAAAGTAAGGGTTTTGGATAAAATAACTATCATCTGTTCATGAGCTACTATTTATCCAATTGTTAATTACTAGTTTTATTTATGACACAATATGCCGTTTCTTGTATGTTACATAAAATTCAACTTGTATTTCTGTTGAATTATCTTTGTTAATTTATTATATTTTCTATCTTATTTAAAACAACTCCTGGCTACAGCATCTCTGAAAATCTCATAGTACTTGCTTATGACTGAGTTCTAAATAAAATTTAAAGAAAATAAGATTTCAGATGCTAGTATGTCTAGTAAAAATGGTGCATGTAAACAATTGAGAAAGAGGTCTCAACAAAGGATATTTACAATTATTAAACAAACACATCCTGTTGTCCCCCAAATGAGAAAGTTTAATATATGTCTATTATAGATAAAATCTACTCATTTCAAGTTAAACATTTTTATAATCATAATATTTGTTTTGCATTTAATTTGGATTGTTCCAAATTCTAAGTGAATAATCAAAATTTTAGTTAAAATCAGAATTACTTGTATATTCTCAAACCCTTGAAATATAATGAAAAAACTGACTTACAATGAAGAGCAGAATGCATACCTACAAATCCATTACCTGCTTCCCAGTCTCTCTCCCTCATCTCTGTACAACAATAGCTCAGATCAATGCTTTTCAAGTAGCAGGTATCAACTCCTATTCTTCACTTGAGTTTTGCTATACTTTTATTGAAAATGTTTTATTCAATTTAGCTCCCAAGGCATCATTTCAGAACCACTTTAAAATTGTTTTACTGTTGGAAAATGTATTTGTAAGTTTAGTTCTGTACCACTGAACTTCTAGCATTCTCAACTACGTATGACTGGCTAGTGAATGAGGAAAACATTGATATGATCAGGTATGATTTTTCCTGTCTTTGGTTTGTGGGCCATTTGAAAACCTTCTCAACAATATTCCTTTAAACTTAGTTTTATTATTTTAGTTGAAAAATTCAAATTGCTGTAACTAAATAAAATTTTGTGAAACATAGGCTTTCCAATTCATCACATTCATGTTAACAAACACAATATAATAAAAGTATATAAAATATTATTTGTTGAGCATTTTTCTAGGAGAAGCATCAATTAACTTGAATCTTTATTATACTGTTGCAAAATTGTATTTTTTTATCTGCATCCCATGCATAGTACCACTATTTTAAACAGGAAGAAACTGAGACCCAAGAAAATAATTTGATTTGTGCAAAGTCATGGATCTAAATAGGCTACAAACCAGGTTCAATTACATGGATTTATGGTGCACAACAGCTCAGTTGGTTTGGTGTGGCCCTTAATAACTATACCTTTCACAACATCTCACTCCAATTTTCAGATCTGTATATGTCAAATTTTGTTAATTTTTCTTTCATATTTTGGATATAGTTTTGGGCACAACGAACATTTCTTTGAGTAGAATTAAATAGCCACATTGGTGCTATTTTGGTAGCGACCATCCAGGTGATGGTCCTTGTGTAAGTGCATAGAAAAGTGACTTCGATTATTTTGGCTAAAATTGCTACCTTCTACTTATGCATTTTTTGACATAAGATAACAACTGTAATGCTGAAATTAAAACTATGATTTGATTTTATTTTGCACCTGATACAATTTTGAGTGAGACAGTTTAACTGTTCATTTAAAATTTTACAATCAGAGAAAGTAAAAAAGAAGAAGAAAACCTTACTTTCCTCTAGTTGTTTCAAAACTGGATTTTCGAGTGGTGGTTCTTTGGCTTTGAACACTATCACCTCTGCTGGGGTATGTTTCCCGAGGGGATCGATTTCCCAGGTCACCAGCTGATTTTGGAGAGTTTGCTTGTTGATCTGACTTTCTGGCAAAGCTTTGAAGAAATTTCAGTGTAGAATTGGAAAGCTCTACTGTCTCTGCTTCAGGTTTGAAGCTGGCATTAGCTCTGTTTGGAAAGGCAAGCTTTGGTGACTCTACCTCCCCTTCTGTTTTCCCTGTGGCTGTGGCTGTTTGGTTTCTCGCACTCTGGGAGGTCCAGCTAGACTCTGAGGGAGGCAATGTTGATTGCAGAGGATGCACTTCAGATGTTCCCAGCACAGGAGCTGGAGATATCTTAGCTGATGGGCTCTGAGTGGTAGAAAGCATTTGAAGACTTTGTGTCTTATTGACAGGATCCCAAAGAGAAGTCATCTTCTTGTGGGAGTTTTCATCCTCAGGGGTAGTCCAAGGATGCTCAGTGTGGTCAAGCCCAATGCCCCCACTCCATAAACTGGAGAGGAGGACAAATAACTTTGCTCCGTTCATCTCAGTAGTTTGAAGCCAAAAGCGTCATGTAAAATTGGGAGACAAAGCCCTTCCAGACTTTTTGATAGCTGTTTCCACAGTGAATGTGCTAGGACAGAGTTTCGCTTCACCCACTCGGGGTGTGTAGAGGAAACAGGTTTCTGCGCTCTGTAGGGAATCAGGAAGTGCGATTTCCTGTTTCTGCAGGGTGTTTTTCTTTTGTGTGTGTGTGATCTGTGACTTCTGCTGGAGTGGATCTCTGGCTGTGGTGCAGGACCTCTGACAAAGCTGAGGGTAAATGGTAAAACACAGGCAGTCATTAGGAAAACCCAAAGGAAAAGCACAACGTGACTCTCCTTTCTTATATGACCTCATGTTTCATTGAAAAAGAGTTCATGTTGGCAATGGGGAGTATGGAATTCTGTGATAATATGCTGAATAGAAGAAGTTAACAATTTTTTCTGCTATATAAGAAAATTGAGAAAAAAACCTTAATTCTTCTACACTGCTCCATACCCCAAAGCCACATTTTGTTCAAATGAATATCTTTGCATAGACACATTCAAAAACTTGTTTGCAATGTCTGTCCTTCCCTTTATAATGGGGATGAACTTATTAAATGTAAAACACTTGTGTTGGCTACTTTTTCTCATTTCTCTCCCAAAGTTGAAGGGAGAAGGGTTTAATACAATTTATTAAAGTTTCCGTCCATAATCAGCTGGCTCCAGAGCAGGGTGGCATAGCGGACAGGCATTGCAGAGGGAAACACAGTTCCTGGAGGAAGCGGGTAGCAAAGCAAGTGAAAAGGGGCAAGCCAAGCCTTTTTTTGTCCCTTGTTTTGTACCTTAACTGTAGGGTTAGGGTGGTGCAAATCAATCAGCGGGCTGGCTTAGTAATCATTGATCCTTAATCGGTGCACCCTCGACTCCCAGGACCATGAATCAGTCACACACTCCAGCATCACCCTCCCTGAAAAAGCCCCACCTATGACTGCATGAGAACATCTAGACACAAGCTATAGCAACACTATGTTTTAAAAATGCTTTAGCCATATCATCGCTTGAAGTTAATCCTAGTGATTGTAAGAAATAGCAAGGAATTACTGAATTATAAAAGTGTACAAGAAACTTATTTTAAATTTTACTTAGAATTTTTACCGATACCAACTAATACCATAAATAATCAAAATTTTACTTTCTCCATTTTTGAAACCTATCTTCTAATTGTGGGTGTCAATTTTTTTATTACTGAAAACATGAAAAAATGAGTTAAATGAAAAAATTAAAATAAGATCATATTCGATGGTTTTTATACTTCTACTGTAGTCCAAAAAGTATTTTAATTGTACATAACACAGAACTGAAATGATCAAGGAGTCTTCTAGGATTACTTTTCTAGTAAATAGAACTCATGGAATTTATGATTTTATTTCTTTAGTAAATATCTGATTCTTAGGCTTCAATTAAACTTATCTGCAAGATTCCCCTCCAGATACTTTGGACAGATATGTATTAATTCACTCATTTACTCACTTTCTAAACCAACTGGCACAAGGTACTCCTTTTTAAGGACTAAGATTGTGAAAGAAATAAAAGAATATTCTTGAGTGTCAATTTGCTTATGTCCCATAACATGGTATTTGAAGGCATAATGTATGTGTAGTTAATCTTTCTGTCAACCTCTTTTTCAGGCACTAGGCTCTAGCTAAACATTGAACAAAGATTTTTTTTTCTCTCAGAATTGGAAAATAGGAAGTTAATCCTTGTTTTGCTATATATTATTGTAGAAATGTGCTCTTGTTCTTAATTCTGGACACACAAAACAAGAAGTTGATGTGAAACCTTGTTTTCCCTGAGTTATTATTTGTTAACACCTTTTCTCCTCCAGTCTTTGCGACTCATTGATATGAACACATTGCAGACTTTACTAGGGCATGTGTAATGTGAGGTTATTTAAACTCAGCAGACCCAACTGAATATGCATTAGTAAAACTTTGCATTAGTAAAAGAGCAAAAGATTATGATTCAGACTTTCTAGGCAGCAAATAGTTACTAAGAAGAGCAATGAAACAGTATAATTTTTACAATACAATCAGTATTAAGAGCAAGGCTTTGTATCTTCTTAATCTGAAAAAGTGGAGCAATGACCTGTGGCTTGTAGTGGAAGAGTAATTCCAGAAGATTCAAGTAAACTGTGTCTGATGTACAATTTTGAATCAGTTTCCTTAGACTTGGTCGAAGTCCAGAACATTTATCAACAAACAGGTGGCACTCATAGTTTGGTTTGTTTAAATTTTATTTGATTCTGTGATTGAAAAGACTACCTTAATCCTGATCAAAATCAGTACACTTTCGTGATAACGGGGAATCAGTTATAATATCTATAACTGATATTAAATAGCTATCAAATGGCAACAAAATTCAATGATATTATTAAGCAATTCACTTCATTTCTTGTAAGGTATTGACCAAGAATGCCTTTTATTCACCTCTTTGCAAGTGTACAATTGACCCTGGGATCAAAAGGCTAAAGGTTCTGTGTCTCATTATTGATCCGCTAAGCAATCCTGTGCTCTGGATCCCTAGAGAATATCCAGCTCTTTTGATGGGTTTAGGCGTATGGATCAGCCCTTAATTGGACACATAAAACATTTGTAGGGCGGAAACTATCAGAGGCCTTGCTTCAAATTCTGCTTACTGAGACTCATCAATAGTCACCAAACAGCGATTTAAAACCTAATATTCCTAGGAAGTCTGCGTAAAGAAAAATCAGTTCACATCTTCCTCTAGATACTCCAAATACTATTATTAAACTTACCATTATGTTTGCATAGCCTTCAGCCTTTTGTTATACCCTCATTTACTACTAGATCTTTTATATTAAATCATGTCTTACCATTTTGGCAACTTACCTTGAAAATTTTATAAGAAATCATGTAACTCATTATGTGATATGCTATCAGGGGATTTTTGCATCACTTTTCTTTATATCATCAACATAAGATTGAATCTATACTACAAAATGGGTAATCAGTTATATATGATAATGATATGATATTCAGTTTATGTTTGTTTCACCCCTTATAATCCATTTGAATCAATTTTGTAAACACAGGAAAAAATATTGAAACATATTTATTAACTTGAAACAAAATACAACTGTGAATTAAAATCGAATTCCAAACACAGGATCGCACTAGGTCTTGCTATGGATTATTCAAAGCCATTTTTATGTATATTTTTATATAATTCTATGAATATGAAATTATTTCCCCCAGATTCACTTTTCACATGAGAAGTTATTATTTTCTTAAAGTAGTTTAAAACAATTAAACTATGTTGTAGCCTTCCTCTGACCCTGTTAAATAATTTTAGAAAACTGATTCTGAGATTTCTTCAATTTTATGATGGTTTAAAAACACTAAAAGTTGGGGCTGGGAATTTAGCTCAGTGGCATAAGCACCTTCCTTGCAAGCAGGCAGTCGTGAGTTTGATCCCTGGTACCGATACACACACACACACACACACACACACACACACACAAAACTGTAAAATTTTCATATGGAAAAAAAGGAGTTACAAGTGTTCTGCAAAAAGACTGTGGAAAGCAGAGCAAGAAATTTTGCCATGATTGTGATAATACAGTGTGCTACATAGGTTAAGCACTGGGTAAAGAGCCCGGAAACTGAAATAATAACATTGATACATGCAGAGACCTCAGTGAGCACAGCACACTGCAGAGCAATGGGCTGAAGGTAAGGCAAGAGGATGGAGAGAGATGAAGAGATTATAGAAGGTGCAGAAATCCAGATGGATATCTGAAAAGAATAGATTGCTTAACAGAGACGACTTCTTACCGAGAAGTAGAAGAGCTCCCCTCTTGATGGTTTAATCATCCCTTTTCATTCTACTAGTAAGGAAAGAATGCTTCTGTAGCATCTGGGGATGGATGAACATGAGACACCAACCCTAGATGGATGAGACAGCAGTACTTCGTATGCACAAGCACAACTTCACAGAGGACCTGGCCTCACAGGTCACACCAGGGTTACACTCTGGAGCCCAGTCATCAGTCCAGGACTGCGGGAGGCAGCCTTTGTGGAGCAAGAGCGTCCAGCGCCACTGGCTCCTGAGGTAGGATGTAATTTGTTTCATGGAATAGATCTATGGGCTGGCAGGGAACGGAAACTGCTACTCAGGGACAAACAGGAATTGTGTTTGATCCCTTTTACAAGACCTTATCCCAGGAAGCAGAGTAGCGAAGGGAATTTGTGGTTAGTCTGTCTGATCTCTGGTTTTAGATGTCAAGGCAGCACACAGAACTGTCCCTTTTTATTTTAAGACTTAAACCACACACAAGTCAAATATTTTTTGTTTGTTTATTTTGGTATGGAAAATTATCCTCTCCAAAATTTTGCCTATGCTTAGACCTCAAATTTAAATGAAAGAAAAAAATCTCAGTCATGACCTGGAAGTATGTTAAGACCATGATAACTTAAAACTAATTAAAACGGTAAAAACTGTGGTTATTAAAGACCCTACAGGATAAGAATATGTACTTCTCTGAAGTAAAAACTGTTACACAATTATTCTTTTGCACATAATACTTTAATATCATAAAAACTATGAGATAGGAAATAAGAAAACGTGATCCACAGTCAAGAAAGAAATCCTCAATAGAAAGGGACCCAGAGAAGTTTCAGATATTGGAAACATCAGAGAAAGAGATTTTAAAACAGCTATGCAAGGATATGGTAGAGACAGTGGGAAATGTGAATGTGTCTAAACAGAAGGACAGTTTTAGTAGGGACAAAAATATTGAAAGAAAAATAAGCAGAAACACTAAGGATCAAAAATGTGACATAATATGTAAAGTCTGTGTTTCATAAACTTAATGGCATCCTGGAAGTATCAAGAAAAATAATAGGTTAACTTGAAATTATCCAAACCAAAACACAAGAAGATGTATAGGAAACACAAGAAGTGTCTGAGATCTTTGGATATATATGCTGGATATATATACATATATGGATATACATATACACACATATATACCACTTAAGTTGATATATTTTTTGAATTTGGAAAACTACACATTATCTTATTTGAATTGTCATTTGTCTTATTCTCTTTTCTCCTTGAAAAGACATATCAGCCTAAAACCCCCAAGAAGTTCAGCAAACACCAAGCCAAAATAATGCTTAGGAATATTTTAGGTAAAATTCACAAAAATCAAAGATTATCAGAAAATATTGAAAGTAGTGTGGGAAAAGCAATCATAAAATATTAAAAGGTGAACAGTTATAGCTGAATGCTCACTAAATCAAATAGATAGGACCATAAAATGACATCTTTCAAAGGCTCAAATAAAAAAACTCCCATGAATTAAAAATTCTATATAAGTACAGCATATCTTTCAAAAACAAAGAGAAAAAGACAATCCAGTAGGCAAAACCTGAAAGAACTTAAGGCACTAAAGAACGTATGCAAGCTAAAGAGAAATTACACCATGAAGACAGTAAGTTGACAGGAAGGAGAAGGATAAATTTGGTAAGAAAACTGGTGCGCCTGAGGACCACAGTGCAGAGAAATATGTCAGACACAAGGTTAAATATCAAATGGTTCTCCTCAACCAAAATTAAAATCCAGGGGTACTTTGGTACTTTTTAATTGAGCCCCTGAGTGAGATCAGTACTGAAAACGCCGAGCAGCAAACAGACTGCTTTGGCTGGAAAAAATCACGAAAAGTTCTAGAATTGAATCAAATACCAAAGAGATGGCAGGTACTGGAACAAAATTTTTGCATCAAAATGCTTGAAGTACCAGATTTTATGAGTTTTCAACCGAGTTATGACTGCAGTTTAAAGAGCAGAATAAAGGAGGGATGGTAGGAAATAGAGAGGTAGACTTTGTGCTGCAGGGAAAAGGGTTGGAAGGGGAATGCAAATCATGACGATGTGATATGTATGTTCATTATTATGAATCACAAACATAAACTAATAAAGAGAAAGAATATAACAATAATGATGATAAAGGTGAAAAATATTCCTGTATTCCCCACCACCCAGAGTAATTAGGACAAAACACAGCAGACTCTACAGCCCTGACCCCAGGGGATTTTCAAGTCAATGGAGCGATTCTGTATGACACCGTAATAGGGGTTACATGTAACTTTACATCTTTTAAAATCCAGATAATGTAGGAGTTTACATAAGATAATGTAATGAGTTTACATAAGTAATGAGATAATGTAATGAGTTTACATAAGTAAACTCAAATGCAAACTAAGGTTTTTACTTAATAGTGATGTAATAATACTGGCCTATGAATTGTGATTGTAAATAATAGATGAAGCAATAAAAGTTGGAGAAAAGCAGGGAAAAAGAAATTTTGTGTTTTCTTTCTTTTTTAAGCCTAAAAGGGTTCTAAAAAGCAAAGTCTCCTAAATTACAAGTGACAAGAAATTAAGATATGAAGTATTTTTAAGTTTGTTAAAATCAATATTACATCAATGTGTAGTAGATCCAACAGCATTTTTCATTGGAAATAGGGATTATTCCAACTATTCTAGATTGATTTACATTCAGACATCGAGCAATATAATTCAGCACATTAATCACAACAAAAAGGAATGAAAAGAAAAATGGGTGTATATAGTAATCTAAATAGATGAAAACATTTGACAAAATTAAACCTTCATTTATACTGAAATTTTTAATCATGATGAAATACTAAATGAATTTCCATATATATATATATATATATATATATATATATATATATCCTTTCATGATTTCTTATTATTACACTGGAAATCTTAGCCAGTATAAGGCAAATCACACAAATAAGCAGAATGACTGAGAAGGAAAAGACAAAATTCTGCTCTATAAGATATCTTTCCCATATACATAAAACCTCTCCAAAGGAATTTTTTAAAAATTCCTATTGATTAGTACACTTATGCAAGTTCACATGATAAGGGTCGTGATTCACAAATTTATCATAGTTTTATATATTAGTACCAAGCATGAGAAATATCACCATTTTGAAATTTTCATTTTTCATACCATCAAAAACCATTAATGGTTGAGAATAAATTGAACAATATTTGTGTAAGATCTCTGCAATGAAAATAGAAACACATTGCACGGATAAACAATTTGGAATGCTGCACCTACATTAGAGCAGCACAAGGAGAACTGTCTCAGTCTCTTTGTCACTGGGACACGACACCTGACACTTAAAAGGGAGGTTTATTTTGTCTCGGATTCTCAGTCCGTGCTTGGCTGGCTCCAGGGCAGGAAGCACATGAGGAAAGATGGCAGGCGGGTCTGGCATAGGCAGGTGCTCAAGCCATGGCAGTCAGGAGGCAGAGGGAGCAGGGAGAAGCTGGGGAAGAGACACAGGCTTCCAGGTCACCCTACAGTGACCTAGATCTTCCCATTAGACCCAACCCCCTAACAACACACTCAGCTCTGAAAAGTGTAGCACCACAAGCATCCAGTTGGCCCCCCAAACCAGCTCCTGAATAGATGAGTCTTTTGGGGACATTCTAGGTATAAACCATATAAGAACTCTACAATATTCAAGGATAGGAAAATATAAAATTATTTCAGTCTGTTATCCACACATATATTTATACCTTCAAAGCAATACTAATCTCAGCTGAAGCTAAAACTAATGATGAACTACAATGAACCAAAAAGGACAACTTCCAAAGAAATAATTGGATTGTTCATATTTTTGATTTCAGGACTCTAGTGATCAAAATAGTATGATATTAAAAATAGTTTAATAGATTAAAAATAGTTTAAAATTAATTTTAAAAACATAGAACTGTTGAATAAAATTGTGAATCCAGAAATCAATGTACACTGATTTTGGACAAAATCAACCTGTTACAGTGTATTATAAAGTCTCTTTACCAAATGATACTGAAAAAATAAGTATGCAAAATTTAAAAACAAATCTGCATCTCTGGTTCACCTCAAATTTATTTTTATGTTTATGCTCAATATAAAAATTAAAAACAAAAATTTTCAAGAAGAAAATTTAAGAGTATTATATTCATAATGTTGATATAGAGAATGATTTTTTGATGAGATACTGTAAACATGAGCCATAAAAAGTCAGTCCACTGAATAGTTTCAAAATTTATAACTTTGGTTCATCAAAGGTCTGAGTTAAAAAAGATTAGTCATTTCACATATTGAAGAAAAAGAATACTAGTTGTAACAGCTGAAGAAATCACACCATCTACAATATAAAGTGAATTTCAATATACTAGTAATAAAGTGATTATCTACTTCATAAATTGTTAAAAGCCCCATACAGACACATCACAAAGGAAGATATGCAGGTGGTTAGCATGCATATGAAAAATGTCCACCAGCTTTAGTTAACAGAGCAGAACAAAACAACTATAATTATAATTGGAGAGTATTTCCTATCTATTAGAAAAGCTCAAACTAAAAAATATACAGTGTCAAATAAAAGGAGGGAGTAAACAGTCAGAATGCTTATAACATTAGTGGTAGAAATATAAAACAGTACCATCACATTAAGAATTGTCTGACAGTTTTAAAACTGTACATGTTATTCGTGATGTAGAGATTTACCTAAGGTATTTACTAAAAGGAAATAAAGACAAGAGGCCCACAAAAGAGTTTTTCAAGGATGCTCACAACGGCACACATGTCCACTGAGACAAAATGAACAAAGAATAAAATATTTCATTCATGCAATGGGTTGTTACTCTGCAGTTAAAAGGAATGACCGAAAGTACGATCGAAAAATACAGCAAATGTATAAATTGATAAAATTATTACAATAAATGACAGATTGCTGTTAATGGCCTTCAGAATACCTTGGACACACTTACCTCTTCATTTTCGCTATTTTCTAAAGCACCTCTGAAGTCCTTTTTCATGAGTATCTTTAGTTGTGCTATAATGGCTGACTCGTTTTCCCGAGTGGATTCAAAAGTTTGTTTTTCGTGGTCATTTTGACTTGGGAAGGTCCACAAGTTGCATGGTGCCAGATCTCACAAATAAGGTAAACGAAGACCTGCTAATGTTTTTAGGAGCCTGCCTTTCTGTTAATGGCACTTGGCAGCAGTGATCACTGTATTTTTTAATACATTTGTAAAGACACAAAAGAAGTCTCCCAGCACTCCTTCAGAAAGTAGCAAGAATTATGGGTTAAGAGCCTTCAAAGTGAGGGGAAGTTTTCCAAGCGGGATGAAAGGTAATGTGTGCTTTACTGTAATAATTCTCACAATTTAAATAATCACTATATTTTAATCGTGTGTTATATATTCAACAACATAGATGAATGTCAAAATCAATACACTGAGGTTCGTAATGAGAGAAAACGATACCTATGTTATAGTTTTATTTATATGAAGAACAAAAAATATACATTTATAGTAAGAGAAATCAGAAAAACAAGTTTCTTCTGGGGGTAGAAAGACTGATTACAGAGAACATGAAAAATCTTTCTGAAATGATGAAAATATTTTACATTGGTAGTAGTACTGAGTACATTCAATTGTCAAGCCTTTGAACTAAATATGTAAAGCTATGTGGTATATTGCTTATTAATGAAGTATTAGTTTTTAAAGTAAAAGATAAAATTTACTGAGATTGAAATCAAGAATATTTGCCCTTTTCTAGCATTGGTTAATCTTTCTTAAGTGCACAATCTTTCCATAATCATACAACAAATCTAATATTTATATTCTTCTGGAGAACAGACAGATATTATCTATGGAGCAAAAACTCAACTCGAATTAATATTTCATTAGCCTTCCATTGCTCTGACAAAGTACCCGAGATAAACAATTAAAAGGAAGAGTGACTTACTTTGACTGACAATTTGCGAGGCTTCAAGCCCACAGTCACTCAGCAATCTCTTGACATACCCGTAGCAAAGAAAACCAGCTTGCTTTGTCACAGATAGGAAGCAAAAAGAGAGAGGAAGGATCTGTGTCCTAATATTCTTTTCAAGGATATGATCCCAGTGACTTAACTTCCTCTTACACGACCTTCTCTTCTAAAAGTTGCACCTCCTCCCAAGCCTGCCACAGGCCGGGACCAGTCTTTAACACATGGACTTTGGAGAGAATCTCCAGCTCCAAGTCACAGCAAACATTTAACAGAAAAAAAATACGGCAGGACATGTAAAAGAGGGAATAAATAAAGTGGGACACTAAAAAACTTTCAAGCTAGAATCAGTACTAACATTCAAATTTTCTAAAACTGGATCAGTAGTTTTTCTATTCCCCTATAAAAAGCAACTAAAGTCAATTAAACATCGAGCTCAGAAGACATTTAAAATGTTATTAAATGAAGAAATATATTAAGCATTCTTTTCAAAAATATATTTACATATTTACCTGTTAAACAGCTAAATAATATTGATAGAAATATTTCAATGACAGGAATACAGATTTACAAAAAGGCAAAAGCCTACCAAGTCATCAAATAACAATTGAGGTATTTCTTCTTTATTTACCGTGTAAAAATCCACTTAAAAAAGAAATTTAGAGGCCACATGATCCACTAATATAATAGGAATTAAATTAAACAAGTAGGCATTTATTGAAAAGTGATTGTAATATACTGATACTAATAAAACACTAAGGTACTCTTTTCTTATAAGGTTATGTTTTTAAAGTCTGAATATGTATTATGGGTAGCACAATGGGGCCAGGGTTCCTTACATCCACTTGAACACCTGAAAGCCAATCTTCCTATCATTTTGAGAGAAGCAGGGGAAAAAAAACTCACAAAGACCCCCAAAATCTCTAAATCTCCAAGCCAGAACACATGTATCCTAGATCAAATGACCTGACCTTTTTCCCACTCAGACTTCATTAATGACTCATAAATATAGATGGCATCTCATGTATATAATTTGATCAGAGTGAACTCTGGGACAGACCTGCACACCAGAAGCCTCCGAGATGACTCAGCGCCCTGCCAATCATCCCTGTTAGTCTTCCCCCAAGACTGGTGAGAGGCACCAGTCTGGGCTGGGGAGTACATCTTATAAATTCTGAAAGCCTGATTTATCTGAGCTCTGTTTATTTTCCTGTCATCCAGGCATCATTTCTTTCTTCGTGCCACATTTTCGTTAGCATGGCCTTGTGACATTCAATAAATGTAGCTGCTTTTCTTTTACTATTGAATGGACACTTGCTACTCTTTGCTCGCTGCACACCGAGTCCAGAATCTATCTGTTGAATCCATGCCATGGTATCAAATATGGCTAATACACTCTTCATTTAAATAAACAGTTTAAATTCCTCTTGCCTAATGACAAACTCTCATTAGTAATAAATTTAGGAAATGGCTAAATGTTTGAAACAAGTGGTATAATTAGGAAAAAAATAGTCCACACAGCACTGTATATTCATCTAAGCTATTTTCAGTAATTTGAAATACTGAAGCTATTTTACTTACTTTTTTCATTAGCTATGTCATTACTGTATTAAAATTTTCAAAGGTAAATTTGCAAAAATATATCGAGGAATTGGAAGGCTAAAAAGTAGTTAATGGGATAAAAACATCAGTTGGTACCAAATGAGCCATTACTTGATCCATGATAATAGTTCCGCTTGGAAGAGACATTTTCATCCTGGGCATCCTTGACAGTCACAAAACACCTACCTGCTTCAATGCTGCACTTAAAAATAACAAGATATGTGTCATACTTTCTCTCCTGTCTCCATGGCAATGATTTGGACCCACTTACACTTGGAATTCTTGATCTTCAGGTGAAGGTTATTCTTGCTCTAGACATCAGAAAGCTGTATGTCACTCATCTTTTCCTATAAATTTTTCTTGGACAGGTCTTGAGTGTTTCTCTTTCTTCTTCTCCCTCCCCTCATTCGGCAAACAGTACCCAGGGCCATTGTACTAAGCTATATCCCCACCCTTTTACAAATTTTACTTTGAAATAGGTTCTTGAGAATTAGTCCAGGCCTTGCTGAAACTTTTAATCATCCTGGGAGCACCAGTGCTACCACATCCAGTGGATTTTTTCTTCTTGCACAAATAAGAGAAGACTAACAGTGACTTACATTCTCCAGATATCTCTCCCATGCGCTGAACTGAATTTGAAATGAATCAGATATCTGAGCATTAGAACAGAAGCACTTAATTTGCTGGAACACCAAGAATCAATAAATGGGATCACATGATTAAAAAGTTCTGCATAGGAAAGGAAACCACCAACAGAGTGAAGCAAGAACCTATAGAATGGGGAAAAATTATTAGCTGCTCCTCAAAGGATTACTATCTAGAATATAAAAGGACTTCAGAAAATTAGACACCCCACATTTAAAGACCAAATAAAAATGGGCATCTGAAATAAGTAGATAGTTCTCAGATGACAAAATTCAAATGGCTAATATATGTATGAAAAAAAGCTCAACATCACTGGCCATTCAAGAAATGCAAATTAAAACAACATGGAAATTCCATTTCACTAAGTGGCTGTCATCAAGAAATCAGCCAGTAACAAATGCTGAGGAGGCTATGGAGGAAAAGGAAGCTTTTCCACTGTTGGTAGGACTGTGTTCTGATACAACCACTATGAAAATCAATGTGGAGATTCCTTAAAAAACTAAAAATAGAAATTCCATTTGACCCAGCTATTCCACATTTAGGTATCTTCCCAAAGAGTTAAAGACATCATGCCACATACGTGTACCCATGTTTATAACACTGCAATTTATTAAGCCTATGTGTCCACGAAGAGGTGAATGGATAAAGAAAATTGATATACAATGGATTTATATGTAATGGATTACTACTTTGCCATAAAGAAAGATAAACTTCAATCATTTGTAGGAAAATGGATGCATCTTGAAACCATGTTAAGTAAAGTAACTCAGACACAAGTTTAAATTTTGCATGTTTTCTCCTATATCTCTATATCTATATCAACATCTGTATCTACAGAGAGTTACTACAAAATAAAACAGGGAGAGAGAGAGAGAGAGAGAGAGAGAGAGAGAGAGAGAGAGAGAGGTTATTGTAATCCAATACAGACTAAAAATATGCTTTGTCTTAGTACAATTGTCTTACATGTTTTATATGTTCTTTGGCCTATTGGCTTGGTTTTCAATCTGTGTATATATTAATTTTATAGGGTCCTATATGACAGATAAATAAATCTAACATTGGAAAAATAAATAGAGGTAGAGGGAAATGGAAAAAAGAATTGAAATGTATTATGTACACATGCTGATTGCCTACAGTGATTATAATCATGTACTGCAAAATGTGCTAATAAAAAATGCCCCAAAAGCGAAAAAATCATAATAAAAGGAAAATTTAATTATATATGGGAAGTCAATAAACTCAGTAAAAGAAATTTTTTAAAAATTGTAGTAATTGTTGACTCTTTGTGTGTGTTTATTTTCTTTAACTGACCCTGTGTCACAGTGATTCAGAAGCCCCTTTTAAACCACAAAACCAAGAATAGCAGCTGAAAAGTGATATAACTATTACTTAAACCTAGTGCCTTTCACATTAAGGGGTTAAACTACACTCTCTTTCCAGAGTTATCTGGATTTCATGTACTAATTTAGATTCTTAGTAATTTTTTTGACTCACAGAAGTCAACTTATGCCAAATTAGGAAACTATTTAAAACAGTAAATCCTGACTTTGCTTCAAAAGGAAAGAGAGCAGTCATATTTGCAGATATACCTCCCCAAAGTGTCCTCTCCCAGCGTTTCTAGACCCTGAGCAAACAAAATACCTCTATAGCCAGCAACACACCGCATCCAAAATTTAAGTTTCACTAGGACAAATTTAGTTTTAGAATTTGATTCAGTCTGTTGAAAGTACTTGAAGTGGTAACACAACAATTTTCAGCATAAGCCCTTTTCTTGAAGGCATCTTCATAGGTTCTGTTAAATTCTGCCAGATTTTCTCTCTACATTCCACTGGATTATTAAAAGAAATTCAATGTTTTAAAAGAAAAGATCACTATATGTTTCACAAAGTGCTAGAGTATTAATATCTAAAACAAACGTTATTTCATTAGAAGTCACAGTGGCAAACTTCTATTAAAAGATGAAGCATAATGTTAGTTTTTAAAAGATAGCTCTTACCTTAACGTCTTGTGTCCCCACTTATGTTCCAAATGCTGCTATCTAGAGACTTTGTTCACCTCTCTGTAGGGTGTTGCCAAGCTCTCTTTTACTTTCAGAAGCAGAGAAAGGGGAGTTGAAGAGGGGCGGGGAAACCATGCTTACAATGGCCCTGCCGGTATTCTTCCTGTGAATGCTTAGCAACAGAAGTCCAGAGACCTAAAAACTCTGATGCCCAAGGGTGCTGACCCCAGCCAGCTGGTGGCCTTTCAGCATAGCTCATGATCCTAGAGCTATTATTGCAAGTGTTATCCAACCCAAGGGGGAGCTGTCAATGTGGTTGGTGTTCAGCATAATGTAAGGTGAAGAGGATTCTCTTAAAAATATTGATGTTATGATTTATTAATTAATAATATCTAAACCAGTATTAAAAACAGGCATAAGATATAAATTACATACACTAAGATTTAGACAGTAGACATGAATGGAAAGTGGGATAATTTGCTTTAGATTTTTTAACACCATTATTGCATTCCAGGTTGCATTTCATGGTCACCAATAACACACTGATAAAATCTCCAGAACTCAGTGCTAAATGCTAACAGCATTTTATAGTTTTTATACATTTTCTTTAAGTGAATGGAAAATGAGTTGTTGGGTGTTTTATATATCACGGAGAAAATTCAGTTGGCTCCAGTTAGATTTCCTTATCTTTGAGGCAACGTTTTTTGTTGAGAAGCACTTCCTCGGAAAACTGATGGTAGAAAGGAGCTGTGCTTTGTGCATCTCTTTTGATAACGAAGTGATCAATAAACCTGTTGAATTTATCTTTCTCTTTGCTTTAGTATCTCAACATTGCTGAAGCTGAAACTGCTTGAGTTCTTTTCTATACACATTTTGCTATTTTACAGAGCTTTCTCTCTGATTGATGAAACTCTCTAACTAAGCATATTGTTCCCTGTTGAAAACATCTCCAGCTTTTAGTACATTCAGATCTGTCTTCCAGGAACACTTTTGAAACTTGAGACGCCAATGAGCAGAAGTGTACCTTTGTGCAATGCAAGTGTACCTTGTAAGAAATACTCTGCTTTTGAGACAAATAAAAAGTAACACATTGTCTATTTAGAGAAAGACATTAGAATATAATTTCTTTAATGAAGAAAGTGTTATGAAATGAGTAGAAATATATCACACTTCCATCAGTATCTCACATTGAAAGACTCAAAAACTGTCACAGAGTTTATCCCACCACCATCCTGCTCTATTTAGAGTCTGGTTACAGAACCTATTGATTTATTTATGAATACATTATCCCATAACAAGTACAATAAGTTAAATAATAAGTCGTAAGTAAATATTTTGATGTTAGTGTTCCACTTGAACACTCTGTTTCATAAATTATCCTTAGATATATTTTCATTAGAAATTAAAAAAACCAAAGATATTGAAAATAATAATTGCACATTAAAATAAAAATATGAAATTAACTTTATACAAATATATAAACAGAAATCTGTGAATTCTATAGAAAACACTGTGTGACCCTGATACATAGTAAAGTGCAGGTCACAGATGAGATTAAACTGTGCAAATTATTCTAGAAAATGGTATTTTTGTTCAAAAGTTACAAAATACTTGAATATTTTTAATAACACCTCATAATTTGATATATGGTATATAATGTATAATATATAAATAACATCTGTGCAATATATATATATAAAGTATATACACAGCATATATGTGTGTATTCTATATATAATATACACACATATATAGATAATAGGATGTATAGTATATGGAATATACTCAAACTTATTACATATAGTATGTATGTATATATGTATGTATATATGTATGTATACCAAATATGAAAGAATATACAAAATAGAAAAGAATATGTACTTTAAAGTAAAGAACTATGGTAGTTATTCAGATTTCTTTTAATATATTTATTTTTATACCTACTTATAGGTATCTATTATTTATGTATGAAGAAGGTAAAAGAAACTTATGGAGGAAATCTTTATACTATAAAGGGGCACATTTATGTGTTTAATAATTGTTAAGTAAGGTTGAAAGTAGTTCTTGAAGACTAAAGCCTTTTCAATCCATTAACTTTGTTTTCTTTACTGCAGCCCAAGTAATTTATGCAAACTGTCAGTCAGATTATGTGGTTCCTGCACGTGTGTGTGCACGTGTGCATGTGTGTACGTGTGTGTGTGTGTGTGTGTTAAATCCTCACCCATGTCCATCGTTTTTATGTCTTTTTGGTTCAGTGTTGGTAATTCACATCTAGGAATGTATCCACTTTTCTCTGATCTCCACTTTTTTGGAGTACCAGTACTCAAAGGAGTTCCCAGTAACCTTCAGGATTTGGGTTCTGTCCATTCTAACTTCACCCTTTTGTTTCTAATTGCTTTAGTTTGGGACTTTTCTTTCCTTTTTAGGGTAAGATTGTCTAGAGGTTTTTCTGTTTCCTTTATTCTTTTAATGGACCAGCTCTTCAATTATTCCTTTGTATTATTTTTTAAAATACCAATTTCATTAATTTCTGCTTTAATCTTTATAATTTCCTTTCATACATTAGCTTTGTATTTGGGTTGCTTAGAATTTTCTGGAATTTTGAGGTGCATTATTATGTTACTTACTTCAACTTGCTCTATTTTTCTTATATGGACATTTAAAGCTATAAACTTCCTTCTTAACCACTGCTTTCATTGTGTGCCAATGTGTTGTATTGGCTTTATTGTTTTATTCTAGGAACTAATGTTTCCTTCGTTTCTTCTGGGACCCTTTCATATGCAAGAGGGTATTGTTTAACTTCTATGCATTTGCATAATTTCAGTGTTTTCTTGTACCACAGATTTCTGGTTTCTTTACACTATGAAATGAAAATCTGCATGGGATAATTTTTATTCTTTTACATTTACTTAAGCATTCTTGATGGCCTAGCATGTATTGTGTTTTACAGAAAGTCCCATGTACTGAATGGATCTTCTTTTGTTGTTAAGTAGAACATTCTATAGATATCAATTAAGTACATTTGTACATTAGTTCATGAACTTAATTTGCTCCATAATTCTGGTCATGAACTGAATTGGTTGTAAACGGGATTAAATTTCCCCATAAAGGTTCAATGTAAATATGATTAATACTTTTTGATCCCTATAAATGTGGTTGCAAATTGATTTTGCTTGTGAACCAACTCAGATTTTCCTATAACATTCATTGTAAATAAGGTTAATCTGTTCTTAGGTGTGTGTATATTTTTAATCTCAAAAATAGGAAATGAAGTATATTATAGTTCACTACGGTATGAGGAGAGAGAACACTAAACTTGCTTGAGGCAACTTCTGATGTGGAGGACAGGAAGGTGGATGGAGGGTTAGTTTATGGTTGGAGGGAGCATCTCCCTCCTTAAGAAGACGGGGAGATCTTCAGGGGTTTCCTATCTTCTTTGTCTCTTAGCTGCAAGGTCAATTTTGATGAAAAATCTGGCCAATGTCACCTGCTTTTTTCCTGTGCTGCATAGCCCCCCAGAAATATGAAATCCCATTGCCATTCATGAGATTCGACACTGTTCATTATACTTATGTCAGGGTTGTGCTTCTCAAAGAAATCCTGGCACTCAGTCCATTTTACCGTAGTAAGTTTTATCACATCACTGAAAACCTCCTCCCTCCCTTCCTCTTCCTCAGTGGAATGCACCTTAACAAATGTCTTCTGATGCTCCTTCTAGAGTCACAAAGTTTTTCTGTCATCAATGACTCCATGTGGTCCCCAACAAGCTCTTCTGTGTCTGCATCATAGTCTTTCAGACCCAAACTCTTGCCCATGGAACAAAATATTCTCCATTGCCTGTTCCTCAAAGCCTTGAAAGTCACATTTGGCAGCACATTCTGGCCATAGTTTCCTTCTGGCTGAGTTTAGGTCCAGTACATGACATCTTCCCAGACTTTTTTAGTGAGGTTGATGCACTGGAGGACATTGAGTTGAGGATGTTTCTTCAGTGACATTAAAACATCTGCAAAGAGCACTTTTGTGTACAGCATCTTGAAGTCATAGATTACTTGATGCTCCATGGGCTACAGAAAAGGCATCATGTTGAGGGAGAAGAACCTGACCTTTATGAAGTCACATCAGCACCCATATCACCTGCAAAGTTGGGCATGGGCTGGGCACTGTCTTCAGGCATCTTTCAGGCAGTTGGTTGTCAGAAGAATATTTCTTAATGGTGGGCCTGAACACCTTGTGCAACCATTCCATGAACAATTGCCTTGAGACTCAAGCTTTTGCGTTGACCCTCCATGTGACAGGCAGATTGGCCTTGTTCACCTTCTGTTGCTTGAATGCCTGAGGGGTGTGCAATGGCCCACCAGTAGTGGACTAATCTTCAGATTGTCAGTTATGTTTGCACACAGCAAAAGGATCCATCTGTCCTTCATGGGCTTGGGGCCTGGCAGTGCCGCTGGCTCTTGTGTGACAGAGTTCTGTTCCGCATTTTCTTCCAGAAGAGCCTTGTTTCACTCACCTTTGAATACTAGTTGAGTGACGGATCCTCCTGCCTTCCTGAATTCCATGAAATTCTTTCTCGTAGGCTTCTGCAGCAACCTTGCCAGAACTGGAAGGCTCACTGTATGTATCTTATCACACTGTGTGATGCCATTTTTCTTGTAGAATTTATCGAACAACCACTCTACTGGTTTCATCCTTATGTATTATACTTGTAGAGGGGTTTTCTTGAAGTAAATCACTGCAATTTCCTGGCCTGTTCACTGACTCTATCACTTGCCCAGCTATTTCTCCTTTGACCACACTGGCTCTTTTGAAAGCATCTATATTCTTCAAAATTTTGAGGTTGTCGTTTTGATTATATCATCTTGTACTGAGGCCAGATCATATGATAAGTCATATGATATCACACACATGCTTTCCCATATTTTCTTTCCCATATTTTCTTTCTTTAATTCAGTGCTTGTTTTCTTCAAAACCTTTTTCTTACCATTCTTTTCTGCACTTCCTCATTACCTTCATTATTGCTCTGTGTTTCTTAGCACCTTCATTACCATTCTGCACCTTCCTTTTACTTCTTTGGTTGCTCTGCAGTTTCTTTTGAGCTATGCTGGATTCAATAATACTATATAGTATTGTGTGCTAAAAATCACACAAAAAATCTCCATAGCAAGTTCTCATGTGCCTAAGACCACCATCGTGACTGGAGGAAGCCAGGCCCATGTGTCAGAGCAAGGAAGATGGCCTTGCTCGTGTTTGTGAGGGGAAGATGGTTGTGGTCATGTTTGCCACTCAATGCAGAGTTTGTAAACAGAAACAAAATTTTTCCAAATTCCTCTGTGAACTGAATTGTTCAAGAACAAAAGTGTTTTGTGAATCAAGGTATTACCATGTATTTGATCATCAGTTTGGTTCAATGCTGATATTTCTTTGTTGACTTTTTTTTGGTCTCTGTGATTGGTCTATTTATCATAGGGGGGTACTGGGGTCTTGAACTATAGTATAATTGTGTTGGTATTTATTTGATCTTTCTTGTTGAGTACTTTTTAATGAAGTTTTGTATGTCATTTCTTAGTGTATACATATTTATAATTTTTACTTCTTCCTGGTTAATTGCTCTCTTGACCAATATGTACTGACCTTCTTTGCCTTTTCTGATCAGTTTTGATTAAAGTTCACTTTGCTTTAATTATGATAACTACTTTTGCTTTTTCTGGTTCCTGATGCATAGAATATTATTTTCTATTCTTTGATTTTTTACTCAAGAATTTCTCCATCACTGAAACCTACAACTTTTTGATATTTCTTATCTGACCAGACTCTCAACTATAAATCATTCTGCTGGGTCCTTTGCTCTTGATTCTCAATATAGATCTTGCAAAGCTCTCCCATGAGTATTCATGCCACTGCCTCAATATTAGACTGCCTTGAAATTTATTTCTCCAGATTCATTTCCCCCACTTAATCTCAGTCTTAGGCAAAGTCTCTAGACAAGAGCAAAATACAGAATTCCCCCACCCCAAGCATAATACATGTGGTCTGGAGTATAATAGCCAATGCAATCCTTCTCAGAAAATACTTCCTGAGCCCAATCTTTACTGGCGACATTTCTATCAGCATTCTGGGGTTCTGATCTCTAGCTAAAGTCTTCCACCCAGTACAGCTTACAGCTTTTAGTGCTGCTTCTTCATCCAGCACCTTCAAACTTTCCCAAACTCTTTCCACAAGCCAGTTCCAAAGAACCACATGGCCAGGTATAGTCACAACAATGACTCCACTTCTCTGGTACTAAAATCTGTCTCAGTTATTTTTCTTGTTGCTGAAACAAGATATCTGACATACAAAATTAAAGTAGGAAAAGTTTATTTTAGCTCAAAATTTGTAGAGATTTCAGTCCATGGCCTGCTGCTTCCAACTCAGGGTGACAGGACAAAGGGACATTGCAGAGGGGAAATAGTCCATGGAAGAGCAGGCAGAAAGCAGCACCAAGAATTTAGACTGTTTTAGCCCTTTGGGTGGTGCTACGCAAAACTATGCTAACTCCAATTGGTAGACTTAGCATTGTACACACTTAATCCCACAGCCAAGCAGCCTGAAAAGCCCCACCTAAAAGCCCATAATGCTTTAGGGAGACATTTAGATACAAGTCATAATAATACTCTATTGAGTAAATATACCACATTTTCTATATCCGTTTGTCTCTTGTTGGATATCTAGACTTCTTTTATAGTTAGGCAATTGTGAATTGCACCACTATAAACATGGAATGTATGTGTCTCTATGGTATGATGACTTTATAACCTTTGGAAAAATATCCTGCAGAAGTATACTTGGGTCAAATGAAATTTCTATTTTTAGCTTTTTGAGAGCGCTCCACACTATTTTCCATAGTGTTTGTACTAGTTTACTTTCTCGTCAACCATGTAGAAAGGATTTTTTCTTCCCACATCATCATCAGTGTTCCCCTCATGCATGTGTGTATGAGTGTGTGAGTGTGTGTGTTCTTGATGGCAGCCATTCTTACTACTTAGATTTAATCTAAGTGATTTTTTTGATTTACATTTCCTTTATGGTTAAATATGTTGAACATTTCCATGTATGTATTGGCCATTTGTACCTACTTTGGGAAGTGGGCATTCATTATATTAGCTCACTTTTTGACTGGAACACTCATTTAGGGGGGCTAATTTTTGAAGTTTTCATATAGTAATACATATAGTATATGCATTAAGTCTCTGTCAAACAAGTAGCTGGAAACATTTTTTCCCATTCCTACATTGTTTTTTCTACTCTGCTGATTATTTATTTTATGGGGCACAAACATTCATTTAATTCAATCCCACGTAGAGTCTTGGTGTTATCGGTGCTACTTCAGGAAGTGACTTCCTATGCCTATCTTCAAGTGTACCCTACTTTATTTCTTGACCGTTTCACTGTTTTGGTATTGAGGTTTTGAATCTATTTTGTATGTCACACGTTTATAGGAATTTTTTCATTACTTTCAGATTTTTCAATATATTAGAATTTACACTTTCAAAATAATCCTTTGAAATTCAGGGATAGCTGTTCTTACTTCAACTTTTTCATTCTGAATTGCATAAATGTGGTCATTTTCTGTCTTTTTCTGGTAATTATGAGTAGGTTGTTAACTTTATTATTTAAAAATAGCTCATTGATTCACTGATTTTTTATTGATATTTAAATCTTAATTTTGTTGCTTTCTTCTCTGATCTTATAATTTCTTCCCTTCTACAAGTTTTGATTTGGATTGCTCTTGTTTTTCTAGGATTTTGAGATGAATCATTAAGTTATTTATTTGGTAGTGCTTTATCTTTCTGATATAAGCACTGACAGCTATAAATTTTAAAACTATTTTCCTTGTGTTTCTTCTGATGTGCTATGTTACCATTATTTGATTCTATAGATTTTAAAATGTCTTCCATGATTTCTTCTATGACTCAATAATTACTCAAAAATATATTTCTTACTCTGTATATGTTTGCAAAATTTCTATGATTACTTTAGCTGTTAGATTTTTAGTTTAATTCTGTTATGATCTGATAGATTGGAAGAGATTATTTCATTTCTTTTGTATTTATTTGAACAAGCTTTAAGATCAATATATTGATTTATTTTAAGGAAAGTTTCAAGTTCTGTTAAGAATAACGTGTGTCCTATTGTAGAATAAAACACTTTGTAGGTATTAGTTAAATCTTTTGTTCAATGGCATTGCAAGTATGTTTTATTGGGTTTTTTGTTTGTTTGGTTTTGTTGTTGATTTCTTTTGTCTGGTTCACCTGTCTGCTTGTGTGAGTGGAATATGAAATTCCCCCCACTATGATTGTGTCTGTATCTCTGTCATTTTAAGTCAAATAGTTTTTATTTTGTGTAATTGGTTGTACTGAATATATATATATATTGCCTCTTCCTGGTGAATTTTTTGATTTACTATGTAGTGACTGTTCTTTTTTTTTCCATCTAATAAATTTTTGTTTGACATTCAGTTTATCAGAAATATATAAAGCACTCCTGCTTGTTGTTTGGGCTCCAGCTGCAGGGAGTAGTATCATACTCCATATTTTTGCTTTGTGTATTTCTTTGTAGATGCAGCGTGTCTCTTGTAGGGTTTTCCTTTCCTCCAAGCAGCCAATCTATGTCTCTTAATTAGGGAGTTAAGACTATATTAAATGTTATTATTGAAGATATTTATTGAATCTTCTTACTGTTATTTTTCCACTGCTGATTTTTTCTTTTGTTTAACTACTTTACCAATAAGATTTATCAATTTCTTTCATGACGCTGCCCTCACTTTCTTTGCCTAGGAATCTTGCAAGGTTTTACATCTATTAAAGACAGGAAAAGAAGCACGCTCTGCATAATGAGTGTTGAAACCCAATTAAAGGTAGGAAGAAAGATACATTCTACAGAGTGAGAGTTGACTAATGAAAGAATTCCAATTTGCCATGAGGTTAATGGAGATCTTTTTTTAATCACTCATTCTTCTGATGTCAGACAGAGGCTTTCCTATCAAAAACCTGCTTGACTTTACACCAGAAGAATTGAAGATAGTGTTTTCTAATTGGCCCCAGGTTCAGGATTTGGGAACTGTTTTCTGCCCATGTATCATGAATTTCCATGATTGAGAGGTCATGCCTATTTGCTCAGCCAGTTGTCTATTCCTTAATCACCTGCCTCATCTCTCTGTTGGGAGATACATAAATGCCCATAATTCTGAGAATGTAGAAGTCTCAGTCTTCATATTCCTGCTTCTGGCTAAATGGAAATATATGCCCCACTACATCAAGTGATCAAATTAAAATCAAAGCCACACAGCAGCAAGACAGATCAATTAAATCAGAGTTTCCTGACAGCAAGACATACATATTGGTCATACAAATACTGGTCTTAACTGACGTCTTTATAGGTTGGATTGATGCTTTTCCTGCTTAGAAAATGCTGTGGAAGTTGTCAAGATGCTCCTCAAAGAAATTATCTCCTGGTCCAGAGTATCCCAGTCCCTTCAGGGTGAGAATGGGCAGTCTTTTACCTCTCAGAAAGTTCAAGGGGTGATGGAGGTTTTAAGAATAAAATACTAAGGATTTCTGGGAAAGTGGCAAAATGATATGCAACAGATCCCTGCGACTCAGGAAGGATATCACAGGAAAATTGTAGCCCACAGGAAACTGAAAAGACAACACAACTTAGAAAAAGGAAGGGACCATACACATGTACTCGCTAACTCATGGCTTGTGGCTTTTGAGAAGAAAGGCCAACTCTACAGTGACCGTGAAAACAGAGGACTCTAGAGGCCTTCAAGAAGAAATTCAGCAGTGAAAAAGACTGGCAGATGCTGTTTGCTACAACGGCTGCTGAGTGGCTCCAGTCCTTGTGCCCACCATTTACCTGGAGAGAGTGGTTGGACGCCATTCCTGAGAGGGGTTAACTGAACCCAGTACTCAGAGTAGCTGCAGGTCAGCCTTGTACCATTTTGTGGTTATGTTCCCGCAGTGACTGGGCGAGGGAATACCACAGGAGATGTCCATGCCCAGTGATCCATGGTCAGCCTGCAAGAGACCCCTAAAGGGGTTTAAACTAACCAAGTAAGGCACCACACTCTCAGCCAGAGGCCTGACTCAGCCAGAGGTCTGAGTCATTCTGGATTTGAGTCACTAGGCTGTCATACTCACCCTAATCCTATAGCCTGCTGCTGACTGCATCTACCACAGGTATTGGCTCTGGCTGAATTCCTCATTGACCAGGTTGAACAGGAGACACATCTAATATTGGGCACTGCCCTAAAATTGTAGATCTCAGAAGAAAATCACACATTAAAAATCTCATAGAAATTTCATTTTTTTCTTTTTGATTTTTTGTATTTTGGGAGTTTTTCAGAGTGTGTACAACCTTTCTAATTTTTCATTTAGTTTTGTTTGGATTTGGTTTTCTTTTTCTCTTCTTTCTTTATCCTCTTTCTTTTTCATCTGGGACTTGGGAAATCTTCCTTTGTCCTTCTACCTTTGCTTCTTACCTCATTTTCTTACTTTTTTCCTTTACTTTTTCTTCTTTATATTATAAAGTTAACTATCAAAAGATTAGCAAAGTATTATGGCTATATCATTAAAGATGCAGAATTTTGGAGTAGGGGACAGAAAAAAGAAAACTGAATCCTCAAACTATGCTAAATGAGAAGGATAAAAGAGACAGAGAGAAGTGTTACAAAAGATCTTATTGGGAGAAGAATGATGCTCTTCTAATTGCTCAGACAAAACACCTGACACCCAAAGGTAAAAGAGGGAAGCTTTATTTAGCTCCCAGTTTGTAGAGGTTTTGGTCCATAATTTGCTGGCTCCAAGGTAGGGTGGCCTAGCAGAGAACAGTCATGGTGGGCAAGAAGTTGCAAAGCAAGACGCCAGGGGAGAGAAAACTCTTTCACTCCATTATATATTGAATCTAGACTGCTGGGATTAGTATGGTGTCAAACCAATTAATGAACTGATTTAGCAATCACATGCCCTCGATGTCAATATCACATAGTTTAGATTCAGCTACCTCTGAAAAAAAACCTGACTGCATGAGACTTTGGGAGGGGAGAATCTAGATACAAACCGTAGTACTCTAATATTTTAATTTTTCTCGCTAATTAGTTGCATCTTATTTTTATAGTCTGCCTACTTTCTTTTTATTGCTCATTTTCTTTTATTTTATTGCCGTTTTTTTCTCCCTTCATTTTCAATAAACATCATTCTTCTCCCATTAAGATCTTTTGTAACACTTCTCTCTCTCTTTTATCCTTCTCATTTAGCATAGTTTGAGGATTCAGTTTTCTTTTTTCTGTCCCCTACTCCCAAATTCTACATCTTTAATGATATAGCCATAATACTTTGTTAATCTTTTAATAGTTAACTTTTTAAATTACTGTGAATTCCTCTCTGCCATTAGTGGGGATATAGCTGTCACATTTAGTACAAATTGGATATGAATTCATAACTGAGAGTTTTGATGTTTATACCATAGTTCTTTATTTCTTCTCTAGGGAGGTACAAAGCTGGGCTCTGGTATATATCTAATTTTTCTCATATGATACTACTGTATCTATCTTGCTTGATATTAACTGGGTTGCATAATCGTTGCTATTTCTTAGAATATCTGTGTGACATCACCAATGCTAGAGTACTTTCTCAAAGAACCTAGTTGCTGGGCTAAACATACTACATCTTCCCCTCTCAAATTAAGCAAAGTGGTCAGATCCTTTTGCCATAACTCCAAGATCTGACCACTGAAAGTGCATCACTGGAAAAAAAAAAGCTAAAGAGATCTCTATACTAGCAACAAAGTCTTCAGACTGAAAGAGTCCACAAACCTAAACACAAAATGAAACAAACAAGTGCAACAGAAACTTAAAAAGACAAGGCACCAAAATGACTCTCAAAACTCTAAACACTCCTACAGCTAATCTAGGGGTATTTGAGGAGCAAAATAGCACATGGCACACACTCATATTAGTTGAAAGACCAGCAGAGATGGCTAGTAAACACTTTAAAGATATTTTCTGTGCGACTAGAGAAGATACAATGAAACAGAGAATGGAAGTACCAACCAAAAAGATTCGGGAGCTTTCATAATACAATAACTAAAAATCTAGATGAGCTAAACAAAACAATAGAAACATTAACGACAAATTTACCAAAGAATTCATGCTCACAAAAATTTTTCGATCAGAAATTCAAATTAAAAATCTTTTTGAAAGATTTCTCTACAGTTGGCAGAACTTGCCAGTAGAGACAGATATTCAGAACTAGAAAATAATCATGCCTTCATAGACCAACTACCCAAAGGCAACTTAAAAAATAAGATAAAATAAAAAATGATGCAAAGAATAGTATTCCAAGAATAACTGGAATAACACAGAAAGCTTTAAAAAAATCTGTTCATCAGAACAATGGCAGAAGACTCCACAAAGAAGTAAATATACAGAAGAGTGAAGTGCATAAATCCTTAAATTACCATAACTAAAGAAATCTGCTTAGTGTCACATAATATTCAGGGTACCAGAAGTCAGCCACAGAGACAAGACCTTAAATGTGTGTTAGAGAAAGATGATGAACATAACCCTAACCCTAAGGTAAAGCCGGTTATAATTACATTAGACTGTTCAAAGTGAACTTTGAAGGCCAGGAGAGCTTGAAGTGTTTTAAACACTAAAAGAAAACAATTTTCATTCTTGGAATTTTGTATCTGTCAAATTTTCCTTTAAAACTGACAGAGAAATAAGGTATTTCCATGACAAGGAAAACCACAAGAAAATCACGTTCAAAAAACCAATGTTATGAAAATTTCTGAAGGATGTCTTAGAAAGAGACAATGAAGCTAGTAAAGGTAACATGCCAAAAAGAATGACTATGCTTGGTGGGTTGAGATGCTAAGTAAAAGGGAAAAAGTAAAGAAATTCACAACAGGAAAATAATGCAATGAGAGGAATAAGTCAGTATCTCTCAGAAATAACTGTCAATGTGGGTGGACTCAATTGCTCAATCAAAAGACAAAGGTTGACGGAATGAATCAACAGACAAAACCCAACAATACACACTATGAAAGATACTCATTTACTTAAAAAAGAGACTCTCAGGTGAAAATTCAGTGCATGGAAAACAATAGTTCATGCAACAGGAACCTGGAAAAAAACAGAGTTGCTGCTCTAATTTCAGACAAAGTGGATTTCAAATCAAGATTGGAGAGAGATAAAGAAGTTCACTACATATTTGCTAGGGAAATAATTCATCAGGAAAAATTAACAGTTACAAACATATAACTGTCCAATAATAGCACACTCAACTTTATAAAGCAAATATTAGTGAACATGAAAAATTGGATAACCACCCATACAATTGCAATAGGGTGAGAAGTTAAATTATCATTGTTTTTATATAGTATGATCATCTACATTGAAGATTCTAAAACCCCCACAAAAAAACACCTAGAATTGATAAAAAAATAATTCAGTCATAACAGGAAACAAAGACAACACTGAAAATGAATAGCATTTCTGTGACAAAGTCACTGAGAGAGAAATCAGGGAACCAACACCTTTCCACAGTACCATTAAGAAACATGAAATATCTAAGATTTACCCTTACCAAAGTGAAAAAACTCTACTATAAAAACTATAGTGCTCTGAAAAAAGAGATTGGAAAAGAAATCAGAAATTGGAAAGATATCCTATTCCTGGATACGCAAGCCAATATAAGTAAAAATGGCCATACTTTCAAAACTGTTACACAAATTTAATGCAATTCCAATCAAAATTCTAGTAGCTTTCCTTTACAGACACAGAGAAAGCAATCCTAAAACTCATGTAGAACCAGAAGATACCTAGAGTAGCAAATGAAATTTAAAGCAACAAGGGCAAGGTAGAAGGCATCACAATTCCGGAGTTCATATTGTACTGCAAAGCTACAGTGACCAAGAAACAGCACACTATTGCCAAAACCCAAAAACTAATAAACAATCACAGCAGCAGCAACAACAAAAACTCTATCGATCAATGGAACAGAATAGAGGGTTGAAGAAGAATTTAAGGCACACTTAGCTATGTTATCTGTCATAAAAGGGTCAAATACTTTTGCTTTTTTGGAGGAGAGTTAGACTCTTTAACAATTGATTTAGCGAAAACAGGATAGCCAATACCAAAGACGGAATCTAGACCCACATATCTCACCAGGTACTGAGCTAAAATAAAAATGGATTTGGACAAGATATTGTGTCTTTATGTTGTATTTTGATAACTACTAAGAAGACAACAACGTACAGTGAATCAACTATTGTAACTGTCCAGTTAATCTGTTTTGAAACCTGATTTCATTGTTATATTTATCTTCTTCCTCTTTAAAATAAAAAATTGAAACACTGGAACAGGAATACTTAATCTGCTGGAAGACAAAATAGATAACATTCTTGAGGATATAGGTGTGGGCAAAGACTTTCTGAACAGCATCCATGTTGCACAAGGAGTAATACCAAAATTCAATGACTAGAATCACAACAAGCTAAAAATCTTCTGTACAGAAAAGGGAAGGATCAAGTGCATGAAGAGACAATATACGGAATTGGAAAAAAAAAATTGCCAGCTACCTTTTAGACAAAGGACTGGTGGCCAGAATATTTAGAACTCAAAAGAATTAGACTCCCAAACTTTAACACCCATTCAAAGCATGGGCATCTGCAATGAACAGATACTTCTCAGATGAAGACATATAAGTGGAAAATAAATACATGAAAAAATGTTCAACATCACTGTCCACTGAGGAAATGAAATTAAACATGGAATGATTCCAGCTCACTCCAGAAAAAAAATGGTCATTTCAAGAAATCAACCAATATCAAATGCTGGTGGAGGTAAGGGGAAAAAGAAACCCTTAATTGCTACTGAGCATGTAAACTGGTAAAACCACTATGGAAATCAGTATGGAGACTCTTAAAAAAAATAAAACAAGGAGTTCTATTTGACCTAGTTATTTCCCTTCTAGGTATCTTCCCAAAAGAGTTAAAAACATTCTTAACACATTGGCTTATTCATATCCATAATTATGGCAGCATAATTCATAACAGCTAAATCCTGGAAATAGCCTACGTATCCATTAACAGATAAATGAATAAAGAAAATGTGATATTTATACACAACGCTCTGCCGTACTAGTCTGCCATAAAGAAGGACAGACCTGAGTCATTTGTAGCAAAATGATTGCATTTTGAAACCATAATGTTAAATGAAGTAACTCAGACATCCAAGTTTAAACATAGTTTCTCTTATATGAAAAGTTTAATATATAAATAAAATGCAAAATAAAAGACACAGGAAAGGGAGAGGGAAGAAGGAAGAGAAAGAGAGTGAGAGAGAGGATGCTACAATACAGGATGGACAACTTATTTATCTTGAGTTAGTATAATTGTGTTTTATGTGTTTTTTTGGCCCACTTAGTATGATTGTTAATCTGTATGCATGATAATTAACTTTATAAGGACTTGTATTGTTAATAAATGAATCTGATGGTAGCAAAAGAAGGAGAGTAGAGGGCTGGGGAAAGAAAGAATGGAGATGTAATGTTATGTAATGTGCCAATTTCTGACAATGAGTGTCATCGTTATGTACTGCAATGCATACTAACATTTTTCAGAAAGAATGACATATGGTAGTGCTGAGAAACACTGAAAGAAGATGAATGGTTTAAAAAAGGAATAAAATATCACCTCTGTTCTACACTGAGACCTCAGTCCTACGGAAAAGTTTAATGAGCCAACCAGACCCTAAAGTGAATTCTAGAAAAATTTTGCCAAGAGACTTCTAATCTAAATACGATTATTTGATGTTATGGCTAACATGTGTATGCTGTTTTATTAATGTAAGACTCTAAAAGAAAAGCATTCATTGTTAGTTCATGTTTACATTCATTAAGCCCCATGGCAATATTTTTCTCTTATTCATCTTTGTTGCTTTGCTGTGATTCCTCTCATTTTTATTTGTAAATAATGTATTATTTTGTGTATATATGTATATTGTGACCTATTTTTTAAATTTTAAGAGTATTGCAGTTTTGTAAATTTTTTCTCATTAGATAGTCGAACACAGAAAAAGGGTGATTAATCAGATGAATCTGTAATGATCTCATCAGAGGAAAAGGTCATGGTCTATTACTCTTAAGATGAAGATGCATTAGTGTTAGATGAATGTAATCTTGTGATCAATACGTTCAGTGAACATAGAGTGGATTTAGATGTTAAAAGTAGATCAAGAGGAAAAATGGCAGCTGATACTAGAAAGAAATACAAGCAAACAGACCTGCAAAATGTGGACTAATAAATATTAATTGCAGTGATCTTTTTGCATTGTATAATGCAAATAGAAAATATTCTTGAAATTATAGTTGAAGAAACAGATTGCTGTATAATGCAGTTTTAGTAAAAAAAAAAAGAAGAAACCTTCAACAATGATGTGACACTGTCACAATTAGCAAGATGAAAACTTTGATAGGTATGTCACTAATTATATAGTAAATGCCATTACCAGATATCAAACTGTATTGTCTGAAAATAATATGTATACCAACAGATGTACAAAGAATGCCATGCAATGTGATCATTTCTTTCACTATATTAAACTGTTTATATTTCTGTAACAATATCACATATGGAACCAAGGAGACCTTGAGGAAATTTAGAAAAATTATGGAAGAAATACTAGTACATTTGAGAATGCAGTAAAACCTTGAGTAGAATAGAAGTAATAGAAGGAAGCTGATTTTAGGGCCAGGATGTTTGCATCTTCTCCAACCCATTAAAGAAAAATGGGACAAATATCAGACAAAATTTTATAAATTATGTTTGCCTAATTGTTAACACCTGTGGTTTAGATATCTGCTGGAAAAGTACAAACCCTTTTATGGATGAGCATTCTTATGATATTGTTTGAAATTAATAAACAGCTTATTATTTGAATACCACACATTGTATGGACAATTATTTTAGATACTCCTTGTAAGATAACTTACCTGTTTAAGTACTGTTTGGATTATGATACACCTTTTGGTTTAAGGACCTGCATACAGACTTATGATATGGGAGTGAGTGGCAGTGACTTACAGTGTCTTCCTCTTACAGAACAGTCAGTAATTTCTGCCAACTCTACTGTATGGTACAGTACTGTGCTGTAGTTGTATATTCTGTTCTGCAGTTCGCTACCACATGTAGGAGTTACACAAATAAAAGCAAAGTTATCAAGTTGGAGTTTCCTTTGAGTGTTTCTTTGTTCTGAATATTGCAAAGTACATACTGTATACAACTTCTCATTGAGTGATGACTGGCTACTTAAGTATATGCCTTGTACAAGAACTTTTTAAAAAGAAACAGTTTTGTGGTACAATACAGCCAAATCAAACATTTTTACCTGTGTAAGTAAAGAAAGCACAAACATGGCCAAATTGTAAATTTTAAACATCATTCGGTGTAAAATTTGTTAAATGGATGAGAAAAGAACTACTTTTATGTCACTGACTTGTAAATAGTACTAATTAATATTTATATTTGGGTAGTAATTACTCAAATTCAAGCAAGTAACTAGATTTATTTCATTTATAAACTTATCATTACTTTTATTGGTAAAAACGCTGATAAAAGTGACCATACGGTGGGATGCGAGGAAAGTCTAGTTCCCAGTCCTCGCAGGTATGGCCCTCTCCTCTACAGCTTCTGGCAAAGGAGGAGGTCTGGCCTTGCCAGAGTTACTGCAGGCAAGAGCAGGTGAGCTTTTCTGACTCGGTTACTCCTCTGAAAATTTGAGAGACCGTTTGTTTTCCGTGTACTATCTCTTCCAAATAAGACAACAAAACTCACGGCGGACCCTTAAATTGAAATGTCAGAGCCGGTGTAAAGACTACAGATCCCCTCAGTCCCAGTTATGGCTGCAGATCCAGAGGAGAGTTTTCCCGTGCTGACTAAAAATTGAACTGTCTTTTCCATGGCAGCTCTGGTTACCTGGGGATCCTCACAGGAGATGGAGATGTCCATGAACAGGGGAGGTGCAATTTATACAAACTCTTTCGGGCCTCTTTTGCAAAGTGGGAGGAGAGGGCTTTGGCAGGCCTAGCCCCTCTCTGGGAGCAGGGACATTCCCTCTGCAGTGCAGGCACACTGACTGCCTCACACAGGAAAGGGATTCCTAGGGTCACATGGCCAGTGTATGTTTTCCTTGCCTTTGAAGCAAGATTCTTTCTCTAGTTGGCCTTGGGTGTGCTGAGAGCACTGCCAGTTTTGAAAGCCATAATTTTGGCCCATCTTCTTTTTTTACTTGGCCCTTCTCCTTTTATCTTCTAGATTTCAATTTTTGAACACAGAGGCTATGTCCAGTGATTGGGTCAGAGGAGCTTGGGGACCCTTCTAAATTAATTTGAGCTGGATTATTGGAGCTGATTGCCTAATGAAATGCTGTCTGATCAGTACCTGCTCATCTTCAAAAGATAGATCTAGTGTATTTATGGGAACTGTCTACTAATTGGCTAGGAAAGAGAGCTGGATTTTCCCCTTTGCCCTGTGTAACCTCTCTCACCCTTCATGACTAACAGTTTTCTTAATGTACCTTTTTACTTGATGATAAGAGCAGTTATCATTTTAGATCTCATATCTAGTTCACCATCAGAGTTTTAGTCTAAGTTTGGTTGTGTAGAAGGTACAATAAGTTCTCTGGAGTGATCCTCTTCTTTTACTGTAGCATGTTGTCCATCTGTATATGGCTTAGTTACTTCCTCATTGCTGGTTCAAAATACCCCCCTACCCCCCAGGTTAAATAAGGAAAGCTTTATTTCAGCTCTTGGTTTGTAGAAGTTTTAGTCCACAGGCAGCTGGCTCCAATGCAGGGCAGTGCAGCATTACAGAGGAGAAATAAACAGAAAGGCAGGCAGAAAGGAGTGAGTCTGCCTTCCTTCTTTTCCTTTATGTTCTATCTAGGGTACGAGCCTATGATTGGTGTCATCCACACACAACATAGGGCATCCCTTTTCAGTAACCCCATCACCCAAATGTTGCTAAATCAACCAGTGGACTAATCCAATTATCATGCAGGCATAATCCATGATTGCGCCACCTCTTGAAAGCTCCACCTAGAAGCACATGAGTCTTTGAGGGGATACTTAGATGTAAGCCATAGCAGCAGTAGTCTCTTCTGGGATTCCTTATTTTTGGTCTGGAATACAGAAAGTGGCTTAAACAAATCAAACATCTTGCTATGAGAGCTCAATAGGAAGGGTCAAAGTCTGGAGCCTAACTACAAAGCTACCAGAGTCTTCCAAGAATCAAACAAATCATTCTTTACATTGTGGATTAACTGCCATTAAAAAAGGAACTTGAATAGCTTCCTTTACTCCATGAACTTCGCTTAGGGGCAGGATGAGCTGTGAGTTGGAAGAATAAGAAACTGCTTTCTGAGGGTCTTACGGGTCTAGAAGTTATCTGAAGAGCATGATGAGGGTGGTAGGAGTCTGAGTGTCTCTGAGGAGTCAGCCTCTGTGGAGTTTCTGAGTCACTTAAAGAGGACAGGACAGATTTGCTAGCTTGAAACCGTACTCCTCCCACGTAACCCAATAATAATTTTGGTTATTACTTTAAGGCAGTAAATAGAGAAACTTCTCTTTTAGCATTTAAGAGAAAAATAAAAACACATTTTAGAAAGTTCAAAGTACACGGAATGGGTTTATGATCTATTGATTTATAGCTCTACTCTATATACTCCTAGCCAATTAAGTTGACCTTCACTGTCTCTTCCCTTTGTTCTACTCATGCCCTTAGATACATGTTTCTAAACTACATAAATTTCTATTAAAACAAAAAAAGGAGGGAATTTAGTCAGGTTTAAAAAAGAAGAGGGAAGGAGACCCATATGTTCCTTAAAAGTGGATGCTTTAGTTCTTATCTATGAGGATGAGATTACCTGGTGTCCATGAGATCAGGGGAAAAAAGGGGGAAAAATCATGGGCAAACATGACTGAACAATATGATGAACCAAAATGTCTGACAGACATGACAAAAAAGTGGGCCAAGATGGCTTCCTGAGGTCTTAAGAGACAGGATCCCCAAATAGCAATTCACTACAGGTACACAGACATGAAAGGTCATCTAGGGAGAAAGCACAAATGAGCTTTTGAGCACTGAATGAGTCATCCTGGGAGGCAAGTACTGAAGCAGGAGACCAAATCATCCATAGCTATTTCTCCAAAATACTGACAAAGCGGAAGAAAGTATTGTGAAGAACAAAATGGAGTGAACGGGGCTCCAGACTCTGTAGAGGCAGCACAAGATGGCACGGCATGGATGGCTCAGCTCAACAGAGCAGGGGATCTTGAAACCAGATGCCAGGCCCCTGCGGGGTACACACTGTGACCCTATCGCCGACTTGGAGGTGTCCTGTCCCCGCAAATTAGACCATACTGAGAAACTGCTCCAGAGAAATGAGAAACCTCCCTCAGTTTTCACTAATTTTTTCTTTCTCGTCACCTCCAAACAAAACTGCTTATCTCCTAGCTGGGCTCAACAAGAAATGTGTTACTGGGGTATGGTGGTCTGTGGACTTTCCAGGGATCTTTTCCAGGGTTTTGGTATTGTCAGTAGGAAAAGGAGAATGTTGTGCAGAGTGAGTAGGGGACAATTAAAGGTGGGAAAGAGGCACAGTTTGCAGAGGGAGAGGGCCACAGAGAGTGTGTAGAGTGGCCTAGCTGGGGCTCCTTTCTGAAATGCTGCTTTAGTAGTCATGAGTTTGTTTAGATTGTTGTTGTAACAATTTTATTTTTCCATCACTTTCAAAGGATAAATTTTCTGGATAGAGTGATCTGGTTTGGCAATTGTTTTCTTGTAGAATTTGGATACCATCACTCCAAGCTAGATTTTTATGTTTGTGCAAACAAAACTCCCATGATTCTGTGAGGCTCACTTTTATAAGTTTTGATTTTTCCTCTAACTACTTTTAATAGTCTTTCTTTATGCTAAATATTTGGAATTTTGACCATGGAATTATGTCATGGTTTCTTTTTTGAGCCATGTTTAGTTGGGGTTTTAAATACCTCATTTGTGTGCTTATTAATTTCATTCCCTAGACTTGAACATTTTTCTATGACCTTCATAAAGAAGTGTTTTTCTATCTTTACTGTTGTGTTCCAACAGTTCTTTAGCTTCTATAATTCTGCAAATTTTCATTTTTGTCATCTGAAAACCGATGGATACAGCTTTATGGTGTTTGCTTATTAGTATCCACCACATCAATCTTGTTTTCTATCCCTGACTGTCTCTTTTCAGATTAGTCACGGCTACTGATCACATTTTCAATTGAATTTTTTATACCCAGGATTTCTGTTTGATAACTTCTCATAATTTGTAATTCTTTAGTAAGGTCGTAATTTATATCCCACATTGTCTTCCTTCAGTTGCTCATTTGTAACATATCTAAACTCATTATTCAACTTAATTTTGCTCTTTACCTGTTTATTTACCTGTTTGTTTGTTTACATCTTCTTTAAACTTGTTGAATATCTTAGTTATTGAAACTTGCATTTTTTAATCTCAATTTTGATCTCTTTGATTACTTTAACTCTTTGATTTTTTTGAGTGCTTTGGACATGTCTTTATTTTCTTGTCTATGAGGTAAAGTTTTGTGGTGTTATTAGTTTCCAGAGGCATTTTATTGACTTTTTTCTTTCATATTTTTGTTCTGAATATTATTGATCAGTAGGGAAAATTCTGCCACTATACAAGAGATTTCTTTAATGTGAAGATTTCGCCCTGCAAAGTGACCTTGGCTTTAGTTATGAATCAATTTGTAGTCACCCAATCAGCTGCCTCGAAGAACTGGTTCAATATCAATCTCTGACTTGCAAGGAAAGAAAACTTACCATTAATAACAACATTTAAAGAACCAATCAGATATCAGCACTTAATTTAAAATTTGTTTGGAATGTTTACCATTCTTTCTACAACTTAGGAAGGCTAAGGAGTAGTAATAATATAATACATCCTGAGAGGTAAAAAAGAAAAAAGGAAACAATGGGAAAACCCATAATGAACATAATGAGGTCTTATAAAGTAAAAAAGGGGGAAAATAAGATTTGATGGTATTAATATTAGTAATAGAATTTTTAATTTTTATTTATGTGTCGAGGAACCTCTCCATTTCTTCTACATTATCCATCATCATTTGGGCTATCTTTTGAATAGTTTCTTAAAAAGCTCTGGTTATCTGTGGTGTCTGTGTGATTTTACCTTTTTCATTTATAATTGCACTGATATGGGATTTTCTTTTTTTCATTTGATGAGTTTGACTAAGAATTCATAAATCTTTATATTTTCAAAGAATCACCCCTCATTGATCCTTAGGTTTTTTTTTTTTTTTTCAATTTAATTTTCTTCTCTGATCTTTTCACTTTTTTCTATCTACTGTGTTGGATTTTCACTGTTGTTTATTTAGGTTACATCATTAAATTATTTTTTGGAATCAACCTATTATTTTAATGTGTGTATTCATAATTATTAACTTCCCTCATAATTGTTTTCATTGTGTTCTATGTGTTGTGGTATGTTTGGCCTCCATAGTCATTTGAATTTAAAAATCATTATTTCTCCAATTTCTTCTGTGATTTACTTATTATCCAATGATTTATTATTTAATCTCCACATGTCTGAGTAGTTTTTTGTGCTTTCTTTTTTGCAAATTTTATTTTAAAGAAAACAAGAAAAATAATGGTACAAATTTTCAAAACAAGATTGTAGGAGTGAAACAATGTTTAGCGCAGAGTATATAATTATCTTCAGAGTGATTGCTCATATTACAAGACATAGGTATGAAAAGTTGACCAAATAATACAGGCACAAACTTTTCTTTTCAATGAGCTAATACCTATTAGTAGTATAACTACCTTAAATATTTTGTAAATATATATATATATATATATATATATATATATATATATTTTCTTTTCTCTTCCTTTTTTTCTCCTTTCCCCCATCCCAGTTTCTCTTTCTTTTTTGAACAGTTTCTTCTCGCTTTGCAGTATCTATTGTACATTTTAGATCTTATTTATTTTTTCAGCTTCTTACAGTAGGGAGACAATTTACGTTTACGTATGCAAGTCTGAATTATTTCACTTTGACTATGATCTCAAGCTGCATCCATTTCCCTGTAAATGTCTCAAATTTATCCTTCTTTATATCTGAGTTGTACTCCACTGTATAAAAATACCACATCCTTTTATCCAGTCCTCAATTGCTGGGCCTTTGGCTTATTTCCAAGATTTAGTTTTTACATATTAAACTGTTATAAACATGACTGCATATATGTCACTGTGGTATGATGTTTTTAATTCTTCTGGAAAAGTACTCAGAAGGGGAATAGCTGGGTTGAAAGAAACCTCTAATCTTAATATTTTGAGGAAACTCCACACTAATTTCCATAATGTTTGTACCAGTCTGCATTCCCACCAACAGTGGAGAAAGATTCTTTTTTCCTCACATTTCCTCTCCAGCATTTGTTATTGGTTAATTTCTTGGTCTTGGCCATTCTTTCTGTGATGAAATCTCATTGTTGTTTTTAATTTGCATCTTTCAAATGACCAGTGATGCTGAACATTTTTTCATATATTTATTTTTGTTCGTATTTCTTCATCTGAGAAGTGTGTGTTTATCTCAACGGCTTATATATGGATTGGGTCTTTAAATCTGAGGAGTCTTTTTTCAATTCTTTATACTTCTAGAAATAAGTCCTTTGTTTGAGGGAGAGTTGGCTAAAATTTATTCCCACTCTGTGGGTTGTCTTCTGTTTGTTGATTCTTTGTTGTATTTCCTGTGTGGTCTGTATTTCTGTTCATGAAGTCTCTGCCTACACCTATGTCTTCAAGATTTCTACCGATTTTCTCTTCCAATATATTTAATGCTTCTGTTTTAATATTTGGATCTTTGATCCATTTTGAGTTTAGTTTAGCGTGTGGTGATAGGCATGGATCTAGTTTTGGTCTTCAGCAAGAAAAGACTGAGTTTTTCCAGTCCTGTTTGTTAAGGAGGCTATCTTTTTTTTTTTTTTTCAGTGAACATGTTTGACCCCTTTGTCAAAGATAAAGTGGCTGAGTGTGTTTATAATTGTGTTTGTATCTTCTAATCTGTTCCACTGATCCACAAGTCTGTTTTTTTTTTGCCAGTACCATGCTGATTTTATCATAGTAGCATTGTAGGCTAATTTCAAGTCACGGATTTTGATGCCTTTTACCTTGCTTTTATTATCCAGGATTGTCTTTGCTGTTCTAGGTCTCTTCTGCTTCCAGATGAAGGTTAAGAAAACTTTCTCTAGTTCTGTGAGGTATGTTAACGGTATTTTGATGGGGATAATATTAAATCTGTGTAACAATTTTGGGAGCAAGGCCATTTTTGTTATGCTGGTTCTTCCTATCCATCAGGAACAGATATGTTTTCATTTTCTGATATCCTTGTCGATCTCAATCTTTTCTGAAGTACTGTAATTTTCAATATATAGATCCTTTACTTCCTTTGTTAGATGGATTCCTAAGTGTTTCATTTTTTTTTGGAAACTATTGTGAAGGGTATGGTTTCCCTAATTTCTCTCTCAATGAGTTTGTTGTTTGTGTACAGGAATACTATTGATTTTTGAGTGTGAACTTTATAGCCAACTATGCTACTGAATTTGGTTATTAGTACTCAGAATCTATGGTAGAGTTTTGTGGGTCTTCTGTGTAGAGTATCATGTCATCTGTGAAATATAGCTTAACTTTTTCCTTTCCTATCCTTATCCTTTTTATTTCTCTCTCTTGTCTAATTACTCTGGCTAATGCTTAAAACTATATTGGAGAAGAGTGGTGATAATGGACATCCTTGTTTTGTTCCTGAGTTTAGAATGAAAGCTTTCAATTTTCATCCATTTAGTATGATGTTGGTTGTTGGTTTGTCAAAGATGGCTTTTATCAGATTGAGGTAAAGATCATGTGCTCTGATTTTCTGTAGGATTTTTATCATAAATGAGTGTTGGACTTTATCAAAAGCCTTTTCTGTATCTATTGAGATGATCATGTGGCTTTTTGTCTTTGGCTTTGTTGATATGGTGTATTACCTTTATTGATTTGTGTATGTTGCACCATCCCTGCATTCTTGGGATGAATCCCACTTGGTAATGGTATATAACTGTCTTGAATACTTGTTGCGTTCTGTTTGCTAGTATCTTGTTGAGAATTTTTGCATCTATGTTCTTAGGGATATTGGCCTGTAGTTCTCTTTATTGGTGGGATCTTTCCCTGGTTTTGGTATCAGAGTGATACTTGCCTCCTGGAATGAGTTAAAGAGAATTGCTTTTCTTTCTATTTCATTAAAGGGTCAGGAGTATTGGCACTCAGTCTTCTCTAAATTTTGTGCAGCATTCGCTGTGGATCTGTCATGACCAGAGCTTTTTTTGTAGATAAATTTTAATTAAATTTTCAATCTCATTAACTGATATTTCAGACTTTTAAAATCTTCTTGAGTTAGCTTTGTTAATTCATATGTTTCTAGGAACCTGTTCATTTCTTTTGTGTTTTACATTATATGGCAGTAAAGATTTTCAAAGTAGGTTTATTGATGATCTTCTAAATTTTCATAGGATCTCTAGTGATTTCACCCTTTTCATTTCTCATTGCTTGAATTTGAGTCTTTTTATTGTTTCTTGATAAGTTTGGCTAAAAGTTTATCAATTTTATTTATTCTTTGAAACAATTCACTTTTTGATTCATTAATTATTTGTATTATTTTCTTGGTCTCCACTGCATTGATTTGTGTTCTGATCTTTATATTTTCTCCCTTGTATAGGCTTGCTTTGTGGTTTCTTTGATGTTGGTTTGTAGTCTCATTCTGCTATGATTTGACAGTAGGTAGGGAACCATATCTATTCTTTTGTATTTAATTAAGCCTGCCATGTGGCCTAAGATACAGCCTATTTTAGGATAATCCATGTGCTGCTAAGAAAAATATGTATTTTTCTGTAGTTATATGAAAAATTTTGTATATCTACTAACTCCATTTGTCCAATTTCCAGGTTAAGCAGTCTTGAGAATGCTTGAAATGACCAAATCTTTGTTATTTTCTGGCTATAGTAGGCTTCAGGGAAAAGTCAATGGTCCACCCTATTCTAGGCACGTTGATTTATGTGTCCAACTTCTAGGATTTCTATTCACGTCATAAGTCTTTGAGGGATATTACTTCTGCTCCATTGAGTTTTATGTAGGGTTCTCTGCAAAGAACTTTGAGACAGTTTTCTTCAACTTTCTTCTATAAATCTGGGAAGTTAGCTTCCCTTTTCTCATCTTAGTCCTTTTTAGTTAAGTTAGCTTCTTGAGGTTAAGGAGGAGGTTTCCGGGAGAGGCAATTACTGTGGAGGTAAGGGTCCAGCTATTATTACCCTCCACTTCTGTGCCGTCTTCTAAAATCTTTTGAGCTACTTGTGAGATAGCAAAGACTCCGGCCTGTGTTGGGCTTGATGCTCACAGGCCAGGCTTCTGTTTACCATTAGTGTCACAGATTCTGGACTGTGTCCTAACAGGGAAACAGAAATCCTCTTGGGGCTGGGAAACAAAATCTTCTGCACTAATGTCTAATTGTAATGGTTTTCTTGCCCTCTTTTTCCAGAAAGTTTTCTGTTTTGCATAGTGTAGCTGTCTCCAGAATCTGGCTGGGAGCAAGATGGTGACTGAGGAGACTGCTTTTATTGCAGATTCTGTTTCGTGTCCTGTAGGATGCCAAGTGGTACCATAGTTCTGTGAACAATGACATTGCTGGATCTGAGCTGGGTTAATACCAATATTTAAATATGACTTTATTCCTTGTTCTAGGTTTCCCATTTTCTGTATTTCATCTGATCATTATCCCATTCAAGGTGTAAACCATTGGTTACACCCTTGACGATCTGTTTTAGCCGCACTCTGACTATCCTCAGTACATAGCTTTTTTCAGAATGCTGCTTTCACTAAGGCACTATGAACTCAGTTCACCCACAGTATTTGACATTTAAAATAGATCTCAAGGTGGAAAAACAATTCTAGATGCAACTGATGCTTTAATATATAATCCCTGTCAGAGATCAATCTTTATTATGAAAATTTTAGTGACTTGAGTATGTCATAATTTTTGAATTCTATCCTTCAGAAGAACTGTTCTAACATTGAATGAGATGGATGAATCCACCATCAGTCAACATGATTGTCGAAAAGGAAGACTAGGGTGATTAATTACAGCTGAGTCTCTTTTGTTTGGTTGAGGTTTAGTAATATACACTGGAAAATGATATAAAATCGCATTTTTTCTGTAATGATGAATAGTATCATCAATATTGAATGGTTTTCTACATGTTCTACATCAAGAGGTTAGATAATAAAAGTGTTTAATAAAGGCAAGCAAAACTCAAACATGAAGAGAGAGATACTCTTACTGATTTTGAACAAAGAAGAGAAAAACTTTTTATTTTTAAGAAAACAAAAGCATGTAACTTTAGAAAATGTATAAAAGAAAATTGAAAGCTTTCTAAGGATCTTGCCAGATTTCATTCCTGAGTGTTCTTGTGGCAAAATGCTGCTTTGTAAACCTATTGCAATAATGCTGAATCTAACCCTCAATATTGCTAATTGTAGTATGTAGTACAAATGCTGATTTGAAAGAATGCCATACTGCCATTTCTCCTGTAAGATCACTGTCATTTTCCTTTGCTTTAGTTATTTTCTTTTTTCCTATTATTTTTCAAGTTTAAATGCACCTAGGCTATATATATATATATATATATATATATATATATATATATACAAATGAAGCCTTCTATTTACAAAATACTAACTCAGAGATATGTTATTTAAATTATAGTATAACAAGTTGTATAGTAACAGCAATAATAAAAAGCATACAAGTGTACAATTTAATTTGGACGTTTCCATATGATGTCTCATACAGTATTGATTTGAGGGTACCTATAGTTCTAACTTTTAAATATTCCTCTCTAAAGCAGTATTTAAAAAGGATTAAAATGTTTCTAAAATATTTCTAAAATAGTATATTCAGTAAAAGTTTACATGGACAGTAAAATTATCATTGTTCTTTATAAGGTGCCATAAATATTGTGTATTGATTTACTAAACTAATAGGAAAAAAGCATTTTAAGAAGATTAGACAAAGTTGATTATATATTAGTGTTAGATAAATATGAATAATTTTATCTCATGTGACAAAGATTTATAGTTTTGTAAAACATGGATATAGTTGTAGCGAGTGTGTATGCTGAAGTATAAGGGTATAATGAGATGGATGACAGATCCAGCAATAATATAGAATCCTTGAAAATTGTCAGGCAGAAATATGTGAAAAAAAAAACTGTGCATCACTGCAGAAACTGCAGAAAGCTTCCACCCAGATTTCAGAAGGCCTGAGAGGCCGGGCAATGTGCCCCTGAGAGGACAGTGTGTAAAGCTCTAAGTGTGAAGCTGAAGATGCAGTGGAGACCCCAGAAGTTTGGAGAAGCCAGAGATATGGATTTTCTGAGGAAAAACTGCTAGGAAGGAGCAGAGCTGTCTTAAGAGAGAAGCTATCACCACTGGTAGTGCTATAGGGATAGAGCTACTCAAGTACTTTAAAGTTCGTATCTTGGCACAGATTACTCTGGATTTTGGACATGGTACTGCAGAATTCATTGTTTGCCCTGATGGAATTTGGACTTGCTTGTGTCCCATTCCTTTCAAGCCCCTTTTTATATCTTAAAAAATGGAAATGTTTATTTTTTGCCATTATGTGCTGGAAGTTTTTAACTTTCTTTTCATTGGTACAGGGGCTTGTAGCTTAGTTTGCCTTAGATCTAAGAATATGGCCAAGTTTAGTGATACATGCTTGTGATCCCAAGTGAGGCTAGAGGATGGTCACGAGTTCAAGGCCAACCTGAGCTGAGTCCAGGCTGGCCTGAGCTTCACAGAAAAAACAATGTCTCAAAAAAATAATCTGAGAATATGAATCTTCTGTAGGCCAGAAGGGAATGTTGTGGCTTGCATCTAGATGTTCCCCCAAAACCTCATGCAGTCATAGGTAGGGGGAGTTTCAAAGATGGCTTGATTTAGAGTGTGTGAATATGTGTTAGGAATGTGATCCTGGGATGAAGTGTGTGGATAATAGAAACCCCACCCTGGGCATGAACGGTGGGAAACCACAGGCTTCCATCTTGTATGTAATGTAAATCAGAGTGGGAAAGCAGCCTGGATGGCTGCTGATGAGGCTTCCACTGCTGCTTGTGTTGCTGCTCTGCTACATCCTGCCTGTTACGTTTCTCCTCTACAATACCCCTCTGCCGTGCCAGCCTCCCTTAAGCCAGCAACTAAGGGCTGACACCTCTACAAACTGTGAAAGAAATCGACCTTCCTCCCTTTAATTTGTTTGTATAGGATATTTTGTCTCAGCAATGAGAAAAATAACTAAGACACTCCTCATGCCCTTCATAAAAATGGAAGGGACTAAGTACTCCCAAACTTATTTATAGAAGCCAGCATGACCCTGATTCTAAAACTGGGTAAAGACCCAACTGAAATACACAGATACAAAAATCCTACACAAGATAACAGTGGATTGTATGCAGCACATCATCAAAAAGATCAGACATCATAATCAAGTAGATTTCATCTCAAGGATGAAAGGATGGTTCAACATACATAAATAAATTACTATAAAGCATTACACAAAGAAAAACAAAGTAAAAAAATTACGTGATCATTATTATAAGCAGAAAAAGATTTCAATAAAATCAAAAACCCCTTCATGATAAAAAAAATCCCTGAAGTAAATAGGTATACAAGGACCATATCTGAATTTGAGAAAAGCTATTTATGAGTAATCAAAAGCCAACATCATATTAAATGGAGAAAAACTAAATTATTCCCCTTAAAATCAGGAACAAGGCAAGGATTCCCATTATCAACACTTATATTCAACATAGTGATTGAAGCAACTAGAGCAATCAGGTAAGAGAAAGAAATAAAAGGGATACATACAGGAAAAGAAGAACTCAAGTTATCATTACTTGCAAAGGACATAACACTCCACATAAATACCCCAAAAATTACCAAAAGCTCTTAGAATTAACTGATGTTAACAATGTAGCAGGATACAGGATCAAGGCACAAAAATTATCTTCATTTTTGTAGAATAATGAACTCGATGAGAAGGAAATTATGAAAACAATACTGTTCACAGCAGATTTAAGGAAAGTAATATACCTAAAAATTAAATTATCCAAGGAAGTGACGGACCCTTACAAAGAAAACTACAGTACCCTGGAAAATGCGATTGAATAGAACACCAGAAAATGGAAAGATATCCCCTACTCCTGGATAGGCAGAACTAATACTGTCATGCTTCCAAAACTGTTATACAAATTCAATGCAGTTCCAATGAAAACACCAACAACATATTTTACAGATCTAGGAAAATAACCCTAAAATTGTATAAAACCAGTAGAGAATCAGAATAAGAAGACTAATTTTGAGTAGCAAGATCAAAACAGGAGACATTATAATACCAGATTTCAAACTACACTACAAATGATAAATACAGAATGGTGGTGGAACAAAAACAGATGGATCAGAACAGAGGGTACAGAAACCTCCCCAGACACACTGAGCTAGTTAGTCTTTGCCAAAGGAGGAATGATAACCTATTCAACAAGTGGTGCTAGGAAAACCGGACAAAGTTGCCGAAGATTGAAACTGGACCCTTATCTCTCACTGTGAACTAAATTAAAGTGAAAATGGATCAGCAATCTAAACATTGAAACATGAACACTGAAACTACTGGAAGACAAAATAAGTAAAACACTTGAAGCTGTAAGTGTAGAGAAGAATTTTCTAAGCAGAACTGCAGTAGCCCAAGAAATAACAGCAAGAAGCAGCAAATCGTACCATCTCAAACTGAAATGCCTCTGTACAGTAAGGGATGAATTAGGAGAGTGAACAGACAACCTATAGGACGGGAAAAAATTTGCCATCTATTCCTCATAGGGAGGACAAAAATCTAGAATATGTAAGAACTCTAAAAAGTTATATCATTTGAAATAAAAGTCCCACTCAAGAAATCGGCAAGTGAAATGAACAGACACTTCACAGAGAAAGAAGTAAAAATGACCAACAAATACATCAAAAATGTGTTCAACATTATCTTACTCTTGAAAGAATGGCAATCATCAAGAAATTGAAAAGCAACAAATATTGGCAAGGTGCGGTGAAAAGAAATCCTCTTACCCTTTTGGTGAGAATGTAAGCTAGTGTAATTATTCTGTAAATTCATATAGAGATTTCTTAAAGCACTACAATTGGAAATTCCGTTTGGCCCAGATGCCTTCCTAGGAATCTTTCCCAAAGATCTTAAAACATCATACGATGGTACTACATGCACACCAATATTTATAGCAAAACAACTCATTAATGCTAAATTTGAGAAGCAGTCCATCAACAGATGATTAGATAAAGAAAATTTGGTATCTATGCATGATAGAATACTACTCGGCTATAAAGAGGGACAAATTTGCAAAATTTGTAGGAAAACGAATGCACCTGGAAAGTAAAATGTTGAGTGACATAAACTAGAGACACAGGCTTATATATTGTAAAGTATCTCTCATTTGAGTGAGGCAACATACAAAGAGATTCATAGCAAATGGACAGAAGAGCCCAAGAGACAAGAATAAAGGATGAGGGGGAGTGGAAAGGAAAATAAGTATAATAAAGATATGCCAGATATAGGAACATATTAACCTCAATGAATGTAAATCATATCTGCCATAAATATGAGCTGAGATGAATAATATAAATAACAGTGAAACTGGGGAAGGAGAATGGGGTAGAGGATTTTTAAAGAAGCAACCAACTTGTATCATGTACGTGGACTCACTACCAAGATGATTATGAAATGCATGTACTACAAACATATACTAATAATAAACAAAAAAACAAACAAGAACTTTAGCCCTACAAATGCAAGGAATTTATTACTTTCACAACTGTGTGGACATAGGAGAAGACTGTGAGCTCCAGACAAAAGCAAGCCTCAGCTGATACCTTACTTCCAGCCTTATGAAATGCAATAGAGGTCGATGCGCCCAAACTTCTGGCCTATAGAACTGTGAACTACTGATAAGTACTTTTCAATCCATGAGGCTTGTGTTAATTTATTATTCAGCAACAAAAAACTTATGCAGTGCACAAATATTTAAGATTGTTATGTTTTCTTGGTTAATCAAGTGTTTTACCATGATGAAATGGTCTGCTGTACTAGTAAAGTTTTTTATTTAAAAATCTACATAATTTGATATTGATATATCTATTAAAACTTTCTTTTAGTAAGCACTAAGCATAAAATATTTTCTTCTGTTATTTTACTTAACACCTTATTGGGAATATTTGCATTTAAATAGGGGTTATCATAGATAGCATATATTCGGTATTATCCTTTTTTTCTATTCTGATATTGTGTGTTTCTAATTGCAGTGGTTAGGTCTTTTATTTAACGTGGCTAATATACAGTGGCATTTAAGTACACTATCTTATTTGTCTTCTATGCTTCATAACTGATTCTTCCTCCTTTCTTGCCTTTTCCTACCTTCTTTTGAATAGAGTATACTTTATCATAGTACTTATGATTCCCTTATTCCCTTATTAGCTATAATTCTTTATAATTTCACTGTAGTTTCTGTAGGGTTAATAGTATTCATCTTAACTGAATCACTGCTTACATTCAAATGAGATTACACTATTAGAAAACAAGAAAAGTAAAAATCTATACTTTTTGTATTCTTCCAGAATGTGGAAATTGTTAGTTTTCCTTCTGCATGTGATACTAACTACACAATATTTTATCACTACTTGCATTACACAGTTGTGGTCTCAAGAAATTTTAAAAATAAGAAAAGGAGATAATGTATTTATTTGGTTCAATATCATTTCAAGTCCTCTTTGTTCCTTGGCATATATCGATGTTTTCATTTGATTTTTTCCTACTTAAAGAACTTTAACATGCCTTGTAGGCAGGTGAGCTGCTGATGAATTCTTTCAGTTTTTATATCTCTATCTAAGTCTTAGTTTAGCATTCATTCTGAAACACGTATTGGCTGGATGAAGAATTTCAAGTTCTCAAGTCTTTTTCTTGTCCTTCAGTACTCTAGTGATATTAATCTAAAGTCTTCTAGTTCCCACTGTTTGTGATAAAAAATGACATCCTTATTTTTATTCACTTATAAAAAAGCATCTTTTTTTCAGATGCTTCTAAGAATATTTTTGTATCTCTAATATCAAGTGTTTGGATTATGATGTGCTTAGTGTAGGTTTTTTACATTTCCCATACTTATGGTTACTGGTTCTCTGTATTTAAAGTTCCCATCAAATTTAGAAAAAAAATGTCTTGTTTCTTGAAACGTATTTTTCTTTTTCCACCTTTGAGAATTCTAATTACATATAGATTTGGCTGCTTGAAATTATGCACAGTTCATTGATATGATTAATTTTTTCCAGTTGCTCTTCACTGTGTTTCATTATGGATAATTTCTATTACTAAGCCTTGGAGTTGATAGAATGTTTCTTTTCTAGCACCTTTTTTAACATTAGTCCTATTTATTGTGTTTTTCAGTTCAGACATTGCTTGCTTTGGGTTATCTTTGGATCTTCTAGGCCTATACTTACACTGAATCTTAATTTTAGCTTCTTGACCGCATAGCATAAAGCCTGAAATTTTTAATATCTTTAATAAATATCTATATGCTGATTAACTTGTATTTGTTGTCACTATAGCTTTCTTTTAGCTTTGTTTTTCTTATAGGTTTAAAAAGTGTGTCAGACATTGTGAAGTAGTCTATGTTGAATAATAGATATTTTTATATTCCTTTAAATAAACTTGAAGTTTGTTCTGAGATGTGATTAAGTAATTTTGAATTAGTTTGTCCATTTCAGTTCTTACTTTTAGTATTTTTAGGCATAAGTAGAATGACGTGTAGTTATGGGTTAATTCTCCTTAATTAGTAAGGCAAAAACAATTATTATTATTTTGATGCTTTGTGAAATATGTACTTTTCCTCTGGGTCCTAGAAGTAGGCACTATGCTTGGACCTACATGACTTAGGAATTTGTTTTCTCTAAATTTTTGATGTGGCTATTTCTCTGATTTTAAATTCCTTCCTTATGCATATATGTTTGACATCAGCCAACTACATATGTAGAGAATAGCCATATGCAGAGCTCTGGAGCTTTTTCTGTGTGCAGCTTTCTTCCCAGAAGTCTGCCCTGCTGATCTGTAGCCTCCCTGCCTTCTCCAGGTTTCCCTTAACTGAGGCAAAACCCTATCTCTGTCACATTCCTTTCTGTGTGTCATGGCGGGGACCCTTCCTCCAGGTAGGAGCTGGGGCAGTCAGCACTGCATTCATATTCTACGACAGGAGTCACACCTGCCTCAGTCCAGGGTTCAGAATGCCAATGTTTTGCACATTTCCTAGCTTTTTAGTTGTATAACACAGGAGAATAAATGTCCCTGTTATTTTATGTAGGATAGCAACAAAAGGATTCAGTTTCCTTTGGGGTTTGTATCTGCTTAAGAGTTGTAAGACTGAAGATTTGCTTAACCATTTGGAGACATATAGCAATTTACCAGGATGTTCTAAAACTAATTCATTACTGTGTATTTATTATTAATGATTCCTTAAAGATGAGAGGAAAAGAATTTTGAAATCTTTTCTTATGTAAGTTACAAATAATGCCAGGAACATTAATATATTTCTTCATTCTTTTCTTTTTATTTCTTCATTCTTAAAATATGAATATTCCAGTTTATACCTTTGAAGAAATACCCTTAGAATAGCTATACATTCCGGAAAGAACAGCTGTCATCAAGAAATCAACCGATAACAAATGTTGGTGGGCTGTGGGAAAAAAGGAACTCTTCTGCTGTTGGTGGGAGTGTAAACTGGCAAAATTACTGTGGAAATCAAGGTGAGGATTCCTCAAAATAGTTGGGTTGGTAGTTGCATTTTTCTGGGTTATGTTTTCTCAGAAAAATTGAAAACACCATGCCACAGTGATATATGTGCATTCAAGTTTATAGCAGCACAAATTGTAATAGCTAAATCCTAGAAGCAACCCAAATGCCCATCAGCCAAGGAATGGATAAAAAAAGATGTGGTATTTTTAAACAATGGAGTATTACTGAGCTATACAGAAGGATAAATTGAGACATTTATAGGTAAATGGATACAATCTGAGACCATATTCTTAAGTGAAATAAATCAGACTCTCATGTGTAAATATTGCATTGTCTACCTAGTGTAAAAAACCCTGAAAGATAATAAGATTCAAAATGTGCAATATATATTGTGAAGCTGAAAGGAAAAGAAAATGCTCAGCAGGAAGAACTCCTGGGATAGGGGAAAGGAGAAAAGAATCAAGGGAAAAGATTATTTGTATATTGGTATATATATATATATATATGTGTGTGTGTGTGTGTGTGTGTGTGTGTGTGTGTGTGTGTATACATAAGATAGATAACTATTCTACTAATCTCTGTTAATTCATCAGAAAGAGCAGTCTATGCTTTCATTGATTGTTTGATCATTTTTATGCCTAAATCTTGTAATCTGAACAACTATTTTAAGATAACTATATATAATATATTAACTAGTGCTAATTTTCTACTTTTTAAAAAATTCTGTATTTTTTACCCTTTTTTCTTTTGAAGAGAATAAAACCTAATGAGACAAAGCAAAATAGAGTCAATCAAAACAAAAGGATGAACTTAGTACATGACTTAAAAAAATACAAGGAGATCAACAATGGCTACCACAATGCCTCTTGTTATCTTCAATAGAATTGCCCATATCATCAGACATAACAACAAAACAATACAGAACAAAGCCAATAAAAACAAAGCATTGGAGAATTATAGGACTTCAAAAAAAGATGATAGTCAAATCAGAATGGATATCGTAGTATATCTTATTGTCTTCAAAGTAGTTGCCTATCAGACTTGACAATATCAAACAAAATAGAATAGAATAAAATCAGTAAAAACAAAACTAAGAAAGCAATATAGGGCTTCAAATCAAGTTAATATGAAATAAAAAATGGTTACCATAGTATATCCTGCTATCTTTGGAATAGCTGTCCATGCCATCAAATCTAACACAAGTAGACAAAACTGAAACAGAATAAAACCAAACTAAACAGAATAATGAAAACAATATGGGTTTCAAATCATGATAATAGACTAAATATGACCACCCCTTTTAGACAATTCCTCCCCTTTCGTTTTCACAGGGTGTATTGTATATTTTGTATCCCACTAACTCCTTTAGTTTTTAGATTAGGGAGGCATCCCGCTATTCACCTAAGTGATTCTGAACCTTTTTACACCCGGGCATAATCTCAAGTTGTATCCACTTACCTACAAGAGCCTCAAGGTTTCCTTTCTTTATAACAGAATAGTTTTCCATTGTATAAAAGTGTCATGGCTTTCTAACCAATCTGAAGCTGATGGACAATCTACTCCCACAATTTTCTGGTTCCCTGTCACATAGAGCATTGTTTTCTCATCTCTGACTTTCAGTCTATAAACCCCTTTTGGGTTAAATGTATTTCTGATATAAAGCATATTGAAGGCCCATATCTCCTGATCTACTCTTCCTGTGTTTCTTTTTATTGGTGAATCGAGGCCATCTATATTAGTGATTAAGGCCAGTCTTCTATGCCTCATCTCTGCCATTCTATTTTTCTGCCATTGGTTGCCTATTTTCCCCCTTCATTCCAATGTCTGCCCCATTCAGTGAGCCCCCTCTGCCACTGACCCTGAAACCATGGTCTTTTTCTCTCTCTCTCTCTAGAATGTCCTTCAGTACTTTTTGTAGGGTTGGTTTGGTGGTCTTGAACGCCCCCAGTTCCTCTTTGTTGTGGAAGCATCTTGTTTCTCCATTAATTTTGAAAGGTAGTTTTTCAGGGTGCATCAATCTGGGTTGGAAGTTATTTTCTTTCAGGACTTGAAATACTTCACTCCAAGCTCTTCTTGATTTGATGGTTTGTGTCAAGAAATCTGTTATGATTCTGATGGGTTTTCCTCTATAGGTAATGTTTCTTTTATCTGACAATTCTAATATTCTGCTCTTGTGTTGAAAATCTGGGATTTTGGTTATTATTTGGGTGTAGATCTATTTTGGTTATAGCTGGCTCGAGTTCTATATGCCTCATTTATCTGAATATAGTTTCCTTTTCCTATGATTGAGAAGTTTTCTTTAATTATTTCGGTAAATAGCCTCTGTGCTTCATTTGTGTTTATCCCTGCTTTTTCACTCACATTTTTAATTCTTAAGTTATATTTCCTCTTGTCATCTTGTAGCCTTTGTATTGTTACTTCCTGGATCCTTGTTATTTTTAAGACATATTTCCTTTCATGATCACTAGCTGCAAACCTGTCTTCAAGGTTTGATAATCTATCTTTAATTTCTTTCAAGCAGTTTTGCCAGTTTTCAATGGAGTTTTTAATTTCCTGGTAATCTCTTTAAATCGTATGTATTCTAAATTTTTTTATATTATTCATTGAAGGTTTCCCTTATTGTGCTATGCTCCTCTATTCTTCCATCTGTGTCTTCTTTAGAGGTGCTTAGCAATTCTTTTATTATGTTTCTCATTTCTTCTTTTACCTGTAATAGTATTTCTGTTCTAAGTTCTTGAGTAGCCTCTTGAAGTTGTTTCTTTATTTCAGTTGCTGTTGCTTCAGAAACTGCAGGCGTGTGACTACTGATCTCTCTTCTGTGTTTACATCTCTTAGATCAGTACTGCTTGGTTTGGAGGCCAGAGACCACCTTTTGCTTCTTTCTCTTTTCATGTTTCTGGTTCCTTCTGGACAAGTGGGTAGTGGGGTAATGGGGTCTCTGGCGCTTCCTGTGTTGGCTGCAGTTTCTCTGAAGCAAGATTGCTTTTTCTAGCCCATGGTGGCTAGGGATATCTGATGTTGATCTTTGGGTGCACTGGTATAGGGCTGTTTGCTGCTTTTCCCAGCCTGCTGGTGGCTACTGGAGTGCAAGCAGGGGTGGGGCAGGCTGCCTCCTCCCTCCTGGGCTGGTTAACAGCAGGGAACCGTCACCACATAAAGTAGTAAAGTATGCAAAGTACACATAGCACAGGCATGTTAAAGTACATAAAGTAAGTGCAGGGCAGGCGGAGCTGGTTGGGGATAGCTTTAGGGAAGCCTGGGACATGGCTGTTGGACTGCATACAGAGGTGGGACTCAGTCCAAGCAATTTCCACCAGGTTGCTCCAAGCTGGGAGTGGCTGAATTGAAGCCGGTTGTAGTTCTGGCTCTGGATTTATCCTGCCAGACTCCAAAATGGTGCCCAGCCATCACCCACTCCCACAGGGAGGACTGAATCTACCACACTCCCCGCCAGCCAGGGCAGTTCTCCAGTCTCCTCTGTCCCCGCGTCTCCCAGGAGATGCCTTCGGGCTTGCCAGCCACCAGCTTCACTGTGACTGCGTCCCCAGGTTCCAGAGAACTTCTTGCACAATGGGTCCCGCTCTGGGTTACGGTGCTGTCAGATCCCACCTTTCCCTGTTTAAGTTTTTTTAGTCTCCCTGTGGGCTTCCATTCTCACTTTAGTTTCTTCCTGGGTTGAGGGCATCCACTTTTTTCCTTCTTGTCTTCTCCAGAATGCTATATTCCAGCATTTGGGCTGTTTCTGTCAGAGAGGCTGTTTACTCTGCTCTCACTGTTCTGCCAACTTCCAAGTCTCTTTTCTTTTGCTTGTAAGAAAAAAATAATATACTTTTTTTTCTCTTAAATAAGAATAATAACTGTACAGAGAATTGAATTTTAAAAGACTGTTTTTCCATTTTTTACCTTCTCTGAGTACTCGGGATAACTATACAGAGAATCCAATTTTAAAATATAGTTGTATAATTCTGGTTGCAATTTTAATAACATTGTAAGACTTTCCCTCAAGTTAATTTGAAAAGGCTCCCTACGAAATGTTAAACTAGCTTCTATGAGAAATAACGTTAAGAAAATGATGTGAAACAGCCCATATTAAGACCTGGTGGTAAAATCGCCAGCTTCAGTTGTTACTGGGTTCCTTTTATTTGTTAGTGTCAACAGTTTCATTACACCCACAAATCTTGTTTTGGTGAATTGTTGTGAATAAAGTGACATATATGAAGCAATTAATAATTTGTATTAAGTTATGTAGAAAGTTCAAGGTTGTTTTTAAACTTTAATTTTAGATAAAGATTAATCTACAAGATAAAGATTTAATCTACAGAATTCCGGGAGAAAATGGTGGACAAATAATAGCAGCCACGGAGGCTCTCTGAGATTACCAGTTTAGAATCCAGGAGCCGTGGCGTGTGAGGAGTCCTATGTGAGGGGAGATGTACCCTGCCGACCCAGGAACGAACTAAGCTGAGAGAAACCAACTGGAAATGCAATCCTGATGCGATAACAGGAACAGATAAAAATCTCAGTGTGGAAGCTGGATTCTGCACCATTGGTAGCTGTGATTTGAATTTTCTGCTGCCGATACTGCATCCCAATCCACACAGCAGGGAGAGAGACACGCGAAAGCTCTGAGAGCTGGAATCAGTGAACCAAACGGCATTGAGAGTGGGAATGGCAGGGAGCCCTGCATTGACCTGCGGTGAGTGAGAGACATGGGGACCCTTTCATAGACTAGGAGGTTCCAACAGAGGACATTCTGGGAATGAGCAGACTAGCCGGAACAGGGCCCTGCAGTGACTTTAGTCGCATATTCCCCTCTCAAGCGGGAGTGGTGGGGAGCACTTGGCTTGGGGATGCTGTGGACTAAGATCCAGTAGGCTAGCCCAAATCAGGTCCCTGCGCCTGGTGGTGCACCCTAGCAGTGAAGCATTCAGTAGGTTAACCTGGAGGGGCGGGCCCAGCAGAGGCTGCCCAGGTCTGTGTCTCCCTAGTACACTGCAGTGGGCAGGAACACCCAGCCCGTGAATTCAAACAAACTGTAACAGACAAAGAGAAAAAAAAAAAAAAAAACAAAAAAACTGGGCCTCCTATATACGCTTGTATGGAAGGAACAAAAAGTACAGGAAAAGGGAGCAACAAGAAAGGGTCCACAGTCCCCAATCCTGAGAACACTGATGTAGGAAGGGAAATGCAAAAGAGAATGAAGACAGAAAACATGCAATATCAAAGACGGCACCTATAGACATAAAGAGGTATCTCAGGAGCCTCACAGACAAGTTCAAAAATGAAGTAATTAATGAAATAAAGCAAGAGATAGAGATAAGTAGAATAGTTAGAGAAATGCTAAGCACCACCCAAGAAAACACAGACGGTGGAATGGAAGAACAGAAAAAAAGGGGAGAATTGTTTGATGGAGAAAATAGAGAAAACATAGAATACATGAAGCAGGTTCAAAGAGATTACCAGGAAACTAAAAACTCTATTGAAAGCTGGCATAACAGCTTGAAAGAAACTAAGGATAGATTATCAGAACTGGAGGACAGATTTGTAAGGTGGGAGTATAAAATGAAAAACTTCTTAAAAATAAGAAAACAAACAGCAATAATACAAAGACTAGAAGATGATAAGAGGATCTATAACTTAAGAATTAAGAACATAAAAGAAGAAGTAGGGACTCAAACAAATGAACTACAAAAGCTATTTACAGAAGTAATCCAGGAGAATTTCCCTAATTTAGCAAAAGATAAAGATACTCAGATGTTTGAGGTATTCAGGACCCCAGCCACCTACAACCCAAACAGAGCTACACCCAGGCATATAATAATCAAAATTCCAGAAATCCAGTATAAGAACAGAATATTAAAAGCCATCAAAGACAAGAAACAGATCACTTACAAGGGAACACCCATCAGAATTACAGCAGACTTCTCGGCACAAACCATCAAATCACGAAGAGCATGGGGGGAAATAATTCAAGCTTTGAAAGATAATAACCTCCAGCCAAGATTGATATATACTGCACAACTGTCCCTAAAAATTGATGGAAAAACAAGGTGCTTCTAGGATAAAGAGGAACTAGGGGAATTTGCAACCACCAATTCAACTCTACAGAGATTACTGCAGGATATTCTAAAAATGAAAAATACTAAGATTCCAGAAACAGTGGCAGAGCAGCTACAATAAATTGAGCAGAAAGTGAAATGAAGAGGACAAATTGACAACTAATGACAGAAAAAGAGCTCAACATAAATGAGGCAGAGAAGGTTAGATGGTAGGAACAGCCATTTTGGAGAAAACAAGACATCATAATAGGTAGTACTGATTTAATATCCTCTTGTTTTGAAGTCCCATCAAGCTTTTGTTCTTCTGTCTCCATTGGTTTTAACATGTTGTATCTTATTGGATTTTATTATATGTGATAATATAAACAAAAACTTTTATAGACAAGGAGATTATACAGAAACCATTGTTCATTTTCTGTGGAGTTGATTCTAAATACCCTGTAATACTGTCATTCTCTTGAACGGTTTTACATTGTCTTGATATGTTTGATGCTAAACTATAAGAAGTTATACCCAAAGATTTTTAAGGGAAGAGACACTATGGTAACTACTATTATGTCGAGATTATCTTGTGGTGAAACACTATTTTGCTTAAATGGCTATGTTTTGACCTGTGCTGTTTTGTTGTTATGCCCTCTTTTTTTTTTATCTCAATCTCCTTTTTATTATCTACTTTTTCATTTTTATCCTTTTAATTTAGGGAAAAATAAATAAAAAATAGCAGGATATATTATAGTAACCCACTTTGATTTCCTATTAACTTGATTTGAAACTCTGTATTGCTCTCACCATCTTGTTTTGACTGATTTTCCTCTATTCTGTTATGCTTAATAGTACCAAGTTTGAAAGTATAGGCAACAACTATGAAGACAATAAGATTCATTGTGATGCCCATTCTGGTTGACTATTATCTTCTTTTGAAGTCCTCTAATGTCTCCAATGTTTTGGTTTTATTGGTCTTATTCTTTACTGTTTTGTTCAATTTTATTATAACTGATGATATAGGCAATTTTTTAAAGATAACAAGAGGCATTATGGTAACCATTGTTGATCACCTTGTATTTTGTTTTTACATTATGTATTATGTCCATCCTTTTGATTTGACTGACTCTGTCCTGGTATGTCACATTTGGTTTTACTTTCTTCAAAAAAAACAAGTAGTAAGAACTGTGAGAGTAATAAAATCCAAAATGTGTAATTGTCATTGTACAAAAGAAAGGAAAAGAAAGTTCTCTAAAAGATATAACTGCATATATATTTAAGTGTATAAGATAGAAAACCATATTACTGAGTTTTGTTGGATCATTGAACAAAGCTGTTTACAGTCTCACTGTTTGAAAGTCCCCTCTATATGCTTTAATTTTGTAACTTCAACAATTATTTCTAAGATGACAATATGTAATTAATTAGTGATTTCCTTCTGTTTATTTTTCTGAAATTCTGTATAACGTGTACCCTTTTTCTGTTTTTTTTTCTTTTTTCTCCTTAAATAAAATAAAAAAAAAAGATTTAATCTACATTTGGTTTATTTTTTAAATACTGAAATGAACTCATAGAATTTTTAGGAGCAAGTTAATAACAAAAATCAATCATGTTTGATGTGAATTTTCATTTTTCTTCATAAATAACCTCTATACAAGTGGATATTGTTAATTATCAATACTTAACATCTTCTGGAGGGTTAAAAACAAAACCAAAAGAAGTAAAACAAATTAAATATATAATATATATTTCATAAAAATGATTTCACATAAAAAGCTTCAAACAAATATTTTAGTGATAAATATAATCATGCTTTTAGTTTTGTCTACATCCCTAAATTTAGTCTGTTTGAAAAATTTGAAGATTTTTAAACAAGGAAGAATGTGCATGCTGTACATTTTCAAACAATTTGAATATTTAAAAATACCAATTTTACTATTCTAAATATGTATTTTTGCATTGCCATGGTTACATATTCTGTTTAATCTTCATTTCTCAGAACAAACAGTCACTCTCATCTGTAACATTTGAGTATAAATGAAGGCTTATTTTTCTAGAAAACTGAAAACACACCCATTTTTCTCTTGGTACAGGAGACGGAACTCGACCTCATGCTTGTCAGGCAGACACTTGTGGCACAGAACTAAATCCCACCCCTGAAAATACAGTTATCATTTTCACATACACTGTTTTACTTTTCAGATATTCAGGCATTGTGGCACATGTGTGCAATACCAGCATTTGGGAGGCGAGGCAAGAGGATGACCTGGAGTTTCAGGCCAGTGTAGGATACTTAGTGAGTTCAAAAGCAGCCTGAATGATATAGGTCCTCCTTGAGGAAAAGAAAAGGCCTCTCCCAATTAAGTATATTGTTAAGAGTTGCCATTGTGCAAGTTTATAAAGTATTTATAACAATTTATCACACTATGTAAAAAGAAGGAGTGGCACATGCTCTTGTGTTCAGAAAAATACAATGAGCAAAGCACTAGGCCTTTTTCTTCTTAATATACTGAGAAAATAAATGTAGTCAATCTTTTGATATTTTTTCTTGAAACCTATCAGAAAAACCTTTTGAACACATGCAGTTTTGTTTCTAAACAACAGATGGCACTACAAATTTCAGATTCACTTTTTTTTCTTCTAAAAAATGTAGTAACTATGCAATATATTAGCTAGTGTTAATGTCCTACCTTTTTTGAAATTCTGTATCATCTTCATCCTTTTTAGCCTCAGCAACACAGATTTAATTCAAGTAGTTACATTTAAGCTTGAAAAATGATTGCAATATTGTGAAAAAATAGTGTTTGTTCAGAATTAATGTGTAAAGTCTTGAAAAGCTAGTTGATCAAATTTTTAAAATATTGACATAAAAACAAAAGAGGTCAAACATGTTGTGTCACTGATGTAGATTAACAGCAATGCGATGCCACACTTTAAAACTGGGATAGTGTCACTGAGTGAGAGAAGGGGTTGACCGACAACACTAGAACCAAATACCCTTGGGGAAGCCCAGTGTTGACAGCTATGTAGACTTCGAAAGGTAAAATAAAGTAAAATAATCAGAATTCCAACTATCTTTTTCTATGCCTCAAGAACTATGTAGTTTGTAGAACACACAGAGAAACAAATGAAGTAAAAAAGATGAAACAGTAGCTTTATTTTCATAGAAGTGCAGAAGTGTTAGAGTCAGCAGTTTTTGATATTGTCTTAGTGACTTCTTTGTTGAGATACAGTGCCCAGCAGCCACAAGTCAAAGGAAGAAAAGATTATTTATTTGGAGAAAAAGATTATTGTAGCTCACGTCTGCAGAGATTTCAAGCCTAGTCGTCTGGCACGAAGGCAGGGAATCATGGCAGAGAGTACGGAAAGAAGAAACAGTCTGTAGCAGGGCAGGCAGGAGGCAGTAAAGTGACCTTCCATCTTTCCCTTTGTTCCTTTCAGGCTACAAGCCACACCCAAGGTGAGTCTTCCCATTATCCATATCCAGATCAGTGGACTAATTTAATACTCAAACGCCCTTAATCTACATTCTCATACCCTAGATGCAGCCTCCTTTGAAAAGCTCCACTTGTAAGTACATGAGGCTTTGTGTAGGGGGTGGTCTAGATATAAGCCATAAAATATGTTTTCCTATTTTGATCCATTCTGCCATATAAGGCTAGAGACAGTGCTGTCAGCTGCATCTAGTTATCTGCTTCCGTGCTCTATTAGTGTAATTCCACTGTCAACAACTCCAGTGATATACCACTCTATTGTGATAAATGTTTTTTCTTAGAACACCTTTCTGGAAATTTAGCCTCAAAGAGCCTTGATTCATCATTATTCCATTTTTCTTGTATATGTGTACCTTTGCTTAAAAAAAAACTATTTGAATCTCTTGTATCTTTCAAGAATAATTTATCACCTAACGTTTCCATCACTTATCAAGATTAAGTAATTAATGCTTTTTCATTGTCTCATTTCTTTTAAAAATTATTGTACTAGGAAAAGTAGAGTATAGTTGGAAAAGTAAAGTATTTTAATTGCCTTTAAAACCCTTCTTTTCTATTTCAAACTATTTTGTCTTTGGTGGATTAAAAGAGAGAGACCACTACTTCATTTTATGTGTTCACTATTTCTACTCCACTGCTGAGTTACAAATGAATCATTCAATTATCTTGAGTGTATGGAGCACATTATGTATCAGCTGCCCTAACTTAATAATTTTTTTTTTCTGAGACAGAGTCTTGCTATGTATTTCATGCTGCAATGTATGGGGATTCTCCTGCCTCAGCCTCCTGAGTGCACCAGTACACCCAGCCTAGTAACATTCAGAGTATAATTTAACTATCTTTACCTATTTCCTAAGGTTGAAAACAGAAGTTTTTTTATAGTATATAGGGAGCAATAGCTGTAGCAGGAGCAGCAACTCAAATGTTCACAGGTGCCAGATATACATGTAAATGAATAAGGGAAAGCCAAAGTTTCTTGGAAAATAGAGATATTGAGTGCTATTTTTCATATTTCCACTTTTCATAGAAATGAGACGTGTTACGATGACTTTAAACCGAAAACAGCATAATGGATAATAGATAACAATGGCTTAAGTAGAATAGAAATGATCTCTCCTGAAAACATTCTGAAGCAGTCCAGTGTGGAATGAAACTCTGTTCCAGAGCATTCTCAATGACTCAAACTCCGTTAGCCCAGCAGCCGTGACATCTCTAACATATGTCCCATGCTGTCGGAGTCCAAAACAGCAAGAAAAGCTTTTTCTCTCATATCTGCATTTGAGACAGCTGAAAGGAGAAGAAAAGGAGCCAAAAAGGGTGTATAAAAAGACCAGCTGCCTTCTTGGGAAGGTTCTGGAAGCTGCCCTGTGACACTTCTGCTGAAAGTTAATCTCGTGTTATGCCAAGATGCAAAAGATGTTAAAATAAGCATGTTTCCACTCGACCTAGGTATTATCTGAGAGTGTTTTCAGTGTCCAAGTATTGTATCATACTTTTCATGTTTATGTAGCCAACAACAAGAAGTATTAGTGGAGGTGAACCTAGTCCTTTGTCTTTGAGTGGAAATATAAATGCTATATTAATATTCCCTCTTTCTCTCTTTCTCTGTGTCTCCTTATCTTTTACTGTTGATTGTGGCCATCAAATACAAATGAATTTGATTGAAACTAAAATCAAGAAAAATGCACTATACTTCGTTGTTATGGTAACTGAAATGGTTGAAATGTATGCATTATTTTCACAGCATAAATAATACATTTCTAACCACTTATTTTAAAAAATAGTGGCAGGGTTTGCATAATGATTAAGGTACAAAAGATTATTTGTTTTTCAGTTTGCAAAAACAGTCATGACTAATTTAACAGTTTTTTTGAAGAGCTGTAATTTATATGATTAATTAAATTTTCTTCATGTTTTCAGAATGAGGTTTTGGTAATAAAATCTAAAGGTCTTAACAGGAGAAATTTAAATTTGATTTTTTGAAGTGAAGCTACTTACAATTCACTAATAAAGTAAATAAGTAATTCTCTAGTGAATCTGAACCATCTCAGAGAGAATATGGGCAATTACAATGTCACCCTGAATTAAGATTATATTCTATCTCAGTTATCAAAATGTTCTCACCTTTGTATTTGGAAGAATATTTTAATTATTATATGTATAGATGTAGCATCCCATGTGGCCCTTGAGGTTCCTGGGGTGAAGATTGATGAAAGGATAAGAAAATAAAAGAGATGAAAGGTTAGGTTAGGTGACGCCCTCTCTCCTGATTGGAGAGAGGAGACTGCTCAATCATTGTAGCATGTTTATTTATACCCTCAGAATGATGATGTCAATTTCAATCCTGCTGCCTAGCACCTTGTTTGCCTGCCTGGTCTGGGGCCTTGCCTTCTGGGAGCAGGAACAGCTTGTTTACCTGACTTGTTATGAGTGTTCTGTGTCTTCCGGGCTGGGCTTGCTTTAGCCCCACACATGTGATCAATCTCCAGCTTCAATAGCTCCCTAGCATACAGATATGAGGCATTCATCTAGATGCACAGATGCAATATTGTGAAAATTAGGCAATTCTTAAACTTTTGTCAACAGTTAAAAGTTCCATTTTTCAAAAACAACATATAAAATGTTCAGCTTTTTAAAAAAATTGTGTGGCCATAGTTTTACGAGATAATAAATAACATTGTCACTGAGTGAAAGACATACAGAAACTCTGTACTTCGCAAATTTCATAATTTAAAAATTAAATATGCTTGGCCTTCAAATATATTTGAGTGTATATTTTACAGTTTTATTGACATTAAAGTGAGTACATTACACAGGAAGACAGAAAAGTGACAGGAAGGTGTGTTTGAGTACAGCTGACTTTAAGTCACTCACATGCAACTTAAGCAGATTTCCCTCAATCACCTCTCAACTTAAACACACAAAAAGTAAAAGAGAGCACTGAGGTATCAAGGGTTCACCATGTGTCAAGACACAATAAATTTCCCTAGCTCTGAGCACCTTTGCCAGACTCTCCTAAAGAAAGCACATTATTCATTCATGAACAGTGATTACAATTTGCCAGGTTAGCAAGTGGAAAAAAAATTGTATCTTAAAGAATCATTAAAATGCTGCCAAAGAGAACACTGGAGTCAGTTTCCCTAACATGTTTTTTCTTGACTTTTCAGGTCTCAATTAAAACTGCCAACATTTCTCCTGACACCAAGAGAAAAAATAGAGCCAGAGATGCTGCAGAGACACAGATTTACGATTTACAATCAATTTTCCTTTCATTCTCTCTCTTTCAGCTTGTTCTGGAGCTGAGTTGTGGCATCCACTGCCATCCAGTCCTGACCTCTCCAATGTTACACAATTCATTCAAGAGGCACCGCCCTCCCCGGATTTTTCTAGTGCCCATCAGTCTCTCTGGGCACTTCCAGCAGCACCACACACTCCGACACACACAAACACAGTTAAGCATCGTAAGACTCATTCCTGAACTACAGAATTCAGTTATACAAATTTCGAAGTACAAAAAATACTGTAGTGTATTTCACACCAGGCTATGGGGTAAGTAGTTTCATTCACAAAGCATTACAATCAAATTTCTCCAACTGAGGAAAATAGTGGGGAAATTGACCACAGTTGGCTTTTTCTAATTCTCCAATTTACTTGATTTTAGTAAAAGTAGATTTCTGTGAGCTGTGTAGATACGCTCCTCTTATTTCTTCCCTTCACCTCAAATGCTTTGTTCATTGTCTTCTTTTCATTTATTTTTATTTATTTGAAAGATCTCTATTGTAAAAATTTCCCTAAATTCAACAGCAAAAATGATCTACTTCTTTTTTTAAGAACTTATTTACACAATTAATAATGTCTACTGAGTTCTAGTAGCCAAGACACATAAAAAAGAGCAAAACCATTTACATAAAAATTTAAACTTCTAAAAAGCAGAACTTACATAAAGTTTCTCAACAGTAATTTCTGGAAACTGTGTAGCTATGAAAAAAGCCTTTAGAGTACTTGCTTAACATATTCTATTTTATTCTAAATTATTCTTGTATGTGCTTTTCACCTTCTACTAGATTGTGAGCTTCTTGAAAACACAGCTATTCATTTCTGTAAGACTCCCACACATGCTTCACACGACCATATAATGTCTTTGGCTGTTGACTGTATCATAATATATTTATAAATCTCAATAAGAAAGATGAGATCCAGGAATATAACTCAGCAGTACAAGTGCCTGCCTCGCAAGAGCAAGGTCCTAAGTTCAATTCCTAGTACAAAAGAAAAAAAGAAAAAGAAGAAAGATGGGCAACATGCTAGCAGACAAGTCCTTGGGTGTTTGCTTTTCTGTATGTCTCAGAATTAGACACCCATGTTAATTTTATTACCTAACACATTTCAAGGTTATTTATACTGGGAACACCTTATGAGATACAGTATATATAAGGTGTCTCTCTCCAGAACTGCCTCCGCAGCAATTTTAGTTAACAACTTTGAAAGACTGCCTTCATGTATTAATGCAGAGCAAAGGGCAGGCATGCATTTTATTCATTATAAAAGATTTAGTTTCTTAAACTCATCACAGGAATTAAACCCTTTGGGTGCAAAAGTCACAGACAGCCCTTTTCACGTCATTGCACTGGAACTGGGACTTGGGACCTGAAACCCATGCAAACACTCTTGCCAGTGATATAGCTACTCATAGTCAGCTGTCTTCTACTTCTGATCTGGGCATCTTGTGTTTTTTGTTGGACTCCATGAAAATGTGGCAGGCTAACTACTCAGCTTAAAAGTAGAATAAAAATCTCACATCCTTCACAAGTCTTAGTATTTTGAAAAGCTGCCCCTCCCCAATATTGGAATTGCCAAAGCTCAGATACATATAAATTGTTTTCCAGATTAGCTAAAGTCAACAAGTATTGATGAATTTCATACACTTGTGGATGAGTGCAATTTTATAAAACCAGCTTGGACAAATGAGTGAGGTATAGTAAACCTGAAGAGATGTAAATCCTTTCCCAGAAAGCCTACCCTGCTTAGTGAACTCCTATAGATATTTCCATTAAAGCCCTTGTGATCTGACAATTCATTATCATATGTGGTAGAAGGCATTTTTCAGGTCTCATTAAATTTAAAGATCTCGAAGTGAGGAGATATTTCTGTACTACCTGGGTGGAGCCAAGGTCATTGAATGTCTCTCAGTTTACAGTTTCTTCTATCCTAGGTAGAGGGGGATGTGGGTCTATGGAACAGGAATGAAACTGTGGCAACACTGTTAAATTGGAAGTTGAATGAAGGATGGCATGAGCCAAGGACTCAAGGGTGGCCCCTAGAAGCTTGGAAAGGCCTTGACACGGATTCTCTCAGAGCCTTCAGAAAGGAACAAACTCCAGCCAACTCCTTAACTGCAGCCCATTAGACTTTGGACCTATAGCAGTTCCACTAGGATACATTTGTGTTATTTTAAACTATTAAACTTGTGATGATTTGTACATCAGTAATAGAAAACTAAAGCACTATCCCCCCCCAAGATGTGACATTAAATTTACATAATAAATTTATATAATAACAATGGTAGGACTGAGGACATAGCTTTACCTGGCAAATGCAAGACTGAGAGTTTGAGTCCTGGTACCAAAAAAAATAATAATAATAATAATAATGGTAAAATAATCATTACTGTTGAATGTGAGGAAAGTGGTTACCATCACTGATGATTACTAAAAGAAGACAAGGAAAGGTCTTTAGGATCATAGTAGTCATCTCTTTCTTGATCTAAATATTGACTACATGGTGTCAGAAAAAAATCAAGCAATATATTTATAATGTACTTTTCCCATATGTGTATTATAATTCAAATAAATGTAAAATACACCAGTACAAAAAACATAATACTACACTGGCTGTATCAACTGGATGAACTTGAGCAAGCCCCTTTGTTTCTTTTTGTTTCAGAGCCTCAGTTTGTCCAAACATAAGAGGATGCTAATAATAATTATAATAATAATATCATACTTGGTTCAGTAATGTCCTCTCCAAAGTTTTGGAACCTCAGAATGTGACTCCATAAGGAAATAGGGTTTTAGGTACGTTATGAAGCAAAGATAAAGTTGTTTTTTAGTGGAGACTTTATAAGAAAAGGACAGAGATTTGAGAGGGACACACAGGAAAGGAAAGTCAGGCATATAAAGACAGGCAGAAATTAAAACGAGGGAGTTAAAGCCAAGGAGTGCAAACACGACTCGTGATCTCCAGAAGCTAAAAGGAGGCAAGCACACATCCATCTCTGGACGTTTCAGTAAGAGCAGGGCTCTGCTGAAACTTAATTTCAGACTTCTAGCTTCAAGAACTGTGAGAAATTAAATATTGTTTTAAGCTCGCTAGTTTGGGTATTTTGTTGCAACATTAGTAAACAAATGCAAATACCTGTCATATAGGTTATATGTATGTAATGACTATGTTTGGAAAGTATACACATTATTTGATTATTAATTTAATCATTAATGTTTAATGTAAACATTCATTAATTTTACAGCAACAAGTCTCAAGGTTGAATGTACTCCTCTAAGTTATATAGGAGAAAAAAAATCTTCCTTTTAATGATAAAAGAGAATGAAGCAAGGAGTGTTGGGAAAATACACGAAACACTCAGTTCATTGGAAGGTTCTTCATGCCTTTGGTCTTCAGTAGTTCCTTTTTATTATCTTCACTAATTGAGAAAGACACATCAAGGAGGGTCTTGAGAGAAAAGCAGGCCCAACATAGAGCAGTGCTTTTCTTTAACTGGATTCAGAACCAGCTGAGAATAAGGCAAAAGAGAGTGAATAAGGCAGAGGAGAAATTGAAATATCTATGTTAGACATGAAACCTAAATTAGAAAATAAATCTTAATTTAAGGACAAATAAGGCTGTGTTATGGCTTGTATCTAGATATTCCCCCAAAGCCTCATATACCCATAGATGGGGCTTTCTGGAGGTGGCTGCATCATGGGTGTGTGAATATGGATTAATGGTGTGGTACTAGAATTCAGAGCATGTGAATTAGTCCACTAACTGGTTTAGCATCCTTCTAGGTGTGGATAGTGGGCACCCCACCCTGGATGTGGGCAGCACCAATCAGGAGACTTAGAGCCTGCATGGAATGTAGAGGGAGAGCAAGAAGGCAGCTTACTGCTTGGTGCTTGGTGCTGTTACCTTCTGCCTGCCATGCTATGAACCATTTCTCCTCTGTGATGCTCCTCCGCCATGCCGTCCTGCCTTGGAGCCAGCCAACAATGGGCTGAAATTGTAAGTTGAAATAAATCTTTCCTCATTTAAATGTGTAAGTATTGGGTATTTTGCCCCAGCAATGAGAAAAACTACCATGAAAGCCTGATAACTGAATTACAGAACTTAACAATTTACACATTTGGTTCTGTGGAACACCAAGCTGAGATGGGGCCCACAGAGAAGAAATAGGGCAAGGCCTGACTAGGTGGTGCTGGACTCCTGTCCAGGTGTATAGTTTATTTACGGATACACTTCATGATCTATAGGTCCATGTGGGATATAATGATTTATGGGTAAAGATTTAAATTAGAAAAGAGATATTTTACTGTTCAAGTAACATGTGAAGATTCTTGAGAGCATGTAGGATTTGTTTCTCATGCCCAGGCCCAGAAAGTATGTCTATAAGTCATTTGTTGTCAGATGCATCATTTTGGTTAATTCAAAATTTCTTTCTGGATAAAAGGTAGCAATACTGTTAACCATTAATAAGGCCATGGCTCTGCAGAATCTCTTTGTATTTTAATGCCATTATCACCGAATTTCCAGAGTGGACCTTATCCTGCCTCTCACAGAGGAGAAAGTCACAGAGGAGAAAGAATGGCTGTAGACAAAGCCAGAAGAGTGGTAACAGTGACATGAAAATATCCATCCCCAACCTCCAGCACGACTTCTGATCAACTCGTGAAACGCAGCTTCACATCACTGAAGAGAGGACATCACACAGACGTCCTGATACCAACAGGTAGCAATAGTTCTGATCGCACACACAGAAGACACGGGCGGTTCTCACGTGGAGAGGTGCTGAGGCGCGGGAGGGAGTGCATGTGGTAACCACCCACGCGCTGGCAGTGTTGTAGTCCTGTGGTGGCTGTATCATGGGTCCAGGATTTGGAAAATTTTGAGGAAGTTACTGCGAAACGTGGTGGGTACTTATGTCAAAAAGAAGTACAAAGAAGACAGTCTTTTCCCAGGTGGCTTCTAAATTGAGTCAAGTCTAACTGGATAGTCTCGATTTTACATGTTTTTTTAAGTTATCCCATCTCCCCTGAGCAAAGAGTAGGGGAAGAGTTCGTGAAAAGTCCCTCTGCATGAAAATCCAAGAAATGTAGGAAGATTGCCCCTAATAGTAGAGGTAAGTACATTTTCCTTCAATGACTAGAACTAAATTTAGTAAGTTCATATATTTCTCCTCATCTGCAACCACCCTGATCCTTATTTTCCAAATGCATCTGAAAGCAATGCTCATAAGATGGAAACGTCATTCTATCTCACTTTTCAATGTATGCCCTCATCTGATCATCCTGTAAATAATGCATAGGAAACTAGCTCGTTTAAATTATAATTTTTAGGCCTTTTGCAGATTATAGGAGGAGAGAACAGGATTCACCAATAAGTAAGCCTTCCCAATGAACCAGCAGCACGATTGGGCTGCTGGCAGCAAGGGAACAGCCAAAGGCTTTCCCCACAAGTCAGTGCCATTTGCAGACCGTGGAGAGAAACAACAAGGAATTACCAAGAAGAAAGGCCTCCCTGGGAACCAGTGCCACATGTGAGATGCTGGCAGTGGGGGAACAGCCAGACCCCAGGTCCTTCCTGTGCATGGGCTGGCAAACAAGAAGGGCCAACTCCCCACGCCCCACCCCTGTAAGTGACTCTAATCTGGAGGAACACAGGCTGCAATGATAGCTATTGTAGTGAAATGCAGTTTGATGCTTGTGGTGTTTCAATGTTTCACTGGCCTTGTAAGTCTAGGACCAGTGGTCTGACTGTCACACATTCAGAGGATAACGGTGTGGCATTTGGGGGATCTCTTTCTGAAGGTGGTAGCCACTGTTAATTCCCTATTATCCTGTTTTGAAGTTCTGTATCATTTTCATTGTTTCGTTGGGTTGGATTTTATTGTTTTGTTTTGTTTAATTTTGTTGTATCTGATGGCATGGGCAGCTATCTCAAAGATAGCAAGACATACTATTTTAGCTATTTTGGATTTACTATTGTCTTGTTTTGAGGTCCTTTATTGCATTTGTTGTTTTGTTTTTATTGGTTCTATCTGTTGTATTCTATGTGATGTTTGTTATGTTTGAAGGTATCTGCAGCTATTTTGAAGACAACAAGAGACATTACAGTAACTATTGTTGATTTTTTATTGCTCTGCGGTCCTATGTTACTTGCATTGGTTTGTTTTGATTGATTTTATTCTCTTCCGTTTTCCTTGTTTTATCCTCTTTAAAGTAAAATTTTAAAAAATCAATAAATAAATTGTAATGTTTAGCTCTTTACTGCTCATTTGGAGGTGCATATCCACGTCTCTTGTCAACAGTATAATGCTGCACATTTAAAGGTACTCAGTTAAAACTTAAAAGGCTTTGCCCTAGATAGAACACTTCAGCAGTGAGAGGCAGGACCAAGGGAAGCTTACCTTGAGGGCATTTTCCCTGCCCCTAGGCAATTTACCTGTGGTGTGAAATGAATTTCAATTGGCTACTTGGGCATCAGTAATGCCCCTCTAGGTACCACCCCAGACCAAAGCTATATGTATGCCCCCCACACCGTGTGTCCAGCAGAGAAAGCAAGACCCTGGCAGTCATGGAATTTCTCTCCACATCCTTAAAATAAAGGCCACTTTATTTTATATTCTGACTTCTACCACGTGCCAAAAATCCTATCAAAAGCCATTTTGGAAAGGCTATTATTTATTTCCCAATTCAAGTGACCTTGCTTTATGATTGATTCCAGCTGCCAACCTCCCCTTACTTTGAACTGAAATTTGGAGCATGGTCATACAGTTCTGAGGAACAGTGTTCAAATGGCTTGGGATCAGTGCCACAGAACCCATCAACAGGTATTTACACAACCTCTGTTATTGTCTATGGAATAAAATATGGGCTGTGAAAGTGAAATGCACAATTACTGCTGCTATTTAAATATATGAATATGCACAGCAGCTCACCATTCTTTTCATTGGATTAACAATGTACTGCTATACCGTGAAACTGCCGAAGGATGCGATATTTCAAAGCCAGCTCCATCAGTGCTAGAAAAAGAGGAGCATCAACTCTCACAGTCCCTCTCTGAATATGATGTCTGCTTCCCTGCCCAAGACAGAACAGAAGAGAAGAGCAGGTGGAGGAGAACAAGATGCTGGATCAGCATAGCCTGCATCCTTAGCTCCAATCTATGCATCTTGGGATTCCATTTCCTCCTCTATCAAAGGAATAACATCATGAATATCCAACAGAAATGGAGGATTGAGTGAAGTTGCTTAATTCAGACATTTATGATACAGATTGAGCAAAAATAAAAAATCAATAAACACTTTTTATTGATGTTAGCAATCTTTACTTTCATGTGGGTGATAGATTGGCCATAGGTTTATAATTTACATTTGAGGAGAACTAGTGTAAAGAAAATTAATTTTTGTGAAATAACCTAAAGTGCTAAAAGAAATAGAAATTAAAGTATTGAAATTGTAAATTACTTGAACTTGTGTGCATTTCACCCCAGATTCCTGGACATTTCAGATCTTTCATGCAGTAGATCTCCAGGCTGTTCTTGGGACAGCAGCCACAGCATCACTTGGGGGAGTCAGATGTGTACATTCTCACATTCTTACTGCAGGCCCACTGGGAACCACTAACACTGAGAGAAAACCAGTCAAAATATTTAACAACATATGGGAAAAAAGAAATCTTATATGATAGATATTTTTCTTACCTTTAAATGTTTCTTCTTATAGAATCAGATCAGATTACATTATTAAAAATAAAATTTTAAATATTGTATGATGCATTTCCTGTATTTAAAAGAATATTCATACTGAAACCCAAATGTCCACCCAGGGTCAACTTGTTTTCTACATCTCTCTTCCATGTTGATTCCCACTGTCCTCTCTTGCCCCGTCTGGAGCCTTTTCTCTAGAATATAATCCTCTCTAATTTATCCTTCCATGTCAATGCACTTTTTAGGACACTCTTTTTCTCTCTCCGAGTCTAGCATCTGCAAGCTCCATTGCGACTTTGGAACAGAGAGCGGCTCCATTTCCATTATCCCTGAAACAGTTCTCTGTAAAGAATGTATGGGAGAGTCTCTATCCCAGCTTCTGTGATTGGTTGCCCAAAACTTAGTCTCATTATGGCAATAGTGGGAGCTGCTAAAATCTTGAAGAAGTAAGACCTAGGGGCTGGGGATTTAGCTCAGCAGCATAAGCGCCTGCCTTGTAAGCGCATGGTTGTGAGTTCGATCCCTGGTGCCGATAAAAAAAAAAAAAAAAAAAAACCATAATTCAGTCTTTGGAGGGGAGTTCTCCAAAGGGGCCAGTAGTGTTGGTGTTGATGAGTCAGATACCACAAGACTGGGTTGTTAAAAAGAGCAAGATTAGCACCTCTCTGCTCTTTGCATTCAGACAGGAAGCTTCATAATCACTCTCTCTCACACCAGATTCCAGTGTGATATAACTCACACATCATACATGTCATGAAACAGCAGATGGACATGATGATTAGAGCCAAATTTATGCATGTGTGAATATGCCAGCACAAAATTTACTATTCTGTATAAATAAAATGTGCTAAGAATGCTGTAATTTTTTCCCCCTGTAATGCAGTTCTTCTGTTTAGAGAAGGTGAGAAATATATAGATCCTCTACCATTCAAGAGCATATTGCAACAATACATGTAATAGGCACAAAAAAAGGTCAGCATTTTAACTTAGAATTTTGAGTGACTTTTTCCTGAAACAGTAGTGTGTCTATAGTTTTTACTTGGGTTAAACAGATAGTGAGTTGGTGCTTAATGCTTTTTAGGAATTGTATGAATCATTAGGTAGAAAAAGTGATAGCATTTGCTCCTTACACTAGAAGAATGTGCAGCTCTACACAGTGGCTATTAATATGAAGGTTAATGTGAGGGATCAAGAAAACTTTTTAGATGGAAATGATGAGGAACTAAGTTATTTTTAAGACTGTTAAATAGGTTTTCAAGGTCAATAAATAATTATAATTTCCATAGATGTTATAAATATCATGCTTTATTCCAATTAGTTTAAATTATATTTCCATTACTGAAATAAATTTGTCTCATTTACTTATTCCTTAATTCAAATAAAAAGTTAATTAAATTAGAAGGGGTACCAAGTATGCTTTTGAGCCATCTTCTATTGCAGACGCTTAATATCCTCATAGACTTCTAACACAAAGATTAGGAAGTCATTTCAACATTTTACTCTTTCTCAATTTTCATATCCTTGATATTCTTAAATCAGTTCTTCTTTGCATTTCCAATAGTTCTCACTCTTTTCCTTACATTTGTTCCCTAATACCATCATTGCCCATGTTTTTCTTTAACTTTTATAGTTTCTTTTACAATCATTTAATGCCCTAATTGTTTTAGCTAAATCTAGATTTAATCCCTTCCAAACATCTACAGCATAACACTGTTTTCTCCATAATAAGACCTAGCTGAAAAAATAATCATCCATGAACACTAGAGACCAAAAACACCAGCCCCAATCAGCGAGTCCTTGCTTTACCTGCCTGACAGAGGAGCCATGGAGCAAGAGTGGTGACTGCAGGCGAGGCAGGATAGGCTGATCCAGGCGGGTGGTTTTGCTCTCTGGTTTTCAAGGCTGATTATTTTGGGGTAGGTCTTATTTTCAGAGAAATGACATTAGAAGGCATTTTAAGCAAAACAAATCAGATCACATCTTTCTGTTCTTTAAGCCCTTTATCAGCCCTTACTTGAATAAACATATATCCCACTTTACCATATATACAGACCTTTTTCATACTTGGTGAGCTATTTGATTAATAGTGTCCTCTTTCACTATCAAATGTACATTTTTGACTAATGAGTTAACATGGTTAAGTTCTCATCAGTGTCATTCTTTTTTTTTTTTTTTTCTGTCTTTTTCATTTTTATCGGTACCAGGGATCGAACTCACGACCGCCTGCTTGTAAGGCAGGTGCTTATGCCGCTGAGCTAAACCCCCAGCCCCATCAGTGCCATTCTTTAGTCTGAATTCTATAAATTTATGTGTTGTAAAGTCTTCATTTACAATTCAAATCCCACTGCTAAGATTGCCAGATCAATCTCACATGCTGCTGTATTCCTGTGCAATCTGAGTGCATGGAAATCATAGTTTGTGCTGTAAATATAGCCTGCATGCATCACTATGGCTGGCATGAAACAACTACTCAGCATTGACTATTTAATTTTGCATCATTCCATTTAAAGTTAAAGGTTTTGTTATTAATCATTGCCTATGTGGGTCACCCTCAGGTTATTGAACTTTGTTATAGTATTTTTCCATTCTTTTAACTTGATCATTTATTCATTCGTGAAGCCAGCATTGACCCCACCTAACATATTACTTGGACAATGACATGGAGATTCTTGGACCCAGAGAAGCTTAGATTACAAAGCTGTAAACTGATAAAAGAGCACAAGTTTTGCAAGAAAATTTCAGAATTAGATTCAAGATACTGTGAAGGCACAACAGAGAAAAGGGATGAACTCTCAGAGAATGGAGGGGACAGAACAGCTTTACGGAAGGCCACGAAGTAAGTGGAGGTTTCTGGAAGAAGACAGATATGTGACAAAAGAAACTTCCTAATTCCGACTCTACCTTATCCCAGGAAGGACAAAAGAAGGTCCCCATGTAGCCTTTCCTGGAGTTGTCACTTGGGAGGGAAACATCCTACTTTAAATCACTTCAAGCACTATACCTTCTTTTAAACATTCAGCATTTACAAAAAAGTTGGGGAAAGTGGCCGTTTTCATTTGAGTAACTTAAAAGTGTAGCTTAAATCTTACATTATAAGTTCAGTGTTTTCACAGATGGTTTCTCTGAATTCAGTGTATTCTCTGGATAGAAAATATCTGGTACTTTGTCCTGGGGAATTCCTCATATTTCAAGCAAACACTGAGTGTTAATCCATGACAACTCTCCTCTTGCCACTTTGAGACTTTTAACATCTTGATAGCTTTGAAAATTAAATCAGATGAGAAACACTGCAAATATCTTCAAAATGTAAGCTTCAAACATGGCATACTTTAAGATTCAAAATGTTCAAATATTTTCAATACATATTAAAGAATAATTTGTTGTTTAAAAAAGCCAAAAATGTGTGACATCACTGAAACATTGCAGCAATAGTTCCATTAAACTCCTAAAGTGAGGTAAAGAAACATAAAATCACATGACAGATTAATAGACGTGACTGTTTCTGAAAAGGGTAGAAGATGATGCTTCACATAATACTCAGTATTATGCACAGTGTTTGTTTAAATACAAATGAGAGTTTAATTGGTATACTTAATTAAAATCATAATTTGCATTATATTCCAATTAAGAATTTGTAGAACTACTGTGACATCAGCCATTTAGTAACTAAGAAATGTGTAGAAAATTATAACTGTTATAAAATCCTATTGGTTAATGAATTGACTGTAAAGATGTACATATATATATAATAAATGCTACATAAATTTTTAAAAAGTGTACATTAAATTAATTCTGAAACTTTGTCCAAATTTTAAATGCAAATATTTTAGAAATGAATAAACAGAGTATAGATGACAGAAGGAAATGGAGAGATGGGAGGAAGTAGAAAAGGGAAATGGGAAACGTACTTTGGACAAGTAAAGTGTGAATAACTTGTGCATTTTGAAAAAGTATGTGACAAAGAATAACCCACAAAGGCAACTTGAAATGTGACTTGCTTTTCTCATTTAATCATTGTATTAAGCACCAGCGAGGTTGGGATTTTAACCACTGGAATTATATGTTAGTGATGGAAAAAGCACAAGCATAAGAGATATAACTGGATTCAAACGTCAAACTTTTGTCAAAAACTCCCTAAGGATGCAGTTTGTGTTTCAAGTAAAAGGTAGAAAACTGATTTATAGTTCTTACTTCAGTGTTAACAGACATTAAATGCTAGATGAAGCAAGGAGCATATAGCCTGTTTTAAAACACTATACTTTTCTTCCTCCATGTGAGTGGTGGTGGGTTCTTACTGTTTGTACATCTTCTTGTTTGTTTTATACACAGATAGAGAGAGGAGTAAAGGCTATCTTGGTTTTATCTTAATTCATGATACACAGAAAAGATGCTTTCAGTTAAATTTATCTTTGTTACATTTGCTGTGCGAGACAGTGAGAGTGTCAGTTTGCATATTTTGGTGCAGCAATAATAAAATAGAATTCTATGTATTTACAATTTAAGTAGAATTTGCCTAAAGATTTTGTTGTTTAGGCTGGATATGGTGGTGCATGCCTGTGATCTCAGCACTTGGGAGGCTGAAGAAGGAGGATTGTTGTGAGTTCCAGGATGGCTCAGGCTACACAATGAGTTCAAGGCCAATCTGAACTACATAATGAGACCCTGTCTCAAAACACAAGTAAATAATAGATAAATGAATGAATAAATATAAATAGAACCATTTTTGTTGTTTAGCTCCCCCTAGTTCAAACTTTTAATCGGCTAAGGAGCTAGAAATCAAAGTTTATTTTTTATGGCATTATTATAAAAAAATAAAATGATACTGAAAACATGTAGTAGAAATATTATTGCTCACTTGAATAGTATTTTTATTACCAATTAAGGTAAAATATCAACTATAATATAAAAGCTTTCTTATTCAGTGTATTTTTTTGCAGTGGTATCGGTGGGTCAAACTCAACTACCTTGTACTTGCTGGGAAGGCACTTACCACCACTGAGCTAAATCCCTGGCCCCTATTTGACCTATTTTTTATGTTTATAAGAGAAACATTTTATAAACTACTCTGTAATTTTACTTTCATTAATTCTTAGTAGGATATGCACACAATATTCATAGTTTTTCAAGATTACTGAATATGTAAGTAAAGTTTTAGGAAAACAGGAACAAGGACAAGTTTTTCAAAAAAGAATTTTAATCTTGGTGCTTGACTGCTTTGAGACATTTCAAATTTGATACTCAACACATTTTGACATGAAAACGTTCCAGTATTCATCTTTTGTAGCTAGAACATGTCAGTGTTGATTACCATATAACTCACTACCTGATCCAGCCAAAATAATTTGCTTGGCACTCTTTTGGTTTTGGAACTCATCATGCCTCCTGGAAACAATTAAAGACAAGCACTGAGGTGCTGCTGTGCAGAAATTGGTTCAGTTCTCTTGCAGGGCCACAAGAGGACACAATGGGATAGCACAGATTCTAGTACTTGTAGAAAGCAGAGCTCTCCTCTAAGACTGGGACAACAAAGGCCAGATGTTAGGGTTATCAGAACCAAAAAGCATGAAGAAAGAGTCCTGTAAGGTGGCAATCACATGTCTAAGAAAAGTGTGCCCCCAGGCTTTTTGTCTGGTGAGACAGAAGTACCTCTCTTTCATTTGTGCCCATGCTGGTTTCACAGGGAGGGTGTAAATTGGCTGAGGGCCAGCAGACCCCTCCCTCTGGCTTCTTTTGCTAACCTTGCACCACAGTTGACTGGGAGAGTTTGCTTTGGTGATCTCCTTGGCTAACAAGCTGCCATTTACCACCCCAACTTGAGTGCACCCCAACATGAGTTTACCCCGACATGAGTGGGGGGGCCTTCTCTTACTCCTGGCATTTCTGTTCATACTATTACATTTTTGAGAACAGACAGCACATTCAAGAGTAGCTAAAATCAAAAAAGGAGGAAACTGGACCTCTAATTTATGTATTCAGCATGTATAGCAAGATTATAAGATTGGTTTCAAAGATTTTCTGGTTTTGTCCCTCCCTGAAATAGGCCTCCAAGCTACTACATTAATAACACTTCCTAGGCACTCCTTGGCTTTTAGTCTAGGAAGGCTTAATCCTGAATATTAACCACCCTGAACTACAGTGATGCTGTTCCTATAAACTTGTAATTATGGGGTCCAAAAGCCCTGTAAATCTACTCAGGACTTTTCCTGAGGAGCATGGGCAGAGTAAATAAACAGAGGTGCTAACACTGAAGAGCTCTAGAGAACAGCAATAAATGGAGAACACCTGCCAGCAAAGGCCCAGTGGCAGCAACTGAGCAACTGGCAGAGTCCACCTATCTAACACAAGCTGGCATCAGACAGTGGCTGGCAGCAGCAGTGACCTGCAGCTGGCTGTGCCAACTGTTGCGTGCAGCATTACCTGGTGTCAACTGGTGATGTCTGGACTGCTAGTAGAGCTGCACCTGGCTAATTCACGGTTTCCCTCTGAATCTCTGGACTGGGCAAAAGAATGCTGGGATGATTGCAATACTAGGAGCTCAGGGGAGCAGCCTTGAAAGAGCTGCATCTGATCCAGGATAAAGGGGCACTGACTGCGTTCCTGTGTTGATGATTTAGAAACTCAAAGGAAGAGTTTCTTATTGTGGATCTTAAACATCAAGAAGAGTGTGGTTCTTTCCTGGCCTTGGAATCCCCAAGGGGCACAATGAGACTGCTTCTGAAAATATGGAAAAAATTTAGAAACCAGAACCAGTGTTGGAATAGAGAGTGCAGGGCCCTTGTGGTAGCTGCCACCACATGAGAAGGACTGAAACCTTTCCCCCTGCTTTCCACGAACCCTGTCAGGTCTTTTCTAAGTAGCATCTTATAAAAATTCAGCTGGCAATTGAACAGCTTGTAGATTCTAGCCCCAATACTAGAAAGTAATGGAAAAACGCTAGACTCAGTTAGAGAACAATAGATTTGTACCTGGCACAGTGAATTCATAAGTTGAGAACAATCTTTCTTATCAGTTTCTTATCAGTTTGTTCAGCAAATTCACTAACTCAGATATTCAAGTGTGCTGGTTTTGTCATAATCCATCAACAAAGAAGTGAATATCTGGTGTTTATGGAAAATTAATTAATATCTTAGTAAGATTTTTAGTTCAATGTTAAATGCCTTTACTGGAAAATAATCAGAGAATTGTTAAAGTATTATTGCTTGTTTAGTCGACTACTTAAGTAATGTAGTTGTACAATGGGCATTAATTCTGATAAATTATTATCAAAACTCAAAGTATTTATTAATAAGATACATCTTCAGTTTACCAATGTGGCCCAGCTAGTCACACTGAGTGTCTTTGAGGTTCCAAACTCTGCCGAGCTAGGAGCAAGGCCCTGGCACCCTACACCCTGGGATTCGTTCTGGCTAGCTGCATGCTCCAAAGGCTCTGAACTTCTCCCAGCCAGAGGAAGGTTCAGATGGTGCCACACTCAGGGTTGTGATCTGCTTAGCTGCCTGGGTCCCAGAGGTGTTGAACTCTACCCAGCCAGGCATAAGGCCCCAACACTGCACTCCAGGAGTGCATCCTCCCTAGCTGCACAGAGGATCTGAACTCTGCCCAGCCAGTGACCTAAAGCAATCTTTCAGTGGAAGACCAAGCCAGCCTCACTGGGCACAGAGTTGCCAAGCCCATCCCAGCACAGAGCCCCAGACCTATCCATCAGGGAGTCACAACAGGTCTTGGAGAATTTGAGCTCTACCCATCAGAGCACAAGGCCCCAGTTCCATAGTTAAATGGTACATCCCAGCTAGTTACATGGTGGTTTCCTAAGGTTCCAAACTCTGCCCAGCCAGGAACAAGGCCCCTGGCACCATGTGCTTGGAGATGCATTTTGGCTAGCTGTGGGCTCCAGAGGCTCTGAAGTCCTCCCAGCTAGAGGCAAAGTCCAGGTGGTGCCACATTCAGGGTCATGGTCTGCCTAGCCGCCTGGGTCCCGGAGGTTGGGAACTCCACTCAGCCAGGCGCTAGGCTCTGGTGACACACTGGGGGTGCATCCCTACTAGCCACCTGGATGCCAGAGATTGTCAACTCCACTCAACCAGGTTCTGGGGCCCAGAAACACCCTCCTGAAGTCTGTCCCTGCTAGCCGCAATAGGATCCAGCCTCTTCCCAGCCCAGTATCCCAGAACAGCCCAGGGCACTATATCAGGGGAACACCTGGCCAGCCTCACAGGCTACAGAGCACAAGGATCTGGCACCATTAGTCAGGGTTGTGCCCTGGCTAGCCTCGGAGATATTGGAGGACTGAAACTCTGGCCAGTGCAGCATTGCAGTGCAATCAGTGTGCCTGACCAGCCACATGGGTCCCCGAGGAAAATGACAAAATGAAAGAGCAAGAGGCAGTTTTAGTCCTCCAGCCCACTGAGAACAAACCCAAGGCACACTGAAATGGAAGACAATGGAAATCCCACAACTGAGCTTTCTGAAATGAAAGCAAATGAAGTAAAGAAACAACTCTATGACGCTATAGGGGAAATCAGATCAGAAATAATCTCTCAGGTAAAAAATGAAATGACAAACATTACAAAAGAAATGCTGTGTGTATCAAAAGATCTAAAAAAAATAGAAGAACATAAGAATACGATGGGAACCTTTGATAAACAATATAAGACAAAATTAGAATGCATAAAACAGATTGAAAGGGATATTCAAGAAATTAAAAATTCTATTAAAAGCTGGCAAAACCACTTGAATGAAGCTCTCAAATCTTGAAAACAGAATGGAAGATTACAGACATGAAAGAAAATATCTCTTAAAAATAACAAGGAATCAGGAAACAACAATTCAACAGCTGCAAGGTGATGCAAACAGAAATAATATAAGATTGATAGGTGTCAATGAAAAAGCAGGGGTCAACACAATTGACGTGTGAAAACTATTTGCAGAAATAATAACACAAAAAATTTCAAACATAGGAAGAGAATTTGATATACAGATAAATGAGTCATACAGAACCCCAAATAGACATAAGTAATAAATCTTCATCCAGGCATAATATTTAGGATATCAGAAATTCAGCACAATAACAGAATACTAAAAGCTGTCAGAGAAAAGAAATGTCTCCCATGAAGACAAGCTTATCAGAATCACAGCAGACTTCTCAATACAAACTTTCAAGTCAAGAAGAAGTTGGATTGAAGTATTTCAGATCTTGAAAGAAAACAACTTTCAACTCAGATTGATATGTCCTGCAAAATTACCTTTGAAAATAGATGGAGAAATACGATACTTCCATAAGAAAGAACAACTGAAGAAATTCATGGTCACCAAACCAACACTACGAAGAGTACTGAAAGATACTCTAGAAAGATAAGAAGATAACTACAATTCCGAGAACAACAGCAGAAGGAAACCTCTAAACAGGGAAAACAATTAAACAGAAAAAATAGAAAACTAACAACAGAAGATAGTATGACAGTGAAAAGTCAGTACTTACCAGTTATATCCATCAATGTAAATGGTCTCAACTCACCAATAAAATGAAACAGACTGGCAGAGTGGATTAAGAAACAAAATCCAACAATATACTGTGTGCAAGAAACACGTTTAACTCAAAAGGAAATTCATAGACTAAAAGTCAAAGAATGGAAAATAATACTCCATGCAACAGGAACCCAGAAAAAAGCAGGGGTAGCTATTTTGTTTGTAGACAATGTGAACTTCAAACCAAGAATGATTAAAAGAGATAATGAAGGTCACTACATACTTGTTAGGGGAAAAATTCAGGAAGAAGATATTACAATCATAAATATATATGCATCAAATATGAGAGTGCCTAACTAAGTATACCTAACAATTACAGTGCCTAAGACAAATTTTAATAGACATGAAAAACCAAATAAACAATAATACAGTTATAACAGGTTATCTTAACACCCCATTGTCATAAAGAGACATATCAACCAAACAAAATATCAGCAAAGGAATAACAGACAAAATCAAACGTGAAAAAAATAGGACTTGTAGATGTACACAGAGTGTTCTACCCAACAATTTCATCAGAATACACATTTTTCTCTCTAAAACAGAGCATATACTAACTCACAGAATATGCTTAAGTAAAGGTAAAGGAATTGAAACAATTCCAGGCATATTACCTGGCCAGACACAATAAAATTGGAACTCAACTACAAAAAAACCCACAAGAACCCCATAAACACATGGAAACGATAAATAAACTCTCATAAACCATCAGTATGTGACAGAAGAAATTGAAGAAGAACTTAATATCTACAATGGAACAGAAATGCAAATACAAATTACTGGAACTCATGGGACACAATGAAAGCAGTCCTCAGGGGGAACTTTAGAGCACTAAACTCCCACAGTAGGAAAATAGAAAGAATACACATAAACAACTTAACGCTGTACCTCAAACTTCTAGAAAAAGAAGAACAAGTCAAGCCCAAAGCCCAAAGAAAAGAGAAAATTAAAAAGATCAGAGCAAAAATTAATGCAAGTGAGACTAAAAAAAAAAAAAAAATACAAAATGAATTGAAGAGTTGGTTCTTGAAAGAATAAATAAAATTAATAAACTCCTAGTCAACCTTATCAAAAAGAGGAAAGAAAAAGCTCAAATCCAAGCAAAAAGAAATGAAAAGGGTAAAATCAGTACAGATTCTGTGAATACCCAAAAGATTATCAATACCTACTTAAAAAACCTTTACTCTCATAGGTTCTATAACACAGAAGAAATGGACAGATTCCTAGAAACATATGAATTACCAAAGCTGAATCTAGAAGATGTAAAAGTGATGAAAAACACAATTTTAGTTAGTGAAATTGAAAATGTAATTAGAACCTTATAAACAAAGAAAAGCCCAAGGTCCTGATGGAGTCACAGATGAATTCTGCAAGAAATTCAAGGAAGATTTAATTCCAACACTCCTCAAACTCTTCAATGAAATTGAAAAGGGAGCAAGTTTCCCTAATTCATTACTGGAAGCAAGTATTATCCTAATACCAAAACCAGAGAAAGACCCCCCCAAAAAAAGAAAATTACAGGCCAATCTCTGTAGTGAACATAGACGCAAAAATCACTAATAAAATACTGGCAAAGAGAATGCAGCAAGTCATCAGGAAGATTATGCACCACGATTAAGTGGGATTCATCCCAGGAATGCAGGGGAGATTCAACATACACAAATCAATAAAATACACCATGTCAGCAAAGCCACAGATAAGAACTGTACAGTCATCTCAAAAGATGCAGAAAAATATTTTGACAAAACCCAACATTCATTCATGATAAAAGCCCTATAGCAAATTAGAATAGATGGTTTCTACCTCAATCTGTTAAAACCTATATATGATAAACCAACATCCAATATCTTATTAACTGAACAAAAACTGAAAATTTTCAACCTAAAATCAGGAACAAGACAAAGATGTCCATACTCACCACTCCTCGTCAATATAGTTCTGGAAACGTTACCCAGAGCAATTATACAAGAGAGAGAAATAAAAGGAATAAGGATAGGAAAGGACGAAGTTAAATTATCATTATTAGCAAGTGATATCATACATTATATAGAAGACCCCCAAAACTTCATTGAAAGTCTCCTAGACCTACTAACCAAATTCAGTAATGTAGCTAAACACAAGGTCAACACTCAAAAATCAATAGTAACAACAAACTCATTGAGAGAGAAGAGAAACCATATCCTTCATTATAGCATTCCAAAAAATGAAATACTAGGAATCAATGCAACATAGGAAGTAAAAGATCAATACAGTGAAAACTACATTACACTGAAAAAGGAAATCCAAGAGGATTTCATAAAATGGAAATATATTTTCTATTCATGCATAGGAAGAACAAACGTTGTGAAAATGGCCAGCCTCCTAAAACTGTTATACAGATCCAACGAAATTCCAATCAAAATATCATTTGCATACCTCACTGATCTAGAGAAATCATCCCTAAAATTCATCTGGAACCAGAAGAGACCTAGAATAGCAAAGCCAATTCTGGGCAACAAAGCTAAGGCAAGAGGCATCACAATTCCTGACTTGAAATTATATTGCAAAGCTACTGTGATAAAAGCAGGATTGTATTGGAATAAGAACAGACCTGAAGATCAATGGAGTAGATTAGAAGATACAGCCACAACTACAAACACACTCAGCCACCTCATCTTTGACAAAGGAGCCAAACATGTACACTGGAAGAAAGATAGCCTCTTTAATAAACAGTGCTGGAAAAGCTGGCTCTCCATATGCCAAAAAACTAAAACTAGATCCATGTTATCACGATGCATTAAACTAAAGTCAAAGTGGATCAAAGATCTAAATATTAAAACAGAAACACTAAATCTGATGTAGAAATCTTGACGCGATAGAAGTAGGCAGACAGTTCATGAACAAAAATCAAACTGTATGGGAAACATTTCCCAGAATCAACAACTGGGATCTCATCTTATTAGAAAGTTTTTTTTTAATGTCAAAAGAAATCTGCAACAAAGTGAAAAGAAAACCCACGAATTGAGAAAATATCTTAGCCAACTGTCCCTTAGACAAAGGACTTCTATCTAGAACTTCTAAAGAATTTTTTAAAAATTAGGCCCCCAAAATTCAAGGACTCCATCCAAAAATGGGCATCTGAGATAAATACACACTTCTTAAAGAAATATAGATTGCAAATAAATATATGAAAAAGTGTTCAATATCAATGGTCACTTGGGAAATGCAAATTAAAACAACATTGAGATTCCATGTCACCCAGAAAGAATAGCCAGGATCAAGAAATCAACTAAAAACAAATGCTGGTGAGGCTGTGGGGGAAAAGGCACCCTTCTCCACTGTTAGTGGGAATGTTGCCACCATTGTGGAAACCAGTGTGAAGATTCCTCAAAAAGCTAGGATAAGAGATTCCATTTGACCCAGCTATCCCACTTCTGATTTTCCCACAAGAATTGAAAACATATCATAGTGGTATATGTTCACCCATGTTTATAGCAGCACAATTTGTGATAGTCAAATCTTGGAAAGAGCCCAAGTGCCCATCAATCAAAGAATGGATTTTAAAAAGTGGTATTTTTATACAATGGAGTACTACTCAGCTATAAAGAAAAATTGTGTTGAGACCTTTATAAGCAAATGGATGCAACTTGAGACCATATTCATAAGTGAAATAAATCAAACTCACATGTGTAAATCCCATATTGTCTCCTTAGTGTAAGAAACTGAAAAATGATATATGTTCCAAATTCTACAATAAATACTGTTTAAAGATAAGAAACTGTTCCAAGAGGAAAAGTAATTGGAATAAGGGAAAGGAGAAAAGAAGGAAGAGAAAATGAGCTAGAGAAAGAGAATGAGAGAGATAAAATTACTATACTACTAATTGTATTAGTTATTGAAAAGAACAGTTAATACTCATACGTTTAAATCAGTTTTAAATGTCTGTATCTGTTAATCTAAGCAGCCCTCTTGAAGGTAACAATACACAATGTTACAACTATCGTCAACTTCCTATCATCTTGTTTTGTAAACCTATACTGTTAGTGTACTTGGTTTCTTGTTTGTTTGTCTGTATTCCTTTTTTCCTTTTCTATGTCTTTTAAATCTTAAATAAAAAAGACACATCTATTTTGACTTTATAAAAAAGAATTAGTGGTTTATTATCATTATTATTGTCATTATCTACTGTAAAAATACATTGCTGTAGTATTTATTCAAACAGCAGTTTCCAGACTCCTTAATCAGTCCACTGTTGAAGATTGTCTTCTCTATTTACCTTGTTCAGTGTGAAAAATGACTAGTATTTGATTAGATCATGAACATTTAATTTTAGTATTTAAAGTAGTCCAGTCCTTGTCAAAGTCCTTCCTATGAATCATTTCTATTTGTATGATTTCATTTCAGGCCCTATCAAGCTGTATTTATTTTGAAGTTTTACTGGTATCAGAGTTTTCCCACAGCATACACAGCAGGGCACAAAATATCTTTCACTGCAGTGGGAACCACAAAGCATGAAGAATGTAGGGCATAATTAATATGGTAGCCAGAGTTGAACAGTTTTTCCCAAGGAGGCTATGAATCTGGACCCTTCCCGCCCCCCCCCCCATTTTTATTGGTACCAAGGATCGAACTCACGACTGCCTGCCTGCAAGGCAGGAGCTTATGCCGCTGAGCTAAATCCCCAGCCCCTGAATCTGAACCCTTCTTAATAGCTGCTCTCCAGCTTTTGTTTTCCTTTGCAGAGTTTTCAATAGTTCTGTCATTGGAGAGTGATTTTCCCAGGATTGATAATTTTGGAACTGAGTCTGGGAAACAAGCAACCTAAAATCCAGGTAAAAAGTGTGGAGTGAGAAGAGTTCTTCAGACTGGTCCATTATTATTTTGATAGATTTCTTCACTTTTAAACTACTAAATAATTCTGCTACATAGCTAAAAATGGTCCTTAATGAGAGAAGATGTGTAACTTTAGTGCAGGGTAAGAATAAAGCATGTAGGTAAGATGAGGGAAAGAGTAACACTGACTCAGTCAATCTTATTCTCATGAAAATATCAAATAACAAACTACAAAGCACGATAACATTATTAATCAAAATCAGTCTTTTCATGGACAAGCATGTTGCATTAAGAAAGGCTTTAGAGCAACTTTCCAAGTTCTGAAAACAGTGTCCAATTAAAGCACGTCCTTAGATTTCTTGGAGGTCCCGTGGGTAAGATTCCTAAAAAAAGAACAGTGAAACCGAAGTAGAGGCTGAGTTCTTTGCACTGAAGATCAGGAGGTGCAGAATCACTTGAGAATCTCACTGGTGCTTGTTCCAGACATAGGACAGATTCTGAAACCTAAAGAAATGTGTTGAATAAGTAGCCTTTGTAATGAGCTGAATATTTAGTCCACAGTCAAAATTTGAGGTCCTAGAAAAATGCATTTAAGAGGTCCCTCTTTAGAATATAATAGTTTTCTGTATTGTCTACACTCTATTTAGCACTCACCAAGCACACTGTGTGTGAAATTGTCTAGTGTCTTCAGAATGGAAAGTTCTGAAGGAATTTTAAGAATTAATGGATGCTTTTGTTTTTCCAGTTGGTTCTAAAAATGGATGATAAAATTAGACAAGACATTCCTAGTCATCTAATTGTAATTCAGTTCCTTACCTTTTCAGACTTACCCTGCTTACTATGCTGGTGATTTTTGAGATTAACACCCACAACCTATTTAACAAGAAGTATGAAATATCAGCTATCAGATACTAATGGGGCTGGTTTTAGAGCTTCACATTCAAGCTTCAGAACATTATTGTAGCTGTGCATAGTTATTTTAAAATGTTCTTTATCAGGGAACTGGCCTAGATCCCCAATCTCCCAAATGAGTATATGGCGAAGTCTTAAAATAAATGAGACAAATGGTATGATTTTAGGGCTTCAGGAGGATCAAAACCCTTCTGCAGAGTTGGAGACTCTGAGGGTTAAGACAGGGGATGTTTCTGGATAGCCTGCATTTATTTAGGGGGTTAGAGTGGAAAAGGCAGGAAATTGAACAGACCTTGGGAATGGTTCAAGGGCTTTGCCAAGTAACAAACCATGTCTGATTTAGAAGAACTGTCTAATGAGAAGATCTCCATGTTGCATTTCACTACAGGAGTTAAATGCCTGAAGCTACAAGTAATTGGAGTTGGAGCTAGGTGTCCTCAGCCATTATCTTATCTTGCCCCAGCCATGCAGCAGCCTTGCAAATGTGTTCAATTTCCAGTATCAATGGCTCCCAACAGTTCTTAGTACAAGTTTGTGTACTCTACCCTAAGATTTTTATCTGTACTCTCTGAACCCGGTAGAAGCCTCTGAAGCACTATGGATGCGTATCAGCCAGCTTTGCTTTGTATACATAAATACTACCATCATGTATCAGTTTGCCAGGGGGCCATAACAAAGAGCTGCAGACTATAGTTTAAGACAAGTATAATTTCTCATAATTCCAGAGTCTATGAGATCAATGTATCAACAGTACTGTTTCATTCTGTGACTTCTCTCCTGGGTTTGTGGTAGGCTGTCTTTTTATTGTATTTTCTCTGTATGCATCTCAGATATTCTCATCTTCTTATGCAGATATCAGTCATATTGGATTACAACCCATTCAACTGACTTGTGTAACTTTAATTTCCTTTTTAAAAATTTCACAGCCAAATGCAGATACTTTCTGAGATAATGAGGTTTAGTACTTCGACATATAGTTGAAGTTTATAATTCAGCCCATAACATTTGAGACGTTGGCAGTATTGCCTATTAGTGCTTTAGCAAATGACCAACATTTTAGAAAGGAAAATAATCATGCTTTTCCCTTCTTGATACATAAAAGGACATTGTTATGTTCTCCCCCAGACCACCTGTACTCACAGGTGTGACTTCTCCGAAGTGACTGAGTAATCTGGGTGGAAATGATTCTCATCAGTGGATTAGTCAATTGAGGAGTTTAGAGTTAAATGTGAGGTTGGAGGTGAAGCCTGGCTGGAGGAAATGGGTCTCTGGGGGCAGGAACTGGAAGGGTTTATTCTTCTTCTCTCCTCCCTTGATGGCTTGCTGTTTCTCAATTGCCATTCCAGGAACAAATCTCCTCAGCCGTGCTCCACTGCCACGCTCCCTGCCCTGGAACCAGCCAGTGGACTAGAACTACTGTAAAGCAGGAGCCCAAAACAAACTTTTCCTCTCTTACCTTGTTGTGTCCCAGTGACAAGGAAAGTGAGTAAGACAGTCATCATGAAAAATGAAAGAAAAAGATAAAACAACAGATAAAGTGAAAGAGGAAAAAAGTGAGATATGTTATCTCTATTTTATTTACCAATGAAAGGCCTCCTGTTATGTAAACATTTTAAATTCCATCCACTCCTTAGTAGGATTCCCACAGTAGCCTTTACCTTCATTAAGTTTTGTTAGGTCAATCAGAATATCTAATTCATATATTGTAAATTTCCTAATGACTTATTTAAGTCTATAGAAAAAAAATAAATTGAAATATTTTATAAATGTTCAAAAGCTCCATGACATTCTCATACTGAATAATTTATACTGAATACTTTGAAAGGATTTTAGGTGAAACTTTTTTAGATGAAAATTTTATAAATAGTGCTAGCTGTTTGTTGAAAGCAAAAACCAATAGAATACATCTTTCTGTAATGTTCTCTTGTTTGAATAGAAATTAAAAAACACACTCCTCTTTCTGCTATGAATAAGTGACTCTGTCTAGACCTTTGTCCTTGGAGATCAGTTTCTGAAACACTCATCTTTCCACAGGGAGAGGAGCATGTGTCCTGGATCTCTGCCATACTGCTATGTAGTTTTCAGTGCCGATAAATAAAAGATACTCCATTAGATTCTATTCATCTTTTGAGAAATCTGTTACCACTGCAGATATATGATGCAGCCTGCAGCTGTGTAATAAGGACAGGAGACTCAGACCACTTACCATATTCTCAGCCAACATCCTTGACTCCCTGAAGAAAAATAATGTACAGTGTTAATCGGCTCTCCTAATTAGACACACACATAAGATTATTAACTGAATACTGCAAAAATAGAAGAAATAGAGCACTTTCCAATTATGTTGATTCATGACTCCAGTGTTGCTCCTGGTTGTCCTGATGTAATGTGATAAATTTTTTGTTAAAGCTATTTTAATAGACCTGATTTTAGTAACAGAGAAAGAGAATTATTTTAGACAGAAGAGTATTTAACACTTCCAAATATATTTACCTTTGCTTTACATTTTGACTTTTCTAGTTTATTTTGAAATTTTGCATCTGTTCTCTAATATAATGATACATAATATAAGTTGAACATGTTTGAAATGGATTTCCTTCAGCTTTACAATCTGATGCCAATCATTTCATAGTGTAATAATTTTATAGATGTTAAATTTAATTGTTTTAAATAAATTATTTGAAAAAATTTTAGTAAATGCAAAGACACATATGGCAGCTAAACTGGATTATGAGCTTGACTGGCAGCAGATTCACCAGTGGATTAACAAAGCACAGCTCTGTGTGTGACTGGGTGGAAATGTTCCTTGGGTGTTCTGTCTGATCCCAGGTCTGTTTCTTTCTCTGTTACTGTTCCCCATTGTCTTTCCAGGCCACGATGAGCTAAGCAGCCCTGCCTGCCATGCCTTTCTGCCATGATGTTCTTGCCTTTGAGCCAATTGGTCATGGACTGGATCCCATGAAACCCTGAGCTAAATAAACCATTTTCTCGTTGTGTAAAGCATCTGGCAACAGGAAAACTGAACAGCACAATAGACCTGGCCAACTCACTTTTGCTTCTAGAATTTTTTTTAGATGCTTGATCTTTGTGTGTGTGTGTGTATTTACCTAACTAGAAAAGGCTTTCTACTTTTGCTTCTTTTTTATCCAATTAGTAACCGTTCTATGTCCACAACTAAGCCCATTCTTTACTTTTACAAGCATTATTTTGGCATGTGTATTTGTCACAGCTGAGAAAATAGTAGCAAAATGATTGTTCTTTTTGTTTTATTTCTGAAAATGCTATGGGGTCAGAGATTTCATGTGTGATCATAATAGTTATTTATGTGTGCAAGTTTAATTCATCTTCACAAATTTATGAGGTAAATAGAGTTAACCTTTACCTTTTAAAGAGCATAGAGCTACTGAAGGAAAAGATCAGTTGCAAGTATTTGTTGCTGCACCATGTGATGCTTCACAATACGGAGCCAGTACACCTTATCATACACTGGTTGTGTGATACCCCATCATGTAAAAAGGAAGTGGCCTTAGGTAAGTCCCTAAACAGAGATCTGCGCTCAGAAAATGCAGAGCATTCTCAAAATTGATGAAAACAGCAGAAAGTTCACTTCTTCAGTGTAAACTCTTATTGGTTTTAGGATGCATTTCTTGAAGTGCAACTGCTAAGTCAACTTACTAAATGATTTTAATATACATTTTAAAATAATGATTTAGGAGCTACAATGTTTAGTCATAGGGAACTTGTAAATATACATAATAGATCTTTTTCTCTCTGTTGCCCTCAATTCCCTTCAATCCATCTTTCTCTTTCTATTTACAAAATTTTGTTCCTTACTTTCCTTCCATTCTTTTTATTTTTATTTCTATGGTCTCCCTTTCATTCCCCCACCCCTGTCCCTTGTTCCCCTTCCCGGGTCAACATTTTTTCCCTGTTTCCCAATATCTATAGTTAGAGATTTTTAAACTATAAATAATTTTTTTTATTTTTCCTTTTGATGATCGTATTGTGAACATATTTGAATATTTTTTTCTTATACATATACTTAAATAAATATTTGGGAGACCTCTAGCTAGAGGCTTTATAGGAATTAAGAGATTTAGATATGTAAACAAATATATGTTCATAGTCTGAATTTTGATAACTGAAATAAGAATTAAAACTTTAGTTTACAATCTTTCTCAACTGTTTAATAACTATAAGAAAAGTCTTCTTGCAGTTAGTCCGGTCACTTGGAATTTCTTCTTATTCTGATGAAAACACTCAACAAAAACAAATTTTCATTTAGTATTTTAAATAAGAAATTTAAGGGAAATTTGAACATAGAATTAGAAAAAATCCTATGGGACTGAGGAAAAGATGATTGTCTGCCATGGAGAACTTGATTAAGAGAAATTTATGAATAATATTTAGCTGCCTGAAGAATTATTAGACTGAGTGTACAAACAAGTTGTGAAGACAAAAAAGGTTGAATTCAACTGGTGTTTATATAAGATGTAAAAATAGACTACAAAAGGTCTTTTATTAATTATATGATACAATATTACATTTTATAGTCAGAATGATTTAACAAACAAATACATTTTCTGACATAGATGGTTTGGAACTATAGTATTTCTATATAACTACTGAACAATAATTTTCTCTCCAAACAGTTTTCTATATCTTTTAGTAACATGAATTTCAAGTTTTGGGGGAATAAAAAGCTTTAAAACATTATTGATGTTTTTATATAGTGTTGAAGAAAATTTCTTAAATGTCACCTTATATATTCAAATCAAACAGGAAAAATACTAGATCCGGAATACTTTCGATATTATAAGAAACATCTCTTCTTATTAATTTGTTGTAATTACTGTGTATAAGCACATTATAATTAGAGCTCAAAAATACACAAACATTATAGATTCTCCCAAAATCTTTTTTATTCATTTATTTTATGCTTTTCTGAACATGTATACTGGAAGTCTGTCTTACCAATCTGCCCATTCTTCACTCACCTGGGATGGTAAAGGTTGAGTTGATCTCCAAAATGGATATTCCTTCCAAAGCTTTTCAGAATCACGGGTACAAAGAATCTGGTAAAAGTTGGAATAGAATTTGTTGTGCCTTTTTGTTTTTCTCCCTTGACAAGTCAACATAATTGATGAAACATTTGACACAGCGCTATTTAGTAACTAGGCTAAGGATGTAAAACTGCCAATAAAGATAGAAATGTTAATTCTGTCACTGTAGCTGTAGTTCTTCAGGCTACTGATAGAAACTGCTATAAGTGATGCTATTTTAACTCATGCATGTGGAAGGACAAAAGATGTAAGCAGATAATTAATGATCCCAATCAGTGTTCCTTGACTTCTTTTACTCCCTATAACTTCCATTGTGGGTTGGAAACACTTTACTTATCAGAGAATATTACTGATGGGGCTATCAGACAGCTGAGTAATGTGCTGATGGAAGGCTGAGAATAAGGTTGAAAAATACTATAATGAAAAAAAAGTGTTTCCTATGGAACCTCAAAATATGGGGTAAGCAATAATAATGGCCACTCACATCAAGAGATTTCACTGTGCCTGGCTCTTTCCTAAAAACCGTATCATTTATTCCTTATAACAATCACATGAGACAAGTAAAATATAATTTCCATTTGATGAATGAGAAAGCTGGCAATTAGAGGTTAGATGCTAACTCTGAGTCATCCTTGTAACTTCCTTGTTTAACTTGTACTTGTGTCTCTATTCTCAGAAACCTACCTTACTCACCAGAGTTAAGTTCATTTGGAGGGATTATCAGTATTTTTCCTTGAAATTTTAGACTATAAAATATTTAAATTTCCTTTCTATCTGGCTTTCAGGTTTTTTTTTTTCTGGAGTTTGAGCCCAGAACCTTCACACTGAGCAACCTTTCTAACCCTTTTTCTATTTCTTTATTTTGAGACAGGATCTTGGCAAGTTAGCAACTTGTCCATATTAGGCTCAAACTTGTGATTCTTCTGCCTCAGACTGCCGGAGTACTAGGATTACAGGCATGTGATACCATACCAGGTTTACCTTTAAGGTCTTTAATTTTGGGATCTTGCATGTCTTCACATTTTTAAAGTCACACAAGTTCACATGGCATTTTCCTGGAGTCGTGTTTATAGTCCTTCTGCATTGCTGTTACTGCATTACTTCTGCATTACTATTTCTCCTCCTTTTCCTTCCTGCCCTTTCTTTCTCTTCTTCTTTTCTTTCTTCTCTTCTTCCTCCTCCTTCCTTCTTTTCCTCTTTCATCTGTTACTCTTCTTGTTCTTCTTATTTGGCAGCATATAATTCTACAGAAGCAGTAGGGAGTTATTCATGGATTTATTTATAGGGACTTCTTTAGACACTGTTATGGTTGGTGTCTGGATGTCCCCCCAACGCCTCTTGTGAACATGGTTGGGTAGGCTTTTCAGAAGTGGCTGAATCTAGAGTTTGTGATTGGTTTGTAGTCCAGTGCTGGCATTAAGGGTGTGACTGCTACACCTGCCCTAGCGTAGGTAGCCTACATACAATATAAAAGACAAAGAATCTTGTTGCTTTTGTTGTCTTCTGTCACCATGAACTGTGGCCCCTCTGCCAACCCACCCTGCCTTGGATTCAGCTAATGATGGACTGAAACCTCTACAAACTGTAAGCTACATAAACTTTTACCCCTTTAACTTTGGTAATGAGGTATTTTGTCCCAGCAACAAGAAAAGTGAGTAAGACAGACCCTAAAACTCCTCTGCATTGTTGTTCATGTTTATTTGGAGTAACCCTATTGCTCTGTCTCAAATTTTCCAAAATCATACAAAATGTCATCCTAAAACTATGCTTTAGGCTTTCTCTTTCATGAGATTAAAGAAGAAGCCTATGGAGTTCACATGGGATCAAGTCTTTCATACAATTTCAGAAAATAGAGGATGGTAAAGACAGAGGATAAGAGGCAGGTGGTTCAAGTTGCAGCATTAAATTACCCCTTGTGCTACTATAATTGTGCATTGTTCACCAAAGACAAAGATTATATTTTCTCCACTTAAACACATTAAATCATTTCTTCCTCCTTCATTAATCACTTTGTATTTAAGTGTTGTTAAGACAAAATACCCAATACCTGAAGTTAAAAGAGGAAAAGGTTTATTTAGCTCATAGTTTCTGGAAGTTTCAGTCCAGTCCATAGTTTGTGAAAGTTTCAGCTGTTTCCAAGGCATGATGGCACATGGCAGAGGAGCAACAGTTCAATATGAGGAAGGCAGAAAAAGCAACAAGAGCAAAAAGGGAATAGGCAAAAGGGAGAAGAGGACAAAAGGGAGGAACAAGTCTCTTTTCCCACCTTATATTGTATGCAGGCTACCTGCCCCAAGCCAGGTATAGCCTTCACACCTATCATCTCAGCATTGGTGATTGCTGATTGATTGGTGAATCAATGACAAATACTAGAATCCCTGATTGCATGAGGCTTTGGGGGGACATCTAAACACAAACCATAGTACTTTATCATGGGCATCTTCCTTGTTTTCAAGTCATTCCACTCTGTTGTCTTCTGTAGCACAAGCTTGCTACACTACTTAAGTGCAAATTCAGTTGCTTTAAAAAGAAAAAGGAGGTGTGGGCTAAGTATTCACTTCAAAATTTGTTAATCTATGCTGTTACTAGATTAATTACAGATAAAACAATCCTAGTATGCATGGTACAATATTTAGATTTCATTCATCAAAGAAAAAGTCGAGTATGTTTGTGGTACTCATTTACAAAATGTGCACATCAGTAATGCTTTCCACTCTCCCACACTCTTTATTTCAATTTTAAAGCTACTTTCAATATTAAAATTGAATTCAGATATGCTAGATTCATTCAGGGTTTCATTGCCACTCACTGATAAAAAAAAGAAAGAAAATAACTTCATTAAATCCGGTTGAATAGTTGTGGTCGCTTAGAAACAGAGTTAAGAGATTACAGGTAGTACATAAACAATATCATTACTGATATTGTCTATAATTAGAAGTTCATTGAATGCCTAGTATATTCATGGCACTTCAAGGAATAGGAAGAATAAAACAGAATCATAATTATAATTGAAAATGGCAATATTTTTGTAAGTTTCTCTTTCATTTCATCCTTTCTTTTTGAGGAAGGGGAGAAGGAGCGAGTGAGTGGACAACAATAATTTTCCCTCAGTGAGGAGCACTAATACAGAAAAATAATACAGTTTCAATTATGAACTCTTGGTTTTGTGAGAACATAAATTCTTGATTTCCATTGTCACTGTCAAATTCAAAGTCTATTCCTAACACAGATGGGTTCCACCTTCTTCTTCCCTGCCCTATCTACACTCATTCTTGGCTTCCAAGAGTAGCTGCCAATTTCAGAGAAGATAGTACCTTTTGGAAGAGTTCCTGTTGGATGACAGCTCTGCCTCTAGAGAGGGAAGTGATCTCAGTTTTAAGGGTTCTCTTTCTATAAAAAACTGCATAGAATTTAACCTACCCATTGCTCCCGATGAAACAACATAGTACATTAACGCCTTGTGAGACATAAAGGACCATAGGAAAGTGTGGAGTTGTACTGTTGCAAGAATCATAACCATCCCCAAATAATTCTCTCTGGTCTGACAATGAGACCAGAAGTGCCTGCCATTTTATTTCCCTCCTTTCACTTAATGCACTAGATCTTGTGGAGCTCTCTGTTAAAGTATAAATATGTCAAATGAAATGGTGTACTAAATTATGGTCATCAGAGTCTATCAAGGTGCACGAGAGGACACCATGTACAGTTGTTTTATTGGCACAATGAAAAGAAATGATCAAAAGCAATGAGAGAAACTTGATTTATGCAATAACATGAACGAATCTCACATATACGCTGTGTAAAAGAATTCAGAAAGACCGAAAACAAAGGTTATATGATATGATCCCATTTTAAAGAGAATCTAAATTGTAAGAATATACACAAATTATAAGAATATACACAAGAATGGTACAATGACATTTTCTGGGGGGATGAAAATGGTGTATACCTTCAAAATTGCATGGGCTACACTAAGGTATGGATTTTGTAAAACTGACTTAAAAGGACATGTCAGGTCTGAGCATCTCACTGTATAAATTAAAGTTTTTAGATATCATCCAATACTATTGTGGTTACTTTTAATAATTCTAATAGTGTATGAAAGTGTGCTACAGTTTCACAGTTGAAAAGTTATAGGCAAAACAGAATTTATTGAAAAAAAAAAAGGTTGGTAACGGGTGGGTTTAGAGACGAAACTCGATTAACCATGTACTGACAAGTTATGGAAGTTGGGTGATACTCACACGGGAGTCCCTTATTCTTTCTACTTCTCTGTGTGTTTGACTATTTCCTATAGTATAAAATTGAAGAAAGAGTCGTCTAGGTCCCCTTTCAGACTTACATGACTTGTTCAAATTTTCAAAGCTAGAGAGCAAAACATCTCCCAAGCTCAACCTCTTTTCTCCTATCCCAAGAAAACAAAACATGAGGCATTACAGAAAAGCTTATTTTATAAAAGAAAGCAAGAAAGCAAGGGTTGCTTAAGCAGTAAATCACTAATATCCCATTTTCTTTACATGTTTTGCATATAATCATCTGTTTCTTGTAGCTTTGTGATTTCAAAAGGTTTCATTATAGAGTTAAACGCCATTTTACTCAAATTTCAGAACCTAAACCAACGCATGGTTTAGAGACAGTGTATTTCTTATAAAAAAAAAAAAAGTATGAAAAACTTGTTTTTCCTTTCAGCGTTCAACCCGCGCTTAGAATACAGACAAAATACAAAGTGTGCAGAGGTGCTTTGGGGAGCAAAGCGCCTGTGGGGGTGCCCATCCCGTGGGATCCGGGAGCAGCTGTTCTCCACGCAGTTTCGAGCGGGCGCACGGCTGAGGGGTACTCTGACCAAGGAGGGCGGTGCCTGCAGCTCCTAGGCCCCCCAGGAGGGAATCCGAGCCAGAAAGGCGAGCCAATTGCAGAATTTGCCTTTCAGAAGAGGTGAAGAAGGTGGCCAGGATAGTCCCGAAGGATGAGTCGCGCCCAAATGACCTCCTAAAGCACGCACGTCCTTGGGTCTTTCTCATTTCTATAGTGAAAGCCGCGCGCCCGCCTGTTGTAGACGGCTGGGGGTGTTTATTCCTGCTCTGCAGAAGGAGGCAGACCCGGGTCTGCACGCGCTGACTGGCGCCCGGGCAGAGGGTGCCGGGGCGAGGAGCTGGCGCCCCCACCTGGATCCGGCGCCCGGCGGTCTTTGGCCCCCGCCGGCCTTGCCGAGCTCTAGGGAGACGGGAGCCGAGCCGCCGCAGCACGTGAGGGCCCCTTCGCGGCGGCCTGGGAACGCGTGGGGCGCGCCCCGAGCAGCTGAGGGAGTGAGGGAGTCGCGGAGGCGGGGAGACGGGCGGGGCCCAGGGAGCGACGGGCTGAGTCCACGCGGGTCCCCGGCGAGACCCCCGCCCGCGCGCCGCGTGCCCGGCCTGTGCTCGCCCACCCGCGCCGGGCGGGAGCGCTGCGGAGGGCGGGAGCGGCGCCGACGAATCCGCGGCGGGGGCGGGGGACGCGGGAGGCGGGAGGCGGGAGGCGGCCGGGGCGGCGGGGACGGGCACGGCGCGGAGGGCTGCGTGAGCCGGGCAGGACAGCGACGCGGACGCCGAGGTGCGTGCGGGTTGGGGCGGCGCGGGGACCGGGGCTGGCGGCGTGGGCGCGCGGCCTCCTGGCCCCACGCGCGGGGTCCTCGGGGGTCCTCGCGGGCGTGGCGCTCCGACGACTGTCCCGGCTTCCCTCCCACGCCCGACCGGGGCGGACTGCGGTCCCCCGACCTTGCTTCCCCTGCGCCCTGCACCCCTCCACCCCCACCCCTCCCGCGCTCGCGCTCCTCCCTCCACCTGCTGGAATCAGACTCGGAAATTGTTTAAAAAAAGAAAAAAGGAGCTGGAGGAATCGGAGTTCGGGAGATGAGGGGACACGAGCGCCTGTGGAGCCGCCGACGCGGATAGCATCGCCCCGCGTGCGGGAGCACGACTCGGCTCGCGGAGGGAGGAAACCGGCTGCTCCCCGGAGCCAGCGCCTCTTCTCCCCGGAGGCTGAGCGGTCCGACTGATGCGGAAACGCTAGAATGCTGGCTGGAATGAGAATCTCCCAACTTTTATTATTTCTCTAATATTAACTGACCCCCACCCCATTCCCGCAGCCCACTTTCTTGGTCCTGTGTAAAGTGAGGAACAGATAATGAAATGCACACACAGAGAAGGCACGTCAACAGGTGTTAAGGGGTTAATGAGTGCAGCGCGCAGTGTCAGCTACTGGGGTGCAGCTGAGGTTGACTGGAGCCTGCCCGCGGGTGTAGACAACACTCGTTCGGCTCAGTGTATGTCTAACCAGCTGTGAAGAGGTGCGATCTGCTGCATTAAAGGAGAGTCTGGGGTAGCTGCTGGACCCCGAGGACCACTCACCTTCAGAGTGAGTAGGTCGCTCCTCACCCTTCTCCGGAATCAACTTGAAGCCCTTTTCTGGGGTTCACTTTAGGGAAGCCCCTGACCATAGCCTCCAGATCCCTTTTCTTTTTTCTGTGTTCTTTCCTCCAAACGTGCCTCTGACTTTACTGTCGCCTTGTAGACCCTCCGGAAGTTGGAAGACAGGTCCATCTTTTCCTGCAACTGCTCTTTTGAAATGCAACAAGAACAGCTAGCCCAGTGAATCATCCTAACCCGTGTTTAGGTGGCTAGAGCTTCACAAGTCGTGATGAATGGGAGTTGTTAAAATTTTAATGCAAAAGCTAAGAAGGGCTGCTGTGTTCAATGGTTAAGATCAGAGTACTCTTCACAGCTTCACAGTCCTGGAGGCTCCTTTTGGTATTTTAGTGTTTTTGGTTTTTTTTTTGTTTTGTTTTGAACTTGGGTCTTTTAACCTTGTTGTGTTTTACCCCAATGTTTTCACTTGACATGTTTTTTGTTTTTCAGTGTGGTGTTAAGGAAATCGTCAGCCATGGATGTATTCATGAAAGGACTTTCAAAGGCCAAGGAGGGAGTTGTGGCTGCTGCTGAAAAAACCAAACAGGGTGTGGCAGAAGCAGCAGGGAAGACAAAGGAGGGTGTTCTCTATGTAGGTAGGTAAACCCCAAGTGTCACTTTGTGTTTATTCGTGACTGGCAGTTTGAGATGATTGATATTCTAAATGCTGACAGTTCTTGATGCTCTCTCCTTTCCATCATCCCTTGTCAAGATGGAATGAGTCACAGGTGTGTGTAGGTAGATGCTTGTGAATGGGTACATTTTAGCTAATAGTGAAAACTGGGAGCACGCTTCTGCTTTTCCACATTATTTTATTATGCTGCCATATTTAGGACTTTGTATTTTTTAAATGTTTCTGAGCATCAGTGTTTGTTTTGGAAGCTAGCTTTTAAAACTCCAAATCTTTTAAAGATTAATTGAGAATATTCTTAATCTCAAAATCATTCATGGGATGTTGATTTCTTTAATTAGGAATAATACTTGCTAATCTGAATGTATTCTGATTTTTAAAGTAAGACTGGTGTGGTCCTCTGGTATGTAAAGAGAGACCTATCTTGGCCCTAAAATGAAGCTGTTCCTTATCTTCTCTGTCACTGTGAATCCTGGAGACTAAGTGCTTGAGGGTGCTCCTAATATATCAGAAATGTTTCCGCAGTTCATTTATCAAATGACACACACATATAAATAATGACATCAGTACTCACAATCTTTATCTAACAGGCTCTCTTGACACATACATTGGTACATTCTGTACTGGGAACTATGTTAAATTGTGTTATTTTACAAACCACTTCAAATTCTTTGGGGGAAGGAATAAATACACATGCACACACACAACCCTGGCTTCTCTCCCCTTCTCTGCTGCTCTGTGCCCTTCCGTGTTCTCTGAGGCCAGCCTGGCAAGAGGAGTCCCAGAGTGGGCAGGCAGGTGGAGGGGACATCGCTGGGTGGCAGGATGAGAGACTTGCCTTGCCTGGCAGGAGGCCTAAGGAGTGAAAGTAGCTGTCTGTCTCCAGCAAGGATCAGTAAGAGAGAACTTTTATCTGAAATGACTTCACCATGTTTCTCCTCAAAGTTCATAGCAGATTTCTTGTTTCTCACTCTTCATAGATTTTTTTGATTTATGTTGACTGAATCATTCCACCAATTTTCTGTAAAGTCTGCTCTTTCCTCCTCAAAAAATCTAAAAAGAGTGTGAGGAGAGGGAAAAATTGGTGACTTAATTTGAAAGTTTTTTGGCAAATTGTGAATTATATCTTTGTAGTTGAAATATGAAATGCAGAATCTGTGACATAGAGGTTATCACCGTCTTTCTCCTCAGTTTTTAAATTCTGAAATTGTAGGCTTCCAACTATTCTTTGATTTCCTTTGCTTGATAACTTTGTATTTTTAAAGGACTTGTGTGTCAGTGTGTATGTGTGTGCATGTATTGCTGGAGATTGAACCCAGGGCCTTCAAAATTAGCTATTCCCTTAGCCCTTCTTTGTTTTGTTTTGAGATAGGATTTCACTAAGTCACTAAGTTGCCTTGGCTGGTCTCAAACTTGTGATCCTCCTGTCTCAGCCTCTCAGAGTGCTGAGAATAATTTTAAGTTGCAAATGTTTACTCCATTAGTTTATAACAAACCCAGAAAGTATTGAATATTAATACATTACACTAGGTAGTGAATAGATTTCATCATCTGAATTATTTACTTGTTTTCATTATTAATAAGAGTTTGGGGAAAGAATGATTTTTCAGAGATTAACTCTTTTTAAATAATAGGTGATTATATAAGTGATAAATAATAGGTAATTTGTTCACCTGTCAATTTTTAACAAATAGTTTTTAATGTATATCATAGTATTTACCAAAGTATGTTTTGTAAGTTACTTACTGGTTGTGTGCTGAAGTTTAATTAAAAGATGAACATGTAACATACGATTTAGGATGAAAAATGACCGTATGAAAACACAGTAGCATATTCCAGGAGTAGGCAAACATTTTGGTAAAGGATCAGGTAGTAAGTATGTTGAATCATAACATATTGGTCTCAGCTACTCACACCTGCTGCTGAAGTGTGAAAATGACCACAGATGGTAACTAAGGTGGTAGTTTCAATAAAACTTCATTTACCAAAACAGAGAGTGTGCTGGAATTAACCAATAGGCTGTGGATGACTACTAAATGGACAAAACATGGACTTGACATCACATAAACCTGAGTTTTAGTTCAGCGTACTTCACATCTTTAATACTTTGGAGAAGTTACTTAATTTTTTGAGTATCATTTCCTTCATGGGTAAAATAAAATATTATTAGAAAAATGTAACTTACTTTGCAGAGTTTTTATGAGAATGTCACATACAGCAAGATATATGGTTACACAAACCTTTGTATATAGGAACTATTGTAATTATTATCAGATAAACTTCTAACAGAACAGTTATAGTCAACTTGATTTATTTTTTATCCTTCATTATAAAAATGATAAATAATAACTAGTTTGGAAGATTAGAAGTGATTAAAGAAAATTTTACAATTGCACTTATGGGTGAAGAAGTTTGAGAGAAGTCTCATAAGTAATCCCATTCATTTATAAGAATTTGGCAACTACCTTAAAACAAATTGAAGAGTTCCCATGATAATCAGTGTGAATACTTTTTCCTCTGTGAAATATATGTACACGAATTTTCAATCAGCATATTTCAATTATTGGACAAAAATTCAAATCACTCAGGAGTTGCTCAGAAATTATACACTGAGAATGAAATTCAAATATAGAAAAATATTTCAAGTATATTAATAGGTGCAAGAAAACATCTTCAAAAACTCTTTTAGTATCATTCTGTTCAGAAAAGTGATCGACAATGTGATTAATCCTGAACTCTCAAGTCAAAAAATATATTTCAGGAGAGGTATTTAGCTCAGTGGCTTAAGCTCCTACCTGGCAGGCACGAAGTCATGAATTTGATCCCCAGTACAAAAAACAAAAATCACCTTAGGAAATTGAGAAAGTCAGCAGAACACATGAAGCAATAGTTTAGATGAATTCTCTCAAATCCCAGTGTTACTCGTGACCTCTACTCTGCATCCTTGTGAGGCTGCAAGAGACTAGACAGAGTAAAGGGAAATACTTGGCTCTGGTGTCTTTTTAGCCTTGATTATCTTGATATTACTGTAGCCACTTGATACCATAGGTGTTAATTGGAAATTTCTCATGAGCTATGAATGGCTAGTAAACAGTTATGATAGCAAATAACAGGTCAACTAGTTTGATACATGGCAGTTTCCCTGGGCCTCTTGCTTACTTGCTTTTGATTGAAAATGTGTTGCATGGTCCATGATTTAACCAAAGATCAGAATCTCAGCTACTAAGGCAGAGAATAAAAGTCAAACCAACCACTAAACCATTGTGTTTTCCCCCTATTTACTTTCTTTATAAAATATGGGTACAGGAAATGGTAGAAATGAGAAAATTCTCACTATATATTGTTCTATTCTACATAAATTCTTATGTACCATATCTACTTTATGTACCATAGTTAAGAAACACTAGGCCCCTAACAACATGACTTAAATTTCTGTTTTCATAGTATATAGCTGGGAGCAATTGCATAAAGTACAAACTTTACTGCTAGCTCTTCAACCTCCAAGTTAATTACATAACTATCAGAAATCCATTGTAGCCAGTGAATGTATCATTTTTTAAATTTTCATCGGTGATTAGTCAATTTACATCTGTTACCAAGTTCACCTAGACAGCACTTTGTGTAGTTTGGTTGTCTGTTTGTTTCCTGGTAATAAAAATCCATGAGTTATTTTACAGAGGTCCATAATAGAAAGAGGAAACTAGCTATCAAAGATGAATGTATAGCAAAGAAAAACAGTGAGAATACTGAATTATAATTTGAATCGAACATGACTTGTAGAAGAAATAGCTGACCATGTTGATGTGGTCCCTACTGTAATTCAGAAGCCTGTAGGTAAACTCTCAAAAGAACTTACTAAAGGTAAGTGTGCTGGCATACATGGAAGAATGACAGATCGGGTACTGTGGATCAGAGAACGTGGTGGCACCAAACACTGAAAGTTAACAGGACCCACAGGGATAAATCACAACACTCATTGCAAAGGCTGTCAGTGTGGAAGGTGACCGACCCACATTTAGAGACAAGAATGCCAGTTCTGTTGAAATATGAACACTGTCCACCCCACATAGGAAGTTATGCAGTAAAAATAACTTCATGTGATACATTTTCATAAAGAAGCAGAGCACTTTCCTTCTTAATATTTTAAGTTACGATGAAGGAAAAAATATTACTTTACTATTAAATTGATATTATTTTTATTACTTTATACATGACTAAGAATTTTTAATAGCATGACAAAAATTTTAATAGTTATTTTTAATAGTTTGACAATTTTTTGTTTTGATTTTGGAACCAGGTATCAAACTCAGCACCTATATGGCTAACCCTTGACAAAAATTTTTAAAGATCATGAAACAATCAATACTTTCATTAATGATTTAGTCATAATTATTCTTACAATAACTAAGATTACTTACACAGTTTCATCTCCATTTGCACATTTTACAGTATCATAGAATCAGGTGAGACTAGGGTTGCCTGTAAAATACCACATACCACATATGTGTAAAATGCTATGACACTGTCTTGGTTACTTTTCTCTCATTGCTGAAGCAAAATATTCAACATCCATAGTTAAAAGAGGAAATGTTTGTTTAGCTAACAGTGTTTGGAGGTTTCAGTCCATAATTGACTGGCTCCAAGGCAAGGTGACATATGGCAGAGGGGCAACATTTTATGCATGAAGAACACAGCAAAAGCACCAAGAGAGCCAGACAGGGCTCTTTTTGTCTCCACTGTATCCCGTCTACTGGGGTTAGGATGGTGCCAGTCCAGTCAGTGGACTGATGCAGCAAGCACCAACCCTTGTCCCAGTACTCTTAATCCCAGCATTGCACTATGAATCAGTCACATGCTCTAGATTGAGCCGTCTCCAAAAAGCTTGACTTTTTGCATGAGGCCTGGGCACATCTCAACACAAATCATAACAGATATGTACTTTAACATATCTAAACAATTACACCTTTATATTTATTAACAGATACGACTTGGTGATTTTTCTGTGGTTTAAATTGTACATTATTATTATTATTTTTGAGAAAAGTTTTCACTGTGTAGTTCTGGCTGGCCTTGAGTTCACTGGTGTAGCCCAGGATGGCCTTGAACTCACAGTGATCCTCCTGCCTCAGCCTCCTGAGTGCTGGGATTACTGTGTGTGCCACCATGCCTGTCCTTTTGTGGTTTAAACTGAACATCCCTTTACAAGTATTATATGTGAAGAATGATAGTTGTCATTTAATAAAGTATATTAGATATTATCCACCATTTTAAGAATTTTTATATGAATTATTTTCTTTGATCATCCTATTAAATCAGTGATACATATTTGATGTTCTTATGATGATGTGAAGATTTACGTCCAGATACTCTGAATCCAAAGCTCACATTCTTAATCACAAAGCTTTAATTTGTTTCATTTGTATTGAAGGTCTTTATATTCAAATAGAAAGTTCTTAAGTGTATTTAAATGTTTTATTAAGTGGAGAAATTTTATTTGACTACTTTGTAAAATCTAAGTTAATATAATATGATGCATGCAAAGTTGACTTTGCATTTATGTATGCAAGTATTTATGTATGTTCAAAACTATTCAATGAATATTTTCCATATTTTCTTTCAGATCATATTATTGATCATATTATTCAGATAATAAAATGTACTTCTACATTGTAATAAATTTGAAACTACTAGGACTATCTCAGATCAGTGTTTCTCAAAATTTGATCCATGAATTGCCTGTGAGATCATGAAGGTTGTTAAAAATACAAATAATTGTACTCTGCATTTATTGAATACCTGGGCTCTGGCTTAATAATCAGCATTTTTAAACCAGCACTTTATGCTTCAAACTCTGTTGCCTTACATTCCAGTTTATTTGAGAATTACTAACTCACTTTATGCTACTAATTTTACTGAAAAGGAAATTGAGGTTCCCTTATATTCTTTTCTTTTTTGGTTTAAAAAGTGCATATATGTATTTTTGTAAGGATTGCTCAAAACTTAGTGCCTTTTGCAAATGGAGATTGGTAACTATCTTGATATTCCTCTATAGGTTTAACTCATTCTCAGATTTTATGTCCCCATTTCCTTATACTCTTTCTTTTTGAGAGAAATTCAGTTCTAAGAAAGTTCTCAATTGAATGTCAAATCTGTTGTTATTTTCTTCAAAAATATTTTAGTTAAAAAACTGGCATGATTTATGCTGAAAAATCCAGGACTAGAGCGGTCATAAAAAATGTTATTAAACTTAATTTTATTTTATATATATATATATTATATATATATATATATATATATATATATATATAAAATTGCAAACTTAGCATAATAGTCAAGGATCGGAGAAAATTCTTGTCTTACATACCACATTTGATTGTGAGTATAGCCTATTATTACATATGTGGTATGTGACATTAGGCAGATCATTTAACTAGATTTTTAACTTCCTCATTTCATGAGCATAATACACGTCTATTACATGGATGTAAAGGGACTAACCAAGATTTTATAAAATAATCCCTTTTACAAAAGAGGGATTTGACAAATGTTAGTACACTTTTTCCTTCTCCCTCCTCTTTTGTTTCATATGTTAACTAATCTCCCTGTTGTGCTGTGCTTTTACAGCTTTTAATTTGTAATATGCAATCCTCACAAGGCCCTGGGGTTACATCCCTCCCTGCCCCTGTAAGTTGGTATGTGATGTGGAATCAGTGGCATAAAGTTATCACTGGGTGCTAAAACGCTTTTGAAAAACCAGATTTGTTTTTAACTAATACATATAAAGCACAAAATTTGCACACATTAGTGGGAAACATGTGATAGCTGTGTACCCTGTGTAATCAGGTTACACATAACTAGCTTCTCAGAGCACCTCTCAGTTCTTTATGCTGGAAACACCCAATTCCCCTTCCATTGGCTTTTTGAAATAGTACGTAGTTTCTGCTCTAGTTACCCAAGTGGGCAACAGCAAGCTAGAATTTATTCCTATCTAATTGCAGCTTGACCCATTGGTGAACCTTTCCCCATCCCTGCTTCCTCCTAAAACATTGATATTAATTGGTGTGGCTGCTTTGTTATCTTCTATTGGTTGTAGTGGTTACTGGATCTCTCATTTATTTATTTTTAGGTGTTTTTCCTCTGGGGATATCATTATATATGGGCTTCCGAAGAGTGAGATTTTTAATTTGTTGTGTTTCAAACTGGCTAACCAGTCACTTAAAGACAGCCTGAGACTTACGTTTTGAATTTGTTTATTTTTACAGGCTCCAAAACCAAGGAGGGAGTGGTTCATGGTGTGACAACAGGTGCGTTCTGAGAGGATTCTGTCCAGGGAGAATATAATTTCTAGTGGCCAGTGTGGGCGGAGCATTTATCATCCAAAATGTAATTGTAAATAAACACAGAGTACAGAGAAGCACGCTAAACGAGCATCAGTCTGATTTAAACTTAATTATTTTTCAAGCATTTAAAAAATATTCATGATAAGTAAATAAGATATATATTTACTTGTCAAGAATGATGACTTAGAAGTGACCCACTTTATTTATAGAATTTGGTCATTTGAAAGTTCTGAACTGAAGTTAACAAACTGCTATCATAAATAAAGTGTAAACACTCACAGTTTTTGAAGGATTAAAGTAAAATTTTCTGTAGAACATATAACAGTATTCTGATCATGATCTATACTGATTAATTATGTTTCCTTTATGACTCACAGTACATTTTAGAAAATACCCTGGGGATGATTTTAAATCTTTTGTTATATTTAGCTGTATGTGGCATAATGTCACCAGGACTCTGAATAGGTCTATATGGAGATTTACAACAAAGAAATAGTAGTAATGATAAAAAAAAAATGATGGCAGGGACAGAACTTAAGACGAGGAAGAGGAGGAGAAGGAGCTGGGCATTGTGGTGTATGCTAGTAATACCCATTACAAGTCAGGTCCAATATGGGCAACATAGGGATTTAGTAAGACCCTGTCTCAAAACAAAACGTTTACGAAAGCTAAAGGTGTCACTCAGTGCAAACACCTGGATTCAATTCAGTTCTCAGTACTGAAATTTAAAAAAATCAAAGTAGAATAAAAATTTAACAGATTAGCCCACAAGAGTTGATAATTGAGTTTTATGTTGTATGATACTGTTTCTTGACAAATATGGTGAAACCAGAGATGTAGTAACAAATATACTTCATATAGCCATAAATCATTAAACATAATGCTTCATGAAAATAACATGCATGTATCATGGAGTTATAAAAGAGATATAGGGAAAATGAAATGAGCAAGATTAATGCATTGTTGTGGTTATGTTCATAAACATTGGAGTTAGACCTCTTTAGTTCAAATTTCTGTCAGTTTTATAACATCTGGGTGATATGATTTCCATGTCTAAAGGAATTAAGTGAACCTAAAAATGCACAAACTACTTAAAAACCGGAAGCAAATTTTGTGATTATTTCCTTCTAGTGAACCCTTATTGAGCAACAGTTTAATTACAACACTTAAGAAAAATATTTCATGTCTTTTTAATGCATATTTTTATAAGAATGAAGCTGTGAAAATAAAGCAGAATGCTTTGAAAACTGTTTTAGAAGCTAATTACGTAGCTTTCATTTGCTCTGTTGCAATTCAATATGTAACACAGAGAACTTGACCAATAAATGTGCCGTGATGCCATCTAGAAGCTTCTGTGAATGATGGTAAGCAAGGTTTTATTAAGAACTGGCTAGCAGAGGAGAAGACTGCTGTCTGAAGAGTTTCAACCCAGATAAATGGTGTTCTGTTGAGAGAGCTGAAACCATGTGATTTAGATAGAGGGTATCATGTGACAGTGTTTCAGAGCCAGTGCCAAAAAGTAAAGAAGTTAACTACTAATAGTTTTGTCTAACAGAGATAATGGAAATAAGGTACAAAAATAACTGTCAGCAAGTTTGGCAATTTTTAGTTTTCAGAATGCCATACTGTAAATGGGTCTGCGTGTGTGTGTGTGTGTGTGTGTGTGTGTGTGTGTGTGTGTGTGTAAGAGAGAGAGAGAAAGAGAGAGAGAGAGAGAGAGAGACAGACAGACAGACAGACAGAGAGAAAGAGGGAGAGAGAGAAAGAGAGATAAAGTTTTTTTTATAATAAAGCAACATTTTACAAAATATTCTGAGGATAATAGCCTATAATGTTTCTGTAATTTTATAATTTTGTAACACTTTGCATATTCCATTCTTTCTTCAGCGTGTTAGAGAATCTGAGCTATTGTATAGTAGAAAAAATTTTTTTGGGTAACATAAATCCAGAGTTTTTCAAAGGTATTTGACTGTTGAAATTTTGTTTCATTTAGTACAGGGTAAAATGAAGCTACTATTGCATAGAAAACTATGAGCTTACTGTTAGACAGCAAGGTCTTTGTGTTTGGTCACAGGCAATAAGTACAGCTGGACCAGTCAAGGACTCTGTTAAGAGTACTGCATTGGTCAGCTTTCCTGTTGCTGGGACAACATACCAAGAATTTGCCACTTAAAGGAGGGCAGGTTTATTTTAGATCACAGTTTCAGAGGGTTCAGTCCATGGGCAGCTGGCTCCAAGGCAAAACTTCATGGTTCAAGGGTGTGGTAGAGCAAAACTGATCAATTCATGGCAGCTGGAAAGCAGAACACTGGGAAAGAAGCAGGAGGGATTGGACCAGGAACTACATATAGTCCCTAAAATCATGTCCCCATGACCTACCCAGATGCACTCAGAAGTGTGCTTGTCTAATGTCTCAAGCCGGTCACCTTGACAGTAAAGATTAAATGTCACAAATACAGAATCAAATAGGCTGTTATAACAAGTCTGGCTATTGAAGGAACCAGCTGCAGTGAGGACTGTTCCTTCTCAGTATCGGATAAGTGAATGACTTAACGTGTTACATAAGGCTGTTTAATATAAAATCCAAATTCTGGTTACGGAGATAAGTAAGTTTATGATACTTAAATGACTGGTTGTTATGCTTGATCTAAAATATTTTTATAGGTACACCATAACTGCTAAATAAATACTTGTTGTTGTTAGTAGTCTTCATTATATGGTATGTAACACTTACTGTTGCTAAAAGAATAATTTCTTCAGGATTTATCCCAGTATCTGTTTTGCAAAAATGTAGATGTCTGTAAGTTTAAGCCAAGAACTTTTAACCAAAAAAAAAAAAAATTAAAATAAATTCTTCTAGTTAGAAAAACTGAAATTCCCAGTCTAAGTCCTGGCTTTTTGACCTCCAGGAAGTTATTATTATCAGTTGTAAACTTAATGTATCATATTAAAGCAGTATATGAGAATATATTTATTTGAAAGATAAATTTTTGAAGAAATTTTAGAAATGGTAACATGTAAGTTACTTGTTCTTCATGTAAGTATGATGTAAAAGAAAGTCCTATTATTGGAGACTTTCTGAAAGTTTCACTTCTTACAAACAGAAATATATCAGACCGTAATGATCCAAGTAGATTTTCAGCATGTTATTATCTGATATCTGCACTATCATTTATATGTTAACTCAAAGCTAGATCTTAATTTTATAATTTTATTTATTGTCAGATTAAATTTACCATCTCTTATGAAAGTGTCACATTTATTTTTTTGAAATTTTATTTTTAACTTAGCTAAAATGAAATGTAAATATAATTATTTAAAATGAATGTACACTTTACAAACAAATTCCTCTTAGTGAAACCAAAGTATTTGTTGAGTAACTGTTATAAAATAATATGAGGATTAATAAAGCAGGATCCCATATTTTAAAGAGCTCAAAGTAGGGCAGATAGAGGTAGAACAATTGAATGAACAGTTATGATGCAATCTAAAATCTCAACATGAGAAATATATTTAAAACTTCATAGGATCATAGAAGGGCAGAGAAAATCATTTGTTGTTAGTTTTTTTTTTTTTTTAATAACACAGAATGTGGCTTTTGAGCTCGGTTTTAACAAAGGAATTGAGTTTCATGAATAAACAGAAATGGAATAAAGGCTTTTGGCCAGAGGAAGCTGTGTATACCAAAATGAGAAAAATTGGTGAATTGGGAAAAAATGTAAGCAAATTCAAAGTATTATTGTCTCTATTGAGTAGGAGGGAAATAGCCACTTTGATTCTGGTTATTTTTATAGTATTTTATTCTGGTATTTTTAAAGGTGTGTCCTTTAAAAATAAATGCAGTATACTAATATGACTTTGTCTTTTCCCCTTATAAAATGTCAATGAGTAGAGAGATAGTCTAAAAAGATTTTAAATGAGAGAAAAGGGTTTTGAGGTCAGTGAGAAAGCTATTAGAGAAATCAGTGTTTTAAAATATGTCTATTATTGCTACCTGTAAACTCTGTCATTTTGTAATGTAGCTAAATTATTTTTACAATAATAAAACCTAGTAAGATTATAGTATATGCTACTGTGCAGTGTTTGTGTGTTAAACCAATAGATTAAAATTTATACATACACAAAAGATTATGTACATATGTAAAATTCATGGCTGGCAGAAAGACTATGAGTCTGTAAAAAAATCAAAACCTAATTTTGTCTTGCTTTGAGAAAATTTTCATCTCAAGCAAAATTTTCTATTCATGTTCTTGGAAAATAAAATGACAATTTGAAACACATAATTCACTATATTTAAAGGATCAACATCCCAAGAATGTTTAAAAACATAAAATCGCTAGTACAGCTTCAGTGGTATTTAAGTTGAGCTTAAATTGTGATTAGCTGTCCCTGTTCAGGCAGTGTCAGGCTGGCCCTAGAAGTCGTGGGGTGTCAGCCAGAGGCCAACCCACACTGTTCTAACCCAGTGGATGCATAGAGAGTGGCCACTGAGGTGGCTGCTTTCTGGTTTTAGATTGTCTAAAACCCTAACCACTTCAGGCATCCCCACAGCACCTAAACTAAAGAGTAAACCTGTCCTAAATAAGCCATTTCAAAACACAATGCTTTGCCTACACTGTTGGGTCACTGTCCTCTCTAACCGGTGACATGGAATCTGTCCAGTGTAGCAGTCACATGGAAACAGTTACCAGCTGGCATCATGTAAGGCTTTGGTTTCTTCCAACTGGTCTGAGAGTGTTCATGAATAACACGAAAAATGTCTTTGTTTAGGAGGGTATTTCTCAAAAGCAAAAAATTTTGAGTTGACAGAAGATAAAGAAAAGAATGACTTTGTGTGGCAAAATGAAAAGGCAAACGTGATATAAATGTAGATAAAAGGTGGAGATGCCCACTTTTCTGTGGTACGGATGATGTAGAGAATACATGAGGAGAGATTGGGTTATTTTTGTAGTGACCTGAAAATTATTAAAAGAATTGAATATCTTGTCTTTAGATACTTTCTCGTTAATTGAAAAACTCTTCAGTTAATTGAAAAAAATTTGCAACTAGTCTTCTTGTATGTCATTTTGTGAAAATAATGTAGAAAGATTGATTCAGCAATTAAGTACAATTCTGTGACATAATGGGGATTTTTGATATGGTAAAACTTGTTTGTAAATCCCACACGTACTACTAATAGTCTACATTACTGACTGAAATACGATATCATATTTTTGTTTCATGAAAGAGCTTTAACATGCTCAATAAATCTTAGTTTTAACACTGAAGTCTGGCTATCTGTTCCCATGAAAGTTACTGGAAGTCAATCTTATTAAGAACTCTCATAAAAGGAACAAAGTTATTTCACAAATGTGTTCTGTTGTTTATTTCTGACATACATGAATAACATTTACATGCTCTTATGTGAAATGCATAGAATCAAATGGCTCAGAACCTTTTTTGGATTTGAAGTATTTGTATTTATATAATAAGATACCTTGGGGATGGGATGCAAATCCTACCACAAAACTCATTTGTTTCTTATGCTTTTATGTATATGCCGTGGAGGTAACTTGATGTAATATTTTTAATAGTTTGGGGTTCAGAACAAGATTTCATGATGTGGAGTTTTCTGTCTGTGGTGTCATTTGGTGCTCAGAAGTTTCAGATTTTAGAGTATGTCAGATTTTGAAATCTTGGATTGGAGCATTCAACCATTAGTAGTAGTACAAGCTGTCTTATTTACAAGACTTGGTGAGCCGGGGATTTAGCTCAGTGATGTAAGAACCTACCTGGCACACACGAGGTTGTGAGTTCAATCCCTGGTACCAAAAAAAAGACTAGTGAAAGTGAGCTTGCTGACTGAGACCAAGGAGATAGGATTGAGATGGAAAGATGTATGTATCATGCTGAGATTGATTAGACTGTAACTGTACCTGTGGGCTCTGCTTTCTATACACTGTCCTTCATGTAAAGCAGGACCAAACCTCTCATAGCTGTATGTTCATGGCAGTTAGATAAGAAACACCTTGTATTATCTGCATAACTGCGATGGACAATCTTAGCAGAGTTCGTGTTTGCCTATGCCACGTTCAATTAAAATTCTTGTACATTTTGTTTCTTCTGACTCCTCCATTGTCTATGATGTGTGTAGATACACATGTCAAGATGTTGAAGGCGAATGGAGGTAGGCTTATTTAGTCTTTGTCATTTTACCCAAATTTAATACATGTATTTTTTTTTTTTAATTTAGTGGCTGAGAAGACCAAAGAACAAGTAACAAATGTTGGAGGAGCAGTGGTGACAGGCGTGACAGCAGTGGCACACAAGACGGTGGAGGGAGCTGGGAACATTGCAGCTGCCACTGGCTTTGTCAGAAAGGACCAGCTGGGCAAGGTATGGCTGCCCGTGTTTTACGTTATATTTGTCAGTTCTTGAGGTCACAGTTCATTTTCTCACAAGGCAAGTGGCAGGAATAAGATGTTTACTGTGGGAAGGGTTTCCTGACCCTTCCTCCATAAAACAGTACTGCCTCTAGATGGGTCTGGTTTTTTGGTGATATTAATCCAGAGAAATGTGCAAATTGTATAGTCATCACAATTGTTTCAATTTCTAAAAGAAAGCTAAGGAATTGAACAGTGTAGCAATGCTAAAAGGGATGGTGACATTTCAGAAAGAATGAATGCTTTCATGTGAACTCTGAATCTTGCAATTTCTCCTTGTTGGAATAACAAAACTCTTTGTGCTTAATCTCTGAATTTCTAAAATGAGTATCTTACTTTGATTCCTGTGTAATGATATCATCTCTATTAAATGACATGTTTGCATATCACACAACAGCTCTTTATCAAGTATATGTTGTGGGAACTAGGAGGCAAAAAATGCCCCAGAAACTTGATTTGGAAATATTCTTAAACTTCTAGAATTTTAACTTTGCATTTCTTTTTTTTTTTTTTTTTTGTCTTTTTCATTTTTACCAGTACCAGGGATCAAACTCACGACCGTCTGCTTGCAAGGCAGGTGCTTATACCGCTGAGCTAAATCCCCAGCCCCAACTTTGCATTTCTTGATAAATATGAGACCTTAGTAAGTTTACAGAGAAAGCTTTACCTTTTTCATTTTATATGTGAAAGCATTAGAATATGAAGTCCAGCTAGAAGATGAAATTTTAGAATTTTCATGATCACAAGAACAGGATGATTTTGTCTTTTTCCTAGCCATATTATTCCTTGAATGAAAGTATGCCTTCACCTGATGTCCTCCCTCTGCCTGTAAAATTCTCTCCTGAGTCAGGTTATTTCCCTCACTTCCTCATATACTCTGTTTTTTGTTAAATGACACCTTCATGGTGAGTACCATCCTGATCTGGTTAAAATTAGAACCATTCTCAGTCTCCCTTTTCCTCCTCCCCGCCCCTTACTATCTCTGGCCAAAGTGTCTGCTGCCTTTGAAAATAAGGTTTTACTTATTTTTCTATGTGCTGTTTATTTTATTTTTCCCCTTCTACATTATAAGCACCATGAGGATGAATTGCATTTATTTAGTTGCTGTGAGCTAGATGTCTAGGTATCTCCATGTCACCCAAGAGCCTCATGGGCAGGGATTTTGGAAGGTATGGGATTATGGGGCTTAGGGCTGATGCTCTCAGGCGATGTTGCCCAGTCTGCTCTGACTCCTTGGGTTGCATGTGGCTTGGAACGGTCTGTCGCCCTCTCTGGTTCTTCCCCTCTCTCTCTCTCTCTCTGTTCCGTCTGCTGTGTATGAGCAGGTGTATCTATCATGCTGTCCTGTCTGGGCCTTTTAAGGTTTGAGTTCCAGGTATTTTGTCTCAGCAATGAGGGAAGTAACTAAGACATGTGAATTAATAGAATGACTTTCTGAGCCTTTTTATTTTTATCACTGTATGCTTTTGATACGCATTCTACTTGTTTTGGGAAGCTGGTGACTTTCTGAGTTGTTTATACTCATACCTATGGTATAGGAACACTGACTGTTCCAACTATTCAGAAGTTGGGATCAAAATGGTTTTGGAATAAATACTATGGAAACTCTGAGCAGAGAGTTTTGATTTGTAGGCAGACCTCTCTGGATCATCTGTACTCATGTAACCCTAAGCAGCAGGATTACCTTGATGGCTCTGTGTCAATAATAACACACAGTGCTAGAAACCCATGATGTATTTAGATTTTCACATATAGTGACATTGTATTGTGGGAAATAGACTGTTCTAGAGAAGTGCTTTAGCTAACACTTGAATGTAGGATTGATGACAGTTGCGATCTTTTGTCCACAATATGTTTTTGCAAATAATCTTAACTGTGCTAATAATCATACCAATTCTTATTTCCCATTTGAAATTATATGTCTAACTTTATAATATTTTAAAAGTTGGATGAGATCTCAGAAGTATGGAGATAGGTGATCCGTTTTATGTCCCAAGTTTGTTGGACAATCTAAAAATTGGCTTAGTGTAGTATTTTGATTTTGTAGATGAGAGAATGATATAAATATATACTGATTCTACTGATATAAATATACATTGATAGAAATAAATGTACTGTGTGTACAGATGAGGCAACTTAAATGCATGGAGGGGAAGTCAGTATTCAAGGTTGTAGAGCCAGTTGAAGTAGTCTGGACATCTGGAGTGTTTGTCCTTATGCTATGACACTTCCTTGACCAGTAAAACTGGATAAATGATTTCAATTGAACATGTATTTGGTTGAGATTATAAAGAAAACAGGAAAATGTACCATCTCCACTTTTGTCTCCATTTAAAATACTCAAGGTAAATTGCAAATGTGAAGTGAGAGTGCTTCATCTTTTTACAAAATTCAGCTTGTTTTCTACCTTCCTAAAAATATTTCACTTAATTTGGTATTTTAAAGCATAAAGCTAAACAATGTGATGAAATTAACCATTTGGAGATAGTTCTCTTATTGCATACTGCAGGGTCCTACAATTTTGTATATGAAAGTAAAGTTGTGTTAGAAACTGCAGCTTAGCTGTGGAAAAACCATTGGACTGGGAGCTGAAATAACTGGTCTTCTTACCCAGCTTGGTCACTAAATGGCTGGATGGCTTCTTGCAGCTTTCTTAGGGCCTTTTCTCAAATAATAAGGAAACTTTACTAGAAAATTGTTAAAGCCCAATTTAGCAATAAGGCTTTGAGATTCTATAATAATTCAAGGAATTCTCTAATAAACACCTACGATTGTGGCCTCCTCGACGGGGTGACAAAATTCTAGAGAGCTTCAACAAAACCATCAAATTATTCATTTTATGAAATCTAAAATAACTTAATATTTCTCTGACTGTGATCAAAATGATCCTGTTGAATAGAACTAAGCATTTCTACCTTTTTTTTTCTCCTTTAACTATTTGGTAATGGCCCCAAAGGGAAATCATTTATTTGAGCAATATTGACTGCTTACTTCGTACAGGAAACATGGAGGAAAAGGGATGTGGTAAGCAGGGCTGGTGGACAGCTGGCTTGTAGAACAGATAGTGACTGTGCACTTTCCCAGGGCTTGGTATCTCCTAATGTCAGGAGCTCCACACCCTGCACCAGGAGGGCATTGGCTTCCCCACCGCTGTGTGCTCTTTGGAGATACAGAATTCAGCACAACTGTTCCCTGGCTGATTCCCTCCCTCCCTCCCTCTCCTGCTCCTTCTCTCTCTCCTTCTATTTTCTTTGTATGTTTTCTTGCCTCATTTTTTTAGAAAACAAGAGCTTATAGTACTTCATTTTGATTTTTCTCTCTTGATGTGCTAAATCTGTTTGGGATTCACTTTGGTGCACTCTACTTACTTTTGATGTTAACGGAAAGATATAATCATAGGTCAAGTCTTTTCTTCCAGCTTTATTAAGATACAATTGATAAATAAAAATTGTATTTTTTATGGAGTGCAACATGAAAAAAGTTTGTTTTGTTGTGGCCTCTTACATGTTAGGCAAAGGCTTTATTGTGGAGCTGTCTCCCCAGTCCTTGATATTGTGATGTAAATATGCATTGGGCAGTGTTGTAATAATCAAGATAATAAACATGTCCATCATGTCACATAATTATCTTTTTCTTTTTTGTGGTGACATTTAAGAGCTACTCTCTTAACAAATTTCCAATATGTAATGTAGTATTACTAACTGTATCCCTCGTTCTAGATCTCCAACAAACTGAAACTTTTTACCTTTTGAAGCTATTTTCTTCCATCTCTCAGTCTCTGGTCCTACTTTCTGTTTTCATAGTTTGGATTTTAGGTTTCACGTTGAAGAGAGATCATGCAAGATTGGTCTTTTATGCCTGACTTATTTTTCTTCGCGGAATGTCTTCAAAGTTCATCCATGCTGCAGCAGATATAAAGATTTCCTACTTTTAACACTTACTAGTACTACACTGTATGCATGTGTAGCACGTTTTCTTTACTTATTTATCTGTTGATTGACAGAGATTATGTATCTTGGCTGTTGTGAATAATTCCATGGTGAACATGGGAGTGCAGATCCCTTTTTTCTTTTTTTGATAGAAACCATTCCAAGGGATCTGAGGTGATATTTCATCGTGATTCTAAATTATGTTTCCCTGATTATTAGTGATTTGAGCATTTTTAAAAGACAGGTCTTGCTATGTAGCCTGTGCTACCTTGAATTTACAGGGTAGATTGCCTGCCTCACCTGCCTTAGCCTCCTGAGTGTTGGAATTCCAGCCATGAGTTATCATACCTAGTTCTAATTGCCTATTTTAAAATCAGGTTTATTTTCTTGGTATTGATACATTTGAGTCTCTTCTATGTGTTAGATATTAGTCCCTATCAAATATATGGTTTGCCAATATCTTCACAAAGTATATCATGTCTTCCTTTTTGATTGTTGATTGTTTTCTTTGTTCTACAAAAGCTTTTTGTTTTAATGCAATCTAATTTATCTATTTTTGCTTCCATGGCCTGTGTTTTTGTAGTCATGAAAAAGGAAAAAGACAAAAAAAAAAAAATCATTGCCCAGACCAATCTCAAGACGCTGAACTTTTAAATTTTCTTCTAGTAGATTTATTGTGTTAGGTGTTGTGTTTAAGTCTTTAGTGCATTGTATTTGGTGTGAGAAAAGAGTCCAGTTTTTTCTTCAATATGTGGCTGTACATAATTTACAATACCATTTGTTGAAGAGATTGCCCATTTCCCAATGTATGTTCTTTACATCTTTGTTTAAAATCACTTGATTGGGTGTGAATGTATTTGGGATTTTTTATTCAGTTCCACTGAATATTTGGCTGTTTTTATGACAGTAAAATAGCATTTTGATTATTATAGCTTTGTGGTATTTTTGAAATCAGGTGGTGTAATGTGTCCAGTTAAATATCTATCATATGGCTTTTCAGTTACTTGTTCAGATCACTTTGAGTGTGTACAGTCTTTTCCTTTGGCTCTTCTGGGTTCTGTAGAAATTGTAGGCTTTTTTATTTCTATGAAAACTGACTGATAAGGAGTGGAATATGATAGGGAGTGCATTTGAATTTCTAGATTGTTTTGGGTAGTTTGGACTTTTTGACAATATGGATTCTTCTAATCCATTTATTTGTATTTTTAATTTCTTTCATCAATGTCTGACAGCTTTTAGTGTATAGATACTTCAGAAACATGATTCAGTTATTCCTAAGTACTTTGTTCGGCCTTACTGAATTTGTTAGTTCTGATAGTTTTTTTTTTTTTTTGTAGAATCATTAGGCTCTACTATATATATATATATATGATCATATCATCTGCAGGTGAAAATACAACCTTTTTAAAATTCTAGTTTCATTTATTTCTTTTCTTTGCCTAATTACTCTGATAACAATATTGACTGCTGGTATTAATATTGAATAAAAGTAGCAAAAGTGGGTTTCTTGTCTTTTAATTTTGAGGAAAAATTTTGATCTCTGAATATGATGTTTGCTATGGGCTTGTCATGTATGTTGATGTACAGGTCTCTCTCTCTCTTGTGTGTGTGTATGTGTGTGTGTGACAGAGAGAGAGATGTGGGAATTTGACATAAGGTCTTTGCCTTTAAAAAAAGTTTAGCTTTTGATACAGAGTCACACTGACTTGCTGAGTTGCTCACGCTGGGCTGAAGACTTTAGCTTTTGATAATCTGCCCTCATCTTCCCAGATCTTCCCAGAGTTATGGAATTACAGGTGGGTACCACCATGCCAGGCTGAAATATAATCTTTCTATACATAATTATTGAGAATTTCTATTTTGAAAGGGTGTTGGCTTTTTTTCTATATCTCTTGGGATGTTTCTGCATCTATTGAGGTGATCGTGTGATTGTTGTAATAATTCCTATACTATTAATAACTACTCTATGTATAAATGGATTAAATTTCTTCAATCAAAAGAAATAGAGTGGTTGGATGAATTAGAAAATCTAGACTCAATTATATATTATGTAATAAAAACTCACCCCATATGTATTCTTAAAAGAAAAATGAATAGAAAAAGTAGAAAAGTTGAACTATGCAAGTATAATCAAAAGAAAGGAAGTCTAACTACATTTATTTGTGAAAAGGTAGACTTAAAGGCAAAACTATTATACAAGACAAAGTAAATATATTACATTATAGTATAGATTGGGCATCTGCAATCTGAAAATCCAAAAATCTGAAATGCTTCAAACTTCAGAACATTTTTTCTTTAATAGATTTTATTTATTAGTTCATGTTTGCATTATGTAATAATTATGTTCTGCATGGGGAGTTGGTGCATGTACTTAACACATCTTAATTCTTTTCTCATCCCTTTTTCTTGTTCCTTCCTTTCCCCTCCTCCATCTCTTGATCCCCTTCCCATTTGGGAAGGGTTTGTCTTCTTCCTATTATCTGTCATGATTTTGCTGTTAGTACTGACAGGACCCCACACATAAATATTCCATAATTGACCTCATAAGATGGGGTGCAGTCAAAATAGAGTGCACTAAAACTACTGTCTAAAATTACGCAGCAATGTATATAAAGTGCCTATGAGTTACATGTTTAGTATGGGGTCCATTCCCAAGATACCTCATTTCATATATGCAAATGTTCATAAATCCAGATATATTCAAAATTAATTAATTCCAATCGTAAGATTTCAGGTAAGGGATACTTTACCTGTATATAATGTATAATGTGAAAAGTTCACTAAGAGAATATAAGAATTGTAACTATAAATGCAGCCAACTTTGAGGCACTTAAACGTGTAAAGCAGGCAGTAACGTAACTGAAGAGACAGCAGTGCAGTGATAGTAGAATTCAGTATCCTACTTTCAACAACAGATAGATCATCCAGACACAAGATTGATAAAAAAGCAGTAGCCTAGAATGCCACTATAGAGTAAATGAATCTCACAAACAAATGCAGAGTATTGCATCCAAAAGTAACAATATATGTTTTTGTCAGGTGCAAATGGAGCAGTCATATGTTAGGTCACAAGCAAGTCTTACCAAATATAAAAAGGTTGAAATCATAGCAGTCATTTTTTTTTTCTATTCACAATAGTGTGAAACTAGAAATTAATCATAGGCAATAAGAAAAGTCACAGGTGTGTACCAATTAAACAGAATATTCCTGAGCAACTAGTGAATAAAGAGCAAATACAATAATTGTTTTGTGTATTTTTATGATAAAAGCCACCCATAATAATACTTTCTCATATAAATTACATTAAAATAGATTATTTTGAATTTTAATATCTTGTTTTCTCAAACATGGTGATCTTCTCTAATATATTAGAATAATGATCTTCTGATATCTTTACCTATGTGCACACAAAATTATCACTCCTATGATTCATTTCCTGGAACTCATTCATTTGAATGTCACAGTAGAAGTGGGCTAAAAATTCATTAACATACTTTTAAGATGAAATTAACAATGAAGTTATACAGATAAAATCTGTTTTTCCCACATCAATCAAGAAAAGTAGAATTCCTTGTAGCAAGAGTGCTTTCACTTATGCACAATGTTACTGGAATCAGAATTGCTTTGTAGGATATGTTTATGATGTGGAGCTTATTACCAGAGGATTGATCTACTCCAACCCCTCTGTGATTTGCATATACCTATTGCTCAGATAAATCATTGCTGAGTGAATGAGCATCTCTTTAATGCTATCTTGAAATGTTCTAGAAAAGTTAGATTATAAGGTTTTTAAATGTTTGTAAACTTAGATTAAAGCATAATGTGATAATTAAAAGCCTTAACTGACCTAAGTGATTTATTTCAAATGATACATAGTCAGTGATATTTTGCAGGGTGTGTATAAAAATTAGCATTCTGTACTCAGTCTAAAACTGTGTCTCCACTTGGAAACTATCTATCATACCTTTCTTCTTATCTTAAGATGTTTCAGTGGGTTCAATATAGATGAATTGTGAATTTTAATCTAGTAAGATTTTAAATGGAAAAATACACTCTCATCAGGAAATTAGGCTTAATAGGTTTTGATTAAAATCCAACAGCAAGGGGCTGGGGATTTAGCTCAGTGGCATAAGCGCCTGCCTTGCATGCCTGTGGTCGTGAGTTTGATCACTGGGACCGATAAAAATACAAAAAGAAAAAATCCAACAGCATTTACTCGTTTAATTAGAATTTGATAAATTCTGGACATTCTTGTGACCCTATGGAGAGCGTAATTGAATCACACATGGATGGTTCCTGACATCAAGAAATGGGCCTGCTGAACTGGGGATATGGCTCAGTGGCAAAGTGCTGCCTGGGCAAATGCAAGATCATGAGTTTGATTCCCAGTATCAAAAAAAAAAAAAGAGGTGGGGGAGAAGAAATGGGCCGGTAACCACAGCCTTCTGGGAGGGTGAAACAGGAGGACTGCATGTTCCAACCCATCCTGGACAATGCAGTGAGAACTTACCTCAAAATAAAAAATCAAGAAGGCAGACAGTGTGGCTCAGTGTGAAGGAACTGGCTTCAATTCTTGGTACCCTCTCTTCATCCCGCTAAAAACAGGAAGAAAGAATTACATATTCTGTGCATGAGACCGACATGTTTATCCTAGGAAGAGAGGAGCATCTTTGCTTTCTGAGAAAAATATGTAGTGGTAACAGATGCAGAGCCATCATAGGAAAGGTGAAAGCAGTGTTATTGGAAGTGCAAGAGACCTAGCTTATCAATGAATACACATAACTCAATAAATGTTAGACTTTATATTGCATTGAAGTGTCTGTCAGCAGATTGTCAAGTTGCTCATACTATAGAGACAAAGGTCACAATATTTTAGCTGTATAATCATGGTGATATAAAAATGCAGTCACCTCCATCCTAGGATCAGTATGTTTGAAATTCTTTCCCAAATTACATCTTCAGAGAACTGATTGTGAGGATAATTTTGTTTATTAGAGAAAGGTGTTATAAGGTGAATGTGGCAGAACTGCTTTAAGGCACTGCAGCTGACAGGCTAAGTCATATTTGAGTAGTTGGCTTATTGCTTCACAAATACTTGATGCAGGTTGCAGTTTTGCTGAGCACGGCCTGCGACTGCTCAGAGATCTTCATGAACCCGTCCTTGTTGTGGATCTGCTGCTCAGGACCCTTTGTAGGCAAAAAAGGCATGACACGTTTGGTAGTGCTTCATTCATCAATATCTTCATATATGTAGGATGGTTTGAAACTTAAGTGCTTTCTAAAACATTTTATTGTATATATTTAAAATAATGTTTTGATAAATGTATCACGATGTACACATATAGAGAAGTGATTCTTTTGTACATAAAATAACATAACCATCATCTCATGTAATTACCATCCTGTTTTTCCTGTTTCATTATTCCTCGTTTGCATTCTCTCTCTCTGCCCCCCCCCCCGTGTGTCAGAGAGTTGCTTGCTTTCTTGGCAAACTGCCATTCATTGTAAATACAATAATTAGATTTGTAAACTCAGGTGTTTTTTTTTTCCTTAAATAGAGTCCTACTATATAATTCAGGCTGGCCTCAAACTCACAGCAATCCTCCTGTCTCAGCCTCCTGAGTGCTGGGATTGTAGGTATGGACCATCACTCCTGGCTAACTCAGGTGCTTTTGAAATCTTCTTTCACCTAAGTTACATTTTTACTTTAGAACAAGATTATACATGGCATTTATGTACAGGAAACAGGTATAAAGAAAAGAAGATGTATTTATATATATATAATGACATTAAATAATATTACCCTAAACTTTGGTGATAATCAAATTAGTTGTCTCTAAAATGTAAGAAATAGTTTGACTTTTGCTCCTTTAGACATAGATTTTTAGTTTTCTAATTTTTGGAGTACATTGATATTATTAATTTCTTTATCAAGAGAAAAATTTAAAAACAGGTCCTAAGGTTCTGCAAATATTCAAAACACACACAAATCTAGCACATAATACAATTATTTGATCTTCACAGGAATATAAGTAAAGTAAATGATGTCAATTTTGTTTTGCATGTAAGTATGTAATTATTGGAACTAGATTTGGATGCAACATTTCATCAGTTTAACTTCATCTACAGAGAGAAAATGATTAGTGTGTCAACTTGAATGTGAGATAATTTTTTAATAAGGAACTTCATTAAAATTTTTATCAACAGAAGATGTTTGAGTTATAGTTTAAGTGATCCTTTTAGTGATTCTAGAATTACTAAAAATATATTTAAGAAATTTCAATAAAGTAATATTTAATTTTTCTTGAGTCTATAGTGCATATGAAAATAAAGAGCTGGGGATAATTGACTAAACAAATGACTGAGTAAATGCAAAACGAGAAAGAAGGTACATATACTATTTATCTTTCTTCTGTAATCTTCATATTAACCCAGCATGATAACTTCTATTTGGGACTCAATATATAGATGAATAAATTCAGTCACAGGTTTATGGATTATGGGATATAATGTGAATTTTTAGTTTCAAGAGGTCAAGTAGATTTTAATGATCTATGTCTATAAGGTAATTATTAAAGTATGATAATAGGTAATACAAAATCATCTCCCAATTCACATGTACACACATTTTTTTGTGTTTTATTACTTGAATTTCACACGAAACTGGACAATTTTCCTTTTAATAAGCACTGTAATTTCATACATACAGGTTTGGAGAGTCTGTGTACGGCCTTGCCTTGAGGCTCCAAGTTTTGCTTGGTAGACTGTGTTTTACTGCCATCTCTAAGGGAGAAAGCAGGCACTTGTTACTTCTGGCAGCAAATTTAGGATGCTTATAATGTTATGCAAAGTATAAAATGGTGTTGCAGTATTTCATCTTTGCTCTTTAATATTGCAACCTATGTAAAGCAACCACCTTTAAAAAATAATCTTTACTACTGTTAACTGCTTTTAGTAGCAGTCTTTTCCCAGAGGGTTCCTCCTGCAAAGGGAAAGTCAACACTTGTGGGTCGGAAACTAAGGCAGTTCACAAATGTCTGGACTACAGCTGCTCTCTGTCTGGTGTTTGAGCTCCATGTTGGCTGACTGGCTCTGCCCTTCTTCCCTGGATCCTGGCTGAGCTACACTGACTTGGCCACACACTGGGGAGAAAGGCTGGGTACAGAGCACAGGGGCTGTCAGTCAGGAAACACAGAGTGATTCTAGAATTACTAAAAAGATATTTAAGAAATTTCAATAAGAATCACTAATTCTTATCTCTCTTACTATGCCTCATGAGGTCATCTCACCTTTCTGAGCATGGGCCTTCTCATCTGTGAAATAAAAATGTTGAATTAAATGAGTCTAAAATGTTTTGGATCTGTGTTTAATGGCTTACGTTCTGGGTCCTTAATTCAATCATGCACTTCCAGACCTCTGGCTGCTCATTAACCTTTCCAAACCAAAGCTGCTTCTCTGTGACTATCTAGCCAGCTACTTGGTGTTAGAGTGAGCATGAAAGGCCATAAGGCAGACAAAAGATCAATAATAAAATATAATGCATTGCAGTTATAATACTTTTCGGAGAAGACCTTACATTTTCTGTCTGAAATGTGCCAGATACAGTTTAAAAAAGTCTTTTCCATGTTTGTTTATAATTTGAGTATATTAAGTAAGTTGTAGAACACCAAGTGGTGATAACTTCATTGCACATGCCACTTTATTGAAATAAACTGAACTTACACTGCCATTATTTTTCCTCAGATGTCCCTGAAAACCATGTAGAATATTATGCAAATGATGAAATTATTAAGCGTTCTGAATTCTTATAATTTTGGGAGACAGTAGAGAAAACAAAGTTAAAAGGTTTCTCCCTTAAGATGAAGACATTGTCAGAGTCTTTGGTGTTACCTCTGAGGGGGACAGTTGTCTTCCTTAGTGCTTCTTTGATGTAAATTCCATGGATAACATGTTTGGAGTGATCAGTAGAGCACAGATTTGTGATCCTGCAGGTTCATTGTTGCCCCCCTCCCCTTCACACATATACTTTGTTTTCTACCTTTTCTTAGTAACGGCTGGTTTTAGATCTTAGATTAAAGATACTTAGAGAGATGATGAGGACTTGGTATCCCATATCAGAATTCATTTTTCATAGCCGTTTTCTATAACGTTCCTTGAAATAAGGCTAGTGAATCTCTTCATTCATTGGCTTTTGTACCAAATACTGACAGAGATCCTGATGACCCTATCAGGCAAGGTCCAAATGAATTGCAGCTGTTGGAAATTGGCTGTTACTTCTTTGTGGTTCATTTTCTTTTCCTCCAAGGCAGGAAAGTCATTAAAGGAAAGAGAGAGTGTTTCTCCTCATGCAGATTTTTCATGCCAGAATTTTGTAAAGTGGTAGAGATTTTAGAAGAGGACTGACCCCTCTTCCTTAAAGCCCCCTACCTCATGTTCATTTGAAACTGAGCTGGGGTATCTGCAAAACGAGAGGAAGAGGGAGAGGAACAGAAATATCCTAGACCTTGATGGAATCTCATTTTCTTCATCTTCCTGCTCAGCTATGCATGTCTTGAAGTGATTCCTTGCTGTACAGGATACACCTTCTCCTCCTAATTTCAGATTTCTAGGTAGAAAACTTGTTCTGCCATCACCCATTGCCTTGTTCCTCCCAAGTTTTTGTCAGCCAGCCCCTGTCTGTGCTTCCTCTGAGGCCTGATCTGCACCCATGGGAAACCTGGGAGCTCCTATCATTCCAGCCTCAGTTTGCAGGAACCAAGGTGTGCAGGAGTGAGAGCCAGTAAGTTTACATTCCATAGCCTGCTGAGCCAGCCCTGCGGGTGCAGAGCTGTTCACTCACACTGTGTCAGCGCTGGGAAACATCTGTGCTGCTAAGACAGTCTCTCTCCCACCAGGAAACAAGGTGGCTGTGGGCACCGAACACCCTGAGTCACTGCTCACCTCTACTGAGCAAAGATGAGGGGCAAAGATAAACTTTAAAGCTCCTCTAGTACTTTGCTTCAAATCTCTTTTTTCTCAAAACCTCTTCTTTCTTTTTATACTTTTCTTATAGGAAAATAATGAAAGGGCCTGGTCTTTGTCTTTTAGAATCGAGTTAACATGGTTTTCAACTTCCACATTATTCTACAGTAATCCTGACACCTTCTGTTTATAAGTGGGTGGGAAAGGTACAAGCCCAGCCAGTTCCCGGTGACACACTGCCCTCAGGTGATGTTTCACATTTTCTACCATCCTATCTTAGAGATGTTCAACCCTTACCAGCAGTCCAACAATATGATCACAGAGTAAGTTGATAAAAATTATTCGTGAAAAATATTGGGAGTAATCATTGAAGGTATGTACACAGACTCAACAATGTCAGGTATGTGAGTTCTAATCATCACACGTTTACATTTGAGGGTACATTTGAGGGTGGTTATCATAGCACTGACTGGAATACAGAATCAAGAAGAAAGCTGGAAACTTGATGGTAGTGTTACTAAGTGTCCACCTGCCCAAAGATATGCTGACCAGCCCTTACATGTTGATGTAGAAGAACAATTATAGAGGAGGATGCTTTTGCTCCACTACATGAAAAGAACAGATCACAAAGCAGTGCACACAATTTGTGTCCATAACATTTTTATTCTTTGAAAGATTGTTGGATATTTTGTCTGCATGTGTGAAGACCTGGAGGAAATCCACCACACCCTGCCCCACCTTTTCTCAATGAAGAGCGCTTCACCGTTCAGGTCTGGTAATTCTTCGCTGTGGGGAGAGGACTCATCCACTGTGGTTGATTGCCAGCCCACAGCAAACACCTGCTGGCTGAATGCCAGACTTCTCACCAGGACTGGCCACAACCACCAAGAGGCCTCCCACATGTCCTTGAGAAAACACTGGAATTTAGTAACCATATTTGGATCATAGATCACAATCATTTTATTTTCTCTCTTTTCTTATTTCTGTTTACTCCCAGTTCTTGTAATAAGGGTATGTTAGATTCATAATAAGGGCATAATTTGTGGTATTTGTAATATTTCACAGCATTTAAAGTGTATGCGACTGAGAATTCTGCTCTTTTAGTCACAACTACAAATTAAAGATACTAATTATCCTTCTCGGTACCCTAGTTTCCACTTAGGGTTATTCAGCTGATACAAAACTTCATTTCAGCCAGGATGGAATCTGGCTGTAATGTGCAGGAGCACTCTGACACCCCCTACCAGAGCCCTATCCCACCACCCCTGGCCCCCCACTCAGATCCTACTCCGGGTGTCGTGGCTCCATGATTGTCCTCTCCAGCCTTGGACCTACACCACCACTCTGCCTGCATTCAGAGAGCACTGGTAACACAGGGTACGGACGTTTTAAACAGACTTCTTACTGTAGTCAGTTTATTTCTGAGGTAGTTGGCTAATCCTATCTGTAGTGGATGGGTTTGTTTTACATGTGAGCAAAGGCTGTTTATACAGACTGATCAGACATTTCTGTTCATGAGTCTTATAACCTCTAAATATTATCTTGCTGGTCACCATTACTTGGGATAGAGTAAGCAGCATGTCTGATCATCCTAAATGTCTACAGTCATTAAAATAAATTATATTTTGGGGTTTGTTTATTGAAATGAAACAAAAATTGAACCAGTGATGCATGTATTTGGGAATAAAATTTGGCTGTAAATAGAAGGGAAGTTTTCTTATTTAAAAATAATTCATGCATACAACTGAAGATTTTTTTTGGAGGAGAAAATTTCTTGACATGTTAGTTTCAAGTGATAAGTAGTCTGAAGATATTTGAGAAAAACGTGTGATTCTCATAGTTATCAGAATTTTGTGTGTTTGTTCTTTATTGAGAGAATGAATTTTCTCCTTCCTTTCATGCATTCTTACTTATTAGAAACTAATAGGTGCCTTTATATAGAGCAACTGCAAGGCATTAACTTATTTTTTAGATATTGCTTTATATTATGACTAGAGGTTTAGTGTTTCAAGTATGTGTATATGTATGTGGGGTTTAGGTGTTTGGGGTTGAGTATGGAATGATATTATGGTAGCATTTATTTATTTCTCAGAGTGGTTCAATTTATTACTGTTTTTTAAATTAATCCTTATCTTTGTAATTTATGACTTGGTGTTAGGCAATGTACTTTTTAAATTAGTACCCTGAAAATTTGGAAGTTATAACAAGTCTAGTTCTAGGAAATTACACAGTAGCTTTCTACTACATATAGAATCAGGATTGAAAGCCTGATCTTGTTATTCAAAACCTTATTTTATTGGTCTCAGTTTTCAACCTTGTATTTCCAAATTACTTAATTTGGAAATTCTTCATTCTCAATAGACAGATACCTTCAAAATACCACCTAATTACCTTATGCAGTATGCAACTTTTAGCTCTGCTTTGTCTTTGGGAAGGCTTTCATTTTTACTGTCTGAATTTTATTCATGTTAAAAATAATGCAGCTCAAGTCTTCAGAACTCCAAAGCACTTTCCCTAAGTTGTAAAACACAGTAATTTCACTTTACTTTGATTTCATAGCTTTTACAGATAGGCCATATAATGTAACTCTTTGCTTCTTTTTCTCTTGTACCCTTGCTCCTTTGGGTAACCATTTCACCTCTATTTCAGAAAAACGACTACAGTCGTATCCACATCTTCCTTCCCCACTGCTGTCTTCTGAAGCCGGTCTTCATCATTTGTCTCCTGAGCTCTTTCCCTATGCTACACTTGTCTCTCTGCTTCCACTTGTACATCCTAGCCAGGCTACTCAGCCAGAGCAGTTCTTTTAAAGATTAAAGCTCACGATGTCTGTCCCCACTATCAGCCACCCCATGGCCTCTTGTCCTACACAGAATAAGATCCCGATTGTCACTGTGGTGCAAAAGTCATATATTGGGGCTGGGGATTTAGCTCAGCGGCATAAGCGCCTGCCTTGTAAGCAGGCAGTTGTGAGTTCAATCTCTGGTACCGGTAAAAAGGAAAAAGACAAAAAAAAAAAAATGTCATATATTATCTGATTGTCATCAAGTCCTTAGTTTCTTTCTCTGTTTTCCTTACATGCTATCCTCCAGTTACACTATCCTCCTCGGCTGGCTCTTAGATCTGTCAACTGCATTTCCAGTACTCACTAAATACATTAAAAAGGCCAGGTGGGATGGTGCATACCTATAATCACAGCACTCAAGAGGCTGAGATAGGAGAATCATTGTGAATCTGAGGAGAATCATTGTGAATCTGAGGCCAGCTTGGGCTACAAAGTGAGTTTAAGACCAGCTTGAACTGCATGGTGAAACTTTGTATCAAAAAGACAAAATGAAGAAATTGTAAAAAGACAGACAGATAGACTTATTAGGAAACTAGTACAGTTTCTTCTAAAAGCACAGATAAATGACATAGTTCTCTTCCAAAATTCTGGATAAATTTCCCGATCTTAATTTTAAAAAGACAAGCTGTAGGTGTATATAAAATAGCAAAGTTGTCTTTCTCTACCTCAGGTTTTCACTGTGTATTAGTAAACAGCTCTAATTATTATATGTGAGTACCTAGGGAATTTTCTTCAGAAGCACACAGGAGCTGTTTCACCGATGAAGTAAATCTTAGAGATTTATCAGCTGCTTATAAGTATGCATTATTCATAGCCCATGGAATATTTTCTTAGTAAATCACATAACTTAGAATGACTTTTGGACAGATGGGTCAAACCACATGCATCCAGTGTCAAGCAGTTGGTGAGCATGAGGTGCCAGAAAGATCGTTGCTATCAAGGCAGGGCGCTTCTACTGCTCTTGAAATGACGGCCTGCTTCTCTCAGGGCTCCATGGTGTTTTCCTTGGAAAAGGAAAGTTGTCCTGAACAACCCTGCATGTCTTCTAGCCCAGCACACTCAATCTTACTCAAGGCAACTGGAATATAAATAAGAGGAAATGTTATGCATGTTGAAAGAGAATTTCCCCCTCCATCTACTTTTTCATGCCACTGTGGCAACTGTGAAATGTAAATTCCTCTGTAGGGAATGGAACCCTGTTCAGCTGCAAGAAAATGAGAGGGAGAGAAAGGTCACACACTGAGGAAGGTGGTGTCATTTGTCACTGCCTGGACTTGTCAGCCACAAGGAACTCTCAGCGATAGCTGAGACACCAGGCTTCTTTGTTTATTTCTCTGGAATACATCCACAAAGAAGATTGCACTCGAAGCAGAGAAAAATGTTAAAAGCCAGTTAGCTTTTACAATGCCCATTAGCTCTGCTATTAATCAAGGGTCAAAAGGAAGGCTTCGTAATTTTCTTTATTGATAGCCTGTACTGATTCATCTACAAGATTCTGAATTCAGGAGGTATCATTGAGTGTAAAAGACCTTTTTAATAATAAAGAATTTATTCAAAGCTGCAGGCAAATCTTACCTACTCTAATGTTTTATCTGATTGAAATCATTTTAGATTAACAATTTCTTCTGTGCAGGAAGGAATGAAGTGATAGCCTACAACAAAATTACATGTGAGGGCCACTAGCTTTACATCCAGTGCAAACCTGGCATATATTCATTCTTGAATCTACAGTCTATGTAGCAGTAGATGTAGTCCAATAAATGTGTGCATGACATGGTTGGAAGGACCCAGATCTTGTCACTTCAGGTCCTTGGACTTCTTGTAACTGAGATAGTAATGTTTGAAGAGCCCAAAGCAGACCATTTTGATGCAGCACTTTTTGGCCTCACAAAGCTAGATGTAATTAATAGCAGTCACATGGTGATCATCATTCTCTCCTTTTTCTTACCCATTTCCTATTTTTTGATTGGTACTAACACTTTACACTGCATTAAAAATATAGAGGAATTGGTTACATGGATCTGCATCCTAAATTTTGCTTGATTTATTCATAGTATTTTACATGGCATTATTTCTGCCCTGAAATTTCAGTTTCTCCCTCTCTCTCTCTCTCCCTCCCCCCTTTCTCCCTCTCTCCCTCTCTGCCTTTCTCCCTTTCCCTCTCCTTCTCCCCTCTCTTCCTGGACATAAACCTGCTTTTTGTATTCTTATAAATTCTGTCTCAGTGTGGAATATGCCTTTCTTATTCCATTGAACTATTGAAAGAAGTTTATTAACTTTTTAAGAGTTATAGTTGTTACCTTGTGAATGTACCTAAAAGTACTTACAACAGAATCACCAGTTATAGCACTGGAGTTTTAATTTTAGACAACATACATTGTTTCCTATGCATTTCAGTGGAGACAACTCAGTATGATACTGTTGCACTGCACTTTGTTGATGTTAACTGTTCCAGAGTGTGCTGCTGAGCCAGTGCCATTGTTTGTTTCATTCAGACACATTTCACACTAGCTCATGGAGTGAGTGCTTTTTTCAGGAGCTATTATTATAAAGACATTAAAAATTTCCCTGTTTTATCTGCTCATTTTAGGTACTTCATGTGATGTGAGATAGAAATACATTTAAATTTCAGTTTTCACTCTTTTTAAACACTGTATTTTGAATGAGAGGTGATCCTTAATATAACAGTGAATAATGATTTTTAAGAAAACGTATCCATAAAACATAGGCAAACACAAAGCATATATGAGCATATCATATAAAAACGATATGAGGTTCTAGCACTCAGTATTTAAGTTATGCGTAACGGATTTCTGTGTGGTTACATACACTATGTTAAGCCCTAGAATAGAAGAATGAATGACGTGTGTAGATTTTAGGAAATAGGACCATAGCATCTCTATGCAAGTTATGCAGACTCCTCTTTTCTGGCTCATCCCCATGTTAAATCCCCACAAAGGCTAAAGAAATAGTGCTCCCAAATTGTTTTAGACTCCAGACACTGAATTCAGTGTCTTTTTTCTCCTCATCAGATTGGACTCATTCCCAGCCTCTTAACTCCTGGGCAACCACAAGGTGAGATGGGAAACTAAATCTTGCACAAATTTATCTTGCTGTCCTATCCAGTATTTCTTTGTACTGAAGGTTACAGATAGGAAGAAGATATGATTTTTTTAGTAGAATGAATAAAACTTAACACTATAGGCACAGAACCAATGTCTAAACCTGATTTTTGAGAAAACAAGAATACTGCATGAAGGATCTCCATGCAGAGACTTAACATTTTAGCACCAGCAATAAGGATTAGTATGGTTTGATTTCTAGAAATTTGAATTCTGGAAATGATCAGTGCAGCTACAAAGAAGTAATATAGCCTTCTCCAATTTCCTATGAAGAATAGAACTATGTTATCTTTATTAGCTGTGTGACCATGAACAAGTTGGTTCATTGTTCACTTATCTCATCCCCTCATCTATAAAGGAGGAGGATAATAAAATTTACATCTCAGAGATGTGAAGGGTGATTATATGGAATAAATGTAGTTCCATATCTTGGCCCAAAAAATTTAGTATTTACAATCTTCTCATTGTCCTCCTTGGGACACTTAAGGAAATATTTCATATTCCAGCATTATAATTATACTGTGGTTAGTATATGCTTCCTTTCCAAATTATAAACTCTTTGGCAAAAGGCTGTCTTCACTGGCATGATATTATACTTTACATAGTGCTTTATAATTTTCAAATTCTTTGCATAATTCAAATACACAGCATAGTCTTAAATGTTTATTGTTAAGAATGTTAATATTGCTTTCAGTGTTATTATTACAACAGTTCTGGTAGTTCTGGGGCTGACAGAACTACCATCACAGTAGACAGAAAAAGTAATATCTCCATTCATAAATATGTCTTCAAAGATTACAAAAGTCAAGAGAACCAAAGCTCGTAGAAAAAACTCAAAAAGAACCCTGAAATCTATTGAATCCAAGCTCAGTGCTTATCTCTGAGATAATTACACATCATTGGAGATTATTACACAACCCCAGAAAAGTTTCAAATACTGCATCACATGATGCTTATCTATGTATCCACACTTACCAGAATAATTGGCCTGCTATTTAGATTTCTAACAATTAACAGATGGTGATTCTTTTTAATGCTAAAAATCTTTGTCAAATGAAACAATGGATAGTGAAAGATTTATAATCTGCATATATCACAAGTCAACTTTTTACAGTCACTCATTCTTAGGTAAACTGTTAGAAAATTCTTTATATTTACCCTGTGCCCGTTCTGTAGTCTCTGCTGATTTCCGTACTGCCTCACTAGGCAAGCGGAACCTCTGATTTTCTGTTCTTTCCTTACCACTTGCCCGTCTATTAGGCAGTTATTAAATTGCCACTAAATATACACCTATTAAAATGACTCAAATTCAAAATCCAAAAGAGTGATAGTACTAAATGCCGTGACGATGTAAAGCAAAGTAACTCATTCATTGCTAATGTGAATGTAATGGTACAGTCATTTTAGAAGATAGTTAGGCAGTTTCTTACAAAGCTAACCCTAGACTTCACATAGGATCCAACAGTCATGCTCTTTGGTATGTATGCAAATGCCCTGAAAACTTATGTCTGTGCACAAAGCATTGCACATAAGTGTTTATAGTAGCTTTATTCTTAATTGCCAAACTTTGAAGCAACCAAAATGTTCCACAGTAGGTGAATGGATAAACAAGCTGTGGCACATCCATGCAGTGGAGTATTATTCAGTGATGAAAAGAAATGAGCTCTCAAGCCACAAAACACATGGAGGGATTTTAAATATATATACTTCTAAGGGAAACAAGCCTGTCTTAAAAGGCTACAAACTATATGATTCCAACTATGTGTCATTTTGGGGCTGACAGAACTACCATACAGTCAAAAGATCGATGGTTGCCAGGCACTTTTGGCTAAGTGCAGAGGGATGAGTAGGTGGAGAGAAGACTATTCAAACTGACGCTGTGTGATCCTGTAATTGTCCATATGTCACAGCATACATGTGTTACAACTGTTTAACATGGGAGTGAAGCCAAATGTAAGTTGTAGACTTTAGTTCTACCTCCGGGGTGATAGTGAAGCTTTGAGAGCTCTTAGTGCTAACAACCTGCTGTAGCACTTGGGCCCCCATTTGCCACCACTGTCCTAATATTTATAACCTCAGTAATGGAGTGCACTAACACAAGCTGATAATACTATGGGGATTTGGGTAGCAGATGAAAGGAAGTATAGAAAACTCAGTTTTTTGTAATTATTCTATAAATCTAAAACTTCTTTAAAAATAAAGTCTAAAAAACAAATGTGTTGCTCAGATTTAGATATAGTCTCCAAGTAGTAGGAACTTTGTGTCACATTCTTTTACCTGTCTTACATTTTCAGAGTTGTGCTTTGCTTTGGTAAGATTTGGTATACAAATATCTGTATTTAAGATTTATGGAGCACATATTTGTACTTCAAAATAATCGTTAATTAATGTAACTCTTTGAGATGAGCATGGATAGACCAGTTTATGTTTCGTTTAATTACAAAGAATTGATGTAGATAAATATGCCAGGAAAGCAATTAGAGAGCAGGAAAGGTATGTTATACAGAAGACTTCCACATGGCACCTTGAAGTATTGTATATGCTGTGTGTTTTTTTCTTTGTCCTTTAACTTCGTGCATTCAGTTGCTGTCTGTGGCAAACCTATTTTGTAGTTCCTTGATAGGCATTGTGGAGATCCACTTCTGATACTGATAAAGTAACATGTAAACTTCACGTCTACCTGCAGTCTTGTTTTTTCATTCCTTGAGAGATCATAAATTCTTCCAGTGATTAAAGGCACATTTTGCCTTTGTAGCTTCCACATTGTCTAAGATAATCAAGGCCTTCAAAACAACAGCCCCAAGAATATATTGACTCAAGAAATGCCTGTATGACTATTAATTAACAGTCATCTCTCCCTTCTTCTCTGCTTATTTCCAAGATGCACAAATAAAACAGTGAAATGGGTATATAGTATGTATGGAATGTCTCATTTCATTATAGTCTCACACTTCTTCCTTGGAAATAGGCTTATTTATAATTCCATTGATTTGCCACTGAGTATTATTCATTTATATTCCTATTTCACAATAAAAATGAGGAGTGTTTTTAGTGATATTGTTATGCACAGTTAGCTTTCATTAAACAAATTAAGATCTAAAATGCAATGTAGATGTCAGTCATTAATTAATATAAGGCTGTATGCACAAAACATTCCAGTGATTGGGCCTAATTAAGGAAAAGCCTCTCAAGGACTATTTGATAATATTTTGAAAAGCACTTTAGTGTATCAGTTATAATTCTTGCAGGAAACAGATGGTGCACACATATTTAGGTAACTTGAAGATAATTTATAAAATGACCTATTTGGACAAAATTACGAAAAATACAATGAATAATACAGTTTCTTGGTATGCTAACAATGGACACTGTTTCAACAGTGTGCTAGAATAGGCTGAAAAGAACAGAAAGGTTACTCTGTGGCGTATGCCAGAAGAAAGGGGAGAGAGAGCATTGAGCTCACCAAGTGCTGTGTGAAGATAGCTTCCTGTGGATTCTTTGGAGTAACATAAGCTGCCTGCATGGCCTGGATATTTGGAAACAAATTGCATTAAGTTACTTTCCTCTCTCTGTCTCTATTCCTGACTCTGTTTCTGTCTCTCTTTGTCTGCCTCTGTCTCTATCTCCTTCCCTCTCTATCCTCTTTCTGGTGCTTCCATTGGCCAAAATGTAGCCAAAAGGCAAAGGGCTACACTGTTGTGGTAGGTGCCCTCAATGTGGAGAAATTTTGCTTCTGGAGGATGTTTTTGGTTGTCACAGCTCTGGGGTAATGCGGAAGGTACTACTGCATCCAGTGGCCAGAGCTGGGAGTTCTAGATGGGAACAATGCACAGAACTTCTTCCCATGATGAACCAAACTGTTCAGACTGTCCGTGTTGCTAAGACTGAGTTACCTGGATGTAATCACAGATCGGGACTGAGATGGAGAGAGTTTTTGGAGGAACGAAAATAAGAAACTGGCATAGCCATAATTGCAAGTAGACATGAGACAGCACTGAAAAAACAATCCCACAAATGCATTTGATAGGACTGACTGTATGAGATTTATTAAAATTCAGAGTGGAGCACATAACATTTATCAAACCATGTTTATCTTTAGGGAAATCCTTGTGGGGTTTATATAAGGGTTTATTAATGAAGAGTGCACTATATTTAGCAATATCATGTAAAACACAAAGATGTAATAGCAAAATATTATGTATTCACATAGACAGACCTCTATTGCTTTCACTTGTGTACTGCTAAAGGGTATGGTTTGCACAGTTATATAGCTGTAGAAAGAGTAAATTTGACATTTCTACAGGTATATATGATTGCAGACAAGATGCATAGCCTTACTAAGTAGCTAATTGATTCTGTTACTTACTTCATTTATTCCCCAGAGCATTCTCTACAAAAAGTTTTTCATATTTTCTCAATTTAAGCCTTTAGCCCATTTTATATCTTCCTGGTTAACTCTCCCAGCTTTTCTCTCTTTCTTTCACCAGTACCACACCTTCTTAGCCTTAAGGTGATTGTAGGTTCCTTTTCTTTTCTAGTCTGTCTGTCTGTCTGTCTGCCTGTCTGTCTGTGTCTGTCTCTCTCTTTCTTTCTTTCTTTCTTTCTTTCTCCCATCTTTTCCATTGTGAATATGTGGATTGGATGCTCATCAGTTTAAAGTGCAATAGACTTAACGTGTCTCTTTGTAGTTTATCTTTTCCTCTCAGTTAACTTTTAACTGTATTACTGTATGTGGAGCTTCATACATCATTTCCCATTTAAACATCTTTAACTGGATCTTCATTACTTGTAAACTAGAATTAGTCATAAGATTGCCATTTTAAAGATTTTATATTTGTTCTACCTTGGTCCACTGTTACATTATATATATATATTTTTTAAATCGGTACCAGGGATGGAACTCATGACTGCGTGCTTGAAAGGCAGGCGAAGGCAGGCGCTTATGCCACTGAGCTAAATCCTCAGCCCCAACTCTTACATATTTTATCATTTGTGTTTTTGTACATTTGAACTAGTTCGTTATTGAACACTGAAGAAATACACTATTGTATGCATTGTTGAAAACTGGTTCATCTGTAGGTTCCAGAATATATGAGGTCTTACCTACCTTTGTAGGTATGCTTGCTGTATATTTTACACCTGAAACTCTTCTTTGGTCTCAAACATTTAATGTATACTATTGTTCAAATTAGCAACAATCTGTCACAAATTCTTAAAGAACCTAGTACTGTGTTGCTTCTGCTGAACTTCTCAAAGGTAGCTTTTTGTTTCTTGGCTTCCCTAGTACTACTGTAGTATGATAGGTATCTGTAAACATTCCTTTCGATCTCTACACTTATATTGTCCAGTAGTCACTAGACACATGTACCTGTAAGCATTTAAAACAGACACAGATACAAAATACACACTAGGTTTTCAGGACATAGTATATATAAAAACCATAAAATTTTTCAATTTTATTTTTTTATGTTAAATAGAAGACAAAACAAAACAAAAACAGGGACAAGCAAACAACTGCAACAACAAAAAACCCAAAACAATAACAATAAAGGCTTTTAAAACAAGATAGTAGGAGGAGTTGAACTATAGTTGTTACATTGCATATTGTTATCTTCAAAAGAATTGCTTGATTGCCGGTTATAGACATATAAAATTAATCACATTGTACTAGGTGTTCTTTTCCATGAACTAATAGATTTAGTAGTATAATCAGCTTACCTATTTTTTCCTTTTTTTGTTTTCTCTTTTCTTCTATCCTAGTTGTTTTTCTCCCTTGAGCACTTTCTTACCCTTTCACAATACACTATTGTACATTTTGGATCTTATTTACTCTTTTAGTTTATTACACTAGGAAGACAATATGGTATTTACACATGTTTATTTATCTTTAAAAGCCTTCAGTCAATTCTTCTTTATAGCTAAGTAATACTCTCTTGTAAAAAAAAAAATACCACATCTTTTTTAATCCATCCCTTGATTGATGGGCACTTAGAATGTTTCCAAGCTATTACAAATTGTGCTGTTATAAACATGGGTAAACAGTTCTTCTAGGAAAATTCCCAGAAGTGGGATGCCTGGGACAAATGGGACCTTTAATTCTAGCTTTTTGAGGAATCTTCACACTGGTTTCTACCAGTCTGCACTCCCACCAACAGTGGAGAACTGTTACCTTATCCCCACAGCCTCTTCAGCATTTGTTGTTGGTAGTTTTCTTGATCCTGGCTACTGTTTCTGGAGTAAAATGGAATCTGAGCATTGTTTTAATTTGCATTTCTCTAAAGACCGATTATGTCTTTTTCATGTATTTATTTTCCATTTGTATTTCTTTATCTGAGAAGTATGTATTCATCTCAGATGCCCATTCTTGGTTTGGGTCCTTGAATTTTGGGGGCCTAATTTTTTTAAATTCTTCTATAGTCTAGATAGAAGTCCTTTATCTGAGGTACAGTTGGCTAAGATATTTTCCCACCTTGTGGGTTTTCTTTTCACTTTGTGGGAGATTTCTTTTGACATGAAAAAATCTTTTAATAAGATAAGATCCCAATTGTTGATTCTAGGAAGTATTTCCCATGCAGTGTGATTTTTTTCATGAACTCTCTGCCTATCCTTATGTCAAGGTTTCTACCTACTTTGTGTTCCAGCAGATTTAGTGTTTCAGTTTTAATATTTAGATCTTTGATCCATTTTGATTTTAGTTTAGTGCATGGTGATAGACATGGGTCTAGCTTTAGTTTTCAGCATGTGGAAAGCCAGTTTTCCAACACTACTTACTAAAGAGACTATCTTTCTTCCAGTGTACATGTTTGGCCCCTTTGTTGAGCATAAGGTGGCTGAGTGTGTTTGTAGTTGTGGCTATATCTTCTAATCTATTCCATTGATCTTCAGGTCTGTTTTTATTCCAGTACTGTGCTGATTTTATCACAGTAGCTTTGTAGTATAATTTCAAGTCAGGGATTATGGTGCCTCTTGTCTTAGCTTTGTTGCTCTGAATTGCCTTTTTTATTCTAGATCAATTCTGGTTACAGCTGAATTTTAGAAATGATTTCTTTAGGTCTGTTAAGTATGCTAATGGTATTTTGATTGGAATTGCATTAAATTTGTATAATAATTTTGGGAGAATGACTATTTTCACAATGGTTGCTCCTCCTGTCCCTGAACAGGGAATATATTTCCATTTTCTGAAATCCTCCTCAATTTCCTTTTTCAGAGTAATGTAGTTTTCACTGTATAGATCTTTTACTTCCTATGTTAGATTAATTCCTAAGTATTTCATTTTTTTGGATGCTATAGTGAAGGGTTTGGCCTATCTTTGGATTTGGTATTAGGGTAATATTTGCTTCCAGGAATGATTTAGGGAGAATTACTTTTCTTTTAATTTCATTGAAGTGAAGGGTGTTGTTTCCCTTATTTCTCTCTCAGTGATTTTGTTGTTTTTGTATAGGAGTATTACTGATTTTTGAGTGTTGACCTTGTATCCAGCTACATTACTGAATTTGATTATTATGTCTAGGGGACTTTCAATGGAGTTTTGGAGGTCTTCTATGTAGAGTATTATATCATCTGCAAATAATGATAATTTAACTTCTTCCTTTCCTATCCTTACTCCTTTTATTCTTCTCTCTTGTCTAATTGTTCTGGGAAATGCTTCCAGAATTACATTGAATAGGAGTGGTGATAATGGACATGTTTGTCTTGTTCCTTATTTTAGGTTGAAAGGTTTCAGTTATTGTCCATTTAATAAGATGTTGGCTATTGGTTTATCATATATTGCTTTTATCAGATTGAGGTAAAGACCATCTTTCCAATTTTCTGTAAGGTTTTTATCATGAATGAGTATTGGATTTTGGTGAATGCTATTTCTACATCTGTTGTGATGGTCACATGATTCTTGTCTTTGGCTCTGTTGATAAGGTTTATTATGTTTATTGATTTGCATATATTGAACCACCCCTGCATTCCTGGGATGAATCCCACTTGATTTGTATGTGTTTAGGAATCTGTCCATTTGTTCTGTGTTACTGATGATGTGCAATCTTCTTGATTATTTGTTGCATCCTATCTGCCAGTATTTTATTGAGGATTTTTGTATCTATGTTCTTTAGGGAGATTGGCCTGTAATTCTCTTTTCTGGTTTGGCCTATCTTTGGATTTGGTATTGGGGTAATATTTGCTTCCAGGAATGATTTAGGGAGAATTACTTTCCTTTTAATTTCATTGAAGAGTTTGAGGAGTATTGGATTTAAATTTTCCTTGAGTTTCTTGTAGAATTTATCAGTGAATGCATCAGGACCTGGTCTTTTTGTTGTTGTTCTTGATAAGGTTCTAATTATGTTTTCAATTTCATTAACTGAAATTGGGTTATTCAGCAGTTTTACATCATCTAAGTCCAGTTTTGGTTATTTGTATGTGTTTAGGAATCTGTCCATTTGTTCTGTGTTACTGAACCTATGAAAGTAAAGGTTTTTGAAGTAGGTTTTGATACTTTTCTGTATTTCTACAGGGTCTATAGTAATTTTGCACTTTTTATTCCTTATTGCATGGATTTGATTTTTTTCTTTTCTCTTTCATAAGGCTGGTTAGGAGCTTATTAATTTTATTTATTCTTTCAAAGAACCAACTCTTCAATTCATAAATTCTTTGTATTTTTTAGTTTCAGTTGCATTGATTTCTGCTCTGATCTTTATCATTTCCTCTTTTCTTAGGGCTTTGGGCTTGACTTGCTCTTTTTCTAGAAGTTTGAGGTGCAGCATTAGGTTGTTTATTTGCTGAGAGATTATTTTTGATCTAATTTCCTCCACAGTTTCATAGATTTATTTCTTTGTTTCATTTGCTGTTTTTTTCAAAGATTTCAAGTGTGTGTCTTCCAACTTTTTCTGTTTCAGTGTTTCCTATACTTGTTTTACAAGAGCTGAAGGCCTGAGATTACATTTTGCTTTTTCATTTTGTCATATTCTCTTTTTGGTTCAAATTTCATTCTTTTCAATCTGACTAGTTTTGCCTGTGCCTGCTGTGCACTGTTGTCAGGGTCCTGCTGTGAGCCTGGTTTTAGGTAGAAGGTGGCATCATCAGTGTGGTCAGAGGCCTGCCAAGGTCAGCTCAGTGGAGGTTGTTGTCACTGCATGATCCTCAATAAATTTACGTAAATTCCACATGGAAACTAATCTCTTCAGTTGCATTAACCCATCTTTCTTTTTTCCTTGTTAAATGTAATGACAAGAAAATACAAAATTACATATCTGGCCCACATAATTACACTGGACAGTGCAGCCATAGATAGTAACATACCATAAGTGATGAGGTCAGATAAAATACTTATATTGTTTAACATACATTATTCTTAAAAATATGTCCTGTGTATAGTTTAGCAATTGACTACTTTCAGATTTTCATCTTTGTTTAACTCAGACTTACAAGAAGACTCAAGTCATGCAGATACTTCACTCAGATCACCTGTGTGCACTGGCAGAATTCTAAGGATATTTTTGCACCTTTGTATTTTTTTTTCACTTTCTTTTAAAAGTTTTCTTTAAAAAACCTGAATTTGTTCTTTAAATTTGTTTGTACTTTCCGGATTATCTCCTGATCATTTTCTCATAACAGCATGTTTTGCAGAAACATTTTGGTTGTGTTTTACCTGTGTTAAACAGGGCTCATTATTTTCTTCAACCTTTTGGCTTTTTTAATTTCAGTACACCTTGTGTTCCAGAATTTGCTGTTTTAATTTAGCTTACACATTGAATACCTTTGTTTCTTCATTTGTAAAATGACTGTAAATTCCCAGAGCATTGCTAGGAGTATTACATAAATTAAACATGTAGAATACCAACACTAAACATAGTAAGCTCTCAAAACCATATTTGGCATTCCTGTTCATATCCCATCCTTGAAAAAAGCCAAAGCTAATATTGCAGATGAAACATTGCATGAAAACAACAGGGGGATAGCAAGTGCATTGTATGTTCTCTATTTCTAAAAATTATTTTATAATTTAATAGGAAAGTAGAATTTGACATTTGATTTCCTTTTTTCTTTTTTTGGTGGGGGGGTCTGAGGATTGAACTCATGACCTCACGCTTGCCAGGCAGGTGTTTATATCACTGAACTAAATCCCTCACCCTTAATTTTCTGTTTAGGAAATACCAAATTATTTGTGAGAAACCTCATGAAAAAGATAAAATTAAACTGTGAAAACTTTAATACCTTTAGTTTATCCATCAATGGCTGCAGAGAACCAATTAAATTCTTTTATTATTAATCTTATTATTCATTAATTCATTGGTCTTTAATTACCATTGACCTCTATACAAGTAGTTAAGCATGTAGGATAATAATTTTTCAATCTAAAAGTCTAAAAAGAAAGATAAAAATTTAAATACCTAGAAAGTTATATTTTGGAAATGCTGCAGACCTCCTTATTTACTGTAATTTAAAGAATATGTACTTAGAGGACACTTCATTTGAAATAAGAATAGTACACATTATCTTCCAGTTTACATATAATATTAAGATAGACCATGTTCCAGACCATGAAACAATTTTCTATTTAATAGCACTGAATCGTACAACATGTGTTCTCTAATCATAATTGGAGAACTAGCAATTGATATGACAGAGGTGTTTGAAAACTAAATAAATGGTTAAAAATTGAAGGTAAGTTTCATAATAACCAAGGAGACATTAGAAGTACTTTTTAATTTTGTTTGTGGCACATAATGATTACATTCTTATGGAGAGTTACTACACGTATATAACACACATTAATTTGTATTTTTCCTCCCTATTCTCTAAATGAAAATTTTAAAAAGCTGTAGGACACAGCTGGAGCAGTACTTAGGAGAAGTTATATCTATCAGTGCTTATATTAGAAAAGAAAACTGCATCAAAATTATTAGCTTAAGGTTCTAACTTCAACTTAAAAATGCAAAAATTAAAGTAAGTAGGTAAGGAAATACAAAGAAGAGGAGAGGTTAATGTAGTGGAAAATAAAATTGGAGAAAAAATTGTAAAGCTTAAAATTGTGTCTTTTTGAAAAGATAAGAATAATTGACAAGCCCCAGAATATCAGTGAGGGGTAAGGAGGAGAACACAAATTACCAATGTTAGAAATTTTAAAGTGGAGGTTTTCTATAGATTCTGTAGTTTAAGACAGGAGCATCTTGAGCAAAATCATGAAAATAGATTCAACAGTTTAGATGAGATGGACACATTATTTTGATATAACATCACAAGTGATGTAGGATGAAGTGAAAAATTTGATTAAGAAAACCCAACTAAATCTGTTAAAGAAATTATGTTAACTTTTGATACACTTTTTTCTTGAAGTGGTTGTACTATTAAATTTCACAAAACCTATGGGAAGAAAATGACATCCATATTAAGCTTAAAAATAAAAAAAGAGGATTAAGAAACACTTCCCAATTTATTATACTTCTGGTATAAAAGCATAACTTTTATACCAGAACCCGAGAAACATACCACAAAAAATAAATTTATAGCTAATATCCTTCATGAATATACGAACAAAAATTCTTAAAATTTTTTAGCAAGGTGAATTTAGCATTATCTTTAAAATATTGTATGTCTTGACTATAGAGGATTACCCTATGAGTACGAAGGTAAATAAATATTTGAAAATCATTAGATATAATCAATCAAATATTTAGTTGTTTTAATAAATATACAAGAGTACCATTTACAAAAAAGTAACATCTGTTTCTGATCAACAACATATCAACTACATAGGGATAGAAGGAACTTCTCCAAGCTAATAAAAGACAATCATCAAAAACCTAATATTCAAACATGAGATGCTAATATTTTTCCTTAAAGCAGAAAATAAGGCAAAAATTCTATCATCTCTGTTTACAGGGAATATTGCAAACATTTTATGCCAATAAATTCAACAATGTTGTTATGGGTCTCTCTGCTAGGTCCTAGACAGTTCAACTGAAAAAATGAAAAATTTGAAAATTAAAATTGAGACAAGAGAATTAAAAGAGAAATAATTCCCTAGTGACCTGCTTGTGTATATAGTCTGTATATACAATTAATAAAATTGTTCAAGGATTTTAAGATACAAAATTCAAGATAAACATGCACAAATCAATTGAAATCTTTCATAGTAGAAAACAATTGGGAAATGGGATTTCTTTAAAATGTCACTTTCTTGAGTGGGCATCAGTCACTTTTAATCAGACATACTAAAGTAAGAAAATTCCAACTTTTTGTAGCTCTTGACAGATTATATTTAAAATTTATGAGAAAACTAAGTACCTAGAATATCACATCAATTTTGAAAGAGTAGTCAATGATGTTGTGAGAGTTTCACTAGCTAATTTCAAGACTTACTCTAAGGCTACAATTTGCAAGAGAATATATTGTTGATATAAAGAAAGGCATAGAGATCAATGGAGCATAACAGAATACAGAAATAGGTTAACTCAAATATATGAGGAACTTAATTTTTAAGAACAATACCAAGGAAGTGCAGGGAGGCGGGGAGAAAAGTCTTTTCAACATAGACTGCTGAAACAACTGGAGATACACATCAAAATTTTTTTCTACTCAGAAATTAACTCTGTGCATCAGTACTAAATGTAAACATTCAAGGACTAATACTTAAGAGGTGAAACCAACAGTTTCTTATGACTTTGAGTTAAGCAAATGTGTCTTAAATAGGCCATGCAGAATTTTTTTTAAAAATCAAAATAAAATCTCTTCAAAATACATGAGGCAGAAATTTACAAGGCAACATCCAGTGCAGGAGAAAATATTTATCATATGTATATGTGGCACAGAATTTTTATGAAAAGTGTATGAAGAATGTTTCCGAAGCAATGAGAAAATATTGAAGCAAGCAAACAGATTTCCAGTAAGCATCCTTAGTGACTAGCAAATGAGTTAAGACCACAAAGAGACACCACTGCATTCCCATTATCACAGCTGAAATTAAAACACCATTATTAGCAATGCTTCTGAGAAACTGAAACAACTGAAGCTCTCATAGACCTTTGTTAAAATTAGAAAGTGCTGTAACAGCTTTGAAAAACCGACTGGGCCATTTCTTATAAAGTTAAACACATACTTAACTCCTGAGCAACAGGTCCACTCCTGGGTGTTTACCAGAAGTGACAGCACTCTGTGCTAACTGGCTTTCAAATAGAGATGTAAGAGGGAGAGGAGATAATGAAGATACGTGATGTGGTGATGATGGTGTGCACTTGTTAATGCATTAAAACTGAAAGTGTACATCTAACATGAGCACAGTACTGTTGGCAAATGATACTTTAATAGAGTTGAGCTTTCAAAAGTTACAGAATTTATACATGAGAACAAAATATCCTTCCCCCTCAAATTAATTGATTTGTGATCAGCGAATAGACACTACTCTGGGACATGTAATGAGAGAAGACAAAGCTCTGGGATATTTGGCAAGAGAAAGGAAAATGAACTTGGTCCAAAGTTAGGAAATCTCAAAAATGTTACATAGAGGGCTCGTCGGGGGCACTCTACTATTGAGTTTTATCTCCAGCTCTTTAGTTTTTTAATTTTGAGATAAGAGTGTTGCTGTGTTGCCCAGGCTGTCCTCAAACTTTCCTCCTGCCTCAGCCTCTCCAAAAGCTGAGATTACAGGTTTGTGGCATAATGCTCAGCTCTAGCAGCATGTATTTTGAAGAGATAACATTGTTTTCCTAGTATGAAATATTGAACCTAAAAAGGGGTTAGACTCTTGGTCCAGTGTAATAAAACCCTGATGATCTGTTAAGAGGATCCAGGAAGTAAAATAAAAAGGAATTCTTGTTTAGGTAACATGCTTAACTGTTAGAAAACATAGAATAAATTTGTATTAGTTATGGAAGAGTGATTTGCCATCACATTTCATGCCATTTGGTAGTGAATTGATCTTTCCCTAAATTTATTCATCCTCCTGGAATCTCATGTTCCCATCATTTTAGACTCTCCCGTCCTTCCTTCCTTCTCTTAATCACAAAGTCTTGTAATTTTACTCTTTTCATTTTATTTTTGTTTGTTGGGTTTTTTGTTTGTTTTAGTCTGAGCGAAGTTTTTTGTTTAGTTTTATTGGCAATGCAATATTGCCTTACCAATATTGCAATGTTGCAATTTCAGGTTTGCAGTACATGAAGTTTACCATCATCTAAGGGAACAAGTGCACGTATGCAACATATATTGATTCGATTTTATCCCCTTCCTATCCATGTCCACCTCCATCCCTCCATCTCTACATCCCCCTTTCCCTATTTTCATTTTTATTGTCAATACTGTTATTTTTAGTTCATATTAATGACATCTAATGTTTGCATCATTGCATTTAGTACAGTGTGTATGGCACAAGTTGAATCTTTTTACTTCCCTTTCTACTCCCGCCTACCCCTCAGCTTTGGTCTCTGGGCCCTTCACCCATTTTCAGAAGATCTATCTGCCTATTTCCTTTTATGAAACCTACCTGTGGGTTGCTATTTATTTACACTTTGCCTTACTTAAAAGAGAGATAGCACATGGTATTTAAGTTTATATGTCTGATTTATTTTCTTTAATATTATATTCTTCAGATGTATCCATTTTCCTGAAAATGTCTAAAATTTATCCTTCTTTATAGTTGAGTGTCCTGTCTTGTATAGATACCATATTTTCTTCATCTGTTCATCTGTTGATGGACACGCAGGCTGCTTCCAGGATTTGCCTATAATGAATTGCACTACTATAAACATGAGCGTGCGTATATCCCTGTAATAGAATAATTGTAACTCCTGAGAAGAGACCTAGAGTGAGGAGGGCTGATCTACCCTTTCTTGCTTACAAACATGAAGACCTGGTCTCCCGGCTGTCAGGGCTGCCCTTTCTTGGATTTCAGGACACTGTGTTGTCTGAAGTGTGCTCCGTGCGGAAGCACAGACTTTCTCTCTCCAGTTTTCTTGCTTCTGCTGCCTTTCCTTTTCCTTCTCGATTGATGCTTTTATTACAAATCTGTGCATCTCTTTTCATGAATATTTTAACTTACAATGCCTAGTAATTTTGTTTAGTAATTCCCCAAATTTGACAAGGAATCTCTTAAAGGCAAGTATTGCATCTTTCTCATCAAAAGAAAAAAATCCTCAGCATTTAAAAAATTCCTTGAACATAGGTAGTCCTTGAATAAAACAAACCAACTTACTGGGTGCATCTCTTTTGCTTTTCTGTACTGTAATACAGAGTGGAAGTTACAACCTTCGTAGTATGTATACTAAATAATGTTCACCTAAACATAAATTTTAGGAAAATGAAGGCACAACTTCTATGTTTTCCACAATTTTTCCATATGTTACAAAATTTAAGTGTTTCAGTATCTGTCATGGAGGGTACTATGACAAATACTGCTTAAGATTCTTTGAATTTTACCCACATTGTTTATTTCTCAAAGTATTTAGTAAAATCAGAGGTCAATGCAGTTGGGAAACAGCACACACTATGTTAACTGATGGGTTAAATATCTCTAGTAACAACACATTCTGACATTCTGCAGTTATAAACTCAGAGATATGATACGATGGGTGAGCTACAGTAACATTTTGATGGTATTCTTGCAGAACTTGCATCTCCCCAATCCAATCCTAGAAACATCAAATAAATGCTACACTAGACACTTTGGCCTTACTGGGACAAAATCCCCAGCACTCAAAACTTAGAGGGGAGGAGCTTTATTTTGGTTAACAGTTTTGCTCACTGTCAGCTGGCTCAGGGCAGAAGCAGCCTTTGGGAGGGGGTGACTCATGGCAGAAGAGAAGCAGAGACAAGGAAAAGTGAGGGACAATAAAAGTAATGAAATTTAACCTGTCTTTACAGTGGCATTAAAATGACTAGATCTGTGTTAATACTATTTTCTTGCTTATTACAGTATTATCATTTAAATTGTTAATATTAAGCTGGCAAGGAATATATGGAAACTCAATAAAGCATTTATATGAAGTTTATGTAAATTTAAAATTATTTCAACATCAAATGTTTTGGAAAAAAGTTTTTGTTTTTTACCTGCATTTTAATATTGCTAAATTAGATTTTTACATCAGGAAATCATTTGATTTTACTCTGTTTACATTTAATTCTGTATAAAATGATGGTTATAGTTTTTGTCCTACCTTAGCCACTTTCACAATGAATCTGAATTTACATTGTCCTATTTTCATGTAAATAAGTTTCATTAAAATGTCACACAAAATCTTCCAATCTAGATTTTTTGCAGATGGCAATGAGAAGTGGATTTGCTTCTTTTGAAATATAACTGAAGGAAATCTTTGTTTATTCCAATTTATCTTTCTACCTCTATTTGAAAAACAATGTCAAATCTTTCCCTTTGGTAACCTCCACCCATAGTGAACAAGATTTGCCCTGACTTCAAAACTGTAATGGCTACTTTATGTGAACAGTAATTTTTCATTTCCATCTGAAGATCAAAAATCTCAAGGTTATTTCTGACACCCTAATAACAGAAGCAGGAATGACTTACTTGGGTGACTTAATGACATTTCTAGATGTAATAACGTACTATTTTTAACAACACCTTTGTTCAGTGGTAATTGAAAGCAGTTCCTGGTGTGCATGTACTATGATATATTACAAGCTTTTAAACAGTTGTTATTAAACCCACTCTTTAGAGGTTAAGGAAATACCAGAATAACAATCAAGCAGTGATTTCTAGATTATATTGTGATGAGAACTAAAATAGATTTAAGATTATTATGTGATATACAGATGGATGATAAGTATAATAAGATACAATAAAGTGCTCCTGAACTTTTATTTCTTTCTCCATAAATTTTTTCCATAGCCAATAGCTTTACAATTCTTGATCATAAGTAAAAAATATGCAAAATACAGACCTATAGACGGTAGAAATATTGAAGTTAGGAATGGTTTATCCTCTCTCACTCTCTAAAACAAGGCAACTTATTTATTCTCACAGGAGCCTTTCTCTAACTCCACCATCACAGTGTTGATTCAGTTCTTCAAAATGGACCTCAACAATAACTTCCTAACTGCTTTCTGTTACTATAACATGTATGCACTGTTACCCAGTATGTCCTGTTGTGTTAGTTGCACATAGAAGCCTCTAGGAAAGAACCTGCCCAGAGGATCTTCCTCTGAGGCTTGTGAATAACTGTTAGATTGTTTAATGACCTTTGGGGGTCCTTAGGAACCTCTGGGTATTTTATGCACAATGTAGTGAGTCTGAAAGTATGTACAATATCAGGTTCTATTAGGGCTCAAAAACATGAGATCCGGAGAACTTCTCTGGTAGGAAGAGTTCAAGCTTCTCCCATTCCTACATCTACTGCCACAGCTTGGCTTAGGTTCTCGATCTGAATCTGTAGGAACGCAGGACACAGTCATTATAATAGTAGGCAGAACTGTGTGATCCAGTAAGTCAGGTTCTTTTCCTATATATGACTAAATCTGTATTAACTCAACAGATCTTTCTTTAATTTCTGCTGTGTCCTAGGCACTATTCTTGGTGTTGAAACCGAGACCAAGCATGAAAGGTGAAGAGATGTAGATGCTCTAAAGAAAAAGACAGCATAATGCTATTTAATAATATAATTTGCTTATACATTGTGCAGGATTCTATGATACTGTGTACTCATGATCATGACCTCAATAATTATCAAAACTGTATCTTGATGATGACAATACCCTAAGTTTCTATGTCAGGCTTAAAATACCCAAGCATTTTTCTCAGACCCTCTAATAACTAAGTGGCAGAACAAAACCTTGGTCTCACTCATTTCTTTACCATGTTGACTTTGTGTGTATTATGTGTCAGGTCTTATTCTAAGATACTAGGATATTAGGAACAAAACCAATAAAAATCCATGCTGTCAGGGAATTACCATTCTCACCCAGGTTACACAAACAGCAGCAAGTAAGTATGATATGTAGGATTCTAGATCATGATGAAAACTGTGTGCACCCTCAGGCTGCTGGGAAAAACGAAACAAGCTCTTCCATGGAATGTGTAGCAGTACACACAGACTGCTCAACACTTTGATTTTAGTCATTGAAACTGAATGGGGTTTTGGATCCTCTAATACAAGACATTTTTCTCATTTGAATCTAATAGTTGTGGTAATTCATGACAGCAGCAATAGAAAGCTAATACTATATCAAGATAATTATCTCATACAACAATGAAATGTACTTTTGACACATAATGTTTACAAAACAGTTATGAGTACTAAACCAAATGACACAGTTAAAGCCTATAGGCCAATATTTCACGAAAGGTAAACCAAATTTATCAGCAGCATTATAACCCACACAATTTATGGGTCCAAGAAAAAATAAGTAGGAAAATGTCCTCGCTAACTGAAAGTTATCATAGAATATACAGCAGTAGATAACAAGTATCAAATAAGGGATAATATGTGTTTCTTTGGATTATATGTAATTTAAAAGGCAGTAAGTGATCCACAGTGGTCTTCTAAGAGGAAGATGGAAGTTAAAGGACATGTTTTAGACAGATTATGCAAATTTAAGAAAAAGGAAAGATGGGAACATCAAGAGACAGTGTTGACACTTTATACTAATGACAGAGTCATGAGCTGGGAAATAGTCATGAGGGACTACCAGAAGTAATCCAATGAATTTGTATTACAGTAATTGGAAGAGTGTATAGAATTGTTCTTGGCCCGTACATCAGTCTTGTGCGCAGGAATTCGTTAGGTGTTGCCTCACTAAGTATATAATGGTGAAAATGAACAGGATGACCCTAGTTATTCTATTTTACTGCTAGATAATTGCTTAGGCAAGTGAGGTAGACTGTTTTCTTATTGCTTCATCTGAGGAGGTGTGCTACAATATCTCTAACAGGTCTTTGCAGCTGTGGGCAGAGAAACACTTTCTTCATATTTGTCACAGACTAAATCAGAGCTGTGAAGAATTTATTAATTTATTCTTTGTGAGATAAGAAAAAAGCTACTAAGGGCAATCAGCAACTTGCTTACTTCACACCTGGGGAATGGTGGGAGCGATCTGTTAGTGACTTTGATTTTGACCTCAGAATTCCTGATAAGAAAAAAAAAAGTTCAGTGACTAAACTACTTGATATTTGTTGTGTGTGTGGGGGGGGGGGTGCTGGGGATCGAACAAAGGGCTTTGTGCATGCAAGACAAGAATTCTGCCACTGAGCCACAGCATTAGCCTCCAGCCCCTTACTTAGTCTTTCACCCTTATTTTGAGAGGAGATTTTTCCATAGGACATGCGGAGCTGTCTCAGCGATACCTGATGTGATTCTTATTAATCAGTGAGAAGAAACCACAAACGTGACGAAGCACACAAATCTTCAAGAGCAGCTGTATATAAAACATCACCTAAATATGCATAGTACAGTTAGTACTTACTGGTTTCAGAGAGTGTCCTGTAAAAAACTGAATCTAGGGCCAGGGATTTTGCTCAGCGGTGCCTGCCTGCCAAGTGTGAGGTCATGAGTTTGATCCCCGGTACCAAAAACAAAACAAAACAACCTGAATCTGGTAGTTAAAGATGTTGAATAACAAGTATTATGTTGAACTAGTTTGCAATATTCCAGTTAGTATATTAAAATTAATTCTGACATGTATTTCCCGAGAGCAGGATTTTGTTATCCAGGCTGTTGCTAGAGTTGCTTTACCAATCTTGTTTGATTATTATTAGTCATTGTTCTTCCCTCTTCCCTCTGTTCCTCTGCTGTCATTCATCCCAGTTACTAGAGCTGTGATTTTTCCTTATGAATTGCTGCTAGAGCCTAGGATGTGAAGAATAAGGCAGAGGATACTACTTGCAAATAATCAGACTACAGGTCAATCAGGGACTCAGACTCTCTGTGGAACCCCAGGTTTTACACTGGGAACCCCTTATAGTAGTTGATAACATTGTGTCAACTTGAGAAGTTTAACCCACAAAGCAGGGGGCCAGGGTTCTCACTTTGTAAACTTCCCAATCCTGTCCGAGAAGAGGACAGAGAGATGGTGTGGGTATTACTCCCGCCATGATGGGATGGTAGCCTGCATAAAGCATAAGGAGGAAAAGAGGCTTGCTTTCCTCGCCTTTTGCTCTTGTTGCTGTTGCTGTCTTCTGCCACCTTGAAGTGTTGCCCCTGTGCCACACAAGGCTGGCTTGGAGCCAGCTCACTGTGGACTAAAACCTCTACAAACAGTAAGCTAAATAAACTTTTCTCTCCTTAATTTTGAGTATTAGGTATTTTGTCTCAGCAGAAAAAAAGTAATCAAGACACCCCTCTTGTTGAAAACCTCAGTAATTCTCACTGTGCTGTAAGAATTAGGAAAACGTACTTCTGAGATAAAATAACAAGTATAACTAGCTAATAGAGAATCATGAGCCTTGGGAATGGACATTTGGTATTTCTTGGGTAGATATGTAATATTAGTATGACAATGCTATAGTTTTGTCATATGAGACTTTTGGATTTGCTTTGGGAAGTAAAACCCAAGCTTAGTGTAATTTCTGTGGTAGAAACAAGTTCTTTTTCTTAAGCAAACAAATTCTTAACAAATACATATGCGAAGGAAAACAAATTCTAACTGAGCAGACAGTACCCTAGGTAACAATGTTCTCTTAAAAGTTTTAAATCTTGAGTCATTTGTTTTTCTTATATATCTTCATTTGTATTGGTTAATTTTAGCCAAATTTAATATTCGTATTGAAGATATTAAAGAAAACCTTCACTTTTCTGTTAATTTACCAAAGTACTTGGTACAATTTTATGCATGGTACATTAATGAAGATTTTTATAAGATTAACATTATGAATAGATGATGACATTATTTAAAACCTAAACTATTACTATATGAAATAAGATGTTGTTAATCAGTTATGTTTTAATTGTGAGAATTTTTGAAAAGCTGTTGTGAATAATCAATGAAGGGAATGTATTTTTAACAAGCATCTTACACTTCTTTACACAGAAGTGAAGCATGTACTGACATATCAACAAGAGAATGTTTCTGAATGTATACTACACTCTTATAACCTCTTCTGTAACAGTGTTTTAGAGAAAAAGCTGTGCTTTGATGAAAAATATCTTGTTGGCTTACACACATCTAAGTAGTGCTTAGTTTGTGATAAAGGGTATAAAAAGATAAAAATATTGAGCACACATAAATAAGACCTTGTTGCTAACTTGAATTATGTTACTGGACAATTGAAAGGAACATTGACTGTGCTCAAGTGGCCTTTAGTCTGTATCAAGCCTCGGAAGATATTTTACAACCAAGAGAATAAGAAAAGAGAGATTTATATTTCAGTCTGAGTGAAGAATTTAGCTTCCTGTGCTATTTAAGGAGTACCAAGATGATGTCGCTCAGCAAAGAGAATTATAAATTTAGGCGGTTTGCTCTGATTTCTAGCCTTCTCTGCCATATGTTTTGAACTCAGAATTTTGAGTAGTATGTGAACTTCTATATTAGTTGGGCTCTAGGGATAGTTTTGTTACTGGTTTTCAAAAACTATTTGCTTGTATTTTTTTCATGTAATGTTATATTAGAAAAGAATTTGTTTATCCATCTTCCCTTTTCTTTCTGTTTTTTCCTTCTTTCTTCCTCTAACATCTCCAGTTGGAAATAGCATATATTTTTCCCCCACTCCCTTACTGGACACAATTATTGCAGGGTAGACTGGAAATATAGAATATAATCACATGCCCTGACAAGGGACAGCAGATTTTGGTGGACATTAGAAAACTCCAATGACTTGTTGTTAAGCATCACATGTGGATAGATGCTCACTAGGAGATTCTCTTCCCTTCAGCAAACATACACTGAACACCTTTTCTTTGGTTCATAATGAGCTAACTGAGGGGGTTATAAACACTTTGAAGAACATAGTTAGTCCTATCAGTGAGCTTATAAAGGATAAATACATGAAAAGTAATAATAATATATATATATATATATACTATTTGTGTCACCTAAGTGAAATGCAATATTCACAACTGCAAGTTAGCAGTAAATTTCTCTTGAGATGACTAAAAGTCACTTTTTTTTTTTTTTTTTTTTTTTTTTTAGTACTTGGGTTCAACCTCATGACCTCACACTTGCCAGGCAAGCACTTGCACCATTGAGGCCCTAAAAGTTACTTTTGAATACAGTTATATCCATGAGAGGAAGATGATGTTTTAGTTGGCAAATTACCAGTTGTAGTTGAAAATAGTTCTTTGTTTTTAGAGTTGATTTTCTCTATAAACATATTTATGCTTGCTAACATTCAGAGACAAGGGTGTGGTTTTGACCCTGATGAGAAGAGTCCGTGTTAACAATTCATTTGTTACATTTTTCACAACCAACTGGTCTTTTGCACAGAACTGATCATTGAGATTCATCTGGCCAACTGTGAAATCATGTCCAGAAAGTGAAAAAGCTCACTGTGTTGCAGATTTCCTCATGCACTGGTTTCCAAATGCTCCTTAGATTATTAGTTATTAGTGGATATATTTTGGAGGTCAGATAGCCATTTGGATACATTAGTCACTTTTACAGATCTATATGCTGTTTTCACTGAAGTATATTTAGATGTTGCTCTACTGGGAATATTTTCAAGTAACTAATATACAGCTTGTGTACCAGCTTGAACTTGGCTTCCTGGAACTAATCCAGTCCTAACAGTATCTAATGCCAAAAGAGTATTTAAAGCCTCTGTGAATGTTAGTTCCAACCTGTCTTTTAATTATTATCTCCAAATTATCTTTGCTCTTTAATGCTTCTTTGGGTTCCCCAAAGGAACCCCCAAATATTATTTCTATTAGTAAAGTTTATTTATGAAAAAAATTCAGGTGAAATATTGACTTTGGCTTACGTCTACCCACTGAATAGACTTTAATTTCTGTTTAATTCCATTCTTTAGTTGTTGTACAAATGAGATGTTCTGTAGCCACAATTTTTAGTTTCAATTGGAATATCATATACTACTGTGACTTCTGATGGAGATACGAGGCCAAATCAGCTTATAATCAAATTGTGTGACCTCTTTGGTCTCAATTTACTTGCAAATACCATACACTTCTATTTGGACACTGAGAGTTTTTCTATAACTTTTACAAATTATAAATAATGTTGAATGAACAACCTTACATTTAAATGTTTGCTTACATCTTCCATTAATTTCCTAGGAAAGACTGGAGAGGTAAATACTGGAGCACATATCTACCATTAAAAATGTTGCAAACTCCTGATGTACAAAAAGTGTATCATATTTAGTAAATATTTCTCATTTTTAAATTTTCTGGTTGTCTTGCTTTTACAGTAGATTCCTGCATACATGCATATAAGGTCATTAAGAAGTTAACATAATTTTATAAAAACATATAGCTGTATATAATCTCTTAAGATCAATGGAGTAGTTGATCCTTTAGAAATAATTTAGGATTCTATAGCACACAATTAAAGAGCTCTGTGATCACATATCTATGTTATCCTCACTGAAGATTATAATAAGAAAGTTATTGTATGTTTTATGCATACCTTTATATCTGCATACATATCTACATGTAGTAACAGGCTATTGTGAAATATTTTAACAGGTTGTGTTAAAATGACGCTTGATAGTGTATTTTTTAATACAAATTTGGGACAAAGTGATAAGGTTCACTTAAAGTTCTTTAATTTCAAGTTCAATTGTAGTATTAATATTAGTTTTCCTCTAATAGTTTTTAAGGTTACTGTATAAGGTACCTTTTCTTAATACACATATTGACTTTTCTTTTGATCAGACATGTCAGATACATTTTCACAGTAACTTCAGACATTGTAAAATTTTGACATTATTTATAGTGGACAGATTTATGAATGAGATTAAAAGGAATAAAATGTACAAATTGTTATTTTTTAAATATATCCAAAAACAATTCAGAGAAAAATCTGACTTATTTTTTATAAGCATTTCAAAAGAACTCTAGCTCATATGGTACAGTTTCAAAGAGGCGGGGAAGGGGGAAAACAAAAAACAGCAACAAAAGAAATGTGAGAATCTTTGGAATCCTGCCGAAAGTATCACTTGGCATTTTATCCCACCTTCTGGATGCAGCTGACTGACGGGCAATACTGCCCAGGCCTAGTGGGGCTGAAGGAGAGAAGCGGAATTTAGTGTTCTTGTGCCTGAAGAACAGCTTGTTTCTTCACCAGTACTAAGATTTTAGCATCAGATCACCCAAATTTGTATGATTCATGGCATCAGTCCTTTTGTGTGGCTAGACTTTTACATTCAATTTTCATACTATCTTGGGAGAATAAATACCTCTTGAAAATTATTGGTCAACTGTTTCATTGCACATTTTTAAAACAGAGTTACTTTAAGGTTGAATTTTTATATGTAGATTAATGGGGCTAGAGATTCAGATGTTTCAATGCAATTTTTTTAAAACAAGAAAAATGCTTAGATTTTAAGTTTTATAGTCAAAGTAGAATGATAGCAATTTGAGATGACTCTCGTAAGGTTTGCTCAGCCTCTGCTAGTCTGGGAAAGAATAATTGAAGAGACATCTTAATAAAAATAGCTCTTCAACACTTCAACACAGGGGTATTATGTTTAGGAAATACAACCATAGATTTTTAAAAAATAAATGCCTATTGAATTTCTGCTACTGAATTATTGCTATTGAAGTTCCTGGATGTCACTGTGGTTGCTGTTGGAAAGGCCAGTGTTATCCCTTGTCTTCAGATTAACTGACCTGCCAAGCTCTCAAATCTTTTTTATTTATTTAAAAGGAAAAAGAAAAAGAAAAAAAAACAGAACAAAACAAAACAGTGTAAGGGTACAAGTAATACAGAACTACAAAAAAAAAAAAACAGTAAGATATCACCAGTTAATAGATTACACACTATCATCTTTGAAACGGTTATTCAGGTCACAGGATCAAAGCATACAAAGTGAACATTCAAACAGTGAGACTGCAGATAGTTGTGTTCAATGATCCAATCAAAAATATTAATATGGTCATCTATTTAACACACCTAAACACACTTGCTGTTGTATCCTTTAGGGCACTTTTTTTTTTCCTCTCTTTATTACAACAAAATTTATACATTTTGGGTTTTATTATTCCCATAGATCTTATTACTTTTTTTGTAAGAGAATAAAATCAAACATGATAAAACAAAGCTGTCAGTCAAAACCAAGGATGGACATAGCACGTAATGTAAAAACAGAGTACAAGGTTATCAACAATGGTTACCATAATGCCTCTTGCTTCCTTAAGAAGAATTGTCTATCTCATTAGGTATTATAAAGTTGAACAAAACAGTAGAAAGCTCTCAAATCTTGAGAGGAATAGAATGAGCACTGATATAAGTATCCCTCATGCTCTTGTTTTCTTATGAAGGCTTCTATACTCTGAAAGCATTAAAGACATTCTGCAGGTGATGTCCCTTTCCTTGATCTGTTTTACAGTTTTAAACAATGAAGATACCACTTCCACACTTCCCACTCCTGCCCATTGTAGGAGGAAACAGTGTTTTTAAAATTATTTTCATGATCTCTTCTTTATTTGCACGATGCTTGATAGTAATGACCTCCAGTATAAATATTTCCTTTTATTTCAAGCACAGGTTTTACTGTTCATTAACAGAAATATTACATCAGATGTGCAAAAGCTTTCTCCAGCTAGGGAAGTCTGACGTTTCTTTTTCCTCTCCTTATTATAATAATCTGATCTTCGTGGCCTTTGTTCTCTCGCCTGTGCTTAAGTCTGTTTACTTACAGGCGAAGGCAGCATGTCACATGCACCTTCTGAGAGAGCTGGCCTCCAGGCACAAGTTTCCATCCATCTGCGCAGGTGCCCTGTTCCTGCACTCTTCCGGCTGATACTCATTGTGTATTAGTGAGCTGCCCCCACTGGTGCCTGCCATTCTGCCCTGGGGAACCACAGCACACTCTGCTGCTCATTCTCTTCCTTTTTGCTGTGCAGTTACTTCCATTTTGTCTAACCCAAACTCTGACATCTTTGTTCTACATAGATTGTAGTTGTTGTTTCAAGTTCTTTCTGCTTTAGAGATCATTTTTGCTCACTTTGCTTGTTTCTTCACTTACATTAAATCTGAAAGTGAACCAGACAACTAGGATGTCAAACGCTGTGATCTATACTACTGTCTATTGTATTATATTCCAGTATGATGATTATTATAATTTACACATGAGACTTTAAAGTGCAGATATTTAAAAAATAGAGATCTCATATAAACAGATATCTACTCTGGAAAAAACCCACCATTGTAAATGAGATCTTCCATTTTCTCGCAGTTAAGAATGGAATCTGCTGAGAGGTAGACTTTTAGAATTGGAGAAGCAGGTGAGGGGAAAACTGTAGAGAAAGGAAAGGGGAGATACTACGGTGGAAAATAATTTTAAAAATGATAGGGCCTGCAAGTATCCTTTGGTTAGAAGACAATAATTTACTGTTGAAGCTCATGATTAGAATTAGGCCCATTCAGTATTCTAAGTAATAAAATTATTCTGGAAAACTTAAGTTTAAGAGATTCGTTAATGTGATAACATACATTTGCCAACACATGCATGCTGAAACCACCAATTCCTCACAGATGCTTAGAATACAAAGTAGTGACCACCCAGAGGCTCCCTCCTGCTGCAGCAAGAAGCAGGAAGGAGCAAGAGTATTTTTGCAAACGTATAAGGAGTTTAACAAATTCTTGTCTATGTTAGTTCAATGAAAACAGGGCATTTTCAACTTGGAATGCCTTTTAAAAATTAAAACAAGTGCAGCATGTAAGTCATTAATCTTGGATATGATCTTGGCTCTCACAATGATTATCCATCTGTTATCAAATCTGAAGACTTTCTTTGCTGGTTCAGACTTATGCTCACATCTCTGCAAAGACCTTACCATATTTCAAGCTAGAGAGCGGGAGATACAGTTCAGTGGTACAGTGCTTGCCTAGCATACTCAAGACCTTGGGCTCAGTTCCCAGCAGAGCATAAATGAATTAAGTAATGAATGAAAAAGAACAAATCAATGAAAAAATACACACACCTTGCCCAGTATTGTATTTAGTGAACCCCTAATAAAAGACTGCCCTGAAGCAGAGACAGTAAACACTTATACCGCTTAACTTGTTTTTACAGTTTTAAGTGATTTCTGACTACATTTATAAAAGATACATATTTGGGAGAAAAATGGCCAAAGTTAGGAATTCGATTTTATATATCTGGAGAGCTGTGTTTTTAAAATAAATGTTAGGAAGTGCGTTCCTTTTCTATCCTTGTTTAGAAGCAATGCAGAGAGAATTTTGTAAATATGGTTTGAGGTCTTAAAGTTAGATGCTATTGCTGATAGAACTGCACCTGTAAACTCCTTAGAATATTTGTCATTTTCTGCCTTTGTTATCTTTCTGTTTAGACCTGGCTAAAGGATGTACATCTCCTAGCAGGGCAGCAAAAAATCAGGATCCCAGATGTGTAGAAAAAGAAGCTTTAGAAAAGCCAGTGACACTGGAGGTTTACATTGAGAGGTGACCAACAGGTGACACAGAACATGAAGGAGGCCCATGGAAGGTCTTCTTGAATCATGTAAAAACCACACACACACACACACCCCAGGGAGGGGAAGTTCATGTTGGCATGGTCAGCACCCTGAGTGGCCACCAGGAAGTGGGTACTAGTTTTCAGAGAAACATGTAGGCCCAAACTTGGCTAGTTACAGGCACTTGGCGTGGAGAAAAAGGATTTAAACAGGATTCTTAGTCCACAAATTGAGGCATTTGGGTCCAGAGAAGCAGGTTTTGGAAATAGGGCCTTGTGAAGCCTTTTATGTCCACTGCAGGACTTGATGGCAAGGCACAAGATCTGTGAGCCAGGTTTCCTGTAGGCTGCCACTTCCCTGTGAACCACGCAGAGGTCGACCCTCTGTGATCAGTTTTCGGGCACTTTCGGAAGCGTCACTTAGTGTTTAATGGCGGGTCTCACTGGCAAAGACAAGGGAGTTACAAACTGCTATGGACAGTAAAACAGTGCTGTTTTAGATAAGTATTTGAAGCTGCTTAAGTACCTAGCACCTAAATAGGCAGATTCGGATATGAGGGATTGAGCTTCCCAGGAACCAGTGGGTCCAGCCACTACAGCCATCTCTGAGAACTGCTGTAGTTAGGGTATGACTTTTTCCCCCCTCCCTGGCCTTCTCACTGAGTTACATTCCTAGCCCTTTATTTTAGCATTCATTTTATTATAATTAGTATTTTATTTTGAGGCAGGGCATCTCTTAAACTGCTCCTTTGGTCAGGCTGGGCTTGAACTTGAGATCCTTGTACCTCAGGTTCCCAGAGAGCTGGAGTTACACATGTGAACCACCACACCTGGTTATTTGCTTTTTATTATAATTGTTTGCAAATTAGTATGGTATCCCAAATACTAATGTGTTGAAAATATGTGGGTATGTATATATATATATATATATATATATATATATATATATATGGCCTCAATTTTAAAAAGTCTTTACAACAGGAGTTTATGAGTACCTATTCCTTAACCATTGGTACTTTTTGGTCTATCATTTTCTTTGTAGTTCCACAATAGAAAATCATAAATTTCCCACACCCAGATGACAACACAGTCTTCTTTAACCAGTACATTAATGGTACAGTGATGCGGGTCCCACTGTGGACATACCTCATGAGTGGGAGACTGAATGGTTAGTAGAAGTGGTGGCATTTCTACGATAATGGAAATAAGTGTAAAGTGACCAGAGCACAGAGAAATAGAAACTGAACTTGAGAAGATTGTAGAAAGCACCAAGAAGCAACATTTCAACCAAACAGCACGAATGCTTCTGCCTAGGGTCTGCTCATGTTGGTGCCTGTGTCACTTTCCTCCTCTATCACTGTCCTCTGTTTAGCTGACTCTGACCTGTACTTCAAGACTTTATGTCTGCATTGCATCCTGCGAGCTTCCTTAATTGTCTCTTCTCCCTGTGTGACTTGTTTATCCCTCCTCTGGCTCCCAGGGCACCTGTACACACTTCTGTCCTGGCTAACATCATCCCATCATTTCCTCCGTCTGCTCACAGCAGCGTGCACTCACTGAGTGTCATGTTCCCCGTGGCTTCTCCATGCCAGGCTTACAGCAAGCACGTCCAGAACGGAAGCTGGACAGTTAGCTGTGATACGTGGTGAATGACTGTGTCCTGCTAGTCTAAACTTTATCAACAGTGGGAAAATGGGGATGTAGTGACGGTTTCCAACAAAGGACTAATGGAATCACTTGGGGGTTTTAGAAAGAAAACTGATGACATGCAAGAATTCAGAGAGAGATGAGAGAGAGGAATTCCAGCTAAGAAATTCAAGTACAGGTGTAAATGAGAGATCAGGGAAGGTCTGAAACAGACTGCTAATGTGAGAATGAAGAAACAAGCTCACATCTTGGGAGCGAGGAGGTCAGGTGGAGAGGTGTGAAGGATGGTTAAGTGCGGGCCTGTGTTTCAGCAGTGAATGAAAGCGGGTTCTGAGCTAACCAGGTGTGACATTTGCTTTTGAACAAAGCAGAATGTTTGCAACTTATCATTTCACCCATGAACTGAAATGATGAAAAATATAAATCCTCACTTCATAACCCTTTCATACGTCTGATTTGACAAAGCAGTCTGGTGCTGTTGCCGCCAAATGCTGTTGCAGGGCATGACTTGGAAAACTGAATTTTGCTTAACAGCAGAATCTCATATGAACAGTTCACTGCCTGTTTTTCTAATCATATGTCAGATAACTTTTTAATCATATCATGTCAGATAACTTCTTAAATTGATGCAGTTGTATATGTTATGTGATAATTTGATGCATCTATAAAGTGTATAATGATCAAATCAGGGTAACTGTTTCCATCTCCTTAAAAATTTATCCTTTCTTTGGGTTTGGAAACTTCCAGCAGGGCTCTTTATAAAATAAAGACCGAGGTGGGTGTTGTGGCACATTCCTGTGATCCCAGCTCCCGGAAGGTTAAGGCTGAGGGTGATTGTGTGTTGAAAACCAGACTGCTCTACTCAGTGAGTTCAAGGGCAACCTGCACTACAAGTGAGACCCTGTGCCAAAAATTAAAAATACATAAATAGAAGCCCTCTAGTTCTTTACATAATAATCAGTTGTCATGACCTGTAGTTACCCTGTTGTGCTGTGGAATACTAGAACTTTCCCAGTGTAACCGTATCTGAGAATCTGTTATTTTCTCCTTCTGTCCCCTTATGCTACATTTACTTGTTGCTATTTATTCTGTTCTCTATTCTATGAAATCAAGAGCTTTCTTCTAAAAATTTAAAAAATTTTAGAGCAACCATTTATCTTCATAAATATTTCAAGAAATTATTTCTCTAAACTATGAAAAATTTATGAATGAAAGTTACGGCTGGGTAATTTTTCCTCCAAATTTTGATAAAGCATTGTGTGTACCTTTAACCACCACCTACACATTTGAGAAATAAAACTCAACTTGTTCTTACTTTTTGTAAAGAATAAAAGTCTTAGTCTAAGGAAAGTCTTAAAGTTTTGATTTTAAGTGACCCGCTATTCTCAAAGTTTAATATTTTTGCTTAAAATGCTTATGTTCTGTCTTCCATGAAGCATAGATTAAAAACAACAACAAATAAAGCTACAAACACTTGGACTGTAAGTTTTAAGAAACCAATTGAGTGGTTTGGCAGCATCCCATATCTCTTCTGTATTTTTTATTTTTAATTCAGAAATAAATTACAGAATTTAGTTTAAGGTTTGGTATCTCACAAGTGTCAATATTTCAGTCTATAACATGTCTTGATAGCACTTTGAAATAGAATCTCTGTAGCGGAAGCAAAATGGGCTCTGAGACTTGGTTAGGATTTTTTTGGCTTGATGCCTGTTGCTGAGGGAAAAAGTAACAAATCCTGAGCATATTTTTGGAACCAAATGCCAAATTGTGCTTAACATCACAGTATCAAGGCTTTCCCTTCAAAAATGACTCCAGATCAAATCCCAGGAATGTTCTGCTTCTGGCAGCAGAATTCTACTCTAAATTAACAAATAGCAAGAGGTAACATCGCGATTGTATTTGACCTGTTGTTATTTAGAATAAAAGTTTTTTATTTCTTAGTCCATGGTCAGAAAACCATGTTGATTTCCATTAAATTCCATGATAAGGTGATTACTTTAATAAGACCTCCTGTCTATATGTATATGGGTATAATGCATTTCTTTTAATACTGGAAAGTTTCTGGAACGAATACAAACTTTTTAATATAAAACGTATCTGAGGAAAAGCCACTTAAAACATTCTTTCCTTATACTGTCCTACTTTGGCATCTGCATTTTTGGAATGTTCTGTTGTGAACACTTAGTCTGGTGATGGTAGCAGTTACTAAGGCAACTCTAACTCCACCCAGATAAAAATGACTCTTGCAGATGAGTCTGTGTGCTTCTGAGCAAATGCTATATGTACGAAGAGTAGAAGTCAAGAGAGTTAAATCTAAGATTTTGATCTTTACAGTGTTGTATATATATGCACATATGCATCTGTAACCATGTACTTTAAATAAATAAGTATAAATAACTTTATATCATTTCTCCATGTAAATATCAAGTATATTCTCAATAGATTGATATTTTTAAGGTCATTTTTGCAACTATCTTACTGTTTTCTTAATCTTACTATCCAATATTTTTCTGTCAGCAAACCTACTTGTCACATTAGTCTTACCCATGAAAACACAGGTAATAACAACAGTACATATTTCAAGCAGAGAAAACTTAGAAACAATTGTCATAGAGGAAAGTAATTTATCTCTGTATTAAAAATACCTATCTCTATCTATTTTTGAGACATTTAAAATGTCTCTTTTTTTGTACTTTCAAATTGTTCCTTCTTAATTATATGCACCTTGAAAATAATTACTTACCTAACGATAAATAATATAGCAGTAACAATTAAAAACAACAAATCTGCAATGAATCATCATAAATTCTCACCCTTTTTCAAAATAGCCCTACATTTACTATTTTAGTTCGTTAAACACGTCACACATCTAGCTGGCACAGTAATCTAAGCAAATTTAAGATTTTACTTTGGCTCTGTGCTCACCAGACAAAGAGGTAATGTGGCTGTCAGGACAGTGGCTAGGTGGCCGTCTACTATCTGGGACCCAAGATACTCTTAGATTAGCGAGTCCTTCTCTCTCTATGGTGATCCATGGCTACTGGTGCTCTCGGGAGACAGGAAATATGTAGTTGTTTAATGAACCTGTTCTTGTAAAGAATTTACAATGTCAACTGCATTTCATTGGAAAGACCCTAAATATCTTTAAAACCAAGGGAATCTGATCATGTGCAAAAATCATGAAATTGTCATCTACCCTTGCTGAAGCACTCCCATGCATGAAAAAAGAATTCTTTTAGCTGATCTATCCCTCCTTTGTGTTGTTTCCATTTTATCTATTTCTGCAGATAACAACTGTACTATAATAATGCTTTCATGTTTTTTCCCCTGATAGCTTCAAGAACTTGCAGGTGAGCAAGAGTAACTTATTCATCCCCAAATCACTAACTCTCTTGGGCTGCTCTTCTAGAAGATACTTGTTCAAGGGTTTAGGAAGAATATACAAAGAAGGCAGAACTAGCATTGTTGGGGGAAGATTTAACAAGATAAGGAAAAGACAAGATTTGGATAATAAATATTCCAAGCAATGAATAATATCTTCTGTCTTGGTTAGTTGCTCTTAGATTTCAGACATTGAAACAATGTCACAGTGCTATTTGCATATATATATTTTTTCTTAATCTGTTTATTTTTCTGTACATTATTCAAAATTTCTACAAATATAACATCTAAAACATTACAGTTTTTTATTTCTTTCCAATAGTTAAACCTTTAATTTATTCCTATTTTTTATTTTTTTCTAGTTTGTATATTCAGTACATAATGTTTTCATTCCTTTTGGGAAGTTGGTGCATGAACGTAACACATCTTAATTCCTTTTTTCAAGCCCTTTTCCCTCTTTTTCTCTTGTACGTAATATTTGTATTCCTTTATGGAGTTGGTTCGTACATATAACACATCCCATATGTTCTTGAATATAACATTGAATAAGAAGATTTATAATGAATTTAAGAACAGTGTTGGAAGGAACTGAAGATTTATACACTGAAGACACTAAACACACTAATTTAAATATGTATATTCATTTCAGAAACCAAAAATATGGGTAAATGTGTGTTATTTAATCAAAGAAACACAGTATGTTAACTTGAGTTTACTATTTCTCAATGGTACATCACTGTAAACATTTAGATTTTTTGAGAATGTTGTATGTGCCTTATGGCCTTTATAGACATTGTCTCTTTTCATCTTCACAGTAACCTCTGATGTAGGCATTTTGGGATGTTACAGAAGTTGCCCTTGATCAAAAACTCAGTAAGACATATCTACCTTCAAACTCTTCATATTAGCCCCCAAGTCATGTTCAATCGAAACATTAAAAGCAGGTTGTAAACTCTCTATTCCTGATGTAGCCACTTACTAAGCTTCATTTTCAAATAGTGGTTTCATCGCAGTGTGCTGAGCATGGCACATTTTCACATTATATAATAAGGCCTTCTTTATGAATATGATGGTCAAGGTAACAGACACATGTTTCTTGCACGTGTCATGATGATGGAGAATGATAGCAGACGAAGCTGGGAATTCACAGATATTGAGAAGCTGAAGTGTCCAGATAGAAGGAAATACACCTGTGACAGAGAGAAAGCATGTGAGGTATTCCAGTGAACAGGAGTCATTTGTTTAGCTCCAGACTCAGGATAAAACAGCAACTGTAAAGAAAAGAAGGAAGAATTCTCATGCAGAGTTCATAGAAAATTCATTTTGTTCAAGAAAAAACTATGTTCTTCAACTAAAGTCTGTATCAAATATTGAATGTTCTTTTTGGGGAGATTTCTTCTCCTTATGCCAAATAGGACATGGCATATTTTCAGTTTGCTTCAGTCTCTTAGCGAGGCACATACTAAATATAGTGAGGCATTAATCTTGGGGTTTGTGTTGCTGGGGTGAGAGATCTGTCCCACTTACCAAAGATGCCACCTCTGGCAAGTGCTTTTTTCTTTCTCCCAAATCTCCTAAGTAGAGGACAGTAGGAATACTTGCTCTAGATATTCACAGCATAATATGCAATAGGAAGACTGTTTAATAAACATTGGATGTTATTATGTCTTTGGAAAGGGCTGCCCCTAAAGTCCTGTTACATGACAGCAATGGAGAGACTACTGTAGCAGCATATTTAGGATATCTTCTCCGGAGGCTCAGAAAACCAAAGGTCTTTAGGACAAGACAGTTCCACTGCAGCTTCAAATAAAAGAATATATCTAAGTCTTACACTCGAGATAATGAAATTCTGATGAGGAAGGCAGTGACTTTGACTTGAGAGCTTGCTAAAGGAGGTGTGCACACTTCACTCCAGCCTGGAGAGTCTCTTGTGCTTCTGATGCTGCCTGGCTCAATAAAAGGATTGTTCTTCTATGTCTGAATTACTGTGACTTGTAAAGGTGTATTTGTGTCTATACTGTTTTGCACGATGGGTTTTTATTGCATAGATGTGCACTGTTGAGTGTACAGTGATTTGAAGTCAGAAACCAGAATCAAAGCTACAATTTCAATGTGGTGCCTTTGAGAAGCTGATTCGTATTTTGCTTGCATAAAACCCCTCAGCAATGCTACTTGATTTGCTATTCATCTGCAACTCCCAGGGCCCTGGACAAGATGTCTTTTCTTAGGCTGTCTTCTATTCCTCTCACTCCTAAAATCATAAACACAGGAAAAAATAATAAAAATTTCATGTCTCCTTTTCTTTGAGGTCATTTTTTTCCAGGACACTATTTTCTTCCAAACTACATATGTTGTCCTAATAAAATGACTGTTAAGAGTCTGGGGTATAATTTTCTGGGTGTATATTTAGACACACATATGATTACATATACATGTTTTAGTTTCCTAACTGTTTGTTTTGTGTGCATTTATTTCATTTTGCTTCTTTCTTGATGTCTTGCTGTTGCCTTGACCCAGTGGGGACGCCCAAGTCCTCAGTGGCTAACCTTTTTATTATAGTGTACAACTCATCACAGGATTTTATAGGTATGAGAAACACACATTAAAAATAACCTTTCAGCAGAAGTGATGGAGATAAAATTATAGCGCTTACTTTATTTTTGCAACATGAGAATTATGTCAAAGTCATGTGATTTTAATTACATAGTATTCATATTTGTGGAGGCTTAAGTAAGCTATGCATCTCCTTAAGTTACAGAAGCATCAACTTGATAATTCTTCCTTTGAATTTGGTGTACATTTGTAGTAGGCTGCTCTGATGCAAGAATTTTTTTACTTAGAAATATAAAGAAATAATTAAATCCTGCTTTAACCAGATTTTTTGTGGTTAAAAAAAGCATTACTTGAAATAGATCTATCATTGACTAAGATATACACCTGTACAGGCAAACGTCTGCAAACCCATTCGGTCATGGCTGGGCCAGCCCAGGCTTCATAACTTTATCCCATGCCTTTGTGATGCATCTTTGATAGGTTATTAGGAAATCAGAGTTCTATTGCTTGGGGAGGTAGCTATAAATCCCTTGTCACTGCCTTTGAGGACTTCACAACCCAGGCAAAACAAAGTCTGAACCTCTTTGTAACATAATGATATATACCTTGTAGTCTGATTAGTTTTCTAGCACTTGACTTTTAAAGTAAATGAAAACCTAGTGTCACAACTGCATGATGGATAAATGTGAAACTGAACAGCCTGAATGTAAAGTCTGTGTAATGAAAGGTTTATGGTAATACCAAAACAGGCTTTATAATATAATGGTTCAAATCTAAATGTTTACCGCCGGGTCATTTTCCTCCTGAGACATTGGACAAAATGCCTTACTTTTTATGTGCCTTACCTTCTTCAGTTGGTAAGAAAAAAATTCTCTTACTTCATAAGATTTAAATAAAGTGTTTAGCTTAGTTCTCAACCAATAACAATTGCATTTCAATGGTGGTTATTTTATAAAGGGAAGACAGTTGACTTTATTTTTATGTTTAACATATTGTGATATAGAGTATAGCTTTAAAATGGAGGTTAATGAATCTCTTGGAAAGAATTAGTCACAGGATGATTGAAGATGTTATTAGAATAAAAAATGACTGCAAAATATAAACCTGCAGTGGCAGAAAGAATGACTGAATCACTAGTCTTGTGGGCACCCATGCAAGAAAAAGCTGAAAAAAGGCTACTGTTTCTAGTCTCTTTGCCATACTGGATATGAGAAGTTAGGGCTTCAAAATCAGGGAACTAGTAGCATTTACTTTCCATATAATTCTTCATTGTTTTGTTTTGTTTTTTGAGCAAGAGTTTCACTGTGTAGCCCAGGCTGGCCTCGAACTCATGGTGATCCTTCTGCTGCCTCTATTGGAATTACAGGCACACACTATTACATCTGGGTGGTTTCCACATAGTTGGAATCTGCAGAATCTATGAGAACCTCAAAAAACAGGGGAAGCCATGAGTAGCATCCCATTTCACATCATCTTTTAGTAGTTAAAATTATAGTTTGAGGTTTCCGACATGAATGTTTTTTGCAGCTTGAATGTTCCAAATAGAGTGCATGATTTATCAGCGTCTAAATAAGCCTTTAGCTAATGTGTTGAAACTCATCATAATCATTTCAGAATTTTACTTAATGATACTAATTAAGTATATAATATCTCTGGATGCCACATAGCCATGAATGATTTGTATAGTTTGTTAGTAAAACTGAACATTAGGGAATGTTCAGATTCTCTATTAATTTATGCAGAAATGAGCACCAATGGAGTAATTCTGTGGGGATTAGAAATAAGTGAAAAATTTCCTATCTTTCTATTTCCTTTTTCCCATTAGTAGAATGCTCCTTTTGAAGATAGCTCTGCACAGGAAGGTTTGTACAATGTTCTTCATCTAAGGTTAGAATAGTAACATGTGATTCCAGCATTGCTATTACAACAAGTTAGCTTGTTTGACAGCAATTATATTACCAATCATAGCTTTGGTTTTCAAAATAATTTTCCATTTGATGTTACTGTCTAAATATCTATATACTTTATTGAAAGGTATATTCATTTGTTTTGGTCTGCTGGTTTTCATAATTTCATGGTCATACACTTCTTACAGAAGTAATACACATGGTTTATATTGTAATAAATTTTGCTATGTTGTATGTATAATAGGCTTTTTAACTTCTGGAAAGCAAGTATATTGATCTGCAGTTCCTTAAAAGATCATCTTAATCACTCTTTTCATCTCCAGGATGCAATACCCCAACACCCACGGCCTAAGGAAAGAGTGGTTTATTTTGGCTCCTAGTCTGTGGGAGTGGTTTATTTTGGCTCCAAGGCAGAAATGGCCAGGAGGAAGGGTCTGCCTGGGAAGAAAGCTGCTCAAGTCCTGGTGACTGAGTAGCAGCAGAGAGAAAGAAGGAGCAGGGAAGAGAGATAGACCCTTTCAGGTCCTGCCCAAGTGGCCTGTCTTTGTCCAACCAGACCATCCCTGACAGCACACTCGGGCCACCGAGCTCACCACCGAGCTCACCAGTAGATGAATCCGCCAATGAGCCCACGCCCAGTGATCCAGTCTCCTTCAGAAGCTCTCAATTCACATGTGTAAATGCCATACTGTTTCCCTAGTGTGAGAAACTTAAAGAAGAAGTAAGATCCAAAGACACAATAGACATTGTGAAAGGAAAAAGAAATTGCTCACGGGGAAAGAAGAATTGGGACGGAGGCAAGCAGAAAAGAAAGAAAGGAAAAATATATTAAAATGTATATACACAAGATACCTAATATAATTGTACTATTCGTTCTATTCAGGGAAAGGAACAGTTAGTGTTCATATTCTTTTATCAATTTTGCATGCCTCTATCTGGTAATCTGAGCACTCTTTTGAAGATAATATGCAATATAACAGCCATTGTTAAATCCCTCTTATCTTTACTTGAAATTCTATATTGCTATTGTTTTGTTTTTGGTTTTTTCCTTCCCTTTAAAAAAAAGCCCTTTTCTCTGTACAAAAGGCTTTTAGCTTTTTGGATCTAAACCATAAAATGAATACAAAATGAGTATCTTTAAAAGTTGTGAAATTTTTGTTTAAAAAGTTCCATGTTTAGAGAACTCATGTCCACTTTTAAGAAGTTACAAATAATATAGCACACCTGTCAACTCTCCACCACCACCTTTTTAAAAAAATTAAAAATAATAGAATTCAACAAAACAAAACAGAACGAAGCCAATCAAAACAAAGCAGCAAAATTGGTACAGAACTTCAAAGCAGGATACTAGGTAATCAATAGATACCATAGTATGTCTTGTTATTTTCACAATAGTTGTCCATTCCATCAGGTATAGAAAAATCAAACCAAAAACAAAGGAGAATGAAACCAATCAAAACAGAATATTGAATGAAGCAAAACAATCAGAACAAAGCAAAAGTTTCAAAGGCAAGATAGAAGGAAATCTTCCATATTTGCTATATTATATATTCCCAATAAATGCTCAGACCCCAACCCCAGGACTGCAAAGTCAACCAAACAATACAAGCATTTACTTGCTTTTTGTATCTTAGTTGTTATCAACTCAGCCTGTCCTCTGAACCAGCAGATTGCTTATAGGGGGTGGTATGATTCTCAGTCTGCTTGTTGGTAGGCTCACTGGAGGTGCTGTCTGACTTTTTTCTTCCTGGAATCTGCACTGCTTGTATGGCCTACCAGAAAGGCTGGCTAACTTACAAGGCAGTTCCTCCCAGTTCCAGCATGGCCAGTTCTCAGGGAGGTACTGGCTTTTCTCTTCCTGGAATCTGCACCAACATCACCTTTCTTAATGAAAAATTGCTCCTAAATAATTGAACTACTGAGACGAGGCGGCGCATACCTGTAATCCCAGCACTCAGGAGGCTAAGGCAAGATGATCACTGTGAGTTTGAGGCCAACCTGGGCTACACAATGAGTTCAAGGCCAGCCTGAACTACACAGCGAGACCCTATCTCAAAAAAAAAAAAATCATCATTGTAATTCAGATGGTTTTACACTGACTTGGTATGTTTGAAGCTATAGTATATGAAGATATATTCAAATATTTCAAGGAAAAGGACACTATGGTAACTACTGTTAAGTCTGGTTATTTGGGTTATTTGGTGGTGAAGCACTAGGTTGCTGAAACTGTCACACTTTGACCTGTATTGTTATGTCCCCTTTTATCTCAATCTCTCCCTTATTCATTAAAAAATTTAGTTATTTTTTATGATTTTTTTAATTTAAAAAGGGGAAAAATCACAAAAATTAGAAGGATATATAATAGTAACTTTTTTTGATTTCCTATTAACTTGATTTGAAGTCCTGTAATACTCCCGCTATATTGTTTTGACTGATTAGACTCTGTTCCGTTCTGTATGATAGTATCAAGTTTGAGAGTATAGGCAACTACTTTGAAGGCAGTAAGATTCACTATGATGCCCATTTTGGTTTGACTATTATCTTCTTTGGAAGTCCTATAATATTTACAAGGCTTAGGTCTCATTGGTTTTGTTCTCTACTGTCTTGTTCAACTTTATAATACCTAATGAGATAGACAGTTCTTTTTAAGGAAGCAAGAGGCATTGTGGTGACCATTGTTGATGGCCTTGTACTCTGTTTTTGCATCATGTACTGTGTCTATCCTTGGTTTTGACTGACAGGTTTGTTTTGCCACATTTGACTTTATTCTCTTTAAAAAAAAAGTAATAAGAACTAAGGAGTAATAAAACCCAAAATGTGTAAATTTTGTTGTAAAAAAGAGAGGGAAAAAAAGTGCTCTAAAGGATACAACTGCAAGTGTGTTTAGGGGTGTTAAATAGATGACCATATTAATGTTTTTGGTTGGATCATTGAACACAACTATTTGCAGTCTCATTGTTTGAATGTTCACTTTGTATGCTTTGATACTGTGACTTGAGCAACTATCTCTAAGATGATAATGTGTAATCTATTAAGTGGTGATTTCTTACTGTTTTTTTTTGTAGTTCTGTATTACTTGTACCCTTACACCACTTTGTTTTGTTTTGTTTTTCCTTATAAATAAAATTTAAGAAAAATAACGTAGATTACCTCTAACTCATTGTCAATGCAACTATATGATTTTTGTTTTACGTATTATTTGTTCTTTGAATATTCAAACATTTCCTGAGTCCTCACAATGTATGAGACATTTATACTCGGGTAGAATAGGTTATTTAGGATTCTTTAAACATTTTTGAAGTTACTGAGAAAAGAGAAAAAGTAGCTGAGGAAAAACAAAGATTCATTCATTTAAGAATTACATTGGAGGCTCTTTTTTTTTGGCAAAGTGTAAAGCTACCACCTTTTTAAGAATAGGTATTTTAGAGCAAGATGTGAGACCCAGTTCCAGGGAAGCGCATAGAACAGCTTCTCCCTGACACAGCTGCCAGGTGAACTTGGGAAGTCATCGTCATGGGGTGGTTGTGTGCTCCGGCTTTCGCAAGGCTTACTTCTGTTCTCATGAGGGGTTTTTTGAGCTTTGGGATTTCCTTTAGTACCTCGGGTATCAGTATATTTGTCCAAATAAAGAGCAAAGAATTAGTTGTGGTGAATGTACATGAAGTGAGAAGGGCTTTATCACTTTATTATAGCAGAAAGTGGATGTTAGGAGAAGTTAAAATAGATGCTAGGACATGCAACTGCCTTTTAGCTGGAAAATATTTTAAGTTTTACATACTTTGGCATAGAGAAACAAAAATTACTTTTTATTCACTGTCATCATTTTTGGGTAATCTTTTATGAATGAGTGTTATGTAAATCTAGTTAACTGTAATTACAGTTGTCTCTGACCAAGTTGCTTAATAATAGATGTATTTTAAGAGTGCCCCTAATAGGCAGCCTTTTGCTCCAAGACCTGTATATGCACATGTGCAGCCTACTTTCTACTGTCATTCTTTGCTACCCTGACAATAGTATTCAGATAAAATGTCTCCACTCACAGAGCTCATATCAACTAGTTCTTGGATTAGTGCTGTGCCCATCCAGATTCATGCTGTTCCTCTATTATTGTAGTTTTTTGAGGAAAAGCCAAACTTCTAGATAAGGTGCCATGCGGAAGAATAACCCACTAGGCAACCAACTGACCTATTATTTTTCCATCTCTTCACTAAGCAGCCCTGCCAAACCTGCAGTCAGCACAGATCACAGTCAAGTATACAAAGTGTGTGCTTGGCCACCCACTATGTTTCCTGACATAAGAGAGTTAAGACAGCTCTTAAATATTTCCTGCCTAAGGATGGTAGATGGCATTTACTTATTTTATTAATGACAGTTAAAAAAATTATACCTAACATTAGCAAATAGAGCTAAAAGAGTGAATTAAATGGAAGTGTATGGAAGTACATTATGTAAATAATTATAGTATACATGCACAGAAACATCTAGTGATAGAAAAGAGGAACTGTAATGTAAATGAAAGTATTTTTTAATTCAAGCACTTTTTAAAAACAATGAATTCAGTCAACAGTCTGGGAACATACAAATAATTTAGATTGCTGCTTGTGTGTAGATATAAATTTTCTTTTTGCTGTCAAGAAGAATGCCAATGTAAACAATATAATTTTTCTCTGTGAATGTAAGGATTCTCTGTAAAGACTGCTGAGAAGATGAAAATAGATGCCATTTAATTCAGCATTGTTTATTTCCAGAGGCCATTCTGAACTCTGAAATTGGAGAACCAAATCAGTGTAGAAGTGTAGACAGCTGGAAGTGTAGACGGAATGCTAATGGTTCAGTGAGGTCTACTTATTTCTGATTACAGAGGCACAATCCAGGAAATGAGTAGTGTCTCTTTAAAATTATGTAGCAGAGATCTTTCATGTGATTTATTATGCATAGTGTCAACATCAAACGGATTAAATAAGGAAAATGAATGGGGTTAAACCTAGACCTTAGATTCTGCACTAGAGTATCACTTATTTTCCACCACAGATCTTTTCATGTGTTGTTCAGTGTTGCTGGACCCATTTTGGATTCCAGTGGCAAATTAATAATCTTTCTGTGAGATAGCTACCTGTTGTTTCATTTAGTGTTACTAGTGGTACACAGAATAGCATTAAATAGTGGGTATTTTCTATGGCTTCTAAAGGATCTCTTTCAAAATTAGCTTTAAATATTGTTAGGATCATTCCCAGTCCACTGCAGAGCTCAGCTAGACAAAATTTATAAGAGATTTTAATAGAAGGTCATTGTATGATCCTCAGATACTGTTAATCACATTGAAAACAAACCTGTCACTGAGAGGGACCCAAACCAACAGAGCCATTTGCCAAATGTGTCTTTTTAAATAGGAGTGCTGGCAGTTGGGATGAGTGTTCTGTCACACTTGAGAGAATCCAAGTCCCTAAAGGTTTGTAATAACGCTTAGCTATTGTCGAAACATGTCTTCATAGATGACTTAGTAAATATCTGTTTTTGTATCATGAAATGGTATACAAGTTAATTTCCCCTTGCTTCCTTTTATACACACCTACACTTTCTCCCCCAAAAACTACGAAGTGCGAAAACAATTTTGATTTCTGACTGTTAGTATCACACAGACCACCTGCTCATCATCTGCTAGTCATATTGACAGCATTTACAGTTTTAAACTAAAAATAGTAACTGTATTAGGAAATTAACAGTTTTCTGATACAAGCCTTATTTTGTGTGTAAAGTACCTGATAGTTATTTTTATCTTTTGTTTGAGAACATTTGATAATAGAACTGACTGATTTTGAACTCAGTTATTTAGAATAACTATCATAGCAGCCTCTTAAAGGCTAAATTTAAAATCTGCTGTTCTTCCATAAACATTTTGACTATTGTTACCATGGTCAGTTCCGACACAGTGAAGGTCAGTATTCATTGCATTCATACTAGCGTTCTTGTAAAAGGTGTTTCAAGTGAAAGCCATCAGTTGAAAGTCAAACACACCTTGGAGGTGACTCAAAACAGTGAATTCTAACCTCACAGAGGTTTTTTATTTAAAGATGACTTTGTTCTTTCCTGATAAATTGCCTTCTGAATATATTCCACATAATGATAAATGTTTTATAAACCATTTCAATGTATCTGAAATAAGCATCTATGTGTAGAGTCGTTACTGTGAGTACATACTTCAGAAGCAGTAAACCAAACCACCAGTGTAAAACGTGTGTGATGTTTTTAGGTCTAGAGATAGAGAGTTCTATGGAAGAAATGACATATTTGTTCAGCTCAGATTGCTTTAGTCTGAGATAAAAATCTTTTTCTGGTGTTGTGCAACTTATTAACTATCTGGCTATTTCAGTGGTAAAAACAGATTTTATGTCTGGTTGTGTTTGTACATGATACCTAAAAGATATTTGAAGAATAAATGACTAGCAATAAGAACAAAAATATATACAAGCACCTTTTGGGGGGGTATAATTCACTACTCTTGAGTTGTTAATAAGGATGTCAGTAGCAATTAATTGAATAAAACATTAAATTGATTATTAGAACATTAAACAGTTTGTAAGTCCAAATGTGCCCAAAATATCTATCTCACATTACTATAGATTATCAGATAGTGATTTGCTTAATGGTTCTTTCAAATTATTCCACTTAATTTTCTTCTCATCTCTTATCTAAATATCTGGATCACACTGGTTAAAAGGTAGGAGGGTACTGAATTTTCCTAGAAAATTTCACTTAAAATGAAAAAAATTCATGATGTATAAATATACTTACTGTTCAGTTTTATATCATCTAGGGCTTTTAAAAATGTTTTTATATTGAGATTTTTATATTAATTTACCAGTAATTAAAAGTATACAATTGCCTTTAATTTTCTTTGAAAATATTAAATTATTTATATCCAGACATTTATCAATTTTTCATGTTCCTGAAAAAGGTATGAGTTTTAGAAAAGGGATAGATTGTTGCATGCCTGTAATTCCAGCACTCTGAAAGGCTGAGGCAGGATGATTACAAGTTTGGACCCAGCTTGGGCAATTTAGTAACTTACAGAAACATTGTCTCAAAGTAAAATAAAATAGAGAAAAAGAGCAGGGGGTGTAGTTCAGTGAAAAGGCCCTGGGTTCAATCCTCAGTATCACCAAAAAAAAAAAAAAAAAAGAAAATCAAAAGCATATAAGAAATGTGTAACAAATACTGTCTTCCAGCTTTACCTGAATTGGAAGAAAATCTTTTGCTTATTATTATTATACTTCCTTTTGTCAGTAGTTCTGAAGGACTCTATGTAAAAATTTACAAAACATTATGGGAATATTTATGCTTAAATTCTTTAAAACTTATGTTTAGGACAAATTGTAACTTTGGCATCATTTAAGATTTAAAATTCAAACTAGCAGTATTGGAAAACTTGAATTTTATTATTTACCTGATATATTTAATAATTTAGGTTCAAATAATTTATTTGATAATACTTCAATTTATTTATTAAATAATATATTTCCCAGTATCTTTAATACAGATGAGTTTTACACTTTTCCCATGATAATAATAAAAAAAATTCTAGTGGTCATATTAAGTATACTTTGTGGAGATTTACTTATTTATTACTTATTTTGTATATTTGTATTACTTATTTTGTATTTATTTTTCAAAAATATTCATATACAGTTGTCCCTCTGTATCTGTGGGGGATTATTTTCAGGATACCCTCAAACACTGAGCTCTGCAGGTGCCCAAGTGATGTGAAATGACATAATGTTTGTATGTAACCCACAACCTCCTATGTACTTTAAATCCTCTCTAGATGGGTGATACTTGATACAAATAAATGCTGTGTAGATAATTGTTAGACTGTGTTGTTTATGGGATAATGACAAAAGGGAAAAGTATGCACCTGCTCAGTACAGAGCTAATACTTTTCAAAGTCTTTGTCCTGCTATTGACTAAATCCGTGTGCTATGAGTGAGATAAAAATGTCCCTCGAAAGGCTCATGTGTTCCAAAGCAAGACATTTTGAGAGCAGTAGATCATGGGAGCACCAACCTTGTTCATGATGAATCCAGTTCAAGGGAGACTGACTGTTAGAAGGCAGGCGGGTCTGGAGGAAATATGGCATCAGGGCCATATTTCCTGCTGCTAGCCGCTTCCCCTCTCTCTGTCCTCTCTCTGTCTCTGTCTCTGTCTCTGTGAATCTCTGTGTCTGTCTGTCTGTCTGTCTCTTTCTTTCCCTCCCATTCCCTCCTGGTGAACAGTTCTTTTCTGCCATTGCTTCCATTGTATTTCTACCTTGGAGCCAACCAGTCGTGACTGAAATCTCTGAGACTGTGAGCCAAAATAATTATTTCTTCCTTTTAGTTATTTTTGTTGGCTATTTTGTTCCAGCAATGGAAAGCATACTGATACACAATGGATATGAAATCCACAGATACAGCCCAGTGACTGTATTCACCTTGGTCAAACTGATGCAAAGAAAGTATATTATTAGCAAATACCTCCTGGTATTTTATACTTACATTTTATGATAATTAAATGTGAAAATAAACATTCAAACTCTTTGAATTAATTTCTTTTACTTTTGCAAATCTGTACCTTTTTATTTTCAAAATAGATATATTTTTAGTTCTTCTGCCTCACTTTTAATATGGGTCTTTATATATTGTGCCTTTTTATCTTAAAATTTATCACAAGCACAAACTGCAGTAGCCTGAGTTCCAGTTGGAGCCTAAATGGATGAGCGAACCTTATTATTCTCAGCCCCCCACGGTTGTGCAGTATGCCCACATCAGTCAGTGCGGAGGCCGTCTGCCAGGCTCAGTGCCATCCGTAGTTTAATGGTGTCATGGAATCTGGGAATAAAGCTGTCCATAGATGATGCCTTTTCCTTTCCATCTCATTATCTTCTCCTTTATGAGTTAATTAATAAAAAATTTAGGTGTTAAATCAGCACTTGGTGAAACCTTAAAGGCTTTGGTATTTTGATTCTGAGTGTGAATAAAAATACCTGAAGAATGAAAAGCTTGAGCCTGTTCATGAACACCTACAGAGTATAACATATCTTTCATGCTTAAAAACATTTGCTATCATTAATGAAGATGTTAAATATGAATTAAATATAAATTGTTGATTTGTTAAACTTGTTTCCAGGTTGAAAAGTAAATGTTTGCTTACTTGTTTTAAATTATAATCATTGTGATTGAAACGGCAATTTTCCTGTTATCGCTCTGTTTAGAATAGTAAAAATTAAAGTAAAAATTCAGTCACTGATCCCAAGCTCTACCATAGCCATGCATTTTTCAAATACATCCTATTAGACTCTTTGGAGGATAGAAAAGGTAAAGATAATTCATGAGAGTCCACCAGCATCACAGGCAGAAACACAGACACCGAGGCACACGTTGTGCTCACAGTGTCATACAGTTGCAGTTATTCACAGTTGAAAATCAGATAAAATGCTTAAATGTATTGAGTCATTGGAGTTAAAAGACAATTACAGCCAGACTTACGGCTGTGCTAAAATAAAGCTAGTTAAAAAAAACCAACTGAACGTCCTCATGATACAAGTCTGACTAATGTTTCACTTTAAATCGAGGAGCAGCATTTATCTTTGGCTCTGTATGTCTGTTTGACAGCTTGCCCATATCCGTTAAGCAGCGAGGAGAGAAGGGTGCGTGACAAGACGCAGGGATTGATATGTAGCTTGTGATAATTCCTGGATGCTGCTGTCTGTTTGGGTCTAGAGATGGATCTGTAACTGCTAATAACTGCTGCCTGCCACCATCCCCGGGGTCATTTCCTTAACCCGGGCATCTTCAGACCTGACACTGTGGATAAACGTGGCTCCCTTCCATTGCACATTCCATCTGCTGGGCCTGAGCCTCGCTCCACTGTGTCCCAAGTGATCTATTGGACTCTCAAAAGTGTTTCACTGTGCTCAAGAACTCTTTGAAATCTACTACCTTGAAGTTTCTGGGGGAGAAATCATGCAACATCCTTCACTTCTCTCTGGAGTCTAGAGTATTCCAGTGACCTCACTCCAGTCAGTCAGCAGGGCTTCCTCTCCCTCTGAACATCTGATCCAGCAGGTGGTGACACTGTTTCCTTACCCCTCTACACCATAATTCTGATATTCACAATTACCCCCATCTCTGTTGTTTTTCCAAGAAAATCATCGTAAAATAGGATCACATAGAACATCAAGAAGGCACACCAACTAACAATTTGGATTCAACCAGACAACCCAGCTTATGTAGTTTCTGAAAGAGTTAGGTTTGAATTAAGGTCAGAAGTGTGAGGAGGATGCAGTTCTGTGATGAGAAAGTGGTGGATATGTGGGGGACATTCGAGTGTGGGACAGAAGTATCCAAGGCAGAATGCACCCCAAGGCTTTGATGACCTGAGGACCCAGTGTTTGCAATGGCACAAAGAGGACAAAGTCCATAGAATACATTGAGTATGAGTCGAGATGAAAGGTGGAGATGGAACGACGTATTTCAGACCTTACAAGCTGTAGTAAACAAAATTGATTTTTATGGATAGACTTGTGAGCTTTGTAGGAGCAGGATTAACATTATGCTAGACAAATCATTATAAACAAAAGGTACCAGAAACAAAACAAAACAAGACTAAGGAAAGAACAGCAGGGACAATAATGAGGTTGTATTGATGATTTTGTTCACAATTATGTGTGTATTTCCCTTTCAATAATGTAAACTTACTATTTTAAATTTATATATGTGTATATATATATATATATATATATATATATATATATGTGGATATACACGATTTATGAATATGGACATTTTTTGAACAATATTGCCAAACGTGATATTTATTGCATGGTTGCAGTTTACTGATAGGAATCTAATACCCATTATTTTAAATAACACCCATTTACTAATAATTTCAATAATACTCATTAACATAGGAACATTTATTTTCCTAGAATAAAAAATCTAAAATTTTTTATTCTAAAAATTTGTGAGAAAAAAATCGTTTGATGATGCATATGAAATACTTTCAAATAACAATATAAATGGAAAGATTGTAATTTGTGTTTCTTGATAAGTTCCAAGTCATCACTCAGGAGTGAAATGGGTTCAGATTCAGCCAAGTTCTCAAAAGCATTTGCTTTTATAGATTCCTTCAAAGAGCAAAGAGTCTTGAATCATCAAATGTCTGTCTTAGATTTTTAAATCTAAATATGCCTTATTTTGGAAAAACAAATCATATCCATAACGATATCATACATAATTCTTTGCACCAAACTTAAAAATGAAGCACTTTTTATTTGTACCTCACGTGCTTATCACACAAGTATCTTATTTGTGAAGGTTTTAAGATCCTCAATGCATGCAATACTACAAGATGTCTTAAATACAATAATTCATTTTGTGTAAGCCTCTGAAGATGATTGCCACAAATACAGCAAATAGTACAAATTTTAATTGCTTATCTTTACCACAAAAGACTTTATTTTGCTTTTAAGTAATAGGGTCTATTGCTTTTTTTTCTCTTCCTCTCAAAACATCTTTCCTCTCCATAGATTTTATATTACTTACAAAGGAATATTCTAATAACAGATGCTGTTTATTGCCTTTCTTCCTGGAACAAGTGTTAATTAATCTCTCTGGGTTTGAGTGTGGAAAGGAGTGAGAATTGAGGAAAGGTGAGTAATTATCTAGGGAGTTACTTTGTCTTCCTAGGAGCCAGGCATGTGCAGGTGCTGGGTAGGAAAGCTTTTGAAAAGGAAGTGGAGCAGCCACTTAGCCAGGACCTCCTCAGGGGTCAAATGTCATCACTACATGAGGCCCTCTGGCATTTGCACTTCTGCTGACACTTGATTGGATAGGTAGTCATCGGTCTTGTTCTTGGCACACTTACCTGTTGTTACAATTAAAAATTGTGTCAACTTGAGAAATTTAGAAGTTTAATTGAGAGACTCAGTAGGCAACCAGGATTCATACTTTGTAAATGTCCTCATCCTGTGCAGGAGGAGTGCACAGAGTTTTGTGAGCGTTCCATCTGCCCTGGAGACTGTATACAATAGAAGGGAGGAAAAGAGGCTTGCTCCCCGCCCCGCTTTTCTCTGGCATGCCTTGAAGTGTTGCCTCAGTGCACATCACCCTGCCCTGGAGTCAGGGGATTATGGACTGAAACCTCTAAAAACTGTAAGCTAAATAAACTTTTTCTTCCTTCATTTTTGGCATCAGGTCTTTTGTCTCAGCAATGAAAGAAAGGTAACCAAGACATCTGTACTCTGTAAATTGGATAGTTTCTTTCAAATCACCAAAATATTTAATATGAAGTAAACAAAAAGATAACTGAACAAAACAATATAATTTATAAAATTACTTACAGTAATATCCCATAAGATAGCTATTTTTGAAAAAAAATTACATGATGCACTGAACTCATTAAAAAGTTATTATATTGAATATGCTTGGAAATCTGGAAAATAACTTGTATCTCTATGTTATGATTTGTGTCTCCCTGTCATCCAGAGCCTCATGAGGTCCTAGAATTTTTTGGATGTGACTGAATTGAGTTTGTGATTGATTAATTGTCTAATGCTGGGATTAAGGGCGAATGATTGCTGGATCAGTCCACTGATTGGATTGGCACAGCCATCATCTCATAGTCTGAGACAGAAGTCATCTCACCCTCTCTTGTTGCCTTTGCTGTCTTCTGCCACCATGAATGATTGCCCCTTCTGCCATGCCACCCTGCTGTGGAGCCAGCTGGTGATGGGCTGAAACCACTAGAAATTGTATAATAAACCTCTCCTCCTTCAACTTTGGGTGTCCTGTTTTTTGCCCCAGCAAAGAGAGAAAAGTAACTAAGATACTTTATTATGTGTTTACTGATGTTTATGTAACTTTTCAAGGTGGTTACCTAATTTGGGTAAGAGATTATACTACTTGGAAAATTTACAAATATGAACCTGAAACACTTTTTAAGTCTATAAAAGTAACTTAATAATTTAAGATTATAGTAGATGTTAAAACTAAAAAAAAAAGATTTCAGAGTGGTTAAGTTCAGCCTAGTAATTTGTTTCTCAGAAGTATGTTTTTCTTTTTTTTTTTTTTTCTGCTAGAAGTATGTTTTTCAAAAAGTAAAGAATATGACTTCTATCCAGAAATCAAATGAACACATATCAAAAGTTTTATTCGTTAGGTAATTAGTATTGGAATTGATAAGCTAATAAGACTAGTTTAAAGGAAACACATGAGTAAAATTTATAGACTCTAAGAAACTTTAAAATAATTTGACTAATCTAAAACTGATTAACTTTTATCTAACTTTTATCAGTGAACTGAAATTATGTTTTCTATTGGAGAGAAGTCTGTAGATCAGCCTATTACTGTGTGGTATTGGGGCTCTAATCAAATAATTAACAAATTCAAATTCAGGTGTTTTGTCTCAGGTAATTTAATATTCATTGAGTGAGACCATTAAAAATAATATTTAATGGATTTGTAACCATCCTCTTTCAAGTTTCCAATAATTTTCTCAAGGGGCTGGATGCTAAGAAAGTCTGATAACATTAAAGAAATCAGATATTTCCCCAGAAATATCACCAAGGATACATATAGAGCTAGAGGTAGACAGAGATAGATACATCGAAAGATACAGTGATCAAAATACACCACACTAAATATTTTAAAAATTGTTACATTAAAAGATACATTACCATTAATCCCTTTCAAAATTCTCCCCCATAGAACACACTTCTAGGGGCTGGGGATTTAGCTCAGTGGCATAAGCGCCTGCCTTGCAAACAGTCAGTCGTGAGTTCGATCCCTGGTGCCGACAAAAACGAAAAAGACAAAAAAAAAAGAACACACGTCTCCCACTGCTCTTGCCAGTTTCTGAAGCAGTTCTTGCAGTCTTCTTCTGTGAGTGTCTTTACAGGGTTTGATCAAAAATTCAGTGAATGATACTGCTGGGTGGCATCCAATGAAAACTTTATGATGAGTCCTCATCCACTTTATTCACTGAATCTGACAGTGTGACATTTCTGGCCCTTCCCCAAAGTCAAAATGACCATGAAAGTGAGACATTTTGAATCAATTCAGAATATCAAGGCAGCCACAACAAAGCAACAAAAAACACTAAAAGGATTCCAGAACAGTTTTGGCATGAATAATGAGAAAAGTATGTTTGAGACCAGGGTGAGTATGTTGAGCATGATTAATGCTAGTGTGTTTTTAATGTAGCAAATTTTTTACAACTCTATAAATATTTTCCAAATTGTTAGATCACATCTCCTCTATGTATAATAATAATATGTATAATATGAGTGTGATAAATGTGTTTGTATTTACACATATACTTATACACGTGCATATTTTTAACAAAACAAAACATACTGGAGGTAGATTAACCTGATTTTAGCAGAGGTACCGTGCTTTTGAAAGACAATGATAATATCACAATAATTGTTCACAATTTTCTTTAGTTTTTTTCCTTTTGTTACAGTGTCAATAGAAATCAACTCAGAGATACTAGTTTCTGAAACGTGTGGCAAAATTTAAAGTTGAATATAGAGGGAACTAAAGACATATGAGTAGATGTCAAATGAGAAAGTGTTTTTTATTCTTATATACTCTTCACTGTTTTTGTTCTTGTGTTTACCACATCCAGTTATAAAGTTCCCACCTACCTATTGTACTTCAAATGTATTGCTAAAATATATAGTGATATAGACTGTTAATGAATTCCAATAAATCTTTTAATGGTTTAGAAGGTCAAATGTTTTCTCATTTTCCTGGAATTTCCAGCTTTTTAAGTAAAAATTGGTAAGAGTGTTTCAGCATAGCATGATGGTATGTAGCACACCTAAGCACAGACACCCTTCCCTGCCACAACTGGCCTTTGAGACATGCCAGGGACTGGAAGCTCAAGAGGATGGCCTGGCTTCCTGAGCCTATGTTTTACACTACTGAAAGAATGTGTTCATTAGCTGTATTTGCAGAGTGGATCTAATCCTAGAACCTAACTGCTTAGGTTATGGTAAGGTTCCCAGTGAGTATCTAACAAGTACTAAATCCCCAAAATTTTCAAAATTGTATTAGCTGTTAATGTTATGTAGCATACAGTTTCACTAGGTAGTCAAGACACTTCAATTTAAAAATTGTCTGTATACATTTATCTCTTGGTGACTCGAAGGATCAACATTTTTATTATTAAAGTTTAAATTTTGTATGATCTTTCCATTTTCCAGATTTCTAAGATATGATAACACCAGGAGTAGAACACGAGGCCAATCTGCGATGACCTGGGAGCCCATTCTTCAAGGGCAGAGAGCTAGGGGTGGGGATCATGTGCAAGGCGTTACCTGATAGCTACACAGATTGTGGCTTTGCTGGAAGCCTATGCTGTCAGAGAAAACAGATTACTTCCTGTTAATTTTCTCCACAGAACATAGTCTTCTTAGTAAAGAAAAAAACTCACCATTTGTATTATACATAAATTTCTGAATAGCAGATTTTACAAAAGTTAGTAACCTCTGCTAAAAGAGGTATGTTAAAGAAATGCCAAAGTGCCCCTCTCTATTTCTTAGAGCAGTATCACTAGACACTTAGCAATCATCCTCAAACCTTGTTTTGAAAACTCAGGTTCCTGTTGGCTCATTCACAGAGATTCTGATTAGGGAGCTAAGAGAGAAAGCCTAGGAATTCACGTTTGTCATGTAGTAAGTACCTCAGGAGACACATAGACATGCTTTCTTAATAACCTGCAACAAGTTATATATGAAAGGTAGGTAAATTTTGAAAATGTGGCATAAACATGTAATATAAAACAATATATATTTGCTTGTGATAAATTATGAGATCTTCATAAGACATTTAAATATGAATATTGATTTAGGATATAAAACATGGAAGGATTCCTATTTAAAAATAATTAAATTGAGTTCATAATTTGATTACACTTGGTTTTCCTTAACTTGCGTGCCTGTATTTACCCTCTTTTTCTTATGCTTTTCTTGGCATTGCTTGCCAGGCCCTTTTGAAAAAGATAGATATGATGTTACCCTTGCTCTTAGATCCTGACCACTCAGTGGGAAGTGTTTACCTCCACAGTAATCACCAACCATGGCAACCTGAGGTGAAGTCTGGCTGTGGGAGAGCTCTCAAGGGAGTGCACAGGCCATCAGGGAAGAACCCATAGAGGAGGTGCAGCTATTCACTGCCTGTGTGCTGGACACTTTATTCCTCTCAGATGCCTTTTCTTCTAGTGGACATTTGGCTGGTCTTAGGAAAAGGTAATTAGGAAAACTGGTGAAGAAATGGAGGCAGTTCTTAGCCCTCAGTCTCTTGGCTTTTGCTTGTATTATTATTGTGACACAGCACAATATAATAAGGCATCTTCCAAACTCCGTGGGTGGATATGCTTTGCTTGGCATGACTGTGACCAGAAACCAGATTTCCCTATCAGTGTGTTACTCTAGGTAGATTATGCCGCTCTCCAGATGATCAGTTACCAGTTTACTTCTTGTCTTGCTAAGCTTTCACACCTTACGATGGTGATACAGTGTGAATATAACTTTACTGTCTTGATCACAGCAGGCACTTGATTCACATTTCTTTAGTAGCTTAGATGAAATCAGATCAGAGAAGTATATTATATGTCATAAAAAATGTGCAAATTGCATATGACCCCCTTGAAAACAGGGTAGAGATGGTGAAGGCACATTCCAAAGTCCTACCTCCCCCTCCCCTTCCTCCTTCTTTCTTCTTTCGTCTGTGTATCAGAAAATTTGGCCAAGAAGCAATCTTCTTCTTACTACTCATTTTTTATTTTTTGAAAATTAAGGACTAAAAATACTTTTTTTTTTTTGTCTTTTTTTGAGACGAGGTCTCGATATGCAGTTCAGGCTGGCTTTGAGCTTACTTTGTAGCCCATGCCGGTCTCGAACTCTCCTCCCACCTCAGCCTCTTGAGTGCTGGGATTATAGGCGTGAGCCACCACGCCCAGCTAGGACTAGAAATACTTAAAAGTGCAGAACCGCAACCTGTCCCTAGTGATGCTCTCTTAATTAATGTGGTGATCTGTGTAGAGAACAGGGACATTGGCACAGTCCCTCAATAATTATCTAACCAAAGCCTTGAGATTATTACAGCAGGAAGATTTTTAAGACACAAAGCATCCAGAAAGACTTGACCTCTCATGTTGATTCAGGCCTTTCATTAATTTTTTTTCTCATTTTAATGTTTCATTGTGATGTTAAGTCTAAAATCAGATAAATTCTTGGAACCCAATATGTTACTGAATTCTCAGAAGATTTCAATATAAAATAAATAAGCTTTTTAAACAGTGAGAACAAGAGGCTTGACTACAAAGAAAATTAAGAAATACTCAGGTGGAAATAGAGAAATATGGAACAGTATAATACAAAGAAAACATTCAAAGTAAAACATTATTAACTATTAGAAAAGATTAAAATTAGCAATATGTTCTATTCATAGATAAGGTTACTACTTAGCAGTCTTATAGAAAGAGTTGCAGGAAACTTGCTGAGCTAGCACATTCATAAATATTAAAATCGTTTATTATTTAAATTTCCATTGGATTTAGCTCCACAGTTGAAAGTCCATTTAATATTCCCCTTTTCCACATTGTGGTAAAAAAGACCGTAGCCTTCAGGTGAGTCTCTGGAGTATATAAATTCAGCCAGTCAGAAACTGCATGAAAGCAATATTTTTTAAAGCCAGCTTGCCCGTGTCATCTTCCTAAATCTTTAAAACATAATCTTCCAATCATCCTCCTTCTGACTGAGTTATGGCAGTGCTTTCTAAAAGTGGTAAATTCTAACTCCCGGCTAGGCCTCAAGACAGAGTGCCTCAACCTTCCCTGGAGCCTGAGCCCTGTTCTGATTGTCCTTCTTCAGAAAGAGCACAGACACTTGTATGAAGTGGTCCTTTGTGCAGCCATAGGAAACACTTCTTGCTGAAAACCTTACAGGTTTTTCCTGACTGGTGTAGATTAAATTATAAGCAGACAGATGCAAAGCTATTGTGTTTTCAGCATCTTGTCTTTTTCCCCAGTACTCCCATTTTGGCAGCCTTTTCTCTCAGTTGCTTTGTGCTCTACAGTGGGGTGCATTCCCATTCACCAAGGTAGTTATCTTACCTGCCAGAAATAGCTCTGACATTTCAAGAGAGGGCCAGAGGAAAGAACAGTGCTTCACACCAAGGTTGCAGCACCAGCAGTGAAATTGAGGCATTGGCTACAGAGATGTTAGGAGTTATACATGTGCCCTTCGCTCTTTCAGTAATTTTTTGGACCTAGTTTCTGTTGTGAGTATAATTAAACTAACCCCTCTCGATTGGTTTCACTAATTTGTTAATTTATTCAGTATGTACTGTGCTCCACTGTGAAGGAAATAAAACTGAAATTCTGAGCTTTCCCATTTGGTCCCACACTGAATCTTGTGTTACACACCTTTATTTCACAACACGTTCATGAAAGTGGTGGAATTATGTTTTAAAAATTGCCTTTTCATAGGTATGAGTGATGCTTGATTATAGCATGCTCCCTTTCCTGATGCAGGATGTTTACACCTTTCTTTAGATGTTTATCACTCATTTTCACACTTGCTGCAGTGAGCTTCATAAAATTCCAGGGAAAAAAGAATGATGGGGAGGAGCCACTTTAATCTACAGAGAGGTTTTTAGGATTTTTATGATGAATTAATAATTTTTATACTTAATGGTAATAATACTGTGGTGATACGAGAATTTAAAATGATCAGATTGTCAGTCTTGGCAGGAGCTGTCATACTCAATAGCATTTAATCATAAAAAAGCTTCCCCCTGCTTAGTTTCTCAGCATAAGCACATAAGAATACCAATCTAGTTATGCAGCCTGGCTGTCACTGGCTTGGTTTGGAACATTCAGTGGCTGTTTTGGTTACATTTTTTCTTGTCACTGAGACAAATTTTGTAATGCCCAAAATGAAGGATGGAAAGGTTTATTTAGATTACAGTTTTTGGAGGTTTCAATCCATATTCAGCTGGCTCCAAGGCAGATGGCATGGGTGAGGGTTGCATTCATGGCAGCTGCAGCAGATATCAAAAGCAGCAAGAGTAAAAGGGCAAAGGCAGTTAACAGGCTGCTTTCCCTGCCTTATATTGTATGCAGGTTACCTGACCCAGGGTAGGTGTGGCTCCCAGCCAATCCCAGTGCTGGACAATGAGCCAATCACAAACTCTAGATTTAACTGACTCCGTGACTGCATGAGGCTTTGGTGGGAAATTCAGACACAAATCATAACAATAACTTTCACATATTTCACTTATCTAAGGAAGTTCAACAGCAGCAGACATTAAGTTTGTTGAGTCTGTTAGCAAAGTAAATGTGAACACACTGGCTCTTCCACTCAAGTGGATTTTCTACAAGATCATGTTTGTGCTGTTTATATCTTGGTTTCCATAGCTTTATGCATGGGGACTCCACACTGTATTATGGTTCAAGGTATGAAAAACAGGATAGGAAAACCACAACTCAAAAAAAAAAAGCATAAATAAAAAACAGCCTTGGAAAAAATAAAGTTAGGGAAACCACAACTCAAAAAAAAAACAGCATAAATAAAAAACAGCCTTGGAAAAAATAAAGTTAGGGATTGTCAAATTATTGACAAAATTCAGAGATACCAGAATCAAATAAATGTAGTAAAAAAAGGAAGTAAGCAAAACAATAAGTTTCTTTATAAGTAGGGTACAAAATACCTAAACTATTTGTTCTGAAAAATATAAATTCCTATTTAATTGTTTTGACCTCAAAGATTAGTTTTTAATCTTTTTATTATTTTAAAATGCATTATGCAGTCTCCTTAATATGTCAACTTTATATCAAAGTTTTGTTCTTATTTGTGAAAATTTTGAGTTATGTGATTGAATTATATGATTTAGGAATTTGACAGGAAGTTGTTTCGCCTACGCACTGTTTTATGTGTGTGCTTTTGATTTACCTTTTAGTAAATGTAACATAACAGGCCCATTTGAATTACTTGTTTTGAACCAACTGAAAAGTCACCTTGGAAAGAGTGGCAGAGGCTTCTGTGATAGCAGTGGTGGTGTTTCTGTTCTATCTGGAGTGGAAATTACGACACCAGTGCGGTAAAACCATTCACAATGACTCGAGTCCACGTGAACGATTAAACACTTGAACTACCTCTTTTGCCTATTAAAGAAAAATCAGGATATTGGATCGATTGGTTTAAATAAATTGGGATGACGCATATATTCCACTTGACCCTCGCTGATTCTCAGCAGTTTAGTTTCTTTCTAATTTATTTTTCAGATTCTGTCATAGAACTTGTCCGTTTCACATAAGGATCACCCTCATGGCAATTAACAGCTTCTCCTTTGCTGTAAGACTGACCTGGTTTCAAACCTCACTTGACCATCATCTTTGTGAGCTGGTAAAAGTGCAGCTTGATATTCTGTCCTCACTAATTGAGATGATTAAATGCTTGACAGGAAAATTCAGTAAATAAATATAAATCTCCTTTGCCTCCACTCTTTTTGTCTCTCTTGTCTTTATGAACTCATTAACTATTTTGTTGAGAAAATGCAGACTGTATGTCGACTCTTTCCTGTTCTCCAGTCTCCCTCTAGAAACCTGGCTGCTTGTTAACCTGGCCCATCTCCCAAAGCAAGCATTCTCCTGTGTTTGAGGCTCTGCGCTTTCCCCACTTTTTGAGAGCTCCAAGGACCAGGCCCTGTCTTTCACCACGAAGTCCCATTCTTGCTGAATCCTTAACAAATCTCCTAGTTTATTTGAAAAAGAAAATAAAAAGAGAAACAATAGCAACAAAAACTCTTCTTAAATTCTGAGTCTCGTTACCCTCAAAATTAGTTTTCCCACAGCAACCTCCTTGTGTGTGGATGTGTGGTGCACTGAGGATTGAACCCAGGGCCTTCTAACTGGGCTATCTCCTCAGCCTTTACTTTACTTTTTGTTTTGAGACAGGTGGTCTGACAGTGGTTAAGTTGCCTGGCTGGGCTTGACGTTGTTCTCTCAGTGGTCAGCCTCTGTGGAGTGCTGGAATCCCGGCATGCTCCACCATGCCAAGCTTGAGCAGAACTTATGATGCTGCCTACCATTGTGGACTCCAGCGTTTTTGCTTATTCTTTTACCCCTTCAAGTCAGACTTCTTCCCTGTCCTTTTCTGAGCCATTCTACAAACTTGAAGAAACACATTTATTACACATATCTGTATCCTCAAAGGATAAAGAACATTAGTACTGAAAGTGTGTGGGTGTGGTTCTTACCCACATTTGGTTTCTCAGGCTTGTCGCTGACCAGGTTGGCACCATTTCCTCAGTAATACATTTTTTTGTGTGTAGCTTCTGAATCATTGTTATTTCTGGCTTTGAACCTTCTGTCTCTGATTTTGCCTTTGATACCCTCTATTTGCTGCCTTGCTTTCCAAGAAAGTGCTTCACATGATGATGCTTTGTTTTCTTTTACTTGCCTCTTTCTGATGGCTTCCTCAATTACCTATATCAAGTTATTGCTCAAAATAGACCAATATTTCGAACATCTACCAACTCTAGTCTCACATTTAAAATATGTATCTATCCATGTAGGCATCTCAGATGAAACAAGCCCATAAATGACTTGTCATCCCTTGAATTTTTTTTTTTTTTTTTGTCTACAAAATAACAGTCGCCAGCTTCCTGGTCAGTCAAGCTCAAAACCCAGTTGTTTTTTTATCCCTTGTCTCTCCTACCTTTGAGCTGTGTCAGGGTGCACGGGTTTCACATTTTTGTGTGTTTTATGAGCAAGGCATTGGCTGCCTTTGGTTTGGTACTATCTTTTTTTGTTTGGGAAGGATTATTTTTTGGAAAGAGTTCCTTCTCCCTCTGAAACCAGAGAAATGTGCTTGCAAATTAAGAGGTAATGTTTCTTTCTAGAGCAGAGAGATGTATTTACTACTCATTATAAAAGATTCGAGTTTTCTAAGGTCTGGGTACCTCTTTAATACGATCCACAGGGCAGGTAGATTTCACCTAAATGTCTACAAGATTTGGAATTGAGACAGTCAATGCAAGAAAATGACTATCTTCTGGATAATACTATGACTGTTCATGTTAAGAAGGTCCTCTCTCTGTGACCCAGGACTTTGGTACCTTTTTCCCAGAATCCATTAATTATCGTAGGCAAACAGAGGGCAAGGCCTCAGCAACTAGAGTTTGTAAACAATGATTGCTAGCATCTACCGTAACCCACAAACCCAGTCCTTCACCCCACTTCCATTCCCACAGTTACTTTGATGCCCTGTACCTCCCTGTGTGACCTGTTCATATGTTTTCCTCACTTCCAGAGGATGCGTGCATCACTGCCAGAGCATCATTCTTATTTTTTCTAAATTTTATAGCTCTTTTAAAAATTGTTTGCAATACATTCTTGAAACAAAATTTATGCCATCGAACTTTGCCACTTAAAACATGAATTGGTTCTCAAACTGCATTGACTAACTTTCAGGGTACTCTTTTATCTTCAGACCTTCCTCAGAAAGAAAAAAACACTTTCTGAGTGCTGTGGCTATTTTGCCCACAATATCCTCTACCACTGAATTCCCAGTCTGGCCCAAATATTCGCACAGTTTTAATGAGGTAAACATTCTGTCATTCTGAATTTTTGTTAGTTCTGAATACATTACTTGCATCTCATACCACGCTTTTGCCCTCTGTTTTATTAGTTTTTTGTACCTCTTTTTTAATCGAATTAGAAATTGCTTGAGGTTAAGTAACCATATCTTGTACATAATTGTATATTCTATGATTTTTTAAATCATGCACTACATGTAATAAGCTTTCTTGAATTTATGTCTTGACTCTCTTTTGATTAGCCCATTAGTTTGATATTGGCACTAGGATTACATATATGATAACAAGATATGTAGAATGCCATCTTTGAATTAAAATGTAGAGAAACGATAGTTTCTGGATTTTTAAAAATAATTTGGAAGTGTTCATTAACAAATTATAGGATCAGTAAAACCTTATTATAAGGTCAGTTCTTAGTACCATGCAATATTAGTTGTACATGTACTTACCTTGAACAAGATCTTACAGACCCTTGAGCACAGATTCATCACATGTTTTTGGAAACAAGTCACAGTGGTATAAGTTACTGTATTATCTTTTCATAAGTAACAATTTTACATGATAAATATTTGCAATTCTAAGATCTCAATAGTTTACATTTCTTTCCTGTGTTATGTGTTATGCTCCTTATCCCAAGGTTGTAATAGACTGCTATAAGCAGTCTGGTTTCATCAGAATAGTACTGACTCTTTTATAAGCTCGAGCCAAGTGACTACAAAGGGAATGGCTGTGGCTTTTCATAGGTCCTGTTTGCCTCAATTATGTGAAGCTAGTGGTTGAAAGAGTAAGAGGTGCTTTTCTTACTAGCATTAAACAAAAGTCAATAAAAGCGTGTTCATCTTCAAGTACTGATGCTGTGACTATTTCTCACCCCCAGAGGTTTAAATATAGAGTAGCTCACTGCTTCTGCCTGTAAGCTTTTCACTTAAATCAAGTCAGACACCATACTTACACTGTTTACACTGATATCTTTTTAGCATCCTCTTTTAAAGCCTTCAGTGGTTTGCCTGTGCAGCTGTAAGGGAATAGAGTTGGACCTATGTGCTAGTTTGAGGAATGCAAAAGGCTGCATTTCATTGCAAACTTCAGTGTTGCTAGTTGATAAGTAAAAAAAAAGAAGGAAGGAAAAAAAGAAAGAAAAGACTCTATTCTCAAAATACTAGGGTTTTTTAAAATTTTGTTTCCAATAAAATTTCTTTAAAAACACAATGAGCTATAAGTTAACAATAAAAAGTAAATGGAAAATATTTATTGGGGTAATATATATTAATCTGTATTTCTTGGGACACTTAAATGCACCATAATTAGAAAGGAGAGCACTGAGAAACTTAATGCAGAACAGCATAGTGACTTACTGATAGTGTAATCATACAATCCAGAAATAATAGATATTTAAAGATAATTCAAAGGATGCAAACATTTAGTGCCTAATTAAAGAAAGTGAAAAGATGACATTAAACAAAGGATATTCATTCATTGTTACTTGGAGATAATCTTCATTGCTCTTTAGGTTTGTGTGGAAAACTACAAGGTTGGACATAAATGTTCTAAATGTAATATCTGCCCCATGGATTTAAGAGGTCATTATGTTTTATTGTGAAAATCAAAATAAGTGTGATGGAGGACCTGGGAAGGATTACTGTCTTGAGCACTACCCCTAGAAAGGTGAGGCTGGTGACTCGGGAAAGCTTTCTGGGTTGTCAAAAGGAGTGAAGAAAACACTCCAGAGATAGTGTAAACCATTCAAAAAGGTGTAGTATCTGGGCCACCTATTTAGGGAGGAAGAAAAAGACAATCTATTTCTAATAATTTTATTGTTTTTAGTCTGTTAGGTAACACTCTAAAGAAATATCTAAGCTTCCCAGTCAATGCTATGTACTGAATTTGTAATAAGTTACTTTCACTGTAACAAAATCAATCAATGTAGTGTTCCCAGATCTATCAGATATGTTTGTTTGCCTTAGTTACTTTCATTTTTGGGACAAATCCCTTATGCCCACAAGTTAAAGGTTGGAAGGTTTAGTTCAGCTCTCAGTTTGTAAAGGTTTTAGTCCATAATCACCTGGCTACAAGGCAGAGTGGCACAGCAGGAAGAAACAGTTCATAGCAGGGTGGGCAGAAGGCAGAAGGCAGCAAACGTCCCTTTCTTTTTTTTTTTTTTTTTAATTCAGCAACAAGCCTATTGGTTGGTGCCTTCCACACATAGGGTAGATCTTCTGTATTCAGTAAACCTATTTAGCCACATCTAGAACCATGCTAATACACTCAGTAGACTGATCCAACATCACACACCCATGATCTAACCACCTCCCAGTAGCCTCACCTGTGAACATTTAAGGCTTTTGGGTTCATCTAAACACAAGCTAAAACATTCTTCCTCTTTCTCTCAAAAGTCTCATCCACATCCCTTTAAGAAAATACATCTAGTCCATCTAGTTGTCAAAGTCTAAACATTGCTAAAAAGTCCAAGTCCAAATGCTCTTCTAAGATTGAAGACAAACTTTGTAACTGTGAGCCCCTGTAACAATGAAAAGAAAGTCAAAGACTTTTTAATGTAATTAGGTTTATTGGTATAGTTTAGGTATATACAATGGTCACATTCTTTATTTTTAAAATCACTACTTGATTACATATTGTCTTCTTAGAAATAGTTGTTCAAGTTACAAAAGTAAAGTATACAGAGTGGACATTCAAAGAGTGAGACTGCAAACAGTTCTGCTCAATGATCCAACAAAAATTCAGCAATATGGTTATCAATCCTGTACATTTAAACATACATGCAGTTATATCCCTTAGAGCATTTTCTTTTCCTCTTTTTTTTACAATAGCAATTACACATTTTGGGTTTTATTAATCCTGTATTTCTTACTTTTACACTAGAAACACAATATGATATTTATAAGTGTGATTCATATTTATTTTACCAATGAGGATAGCCTCAAGTTGTCTCCATTTGCCTATGAAGGCCTTAAGATTGTTCTTTTTTATAGCTAAGTAATATTCCATTGCATAAAAATACCACATCTTTTTCATCCACTCTGCGGTTGATGGGTATCTTAGTTGTTTCCAAGATTTAGCACAAATTATACATGGGTGCACATATCTCACTGTGATACTACCTTTGCAATTTTTATGAGAGAATACTCAGGAGGGGAATAGGGGGATTAAAGGGAACTTCCAATCCTAGTCTTCTGAGAATTCTCCATACTGATTTCCATAGTAGTTGCAGTAGCCTACATTCCCACCAACAGTGGAGCAGTGTTCCTTTTTCCCAGCAGCCTCACCAACATTTGCTATCAGTTGATTTCTTGATGGCAGCTATTCTTTCGGGAGTGAGATGAAATCTCAATGATGTTTTAATTTGCACTTCTCGAATGACCAGTGATGGTGAACATTTCTTCATGTATTTATTTGCCATTTGTGTATTTTCAACTGAGAACTGTGTGTTCATTTCAGATGCCCATTTTTGGAGAGGGTCTTTGAATTTGGGGGAAGGCTTGATGTTTTTCAATTCTTTATGTATAAGTCCTTTTTCTGAAGGGTTGTTGGCTAAAATTCTTTCCCATTCTATGAGTTCTCTTTTCACTCTGTTGGTGATTTGTTTTGAAGTGCAGAAACTTTTCAGTAAATTGAGATCACAGTTATTGATTCTTTGAAGTGTTTCCTGTGAAGTTTGCATTTTGTTTATGAATTTTTTGCCTACTCCTATGTCTCCAAGACTCCTACCTACCTTTTCCAGTAGATTTAGTGTTTCTGTTTTAATATTTAGTTCTTTGATCAGTTTAGACTTTAATTTTGTGCACGGTAACAGCCGTGGGCCTAATTTCAGTGTTTGGCATGTGGAGAGCCAATTTTCCAGCACCATTTATTAAAGAGGCTATTCTTTCAGTGAGCATATTTAGCCCCTTTGTCAAATATCCGAGTGTCTTTGTAGTTGTGCTTACATCTTCTAATCTGTTCCATTGATCCTCAAGTCTGTGTCTTTGCCAGTGCCATGCTTATTTTATCACTGTGGCTTTGTAGAATAGTTTCAAGTCAGGAACTGAGATGCCTTCTGCCTTGCCTTAGGTGCCCAGAATTGCCTTTGCTATTCAAGGTTTATTCTGTTTCCAAATGAATTTTGGGAGTGTTTTTTTAGATCTGTGGGGTATCTTAATGGTATTTTAATTGAGATTGTGTTACATCTGTATAACAGTTTTGGGAGTATGGCCATTTTCACAATGTTTGTTCTTCCTAGCCAAGAGCAAGGGATACCCTTCCATTTTCTAATATCCTTTTCGATCTCCTTTTTTAGCATAGCATAATTTTCCTTTCCTTTTTTTTTTTTTTTTTTTTTTTTTTTTGGTCATTTTCCTTTTTATCGGTACCAGGGATTGAACTCATGACTGCACACTTGCAAGGCAGGAGCTTATGCCACTAAGCTAAAACCCAGCCCCTACATAGCATAATTTTCAGCCTATAGATCTTTTACATTCTTGGTTAGGTTGATTCCTACGTATTTCATTATTTTAGATGCTATTGTGAAGGCGATACTTCCAAAATTTCTCTCTTGGTGAGTTTTTTGTTTGTGTACAGGAGTGCTATTGATTTTTGAGTCTTGACTTTGTATCCAGCTACACTGCTGAATTTATTACGTCTAGTAGTCTTTTAATGGAGTTTTTTGGGTCTTCTATGTAAAGTATTATGTCATCTGCAAATAGTGATAATTTAACATCTTCCTTTCCTATCTTTATTCCTTTTATTTCTCTCTCTTGTCTGATTGCCCTGGCTAGTGTTTCCAGAACTATATTGAATAGGAGTGTTGATAGTGGACATCTTTGTATTGTTCCTGATTCTACAGTGAAAGCTTTCCATTTTGTCCATTTAGTATGATGTTGGCTTTTGGTTATGTCATAAGTGGCCTTTATAAGATTGAGATAGACACCATGTGTCATGGTTTATGTTGGTGGCCCCTAGGCCTCATGCGTTTACATCATGCATCTGTGATTGGTTCATTGTATAGTGCTTGTATTGATGGTGTCAGTGCTACACCCATATAGGGGTGGAGCCAGGATGTGATGTAATGGAGGAAGAAGGCATGTCTTGCTCTTTTGCTGGTTTCTGCCTTGCTGTTTACAGCCACCATGAACTGCGGCCCTGCCATGCCACCCTCCCTTGGAGCCACCTGGGTATGGACTGAAACCTCCAAAAACTGTAAAAAATAAATCTTTCCTTTCCCAACTTTGGTCATCAGGTATTTTGTCTCAGCGACGAGTAAAAAGTAACTAAGGCACCAGGTATTCCGAGTTTTTGAAGAGTTTTTATCATGAACATGTGTTGGACTTTATCCAAAGCTTTTTCTGCATCTATTGAGATGAATGGTAAAATTCTTCGTAGGAAAATTGTACCTGTACATTATATACCTTGATTTGTCTTTTTTCCTCTTCCATTTCCCTGCCCTTCCTTTAACTATTGTTCCCCTCCTTAATAAGAACCAAATACTTTTAACATATAATAGCATAAGGTAAACATTCCTATTCCAAAAGATACAAAGAGGGACATACAAAGGAATGGGATCAAAGCAAGACTGAAATCCAGCAGTGTAAACATCAAATCCCCTAATTCCATGTCTGGCATCAGGGCAATCTGCAGCAAGATGTGAACCTGAAAGAGCTTGGGTGAATCTGCCCCTGTGGCACTGGTGGTGCTTGTAGCTCTCAAGACTTCTTTCTTGCACTGGGCTTGCTCACTGCTTGCAGCTTTTCTCAGATAATTCATGCTCATGGGTTGTCTGACCTTCTGGGGTCTCCATTGCACCTTCAACTTCACACTCACAGCTTCCCACACTGCCCTGTCAGAGACACACTGCCTCGCCTTCTAGGCTTTGTTCTGAAGTCTGGGTGGAAGTCTTCCTAACCCCACAGCTCTTGCATTCTGCATGTACCAAACACTAGCACCATGTGAATGATGTCAAGGTCTGCAGCCAGCTAGAGCAGCAGCCAGGCTTTCTCTCTTGGCTGTAGAGGTGCCTGGATTGCTGAGTGCTATGAACCCAACCCAGAGAAAAACATTCCCTGTGCCATTGTGGAACATAGTGCTCTTCGGCTCTCTTCTCAAAGCAAAGCTTTCACATTTGCAATTTGAGACTACCAATGGGTGGAGTCCTTCTGCTTCTTGTGATGCACTCAGGTCATCTTTTCTTTTATCTTCTTTGAAATACTAGACTTTTTATTGCTGATCTCTTCAGCAGCCAGGTTCTCCTCTGTTCTATTTGTGCAGTCCACCACTGAACTGAAAGTTCCTCACTGGCCAAACCCAAAATTTTGTAAGTCATTGTGTTGAGTTCTTTGCTCTTGATTTGCAATGTAGATCTGACTTGGAGGCCCCAAGGATAGCCATGCCATTGCCTCAACATTAGACAAACTTAAGATATCTTCTGCTACATTAATTAGTCCAGTACCCTTAATCTTAGTCTCACACAAATATTTCTTCACACCTGAACAATGTAGGTAAATTTTCAGCCAGTGCATAACACCCATGGCCTAGGGTCCAGCTGCCAGTGCAGTCCTTGTTCCCAGTGAAACCTCATGAGCCTAGACTTTTATTGCTATATTGTAGTCAATATTCTGGACTAGCCAGTCCAGAATGCCAGTCCAATTTAGAGCCACTTCTTCAGCTAACATCTTCAAACCTTTTCATAACCCTTCTACAAACCAGTTTTAAAGGTTTCTGAATCACATGACAAGTAGCACAACAGCAGTGACCTCACTTCTCCAGACTCAAAATCAGCCAGCCATCTCATGTTTGCAAGTACACTGAGGTTTGGTAGAAAATCTCAATAGCAGCACCTGGGGAGGAAGCAGTGGGGAGAGCAGACTTTAACATGGTACCCAATTCTGTCTTAGTAACTTTCTTATTCCTGGGACAACCACAAATTAAAGGAAAAAAGGTTTATTTTAGCTCACAATTGGTAGAGGTTTCAGCCCATAATCACCTCATTCCAAGGCAGAGTGGCATTGTAAAGGGGCACGGCAGAGGAGAAATAATTCACGGAGTGCAAGGCAGGAAGAATAGAATAGCATTGGACCTCCCTTTTTCTTTATTCCATCCAGGCTACATATTGGTTGGTTCCCCCTGCACCTAGGACGGGCCTTCCCATTATCCACACCAGAACTGAGCTAAACCAGTGGACTAACATAGTTATCACACACTCTTAACCCATATTCACACACTCTAGATCCAGCCCCCTCTGAAAACCCTCACCAATGAGGGTTGAAGATTTGAGAGGACATTTATATACAAGCCATGACACTATTTTTTGCTCTTGCAAAACATTATACATACATACACATGTTACATAAACACAAAATTTCTTTTTTACCTTCTGGCTTTGTTTTTTTCCTGCTAAAATTAATAAACTCTAATACTAGAGATAGGTGAGAATTTAATTATATTTTACATTGCATTGTCAGAGAATTAACTTTTAGAAACTTAATTTCACCTTGTTCAAGTAGCCTCAGTTAATGTTTTTCTAAGAAGTTTTCTTCAAGAAGCTTGACAAATACTATTACATAACAATTTAGATTCATATTGCTTATTCATTGATCGATAAAATGGAGACAATAGCAGTGATTTTCTTATGAAGTTTTCATTTCAGGATCATATATGTAAAACTGTTGAATGATACCAAATACAGAGCAAGCACTAAACAAATGATAGCTATTATTATTCTGTGTCACAGAAAGATGGAAAGTAAAAATGTTTATAATATTTTGTTTTAGTTAACTTCTAAAAATATCCCTATCTCATCCTCATTTTGCTAGTCTGTATAGACAAACACCTTTTATATCCAGTCTGAGGCATGGATAGAGGATCTCAAGGAAAACTTTTTTGAGAAGCACTCTTGCAAATAAAAAATAACCACAATAACCGACTATACAAAGTAAGGTACTTGCTATGTTTTTTAATGACTGTGGTCTGCCTGAGACCGTCTTTGTATTACTGTCTAGAAGAGTTCTAAATAAGATACTCCACTCTGAAACCTGGGACCCACTGGAGCAGATCTTGAGGACTTCTCAAACTTTACTTGGTATTTGTTCCAATAGGCCGGAAGCTCCTGGAACCTCTGCTGTTGGGCCTAACTACGCTGTTGCTGCTCTGACTTTCTTTATAGCCTTTCATCTCGTAGACAGGGAAGACACATCCTTTTCTTCTCCTCCTCCTCTTCCCTTACTCTCTCCTCTTCCTTCTCCCTCCCTTCTTCTTTTTCTACATTTCATATCCTGTAATCTAAGCTATTACCTCTGTGCTCTGCTTCAGAATCCTATGAATCCTATCTGACCTTTTTATATATGAGCAGTCTGTTTTATCTATTTTATCCCAGTCAGATATCACAACCAATTTTCCATGATAGTCTAAAGTATATCTGAGTTTTGGCTTGCTAAGGTCTTGATCTTTCCTAAGACCTTTCAACATTCCCTAGGTTTCTCTAAGATGTAAAAGCAGACCCATCTCATGCTTTGTCAAAGTCTGCACTCCACTGCTTCCTCCCCAGGTGCTGCTGTTGAGGTTTGCTACCAAGCCTCAGTGCACTCGCAAAGATAAGATGGCTGGCTGATTTGGAGTCCAGAGCAAGGGTAGAGTTCTTCAGCTCAGCTCTCACTTTGATGATGTCCTATTCATTTCCCACCCAAGGAACAAATTTTCAAGAATCCAATCCATGCAAGCTTAAAATATTAAACACATACAAATGCATATTTAAACAAATAAGTAATATTTCCATCAATCACAAGGAAAATAAATCCTAATTCATAAAAAGTAAAAATAGTTTATTGTTAAATTTCCCATGATGTACTAGTATTTGCAACTAGTTCTGTATCTAAGTAACAGGAAAAGAGCTGGCAGTGGTTGCTGTGCTATGAAGTCTTATTAGGTGAGTCAGCTAATTACATAGCTCTACCATTAATATGGCAGGAACTGAGCTGCTTACTAGAGAAAATAGGATCAAGATAAGCTATTATCTCCTCGTTATGCAATGGAAAGATCTCTTTAAAAATTATTTTCCACAGATTCCTAATTTTTAGCAGTTATTTTTATAAATAATGATTATATATTTAAAACTGGATTCAGGAATTATGGTGGAATGTAGACTTTAAAAGTAGCCCCCATATCCTTCATGTGTTACCTTTCTTGCCTTCTCTCCAAAATGTTTTTAAAAAAATGAGATAAATGAGTTTTCATTTTATCTGTTCCCTTTATCTTTCTCTTGCTCTGAGAAGATTGCTAACACTAAATAAATGGCTAAATGGGAAAGAGACAAGAAAACTAGTAATTGCTGACAGATTAAAGTAGAGCATAAATGGCTTCTAAGTACATATCATTTCTATCCAATACTAGTTTTTCTGAAACTATCATTTAATTAAAACTGATTTGCATTCTTATTCCGAAAAGATTTCCTACAGGTCTGAACTATGTACAGTGGGTTTCCTATGTGACTCACAAAGCTCACGTGTGTGACTGTTTCCTAGTGGCTCAGATGATTGATGACACAATACTCTGTTATTTCCTGAGACACAGTCTGAGTGAGTGGACAGCATAGCTGAAGGAGGCTCAGGCAGCCTTGGGGATGACCCAGAGCCACTTCTTCACTCCACCAGTGCATGGTTTCACTTGTTGTGAAATAAGCAGTTGATAATGAAAATAATATGCTGCAATTGCCCTTTTAAATTAAGACCTTCAGGATAGTCTCAGGAGGTAGCACCAGAGATAATCAGTGATCTGTAGTCTGTATGTATGTGTGTTCTTACACCGATGATGGTATGAGTACAAAATGTTGATAGCAAACTACTGGCTTCAACATCAAAACACTACATTTTCAAAACTTAATTTTTTTTTGTAAATCTGGGTCAACAAAATGAAAGATGGTGCTACACAAACATAATAGTATAACAAATCAAGAGAGTAGAGACTTGGCTGGGTGACTCTACCAAGCCTGTCCCTTTGTGCAAGGCTGATACCTGGCCCTTTACTAACCCATCCTCTTTTGCATATATCTCACTAATATTGTAAATAGTGTTGCTACTCTTTTCCTGTTGTATTTGTAATTGCTGCTATAAAAAAACCATAAGGCCCATATTGGCAGAGAGCCATCTATGCATTCTTAAATGTATAGAACAGTGACTGACCAAGTCCATTTGATATAAATCATAACTGTACTTTTCCCAAAAATCGAATGTTAATTTTAACTTAACCCTCTCAATTCATGTAATTACTAAAATATATTTAAATACTTCACAGTATACAAACAATAAATATTATATTTTTATATTGTTGTTCCTTATGCATAATATTAAGGCTTAAGATAGTATTGCTGAAGTACATGTGATTTGATTTTATTGGTTAAATAACATTGTGTAAATATGTTCAATTCAGTTTCTTTTCTTTACAAAATTCCTGTTTTTAAAAAATTGAAAGACATCTATTTTTGGGATCAGATGCTCTTTCCTCTGTACTTTAAAATGGTATTACGGGGGCTGGGGATTTAGCTCAGTGGCATAAGCACCTGCCTTGCAAGAGGCGGTCGTGCATTCAATCCCCGGTACCGATAAAAAGTTTAAAAAAAAAATGGTATTACGAAAACACTAACAGTTTATAACAGAAAGTTTTATATATGGAATATATTGCTTTTTAATGAATCCGTTTTTGGAACAGATGCCCTTTACTCTTTTCTTTATTTAAAATGGTGTTATGAAAAAAACAGTTTATAATAGAACAATTTATATATAGAATGTATTGCCTTTTAATGAGCTTTTCATGCCTTTCTACCTTATTTTTTAGCAAGTCACTAAAATATATAATATTTCTCTTCGCGGAATAAAGTGTGTACTATTTATACAAATAGACTCCTCTGTTTATGAGGGGGAATGTGTGAGACATGTTTTTTAAGCTCCTATGCTGTTTTCATTTAAATATGAGTTCTAGGGCCAAGGATATAGCTCAGCAGCACAGCACCTGCCTGGCAGGCACAAGGTCCTGAGTTTGATTCCTGATACCAAACAATAAATAGTTCTAGGCTTGATTTCATGTTAGAAACACTGGATTTATAAGATGGGAACTGAGGTGAAAACTTTTCTACCCTTGAGGTCAAAGTTCTTTCTTTTTAGTTCTCTCCATATTTATGGTTACTGTCTTTCTCTTCCATTTCCTGCAGTTTGTGTTATTGAAAAAGGTGTTAATTCCATATCTCTGAGGCTTGTTGATGTTCAGCACTGCAACAGAAGACTGTTTCTGTCCAAATGCTCATGTCTTGTAGTGTAAAAGAAGTGGAGTAGTGGACCAAGGATTTAGCTCAGTGGTATAAGCACCTGCCTAGCAAGCACAAGTCCATGAGTTCAAACCCTGGTACCACACACACACACAAGTGGAGCTACTTGCTTTAAACCTTGAAGTGTAGATGCCTGGTAACTGACAAAGCCCTGTATGAGGTATTGTTTCATATGATCTTTAAAAAACCCTGTTTGCCAGCCTGTAAGGGACTTTAAATGAAAGAAATTGTCTTTTTAACATACATTACTATACTTTTACACTAAATGATACCAGAGTTTATAAGCAGTTGCTAATGCTGGCCAGTGTTTTGGAGTATACTTAGCTATTGATAAGCCTTAGAATCCTGCATTTTAATCAAGGGTTCCAGGTGATTCTAGGTTTTTCTTTCAAATGTGGTTTGGGGAAACTATTTGTATCTTCATTATGTGCCAGATTAAATGTGTAAAATAGAGTGAAATCAAGTAATCGTCATAAAATTGAATAAAAATAACTTCTTTACAGGAAATATTAACAGGCATTCAGATACAGTGTGAATTAAAACATGAAATATTTTATTAATAAAGATAAGGATGCTAGTTAGAAACTATACTGACCATGTGAAATATTGATGGCAGATAGAAGTATAACCAAAGTTAATGAAATTTGATGTGTCTTCTGCTCCTTTTCCAAATAAGCCATCTTGTGATACAGAGAACTGGCCCTTAACACAGCAAGAGAAAAGCTGTCAGGGTAGAGAGTGGCACTGAGGCTCTCAGAAGCAACCTCTGGCTCACTCTGGAGGCAGCAGCAAGCGGGGACCCTCACAACTGGGTCGCCCTGAAGCAAGCTGAGTGTTCAGCTCTCTCACACAACTGAAATTCCTTCCTGTTTCCCTTGGCTCACTTCCCTTTTCCTCACTGTCACGTCCCTACAATTCCCTTCTGAGTAAAGTATTAGCAGGTGAGTCTGGTCCCAGGTGTGTTTCACAGAGAACTTCAGCCAGGACAGGCTTCAGTTGCTCACTGGTTTTGTTTGTTTGACACAACAGGTGCATTTAGTATGGGCTTGAGGAGAGAAGAGTTTGTAGGCTGGGCAGGATCATTTCTGTGCCTTCCTAAAGATACAGCTTTTAAATTGTTTCTTGTTAGCAGTGGAAGTTCATTTGACTGGTTTTTTTTTTTTTTTGATAACTATATTTCTTTCCATTAATCAAATGTAGAGATACAATATCAAAATTTATTTTATTGTTCTTAAAACAATTCCATTTGAAAAGATCAGAGACTTTCCAGAGATGGGACCTGCGGGGGGCAGTGTTTTCTTACCATATCCATGTAGTCTGTCCTACAATTTGTCTTCCTAAAAATACAGAGATGTACCAGAATTCAGACATTTTTCTCATACACTTTATCACCTTAACATACTCTGGCTTAATACAATATTTTAATGAAAACTTGGAAATAAAATGGTTTTTTGCAAAGGTGTTTAACATTTGTTATATTAGTTTTCTTTTTTCTTCATGCCAAAAAATGTCTAGACAATGAATTTCAAATTTTCAAACACAGTTACACTAAAAAATTTTTAATAGCCAGATAGTGCAAAATTAATGTTCTTTGTTAATAACTGTTAAGGTACAGTTAGGCTTAGCTCTAAATTATAGTTGAAATCAAAATTTATTAAAATTTTTTATGAATAATATTCAATATTTTAGAGGATATGTATAGGTTTTATGACAAAACTATATTTGGTGGGGGCTGAGAATATAGCTCAGGGGCAAAATGCCTGCCTGGCAAGCCCAAGATTGTGAGTTCAATCCCAATACCAATAAAATAAAATAATCCAATCCCCCCCCCATATCTGTTGATCATATGTAGAATCCATTCTTTTATGCTCTTTTAGAATAGCTGCCACATATTTTACTCTGTTTAGAAGTCTATTAAATGACTATAAAGTCAACAAGTTTTGATCACATGATCATATTTAGAAAGACAGATATCTGTAATAAATGCTTATAGTCCTGGAAATCTGGGAGGATGAAATAGGAAGATCAAAAATCCAAGCCAAGCCTGGACAAATTAGTGATCCAGGAAGACCCTGTCTCAAAATTAGAAAAATAAAAGGACTGGGGATTTGGATATAGTTCAGTGCAGAGGCCATGGGTTTGGTCCCCGGTAAAATAAATGAATAAATGGAAAAGCTTTAGAGTTAGACAAGTAACTTGTAATAAATACATATACTTTTAAAAATTCTGAAAAACCATAAACTTTCTCATTCTATACCTCACATATCTTCTCCAATTCAAACCTGTATTATTTTAAAGCAAATACTTAAATATTTTATTTCACCTGTGAACTTTTGATTATTTAACTTCTAAAAGTTAAGAACCCCTTTAAAAGCAGAATTCTTAAAAAAGCTATTACAATAAAAAATAAATAACTCTTTAATGAAATGCCTAGTTGATGTTCAGTTACCCCATTCTTCTGTTTGTTTAAGTCAAGATGCAAATAAGAGTAAAGTGTTGTAGTTTGGATCCTAAATGTCCCCAAAGGCTCGTATGCTAAAGGCTTGGATGCTAGCCTGTGGCCTTATTGGGAAGTGGTGGGAACTTAGGAGATGAACCATAGTGGAGAGAGATGGGTAATTAGGGATGTTGACCTCCAAAGAAATAATGTCACCCTGGCCTTGTCTTCTCTTTTTGCATTACTGCCACCAGAGGGTAAATAGACCTTATCTGCATGCACTCACTATACAGTTGCCACCATAGGCCTAAAGTAACAAGGCAAACTGACCATGGACTGAAATCCCTGAAATTGTGAGCCATAATAAATTCTTCCTTATTTTAAGTTAGTTTTTTCAGCTATTTTGTCATAGCGATAAACGGCTGACTGACACATAAGATTCTTAAGTTTCAACCTGCTGATGTTCATTTTAGTCTCTTTTAATCTATAGGTTTCTAATAATTTTGTTCTCCTTTCAGTTTCATTACTGGTGTATTTGTCCTATACTGTTTCCCACAGTCTAAAACTTAACCAACTGCATCCAATGATGTGAACCTCTTCTTGAACTCTTATATGGCTGTAAATTCTCAGGGATCCCTAGAAAGAATTTATATTCAAGTTTTTGTGAAGAATATTTCCTAGATGGCAGTATTTACGTCCATCAGGATCACATAATACAAGGCACCTTTGTTCATGCTGAATGAGCAGTCATTAGTGATTAATGCTCAGTCCATTACAGAAAGTGATATTCTAGTTTGTTTCCTGCCTTAACTAGATTATGCCTATAAAGAAAAACTTATACTCATCAACTCTTAGATATTCCGAAGGTAAATTTATATGAGAGACAAGATACAAAAAAAGGATGATAAAAATATGCAGTGAATGTTTAAATTATAAAAAAAATATAGTAAAAGATACTTTGCCATCAACCCCACTGCCAGACACATCCCCTCATTTTGAACATATTCTCCCACCATTCTGTCATTCTCTGAAGCAGTAATGGAAGTCTTGTTTCATGAGTTTGTTTAAGAGAGATGATAAAAAAAAAAAACGTGTGAATGTTGTTCTTGAGGGCCGCCTACTGAAATGGCAGGTTTATGAACACCTCATGGTGTAGCCCCATCTGCCTTGCTCCCTGGATATGACACAGTAAGTCCTCTGGCTCTTTACAGCAAAATAAGCGTGACAGGTAAATGTTTTGAATCAGTTTGGGGTATCCGGGCTGCTGTAACAGCAACTTAAGACAGTACCCAAAGAGGACTGCCAAAGCTACTTCAGAAAGTGGCGAGAATGACGGCATAGGTTTGTGGGGCTTACATTTTGAGGGAGAATAATGGTAACATCTTAGACTGTGATCTCATTCTTTTAAGGTCCTTATACTTTCCAACCACGCCTTTTATGTACTTGGTAATTTTTCAAAAATTACATTTTTTCTGGCCAAATCTGATCCTAAGTGCTTGCTTCCGTGAAATAGTCATCTCTTCCCGTGCTGTTTCCACAGCTTCCGTCTGGCAGCTTCCTACCCAAGTGCTGTGGTGACTTCAATGAGGGCTTAGATAAGAAGGCTGCAAGGGGCCAGGTAGGGTGGTGGGAGGAGGCTGAATATTAGACGCCCTGATCTTGGAGGACAGGGGCTACTTCCACTGCAGGAATTGTACCTGGGCATGCCTCTTTCCAGTGCCGTGCCATCGTCTCCAGTCCCTTGAACAGCCCAGATTCCTCTGTCTCTGTCCTCAGACTGGTTGTTTCACACTGGCCTGGCGAGTATGTTAACAAAGACATCCTTGTTTGATAAATGCTGGTTTCAGGTTGGCTTCTCTTCCTCCTTTTGTACATTTGTAGTTTTAAAAATGCAGTGGACTTGTAGAGCGTGTGTGTGTGTGTGTGTGTGTGTGTGTGTGTGTGTATAAGCTGATAACAGGGAGCACCAGGATTACTCCCTCATAGATGGGCTTTAACACCTTCCAAGATGATTTCCTATCCCTGCAGTGGACTCTCCTGGTGTGTAAAGAACAGAGATAGTCAGGGAGGAGGAGAGAATACATTGTTTCTTAACTGCTGAAATCTATGCATAGGAGAAGAAGCCTTTCAAGTACCAGAACTTTTGAAAAATAAACTCAGTGTAAGGATTAAAAGAGTATAGTCTCCTCTTCCAGTGGGACTGGGAAAATGTCCTTAGGAAGATGCTTTGTAGGTTTTCTGGGAGCTATTTCCACTTCATGTAGGTAGTGTAGTTATTTCAGGCATTCACAGTCACTGATTATAATATACTAGGGAAACATTGATGTGTCCTTATTTTAATATAATAATTTAATTGCCTGGAAATAAGACATTAAAGAATTCACTGATCCTACTTGCAAAAGCAACATATACAGTTGGTCCTTCATATCTCTGTGTTGTGCACCCATGCATTTAACCAACTGTGAATACAGTTTTGATAAAAATGGCATCTTTAAGAAACACATACAGCCTTTTGTCATTTGTGTCCATCAGGTTTCTGTCACTGTGATAATATACCTGTGATAATCAACTTTGAAAATTTCATTATGACTCATAATTTAGCGATTTCAATCCATGGTTGATTGGCTCTTGGCTTTTGGGTTTTTGGCAACGCAGTCTATTGTAGCAGAAGCCTGTGACAAAGGAATCTGTTTGCCTCAAAGTGGCAGGGAAGTACAAGATACAGAAAGGGGCTGGGGACACTAGCCCCTATCTCCTAAAAGTTCTACCATCTCTATTAGCAACACAGACTCAAGATCAAGCCTATAACACAAGGGTACTTTTCCTATTAAAACTAAAGCATATTAGTTCATGAACAATAGAATACAACACCATTGTGTGGGAGCCAGCACTGCAAGTGTGTATATGAAGCACTTTGCTTCTAAACTGTAACGTGGGCTGTTGTGAATGGTCAGCTCAAAGACTGCAGACAGAGCATAGCATGACCAGGAGGGGAGCAGTGGCTTTGCAGCCCCAGGATGTGGAAAGTATTTTTTGTTCAGTTTCCCAAGCTGTCCCCAGTACCCTACGCTCAGCTGTCCCCAATGCTATCAGCACAAGTGGAATATGTACTTTCCTTGAACTGTCTTTTGGGCTTCTTGTTCTCATTTAGTAAGAAACATCTTTGTTCTCATTATCTATGTAAGACAGTGTGCATTTTTAAGAAACAGTGTGGTGAATAACCCATTCTTGTGTGTTTATACCACGTCTTCCTTCATCAAAACAGGAATCTTTATTGGAGATCAGTCCCAATATTCATCGAGAAATTGCATCCCCAGTATTGATTGGGGAGCGCCGGTATTGGCTGGGGAATTACAACCATTTGTATTGTATTGTTACTAGCTATCCTATGCAATCTCAATATGATTTAAAGCCTACAGTGGTGTGTGCATAGGTTGTATGCAAATGCCACCCTTTTTCTATAAGGGATTTATCAGAGCATCTACAGATTGTGGTATCCAAGGAGGGACCTGGAACCAACCTGTTTCCTACACATATTAATTTTTAAGTGACTAAAAGTTTCTGGAAGTATAGGCTGATTCTTGTGACCTTGACAGCTGTTGAACATACTAAAATTGTATTTGATTGTTTACCTTTCTTCTGGTTTTATTTTCCCTTTTTTCCTATTTATCTATTTGTCATTATGCTTTTAATATAGTTTATGTTATAAGATAAATAGATAACATTTTCTTATTACTTATTCTCCCACTATATTTATATTTCTTCTAGGATTTCTCAAATCCTTTACCCACCATTATGTGAATTTTAGACACTTTAAGCTTTTAAACTTTTGACTGAGACAATTTCTCAAGAAGAGGAAAATGCAGTAGATATCTGAAATGAAAACACCTAAGAGATTACAAATTTATAACCTTTAGCTCTTTGGAATTCCATTTTAAAAGGATTACTAAAAGAGTACTCAGAAATTCATGTATTATTGTTTTTAAAATAAGCAATCATTATATACTTGAAACTTAGTGAAGGATAATTTAAAATAACACAGAAGGATTTCATTTGAGTCTGGTGCGTGATTTGTGTAGCCGGATGTCCCCAAACATCATCCAGCATTACCTGGCTGAACTCAAATAGCCTTAACTGATACCCTTGAGCATACATGCACATCTGCCTCCGGGAACGTTTACCCATCCTACTTAAACAAGAGCAACTCATCTGTGAGAGAACAGCAGGCAGGCCAGGCCTGCCATACTGACTAATCCAGTCCGTATCAAAGCGTTCTGACAAATGATGTGACACAGTCAAATCCCGACTTGAGAGTTTAAAATTGCGTGGAACCAGGAGGTTGCCTTATCACCTATATATCTGACTCTACGCATAGTTAGGTAAATATCCATCAAAATGTTAATGATGGCCCTTATTTCTCCCACTTTTAAAGATCTTACTGGGTTGTTTTACCACAAAGTCTAACTGTAATTGATGCTTAGAAAAAGCACAAGACACTTGCCCAAACATCACAAAAGACCTGTAAGCTAGAGAAGTTAGAATTTGAGCTCACATCTTGTGGCACTGCAACTGTTGTGCCTAACTACCACACACAGAACCTTGCTTTATTGTACTAAGACAAGTTACTATGAAAACAAAACCTCTTCTTCACATTTAGAGAGAAAGAAAAGGCTTGGGGATGGTATTTATGTTATTTGAAAATAATCTGGACTTTTCCAGCAGGTAAAAAGAAGACCAGACACATAGGACAATTTACTAACTTCTCAACCCAGCTCCCATTAACCTGATGTTCCGCTGGGTCTTCTTCCACCGTTGGCCATTTCCTCCTCTGCCTCTCTGCCTGCCAGTCTCTCCATGATGAAAGCAGGGAAGGTGTAATTACCTCAGGCATACTGTTAAACATATGCCAAGGGACCATTTGATTTCTTTGAGTAAACTTTTTGAGCTCTTTTTTGCATTTCTGCTCTTTGAATTTTCAATGAACTTCATTATTTAAATAACTATTTTGTTGGAATAAATGCAGAGCAACAAAAGGTATTTAATGAAGAATAATAACTATTTTAGGCTGAATTTTGCAATATCCTGTTTCTAAAAGTTTTCAACCATGTTATTTGACTTTATTCCTTCAAATATAAAGAATTCTGGAAGTCCTTTTTCATGAATGTCATTGGTTGCACTGTCATGGCTCCCTTGATGTGTGGAATCCATGGAAAATGTTTACCTTTCAGAGTCATCTGACTTTTGACAAGAGCCAGTATCAGATGCAGTGCATAAGAGAGATGAGGACATACCTTAATGTTGTTATGAGCTTGCCCTGGCCTTGGATAGCGCTCAGCAGCGACATGAATTACAGTTTTTTAAATATTTTTTTTAATCACATCTCATGAAGACACTCCTGAAAGGGAATTTCAGAAGCTGGTTTAGAAAGTGACAAGAACGATGGGATAAACATGTCCAAAGCAAGGGGGGGAGAGGTTGAGAGTCAATGGCAATGTGTTTTTACTGTATAAACTTTTTAAATTTAAGCATTCACTGTATATTTTGGTTGCACTGCATATAATTCAGTCTTCAAATTTCAGAAAGGAACTTATCTTTTGACAACATTTAAAAGTATATTATTCATGACAAATATTTATGTAAGTTTAAAATCTAGGAAAAAAAATAAGGATAACATATATAAATCCCCAACAAAATATTTTCACTATTTTCTTATTTTCTTTCAGTCTTGTTATTGTTGCACTTGAATTCTACATAAATTGTATCCACAACAAGTACAACACTTTATGTCCTGTTAAACATTTTACCAAAGTTTCTTATGTTACATAATTTTTGAATCATAATATATGTCTTCATAACAATTTGTTGAGTATTTGAATAATTTTTAAAATTTTTATCATCTATTCATTGTTGAATTAAAAATTTTTTGATATTAATATTGATCTTACATGTACAAACATCTTTAGGTCAGCCTCACATTATTTCTCAGATAGCTTCCCGAACAAAAACTGGGTGCCTTTGATAGCGTTAGTAATCCATGCCATTACAGTGTTTTCTCAAAGACATTGTTTAGCTGGAATGTGATCCACAACGTCAAGGAGTGCCATTTTTGCAGCATTTCTGCCAATATTACATATATAAATTTTTTCAAAACATGTTTGAAAAACAGAAAATGGTACCTCATCATGTTCTATTTGTGCTTCCCAATTTACTTACTAGAATGAAGAAGGATCCTCCCAGGAAGGAATTCTGGAAGATATGCCAGTGGACCCTGACAATGAGGCCTATGAAATGCCTTCTGAGGTAAATTTATACACATAAAATAAATAAATAAAGTTTAGGAGTAGAAGTTGGGTCTTCCTGAAAGCAATATCAAAATCCTGTCATGATCAGATTTCCGTTCTGTTAGAGTTTGTATGAGTCACTCAGGACGTTTTCTGAAAGAGAATAAAAGCAATTATTGAAGTCGTAGGTGAAGATGAAATTTCCAGTTGGGAAAGTAAAAGTGTCTTAATTTTCTTCTGTCAGTTAGAGGGTCTGAGCCATGAAAGCAGTTCATGAGCCATTTGACTTAGGTCTCCAGGTCTCTGAAAGCCAGAGAGGTGCATCTGATGTGCTTTCACAGGACTACGTCATGGGATTGCCCAACAGTAATCTAGAAGTAGAAGCCAGATACTCTGATGACGAACATAATTTCATTTTCTATGTAACAAACCATAAAGTTAGAATGATACAGCAGAGTTAGTCATTCCGGAACTCTCGAAGTGCTGAGCCATGTCCCATATCATTTGCTCCAAATCCTTGATCAGTGAACACATCCGTTAACGAGTACTGAATCTTTTTGTTTTTCCTCATGGTAGGAAGGCTATCAAGACTATGAACCAGAAGCCTAGGAAATACCTTTGCTCCCAGTCTCTTGAAATCTGCTGACAAATGTTCCATTCCTGTGCAAGTGCTCAGTCCCGGTGCGCAGTCCTGACGTTTGCCCTGAGTTTTTACAGTGTATTTCCAAGTCTTCCATCGGCAACAATTGAAGTCTCCATCCCTGCCCCTCAGCCCTGCGGTGCACCCTCACTTCAGTGAAGGTGTGGTGGCAGGCTCCTTGTGTGCTGTGGATATTGTGGCTTCAAATCTAAAATGTTAAAACAGATTAAAAACACCTAAGTGACTACCACTTATTTCTAAATCTCTACTATTTTTCTGTTGCTGTTGTGATTTCTTCTCATATAGTATAAAATTTTAGGTGTCTTTAATGATTCTAAGAATAATGATATATTGTGAAAATTAAAATATATAATATATCAAAATATGTGCGCATGAATCTATGCACCTATAAATATTAACTGAAATTTCACTGTTTTGTGATGTGTTTTATTAACTAGTGTTTGTATATAAATGGTGAAAATTAAAATGTTATCTCATTATAAAATATGTTGTCTCGCATTTCATTTTAATAATAAAATTATACTTATAAGCGATGTGGACCACAAACTGACACAACAAATTTAAAGTTCTAAGTAGCCATTTGAAGAAGAAGGAATATGAGAGATTTTAGTGAAATTGGAATATAGGCCTTAAACTGAGGTTTCCCTGAAGAGACCTTCCCCAAAGTCTGTTCTAATCTGCAGTGTTGTCTTCAGAGGCTTGCCGAAAAGGTGGTTCCATGCAACAGCAGGTGAGAAATGATTTAGACCACATCTTCTTTAGATATTCATTAGATATTAGCATGTTAGAGGTTCTTCAGAATACCCCCTTTTTAAAAAATAATCAGAAATACTCTCTTCCCCAACCCCCAAAAATGCTTTTGAACATCTCTTGAGCTTAGTAGGTATCATGCACTGGATTAGATCTCCAGTACAAAAAGGGAACAAAACAACAGAAAAACAACAAAACAACCAAAAAGACAAAAAACAACTACAAAAAACACCAGCAAAGCAAAAACATTCTGGGAAATACCAGTGTTCTGAGGGGCTGGGGATTTAGCTCAGTGGCATAAGCGCCTGCCTTGCAAGCAGGCAGTCGTGAGTTCGATCCCTGGTACCGATAAAAACGAAAAAAAAAAAAAAAAAAGTTAATTCTGTAGGTTTATGAAGAATCTCATGGATTTCTTTAAATTCTGCTAATATATTAATCCTGGTATACTCCATTACAGAAAGTTTTTCACATGAGGGAAAACCTATTAAATTCCCAGGAAATCACGTACACATGGCTATGAAATACAATAAGTTAATTGAGAAAGCTGTTTAAAATGCTTAATCATTCAGAAGAAAAATTATGTCACTTTTACAAGTCACTTGTAGAAAATACAATTTCAAGAAGTAATATTCTAAACGTGCTACTCATTTACATGTATTTGTGAGTGCTTTGTTGTGTAATGGGCACTGACAGGGAAGGTGGGGTGAGAGGCTGTGAGGACACTCACCTCAGAAGGTATCTTTTGTACGTGATTGGAAAGGAATATGCTGGCGTGTTCAGCCACCTGTGTTGACTCATACCAAGAACTGAAAAGCACATTTAAATTGTGCTTAGACAAGTGAAGTATTCATTATTAACAGTATAGGTAAGACAAGGCACCTTGGAAAATGATGGCTAGATATACTTTAAATCTGTCTAAAGTACAGTACCTTTAAAAAAAATAACAAGAGTTGGTATTAAATAATGAACAGCAAACAAAAGTAGACTGACAGCAGTGACTGAGAGCAGTGTGAGATTACCAAAGAAGTGAGTTTGAACTTCAGTGTTTATGTTGGTTAAAATTCTACTCAGGTGTTTCTTCTCTGAACATGTTCTGAAAGTTACTTGTGAGCAGTGAATTATTCTGACTTAATAGTTTTAATTTCTACTGAGCCCTTATAAGACTATTCCGTAAGTCACACAAGTCATTTCACGAGGGTTGTCTCCTGAGACCTCCACATTACAAGTAGCCTGAGGCTCACCTAGTCCTAACTTTGTTTTGCAGATGTGTATTACCCATGTCTGAGCAATTCAATCTTCTATGACCCCATGGGGCCTTTAGCAGAACCATTTCAGGAGGGCTTTGGCTCACAGTGGCAGAAGAGCAATCTACTGGGTGGTTTTACCTTTTTCAAAGTATCTCCATCCATGTGAGAAGCAAATATGTTTCCTCATCTTTATGGGTCATTTGGTAAGTTGCTTATTGCAAAATTTATATTTGTATGTTTCTGTCACATTTCTGGCACAGAGTACCTAAAACTCATAATTTAGCTGGCCTATAACCCTGGCTTCTGTAACCCAGTTTCTGACGCAGAGTTCTAAATGCCTTGGGATTTCCTGTATGAGAGGAATGTATTTTGTTCTAATGAAATACCTCTTGGTGGTCTTCTGGATGGGAACTGATGCGAAGCAGAAAAAGGAAAGTATTTTCCTCATCCATTGCAAGCTGGTGGATGACATCCCTATCATGAAGACAGATTAACAAGCCCAAAATGCAACAAATTTATTTAACCGAAGTTTGATATGAGGCAAGATCCAAAGATCCAGGGATATATTTTTGTATACTTAGCATTTGATGAAAATATACATTAGTGTGGAAGTATGATTGGACCAAAGGGGGATATGAATTAACTGAAGCAGCCTGGAGGCAGGAGAGGAGGACGTGTCAAGACCTATCTGTTCAGTCTTCTTGGCCTCCCTGTGTAACAGTCTTGGTTTCCGGGTATGAGGCGAGACACCTGTCACTTGAGGAGGAGGAGGTCAGAGAGACTGATCCTTCTGCTTCTGAGGTTTTCCCAGTTTCCTTCAAATACAACATACATTGTATTTCTAAGTGCTGTGTTTTGAATTATTGCGTTTTCCGAGTCCCAAAATTGCTCAGCAAAAAGACCAAACCATGGTTACAAGTTTGGAACTTTCAGCCCCTTCTCCTGGTTTTCTAGAGTGAGTAAAGGAGCCACAGCTGAATTCATAACCTTTGATGCTTTCGTGATGAAGCCTCAATCAAAGGATTCTCAGTCATTATCTTCAGAGAATGGTATTATGAGTCATTGCAAAACACACATGCATGTGCGCACACACACATCCTCCTGGTGGCAGAAGTAAAGGGACTGGAACTTCTAACTTGTAAAAATGTAGATGGAAAAATAAATTTTCCTTTTTGCTATTGGATTAAATGCGCATGTATATATCCAAGTCTCAAAGATAGCATTTCTCATAGACAGTGCTATCTAAATCCATTCTGAGGAGGGAAATTTTATTTAAGTGCAAACTTCACATTCTTCCTCTGTCCACCACACTGGTAGCGTTCAGTGTTTATCTCAGTTGAGTTGATTTCAATCTGCTCTTCCTATCTCAAACAGAGAAGGCATACAACAGGTCCAGCTACTCTTGGATATATATATATTTTGAAAATATATTTGTTATCAAAATAGGATTTATCAATACTAACTCATTTGGTTCCCATGACAACTCTAAGAGGCCAATAATTATTCTCATTTTATACAGGAGCAAGCATAGGCTAAGGAACTTCTTCAGTGCCATCCAGCTAGTAAATGGCAGAGCCAGAAATTCCATCCATATAGCACCATGTCATCATCTAGTGTAAGAGAACCTTCCAGAAGTCTAAAGAGTGAAGTAGTAGCTTCACTTTTCTAGATATAATTATCAGCATGTATCTACTTGTCTTATGAAGTGTATATGTATTATAAGTAAATTTTATGTATCTGAAGATGTAATCTAATTCTAGGAGAAATTAGCTCCTGATAGATGCTTCATTGTAATTAAGTTGTGTTTATACCACTGATAGAACTAAGTTATTCTCAGTACAGAATAATAATATCCATATAATAGCAGCACTCTATATATCTATGTAGAGCAGCACTCTATAGTCTGACAGTCTTTGTCATTTTTCTTGTTGACCTGTAGTACTTGGCTTCAAGCAAATAGCCAAAGAAAATATAAATTAAGATAAAACTAGGGTTTTTAATTATACATACTTAGTAATAGGATGACTGACTTTATAAATAGATAGCAAAGATGGACTTAAGACTTTGTATTTATAAATAATGTTAGCACCTTAATGTTTTATAATAGGCACTCATTTTCTGGGCATATTTTTGATATATAATATATAGTTTATCCTTTGAGTAAGCCTTGGCTAGAATTCCAAATACAATGCAATAGCTAAAATATTAAAACTATTTCTAAGTATGATTTTACTTCTTATATTTCTCATATGACTAAGATTTCTTTCACTATTTGCTAACTAATACATGATTTTTAATTATTTTAAATCCTATTTGAGGTAGTTAAACATTTACCTTCCAAAAGCTCTGGAGTCTCTAGTAAGTTTTTCTAGTATAATTTAGTCCTAAATTCAGTTAGAGTTACATAGGCAATTTTCAAGTGTTGAGCTTGCAACTATAGATTAATATACTGGGTTGAGCCTTAGGAAAATATATCCTCAGATTCCCTTAAAGGTCAGTGACCAGAAGGTCCCATGGTTTCTATGGCAACACAGCAAGATACAGTGCCTTGGAAATGTGCTGCATTTTAATTAGGTTCCTTCAGGGCTTCCTAACTGCCTTTTGCAGGTAAACTAAATACCAAGTTGCTTTATATCTTGCAGTAAGATGAAGGCTAACCCATGCTGTAAATGTCAAAGCTAAGCTGGTCTCCAGTAAAGTTAGATCTAAACTAACGTAGTAGCGAGGCCATGTGTTTATCCTACAAAACAACACAAGACTCCACCTGGAATAGTCAGTGATGTTTCCTTAATGTGGCAGGAGTAGCAGAGAAGAGCTTGGAGTTTAACACTAAGCTATGCAGGACTGATTCCCAGTTTTGTCACAACCTGCGCTACTCTGAGTATGTTACCTATTCTCTAGGTCTCAAAGTTTCCTTCCCGGTAAAACTGTGTGTTATAATAAAATGTTTCGTAGCTTTATTAAGCAAAATAAATTAGCATACATAGGGAGCTTAGGACAATGGATGGCAATAAGTGAGGACTCATTGATGGTATTAGTGGTGGTACCAATAATAGTAGGGTATGCTATATTTTTAAAGGTAAGTGACAAATAACACTTTAAAATGTTCAGATACATTCATTTATGTCTTATTTTAATGTAAGAGTAATCAAGATGGAGATGATGGTAGAGACAATTTAGAGACTTAAGGCAGAGATTATTCAACAATAGCTATAAGAACAGTTTTAATCCTTTAATACCAATACTTATAGATTTCAGTATAGTTCGCAGAATATCACCAAGCCAAAACTTACTGAGAGATGAAATCCACTAGGTCCATAAGCACCATTTATAAAACACATCTCTCCTTGGACTTAGCTGTCCTGACGAGGTATGACAAGGTGAACTTGCCCTTCACCCCTGAATCCTTTGTGTACAGTCTAAGGAACTAAGTGTAGCACACAATTTTTGTTCAGTGTTTCCTAACAAAAGTTAATTCTTTGGTAAAAATTTCCCAAATCAGAAGGCTGACAGATACCTATCTGGAAACCACTACTTGATTTTTAAGTTCTTATCCAAATCTCTATGGAAATAGGGCAACTCTTAATAGGCTGCCAAACATTTGAAATTCAACAGCACCAACTTGTGCTGTTGAAAATGTTGGACCACGATGAATGATGAGAAAGCTGGTACATCTCGGCAAGCTTCACTGGCATCAGTTTCAGGGTGTATACTACACTTTCAGAGAGGTCATTGACCAAGAATGATGGTACAGAAGGGAAACTGCAGAGGTAAGTGTCTTCATCATTTTTTAAATATGAAAGATGCACAATCTAAGGAAAATAGATGTTATATATTGTTAATAGCTCATCCTGAGCTCTAATTGGCATAGAAATGTTTACAGGTAAAGTATAACTATTTAGTCCCATTCTGCAAATGAGTCTAGCACAATTTAAAGTTATATCACAGAGTGGTTCCATAAATCAATATTATGATGGCAGTTTCGTCACTGCCCATGGGGAGACTAGACATTCAAAAGCTACACTCTGCCAGTTTTTCACTATCAGCCCAAATTCCAGGCCATTAGACATAGTTGTTAGTCACCATTTTCATGCCAACAATTGCTGGATGTGCTAGAAACCGTTTTGCTCAAATAATTACTTCTGGAATAGCAATGATTTCCACATAATAGATGCCTTTTTATAGATGAGAACTCCTATTGACAGTTTATAATTGACTCAGATTCCTCTAGCAGTCTCTCAGCTGACAAACCTCTCCATCTTCCTCCTACACACACCCCTCACCAGCCTCACACAGAGCAATCTGTCATCTTACATCTTTAATTATAGACTGTTTTAAATTCAAATATGTTGAAATCTAATCTGTAACACTTAATATCTCTATAATACTCTGACTTTTGAATGTATTTTTGTATTCCTCCAACTCACCTCCAAATAACAAATAACAAATCTAGCTTATAATAAAATAGTTTACAAAAAAAAGCCATTGCAGTGAACTATGAAATACTATTAATTTTTTAAAGTGAGAAATCATTGATAGTAGAGAAATAAGACTGTAGAGAATATTTGGAATAATGTGTTTAGACTCTACATTTACCTATACATTTGCTAGTAGCCAAATCTATATAAGAAAAAATGTATATAGTTTTCAATGTCAGTAGGAAGAAGACATTTTGTTATTGTTTGTAGTCATTATTATTAATTTACAGAACATAATAGTCATTTAAGTTTTTCTACTTTATTATCTAGTAGAAAGTTGTTAATAAACATTTCTTTTAAAACATAGCACAGAGAAATGGTATCCATCCATATTATAACTCCCTATAGTCAAAGAGGAACTTATCTTTGCTGAGAAAGAAGCAGTGAAAGTCCCAGGCCTTACATATCACAGAGCATCTGAATGAGCTGCATTGTCCTGTCCTTAAAGTTCAAATTAGGTCCAAGTAGGTAGGGACAAAGAATTTCCATTTGGTACTTCTTCCAAATTTCTAGCAGCAGTCAGCCATCATCCTAAGTGCTATTGACAGAGCTGAAAGCATGCCAGTAATTTTCCTTAAAGAAAGGACCCAGCAGAGTGATCTGTAGGAACTGTGCAGGTGTCTCAGAACATACAGGAGTAGAAAACTCAGATACGTGCAGTCTGAGATGTGTTGGGAGGAAAAAGTTTTTGATGTTTACTTGTCTATCAGAAGAAGGACATGCTGGGAAGCTGTGGAGATATAGGTCACAGGGAGAAAGACACCCAATGAATGACAGTGTGTTAAGATGCAAACACAAGTAGCCTCACACAGTGCTCCAGATGTGGGAGCAAGGGCCAGCACTGAGGAGGTGTGGCAGCAGGCAGCAGCACCACCTTTACCCCAAGCAGAAGTTCACCCATGGGATGCTTGAGCCGTTGATGGGCTCTCAAGTCCAATCAGGCTATGGAGCAAGAGATGAGGGCTCTGAAGTGCTTAACATCTCTTCTTAAAACTGTCTTCTCATCGTATCAACGCGGGTGGCCAAAAATGTCAGCGTTGACTCTAAAATATTTGGCAAAATAAGGAGCAAATCCCCTCTTTTGGTCTTGATACTTTGTGACATTAAAATATTTTGAGTGTGATTAGTACTGCTGTTGAGAATTTTGATCAGAAAAAAATGTTTTCATTTGTGTCTGAGGCCAAGGTGAGCAGAAATATGAAAAGCACCATCTGGCCATGTACTTTGCGCTCACATTCTCTAAGATATAATGTGTCCTTAGTTTACTCTCTTGTTTTTCATTCTTGGTAAAATCAAAGTCCCTAAAACTTAAATTGCAGGAAGCAAACTGATTTCCTTTATGCATTCTGAACATTCACAGAGCACACTTTTGGAAAAGCCCAGATTTCTAAAAGGAATCTTAACTACCAGGTTAGTTTCTTTTTTGGTGGGTTTGTTTATCCTTTGGATTCAGAGAGGAGTTGTGAGTGAAACTGCTGTAGTGCGGTGACCTAAATGACAGCCACATTGCACCAACTCAAAAGCGTTTAGATTCTTGAAAGTGTCTCCCAAATTAGGAGTATGACCAGGTCAAGAGTTAACATCTAAGATAGTTGTGGGAAGAAAAGTAAGACTGACCAGTTCACTCTGTCAGGATTTAGCAAACAAGCTGAACCAAGAGCTCTCCTAAAAACTGATCCTACCCTATTGCCCTGATCCAGCACTTCCCAAAGATAAGTAGTCCTATTCTAGTGTAGCCAAGAAAGTGTGGATTTGCTAAGATCAGAGAACCATGCAACTTTGTAACTTTTGAGTGCCTTCACTTTGTAAATAAGCAGATGCTCAAGGCTGCAAAGTCTGGACATTTTGAATAGAATTAAAATGAACTTTTAACCATTAATACTTTGTGACCAAAAATTGCTATCCTGCATCATGAAAATATTGCAATATATGGCTCTTGAGGGAATGCAAAAATCTTAACACTAAAACCCAACATACACTGGAAGCATAGGCTGTCTCAAATGCTGGCAATCCTCCTGTACAACTGATTCAGGATTCATTACTACTGATTCCTGTGAATCGCTGTGCAATTTTACTCTCACACTTTTCTTATTACTATAGGGAAATAATCAACTTCAGGTGACTAAATGAAAGTACAATAAAAGTTGCATATAAATGTGCAACAAACTAATGTTCCATTCCCCAAAATGTTAAGAATGAAAAATTAACAAAACTTAATAGTAAATCAAGAACTATCCTTATACAAAGACAGTTTCACATTAAACGTGTTTTCTAGGCCCTAGCTATATAATTCCAACTAGAATCTGGTTCAGATTAAATATCCAAATGAGTAAATCAAGTCATTTGTATTGGGTATATTAAGATTGTGATAGGAACCCATTTGCACATGCACTAACTAAAAGAAGTAAATAAAACATGTTATATTGTTCATATGCATGATTAATATCTTCTGAGTATAGGGAAGTTGATCTTTCAAGTGCTTGTCATCAGGTACAATGACATTTACTTTTGAAATTCTGTCTGTTCTTTAATCCATGACCAAGTTGTCTTGATCTTTTATAAAAGACTCTAGGTCAGTAAAAAATAAGAAGTAGGTGCTAATCTTTAGGAAAAGAAAAACTTCAGTCATCTCAGGACATCACCAGCTTAAAAGAAGACAACACTTTTTTGGGAGTGTGTTTGACATTTTCCACATATTTCAAGATGGTCTTACTGAGCTAAAATTGTACCAGATGGAGAAGCAGCAGGTGTGAATTCAGCAGCTATGCAAGAGACAAGATTCCAAAGTAGGCCAGCCACTTAAGGTCTTTCACATTTGAGATTAGGAAATGTATTTTCCTTTTAAAAGGTGTTAAAATTGTGCATGTGAATGTGTGTGTGCGTGTGTGTGTGTGCGTAAAATGCATTAAAATTAAAAACTGAGAGCATTTTCTGGTCTGGCATATCATAGAACTAGAACTACATGTTAGGACAGGAATGATTACCAAAGGAGCACAAAAGTAAGAGAGTCTCAGGTAAAACGAGCCTATTATGAAAACTGAATGCATTAGTGACACTTTGGTCAGTAAGACACCAGAGGTGCAATGACTGTGGTCTCACACATTGTAATGAAGTTAAAAATTCTTATTGCCCACCTACAGTAGCCATCATAACATCATACACATCATGGCACGTCCTTCATGTGTTTGTGGTGATGATGATGTAAACAAACCTACTGTGCTGCCATCCATAAAGTCTAGAGATATAATTTTGAACAGCACACCATTGATAATAATTGTAAATAGATTCTGCTAGCCTGGAGCTTAGTATCTCGAACATTACACCCACCCAATTTGGTACACCACACCCAGAGAAGCAATTTATTTCTCCAAGAGTAACTGCCGTGTTCTTCTGGTTCCAGAAATAAACCCCCCACTCCCTTTTTGTGTGTGTACAGAGCCCTCTCCAATCCCAAGACTCTACAACCACCCAAGGGCTCCACCCTCAGCCCCCAATAAATCTTTCTTCTGTTTCCTGTTTTGCACACACATGCGCCTTCAAATCTGCTGTTGATACATCATTTTGCTCTCCTCCCCAACTCCTCCTCCAGCCAGACATGATAAAAGTACTTCCAATTTGTTGTTCTCAAGCAAGCGTGATTGCATCTCCTCCACAGCCCTCAGGGGCCCACAATAAAGGCCTCTTTTTCCTTTCTTTGTCTATCATGCCAAAATCTTATCATAAGCAACTATTGAAGTACTGTTACTTTAATGGGAATGGCCTATACTCTTTCAATTTGTGTGAGTACACACTATGATGCTCAGTGACCAAACTGCCTAAGCAGACATTTCTCAGGATACATCCATGTGGTTAAGCCATGCATGGGTTATAGGTGCTGTACTTTTTACCTCAGAAATTTCTCTATGGATAAATTCTTACTTAGTTTTGCACCCACAACCTAAATACTTGCCCCATCAGTCACCTTAAAGTTATTATTAATATCATTATTGTAATAAGAGATATATTCTCTCTAAGTCACCCAGGCTGGCCTCAAATTACTGGGCTCAAAGAATCCCTCTGCCTCAGCTTCCCAAGTAACTGGAATTACAAGCACATCCCATGCCATTTTGAAGTTATTTTAAAAAATACTCTTTTTTCAGGAAGAATGTCTTACCTCAAGGTTTAGCTCTACTATGCCCTAGCTATGTGACTCTATAAAATATCTTGGGCTCTAAAAGTTAGAAATAAATTGAGAATAATGATATTTACTATACTTTGTTAAAGATTAGATAGGATTTATCTTAATAAAACAACTTGCAATATCATCTGGTATTCATTCATTTCCATTTTCTTCAATGATAAAAGAAAAAGTTGAATTTTTAAGAGGAAGATGCGATAGAATTAAAATGATATTAATATTATTTTTAAAAATGCTTTCTGCTGGGTTTACAATGCATCAACTCCTCAAATTAATATGGTGAATGTATTATGATAAAGAAAAGAAATTGAAAATTGAAAGCATTGAGCAATAAGAGATTAGGTCAAAAGAAACCAAAGGGCAAGTGTTTGAAATAAAGTTTCAAAATTTAACAATGCTTCATGGCACACAACTGTAACTCCAGAACTCTGGCGGCTGAGTGAGACAGGAGGATCACAAATTCAAGCCAAGTCTGGGCAACTCAGAAATTCAAGGAGACCCTGTCTCAAAATAAAAATAAAAAGGAGCAGGGGTGTAACTCAGTGGGAAGAATTTGGGTTAAACATAATGTATGTTTTAAAAAGTTTCAAATTATATTACTAATGCATAAATAGTCTCCTACAGTTCCTTGGAGATAATTTGATAATTTCCAAACAGACTTTTGATTCAGGAAGAACTGTATAGACATTAATTTAAATAAGAAAGTCACACCAACTTTCTTACATCATCCTAACTTACACGCAGAAAGGAAAATAATAAAAAGCTAAAAATATTCTACATTTAAATAGACCACATACTAGCCAAATAACAGACTGTATTTCTCACTTCTGACTACAATGAAGTGCTGAGTAGTATTTTACAGACTATTGCAATAATTCAATGTTATACCAATAACTAATAGCATACTAATATAATAATATTAACACTAATATAAATGGGATCAGGAAACCCTAATCTACTAGAAATTTTCCATTAATAAATATATTTGAAAATTTTATTCTCTACTGTGCTTCAGAATACCCAAGGTAGTTGGAGGAAAGCGGCCCTGGATTTCTTGGGCTTTGTTTTCTGATAATGTCTACCCCTTTCCTCGTGCAGTTTACATGAAAGGGCTGTGACGAATGTGCAAGGTATATATTGCATTGAGTAGGGCAGTGGTAAAACTGTAACACGTATTATCAACAATAAGTACACCTACTATGAAAGTACCTGAAAGAAACCTCAACATTTAAGTTAGCCAGAATGTTCAGCTTTCCTCAACACAGCACCCAGTGGTGGATTTTAAGTGTCACACTTAAATAATATGGAAATTTTGGATTTCATATAAAATTTAATGTCCATATGTCCATGTAACTTTTTCTGGCTAAATACATTTTTATTCATTCTCCCCTTCTAAAGTGGATTTGACCTAGAAGAGGTGAAGACTCTAAAGAAGCATACTATTACATAATTATTAGACATGTCCCAGAATCACTGAAGCCTTACTGGCACAAAATATACCCCATAAATCATTGATTCCTAGGGAGTTGAGGACACGTGTTATAATTTAATGGATAAATTAAACTATCTTGTACTACTTTTCAGAGATGTTCCAGTGACCACTGCACCTCCATGACTGGACATGACAGGAAGGGTCCACAAGCTCACCTACGCAAAGACCTTTCTAGAGTGCATTGCTTGGCTCCAGTGCTCCTCAAGAAATACTTTGAGAAATAAGGATTTAAAACTGCAACTCCTGGTGGAACACTGAAAGATACATAATCAAGCGAAGCTTTTATAATTCAATCCAAATGTATAATCCAATGCATATATGGTGATTTTTAAGGAGAAAATCCTAATTGTGCCTTTGGCACTATGCTGTGCTGTAGTAAGTCATAACTAGTTCTGCATAACTGGATAACTTGGCCATAAGGTTCCCACTGGTGATCCCTTTAGCATGTATTCTCTCAGGGCAGGGCAAATTACTATACAACCTAGTTTTTTCTTTCAAGGATCGTTACTATTTTCTCGCTAGCTACCCAGCTGGTATGTGGTGCAGGGTAGGAGAGGTAATATTCAAAGACAGAAAAGAAAAGAAGAGAGAGAATGTTTTACTTGCAAGCTTCAAGAACTGATAACATTGTGTAAACCATGATAAATATGGTAGGAACTATATTTTGCATTAGAGTTATCAGGATTTTAGTGGGATGCAAGCCTCCGAAACAAAATAAAAAATAATTAATCATCAGACAAGCATTGTGTTGCTACTTAAATTTGAGTAATCTGAATTCCAATTATTATATTTCCTCAGAAATATAATAATTTCTATTTTATATTTTCTATGTAATTTTTCTCAATATTATAAAAACTGGTAGGATTGATATTCCTTATCAATGAATAGGAAACACATTTTATTTCAACTGAAATCACAACTGTATACCAGAAAGAAAGGGAAAAAGACTGCAGGTCACCTTTTCCTTCCTATCTTTCTTTATCAACTGTTCAGTTATATCTGTTGACTGCATTCAAACTGACAACTGGTATTTTTCTTCTGTTCGCTCTGGTCTTACTAATGATTTTAGTTCCCATGTTCTCCCCCAGGGTCATCATATTGTTTTTGCCAATTTATGTTATTCATTAGCCTCCAGAATGGTAAATCTTCATCCAACAAATATTCATTGAATTTATGATTAGCATGAGCCTAAGTATATATATTTGGGAAGAGTTGTTCCAAGACCTAAGGAAGATGACAATCATACAAGGGAGCAAAAGATAAGAATAGCTGCAGTTTTATCAAAAATGGGTTTTTCCAATAAGTCTCAGTCTCTCTCTGTCTCTGTCTCTCTGTCTGTCTCTCTCTCTGTATCTCTCGCTCTTCCCCCACTCTCTTTCTCTGTAAACATACTGAATATCACTAACTTGAGTCTTTATCTGTAAAATGCTATTTTAACATTATCTAACGATTGTTACAGATGTTGATATTACCCCTTAGGTTATACATTTTTAAAAAGTTTTGAATTATCAAGATTTTTAGGGAATATTCATTGTTAAAAAGCTCTGATACACACAAAACAATATTTAACATACTGGACTGATCTCTATAATGCACTATCCTTTGACAAGTATCATTTCCACTATTGTCTTTATTAACAAAAATTAATACTGAGCAATAGAAATGAACTATGCAAGAATATAGTTATTTAAAGCATAATCATTAAATTTATTTAACATCACTAGATTTTGACAGAATACTTTCCATATTTAGACTGAGGGTATATTCTGTCAGTAATATTATTTTGGTGAACCATAGCACTAAATACAAGTTTTTCAGTATGCATATTCTTGAAATGTTGTTACGGTTAATGCAAACATTGTAATCTGAGGAAAAAATCCTCAAAAATATTCATTCATCATTGATTACTAGGCAAGAAATCTAAAAGGACATTCATGTTTCCAATGGGACAAGAAATGTATATGCATGATGCAGACAGACTTCAGACACCAAATGGAGCGAGGTTAAACAAATAAACACATTTTTTAGGAAAATGTTGGAACATGTCACAAAGCTAAGCTAAGGCTACACAAACCAGTCTCAGACAAAGCTGTTCGCAGAGCAGTTTCCAGTTGGAGCATCCACAGGCCTCAGGTGCAGTGCCGTTACACTCAGCTACCAAAGGCTCCCAGCCTGTATCTCTCCATTCAATTCAGCTTTCTGTGCTGCTGTGATGATCTGACTGCCACTACTTAGAGGGGGGTGCACATCTGTCCCCTCCACCTGCAGCGAAGGGAGTCATATGGCATCTCTAGAAATGGCAGAAACCCGTTCCTGTGCACTAGGGGAGTTTACAGACTGGGAGAATGCTGACTGCTGAGCAGTAATCCAGGTACTATGTCCACACCGTAAAAGAAAAGATTGTGATGGTGTGACCAAGTTAAACTTTAGTTCTTATCAAAATTCACAGTAGTGCCTTTTGCTGAATTTATTCGCCAGTTATGGGCATGCTATGCTCCTCTTCAGCAATACAACTAAAACATGCTCAGCCTTCCTGTGTAAAATACAAAGAAAAACAGTATAAAGTACAGCCAACTTTTCTTTTATCAATAAAACTGATCGCAAAATTCACTTCAGTCACCTTTATTTTTTCTTTTTCCTACTTATATCTTTGCAAATTTATGAGATATAGTCATCCAACTCTGTCAAATTTTATAGAAGGTAGAAAACTTAATTGAAAAGCAATTTTTATAGAAGAATAAGTAAATTTTCTATATACTGGCCTATTTTCAAAAAACTAAGGTTTATTATCTTTTAGAAATAAACTAAAGTTTTCTTCTGTGCCTTACAAGCTACTAGAATTTTGACTGCTCTTGGAATAACGGCTTTTACTTTGTTACCAACTGCACTTGATAAAAGACAGTAAACCAAATTTCTTTAGCTTGTTCTCCAGCAAAGTTGATAATTATATATCAGGCTTACTTGCTTTAGCAGGTAAAACTACCAAGACACTCAGCAACCGTATAAGCGATATATAAATGAGCAAAGAAAAAAATAGCACTGAGATCGTCAAATAATTATGTATCTGCCTTTGACTTTTAAATGAAAAAAATCCATAGTTACCCTTCTGATCCTCCTATAGACGTGTCATGAGGTGGCCAGTAGAAATGATGAATGATTCTCTGTGGCTACAGCTAACTGAGAGAAGACCTGACGTTAGTGGCTACTGTGAAAGACCACTGTGATTAAAAAAAAAAGAAAAAGAAAAAAGAAAAAAGCTGAATTTGTTTACCCTACTCTGAGGATAACCAAACACTGAACTTCTTTAATGAATTCCTTTGTTGGGTCTTGGGAGTGGAGAATTATGAACAGGAAATTGAAGCGTGGAGAGACAGGCTTTCATTGTCTAACCAACTGACTGCTGAGCTGGAGCAGCATCAGGGAGCTCCAGCAAGCACAGAAATGACAGAAAATACAACAGAATTCTTCATGCATTCAGCGGTGCTCTTAGATTTGGGGTTAGATACTAGTGGTGCAGGAAGGCAGGAGGCAAACCTGGGTGTCCATGAGGCTATGAAAGCTTTGCTGTTTAGCACACTGCTGAGTGGCATATGTGAAAACACATGGTTGCTCCACAAGGCTCTGTCTTTCTTGTCCTTTCTTCCTTTGAAAGGAAAACATACTCTGAGTTCTTGACCTTCACCCCAAGAATACAAACAAGCCACCAATGGGTTCCTTCTATGATCGCTTGCCACATTGCCTTGCAAAGAATTGCACTGGGGATGCAAGGCAGCGTCTCTGCAAGTGTAGATAAGGGAGGCTGTGAAAATGGGTTTCATTATGTCCCGTTGGCTAAGCCAGCATGGCTGGAATTGTGTTGGTATCTGCTGTAAATCATAATCAATTCTATTTTAGTAAGAAGTATATGTTGGGGGATATACGAAGTGATACCTGCTCCATGCAATGGATATTATTGATGCAAATAACATTTACACAGTCAACTTTATAATAAAGCTAGAGCTCTGGACCAGAATTGATGTCATAACATGCAGAAAGATCTCTGTCACCAATCCTAGAGGCCTGCACAAAAGAGATATGATTTTGAGCCATCTAGATGAAAACCCAATGCATCAAATTGGCGTAAGCCAATTTTAGGTAAATGTTAATCTTCAGTTTAGTTGCAATCTGTTTCTTATTGTAAATCTGATTCATTCCAGGAGACAGAGTCCAGTTTCAGTGTGTCAGAATTAGCTGGATTCTATTTGCATTATGTTAACAAGCAAACTAATTATTGGACTTAGTAAAAAATCATCAGTCTAGTACTTACATGTTAAATAAATAGAGTAATCACATTGTATCAGGCCCTGGGCCAAGAACTTGTGATTATTTTTTTTAACATTGCTTTGTGGAGAAGAAAGTTATCAGACAAGGAGATATAAGCTTTCTCAGTTGAAATGGAATGAAAACACCAGAAAATGGAAATTTCCAGGTAAGTACAACATATCAGACTTTTGGGAGGTTGAGTGAAAATGCTAATTTTAAAGACAATGGAATCAGATGTCTCTTGCTGAGCATAATTGATGCATTGGAAAAGACACTGAGAGACTGAGGATAATTAATCATAGATGAAAAACAACATGTGGAAGTCAGCAATACTTCCTGGCAATCTATAAATTAGTAATTTAACATATACATCTTTCAATGGTGCATTTCACCTCTTAGTTTCTGGAAAAAAATATTTGATGTGCTTGACTTAAAGAAGCAAAGATTTACTTCTATTCATGGACTCACAGGTTTTAGTCCATGGTCAGTTGGCCCCATCTCTTAATTCATTCAGTTATAAACTCATCAATAGATTAATCCATTAATGAGTTAATCACCTGAAAAATCCAATCATCTTTCAAAAACCCGATCTTTGGACAATAAGAGTTTTGGGGGTATTTTATATCTAAAGTATAACAAATGGGAAAAGCAGAGGATCATTGCCAGCAACAGAACTCCCAAGAAGGATAAAAGCTCAACTGCATTAAATCAGGTTCTGATTGGAAAAGAGTGACACTCTGAAACATGGGATGGAGCCATGGGATAAAAAATGTGGAACGCTCCACAGTCTCTTGAGCTCTTTGAATCTACAAAAGTCCCCACTCCTCTCTGCTAAAGCTATTAATTTCCCTCTGCTTGAAGATATGACAGAAGGCTGTACCTTGCAACCCCAGTAAGAAGTTGGCTCCACCTCCATTCCTAAGAACCAGACCAGTAAGTAACAGCAAGCCATGACACTGTTGTTAATGGGGTGCTGGGTCTAAAAGAGGGGAAATGGGCTGTATCCCAAAGAACAATGGGACTGGATGGATTTTGAAGGTGCTGGATTAAGAAATTAGGGGACAGACTTAATAGAAGCCTAAATAGTGACAATTTTATTGATGTGACAGTGTTCCCCTGTATTATGGGGGTACAAATATGGTTCTTGTCTAGCACTTAAGACATTTGGAGACAGCAGTGGCATACAATAAGTACAAATGGAACAAGTGCTACCACAAATATGGAAACAGGAATACTGAAGTTGACACTGATGGAAGGCTAGAGAAATCTATCAGTTGACCATACTCCATGAGCAGAATATAAAGTACTTCTTTGGTGAAGTAATAATTTATACATAACAGATCTGAGAAAATTAGTGGTGACTTTTCCTTTGGAAGTAAGGAAAAATAGCAGAATATTGTTATAAAATTGAGCTCAGAAATACAGCTGAGAGTGGCAGAATCCATAAAACAATAAATACCAGTTGCTGACCCTTAACTACCCAAAGCAAGGAGGTTACAATTAATTCAATGAACAGCAAAATTGGCAGAGCAATCTGAAATTCTGAATTGCAAGGCACCATGAAAATTGTTAATAAAACTTTTCCTCCAGGGACAAGAGCATCACTTAAATCCACATAATGAAAATGAATTGAAAAAAAAAAAAAACTGAGTGGCATTAAGACCAATAAAATATCCCAAATGCTCGCCAGTTTCCATATCAAAGCCAGTTTTAATGTCTGCACCATAAGAGATGAAGGACAATTTGGGACCTCAGGAGGAAGAACTGTGTCCAGTCATGGGCAAGCAAGTTAGAAAGTTAATCTCATATTATTTCCTCAAAGGGGTTTACAGGCATTTATTCAGGTAAAGCATACAATAAGATAGAGGAATAAATCCAATATTATTCAAGCTACTGAACAGTGAGTCCACCAATCACCAAAATCATCCAGTGACCACTTCACTGGGCCTAATCCTGAATATGTAATTGGTATAGATGTACAGAGTTGGTGCTAGGTCTCTCATATGTGTTTCTGTCCTAATCTGTAAAATAAATTATGCTGAAAAGGGCCACAGAGAAACCTATCCTCTCCTCATTGGTCATTAATAAATGAAAAATGATGCCTCCTTTAAAGTTTTAAGATATGTAAGTATAATGGTATTCATTCTACCCAAGTTATTTTTCTTGTTAATCAGATGAATTCTGTTTTTATGCTTGATAGGGAACAGTTAACATAAGCCCACATACACAGTGAGGGGCCATTGATCTGAAAAATAATTCTTTTCATTGTTACTGAGAGAAATGATCAAAATGTATTTGAAGTTAGTCAGGACAGACAGTAATACACTTTGAAGGTCTTTCTGCAGGCTATCTTATCTCTCATTATTCCAGGCATGTTCTAAACAGAACCATACAGTCTGAACATGTACAGAATATCATGTTAATCTACTATGTGGACCAGATGTGCTAGAAACAGCAAATGTATTAAACAGATATAATTTTGAGTGATTGCATGAACTCCAGAAGATGAGAGATGAAGTCTAAGAAGAATCAGGGCCAACTGCATTGGTAAATTCAGAGGAACCCATTGGTCTAGAAAATGCCTGAACATCTCTCACAAATTATGTTAGAAATTATTGTGTCCCACCCATCCCATCAATAAAAATAAAGCATATTTAGGACCAAGAGGCTGGCTCTGCTGCCTTGGGAACTAGAATGCCACCTTTTATGTGTGACATGGAAGGCAGCAGAATCTGAGAAGGATCTAGAGCACAAAAGTGGCCCTCAGCTAATCCAGGCTGCTATTAAAATAATTCTACCAGCTGGATCTCAGTACTGCATTCCATTTGTGTGTGGCCCAGACTTCTTGGAAATGTTGACTGAATAGCCTCCTTAAATGTAAATATCCTATGGAGACATCTGTTTTTATTTCAAAATAGGGAAAGGCTCCCCTGGCTGCCCGCTTACATTTCAGAGCAAAAGTCTCTCCCTAGAGAAGAGTAAAGACAAATGTGACAGCTGTCCTCTGTAAGCTGCAATTTAATTTCAGGGTTCCTTTCTCTATAATACAGTCTCTGCCTTGACAAGGCCAGAGACCTGGGCTTGACTGAGATCAGGCACTACTGAGATGTCTGTAAATAAAAGATCTATTCCATATCCCAGAGCTTTGGGGTTTCTGTTAATGCATGATTAGAGATAGATAGAAAATAATAGATATATAGATAATGGATAAACAGATGGTAGATGAATAATAGATAGATGATGGGTACATAGATGATAGTAGACAAGTAGATAGATAGATGATAGATAGATAGATAGATAGATAGACAGATAGATAGATAAAAATAAATAGGACCTAAATTTTATCTTGAAAGTGGAGCAACACCTTATATCCTCTTCATGATTTCAAAGTTAGAAATGTGATCCATCATTGTGGTTGGAAAATAGCTTGTGTAAATTTCTTGAAAGACCTAGTAGAGGTTCTGTAGCATAAATCTTAAGAATTCTCAAACAACACCATGTCATCTGCAGGAAAGAATTAAATGCCATTTATAAAGCATGCCCTGACTTGCCTTTTAGCTCTAGCAAAGATGGAGATGATATAGTTTATATATATAATGAAATACATCTGACTTTTATGAGGAAGCAGAAGACTAAGGATCTAAAAATAACAGTGAGAAGCCATGTGCAGATCCTGGTTCTCAACACTAAGCAGAAAGAAGTGGCAAACTACACAGCTCTGAGCAAAAGAAAACATACTAACTAGGCAGTTCCTAGTTAGGAGGATGAGATTTCATTTAAATCTCAGTTGTATGATTTTTTTGTCATAAGTCTCATCATCTAAGATTAATCACGGACTGTGAACTTAAGGAAGAAATCTAGAAGTGAAAGGAAGACACGATGGGCCAAAGAACAAAAACAAAAGTGAAATTCAGAGGAGAATAAGACAAAGCAGCTCTACTGTCAGAGATTCTACATTTGAGTGATGATTGAAAAAGATAATGATTTGGAGCACATTAATGTTGGTCTCAAAGAGAAAGACATGATAGTGAACAAAGGGCAACTCAAGATTTAACTGTCTCCAGAGCTGGAGGCCAAGCAATACTGCTGCCTCATAGAGCAGGCCATATTTAACCGGCTCACCACTGACAGAGGTACAAGGATAGCAGGAGGAGGGATCTGTCACCTTCTTTGAGCTGATCGGGAATACAACTGTGTGACCTTTTTGCTAAAGCAAGCCTAGTTTCAGATGAAATTTATGACTCTAGGAACCTGCTAACCCCATGGTCCTTGATAAGCACAAATTATTCTGCCTTTGGGCCAATATGACACAAGCAAACAAATCTCAAGTGAACACACACCAAAGTAACTTTGGTTAGGTGGAAGGGAAGATCCCATAGTAAATCACAATGATGCTAAGTCACATTCTTTGTCACATGAGAGATTTATGCAGAGAGGTCAGTGTCACTTGTGTTGTAACCCAGTGCCTAAAAGCGATTCTAACAGCCAGATGTACCTTAAGTCCACTGTACTGAAAGATCCTATGCTTGAGAATATCCCACATGGTGATGTCCACTTACCCATTTCTATCCATGCCCACTCTCAATGGAAATGTGAAGAGGGTGCCATTTTTTTTCTTCTAATAAGAGTAATTGTGGCTTAATATCTAATATTTGCTTCCCAAGGATTCAAAATGCATCCAACCCCGAGTACATTTTTACAAGCCACTTTTTGCTTCATACTTACATAATCCAATTTGCTTGATCCTACTATTACTCTTATGTTACAGAAAGGAAACCAAGGAAAAAAGGGATCAAGTAAACAAAATCTCACAGAGTAAATTTTGGGGTTTGATTCTGATAAGAGAATTAACAGTGGTTGGATGAGGGATACAGATAGGGCAGGTTAACAAAAATAGGCTGAAAATAACAAATGATCACTTCAATTGTGGGACTGTATATTAAAAACTCAAATCCACTTGTTTATCCTTTAATGCCAGTGGATCTTGCTTAGAATCCCACTCAGTCCAGAAGCAACCCTTACTCCTCTTTGTGGACTTCTTCTCCATCACCGTGCTTTCTCGGTGCACCCTCCCCTCATCCATACCTAACAATGAGATGTTGCTTCATTGTAGACAACTTATGCCTTTCTTCCCATAATTTTGGTTATAAAAATATTTATAGCTCTAGGCACAGTGCACATTTTCCTACTGTGATCTAGCTTTGGAGCTGGGAGTTTCAGAAACTCATCCTAAGATCTCATCTCTTTTTTTGACTAGTATGTTTCACTGCTCAATTAATCATTTTGTTCCAGAGATTCCTCGTTCTCAAGGCTTTTGCTTTAATATTTTAAAATTCCAGTAGCTGACTTAGGAGCCAAGGTATTCAACCACTAGTTGTGTTGTACTGGGTTCTCCTCTTGCTTGGCTTACCCTCATCTTGTTATTGAGAATCTCATCATTATCAGAATACCTGAAGTATCCCTATAATACTATGTTTTCTCAGAAGAGAATCAGTAACGTGGTAGACAGAGGGAAGCACGCTGGTTAATGTCAATGGGAACGTTTCAGTTTGAAGCCAGACATATTAAGTCAGAGGGGCAAAAAGGAGAGAACAGTTAGTACACTGAAAATCTACCCATGTTCATTTCCTAGAGATGTAAATATAATTGACATTTGGTAAATTGCTAAATAATTAAGTGAAATTAATATGCAAAATATTTATAATGAATACTGCATTTTATTGAGTATAGATTTTAGAATTAAAATTTAATTCTTGCATTTATGGTACTACAATGGTCTTGTAGCCTTTCATCACCTTGCTAAAATATGGCAGCTACTGTTCTATATTTTATGGGTTTGCATTATTATGGTTATTTGTGGCAGATTACATTTCCAAGATATTTTTTAACACTTAATATTTACCATCTCAGTGATCTTCCAGAATATAGCATTCCTCAGGAGAGATGCAGCCTAGACTATTGCTTCTTTCTTGAAAATTGAGCTGGGATTTGGAGCTACCTGTACACATATAATGCAATGGAAAGGGTACCAGTACTTGTGCAACTGGGGAACTAGTGCATAGAAGGTGATACCGTTGCCATCTGGCTTGCAGTGCCTCTTACCTCATTGCTGAGACCTAGTCACCTTGTTGTGAGAGAGCAGGAATTCAGGCCACGTGAGAGGCCACCCACCGCACATAAGGATGCTGTGGGCAACCAGACTAAGCTCCAGCTGAGTGAATGAACAAGTAGTCAGATGTGCAGGGGATATGGTTTCAGCCCTCAAGGCTTCACTGAGTAGAAAAACTGTCCCCTCATTCTTTCTGGTTTCTTTCAAGTTTGATCTTTTATACTCAAAGTGGTTTTCTTTGAATGCTCAGATTCTATTATATTGCTCTTTAAACAATGTTCTGAGTCCTCATGAGTCCTCTCTTCTTTTTATATGGAATTTAAGTATATGTCTATTTATGTAATTATACAATTATATAAATATAATTTATGTAATAGTTTGTATCTATATACTAGATTCTATGATTGTTCCTTATCCAAATGCATACATACAGCTGTCCCTTAGTATTGCTGAGAAAGTTGTTCCAGGACCTCTTATAGATATCAAAATGGGCAGGCACTAAAGTCTAATACTTTAATACTTGCATCTAACCCACACAATCTTCCACTAAACTTTAAATCATCTCTAAATGTGTTACAATACCTAATATAATATAAATCAGCTTAAATAGTTGTTACAATACATTGGTGAGTGAATAATGACCAGAAAATTATCTATGTATGTTTAGTACAAATAATTCTTTTTTTCTGTCCAGTACACTTTGTATCTGAAATTAGTTGGATCCATGGATGTAGAACCCCTAGATACAAAGGTCTGACTATTTATATTCCATATATATTATGAAAGTGCTATATCTTTCTGGTTCACCATATGTCTCTAGTATTCTAATTCTGACATTTGGTAAGCCCTCAATACATAATTATGTTGTAATTACATAATTGTTACTCTGATGTTAGAGTAATTCTCACTGCCTGGAGGTTAGTCTTGTGTCCCGAGATCTTACCTGGGGCTGGGTGACTGGAACACTGACACACGGCCTCACCATGCATGTGGCCTGTGCTTCCCCTCAACATGGTACAAAGTTTTAGGGGCTCAGTCCCCAGTAAACTGAGAATCTCTAGGAAGACGGTGGTGTTTCATACTCTTGGAGATAAGGGAGAACCAAAGACTGTTGTAGTAATATGATTTCCAGTTTTGCATTTATGTTTTCAATAAAGTATGTGTGTCTTTGTTTGTTTGTTTTATAGAAATAAGTAACTTCTCTAGACAAATTTTATTGTAACAGTACTTTTCTTTCCTTAGAACATACAAATGACCTCTTTAAAAGTGTCCTTGGTTCCGTCTCTGTTGTACTCTGTCATCATTCGTCATTTAGAGAATGAGGCTATGGGGTAAAGGTGAAAAATGAAAAGGCTGAATTCAGAAGACAGAACTACAAATTTAATTCCAGCAAGGCTGACAAGCTGGCGACCTAGACCTGCATGTTTTAAATCTTCCTGTGTCTGTGGCTCTATAAAGCTACACCTGCAAAGTTTTCCTGATGGGAACAGATGCACGTAATACATATCTATTTCTGGTGATACGTGTGATACAATTTAGTGCTACCTAAAGCAAGGACAAAGATCTTTGAGAAGTATTTGGGGCAGTGTGTTGAGCAGAAAGAGCAAGGATTGTGAAGTCAAATAGACCTTGAACCTGAATTTATATTTTAGCCATGTTTCATCTTTAAAATGACCTGCAATTAGCATTAAAATGAAGAAAGCATATTAAACACACTTTAGAGTAGGCTCTCAGAATGTTACCTTTTCTTAAGTAACATTAAGGAAAAAAATATAAAAATAAAGACATTCCACACTTTAACTGAGTCAATACCAATATTATGATTATATTATAATATTGTGCTATAATTTTACAAGATGCTCTTATTGGAGGAAACTAAATAAAAAGTGTTTGGGATTTCTATATTATTACATAAACTCTGTATGAACTCACATTACCCAAAACAAAGTTTAGTTTAAAAGTCTATAATTTTATCAGGAGAGCCTCAGTTCAAACAATAGTACAGGTGAAGGAAACTTGGAGAAAACAATTATTCAGACTCCATCATGTCAGGAATAATGTAAGGAAGCTCACAAAAATTAAGTGACCTGAGCAATACATAGTTAATGGAAGAGCCAGCAAACCAAAAATGAGCACTGTTCCAGTTCTATGCTGGTTTTATAATAAAATCTCAGTATACTTTTGGCAGGGGTTTTGATATCTAATTCAGTTTTGTAGTTCTAACTCTGGGGTGCTTGTGTTTGTGTCTATAGCAGTTTGTAAACTTTTTTTCTGAACAATTTTTTGTGATCACTTGCACTGATACAGAATTTCATAAACTGTTCCATGATGTATAGTCAAGTGCAACATAACATTTTCATCAGCAACAGACCACATACCTCTGTGGCCCCACAAAAGTATAGTGGAGGTAGAAAAGTCCTCTCAGCTAGTGATGTTGTAGTGATAATAACATCAGAATACAGTGTGCTACTTGCATGTTTTTGGTGAGGCTGAGGTAAACAAACTGCACGATGCATAGCAGTTACTGCTTTAAGTATTTACCCAATCATATATCTCATCATTAGTTTAAGAGGGTGTCCACATTTAGAACAAAAGGGTTGCTGGAAAACAGTTTGCCGTGTTATACCTGCAACAGCCTCATACATCCTGGGTTTACCATGTTTCTTGGCTATATCAAGAGTCAAGAAACTATGTCCAAAAAAATGGCATAGGGCAGTGTCAGCTACTCAGCCTCTCCAAAAAAAAAAAAAAAGTGCTGAGAGTCTGGAAATAGCAGCCCAGAGAGAAATCAAATGGCATCCAAAACACACGGGAGCTATAGGGGAACTGACAAAGCAGAAGAAAATAGGGTTTACTGGTCCAAAAGATAGCTCACTGCTGCAGTCTCAAGATGGCAGGGTGTGGCTGGAGCTGCTATGCAGCTGACTTGTTGGGTGGGAAGTCAGGGAGAGCAACTCTGCTCCTCACTGGGAGACTGGGACCAGACCTGGAGAGGGAGAGAGTCTCGTGCAATCAGAGGCAGCAGTGAGAACATGAGACACAGTCCTGAGTGGCCTGCCCCAAAGTCATCAGTTGGTGAATGAATCAGATGGTGCCTTGCCCACTGTCCCACCGAGTAGCAGCTGGAGGGCAAGCCCTCAAAGTTCTTGGGGCTCAAACTCCATCAGTAGAACAGCCTCAAGGTCACTTCAGTGCCAGCGTCTGAGAATGGAATGAGGGAAGTGCTGTACAGTCACAGTAGGCAGTCAACAATTGCTTAGAAGCAGGAGCTGAGACCCAGACTCCATTCGGGCAAATGCCAGTCTTATCCCAAAGAACTAGAAGCAGCGCCGCAGTGCTTCAACTGAGGGCACATGCAGGCAAGAGGCCTCAGACAGGAAAGGGCACCCCCACCTGTCCTGCAACCAGCAGGCAAATGGCCTTGGCTGACTGTGGACAACCCTGTAATGAACTAAGAGAAGTCAGCAGTGTGGCCAGGATCAGCTCTGAGCACAGCAGTAATCCCACTCAGACTTGGAAAAGTTTTTCCATCCAGATTCTGGCTGACTATGGAACTAACAATGAACTGAGTATACCGGAGAATTTTTAAAAAATATTTTTCCATGTATAGTTATTTTATATTAATTTGGGGGTAAGTCGTATAGGTTTTGACTTTTATTGTTTGCTTTGTTTTCTCTGTGGTCTCTTCTCACAAGTCTTCCTATATTCTCTGATATTCACAGGTGAATGAGCACTATTTCTAGTCTTTGTTTTACCTCAAATTATTTTCTTTTCTCCTTCATTCTTTCTTTCATGTCCTCTTCTCCAGAATCCCAAAGACTGAGTTATCATCCATAGTCACTCCACCTCGTTTCTAATACATTTCTCCTCAGCTATCAATCTGTTTTGTCCCTATCTCTCTTAAATTCCCCCTCCTCATCGGATAAAATCACCCTATCAAGGGAGAAACCTACTACATACAAAGTCCTGGTCTATGTTAAAGGTTGTCATATAACTATAGATCTTGTTCCTATGGTTAGAGATATGAATTAGCAGTCACCACAGATTCTCAGTTTCTAGGCTGCATTTGATGAGATTATTATTGCTAATTGTACTGCTATAGCCAAGATGCCATACTTTGTATAATCAGCTGTTCACCCTTATATGATAACACTGTGATAATATGGAGTCACAATAATCCCCACAGCTCAGTACCAAAGGACTGAGTGCTGAACCAAATAGAATGCAGCACCTCATCCCTAACAAAGTAGGAAGATGAGCTCTTGGGACAGACACAAAGACCAACAGCTTCTCTACCTAGAAGACATCTCAGAGAAATAGACATTTCCTACAGGAGGCTCAATACTAGTGATAAAGCTACATAATATAAGAAAAATGTAAACAACACAGAAAACAAATTAAAATTAAAAATAGAAAATGACAGGACACAGAAGCAGAATTCAATCCCAGACTTCCAATCAACCAAGAATAAAACCAAGGGACAAAGAGGTTGAGGAAATCAGAAGCTATTCATCTGAATTCACTGGAATGACAGTAGAAGAAATTTAAAAATATATACATTATCAAAGCAGAAACAATCTCACTGGTAAAAAAAAAAAAAAAGAAAGGATGACCATAATACAGGACTTGCTGAGCAAATCTAGAGTAGAGGAGCATAGAACAATAATGGAAACAATTAATGCCCAACATAGGAAATAAGTGGAATTCATGCAACAGATTCAAATACATATACAGGAAATTAAAAATTTCATTGAAAGCGTACAAAACCATATGAAAGGAAGTGAAGTTAGAATATCAGACCTAGAAGACAGGAATGTGATTAACAATCATGAAAAGAAAGATCTCTTAAAAATACCAAAGGACAATTAAAAATTAATCCCATGACTGCAAAGTGATGCAAAGAACAACATAAGACTGCAGACAATCAAAATACAGGAGTTAGAACAAATGACATTTTTAAAAAAGCTGTTCAGTGAAGAAATAGCAGAAAACTTCACAAGCATGGAAAAAGAGTTTGACCTACAGATAAGTGAGACACACACAACTCCCATTAGTCATGACTAAAACAAATCTGCACCAAAGTATATAATGATCAAAATTTCAGAAATTCAGCACAAGAACAAAATATTAAAAGCTGTTAGAGAAAAGAAACAAATTACCTATATCAGAATGCACATTAGAATCACTCTAATCTAAAAACTCTTTAATGAAATTGAAGAGGAAACAATATTCCCAAAGTCATTCTTAGAAGCAAGTATTACCCTAATACCAAAATCAGAGAAACACCCAACTAAAAAAGAGGACTAACACAATTCTCCCCATCTTCCTGATGAACATAAAAACAAAAATCTTCAATAAGATACTGGGAAACAATGCAGCAAGGCAGCTAGAAAATTATACACCCGGACCAAGGAGGATTCAACCCAGAGATGGTTCAACATCTGCAAATCAATAAGTGTAATACATTATATTAATAGAACTAAGGGCAAAAATCATATGATCATCTCAGTATGTGAAGAAAAAGCACTGAACAAGGTTCAACACCTATTAATGGTAAAAGCCCTACAGAAAACTGGAACAGATTGTCTTTAGCTCAGTCTCATAAAAGCCATCTATGACACGCCAACAGCCAATGTCATACTACATTATCAAAAACTGAAAGGCTTTTATCTAAAATCAGGGGTAAGACAAGGATATCCACTATCATCACTCTTTTAAATACAGTTCTGGAAACATTAGCTCGAAGAATTAGACAAGAGAAAGAAATAAAATGAATAAAGATAGGGAAAGAAGAATTTAAATTGTTATTATTAGCAGATGACATGTTACCTACATAAAAGATCTCCAAAACTGCACAAAATGACTTTGAAGTTTAATAACTAAATTCAATAGTGTATCTGGATACAAAGTCAACACTCAAAAATTAATAGCATTCCTGTTCACAAATAACGAACACATTGAGTGAGAAATTAGGGAAACCACATTTTTCACAATAGCATCAAAAATGTATTTAGTAATCAAATTAATAATGGATACAAAAGATCTCTACATTGAAAACTACAGTACTCTGAAAAAAGTTATCAAAAAGGGTATCAGAAAATGGAAAGATAACTCTTGCTAGTAGGAAGAACATAGTAAAAATGGCCAGACACCCAAAATTGTTGTAAAAATTTAATGCAATCCAAATCAAAATACCATTAGCATATCTCATAAAACTAGAGAAAAATTTCTAAAATTCTTTTGGAACCTTAAGAGACCTAGAATAGAAAAACAATTCTGGGCAACAAAGGCAAAGCAGGGTGCATCACAATCTCTGGTTTGAAATTATACTACAAAACTAATGTGATAAAAACAGCATGGTACTGACAAACAAACAAAAAGCCCAAATGGAAAAAAAAATTAAACCTGAGGATCAGTGGAACAGATTAGAAGAGGCAGAAACAATTTTGAACACAGTCATCACAAATGATCCAAAATGGAAGAGAGATAGCGTCTTTAACAAATGGTGCTGGTAAACTAGCTCTCCACATACTGAAAACTAAAAACTACACCCATGCATATCACCATGCACTAAAGTAAAATCAAACTGGATCAAAGATCTAAATATTAAAACACAAACATTATATCTGCTGGAAGAGAAACAAGTAGAACACAGGTATAAGCAAAACCCCAACTGCACAGGAAATACTACAAAAATAAACAACTTGAATCTCAATAAAAAATTTTCTGCACCTCAAAAGTAATTGCAAACAAAGTGAAAAGACAACCTATAGAAAGGGAAAAGAATATTAGCCAGTTTTCTCAAGACAGAGGACTAATATCTAGAACATACACAGAATTGAGAAAAATCAGCCCCTCCAAATTTAAAGACCTAATCCAAAATGAGCATCTGAAATGAATAGACATATGTTTCAGAAGTACAAACAGAAAGTAAATATATGAAAAAGTGTTCAACATCACTAATCACTCAAAAGATGCAAAGTAAAACAATGCTGAGATTCCATCGCACTCAAAAAGAATAGCTATTGTCAACTAATTAACCAATAACAAATGCTAGATGGGCTGTGGGGAAAAAAGAACCTTTCTCTACTCTTGGTGGGAATGTAGACTGGTACAATCACTGTAGAAATCAGTGTGCAGAAATCAATATGTAGATTCCTCACCAGAAGACCCAGATATTTCCCTTCTTGGAATCTTAACCAAAGAATTAAAAGCATCATACAACAGCAATATATATGTACTCACATTTATAGCAGCACAGTTTGTAATAGTGTTATAGGCAACTGAGTTAGTTATAAATATTATAGGCATTCAGACAGGGCTAGGCCCTCAAAGAAGCTGGCACAGAGGACCAGATATCTGATGACCTTGGAGGAGACACAAATCTCTTGCTGTGGGCCAGATATCGGGACAGAAGGCAAAACATATGCAACCACACCCTTTAGTATAATCTCTAAGGATTAAATATGGATCACTTTGAGAAGCCAGGAGTCACCATCCCAACCTCCATTAGGAAGAGTCATTGATCCATAGAGCTCACTTGCTAAGTGACTGATTTCCCCATTTGTCCCTGATATGGTCAATTTTATCTAAACAATGAAACATTGGTTGACCATAGCTCTGTCACCTCATGCTCCTCTGCCCAAGATTTCCCAGTTTACCCCCAACTTTAGATCTGCCTCAACTCATGGTTTTACTCTATAAAAATCCCTAGAAAGTAAAGAATTTTTGGCAAACCTTTCGGGACCCCTTCTGTGTCTCTCAGACAGAAGTTTGCAGCTTCTCAATAAGTAATTCTGCTCTTAACCTCCATTGTTCCTAAAATTCATTCTTCAATTTTAGAGAATATAAACTCATTCAGACATATAGTAGATCAGGAGTTTTGTTCCCCTATGTCAAGAGGTAGATCTTGGAAACAACTCAAATACATATCAACTGATGAACGGATAAAAAATGATGTGATTTTTTAAAATGATGGAGTACTACTCACAGGGAAGAATAAACGAGATATTTATAACTAAATGGATAAACTTTAAGCCCATACTCTTAGTGAAATAAATCAGACATATATGTGTAGATATCACATTGTGTCTCTGGTATGAGAGACTGAAAGTATAATTAATAACCAGAATTTGTAATAGGTACTGTGAGTAGTAACTGTTCAAAAAGAAAGGGAAATGGGGGAAAGGAAACAAAAAAATAAAGAATAAAATGGAAATAAATCTTTGTAAATAAGAGGGGAAAGTGGAGTGCGGAAAGGGGAAAGGAAGGGAAAAACATAAGATATATCATGTGCAGGTACAAATTCCCTGTGATGAATGTGATCACTATGTATATCAAAATTGTACCAATAAACTTAATTTAAAAACAGATCAAGTGAAGTCTGAGCTAGACCACCCAGGTCTGTGTAAGTATATGTTATGATGTTCACACAGTGACAAAATTTCCTAGTTAGGCTTCTCTCAGAACAGTCTTCCCTCGCAGTCCACCAGATGTGCTTCCTGTGAGCATCCATCGATACATAATTTTGAAATGCTGGGAACAAGCTTGATTAAGTACCTGGAGTTCGGGGTTTCTTGTGTCAGTTTTCTGGTTGCTGTTCTTTGACAGAAATGCCTTTGCGAGTGTACGTGAATGGGGTCTACCTGGCAAAAATGTTGCTTCAAGTGATAACATATCCATCCCTTCATTTGTTAGAATATAATGAATGAAACTAGTTCATTGTTTATAAATAAAATCATTGATGATATACTAACCTGAGTGTGTAATTTAAAACATCTTTTTAGGCCAAGAAGGGTCTTGTACAGTACATCTGAAAGAACTCCAGATATATTCCTCTTTAAGAGGAATATATTCCTCTTTACCTCTTTGACTGGATTCTTTTTCTACACTCTGCTAGTAAGTTTTAACTTTTTTGGTTGTATATCTAGTCATATCTAGGCACAAACATGTCACAATTTTGTTGCCATCATGTTTTATGTTGCTAATTTAACCCATCATTTTAAGAATATGATAGTGCATAAGATAATTACATTTTGTTGGAAATGATGTTTAACCATATAGAGAAAGAACTGTGCTTCACTGGTCACTGGGATCATAAACTTAACATAGAATACCCGAGTTAAAAGTGTGATAGTAAATACAAACAAGAAAAATTTTTCAAAATTTTAGAGAAAAAAAGTCTTACAAATACAGCCAGCTATCTTGTTTTACCCAATATAATTGTAATCAAAACAATAATATTAAAAGTACAAAGGTAGCATTTTCCTAGGTAGTGTACCAATGGAATTTAAGAAATGTAAAAATAGTGACATACAGAAAAATAAAGTTCTTAATAGATCAGAAACAGGATAGATTATTAAAATTAATATGCAAAAAACAAGGATGTACAGGATGCAAAATACTTACATACACCAGAAATCATTTGAATACATCAAAGAAGATTCAGGCATTTTTTTAAACAATGCCTGGATCATAAGTTATGATATTACAATGAAATCCCACTTTTTCCAGCTATAATAACACAGGTATATTCTGCACTTTTACGGAAATGGTCATTCAGACTTGTTTTCCATTGTCTTATCTGTAACACAGAGTGACTGTATAGAAGTGAGTATGTCAGTCTGAGCCCTTGAGAAATGAATCGAGTTGAAAGATAATAGTATTCACAGCAGGTGAAAATAAAAACCTGTATAGCCACTCACTGCGCTGTGGCTTTTGTATGTACACTCAATCCAGATGGAGTCCTGTTTGAGCTCATTGTATTCAATACTGCATTAGAAAATATGTGTGTGTTTTTGTGTTTTTCCTTCAATATGTGCAATTCTTTGTTATTCAGAATTCCATATCTAAATGTAAACATGTTGTAGGAAAATGTATGCTTAGCACTCATAATTGTATGACAATGTTAATCAATCAAACACCACTTGTTTGATTTGGATGAAATCTCTAAAGCAGTGAGAAAATACTGAGGTCATTACTTCTATGACTATAGCTTCTTTAAACTGTTTCTTTTTTAATTATAAAAAAGAATCTGTAACATTTTAACAAAAGCAAAACATGGTATGCTCTTTTACACGAACTCTCTTTAAGATGCAAAATTTACTCATTAACCTTAAAAGCATATTTTCCAGTTAAATATATATAGACTTAACACACACACACATGACATGATAATTCAAATTGATTTGTGGGTGATTTTTTTTTTTTTTTTTTTTTTTTTGGTGCCGGGGATCAAACTCACAACCTTGAGTTTGCCGAGCAGGCGCTTATGCTGCTGAGCTAAACCCCAGGCCCCTGTGATTTGTTTTTTGGTCACTAATAGATTACGTACGTTAGTTAACTAATTTATCAATGGCTGGGGTATTTCTAATTATGTACAACAATGTTCATTTACTATATTTTGTACATATGAACAAATGTGGTTATAATTTAATTTGATCCACTTTAATTTGGGTTGATATTGCTATATTTTTTCAGAAAGGCTGGACATAATTACACATCCATTAATAGTGAGCAAGTGTCCATTTTCCACTTGCTCAATTAAAATCTTATTGATTCTTCTGCCAGATAGAATTTTCTGAATTTAATAAATTTTCTACCTCCGTAACATCTAATACAGTAGCCACTAGTTATTTATTGTATCAGTGTTGAGCATTTCAAAATCTTCTAGTGCAATTAAGGAACTGGAATTTAAATTTTCTTTTAATTAAATTATTTTAAATTTAAATAGCATTTACCATATTAAAAGCACAGTTATATCCAGAGTGGGATCTGGTTACTAGATGTTTCTTTAGCTTTTGAAGATACTTATCGTAACCAGTTTAGGATCGTTTACTAGTAAGTTTATGTTTTAAACCTCTACTGGCCTTCATCAAGGACGATGTATCCACTCTGTATATGAGGTACACTTCTCTTTCATTTCCCTGTGCATCTTTATATTTTACTTAAAATGAAGCATTAAAAATAAGATGCTGGTCTTTCCATTTTTTACAATAGCAAGACAATATGGTGTTTACATATGTAAGTCTGACTTATTTCACTTATGAGTATGGTTTCTACTTTGCCTCTAGATTTTTCTTTTTCTCTTCAAAATAAGAAAATAAAATAATAAAATAAGATGGTGAGGCAGCTCTGAAAATGAGATGGAAATCAGACCTCCTTTGTGCCCTAGGGTTGGTTGTTATTATTGCTGTTGGTTTTAGTTTAGGACTTTCCTTCCATTTGTGACTTTTCTCAAATGATTCTGTTGTTAAGTTCGACAGTTTGTATCTCTTCTTAGTTCATTTAGTCAGTCAATAGCTAGTGATCAGAAAGATTTCCTTAAATGCCTCTGCTCAAAGCCTCTCTTAGCCTTTGCTGCTGGCTCTGCACTCTGTGCAGGTGTACCCCCAGGTGTAAGCCCAGGAGTACCCCAGGGCTCCAGCAGACACCTTCAACTTTCCCTCAGCTCTGGGCTCCTGATTGTGCAGCAATGCATGCTCAACTGAAAGTGAGAGCTTAAGGGCCTTCTCAGATGCTTCCCTCCAGGTTCACAATCCTGTTCATGCTTGTAGATTCCCAGCCACCTTGAGAGCTTTTCAAAGCCTTCTAAATTCCTCTCAGTTCTCAGTTTTGTGTTTTAGGTATTGTGGCCTCTTTTTGAGGCTGACTAGTATTTCCACCTCAGGAAGCTCTGATGTTAAATTATTACTGGTGATTCTTTTAGACACATACCTGGGGTATGCCTGTTCTCAAAGAGAAACACCAAATCCAGTCTAATCATGATGAACCTAGAGCATGGAGCTTGTCCAGTAGCTTCTATACCAGCCAAGAGGGGTGGGGGTAGGGGGAGTCCAAACTTTCTCTCCTCTGCAGTGACCCAGGCTACTGTGGTTGTGATTTCATAGTCAATACGGTTGCCAGTCTGTGTATTTCAGGCTACCATGGAGCTGACAAGAGAGGCAGGAGCAGACCCTACAGAGCTCACTGTTTTTATTAAGATTCCTTTATTTCTCTAAAACAAAATATCTTCAGAGTATTGAAATCTTTGATTAGTTTCCAGGTTCTGAAAGAGTTCATTTTAATAGGTTTGCTGTATGCTTTTATGGAGGAATGGTTACTGGAGTGTTTTACGCCTTCATTCTGTGTTTCTTCATTTTTCATCTTAAAATGATGATAGAGGATCAGAAAAATAACATTCAGTATTTGATAATAAGATAAGGATGATAATTGGTGGCATTTATATTCAACAAAATAAAATTCAAGGTGAAACATAAGTGACAAAAATATTTTATTTTGATTAAATGTGCAATAGTTATGGTCTTGACTACAAACAGTATGCCTTTGAAATATATAGATGTGGAGGGAGAAATAGCCAAAACTTTGTGGGGCGGGGTTTAATACACCAATTTAACACACTCCTTTAAGAATTAATTGTACATAGCCTAAAATAAATGTTACAGGATCCTACAGTATTCTTAATACAGTTGCCTTTCAGAATCTTCATACCTGACAAAAAAGGATAATTCTCTTTGGAATCCTATGGCACCATTACACAAATCTCCTTAGCTACAAAGAAGACTAAAAATTTTCAAAAGCATATTTTCAATGCATGACATTTTCTGAACACAGTAAAGCTTTTGTTTGAAAGGGAACAGTCAGAAAAAAAGCAATATGTTAAACCTATCCAATTTGAAATAAATATTCTTCTAAATAACTCAGATTAAAGAAGAAATCAAACCGAAAGAAATTTTAGTCAACTGTGACTATTTTAAATTTTAAGAAAACTATCTTTTCAAGTAGCAGCTCTTATTCTTTTGTAGCTACATTAATTTCTTGATATTCCCTCAGGATGCAAATTTCAAATAAAAAGTTCGCATTGTAGTTCTTCTTTTTTGAAAGCAGATTTTGACAGCACAAAACATAATACCCATAATCACATTTCCCAAAAACTACCACTTTTACTACTCCTATTTTGTGCTATTTCAGTGATTATCTTCTCTGTTCTGAATAAAATAATTTCATCTCTCTATTCTGGATTGGTAATTTTAGACGCATTGTTTCCTTTTGAAAGATCAAGATTTATTCAGATTACTTACTGTTTGACAAAGGAATTCCTTGACAAAGGAACACATCTAATTAATACTGGCTGAACTTCTTTAATCTGAAACTACAAAGTACTGCAAAACTTTTTTTGAATATCCTGGCTACACTCAGAAAGTTTCATACTTTGGATCAATTTGGATTTCAGATTTGTGGTACACATACCTGGCCAAATCTATGCAAATTAACCCCAAATTCAAAAAACTTCAAAACTTGAAATGCTTCTAGTCACAAGTATTTCAGGGGAAAAATATTCAATTTATAATTGCTAATATATATTTAAGCTTTTTGTTGCCATCTTGTCTTTTGATTATATTGTTCATATTTTAAAATATTTTTTAAAAAACTTTATGGTTTTTCACTTGGTTATGTCTTTCTAATGCATTGTAAATTCTAAATCTTATTCTGCTATTGTATTTAGCAATGCTTAGATTTGGAATAAGATGAGTCTACCCATAGATGTCAATAATGTATCACTTAAATTAATAATCATTGTTCAATACATAGTTGGTCTTTTGTGTTGTGGATCCTCTTCTAAAAAGTATGTGACATTTTATAATGGAAATTTCAAAAACTGCTTAAAATTAATTGAACATTATTCGGTCCCTTTGCTCATCAAAGTTTTTTTAAATAAAAAAATTTTCTCTTTCTGCTTTATAGTGGGTATTTTTTCTGTTTTGTTGTGCTTTGTTTTTTGATAACACATAGTAACGCTAAATCTGTAGGTGTTGTCAATACCAAAACATAGCTGTAGAAATACAGTCATGTTGAAATGTTACAATTCATGATTTCAGATTACGTATATTCCTTGAATGCTGGTCTGTGATTGTCCCACTTATCCCTTGGCTATGCTATTCTTCTGCACCTGTATTGTACCACTAGGTAGTCACTATCCACGTGTGTGTATTTCAATATCAATTAATTAAATGAAACAAAGACATTAGTTGCTCTAATCAGCTATTGGAGCCAATGACATGGGAAGCCATCAGCAGCCAGAGAAAGATGCAAAGCCATGGAGCATTGCTGGGAACCTCCTTCACAATGCAAAGTAGCTGCTTGCTGCAAGTAGCAAAGAAAGGCCATAATACTAAGTGCTGGAGTTGCTGGTATTCAGAGCTCTGAGTTGATAACACTAAAAGAGCTGCACTTTATCCACATGTAATTTCCATCTCAGTTGCAGAAAAGAACTCTCAGCCAGTTCTTAACAATAAGATTTTAAATAATCAAGTGATAAATGACACTTTCATTACTTCTGGAAATCTTTTCATTTTTACAGATGCCCAGCTTCTGAGATTATTTCATCTAGTATCAAAATTTTGAATAGACAACTATAAAAAATTTCCAATTTGTACATTTATATCTTGTTTAGTACCTTCTCCTGAGTTCTTTTAATTTAACAGCTCCAATTACATGTGTAAGAGGCACTGTCTGAATTGACTATACCTAATTCTTCATCTCCCTGCTGTATCCATGTTTTATGTATAACTTCTTCATCTGAGTTAATAACTCAGTTAACTATTTAGTTAATTTGGCCATTTTAATTTCTCAGGTAACTCCCTATATTTCTCTCATAATACTTGTGCAACTTATCAAAGAGCTTGCTGACTATGGAGAAGTCCAATTTAGGAAGAACAAAGTGGAAGAGATAGATAGGGTAAGGAAGAGGTCAGGTGTGTGATCTTTTATCCCTTTCCAGACTTACCACACTCTCAGATCCTTCTTTGGTAATTTCATGAATCCAAAACTTCTAAAAACTTGTAGTTTATGGATATTAATCAAACTTTTATTAAGCAGGCATTGTTTATTAAATTATTAGCCATTAGTGATGGACCTCCATAAGCCTTTTTATACCCAGAGGCCAGAGAATAAGAGGAAAAATTCTAACTTTCTAATCATGCTGTGACTTTGTAGTGACTGGCTCCCACCTTAACTGTGTAGTGGCCAGCAGATACCTGTCATCACTTTACATTACAGAAGATGCTCTCATCATTACTAAAATCCAAAACCATTAGCAGCTGCATATTGAAAACCAGAGACCAAGACCAAATAATTATTACTTCACACTCTACCTATAACATATCCTGAGTATAAATACCTTTCATCACACCATGTTCAAAGGCACCAAAATCATCAGTCCAGAGACTATCACCATACTCCACTCTGTCAGTCAAAATCCACTAGAATAACAGAACCTAACTTCTTTGAAGGATTGATAGAAGTCAGCTTGTTTTTAAAAGTCAATCCATTTTTTAAAAATCTAGAAAAAGTAACACAACAATGAAGCCATTACATGTAGCTGCTACCCTAGAGGTAATATTACCATAACCCAAGAGACAAGATTGCCTAATGTAAGTGTCATCAACAGTGGACTGCCTAGCAATGGTTGGCTGTAGAGGGCCCATTGCCGTGATGCCTTCATTGTATTAAATTATTCTAAGTTTACATATTCCTACTGTCTTGTTCTATGATTTGATATCTATGAGAAACAGTATCAGAATGATAACTGTAGGAAGAACTGAACAGACAGAAATATGAAAATACAGATGGTGCCTCAGAACATTTCTTTTGTTAACACTGTTCAGTACAGTTCATTTCATGGTTCAATTCAGCGCAACATCCTGTTGGAGCAAAATAATAAGGTGGAGATTACAGAATAATAAAAGGAATGCAGTAGATGAAAACAACAGTTTAGTTATTACACCAAAACAAGTGCTATCGGAATGAATCATAAATCTGACAGACTTTAATACGAAGCTAATTTAGTAGAACAGTATCAATTGTTTGTCTCCCGCCTTTCCTTTATTTCATGGAAATTTTCATTAAGTGCTGACTGAAACATAGAATTGCATCCTGCTACACTTTGGAAATGTTTCTTATTTATCTTCAGTAAAACAGGTCCAACAAAAAGCATACGATTTAAAGATTAAAACCTACTGACAAGGCACTTCTTACCCTCACACCTGTCCCATATCACACGAGTAACTTTTACCTGAATGAACTACAAGCTTCATTATTGCTCTTGACTATGATCAGTTCTGTTTTGTTTTGATATTTCAGTGTTGATATATAGTCGCTGTATCTTCCCAGTGCCCACCACAGCATGTTACAAAAGCAGTCACCTTCCTTGGTCTTTTTTTTTTATCCTGCTCTTTTTAATTGTCTCCTCTTGAGAAGTGGAGTCTACTTCTTCCCCCCTGTATCTGAGCTGACCTGATAGACAGAAGATGGTAGACATGACCAAGTTAGATTTCTAGAATCTTCTGTGTAGGACTGTTTATCAGAACTCTACCACTATGATGTGCACAAATGGGTGTAGCCTGCTGTAGAAGGGATATCTCATGAAGAAGAGAGGCATAGACCACTCAGGCCCTGGAGACACAGTGGTAGACCCCATATATGTGATCAGTCCCAAAAACACCCAGCCAAGCTTAGTTCAAACTGCCAAGATGGAGATACGTGAGCCAAAGAAATAGTTGGCCCAAGCCACTTTGTTCTGAGATTTATTGTTACCTAGCAATTGCTAGGTAGCACCTTTTCTGGAAATGAAAAAGAAGTGAAAGTTACTGATTTTATTATGAATAACAGTTTGAGGGGTTTTTGTCTGTTTCTGCAGTGCTGAAGTTTGCATTCCAGGCCTTCACATTATACCTCTAGCCCTTTTATTATTTATTTTTAATTTAAATTTAAATTTTGAAGCCACTGCCCAATAAACTGTCCCCATGGGGCAGCACTGCCAAAAATAAAATTTAATTTTTGAGACAGTTTCACTGAGCCGTCTGTGCTATGCTCGAACTTGTGATGCTCGTGCCTCAGTCTCCCAGAGTGCTGGGATTACATATGCGTGCAACCACTTCTAGCTTCACCTTAACCTTAAACTGGAATAAGGAAGTTAACAGATTAAAGAACTGTCTCGTTTTTTCTTCTTTCCTCTTGGACCATAGTTCTAGACACAGGAGTCTGACACCATGAGACCAAGTGGCAGGACAGTGAATCCTTGCCCTAAGATTATGAGAGTAGAACAAGCTTTAGTAGAAAAACCCCACATTTAATTATTGTCATACAAATGAATTGCTTTGACTGCTAATGTTTGTTTAATTAAATCACCACTTTAAAAAGAAAGAAAAAGGAGGCTAAGATTCTTACAGCAGAAAATTGATTCACAAAAATTGGAAGAGAGTGAAATCATATATCAAACACCTGCGCTAGGGCTCAATTATCTTGGGAGAACTGAGAAGAAAGAGAACTCGTCCTGAGGCCGGAATACAATGATTTCTGTGGCTCCAACTAAGGTTGAAAACATATTTTACGATTCTGACAAACCAGCTGATTTCTGAATTCTGTGATTCATCAGGTCTAACAAAGTCATTCTACTGGAGAACCATTACTACACAGAGAACAGGAAAAGGGAGACCGTGCATTTTATAAAAAGAAACATGGAAAATTAACTTGAAAAATACAAATTTACCTATATTTTTATAATTCTGAAAATATGGTTTCTGTAGACTAAGATGCATTACATATGTGGTTTGGATAAATGATGTCTTTTTTTACTAAATAGTATTTAAAATGTATATAATTTATGTAAAAGTACATTTAAAATAACATATCATATATGCATTGTTCTAAATTATCAAGAAAATCTTTCAAAGTGCCTATGATATTAAAAACCTAACAAGAAATATATGTCTACTCAATTTTAATGCTTTCGCTAGGGTTTAAAGTATTTATAATAAAATCTCAGTAAATATTTAAGTTGGTAAATAATCATGTACAAAAATCTGCAGCAAAAGCTGGAGTGGACCACCTGTTTGTAATCCCAGCACTATGGAGGTGGAGGTGGTAGGGTCACTTGAACCTAGAACTTTTGAGACAAGCCTGGGCAACAGAACAAAACCCTGAGGGGTGTGTGTGTGTGTGTGTGTGTGGGTGGGTGTGGGTGTGGGTGTGGGTGTGGCGGGGAGAGAGACAGGGAAGAGAGACAGAGAGCCAACAGAGAAAAAGAGAGAGAAAAAAAGAAAGAGAAAGCAAGCAAGCAAGCAGGCAGGCACATAGAGAAACTTGGGTCACATTTTTACACCAGCAATAACCCAAGAAGACCAGCACAGCAACCACTGAGTGACAAAGTACTAGAGACCCTGTTAAACTGTGTGGAAAGAAAAATAAACGAGTTACAAGATTTGGACGGGAAAATGATGCAGGGGAAAATACAACTCCCAACCCACCAGATATCAAATACACCCAGCTCCTATCCCCTGAAATGAAAGAGTGAATTCCAAAGGACAAAAGAGGTGAGGAGTAGGACAGGTTATTTGGAATAAGAATAGTTTCTAAGAGACAGGAGGGGTCCTGGAAATGGGTGGTCACTGAGGCCACTTTATAAGGATATTTTATGGAGCAAAATCACAAGACAAGTACAAAATCCTAAGTACAACATGGGTCCGATTATAACCAATCAGTAAGATTATAAGCATAGCTGCTTAGCTAATATTGATCCAATGGGGGAAAAAATTGCATAGCAAAGGTGCTTGGAAAGAAGAAAGGCATTTTTGGGAAAGGATGGATGGTCTGTCAGAGCGCTCTAATCACCTCCTTAATTACAATATAATTCCAAGAAACTGTTTATCCCGGAGGGCAGGCATGCAGGCCTGGTCTTTGCATCTTCCTCTGGAGGCCTGGTCTTCTGCTGAGGCACCTCCAGCCACAATTAGGATGGGTTTATTTTTTCTGCTGACTTCCTTAATAATCAAGTCCCTCTGAGTGAATATTAATTTCTATCTAACTTAGCTGCCTATCATAAAAGAACACAATTTCCATTATTTTAAAATGAGATACACCCAGGAAATAGTAAGAACCTGGAAACCATTGATAAATTATTCAAAACTAAAAACTGAGTGAAGCAGATTTAGCACATTCTACATTAACCTTCAGGAAACTCTCACAGATGTATCAACAGCCTTCCCAATTAAGGACAGAGTAATTACACAGCAATCTGTGGTTGTCTTTGAACAAGTCATTTATGTATCTCAAAGAAATGAGGATAAAGCACCCAGGCATCAAGAACTAACAGTTACTACACAAAAATAGTAAGAGATGAACTTTGAAAACCATGAAAATGAAAAACTACTATTGAGAATGGAATTGTAAGACTGAAATAAGCAATTGATGACAAAGCAACATATTCAAATACAGAATTGATGCATCAGGGGGTCGCCCAAGAAAAGGGCACAGAGAGACGCAGGAAAGATCATCAGCAGGTTCCCAGCAGGGCTTTTCTTCTTTTTCAATCCACATTGCATATGTTATTATGAAAAGGCCAAAAGTCAAAGTTAAAGAGAGTGTATAAAAGCAGCCAAAAAAAAAAAAAAAAAAAAAATACTGCAATTGGATGACACCTGAAAAGAATTCTTGTCAGGAATTCAATGTGTCAGAAGTCATATTTTCTAATTTCAGAGAAAAATAATTCTCTATCCAAGTCAAATTTCAAGTGTGAGGACAAATACAAGTATTCTAGATACTCAAAGTTGTCTGTAATGCACACTTACTGAAAAAATGCCTGCAGAATGTACTTCAGCAAGAAGGATTAGGATAGTAAGAAAGAATTGTGCCCAACACAAGCAGCAAGGCATAGTGGCAAATTTAAATGGGCATGGACTATTTTAAAAACTCACTATTTTGGATTTAAAAACAATTTGCAACAAATTGTGAAACCTTCGTAATGATCAAGATTCAATATGAATATGTACTAATTAATCAAGATGACTACAATTACTACATATTACAAACATAGTAAAATTGAAAGAATGAAAAACTCACATAAGAAATATTTTAATGGGAATATAGAAAATGGTAGTATCTAGTTCAGAATGTAGTATCTCCTCATTTGAAGGAACAGAAATGAATTAGAATTTGTACATGGACTTCTAAATTTTTATACACAGCATTTTATTTGTGATAAGAAAATCAAACTAAAAAAATTGAAACTTGAAGTCAGTTTTTGGAGAAAATATTGAAAGTTAGTGTGCATTGGAGGTGGGTAAGTATATATTCATTAGACAATAAACTGTAATGACGTATGTAAGTTTTTAAAAATGTCCTAATTATTGTATTTGCCACCACAAACCCAGCCCATTCATCTCTTGATGAGCTCAGTTTGCCTACATCCCCTCATCCCATTCCGTGTTCTGTTTCCTATAGCTTAAGAATGCTGCATCCTCTAAGATTTCCACGCCCTCTCTCAGTGCTGTTTGTTATTCTGGTCAACACTGACCCACTAAAAATGGCTTCAGCTTAATGAGAAGATGAAGAATCTTTGTATTTATATGTTTTGGCTTTTAAAATTATACTTGAAGTTGAATAAACCATTATAAACTTTGAAATTACTTCACTCACTCTGTTTGACAGCCTTTTTAAAATTAAAGCCTTGATAAATTTTCAGAAACAGATAAATTCTTGGCTTTGCAACATTCTGCATATCATATTTACTTTTTTAAAAGCATGGTTGAAAATAATACAAAATTTGAAAAAAATTATTGCAAAACCAAGTGTCAAGGAAAAGACACCTTATTTACCTACCTACTATTTTATTGATTTTCACTTTATTCCTAATGATCAAATAACTTATATAATTTGATGTAACATTTATGCTAACATTATGCTACAGACGTAATACTTCATCAGATACTTTTTTGCTCAGGAATATTGTAAGCAGCAACTCTTGAATCATCCCGCTTGAACATCACTGAGTCTTTCTGGGAGGACAGGTTAGGTGTTACCCTGTGTGGCACATCTTATGCAGTTATAGGCAGCTACTATGTTAAAGTGTGAAATGAGGAAACATTGTTTGAATGACTACAACATCATCCTACATGTCTCTTAGTGATATGCTAAGTTGGACTCTTGCCTTTTAAATTAACTTAGTTCAAAGTAATGATTAGAAAAAAATAAAAATTGAAATCTAGTGATGAAACTGAGAATCTTGGAAGTCATTTGACTAAACATCAAACTAACCATAGTGGTTTTAAGAAATATCTCCATTATATTTCCACTACCAATTAGGAGGCTTGGTTTGGTGACTATTTATTTTTAGTGCTTCCTCTGCTTAGAACCCAAAACTCTTTCACTTTCAGTGTAACTCATATCTTTTTCCAGAATCTACAAAACAAGAGCAAGATCACCGACTAGATTTCAAGGAGAATTCACAATTCTTGATGCAGGAATCAGAAAATGGTTTCTTTTGAGAGGAAGCCTGACTAAAAAGAGGTTTATGGGAAAATCCTCTGGTAGAGGAGATGTTCTTTCTCATTTTCTTTCGTATACAAATTGTCACAACTAATATTTAAGAATTACACATTTATTACATGGAAGTAATCCATTGACTTTTTTAAAAATTCCAAACAATACTTTGTCTACTAACTAGTAGTATATTAATCTCAAAATCTAAAATTATTTTTGTGGAATTAGTGCTATTGCAGGCACACATTAAAAGGACAAAAATTAATCATTTATTCATACAAGTAGCTAGAAAACAGTAATTTCCAAATGAGTTATATGTGGCAACAATGCTTGTTTGCCACAAGAGCACTGGAGTCTGCTTCCATTTCCAGCATCTTATCTTTGTAAATCAAGGTTTTCTGCAGTGATAGCCACTTTTATGAGATTATCATGTAGACTAGTCATAAGCAACATACTTTGGGCATTACTGTTTTACTGATAGGACAGTCTAGTTGCAGGATAACAAACTCTGGTCAAATCCGCATTATGGTGGGTTGTATAATTATTTTATTATATATTATAATAAAATTATATTATATATAATAATAGAGATAAAGTGCTTAATAAACATGATGTGCTTGAATTATCCCAAATTATCCCTCCTCTCTCCTAGTCCATGGAAAAAATACCTTCTATAAAACTGGCCTCTTTTGCCACAAAGTTTTGGGACCCCTGAAATAGGGCACTAAAGAAGACTGATACATTATTAAAGAACCTAGTGAAATTTAAACAGATAAATCAATATGAAATATGTAGAGTGGTGAAGGCTAAAATTAGGTGTTTAAAGAAGAAATATATTAATTTTATTAGTGTTAGTTAATAAAAGAAATTAATGAAATTAATAAAATAAACTAATAAAATTAATATTGTCTCAAATAAATTCTAGAATAGTATAATATAAAGATGTTTTTGAACAATTTAAAAATAATGTGTGAAACCAGTATATCTTCTTTTAAGGCATGCCCAGTTAGTTTTAGTTTCTCTTTAAGCTCAGCCAATTCATTAGTGCTGTATACAGAGCTAACTTTTCAATATAAAAAGAACAAGAGAGAAATATCAAAAGGGCACTGCATGTGATCAAAGAAGGCATTTTTTGTTTATATTTTTGCACATGTATACTGCTTCACAATATAAAATGTATTTCCTATTTTAGCTTTAACCCAGTTATATTGGAAGCTCCTATTCTAATTAGGGTAGTGTATAATGTATGATTTTTCTTTTAAAAAAAGTGACGATATAAAAAGTTAACTACTTTATCTAATTTGTGCCACTTACTAGTTGGTGTAACCCACTGACATTTTGAATATTGTAACCAAATGACTCTGAGCATCCACCCAACAATTGTGATATCTTGTCAGGCAATCTTAGACTTGAAATTCTCTGGTAGATAACAGGCTTCTTACTTTGTTCAATGTTCTCTTCCTTGTTAGCATCATCTCACTCACAGAAAAAGGGATCATTTGATCAGCACTTTGTTGGAAGAGTTTGGTGCCTGCTCCGTTTCGTCCTGGAGTCTCTGTGGCATGCAGGAGAACAAAGGAGGGAACCAAGCTACTGATGTGAGAGCAGAAACCACTGCTGCTGCTCTAGTAGCAGCTTCTCAGCTTCTAAGGAAAAGAGAGGAGTCCTCTATACCTTGGAGTTCCATTAAGCTATAATCAGTCAGTGCCTCCAAGGAAGGCCTGAGCTCCCTCTGTTAAATCTTTTTACAAGAATAATATTTTCAGTTCTCAATCTCTGTACATTTTCTCCAGGCATATGAAGTGGTGGAGTGTCAGATAACCTACTCCACATTCATGCCATGCTCAGAAGCATGCCTCTCTTGTGCTCCAGGAAGAGGTTACCAATCATCATTTGATCTGTCTTGCTGATTACTTGTCATGATGGAAATTAGACAGGATCTTGAGCTTGGAGTTGTCTTTACAGGGGAGTGGCAGCAGGGGCATCCTAATGACACAGTGTAAGTATTTGTTGCTTTTGGTTATGTTCGATGCAAAGAGCACGTCACATCTCAACAAGTATTTTCATACTTCTGGTCCTCAAGACCTGGATCTATGAACTGTGTTTCTCATACAGAGGACCAACATCCACCCCTTTTTCTGTCAAAGTGATTAAAACTGTAATGCTCTTTCTTTTGCCCATTCATTTGAAGTTTTTGGACTGCTGAGACATTCTTTTTGCTCTGCAGTTTTATACTGGCTTGTTGCAACTTAAGAAAACTTTCCATACCTGGAGGAAGCATGCTTTACTAGGTCCTTTCTCCTTCTTGAATTATAGATACGAATTTTAACTATGAATCTAAGACTTCAAAGCCAAGTATCTATGATTTTGAAAAGTAATTTACTTAGCTTCTGTAACTTCAAGTAAAGTGATTTATGGTCAAATGCTAAGACCTCTGAAGACTCACAGACACTAGTCGCTTTGCTTGAATTTTTGGCAAGAAAAAATTTTTACCGAGTAATAATTGCTATTAGACTACATACTATCTATTTTAGGGAAATTACCATTTTGGAAGAATGTCAACCAGGGAATTATCTTTACATTGCTAGTACTGGAAAGGTCACCAGGGATCAGTTTGGGAATGTGAAAGGGAGGCAGTTGGACAAGTCATGTTTTATAAAAGGTACCATAGGAATGTGTTTACTGAAGCAGCTAGTGGTGGTGCATGCCCGAAGCCCCAGCTACTCAGGAGGCTGGGCAGAGGGATCATTTATACCAAGGAACTGGAGGCCAGCCGGCACAACAAAATGAGATCCACTTCTTTAAAAAGGCATGCTACTTACGTGAAAAACAAAAAAAAAAAAATAGGATGTAGTGTTCTTCCAAGAGTGATGGAAAGAAATCATTCCAATAAAAATGACACTCACTATAAATACCAATCAAATCTGTGATTGTTATATTTCTGCCTGATCCTCCAAAATTGCTTTTCAATCTTTTGAAACAGATGAACATTTTAATTTACCAAGTGAGGATAGGTCTGCAGAGGAGGAGCTGGGCAGATCTGGGGTGCCCTCACCGGCCTCTCTGCGTGTCTGGAGGACTCTGGATATCTGCGCCCAGACTGCTGGAGTTCCCTCAGGCTTCCAGGTGCAGTGAAGGAGAGAGGTGGGTTTGAGGCTTCCACATCAGCCTCCCCATTCCCGGCTTCACTTGGAGACCTGCTGAGCTCCCCATAGGTGGGCTGGCCCACACTACCAGCCTAGCCCAGCCTGTTTAGCTGCCGCGCCTGGCCATAGGCCTGCAGAGGAGGAGCTGGGCAGATCTGGGGTGCCCTCACCGGCCTCTCTGCGTGTCTGGAGGACTCTGGATATCTGCACCCAGACTGCTGGAGTTCCCTCAGGCTTCCAGGTGCAGTGAAGGGGAGAGGTGGGTTTGAGGCTTCCACATTAGCCTCCCCATTCCGGCTTCATTTGGAGACCTGCTGAGCTCCCGATAGGTGGGCTGGCCGACACTACCAGCCTAGCCCAGCCTGTTTAGCTGCCGCGCCTGGCCATTGGTCTGCAGAGGAGGTGCTGGGCAGATTTGGGGTGCCTGCATCGGCCTCTCCATGTGTCTGGAGGACTGTGGATATCTCTGCAACCAGGGAGGGTCCACAGGTTCCTGAAGCACTGCGGCCTGTGGTGAGTACCCTAACCCGGCTGCGATTGAAGAACTGTGGAGCTTCCAAGGGGCAGGTGGGCGCACAGTGTCCCTGAGGCCCAGCTTGTCTGGAACTGCGGAGTTCTGAGCAGGCAGAGGAGGGCCACTGGTTCTGTAGGCCTAATGGCTTGGGGTAGCGCGGCGCCAGAGTCTCAGTAGCTCCAAACATAGAAGGGGATTTTCAACAGATCCTGAGGAAGCTTTCAAATAACACTTGAAACACAGAAATATAGGAAAATGACAAAACGAAAGACCAAATTACAACCTCAAACCTCCAGCCCATCTCAAGAAACCCTAGGAGCGATGTATATAGAAGAAAATATATCCCATCCACCTCATATATCGGACACAATAGCCACTGAAATTGACAAGCAACTCCAGGAAGCTTTAAAGAAATTCAAACTCGAAATAATCTCCCAGATAAAAGAAGAAATGATAAAAGAAATGAAAGAGATTCTAAATATATCTAAAGAAAACACAGATAAAAAGTTGGAGGAGCTAAACAAAAAGATAGAATCCCTAGACGAGCAATATAAGAAACAAACAGAATACATAATGCAGATGCACAGAGATATACAGGAAATAAAAAACTCCACTGAAAGTTGTAAAAACCGCCTTAATGAAAGTGAAGATAGAATTTCAGACCTTGAAGACAGGATTGCAGCTAGTGAACAGGAAAGGAAAGATCTTTTGAAAATAACAAGGAACCAGGAAACAACAATTCAACAACTACAAGACGACGCAAAGAAGAATAACATAAGAATGATAGGGATTAATGAAAGAGAGGGAGACAACATGAAGGATGTCAGGAGGATATTTAGAGAAGTAATAGCTGAAAATTTCCCAAGCATGAGATCAGAAACTGACATCAGGATCAGTGAAGCATATAGAACTCCAAACAGTCATAACCAAAATAAAACTACACCCAGACATATAATAATCACCATCCCAGAAATCCAACACAAGAATAGATTATTAAAAGCTGTCAGAGAGAAAAGACAAATCACTTATAAAGGAAAACCTATCAGAATCACAGCAGACTTCTCAGCACAAACGATAAAGTCAAGAAGAGCATGGAGTGAAGTATTCCAGATCCTAAAGCAAAATGATTTCCAACCAAGACTGATATATCCTGCAAAACTATCATTCAAAATAGATGGTGCAATACGATACTTCCATGACAAAGAACAGCTGAAGAACTTCATGAACACCAAACCAACCCTGCAAAAAATATTGAAAGATAGTTTAGATACACAAAGGAAAAAACCACTAAGCAAAGCAAATAATTAAACAGAACCGAAAGATAAAGATGCAACAGCAGAGAGATAACATTCCTACAATTAACCAGCATTTAACAGTAATAACCATTAATGTAAATGGTCTCAATGCACCAATCAAAAGAAACAGACTAGCAGAATGGATCAAGAAACAAAATCCAACCATATGCTGTTTACAGGAAACCCATCTAACCCAGAAAGATACTCACAGACTGAAAGTCAAAGGATGGAAAACAATTCTTCATGCAGCAGGAATCCAAAAAAAGGCAGGAGTAGCCATTCTGTTTGCAGACAACATGAACTTTAAACCAACAATGACCATAAAGGACAAAGAAGGTCACTACATACTCGTAAGGGGAAAACTCCAAAAGGAAGAGATAACTATCTTAAATATATACGCACCAAACTCCAGAGCACCCAGTTATATAAAACAATTATTAACAGAAATGAAAACTCAAATTATCAGTAACACAATTGTAACAGGAGACCTTAATACACCACTGACACCAAGGGACAGATAAACCAGACGGAAAATGAGCAAAGAAATAACAGAACTGAATCACACCTGTGAACAAATGGGTTTGATAGACATATACAGAATGTTCCACCCAACAACATCAGAATACACATTCTTCTCAGCAGTACATGGATCATTTTCTAAAATAGACCATATATTAGCTCACAGAACATATTTAAGCAAATGCAAAAGAGTTGAAATCATCCCTTGCATATTATCGGATCATAGCGCTCTGAAATTAGAAATTAATGACAAAGGATACTGCAAAAATTCCGCAAACACATGGAAACTAAATAACACACTCTTGAGTAATCAGTGGGTCACAGAAGAAATTAAAGAAGAAATTAAACAATACCTAAAAGAAAATGAAAATGCAGATACAACTTACCGGAATCTGTGGGATGCAATGAAAGCCGTTCTGAGAGGAAAATTTATTGCACTGAGTTCCCACATCAGGAAAACAGAACGATTACGAATAAATAACTTGATGCTACACCTCAAACAGCTAGAAAAAGAAGAGCAAGTCAAGCCCAAAGCCAAAAGAAGAGAGGAAATTATAAAAATCAGAGCAGAAATCAATGCAATAGAGACTAAGAAAACAATCCAAAGAATCAACGAATCAAAGAGTTGGTTCTTTGAAAGAATAAATAAAATCGATAAGCCCCTAGCCAACCTTATTAAAAAAAGGAAAGAAAAAGCTCAAATTCATGCAATAAGAAATGAAAAAGGAGAAATCACTACAGACCCAATAGAAATACAGAGGATCATCAACACCTATTTCGAAAACCTCTACTCTCAAAAGTTTGATAACACAGAAGAAATAGACAGATTCTTAGAAGCATATGAAGTACCAAAGCTAGATCCAGAGGATATAAAACTGTTGAATAATCCAATCTCTGCTAATGAAATTGAGAATGTAATTGGGTCCTTGCCCACCAAGAAGAGCCCAGGCCCAGATGGATTCACTGCAGAATTCTACAAGAAATATAAAGAAGACCTAATGCCGACACTCCTCAAACTATTCAATGAAATTGAAAGGGAAGCAATCCTTCCTAAGTCATTCCTGGAAGCAAATATTACTCTAGTACCAAAACCTGAGAAAGACCCAACTATAAAAGAGAACTATAGACTGATCTCCCTAATGAACACAGATGCAAAAATCCTCAATAAAATATTGGCAAATAGGATCCAGCAAATCATCAAGAAGATTATACACCATGACCAAGTGGGATTCATCCCAGGAATGCAAGGATGGTTCAACATACGCAAATCAATAAATGTAATCCACCATATCAATAAAGCCAAAAATAAGAATCACATGATCATCTCTATAGATGCAGAAAAAGCCTTCGATAAGGTCCAACACTTATTCATGATAAGAACTCTACAGAAAATTGGAATAAATGGTCTTTACCTCAATATAATAAAGGCCATTTATGACAAACCAACAGTCAGCATCATACTAAATGGCCAAAAATTGAAAGCCTTTAGTTTAAAATCGGGTACAAGACAAGGATGTCCTTTATCACCACTCCTATTTAATATAGTACTGGAAGTACTAGCCAGAGCAATTAGGCAAGAAAGAGAAATAAAAGGGGTAAAGATAGGAAAAGAAGAAGTTAAATTATCATTGTTTGCAGATGACATGATACTCTACATAGAAGACCCCCTAAACTCCATTGAAATACTCTTAGATACAATAAATAAATTCAGTAATGTGGCTGGATACAAAATCAATACTCAGAAATCAATAGCATTCCTATACACGAACAACAAAATTACAGAGAGGGAAATAAGAGAAACTGGACTATTCACATTAGCAAGCAAAAAAATGAAATATTTAGGAATTACTCTTACGAAAGAAGTGAAAGACTTATACAGTGAAAATTATGATACACTGAAAAAGGAAATTGAAGATGATCTCAGAAAATGGAAAGACATCCCTTGCTCATGGATAGGAAGAACAAACATTGTGAAAATGGCCATTCTCCCAAAACTGTTATACAGATTCAATGCAATCCCAATAGAAATACCATCAACATACCTTATAGATCTAGAGAAATCACTCCTAAATTTCATCTGGAACCAGAAGAGACCTAGAATCGCAAAGGCAATTCTAAGCAGCAAAAACAAAGCAGGAGGCATCACAATCCCTGACTTGAAGTTATACTACAAAGCAACAGTAGTAAAATCAACATGGTATTGGAATCAAAACAGAGCTGAAGATCAGTGGAATAGATTAGAAGATACAACCACAACTACGAACACACTCAACCACCTTATTTTTGATAAAGGAGCCAAGCAGGTTCACTGGAAGAACGACAGTCTCTTTAATAAATGGTGCTGGAAAAACTGGCTCTCCATTTGCCGAAAACTAAAGCTAGACCCATGTCTATCACCATGTACTAAATTAAAATCTAAATGGGTCAAAGATCTGAATATTAAAACAGAAACACTAAATCTATTGGAAGACAAAATAGGTAGAAACCTTGGAGACATAGGAGTAGGTAAAGAATTCATGAACAGGACTCAAACCGCACGGGAAATACTTCCCAGAATCAATAACTGGGACCACTTCTTATTAAAAAGTTTCTGCATGTCAAAAGAAATCTCCAGCATAGTGAAAAGAAAACCCACAAACTGGGAAAAGATTTTAGTGAACTCTCTCTCAGACAAGGGCCTCTTGTCTAAAACATATAAAGAATTAAAGAAACTCAGACCTCCGAAATTCAAAGACCCAATCCAAAAATGGGCATCTGAGATGAATATGCAATTCTCAGATGAAGAAATGCAAATGGCAAATAAATACATGAAAAAATGCTCATCATCATTGGTCATTAGAGAAATGCAAATTAAAACCACACTGAGATACCATCTCACTCCTGAAAGAATGGCCAGGATCAGGAAAACCGACAACAAATGCTGGCGAGGCTGTGGGGAAAAAGGAACTCTCCTGCACTGCTGGTGGGAGTGTAGACTGGTACAGCCTTTGTGGAGGTCTGTCTGGAGATTTCTCAAAAAGTTGGGACTGGAAATCCCATTTATTCCAGCTATTCCACTTCTAGGCATATTCCCAGAAGAACTGAAAGCATCATACCACAGTGATATATGTGCACCTATGTTTATAGCAGCACAATTTGTAATCGCCAGATCTTGGAAACAACCCAAGTGCCCATCAACTGAGGAATGGATAAAAAAGTTGTGGTATTTCTATACAATGGAGTATTATTCAGCTATAAAGAAGGATCACATTGAGATATTTATCAATAAATGGGCGCAGCTTGAGACCATACTCATTAGTGAAATAAATCAATCTCGCATGTGTGAATACCGAATAGTTTCCCTAATGTAAATAATGATTCAAATATATAAAAATATGTGGTAATCATGATTCCCCATTAGGTGGCCTTGAAGCCTTATAAAGTTTTCACTCATTAATTAGAAAGGCTTTATTCTGGGCTTCTTGATATGAAAATATTTGAAGCTAGAGTATATGAAGTTTTATCCAAATATTTCAAGGAAAAAGACACTATGGTAACTACTATTAAGTCAGGTTATAAGGTGGTGAAGTACTAGGTTGTTGAAACAGTCATGCTGTGACCTCTATTGTTATATTGTTATGTACTGTTTTATCTCAATCTCCCCCTTATTGTTTCAAAAAAAATTATTTAGTCATTTCTTATGTTTGTCTTAATTAAAGAAAAAATTCAAAAAAATTAGGATATATAAATAGTAACTCTTTTCGATTTCCTATTAACTTGTTTTGAAGTCCTGTAGTACTCCCACGATCTTGTTTTGACTGATTAGACTCTGTTCCATTCTATATGATAGTATCAAGTTTGAAGACATAGGCAACTACTTTGAAGACAATAAGATTCACTAAGATACCCATTCTGGTTTGACTATTGTCTTCTTTGGAAGTCCTGTAATGTTTACAATGCCTAAGTTTTATTGGTCTTGTTCTCTACTGTTTTGTCCAACTTTATAATATCTAATAAGATAGACAATTCTTTTTAAGGAAACAAGGGACAATGTTGATAACCATTGTTGATAAACTTGTACTCTGTTCTACACCATGTGCTATGTCTATCCTTGGTATTGACTGACAGCTTTGTTTTGCCGTATTTGACTGTATTCTCCCCCCCAAAGAAAGTAATAAGCACTAAGGAGTAATAAAATCCAAGATGTGTAAATTTTGTTGTAAAAAAGAGAGGGAAAAAAAAAAAAGAAAAAGAGCTCTAACGGATATAACAGCAAGTGTGTTTGGGGGTGTTAAATAGCTGACTTTATCAATGTTTTTGGAACATTGAACACAGCTGTTTGCAGTCTCCCTGTTTGAATGTCCACCTTGTGTTCTTTGATACTGTGATTTGAGGAACTATTTTCAAGAAGATAGTGTGTAATCTACTAGCAGGTAATTTCTTACTGTTATGTTTTTTTGTTTTGTTTTGTTTTGGTTTGTAGTTCTGTATTGCGTGTACCCTTACGCCGCTTTGGTTTGTTTTGTGTTTTTCTCTTTTTCCTCTTAAATAAAAAAAAAAAAAAAAAAAAAAAAAAAGTTTACCAGGTGAGTTATTACAGCCATTTCCTTCCTGGGCTTCCTCCCAAAGTGAAGAAAAAGTATTCCAATTTAATGATGGAAAGTTATACATAGGGTCTGTGGGGTCTCTTCTCCTACCTCCCCTGAAAACTATGAAATAGATGATTTCTCTTGACTTAAAGGAAGAGTGTGGTGAAATCAGTTTGTTACATTGTTATGTAGCTGATGGTAGGAGGAAGCTTTAATGATAACAACATTGTAGTATCTCTTCCAAGGAGGATCCAGGGTACCTCCTGAGGAATTCATGCAGATAAAAACACTGTTAGCTCCCATAAGACTTGACAAAGAATTCTGGCCCACTCATCTCTACTTTGTTGATTTTTTTAAAAATCACTAAATTTTTTTTTCAAGTTTGCAAATCTCTGCCATAACCTGTCCAGATACTTAAATTTCACTTTTAAAGATTCACTTTTTAGCCTTTAGGTACTAAGTTAAAATATAAACAGCTCAGCTAGGCACAACATGTTGATATTTGTCGTTCTCAGAACGCCTGATGTGAGTAGACAAGCAATAGACAAGGAGCCAGTAATTGTGTTTACTGTGACTGGGACACTTAGGAGAACTAAAACACTTGGTGGAGTGGTTCTGAGAAAGAAAGTTAGATGACTTGGAAAAGGAGACCTTGAAGCAAGAGTTTTCTGTCTCCCCATTGTGTCTAGCTCTTATTCTAAAAGCAGAGACAGGATGAAGACATTAGGTTGTAACACAGGGGACATAAGAATTATAGAGCAAGCTACTTCAAGGTGCCCAGGACAAGTGGGCTTATGAATATCTCAAATTTTATCTCAAAACATATTCTTTGCTAAAGGGAATCCCCAGGACCACTGAAGGCAGGAATCCTTTCTTTGCCTGTAGGCCTTCTACCTAAATCAAATAAGGTTCCCAAAGACTTGAGCCATCTGGCTTTCTGGTGGCCCAAACCAATGGGAAATCATGAAACCCTCACTGGCTTTTCTCTCAGCCCTGTGTCCTGTTCCTCCCTCCTCATCAGGGATTCGCCCATTCTCTCCCCTCCAGAAACGCTCCCTATCATCTTTTTTTTTTTTGTCTTTTTCCTTTTTATCGGTACCGGGGATCGAACTCACGACTGCCTGCTTGCAAGGCAGGTGCTTATGCCACTGAGCTAAATCCCCAGCCCCTGAGCTAAATCCCCAGCCCCGCTCCCTATCATCTTACTCAGACCAGCCCTCAAAATTTAAGACCCTCTGGCTGAATATAACTTTCTCAGTTAATCACATCCCTCTGGAAAAAAGCCTGCCCTTGAATAAAGTCTTATTCAAAGTAGGAATCCCTATGGGTAGAGCTGAACATGACAACACGTCCTTTAACACAAAATGACACTGTGATCACTCAGGAAATGATGACCAACAAAACCCTAGGCTGATGGAGACCATACAAAGCGTTTCTGAGCAAATTTTAAAATTAATGGATAGGCTTTCTATGCTTATCTGTGAGTCTGTCCTAGGCCTAGGCCCCTTGCCTGCAGATGAGCAAGAGGATTCACAGTAAGTGAGCCTCTGAAACACTCATCCTGGCTGAGACCTGTGGTGGCCTGTGATGCCAGAGACACCTCAAAGGGCAAGAAAAGGCCACAGCTGAGGAAACCTGGCTCCAACCCCAATTAGTAGATAGAGAGACTGCAGCCTCCGGCATCTCACTCCTGCAGTCTCACTCCCACTAAGTCATCGTGGAGATAAGACAGTTCTCCCAAATTGGCATAATTTACTACTTGGAGAAGTTCCTGCAATTTCCTCAGTATCCCCTCTCTGAAAACCTAATAAATATAGGCTGCTGAGGGAAGCTCTTTGTTTCAGCCCTCAGAATCTTAAACTCTGCTAAGACGGTTTTGAACCTCCTGGAGCCCTAAAATCATACTACTTGCTCCATTTATTTAAACCTTTGCTGTACACTCATTTGGGAGACTGGAGATCTTGGCCAGGTCCCCAACACTAGGCAACACACTGTTGCCCACAGAGGCATTTTCCATCCCTGTCCTGGGTTAGCCCTGCTTATTATTTTTCTGCCCGGTGTCTCCCTTCATTTTTCTCTTTCTCAATCAAGGGCTCTCATTAAGAGCTAAGTCTATTCTCACAATGAGCATTTATTTGCAATCCCCGTCTTTTCTAACTGTAATCTGCTTACTCAGTTCTGTCCAGCTGGTTGCCACCCCATGTTAGCTCTTGGGCTCTCTATTTCACACTTTTAAAACTCCCACCTTGTTAGTCTAAAATAGTGTTCGCTGGTTCTCTTGCCCCCAGTACTAACCTCTCAAACACCTGGGAGGAATTGGCGGGGATTTACTTTTTGTTTTTCTTCTGGCTGTAGTTACATTCTTTAGACAAATAATTCGAATCCCCATACTTTAGAAGTCTCAAGTGCAACATGAGTAAAACAAACACACACCTTCCTTATAACAATACTGTAAAGACGAACGTGTTAACCATATATAAAGCAGCTTCAGGGAAACAGTTGACAAGCCAGTCTTAATTGCAAATTTCAAACATTAAATTGAATGAAAATGACTGTTTCCAATCCAGTTTTCACCGGTGATAGTTTTTGTCATTATGACAGATGTGTTGGCACGCTCGATAATTCTTAGGTGTTTTCAGAGTTTTCTAATGTTTTTAATCATCACCATAATATTTTGTCTAGTACTCAAGTAGATGATCAGCAAATTATAGTTAATTCTTAATTTCATCACAATGCATTTTTTCTACTTACGGAACTTGGTCCCATTGTTATTGACATTTCTTCATGCTTTAATTTGATAAAAAAATTCAGTACAAAGATACCAAATTTACTGTTTTAAACCAAGAGTTCCTTGAGACAGAACTGTGATATTTGTGCATCCATTTTGCCTGAGAGTAAATAGAAATTTAATAAACATTTATTGAATCAATGAATGATTTATCCTTAAGATTTTCTTGAATGATTGGAGTTTCAAGTGGGTCATAATATGGAAATTGTACTGCATTTGTATAAACAAGAATATTTTAGTTTTATCTTCATTGTAGACTAGAGGGATGTTTTCTAATATTGATAACACTTAACTTACGTAATTCTTACCCAAAGTTATCAAAACACTGACTTTTTCTGTTTTCTTGAATCATTGGTAATTTATAATTTCATTGTTTTGATTTAGAGTGCCAAATTAAGTGTGAAAAAAATATATGTCATAATTTTGTATTTAAATATATAGCTACATATAAGTACCAGTGTCCTTTTCATATTCCCAAAGTGTGAAACATCTCATTATTCAATGGTGATCTTTAAAAATAGTATTTGTTTTTATTGTTCAGATCACTTTGGGGGGATACTGGAGACTGAACGTATGACCCCACACTTGCCAAGCAGGCATTGTGGCACTGAGCTAAATCCCCAGCCCCAACTAAACTCTTGGACCCTCAAGTCATTTTTTAAAGTTTTCTAGTTTGTTTTTTAACAAACTTATTAATTCTTCTTACTTTATATATTGTATTAGGTTAAAATATTCTTCTAAATGCCTCAGTTTATTTAATGTTAAGTATTTTATTAATAAGGATTCATAATTATAGAAGTTATATCTTAACAGTATTGAATCTCCCAACCTAATAACATGGTATATTTTTCTATGTCTTCTTCTATTTCTTTCAGCAACATTTTGTAATTTTCTATGAGTATTACACATATTTTGTTAAATTTTTAAAATAATGTAGAGATATTTAAAAATTTCAAATTTCCTGATGGCTTTATTCAATTTTTCATTATCTAATTCATTTATTAGTGGTTGATCTGCTAGTTTCTGAGAAAAACATCTTTTATATTATATTAAAACAAGAATTTGTTAAATTACCATTATTTTTCTATCAGGTTTTGCTTAATTTGTCTTGACATCATATTATTGATATTGGTGATCATTCTCAAAGGTTTGGATGATGTGTTTATTGAGGAGTGTTAAGCTATGCCCACACCCTCCCCACCTCTACCACTGCTACCACTACAAGTGAATACGTTCAAGTTCTACCCCTTGGACTTGTAGTGTGACTTATTTGGAAATAGGGTTCTTGCATTTGCAATTAATAAAATGGATTATAGTGGACTAGGCCAGACCTTAATCCAAAGACTGGCATTCTAGAAAGAGGAAAAATTGGAGAAGGCAACTCAGAAAGAATGCCATGTGATACCAGAGGCAGAGAAGGGAATGATATTTACACAGAGAAGGAGCACCAAGACTTTTTGGCCACCAACAGAAACTTTGATGAGGCAAGAAAGATCCTGTCTTGGAGCCTCCAGAGAGAATGCGGCTAAACTGGCATTCTGATTTCAGACATAGAATCTTTTGAGCCCTGACAGAATAAACTTCTGTCGTGTTAAGCCCCGTTGGTATTTGTTTTGACAGTGCTAGGTAAATAATGCTTTAGAGATCATAATTTCTCGACAATATATCTAACTATACTTCTTCTGCAGTGATCCTTTTTGACACTATGTGTTTACTAAATCTAGAGACATAATTTCTCACTGATCCTTTGATCCATTTCTTTCCCTAAACCTCTGTCTTCTCTCCTGCACTACAATGATGCATGCAGGGATCTTTTCTCACTGTGGTCACTGTTGCTCTCACTACATTCATGAGCAGGAGGAGGCTTGAGGGCTGCTCCAGGGGTCTTTCCTCCCATGTTTTTGTTTATTCTGAACTTGGGATTTCTCAGGGGTTTAACGGGGCAAATTGCCTTTTCTCATCTAATCCTTATCTCTGGATATGTGCTAGCTCTGGTTTTCTCTAGGCTTATTTATTTACTATCAGATTCTGTCTACTTTCCAGCTTCTACATTTTTTTTTCTTTAACAATTCCTCAAGAGAATTCCTGGCAGGATATGGACTGAAAGAATGTGTTCAACTCCTTTTGCTCAGTCAGGCTGCTAGTGACCTTTAATCTATTTATTTACTTGAGTTACTTTCTTTCCAATCAGGCATTTCAAGCTACATTGCCTTTAGAACTCTCTCTCTCTCTCTCTCTCTCTCTCTCTCTCTCTCTCTCTCTGTCTCTCTCTCTCTCTCTCGTTCTCTCTCTTCTTTATTTAGGACCTAAGGTTAAACTGGCTGCTGGCTCTGCTTATAAACAAAGGAGATTTTCCTTCCATGGGAGAACTATTGATTGTTTTTATGCATGTAGAAATTTTAAAACAAATCTTGTTTATGTGAGAAATATAGATTGTGTAGCAATGAGCAAAGATCCCTTATCTAAGAATAATCCCTTGATATCTAATAGGATTTTCAGCATGGTTAGAAGAGAGAATATGAAGTAAAAATGCCCTTGAGAACGCAGAAAAAAACTCCATGACTGCTGGGGCCTGGATTTCTCTGCCAGGCACGTGGCATGGGGGGCATACATATAGCTTTGGTCTGGGATGGTGTCTAAAGGGGGCATCACTGATGTGCAAGCAGCCGATTGGAATTCTTTTTTGTGCCACAGGTAAATTGCCTAGGAGCAGGGAAAATGACCTCAAGGTAAATATCCCTTGGTCCCATCTCCCATGCTGTAGCACTCTATCTAGGGCAAAATCCTTTCATTTCCATCTTTTCATTGTTAGGAAAAGGGCAAAGTTTTTCTCTCTCTTACTACTTCCTTCTGAAAGGGGGTGCCGTATTGAGGTTTAGGAAGGTTGATGGGATGACAGTTGATGCCCATGCAGAAGCTGGTGCCAGGTGTTTCAGCCAGGACAACTTTATCATTGGTGAATGCCCACATGTTACACTGGAAAAACAAAGAGACAAGGTGCTATGAGGAGGCAGGCCACTATCATATTTAAGGACCCAGGTGAGGTAGAAGAAAAGGTGCCCTTGATTTACATATGTCATTCCATCAGGACCACAGTGACACAGAATTCTGAAAAATAAGTGTGTGGTTAGGAGGAGTGAAATTATGAGAGGCGATTATTCCTCCACCTGAAAGGGTAAAAGTTAAGAGTGTAGGTAGGTGGGACTTGTATATGGTCCAGGAGTTGAGCTGGAAAGAATAAGAGGGGTGGGAAGGGCCATGGCTGTGTCACTATAAGGAAGGTAAGAGCCTGGGCCTATAGGGATGTCACATTTGACTAGACAGCTGAGGGTAGAACTAAGACAGTTGCCACATAGGACAACATGAAGTTGATCTTACGCATGATGTGGGAGTCTTTAGGAAAGACTGTTAAGAGTCCTGCTGTAAAAAGGATAATTAATAGAATGTAAGGAATTAGGAACCAAATTGGATAATAAAACATGACAGCCTGAGAGTTGTGGCTATGAGGCCTTGGTGAAATGGAGACAGGTGGACCACAGAATGGTTAGATTTAGGGCTGGGAGGGCACCACTTGAGTGATGTGGGACCAAGATGACAGTCCCGCAACTTTGACCACTGTTGGGGTTGCCAAGAGGACCAGGTAGGGGCCATTCCACCTCGGTTGTAGTCCTTGTAATGATTTGCTGTAATAGGACTTTAGTAAGTATACAAGCAGTCTCCTTGGTTGTGAGAAAGGCTTTTATCTATCCTGAAAAAATAAAAACAAAGGTGAGAAGATTTTGAGAGTTTTGTGGCAGGGCATGTGTGTAAAATCTATCTGCCAGTCTTAACCAGGGTTTTGTCTGAGAATTTGATGACTAGGAAAGGAAGGGGTGCTATGTGTCCCTGAGAAGAAGGTTTACTAGAGATAACAGATGTAAGTTGTTGAGACCTCAGAGTGTCTGGGTCAGTCTTCATAAACACAAAGGAATTTTTTAAAAAGGCATTTGTAAGATCTATAACTGTAAAGTGAGTGGTAGAGGGAGAGATATGAGAGAGCATGGTATAAGGGTTTGGCACCACTGGGTGGACTGGGGTAACAGCACTACTGATTACCCTAAGGTCTTGTACCAGATGGTAAGACCCAGTTTTGAGTACTGGGAGAATGGGAATATTATAGGGTGAATGGATAGGTTTAACAAAACCATTGTCTAAAAGGCACTTAATTATAGGTTTAAGTCCCTGTAAATGTTTGGGAGTTATGGGATATTGGGAAACACAAGGAAAAATTGAAGGATCCCTGAGATGAATTAAAATAGGCATGGCATGGGTAGCACAGGTGGAATTGGAGGTATCTCAAACTATGGGATCGACCAGAGAAGGAGTGAGCCTGGAACCTGCATGAAATAGGCCCTGTCTGCAAAGGCTGCATGAGTTGGCCATCAACACCCACTATAGAGACTGAGGACTCAATATAGCTGCCTGAAAACTCAGGAAGAACACTATACATGGCTTTTATGTCCACAAGTGCAGAGAATGTCTTACCTGAGACCTCTACTGGGACTTGGGACTCTGAGAAGGACACCTTAAAGGGGGCTGTGGGCCCTGATCCCTGTCAGTCTTCAGCAGCACGTCCAACCAGATCAATCAGCAATGAATCTGGTGGTGATGGAGCCCCTTGTGAGGGCAAAGACTTAGAGTATGACTTACAAGTTTTCTGGTAGCTAGGACAGTTGCTCTTCCAGAGGCCTTGGGGCAAGGCCCCAAAGGAGTACCAGGATTGGGGCCCAATGTCTTTCTTTGCTGCACTTGAAGCATGGTCTGGGAGGGGCTCAGGCAACTCCACCTTGTGTTGGTTTATCTGTCTCAGAGCTCTAAATGTCACTGCTAAAAGATCAGATTGTTATTTTTTATCTCTGTTGTTGAAAACATGAAAAGCCATATTGAGAAGGTCTCCTTGTGGGGTTTGAGGGCCAAGTTTAGCCTTTTGTCATGGGATCTGGCCCACAGTGGAAGGTATCTGTCTCTTGCACAGTCACAAGACATCTAGGTTTTATCTTGTGTAGGTGTACCAGTTAAGTCTAAAAGAGACAAAGGCAAAGAATCAATTAAGTATGCAGGAGTCAAATAATACAATCAACAGGGTATTTATGATTATAACTTTAGCAATGGTTTTCCATGAGGAGGATAAGGTCCAGGGAACTTTAGAAACTGACATGTCATTCATTTGTCATTTATAAATACCTCTTATGCTGTTGGAATGTCTAATGCCATCTGATTTTGGGAGGATGGCCTGTTTTATTAATTTTACCTTTTTATTTAGGAGAGAGATCAGCTATGGTGTCATTTAATGCCAGTTGAATATAGTTAATTATGGCCTGAATATGCCTGGCACTCCTGGTCTGCAGAGGGTTGAGCCAGGGCTGGTAGATGGGCTGGGAAAGGCTCAGACATTGCCCCGGCTCAGCCTCAGTGCTGGTCTTATTGTTCTGTTGGTCCCTGCAACATATAAGCTTTTTTCTGGAAAAGTCAGGTGGATCCCAGAAAAAGTAATCTAAAAGGAATCTAAATTTATAATTACCTCTTAATTTTAACATCGAGAAGGTTGATAACAATACGGTGCAGTACAGGCAGTAAGCTTAACATAGAACATTAAATGACTATTAACCATGGTTATTTTAACATTTGAGAACTGAAGAAATTTGTGACATTGTTTGGACTGTTTATTATTTAAGCATCTCTAAGCAATCTGAATCTGAAAGAAAACACTTGTCATCACACATTACATACATTTTTGTTTAAATGTTATTATTTGATTGGTGACCTCATGTTGGTCTGATCTGAATCTCCTGGCTGGAACACAAGAAAAAGACAGCAGAAACAATCTCAATTTTATATTTGAAGTCATGAATATACCATCAGATCAGCAACAATGAATTGTCATAGTCATATGAACTTTAGTTGAGGTGTCTCCCATAAGGCAATGGAGATTATTGGGGGCTCCAGTTAATGAACAAGAGCTGGTTAAAACTACCAGGTGGCCACTTTCTCATTTATCAGTTGAAGTCCTGTCCAATGTTTCCTCATGCCAAGGGATTTATTTAACCAATTTTAGCATCATTTTGACCAGCTGGCAAACTAGGTGGAAGCATGTTTTTAAATCTATCACCCAAATAAACCTTGATTAAATGGTTTGAAAATGTAAAAGAAGAAAAAAGATTGTTGAGCTCAAATGAAAAGGAACAGCTGTTTACAGAGCAGGCAAATGGACAAACATGGACAGATGATCTGTACGTTATAAATGGGCTGAATAGACAGACAAGAGATATATAGACTAAAATCCTAAAAAATTAGAGTGCACTCAAATATATTTGGCCAATTTGAACTATAATAAATAGACTAGTGTGAACCTTTTTGTATGTAGTTCAATTAATAGAGATCTCTTGAAATAAGAATACCAGAAAAGGGACCTAATTTATGGCTAATCTGAGATAGCTCAGAAAGTTAAAAAGGAATGGCTGGGGGTCCCCGTCTCGCCACCGCACTGGTGGCTATGGCCCCTTCCCCTCCTGCCTGGTCCTCTGTGCCTCCATGCTGGGTGCCCTGCCTGTGCACAGCCCAATGCTGCCTCTGCACATCTCCCCCACCTCTCCGAGAGAGCACATGGCCAGGATGGAGGGATTGAGACTGGGGAGAAATGCTAGGGAAAGGATTAGAGGTCCTAATGGGTAAAGGGGGAGCAGAGGAGGAGGCAGGGCCATCTTCTATTTTGTAAGTGTGACACAGAACATCCCCACAACCTTCTCCTTGGCAGCATCACCTAAGAGTGTGGGGCGGGGTCCCAGGGAACAAAAATGTCAGTCTTGCCTCAAGCCGTGTGGCCTAAGGAGCGTGGAAACTGGTATCCCTGTTCAGAGGGCAGGATGGGTTTTCTGTTGCAAGCTTGCTAAGGAACCAAAACAAAACTAGACAACCCAGCGGTGTGGTGTGAGGAAGATCCTGTTGCATGCAGATTAGCAGAGGCAAGTACACAGTCCCAGAAAAGGAAAAGGTGGTTTTGGTGCAGTCTCAGGCAGGGAGACTCACACTGGGAGGCATTCCCAGGAGCCACTCACTCTGCCTTTTCCAGTCGGGGAACCAACTGATAGGATTTTTGGCACGGCTAGAAGAGTATGAAGTGAAAATGGCCTTCAGAGAGAAACTCTATGACCACCGGGGTCTGGCTTTCTCCACCAGACATGTAGTGTGGGGGGCATCTACATAGCTTTGGTCTGGGGTGGTGCCTAAAGGGGGCATCGCTGGTGTGCAAGCAGCCCATTGGAATTCTTTTTGCTCCACAGGTAAATTGCCCAGGGGCGGGGCAAGTGACCTCAAGGTAAACATCCCTTGGTCCTGCCTCCCACTGCTGTAGGGTCCTTCCTATCCAGGGCAAAATCCTTTCAATATCCTTTAGTGTGCCCAAGTTTAAATTTACTGATAATTCAAACTAATTACCCATATCATACAAGCTTTTTAATTTGACAAAAGGGTGACTTGTCTTCATTTGTAAAACTTCTAATTTAGATATTTGTTCAAATGCTACAAATAGTCCAGATAGAATTTTTGGTTCATAGAAGTAGAAAAATGCAGTATTATTCCCTGAGGAAAATCTAATGCTAAACAAAGACTCTCAGTTTGCACTTACTTGGCAGGAAATCTAGTGTTTGTAGCACAGATTTTATAGCACAGACTCCATGATCAAATGCTTTATTAGCCAGAATCAATTGAAACAAATACGAAAGAAACATAGGATTAAGGACTCAATATTCAGAACAAGCTCACAATATAAAAACAAATTGAATGAGCTTTCTTTATTTTTTCAAGGAAATCTCTAGGCTACTATCTGTAGGCTATGCTATACATCTTTACTAAAAGGGACGGAGAAGAAAAAGAATTAATGAATTGACACTGAGATACTATCTTCCTTGTTTTTTTATTTTCCCTTAGTATTTTACATTTTGGAATGTTTCTGTTTCCTGAAAACACAATTATGCAACTGCCACTATATTAAGATTGTGGCATATTTACTTCATATTTTTTCTCTTTGAGGTGTAAATGTTAAAATATAACTAGAAGCCCCTTTACTGCTTGTATTATGATTTTCCCTCCTAAGGATAGTCACTGTTTCAAGTCCTTTCTTTTCATTATTTTCTCCTTTTCTTCCCATGCAGATCTATAGTTGTCATTATTCTATATTTTATAACTCTATTTTTCCTGTGTTATATAAAATTATTTCTTATACCTTTCTTTCTCTTAAGTTAGGCAAGAACATTGGTTCTACCTACTAACTCACCCTAACACCTATTATTACTTTGTGTAGTTTAGTTTCACCTTTCATAACTCCAACTCTTTCATCTTATTGTGAAAAGCTAATTGAATTTGTCAACATATTTTACTAAACTTTACATTCAATATTTTTATGCATCATATTTTCCCTCTGATTTTAATCTTCTTGATATATTTTTGATAGTTCTTTCTAAAAATGTATAACTAACAAAGTCTTTTATCTCTTATGTGTCTGAAAATATATTTTCCCTCCTTCATAGGAAAAGTTTAACAAAGCATAGAATCCTTGGTGGAGAATTAGCTTGTTTCAGATCTTTAATGGGAACATTAAAGTTCTTGGGAAGTCTATCTTCAGCCTGTTGCTTGTGCAGGAATCTTCTCAGTAGATTTCAGGGATTTTCTTTTTTGTTGGGCATTTTTGCTTTTTTGACTTTTACTAGGCTATATATGGCTTTTGACCATAATAGTTGAAATTTTTTCTTCATACTGCCATGGGATGGTGCATGCTAGGGGATTCTTTCCAGGCCCCTGGCTCCTGATAAAAGGATTGGATAAGACATTGAGAAAAGCATTGAGTCCATCTATTTATTAAAGACTGAAAAGAAGGATGACCTATAGGGTGAGCGTGAGCCAGTGAAAATGCTCCTAGTGGCCCCAAGGATAAGGGGATGGGGGTCTTTAGTGTCTAAATACCTACACAGGCCTCCGTTCACCTCACACAAACAAGGCACTGGGATATTTGTCCTGCTTGCAACTTGCTTGGCCTCAGGCCACACATGAACAGTCTTATGGGGAAAAATGTGTTTGGCCCCTCACCAGTTATAAATGATCAGAAACAGTGCCTTTTGATTGGTTGTGCCTACATGTAAATGAAGGATAGACAATAGCATCTTCTGATTGGTCATACGAACAGCACCAGAGTCAAAGGAAGGATTGAAAATAGCACTTTTTTGATTGACCTGCAGTACTCAGCAGTCCTAAGCCAGGCATCATTTTGGATGTCCTCTCTTTTTAGGGAAATCTCACTCAACACTTTAGTCATGAGTTTTTATAACTTTAGACACATTCTGCCCACTTTGCTGTCCAAATCTTCTGCCTCAAAAGCCCTCAGAAGTGCCTGGATTAAGTTTCTTATTTTTATTCAAAGAAGAAATATATTTAAACATAATTTTGAATCCTGTTTTTTTCTTGTGAAAGTAAAATAGAATTTTTATTCTTTAAATTGCATATTGGCTATCATTGTTAAATTTTCCTTACACAGGAAAATCCATAGGCTAATATTGACTGAAAATTTCCATCTCAGCCCCACCCCTCTGACCTGGGGGTTTTATCTCTGTTGCTGCTTCTTCCTAGCAACCAGCACAGTGCCAGGCTTCTTGGCTGCTGAGCCACAGTGAGAGGTGATGACAATCCCTCGGATCACTCTGGTTCAGTGCAGCAGGCATCTGGGCTGGTGGGCCCTCGAGAAGGTTCTCTTTCCTTTGCCTCAGGCCAGAGCAGTAGAGCAGGCCAGATTTTTAAGTCTTTTCCCATTTTTCTGGGACTCTTTGGTTTTGGGAAGCATGTTCAGGATTTTCTACCCTAAACCACCAGATTGATCTTGTGTCTATCATCCCACAGAATCAAAATCCCAGACTGTGGTGTTCGGGTGCTTCTGGACCCAGAAAACAGCAAATCCACAGATTTTGCTTCATCTATCACGGATTTTCAGCTCCATCTCAGGTCCACAAAGATTTTTGTCTTCTAAAAAACAACTCAATCTGTGTAACTTTCACATCTAAGTTAACTGTATCATTATTCATATTCGCAGAAAGGCAGACACCCTCAGTATCTACCCTTCTTGTATTTATTTTAGAGAAAGCAATTCCTATATTAATGACTGAAATGTGCTTTGAAAACATACATTTATGTGTTGATTTATGTTCATACACAAATTTTATATTTTCAAAGTAACAATAAAGTCCTGGAGTTAACCTCCTAAACTTATGTCTTTCTTTACCATCATTGTTTAGCAAACTCATACAAAGCCCCAGAAGCTAGCATACTTACTCATTCTCAAATGAGGATACTTCTGTAGATTTTCTGTCTCTGTGTACTGGACGATAAATTATTGGGGGAGACAAAATAATATGTGAGAGATTCTATTCATTTTTACATTCAACAATCATTTGCTTATTTTTACAAATGCATCAGAATTGTATTATTCTCACCAAAATAAATAATGCCATCTACTGGTTGAATTTTTGTCATAAAGACAGTTGTGCAAAATTTAAATAGGTGGAAACTCAAGTCACACCTAATTCCATTTACTGTTTTTCACCTCATATGATGGTTAAGTGATAGCTAGAATTAGAGCCCTGATTCCAAATGTACAGAGATTTCAGTTCAGGGGTGTTACCATAACCAGCACAGCAAAACTGAACTTTAAAAACTAGATGTTTTTCTTTTAGAGTTAAGCAACTTCCAAACTTCATCCTATTGAGCACATAATCAACAACCCTTACAATCCACAGCCCAAAGGAAGTGACAGAATATGCAGATGCCAGTCTCCAGAGCTGGGACCCAGTATCCTTCCACAAGAAAGAGGAGAATGAGCTGAGGGTCTGGCAACTGTCTTTGTGTTCTCCTCTCCCCTCTGTTCATTGTTATAAAATACCCTTATGTACCTGTACACAGTGACATGCTGATTTGAGAAAAATGGGCCCTTTCATCTCCTAAAAGCTAACTTTGAATAGATCCTATTTCCTTTTTACCAAAATAAATAGCCAGTTTTGGCCATTTTGATAATTAACTAAAGATGTGGAAACAACCATATTGGAGTCAACAGACAACAATTTTTTCATAATATATTTGAGCTTTCTCTAACTTTTCAAAAGTATTTTCATGCTTGGAAAAATTTGATATTGAATTTAATAAAGATAATGAGTAATGTTTAAAACATTATTGTTACGTAAGAAATACTTGCTTTCAAAAGAAAGACAGTGAGACATCAAAAGATCTGCTGTGCTTACGCAGTCAGCAGTAGGGACTTCTACCTCCTAGAAAGGTGGGCGGTGAACTGTTGATGAATCTGTCAGTTTGAGGTGCAGTAACCAGAGAGAAGGAAGCACTGAACAGTACATCCTATTCCATGAATCCATAAATATGCATACAAGAAAAACTTCTAATTTAGATGGCAATGACCTATCCCAAAGAAAGTTTATATATTAATGTATTAGAGATTTCAAATGCAATTGTAACTTTTTAAATAAAAAATCATTCTAGTAGTTATTTACAAAACGGGCTTACCATGTGTCATTTGGATTTGATTTTAATTAGCAGATTCAAATTTCTAAATATTTATCTTCCTTGATCTTTAATCCCTAAGACATTTTCATTGTTCAGTGATCACTAAGATTATGGAGAATTTAATATTTCAGTTCATAAATAATACAGTTTTTAGGCAATATTCTCTTCATTGCTATCCCCAGATAGATTCAACTACTATTTTGAAGATCCATAGCAATAAAACTGATCAGCAACAAAATAAATCTCAAATTAGAGAATGTTGAAGACACATATTGTTGTGCTCTAACTAAAACGCCATCATCTTGTTCTGTACGCATCATTATCCTGGTAACCCTGTGCTCTGTCTTGACCTTTGTCCCCTTTTGTGAAAGATAGTTGTTCCTGAAATTAGCCGACCACAAGTCACCAAGTTCTTGTAAATAAGGAACTTGTTGACCACCAGCTGTGAAAATTTCCTCAAGGCAACTGACTAAGTGAGAAACTCTGTCCCCAAATAAAAGAGGGAACAAAAGCCCTCCCCACTTTTACCCCCTTTTACCCCTGCTTTGTGGTTTTTCCCTTTATAAGGCTCCCAAAAATCTAACCTAATTGCACAGCTTTGCAAATTCTATCACACTGTGTCGCTGGATACCAGCCTAAATAAAGTGCTTCTTTTTCTTTTAAAGATGTCTTGCCTCATTTTTTGGACAGCATTTGGGAGTCTCATTTTTGGGGTACAATACATATTGCTTTTCAGATAAAAAGGTTTATAAATCTCAGCATGCTAATAAGGAAAATTCTAATTTTCTTTTCAAAATTACTTAGTATGTCAAAATTAAGAATTTATTTTTAAAACTGTAAAAATTTCTTTCCTCAATACATGATCATCCTGTAAGTTTACATGGCAAAAAAAAAAAAAAAAAAACTACTTAAGGAATCAAGCCTTGATAATCCTGGTTATTTAATCACCATTAAAGACACAAATTAACATTTGAAAAAAGTCGTTTCATAATTTTGAACTAATTAGATGATGACAAAGTTTAGTTTGTTCTACACAGTTGAATACACATTTCCCATATAAGAAAAAATGAGCTGATGTAGTGTTTTAGTCAGTGTTTGCAAGGAAAATAATTTAATGCAGGACACATAACTTAAGGAATTATTTAAAATAGCCACCCAAGGTGGTAAACATGAAAAGTACAGGAAATATGTTTACACTAAAAAAAAAAAAAAAAATGGCAACATCCTACATGAGTTCAGCTGAAGTCCTAGAACTCATGACAATGTCTTATGCAAGTCTTTCTCATGGATTCCCACTGGGAAGGTCCAAAGGTCAGTGGTGGAAGCTAGAAAGTCTATGCCAATAGTATAAAGGATCTATACCAGTAGCTGAGGGTTCTGCACTGGAGTCAGGAAGTGATGCTCAAAATAAGGACAGCTCCTCTGAAAAGTACCACAGCCATCCTCAGTAACAATGAGGTCCTGCACTCCTCTGATAATATGATCAGCAAGTCCATATCAGGAAAGAAACTCTACAACCACCTCCAGGATAACAAACAGCAATAGGAGAACCAACCAACAACACTTCTTTCACTCTAGTTTTCCCTTTTATGCTGACAAAAACCCTCAGGAGGGCCATCCACAGCCAGCACCATGCTTATTCAGTTCAGCTGGTGTTACAAGTTGACCACCAGTTGTCAATCCACCACATGTTTTAACCATAACTTCATCAAACACTAAAGATAATTTTTAAGTATATGAAGAGATAGAAAATGTAGATCAGGACAATGAAGACTAATTTTCTTGTCCAAATATGATAGGTAGCTAACTTAGATGGAAATTAATTTATAGTCAGAGCAGGACTGAGCAAAAAGTAAATAAATAAATAAATAAACCTGCAAAAAGAATCAGAAAAAATAAGCAAGGAAGAAAGAAAGGAAGGAAAAGGAAAGACAAGACAAGAAAAGAAAGAGAGAGAAGAAAGAAAGAAAGAAACAAAGAAAAGAAAGAATTGTGACTAGAGGTGCATCTGAAAAAGCCTGGCCTCAATATGAAAATGTGATGGCCAGGCCTGCATGTCTTCTGAAGGTGTGAGCCATAATTTAGAATTATTGTGTAATTAGCACTGTCTGCTCCAGGAAGTCCAGGTAAGTATCATTCAACACAGGTAGCTGGTCGGAACATCTGAATGCATCCCTTCCTAAAATGCCTTTGTTTTTTGCCTGTATCCTTGCTATGTGACTTGTTTTCCTATAGGATCACTATTAACTATATGAATATTGTTGTAATCCTATAGATATGTTGGGAATCACTACCCAGCAGGATTTAAATTTTACTAATTGGCTTTCTGTGTTTATCTATGAGTCTGTACTAGGCCTCATCCCCTTGCCTGGCAATGGGAGCTGATTCATAGTAAGTGAACCTCTATGAATCACTGGTCCTGGGTGAGTCCTATAGAGGCCTTTGAGACCAGAGATACCTCAAAGGGCAAGATAAGGCCACAGCTGAACACACCTTGGCTCCAACACTAATTAAGTATATAGAGACTGCAGCTGCAGGCCTCTCACTCCTGCAGTCTCAATCCTATCATAAATGTTATCTTGGAGATAAGATGGTTCTCCTAAATTGGCTTAACCTACTACTTAGAAAAGTCTCTGAAGTGACCCCCACCTCAGGTCCTGCTCATTTCCTGTGCTTTCCTCAGTTTCTCATCTTTTGTCTCAGCCCTAATAAAAGTGGGCTAATCCAGACAATTTTTTGTCATAGCCCTTGGAGTGGTGTGCTCAACTAAAGGGTTTTGACCTGTCTGGAGCCTAAAAGTCATACAATTTGTCTCTTTTTATTTAACCTCCACCGCATACTCATTTGGATTTAGGTCAGGACCTAACATAGATAGACTGTAGTTTGGCCCATGTTGTACCCACATGACTTTGTTGTATAAATTACCCTGACAAAGGGCATCGATGGCTTTTCAGAACCCCTCCTAGAAATCCAGGAGCTCTTCTTCTTTCCTTATTTCCAATAAAGCTCTCATAACCTCTTCCTGTGGTTCACAAATTCATTCCTTGATGTTGTGGACTCTGCACATTTGACATCTACCAGTGTTCCGACCTGCGGGTTAAGTCCACGGAGACCCTAGAGGGGGAGTGGGGATGAGAAGAGATAAGAGACATGAAGAATGGAGACAAGACAGTATTCTCATCAAGTCTTGTTTATTCTCGTGTATTCAAAGAAAGAGTAATGAATATATAGTGTACTGGGGAAGGGGCTGGGTTCTGACACATCAGCAACAGTGGCAAGTTCTAGTGAGACCGGAGGTTATAGGGTAATTTGAGTCTCCTGTACACCAGCCCATAAGGCAGGCTAATTAGCATAATTGCTGTACAGGCCGAACCACAAGGACATGTGACAGACTAGGTGAGGAGAGATAGAAACTTAACTACTAAATAGAAACTTAACATTAAGGTGCCTGTTGTCTTATTAACGTAAGATGACGGCCAATTGCAGGGTTCCCCACATACCAGGTCAGGAGTTATATTGCTCCTGTATCACAAGGGTAAAATTTTCCACATAGCAGAGCCTGAAGCTGGGCAGCCAACATCACCCAGTGTAGTGATGGGATCCATTTGGCTGTGACTCTCACACCCATACTTGATGCAGAATATTGCTACACAGGATAGAAGGCCCCCAAAGGCAGCTTGAAATTATGAGTGGGTTCAAAAAAGCACTCAGTCAAATGGTAGAAAGCTGCTGCTTTCACTAGTCAAGCTAAGCATTCAGCAGAATGATTGTCCAGCTTTTACATTAAAATCAAACATTTTCCACATGACTGTGAGAATTTTGGCAGGCAGTATGTGGCATATCATAGCTTCTGGAGGTACATGTAATACTCATAAGCACTAATAGACGTCATTTTAAAATAGGACAGCAATAGTTTTTTTTGCAATTATGTGTGTTTATGTCAGTTGCAAAGAAATCCTCTTGATAAAATTACAATTTTTCCTCATTACATGAAATTAAAAATTAAATCAGTAAAGGCCTAGGATTTGCAATCTATGAAATAAAGTACAACACTGTGGGACAAACATTTAAATAATATTCCTATGGAGAACAGAAAGTTAGTAAATGATTTTGAGTTAAACAAACTGTGCTTTCCTATTTTGCAGTTTCCTTGATTTTATATTAAATAAATTCTGTCATAAGCCCTCTCTCTACTTCCTACCCCTGCAGACTAAATTGTGTATCTCCAACATTCTTTTAACAATTTTTTTATTAGTACATGTTTCCTGTACACAATAATTACTTTCCTTGCAGAGAGTTGGCACCTGTACAAAGAACATCTTAATTTTTTCTTCCTGTTTCCTCTTCCTTCTGCCTCCTGTTAGCCCTAGGTCTCCTTCCCATTTGCAAATGACCTCTTGTTTCCTAATATTTGTACTTTATTTTGTTCTTTAATTGTTAATACCTTGGGTTTCTCATATAAGAGAAACCATGGTATTTAAACTTGTATGTTTGATTTCCTTCACTTAGTATTATGTCTCAAGGTGCATCCATTTCCCCACCAATGAATCAACTTTATCCTTCTTGATGGCAGAGTGGTATGCATTGTGTACAAATGTCATTTTCTTTATCCATTCATCTGTTGATGGATATATTGGCTGCTTCCAGACTTAGCTATGATGAATTGTGCTTCTATAAATACAGATATGCATGTATTATACATTGCTAGGATATCTTTAACTATTTGAGGAGACACCTAGAAGGGGAATAGTTGTATCAAATGACATTCCTAATTTTAGTTTTTTGAGGAATCTCCATAACAGTCCCCATAGTAGTGTACTAGTTTTACATATCAACAATGTAGAAAGGTCCTTTTCCCTCACTGTCTCAATAGCATTTGTTGCTATTTACTTTCTTGATGATAGCCATTCCTTTCTAGGGAAAGATGGAATCCTGCTTTGCTTTCATTTGCATTTCTCTAATGGCCAGAGATGTCATACATTTTTTAAACACATTTATTAGCCATTTGTACTTCTGAAAATTATCTGCTCATTTCAATTGCCCTTTTTTTTTTTTTGATTGGGTCTTTTTTTGGAGGGATCTACTTTTTTGAGTTCTTTGTAAATTCTAGTTATTGATTCTCTGTCTCAGGAGCACCTGACCAAACTTTTTTCCCCATTCTATAGGTTGTATCTTCACTCTGTTACTTGTTTCTGTTGGTATACCTGAGTAATTCACTCTCATGTCATCCTACGTGTTATCAGTGCTATTTCTTATGTAATTGGGTTTCTATTTAGAAAGTCTTTATTTATTCCCTTGTCATCAAGTTCTATCTATTTTATCTTCTAGCAGGTTAAGTGTTAAGAGAAGGTATGAATGGGGAGGTATAGCGAGGGTACAAAGTAGCAGAGAGGGGTGATCTAGAAATCTAGGTATACCAGGAGGGCTATGTAATTGTATTATATTTGGGATTCCTAAAAAAATGAGTAGATTCACTTGCCATTAATGACACAAAAACAATAGACAACTTAGAAGAGATGATGGGTGTGATCATTTTCTTTAAAATAGTAATCTATTTATTCTCTGTGTATTGCACAAAAAGAACTAAAAGTTCTATAGATAAGAGTGGAAAAGGCTAGCTTTGGCTAAACAATATAATTTGAGATACAAATTCAGAATAGTTTGTATTTAGACTTTTCAGAAATTTTGACTTCAGGATTCAGTATTCATCAAAGATATTTATAGTTTTTTTTTTTCAAATTTGTTGGATGACAACTAAGCTAGCAAACGTCACATTCCTACATCAAATGGGTCGGAGGGCAGGACACAGAGCACCAAAGCAGGAAGGGAGATACTTCTCACCAGACGTGCTTCGGGCCGTGAAAACTGGAATCAGATTTTCCATTCACCCCATATTCAGTCTTCTCAAAGCAGGTTATGGATATCACACAGTTATTGCCTAACATAACTCCAACACTGAGCTGTGTCAATCTAGCATTTAAGTCAGGCCCAGCCAAGGTGAATATGGTTGTCTTTCTGTACTATTCCCTGATCAAACTACTAAAAAAAAATTTTAAATAATTGTTTAGAACTAAGTATACAAAGTGATTGTCAGAGAATTGAACAACTTATTCAAATCATGGCTCATTATTTACTTTTAAACATACATAACATAGGGTAAAAATATTTTTCTAATAAAATTTTATCAGTAAAATGTAAATTCTCATATATATTTGTTAATGCGATAGTAAAAATTGGATTATATTTGGCTGTAAAACTTGTTAATCATAGTTATAAAAACCCTTTTTAAAGAACTTTTTAAACAGTCCTTAAGTGTTAAAGTAAAATGGGAAGTAGATTGACCTTTATGAATGTTATTGAGAAATATATCACATGGATAATTTTAGGAAGAACATTATGTTCTTTTGCAGCCAATAAACTGCTATAAATAATTTATTCCTCTTCTATGTATCTTCCCCAAAGAGCTGAAGACGTCATATTATGGTGGTACATATTGGTATGCATATTGGTACATGGATACCAATGTTTACAGCAGCACCATTTATTATAGCTGAATTCTAGAAGCAGACAGTATGATCATTGACAGAAAAGTGGATAAAGTGGCGTATCATACGTGACAGAACTACTGGCTATAAAGAGGTATACTTTTGGCTATAAAGAAAGATAATTTTGACACATTTTTAAGAAAATGGATGCCCCTGGAAATATACCATTAAGTGAAATATATCAGACACACAAGCTTAAATACCATGAGCTCAGTTAGGCAAAGTACAAAATAAAGGCTTGATAGAAGGAAACAAGGAGACAGATCTTTTGCAAATAGAAAGGAATCAATGAGAATGAGAGGTGGCTGACTAAAAAGATTTAAAATATTTTACTTTCATGTCCCAAATACTCAAAATGAATGTAATCATTTTATGTCATATGCATAAATGAATAATAATAATAGCAAAAATGAAAATTGTGAAAAGAATTTAAAGAAGAGGGGTGGGTGGCAAAAGGAAGGGGATTAAAAACAATCAAGAGCCAGATGTAGTGGCACAGGCCTAAATTCCAGTACTTGAGAGACTGAGGCAGGAGGATCCCTGTGAGTTGAAAGCCAGCCCAGGCTGCTTATGCCAGTTCAAAGCCAGCCTGAAGTATATGGAGAGAGACTTGGCTCAAAAGGAAAAATAGGCAAAACAAAACAAATCTAGCTGTGTTACGTACATGTACCTGCTCCATAAAATGAATGTAAATTTTATGTTCTGGAAATATACTAATAAAAGAAAAAAGAAAAAAATTCCAATAAAAAGTAGATAATCAAACAATGACAGTACAAACCATTCTGTTTGATGAACTAATGAAAACTTAGTGTGATTATCTATCTTGCACACTGAAACATACATACAGTTACATCCTTTAGAGTATTTTCCTTTTTTTTCTGTTTTTCTTTTTTTCCTCCAAATAAAATAAAAATAAAAACCTAAAAATGTGATCAACAGCCTCAGCAGAATAAACCAAATGGCACTACACATCGAATTAGAGTCCCAAAGTTCAGTGTAGTGACATGGGGAATACTTTCCAGCATGGAGATATTGCTTCTTGCTACAAAGCCAAACTGAACTGAAGCAATAGAAATACCAGCATGACGTCCTGGATTTGGAGGTAGATTTATTTAATATTGAATAGGCATTGACAAGGAGTCAATTGTTCCTCAAAATGCCAGGCCTTTTAAGACCCAGGGAAGGAGGCTTTTACAGGATTGCAAAGAGGAGAGATGCAGAGATATAATACTTGGATGTCTTTGATTAGATCTTAAAACATGCATCATAGTGACCAGCTATGCGTCACATTAACTGGCTGTTTCTAGGAGACAGAAGTAACAGGAACTGTTACCTGGACCACTAACAGACTGACTGAGGGGGGTCATTTTTTTTTTTTTTTTTTTGGTCTTTTTCCTTTTTATCGGTACCAGGGATCGAACTCACGACTGCCTGCTTGCAAGGCAGGCACTTATGCCGCTGAGCTAAATCCCCAGCCCCGAGGGGGGTCATTTTTTGCTGCAAAACTATAATCAAGGTAATAGAGTATAAACTAACATGTCAGAATTATTCTTTTGCTCCACATATTCATTCTAGAAGATGACCTGCTATTTTGGCCCAATAGTTTTTGATACATACATTTGGAGAAATTATTTGTAATCACAAAGGAAATTTACATTTATTATAGAAAAGCTTAAAAATTCAATACAGCATATTCCTCATTCCTGCAAAAGTGCATCCCTACCTAACTTTAGTCATTTTCTCTGTATGTGTAATTCACATATACACACAAGCACAGTAAACACACCATCTTTGAGTTAGGTACATTAAAATACTGAGGAGATAATTTCAGATAGATTTTTTGTAAATAAATTTTGACTCTTGTTTTTTGCATTGTGTGGTGGTGCTGGCAATTAAATCCTGGGCCTCATCTATGCTAGGCAAGCATCTACCACTGAGCCATGTCCCCAGCCTTGACATTCTGACAGACTCATCTGTATATCTGTTTATTCAGTTGTCTGGAGAATTTCACACTTTTGCAGTATTTGAGATTCTCTTCACTATGCTTCCTCCAAAAGAATAGAATACAAACATTTCAATGTACATGATCACCTAACTTTTCCTGCATGTTTATTTTTTTGTTGAAAAATGATACAGTTTATGAGAACCTCTGAAATCAATTCAAAATTACTTTCTATAAATTAACCAAGATGACTTCGAGAAAAATGAGCAAATATTTGACATGATAGCTACTTCTTTTGTTCTTCTTTATCACTAAGATGATATATAATACATTTGCCAAGATAAAGAAACATATGTTTATAAACAGCAACTAAATCATCTATCTTGAAACTTAAATTATGTATTTTAATAAAATGTTCATAATAACATTTAATAAAATGACATTTAATAAAATGTCATGTCTTATAATTGACTACCAATTAATGCTAAGATTTTCCTTTAGTATTTGTTATTAAGAGAAACACAGCTATTTTTTTTAATACAGCCTGCTTAATGTTATTTCTTCTGAATTTGAACGGCAGTTAGAAATAAAGGTCAACATAGAAGTTCATATGAGATCTGTCTGCCTTTTCAAATTTTAGTGCTTACACTATTTACAGATATTACCTACATGTCCACATCTATTTTCTTCCGACCACTCCCAATGATTTTAGCAAGTTGTAGTCATGTTCTCTGCCTCAGGGTCTAGTGAAAATAGGGAAAAAATAGCTTCACTGTGAGTTTAGTAGCTCTGTAGGGCTTTTTAGGTGGTGGATTCCTCTAAATTTTCACCCAAGTGCACATTAAGTAGATGAGTTCTAAAATCTCTTCATTTTGATTGAACTCTACTCCAACTGAACAATTGCCTCTGTGGCTCATTACCTGTCTCTTTTCAGCCAGAGAGACAGTATGCAGATTCATAGCACTGTGTCTCAATTTATTTTTCATTTCGGTTAGCATTTTAATTAGCAAAACTATTTTTAGGACCCTTGAAAGAATATTCTTATTCTTCCAACTTTGAAATCTTAATTGTCTGTCCTCTCTTTATAAAGATACTTTAAGAAAGGTATTTATTAAAATGACATTTGGAAATTATAGTAGAAAATGTTTTAAATAAAAATCTAAAGAACAGAATCATAAAATAACTGAGTTTTCTTTAGGTTTAATGCTATATGTCATTCATATTAGATTGCTTCTTATCTGCTTTCTTATCTGATTGATTAAATAAGAGAGACAAGAGGATATAAGATTATAAATGAATAGTAAAAATCAAGTTATTAAACTAATGTCTTCAAAGTAATAGAGAATTTAAGCATACTAAATACAATGTTATAGTAAATACTCAAGAGATCTTAAAAATAATATAAAACAACCATAAATCAAAACCTGCATTCCACTCTTCAGTATTTCGCCTAAAATCACTATTGCTAGGGCTGGATATGTGTAACAGGGGTCCATGTTGCAATGATTTGTTCACCGTTCCGTGGAAGACTGGAAGAGGATGGAACCTCCAGGAGATAAGTCACTTGGGTGTGTGCTTGGAGGCGATATGGGGACCACCATCTTTCTTCCTACTTCCTGGCTCCCTGACTACCATGGGATTAAACAAGTGTCCCTCACACTTGTTTCCACCATGTGCACTGAGCCGCCACAAACCCAAAGCAGCAGCATCTATGAGTAATACCTCTGAACTATGACGTATAGTAAATCCTTCCTCCTTTAAGGTGATTATCACATGATAATATATTCAAATATTCAAAAGCTGACTAAAACTACTTGAAACACCATTTGTAAGGCAGTTTGGATGTATCTGATTAAAACTAGTCACCCTTCTTTGGTATCTGTTGAGAGCTGTGGAAATATTTCTATCCAGGCTACAGAAATTACTAGTATGCCTTGAGTGTATTGTGTGTTCTTGGTTTAAGTAGGCATGTCTAGAAGACACCTTTGTAATTTCACTAGTGATGGAAGAACCTAGAATACAGGTGAATCAAAGAATTCCTTCAGTAATAAGAATAATATATTGTTTGAAGTGAGACCATTAGATTTTTTAAGGCTTAGGATAAGCATATAGCTCAGTGGTAGACTGCTTGCCTAGCACTTGTGAGGTCCTGGGTTTGATCCCCAGCACCATAAAATTTGTTATAGTGTTACATCAAGCTGAGTTCTCACTTTCTACAAGACCCACACAGCTGCCATTGTATTTTTATTGAACTAACTCTACTAACCTCTAATCTACTAACTTCTAAATCTATTACACATGGGCTTATTTCACATGTAATTACTGAGGCAATAAATGATATTATCCCTACCTTATAACTGTTTTCTAGGTAGGCTTTAGCATGCTAGGGATCCTGGCCTCAGTTTTTCCAAGCATGTATTGTTAGGAATAGTTTCTCTTTGTTTAAAAAAAAAACTTGGTTATTCTCATTAAAAAAATATTCATACATCTCCAGATCACTGAGAAAAAGGCTCTCAAGTTGAGGAAATGTGTTGTGATGGTTTTGGTGGAGCATAAGCTTGCTTTGCTTTGGGATGCACACGGGGAACTGGTGAAACACAATTCTAGTTATGTCTGGGTGGGCTGTGGTGGCACAGCCTTTGCGTTCATTTCTGGTCCCTGCTCCTTCCTCTCTGGCACTGTAACCTTGCTCTGCTTCCCAGCCACCATGAGCATCTTTGTACTGCCTGTTCTTTCCGCCATGATGTTTCTGTCTCAGAGCCAGCCAACCATGCACTGGATACCCTTAAGACATGAGTCAATCTGAATCTTTCCTCCTTTACTAATTCTTTAGGCTTGAACATATTAGTTCAAGATTGTGTCTGATGGATACAGTATGATGTCTTCCAAATATTTTACTCAGAAATTTTTATAATGTGTCTTGACAAGCACACTTCATATTAGAACATTGTTACTCTTCAGAGAATGAAAAAAATTGTAGCTTTTCCAGACATTGGAGATACCCAATCACCTTAAATGTGAAATCAAAGCTATTTATGTACCAGTAATCTGCTTGTTATTGGGGAAATTTCATGTTTCTCACAATGAACTGAGCAAAAGAAAACTAGGTTGTGGCAAGAGAACAAGATGTGCAGGCAGCCGGATCCTAGAAAATGACTCAAAAAGTGAAATCTCCAAGTGAAGCTGAACTAAGAGGTAGAGGACATTTTGACTCTAAAAGATGAAATTTTGGCCCTAAATCTACCAAACTCTGGGAGCTCATTCAGGACAGAAGGCTTTTCATCATGTACGGTAAGGGGACAGCTTAGACCTGACACTGAGTTTAAATCTTGGGCTCCAGTCTTTGAGATGAACTATATCTCAGCCCCTTAAAAGGGATAATGATTCCTTCACAAATTGTGTTTAGTTTGAATAGGAAAGTCTTTTTTCTCTTTCTCTTTTTTGTTTTATTTTGCTTCTTCGAGGAGTCTGCATCTTCCTTATTGATTTACTTTGAGCTAATAATTGAAAGAAAAAAACCCAAATTTCCTTATTGTTATTTCTTCCCTTTTATTCGCCATTTTTGCCTTTATATACTACAAGGAACTTGGAACAAAGGACAAAAATTTATAGTAATTCCTTTCAAATGCAATTTCTAAAGATTTAGTCCATTCCTCTAATCTCTCTATATCATTTGACCCTGCATTCCAGAGAGTATCTGTCACATCAACTATCTCATCAGCTGCAAATGTAGTAAGCATGGTTGCTATTTCTTCATTGTGGGCAGTGATATAATGGTAACCAACTGGAATCAATCCATTAATAGCTTATTGGTATGCTAATAGAAACATTTGCTTTACTTCGTAATTCGATAAACAGCTAGCTTGTATTTCTTGGCATTTTTCTTAAGAGCATTTTGAGACACCTTGTAAAATATCTTGCTGATTAAGGAAAATGAAGGAAGCAAGATAATTAAGAGTCACCTCAGAATTCACTACTTATTTGAATTATATTTTTCATAAATAATAAAAAATTGAAAACTTATAAAATTACTTTCATGCTCTTTACCGTTTTTTTTTTTTTTTTTTTTTTTTTCGGGTCCACCTCATGAAATACCTAGATATCCATGTAGCACTTATTTGTCTAAGTAGACAAATAATATGTGCTTATTGTGGAAAATATATAACGTAAAAGAAAATAAAGGTTTCCTTTAATCTCATCATCTCTTAGTAGTTTTATCCTAGCTCCTCCCAAAAATGAAGGGATGGTATACATTATTTATTTTCACTTAACTTTTTATCATAAACATTTTTCCATGTTGTCAAATAAATAATTAAATGTTTTATAGTATATAGATCAAACAATTTGTTTAATTTCATACTTTAAAATATTTTAGATATTTCAATTTGTCATAGTAAAATATAATTATGTTTTCATTTTATAAATATCTGTAGACTTATGATTTTTCCTCATGAAATATATTTCTACCAAGGGAATTAATCTGACAAAATATATAAAAATTTACAATTGATGGTGAATTTCAAAGTGCCCTCCAGAACATTCATCTGATTTTGCTTTTACTTTTTTAATTTCCATTTCACTGAATGTTATTGCAATCATGAATTTGGATTTCATGTCTCCTGGTTGATTTCTTATTTTAAAAATAACTTTAAAAACTGATACTAAACAGAAAATGTATAGTCATATACAAATAGCTTTTATACTTATAATTATGTTAACCCAGAAATAGATTTCTCTAGAACCTTGAGAAAACACTTTTACATGAAATAAAATGTTGATGTGAGTTTGAGCTACAAACTAAGAAATATTTGGAAATATTTAATGATTTAATTGTGTCTGTCTGAGATAAGAATCAGAAAGGGAGAGAATCAGAAAAAGAGAGAAAAAATGAAAGAGGCAAAAATCCATACTTGTAAAATATGGCATTGATCACATGTGTTAACACAGTGACTAAAGTAAAATAATCATATATTAATGATTTCACTCTTTATTTTACTTTTCAGTGAAATCTCACAACTTGTTAAGTAGCAAAAGCTGAAATGACTAATGTCTTTTAATGATGAAAGGATTTTCATAATAATACCAGAATAAAATAAATTAAGAGTTTGATCAACCCTATATCTGAATGCAAGAGAGATTTATACATTTTATGCAAAGTGACCACCAATGCTAATGTTTTTAAGTGAATGTATTTTTTTTACCAATTTTGTTCTGTCTGCCTTTAGTGAATATACTTAGTTTTTGCATGTTTGCGATTAAAATATCTAGATTGTAGGCTATAATTAATTTCAATAGACATTTATTTTGAGGCATGGGATGTAAATCTTCTATTATTAGTGTCTGGGCAACCCAGGGAAAGCTCCTCATTTATACAAATTGGAGAAATTATATCCAGAAATAAAAGGGTATATACATGACTGTAGGACTCTGATGTTGTTTATTCATTTCTCTTGAGACTTCTGACTTGTTAGGAAACTGAAAGGTTGTTTTCTATTTGTGTGTTTTCAAATTCTACCTTCATTTTCTAATTAGAATTAATGTCTTATCATATTATTTCCATTCAGTGCATGAAAGTAAACATTGGGCAAGAAATTTTAAGCCAAAACGGAATTAGTTTTAGGTTCTTATTATCTTTATATTGTTTGCATTTTGTTTTAATTATCTTCAAAGCAAAAGGAAACTTAATTAGGTGAATGAAGTATTTTAAAACTCAAAAATTTAATAAAGTTATAATAGAGAAAGAACTAAACTCTGTACATATTATTTCTTGGGTACTTACTACAATGCCATTTAGGTAATTAAACCATCAAATACATGAACACATGTGTATATAAAAATATGCATATATGCACTTGTTTAATATAAGCCAAATGAAGTGGACATATCTTAATCACTAGCTTACAAATACATAGATATTCAAAGAATACTGCCAAGTTACCCAAAATCCTGTAGTTCATAATGGTGAATCTGGGCCTTGTACCAGTTTCCTTTGGCACCAAACTTATGTAGTAACTATGAAACTGAAGTGGAATTAGCTATTGGTTCCCAGGTTAGTGGATTTAGAGTAAGGTTGATCCTAAGTGAAAGGCCTTGGGCTACCAGGAACTAAGCATCTTCCTATGGTTTTTGGCCCTGATCATGTTAACAAATAGATGGTTAAAGCCAGAAGTGCAGCCCGGTGATCACAATACTTTCTTATAGACCTTCTTGCCTAGCTTTATTTTTTAGATATCTTTGACCTCCTATTGCCAACTTCTGTCTTGTTTGATGAACTCCAAACTCTTACTGAGCTCTTGCCTCATACTGCTTTCATCTTCATCACCTACGTTTGGTTTTATCTCCTCTGACCTCTTTGGGATCTCCTGGATCATGATACTGAGTCATAGTCCATGGTCAGGGGGTTTGGAAATGTGAGTTATTTTAAATATCATATGTGAAGCATTTCCTATAAGTGAATTCGGTTCATGTTTCTTCCCTAAGAAAGGGCCTCTTTATGCTCTCCAAATTAAAATGAGAATTCCTGGGCTTGGAATGCAGACAAGGCCGCTAAGAAGCATGATTCTGGACTCCAGTCAACAAGGGAAAATGTTCTTTCTAGAATTATTCCTCCATGTCTCAGTGACTCATAGAATTTCGCATTTTGTAAAAATATAATTTGAGGATAAAATTAACATCAGTAAATATCTTTGATGTTGATCTATGGAAGAGAAGCTTAATGTAGTATAAAAGCAAAAACATTTAGTTTTAGTCCTGTTACAGAATGGTCTTTATCAGAATGCTCGATTTATGTAAATTGTTAATGTTATTAGAGAAACAGAGATAAATGATATCTAAAGTTTTAAAAAGTCTTACCAATTATGTAATAATGTGATCCTAACTAGCAAAAGAGAATTTAAAGTTTGGTGTCATAAGACAGTAGAATGATTAACCAGAGCTCAACATGAAGAATGGGCACCAAGATAATAGAATCAAATGTTAAAACTAGATCAGTATATTTCATTGACCTTTAAAGTTTCACCCACATGTTCTAAAATAGTTTTTTTTTGTGTGTGTGTGTGTCGATGTCCGCTCCCGGCCGGCAGGAAGGACACACGACAAAGTCTGGCAGTGGACAACCTTTTCTTTTATTTTTCTTCTCCGTACAGCCTGCCCTGGGATCGCTCCCAGCCGAAGCCTCCTTTGGTCCGCTCCCCGCGGCTCCTTCTGGGCTTCTACTTCCGGGCTTCTTCTTCCCCCCCAGGGGTGGCACCAGTATATATACGGATACAGTGTCCAATCATGTTAAAGTGAGCAAGGCAAGCTGATTGGCTAACATCATCAGTTGCCAGGCAGACTACATTGTTGAGCGGGTTGCTTACGCGGTAAGCAGGAAACTAACGTGCTCGATGGGAGGGGTAATCTACCTCAGGCTTTACTCTTTACTACAGGCCTCACGTCCGCCAAGTGAGGCGACCGGGCTCGGGGCTGCGGCTCCCAACATCTCCCCCTTTTTTATTTTTTATGAATGTGCGCATCGTAGCCCTTTCTGGACTGGGTGCAGAGGCTTATGCCCTATGCGTAGGCCCACCGTAGGTCCTTGGCTTAGACCCTGGTCGGCCGTCCCATGGTCTGCCAAGGCCCTGAGGCCCTCGTCCTTTTTCTAGGGCCAGGCACAAACTGGACGGAACCTGGATGCACACAAGCTTGCACTCATTTCCTCTCCGTAAAGAAATCCCCTCGGAGAGAAATTTAGACCTGGGCAGCATCTAACAGTCCAGCGGCTAACGTGCAGGATGGGGTAGGGCCTGGCTTAGGTTGAGTCGCACCGGGGGAGTACGCTCTTACCCGTCATTGACTCTCCTACCCAGCTATGTCATAATTTTTTAGAGGAGGAGTGTGGGAAGCTCACCGTCCCTAGACTCGGTCGTAGGCTAGGCGAGCGAGCCATGCATATGCCTGAGGATCTTCTTGTCCATTTCGGGCTACCGCTATTTCTATTCATCTTGTTGGTTGGTCTGTGATGGATCTCCGGTAGGGCAGGTCTGATCTTCAGTCGAGGGCTTTGTCGCCCGTGTCAGTCTCTCCGGTACCCACAGTGGTTCTCGTCCCGATTCCTGTGGGAAAACACAAACCGCGCCTCGGTTCCAGCTGACCACTGGATCCGGGCCCATCCATTGTCCTGTCAGGACATCTTTCCACTTCACCCACCCTTTATGGTTGGGGGAAGGGTTGCAGTGCTCCACAGCTGGGGAGCAATTATCATTATTTAAATTTTAAAAATTGTGTGTGAATAGTGCCATGGATAATCGTGCCTTTGGGGCCAGGCCTTGGCCTACTCCCCCTTTTTGTTTTTGTAAAATTTTTTTGAGGCTTTTATGAGCCCTCTCAATGATTTTTTGACCTTGGGGATTGTATGGGATACCATGTTTTAATTGAACCTCCATCATTTTGCAGAACTCATTGAAGGCTTTGCCTATATAGGCTGGTCCATTATCAGTTTTTAATATTTTTGGTTTGCCCCATGCGGCCCAAGCCGCCAGGCAATGATTGATCACATTAGACACTTTTTCACCTGTTTCTGCTGTTGCAAATATGACGTGAGAACAGGTGTCTGTGGAAACATGAACATATTTAAGAGTCCCAAACTCCTGTATATGTGTGATGTCCATCTGCCAAACATCACCAGGGATCAAACCTCGAGGGCTTACTCCCATCGGTATGGCAGGTTTGTATGTGGCACAGGAGTCACATAGTCGCACGATATCTCGTGCATCTGCTCTGGAAACATGGAAATGGTTTGCTAGTGTCCTGGCATTGACATGAAACTTATCATGGAAGGCACGGGCTCGCTCGATTGGTGTTAGTAAGGTAAAAATCCATAACGGGCGAGTGGCAGTATCAGCAGCCGCATTCCCCTGTGCCATGGGCCCCGGCAGGGATGTATGTGCTCTTATGTGGGTGGTGAAGACCTTATGGTGTCTGTTCTGAAGCAATGTCTGGATAGACAGGAACAGCCCAGCCACTGTGGAAGTGGATCTAATTAAACCGGCAGTCTCAAGCACTTGCATAGCATTGACCACATACCTAGAATCGGAGACAATATTAATGGCTTCTGAGAACCGTTTAAGAATCATTTTAACGATCTGCAGTTTCACCACCTGAGGCTGATCAGGTTCAAATTGTATGGTAACCGGGGGCTTGTCTAGGATCACATAGGCGCCTATCCCCGTCTTGGAGCCATCTGTGTATATTGTAGTTGCTGGGACTAATGGCTCAGAGGCAGTAACCTTTGGAAAAATTATAGGGTGCTGAGTGACAAATGACAAGATAGGGTCTTTAGGGTATTGATTGTTTATATCCCCATGGAAAACACATCTCAGAATGGCCCACGTATCTATGCAGGCAGCCAGGGTCTTGATCTGGCTGGCGGTATAGGGTACTCGGATGGCTTGTGGTCCTGAGCCAAAATGTTGGACAGCTCTATCATGCGCTTCAAGGGCCAATGAAGCGACTGCCTCCGGGTAATGCTCTATGACTTTTGCAGGTGAGACCTTAGGGTGTATCCACAGTAATGGTCCTTTCTGCCAAATCACCGCTGTGGGCTGTAGACTAGTCTGTAGCAAACAGACATCAAAGGGTCACCCTGGTTCAATTCTGTGTAAGGTAGCCCCACCTAAGGCTTTTTCCACTCTCTGTAAGGCAGCTCTTGCCTCAGGAGTGAGCCTCCTGTGGGAGGCTATATCTGGGTCTCCCTTTAGAAGGTCGAACAGGGGTTTGAGATCTGAATTTGGTATATGTAAATATGGCCTAATCCAATTAATGTCTCCCAATAGTTTTTGCATGTCATTTAGGGTCCTAACGCCATCCGTCCTAATGTTGACCTTCTGTATAAGTCTGGAGGCGACACTGAGGTCCACACCTGCTGACCCAGGGGTGGCCCTTGTTGAAGGCTGCCATCCTGAGCTGTCCTGTCTCTGGGGCGGGGGCCCGCCTGTGAAGGGGGCTCCCTCTGGCCGTTTTTTGGCCCTCTAGCATCTCGTCCACAAATACGGTTGCCCTGAGCATCAAAGACCGACCTACACTCCTCAGCTTTGTGTGATCCCCTCTTGCATCGCCCACAAACATATGGTTCTTCATTCCTAGGGCGAGGCCTAGCATCTGCATTGTTTGGGCAATGACGTTTAATGTGTCCTGGCTCCCCGCAGGCAAAACACCCTTTAGCCTTACATTCCCCTTCTAACCCGCGAGGTCCCCTCTGCTGTACAGCCGCGGCCAGGAGAGCAGCCACTCCCGAGTTGGAGAGCGGCCCCCCTATCTCTCTGCATATCCTAATCCAGGCGTTGAGGTCCTTGTTCTTATGAGGAGCTATCGCTGCCTTGCACTCCTTTGTACATTGCTCAAAAATCAGCTGCCTTACCAGCGGTCGAGCCACTCCCGGATCAGAAAATATCTTATCGGCAGCATCTTGCATTCGGGCCACAAAGTCAACAAATGGCTCTGTGGTACCCTGAATTATTTTTGAAAGACACAAGGAGGCTGTTCCGGCACCACTTACTTGCTTCCAGGCGCGGAGCCCTATGGCATTGATTTGTTCATAGACAGCGCCGGGGAACTGAGTCTGATCATCAGCGTACCGACCTTCTCCCATAAGCATTTCCTTGTTCCACCCCCGGTTTCCCCGATTGGCGTTTCTCTCAGCCTGCTCTGCAGAGAACTCTGCGTACCAGGCTCGCCAATCCAGGTAACTGCCCGAGGGCAGACAGGCCTTTGCCAGCTGAATCCAGTCCGCGGGGGTGAGGGGCCCAGAAGACAGGTTCTCCAGCATGGCAATGGTGTAAGGCGCAGTCGGCCCAAAGGTTGTAACTGCATTTTTAAGTTCTCTAATCTGCTTTATCTCAAAAGGCTCCCATGCATTGCGTCCCTGGCCCATAGCTACTTGTACAGGAAATATCCCGTAGGGGCCACTATCTATCCCAGGTGGATGTACCTCATGAGACAAGCGTCCCCCCTGCCAAAGCCGACTGTAAAAATACCGACCCGCCGGCGGCGGAGCATAAGACGGCGGCCGTGATTGGGCGGAAAATGGGGGCCCGTGCATCACTTCCTGTTCTGGCGAAGAGGAAGGGAGCTCCCGGGCGGCCGCCTCGCGGCGAGGGATCGCCTCCCTCTCGCGCCGGGGAGCGCTCAGGAGCTCTCTACTCCTCCGCAGACCAGGTTGAGCAGAGCGCAATTCGCGGCGCAACGCTGGAAAAGAACCCTGTGACTCCTTATCGAGCGACTTGGGCTCCTGACAGCTGGTCTCTTTGGCCTCCTTGCCATTCAACTTTCCCTCGTCCTCGGAGTCAGACGACTCCGAGGCTAGAGCCCCGTCCTTCTCCTTAGCATCTTTGTTCCCCTTGACGGGCCCCTCTCGGGAGCTCCCTGACTGGGCCTGCTCAAATACCCTGCGTACTTTTGTAAGCTCTTGAGAGCTTTCTCCACAACCACCCTCGCTCTTAATGTTACTACCTAGCATGTTTCCCATTTTTTAATATGTTACTCACCGCGTGAGGCCCAAGGAATCCGCCACTTACGCGTGAGCCTGAGGGGAGTCTAAAAGCCCTGTAGGTGCGCGCCACCCAGAGCCCAGGCTTATCCCCAACTCACCTGTCTCGCAGCTCTGTACTGGAGCGTTGTCCACTTCCACGTCTCGGGGGTGATCAGTCCCCGGGCGGGCCTCCAAATGTCGATGTCCGCTCCCGGCCGGCAGGAAGGACACACGACAAAGTCTGGCAGTGGACAACCTTTTCTTTTATTTTCCTTCTCCGTACAGCCTGCCCTGGGATCGCTCCCAGCCGAAGCCTCCTTTGGTCCGCTCCCCGCGGCTCCTTCTGGGCTTCTACTTCCGGGCTTCTTCTTCCCCCCCAGGGGTGGCACCAGTATATATACGGATACAGTGTCCAATCATGTTAAAGTGAGCAAGGCAAGCTGATTGGCTAACATCATCAGTTGCCAGGCAGACTATATTGTTGAGCGGGTTGCTTACGCGGTAAGCAGGAAACTAACGTGCTCGATGGGAGGGGTAATCTACCTCAGGCTTTACTCTTTACTACAGGCCTCACGTCCGCCAAGTGAGGCGACCGGGCTTGGGGCTGCGGCTCCCAACATGTGTGTGTTTGTAGTCTGAATGACTGAGCATGGAAAATATTGAGAAATTCTGGCAAGGCTTCCCGATGGCTCCAGGTGTTCATGGCAGAACAAAGTTGGGTTAACAGAATAAAGAAGTTTTGAACTTGAATGCCCAAGCACATTTGATTCTTTTTGATTTCACTTATGCTTAACAAATTTAATATGAAACTATATTGATAAGAAACATAAATTTCATGAAAATTAAAACATATATTGAAATAAAAACTTCCATAAAATAAATGACAAAGTGCTTTTTGCAATATATATGGTAAATATTTATTTTGCAAAAGGCAATGAGCAAGTATACATTGCTAATTCATTCACTATGTTGATATTATAAATTAAAGAAATGGAAATTTAAACAAACAATACATTATAGTTTGCTTCTCAGTTTGGAAGAGATTTAAAATGAAGCCAATACCGCATTTAGCTCGTAAGATGTGGGAAAATGAATGAGTTTATATTTTGTTGGAAGGAATGTCAACTAGCACCATCATTCTGGTAGATATTTGAGTAACATGCATTACTTTGATTTAGCATGTTCTCTGAATCAATAATTTCATTCTAATACTTCTGCTTAGCTGTATATGTGCATATTTCTGTGTTTATATTGTAGACATTCTGTATACTATTTTTATCATAACATTATCTGTAATCTTATAATATAAGTGGAAAAACCCCAAGGATTCATTAATTTGAATAAATGTCCTATGACTCAAAAGAATAATATGCACATAGCAAAAAAAAAAAATCCTGATTGTATATTCACAGACATGGAACGAATTTTACAAAATACTGTAAAATAAAAAGCAAGTCTATTACTGTTTTATATATTGCATGTATTTATGTGATTCTATATCTAGAATAACAGAGCTATAAGACATTTTTGCATATTTAATGGCACATTTTTGTGTGCTTTTCTATTTCTTTCTTGAAGAAATATAGACTATTTGTGGGGGGGTTGGAATTTAGATCAGTGGCATAAGCCTCTGCCTGGCAAGTGTGAGGTCATGAGTTCGATCTCTGGTACCAAAATAAATACATAAATAAATATAAATAAAATACAGAATATTTGTGAAAAATCCAGCAAATTGTGCTTGGTCCAAGTTGCTGGTTGTGCATCCCCATCTTTCTGGCACTTGGGTATTCTCTCAAAGAAATTTCAGGCTCCACAAACAATCACCAACTTGACAATCACAGTCATAATTCAAAGACAAAAAGAACAACAAAAGCAAAAGTTAAGTGTGACCATTGATGTATTAATTTGATAAGACTTAAAGGAAACATAGAAGGTGGCTTTTAGAAAAGAAGGGTTTTTGTGGCATCATTTTCAAATAGTATGTACTTTGCACTTGCTTGCTGATACGTGCAGAGGGATTTTGAGCCTCAACCTTGCTGTACAACATCCTGCTTTCACGGTAACTAATCCAGTACCAAGAGAGCAAAAACTGACTTGTGTAAAGATACATTAAATTCATATATAAAAATTTTCCACCATTTCCTTACACAAAACAAAGCCTGGAGTTGTGAATACTGAGTATACTACTAATAAGAAAATGTCCTCTCTTAACACAATCATTCTGTGAACACAATTTTTCTGTGTTTGATTCCTATCTGAAATGCCTACAGCTGTGGTCTCTGGGAAATCAAGAGAAAATCAAAGGTAGAATATATTTCTCTGTTAATTAGCTCTTCTTAGTTAAGCAGCAACATGGAAGTTGTAGTAAATAAGAGTATTTATTGGATTCAGTATGTGGTTCTGAGTACATGGATAACATAAACATAAGCAAAACAGTCATGTAACCAACCCCAGTAAACAAAAGCAATTTTATTTCACAAAGCTGCTTTTGGCAGGATTAAATTAAGAAGAGTACAACACTCGGTCCTGTTCCTAAAGGAGAGTTAATACATGGTAAGTGAAACTTCTTACTGCTTTGGTAAGGAAGGTCTTCAGTAATTCTAGAAACCAAAACATTCAAGAAACTGAAAAAGGACTATAACAATCCTACTTTGCACCATTCATTATGCACTCAGAGAAGAATCAACCCCCGTACTCTTTCTCTTCCATTTTCTCATACTTTTGGCATCTAGTCATCATTCTTCTACTATATAAATAGGTTTTGTGAATCAGTCTGTCAAGATCCAAAATGATGTCAGTCCATCTCAGCTATGGGTGTCTTTCCTTGCAGTCAATCTAATTTATGTGATCAATTTATCAATCAAATCTAATCAATTTACTTAAGGGAGCAGGAAATTTCAGTAAGTCCCAATTTAATGACTATATCGTAATTGTTAATTCTATTTAGCATTGTATGACAATAAAAACATTATTGGATTTGAGCTTAAGATCTATCAAATCAGTGTTGTATCTACTTCAAAGACTATGGAAAGGATTACAATGAAATGCTACACGTATCCAGTAGAGACCATTCAATGAATGACATTGGCTGCATACTGTTAGCATAAATACTATTATGATCATGATTGTCTTTATCATTTTTGTAGTCTTAGTATTTACCAGGGCATGAAATAAAGCTTGCATTATGAATGCAAAAGTGAAGTTAGGAGTGACCAAGGGCCCAGGCGGAGTGTGGAGGCAAGGTATTCTCCCTGCTGAGGTATACGTAAGATGAATTGCTAAAGCTACCCACTATGCTTCCTGAGCTGTCTCTCCAGGTTATGCCTGATACATATAACTAAAACTTCACCTGGATGGATGAGACAATACATCTCAGCTAGAGATCAGGTTAGAAGTGTTTCTTGTATGTGATACTATTCTAGTACTGGACTCATGGAGACTGAGCATATATTCAGTTCCAGAAATTTGTAAAATTTTGTCTGTTGCTTCTCAAGTCATTCTTCCTTGTGGATCCCTTGGCACTCAGAACTGACAGAGACATCTAGACATTCATCTACTTGAGGCTTCTTTGGGGACTAAACGTCTTACTAAGTTGTCCATGCTGGGGTTAAATTTAGGATTCTCTCACCTCAGTCTCACAAGAGCTGTGATTATAGATGTGCGCTACTGAGCCTGACCCACTATAGCTTTTAATATAGTCTGTGGTCCCCAACTTGAAATGGTTACTATCATGGGCTTCCAAGAAAATGGTGGAACATTAAGCAGCAGAGTAAACAGCCTTTCTGAGAGAAACAGCCCAGCATTGTGGGGAAGACAAGAAGGAAGGAAGTGGGTCCCCTGGACCCAGGAAGAATCTAAAGTGAGAACTGAAGCCCACAGAGACAGTAAAAAAGAAAAACTTGAAGAAGATGGTAGTAGCTGGTGGCGCCTTTGCCCAGAGCCACACCCACTGTGTGAGAGGAGCTATTGGAGCCTGGGGATGAAGGGTCATGGTGATGGTGGTGGCTGTGGTGGTGGCTGGAGACTAAAAGAGGTTTCTGCAAAGAGACAGGGTGGTAGAGGGGAAGGGTGGACACAGAAGACTTCACTGACTGGCGGTGAGTGCAGAGGGCTCAGTCCTCCTGTGGGAGAGAGCAATTGATTGGGAACAATTTTGGAGTCAGGCTGGATGAGCTGCTGGCTCACTCCAGCAACTCCTAGCTGGGAGCGGACTTGTGGAAATTGTGTACTGAGCCCTGCCCCTGCACACACTCCACCAGCCATGGTGGGGGCTCCCTGCAGGTAACCAGCTCAGTCTGGAGGGAGTGGCCAGCTCTGCCCCCATGAACACTCCAGTGGCCATCTTCAAAGATCTCTACCAGTAACCAGATAGGAGATGATAGCCAGCCCCATACCCCATGCACTGCACCAGCCACCAATGAGCTAAAGCAGGCTGGAAAAAGCAGCAGGCAGCCCTGAACCAGCGCATCCAGTGGTCACCATCAGATAATCAGCCAGCACGGACTGGAAGAATCAGTCTTGCTTCAGAGAAACTGTAGCCAATATGGGAAGTACCTGGAACTCCACTCACTACCCATTTGTTCATAAGAACCCAAGAATATGTCAAGATGAAGAAGCAAAAAGCAGGCTCTGGCCTCCAAGCCAAGCAGAGCTGATCCAGGAGATGTAAACTAGAAAAGATCAGGAGTTGCACACCTGAAGTTTCTGAAGTGATGGCAATTGAAGTAAAGAAACAACTTCTTGAGGCTATAAAAGAAATTAGAACAGAAATACTATCTCAGGTAAAAGAAGAAATGAAAAACATAATAAAAGAATTGCTAAGCACTTCTAAAGATGATGCAGATTAAAAAATAGAGGAGCATAAGAAAATGCAGAAAACCTTGAATGAACAATATAAAAAGAATTAGAATATGTGAAACAGATTCACAGAGATATACAGGAAATTAAAACTCCATTGAAAGCTGGCAAAACTCCTTGAGAGAAACTGAAGACAGACTTTCAAACTTTGAAGACAGATATGCAGCTTCGGATCATGAAAGGAAAGATCTCTTAAAAATAACAAGAAACCAGTAAGTCACAATTCAGGAGCTCCAAGACAACCCAAAGAAACATAACTTAAGAATAATAGGTGTGAGTGAAAAATCAGGGGTCAACACAAATGACATTAAAAATCTATTTACAGAAATAATATCAGAAAACATCCCAAGCATGAGAAAAGGAAGTGACATTCAGACAACTGAGGCATACAGAACTCCAACTAGCCATAAACAAAATAAATCTATACTCAGACATATAATAATCAAGATCCCAGAAATTCAACACAAGAACAGAATATTAAAAGCTGTCAGAGAAAAGGAACAGATCACCTATCAGGGAAAACCCACCAGAATCACAGACTTCTCAACACAAACCATCAAATCAAGAAGAGATTGGAGTAAAGTATTTCATGAAATACTGCATGAAAGAAAACAACTTCCAACCCAGATTGATGTACCCTGAATAAATATCTTTCAAAATTAATGAATATATTGATTTGAAACCCATATTGTTTTCATTGCTCTGTATTGTTTTATTCTGTTTCAGTTTGTCTAATTTTTATTATATTTCATGGCATAGACAGCTATTTCAAAGATAACAAAATATATTATGGTAGCCATTATTGATTTCCTATTAGCTTATTTTGAAGCCCTGTATTGCCTTCATTGTTTTGTTTTGTTTGATTGTATCATGTGTGATGGCATAGGCAACTGCTTTGAAGATAACAAGAGGCATTATGTTAGCCACTGTGGTTTTAGTATTATCCTGTTTTGAAGTCTTGTATTGCTGCCATTGTTTTGTTTTTATTGATTTTACTCTGTACTGTTTTGTTTGATTTTATTATGCCTGATGGTATGTACAGTTCTTTTGAAGATAAGAGGTATTATTGTAACCATTATTGATTTCCTTGTATTTTGTTTTGAAGTCATGTTCATTGTTCTGTTTTGGTTGACTCTGTTCTGTTTTATTTGGTTTTATTCTCTTCAAAATAAAAATTTTTTAAAGTGAAGTTATAGTTTTATTGCTGCACAGTGGTGTCATATTTTGATATGAAAGATATATGCTTATGTTTTCTACTAAATACATACATGTAGATATTGATAGCATCTGTGAAACACACTGGTACTTGTTTGTAATTTCTAATAACTACATGATTCAACTGTATAGCTTGAGATACTGTTAAGCTTTGAAAATTTGAGACCCAGCCTCTTTAAATAAAAAATGAGTAGAAAAAGTGGAAAACAGACTAAATCATAAACCATCCTAAATAGACACAAGGTGTAGCTTTGTTTTCATGACATGCCAGCAACTCCTTAAATATTTATTGTAAACCATATGTAGACTGAAGGCATATTTAGGTCTAAAATATGCCATCTCAGCAGGGCCTGCTCAACACTGCCCATCTGGAAGATGAAACTAGAGACAATTTTAAAACATTTCTCAAAGGCAGATAAAATTGTTTCTAGCTGACTTCCACCAAGCAAACCTGGGGCTTTTGCGTTTGGGAATTAACATTTAAATCAGCATTAGTGCTGCTTTCCAGCACACCTGTAGCAAACTCCTCGGAGCTGAGAATAATCTAAATTCAGGTCTATAAAAGTGGCCTGAGAACAGGGTATTCACAGTAGAGATGATTTACTTTAATAGCACAAAAAGCAGTTAAGCACCTATTTACAATTTTATTCCTAAGTCTTCTCTTGAGACTTAACGGATGGGAATAATGTCTTAAGTATGTACCATTTAAATAAAATTCCACATACTTCTACCAAATAAATTTCTAAACAAAATAAGGCCCTATTATCTTCGATTTTACAATGATTGCTTTACCAAGTGGGTGGGATGAAGTGTATATTTAAGTTTTACAAATAGCTGCAAACATCACACATTCAAATTACAGGAAAAAATTAAACCATCAAAAGATTACTGCTTTAACACTTTGTAAAACGTATAAGTTATGCTTGTGTCAAAGAGTCTCAACTGCTATAGTTAATTGATTTTCATTTGGACTTCTATCAACACTCTTATGATTTGAAATATTTCTTTTTTCTATTTCTCCTTTCCCTACTCACGTCCTCCATTTCTTCCCTCCTTTCTTCCTTCCTTCCTTCCTTCCTTCCTTCCTTCCTTCCTTCCTTCCTTCCTTCCTTTTTCATAAGTTAATAAAGTTGATGTTGAAGTGTAAACATATTATTCAGACTCCCTTTCTTCTCCTGATAGTTCCAGTTTCTTTTGGAAGCTATATTTAGGTTGTTTCTTCATGATAGAAAATAATTTTTGTAAGTACATTACCTAATATGCGGCATGAGAGACATTTATGGGAGCGAGTGTAGGGAGAATGGCCAGAGTGACAGCAGCAATGGCAGTAATAGCAGTAACGGGGCTCTAGCCACTGTGGAAACAATTAGGTCACTGACAAAATCCCAGTTACATCTCAGGAAGAATCAAAACCTTTACTCTAAGTGCTCCCCTACCATCCTTATGGTCACTGGAAAAATACTAATAAACAAAATTAGTTCCTCTAAAGTGGACTTCTATATGCTGAGTTTTAAAAAAAAGAAGTGTAAGTTCCTCTGAAATGGTCTTTGCAAGAATTAAAAAGCATTTCCCATAGTCCTATCTCTTTTCTCGGTCCTTTAAAATTGTACATTCTTAAAATTAGTGCTGAATAGAGGAGCCAATATAATCCTATGAAACAAGAGGGCTGTAAGAATAAGCAGGCAGTAATAGTAGATGGGAGGAATGTCCTTCTTAATGTCACTTCTTTTCAAGTGGGATCTTTTATTATTGAAACAAAGGATAGGGGCAAGTTTTCCTGTTGGTGATGACTACTTACAATTCTTCAGGACTTCATTTACCTGACAGTTAGGAAAATTATGCAGGAGAAGTGAGTGAGCAAGTCTCTAGTCACCTGCAACCCCAGATTTTATTTACTTTGCAAACTTTAACTGTGCTTAGCTGATTTCTTAATATGGCTGTGTCAGTTCCTCCAATGTTGTTGCAATTAGGAAGTGATTATCCTTATTGAAGAGTGAATGGCTTGAAGAGCCATTTCAAAAAGTTGGCCTGATTAGATACCTCTTGCTCCATGTATTGCAAGAAAATGTGCTTGCAGTTCTTTACTTCCATGGTTATTTTTTTTTTTGCTGGTTTTGTTCTTTTTAAATATATAATGATGCCCTATAGTTATAAGTATTATCTAGTGATTTTATTTGGACATTACTACTAGATATTACTACTAGAAACTAGTGTCTCTCTGAAAAATGTGACTGACAATTATAAACTTCTTAAAAAGATCTTTTCCTGACTCCAGACACCACTATGGGAAGCCAGGTGTGGCTGTGCATGCCTGTAATCCCAGAATTTGGGAGGCTGAGGCAGGAGGATCACTGAGAATTCAAACCCAGTCTGGGATATATACTGACTTTAAGGCTCACCTGTGTACATAGGGAGACCCTGTCTCAAAAAAACCAAACCAAAACAAGAACAAAAAGTCCAAAAAAATTGGGAGCAATTCATTTTCCACAGGAAATCTCATTTTCTTGAGGTTTGTAACTTTCACAAGTAGATCCAGTTTGCATAAATAAGAAAGAAACTTCTATAAAGTTGAAGTAACTCTTCCATTGAGTTTTTCTTGTGCTACTGATCCTATTCTATGTTCAAATTGTTATTAGGAATAGGCACAAAAGTTTCTATCTTCCCAGGAGAGTGAACATTTGATTTGACTCTGGGACTAGATCTTTAGCCAGATGGAGTTTGGGTTAGTGAAAAAGAGACTGCTGTGACCTACAAAAATGGAAAATGAAAGCTCTCAGTGGGAATAGTCTCTATATGCAAATGAACCGGAGTGTAAGCACTTTTAGATTCAAATCATTGAGGCGTGTACTGTTTTATGATTTCTCCTGTTGGCACTTTTATAAATGTTCCCTTTACTAACCACTCCTCAAGCTCAATTTTGATATACTTTTTGTTTCCTGATGGGACACTGATCTATCAGGGTTCTGGTTACCTCACTTAGCTAAACTTTATTACTTATTAAAAACAGTAGGTATAAACTACCTAGTAAAAATTCTTATACCTCAAAATATCTGAAGGGTGTTTTATCAACACAGCATGAAATTGTAAAGAATAATTGAAACCACCTTCTGATTAGGAATATTGTAGAAGCCTTATCCTCTGGGTTCTTCTCTCTTGCCATGTCAAAGCCCAAATACATGTTGTCCCTGATGGAATGTCAGTTTTTCATCTTAGGAAACTTATTATAAAGTCCTTGAATGGTCTTAATCAAATGATTTCTACAAAGATTCAGTTTCTCTCTCTTTCCCACCCCCAACCATCTGCTCTTCAAATTGCTTGCTGAGTATTTTACTTGTTAACCCCTGAAAGGACTTTTTTCCTCTTTGCTCAGAATTATAGCTACGCTTCTGTTTGTCTTTTCTACCATGATGCTGGAGAGAAGGAAAGGGTTTCTTCTTTTATGTTAGGAAGTATCATTACATCCGTGAAATCAGTGGCAAACAGATAGGTTCACATGAGCTTGTACTGATTCCCCTCAATGAATGTGATCATTATGTAACATGTACTAATAAGTACTACAAATTTAAAGTATTGTTAGAACCACTTTAAAAATCATTTCCTATATTTATCAATAGATGTTGTATTTCTTAATATTCTTACTCAAAATCATTTTAATGAAATGTGGTTTCTCTAGGAAAAAATCAGAATCCTTATGTAAAGTGTTATAACCTAAGCCCCCTAGCTATCCTAAGGTCTGTTCTAAGGTATAAGCCCACCTGCTGCTTCCCCTCCCCTTCTCCCTTCAAATTTAACTAGGTTAAGTTTTAACTTCCTAAAGGCCATAAAACAAAGGCCTGAGGTAATAGCTCCTCTTCCCTACCCGGTAGCCCCTCACAAATTGTGTTAATTACATTAGATTGTATTAGATTGTACATTCTTCACAAAAATAGCTTCGTTTATATCACAGTAATACCTATAACTTGGCCTTACTGTACATGTGTGTTTTCCTTCCCCTCTGGGCAAAGGATTGATATGTTAATCAATGCTCTCCACTGTAAAGAATTGTAAAATCTTACCTAATTGATATGTTAACCATTGTTGCCCACTACAAATAGAACAGTTGTGGTGCTAAAGTAAGGTAACTAAGGTTGTTAATTGCTGTTAGACCTCTCTATTCTTTGCTAAGGAAAACAAGATTTCTTCTTATCTAAACTTGCTAGTATGAAGGGAGACTTGCAATGTTTCTGCTTTGTAGTGCGTCACACCCCCATCCCCCTCCTTACATTGTGTGACCAGCAGCTGTTTGTGGATTTACAAGATAAAAGTCCTGACTTTTAGCTGTGAGGTGCGCAGTCTCCAAATTGGCTCCCGGAGACTCGTCACCAGGCCTGGATTTTACCTAATAAAGCCTTTGCTTCTCAAATTTTAATTTCTTGCTTTCTTGGATTTTATACCGGGGTCCAAGTTATCACATAAAGACTTATTGTCATTCTGCTAATCTCATTTTCTCAGTTAACCATACCGGTATGAGGATAAGTAAAACACTACCAAAGAGTATATAGATAGACAGCAGTGCTCAGAGGTGAAAAAAAGAAAGCAAAATGAATCTTCATGTATATTTTTATGTTTTTGTGTATCTTTTAAAAATCTAGAAAAAAAATCTTAATTCTCATCCTCCTTCTTGTATCTCATTGGCCCAAATTATGTCACATGTTTCTCCATCTCCAATAATGGTTGAATGGAAATGGAATTACCAAATTGATTTGGTAAAGTAATAATTACCCAATACATATAGAGTTACCAAGGTTTCTGCCCAGGACAGGGGGCAGGTTTCCCTAAAGCACAGCCTCATATAAGGTAAAGCATCTAAACAAAAGAATTTGGTAGTTAAAAGAGGAAAGAAACAGTTGAAGAAGAGCAAAGTATAAGTGACTGAAAAATCTAAAAGACCATGCAAATGTTAGGTAACATAACTGATGCAAAGAAATAGCAGGTGGTACAGAATTTTGAGTAATTAAGTAAAGGAAAAAGAATTTTTCCTGGAGCTTGTCTTTGCTCACTTTCTGGAACTATTATTTAAGCAGTATTTTATTTTATTTATTAATGTTTTTGTAGGAAAAGCAAAGATGATGCAGAAGATGACTGGAGAATATTTATGTTCCACATGAAGGAAGAATTGAATTTATTGAATTTATTTTTATTTGATTTCTTTTCCTCAAAGATATTCTGCAACTCATCCAACCATGGGTCAAAGTGTAATCCAATTTCCTTATTAAGCTGATTGACAAGTTCTTATCTTAAAAAGATTAAGACTTGAAACCAGAAACTTCTCTGATGTTTCAAAAGGCAATAGCTTTTCACTGATTTTCTTGCTTATTTGATCATTGCTTGTCTGGATAAGTTGCCCTTTCTTCTTCAAAATCTTTATCTTCATTACATTCTCAGCATTTTCTTTTTCACTGGTAATGGTGTTCTCTGTTTGCCCTTTAGCAGAGTGAAAGGCCTAGAGGACCGTCTGAAACATCAGAAAACTCAGATTTCTTTATAAAGAAATGTGAACAGAAAGGCTGCCCTAACAGCAGAACTGTAAATTCTAAGCCTCAATTCATGAGTGCATACTGTATGTATACTATAGGTGTGAGAAGATCCTGTACAAGAGTGTAGTATACCATAAGTAGAGGAAGATGTTGTGTGTTAATATGAACTTAAACTTTTATCCAAAAATTAGTAAATATCTTGAAAGCCACCTTCTTTCATTTATCTTTCAGCGTGTGGCATGTGGGCTTGTTAACCTTCTCAAAGGCAAAGCCTTTTTGGTGTGTGTGTATGTGAAAGAGAATCCATTTATAGATCCATTCCCACTGAAGGGAGCCTGGGTTCTCTGGAGAGTTGGCCCAGGTCTAAAAGGAAAGCTTGAAGTAGCACGTGTGATCATGAACAGAGAGGGTTTAATAAGAGTCCCCATGTGTAGGAAACAAATTGCCCTAGCATTCTTCACTGCCGAACAGACTAACACAGAAAGGGTTTCAAATGAGTGACAGTTTTATTTAGGGAAATACACAATTGTGTTTCATCCAGATTAATGAGGTTTTCAGTTCTTTTGATTCATTTATTTGATTCTTCCAGAAAAAAATCTGATTTTTGAATCTCATTAATTATTAGCTTCAGAGAATGCAATAAGGAGCATTGTAACTAGTTTACTATCAATAGGTGGTAAGTATGTGAATGTTGTATAAAAAGATGAAGAAAATGTCTCTAACCTGATTCATGTATAGTATAAGTAGAAGCAAATACTGTATATGAGTAGGACATACCACAAGAACAGGAAGAACCTGTATGCAGGATACAAACTTCCTTACCAATGGCAATCCTCCTGCCTAAAAAAACAGTAAATTTAAAAGCAAACAAACAAAAAACATAGTCTGAAATTATGTTTTGCAGCCAGGTAAGGAGGTATATACCTGTAATCCCGGCATTGCGGAAGGCTGAGGCAAGAAAATTGCAAGTTCAAGCCTAACCTAGAAAGTATAGCAATGTAAGACAATTCAGCAAGACCGTCTCAAAATTAAAAAAAAAAAAAAAAAAAAAATTTTTTTTTAAATGAGTTAGGAATGTGGCTTGGTGCAAAAGCCCTGAGTTCAATCCCTTATTTCAAAAAGAAAAGAAAATTTTTATCTGTGATCTGGGACCTGAAGGAGATTAGTGAGAATTTATAGTAATTTTGATAAATTGAACTGCTTGAGGTAAAATTTCAGCTTCATGATATTTTGGCTATGTGACTTTGAAGTATGTTTTAAAGTACCTGTGCTTTGGTAACTTTATCTATGAGATGGTAATACTAATTAGGACATGGCTGAGTCCATCACATTAGATAGGAACAGTGATGTACGTTAGAGATCACATGGTTCAGTGTTAGGTATTATTAGTTTTTCCTTATGTTCTGATTTAAATTGAAGAACATCCTTCAAAATTAGTTTTTATAATTTTGGATAGGGTTAGGGGCAATCTGATTCAGAAAATGCGTTCTGTTCCTTGTGAGGGATGGCCATGTGTCTTTTTTTGTTTTGTTTTGTTATTATTTATTTATTTATTTATTTTGGTACTGGGGATAGAACTCAGGACCTTGCACTTGCCAGGGTGAGCCAAACCCCCAGCCCATGGATCCATTTTTAACAGGAAATAAGAATGGTAGATGAGTGCATCCTATCATAGTTTTACTAAAATTATAGTATAAGATGAAATTATAGAAAACATAAAGGAAACCAAAAAAGTATTTTGTGTGTAAAGACCTTTAATCTAAGTTTGATCACTACAATCAATGAATGTGAAAACAACTGATAATCAACTAGAACTAGAAATCATAAACAAATATTTATCTGTAGTACTGTACCTCCTCCATGATTTAATACCTACCCATTCATTGTTGAGATCAGAAGTCTCCTCTTGAGATCAGAAGTTTTTTGAGAACAGTTAAGAAGTCTTTGTTTCAGAGATTGAGGTCTGTGTGCTGTGAATGCATGCACGTGTGCATGTATGAGTGTGCATGCATGTAAAGGACCTGCAGCCATTAAGGGGATAGAGATTGTCAGGAGGGCCAAGTGGAAGGAAGGAAAGTGAGATGGCCACTCTCACTACTTTTCTATAGTGCTGAGTCTCCTATAAAATGAAAACGTTAACCCAGGATCTAGAGTAATAGGATTCCGAGTTTGTTATTCATTTGGAACTGGGCAAAAACATTCTTGAAAGGGAATTCCACGAGCAAGCACAGACTAGAGCAGAGGAGGACTGTGCTGGGGATGGCAGAGGAGACCCCCAGGGGCATCACTCTTTAGCTGAGTCCTGAAGGAAGGATGAGGTTGTCCTGGAAGAAGGGCATGGAAATGAGAGCTCATTCCAGAGGCCAGGAAAGAGCTAGAGATGAAGTCCATTCATTTTAGTTAAGCTCAAGTGTGCAAAGGGGAATGGGATGGAATGAGGCTTGTAAGAGGGCAATAACTGGATCATAGATCCATGCAAACCATATTAAGGAATTCTGGACTTCGTCAGGAAAGGGATGGGTGACTATTGAAGAATTTGTATGCCAAGATGACGTCCAATATGTTTTTTGGAAAAATTCTTCTGGCTGCAGTGCCAAGAGGGAATTTGAGAGGAGCAGGATTAAGATGAACATGTCATTTAGGAGCCTGCTGAGCTATTCTGATAAGGAGGATGGAAGTTCAAGCCAAGCAAGTACCATCAGATCCTTCCCTCTCTTGACCCTCTTGTTCTTTCCCACTCCATCTCTTGTGATAATTCCATGACCCTGGTTAAATCTCTTTGCCAACTCCATGCCCATGCTCAAAATGTTAACTGTAGCTGGAGAAAAAAAAAAGGCAATCAAGCTAGCTGGCCTCATTTGAAATTCATGAAATAAATTGCCAGTAGGCCCTTAAAATGCAGCTCAATAATAGCTACCAATCCCGCATCCAATAACTTCACATACATATTTTTCACGGTTTCTCCTCTTCTTGAAAACCCTCATACCTCTTTGCCCCATAATTACTGTCAGTTATTGGTTCTTCTTCTTCTTTTTCTTCTCCTCCTCCTCCTCCTCCTTCTCCTTCTCCTTCCTCTCCCCCTTCCTCTTCCTCTTCCTCTTCCCTTTGAGTCAGAGTTCCACTATGTGGTTCAGGCTGGCCTTGAACTCACTTTCTAGCCCAGGCTGACTCTGAACTCACGATTTTTCTTTCTGTGATTACAGGTTTGCACACCTGCCTGGCTATGATTTTTCTTGATTCACCAATAAAGTGTAGCAATCCTAGGAAGACTTCCATTGAGTCCCACGCCTTTGTCTAATCACTGCCTGAAGCATCACTACCTGCACCTGGTCTTCGGCAGCTGAAGTTCCCATGCTCCCAGCCAAAGCCCTCCTCTCCATAGATCCCCTTCTTCTCACCTTCTTGTGTGCTTTACTCCAGCAGTTCATCTCTGTCTCTTTCAGCAAAAGCTTTCATTCCTAATGCATCATTCTTATCACCATTGAAATTCAGTGTTATTTCTCTTATTTTAGAAGAAACTTTTCACAATTCTGCTTTCTTTTTCAGCTACCCTCCCCATTTCTTTGTCTCCTTTTTTGCCACAAATTCTTAGAAAGATTTGCCCTGGTCTCTTTTATTTCTTTCCGCCTCTTCTTCATCCTCCTGTCCCTCCATTTTCTCCTGCTCTCCTCCTTTTTCTCTTCCTATCTTTTCTCCAATAAGCCCACTGAAATCACTTTCCAGTTCCCACTGCTCCACCAAAATCATTAATGTGAAAGTCAGCACTGATTCCCTCCTTGTTCCTCAGTTACCCTCCCTGCCCTTCCTGTACACATCATTAATGTTTTATTCAGTCAGCCATTCTTTCCTCCTAGAAATAAATTATTAACTTGACTTTCAGAATAACCTACTCTTACTTCGTTGGATACTCCTTCTTAGTTTCCTTTGTTAGTTCCCTTTTCTTGCTCCATTTCTTAATTTTAAGATATTACAGTGCTCACATCCTGAACTTCCTTTCTTCCTCTCTTTAGTCCCTTGGTGATCATATCCAATTCTATGAGTAGACATATCCTCTATTTGATAACAACTGCAAAGTGTATGTATTCAGCCCAGTGTTCTCTGAAGAAGGTAACAGCTAAAAACTGTTCAAGGACATCATCAATTCACCACAGTAACTGTGGGAGACAACTCCAGTGACTCCCTTTGAATGCAGAACAATTACTGTGACTTTGATTATTTGGAGACTCATTTCCTTAAACTGATATGTAAAAAGCTGGCTAGGGCATTCCTTCTCTCTTCAATTGGCTCTAAGCATTGCAAGTAAGGCTAGCCAAGGTGCTAGCATATAATCCCTAGAGCCAATAGACAGTCCTGTTTCCTTGCATAGTGTTCTCCTACAGAGTATGTACAAGATATGAGCACTGGAGATGTTAGAGCCAATAGCTCTGGGAATGTCAAATGGTTAAGAACCTCAGGATAAAGAGGCTATGACTCCCCAGAGCACAAGAGTTTGCATATCAGAAACCAAATGGACAGCTTCCATTGCTACCTTAATTAGATTATGTAAACTCATCCTAAGCATATCTTTATCTCTGCAATTTACAGAGATGCCATTCTTGCACCTGGCTAACCAGTTCAAGTTACTCATGAAATTCCTGCTATCCTCACTGTCACTCATTCCTGAGCCACTCCCTTTCTTCACAAGATAATAATTCAAGGAGAGGCCTAGGATCAAGCAAGGCCTTTGTCTGCATGTCCTCACGAGGATTGGATTTAGGACTCTCTGGCTGCCCTTAACTTGGAATGTGTCTCAATGTCTTTACTCTAGCTGTGGGTTTTATTGGTGGTGATAGATTGGAATTAACTTGCTGGAATTCCAATAATGTCTTAATGGGATTACAAATATAACTTTTTGGATTGTGAGGAAAACTAGAAGTAGGGTTACAATACTTGGAATGACTGAACTCGATATTTGGGATTACAATAGTAACTATATGGGGATGAATATCTAGTTCAATAAGACACTGAGATCTCATCTTACCTCAAAGAATGGTCATCAGGAAATCAAATATTAACAAATGCTGGAGAGGCTATAGATAAAAAGGAACCCTTCTAAGCTGTTGGTGGGAATGCAAGCTAGGACAACCAATATGGAAATTAATGTGAAGATTCCTCAAAAACCTGAAACTAGAAATTATGTTTGACCAAAATATTCTTGGTATTTTCCTGAATAGTTAAAGACATCATGTTACAATGATACATGCATATCTGTGTTTACAGCAGCACAATTAATCTTAGCTAAATCTTGGACATGGCCTTTATGACTATTAATTGATGAATACATTAAGAAAATGTATTTATACACAATAGGTTACTACTCTGCCATAAAAAGATAAATTTGAGTCATTTGTATTAAAATGGATGCATCTTGAGACCATAATATTAAGTGAAATAAATCAGACACACACGTTTAAATATCACATGGTTTCTCTTATATGAGAACCCCAAACTAAAAATAAGGGGTGAAAGATAGATAATAGGAAGTAGGGAGATAGATTGTTGTCAGAGAGGAAGAAGATCAAGAGATGGAAGTTGGGGGCAAGAAGCAGATGGGATGGTGAAGCGGGGTACGAGATGCAGAGAGGAACTGAGATGTGTTCTGTACAGCTATGAACTTCACACACACAACGTTAATAAGAAAGCAAAGTACAAAACACTGTTGCAGGCAGCTGAGTTAGAAATATTATAGGCAGTGAGACAGGGCTAGGTCCTCAAAGGAGCCAGTGCATAAGCCCAGATACCCTGCAACTGTGGGGGAGACAGACATCTCCTGCTGTGGGCCAGGCCTCAAGACAAAGGATCAAACAAATACATCCACATCCTAAGGACTGATATTCTAAATAGTTCCCTATCACCCTGAGGAAGCCAGGAGTTGCCATTCCAACTCCCTAGGGAAGAGGCACCTCTAAGAATGCCATTTTTTCTACCTGACTTGCTTCTACCTGACTTGTCTCCGACTTAATCAATTTTACCTGAACCAATAATCTTATTGGCTAACTATAATTATGTCCCACCTTATGCCCAACTGCCTTGTGAGTTCCCATCTTTCCCCACCTTGAACCCATCTCACCCCATGATTTTACTTGATAAAAGTCCCTGGAAAAGACAGAGGCCCTGGCAACCCGCTCGGGACCCCTTCTGTCTCTCTTCACACAAAAGCTTTCTTTCTTTCAATAAATATATTCTACTCTTAACCTCCATTGTTCCTAAAATTCATTCTTTCATTTTAGAGAACATGTGGACATAATAGGTTGGGAGTTTCATTCCCCTATATCAACACTACAAGAGGTTCAAGAGACAGGTGGATGGGAAGGGAAAGCAGGGAAAGGGGATGGAAAGGAGGGTGGAGATGTGCTGTGTATACACACCAACTCCACACAGGGTATGCAGACATGATGCCCTGCTAACATGTGCTAATTAAATAAAGAAAAATAGTAAAAAAAAGAATGAGCCTCAGTAACCGCTTTTGAACTCCAGGGCAAAGATTCACATGTTCTCTACTGGACGTGAGAAGTTAGAGTTTAACATTTGTGTGGTGAGTATTCATGAGAGGCCCATTCTATGTGTGATTTTGAAGCTGAAACAGAAAAGAACCAGATCCTGGAAACAGGTTCTGATGACCCTGGAGTCTTCTGTGAAGTTCAAGAACAGTGATGTTCAAGTTAGATACTTTCTTGGAGTGTTTGATTAAATAGGGTTAAACTTAGCTTCTTTTTTAAATCTAGAATTTCTGTTGCTTAAAAACACATGAATGTTATCTGATATAGTAAACTTCATATGTGTTAGATATTATCTCTTTTTTACGCAGAAGACAAACATGCTACAGCACCTGTAAATATTCTCAAAGTCATGCATTTATTAAGTGATGGGGCTAAGTGACTATCCAGATAGGCTTAAGATAGGCTTTACACTTACAACTTCTGGTGATAGGACATTAGAGATATTGCAATTTAATACTGTGGGTGATGTGTCCCTCCAGGTGTGTGTGTGTGTGTGTGTGTGTGTGTGTGTGTGTGTGTGTGTATACTCTCCACTAAACTAGAACATTACAAATATGGTGGTATTTCCTTAAAAATATTAAAGAACTATTTCTCATTCATTATTCAGTCCAATTTCTTTGAAATATTCTGAAAGCAAAATCAACTTTATTCTTTGTGTCCTCAACTATAATTTTACTTTTCAAGATTTTGTACCAAGATTTTGTATTCTTATGTTTTCAAATTTAAAAGCATTATCCAAGAATTTGGCTTTGGAACATCTGAACTTGATGGAATAGATTAAGCTTTCCTCCACAGAAATCTTGTTAGCATAAGTGAAATGCAAACAAACTGGGAAACCTGGTTCCAAGCACCAGATCTTTTTTTTTTTTTTCCATTGTGTGATATTGGGCAAGTTCTTTGGTGCACAAGAGCCTTTGATCCTCTATAAAGTATGACACACATCTACCTTCAGGATTAATGTCATGACTAAATGTGACATACAATGTTACCTGTTTTTCAAAATCCTATTAGGCTAGAAATACCTGTGTTATCAAAATAAGGATTCCCAAGTATAATTTAAAAGCATATTTGTTTCAATGAATATTGATCTTACAAAATTGTGTAGTACATCACAAGACGTACTCTCCATTTATCTGTTTTGAAATCCCAGTAACCATGTACAAAAGTTAGGCCACAGGAATGGATGGAGGATGTTCTGGGTGGTGAGTGACATCAGTGTGAAATTTAAAACTTTTTGGAAATAAAACAAAAATAGCATTTGCCCTGCCTATTCTGTAGCTGAAAAGAAATCCACTCCAAACCTTGCACTACAGAGAACGCAATCTGATAATGTTTAGTATCTTATAGAATGAATGGGAAACATCACATTTGCTATCACATCTCAGAATGGAGTGCTTTTCTTTAAGAACTCTCAGAGGGGAGTAATTCTTTAATAATTGAACTCCCTGTGGTTTTGGTCAAGTGGAAACAGTGCACAAAGGCTTCAGGGAAACCAGAGCTGAAAGCACAGAAGAGAAGCATTTTCTGGCAGTGGTGAGAGGAGGCCTCTCTTTGACCTTTTGAGTAGTGAACACTCTTGCTTTAGGGAGCACAGAGGCAGAAGTCCCAGAAGCCAGCACAGAAACACAGGAACAAGGCAAGCCTGGTGTGGGAACCCTCACTGACTCACAAGGGCCTCCTAAGGGGCTCCACCCTCTTCAGTGAGATGCTGCAGTTCCTGAGAATCGCCAAGTAAAACAAAAGTGAAAATAGATGCAGTTGTCATATAAAAATTGTCTAGTATGTAAAAAAATGCTTTAATTCAGAAAAAAAGAAGAGAATTATTGGAAGTTAAAGTGGATAATTAGGCAGTAGAAGTCATTTCTAGGAGGACTAATCTTTAGTGAAGACAAAACAGTTTCATTGAAGAAATTCTAATAAAAATTTAAAAATAAATGAGGTAAGCTAGAAGAACTAAAAATAGGACAAAAGAGACACGGAAATTACAGCTTTAAGGCATGATCAAAGTTATCCAAATTTACCCATATTTTTTTCCATAGGCCTGTTTTTTCTGCTTCCAGGAACCAATTCTTAAGAATTCTACAGATACTACAAGTTTGTAAATTCTGAAAGTCACAACAAAGACTTCCATTTTCAAAAAAAAAAAAAAAAAAAAAATAGTATTTAAACAGGTGTGATGGAGACCAGTGTAAAGCAGCTCTCAGCAGGATTTCTTGCGAATCTGTCCCAGGCTTAGGCCCTTTGTCTGCAGATGGGCAGCGGATTCTTAGTAAGTGAACCTCTATGAATCACTGGCCCCAGCTGAGGCCTACAGTGGCTGTGATGCCAGTGCTGCCTCAAAGGACAGATAAGGCCACAGCTGAGGACTTACTTCAACCTCAGTTAACTAGATAAAGATTGTAGCTGCAGGCATCTCACTCCCGATGTCTCACTCCTGCTGTGACTGTCAAACTGGAGATAAGATAGTTCTTCTAACTTAACATAATTTGCTACTTGGATTAAGTATCTGAAGTGACTACCAAGGTCCTGCTCAGTTCCTGCATTTTCCTAGGTATCCGTTCCCTTTTTTTGAAAACCAAATAAATACAGACCACCCTGGATTCTTTGTCTGAGCCCTCATAAAATCTCAGATTCTGCAAGAGGGTTTTGATCTTCCTGGAGCCCTAAAACGATACCACTTGTCTCTTATTTAAGCCTTTGCTATCTACTTGTTTGGGAGATGAGGGGCCTGATCAGTCCATGATACAGTTGCTGTATCCTAATCTTCCAGTGCACATAAACAGTTTACATTTCACTTAATTGATAAAGTTAGGTTTGGCTTTAACCCACTAAGGGACAATGCAATAACCTGATTTCAACATTAAAAACACACATCCATTTACCTGGATACCAGGTAAATTAGGAAGGATTTGATAAAATATCCATCTTAAGGATACCTCCAAGACCACAATTACAGACCATAGGGGTCTCATTCTCCAGTGCCCCACCTGTCTTCTGTAGAGGTACACTATCTTCTTTCACCTGTGGCTCTTGCTGATGCCTCTTGAATTCTTTTTTTTTTTTTTTTTTTTTTTTTTCAGCCAACATCCAAAACCTGACTGCCTATGCTGAAGTCCCCATTTCTGCCCTACAGGGACCTCCTTGGACCCTGGTTTGTGGGACACAGTACTTGATTGTCTCTGTGTCCATTTCTGCTTATAACCAATGAAACTTCCCCATTCTGAAACAAAAAAATACTGGCATTTAACAAGTGCTAAAATGAAACCAGAGTTAAAATTTTTCTTCTGTTAAATGAGTGGGAAAATCTGATAAAAATTTCAAAGTGTTTGTCTGACTAGATTTGTAAAATATATTTCATTTGCTTATAACAATTAGAATTTTCACAGAGTAACCATTGGAACATAGTGCCAAAATGTTTATCTTGTATTTATTATGTGTGGGGCATTCTGCCTGTTATTAGAAATATTTTATTTAAAAGATACTGTTTTTTGGATTTATTTACATTTTCTTCTCTTTGTACATGCTTACATAAGGAAGAAATAAGAGAAGTGTCTCCATTCCTGCCATATAGCACAATGTATTACATTTTAATATTCCTTTGAAACACTGTGATCCTCCTTCCAGTGGTAGTTCAGTGTCCCTGAATGTATAGTAAGAGCCTGCACTCCTTGAAGAGCAATGAACTGTGACTTACTCCAATTTTTCTGAAACTAGATGAAATATTTTGCAACTGAAATATTTTGCTTTCACTAATAACCACAGTTCCCAAGAGAGTCAAGCTGCACTCTGGGCTCTATTGTTAGGAATTTCAGCAGTATCAAGGCAGTATCAGTCACCCAACCTGAAAATAGCTATTGAGTGGTGAAACTTCACCATAATCAACAGACATTTTTTATGTGACTTACAAGGGCTAGGCATTCTGTTCACCAATGGGGCCACAAAATTACTCAATAACAATATCAAATAAAATTTTGTTCTACTCATTTTGAGGGTAATGCCCCTAAGGAAAAAATGTGAAAGCGTTGAAAAGATTTTTCTCTTTTCTCATGCATTTTAAATCATTTTTGCATCATCAAATTTATAAGAAAATTGTCTTTCAGGACACTATATATTGATTCTGTTAAAGGAAATCCAACAAGACCTGGAAATTTAATTAGCTAGCTTGCCAGCATTATATTAGAAATAAAACAATACCCAATGCTAAACTAGTTAAGATCAATTACTTTTATTATAGTTCTGTCACCACAGTACGTTTGCCTGCAAATAAACATTATTTATGTGATAGGTTTAATGTACTAATTACCACAATATGAATGGTTTAAAGAAAAGAATATGCATTAAAAATTGCACTGGAAATACAGATAGAGACATCTAATTGCCCATTTAACATATGCTGGGAATAAGATCCAGAGTGAGCAGTGGTACTCTTCTTTATAATGCAAACTCCAGCACAAAAGCTAATTTTGCCTTTCAGAGTGTAGAAAACAGTATTATTCCCTTCACGTTCATAAGCATACTCCACACATCCAAATAAGCAGGCAGCCCCATCATATTACGCAGCAGCTAATAAGAAAACCTGAAGCCACACTCCTGGCTACCAGGCTGAAAAACACAAGTCACTTGCTGCTTTAGCTGCTCCAATCTAATTGTTGAATCTTTCCTAATGGAACCAAATCCACAAATGTATTTCTTGAACTTTAAAGGTAAGAATGAATTCTGTTGTCTTCATCAGTATTCCCAAGTGCTTCAAGATGAAGCATATATAGGAATAATAAGAGCTTACCTTTACTGAGCATTTACTGTGTTGGGAAGACACCAATAGGAACACTTTACATATATTATCTCCCTTAATGCTTAATATAATCCTATGGGTAGGTTGCATTGTTAAGCAGAGTAAGCTTAACAAATTTTCATGGTGTCACATAGTTAGTGAGGGTGGAATATAAGCTCAAGGAGTGACCAATCTTTTAAACTCTGCCTCTTCTGCCTCATAAAGCTACTCAGATCAGTGGGATACAAGTCAGTTTTGCTGAGATAAGTGACTGCTTTATCTCAGAACTCTACTCTGCTCCTTGAAGCCAGCAAGCATTTATATTACTAGTTCCAGTACTGTCCTTGCTAAAATTCAAACAGGTACCTCTTTAGAATGGAATGAGTGAGCATTTTTTATCTATTTTTATCAGTAAGGTTATACTCCGAGAACAGATAATATCGTAGAGCAGGGAGGTTCATCCACAAGAGTTATCTTGTTAGCTCTTGAGCGGGGACATCAGAAAAATAGAGATCTGGACAGAGATTCAAAGGCTTAAGGAGAGCTTATGGTCACGGACCTGGGAGCAAAAACAAGGAAAATGGTAGAGAAGGTGAGAAATGGAAAAGGAAGCTACAGGCTGAATCTTGCTGTAAAGATGCAAGATTAAAATCTAAAAGCCTGGGAATTTTCTTTGAAATAAAAATCCTTCATGGATCACAAAGTTAAAGGTATAGCATTATACCACTAAATGTACCATTCTTAGACAAATCAATAAGACTTTTATAGAGAATTCTTGTCCCTTTCCTTTTATAATATGAATGTAGATTTGTAACAACATCCACTTTGAAATAACAAAATCTTATCCCAGAGGAGGAATCATGAAATTTGATAATTACTTGCCAAATTCATTTTAAAAATCATTTATGAATTATTGCAATATAAATGGAAATTAGTATCATATTTCTTTTCTTGAAACACGATATGAAAATGTCAAATGGAAGCAATTTTTTCTACTTCATTCCTACGACACACATGCAGTCCATGGGTACTCCTCCCATGGCAACAGTCTATGATCATTTTTTTATACAATGAAATGAGTTTACTATCTTATAACTCATTAGCACTGTTTCATGTTGTGTGTTTTTCATGTTGGCTTTCTGACTTGTCAATTTTTATGCCAATGGTGATATTTAGTTCATAAAAAGTACATAGCTGAGTATTATCTCTTGTAGTTTTAATACTATTTGTGTTTTAAAATTTATTTTCATAAGAAGCTTTTAAAGTATGTTGAAGCATTGTATTAATTCAACTTTTCTCCCTACTTCAAATTTTAGCATGAGAAACTCTACATTAATTGCCTTCCCATTACTGAGACAAATACCAATATCTGCAACATAAGGAGAAAATGTTTGTTTTGGCTCATAGTTTCAGTAGGTTTAGTTCATGGTAGAATAGCTCCAAAATAGAAAGAGCATGGTGAAAATAAGTGGATGAAGGCTACTTAATCCACAGTAGCCAAAGAACAGGATGAACAGAGAGAGAGAGAAACAGGAGAAACTGGGGAAAGACTATACTCTTCCAGATCATACTCTCACTGATCCAACTGGGTCTCACTGACTTCTAATTGGGCTCTACCTTTTAATAGTATATTTAGCTATGAATTCCATAATAAATTAATCCACTATTGGTATAAACACCATCTGAAAGTCTATCTCTAACACCTGAGTATTTGGATGAATTATTTTAAATCTATACCATAATGAACTCCTATAAATTTTTCATAATGACATTGCCCTACAACAGGTTAAAGATTATATACAATTATGAATGTATTGGAAAGCATATTATATTCTGGATAAAATATAAGATAAAACACATGTAATTTTGTCCATTCTTGAATTTAAGATATAAGTACATTTTTATAGAAAAATATAAACCTTCCCCATATGGCATATTGGGAAGAACTTGGTCTTTCATATATTCAAACTCAGGTTCAAAATACATTGCTTTCTTGGGTAACAGGCGTAATGGGGACTGAACTCCAAAATGTATGATCATAAGTAACTAAACTTTTTTCCTGAAGACTTTCCAGATTCTATCACTGGGTCAGTTCTTTTCCTGTCCTTGAATTTTAAGCACCTATAGTTACATTTCAAAGAACAGCATCATTTCCATAAGAACACAGAGCCTTTAAAATAATGAAAACACCTGCATGGTAAAGAATTAATCATACCAGCAAAGTAAGATTTTGCCTGGTACTTCAGAGATAGCTTCTAATCTCTTGGAATTTTCCAAGTAGTGGAATTGTTTTTTACATTCTTATAGGGACTCTGTAAGACACCTGATAATTTATGCTAAACAGATAGCTCAGGATAACTCAGACACAGCTATAGTCATCCTTAGATAACTGGGGTGCTGAGTCCACTAATGTTAGCCCGACCTCCTCAGGGAGGGATTTTGAGATTTTTTTTTTCTGCTATATAAACAATGAGTCAGTCAACCCTGACTATACAACAAAACTTCAGTAAAATCTTTGGACACTCAAGTAGGGTCCCTTTCCTGATTGCCAAAGAATTATTAGTGATGCCAGGAGGGTAATGTGTGCCTGAGGATGTGGAACCTTTGAATTTGGAAATCTCTTATCCCAAAGTCTGCCATTTGAATTTCTTCCTTTGGCTGGCTCTAATTTGTATCATTTTTCTTATAATAAAACTGTGATAAAAATTACGGCACTTTCTTGAGTTCTGTGAGTCACTCTAGTGTATTACCAAAGCTGAAGTAATCCACGGAGACCTTTGGTTCATGGCAGATACTTACAATTAATGGTGGCCTTGAGGATCCTTGTATTTGCCAAGGTGTCTGAAATGCAGACAGTTTTATGGAGATTGTGCTCTCTGATTTTACAGTTTAGTCAGTTCATTAAAATTGCTGACAGAGGGGTGGGTAGAGTACTATGTCCTTAGTCTGTAGTATATTGTAATGACCTGATATAGGTTATGTCAGATGGCCCCCAATCTCATGCAATCATGGATGCAACTGAATCTAGCGTTCCTGGTAGGTTTATTGGGTAGCACTGGGATTGGTGATGTGAATGCTACACCTGCCCGTGGGTGGAGCCAGCATTCAGTGCAACAGAAGGAAGAAGGTTTGTCTTTCGCTCTTTTGCTGTTTGTGCTTGCTGTTTGTGGTGCCCATGAATGGTGGCCCTATCATGCCACCCTGCCTCTTGGAGCCAACTGAGTGTGGACTGAAACCTCCAACCTGTAAGAAATTAACCTTCCCTTCTCTAATTTTGGGCATCAGACATTTTGTCTCAATAATGAGAGAAAAAAGTAGCTAAGACACTGTCAAACTCTTAATCAATTTAGAAGTATCTGTTGTGTGAGTTTTGAATTGTGTTCCAAAGGAAGAGCTTTAGGATCAGCTCTGTGAGCTGTAGCTTATCAGCATTCATTCCCAGCTTCTGTGGTTTTGTCCAAGAGGAAGCGAAAATTAGAGTCTGTTTAATATTGTCACCAGGGATCAAAACTTGGCAAGTCTTGTGACAGCACTATTTGGCCCACTGACAGTGATTACTCAACCCCTCAGATGCTTTGCTACTTTGGCCCTCCATGTAGCTTTCCTGAGTAGAGTCCTCAACTGTACTCCCAAACCTACCACTTACTCCTCTCAAGAAAACTTTCTCCATGACCACTTCCCGATCTTGTTGAGAGAACTCTAGAAAACCGGTTGGGCAGGCTCTTAGCCCAAGAGGCAACTGCTACTGTGTTTTATTTATCTAGGACGGAACCAGTCCTACTTTAACCTCTAATTGCACTTGGGAAAAAAGGCCTTAACCAAGTTAGCCAAGCTTTCTTTCTCTCAGCACCAATTTCTTCACCAGAAAATTGGAATGAAAACTTAAGTTAGGAACTAGTAGAGTTAACTTTGTGGTAGGCATTAGCATTTTCTATTCCCTTAATTTTATTATTTTTTTCTTTCTGTCTGTATGACATATGCACACATACTGTTTTCAATTATCTACTGACTTACCTAATAAAAAATGCAAATTTAATTAATTTACAGACTTTTCCTTACTCATAATATATGTATGTATTCAAAAGAGACAAAGTAGTATGCCTCCAAAATTTGTGTAAGGTATAAAATAAAATACTCAAAATCCCAATTATTTTTTGAACCTAATCTTTCTCTCATCTTCGTAACTAACACTATGTTTTTAGATTTACTATTTTAAATTAAATCATTAAAAACAAGTGCACAAAAATCCCATTTGGGTATGAAAATAATAAGCTATTGATAAGAACGTAACCTGGCATTTTTTTCCTCAAAGTTGATAGTTTATATTAAACACAGGAATATATAAATGGAAAATACCACACAACACTTCCTCAACTCACATTCCTCTAAGGAAGTTTCCCACTTCTCATTCGCAGTCTGTAGGATCTGCAGGATCATTGTTCCTGTCCTGAAAGGGAACACACTTTCTCTACTGGCCACAGGAAAAGTCCTGTTAAACAATCAGTGATGGCTGCTGCCCAGGTACTTGGAGAGTGAAGAGGGAGTCACCGTCCTGGCACTAGAATTGGTCAAGAGGACTGACAGGGAGAATTTTACATGGTGTCTAGGTGACTTTCCTGGGTGTCTCTCAGTACTACTCTCTTGTGAAATTGCAGTAGTAAATGGGTAAATGTATCAATCCTGACCCCAGTAGGACATGAAGGTTAGGGACTTAGAACCCAAGTCATGATAAACTGTGATATCAAAATAAGGCACAGCCACTAAGCTAAGCAGAGGTGAAAGCCAAGAACGAGAAGAATTTCAAATGAACAGCGGTAGAGAAAAATAATATGCATAACTACCTGTGCTTCCTAGACCAGTTTCAGTGTTAAGGTCTATAGCTTTCCCTAAAACCCTCCCCTTCTTTTCTCTAATTTCCCTCAAAAAGAGAAGCCAGTCAGAATTCTGGAAGAATGAGCAATGAAGAAGCGTATCTGACTGGGGAAAGGGTAGAATACAGGATTTTGCAATGCACCATGCAGTTTCTTCTCCACACAGGACTTGCTGCTTCAGGGCTCAGAAGATGACTCCCTGCTGTCCGATCCCTTAGGAGCTCTAGAAATCCTTCTCTCCAAGGGCATGCGCTTTAGAAGTTGCTTATACCCCATAACTGGTAATCACTCAAGGTCGGAAAAATAATAATCTGGCTGTGTGAGTCAAATAAGAGCAACCTGGCAGGCATTGTATGTTCCAGAGGTGCTCAAGGGGTATCGTCAGGTCTTGCACTGTTTAGTTTCTCCCGTCCCTTCCACAGGTGTTTATTCTAAAAAATCCTCTAAAAAAAGCCATTGAAACTCCACCTCAGTATCTCTTTCTGTACAGCCTAACCCACTAGGGGTCTTTTCCTTGCAAAGAACAGAAACCAAATCAGATAATGGTAGCTCAAGAAAATTGACTGGAAGGCTATTAAGAATCCTGGATGTGATAGAATCTTGGATGTGATCTTGGATGTGGAGTCCAAACAACCATAGAGAGTCAGGGAGCAGGACCTGTAAAGTCACACTTCAGAAACCAGTGAGGGTGCTGCTTTTAGGATATATGAGCTCCGAGTAGTTTCAGTCTTTACACTTTGCTTAAGACACAAATTCCAAGGCAGGAGTATCCACCAGCCTAAAGGAGGACAGACCACTTGATTATATGTTCAGTCAACTATCTAGTTGGAAAACTGTAACTCTATAGAAAGATGTCAGCGTGCTGTTAAAAATACAAAATGACTGTAGAAAGGGCAGAAAATAACATATCTATTGTGCTCTCTCTTTATACTTCTATCCACTGTTCTTTCTCTATGTACACAAATGTATTTATTTTTCATGCATATTTTAAAAATATATATGCATCTATAGTTACCTTACTGATCTTCCCTCAAGTTACTGTCTAAAGCCCTTTTATTTCAGACTGAAGAACTAGGTTCAGTGCTTCTCCAAGTATAGGAAAATTATTTTTCTTAGCATGGGATGGTCTTCATTGCTGTTTTGTTTTTGGAAGAGTTTTTCTGGGCATAGAGTTCTTGGATGAAAGTTTTCTGCTTCAGCACTTTGAAGCTGCCATCCACTGTCTTTGTGTGCTCGGTGGTTTCTAATGACCACTCAGCTCTTAATCATATCCAGGTTCTTCATGTGTTTTCAATTCTTTTTCACTTGCTCCTCTCAAAATCCTCTTTCAGCTGTTGACTTTCATCAACTTGAAATTTTGTTTCTTGGTGTGACTCCTTTAATATTACCCTGTTAGAGTTCACTGAGCTGCTTAATGTTTTGCATCAAGTTTGGAGAGTTTAATGTCTATTTCTTTACATATTTTTAAATCCCCAGCTCTTTATGCTTGTTGATATTTTGCAGTTTGTGGGACACAGTTATGATGTCTTCCCTTAATTACTTAATTGTTCTTTAACAATTGATTTGAAGTCTTACTAAATCCAATGTGTCAGATCCTTAAAGGATATCTTCTTCTAGAAACTTTCTTTGTTTTGTATTTTCATATTCATGTGTTCTATTTTAGCACATTTTATTTGACATTGTAGTAATATAATAACTCTAATATTCAATCTACCCTCAACAAAGGTTGATTTTTGTTGCTTATTTTGCCATTGGTGGTGGTGATGGTGGTATTTTCCTTACAACTGCTTACTTTTATTATGAGCTTTTGAAATAAGTAGGTTGTGTATTTCTTGTAATGTATAACAATGGCCATTGCAATGTTCATTTCTCTTAAGTTTTTGCTTTTATTTTTAAGCCTGTAGTTCTCATAGAACTCTAGAGGCATCCTTGTAGCAGAATAAGGAAACTCAATGATTAGTCAGAAAATTTCTTAAAGGCCTTGCTTATTTCAGCTTTTGCTGAAGGGATCTATATGAAGACATGTTTTTAAATTTGCATCAAAACCTGTAACAGGATTGTCTTACACTGTTTGTGTTGTTTTTGAGAATTCATTCAATTTACTTTCACTGTTGCTTTATTTCTGCCTCCTCACTTAAAATACCATCCAACTGCTCCAAAGCAGAATGAGATGCCTGGGCGGTGGGGCCTTCAGAAGAAGCTGTAGCACAAATTTTAGCCCTACACGAGAGTATATCCATTCTCACTGTAGCTCCTACATCCTGGCCTTCCATGCCAGTCTTGTTGGAACATTTCTCTCTCATGTAGGGGATTTAGATCAGTGGCTTAAGTGCCTGCCTGGCAGGGACGAGGTCATGAGTTTGATCCCTGATTAAAAAAAAAAAATTATGATATATTGTTATATTATGGAGCAGCCAATAACATTCACCTACCATATATAAAATTGTTTCCTTTTATATTTGCATTCTTGGATCCAACTGCTTGTTACTTTTAAAACTAGGCATATCACTCAAAGCAGATGCTAGATGAGCTTCAGCCTTATCCCAGTGGGTGAAGTCCCTTATCGCTGTCCATCTGTGCTCCTGAGATCTTGACAGACTAGACATGGAGCTGACTGTCTAATTGCTTCAGAATTAAATGTCAAAGTTTTGTGGAAGGTGTTCTTTATACAGAGTATATTTAAAAGTGTTATTATCTTTCACATATTGCATTTATTCCTGATGACATAAAAATATATGGAATTTTTAAAACATAAACCCCAATATTCAGGCATATGATTTCAAAAAGATCAATAATATAAATAGCTACTAGTAGTTAAGAAAATTCAAGTTAAAATAATATCAGGTTATCTATCAGACAGCTAGAAAAAATTGTAATAACACCCACTGCTGGCAGGGTTGTAGGAAAGAGGGTGGAAACATGAATTTTTGTAAGCTCTTGGGAAAGCCATCTGCCAGTTTCTGTTAAAAATTTAAAATGCTCATATCTTAAACTCCAGTAATTCCACTCTTGAGAAGTTGTTCCATAGAAATAAAAGCATCACTAAGTAAGGTAAAAAGCACATGGAAATTACTCTAGGTTCCACTGTGGTAGCAGACTGAAACAAAGAGTGACATTCCGTGGGGAAGGGCTGCATAACTTGTGGCCAAATGAACCAGCAGAATTTCCAGTGAAACATCAATTTACAGAAGCTTCTATACAACATAATTCTATTTGTGTAAAATAAACAGTAGCTAAGTAGAATCTCACATATATGTATAATTTTACAGCCATGAAGATATAGTATATGTAGAAAAAGTCACATGAAACCTACTGTGTAACATGGATAACCTAGAGATGAGGGAAGCAAAGAAAAGAGGAAATGGAGAAGTTTAAATAGATTTAAAGTTTTTAAAAAATAGTACATTTGTTATGACTTAAATTTTGTAACATAGATATACAAGTGTATCTTTGTATATAAAGAAATGTTCTAAAGGAAATGATCATGAGATGGCAAATGTAATTTTTTCATAGTAGAACAATTTCAGGTAATTTGTACATTGTTTGAATTTCTGAAACAAGTATATATAATTTACCTAAAATACATTTAGTATAATTGAATTTAGTATAAAAATTTATTTGTGAAAAATGTCAGGTAAAGTATAAATATAAATACAAATACAAGCACAAATACATACATTCTTTGTACCTGTTTAATGCTACGAGGACAACTTTTAAAATCATCACTGAATCACTCACCTCCTCACCAAGCAGAAACCTACACCGATTCCCTCCCTTCTGTTTACTCTGGAATCCTGTGTTCTACCTGCTGATCTGTCCCATTGACTCTTCAACTCCCTCATTCTGATCTTATTATCTATAATGTGACTCACATAGTACAATTGACGGTACAGTATATTCCTGCCTACCTTAGCTATAATCTTCCATGATTATTTGTCATCTAATGTCATTTTGAAATTATAGGCCAATTTTGAGGCGATAAGCATCATTATTTCACTTAATGTGTTTTAGCAGTTCAGCCTTTAAAAAAAATTCCTCTTAATGTGAACTTTATGTTCGACTAAGCATCCAGAGATGAGGAAGTATAAATATGAAAACTTTAGGCACAAATGTAAGAGCTAAGAGTACTCAGTCTTGGAAAGGAAAAGAAAAACTTAGAAAGGGCATTCTGTATGGATATAAGTACTTCAATAGAAATAGGTACAGAGACAAAAAGTAGTATAGCCCAAGAAGGAACTTTTCACATAAAAAGAACTCGACTTGGTAGTTTGGGAAAGTTGGGGATTTCCTCTGCAAGAAAATGTTCAAATGGAGATGTGGTTTTCCTGAGCAGAGAGGTAGCACAAGAACTTAGGCTGAAGGTAGATGTGGGTTCAAATCACCTGTATTTCCTTTGAACCCTGGATATTCTTGTTGCTCTTTACACGAAGTTATTCATTTCAAAAGATGGCTGAGTAGAGTCATGCAGTTTCCACAAACACTGGGGTTTGAGTCACATGATAGTTTTGAGGGCTCTGCACATATATCCCATCCTTTCTTTTCATATCTTCTTTTTTGGTGTTCTATCTTCCAGATGATGCTGAAAAGCGCACCACGGAGAAAATGTGCTGGGGATCCCTTTTTATTTGTGGGTTTAATATTGCCCCACATTGCTGAGGATCATTTTTTAATACTTGGCTGTCACATACATATCAGGATATACATATTTTATACATACATATTTGTAATCATGAAAGGGGTTTTAAATCTTAATTATTTCCTCATTCTTCTTCTCTGTGCCTAAAATTCAAGTTTAAACCATAGAAGTAAAACCAATTTTTCACCTTCCTGATTCTCATCTTTTGGAAACTTTCTTTGTCCTATTTAACTTGCAGAATCAAAAGCAACTCCCAAACAGAGGTAACACTGGGCAAAATATATGGTCCTCCAGTATTTTCTTTAATGATCTCCTTGTTTCTTAAACATGGTCCTTCTTCCTTTGTGTATCAACTCTCCTCATCCCAGAACCCGAGATGTCATTTTACAACCTCAGAACAATTTAAGCAACATTCAGAGGGAAAGTTTGGAAGAGGATATTGGCAGTCATCTCCTTTGTGATCTATAGTTCCTTGAGGAGTTTTCCTTCTTCACTTGTTTTTAATGTATTTATTTAATGACATGCTAATTTTCTTGGATATGTTTAAATTCTTTGTAATTCACAACAGTCTGAGCATTCTAAGAACCAGTCTTTGAACTGTCTTTGTCTATTACCAAAGTAATGACCACGTTTAGCCAGCTGTATATATATAAAATATGCCTTTGGTGCTGTCTAGTACCAATTCCTTTATTCAAGTAGAGTCATAGTTTTAATTCCCTGATTTTACATAATCTAAATATAGAAATGATTCATTAAATTTGTTACAAGAATAATAACAAACACATTTTTATGGTTTCCATTTCTCTATAACTTACTCAAAAACATTTTAAGTATAAAGACCTGGGAATTAGAAGAAAAGGAGAACGTTGGCCAAAAGTTTTCAATCAAGTGGAAAAATCGTGTCCTAGTAGGTCAGAGCCTAAGAATGTGAAGCATGAAGGTGAAATAGAAAAAAATTTGAAGAAACACTAGCTTTTAAAAAACTAAAAATGTTATATCACAGCATGTGGCTTAAATGTAATAAAGACAGGGAGTTATAAAATGGCAATGAGAGTATGGAAAATACATCCAACTGAGACTCTTTTTGAGGATCCCATCTTAAAACCACAAATAAATAACATTCACCAAATGTGAAGAACTTAGAATTTTGTGACTTTTACTATTACTTTCCCATGAGCAGAAACTTTTTACTACAATTTATCATCTTTGTTCTTACAAAATACGTAGATGTGCTTTCATCTTAACTTAGAGAAGTATCCAATTATATCTATTTCTAGAAAAACACACAGCCAATTTTCAAAGACAATTTTCAAAGCAAGAACATGAAATAGACATGGTTCCATTTGAATGTCCATTTTCTCCCTTCAGCTCTCTAGAGGAAGAAATATTTAAATATGGGGAAGAAAGACACCAAGAAGAGAGTGAAGATAGCAGAAGTAATTGCATATTATTCTGGTAAAACTATATGTAAGAAAAAATTTCAATAATTGTAAAAACTTATTTTCATAGTTTAAACATCTTTTGTAAGCTTCATATTATACCTTTACAGTTAATGCATAACAGTTCAAACTTTTCACACTTTAAATAATAGTTTAAATGGCTGAAGGGCATTGTCAGCCTTTCGTGAGGATGCTTTTAAGAATTAAAATATATATGTTGGGGGCTGGGAATTTAGCTCAGTGGCATAAGCACCTGCTTGGCAAGTATAAGGTTGTGAGTTCAATACCCAGTACCCTCCCAAAAATATATATTATGTTGGTAAATTGTTTCAGAAATAAACAAGAGGATGAAAACCAAGCAAACTATTGGAAATAGACGAGAATAATCAAGAGAGGACACCTTGTGGTGGGGGGAAGTGACATCAGCTCTTCTGCGGCTTGTGTTGCTACAACTACTCCAAAAAAAGTCCTTTCTGGACCAGAGGGAAGGAAGTCCTACCGACAGCAAAGTCAACCAATGAACAAAATGTTTTCTTACTGGTAATGAGTGCAACACCGCTATTTACTTGTTTTCTGTACATAAACAATGTATTAAATTGCTATAAGCTAAATTTTCCCAATCAAAAAATTGATAGCTACATTATAGAATGGGTGTAAAATTTAGGAATATATTGAACATGTAGTCTTTATAAAGTGTTTCACACAATTTTGCTATCGTTAATAAGCTACCCATGAAAAAAACAAACCACTCATAAACTGGTCAAAATCCCATATCTAAGAGATTTGTAATATTGACAGCTTATTTCTTTTTTAATATGAAAATATCACAAAGAGTATGAATGGAGCATAGCACATATGATTGGAGTCCAGAAAGCTGAATCTCAGGCTGCAATCATCAACATAATTACATTTTCTTATAAAAGTTGCTTATCTTATGAGGGCCAATGTTTTCTTACTGGGTAAGTAAGTAAAAGAATTTTAAAATGAATTTTTGGATGCTGCTAATCGTTCAACAACACTGGTTAAACACTAAAGAAAGGGTTTTTAAACTATAGAAAATAGTTTGCATATAAAATTTTTATCTCTTGCATTAAGAGAAAGAATTTTTACTATGTAATAATTTCATTTGGATCAGTAAGTGTGAAAATGTTCTTATTTATCTGCTGTGATAAGTAGGGAAATGATTTCTAAGGATTCATTTTCTTTGTAGTTTAATGTAATTGCAATGAATTTTTACTCACCTCTTGAAACCTATGGATCTCTAAAATCAGTCATTTAGAATTCAAAGATCTAGTGCTGCTATTAAACTGTACGACTTTTAAATGTTAAAAATCACCAAAGCACCTCTAATTCTACTAGTAATGACATAAACAGCCTCTAATACTAGATATTAAGAACCCATATTAAGTCATAATAAATATTCATGCTGAACCATAAGCCACCTGATATTGCAAATGGTTATTAATTTTGTCACTTATGTGCCACTGTCAGATGTGATAGCATAATAGTTATAATTTATTAAGTAATATGTCACAAGAAAACATCCATTTCTACACTATTTCCATAATAGTAGCAGTGGATGTTGCCAGGGCATGGTGGAGTATAAATTATTTCTCAATTTGAACATGATGCTACTGCAATAAAATATCCCATGGTTAAGAATGTCATTAGTATGCACTGTAGAACAAGCTCGTCACATGTAACACACACACACACACACACACACTCAAACACCCAAAGAAGAAAGAAACAGACAGAAGAAAGCATTAAAGCAGACAGTCCTCTGGATGACAGCAAGCACAGCAGGGGCTGATGAATCTTGGATAGAGATGTGTAAGGAAAGGTTATCTTTTTGGCAGCAAGCTAAACACTTTCCTCTTATCTACAAGAAGCTCAGTTCAAAGCCAGGTCAGCAAGGCAAACTTGGAACTGATGGGAATTAGAAAACACATATCTTGTACACAAAGCTATTATTTCCAAAGGGTGATTACATGACAAATAAAAGTGGAAGAGCTCATTAATTTTATTTAACTGTTAATCACCAGATGTTATGAGCCATATGGAGAGAAATTTAATTTAATGTTTTTAGATCTATGAATGCTGTGTGTTTGTATCTCTGGATGTGTATGCATGTGGTTGTGTGCATGTATCTAAATAGAGCTCAAATAAATAATGAAATCTAAGCAAATAAGTGTATGTTACAGATCTTTTATTTCAACAGTGGAAAGAAAAGCATTATAATATTTGCGATAATGTCACCTTAGCATAATTTTTATAGTTTCTAGCATATTTTTAGACTCTATTTTCATTTTTAATAATAATATTAACATCACTACTTTCTTACAGGAGAAATTGAGGTCCAAAATGCTCATAATCACTAAATTAGCAAGTGGCAAGAAAGGGCTTGAACACTATAAGTCCACTCTTCACTCAAGTTTCTGAGAAAAAGTATATGGTTGAATTGGTTTTCCTGGTGTCTTTGCAAGTATATTAGGTTATTTCTTACCACCAAATATACAAATTATTGATCCCCTGACAAAATTCAAGCTCATGATCTTGACTTCCTATCATGAATACTTAATAGAAAACTAAATCCATGGTTCATTCATTCACCTAGCAAAGTTTTAACACTTGCATATCTAGAAATCTGTTCGTGACTACAGTATACATATAAATAAAACACCATGTCTGACTTCGGATTGCACCTGCCTACTCACTAAAGGAAAGGGTCAAATACTATTGGCCATTGCAACCCAGGAGGAAGTTCACAAATCTCCTAGTCACCTTTCATAAAGATACAATAGGAACAAAGGAAAATATACTAAGAGGACCTTGTATACCACAAAGTTCAAAGGATACATATTGTGTGGATTTAAAAGCACAAAGCTTACATGTGATTCTTACTAATATTGTTTCATTTTTCTCGTTGCCTCGCTCTCTCTCTCTTTTTTTTTTTTTTTTTTTTTTTTGTTCTTTGGGTCTTGTCAAGGCATCAGTCAAAATCACATTTTTAACATATGTCTCCCAAAATAAGACCTAACTGGAAAATAAGGCCTAGTATGACTTTTTGGATGTTCATAATAATATGGCCTTCCCATCAAAATAAACCCCAGTTAAGATAGTCAGTCAGACAAAGGCATTTATTATGCCCATGTCAACACACTACAGATGTACTGAATTATAAAACAATGGTATTAAATGTAAATAAATAAGATTCTTGACATTAATACTTCAAACAAATGACAATATAAATTACAAGTTTTTATAAATATCCAAGCATGAGTTTTTGCACCAGAGGTAAATGCCTGTGTAAACAGATGAACTCTAGAATTAATGCCAAATGACCCCAGAATATGGGCACAACTCATGGATAATGTTTGTACTGAATAAAGACTTCAAGTAATGGAAACTTTGTGGAGCGTTGCCTGCAAATACACGACTTGGATGAAGAATTCATGTGGTAAAATTACTGACAGCTGTTTAGCCAGGGTAACAAGCAGGTTGCATGGACGAGAAGTGCTCATTTAGGAAGAGCTCATTTAGGATTGCTGTACATGAGAAACTGGGGCCAGTTGTTCTAAAGGGAATGGAGTCCCAAGAAATTCACGCTGGAATTCAGAGTTTGGAGAGTTATGATGATGTTCTACAAGAAGATGACATGTCTATGTTTGAAGAAATGCAAATTTTTGTACATGAATAATGAATAAATGCAATTTGTTGTACATGAAAAATTAAGACATCACTTAAGTTAAACCTTACTGCATTTTTTGGGAACAAGAATTAATGTAAGACCCATTCTTATTTTCAGGGAAGTATGGTACCTCATCTGACCAAAGTGAGTGTGTATTCATTCAATGAGAAGAGGCTGAGGAGGTCGTGTTCCTTCCAGAGTGAAGCTACTTCTTTTGAGAGGTCTTTAGCCATGATGGCTGAAACTGCAAGGAATTTTGAAACAAGTCTGGTATTGGTAAGACTTGAGATCTCTTCTAAGACCTGACTTGGACCATTTAGGAATAACAAACTGTAGAGACAGCTTAGGAATGAGTAAAATCTGGAACTCACAGGTATTTTTTTAAAGATCTTTTATATAACAATACTTTTTCCAATGTATGATAAATAAAAGTATGAACTTGCAGTGTGAGGAAACCTCAATAATCTCTGTAAGAAAGTGTTTGATATACTTATTTTTGACTAATCAATCTGACTTCAAATCTGACTTATTTCAGTGTAAAGATTCTTCTGGTCTTACCTATTAGCAAGGCACTGTGAGAAACCTTCCAAGAATAAAGCGTCTGTGATAATTTCCATGGAGATGTTCATCACACTGCTGTCTCACTGCTCACACCGCTATGTAAAACCAGTATATCTTGGACAACCATACTGTGGTTCCCCTCCCAGGCTTCCCATCTCCTCGGGATACTGAAACAGAGTGAGGCACACAGCTGTATTAACCAGTCTCAGAACATCCCTCCTCCTTAAGGAGACGGTCTCTCCTTCCTTCAATTTGCTTTGGGAAATGACTGTTCCTTCTTGACCTTCAATACCTACCACAGTCTCCTTGAAGGATTTAAACTGTAAAAAATAAAAGTAGAGTCAAAAGCCAAGAGCTAAAGCGTCCTGCAAAAGGGGGGGGGGGGAGAGAATTTCTCCCTCAAATACTAGCTGCTTAAAAAGACACAATGAAAGAAGTGACCACCATATTTTAATTTTCTCTTTTTATACTCATTCAAAATTTCATCATTATACTTCATAGAATTTTAATAACAAACTGAATAAAATTTTATAGCTTTTTGTCAAACAAGGGGAGGTTAACTGATGAAGTAATTATATTCAGTTGTATTTCATTTTAATTTATACTCATTTAATGAATAAATATTATGTTACAAGGGACAAAACTACATTACAACCATAACCAATATTATGAGATAAAAATCAATAATTAAACTTTTCAAAATGTTTCAAGTAAAGATAACATATTCCCCCCCCTACCCCCCAAAAAATTTGGTATTTAGGAAACACTTCTCAAATTCCAAGAAAGAGTAAAACTGGCTAAAGAAATGTATGGACCTAGAGTTTAAGAGGGCTATACAGTAAACATTCTTACTTCTAATGATTTAAATCATTTAAAAAGTAATTCTCATTCTAATAGCTCAGTGACCTGGAACAAAGCATGAACATTTTGATTTATTCTAATGTAATAGTTCAAATTTCTTATTTCATTTTTACACACTCATCTCTGCATCAAGAAATATCACTTAATGCCTGTGAACTTGAGATTCTCATCTGTAAAGTAGATTCAGTCATATCTCCTTTTCACGGATGGCAAAGGGATACAAAACAATATTGGTAAAGTGCTGAGCACATCACCTTATACCACCTTAATAGATTCTAAGCAAACTAACTGTTGGCATCTAATGATTTTCATAATACACCCTGGTAGTGACAAAGGCTTAACCTTGGGACAGCCTGAATTAGCACTGCTGATGGAATAAATCATTTGGGCTCAGAAGTTCCTCCCATATCTGCTTGTATTGATTCGTGAAAGCTGGTTGTGTACAACGCCCCCTTGACCTTGCTTTTCATGGCATCATTTGGTGGAATAAAATGGATTGGCAGGGCGATGTTTACTCCACAAAAATTGAATAAAACTATTAATCAAGGATTTCTTTTATCACAAAGCTGCTTTTAAATATTCATCAGCATATACTAATCTAAGCTCTTAGATCTGAACCCAGTTGTGCAGGCAATATCTATTTGGCTCAATATAAAGAATATGACGCAGATGTCATCTCTCAGAGAGGCTACTAAGGATTTTAAGTTATAAGGTTTCATTTACAGCTAATATAGCTTCTAAGGTGTATTTAATTATCTTGGGGGAAAGGTCAAAATGGGTGATACTCATTCCCTATGTTGCTAAACGTTTTAAGAAATCTTACAGTGGTTGTTTTCTGAGCACTTTCCCTATATTTCTTGAAGGCAGAATAAAAGGCCCTCAGAAAAATCAGAGCATTGACTTTTTTTCCCCATCTCTTTTATGTTGGCAACTCAGCAGAGCTTCCCCCTCAAGGCAGAGTTAATAGCTCAGGCCTTTCAGTTCCTTCCCATTTTGCTCAAACTATTAATATTGCACTTATCACACTGTGTTACTGTCAGATTCTTGTGCCTCTTTTCTTGGCAAGATCACGAGCTGCTCAAGGACCTCCCTTTCACCTTTTCATTGTTTGCATCTAAAGTGCTACTTGGTTCCTAGTAGGCAAATGTAGCTGTCCAATGGACCAGAGATGGCTCACATGCAAAGAGACATAGAACAGATACTCCTCAATTAAACAAGGGTTGCATTTTTAAAAACTATAGATTATTCTTCTAGGTCATAAAAATATTTAAATAGCCCTTCCACAATGAAATTCAGATCATATATCAAATGCAAGAGCAAAAGAAAAGACAGAGCAGTTGATTTTTCTCAAGGAGGCTACAGAGACCTTAGTCTACATTACCAGAACCTTACCAGTGGTTCTGCTATAGCTACAAGGTCACCAAGAGGTAGAGTGTAGAATTACATCATGGTGTCACCTAACTATTACATCTAACATAGCAGTTCTCAACTCTTTTGAATTCTAAATCCCCTTTTAGAACAAATATTTTCTAAGGTACATTTGCTATCTTGGAATTTAATTTGTAGATAGAATAAACTGTCCATACTTTCAGGAAATGGAAGTCATGTCATAATTATAATCTAAAGAAAAAAATTTTAAATTAGGTGGCTAGTGAAATAGTATCTACTTTGATGTGAACATTAGAAGATATATTAAGAGTTTGAATGCTAGTCTGTACAGAGAATCATCATGAATTGGTCAGCAGCAGGGTAACTGATACAGATGGTTTGCATTGTCCAATGAGAAACTATGATTTTGCATCTGTCATGATCACTTGAAAATGAAACATTTGCAAGAGTTTAAAAGCAAACAAGGAGTAAAGTACATTGGACTAATATGGCAGTGAAATTCCTAAAAATTTGGAGTGTATTAAGACTGCATGCATATTTTATGTATAAAGTGGATTTATGCTGTAATTGGAATAACAACAAAAGGTTTTCAGTTTATATACACATGTGTCTGAGAAGAAGCAAATAGTCACTCTCAGTGTGGGTCTCATTCATCACATGGGATTTCCCTGCACACCACAGGGCGTGTGTGATAACACTGCACCTACCCATAACCACAGAGAATCCCACCCTTCCACTGCATCCCAGTGACACCCAAAATCCCATCTACTTCCTAACAAGACTCTCTAAAATTTTGGTACAATGAAGATAGTCAAGTGTTTTCTAAATCTCAAATCTGGTCTGAAAACTAAGTGAAAAAAGTGTTTTTGAAACCTTCCAACGAACTATATGACACATTGAATAAACAAAAATATTCTTTCTGCAAAGAATAATTCCAGGCAAATTTGGACATTTCTAGCAATTCCATAATTTGGAGGCCTTAACATCATTCGCTCTTTAGATTGTCTCCTCATGCCAAGGGCAGCATTCACCAAGGGTAAAGCACCTTTGGAGGAACAGCAGGATCCTTCTAGCTAGTTGGTACTGCCATCTAGTGACTTCCCTAAACCAGTCAGCTAGTTTCGTAAAATTTAGCTATCCACATATTTAAACAAATCAAGTTCATAAATATCTGGTTTCTCATTTTTCTGGAGGGTTTTTGTGAGAAAGCTGATACTAAAATTTTGTTGTCAAATAGATGCTACTGTTTCTGGCCTAGCTACTTTTTGGCATGATGATATTCATTATTAATTCTGTAAAGTTTTTAACTTTATCTGGTATATGCCTAAATCTTGGCATCCCTCCTCCCATTAATAGCATTTCTATTTCTGCATAAGGAGCTGAAGGAATGCTTTGTTGCCATGATATATAGACTTTTGCTGGATTTATTCAGACTTGGCCAGTATGCCTATGCTCAACTGTCTAAACATCTGACCTCACTGAGTAGTCAAAGATTGCTATCTGTTTATCTTGTTTCTCAGATGAGTGCAGGTTTTGCACAGGGATCATCAGCAGTTGAAATGGAGTGGGAATTTGTACTATGTGTTATGAAGTGTCACCTGAACATAGCATGTGGCCATTGGCAGATTACATACACCATGATGCCAAGATCCAAGTGTGTGATATCAGTCCCACAGCCTTCATCCTACTTAATGCATGTGGTTCAGATGATTCTGGAAAAGACAACAATCAAACCTCTATTAGTAAAAAAAAAAATTTATACATACATATATGTGTGTGTGTGTGTGTGTGTGTGTGTGTGTGTGTGTGTGTGTGTCTACAGGCTGTCAATAACACTTCATCTCAGGCTTTTAACACCCTATTTCACTTTATTTTCTGGATGTATCTATCACAGTGCTAGTTAATTTTAGTTAAAAATCTGAAACCCTAGTGGAATGCAAGCACCACACAAGCAGGAAAGAAGGGCCCACATAGGCTCTCAGACTCCTTAGAGCCTAACAGTGTCTCCTTGATTGCATAGGCCTTCAAAAGAGTACTTATTAATTTGCATTCGCAGACAATCATCTCTATTTGTTTGTTTAAACCTCACAAAATGTCTCACTACCATTTTCACATGGACTCTATTAACACTGCTTTTTCACCAGTGGGTTAGTCAAGCTTGTCCTCATCAATTACTCTTCCCGTTACTCAAATTCTTCATTTGTGCAATCAGAATATTATAGAAGAATGATAATTTCTATTTCCTCTCCTTAACTTTGATTTATTTCCATTTTATAGCTTATTGTTGTAGCTCAAACATAAAAATGTTACATAACAGTGATGATGGAAGAATAAGAGCCTAGATTTTTAAAGACCTGTGTGAAAAGACATTGGTATACACCAATGCCATTACCAATCTGCATCCAAAGATGTGTTGTCAGTTATTTTTGAAAGGTATCCTCTAAGGGTCCAAAGATCTATCAGAGTTTTAGAGTTTGAGATCAAAATGAATAAAATAAAATAAGATAGGGAAACAGTCTTTTAAACAAGCTGTATTTGGTGCTAAAATCATTTTGGTGGTGGTAGTTAATTGAAGGAATGATCACATAGCTTTCTATAGTAATAATTTGCATGAAAGCACATAGATTTAGTGTTTTAAGTGCAATTTTCTTATTTGATCAATGTAATCTTCTGGTTTATTTTAATGATACTGCTAGCACTGGACTGTCCCAATCCTTTAGTTTACTGCTAATTGTGGACTTCTAAGCCATGCTCTACATTCGTAGATAATATTGTGTGAATTATTTCTTTACCAGCTAAGCCCATAAATTTAAAGTGTATAGAAAATAGCAACTTTGAGAGATCATTTGTTTTCAAAATCCAAGGTTTACTTTCATGATTTGAAAGTAGCAGCTACTAGATCACTTTGAGTTCACGATCAGGTGGGCTACGTAAGTGTGTTCAAGGCCACTCTGCACTACAAAGTGAAACCCTGTCTAAAAACAAGAAAACAAACAAAAATTCTCATAAAAATTCTTCAGAGATATTAACCAAAGCCCCAAAAGTCATACAAGTGCATTCTTCCCTCAGAAATTTCTAATTCTGCCTCTGAATGGCCACATAAGCTCAAATCTCTGCAAAGCCAGGTAACATTGTACTCTAGATTAGTACACTTGGTCCACTTTGTTGAGCTTTGTTTTTGAATGGTTTTGTCATTGTAACTAGGAAAAAACCTCACAGAACCAATTTTACTTGAATTGGGACCCCTTCTCCTTTGGAGAATCAGTTACATCTGTGTTATTATCACACATCTGTGCTCCTCTTGCAACTATCAGTATTTCAAACCTTATCCATATAGAGTGCAAACTTCATAATGAGTAGATTGCTAATGCTATGAGGTCAAAAGCCAGTAATTTTAAAGATGCCAAGTCTTTGCTACGTGGACTAAAACTTCCATCACTACATGAAATGTTAACTCATCTATAAAGTTGCAAGATGATTTCACTATTTTTAAAGCAAGGTGAGGAGATGAATTAATAAACTTTTAATACTCAGATCTCTGGGAATTGTAATTACTTTGTTTGAATTGTTAGACAGTTCAACAAGTCCTTAAACTGGAATATGTGTTCCCAAATGAGCAGACCAATTAATTATATGCAAGAATTTTGAGAAAAAAACCCTAGAAGTATAAGCAGAACTGTTTTTCAAATTGTCATCTGATTACACATAATTGGTAAGTGCATGTTTACCTTAGTATCACTTTTATTATTACTGAAGTTGGGTAAATCCCATTCTATTTGACATACTACATATAAATCATAGTATTTTTAAATTTTTATTCTGATAATCTTTGCTTAGCTTGTGGCTGACAAAAAAAAAAAAACCCTAAAACCAATTCTTCTCAATCATCTTATATTCCTCTTTGCCTTTTCCTTAGCTATTTGATAAAGCTTAATGAAATGCTATCGTAGAATGCATGACCAAAGAGCACACATTTTCACCAAATTAACTTTTTCTGGGAAATTGGGAAGTCTAGAAGTAAAACTTTGACCAAATTTTATACTTTGAATGATGATCTGTACCACTTTATTTATTCATTGTACCAACCTCTGATCACGGCTAGATCTGATCAGTTTCTGGTTATCCTACTTGATTCTTTGGTATCCTTGAATGGTATTTTTCTTTCATTCATCCATGAGGTTTTCTTCATTCTGACTCTCCTATCCCATTCAAATTTCAAACAGATTTCAATGTGTTTTTCTAAAAACAAAAGAGGAAAGCAGAAGCGGAGCAGAAAATTGAAAAGGTTTGATGAAAAAAGCAATGACCTGGACTACATTAGCATGATTTTCAGAAAGAACAGCAGCGAAGAACAACAATTTCAAATTTGTATTCGCCTAAAAACCTAGCTTTAAATTTTAAAAAATTATTTGATCTGTCTTCACATGTTAGCCACCCCAATCCTTTGTATATTTGGACATACATAGCACCCTACATATAAGCAACTTTTAAACCCACAGGATATTCAAACTCATTTTAAACAGTTACAGGAACCAAAAAGATATGACAATAACAAATAAGCTTATCAAATTTCAAATGATAATATAAAATATGCAGAATTCCTTACAACATGTGTCTATAATTTAAGTGATGCATAGAATAATATATAGTAAGAACAGAAGTAAAAACTCACAGAACTTTGAAAATAATTTAACATTCACTAAACTTAAAAATGTCTCATAACTCAACAATTTCTTCCTAGTTATGTGCCTAACGACAATTTCACACATATGCAACATAAGCATTATTTTCACTAGCAAAAAAACTTAAAGAACTCAAAGATCAATTGACACTAAAACAGAGAGACTTTGGTATAACTAGGCAATGGATCATTATTTAGTGGTGAAATGAATAATATATAATTACAATAATCCACATGTGTGAATCTCGAACTAACAAATCAATTTTTAACGTTTTAAGAGTTATAAATAATAAGTAAAGAAAATAGTCTACATTTATCGGTTAATTCCTCAAACGTTTAATAAGCATCCATGTTGTGTGCCAGGCAGTGGGCTAACATTGGAAATCAATGGATGATCAGAAATAGTACCTGCCAATGAGACATAATATTGTGAATGGGACAGCATGTGATAGAAAATTACACTATAATGAAATGGACAATGTGGAAACTCGACAGTGTGAAAGAAACACACTGTAAGATAGACTCAGTTTGCAGGGGAAATGACCATGAGGAGGTGCCATCTGAACACACTTCAAGGAGCATCTAGAACCTTGTTGGGAGAGGAAGAGAACTCCAGGCAGAGGAAAGGGCTTGGCGTGCTTAGGAGCAGCAAGAACTGGAGAGCAGGTTCTCTTTATATTCCAGTCTATTAATTGCAGGGGAAAGTTAAGTCCTTGTCTCAGTCACCTTCTTCATTGCAAGACACAATATTCATCATGGCCTGGAAGATTCAGGGTGGGAGATGCGAGGCTGCTCATCTAAGGGCTCCTTGGCACTGGGGAAGCAAAGAGAGAGTCAAGGGAGGAGGTGGGAGTGAAATAGATCCTTCTGGGTTACACCCACAGTGACCCACCTCCACACAACAAGTCTGCTATGGCCCCTGTAATTTAATCACCTTCCCAAAGCCCCATCTATGATGGCCTGAGGCCTTAGGGGGACATCTAATTATAAACCGTAATTTACACCATTAAGCTCAACATATCCAAAAGGAAATTCATGATTTATCCATAAAAAAATGTGCTGCTCCTGATAAATGAATTTGGTTTCAGGCATTCTGGTTTTAAGTATATCCATTTGTAATTTATAGTGTTGATTATTTAGTTTTTTGAGTCAATACCAGCTCTTTTCTATTTTTGCTTCCCTAAGGCATTAAACCCTTACTTACAAAGGCAGTTCAGCAGGTGAATACTGTGGGAAAATAATAATGAATTGTGTTTGATCTCAGACCACTCACCAGCTTCTCAGAGAGATTTGGCAAGTCCAGCACCAACCCAGAAAAGAAGCTACACCTTGAGGCCCCGCCACCATCAGAGGAGCATCAGTGAACCAGCATGCTGTGCCTCTCCACCACTCCAGGAACCCAGATCGGAGAAACCCAGTTGCCCAGTCCAATCCTCTACACTGAGGGACTGGCAGCCAATGCAGGAAGTACCCAGAGTGAAGCAATGGTTGATTAGGAGGAACACAGGAAAATATCACAATGAAGGAGCAAAATATAATCTCAGACCTCCAGCAGAACAAGTCTAGCAGACACAGGTACAGTAGAAATTAGAAGTCACACACCTGACACTTGTGAAAAGATAATAACTGAATTAAAGAAGCAACTTAGGGGGCTGGGGATTTAGCTCAGCGGCATAAGCGCTTGCCTTGCAAGTAGGCAGTCGTGAGTTTGATCCCCAGTACCGATAAAAAGGAAAAAGACAAAAAAAGAGAAGCAACTTAGTTCTTCATGTATTGTTTGGTTTATTGACATGCCCATGTCTGCGTCTGTACAGCTATTTTGAAGATAACAAGAGGTATTACAGTAGCTATTGTTAATTTCCTATTATCTTGATTTATATCCTATATCATTTTCATTGGTTGGTTAGGTTTGGTTTTATTCTGTTATGTTTTGTTTGGTTTTATTATGTCTAATACGGGCAGTTATTTTGAGGATAAAAAGATATATTATGGTAGCCAATGTTAATTTCCTATTATCTTGTTTTGAAGTCTTATATCACTCTCATTGTTCTGATTGGCTTTATTCTGTTTTGTTTGGTTTTATTCTCTTTAATATAAAAAAACCAATGAATTTGTGTTTATATTTCTAAATAGACCGAAAGAAAATGGTAACTTGAAGAATGGGAACATATCTAGAGATATATCCCTGAAAACAGAAGGCCCCAGTCCTATGTTTATCTATTACAACAGCCAAAGTATTTCCTAGTTTGCCCACAAAAATATGAGTGCTGAGTATTTCTTCACCTATATAAATTAACCACCTCATATCCATGTAATCCCTGAAGTAAAGACTTTCATTATGAAGGTTTTGTGTAGGCTATATTTTTATAATGAGAAAAATGCTAAAATATATTATACGTCTTTTACATATAGTCATCACTAAGAAATGAAATTTGGAAATAAATCACGTTTTTTGTTTATAAGACACTGTAAATTATACGTTATTGAATCATAATAATATAAAACCTCAGACTCTAAAATTTTAAAAATCTCAGATATCCTTTAGTGTTGTAGGTTTTGCAATTACTGACATTATTTTTGCTTAATGACCCAACTGTTATGATTAAAAAAAAACCCTTAACATTTTAAATGTAAAAAATTTTGGAAACTACTACATATATATGCATAATATAGCTTATATTTTTTCACTTTTAGAATGAGTATTTTCTTCTTTCATAAAACTATATGCTTTTATGTTAACTTGTTAGACACTAGGGTCTTTCAGTGTTTCAAAAATGCTACATGTCATACCAGCATTTAATAAATGGCACATTTGCTCCTGCGCCTGCTTTTTGCAAAATACCTCTTAGTACAGCTCATCGTTCTCACCAATATGACTGAAAAAGGGATGCTGTCACAAAAGGTATTCATTATGCTACAAGAAGGCAGCGTTCAGCCAAAGGAAGGAGTCCAATTGCATGACACTTTACACAAAGGAGAATGTCCTTAGAGATGGATGACAGAGAACTGCAAAATATATGCTGTAATTAAAATTGTAGCCAAGCGCTCATGATTTTCTAGATGCTACAAGCTACATTAATTGACTAGGTGGAATTTTAAATTAGCAAAGTACTATAATCAACACAGGGAGGGTTATAATTAAATATGCTTGCTGATAAGGGTCATCAAGTGAGATAAACCAGATTCACAGTCTGCTGTTACTGTGATTCAAATGATTACAAATAAGATTGAGACAAAACAACTTAAAAGAAATATTGCATCAGTGGTTGATGAATCCAGAATTGTAAAGTCATCAAGATATAAGTAGCAAACAAGCTGAGATTAAATCCTCTGTAGAACAGAAAGAGGCAGAGAATTTTGTTCCAACCCAGAGTTCCACTGGAGACACTGAATGAATGGAAGCTAACAGTTACATGAGATGAACGCTCATCCTTTTGTTATCTTAAATTGCTTTTTTCCTCTTTTATTTAGAAGGGGGAAAATGCTTTACAAGAAAGACAAAGTGTTCAGAGCTACTCATACAATTAATAACTTTAACTTCGGTTTCAAGCAAATCTTTTGAAGAGCCCTCTGCTGGACTCATAATTGAAATGCTGATTCAAAACATGACAAAAGCTTGCCTAGTTGCCAAAGTGTGTGGAAACCACAAAGGAAACGAAAGAAGCAGAGAGTAAGGAAAATGGTCTTTATTATAATAAAACCAGTTATACTTCTAATGCTCATCAAAAAATCATAATGGAATGTTTTCTATGTTTCTTTATAATGCCAGCTTTCTGCTTTCCTTAAAATAATTTCAAGTCATTTAAAATGTTAAATTGTCCTCTCCATCTGAGTACTTATTGCAATTGCTTTATGTTTTTGGTCTCTATCACCCACCAGGATGCAAGATACATGAGGGTATGGTCCATCTTCTCCTGCTTGCCGTGGAATTAACATACACATTGGAGCATGTACTGGAGAACACTTTGTCCCACTTCATGCCCTTTAGGCCTTTTAAATCTCACCTTCACGCCAGTCACGAGGTTCCATCCGTTGCCCGCATCTGTAATCTGTCAGTCCCACATTGGCTAGTGTCACACATTTGTTAACCTGGAATTTCCCTATACCGAGCAGATTCCATCGAGGTAAAAGAAAATGGATAATCTGAACAATCCAAGAACTATCTTGAACACTGTTCTCTGTACCACTTTTTCAGTTCTCTTTTGTACTCCTGCCACTGTGGTGGGGTGAACACCTCCATGCAAGAGGCCAACTTGATGTACGTTTAATTTGCAATAATGTTTCTGGTCTATAATACCTATTTCTTGATCTCTACCTAAGCCCTTTCTAATGGACAGATTTCCCAGGTGAAATATTGAATGCTTTCTCATTCAAGCATATCTACTCCATAATTATGGGCACCTGTGTGGCTACTTTTAAGTAATAGAACACAGAGTTCTGTAAAAAAATGTTTTTCCCTTTTAATCTTCAGAATGAGCAGTCCAGAGAAACAGTCAAAAGGTTCTTCATAGGAAGTTTAAACATCAGTTAGCCACCTCAGTAATATATCCTTGTTTATTCCACTGATGCCTGATTTCTGCTCCTTATTCTCAATTCTAAAATATGTGTTAAATTCATACTTTCATCTCAGATTCTGATTTTGAACCCAAGCTGTTAAGGAGATCAATAAATGTATTCACTAAATGAAGCGAAACACAAAGCCAAATAAACTTTGAATATTCTCCAATCTCCCTAGTTAATCCATCTTTTTTCTTCATTACTCTTTCTCTATGAATCTCAAATATTGATATTTTCCAGATTTCTAACTCTCATTCTCTTGTCTTCATAGGCAAATAAAATTACCTTAAGCAATCTCATGGATATCAATTATATCCTTCAGAAATGAAGAAACACAGACTTTCTAAGAAAAGCAGACCAGCCATGAAATAAAGGTTAAAAATGCTACATTAAAAGTTAAATATCATCTTCAAAGTGGTTACTCAGTACAGTACATAAACCCAAATGATTCTTACAAAAATGAAACACATAATAACACAAAATTTCTTTTTTGTAAACCACTAATGGAATTTCTGAGACAACAACCAAGAAACCAGTCTCCTTTTTAACATTCATAAATACAAAGCAAAACAAACTCCAGAAATACATTGAATGAAAGAAGTGAAAGACCACCATAATAAAATTATAAAAAGCTAGTGAGGAAAAGAGTAACAAAAATGGAAATACACCTTGTGTTCATAATTTGGAAAAATTAATATCACTGGGATAGGAGAATTATCACAGGAAATCCTGACAGGTGCAGTAAAATGAATGAAGATTTAAACACATTATGCAAAATTAAAGAAGTCTAAAAGACCATAGTGAACATACTAGATGGTTCTATTTATATAAAATATCAAGAATATACACATCAATAGAGACAAAAAATAGATTAGTGGTTATCTATGTTATGGGGAGGCTGAGAGGAAAGTTAAAAGGAAAAATTGGGATTGCTTTCTAATGTGAGAGGTTTCTTTATGAGTGTTCAAAGCCATGATTTCAATAATGGTATCACAATTCTTCAAAACACTTTCGCAAAAAACACTTTTGAAGGAATGAGTTAAAAGATCTGGATTATGTTTCAATAAATTCCAGAAGTTTACTTAATTTTTAAAACACAAGTTTTGAAATTTATAACAAACACAGAAACAAAGTATGTGACTATTGGTAAAAATTCAAAATGAGACTAAAGGAAAGATAAAGTTGTCCTGTTCTCACATAGTCTAGACATATGGTGATCTAATATTGCATCTTTTAATCCCTGGAACTGTCTTTCCCAGGTCTTATTATAAACCAGAATAATTTACTTATTAATAATGACTTATTAAAAAAGTGTACATCTACCACGTGAATCAGTAGTTCAACTCTTATTTGTATACCAAAGAGAAATTTTAGAAAGGTTCACAAAAGGACTTCTACATGAGTGACTATAACATATTCACAATATTCCTGAAATTGACGCCTCAAATACCTATCAGTGGAAGGATGTATAAAAGATATGAATAGAGATTAAATGAGCCAGCGTGGACTACTTACTATTCAGTGATAAAAACCAAATTATTGATACACACAAAAATCTCAAAAATATTATGTTAATAAAAGAAGCTAGACACAAAGAGTACAGTCTTCATAGTTCTATATGGGAGGTTCAAGAAAAGGAAAGACAAATTCATTTCAAAAAGTAGTTATCACTTGGGATAGGAGAATTATCTGGAAAATGGCATAAAGGAAACTTTGGGCATGAGGAAAATATATCTTTATTTGAGTGCACATGGGAATATACATTTTTCAAATCTAAGAGAATTCTACATTCAAAAGCAGTTTCAATGAATACAAAATATGCATAAAAAGACATGATAATGTGCTAATGTACAGTGGACAGCCAGGTGGATTTATTTTCCATGCTCATGTTCAATATTTTATCAAGCTAAGAAAATAAGGTATGTTTATATTTACAGGTTTGTGAAAATATTGTCTCTTATTATGCATGAAGGCCTACAGTGATATGTTCCCAGAATTTAGAAAAATAAAGCTACCCTACTTAGCTCTCTATGAATTAAACTAGCCCATATTTACTGAAGAGAATTAGTTATTTTCAGAGATTATTTGAAGAGGAAGTGATTCACATAATGCTGAGAAAAATCCCCAAACTCTAGTAATTATGGCCATGAGGTAAAAAATACCTAGTGTATGCCACATATTTATCATGTGTTACCTAATTATTATTAAATCGTAAAAGGTATATTTGAATTTAGAAAGTAATTGATTCTTAAGAGTTAAATAACTAGCTGAAAATCATTCATTAGGTAAATGTTCTTTGAGTTTTAGTCTGCATTTGCCCCAATTTCTAAATCCTTCTTCTAAAAATTATATGTTCTTTCCATTAAAATTCCCATATCCTTCCACTGAAAAAAATACTGTTTCTAAAACAATTTTGAACTTTGTTAATGTTATGACTTTCCTGAAAAAAGAATATATCAACCGAGAACACTGTCGAGGATGTATGAATCTTGGAAAGCATTCAATGAAATAAAATAAATTTGGTAACATATTTATTCAAATATCTTCAAAGTAAGGAAATATATTAGTACAGAAGACTTTTCAATTTCCTAGGAGAAAGTTTATGTTCTTATTTTGTGCCTTTGATTTTGGCATATGGAAGTATTTTTTCAGGTCTTAATAATTCATTTAAACTACTTCACAACATTTCATAATTCTTTGTTTGTAATTTTGTTTCCTATATGGTCTGAATGCCAAGAAAGAGTGCCCTGGGTAAAGAGAACGGATGCTCCAGTTCGTGAATATTACACATTATGTTACAAATGAAGAATTAGGATTGTGTTTTAGCATGATGTTATTTAGTGAATGAGATTTAGAGAGCTCAAAATTGCGATAATTTGGGTCTTAAATGTCTTCCAAAGTTTCATGTTATTAAGGTCGTGGTCCCTAGCTTGTGCCACTATTGGGAGCAGTATGAAACTTTAAGATTTTGGCAACTTATAAGACAGACTAAATGTAATCTGTAGTCAGATGGACATGAGCCTTTGGAGGCCAGGAGCAGAATGTCATGATTTAGAACTACAATGTCTCCCCAGAGTCTTCTGCAGTCATAGGTGGATTTTAGGCACTCTGCTTGTCCATGGATTTACCATTTATGAGTTTATAGCTGAATGTGCTATTATGAGGTAGAGCCTGGTCAGAAGAGCCTGGTCAGAAGAGGTGGGTCAGAAGAGGTGGGTCAGAAGTGGTAGATCGTGACCTTGGGAAGGTATGCTGATGTTCCGACTCCTCCGTTCTTTCTGCCTCCTGACTCCATGGGCTGAGCAGCTTTCCTCTACTGTATCCTTCAACCACACTATTTTTGCCTTGGAGCCAGTCAATTACAGTCTGAAATCTTTGAACCGTGAGCCAACCTCTCCTCCTTCAAGTCACAGGTGTTGGATATTTTCTCCCAGCATGGGAAAGTGGGTAATATAAATGGCTATTTTATAGTAACCAAGAGAGGAATTAAGGATTTGTATGTGTTAAGATTCTTTAAATCATACCAGTAAAATGTCCATTCTTTTTTGTTATATTCAACTATCTTGATTTAGAAAAATAAAGTTTGAAAAATTAGGTTGCTGCACACTAAAAACCTTTCCCAGTGACCATACAGGCATTCAGAGATCAACCTTTATTACCAAAGTGGCTTTGGGGGATACTGGAATGTGAATTCCTCATTAATTTCTCCCTGGGCTTTACCTCACTTCATCTTAGCTCAATATTTGCTATGGTCATTACTTCAGCATTCATAGTCAGGCTACTGTGTCCTGTCAGTACTTCTCCTCACCTATCCCCTTGTACTGTCTTGGACTTGCCGTAAATAATGGTGTCCCACACCTGTGGGAACCCATAGGGTACCTACATGCATGATCCAAAATAAGAGAAGTGTTACAAGCAATAACTTCCTAATCATTTAGTAATCAATGGCAATTAATATGTTTTTCAACTTTGTAGTTCCAGAGAAAGAGTCTTAAATTTCCTACCTTCTAATTATAGCAGAGATAACAATTCCTTTCATAACTTGGGATCTTTGGTACTGAGAGAATTACTGTGGTGAGTTTAGATCCCCACCTTTTAATCTCTCCAATCATTTTGTAACCCCCTATTTGTCTGTATTAAATTAATTTTGCTTAATATTTTAGGCATTTTCTGCAATTAATTTTTCTTCGTTATTCCAGTCTGAGGTAAATATTGCATTCTAAGAGTTATTTATTTCTACATACACATTGAGATCTTGAAACAGTGTCAGGCTGTTATGTGACAGAACTTTCCCAAAAACCCCTAACCCACTTGGGAGTCTGGCGGCTGATAATTGTGATAACTGCTAATGGAGCCAAGGAAAATAATGCTCCACAATATTGCCACTATTAAAACCCTTGGTACAAACCTCGAATAACTTCATTGGTGGGAGGGAAGGGATAATTCCACATTAAACAGGCCAAATACTGGAATTCTATTGAGTCAGAGGCTACTGGTCTCTCTATACTTTAAAATACCTTACATTAATTTCACTGAAAGAGCAAGTATCACCTATGATTAGATGTCTAGCAATAAAAATGTACGTGGAGAGTAAGCTTTAATGGATACACTTCTTTAACAATCAAATGCCTTCTTTAAAAATGTATTAATTTGAAAAGGAAATCTTTTAATGTCTACTACTCACGTTCTTACATTGTTAGGCAAAAGATCCTGGATATTAACCTATTTGAAAAGCCAAAGTTATTGCTATAAATGTCAAATAAAATGTTGACCTCTAATAAAACAAATCCTCTATAATGTTTTGCCACTATGCTTGACCATTACAAACCCTCTTTACCATAGTCTCAGATGTTAGAAAATCTATCAAATTCGGTGTAAGTTAGAATCAAGAAGAGATCAACAATGCGCTGAGACTCAATACTTACTAATCAATCAGGTGCAATAATTCAGTTGCCAGGTACTTTTTAAAATAGTATTTGGCTCACTAAAAGATATTATACTTAATAAATATTATGCCATGATGGGGGAATGGATACTGGATTATGTTAAGGAATGTAACATAATTATAGACTGTTACCCATTATACACTTGAATGTCCCTCATTTTATATAAACTAATATGAAGTAGTATTTGTTGTAAACAGTATTTAAATTCCTATTAGTGCTTGATCAGTGTGAATTTGCTCAAGAATGGATGTAAATATACCACTTCTATCAAGTAAAGGTTACTTTTTCTTTTACATTAGGAGTATCATGACACTTCAAATATCAAGAACTGTAGTATCATGGGATGGAGTTGCCCAGAAATGTAACATGTGAGTAATGTACAGGCAAATAAAATAAAAGAAGAAATTCATCATTTCTCCTCTTAGGGCATTTGCTTTTGAAAGTTTTCATTTATAAAGTCCACAATTATAGCCTTGAAATGGAAGTACCCATCTTCATTCTTTAGAGCAAACTTCAAATAGCCCTTTCCTTCCTCAGTGTGAGATTAGGAACAACCTTCATGTTGAATAGGATTTTATATGTGTATTTTCTTTTCCAAGGACAGTAGAAGGTCTGAAGAAATTCTCCTATGCCTCTGGCATTATTTCATCTACAAAGAAGGACCACACTTCAACCAGTAATTATCAGCATGTCAGTTGATTTAGTCTCTTGAGTTTTACCATCCTGTTTCCAAACTGTCACCAATACCGTCATGCTGCCTGTTTGAAATGTCAGTTACACTGATAGGAAAAGCTAACAAGGCTCATAGTATGGTAGATGATGTTCACTAATGATGACCCTGTACTTCTTTTCCAAACCTGAAGCCTAGACACAAGTAACATTCAGAATATCAGCTCATTTAATTGGACAGTTCTGTTGAAGGGTGACTGATTCACTAAGAGAAGGGATAACATATGCTCTTTTAAGATTCTCTAGCTTCTGAGTTGAGACTATCCACAGTAACTTTTAAATGATGCCTATGACTACATTTGTGTTCAGGAAATACATGATGATTCTGATAGAAGTCCTAGTAGACAACTTCATAACTGAGTTTTATACCTCCATTTTCTGCTGTGAGCAACAATATTAACAAAGTTGCATGATAAATCTTTTTGCTTTAACACACTTAAGAGAAAACTTTTCACAAAGAGATTTAAGTATTTTTTTAACTTTATATCAGTGGTTCCTGGGTTAGCAATTATTACTCTATAATACCTGAAAATATACTGTTGTAGAGAGCGAATGTTATCATCTCTTTTACTGGAAGATTTTTAGCAAAACCATACCATTAAAATGTATGTCCAGCCTTCCCATGAGCCAGAGTCCATCATGGGGGAGTGGGAAGAAGCTCAGCAAGAAGACGAAACATGCTTTCCCATGGGCCAGCCAGTGCATGGGCTGGGAGACCAGAAGAGCATCCCCCACACCTTGGCCCTAAGCAACTGACTGATTCAAAGGACCTCAAGATGAGATTGAAAGGGACAGCTTGATGTGTATTGTTTGATTGACTTTGCAAGCCTGGGGCTGGAGATCTGGGTATCTATTTGGAAGATGACAGTGTGCATCATGACAAGTGTGGGGATTTCCTTCTGTCTTATTTTTGACAGCCAATGTTTTGCTCTATTTTGTTTTATTACTGTGTTTGGCAATCTAAGCAACTATTTTGAGGGTAATAATATGCAGTAAACAACCACTGCTAAATTCCTATCGTCTTGCTTTGAAAACCTACATTGTTACTTTTTAGTTGTTGTTGCTATTGTGATTTTGCTTTTGTTGTTGTTTAGGTTTGTTTGCTACTTGATTTTTCTTTAAAAAATGTATGTTCAGTGCCCTAGTAACATGCTACTCAGTTGGTATCTTGATTAATTTGGAACCAACACAACAAAATTTTAGTAGTAGAGCTGAAGTGTTGTTCAGATGTAGCACACTTATCAGTCAAGTACGAAGTCCTATGTTTCATCATAACACTGCAAATAGGTAATAATAAATCACTCTTGTTAAACAATCAGAGTGAAGAGACATCCTACACAATAGAAAAAATATTTACAAACTGCTTTTCAGAATTCTTTTAAGTAATTTATTAAATTACTTAAACAATCAGAAGTTGGGTAGTCCCATGATTCCCTCCCACATTCTAGAGAATCAGAGAAATCAGTAGATTCTCATTACAAGAAGCTGGAAGCCCCAAACAAATAGAACCAGTTATGTCACCTGTCAGGTCAAGAGAAAAGCCTGAAAACTCCTTAATCACTGGAGTTGGAAGGTTGAAGAAGTCGAAGTTTTATTTCTGGGAGACATGGAAACAACAAAAATTTAATTCTTCTGGAAGAATTGAGCTTATACACTCTGGAGGCTTATCTTCATTACATTTTTGTTTCATTTAGGCCCCCAGATTATTGGGTGTTACCCCAAATATTGGATGTACTTCTACCCTCAGTTGGCTGTCCAACATGTCAGTTGGTCACCCTTTTGGGTATACCCCAAAGTGTGCTTTATTAATTTCCTTAGATATTTCTCAACCCAATCAAGCAAACAATCACAATTAATTATCATACAAGATATATATCTGATAAAGGGTTAATGGTCAAAATATAAGGAAGTAAAGTAATTGAACAGCCTTAAAAAAGGATTCAAATTAGAAAAATAAGTAAAGGATTTCCTTAGACATTTTCTGAACAAATGATAAAAAAGCATATGAAAAATGCCCAACAACACTAATTATCAGGGAAACACAGACTAAAACCACAAGGAAATATCATCTCATATCTGTAAGAGTAGCTATTATAAAAGAAATAAATGCTGGGAAAATGTGGAAGAAAAGGAGAAACATTTATACATTTTTGGTGGGAATGTAACCTAGTACAATCATCATGCCAATCAGAAACAGACAATATACATGGCACCAAAAAATTAGCACTAAAAATCAATTCTATTTCTCCATTGCAAAAGTTGCACTCCAAGATTTAAGGAAAATGTTTTTCTCAAGTAATGGAATGAAGCAGCAAATTTGTGTGAAAATATTAGATGTTATTATGGTTTATGTTTAGATGGGTACCCCAAGTCTCATGTAGTCAAGGAAGTGTTTGAATCTAGCATTTGTGATTGGTTCATTGTTTAGTGCTGAGATTGGCAGTGTGAGTGCTGTACCCACCCAGGAGTGAGGAGCTGGCATACAAGGTAAGGGAGGAAAGGAGGCATGCTTTTCCCTCCCTTGCCTCCTTTGCATTTTTGTTCTTATTATTAGTGGTTACCATGAACAGTTGCCCCTCAGCCACACCACCCTGCCTTAAAGCCAGCTGACTATGGACTGAAACCTCTAAAACTATAATATAAATAAACATTTCCTTGTTTTCCTTTGGGCACCAGGTATTTTACCTCAACAACAAAAAATAGTAACCAAGACAGAATTTGGTACCAGTGAATTGGAGTTGTCACTGTGACTGTACCTGACCATCTGGTTCAAGCGCCTTTGGGAATGGCTTGTCAGAAGAGTTTGGAAAGGTTTGGAGATATTATCTGAAAGAGTAGCCCTGGAACAGCTTAGGATGTTCTGCATGGGAGATTCTGGTCAGAGCTCAGGAGACCAGAAGACTGATAGAAAGTCTGCCAGTAAAGACGAGACTTGGGAGGTTTCTGCTGAGAAGAAGGACTGCATTGGTGGTTAGACCTCACATGATGTGTGTTAAGACTTGACACAAAGTTTATCTGCATTTTGCTCATGTCCAGAGACTTTGCCTGAGACTAATATTAAAGGTGGTAGACTGATTAATCTTTGGTTGCCAGGTGTCTCAAGAGTGAGAGAAAAGTAATCAAGAAAGAGGTAGCGATCAAAGTGAGAGGGCCAGGATTTAGCTCAGTCAAATGTTCAGGAATTGCATGGCTGTTGTTGGGGACTTTTAGCCAGATTTATGTTGCAAATCAAGAGAAAAGAGTTTGATCAAAAACCTGTGGACTACAGAGATAGAGCTGAGACCTCAATTGCTGAAAAGGAACAAATAAATAAAAAAGGTGGCCTGGGGGCATCTCAGGAAGCAGTGGGGTCTCCACCCTGGGCAGCTTCAAAAGTGCAAAAGTGAAAGACTTTGCTTAGAGGAGGAAGCTGCAGAGCGCCATGTTTCAGAATGATAGCAGAGGCCACAGGAAGTTCCAACATGGTGACAGCACTACCAGGTTCCACAAAGGTGGCAACATAGAAAGAAGGTTCCTCACAATCAGGTTCAGAGTGCTCAATGATCCAGGCATTTGATCCCTACAGCCAAGAGAGAGAAAAGCCTAGCTACTCCTCCAGCTGGCAACAGACCTTGGCAGCATCCACATGGCACCGGTTTTAGGTATAAGGACAATGCGTGAGTTCTGAGGTTAGGGAAGCTTCCACCTTGATTTCAGAAGGCCTGGGAGGCCAGGCAGTGTGCCTCTGAGACGGCTGTGTGTGACACTATGAGTGTGAAGCCAAAGGTACAATGGAGAACTCAAGAGTTTAAAAAAGCCAGGAACATGAATTGTCTAAGGAAAGTTGCAAGGATTGAGCAGAGTGGGCCTAAGAGAGAAACCCTGTGAGCTAAAACCCCTAGAAGTGCCATTGGGGTGGAGTCGTTTGAGTCTTTTGGAACTCATAACCAAGTTGCTTAACATGATGAGTGTGGAACTCCAAGACAACATTTGTCCTGCTGGATTCTGGGCTTCTTTTGGTTCCAATCCTTTGTATCCCCTTTGGAACAGTAATGTTTATCTTGTGCCATTGTATGTTGCAAGTGTTAACTTTGTTTTCATTTGTACAGGGGGTTATAGTTAAGAGTTTACCATAGATCTCTGAAGAGACTTGGGACTTGAACTTTCAGCCATGTGGAACCTGTTAGGACTTCGGCAACTCTTGGGGATGGACTAAATGTTTTTTGTATAAAGGATATACATGAGTCTTTGGGGGGCCAGGGATGAAAGATTATGGTTTGTGTTCAGATGACTTCCAAGCCTCATGAAGTCATGGAAGCAGCTGAATCTAGCATTTGTAATTAGTTCATTGTCTCCTGTTGGGTTGGCGGTGTGAGTGCTGCACCCACCCAGGGGTGGATGACCAGCATACAGTGGAAGGGAGGGAAGGAGGCATCCTTTTCCCTCTTTTGCCCTTTTACTCTTGTTGCTTGTGGCTGCCATGAATGCCCACCTCTCAGTCATGCCACCTTGCCTTGGAGCTAGCTAAGTATGGACTGAAATCTCCCAAATCTGTAAGCTAAACAAACCTCTCTGCTAATTTTGGTTGCCAGGTGTCTCAAGAGTGAGAGAAAAATAATCAAGAAAGAGGTAACGATCAAAGTGAGAGGGCTGAGATTTAGCTCAGTGGCTTAAACACCTGCCTGGCAAAAATGAGGCTGTGAGTTTGAGCCCTGGTACAAAAAAATAAATAAATAAATAAAAAATGAGAGCCAAAATTACAAGATTGATCCTGAAAATATTTAGAAAGCATCTTCTTTCAAGTAGACAGAGGCATGGGTTTCCAGGGCTGCATCATCTACACCTTACATTCATCATACAGTCTAGGAGCTAAGAGGAAACCTCCATCAGAGAGAATTACAGAGATGGGAAAGTTTAATAAATTAGTCACATTTTTACATGAGTTTTATTCTAGATTGTAAAAAAAGAAAACAAAATTTCTGCTCTTCCAGTGGCATCTGAAAATGAATGTCCATTTAATTTCATGAATATGTAATGTAATTGCTCTAGGAGCAACTTTCTAGGTGCTAATGCTACAAAATGTCTTTGCAGCATAATGTCAAACTTGAATGTAATTACTAACATTGTAACATATTTTAATGAGTAAAATATTTTAAATATATTTCAGATTTGTTTTTGTTTGATATGCTTTCTTTTATATGAAAATAACCACTTTAGCTAATTATTGATTTTGGTATTCACTCCTTTAGTATTGAGGTAAATGTTTATTCAAGAGGAGAGAGTATACACAGAGGAGATATCCAGTGAATTGCATAAAGATTTTTTTTAAATCTTTGTTTAGAGACCAGAGTGCTTCTACTCTGAAAAGTTATATTTTTATATTCAAAAATTATACAATGTTCCTAGAAAACTTTTCCTATTATGAACCTTCAGGTACTTCTAAAAAACACTAATAAGAATTGTTCTCATAATTAACCTTTTCTGGAGTTATTATAAGCTTCTCTATTTTTTAAATCATTTACAATAGGCTTAGTGATTTTAGAGCTTTTAAGAAGGAGTTTTGTCACTGAACTCTTTACCATAATGACATTTTCTGCCTTGTGTGGACTGCATAATTTATATATAGCTTTATTCTTATTATAATTGACAACGAGATGCTATTCATTTCAAATAAATGGTTTGGCTAAGGTAAATATTCAGGTACCCACCAAATGTAACCAAAAGTGAAATAACATACTGAGAAGCACTCATGAAACACACAGAAACTCTGTCCCCTAGGCCCAATGCTGCTGTGGGAGGGAATTGCAGCCCAAGTCCTGACTCGCCCACTTACTAAAAGCGGGGACACGCTGAGGCAGTGGCTTAGGCCAGTTGTGAATGAGAGATAGCTGGACAATATGTCATGAGCCACAGGAAAGAGAAAGGGAAGAGAACACCAGAAGGAAATAAATAATACGAAGCACAAAGAATAGTAGACAACAATACAGACACAGAGAATTTGCCAGTTAAAACAGGAAACAGAAAAATATTGGGAAAAGAAAACTTCCTGAAACAAGACAGTTATCTAAAATGATTCTTCTGATTGTGACTAGCTGGCAAACAGTAGAGCCTAACTATCACAGTTTTATTTATTTATATTTTAATCACCAAATAACATTAACATTGTATATGGTCTCATATATAGTTTCAAAAATATTTCAACACGTATGCTAATTTATTTCATTTATACTGCTAGTTTCTCTTAGTTCTTTGAAAATAAAGTTTTGTGCTATTTTCCATTTCTTTTTGTGGGAAGAGAATCACTTTTTAATTTATGTAACATTTTGGCTATTTTTTAAGATTATGACACACAGTGTACTATCTATTATTCTCTAATTATCTTGTCATGAAGTTTTGCTTTATTTTTTGTAGAAGTATGAGGAACATTTTTAATATTTTCTGTATTGATGTCTATTTATATTGTATCAAAATGAAACAGTAAGAAGTAAAATATGTATACTGTATAATGGCTAATTTAACACTTGAATGACCTCATCAATTTATCACTGCTATCTAAGAACACTTAAAATTTACTACCTTAGTGATTTTCAGGAGCACAATACACTCCTATCAACTATAGCCACAATTTTCTTCAATAGGTCTCTTGCATTTACTTCTTTTCTAGCTGAAATTGTGCATCCTTTGACCACTACCTTCTAAAAACCCAACCTCTCGTATCTCCTGTTCTACTCTGTGCTTCTGAGAGTTCAGCTTTCTTAGATTCCACATACAAGTGAGATCATGTATTTGTCTCTCTGGGCTTGCCTTACTTCACAGCCTTAATGTCCAGGTTTACCCATGTAGCGCAGATAGCAGGATTTCAGATTTCCTACATTTTAAAGGATGACTAGTATTCTATTATGTACATGTGTCATATTTCTTTTTATCCATTGATGTAGTTATTCAAGGTTGTAGTTATGGTCATGAATAATCTTATACTGAACATGGGAGTACATATTTTGGCATTTCCTTTTACGTGTACACACAGAGTTGTAGGATTTCTGGTTTATACAATAGTTTTACTTTTACTTTTTGAGGAACCTTCCTACTGCTTTCCATAATGGTTGCCATTACTTACGTTTCCACCAAACATGAACGGATTCTTTTTTCCCCATATTTTCACCAATACTTATGTTTTTCATACCATTATCCTTCTAACAGACATGAGACGATATAGCTGATTGTGGATTTTATTTGCATTTCCCAATGATTAGTAATGCTAAACAATTTTTTGTATATCAGTTGGTCATTTATATGTCTTGTGATATCTATTTAGACCTTTGTCTATTTTTAAATTGAATTGATTTTCTTGATCTGAATTAAGTTTTATATATTTTTCATATTAACTGCTTTTCACATTTAAGGTTTGCAAATATTTTCTCCCATTCTGTAGATTGTCTTTTCACTCTGTTCTTTCCTTTGCTTTGCAGAGACATTTTATTTGGATATAATTCTATGTGCTGAATTTTGCTTTGTTGCCTGTGCTTTTGGAAACATATGTCCACAATTTCATTTTCAAGACCAATTTCATAACAATTTCCCTCTGTGTTTTCTTCTCACAGACCTCAGTTTTAGGTATTTTGATTAAGAGTCTAATGTATTTTGAGTTAATCTTTATATGGGGTAAGATAATGATGTAATTTTACCCTGTATGTGACAGTTCAGTATCCATGTAACAGTCATTTAAGAGATGATTTTCTCCACTGTGTGTTCTTGGCAACTTGCGAACCTAAATGTGTGGGTTTACTGTCAGGCTCCACATCCTATTTCTTTTGTCTCTGCGTCTGTTTTTACGTCAGTACCATCCTGTTTTGATTACTAAAGTATATTTCAAGTCAGGTGATATGATGCCTCCTGCTTTGCTCCTTTTGTTCATAGTGCTTTGGATATTCAGAGGCTTGGGTACATTCATTTAAATGTTAGAATTTTTATTAATGTGAAAAATGTCATTAGAATATTCAGAGGGATTGTACTGAATCTGTAACTTGCTCTCAGTTACATACGCATTTTCATAATATTAATTTTTCTAACCCATGAGTATGAGATACTTTTTCTTTTATTTGTGGCTTTTCAATTTCTTCATCAAAGTTTTCAATTTCAGTGCACAGATCTTTCATCTCCTAAGTAGTTTTATTTTTTATAGCAATTCTAAATGGTATTGATTTCAGATTTCTTTCATTGGATAAGTTTTATTTATTTGTTTATTTATTTTGTATATTAGTGTGGTATTGGAAATTTATCCCAGGGTCTTCACACTGAGTTACAACCCCAGGCCTTTATATTAATTTTTCATTGTTTTAAAGATTTTGGAGACAGAGTCTCACTGATTACCTAGGCTTCGCTTAAACTTAGAATCCTCTTGCCTCAGCTTGATTATAGAAACACTAAATTTCATATGCAAATTTTTATAGTTTCCAGCTTTACAGAATTTATTAGTTGTTTTGTGGAGTCTTTAAAATTTTCTGAGCATGGCATGGTAGCACACACCTGTCACCCCAGTATTCTAGAGGGTGAAGCAGAAGTATCGCTGTGAGTTTGAGGCCAGCTTGGACTACATAGTGACTTTCATAGCCATCCGGAAAAAAGGTTTTCTGTATATAAAGTCCTGACATCTGAAAATAGGGATGGTTTAATTTCTTCTTTTCCTATTTGGATGAGTTTTGTTTCTTCATCTCAAATACTTGTTCTGGATAGGTGGTACACGTCTTTATTGTTCTGAATTTAGAGGCAATGTTTTCAAATTTTATCATTTGTTACAATGCTAAGCTTTGGTTTTGTTGTATATGACTATGTTGAGACATATTCCTTTTACTCTTAATTCATCTGGAGCTTTTAATATGAAGTGATGTTGAATTCTTTTTGTTGTTGTTATTTTTTGGTTTTTTTGTTTGTTTGTTTGATTGGTTGGGTTTTTTTGAAGTACTGGGAATCGAACTCACAACCTTGCTCTTGCCATGCAGGCACTTATGCTGCTGAGCTAAATCCCCAGCCCAATGATGTTGTGTTTTGCCTAATGCCTTTTCTGTATCTATTGAGATATTAAACTGTCCTGGAAACCCTGGGATAAGTCCTACTTCATTATGATGAAAGATTAGTGTTAATATACTACTGAATTCATGTTGCTTGTATTCGAGGATTTTTTTATATCTGTTCATCAAGGATACTGACTGCTAATTTTATTAGTATGTCTTTATCTGCCTTTGGTAGATAGATGGTCCTAATATAAGTTTGGGAGTGTTTTTTCTTCAATATTTTGGAAACATTTGAGAAGAACTGGTATTTGTTCTTTAAATGAGTAGTAAAATTCATTAGCAAAGATATTAGGTCCGAGATATTTTTCCCACAGGAAAGTTTTTATCAGTGATTCAAATCCTTTAATCATTACTGATATGTTCTCTAATTACATTTGTTTATTATTTTCTCTTAGTAGACAGTGCATGTCTAGGAATTTATCCATTTCTTCTAGAATATCCAATTTAGTGGCATGTAACTATTCATGATACTAATTATGATGTTTCTCTTTTCATTCTTCATACTTGAGTGTTTTCTCTTTGCCACTTAGTCTAGCTAAAACTCACAATTTTGTTTATTCTTTCAGAAAACCAAGTGTTAGTTTTATCTTTCTCTGAGCTTTCTTAGACTGTTTCACTTATTTCTGCTGTAATATTTGTTATATATTTCCTTTCATTAATTGCTTTCAGTTTAACCTAATTTGGAGGTGCAGTATTATTTTGATTAATTTTCTACCTTTGGTTTTGTATGCAAATATTTATTGCTATAAATTTTACCTCTTAGAACTGCTTTTACTCTATCCATCAGGTACGTTGTGCATCCATTTTCATTTATCTTCAGATATTTTTAAATTTTTCCTTTAAATTTTCCTTTGACCCATGTATCATTCAGGAACATTTTGCTTAGTCTCCATATATATGTGAGTTTTCCACATTTCTCCTTTTATCAAATTCTCATTTCACAACGTTGTTGTCAGATGGTAAATGTGAGTGTCATCTTCCCTGCAACACAAGTCTAACCACATCCCCAGATTCCAAGGGTGAATTCTCCTTCTGCATTAGAGAATCTCTCTATTTTCAGAGTAGGTTTAGTAAGAAATGCTGGGAGTATTTGGGCCTTTAGGCTCTGGTTTGCTTGGGTAAAAAGAGCTCAGTTTCTGTTGATTCCAAATTTTCCAGTTTTTTCCATGTTTTGATTCTATCATTTTTCAAATGTGGGCATAGATTAGACACGGCCTACCCAAGTGATATAAGCTGGGGAACAGTAGCAAAACTTGCTACAAACCCTCATTTAAATCACCTTAGAAAGCTGCATTGCTCTTGAATTACCCCTAAAGATTTAGAGGATGGAAGAGTTTAAGGCAGAATAGACTTTCATTGCAGAAAACTGCATAGCTGAGAGGCTGTTGCAAGGGCTGTTGAAGAATTCACACAGGTGTCTCATGAGAGAAGCAGCATTTGGTCACCTTTTCCTTAGACCTCATCACTTGGAAAACTGTCAAATTTGAGAAAGGAAAAAATCGGCCACATAAATTAATCATTTGACCTTTTCTTCCTTTCTCATGTCTGTCCTCAGCACACAAAGCAAAAAGAGCTGCAGCTAAGTGGGTTGAGGAAGAACCCGTTTAGTCCTTGCCACTTGCCAGCTCCAGCTCTTCTGAGCCAAAAGTCTTGCTGATGAGTGGCTTTAAACTGGATATAAGATAGCCAGGCTCACGCTAAATAACTGACAGTGATGAGCAAGCTGTGCGATTTCTTCCAAGACATCAGTAAGGAATGGAAACGGTAGTTCCACAGAAACACTGAGAGGATTTTAAAAAGATTGACAATTTATTTCCGTCATCAATCTGGCTATATTATTAATCTAGCAGCACATTGTTATAAGTAACTCATATTTAAGTTCATGTGTGTAATCCTTTTCTTATTTAACACAAATCTAACACAAAGCCACATAGAAAATAGGAGTGCCAATAAGAGGAAGTGATGGAAATCATTGTGAAATAAGAGTGTGGTTCTGAGGAAACATCCTGGGTGTGAATCATCTTAAGAGTGAGAGGTACAGCTGGAGATTTAGCTCAGCAACAAAAGTGCCTGCCTGGCAAGCATGAGGTCGTGAGTTCAATCCCTGGTATCAAAGGAAAAAAAAAATAAAGAGTCAGAGGTACAATTCGTCAAATACTTTATAAGCATTTGAGGGGAATCCTTAAAACTTTGTAAAGGAAATATTACTCATCCCACCTTAAATACTAGGAAAAGAACACTTAGATAGATCATGAATCACCTAAAATAATTAGTTAAGGACTAAGACTTAAAGAGAGAGGGTCTGCTTACAGGGTTGGCTCTTTAGTCACTGCACATTCTGTGCTATATTCTGCACATTCTGTGTACTGCAGCGGGAAGAAAAACAGGATATTTCCGTAGTGATAATAGTGGCAGAAGGAAAGAGGTGAGAACACAGAGTAGAAGCAGAAAATAGAAAAGTATGAAGATGGTAGAAAAAACGTTTTCCAACTTTACAGTTATGGTTAGACTGACCAAAAGTGTTTAACTTTCCTATAGTCTATACATTTAAAAATCCAACTTAAAACTTTAAAACACATAATACTTATATATTTTCCCTTTATCAACCTACTCTTGGTCGTGACTCAAAGTCTATATGTTTTGAAAAAGAAACTGTGAAATTAATAACTAACCACAGAGCGTACTCTGAGAATCAGGTCATTGTTTTTGTTCTAGAAGAGCTGTTTACTTCCATGCTTGAGATTATCTGAGCCAAGATGAAGAATGGAAAATGGAATGGATCTCTAATCCTTCCTGTGATTTGGGTTCAGGGCAAGGGTTTCCTGATGCTGGAGAACATCAAATATATCAATAATAATGAATTCTTATGTAAATACGTCATTCAGCAAAAATGCTGAAAAATTACACACAATTACAAAGAGACTTCACTGCCATTTTTTTTCATTAATGGAGACTTTGTGAAACTTTTAAAGTCATTTTGTGTCATTTCAATATGGAAATGTTATTTCTCCATTGTATTAAAGCTCTCCAATTATTGTGCATATAGAATATAAAATTAGATTTTTGAACCACTGAATTCAGTTCATATTCACTAATCCAAAGAATGTACAATATAGGTGTGTGTTTATGTGTATGTGCACATTTATTTGTGTGTGTTTGCATTAAGGGAAAATTCTGATTTGAGAGAGAAATATATCTGTACATCAGAATTTACTGTTAAGCCAATAACATCCAAATGCCAGTTCAGAAATAGCAATGGTTACCTCACAATAACACCCAGATCTTTTCCATACATTGATAAAAAAATATACTAAATCTAAATCAGAAACTCAAAATGACTGAGATAAATCTTAAGAAAATCAAGCAATTATCTCAGTTAAAGAAATGATCTAAAATACAAATAGTCTGCTCTATTTAAAGTTTTTCCAGTTCAATTTGTAAGTAATATTTTTATACCAAGTATGTTCTTTATATATGCTATTTGCCCTAAAATGATGTATTTATTACTCTGGATACATGAGGACATGAACACAAGCAGTAAGAAGTTTGGAGAAAAAGTATAGCGAAGAAATCTGAGCAAAGAAATGTGCATTTGAAAGTCAATTCAAAATAATAAATCCAGTGGTTACTTTTCCCTGTTTTCAAGCATTGGAATACATGTAGTTTTTTCTAAAGTCTTCTGAATTATACTCATATTCTAGATCATTATTCGTTATCCAAGTAGAAATCTGAAAAAACAGAAAGGATTTATTTACAGCACTAATACAACTGGAAACCCAACAGAGTGTCACAGTCTACTGCTGTGATACTCATATAGAATGTTTCAACAAAGCTCCAAACTAGGAAACAACCCACATACTGACTAGAAAGATGTCTGGCAAATGTGAGAGAATAATTTATTAAAGTGGCTTAATTAAATAGGGTTGACTTTATAGTTAACAAGATAATTAGAGGCAAGCCAAGGGCTAGGACAGCTGCTAAGGGAAACCAGTGAGGAGAAAAGTCCCCCCTTGATTTCTGCTCTAGTATTACAAACAGGTTAGTTTCTGCTAGTGGTAATAAAAATTTATTTTTACAAAATCAGGAAAAAAGCAGATTCTTGGAAATTGTCACCAGATTTCTAGTTATATACAATTGACTAGAATAGGATAACATGTTCAACTGTAGCAGCCAAGTAGTATGAAATGTTGAACATTTTAAAATGGGAATTGAGGTCTAAATTTTGTTGGGAAGTAGTGGTTTACGAAGTGGTCAGGTGCTTGTTATTATTATTATTACTGTTAAGTGACTTATAAAATTAGGCAGGTAAATATCTGCCAAAAATAATGGAGAGTAAAAGTACACTGACCAAGTCAAAGAAGAATCATACACTGGCCTTTTATTTTGGAAGCTCATAAAGGGAACAAACTATAACTTGCATTTTTGTTACTCCTAAAATAGTCTATGTTAATTCCACAAGAAAATCTCACTTTGTTAAAAGCAATTTCTTTTTAAAAGAGCATGAAGGTTTTTCATCCAGTTGTAGGTTCATTAGTCTTTCTAGATTCATTTATTGTCCTATGAATTGAAAAGTATATACATCTTCCTTGGGGAGCACACACCATGCCTGCTGAAAATTCCTTGGCCTAAAACTAGCATTCTCTTCATATAACCCCACCTACCCACACACATGCATAAATCTCTGCTTGTGCTTTATCTGGTTTTATAAGCTCTCATGCGGTCTTTCCTATGTATACATACATATCTGAGTTCAGATTTTCCTTTTCATGTAAGAATGCTGGTCAGACATAACAAGAAAATGTCTGAACACTTTCTTTTAAACTTAATTACCTTTTTAAAGACCCTGCTTCCAAATATGGCTATGCTGTAAGCTTCTAGTCATTGGGAATACCATACTTAAATTTTGGGAAGCATAATTCATATGCATTAAGTATGGAGGAGGGGACTTTTGTATCCAAAACCCATTGTTTTTTTTTTTTTCTCACATTGTTTTTTTTTTTTTTTAACATTTTAAGAGTTGGAAACAACAAGAGAGTAATTCAAAACACTGAAAGAAAACACATGTAGTACCAAAGCACACAAAGAGAACTCTTGTTGGGAAGAGAATAAGGGTATTTTTCCGCTATCGCGTGTTACATAATATTTCCTAGAACAGAATTGTGAGACAGATGAATTTTGATTTGAGGATAAGGTCTGACCACATTAGCCAGGAAATCTTTGCCAAAGTAATTTCTCTGAGCCTCAGTTTCCCCATCCCTAAAATGTAGAAGATAACACCTTCCTTACAGTGTCATATAAAGATTAAAAGTAGTATATTTAGCACAGTATCTAGACAGATTGTGACAAGAATAAGAGCTGCATTAGTGTCTCTGGACAAAGCACTTAATGTCTTGTGCCAACTTGCCTCATCAATAGAAGGGAGGCAAAAACAGTATCTGTTATGTTGATTAAATGAAATAAGAGGCAACACTTAAAGTACTTATAATAGTATTCTGTTTAACAAATGTGGCTGTAGATATTCAACACCAATATTAATATCTGTGTCAAAGAGTATAGTGGTACAGTATTCTTTTGGTAAAGAAAAACAGGCTTTTAGTAAAGGTGAAGCAAAAAACAAAATATTCATGGAGATGTTGTGACATTCTCCGACTTCTCCTTCACACCTCCCACCCTAACCCTGCTCCCGGTGCCTGAGGCCTGGGATTTGCTGAAGGTCAGCACACGGAAGACAGGAATAAGAGCTGCGATGTTGTCCTGTCTTCTCTTCCGCTCAGCTGCCACCTAACGACATCTCTGATGGAGTTTTCAAAGAAACAACATTCCAGACCAGGGGGACAGCATGGTTCTTCCCTAAAGGAAGGAAGTGTGTCTGTGTGTTCTGGCTTTCATCTGAGTTGTGGATATATTTCAGCACTGTCTCATCACTTTTAATCCAATTCTGGTTTTTCTCTCCTCTCAACCTCTACCCCCAGTTTCCCCAAATCTAGGGCACATCTATTCTACATTGTTCACAAAATGAAAAAAAAAACAAACAAAAAAAAGAAAAACCTAAATGGCAAAGGTACTTTGTATGTTCCTGTTTACAAAAACAATGAAGCCAGAAAAATGTGTCAGTCCTTTCAGGAAGGCAGGGCAGTACAAGTTTGGGAATTACAGTAGCAAAATATACCTAGGTGCAAGTGAGTATCTGTACTCAGGAAGAAAGGAAGCTATTTCATTACTAGAACCAAAGTAAAAATACTACAGTGAAACAATTGCCTGCAATAGAAGGAATTAGTTAACTTGAGGTCCTAAGAAAAATCCAGTTGCATATGCACCATGTGAGCAACATATGCAGGGCTCCTGCTTGGATGGGGAGCCAGATCAACTCCGTGCTAGGAAACGTTTCTGGACAGTGAAACTATAAACTTTTCCTCTGGTCCCCTCATCTATAGTTTTCAAAATAAGTGATTATGTGGTAACAGAACATTAAGTTAACAACAATACTAGCCATTCTGTAAAGGTCCCCAATACCTCCCTGGTACTGACACTGCTGAGGGTCCCCTGCCATGGTGCACCAGGGCTGGTCTGTATGACCAATGTGACCTGCAGAGATGAACAGGTGCCATTTTCCAAACGAGGCTGTGTCAGCCTGCAGCCTCCTCCCTGGGCTCTCACTGTTTCTATGCCTCTTCACCCCTGAGGGAAGCCATTGCTGTTAGAAAGATTGTCCTGCAGCCTGAGGGAAGCTCTGTCTGGCGAGGAGCAGGGATCTGAGGCCTGGCAGCAACAATGTAAGTGAGCCTCCAGAACAGTGGAGCCTAAGGTGACCATCTGCCTCCACCAGGCCCAGAAATAGCTACATCCCCAGGCTGCCAGATTGCTGACCTCAAGAACTATGGGCAATAAAGAATACTTGTCACGAGTTCAATTACCTTATTATTCAAAAGTAGACAACATTTTTCCTACAAGATTGAGGAGAAAGACAAATAAATGAATAAAATTGACTCTTTTCCAAATACTTAGCCACTTTTCTGTAGAAATTTATAGGTACTATTAGTACTTACCATAAAGACTCCAGATTTAGAGAAATTCTTCCAAAGAGGAAAAGCTAATCAACATGAAAATTCCTAAAACTTGCCTTCATATTTTCCTATCTATGAAGAGGAAATTTCTTTTCCATCACACAGTACATGTGGCTAATCGAAAAACCTGGGTAAAGTGACTCTAAAAGTGGGAAAGTGTCATTCAGGTTAAAGTAATTTTGTACTAACTATAGAATTTTCCAAAAATAGCCTGCAGCTAGAATTTTACTGAACACTCGACCAAAGGAGCAAACCTAAATTGAAAGCACTGAGTTATTACATTCCTACTTTGACAGAACAAGGAAATTGTTCCATACTTAGAAGGGCCCTCGGGCTCACTGCTGACTAAATTGTACATATGATGAGGCTGACTGAACATGGGACTTTATATACTGACATTTTATTCAACCTTGTCTAGAAGGTAGGCTTTCTTTATGCCATTTATTTCCTTGCAGAAACAATAGACTCTCCTAAATATTTTTTTCCTCAGCCTTTGGCACCTTTCCAAGTGGGCCCCAGTCTCACTTTAACAACAGTCAATGAGATTTGAGTTTTCAACTTGTCACTTGTTTGATCATTCCTGGCTCTTTATCTTCCAGGAAATGTAAGAAGCAAATAAAAAAACCAAGAAAGAAAAAGCATGTAGCAATTTAGAACAACCAAATCTTTTAATTTCAAATAATGAAACATAAATGTCTATAACCAGAATGTCCAGAAACAATGCTTGTTAAGGGGTCACGCCAGCACCTGAACACCTGCACAAGCTTGTGAGCAGCATGAGGGCCCCTGCAATTTTTTGTAATGTTCTTGCTTACCTGAACCATTTGGAGGTTTTCTGCCCCTTAAGGACATTACTTGTCCTACAGGTATCACAAGGACGCATTACAGTCACCTGCGAAGCCTACAGCCAGGGTATTGCTTATTGAATTTTCCCTGATTACTATTTTTCTGATGCTTTGCCTTCTTTCTTTCTTCTTTACTTTGTCTTTCCTTTTTTCTTTTCTTTTCTTCCTTCCATTCTTTCTAGTTTTCTTTCCCTTCCTCGCTCCAATCTTTCTTCTTTCCATTCTGTCTCTCTGTCTCTCCATCCCTCCTGTCTCTGTCTTTGTGTCTCTGTCTCTCTCTCTCTGTATATGTATGCATATGTCTGTGTACACATGTGTGTCTGTGCGTGAGTTTCTGTATGTGTCCATGTGTGTCTGTGTGTATGCACCTGTTTGTGTGTGCATCTGTGTCTATGTGTGTATCTGAGTGTGCACATGTGTGTTTCTGTGACTGTTGCACTGTGTGTATCAATGTGTATATGTGTATTATGTGAGTTGTGTGTGTATGTGTGTGTCTGTGTGCGTAAGTGCTACTAAAGACTGAGCCCAGGGCCTTCACACAGTGCTACACCCAATGATGCATCCACTGTGTTCTCTAGGATTGCATCTGCAAAAAAGGTTTGTATTCTCAGATTCTCTGAAATTTTTTGTAACGTTCTTGCTTACCTGAACCATTTGGAGGTTTTCTGCTTCTTAGGAACATTACGTGTCCTACAAGTATCACAAGGAAAACATTTCTTTTCTCTCTTCCAAAAGAATGTTAGGAGGAGGTAGATTAGCATACCTTTTGTTTTCCATCATAGTTTCCACATTAAATTAAATTATTTCCTTGAAAATGCAAATAAATAAAAAGCCTTCTTCAATGCATGTAGTCTTTGCATCACCTTTTCCACAAGTATCTACCGTGCATTTGGTCATTCCCTGTACTCATTGTCAATCTTGGCTTCAGATGCTTATTCTTATAGATCCTTGTCATGGTTCATGAGAAGTTAACAACTCTGTAAATGATTTAGTGAAACTTTTACCTAGGTAGATTTTAAACTGTGCTCACCTCTAAAGGCTTACCTTTCACCTTTCTTCATTAACACCCAGGGTCACACCTTAGACTGAGGAGTCCATAATCCATGGCCTATAGTCAAGTAGCCAATGGCCTGTTTTTGCACAACCTGAAAACTTAGATTGGATTTTATTTTTTAAGAGGAATACAGCCGAATGTATTCACTTGTTTATTATCTGTGGCTACTTCTCTGTTTAAAGGTACAATGAGTGTTTGAGATAATCTGTATGGCCTTCAAAGGTGAAAATATGGAAATATTTTTACTACCTGGCCCTTTACCTAAAGATATGCTGGTTCTTGTTCTAGACTTGCTTATTACTAATAACTGCAATACTTCAAATTTTATCATAGTTTAAGCAATCCACATATAATAGATGAGAGAGAGAGAGAGAGACAGATTATAATTTATTTCCTGGTTGCAAGGCTACTGAGATAGCTGGGAGACTCAAGAGGATAATGAAAAACCTAAAATAACAGTGACTGCATTCTCGCCTCTACTCCCTTCTTCAGGTTGAGTTTATTGGCCATATTTTGGCCAATTTTATCTACCAGTTGGTATAGCAAAAGGCAATCATGGCTTTATTGTCTATTCTGGGTTTACATTTTTCCAATTTAGTGATCCAGAGAAAAGATTTCTCTTTCATTCTTCATCATATAAAACCCTGAAGGAGAAATTGAATTGTCCTAGCTTAGGTCACAGGACACGTGATGAATGTTGTAGTTGTAGGAATGGAGTGCCACGTCTGGTCAGACTGAGCATTTGATACACCAGCTCGGTGGAAGGCAGTTTGGGAGAGCAGGATCCTCTATGGATATTCCAGTGATAACTACAGAGGGAACCTACTCAGGAAGACAGGTCAGGGGCCGGGGAGGTAGCTCAGCGGCACAGTGCCTGCCTGGCGAGCAGGAGACCCTGAGTTTGATTCCAGGTGCAAAAAAAGAAAATAGTAAAAAGAAAAAAAAAAGATCAAAGAAAATCCCCTTTAAAAAAAAATAAGGCAGGTAAGGATCATGGGATAAGTAGCTAATGTCCAATTATCCTCTACTCAAAATAGATAAATAAGATAAAATAAAACCTTAAAAAATTATAACCACTCTATTTTCTTGGTGAAGAGGATCTTTAGGAACTTTTCCCTTTGATATAAATTACACAGATTTTTAAATTATAGTAGACATTACAGAGATAGAAATCTCTTTAAATTCTTAATGCTCATTTGTCCCCATGTGAAAGTATTCTAAGCAGTGTCCAGCTATGACTTGACTACCGCCAGGGGTGTAACTCACTTGGATGGTCTGAAACCCCAGAAGTCATAGCTGGCAGGGCTCTCCTCACCTTCAGAGCACAGGATCCATCACTGAGGGCAGGATGGAGCACCTTAATCTTTTACGTAGTGACTGCTAAGTAGAAATCAAGAATCATTAGTCACCCTGCTACCTCATTGGATACATGCCAATTTCATTCTAATTCCCAATAGAAATCCTGAAAAGTAGGCACATACTATTTTCAAACAGCTTCTCCTGGAAATTCATAAATGTTACATATCTTCCTCTTTTTTTTGAAAAATGTATAAACTGTATACAAACTATCAGCTAGATAGACCCACACACAGATTTGGCAGAATCTCGCTGAGGAACACTAACCATAGTCTAATGTCATGTGTCCCTGAAAGAAACAATTGCCATATGCCAGTGTAGATTTATTTCAACTTCTTTCTTAAGTACAAGGAAATGCACCCACAACTGTGAAATGCTGTAGGAAGTTGATAGTTTACCCAAGCAGAGGAGGACAGATTCCTCTTCTTCCTGTTTATATGGCTACTCTCCAGGTAAAATACTGGGAGTGCTATAAACTGAAGCATGGAAGAAGATGCACTATTAGGTTTTTCAGAGCAGATGAGAGATAAACAGAGAGAGATAAAGAGGCCTTTATTACAGGTATGGCAGGGTTGCAGAAGAGTGCAAGCTCCTCTCAGACCAGAACAGAGCACTGATTGGGCTTCTATCAGGTCTTGGCTGGGGTGGAGTTTGGAAGACAGGCCAGGTGACATATTAACAGCTGATTTGGAAGAGCCTTGGCATGAGCAAAAGAAGAGTCAGGAAGTTTATTTTTGCACTGAAGGGAGAAGAAACAGGAAGTTGATAAATTGTTTGTGGCTCCTTCACCATGCTGTACCACTGTTATGATGACTTGGTGAATTTCATATTGGCTGACATCCATCACCACCCATTCCAGAACAGTGTCCTGTGATGGTTATGAGACAGAGGAATGAAACTCTTGACTTTCTATACGTCTGGTATGAGTTTGTGTTCTCTAAAATTGAAGAATGAATTTTAGGAATAACGGAGGTTGAGAGCAGAATATATTTATTGAGAGAAAGAAAGCTTCTGATTGAGAGACAGAGTTGGTCCTGAGTGGGTTGCCAAGGACCCTGTCTTTTCTAGGGACCTTTATAGAGTAAAGTCATGAGGTTATATGGATCCAAGGTGGGGAAAAATGGAAACTCGCAAGGTGGCCATAAAGCAAAACAGAACTGTGGTCAAACAATAAGACTATTTGCTCAGGTAAAACTGATCAAATCAGGAACAAATGGGGAATCAAGTATAGTAAGTGGGATATTTAAAAACAGTGTAAGGGGTTGGGATGCTGACTCCTGACTTCCCAGAGTGATAGAGAACTATTTGGATTGGTGAACTGAAATTAAATCTTTTCATGAGGAAGTCATCTTCTAATATTTGGATTTGTAAATTTAACAACATATTGCAGTTTCTTTAAACAAAAAACAACTCTAAATATTTTACGAGACATTATAACTAAGGAAGGACTGGTAGAAGTTAGTTAACAACAGAAATAAAATTATATTTTTATTTTTATAGAGCCATATGCAATGAGTATCAGTCTCATTCATCATCATTTATATTCTTGGACAGAATATAGTGATGAGAATATTAATACCTCAACATAAAGGAATTATAGGGAACCTGTTGTTATAGGCAGCTAAGTTGGATAGAAATACGATAGTCAGTCATACAGGGCTAATCCCTCAAGGGAGCCATCACAGAGGACCAGTAGTCTTGTGATGTTGGAGGAGACAGATAACTCCAACTGTTGGCCAGATCTCAAGACAGAAGACAAAACAAATGCAACCTCATCTTAAATAGAAATATCATCTTAAATACAAATATTTAGAATTGATATTCTAAATAAATATGAATCACCTTGAGGAAGCCAGGAGCCACCATCCCAAACCCCTACAAGAAGCGTCTCTGTTCCCTAAGAATGGTGGCTTGCTACATGACTGGCTTCCACATTCGCTCCTGTTTCGGTCAATTTTACCTGAAAAATTAATCTTATTGGTTGACTATAGTTCTGTCCTACCTTATGCCCATTTGCCTTGTGAGTTCTCAGTTTTCTCCACTTTGGACTAGTCTCACCTCGTGGTCTTGCTCTATAAAAGTCCCTAAAAAGACAGAGTCTTTGGCAACCCACTCAGGGCCCCTTTTACCTCTCTCTCAGACAGAAGCTCTCTTTCTCTCAATAAATATATTCTGCTCTTAGCCCCCATTGATCCTAAAATTTATTCTTCCACTTTAGACATCATGAACTCATACTGGATATCTAGTAGGTTGGGAGTTTCATTCTTCTATATGACTGTTACCTAAAACAAAACTTCACTTTTAAAGATTGTTACCATCATGAGAAAGTGCAAACTGAAAGAGCCGCAGTTCAGACTATGCATACAAAGTACGATGTCAAATGTCTGATGTAGGCAACAATGTGCCCTATATATGACCACATGAACAACGCCCTTCTTGGTGAATAATTAAGTAATATATTTAATTGTTTTACTCATTTGGTTGAGTCAGCTCTTGAAAGGTTCTTGCCCTAGTATAAATTACTGTATAATTATGGCGGTGGTCTAACATGGCAGAAGGCCAAAGCGGGAATGCTTGCCACTTCCTTCTTCTTCTTCTTCAGCTCTAATTGTACACAAAGAAAATTTCAAACAGTTTCTCACACACCATCAATGTCTACCCTATGGGCCACTTCCAATCAGAAGTCATATAACCTGCCTATCTGTATCCAGTTGAAGTCCAACCGCCATGGGCTGTGTGCTCCTTTCCATGTCCTCAGTAAACCTGTTCTTTTTTTTACTTTTCACTTTTCTATTGTGCCACATAACTCTAACATTTTGGTGCCTTGAGAATTGGATGGCAGGGCCAAGGATTTAGCTCAGAGATGTAAGTGCCTTCTTGGTAAATGCGAGATTGTGAGTTCAATCTCCGGTACCAAAAAAAAAAAAAAAAAAAAAGTGAGAATCAGATGGCAGAGCCCTAGCTTCTGGAAGTCACTCCTCATATGAGCTTCCCTGCATCAAACCACCTTTCCTTCCTCTGGGACCTGTTTATTTGCCACCGCCAATTGCCTGCAACACCAATCTTCCTCATTCACAGGTGAGCTGCTATCTGAGGCTTTCTGTTTCTGTTCCTAAAATTCCTAAAGTTTGTGTCAGAAAACCTATCCACTGCCTTTCCTGGACAGAGACAGCAGTTTTCATGTTCTTTGGGCAGGACAACCGAAAGCAAAACTGTTACCTTCTTGTTCTCTGGGACCCTGCCCCACACTCTCAGTGACAGCTGATGAGAACGGGTGTTAGGACTTTCTGTGTCACACTTTCAAAACAGATGATGACTTCTTGTGACATGTGTGATCCAGGACAGCTTCCATGTTCTTGGGGGGAGAGCTAAAGTTCCTACATCCCAAGGCAAAGTTGTTTTCTTAGTTCACTTATAATTTTGTCATGGGGACCATTTCCTGTCCCCCAAAAAACATACCTCTGGGATGCCTGGTTCATCACCTTGTTGCTCTTGGTCTCAAGAAGGCTATAAGAACCAAAAAGCTGATCTTTTATTTATACTTTTGACACAACAGCAGCAAGTTGGCAGAAACCCATTTATTTTTAGGCTTTTTTCACTTTGAGGATGTGTCCTTCTCTCATGCTGTCTTGTACAGTGGCCTCAGTACTTCTGGCTCACTCTGCTCCACCAGGACCTCTCCTTTCCTCCTCACTGCACCCCTTAGGTGATGTATCTCCTGTCTTTACTGTTCCTCCCCCATTTCCAGAAAGTCCAGATCCCTTGGCCTTTTCAACCAGAGGTCTCTGAGCCCCGTTTCATTCTCTTCCCTTTCCTCACTCCCAGAAGTCTCTAACTCTTCCTTTACTTCCTCTGTCCAATCTCAGACTCTTCAACCCAAGCCATTTATCCCATCTGATGGGCCCTCTTCTTCCTTATCCCCTTCTTATGCATTGCTATCTTCCCTGCCTACTCACTATACTTGGTCTTGAGCATTTCAGTGAGCTATCAGGCCACCTGGTATTCAAACGCCATCTTGCAATTCCATACCACATGTTCCTCAGCAGCCATCTTGCTGCAGCTCATATGGAGGACAGCTGCCATCTCACTCTCCTCTGCCATGTGACAACGAGTTGCCATCTTATAACAAGTCACAGAGTAAATGGCTGCCATCTTAGGATCCCATCTTGTTGCAGGTCACATGACCACCAGTTGCCATCTTGTGTTCCCTCACCCTGTAACTGGCAGTGGCCATGTTGTTATGGGTCTCATGGTAACCAGTCACCATCTTGTGCTCCCTTGTCACATGATGACACGTGGTCATCTTGTGGTTGAGTACCCAATAACTGTCCACAAATGCCTGCTGGGTTGTTGCCTGCTTGGTGACCATCTACACCTCCCACTCCACAGCCGTTTCAGCTTCCATTCCTATTCCCCCTTCAGGAACAGGCTGGTTCTGAGGGATTAGTTCATATTCATGTTCCTATATCCTCTCACCAACCTATCTCAGAGTAATCACAAATTAAGTTCCTTTTCTGCTATTCTTATTTCAAGAAATCTCCTTAATTAACTTACAAAATGGTTCCCAGTAGTTTCTTTATTGTAGTTCAAATTGGCCAAATACATTTGAGTGCACTCTGATTTTGTAAGATGTTTGACAGTCGGTATATCTGCTGTGTTTGTCCAGTCTGTTTGTACTGTGCAGATCATCTGCCCATATTTGTCCATTTGTCTGCATCATAAACAGCTGCTCTTTTTTATTAGAGCTCAACAATCTTTGCTCTTTAACTTCTTTTGCATTTTTAGATCATTTAATCAAGGTTTATTTGGGTTATAGATTTAAAAGGCACGCTTCCACCTTGGTTTCCAGCTGGTCAAAATGATGCTAAAACTGGTTAAACAAAATCCCTTAGGATGAGGAGAGATTGGAAAAGACTTCAACTGATGAACAAGAAAGTGGCCACCTGGTAACTTTAACCAGTTCTTATTCATTAATTAGAGGCCCAAATAATCCCCATAGCCTTATGGGAGACACCCCAATTAAAGTTCATATGGCTAAGACAAATCATTGTTGCTGATCTTATGGTATAGTCACGCCTTCAAACATAAAATTGGGATTGTTTATGATGATAAACATTTTCTTTCAGATCCACACATCTGTTTTTTTCTTGTGCTCCTGCAAGAGATTCAGTCAAACCAAAATAAGGTCACCAATCAAATGATAACTTAAATAAAAATTTATGCAATGTATATGCTATATATGTGCCATTGTACTGAGATGCTTAAATACTGAGCAGTCCAAACAATGTCACAAATTTCTTCAATGACAATCTACTAAACAACATATGTTGCAAAATGTCATCTCAAATGTTAAAACATCCATGGTTAACAGAAAATAGCGGTTCCATTAATGTTCTATGTTAAGCTTACTGCCTCTATTACAACTATACTGTTGTCAATCATTTCTTCTGGATGTTCAACAACTCACATTTAAGGATAATTATAAATTCCTTTTACTGGGATCCACCAGGTCTTTTCCAAAAAAATTATATGATGCATATTGCAGCCATAATTAACTATACTCAACAGGCCTTAAATGACAATCTCTCTCCTAAGTAAAAAGGCAAAATTAATAAAACAGGCCATCCTCCAAAATCAGGTGGCATTAGATATTCTAACAGCACAGGAAATACTTACACAATTGTAAAAACTAAATTTATATGACAAATCAATGACATATCAGTTTCTATAATTCCCTGGACCTTATTTTTATCCTCCTTATGGAAAGCCATTACTAAAACTATACTCATAAATATCCTGTTGATTCTATTATTTGGTTCCTGCATACTTATTTGATTCTTTGCCCTTTTCTTCTCTAGATTTAAGCTGTATAACTACCCAAGATGAAAATGCCTGCTATCTACTGAGGGCCACTAGTTAAAAGCTCTACTGTTCAACAACTTCAACCCTCTTCAGCTGAGGAAGCTAGATTGATCATCACCCATTACTCCTCATGGCAGTTTGGGTTACTTCAGAAGAAGAAAAATGTTACAGGCAGGTAAGTTAGTTAAAAAATATTATAGTCAGTAAGACAGGGGTAGGGCTTCAAAGAATCCAACACAGACAAGAAATCTTGTGACCTTGGAGGAGAAAGATACCTACCACTATGGGCCAGAGACCAAGAAAAAAGGCTAAACTTGGCCCTCAAACCCCACAGGGAGAACTTTTTGCTCTTTTTTTTTTTTCTTAACTTTTAACTTTTTATCAGTACTAGGGATCAAACTCACGACTGCCTGCTTGCAAGGCAGGTGCTTATGCCGCTGAGCTAACTCCCCAGCCCCTGGGAGAACTTTTTAATATGGCTTTTCATGTTTTCAACAACAGAGATTAAAAATCAAAAGGAAGAAAAATAATGATCTGATCTTTTACCAGTGATACTTGGAGCTCTAAGACAGGTAAACTGAGACAAGGTGGAGCCGCTTGAACCCTCCCAGACCATGCTTCAAGTGTGACAAAAGTGGGCAAGAGAATGCTTCTTCTGCAATCTCAAGGGCCATCAGAAGAGTGATGTCTTAGCTGCCAGAGAGTGGGTAAGCCATCCTCTAAATCCTTTGCCCTTACAGGAGATCTTGTCACCACTGCATTCGTCACTGGCTGATCTACTTAACCTGCTACTGAAGACTCATGGGGCTTGGGATCCACAGCCCCCATTAAGGTATCCTTCTTAGAGCCCAAGTCTCACTGAAGGTCTCAGGTAAGATACTCTATGTACTTGTAGATATGGTGGCCATGTATAGTGTTCTTCCTGAGTTTTCAGGCTGTTATATTAAATTCACAGTCTCTGTAGAGGCTGTTGACAGCCAACCTACACAGCCTCTTCAAACTGGGCCCATTCCATGAAGGTTCCAAACTCTCTTCTTTACCCGTAGCTTTCTGGTAATACCAGCATGCCCTCACACCCTCTTTAGTTAGGGATCTCCACCAAAAGCTTGACTTCCTATTTCCTTCTCCTTCCCCAAAGCTCTTGCCCTCCAAACACTATCACAATGCACTGCAAACCCATCACCTCCTCTCCCTTCTTCCTTTGTTGATCCTATAGTTTGAGACATCTCCAACATCAACAATGCTACCCATGCTATGTCTGTTTTAATTTGTCTCAGGGGTCCATCAATTTTTCCTTGCATTCCTCAATATCCTATAGCTCCCAAACATTTATAGAGACTTAAACCTATAATCAAGCATCTTTTAGACATTGGTTTTCTTAAACCTACCCATTCACCCTACAGCACTCCCATTCTCCCAATACTCAAGCCAAACAGGTTCTATAATCTGCTACCAGACCTTAGGGTAATCAATGATGCTGTTAGTCTAATTCATCCAGGTGTGCCAAACACTTGTACTACATTCCCTCATATTTCTCCCTCTAGCACTAACTTCATAGTCCTAGATCTTAAAGATGCCTTTTTTTTTTACCATCTCCTTATACCCTGATTGTCAAGATTTCTTTGCATTTATGTAGACTGACCCAGACACTCTCAGAACTCAACTACTCACACCTGTCATATCTGTGTTAGAACCTCTCCTCAGGGACACATACCACCCCTTCCTTTCCTACTCATCAATTTCACAGACCCTTGGTCAGGACTGGATCGATTTTTGCACACGTGCCCTGCCACAAAACTTTCAAATATCTTCTTACTTTTGTTTGTACTTTTTCAGGGTACATAAAAGCCTTTCCCAGAACCAGGGAGACTGCTGATATAGTTACAAAAGTCCTGTTACAAAAAAATCATCCCAAGGTTTAGTCTACCTCAGAGTATCCAGTCAGATAATGGTGCAGCATTTATTTCTCAGATCTCTCAACAGGACTACAACTAAAATGGAATGGCCCCTACCTGATCTTGCTTGGAACTCCAATGGCATTCAAGGTCATTGGACTGCCATCCTGGCTCCACATTACTCAAGCTAAGCAGTGTCCTCCTAATCCTAACTCCCCTGAATCTAAACATTTGAGTAGTCATCTCAAGTCCTATCACCCATCTTCATCTCACAAAGGCCCCACTGCCACAACTTTCAGACTAGGTCATGTTTTGTTATCCTACTTTGTTGGGAGCCGCGGCCAAGCCCGGTCGCCTTACTTGGCGGACGTGAGGCCTGTAAGAAAGAGCAAAGCCTGAGCTAGATTACCCCTCCCATCGAGTGTGCTAAGATGGCGCTTATCTCCTGCTTCCTGCTTGGTAAACAACCCGCTCTGTAAGATAGTCTGCCTAGCAACAACTGATGTTAGCCAATCAGCCCGCATCGCGCGCTTTGAACTGATTGGCCACTGTAACCCTATAAAAGTGAGTGCCTCTCCCACCACGAGAGAAGAAGCACGGAAGGAGCTGTGGAGAGCGGACCGGTAGAGGCTTCGGGACAGACTGTAGAAAAGAAGCACGAAAGGAGCCGCAGGGAGCAGACCGGTAGAGGCTTCGGCCGGGAAGAATCCTGGGGCAGACTGTACGGAGAAGGAAAATAAAGAAAGCCCAGCCACTGCCAGATCTTGTCATGTGTTCTTCCTGCCGGCCGGGAGCGACACCGACATCTGGTGGCCCGTACGGGGACTGATCAACCACGAGACGCGGCGGTGGACTGCATTCTCCAGTACGGTGCTGCAGGACAGGTGAGTAGAGGATAAACCTGGGCCCTGGGTGGCGCGCACCTACAGGGTTTGTAGACTCCTCTCAGGCTCACGCGTAAGTGGCGGATTCCTTGGGCCTCACGCGGTAACATATTAAAAAAAAATGGGAAACATGCTAAGTAGTGGCACTAAGAGTGAGGGTAGTTACAGGGGGAGCTCTCAAGAACTTGTAGAAGTACAGTCAAGGAGCTCCCGAGAGGGGTCCGTCAAGGAGGACAAAGGTACAGAAGAGGAAGACAGGGCTCAAGCCTCGGAGTCGTCAGACTCCGAGGAAGAGGGAGACTTGAATGACGGGGAGGCCAGAAGGGCCGACTGCCGGGAGGCTAAGCCAAGTGATAGGGAGGCACACGGCTCTTTCGCCGCGTTGCGCCGAGAACTGCGCTCCGCTCAACTAGGCTTACGAAAAAGCAGAGAGCTTCTGAGCGCCCCCTGGCAGGAGAGGGAGACAGAACCTTCTGCTCCGCCCTGGAACTCATTCCCGGAAGCGGTCCCTCGCCGTGAGGCCGCCGCCTGGGACTTCCCCCCTCTTCAGCCAGTACAGGAAGTAATGCCTAGGCCGCCATTTTCTACCCAACCGTGGCCGCCATCTTATGATGCTCCACCGCCGGCAGGACGTTATTTCCACAGACAGCTGTGGCGTGGGGGTCGTGTGTCTAATGAAGACCACCCGTTCCCAGGGATAGATAGCGGCCCCTATGGGATATATCCTGTACAAATGGCCCTAGGCCAGGGACGTAATGTGTGGGAACCCTTTGAGATAAAACAGATCAGAGAACTTAAGAGTGCTGTTACAACCTTCGGACCCACCGCACCTTATACCATTGCCATGCTGGAGAACCTGTCTTCCGGGCCCCTTCCCCGCGGATTGGGTCCAGTTGGCAAAAGCCTGCCTGCCCTCGGGTAGTTACCTAGACTGGCGAGCCTGGTACGCGGAGTTCTCCGCCGAACAGGCTGAGAGAAATGCCCGTCGAGGAAACAGGGGATGGAATAAGGATATGCTTATGGGAGAAGGCCAACACGCAGATGATCAGACCCAGTTCCCCGGCGCTGTTTATGAACAAATTAATGCCATAGGGCTTCGCGCCTGGAAGCAGGTAAGTGGTGCTGGAACAGCCTCCCTATGTCTTTCAAAAATAGTTCAAGGCACCACGGAGCCATTCGTTGACTTTGTGGCCAGGATGCAGGATGCTGCCGATAAAATATTTTCTGACCAGGATGTGGCTCGTCCGCTCATCAGGCAGTTAATTTTTGAACAGTGTACAAAAGAATGTAAAGCAGCAATAGCCCCACATAAGAATAAGGACCTTAACGCCTGGATCAGAATATGCAGAGAAATAGGGGGGCCACTTTCCCATTCAGGAGTTGCGGCCCTCCTAGCCGCGGCAGTACAACAAAAGGGCCCTCGAGGGCCGAGGAAAGAGCGCAAGGCCAAGAGGTGCTTCAGCTGTGGGGACCCAGGGCATATCAAACGCGACTGCTCGAATAACACAAGCGCCAGGCCTCGCCCCAAAAACGAGGGATCGTATGGCGTCTGCGGGAGATGCAGAAAGGGCCCACATAAGGCAGAGGATTGCAGATCAGTCTATGATGCTCAAGGAAATCGTATTTGTGGCCGAGATGTTAACGAGCCAAAAAACGGCCAGAGGGGGCCCTCCTCGTCGGCGGGCCCCCACCCCCGAGACAGAACAACACAGGGTGGCAGCCTTCCACAAGGGCTACCCCTGGGTCAGCAGGCGTGGACCTCTGTGTCGCCTCCAGACTCATATTAGCGCCCGACATGGGTGTTCAGGTGGTCGAAACCACCTTCAAGGGACCGCTGCCTGAAAATACAGTTGGCCTAGTAATTGGAAGGTCCTCCACGGCCCTTCGGGGTCTCACCGTGATCCCTGGGGTCATAGACTCAGATTATACAGGAAATATTAAGATTATGGTTCAAACTCTTGTAGGTACTATGGTAATTAATGAGGGGGACAGGATAGCACAGCTCCTGCTGCTCCCCAGCCTCCATAAGAGGTTCCAGTACTCCACATGACTCTTGACAAGAGGCCCATGCTTTTGCTTAAGATCAATGGCAGACAATTAAAGCATGGTATCCCATACAATCCTCAAGGTCAAGGAATTATTGAGAGAGCTCACAAAAGCCTCATATCCCATACAATCCTCAAGGTCAAGGAATTATTGAGAGAGCTCACAAAAGCCTCATATCCCATACAATCCTCAAGGTCAAGGAATTATTGAGAGAGCTCACAAAAGCCTCAAATCCCATACAATCCTCAAGGTCAAGGAATTATTGAGAGAGCTCACAAAAGCCTCAAAGAAGTTTTATATAAACAAAGAGGGGGAGTAAGCCAAGGCCTGCCTCCAAAGGCACGGTTATCTATGGCACTGTTCACATACAATTTTTTAAATTTAAACAATAATAACCGCTCACCAGCTATGGAGCATTCTAGTCCATCTCCTAGCAATAAGGGATGGGTGAAATGGAAAGATGTCCTAACAGGACAATGGATGGGCCCGGATCCGGTAATCAGCTGGAACCGAGGTGCGGTTTGTGTTTTTCCGCAGGAACCGGGACGAGAACCACTGTGGGTCCCAGAGAGACTGACACGTGCGACAAGTCCATCGGCCGAAGACCAGACTTGCACCACCAGGGACCAGCCGTAGACGTAAAGTCAAGATGAGCCAAAAAAGGGCTGCCCTCTACACTGGGAGTGCTATCTGCTCCCTGCTTCTGCTTTTACTTATAGGACCATTCTTGCTCAGATGGGTCACATCGTTTATTAATGGACGCCTTGCGGCGGCACGTCGTCAGGTCCGCACGGTTGCCCATGCTGCTCTGGCAGCGGTCCAGAACGGGCAAAACGACCCCCAGGCATACGCATGGCTCGCTCGCATGGCCTACGACCGCGTTTAAAAGTGACAGGCTTCCCACATTCTCCTCCCTAGACAACAACATGTAGCAGGGTGGGTGAGTCAATGACGGGTAAGAGCGTGCCTCCCCAGCACGACTCAACCTAAGCCAGGCCCTACCCCATGGCGCACGAAAGCCGCTGGATCGCTAGATTCCGCCCCGAATCTAGATGCCTCTCCAAAGGGGATCATAAGGAGAGACGTGAGCGTATGCCTATGTGCACCCAGGTTCCGTCTGACCTATCCCTGGCCCTGGAAAAAAGGACGAGGGCCTCAAGGCCTTGGTGGACCCTGGGACGGCCGCCCGGGTTCCAACCCAAAGGCCTGCGGTGGGCCTCAGATACAGGGTGTAGGCCTCTACGCTCGATCCAGGACGGGCTGCGATGCGCTCGTTCTTGTAAAATAAAATAGGGGGAGATGTTGGGAGCCGCGGCCGAGCCCGGTCGCCTTACTTGGCGGACGTGAGGCCTGTAAGAAAGAGCAAAGCCTGAGCTAGATTACCCCTCCCATCGAGTGTGCTAAGATGGCGCTTATCTCCTGCTTCCTGCTTGGTAAACAACCCGCTCTGTAAGATAGTCTGCCTAGCAACAACTGATGTTAGCCAATCAGCCCGCATCGCGCGCTTTGAACTGATTGGCCACTGTAACCCTATAAAAGTGAGTGCCTCTCCCACCACGAGAGAAGAAGCACGGAAGGAGCTGCGGAGAGCGGACCAGTAGAGGCTTCGGGACAGACTGTAGAGAAGAAGCACGGAAGGAGCCGCGGAGAGCGGACCGGTAGAGGCTTCAGGACAGACTGTAGAAAAGAAGCACGAAAGGAGCCGCGGGGAGCGGACCGGTAGAGGCTTCGGCCGGGAAGAATCCCGGGGCAGACTGTACGGAGAAGGAAAATAAAGAAAGCCCAGCCACTGCCAGATCTTGTCGTGTGTTCTTCCTGCCGGCCGGGAGCGACACCGACACTACTTGGTACCTGATCCCTTACATTCTAAACATGAGACCCCTCTGGGTCTAGGATCTCACCTTACTTATAGTGACCAAGACACAGCCTTCCCCATCCTTAATCTATAATTTCCCAAACATGATTCAACTGCCAGGCCTTACATTTCTCATGCTTCCCATTCTCTCCAGCTCAACTCCTGGAACAAGTCCTACCTACACTTTTACATTAAACCTTTCAGATGGGGGAATAACTGCCTCCTGTAACTCCACCCCTCCCAACTCCACATTTATTTTTCAGACTCTTCCTCACCAAGGCCCTGATGGAATGACACATTCGGATCAAGGGCACTTTTCCTTTAACCTTTCCTGGTCCTTTAATTATGATAATGATCTGCCTCCTCATAGCATCTTGTGTTTTTATTTCTCCAATCTAGGATGCAAGTGTTCACCAATCATTAATTCCTTGTCCTGGTTAACACACCTGGTACCGGCTTCCACATGGGCATCAACCGTCATCCTGTCAACACCCTAGACCTCAGAACGATACTCCTGTCCAGCAGGAAGTAGTAAGAGACAGTCTTCATCCTTTTCCTAACAATACAAAGACTTGAATGAAAGGCTCTTGCCCTAGTATAAATTGCTATATAATTATGGCGGTGATCTAGCATGGCGGAAGGTTAAAGTGGGAGCACTTACTACTTTTTCTTTCTTCTTCAGCCCTAATTGCAACTCTCCTTCCTGTTTGCACAAAAAGAAAATTTCAGTCAGCTCCTCACACACCATCAATGTCCACTCCATGTGCCACTTCCAATCAGAAGTCATATTACCCTCTGCTTCTCTGTATCCAGTTGAAGGAGACAGCCCAACACCCATAGGTGGTGTGCTCCTTTCCACGTCCTCAATAAATCTGTTCTTTTTTTTTTACTTTTCACTTTTCTATTGCGCCAGATAACACTAACAACTCTCTTAACTATTTTGTCATTTATTTATTTATTTAGGCTTTGGGGGAGGTTTTAGCATAGATTTTAAACTGTTAAATCTGTTTTATTTCATTCATCTGGGATTGAGAAACAAACCCCAATTAGTACAGTACCATCACAGAGATCTATAAAATGATGTCTGAGACCATGTCATTAGACATTTGTTTGATTCTATCATCCACAAAACAAAGCTAAGAAAAATACTGCCTGTTTATCACAAAAAAAGAGACTTTGAGTTACTGTTTCTGCCATCATCCTTTCCCTCCATGTCTTTGCCTACAGAGCAGCTGGGGCTGTGGTAGACAAGTAACCTGTACCCCCAGCAACCAGCTCCCTCTCCCATTACTATAGATGAGTACCCATGAAAACAGCCTCCCTCACTGCTTTTACCCTGTAGCTATGAAAGATTACTCAGCGTTCTCATGTAGTACTGGGCTGTGTATCATTATTTTAGTCTAACTTGCTTTTCAACTCTATTATGTTGTTGATCTATTTTGATCTTATCTTCTGCAGTCCCAAAGACATTTTAGCTCCACTTCACTTAGTAGTGTTTTCCATATTTTTATGTGTATATTTCCTCCAAAACTCGCATCCTTTTAGACAGCATCAATTTAATTTCAAGTGGCTGATAACCAAAATAATTAAAATTTGCTCCTAGAATTTCCCAGCAGTGAATATTGAGAAATGGTGGCTTATATTTAAATTACAAAGGCAATAATATTATAGAAATTGTAGTATACTTATGTCCAAGGGTTCAGAATATTTCAGTGTTATCAGTGTAGCTCTGCATGTATTTTTATAAACTCTTTGGGAGATAATGTCAAACATCTAAAATTAAATCCTTCACTTTCTAACCCATTTATAGAAAAACGCCTGTCTGGCTTCTGCAAGACACTTAATCTTACTGTGTTTCAGTTTCCTCATATATGCAGTAATATTTGTTTTCCTATTTCTAAGGATCCTTCTTACACAAAAAGTCTATTATTCTGAGATCTCTGCTATTCTTCCTCTTGTATTTCAATGAAATGAAAGTCCTTTTAGCTTCATAGCCAGCTTCATCTCCTATTGAACAAGATCAACTCTGTTCTTGTCTGTTCTAAGTGACTTTTAAAGAGAAATTAAAATTTTGAAACACTCAAGTCCTGATTGACTGAGACCTTTATATTCTAACAATAGCTGTTTGATACAGTCACTGGATAAAGCAATGACTCTTCCATTGATCTGTGTAAGTGCCTTTGAGTTCAGCCAACTAAGAAATCCATTTGGTTGAATAGTTTTAGTAGTATACAAGGTCTTGTCCCAGGGGAATCCAACCTTCTGTAGGATAAAAGAAAATGCGGGATAATCTTTTATTAAAATCTTGGTGCAATTCAAATGCTTTAGCAGATAATTTGGCAGGCAGTGAGGATGCTGGTAAGGTAGATTTATATTTTTAAATGTCTTCAGTGTTTCTCACACAATAGAAACAGCAATCTTTGAGAAAATGAACCACACAAGAATAAGGGAACCATAAATGTTAATTAAAGTGCCAGGTATTGTAAAAATCCACAAGGTATGAGAAATATAAATATATACATTAAATGAGCTTTCTTTCACATACTGATTTCAAACATCCATATATGAACATCTTATGGGTTTAAGATAAAAATTGAGTCATTATTCTGGACTATGGATCAAATATGATTAAATAGAAGTTGGGCTACTTTATGTAAAGAGATTTCTACTACTGAAACACCTTTATTTGGAGATGTAAAAGTAAGATTTTTATTATTTTTAATATTTATTTATTTATTTATTTATTTAATGTTTTTGGTACTGGGGGTCAAACTCATGACCTTGTGCTTGGCAGGCAGATGCTTATACCACTGAGCTAAAGCCCCAGCCCAAAAGTAAGATTTTTTAAAATCTCTGAAAGAATTTTAAAATATCGATTTAATGAGATTTATGATTTTCAACATTCCCAAAGCATCTTAAGATCACTTAAATGGTTTAATATTATTTACACTTTATTTTCCTCCAAAAGTTCAAAAAGAATATTCTGAAAACCGTGTAATCTTACATCATTCTTAAATGAGCTTAATGAAACCTCCTCTCACTTTTTGCCTGACTTCTATTTGTTCTTAAATATTTGCTTGCTGAAATATTTTCTCACCCAGCTTCTCCTGGAAAATTGATCACTAATTCATTTATATATTATTCATTGCCTTCTATATACTTTTCACATGCATACACCACCCAGTGCTTGGATTATTTGCCTGTCTCCTCCCAAATATTGTCTCATTTATGTCTATGTCCTATAGCAAGCATAGAGATGGGTAGAGTCTGATCTCAGTACACATTGCTGAACTTGTGAGAGAGTCTGCTGTTTTCATCAGATCGCATAACTCAATAATAGCAGTGCTTATACCAGAATTCCAGTGTTTCACACTGAGGTCAGTGCCTTTCCTATAATGCATAAATATTTAATGAGTTATGAATCAATGGATTAATAAATCTATGGCTCCTGAGCACTTTTCCATGCAAAACCTTAATGAAATATTAAATGCACCATATCTCAATTATTTTCATCAATTTCCTGGTTACTTGGCTTCAGTGCAGGAAGTATTGAAGCAATGCAGTTGACATACGCAATGTCAAACGGACCAGATATTTCATGTACATTTGATTATTGTAGTTACATGAGGCTATAACATAGTCATCAAAGCTAAAATCTGTTAATAAAATACTATTGATGATATGCAACAGTTTAAGCCAATAACTTTACAGACAACTTTCTTTACTGAGCAGAGTATCAAAGTTGTCAAGTAAGCTATCCTATGTTTTTGTTTGAAAGTTAATGCAGCTGGACACATATAAATCAAAACGTTACAGATGGTTCAGAAAGAGCTTCACTGAGTCTTTCTTGCTCTGAAAGCAGACTAATAGACTTCTTACTCAATTGGATGCTGAGAATTTGACCATTTGATTTTAAGGATAGTAATTTGTTTTGGAGAGAACACTTTTTGGAAACAAATAGGAGTCCTTTTCCTTTAAAGATCCGCAGAGCTTATTCTCTCACGGCAATTAGATATATGTACACACATCACTGTTTTCGAACATTATTTTTCTAAAATAAGGCCATATTCTGGCTTTCTCCCTGCCCCCATTATATCCTTGTCCTGCTTTTTTGCGCACCTATTATCACCTAACATATTTACTTTCTCATTTCTTCTTATACATGTGTGCATTTAATGTCTGTATGCTATCCATATTCTACACATTTCATACTGTAAGTCATTAGTGGGCAAAATAGATGCATCGAGATTTTTTAAGTAAAATTTATACTAAATATTTAAAAGCTGAGAAAGACTTTGCACTACAAACTATTCATGTTATTTTATAAGTATGAAATCTCATATCCATAATAACTGCTAATTAGAACACGTCATGAAAATTGGCATGGTATAAATTGCTTAATGAGAGTGAATGAGTGTAATTTTATAAGGGTAACCCTAGTACTACATTTGATTGATTTAATGATATACATTTTCCTATTTCACTTTTTAATGCTTTGAAGTTACCAAAACTAAAATCATAACTACTATAGAACATTTTCTAATTTGCTTACATGATTTGAGGAAACATGCAAAAGAAAAAATTGAAGACAATGTGTTTGTTTAAATAAAATAATAAACTTATTTTGCTTACTAGTGGTAACTTTTCACAAAAAATTCTAAGAAAAAAAACATCAATAATATTGGTTCTAATTTTTCTTCCCATTAAAGAAAAAAAAGAACTCATAGTCCTTCAAAATAAAGAACCATCACCCATACCAGGTACATTATATGTAAAACATTATTTTTCCATTGCTCTTCTGCTGAGAACAAGCCACATGGAAGAGTGGCTGTTTCCACCAAGATTATGAGTTTTTAGGTTATGTTCCAAGATAACACGGTAAAAACCAAGTCATAGAGAGAAGACTTTATAAATGAGATGACAAAGTTAAATTTTAGAAGTTAAAGTAGATAAAGCTTAAAATATGCATAATTTCTATCCAAACAGCTAAATAAGATAGAAAATATCATAGAGTAAAAAATCAGGGTCCTCTGATAAAAGCAAATGAGGAAAAGGGACAGAGTAGACTCTGACAACTTAGATGCCATCTAGGACTCAGGATTCAAAACATACCAGGGAAATGGATGAAGTAAGTCCAACTGAAGGATGAAGTTAAATTTGAGACTGAAAACAAGTAACTGTGTCCCCTAAAAAACTGAGCATAAGTAATTTCGTTAATTGTAAGACACAGCTGTGTTCCGACACCTCTCATTTTAGGCTCAGATGAGTCTGCCAGACAGGAAGAAAACACAAATAATTCTAACAACCATTAGTGGGCTAATGAAACAGAGAAAGTTAAAAATCCACTGAGAGAAGCATGTAGATTTGAAGCACAATCTTTGATGAACATCTCCAATGCATGTTAACATGATGCCTAACAGCTTTCTCTGTGGGGCTCCAAAGAACCCAAGTGACAGATTACCAGGCATACAATTGCCCAAGTGATGACATTCTGTCAAAGCTTTCTTCATCGTGGTCTAGGGTTTATGATGCAGCAATAGAGAAATGCTATTGTCAACTATAGTCTCTTTCGTTCCATAGACCATTCAGTGTCCAAGGAGAGCAGCCTACAAAAAAAGGTAGTTTGTAAAATCCAAGTGATGGGGCTAAAATGGCACTATGCACAAATATTTACTAATTTATGAAAATGACATCTTTCTTCAAACACAAAACTAACTTAATGAACGTAATCACACATGGCAACTCCTAACAGACACTCTCATTGAGGAAGAATAAATGCTCATGCGAAAGTGTTCTTGGTTTTTTTGTCAGCTTTCTCTTAAGAGCTTACCATTGAATAACCACTGTCTGTATTCAACCCTGGTGATTGAGGTAGGGGATTCAGCCTCCATTTGAATATTTTTTTTATTCATCGGGAAAATGCTGCTTACCCACACCACTGTATTAGGGTAGCATGAAGAGTAAGATCATCTTGCAATAACTGAAATATTGAATAAAGTTTTAAGCTGCTGTTTGGGGATATTTTTTAGTATCTGACTGCTGCTAATCACTATGAATGCTGACAGTTTGCCAGTGAATGTTGGAAGACATTAGTATATTTTGTCACATCCAATTTGTACATCAACCTTCTGAAGTAGTATTATTTTTCTTCATCTCATAGATATGGGAAGTTAAAACACTTGGCCCAGATCACACATTTCACAGTTAGGTAGGAACAACAAAAAATTCTACCTAAGTTCAACTCAAAAATAAAAAAAAAAAAGGCAAGAAAGTGCATCTCCTGTGGTTGGGTGGGTAGAGCGCAGAAGGAGAAGGGTAGAATTTGGTATAAAGGAAAATTTTGCTGTGTCTGGGTTAGACTAGTAAAATTCATACACAATATTTGTACCTAAGCTTTACATAGGAATAATTCCCTATGTGGGTTCTTTTGCTTTGTTTTTCATTGTATTATTAAAGACATATTAAGATTTTGTAAACACCATATCTTGAATCATCGTTATCAGTCAGTTACATTCAGCCAAGGTATAACCAAGGACTGGAATATTTGCATTTAAATACCTATGTGCTTTACTTCACCTGCACTATGTCACGTGCAGAGTTACTATTGGTGAAAAGAGGAGGGAATTGTCAACCTAGGGGGCCAAGGAGACACAAGCAGCCAGCACAAGCTAAGCTCTGCCAGCCTCTTCTGCTCCTAGAGGTGCAGGTGGCCTTTGGGAGACAATGTCTTGACAATGTGCCTTGCAACATGGGAACTGTGTATCTCCTGCTGTTTGGATCTGTGCTCATCAGGCAAGCTGCTGACTATAATTTTCCTTGCTGAGTATCACAATTTAATACAAAAGATTCCACTGATACAAGCATTCTCGTTTGCTTGTGATTGCATTTTTCACACTAGATGAATAAATCATAAGTGTGGAGGTGTGTCAGTTTCTAAACCTTGACTCTGATGATCCCACTCCTGAAAGTTGGATCAGTTCTCTGTGTGCTGATTAGACAGCATAAAAACAGGAGCCAAACTCCAGATATAATGAATTCACCAGCTACCTGGATCTGCATGGCAGGCCTTTTCAACACAGCAAGGTCTGCATAACTTAACTCACCACTGTCAGGAGAAGCTAAGTCCAAGGACACGTTTGCTTCTAAAACTCACTGATTTTGCTGTCAAAACTATTTCAATCATGACCTACTTTCCCAAAAGCTTATAAAATTTGAAAGTAAATAAAATAGGGACCAGAACTTAAAGAAAATAATATAGAACAAAAACAGCAACAAATATACCAAATATGTGAAGCAAAATTCTTCCATAAGCCAAATTTCAGGCATGCAGCCATGTAATGGTTCCTTAGTAGTTTCTGGAACTTCTATAATTTTGCTGTTAAAAGGAAAAATATTATTGTATGCTCACATGATGAGTGCTAACTCCATTGCACACAAAAAAAAGAGCAAGGAATTTAGAGAAATGGCAAATTCTAGAGCTGGAGTCAGGAATACAGAAGATGAATGAGGAGCATATTGTGGTCTACGAGGTGAGGAAGTGACCAGAGGCTGAGTCCCATCAGGGAGCCAACCTGAAATGGCTCCCAGCAGCCAAAGCTGGAGCAATTTAAGCAACAAAATAAAATGATAGCATTGAATAATAATGCAAACTATAAAACAAGTATCTTAAGTTCATATATAAACAAAAAAGCCTTCGTGCATAAGGCAAGTAGGAGAGTAGATTAATCTTTCTTAGAGATTAATTTCAAATAATTTATGTAGTAATTACCTCCACCAAGAGGTGGATCTTATCATGTCTCAATTTTCAGTATAGGCTGCACCCAGTAACTTGTTTCCAAAGGCAAGGGCCTGGAACACAGGAAAAGTACATATATTTACCGTGGAGGAAGCTTGCAAACAATATCTTAGTCCAGGTGATTAAGAACAGCATCACCATTAATAAATTATGCTAATAAATTGTAAAGTTGGTAGTATGGATGAGAATTCATAGGCACAGTTTTTCTCCCAAAATCCCAACACCGCAGGTAAACCAAGAGATCAATATTAAAATAAGCCACATTGAGGGGTATTCTAAATTATATTCCTCAAAACTGACCAGATCATTAAAGAAAGGAAATTTGGAGTCACTAAAGAAACAAAATTATTAAATGTAACATGGTGTCCTGGAGGGAATTCTGGAACAGAAATAAAATATTAGGAGAAAATTAATTAAATCCAAAAATATTTGGGAGTTCAATAAAAATTATTGCACCAATTTTGTTTTCATTTTTTTCTTTTGTGAAATTATGAAAAATAAAATGAAATTTTATAACCAAATTATAAAAGAATAATAGTCACTACAATGTGTATCATTATCTTCAAAGTGATTAATCAGAGTACAAAGCACAAACTAAAAGATTATAACAAAAAAGAAACATAGTAATGCAAACTTTTCTTTTTTTTTTTCTTTTTTTTTAAATTTATTTATTTATTTATTTTTTAATTTTATTTAAGGAGAAAAGAAAAAAAAAGCAGGGAAAGGGTACAAGTTATACAGATTTACAGAAAAAAAATGAACAGTAGGAAATCACTAGTTAATGGATTACATATTGTCATCTTAGAAATAATTGTTCAAGTCACAAAATTAAAGCTTGTAAAGTGGACATTCCATCAATGATACTGCAAACAGTTCTGTTCATTGATCCAATAAAACTCTGTGATATCATTTTCTATCTTATACACTTAAATATACATGCAGTTATATGGTTTGGAGCACTTTCTTTTCCTCTCTTTTGTACCATGACTATTACACATTTTGGGTTTCATTGCTCCCACGGTTCTTATTACTTTTTTGGAAGAGAGTAAAATCAAATGTGACATAACAGAACAGAATCGGTCAAGTCAAAAGGGTGGACATAATAGATAATGTAAAAACATAATACAAGGTGATCAACAATGGTTACCATAATGCCTCCCACTATCTCTAATAGAATTGCCTATATCGTTAGTTATAATACAATTGAACAAAACAGTAAAGAATAAAACCGACAAAACCAAAACATTGGAGACATTGTAGGTCTTCAAAAGTAGATAAAAGTAATGCAAACTTTTCAATGCACTAAGATAAACTTTCAGTCCAAATGAAACAAGTTAGTATATATTTTGAAATATTTTTGAAACTTAAGTATATGTAATTTGTAGAAGAAATTGAAACTTCTTAGTTCCTATCTATCTTTTCTATTTTATTTGTATATATACGTATTTCTATATCTGATACATCTAATATGAATATATATGTATCTATACAGAGTCTTCCAAAAGGTGTATACACACTCCAAGAAAAGAAAAAATAGTGTGATGCTTTTTCAGCTAGTAGTGTTACCCCTAAATGGGTTTCTCTAGAAGATGTTGTATATCGCAGAAAATTCACTACCCTGCCAAGCCTTAGAGAAGAAATTGAAAACGCATGTGCAGTAACCTCAATGACCAAGGTTATCCAACTAGCAGCTCACCATGTTATAAATGTCTGGCAGCTAATGACCACCACTTTGAGTATCTCTCATGATTGTAGAAACCAAAAGTAACTTGTATTAATTTCATGATGTCTCAGTAAATTTAATATTAAAATACTTGTATGAGTTTTTCTTTTTCTGAGTTGTATACACATTACTGGCTGACTCCATATATAGTGTGTATGATGTTTCTCATAGAAGAAAATCCATATGATTTTGAGCTTCTGTGTCTGATTTATTTCACTTCACATTATGTTCTCAAACTGTAGCCACTTACCTATGAATGTCTCAACTTTCTGTAATGGAAGCATAATACTCCACTGTTTATAAGTACCATAGTTTTCACATCCATTCATCTGTTAATGGACATACATGCTGTTTGCAAGATCTAGCTGCTATAAATAGTGCTTCTATAAATATGGATTTGTATGATCCCTATTAGTACAATGATTTTTAACTCTTTTGGGAAGATATTAGAAGGGGGATAGCTAAATCAAATGGAATTTCTAGTTTTAGTTTTTTTTAGGAATTTTCAAACTGATCTCCATATTGGCTACAACTAGTTTGCATTCCCATCAACAATGTAGTAGAGTTATTTCTCTTCTACATGCTCATCATCATTTGTTATTACTAGATTTTTGGAAGATAACCATTCTTTCCTAGAGTAAAGTAGTGTCTGGTAATAGTTTTAATTTACATCCCTCTTATGGCCAATGAGAATGAGAATGTTTTTCATGTATTTATTGGTCATCTGTATGTCTCAAAAATGGCTATTTATTTTCGTTGATTTTTTTTCTTGTATCAGGGATTTAACTTACAAACTTGCACTTGCTGGGCAGGCACTTATGCCACATTAAATCTCCAGTCCCTGGTTGATGATTTTTGAATAATTCTTTTATTTTGGGGGGTCTTATATTTTCTTGATTTTTTAATATATTCTTGTGTTAGTCCTCTATCTTTGGAATAGATGGTAATTTTATCCCATTTTATAGATTATCTTTTCACTCTGTTGGTTGTTTCCCTTGCTATGCAGAAGTTTTTAATCTTATGTGATCCCATGTGTTGATTCACAGTATTATTTCTTGTGACATTGGGGTTCTGTTCAGAAAGTCCTTTCCTATGCCTATGTCTTCAAGAATTGTGCCTATGTTATCTTCCAGTAGATTGTTTATGCTTTATCATTTAGATTTTGATTCATTTCAATTTTAATTTACTAAATGATGAGCTATATTGGTTTAGATGCAATATTCTGCATGTGAATATTCAGTTTTCCCAGCATCATTTATTAAAGAAATTTTCTTCCAGTGTGTGTTTCTTACTTTTGTCAAAGATCAAATAACTGTATTGCCTGGGGTTGTTTCTGCTTCTTTTCTTCTGTCACTGAGCCACATGCCTGTATTTATGCCAGTACCATGCTGTTTTAATTACCATGGCCTTATACTGCAACTTCAAGTCTGAAATTGTGATGCCACCTGCTTTTCTATTATTAGCCAGGATTTCTTTTGGTAGCCTTGGTCTCTTTTGATTTCATATTAATTTTAGGATTTTTTTTCTAACTGTGCAAAATGACATTAGTATTTTGATTGGGGTTGTGTTAAATCTGTACATCAATTTTGGGAGTACGTCCATTTTGATTGTGTTCATTCTGCTATCCAGATCCCCAACAAGGGATCTTTTTTCATTTTCTGATTTTCTTTTTCAGATTAATGTAAATTTCACTGTAGAAGTGTTTCACTTCCTTACTTAGGTTAATACCTAAGTATTTAATTTTTTATGTTGTTGTGAATGGCATTATTTTCCTAATTGCTTTTTCAATGAACTCATTGTTAGCATGTAGTAAAATTATTGAGTTTTGGATATTTATATTATATCTTGATACACTGGTAAATTTGTTTATCATTCCTAGCAGTCTTTTGGTGGAACTTTTTAGATCTTGTAAGTAAAGGATCATGTCATCTGCAAATAATATTTTGACTTTGTCCTTTCCTATATGTATCCTCTGTATTTCTTTGTCTTGCTTGATTATTCTGGCTAATGTTTTGAGTGTAGAATAGAAGTGGTTATCATGGGCATCCTTGACTTGTTTTTTTTTTTTTTTTAATTTTAAAAGGAATGCTTTTAACATTTTCCATTTAATATGATGTTGGCAGTAGTTTTGGGATAAATGTATTTATCATGTTGAGATAAAGACCTGTATTTATTTCCGTGAAGGTTTTTTTTTTTTTATCATTAATGAATGTTGGATGTTGTCAAAGGTTTTTTCCGCATATGTTGAGAGGATCATGTGATTTGTGTCTTTTCTTCTGTTTATGTAATAAATTGCATTTCTCAGTTTGCATCTGTTGAACCGTCTTTGTATCCTTGGGATGAAGCATACTGGGTCATGGTATATAATTTTTGATAATTTGTCACACAGATTTTGCCAGTAACTTGTTAAGAATTTTTGCACTTATGTTCCTGAGAGAAATTAGACTAAAGTCTTCTTTTTCTTGGATCCTTGTCTGGCTTTGAGGTCCAAATAATGCTAGCTTCTGAAAAGGATTTTGAAAGTACTTCTTCCTTCTCAATGTCATTAAAAAGCTTGAGAAATACTGGTGTTATGTCTTCCCTGGAGCGCTTTTGGGATTCAGCTGTGAATCCACCAGGTTCTGTTTTTTTCTTAGTTGGTAGATTTTTAAATCATTGCTTCAATTTCATTGCCTCTTACTCTATTGTTCAAGATTTTAAAGTCTTCTTGGGTCAGTGCTGGCCATTCATATGTATCTAGAAATAATCTCCATTTCTTCTGGGTTCTACAGTTGTTTGGCATATATGTTTGTGAAGTAGTAGCTAGTATTTTTCTGGATTTGGACAGTGTACATAATTGTAATTTTACCTTTTTGTTTCTAATTGCAGTAATTTGTGTTTTTGCTTCTTTCTTTCTTTCTTTCTTTCTTTCTTCTTTCTTTCTTTCTTTCTTTCTTTCTTTCTTTCTTTCCTTCCTTCCTTCCTTCCTTCCTTCCTTCCTTCCTTCCTTCTTTCTTTCTTTTTGTAAGATTGGTGAAGTTTTTGTCCAAGTTTTTCAAAGAAACAGCTCTTCAATTCATTGAATTTTTTGGTATTTTTCTAGGATCTGTTTCATTAATTTCTACTCTGATCTTTGTAACTTCCTTCCTGTACAAGCTGTGGGTGTGGATTACTCTTGTTTTTCTAAGACTTTGTGATACATCATTAATTTTATTTTTAGTTGAGTTCATTCTGTTTTTCTCACCTGGGCATTTCCTGCTATAAACTTACGTTAGGTAGGACTGATTTCCAAATGTTCTGGTATATTATACTGGAATTATTTAATATAGAAACCTTCTTATTTTGCCCTTAGTTATGACTCACTGATTATTCAAGAGTGTATTGTTTAATTTCCATATATTTGCATATTTCTGTGGTTTATTTTGCTATTGTTTTCTAGTTTCATTGAATCATATTCTCATAACATGCATGGTAAATTTTTGATTATTTTTCATTTGGTTAGACATGTTTTATTCACTAGTATGTAGTCTATTTTAGAGAAAGAGCAATGTGCAGCCTAAAAGAATGTCTATTGTTTTGGGGTGGAATATTCCATATATATTGATTAAGTCTATTTGCTTGAAGGTTTGGTTCAGCTCTGATATATCTTTGCTAATTTTTTTAGTCAATCAGTTTATTTGGGGTAGTGGGGTATTGAGGTCTGACCCATAATTGTTTTGACATTTACATGATATTTTATGTCCATTAGTGTTTGTTTTATGAAGTTGGGTACACTGTGGCTTGATGCATATGTGTTTGTAACTTTTAGCTCTTCATGTTGAATAGTTCCATTACCATGTAATGTCTTTCTTTGACTCTTTTGATTACCTTTGGCTTGAAATCCATTTTTTATGAAGATGGCTACTCCTACCTGTTTTCAGGTTCTCATTGCATGGAGATTTTTTTCGCTTCTGAATTTCTTTTTATGTCAAATATATTTCTTGTCACAGCATACTGTTGGACTGTGTTTCTTTGTTTTCACTTCAAATTTATAACTTTTTATTGGGACTACAAATGCAGTTTTATTAAGCATCTAATTAAATGAATCCATTATATATATAATGTGCATATATGCATATATAATATATATTTTTAGAAGAGAATGAAACCAAGCAAAACAAAACAGAACAAAACCAATCAAAGCAAACCAGTGTAAGTGACTAAGGACTTCAAAACAATAGGAAATCAACAATGGTTACCATAATGCCACCTGCTGTCTTCAAAATAGCTGCAGATACCTTCAGACATAGTAAACATCAAATAAAATAGAACAAAATAGAACCAATGAATGCAATAAAAGACTTAAAAACAAGATAATAGTAAATCCAAAATGGCTACCATAATATATCTTGCTATCTTTGAAATAGCTGTCCATGCCATTGGATGTAACAAAATCCAACAAACCAAATAAAATGAAACAAATACAACCCAACAAAACAATGAAAATGATACAAGACTTCAAAACAATAGGGTATCAGCAATAGCCCGACCCTTAGGAGATCCCCCATAGATGTTACACTGCATACTGCCATCCTCTGAATAGATGATTAGACCACTGGCTTTAGACCTGCTAAACAGTACAAGCATTAAACTGTATTCCAGTTCAATAGCCATCATCTCAGCCTGTGTTACTTTGGGTCAGCTGGTTGCTTACAGTGGGGAAGGAAGGATTGGCACTTCTTTTTTCCCAGACTGCACACCAGAAGGGGCTGGCATCTGGCTCTCCCTCCAAGCCACACATGACACTGACTCGCAAGGAGTGCTTGATTCTTTTTTTTTTTTTTTTTTGCTTTCTGATTCTCCTTGCCTGCAGTACTCAAATGGCTCTGACTCACGGGAAAAGGCTGGCATCTGGCTCTCCTCCAAGAGGCCCATGCATAGCACTGATTTTCAGATAGGGCCTGTTTCTTGGTGACTTTTTGTTCTCTTCCCCCACAGTCCATAGGGTGCTGACTCATGGGAAAAGGCTGGCATCTGGCTGCACCTCCAGTGGCTTGTGCATGGCACTGATTTATAGAGAGGGTTTGCTTCTTGTTGGACTTAGTTTCTTAATTCATTCTGTTAGTCTATGTCTTTTGATTGGCAAGTTAAGTCCATTCACATTGATAGTATATAATTGATAAGTATCGACTTCTGCTAGTGTATTAATTTCCTGTTGTTTTGCTTTCCTTCTCTTCTACTTAATTGCTAGCCCTCCCCAGGATGTTCATTTCACTGAACCTTTGGACACTGTTAATTTCATTGTCCACTATGTCATCCTTGAGAATTTTTTGGAATATTATTTGGATGGTTAATGGGTTTCTTTAGATCATTTTTGTCATGGAAGTATCTTACTTTTCCATGAATTTTGAAAGATAATTTTGCAGGATATAATTGTCTGAGTTAGAAGTTGCTTTCTTTAAGAACTTGAAACTCTTCATTCCATACAATGCTTGGCTTTAAAGTTTGTGTTGAGAAATCTGTTGTAATTCTGATAGGTTTTTCCTTTTTTTTAAATAAGTTTTTCTTTATAGATGATTTATTGCTTTTTTCTAGCAGCTTTTAAGATTCTGTTCTTGTGTTTCTGGCATTTTAATTATTATGTGATGTGATGTGAAGTGCGTGCGTGTGTGTGTGTGTGTGTGTGTGTGTGTGTGTGTTTGTGGAACTCTTACACTGTTTTATTTTTTCATGCTTGGAAAGTTTTTGCTATGACTTGTGTGCCTTTTGTCCTGTCTTCTGATTTTTTTCACTAATTCCAATTATTCCTAATTATACACTTGAACAGCAGTTCTCTTTCAGTCTCTAGGAGCAGCTGAGTCCATTTTTATGCCCCATTGCTGTTTTAAGATTTCACCCACTAATTGATCATTGACCATAGTCTTTTCCTCTAATCTGACACTGTCTTCACATTTGTCAGTTCTGCTACTTCATTTTTTTTAATCTCCTGGATTTATATTTGGAACATTCCTATAGACTTCCATTCTTTTCTATGCTGTTCTTCATCTCTTAACTCCAACAGCTGTTTACTAGTGTCTTCTCTAGACTTACTGATCATTTGTTTCATTATAGTCATTATGTGATTATATCTTCCTTAAATCCACCAACTACCTTATTGAGCAGCTTTACGTCCATTAGTATCTTTTTCAAACCCACTTGTGATTTGGCTCCCCACCATGACCTCGTTCTGATTTGGGGAGAGTTGTAAGGTCTTGGGTGGCATTTTGTTATGTTTATGTTTCTGTGCTTGTTTTTTTGTACTGGGATTTGCAAATTCTTTGGCCCAGTGTTCCATTCTTTGGGAGTGAGCCACAGTATTGTCTATGATCCTGTACCAGCCCCAAGGGAATCCAGGTGTTGACATACAGGGAAAATCACTTCCTGGCCACTATTATGTTGCCTTGTCTGTAGTAGTAAATTCAATGACAACAATAACAGAATTGGAATTAATAAACCTCAGGAACCACAAACGAACAATCCTTTACCAAAACAAAAAAGATTTTTATTTTAGTGAAGATGACTATGCCCCTTTTATGTAGGCCTATAGTAATTCAGAGCAGTGATTTTTCCTGGATGTTGGCAGCAGCGTCAGATATCACTAAACATATCACCAGATCAGTGGTGGCAAACATGGCATACATGCCACAGCAGGCTCTTTGCATCACTGAAAATTCTAAAACGTTGCCATCACTACACTATATTAAATGTCCTCTTCCGGATCACCCCCTCTAAAGATACCTTCCACTGAATCTGACTTACCGCAACAGAATACAGTTCCCATGATCCTTATGACCCAAGCCTGAGCCTCATAGGGGATCCCTGGAGATTACTATTTAGCTCTCTCCAAGCCTACCCGAAGCTACCTCTCTACCAACCTCTGTGGAAAGGTATCACTTCAGTCTTGAAGCAAAACTGTCCTCCTATCTAGTGGTCTCTTCTTTGATCAGGTCAGTCTGTTGGTTTTCAACTTTGTTCCCCTGTGCTGTGGAGAACCCATAGGCTGGAGACAGGGATCTTGGTTCCTCCCTCCTCATGAGCAGGGCCTGCCTGCCTGCAGTAGTGAGTGGTGGATAGGGCATCTGCTTCCCAAGTTGTGGCTTCTGGGTGGGGCACTGGAAGGCAGTAATGGCAACTGATGTTCCAATTTTTTTTTACTTATTCACAACATATGCATCATCATAATGTAAAATATTTTTTCTAGGGGAAAATAAGTGAAAGATGTACATTTAAATTCCCTCCACTCTTTTTACAGATTTTCTATAGACCATTAAGTAGTCTACAATTGAAAGTTTGTAAATGAATTGATATTTTCTTCACATATGGTTCTGTAAAGTTCTTAAAACATGTTTCATAAAAACTTCTGTGTCAGGTAGATTTTAACATTTCTATATTTTCAGGAATGGTTAAGTCCCCTTGGAGAGATTGCATTCAGATTTGAGCAACATAACAGTTCATTTAGCTGCTACATGAAACATCCTGCACTCTGGATCTTGCAAAGTACACAGTCTGTGACCTTACTCGTATGAGAAGGAGCTTCTTTTGTTCTGGCACCTTAGCTTCAAATAAAGGCTAAATTTAGCAGTATAAATAAGTGGATAGCAAGAAACAAAGTAAGGTCAGTGAAAAGTTCTTAGCCTCATAGGTGTGTTCAGCTTAGTCTGGAAACAAAGGAACAAGATATATTTTGAAAGCTTGTGCATGAGAAGCAGGGATATGATGGAAAGATTTTATTCATTTAGTAATATTTCAGTATAAATATGTTGCTTGCTGGTAATGAGGTAGCTACTCCAGAAACAGATCACTCAAAAGGAAGTCAGAACCAAGGGAGAAAGACAACAGGATGGAAAAGTGAAACACACTGGTAATTTCTAGAACTGCTGATTCCCCGCAGCATTTGTGCTTAGTAAAGTACGCTGAGCCCTGCCTCAGCTCATTATTTCTCCTTGCCTCTCAGGAATCATTTCAGATCTATGGCGTAAAAAAGGAATTTTCAGATTAAAAATTACCTCAAAAACAATTTATCCTTTTTTAAAAAAGCCATTACTTTGTGGCAAGTGCTCTGTCTTTTTCAAATGCTGTCCCAGCTGGGTCTTTATTTTTTAACCATTTTATGCCCAACCATAGTGTGACTTACTAGGATAAGTTTGTCTGAGGAGGAGATTTGTGATTTCCTAAACATTACTAAGTGCAAATACTAAGTGAAGGATGTGTTTCTTACAAATATCAAAAAAATTCTGTATCTCTTTAGACTTTGCAATCCATACATAACACATTGCCTAACTGGCACCTGCTTCGACCAGTAAACCATGGCACTACTGGGGAGCTTTACTGAATACGCTCATGTTACCACCACAGTGAAAAAGATATAAAGCGTTTTTTTATGACACTAAAAAGTTCCTTCTTGTTCTCACCATCAGCCACAGGAAAACCTCGTGCCAACTTGTATATGCTGACATGAAAGCAGATGTCATGTAGCATGAGGCATGAAAGCTAATTAGGAGAAATGATGAAAGAAGCTGACGGGGGAGAACGTGAGAGGATCTGGAGACTGGAGAGGAGCATGGATTTGACACCTGAAACACAAAGAGGAAGTAGGAGGCAATGAAAAGATAGCCAGAGTGCAGTGCGAATTCTGAGAAGTTTTGGCCAACCATAGTCTGTGTCTCCCACTGAACGAGTGCTGTGTCTCTCAGGAATGACCCTGAATCAGCCCATCTCCAGCGCCCAGCCGCTACTGAGAGTGATGTCCCTCTGTGGAACTGCTACGACTGGTACATCCAGTCACCTGTTGCTGGATGTCTGTGTCGTTTCTGATTTGTGGCATTATAATTAAAGCTGTAGTGAACATTTACATGCAGTTCTGGTGTAACACAAGCTTTAAGTTTTTAAAGTAAATATAAAAGAGCAAGATTTTTACAGTACAAGGTAAGCTGTTTAACTTTATAATAATAATTTTCTTCTTCTTAAAGGCTGACTCATGTTTTTACAACATTTTCAGTCTTTTTGGTTTTGTCCCTTTGTTTTGAGTATGTAATAGTATCCCACTGTGGTTTTAATTTGCTTTTTCTTGATGACTGGAGTCAAGGGACACAAATTTATATGCTTATTGCTTACGCCTTGCTAAGCTTCCCAGAGTTCCATTATGGTATTGCTAAGGTTCCATTATAATATCAGACCCAAAGTCATTTCAATCAAACTGAGACATAAAGAAAGCTCCTGAATATACTCTGTTAAGAATAGCTCCTGGGGCACAGCAGGCATGCACAGAAAATACTTTCTCCTAGTGTTCAGCATACCTTTTTGTTTGCTAGGTAGTGTGGTTTGGAAGTTTCCCTAAAAACTCTTGAGTTGAAAGTTTGAACATCAATCAGTCTTGATGATCCTAGGAGGGGTTAGAATTGTTAAGAAGCAGGACTTGTAGAAGGGAGTTAGGTAGGCAGGCATGTGCCAGCCTTAACTCTGTTTCCTCTCTCTTTGTTTCCCAGGCTCCATACAGTGAACATCCTCCTCCATCCTGCGCTCCCCGCTGTGACTCACTTTTTCACTGCAGTCCTCAGAACAGCACAGCCAAGCAACCCTGCAGTGGAAACTCTGAAACTGAGCCAAAGGAAGCCTTTTTCTTTCAAGTTGATTTCCTTAGGTATTTCGTCACACCAATGGAAAGCTTCCCAACATACTGGGACTTTGTAATAAACATACTCCTAGGCAACACACCACTAGCAAAATAAAAGTAGTATCACATTTAATATGTACCAAGTGTGTCAATTATCATGTGAGACACTTAAACCAAATTAAATGGACAAAAATTGTCAATTAATCCTACTTTGGGGATTGCAAGTCACTAAAGTGAAACCCCAACAATTTCAAATCCATAAGCTGAACATTTTTGATAAATAAGACTAACATGTTGTTACATTTGAAAGCTGTTCTGTGGAGGATAGTTTGGATCAACACTGGATCCACAGAACCTGGACAGAGAAAGAAGGGAACCATCTCTGTTGGAGGAAAAAAGAAATCTGGCTCTTAGTTTTTACAGCATTTTAGTAAGAAGAAATGCCTTGTGCTATTTGGGATTACATAGAAGTGCAGTTATTTTAGCTACTTGGGAAAATAATCAGGTATTTATTCAACAATATTAATTCAATCATGTCAGTGAATTCTTGTGCCAATCAAAGTTCCTTTCAAGCTTTGAAATACTTAGCTCTATAGACCGAATGGTACCTTACCAAAATATAACTTTGGTTTAAGTGTCTCAAATGATAATGCCTCATCTGTGCTCACTATAGGGCAGGGTTTGTGAGTCCTGTGTGTGGTGTATGGTATTTGTGTGTTTATGCATGAAGGGCCCCCTTGTTCCTTGCAGTCTCCCTCTGATGGTCACTTTAATAATTACTTTCTCATCACTGGCACACAATATCCAACACCCACAACTTGAAGGAGGAAAACTTTATTATGGCTCCTCATTTGTAGAGCATTTGGTTCATGGTTGACTGGTCCAGGCATAGCAGCATGATAGAGGGATACGTCAGAAGGGAAACAACTCATGGCGTGGTGGCAGGAGGCAGGGAATGAAAGAAGTAGGGAAGCACAGAACAGCTAAAGAGAGCTGTAACCTCTCCACTGATGATTATCACACCTCCATGATCCAATCACTTCTATGGCTGTGGTACACTGGAGGGATATATTGATATCTACATAGCTATAACAGTCTGTCCCTGTTCTCCAGAAGACTCCTGTGTATACCTTTATTTAAAGTGTAATGTTCACCTCTAAGAGTTGCCAAAGTCTTAAGACTTTCTGCATTCCCAAAAAATCCAAGTCCAAGGTCTCCTCTGAGATTTAAGGCACACAGAGGCTGTGAGCCTCTGTAAAAATCAAAAGAAAGTTAAGCACTGCTGATGTACAAAGTCACCAGCTAAACATTCCATTTGACAAGGGGGAAAATGGGGGATAGAAAGAAGTGGGCCCAAAGCAAGGCCAAAGTCCAGAAGGGTAAACACTAAATCCTTTAGTTCCATATTCAGCTATTTCAAAAATGTCTTGGTGAAGTAGGAATTCCAGAGGGTTTGGGTGGCCTGCCCCTAGGGGAATGGACAGATTTGTTGCCTCCATGGCTTTTTCTCAGGCCGGCTTTGCTCACTGCTTTAAAGCTCTCCTCAGATGTTCCGTGCTCCTGGCTTCACCAGTTTCTTGGGCCTCCACTGGACTTCCAATTCACACTCATGGCGTCACACAGTGCCTTCTCTGAAGCACACTGTCTAATTTCCCGAGTCTTCTTCTGAAATATAGGTTGAAGCCTCCCTGACTCCACTACTTTTCCATTCTGCATGTCTATAAAACCAGGACCATGCGCATGACGCCCAAACCTGCTGTCAGCTTATGTAGCAGCTAGAGCACCTTGAATGGTGACCAAATTGCCTCTGAATGCCTGGATGGCTATGCGTATAAACTAAATTCCGGGTAATCAATGCCTAAATTTCCATTCTCCTTCTCTAACAGGGTTCTCTGGGGCTCTATTTTATTTGTGCATCTGAACCTGTGAAGTGTGTGGCCCTGCAGGTTCTAATGGTTCCTTCAAGCCATCATTCCTATTGTCTTGTAGTAAATCACTAGGCTTCTTTTCAATGCTATTTTTTTTTTAACAACAAAGATTTTTCTGCTCTATCCTTGCAGCTTCCAATATTACAGGAAATTCCATCCTGCCAAAACTCAAAACTTTTAAATTATTCAGCTCACTAAAAGCTCCCTACAGTACTCAGGCCACACCTTGAACTTTTGGGTGCCTTGAAATTTCCTTTGCCAGATTAATTATTCCATCTCCTTTGATCTCAGTCTCAGAACAGGAAAAAAAATGTAGCAAAATTGCTCTGCTTGAGTAAAACCTACATGATCTGGAGGCCAACTGACAGTAGAGTCCTTATTCCTAACTGAAACCTCATGAGCCTTGTTTTTTTAATACGCATTTCTTCTCGAATCCTGGTGTTCTGGGCTCTGAACAGAATTTCCCATTAAGCTGGGACTCACAGCCTTCTAGGGTTACTTCAGCTAACGTCTCCAAAGCTCCCCAAATTCCTCCTACAAACTACTTCCAAAAGCTCATAGGTTATATGTTTAGGTAGCATCACAACTGTGATCCCATTTCTGGTACCAAATTCTTTTAGTTACTTTCTTATCAGTGAGGCCCAACACAGGACACCCATAATTTAAATGAGGAGAGATTTGCTTTGTCTCACAGTACGGGTTTTAGTCCATACTCACTTCTCTTCAAGGAAGGGCAACACGACAGAGGGCCATAGAAGAAAAATAGCTCATGGCAAGGTGGCAGGAAATAGAGGAAGAGCAGGAGAGAGAAAGACGGAGAAGTAGAAAAAGCAAAAACAAAGTCTTTCAGGTCACACCCAGCGAGCCACCTCTCCCTCCTAGACCCCAACCCCCAACAAGAAGTCAGTTAAAAACTTATCAGTGGACAGATTCACTGGTGGTGACAATCTTTCCATTTTCTTACAAGTCCAAAACAGTTTGCCTGGTTAAAAGATATGTTACTTCATTATATTTCCTATACAATGTTTGAAGATAGCTTTTTAAATATCTTCCCACCTGCTGGAAGTTCATTCTTCAACCACTTTTCGTTCAGTGAATCAGAGTTTGATGATTAAAAAGGCATCTTATTGGAATAAGGGAGAAAAATGGAGTAAGGGGAGAAACATAGAAAGAAATAATTAAAAAGAATAGGGAAAAAGATTAATAATGAGATATTTGGGGCGTTTCAGCTGAGTATCTGACAGTGAAAGGATTTCTCTGTTCCCTATTGAGGCAAGAATAGTAAATCAGCATAAAGGAAGTTGGGAAGTTGTAAGCTGTACCTTTGATTAGGAATATATATGTATATTCCTCCTAACCATGGATCATAGACCACCCTTGATACTTTGTCAGTTTACAGTTACATTCAGCTGCTATAAAAATAGTTCCAACAATAGGAATTTAAATGTTTTTCCCATAATAAAAGTAAACAGTTGATGTCAGTGATTCTGGACGTCAAGAATATTGGTACTGAAGTATGTGAGATTCTCTTGACCTTTTTAAAGTCCCCAGTTGGTTGCTGTAACGTCTTCCCTTCATTTGCATTTCAGGAAGCAAAAGGAAATGGGGAAGGGGAAGCGCTTGTGCTTTCCAGCTGGGGCAGCCCTTTACAGAACTCATTAGCCAGCTGCAGAGAGGTTTGGAAACACTGGTTTAGGCTTATTGTACTCCTGTGACCAAAAATGTCACATTTGTGTTACTCAGTAGGGATGCGGCTGATGCTAAGTAGGTTACAGTGTCACCATAGTACTTCTCATTAATTGGTTCCATGAGGCACAACACAACTACAACCAAAAATGACAAGTCCTGAGCAAATTATTTTGACTGGAAAGGGTAATGAGTCACCAGGCACTTGACACTGACAGATTCTAACTGGGCAATAAGTACCAAACAAAAAATAAGCACAAGGACAAAATTTTCATGTCCAAAGGCATTCAGTACCAAATTTGATGGATTTCAAAGCAATGGAGTTCCAAGGCGGTACCATGTGAGCAGTGTTTGCAGTCTCCTTCCCCCTCACACTCAGGGTCTTATTTGATTCCTTCTTACTGATTCCATAATGTGTCTCACTCCTGAAGAAAACCACTTCTTCCAGCTATCTAAATTTAATGGTCTCAGTGTACTGTATGACTCTGTCTAGAATGTTTCCCTGTAACTAAAGTTCTTCTAAAACCATCTTTCCTGAGATGACAGCAAGCCAATACGTATACTTTTGAATATAGGGAGGGGAACAGAAGCAGCAGGGAAAATAAGGACGGGTGGGTAAGGAGATAGAAAAAGATGGAGGTACGTTAATCGCAGGTACCATTTTACCAACATGAACCTTCTGATTCTTTATTACTAACATGCACTAGTAAAACTAAAAAAGAAAACAAGAGTTACACTGATTCCCACCCACTGTCAGGCCATTGCTTCTCACTCCCAGCACTCTCTGCTCCTTTGATGGCCATGCACCCTCTCTGATAGTATCATGCACACATGTCATCAATTTCGTGTGATCTACCTGTCACCTATTCCTTCTTTTACATCCCAGATACTGAATTGGAAAATCAGATTTTCCACGTGCAAACCAAATGTGTTACTCCTTGCACTCCAGCTCCCCCATATGTCATATCTCAGCTGGGTGTTACAAATCCTAAAAACTCTTAATTGCTTGTTAGAGACCAGAATCAATGTTAAAATATTTTCATACCCTATCTCATTTCATTGTCACTAAAACCCTACAAGTAAGATACGTGACTATTCATCTTTTGTTTTGATTATATCTGTCTTACTGACAAGGAAACTGAGACTTGGGCAAAGTAACTATGCTGTATATGGTGATACATGCCTGTCATCCCAGCACTGGGAAGGCTGAGGCAGGATAATTACTGCAAGTTCAAGGTCAGTCTGAACACAGTGAGTTCAAAGTCAGCCTGCACAACATGGTGAGACCTGGCCTCAAAATAAATTAATAACTAAGAGCAGAAAGGTAGTAAATACTACTCAATTCCAGCCTAAAGTCCAAAATTATCACATGATATTAGGTCTCTCTTTCATTTCCACTACAGGTTGACAGGTTTCCAATATACCCACCTACTCTGAGAAAGTGATTTCTTCTACCTCAACCATCACAAAAGTAGGCAGAGTGTATCTCATAAACAAGTCTCAACACACGCCTATGCTTTAACCATTACTTTAATGCAGAATCTTGGCATTTCTTGAAGTTTTTTTGTTTTGTTTTGTTTCGGGTTTTTTTTTTTTGGTACTGGGTACCGAATTCAGGACCTCAAACTTGCCGGGCAGGTGCCATGACACTGAGCTGTATCCCTGGCCCGAATCTTGCCATTTCTTATCTACACGAATACCAATGACTTTAAAAGTTACCACAGCAGTATTAACAGAGCTGATTTGGTTTATTCTCTTCCTGTCCCCAATGAGATTTTAGTAAAACTCAGTTTTAACCAGGTTGAAATTATGAAGGTTTTTTTTGTTTGTTTGTTTGCTTGTTTTTATTACACACAGAAAAAAAGCCAGATCTTCAGTAGGCTTAAATAGAGTCTGTCTGTCATGGTTCCAAATCTGATCTTCCTCACATTCATCCTACAGAAACTATCTGATGACTTTGCAGATGCTGTTTTTCCTGCAAAACACATCTCCTCACCTTTAACTCCTCTCCATTCTTTCACATGCAGATGACATTCCATTCTCTCTTGGAAACACGTGAGCTCTTCCAGGCTGACAGGGAAGTGTGTAATGCCCTACCACAGAATAGGCTTAGGTACCCTGCTAATACTGATAATGCTACTTATCTGTGAATGTGATTTATTTATGCTCCTTCCTCATACTTTCTTTCCAATAGATCACCCAAATTTTAAGAGATACTTTCTCATTTTTATTATGCTCAGGAAAGGAATATAAAATCCAACAAGAAAGCTAGATTCATGTACAAGGCCTGGGTCCAACACATAATACAACAAATGAAAATTCTTTCCTGTCTCACTGTGCAGCTGTGAATGTTTTTGTTGCTGTGTTTCTGTCACAAAGAAGAATATCCAAATTCTTGCTCTCACATCGGACAAATAAATATAGCAAACATAGGGCCTGATGTCTGTTAAGAGTCTTCCAGTTACGGACTACAGAAAAGTCAATTCAAATTGTTGTATGTAATAAAAATGCTAGTCAAGGTAGCTAAGACATCCAGAGAAAGCTTTAGATATAGCTTGATTTGAAGACTAAATCATAGCTCCCAAAACCCTCTGCCTTTTGCAAAGATGAGCTCTTCTTTTGGCCACAAGATGACCACTAGTTGACACTGGAATTGTGAAGGCTTTTCCCCCAATCCTAAAGGAGGGTGTTGGGCTGGGACTGTAACCAGCACCTACCTGGCAAGTCAAGGTCCCCAGTTGGATTCCCAGTACACACACATGCACACACACATGCACACACACACACACACACACACACACACACACAATCAACAATAACATCTAAAAAATTGAAATATTTAGGAATAAATCTAACAAAAGAAATTAAAAATGTATATATTGAAAGTTACAGGGCTGAAGATGTAGTTCAACAGTGTAAGCACCTACCAGCCAAGTGCAAGGTCATGAGTTTGATCCCTGGCACAAAAAAAAAAAAAAAAAAAAAAAAATTTACAACATTCTGAAAAAAGAAATCAAAGAGGATATCAGAACATGGAAAGATATCACTTGCACATAAATAGGAAGAACCAACACTGTGACCCAAAAATCTTGTACAGATTTGATGCAATCCCAACCAAAACACCATTAGCATACTTCACAGATCTAGAGAAAATATTCCTAAAATTCATTTGGAAACAGAAAAGACCTAAAATAACAAAGTCAATCTTGGGCAACAAAGGTAAGGCAGGAGGTTTCACAATTTTGAAATTATACTACAAAGCTACTATGATAAAATCAACATGGTACTGTTTTTTTAAAAAAAGCAAAACAAAAACAAAACAAAATAAAAAACAGACCAATCAGTGGAATAGATTAAAAGGTACAAACACACTCAGCAACCTTATCTTCAACAAAGGAGCCAAACATGTTCACTGGAAGAAAGATAGTCTCTTTAATAAATAGTGCTAGAAAAACTGGCTTTCCATATGCAAACATTAAAGCTAGACCTGTGTCTATCACCATGCACTAAACAAAAATAAAAATATATCAAAGATCTAAATATTAAAACATAAATACTAAATCTATTGTAAGACAAATAGGTAGAAATCTTGAAGACATAAGAAAGGGCAGAGAGTTCCTGGACAAAACTCAAACTGCATGAGAAGTATTTCAAAGAAACAACAAATGGGATCGCTCTTTATTAAAAAGATTTGCATATCAAAAAAAATCACCAACAGAGTGAAATGACAACCCAAGACAATCAGCAAAATTTTAGCCATTTGTCCCTCAAAGGACTGATATCTAGAACATATAAAGAACTGAAAAAAATAGACCCCCCCCAAATTCAAAGACCCACCCCCCAAATGGGAATTTGAGATGAATATGAAGTTCTCACATGAAGAAAATACAAACAGCAAATAAATATATGAAAAAGTGTTCAACAGCATTGGTCGTTCAAGCAATGCAAAGTAAAACAACATTGAAATTCTGTGTCACACCATAAACAATGGCTATCATCAAGAAATCAACCAATAACAAATGCCAGAGAGACTGTGGGGAGAAGAGAGACCCTTCTCCACTGTTGATAAGACTGTAAACTGGCACAACATGGAAAATCAGTGTAGAGAGTCTATAAAATTAAAATTAGAGGTCCCATTTCATCCAGGTATTCCCCTTCTGTGAATTTTCCTAAAAGAATTAAAAACATTTATAACAGTACATTGTGTAGTAGGTAAGTCTTGAACACGCAATGCCCATCAACCAAGGAATGTATTAAAAAATGTGGTATTTTTATACAATGGAGTATTACTTGGCTATAAACAATGATAAACTCAAGGCTTTTTTAGGTAAATGGATGCAACTTAAGACCATACTCAGAAGTGAAATAAACCAGACTTATACGTGTAAACACTGTATTGCTTCCCTAGTGTAAAAAAATTGAAAGAGTAAATAAGATGAAAAATGTTCAATAGATATTTTGAAAGTGAAATGGGAAGAAACTATCAAAAGGAAAGAGCAGCTGGAATGAGGAAGGAGAAAAAAAGAAGAGTAAAGAATATTTACATATATATTCATATATATTATATTAATGTTATATATTGTATTTTTATATGTTATATTACATATATTATGATATACAATTTGTATATATACATACATGTATATATGTTATATATTATATTACTATATATTATATATGTAATATATATGTTATTAATATATATTACATATATTATATATGTACAATTTGTATATATATATAAATATATATTACAAATATAATATATTACAAATATATAACATATTGCAAATATATAATATATTTATATGCATATAAATATATATTTATATAAATATTACAAAGATATAATATATTATTTATATATATATTGTATTTTTAAAATATTATATATTTTTATATATTTATATGTGTCAGATAAGACAATTATGCTCCTGATCTATATTAGTTCATAGAAAAGACCTTACATTGTTTGGTAGGTTTTTCATGCCTATATCTCATAATCTGAGCATCTACTTTGAAGATAACAATATGTAATATATTAACCATTGTTAATCTCTATCGTCTTGTTTTGAAATTCTATATCATCCCTTTTATTCCTCTTTCCTTAAAAAAAAAAAAAAAAGGAAAGTGTTTGCCACCCCAGCTACTGACCACAAGTTTTAGTTTTTACTCTGAGTGGAATGATTTGCCTTAAGTTTTTATCTCTGGACCCATCACAGTCAGAAAGAGAAGAAAATTTGCTATTTGTTTGCCCAGTGGAGAAAGGAGAGAGTGACCAGGGACTCCACACTGACAGTCAAGGTTTAACATGAACACTTTAATTACTGTAGTGAAAACTTTGTCATTGTTAAGGAAAAGATCACTTCATATAAAAAGGAAGAAAGCTGATGAACGTGATACATTTACCTATCCCTAAGAATATTTTTATGTTTGTTAATAGAAAATATGTGGACTAATTTTCATCTGGGTTTTATAAGCTCTAGAAGGTTTCCCTACAAAGAATATTTTTGTTCAGGATAGATAAATTTCTAATTTTTAGAACTTCTTAATCTTTCCCTTACAACATTTTACTAAAAATGAATAAATAATTATGATGAAGAAAATATAAATCTGCTCAGTTATTCCTAGAAGTCACCTCAATTGTTTTATAGTGAATCAAGATACTAAGGATACTACAGTTTATTTTATTTGCTTCACTCCTTTATTATAATAACCAGAATATTATTTTGCACAAGAAAGACAGAGGTGAACACTATATTTGAGGGGAAGGTACTCTAGATTAAAGCACAGCACACGACAAATATCAATTTCCTTTTTGTTCATTTTACTTTTTATTTTATTTTCTCATAAATAATTTCCTCTTGTTCCCAGAGGAATCTTTGGAAAAGTAGGCTTCTGAGGAGAGTGTGGAAAAGCTAATCAGGAGGGCAGCTTTTAGCATTCTGAAGAATAATGTCAAATAGACATGTCTCCCATCTTTTGTATGAAATATTGGGAGTTCTTAGAACATTCGCCAAAGGAAATACTGAAATGTATTCTAAACACAAATGTAAGCGATTTTTGGATTATCTGTTTTTGTTCCTCTCCAATAGTTTGGAAAATTGAGTCAACTGCATGTGAACTTCTTATTCACAGCTAGACAGGATATTACCTCCTCTGAATTATTCATGCTAATTGCAGGGAAAGTGGAGAAATGTCATGCATAAATTAAATTTAGTGATGAACAAAAATATCTATAATTCCATAGCATATTATATTTCTCCTTGAGACAGAATGTTTCACAATGATGTAATTATTAATATTTTTTGTCAATTAGACTTAAAGATAAGAATGTTAAGGAATTGCAGGAACTGAAATAAAGGAATTATCAAGTCACAGTTGGTCATCTCAAGGAATTTAACAACTTATAGAACATATAGATAAGAATACTAAGGTTTGTAAACAGTGAGATAAGAGTGCTATGGCAATTATTATGGGAACACAGAAATAGAGAGAGGAGGCGCTTAAAGGAATGAACCAATTCTGAGAATAGGTAATGCAGGAGCAAATTGTTAAAGGATGAAGTATCTAGATAAATAAAAAAAGTGCAAAAGTGACCGACATAAATGGAACGAGGAGGTCCCAGGCTCCCTGAGAAAATCAAGGTATTGCATAGAGCTTTGGCCAACTCCAAGTACAAATCTAGACCTCCCTGCTGCCCCAGTACCTATTGGCATCACGAGCATTTACTGTCCCTACAGTCAAAGCATCATGCAAAGAATCCAAGCCCTTGACAACATTTAAAAAGAGCAAGTATGAGGAGGCCACACCTACTCAGCGACCATCAAGGCTGGATTTGGCCCCAGGCTAAACTGTTAAACAGCTGTCTAGATATTTAAAGCTTACTGAAATTTGGAAATTATCATTTTATGACACAGAGTGCACCTTTTAATCACTAATGAAGACTGAGAAGAATGTGTCTGAGATGAGGCACACTAGACCTGGCAAGCAGCCCAAACAGCAGGACTTTATAAAGTCCCCAAGCTGGTTTGGAAACCACTTCTCTTGGGGGAACTCTGAGGGCTTGTTTTTCTTTTCATTTTACTGACACAGGTCCTCAGTGATATTCTAAAGTTCAGTCCATGTCACTAAGTATTAAACCCAAATTACTAGCACCAAAGTAATAATAATCAGCATTTTGTGTTTGTGGTTGCCAGCAATTTGAAACAGAATTTGCAGTCTAGTATAACCACCTACTTTTGGCTATAATTAAAATCTAGATTAACAGAATTAATTAATTAAAAGAATATTAGAGAACATGAAATATAAGCTAGATAACTGAAAAACCGTGACAGAACACGACAACTTTTTTATCTCCTTTTCCATAAAAAATTGTTTATACTATCACACATATTAAAATCCAGTAAGATACAACATGATAGAACCAATGGACACAGAAGAATAAAAGCATGGTAGGAGTTCAAAACAAGATGATATTAAATCACCAATGGCTGTCATAATGTTTTGTTTTCTTCAAAATATCTGTTCATACCATCACACATAATAAAATCAAACAAAACAGAATGAAGCCATTCCAACCAATGAATGAAAACATTATAAGGCTTCAAAGCAATGTAATGTGGAATCATGATTACAATAAAATTTTACGTACTCTTACCATTTCTTACATTATGGAGACTACATGGTAATTATACATGTGAGTTTGATTTATTTCGCTTATGAATATGGCCTCAAGTTGCGTCCATTTACTTATAAATATCTCAATGTGATCATTCTTTATAGCTGAGTAGTACTGCATGTATAAAAATACAACTTTTTTATCCATTCCTTAATTGATGGACACTAAGGTTGTTTCCAAGATCTAGCTATTATAAATTGTGCTGCTAAAAACATGGGTGCATATATATCACTGTGGTATGATGTTTTCAGTTCTTCTGGGAATATGCCTAGAAGTGGAATTTGAAGGGTCAAATGGGATTCCAGTCCCAGCTTTTTGAGGAATCTTCAGACTGACCTCCACAGTGGTTACACCGAGTGTTCCTTTTTCTCCACAGCCTCTTCAACATTTGTTGTTGGTAGTTTTCTTGATCCTGGCCATTCTTTCTGGAGTGAGATGAAATCTCACAGTGTTGTTTTAATTTGCATTTCTCTAATTAGTAATGATGATGAACTTTTTTTATGTATTTATTTGCCATTTGCATTTCTTCATCTGCGAACTGTGTATTCATCTCAGATGCTCATTTCTGGACTGGGTCTTTGAATTTGGGGGGTCTGATTTTTTGTAATTCTTTATATGTTTTAGACAGAAGTCCTTTGTCTGAGGGACAGTTCACTAAGATTTTTCTTCTCAGTTTGTGGGTTTTCTTTTCACTATGCCTGAGATTTTTTTTGACAAGAACATGACATCTTTAAGGAGATAGTATTTGGTAGTTTTAATTCATGAAATGTGTGATTACTAATATTCCTAGAATTGCATTTCAGGAAGCTAGAGAATCTTTCTTTTATGAATGCCCTGTAATTTGATGATGGAAATAATAAACTTCTTCCATGGAAATAATCTATTAATCATTTTGAGTTTTTTGGTACAAATTCTTTCCTTTATAAATATTTGTTCATTTCAAGATTATTTAAAGTGTCTTATCTCATTTGTTCATTTGCCTGTTTTTCCTAAGACCTGGCTATACTTACGGTAAAAACACTTTTAAATGTACCATTGCCTCCAAACATGCAGTGCAAATATTCTTGAGAGCATATGCTTATAGGTAAATGAGACCAAATAACAAATGAAAGCAACAGAGAAATCTTACAAGACAATTCCAAATAATTTATATAGTTACATAAATTAAAATAGTTACTAGAAGATAGAGCTCAATTTCCTATATTTTTAATATAGAATGAATTTAGTGACTTGATTTTGAAGAATTGATAAAGGGAAAAATTATAAATTTAAGGTAGAAAAACCTAGGAAGCACCACCTTGACCAAATAATCAAGGTTAACATAAATAGTTTTAAATTTAATTGATATCAATCATGAAAACAAGAAAAGATGAGAAACTATCACATATCAGAAGAAAATTAAGGGGACAGGACAGCTAAATACTATGTGGAATCCTAAATGGATTCCAGACTAGGAAAAAGCACAGTGGAAAATAATGAAATCTTAGAGTTCGAGGTAACCGCAGGAACCAATGTTGATTTCTTAGTTTTGAAAAAGGTATCCTGGTTTAAAAAAAAGAAAAAAAACAAAAACGAGAGAACCTGGATGAAAGGCATGTGGAACTCTTTATACTGTCTCTGCAACTTTTCTGTAAATCTGCACTATTTCAAACTAAATAGTGTACTGCAAAAAGTAAACAGCAAGTCAATTCAGTGTTACAAAACACATGACATTATATTGTTAAAGTAAAAACAGCAGTGTGATACATGATATGCAGGTAATGTTTAAATTGTGTGAATTAGCTTTACTTTGGAGAGAGGCCAAACAACCTATGGACAATATAATGCATAGAATTTTATACAGCTCCATTTCATTGTGGCTATATAGGAATCTTCCTATATAAGTATACTTCCTTTTCCTAAAACAAAAGAATATTGTCATTTAAGTGCTGATAAGGATAATTTTCTCCAGGCCATATCAATCCTGAGACCACTAGGCAGTCATTTAAAAACTTTAAAGATTTTGCTCCAAGACCATCTAACATTCATTCCTAGCTCCCTAGTCCATCTGACATACCCCTATTCTTCTTGTTCATTTAAATTGTCTCCCATTCTTTCTCTCTGACTGCTTTGCTTTAGCTCCAAAGGAAGTCTTATAGCCTTAGTTTCTCTGTCACCAGTGCCTTGTCATTACACTGTTGTTTTAAAGATATCCAGAAAATTCAGAGGAGAGCTTTATTGTCATCATATATGCTATTGTTTGGAATTGGGATGTTCCTCTGAGGCTCACAGGTTAAAGGTTTGGTCCCAGCTCTTGTATTATCAAAGTCAGCAGAATCTTAAGAAATGGAGCACAACAGGAAGTCTAATGTCATGGGGTAACATGACCTCGAAGAACATTATGGTACCCTGATCACTCTCTTTATATTTTTCCTTGTCCCAACCATGAGGCAAACAGGCTTTTGTCTGCCTCCCTTTGCCAATATTATATGTTGCTTGTCCATGGTCCCAAAAGCAATGGGGCCAACGGACTGTGGGCTGAGACTTTAAAACTATGACCCCAAACAAATCTCTTCTCTATAAGTTTTTATCACAGATATTTATTTATAGCAACAGAAAGCTAACCAACCGAAAGCTTATAAATCTATATTAAGATTGGACACTATTCAAGTTTATTTTGACCACCAGTCTTAGTTACTTTTCTCTTGTTGCTAAGACATAATACCTGACACCCAAAATTAGGGAAGGAAAAGTTTATTTCTTATAGTCTTTACACGTTTCAGTCCATACTCAGCTGGCTGCAAGATAGAATGGCATGTCTGGGGAGCAGCTGTTCATGGCCACTGCACACAGCAAACACCAACAGCAAAAGAGAGAGCCAAGCCTTCTTCCTGGTCCTTACACTGTATGCTGGCTCCACCCATGGGTGGGTGTAGCACTCATACCACCAATATGAATGCCAGACAATGAACCATTCACAAATGAGGCTTGTGAGGGTCCACTGAAATAAACCATGATTCATGAGGCTCCTGAGGGTCCACTGACATAAACCATGACACCACCTTACCCTTGTTTCTAGATCACAAGCTCTCCAAGAGTAAAACAAAAGTATCTTGCATCAGACCCACCTGGGGCACAGATTCTTGGCCTAGACCTACCAACTTTGAACATCTGAGATGGGCCCTCACAATCTGATGTGAACATTGGGCACTCTTGATGTGTGTGCCCATCAATACAACACTCTGATCTTTCCAAAGGGTCTTCATCCTCCATTTTACTTCTTTCTGTGGAAAAAGGTGAAATTCTTGAGCAGTGATCTTACTTCAGATGAATGTGAAGTTGCCTTAAAGCTCAGAGGCTGACAAATTGTGTCTTGAAAATATTAGGAGGAATCCATAAGTCTCAAAGTGAAGAACTCATACAAATAAAACTTCCATAAATGTGTCAATCTCAGCATTTCCAAGGAAGCAACACAGCTAAGGTCCTTTTCAAGACCCACCTGTGAAAGTCTTCAACAAGATGCATCCTTACATCTCGTTGTTTCTATTACATGCTTCACTTTCTCTTCAGTGCAATTTTCACCACACTTGCTAGGAAAATAATGTAATAATTGCCACACAATGAAGTAGAGAATTAGGCAGAATTTGTATGGAGTATGGATCATTTTCAGTATCACCACTTAGTTCAAATTTTTCCTGAAAATAGGCTCCTTTTTTCAAAGCTAGAAAAATCTGAGAACTGCATGTGGTTAATACTTATCCTGTTTTCTGGGAATCCTTTTTTTTTTTTCGGTACTGGAGTTTGAACTCATGACCTCGTACTAGCCAGGGAGGTACTTAGGTTGCTGAGCTAAATCCCCAGACCCTTGCCCTGTTTTCTTTTGATAGCCAAAATTTCCAATGCATTCCTCACTGAGGAAACACCATTCCCATCTAATTCTCATTTCATTTTAAATGGTCAAATTATTTTTCATGTTAATTAGCTTTAAAAGGAAAAAACTACCTCAATGCACATAATAACTAACTGCAAACAGGTCTTATTTCATTTGCTTCATGCTCTGGAGACATAATGACTGCTTGGTATGCCACAGCAGAGCCAGTATAAATTAAATCTAAATGGGTTGTTCAGTAAAAAGGCAATGCAAAGTGTCTTGAAAAGCAAGTTCACTTGGTTTAACTTCCTGGTATTTTCCCTTAAAATATTAGTGTATCTCTACTAGTTCAAGCACACACCTATATTAATTATTTTCTAAATTCTATACTCAAAAGTGTTATTCTTAAAATGAAAAGACAAACATTGATTGGACTTTAGAAGAAAACTAAACATCAATGTGGATAATGATTCTACCCGAGAACTATTAGAATCTACACACATGATTTTGTTTACAAAACATCCAAAAAGCTTTTCATGGCCACTAAAATATCAACTTAATTATCTGATACACACTAGTGATCCTTAAAGGGAATGATTTATTTCTTTAATATGTGTTTTCAGTGCTGAAGTAACAGTATCACCCAAGTTAGAATGATTTGTAAAGCCATGTATGCATAAAGACTTTGTAATCTAAAATCCTTTCTTGCTTTTCTTTTTGGCATGCTTTGCTTTTTTGCTTGCTTGAGTTATATGTTTTTGCATGGCCTTAGTATGGAAAGGCTTGTCGTTTTAGAACAAATAGAGGCCTAATTATACCTTTTATTAAATAAAAATCTATTTCTTTGACAACTAGTTTCAGCCTTTGCCTTTTTCCCTCTTTGCTTTGAAGTGCCAGAGATCAAACTCCAGGCCTTATGTGTCCTAGGCGCGAGCTCTATCACTGAGCTATATCTCCAACTCTTTATATTTTTCATATTGAGATGTTGTCTCCCTGAGTTCCCTGGTCTGGTCTTGAACTTGCCATTCTCTTGCCTCAGTCTCTCAAGTAAATGGAATGCCAGGTATGTACCACGTGCCTAGCTTTGGTCCTTTTCTTATATTAAGAACTCTACCAAAATATTTAAGAATAAGCATGGGTAAACCAGACATGCACTTTCTCCTTAGGAACTCAAACTTAGAAAATTTTCTCCTAATATAATGTGTGATTTATTGTGCCATTTTCATGGTAATTGGATTCATTGTTTATTAATATCATTAAGATATTTAAACATCTAAATATTACTATTTCAGTAACACAACAAAAAAATTAGAAAATTTTAAACCTGGTAGAAATATAAGGCATGTATTACGTAAGTAATAATTCATGTTCAAGGTAATATGAGTTTTATAAGTTTATGGTGGCATTTAGTATATAATTTAGTCAATTGAATTATATAACGAAGAAACAGAAAAGTGCTGAACAAAATACCATTTCTGTGATATAAATCAGAGTCTCCATTTGATAGGCACTAAAATAATGATCTCTAAAGTAAATGATTTATTTCTTTAATATGTATTTTCAGTTCTGAAGTAACAATTTCAACATGGTTTAATGTGCCTTTTATTAGTAGATACATCTTTTTAAAGCATGTCAGAGTAGATTTCCTGACCACAAAAGGCTAAGACCCTGTTTTTTCCCAAGCAAGTAATATTATAGTATTATAATATAATATTATTATTTACTTTTCTTTAAATATGTGAAAAACTTAATGTCCCTTGTTCCTGTTTAGAAATTTGTACTGTGTAAAGTAAGATTAATTTTGAATATTTCATAAAAGTCCCAGGAAAAAGTCTTCATTGTCATAATAACATTGTATGTACATACACACATATAAAATTTAAAGCTTAGTTATTTTTCTACCTAAACAATAAATTCAAGAATGTCCTAGGAACTGATTTCTTCCAACTTTTACTTCAACTCAGTCTTACCATTCACCATTACCAAATCCATAAGAAATCTTTTCTCGTTGCAAGGAAACTATAATATAAAGAGGATTAAAAGTGACAAAATCTCATTTCCCATAAGCATGTAAACAAGCAATAAATCGAATATTAAAAGCACAAATACGTACACTGTCCCATTGGAGCGAACAGTGTCTAAGTTATCCTACCAAAAGGCACAAGTATAAAACTTGTCACTTTATAGTAGGAAAGAGGAAAATTCTGTCAATGTTACTTTGTATTTATTATGCAGTGGCACAATTTGTATTTGATAACATAATATAAGCAATTTTCAGGAAGGTTTGTAGAAAACAAAATCTCAGCATAACATTTTGTACTTTCCTGTGTGATTTTGAAAATAGCTAGAACTATCTTTTTATTAAATTCTAAGTCTTAACTTCATTCTATGAAAGATTTCAATGTCCTACTTTCCAGTTTTGGGAGTATAACACTTTTGAAAGATCTCTGATAAAAAAGAAGAGCAAGAAGATGAAAAGGAAGAAAGAAAGAGAACAAAGTATTACTACAATACTATTGATTTGATATTTTATCAAGATCCATTCTGGTCATTTAAAGACTCAAATGAAAATCAGAAACAGAGATAGAACAGAAAAGCCAATTACTAAGAGTAAGGAAGCTCACCAAACTCAAGTTTCAGCTATACTTAGATCAAAATAGACTCTGCATAGGTGGTTATTCTAGTATTAGTCACAAATAAAATATAAATCCAGATACCTTTCTTGGCCAACGTTCACTTACCTCTGAACTCTACTCAACTGATGTCTATTGTTTTCTCATGGTTCAGTTTCAGCAATAGTCCTGCTGAACCAGTTTTTCACAAATCCTCTATGTGATCCCCCTCAACAGCCGATGTGACTCTTTCTCCCCCAACAATCTCCAGTCCTTTCAAGTCAATTTAACCAAAGTCCTCATTTGCCCTATTTCTCTTAGTAATTTTCTATCCACTGTATGATATTCTGCTCTTAGCTATAAATTCCACTTGTCCATGTTGAATCTGAAATTAGCCCAGTTCGATATTAAGGTCTCCTTTATGTATTGCAGTAGTCCCTAAATAAAATATTTTTACTATTTTAATTACTATCTAGCTCTTGTTTCCTTTAACAATAATTAAACAGTTCACCACAGATTACTTTGCATGATCCTCCCTCTATTTACCACTGCCAATTATCAACTCTAAAAAATACTAAAATTAAATATAATTCCCTCAAGATCCAGAGCACGGTATATATTTATCTTATAATTCCCTGTATTTTCTTCAATATACATCCTGGGGATATATAATAAATAAATGTTCTAAAATTATAAGCAAATTATATAGAAGATTTAATTTACTAAAGATGAATAAGTACTTTATAGTCCTGGATTATCTGCTTCTGCCAATGTAAATATATGTTCAAATGTTGCAAAGTTGATTTTTAGGTATCATTTTCATTAAATAGCTTTAAAACCAAAAAAGTCTCAACCCTTTCAAAGTTGGTTGTTAATAGAACTATCAAAATGTAAAAGAAAAGTTAAAAGTCTATTTAGCTTGCTTAGAATTCATTTAACAAATTTTCCTCTGAGCGGGAGAAAGTAAAGAAAAATGGAATAACATAAGGTTCCTGGGCTTTCTCTGGAATAATAATGGCTTTTCCAAAAGAAAATTTGGCGTCCTATACTTTCTAAAGACCTAAAGACCATATTTCCTTAAGACGTGAAAGATGCACCTAATGCTACTACTTGTTGACAAAGGAATGTTACCTGAAGAACTAGGCACTCGTCAGCTGTCTTTTCAGTACTAGGAGGCCCCTTATTTTGCCACTCGCTGCATCTCATCCTAAGCAATGACCGAATGACCGTCCCTGTCACAGATCATGACAGGGATACGAGTATGGGGCAGCATTGCATTTGTGACAATATAATGTCAGACGCTGAATCATTTTGCATAGATTCCATTTTTTATAAAAGGATATTATTCAATTATAAATATGAACATTAGTAATAATAAAAACCATAGCAATTTATATATTGCTTCACCACTTAAACATTAGTTTTTATAATATTTTCTCATCTGAACAACAATGTAAGTTTCTGAAGAAGATTTAACAGCTATTATCTTCACTTCCCAGCAAATGTAAATCTGATGTAGAGAAGATTTGATTTGTTCTGACTAAACCTTAGGCTGAGAATATTCAATAATTCATGGAAGAAATATGTCTTCATTGGTCAGAGATACCATTTGTAAACTATGTAATGTTCTTTTGGTGGAGCAGAATGCACACAAAATGTACGATGTAAGCTACATAAGATGAGATTTAAGGCATCTGTTTCTTTTGCTATTTTTCATAATGTGGGGAAGAGTATTCAATGGCTTAAATGAAATTCAAATAAAATCAATGATTCATGGTGCAGTGCTAGTACTAGGGACACCAGGATTAAGGGTGTGAGTGCCACCTGCCCCAGGTACCCTGGGTAAAATGTCAGGGAGAGAGAGAGCTGTGGTCTCCCCGTGCTTGCTTTACTGCCTTCTGGCCCACCATGAGCTGTGGAGCCTGTCTGCCAGGCCACACAGCCTAGGGGACATCCAACTATAGACAGAAGCCTCTACGAACTGTGAACATATACACCTTTCCTCCTTTAACTTTGTATGTCTGGCATTTTGTCTTATCAATGAGAGAAAAGTAACTAAGATGAAAGAATTTAGTACCAAAATGTAGTATGCACTACAAAATCAAATTGTTGCTAAATGTCCAGGAAAATACCTTGTTAGCACTTTTACCAGAAATTGCACATTATGCTGTAAGTTTCATCCAGAAAGAGGACAATAAGTGACAAATTTCCTTTAAGCCAAATGAAACAACAAACATTGCATTCCATTGCTGGGGTTATGACCTAATATTCCACTAAAATGTGTCAAAGGTTGGGAACAGTGTACACTTGTTTAGAAGGATGGAACAACATCATTCGTACAGAAGAGACCTGCAAACACACAGGAAATCCTGCTCTTCAACCTTCCTTTTACAAATCCCAATTATACAACAATTCCACTTACAATTTAGAGAAAGAGGGAATATTCTCATTATTCTTTCCTGCATTAATCTTTACACGTTTCACAAATGTCTGCAGAAGATGATATTTCACATATACTTGTATTTCAAAAGTAGTTATGCTTTGAATAGTAAATTAATTCAGTGTTATTTTAGCACATATGTGCAAACCTTGGAATTTAATCATGAAAGTCCCTTTGGGAGCATTTCTTTTTCACTAATGTCACAGGGCTTTGGGTCATGGATAATTTTCCATTTTTTTTTCTTCTTATCTTAACAAGATATAACCATACCAGTAGGGAATGAAATCAGTAGGATGTTTTGTAGCAACTTCAAATTAGCCACTTTCTTACTAATGAAGCCTTGAGAGGAGACAGTCACACAATCTGATAAAATTATACTATAATGTGAAACTTTTGAGGCCTCTGGGTACCTTTTCCAGTAGAATCAGATGAAAGAACAGAAATGTATATGGTTAAGAAAAATTCTATAATAATAACATAACTAGCTATAACCACACATGGAGTCACATATAACCTTGAAAGTTATTGAACTCCACTCAAACAAAATTCAAATGTAAAGAGTTATGATTTTCAGTTATGTTGGGAATTATTTTAATTTTCTAACATGTCATGTGGAAAATCTGTTTCTTTCCTAAGGATTCATCACTTTCCAACTTACTGGATGCAACATTTGCCCAATGAAAACAAAAGCTTTGAATGATCTCAAGTCTCACCACACTTCATAGTATGACCGGTCCTGACAAAAGTGCTTGTGAGATTGCACTGTGAATGCAGGTTCTATGGTGGGAAGGAAGTCATTACTTTCTGCACTGCCTCGCCTATTTGAGGATGAAGCATGGATCAATCACAGTCAAAATGAACAGTGAGCCGTGCGTGCATTTGTGGCAACTGGACGAGGGAGCTTAAATGTAACAAAGAGCATTCCACTCTTTCCTCCCAAATAATTCCATAGTTGTATTTCCACTGCATACATCTGTTCAAATAGAAGTTACAACCCAAGTGGCTTAAAATTATATATCTTTGCCTCAGATAAATCTAAAAGGTTTTAATGAAAACAAGTTGGGGGAAAGAGGCCTTGCTTCGTCACTATGAGATTTTGACACGTTCGTTCATGTGGAGACATCACCGAGTTCACCTTCACAGGCTCCTGACAGAAGTTTCATCACCTCCCTTTAAAAAAGAGAGGCTGATAGCACTCATATTCGTCCTCACTTTGATATCTAGTCAAGACCTTGTGGTTTCCTATAAAATTCATCAGGTAAAAATTCTTATATGAAAAAAGAAACTGATTGCATGGAGAATCTTTGTAAGTTACTAGGAGTGCAATGCTAAAATGACTTGAGACCAAAGAATCCTCTCAGGGCTGAGTCAATATTTCATTCCTAGTACACTGCATACAACTTATTACCAAGACTTCTGTCTACATAACTTGTGAGCACTACTTCTCACAGATGAAAGAGACAATTACTCTGGGTAGTTTGAAGGATGCGGAACATATATCTGAAGTACACAGAAGTACCCCCAAAGCAAGTGGTTCTAAAAGCAGCATCCTTTCATTATGTAGCATAGTGCTGCAATAACTTGAAAAAACTGAATAAGGTGTAAGGATTAGTCGGCAGCACTCATTTCTATATTTGTATATTTGCTTCATGTTTAGTTAGTTGCACAGGAATACGTCCTTTTGTAAAAGAAAAATGCTAAAGTACTTGGAGTAAAGGGATACAAAGTTAGCAAGTTGTTCTCAAATGATGGAAAAATAGAAGATCTTTAAACTAAACCTGCAATTTTTTGAAAATTGGTAAGTTTGAGATTTCTGTAAAACATACACACGTACACCACAACCTTCCCTAAACTAACATTCACTATTTTTACTCATAATTCTCCTTCATAATTTGTGTACTTCAGTTCGTCTAGTTTATTGGCTATTCCCCTAACATACCAGCCAGCAGCCCTTCCCATGGCATGACTTTACCTTGTTACTTTGCCCAAGGAACTTCCTTTCCCAAATCTTCAATTTCTATTCATTTTAAATGCTCAGTATACATGACATCTCCATAAAGTCTTTTGTCTCAGCCTAGTCTAATATTTCATACAAAGCATGTGCTCAAAGTATTGAGAATACACTCTCAAAATGGAGCTTACATTGTTGAAAATAATTTAGTCTCTCAAAATGGGATGGCTGAAGATCACTCAGTAGAGCTTGTAAAGAATCTAGGCCCTTCAAAATCAACAGAAATTGGTCCCATGGTAGGAATAAAAGAAAATTGTTATTCTTTGACAAGAATAGAATACTACTAATTGGGGTCCTCTGGAGAAACAGAACAAAGCCCAAAATATAAAACCATGTATTGGGTCACACAGTCATGGGGGCAAAGATATTCCATAGTCTAGAGTCCAAAAATTGGCTATCTGTGTGGTTGCAAGGAAAAGCAGAGAGCCAGTGGAGCTCTGGGGTGGTAGGTCTGTTCCAAGGCAAAGAATTAATTCACCCTTCCCTAACCTTTCTGTTCAATTCAGGCTTTATATAGATCGAATGATGTCTACCACTGGCTGGACAATTAGATTTACTCAATCCACCAATTTAGGCTCTAGTCTCTGCCAGAAACACTCATACAGAGGCACATAAAAATAATGGACACACCGTGGCCCAATGAAGCTGGCATAAAATTAACTATTGCAAAGAGAGAAATCGACAAAGGAGATATAAAGTGGTTACACGAAGATGAATTTGGGGCAGTATAATGATCCAAGGAAAAAACTGTAGAAGAGATTCAGATTATAACTAGCAGTACAGAAGATTTTTTTCCAGCTATATGTAGGAGCTGGATAATAACCTAGAAGGCCAATGAAAACAGGGGAAATGAAGAAATTTTCATGCATATGCAGTTAAGCAAAGCAAAACATGATTCTTTTTAAGCACGGAAAGTCTGCTTGTATGTTATCTTGCTTAATTGCTTGAAGGAATATGGAGTTGGGCTATAAGCAAAGATTAGTGCTAAAACTAAAACACTGTAATGGAAAAAAACAACAACTAAAAAAGAATTATTTATTCTACCTATGTCCTAAACAATGTTCCTTGGAAAAGATTCTCTAAATTAAAAATACACTTATTAGTTAGTGTTTTGAGATGCTAAATGTGTAACTGTTAAAGAAAAAAAAAAGCACTTGGCTTCTCCTTGAATTTGTTGTCTAATAAAACCTAGAAGAAAATGATCTTTATTCCTCTGTATTCAGAATTTTAATAGTTTATGAAAAAAACTAAAAATTTATAACCAGAAAATAACAATAGTTATTTGACTGTGTATCTTCAAATTAGACATAATCAAAAAATACTCCCAATAAAGAAGAAAGTAACACAAACTTTATTTTCAATGAGATAAACTAAATGAAAATATGCAGAATTTTTCACAAAGAATTTTGCAGACATTACCAACTGCTGTTTTAAAGTGAATTTTGTATTTTAGCAGGATTTCTTCAAGAGTGGAAATAAGAATAAAAATGATTTCAGCTTTTGAAGGAAAATACTGGAATTATGACATTTTTAAGAATCAGAAGTTTGGTAAATGCACGTTTTACTCACAAAACAAAACAAAATGATAATCAAACAAAGCTGCCAGCATAAAACATCTGTCACTTCACCCTTAACCCTGAACATTTTTTCTGCATGACATTTTAAAAGGTTCAACAATTCCACTAAGCTGTGAGTCACCTGTTTTGTAGTACTTTCACATCAGTAACAATTTCACTTATAAATTCAAGGAAATAAATTTTGAAGAATCTTTATAAAATAATGTCTTTTTACTAAGATTTCCTACATAAACTATATTAAAATTGGTCTCCAGACACTTGAAGTTTCTCCACTTGTTATCAAGCAGCCAAGGAGTTTTTTGCTCAATTAATATGGAAAATATAAAATTGACATGTGACAAGATGGGGGCCCAAGGAGGCTCCCCCAAAAGAGCATGGAGACCCTCATCCTAGATTCATCAACTTCCACCATAAGGAAAAAAGATTTTAGTATCTGTGAAAGGCACAGGCATATTTATTAGGCACTGCTAAGAATTCAGATGTGTTATATAGTTCCCAGTGTCTCACAGGAATATATAATCATCATATATTGCAAATATGCACCAATAAAAATTAAAGTTTACTTAAAAATTTTTGAAAAGAGGAAATATGAAAAGGATTTAGCTGGAAAAACTAAAGGAGTCACAGCTGTGCTAATCAAACTGGACTGTAAACAAAAGAAAGAGACTGATTTTCCTGGCCTTTCTCAGGTTGGCAAGGGTTTGGTGCTCTTCCATTGAGTTGTGAACATGGCCTCCTGTTAAGGGATTTCTAACTGCATTATTGACCATTCTCACTCTTGGAGACATACTACTGCCTTCCTGCTGTCATTGTGCAACTTGGTCCGTGCAGTAGGAGTAGAGAATAGGATGGGGTTGCCAAAGGAGGACAGAGAAAAAAAGAGCTATCTCCACCCTTAGTAGTTAATGCATCAGAGGTTACAGCCTGGGAATCCATGTTCTGTTCCCAGAGGCTTCCTGTTCAATTACACATCATTTATGTCATCATGTTTCCCTGTTTCCAGCCCCTTCCACACACCTTTACGTAGTTTCCTTTGATAGCTCTGGTTTTTTTCTTTCTCACAACAGTTTCTACCTGGTATACCTTGAGAGGAGAGCCCTTAGAATACCTTTTAACACAGAAATTAGGTCATCACTGAGTGTAAAATGTTTGTGATGTGATTATTGCTAATACTATAAGTTTCAGTTTTTTCTGTTTTTTTTTTTTTTCTGTTCACACCCAAACTCAGTGGGAAAAACTAAATGTGGATATTTTTTGAAAATTATCTTTCTCTGGTGCTTTGTTAGGAATTAATGGGTAAGGGATTTATTTGCAATCTAGATATGAGCAATAATGGCTTATATTGACCATGACAGTAAGTACTCTCTCATGCAGTCTCAGGCTTAGACTATATCACAGATGGTCTAACGTGAAATAGGCAGTGGTGCTAATAGTGTGGATAGAGGGGCTAATGAGAAGTATATGTATTCCATGCTGGTGTTCTTTTACCTCTTGATGTGGAGATCATTAAATGTTACAAGAGAGACAAAAAGAAAAAAATTGTATCTGACATGTAAAGAAGATCTGCACAAAATGTTTCTTAAACTGAATTCTGCATGAAATAGTAGAAACATTTCATATTTATGAAATTGGTAGGATCTCCTCTTATCAAATTCTTACATGAAGAAAGAATATCATTTTTTCATCAAAAAAGAATATCATTCTTTCTTAATCAAAAAAGATTCTAAAATTACCTGTGTTTACACAAATTCACAAATCATGTAGCTTCAGTAGACTTGTTGAAAAAAAGAGCAAATTAACTTGAAATCAAATGTTAATGTTTTAACAACCAATTAGATAATACTCCAAGCACTGCAACCAATTGTCTGGTTAAGACAGACTGCTCTTTGTAAAACAATGTTTAGTTTTGTTACCTTAGGGGAAAAAATTAGAATTGGTTTCTTGGTATATAAAGCTGCAAGAGGGAAAAAGTTATAGTCTAAAACTCATATAACTTAGAAGCACTTAGATACATTTTTAAACTTTTATTAATACATATTTGCAGTACCTAATGATTGAATTCACTGTAGGGAATTGGTACATACATGTACATAACACATTTCAATTGTTTTTGTCTTTATTCCACACCTTTTATTTTTTCCAGCGTCAGATTCATTTGTAAGCCTTATAAAATTAACTATCATATATACAGATGGAAAGCCAGACCAAAGAACATCTAAAACATGTAAGACAATTGTACTAAGTCAAAGTATACTTTTAGATACATTGTCCATGCTGAATTGCAATATTTTTTCTCTTTTTCTCAATATTTTTTTCTTTCTTGTTTTTTTCTCTCTCTCCTCTTTAATAAGTTTTACTCTATCTCCAATTATTAAGAGATATTTCATTTTTAGCTACTACCAATGAAATCAGTTAAGAGAGTAATAACAGTATAATTGTTGGAACTGTTAAAATTTTACAATTTTATTTAAAGAGAAAAAAAGGAAAACACAAAAAGGGTAGCAACAATACAGAATTCAAATGAATAAATAAATAAACACTAAGAAATCACTAGCTGATAAATTATATGCTGTCATCTTAGAAATAGTTGTTCAAGTACAAAATTAAAGCATACAAAGTGGACATTCAAACAGTGAGATTGCAAGCAGTTCTGCTCAATGATCCAAAAAACTAGTAATATGGTCACGTATCTTACACATTTAAATATACATGCAGTTATATCCTTTAGAGCACTTTCTTTTCGTCTATTTTTACAACAGCAATTACACATGTTGAGTTTTATTACTCCTACAGTTCTTTTAACTTTTTACACTAAAGACACAATGTGATATTTATAAATATGATTCTTACTTATTTCACTTATAAAGATAGTCTCAAGTTGCCTCCATTTCAATATGAAGGCCTCAAAATCATCCTTTTTATAGCTGAGTAATATTCCAATGTATAAAAATACTACAACTTTTTCACTCACTCTATGGTTGATGGGCATTTTGGTTGTTTCCAAGATTTAGCTGTTATGAACACAGGTACACTCATATCACTGTGACATGACCTTTTCAGGTTTTCTGGGAAAATACACAGGAAGGGAATAGCTGAGTTGAATGAAACTTCCAATCCTAGTCTTCTGAGAAATCTCCTTAGTAATTTCCATAGTGGCGGCACCAGTCTACACTCCCACCAAAAATGGAGCAATGTTTCATCCTCCCCCCCCACCCAGCAGCCTCACCAACATTTGTTATCAGTTGATTTCTTGATGGCAGCTATTCTTTCCTGAGTGAAGTGAAATCTAAATGCTGTTTTAATTTGCATTTCTCAAATGACCAGTGATGGTGAACATTTCTTCATGTATTTATTTGCCATTTGTATATCTTCCTCTGAGAACCGTGTGTTCATCACAGATGCCCATTTTTGGAGAGGGTCTTTAAATTTGGGGAGCTTGATGTTTTCTAGTTCTTTATACGTATGGATATAAGTCCTTTGTCTGAGGGGTTTCTGGCTATAATTCTTTCCCATTCTGTGGGTTTTCTTTTCACTCTGTTGGTCTTTTTTTTGAACTGCAGAAACTTTTCAATAATATGAGATCCCATTTGTTGATTCTTTGAAGTGTTTCCCATGCAGTTTGCATTTTGTTCATGAATTCTCTGCCTACCCCAGTGTCTCCAAGACTTCTACCTACCTTAACTTCCAGTAGATTTAGTGCAATTATTAAAAGTAATGAGAACTTTTAAATTTAAATTTTATCACATGCTTTCCCTATAAAAATAATAGATTAATAGCTATTAGGAAAGTTACCCACAGCTTGAATGTCAGGAAGAACTATATAAACAAATAAGCAGAATACATTGGAGGTATCTGGACTCATTTACAATCTTGAAGAGAAGCGACACCACAAAAGAAAAGATGAACAGATCTCTCTATGCATTAAGCTATTCTTTTTTTATAATAAAAATCTCACACCTAAAATAAAATGGGGAAAGCTAACAAAATGTTTTCAAGAAAGATAAAAGTCAAATGAAAAAATGTGAGTACATGTAGTGTTGAGAAAACCTGATTGTAAGTATAAAGACTGAAAAATTAAAGAAATTTGAAAATAAATCTTTAAAGCATGTTATACCAAAGTGTTGTCAGATGCCACAGTGTCCAGTTGTTCCAGGCTCTTGTCCTGATCAAAGAATTGGATGAGACAATGAAGAACTTCAACATTTAACATTTATTTAAAAATGAAAAGAGGCACTTGGCCAGTCCAGGTGGGACCCAACAACCCAGCAAGGTCCCTGCAGGAGAACGCACAGTGGATAAGTGGGGCCAGCTTAGTGGAAAAGTCTGAAGCAGCAGTGAGAATGCAAGCCAGCAGCTGACTAGTTAGGTGAACCAGCATTGTGCTTCCACACAGGGGCAAATGGGATAGAAGTGGGCAGGTAGGGCTGCCATTTTTATCAAAGGGTCAGAGAACAACAGAAGACCAGTCCCAACCTTCACCTCCAGAGGCCAATATCAGCCCCATACCCAGCACAAAGCCCAGGGCAAACTTGGCTGCAGCACACAACACATTTCTGGTGTCTGACTTGGACCTGACACAAAACTGTAGCCACCAGAGGAATTTTAACACTTTTTATTTTTTTAACTTATCTTTTTTTGTTTTTCTGTCTTGTTTTGGTTTTTATAGTTACTTTTGTATTTTGTTTTTTCTCTCTTTTTTCTCTTTCATGATTTAGAGTTTTTTTTTACCTTCCGTTTTATTTTCTTACATTTATATTCTTCCTCTCTTCAACTATCTCACTTGATTTTATGGTACTCTAAGGTTGCAAATTGTTTCTTCTCTTTCTGGTTCACTTTACCATTCCTTTGATTTCTCTTCTATGCTTTAGTGCCTGTGTCCTCAGTTTCCCAAACTTGAGTGATACCCTTTGACCTCCAGCCTTGCTCCTGCTATATTTGACCTCATTCATCTCTCTATCTTGTCTCCTATCCCTCTTAAACCTCCACACATATCAGTGTAAAATCACTGCAATAAGGAAAAATAATTGCATATGAGTCTTTAGTATATGCTGGATTTTATAATATAACTGTAAGACTTGATTTTGTGGTTAAAGTATCAAGTTAATAGTTATCACAAGCTACCACAGTGTGTCAATAGCCTGGCTGTGCTTGAGACTCTTGTAATTACTAACTGTATTAATATATCCAGGGAGTCATAACTGTTATAATCAGTTTTTCTCCTTTTTGTGAATACACTGTGATTGTGTGGGGTCATAACCATCACCATATCCCTATAAAGGAATGGGTGCTAAGCCAAACAAATAGCAACTTCTCATCCTCAATACATCAAGAAGGTGGGTTCTTGTAACAGATACAAAGTCCAAGAACTATGTACAACTAGAAGACATTCCTAAAGAACAGATATTTCTTAGCGAAACCATTATACTAAGGATAAACTGTCTACCACAGAAATCTACAAGCACCAACACAGCAGACAAAATACAATAAAAAAATAGGAAACAACAAGGTACAGGAGCAAAGTGTAACCGCAGACACACAGCCCAGCCAAGACAAGTCCAGAGTAAAATGAGATAGAGGATACTGGAAGCCAAATACTGGAACTTTCTGAAGTGATAGTAACAGGAGTTAAAAAGCAAATAAAAGAGGCTACAGGAAAAAAAATAATAATCTCTAAGTTTCAAAAGAAATTAAGATTAAATGAAAGCTATTAAAGCAGACACAGATATTAAAAAATAAATGAGTTCAGGAAAATGATGGAAAACATGAATTTACAACATAGGAAATAAATGAAATCCATAAAAACAGATCCAAACAGAAATCTAAGAGATTAAAAACCCCATTGAAAGTATATGCAACACCTTAAATGAAGATGAGGATAAAATATCAGGTGTAGAAGACAGGATTATGGCTAGGGACCATAAAAGGAAAGTTAACTAAAAATAGTACAAGACCATGAAAAATCAATCCAACAGCTACAAGATGCAGCAAAGAACACCAACAGAAGACTGACTGGAGTCAGTGAGAAACTTGGAGACAGCATAAATACCATTTTAAAAACTTCACAGAAATAATGGCAAAAAATTTCTCAAGCATGGATAAAAATTTAACACACAAATAAATGAAGCATATAGAACTGCAAATAGCCATTATCAAAATAAGTATTCATCAAGGCATATAATAATCAACATTCCATATACTCAACAAAAGAACTGAATATTAAAATTGACACGAGGAAATAAACAAGTTATCTGTAAAGGAAAGCCCATCAGAATCACAGAAGTCTTCTTGACATGAACCCTGAAATCAAGGAGAAGTTGAAGTGAGGTGTTTCAAGCCCTAAAACAAAACAACCTACAACCCAGACTGATGTACCCCACAAAACTATCTTTCAAAATCAATGGAGAAATCAGATACTTCCATGATAAAGAGGAGCTTAAGAAATTCACGACCATTAACTCAGTTCTTCAGAATGCTCTGAAGAATATATTAAACAGAGAAAGAACACAAGAACACCGATAGAAAAGAGCTATCAAGCAGAGCAACTCAACAAAGGAAAAGATAGGGAACCAACAACAGGAAAATAACATGAAAAAGATAAGCAATACATGTCAGTTATAACCATTAATGTAAATGGTTTCAACTCACTAGCTAGAAGAAACAGACTGGCAACACGGATCAAGAAACAAAATCCACAACATGCTGCATTCAAGAAACACATTTAACTCAAAAAGAAATTCATAGACTGAAAATCAAAGAATGGAAAACAATACTCTATGCCACAGGAACCCAGGAAAAAGCAAATGTTAGATATTTCATTGCAAACAATGTGAACTTCAAGTAAAAAGTGATCAAAAGAGACAAAGAAACATACTACATACTTGTTGAGGGAAAACTTTAAGAAGAAAAAATAATAATCATAAATACATGTACCAAATACTGGTGAACACAACTACATAAAAGAAATATTAACACATCTGAAAACTCAAATACACAATAACATAATTGAAATGGGGGACCTTAGCACCCCATTCTCACAGTGAGACAGACCAACTAGACACAAAATCAATACCAAAATATCAAAATTAAACCAAATATGTGAACAAATAGCTTTAGTAGATGTCTACAGAATGTTCCAGCCCACATCAGAATATACATTCTACTCACCCCCTCACAGCACATTCTCCAAAATAAAACACACAGTAGCACATAAAATATGCTTAAGAAAATGCAGAAGAATTTAAATCATTCCATGCATATTTGACTAGAATGCATATTTGATCATAGTGCAATGAAATTGGAAGTCAGTGGGAAAAAAGCTACATAGACAGATGAAAATGAAACAGCATCTACTTGTACAGCCAATGGGTCATGGAGAAAATTAAAGAAGAAATTAAACAGCATTTACAATTAAATGATAATGCCAATACAACATATAGGAACTTATAAGACAGTGAAAGTTGTGCTATGATACAAATTTATAGCTATGAATTGGGAAGGTGGAATACATTCAAATAAACACCCTAATGTTGAAACATACTTCTACAAAAAGAAGACCAAAATAAACCTAATGCTCATGTGAAGGAGGAAGAAATTATAAAGATCAGAGCAGAAATTAATGCAATGGAGATTAAGAAAACAATACAAAGAATCAATGAATTGAAGAATGTGTTCTTAGATTTAAAAAATTAATGAACTATTAGCTGCGTTCATCAAAAAAAAAAGGAAAGAAAAGACTAAATTTCAAGCAATTAGGAAAGAAAAGAGAGAAATAACAACAGATCCTGAGGAAATCCAAAGATCATCAATACTTACTTCAAGAATCTGTATATAATAAGACAGAAAATACAGAAGAAATATACAGATTTCTAGACACATACGGATTACCAAAGCTGAATCAAGAAGACATAAAAATTCTAAATAACTCAATATCAGTCAAAGAAATTAAAAGAGTAATTAAATCTTACTGACAAAAAAAAAAAAAAGCCCAGGTCTTGATGGATTCACTGTTAATTCTACAAGCAATTTACAGAAGAACTAATGCCAAAAATGTCAAAACTCATTAAGGAAGTTTAAAGGGAAGCAACAGTTCCCAAATCATGCCTGGACGCAAGTATTATCCTGATGCCAAAATCAGAGAAGAACTCAACCCCAAAAGAAAGCTAGAGACCAGTCTCCCTAATGTACATAGACGCAAATACCCTCAATAAGATTCTGGCAAACAGAATGCAGCAAATCATTAAGAAGATTATACTCCAGTACCAAGTAGAATTCATACCTGGAATGTAGGAATGGTTCAATATAAGCAAATCAAAAAATGTAATATACTGTATTAACAGAGCCAAAGACAAAAATCACATAACCATCTAAATAGAGGCAGAAAAAGCATTTGACAGAGTCTGACACCCATTCACCATTAAAAAAAACCTACAGAAAATTGGAATAGATGGTCTTTATCTCTATCTGATAAGTCATCTATGACAAACCAAGAGTGAACACCATTGTAAATGAACAAAAACTGAAAGATTTCACTCTAAAGTCAGGAATAAGGCACTATAACTATCATTTGATACACTTCTGGAAACATTAGCCAGAGTAATTTTACAAGAGAAAAAATAGGAGGAATGAGGATAGGAAAAGAAGAAGTTAAAAATTATCATTATTTTAAGATCACATGATAGTTTAATATAAAAGATCCTAAAGCCTCCACCAAAAGATGTGTAGATTTAATAAACAAATTCAGTAGTGTAACTGGATACAGAGTCAGCATTCAAAAATCAATAGCATCCCTGTACACGACAAACAATTCACTGAGAGAAATTAGAGAAAATTCACTGAGAGAGAAATTAGGGAAACCACATCCTTTATAATAGCATCCAAAACAATGAAATACTTATGAATCAATCTGACAATGAAAGTAAATCATCTATACATTAAAAATTACAGTACTCAAAAAGGACGTTCAAGAGGATATAAGAAAATGAAAAGATATCATTGATCATGGTTAGGAAGACCCAACATAGTGAAAATGACCATACTCCTGAAGTTTTTAATGCAATCCCCATCAAACTACCATTAGCATATCTCACAGAAAAAAACATTTCTAAAATTCATTTGGAAACAGAAGAGATCATCTTATTCCCACCGGCAATGGAGGTAGGTGCTTATGTCACTGAGCTATATCCCCTGCCCTATAATTAATTCTTTAATACTACAATCACTCCAGGGATTTTTTCTTTAAAAAATCACCTGGAAGAATGAAAAAATTATAAATATAAATATAAGAGCAGTCAGTGCTTACTAGAGTAACAGATTTAATGTTCATTACACAAATATATAAGAATTTATAAGACTGGCTTACAATGGCTGCCCACAGTGTCAGGTGTGGAAGGGTACAAAGGTCTATCTGTGCTTGAGATCTGAAGGATCCTCTGCAAGGCCTAGAGTCCACCGTAGTTTCCTATGTGAGTCCATATCGGGAGACCCAAAAGGTCTGTGATAAAAGGCTGAAGGGTCTACGCTAAAGGATCACAGGTCTGCCCATGAAGCAGACCCTGGATCGGCCCAGGATACAATATTCAAGTTGAAGGTGACAACTGGAGCTCCTCTAAAGAAACACAATCGAACCTTCCTTCTTCATTTCATTTTCCTTTCACTCTATTCAGGCGGCAATCCTGCCCTAGAGGAGGCATCCATGCTCAGAACTATGCTGAGCCAATGTAGTTGGCTGTTTCTTACTCAAGTGGACACAGTCAATTAACTATCTATCTATCTATTTATCTATCTACCCATATTTATTGCAGAACTGGGTAATGCAGCAAAAATTTTCATCTATTTAGCAACAAGAAGTGATTAATTAAATCTTGGCCTGTTGACTTAAGTAGTACTATTGGCTGTAATTAACTCATCATTGTGAGGATTCTGTAACAATGTATACTACACATTAAGGGAAAACTTACTGTCAAATTGCATAGCTTCAAAAATAGAAGATAAGTATGAAAAAGAAATAACTTCTGAGTGGAAATACTGTGAATACTATATCTAATTTTTATTGTAATCTGCATATGTATAATTTTTAGTTACATTTTGTACCTTATTTGAAGCAAAAATGGTAGGGGCAAGCATTGTTCAGGTCTCTCCTAGATTTTAGTAATAATTCATGATATTTGAATGTCAGTTTTTTTGGGCTGAACTTTAATTATTTTTAACATGTTCTTAGATTATAAATGTGCTGTGAAATAATGTTCAGTAAAGTATTTGGTCAGGGCTATTATCTTATACAGTTCAAATTTGAGAGAATGTTTAATTAAACCAGTTGATAATGTTTTAGAATTCTAGAACAATGAAACTAAGGTCTGGAACAGATCCAGGCACTAAACCCAGAACCAGAAATGTTCTAATTAAAACCATCTTGTAGTTCTCAGTGATGAGAAAGTAAAACCAATACCACAATACTTCCCTCTCTGCTTTGTGATGTTACCCAAATGATTATGTGTAGAAATTGCTGCCGAGAATTTCATTAGATATAAGATCAGACTGACCTTTTCTTTTTTAAAAACTAAAGTCAATTATTGTAAGGTCAAAAACCAAGGACTCAGTTCTAAATCTGCAGAGTGCTGTAAGCAAAGTGCTTATAGAAGTTTGTGTGGGATACAACTCTAGACTGATCCATACATTTATATGACTTACCTGAATTCCAGAGGCATTTGAACTAATGGTTCCAGTAACAGACACAAAGTTTTAAATCCCAAACCAGTGGGGAAATGACTATGATCTAAAGTTTTGTGAATAGGCCCATCACACCTCCACAAGGGCCTCTTAATTGATTGATAGCTCCATTTATCCTAGGTTTTCCAAGGTTCAAGTGGTGGAGAGTGAGTTTGTTCTCTTCCCTGACTGGTTTTCCAGGATTGAGAGATTGCTCCTGTACTTTCTTCTTTTGCCCAAGGAGAGATGATGTATGTTACAGCTCTAGTCTTGTGGTCAAATCATCAGTGCAAGTTTGGACTCTAAGGTTTTTTTTTTTTAAAGATGAGAAAGCAAAGCACTGGGAGAATTAGTCCTCTCTCTGTGCTTCTCACAGAAATCCTAACTGACCATTAGACATAATTATCTGAGCACAATGTTGCTGGTATTACTGATAGTCCAGGGGGAGTCTGTTGATCCTAATCAAAAGGAAAAAAAAAAAACAATAATTCAGAACACATTGTAATCAGGTGTGCGTTGTGAATAATTCCTTCTACCTGAGAATCTCAGAAGTTTCTAGGAATTAGCTGGTTACCATTATTGGATGATATAACTAAATTTTAGAGCCTGCAGACTATATATCAAGTCCACAGAGAGAATTTCAAAGTGTGAAAAAAAATCAATTAAAACAAGTGCAATATATTTTCTTTTCAGAATCTTAGAAAGTGAAAGAGGAAATGTTGTATTCAATAGATAATTTCATGCAACACACACACAAAAGCCTATTTTTCTTCTCTGGCCTTTTTCTACAACTGGATTCAAATAATACATATGTAAACACATCTATTTGTTTAAGATCACCTGTTATTTAGCCATTTTAGGCTTTTTGGTGACATCTACTGCACAAAGGGGGAAAATGCAGTGAAATCATTAAGAAGAATAGTTGAGTGCTGGAGAGCATTTTATTTTTGTATTTACAAGGCTATAAGCATTTTGATACTTCATTTTAATATAAGAAATATCTATTTTTAAAAAAGTAGATACTTAAGTATCATATATATTGCATCATAAAATAATAGCCCAGACTGGCAAATCCTAACAATTTTCTACTAACTAGTTTAAAAGGGATATTTAAATTTTATAACTTGCTGAAATTCTTGTCAAATATTACAAAAAAATCAAAGTGGTTATTTAAGCACACTTTTTATATTTAATCATTTCTGAAAATGGTGCTATATTATTAATGTTTACAACGGAACTTCAATTTTAACGGACATCAAAGCTTCCAATAAGCTGACTTTCTATTCTGCTGTAAAACATAGGTACAGGTATTTGAGATAAACCAAGAAATAAACATTATTTATATACATCTTATTTATGCTCCCCTGAATCCTTGGACTCTATCCCATAGTTAATGGCTTATAAAATATGTTAAATTTCACTTCAAAGTTTATATCTATAAAAAAAGTTTATATCTATAACTAGGAAATTCTTTTAAAGGCATTTGTAATTCAATAGCAAGATAAATAAGTTTTATTCAGTATTTATTTTATGTAGACATTATATTAGATCCTTTTGTCAATGTCACATATAATGAAATGATCCTGCTCCCAAAGAAAAGCTCAAAAGATAAGAATCCTGAGTTCCAAAGGCAGCCTAGTCTCACCCAGCCCTGGTTCAAAGTGAAATGATCCTTCTCCCATCCATTGTGGTTTTCCTAGTTCTTATACAAACAGAGCAAAAAAACCTTCCATCTTTCAGTCTATTCATTGCAAACATTTCAGTTTACATTAGCTTAAAAAAAATCAGATATAGCTGAAGAAAACCAAACTGGAGTCTAACAGGATGCTATGTGAAAAGGTTGAAATCATCAAGAAATTTCTCCCCCATTGTTGTCTCCTTCTGTTGTCCTTTTTAGATTAATGACTTTAAGACTGAGTACTTATGTGAAGTAATAATTCCCATAAATTAATTAGTTATTCTATATGACCTGGATTAATAATTATGTATTTAATTTAATAATTTTGCAATCATAATTATACAGTAATTAATCTGTGAACACTTATCAGCAAAATTGTCTTGCCCTTTGGATAATAAAATACTTCTAAGGGTTTAACACTTAAAGAAATGATCTGTTAAAAGTTCTAATCAAAATACAATGCTTTAAGGTGGGCATGGAAACTCATGTCTGTAATCCCAGCACCTGGGGGCCTGAGCTACACAGTGAGTTCAAGACCAGTCTGAATGACAGAGTGAGACCCTGTCTCAAAAGAAAAAAATAAAAAGAAGTGTGTGTTCATTTTTAAAGAGGAAATACAGGACGTCTGGGTGAGAGGGCATTCAAGAGTCAGGTTACCGTAGAGAGAAGGACTGGAAAGCTGCGGGAACAGAGTGAAGCCAGGAGTCTGTTCTTTGGATACAGTTAGCTATGAAAGCTCAGACTAAGAAACAGGCATACTCGTCCTGAAAAGAGCTCCCAATCGGACACTTCGGAGTTGGGGAGTTTAGTTTAGTTGTTTATTTCTGACTCCTACATCATAAAAAGGAAGTACTTTCCTAGCTGCATCTCCAGTGAACTTGCTATTAGCTTCACCTTAGAGCTACTGTTCTGAATTGGGTCCCTCCTTTATCTTACTATGCTTTTGATTTCCACCTGGATTCAGGCTTTTGGGACAATATTTCCTGTCTGTCTTTCATTCTGTATCATTTCATTCTTTCGGTTCTGAAGAAGATCTTTATTTCCTCCAACTTTCTGAAACATTACAAATGATAGACAATTACCATTTTGCCCTAGGAAACTATTTTTCAAGCTCACAATCAATCTTAAGATATTTTAGATATCTCTCCTCAAATACATTTTATTGTACTCTATCCTTTACTCTCCCTCCCACTTCTAATAAGTAAAGGACCGTGCTGGGAGCATGGGTATCTTCTCCCCGACAGCACAGAAACAGGCAGATGCCGGAGGCACTGACACTGGCCACTCATTCATCTTCCCAGTAAACCTCAGCTCATGTTTCCATAAAGTCTGAAATACTTCTGTCTGTACTCACCAATAAAATTCATAACATTTGGAATTCTTAATATTTGAGTACAAAAATATTCATAGCTAGTCAAATTCGCTTGGTAACTCAATTGCAAATCATAAATATCGCACTCTTTATGATTCTTCCTAGAACTGAATTATGTACAGTTTAATATTCACACTAAATCTAGCAATAACTAAACATTTTTCTACTGTATTCACTTCAAAGTTTCAACCCTACTCAGCAAATTTTGAGTTTAACTCAATGATGCTATTTTTTTATCATTTATAATTATCCTTTTGCACTACTAGTCTCAGTGTATAAATAAAATTAAATCATTAATTGTTTTTAGTTTGTAGTTTCACTTCAAGGAATACAGGACAAGTTTAGCTGACAGAACAAATTATAAAGATATCTTACATTTCGAATTTATTGGAAGTTTGCATAAATCATTTAGCCTAATTTTGACTGTATACAAGTCTGCGGGAGGCAGATAAACGGTCCTAAACCGCTATTCTTCCTACTCCTCCAGTAGGAAACCCTGCCCTGAGTGGGTCTCCCCACCGCTAGTATTCTCAGTGTCTCCGTACTGCCATCTACTGGTGGAGCTTGCTGACCTAAGTGAGACCATTTAGGAGTGACCGTGTAATTTCTTGTCCAGTCAGGACAATTTGAATTTTTTTACGTGGTATTCCTTAAAGACTACTAATTTCTTTTTAAAAAAAACTTTAAAAATTATGATTCTACAAAAACAATTTTCTAAAAATTTCTATTCATTTTCTGGGCTGAAAATTGTATTTTTAAAATATAATTTTATTAGTCTTGCATTTTTAATTATAAGTGCTTTGCTCCTTTTTTATTTTCTTGAGACGTGTCTCCATATATTCCCCAGACTGAGCTTGAATTTATGAGCTCAAGTGATCCACCTGCTATGGTCTCCCAAGTAGCTGGATCTAAGATAAGGACTTTGAAACCTTTTTAAAGCTACTTGGAATTAGCAAATTAGGGGTTGCTGGTATATTTCATTAACTCTTCTTTATAGTTCATTATTAAGGAAATGCTCCTAAATGAGGCTAAGGAAATAGTGCCAAAGAAATTGAATAAATTCTATTAAATAATACATAATGTTCATGACAGATTTTTCTTCAAGATAAAAAAGTGCAATAGAGGCCAATAACAACAAAATTATACATATGTGTGTATGCATATATTTGTATACATGTATATGTATAGATATGTGTATATGTATGTATATGTATATACATGAAGTTAGTTGATTACAGTTATAAAGCATGTAGCATAAACTAAACTTGAAATTTGTGAAATAATCATTAAATTTTCAATGTAATGTCTCACTAACATATGATCATTTCAAGACAATGGTAAACCCAAGGCTTTACAGATAGGACCCCACCTGCCTTTTGCACTAAACGGTGAAGTGTTTCAAGTCAGAGATGGGCCTAAAAGGCAGAAGAAATAGTTTAAGGCAGTGGTACCAAGAAAATATTCTTTTAGATGTTTCTTAGAATTTTGGTTCCATAATCAGAAGTCCTGATTCATATTTCAGGTAACACTGCTTCTGTTTCCATTTATTTTGCTCTATAAATTAACATAAGTGTCCTGTGAGACTTTTAAAAAAAACTTTAAAAATTATGATTCTACAAAAACAATTTTCTAAAAATTTCTATTCATTTTCTGGGCTGAAAATTGTATTTTTAAAATATAATTTTATTAGTCTTGCATTTTTAATTATAAGTGCTTTGCACTTACAATTAAAGATACAGTGGTTTTGTGGCTTTTCTGAAATGTTTGAAACTATTTTATTAAAAGACAATAAAATCCAAATACAAAAATGATCAGTCAAACAATGACAACACAAACTGTTCTTTTTCATGAATTAAGAGACATTAGTAGTATAGTTATCTAGCGTACATACACATAAATTTATATATATTTTGAGATAACAATGTGCAATATATTAACAAGTGCTAATTCCATTTTCTTTTTTTGAACATTTCTGTAACATTTCTATCCTTTATTTTGTTTTGCTTTTTAAAATAAAAAGTACTTAATGAACAGAAGTATTTAAACATATATATTTAATAAATAAATAAATAAATAAAATTCTGATAAGACACATGTTGTCTTCAATATGCAATCTTTGATAGAGACCGTGCACTTAATGAAGCACTAATACCTACCTGTTCTGCATCCATTGGAAATACACACACACACACACACACACACACACACACACACACACATCATGTATCATACCATACTACTTCACTTTCGTAAGCCTAAGGAACATTTTTATAATCTAGGGCTTTGTCTCTGCCAGTGCCCAACATCCATTCTTCTTCCATCAGCCATACTGACCTCAGTGGTTTCCTACAATGTCATCCTACAATGCAGCACTCATTATTCATTATTAACAAAAATTTATGTTTGTTCTCCCCACTGTTTATAAAGTCCTGATAGAGGAGGGCCCTTTCTAAATGTCCATGTATGGTAACCTTCAACATAGTGCCAACCATGCTATGAATCTTAATTTGTTTGTCAAATGAGTAAATCAATGAAAGCTTAAGTTAAAGAATGAATAAATGATATTCATGGAGTCCTATTTGGAAGGTATACTCTCATATCCCAATTCTTATGGATCTGTGATTTCTGGCATAAAGCACATGCTATATCAAACCAAATACTCAGAGAACATATAGATGGACTGTATTGTTTTGAACTCATATAGAATCATTTTGTTTTCATTAGGATGTGGCAATAAATATCAACTTCATGAACCTCATGCTTACATAGATTGTATCAGGCAATGAGAAATATCTCAGAACCTTTTTTATTTTTGCAAAGATACTTGAAATTTTTTCCTTAGGCTAAAAATACTGAAAAGGCCCTGTTTTATGTTGTATATAAAACATATTTAGATGTTGCTTTTGTATCTTTATTTGCTTTATTCACTAGGGAAGGACCTTGAGTCTAAAATTGAGGTTCATCATTAATAACTGTGCAAAGTCACAAGGGTACATATTGTCACTATTGTTCTTTGAGTTTTTCTGTTCATTGTACTTATTTACATGCAAAATATAAACATATAATCCAACTTTGAATGTTTTAAAATTTTTAAATTATGTTTTAATATTAAAATATACACATGGCTCCTGTGCCAAGAAGCACAAGCAAAAGTCCTAAGCAGCAAAATCCACCTAGCCGTGCAACCTCACCACCTCACTCGGAACAAGTTAGGGCCCCACCCAGTGACCCCACACAGCTGAGGAGCTTTGGCATGCTGTGTGGCATGAGTTGAAGGCTGCATAACATACTCCATCTAGCAGTTTAGCCTTGGTACACCACTCAGAACCTAGTAATCCTGTCCAGCAACCTCAAGCAGCCAGGTAGCTCTGGAGTACCATATGGGGTGTGCTGAAGGTCTGCCAAGCATACTCCCCTATTTGAGGAGCCTCTGAGTGCCACTAGGAACCTGAAAAACCCTGCCTAATGACACCCCTTCAACTTGGGAAACTCCCTGCTGTACAGACAGACATCCCAACCCAGAAAGCAACTGAGAACTCATATTCAGCTTCCCAAGGGGAATACAGGAAATGACAAAATGAAAGAGCAAAATGTAATCTCAAACTTGAAGCCCATCCCAAAAAAGCCTAGGAGAGATGGACATAGAACGAAGTGTAAGCCATACATCTGAAATTTCTGAAATGATAACAACTGAAGTAAAGAAGCAATTCCATGCAGCTGTAAAGGAACTCGGATAAGAAATAATCTGCTGGATAAAAGAAGAAATGATAAATGTGATAAAAGAAATTCTGAATACATCAGAAGAAGACATAGTTAAAAATTGAGGAGCACTGCAAAAAGATAGGAACCTTGAATGAACAATATAAGAAAGAAATAGAATACATGAAAGATTCAGAGATATCCAAAAATCAAAAATTCCAGCAAAAGTTGGCAAAACCATCTGAATAAATGTTAACATAGACTCTGAGACCTCAAAGACAGGATTGCAGCTAGTGAACAAGAAAGGAAAGATCTGTAAAAAATAAGAAGGAACCAGGAAACAACCATTCAACAGTTGCAAGATGATACAAAGAAAAACAATGTAAGACTGATAGGTGTAAATGAAAAAGATGACAACACAAATGATATAAAAAGACTATTTACAAAAGTAATAGCTGAAAATTTCCCATACATGGGTGTAGTTTTATTTTGGTTATGGCTATTTGGAGTTCTATATGCTTCACTTATCTGTATCTCAGTTTTCATTTTCATATTTGGGAAATTTTCAGCTATTACTTTTGTAAACAGCCTTTTGATATCATTTCGTTGTCACCTTCTTTGTTTCACTTACCAATCTTATGCTCTTGCAGCTCTTGTTATTTCCTGATTCCTCGTTATTTTTAAAAGTTCTTTTCTGTTCACTAGCTGGAATGTTGTCTTTGAGTTCTGAAAGCCTATCTTCAGTTTCATTGAGGTGACTTTGCCAACTTTTGATGAAATTTTTGATTTCCTGTATGTCTCTTTGAATCTGTTTCATGCATTCTCTTTGTTTCTTATATTGTTCATTCAAGGTTTCTGTATTTTTGCATTGTTCTAACTTTTTAACTATGTATTCTTTAGATGCGTTTCTTTTATTACATGTTATGGTTTCTTCTTTTATCTGGGAGATTATTTCTGATCTGAGTTCTTTTAAGCTTCTTAGAGTTTTTTCTTTAGTTCAGTCACTATCATTTCAGGAATTTCAGGTGTATGGCTTACATTTTCTTTTATGTCCATTTCTCCTAGGCTTTTTGTGATGGGCTGGGGGGTGTTTCTTGGGTTCAGAATATCTATCCCTACTGCAGGGAGTTTCCCCAGTTGAGTAGAGGTTGTTAGACAGGCCTCAACAGGTGGCTTGCAGCCACTCAGAGTCACTTGGCAGGGCCCAAATAGGCCTGGAGGGAACTTCCTGTGGGCCTCCAGTGATGGGGGACACTGGATGGTGCCCTACCCATCTCCAAGTGCCATGCCAAGGCTTCCCCATGAGATGAAAATCACTGTGTGCACTTTTGGCTCACAAGGTGAGCACAGGTTAATTATCTCATTTTTATGACCATCTTTCTACGATGAAGCTGCACTATAACAATTTTTAAATTTATACATAGTTTTTGCTTACAACCCCAAGGCTTGAGAGATGTTTTCAGAACTCCTAGTGACTTTCATGAGCTATTTTGAAAATCACAGAGAAATCATATGTGAAAGTCTTACATTCAAGTGACAGTGTCATTTTATGATAAAGGAGAGAAAGTTTTCTTTGTTATTGTCCCTAAAGTGTAGAAAGTAAAATGGCTAACAAGAACCAAACATTTTAAAGACCCATCAAAAATATTATTAAAATAGTAATTTATTTTAAAATGATTGTGGGACACATAATCCAATATAAAACCTTACTATTTCCAGTAAGAGTATTAACGGGCTTAGCAAACATACATTCAACATATTTTTAAACCAATTATTAGAGAATTTTGCAAAATCTTTGGTTTATGTATCAAGCCAATTAGCAATTAATTTCCTTTACTAAAAACTGTAGAAAACATAATGTTGTATAAAATAAAATTTAGATGAAAACATAACAGGCTGTTCAAATAGAACTTCATCTGTGTCTGTTTTATGTCAGGCACTAAAAGAAAACAGAGCCATATGTGCCATCTGCCTTCCATTTCAAAGTATCTTGCTAAATCCTCTATATAGGACTACAAAATAACTAGTGAAGAAAACTTTTCATTCATTAATTTCTTACTTAATTTAAAGACACAGCAGTTGAAGAAACCTAGAAAGAGAGAGAATTTCTTAAGGATAAGTTAGCCAAACACCTTGGCATTTTACCTATCCTATGCTTTGGGTAAGTCACAAGATGCTTTTTAAGTTCATGGCTTGTGAAGAATTGTCCAAGGTTTTGCTCAAAGAATTTGATGTTTGGCTATTTAAGTTTATAAAACATAAATAATATCAGAAATTTGCTCATGCCTGAGAAATTCAAAAGTGGACATCTAAAGCCAGATTTGCAGAATGACAAGAGAACTATATATTCTATCAGTGATAAATCACTGATATATGTTTCTAATATGATTCTGATGCTGTGATGTGGGATTTGGAGGAGGGAACATGATGGGTAATTTCAGGGGAATGCTACTTTTCAAGAGGTTTTGCAGTTAGGGTCAAGGAGCTTTTAGCAAAAAGAACTGAAAGCCTCTCATAAACAAGTTGTTTAGAGACAGCGAGAAATGTAGGTAAATAGAGAAATATGTATAATTTTCATTTTTTAAAAAAGAAATGCTATAGTTTGGGTCTTAGATGTCCGTTGATAGCTCCTGCATTAAAGACTAAATCTGTGGGGTGGAATATTAGGAAATGTTAGAACCTGTAAGAGGCAGAACCTTGTGGTGTCCTCGGAACTTTGGGACTTTGCCCCTGAAGGGCATGATGGGAAACTTCCTTCCTTCCTTCCTGTCTTCCTCTCTTTCACCCTCTGGCCGTAAGGTAAGCAGTTTTACTTCCCCACATACTGCCTGCACAAGGTTACCCTGCTACATGCCCAAAGCAGAGACAAACAATCATGAACTTGAAATTTTGAAACTCTGGGCTAAAATAACCCTTTTCTTTTTGTAAGTTGATTACCTCAGATATTTGCTTAGCAGGAATGACGTATTGGAGGAATGTTGGTGTCACTCCCGGCCGGCAGGAAGGACACACAACAAAGTCTGGCAGTGGACAACCTTTTCTTTTATTTTCCTTCTCCGTACAGCCTGCCCCGGGAATCCTCCCGGCCGAAGCCTCTGTTGGTCCGCTCCCCGCGGCTCCTTGCGTGCTTCTTTCTCTACAGTCTGTCCCGAAGCCTCTACCGGTCCGCTCTCCGCGGCTCCTTGCGTGCTTCTCCCTACAGTCTGTCCCGAAGCCTCTACCGGTCCGCTCTCCGCGGCTCCTTGCGTGCTTCTTCTGCTTCTTTTTTCGTGGCGGGAGAGGCACTCACTTTTATAGGGTTACAGTGGCCAATCAGTTCAAAGCGCGCGATGCGGGCTGATTGGCTAACATCAGTTGTTACTAGGCAGACTATCTTACAGGGCGGGTTGTGAAGCAGGAGATCTTACAGGGCGGGTTGTTTACCAAGCAGGAAGCAGGAGATAAGCGCCATCTTAGCACACTTGATGGGAGGGGTAATCTAGCTCAGGCTTTGCTCTTTCCTACAGGCCTCACGTCCGCCAAGTAAGGCGACCGGGCTCGGCCGCGGCTCCCAACAGAGGAAACTACAAAAAAATTCCAGAAAAAATAATGAATACTCAGGGAACCCCAAACACCAAGTTACATTTGCTTCTGTCGGGTTAAATATTTTGCATGCCTCCTACCCATCACCAAATCACCTAGTTTACACAGCAGGCTCACGACAGAGTGATGTCAAGAAAGATCAACTGGGCTGAAGTGAGGGGATGGCCACACTCCCCTCCTCTGATAAAGTCTTCCCAGGTGGAAGCAGTATGACAGTCAAGGCACAAAAAAACCTAAAATTTAACTAAGGTGCAAAGGTTGAGTTATTAAAAGAGGCAAGGCATTTCACTCACTGTACTAAATCACATTTGTGAATTAGAAATTTTAGTGAGATAAATAATTACCTTCCAAAACATAAATTATAGTAAATTCATGCTTTATTCACCTCTTTTTTCTCTATCCTGTTGGTAAGGAAGGTATTCCTATTCTGGGATAGCTGAAAACATGATACTCTGTACCAGAAAGATAATATTTGTTAGTCACGTATACTCACAGCTGATGGGAGGCAACATCATGCATTGTGTAAGGCCACGTGGGAAGGTGGTGCTTGGGAATAAACAGCAACTAGGGGCTGGATGGGTCAGGCTGTATAAGGAGTAAGTAGACAGGATGACCACTGCTTCCTACTTAACAAGGTGACTCTCTCAAAGTGAGATTTTGCAGGCTGCCGCAGACCTGGAGCCAGGGAACTTAGCAATAAGCAGGCATGGTATCAAGTCCCCAAGACAGGACTGTTGCTTGCTAAGGACACAACATGTTTACTAGAGCTGAGAAAGACAACAATTGTGGACTTGAAACTTTGAAACTCTGAGCCAACTCTTTTGGGTTTAGGGTATTCAAATAAAATCCTCTTGATTTTACTAGATGTCAAGAAACCATTAATAGAGGCATAATTTCAGACCTTACACCACATATACAAGAAACAAAGAAGTGCAGTATATAGAGTCCTACTAATATTTTGGAATGTTTAGAATGTTCAGTATGGGAACAGAAAAGTTCTGTATAAAGCTGAGAGAGAAACAGTGACTAGAATCTAGAGTTTCAAATGTCTTATTACAGAGTTCTGAGCTTTAAGGAAAAGGGAAGATACTAATGCATTTTAAACTATAGTGGGAGATGCCCCCATCTGCCCATTTTTCAGTTGCCAAGGTAATAGTTTCAGTTCCTTTACTTTTGTCTCTTAGATACAGCTGACCACTGTGATGCATAGATGGTCACTGTGATACACAAGTGTAAACCAATGAACAAGCCATTCTGTCTCTGTACTTCCTGCTTCCTTATCCCATATAATCCCTAGACTCCTGGTGATCAGGACTTGATATTTTGGGAATGATCACAATCAGTGCCTGTTGTCAAAAATAAGTCTGCCTCCAAATCAAATACTATGTGTCATTTTCATGTTTCTGTTGCCATAGCAAAACAAAATACCAAGAACTCTTTTATTTAGAAGGTTTCTCTAGTTGTAATCAGGTGACCATTTAGGTTAGTGTAAAACTATAGTCACAAAACAGTTAGGAGACTGTTGGGGTCATGCATAAAATTGAAACATACCAAGAGTAATATTAGGTATAGAAGTATAGTTGGATATCAGAAAACAGTAAACAGAAGGAAAAACTTACATTTTTCTTGATTTAGCAAACAAATAAACAAACATGTATTTAATCCAAGTAAGAAAAACCAAGTAGTCAGAGTTCAGATATGGAAATGCATTATTCATAATATTAACATAAATTAATCATAGGGAAGGAAGATTATATGCACATCTTACAAAGTTGGGTTTTTTCATTTCTTTTGTGTATTGATGTTAAGCACTAATAGCACTGTGGAATCAATATGTGAGTTATACAAATTAATCACATTCAACATACCCACTAAATATAAGAAATCACTCTAAAGCAATTTTTATTAGTTGGAATTTTGGGACCAAACTCATACAACAAAAACTAATAGCACTTTAGTATTTGATAAAATTCAATTTATAAAAAAATAATTTTTATAAAAAATATTTTTAAATGTCTGATAATATTGGTAAAAAAACTTACTTTCAAAACACAAAATTATTACTTGTGAACATGTACAACTCTGCCAATATGAAATCTATGAATCTGTATAACCAATAAAAAACAAAAAATTGATATAGGTAATACTACAAATTAAAAAGAAATGCCATCTTTTAATTTTGTAGTTCTGCATCTAGAAACTTATACTAGGAAAATACTGAAGAATGAGTAATTGTACATAGAACAGTGTTTTTTTACTTTTAACAGTATCATTGAGCCCTTACCTACACTAATATCAAAAATAAATTAATTATATGCATAACAGTGTAATTACGTAATAGAATGTTACACTATCAAGAAAATTAGGAGAACCCTAAATATTACTTTAAAAAACATAGATGATGTATTACAATATTTTAAAAATAGTCAATAAGGAAGTATTAGGATGTGATTGTATCTATATGTATAACTTTGTCATCTTTAATTTAAGGAATCCCTGAAAAATTACCCAACAAGTTAAAAGTGGTTCATTCCTGAAGATGTGGAATTATGTAGTTACTTCCACTTCTTATCATTTGAGAAGTAGAGCCAATAGGAATACATATATGTGGATATACTAAGAGGAACCTTATTATATGCAAATTGGTTAGTGCCATTATGGAGACTGACAATATGCTGCCTGTAAGCCAGAGACACAAGAAAGATGTGATTTAATTCAGAATCCAAAGGGTTGAAAACTAAAGGAGCCAAAAGATAGAACTTCTAGTCACAAGGCCAAAGGCCTAAAACCATAAGGGTTAGTAGAGAGGACACAGAGGTTAAATCCTAGAGTTTGAATGTTCTAGATTTCCAATGTCTGAGAACCAGAGCAGTTGGATAACTAATGGGAAAAAAAGACTTTTCCCTTCCTCTGCCTTTTAAAATTTTTTTCTGTTTAGGTCCTTAACAGATTGCATGATGCCCATAGTAGTGAGGGTAGATCTGCTTTATGCATATACTGATTCAGATGTTAATCTCCAAAAAGATACACTAAGAAATGTTTTTCTAGCTTTTTGGGCACACCTACGCCTAACAAAATTGACACATAAAATTGATAGTCACTATATGTTACCTAAAAAAGGTATGATGGAATTCTTTCACTGTTTGATTTTTAAACAATACTTCTTTACACACATAGAGAAAATCATTCAGGAAAAATGACATGGAAACCCTTTTTTCTGTGCTTGCATCCTGAATGTTACCATTGAATGTCTTCCACTTAAAAATTAAAACTGATTTGTCACTTTGGTAGAAGTCACCATATAGTCAACTTGTAACTACTTAATGTTCATTATTCTAACTCCACACAGTGGTAAACTGTATATCATCTCAGGCCACCCCAGCTGGGAAGCAGTCAGTCAGTGGGGGAGCTGGATGGAGATACAACCCTCAGCATCACACCCTCAAAGACTCATCTATTTCCACCACCTCCCATCTCCTAACAGCAAGTCAGGGACGTAGACTCCATTATCCACTCACATTCCCAGAGCGCCACCTGTAAGCACCTAAGGCTTTAGAGAGACATCCGTATATAAATCGGGAGGTAGCAACTCTGAAACTTCTTTATTTTCATATTAAATTGGAGTTAAGAAGTAAATATATGGCAGATAAGGACATCTGGGTTTCTCTCTGTCAAAAGAAATTACAAATAAGGGAAAGGTGGGGCAAAAATAACCCATGTGGTACTAAATTAGAAATGGAATATACTATAAAGTACTCATGAGTTTTAATACCTAAAAATATAGAAAGAAACAAACATAGATGTTTGTAGGCATGAGTTAGGATACATAATGTTTCTCAGTTCTACCTACTAAAATCACCTAGCAGTATCACCAGCAGTAATGTTTCATTTCTAAATATTATTTTTTAGTAATAAAAACTACAATTCTTAATAAAGCTGGTTTCTTCCAAGGCTGGTTGAAGCAAAATATAAAATGATCCAGGATAGGTTGTGATGTTAGGAAATAAGTGATTAAAAAAAAAATCAAAGGTCAGGATGTGTTGAAACTTCACAAGACACAATCTGAACAAAATCAGTCAAAATAAGGACAATTTGAAAAAGTAAATAAGTAGTAATAATATTGGATTGTAGTAGTGGATAAATTTAATATGATCAAGGAAAAAAATAACAAATTCAAATGAAGGAAAATTCTACAAAACAATTTACTCTTCAGTAGTGTAGAGATCATAAAAACCAAAGAAAAACTGAGGAATCAGCTCGAATTGTAAGATACTAAGGAGACAGTACAGCTCTGTGCAGTGTACGGCCTCAGACTGAATCCTGGAAACAAAAATATAAATCAAATAGAGAGCTAGCTATGGTGGCACATGTCTGTAATCCCAGCGTTCCTGGAGGCTGAAGCACTAGGGCAACAAATTGGAATCTATCCTGGATAACTTAGCAACCTAGCAAGACTCTGTTTCAAGAAATGGAAGGATCTAGATAAATTCTGTAGTTTCATTAATATCATCAAACCATTAATTTTCTGGGTTTCACCATTTCTTCCTAAATGAAATTTTCTGGGTTTCACCATTTCCTAAGTGAAATGTTGGCCTCAGGGTAAGCTATGCGCTATGTGAAAAGCATATTTAAATATATATATGAGTTCTTTGCATAATTTTTGTAATTCTTCTGTACACATAAAATCATCTCTTTGTTTTTAAATGTTAAAGCTAAACTGTACTAATTATAGGATCAAATGCAATAGTTATAAAAAACATCATATTAGTTTATAAATGCTTTCTTAATTGAAATGATAGAAAACTATAGGTAAGATGATTCTTCTGTTTGTAATCATGGTCTCCTTTTATAGGAGGCCATATAACTTCCAGGAGAATCTACTTCTGAAAAATTAATCAATATAAGAACATCAAAGATAATGGTGACTTCCCCTGACACAGCTCTGCAGATACTTCAAGAACTCCAAGAGAAGCCTAGTATTCAACTTGGTACCCAGCTTTGTTTAGACCAGGAACCTTAGTAAGGGGGGCTCTGTGGTAGATAAATCTAAACACATACCAAGATCATTATGTCCTAAACATATAAGCCTGTGAGTATGCATATAATCTCAAGCTCAGCATATTCGAAAGACTAATGGGCCAACAGAAGTTGGAAAGCTAGGCTTCCACTGAAATACTCCAGATTTTTCAACAGTGGGGACAAATGACCTTGAAGTACATGCAAGCATAGTGACTCAATGCACCAGACAGCTGGCATTCTCAGTGGATTCCATTCAGGGCTTGGTAAAATTCAGTGCTTCACCAAAACCAGTATGGTTCCATATGCATGCCTCAAGATACATGCAAAGCCCCCTTCCCTCTGTTCCCATAAGGACATTTAAACTCCTTTAACCCATAAATCATTTGGAATTTGAACAAAGGAGATGGAGCATGTCTAAGAGACTAAAAAGTTATCCCACAAAAGGTATAAACAGAAAACATTATACTAGAAGTAATTAAGAGACCCATGCTTTATATTCTGAAGTATGGTCTTTTTCAGAAAGCAAATCACATACCGTTTTCACATCTGAGAAATAACCAATGAATTAGTGACTTTATGATACTTATTTACTTCATGTACCATTAGACTGAAAATTCTATGGTAGAAAAGAGTGTCTTCTGTTTTTACCATTTTGCTTTTGAACCGTTAATGGTATTCATTAAATATCTGTGATACGAATGAAGATAACAATAAATGAATATAAGATTTCAACCCCGGAGCTCGAAATCTAAAGTGGCAGATAAGAGAGATATTCAAGAGAGATATTCAAAATAAACTTTTAAAAGGATGTAATACTGCCTAACCATTTCTGGTTTTGAGAAGTTAAAGAAACTTCAAAGAAAAGTAGAGTGGATCTTAAAGGATTAGGAGTTTAGCCAGGATCTTCTGAGCTAACAAACTTTCTCAAGGCCAAAACTACTTATCTTATTCTTAACATTTTCAGAATCAGAGCACAGTAACAGGCACTTAGTAAACATATTGATTTAATTTGAGTTTTAGTTTACAATCACATTAATCAAAGGAAATTGCTGTTGTCTAAAACTTATTTTCAACTAGTGATGTTAGATGGAAAGCTATTTTTAGCTTTGAAGTATGGTCTCTTTCAGAAATTGATCCCTACAATGTCTTGTGCAGTAAGTGAAGTTTATTTATGAAATTACCATTAGATCAAATCAAGCATGCAAATAAATTGATCTTTTTTTTTTTTTTCAAGGAAACACCAAACTATTTTTAAAGTGCCTGAGCCATTTTAAAATCCTGTCAGCTACACAGGATCATTCCAATTCCTTCACCTCCTTTTCAACGTTGCATATTTTCTGTTAGTTCTTTTTGTAGTCATCTGCTTTGGCCTGTGTTGCTCTAACAAACTACCTGTGCATTGGGAGCAATAGAAACTTCGTTCTCTTTGTTCCTGAGGCTGAAAAAGCCCAGGGTGAAGGCCCAGTAGGTTGTGTGTGGTGCGAACCTGTCACAGGATGGCATCTTTCCAAAATGGCATCTGCATGTGGAAGAAAGCAAAAGGGCTCAGCTAGCTGCCTCCACCCATTTAATAAAGAAGTACTATTCACAGGGAGATGGAGTGTTGCTTAGGTAATCATTTCCAAAAGACTCAGTCTCTTAACACACCACAGGGATATATTTTAAATGAGTCTTCAGGGGACCATATTTAACTATAATGTTACCTTAGTGGTTATGCAACAGTACTTCATTCTTGTCTTGATTTGTATTTTTCTAAGCTAATGATAATGAGCATTTTTTTTTTTGCTTTTGTTAGACATTTCATTTTCTTTCTACAAATGTTCTTTAAATCCTTTGTCTATTTTTAAGGTGGATTATTTGTCTCTTTATTATTGAGTTGCCAAAGTTCTGTATATACACTGAATACAATTCCTTTATCAAACATAAGTTGCTAATATTTTTCCTCTTGCGTGAATGATCTTTTCATTTTCTTGTTTCATTTGAAATACAAAAAATGTTAAATTTTATAAAATTAAATTTATCTTTCATTTTGTTGGTCACTCTTCCTTTTGGTAGATAGTCAAGAAACCATTACCTAACTCAAGATCCCAGAGGCTTATGCCTAATTTTCTGTTTATTCATCTTACCAAAAAAACTATTCTTTCCCCTACTGAATTGTTTTGTGCACTGCTGGAAAAAAAATGTGAAGGTTTATTTCTCTACGACCAATTTCATTCCACTGATCAAACATTGAGTTTATAATAATGCCTACCTTCTTACTAAGATAATTTAATATTAAATTCAATCCATGAAGTCAGCAGATGTCTCTTTTCCCTGTTTCTGACAGAGACAGTCATGAAAAGTCAAATATCAAGTGTTCTTTCCTTTAACGTTTTGCGCATATTTTCCTTCTCTCTCTGGAAATGTAGGCCATCTAACGAACCTGAATTATCCACGGGGCCAACTGCTTCTTCTTTCCCTCCTCCTTCTCCCCCTTTGTTCATCTGATTTTTTTCATCAAGTTGTCAAAAAAGAAATCCAACAATGTTCTGTAAGTTGATGATTTATATTTTGGGTCAATTCCCATAGTTTCTAAAGAGTTTAAATTGTTTATGTACAAGTGGCATCTTTTAATGTTTTCAATTGTGACCAAAAAAATGAATGTGAGATACGTACTTGCACACTTTTCATCAGAATAAATAAAGCTTCATTTACAGCGAATGTACAAATGCTCTGGGGCTCAACTGCAAGTGTTTTTGTTTTGTTTGTTTGTTTTATGTTATTGTTGAAAATTGCCTTTCACCTGGCCTCTATTATATGTAAATTCCATATCTGACAATCTACATTCGCTGTTGGTAATTAATAAATAGCAGCTTTATGCTCCTATAGGCATCTACATTTATTTCCTTTACGGTCAGAATATACCAGTGTTACAAAAGCAAAAGCAAGGTTTGCTATGAAAATATTTAAATTATCAATATGAGATAATTAAAGCAGCTGAAAGAGCCTGAACACTTATTATTGTGATTATGGCAATCAATGATTAGTAGTCATTATGCTTTTATCACTCTTTAAATTTTTCCGATTCTAATGAGTTCCAAAGCTTTTTTACTATAACTTAATAAGCTAATTCACTAGCTCAATAAATATTTAGCAAGCACTTGTAGGAATTAAAAAGATAAATGAGGCTCAGTCCTCATGAAATAGAAAATAATCTGGTAGAAAAGAAATGCACACTTAAGTGTAGCATAAGGACTGTGGATTCCTTAAATGACAGTAGGTACTGTACGAGGGAAATGAGACAGGGAGAATTGTGGGTGGAACAAATGACAGATTATTAGGAAACATTCCATTGGAGAAATAAAATAATATTAAATCTTCATCTGGAATCCATTTCACTTCCGATTTCATGCCTCTACATTGGGGAGCTCTCGCCTTGCTTCTTCCAACATCCTTCCTTCCTTCTCTCTTACTCTTTCTTCATAGACCCTTTCTTCTCTCTCCCTTTTGCTACTTATTTTTAAGAAAGCAGTTCGGAGTGGAGAAAGGAAGGAACAGCGCAGCAAATGCACTGAGCTGACTATAGATCATGATTGTGGTATCTCCTTCCCAATGGGAACTTTCTTAACTTTTCATCATTACTTTGGTGTTAAAGTACTGTTCTGAGCCATGGGTGGTGCCCATGCCTGTACTCCCAGCACTGTTATCTCACAACTATTTTCAACAATGAAAAATGTTTCAGGATAGAACTATGGCTATACACAGTGAGGAAGAAAGCCTGAAAATCAGATACCAATTATTAAAAGGAAAACACTGTCTACATGTTTAATTTATTGAGTTTAATTAAGCAAAAAAAAAAAAAATTCATGTATCAGGAAAGTCTGAGGAGCAAAACAAACTCAGGAAGGCTCCTACTTGTAATCTAATCTGAAAAGCATGTATGGACAGAAGGATTTGACTTACAGAAAACTGAACTAAGGTATAAAGAAGGCTGAACTGGTTCCAGCATGGTATTTGCCTTATTTAAACTTGATTTGGACAGTTGGCCACTTGCTGTTGACTGATGCTTAGATGCTGTATTTGGCCGAGACCCAGCTATTAGGTCAAAAGGCAAGTTCTTAAGTTTTTATTTTGTTTATTATTAAAAATCAAATGCAGCTCTTAATATAAGGATTCAAGTATGAGAATATGAAAATTTACTTTCATGATGGCCAGTTTAGTTTAACACTATGGAATTCCAAACCAGCTCTGGGATGTCTTCTCCTTGCTCTCTATCATGAAGGAAAGAAACATCTCTTTTTGATTTTTTATTACTATTCTTTCTTAAATTCTAAGACATTTGCTTTTAATTATCCTTTGGCTCCTTTACTAATATGCCATTAAATATATGTCATAACCTATATTATTTAAAGTCTTAAATTTTAGTTTTAAAATATAAATATTTTAGCACATTATATTCAGTGAATATATCACATTGACTTTATCTGAACTTATATATATATGCTTTGATATGCAAGAATATGTTAAAATAATTTATGAAAGCATAGTTTGAAATTTTGTAGATAAAAAAAGAACTATTCACTAAATATTATTAAGGCCTGAAAGTCAAACAGAGACCCTTAAACTATGATATTTAAATTTTTTACCCATAGACATTTATTATTCTTACTTGATTCAAACCAAATCATAATTGATGCATCCATGCACATTTCAACCTCTCATATCCTTGTTCATTTCTTTCCTTTTACAGACTTTCTCCATTAAATATATTAGTTAACTCAAGTTGGCAAATACAATATTTAAATATTAAACTGAATAATCTCATATCATTCCTGTTCTATTTTTGACCAAATTCACCAAAATCTCCTTACAACTGTTTTCCTGTTTCCTTTCTTCAGTATTCAGTCTCAGATTTCTCCCCACTTCTTTGATCAATTTTTTTTCTCAGTATAGCTTCTTCTAGCTTTCTGTTAAACATCAACTCCCTTGAAGTTCATTTGTAATCTTTTGTAATTCTTCTTACTCTATGTCTCGTACAATGCCTAAACTTTACCATTTACTGCTATTTCAAAATTTAAAACTCACCTTGGACATTTCCCTTGCATTTCACATTAATGTTTCATAGTGGCTTCAGCCATCATATCATCTAAACAGCTGAAAGTTTTGAAATAGAATATCCTCTGAACAGGTTGAATGAGTGTAAAATTCACTGTCATTCTCAAGATCTGCATGCAAGAGAAGGTGATGAAGATGATCTACGAGTTAAGGCTTTTTGTTTATCAAGTAAAATAAAAGCCCAGTTGTGTCTGATTTAAGAAATAAGGAACATGTTGATTCATATACCTGAACATTTCTGTAAGAAAGGTACTTCATCATGGTTTAGTTGAATAGTTTAATCATTGTCTTCGAGAGTATTTATTGCTTTTTTTTCCTAGCTGAGTTTTCCATTTTACTAGCTTCTTTCTCTATATTTATCCCCAGCTTGATAAAAATGAGCAACAAAGTCTATATACTTATATTGCCCATTGAGAACTTCAATGGAAAAATATTTCTTTGTCAACTATCCATGCAAAAATCAAGGAATGAATCTCATTAACTTGTTCCTAAACTTTCTCTAACTTCCATAGACCCAAGTCAGCAGGAACTCTGACCCGAACACCTGTGATATTATGTATAAGAAATACATATATGTTCATTGCTCTGTTTCTGAAACAGAGCTCCTAAAACTCTTGCAATTTCCTAAGAAATACAGCTTACAAGAGCATCTTTAAAAATAAATAAGTCTTTGGGGCCAGGGATAGATCTCAGTGGCATAAGTTCCTGCTTGGCAAGCAGGAGGTCACGAGTTTGATCCCTAGTACCCCCAAAAATAAAAATAAATAAATAAATAAATAAATAACGCAGGTGTTTGTTCCCCATGCCTGACCCAGAGCTTCTAAAACTTACAGATTTTTCCTGCATAATAGGGCAAGAACAGTCTTTTTGTGATCCATTATAAGTCCCTTTCAGCCATATTTGAGTTTATGGAATGAAATGGCTCTTGGTGAGCTCCTAAACAGCTTCAGGATGGGTGCTAGTTTCCAAAGGAACAGAGCATGTGATGAGAAGATTGCAACTCTTACTCTGCTCCTCAACATCTGAGAAAAAAAGGGGCTGACAATTGAGTTAAACACCAATAGTCAATTATTTAATCATGCATGCCTGTGTAATGAAGAGTCCATAAAAACTAAGCAGGGAAATCCAAAGAGCTTCACAGTTGGTAAGCACACTCACATTCTGGAATGATGGTGCACCCCAGCTCCACAGGACAGATCCTCCACTGAGTACCCTCCAGGCCTCACCTAAGAATTCTCTTCATCAGGTGGTTCATCAGTATCCTTTATAAAATCAGTGAACCATAAAATCAACATGAAGTGCATCATCAACTCTGTGATCCATTCTTGCAAATTATTAAATCTGAGAAGAGGCTGCAAACACCCTGTTTTGGCTATGGACTGGACTTGCAGTTTTGGTTTATCTCCAATCTGCATGTCTCCTACTGCAGAGGGTGAGATCACTTCCTCTGCTCAAGAGGAGGCACTGAGTGGGCTGGTGAATCCCCCTCTCAGTTTGACGTCTTCCTTTCTTTGAGGGAGGAACACTCAAAGGCTTTCTTAAATCAAAGACTAGCAGGAGTCCTGGCATGGTGATACCATGATGCTGACTGTGCTTCCAAAGATCCAGTACCCCTTGCCAGCCTCCATTCTTACAGGTCCAGCTAGTTAAAAACAAGGATGTAAGCCATAAGGGGACACCTCTGCATTTCTCCAACTCTCTACTTATGGCACTGCTTTTCCTGAAAAAAATTAAGAGAGGAAAGCATTAAAATCTATCTGTAGAAAATAACTCAGTGGATCCAGGTAATCAGACACGCAACAAGGACCACCCATACTCCAGTCCCACTTATCAAGGACTTTCATCAGTTTGTGTTAACAGACATGGATCCTTGGAGTCATATAAAAATATATGGAATTAACCCACCTGCTTTCCATCACAAATAGAAAACTGTACCTTCCCTAAATGTGCCCAGATCCTGATCCTACATGATGGTCAGTCACATCATGTACCAGAGGGATGATCCTGTATAATAACCCCCAAAACTAACTCATGACTCAAAGATTAGTTTTGCTTTGAATCCTACTTCCCATGTTTTTATAGAAATGGGTCTAAGAAGTTCTGGAGAGGGAAATTCTCCTTTAGTCATCCTACTAAACAAAGAGATCCAGTCTCTGCCCTGGGGCATCTATTTTAATGGAATCAAAGGAACAAGGCTTGAGGCTACAATTTTGCAAGGCTAATAGGGGCTAAGTGAAGCAAGTGAAAGACGAGCTTAGAGCTCTTAACAAGTCTTCTGTGGAGTCTTGTGGGGAGGAGATAAAACAACAATTTAATGGAAAGGAAACCAAAACGTAGGTTGCATGAAAAAGGTGTGAGCCTGTGTCACAGCTGTGCTAGGAGTAACTGCATTGATGGATGCCCTGGGTGCACTAAATTATGGGTCCCCTGGCTAATGCTGTACAAAAACCAAACCAAACCAAACCAAAAAAAAAAAAAAAAAAAAAAAAAAGCAGCAGATTCTGGGGGTGGCATAGATTTCAGGCAGTAATTTCAGAGACTCAATTGTCTCGGGACTCATTGTCTGGTATGATCTTGGAGCAATGTCAGGTACTGGACTGGATGCTCATCCATCAGGGGAGTGCCTGTTCTATCCTTAAAATACTTGTACTTATACCAATTCCTCTCAGCAGGTCAAGACTTAAACCAGTCTTTTCAGATAAAGCAAAGTAGCTCCATGACCAGGGGTCCTGACAATATAAACTTTCACCCAAATCAAAACCTGGTTGCCTTCCATATTCATCTGGCTCCTTCCTCTCTGAGGACCCTTGACTGCTGTATTATTGCTGTTACTATTTAGTTCCCATATAGTTAACTATTCAGTTAACTTACTCAGTTCATTTTGGATCTCACTGATGCTGTAAAAATGCACATGGTCTTCCAGATGGAGCCAATCATGGAAGTTCTTCCTTCCTTCTGCCATGGCACATTAGATCAACTTTCTGATGGACATCCTCCACTGACCCAGCCAACACCTCCTTTTATCTGGAAGTAGCCAGAATGATCATCAACTTTAGTCCTAACAAGATTTGGGTGATTGTTTCCAGAGAGGGAAAGACAGGACTCCTAGGCAAAGTCAGAATAGGGACGTAGTAGGAGAAAACCAGCCTCTAATAATCTGGGACTCTAGACACCAGGCACTTTTACGGTCTTACTTCTAAATGAGGCAGTCTGTAGTTTACCTCTGTATATATGCAGGCAACACTATGTAGCCTGTTTCCTCCTGGTGCAGGTTGCCATGCTCACCCAAGTTTCCCATTAGCCCACAAAACCAAAATCCCTAGCAACAAGCTGACTGCTTAGTCAGTGCAGCTGTCTTTAGAAGGAGAGGTGCTATAAAACAGGGCCACTGTTCATGTTCAGTGGTTATTCATCTCTGGAACTCCCACTCCTAAGAGTGGCTTTGTATTGTTTCCTTCAACAAAATAAACTTGCTTTCACTTTGCCCCATCTTCTGACTCCTCTTCCTCATCAGAAAGAGAGAGGCAAGTCCAGGAAAGCTTAAGAGCATGCTGGTTATCCCAGAGCCCCTGGAAATGCACCTTGAATGTATAGCCATTGCTCAAAATTCTCTCTAGTCCAAGATTTAAAGTTGGCTTCTGAAATGGAGGCAGGATTATAGCACTGAGCCCATAAATTGTGGAACCTGATGATAATTCAATTTAGTTAGTATGAAAAGTGAATTAAATTGTGTCCAGAGAGTTGGAGACTTGGTTGTTAATATGAGGAAAAGTTTAGTATTCAGTAAGTGAAATGGATCACAGTAGTACCACACTATAGTTCCCCTTTCTTGCCCTTCAAACCACAACCACTTTGGAATTTCTCCTTCAAAATCAAGAATATGGCAGAGTAGTAAGCAGCAGAGAAAGACTTTCTCTGAGTGTTGCCATCCAGACATTGGAATATAGCAATATGAGGAAGACAAGAAGGAGGGAAGTGGGCACCCTGGACCCAAGAAGAATATGAAGTGTGCACTGAAGCCCATGGAAAGAATGAAGAGAGAAACTTCAACAGTGAAGAAGGAAGTAGCTAGTAGCACCTTCTCCTTGAGATGGAACCTCCTGCGTAAAAGGAGTGCTTCAAACCTGCAGACACATGGTGAGTGTTAGCAACCCAAGAGGCCCCCACAAAGAGATGCAGCAGTGGAGGGAAGTAGGGGATGTGAAGGACTACACTGGCGGGCAGTGAGTGCTGACAGCTCAGTCATCCCACAAGACAGAGTGATTTTCCAGGAACCTTTTGAAGAAGGCCAGCTGAGCTCAGAACCCAGAGCAAATCTGTTCCATTTAGGGGCTTCCAGCTAGGCCCAGGATCATGAAAATACACTGATAGCTGCAAGTCTAAGTGAGTCTGGTCTTGTCCAGAAGACGCAAGCTCATTGAAATTATCCACTACCCCACCATAAAGCTACTACTGGCTTGCTGGGATAAGTCAACATGGATCAGACTGTCTCCACACATTGTCTACCAGCGACAGCAGAGACAAACTTGGCAGTGGACTTGTTTTTTCCTGTCTCTCCCTCATTTGTCTTTTGTTGTGCTAGTGGTTTTGTTTTTGTTTTTGTTTCTTTTTTGTTGTTTTTATTTTTTCCCTTGCATTGTTTGATCTCATTTTTGTATGAGAGTGCAAGTGGTTTCTCAACTTCTTGTAGCTGTTGATCTGTTTTTCCTTATTGCTTCCTTCTTTCTTTTCCTCCAGTCTTTTGCACCTGTTTTCCAAAGTTAGTGTGATTCTGATTTGTCCTCCAGCCTTACCTCTAATATCTTCCTCTTCTTCTACTTCTCTATTTTTCACTAATCTCTTTTAAATTTTAATCCTGTTATTGTTGATACATTGTGAAAATTTGAGAAGTTTAGAAGTTTAACTAAGCAACTCAACAGGGAGTCAGGGTCCTCACCTTATAAACAGCCTGCACAAGAGGAGGGTAAGGAGATGCTATAAGTGCTACACTCAGTCTAGGGATCAAAATATAAGGAAGGAAAACAAGCTGCTCTCTTCCCCCTTTCACTCTTGCTGCTGTTGTTGTCTTCCTCCAGGGTTGCCCCTGTACCATGCCAGCCTGCCTTGGAGCTAGCTGATTATGGACAGAAACCTCCACAAACTGAGCTAAATAAACCTTTCCTTCCTTAATTTTAGGTGTTGGATATTTTGTCTCAGCAATGAGAGAAAAGTAACTAAACTAAGAATAATTGAGAGCAAAATTGACATTTTAAGGACTTATATACTGCATATAATTTTCTGGTCCACTTTAGAGTTTGTTATATAACCACAAATCTAGTTCATACAGTTAAAGGTGGCAAATTCATGGTCACATCAGTTTTTCATTTTATAGGCTATGACTGATGCTATTGGCATTGCTAATTATACCATTTTAGCCAAAAGTGACACAATTGTTCTAAACAGCTATTCTTCCTGGTATTCCAAGACAGAAATTGACTAAGGGGTCATAGAAAACACTGTGAAACAGTGCCAGAGAATCATGGGCTCAGCCAAGTAGGTGGTGACATCAGACTCAAAATGCAAAAATCAGTTACATGTAGATGATAACTTGGAGAAGTAGACATTTCCTAAGTGTTGTAAATACTACAATAAAAGCAACTAACAATAGGAAATTTACAAGCATCACTCCAGAAATTGAACTAAAAAAAGAAAAGAAAATGAGAAGACACATAAACAAGATGAACCCCAGACATCTAGTTCACCAAACACAAACCAAAGAGACAATGAGGTAGGACAATTTGATATCACCTATCTAGCGTTTTTGAAGTGCTAACAACAATGCAATTGAATGAGGATGTAGAAAAATTTCAATCAGAAATAATTTCTCGTGAAGAGATGGTTTCCACGATGAAAATCATGCTTAGTGACTCTAAAGCAGATACAGACCAAAAACAGAGGAGCTGAAGAAAATTATGGAAATCATGAATGCTCAGTAAAGGAAAAAAATGGAATCCATAGAGCAAATTCAAGTAGATATCCAGGAGAATAAAAACTCCATTGAAGGTATCTGCAGCAGATTAAGTTAGTCTGAGGACAGGATTTCAGATGTAGAAGACAGACTTACAGTTTGCGATCATGAAAAGAAAGATTTCTTAAAAATGGCAAAGCTCATAAATCCAGCAGCTGCTTTTGAGACAAAGAAAAATAACTTAAGATTGATTGGAGTCAATGAAAAAACAGAATATAGCACAAATGTTGTAAAATAACTGTTCACAAATGTTGTGGCAGAAAACTCCCATGGTAGGGAATTTGACACATACATAAGAGAGGCATACAGAAGTGCAATTAGCCATGATAAAAAAAATAATCTACAGTCAGGTATATAATAATCAAGATTCCAGAAATTTAACACAAGAATAGAGTCTTAAAAACTGCTAGAGAAAAGAAACAAATCACCTATTAAGGAAAGTACATCTGAATAATAGCTGGCTTCTCAGCAAAATCCCACAAGCCAAGGAGAGTTTAAAGTATTTCAAGTTCTAAAAGAAAATAACCTTCAACCCATATTGATGTACCCTACAAAAATATATTTCAAAACGGATGGGAAAATAAGATACTTCCCTGATGAAGAACATCTGAGGAAACTTATGATCACTAAACCAGCACTCCAAAATGTTTTGAAGGACATTCTAGAAAAAGATAACAAGGACTACAACTCCATGAAACCCAACAGAAATAATTCACCAGACAAGGCAAACAATAAGCAGAAAAGAGGGGAGAAAACAGGAGCCCAAAACAGGAAAATAACATGACAAGGATAAGTCAGTACATATCAGTTATAACCATCAATGTTAATGATCTCAGTTCACCAATTAAAAGACATAGACTGGCAGAATGGATCAAGAAGCAAGATTCAACAATATGCTGCATCTAAGTAATACATTTAATCTAAAAAGAAATTCATAGACTGAAAGTCAAAGGATGGAACACAATACACCTTGTGACAGGAACCCAGGAAAAAGCAGAAATATTTTTTTCTATTTATAGAAAATAATTAATTAAAAACCAAGACTGATTAAGAAAGATAAAGAGGATCAGTATATCTTTGTAAAGGGAACAATCCAAGAGGAAGAGGTAAAAAACATAAATATATATGCAACAAATCCCAGTGTACCCAGCTATACAAAACATACTAACAGACCTCAAAATTCAAATAAGCACTGATACAAATGCATTGGGGGATCTCAATACTCCACTGACAAAAAGACAGGTAAATTAGACCAAAAATCAACAATGTAATCTTAGAACTGAACCAAACTTTTGAACAAATGAACTTAGTAGATGTCTACAGAGTGTTCTACCCTGCAATGTAAGAATACACAATCTTTTCAGTTGCACATCACATGTTCTCTAAAATAGACCACATACCAGCTTATAGAAAATGCTTATGTAAATGAAAGGAATTGAAATTCTCCAAGCATATTATCAGAGAATAAAATTGGCATTGGAAATTCATGGCAAAAGAAACAACAAGAACTTCATAAACACATGAAAATTAAATAGCACTTGTTGGAGACCACTGCGAAGCAGCTCTGAGCAGGATTTAAATTTTACTAATTGGCTTTCTACGCTTATCTGTGAGTCTGTCCTAGGCCTAGGCCCCTTGCCTGGTGACAGGAGTTGATTCATAGTAAGTGAACCTTTATGAATCACTGGGCCTGGTTGAGGCCTATAGTGGCCTGTGAAGCCAAAGAGACCTCAAAGGGCAAGATAAGGCCACAGCTGCAAACACTCTTGTTCCAACCACAATTAACAAGGTATAGACTGCAACTGCAAAAATTACTCCTGTAGTCCCATTTCTATCATGTCTTCATGATAAGACAGTGCTACTAAATTGATTTGATTCATGAGTTGGAGACGTCCTTGAAGTGACTCCCAAGGTCCTGCTCATTGCATGCGCTTTTTCAGGTTCTCTAACTTTTGTCCTTGATCCTAATATAAGTGGACTGATCCAGAGAAGCTTTTGTCTTAACCCTCAAAGTCTCAAGCCTAACTAAAGGGTTTTGACCCTCCTGGAGCCCTAAAAAAATCATACAATTTGTCTCTTTTTATTTAACCTCTGCCATACACTCTTTTGGGAGATCAAGGATCTAGGTCAGAACCCAATAAGCATCCTCTCAGTCAACCAATGGGTTACCGATTAAATTAAAGAAAAAATTAAGGTAATTTCTACAATGAAATGATAATGACAGTACAACATACTGGAACTTATAGAACACAATGAAAGCAATCCTAAAAGGAAAATTCATAGCAGAAAATATCTGTATCAGGAAAACAGAGCCAGTTCAAATGAACAACTTACTGGTGAACGTCAAACTTCCAGAAAAAAAAAAGCAGGCTAAGACAAAAGCTCGTATTAAGTAGGAAATTATAATGAACAGAGCAGAAATTAACACATTGGAGACTAAGAAAACAACACAATAATCAATTAATTGAAAAGTTTTTTCTTTGAAAGAGTAAATAAAATTGGCACATACTTATCCAAGCTTATCAAAAAAATAAAGAAAAGAATCAAATACATGCAAATAGAAAGGGTAAAATCATAACAGATCCTGCAGAAATCCAGAAGTTTATCTATACTTACTTTGAAAACTTGTATTCTAATAAGATGGAATATGCACAAGAAATGGACAGATTCCTAGATACATCTGAATTAACAAAACAGAATCAAGAAAATATAAAATTTTAAATAAACTGATATCAATCAATCAAATAGATGCAATTAAAAACCTACCAACAAAACAAAGTCCAGGCCCTGATGGATTCATTATTGAATTCTACAAGAAATTTAGAGAAGAACTAACACAACAGTTTCTCAAACTCCTTAGTGAAATGAAAAGAGAAGCAATACTCATTCACAAAATTCATGAAATTCTTCCATGAAAGCAAGTGTTACCCTGATACCAAAACCAGAGAAGAACACAACTAAGAAAGAGAACTACATACCAATCTCCCAAATGAACCTAGTTATAAAAATCTTCAAAAAGGTATTGGCAAACAGAATGCAGATAATCATCAAAATTTATACATCATAACTAAGTTGGATTCATGTCGGGGATGGTTCAGCAAATGTAAACCAATAAATGTAATACGCTGTATTAACAGAGCCAATGATAAAAATTATATGATCATCTCAATAGATGCAGAAAAAGCACTTGACAAAGTCCGGCACCCATTCAATAGATGGTGTTTATCTCAATAAAAGCCATCTATGACAAACCAACAGCCAACATCATACTAAATAGACAAAAACTAAAAACTTTAAAACCAGAAATAAGACAAGGATGTCCATGGTCTCCACTGTTATTCGACATAGTCCTGGAGGCTATAGCCAGAGCAATTAGACAAGAGAAAAAAATAAATGAAATAGTGATAGGAAAGGAAGAAGTTAAATTATTATTTGCAGATAATGTGATGTTCTACATAGAAGACCTCAAAACTCCAATAAAAAATTGTTAGATCTGATAAGCAAATTTATGTAGCTGGTACAAAGTCAATAATCAAAACAGCCTTCCTGTCCATGAATAGTAAGCACATTGAGAAAGAAATTAAGGAAACAACATCTTTCACAATGGCATCCCAAAAAAAGTGAAATATCTAGGAATCAACATAACGCAGGATGTAAAAGACCTCTCCATTGAAGGCTACAGTACTCTGAAAAGGATATTCAATAGGACATCAGAAAATGGAAAGATATCCTTTGCTCTTGCGTAGGAAGAATCAATATAGTGAAAATGGCCATACTTTGAAAATCATTCTAAAGATTTAATGCAACTCTGATCAAAATTCCAACAGCACATTTCACAGAATTAGAGAAAATAATTCTAAAATGCGTTTGGAGCCAAAAGAAACCTAAAATAGCAAAGGCAATTCTGGGCAACAAAGATAAAGCAGAGACCACTACAATCTTTGACTTGAAATTACACAATAGAGCTGCTGTGATATAAAACAGCATGGTACAGGCAAAAACAAAGAAAAAAAAAAAAAACAGACCTGAAGATCAGTGGAACAGTATAGAAGATGCAGCAACAACTCCAGACACAGTCAGCCACCTTATCTTTGATGAAGGTGACAAACACATTCACTGAAAGAAAGATAGCCTTTTTCATAATAAATGGTGCTGGAGAAACTACTGCTGCATGTGATTATGATTAAAATTGTACCCGTATCTTTCATCATGCACCAAACTAAGTTTGAAATGCATTAAAGATCTAAATATTAAAACACAAACATTAAATGTACTGGAAGACATAATCGATAAAAACGGTTGAAGACATTAGTGTAACAAAGACTTTATGAATGGTATCCCAATTGTATAGGAACTATCACAAAGAATCAATAACTGGAGTCTCATCTTATTAAAAAAATTTTTCACAAGAGAAACTACCAATATAGTGAAAAAGAAAACCCACAATGTAGGAAAAAGTGTTCCTCAGACAAAAAATTACTATTTAGAACGTGTAAAGAATTTTTAAAATATCAGACTTAACAAATTTAAAGACCCAATTCAAAAAAGGGCATCTGAGATGAATACACACTTCTCAGATGAAGAAATACAAACAGCAAAGAAATATATGAAAGATGTTCAACATCACTAGTCATTTGAGAGATGAAAATTAAAACAACACTTAGGTTTCATCTCACCCCAAACAGAATGGTTATTATCAAGAAATCCACCAATAACAAATGCTGCCATGGCTATGGGAAAAAGGAACCCTTCTCTACAGTTGGTGGCAGTGCAGAGTGGTGCAACTACTGTGGAAATCAGTGTGGAGGGTCCTCAAAAAACTAGGTTTAGAGGTTCCGTTTGACCCAGCTATTTCCTTTCTGGCTATCTTCCCAGATGAATTAAAAAAACATTACATCACAGCAATATATGTGCACCCATTTTATAGCAACATACTTTGTAGTAGCCAGATCTTAGAAATTACATAAATGTCCATCAACTGAAGAATGGATAAAATAGATATAGTCTTTATATACAGTGGAGCACTACTCAGCCATAAAGAAGGATAAGTGAGACTTTTAAAGGAAAATGGATGAAACTCAAGACCATACTCAGTGAAAGAAACCAGAAGCACATGTGCAAGCATGATATGATCTTGCCAGTGTAAGCAGCTCAAAGAGTAGATAAGATCCAAAATGTACAATAGATATTGTAAAAAATGGGGGGAAAAACTGTTCAAATGGAAACAGAAACTGATATATATATGATAGTTAAGGTAGTTATATTGCTAATTTCTCTTAGTTTATGAAAAGAAAGGGGTTTGTAATACTGTTTGGATAATTAAGTGTCTATGCCTTATACTCTGAGTAATTAATTTAAAAACAACAATTTGCAATGTATTAACCATTGTTACCTTCCTATTATTTTCTTTTGAAAACTTTTCTTTCTTTAAAAAAAGAATCAAGAGTGTACTCTCTTTGTGATCAACACGATATCTGAAAAATCCTGAGACTCGCATTGGATGGCTATCCTAGGGACCTCCTGGTAGTTTTTAGAGTTTGGCCCTGGCTCACAAATCATATTCACTGACCCATGTAGGGCTTCTTTCCTGGTGTCACATGAGACACAGTCCACAAAATCCCTCTTTGCTTTCTGGATTTTCCATATGTCTTGTCTCTCAATCTCTGCTCCAGCTGGTGTAGTTTTTAGCAATCCTCTTTCTGGTTCCCAACTCTCCCCATCCTTTTTTTTTTTTCCTCAGTTGAAACTGCTGCAGATCCAGTTACTGAATTCTCTAATCTTTTTATATAGATTCTAGCTCTTTCTTGACATTTTTTGGCTGTTTTCTCAAATATATCCATGATAGGTATTTAATATGTGTCTGATAACTACAACATATAGATTGTCTCTAACCATGTTACTAATACCATTTTTTCTCTTACTTTCATTGACTTGAATTTGTTTTTTGACACTTTCAATACTTTTTGATTGAGTAAGAGATGTTGTTGATGGAAAAAGCAAGTTTTCTAGGAAATGTTCTTTTCATTCAAGGAGGATTTATCTTTTTTTCCTGGCAAGAATTTAGAGGAAACATTGGTCCCCTTAGTCCCCTGAGGGGTTGTATTTGAAGCTGACTTGACTTCTGTGTAAATCCTCATCTATTTTGACTTGATAGTGGTTTGGGAGCAAAGCATTTCATGAGATTTAACTATAAATCAGAGATGTTTACCAGAACCCCTCCCCAAATAGATATATTCCTAAAACAAGACATAAATATTAGATATACACTCATATATAAATAATAATATAGAGAGATAACAGGAATATAGAAAATGGAGATATAAAATAGAAATAACAAGATGAGAAAAGTAGAATAAATCTAGACTTCAAACAGCGTTCTTTAGGTGCTTTAAGCAAAATTGAAGTAAATATCAGGCAGAAAAATTTGAAAGACCTTATTTCAGTTCTCATATTTATTGACTATTAAGTTGTCTTTCCACTTCCTTTCCTAGGATAAAGTGACTTGATTGAATGCAAGTCTATTATCTTAATATTTACTAAAGGGATTGAAATAAATTAATAATTAAGTGAACACATAAAAACTGACTGAGAATATATTTTCATATATTTTCATTTCTATCTCTTACTACACAGATAGTAAAAGCAAAGGTTTTTGAGGAATGAATATAGATTAATGCTTTTGTAAAGCCTGAATGCTTTCATTATTTTCTGGTTGTTTCATATAGATTATAAGATTATATGAAATATCAAGCAATGAATTCATAACATAAAAATATAAGAAATATCATAATAGAATTGAATTTCTTTCTCTGTTTCATGTAAAGATATCCAGAATTATTATTTAGTAGATTATTAGCAGGCTAGACCTATGAGAACTAAAACAGATGGAATTTAGGAGGAACAGAGCAGCTAAGGGCTTTTGTTAAAAGAAAATGAAATAAATTAGAATTGAGTAATTACTGCAAAGTAAATAAAAATGTTAAATATATTGCCCTGACTCAGATATTTTTCCTTTGCCTTTCTTTTTTCCATCCATTCTCATTTTCTCTACACTCCTCACTATGCCTTAAATTATGTGCTCCAAAAAGATACGATGGCTTTTCTACTCGCACTATGTGTGAATGTGACCTTAGTTGGAATTAGGGTCCTCCTCAAGTTGAGAAGCTTGCATTTGATTGCAGTATGTCCTATGCTAGTATGATTGATCATCTCAGGAGGAGAGATCACGGAGACAAGGGAGAGAAGCACCATGCGGCACAAAGACCCAGAAGGTACAGCAGAAGAAGTGCCATGTGAACATGGAGGTCAAATTGGAGTCGTGTGGCCACAGTGAACAGCAAGGTGACACCAGAAGCTGGAAAGAATGGGAAACTGTGCAGTTTACATCTAGGCTGTCTCCCAAAACCTGTGTTCAGTGGCAGGGCTTTGAAAGGTGATTAGATCATAAGGACACAATACTCTTCAATGAATTCATGCATCAATGAACTCAGTAGCTGCACACACCTTTAGGGGTAGTGCCTAGGTGGAGACGGGGCCCCTGGGGCCAGGGCGAATCGTCCTCCGCCAGCTCCCTCCTTCTTACTCTGCTTCCTGGCTGCCATGACGCGAGCAGTTTTCCTCACCAGATGCTTCCACCATTTCCTTCCCACCTCAGAGTCAGCTGACTGTGGAGTAAATCCTCTAGGAACTGTGAGCCAAAATAAATGTCTCATTCTTTTAATGAAGCACGTTGGGTATTTTGTCCGAACACCAAGAATGTGACCAATATAGGAAGCATTCTCCAAAGGTATACAGCCCTGCTAAGCCTTGATTTTGGACTTCTACCTTCAAAAGCTGTGATATGATAAATTCCTGTAGTTTTAAGCCCCTTAGTTTATCACAATTTATTAAACCATTGGAAACCAAGAAACTCTTCTCTTTGTCTATCACTGTTACCTTAATAAGTAAACTGAGCCCCTACAGGGTCAGGGATTGTGCCGATCCTGGGACTGTAACAGTGAATCAGAGAGGCATCCTCCCTTCCTGAACAGAAACTACAACAGATTTGTGACGACAGATACTACAAAAGTGAAATCTGTGTGGTTACCAGTGCTAAAGAGAGTCCTTAGTGTTGCCCCTTAATCCTACTATAGCACTACCTGAACCCTTAAGAAGGGGAGCAGGACAGGTGGGCAAGGTTGCCCAGTTGCAATGTGGACCTCTGTGACTGTCACAATAATCTGACGGGTCAGTAAGTGGTTTGAGGAGTACAGGAAAAAGGAAAGGAATCATGGACTGCTCTCAGACCTGATCTACCAGCTGCCAAAGTGAATAGTCAGTGCTAGGTTAAGCTGTGCAGTCAGAGAAAAGAGGAAAGAGAAAGTGACCCCTCCCTTTCCCAGCCTTTCAGTTTCCTCCACTGTACTCTATCAGTGAAGCCTGGTAGGAAATCACCTGCGATGGCTAAGTCGTTGGAGTCCTAGCTGCTACTTACGTGGTTTAGAAGCTGAGAGCCAACAACTTAACAACCAGAATACTCACATTTAAATATCCTCTCATTCTTGCTTAATGTTCTTCATTAGTAGGCTTTTTAATTTTAGAACAGTTTAGGTTTGCAAAAAATTGTGCAGAAGGTATGGAGAGATAAGTATGCATTCTCTCCTCCCACCTCTCTTGCCTGTCTTCTCCTGATTATTAACTTTCATTAGTGTGGTATATCTGTTTTACTTGATAAGTTAATATTGATATTATTGATAACAAATTCCATACCTTATAGCTCTTTGTGTTACATCAGCCCATATGTTTCACAAATGTAAAATGTCATATACATTCATATACTTATTGCTATATGGAAGAGTGTCACTGTCCTAAATTCTCCCATGCTCAGCCATCCATATATGACCCTCCTTGGATGCCTTTGCAACCACTGACCTTTATACTATCTCCATGGTTTTGTTCTCATTCTTTTTGGAACATCTAATCAAAGTTTCATCCTTAACACTGCACAGAAATTCCTCCTATCAAAAACGTCATTGCCAAATCCAAAGTCTATTTCCTAAACACATTTTATTCAGTCCATCAGCAATAGTGCACACAACCTCTTTCCATTTCCTGAAACACTCTTCACTTCACATCTAAACACCAATCTCTGGGGTGTCTTTCTATCTCATAAACCAAGTTAATGCCTTTCTGAAAGCTCGTTATTTTATTTACTTCTAAAGTTCAGAGTGCTCTTGGAGGTTCTCTGATCTCCTCTCCTCAATCTATACTTGCGCAAAATAATGTCATTTAGCCTTAGTTTTTAAATGCCATCTACTTGCAGATAACTCTGAAGTATATACCTGTAGCACAGAACATCTCTGCTGAACTCCAGGATTTTATAGCTTACATTACACTACTAGACTTTCTACTCGGCTACTAGTTATCTTGAACTCAACATGTTCTAAAGAGAATTATTCATTCCAGTAGCAGTGGCCACCCATCTCCACCTTCACCCTTTAAGAGCGTCTGTTGGTTTTCTACTTTGATTATTCTATTCCCTATTCGTTGTGGCCCAGGCCAAAGTATGGGGATCATTTTTGACATTCTTGTCTTTCTCTCACCTTGCATTAGCAATTTCTTTTGGCTCCACCTTCAAAGGCGATTTAGATGTCTGGACCTCTTTCCTATCTTTGGGCATCACATTCATGATCTATCAGGATGACTGCAAAACCCTCAAAACTAATTTTCCTGTCACTACTGTTTCCCCCTGTACACTTCTAGTAGGGTGATTATTCAAAATATATATCACATTGTGCTTCTCTTCTGCTGAAACTCTCTACCACCATAGTGCTTAGCTCAAAGGAACAGCCAGGCTCCTTCATTAGCTCCCTTCATGCACTGCACCCTGGTCAAACCCCTAACCCCACTCTTTCCAGCTGCTTCTTCACTCACTTTACTTCAGCTTTTCTTCTTGTTCTAGATCACAATTCTCACTTCTTATCATGATGTCCACATGAGCTTGCCTTTTAGCCCTCTCGACCCCCCTCACTTGGATGCTGTCATGTTGGCCTTCTTGCTTTTCCTCAAACACAAAGTCCTTTCAACCTCAGTGCCCTGTGCACCAGTTGCTGCCTCCTCTTGGACCCCCCTTCCCTGACAGCTGTACACCATGCACCTTCAACCCCTTCAGGTCTTCTCAAATGGTCCTTGATTGGAAAGGCCTTTCTGTGTCACTCAAAGCAAAATAACACTATTGCTCCTCACATTTCTCCATACCAGCCAATACCAAATGACTAGGTGTTCATCTGTGATTTGCTGTCCATCTTCTGTAGATCTGAGAGACAGGAAAAGCTTTTGAGGGGAAACGGTGCTTCCAATTTGATCTCAGTAGAAATAGACCTGGAAAGACAAAAAGAAGCACATTGTGGGCAGAAGGGTCCCTGAGTTTGGGAAAGACAGCAAGAAATATTTGTATTATGAAGGAGTAAGTCATGCTAAGGATTTTTCATTTTTATCCAAGCACAGAGGAAGGTTTAAGGAATAGTGTGATATGACCAGAATTTCATTTTTACTACATATCCTTGACTATTCTCAGATGAGATCAGATGGAGGCCAGGGAAGGGAAACCCGGGAAAATCTCCTGCTCTGGCAGAGGTGGCTGTGTTATGTGGTAGCTCCTAATTGAAACTTGTCTTCTGTAGTATTCAACTGTGACTCTTTTGAAGTTCCTCAGTCCAGATTCCTCCATTTACTGCACTTGTAGTGAGATGATTGTGTCTTTTCTTGGTTTGATATTAGCCATTCACGGTATCTTAAATGATTCCAAGTTCACAGTCACTTTTCCAATATCCATACGAAGTTTAAGTTTCATCTTCAGAATGCAATCAAAAACTCCCTAAAACCAGTAAAGTAAACCCCATTAGCTTGTACATGTTTCCATGCATTTTTTCCTACAAATGAAAGTGATAAAATAATACCTTATGCCTATGATAACTCAAGCTCTAGTGCTTTTTACTGGCAACTCCTTCTGAAGTACATACAGATTATTGTTCTAGGCTTGGATAGGCCTCTTCCAGCCATTTGAATTTGACCTTAGTTTGCCATTTTTTAAAACCATAAAATGATTTTTAGAACATCTGTGAGGAACTTGTTCGAAGTAAATAAACTACTTCATCTAGTAAATGGTTCCATATGGTTGGGAACTTAGCTTGTGATAGTTAAGTCCAAGCTGTTTTGATTTTCCAAAGAGACTAGCTAAATTTTTGCCTTCTCTTTATAAATTTGCATGTTAAATTATAATCAGATATAAAATTCCCTTTGTACACAAAAGTTGAGGCTTGAAAACTTCTAGGCAACATAATATTTTGGGTTAAAATATGAGTTTGAGAATATTGTTGCAAGGTATAAATAGACTTTGATCTTAAAGATAAAACATAAAATTCATATAATTGGGATAAACTTAAGGGTGGATTTAAACTTAGTGAATGTGTTACTCATTTGTTAAAAGTTAGATCACAAAATAAGTTGACTTAATTTTCAAAACTATACCGACCAAAATTTAGAATTTTTAAACTTAGACTAAATAATATATTTTCAAATGATGCAGAGAGTTTTTCAAAGGTAAACGAAGAAGTTATTCACTCCTTGAACTGTAGACAAAGAAATGTCCATTCAACCATTACTTCCTTTTTTACAGCTCTCAGGCAGAATTCCACTGGAAGAATATGTTCTGCATATCAGAATGGTCCACACATATTTAAAAGGTAAATGAGATTATTTATACAAAGAAAGTAGCACAGTACTCAATAAATATTATTTTTCTTCCTTCTTTTTTCCTAGCTACTCACCATTGTTTTCTCTTCCTCTTTCTCTCATTGTTCTTTCACGGTTATTACTACATTCAAATAATTTTATACATTAATAAAATAGAGAAAATAGAAATGTTTGTTATTGAGAAAACATCCCAAAATTGGTTTTTACAAATAATCCACTATATGAAACAGTTTACTAATTTTATTCTATATACATAAAACATAGAAAAAATTTCTGATCACTTGAAAATCTTAATTTCTAATATATATAAATCAATGGTTATTACATTAAGTTTCTGTTTACAGTATCACATTAGATTTATATATGTGCATCATGATTTTAGAATTTTTTTCATTTTCAAAACTATTCTTCAACAAAGTGTACTACTAATAATATTCACTGCTAGATAGAAGCAGGATACACATATGTGTCAGTTCTTTGGCCTTCCTAGCATGCATTCTGACCCTCAGTACTACTCATGGTACCTGGACAGCTCGTGTCCTTATGGAGCATGGAACGTCCCCATCCTCATTTCTTCATAGACTAAACAAAGATGAGCACGTGATTTAAGTTGAGAGACTAGAAACTACCCCAGACTTAGACCTTGATGTCCAGCAAAATAACATACAGATGGTAGATGTGAATTTATCTCAGCAGCCAAACGCACTGTGGTGCACTGACCAGATCCAGCCTGCCGCTTGATCTTGGCTATGACTACTGCTGACTGATTTTCATCTTGAGTCTGCCTAATAGTCCTGTCTTGTTTCTCAGTCCCTAGTCTTCCCAATGAATCTCTGAGATCTCTTTTTGTTAAAAAAAAAAAAAAATTATCATTCGTACCTTTCCTGTATAATAACCATATTTGATTTCTGTTATCTGGAACTGTCTCAATCTATTTAATGTTATTATAATGAAATTTCTGAGATAGGATAATATGTAAAAAACAGAGACTCTTTTAGATCATGTCCTAGATACTACGAAGTCTAAGATCTTGACAGTGGCATTGGTGAGGGCTTTCTTGCTGCATCATGACATGACTAAGGACATCTAAAAATGAGACAAAGGAATTATACTAGCTCTGATTTCTTCCTTATCCTCCTTCTCCTTCTCCTCCTCCTCCATTTTCTTTTAAAGCCACAAACATCACCATGAGGTCTGAACTTAATGTCTTCATTAATCTTATTTACATCCCAAAGGCTCTGTCTCCACACACCATTAACATGAATTTGGACATTAACTTTCCAACACATGAAACTTCAGGGAAACACATTAAAACCACAAGAACTAAGGACCTTGCTACATAAACTGGAACCTAGGCTCCCCATTAGAATTAAGAAACTCCAAATTGACATCTTAGCTAACAAGATAGTTGAGTGGAGGCCCCTGAGATAATTCACTGATCAGAAGACTCCAGCTATTGCCTCTTATTCATGACAACAATAGTAATCACTTTTGTCCTTCTGTACCTTGAGAACATGGCCATGTACACATTAAAGATATTTGAGAGGAAAAAGTTAGGATGTTAGAGTGGGCTGGCTTTTATTGATATTCAATAAATTCCTACATGAAAGAGATGAGATACTTTTCATGCTGCCAGCTGAAAGCAGAGAGGATGCTTGGTTAGAAAACTCCATTCTTGGTTACTGAAGAGTCTAGTACCTGCATCCTCCAAAGAATGGAAACGAAATTTCCCTCTGAAATTTCCCTGTTTTCAGCCTGCGAAAACAGGGCTGAGTAACCTGGTGTGAGACTGCTGCTCAGGAGAATGCTGCCACTCCACTGCCTGTGCCCCATACAGGGCTCTGTTAACTATCTCCTTTTAAGAAAAATGGAAAGTGCTCACTTTAAGAAGAAGCTACTCAGCCTGCAAAAGGAGAGGATTTTAATGCACTTTTTTTGCCCTAGCTTTTTGCTTCAAAATGCTCCCAAGTGGTGATCATAAAAACTACATTCTCAGTCTTCACTGTGTACCCAAACCACCATGAATGTTTATTACAGCACAGCTCACAAGATACTATCCCCAGAGTGATTCTGGGGCATAATCCTATAATGCACCAAGTTCTCAGGCAATGGCACTGCTGATTTAGGAACCACAGAGCTAGAAGAACAAGCAAAGCAGGAGGGTAAAAGCTCATCACCAAAGACACTCTGACAGCTAGAACCTGACTCCAAGATTATACTCATCACGCTCTGCTCTTGGCTACTGCCATGTAAATAAATAGCTGAGAAGTAAATAGCTCGGCTGCTCTAAAATTGTAATGGAGCTCTGTGAAATGAACTCAAATCCTATGCTTTCTTAAGCCCTCATTTAACCTCTAGAGTCTTAATTTACAGCAGTAGGAACCATACATCTAAGCAGAGTAGAGAGAAAAATGGTGTACTCAACATTTATCTCTGTGACAGATTTGGTGAACATCTTCTCATAGAGCCAAGCCAATTCAGAAATGAACACAACGTAAACTAAGAATCTCACAGGTTGGCAAGTCCTGTCAAATAAAACATCGTATTTGCCGTAGGACAGACATATACATATATAGCATCGTTTCTTTTTCAAGTGAGTTTTAATTTCAATTTACTCTTTTCTCTCTGCCTTGTTGAACCTGCTAGATGTGCGGTACAGAAAGATAAGTGTCCATTCATCCTTGAATCAGTGAGTCAAAAGAAATTACATGTGAACTCAATATAAAGAATGTACCTCAACCAGGTAACTTCTCACTTCGCAAAGAGAGAGTCCCAAAATAACTTGATAAATCAAAACCACATTTGTCCTTTATCACAATAAAGGAAGCCATCATCTTGACTGACCTCAGTAATATATTAGCAATGGTTCATAGTAATAAGGGTAAACTGGATACAGTGGCACATACCTGTATTCCCGGCTCATTGGAGGCTGAAGCAGGAAGATTGCTGTGAGTTCGAGGCCAACATGTGCTACATATTAAGTTCAAGGACTGACTGAACTACATAGTGACAGCCTCTCTCAAAAAAAAAAAAAAAAAAACAGAGAACAAAAAACAAAAAACCTCTAAGATTTTGGACCTCAAAGTCCAAAAAAATGTGGACCTAAAATCCACTTTTCTCCTTTTACCTCCAATTCTCCTGATGCTTTCAGTTGCACATGATAGTGAGCCAGGTTTTAGCCCAGCTATTGCCAAAGAGAGTTATTAAAGACTGATTTGGAGATAAAGCAAATTTCTCCCCATGGAAGTCTAATACATGCACTGCTTTTATTGCATGATCAACTTTGCAAGAGGGAAGAGAGTGAATTTACGCTGATGGGTGTGGCCTCCTCTCCAGAATCTCAATAAACAGCTGTCTTCCGCTGACTTGTTTTGTTTTTGTTTCTTTCCACAGAACTCTGTGCATCTCTGCATTGGTCAGTTTATTGTACTTCCTGGAAACTCTCCTACCCTTATATTTTCTAAGCAGCCAGCATTGTTAGGAGGCCTGAATGGTGATATCTTCAAGGCCCTCATCAAATACCATCCCTAAAGTTCTTTCTTGATTCTTCCATTTGAAGTAACCTTTTTCTTTAAGTATTTCACAGGATGCTTTAGCTCTATTTTCCCTGGGAAATCACAATGACCTCTTCGATTGCTTCTTCTCCTGTGTCTCCTGATATCATTTCTGTTTCTACCGCTGATCATGGTGATAACCAAAACCAACATGGAGTTTTATGTGCCAGGTACATTCTGTGCTTTACATAATTTACTCCATCATCCAAGGCAGCCACATTATCTGTATTCTTCCTTCAAAAACAACTTGCTCTCCATAGGTGAAGAGCCCTGTGGTTGTGGCCCTGTTTGGACCTTTAGCTGTCAGAATTTGTGAAATAAGTTTTTTCCGAGGACCAGCTGCAGCTTCAAAACTCTTGATGACTTGAGCCTCAAGCAGATACTGACTAGAAAGTCAAGCTCCATTACAAAGACATGCATATTATTCTGGGAGTATTAGGAGCACAGATAAATGTTGTCACTAGTTCCTTAGGAATCCTTATATTGCTATAAATTGATATATTACCTCTCAACTCCCCCAATACACACACACACACACACACACACACACACACATGAACACACAGTATTTTCTTTATTTTCCTGAACTCTACATTCTCACAGTCACATTACCATTAACAGTGGGGGAAATGAATCAGTACCACCAGTAAGCAGTGCTTCAGCTTTTATAATTTAAGAAGCGTCTTTCTAGTTAACTAATGTTTTCTGAATCTAGGTTCACAAATTCAATCTGCCCCACTGACCTTTGCTCCAGAGATTTTCTTCCCTATCCTCAGCGCAATCTAAGGGCTTTATGGTATAAGGCAGCAGTGTGTTCAGGATTCAGGGAGCCTTCTGCAGTAGCCCCTGGGACCTAGAGGAATGCGTCCCACAGTCTGATCCACTGTACCTTCTCCTTGCTCTCCCTGGTGCTGATGGTGCTTTAAGGCCCACCGCAGCCCCCAGTAGGGTACCCTGAAACTCTGTCTTGGAAACTTTTCCCTTTGTGCCAGCACTATTCCAAGCCCATGAGCTAGAGCATCTCTTGTGGCCATTTTTACCAGCTGCTCAAAAGTCGTTTCAGACAGGGGCTGTGCCAGCTTGTAGTTAGTCACTCCAGGAGATCTGTGTCCTTTTAGGCCCCCCACTGAGAAGCCTAGGTCAAGTTTCTGGTTCCCCTAAAGGATGTCAGGGCTCTGGATGCCCTCATCAGCACTACCAAAGACAAAGCAAGATCATCCTAGGGGGTACATTTCTTTCCTCTTCCTTAGTTCCTGACCTCCTTTAGCATCAGATGAATTTTCTGCATTTTCCTCTCTGATGGAACCCGCCGTGACACTGTACCCTTCTTTGAACTTACTAAATGTCTTGCAATAACACACTATGCTATGAGTCATATGTAGGTGTCTTGATTATATGAAAGTATTAGAATTCCAAGAAAAACTTTTCTTTCTCTAAAAATTCTGGTAGTCAAGGTAATTGCTTTACTAGGTGTTTGAAAAATGTCTAACTTGACATTCAGAGCTGAACAATGCCTTCTGCATGTTAGGATGCTGTCTGCTCCCAATTTGAAACCACTGGAGTCTTATCGAAAGATGGAGAAAACAGGAAAATATAATGTATGAGGAATAAAAACAGATGGTTTATTTAACATATTCCTGTCATAGACACAAATCAAAATCACACTACATGATCAGTAAATTGAAATCCTGCTCCCCCGTCAGAACAACCAATCATATTTCCAAACACTGTCAAAATTGCCCACATTGGGATCCCTGCTCAGGGTCTCAGCTGAAATGCCACCTCCATGTGGCATGCTTTCTGGGCATGGACACCTCACTAATGTACTTATCCTACTCTGCTGTAGCTTTCCCTTTGTTTACTCTCAGTCTCTTTCCCTACACTGACAACTTTCTAAAGACAGACCGTGTCTGAGTTTGTCTTTCTTTTCTTATTTTAGCTATATCTTAAGCCAACCTGCTCAGTAACAGTATTCATATGTTAATGTTTTCAACAAATAAATATTTGTTAGATGAACCAATTAGAATTGAGGAAGTAAAAATCACAAAGAAGCTGGAGTGGTGGAGTAGCCCTGTAATCCCAGCATGCTGGGAGGCTGAGGTTGGAGAGTCAAGCCCACATTGGACAACTTAACAAATTAGTAAGACCTTATCTCAAAATTTAAAAAAACACAGAAATGTGGCTTAGTGCAAAAATCCTGGGTTCAATCCTTCGTACTATACACATATACATGCACCCCAAGAAGCAGCACAGAGGCATCACAAACAGTTCCAAATCTGAACTCAGTGTTTTCTCATATTTTTGGGAACAACAACTAAATATTAAGGGAGAAATGAGAAGAAAGGAGAAGGAAAGCAAAGAAGGAGAAAGGAAAAGGAAAAATCAAAGGCAGGAACACCAAAGAAGTGTGGATTTTTCCTCCAGTGAATAATTGACCTTCTTAGAAGCAGACCCACAGCAAATTATGTCCTGGCATAAATGTGGTTGGGTACTCAAACAGCCATGCATGAGGAGCCTAACTTGCTGTTTAGAAACAGGTTGCTGTGGCTTGGATACACGTTCCCCAAAGGCCCATGTGTCCCAGGTCCTGCAATGTGGCTGGAAGATGGTGGAACTTTTAAGAGTGGCACCTAATGAGAAGAAACAAGGTCATCTGATGTGTCTCCTTATAGGGAATATTGGAATCATGGTAGCCCTTCTCTTTTTGCTTCCCAGTGGTCAGGAGTGAACAGTTTCCACAGATTGACATTCCTGCTATGAAATTCTACACTGCTATAGGCCCAAAAGCAATCATGTCAAGTGACCATGTACTGACATCTCTGAAACTGTGAGTCAAAACAAACCTTTCCTCCTTTGAAGTGGACTTGTCTCAGTATTTGTTACAGCAATGGAAAGAAAGCTAATACATCTGGGGAATCAAATGTGAGGCTTTCCCCAGTTCCTCTCATCACTCCCGAGAAATCTTATCATTCCATAGAGTTGCTTGAGAACAGCTCTAGGCTACTCTCAAAACTGTAGGAGATGCTGTAGAACTTGCCCACAAGGCAGTAGACGAGGGGTGCTAACCCTGCAGGGTATTACACTGCATGCTCAGTGCAGAGAGCTTCCAACACAAATGCAAAAGCACTAAAGGAGAGAAAAAAATTAATTTTTGTGTATACATGTCCTGTAATTTTAAGAGATATTTTTATTATAGCTATCTAATATTGCTTAGAAACTTTTTCTATTTGCTTTCAGATAGCTATTTATATTCTTGTCAAATTCAGAAGATTTAGTTGTTGTATCTGTTCCCTTAAACATACAATGATGCCTCATAATTAAATCTCTAACATAATAAATTATGCCTCTATAATTAAATTAATTCAGAGCTAATAAATAAGGCAAACACTCTAAACATGATCCCTTAAAAAAATCTAAAGTGTGAGGTCTTGAGTTCGATCCCCACTACCAAAAAAATCTAAAAATAATTATGACTTTTGAATGACATTTATTTTAAAATAGTTACACTGAACAAATACTATAAAATATTCAGAATCAAAAAATAATCCCCAAAGAATTGGGCTTATTTTAATTCTGCTAGTTAAGGTGAAAAGCAGTCCTTTCTTGAACACATTTTAATTCTGCAGTGATATATGAGAGAAGTTCCTGTGTCTGTACTCCCACGTCCAGGACTTCCTAATCCTCTCCTTTCACCTTTCGTCAATTGCATAAACTTTACACAGATAATTTTACTGAGATGCATATATTTTCTTTCATCTACCCAAGGTACTATACATTGTTGATTTATTTTTTTAAAAAAGACTAATGTAAGAAAAGAACTAAAGTAACTTTAAAAAATCACAAGTTAACTTCTTGATTCACAAACTGAAGACTATATGCAATATAACCAAGTTGGAATAGATGCTAAATGCTTTATTTAATAGTGACTAACTTAAGGAAAAGCTCAACTTGGTCTCCCCTAGGAAATCCTTGAGTTTATAACAAAATCATGTTTTGCATTAACAAATCATTCTTCCTTGATTTTTTAAAGTCATTTGACTTTAGGACATTATTATTAATTTTTAAGAATTGAAATCACTTTTATCCTTCTTTTTATAGTTTTAGACTTTTACTTGGTGTTGTAACATCGTTTGCTATTATCATTTTTAAATCTACTATTTTCATAATATTTGAGACTTCTGCTATCCAAGACCTTTTTGGTCATAATTGTTCCTCCTTTTCTCAATTTGAAAATGAGTGAATACTTTCATATTCCTTGTACTATGAAATTTCAAAGTGAGTAATTATTCCCCTTCTGCAGGTACTTTTAAAAATTTTAATAATAATTAAAAGATTACTGGATTTATTTGCATAAGCAATGCATTCTAAGCAGTTATTAGAAAAAGGAGCTCATAACGCATTTGGCACTCAGTTTTATTAATAAGTAACTGAACACAGTAAGGACCTGTTATGATAGGATCTTTTAAAGCAATACCTGTATGTGATTATTCTTTCGCAAACACATTTTCTCAGTCTTCTTTTTGGCCACTAGAGGTCTGCCATACCTAACTTGAAAACATGCTGGCTTCAGAGTTACTAAATCCTGGAGTCAATGTGAATACTTCTATCATTTATTTATTCTTCCGTTCACTGATCAGTTCACTCATTTGGCATTTAGTTATCACTGCTGTTAACAATCACAGTGCTGCCTATGAAGATGGGAGGGAGTTGCGAGTTCTGTATTTCTTAACTCCTGTGCCCTATTCTATCAGTAATCACCATTTACTTCATCTTTATCCATCTAATCATTTCCGTATAACCATCTAAATTATATTCCACAACCTCCACTGGGCTCAGAGGCAATGTTCATGCTCCCTTCTGGTGCACTGTCCACCTTCTGCAAGAGAGAACTTCCTAAAGCCATACCTATATATGTACTGCTCTGCTGACATCCTTCAGTCACTGTCTGCATTGTTCAGGAAATGTGCCGTAGTAGAGAACACACTCCTCCTCCCCGCCCTGTCTGTGTCTACTTCTCCCTTCTCTGAGGGCCTCCAGCTGCCCTGGGCCTCTATCTGGTCCCTCTTCATTACCACTGATGCCTGGTGCTCATTCTTTTCTATTAGGTAGACACTCTCATCCTTCGAGTACTTTGTTCAAACGCCCATGAGTAGTAGACACTTAGTCTGCATATATCTGCAGCAGCCTTGTTTCACTTTTAAATGTTAACTCAGCAGCGCAAGCACCTGCCTGGCAAGTGCAAGGTCCTGAGATTGATTTCTGCTACCAAAAAGGAAAAAAGAAAGAAAGAAAAAAGAAAAAGAAATAAATAAATGTTAACTTTGACAGGAGTAGAATGCTAGCCTGGCAGTTACTTCCCACATTTGTCTGAAGGTAAGATTCTGTTTTCTAGCATCTCTCATTGCTAATGAGAACTATGTTGTTACCTAACTTCAGTTGTTAACCTTTTGTAAATAAGCTATTTTCCCTCTTTACTTGGCTTTTCAATTTGTGCTGCTTATTATTCTGCAGTTTCAATCTTTTGTTTGTGTGACTTGTTTTCAGTTTTACTGATTAAAAAGCATCTCAGGAGTTCCAGACACTTTAGAAAAATTGGAACACTTACCTTTTCCCCATTTTACCTAATTTCTCCTTTTATAACAGCTAAACACACGTAGACTCTCTCTTGCTCTCTAGTTCCACATTTTCTTCTCCATCACTCACTCAGATATATCCTAAATGAGCACCTCAAATCTATCTTTCAACCCACTTTCTGTTTTCGTCATCTGTTTCCATTCCATTGCTTAAACTCAACTCTGAATTTTCTTCCTATGAGTCAGCACAGCTCTGTTTACCAGCCAAGACACAGTACATGCTAAAATGCATTTCAACTGCTCATTCCTGTAACTGGTTTTGCGCCCAGGGCCACGTCTTATCTTTGTATTCTCCACAGTTGATTCTGTGCCTGGGACATGATGAAGCCTGTCAACACCGAATGCATGTTAAGATGTGAATCCATGGTCCACATAATTTAACCTCAATATGCAGACGTGCCTGGCGCTAGTGATGCTGTTTTCACTCTAAATTTCTTTTTATATCTAGCCTAATAGATTCTGTGAGGGCAAGTATTATAGTTCATATACTATTCTACAAATAATGCTCCATATATAATAAACGTCCAAATATATATACTGAATACACTTGTGCTTTCTTTAGCATGTGCTTCTTGTTAGCTTGGGAAAAATTCAAAGAATGGTCTGTGACTTGAAGATGTTTCTAATACTATTAGACTCAAGAGGTCATTGCTGAGGACAGAGTAGTTGAGACATCTGAACAGAGTTGATGGAAGCAAAGACACAGACCTAGCAGGTGTCTAAGGGAAGAATCTTCCAAATGGAGAAAAAAAAAAAACAAAAAAAAACAGCTCTGAGGAACGCAGAGGGAGGAGGACGGTGACACAGATGAAAAGAGAGCAGACAGCAAGAGAAGGGAGCCCCTGGAGTAACAGTCAGAGGTGTGATGGGGAGATGGGCCGAGGGCAGTGAAGAGGACAAGGACAATGTGTCCTTTCATTTAAAGTGAAGAGGCCTGCTATTGCAAGGCTGAGGATGAGGAGCAACATCATGTCACTCATGTGTTACCCTTGTCACTGTTTTGAGGGTGAATGGAGAAAGTAACGGAAGCAGGGCAATGGATAAGACACTGTAGCAATAAATGAGAGGAGGAGGTGTCCTTGAAGAGGGCTGCAGAAATGGTGAGATGCTCTCAGTCTGCACACACGCTGCGGCTCCAGCCAACAAGAATTCCTGAGGAGCTGGCTGTGGGACACAGCAGCCCGCTCTGTTAACCAGCTCAACTCTGAGGAACAGTGAAGAAGTGTCAGGGAGTCTGTGGGTGACAGCCACAGGGAGCTGCACTTCAGTCAGTGCCATGGAGCATTTGCAAAGTCCAGTTACTCCCCAACAATTGAGAGGGGAAACTGGTCTAGAGGGACTCATGGTGATGCATTACTTGGTAGACAAATCAAAGTCCTTGCTCTTTAGGTACTCTTAAGAAAGTGTCATGCATATGAATACATAAAACACAGAGTTTTAATAAAAATTGTATAGTCAGTATTCACCTTCATATGCAAATAACTGCTCAAAGAACATTTCCTATGTTACCACATTTGAAGTCTATTAAATGGAGACAATGCCACTGATATTTTATAAAATTCTGTTTAATTTCAATCTTGATACATTGTATCAAGAATACTGAGGCAGCACATTATTCTCTCTTCTTTTTACAGCCTTTTATGTAAAAGGCCAAAGAGAATCCATCCTGAATAGGATCACATTAAAAAGAGTTTCTTTAATTCGCAGACAATGTAAGTCAAGTACCACTTGACAAGCTCAACTATAAATGATGATTCCAGCAAAATTAGAAAATAAAACTTCATAGATAGTTCTTAAGAAACTAGGAACTTGTTCATACTCTGTTTTGTAAAGTAAGGAGGCAGTGGTTGTTTTGGAGGGTGTGCAGCCCAGGTGGGATCAAACCTCTGAGCTACAACTTCAATCCTGCCTTCACTGTTTCTTAGTCATTATTCAACTATGAAAAAGAAACAAGTTTAAAGCACTGTTGTCACTGAAGTATCACCATATTTGTTGGAAACAAAAGAAAAGGCTAATTTTTATTTATTGTCTGAAATGATTAGAGAAAATTAACATTTTATTATCTTTATTTTTCCTTAATTGTTATTCAAATGTAACAAAATAATAAGCTAAAAGCAGCATTGTTCTTAGAGGAATGTCACACACATTTGTTGGGAGCAAAAGAAAAATGCTAACAGCCACAAATATGTCTAAATACACAACTATGTGTAAGATAGACACATAGTCGCAAATGTTCACAAATAATAAATCTTAGCTAACAATGTCCCCTTTCCCATTCCGGTTGCCGCCCATGACTGTTCTATAGATCATTTCCTCTCATTTGCTACCTTCTCTACCTGAAGAGGCCAGCAAGCCTCAATTAGTAAACAACCTGTAACAGCTATCTCCAGAGGCAAACGAAGTGGGTGTCAGCATCTCCCTACATGAACAGGAAGCATGTCAAGGCTTGCTTTTACAACACAGCCATCTGAGGATATTTTCATTCACAGATTCTATTGTTTTTTCCACTGCCAGCTGTAACAAAACAGGGAAATGAGGTTTCAAAAAATCAGTGTTAAGTGTAAACAAATCATTTGGGCTCCACTTGGCTCCATAGTATTTTATGTTTACTTTACAGATGCAACCTTTACAGGCATTGGCTAATCCCCCTGTGATAAATAAAATTATCTTTAAAATTAGAGTATGACGTCACTGCAACCATGGCTTGATGGAAACAAAGATATGAGGGTCCATTTATTCAGAATAACAGGGAAACGTACACTTGAATAGTCTCATTAAGTAAGAATTATTGCACAGAAATTACTCTAAGAAATGGAAACAAAATATACTTCAACAATGTGAAGTATAAGTTGGCCAGCTTGGTTTACAACAGTTCCTATGCCTAGTAGGAATTATGAATATCATTTTTCTAGTAATTATGAATATCATTTTTCGTTACTTAAGAATGTGAGGTGATACTAGACATTGGCTTAAGTCCAGGCTAGCTCTCTAATTTGACCTGAAAGTTGTTACTTTCAACAAATTCTTGCCATAAAATGAAATTTTTATCTTTTACTCATAAAAGAGTTATATAAATATTCAATTTAATAAATTCTGTAATTTGAGCTTTTTATATGCTTTATTTCAGGAGGAAAAAAACAGGAGAGATAAGTCACTGTACTGGTAATTTTCATATAAGAATAATAGAGGAAAGGTCACATTTTTTTCCTCAAATTACTTCTTATTACTAACTATATAAGTAAGAATCAGTGGTTGAAAATATTTAAAAACCTTGGTCAAAGTCGCAAAAGTTATTTAAGCTGAATGATTATATATATAGTCAGCCTAAACTTTCTAATCAAGAAGAATGATTGAGCCAGGTATGGTGGGCCATGTCTGTAATCCCAGCACTGTAGGAAGCTGAGGGAGGAGAATTATAATTGTAGTCTTTCCTGGACAATTCAGCAGTTTAGCTGGACTCTGTCTCAAAATAAAACATAAAAGAGAGCTAGGGACATAACTCAGTGTAAAGGCCTTGGATTCAGTGCCCAGTTCCACAAGGAAAAATGAGAAAGATTGGGGTGTTACAGGTACTAAAAGTTTAATAAATACGAATGAAAAATATCCTAGAAAAACTTTACCCTGCCTTTGGATAGAAGCCAGGAAGTAACCTATTCTTTTTGAATCCAAAGATCAACTTCATCTTTTGTGCATATTAAGGTTTCAAAGTATGTTTTCAATATGATGTTTCGATATGAACCCAAAGCTGTCTGACTGTGAGGTTTTCTTACCTCAGTTTCCCCTGTTTTTGAAGAGAGTATAGCATTTCAGGAGTCCGAGCATTTTTCTCAAGACCTGGCCTCAACCATGGAGTTCAGCTGATTAGCACAGAAAGGAAGGGGCTGGGGAGAGTCGGAGGCCCAAAGCATTGCACACTGAATGTCCAGGCATGAACTCAGGGTGAGCTCGGGGTGAGTCTGATGGTGTGTGGCCCTCACCTGGACCCCTCCATGGCTTTGCTAGCCTCACTACCTTCTAACTGCTGAGTGGTACACAGCTACAGCCTGAGGGTTTCCAGGGCTCACTGGAACATCCTGGAATGAACTTCCTAGACATGCATGGTAATTCAGATCCCTCATAGCCAGTGGCTGACTGGGGTGAAGATCAAAGCCTGAGCTCCTTTGCCCCAGAGAAAATAAATTCTGAAATGCAATTTATGTCCACAGTTCTTCACAGGTTAGTTTTACTTGGCTTCTTGGCCTCTCTGTCTTCTCCCCACACTCCCTTACTTTTCCTACTGGATTTGCTCTTGTATTACTAATACTTAAATCCTTGAAGTGCTACCTTTAAGAGAGTGTGTTCTACAATAAAGGCAATGTTCAGTCTCCAAAGTCACATCAGTATCTCAGTTTAGATCATAGGCATTCAAGTGCTATGATTTGAACGTGTTCCCCACCCTCTAAAATCCTATGTTGGAAATTTGGAATGAAAAGTAGCAGTACTGAAAAGTCAAAGGGGATTAACCCATTCATGACTTTATGGTTCATTGCAAGAGTGGTTCTGTTATTAACAAGTAGTTGATAGTTCTTTTATAAGTTGTTGGTTCCCAGTTTCACTGTGTAGTCCTTTGCCATGTTAGGAAACAGCAAGAAATTCCTCAACAGAAGCCAGGCAGATGTTGGAACCATGTTCTTGAACTTCCTAGTCTATAGAATCTTAAGCAAAAATAAATCTATATGCTTTATGAATCACTTGGCTTCAAGCATTTCATTGTAGCAACAGAAAATGGAGTAAGACACCAAGAAAGCAGGTAAATATAGAAATGGAGTCATCTATGGGTCACATTCAGAACAAAGACCTGCGGTGGACAGGCAGCATCAGAGAAATCTAATGGTTCCTACTAAAAAGGATTAATCTTCATGTATAGAGCTCTATTTCCCTGCAAACAGAATCCCACTAGCAAGGCACAGCTACAAGTTACAATTACCGAAGAGGAACCTGCCGAAACTACAAGTTACAATTACCGATCTGCCGAAGAGGAACAAATAGAGAGATCTAGTGATAATCAATATGTGCTAACTACCTTTGACCTGGAATATCTACTCCCAATTGCCTGTATTCTCTTCTCTTGATTCAGAACATCTTGGCTAATCCACAAAATCACAATCCCCATGTCTTCTTTCAAAGGTGTTTGCAGTACCCATGATGTAGAGTAAACCCTCTTTGCCCTCTGCCACTCTGTAATAGGCACATTGCTCTCTTAGTGCAGCTATCACCCAGTATTATTATGGATGCTTCTATTTCCCTCCCTTTACAGATGATACAAGTGGAGGCTCTATCTTACCCATCATTCTCTCCATAGAACCATTCATGAGATCTAAAGCACCTATTGCCTACCAAGATAGGATAGAAATGACTCCTGAAACAAGGCAGAATACAGATTGCCTGACTTGGGGAAGCTCAGAAGCAGTTTGGAGGTACTCATTTGTGTTTGGTCAAAGCCAGGCTGGATACTAGGTTCAAGGCCAATGATTGAGGAGACTGAGTGTCAGGCTTGTGAAGTGAAGAAAAGTGGTAACTGTACTGTGGTGAGGAGTCAGCCTGCGTTTCTTTCTGAATTCATGCCTTTTATTACCCACTCCAGAGTGGCCCACTTAATAAAGATGAGGACCCATCACAAGAATCCATCACTGACTCCCACATCTCATAGCACACAGGAGTGCTCACTTGTGGTAGTGTACATTCTATGGGTTTGAACAAATATACAATATCATGTATCCACTGGTAACATATCTAGAACAATAGTTCCCTAATATTCCTCTGTGCTCCGTGTTATTTTTTTCCCCTCTTTTTTCTGATTCAATAATTTGTTCATGTTAGTATTTGTTAAGCGGTTGAAGAAAGAAAATATAAACCTAGTTTGTTGCCTGATTCTACTAAAGAAGTTTTCAAAAAAAATACAATCATCAATTTTAATAATGACTAAGTTTTTTGTGTATTTTATTCAGAATATCTCTTTCATTGTGATGTTAGGAAATAGATGGTATTCCAACCCCTATTTGTGTTTAAATATCTTTATTCATGTGACTGTAATGAGTTTATCAACTTATTGAAAAAATTGAATTTCACCAAGTCTGTATGTACCCCTGTTTAACATGTTTGAAAGCAAAAGTGACTGTAGTTCTTCCAGATTTCTGGTGTTCATATTTAGTGCATTTAAGAAGAGTGCTATTGTTAAGACCTAAAAAAGGGCTAGTTTATGATGCAATGGTTTATTCAAATGATAGAACCTCAGTTGAAGAGATTTAATTTTTTTACTACAATGATTCACATTCATGGCATTACACCTTCTTGAAAATGGTTAACTCTGAGGTAATTTAAGTTTGAAGTACATTGTGATATGACTTTAACTAATCTGTGCTTTAGCCACTTAACCCTGTTTTTCTCAGCCAAGAGAGTGTACTTTTGTCTTTCAATGTGAGAAGGTTAATCCTTCTCCTGTGTTTGGAAAGCACCAGTAACTGAAACATTCCAGTTCACCAGGGTGTGGTAATAGTGCTAGCCTCACCTCATTCCTGATGCCCAAGCAACCCAAGACTGTTTTATTTTTTCTTGTCAGTGTTTCTGTAGTCCTCCTCTCCTTCACCACAGCAATCACACTCACTCAGTGGTTCCTCTTTTGTTGGAGCTCTTCTCTTTGGGTTTCCTGCCTAAAGCATAATCATGATGTGATCGCAAAAATTACCCTTCTGAGTTAAGTCCAAGCGTATCCTTTTTCATTTTTCTCAGTGTCCATTTTTTGTCTGAGTATGGAGATTTACATCCTATCTTGGAAGCAGAAACTATTACCTTTCTGTGTGTTTCTCTCACAAAGGACTCAGTTGCTGGCCAGACCGAGACAGCATTTCCACACTCCTTTCCTTTATATACTCCCATAGCCTACAGTACTCACTTGATTTCTATTTATTCACCAATGCTTCCTTCACATGCTCTCTTCTCTAGTAAGTGACTTCCTTTGACTTGCCTAATTCGAGTTCATTGTACATTATATTTGCATCACAAATTGTGATCATCTCAAATGGCAAATCTATGTCTTACTGAATTACATCTTGTCCTATACTTGACAACATCTGGCCTGCAAAATATATTCAATTAGTATTTTTTTATTTTTATTTACTTTTTATTTAAGGGAAAAATCACAGAAAAAAAAGCAAAAGAGACAAACAACAACAAACCCATTACAGTAACAGCATAGGTTTACTAAACAAGATAATAGGTATTTGACAATGCCTTGTAATACTGCATTTTGTACCTTCAAAAGGGTTGCTTAGATTAGCACATATAGACATGTAAAATTGATCTAATTATATGAAAATTAACTTATTTTCCAATAGCTGATGCAATTTGTAGTATAGTCATTTTAGCTATGTCATATATAGACACACACACAAATTTGTATCTTTTTCCTTTTCCCTTCCTTCTTTATTCCTTTCCTCTATCCCAATTAGTTTTCCTCTTTGAGAAACTTCTTATCCTTACACAGTATTTATTGTAAATTTTGAATTGTATATACTTTTTCAGTTTCTTATACTAGAGAGACAATATGGTATTTACACATATGAGTTTGATTTATTTTATTTATGAGTATGGTCTCAAGTCATGTTCATTTACTTATAAAAGTCTCAATGCAGTCTTTCTTTATAGCTGAATAGTACTCCATTGTATAAAATTATCATATCTTTTTTATCCATTCCTTGATTGATGGCACTTGGGTTGTTTCCAAGATTTGACTAGTACAAATTGTGTTGCTATAAACACAGGTGCACAAATATCACTGTGGTATGATATTTGCAATTCAGGGAAAATACCCAGAAGTGGGATAGCTGGGGCACATTAAATCCTTAATCCTAGCTTTTTGAGGAAAACACTGATTTCTACAGTGGTTGCAGCAGCCTACAATTCCCACCAATGGTGGAGAATTCCTTTTTTCCCACAGCCCCTCCATCATTTGTTATTGGTTGATTTCTTGATCTTGGCCATTCTTTCTGGGGTGAGATGGAGTTTTGGTATAGTTTTAATTTGCATTTCCCAAATGAACATTGATGCTGAACTTTTTTATATATTTATTTGCCATTTGTGTTTCTTCACCTGAAAAGTGTGTATTCATCTTTGAAGCCCATTTTTGTATTGAGTCCTTGAATTGTGGTGGCTTGATTTTTTTTTTTAATTCTTTACATGTTCTAGATAGAAGTCCTTGGTCTGAGGAAGAGTTGGCTAAGATTTTTTTTCCCAATTCATGGGTTTTCTTTTCACTCTACTAGAGATTTCTTTTGACTTGGAAAAATTTTTTAATAAGATGAGACCCCAGTTGTTGATTCTGGGAAATATTTTCTGTGCAGTTTGATTTTAGTTCATGAATTTCCTACCTACCCCTATGTCTTCAAGATTTCTACCTACTTTGTCTTCCAGAAGATTTAGTGTTTCTGTTTTAACATTTAGATTTTTGATCCATTTTGATTTTAGGTTAGTGAATGGTGATATACATGGATCTAGTTGTAGTTTTTGACATATGGAAAGCCAATTTTTCCAGCAACACTTATTAAAGAGGCTATCTTTCTTCCAGTGTACATGTTTGGCCCCTTTGTCAAAGATGAGGTGGCTGAGTGTGTTTATTGCTGTGACTTCATCTACTGATCTATTCCATTGATCTTCAGGTCTGTTTTTATTCCAGAACCATTCTGACTTTATCACAACATCTTTGTAAAATAATTTCAAGTTGGGAATTGTGATGCCTCCTGCCTTACCTTTGTTGCACAGAGTTGCCTTTGCTATTCTAAGTCTCTTCTGGTTCAGATGAATTTTAGGAATGATTTCTCTAACTCTGGGAGGTATGTTAATCATATTTTGATTGGAATTGTATTAAATCTGTGTAACAATTTGGGGAGAATGGCCATTTTCACAATATTTGTTCTTCTTGTCCATGAACAAGGAATGTCTGTCCATTTTCTAAAATCCTCTTTGATTTTCTTTTTCAGAGTAATATAATTTTCACTGTATAAATCTTTTACTTCATTTGTTAGACTGACTCCTAAATATTTTGTTTTTTTAGATGCTATTTTGAAGGGTGTGGTTTCCCTTATTTCTTGTTTGTATACACGAATGCTACTGATTTTTTAAGTGCTGACTTTGTATCCAGCTATGTTACTGAATTTGGTAATTAACTCTAGAAGTCTTTGAATAGAGTTTTGAGGGTCTTCTGTGTAGAGTATCATATCATTTGCAAAGAATGATAATTTAACTTCTTCATTTCCTAGCTTTATTTCTTTTGTTTCTCTCTCTCTCTCTCTCTCTTTCTCTCTCTCTCTCTCTCTCTCTCTCTCGTCTAATTGTTCTGGATAATGTTTCCAGAACTATACTGAATAGGAGTGGTGAAAAAGGACAACCTTGTCTTGTTGCTGATTTTAGGCTGAAAGATTTCAATTTTGTCCATTTAGTAAGATATTGTCTGTTGGTTATTATATATGGCTTTTATCAGATTGAGGTAGAGGCAATCTATTCCAATTTTTTTAGGTTTGTTTTTATTATGAATGAGTGTTGGATTTTGTCAAAAGCTTTTTCTGCATCTATTGAAATGATGATGTGATCTTTGTACACAGTTTCGTTGGTATGGTGTATTACATTTGTTGACTTGTGTAGTTGAACTACCTCTGCTTCCTGGGATAAATCTCACTGGAGTTTGGTATATAATCTTCTTGATGATTTGTTGTACTCTAGTTGTCAGTATTTTATTGAGGATTTTTGCATCAATGTTCATTAGGGAGATTGGTCTGTAGTTCTCTTTTTCAGTTGAGCTTTCTCTGTTTTTGATATTAGGGTAATACATGCTTCCAGGAGTGATCTAAGGAGAATTTCTTCCCTTTCAATTTCATTGAAGAGTTTGAGGAGTTTTGGAATTAGATCTTCCTTGAATTTCGTATAGAATTTAGCTGTGAGTCTATCAGAACCTGGGCTTTTCTTTGTTGATAACATTCTAATTACATTTTCAATTTCATTTTTGAAATTGGTTTATTCATCATTTTTATGTCTTCTTGATTCAGCTTTGGTAATCCATAACTTTCTAGGAATCTATCTATTTCTTTTTTGTCATCAAACCTATGATAATAAAGGTTTTTGAAGTAGGTATTGATCTTCTGTATTTCCACAGGGTCTGTAGAAATTTCATTGTTTTTATTCTTTATTGCATGAATTTGAGTTTTTTCTTTACTCTTTTTAATAAGGTTGGCTAGGGGCTTATCAATTTTATTTACTCTTTCAAAGAATCAACTCTTCCATTCATTAATTCTTTGTATTGTTTTCTTAGTTTTAATTGCATTACTTTCTGCTATGATCTTTATAATTTCCTCCCTTTTTTGGGCTTTGGGTTTGACTTGAGATCCAGCATTAGGTTGTTTATTTGTGTTCATTCCATTTTCCTAATGTGGGAGTTTAGTGCTATAAATTTCCCTGTGAGGAATGCTTTTATTATGTCCCACAGATTCTGGTAATTTGTATTTGCATTTTCATTCAATTGTAGATATTGTTTAATTTATTCTTTAACTTCTTTGGTGACCCATGGATTGTTTAGGAGAGTGCTGTTAAAATTTCTATGTTTTTATGGGGTCCTTGTGGGTTTTCTTGTCATTAATTTCCAATTTTACTGGGCTATGGTCAGATAATATGCATGGAATTATTTCAATTCCTTTGCCTTTACTAAAATGTTCTGTTAGTATGTGATCTATTTTAGAGAATGACCCATACGCAGCTGAAAAAAATGTGTATGCTAATGTTGTTGGGTGGAACACTCAGTACACCTCTACCAGGTCCATTTGTTCACAAGTTTGATTAAGTTCTGTTATTTCCTTGCTGATTTTTTGTTTGGTTGATCTGTCTCTTTGTGACAATGGGGAGTTTAGGTGTCCCATTAACTGTATTATTATTTATTTGACCTTTCGTGTCTATTAAGATTTGTCTTACATAGTTGGGTGCTCCCATATTTGGTGCATATATATTTATGATTATCATCTCTTCCTCCTGAATTTTTCCTCTAACAAGTATGCAATGACCTTATTTATCTCTATTGATAATCCTTGGTTTGAACTTCACATTGTCTACAAACAGAATAGCTACTCCTGCTTTTTTCTGGATTCCTGTTGCATGCAGTATTGTTTTCCACCCTTCGACTTTTAGTCTATGAATTTCCTTTTGAGTTAAATATGCTTCTTGTACACTTCATATTGTTGGATTTTTTTTTTTCTTAATCCACTCTGCAAGTTTACTTACTTTTGATGAGTTAAGACCATTTACATTGATGGATATAACTGATATGTACTGAAATATCACTGTTATGTTAACATTCTGTTGTTGGTTTTCTAATTTTTCTGTTTAATTGTTTGCTTTGCTTGGTGGTCTCCTTCTGCTGTTGTTCTTGGGATTGTAGTTATCTTTGTCTCCTTCTAGAGTGTCTTTCAGTACTTTTTGTAGTGTTGGTTTGGTGGCCATGAATGTCTTCAGTTCTTTGTCATGGAAGTACCTTATTTCTCCATCAATTTTCAAAGATAGTTTTGCAGGGTTCATCAATCTGAGTTGAAAGCAGTTTTCTTTCAGGACCTGAAATACTTCATTTCCAAGCTCTTCTTGACTTGAAAGTTTGTCTGCCTTGATTGTGATAGGCTTTCTTTTATAGGTGATCTATTTCTTTCATCTGACAGCTTTTAGTATTCTGTTCTTGTGCTGAATTTCTGATATCCTAATTATTATATGCCTGGGTTGAGATTTATTTTGGTTATAGTTAATTGGGGTTCTGAATGCCTCACTTATCTGCATATCAGATTGTCTTCCCATGTTCGGAAAATTTTCTGCTCATTATTTCTGTAAATAGTCTTCATATATCATTTGTGATGGCCCCTGCTTTTTCATTGACATCTATCAATTTTATATTGTTTCTCTTTGTATCAACTTGCAGTTGAATTGCTGTTTCCTGGTTCCTTGCTATTTTGAAGAGATCTTTTCTTTTGTTGTCATAATCTTTCACCCTATATTCAAGGTTTGAGAGTATCTTCAGCTTCATTCAAGTGGTTTTTCCAGCTTTAAATGGGACTTTTAATTTCTTGAATTTTTGAATCTGTTTCATAGTTTTAATTCTGTTTTATATTGTTCATTCAAGGTTTCCATATTTTCTTATGTTCCTCTATTGTTTTATGTAGATCTTCTTTGTATACACACAGCATTCCTTTCATAATGATTGTCATTTCACTATTTATCTGAGAGATTGTTTCTGACCTGATTTCCTCTATAGCGTCGTAGAGTTGTTTCTTTACTCCAGTTGTTATCATTTCAGAAATTTCAATTGTGTGATTTCCAGTGTCTTCCATTTCAGAGTCTCTTGGGTTTATTCTTGGTGGACTGGAGGACTGAGACTGCATCTTGCTCTTTCATTTTGTCATTTTTCTGTGGGACCCATGTGGCTTGCCAGCACTCTTCCAATGGATTGCACTGGAATGCTGTGCTGGGCAGAGCTTCAGTCCTCCAGTATTCCTGTAGCTAGCTGCAGCATACTCCTGAACTATGGTGCTGGAGACTTGTGCTCTGTGGCCTGTGAGGCTGGCTAGGTATTCCCCTGATGTAATGCACTGGATTGCTCTAGGAAGCTGGGCTGAGCATAGTTCCATGTAGCTAGCAGGGATGTACCCCTGGAGTGTGTTGCTGGCACCTAAAATCTGGTTGAATGGAGTTAAGAACCTCTAGGACCCTGGTGGCTGGCAGGGACACACCTGTAGAGTGAGTCACCAAGTCCTAGCACCTGGTGGAGTTCAGAACCTCTGGGACTGGTCACATGGGTATCTGGGTCACACCCTTGAACTATGGATCTGGGATGTTGTGCCCTGATTAATATTTTCTAAATTAAAGAATTTTCTAAATCTTCTGTCTTGAAAACTAGAAGACATGACCTACAGTTTTCATTCTATACTTCCTTGAATCAGAGTTCAGACTGCTACAAAATCTTAGATTTAAATGCCTTTGTCAAGTCAATTCTTAAAATGTTTCAGTGAATCTTTGTCCTTCATTCGAGCTCAACAAATATCCTTCAAAAACATACTATATGGAAGACACTGAGAACACAAATGCAAGCAGAGCAGACATTGTCCCTGACTTCATAGACTGTTGTGTAATCCAAGGTCCAATTAAAATACATGTGCTTGCACATAGAAAGTGCAAGTTCAACAAAGCACTTAGAAAAAAGTACAATATGTGTGACATAGTATAAGTGATCTGCACCTTATCTTATTTGCCTTTGAGTTCCCAGTGTCTGAAAAATTACCTGGGTGGGAGCCAAAGATTATTACAGGTACATATAACCTAGACAAAATTCTTGCTGCTTTGCTATTATACATCAAATGAATGACAGGAAAATTTCCCAAAAGTCTATTCTTCTAACTTGATTTATCTTTTAAGTTCAATAGAAGTAAAGAATTTCAAAGCTGCTCTTATGGATATAGATAAATAGATCTTCTACATAAAAAATCATTGTGCTTTATGAGAAGCCAAAGTTACTAAAGTAACACTATATGTGGAAAATATATGCAAGGTGAAAGACAAGAGAAAGTAGAAATAAAATAATAAAAATGAAGGGAGAAAGGCAAGAAAACTAAGCAAAATCATAAAGAGAAGAAAATTGGAACATATATAAAGGAACATTTCTTCTATTCATCTCTGCACACATTAAAGTCTTTACCAGTAGCTGGCATTCTTTCATCTTCCTGTGCCAACAAGAAAGAATAAAATTAAGTTTCATGTTATGAAATCATTAAACCAGACATGAATTTTTTATAGATAACATATCTAGATCTTAGGATTTTTATAAAGAGACAGACAAACACTCAGTAAGTATTTTAGGCTTTTCAAGTCTTATAGTATCTTTTGTGACAACCAAAGTCCATACTAGGAGAGCTATAGTCAACAAAACATTAACACATGGGCATAGCTATGCTCTAATAACATTTTATTTACAAAACAGGCCTTGTTGTAGTCAGTACTTTGCAAGGAGAATAAGACAATGCAGAACACATAATTCATAGAATTAGTCATGATAGTCACCCAGAGTCAAATACAAGAAATGCAGGAAATCTGTCTACACACTAAAGACCTACAGAATCCAGCTGAGGGCCTGGACCCCAAAGCAGTGTCCTGCATGAGTCCAGCTGAAGACCTAGAGCCCATGACAATGCCTTCCATGCATCCAGTTGGAGGCCTAGAGCCCACAACAATGACTCATGCAAGTCTGTTTCATGAATCTGTGATGGGAAGGCTCAAAGGTCAGCAGAGGAAGCTAGAAAGTCTGTGCCAGCAGAGTGAAAGATCTGTGCCAGTAGGCTGGGAGTTCTGCACTGGAAGCAGGAGGCAATGCTCAAAATAAGGACCAGAGCTCCCCTGAAAAGTACCACAACCATCCTCAGTGACAACAAAGTCCCAAACTCCTTCAACAATGAGAACAGCCAAATCTATATCAGGAAGTCAGCATGACAAGATTCTCCTGGAGAATGAATAGCATACATCTCCTCTGGGGCAGTGCTCAAAGTAAGGATTAGAGCTCCCCGCAAGTGAACCACACTCATTCTCAGCAATAAGTTCCTGAGCTAGTCTGATGATAGCAGCCAAGTTATATGAGGAAAGAACAGACTCCTACAGGAGAACTTACAGCTCCAAACAACAACACTTAGGAGAACCCACAGTGCTACTTTTCCTCTTTTAGTCTCTTTTTTATGCTGGCAACTTTCCCCAGGTGGACCATCCATATGCTGTTTTAATGCAGGAGGTGTTTAAATTGACCACCAGGTTTTAATCCCACAGGCCTCCAACCTGTGAGCTACAGTTTGTCAAACCTTAAGAATAAAATGTTCTGTGGAATATACACACACACACACACACACACACACACAACCACACAACCACACACATACACACACACACACACATAAACCACACACATACACACAGACAAATACGTTTACTCAAGTTGTCTTGTGCTTTTTTGGGTTACCCAATGCCTTTCATATCCATAGAGTATACATTGCTTTAGAGTTTAAATTATCTATAAAATGTGATGTATATTTTAACTGTATTTTAATCTTTTTTCTTTCACTTTTTAAGATAGTATATCTTTTCCCTTTTTATGATCTTCAAATTTTAGTTACCTATGATTCTTTTTATCATCTCTTTAAGCAATATTACCTCAATGTAAATGGCAAATTTGATGCAATTATGTTTGTTACTTAGTCATCACACATGTATGCACACACACTATAACATATCTCTGTGGCTTTGCCATTTGTGTTATTTTGTATAAACAGATGGCATCACCTAATTCTTCAAATTTATTGTTTTTATTATTGGGAGTTGTGCCAAGGAGATAAACGAGTATTAATCTGGTTGCCTATAGAAATACACAACATAGACACTTGCAGAAGAGTTGCATTATTTGAAATGCTTTGTGTCTTTTTTTCCTAGATAGATCTTAAGAGGAAGAACTCTTGCACTCAGGCTGTCTCAGTTTCTCCATTTGACCAAACTGTGGGCACTCTGTCTCAATACAGGTGATCTATTTTCTCTCTTTCCACTTAGCTCAGCATGCAGTTTCCAGGCCTTACCTTGGCCTTTTCACTAATTTATATGGCAACTGAAAGCATAAGCAAAGATATCTTCATGGCAGTAAAGATGATGGAATATTTAAGACTGAAAGCCAAAACTATGTACTGCAGAAAGAGTTCTGTTTTCCCATTTACAGAAATAGGCAAAAAGCCAAATTAATTTCTTTTAAAATCAAGTTTCATGTTACATGATCATTAAGTCTGAGCTCAGAAATGAAGTTGATCGCTAAATTATAGACAAAAGTCTTTGGTAAGTAGCCATTTCATAGTTTTACTCACCCATCTAGGCATGGAGCTATTTCAGTGTCTGATGTGTTAATCTGATCCTTCCAGCTCTGTCCAGGTGGAGCTCCAGATGAAGCTTGGGAAATCAATGGAGACAGGATTCATGGGGCAGGAAAGCAGAGAAGGGTTTAGGGCCCCTGAAAAGATAGCAAGTTTGAACTGAACCTTTGATGTTATTTCATTTAAGCCTCACTCGCATAGCAGCCAATGATACTCTTGTCCTGTATTTGTAAACTGACCTATGTATCCTCCAACCACAAAGGCAATAAGCATAGCAGCCTTTTCTTCAGATATGGCAAATAACTGGTTGAGGACCATTTTTTAAACAGTATACAAATAAAGGAAAAAAATATGGTCTTAGCATTCAGACTAAGTGTATCACCATTATTTTAGTTCTAAATATCTTTTTTGCTTGCATTCTTACCAAGAATGCCAGACTTAGAAAATACAAATATAGGAATGTGCAACTAAATTTGAATTTCAGACAAGCAATGTCATGTTTTAAAAATACGTATCCTGCAATATGTGGGGCATAGTTATGTTAAGAAATGACTCTGTTTTTATCTGGAATTCAAAAATTAACTAGACATCATGTATTTTTTCTGGTGTCTCTAGTTTTTAGTGAAGTGAGAAGTAGAAAAGGATGATATTTAAATATAAGTATTAATTATGGACAGGATGCCATTAAAGTTTTTCATGGTATGGCTCATCAGATACTAAATGAAATTAGTTTATTGCTTTTTTACACAGACACAAATTCAGAACAATTTGAGATGGTCGATCCAAAATATAAAGTATTTTAAATAAATGAAAGAGTATAGGAACAGGAATCATACGGAATCTAGTTCAATCACCAGGCACTCAAAAATTACCAAAAGTATAACTGAGATAAATTGTCACAGTTGGTATGGTTGTTAATTCCAATAGGGCTAATGGGGTATTGAGTTTTCTCCTTGAAGGAAGTAGATAAGTAGCATTTAAAGTTGCTTTACATTTGGAAAGCAGAGTAGAAAATAAGATATAATTAAACATGAAAAAAGTAAATAGAAAAAGATTAAAAACTAAAATCTCTTCTTCAAGTTAACAAAATAATAATACATACTCTCATTCTTTCATTTAAGCAGCATATTTTTTCCAGTGTTTTACGTGTAACATCTTGTTTTTGGTTTTTTAATCCTCAAAGTAACTCAATGAGAAAGATAGTCTTACTGTCTCCATTGTGTCAAAGGCAGAAGAGAAACTAACTTCAAGCTACATTTTACTAACATAAAATTCCATGATCTAACCTCATATATACTACAAACTATCAGCCCCTACAAACAAAAGCTCAACCTGATTTATATGTAAAGATCAGAAATATGTTAGAAAGAATAATTGGTAATCCAAGATTGAAGGAATTAAAATTTAGAAGACATGTTCAAGTATAAGAAATATATACAAAGTTGACAAATTTAAGACGTGAATTCTATTTTCTGATTTAACTGTAAATTAACCTGACCATAAGGAATCTAGAATCATGTGTGGAGGGAGGAAAGTTATACTCTCATATGATTTTTTAAGTTTTCCCTAAATGGGTACTTTGTCTTATCTGCTTTAGGAATGCTTAAGAAACTATATGCAAGTTAAACCACTAGAAATAGACAGATGCACAATTCTAATAAATATAAGTAATTCACTTCTCCACCCCATGTTGGTAATATTCAATAAGATACAGAGTCGGGGCTGAGGATTTAGCTCAGTGGCATAAGCACCTGCCTTACAAGCAGGCGGTCGTGAGTTCGATCCCTGGTACCGATAAAAACGAAAAAGACAAAAAAAAAAAAAAAAAAGATACAGAGTCGCATGGGGTAGGAATGGCACTGTTATAATTAATTACCACTATAGTTTACCCTGGCTGTACGCCTGTTGGTTGATGTCACTTGCACTCAGGGTGGGGCTTCCATTATCCACACCTAGAATTATGCTAATTCCAATCAGTGAAATAATTTAGTATCACACACCCTTAATCCCAGTGCCACATGCCCCATGCCCTAGATCCAATCAGCTCTGAAAACACCCATCTATGAGCACATGAGGCCCTGGGGGACATCTAGATACAAGCCATCCCCCCTGTCTCTGTCTCTGTCTCTGTCTCTGTCTCTGTCTCTCTCTCTCTCTCTCTCTCTCTCTCTATCTCTACCTCTTCCTCTATCTCTATCTCTCTCATCACCATTACATCAGCCTTGCCACAGGCCTACAATGGAGCCAGTTGACCAAGGACTAAAGACTCTGAAATTATGAATCTAAATAAATATGTCTTTCTTTTTAAGTTATTTTTCTCAGGCATTTGGCCAAGGTGACAGAAAACTAACACAAGTAATATACACTTTTCTGTATCTTTATGTTACCTTCCTGTCTTGATTAATTTTCTCTCATTTTTGCTGAGACAAAATAATCAACAGGCAAAATTAAGGAAGGAAAGGTTTATTTAGTGTATTGTTTGTGGAGGTTTCACTCTGCAATCAGTTGGCTCCAAGGCATGGTGTCATGGCATAGGAACAATTCTTCAAGGCAGCTCAAAATGGGGTAGATCTAGTGAGCAAGCCTCTTTCCTGCCCTTATATTGTATGTAGACTACCCACCCCAAGGTGAGCGTAGCACTCAAAGTCATAATTCCAGCACTGAATCATGAATCAATTACAAACTCCACAAGTTTGCCCTCATGGCTGCATGAGGCTTTGGGGGGATATCCAGAAACAAACCATAGCACCCCCATAAAATCTGAAATTCACATTATTTCTTCAATGTTTAATACTTTTCTTTCTGTCTAGTCTGATAGTGGTGTGTGTGTGCGTGTGCGTGTGCGTGTGTGTGTGTGTGTGTGTGTGTATGTGTGTGTGCTATACACAACAAGACTGGTAAGGTCAGCAGTTCTGGGTAAGACACGACTTGACCCAAAAGGCCACATTAGGTAGAGCAGCACAGCTGTAGTAGGAGAAATAGTGAAAGACTCCAAGTTGCTAAGTGTATTCTTTATGCCCTTCTACAATGTAAGGAAATGGTATCGGAGAAAATGGATACTCAGAGTTGTATTTGAGGAAAGAGGGGCAAAACTGTTAAGATCTAAAGATATATAGAGCCACAGAAGGAGGAAACAGCATCCTGATGACTTTTATGCAAAAAGATTTAGGCCATCCTTTAGAAGTGTTGAATGTAACCTCTTTCTGTTGGAAGAGTATCACCCACAATCTCACAGCAAGAAAAGGAGAGAAGAGACCAGGGCTCAGTTGGGTCATGTGACCCTGGGTGTGATGTCCCAGAAGTGATAGAGTATTTGCTTAGTATCCATAAAGTCCTGGATTTAATCTCCAACATAGCCTCTGTGGCTTGGGTTTCCTCACAAAATGGTGGCTGATTCTAACAGCAGTATTCCAAGGTAAGTGAATCAGGTGAAAGCTATAGCATCATTTAGGATTAAGAATCAGTAACCTCAATTCCACTGTATTTAATTTCTTGAGACAGTCATATAAATCCACCGAAATCTACCCAAAAGAAAGGGGAAGACTAAAGAAATAGACATACTGAGTTCCTTGCATTACTTGATTATGATGCTATAATACTATAGAAAATAACAAAGAAAATATAAAATAAAAATAAACAAGTTGACCTCCACTTGCCTTTGAAAGCCTTCATGGCTGGTGTGAAGGGAACAAGAAAGAAGAGGATTATTGTGCAGGATGACCTTCACAATCACTAATGGAATCATTGATCTCTATTGGCTTGATGGATCATTCTTCTTTTCATGCATCCTTAACAAGGAACAATCTCCACTCCATTATTTACTTTTTTATTTTTATCCATTTAATTAAAGGGAAAAAATAGCAGGATATAATATAGTAACCCACTTTGACTTTCTATTATCTCGATTTGAAGCCCTGTATTACTCTCACCATCTTGTTTTTGACTGATGTTCCCCTATTCTGTTTTGCTGGATAGTGTCAGGTTCGAAAGTTTAGGCATCAGCTGTGAAGATAATGAGATTCATTATAACGCCCATTCTCGTTAACTTTTATCTACTTTTGAAGACCTACAATGTCTCCAATGTTTTGGTTTTGTCGGTTTTGTTCTTTACTGTTTTGTTCAATTGTATTATAACTAATGATATAGGCAATTCTATTAGAGATAGCGGGAGGCATTATGGTAACCATTGTTGATCACCTTGTATTATGTTTTTATATTATCTATTATGTCCACCCTTTTGACTTGACCGATTCTGTTCTGTTATGTCACATTTGGTTTTACTCTCTTCCAAAAAAGCAATAAGAACCGTGGGAGCAATGAAACCCAAAATGTGTAATAGTCATTGTACAAAAGAGAGGAAAAGAAAGTGCTCTAAACTATATAACTGCATGTATATTTAAGTGTATAAGATAGAAAATGATATCACACAATTTTATTGGATCATTGAACAGAACTGTTTGCAGTATCATTTTTGGAATGTCCACTCTACAAGCTTTAATCTTGTGACTTGAACAATTATTTCTAAGATGGCAATATGTAATCCATTAACTAGTGATTTCCTATTGTTCATTTTTTTCTTCTGTAAATCTGTATAACTTGTACCCTTTCACTGTTTTTTTTTCTTTTCTCCTTAAATAAAATTAAAAAAAGAAAACAAGGAACCTCTCTAATGCTTTCACCTTCTTTTTTAGGATTTTACAGAAATGTGATATTGTACTGTTGCAAGGATTCATGGCTAACAGTACCACAGCCTTATTTGGCTGGTGCTTTAATTTTACACTTTCCCACATTTTACACATCTCTCTAATTCATTTGAAGTGAAGAACCTTCTGTCTTTTTCTCATCTTTCTCTGCAGATAAGGTCTCCTCCGTAACCTATATGCACATGTTTTACATTTTAGGTCCTCTTTTTCAGACTTTCATATTTACTATAGAGAAAGTAAGCACCATTAAATTTACTGCATATACAATCTTACGTAAGTCTTTGAATACTGCTCTTTCAGGCTTCCAAATCAATGCACTTGAAAAGTACCTAACTTTTTAAATGGTCTTTAAAAAACAATGACCATTTGTCCCTTTTCAACTATTTAGTTTTATGAAACCAGTATATACAATTAAAAGTACATTAAGGTATATGTGTATGATAATGTGTAACAATTCTCATCTATAATCATAGATTTCATTAGGGAATTTGTCTAACAAATTAACTACATTGATGCTAGTAATTGAACTTTTAAATAGATATATTCTAGAACTTGTATATCATCTTTATTAGCAAACTAGAACTTTAGATCTCAAATAGAAATATTTCATGTAAGCTTTCTTAACAGTAGAAGATAAAAATGTTTGGAAAACCTTGAACAGCCACTGGTTTAAGAAATTGAAATTAAATGTATCAAATTTTTCTTCTTTTTATCCTTACTACTAAAGCTTTCCTTTTCTTCAATATTGTATCTCACCTAAAGTTTTCCCATAATCCCTTAACAGCCTAACCTGCCTCCAATATGATCATCAGAATTTCTACTTCCCTCTGCCATATGAGAAAAATTTCTAAAACCTGCATTCTGCTCTACTGATTAAAAATATTTACTATTTCTTTACTGCCTAGGTAAAGGCTGAGCTCATTCATATGGCATCCAAGATCCTTCAAACTCCCTTTTCTAGATTTCCCTGCTCAAAGCCATTGCAATCCTTCTCAGCCTCAGCCTCCTGGGGCAGGCTGGCTCCTTTCCCCTCTTACTGCTGGGATTCACTCAGTTTCTCTCCCTCCTCTTTCTTCCTAGGTCCCTGAAAAAACACAAACCCTTTCTTCAAAACCCTACTTAAATGCTGTTCCTCTGTGAAGCTTTCATTGATATCTGCTGAAAATATTTCATTTATATGAGCCTGTTTCTCTTGTTAGACTATGAACTGTTTAGGAGCTGAGATACAACTGTATCTGACTCAATTGTGCCAAGGAATTTCAAAAGATTTAGTGTATCATATATGCTCAATAGCAGTTAAAACAAGTTACATCATGATTCTATATTGTCTCTATCCATTCTTAATAGTGTCCATTTAAAAACTAATTCTCAGCATAAAACTAACCTGAATTTTATAAATGATGCTAGGCACAGTTTCAAGTACATCATTACTGGTCATTATCTAGAGTTCTCAAGAAACTAAAGACATAGCACCTAGGGAAGATGTAACTTCTGGCTATTTTTCAAACACACTGGTTTATTCTTATAATGAAAAATGTTTATGCTAAATAAATTATCCTAGACAAATCAAATTATCATACTGAAATTTTTGAAGTATGAATATGGCATTTCAAAAAAGTCCTATAGTTTGTGTGGAATTATGTTTTCCCAGAAAACAAATATCTTTTTTAATAAGGCATATTTTTTTCATATATATTTTAGGGCAGATGGGAAATGCCAGGGCTTATGTACTGGGACAGAAAATGTGGAAAATTGGAGTTAACTGAAGTTTCTTCAAGTCTGTTATCCTGCAAATATCAGGCCTTCTGGTCAGCTGCACATTTTATATTACTGACCTCAGAAGCTTGGCTGCCTGTGAGAAGGTCAGTAGAAGCCTTTACTGCTTGGCGATCCACTCTTTGATATAGCCTCTGAAGGGCTGGGGATTCATCTCAGTGGCTTAAGTGCCTGCCTGGCAAGTATGAGGTCATGAGTTCGATTCCCTGGTACCCCCCAAAACACACACACACACACACACACACACACACACACACACACACACAAAACAAACTTCCTTTGATATCTCCTCTGAGAACTCAATGCTTCGATTCTCTCTGCAGTGAACCCTATCTCAGCAGGCTAATTAGCAGAAAAAAAAACATGCTAATGTTCAGTAGGCATGTGAACTTGAAGTATTTCCTTCCCCTTATGAAGCAAGATGGGGAAGGGCAAAATGGATGCTTTAAAATGGATGAAGCTTGCCTTGACTCTGAGGGTTATTAAGTTTAAACACTTTTTCCTAGGCAGCTTTTTAATCAACACAGAACCCTACACTGTAAGGTTCATAGAAGCATCATTATCTGATACACAAAGTGGAAATAATTGGTAGTGTAGACGATACAGGGAAAGGAATACCACAGAAAGCTCCTTGGGGATACTGGGGTATTGCTAGAGGAAGCCTGTCCATACATCACAAAGAAAAGAAATTGAGAAGAGAAGGGAAGAGGGGAGAGGAGGGAAGGGAAGACAAGCGAAGAAGAGGGGAGGAGAGGAGAGAAGAAAAAAAGAAAAGAAAAGGAGAGGAGAGGAGAAAGAAAGAAAAAAGAAAAAAGCGTGCTGGATTGGCATGACTACAGGAGGGAAAGCAGCAAGCAGTTTCAGTTTGAGTTCAAGTACATTAGGTGTCAGAAGCATTTCCCAGGGCCCTGAGACTCTGGAGCAGCAGAACTCAGAGAACCTGAGCTGGGGTCTCTGCTGGGCCATGTGCCACACAGGAAGATACGGTGCTGGACAAGTTTGCAACCTCACATTGCTTTTATTTCCTTCTCTGAAAATAGCACCTGCTATCTAGTTGTGTTAAGAGAGTGAAATGAATTAATACACTTAAAGTGCATAGAAGGGAACCTGGGACAAGCACTCAGTGCAAGACAGTCACAAAACATTTCAAGAGCAGCAGGGCACAATAGTGCCAAATAATCCTCTAGCCGGGTGTGTCCACTCCGGTGTGGTTAGCTTCAACGTATTAGCTTTATCTTTGAGATTTCGGCATTGCCATTCACACTGTCTTTAGAATTGTGTAGACCTGAAGGACAAAACAACTATAAATAAATTATGTAGATCCTCAATCTGGAAATAGAATTAAATTTCCTTTTTTTCTTTGAGAAGGTCAGCTACTGATAGTTTAAAAAAAAAAAATCAGAAAAACATTTTTTTCTTGAGAATAAATTCCCCAGCCCTTGTCTCACAATTTTTATTTCCTGGAAAATAGACTCACTTGCCAACTATTGAATTTAAAAGGAACTGCTTGGTTTCAACTTGTTGTATTAATCTTTATTTTTCTACATTGCATTTTTTATTGATCTAGATCTGTTACATAATAATTATATATGCATTTTGGGGAATATATATATATATATATTTATATATATTTATATATGACAGCAGGAACCTCTCACTTTGACAAACGTCCTCTCATTCCTGCAAGCAATAGATGTAATGCCTCTAGAACTACCTGGTAATATAAATTGAAAACACACAAATAGGCTCTTGGAAAACAAGAGAAGTTGTTTTTCAGAATCATTTTGCAAAAGTTGAAAATATCTACAAAAATCACCTGCCTTTTACTTTAAAGAATGTGGTACATTAATCTTTTCATTATTTAGAAAGCCAATAACAATAAGAATGGGATAATTTAAAATTAATTGGATATTTTATTTAAGAAAAAACCTACTGTCTGCACTATATTGTGTTATATGTTGAATGTACCATAAGGTGTGAAACAGACATAAATCCTAACTTACTACAACTTCATTTATACAAGTGTTTCTTGCCTGAGATTTAAACCTAGGAAGTCTGTTTAACATGTAGTTCTCAAGACCTCGAGTCTGATCCAGAGAGTCTATAAGAAGCCTTGAAATCAGCCTTTGTCGTGGCCTCTCAGTGCTGCAGACACAAGCTGTCTAAGACTCACACGTAGAAAACATGGGGCAATAAAGAATCCAGGCAAACATTTTAAGAAGAAAGAATCCTGGTGGGAATTTTCATAGTAGTCATTTAAAATGAAGCAATACAAAATGCGTGTTCACCTTCTACAGCATATTGCAAGTACAAAGTGTATCTGTAAGTGAGGGGAGGGATTTTGCTTTAGATGCAAGCTTTGAGGTCACTGGGGCACTTTCAGGCCCTCCATTGTCCAGCTGTGACCAAGTCTCTCAGGGCTCTTCCGTACGTGTTCAGCCTCTTTTGCAAGCCCCTGGATACCCCTCCAGCTGTTCAGAGAATAAGCCAACTGAATCAACATGAGCTATATTTACCACAAGTGAAAGACTATCAATACTTGAGATAGCAGCAGGGAATTCTGACATCTGGTAGCACCAGATGATTAAGAAAAGCATTTGGCAAATCAAAATAAGTGAAGCTCAGGAAAGACAGCTGCTTTGTGGGATCAAGATAAAACTAAGCTGAGTAAAGAGCTGCCTCTAAAAGCCAGCAGACTTGCCTGATAATTTCCAGAATGGTTCCTTAGTTATTCAACATACTCATCCTTGCAGCTACCTAAAGGAAGCAACTGTATTACTGAATACTATTTTATATAAACAAATTCTCACATAAAATTGAATTCAGAGATTCTCTTTCCCTGCCTGAAGATTTTAAAAAATCTCTTAGCATTACTGAGAAATTCCAAATGACTTTCTCTAATAAGGTTTCTGATAGGAATTCTGGCTTATTTCTGCTCTGGGGCAGCGGCCATCAACAAATGATTTGCCTAGTGGTGGCCTGAGATAAAACTCATCCTACTCAAGTACATTCTTCTGAATGATCCTTTTAGAAAATGTAGAAACCCCCACATAATTCTCTCTTTTTTGCTTAATATGTTTATGTCTTTGTTTGAAATGCTGATGGTACCTTCTGTAGTGGAGAGACCCAGAAACACAGAAAAATAAGCATTAATTGGGATCCTAATTTCGATGATAGACCTGAGATGACCAATACAGAAATTCAACTACTTTCTAATGAGAAAAAGGAAAGAGGTTGGAGAGGAGGCTTTCCTGTCGTGATCTTTGGCTTTGTAGTTAGCCATTTACTCTTCATTCTTTGATTTCCATTTCTTGAGCAAATCTTTCTTCAGTGCCCACAGTGTGCGCCCTGTGGGGCCACCCAAGTATACAAGGCAATCCGCACTCATGACCCCGCTCTCCCCTGCACATCACAGCACCTGCAGACTGTGTGCTGGGTGAGTCACTGCGGAGGAGTGCATTCTCCAGGGAATTTTTTAATTTGTTCACACTTCTTGCCTTTTGTCTTTGGGTTAATAACCAAAAATTCACATTAAAATACATCCTTCTTTATTAAAAAAGAAAATTACAGCCATTAAATAATTAGGGAACCATTAATACAATTTTAATTTTTTTTTAAATGAGGAGACTTAATGCCCTCAAAGATAGTTTCAGCCTGAGTTTTCCCATTCCTCAAATAATTTCCTGACAGATTATTAGTAAGTGAGATGAATATTAAACCTAAATATGCTATTGTGATAACATGAGATTAATAGATTATAAAAAATTCTAAATTATCTATGCATGCTTTTCAGGGATCTTATTTATATTAAGATTTGTCTCATCAATCATGGTTACTAATCAATTTTAAGAAATTCAATGTATTTTCTTAGGTCTTATGTACCCAGACTTTTTGTTGTTTTCCACTAAGAACTCTTCGCAGGAATTGTTTTCAAAGTTATTTCAATGAAAGGAATGGTGACATCTGTATGCAGTCTCTTTACACTTAAGGTTGCATAGCAACCTAAATGTTAGGTACTAATAACCATGATGACTTTTTGCTGACTGCTAGGACTATTCCAGGCACTGTACTAGATTTTACGTGAGTACCTACTCATTATCACAGAGAGCAATTCTGCCAAATAGGTTTGGTCCCACTTTTAAAGCAATCCAAGCCTTTAAAAATGTGAGCGATTTGTCTAAATTTATGTAGCTAGAGAGCCAATCAAACCAGAGGGAACAAGACTTTGAAGTATGCACTGTAACCCCACCAACCCACCCTCCCAACAATCTGTAAACTCTTCCTCAAACACCTAAGTCATTTTTGTGTCTCATAACCAAAAACAAAGGATGAGTAAATATTCTCTATACATAAAACATAGAAATAAACATTGACATGGATAAATTATTGGTTAATTTTAGTATTCAAATTCTTTATATGTTCATTTATTCTTTTATATTTGGCCTGTGAAATTCCCAAAAGATAAAAGGTACTTGTCATAAAAGGTGACATCATTTACTTTAAAACTACAAAACTTTTCCAGCTTAGATCTTTTCTTCCTGTAATTTTAGGAGTCACTACTTCCCTTCCATCTGTACTTTTTCTCATTTTAAGCTTCCTATTATTTGCATTCTATACTCCTGGATCTAGCTTTTTTATATCTCCTATCTTTGAAATTCAAATTCCTATTTCTTGATATTTTTTGCCTCACATCAATTTGATCTTTCAGATTATTAATTCGTTTTAGCGAGATCCATGCTCTTTTCATTCCTTCTACTACATTTTTAGTCATATGTTCACTTAACAGATATAAATAGGCACCAATAGTATCTTTGGTATTTCTCTAGTGTCTTAGAACTTATCAGCACATAAAACAGACCACTACTCTACCTATGCCAAGCTTGTGATTTAGTATGGAAAGGGAAATCATCAATAAGCATAGTAATTAATTATATAAGAGTAAGCTGTGGAAAAGAAGGGAAAAATAAAATAAAAGAGTAGAGATCATATTCAGCAAGCCAAGAGCAACGATTGTATTAAATAGACAGAATTGGCTTCAGTGGGGGATCAACGTACAAGTAAGGATGACGAAGATGACAAAAGTGGGGTAGTTAGCACATCGGTACCTGGAGAGAGCTCTGCAGGCTGAGAGAGCAAGTAACCTTGACCAGATGATGGGAAAGTGTCTGGTTTGGGTACCAAGGTGCTTGGAGAAGAGATGCTGCAATGGGAAGCATCCTAGGAGACAAAGTCAGAAGTGATTGGGAAGTACGGAGTGGACCATCTAGAACGTATCGCACTCTCTCATGCCATCTCTTCTTGGCTAAATGGGGAACCCTTGCAGGTTTTTTGGACAGATGAGACCTGATATGACAAATATTTTTATAGGCTTGCCTGTCTACTCTGTTTACAGCAGACTTAAGAGGTGAATTACTGAAAGAAGAAGGGAGGCAGGGAGGTTACTGCAGTCATGCAGGCCCCAGAGGAATGACGGTGGCAAAAATGAGACCTGTACACATATTCTGAGTTTAAAGCATATATTGAACGTTTAAGTGGAGAGATCATATTGACTGTGGCTACTATAACACATTACTACAGCCTTTCTTTTTTGTTTGTTTTTTGTAGTACTAAAATAGGGCCCTAGTACTAGCTACATTTACAGTCTTTTCTTTATTTTTTGTTTTGAGACAAGACCTCTCCATATTGTTCAAGTTCCCCAGATTGGGCTTGAACTTGCAAACCTTCTGCTCAGCTTCCCAGGATGCAAAGTAAGAGATTTGTTATCTTATGGTAGGTTAGATGTTTGACATGGGTCTTACTGGGCTAAGCTGAAGATATTAGCAAGGCTTCATTTCTTTTGGAGATTCTAGAAGATTTTTCTATTAATTTGGGTTGTGCAGGATTCAGTTTTTGCAGTTATACAACTGAGATTCTGTTTGCTTGCAAACTGGTAGCTGAGGACCATTATCATCTTCTATATGTCAATCATATTCCATGACTTTTCCTCTCCTTCCTCCAACTTCAAAGCCAAGAGTGGTAGGTGGAGTTTTTTTCATATTCAATAATTTCCTCCTTCAATCTCATCTGTCTAACCCAAGTTCTCTACCTTCCTCGTCCAAGATTTTTGTTTATTTGTTGTTACTGGAGAAGAACCCAGAGCCTCTGCATTGATTTACATCCCAATCTTTAAAAAAATTTTTTTTGTTTTGCAGTCCTCCTGCCTCAGCCTTACATAGTGCTCCCATTATAGGCATGCACCACCACACTCATCCTTCTTCCAGTTTTAAAGATTCCTGGGATTGTACTGAGCGCACCCGGATAATCCAGAGTAATTTTCGCATCTCAAAGCGTTTAACTTCATAGAAAAGTCCCTATGTATTCATGTTCCTAGCTTTAGGGCATTCTAAGATCCCTCTTAGTGTGGCACCCACCTCTTTCATGAGAGCCTCACTCTCCTGATCAAATTATCTCCCAAAGGCCCAACCTCCCAGTATCACACGGGAGTTAGAGTTCTAATCTATGAATTTTCGGAGGACACAAACATACAGTGCATAGTAAAGAGTGTGTGATTTGCTGGAAATCAAGTGAATATATTCTAATATCTTTTTCCAGAAAATTCTATTTTGTTTTCTTTCAGTAATCTCCATTAAATTTGTTTTCTTTCAGTTTATCTCCATTAAAATTTTCATTCCTTTATCATAATATACTTGTGTGCCTCCTCTTAATTCTGCATTAGTTGCAGCCATCTCTCCTGTTGTGCTTGATCTTTCTCCATAAAGTTCCTGAGGTCCTTTTTAAAAGTGTGTTGTCGATGTCCGCTCCCGGCCGGCAGGAAGGACACACGACAAAGTCTGGTAGTGGACAACCTTTTCTTTTTATTTTCCTTCTCCGTACAGCCTGCCCTGGGTTCTCCCAGCTGAAGCCTCCTTTGGTCCGCTCCCCGCGGCTCCTTTTGTGCTTCAGCCTGCCCCAAAGCCTCTACCGGTCCGCTCTCCGCGGCTCCTTTTGGGCTTCTACTTCCGGGCTTCTATCTGGCTTCTACTTCCGCCCAGGGGTGGCACCGGTATATATACGGGTACAGTGTCCAATCATGTTAAAGTAAGCAAGGCAAGCTGATTGGCTAACATCATCAGTTGCCAGGCAGACTATATTGTTGAGCGGGTTGTTTACGCGGTAAGCAGGAAACTAACATATTCGATGGGAGGGGTAATCTACCTCAGGCCTCACTCTTTACTACAGGCCTCACGTCCGCCAAGTGAGGCGACCGGGCTCGGGGCTGCGGCTCCCAACATCTCCCCCTTTTTTATTTTTTATGAATGTGCGCATCGTAGCCCTTCCTGGACTGGGTGCAGAGGCTTATGCCCTATGTGTAGGCCCACCGTAGGTCCTTGGCTTAGACCCTGGTCGGCCGTCCCATGGTCTGCCAAGGCCCTGAGGCCCTCGTCCTTTTTCTAGGGCCAGGCACAAACTGGACGGAACCTGGATGCACACAAGCTTGCACTCATTTTCTCTCCGTAAAGAAATCCCCTCGGAGAGAAATTTAGACCTGGGCAGCATCTAACAGTCCAGCGGCTTACGTGCAGGATGGGGTAGGGCCTGGCTTAGGTCGAGTCGTGCTGGGGAGGCATGCTCTTACCCGTCATTGACTCATCTACCCTGCTGTGTATTGTCACCTTATGGAGGAGAATGAGGGATGCCCGCCATATCTAGACTCGGTCGTGGGCCAATTGAGCAAGCCATGCATATGCCTGAGGATCTTTTTGTCCATTTCGGGCTACCGCTATTTCTATTCATCTTGTTGGTTGGTCTGTGATGGATCTCCAGTAGGGCAGGTCTGATCTTCAGTCGAGGGCTTTGTTGTCCGTGTCAGTCTCTCCGGTATCCACAGTGGTTCTCGTCCCGATTCCTGTGGGAAAACACAAACCGCGCCTCGGTTCCAGCTGATTACCGGATCCGGGCCCATCCATTGTCCTGTCAGGACATCTTTCTACTTCACCCACCCTTTATGGTTGGGGGAAGGGTTGCAGTGCTCCACAGCTGGGGAGCGATTATCATTATTTAAATTTAAAAAATTGTGTGTGAATAGTGCCATGGATAATCGTGCCTTTGGGGCCAGGCCTTGGCCTACTCCCCCTTTTTGTTTTTGTAAAATTTCTTTGAGGCTTCTATGAGCCCTCTCAATGATTCCTTGACCTTGGGGATTGTATGGGATATCATGTTTTAATTGAACCTCCATCATTTTGCAGAACTCATTGAAAGCTTTGTCTATATAGGCTGGTCCATTATCAGTTTTTAATATTTTTGGTTTGCCCCATGCAGCCCAAGCTGCCAGGCAATGATTGATCACATTAGACACTTTTTTACCTGTTTCTGCTGTTGCAAATATGACGTGAGAACAGGTGTCTGTGGAAACATGAACATATTTAAGAGTCCCAAACTCCTGTATATGTGTGATGTCCATCTGCCAAACATCACCAGGGATCAAACCTCGAGGGTTTACTCCCATCGGTATGGCAGGTTTGTATGTGGCACAGGAGTCACATAGTCGCACGATATCTCGTGCATCTGCTCTAGAAACATGGAAATGGTTTGCTAGTGTCCTGGCATTGACATGAAACTTATCATGGAAGGCACGGGCTCGCTCGATTGGTGTTAGTAAGGTAAAAATCCATAACGGGCGAGTGGCAGTGTCAGCAGCCGCATTCCCCTGTGCCATAGGCCCTGGCAGGGATGTATGTGCTCTTATGTGGGTGGTGAAGACCTTATGGTGTCTGTTCTGAAGCAATGTCTGGATAGACAGGAACAGTCCAGCCACTGTGGAAGTGGATCTAATTAAACTGGCAGTCTCAAGCACTTGCATAGCATTGACCACATACCTAGAATCGGAGACAATGTTAATGGCTTCTGAGAACCGTTCAAGAATCATTTTAACGATCTGCAGTTCCACCACCTGAGGCTGATCTGGTTCAAATTGTATGGTAACCGGGGGCTTGCCTAGGATCACATAGGCGCCTATCCCCGTCTTGGAGCCATCTGTATATATTGTAGTTGCTGGGACTAATGGCTCAGAGGCAGTAACCTTTGGAAAAATTATAGGGTGCTGAGTGACAAATGACAAGATGAACACCCATATAAGTCTGGAGGCGACACTGAGGTCCACACCTGCTGACCCAGGGGTGGCCCTTGTTGAAGGCTGCCATCCTGAGCTGTCCTGTCTCTGGGGCGGGGGCCCGCCTGTGAAGGGGGCCCCCTCTGGCCGTTTTTTGGCTCTCTAGCATCTTGTCCACAAATACGGTTGCCCTGAGCATCAAAGACCGACCTACACTCCTCAGCTTTGTGTGATCCCTTTTTGCATCGCCCACAAACATATGGTTCTTCATTCCTAGGACGAGGCCTAGCATCTGCATTGTTTGGGCAGTGACGTTTAATGTGTCCTGGCTCCCCGCAGGCAAAACACCCTTTAGCCTTACATTCCCCTTCTAACCCGCGAGGTCCCCTCTGCTGTATAGCCGCGGCCAGGAGAGCAGCCACTCCCGAGTTGGAGAGCGGCCCCCCTATCTCTCTGTATATCCTAATCCAGGCATTGAGGTCCTTGTTCTTATGAGGAGCTATCGCTGCCTTGCACTCCTTTGTACACTGTTCGAAAATCAGCTGCCTTACCAGCGGTCGAGCCACTCCCGGATCAGAAAATATCTTATCGGCAGCATCTTGCATTCGGGCCACAAAGTCAACAAATGGCTCTGTGGTACCCTGAATTATTTTTGAAAGACACAAGGAGGCTGTTCCAGCACCACTTACTTGCTTTCAGGCGCGGAGTCCTATGGCATTGATTTGCTCATAGACAGCGCCGGGGAACTGGGTCTGGTCATCAGCGTGCCGACCTTCTCCCATAAGCATTTTTTTGTTCCACCCCCGGTTTCCTCGATTGGCGTTTTTCTCAGCCTGCTCTGCAGAGAACTCTGCATACCAGGCTCGCCAATCCAGGTAACTACCCGAGGGCAGACAGGCCTTTGCCAGCTGAATCCAGTCCGCGGGGGTGAGGGGCCCAGAAGACAGATTCTCCAGCATGGCAATGGTGTAAGGCGCAGTCGGCCCAAAGGTTGTAACTGCATTTTTAAGTTCTCTAATCTGCTTTATCTCAAAAGGCTCCCATACATTGCGTCCTTGGCCCATAGCTACTTGTACAGGAAATATCTCGTAGGGGCCACTATCTATCCCAGGTGGATGTACCTCATGAGACAAGCGTCCCCCCTGCCAAAGCCGCCTGTAAAAATACCGACCCGCCGGCGGCGGAGCATAAGACGGCGGCCGTGATTGGGCGGAAAATGGGGGCCCGTGCATCACTTCCTGTTCTGGCGAAAGGGGAGGGAGCTCCCAGGCGGCCGCCTCGTGGCGAGGGACCGCCTCCGGAAACGGCCCCCAAGGTGGGGCGGAAGGCTTCGCCTCCCTCTCGCGCCGGGGCGCACTCAGGAGCTCTCTACTCCTCCGCAGACCAGGTTGAGCAGAGCGCAATTCGCGGCGCGACGCTGGAAAAGAACCCTGCGACTCCTTATTGAGCGACTTAGGCTCCTGACAGCTGGTCTCTTTGGCCTCCCTGCCATTCAACTTTCCCTCGTCCTCGGAGTCAGACGACTCCGAGGCTAGAGCCCCGTCCTCCTCCTTAGCATCCTTGTTCCCCTTGACAGACACCTCTCGGGAGCTCCCTGACTGGGCCTGCTCAGATACCCTGCGTACTTTTGTAAGCTCTTGAGAGCTTTCTCCACAACCACCCTCGCTCTTAGTGCCGCTACCTAGCATGTTTCCCATTTTTTAATATGTTACTCACCGCGTGAGGCCCAAGGAATCCGCCACTTACGCGTGAGCCTGAGGGGAGTCTAAAAGCCCTGTAGGTGCGCGCCACCCAGAGCCCAGGCTTATCCCCAACTCACCTGTCTCGCAGCTCTGTACTGGAGCGTTGTCCACTTCCACGTCGCGGGGGTGATCAGTCCCCGGGCGGGCCTCCAAATGTCGATGTCCGCTCCCGGCCGGCAGGAAGGACACACGACAAAGTCTGGTAGTGGACAACCTTTTCTTTTTATTTTCCTTCTCCGTACAGCCTGCCCTGGGTTCTCCCAGCTGAAGCCTCCTTTGGTCCGCTCCCCGCGGCTCCTTTTGTGCTTCAGCCTGCCCCAAAGCCTCTACCGGTCCGCTCTCCGCGGCTCCTTTTGGGCTTCTACTTCCGGGCTTCTATCTGGCTTCTACTTCCGCCCAGGGGTGGCACCGGTATATATACGGGTACAGTGTCCAATCATGTTAAAGTAAGCAAGGCAAGCTGATTGGCTAACATCATCAGTTGCCAGGCAGACTATATTGTTGAGCGGGTTGTTTACGCGGTAAGCAGAAAACTAACATATTCGATGGGAGGGGTAATCTACCTCAGGCCTCACTCTTTACTACAGGCCTCACGTCCACCAAGTGAGGCGACCGGGCTCGGGGCTGCGGCTCCCAACAGTGTGTACTACTTTTCCCCCTCAGGCCAGGACACTTGGCTACCTCTGATACATGGAGATCATTCCAGAAGTGGATTTGCAGATAATAAAGTTGAAGCAGAAGTTTCTTTTCCAGTGAAAGACAAGTGAACACACTGAGGCCTCTCTTAAAATGTACATGTTCCTCAAGCAAGTTATTCTGGGCATGATGGGAGAGTGAAAGAAGGCTTCCTCTAACCAGGTAAAGTAAGATCAACTCAATCCCAAAATACATCTTCGTGACTGCCAGTATGTCTGTCATTGTCCTTGGCTCTCTCCATAGCCACTGTATGGGGGTGACGTCTCTGTCCTAAGCACACAAATGAATTAAGTTCCCAGTTGGCAAGATACCCTCTCTAGGAATTTGGTGGTTTTTATCCCAGATTCTGACAGAAATGCAAGGCTCCACAAGTTACATGGCCTTCATCATCTCCTTCCCATTGTATACAAGTTGATCTTGTACATTGTTCTCCTTGTCAGTATGGCATCAAAAGACAAAGTTACAACAAATGTAGTTTAAAGCTCTTAATCAGTTTTACTCACCATTGTGGACTGAGCAACACCTCATTTGGAAAATAGAACAGATGTTCTAATGGCATGGATCGAGGCAGAAAGGGATGAGGAAGCAGAAAGAAAGAATAAGAAGCAGATTGGCTGCTTCAAAGTTATTCTCCTTGTAGAGTTGACAGCAGGTGCTTTTTTTTTAACATATCAGCTCAAGAAAACTGAGCTCTTTTTGATTAACTGCTGTGTATCTCTTGTTGTGTTTATTTTATTTTATTTTGTTATGTTTTTAAGTGATGTAGTTCAGATTTCACTTTGACTATGTGGTACGATCATGAGTGCTTCCATTCTGACTTGGGATGGTCTTCTGGAGTTTAACACAAAAAGCTAATCACAAACAATGGCCTCCTATGATTTTATTTAACAATAATACTAAGGGATCTATACTCAGATTCAGGTCTACCACTAAATCAACCTAGAAAGGAAAGCTCGAAAGCTAGAAAAAAAAAAAAAAACAGATCACAGATAAACCTGTCCACTGACATCTTAGTTTGCAATTTTAAAATAATGCCTTTTCTAGTCACTCATTAAACTATTCATAAAAACCTCCCACCCTAATAATGTAACTGTATTTTATCTTGATGATGGTCCCAAGCCCATGCTCAGAATCTCTCTCACCTTGGAGGAGACTGAAGACACAGGTCTACAGGGCTTCATGGTGCCTCACTGGTACTAGAAGTCCAGTGTTGCCTGAGGCTATCATACTCTTTCTTGCCCTGCTTAGAGAGAAGGCTCATCTGAGTTCGACTCTACAACTGAACCCAGTACCAGATAGACATATCACCAGAAATCCATGAAACAATGAGTTGGTCACTGAAAATAGCAAAAAAAAAAAAAAAAAAAAAAAAAAAAAAAAAAAAAAAAAAAAAAAATCTCAGACTTGACACAACTTTACAGTGCATTCAAAATTCCTGTGTCCCAGATGAGGACCCTACAGAGGCTTGGGAAGCCAACCTCCACCCTGGAAGGATAATGCCTTTTTCATTACATGGGGGTCTCCACAGAAGGCCTGTTTCTGCATTCATTTCCACTAATAATAATTAGCACAAAACTTTTGTTTTCTCTAATTTTATCACTATGATGTCCACATAGGAAGTCATATCTTCATTTTATGGGGCCTAAAGTTAATATGATAAAAGGAGAGATGGAGCTCTCTTATGGTTGATACACCGTGTCAGTTTGAGAAGTCTAGCAGCTCCACTAAGTAACTCAGCAATTCTGCATCCTAGGATATAAAGAACACGCCCCTCCCATCCTAGGATGTTGTTCATTGTGTCAATTTAAGAAGTTTAAAAGCTTAACTAAGTGACTTAGCAGGGGTCCAGGATCCTCACTTTGCAAACATCCTGATCCTGCTCAAGAGGAGGGCATGGAGATGGTGTGAACACCACACTTGCTCAGTGGGACTGAGCGCCATGGAGTAGCCTGCATACAATAAAAGGGAAATGAGGAGGCACTAATTACTGGTTCTTTGGAGGAGCTCAAGTCTTTGCCTTCAGCTTGCATGTCATCTCCTGGCTTCTGGTGCAGATTGTTTAGCTTCTGCCTGGGAATCTTGCAGCCTTCCCATATAGACTTCAACATAGTTTCTTCAGCCTTCCAGCACAGACGGATCAGCCTTCTGATACAGAGTTACACAGATCATGACAGTGAGCTCCCAACCCTGGGATGGACCCTTCAGCCTCCAGTGTGTAGACACTCTCTGAATGTTTCCTCACCCAACTCTGTGGCTGACCATCTTAAGCCAATCTTGTAATTTCTTATACATTTGTGTATCTTGTGTTTTATCTGTTTCTCTGGTAAACCCTGACTGATACAGGCTGCTTAAAAAAAAGTACAAAATGATAAAGGCAAAATTAATATTAGTATTGATTAATGCAATAAATGACAGGATAAAGATGACAAGATATTGCTGAGATCTAAAATTTCAATAAGAGGATGTAACAGATACGCTCACATAGAAGTTCTTGGTAGTGTCCTTTCTGTCTTCACCTAGGACGTTCTACAACTCTGACCACTCTCATAGTCAAATTTTTAAGCTTCATATTGAATTATCCTCCTCTGACCCAGTTCTCCTATAACTCTTTATATTGCAAAATCATATTCTACCTTAATTATTATTTTAATACTGTTAGGTTAAGTCTGAGATACAGTTTAAATTATTTAATACTGTTTGTCCTTTTGCGCTGAATCATTGAAAGAAAGATTATGTGTTTATTAACAACCAGTTGACAAAAATATGGAAGTTAATATTTGATAATATTATAATTTAAAAGAGTTTGTTATAGATGTCACTGGCTCATTCATATATATATGGAACTTAAGGGCAGGTTGCCCTATTTATTTCTGAATGTCTAAAACCAAGAAAGAGATTGGCATATGCTAAATAACATTTCTAATAAATAAACTACAAAAGTATGATTACTTAATATGCATGTTTCTTTGACTTGCAATGCTGAAAATCATAGAGGACTAAATCACAAAACAAACAAACCATGCACAACTTAGAACAGTTTAGCAGGATTCAACATAAGGAAAACAAATGAACCATTGCAAATCTTCCTTTGAAATTATGAAGTAAAAAATTAAAATAGCTTTCTTCCATATGTCCCCCATTATTAAAATTAGTATTCTTTTAGGATTTTTATTTGATGATCTCAGTGAACAGAAAATAAAGTGGTATCTTTGTTTTAGCATATTGATTTCAGTCTCTTCTAGTTGTGATTTCCTTCACTGGAACATACAAACTATAGTCATACTTGGCTCACTGGGCCATTTTTTTTTTTTTTGCTTTTCTTTAATTAGAAATAGAATTAGAATTTAGAATTTAATTCTTTAATCTTCTATTCTTCCATGATACTAGAAAAATATTATTAAGTCAATTTTTGTTTGTTGAAGAGTTTTTTGGGGAGACTACTAGTTTATACCTTGATTTTTTCTTCATACATACCAAAAAAAAAAGAATAATTCTTTTCCCTTTTCCCCCTTTTTCTTACATAATAGTCAGTTCTTATTTTCTTATCTAAACAGCATCTAAAAGAACACACCTAAATGATAAAGCAGGTAGTAGAACTAACTCCCCGATGCGGACAAGGTTTTTCTCGAAGGTGAAATGGCATGTTTTCTCTGAACAAGAGAGCTGCCGCTCAGCTCCAAACCTAGAGGAACACAGATCCATCATGTTCACATTGCATATCTTCCAGTTTTCCAAGAAAAGCCAGAAATATGTGTATTTTTAAATACTGGTAAGAAATTTGGCTTAATGATTTTTTTAAATACAGAGCAAACTCAATTCATTGGTGGTCACAGTTTGTCCACAGATGCCAATTTGCGACATCTAGTTTAATGGCAATAATTTTCTTAATCCTAAGGAGTTCATGAAATTTTCATTTTGCCTTACTCTAAAAAACCAAAATTAACCCTCTGTCTTTTATTTGAGAGTTCAGGGGCTTATAAAGAATCAGAAGAAAATGTCTCTGAATTCGAGGATGCATAAAGATGGGTATTTGATGGATTTATGGCTAAGAAAGTGATATAAATGCAGAAAAATTTTATTTTCACCTGAATGAGAAATACAAAGGCAAGAGATTTCCTAATGGCAGATCCTAAAGCCCAACTGCCATAGTATTTCCAAGAGATGACTGAACTGGCTACATTGATAGATGAATACCCAGGAGATAAATACCGAAGTGTGGAGTAATCTCTTCACATCTTAGTCTCTTCAGTCGGCTAAACCAAAGTAAGCTAGACTAGACAATTCATAAGCCACAAAGTTTATTTCTCACATTTCCCAAAATTGTGAAGTCCAAAATCAAGTTACCAACAGATCCAGTGTCCAGTGGGGACCATTCCTAATAAAATGTGTTGTGGGCATGGCAGTTGAATAAGACTCTCCAGCAATTGTCTTCCCACAGGAGCATTAATTTGAACAGATATTGAGGCAGAAAACTACCTTCACAAGAGCTAAGCAAACCAAGTGAGAGACCACAGAAACTGCTTTCAGCAGATTAAGTAAAGACACACTGATGATGGCAGACAGGAATGAGGAGTTGGTAATGCATCTGTCTCTAAGCAAAATTGAAAAAGATGCTTTCAGTTTAAGGGAAAAAGAAGGAATGAAGTCCAGGCCTTAGATGTGAATCTCAGTAACAGATCCACATGTAAATTTTCATATATGACAAAGCCATGCCCAGGCCAGCTCCTGCAGACCAAGCCTTGGGACCCATGATAGCCCTGTAGCTATGGCACTGCCCTCATAGTTGGTCCTTCTTGCTGCATCATCCTGCAGTGGAAGGGGCAGGTCCCCCAGGTCTCTCTTATAAGAGCACCAAACACTCATCCTTGAGGGTTTCCCTTCCTAAAACCTACTCAGTTCCCATTGATCCCACTGCTTACTACCAACACATTGAAGGCTAGATTTTAACCTATAAATTGGGGGTGGGGTGGGGTAGACTGTAGTAGACTATAGGCTTAAACACAAATAACTCAGGGATAGTCATCATGGGTTGCATTCTAAAGGCCAATTCCTAATTTTCTTCAATAACAAAAATATTGGTGATTTTTAGCAACAGCAATCACCTATTTATACAATATAATTTTTAGTGACATGCATGCCCAATAAGTCAATAAATATATGCAAAAAAACTTAAACTTTTTATAAGAATGCATGAGGTTACATCACCCGTCAAAACAAAAACAAAGGAATAAACAAATCATGCCTGAGATTTCCCAAAACTCAGGAGGGTGGATTTCACATTTCACATTATTATTACTTCACATTTCATTTCATTTCACTTTATTTGTGATGGTGGAGGTTCAAGCCAGAGCCTTGAGCATGTAAGGCAAATATTGCACTATACCGTTATGATTTGTGTCTAGATGTCCCCCCATGCCTCATGCAGTCATGGAGGCAGCTGAGTCTAGCATTTGTTCCTTGTCTAGCTCTGGGATTGTAGATGTGAGTGCTGAACCAACCTAGGAGAGGGTACCAGCATATAATATAAGAGTGGGAAGGAAGTGTGATTTTCTCTTTTGCCCTTTTGTTCTTGTTGCTTGTGGCCACCATGAATGGTTGCCCCTCAGCCATGCCACCCTGCCTTGGAGCCAGCTGAGTGTGAACTGAAACCTCCAAAAGCTGTAAACTATATAATCCTTTTCTTCCTTCACTTTGGGCATCAAGTATTTTGTCTCCACAATGAGGGAAAAGTAATCAAGGTAGAATTTGGTAACAGGAATGACACCATTGTGGTAACTTACTGACCATGTGGTTCAAGAGCCTTTGGGAATGGTTTGTGGGAAGATTTTGGAAAGGTTTGGAGATGTTGCCTGAAAGAGTAGCCCTGAAAGAGCTTAGGCTGTCCTGTATGGGAGATCCCAGTCAGAGCTCAGAAGACTGGAAGGTTGATAGAAATCCTGCCAGTAAAGACCAGGCTTGGAAGCTTTTTGCTGGAAAAACTGCATATGCCATTAGACTCTAGATAATATGTGTTATGGCTTGAGAAAGTTTGTCTGTTTTCCACTCATGTCCAGAGTCTTGCCTGAGACTACGATTAAGGGCAGTGGACTGATTAATGTGGTAGAAGAAATTTCAAGGCAGTTGAATGTTGAGGCAGTGGCATGGCTATTGTTGGAGGCTTTTGGCCAGATTTATGTTGTGAATCAAGAGCAAATAGCCCTGCAGGATGATTTAAAACATTGTGAGAATAGAAAGCTGTGAACTTTAAAAATCAAGCTGAGATCTTCATTGCTGAGAAGGAACAGAGAAATAAAAAAGATGGCCTGGCGCCATCTCAGGAAGCAGTGGGTCCCCATACTCTGCAGCCCCAACACTCCAAAAGTGAAAAACTTTGTTTGGAGGAGACAGCTGCAAAGCATCTTGCTCCAAAATGGTGGTGGCAGCCACATGAGGTTCCAGTATAGAGGTGACAGAAGCTGTTTCTTACAGTCAAGTTCAGCATGCTGATTGATTCAGGCACTTGAGCCCTACAGCCAAGAGAGAGGAAAGCCTAGCTACTGTTCCAGCTGGCAGCAGACCTTGGCAGCATCCACATGGTGCTCCTTTTAATCACATACAGAATGCACAAGTTCTGAGGTTACAAAGGGTTCTACCCTGATTTGAGAGGGCCTGAGAGGCCAGGCAGTGTGCCTCTAAGAGGGCTGTGTGTGACACTGTGAGTGTGAAGCCAAAGGTACAGTGGAGAACCCAGGAGTTTAAAAAAGCCAGGAGCATGAATTGTCTAAGGAAAGCTACAAGGACTGAGTACAGTGGGCCTAAGACAGAAGCCATGGAAACTACAACTCCTGGAAGTGCTGTGGGGGCGGAGTCACTCAGCCCTTTGGAACTCACAATCAAATTGCTTCAGATGATGAGCATTGAACTCCAGGACTTAATATTTGCCCTGCTGGATTTTTGACTTCTTATGACCCCATTCCTTTGTATCCCACTACTTGTACCCTTTGGAATGCTAATGTTTATCTTGTGCCATTGAATGTTGGAAATGTTTAACTTTATTTTCATTTGTACAGGGGGTTACACCTAAGAGCTTGCCTTAGATCTCAGTGGAGACTTGGTTCTTGGACTTTTCAGCAGTGCTGAATCTGTTAGTACTGTGACAACTCTTGGAGATGAACTAAATGTCTTTTGCATAAAGGATGTACACACGTATCTTTGGGGGACCAGGGGTGGAATGTTATGGTTTGTGTCTGGGTGCCCCTGCCCCAAAGCCTAATGCCATCATGGAGGCAGCTGAGTCTAGCATTTGTGATTGGCTTCTTTCTAGCTCCAGAATCCGTGTTGTGAGTGCTGTGAGGAGAGGGGAGCTGGCATACAGTATAAGGGAAGGAAAGAGGTGCACTTTTCCCTTTTGCTCTTTCCTTCTTGTTGCTTGCAGCTGCCATGAATTGTTGTCCCTTAGCCACTCCACACTGCCCTGGAGCCAGCTAAGCATGGACTGAAACCTCCCTAAACTGTCAGTTAAATAATTCTCTTCTTCCTTAATTTTGAGCATCAGGTATTTTGTCTCAACAACCAAGAGAAAAGTAACCAAGACATAATACAAGAGAAAAGTAACCAAGACATAATCCAACCCCAGATTTAGTTTTATTTAGAAAAACATGATATTTACATGCCCAGATGGTATGGAATATACTGATTATATTCCATATATGTTCTTGCCACTAATAATAGAAATAAAACTGAGTCATGTCTTAGTATGCCTAGTTTTGAACCATTTAACATTTTGTTTTACATACACCTGGAGTGAAGTCTAAGTATTTAGAATTATTTCACATGTGGAAATTGAAAGCTTTTCCACAATGAATCTATTCCTACATATGAGAAAGTGTTGCATACTTCTTTTCAGGCCATAGGAACTTGTTTTGATGTCTAGAATTTACGATGATTTATGCTTTAGTTACTTTGGACTATAGCCTCAGATTTTTTGACAACAAACCTTTAAAAGAAAATAATTTACTGTCTCTCAACAGTAAATTTAGGCATGAGATTTTTTTTAACATCACATTTGATGTTTTTAATTCTTTTCAAAATAATGCTCAAATATTATTTCACTTAATGGATTATGAAAAAATAAGTACAAATTCTAGTCAGTAAAACAACTTGGTAAGATGAGGCCACTGGTGAAAATGTTAACTTATTGCTAGGTGAATCTTTCACAAGAACAAGTCCTCAGGTACAATGAGACAAAAACACAGTATTAGAGTGAATATTAGCAATCTGTTTAAAATATTACATAATCTTTAACAGAGCCAAAATATATTCCTGGGAATTTTGTTGTTGTTGTTTTTCTGAAGTCTAGGGAACATTTCTTTTTCTGGAAAAATATATATTATCTCCTCTGAGCAGTCTTCTGATAGTATAACAATACAGTAAGAAGTCTGACAGTTCCTTCAGTGAATACTTAAATGGAGACTCAAAGCTAGGTGCTAAGTAATCTCATATAATAACAATCTATGTCAAAATGTTTCAACAGCTGGACAGTGTATTTTATATTCTGTGAACTTCTTCAGTCCCTGTGATATAGGACAATCCTGCACAACAGGCCCTATTCCCAAGAAGCCTTCATTAGAATAAATGAATGAGGGAAGAGATGAATAAGTGAAACAACTACCTCTTCCATCAGGTAAAATATTCAACACTCAGGAGCAGCAGAATTCTTCAGTTGCAGTATTTTGTCCACTTTCCTAGAAAAATTCTTCAAAGTTTGGAAGCCAGTTGCCAAAGAAAGTTTCAGATCTTGCCATTTCTTGGCTCATAAAGATAAGCAGGTTTACATAACTGGGCATTTCTGTAACTAGGAAATACACAGAAAGCTGGAATATATCCTGGAATATACCTCAGGAGAGACAGACTTGAGGATAATACAGCTCTGCACTGAACAATAGAAATATGAAGTAATAAGCTAACCCATGTGCATCATTTAATGTATGTATTTGTTTTTGAGACAGAGTCTTACTATGTCATCCAGGGGCTGGTCTTAAACTTTCCATGTAGCCCAAGTCTTGAATTCCAGATCCTCCTGCCTCACTCTGAGTGATTGAATTACAGGCAATAACCACCACATCTGGCTCTATTTCAATTCTTCTAATAGATATCCTAAGAAAAGTAAAAAGACACAATGAAATTAATTTTAATTATATATCTTACTTAGCTGATTGTATCCACAGTTTTATACTTCAATGTACAATTAATAAAATTATCAGTGAGATAGTTTATGGTTTTTCAAATTAAATCTTCAACATCAACTGTGTGTTGTACAGATAACTCAGCACATTTAAGTATTCAATTTAAGTATTCAGCACAGAAGGCCAGAGACTTCTATATCAGACAGTACAGATCAGACTTTAGTAGTTTCCTTTTTACTATGAGTGATCTCTTTATTAGACAGTGGTCACTTGGAGGACTACATTTAAAAGAATCATTAATATTTAAAATATTAGATGAAAGGCATTTTGAATCTGCACAGGAGTTATTCAGAAGTTTTACATTATGTTAATGCTGAATGACCTTTAAAAGATAAAATCCGCAGTCGGTGAACTACATTAAATCAGTAAAACTCAGCTTTACAAGTTGTGATTAAAAATACACCAAACCATATCACAATCTCATGCTTCTTGATAGCATTAACCCAAGATACGCCCTGATCTTGACTTGAATCTTGACTACTGGGCTTTGTGCAATAACACTGCATAGAATAAGCACAGAGCTTTGAAGCCAAACATTTAAATCTCACTAATGCTGCTGTTACTGGAGTTTAAGGTCAGCGCTGCCCATTGATCCCGCAGAAATGTGCCCAGCAATTTATGCTGATGCACATGACCTTTCATTGCAAGAAAGAGACGAGAACACAATGAGACAATAGACAAGGAAATTCCCTGCCCCAATACAGTGTCTCACACCCTTCCCTGGTGCTCTTAATAAAACCAAACCTTAACTTCCTGGGCTCTACACCTGCCTATTTCTTTCAAATGGGATGCACAATCACCAGGACAGAAGCATCACTTCTCTGTCCACGTGCCTGAGTTTGGAGGGATGGGATAAACGTTCAGCGTAAGGAAGCTGGAGAAGCAGTCTAGCAAAAAATTCTACTATCTGAGTTTTCCTATCTATGAGCAAGGGATTCTTTCCATTTTCTGAAACCCTCTTCAATTTCCTTTCTTCAGAACACTGGAATTTTCAATGTATAGATCCTTTACTTTCTTTGTTAGACTGATTCCTAAGCATTTTATTCTTGGGGATGTTACTGTGAACTGTGTGGTTTTCTTAACTTTTCTCTCAGTGAGTTTGCTTTTTGTGTACAGTAAAACTACTGATTTGTGAGTATAGATTTTGGATTCATGTACACCACAGAATTTAGTTACTAAATCTGTACATTTTGGGGGTCTTCTACAGATTCCATTTCACTCCAGAAAGAGTGGATATCATCAAGAAATCAGCAATAACAAATGGTGGCGGGGCTGTGGAAAAAAGGTACTCTTCTCCACTGTTGGTGGGAGTGTAGACTGGTGCAACCACTGTGGAAATCAACCTGCAGTTTCCTTAAATAGCTAGGATGCTAGAAGTTATATTTGATTTAGATATTCCCTCAGGATACCTTCCCAGAAGAATTCAAAACTTCATATCACAGTAATATGTGCACCCACGTTTATAGCACCACAGTTTGTAATAACTGAATCATAGGAACAACACAAATGTCTATCAACCATGGAATGGATAAAGAAGATGTGATTTCTTATATAATGGAGTACTACTCAGCCACAAGGAAGTATAAACTTGAGACATTTCTAAGTAAATATATACAATTTGAGACCATTCTCTTTGCAGAGGAGCACCCGGGATCAAACTCACAACCTTGTGCTTGCCAAGCAGGCACTTATATAGCTGAGCTAAATCCCCAGCCCTGAGCTCTTCCTCTTAAGTAGAATAAATTGGACTTGGATGTATAAACATCACACTGTCTCCCTGGTGTGAGAAACTGAAAGGGTAAATAATGATCAAAATATGCAACAGATCTCATGAAATGGAAAGAAATTGTTCAAAAGGAAAGAGGAGCTGGGGAGGGGAAGGAGAAAGGTAGGAAGAGAAAAGGGAAAAAATTAAGAGAATAAAATGGAAACAAAGCTTTATAAATAGGGAGGAGAAAAGAGGTTGAAGGAAGGAGAGGAGTTGGGGGGAAAAAAGTCAAAATATATCATGTACAGGTATAAACTCCCCCATGATGAATACGATCATTGTGAATATCTAAAATCTACCAATAAAATTAATTTAATTTTTTAATTCTAATTTTTAAAGATTCATCTGATCCTGTTGGTTTTGCTACCACCCAATCTCTTATAGAGCAGAGCTAGCAATATTGACAGGCAAGATTTTTGGGTCTCCCAGAATGCGTGTATATTATTTTTCTCCTTTCTTTAGTCCTTGTCCTCATGACTCACCTGGCTTATCTTGAATAAACTGTTCTCATCCCTACTCATCCTGTCCCTTTTAGTGCAGGAATGCCCTGTTTCATATTTCACAGAGCCACGGTTGAGGAGGGGAGGGTCCTCTTGTGTCCAGCTCACTGGGCTGGTGCTCACTGGTCCTCATCCCCATCCTTCAAACTGTCATTTCCTCCCACTTTCCAGGGTGACAGACAGGACAAGAATTATATATTAAGAGGCAATTATCCAATTTTTACTTTAACTGCACCTTTCCCTTATTTTGCTTGTTCCTGCTGCTTATTCTTTATCATTATTGTTCTTCTCATTAGCACCTGCCTCACTGCGGGGCATAAATTCAAAAGCAGTGAACATAAATCACTCTATTTTAGATATTAAAAAGATTCTTTAAAAGTGCTGTGGAATAAAAAGTGCTTTAGCTGTTGAGAAAAGTAATCTCAGTGGAGCTATGGTTCAGAAATGTGCCATACAGGGGAGTGAAAACAGAAGAGCTAGTAAGGAGGGTAAACCTGACCAGGGAGCAGGCGTCTTTCCACCCAGCAGAGGGAAAGCACCACAAGCCTTTAAGGAAATCTGTTAAATACAAAAGGTTTGGGACCCTCTCCAGGGCATACACCTGGAGAGAGTGACAGACAGACAGACAGAGAGAGAAAGAGAGAGAGAAAAAGAGAATGTGAAGGCTGAAGAAGGAAGAGAATTGGTTATACAGTATTCTACAAGTAAATATTAGAGGTATTCTTTCAAATTCAACTTATCAATGTAATTCTGTGATTAAACAGTACAGTGTAAAATTTCAAGTATTTTGAAGAGTTTGGGATGGGGCAAGCTTGTTAAATTCCAGGAAAAAATTTAACAAAATAAATTCATTTTCATTTTGTGTCTTATTTATCAAATGCTTCAAAATATAAATAAGGCCAACCTTAGGAGAGCTTGGAGTCCAGCTAGGAGAAAAACATCTCATGCATATAGAATAATTCTTGAGCAACAAAACCTAGTTTAAACAAAAGCCAAATGTAGATTCCAAATATCATTTCTAGATGCACACAGCATTTTGTGTGATAGTTTTGCTTAAGAAGGCATCTCATGCTTAGTGAATTCAACACCAGCACTGTAAAAACGTTCTATTCCCTTTTCATATTATATTGATATAAAGTCTCATATATATTATAGAAACAATTAATAACCATCTAACTCACAAGCTAGGCTACAGATAGACGTTTCGAATTTTACAAACAACTGAATGAAGAAAATAATTGGACTGCTAGTAATCAGTACATGAAGAAATGACTTCTTTAAACTTCCAAGCTTCAAATTTCTTTTCCTCTATAACATTTTTAAAGTTTTCTAAATATGAATATCTTCTAAAATCAAGGAATCTTGTCCATATGTTTGGTTAGATCGGAGATAGCTTGCAATGATTTAGGTCTGTCTGGACTCCATGGCATTGGAAGACAACTTGGTCACATTCTAGATCCCTTGTCATCTGTAAATATCATGGGGAAAATCAGAAACAAGCTATTTATACGTTGAGGACAGAGGGTCCCTTGGTTGCCATGGTTGTTCTCTCTGAAGAAGCATTAACCTTTACACTAAAAAGCACTCAGTTTCATTTCAATCTATATAAAAAGTATTCCTTCTAACATGAGTTTGAATCAAGGTAGTTCTGAGCAGGAAAGTAACTGCATAATTCTGATTGGAATATTTGATAGTGCCGAGGTTCATTATGTAAACTTTCCTTTCTATCAGTATGTTGGCTTCATGCCTATTCTGATCAATATGAAAACATAAACATGGGACAAAACCCAAACTCAGTGTTTGTGAATCAATTCAGCAGAAAACATTTTCTACTCTCATTCTGCATATAGAGAGAAAGCCAAAAGAATGTCTAAGAGCTGGGGAAAGGCCAATTTCCAGGTATAATTGAAAGGATGATGGGAAGTTTTGGTTGTAGACCAAAAGTGTAAAATGAAAAATGTTTCCCACACTTCTTAAAGATCTAACAACACAAAATATCTTGATATCCTAAATTATATCTTCCGACTGGATCTTTAAACATGTTAATCAAGTATACTTTAATCTTGTCTAGCTAATTAATTTGTCACTAGATGTCTTTTGTGCTTGCTACCAAAAGGGTTACATCTTGAAATGTTTTGTTTTGCTTTTATGCATGAAAGTGATGAAAAAGATCCAACCATTCCCCTTTCTTCTGTCTTCCTACAAAGCAACATATTGACTCTTGTTAAATCTCATCCAGGCCTCTGGCTTATAGATGGTACAGATTTTGCACCATTTCCCTCCTTGTGGGCTTGTCTTTTTAGGTAGGGCTCGAATTTCATGGTCTATCATTAAAATTATTTATCTCCAAAATCTTAAGCATTTTTCTCATTGCTGACTGTTTTTATTACCACAAGCCAACATCTCAGTCCTAAGTGAACTCAACTAATAACACCCAGTTTCAGCTTGCAGTTAACAAAACTCAGAGTCAAAGAACACATCTCAGATGCTGGGTTTATTATACAGCTCTTAAAAATCACTGCTTCACACACAAGTATCCTTGATCCTTTCACCATCTCTCAGCCTGGAGCTTACTTCTTAACCTAAAAATGGAAATAACAGACAATCTCATATGCTTTACTGCTGGAAGGAACCAGCCTGTCCCTAGATGCACCCTCCTATTAGTGGGAAGCCTCTCTTCTTCTATCCAGGTTATGCTCCCAACAATCCCCCTTCACCCAGGTCCCACTCCTCAACAGCAATTCAGCATGAATTTATCAGTGGACTAATCCAATGATAAGCATCACACCCTTATGACCTAATCTCCTTCCCAAAATTCTACCTCTGATTACAGGAGACTTTGTGGAGACATTTTTATCTAAACCATAACACTACTGATTTATAGTGACTCCTACAATTACTTCCCTGAGACTGTTTCCAGAACTGTAATTTTGCATAACAAATTTTAAAAAGGTACTTGTGCCCCTGAGCTATATCCCTGGCTCATTGCATAGCAAATTCTCATTCAATATCTCTGTAAGATTTTGAAGTAGACATTTCAAAACTGACATGGACAAATAGGACTATTTTTTGTTGTTGTTTTTTCCACAAATTTGTTTTACCCTCAATTTCTTCCAGTAAATGATACAATAATGATATTGCTGGAATAAAAAATCTGGGCATGGCCCATCATTGCCGATCTTTACAGTTCTGCTAAATCTATCTCAAAACCTACCCCACTCCATCCCTTTCTTTCCACATTCACTGATGTTTAACCTGCTAAATGAACGTTTACTTTTTCTTTGCTTCTCTGCAATCTCCTGTATAATTCTCCGCATTCAGAGCTGACAAGTCATGTCCCTCCCTTCATTTAACATTTCTATGGGTTTCCTGACACTAAAGTAAATCGAAAGCCACCTTACAGTAAACCTAGTCTGTGCCTGCCTGACTCCTGGACTCTTGCACTTACTCACTGCTCTGGCTGACACTAGTCTTCCTGGAGTCTCAAGTCCATTCCTAAGATCTTTATAATTATTCTCTCTACCTGTAAAGATTTTTCCTTGACTTTTTTCTTACTTCTTTTTCTTCCAAGCAATTTAATTCCATCAGAGCTTTCCTAACTGTTTAATCAAAAGTAACTACCCAGTCACTCTATTTTAATTTCCTTCATTATGCTCATCCTTTAGTGATATCTTTCTCCTCTTCATCTTCCTTTTCTTCTTCTACTCCTCATCCTTTCTTCTTCCTCTTCTTCCTTCTACCCTTTTCTTAATACACAGTTTTGCTTACCCATTAGCTGTCTTTCTACCATCACCAAATAGGAGATAAGTTCCGTGAATCTGGGAAACTTACTACTCTGTTCTCATCTCTGTCACCAACATCCAGGACAGTGCTGGTGTGATACAAACTAGGTTCTCAAGAATTGAGATGAATGATTGAATGTTTTGGATATGAAGATATTATGGATTAGCCAACCTGCTTAGATATAAAATATTTCACTATAATTTTAAATAAAAATATATCCCTACTGTCAATGAGGTTAATAATAATTGGTTATTTTGTTAAAGAAAGATGAGAGGAGCAGCCTTGAGTCTATAAAACTGCTTTAGAACACACCTAAGGACAGTTCCTGGAACCACAATATGATTCCTATTTATCTAGTAATTATCATTAAGAGAAACTGGTTTTTTACTTCTCACTGCCCTAGGTGTAATAGCACAGACTGAACTTACTCTCTAATTTGAATAGAGAAAAAACAAAGTATACAAAGTAGTATTTGTCAGACACAGAAACAAAAAAGAAAAGAAGTACCCTACAATCACCTCCAGTGACAGGCTGGAGGAATAGAAAAGGAGGGTTCAGGAAAGCTCAGTGATCTTCCTTGAGTTGCAGAGACAAATCTGGGAATAGGAGAAAAACACTGCGGCTAAAGTTCACAGAGAAGAAGGGAGATTGCTGGAGAGAGAGGGAGGAAGAAGTAAGAAGAGAAACCGAGAAACAGGGAAAGCTCTTCTGAAAATGTCCTTCAAGTCCTCAGCTAAGTACTGATCAATAAATGTACGTGAGGAAACCATTTGAACCCAGAACATAAACATAAGAAAGAAATAGAAAGACAATCTTGAAATTTGCACAGGGCTGAGAGTAACCTTTCTTTGCACCAGCCAGAAAGTAAAATCTTCACAATTCTTGCAGCATTAGATACAGTATTTAGATGAACATGGACAAATAAGCCCTAGACTAAAATGTGCTCTGGTCCTATTTAAAAAAGCTTACAAGCAGATCTCACATGATCAGATTTCAAGAAACTTATCTATATGCAGAATAAAGTTTAAAACTACTATTCAGAATAGAAAGAATCCATCACTGACCAAAATGAAAATCATAGTGCTTGACATTTGATCAAAAATAGCCAGTCCTATAAAGAAGGCACATTGAAGAGAATACAATGATAATGAACATAATAAAGAGAATAATTCCATTCAATAGAAACTGATAAAGTGATACGGCAATGATAGATATGACACATTTATGACAAAATGGTGGAGTTATCAAAGCCATGGTGCATATGTTCCAGAAAGCTGAGGAACACTGCCTAAAGCATGTTAAATAGAGATCTGGAAGTTATTTTAAGAGCTTCAAATTTAACTTTCAAAGATGAAAAATATAGCATTTGAAAGGAAAAATACATGAAGGTGAAGACTGAAGCAGACCACCTGGGTGACTCTCCTTAAATAAAGAGCAATTATCACCTTTTTTACTAAACCTGGTCAGTACATCTCCATGTACTGATATGTAGAGAGCTGGCGTAGGCCATTTCTTTGTCTCTTCAATTGGCTTTAAGCAATATAACAGGGCTGATTGAGGTGCTGATGCCTCAGGACTCCCAAAAAACGTGGTTGAGCCAGGCAGGATAAAAAGCCATTGCTCCTCGCTGTCAGCTGGAATCCAGCCTTGAGATAAGAGGCCATGACTTGCCAGGGCAGAAAAGTTTACCCATCAGAGCTGAAGCACCACCCCAAAACATTAGATGCTACCTCAGCTGTGTTATGCAGATTGCTCTTTCTGCATATCCTTTCTGTCTCCATATTGCAGAGATGTTCTCAGGCCACACATCTCGCTCAGCTCATGACACTCAAATACTTCCCCCCTATCTCATAGTGACTCATCCACAAGCCACTCCCTTCTTCATAAATTAATAAAATCTGGGTTGAGCTCTGGATTGAGGCCTTTGATCTGGTGAAACACCATCTTGGCTGCATTTAGGACCTCCTTGGCTCCCATAGCTACAGACGTGTCTTGGTGCCTTTATTCTTGTCCTGGGTTGAACTGGAAGTGGTAGACTGGAATTAACTTAGTGGAATTCCAATAACTGCTCCATGAGATTACAAATATAAACTTCCCAGACCAAGACATGGACTGGGAAGGGGTCTCTGTAGAGGTTAACAGCAGATTAGACACAGAATGATTTAACAACAGCATTGGCCTCAAACACTAAGATAAACAACGAGTGAGAAAAACAGTGCCAGTAAGCTATGCAACAACTGTAAGAGACCAAACATGTATTGCTAGAGTCACTGCGGCCTGGGAGTCAGAGTAAGGAGTATTTGAAGAAATAGTAAATCAAAATCTCCTAAACTTGATAAAAACTATAAACTCACACACCCAAAAAATGACATGAAAAGATGGGAGTCTATAGTATTTCATGAGTGAGAATGAGGTCTTTCTAAACTGCAAAAGCAATTTTTCAATTGTGTACAGTGGATGGAAAACATAACATTAGAACTGGGTACTTTATCCACTCAGTGTTTAAGATACCTAGCATCATTCTGAGCTAAACCCATTCCCTTGAGCTTTTTTTTTCTCTTGTTGCCTTATATTGCTTTCAACAAAACAAAACTATTACATTAAAACATATGAGTACTCAGTCTTGTCACCATCTTTTTGTTTGTTTTTTTCCAGTATTTGAAAAAAGCAGTGTCTCATAAAATCTGTTTTTAAAAAAGCAATTTTGTATGTAATTCTCCTTTGCTGTAAGACATGGTTGACAAGACAGCATCTGTGTTGTGCAGTACTTGGTGTTTTGTGTAATGGTCAAGAAGTAATAAACATTTGTGTGTGTCATGAAAGAGAAAATCCTCCATGGAGCAGTAGTGTATTATCATGGATCTTTGGGCTGTTTTCTTAGGATGACTCTTGAGACCCTCTTTTAGAGCTCAAATGGCTAGATTTTAGTCCTCAAGTATGAATATGATTGTTACAAACTGAGACAGAAAGCACCATTCAGCCATTCAGAATGAACTAGGTTTGTCAACCAAATGAACATATGAAGTTGAGCTAGGTTTGGGATAGGAAGAACTTTATACTGCAAATCATTTTCCTGGTGTCCTGTGACCTACAGTATTTGTAAGTGCAGCTTTCTTTTCTACTGAGACCTTTCTTAGTCAACACTGATAAGAGAAAGGTTTCATTTTTACTATGAACCCTAACATTTCCCAGTTCTTAACCACCAGACCTTCTTATTCCTCAAGATTCTGCTCTGAGCCCTTGACCTTTTCTTATGTGCATTCCCTCAGAGATGTCATCTGCTTTCAATTTTTGTTGCCACTGATCTTCCAGATGATCTACATTTAATCCACATTTCTAACCTTCTTCTACTACACCCTGCTTTATCCTATGAGATGTCACTTTTTTGTCTAGTCATGAGTCAACCTGAAGCAAAACAAACTACCTTTCAGCCTTAGTTACCAAATATCCAACCTTAATAGCCAAATATCCAAATACAACTTTCATTAATTCTGTCTTTATCTCAGAATACCACATTAGAAGTCTGGGTGAATATTCCTTTTTCAAAGTATTTTTCTTCTTTCTCCAAGCAGTAGTTAAATTCTGAAGGTTCTTCATTACCTAAGTTTTAGTGTTTATCGACTCAGCTCAAATTGTCATCACCCCAGGGGCTGGGGATTTAGCTCAGTGACATAAGCGCCTGCCTTGCAAGCAGGCAGTCGTGAGTTCAATCCCTGGTACCGATAAAAAGGAAAAAGACAAAAAAAAAAAAAAAAAAAAATTGGCATCACCCCAGTCCTTATCCTTGTAAATTTTACTGCCAAGCCCCAAAGGCTATCTGTAGCACAGATACCAAAAAGTCACCCCTTCCCTCCTACCCACATGATCGTCTTCTGGCAAGTCAGTCTTCCTAAAAGATTGTTTTCATCATATCATTCCAGGGAAGGAAAAGTCAAGAAAGTAAAATTATTGAGCAGCTAAAAACAACTCAATTTTTGTTTCTTAACAAAATCTTTTCAACTAATGATAGGACATGTGTATTAGGATTTCTGTTTTACAGATGATGGGAGTTAGGGTTGGAAAGGTTAACTACTTGTTCAAAATCATGCATGTCTAATTATCATTGCAGCTAATATTTGAACTTGTGCACCCTAAGTTTCACCCTGTTGTACAAATAACTTCCAAAGGTTCTTAATTACCTAGCATATTACCCATGCAATCTTTTATGTTTTTGGTTTCTACAGTGAATAAGGTACTTCATTAACTGATAAAAGTGAGATTTTTGTCTACCAGGTGTTTACAGAGTGGGTAGAAAGATAATATATGAAAACAATTAATGGTGGAAATTTTTTTCCTGTTTGTTCCTTGATATATCTTCAGCTTCTAAAATATTCCATGATAGACTTTTTAGGGCTGCTTTGCATAATCAAGAAGGCTTAAAACAACAGAAATGTATCCTCTCACAGTTCTGGAGATTAGGAATTTGAAATGAAGTTCTTGGCAGGATTGTTTCCTTCTGGTGGCTTTGAGAGAGAAGTGTTCCAGTTCTCTCTCTAACTCCTAGTATTTCCTGGTGCATAGCTGCAACTGTCTGATTTTTGCCCCACTCCCCTTTACACAACCTTCATCTCTTGTGTATCTCAATGTCTTTGTATATTCTCAAACTTCCCTCACTTTACAAGGGTCCTTGTTACTGGAGTTAGCACCATATCCAATCCAGTATGAAGATATTTTAATTGATTGCATCTGCCAAGATCTTAGTTCTACATAGGTTATATTCATAGCTTCCAAGTGAACATGAATACAGAGTGGATGAACATTGTACATATGATTCCTATACCACCTCTACTATAATAGCCACTCAATAAGTTTTTTGAATAGGAAGCATGAACTAAGAAGTTTTATAATAGACATGGAGCTTTTAAAGTTCACACTAACTAGTTCACTAGGCATTTCTAACTAGTGATAAAAAAAGACTCCATAATTTGTTAACCCTATAAATTTAAACTTTCATCTCACTACATTTCAACACAAAATTTAGTTAATTAGTCTGATTTCTTCCCTAGCTTTCCCATCTGTGATACTGTATTCTTGTGTGTTCAAGTTCATTTATTTTCACTGCTTCTTAATTATTTACTTTTTCTCTCCAACTATTCACCTTGTATTTGTCTTCTAATGTCATTAAATATCATGTTTCATGGGTCTTTTCATGATTACTTCATGAACCCACTTTCAGCTATCCTTCATTTCTCTAAAGATTTTCTTACAATGCATTTTGCTCCAAATCACTTGGAGTTTCAGTTACCTGTTAGTGTGTTAGTGGGCTGTTAGTGGGCTGCTCCCAACATAATGGTTTATAAGTAGGGTGTTGTTCATGGTGATTCTGTAGTTTGGCTGAGCATTTCCCCAGCTAGGCTCACCTTGACTTCCTTGTGTGGTGTGGCCCCTCCAGTGCCAGCTGGGCAGGAGGATCAGAGACAGCCTCTTCACTGTCAGGCAGAAGGTGCTTACATTGGCTAAGGCAACTCCATGTCCTCCATGGCCTCTCATCCTTTACTGGGTTCTGTCAACTTCCTCCGGTGGAAGTCCCAGGGAAGTGCTTGAGTAATGTTTGGTGGAAGCCACACACCTCTTACTGAGACTTCTGCTCCGCAACGCAGTGTCATATCCATCTCGTTCCATTAGTCAACAGAAGTCACAAGGACAGCTCAGACTCCAGGGCCAAAGAAATAAATTTCCTCTCTTTGTGAAATAATGACAAGTCACATAGCAGAAAACAGTGGAGGGAAAAAGGAGAAAACCGGGGGTCAATATGCAGCAATCGGAACATGGTAGTATAATGTATATTGCCTCTTCTTACTTTACAAATGTATGTGTTTTATCCTAATTGGTTCCAATTTCATTCTTAACTTTGCTTGCCCTTCACAACAAACTGCTTGAGACTTGGCCCATCTTTCATAGCTTCTAGGGAAAACCCTTAAAATCTACCTATTTATGGTGGATCTGTTTTAGCACCTTCATAGTTTAAGTGTATTTTGTGTTAGCCAAAAGGCAGCAGGTACCTGAGGCTTTGGATGAGAACCTGAGTAGAAGCTTCTGAATGTTCTCCCTTCTTTTGAAGCTAGTCAAAAAAAAAAAAAAAAACCCAACAACAACAACAAAAAAAACAACATATTCTCTTCAAGAGAGATTATATTCTCTTCAAGAAAAAAGTAACAGGTGAGGCAATTTTGGAAGATAATGAAACCATGATTCTCAAACCTCAATGAACACATGCACACATATTTTTTTTTTCTGATTTTTACTCCTTCCAGTAAGTGAGAAGCTCTAGTTTCCCTTGTGATTCCCTATTTCATGCCTACAAGTGATGGCATGTAATAAAATCTAAATACTTTCATATGCTTGGTGCATGACATAGAAGTACTAGGAATCTAGACATGCTCTATTTAAAGTGTGAAATAGTCAAGAAGACAACAACAAAAAAAAAAGCCTTTAAAAACTGCAAGTATTTGGAGGAGGCTGTAGAATTTAGGGTAAAACGTGAGGAAATGTCTGTGTTAGTTTACCAGTCACTGGACAAAACACGTGGTATGAAGGAATTTTGGCACACAGCTTCCTAGGTTTCAGTCCGTGTTTGGCTGGCATTGTGGCAGAAAGGCAGAGGAAACTTCCTCACCTCGTGGTAGCCAGAAAGCAAAGAGAGAGAACAAGGAAGAGCTGGAGAAAAAGACAGGAGCCAAAGACAGAAATATGTCTCTATAGGTTACACTCCCAGACTACTTCTTCCAGCCTGGCTTTAGCTCCTGACAGCACATACAGCTTTTATCTTATTAACAGATTAACTCACTGATGAGGTTTGAGCCCCATGAGTTTATTAGCTTCCAAAATCCCCACTTCTGAATACATGAGCTTTTGGGCTGACATTTTTGATCCAAAACAGTGACTTCTCTAAGTCAAGAATGGACAAGGATATGATCTTCCTTTCTCAGTGTGGTAGAATGACGTTCTAAAAATTTAAAAAAGATTATTTTACAAAATAATTGTCATGGTTTTAATTGTATCCCTTGAAAAGATATTGAATTCCTAACTTTCTATACCTGCAAGTGGAATCTTGTAGGTGTTGCAGATAATAAAGCCCAAATAAGATCATTGGTGTGGGCCATAAGCTAATAAGCCCAGTGTCCTCATAAAATAGGGAAACTTGAACACAGAAGCATATGCAGGTACTAGAAAAAGGATATAAGCACGCTTGGAAAAGACATCCATCCACACCAAAGATTGCCAGCTTACTACTAAAAACTAGGAGAACAGAATTGAACTACTATGATTTGAATAGAGTTTGATAGCAGAGATCATTAGAGTCCTCATGACTGAATTATGGTGGCTTTACAAAAGCAGGGCAAAACCCGACACACATATGCAAGTATACTTCTGTCACTTGATGCCCTGCACTGCCCTGGACCTTTGTCAGCAAGAAGACAGTCACCAGATCCTGAGCCTTGTACCTGTAGATCCATGACCCCCACAAAAATCTCTTTTCATTAAACTTAGTCTGTGATTATTTTGTTACTAACAATGGAAAGCAAACTAAATCAGAAATAGATTGTCCCCCACAACCTTTTGTAGGAGCCAATCCTGATATCTTGACTTTAGACTTTTAAAGATTCCAGTGCTCTGAGGCCATTGTGTTGTTTAAGCCATCCCATTTGTGGTGATTTATTATGAGAACCTCAAAAAACTAGCACAGTGATCTTCATATATTGCTATTTCAGGACCTCCATGACCAGAGGAAATGAGAGACAAATTCTGGTGCCAGTAACAAGATGCAGATTATTTGATTTAAGAAGCAAGCATTTTACACAATCTAACACCTGAAGAAATATGAGCTTCCTTTCTGTCTCTCATTTTTGAAAGAAACCTTGTATTATGGGTTAGTATAATGTTAACCTTAATTTTTACCTTACAACCATGTAGCTCATAGATCTACCCCTATTTTCAGGAAAAACAACTTCTCACTAGTTTTGATTTAATGAATACGTAATTTTATTTTACACTTGTTCTGTACAACATGCTCACTTAGGAAATATTTAAAAGAAGCAAAAATAGAAAGAAAGTAGCTTTCTTTCCATGGAGAAGCTGATAATAATTTGTGGGGGATGCAAGACATTCATCAAACTAAAAGGCAATAAAAGGTGATACCTAATGGATTTCCAAACCAAGCTGTGTAAGGGTCCTTTAAAAGTCAGCATAGTGTAAACTTCTCACCAGAGAACTGCTGTGCTTAAAACTACATATTTAATATTTGCAAGCACACTATGCAATATTCCCAAAAGGGAAACGGTTACAAAATCAGATTTTGCTTTCTTCACCAGCCTTGGGGCTGCACGCGTGATCTAGCACCACACGTGTCCGTGTCTCTATGTACTATCCGGCGGGGAGTGGGGGGATGGGGGGCTTCTGACTCTGGACTTCCCAGTAAGAAAATGATTCCCTGGAAACAACAGAAACCACAATGTGGACTGTCAATTAAATATGTATGTTTTCCACTTCCAGTTAATTCATTATACATTGACTCTATCATTACATTTGCATTATTGTGGATATCAAACCACAAATCGCATACTATAGTATAAAGTGATAGGAGACAGAGGATGTAAGGATGTATGCATCTTATCCTCTCCTAGAGCTTTCAAAAATATGGATGAAATAAACAAACAAATAAAATAAAATTTGCTTCTGATATTAACGTCACTAAGAAACACAGTCACACTCCTAGTCACTTTTTCTGGCACAATATATTTTTCCTTCTTGTTGTGTTAATTAATTTCTATTGATCGTCAGCATGTGGTCTCCACTACTCTTGTCTCACATCACTGAGGGCTGTTATTGATTGCCTACATCAGGGCTCTCATAATTATTTGCAGAAAATTCTAAACCTTTGCTGAAGTACTATTTTTTTTTTTTTAACAACACCAGGACCACCAAACCTTACTGAAGAAAACTTTACTTCACCTGTGATACCTGGCCATCCTCAGAACTGAGATGGATGGACAGCAGAACCAGGATGACCTGATGAAAGCATTCCTGAGATGATGTTCCCATATCGCCTCTGTGCATTAAAATCAAATGCAGAAGTCCCTGCTCGCCTCCACCCGCACCCTTCAGTGCATTCTTCTCCTGGAAATCACTCACTGCTCTCTTGCAGTGTACCAATAAACTACTTTTCTATATTCCTTGATTATTGATTTTTTTTTTTTTTTTTTTTTTTACCAGCCATAGCACCAGACTCTTACACACCATGGCTGGCATGGCACCATTCTGGGAAGTAAATGATGGGGAAAAGAGAGAAAAAGGAAAAGAAGAGAAAAGAAAAGAGAAACAAGAGGGAGGGGGGAAGGGACGGAACAGAGTGGGTAGAGGGAAGGAAGGGAAAGAAGGGGAGGGAAGGAAGAAAAAGGAAAGATAGGATAGAGGGTATGGTAGGAAATAGAAGGGACTTGTATACTGTATGCTTCTTACTTGGGAACACCACGGTTAAAAAAAACATTGTCACTATCTACTATGCTACTGATGTACATAAATAGCATATGGTTATAGAGTGACTTAAAACATTTGTAGGACCTTATAACTTTGTCTTCTTTGATTGGCAGCTTGCACTGAGATTTTCCTGAACTTTGTTCATTTTGCAGAAATTGTATCTTCTGGGTAAGAATGAGTTAGAGTTTAATCTCTCTGAAAATGATCTAATCACAAAGGACACATGAATCAAAATTTCATATTCTATAGTTCTTAATAGATGAGTGATATTAGCCCCAAACTGGTGGCAGAGAAAACAATGTCAGAGTTTCTCCCTGCCCTTGGGCACAAGTGGACTGAGAAATCTGAATTCATAGTATTCCATAAAACTCAGGTTCCTTATTAGTTAGGTAAACTCATTATTACATGTCAAAATTAGATAAGCTTTACTAAACTTTACTGAAGTTAGAATGTTCTTGACAGAACTAAACAAAAGATTGAGCATCCAGCCTGGGGAAGGTATAGGTCCCAACCCAGTTGGATGTGGCCAGCTCCTGTAAAGAGATGCCCCAGAGATGTGAATGTATAATCAACAATGCCCAGACCTGGGTCCAGAAATACTGAAGTGTCTCGGACTTAGGCTCACAAATGAGTCTGCAGCTCTGAAGAGGATGTCTATTCTTGTTTGAGAATTGCCAGGGATAACATTTCACATCCCGGTGTTGAAGACAGGCCATCCCATTAGCCTAACTCTGTGGAACAATTTTGTTTTAGAAGCATTCTGAAAATGAAAGCACAATCTCTTTTGACTGACAAAAGATTTTGTTAAAGCATTCAAATATAAGATCAGTGTGACCTTGTGTGTAGGGAAATCATTCTTGAACATTTGCCTAGTTCTATGCCTATTCAGGATTCACTGCTTCTTATTGCTATTGATTCTATTCACTAATTCAAAATGAATTTTCAAGCACTTTTGTATGAGCTGGAATAAGGGCTCTGGATTTACCATCATAGATCTTATTAAGGGGACATAGATATTAACTATAAATAATACTGCAAGGGAAATCCCATGGTGCTATAAAAATAATAGTAGGAGAAAAATGTTACTGTGAACTAAGTTACTGTGGATTCCACTTAAGCTGAGACCTAGAGGTTATGAAGATACTATCTGTAGGGAAGAAGAGGGCAGCCTTCCAGCTTCTGACTTCACAGTACGGAAGAGGTGAGCTGGCTGAAGAAAGTGAAGGAATCAGGCAATAAAGGCCAGAATGGAACAGCAGTGGTGAGGCAAGGAGGAGACAAAGCTGGACGGACAGGTAAGCGGTGGTTACCACACGAGGCCTTGCAGACTATGATAAGAAATTTGTGTTTTATTCTAAATGAAAGCGAAGTCATTAAAAGACTTTCCTAAAGTCTTTAAATTTAATTAATTTCATTTAAATTTGTAAAAGAGCAGTCTACATAGTGCAATAAATGGGTTAGAGAAAGAGGCAAATGGCCAAGAAGGACACAAGGAGACCTCGGTGGTTTCACAGTCTAGACTGAGAGATGGTGACGACTTGGAGAGGGTTATGGTTAGTGGGTGGACAGGTGAGTTTGAAGGTAGACTAGTTTTGTGATGGGGTATATTTACAGAGAGAAGATGAAGGGATAGAGAATGATTCCAATGGCTCTGATTTAAGTATGTAGGATATAAGTATGTGTTTACTGAGCTAGAAAGCCATAAGGGAATTTTAGCTTTCAGGGAGAAAATCAAGAGTTTAATTCAGGTCAGGCTAATCTGGGATGCCCAAGCCACAAGAAACAGACATGAAAAGTAGGTGGTTGGAGAGCACACACTCTTAAAGGATCTCTGCTGTGCTGTGCTTTGTCTCTGCCTCTTTACATAGCTGCTTTGAGTTCCAGCTACTCCCAGATCAGAGGATGTGGTCACCAAAAGGAAACTCAATATTTTCCTTTAAAAAGTCACATTCATTCTGCTGCGCTTGACCTGGCAGCTACAAGGTAAACCACTGCCAGGGTAAAATTTTAATACAGATAACAAACTGCATCTATTGCCCACCACATCTGCCTCCTGCTTTACTGCAGCAGAGAAGGCACCACATGTAAAGCAATAGACCACCTCACAGAAAGAGAGGCAAGTGGTGCTGGGCCCTCCAACAGTGAGATATCTCAGATGGGAAAACTAAATTTCAAAAAGTGGAAGAAGACTAGAATGTAAGGTCAGGGTACAGCTCCTGTTTCTGAGGGATATCAAACAGCATTAAGAAGAAAGCAGGAGAGGGGAAAACAAGAACAGTGCCATTTTGGAGAACTTCAGAACTCCCAAATAAGCCAAAGTCCTCTGTCTTAATTAAATATCTGAGGACATGTATACTGGGCTCTCTAAATCACAAAGAATCTTTTTTTTTCAGTGGGACAATAAAGCATTTGAACAAAATATCTAAAAGATCAGTTGATGGTTTTAAACTTGTATTTGACATATTACTAGAAAATCAGTGTGTTCTACTTAATCCTGGCCATGATCTTACATATGTCATCCCCATTTTACAAGTAAAGAAACTGAGACATGTCTATAAAACCAACACTGTGGGAGACTGGTGCAGGAGGATCACAAGTTCAAGGCCAGCCTTGGGAACTTTGCTATAGCTTCTTTCAAAGTAAACAATAAGACGCTCACAGATAGAGCAAATGCCTAGCATACAGGACACCCTGAGTTCAACTCCCAGTACCAAGACTCAGAGAGAAACTGAGACTTATAAAGCTTGAGAAATGTGCTCAAAGTTATATATTTATTGAATAGTGGAGGTAGAATATAATCCAGCACAATCTGACTTTCATATTAAAGTGTTACCAATGAAAATGTATCTCAAATTAAGCAGAGAAGTATAAACTTGAAAACTAAGTAGGAAAGTAATTGATGAATTTCTTGGTAGTCACTTATATGACTTTGCTTTAATATTAATAGTTCCTATATTGTATTCATTAAAATATAATTTAAATTATCATAAAAATCAAGTAACTAAAAAACTCTCTTTGACAAGCAAAGTATAAAGGTAAAAAAGAGTATAAAAAGAGAAAATGTGCTTTAAATTTAACAATAGTTTTCATTTTGATATCTAAATTGAAGAGTAAAATATGTATTACTAATTGTTTATGATTACAGGCAATTCATCACCTCTTTTCCAATAAGTAAAGATTCCATGAAGACAGAAGAAAAAATATTTCAGGATAAAATACCCAGAAGTCTATATTTCCATCCACTGGCCTATTTGTGTCTTCTGAGTTCACATTCTTCTCGGTTATCTTTCTTTTACTCAAACTATTTCTTCTCCCTGTGTAATTTTAATGTATACATATTTATGGCTTAGTACATCTTCAATATCATACATATACAGTGTCTGATTCATTTCACTTGATTTAATAAATTGTTGATTCATACCATTGAATTGGGGCTGACAACATTGTAATATCCAGAAATAGCCTCCTAAATCACATATTTTCTCAGTAAACACATCATAACCTTGTTGCTCTTAAAATATTAGAGAACACTTCGGACCACATTTGGCGGTTGGTGGAAACAGCAAAATCAAACCAACCAAAATCAAGCCAACCAAAGCATAATCCTTCTTTACAATGACACCGAGTATTGCACTAAAAAGGTGGAGACAATCACACATCTCCTGCAGCTGAGAACATGTGTAGGATGACACAAGTGTTTTGGCACTCTGTATATGTCTACATGATCACAAAATCACTCTGCACTATAGTAAAGATTTTTTGTTTTTTCTCTGCTTTTTCCTCCTCATCAAGATCAGCACTGTCCACTAGAAATGCAACATGACCCATAAATGTGAGTTAGTGCATTCAATGTTGCAGTAACCAAGTTTAAAAATTTTATTTCCTCCAAATGTTTGAAGTCTAGCATATATTTTATAGTTGTAACCTACTTCAAACTGCAGTAATTTCAAGTGTTCGGGGGCCACATATGGCTTGTGGTCGCCATATTGGAAAGCACAGCTTTAGAACGATGGCTGGGGATTTAGTCCCCACTTAACATCATTCAATGAATTCATTTACTCACTGTTTTCTATATTCCACACATTAGCCCAAAGAGTTTATATATTTTATACCATTCTAGTCATAAAATCACCTTTCTATTAGCTGTTGTTGTTAAATATACAGTTGTAGCTGTTGGATGTTAAATATACATCCAAGATACACTACATTGTCCATAGTCACAGAATTCCAGAACAAGAATTTGAAGGCTCAACTACCTGACTGGATCAGATCTCCAAATATGTCCTTATTAAAAGACATTAACACTTCATTAACACTTCATTTAAAACATCCATCAGTATTAGCCGAAAGAGGGAGTGATCACATGGTGTACTAAGTATTTCCAATTTATCCAAACTTAGACTGTATGGCTAATCACTGTGAGAACCAGGTAATGTTCATGAGTTTATATGTCAGAGTACTTTAGCAAACCAGATCTGCTTACTACCAGAGGCTAATTAAAAGGACTGGCAGCACTGTTGTCTGAGCCCTGGATTGTGAAACATAATACATTTTTCACTGTTTTTGTTGACAATCAGATATTTTGCATTGTTGTTGAAAATGACATGAGAAAAGCCATTGTTATTCTTGGAAGCCTAACAGTCCCCCTCATTTTCATCTTGTGTGAAAGACTTTACAGTGTTTTTCCTTACTGCTACTTAACAAAAACCTGTACAGTTAAAAGAAAAATACTGCAGGACATATCTACTGGATGACAATGTAATAACCAATTCATCATGTTTTCCTTCTTATGATTCCCAAAAGGACTTAAGGTAGTTTAATCAATTTCTAAGAACCACCCATCCAAAAATGATATACAAACATCTTTTTTTTCCATTCAAATCCTCCTGTATAAAGATCTGCAAAGAGATAATTTGTTTGAGAGCAAAAATTAAAAATAAAATAGAGACAGGAAAAGGTTAATCAGGGAAAGCAGCCATAGCATAATGATGCTTGTTTTAGTCTGTTAAAACCTAGGAGCAGCCCTTAGTATCTGATTAAAAATTGCAAATCATATTTTCAATTTCCCTGAAGTCAGACTTTGATTACAGCAAATGCTACACCACTGGCTCAGCTCTGTTTCCAAGTGTGTCTCACACACTTGTACAGAAAGTCAACTGGTCACTTCCATCCAACAATGGCCTTACATCTACGCAACAGGGGCTACTACAAACCTTCAGCTGTTCTTCATTAATGATGTTTTCCTACTGTGGTAAGGCTTTAAATAGAAAAATAGCCAGAATTCTATTTCTAATTCATCTATTCATCTAATTCATCTATTGTTCTTCTTCTTCATTGTTTTTTTAGTTTTGTCTTCTTATATCTCTTTTTCTATTAAATCTTTTTATTGGCACATGTTTGTAATATATAATAATTACACTCCTTACAGGAAGTTGGTAAGCATACATAACTCATCTTTAAACAGTCTCTCCTATGTGGAATTTCCAAGAAATAAATCATACATACATGTCACATACCATCACAAAGTAACTAGAACGAACCACATACTTCTACTGTGGTTTAAAATATTCTCCCGTGATGACCAGAAATGCACCATCTTCTCCCAGAAGGCTGTAATGTTTGATGGAAATCTGGAAACCAAGGCCTAGAGCTGCTGGTGTTTCTATGTAAATATAAGAGGTTTGCAGTCAAGATAGTTATGCTGAAAAAGAAAGAAAAGAAAAAAAAAAAAGAAATCCATTTAGATTTTATTTGGATTTTTTTTGAAATACTACAAAAGTAATGCCAGTGAAAGTTACTTTAAAAATCAAAATGTGTATGGGCAGCAAAACATGCTATAATGTGACCCAATCCTTGGTGCCCCCTTGCAGTAGTCACCATATCTGCTGCATTAGGGAAGCAATCAGCCTCCAAAGCCACCGCACAGTCCTACAGGCAAGGAGCATCCCTGAGGACTAACATAACAGAATTAAAACTTAATCACTAAAATATTCTTGGATCTCCTTTTTTTTTTGGTACTGGGGATTGAACTCATGACCTTGCATTTACCAGGCAGGCACTTAAGCCACTGAGCTAAATCCCCAGCCCTACTAAAATATTCTTTATCCCTTACACAATGAAAGGAAAATTAGTAGTTCTGATATACATGAAATGGACAAATTCATAGGAAACCACTAAGCCCCCCCCAAGTTTATTTTTATTTTTTAATTAATTTTATTAGTAGATTTTGGATACACATAATGAGTACATTCATCACAGGAAATTGTACTTATATGTAACATATCTTGATTCTTCCTTTTTCCCCCGTTTCTTCCCCTCGCTTCAACTCCTCTCCTTATTTACAAAAGACTTGTTTCCATTTTTTCCTTCTACTCTTCTTTATTCTTCCCTTCCTTCCTTCCCACATCCTCCCTCCCATGTTCCCTTTCCTAGTTGAACATTTTCTTCCCATTTCCCAATATCTATTATACATTTTGGTCCTCATTTACACGTTAGCCTTCTCACACCAGAAAATGTGATACTTAAACATGTGTATCTGATTTAAATTTTTTTACCTAAAGTTTTTATCTCAAAATTTTACTACGTTTTTACCTAGAAATTTATCTAAAGTTTTTACCTAGAAATGTGTCATTTATCCTTCTTTGTAGCAGAGTAATACTCCACTGCGTAAAAATATCACATCTTCTTGACCTATTCATCTGTTGGTGGGTATTTGGGCTGTTTCCAAGATTTAGCTATTACCAAAATGCTGCTATAGATGGTGGATATGCATACTCTGTTGTAGTGTGAGGCTTTTAATTTCTTAAAGAAGATACCAAGAAGGGAAATAGCTGGATCAAATGGAACTTCCTGCTTTAGTTTCTTGAGGAATGTCCACCCTGATTTCCGCAGTGGTTGCACCAGTCTACACTCCCACCAACAGTGGAGAAGTGTTCCTTTTTCTCTCCAGCTCCTCCAGCTGTTTTGGTTGATTTGTTGCTAAAATACATTCTTTCTGGAGTGAAATAAAATCTCAGTGTTGTTTTAATTTGTTTAGTTGCTTTTTCTCTTCTAGGTCTCTTTTGGTTCCAAATGGATTCTAGGACTCTTTTCTCTAATTCTGTGAGGTAAACATTTTGAGTGAGATTTATTAAATCTATGTAATAATTTTGGAAGTACAGCCATTTTCACTATATTGGTTCTTCCTACCCAAGAACAAGGGATATCTTTCCATTTTTTCATATACTCTTTGATCTCTTTTTCTTAGAGTATTTTAGTTCTCAATGTAGAGGTCTTTTACTTCCTTTGTAGACTGATTTCTCTGTATTTCATTTTTTGTTATTGTGAAAGGTGTGGATTCCTTAAGTTCTCTCTCGGTGAATTTGTTATTTTGCACATAAGGAAAGGAAGAACTCAATTATGAATGAGAAGAGTGAAATCACAATAGATCCTGCAGAAATCCAGAAGGTCATCAATACCTGCTTTGAGAATCTGCATTCATATAAGATAGAAAACACAGAACAAATGGACAGAGTCTTAGATACATATGAATTACTAAAGCTGAATCAAGAAGGCATAAAAATTCTAGGGTTGGGGATTTAGCTTAGCAGCACAAGTGCCTGCCTAGCAAGGGCAAAATTGAAAGTTTGATCCCTGGCACAGGAAAAAAAAAAAAGAAGAAGAAGAAGACATAAAAATTCTAAATGACACATTATTAGTCAGTGAAGTTGCAAACGTAATTTAAAAGTCTACCAACAAAGAAAAGTTCAGGTCCTGATGGACTCAGTGCTAAATTCTATAAGAAATTTAGAGGAGATCTAATGCCAGGACTCCTAAAACTCTAATGAAATTGTAAGTGGAGCAATATTCTCAAATGCATTCCTGGAAGTAAGCATTACCCTGACACTAAAACTAGAGAAAGATCCAATAAAAAAAAAATAACTATAGGCTAATTTCCTTAATGAACATAAATGTAAAATCTTCAGTAAGATATTGCAAACAGAATGTTGCAGATCACCAAGTAGGATTCATCCCAGGGATGCAGGGATGATCCAACATATGCAAATCAATAAATGTAATAAACCAAGGGACAAAAATCACACAGTTATCTCCATAGATACAGAAAAACCATTTGACAAAGTTCAACAGCCATTCATGATAAAAATCCAACAGAAAATTGGATTAGATTGTCTTTATCTCCTCTATGATAAACCACTAGCCTAAATAAACCAACAGCCAACATTATCTTTAATATTCAAAAACTGAAAGCTTTCACTCTAAAATCAAGAAGACAAGGATGTCCACTATTATCACTCTTATTCAACATAGTTCTGGAAACATTAGCCAGAACAATTAGACAAGGAGAAGAAATAAAAGTAATAAGGATAGGAAAGGAAAAAATTAAATTAAATTATCATTATTTGTGGGTAACATGATACTCTACATAGAGGATCCCCAAAACTCCACCAAAAGACTACCAGATTGAATAACCAAATTCAGGAGTATAGTTGATGCAAAGTCAACACTCAAAAATCATGATCAAAAATCAAATTTAAAAGAATGACAAAAGAAGAAAATGTGACTACTCAAAAAATGAGTAGCTAATTGACATATAAGATATAATCACCCTCACTATTAATTAAATTTACATAAACCAAAAAATCTTAATATCCTTTTCTTACACTTTTGACACTGAAAAAGTTGTTAACTATTCTCAAAATTGCTCTTAAAAATGGATCGGGTGGTATCAGAGATGAAACCCAGAGCCTTCACACTTGTATACACCCTACATCTCTTTTTTTTTTTTTTCAAGACTAGGTCTTGCTTAGTTTGCCCAGGTTGATCACAAACTTGTGATGCTCCTGCCTCAGCTTGCTAGATTTCTGCTTAAAAGTGGGTTTTGTGGCAATAATTTTTAATTTGGTGTTATTCATCAACATGATTTAACAATTTCACTTTTAGCAATCACATCTAATGAAAAGTATAACATACAACCCAATAATTAGACAGTAAAATGTCCATTATTAGATTTTCATAGTTAAAAATGAAGATAATATCACTATTCAAAATAAAGATGTAATTATCCATAATTATAGTATAGAGCTTTCAAATAATAGTCATAAGAAATTTAAATAACAAGAAAATGATGCAATATAGAGTTAACAGATACAGTACAGCATAAGACTATCTAGGTATATTTAGATAACTTGTATATGTAGATACATGTTTGAGTGCATGCATATGTATGAATGAATATATGTATTTTAACAGTAATCATTAATCGTAACTATATGAAAAAAACATACCAGAATATTATCTGGTATAGGAACACAACTAGCATTTCTTGCTTCTGTATTTTAATGCCTTTCTGTACTCTCAAATTCTTTTAAGATAAAAATCTGCTAATTCCATAATAAAAATTTTAGATTTCTGCTTATTTTTATGGTCCTTGGATATTTTAAAAAGAATAATATTTGAAAGAACTTTGAAAATTATAAATTAGAGGTTGTAAATTGATGGACCAAATATCTGTTTATATTTGGCTCTTGGTATATTTCTGGAAGTTGATTTTGCTGCTGGTATTGAAATGTAGGAAAATTGCATAGAAAGATCTACATATCCAGCCTTTTTGGAAAAATCAAATCTCACCATCCTGAAGCCAAATTTCCATAGTGCAGTCATGGCTGGGGCAGCTGGTCCTTTTCGGGGCAGTATCAATTTGCCTGACAGTCTGCTTCTCTCATCCACATTGACTTGCTCTGCTCATCAGAGCAATTGGCTTTGCTAGGGCTCCTTCAGAAACACAACTGTGTGCTCATAGCACCCTGGCACGTGCCACCTACCACCTGCAAAAGGCTGCCTGAGCTCAGCCCTGGGCAGCTAAGGGCGGAGCACACCAAGGCCCGCACGGGCTCAGTGGAGTTAACAGGAGCACTGTCCCTGTCTCCAGACTGCTGCCTGCTCCGCCGCCTGTCTCCTCCCAATCAGTGTTTGTCACACATGACCCACACAGCTAGTCACAAGTGTGCTGGAGTCATCACAGTTATGACTGGATTCTGTCAGTCTGTGCTTTCTGTTTCTCAGTATTTTCCATTTTGTATTTCAGATAACTCCTTCTGCCACAGTTTTTTCAAATTTTCATGTAAGTAAATTGATTTTTATAGATCTCCCCAGTCCATGAATATGCTTTTGCACTCTTCATATTAAACTGTCCAGTTAGAGTTCACCCATCCATCCATCCCTTCATTCAGTATGTAGTATTTATTAATGTTAAGAATTTGCAGTGAAAATACAGGTAAGCCTCTGTTTCCTGCCTCCGACTGAGTTGCATCTTTGTGAAGGAAGACAGACAATTAAGAAATGAACAGATAAGGTGATTTTGGAGAGTGATACACACTAGGAACTGGAGGGAAAGCGTTGCAGGATAAGAGCAGGAAGAGCTAGCCTAAGTGCTGTGGAGTGAGAAAGTACTTGGCAAAGCAGAGGTGCAAAAAGAGGTCACAGCGTGAATCCCGAGGAAAGCGGAAGAGAGGAAGGGAAGGGGTCAGCCAGGGAAGCAGGTTCAGCCTTGGGGATGCCTTAGAGAATTTAGATTTTCTTCTAACTGCAATGGGAAGTCTTTGAATGTTTGCAGGGAAACATTTAGATTACTGTCCTAACAGTTAGAATATGAAATGGTGGTAGTTAAACCATGCTGGTATTGACATCCTTAAAGTACTTTAGATTTCTCTCAGGTATAGTCATTTTCCTTAGATCCTCTAGTGCCACAGAAATATGGATGTGTGTAATTAGTCTAGAAGTCAGGAATGTGCTTAAGGGAATAAATTACTGTCATTCTCATATTCTATATGTTATTTATCGAAGGTGTTCCTTTATATTATGCATTGCCTGAGGACCAGTCAAACTATGATGCAAGCCTGCCTCGTCATGTGGAAAATTCTCACACACTTACAAAAAAGGCCCCTCAATTACTTAGACTTGGATATTTTTATACTTCTATTTTCACTTTTTTCTATATGCAATAACTTTTATCATAAAGCTAAACCAGTTTTAATCTTTTCAAGATGATTTATACAGAAATTAAGACCATTGTATGTGACATTAATATTGCACATGACTCAAATGCAGTGGCCTTAAACCTGTGTATAGCTGCTTCTACATTTTGCATTTGAGGGCCATGACAAGCCATCCTATCTGGCCCCTAGAGAACCGTGGTCAATGACACTATCATTTATAAACACAACCTGATTTTTAGAGACATTAAAGTATATGAAAAATGTGCATCTTATAAGTGGTGATAGCATAGTGATAGTAGGAAAAATAAAAGTAAGTTTGAATTTCTTATTTATTGCTTCTCCATGCCACAATTTATCTTCCAATAATCAGAGAACGTGTATCCACCACAAATCAAAAATTTTTCCCTCTCTTTCTCTCTCATACACATACACACAATGACCTACAGTTACATCATTATATACACATACTTGTACATGTATCCATTATAATTTAAAGGCTTCTAAAAATATGAAAATGGATGGAAAAATCAATTTTTCTTTTCCTCAGTTCAACAGCTAATCGAGCCCCAATTCATGTTTCATGCTGCTACTTTCCTAGCTCTGGTTCCTGGGGCAGTTTACTCTCTGAGAATAAAAGAATTATGCTTTAAAGTATGTTATCAAAGATAAATAATATTATGTCTGGACATAATAGTGGTGCATTCCTGTAATCCCAGGACTCTGGAAGGCTGAGGCAGGAAGACTGCAAGTTCCAGTCCCATCTGAACAATTTAGCCACTTAACAAGACTCTGTCTCAAAATAAGAAAAAAATGCAAAACAAAATAAAATCCATAAATAAATTTAAAAAGGGCCGGGTATCTAGTTCAGTGTGAAGACTCTGGGTTCTATTCTTGCCAAGAAAAGGAAGCAAGGAAATAAGTAAGGAAAGAACATTACTTCTGGAGGCTAAAGAAAAGTTTCTGTTTTTTTCTTGTTTTGAGGAAGCTTTTTCCAAAACTAATAGACAAAATTAAAGGAAACTTTTTCTTGTGAGTAAAACAGAAATAAGGTGCAAAGAAGGACACCTGTGTGTCCTCAGTGAAAGGTTCTTCAGAAACATGACTGTGTGCTCATAGCACCCTGGTGCATGCCACCTACCACCTGCACAAAGATGCCTGAGTTCAGCCCTGGGCAGCCCGGCTCAGTTTGCCTGGGTGAGTTAATGTGTGCTGAAGTTTGGACCGAGCATGCTCAGATTTTGGAATCTGCAAGAGGTACTGGAAACAATTCCAGAAAAACACTAAGACAAAATGGTAAACATCAAATATCCAAAATAGAACCGAACTACTCTATTTCAAAGAACAAACAGAATCCAAATCCTTTTCAAAATACTTTTATCACATTAGTTTCAAAAACATTAGAATATAGCATTAGTATCACACTTAATATTTTTCTGTTCTCATGCTTATAAAAATTTATTTGCCTCTAATAAAACAATTTTAATGGAATTCTTTTGCACTACACTATTTTATTGCCAAACACATTATGAGGTACTTACAAAGCACACAGGACTTCAAGTTTATTTCAGAAAGGATTCAGTGGGGTCAGGAAGTAATCCATTTAACAAATGAGTCTACATTGTAGTTTAATGACTTACAAACATGGCTTACCATGTACTGTATGAAATGGGGCCAGGGTTAGAAGACACGCCTGCAGATCTACTGCGGGGTACAATTTCTTCTCTGCTTGGAGAGGAGAGGTTTAATTCACTGACTTGCCAATTTGGAGGGCTTACCAAAGTGATAAAATCTCAGGGAAGAATGTCAGGAAATTTAAATTTATCGTTTTACAGGAGCACAGCTGGAGTATTCTGAAAGTAAACCTGTCACTTGGCAGAAAATAAAAGCAAGATGTTCTGAGAAGTGAAGACATTTCATCTAAGAAACCAGAATAACAAAATAAAAATGATGGATGTCTTAATTATCTTGAAAAAAGTGAATTGTAGAGATACAACATATTTAGGGCATAATCCTGTCTATATCCACATTTATTACATGAACTTCAGCTTATATAACTATGCATGGCTTGCTGAAAAGAAAATTATAGAAATAGTTGTAATGTTACTTGGAAATGTTTACATTTGAGACTGGCTACAAACACAAAGCATCATCAGGCTTCTCTTTGGATTTCTATTCTCTTTCAATTGGGAAGGAATTCAAATTTTTTTCACTGAAGCTATGTCTGCAATCAAAAATATAAGTAACATTATGGCAGTCATTGCTGACTTCCTATAATATTGTTTTGAACTCCTACCATGCTTTTGTTTTTCTGTTTTGATTGGTTCTATCCTGTTGTGGTTTATTTGATTTTATTTTGTGTGATGGTATAGACAAATTTTTTGAGGAAAATGAGATACTATAGTAGCTATTGTTCATTTCCTGTTACTTGGTTTTAAAGTCCTATGATACTTTCATTCTTTTGAATGGTTTTTTTATACTATATTATTATGTTTGATATTATTGTGTGTGAAGGTATGCTCAACTATTTTGAAGAAAAGAGACATTATGGGAGCTATTGTTGATGTCTGGTTGTCTGGTTGTGAAATGCTGTGTTGCTTGCATTATTGTGTTCTGATTTGCTTTGTTCTGTTCTTTTGTTTTATTCTCTTTAAAATTAAAAATTAAAAAATATATAATGTTGTATAGGACATGAAGAGTAAAGTATCCTATTAATGGAAAGAGAGAAGAGCTGGTCAGCAAAGGAAGGTCATGAAAACAATCCAGGTAAAAAGCTATCTGCAAAGTTTGCACTCATCAGAAATTTGATCGATGAGTAATATCTTGAAGATATTGTTCCCCTTAAAATAAGGCTCCTCAAGATGTTTACTGATCCTGTTTTTTAAAATGCTATCAGTAGAGAATCATTTCCCTAATAAAGATGCCCGCAACATTGCCTCTTACAATCACCATGAAGCAATTATGATGTTATGTCTATCCATGTCAGCTAAGACACTATATCCATTACCGAAATAGCACATTTTGAATAAAATTAAATCTTACAACTCAAATCTTACAAAATGATAGAAACAATGCAGAACCTCACTGAAGTGTTCTGCTTGGCCAATAGCAGTGAGCTGGAGCAGTCACCATCAATTTCTAATAATAACCTTAGGCAGGCCCATCACAGGAATACAAGAGGTTATTTTGTTGTCGTCATTTCCCAAGCAGATTCCTTAGCTACTTATGATTCTCATAGGGCCACGCAGTAAATCTTTGGAGTTGAAGCAATAACTGCTGAATCATATTTGTGTTTATTGCAGAAGCAATTATAATGATTTATGCTTGGGAAGAAAATATAATGAAGGGAGACTTTCCCAGTTCCCCATTTCCCCAAGACCCCATAAATTTTAATTGGTTGTTATTATTTTGATTCAAAATCTAAAATAACACATTAAAATATTCTCTGAGGTAAATGTCTGTTCTAAATACACAATTCAATAGCATGATTAGGTCAAGTTAATTAGCTAACCACCAGCTCACAAGCAGGACCTTTAGTTTTCAATAATAGAGGTTCTTCTGTGAACACTTAGCTATTGGAGCTGTTTACATATTGTTTGCAAATTCAAAATGATGTTTAAAAATCCTCACTTAAGCCGTTTATACTTGTGTATCAGAGAAGTATGGTTTTTAAAATACAGTTCACTCTTCAGTGAATAATAATACATTATTAAAGATAAAAATATAATCATCCTTAAAATACAATCAAAATACAACAGGTATAAGAATTTCTAGAACACATGTATATCTATTGTCCAAAAGGAACATTAACTACAAATAAAAGAAAAAGTGTTAAATTTAAGCTGAAAATGATTACACCCAGACCTGAGTCTCATTCTTTGGTGCCTTGAATTTGAGGTGCCGCTACAAACAACCTCCTCCAGGAAGCTCCATGGTCACTGGTCTAACACACTGACACTGGAATTAAGAAAGAAGAGACAAGCAGAAGTATAACATTAAAAGTAAAAAGCTGAGACTATTTCTCAGCTTAGTTTGCAGAATAGAAAAACAACATCTGGAGGATTTCAACCCCCCTCCCCAAAAAAGCCCTACTTAAAAATAAATTTAAAAGAAGTGAAATTGTGAAAACTTACTGTAGAAGAGTTTATCTGCTCTTGAGAAAAACTGTTTTTAATCATTCAACCATAAAAAACCTTTATTGTTCTGAATCCCATGGAAAATACAGCTGAATATATGACATGGCTTTTCAATGCAGAGAAATTATTATCTCATTGAATTCTATCCACAGCACAGAACACAATAGAAATGATGTATCACTCAGTTTTAAAATTGTTGACTAAACACTTCTAGTTCAAGATGTCTAGCTTTATCTCTTTGCCTTCAAAAAAACCATACTGAAATGACACCAAAACAAACTCAGCAATCCTGTCAGCCCAGGAAATGTATCCTCAGCACCCTAGAAAAAGGAGGCCTTTCTGATGAAAATGAACTGAAGAAAAACACATTGCAGCTGAATCACCGGGTGAGTCTAAATTCAAAGGCAATGGGGCCTAGAAAGAGTGAGCAAAGGTTCTCCTTGCTGCCTGTGCCAGAGTCTTGCTTCCAGAAGCTGACTCACAGTGACTGCTTTTCAGTTAAGGCCACAAGGAGGGCCTTTCAAAAATGCAAGTCTAAGGACAGAGAAGCAGGGTCATACTTCAGGAAACCTAGTTCAGCCATGAGGATATCAAAAGCCCCTGCACTTAGCAAACAGGCAATAATGTTCTCAAAAGAAAGTTAACCTGTCCATATCTGTGCTATACTTAAGTAAGTGAGCGCATGCACACCATCTTAGACACTTTCTCATCACTTGGGACAAAACACCAGATACCCACAAGCTAAAGAATGAGATATTTATTTTGGCTCAGGCCTTTGGTCTGTGGTTGGCTGGCCCCAAGGCAGAAAGCATTGTGAAACAGCCTGGGGAGAGGAAAACTGTTCAAACCATGGCAGCCAGAAAGCAGAGAGAGAAGGGAGGAGCCAGGACAAGGAGTCACCTTTCCAGTCATACTGCCAACACCCTGCATTCAAACCAGGCCCCAACCTCCCCCCGACAGAATTTCCACAGAATTCATCAGCAGGTTAACCCACTGGTGCATATGGGCCTGCCGTGGTCTAGTGACCTCCCAAAAACCTCATATCTGAATGAATACCTGAGGCTTTGGGGACATTTATCTAAGCCATAACATACATACACCTAAGAGGAGAGAGATGTCTTATGGATTGAATCATTAGTTGCTTCTAGTACAGACAAATTGTTGTTTGAACATTGAAATATTCTCCTGTTGACAACAGAATGCAAAATACCATAGCCATAGATAAAATATTCATGGAATATTCAGCAACCATTTGTGGAAATATAACAACATGAAAGACAGTTAATGAATTTCATAAACAAAAGAGCTAACGCCCTCAGCAACCAGTGAGCATTAAAAAGTAAGCACAGCTAGCATCTTCTGAAAGATCCAAAAGAACCATCTGTTAAGAACATATATACTAAAAGAAAGAAATCATAAAGCAATCCATAAATAGGGAGAATAGAAAAGGAAACAGAATAAATATTAAATCCCAATTATTTTCTCAGGACAAATCTGGGTATAAAAAGTAAATAAACCAGGGCAAAATGATCAGAAGTATGAGAAAAGAGGTAGAAGATGAACCATGAATTCACAGATCTATGAACTTTAACATCCATCAACCAGGTACTCTACAGAAACGCAGAAAGAGAAAACGGGGAGAGGGGAAAGAAAGATATTAGGGACATGAGGAAAAAGTAAATGCCAGCCTGCATTGTCCCTACATACACCTCAGATAACAGCAAACTAGAGAAAGCAGCAAAACCGTAGCCAGCACGCTACGGAAAAACTGTAAGCAACACAGAGCGGGCCTGAAACCCTCACTGTGCACCTGTCTGAAAGAAACCAGAAACATGACAAGAGAAAAAAATAAGAAAAAACCTGCAGCCACTGACCCTGGGAAAGTAAACCCAAGAGAGGTAAACAGAGAAGAAATCCAGTGCAGCAATCAAGCAATATTGGCCACAACATCAGTGGACATAAAGAAATACCTTCATGACCTCATAGACAAACTTAAAACTGAAATTCTAACCCAAGTGAGGCAAGATATAAAAAGATTGATAAAAGAAATGCTAAGCCCCTCTCAAGAAGACACAGATGGAAGAATAGAGGAAGCCAGAAAAGGAAGAGAAACCCTTGGTGAAGAATATAAACAAAATCTAGAATATATGAAACAGATCCAAAGAGATTACTAAGAAATTAAAAACTCCATTGAAAGCTGGCAAAATGTCGTGACAGAAACTAAAGTTAGACTTTCAAAACTTGAAGAGAGATTTACAATGTGTGATCATGAAAAAAAAGACCTATTAAAAATAACAAGGAACCAGAAAGTAACAAAATTCAAAGGCTAGAAAACAACAAGAGGATCTATAACTTAAGAATAAAAAACATGAGTAAAGAAGCAGGAGTAACCACAAATGAACTTACAAAGGCTATTCACAGAAATAATTAAGGAAAACTTCCCAAGCATAGGAAAAATAAATGATACCCAGATAAATGAGGCATACAGAACTCCAGCCACCTACAACCAAAACAGATCTATACTCAGACATATAATAATCAAGATCCCAGAAATCCACCACAAGAACAGAATATTAAAAGCAGGCAGAGAAAAGAAACAGACACCTACAAAGGAAAAATCATCAAAATAATGACAGACTTAACACAAACTATCAAATCAAGAAGAGCCTGGGGGGAAATAGTCTAAGCCCTGAAAGAAAATAATCTCCAGCCCAGATTGATGTACAATGAAAAACTCTCTCTCAAAATTAATGGAGAAATAAGATGTTTCCAAGACAAGGAGAAACTGTGGGAGTTCATGGCCACCAACCCAACCCTACAAAAAATACTGAAGAACATTTTTAGAGAGAGAAAAAAAAAATATCAGGATTCCAGCAACAGTGGCAGAGAGACCTCAATGAACAGGGCAGACAGTGGAATGAAGAAGAACAGTGGACAAATAATAGCAGAAAAATAGAATAGCAGAGATGAGCCAGAGAAACTGGGCTATAATCTCTAATATAGATAGCCTTGATACACTAAGAAAAAGAAACACAGGCAGAGTAGATTAGGAGGCAAGATCCATTGAGATGCTCTGAATAAGAAATATACTCAATCTGAAAGAGGGTTAATAAACTGAAAGTCAAAGATGAGAAAACAATGCTATATGTGACAGGAAACCAGAGAGAAATAGGGACAACTCGTCCAGCAGCCGCAGATATATTGGATGAAACTTTTGTGCAGTGTAGACTAGAAGGAAGGAAAACCTTGTGGCTTAAGTAAGAAAAAGAGTACAGCTCAAGACCAAGCTCAGGGGTAAAAAGATTCAGCACCACTCAGATAGATAATGGGTTGAACCCCTAATCTAAAAACTAAAGGAGCCCCCAGTACCGATAAAAAGGAAAAAGACAAAAACAAAACAACAACAACAACAACAAAAAAAAAAATTAAAGGAGCTAGTGGAACTCAAAATATACAAAGCATCCTGAGAAAGGGAAAGATGAGGAATTACCTAAAAAAGGAAGGCAGAGGTCATTGTTAATGGTGTATCGGGATTTAAAAGCCACAGTAGTCTTATCGCTCTGTTTAGTTTGATTTTATTTTGTTCTGGTCTGTCTACTCATACTAGATTTGAGGGCACAGACAGCTATCCCAAAAATAGCAGAATATATTATGGTAAATATCTTTAATTCCCTATTAAACTGAAGCCCTGTATTATTTAACATTGTCTTACTATGACTGATCTTACTTGAAGCTGGTTTGTTAGACCACTGTTTTGCCTTGACTGATTTTATTTGAATTTGGTATGCTTGATTATATCAAGTCTAAGAGTAGAGGCAACTACTCTGAAGATGACAAGATGTAATAAGATACCCATTCCAGTTTGATTATGAACTGCTTTTAAAGTCTTAAAATGTCTCCAAAGTTGTGTTTTTATTAAAATAGCTATGTAATACTATGTTCAATTATATTATGTCTGATGATATGGACAATTCTATTGAAAATAACAAGAGCAAGCATAGTAACTACTGTGGATCACCTAATATTGTGGTTTTGTGTGTCTTTTTCATTTCATGTTTTTCTAGGAACTTGTTTTGTTGTCTTGTTCTGATCTGTTTTTCCCTGTAATACAGAAAGGACAGATATACATGTAGAGATTCACACATGGGGAGAATCTCTAACCAGTTTATGGGAACAGATTATATAATGCATGATATAATGAACTGATACTCTGAAGAAGAAACACTAAGATACCCAGTGCTAATTCTGTAGCATTATGATATAAAATCTAGCAATACTATTATTCACTGTTCAGAGTGATATTAGTCTAGCCCCTTATGTTCAGTTTCAGCATACGTAAAGATAAGGACAGCTACTTCAAAGAGAATGAGAGACAATATGGCAGTCATTGATTTCCCCAATGTCAGGTCTTGAAGACCTAAAAAGCATCATCCTGTTATGATTAGATTAGCTCTATAATGTTCAGTATGTATTCAATGTGTGTGAAGATGGGGACAACTATTTGGGAGAAAACTAGAGACAATAAGATAGACAGTGAAGATCTCCAGTGGACTTGCTTTGAAATCTGTGTTTCTTAAAATCGTTTCCTTATGATCTATTTTGTTCCATTTTGTTATGTTTAATTTTATCTGCTTTAAAATAAAATTAAAAAAAAAGAAAATCAAGCTGAAAAAGGTATATGTAATGTACTACCTCCTTAAATTATAACAGTATGCAAAACAATATTTTGTATACATATGCATGTATTCAAAATATTTAAAATTACATGAGAATAATGAACAGCATTTTACAGTGGTAGTTGAGGAGGTAAAGTAGTAGGATCCAGGAGCTGTATGTAGAAGGCTCAAAGTATGCTTGTAATTTTTTTCATATGTACACAAATTATAGTAAATATCAAGATTTTAATAAAAATGATACATGTTTGCTTTTACTTTCTCCATGTTTTCCTACATGCTTAAAATATTTTATAAGTTACTTTACAATCAATTCAACAAGATAATTTTATAATTAACTGATAATAAAATAACTCATTTTATAATTCAACAAACGTTAAGTGTACTTTCAAAAGATTGGGAAAACGAATCAGTAAAAGTTGTAGCTAATTCTAAATAAGGGTTAATGCAATATATTTAAAAATTTATAATCGGAAAAGTTTAAGTGTCTTATCCAATGCCATATAATAAATGGAAAAGGCAAAATTTCTTAACAAAATCCGCACTCTCCTGCTTAAAATATTCAAATAGACCAAAGAGCTAATTCAGATTAGTAGTTGTATAGACTTCAAGTTATAAGGTTGAACAGGACCACAAGCACAAATAAATCCTAGTAGGAAATTTTTACAGCATCATGTCTTTTAAAAAGGAGTAATCCTCAGAATATATAAAGAGATTCAACTTTTAAAAAGACAAAATAAGCAAAGTATTAAGGAGTAATTTCTGAACAAAGAAATACAAAAGAGCAAAAAACATGAGAATAATATTCTCAAATAAAACAATATGAAGTTAAAAAATTAAATTGTTTATCCTATTCATGGCTGACACTTGCAACCATGAAAAGGCATGTTATGTTAGTATGTTTTTTCACAACTAAAAAAGTCACATTTTATTCAGTACTAAAACAAGTTTCTCAGCATAATACAAAGATTTATGCCACAGCACTATTTCAAATAATGATATGTGAGACACTCATCAACAGGAAATAGTCAAAGTATAGAGCTTGCACACCATGGTATACAGTGCTGTTATAAATAAAAACTATAGTTTGTATAAAATGAATTATAAATGTATACTTATATGGAATGGTCACTAAGAAAAGCAGAAAATGAAAAAATATTATTAAAGGACAATTTAGGATAATTCTACTGACTTTTAAAAAGATAAAATTATCATGACATAATGGCATATACTACACACATAAATATGTATCTATGAACATTATCCAGGAAAATGACATTATTACCTAAAGTGCCCTGATTAAAGTGGTCAATAAGTAAACAGTAAGAGGAACTCTGACATTTTTCTGTATGTGCTTCTGCACAGCATGAAATTTTTATAATATGACCTTGAATTACTTTTTAATTAAAAATATAAAATGTTCAAAAAATAAATTTCATACTTTAGTTGTTTATAATGGACAAACCCATCCTTGGTATTTCACTGGGATTTGCCTGTGCAGACCTGACCTTACCAGAAGTATGTGGGAGAATTTTAATGAGCCAGTGAGGCTTAGTTTAGGATTTGACCTTGTAGCCTACTAAAGAATCAATGTACTTCCTATTTCGCTTCTCATGGACAGGGTTATTGGGCAAATAAGTGCTTTCCAGAGCAGTATTGATGATCTCTAAACATTACTAAGCACTTATACTGTCTTTTTTGAGGGCATTATGCAAAATGTTTCTCTTAGTCCTCCCCACAAACTCTCTGAGCAGACACTAATTTTAACCCCATTTTCTAGACGAAAACACTAAGTTTGGAGAGATCAGATAAAGTTGGGACTTGAGGTCAAGCAGTCTAGCTCCAGGGTTTGTTTTGTAACTACTGCCTTGGACTGCTCCCCAGACTCAAAATCTCATCTGTATCTTTTGGGCTTTTCTGTGTCGTGTGCACCAATTCTGAAGCAGCTGAATTCATTCCAGGTTAAATCAGTGTACTAGCAATTTTACAGTGCTTTAATAGACTCTAACAAAACTCAGAATCAACTGGCCAAGCATGATAAGGCTAATTACTTACTATCCCAATAATAATGACTCTCTGAAGACTGCGCGCTACACCTTGCCAATTGTTATTTTGGTATTCTTTCATTTATTGACTCAACTAGCAGCCACACTTCATTCAGAGTGACAGTAAGTACTACCTGACTTTTCTCTTCTGTGACAGAGCATCAATATTGATCTTTCCCCCAGCTCAACACTCTTAATGTGATTGAGTATTTACTGCTAGTCTTGACTGAAGTCATGATAAATGATAATAACATTTATCAAATTCTAAAAAAGTCACAAATTCTGGAAAAGACAAAAACGTACTGAATGTAAGATGTAATTTTGAGTTATTTCTTTCCTTCTGTAGAACTGAATTCCTAGTGCCAGTCTCTTTGCCCCACTGTTGCCTTCTTTTGGTTTCCGCTGAGAAGAAGGCTGTGTCATATTTATTCCCAAGCCATCCCACTGGCAGCTAACTGTTCTTCCAGAGTGCAAACATCTATCTATCCAGCTGTGTTTGCTCTTGGGCATCACAGTTTAGTGACTGATGAGCCGACCTCAAACCCCTAGCTCTGATGAAACCTTCTGCTTGGATATCAGTCGAAAGGTCAATGGAAGGTGTATCTTATTTTTAGTAACAAATACATACTTGATGGTCCATATTACCCTCACAACTTACTGACACATCAGAATTCATCAGAGGGCCAGACAAATATATTTAACTTGAATATTTAAAAGGAAAAAAACTTTATATATGTGAATTGATTTTTTAAGTCAATCATTAAAACATATTTGCTTTATTATTTTGTCTTTGTCTCTGCTTTGCTCCCCTTGTTCTCTGGTTTCAGTGTTGGAAAGGACAGCAGGTGATTTGGAAGTCTTCAAACAGTTGGGAAGACACTCACCCCTCTCCAAGTTGGTTTAGCTTTTCAAGTTTGCCCTATCAGCAGAGAATTCATAGAAAACAGATGTACACAGCATTAGACATCTTAGTACCTAGATTATTTAATCCAGTCTAACTCTGGGCTGGAAAAAGAAAGTTCTAGATACACTACAGAGCTCTGATGTTGAGAAGAATCAAGAATTTTCCTGATGGGGGCTGGGGATTTAGCTCAGCAGCATAAGCACCTGCCTTGCAAGCAGGCGGTCATGAGTTCAATCCCCGGTACTGATAAAAATGAAAAAGACAAAAAAAAAAAAGAATTTTCCTGATCCAGAGATATCTATGGAATCAGGACAGCACAGCTTTTCCAAAGATAAGTGTTCACTGATGCAGGAAACAGAGTATAGATTAATATGTTCAAAAAGTGCTGTGTTAACTGTAGCATAAACTATACATGCCCCACATCCAATAATCAGGTTTTCTTTAAAAGAAGAATGTCAGTTACATCATTTCCTCTCTGTGGCTTTTGAGTTGTTTTTGTTTGCTTGTTGTTTTGTTTTGGTTTGTTTTAGGGCTAAACTGTAGAATCATTCAGTCACCAGTGCCTAGGAAGGAAGATTGACATTTTCCATGCTGTACCTGATTACATTTGGTGCCCCTCTCCGCATCTCTTTTCACAGATGGACAGTGACAGTAGCCTCTTGGGAACACCCAGGATGGAAAGAAGGCAGCCCTTTCTGCTACACAGAGAAACAAAGATGGTGTGGTTTATTCTTCCGGTGTCCAATGGATGCATGCTCCTGTTTGTTGTAAAGAGTGGCATTTTTGTCTATTTTTTGATACGTGGATAATACTCTTGAATACCCCAAATTTTGTAATTCCTGAGACTTACAAATGATACAGCATTTAGATAAATTTTCAAGATATCATTTTCTATATGTAAATACTTCTCTGAAGTTCAAGTTAAATTGTGTTTTCTTCAAGAAATATTTTCTAGATATGAATGTTAACCTGGTAGATATTGTCAAAAATATGGAAGGACTTTGTACCTGAATTGGATCTCTATTTCCTTCATAAATAATCTCTGTAGTCTGCTCATGGTTCTGATACTCATCTCTCTGAGTTCGTGTACTTTTTTTAACTTCCACAACTATTACTTTGCTGAGAACTTCCTGCTGAGAATGTACTGATACATATTCAAATTATAATGAGTGAAATTTTTGGAAATAATTAGAAATGTGCATTTTAGAAAAACTGATATGCATATTTAGGAAGAGCAGAGATTTATAAGCAAACAACCCTCTTATTTATCAGAAACAAGGGAGAAAAATTCAGGATGGAGGCTCTCCACAATTTGATTGAAGCAAATGATCTAGTTAACACGTAGAAATATGAGGAAGCTTTGAAAGCGGAGTCATTCTTTGTTTTGTTTTTCATCTATTCTGAATAGAATAGCCCTAGAACATAGTTGGTTAATAATACATATTTGTTGAAAAATTTAACTTATTAATTAAGGGCCTATATTTTTAATTTTATATGTAGGGAAGTGAAGTTGAAATGATTCGCTCTTTGGTTTCTCTGTTAAAGCGTGGGCCTCCTTTGCAGACTTGCTTATTGTGTTATGTAGACCATTGTCCTTCCTCTGCCCTCATCTGCAATGAGCACCATGTATCACAAGGCTGAAGGTAAGATCCTACAGTAGAAGACTGTAAGATTAGGCAGATTGTGGGCTTGGAGTGCTGATCTGGAGACTTAATAGTCCTTCAGTGTTTTGAACTTTAAATGTTTTTAATTCAATATTCGTTAATTATTGCACACTCACTGATGTCAAAAAGGTTTTGGCACTGAAATTTTAACAATAATTTACAGCAACATTCTTCGTCCATTCAGTTGGGGCTAGGAAACAAAGATAAAAAGATTGAGGGACTGATTTATTAGTTTATTTCAGAGAATGATAAATGCCAGAAAGTAAATTTTAGGTGGAAATTAAAAGATGCGAAAACTGATTTATTAGCTGATTTCAGGGAATGATAGATGCCAGAAAGTAAACTGTAAGTGGAGCAGGCAAATGTGCCATAGGACAAGGAGTGGACAGCACACAGACCAGCTTGAGAAGTAGGCAGCTTTGTCAGGAGGTAAAGCAGGAACTGAGATCCAAATAATAAGACGACCTAGTCCTACAAATGGGCACTACTTTCCATGGGGAGAGTGGCCAAGCAGCAGTGGTCCCACAGGGAAAGTTCTGGCTAGTTTTACGGGACAGAAGTCCAGGAGGGATGAAGAAGAAGAAGATCAGCGGCCATGGAAATGTTGTATTGCCGTCCAGTGGGAAGCCGTTGCCTGTTTCAAAGCAGGTTAGGGACACAGGCCGGTATCTTTCAAATTCTGTTAACTGGTTTTGTTTTGTTTATAGCATATCTTTTGCCTGCAAAATATTCAAGGCCTAGAGAGATAAAGCAAAGGGGCCACAGCTCAAGAGAGAAGATGAGAAAAGACACTAGAGAAAGCTCCTTATAATTTACAATGTATAAGACTCACCAAGAGTGCTTGTTTAAAATACAGATTCCCCCTAAGACCTACTGTGAAAAGATTCTGATTTGGGAATCTTAAATAGAATCAAAAAGTAATATTTTAATTCCAAGTGATTTAGATGTAAATGGATAAACTTTTACTTTAATTCAAGAATTGCCTCAAGTTGAAAAGTTTTAAGTCTTTTAGGTAAACCAACCCAACCACCACTACAAGAAAATCACAGGAAGGGATTGTAGTCTAGCTGGGAAACAGTTACTTCCTGCCCTTGACTAGAATTGAATCTTTGAGAAAAAAGTTTCAGAGCTTTCTTAAGCTCTGAAGCTTAAGAGAAGCAAGAGCATAAAGAATATATACTTGATAGGAGTGACAATATCCAGCACATTTATTCAACAATTCAGTATCTTAACTTCCCACACACACTCCACACTCAAGTCTTCATTCCAATTCTCTGTTATTATGGCTATAGACATCATTGCTCATAAAAGTCTTGCTTCTTGACTCACAGCAAATCTCATTGCTCACAGTTATAAGTGTTTGTTCTTCCCTTTGCATTTCTGAGCAGCACACAGAATGCTACAGTGGATAACGCACCTCACCTTCTATCTCGTCATTTATAGGAAATACTCTGCCCAACTCTCCTGAGTTCTCATGTAATTGAGGGCAGCAAGGAGGAGGAGGAGGAGGAGAGAAAGAAGAAGAGGAGGAGGGGGAGGAAGAGGAAGGTGAAGGAGGAGAAGAAGATAAGAGAGGGGAAAGGAGGGGAGGGCAGTAAAGGGAGGAAGCCATTTTGCACCCATAGTCAAGAATGTTAGAAATTCAAACTCAGCTCTTGGCTCCCAAGAAAACAGGGAAGTTTGGGCACAGGGCTCCTTTTAGAATTCCAAACATTCTAAGAAGATGTGGTCTAAAAGGATGCAGCCCCGAGCACGTGGCTTCAAGCAGAGCTTATAATGTTTTTATATCCATAGCAATGAAGATATCCTTGTTTTAACATTCACATTTGCATCTACCAAGAATCCAGAATTGATTTTCGAGTATGCTCTGTGGTAGAGAGCAATTAGCCAACTCACCCAACACTAGTGATTGAATATAAATATCCTTCTCTCCACTGTGCTTCTACCATTACCACATAGAACCAGTCATTATCATCATTTCTTCACAAACTTGTCTTCACCCCTAAACCAGGAACGTAAGATTTTCACTTATTTTTTTCTGTATACTTAACACAGCGTTAAAAGTGCATATTCAGCAAATGTTCATCTATTCTATATTAGTCTAGAATATGGGCAGTGTTCATGTAGAAAGCACACAATCTTTTTCAAAATTCAAATATCCTGTCTTAGTATATTATTTAGGAAAATTTTAAGAAAATGTGGCAGTTAGCAAATCATTATAACAAATCATAGAAGGATTCATAAAACCAGAGACCTGGGAAAAGACTGGCAATAATGGTCTAATATTTTGATTTTTCAGTACATTATCTCTACTGATATGTATTCCCCAAAATATTATTAAATGAATTTTAAGAGAGATTTTTTTAAAAATGCAATAAAGAATTTTAGGAATTAACAACAGTTAACTGAGAACAAGTTATTATAGACTAAATTTAATAGTTCTGAAAAAAAACAAATTACAGACCTAAAGAATTAGGGATTATAGAGCCAATGATAGGTAAAATAGAGGGAAACCTCCCTTCTTTCCTGTTTGTCTAATGGTGGGATACAAATCCTCCATTAGACAAGCCGGCACTGATCAGCCCGGACACAGCGCCCAGCGGTGCTGGAGGGATCTGTGAGCAGACTGCTCCCATAAACACCTTACCGGGTTTCCCAGTCTGTGTGAGGCTGGAGTTGCTGCTTCCTTTGTCCTGTCACTAAGACAAGATTTATGGCTCAGATTTATGGCTCCCTGCTAAATAATAGTTAAGCCAGGCCCTTATGCCATTACTTGACAGAATCACTTTCAAGAAAGCGTAACTTTTTTCCTGAGTGAGAGACACAGCATACTTCTTCTTATTATGTTAATCTGTCTTTTGTTACAACAGTGTCTCAGCTATAAATTAATGCAGGTTGAGAAAAGATTATACATCTTTGCCTTTTATCTCTTTTTATAGCACAGTTATCTTGAAAAAATGGGAAGGTTAATTTCTGTATTTTAGAAATACATAGTTCATATATCTTTTCGTAATACTTCAGTGTATAAGAGCTATGACTCTCGGACAATAAGTTCTCAAAGACATAAATCGTGACTGTTTTAACTATGAGCTATTCCTGGTCCTAATACACAGAATAAATAACTGGAAAAGCATGATTTATAACATAGGAAGGTTGATGCTGACACAGCGGAGCATCTCTGCCAAGTATAAACTTGGACTCAGGATCTGAATATTTGGTAAACTGAAAGTCTGGCCCATTTGTGTAAATCAAGAAGCACCAGGCTTTTGTTCAGAGCTGAAATAAAAAAGAGACACCAGAGAAGAAATGGAAAAGAAAAATGAGGGGGTCCGAACTGACTAATATATGGCTGAGCTGAAGTTATCTCTCTTGCTTGAAGAGATTCCAGGCCCGCTGGTGAGAATTCAGAGATGTGTTCCTAAAATGTGCATGATGTGGGGACAATCTGGGCCACTTTCGGTCCAGGTGAACATTTCTTCTCAGACTTATCATTGGTCACCGAACACTTTACGAGTCCACAGGCTCCAAGAAGCCACACAGAGACTAAGTCACTAGATTTGGAGACTAATGTTCACATCTGTCATTTTAACAGGCTGATTAGTTCCAGGGAGAGTCTGTAACACATGAGTAACAAATGACCATGTGTAAGAGTAGCAAATTATTGAAATTCTAATCGACTTCGATGTTTAAATGTTTTACATTTTACAGGTAAAACATTTAAACTGTTTCTTAATCTTATCAATTTTTACTAGCAATAAATTTAGTTCTCTTTGCCCATCTACTTTTCCAAATACACATTAGAAACATTTTAAAGGTATTGATTTTTAATGTCTTTTGAATTTTTATTTAGTTATTTTGTCTATATTTATTTAGAAGAATATATCATTGTAATATTCACATTCCTGCTATTAGTGCAAAACAATGTATTTTTAATTCTCTTTGAGATATTTTCTGTAGAAAAAAAGAATTTACTTCATGTAAGTTCTGGGTCTCTTAAAAGGCTATTTCTAATTTACATTATATATTTTGTTAATATTGCGAATGAGTTTTTCTTTACTCTTCTTGCTGTATTTGCTAAGTTAAAGTTGCTGGAAAAATATATTTGTTGTAAAATGTTCTTCCTACATGCCATTTTATTGCAATATTTTTAGCTTAGTTTTATGTATTTTCCTATTATATCCTCATATTTGCAAATAATAATAACACTGTCATCTTTGCTTTTCTAAACATATGAGCAATTTACCTCTATTTAAGTTTTATCACATTAATCACAAGTTACAGAACATAGATATGATCTTATAAGCAGGACCACCTATTTTTAAAGGGTTCCTTGTGGCAAAATGGAAATTATTTAGATGTTTCCTAACTCCTTTATAATGAATTAAAGACAAGAGGTGAAGTAATTCTCAAGAAAGGAGGTGATGGGAAGTAGAGAGTCATATTTAGGAATCTACAGATAGAAAACCAAAAAGGAAATACAGAGGGAGACATGGTTGCCCCATGACGTCAGCACCATGGAGCATACTAGATAATTTTGGGGAGCCCTATCCTGAAGAAAGTGTGAAGAATGAATTAAGTGTTAGACACAGTGTCTTGGAGGGGGGCAATATGAAAACAAGGAGCCAGGAGCTGAGAAAGGACAGAGTGAAGCATAGAAAGCAAATTTTGTTTTTCTCACAATTTCACTTGGAATCAGGCTTAAAAACATAGTATATTTTGTATAGCCCTAATTTTCAATATTAGCCAGAGCAATGAGTCCATATGTTCGGTGTCTGTATTTCTGTTTGAAAAGAAAAAAATTTGATTGTCATCACATCAGGCATAATCAATTTAATTCATTCTGGGAAAGGAAGGGATTTTTGTTCTGAACAGCTCATGGTAAGAACTAAGATGAGTTATTAGAGCTAACACAACAACTAATTGCAGAGAGATAAACAGTGACAGCTTGAATTATTTAAATAAAATCAATCAATTAACTAAATTTGCTAGACATGAAGAGTTCATTAGAACTGACTACACACATGGTAGCTTAGAGGGGTCAAGCATGCAGATAGAAACAGTACCTCGTATTCAGAGCAAATTGAGTTTGTTCTGATGCAGGAAAGGAAAGCTCCAGAAATCCAACTCATGGTAGCAAAAATGTTCTTTTCCACTCAGATGTTTCTCTTCCAGAAAATCAAGTTTTAGAGAGTAGAGGTCAGTGTAACAGAAGCATTGGGTAGGGACAGTACAGCTCTGAGAGCAAAACAGCCTGAATTGTGTCCCAGCCCTCACATTAATAATTTAGGTAAAATCCTGAAGCTCTGCAAACCCTGGTGAACTCATAAGTAAAACAAAACTATCTATTTAGTAGGATATTGGAAGATTAATAAAAGAAATAAATATAGATTCCATGACCTGACATCTGACACCTCCAAAGGAAATTTAAGATGTTAGTTTTCCTTTATTGATATTGATATATCATTTTGAAATGTTATTGTTTTAGTTCCCAAACTCTTTAGACCTTTATCAAAATCTCCCTCTCTTTAGCCAGAAGTGACCATTGCCTGAGAGAAGATCAGATACAAATATAGGCAAAAATATCATTATTTGTTTCCAGTCTTGCAAAATAGCACTTAAAGTTCACCTCTGGGATACCGGTCTTGAAATCCTAGCTTTTGATGGTAACTACTGAACCTTGAGATAGAAACAGGTGCTTAAAATCCTAAAAGCTTCCTTTAAATATCAAGAAACAGAGCTCAGAGGGCTTCTTGCTGTCCTATCAGTGTGAACCGGGAAACACTGAGGATGGGGCACAGGTAAGTATTCTAGAGGGAGGAGAGTGTGATAGCTACAACCATGCTTTCTGTATTCCACGTGCTTCACACATGTTAACTCATCCATCTCCATAACAGCCTTTTGTACTGAGAAGAAAACTGAAGCTCATAAAGGTTAAGCAACTAATCCAAGGTTACACAGCTTGTAACTCATGGTGCTCATGTCTGAGCCTTTATGATTTGGCCCCATTCTATCCTTTTAGTCATTGTACTACAGTCCTAAAAAGCCTGGCCCTGCATTTGGGAGGAAGTCCTTAAAGAATACAGTCAGGAATGAGACTAGTCTGTCGTCTGAGCTCTACACCCTTGGAAGGGACAGCTTAAAAACTTGTCAGTCATAGTTAGAAATTCCAAAGCAGTGGGGACTGTGTAAACACAGCCTGCCACTTGCAAAATAGTTCCACAATGAGTTAGTCTGTCCTTGGTCACTGCAGGGTGATCACCTTGTTTTATTAGGATGGTGTTTCCCATTCCTGTGGGTCTGATTCCAAGCATAGAACTAAGTGCTCAGCCTTCTTTGGGGTAAAAGCCACTGCCTCCAATGGATGGCTGCCCTCTGTGTGCTGGATTTCTGTTCCGTACACCTCTCACAGCTCTGACACCTCTGTTCAATATGTCTCATCATTCTTCACTAATAAAATTGGTATTAAGCTAACTCAGCCATTCTCTCAAAATCCAGGTGTCACATCTCATCATGTCTTCCTTTTATCACTGAATAAAATACAGGATTGTTCAACAATTACAGCAAAAAAGCAGTTCACAGAGGGTCCTTATGTGCTACCTCCAGCCCACCAGATTTATATATGTGTGCGCACACACACACACACTCACACACACACACACACACACACACACACACACACACACACACACACACACACACACACAGAGGCATGTGTGACAGTGAGCAAGTCAGCATGAAATGCGTGTTCACAAAAGATGGCTGGTAGAATCTGTCCTCTGGGCCCTGCCCTATCACTATACCAGCCGGGCATTTGGATACCACTGAGGCTCAGACAGGTGCTTCTGAATTTCAGAAACAGGGAGAAGTATGAATTGTTGCTTGTACTCAGGCATTCTGGACAAGAGGACTCCAGGGATTAGACAAGGAGAATGCAGATTGGGCCCCTCAGAGTTGGGTTCCGGGTCTCTCACCTCACCACACAGCGTTCACTGCTGGCTCAAGGACGGCTGGGTCAGGTCACAGGGCTGAGGCTTACCATGTCTCAGGAGTCCACTTTGGAAACAGAAATACAAAATAATCAGTATCATTTTTAGAATAAAAATGAATATTTTTTAAACTGAGAAAATAAAAACTTACAAAAGCTCACAAATGCAAGTATCACAAAATCTAAATAATATTTTATTAATTGTTTATAACTTAAGACATTTTCCCACATTTTGGTCTGCATGCTCATTCATCATTTCTTTCTATACTAATTATTTCATAATATTATCTACATAGAGAATAAAAAGGTACATCATTCAGGTCTTCCTGGAAAGTAGTTAATCAATTTATTTTTAATTGCTGATAGTTGGAAAGTATAAAACATATAACTTCATACATAAATGTCTCTATTGTCTACACCTGTGCCTCACATAGTTTTATTTTTGCATTATTTTCAGCAGCATATATATAATTTAAAATTGTATGTGATCCATTAAATGTCTAGCTGACTGGAGAAAATTCCTGTAGGTTGAATTGTTAATGTGAATTGAATCTACTGCTTATTGTTTTGCCCCGCTGATGGCCAGAAGAATCTTCTATGAGCTATTTCTCCTCCACTCCCCATATACTTCCAAAGCCAGACACTGGAGCACTATGATCGTGAACATTGTGAGGTGGTGCAGCAAGGGACAGAAATATTTCTAGAGCCAGTTGAGTGCAACATTGCCCAGCATGTAATTTAAGTATTCGCAGAGGTAACTGCAAACCCCACAAATATATCATACTAAAAATTACAGATTGAAAGTATCCCATGCTAACTTCCCCTTAGAGCATGAAAATTCCTACATCCACTCTAAGCCCACACTAAAACCACTTTATAAGATGGAGGGTTTGATGGAGGGAAGACAAGTAGCAAGCAAAAGTGGTCTTAGTCAACTGCTCCTAAAATGCTTTACTTTCATAATTGTAAAAATTGTGACGAAATGTAGCCATAATCCTAGGTCTTTCAAAGAGCACAGAAGAGCCCTTGCAAATGAGAAGACCTGGACACTACACTTCTTTTACTGTATAGTGAATTCAGCACGTGGCATGAAAAAACTCAGAGAAAATAAAAGAGGGCAGGAGAGACAGAACAAGCCTGTCTCCTTTGCTCCTTCATTCCAGGGATCTTGACCTTGTCCTAGGACAAAGGAAGGGAGCAAAACCATGGACTCACCCTGGAAAAGAAGATAATGGAAAAAAATCCAGAAGGGGTAACTTAAAGTTCTCCAATCTTCATCAGAAGAGGGGGGATAGTGAGCAAGTTGAGTCCACTTACAGAAAACAAAACTACATTTCTGCATCCCTAATTCAGGACTTAAAATATCAAGGCTTGTGTGTATAAAACAGAAAAACAGAAAAAAACAAGGAAGTCAAGTCTGGTTAAAAAGAACAAATGACAACTTGTATAGGTTTGTACAGCCTTCTGTGGTAACTTCTGTGTTTCTAAAGTTCTGCTTGACTTTGACAGAGACACAGAGCCCATAGTAGGTTTATCTTGCCTTGGTTTGAGTGTGACACTGGCTGATTGTGCAAGGCCTGGAAATACCACATGGTGTCTGCAAGGAAGCTACTCTGGAGATTCATCAGGAAGAGAAATGGATGCAGCTGGACCAAACTACGCCATCAAAAGATGATACACAAGAATAAATGTGGTTGATCCTCAGTATAGGCTGAATTATGCTCCCAGTCATGCTGAATTCCTAAATCAAATACTTCAAACTGTGACTGGGAGATGGGACCTTAAAAGAGGTAATCAGGGTAAATTAAGGTCATATGGATGGCCCTTACTCCCAATGAGTATCACCTTTATCAGAAGAGATTAGGATATAGACAGGCCCAGAGAGACGGTCACGTGGAGACCCTAGGAGAGGCTGAGCCAAAGAAAGAGGATTCAAGAGAAACTAACCTTACCAACACCTTAATCTCAGACTTCCAGACTCCAGAATTGTGAGAACAGAATTTTCTGTTCTTTAAGCCAACCATCCTGTGTTAGGTTGTCCTGGCGGGCCTGGTAAATGAATACAATTTTCAGCTAGAGTCTAGATAGACTAAAATTTCCCTGTATGCTCAGAAATGATTCTGCTTTCATTAAAGTGTTTTAAACACATAGTCCCACCTTTTTCCCTACTTCTGTTTTCTGGAGTTTAACTTACTAATAGTCAATCATGGTCCAAAGGTACCAAATAGAAATTACCTAAGATGAACGTTCATGTGTTTTAAATTGCAGTCTTTCTGAGGGATGTAATGAAGTTTCACACCATCCCACCCAGTCTTCCTGAATCACAAATGGGCCTTTTTGTCTAGTATATCCACACTGTGTATGCTATTTGCTTATTGGTTACTTAGTGGCTATTTTGACATCAGATCAACTATGTCTTAGTTACTTCCTCATCCCTGGGACACAATACCTGATAACTACAATTTAAAGGAGAACAGGTTTTATTTTGGCTCACAGTGTCTGTCTGTGATTGGCTAGGTCCAAGGCAGAAATAGCACTCTGATGGCCTGGGCAGAAAGAACATTCCAAGGCAGCCATAAAGCAGAGATAGATATCTCCCTCCAGACCAGTGACTCATTTCCAACCAGGCCTCACTCATTAGTGCAAGTTAGCTACAGCATCCTCACAATCTGATCACTTTCCAAGCACATGGGGTTTTCTGGGAGCATTTCAGATCCAAATCATAAGTGCAAACTAGTATTTGTGCTCACATCTCCCTTAATAACGGTCCACAAGTACAAGATGAGCAATGCTGAGAATTTGGATATGCCAAAAAGAAGTCATAAAACGCTCTCTTTAAGTGACAATGTGAAAGTTCATTCATATAAATTTAATTATAGTATACTAAAAAATAAGTATTCCGTTGTTGTTTTAATCTTACTATACATGATTTATAAATCAAGCTTTATCATAGGCATGAATGTGTAGGGGTAAGCATAGTATCATGTACAGTGTTTGGTAACATTTCAATTTCAGGTATTGACTGGTTTTGAAATTAATTCCTCAAAAATAAGGGGTTTTAGTAGAGTATCTTCCATAACTAGCAATTTTCTCCAATTTTACTAGTTTCCTGTGAACACTGATAAAACATTTTTTTAAAGGGAAAATCTCCTAAAAACTGATGTTGCAGGATATATACCTTTACTATTGGGGCATCATGAGCACATGTTGTAGAGCTTGGGGACTAGTAACAATTTCTGTGCAAATATTATTCTTTCTCTGTGATTTGTGACTTTAAAGTAAATTGCCTAACTTATATTTGGGATGGGGAATGGAAGGTGAAATGCCTCCTCTCAAAGGTGCCCACGTTGCAATCCTCAGAACCTGTGAACACCTGAAGTAGTCAAAGGTACATGAAATTAAGGATTGTGAGCTGGGCAGTACATCCTGGTTTGAAGTAATCATAAGGATCCTTATAAGTGGAAGAGGAAGAGAGACAAGGATTCATTCAAGATGATATTCTGAGGCGCAAGGATATAGCTCAGCAGCACAAGCACCAGCCTGGCAAGTACAAGGTCATGAGTTCGATCCCTGAAACACCCCCCTCCCAACAAAAAGATGGCATTCTCCTGGATTTGAAGATGGAGGAATGGACTAGGGATCACAGCCAAAGAATACAGCTGGAAAAGGCAGGATGGTATTTTCTCTGAGAGGCTCCAGTGGGAACATACCTCTGCTGACCCATTTTGGACTTAATGACCTCCTGAACCATAACATAATAATTCTGTGTGTTTCAAGTCACTAAATTTGTGGCAATTATTATGTGCTCTATAACAGGAGTAGTAGGGAACAAACTTTCCATGTTTGGATGCTATAGAATCCCCTAAAAGCATAAGCCTTTTCCTGGACCAGAAAGCATCCTGATACAAGTGAGAAGCTTACCAACACACAGTTAAATCTCTACTAGAACATGAATTAAGTTAAGCCATTGAATAGTTGACCAGGAAAAACTCTGGGCCATTTTGCAGCCCTTGAATCCACACCAGGACCAGTACACTGCTTCTTCCCCTAATCTTTTGCAGACTTAGTCTACACATGAGCTCTGAGTTACACCCGACACAGACTTCCAGGCTATTCTAATCAGCGCCCAAGCCTTAGCAATCCTACTTTTCAGTTGGTAAAAGCCCTCTATAGAAGAAATATGCTCCAGAAGAGAGCTATATAGGTACATAATCACATCTATCTTCGCTAAGGAATTGAGACTCGATTTTCATGGGAAGTAGCAATGAAAGAACATCTTGGTAGGATGTGAATTTCACATTAGCAACATTTCCAGTCCAATCACACGTTGCCTTTAGTTTATGTTAAAATAAAATTTACAGCAAGCATCAACTCATTTTAGACTACTGATGTTTTTCTTAGACATGAATCAATAAAAATAGGCCTACTGGTTTCAGAACAAATTGATCAAAATTTCATTTTATGTCTGACATTTAAAGTGGAGCACTACAAGTAGCTCACATGCCCTTAAGAAAAACTTAGATGCAGAATTGCTATAAGTTCAAACTGTTCTTCCAGGAGTGAAAAAGGTTGAGGTTTATCAAAATAATAATAATCATGATAACAATGGCTGCCATTTATTGAACATCAGAGATAAGCCAGACAGGATGGTAGATTTTTTATATGTGTTCTCTAGTCTTTATTATAACTCTGAAAGTAAGTGCTATTACTTCTTTTTTACATATTATAAATTTTAGACTAAGTGATTTTCTTAAAGTATGACAGGTAATGTATGGGAGATAAACCTTGAAGTAGAATATTTATATGAGACATAAGTCTTATGCTTTAGTCACATACTTTGTGATGCACATTATATGAAGACTGGCCACTTACGTTTTCTTCTTATTTCTGTAATTTATATTTTTACTTTAGATACTAAATCTAAAGACAGATTATGGTATTTCCTCAAAATTTTCACAAGTATTAGTGAACATCTCTTGCTTTGCCTTACTATATTCACTTTAGTTAATAGCTCCTTGATCCACTCTTAGTCCAGATGGCTAAGATGGGCCTGAACTCACCTCTTGGCTCTCAAACCAGACATTGTAATTGAGATCTGAGTCTGAATTTTGACTGGGCCTACCCAGCCAAAGTAGCACATTACCCTGACATGATGTGACTTGCTCCAAGGTAGTCATATGACCTAGCAGGATGAATGAGAACTTTCCCCAAAACTTTTATCAGAACTCTTGAGAAAGACATCCTCCCCCCCCCACTGAAGTTATTATAACAATAAAACAAAAACACAAAGACAAAGAAATAACCTGCCTGAATTTGTAATCACCATTGAAGAAAGGTAGTCCAAGTGAAGAAAGGTAAGCCAAGTGATGAAGGAAGCCAGTTTCCGAAGACATCTCAATCTATGCCTGAAGCCATCTGGATCTCTCCATTTCATGACCTGATAAATATATTTCATTTTCTTATCTCAATTTTTAAATTAAAAAAAACTGGCAATACAAAGCATAATCTCTCTCTCTCTCTTTCTGAAAGTCTCTATTAGACACCAATCATGTCTTTTTAGAAACACTAAAACAGCACTGAGAGGACTGAATAATGGACATACTAATGGTCCCCCAAAGATGTCTACTTCCCTGAGCCTGTGTCTCAATTGTCTTACTAAGAAAAATAAATTTCTTCATGAATATGACTAAGGACTCAGAGGTTCAAGGGTTTAAAGTAATCACGAGGCCTTAAAAACAGAGGAGGGAACCAGAAGATAGGGTCAAGCAATGAGATGCAAGAATGAAAAGAGAGTCTACCCATAAGAGAAAATTCTTACTCACCATAAGCTCTGAAGACAGGGTAAAAAGATGGCGGGTTAGTGAATATGTCCCCACTAGAACTGGGAAAGGCCTTCAGGCAGCAGCAAGAAAATGAGAACCTCAATTTTCTAATTACAAGCAACTGAATTCTGCCAACAACGTGGCCAGGTAGTCTCCAGAAGAACCCTATGGAAGAAGCCTTGATTTTAGTCTGAGGAGGCTCCCAACAGTTTTCTGCTTGATGTGCTGTAAGATAATAAATTTGTTTTAAGTCACTACTTTCGTAGTGATTTCTTACAGTAACAAGAGAAAACTAATCTGGTTTCTAATCACTATGTATTTCCTGAGAGAATCTGGGGCAGAGAGAAACTGGACCAGAGAAACCAAAGTTCTTCTGGAGAAAACCCTGGGCTCTGGGGAAGGAAACTTGGGTTTCAACTTCCAGTGTTTATGTAAACACTTCCAAGCAAAGGGGAGGCTAAAAGGACAAGTCACAGAGGTATAATATCAGAAAAAGAAGGATCTGAAGCTGACATAACAGGCAAAGCAGGTGCCTTGTTTTGTGCCCCTGAGTGGTCATTAGCAGGACACTGACAATCGTGTTCGAAAGTTCTTACAGTATCAGTAAAGGAAAAGCAGATGATTTGGGTCTTGGAAGTCCGGGCATCATTACTCAGGGATGGGGCTGCTTCTTTCTGACCTTAGTGGTACCAGTGGCAGAAGTGTGATGGCAACGGTAAGGAGGGTTAAGGAGAAAAGCAGCAAGAACTTTGAATGGCAGGGGCAGGGGCTGGGGCAGTGACAGCACCAAACTTAGAATGATGGGAGCTTTCACAGCAGCATGGTTGTAACAGATGCTGGGAAAGAACATAAAGGCTTCAGAGTCCTCACAGGGAGAGAGGAAAGAAAGAATTCTGGGATGCAATAAGAGCCCCGGGGCAAGGACAGAGAAATCAAAGAAACACTACTGCTGCTATTAGACAAGTCCTAATTGTCCCTGAGACCCCACACTCTGACCACAGAAGGGCACATGCACAGTACTTTATATTTACCCAACCTCCTAAATAAGCCCGTGCCCACTTTTTCAAAGTCGTCACTGCACTTGGGTGATGCATGGAGATTCTCTAAATCTCCCACTCGAGCCTCGTGAGTCTAGTCATAATGACTTCATGAAGTGATAGCCAAACACTAGCTTTTCAAATGTCCTGCTCATTTGTGATAATGTGACACAATAAACAAAAGACCTGGGTACATTTGACAGGAGGTTTCTTCTACTTCTCATTGTACCTATGTCTTTAGAAGAAAATTAATCGTGGAAGCATTTAGTCATATATCCTTGAAGAAAGTACTCAAGAAAAAGAAATGACTCTTATGCAGCTGAACTGGTAACAAAGATACATTTTGCTTCATTCAAGGATAGCAGCATTTATTATTAAGTTATCCAAACTTCTTTCTAAGCAAATGATTTTTTATTTTCCTTCTTTTTTGTAGTAGGCTGGCTTTTTATTCTTTAAATGAAATGTGTCAACATCTGTAATATCATACTGTATTTGACAAATCCTAAGAACATTTGAGTTATTCATTTAATTTTTTAAAGATATCAGAACACTATTTAAATAAACTTTTAGCCATTTGTACTTTGACATTATACTGCCTAAGACAGAAACCACATAAAAATTATTAATACTATTAGCAACAAAAAAGAATTCATGAGGGAGAGCCTAAACTTATGCTCAGAAAGCACAAGAAAGTCTTACAAGTAATAAATACTATATTTTTAAAAGTCACATTGTAGCAATTTTATCCATATATTTTTTAATCTCACCACTAAATAGCTGTGGTGGGTTCATCTATTAATAATTCTATCTGGCTAATTGCAGATAAACTTTAAAATGAAGGGAATGATTTCTAAATTTGAATGGATTATTGTTCATATTTCCTGAGCTTGGAAAATGTGAAAGAAGCCTTCTTTGTAAAACTTTATTGAATTTTATTTAGCTCAGCAGCACAAGTGCCTGCCTGGCAAGTGTGAGGTCATGAGTTCAATCCCCAATGCCAATAACTTTATTTAATTTTATTTGTTTATCTTCCTTGCTGTTTAATTGAAATGTGAATAAAAGATAATTTGATTTTTTTATTTGCCAATCTATATCTACTAACCAGAAAACAGTGGCATCTACTCCCTAACCTCCGGGGAAAGGCACTTAATTATCTCATATAAATTACCCAATGGCAAACAGTTATGCTTCTGTCTTTCTTTGATCATTAAGATTAATTGCAACTCTGAGAAATAACCATCAGTAAGATTAAGAACATGCAGTATCATAATGTGGACTTTTCCACCATTTAATTTTCTTAACAAATCAGGGAAAAATTTAAAGTAACATTAAGTAAGTATGGCTTATTAAACACAAGATACACACTGGAACGACAAAAAATTTTGTGACTAAATCTTGTTTTTCTACAAATTGTTTTGAATCATAGTTTTATAAGAAATCCTTGTATAATATTAAAAGAATGGATTTAAAAATATTTTAAGTTATTTTCTCTTTATTGGCCAATCTGTTTCTTTACTTGTCAAGAACTGAAAACGTAACAAACAAAAATATATATTAGATAGATAGATGATAGATAGATAGATAGATAGATAGATCTAAAATAGTGCAACAAAAACCACCCAAGAGTGAAGATTCCATGAATTCTTTTCTTTTCAGCCTTGATTGAGTAATTGTAGATCAAGTATCTTAAGAAAACTAGAGAATTTAAAAGTTGGAAGGAATCTTGACATCTTCTATACCTTGGTCTCTCATCCATCACATCCATATCTGGATAAAGAACATGCTTGGTTTGCTCTTCATCAGACTCTGTTTACAGCAGAAGAATCCAAACCCCAAAGAATGTGAGGTGCCTGTGACTACTCCTCTAGCCATTAAGAGATCAGAATCTATAACTTCCTGCCCAATTGTCATTCCCTGTGTAGAGCATATGAAAGGTCTGAACAATAACCTAATTCATAATGCCAACATGATATTAGGTCTGGAAAGAATGGAGTCATCTAGTACAAATTGCCATATTTTTTTCTACAGAAAAATTATGAGACTGTAAGAAGAGCCCAGAAGTGGTTGTGTCTGTAATCAACATGCTCTTCACTGTGGGACCTGAAAGCAGGGCCAGCTCCTGGTCACACTATCTCTTCTATTTCTTTATCATCATATATGGGTCCTGTACGTGATTTTCTTCCATAGGCTGAGTAAAGTATTTCAAAGATCTGAGTAATAAAGATTTTTCAAGGTACCCCTAAATTCTTTGAGTTAATTGTAATTGTCTTTGGAAGAGACCATACCAATTAGCCTACATTTCTTCCTATTTGATGTGCATCGAAGAATGGAGTCATCTGCCCTAATTTAGAGTTGAACAACATAATTTGATTCTATATACTACAGTGGAAAACAAAAGTTATGAGGGGTTATAGAGGCATGGCTCTGATCACTTCGAAGCTAAAGTATGTCCTAGGTAATGCTTTAAGAATCAACAGAAGGGGTTGGTAGTTTAGCTCAGCAGCACAAACGCCTGCCTGACAAGCACAAGGTCGTGAGTTTGATTCCCAGTACAAAAAAGAAAAGAAAAGAAAAGAATCAAGAGGAGACTATTGCTTCTAGTTGCAATTTTTGTTTAACCTATAGTCTACTTTTCAATATGAAAGAGAGTGAAATCTCAATCTTTGCAGGGTATTTTGAGATCTTGGTAAGAGAAGCATGGTATGCATTAAGGCTTTCTTAATTGGGTACTAAAATCACTCTTGTCACAGCCAAACTCTTTATACTTGAGAAAAAGTTTTTGGCACAAGTCCTTTGGAAATTTTAATTCTTCCTCAAATCATTTACAAGCCTTGGTCTGCCAGCATCAATGGTAATAATAGCTGCCATTAAGTGATTTCCACTTAAAGTGTATGCTAAGGAATGGATGTGATTACAACAAATGGTTAGGGCTGTGATTACAACAGAGGATAGTTGTGTCTTATGGTAGTCATCTACAGATGATGACTTAGAGAAGCCCAGGGTTTGCTCAGAGTTACACTGATAAAGTTAAGGACAGAGATTACTTCCATTTATGCCTCAATTTATTCGGGACTTCTTTCCAGATTCTGTTTCTCCTTCAGACATGTTCTGGCTTATGATCTCCACCCTGTGGCTCAACTACACCTACACTGAATGCTGAGAAACAATGCCCAAGCTCAGAAAAAATACGTTTGCTCTGACAATGCAAATGGGTTGCTTACTTTCTATCATTTGAGTCTCAAAGAGCAAAGAAGAAGTAAGAAGGACCAAGAAGAGGCTGTTGTTTGTAGCTGTGCTTTCCAATTTTCAATAAGAGAAACAGTAAAATTCACGTTGGAGACTCTCAAACTTGGCGGGTCATATGGGAACACTAGAGAAATAAGCATTTGAGTAGGTTGAAGATATCTGAGAAAAGGAAAACTTAAAGATTGAAGCATGACACTTTTTAATCAGAATAATATTAAAATCTAAAAAAGTGGGACAAAAATAAGTACTAACTTCGGGATAGAGTGGGAGAAGGAAACAATAAGATTAAAAAGGTTTTAGAAATACTAAGTAAGACAGAAGGAATGTAGGAGGTGATGAGGATGATAGAGTGGTTGGCAGGGTGGAGTTTGGGTATAATTTAAAGTGTATATTTAATATTTAATAAGATTTAAACATGAGCTGTCAGAGTAGTACTTTCTAGGTTAGAATAAGGTATTTCCAGAAACTCAAAGGATCAGAGATTATTTTTGTCTCTTAACTATTTATAAGATATTACATAATTATGTTGACACCCCAGCACTAAAAATTGACCTACCCTTCTCAATAACATGGACGTTAATCTCACTGAGGGGTTACTCAACATCTTGTAATACTGAAACATTGCCCAAAAGAAATGAGACTTTATGTGTTGGATGCGATTAATAGTTGAGTAGGTTTGAATATTAAATTTGTACAAAAATAGTATCTCTGAATCCATTTCCCCTCTTAACTTCTAGTGATGAATTAAACTCGCATCACTAGAATTTATTTTATTCTCAATGGCTTATTTATTCTCAGTGGAAATAATGGCCCAGGATGGACTAAAAAGGGAGAAGTTCCTGCATTGCAACTTGTTGATAAGAAAAAATAAAAATGTGTTATCTTGATCTTCCAGCCTCACCTATAAAGCATCACATAAAAAAACATATTGTGACTATTTACCTTGACCTTTATAACATTATTTTTATGAGCATAGCTTTTAACCTATATGTCCATGGCCCCAATTGCTCTGAGAAATAACTATTTGCTTTAAAACATAGATAGATGGGGAGGGGTAGGCAGACATATGTCTGCATAGGTGACCCTGAAGGAGGTATATGTATTATTTTGACAAAAATTTGGTAAGTGAAATAATTTAAACTTCACAAATTTTAAAACTCAGTACCAGGCTGGTATAACTCAGTGTGTGTGGTTCTTGGGTTTATTAAAATTGAGTATTAAAGTCTCTTATAAATCACAAAATTAATATGTTGCTGCAATCAGAAAATATATATCTATATATGAAAAAAATATTCTTTCCCCTGTATTCCTCCACTTTTGCCAGCCATTCCCACCTTGAGTAATATTTGTTATCTTCTCACCTCTTTGAATAGTAGTCAGCTCAGATTTGGGGTGAGTTTTTTATCTCAATGTGCCTGATAATTTTAATGGTATTTTACTGCCAGGCAATGTTAAAAATATGCCCCATATGCCTCAGTGCTTTTTTATTCTTATCCCTTCACCTAGTTTTCTGAGGCCAGTTGCACAAGGCCACTGCTGGACTTGTTGAACATGACAGAGACTTGACTATCATCAGCCCTGAAGCAGAGGGCTACAATAAGAAGCAGGTGACTTCTGGAAGAACATGGCGGATAGATAGCAGCAGCCTCTGAGGCTCTCGGAGAAACCGCACTTGAAATCTAGAAAGGGTGCCGGACAGGAAGTCCCAGGCAAGGGGGGATATTCTTTGCTGACCCAGGAATGAACTAAATTAAGACAAACCATCTGGAAACGCAATCCTGGTGAGACAGCAGGCACAGATAAGGTCTCATCACGGAAGCTAGACCTGCGCCACTGGAAACCACGATTTGAATTACCTGCAGCCACTGTTGCGTCCCAGTCGGCACAGCAGGGAGAGAGGCGTGAAAGCTCGGAGAGTGGGAAGCGTTGAAAGGAGTTGGGAGCAGGACTGGCTGAATGCCCTGCATCAACCTGCGGTGAGTAAGCAAATTGGGACCCTTACGTAGAGAAAGAGGCTTCAGCGGAGGACATACTCGGACTGGGCAGACTCCCTGGAACGAGAAGCTGCAGTGACTTCAGTCACATATCGCCCTCTCAAGCGAGATTGGTGGGGAGTGCCTGGCCTGTGAGACACTGCTGGCTGAGACCCAATAGGCTAGCCCAACTCAGGTCCCAGTGCCTGAAGGTGCACCCTAGAGGTGAAGCCTTCGGTAGATTGACCTGGAGGGGCGGGCCCAGCAGAGGCTGCCCAGGTCTGTGTCTCCCTAGTACACTGCAGTGGGCGGGAACACCTAGCTGGCACAATTCAAACAGACTGTGGCTGACAGGGAAGGAAGCTGGGCCTCCAATACACACTTAAATGTAAGGAACAAAGAATATGGGAAGCAACAAGAAAGGGTCCTCGGCCCCCAATCCTGAGAAACACGCAATAGCACACACGGCACCAATAGATATAAAGTGCTATCTCCAGAGCCTCATAGATGAGTTCAGGAATGAAGTTATTAATGACCTGAAGCAAGACATAAGCAGAATAGTTAGAGAAATGCTAAGCACCGCCCAAGGAAAAACAAATGGTGGAATGGAAGAACAGAAAAAAAGGGGAGAATTGTTTGATGGAGAAAATAGAGAAAACATAGAATACATGAAGCAGGTTCAAAGAGATTACCAAGAAACTAAAAACTCTATTGAAAACTGGCATAACAGCTTGAAAGAAACTAAGGATAGATTATCTGAACTGGAGGGCAGATTTGTAATATGGGAGCATGAAATGAAAAACTTCTTAAAAATAACAAAAAAACAAACAGCAACAATACAAAAACTAGAAGATGACAAGAGATCTATAACTTAAGAATTAAGAACATAAGAGAAGAAGTGGGGACACAAATAAATGGACTACAAAAGCTATTCACAGAAGTAATCCAAGAGAATTTCCCTAATTTGGCAAATGGTAAAGATACTCAGATATATGAGGCATACAGGACACCAGCCACCTACAACCAAACAGAGGCTACACCCAGGCATATAATAATCAAAATTCCAGAAATCCAACATAAGAACAGAATATTAAAAGCCATCAGAGACAAGAAACAGATCACTTACAAGGGAACACCCATCAGAATTACAGCAGACTTCTCGGCACAAACCGTCAAGTCACGAAGAGCATGGGGGGAAATAATTCAAGCTTTGAAAGATAATAACCTCCAGCCAAGATTGATATATCCTGCACAACTGTCCCTAGAAATTGATGGAAAAACAAGGTGCTTCCAAGATAAAGAGGAACTAGGGGAATTTGCAACCACTAATTCAACTCTACAGAGAATACTGCAGGATAGTCTAAAAAAAAAGAAAATACCAAGATTCCAGAAATAATGGCAGAGAGGCCACAATGAATGGAGCAGAAAACGAAATGAAGAATGACAAACTGACAACAAACAACAGAAAAAGAGCTCAACAGAAATGAGGCAGAGAAGATCGGAAGGTAAGAACAGCAATTTTGGAGAAAACAAAACATCATAATAGCTAGTGCTGATTTAGTATCATCTTGTTTTGGAGTCCCATCAAGCATGTATTCTTCAGTCTCCATTGGTCTTAAAAGGTTGTATCTTATTGGATTTTATTGTATATGATAATATAAGCAAAAACTTTTATAGACGAGGAGTTTATATAGAAACCATTGTTCATTTTCTGTCAATTGGTTCTAAATACCCTGTAATAATGTCATTCTCTTGAATGGTCTTATAGTGTCTGGATATGTTTGGTGCTACAGTATAAGAAGTTATACTCAAAGATTTCAAGGAAAGAGACACTATGGTAACTATTTTTATGTCAGGATATCTTGTGGTGAAATACTGTTTTGCTTAAATGGTTATGATTTGACCTGTGCTGTTCTGTTGTTATGCCCTCTTTTATCTCAAGCCCCCTTTTTTTAACTATTTACTTTTTTCTTTTAATTTTTTTAATTAATGGAAAAATAAATAAAAAAATAGCAGGATACATTATACTAACCTACTTTGATTTCCTATTAACTTGATTTGAAATCCTGTATTGCCCTCACCATCTTGTTTTGACTGATTTTCCTCTATTCTGCTTTGCTTGATAGTACCAAGATCGAAAGTATAGGCATAACTGTGAAGACAATAAGAATCATTATGACACCCATTCCAATTGACTATTATTTTCTTTTAAAATCCTGTAATGTCTCCAATGCTTTGGTTTTATTCTTTCCTGATTAGTTCAATTTTATTATAACTGCCAATTCTTCTTAAAATAGCAAGTGGCAGTATGGTAACCATTGTTGATCACCTTATATTTTGTTTTTGCATTATCTATTATGTCCATCCTTTTGATTTGACTGACTCTGTTCTGATATGTCGCATTTGGTTTTACTCTCTTCAAAAAAAGTAATAAGAACTGTGGGAGTAATAAAACCCAAAATGTGCAATTGTTATTCTACAAAAAAAAAAAAAAAAAAAAAAAGTGTTCTAAAGTTTATAACTGCATATATGTTTAAGTATATTAGATAGATAACCATATTACTGAGTGTTTTTTGGATCATTGAACAAAACTGTTTGCACTCTCACTGTTTCAAAGTCCACTTTATGTGCTTCAACTTTGTATCTTGAACAACTATTTCTAAGATGAGAATATGTAATCTAATAACTCGTGATTTCTTATTGTTTATCTTTTAAATTTTATATTACTTGTACCCTTTTTCTGTTTTTTTTTCCTTTTTCTCCTTAAATAAAAAATAAAAAAAAATAAGAAGCAGGTAAATATCTTATAAAGAATTTTATCCTCAACAAAATACTTAGAGAAAGTCCAGAGATGACCACAAGCAGTGTTATTCTTGATCAGACACTGGACAAGAACGTATTTCACATAGAAAGAGCTACTGAGTTCAGTTGAGGATGTAAGGTTAAATGGGACTCAACTCCTTCTTGACTTATGAGGAATTCAACAATAAGGTGGCGCTTGGCAAAAGTGGAAATAAAGGGGAGTTGTGGAAGGATCAAGAAGCAGAGTCTATATTTAAGAAAGTAATATGGACAGAAAGCCTTTCCAGCCCAGGAGATAACTTTCCTGAGTATTATCACATATGTGAGTAAGCAATTGGTGAATATTTTTTGTAGAGGATGTGAAAATAATTGTTCTAGTCCTTTCATTCTGTCACAATGGCTCAACTCTGCTGCGTTCCAATTAACCTTCATTTACAAAAACAGGTAGCAGCTGAAGTTGGCCTGAGGGCCATAGTTTGCTGATCCCTGACATAAATTACCACAGTTTGAAAGTTTGATGCATACTTAGAAAGTTGTGCAATTAATCAAGGAGAAAATAAAAGCAAAGGTAAGTTCCTAGAAGAAAAATAATGAGTGTAGGGTTAGTAAATATTTGATTTAGTAAGACAAACATTTATTGAGAACTTCTAGGTATGTAATACTCAGGGTTAGGAACAAGGAAATGGACAAATTATGACCACTGTCAAGGAAATCACCATTCATCACACGATTTTATAAGATCATATGATTAAGCAATAGCTTTAAAGATTGTGTCCTAGAATGAATAAGATGTTAGAGGTGCTCAGTTAACTGTTCACGTTAGTCTCCTAATCACATCCATAACTCCATAACTTGTGCTATGAAGGGTAGACTGAAAAAGTTGCCAATAAATGTTGGTAAGGTACTGGTAGGAGGACTTGGCGAGTTTTAAATCATGTGATCAGAAATATGATGAAAAATTTAAATAGATCAAGGCTAAATAGTTATCAGAGGTTGAAGTTATGCTTGTTTCTGTTAAGGGTAGTAGGAGTTGGAATGGAACATGAAATTTTAAGTGCCAAAATATCATGGTGCTATTGATGTTTTAGGTAAATGGATAGACTAAACAAAATGTGTTTGCTGCAGGAATTATTACTATAATAGAGACAGAAAAAAAAAGGAAACAGGAAAGATATACCATTCTTGTAAATAAAAGTTTGTCTATTTGTCTATTTTGTGGTTTTGTTTCTTTTTTTAAAATTTTATTTAAAGAAAGACTAAACAAAACAGAAAATAGGTAGAAATAATACATTCATTCAGAGAAAAGAATTAACAGTAAGAAATCACTAGTTGATGTTTACATAGTGTCGTTTTACAAATAGTTGTTCAAGATACAAAAATAGAACATGTAAAGTGGGAATTCAAACAGTGAGACTGCAAACACTTCTGTTCAATTGTCCAACAAAAACTTAGGAACATGGTTGTCAATCCTATACACTTAAACATAAATGCAGTTATCCATATCTAAAGCAGGTAAAAATCATTCTGAACAAGAATAATAGTATTGCTGGATTTCACATCATGACACTCTGTGATCAGCACTGGGTACTGTAGTGTCTTTTTTTAAATTTAATTTAAATAAAGACTAAACAAAACAGAAAACAGGTAGAAATAACATAACTTCAAAGAAAAAAATAAACAGTAAGAAGTCACTAGTTGATATTACAGATTGTCTTCTTACAAATAGTTATTCAGGATACTAAAGTGAAACATATAAAGTGGGGATTCAAACAGTGACATTGCAACCAGTTCTGTTCAACTATCCAACAAAAACTTAGAAATATTGTTATCAATCCTATACACTTAAACATACGTGCAGTTATCCATCTCTTCAATTATGTTGAGATTGAATAAACCCAAGCAGGCTAATACCACTCTGAACAAAGAATAATACTATTGCTGGGTTTCACATCATGGCACTCCAGGATCAACACTGGGTATTTTAGTGTCTCTTTTTCTTCAAAGTATCTGAATTTCATCATGTGTCATATGATCAGTTCTCATAAACTGTTTATAGATTCTACACATATATGACTCTTAACATGTATTTCTATCCTTTATATATTAGAGGGAGAAACAAAACAAAGCAAGGCAAAGCAAAACATATTCCTATAAACACATGAAATGAAATAAACATATAAGACTGTTGTACAAATTGTTCTACCATAGTTTCTGTGTAATATCTTGTTATCTCCAATAGAATTAGCTATACCATCAGACATAGTATAATTAAATATGTAAGTGCATAACAGTATTAATAAAAACACAACTTTGTATATAGTATAAAACTTCAAAAACCAGCAGTTATCAAACCAGAATGTGTATCATTGAGTCTTGTCATCTTCAGTGTAGTTGCCTATACTCTCAGACTTGATACTATCAATCATATCAGTTTTGAATAAAATCTTCTCTGCCTCATTTCTGTTATGTTCTTTTTTTGCCATCAGTTATCTGCTTATCTTCTTCATTCTGTTTTCTGCTCCATTCACTAAGGCCTCTCTGCCACTGTTCTTGGAGTCCTGGTACTTTTCTCTCTCTCTCTAGAATGCCCTGGAGTATTCTCTGTAGAGTTGGATTCGTGATTGCAAATTTCCAAAGTTCCTCTTTGTCTTGGAAGCATCTTGTTTCTCCATTAATTTCTAGAGACAGTTTAGCAGGGTATATCAATCTGGGATAGAGGTTATTTTCTTTCGGGACTTGGAATATTTCACTCCAGGCTCTTCTTGACTTGATGGTTTGGGTTGAGAAGTCTGCCGTTATTCTGATGGGCCCTCCTCTGTAGGTTATCTGTTTCTTGTCTCTAACAGCTTTTAATGTTATTCTTATATTGAATTTCTGGGATCTTGATTATTATATACCTGGGTGTAGCTCTGTTTTGTTTGTGGGTGGCTGGAGTTCTGTATACCTCATATATCAGAATATCGTTTCCTTTTCCTATGTTTGGGAAGTTTTTCTTAATTATTTCTGTGAATAACCTTTGTAGTTCCTTTGTTTGTACCCGTGCTTCTTCATTCACATTCTTTATTCTCAAGTTATAGATCCTCTCGTCATCTTCTAGCCTTTCTATTGTTACTGCTTGTTTCCTTGTTATTTTTAAAAAGTTTTCCCTTTCATAATCCCACATTGTAAAACTGTCCTCCAGTTTGGATAATCTATCCTTAGCTTCTTTCAAGCTGATTTGCCATCATTCCATAGAGTTTTAATTTCCTGGTAATCTCTTTGAATCTGCTTCATGTATTCTATATTTTTTTATATTCTTCATCAAATGATTCTTTCCTTTGTTTGAGTTCCTCCCTTCTTCTGTCTGTGTCTGCTTGAGGGGTGCTTAGATTCTCTTTTATTAATCTTCTTATATTTTGCTTTACTTTGCTAAATAATTCACTTTTGAACTTGTCTATGAGGTCCCAAATATATCTCTTTACGTCCACTGGCACTATGTCTGATATTGTATGTTTGCTGTTCTCGTTCTCCTTTGTATTTACCTGTCCTGGGTCAATGTTCTCAGGGTTGGGACCTGGGGACTTTGTTGTTGATTCCTCTTCCCATCTTTTTTGCTTCTTCCAGGAGGCCCCAGTTTCTTTCTTTGTTGGTTACAATTCTTCTGAAGCAGGCTGGCTAGATGACCCTTCACACTGCAGTGTGCTAGTGAGTTGCAGACAGGGACAGTGTATGCCGGACCCTCCCCTCCAGATCAGTCAAGCTGCTGTGGCCTGCACTACTGTATTACTTTGTACCACCTCCCCTCCAGACCAGCCAAACCTCCGAGGCCCCACCAGGCCAATGTGGGTTAGTGTGCACCACCGCTGCAGGGACTTGACCTCAAATAACCTATTGGATCTCAGCCAGGTACGTGACCCAGGCCTAGCTCACTCCACCAATCCCTTTCGGGAAGGGAACAATTAACTGAAGTTACTGCTGCCCCTTGTGCTTGCCAGTCCTGCCCGGTCCCAGAATGTCATCTGCCGGAGACCCCTTATCTGTGAAATGGCTTTACCCCAGTCACTCACCACAGGTTGATGTAGGCTCCCCACCAACTCAGCTTTCCATTTGGCTCACTGACCCTCAAACTCAATGTAACTGTGCTACCAGTGAGTCAAAGTGGGGGACCTTGGACGGCTCAGCCAGTCACAGCGAGACCCCGACAAGATACGGCAGGACCCCAGCAAGTCACAGCATTGGCCAGATGCAGCGGGACCTTGGATGGTTGGCAGGTCACCTTAATTTCTTCTTGGGACAAGAGAATTCATCACCCTCTGTTTGGGCTCCCCACTCTGTGTTATGTTGAATTCTAAGTTGACTATCTCAGGGAGCCTCTGTAGCCAGCTGTTATCTATTTGCCATCTTTGCTCCAAGCCCCTATTGTGTGGTTTTGATGAAGGAAGCATATGAATGCTACCCACTCTAAAGCAAGGCACCCTGGGTGAGATGTAAGGGACAGTGCTGGTTTCTTGTTACTTATTACTTGTTCCTTACTTGCTGCTCACTGCCCTTTGCCTGCCTATTTTGTGATGTCCCTCTTCCATACCACCCTGCCTTCAAGCCAGCCAACTATGAGTTGAAACCTCTACAAATTGTTAGCTACAATAAACCTTTCCTCTTTTAATTTTGGGTGTTGGGTATTTTTTCTTAGCAAAAAGAAATGAACACACAATGGTAAATGTTTCTTAATATCTGAAAAATTTACAAGCTCTTAGAACATATAATAAAAAAACAGACAATATCGACCCCATATGTATTTATATGTACAAACAAAAATTGCGTCAAAAACTAGAGGATGAAAATCCTCTGAAGTCTGTCTTTCTACTCTCTAGAAGTTTGTGTTTAAGAAGTTGAGAGATCTCATTCTCAGTATGTCAAATACTTTTCTTAATTATCTCAGTTGGTCCCCAGAAAATGGTTGATAGAGGAATCAATTGTCACCATTCTAGACAAGTAAAGAAACTAGATTATAATTTTTTTTTAATTTAGAGACTAAAGAATTTCCTTAAGCTCACAAGTCTCAGTAGAATGGAATTCACGCATGCTTTCATGTTCTAGTGGTCTACCTGCAATTTGAGAAAAACATCCTTTTATAAAACATCTGCTGTGAAGCATGTTCACCAGAGAGAAAGCTTTCTCAAAAAGAAAGTAAAGTCTTTCATCTTAAATACAGAAAAAGTATTGTAGTCAAAAACTGGGCTCCCTTCTCAGAGCTATCCATATTCTAATCGCCAGAACCTGTGGATGAGTTATCTTGCATAGCTAAGGAGATTTTGCAGATGTGATCAAGTTAATGATCTTGGGATGGGGAGATTACTGGGGATTATCCCTGTGGGCCCAGCACAACAACAAGAGCACTTAAAAAGAGGACATGGCAAGGACAGGCAGAGGAAAAGGAAATCTAGTGACAGTAGAAACAGAGTAACATGGCTGCAAGCCAGAGAATAGCAGTCTCTGAAAGCTGGAAGAAGCCAAGAGTGTGTTCTTATCTGGGGCCTCCTGAAGGAACCATCCTTATCTGCACCCTAATCTTAACACCAAAAGCATCGTTTCAAATGTCTGACCTCCATAACACCAAGAGAATAAATTTCATTGTTTTAAGGCATTATATTTATGATAGTTTCCTACTATGGAAACCAGAAACTAATTTTTTAAAAAACGCAACTAACTCATACTATAATCAAATAATTTTTTTTCTGAGCTTCTTAGGAGCAGGAAGTTTTGAATTTGCAACACTCATAAATATGCCAGAAACAGAGCATATGTTCAGGTTTTTTAAAAATCTTTAAAAAGGAAGCACCAAGTGCTCACAGGAGTACTGTGGTACTTTAAAAAGACAGAAAAATTAAAAATGAAGCTGACATTTCATTTTTAATTTTCTATGGAGGGAAGAAATCTTTAGACGCACTATTAAGAATTATAAAAATAACTACATTTTAGTCACTTTTATGCTGATACAAGATGCAAATACTTTTAAGGTGAATTTACAAATTTATTTAGATTAAATTGTAAAGACAAATTTATTAATTAACAATCCAAAACCTTCCATGTATAAATCATTTTCTTGTATAATCTTTTGTTATTTATGAAGCAGAGGTTCAACCTGAGGTATTTCTAATAAATAAATTCTTCTACAATTTCTGACCACTGGGTCTATACTTATAAATGGTCAGGAAAAGATTGTGCAGTATTGGTCAGGGTCCTCTAGAAGAACAGAATTAATAGAAAATATATGTATAATTATGGAAGAGGACAGATTAGGTAGACTTGCAGTCTTACACTGAGAAAGCCCACAGTAAATATCTGTACATGATCCAGTAGCTGCTCAGCCCAAGTTGCAAGAGACAGAACCAGAGGGACCAGAAATGTGGAACCAATTCCATGTCAAAGGCCTGGAACCTGATTGGCAAGCCATGGGTTGGACCTAGATTGGAAAGCTGAAGGCATCAGTGTCCAAAGGCAACAGCAGCAAGATACATCCACTCAGGCTCTTCAAAACTGCAGGAACTTGCTTATTTCTTCTCTTTTTGGTTCCATCCACGATAGTCATCTGAGCTTTACTCATCAGCTAGGCCTTTCTTAACCCAAGGAATTGGGGAACCAGAGGTATCTGCTGGGGGAGGCTGCAGCTGAAGATTCTTACAAGCCTGGAAGTTTATGTCCATACTCTTCAGCTTCACTTAAAGAGTGATTATAGAGTGACTGTACCTTTTCTCTTTAAAACAGAAACGTTGAGATTCATCTTCTACGGCTATTTGCTTCTTCAGGGTTTATCTAATTTGATCGTGTTATGCTATGCATCTCCAGTGTCCTCCAAAAGTCTCACGAATTCAGAGGTGGGTTTTGGAAGGTGATCGAATCATGAAAGCACTGTAATGATCAGTGAATTAATTATTAACCGAATATACTGTTCAGAGGTAAGACCTGTTTGGAAAAGGGAGGTCCCTGGGGACAGTGACATGGGAGGGTGTGTTCTGGTCCCCAGCTCCTCCTCCTAGTCTCTGCTTCCTGTGTACCATGTGGTGAGCAGCTTTCTCCACCCTGTCCATCTGTCATGCTGCTTCTACATTGGAACCAGACAACCACGGAATGAATGTACTGAAACTGTGAGCCAGAATAAACCTCAGCTCTTTTAAATTACAGTGTAAGGCATTTTGTCCCGGTGACAGGACAATAATTAATACAGGAGGATTTAGACTATGAATGAAGGGGAAAAATGAATCCAACTTCATGATTTGCCTTTTTCAAATCCTAACTACTACCAAGCTATTTAGTTAGAGTTTCTGACTCGTCAAAAAACACCCAAAATTTTGCTACTTAAACAAAGACTGTATTTAGTATTTCTATAAAGTGCAGTGTAAATATTCTTAGTAATTATTCTTTCATGCAATAAGTTAGAGACCTAGGACTACCCAGACCTGGTAAGTTCTCAGTGGGATCATATGCATCTGGTTATTAGAGAGAAGACAAAATCATACAGAAAATTTAGTTAAGTCTAGAAGTGATGTACAGAATTCCAACATCATTCTTTTGGCCAGAACTCTTTCATACAATTGCACACCTAACAGCAAGAATGCTGTAAAATATCATGTGATTACACAACTAAGAAGCAGGGAAACAGTGGGTAAACATAACAGTCTTATGTAAAGCTCCTATGGTCATCTCCACTGACTCCTTGTCTGGTTATTCTTTGACCACTTCTATCAATTTTTTCTATTATTTTCTATCCTCTCTTACCAACTAAGTTCCTGTTGTTCCTTTGTTTGGTGTACTGCAGTCATTTTGGCCTCTTTATTGATCTTTAGACATGGAGATATACTATGGTTTGGGTATGGTTGATTCTCCATCGCCAAAGATTCATGCATTGGAGTCTTAGTCATCAAGAATTGAGAGATGCTAGATCTCCTATAGAGTGGGCCTTGTGGAAAGTGATTAGATCATAGGGTCAAACACACATGGTCTCTCAATCTTAGTCTCTCAGCCTCTAAAATTGTGGGTTAAATGAACATCTTTTTCTTATAAAATACTCAGCCTTAGCATATGTTGTAACCAAACAAAATAGACTAAAACACAAGACATGGCCCTGCTTTACAGGCTTTGCACAGGCTGATCGTAGCATGTATAATGGTGTTTTTCACCAGATATTCCCAGGGCTGTTCCCTAACTTCAACCTAGTGTCTCTTCAAAGTGCCTCTTCAGAGAGAATTTCCCTGATGACCTCTGACCCTCTAAAAGGACAATCTGTCACTGTCTAGTCCCTTATCCCAGTTTTCTTCACCTGTCACTCTTTGTCTCCTAGATTACATGAGATGGAAAGTGTGATTTAATCCCAAGATAGGGAATCCTAGACACCCACACAGTAATGGTTCTTCATATCCTACCCTTCCAGTCGGCTATTACACAGAGAAAAAGTATATATGTGAATAAGAATACATAATGTCTAATTATAAAAATCATATGTTATATTTTTATAGATCAAAAGGTCATTGGTAAAACTGCATTGCCTAAATATTGTCATATTTTATGTAAATCATATACATATGAAAGGTGAATTACCTGTTTTGTTATTTACAAAACATTTGATTTCCCTAATCATCTAGTGGATAATTGTTTCAATTTCTCATTTCTAGGAGTAACTTGTCTAATTATCCATATACTATGGGGAATCTTCATGTTTCTCTGCAAGACATTAGTAGAAGTCATATCATAAAGCATATCAATACGAAGTGGATCCTTTTCCCTATAGTAATAAAGTTATAATTAGGTCTGGTGTCTCTGATCAAGAATTCAACAACAAAATGATTCAGGGTTGAAGAGTAAGCACAGTACATAGAAACAAATACTGTAATTTCCATAGTAATTTACAAGAAGATTATGTACTACTATAAAACGATGTAAATAAAATATGTACATAAATTATTCAATTATTCCCAGTGTACTACAATGTACAAATATAACAATTAGCTAGTTATAACAATTATAACTATGGTACATGACTTATTTAAATCAAATAAATAGCCTACATATCTGTTGATTTAATTATATGTCACTCAAGGAATAACACTGTTTGCATCACACTCAGAAAACATTGAGAGAAATAATGTTTTCCAAATTTTGTTTTACTATAGATTTCATTAGGACACATCCTATATTGTACAAAGCACAATTTAAGTTTAAATAGACTACTTTGTAAATTGTACTCCCTAGCTGGATCTAACCAATCTGGGACACAAGGAATTTATTCATCAATGCATTTTCCATGAATTTGTTCATTATTTCAGTCTTTATTAATAGCTGACATAATGATGGTTGTGGGTATCAAGGAACTGGTTATACTGGCAATGTTTTCATATCCATTATGGAAAACAAAATATAGAACTATATCTTACCCTTATTTCTACTTTCCTTTACTTTTGTGATATATCTCACATTTCCACAAGAAATCATTATAGTTCTGCATTGAAAAAATAATATTCCATCCAATAATGACCTGTCATGAAAAGAGAGCTCGAAGCCAGCTGGCTGGCAGCCAGGCTATTTTAGGCAGGGACTCTTGTGGGTAGAACACCTGAGTGAGGTTAGACAGGCCAGGTGTTTAGCTTTGGGGTTGGCTAAAGTCAACCAGTTCACCCAAGTATAATCAAACTCTGAGGAAATTACCTGAACTAGAAAAACTTGAACTAGAAGAACTGGACATAAAAGCCAGAGCATCCATTTATTTCCATGGGTTGACATGTTTAGCACCATGTCATTCATCAAATAAAAGTGAGTTAGATTGAAAAGTTGCTACAGGAGCTCAGCCTTATTATAATAAGGGTTAAGGATTATTCCCTCAGGCTAAATTAAGTACCCAAATAATGTTTACAAATAAACTTGTCTAGATATAACTCACATACCAATATCAAACAATTCACCCTTTTAAAATGTGCACCACAATGATTTTAGTTTATCTATTGGGCCATGCAACCCTAACTGTTAACTAACTTTAGAACAATTTCATCACCTCAAAAGAAATCCCATACCCTTCAGCAGTCATTCTCCGTTTCCTCTTCCCTCCAGCCCAGGAATCCTAAGCAAGCATTCATTTACTTTCTGTCTCTAAAGATCTGACTATTCTGTATATTTTATGTCAGTGGAATTCTACAATATATGGTCTTTTGGTAGGGTTTTGTTCCTTTAACATAATGATTCCAAGCTTTATCCATGCTGTAGTGTATACCAATATTTTGTTCTTTTTATATATGAATAAAATTTCCTTTTATAGACTTTACCCATTCATCATTTGATGGATATTTAGGTTTTGTATTTTTTGGCTATTATAAATAATATTACTACAAATATTCATGTATAAGTTTTTGTATAGAGGGATTTTAATTTCTCTTGACTATCAATGGAAGAATGGACTTGGTAGATCACATAATAACATAAAATTTAACCTGCTGGAGACCTACCAACATGTTTTCCAAAGCATTAAATGAACCATTTTTCATGTCCCTCAGTAATTTGAGTGTTCAATTTCTGTGTCTTCTCCAACAATTGCTATTTTTTGTTTTTGGATAGTACTGCAGATGTCCTAATGGATGTGTGCTTTGGATTTACACAATCCCAATGGGATTGTAATGTTGAATGTCTATTTGTATATTTTCTGTAAATAAATATCTATTCACATCAGTCGTCCATTTCAAAATTGGAACACACATCAGTGTTTCACTCCTTTTATTGCCATCAATACTATGTTGTGTGAATGCCTAATGGTTGCCTGGCTGGAAGTCAGTGAGTTCACACTCTGAGCCCCTCCATTACACCCCAGGGGGTGGGCCAGCTGGAAGACGGTCAGTTCGTGCTCCAGGCCTTCTCCATTAACCCCCCCAGGCAGGAGGCTGCCTGGAAGAGTGTAAAACTGACAGAAACTCCAAGACCTAGGGCAACAGCCCTAGGCATACACGTCTTTGGAGTGCAAAGTAAGCAGCAAGGCCAGTCATGTGGATGCTTCTGAAGCAGCATCTACTGACCAACCCCACATCCAGAGACCAAGATCAGCTCCATACCCAGCACATCTCTAGGATGTAACATGGATATTATCACAGAACTGTAAACACCAGAAGAACACCAGCTCTTGGGATAGCTATAAAGATCTCCTTTCCTCCTTGAGAGAGGCGTCAATGCTAGTGGTAGAGCTATATATCATGGGAGATTGGAAGGCACCATAATAGATGACAGAATTAAAGAAAAAAGAGAAGGTAGAGAATGGCCAGATGCAGAGGCAAGGTGCAGCTCCAGACCCCAGTCTACCCAGGATGGGCCTGGAACTCAACAAGATGGATGAAATTGGATGAAATTGGAAGTCAAACACTGGAACTTTTTGAAACAAAAATAACAGAAGTGGAAAAGTCTATAGATAAAATGATCTTTCAAGTAAAGAAAGAAATGATGCTTAAAATCAAAGATAATACAGAAGACACAAATAAAAGAATGGATGAGCTTAGAGAGAGATGGAAACAAAAAATGCCCAAGATAGGAGAAAAATGGAATCCATGAAACAGATCCAAACAGAGATCTAGGAGTTAAAACCTCCATTGAAAGTATATGCAACAGACTGAATGAAAGGACAGAATTTTAGATCTTGAAAGCAGAATTGCAGCTAGTGACCATGAAAAGAAAGATACTTCAAACATAGCAAGCTACCATGAGAAATCAACCCAACAGCTACAAACAGCAAAAGAGAATAACACAAGATTGACTGAAATCAATGAGAAATATGCAGACATAGCAAACGCCATACCAAGCATAAATGTGTATGCTCCTAATGCAGGAGCACCCAACTAGATAAAACAGTTAATGGTTGACATGGAAAATCACAGTTGTAATGGGAGACCTCAATACCTCATTGTCACAGATAGGCAGATCAACTAGATAGAAAATCAACAAAGAAATATCAGAGCTGAACCAAACCTGTGAACAAATGAAGTTAGTAGGAAGAAGTCACTCCCCAAAGCCATGCACCAGGGGCCTAGAGAGATCTGGTGAACCCAGCATTAGCTGGAGAAGAAGCCATGGCCCGAGACTCCACTGCCATTAGGGGACCATAAGTGCTATATGTTTCATTGTATGTTTTGTCGTTTTCTTTGATTGGTTTTATTCTGTTTTGTTTTGTTTGATTTTATTATGTCTGATGTATGGGCAGCTGTTCTGAAGATAATAAGATGTATTATGGTAGCCATTGTTGATTCCTATTATCTTGTTTTGAAGCCCTGTATCACTTTCATTGTTTTGTTTTTATTGGCTTTATTCTGTTTTATTTTGTTTAGTTTGATTCTCTTCAAAATAAAAAAAAATTTAAATATTATGTTATGTGGAAATGTCACAGTTTAAGTACTTGTGGTATTATAGAACAATATACAAGTATATTATTACAACTACTATTGCAGGAATGGAAAGCGTGAGCTTATGAGTAGCAAGCTAGGAGGTACATGGTGACTTCTTTGCCTATCATCCAATCACTTGAACTCACCTACTACAGAGAAGACTATTTAGTATCAAAAAAGAAAGGCAAAGTAGAAAAGTACTTTGGATAGGTATCTCCCAAACCATAGTCTTGGTCCCCAGAGTGGCAAGGTAGGAGGCAAAAACTTATGGGAGCTGGGGTCCTACGGGAGGTGCACAGGGCACTGGAGTGGAGTTTTAAGAGCCTCTCCCCCTGCTCCATTTCTCCTCTTTCTCCTTCCTCACTGAAGATGTGACTACTTGTTCCAAGATGTGCTTTTATCATCATCCTCTGTCAGCCTCATCAAAGCCACAAACAGTGGGGCCCCTTAATCTTAGATTTAAAGCTTTAAACTTAGCCAAATGAAACTTTTCTCTAAGTAAGTTAATTATTTCAGATGTTACTTTATAGTAACGTGAAAGTGACTCATCCAGAAGGAGGAGAGGAGCAAGGGAAGAAGGAAGGAGGGAGAGAGGGACTAAAGAGGGAGAAAACCAAACAGACGCCTGACTTAGATGTTTGCCACAGTCTTTCAGAAATCCAGATGCACTCAGTTAACACTGCAATGGACCTCACTGTAAACCTCCAGCATTTCTCTGGTGACCCTCCTAAAAGACATTGCTACAGGATGAACCCACGGTCCATCTTGATTTTCCCTTGCCCATAGAAGTTCAGTTTTGATTGAGGCAGGAAAATGTCCAGTCTAGAAAAACGAAAGCAAGCCCACATTAGATCTTCTCCAAATTCTGGCTAATGACCTGGGGATAAGTCAGTACATTCTGGCAATTTTTTTTTCCTTTGGTGAAAAAAATATCAGAAACTCCATTTTACACTGGGATTCTTTTCTTTTGTCTTGAGTATAGTTTATAAAGGTATGATATTTTTGGAGAGATGAGGATCACCTTGTAACTATGCAGTGATGAGTTCTGCCAAGGACTCAGTACTTGGCAGAATACAGGGAAAGAAATAGGAGTTGTGGTCTCTGAGTCTGAAGAAACTACAATACAGCGTATTATGGCTTGTGTCTAGATGACCCCACAAAGCCTCATGCAGTTGTAGGTGGGGGCTCTTTCAAAGGTGGCTGAATCTAGAGTGCGTAATTCTAAGACTAAGGGGATATGATTACTAAATTAGCTCACTGATTGGTTTGGCACCACCCTAAGCCCAGTAACCTAGACAGAGTATAAAAGAGGCGAACAGAAGCTGCTAAGTCACTCGTTGGTTCCCCCTTGCTTGCTTGGTTTACTACCTTCTGCCCTCCGTGAACTGTTTTTCCTCTGTGGTGCCTGTCTGCCATGCCACCTTGACTGGAGCCAGTCAGTTATGGACTGAAACCTCTACAAATGTACAGGTAACCCAAAATAGACCTTTCCTCCTTTAACTTTGGGTGTTGGGTATTTTGTCTCAGTAGTAAGAGAAAAGTAACTTAGACACAGTGTCAAGAAATGCACGTGAATTAACTTGAGAACAACTGCAAAGCTTACAGTATAATGCTGTGATTCAGTACCAAATAATCTGAACAGGATTCACTGCTGGCACCTCTGTTCTGCCAGTGCTTCTTGCCAATCCAGCTAAACTAGAGAAATTTTAAGAAAAGATTGACATTTAAAGAGATTCTAGTCTCAAATTCTTACATATTGTAAGTGTATTGCTTCCTCTTTTAAACACCAATAATGACTTTCACTCAGACAAAAGCACAGTATTGAAGAAGATTGAACTGGACACTGGTAAGTCAATTATTAGTTGTAGGACATTGTAAATGTCACTTAACCTTTTAATTTTGGTTTTTTTCTTTTAAATTGGGGATAATGATTTGTTCAACAAATACTTAGTAAGCACTTATTAAGTGTTGGACAGTGCTTTAGGTAACAAATACATAGCCACAAACAAAAGAAACAGAGTTCCTGACCTCACAGAATGTGGACATATAGCAAATAAATATGTACAAAAAAACAAAAAGTGAGATAATCCTCCTGCCTCAGCCTCCTGAGGGCTCCGATTACAGATGTGTGCCAGCACACCCAGTTTTAAAATGTTGTTTTAAAAGTGGCCTGGTGTAGAAAAAATCCCATCTCAGCAACTGAAACCAGTAATGGTAAACTGATCTACAGCATGCTTTATGGGTTTGCTGATTTAAGGTTTTTTTAATGTTACCTGTTTTTTTTTTTTTTTTTTTTTTTTTTTTTTGTGTGTGTGTGTGTGTGCTAGGAGTGGAATCCAAAACAATTCACATGCTAGGCAGCCCTCCATCATCAAGCCAAACTCCCAGCTTTGGAATGTTTTTCCTCCAGAGCAGAGATGCAACCCACTAATCCTCTTAACCTACCTTCAAGAAATTGCTATCAATCAACTAGAACTGGTATCCTCCTGCCTCAGCCTCCTAAGTGCTGAAGATTACAGACATGCATCATCATGCCTGTTAGACAGATATATTCTGGAGTGGTTTAAAGCTCAGCTGTGCTTGTTACTGTCTTCTTTCAAGCAAGATGTCTAAACCACCAAAGCTTGTTTTTACAACTAAGTGAGGCATAATACCCACGTCAATGGGTGGCTGTGAGAGTTAGCTGCATAGGAGGCATTTTGCACAGTCCCTACCAATAAATACTTGACTAGTGACAGTTCTCTTTACTGTGTCATTTTGCACCATCTACAGCTGCTAACCTTACTACACATTCATTCAATGAGCTGGAGCCGCTGAGAGGGCCGAGTTTCTGAGCCATCCATGCCCACTGGCAAAGTGAGGGTGCAGGGGAAGGCCAGGGACGTCGTCAGTAATCCCAGCTCCAGATCCCTAGGCCAGCGTGCATCCTGCAGCACAGGCCGAGCTCTGGTGGTCTCCGGGCTTTGAGCCCCTCACTGCACGTGGCCTGAGTGGAAACCTCCTGCTCCTGGTGTCTCCACTCAGCCGGGGAGCCTGGGACCTGCGGGAAGCAGCGGAGGCCGGAATTCCTGCCTAGTCGCTCTGGGCCCAGCCCGCGTCCTCCTCGACCCTCCTTAACTTTCCCTCAGAGCGGTCTCCTCGCAGCCAAAGCTCCCCCTGCAGCTGCCCGGCCTGCAGTAGCGCTTGGCAGCCCTGCCCGCAGCCCCGTCCCCCGGGACCCGGCGACTGGGGCGGAGTCGGGGGCGGAGCCCCGAGGCTGCAGCCCCTCTCGGGCGCCCGGCACTGAGCCTGCCGAGGGTCGCCCCGAGGCCTGCGGGAGGGGGGCGCACGGCTCCCCACGGCCCGGCCGCCGGCGGCTGCAGCACGGTGGGGGCGGCCGGCCCCGGTCCCCGCCCCGCTCCGCGCGCCTCCCGGCTCTGGGCTGAGCTGTTTCGCTCCCGATCGCGCCGCGCTGACTCCGGGACCGGGTGAGCAGCGCCGGAGCTCGCCGCCAGCGGGAGTCGTCCGCGGGGCGCCCAGAGCCCGCGCCCGGGGTGTGCGACGGGACCGCGGGTCACCGCAGGTAGGCGAACCCTTCCGCCCGGGCCGGACCGGGCCGGACCGAGCCTCGCTGCCGGCGTCCGGCCCCGCGGGACAGGGGTTCGGGCCCCTTCCCCTCCTGCTCTGGGATCCTACGCCTGTTGCTCTGCTCCCCACCCGGTCCTGTACTGCAGGAGAGGCTGCCCGCTTGCAGGTGCTGAATTTCTCTGCAAGGTCATCACTGCCTTAAACCCTCCCTGCCTCAGAAGGTAAATGGGGAAGACGCGTGCTGTTTGGGAGTCAGGTCTGCACACCGTGAGTGTCCCGAGAGGGGCGTGTGGTGTGTGTGTGTGTGTGTGTGTGTGTGTGTGTGTGTGGCATTCTCGTTTTCCTCTGCTTGTTCCCTTAGAATCAAAACACAATCGTTTAAAATATATATGCATTTACATGTGTGTATGTATATGTGCATATAGTTTTTGTTGAGGTAGGAGAGAAGAGACAGGGCGGGCCCCGGTCGATAAAGGGAAATCACTGTACAGACCTGCTCAGTATCTAGAGGTGAACTTTGGAACCACATTCAATCAAGGTAGAGAGGAGCGGTGACAAACAGCTCTGTAGTGAGGGGTTTTAGGAAAGCGCGGAGTGGGATCGGCGACCAATACCCAGGACAGACCGTCGTGCTGTCAGGAAGATGGAAAAGATGTAAGCAAAATTTCAGACGCAACAATGGACAGTGCAAGAGGGGAGGAGGAGGGCGCCTTGACAGACCCTGGAAAGTGAATTGGGAGTGCCAGGAAAACAATGCAGGTCAGCTTCAAGGGCTTTGTGGAGCGGTATTGGAGAAATCTGTGCTTGGAATGTAGGCAGTTCAAGGTTAAAATGCAGTGAAAGTCCGGAAAGCAGCAGAGGAGGTGGAAAAGGCAAGGGCTTGGAGGAGGACGGGGAAGCTGAGCTCTGAGTAGCCACCCATGTAGCAGTCCCTTCTTCCTCTAGGAAAACCTGTGTTTCCATAGGCTCCAGAAAATTTTTTCACAGCACGTTTGTTAAAGATCCGTCAGTCCATGTTTTCACTTTATTTTTGTAAAAAATCTGGGTCATGGTGGGACTGGAAGACGCTGAAGTGTTTACAGCACCAGAAAGATTTGGAGAGAGAGTTGAATCAGGCTTAGCTTCATGAAATATTTACACATCTCTTGCGTGGGCTTTTGTTTGCTCTTGTTGGTACTGCTGCATATTTTACTTTGATAATGCTTTGAATGCCCTTCTCCCGAATGTGCTTATTTTCCAGTTATAAACTATTCTTTCTTTTCCATTGTGCTCACCATTGACCTGCCCTGAGTAGCAATTGTGGAAATAAAGATATATGAGTCACAGTACAAAAAGAAAATCTTCTCAATTTACTATCCCCAAATGACCAGAGTTTGCATTAGAGAATGTTCTTTGGAGGTAGAATTGTGAAGAACATATTTTCCAAGTTTGAGTATGTTTCTGTTTTCAGAACCAGAAAAAAAAAAAAAAACCCTAGGAATTGCTGTCACAAGTCTAGATGTTATATTGTTGAAATGTATTTTGGAAACAGAGCCCAGACAGTCATGGAGAAAAATGTACAGTGTGCTGTGGTGTGGAGAGGCTCCAGCTAATCACTAACCACACTGTTGTGGAAATGGTTAGGTCCACATCACCAGGGCATCAGCTGCACAGAGAGCAGGAGGAGAGCATTATATGAATCAGATCGGTCCTCATGCAGAGGAGGGGAGATTTCAGCCAGCTATTTTGAAATTTGGGTGTTTTAATTGCCTCAAAAGACTGGTTCAGTATGTTTAATTGTTTGCTCCTGCAATATTTTCTTGATTATGCTTCTAGTATACTTGAAGGAATGTATTTAGCTAGCTGCAGCTAGCCCTCGCTGCTTGAATTTCCAGTCACAAAATCTGCAGCCTAAAGGGATGCACTAAGATGCTGGTGGTAGAATCACAAAATCCAAAATTACTGACCACAGACAGATTTTAGTCCCGGCTTCCACTTGATCTTGTGCAGCGGCAGGTGCTTCTGCCCTCATTCATCCAGCCATTTGTTCACTCATCCATTCTTCTAGAACTAGAGAAGGTGCTTGAATGTGTAATAGAAGAATACATGAGACTCAGTCTCAGCCCACAAAACTAGAAGGGGAGGCTGAGGGTGACAGCTAGTTAAGTCCCACGGCCAGGTGCTGCAGAACCCTGGCTGTGGAGGTGGGGAAACAAGGTGAGCTTCCATAGGCCTGAGGATGCAAGAGACTCACCTGCTGAAGAGGAAAAGGAAGGATAAAAACCTGCAGAGCTTGGACCCAGAGTCCATACATAACGGGGGAAGAATGAGGCCACAGACAGAAGCACGGTCCACCCCTAGCTAAAATCCAGAAGGGCTGCCACCTCCTCTAGTGGCCATTTCCTCTTTCACCTGGAGGTGTTAGGTGAACAGGCTCCTATTGAGGCTCTTCATGGCTCCAGTTACCCAAATTTATATCCTCCACATATCTACAAACCACATTTACCTTCATTTACAACTACATGCTTAGAGAAAGGAGAGTCCTTGAGAAAATCAGAATCCTCTGTGCCCCAATTACTTCACCCGTGAAATGTCTATCACATTCTCTGCATACCCTAGAAGTCAAAGACAGAGTGAGGTGATGGAGTTTGAGTCTTACAGAAATGAGTTTTAGAGATATAGGGAATCTTATTTCTAAGGTAACAGTGCACATCGAAAATAGATGGAAAAGAGTGTCTTATCTGTCTAGCACTTAACGGTCCCAGATGACTACAAAAGACAAAGGCATGATGGTGTGAAATCAAATGAACAATAAACTCAGGACATGGGCTGAAAAGAACCCAAAGACCACGTATACTTGTCAAGTAATTTTTAGTGGGAGAAATAGTTGTAGCAATAAGTGGCCTTTTAGAACTGTATTTTCAAGCCACAGGTCCTGGTGCATAGTGAATCTAATTGGCATTTTTATTTTTGAGAAACACGATAGAGTAAGACAGTGTAGAAGGGTAAGCATTGCTGATGGAACCTTTAAATTATACACTTGTATATAGCTTCATCATGGACTATGACATAAAGTATGTAGCCAGCTAAAGGCACCATGTTGCAAAAAGCTCAGAAACTACTGCTTTCAGTGACACAGTAAAGAGAAGCTGCCAGTTTGCGGGAAGCTAACAGGCAGCTGAGAGATCGCAGACATAGCTGGATCGCTTCAGTGACATGGGCAAGGCTTGGACCTACAAAGTGCGTGGCAGTAAAGTCAGAGGGCCCTGAATTTCACATAAATCATATTGTGTATACTTTAGGTACATAACATAATGTTCATTTATGTAAACATACACATAAATATGTGTATGATTTACACATATTACAGTACAGTTACTGTAGTTAAACAAACACGTTAAGCATCTCACAGTTAACCCGCTTCTCAACCCCCAGCCTTCATCCTCGCCGAGCAGAGCTGTTATCTACTCAGCAAAAAACTGAATACAATATATTGACATTAGCTATAGTCCACCTGTCATACATAGGTCTTTAGTTTTGCACATCCACACATCTGCTACTTTATATCCTTTGTCATGTATCCCCCCACGCTGTCTTCCCCCTAACTGCCATTATAGTCTCTATCTCAGTATCTGTAAGCCTATTTTTTAAAACAGTTGTTATTTAATATCTAAGATTTTCTAATACTGCTACTTTTAAAAAAATCTCACCAGAATGATCATAACATCTTACATCTGTCATTTCCTGACAGCTTTTTGTTGTTTCTTTTGCACTCATTCAGTGGTTTGGCCTTGATTCATCAAACGGTTTGAGTTTGATGATTGAATTGTTGATATTACAGAATATACCACATTGTAGCATGAGTATTTCATTTCTCAGAACAGAACTGCAATTGCTGGCACAGGGGGCTGGGGCAGTTAGACAAAGCTCCAAGGTCAGACAGCCCTTCTGTTCTTTTCCACCAGTCTCACCTGCGCATCCTTGGAGAGGTGCAGAATCTCAGCCCAGTGAAGGTGAGTCAGGTCACTAGGCAGCCATGAGCCCAGAAGGAAGGGTAGGGTCCACCGTATTTGTTTTCGTTCAGTTGTTCTCTGACTTGTGCATCATCTGAGATGTTTATTCTCATCAGTGTAGAATTCCAGGAATTAACACCTTTGTCTTTTGCTATAGGTAGCCCATTAGTTCTTTTGGAAAAATAAGTCAAAGAAAACAGTCTTTGTGCTGCTGAGAACTCTCTGGACTGTCTTCCAGCCCTTCCTATCTTTCCACTGGAAGGAAATTGTACTGTGACGTTGGTACCCTTCTGAATAAAGCTGTATCTTTAAATAAAGTATACCTTTGAGGAAAGCTATAACTTTAGTCAGAAAAACAGTGCCAGTTAAAATAGACTCATCTTGAATTAGTTGGTTTGGAATGCAGTCAAATATGAAAATCTGTTTTTTAAAAAAACAAAGATGTTACAGATGCTTCTCTCACCTTGCTTTTCAGCATAAGGGTGTTTAGATTAATGATAATCTAATTGTTGTATAAGAGCCAAATTTGGAATAATAAAAACATGTAAAAATGCATCTAAATTGAGAAGATATTTAGGGAATTTCATGAAGAGAATGTATGTATACTCTTAAAATTTAAATTACTTATTGCTTCAATACCAGTGAGAAAATTGTTCATAGCTTTTTAACTGGGCACATTGGAGTTGGCAGCTCAGTAACAGCTTTCTAACTTTTCATGCCTGTGATTAGGTTGTTGGCTTTATTTTGAAGCTAGCAGCATAATTTGGGGTCCAGATTACTAATTCCAGACAGTAATAACTGACCCTTGGCTGCAAGGTTAAATGCAGTGACCTCTTTAATCCAAATCTGAATTCAAACACAGGGCTTCGAAATCTGTATTTATGTAAGGTCCCCACAGGATTCTGATAGCCAGATTTGGACACCGTGTGTAGTCCATAACTTTATTTACCAGGAAATAAATGATTACAGATGAATTCCTGGGAAGTTAATAACCCATTCTTAGTGCTACAACAGACACTACTATCTAGAGCCCCTTTTGATAGCTCTTCACTGATTTTCCCATAAAGAGAGGAGAAGCAGGGCCTCAAAGAATATCAGAGTCCCCTTGGCGGGAGAGCAATGAGAACAAGATTAGTTAAGTACAAGTGCACCGTCCTCCAAAATTGACCATTCAAGTAGCAAGCCTTCCTAAATGACAGTGCAGGGACCTGCATCCCTGCCCCCAAGGCCTAATGTGACAGGGAAACTGTGGGGAACAGCTGAATGAACTGAAGCAAGATGGTTTCATGGACACACACACCAGATTCTGTTTAAAAACTTTGGTTCCCAGATCCTAAACAGAGTGAATACCCAAGCCACTGCTGAAAGAGTGGTTTAGTCAAGATTCACAGACTGAGACACTTTGAACCAAGGCAAGCCTCAAAATAAATCAAAAACAAAGACCTGGACAATAAAAACCCACAGAGTCCCAGCAGTCCCCAGGATGTCAGCACTGTTGTTAATTCAGCAGTGGACAGCTGCACAGAGGCCTCCCAGACTCCTTAAAAAAAAATCACATTTACATGTAGTAATTTTCTGGAAGGAAAAAAAAAAGTTGCGGAAAATTCTTTTTTAAGCTTGAATTGCAAATAGCACATTAAAGGGGGAGCTCTAGCTTATGGAGAATAATCAGATGTTTTATGCTGATAGATTCTTGATTGTTTTTCAGGGTTATTGATTTCTAAATAACCAAAAATTCAAGTAACCATATTGTGTCAGTGAGAAGCTCTTCTCTTTCTTTATAATGCACAATTTCTATTAAACACTTGAGGAAGTGGTAGTGGTAGCTACATTTTCTCAGTAATCAGGGCATCTTTCTTTTGTTTCAATTTTTACTGACAACTTTTCTAAGATGCCTGTGCCTATTTGTCTGCCTTAGTAAATGCAATGTGCCAGATATTACCAGGATTAAGAATTTTGCATTGTCTCTGGGTTTTCATTCTGATAGTAGTTTTGTAGGAGGGAGATGCTAAGTATGACTTTGTTTTTTACTCTGGAATATGAATCACTTTCCCATGCTATACTTTTTGAATTGATCAAAAAGGTAGAAGGTATTTGGTTCATTGTGGGTTCCACTTTGTGCGGGTTTGGCCAGTGTCTTTGCCATTGCATGATTTTGAAATGTTCATTCCTTTACTCTGAATTAGTTTTCCAACGCACTCGAAACATGGCTGAGCACTCCACTATTTCACAAGTTTTGAGACCTGTCTACAAAACTATTTTATACATAGCATCATTTTTTTTAATATGTAGTTGTTCTCTAAGTGTGACTTTCTTTGAGTTCTTCTATAACCTATTTCTCTTGAAAATAAATGCAGGTCAAAATAAACTATCTAGAATTTGAATTGCTAATAAGAACTTTAAGCAAAGCTAAGGTTAGTAAGTGCAAATACAGTTTCCCCTGCATGTTTGGCTGAGAAAAAATTGCTTGTGACAAATGGGGTGGAGGATTGCTCCCGTTTTCAAGTCAAACGTGTTCGGAGAGCAGTCAGCAGAAATGTGTCAGTGTCAGGGTGGAGGCGGAGCGGCGGTAATGGGTGGAAATGCATGTGCAAACCCCTTTCATGAGGGCAAGCGTGGGGGATTTCTTGTCTCCACAGCAAGATTCTCATAACAGTAAAAAGCTTTTCCACATGTCTCGGGGAGATCTGATTTGTTCTTTTTGTTACCTGGAGAGCCTTGGCTTTGAGAATATATGTACCAACTCAGAAACTGAAAACCGTCAGATCTGGGGTCTAGCAAGAAATCCTTGACCTGCAGGTATTTATGCTTAGTTAATCTAATACTTAAAAATCAGAGGATTTATTACAATAGCTGAAACACGCCTACATTCTCCAGGATGGAACTGAAGGGGTGTCTGAGCTACATTCCGTACTTGCCCTGCAGTCTCCACCTGTGATCTTTAGGCTTTGTGGAGATCGGTTGTACTAAATGTCTTCACTTAATTGTGTTCCCCTCCTAGAACCTGTAGATACTGCATTTGTGAAGATAGGGTTAGATGTTCCCTAAGTACCATCAAATTCTAAGATTCCATGAATATATTCATGAAATTGGTGGGTCCCTATAAAGCAAGGAGATTCATTATACTTGGTATAGTTGATTCACTTAGTATAGTTGATTCCGAGTAACCAGTGATTCTAAAAAGTTTCTGTCAACAAAATTTGTAGATTGTGTGAAAGTTCAATACATGCAGAATGAATTGACCTAGTCAGCTAGAAGTGCTCCCACCCCACCGTGGTGACAGTGAGCCACGTGAGCAGCCCTTCTCTGAAGTTAGTCATGTCACTATACATTCTCTCCACTTGACTGTGAAGAGCCTCTCTGTTAACAAGACTTGAGACTGTGTCTGGGTTGATCTGTTAGTGCTGCAAAAACAGACAGATGCCCCTTTAAAAAACAGGATGCAAAACCCACACCAACCTCTTCAGCAGAGAAAGCTGTCTGAGCTCTCTGAACTCTCCCATTCTCTCTCAACTTTCCTTCCTCGTGCACCCTTTGCTGCATGCCACCCCCTCTTTGTGCCTCCTACTTTACTTCTAAAAACATCCTTCCAGGTAATTATTAATCCTAAAGTGTCGGCGCCTCGCACCCTGACTCTGAGAAGACAGTGCTGAGAATAGTATGGATTGAAGCTAACAGAGGACACGGGCCACATAGACTGTGCTTTCTGTAGAGAGCAGCACTTCTTTGGAGATAAAGTCTTTTTTTTTTTTTTTTTTTTTTTGCTTAGTGATTATTAATTTACACAACTTTAGTTACATTGAAACTTCTGCACTTTCATGAAGAAAAACTTTGCTCCAGTCCTTGTGGTGGTTTCTTAGACTTTTCATATTCTGATGATGGGCTTTCTAAAGATGGTCCTTCTAGGGTTGGTGCCTTCTGGGTAGAGATCTGAGTCTCAGAGAGGGGATAAAAATTAATAAACTGAAACAGCCTAGATGGAGAGTGCATCAATTCCTTCTGTTCTCCAACGTAAAGCGAAGCATTTCTTCAGCTAGCCATGGAATTCATGTGGAAGATGAGCTAGCAAAATGTTCAGTGAGGCAGGTGAAGACCTCAATTTAAGGAAACTAGATTCCTCAGATTATTTAGTCAGTCTACATGGAGCATTTGACACATATGTTAAACCTTGTGCCATGTACAAGAGATTCAGAGCTGAGTAAAACAGTCTAAATTCTTAATCAATTTCCAAACTACTGGAATAAACTTATTAACAATTATGATTCTTCAGAGTTTTAATGGGCTCTTTTCCTGGTTGGGACCTCAGGGAATTTCCCTGGTCGCCTAATGAGTGTTTCTCCTCTCTTGCAACTAAGCATCCCCTGTACCTCTTTCTTACTTCTTTTGGTCCAGTAATTCAGTTTTGTAGTTGAATTCTCTCTTCTCCCAGCATCGCCATCTGCTTGCCATACCTGGGTTTGTTGCTTCCTGGCTAGACCAACCCAAGAAGGGGAATTCTCTTTCATTCTATTACAAATATGAACTCAGGGACATGGATTTTCAACTTTATTTACTAAAAGCAGCTGAGAAATAGAAGGTAGACAAACATGAATTGGATGTAAGATGAAGAAACCTTTTAAATTTCTACTTGTACTTTCACAAAGAGGAAATTTCTTTCTCGTGAGTATGCTGGGACCCCAGTATAACTTCCTACCTTCCTTTCCTCAATTCAAGGAGGCAACTCCAAACAAAATGAATGATAATGATATTATTACAAAAACAATTTTATTGTCAAGATTGGTATTGATATGAGAGAAAACTAAATTATCCTCTTAAATCACTTGCTGTCATTGGCACTTGATCTCTGCTCATAGATAGCTTGTGATACACTAGTGTATTTTAAGGGTCCAGAGCCACTGGACTCTCGGATTCGCCTCCATCCTAAGGGTACGACCTTGGATTCTCAGCAGTGGGCTGTGTACTCACTGCCGCACACTGGAGTGCTCAGCTCTTTCCACTGCTTCCCTTTGAGATACCCAGATCCTTTTGCTGTCTTTTTCTCCTCAAGTGGAGCTCATTACTCTTCTGTGATCCTCCCCTCCAGGGCCAGAATCCTAGAAAGTCAAGTGCTAATTCTTGCCCCTGGAGTACCTGGTAAGTGAGTCTATCTGTGAGCATTTATCCCACCCAGCGAGGAATGTTTCTTGTACCCTAGAAAACAGTGTTCCATTAAGGGGGCTGAGAGAAGGGGTAAAGAATGCTCACTGTAATGAAAGACCACCTCAAAACATGGGAGCAACTGGGGCACACTGCTGTCTTGCTTCTGGGGCATAAGACACCAAACATTTAGTTTGATACATCTTCTTCTCCAAAATAGGGGAGGAATGAACTGCATACAGATCTGTGAAACTCTCAAAATTGATTCTTCTGTCTTCTCTGCCAGTGTCCTTCTGCTTAAGCTCTTTTTCATTTAAGCACATCTAAGAGACTTGAACTGCTACATTTCCCTGTTTTGGAAATGAAGAAGCAGATTAAATAACTTGCCCAAAACCCACAGACAGTCATTGAACCAGGTGAGTGAGGACTGAGAGTCAGTCATTCAAGCTCTTAGTCCACTTAGGCCACACTGCAGGATTCTGTTGAATATGAGTGATTTCAGAGAAATTAACAGTGGGTCTAAACATGAGGCACAGGCAGAATTTTATGGATTTCATTTTAAAAATAAATATAAAAAAGCTTCTAGATCAGTCGTAAGGCATTTTTTTAATAAACAGGGTGAGGTTAAGGGCAAACACTGTAAGTTAAAACTTGATAAGTAGGCAATAAAATCAGCAGACATAACTTTTTATCAGAATATCCAGGTGACATATATGTTCGGCAAACAAAAAAAAAAACCTTTCTTTGTTTCTCAAAAAGTAAAACTAAGTACATTCATGTAGTCACATGCATGAACACACACACACAGAAACACCAGGCCCATGTCTCTGTTTAGCTGTATCTGTGGACTTTGGACTCAGAAGCTATTTTTAGAACTAGTGTTTCCGCAATTGATGTTTTAATCATAGTCTTCATTTACTTATGAAAGTTAAGCATTTGCTCTAGTTGAAACGTCAAGACTGGGAAAAGGTCATCCATGCACATTTGTGACCAAATCTCTCTTAAAACTGTACTTCTAATGAACACGAGGGCTTGATAGGAGGATGTCTCTGTCCATTTCAAAAATAAAAATTCACCGATTATTTTAAAAAGTCATGATTTCTGCCTTATAGTTTTCTTCCTACTTCCTTACAATGCAATTGATTTTTTTCTAGTAAAAGTAAAAATTGACAGAGGTCATCTTCACACCCTCCTAATTATTCTGGAAAGCTTTTACCACTTTGTATCTATTCAAAATTTAAACCTTTTATTCCAAGAGAAAACACAGTAGAAGGCAGAGTTTCTGAAAGGTCAGCAGATTTCTAGCAGTGCCAGGGGACAGACTTAGGCAATATACAGATTTCCTCATTTTGATAGCTTTGAATTTCTTATACATAGCAGTGTACTCAGAATAAATTTCAAAGTGCATGCTTAAAAAGATTCATTCTGAAAAATATATATCTGGCACACTAAACTTGTAATTTTACAAATATTATTTTTTAGGACTAAGCCAACATTTTTAGCTAGGGCACAGTTTAAGTCAACTTTATTAAAAATATTAATTAAAAAGAGATAGTTTAGATAAGAAGCATCTCAAGGCAAAACTCATGAAAGTGATACACAAATGTCACTATCCCTGAATGTAGTACCTGAAGTCCTATCATTGCCCAGGGTACCTCAGGATATCTCTGGAAATGATCCGGAAATCCTTATGGTCAATTTTAGCTCTAATACCCTGCTGCCTATTTTTCATTGTCTTACCTATTTGCTCCTCCTTCATCTTAGTCCTGTTTTGCAAATTGAGGTCCCTTCTTTTTATTTTGTTATTTTTTAATGTTCAATCTATTACTTGGGTCTTTTACTTATTTGGCAAAAATTTATTTTGTAGTATTAACATATATTAATTGTACAAATCAGTGGTTTCACTATGACATTATCATACATGTATATATCATGCATTGATTGTGTCCTGACCCTTTTTATCTCCCCTTTTCCGTCACCTCTGAGCATGTAGACTATCATTCATTTACAAATAAATTTATTAAATAAAAGGTCTCTCAAAAGCTTATGTACCAGGTAGTGTGGGCACATAAGAAAGTTACAGAACTCTGTAGCTCTGCCTTCTGGGAAAAAGAGTATGCACATCTGCGATTCACATCGAAGCTACAGCCCTTGAAAGCCCTGGACTTCTGCCATAATCTTTTCTCTGTCCTTCCTGGATGGCTAGGAGATAGACACTGGAAAGTTCTTTCATTGATAAATCACATTATCAAGGCTCAGATTACAAATTTAAAACATGTGTTGTTGCACTTTGGACTGAGATTATATGTAAAAATGAACAAAAGGAAGTTCTGTATTTCACAGCTAGAAATGTCTGCTTCTTGGCCCTTTTGAATATAAAAGGAAAAAATTAGTATACTTTCATGATTTAAAGGTAGAGGGTAATACATCTTTGGTGAGTTAGAAATTTTTGCAAGTCTGAGTCAAATGGTGAATTTTCAGATGTCAGTTTTTCTGGGTTTCTAAAAACCAGATGCACGGAGAGGAAAATTGAGATACAGTATTGCTTTCTCAAATAATTTAACCCAACACGTGGTTAAGATATAACTATTATTATGACTGTTTTCCCTTGGGAATGTGTCTTGAGAACCACTGCAAAGGTTTTGAAGTACTTGCGTGAAGTCACTAAAATGTCACAAACATCTATGCAATGTCAGTATAGCTATTTTGTGCTTGCCAGAAATTCATGAGATTTGAATTGGTGAAAAGGATATGACTGTGGTTTTTGCTGGAGTTTCTGTGTAATAGCGAGAAAAGCATGAGAGAATGCAGTTGGCTGTGGTTGTTTGCTCATACATTGCTGCTCTTTTATGTAAAAAAAAAAAAAAAAAAAGCACAGGAAACTGAAATTTGTTCTTTGTTCAATTCATGCTCACTAAGAACTTATCTGTGTGACCAGATGGAAAGGTATGAAGAAACATTTCTTTCTTGAAGAACATAAAATCTTAAGGAATTAAGTAAATATTAAGTGTGGTTATATGTTGTGATATTGAGACTGTTTCCAAGTTTATAATTTTTATGTTTATCCCAAGTAGATACCTTTCCAAGTATGCAATCATTAAGATATATTTCAAAGAAGGAGCTAGTGAACTCCTTTTAACTCTAGTTATTTTTAACTCTAGTTATTGTATCACAGTTCAAATTAGGTGGGTAAGTGTTTATTTTGTTTTGTTTTTTGTTTTTCTGTTCTCTGAGAGGGTCATGTACCAAACTTCCACTTTTGAAGAAAATTGAGTAATAGAGCACATTCCAAGCTCTCATCTCAAAAACAAAGAAAAATAGAATAGTGTATTCAGGCTCAAAAAATTAATACAATTTCATTTCACATTACCATACATTTTTCTAACCAAAAAGCGTATACAGAAGAATATTTGTAACTGAGTACATTCTGAATAGGAAAGATTTGCTAGAAGCCATTCTCAGTTAGGGAAGCAAAACCACTACAGTGATATGAAATAATGGAGTCACTGTAAGTTTTAGATCTCTACGCTTGTCTGAGCTCTGCAGTTGCTTTACGCCTCTTGTTGGGCCTGATGCCATTGTGGGTTAGTGAAGCTGGTTGAAAAATAAAGCTGAATTTGAGGCAGAGCCAAACAAGGACAAAGTGAAGCCCAGAAAGACAGATTGGAACCTGTGGTGGTCTCATGCCTCCTGCAGCCTCAGAGCCTTGGAAAACTGTAGGATCTGGTGCTCTTCATCGCATGACTATTTGTGCACCTGACCCAGTGACCAGAGGAAGAGATCTAGTGGGAACGAAGATCCAGCAGCCTGGCTATTAGCCGGTATTGACAAGGTGAACTGGGAGGCTACTAGGCTGCTCTTTCTCATTTGAATTTTCCTGGTAACCGACAGTAATGAAGAGCCTTTTAGGGAAGGGCGTTCTGGGGATGGGTTTACTTCTGGTTTAATTTGACTCTTGTACAAAGCCACACCAGAAATTAGACAATGCAAATACAATCAAGAAGTCCCTTCTATTTGGACTTAGAAACCTTTGCACACATAAATTCATAATCCATTCTACTTAGAAATTGTGTTTACAAGGTTTTCTCCTACAAACTTCTTCAGACCAAACAATTTTCTTCTATACACAACTATAGTTAGTTTAGTTCTATTCAGAAACTGAATCTTCAAGAATATCTTAAGTTCCATGACTGATGTCGTGTTTACCACATCTTTCCAAGAGAGCACATCTCTTCAGAGTGTATCTCATTCTGTACTGTAAAAGTTAATGAGTTTAAGTTGGCACTTGCCTGAGCAATGGTGGTGAGAGGCATACATTTGCTGCCACCATAAATTCTAAATTCCATATTTAGATTTCTGTAGGTACTACAAATTTGTGCAATACAACATTACAAAAAAATAAAAGCTCACTTTATAAAGACACTTTGTCCCCAGGGTTTCTTTCCTTCTTTTTCATTTTGTCTTGAGATTCTTGCTTATAAGGATGTATGTAATCTATGAATCAGTGAGCTTATCAAATATGGAGATGTTCAACCAGATGCTGTAACCAGGATTCCTACATGAAAGGGAGACCAGCAGGTACATCATTTGAGATTGTGTTGCTGTTTGAGATCTTTGAGTCTTTATCAGTGACTCTACCCCACACTCTTTTTTTGTTTCCAAATCGCTTGGCAAAATGTTTGCAGGGCAAGTACACACTGTAATTCCAAATTTTATTTCTCACCTAAAAAGCACATTAAAATGAAGTGGTCTAAATTTATAAAAAATAAGTGAATAAATAAATAATTTTTAACCTCTTACTGAAGTACTAGTAAGAAAAATCTTATCTTCTGAATAGGCACAAGAAATCTAACACTCAAGTATTTCACCATCCCAATCATATTATCCAATTTTGAAATAAAATGTGTTTTTTAAACAAATACATGAAAACAGCAAAGTCAATGAAAATAGAAGTACATGAATAGATTAATTAAGGCTTCTTTGTTATTTCCAAAGTGATAAAATAAGGCTATACTAGATTAGGCTATAGCTGGATTAATTGTATTACCAAATACATTGGTCTAATCTGTTCATGTAGTGTCAATTATTTAAGTTTTATTATTGTTTACCTGTTCTTGCAAAAACTTGCACTGGAGGTGTGGTTGCAGAGCATCATTTATACAAAAATGACTAAGGCTTGTTCCTTATCCACAAGAGAACCTGGAATCTATTGGGAGAGATTATGCAGTCTCTCTACCAAGTACAGAGATGGGGGAGAAGGGAGTGCTGCATGTGGGTCTAAAGTAGAAGTGGAAATAGGATTCTAAAAAGATGAAGCCTTAGAATTCTAACACTCCCTCCTTAGAATGGCAAAGACAAAACAATTCCGACAATGCTAAATATTGCCAAGGATATAAAGCAACTGGGACTTTCCTATGTTGCTTGTGGAAATACAAAAAATTATACAGCCACTATGGAAAATACTTTGGCAATTTCTTATAAACATTCACTTACCATATGACCTTGTAGTTTGACTTCTGTTTAACTAAGTGAAGTGAAAAACTATGATACACAAAAATTATTTATAGTGGCTTTATTCATAAATGCCAAAATAGGAAAAGACTCAGACGTCCTTCAACCAGGAATTAAACAAGTAGTGGCACTTTAGTGCAGTGAAACATTGTCTAGCAATAAAAAGGAATGAACTATCAACACACACACCAGAGATGAATCTCAAATCTGTTATGCTGGTGAAAGTAGCTGTACTCAACGAGCCATGTACATGTCAGCTGACAATCCCATTGCCTCAAATAATGTCTTCAGAATCATTTGGTGAGTGTGTGTGTGTGTGTGTGTGTGTGTGTGTGTCCTTTACTATCTGTGTGAAAGAGGCACATCTCTTTTCCCCCTACTCTCATATGCAGACTCTCAGAGAAATTATTTATTTTAATATTATTGATTGAAGTCCAAATATATGAGAAATGCTGTTTCTACAATAATAGGGCTAAATACTGAGCTACACAGAGTCTCTACCAAAAAATGAAGCTTATAACAACACAAAAGATAAGATCTGTACATTAATAGTTATAATTCCAACAGATTATGGTAAGTCCTATAATGGGGGTTTTCTCACTCTACCGCAGCTATAGAGAGAAGGAAGTGATCACTTCCCTGCCAGGGGTGTCAGAAAAGGACATTTTTGTGGAAAATGTGGCATTTGTCCAGAAACCTTATGACCCCAATAGATTCTAAGCTCTTTAAGAAGTAGGTTCTTTCACTATTAGATTTCCCCCGCATGTAGCCAGTCCCTGATACTGATATATCCATACATTGGAACTGAATAATAAGAGTAAGGACAAGATAGAATATTCACAGGCAGTGCACACATCCCAGGGGCCCCTGCCTGAGCCAAGAAGTCAACTACTTGTGAAAATCTGAGAGTAGCTCCCCATGGCTGGAGCACAGACAGGGGAATTGTAGGAAGTAATCTTTCAAAGTCAGGCTGGAAACAAACACGAATGTACCAGCTTAAGTGATTTAAACTTTTTTCTGTTATAAGGAACCACTGAAATCTTCTGAGCTGAGAGTGAGGTGAACACATCTGTTTTAAAAGATGTCATTTGACAGTAATTATTTGACACTAGCTATTAATGATTATACAAACCATACTGGAGCAAAGTAGCGAGCCTCTGTCTGAAGCAATTGCACCCCAGGCCTGACTTGGTGACCTTGATGATGGTGGTTGTTGGAATATCAAACCAGGAAAGCAGGACTCAGAGAACTAGGATCAAGTACTAACTTGGCTTCTAAACTGTAGGACAAACCATAATTTTCTGAAGTCTTGCTTTTTTTTCGTTGGAGTTAATGTGGAAATTATAAGAAATAATATCTATGGGAGCTTTGTATAGTGTAAAGAACTGTATAAGTGTAATGGGTATTGCTATTCCTGGCAGAGATATGACAAACATTGATGACTGTATGGGGAAAGAGGGCCAGAGCTGTCAGAATGACTCAAAATTTGGGAAAATGTTGGTGCCATTAACCAGAACACAGTTGTCAAGAGGAAATGTTTATTTCTCAGGCTGGCATGGAATCTGTGTTGGACATTGTTTCTGTGAAACACGGCAGATACCTGTTTTTGGTTTTTTGTTTTTGTTTTTGTTTTGTTTTTTTGTCTTTTTTCCTTTTTTTTATCGGTACCAGGGATCAAACTCATGACTGCCTGCTTGCAAGGCAGATGCTTATGCCGCTGAGCTAAATCCTCAGCCCCCAGATACCTGTTTTGCTCTGAGACAATGGAGGAAGAGCAGGGATGTGAGGAACATGTCAGGGAGAGGTGACCAGTGATGAAAATGAGATCAGGCAATCCATGAAGATGAGGAATAAAATTCTCTTTCATCTCAAAATTAAAAACCTAATATCCTCTTGCAGGATCACTGTAAATAAATAGAAGAGACAGGACTCAGCACAATCTCTTATACACAGTAGTCTTAAAAGTAGGAACTATTGTTAGTACTACTGAAAATTCATTCTCAGTTTCAACATCCCTTTTGGGATTTTAAATAATGTAACCCAGACCTTCTGAGGGTTATGTGTGATGTTGTCTTTTTTTAGATAAATCATAGGCTACATTTGCTGCATAATTATGTCTCCTGACCTTTAAAGGGTAAAACATAGTTCATTCCCACTTTTAGAAGAATTGTGTACTGTTCTGTCAAGAACATATTGTTTTTTTAGATCTCATGAGAGTGTCCTGCAAGGAAAAACAAATTTTGCTTATCTGTCCGGAGCTGAATCTTATGAGGTATGCAGGATAAAAACAATTGCTTGCCAGTGTCCGTCTGTCCTGATGTGGCACATATTAAAGCATCAGTGAGATACATTTGTGAAATACAATCAACTCAAAATTAGTAGTGGGAAGAAAGAAACTAAACAATTTCAAATTGAACATTGGATGTCCTGTCTGTACACTTTCACAGCTTCTTATGGGTGAGTGACCAAGACCACATAAAAGTCATCCAAGCTCCTTGGCTCATATTGATTATTCTCTGCTTTAATTGGAGCAAGAGCCAATTTGCTTTGTAGAAAACATTTTAAAACACCTCTCTTCTAGGCTTACATACTTTGTGTCTCTCAGATGGGCTACCTTAAGAGTATATGCAGTTACAGAGCCATAGTGAGAAGAGGCCTAGATAAATCTGCAGTTAATCTGCTGTCTAGTGTGGGAATCAGGATCCTGTGATCTCTAAGGACTTTTGTCCTTGGTGATACATTATTCCACATGTTCAAGAACTCATCAAAAACCATGGCTGCTCCCAAGAAAATTAGGAAGAATGTCTTTGTCACAATTCAGTATCAATTTGAGACTGGAGTTAAAGTATATTTTCTTCTAGATTTGCAGAAAGTAGCTAAAATCAAGATAATCATGGAATTACCCTACTGGTTCTCTTCATTTTAGGGACTACTGATTTCTTAATACTTAAGAACATGTCTAACACATCCACATGTATTTCCCTCTTTCATTCCACATTGTATTTAGTGCAATCATTTTTCACTCACCTCAAGGGATAGAGCTTTTAAATAATTTCTGGAATTAAATCCAAATTTTACCCACATCCGTGAAGATGCCAACCTCACCCCACCCATTTGCACCTCACCAGCTCTCTTCTTTCACATCTTTGTGAGTTTCACACCTTTGTGAGTTTCACACAAGGCAGACTACAGTAAGTCTATAACATTTTTCTTTCCTCTTTGCTTATACTCATCCCTCTGCCCAAAAGCTCAGCTTTTAAAAACCAACCCAAATTTTATCCAGTGTGAGTCTAATTTGATGAGTTAGGTATATTAACTACAGGAAGCTACCTTCAGTAACGCACAGCCTCCAAATTTCGATGGTTTAAAGAAATAAAACTCACATGTATAAGTATCCATATATATATACACATATATATCTACATAGATGAGACAGACAGAGAGAGAGAGAGAGAGAGAGAGAGAGAGAGAGAGAGACAGAATGATATTTTTGGTGCTGGGGATGGAACCAAAGGCCTCCTCCCTCCTCCATGCTAGGCAAGCACTCTGCCACTGAACTATACTTAAACCATATGCATTAATATATTTTTTCAAAAATATTTACCAGTGCTTTCAAAAAACCCCTTTAAGCTTACCCTACTGTTATATCGGGAGTAGGGGTGGGTTAAATCTTCTCTTAAATATTCAAATCTAGCCAGATACTGTGATGCACACCTGTAATACTAGGTAGGACTCAGGAGGCTGAGGCAGGAAAATCGCCATGAGTTAGAGGTTAGCCTAGGCTACATAGTGAATTCAAACCTAGCCTGAAATATATTGTGAAACCTGTCTCAAAAAAACACTAAATAAATAAATAAATTGAAATATTCAATTCTGCAGGGTAGCAACCAGATTTTATATATCTTTGAAAAGCCTCAACAGAACTTAGCATAATTCCTCATATATAAGAAGCCTCAATATATATATATATATATATATATATATATATATATATATTTCAGTTTTCTATTGATTTCAACATTGAATTCTTCAAGATTCCGAGACTGTTATAGTATTTTTAAAAAACTAACTTGCATTGTATTTTTCTGGTGCTTCTAAATCCTTGGAGTCTGTGGCTGTTTTCAAGTAACTTGATATTTTCTTTATAACAAAAGAAAGCATGCATTCCCTTGCTCAGTACTTAGTGACTTCTGTTTTGCTATTTTTTTTTCTGCCCACCTGAAAAATCAAGATGCTCCTGAAATCCATGTCAAGGAATAAAAGAAAAACAGAGAGTAATGAGTAATGGGAGATTCACATTGGAAATGGAAGTCGATACAAATTGGAGAAGTCATATTTTTAAAAACAAGAAGAAAAGTAGGCAAAAGAACTCTAGAATTTTTAAGTCAACTTTGAGTATGATGAGGAGGATTCGTGGGTGGAAAGAAAGTGAGTCTGCTGTATTAAGGACTGAATATAAAAAGCCTCAGGGAGGATCCGTCTTGGAAGCTGCTCTGAAACAGGCCCCAGAAAGTGAGGAACCAAAGAACTGAGCACGAGATTTTTCCAACTATCATTACACAGTTCTAAGGAACACCACCCACCTGACACCCACTCGGCGTCATCCGTACAACTCAGAAAGACCAGCAGCATAAACCGTAGCTCTATTGAAAGACGGTCAGATTTTGCAAACTGTTGTCCCTCCTAACTTCTGCCGTTCACTGCTGTTGTTAAAACATTCAGAAAATATGACAACTATCAAGCATTACTTCCCTTACTCTTTACACTTTTTCCTTAATTTATGTTAGCATACATATATGCACACACATGTAACAGGATGATCTCTACAAACAGGAAAATAGCTGAAAGTTGAAGAAAAGGATATGTTTTGTGTAAGAAAAGGTCAGAGACCTGCAACTCTGAGCAACTGAAGTCAAGCTATAAAATAAATCACCTAAGTGAAAAGCTAATCAATTACTTCTTTGACCCCTGATGGTAAATTAAGCAGTTGGAACAGCAGAATTACAGATTTAGACTAACAAATGGATGATCCAACAAACCACTGTCCCTGCAATCCCCTCCCAGAATGGCTTCCTCACGCGTTCTTACAGAAACACTTTCTGTAAGAAACACATCTGCATTTGCTTCTGTTTGTGCGCAGGTGAATGCTCTTGCTTCCCTAGGGAATATTATGGAGAAAAGAGACTCCTGCATGGGCTCTCAGGGAGGTAGAAAGACGTGTGCTGGATGGTAGGACAGGGACCACACGTTGTCAGGATTACAACGTCAAGTCACAGACAGGGATCTGTTGGTCATCCTGGGACTGTGGTGAGGCAGAGGGAGCAGTGAACAACAGGCCGTGGAGTGCAAAGGTAGGTGAAGAAGCGGGTCTGTTAGTAAGAAAGCCCAGGGGCTTCTACCGCCACTGTCTTTAATGCCACTGCTGCTGCTGCTGCACCCTGCGTGCGTGCACCACCCTCCCTCCAAGGTAGAGATTTTCATCCCTGTGTGACAGGCATTTCAAACCTCAGCCGTTCATTTTCACAGTAAACAGTGTGAACTCAAGTGCTGGGATCCTGGAAGTGCATCTTTAACCACACACTAACATGCGCTAACACAGCCTCTCACATAAAGCTCATTCCCAGGAAGTCGGATGGGGGGCTTTGGAACTGCCCGGAATCCTCCCCACCTCAACATATCTCACTTTCAGCCTCCGGCCTCAGCTCCTGCTGCTTCATTGGTCTGGGTGGCTTCCTTACACCCACCCTTCCCTCAGCTGAGCAGCTCTTCCACCTGCTCCCCACAGGTGCCGTCCCAGCCAGCACAACTCCCAGCCCTCAGCAGGTGGGCTGGGTCCCTTAACAACCTGTGGTGGGTACCTGTGACCACATCCTTCACACTCCTACCACACCCACTGGCTTCTGCTCCATGGATACCTCAGGTTCTCCTGCCCCTTCTCCTCTGTGTTAGCCAAGTGACCTTTAACACTTCCTTCAGGGTCCAGTCCTCTCCTCTCCTGCCGCCCTTCCCACTGCACTCCTGCATGTGCCTTCTGAAGGGCCCTCCGCCCCTGTCTCCACACAGCACCCCACCATAAGCCAGGTCCGCGGTGGTTTCACTCAGTGCTCTCCCCATCTTACCAGGTGACTGCTTTGCATCTGGAGTCTCAGCAGTGCCCAGCTACTCTGGTCAAGCCCCACCCATCCTCAGACACTCCTCCTGGCCAGGCCACTGTTCTTCCATCTGTTTCTGTGTCGTTCTTGTGCACCTGAAATGCTTTCTCCCCCTCTACCAGCACTAGCAAACTCCTGCCCAATATTTTTTTTCTTTTTTTTTTGGAACAGGGTCTCACTATACAGTTCAAGCTGGCCTTGAACTCACTTTGTAGCCCAGGCTGGCCTCAATTTCACAACAATCTTCCTGCCTCAGCCTCCTGACTAGTGGGATTACAGGCATGTGCCACCACACCAGGCTTTTCCTGCCCAGTTTTTAAGGCAGCTCTGCCCTCAGAGGTCCTAGACGACCTCTGTTCCAGGTGCTTTCGTAAGGCCTGGCTCTGTCACAGTGCTCTCTGCATTGCACCGTTCTGCCTCCACTTCCCCACTAGCTGGAGGCTTCCTGCCAGTGAGACCTGGGCGATGGATGCATAGACTGAGCTGACTCGGATGCTGTATCTGGTGCTCTCGCTTCCCCACTTCTGCAGCAGATCCCCTTGACGTTCTGCAAAGCTGTTCCTGATAGCAAAAGTTGAAACAGGGTCCTCTTCTCTTATGTTTCTGTTAAAGTCTCTGGCACTGAAACTTCCTTTCTCCCCAGCAGATGCGACTCTGAAAGCAGGCACTGAGTCTTGGCTGTTTCTGTGGTTTTTTAACTTGCCGTGGACCCGGCACATAGTGCAGATTAAACAATGTGGGACAGCCCCCAAAAGCACTGTTTCCTGTTCAGTACTTAGACTCTTTATTTCACTGCAGAGGAGCAAATAAGAAAAATTATTACTGTGCCTTGTTTTTTTAATCTCACACCCTTAATTAAACAAGAGATTTTACAAGCAAAACACTAAAGCCCTTGGCCAGCTCTGCTAATCTTAATAACAGGTGGTCTTCTTCCACCTAAGCACATGTGAGCAGCATTCTTATCACTCTTAGGAAGAAAATGTCCTCAGCTACATCTGAGGGGAATACTATTGCTGAGTATGGCAAATAGTCAAATTAATGAATTCTGATAAGTAAACACTTCTAGCTTATTCTGTCTTTATTAGAATTTCCTGAGATTTGTGGGTCTGTAAGGTAAGCTCGGAGGCTGTACTTCATAAATTCTGTGATGGCAGTGGGGGAATCGGTTACTGAGCCACCCTAGATCAAATTGTTAGCAAATAAAGTATCCGTCCTTCCAACAAGCCATTTCTCAGGCAACCAGTCCATAGAGTTTAGACTACTGATTTGTTAATGATCTCTTCTACAGCAGTGCATTTGTCCCGATAAAGGAGGTGTATCATCCTTCAAAGGGAGAGATGGCACCTGATCCATGGCCAAGCCAAGGAGGCATGTCATGAGTGCCTCTCCCCCCACTTACCTTACCATTGACAAAGGATATTTCTATTTTTTAGGTACTCTCAAGCTTGTTTTGTTACAAACTAGCACAGAAACTGATTCAAAGCCAATAATTAATTCTCTGAGATATCGACTTAATTCTGCTAGTGAATAAAATTAACATCAGTAGCAGTAACAGCTATTCTTTTAGAACTGAGAATTTTGTTGGCAACACGTTATACCTAGTTGGTTTTATGTGAGATCTTAGTTTTGGCATTGTCCCATTCTACTTGATAATTTTTAATACTCCATAAAATCATACTCCTTTGAAGGCATGTTGACCTTCACCACACATTAACTGTGCTCCTTTTTTCCTTCCAGTGCTTGCAAGATCTGGGGTACCAGGCAGATGCCCCATCCCCTAGTCTCGTGGATCTCACTAACTAGAAAGATGAAAAAAGATAACGACGGTGTGGCAATGCATTATTAAAGAAGTGTGTAGAGCTGTAAAGAGAGAACAGAGAAAGGGCAATAAAGTCAGGGACTGAGAATGGCTTGGAGATGGAAAAGCTTCCAAGAGAAAAAGGGGCTGAGTGGAGTTGATGCTAGCAATAGAACAGAGTAGGAAAGTATAGTAGTTTCCTGGAGCTACTCTAACAAAATACCACAAACTGGGTGGTTTAAAACAATAGGCATGTATTCTCCCCTGTTCAATAGCCAGATCACTGAAGTCAAAGCGGTTTCTTCTAGTGGCTCTGTGGGAGAATCCATTCCATTCCTGCAATCCTTAGCATGCCTTAGTTTGTGGACACATTTCTCTAAGCTCAGTATCAGTCCTTACAAGACTTTCTCCCCCGTGTCTGTGGCTATATCCAAATCCTCTTCTTGTAATTATTCCAGTCATACTGGATTTACAACCCACCTTAACCCAGTTTGTCCCTGCTTTAATTCAACTTTCTCTACAAGAGACCTTATTTTCAAATAAGAACATAATCATTGTTCCCAGGTAGACCTGAGTTTTAGGGCACAGTATTCAAGTACAAAGGGTATTTAGACATCAGAAAGCAGCGTGTCAAAAGCAGAGAGGCTTTGCCATATTTTGAGCAACTGTAGATCTTTCTGCATTGGTTGGATTTAAAGGTTTTGGAGGCCTTAACAAAAGAGAAGAGGTTTCGGAGGTAACAGGAATCTTAGCTGGGGGTGGTGGCACACCTATAATCTCAGCTATTTGGGAGGCTGAAGCAAAAGGATGACTAGTTCAAGGACAGCCTGGGCAATTTGGTGAGACCTGTCTCACAATATATATATTTTAATTTTCAACTGAAGTAACAGAAGTCTCATCTCAAAGGTACCAATATGCCAAACTCAAGAATCTGAACTTCATCAAGCAATATATGTGTGCTTTTGAGGATTTTAATTCTGGGAGTTACACGATCATGTTTGCATTATAGAAAAGCCTCTGTGGCAGCATGTAGAACTGAAGAAGGTACAGACTGAAAGCAGAGAGTTTTTTTTTTTAAAGTCCTTGAAATAATTCTGGCAAAAAATGATAAGAGTCTATATATTATATCAGCAGAGGAGACTAAAGAGGAAGAAAGTGGATAGATACAGGAGTTAAGACTGAAAAAGATTTATAAGTCTTGGGTTACTTAGATGTGAGGTGAGGCAAAAATGATTTTGAAATTTCTGACTTGAGAGATGGAGATGACGATCACTAAGATCATTAAAAAGGAAGAACATGCTTAGAGGCAAAAATGAGTGAGATTTAGACATACTTAATTTGAGATACCAGCAAGACTTCTAACTGGAGTTGTGCTGTTTTGGAGATCAATAAGGAGTTCTACCTGAAGATACATTTGACCTTGATGAACTTGTAGGTAACTGAATCCCTCAACTGGTTGAAGAGTGAGCAGAGCAGCAGTTCTAGGAAATGCCCACAATTAGGAAATTAAGGAAAAAGAAGACACTATACAAAGAGGAAGAAAGTTAGTGAGAAGTAAGAATGTACACAGATAAGGGAGCTTCCAGAAGGACAAAATTTCTTGTCAGTTGTTCCCAAGAAATCAATGAAGATAAAGAAAGAAAAGTCTTTATTTGTTTTGGCAAAATCTAGTCATTGATGACTCTAACAAGGGCAGTTTTAGTGGGATGAGGAATGACAAAGGAAGAAATAAAATGATACAAGATTTGATAGTGACTCACAGAAGAATGGCACACAGGAAGCCAAACCACGAGGGAATCAGAGCTGTTTAGAAATCAATAGCTTCGAGGGTTAGGGAAGAGTTTCCCCTAAGGTGAGCAGCTCCAGCTTGCCGGGTTCCAACTCCAGGGGGACACACGGGCCCCCAGAGTATCCCTGAAGGTGTTGGGGCAACGGGAGAGCGAGCAGCTGGATGTCTCTTCCAAATAAAGGAGACCACCAAGGACATGTTCTCAACGCAGTTGAGGGATTTCTCAAATAACTCATTACTGTGAGCTTTTAAAACTAGAGATTAGAAATCTTTCCTTCACGCTCCCTGTAATTGTAATGGTCATTGTTTGCTGCTGGAGTCTTTCAATTGACTTACAAGGTTTTGAGGAAGGGGTTTTAGTTACAGTTCCTTAACAGGTCCTTGGTCTCTATCCTTTTCTTAACCTGCTACCCTAAATTTCTCCTCTATTCTGTCTTCCCTAAACCCTTGGATAGGCTGAAGTTGTAAAGCTTCAAATCCAGGCATGGCCACATCCCTAGTGACTTGGAACGAGTTATTTAACTTCTCTGTGCCTTGGGTCCCTCATCTGTAAAATGGGAATAATAATAGGACCTCTTGCATGAAGGTTCCAGGAACCAATGTGTCTAGTACTTTATGTTAGAGCCTAACCAGACAGTTATGGGCATCAGTTGTTACCATTTCAGTTAGGTTCCTCCTAACTTTATCTAGGATCCTTTGCTGCTGTTTACCAATAAATCTTAATGAATATCTCCTTTCTTCCAAATCACTAACATTCTATTATACTGAACTTGAAAGTATAGACAAAATTAATAATTTCATAGATTGATCACGTATAATAGTTTGGAGAGAAAAGGAAAATTGAATGGGCACTAGAGTTGATGAAAGTTCCCATTTAAGAATCAGATAAAGGGGATTAACAAAAGATATTAATGGCATATTTGTACAGAATTTTGGGGAACAAAAATGCGGGAGAGTTTTTAAAAAAATTATTCTGAAGTGTGATAGTGCCATGCTGGTTGTTGATAGAGATGAGACAGATGTGATCGCTCCTTTCTGTGTAAATTCATAACACATCAGAAAGCTCAGTGACCCAGAAATCAGATTTGAAAGCTCACATCACTTAGGTCTTCTAGATTTTTCTCCCTGATCCTCAATTTATTCCCTCAGAAAATGCTGCCTTCTGTCTAGGCAGTGTGTTTCAGGGCACTCTTCTACGTGCCAGTCCTGAAGCAGTAACTGATAAGGTGGATACTGTGGTTTGGTTATGGCTTGAGTGTGTCACCCAAAGGTTCATGTGCTAGAACCTTGGTCCCAGGCCTGGTGAGGTTGGAACGCAGGTTCTAGGAGTAGGTAGGTAAGTTATGGGAACCATGTCCCTCTAAGGGATTAATATAGTTTCTAAGGACATGGGTTTGTTTCTGTGAGAACAAATTGCTAAAAAAGATCAAGCCATGCCCAACTCCCTCTGGCTGGCTGTCTCTTCATGAGACTTCTCCTGCACACATTTGTACCTTTATGATGCCATCTACCATCAAGCCTTCCCAAGAATCTGAACAGATGATGCCATGTGAGCCTCCAACACTGTGAGCATAATAAACCTCTTTTTTTATAAAGTACTTGCTCTCAAGTATTTTGTTAAAGGAATGGAAAACTGATGAAGAGTGGGTTATAAAGGATGTCATAATATAAGATTACCCAGCAATGAAAGGGGGTAGTGAAAAAGAACCTGGAATAAATCTGGGAAATTCTGGCCTATGGAGCTGAGAAAGAATTACTCAAGATAAAATGGGCAGAAAGACAAAAAAGAATGGGTAGACTGGATCTTTGAGGGAAGAAGCAACACATATTTCAGAGAAACATGTACATGTTGCTAAGAGGTCAAGTGACATGTAGGCAGAAAGTCTTGAATTTATCTAAATCAAAGATCGTGTATGGTCATGTGGTTCAGCATGACAGCAGGAGGAACCTAGGTTGACTTACGAGTCAAATAATGAGCAGCTGGTGACAAGACCATGGGTCCTCGGGGCTCAGTCATCCTAAGGTCAGAAGGTGGAAAGGAGTTTTCCCTACGACTGAGATGTGGATGCTGGGGAGCCTAACAGTTCCTAGACAAAGCAGAATGATGGTACCCGGGGTGCAGACAAGCAGTCCAAAGTTCAGCATTGTTCACTGGCTGCCCAGATTCCGGGACAGAGAGACAAAGCCAAGCTGGGGATCAGATAAGTGGAGTGAAGGGAAGGTGGCCATGGACAGTGACTTCTGGATCTGCTCAGGCAGCTCGGTGGTTCCACAGCCGTAAGTGTGCACACCTGCTTTCCAGGGCTTCCTAACTTCTTCTGTAGCATGTTCGGGTCATGCAATGCAGAATGATCCTACAGAACAAAAATTCTACTCCTGCAGACCGGCCCTGCCTTCCCCTGGAATCGGTTTGCCTGCCACCTGTAACCAATTCTGCCCCTTCTTTCATGATTTAAGCCCACCAAGGAGGGAATACTGCTGTACTATTTACTATTTGGGGCAGAGCCTAAAATTCCTAAATTATGTTGAAAATCTAGCCATGATGCCAGAAGCCACTCCAGTGGAAAATGAACTCTTTTAAGCCCACAACTTTCCCATTTTTTTGGTTGTAGAAACTTTTTGTTTGGGCTAAAGACCCCTCCCAAGACATGCAAGAAGCTTATGTATCAGAGGGAATTGTTGAAAAGAAAACAAAGGCATTAAAAATTGTTATAAAAGGAAATCATTGTACTTAGCTTCCTCAAAATCAGCACATTTGACACATACATATCCTTATGAATTTCATTTCATAGCATCACCCCCAACCTGGTGTATGAATTATTTTGAGTTCCAACTAGATTCTCAGCAGGCAGAGCACCAGCAGCCAGCAGGATGGCCAACAGCCAGCAGCCACTCACGGGTGAGAGGAGGGGCAGTGAGAATCATGGCTTTGGCTTCCTGTCATGGGATCATAGGGAACAGCGAGGCCAGGAAAGACTGCACTATGCCAACATGACTGACGGTATTAATGACCTCTGCCTTCCCCCCATTTCTTTACAGCTTAACATGTACTCATTACCTTCCAGTACATTTATGTTTCTTCTTGTATTATTTCATTTTCCACTGCTGTAAGAAAGTACATCAAACTACATAGTTTTTATACAAAGACAAGAGATCTATGTAGTTCTGAGTTTGGGAGGCCCAAAGTCCAAACAGCATGGCATTGGCTCTGGCATAGGCCCCTTCCCCTACCTGGTGGCATCATGGCGGCACTGCATGTGAGAGAGATCACACAGAGTGAGAGCAGCAAGCACAGCGAGGGACGAGGGGCCGTCAGTGCTCTTTTAGAAAAGGTCTCCAAAGACCATGGGCCCTCCGCTTAAACAGCTCCCTGTTCCCCTGCATCACCATGCAAAGCCCAAGGCTCCAACACGTTTGCCAGAGCACTTCTCTGTCACCTTGCAGCGCTGTGGATGGGTGAGGAGAAGCTGTACTCCTCACAGGAAACAGAAGACCACATTTAGGAGTATAGCAAAGAGACTGACTTTTACAAAAGAAATTGTTAGGCCGGGTGTGATGGTGTGCTCCTGTAATGTGGTGTACCTTGGAAGTCTCAGGAAGGAGGAGCAACTCAAGCCCATCCAGGGCAATGTAGCGACTTAGTGAGACTGTCTCTCAAAATTTAAAAAGAAAATTAAAAGTCTGAAGATATACTTTGGTGGTAAGGCTTTGGGAGAGAGACAAGGAAGGGAGAAAGAAAGGAAGAAAGGGAATAGGAGGAAGGAAGGAAGAAGGCAGGACATAGAGAGAAAGAGAAAGGGAAAGAAAGGAAAAAAGAGTAAGAAGCTTCCAGTTCTGCATATAAAAATAATAAAGAAAGGCAAAATTCAAATTCTCAGTAGTAAAATTCACGTTGTAGTAATTCATGAATGGGATCTACAATTAAGAAAGATTATATTAAAATTAATTTGAATGTCATCTGCAAAAACTATAATAATCTATTAAATAAAAATCCTAAAAGTATCCTAAAGTTCAGTACATTGACAACTTTCAGAATCAATAAAAAGAAATAAAGTAATCGAAATGAAATTGCACATGCTTAAACCTGGTGCATAGTGGGTGCTCAGTAGATATACTTGAGAGAATAGTTGCTGTATCCAAAATTTATTGTTAATATAAAAAATTGTATGTTATTTGCTGTGTGCTAGGACAAGATAGCTCTGACCCCAGAGAAAGCGCTCACTGTTTATCCCTGTTCTACTAAATAAGTGAGAATTTCCTGGAACTGACTTCTCTTGGGACAGGTTAACTGTAGTAGAATCTTTCCTTGAAATGAAGTCTCCCTGGCCCAAGTTAATTGTAAACATTATTCATCATGGAACCAAGAGCTCCACGTAAAACTGACCCCGTTAAGAACACTTAGGCAGATTGCGGTTTTGTTTTTCTTTTCTTTTTATGAAACGTGTCAATAAATAGTAACCCATCTGATCGGGATCTAGACAGTGACTGTGTTGTGGCAAACAAAAGTCTACTTCATTAAGGGAAGGAAAATCTAAGAGCAGAGCAAAGGGTGGTGGGCTCTGTCTTCAGAAGCTCTTTGCAGGGCCCGTAGAGAATGGGTGATGTGGAAGTCACGTTCAGCCCTCCCTCCAAGAGCAGACGTGACTGTTCCGTTATTAGCCTGGGTACAGAACTGCGAGAGCAAATCGCATCCAACCGTCATGGAATTGTTCTCAAGAAGGAAGCTTTTATTTTTGTATCACTTTTGATTTCTTTTTTTACCAATTCCAAGATCACACATACAAACCAAGGTCAAGAAATGTACTAACTCCACCTGGCACTGCATGGCCACTGGCTCTAGACACTTTTATTTTAAAGTTGCCACTTTCCGAAGCAGGTCGGATGCTCTTTTGGGAGTGTCATTTCATGACTGTCTTTGTTTCTTGAATCAATTCAGAACATGTATGGCAATTTCTGTCAAGTAAAATATTACAGTTCGTCCTCATCTACCTTGTTCACCACATCTGACGTTGTGAGACTGCGGCTCTTCCCCAAAGTCAAAATGACTATGGAGGTAAACATTTTGAGACAATTCTGGACAGTGACGCAAGCAAACAGCACAACTAAAGACCCTCATGAGAAGAGGACTTCCAAGAGCTGCTTCAGAAAGTATGAGAACAGAGGATGGGCCGGGCATGGTGGCACACTCCTGTAATCCGAGCACTCAGGAGGCTGAGGCAGGAGATTGCTTTGAGTTCAAGGTTAGCCTGGGCTACACATTGAGTCCAGGCCAACCTGAACTACATAGTTAGATCCTGTTTCAAAAAAAAAGAACAGAGGGTTGAGTATGTTCAAAATGAGGGGGAGAGTTTTGAGGGAACTAAAGGCAATTGTCTTAAATGCTATCACTTTTTAATTTAAATATTCACCATATTTTATAATCATGCCTTGTGCTTATGCAAACCTAGATTGCCTGGGTCAGTCACTCATATGGGGCAATCAACAGATATAGTGAATGAGAGATATGCACACCAAGCTATTGTGCAGTGTGTTATTTTTTTAATAGAGTACACTCTTCTAAATCAATGAAAAGTAATATAGCAAAGAAATAAGCCAGTAACATAATCATTTTTTATCATTACTAAGTTTTTGCACATGCTATACAGTAATACCACAGTTCAGAAATGCTTCTATTCACAAATAATTCATTTTGCAAACACAAACATGTGGCAAAATTTTGCTTTGAGTTTTTGAACTCCATGTCAGGTGACAAACATGACTGCGAATCATGAAACAAATTAAGCTCATGCACCAAGGTACTATTGTACTTCTATCTGACAGTGCAGTGCATTTACGTTAGCAGCATAACCACAAAAACATAAGAAATGTGTTGTGATAAGATGTTACGATGGGTACAGCATCATTAGATAATACGAGTTTTTAAACTCTATTATAATCTTATGAAATCACAGTCAAATATCCAGTTCTCACTGACTGAACTGTCACTCTCAGGTACCTGACTATATGCTCAAATAATTGCTTCTTCATACCACTGGTACAAGTATCAACATAGAAAAGACAGCAACTTTGCAAGACTATTGTGAAAAACGTTCTGATGTCACAGGTCCCTGGAAAGAGACCCACAGTCTATATTCTGAGAACTCTGAAGCAGACAGTTTTCTTGCGATATCCCACATTTTAGTATAACAGGAGTTACCACAAGAAAGAATAAACATGCTTCATTTTAATAACCAATCATCAGTAAGCTTCATTTCATCAAGCAAAATTAAATGTAAGCATGCTTTAACATAAAAATATTAAAAAATACTTCTGGGTTATTTCCTCCTTGATCTCCACTGATTTTTTATTTATTCATTGTGCACCTGCATGTTCTAGATTCTTTGAGGGGAGAGAGAAGTGACCCCACTGGTAGGCCAGGTACTTATCTGTCTAGATCAACAGCCTTCCTCCACTGGCCTCATCCTCTTCTTCAGGGACACGATGTCTATCTTTCCGCTTTGTAACCATTTTTTGTGTAGACATCTGTCTTTCTGCATAATCACCTTCTTAAGACCACAGCATATCATTTTGTGTGCTCTGTGTCTGCCTCAGTACTTAGTACACTATTGCTGGTCAATGAGTTGAACTGGACTAAACTAAAACTGCATATAGCAGGGAAGAAAATAAGCCATTTGGAAGGATGAATATCAAAACAGAGATTATACATACAGGTCATTGGCGGGGTATGTCACATACACGTGCTAGCTAGAATACAGTGTTTAAGAAAGTGTTTCTGTAATCATTAAGCAACTTTTAATAGTACATGTTCATAGTACAGAATGATTTCATTTATCGTGGGGGAGTTGGTACGTGTACACAGTGCATCAATTCTTTTTCATCTCCTCCCGCTCCCATCGTTCCCTGCTCGACTTGTGTTCCCCTAACCGTTTCCAGGTTCCTTTTGTATGAAAAACTAAAAAAATAAAAATAAAGAGCAAAATAAAATAGATAATGGGAAATAGGGAAATCTTTTGCAAATAGGAAGGGGAATAAGAGATGGAGAAGAAAAGGAAGGGAGAGAAAAAAGAGGCGATTTTTGAAAGTGGAATTCAGGCCCCCACGGGACTGGAACAGCCAGACCCTAGCCTCTCCCAGAGAGTCAGCGCCATTCAGGGACCAGAGAACAAAGGACACATCAGCGAATAAACCCTGTCTGGGGAACAGTGTCAATGGCGGAGAGCCCCACCACACTGGGATAGTCAGTCCCAGCCCCTTCCAGGGTGTGGCCTGGCAAACAGGAAGTGCCATCAAGAGTCTCCTCTCCACTCACCCTAAGCGACCTGCTTATCTGGAGAAACACAGGCTGTGATGATAGCTATGGGGGTGAAATGCAATTGGATGCCTGTGGTGCTTTGGTGTTTCACTAACTTTGCAGGTCTAGGGCCAGTGATCTAATATGGGTTCAGAGGATAGCGGTACGCAGTGTGGCATGTAAGAGGGATCTCCTTCTGAGGGTGGCAACCATTGTTGATTTCCTGTGGTCTTGTTTTGAAGTACTGTATTTTGTTGGATTGGGTTTTATTCTCTCTTGTTTTGTTTGTTTATGTCAAATTCAATGGCAGGAGCAGCTGTTTCAACAATAGCAAGAAATATTATGATAGCAGTTTTAGGTTTACTACTGGCTTGCTTTGAAGTCCTTTATTGCATTCATTGTCTTGTTTTTATTGTTTCTATTCTATTCTGTTCTGTTTGATTTTTACTATGTCTGAAGTTATCTGCAGCTATTTTGAAGACAACAAAAGGCATTAGAGTAACTATTGTTGACTTCATAATGTTTTAAAGCCTGTGTCTCTGACACTGGTTTGTTTTGATTGGTTTTATACTCTTTTTTTAAAAAATGAAATTCAGAAGTGGACTAATAAGACTCTGTTGCTATAGATTTACTTTACTCCAGATAAACTTTCCTTCCAGCTTGTTAAAATTCTCTAAATCAGTGTAATATTCTGACTTTATATAAACATGATCTTTAGGAGATTTAAATCTCAGTTTTTACTGATGATTGGATGAGTGCTATATTCCAGATTATCAATTAATTTGAATTTTGGATTTGGGATAGATTTCCTAAAGTTTTGTATGGCATAAACTAAAAGATTGCCATGTAACAATCATCACATCTTTCTTAAATTAATAAAGTACATGTCCTACCAAAAGGGTCTGATTAACTCCCTCTTTCTAAAACTTTATGTACCAGATTCTGTGCTCAAGGACCATAGGGCCCAAGCTGGATCCATGGTTACCTGTTTACCTGGAGAACTAGTGACACTACCTAGGGACTTTGGATCCCTATGGAGGTCAGGTTGATGAACTGTATCCAGGAACTTTAAATACAATGTAATTGAATAAAAATTTCAAAGGGAATATTATTCTATTAGCATTTATTTAGATAAAGTAAATAAGTGGCCAGATATCAATCTGTATACAGGGTTCTGATGCATTTTTTTTTTTTTACTCTGAGGTTGTATCCAAAAAAAAAGTTTGAAATCTATTAGTATAGCTGACTGACACAGAAGTTGTTAATATCCTAAATAGTTCATTGACCAAGAATTCCCATTAATCACAATCATTTTCAAACAGAAACGTATTATCAGAAAAGTATGAAGCAAACTCAGGGAAAACAGAAAACTGAGTTGAATACTCAAAGCCTAACAGAAAATAAAAAGAAAACTTCCTGTTTCTACCTTCAAAATTTTAATGCCATGGTAATCTCGATTGCTATATTGGTATGAGTGACACCAAAATTTCAAAAGGAAATTCTAGAGGGATCACCAAAAATCTGTGTGGTGATAGAGTGTGACCCCTCAAAGGTGCACAACAGCAGCAGTTGCCTTCTAGTGACTCTCCTGCCCCTGTCCATCCATTTTCAATCTTTGTTAGAAATATAATTTTATAATCTTTCCTACCCAGACTCCCGGTCTCCAGGTTCTTGCTATTTTCATCATCCTTCTTGACCCATTGGAGTTCATCTTAGGCCATTCAGGCCACTATAACAGAATAGGATACACGGGGGTAGCTTATAAACACCAGAAATTTATTTCCCATAGTACTGAAAGCTGAGATGCCCAAGATCGAGACACTGGCAAATTCGATGTCTGGTCAGAGCTTCCTCCCAATGTCATCTTAGAGTGTCCTTCTGTGCCAGGGGATTTGAGGGAACGTGGGATCCTTTTTATAAGTACAGTCATCTCACACAACCTAATCATTCTGCAAAGGTCATACTTCTAGTTACCATTATATTATGGATTAGTTTCAATATATGAGTTTTGGACTAAATCAAGAAGATACAAAAATTCAAAGTAACCTGATATCAGCCAATGAAATTGAAAATGTAGTTTAAAACCTGCCAACAAAGAAAAGCCAAGGTCTTGATGGAGTCACTGTTGAATTCTACAAGAAATTTAGAGAAGAACTAATGCCCCTAATGCTGAAACTTTTTAAGGAAATTGAAAGGAAAGAGGCTGGGGATTTAGCTCAGCGGCATAAGCACCTGCCTTGCAAGCAAGCAGTCGTGAGTTCGATCCCTGGTACTGATAAAAAAAAAAAAAAGAAAGAAAGAAAGAAAGAAAGGAAAGGAATACTTCCAAAATCATTCCTGAAAGCAAGTGTTATCCTGATTCCAAAACCAGAGAAGAACCCAACCAAAAAAAGAAAACTAGAGGCCAATCTCCCTAATGAACATAGATACAAAATCCTCAGTAAGATACTGGCAAACAGAATGCAGCAAATCATAAAGAATAGTATACACCATATTATGACCAAGTAGGATTCATCCGAGGGATGCAGGGAAGAATTCCTGACTTGAAATTATATTACAAAGCTACTGTGGTAAAATCAGCATGGTACAGCCCAAAAAAACAGGCCTGAGGATCACTGGGACACAATAAAAGAAGCAGATGCAACTCCAAACACACTCAGCCACCTTATCTTTGACAAAGGGACCAAATGTGTCCACTAGAAGAAATAGAGCCCCTTTAATACATTGTTCTGGAAAAACTGGCTCTCTACATGTCAAAGACTAAAACTAGGTCCATGTGTATCATCATTCACTAAACTAAAATCAAAATGCATCAAAGATCTAAACATTAAAACAGAATCACTGGATCTACTGGAAGAGACAATAAGTAGAAATCTTGAAGACAGGTAGAAGCAGAGACCTCATAAACAAAAACCCAAACTGCACAGGAAGTACTTCAGTAAACCAACAAATGGTATCTCACCCTATTGAAAAGCTTTTGTACAGCAAAAGAAACCACCAGCAGAAAAGACAGCCCACAGAGTGGGAAAAATTATTGCCAATTGTCCGCAGGCAAAGGACTCATATTTAGAACACATCATAACTTGAAAAAAATCAGCCTCCCCAAATTCAAAGATCTGATCCAAAAATGGACACCTGAAATGAATCCACACTTCTCAGATAAAAAAATACAAATGGCAAATAAATATATGAAAAAATGTTCAACATCACTGGCCATTTGAGAGATGCAAATTAAAGTGACACTGAGATTCTGTATCATGCCAGAAAGAATGGCTATCATCAAGAAATCAACCAATAGCAAATGCTGGTGGGGCTGTGGGGAAATAGGAACCCTTCTTGTTGATGGGGGTGTAGACTGGTGCAACCACTGTAGAAATCATGGTGGAGATTGCTTAAAAACCTAAAACAAAAGATTGCATTTGACCCAGCTAATCCCCTTTTTGGCATCTTCCCAAAAGAGTTAAAAACATCATGCCATAGCAATATGTGCACACTCATGTTTAGAGCAGCACAATTTGTAATAACTAAATCTTGGAAACAAGCCAAATGCCCATTAACAGATAAGTGAATAAAGAAAATGTAATTTTTATACAATGGAGTACTACTTTGCTGTAAAGGATAAACTTAAGGCACTTATAGGTAGTTTGATACATCTTCACACCATACTCTAAGTGAAACAAATTGGACACATATTTTAAATATTGTGTGTTTTTCTCTGCTGTGAGAAACCAAAAGTGTAAGTAAGGACCAAAATGTATAATACAAAAGGGAAGAAAATGTTTAAATGGGAAGGGGAACAAGGAAGGGGGGAAAAGAAGGAAGAGGAAAAAAAAACAATAGATGGAAAAAAAAGGAGGCAAAGCTTTTGTAAATAATGAGGGGAAGAAAGGCTGAAGGGAGAGGAGGAGAGTGGGAGAAAAAAGAATCAAGATATGTATAGGTACAGATTCCCTATGATGAATGTGATCATTATGTATATCTAAAATATACCAATAAAGTTAACAGCAGCAACAACAAAAACTATAGCCAGAGATCCTCTTCAAAGCCATTCACTTACCAATAGTGTGGCCACTCGTGGAAGTCTTCTAGCCTAACCCTGCTCCAAGTGTTTCAATCATCTCTGCAGTCTTTCCAAGATCCTCTTAATCACTTAATCACAGGATCACCCATCTTTCCCTAAACAGGCTTGCCTACAACATTTCTGCAATAGTTTCTACATTCCTTGTCTTTCTTTTTTATTCCTGCTAACAACATTGAAGGGTTCTTCCTTACCTCCTGTGTTGTTATAGCCTCATAATTGATCTCTCTCTCTCCTTTGCTAGTCAATGCAGCTTTGAATCTGTTCCATTTATTCACTTCCTAATTGTTTTACTGGCCCATTAGAAAATCTTTAGTGGCTTCTTGGTACCTACCAAAAGTGCCCAAGTTTGTTAACAAATACTTTGCCATCTCTTGCAGCCTAGCATGTCAGCCTTTACCTCCCAGCAGCAGACGCTCTGTACAACCACACTTCAGCATCAGCTATGACTGAAGGAGCCTTCAGTCTGGTCTGTCAGGCACACCCAGGAGTGTACTAGATGATGCATATTTGAGTGACACTCCTGCTTGTTAGTACACTGTGTTTGATTTTCAAGACAACCCACCCTTTCTGGAATAAATGGTACATCATCTCATATCTGCATCTTTCTCTATGTGGGTTCCTCTAAAGTCCTCCCTCTGGTACAAGTACTCTTCCTTACAAATGCAAGGTCTAACCCAAGTGCATATAGTACTTACAATAGTAAAAATAGAAGACACAGTAGTTCCTAAAGTCAGAAGTAAAAGAGAGCTTGCATCTATACGGAGGATCCAGACTGAGTGGGGCCCAAACTGGAAAGAATGTCAAGGACCAGGAAGAGCAGTGATAAGCAACTCCTAGCGAAGGCACTGCGACCGATGCCATTGTACAAGGCCACCGATGCCACTGTACAAGGCCATTGTGTGTCTCATGTTAAGATGAGAGCAAAACTCTCTGAATACTCACTGACTACAATGAGGAATCAAAAAATACAGTGGATATTTAATTTTAAAAATAATATTACAGTAAAAGGCACATTGCCATTACCCCCCCCCCCATTCCAAGTACTCCCCCTCACTTCAAACACACTTACCCCATTATTCGTGCCTCTTCCTGAAGCCATTCTGGAAGTCTTCTTTCATGATTGTCTTTACAAGGGCTGATCAAAAATGCTTTGTTGCTACCGATTGCCACCCAAAAGACAGGCAGGCTTGTAAACACATTGCAGTGGATTCTCGCCCACTGTGTTTACCAGGTCTGGCCTTTTGGTTCTTCCCTAGATTCAAAATGACCGTTAAGGTAAACATTTTGAATGGATTCAGGACCAAAAGGCAGTCTTGATGGAGCAACCAAAAAGACTCCCAAGGAGGATTTCCAGAGCTGCTTCAGAAAGGGCAAGAAGGACGGGATCAAAGTCTGAAGTGAAAGAAGTACTTTAAGAGGGATTCATCTTTTACTGTAATAAATATTTTTTCATTTAAATACACACCTCTGATACCCTGTGAAGCAGCAACATGTCAGGCCACCTCAACCAGGTAGAGTGAACCCCAGGTTTCTTCACAGATATCTTGTGAAGTCACACCATTTATGTGGGACCTCATCAGAAACTAATGCACACAAAGTGAAGATCTATTGTAATATCAGAATATCCAGAAATCTTAGCCAGTTAAAACAGGACTTAAAAGCATGGCTCCAGAGAAAAGCCTACATCTCAATTTGCATAAATTAGCAATGGAAAACTCAGAGACTTAATAAGGACTTTAAAATGAGTATCCCATTGCTCTTTAGTTTTTTATTTTGTTTTGTTTTGTTTTTTTTCCTATTTGGCTACATTTTATACAATTGAAATAAGACTATGTCTCCAGGGTTTTAAAATACAGTACAGTCTTAAAACTCATCCATAATTTTACCTTTTTTTTATCATTTTTTTACCATTAATATCTTAATGTATTCCCTTCTGAGCGCTACATTTATATTTCTCTACATATAATGTTAGATATATATATTTCATGCAGCCTATAGCATCACAATTTAATTAATATTACTTAACAAAAAGAGTAAAAATGAGGAATTATTAAATGATACATGTATTTCCAACACTTTTCTTTTAACCTTACATTATTCATTAACCTTTTCAAGCAAGGTCAGATATTTTCTTTAAGAATGGTCCATAGTGCTTAAAGTTTTATAAAATCTTTCTTGCATAAACTCATAATGGATCCTCAACAGTTTTCTACTTCAGTTTTATTACACTAAAATGAAGCAGTCAAAATTAAGAATAAAAATATTCTGTATTTACACTTTCTGCCTACCATTTTCAGTTGTGTCACTCACCCTTAATTCAATAGCAACTTTTTTTAGCCGCTCACCCTGGTCACGTTTTTCCAAAGCTTTCAACTTAGTTTCAAAGACACAAAAACGTTTTTTGTGTTTCTGCTCCATTTGCGTAATATGATTGTGGCCAGATTATGTGGTGAGCAGAACAAGAATGGACAATAAGTAAGTTCAGAAGAGCCCCGCATCTTGGTATTTGTACAGCATTAATGACAGCAGCCTCAGAGAGGGGTCTGACTGTGGCCAGGAATCTCTGAGTCCTGGGCCACATAGGGGATGATAAGCCAGTAGGGGTTACTGAAGAAGCACCTACTCAGTAACCCAAAAGAAACTTCATTTATGTCGCTGTTATTTTATTTACTTTTCCAGGCTCAATTTGTAGATGCACAAGTATGGAAACAAATTATATAAGTATTTGTAGCAGGACTCAGTGGTGGCTCATGCCTGTAATCCCAACACTCAGAGGAAAAGGGGTCACCAAATTCAAGCCCAACGTGGACAGTTTAATAGCTTGGCAAGATCTTGTCTCAAAATAGAAAATAAAGGGCTGGGGAGGAGCGGTTAGGACCTGGGTTTGGGGTTCAATCACTGGCACAGGTAAGGGGTATGAGGTGGGTGTTTGTAATGTTTTTAATCCGTGAGTGAGTTTTGCTCCATGAACCAGACTGACAATGCTATCCTCACCCTACCTTTGCAACCACTGAAGGTTGTTTGTCATCTTCACCAGTTACATAAGCAAAAATATGGTGTTCTGTGAGTATGGCTTTGCATGATGTTGTTTCTCAACTCTTTGTGCATATCAGCTTCACCTGCAAAGCTTTTTAAGGAGGAAGGGAGGAGCAGGGGATGAAAAAGAGGTGAAGATCTGTTGTGTACACCTACCAACCACACAAAGGAACACAGACATCACCTACCACAAGTACATGATAATAAAAACTTAAAAGTCTTTGTATCTTATGCAAAATAAATGATGCATGATAGAAAACAGGGAGATAGATGCTTGGCAAATGGGAAAAGGACCAAAAGATGTGTGGGGAAACATAAAAATTAAGATGCATTGTGTACACGTACCAACTCCCCATGATGAATGTAATCATTATATACTGCAAACAAGTACTAATAAAAATTTTTAAAAATAAAACTTAAGAAGAAATATTTTTATCATATAATTTTGGCTACAAACCATATTACATCGATGCAAATTAAGTAATAAAAAACAACATATTGATTCTTTTTATTTTGCTTTATTATCTAGTATAAAAATATTAGTAAATTATAATGTCCTATATCAACCAAAAAGGAAGGGGTTATAGATAGGTTGGGGGGGGGGGTGGGAAGGAAACCCAGCATCATACAGTAAATAAGCTTCAGCTCAAATGTTACTGGAAATGAACTATTGTAACAATTATCTTTTTACAAAAACCACGATAACTTGCAATATTAGCATATGTTCTTAGCCACTATTACTTTCATGAAGTCCTCATGATTTTAAATGTTCCAGATCCTAACAAGAAAATATATATAATTGCTAGACTGGAAAGCAAATTTGAAAAATGTATTGTTTAATTTGGGGCCTTTTTCTATAAATTAATATATACATTATATTTTCTCCAAAGTATTTTGACAGTAAAAAGTGTTGTAATCAGCCCTCACTGAGGTGTGGAATTAGAAATGTCCTGTCTCTATAGTAAATATCTTAACTCAGCCAATCAAAAAATGACACTGATACATATCTGCTTATATTAAAACCATACTTTCTTAAATGAAAACTAAGACAGTATAATCATACCCATGGTGGCCATATAATTCAGTAGTTGAGCTATACTCATCTCCAAAACATCCAGGATACATGGTTTCCTAGCCTATACATGTCTTCTAGGAAAAATTCTATCCTCAGATAGCCTTGGTAAAAGTTAACTGAAAAATCTAGCACCTAGTATAGTGTGGAGGCAAGCAATAGGCCTTCCACATCTGTCTCCTGAGAGCCTAGTAGGTGGTACTCCTGAGGTAGCACTTAGGGTAGTCAACCAGCAAGACAGAGACAAGGCCTGGGCCCCCAGGAGTTTGCCTCCCAGCCCAGGGACAGTCAATACTGGGTCCTCACAATGAATGGGTAAATGTTTGGATACTTTCAACAGTGAGATGTGCCTCAGAACAGAATAATTAGTAAGCACCACTGGGCTTCAGAAGTCGAAAGATTTGTGACTTATCTGTAGCCTCATTTGGGAGCCCCTATCCTGATGTGACAATGAAAAGACACATAAAGCAGCCCCATGCAGACCCTGCCCACCCCCACCTCACTCCACCCTACCCCACCCGGCCCCTCTCCACCCTAGTTCTCCAGGTTCCACACCTGTGCCGGCTGTACTTGCTTGGCACCACCGCCTTGCTGAGCTCTGCAAGGCTCCTGGCTCTTACTTCCTGCTGCAGGGCCATTGCATGGCCTCTGCTTCTGCCTGGAAGTTTCTTCCCCACACAGGGAAAAGAGAGAGGTGGACACAAAAGAACCAAGATGAAGCAGAACATACACAGTGCCCCGAGGTCAGTAATCAATCAGCCAACTACTGTAGTAGAAGAGGGATGGGGTGGTTGTACCTGATTGATGATCAGAAAAGGTCTTGGGAGGGAATAATCTATCAAAATGAAATTTATTCCTCTGATCTGTATCATCTTTTGTTTGCAAATATCATGAAATCATTTTTCTTCCCTACCACATTCTATACTCTTTGAGGTAAAGAACATGAGTTTGGGAATCAGGTGACCTGGTTTTGAATTCCAACCCAATACTTACTAAATGTGCCATTGTGAGCTGAGTTTCCCAAGCCTCAGCTTGCTTCTCTGTGTGAAGATGACAACCCTCCTGAAAAGCTCGTTGTAAGATGAGTGAATAACACACAGGGTCTTCTAAGTGAGGGGAGAGGATATTGGTATTTAAAGAGAAATGGATCAGATAGTGAGGGCATTTTTTTAAACTATGCAAAGACATACTATTTTATGTGTAATGGGGAGCCACTGAAATTTTGCACAGAGAAGTGCTTAGTTATATTTGTTTTAGAAAGTTAATATAGCTAGATGTGAAGAGTGAGCTTTCAGAATTGACTGAGACAGACTGACTGAAATGATATGGTGTTGATATGGGATGTGATAAATTCAGGTAAGCCTGGTAGAATGTTTTCCACATTTTTTCTTGACATTTAGTCAAATCTCAATATACGGGCAGAAAAGTAAATAAATAATAAATAAGTTTTTTCTTAATGTTTTGACCAAATGTCATAGTTCGATTGCAGTCATCTTTGGGCATGGTACTTGGAGGAAAAAGACTTTGAAAATCCAGTGCCAGAGCTATAGGAATGCGGGAGAGACGGGGTCAACTGATAAACAGGAGTCAGACAGTCTGGGAAAAACAGCTTAAGGAAACCTTCATTTTGTGGCCTGCGGACATCACTTTATCCTGCATTTCTCAGCTGATAACACTGACAAATACTTACACTGCCTAGGTTAGAGCTTGTAGATAACCAGGATGGATACAGAAACTGTGGTTTCTGTATCTAGCTGTGCGGTCAGGTTGACTTTCCTGCACAACAAAAAGCAGAGTTTGGAAAGGCTGTCAACATCCATCATCCGTAATAAAAAGCTTCAGGACACCATAGTACAGGGCCGGAATTCTACCATTCTGGGAGGCTGAGGCAAGAGGATTACAAATTTGAGTTCAGAGCCACCAAAAAGAAAGAGGAAGGGAAGGGAGGATAGAGGGGAAGAAAAAGGAGGAAGAAGGAAAGGAGGGAGATGAAGGAAAAAAAGAGAAAGACAGAGAAATCTTAGCACTGGCCTTTGAGTTTTACAGTATCTTTGAAGCAGTAAGACATTCATATAGTTTAAAATTCAAGAAATACAGATGAAAATTTAATGAAAAATCTTCCACCCATCCTATCCAAGCATCTAGTTCCCCTTTCTGATAGTAATTTCTTATTTATTCTTGCAGAAATATTTTCTGTATAAGCAAAGGTACTTATTTTCTGGGGGCTAGGGATTTAGCTCAGTGGCATAAGCACCTGCCTTGCAAGCAGGCAGTCCTGAGTTTGATCCGCAGTACCGATAAAAAGGAAAAAGACAAAATACAAAAAAAGGTATTTATTTTCCGTTTTTAATACAAATAGACATACTGTTCCCTGCCTTAAAGAGATGGTAATGAAGCTGCTGCTGCTGCTGCTGCTGCTGATTATTGGGTTTGTGTTTTGTTTTAGTTCTTAATTTACTTAAAAATGTATTTTGGTGGTTATTCTATATCAACTCATAAAGAGTTACCTCACTATTCTGTTGCATGGAAGTCCCTTTATTTATTTATTTATGCACTTATTTACTTATTTATTTTCTTTTAAACTGTCTTGCTATGTAGTCAGGCTGGCCTTGAACTCACTACGTAGCTGAAGCTAGCCTCGAACTCACAGCAATCCTGCCTCAGCCTCCCAAGTACACCACTATGCCTGCAATTTTTGTAACTGAATTAATGAGCATGTAATTGCTTTTGATCTTTTGTTATTTTAGATACCTAGTAACCTTGTACATCTTTCCATTAGCACATTTCCATAACATTAGTAACTAGAGTGGAATTGCTGAGTCAGTGCATGTGACCTTGTATTTCCAAGTTGTTTTCTACGAAGGCTGTACTGATTTGGGTTCACATAAGAAACATATCAAAGCAGTGCCTTTGACTTGGAAGCAAAACCATGTATTACTAAGTCATGTACCACTGTCAGAGGTCCTGTTACACCCACTCACAGGTCTTCATGGTAACCTTTTCCCATCAAAGGTGAATACACTCACCTCCTGATTCAGTTTTCCTAGGAACACATTTGGCCAGGAGGCATTTGACAATGTCTGGAAATACCTTTGATTCCCACACCTAGAGGCAAGGCTGCTACTGGCATTCAATGACCAGAAGCTAAAGATGCTGCTATTCACCCTACAATGCAAAGAACAGTGCCTCCTTCTCCTCCTCCACTTTCTCTCCACAAAGAAGTATCTTGTTCAAAATATTCATAGTGCCATGGGCTGGGGATTTAGCTCAGTGGCATAAGGACCTACCTGGCAAGGGCAGGATCATGAGTTCAATCCCCAGTACAAAAGAAAAAAAAAATAGTGCATAGTGCCAAAGCGAGAACCACTATCCTAGATAAATATCTACTTTATCTCCACTGTGTTAGGTATCTTACAGAATTGAGGATTCTGCACTCTAATCTATGCACTGAATAAAATGAAGAATCCGCTTCTGTAGTATATTTAGGAGTGATTGTCTTTTTTACCTCACCCTGGTTCTTTTTAATGGTTTAGAGGAACAGAGAGCCCCCTGGAGACATGAACACATCTATTTGAATATCTGGCTCAAAGAAGGCACCGAGCTTATTAAATGAGTGAATGGATGCTAACAGTATTTCATAATTGTCTCAGGATGACCTAACAGGATTATTTTCAATGAAAGATTGTTCTTTCCTTACCATTGCTTGTTTCGCCTTTCTTTTCACTTCAAATGTCAATTTTTATTTGACCCGATACAGTCTAACCCATAGAATAGTAGGAAATGTCAATCGAGTTAGAAATGGGTTTTTCCCTGATCTGAATATCTTATCAAGTGTAGTTTATTACCTCTGCATTAAGGCACTGAATTATATTCTGTCTTTCTCACTTAGAGCTTCCAGCTGATTCTGCCTTTTCTCTTTTAAGTAGATCAAAATCTCTCAGAAAAACAAAACTTTCCCATACATGTGAAGCCTGCTATAGTGTTAATGGATTATAAAACAAGAAAGTGAAAGTTTCTTAGATTTTCTTTTTTTTTTAAACCCAAAGATCCTGACCCTGGCAGCCTACTCATTCTCATGAGCAAAGCAGGCCACACCCACGCAACACTGACAGCATCAGGACAGCAGAGCCAAGGTGCTGCCAGGGAATGCCCTTCACTCCTTTGCTTGTCCTCCACTATCTGTGTTCTTTAGGAGCCAAAGAGCCCCACCCCACTCCAAGGACCCACTTTTCACCTCTGCTCCCATTACTGCAAACATTGCCTACTGCACTTTCCCAAGCATTGTTCAATGTGATTAAAGAGCCAAGGGGCCACAGAGCAGAGACTCAGCTGTCAGCCTGCCTCCTTCAAGGTAGCGAGGTCTCCACCTTGATGCTCACCTCTGCACTTGGAAATTGCTTCCACTAGAGGGGAAATAGAAAAGCTTGCTTTTAATAAGAGCCTGGAGACTTGGGATGGAACAAAAACCAGTGGGCAAGACAGCAGGATCAGCAAAGTCAGGGAGAAGCAAGCAAGAAAAAGAATACTTGTTTGCAAGGCTGAATGGTACATTACTGGTGCTAAATATACCTTGCAGAAAATTGGGATGCAGAGCAGCTTTGATCATATCTCGCATAAGATTTTAAAATGCAAATGCAAAAACATGCGAATACAAAACTGCTTAGTTTACTTTTATTAGCTGGTTATTTAACCATCATCTAGCTCTGAGATCCTGTTGCATACTCTGCAGTTAAAATAAGCTTGCAATTGGAATAAAAGAGGAAAATATTCAGATTTAAATATCTTTCAGGCAAACCAAGTAGATGATGAGCCACCTTCGTTAGACAAGGTAACTAAATTAAAAAAACTAAATATTTTAACTATCTCTTCTGAATAAGTGTTCAAATTTTTTAAAAAGTTACTCTTGAAATTTTTAAATACCAATTTTATATTTAACCATTAATTATTTCCAGAGGTAGGTAAACTGAGGAGTTAATTTCTCAAAGTTACTAAAATCTAAGTCTTTGACTTTGTTGGCAAAGGCCCCAAATATCTGTTCTGATCTAAAAAGAACAGAGCTCATAGTTGTTTTCATATTAGATAACTGTTCCTTCTTTAAGTGATAGTCTTTAATCTGTGGCTTATAAAAGCTACAATAACTTATTGAAATGTTGCACCACTTAAGGTGAGCTATATAAAATATATGGCTGTCTTCATAGATAAATTATGCAAAAGAATAATTTTTAAAATAGCTCATGGTTGCTTCTCTTGCATTCTAAGCACCATGCTGAGTGTTTAACTCACTCTCTTTCATATAAGCTTTATCATAACTCTTTGAGGCAGGTAAATTCCATTTTATGACACTGTTTTGATGCCATACAAAGAGGTTAATGAACTACAGTCTTGAAAAGATTTCTAGTGACAGGATTGAAGAGAAACAACCCCACAATATGGTAGCCTGGCTTTGGGCTGAAGGAATTTGAGAAGTAGGAAGGACTCTGACTTCCTCCTCCTCCTCCCATGAAGGAAGTCCTTGAATCACCTGTGAAAGAGGAGAAAAGGGGGCCTCCTTATCTTTGAAGACCAGGGGACTCCCAGTAGAGTTTCAGGAACAGCCCTTACCCAGTTTCCTTCTTTGAGGTCATATTTTCCCATGACTTTTCACCCTTCATCAAACCTAATGCAGAAACACTCAGGCTTAGCCTTTTCTTTAACTCTCCCTTTTTTTGAGGAAGCCCCCTGTGTCATGCTTAGGCTTTTCTCTTGATAATCTGTCTTTTGTTGGTTCAAGATCTGTCAGGGAATCTAGAAGGATTTCCCCACCCAGAGAATCTAGGAAAGAAACAGGCAAAAAACATTTTCCTCCTTCTGCCAGACATAAAAGTCCTAAAATTACCTGTAAACAGAGGTGTGCACACACACAAATATATCTCTAGATAGGGGGTCAGTTTTCGGCAGTTTCACAGAAGTCTGTGGCTCTGAAATTACCTAAATTGGATTAGCTACTACGAAGAGCAAAGGTTTCCAAATTGGTTAATTTACCTCTTAAATTGGAAATGTATAGAGGCTGATTTTTCTCAACAATCCTTGACAGGGTGTTCTGTTGCTCCTGTGACCTGATGCTGGTTCTTGCCCAAGTCACTGCACTGGCTCCACACAAAGCATCTCTCTCCCCACTGTGTCAAACAGATTAGCAGCACTGATCAGGAGCCAGATGGTCTGGGTTGAAATCTGCTCCATAACACTTACTTGAACTTCAGATCTGTAAAGGGAGGTACCTCAGGAATTGTTGAGGATGAAATGAGTTCCACACAGTATATAGGAAGCAACCAATAAATGCTCACTGGGCTGAATGAACCAGCTCTGCTGTTGGGACTTTAAAATATACCGCTCAAGTTGCTTTTGATGAAACAGGGAGAATATTTGGAGGCTTTATACTTCTTAAAGGTTGTGTGTGTATGTATGTATTTGTGAGTGGCTGTGTGTGTGTGTGTGTGTGTGTGTGTGTGTGTGTGTGTGTTACCAGGGATCAAGCTCAGTGGCACCTTACCACTGAACTACAACTCCAGCTCTTTTTCAGATTTTATTTTGTAAACAAGATCTAGCTAAATTGCCCAGGCTGGCCTTGAGCTCACAGTCTTCTAGAGTGCTGGGATTACAAGCATGAGCCACAATGCCCCGTTCTTATAGAACTTTTCTCAATCTCCTGACTATTGTCCAGTCCAGGCGACAGTAGAATTCAGCAAGGTACAGTGCCTTACTGGCATTTTTCTAGAAAGGATTGAACAAAAAAAAGAATAACACAAGAATAAATTATGTGTCTTGTTTCTTATGAGTCTTTTCTTTCATTTTATATGAATGTGTACATTTTATTTGAACACTTATTCAGAAGAGATAGTTAAAATATTTAGTTTTCTTTATTTAGTTACCTTCTCTAATGAAGGTGGCTCATCATCTACTAAGCAAATTAATCTTATTCTCTCTTGAGTCCTTTGAATTTGCCTTAGCCACAATGTGAAGGAAAGAAGCTGTCTTTCAGATCACATCTCTGGCAAGTCCATTTCAGAAGCTGTTAGGAGTTTCCAAAAGGTAGAAGGAATTGCTCTTCCCAGCCGGTGGTGTTTTTTGGGATTGAATCACCTCTCCTTTAAGACCTGATTGAACAGGGAGAAGATGACTTTAGCTTTCTCTTGAAGACTAACCATATCTTGCCTCTTGTTTCTGTCCTCTGCATCAGCCATCCAAACACTGAAATCTGGTTTAGGATCCCTGGGTGCTTGCTGAGGGCCCTGGAATCAGGAAAGAAATGCGATGCCATCCTGGGCGCACGTGTAGCAATGCATATCATCATCGGTACAACCTGCAGTACTTCAGCGCCCCACTGGTCTCAGGCCACCAAGCGCTCTATTCCTTCTGCCTGATGCTTTGCCCAACACAATAGCTTTGGAGCAGGTCACAAGGGCTGAGAGTCCCTGCTGCCTGTTTCATTACATGTCCATGTCTGTCACAAAAATAGGCAGTATAGTGCTATCATGGAACCCACTATTTTCAGAATGAGAGCTGGTAGTGTCAACTGTCAACAGGGCAGGCTTTTCATAAACTGACCAGTTATGAATGACACTAGTGCCACCTATTCTCCTCTGAGATGTGACTCAAGAAGGCTTTCTCTCCTCAGGAAGTATGTCCCTTCCTTTCTCCCTCCCTCTTTCCATTCTTTCTTTTTTTTTTTTCTTTTTTCCTTTCTTTTTCTTCACTCCTTCCTTTTTCTTTCTTTCTTTTAACCTTCTTTCTGTAGTTACAGGTAATAGAGAGCATGTGCACTAGAATTCAGCTCAGCAGTGGTTATTCAGCCTTGGATGGGTCCCTCATTCCCTGGGCCTTCCCTAGAAAGGCAGACCATGTTAACCCCGCACCATTACTACACTGCTATTGCAGGGCTTTAAATTTCTGCTAGAAATGCTAGAAATACCAAAGGAAGGTGCTATCCAGGGTGCAATTCCATTATATAGACAGACTTACCCTGAGATACCTGTAGCTTCTGTGCAATGTATGCGCAAGTCGGGAGGCATTTTAAAGCTACAGAGTTTTCCAAGAAAAATCATTATTTGATGCACAGGTGACACAGAATCTCTCCCTCACCAAACATCAGCCACACTCCTCTGAGCTCTCTTCCCACTCCTTCGCCTTGACTTTGACCTTCATGCCATCCTTGGAGCCCCATTGAATCAGTTTAGAGAAAATCCCCCATCCTTGACATCTGGCCAGCTTGGTCTCCCATAAGCAAAAATCTTCTTACATGGTTTAGCAAGACATTTCCTACCTTTAATTTATCCTCCTCCTCAGTAATTGTCCGTCTACTGATGTCCTCAACCCACTCTTTGGCTATCAGTTCTTACTTTTGTTGTATTTGGATTTGAACCCATTCTCTCCCCCACTATAGTCCTGAATAAAGTCTTCCTTACCACTTTAATAAGTGTCAGAATCATTTTTAACACAGATTACAGTTTCAATATTGAGGTTTTTAAAAGAACAGTGCTTAATGTGTACCACGGTGTTCTTTGTTCTAAATGCTAAACCTATTCCTCATAAAAACCCAGCGAGGCAGTGCATGGTTATTATCTTTGATTTATGGATGAAACTGGGGCCCTAGAGGTTACTTACTTACCTGGGCATACAGAGACAGAGCTGGAAAGTAGAACTGATATTCCACCCTGAGGAGGCTGCCCCTGAACCCATGACCTTGAGCACATGGCCAAACTGCCCTTGCAAGTAGGCTGGGTGTCTACTCTGTCAACACTTTAAATCAAGACTCTAATTTTAAGCTGCACACAGGCCTCTCCTCAGGGTAATGAGTCAAGCAGGGCCCCAAGTCTCCAGACACATGGTGAGTCTGTGCCTAGTCATCGCCATCTAGAAAACGCAAATAGAAGCAAAAAGGAAAAAAAATCTGAGTTTTTATGAAGGATCTCTTCGGTTTGAAAAAGAAAGAAGGGAAAGAGGAAAGGAAGAGGAGGAGAGGATAAGGAAAGGGGAGAGAAACCATGCAGGACACACAGGCACACACACACACACACACACACACACACACACACACACACACACACACCCTCTGCAGCAAGCGTTTATTCAGCCTGAGGGACAGCCATGTGCAACCTCATTTTAATTTTGTTTGTTTGTATTGGTGCAGTTTTGGGATACATGTGCTTATCATGGTGAGCTGGCACATGTGCCTAACAAGATTTAATTCTCTTTTGCCCCTACCATTCCCATCTCTTCCTGCCCCTTCCAACTCTTGGTCTCCTTCCCGTTTACAAAAGCTCTACTCCCACTTTTTTCTTTAACTTTCCATCCCCTTTCCCTCTTTCCTTCCCCTTCCTCTATCTCTTGTTCCTCTTCTCATTTGAAAAAAATATACTTATTATCTTTTAGTTTGCTCTTTATTCATATTTGAAATTTCTCCTTTAAGAGAAACCTTGTGATATTATTTGTATGACTGATTTATTTCTCTTATGGGCTCAAGGCCCATCCTCACTGTTGGAAGTTATTAAATCTTATCATAATGAGCTCTCTTTGCTAATAAAAATGTAGACACCTAACCAAGTAATCGCACTTAGAAAATCTGCTCAGCTCACAGACTTCTACTATTTGGTGGAGGAAAGGGGCTGGGGAGTGCATTGAGAGCTTGGGGAAGTCTCTCTGGACTAATGGAGATGCTGTGATGATTCCATTAGCAGCTATGTTTGAGACTTATGTTGATTTTTTAACTTACTAATAAATTAAGAGATTGCAAGTTAACAGGTGCTAGTCAAAAAATCTGGACTTTTCTTCTTGCATTGATGGATAATTCGACTTCTATTAACAAAACAAAATTAAAAATGCTTTCAAAGTTAAACTGCCATACTCAGCTGTGGGTGGGAAATAGAAATAAACTCATCAAATGAGTTCTGAGAATTTTATGAAGTCCTCTTCACCGAAATCTTTTAACTTTCCGTTGCTGAACTTTGGGCCATTCATATTTTACAGTCCTATCTGGCAAACTAGATTTCTTGGCTCCAGCTCCTCAACACAAGGACAGGTTGCACTCTTAGCTTTAGGGTGCCTGCCAGATGTCCAGTCTTGGTTTAACCGTCTAAACCTGAATAACAGATATACACAGTTTAATAAATAAGATACTATCATTTTCTTCTAAAAACAATTGTGTTTTTATTAATATTTCATGTCATGCATTAAAATTTCCTATTAGTTCAGAATTTGGCAGGGCTTTAACAATGGTTATTTCAGAGGAAAAGGATCAACTTTTTTACATAGACCCTGCTCCACATCCTATGAGGTAAACAAAAAAGAACTTTTCCCCTTCCCTTCTAGGTCTTGCCATGGTTGTGAATATATGGGGCATTTATGCAAGTAATAATGGTACAAAACAGTCATGAAAATTATAATACAAAGGATAAAGACAACCAATTTGCAGGAGCTGTTTGTTTTTTGTTTTTGAGATAAAACTCACTATGCATTTCAGGCTGGCCTTGAACTCAATATGTTGCCTGGGCTGGCCTTGAACTCAGGGTGATTTTCCTGCCTCAACCTCCTTAGTGCTGGGATTACCGGTGTGCACCACCGTGCCCAGCAAGGTGCTATGTTTTCTTTGTTTTTGTTTTTTGAAATAAACTTTAACTTGAAGGCTTTAGAGGGCTTCAAAAAGAAGTTTGGTTCGAGTGGAGCCTTGAAGACTGGTAGGGTTTTGGGAAATGAGACGGGCAGACACTATGTCTGTAGGAAGGTTTGGTAAACAGTGGTGTGGGAGAGGGCCAAGGGAAAGCAAAGATTTTCACTGTGGGCACAGAAAGTGACTGCAAGGTAAAATTCAAGTAAAGAAAAACACAATCAAAACCTAGAAGCTTAGTTTGAATGAGCAGAAAGCAGTCAAGACCAGGGATAGGAAAATAGTCAACCCCTTAATAAGAATACTGAACCAGATGCACCAGTTTGTGGGAGAAAATAAGTTCAATTCACCATTAGAAATCATGTCATAGTAGAGCAGTCAAATAACATTTTTTAAAATGCATTTTTAAAGTCTGGGCCTGCCCAGATTGACTGCTTTATTTTGGCCTTCTATAGCCTGAGCTGATAATACGGTTTGATACTATCCATCACTTGAATGCTAGAGATAGAAAAGTCTTAATAGTCATATAATCCATTGTGCCAATGAGTTAATTTGAGGTCCAGAAAAATTAAATGATTAGCCTGAAGTAATATAGCCTACAATGATACAGATACTGTTTAAGTACATTCATCCATTATTTTATCCATATACCTTAAGTGTAAATCCCAGATGATAGTGAACAGATTTGCAAAACTTTATCTCACTTTTGCGTACCTCCATCTCCTCACCCAGTCTCCAATTCATCACTCTCATATAATAATATACCCCATTCTTAATGTGTTTAGAATTTATACAATCACATACAAACCCATCTGTTTCATACGTACATAAGCACATGAAGTGTTTTAGGTTAACGTTTTACAAAACTGAAAATGTATAGTCTTTCCTACACCTTACTAAACCATGTGTTGGAGAAATCCTTGCCAAGTGAAAAGCCAGAGTCTAACTAGTTATTTATTGTAATAGTTGCTTAATATGTGATAGTAGGAATATGTCATGATACACCCCAGCATTCTCCTTATTCACCCCAGCAATCCTCCATGAGGATTGATTTGCTTCTAGTTTTGCTTCTATAAGTAGTACTTAAACAAATATACTTATCCTCATATCTATACATGCTGGTATTTTATTTCTGTTGATAAGACTTGGTGCCACTGGGTCAAAGAAATGTATATTTATTGTTTGTTTGTTTGTCTGTCTTTTTGAGACAGGGTCTCACTATGAAGTTCAAGATGATCTTGAGCTCACTTTGTAACCCAGGCTGGCCTCATACTCCCAGTGATCCTCCTGCCTCAGTCTTCCAAGTACTGGATTACAGACATGCACCACCATGCACAGCCTTTGCATTTTTAATTTTAAAAAATAAACTCCTTCCTCAACAAAGCTGTAGCGATACACATATGTTCTTAAAATTAATAAAAATTCTCTAAATAGGGCTTCTTAGACCATAGTGTTGTCTTTTCTTACACTTTTTACAAGTTCAATTGTTGTAAAGAAAGACTTCACTGTTAATTTGTGCTTATTTGATACAGAAGAATTTAATCTCCTTTACACAAACCTGCTGGTTATTTTAATTTCTCAGTGTGTAAGCTGCATTTTCATGCTCTTCATGGGTTTTTTTCCAATAGAAAGGTTTCCTTTTAATTTTTAAGAGTTCTTCCTATGTTATAGATATTTTTCTTGTCCTCTATGACATAGAACATTTTTTCTCTATTTTATCTAATCTATTTTATTTTCATTGTATCTTTTTCCATGCAAAAGTTTTGCATTTCAGTCAAATTTTCTAATATAGTTTCTGCCTCATCAAAAAAAAAGCCACTCACCCCTTCCCCTGGATTATCCTGATGGTTTCTAGATTTTCTTACATGGTTTTAGGTTTATCTATTTTACTGTTTGACCTTGGATCCATCTAACTTTACTCTGGAACTGGTATAAAATAAAATCTAATTTGCTTTGTTTTGTTTTTCCAGATGAACAGTTTACTATCCTCTTATTTTAAATAACCCATACTTTGTCACTAAAGTGAAAAACTTCTTTTATCGTGTCTTAAATCCTCCTTTATTTTGGGTCTGTTTCTTAATATTCTATTTCAGTTACTATTTATCTGTTCAGGTCTACTTCAGTACTTACTGATTTATTTACTGTATCTTTACAAGATATTCCAATTTCTGGCAAATTGGATTACACAAATGACCTTTGAGGCATTTATCAAATATAGGTGCTTACATTAAAATCTATTTCTAGATAGCAGTGATATGCAAGCAGAAATTAATATATCAAAATAATGGTTGTAAAATTAAATTTTTTTCAAAATCTTTCTTCCCACGGTCTATTTTCCATCAACAAATTGAAAATAAAAGTTTTAATGTGTTTATGTTATCTTATAAAAATGGCAATTTGCTATACTACTAGTTCTATGATGTATCATATTAATGGCACTATTTTTCTGATTCCCAGGCTGGTTATTCCGAAGAATCATCCCTGACTGCATCTTTACCCTGAGTTCTGACCAATTCCCAGTAGAAACACTACTCAAGGGAGAGCGAGTCCTTCGAGAAAAATTCCATGGGGACTGTACCTGACCCTCTGAGATCCACAAAAGTTTCCCTGACTGCAGCTGCTGGAAAGGAAGAGGCTGGAGAGCTGCAGGCTGCCTCAGCCCAGCACCAACAGACTCACCTGGCTAAAGGCACCAATGGCCTTGAAGGCTCCTCCACGGAATCCAGCCTCCATCCCAGAGCAGCTGCCAGGGCTCTGATGCAGGCTTTTGAGCATGACACCTCCCAGCCAGACATGTCTTCTCCTGGTGTCTTTAATGAGGTAGACAAGGCATCTCCCACACACAACTCTCCTGGTGATTCCCAACTGTCAGGAAGCAGTGAGCCCATAGCACCAGCCCCAAGTCCTATAGGTGGAAAAGATCTGATACACACACCACTGACAATGCCAGCCCACCAACACACTCACCAGGCCACCCCAGGTCATCAACCCAGTGCACCTGAAGAACCCTTGGTAACATCACAGAAAACCCCAAATGGAGAACAACTTGAGAGGTCAAGCTGTCCTGTACTGGGAACCAGTGGCTGCAGCAAAGGAGGGCTCTGTGGTTTTTCTTCTGAAGAAATCATACAGGGAATGGCACAGACTCCAAGTTCCATAGCCATGGGGTTTAGTCCTTCATCCTCTCCTGCAGGTGGACAAGAAGACAAAGGACAGCAAGCCTTCTGTGACTCCACGGCAAGGACCTGTGCACCCCCAGCAAGAGAAGATGGATGTTCAGAAAACAAAGAGCCCCCTGCCACTGCCCCCTCAGACAGCCAAGGTATGACATCTGTGACATCTTATCTACCCCACCTCACTAGCAAAGGTTTGACATGTCCTCCAGATCCAAAGAAGCAGCCATTGCCAGCATATGAGTTGTCAAAGTTCAAAGAAGCCAGCACGATGACCAGCCAAGTAGAAAGTGAGATTAAGGCAGTCCCCAGCAGGGGCCAGCAGGATGCAGAGGTGCAGGCAGTGGCGAGTGTTGAGAGCAGATCTGTCTCCACCAGCCCCAGCATCCTTACTGCATTCTTAAAGGAAGTTCCTGCCCCTGAGCTTTTGGAACAAGAGCAACTCCATGTCATTTGCCATGGCAGCGGCAATAGGAGCCATGTGTTCGAGCTCTCTAACAGCGTGTCAGCACTCCAGGAACCAGATCAGTGCCCTGGCACTATGCCACAGGTGCACATCCCGGAAGCTGAGGCTGTTTCTGCATCTGTCCAAGGGGAACATAAACCAATGACCCTACCTGAGGAAGTTCTTAAAACTACATCAATCAACATGGCCTGCAGCCACGCCCAGGATATGTGTAAAGAGGATGGGAAGTCAGCAGGAATGACCCTAGCCAGGGAAGAACCAGACTCTAGACAACTTTCAGGTACTGATTCTGGCTCCCTGAAATCTAACCCCATAGACCAGGTTTCCAGCATCGCAAGCAGTGAAGCTGAAAGTAGTTATGGTTTGGAAAAATTTGAAACCAAGCTTTCTGAGTTGGTAGTGAAAACTACAAATGATCACAAAATAGGCATAAATTGCAAACAGTCTGACTCACGCACCAGTAAAGATGACCAGTCCAGGCGTTTGGAACCCACTAATAAAGGAGGTTCAAAGGAGAGGAAGTCTGAATCTCCTCAGATAGTAAAACAGCAAGAGCCTGTCGGCACCAGTGCTGTGGATGCCAAGACACTACTGCTTAATCCTAAATCCCAAGAAAATGGAGACACGGGACCCACGCCCTCCCCACTGAAGAAGAATCAGGAGGGCATCTCAGAAGACCACAGGCAGACCAAGACAGCAACGAGCCTGAGCCTGCCGTCCGATTCCATGGGGGACTCCAGCCCAGGCTCTGGCAAGAGGACCCCTTCTCGTTCGGTCAAAGCCAGCCCACGCCGGGCCAGCCGGGTCAGCGAGTTCCTCAAAGAGCAAAAGCTTAATGTGACAGCGGCTGCTGCTCAAGTGGGGCTCACGCCAGGAGAAAAGAAAAAGCAGCTGAGCTCAGACTCCAAGCTGAAACAGTCCAAGCGCGTCAGGGACGTGGTGTGGGATGAGCAGGGCATGACCTGGGAGGTGTATGGTGCCTCCCTGGACCCGGAGTCCCTGGGAATCGCCATCCAGAACCACTTACAAAGACAAATTAAGGAACAGGAGAAATTAATCAAAACACAAGGCGATCAGGCCCGGAGATCGATTTCCTCAGACACTTCTTCAAATAAGAAGCTCAAAGGCAGACAGCAGAGTGTTTTCCAGTCCATGCTGCGGAACTTTCGTCGCCCCAACTGCTGTGTCCGTCCTGCTCCTTCTGCAGTGTTAGATTGAAGGGGAGCCCGAGGATGCGTCTGCGGTGTTCATGTGTGTCCAGCCATGCAAAGCTTACTTAGCTTCCCTCTGAGAGGCCAGGAAGGAAGAGCAAGTGTTACCCATAACGACTTGCTTTAAAAATTGTTGTGCCCTTCTACTGAAGGTCTATAAATTAAAATGCCATCTCAATCTAAAAGAGCAAGAGAAGAAAAGCAAGCTTCACTGAAGGTTTTCAACCTTAATTAAGTGAAAATAATATTCAGGGGGCTGTAAAAAATATATCATGTTGCTTATAGAAATAACATTGCCCTTATACATGTGTTGGTTTTTACTCCTGCCTCAATTTATCACATGATGGTACTTCCATTAAAAATCTTTGCTTTATATTTAAAAAAAAAAAAAAACACTACTCACAAAATCTTACACTTTGTAGTTCTGTTACAGTAAGAATGTTGTGACCACACAAAATTTAAGTAGGTGATAAGAACCATAGTGAAATACAGTTGAAACAAATTTGATATATTCCTGGCCAGATGTCAGTAAATAAAAGTATTTAAATGTATAAAATACCAAATATGAATTAGCATTTGTAAATTTCTGCAGCAACCCTTTTTATAAACCTTGTTATACATGTAAGAAAGTAATATTAGGAAAATTAACTGAACTTTTGAATATGAACACAATCAACATCAAACATGGATTTATATGTACACATGTGCCTGTGCAAAAGGTGAAATGATTCTGTGATTCTGAACAAATTAAATTCCTATTTTCTTACCCCAGAGAAAATATATGGAACTGGATTCTTGAAAAGAGTCATAAAATTAGGCATAATAGCCAATGTTATATTATCCTGAAATATTCTACTGAGAATATTACCATTCTGATAAAAATAATAAATAGCAGATTACCAAACAGTTTCTTCTGTGTCAATTAGGCAGACCTCATGAGTAATAGAAACAATAGATTAAATCTGAACTCCTGTAAACAGCATAAAATTTGTGTTTCTCTTTTGATTTGGTTCAATAGCTTTTAGTAACAAATGTAATCAACCCCAAATGGAACACAGGCTTCCTCAGATGAGACAGATATCATTGAATTGCATGTGTCTATGATCGGGACTGGAAAGGTAATTTTTGGAAATGTATTGAAATTAACAGAAACATTGTCATACCTCAGCCTTCATCTGCGGAACAGTTTTAAGAAACCATACTTGGAGCTTTGAGTGGGCCCATGTCCCCTGAGAACATAGACACAGGCATCTGCTGGAGCTTAGCTTGCCTTAATCTCCAGACAAGGAGGGTGTCCCAGGGACTGAGGAGTGCCTGCCCAGGCTGGCGACCAACAGCAGCGTGCGGGGTGGAGTACTAGACAAAAGCGGGGTGAGCCAAAGCACTAGAAAGACTTCTCTTTCTGGAGTCATTGCAGTGAGATCCCTGGGCTCCATCTTGCATGTAAAACACTTAAATGTTGGCGGTGAATGAATTCATTCCCCCAGTGGGCCAGCCAAGAGGACCTGACCATGTTTTATTTGCTTCAGAGACTCAAATGCCATTGGTACCATCAGTTCACGATGTCTGTTTTGGTTTTTCTTTTTTTCTTCAACTCAAAGAGGGGGGAAAAAGCATCATACCTGAACTTTACACCACAAGCTACACTGGGACCAACCCAAATTAATAAAATGGCTTTGATTTCTTGCAAAGCAATTTAACTGTATATGCAGCCTGCATAAGTAGACACAGTGACAGCATTGACAGCATTCTCACAGCCAGAGAATGGTAATTACAGTTGTTATATCTGGAACTTATAATGAATTGTATAATAAGGCACATTTTTCAGTTTCTTACTAATTGGCCTCTATTAAGAATGCTATCTAAAGTAGAAATTACCATCAAATTACCAATCAAATTACTATTAATGATTAGAGATTTGGTTTAAAACTCTCTTTTGGACTGAAGTACCCATCTTTCTCAGATGCCTTTATGAGGACATAATCTGTCTTTTCTCTCTCACTCTTGGGCTGTCTCCAGCCTGGCTGACACACATGCTGTGTACACACACGGTCCACCTTGTGTACACAGGGGCAGCTGTCAACAGGCCCACTCCAGATGGGCGGGCCCCAGGTAATCCTCCGCTGTGAAGTAGCTAGAACAGGATGTTCCTCATTAAAACAGAGAAGAAAGAATTCAGCATCCAGCAATAATATTTATTGTCATGAGTTTAAAGTAATCACCTGATTTATAAATAGTTATTTGAATCAGAGGCCTAAAGAGAGTTGTAGGCATTTACACCACATTAAGTAAATCAAAACTACTCATTTGATACAGTTGTGCCTCTCAAATGAAATCTTCAAGAAAAAATTCCTTGATGTTAGTAAGTTTGGTTTTCTTTGGTGCTACAACTAAATTCTTAACTTCTACAACACCCTAGAAACTGTCACAAAATAGAACAAAACCTTTCTTGTTGTGTTGTTTATTGAACCTTACAGAACTAACAGCTTGTAGAAATAGATCATCAAATGGATTAAATAAGATAGAAACCTATTTAAGATACTGTTTTGACAATAAATGCTTATTTGACATTTTTCTTTCACTTCAGTCTTCGACAGCATCACAAGTTTAGCACATTATGAGTGTTTCTTCCCTTGGGTTCATTCAGCAAGGAATTTGCAGAGTCACTTGCCTGGCAGGGCCTATGAGCTTCCTTAGTTTTTCCTTGCTTTACCTACATTGCACATATTGAGTTGAAAGTCATTTGGTTTCCCCTAATAGCTTTTGCATATGACTTTGTCCTTTTTAATGTATCTTTGTTTCTAAAATATATGTAAGAAATACTTTATTAAATCAAGATATAGAAAGAAATACTTTATTAAATCAAGATATAGTTCTTAACCCAATAATAAAAGTAGTGAGACTTCAATATATGGGGAGATCGCTCAACATTTACAATGTGAAGGTGTTATGCCACTTACCAAGTAAATATCAGAAATTTTTAAATATCCATTATTCTATTTTCAGGACCACAAAAAATACTATAGTTTCAGCTACCATGTGTTTATCTTGAATGCTTTTCTAATTTTGTCATTTTGGATTAGGTCTTGATGCCATAGACCAGCTACCTTGCATATGGTAAAATCCTGATTATACCTAAACTGAAGATTTTAACTCAAGGTTAACCATAAATCTTTTTATTTGTGTCTAAAGTGAATTATTTATGAAGTATGTTAATATATTTTTCTACCATGATAAGTTCAGCAATATTAAATGTAATTTGGTCTTGGTTAATGTTTTAACCTTTGTTATCATCTGATATTTGTTATTTTTGGATAACAGTATAGGTTAAACATCAAAATTCAAATAAATTGGACTGAGTCTACAGGTTATATGTCAAACATATAACCTAAAGGTTGAATTTTGAAACCAAATTCTTAACAGGATCCTGATGTCTTAAATTAGTAAGAAGAGAAAATTTATGCCAGGTGTAATGGCGCACTCCTATAATCCCAGCACTTGGGAGGCTGAGGCAGGCAGATTGTGACAAGTTCAAAACCAGCCTGGGCTACAAAGTGAGCCTAAGGCCAATCAGAACTGCAAAGCAAGACCCTGTCTTAAAAAAAAAAAAAAAAAGAAAAGAAAGAAAGAAAAAAAAGAGAAAGTATCCCAGATTATTGAGGTTTTACTATCCCCAGTTTATTCTAATGTTATTCCTTTCATTTTAGAGAATCCCCATCATTCTGGGAATAGTTGTATATACCACGCAAAGAATAAAAAACGTTATGACTTTAAAATTTCATTACAGGATATATATAAGTATATATAAGTATACTGCTGACATAAATTATCTGGCCTTTGCTATATTCACTCATACCGTTTGCTGCCAAAATGTGAGAAACTATTGTCTTCTCTTCCTCCTATATATTTTAAAGTGTTAAAAAAAAAGTTGTCTGCTCCTATTACCACATAATTCACCATATCCCTTGCCTACTTTTTTCAGAATCAGCATAAAAAAAACAATACAGTAGGATAAGGTTTGCATATATGTACATGTGTTTTTATTGCAAAACTGGGCACTTTGTAACCTTGTGTAGACTTCTACCTGACTGATTTACTAATTATCTACAATGCTGCCATGGAGATGCGGCTGTTTACTCTCTCCTGCTTTGTCCTATGTGGTGTTTGAGAAATGAAGCCTGTGAATTTCCCTCTGTGATAAGAGCACAGTGAACTCGGAGCTGACCACCTCGTCCCCACCCCGGTTTGTATACACAGTGAATCAGTCTTGTCCATGTCCGCTTCAGTGTTTGCCATTCCACATTTATAGCCGAGCATTTTGTTTTCTGTGGTGAGCAGTGTTCCTTGTCATATGTGACCCTTTCGGCTGACTCTCCAAATGCAGGTCAGCTGCTGCCGCCCAGCAAATAACAGGCAATTTACTGAATCTCTCACCCATCCTTGTAACTCTATCCTTCTTAATGAAATTCTGCAACTGACTGAGTAATTATAAATGTCATCTGTGCAGACACGCGTGGTTAAGAATGACTGCACAATTTTGGACATCCTTTTTTTTATTTTTTATTTTTTGCAAAAGGAGAAAAACAGTCTTATTAATACTGAAACAGACCTCCATGGACATTATTGTACTCTCAGAAAAAAAAAAAAAAACTTCTCCTTGGCTACAGAAATAAAATAGATTTGGTTTACAATGACCAAGGATGTAAATGAAGATGAATTGAGATGGAAAAATTCTGTTTCATAAGTAATCAGTGGCATCTGCCAGAAGTCATTACAGCTACTTTAACTGTGAACACTCACCAGCTAAACTACTCACTTGCCACAACCAAATAACCTCTCTCAAAGTAAATCCAGTACATCTGTACATATAGGTAGATGGAAACAAACAAAATCCTGAAACATAACTTTTGGCTGTTAGAAAAATTAAGGTGACAATAATTATGAAGGACACTGAAATAACCATGAGACTTGGTGAAATGACGGTGGGGGCCAGAATGGTGCAACGAGATATTATTTACAGCTTTTTAAAGATCCAGATATCTCAGACATTAATCATGAGAATAAAGACTGTTGAATATGAAATTAAAGCCAAGCAATAATGTGCCAAAAACAAGGCCGATATACCAGCAAGTGCATCTAACAGGCACACCATTATATAATTGTGGTTTGCTCTGTGAAGACTGACTACAACCCAGAGGATAAAATAAGCAAAGGTATAATTTCTGTTTTCTTGTTGGAAGAAAAAAATGTGTTTAGGAGCTTCGTAAGAAGAAGCAATAGTGGTGAGCATAAGCAGAGACACAGGTAAAATCTCTGCTTTCATGCTAACCAGGAAAGAAGAGAGCCACTAAAACCTTTGCTATCTTAAAAGTCAAGAAAGCTTCAGCAGAAATTTTGTTGAGTAAAGGGGTTAAGCTTATAGTAATTACTCTTCCTGGACGCTAACATATTACAAAGCAATTCACCTAACTCTGCCCAGAGGATTCCCAACCTTGGCTACAAAAAAACAGGCTTCCAACTGTAAAATTATGAAAACTCAAGAAATTGTATCAAAAGGGGCCTCATTGCCTTACAGAAAATGATGCTCCAGGTGGTCATTTCTAAATACCAGTTCTTCATCAAGCATCTTTCTGGGTTCAAGCTCAAAATTAATTGGCTGAAAAATAGTAGAAATTAGAATCCCATATTTTACACTTCAGGGAGAGATACTTACCATCAACCAGTACGATGATAATTATGAGATACAATAGTAATGAAAATGTGTTAGGGAGCGATAATGGAAGAGACTCACATTCTTCTTGTTCTCTTAAATGTGAAGCTGTCATCAATTTGTCTCTGGAGAAAAGTATAACTTACTTTTTTAAACATTGCTGCTAGTATTACTACTCTTTGTTACTTTAAAAATTAAATTCTCTTTTTTAGAAAATAAATGTTAGCACTTAAGCAATTTCTGATTCAAATCATTGCTCTCAATAACATGTTAAAGCTCTATGTAAAGAAAACTATTGAATGAGTAGAAAGTCATCCTTAATGACTTTAGATTTCTTAGTACTTTGGACCGCATTTTTGAGTAAACACTTTTTCTACCTGTCTTAAAATGAAGCAGGTGAATCGGAAGATTACAGTATTATAGACCTACCCTTTAACCCCTGGAGGAGAGAAGAGACCAATTCTTAGTTTAAGGGCATCCAGAGATATGTTTTGAAAGTTGAGAAAGTTCTAGATGGCCTGAAATTCAAGAAAAACATGTACTAGCAATTGTTAAACTTCTAACTGTATTTATCTCTGCTGTACTAAAGTGTGAGCAATATTACGTTGTGCATAATACTGTAGTTGGTTGTGGTATGTCAGTAAATTATGTAAGTGTGTACAGTCTGTGAGTAATCAATTTGCTATTTTTATGTGTAGAAAAATAACATGCTGTATCTCATTTAAAGGCCAATTCCCATCATCCAGTAGGCACATGTACAAAAGTGAATAAAGCCAACAAAAGTGTGCATGTGTATTTGGGAATTTGTCTTTTCATTTTTGAAGGTCATAAGGGTCTGGTTGTCTGTCTTGTCTCTTTTTCATCTGAGAATAGATAACATACTTATCACAAAGGCTGAATATAATAATCAGTACAGTGGCAAATTACTAAATATGCTAGGGCTAATTATCCATGCCATTAGTCACAAGTAAGGTCAGTTCTTTGACCACTGGTATGAATTATATTTCTCACACATTTTCTCTGTGTCCAGTGTGTGAGTAGGATATATATACTATGAGTGTGACTGTGTGCATACCTTGTATGAATTGCCTAAATCCTAAAAGCATTTATAGGAAAGCAAGAAGAAACAGTTGCTCAAAAGCCTCATAAGGGCTAATCAATATGTATTTTCCCTTCCACACATAGAAGTCCATACACAGAGTAAATGAAAATAGCTTATTCCCATATATATGCACAAATAAATGCATTTTATTCAGACTGGTATATTCACTGACAGCTACATCTTTTCAAAACTTTTCTGTTTTACAACTATTAATGTTGGACATGATGCTCCCTATCAACTGGTATTACTCTGTGGTAGAAAATTTTATGTCTTGACTCCAAAAATCTAGTTAGCTTCTTACTGAGACTGGTACCTGTGCAACTTCAAAGTATTAATGCTGTTCTTTAAACACCTAATATTTCATCTGAAAATGACACAGGAGAAAACCAGTGTTACGTTTTGAAGACTCTATTTGGATATTTTTCAGTGCACTTATGTACACAGGCTAATGGAAGACTAATCCCCCCTTTTTGAGATATAGTCCCAGATTTCAAAAGCATGTTTGATCACATAAAGTGGCAAACAATTGCAGGAATTCTTGAGATCAACCAAACTATTTTTACCAACATAAAAAATTAAAATTAAAATAGGATCTGAGCAATTGGGAGTTCTTTAAGAAAGACTCAAATACTAAATTACTATTACTGATAATCAATGACTTTGTGTGGACTAAATTCCAAGGTCAGAATTATTAATCAGCAAGTGTCAACACTGAACAAGAATTTTCATTTTATCATAATTCTAATCAGTTAGCTGATATTGTTAAATTTTTCTCATTTCTTCTCAAAGGAAATGCTCAATTAGAGATCAAAAACCCAGGCTAACCCAGTTTCTAAAACTCAATATAATTTAACCCTGATTCCTTGACTTTGAAAGTTCTGTTAGATGGTTATGAATGAAGATAAATGGAATAGCACAACCACTCTTTTGGTAAAGAATCTGATCGGAAAAGTACAAACATAACCACTTCTAAGTAAAAGGTAAGAAAAACATTTAAATTTAAATATGTCTACATATTTTGGAGAATGAATTTGCTATCTTTATACCTGAGATTAACCAATGATAAGAATACTGCAGTAAAAAACTACAGAAAATATTGATTTTAGCTATAAAAATATGTTTATAGAAGCAAAATACCTAAAATCTTGATGTTTGCCAGTGATTGCTATTATAAAATAAACTTACATAATTTTAGAAGGTGTGTATTAATTTAAATAACATCAAGAAAAATTGAACCTATCAGTACACAATCATTTATGTATGAATACTCAGGTGAGAAAGACCAAAAGTGTAATGTAACATTAAATCACTAAAGAAATAGTAATATTCAAATTGAAAAGTATAACTGTTTCAATATTAGAATCTAAAATTATGTCTCACCATGATGTCTACATATCAAGATCATAAAATGGTTTAAGAAAGTTATCACTCTGCACATATTAGCCAATAAAACTTTATTTCTACAAAAGGAAAGGTCTTATTTATATAAGGATAAAAATTTTGGATTTAAATATAATCCCACCTTAATTGCAGATTTGATTTTTAGTAATATAAAAATTGAACTGATGACTGATTTTTATCTTCAGAAAATTTAGAATATGATTTTTCCATATCTCACTTTCCATAATAAATGCAACACATAATTTTTAAAATTCTCATTTTTGTTGATGTTATTGTTGCTGCTGCTGCTGCGCTGGGGCTTGTTCTTCTAGCCCTGAATGGTTACAGCCTGTGAATTTCCCCCGTGACACATTTCTACTGTGGCGCTGAAAGTATTTACAATGAAAAAGGTTTCTCCTTTACTTAATAGAATTCCCACAGCGGTGCCTTGAGACCCCCGGGGCAGTAGTTTATCCTGTTCTCAGTGGCATGAAGAAATGTGTGTGCTCTGTGTGTGTGTGTGTGTCTGTGTGTATATGTGCACCCTTGTGTGTGTGTTTTTATTTGGTGAATGACAGGTGGGGCACAGCACCTGGACCGCTCCCAGGCTATGCCTCCTTGCTGTGCGCTTTGCCCAAGGCCGTTCAGGTGTCTGCCCTGCTGTTCCAGCCTCTCTGTCTGCTCATGGCTAAGGAAATGAGGGTCTTGCCATCTATATGCATAGAAGAGCAGAGGAAGTCCAACCATGCTCTTTATACTGATCTAACAATTAAGAAAACTAATACTATGCTTTGATCCCCCTTTGCTTCCTTGAATCTGTCTTCACATCATGAAAGAACTATAGAGAAGAGTGTCAGGTATAGAAACCCAAAATCTAAAAACAAAGACAGATTTAGAAGCTGGGCTTCATAGCACAGGCCTGTGATTCTAGCACTAAAGGAAGAATCAGAAGAATCCTAAGTTTGAGTGTCACATCGGGATTTTGGCAAGACCTTGTCTCAAAATAAAATAATTTAAAAAGCTAATGATTTGGCTGGATACAAAGGCCCTGGATTGAATTTCCAGTAACAACATGAAACAGTTAATGCTCCAAACATGCAAGAGCCATATTCTCCCTCCAGCTAATGCACATAAGGAGCCAATTTCAACCTTAAATGGTGCGCTGAGGCTGCCTTTACTTAACTCTACTCTTAGACCCTCACTCTTGGAAAAATTGAAAGGTTAAGTGCCGTATGTTTCCCTAGATCTAAATGTTGCTTGTGGAGAAACTGATCAGCAGTGGTTCTCCAGACGCAGAGATAGGCTCCTCTCTGCCTACATCTGGCCCCACTGCACCACCAGGGGTCACCTCCTCAGGTGCATTTCTCACACCTGTTCTCAGGAATTCACATCTTGAGTGTAGTGTAGTGCACAAAAGAACACCCTTTTCAGTATAGTTTGGCTTCACTTGACTGTGAGCTCAAAATCCCTGTTTCATAAAAAGTTACCCTTTAAAATCCTACTAGAATTGCTTTCAGCCTACCATGAGGTCTTATTTCCGTTGGACTGCTGTAGCAAACACCATAAATAGGGTGGCTTTTAAACAATGTAAATTTATTTCTCACAGTTGTGCAGGCTAGGAAGAATCTGCCTTTGGCTCATCTGCTGTGTCCTCATATGGTGGAGGGGTGAGACTATCATAAGGCCTCTTTTGTAAGGGCACTAATCCCACCCAGGAGACTCTGCTGTCCTAATGTAATTATTTCCCAATGGCTCCGCCTCTTTATACCATCAGTTTTGGGTGGACACCAATATCCTCACCATAGCACACACATTCTTACTGAACTCATGTATGCTAACATTATTCAGTTTTTTCAACCCCATTCTAAACTACCAGTGAGATAATTCAGAGTTATAAAAACTTTAACCCTAATGACTATATTAACCATGTTCTGTAGCCAGTTTTTCTATATATAGCATGAAGGACTAACATAGTTAAAATTCACACTGTCAGGATGGAAGCTGAAAGTGCTTGCAGAAATTTCTGGTGGGAGTATTGGCATCTCAGGAATGATAATTCTCTATACAGTTTTAGCCCCTCTTGACACTTCTCAATCAAACTCCATAATAAGTATGGCCTAATATTAAAAAAAAAAACTAAGCAAAATGTCATTGCTAAAGATATCACAGATGTTTAAAAGCAAGACTTAATAAAGGACTGAAAAGGTACTTTCCTGTTATCAGTCTTCTTTTTACCTAGAGTGAAAACAAAATATATAATGGCTATATGTCCATCATTCTAATGGGCATTTGTACATACACCTGACCTTGCATGATACTGTGTATAAATGCACATCACCTTTCAGTCTGTTTATTTTTTGATGGCAGATACATGAGACATGTAAGTTAGGTCATTTAAGAGATGTAGTGGCACATACCAGTGCTGGATTTAAAAGACCCAGAGTTCAAATCTCAGCTTTGAATCAAGCTGCATTGTTTGGCTAAATTATTCGGTCTTTTTAAAGTTCAGTACATTCATTTGCAAATTGAGGGTAGCAATACTTGCTTTGCAAAATCTTAGGAATTAAAATACAGAGGCAAAACAAGTGTCACTTCCTTCTACTCCTACGTCTTCATTGCTGGAACATTATCGTTCTAAGTATGGAATTTTGCTCTTTTCTTTTGTCTAGCAAACTTTTTATAAATTTGGACAAATATCAAGGATGCGTTTAAATATGACTTTGAGATATCAAGATTTGTCCATAAAAATATTTCCCCTCTTTGTTTAAAACACAAAGGCAATCCACTCAAGTATTTATAGTTATCATATCTATAAGAAATAGCAAAAGATTTTGATTAACATTATCACATTAAATATGATTTTTAAAATGTAATGTTAAATACTAATAAAATATTACCAAATTTATTTATTTGTTTGTTTGTTTATGGTACCAGGAATCAAACTCAGGACCTCCCATTTGCCAGGCAAGCACTTACCACTGAGCTAAACCCCTGGCCAAAATATTACCAATTTTTAAAAAGGAGGGAAAAGAAGGTATGAAATTGATAAATTTAACTACATTAAAATTTAAGACATAGATATGACAAAAGATTCCATATGCAAATTAAGGCAAAAGTCACGTAACTGACAGAATATTAGAATCTAGAAAATAGGAAGAACACCTACAAATCAGTTTTTAAAGATGAGCAATACAACAGAGAGAGTAGTCAAACTGTATAAGTGAGCATCATAAATGTATGAAAACATGTTCAACCTTAAAGAAGAAATCCCTAGTCTGCATCTCCATGATGCTGGAGGAGACCTTCTACATTCATAGGAATTGAACCAGGGATCCATGGCCATGGGTGAACACTTCCCCCGGGGTTAAGAGATCTGAAACTGCAGATTCCTGGTGATACCTGACTCCAGGTATGATGCTGTTAGGTGAAGGGTCTCCAGAGAATCCACGAAAGCCCAGGTGTGCAAGTTAGATGGGAATACATGCCATATCCAGTATGTATAACACTCACAAAAGATCTCCCAGATCCTGTTTGTTTATTCCCTCTCTCGTCTTCAACCAGATTGTTTGACGAAATAGAATCCTAGATGTATAAAGACAAAAGTATCAGAATTGCTACTTCTTCTTCCATAGATGTATTAATCAGCTTTTCATCACTATAATAAAATGCTTTACACAGGGACTTCAAAGAAGAGATTTACTTTGCTCACATGTTTTGAAAGAGAGCGACATAGTACTGGCATCAGCTGAGCATGGCATCATGGAGAATGGTAGTGGTGAGACCATCTGCAATGAGGGGAAAATGGGCAGGGCCAGGTTTGATCCTTTTATAACAACCCTGTCATGGGCATCACCATCAAAGCCACAGGAGAACTACTTCACATCTCCAGAGACCTAAGGCCCCAGTTGCCAAAATTTCCAGCATATTCTAACAGTGCCACTTGCATACCAAGCCTTCAGTCACAATGGGATTTGTGTCTCTGAGGGCCCCAAACTGTGCTAAAATCTTTGTAACTGGTAAGGGGAGGATTCCCAATCTTAACAAGTCCTATATCATTATTACATGATTATTACATTAGACTGGGTATTTTAACTCTGAGTTGAGATTACATTTGCAATGTTGAATAAAATAGCAGGTTCCCCAAAATGGAAATAGATGTTGTTACTGAGAATATCCTTGCCATGGTTGAGCCATAAAACTTGTTAAGCCCCTGAAGGCATCTATATTTTCAGCTTCTACAAATCTAGAAGCCCCGAAGTTACCCAAGCATCCAAGATTGGCAACAACACCATCACTCCCTGCATAACCTGCCTTCTGTGACTTACTCAGCTTCGGTGTAGCAAGTGGAATTCCCAGACAATTCCAAAGAGTCTCTCAGTCACTAGTGTGCATGCCTTCTTCTGCTTATTCAATCAGTGTTAGATGTAATTTAGGTTCCAAATCTATTGGCCTTAAATTAGGGAGATTATCTGGATCTGACATACCTACATAAGATCTTTAAAAGACAGTTTTCTCCAACTGATTCCAGAAAAAAAGCAATCAAAGAGACAGAGTGCAGCTAACTGGATTGGAAGGAAGCCAGCACGCATGTTGTGAGCTGCCCGCGGAGACCTCACCTATAGGAATCACTCCCTGTAGGAGCTGAAAGCAGTGTCCAGCTAATTCCTAGAAAGTAAACAGGAACCTGCTCGTATAACTGCAAGGGAATTAATTCCACCAACAACCAACCAGCTTGAAAGAGCATCCACCAGTTCACATGTGAACTGCAGCCTGGACCAGCACCTCGAATTTCACCAGGTCACACCCTGAGCAGAGAATCAATGCACACTGTGCCCAGACTGCTTCTCTACAAACATTTTGAGAAAACAAATTTGTATCATGGTAGGTAGTTGAGATTATAGTAATTTGTTAAGTAGCAATGAAAAGTTAAGAAGGCAAATCTGCATTCAACCGGATATTCAAAATTGCCGAAGATCAGTTCTTTAGTCAAAGACCTGCTTATTTCTATATTACCCAAAGCAGGACACAAAGACACTTTCATACTGAAGCACCAACTTTCCTGAAATATGTAGTGGTTAGTTTAATGGGTACATATGTAGGTCATTTTCATATTGAAGCAAATATAAATATTTCATACTGGAATCTGTCATTTGCTCTTCTCTGCTCATTCTTCATGTTCATCCACGTCCATCCTGTTCCATTGCACTTAGCAATCAGAGATACTGGCAGTGTTGCAGCGAGGAGAAGGCGGCTGGGGCACCTATTTCTGGGTCTCTTACTGACTGGATGCCTTGTACTGACTGCAGAGCTCATCAAAGCCATAAACCCTACAGGGAGGCTGAATCATCATAGTTTCATTCACCCTGGGCTCTGGGACTGTGAGGGATATGCCTAACCCCAAATCTGCAAAGGGAAACATTCTGTTACTTTGGGATTACCCTAAAAGCTACCTAAACCTTGACAAATAATATCTTTATAACACTCTGTTCAATTTCCCACTTTGAAAAATGCCAAGAGTTTCCTCCTAGAATCTGAATGATGCAAGAGCCAAATGACAGTCACAATTTTTTCATGATAAAATGTAAAACTCCAAATAAACTTCTCTTTGAGCTGGCTTCTTCTATCTATGCCCTTTTACCCTCCAGTATTTTTTAGTTTTATTTTCACCTATCTTTCAGGATAATGCTGCATATAATTTGCATTTCTTTGTGTAAACAATGGAAGTCTTATACACGTAAGATTTTCCTTTTTATAAGATAGTCATTTTCAGTAAAAGAGAAGGACACTGGTGTGAAAGAAGCACTAAGTTGTCATAAGATGTCATAAGGTAGAGATAGTTCATAGTTATATTCCCCCATTCAAAAGATGGGAAATCTGTATTATTTGCCTTTTGCTCACAATTAGATTATACATGAATTATCTTACGTGGACTTTATTTTTCAGACTATTAAACTAATAATGACTGAGGTAAATTGAGTGTTTAATACATAATAGATACTATTTTAAGCTTCTTTTATATGTTATCTTATTGTACTTAATAACACCCTATGCTGTAAGCATTATTATTATTATTGTTGTCAGGCTTACTTCACAGATGAAAAAGCTGAAATGCAGAGAAGTTTAATTGCAGTTGGGAATAGTGATGGCACCAAGACCTACACGAGACTGCTGATTGGGTGAATGTCTTCCTGGGTACTGAGATGCTGATGACCAAAACAGTGATTGTCAGCATGCTAGGTACTGTATGAATGAAACCTAATGGTTTTCTCCTTATGACCTAATTCACCCTCCCCTTGGCCACTGTAGAGTTTTCTCAACTCAAACTACTAGAGAGTTATTTGATATCACTAATAAAGTAACAAACCTCCCCAAGTCACAGTCAGGGTATCTATTAAAAAAGGATCAATTATTTCAAAAAGATAAACAAGGCTCACTCAAACCTATTTCCTATAAATAGTGTATATAATGGCAGGAAGGAAAAAACAGATTAAGGTATCAAATGTTTATTCACAAGCTATGCAAATGTCACATTCTTATTAACAATTTTTGGCAAATATGCATAGAAGGAAAATACTGAAACTATATAGAATGACTTGCCCTTCTCTTGAGAAAAGAAAAAAAAATCGGTGTTTTCAGGCATTATTTTATGTGCAACTTGAAGAAATTAGCTAAAAGTTATTTATTGGCTCTTATAGTAAATGAGATTTTGGCAAATAAGATTCTACCCTCACATGTGTTTTAATAATTAATCAGTAAGTTAAATTTTTATGAACTTTATAAAAGCAACTCATAAAATATATGAACAAGCCTTGAGCATATTAAAGATAATTAATAAAACTATTGGAAGATATAAATTTTTAATTATACCACCAGCCTTTTATGAATAAATCCAGGCCTGATATAACTTCCTTTTTCTCTTGAAAGTTAAATGCTTGTTTAAAGATACTAATTCAAATAACAGTAGCCAAATAACAGACCAAGATGTTGAAGAAATTATGAACTCATAAGTTATAAAATTATTTAATTTTTGAGAAGGTTTTTATTTATTTTCAAAGGAGGTATATTGTGACAAGCAGGACCCATCAATATGTGCGACATGAAAAAAAAGTTTTTTGATTGTGATAAATCACTTCACAAAATATTTATCAAAAGATAAAGTCACATGCCTTAAATATACACAGTTTTTATTTGTCACATATACCTCAGTAAAGGTAAGACAGGAATTTTAATGATTTTTTTTAAAGAGAGAAAGAAAGCCACAAACAATTCTTTCCTGTTTTAGAAAATGGAAATTCTTTTAAAAAAAAAAAATCTCAGGACTGATACAGATAGCTTGGAACATAAATTCTCAATTTTGAAAAAGCAGGAATAGATCAAGTCACCTTCTGAGAACTTCCCAGGGAACTTTTCTGTGGCTGGTCAAATGCAACCAGAATCTGAAACCTAGAACACAGAAGAGATTTTAACAGAATGCCATAAAAAGAACTGTTCTTTCACTTAACATATATACATAAAGCCCCTGCACCACGCAGACCAATGACTGCAAGTATTAGAGATGTGACTGATCCCCAGCTCTGACCCTCCTGGATGTATAAACCGACAAACACCAGTGTGGACAGAGAACCAATAGGGCAACTCTCCATTACCACAGGAGCCCAGAAGATGAAGCCCTCGCCCCTGCCTATGGAGTCCAGTCAAGAAGAAAAAAGAGAGAAATAGAAAAGCACAGCGCACAGAATGCCTGAGAGTATATCTACACCCCTGCTTATCTTTAGGCTTTTGTATTAACACCACAAACTGTCCTATCATATAATGCCACCATTTTTTGTCAACTAGCTAATGAATTCTTTTTTAAAAAATCACATACTTGGTAAGATAAAATAATTTTAAATGGATAGCATCACCAAAACAATCATTGTGTGAATGAGTAATAAAATAGTATATATTAAATAAAATATGCATAAAATATGAGATAGTACAATATAATTGATATATAATACAAGATATGAAAAGATAACTTCCTTATCCAGAATTCCTAACCAAATTATGTTTGAAAGTAGTGGTTGAGGAAAATGTATCTGATCCAAAATAATGTTCACAATTATTCCCCCATTCTCATAAAATGTGTGAGACCCATTGCTGCCTGTTAGTTTCATTCACTGTGTTGGTATCTCTGGAGCATATGTATAATCAAAAAATGCCAGATGTCAAAGCAGAAAAACACGACCCACTAATGTTGAATGTTCATTAATACGATGACAAATCACATGATATTCTTGAGTAGAAAAGTCACAAGAGCCAAGAAACCATTCATATAAAATAAGAATGTCTATTTGTTGTGCTCAGGGAGGAGAGGGAGTATCCTCAGAAAGCCATCAGGAATTCAGTTTGTCAGGAATGGAGGCAGAAGAAATTTAAGTACCTTGTCCCTGAAATAAGATATGCCAGTCACATTAATATCCCCGTTGTTGAAGGGCAGCAAAGAAACAACAGGAATAAATAAGAAATTATGACGTTAGTCACAAACTCTCTAACATGCTCTCCCAAATTCATCAAAGACAACAGTTTTGTATTTTCAAACCCTATCTCTGACAAACATGGTCAAAGTTTGTGCAGTTCTGCTTCATAATCTGGGTCTTGAGTTTAGCAAAGGTCTCATCATGGAAAAAGGCAAGGTCAGTGGGGTTCGAGTTTTTTCTTTTCCAGTTTTGACTTAATACTTTTAGGATATTCGAGTCTTAAAAACTAACATTCTGTTTAATTCTAAAAGGCCAGGGAGGAACACACCTCTTTTCACTTTTGACTTTTTAATCTATAGATTTCTGAGAGTCTGTCCCCATAACATGAATAGAATTTGTGTTTAAGTCCTGTGAGCCACACGGTACCCATGGTATGGGCAGGCCTACTGAAAATGTTGGAATTTATTCCTATTGATCTCTCTTGGATGACCTGCACAGCTAACAGGAAAACACACTCTTACTCTCCTCCAGAGTATGAAATAGAAGCTAAATTATTTTTTATGATCTAGAATTAGACATTAGCGATCACCCCTCGGAGGCACTCCATTAGTCACGACAGTCACAGGCCCTACCCAGATTCCACAGGAATGAACAGAGGAGTATCAACAGCCTTGTAAGAACACATGCAAACTACATTGCTATATTGGTGTGGCGTGTTCAGAACCTACTACACTCTACCCTCTGTCATATTCATCCTCCAAAATAAGGGAAGGCAGCCTTTAGAAATACAAGGGCTTTTTTCTGTTGGTTCAAAAGCAAGGAAAATACATTGATTCATCCCCTTGCAAGAATATAATGTTGCCAGAAATGGTGGTGTATGCCTGTAATCTCAGCACTCAGGAAGATAAACTAGGAGAGTCACAAGTTTAAGGCCAGTTTGGATTACATAGTAAGACCTCGTTTCAAAATAAAAAAAAAAAAAATAGATAAAATATTTCCTTTAAAAAACATATAGGAAGCCAGGCATGGTGGTGCACCCTTGTAATGTAAGCACTCGGGAGGCTGAGGCAGGAAGGTCACTTGCAAGTTCAAGGCCGGCCTGGGCTACGAATCGAGTATAAGGCCAGCCTGAGCCACATAGCAAAACCCTGTCTCAGAAAACACAAAACTAAAAAATATATGGAATATATAAACTTGTTTCTCCCAAATGAAGCCATTAATGGAAACTTAAATCAAGGCTATGTTTGGATGTTTCACAGTTAGAAGACTGTGGGGTTGAGTTTCTGATTGGCTTATATTACAAATTGGAATCAAAGAGGCAGCTGTGGTATCAGTAATTGATAACTTTACATTAGTTGGGAAAATGTGGCAAGAAATGAATCATACTTAAATTAAGCATGCACTATATAAGACTTCGGTAAACTATCTATTTGGCAGTTTATTCGGAATTGTCCTTTGAATTAACTTCCCTGATGGAATAGAAGTACAGTTTGGATAATTCAGCAAAAACAAACATTGAATCCTAAATAAAAGAAATGAATCAGCAATGACTTTAAATCATGCCACATCACTATTTAAAATCTAGCTGTTGGCTGGAATGGCTTAACATTCCATTTGCTTAAACACCAAGTTAATCTCTGGCAAAATAATCATTTGAATAATAAGCTCCTTCCAGGTGTTCAAAGTCCATTGGGAAGGAGGAGGAGTTTTCCCTTCACATATCCGTAAGTGTCTTACATTAAATTTTTGAACTTCAGAAGCAGAGAAAGACGTGGCCAAGCAGCATCCTCCAGTAATCAACTCACCACAAGCACCCAAGTACCACTATTTGCCACTGAGCCATCTTCACAGCAGCTAAGTAAATCAGGTGAGCAATCTCAGTGCCTAGTTTCAGTGGATCCACATTTGAAGAAGGGAGGACAAAGAGAGTTGCCTGTGGCACCGTTCCCCTGACTCTACGTGTCCTACGAAGGGAAGAGATATCTGCTGTTTGGATGAGGAAAAGAGATTGAAGTCCAGGTCTTAGACTTGAAACCCAGTACCAAACCCATCATCATGAGATCCAGTGCTGCACAAAGGCCCTCAACCTCTTCCCTCCCATGGATGCACTAATGCCTCAATAATAGGCAGCTCATACTGATGAAACTGAGTTAGGACTCTACCCCTTGAGGACAAGGGTACAAAACTACATGAGGCTTTATTTTAGAGCCCAGTTCCAAGCCTGCTACAGTGAGACCCAATGCCCAGCTGCAGCTAAAGTTACTGTACAAGGGTCTGAGTACAAAGACAGAATCTCTAAACCCACTCAGTATCAGACAGAGACCTCTGCACTGGTAGGACAGACTTGAGCTTTGGAACGCAATGTTTCAGCACTGGAATGAGAGGAGGCCACACACTGGATAGTCCCCTGAAGCAGTAAGACTTGACCCGGTTTAGCACTAGCATAAGGCCAAGTAACTGTTTCCTCCACTCAGCTTCCAATTTTAGACATCATCACGTCACCAGGCCAGTGCAAACAGATAAGGCTCTAGAACTGTCCTGGTACCAGGCAGAGACCTGTGTTCTGATGGGACAAAGCTGTGTTTTGGCCCCCATCATCATCAGCTGTGCTTGCCCCAGTGCATCCCTGAGACTGTATAGGCCTTGACTGAGTGAGACTCAGGTATAATTGGCTCAGCACCAGCCTAAGTTGCTAAGAGATCTCCTTCACTGATACTTCCCCAATACTGAGCAGCCTAACATGGTACAAGACTCCATTTGCAGGGGGCAGGACATGGCTAAAAGCATGAGATTTTACTTAGAACTAAGCACTGGGCCGGTGAAACCCAGCACTGAGCAGATCCTAAGAGCTCCCTGTCTCCAGGCCTTCCTACAAATGGAACTTCTGGAGCAACCCCAGGAGCAGGGGAAGACATACAGCCCCATGCTGTTGGACTTTTACTTCAACCAGAGTCACTTGTAGCTGGTTGCAGCAGTCTTAGACTGTACCTCAATAATAGGCAGCTCATAGTAATGTGGGCTTGAAACTACCCCATGGTGGATCTGGTCTTGGACAAGGAGCTGGGGTCATAACACAAGTTGGTGGCATTCTTGGTCACAGGTATGACATAGAAGCCTGAAGCTGGTCAACCCATGTCAACCCCAGCCAAATCCCTACAGTGCCTGATCACAGGCTGGTAACTGAGTGTAGGTCATCTGGACTTATCTGGCCACAGGCAAAAGCTGTGAGGACAGACTGCTTTACCATGGTTCTTTCTGAACAATATACCAACAGTTCATTTAGAACAAACTTGGCCTTGGATTGACCTCTAGTTCTAAAACAGTGATAATAAACCAATCATTGACTTCTGGAAAATCCAGTGCTGAAATAGTAAAAGTGACATGCTCAGAATAAATATGCCCATGGGCTTCTAGTATGCTTAAAGTTACAATAAGAATAAGCTTAGATTTTCTAGAAATACAGCCACAAACAAAGCCAGATTATGAAGACAGGAATAAATATGAGATACTTTGATGCCAGGGCTCTTGGGAAGCCATGACCACACCTAATATTCAAAATAAGAAGCCAGAAACAAACCAGGAGTGGTCAAGTATGGAAGCACTCACAAAGAATTTTAAACAGCTGTTTTAAGAAATTTCAATGAGCTTGAAGAAAACATAAGGAAACTTTTTAATACCCTAATAGAAAAACTACAAACAGCATTTTAAGAAATCAAAAACAAATTCTGGAACAGCAACAAAAAAATGCACTCAGGGAAAAAAACACAATATAGGCATCAGTAGCAGGATAAATCAAACAGGAAAAAAAAATGAGTGAACTCAAAGACAATTGAAAATTATCAAAATTTTCAAAAATAAATTATTAGAGGGCAAAAAAGAGTGAAGAGAGCTTAAAAGAACTAGTAAAGGGTGGTAATACACACATGTAATCCCAGCACTCAAGAAGCTGAGGTAGGAGGATTGCTGTGAGTTGGAGGCCAGCCTGAATTATATAGTGGAACCCTATCACAGTAAAATAAAAAGGCTTACCAGAATGTTGGGACAGTATCAAAAGAGCAAATATTCTGGATTATTGGAGCTCAAAATGGACTTAAGCATGTCGAAGTGATAGAAAGTGTATTCAAAGAAACAATAGCAGAAAACTTCCTAAACCTAGAGATGCAAAGATCCAGGCACAGGAAAGTCAAAGGTCAACAGTAAGACGTTGCAATTCAGCCAAGTCTAACCAAGATCTCAAAGGTGATAATTAAGAAAGGATCTTCAAGGCTTTCAGAGAAAAAAGCAGCATATAGGGATGTCCCTGCTCATGTGGACAGCAGACCCATCATCAGAAACCTGATGGGTCAGGAGAGAATGGCATAAAATTTTCAAAATATTGAGGAAAAATCTAACAACTGAGAATTCTGCACAGAGCAAAGATATCCTATAGAAATGAAGGATAGACTCCCACCCAAGCAAAAGCTGAGACTGTATTTCCTCCAGACATGCTCTACATGAAATGCTAAAGGAAGTTCTTAAACTGAAAGTAAGATATATCCATGAATAAAAAAATATAGAAAGATATAAAACTCTCTGGTCTGAGAAAACACACAAATTCAGAATGCTATAATAATGGGAGCATAGTGCACAAACCATTCATATCTTTAGAATGAAAAGTAAAATACTGAACAATTAAAAATAATACCTACATTTATATTTTAAGATAAACAATATACAAAAATATAAAATTAGAAACATAAAATGCAAAATGAGGGAAGGAATGGAGCACAACCAGAGAGTTTTCTTATTGAAATATTTTTCTGTTGTCTTTTCTTTCTGTTCTTATGTTTAAAATCATGTTAAATTGCTATCATTTCAAAATTGTTTGCTACAATCAAAAATATGCTTTGTCAGTTCCGTGATAAGTACAAGCAAAAATCTGTAATAAATAAACCAAAAATTATAAGCTAACAATCCAAACACACTAGTTGAATTATTAATTACAAAGCAGGATTCTTAAAAGACAGAAAATGAAACAGAAAATAGAGAGGGAAGAAGGAAAGATTAAGATAATGACAGTAGTTAAAGACTTTATTGAGCAAATATTAGTTTGATTGTAAATAAACTAAATTCTCCAACCAGAGGACATACCTTGAATGAATAAAAAATGATACTTGATTTATTTTGCTTCAAGAAACTCACTTCACCTCCAAGGACACAAATTGAAATTGAATGAATGGAATAAGATATTCCATGCAAATGAAATAGAAAAGAAGCAGGGACAGTCATGTTTACATTACATAAAATGAACTTTAAATGAAAAACAGTAAAAAGGGACAAGGAAGGCCATTAAATGATGAAAAATGAATCAATTCAGCAAGAGGAAATAATCCTAATCGTATATGTGCCCAGTATTGATTCACCCAAACATATAAAGCAAATACTAATGGACTAAAAGGAAGAGACAGACTTCAATACAATAATAGTTGCAGAATTTAACACCACACTTTCTGCAATGCACAGATCATTCAGACAGATGATCTGCAATGATAAATTCCACCCCAAGCTAAATGGATCTAACAGACAACTAGAGAACATGTCATCCAACTACTGCAGGTAAGTGTTCCATAGAACACAATTTTTCTTATCAGCATACAGAATATTTTTTAGCATAGATCATATAGCCACAAAATAAATCTGAATGACTATTTTAAAATTGAAATCAAGTCAAATATCTTTTATTAACAAAATTAAATAAAGAAATCAAAAATGAGAAAAAGTTTGAAGAAGTATATTAATACATGGGTACTAAACCATTTACTTTTAAACAATCAATGGCCCAAAGAAGAAATCAAGAAATTTAAAAATTTCTCAAAATAAACAAAAATGGAGACAAAACACATCCAAATCTACAGACTACAGAAAAAGCAATTCTACGGGGCAAAATTTAGGGCAATCAGTTCCCACACCAAAAGTAGAAAGATCTCAAATAAACAACTTAACACTGCATCTCGGGAAAGTACAAAAACAAAAACAAAGCAAATCAACATTAATAGAAGGAAAAAATAATAATCAAAACAAAAAAAGTCTAATAGGGACTAAAAGAACAATGCAAAGAGTCAACAAAGCAAAGACCTTGTTCTTCAAAACAAAATAGATAAACCATTAAATAGCCTAGGAAAAGGAGAAAGAAGAATCAAATAAAATCAGAGATAAAAAGGGAAACATTACAACAAAAGATCATTGGGCATTAGCATGAATAATTATATGCCAAAATTTTGATTACTCAGAGCAGTAAAGTGAACTTGTTAAGAGTTTTCAATGATACAAACAGCCCACTGTGACCTGTGTGCCATAGGTTCACCACCACTGACCTGGAGAAAAGGGACAAATGCCTAGATACATAGACTTACCCACACTAAATCATGAAGAAATATGAAACTAGAGCAGATAAATAAGAAGCAGTGAGATTGAGTCAGTGATAAAAGCCTCACATGAAAGAAAAGCCAGGACCCATGATTTCACAGCTAAATTCTACTAAGCATTTAAAGAAGAACTAATACAAATTCTCCTTCAATTATTCTGAAAAATAGAAGAAGAATAATTCATCTAAATTCATTCTAAAAGGCCAGAATTATCTTAACATCCAAACCAGGGAAGGACACAATAAAGAACACTACAAGACATATCTCAGATGAATAGAGATGCAAAACTTCTTAACCAAAGAAAAACAATTTTCATCAGTAGCACATTTTAATTGGCTGTGGTTAAGTGGGATTCACCCCAGGAGGGTTCAGTACCCACAACTGAATAAAGATGATATACTACATCAATAGCTTAAAGACAAAACTTATGTGTGATCATCCTAATAAGAGATATGTTATAAAAATACTATGACTGTTAAAAATGTTTTACTGCAATATAGCATGTTGCTATTAATCACTCTCAAAATACTCGTCCTCACTTCAAGCATGCATCTCATTGTTTTGGCCATTTTCTGAAGCCATTATGGAAGTACTCACTATGAGTGTCTTTAATTGTGCTGTCATGGCTATCTCAATGTCCTGAATCAATTCAAAACATTTACCTTTCATGACCATTACGACCTTAGGGAAGAGTCAGGAATCATATGGTGCCAGATTTGGTAAATAAGGTAGAAGAGGACTCCATTGGATGACATTTGGAAACAGTACTCACCAAATTCATCTTATTTTCTAGCATAACTTATAAAAATAGTCCAGAAACAGGACTTATAGAACCTCTTCAGAAAGTGGCAAGAACAATGAGACAAGCATATGCAAAGCAAAGCTCAATATTTTATGGATGAGTAATGACATGTTTTTTTACTGAAATAAATTTTTAAAATTTGAACTTTCACCATATATTTTAGTCACCCCTTGTAGATGCGTAAGGAGCATTTGATAAAATTTAGCATTGCTTCATGGTAAGAAGTGTTGAAAAAATAGGTATAGAAGAAATATACTTCAACATAATAATGTCCAATTATAATGAACCAATAGCTCATATATTAAATGGAGAGACTACAAGCTTTCCACCAAAGATCTAGAACATGACAAAGATACCTCCTTTTACCATTTTTACTCAACTTAATCTGGAAGTCCTAGGAAGAACAAGCAGACATGAGAAAAAAAAAAAAAAAGGGCATCCAAATCAGAAAAAGAAAGAGTAAATTGCCATTGTTTGCAGATGACATCACCTGATCATCCCTGGTAGGACCCAGAGGTCAGTGCTAACTACACGCATAATGTTCTCTAAGTGAGTTGCTACAGCCTCCACTCTGACTTCTCCAACTTGCTGCCCATGCTGATCTTTCCTCATAGGTCTATACGACAACTCCTTAAACAGCAGAAAGCATTGGGTCCTTGCTTTTCATTTTAATTGACCAAGGTGACATCCTGCCCCAACCCTGAGCTGTGATCTGATCCTTCTCCCTCTCTCCCATTCTCCGCCCCCCCACCCCATCTCTTCTCTATCTATCTGTCTCACCTAGTTTCACCCACAAAGTATTCATCTTTAGAGTAGAGAAGGGGAAAACAGACTACCAAAGCTGTTATACAATCCACTAATCACTCTATATAATTTGCTGAGTAGCACACACGGGTCTGTTAATATTCAAAATACTAAAGGAAGAAAGTATTCTGGTTAGCATGGGTCCTTGTCTTAATAATAATGGAAATTACAACAATACAAACTTATAGGCAAAAGTTTAATTGAAAACTAAGAAAAAAATGATAAACTCTCATGCATATGGACGGAAGACCTTGGGAAAAAGACTGGGCCATGGAGCCCCTATTCGGAATCTGTTAAATGAGTTACTAGGAGGTGGGATTTGACCTAGAAGGGCATATCCCCCTTTCTGACTCTTCCCTTTCCCTTTTCTGCCTGGCCACCATGGTGGCCATCATGGGTGAGCAGCTTTCCTCCACCCAGATCCTTCCACTGTGCAGTTTCTGCCCTCTAGCTGCCAACCATGGCCTAAAACTGCTGAAACCATCAGGCAGACTAAACCTCTTTCTTAATTTGCAAATGTCAGGTATTTTGTCCCAATCATGAAAACAGCGACTAAGATAAAGTATAGTTTTTTACAGTAGTCTTAGGTTTATTGGAGGTGAGGAGATTGAGGGGCCTTGGAGAAGCAGAAGGAACAAAGCTTTATTAACTAGCAGGCCCACAGGGGTTTGACATTCTGAAGTCTGCACCCCATCCCTGGGTTATGAGAGCTTCACACAGAGTTTGTGGTGGGAGAAGAGAAGCAAGCTAAGTTACCAGAAGCAGAACAAAGGTAATACATTTTCTCCCACAAACTCAGATCGCATGAGGTGATGGTTTCTGCTGGGGAGTTGGCCTCACAAGGTGATGGTCTGCAAGGCTCTGAGTTTTCATAGAAGCAAGAGGACCACCAGTTTAGGACAATGGCTAGAGACTTCTGGTTGTTGCTGCAAAGAGGGAATATAGAATTGTAAAACTTGGTAATCGAATGTTCTTGTAAATCTGAAAATAACTCTGGTCACTCTTATTTAGGTGTCCTCAGTCTTAAAGAGGGATGAGCTAGACTACCAAATTTAGTGCTAATAAATCTTACGTAGCCAGCTTTTAGACAGATATTCCCTAAATGACTAGCAGGCTCCTATGTGGAGCTGAGAATGACTCAACCCAGGGTTTTACAAAATGAAGGTCAAGCTTTGTTCTACTTCTGGTTACCTGCTGGGCATCGGCAGGTCCAAGTGAATCATCACCAATTTTAGCAAAAATGTCTGTTAATTATCTGTCTACTTCAGAAGAAGACACAAACCATACTTTTAATGAGGAACAAGTGAAGGACCCAAACGTGGTTTGTCCTTTGTCTCTGTGGTGTTCTCTATGTCAACGTAGAACAGAAAAACACAGTTACAAAAAGACCTGAGTTCTAATACTGGCTTCATCACTCCAGACCACATTTATCTACATCTGAGTGGAAAGATATGAACTATATCATTGTATCCAATCTAAAGTCTGCATATTCTGAGACATTCTAGAATATAATAGATGGGTTCTATGACCTACAAATGGCCTAAACATAAATGACAATGCAAATCCTGGCTAAAGTAACATATTTCTAAAGAATTTAACTATAACTTTATAGTTATTAATAAATACATTAAAATTAATTTTACCCTATATCAAAGCACTATTATATAAATGAATTATTTACAGAAATCATGGACTCTTTCTCTCTGTGCATGTGAATGACTTCACACTAACACTGAAGCCAAAATTCATCTGATTGATCACCCTCATCTGTATAACTATCCACAACTTCCATAACCATATTCCCTATAATTATTTCTGAGAATCTCTGGAGAGATATAAAAATACCAACAAACCAGTGAAATCACATGCTTCCTCTTGTCTTCTAGATGGTGTTTGCTGTCTGCAAATTCATCTGAGAGTAAATATCCTTGCCTCAATTGCAGGCACCTTCTGAGAATGCCTGCCAAGCTCACAGCTTTCTAAGGCTATAGAGCCCTTGGGTAATAAAGCTGACAGTTTTAGTGCACTTAAGCAAGACTATTGAATACAGAAGAAGGGACTGTGTCCTCTCTGCTCTAAGCTCAGACATAGCTCACGGACCTTGGCCAAGTTAAGGTCTAGGCACAAATCCATACACTTTCACCTCTGACTTAGTCTCTGCTACCCCAACCCCATTTCCTCCTCAACCTTTGATTAGAAAATAAGAAAAAAGTCTCTCTAGATTCCATTTTCCTATAAGCATTAATTAATTCACTGACAAATCAGGTGTCATGATGTCTTGGTTACTGTTCTCTCATTGCTGGCACAAAATACCCAGCACCCTAAATGAAGAAAGGAACGGTTTATTTATCTGACAGTTTGTGGAGGTTTCAGTCCATAATCAGCTGTTTCCAAGGCAGGGTGGCGAGGCACGGGGCAACACTTCCAGTCAGCAACCAGCAAAACAGCCAGAGCAAAACACCAGGAAACAACCCTCTTTTCCTCCCTTATATTGTGAGCAGACGACACCCTCCCACACACCCAGCCCCCCAGGCAGTTGTAGCACTCACACAATCTCCTTGCCCTCCCCTTGCACAGAATAAGAAAGTTTACAGAGAAAAAACCCTGGCTTCCTCCTGAGTCTCTTAGGTAAACTTCTAAACTTCTCAAATTGATACAACATATCAACCATAACATGATAAACTTTTTTTAAAAGGAATCTACAGAGGAAAAAGTGAAGAAATAAAGTAATGATGGGGATTAAGTCTGATATACCTGAGCTGAATTATGTTTCAACTCCCTTCTAGGACTTTCTTGGTAATACAACATCTGGTATCAGTTTGTCTTGACCAAGGCATGTGCAAGTTTTTTTATCTTGCTTTCCCAGAATACCTCCTCCCTTCCACTCTCCCACCAGTCAGATACATATCCTTAAACCTTTTCCCTTGTCCAAAAGAGCACCATATACCTCTGAAGTATAATCTTTATTGTCTGAACTGCTTTTATTTTTCCTACTCTCATATGTCACCAAAGAGCAACTTAAGAACTTGACAGTGGCAGTGACAGTGTTTATATATTATTAGAGAATAATGTCTACACATTGTTAATGCTGTAGAGATCTCATTTTATATCATGTTGTAATAAATGCATTCCTACCCTCATTCAGAGAATGAAAAAATGAGAAGTTTATTCTTAGCCAATAAAAAGACAGAGCAGAGATAGAAAACCAGTCTCTCTTTTCAAGATCACACTGGTACATTTCTGCAGAAAAGGCTGAAAATAAGGAAGGAGACAAAAAGAGGCCTCAGCCACTAACATAAATGAAGTCCATCTGCCAAAACTCATTAACTCATCCCCATGGGAATTCCTTATGCTCTTAATCAGAGCCTATTCAATCTAATCCTAATCATAATTCCAGATTATCTGTTTTCTGAATCTATGTCAAATAGGAAACAGCATTTTTTAAATTAGTGAGAGGAATTAGAGATGTAATTAACAGACTCACAGTAAGAGACTCTGAAATACAGAAATTAGTTTACAAACTGAAAGAAGAAAACAAAAACAAAACCCCAGTAGCCTAGGCCTACTTAGAAGTAAATAGCTCTACATCCTAATATCAATCATATAGTAGTTGATAAATCAAAAAGGCATTTTTTGTCCCCCTTGTATTCCACTTACAAAAGCTCCATTAAAGCTTCCAGACAAAATCAGCAGCTGTGGGCTCTTATTTCTATTCATTTTTTTCCTTAAAGATAACAATTGATTTTCCAAAATGAAAACTGAATTTAGAGAAACATTCAGAATTCTATTGTTGAAGACTGCATACAATGTAAATCCACTTTTTATAAAGTTCAAAGGAAGTAAAACAAAATAATGTATTATTTTGGAATACATAATGAAAAAAAATTTAATGCAAGGGAATAATGACAATAAAATTTGAAACAGTGCCTTCCTTTAGGAAATGACAAAGAAAACAAATAAGCAAATAACCCAGTTTAAAAGTGGGCAAAGGATTTGAATACACATTTAGCCAAAGAACATGCAGCAATAAGCCAATAATAGTCCACAAGAAGAGCTGCTCGGTATTGTTATTTACTGGGGAAGTACGACTCCAAGCTACAGTGAATACCAGGAAACAGAGACGAGTGCTGCCAAGATGTGGAGGAAATGGAACCTCATTCATTGCTGGTGAAAATGTAAAATACTGCAGCCACTTTGGGAAAAACCCCTCAATTTCTTTAAAAAGCTAAACATAGAATTACTATATGACCTAGCAATCCCACTTTTAATTGTCTACCCAAAGAAAATAATAATGTGTCCACACAAAAGCATGTATGTAAATAATCTTAGGGATAGTCTCGAGAATACTCAAAAACCAGAAATAATTCAAATGTTCATCAACTAGTGAAGAGTAAACCAAAAGTGACATAGCCATATAATGGGTAATGAATTATTCAGCAATGACAACGAATGAGCTACCAGGCTATCACATGGGTGAACCTCAAAAACATACTTAGAAAACTTTAAGGAGATAAATACGTTGACCCCCCAAAAAAACTATGTTGACCCTTATTTGAACATCATATACATATACATGTATTGAAAGACCATAGTATCTCATCATACTTTCAGTTCTTAACATGTCAATTTTTTAAAACTTGAAGGCATTTCCTTCAGTGAAAGAAGCACAGTTGATTCTGTTCATACAAAATGTGCTAGAAAGATGAGACACAGAGCAGATCACTAGTTGCCTAACACTAGAAATGGGACCCAGAGTAACTGTAACTGGGCACCAAGTTTCTTTCTAGAATGATGAAAATATTCTACAGTTCGATCCTGGAGATGATTGTACAACCATGTAAATATTAAGGTATGCTAAAATTTCACTGAACTATATGCTTAAAATGAGTGCATTTTGTGGTAAGTAAAGTATATCTCAATAAAACTCTTTTTTTAAAGCGTAACAGATGTCATTTTTCTTCCTCTAACATTTTAATTGCCTCTCCATGTTATTCAACGTCCTCATGGAATGTTGCTTAATTGAGACAACGCATGACTGTGCTGTTCATCTCTTTCTAGTTTGCATAACTGTCAGGTGGAAAGGGGAAGCTTAATTACCTGCAAATTACTCTCATTATCATCCCTACCAATTTAAACAGCCACAGTGCGGTGGTTATGAGTAATGTCACTAAAAATGTGCGAGGTTGCAGTTCCATCAACAACAGGAAATAGTGACATTGGTGACCTTTCTATCTTTGTAACAGACACACAGAGCTTCCACCCCTGCCTCTCTGTACTGGGTTACATATATACATACCAAAAAACAAATACTGTATGATTTCATTTATATACGGGACCTGGAAATGTCAAATTCATACAAACAGACAGTAGAATGCGAGTTGCCAGATGTGAGTAGGTGGGGGCATGGGGAGGGTTGGTCAAAAGTTCAAACTCTCACATGTAGGATGAGTAAGTACTGAGGTTCTAAATCAAATGCACACATAGTAACTATAGTTTATAATGCTGCATTTTATATTTGAAATGTGCTAAAAATGTGTATCTTAAAAATGTGTATCCCACAACCAAAAAAAGGAAAAATTCTTTTTTAAAAAACTCCTATCAACAGCCAGACATGGCAGCATAGTTCTGTGATCTCAGAAATCAGGAGGCTGAGGCAGAAAGATTCCTGTGAGTTTGTGGCCAACCTGTGCTACATAAGGGAGCTTGAGGCCAGCTTGCACTACATAGCAAGAGCTTGTCTCAAAAAAAAAAAAAAATCCCACTCTATCAGAAATTATCCTGATTCATTTTTAAAGACATAAGTGTTCACCAACAGAGAAAAAATGGAAAAGTAGATTAACATGGCCAAATTGTATAAAATCCATAAGTGAAAAAGATTAACTTGGAGACATACTCCCTACTCCTCTTTGAAAGAGTTAACTTGTTTCTGAACATAGTACTCAATCCAGTTCAACAGCTTTTGTCATTTATATTTCCCCAAAGACATAATGTGACATAATTTTTTTAATGGAATCACAACTATTGTGTTACTGTTTTGTGAGCTTTCTAAGCATTTGGGTTTTTTTTAAAATAGGTTGTGTTGAAAGCTTTTTAGACAGAAGCCCAAGATCAATTTATTGCTTTTTTGTCCTTTTCTGTAGAGCAGGTTATCATAGTGATGTAGGATCTCCAATGATAATGGAAATATAACTCCTAATCTGCTAGATGCCTGATACATGGAGTTTCTGCTCCCCCCAAGTCAAAGAATTAATTCTAAGGAAAAACAGGTTAAAAAGTAGAAAATTTTATTGGGCAAAAGGAATTGGAAATAGGAATAGCTCCTGAGAGGGAAAAGGACTGCAAATGGTTGCCAGCAAGCCCACTTCTTGAAGGAAGCTTTATAGAGCAAAATCACAATGTAGGTACGACATGGACCAAAATTGTGATCAACCAGTAAGATTACAAGTATTGTTGCTTAAGTAATATTGATCCAATGAGAAGCAGATCACATAGCAAATGTATATAGAGGACATCATTAATCTTGATCAATAGCCTATAGTTTTAGTCTTGTCTTTAGTCTTGGTCTTAGAAGGTAGGGGAGGATGTCTACCCCACACCTCTAAGGGGGATACCCTCACCTCAAAAGAGGGATACCAATAATTTCAAACTTCCATATATACCTTAGGGAAGTGTGTAAATCTGGCCATTGTGACTTTAATCTTCCTCAGATGCACCTCCAGCCACAGTTCTGGTGTGTTTTCATCTTCTGCATTGACTTCCTTGAGGGCCCAGCCTTGTCTGACTGCCTATAATATTTCTACCTAACTTAGCTGTCTATAATAATGGAGTGGTGGGTTTTTTTTAATACTTTGCAAAATGAAAAAGTCATTTGGTGAAACATAGACTAGCATATTTTTCTCTGATTTGTGAATTTTTGCCATGAGGCCAAAACTGTCAGACCAAGGCAGGAAAGTCATTGAGAATGCATTAGCACCGAGACACTCACAGCCTAATTTTCTATTACTGTTGGTGCAGCAGGAAAATACAACAGAGCAGCGAGCACAAAAAATGAGTTATTTACTACTTGGTTTATCACTTACTGTTCAATCTGGCAGGACTCACTAGCAGAAAGGAAAACATCATGGGGAATTGTCCACTTATTAGAAGAAGAGTAATTGGACTAATTGAGTGTCATCTTCCAGATACCTGGACTATGCTCACTTTCATTGTTCAGGTGCTTCCCTTTCTTGGACTATTTCCCTCTTCCATTTGTTCCTAAGGAAAGTCTACACCTTGAAGATTGAAAAATAGGAGAAATGGGGAAACCTGAACAAAACCTGTATCTTACCAAATAGTGCTGTTATCTTTGTTAATTTCCCAGTTTTGATAATCGTGCCAAGAATATGGAAAAAATTGTTAATAAAGGGCAATTGAGTGAAAGATATATGGGAATACTCTGTGTATCTCTGCAAATTCAAGGGGAAAGTAATAATCTCCATTTGTTTATAGCTAAGATAGACCACTGATTAAAAAGCAGATTAAAAGAGAAAAGAACTCATGAGTTTATTAACATTTATATTTCATATATACAAGGGAAGTAGCCAGAAAATGAGTAATTCTCAAAGCAGTGCCTTCAAATTCCATCTAACAGAGCATCTTCAAACATAGAACAGTATATTTTATTTTTCTTTTTGTCTTTAGCTCAACAAATCTCTGTATTTGGTGGTGGCATAATCTGGTCTCCCACATAATTCCTCTGTAAATTCAAATATATTTCAAACTAAAATCACTCCAAGAAAAAAAATATAATAGTTACTAAACTCAAAACAATAAGAAAAATTCTATCCCCTATATTAGACTTGTTATATTATTTTCCCTATGGTGTCTCCTTTTATGCCATAGGGAACAGGAAACATTTATATTTTATTTACTGTCATGGTCTATTTCTATACAACACAAATCAGCCTAACTTTACCACCAATGCATGTGTTCAATTTCACCTATAAGCAGAATGGCTTAGAGCCAGAAAACATGGCTTAAATCCTAGTTCTTCCACCCTTGATGGAATGACTAACTTTCCCTGAGCTTTTGTGTGATTTTCTATAATTACATAGTTGTTAAACATTCACACTGTACTCAGTAGTCTACTCTAAATTATATTGTCCTTCTTCAGTATTTCAGTTCTCAAAAGTATACATTTGTTCTCCATCTAGTACAATTCATTGACTTTCCTTGTTGATGTGCCCCAAATAGGAAAAGAAAGCATTGGTTTTTTGTTTTGTTTCATTGTGTTTTTCTCCTAGGATTATTGAGTACATCTGTCATGTTTTGGGGTCTGTCATACAAAAGAGATGCTGCTCAAATCCACAATGTTTCCACATGTGTGTGGAAAATCATAAAATCAACATTACTTACCCCAGTCCTATGCTCTATTTGCCTATTTGCTTTGGGTCTTTCAAAAAATATACAGTGCTAGTTTAAAGCAGAATGATACTTACATTAGTTTTGTATGAATGCTGAGGAAATTTTCACTAGCATAAGCTTAGTTGTTCCCTTATTTATTCTTTTTTTCTGAAAGGGTGGTTGAGCAGGTGGTATTTAGCAACCCCTAAGCTACAAACTGATAATATAAGCCACAGTGAAACTACAGTTCCTACCCTAAAGGAGCTCATATCCTCTGGGAAGACAGACTCGTAAACAGCTCATTAGAATGCACTGTGGAATGTGCAATAATAAAGATGTTCCAGAACATTATGAGATCATAAAAGAGCATTTCAATCTGGGGCGAAGAGGAGTTTCAGATCAGGCGAGGCTTCCTCAGAGAGATGAGCACTGATCTGACTCTAAAGCACGGTTCTGTATGGAAGTCACTCTGGCAACTTTAAAACACAGTGAGTCCTGAAAGCCACTTGCATACATTCTGTTGTCATTTGCCCTGGGGAGTTGCCTAGAAGTTAGGACTTTTAAAAACTGGAATATTCTAAAGAATGAGTAGGAACTAATCAAACTGAGAACACAGAAAATGGACAGGGGCATAAAATGAAGATATGTTCGGCCAAGAACAGTGTGAGTAAAGGCACTGAGGCAAGAAAGCATGGCGCATGGTGGGCAGGCTGCATGGTGATATGTTTTGATAGGGCACACATGGATAGGATGCTGCTACGCATGCACAATACAGCAATGGTGGACAAGGAGGCAGGGGAAGGTGGAAGGTGGGCTATTGTGCTGTCGCAGGACAGTGGATTGGAGACAAGGAAAGACATGCTCAGGTCTTCACCTTAAACAGCACATGCTGCTAGCTGAATGGGGATAAGAAAATGTATCAGGAAACCAGATGATGCTGATAGAATAAAATCTTAAAATGGCATTAGGAAAAATTCCTAAAAATATTTATCAAGTCTTATTAGAGAGCCTCTAGGAGCATTTGCATGTGGGGAATGAGGTAGAGAAATCTGGTGAACAGGTGGATGGGATTAATACCTACTGAGACACAGAAGATAGTAATAACAGGTTTAGGAGGAAATATGATCTGCCTAGCTTGGACACAACACATTTGGGGTGCCTGTGGAGTGTTCAGGTGGATACATGGCATTGCCACCTGGTCCAGGTTTAAAGATGGGTAAGAATATTGGATTGGACCCATTCAATGTTGCTTCTAGCACAGAAAGCGAGGAACACAAAGATAAGGACACAATGGCTGAAGTAGTCTCTCACTGCTTCGTTTTTATCTTAAGTGCATATGTGGCAAATGGAATATTTTAACAATGTATATGGACAGTCTGTCCACTGGGACAAAAGAATTATGAACATGTGCGTTTGCTGACTTTTGTGTTCTTGGCAGTGCCTGTACCCAGTAACCCATGGCAACATGTGAAGCCGCAATTCTGCTACTATCAGATCACATCACATAATCCTAATATCTGTAGTCTGTGTTTTTGAAATTCTGTGTTAGCACTGGAAAACTACCTTACTTACTCAAGTCAGTTTGGTTATACACTGCACTTAGTGTTTATTTTATTCCAATGGGCAATGATTTTTAGAGGTAAGCAATTAAAAAGATTCCCTACAATAAACAGCAGGTTATGAGCAAAACAAATCTTAGACCAAGTTATGTCACACAACCATTTATTACTGGCTATCAATTCTCATAACAAAAGGTCACTCTAGATTCAGTGGATTAAAAAGTAATTTGTGATTGCCTGTGGCTCTGAGGTGGGCCTTAGCTCAGTTGGGTTTTTTCTTGGGGTCTTTCTGAACTCATATCTGCAGGGCTCTGGGGTCAGATTGGACTAAACAACCAAGATGGCTACTCACATGCTGGAATTTGATGCTAGTTGTGTCTGTGGGCTCAGCTAAGACGACCTCTTTTCCACATCGCCTTCACAGTATGGCAGCTGGTAGAAATTGTCAAACCAAGTAAGATCTATGTGCAGAATTGGCGTAGTATATTTTCTGCCACATTGTTTCACCATCCTATCCATAGGAACTACCATATGTTGGTGGAAAAATGACAAGGTGACACTGTGGAAGATCACTTAGTGTATCTGTGGCAAATACAATCTTGGCTGGCTGGCTGTGGAAAGTTTTCCATAATTTGCACACAGGGCAAAACACTGTCATGCAACCTGTTTGTTAAGAATTATGACGTCTTAGTCCTTTGTTCTTTCTAGTGCTCCAAAAAAGCTTTCTGTAAAAAAAAAAAAAAAAAAAAAAAAAAAAAAAAAAAAAAAAAAGCTTACCTGAGACAAGGGTAAAACTATTTCAGAGATAGAATTTGGTTGATCTTTTTTTTTTTAATCATATGGTATTGAAGAATCCAGACTAAGAGCCTCTGGGGCACTTTGGGATCAGTCCTAGGATGTATTCCTAAAGATTACAGCTTACAGGGCTCATTAAACTCTCACAGTCTGTCATGGTTTTTACGGTTTATAAGTAGATGTTCCCCCATAGCCTTGTGTGCTTGCAGGTGAGATTTTGGGGAGGTGATTGGATTTTGACTAGATGAATCTAGTCAAAAGGGTCAGGTCATGGGGGTCATGACCTCAAAATATTTTTCTCCCTCCCTGGCCATTTTCTTCCTCTCTCTCCACTTCCTGAATGTGAAGCACCTCTGTCATGCTGCCCTGACTTGAAGCCAGCGACTACAAACTGAAATTCACCCAGGAAACTGTGAGTCAAAATGAAGCTCTTTTTTCTTGAATACTGTGTGTTGTGTATTCCATTCTAAGAATGGAGAAAGTAACTCAGAAATACTCTATCTATGAAAGAATGGTGAATGTCTATAAAATATTCAGCACAAATACACTTTTGCACTATTCATGAGATGCTATTTTAAAGTAACATGCAGGTAACACAACAGAGGCCCAGGAGTTCACCACATAATCTCCTTAGAGGCTTCAATAATAAATTTTGTCTTTCACCCAGCACCACTACCCAGTAGACCATTGAGTATGAAAGACTGATCTTTTGTAGAGAGCAAAGGATTAGAATTTTTGATTTGGTAAATACCTAGATAGACATCTTGGTACTATTTTTGCCTATTAAAAACATGAGAGTGGTTGAAATAACTCAGGAAAGGTGAGGACAATGAGAAAAGCAATGATTCTCGGTCAGTTTATTGAAATCACTCATGAAGTTGATTTTGCAATAATCCACATATCCTTTAAAATTTTTGACCACAAAAGTTGGGTGAGTAGGCTATCCTGGTCTCAAGATGTTCAATAAAAAAAGAGAAGAGTATCAAGTCATTGCAAAAAATTTTGAAGGCTTCAGTTAGACCTAAGCTTCCCAGTGATAAAATAGCCAGAGTCTAGAAGGAATAGACAACCAGAAATATACCAGTCCCTTTCAAGACCATTTGAAATATTTGGAATATAAGACCAGAGAACAACTTTCAGTGTAGAGTGAAGAATCCTCTGTCAATAACCAAATCTTCATGGACACAATGAGGAAATAAAACTCTAAGAGCTAGTTACATTTTTTTTTAACAGATGTGGAGACCTAATCTCAGGAGAGGGATGGCTGAAATAGTTAATTTTGTTCACTAACTGTACATGATGTCTGCTTTCTATGTTGATATCAGCATAATAATAGTAATGTCATTTCCCAAAGCCTTGATGCCTGGGACTAGGAGACTATAATAGGTTTTAATTCATTCATCTGATAAACCACTCATATAAAAGATCGGCTAATTTTTCTTAATAAAGAGGGACTTCATTTTAATTACAGGACTGTATTTAAAATGGTAGGTTCTTAATTGCAGGGGAGCTTTGGGAGATAAGTGTTTTACTTGCTCTTGAGGATATGCTTGTCCTAGCCTCATCTGTTGTTTTCTTTTTAGTAAATGTACAATATAATAAAATTGCAGCTTCCAGGGAATGCTGTTAAGCTAATTATGAAAACAGTATGTGTAACACTAGAGAATTGTCTCCCTGTGTGTGTCTCATTTAAATTACAAAATTGGCACCCTTCTGAATACCTCTACTTGGTCCAGATACCAGTACCTTTATAAGAGAGATTAGATTAGCATCAAGCATGATTTTTCCATCACTGTGAAGCTGAAATAAGGTGACTAGTATCCAGGTAACTTGTTCAAGGACAATAATGACAGAAACTGCAGCAGCACTCCAAATCTCAAATTTACTTCCTCTAGGCTAATATCCTTAGTGTCTACACTACAAATTTTTCAGTTTCTCCACCACCAGAGATGAAGGAAAACAACTGATCTTCTTTCAAAAGAAAGCACCTTTTTACTAGCAATATTATCTAAATGTTGTGTAAATTTTATTTTCAATTGAGTATACAGAAGTAACTGGTGAGATTTATATACAACAGTGTAGGAAGAAAAGATAAAGGAAAATCTGGAAAAATTATAATGAAGACAAATTCAGGTAAAGTGTATACTGGTGTTCATTATATTATTCTCATAATTTTAAAGTTTAGAAAGCATGCTTGAAATATACTAATTTCATAAGGCAAAATAGTGCTTTCTGCATTGTAATTTTATTACTAATGCAAATTTTATCACTATACTTCTCTTGACAGTTTGTTTACTCCTTTGTTATCTAGCCACATGAGATCATGAACTCATTCATTTTTAAAATATTTATTGAGAGCCTTCCAAAACACAAGAATTATTCTCTGTACTGAGGTCAATACCTGAACAAATAGAAAGGAATACTGTTCCATAAAGTTTTATGTTCTCATAAGAAGCAACAGCATTGATAATGAGAAAATATCCATTTGGTTGTGCAATAGGTATGTTCTGAGTGTAACCCAGAGAACAATACTTCTTTTAAGAGGTTGTTCTACCCCATTGTCCTCCATTTCTAGAAATATGGACAGCGAAAGATAGAAAGGAAGGTCTCACAAATGTTTTATAGCCAGGTCTGGAAGTAACAAAAGTCATTTCCACCCACTGCACATTAGCCAGATTAAGGCTTATGCTCACGAGCCATAGCAAAAAAGGGCTATAAATATAATCTTCCTGTGCACATCAGAGAAAGATGCCATTATTTCACGAACATATAGCACTGCCATCACAAAAACTTCCTATTTTGACCTTTAATGTATTTTCATTTAACTTCACTTCAAAGTCCAAAGCATATTACTTGACAATTCTGACTTTATGAGTAAGGATTATGAAGATAAATAGTCCAAACATCAAATCTCTAGCTTTCTTAAATTTCACAGAAGTAGTCTTTTATTAAACGTGCTTCATCTATCCCTTGTAGCATCTACCCCTTCATTTATAAGGCCCCCAGACCTGCATTAAATGCCTGAAACCTAAATCCAGTGACTAAAGAGAATTTTAGTAAGGTTGTTTAGTGGCTTTGTGCATGAAAAATGATAGTGGGAAGGGGAGAATCAAAATCGCAGAGTAGCAATCAGCAGCAAAATGCAGCCTCTCTAGGACTCAGCATCTAAACACTTGGAAAACAACAACTTGGCGAAAGAAAGAAGGAAGAAAGGAAGCAAGGAGAGAGAGACAGAGACAGAGACAGAGACAGAGATCTGGGACTCAAGAAGGAGCTAATAAGACCAAGCATGGTAGCACACACCTGTAATCTCAGCACTCAGGATGCTGAGGCAGGAGGATTCCTGAAAGATCAAGGCCAGCTGAAGTTACATAGTGAATCCAGGACTGGTTTGAACTATATAACAAGACCCTGTCTTAAAAAAAAAAAAAAAAAACTAATAGGAAAATTAGAAGCTACAAAGAAGTTGGAGAAATGGGCTACAACACAGAGAAAATAAGGAAGCAGTCTGTAAGTGTACTTTGGCTCCCAAAAGGGGAACCTGTCTTAACAGGCACAAGTCCCCAGAGCTGGGAGCTCCAGGGAGAAGCAACAGACCAGATCGCCAGCAGTAGCCCAAGAAAATCTCTTGGCTATTATAAACTGCAAAAGCAGCATAGGGATCTACTCTAAAGGGACTCTTTCTACATGGTAGGCAACAGTTGATCAGAGAACCCCTGCAGTGGGTTTCCAGAGAGTATTTAATCAGGCACCTTTTTTAGGAAGGGGTTGATTAAAACTGAGATCCAGAACAACTGGAAAACAGCTTCATTTCATGGCTCCCAGTGCTACCCTCAGGTAGTGACTGTCACAGGGAGAGACTTGCAGTCAGAGAGGGGCCCTAACATAGACATAGTTTAATCTCAGCCCTGGAAGGACACAGAGCCTTGCACGTCATGATGAGAAGCTATGTGTGTCTTAGACAGTTGCTACAGCCTGATGAACAGACAGAAGGGCCTTGGAACGAGGTCATGGGAGGGAGCCTTGCAAAGCCATATACAATAAAGCTCAGTGTAGACAACTGTGACTTCCTGGACTCCAAATCTGTGAGTCCTGAGGGAAAAATGTTCATTCAAATGTATGGAGAAAGTTTCTTTTTCATTAACTCATTCTTTCTCTTTTCCACTGCTTTTTTTAGAGTCAGAAATTTTCCTCTTTGGCCACCACCCTCATCGGACCTAGGGGCCAGCAGACGATGGCCTCGCTCCCTTCCCTACCATCCATGGACTAAGGATTAATGGATTTTGGCCTCTCCCCTCCTATTCCCTGGATCTTTGGCTGCCCCTCCTCCTACCAGGACCTTTTACTACAGTGAATTAACCTTGCTGGACTGATGAGAGACTCAATAACCCCTCAGCCAAATAGAGGACCTCAGCAGACTTTGCACTAGAGGACTTCAGTACATAAACAAGAGCAGTAGTGAAGTCCCCTCTAGCTGTAGGACTTTTGAGCCAGGCAAGAGTGTAGGTGAGTCCTTCCTCCATATAGAGACATCAGATGGGGTGAGGAGAGTGTCAATAAGGCCTCCCCAACCTGGAGGAAATCAAAGGGCTTATAAGACATCCAGTAACACAGTAGGGTCCCAGCTGAGGTAAATACCATAGCCAGTTAGATCTGGTGACCTGGAACAACCTGAAGCCATAGTAACACCAGAAAATTAGAGTTGACATGTCAATACTCCTAGACTAGTCAGCCTAGGAAGAACATAGGACTCAGGAGAAATTCAGATGACTGGCTCTCCTCTTCATTATGGTACCCACTAACTGGACAAACATCAGCCACAGAGTAGGATGCTAAGATATGCACTATCAACAATTGAGACTAGTGAGATTGAGAGACCAAATATAGCCTGAAAGATGAAAATTACAAAACAAAAAAGCAAAATGCAATCTCAAATATCTAGTCCATCAGGAACAAGTACAGGAGACATTGAAATAAAAGACATTAAAAGTCATCCACCTGAAATTTTTGAAAAGATAGCAAGTGAAAGAAACAAATCCATGAGGCTATAGACGAAATCAGATTAGAAATAACCTCTCATGTAAAGGCAGAAATGACAACCTTAATAAAGAAGTTACTCAGCATAGCAAGAGAAGACATGATTTTAAAAAAAAGTACAGGAGCATGGAAAAATGATTGAAACTTTGAATGAACAATATAGAAAACAAGTACAATGCATGGAACAAATTCAAAGAGATGTTCAAGAAATAAAAAATTCTGTTGAACGATGAAAAAACAATTTAAATGAAGCTGAGGATAGAATTTCAGACCCTGAGAACAGGATCACAGCTAGTGATCATGAAAGGATACAACTTTTATCTTTTTTTTTTTTTTTTTTTTTTTTTTTTTGAAGGTAGTAAAATACAATAGCACAAGACAGAACAAAGCCAAACGAGACAAGGCAGTGATATCGGTACAGAATTTCACTACCGGTTACCAGGTAACAGTAATAGGTGCCATAGTATATATCTCATTATCTTCACAATAGTTGTCCTTTCAATCAGGTATAGCAAAATCAAACCAAATACGTAACATCATAAAGTCTATCAAAACAGAGTATTGAATAGAGTAATACAATTAATCAGAACAAAACAAGTGATAATAATATTTGCCTTCAAAGAGATGGTAGAAGGAAATCCCCCATATTTACTACATTGCATACAGTCATCCTCCCAAGAGATGCTCAGACCTCTGGCTCCCATTTGCTAATGGGGGAGGGGGAAGGATGGGATGCCTTGATTTTCAGCCCATGCGCTGGTAGGCTCACGGGTGCTTACCAGGGAAGCAAGTGGTTTCTTTTGTTGCCCAGAGCACTAAGTTCTATCCTGGTGAGGTTCTTGGGAGACACTGGCTGGCTGGTTCTCTCCCTGGGTCACCTGCCACTCACTCAAGCCACAGCTGCTTACCAGGGAATCGAGCAGGTTCCTTTGTTACCCAGCACCTTCAAGGATAGAACTTTTTTTTAAAAAGCAGCATGAAATGACAATTCAACAGCTTCAAGATGAAGCAAAGAGAAACAATATAAGACTAATAGGCATCAGTGATGTAGGAGTCAACACAAATGACATTGGTAAACTATTCACAGAAGTAATAGCAGAAAATTTTCCAAATATGGGGAAAGAATCAGATATACAGATCAGTGAGGTATATAGATTGCCAGTCATAACTAAAATAAACCCATATCCAGACATATAGTAACTGAGATCCCAGGGGCTGGGGATTTAGCTCAGTGGCATAAGTGCCTGCCTTGCAAGCAGGTAGTCGTGAGTTCGATCCCTGGTACCGATAAAAAGGAAAAAGACCAAAAAAAAAAAGTAATTGAGATCCCAGACATACAGAATAAAAATAGAACATTAAAAGCTGTTAGAGAAAAGACCCAATATACCTATCAAGGAAAGCCCATTATAATTACAGCAGACTTTTCGGCACAAATCTTCAAGTTAAGAGTTTAGAGTGAAGTATTTTAAGCCCTGAAAGAAAACAGCTTTCAATACAGATTGATGTACCTTGCAAAACTTGCTTTGGAATCTAATGGAGAAATAAGATACTTCCATGACAAAGAACAACTGAAGAAATTCATGTCTACCACACCAACCCTAGAAAGAATACTAAGGACATACTACATAGAGATAAAAATGACTACAGTTTCCAGGACAATAACAGAAAGAAACCACCAGACAGGGCAAGCAATTAAACAAGGGGGAAAAGCAGAAAACCAACAACAGGAAAATAACATGACAAAGTTGAACCAGAACGTATCAGTAATATCAATATAAATAGATTTAATTCACCTATTAAAAGAAATACATTGACAGAATGGATCAAGAAACAGGAGCCAACAATATGCTATATACAAGAAACATATCTGCCTCAAAAGGAAAAATCATAGATAAAAGTCAAAGGTTAGAAAACAATATTCCATGTATCAGGAACACAGAAAAAAGCAGGGGTAGCTATTCTGTTTGCAGACAATGTGAACTTCAAACCACAATGATCAAAAGAGATAAATAAGGTCACCACATATGTGTCAAGCGAATAATTCAAGAAGAGCTACTAATCATAAAAATATATATGCACTAAATATAGGCACACCCAACTATATAAGACAAATACTAATGGACATGAAAAGCCAAACAACAACATAATTGTAGTAGGGGACCTTAATACCCCATTGTCACAAAGAGATAACTAGACAAAAAGTCAGCAAAGAAATAACAGAATTGAATCTAAACCTGTGAGCAAATGGACTTAGTGGATGTTTACAGAGTGTTCCACCCAACCACATCATAACACACATTCTTCTCAGCTATGCATGGGACATTCTCCAAAACAGACTATATATTAGCCCATAGAACCTACTTAAGTAAAAGTAAAGGTATTGAAATTATCCCATGCATATTATCTGATCATAGTTCACTGAAATGTTGGTGAGACTGTGGGGAATAAGGAACACTTCTCCACTGTTGGTGGGAGTGTAGAATGATACAGTGACTGCGAAAATCTGTATGGAAATTTCTCAAAAGTTTGGATTGGAAGTTCCATTCAATCCAGCTATTCCCCTCCTGAATATTTTCCCAGAAAAACTGAAAAGGCCAATTCATAGTGATACACGTGCACCCATGTTTATAGCAGCACAATTTGTAATAGCTAAGTCTTGGAAACAACCAAGATGCCCATCAGCTGCAGAGTGGATGAAAAAGATGTGTAATGGAAAATTACTCAGCTATAAAAAGAATGATTTTGAGGCTTTTACAAGTAAATGGAGGCAACTTGAGTCTATCCTCATAAGTGAAATAAATCAGACTCACATTTATAAATATCATATTATGTCTAGTGTAAAATAATAATAATAATAAAGTGAAAGCAGTAAGATCCAAAAATGTAAAATAGATATTATAATCAAGAGAAAAAAGTGCTCGAAAGGAAAGAACAACTGTAGGTATATACATTTAACTGTATGTATAAGTGTGCAAGATAGATAACCATACTTCTAAGATTTTGATAGTTCATCAAACAGTAGTTTGTGCTGTCATTGACTGACTGTTCATTTTTATGCTTTGATTTTGTAACGTGAACAACTACTTCTAAGATAACAATATGTAATATATCAACTAGTGACGATTTCTTAATGTTATTTTTTTGAAATTCTGTATCATTTCTACCCTTTTTTCTGTTTTTTTATAAATAAATAAAAATACATTTTCCTTTTTGCTTTTTTCTTTTGCCTTTTAATTTTTTCTCCTTTTAATTCTTCTTTCTTTTTCCTTTTGCCTTTATTTTTATTTGTTCTGTTACTTTTATCTAATTCTATTAATTTCCTTCTACTCTTTACTAGGATCATTTACTTCACTTTTCTCTCTTTCTTACTCTCTGTTGCTTAGTTTTTCACATTTTTCCCATCATTATCCTATTCCTCCTTACTATTATGACCATTAAACTTGATTATTTTCTAGTTAGCTAACTATGTCACTGTTGAATTCTTTTCTACTTTTAATGAAGGCATAGTTGTCATATTTAATAGATATTTACTGTATATGAATGCTTGGTTTGTCTTAATGTTTATACTATAATTATAAATCTATGGTTAAGGGTGGCACATTATTGGTTCTTATGGAATATCAAGATCAGTTTTCTCTGACACTAGTATTGCTGAATTGATTTGCTTTTGACAGAATGGCTTAGTTGTTGCTCTTTCTAGGTATGCCAACACCCAGGTTACTTTTGCATCATTAACAACATTGCGGTCAATTTTAAGAGAAGTGATTTCTTTTGGAATTTACGTTTCATTCTCTCCTCAAAATTTAACACAGGTGATCAGAATATGGGACAGAGGCAAAAAAAAAAAAAAAAAAAAAAACATAGTCATGCCCAAAGTGCATTACTAAAAAGCAAAATTTAAAGAGATCTCCATTCTAGTAACAAAGTCCTTTTACTCTGTCTGCAAACTTCAGCACAAAATAAAACAAAGAATAAAAACATGACAAGATAATATAAGAAAATATCTCCAAAAACTCAATTTCCCCCAAGCTGATCCACAGAGCACCAGTGGGGAGAAAATCAAAAGCCGCATTGCTGAATTATTCAAAAATACAACCAAATAAATAAAACAGATCAATATGGTGCTCAGTGACTTCAGATAAGATATAAACAGATGGATGTAATTTAAAAATCAATGAGTCTACAGAGCACACTAATAAAAAGTTAGCTGAACTAAATAAAACTATGCAAAACATGAAGGCACAGTTTAGCAAAAAATTAGAATCCATGAAAAGGTACCAAAGAGAAATCTAGGAGCTTAAAACTTCTATTCAAAATAAAGGCAGCAGAAGTGTGAGGAGAGTTTTGGAAGTAGACGATAGAGCTGCTGTTGGAGACGGATTATTCAGAGATACCTTAAAAACAACAAAAGAACATGGAAAAAAATGGACCCAACATCTGCTAGATGACAGAAGAGATTAATTAGAATGAGTGAAAAAACAGAAGACCTCAAAAATGGCGCTGAAAACTCTGTTCACTGAAATGATAGCCTAAAAACCTTTCTAAATATTAGGAAAGAATTAAACATACAGGTAAGTGAGGGGCACAGTGCTCTAAATAGCCATGATCACAAAACACCACCTCCATCACAAATTATATTCAAAATCAAGGAAGTCAAACACAGGTACAGAAACTTAAAAGCTGTTAATTGTTATAAAATCAATAAATTACTTATACAAGTAATCTCATTGGAATGACAGCAGACTTCTCAACACAAAGTTTAAAAGCCAGGCAAGCTTACAGTGATTGTTTCAAGTTCCAAAAGCAAACAACTTCCAAAGCAGACATATGTCCTGCAAAACTATCTTCCAAAATTGTTAGAGAAATAAGGTGTTTCTATGACAAAAAGAACCTTAAAAATTAATGACTTCCAAACTAGCACAATGAAACTTCTCAATGATATCTTAGAAAGAGACACTACAGCCAGCATTTCCAAAAAGTCTAGTAGAATGAATTTACCACGCAAGGTAAACAGGTAAGAAAGAAGAAAAATAATCAGTAATAGGAAAATAATAGTGACAGAAATAAGGCGCTATCTCTTAATAATAACTTAAATGGTCTCAATTCCACTATCAAAAGACAGAGATAGGTAAGGTGTACCAAGACCAATGATATAAACGGCATGAAACCCAGAAAGAAAGTCATAGACCAAAATCCAGGGTGGAAAACAATACTACACACAAAATGGAAACAAGTCGAAATTGATCAGAAGTGACAAGGTCACTACATATCGGTTAAGGGAATAATTCAAAGGAAGATAGAACAATTAGAAATACCTGTAAATGGTGACCAGCTGCCCAATCCCTGAGTGGCCGCGGAGCACATGGCCACCAGAGCGTGCAGCTACCTTCCCCTGCCCCCCTCCCGCTCTCTTCTCCTCTCTGGTCTCTGCCACCACTGCTGCCTGCTCCTGCCATGTCAGCAGGATGGACAATCAGTCCGGGATGCTGCAGACTCTGGCCAGAGTGAACCTGGCCAGCCACTCCATGCAGGGACGCATGGTGCTGCCACTTCCCTTGAACAACCACAAAGGGCAGATGGTGATGGCAGGAAGCAGGATATTGGCCACATCCTCTGCCAGATCATGACCATCACCAACCAGAGCCTGGATGAACCACAAGCCAAGAAACATGCCCTGAAATGTCACAGAATGTCACAGAATGAAATTCCCATCCTGTGTGAAATCAGAGAGAAAACAGCCTTACATGCTTATGAAAATTTAGGGCCTTCCCATGAGCTAGGCTCCACCATGGGGATCAAGAAGAGAGCCAGCAAGAAGATAAGCCTTCCTGCGAGCCAGCCAGTGCAGGGGCTAGGAAACCAGAAGAGCAATCCAACACACACCTTAAGCAACTGGCTGATTCAGAGGACACAAGGAATAGCTTTATGCTTTCATTATTTGATTGACTTTGCAGGTCTGGGGGTGGTTTGGGCATCTATTTGGGCCCTGTGTAATGAGGCAACTGTGTGGGATTTCCTTCTGTCTTGTTTTGAAACCCAATGTTTTGTTCCATTTTACTGTTTTGCTTTAATCTGTGTCTGGTAGCTTGAGCAACTATTTTGAAGATAATGAAATATAACATTGTTAAATCCCTATCATCTTGCTTTGAAAACATATAAAGCTATTGTTTTCTTTTTGTCATTTTGCTTTTTTTTAGGTTTGTTTGCTTCTTGATTTTTCTGTTTTTGCTTTTTTCTTTTTAAAATAAAATTTGAAATACATATATATGAACTAAACATCAGTGTGCCCAACTTCACAAAACAAACATTATTGGACATAAACAGCTGGAAATTAAATAACATCCTCCTAAGCAACCAATGGGTCACAGATATAATATAGGAGGAAAATAATATCTACAACTAAACAAGAATGTGAATACAACATATGGGAATTTGTAGAACATAATGAAAGCAGTCAGAAGAAGGAAATTTAGGGCTGGGGATTTAGCTCAGTGGCATAAGCGCCTGCCCAGCGAGCATGAAGTTGTAAGTTTGATCTCCAGTACAAAGAGAAAGAGAAATTTGTAGCAGTAAATTCTCACTTCAGGAAAACAGAATGAACACAAATAAACAACTTAATGTTGTACTTCAAGTGTCTACAAAAAGAGAGAAGCCCAAAGCCCATACATGGGAGAAAATTATAAAGATCAAAGCAAAAATTAATGAAAGAGACTAAGGGAAAAAAATACAAAGAATTAATGAAAAGTTACTTCCTCCGATGAATAAATAAAATTGACAAACATCAATTTTAGCCAACCTTATCAAAAAAAGGAAAGAAAAGACAAATTCATACATTATATGAATGAAAAAGGTGAAATCAATATAGATCCTGTGGAAATTCAGAAGGTCATAAATATTACTTCAAAAATCTACACCCTCATAGAATGGAAAATACAGAAGAAATCGATAGATTCCTAGATACATATGAATTATGAAAGCTAAATCAAGAAGATATAAAGTTTCTGAATAACCCAATATCAATTACTGAGGTTAAAAATATAGTAGTTAAAAACTTACTGACAAAAAGTCCAGGTCCTGATGGATTCACAGCTGAATTCTACAAGAAGTTTAGAGAAAATCTAACACCACCATTTCTCAAACTCTCTAATGAAATTAAAAGGTCAACTCCCTAATACCTGGAAGCCAGTATTACCCTGATACCAAAACCAGAGAAAACCCCAACAAAAAAAAACATTACAGGCCAATCTCCCTAATGAGCACAGGTGCAAAAATTCTCCATAAGACACTAGCAAACGGAGTGCAGCAAATCATCCAGAAAATTATACACCATGATCAAGTAGAATTCATCAGAAGAATACAGGGATGCTTAAAATATGCAAATCAATAAATGTAATACATGATATCAACAGAGCTGAAGACAAAAATCATTTGATCATCTCAATAGATACAGAAAAAGCTTTAGAAAATTCCAACACTCATGATCAAAAAGAAAGCCCTACAGAAAACAGAAAATCAGAATAGATGGTCTTTACTGCAATGTGATAAAAGCTATCTATTACAAACCAACAACCAGCATCATATTAAATGGTCAAACACTGAAAGCTTTCACTCCATAATAAGTAACAACACAAGGATGTTCATTATCACCAATCCTATTCAATATAGTTCTGGAAGTTTTAGCCAGAGCAATTAAGGGAGAAAAATAAAAGAAATAAGATAGGTAAATGTTAGGTCTGAGAGAAGGGGGAGGATGGGAGGAGAGAGGAAGAAGTCCGTGGAAGGAATGGAGTGGACGGCCGTGAAAGTAGTGGGCAGCGGTGGCTTTATTCCAGGAATGCGGGGAGGGGGCCCCCACCGCCGGCCCCGGGGCACAGCATCTCTGCTGCACCCGGGGCCGGTGGTCTCTCCGGGAACACGGGAAGAGGAGACTGGCGCGCTGGCCACTGGAATCCAGCGATCTCCCTTTGGCGATCTCTCTCTCTCTGGCAAACTCTCTCTCTGGCGAACTCTCTCGGACACGTGGCGTGGGGGAATCTAAATAGCCTAAGCTTAGGGCAGTGCCCTAAGGCCATTAGAGATGCACAGGTATCTCATTGGCGCACAGGTTCTTAAGGATGGGGATATAGGGTTACAATCAAGTCCGTAGGGGGCAGTGGGGGGGAGGAGTTTAGCTGCAGCCTTTTCTGGTTACAGTGTTCGGTCTGAGCCAGCAACTCTTTCAGTAAAGAAGTTAAATTATCACTATTCACTGATATCATGATACTTTACATAGAAACCTCCATAAACTCCACCAAAAGACTACTAGACATAATAACCAAATTCAGTAGCATACCTAGATACAAAGTCAGCACTTAAAAATCAATAGCATTCCTGTACACAAACAACAACCTCACTGAGAGAGAAATTAGGGAAAACACACTCTTCACAATAGCATCCAAAAAAATGACATACTTAGGAATCAATTTAACCAAGGAATTAAAAGATCTATACACTGAAAATTATAGTTCTCTGAAAAAGAAGATTAAAGAAGACACCTGACAATGGAAAGATACTCCTTACTCATGGATAGGGATAACCAACACAAAGAAAATGACCATACTCCCAAAATTGTTACAAAGATATAATGCAATCCCAACCAAAATACCATTAGTGTACCTCACCGAACTAGAGAAAACATTACTAAGACCTCTAATAGCAAAAGCAATCCTGGGCAGCAAAGGCAAGGCAGCTTTGATTATTTGGAGACTTATTTCCTTATACTGATATGTAGAGAGCTGGCTATAGTATTTCCTTTTCTCTTCAACCGTCTCTAAGCATTGCAAATAAGGCTAGCCAAGGTTCTGGTAGGTAATTTCTAAAGCCAACAGACAGTCTCCTGTTTCCTCCAATAGTGTTCTCCATACAGGATATGAGCACAGCAGGATGTTAGAGCCAACAGCTCCAGGAATGTCAACTGGGTAGGAGCCTCAAGGTAAAGAGGCTATGACTCTCCAGGGTACAAGAGTTTGCATATCAGAAACTGAAGCAACAGCCTTCCAAAACAATTCAGTTGCTACCTTAGTTAGATTGTGTAAATTGATCGTTCTGCATATCTTTATCTCTGCTATTTACAGAGATGCCATTCTTGCACCTGGTTAGCCAGCTCAGGTTACCCGCACGCGTAATTCCCACCATCCTCACTGTCACTCATCCTCAAGCCACCCCGCTTCTTTTGTGATAATAAATTCTGGGAGAGGCCTAGGATCAAGGCCTTTGTCCACACGTCCTCATGAGGATTGGACTTAGGACCCCTTGGCTGCCCTAACTTAGAATATGTCTCGGTGTTTTTACTCTTGCTGTGGGCTACATTGGCGGCGGTGGTAGATTGGAATTAACTTGCTGAGATTCCAATAACATCTCAATAAGATTAAAAATAAAACTTTTTGATTGTGAAGAAAACCAGAAAGAGGATTACATTATGTGGGTGACTGCACACAGTATTTGGGATTACAAAGGAGGCATCACAATTCCTGACTGTAAGTTATACTACAAAGCTACTATAATAAAATCAGAGTGGTACTGGAATAAAAACATAATTACCAAACTGAATCAAGAAGATATAAAAACCCTGAATAATCCAATAACTAGAAATGAGTAATTAAAAAACATCCACACAAAAAGACAATGAATTCACTGCTGAATTCCCCAAGGAAAAACACAGAACAAAACCCACAAGATCATCTCAACTAATGCAGGCTTTGAAAAAATGTGGCATCCATTACTGATTTTTTAAAAAATTTTTAAAAAATAGGTATAGATGGATCTTATCTCAATCAGATAAAAGCCCCTTATAAGAAACCAGTGATCAACATCATCTAAATGAGGAATTTGATTACTTTCTCTCTGAAATCAGGAGTACCATAGGATGTCTACTGTAATCACATTTGTTGAATATAATAAATAAACATTAGAGCAATCAGAAAACAGAAATAAAATTGGATATATAAAAGGAAAAAAGTCAAATTATTAATATTTGCAAATAACATGATCCTAATACACAGAAGACACAAAATATTCAGCCAAAAGACTCCTAGAATTACTAATCAACACAATCAAGCATATAAAATCAAAACACAAAATCAATAGCATTCCTATACATCAATAATGAACTGAGAAATTAGGGAAACAATACCATTTATCATAGTTCAACAAAGTAAATACTTAGGAATTAACCTAACCAAAAAAAGTGAAAGACATCCACAATGAAAACTACCAAAAAAGAAGATCCATGGTTACATTAGAAAATGAAAAGCTGTCTTTTGTTCCTAGATAGGTGTCTTGGTTACTTTCTCTCATTGCTGAGACAAAACACCTATGTTGTAGTCAGGGGTTATAAAGAGAACGATTAGAATCAGGACACAGAATTTATATTTTATGATGGTCACCCAGAGTTTAACACAAGAAAGTGTAAGAAATCTGTCCACAACCCTCAAGTCAGAATATTCAGCCAAGGGCCTGGATCCCACAGCAATGTCCTCTGCATGAGTCTAGATGAAAACCAAAAGCCCATATAATGCCTCCCACGAGTCCAACTAGAGGTCTAGAGCCAACGAGAAAGACTCAAGTCAGTCTGTTTTATGGATGGGAAGGCCCAAAGGTCAGCGAAGAAAGCTGGAAAGTCTATACCAGCAGGGTGAATGAGCTGTGCTGACAGGTTAAGGGTTCTACACTGAAGCTGAGGAATCATGCTCATAATAAAGACCAGGGCTATCCTGAAAAGCACCACAGGCATCCACAGCGACATAAAGGTCCCAAGCTGCTCTGACAATAAGAAGTTGAATACATGCCAGGAAGCCAGCATGATGAGTTTGTCCTGGACTTTGAGCAGCACATATCTTCCCCCTAGAGCCAGGAAGCAATGCTTGATGTTAGGGCCAGAGCCCCTTCAGGAGAACCAACAGCTTAAACAGACACACTTAAGAAAAACCCACAACGCCTTGCTTCTCCTGCTCTATGTCTTTCTTTATGTTGGCAACTTTCTTCCTGTGGAACATCTACACTCCGCACAATGCTGATTTAATCCAGCTGGTGTTAAGTTGCCCACCAGTTTTTTTTTTTTCCCACCAGTTTTTAATCCATAAGGTTTTAGTCCATAATCAGCTGGCTCTGCAGCAGGATGGCATGGCACAGGGGTAGCCATTCATGGGAGTGTGACCAGTGCAAAATGGGAAGAGTAAACCTCCTTCCCGCCCTTATATTGTATGCAGGCTACCTGCCCCTTGGAGAGTGCAGCACTCACACCACCAATCCCAGTGCTAAACAATAAACCAGCGACAAACTTTAGATTCAGCCATCTTCAAAAGGCTCACCCGCCCTCACCACATGAGGCTTTGGGGAGACATGTAGACACAAACAATAACAAGAAGCAGAATTAATATTGTCAAATGATCATACTTCCAGATTGTTATACAGATTTAATCCAATTCTAATCCAAATACCAATAGGGTATCTCACAAAACTCAAGAAAACAATCTTAAAATTCATATGTAATGAGAGGAGACCCAGAATAACAGAAGCAAATCCTGAGCAACAAGAGCAAAAGCAAAATGCACTATAATCAAGACTTAAAGTTATAAAGATACAGTGATTTTTTTTTTGAAAAAAGCATGATAGTGCCAAAAAAAAAAAAAAACCCACATATGATCAATGGAGCAGAACAGAAGATACAGAAATAACTCTGGACACATTCAGCTATGTGATCTTTGACAAAGGGCCAAAAACACATGGTGCAGGAAAGACAGCCTTTTTAACAAGTGGTGCTGGTTAAACTAGCCGTCCACATGCAGAATATTACATCTAGACCCATATCTCTCACAATGTACTAAACTAAAGTTAAAATGGATCAAAGATCTAAATGTTAAAACATAAACATTTAATCTAATGGAAGATAAGATAGGTACCATTCTCAAGGATTTGTATGCAAGGACTTTCTGAACAAAACCCCCATTATATAGCAGTTAACACCAAGAAACAACAAATGCAATCATATCAAATTTAAAAGTTCTGCACAGCACAGGAAACAACAAAGTGAAAAGACAATCTAAAGAAAGAGAAAAACTTTTTGCTAAATTTTTTTATTATTCCTTGGACAGAACATTAATATTTAAAATATATGAAGCACTTAAAAAATTAAATGTCCCCAAAATAAAAGACCCAATAAAAAGGCCATTGAAATGAATAAACACTGAAAAAAGAAATACAATTCAACATAAATTTATGAAAAATATTCAGCATCTCTAGCCATTAAAGAAATGCAAATTAAAACAGCACTGAGATTGCATCTCACTCCAAAAACAATGGTTATCATCAAAAGATCCAATAATAACATGTAAGTGAGGCTGCAGGGAAGAAAAAGAACCCTTCTATATTATTTGTGAGAATGTAAAACAGTACAACCCTATGACAGTCAGTCTGCAGATTCCTCATAAAACTAAAACTAGAAATTCTATTCAATTCAGCTATCCTCCTTTATATGCCTTCCTGCAAGTGTCATATTACAGTGATACATGTATATTCATGTTTATACAACATATTTTTGTTTTGTCTTTTTGAGGCAGGGTCTCTCTAAGCAGTTCAGGCTGGCCTTGAGCTCACTTTGTAGCCTAGGCTGATCTTGAACTCTCAATGACCCTCCTGCCTCAGCCTCTCAGTGCAGGCGTGAACCACCACACCCAGTTTATACAATAGATTTTTAAATTTTTATATAAAGAGAAAAAAATTTTCTAATCAAGATAATAGGAGAATAACTATGATTTACATATTGTATATTGTTATCTTCAAAGTAGTTACTCAGAGTATGAGATACAGGCATGAAAAATTGTCCAAACACTATTACTACAAAGTTTTCTTTTCAATAGAACAACAGAAATTACCTATTGTGTATATATTTTTTTCTTTTCCCTTCCTTTTTATTTGCCCAAATCCCAGTATTTCTTTCCTTTTGAACAGTTTTTTTGCATTTTACAATATCTACTGTACATTTTGAATCTTATTTATTCTTTCAGATTCTCATACTAGGGAGAAAAAAAGATGTTCACACTTGTGAGTCTGATTTATTTCACTTATGAGTACAGTCTCAAGTTGTATACATTTACCTATAAAAGTCTGAAGATTTTTCTTTTCATGGCTGAGTAGTACTTCTTTGTATGAAATGAACACATTTTTTTATCCATTCCTCTATTGGCGGGCATTTGGGGTTGTTTCTAAGATTCAGCTGTTACAAATTGTGCTGCTATAAACGTGGGTGCACATATGTATCACTGTGGTATGATGTTTTTAAAATTCTTCTGGGAAGTTACCAAGAAAAGGAATAGCTGTATTGAATGAGACCTCTAATCCTATTTTTTTAGGACTCTCTAAACTGCTCTCCATAGCGGTTGCACCAGCACGGACTCCCACCAAAAGTGGAAAAGGATTCCTTTTTCCCCACAATGCCTCCAGCAATATACATCACAACCATTAATAACTGCTACAGTTTGTGTCTAAATGTCCCCCAAAGTTTCATGCACCACAGAGCTTTTTCAGAAGTGACTGAATCTAGGATGTGTGATGCTGAAATTAAGGATTGATTTACTAGTGGACATAGTTCTGACTGGGATTAAGGGTGTAAGTCCTAAGGTGGGCAGTCTGCATAAAATATGAGGGACAGAAAGAGCCTTGTCTCTCATTTGTTACCTGTGCTGTCCTCAGCAGTCATAAATGATTGCCCCTCAGCCATGTGCCACCCAGCTTGGGACCAACTGATCAAGTACTGAAGCCTCTGCAAACTGAGCTAAATAAACCTTTCCTCCCTTAACTTTAGGTGTTGGGTGTCTCAGCACCAAGACAAAAAAGACTAGGACAATAACTAAATCTTAGGAAAGGGTCATATGTCTGTAAATGTATGCATGGTTAAATAAAACATGGCATTTATACTCAGTAGAGTACTATTCTGACATAAGAGGGTAAACTTGTCATTTGCAAGAAATGAATACACCTTGAGATGTAATAAGTGACATAAATCACATATACAAGCTTACATATCACATAGTTTTTCTGATATAATAAACCCAAAATTCATTAAGAGCAAAATATAAGATAGATAATAGGATATAGGGAGACACTTTTTTTTTTTTTTTTGCCAGTGAGAAGAGGACCAGGAGATGGAAGGAAGGGAAAGTGAAAAAAAAAAGAGATAGAATGTATTCTGCATATGTTCCAACTCCACATGATGAGTGTGATCATTGTGTCCTACAAATATATAGAAAAGAATAAAAATGGATATTAGAAGCCAATAATATGATAGTAATGGAAGGCCCCATGACAAATGGTTAACCCAGAATCAGACTGAAACATTCCTTCAAATCAATATTTTTTTCAAATCCATTTGTGTAGAAGTATTTCAGGGAAAAACATTCAACATTATAGAGCAAGCATAATGAGCCTCCACAGATCTTAATATCTGTCTCTTACTAAGTATGAAATATCTCTGTAGTCTTAAGTGACATTTCCTTAATGACCAGTGTGGTTGTATGGATACATTTGCTGCTCATGCTTTTCTTCTCTGATCCTCCAATTCATATCCCCTTTCATTTTTCCATTGGGTCCTGTGTGTTATTTTTGTGTTTAAAACACCGGTATTTTAAAGCATTCTTCTACTATGTACTTGAAGGTGATGCTAAAAGCTTCATGGAGAGCAAGTAGTGAAGCATCACTACTGCAACTTGACCTTCCTCTCGTTATCTATATCCACTTTGACCCCACTCATCAAAATAAAACCCTGCACATTCTGTGACCACAAGCTGAAAGGCAGCTGGCGAGTGCAACAGTGCAATGCTACCGGAAAGTACAATGTTAAAGTTCTCCTTCCGGTTACATAGAGAAGCCTCCCTGGGAAAAGCTCTGATGAATATCATTTTTGACATTTCGTTGCATTCCAAGGAAATTTTAATGCACTAGTGATGTTTCAGTATCTATTCTAGGCTGGTGGCTGGACATGTTTAGCAAGCTGATAGCTCAGCAGGCTCTCAATCCCAGTTCAAATTGCTGTAATCAAGGTTTGGGTGAGAAAGCATGAAACATGGTGTGAAAAACAAGAAAATAGATCCACAAAGGAGGGATACTATATGCTGTCACTTACCAGAGAATGGATTGTGCACCGGGTAAGGTTGTACCATATTGAGGACCATGCTTGACCTCCAAAAGTATTAGTAAACCTAAATAAAAATATTGCCTTCCTTCAGGTGGGCTTAAAGAGACCATGATGAAATCATCCAATGCTTGGATTCCAGCGCTCACACTTCATGAACACCAAATGGCAGTTCTAGTAACAGATTTCTGCATCCAAATAGTTACCCTATCAAAGCCTCCTTTGACTCTTTTCGTGAGCTCGGGCACCCACACTCTACTTACTTTACAGCCTGAGCGATAACACAGTAATAGAACTGCCTTCAGGCCAAGTAAGTTGTCTGAGATAAACCTCTACCGGGCAGCTCACGGGAGGCCATGTCAGCTCAGCCATAGTGTCAGAATCCTGTTTGTACAAAACACATTTCATTTTTTCTAGGAAGAGATTTAAACAAATGTCTAATGAGATAAGAAACACATACACTCACGCACTCACACCCATACACACTTGTCTCCTACAGATGCCAATCTGACTTAGTCACCTGAAACAATACAGTAAAACATGCTCCCTTCCTCAGTTCACTGGATTGATGGCACCACTGGGAAGAGGAAGGAACATGGATGAAGCCAGTGCCTGCACCGCTCATTTGGGTGCAGCAGTGTTTCTTCATAAAGAGACAAGAAACCTCTAGTTCTTTTAGAAAAGGTTTTAGTACAACAAAGGTCTACTTAGACATAAAAATACCAGAAACCCTGTAATTGGACCTGAAATCTGTGAGCCATTCAGCGGTTGATGTCTGTGAGTCTCTAGTTGACTTTCCTATAATTGTATTTCCTTCCACAAAGTACTCCAGCCTCAGCACCATGTGTTCCTTCTCTGCTGAAAGAAGCTGATTGGACTCTCTGAAGTGAAGCCTGGAAACCTGTAGAGGGAGAGGAAGGCCTGAGTCCAGGCTCATTATGCTCCTTTGCCACATTGTCCCTTGCTACAAAGGACCCTAAGATACTTGGACACAGAGAGATGGTGATTTCATATAAATGGACCCCCTCCATCCTCTTTTTACATTTTTACTAAATCCAATTTACTCCTTTTTCAGAATAAATGGCATCTTTTGATTTGTTAACAGGTCTTCCAGAGGTGCTCAGCAATAGCTTTATTTCTAGTCTTGTGGAAATTCTAGTGACAATTCCCTATGAAGGATTTTTATAACTTCTTAAGGAAGTGCCAGAATGGTTCCTCAGGAACTGGAAATAGGAATAGGGACTTGAGGGTCTGTAAGGATGCCCTTCTCGTCTCTCTTCAGCCTTCTCATTTCCCAACAAGACTTTCAACATGGCTCTCTGAAGTCATTTACAATGAATGGCAGGGACCTGCTTAGAAGATAGGCTCTAAGAATTGTAGAATTACATGCTTGTGTTTTATACATGATTCTTATTTGTCAGAAAGCCCATTTCTTTTTAGATTGCTGCATGGACATGTAGCATCAGAAAGGCATATCTAGAGTTTGTATAACTATTTATCTTTTTACCTTTACCTAATATCAATGCTCAAGTGAGAGCTGTGAGCTCTCCTTTTTGAGCTGAGGTCCCTTGAGGAAGGGGTTCGGTCTCAATGGCCTGTTACAAGCTGACAACTGTGGCATTATCTGTCTTTTGATGTCCTTCATGGGCAAAGCTACAGTGGCACCTCAGTTCACAAACTCAATTCTTTCCACAATTCTGGCCTCAAAGCAAACTGGATGAAAATGAAATTAAATTTTCCCATAAGCTCAGCATTGATCTTAACCTCTGAATTTTAGTCTCACCCAATTCAGTTTGTGACCAGGATTATGGGAAGCATCAAGTTCACGAACTGAGATACCACTGTGCTTCCATCAGTGAACCATACATCCTCAGGGTCTTGGAGAGGCAGGTCGCAATATCCTGACTATTTACATAGATCTGGGAAACCACCTGTTCACAAGAGTAGGTAATTCTGAGCCTGCAGACCTAAGGAGGATTACGGTGGAACACATCTGTACAGCAACCTGAGGGATCTAAGAGAAGCATGGCTTGGCATACTCCCAATGGGTAAAATCTGCTTTGGCCTTTGTCACAATTGGAGAATTGCCTCCAATTTTTCTAGTAAATCTCTTCCTAGTAGGAGAGTATGACAGTGTGGAACAATTTAAAAGGAATGGTTAAACATTTGACCTTCAAAATGACATAGAAGAAGTAAAAAAGCTCTCAGCACAAATTATGGCTATAAATGTAGAGGAAGGTCTTCCCATAAAAGAAGCTAAAACAGAAGAGCTGACTTTATATCTACTAGTAATTGAATTGGACTTCCCATGGCATTCAGATTCACCTGGGTTTCCTTATAAGAAATAGTGACGTCTGTGAATAGGAGTATTGCAGGTTGCTTTTTTTGTCAGAGCAGATGAGAGTCTAGGCTGGCCTAGCCCCTCTCTGAAAGTGAGGACACTCAACCTTCCAGTGCCATGAGTTAGACATATTATCTATCTGACATATAGCATGGTGGTCAGGCAGTGGTTCAGTATAATCATGTTGTCCAGTGCCCAATTTTCTTGCAGCCCTTGATTGGCACTGGGTTTGCATTTAGACAACTTGGGTGTGATTACATCATTGCCAATTGCAAAACCACAATTTTATTCTGTCTTTTTCTCAGTTCTTTTCTTTTTATTCTTAATTAGACCTCAATTATTGAACACAGAAAAGGGCATGTCCAGCAATTGAGTCACAGTTGAAAACTCGGGTATCTCTGGAGTTTTAGTCTCTGGTGGAAACTGATGGGAGAGACCCACGATTCTCTGAGATTCAGGAAGGCATCTGAGGACAAGGTCATCAGATAGCAACTGTTTTTCTTTGGAGGCATCTTTTAAATAACATAGTCCTTGGGCCTTTCCAGAGATAAAGAGACATAAAAGCCTGAACATAAGGGATTTCATGCAATTTTCCTTGCTTTTTACAAAAGCTCTAATTAAAGAATACTATTATAAGTCTGCCATTCTATAACCATCTCTCAGTATTTCCCAGTTTACACTAGACCTAAACACTGTTACAATAGAAGAGAAATTGTTAAAGACAGGTGTAGAGCCCCTGGGCCTGCAACTAGACACCTATGTGGGACCGGTGAAGAGAGAAAAATGACCAATCCTGGGGGTCATTCAGAGGGCATCACCCACAGACGGATGTAGGCCCATTGCACCCTTTGGAGCATCCTCTGTGAGACTCAGGTGTAGTAACAAATAGCTCTGGTGATGTTAACAACACTGGTACCTTGTTGTTGTTGTTGTTCCTCAGAACTCACCATACCTGTGGCACTACAACTCCTTCAGGGTCAAATTGTCTCCTTTAAGGATACATCTTAATGGTGAGATTGTGCAATCTGTGAAGTGTTTTTCCATGATGTTTTGGCCTTTGGCCTTAGAAGGGTAGAGAGCTCTAGTATACTCCTGTGGAAACTCCCATGAGATCTGAGTGGAGCAGCAAAATAAAGAGCCTCTCTGAAAGAAGCAGCTCAGATGCTGGAATAAAACATCCTAGAGAAGACCAGAGAAAAGGAGATAGATCCTTTCAACCCAGGAAGAAACTAAAGGGAAAAAAAAAAAAAGCAAATCGTGGACAGAAGGCTATATAGCCAGATTCACTCTCACCAGAGCCAATCCCATTGTGTACGAAATGCTGCTGGAATCCGCTGGAATCTGAAGATGAATAGTCGTCATGAATTGGGGGCTGGTGAGCCTGAGAGCCTCGGCAAGAGGAAGTGGTCATGGAGAGGAGTGATGGAGCAGAGAGCAGCACTCAGCTCGGAGATCTGTACTGGCTAGCAGTGAGTGCATGGAAATCAGTCCTCCTGTCGAGTGGGCAATTGGCCAGGCAACATTTTGGAGTCAGGCAGGATAAACCCAGAACTGCAGTCACTTCAGCTGGCCACCCCAGCGCAGAGCAGATTGGTGAGAATTGCTTGGGCTGAGTCCTGCCTCTGTGTGCGATCCAATAGCAAAGGATGAGGTCTCCCTGAAGCTATACGTAACTGGCCCCATCCGTGCAGCACACAATAGCGTGATGAAGACTCCCAGAACTTGACAGCTTAGAAGGGAGGGAATGGTCACTTCAGTGATCATCAGCAGACTGGGGAGGGCAGCAATCCCTAGCCACCATGCTTCAGAGTAATTGTAGTCAATACAGGAAGGGCCAAGGATCCCCATTTTCCACTTGTCTGGAAGAAGCCAGAAACATGACAAGAGGAAAAAACAAAAGAAAGTCTCCAGCCTCCAACCCAAAACTAGCTCAGGAGAGGTAAACACAGAAGAGATTGGGGGTTAAAACTGGCTCAGGAGAGGTAAACACAGAAGAGATTGGGGGTTACACACCTATGGTATCTGAAAAAGTAGCATCTGACACAATGAATTATCTTCATGACATTATAAAAGGACTAAAACCAGAAATTCTAATACAAGTAAAGGAAGATATAAGAAAAATAATAAAAAATGCTAAGTACCTCTCAAGAAGACACAGATGAAAGAATGGAGGGACATAGAAAAAAGAGATACCTTCAATGAAGAATATTTTTAAAAATCTAGAATACATGAAACAGATTCAAAGAGACTACCAGAAAATTTAAAACTCCATTGAAAACTGGCAAAACTGCTTGAAAGCAACTAAAGATAGAATATCAAACCTGGAAGACAGGTTTGTAATGTGTGATCCTGAAAGGAAGGATCTCTTAAAAATAAGAGGGAACCAGAAAGTAACAATACAAAGGCTAGAAGATGATGAAAGGATCTATAATTTAAGAATAAAAGATGTGAATGAAGAAGCAGGAGTAAACACAAATGAAATACAAAGGCTATTTACAGAAATAATTAAAGAAAACTTTCCAAGCATAGGAAAAGGAAAAGTTATACAGATATATGAGGCACACAGAATTCCTGCCAGCTATAACCAAAATAGATCTACACCCAGACATATAATAATAAAGATCCCAAAAATTCAACCCAAGAACAGAATATTCAAAGCTGTCAGAGAAAAGAAACAGATCACCTATAAAGGAAAACCCATCAGAATCATGACAGACTTCTTGACACAAACCATCAAATCAATAAAAGCTTGGAGTGTATTCTAAGCTCGAAAGAAAATAACCTTCAACCCAGATTAATTTACCCTCTCAGAATTAATGGAGAAACAAGATGCTTCATTAAAGAGGAACTGGGGGAGTTCGTGACCACCAACCCAACCCTACAAAAAATACTGAAGGACATTCTAGAGAGAAAGTTTCAAGAACTGTGACATAGGAGGCTTGCTGAATGGGGCAGACAGTGGAATGAAGGGGAAAAATAGACAACCAACGGCAGAAAAATAGCATGGCAGAGATGAGGCAGAGAAGATTGGCCATATTGCTAACATGGACAGCCTCAATACACTAATAAAAAGAAACACATAGTGGATCAGGAGATAGGGTCCATCAAGATGCTCTATATGAGAAATATATTTAACCTGAAAGAAGGTTTATGAACTAAAAGTCAAAACTGAGAAAATAATGCTCTATGTGACAGGGAACCAGAAAAATGTGGAGGTAGCTTGCCCATCAGAGCTGCAGATTGGTTGGAAAGACATAACACTTTTATACAGTGGAGAACTACTCAGCTATAAGGAAGAAAAGCCTTGAGGCCCATGTACGTAAATGGTACAACTTGAAACTAAGCTCAGGTGTAAAAAGGTTCAGCACCACTTAGGTGAATAGTGGGTTGCCTCCCTATTTGAGAAACTAAAGGAGTTAGTGGACTACAAAATGTACAATGCACCCTGGGAAAGTGAAAGGGGAGGAATTGTCTCAATAGGGAAGGCAGAGGACATTGGTGATCTTGTATCACGAGTTGAAACCCATATTGTTTTCATTGCTCTTTTTAGTTTGGTTATATTCTGTTCCAGTTTGTCTACTTGTACTAGATTTGAGGGCATAGACAGTTATTCCAAAGATAGCAGGATATACTATGGTAATCATTTTTTAATTTCCTATTAACTTAATCTGAAACCCTGTATTGCTTTCACTGCCTTGTTTTGGCTGACTTTACTTGAATCCATCTTGCTTGATCACTATCTTGTCTTGACTGATTTTATTCAAATCTGTTACGTTTGATAGTATCAAGTCTGAGAGTATAGGCAACGACTCTGAAGACAATAAGATTCACTATGATACCCATTCTGGTTTGACTATTACCCTCTTTTGAAGTCCTATAATGTTTCCAATGTTTTGTTTTTATTGATTTTGTTCTATACTGCTATGTCTAATTTTATTGTACTTGATGATATAGGCAATTCTATTGAAGATAACAAGACACATCATGGTAACCATTGTAGATCACCTTGTATTGTGGTTTTAAATTATGTACTATGTCCATCCTTTTGTTTTGAATGACCTCATTTATTTTCTCATCTGGTTTTATTCTTTTCAAAATAAAAATTTACAACTCATGGAAGAAAGATGGACTGAGATAAAACAAGGCCTTGAGAAAGCAGATCACTAATAATAACAAGAAATAAAGAGCCAGGGGAAAAGCACAGAAGAGGCTTTGTGCACAAAAGTGGTAAACTAGGGTAGAAAGAATCAAGAGGCCAACTTACCATTAACTAATTTTTCCAAAGGAGTAAGAAAGTTGAGCAGCATGCCATGGAGAACAGAAACATGAGGACAAAAGGGCATGTTAAATTCTAGGTTAACACATGGAACCTGAACAAGCTGTTCTGTGATGAGCTTAATGACAGGCTCTCAGGCAAGTCTTTGCTGACTCATACCCACAGTAGGCGAACAAAAACAGAAGAGAGGAAAAGATAGACTTGTTGGCCTCTTACTGGCTGAGAAAAACTCTGAGGCCATGCTTCCGCACCCCAATAGTAGGACACTCTAGGAAACTGTTCCCAACACCATGAGAAAACTTTCTGAGCCCCATTAATTTTTCCCTGCCTACTTCCCTGCCTGTCTCCAGTAACCAGAAAAGATTTGAGCATTCCAACAGATGAAAACCTGTCCTGAGGAGCAAAGGGACAAGAAGGGAACTGGAGCTTTCCTAGAGAAGAGTGGGAAGGGGGAAAAAAAAAAAACTAGACCAGTCCATCGTGGCTCGAGTTAATAGATTTCAGAAACAGAGAGAGAGAGAGAACAACAACAAAAAAGACTGCTCAAAAGGGCCTTACCTTCTCCAGATTGACTGCCAAATATGCTACCAGGTTGTATAGTATTGGAGTGTATTCTAAGCTCTGAAAGAAGTGGTTTCTTCTTCCTTCTAGAAGTGGTTTCTAGGTTCTTTCTGTCCTGAGCAAAGAATTGGTCAAGACAAGTACAAACAGTAGCAAGGTTTCACATTTGTTAAAGATAGTGTGGGAGGGGATGGGTTCTTCAGAGTGAATTTGGGCCAAGTAAAAGGAAGGAAAAAAGTACATCCTACAGCAGAAGTGTAGACTACAGTGCAAGAACACAGTAGCAAGAAGTTCAGTGGCAAGAAGTTTTGTATCTCTCATCCCTCAAGCCAGTGTCAGAGATAGTGCTTCAGCCACTCCAAGAGCCTGCCTGAAGACTTCACCACCTGGCTTTTATACTTTCCTATTGAAATGCAGATAAGTTAAAAACTCCGTCTGATGCCTGAACAGAACATCATTTGGCATCTGAAAACCTAGCTACAGAAATTGTGAGTGTATAAAAACCGAGCCATCACAGTTCTTAGTGCTTTTCCCGTTAGAGTAAATGCAAAAGATGTTTTCCCATTTGCTTTCACTTCTGGTTCAGTAGAGTCATCAAGGGACTTGAAATACTGGCTAAGTCACCAAGAGGCTTAGAATAAATACAAGTTAGGCTATTAAGGGCTCCAAAAAGGTGGTTAAAAGAACTTTGCTTGGAAAAGTTCTGCCGTTACCTATGGGAATTTGGACAAGCACAACAGATGACCGTGTCTCCTTGTCCCCAAGGAGTTAATGGGTCCAAATATGGAGACAAAAGGTCCTCAGGCTTCCTTTGGCACTTCATCACACGGATTCTGCTGACTTCACCACCAGGCAACACTCGTGGTGAATGGAACAGGTTTGACCCTAAAAATTTAAAACAAGAACAGTTTATCTATTATTTCAATGTGGTCTTGGTTCTGTACGAACTGGAAGGTGGCAAAAGATGAGTATGGGTTGGTATCTTAAACTATGAAATTCTTCCCAGTTAGAGAATTTCTACTTAGAACATGAAAAGATAAAGCAAAATGCTTTTATGCCCAGGCTTTTGTGACTATGGTACTTGGTGTAAGCCCCAAGGAAATCAAAGATACCCTGGATGACCCCGTTCTAAGAAACTCATTTGTCTTTTAGGGGAATCTCAGTCTTGCTGATAGAAAGAGAGGATAATCACACTAGGAGGTCTTCTCCTCCCACTCTCAATCCAGTAAATCAGGTCCATCCCTTCCAAGTAACCAAGAGTGTCTCCTAAAGCCCAGAGTTCCAGAGGAACCCAACATTCCTCATTCCCCTGGACTGCTTTCTCATGCAGTCCTGAGTCCTAACTAAGCAAATTGTCAGAAGACCCCGGTAAGTTTGCAGACAGTCTCTAAACTTTGACCCTTGCTTTCGACTTAACATAGCAAGATGCCAAATTCATTTTGGTGACTTTCTATGCCTCATATGAAGGATGGAGACTCCTACAAAAGGCTAGAAACTATGTAGATGAACAGAATGCACCAAAAAGAAAAGGAAACTACCCTGAGATAGCTATTCTCCCTTCAATGGAGCCAAACAGAAACTCTAACACTCAGCATGGACTAGAAAGCTTGTGTGATGTGGTAGAAGCTCTCATCATGGGCATAAAAAGCTGCATTAAAAAGTCTATTAATGATAGAATGGATGGGGTCTTTCAGCATGAAGAAGAAAATTCAGGAGAAGCCTTTTCAAAGTATACTAATATAGATCCATCTTCTAGGGAAAGAGATGCACTAATCGGACAACATTTCGTATCTCAGTCAGCCCCAGACATCTGGCATAAGGTACAAGAGCTTCAGATGGGCCTGAAGACACCCCTGGCACAGTTGCTGGATATGATCTGTTCTGTGTTGGCACAGTTGGGACCCAGAAGAAAGACTAAAGAAAAAGTGTAAAATTATATTTGTTGCAATTGGTAATGCTTAAAGCTCACCCAACTGTCTAAAGAAAAACCCAGGAGCATCCAAGGAAAGAGTTCCTGTTTCAAGCACAAAGGATCCAGACACAAGATTGCACCAAGCTTCTATCTGTGCATTGTTCTATATGTGAATCAGCTAATGCACTTGGCTCATGGCACTGGCTGTTTGTCTGTGCCTACTCTCAGAGAGTGATAGGCCACCCATATCTTCATTTCCGGCTCCAATGACTGAAGAGGCCCAGGGAAATCTGTAATGCAGAAATCACAGACATCACCATCTCCTCTGAAGAGACCCTGAAATCTTAGGTGTCATGCTTAAGCCAATTCAAAAGCTTATAGTTACAAGGATGACTCCTCTGTTTTGGTTTTCTTCTCTGGAAAACTGTCCTGTAGTCTATAGCCATAGTTGGGGTCAAAGGGACTCCTAATCAGAGACTCTTTATTTCTCCTTTGCCCAAGAGTCAGCCACTCTTGTGAACAAGTAATCTTCTCAACATATACAGACACATCAGTGACCTGCCCCTCCAAGATCCTCAGGTAATATAGCTCATTGATGGAAGTAGCTTTATTCAAGAAGAACATCAAAAGGCAGATTATAGAGTTTCAGTTTACAGCAGATCACTGAAGCTAAGCCTCTTTCCTGAGGAACCTCTGCTCAAAACATAGAGCTTAGAGCTCTTACTTGAACATTAATATTAGAAAAAGACAGAAAGATGAACATCTATACAGACTCCAGATATGCCTTTCTGGTTCTACACATCCTTGCTGCAATTTGAGAAAGTGGCGTATGAAAAATAAGCAATCATCTACAAAACACAGATAGGAAATTTTATAACTCCTAGAGACACTCCATCTTCCCAAAGAGTTACAGTCATGCCCTGTAAAGGACACCAGAGAGATATGTCTTAAGTCTCCTTGGGAAATAAAAAGGCTGATAAACAAGAAGGACAGTCATACAGACCCTCAACACTAGCCTTATTCCCGTGTTCTGGATGACCCATTAAAACCAGTCTATACCCCCACACACACCAAAACAAGCAGTAATTAAAAAGGGACTCCAGTAGTATTTAGGAAACAAACTGTCCTTCTCCAAGAAATACAATGGGAGACTATACAAACACCACCCAATAGGTCTGCAAAGATTGCACGTGTTGTGCATACCAAAACCAGGAAAAGCCCAAATCACCTTCTATATTAGAAACCTGTACTCTTTAAAATAAATAGAACCTGTAGAAATCAGAGGGATATACCCTAGAGAGGAATGGCAACTAGGCTTTACCTATACACAGCCATGTAGAGGATTTAAACAGATGTTTGCCCCAATTGATACCTTTACAGGCTGGATTGAACCCTTTCCTACCCATTCAGAAAAGACCATTAAGGTAGTCAAGGTGGTTCTTTAAAAAATCATTCCCAGGTTTGGACTAGCTCAGTCTCTCTAGTATAACAATCAATTTTCTTTTACCTGCCAAATAACTCAGGGAGTGACATAGACTTTATGAATAAAGCACCACCTTCATCCCACTTGGTAGCCTCAATCTTCTAGAAAGTTCTCACCTAGACCCTAAAGTGAGCTCTTGCAAAACTTTACCAAGAGACTTCTGAGTCCTGGCTCAAATTGCTATCAAAAACACTCACTAGAGTTCATAACATGCCCAAAACTGGGCTAAGTTAGAGCCTATCTGAGATGTTATATAGAAGTCCATTTCTGTGCTCTAATGTGACTAAGAGACTGTGAGACTCTTAAAATATCTCATTAATCTAGGCCAAGTACAACAGTTCTGTGAGCTGCTGGTCCAGGGGGAACTACCTAGTGTCCACCCTGGAGAACAAGTGCTTGTGAAAACTTGGAGAGAGTAAACAAGCATACCAGTTAAAGCCAAAATGGAAAGGCCACTTTTCAGTGTTCTTTGCCACATCCACTGCAGTAAATATGGCAGGAATAGATAGCTGGATTCATCTTTTTAAACTAAATCTAGTCCTACCTGAACTGTCTAAAGAACAAGATCAACCAAAAGGTAAAAGCTACTCCTCTGAAATATTTGAGATATCTCTTAAAAAAGCAAGGCTCCGGTGCTACTATGGATAAGTAACCAAGATTCTACTTAGGCCACAACTCTGATTCTTGATTAATTTATTTGGCACACCTCTCTACAGGAAGCATGGAAATCTGACCTACTCCTCACACTTAGGCTAATAGTAAAGTTTTTTTCTCCCATCAAACAGGCAGCTCGTGGGTTGCTAACTCTTTTCTCATTTATTTTTCTGACATGTTTTTCTTTCTTCAGCCCAGCCAATAAGCCAAAACACCCCACATAGTTGAAGAGTACATAATACTTAGTGAGTAGAGTCTACAGTCCCTTCTAGCTTGAAGAAGCTATAAAGACAGTCTTTCAGCACTCCCTAGATTAATGGGATTTATGTGTTTTAGGGGGAAATGATGTAGGTGGCAGAGTGTGGCAAACTAGATGGGAAAAGTATGAAGGCTCTGTCAATTGCAGGAGCCCAGGGTGGCACCAGATGACTCTCAGGACCCCATGTGTAGAATTTCTTGTGGACTCCCATGAGATGCGAATGGTGCAGAGGGACCAGATGCCATGTGGAACCCACTATTGTGACTCCTCACGATAGGCCACTCTACACTGGAAACTAAACAACATACTCTGAAATAAACAATAGATCAAGGAAGAAATTTAAAAGGTTTAGGAGCAAATGAAGATGGAAACATGACACACCAAAATCTATGGGATCTAGTGAAAGTGTAAATAAAAGAAAGGTTTACAGCAACAAATAACTACATCAAAAAAGGAAGACAGACCACAAGGGAACATCCCATCATTGAGGAACTAGAAAAACAAGAACAAAGCAAATATAAAATATGCAGGAAAGACAAAATAATAAAGCCCAGAGAAAAAACTGAGAAAAAACAGAAAAAATGGGAACAAGTTGTCTTAGTTACTTTTTACTAGTTTCTGAGACAAAATACCTGAGGGCCAAAGTTGGGAAAGGAAAGGTCTATTTCTTACAGTTTTTGGAGGTTTCAATCTGCACTCATTTGGCTCCAAGGCAGGCGGGCATGGCTGGGCTGCAGTTCATAGCAGCTGCAAACAACAAGCAGGAACTAGAAAAGAGCAAGACACACATTCTTCCTGCCATTACATCATATCCTGGCTCCACCCCTATGTGAGTGTAGCACTGGCATCATCAATCCAAACACTAGACAATGAACCAATCACAAATGCACATTGAAAATTCATGGGGGGACACAGACATAAACCATGACATTCCACCTCTGGCCCCCAGGACTCATGTGCATCCTTTATACAAAAGACATTTAGTCTGCCTCCAAAAGTTGCCAAAGTCCTAACAGTTTCAGCATTGCTAAAAAGTCCAAGTCCCAAGTCTCCTCCAAGATCTATGGCAAACTCTTAACTGTAGCCCCCTGTACAAATGAAACAAGGTTAAACATTTTTGAGATGCAAAGGCACAAAATAAACACTACCATTCCAAAAGTTACAAACGGGGGAATAGAAAGCACTGGAAACTAAGCAAGTCCAACATCCAACAGGACGAACATTAAGTCCTAGAGTTCCATACTCAGCATCTGAAGCAATCTGGTTGCAACCTCCAAAAGGCATGGATGATTCCACCCCCATGGTTTTAAGAGGGAAATACATAGCAATAAATAGTCATGTCAAGAGAACAGAATGAGTACAAATAAATAGCCTAATGCTTCATCTCAAGCTTCTACCAAAACAAAAGTAAGTAAAACCCAGAGCTCATAGAAGAGAAGAAATTGTAAAGATCAGAGCAGAAATTAATGCAATTGAAACTAAAAAAATATGAACAGTTAGTGAATCAAAGAGCTGGTTTTTTGGGAGAATAAACAAAAGTCACAAAGCTCTAGCTAACCTTGTCAAGTAAAAGAAAGAAAAAAATACCCAAATTCACACAATAAGGACTGAAAAAAGGGCAATTACTACATATCTTATAGAAATTCAAAAAATCATGAATACCTACTTTGAAAAATCTCTACTCACGAACTTCCAGAAGAACATGGCAGATAGACAGCAGCAGCTCTGCAGGCTCTCTGAGATACCCTGCTTAGAATCCAGGAATACCGTGGTACGAGGAGTCCTAAGCAAGGGGAAATAACACCCTGCTGACCCAGGAATGAACTAAGCTAAGAGAAACAAACTGGAAATCCAATACTGGTGCTACAACAGGAACAGATAAAATCTCAGTGCGGAAGCTAGAACCCGAGCCACTGGAAGCCACGATTTGAATTTCCTGCTGCCGCTGCTGTGTCCAAATCTGCAGGGCAGGAAGAAAGACGCGCAAAAGCTCTGAAAGCAGGAATCTGCGAATGGAGTTGAGAGCGGGACTAGCAGGGTGCCCTACATCGACTTGCGGTGAGTGAGTGGAACGGGGACCCTTTCATAGCGTAGGCGGCTCCAGCAAAGGACATACTGGGACCAGGCAGACTTGCCAAAACAGGGTGCTGCAGTGACTTCAGTCACATAATCCCCTCTCAAGTGGGATTGGTGAGGAGTGCCTGGCCTGCATGACGCCACTGACTAAGACCCAGTAGGCTACCCAAACCAGTTCCCAGCGCCTGGAGGTGCACCCAAGTGGTAAAGCCTTCAGTAGGCTGACATGGAGGGGCAGGCCCAGCAGAGGCTGCCCAGGTCTGTGTCTCCCTAGTAAACTGCAGTGGGCAGGAACACCTAGCTGGCGCAATTCAAACAAACTGTAACCAAAAAAGAGAAAAAAGAATTGGAACTCCTACATTCACTTCTATGGAAGGAACAAAAAGTATGGGAAGAGGAGGCAACAAGAAAGGGTCCTCAATCCCCAATCCTGATAACATGGTTCAGGAAAGGGAAACGCAAAGGAAGACAGAAAACATGCAATATCAGACACAGCACCAATAGACATAAAGTGATATCTCCAGAGCCTCACAGACCAGTTTAAAAATGAAGTATTTAATGAAATAAAGCAAGATATAAGTAGAATAGTTAGAGAAATGCTAAGCACCGCCCAAGAAAAAACAGATGGTGGAATGGAAAAACAGAAAAAAAGGGGAGAATTGTTTGATGGAGAAAATAGAGAAAACATAGAATACATGAAGCAGGTTCAAAGAGATTACCAGGAAACTAAAAACTCTATCAAAAACTGGCATAACAGCTTGAAAGAAACTAAGGATAGATTACCTAAATTGGAGGGCAGACTTGTAATATGGGAGCATGAAATGAGAAACTTCTTAAAAATAACAAGAAAACAAATAGCAATAATACAAAGGCAAAAGATGATAAGAGGATCTATAACCTAAGAATTAAGAACATAAAAGAAGAAGTAGGGACACAAACAAATGGACTACAAAAGCTATTCACAGAAATAATCCAAGAGAATTTCCCTAATTTACAAAAGGCAAAGATACACAGATGTATGAGGCATACAGGACCCCAGCCACCTACAACCCAAACAGAGCTACACCCAGGCATATAATAATCAAAATTCTAGAAATCCAATATAAGAACAGAACACTAAAAGCTGTCAGAGACAAGAAACAGATCACTTATAAGGGAACACCCATCAGAATTACAGCAGACTTCTCGGCACAAACCATCAAATCACGAAGAACGTGGGGGGAAAAAATTCAAGCTTTGAAAGATAACAACCTCCAGTTAAGATTGATATATCCTGCACAACTGTCCCTAGAAATTGATGGAAAAACAAGGTGCTTCCAGGATAAAGAGGAACTAGGGGAATTTGCAACCACCAATTCAATTCTACAGAGAATACTGCAGGACATTCTAAAAAAGGAAAATACCAAGACTTCAGAAACAGTGGCAGAGAGGCCACAATGAATGGAGCAGAAAGCGAAATGAAGAAGACAAACTGACAACTAATGACAGAAAAAGAGCTCAACAGAAATGAGGCAGAAAAGATTGGATGGTAGGAACAGCTATTTTGGAGAAAACAAGACATCATAATAGCTAGTGCTGATTTAGTATCATCTTGCTTTGAAGTCCCATCAAGCTTTTATTCTTCTGTCTCCATCGGTCTTAACAGGTTGTATCTTATTGGATTTTATTATATGTGATAATATAAGCAAAAACTTTTATAGACAAGATTATACAGAAACCATTGTTCATTTTCTGATAGTTCTAAATACCCTGTAATACTGTCATTCACTTGAGTGGTTTTACATTGTCTTGAGATGTTTGGTGCTACAGTATATGAAGTTATACTCAAAGATTTCAAGGAAAGAGACATTATGGTAACTACTTTTATGTCGGGGTGTCTTGTGGTGAAACACTATTTTGCTTAAATGGTTATGCTTTGACCTGTGCTGTTTTGTTGTTATGCCCTCTTTTATCTCAGTCTCTTTTTTTTAATTATTTACTTTTTTATTTTTCTTTTTAATTAAGGAAAAAATTAAAAAATAGCAGGATACATTACAGTAACCCACTTTGATTTCCTGTTAACTTGATTTGAAACCCTGCATAGCCCTCACCATCTTCCTTTGACTTATTCTCCTCTATTCTGCTTTGCTTGATAGTACCAAGTTCGAAAGTATAGGCAACAACTGTAAGACAATAAGATTCATTATGACACCCATTCTGGTTGACTATTATCTTCTTTTAAAGCCCTGTAGTGTCTGCAATGTTTTGGTTTTATTCTTTACTGTTTTGTTCAATTTTATTATAACTGATGATATAGGCAATTCTTATTAAGATAGCAAGAGGCAGTATGGTAACCATTGTTGATCACCTAGTATTTTGTTTTTACATTATCTATTATGTTCATCCTTCTGATTTGACTGACTCTGTTCTGTTATGTCACATTTGGTTTTACTCTCTTCAAAAAAAAAGTAATAAGAACTGTGGGAGTAATAAAACCCAAAATGTGTAATTGTCATTGTACAAAAGAAAGGAAAAGAAAGTGCTCTAAAGAATATAACCGTATATATACTTAAGTGTATAAGATAGATAACCAAATTACTGAGTTTTGTTGGATCATTGAACAAAACTGTTTCCAGTCTCACTGTTTGAAAGTCCACTTTATATGCTTTAATTTTGTAACTTGAACAACTATTTCTAAGATGAGAATATGTAACTAGTGATTTCTTATTGTTTATTTTTTCTGAAATTCTGTATAACTTGTACTCTATTTCTGTTTTTTTTCTTTTTCTCCATAATAAAAAAAGAGAAAAAAAAAAGAAAATGTCTACTCATATAGAATGGAAAACACAGAGGAAATAGACAATTTCTAGAAGTATATGAACTACCAAATCTCAACCAAAAAGATATAGCAATTTTGAATAATATAATATCAGCTATTGAAATTGAAAATGTGATAAAACTTACCAACAAAGAAAAGCACAGGTCCTGATGGATTCACAACTGAATTCTACAAGAAATTTAGAGAAGATTTGATGCCAATACATCTTAAACTCTTCAGTGAAATTGAAAAGGAAGCAATGCTCCCTAAATAATTCCTGGAGGCAAGTATTACTCTCATGCCAAAACCAGAGAAAGACCCAACCAAAAAGGAGAACTATAGGATAATCTCACTGATGAACATTGATGGTAAGATTCTCAATAAAATACTGGCAAATAGAAAGCAACAAATCATCAAGAAGATTATACATCACGACCAAGTGGGACTCATTCCAGGAATACAGGGAAGGTTTAACATATGCAAATCAATAAATGTAATACACATCATCAGAGCCAAAAGTAAAAACCACACGGTCATCTCAATAGATGCAGAAAAAGCTTTGGATAAAGTCCAAAACATGTTCATGATAAAAATCCTTCAGAAACTAGGAATACACAGTGTCTACCTCACTCTCATAAATGCCATCTATGACAAACCAACAGCCAACATTATACTAAATGGACAAAAACTGAAAGCTTTCTCTCTAAAATCAGGAACAAGACAAGGAGGTCCACTATCATCACTCCTATTCAGTATAGTTCTGGAAATATTATCCAGAGCAATCAGACAAGAGAGAGAGAGATAAAATGAATAAAGATAGGAAATGAAGAAGTTAAATTATCAGTATTTGCAGATGACATGATGTTCTATATAGAAGGCCCAAAAAACTCCATTAAAAGACTACTAGAGGTAATAAATTCAGCAGTGTAGCTGGATACAAAGTCAGTGCTCAAAAATCAATAGCATTGCTGTACACAAACAAAAAACTCACTGAAAGAGAAACTATAGAAATATCGCCTTCCACAATAGCATTTAAAAATGAAATATTTAGGAATCAACCTAACAAAGGATGTAAAAGATTTATATGCTGAACATTATACTACACTAGAAAATGAGATTGAAATGATATTAGAAAGTGGAAGGATATTCCTTGCTCTAGGCTAGAAAGAACCAACATTGTGAAAATGGCCATATTCCCAAAACTGTTATACAGATTTAATGCAACCCCAAAGAAAATAACATTACCGGGGCTGGGGGTTTAGCTCAGCGGCATAAGCACCTGCCTTGCAAGCAGGCGGTCGTGAGTTCGATCCCTGGTACCGATAAAAATGAAAAAGACAAAAAAAAAAAAAAAAGAAAGAAAATAACATTACCATACTTTACAGATCTCAAGAAAACACTCCTAAAATTCATTTGGAAGTAGAAGAAATCTAGAATAGCAAAGGCAATTCTGGGCAACAAAGGCAAGACAAGAGACATCTGAGCTCCTGACTTGAAACTATACTACAAAGCCACAGTGATAAAATCAGCATGGTACTGGCAAAGAAATAGATCTGAGGATCAATGGAATAGATTACAAGATGCAAACAACTACAAAGACAGTCAGACACGTGATATTTGACAAAGGGGCTAAACAAGTTCACTCGCGGAAGGATAGACTCTTTAATAAATGGTGTTAGAAAAACTGGCTCTCCACATGCCAAAGACCAAAACTAGACCCAGAAACCATCACCATGCACTAAACTAAAGTTAAAATGGATCAAAGATCCAAATATTGCAACAGAAACACTAAATCTACTGGAAGACAAGCTACATAGAAGTCTTGGAAACATAGGGGTAAGCAGAGAATTCATGAACAAAATGCAAACTAATGGGAAACACTTCAAAGAATCAACAACTAGCATTTCATATTGTTGAAAAGTTTTTGCCCTTCAAAAGAAATCACCAACAGAGTGAAAAGAAAACCCACAGAATGGGAAAGAATTTTAGCCATCAACCCCTCAGATAAAGGGATTATATCCAGACTATATAAAGAATTGAAAAACATCAAGCACCCCAAATTCAAAGACCCTCTCCAAAAATGGGCATCTGAGATGAACACAGTTCTCAGATGAAGATATACAAATGGCAAATAAATACATGAAGAAATGTTCACCATCAACTGGTCATTTGAGAAATGCAAATTAAAACACCATTGAGATTTCATCTCACCCCAGAAAGAATGGCTGCCATCAAGAAAACAACTGATAACAAATGTTGGCAAGGCTGCGGGCAAAAAGGAACACTGCTCCACTGTTGGTGGGAGTGTAGACTGGTGCAACTACTGTGGAAATCAATATGGAGAATTCTCAGAAGACTAGGATTGGAAGTTCCATTTAATCCAGCTATTCCCCTCCTGGGGATTTTTCCACAAAAATTGAAAAGGCCATGTCACAGTGATGTATGTGCATCCATGTTCATAGCAGCACAATTTGTAATAGTTAAATCTTGGAAGCAGCCCAAATGCCCATCAACCATAGAGTGGATGAAAAAGATGTGGTATTTTTATACAACGGGATATTACTGAGCTATAAAAAGGTAAATGGAGGCAACTTGAGACTCTCCTCACAAGTGAAATAAATAAGAATCACATTTATAAATATCACATGTGTCTCGTGTAAAAGTTAATAACTGGAGGAGTAATAAAATCCAAAATGTGTAATTGCTTTTGTAAAAAATAGAGGGAAAGAAAATGCTCTAAAGGATATAACTGCATGTATGTTTAAGTGTATAAGATAGATAACCATATTACTAAGTTTTTGTTGGATTATTGAACAGAACTATTTGCACTCCCATTGAGTCTATTTTTTACGCTTTAATTTTGTAACTTGAACAACTCTTTCTAAGATAAGAGTATGTAATTTATGAACTAGTGATTTCTAGTGTTTATTTTTTTAATTCTGTATTATTTCTACCCTTTTTTCTGTTTTGCTTTTTATCTCTTTAAATAAAATTTTAAAAAAAGAAAAGATGACCTAGGAAGTATGAGAAAGTGCTGAATAACTCAGGTTTTATTATGCAACAGATAAGAGATTTAGAAGTTATCCATGAAATTTTAATTCTCTGAGCTGATACAATGTTTGACTTATATAACACGACTCCTGCTGAAATAAAGCGGTTTTCACTGTTGATCAGGTCCAGATTGTTCGAGTCTTTTTTCTATTACCATAATGAAATACCTGAGGGTGCATGCTTTTAAAAAGTGGGGGAGTACATTGGTTTGTAATTCTGGAGGCCCCAGGTTGAGTCGCCGTTTTGGTGATGATCACCTTGATGGGAGAGTCTCAGGGTGATACAAAGCATCACGTGGCAAGAGTCAGGGAGCACACATGTGTGTCCTGGTTTCTCTCTCTCTCTCCTGGTTTCTCTCTCTCTCTTCTTATGTAGCTACCAAGATGGTCCTCAGTCATGGGGGCTCCATCCTGCTGAGCTTGTCTAATACAAATCTCTCTCTGAATATCATCGTGAGATTAAGTTTCTACCCACTGAAGAGTTAAAATTGAATATGAAAAGCTCTTCCTTCTAACGAAGTACCTTTTTATAAAAATCAGATGTTGAGGTGGCTTGGCAGGTCATCCTAAGTGGAAGAGAAATTCCTTGTGATTCTGGCCAACTCTCAAGGATAACTCTTCCTTACCTATCTAGAAGACACAAATGTTTGTTCTCTCAGGCACAAACCCAACTCCTGGGGACCACAAACTCCCGGCCTCCTGTCACAAACACAGTCCGGAAACTGTCACTTTTGTCTCAACTGCTATTTAAAGAGCTTTAGGGAACTTTGGAGTCTCATCCATGCAAGAGGTGCTGCACCCAAACCCATCCCAGTGGAAACGCAAAAGCAGTATAGTGGGACGCATACCACCCTCTCACCCCACACTGGCGCTGGAATTTCAAGTGTTGAATCTCTTCCCACCTGGGCATGTAACTTTCTTTCTTTTCTTTCTTTCTTCTGTGTAATCAAGTGTGTGTCAATTAGCAGTTTATTAAACCTTGTTTCATTGCTTTTACCTTGGTGTTAGGGGGTTTTGTTGCTGGCAAATCTACACCTCTAAATTAAGCAGCTGCAACAGACTGTAATTCACTTTAAGGTTACACCTGCCCAGCACTTCACAATGGGAAATAAACTTCAACATATCAATCCTGGAGAGACACACTCAAACCATGTCCAAACCATAGCAAAGACTGTAAACTCCAAGGTATTTTTGTCTTGAAGGTCCAGCAAAGCCTTTACCTCAAGAAATTACTCTCCAGACATTTAGTTTTAAAGCCTCTTAAATTCATAGCAAATGTATGTAGCTCAGATGGTTTTTCAAGATTTATTTGTTATTAGCATTTGTCTTCAGTACATAACGACCATATTCCTCATGGAGAGATGACATACATACGTCACATTTTAATTCTTTGTCCCCTCTCCCCTCCCTGCCCCTCTTTCTCTCCCTCTATCTCTCAGGCCCCTTCCCATTTGCAAAAGATCTATTTCCCTATTTCATAATTATCTTATGTTGCTCTATATTATATTTTGAGATTTTTTTGTATAACTTAAACTATATGATACTTAAACTTGTGTCCTGTTTATTTCACTTAGCATTACAATCTCAGATTTTTATTATTATTAATCTCAGATTTTTATGATGCAGAATTTGTTTCACTCATTAACTCAGAGTTTCTGACTTTCCTTTAACTTCTAATTGATCAAAAGTTGAGCCTTGGTATCTGAATAATTATTTAAATCACTGTGCCTGAAATCACTATGTTAAGATGTTTGTGACTTTTACATGCTGAAATAATCTGAATAAATTTTTTTTTAATCGAAATCTTAAAATCTCACATTAGAAGCATACCTTAAAGCCAGTTCATTCTACCCAAAAGGTGATAGTTCAAGATTATAAAATATAGTTAATATAACTGGTTATACCTTTCAAAGTACTAAATATTCATCAAACAACCAACTGGAGTCATACTGTGTGGTAGATAATGAACAGCGATTCTTAACTACAGTTCCTATACTGCTCTTTCAGAGCCTGTAGTTTGGAGATGGGCATGAATGTGAAAGAGATACAACTTGGAAATAAAGAATTCGAACAGTGTGTTGCCTTTATACTTTAAAAACACCTCAAGGCAAAAAGTGACAATAACTTCTTCACTGGGAGATCTGCAAAATGCAGAATAATAAGATACTTAGGGGCTCTTTAAAAAGTTAAAACTGCCAGGGATTTAGCTCAGTGGCATAAGCACCTGCCTGGCAAACGCAAGGTTGTAAGTTCTATCTCTGGTACCACAAAAAAAAAAAAAAAAAAAAAAAAAAGCTGCTACTATGATTAAAATTCAAGTAAAATCAGGACAAAGGCAAGGCTTCTCACTTATGGTATGCTTGGAAATGCTAACCACAACAAGAAAAAGAGTGAGTAAAGGGCAAATATGAAAGTTTGCAAACACAGCTATGGTGCAATTTATCATTATTGTAGATAATATTCTTGTCTACCTAAAAATCCAGGAAACTATTAGAAATGAAGAAAGCTCAGTAATACAATTACCTAAAAATAAAATGGACAATTGAAAACTTGCCTTTGTAATGATGTTTGGAAAAAACAAAATTATAAAAGAGTCCAATAATAGCATCAAATAAAATGTATGAACAAATTTACTAAGAAATGTGTAAAACACAATTAAAACTTCATGAAAAGACTTGAATGAATGGTTAGTCCTGCACTTTTAGAAGACAAAACTTAATCTGAAGATTTGTTTTATCCAGATTAATCCATAATTTGATGCAATGTGCAAAAAAAGTCTGGTAAAATTTGGAGAAGGAAGAAATAGTTGCTAAAACTATTATTAGGTTCTCCCAATGTCTTGGTTTACGTTGCTACAACCAACTATCACAGCTAGGTGGCTAAAGACAACAGAAATCTATTCCTCATATTTCTGAGGGCTAAACTCAGCTTAAAATCAGCATGCCAGCATGGCTGGGTTCTGGTAGTAGTTTTTGTCCCTGTTGCAGACTGCAAACTTTTCCCTGAGTCCTCCTATGACCAAAGGGAATGACAGAGCTCTCTGGGATCTCATACCCAGGAACTAATCCCACTGCTTAGCACTCCATGCTTACAACCTACATCATCCCCCACAAAGACCCTCCTGATATTGTCACACTGAGGGCTAGAATTTTAACATGTAAATTTGGGCAATGTGGGCGACACAGATGTCCAGTTGTAATAACCAGTTTATTTCTGAAAAAAAGGATAATGAGGTGAAAACATCTCCTAAGGAATAGTACTGATACATAGCCTAAGGAATAGTACTGAGAGAGGTTTGATTCGATGACATGGGAGATTTTAATATATGATAAAGGTTGTAGCTTAAATCAGCATTTAAAATTTTCTTAATCAATGAACTTATGTTGAAGTAGCTACCTAGTCATTTGAGAAACGTTCAATTGATGGCTTATCTTCTGGCATAATGAAATCCATGTGGATTAGAGAATTAAAGTAAAATGAAATAAAACAAGACAAACGAATCTAGGGCTGAGGATTTAACTCAGTGGCACAAGCACCTGCCTGGCAAGCACGAGGTCCTGATTTTGATCCCCGGTTCAAAAAAAAAAAAGAAATCTTGTGAAAGTAATTAACATTCCAGGTATTCTTAGTATCTCTGAGAAAAAGAGAACAGGCAAAGGACATGAACAAGCTGCTCAAAAAAAAAAAAAAAAAAAAAAAAAGAGGAATACAAGTAGCCCTCAGAGGCAGATGTACACAGCGCTGAGGGAGAAGCAGCCTGGGCTTAGTGCGGGCTTTCCCAGGGTTACCTACAGGACCTGGATCCAGCACTCCCTTGGGCCTTGGTTTTTTGGGTTTCTGTTTTTTGTTTTTGTTTTGTTTTGTGTATCTTTTCTAGTACACCTTTTTCCAAACTAAATTTCCCAAAATAAAGGACACTTCTACAACTAGAGATTTTTTTTTTAGTTCAACTGAAACTTTTAAAATGTTCCATTCACAAACACTTCCAACCTTTGAAATATTTAATTAAGTGATTGATGTTAATTGACACTACATAGAGGCAACAGAGGTTCATGTTCAGATAGTAATTTGAGTAATAACAAGGATAGAATTTTTGTATTTTTTTTTCTTGAGGATTCTATTTGAAATGATTCTACGCTGGCAATATCAAAGCCACATAGTTCCACTTTTGCGTTTCTGTTTCTTAGGTCCATATCCCAGTGCCCCTGTATAGGCCAGGTTGAAAGATAAATGCTACAGTACAATCCTCAGGAAAAAAGAACTTACCAGAAACAAATGCAGAGATGAAAATGAAGTGTATCATTTAGTCTCTGTTCTGCTGTGACAACAGAATGCCTGAGACTGTGATTTGTAAAGGACAGAGATGTGTTTGGCTCCTGTGCTGCAGGTGGGGATGTCTGAGAGGAGGTCTGGCACTGGGCAAAACTTTTGTTATCTCATGGCAAGAGCGAGAGACATGAGAGCCAGAGTGCAGGAGAGGGTAGAACTCACTTTGATGACAAAACCAGTCTCATGTGTCTACTCCTCTCCTGACATCAGGGCCTACCTTAAAGCGATGTGTTCCCCAAAACAGCATCTCCAAAATGACATTTTCTCAAATAATTCAAATTTATAAACATACCTTTTCCTGAAATTTCAATACTTTTTGAAAAACCACCAACTACTAAGGGGTAGAAGATCGTCCTATAAATTCATTTTAGTTAGTAATGGAGAATAAAAAGAACAGCAACAACAAAAAACATTTGCCAGAGTTCACTCGAAAACTCTGGGCAGAATGGAAGCAGAATTGAGTTCAAAGCTGTCTATCTGCATGATGTATAACAAAGTAGGTATTTTATTTACTCATAATGAGAAAGACAAAGAAAACCAGGGAAATATTCCAGGGTGATAGTAGCTGTTTTTTTTAATTCCCCCTGTTAATAAGTACTTAAAAGAGTTTTGGCCCAGACAGGACACTGTAGCTGGTAAAGCCTTAGAGGCGGAACCAAGGAGCTCCATCTCCCCCACCCCTGGGAATTTACCTCTGGCACCAAAGACCTGTGGGCTACCTGTGCATCCCTAATGCCCCTTAGGTTCCACCCCAAACCTAGGCTACTTATATGCCTCCACTCCATGTGTTCCATGGAGAGATCACCGACCCTGGGGGGAGATGCCATGCCCCAGAGGATCGGGGGTGTCTCTCCCCACATTCTCAAAATAAAGGTCGTTTATATTTCATACTTCTTATCTTTTCAGCCACCGCCGGTCCCCCACAGTTCTATCAGTACTCGCTCTTCAAATAAATAAAGTGAAAATTGTATAAGAATTAGGATAAACTCTAATAAAAAGTATATCCATGTTTTCTGAATTATCTCTTCATTTGTGATCTCTTAAGAGATTGTCAGTAAATATTTTATACAATTCATTAGTTATTCTTTTCCATAGATTCAGTTTCAGTTTGTGCAAGAGAAATCCTTCCTGTACAGTTTTTCTGAGACCTCTGGACCTTTCCAGGTAGCACCAGTGAGATTTTATTATCGTTTTTGTAGTTGTTCTTAAGTGCTGATCAAATATAGCTGGCTCATGAAACAATTGCTACAAATTTCTCAGACATTCTTCATAAACAATCCAAAACACATCTGATGTGTCAATCACATACAAAAGCTCTAATTGGTTTCCTCCTGACACCAGGCAACAGTTATGCTGAAGTGCTTAGCAACTTCTCTATTACCCTTGTAATTCTAATTTTGTTTTTAACATTCTCATAGATGGAAATTAAATACAATCTATTAATAAGGGCTCACTAGCTTTAACGACTACTCATGCTAATGCCTAAATTTACCCAAGGAAAAGAATTCGCAATAATATACTTTTGGAGGAAGGATTTTGGGGGTTTCTGTTGTTACCTGAGTACTTTGGTGGAGAAAAATCACTCCTTCTCCTTTTTTTAAATCAATATGTAAAAGGGCTTCATCTGCAGACAGTAACGAAATTGGTAAAGGCAAAATTCCACCTGCACTGTCAGCTCTGCACTGACACGTTCTAATGTTTGTTTTTCATTGCATCTGAAAAGTTACTATAAAAACAAAAAAGTGGGTGAGACCTTGGTACACACCTGTAATCTTAGCACTTGGGAGGCTGGGCCAGGAGGATTGCTGTGAGTTTGAGGCCAGTCTGGCTAGATAGTGAGTTCAAGGCCAGCCTGATCTAGGTGGCTAGACCCTGTCTCAAAAAGAAAAAAAAAGTAGAAAAGAGGATTAGATGAGAAATGCCCACTACTTAAGTTTGGCTACCACAGCTATGATCTTTATGCAGTGTACTATTAAATTAACTTTGAATGCATGTGTTATATACAACAAAGCTCAATAATGTAATTCACTTCTGGTATTAATTTCCAAATCTGTATTATTAAGATGCTGGAGAAATCCTTTGAAAGCAAGGGTTAGAACAGAGATTATTTTTTAAGGTCCACATATGATCCAAATAAAGATAAGAATAAAGATGAAAGTACAAATACTTAGACATGGTCAGTTTGGAGAATTTCACACTATTTTCTTGTGATTTGTTCACAAATTTTGTCTACTATTGGAGTAATTATTTCTTTTTATCTGACTGTGATTTCTTAAAGTTGACTTTATCAGCTTTAACTCAAACTCCAAAGGTTGATTTCCTTTTCTGAAATAGTCTGGTTATGGCTACTGGTTATGACTCAAAAATAAAAAATCTCCGTTTCAATCTTTCTCTCTTGAATTGTAAAAGCATAGTGTCCAAATAACTAAAAATTATACTTATACCCACTACCTCACAACACAGAATTTAATCTATACTCTTAAAAAGTTGGACCAATTGAAGATCTCAAGTTTTTATTTCACAACTGTTTCATATTCACATTTTTAGAATAAATGTGGTAACATGGATTAAACTGTTGTTACTGAAGACAAAAAATTTAATGCTTGTTCTTTTTTGCTCCATGTATAGTAGGACTCTGCTATTGGTAAAAGTTCTTTCAGTTGGAGTAAAATTAGGGATAAACCATGTATGTTTCTATACAGAATATTAAAGAAATGAAAACAAGAAAAACGGCAGTGGTTTGTTTTCAGCCTAATAATTACAATTGCGTTGCCAGAGCTGGGATATAGCTCAGGGGCTGAGAACTTGCCTAGCATGCACCAGGCTCTGAATTCTACTCCCAGAATGAGGCACATATGGAAGTATCCCATTAACTCTCATTAGCCATAACTCATTAGCCATAACTCTCATGAGCTTTATGAAAAAACTGTAAGTACACTTGCCAAGTATTAAACCAAACACAATGCTAGAGTCTCAAAAAGAAATGAATAACGTTCCATTCTTACTTTCAAGAAGTTCAGTCTTGCAAAAAAGGACATATAAATAATAATGGATAGTTATCCCACCTTAGAAAAATTAATAGGGTAGAAAATATTTGCTACAAATATAATCCTTATTGTGTTTGACCATGTATGATCACAGTTATAAAATGAAAATCATTTATTTTCAACTTCTTTAGTCTTTGTTCAAATAAGCATTATGATGACAATTCTCTAAAATACGTAATTGGTTCCATTCCTGTTACTCTGCCCTACCTTTTCTTTAACCAATAGCACTTGTCTATTTAATTTAGGCATTTCTTATGTTTATTTCTTATTGTCTCTATCTGCTAGAATGGGTATTCTACTAGGAAAGGAAATTTTATTTGTTCACTAATTCATCCTAAGAGTCTAGGAAATTACCTGCAGACTGTGAGTATTCCATAAACGTTTGTTGAATCATTGTCTGAGTAAATGCCTAAATGCTTTCTGATTTCATTAGTTTGTGTATAAATGTATATATATGAAAATATATAGTATATATAGAAAATTTGATTTAGTTAACAAAAGTCAATTTTAATGTGAATGGACCTAGGTATCTATTACTCTGATAGCTATAATAACCCTAAATAACCATTCAGTAGTTATGATTTTCTAGGAAGAGTTTAAGTGCACACTTAAGATACTATAATTTGATGTCTTTTTTAATAAAATATTTGGATGATTGGATCCTAGAGTTATTGCATCTTTTGGTGCACTTGTAGCTTAGCCAAATGTTTCAGAAGTCAAATGTCTGAGTTGTAGTATCTTATGCATTATTCTCTGGTCAAAAGATGATTTGTGTCTCAGGCAGAGTAAGTGCAAAATTTCATTGCACCATTCAAAATGTTCTCTGGGGTCAATAAAGTAGTAGCCTAAGCAACACTGCCACGCCCCCATCACTCAGCTCACTTCATCTCATCCGGTGGACATTGTATCATTTCATATCATCATCAACAGAAGAGGAGCTACAGTATAAAAAGATGTTCTGAGAAAGGCCACATTCACATAACTTATGGTACAATTGTTCTGCTTTATGGTTAGCTATTGTTAATTTCTAATTATGCCTAATAACAAATCAGTCTATATTATAAGAATGCATATATAGAAAAAATAACTCCTATATAAGGTTTGGTCCTATCTGCAAGTGCAGGCATCTAGTGTAGGTCTTATCACCATGGATCAGCAGGAACCAATGCACCAGGTAAAAAAAAAAATGACAATGTGAAAAGGTCACATCCTGTATTATTTAAGAAGTAAGATGTTCTGGAAAAGACAAAACTACGGAAATAGTAAAGAGATTAGTGATAATGGGGACTAGAGAGAGAAAGAGGTGAACGAACAGCACAGAAGACTTTTAGGGTGATGAAAGTGTTTTTTAAAGATATTAAAGTGATAGACATGTATGTCATACATTTGACAAAACTCATAGAATGTGCACTACTGCGTGCACTCTAAGATAAACTGTAGACTTTGAGTGATAATGATGACCAATGTAGTTTCATTGATTGGAAAAAATATCTCACTCTACTGCCAGATGTTGATACTAAAAGAGATTTTTCCTGTATCAAGACAATCTCCAACCTTTTCACTTATATTTGTTGAACCTAAAATAACTCTAAAAAATAACATCTACAAAAAAAGAAAAATAGAAATGATAGATCATACATAGATAAATGATAGATAGATAGATAGATAGATAGATAGATAGATGCCCCCAAAAAGGAAGTCAAACAAGGAATGTAAACATTGTGCTCTACATACATGTACAATTTTTTTTAATTTAAAAAGATTTTGTTTTGTTGTTGAAATAGGAAGGCAGGAAGACATATCAAATTTACATTGCAAAGAAAGAAAAGGAAATTAACTTATTTAAAAATCTCACATGATAACTTTCTGTGATTCTTTTGCAACTTTTCTATATGTCTAAATTTAGTCAAAAAGGGTTTTAAAGCCTAGTACATGATAACCCATGTGCATAACAACCCGATGGTATAAAGATTCTTACTGTGCAAAAACAGAAGTGAAGACCGAGGATGATTCAGTAACATGTTCCAGCCTTGCTAGAAAATGACAGAGCCAGGATTCCCATGACTATTTCTGCTGCAAGACTCCCACTCTTCTGTACCCTACACTGAGTCTGTGACAGCACTATAGACATGTCACTAGTGTCGGAGCCCAGGAAGTAATATTGACATTCCGTTCTTTACCATCTTTTTGTTGTTATTGTTGTTGTTCAGCTGACAATAAAAATAAAATTTAAGTATTTCTACTGTTTCGTCCTTTGTTGAGCAGATATCATTAACAAATGGTCACCACACTTTGAATCCCACAGAGCTTAATATCCCAGGCCTTTGCAATAAATGGAAAATCAAAATGATCTCTAAAGATGAAGCAGCTTTGTTACTTCTCAAAAGCAGTCTAAAAAAAATTCACTCTAAAGACATGTATCTGAAAGCATAGTTAATATAAAAAGCTTCCATTTTTTTACTTGTAAAGCAAAATTAGCACTTTAATTTTCTTTGATAGTTTTATCTACTTGTTCAGAATTAGCATATAAATTAATTGTAGTCTCTTCATTAAATATGCTCCATTTGTGAAGCATCTTACGGCAACCATTAACTGTGACAACTCCTCCTGCTAAACTACATCAAATGGCACTTTTGATCCCTTCCAATGTTCTTTTCTTTTATTGCCCCAAATTCATCTCTAGGTCTATAAAACAATAATTTTTTTCATTCAGATACTACTCAGTGAGCTCCTACTGACTACCAAACACTGTCTTCATAGTTCTTAATAGGCATAAAACTACCTTTTATTTTTGACAGATTGAATGATGTCATGACCACTCAGAATTTTTAGGTTAAATAATAAAGTATGTTCAAAGAAAAGATTCAGCAAAACAGGCTTGGGTTTGAGAATATTACAGGGATTGTCAGTGAGTATTTCAAGTGAGTTTTTCCTTTATTTTGGTAACAAATTCATAACAAAAAGAGTCATTTGTCACTCTTGGCACAATAGACTGCTTGGAGTACACTCCAGGGACAGGAGACAACATGGATTATGGTGGTGGAAAATACCCAGAAGACTCCAGAATTCGTACCCGCATTTGGTATAGAAACTATCGTTGGGTGAAGTGCCTTATGAGATGTGAGTGTGCAATAAATCAGAATTTCACATCTGAATAGGACTTTTGACATCAAGGTACTGATTAAGAATAACGTTCTTCCCTCCTAAAACACACAGCAAGAGCATATTTTGGTAAAAAAAAAAATTCTCCCACATTTAATAAGATCCAGGTAAAATCTGTTTTGGGGGTCACAGTGCAATAGTTTTGTGGAATTCTGCAACAGAAAAGCTGATGTCACATTCTTTCATTAGGTGTGAACTGAAACTATTATAAAAGTCCAATGTCACTTTCTACAATTTTGAGTAAGTGCGCTCATATAAGTTATATCACAGAAGGCCAATAATTTTTGACTAATATTATAAGTTTCCATCTACCTAAAAGTCACATCTGTTAACATCTCTTTTACTTCACTAATCTTGTATTTTGCAAATAATTGAACTCAGTGATCTGTACCAAAAGCCTTGGATTGCACCAAATATAACTAATGTCATAACTCAACCAGAAAACAGCATCGGAACAGAGGTATAGAATTCTGCTGGCCTGTGTGAGTCATGTGCATCTTCAAATCCGTGGAAAATCTAGAGCATCTCTGAAGACTGCAAGAGAGAAAAATCAGAGAGTCATTATTTAAGGCCTTGAATCCAGACCACAATATGAAATGGCATAACATTCATTACACATTTTACTTATTATTTCAGTAACATAAAGGAAGTTAATTTTATCTCATGGTTTCTGATACCATGTGGAAGAGATGCATGCTAATCAGAGATAAAATTTGCCAGCCAGGAATTTAGAGTCAGTTCCCTGTGACTTTACGGTGTCACCATGCCCTTCTCCAGTCTGTTAGCATTCAGAGTCCTCCCAAACACTTGGAAAGATGGAAGCAGAATGTGCCTTAGAGTAAACACAGTTACTGCATTTTATGCTGTTAAATGTCTTTTGTTTAAATATGTTCTGGGTTTCACCCTCCAATTAAAAGGTCATCTGAGCATTTTATCTAAAGGCGTCTCTACAGAGTTAGGCACTAAAGGTTCTAATCTAAACTCAGTTATACCTCCAGTCAACCCAGTCTGGTAAATACTTACTATGATGGTCTCATTTTACAGGTGGAGAAATTAACCCATTGAGAATGTAAATAATCTACCACAGGCCACATAGCTAAGAAATGATAGAGATTTGAACCCAGAATGACTGTCCCAAGAGCCAAGCCCATGCACTTAAACATTATGCTGATAGATGCATACACTTTGCACACTATAAATTCAAAACATAGTTTATAATACATTGTTGTGTGTTAGCTGCTATGCTAACGCTTTATGTGACTGATGACACCTTATTCCTAGAAAATTTAGGAGATAAGTACTCCCTTACTGGTGAGGTGACAGACTCAGAGGCACAATCCTTTTGCTCTTAGTCTCCGTGCCTGTAATCTTTTGCTCATAGCCTCTTTGTCTGTGAGTGAGAGTCCACACCTGTCAAGATTTGGCTGCATCCAAAGCTCACAACATAACATTTCCACTAAAATAAGTATCCTACTACCCTGTGTACATGTGTCTCTCGGGGAGGGGGTGTTAGTAAGACACTGAACTCTAGCCTACACCCTGAACTACATCCTCAGCTCTTTGCATGTTTTAAATTTCTGGACAAGGTGTTGTTAAGTGACTTGGTTACTCAAACTGTGCCTGAACGTGTGATCCTCCCATTTCAGCCTCCCAGAATGCTGGGTTTACCGGGCTGAACAACATAACCAGTTTTGCTACTACCTTTAAGAATGCTACAAGGCCAAAAAAGGTAGGGACGAGACAAATGCCACAGCTTTAGGCTTGCAGTTTTTATGATGCCTCCTTTATAAATCTCGACAATCAAGTGGTTCTACAGCAGACAGAACCTCACTGAGGCACTCAAAGAACTCTCCAAAAGTATCTGATACAGGCAGGCAGAGGGATCCCCTGCTCACTCTTGCAGGATGTACAGGTCTTTGTAGTCAGGGTGCATCTGATGAACATAGCAATTGGCTTTATAATTGGATACAACTGTATCTAAGACACATTTTTTTTTAATCTTAGGGAGCTCATCAAAATTTATCCACTCTAAAATTCTCTTTCAGGGCTGTAATATCATTGCTTGATCACTTTGGTCACTTTAACTCGGTTTCTGAAATATCCTCAATAATCAAACAAAATATTTATTTTTACGTTTCCTGTTTTATTGTTTTTTTAATTTTGAAAAATCTGATTCAGTACTATTTCTTAAAGATATAATTTGCTGTTTTAAAAAGGCATGATTCTTAAAGGCATATAAATACTTTTAGTTGTAATTTTTGTATTAACAAAAGGAAGAAACACGAGCTTAACTTGAGACCATTACCCTTTTCCTATTCATTGTATGGGTGACCCATGTTCATTTCTCAGGGCGACTGTCTCCAGCCTCCTCTTCCTGCACGCACACCCTTTGTGATTCTGAGACTACTGTCTTCTTGTTCTGAATCACCCTGGGCTGCTCGCCATGTTTTTCGTACCTTGACCCAGTGTGCTTGCCTGGAAGGGGAAGAGAGTGACTGTGGGAAGCCGCCTGCTCCTTTGCTCACCGTGGAGAGTTCTCAAAGCCTTAAGCAGTAAATAAAGATGGGAAACAACAAGGGGAAAAAAGCACAAATAACTATAAGAAGAACAATTCTCTCTGCCCAAACACTTAATCACTTACGTGATTGTCTTTCTTAAGATCTAAGAATGTGGACAAGTGCTACCTTTGCAGTTTCGGAGTTCCTGATGCCTATAAGGAGGGATTTTATTTTTATAGCTGGGGAGGGAAACAAGTTTGTGCCTAAATCTTATTTTACCACCCGAAATCCCAAATATCAACCTGACAGACACTGTGGTTATGCATCAGACCTTATAAAGAGGAAGCGAGGCTGAAGAAAAGGGTGAGTGAATAAACAGGAGGAATTCGTGGAGGGAAGGGATAGCCATGAAGGTTTGCAGGGGGTTCACAAACAGGATGAAAAAGGGAAAGAGGAAGAAGATAAAGGGAATAACGGCTGTTCAAAAAGAAGGAGTGAGGTAGAGAGAGGAGACCTCTGATCTGCATGTGGTGCTAATGAAAATGAAGGTCTTGTCTGGTGCGTGTCCGTGTCAAGAGGGGTTCCTACCCCCTTCAGAGTCCTCCCCCACTGCACTGCAACCTCTGCCCTCGTGCCTCTTCACAGCAACGGGGGTGAGGTTGGCCAGTGTGACAGATTGATTCCCTTGGGCATTTTACACACGAACTTGGATTTGGATGCTTCTGACTCCCTGTAGGGAAATGCACCAGGCCATCCATCTCATGGCATTTGTTAGAGTCACAAATTAGCAGCCAGCAGTCACAGGAGGAGCCTTTTGCAGAGGTAACCCATTTAGGAAATGTGAACTGAAGCAACTTCGCACGATAAAGTTCTCAAATATAACAGATATTTGATCATTTTCTTCCTTTTGAAACTTCAAGAATTTTTTTTTCCTGCTTCTTCACATGTTCTTGCCTATTACTAAGGGATTGAGCCTTTTGAAATGTCATTGTCAGCATTTTCAGGCTATGATTTTCCTGTCTCATTAACAAAGGCCTCTTGTGCTTTTGCTCCCCGCTTTCAGAAAGGTGAGTGCACTTGATCTATTCTTGATGTTCACATGGAGCTTCCAACCTCAGCCTCCCACTGCTGACTTTCTGAACTTGACCTCGGGATGGGCTGGAAATTGAATTTGTCTATTTAGATAAGTCAGTGATAAGTGTTCTTTTGTTGTGCTGATCCTATCAATAGTACTGAGATATATGCTGGGTAATTTTTCCCTTTATTTTTATTTTAAAAGCTCTTCTCCCTCTCTCTCCAATCTGGCACAGAGCATTCACCAAGTGACTCCGTTGCCGTAGTTTTTAGCTAAAGCACTGGAAAGCAACAGGAAGCTTGCATTAAACCTAATGTTCAGAATACTTTAAGATCATAACCTTTCTCTTCCTTGGGTAGGATTATGTGACAGTCAATGTGATGAAAGCTTAATTGCTGAATTAAATCTCCATTAATCCTCACAGTCCTGTGAAACCCACAGCCCATTTTACAGATGGAAAGCTATGCCTCACATTCCGTCTTTGCTCATAGTGGTCCCACAACTAATATGTAAGGGAACAAGATTCAAGTCTCCACTTGTTTGATTCCAAACATTTTAACTGCAGAACACGGGATTCTGCCTCAAGCACAGTGGGTCAAATAACAGATATGGGCTGTTTAAAAAGTTGGATTTCAGAAATAAAATGTATTTGTTGCTCACATAGCAATCCCTTTTTTCAGGGGAGATAAATGAAAATATAATTTTGCAAATTTTTACAGATAGTTGAATAAGATGACAGAATTAAAGAACTATATTAAAGGGCTGGGAGCTCAGTCTCTTCTCAGTATTAAATAGATATTTCACATTGCCTTCAAGAGACATGGTGACTGAAGGCTTTTCTGTTCCATACCTACTCTTTCGATATGTCAGATTTGGACTGTACAGAAAATGCAAACTTAAAGTAAAAATTCTTGCTGCCTTTCAGCACACGTTTTTTCCTCCTCCTGTTCCTCTTGCTCCTCCACCACCTTCTCTCCTTTTTGAAAATGCGTTTACCTCCCCATAGTATCTCAGTGAGTGTCCTTGCAGAGCATGACACAGAAATGACAGGAGAAGGGCCAAGTGGGATTTATCAGCTCCTCTCATATATTTACTGCTATTATGTCTCATCTGTTCTTTCATATAAACTCTACATCAATGCCTTGAGCTAAATAATATTATCTTTAATTTATAATCAAAAAATCTAAAACTCAGAAAATTCAAGTGGAACTGGAATTAGAGCCTAAGATTCACTGTTATAATTAGATGCATGAATGCATAAATATGACATACAATGCATGAGATAAGATTTTAGATCAATATTTGCACAAGGCTGTCACAATGTAAAAGCTATAATTTAAAGTAGCATTTCATCCACTTTTATTTATTTGGCATAGTTCGTTAATTTTTTAAAAATTCTGATGCAATGCTTTGCTATTGAAGTCTGGAGACCCATCTTTGAACTTTAACTCAGCACTTTACTTGAAGTACAAGCATAATACTTTAAGCCTGACACTGAATATTACAAGATGAAAACACTACCGAATCTGTCATTATAAACCAAACTGCTTGGGTAGGGGTGATATCACCATTTATATATCACTTGCTGATAGAGAGAAACATTCCTTTATATGACAACACTGAAATGTGTGCAATAGAGATTTCCACTCATGTGTTTGTTGCCAATTAGTGAAGCCTCTGTTCATTCATGTTGTGCTTAACAGTTGTGAAAACCTCATTCCTATCTAAGCCTCAAGCAGACGGGGACAAAATAATTACCAGTTTCAGAACAAAAGAACAGTTTGAAACCATCTGTTCGATAGTGGACTTGTATCAAAGAGTTCCTACTGGACAAATTTCTAAACAAGACAAAGGCAGCAAAAGGAAGCATTTTTGTGACTGCGTCATTCTAAAATTTGTCACTAGGCCTCAGAAGGTTACAAAAGCTGATTTTCTGTTCCTATTTTGCCTTGGGTACGTTCTGTTATAAAAAGAAGTAATTTTGCTGTTTCTAGGGTTATTCTTCTGAATTCTCTTCTGCTATATGGTTCATGAATTTTATATGCAACATGACAAGGGGAAAAAAGACAAGTTTAAACACAAAGGCAAGAGGATAGAGTTCTAATTCTAATTCTTTGTAAGCTTTTAAATGTAAGATGTGACTGTGGCCCTCAAATGTCACAAGTACTGCACAATATACACTACCATGACATCTCCAAGATGCATTTCCTGCCACCGTGAGTAACCCTCCACGGAGTTCACTTAATTTTTAAATATTTGGATTTTTTATTCAGACATTCTGACCTTCTGACTGCTAAGGAAACAGTCAAGAAATGGTCCTGTGGAAGAGAGGATAAACAGTAATGTTTTCCATGGAAGTTTCTGTAGCTATTCCAAATTGGGCTTATTATATATTTATGCTACTATTTTTTCCTCACTTGATTCCATGCAATCTTGACGATACAACTAAAGGATTTTATGTAGTAAACTTAATTTAGTAATCAAGAAAAGCTTGGACCCCTTCTCCCCCATTAGTAAATGAGAGCCAGAGGTCATTCTCTCTTGGGAGGATGACCATATGCAATATAGCAAATAGGAGAGATTTCCTTCTACCATCTCTTTGAAGGCAAATATTATCAATGTTTTGCTTTGTTCTGATTAATTGTATTGCTCTAGTCAATACTCTGTTTTGATAGGTTTTATGATGTTCTGTATTTGGTGTGATTTTCCTATACCTGCTTGAAAGGACAACTGTTGTGAAGGTAACGAGATATACTATGGTACCTGTTACTGTTATCCAGGTAACCTACTGTGAAGTTCTGTACTAATTTCACTGCATTGTCTTGACTGGCTTTGTTCTGTCTTGTTCTGTTGTATTTTTCTATCTTTAAAATAAAAAAAAGAAAAACTTGTTATATGTATATAAATTTTTAAAAGTTACATTCATGCATAATCTCCCTTCCATCTTGGTCTCCATTCACCAGTTCACCACCTCTGTGAATAGTTTATTATACATACTTTCCAAATTTATTCATCCATGAACAAGGAATACAAATATATACTCATATTTCCCTCTTTTTATACAAAACATAAAACAAAGTATTCTACAACTTACATTAGTGATCTTTTCATCATTCAGTTGACATAAATATTCTTTTTCAAAGCTGCATAATATGCACTGTATGAGTTAGATTTGTTTAACCAGTATTCTATGAGGTTACTGCCAGTACCCTGTTTTTAGAAATATTCTTCAAGGGATAACTTTGTTTGTCTTTTTTAGGTGATGGCAAATATATGTGAAAAATATGTCACTAGATATGCAATCCCTGGGTCAAACAATTATATATATAATTTAGGTGCTGTTGATAAATTGCCTTCTCAGATGTCTATAACAATATGTACACTGTGTTATCAAAATTTCAAACTTATAGTTATCTAATAAATGGGGAAAATAGTGTCACTTTAGTTTAATTTACTTCCTATTAAGAGGGAGTGAAGCTGAACATATTTTCATGTGCTTGCATGCTACTTGCTCTTCCCATGAATGTCATCTTTGAATATTTTTGTCTATTTTCTTACCCAAGTTTTTTGTTTGGTTTTTTTTTCATATCTATTTCTAGGAGTTCTGTATTTAATAAAGAAATTACCTCCATCTCTAATGTGAATTGCATGTTTTTATTTCCCTCAATTCAACATTTGGCTTTTGATTCTGTTTATGGTACTTCTACATACATAAAATTATGTTTATGTGGCTAATTTTATGAATATTTTATTGTATGACTCTAAATTATAAATCATAATTAGAAACACCTTCCCTCCTTCAAAGTGCTAAAGTAATTTTTATGTAAATGTATCCTTAGTTATACACATAAGTAAAATTTCATACCAGATAACAAAAAGATAAATCTGGGGGTATATCAACATGGGAGACAATTTACCTAATAAAAACGTTATTATAGTGTACCAATGGTGGTGAGCTTATGGCAAACATGCTGCAGTGGGCCCTTTGTATCAATGAAAGCTCTAAAAATTTGCCATCACTGTTGCATAGTATGTACTAGGTTAGGTGTTATCTCTAGTTTCCTGTTTTATTCTTAATTCATGAGTTAATCATATAATATATGATAAAATATACAAACCTTGTTTCCAATATTTAACAAAAATTTGATAGTTTAATAATTTACAAAATACAGTATCACCAAAATAAATGTCTTAGTTTTGCATTATATATGTGATAAATAACTTGAGCCTAGAGCATAAAACACACACACAACTCAATAATAAAAAGACAAAATATATGGTGAGACACAATATATAGTGAGTAAAACAAAAAGTTGATCAGACATTGCTCCAAAGGAAATCCAAAATTGTCATTACGTACATGAAAAATATGCAAATTTATAGGCCATTGGACTGATGCAAATCAAAGCCATCTCCTGCCTATGAGGATGGCTAAGATAAACAAATGAGTTTTTATGATGGTGTGCAGGAATCAGTTCTCTCATACTGTACTGGCAAAAGTATAAAACGGTACAGCCACTGTGTAAAACAGAAGACTAGTTAAGCTTAGAATTACTGTATGACCCTAAAATTCTAGCCACAGGACATGATAGATAAATAATAGATAGATACATAGGTAGAGAGAGAGAGAGAGAGAGATGATAGATGTCACAAAATCTTCACACAATTGTTCATAGTAAGACTATTCATAATAGCCAAAAAGCAGAAATAAAGCAAATGCTCACCAATTTACAAACGGATAATAAAATGTGGCATAGTCACACTGTGTTACTTTTTCATTGCTGAGACAATATATCTGCCACCTAAAGTTAAAGGCGGAAGAGTTATTTAGCTGACCGTTTATTAAGGTTTTAGTCCATAATCAGCTGGCTACAAAGCAGGGTGGTTTCGCAGAGAGCCATCACAGAGAATGGTTTATCATGCCCACAAAATAGCAAAAGTGAAAAAATGACCTAAACAGTGTCTTATCTGGACTGCTTAGGGCAGGTAGTACTCACTCCCTTAATCCTAGAGCCCTTGAACCCAGCATTGTACCAAGGATCAATTCCTGTGTCATACACTCTAGATTCAGCCGCCTCTGCAAATGGGCTACCTATGATTGTTTGAGGTTTAGGGGAACATCTGGACCCAAACCACAGCACACACAGCAGAATTTTATTTAGCAATAAAAAAAAATGAAATAATGGTACTTGCTACCACATGATTAACTTTGATAAGTACAGTAAGCTAAGTGAATTAAGCCAACTTCAAAAAACGTATCACATAGTACACGATTTCATTTATAGGAAGGGCCCATAATAGACAAATCTGCAGCAGAACTCAAAGATAGTGGTTGCAAAAAGGCAATGAAAGAAGGCTTTGAGATTGACTGCTAATGAATACAGAGTTTGTTTTTGAGCTAATTAAAATGTTCTAAAGTTAGATGGCTGCACAATTCTATGAACTTACTAAAAATTACTCAACTGTACACTTTCAAAATATGAATTTTATGGTGCTGAATTATACCTCAAAAATGTGATACAAAGGTGTTAGTGAAGTGGGTTCATGAACAACAATATAGGAATTCAAGCAGCCAAATTGATAAATTTGAAATTTTATTAGCTGAGCTCAGGACCACTTGTATACAGAAACCCCACCCTACCCCACCCCTGTCTCAGAGTCCAAACAAGTGGCCCCAAACTGGAAGATCACAGAGTTTTTAAAAGAGAGAATCACAAAAAGACATCCTGTTGGAAACAATGTAGCTAGAATCTTACATTAATTTTTGGTTGACACCTGAATTCTGTTTCTTTTATTGAGCAGGTTAATTTTTCTCTTGTGGATACAGCTTACTCTGCTTTTTTCATGGGACTTACACCCTGAGTAATTTCCCATTTTCCTGAGTCAAATACAGGGCACTACTTAAATGCAGGGCTCAAGATGGCATCAGTTATGCCAACCTACAACAGTTAGAAAGACACATGATATATAATTTATTGAAAACCAGAGACAGATGACAAGTAGACAGGCAGACAAGCAGACAAATAAAACCTATTCTCAATTCTAGTTTCTGAAACACTACTGGTGGCCCTCCATTTGCTTCCAAAAGCCAATCCAATATTTTAAGAAAAGGAATTATTCCCTAAACAAGATGCAATCGAAATTCCAATCAGGCAGAGTTCTTCCTAAATATAGCAATACCAGCGATAAGAACAGCATGTTATAGGAGTACCTGAAACTAAATAGGAGGCAAGTTCCTGCCTACATCATGTTTGCATCCTGGGCCAAAGTTAAAAATAAATATCTGACTCAAGTTCCCTAAATCCTCTACCTCTAGTTAAAAATTCATATTACATTAATTCAATAACCAGGACCTCAGTAAGATGAAACAGGAAAAGAATGTGTTCTCAATGACAATGATAAAAATGTGATATAAGGAAAAAAACAAAAGGAAAATGTCAGAGTCACAACTCAGGGAATAGAAAGGGACTTAGTTCTCAAGGTTGTGTGTATCATATCTCTTTTTCTTTAAAAGAGGAAACTCATCACAGAGACAGTAAAGTTCTTCCCAGATTCCACGGGGAACTAATAACAGATAGATGTAGAACTCTGTTTCTTGACCCCTAGTGCAATGCGTTTCCTGTTGCAGAATTCTTTATCCTTTCAGCTCCTCTTCTTTCTTATATACTAAATGGGGAAACATCCCTTTCCCATGGCAAAAACAGTACAGGCGCTGCAACAACCATACAGCTTATTAAATATCTGTTGAACTAATAAATAAGTGGGTGAATAAGTAAATTAACACCGTTGCTTTTTCTTTCCTTTGGGAACTGCTCAAACTTTATTCTCCTCAGTTTTACATGAAGATAGAGAAAAAGATCTTCGCAAAAAGGAAGAAAAGTTAGGCTTAACTTATTTTTTCAGGCATATTAATGATTGATACAAGGTCTCAAAGTTTTGGTATTAAGGAGGATTCAACCTCATTTTAACCCTCTTACAGAGGAAAAAGGAAAACCTTCTTTAAGCTCTCAAGTATATGAGAAGTTTAAATGATGCTTCTTTTGAGTTAATGACTAGAGTTTTGGTAAATCATCATAGAGACGGAATAACTTGTATTATAAATTTGGGCTGAAAAAAAGTCAATGAATCTGGGCTATGTCTTCAATGCCCACTTCTAGGTCAAGGATGTAACTGAAAAAGCATGAACAGTGTAACAGTGTAACAGGGTCCTGAGCAAATGTATTTGTGTATACGTGCATTTTATTTTTCCAGCCTAAATTGGGCTTCTCATATTCTAACCCTAGAAATTTTGCCCGATTAATGTAGTACAAAGATGTGGGCTTTACGAATTAACCAAGGATGAGTCTGAAATCCAGCTCCCACCAATTGTCAAAGGCATGATAGCAACAAGCTACCTAACCTGGTTGACAGGTATTAATACCCATCTCACCAAGTCATTGAGCTGATTAAGTAATGTAATACACTAAAAATCTACCATAGTGTTGGCACATTCAAAGTAGCCATCAGGTATTAATCCTCTTTCCTGTCCTTTTGAGTTTGATACAAATATGACATTTGAACCATTTCCATTTGTTTTCTCCTCTCATTATCTCTTTTAAAATTTTATTAATATGTGTTTACAACACACAATAAATACATTTACCGTGAGGAATTAGATGCTCCTTCCCTGTCACCCTTATCCCCAGATCAGCTTTTTCCTCCATGTGAGTATTTTCATTTTTTTATTAGTATATGCTTGTGATACTTAAAAAATACATTCATCATGAGCAGATGGCACATGTACACATTGCATCTTAATCCATGTGAGTTTTTGTAACTCAGTTTTCTCAGATTTCTAATAAGCTCCCTCTCTAAGGGTGGGAATTACGAGTCTCATGGCACCTGAAGGTCTCTGCAGTTGAGGGATGTTTTCTATTGTAAGACGTGTTTGTTTTGTTTCCTTTTTTCCTTGAACTTAGAGTGTGCTCTTAGTACTATCAGATGGTGATTATCTGAATGTTGGTATTTTTCCTCTCCAAACTTTCTATTTTTTTTTCTTTGTAGTAATCATGCCAAGTGCTATGGTAGGAAGAATTCTGAAGTTTGTTTGCAGAGTTCTACAGCCCAGTGTCACCTCAGACACAAAGAATGAAGGCTTGATGACTCCATCCTTATAACAGACCTCAGAGGGAGAATAGTTGCAGTCAACTTTTAAGGCCTGACCTCGCATTAATTTCTGATGTTGTCCTTCACCTGCAATAAGGCTTCATTCTGTATTTCTTGAGACAGTGAATAAATGAATGTAAGAACAAATATCTATGTCTGAAAATAATGAAACAGTGAAAAAAACTAGAAATAGTTAACTTCAAGCACACTCCTCTCCTAATATCCTCTTTAGAATTCCTCTGAATGTATCTCCCAGATCCTCTGTGGAGATGGGGTTGTGCTCAAGGATGCAAAAAAGCCTTTAAAATAGCTCTCTAGGAATATCCTGGCAATGAACTATTCAAGACAACTGAGAAAAGTAGAGTGAATATTTGTCATTAAAAAGACTCTACACATAAACAGAACAAACAGAAAGTGAGAGGTGCAGGATTATCACTTGCTATGCGTATAGCTTTGGTGTTTCACACAATGGGTTTCTCAAGTGTTTGGTGAATTGAGCTTCTCTCTAAATATAAAGGATCTTTTTTTAAAATATTGCCTCAGTAGGTGGCTTATATGACTAAATTAGAATTTATTTAAAATTTTTTTGCTTTATCTAGCCTAGCAAAAATGGTTATGCTGTTTAAATATTCAAAGATTTAACATATAATTGTCTTTGGCATAAGTTTAGAAATTGAGTTATCATGTTTCTAGCTACCCAAAAGTTCCATCTATAGATTGTGACTAAAGTACATGAATAGTTGTGATTTATTTTTATTCTTCCAGGAATACAGAGTTAGGGAATCTTTAGTCCAAATAATGACTGTGAGTAAACTCAGGGTATGAGTGTTAAAATCATATAGATAAGATTATGGATGATCCATAAGAGAGATAGGAATCCACATATCCTGACAGTGGGTCAAAGTAGATTCAGACCCTTGATCTATTTACCATTGTTAAATGAATTTAACATAATCTTTAAGTTTCTCCATGCCTGTTTCTTTGCCTATGATTTTTTGAAATTGATCTTTCCTATTTTTGAGGTAAAAATGACTTATATAAAATGCTTAGTATGGTGTCCAGAACATGTTAGGCACTTAATAATTAGTAAATATTTTATCACCATTTTATTATTATTCCCTATCTAATAAAAGTACAATGATACTAGTTAGAAAGGTTTTAACTTTAGCACTGTATATTAAAACAATAAACCATACTTTTCAAAGTATGTAACAATCATATTGTATAACCAGACATGAAGTGGGACCAGTGTTACCTACCTACTGGTATAGGCTCATGTGGCCGCCACCCTTCTGCTGTGTACCAGGATTGGCCTGGGGCTATAAGAATAGGGAAAAACTGATGTTATATGTGGTATGTAGAATAATGGCTCCTGGTCCTAATGCCCACTTCTAAACTTGTGAATACAATGAATATTGCAAGGTACAAGGTATTTTGCAGGTATGATTAAATTAATTTTTAAATAAGATTACTCTGGGTTCTCTGAGTGAGCCCAGTACAATTTAAAAAATCCTTAAAGGGTAGAAGAGAGTCAGAGATAATGGGAAATGCTGTTAGCAGCTTTGAAGATAAAGAAAGGGCCACAAGCCAAAGAACACAAATGTCCTCTAGAAAATAAAAACGACAAGAAAATGGGTTCTTTCCCAAAGACGCTTGATGGAACACAATCCTAAGGTACTTCGGTGTTAGCCCAGGAAAATTCTTTTTGAACTTTTGATCTCCAGAGCTCTAAGATGACATTTGTGTTGTTTAAACATGCTGATGGGAAGGTATTACAGTAAGACAATTCTAAGGTTAGTTATGAAAGACTATGGCTGGGGAAATGGACTGCACTGTCAACTAGCAGCAGAGTTTGGGAACGAGACAGCCTTGGCAGACAGGCTTAGAGAGGGTAAAGGCTGAATAGGAGTTGCCCGAGATCCTGGGTCTTGTGTTCTGTTGTGGGAGGCCAGGATTGGTGGGAGTAATCATTAGAGAGTTTAATGCTAAAGAGGAAGCCATTTAATGTAATGATATACATGAGCTCTGGCACTGATGTTAACATCCAACAGAAATCAGTGTTCTGAATTACTGTAGGTAAATATAAGGGGGACCTAATAGTCTTCACTAAATTTAGAGTTCTCTTTGTTTTGGTGAAAGGCTGTTCATGAGTGATTCCTAGGATTTGTCAATATCCAGCTTATATTTGATGTTACTGTCATCACAGAATTTGCTACAATAGAAAAGTAACATAGTAGGAGCCGGCAATTGTTTTTCTCTCTATGCTAATATTTGCATTGCCTGGGTGGTCCTTTGCAAACTCCAGCACACATCCACACACCCATGCACACATACACAAATCAGAAACATAAAGCACAACTAAATTCCTTCCAAAAACTCCGAACTTCCCCAAAAATTGGTACAGGAGGTATTAAGGAGAAAAATCATAAACTACATAGCAGATATGTCTGAGGGGATATCTATGGAGTAAAACAGTTTTATAAGGTGCTTGGCAAATTTAAACATGATAACTAGTCACTGACCATAATAAATAACAAGATCTACAAGTTTAAAAAAAACACTAATAAACAGCTAAAGGAACTGACAAAAGAGATGCAAAATGAAAATGGCCACCACAGGAAGGAATGAGAGTTCATAAGAAAGTCTGATAGAAATCCAAGAGGTTAAAAACATGATTGAAAGTACAGGTAAAGAAGCAACCAATGTGAGGACAGAGTGTCGGGTCTAGAGTAAGGACTGTGGTCAATGATCAGTTAAAGAGAGATACCTAAAAATAACAAGGGAACATGAAAAATGGATCCAACCAGTCCTAGGTGCGCAAAGAGGACTAATATGAGAGCAATTGGAATCCATAAAAAGTCAAGAGACTGAACAAAGGGCATAAAAAATATATTTACATAAATAACAGTAGAAACTTTCCAGACATGGCTAAGGAATTTAACACACAAATAAATGAAGCATATAGGACTCTTAAAAACATGATCAGTCAAGCCAGGAAGAGAATTAGTCACCACCGCCTGAGATCCAACCATGTTGGAACTTAGGGCACTGAGCAAGAAAGCACTCCTTCCTGGTAAGCAGCCATGAGCCTACCTGCATGTGGCTGAGAATCAAACATCCCATCCCATCCCCCCATTAGCAAGAAGGGGCCAGAAGTCTGAGTATCACTTGGGAGGATGATTGTATGCAATATAGCAAATATGGGAGATATCCTTCTGTCTGCTCTTTAAAGGCAAACATTGTTTTCACTGTTTTGCTTTGTTCTGATTAATTGTATTGCTCTATTCGGCACTCTGTTTTGATAGGTTTTATAATATTCTGTTTTTGGTTTGATTTGATATACTTGATTGAATGGACAACTATTGTGAAGATAACAAGATGTATTATGGTACCTTTTACCGTTATCCCAGTTTCCTGCTGTAGAGTTCTGTAACAGTTTAACTGCATTGTCTCAATTGGCTTTGTTCTGTCTTGTTCTGTTGTATTTTACTACCTCAAAAAAAAAAAAAAAATCAGGAAAAAACCCTTGCCAGGAACATCCAAAAATGAAATACAAAAAATATTCACAGAGATATTAAAGCAAAATTTCCCACGTATAGCAAAAAGAAATGATATCCAGATAAAAGAAGCATACAGAACGCCAGCTACCTACAACCAAAACAGATCTACGCCTAGGCATATAATAATCGAGATCCCAGAAATCCACCAAAAAAACAGAATATTAAAAGCAGCCAGAGAAAGGATGCAGGTTACCTATAATGGGAAATCTATCAAAATAACAGCAGACTTATCATCACAAACTCTTAAGTCAAGAAGGGAGTGGGGAGAAATATTCCAAGTCCTGAAGGAAAAAAATATGCAACCTAAGTTCATATATCCGTCAAAACTCTCTCTAAAAATTAATGAAGAAATAAGATACTTTCAAGACAAGGAGGAACTGTGGGAGTTCGTGGCCACCAATCCAACCCTACAGAGAGCGCTGAAGGACATTACAGAGAAAGAGAGGAAGAGATATCAGGATTACAGCTACAGTGGCAGAGAAGCCTCAGTGAACGGGGCAGACCATGGAATGAGGGAATAAGGTGGACAAATTATAGCAGAAAAGTGGAGTAGCAGACATGAGGCAGAGACGGTAAGCTAGTCTTTAGTAGAGACAGCTCTGAAACTATATTTAAAAAAAAAAAAGCAGAGGTCATTGCTAATGGTGTATAACGATTTAAAAGACACAGTAGTCCTAGTGACATATTTAGATTGAATTAAATTTGTTCTGGTCTGTCCACTCATATCAGATTTGAGGACACAGACCTCTAGAACCAAAAATAGCAGGTTATACCACGGCAACTATCCTTACTTTCCTATTGACTTAGGCTGAAATTCTGTATTACTTACATTGTCTTACTATGACTGATCTTAATTGTATCTGAATCATAAGACTATTGGTTGGCCTTGACTGATCCTATTAGAAATCGGTATGCATGTTAGAATCAACCCTAAAAGTAGAGGAAACTACTCTGAGCATGACAAGATGTAAAGGATATCCATACTGTTATGAATCAGTAACAGCTCTCAAATACTACAATGCAGTCAAAGATAAGTTTTTATAAAAATAGGTGATAGTATGTTTAACTATAATAAGCCAGTGTTGTCGACAAATCTATTGAAAATAACAAGAGAAAACATAGTAGCTACGGAAGATCATTTATATTATAGTTTTATAAGTCCTATCCATTGCATGATTATCTAGGAAATTGTTTCGTTGTCTTGTTATGACTTGGTTTTCCCTATAATACAGAGAGGATAGGAACAAATACTCTGAGGAAGAAACCTGAAAAACCCGAGGCTTATTTTGTAGCATTATAATATAAATTCTAGCAATCTATTGCTTGCTGATTAAAATGACTCTGGACTGGTTTCTTCAGCTCAACTTCAGCATATGCAGAGATGGGGACGGCTATCACAAAGAGAATGAGAGATGCGATGGTAGTTGGTATTGTCTTCCCTAATTTGGAACTTGAGGACCTAAAAAGACTCCATCATCCTGTAATGATTTGATTAGTTCTATAATATGCAATAAGTATAGAAAGTGGGTGAAGTTAGGGACAACTATTTGTAAGAAGCTAGATAGATAAGGTAGATCTCCAGTGGACTTGCTTTGAAATCTGTATTTCTTTAAATTGTTTTTTTATTTTTTTTTTAAATGTTCTGTTCTGTTTTGATATGGTTAACCTTATCCTCTTAGAGATGTAAAACAAATAGGTGGGACTGATAATCATATTACAGAGCTTTTGTTCGGCCATAGAGCAGAATGGTTTGTAGGGTCATTTTTTTTTTGAATGTCATTCTATATACTTTAATTCTATAACCTGAACAGCCATTTCGAAGATGACAATTTGTAACTTATCAACTGGCAATTTCTTACCTTTTGTTTGTCTGTAATTTAGAATTATTTCTACCCTTTTTTCTTTTAATTTCCATGTATTTTTTTCGTTTCCTTTTCTTTAAATAAAAAAAAAGAAAGAAAAAACCCTTGCCATATCACATAGTAATTAAAACACCAGAAATACAACAGAAAAACAAAATTGAAAAGGCTAGTAGACAAAAGCAGCAACTCATATATAAAAGAAAACCTATCAGAATTACAACACATTTCTTAACACAAACCTTAAAGGCAAGAACAACAAAGAGTTTCAAGCTCTGAAAGAAAACAACTTGCGATGCTGAGGATTTAGCTCAGCGGCATAAGCACCTGCCCTGCAAGCAGGCGGTCGTGAGATCGATCCCCGGTACCGATAAAAAGGAAAAAGAAAAAAAAAATGTAAAAGAAAACAACTTGCAACCCAGACTGTTATATCCTACTAAATTATCTTTCAAAATTGATGGAGAAATAAGATACATCCATGACAAAGAAAACATAAAGAAATTCATGACCTTCAAACCAATATTTCGAAAAATACTCAAGGATGCCCTAGAAGAAAAGAAGAAAGCTAAAAATTTCAAAAGGTCCAATAAAATGCATATATCAGGTAGGGATAGTAATTAAGTCATAGGGAAAGTAAGCAAAAGAGCAACATGAAATTAATACAATGACAAGAATAAGTCAATGTCTGTCAATTATAACTATCAATGTAAATGAACTTAGCTTGCCAATCAAAAAAAAAAGACAGATTGGCAGAATGAATCAAGAAACAAAACTCAATGAAATGATAAACACAATAAACATTTTAACACAAAAAGTAATTTACATGCTAAAAACCAAAGGCTGCAAAATATTACACACATGAAAATCCAAAAACAAACAAGAGTAGCTGTCCTCTTTTCAGACAAAGTGGATTTCAAGCCAAAACTGATCAAAAAAAGCAAAGAAAGACATTACATATTAGTTAACAGAAAATTAAATATTCAACAGAAAGAGATAACAATTACAAACATACACGCACTGAACCACACTGCACCCAACTTCATAAAACAAATGCAAATGAACATAAAAGATCGTGTATCAATACATTTTAGTAGGGGATGTCAATACCCCACTAGCACAAATGGATAAACCAAATAAAAATTTCAATAAATGTCAGAATTTAACCAAAACTTCAAACAAATATACTCAATAGAAATATACAAAGTGTTCCACCTAATAAAAACAGAATACACATTTTTTTGGCCACACATGGAACTTTCTCCAAAATAGTTAATAAAGCATGCCTAAATAAATACAAAATAATTGAAATTTTACCATGCATATTATCAGAACACATTGCAGTGAAAATGGAAACCACTAGCAAAAAACCCACAGAAACTATGCAAACATGAAAATTAACACACTATTGAATAATTAACAGATCACAGAGGAAACGGGAAGAAATAAGACAGTTCTTACAATTAAGTGCTAACACAATCAGAACTTATATGACACAAGGAACGCAGTGCTACAAGGAAACTTTATAATGGTGAATATCTGCATCAGAAAAATAGAACTAGCCCAAATAAATAATCTAAGCATGTATCTCAAGGTCTTTGAAAACTGAAAAATCCAAACCCAGAGCTTGTACAAGGAAGGAAGTTATAAAAAATCAGAGCAAAAATTAACAAAATAGAGACTAAAAATTATTCTCAATGAATCAAAGAGCCACTTTTTTGAAAGAATAAATAAAATAGGGGCTGGGAATTTAGCTCAGCGGCATAAACGCCTGCCTTGCAAGCAGGCGGTTGTGAGTTCAATCCCCAGTACCGATAAAAAGGAAAAAGACCAAAAAAAAAACAAAAAACAAAAAACAAAAAAGAATAAATAAAATAGACAAAACTTTAGCCAGTCCAAAACTAGACAAGGAAAACTAGACCAACCAAAAAGGAAAACTATAAGCCAATTTCTGTAATGAACATAGATGCAAAAATCCTTAATAATATACAATAGTGGTACCTTGGTTCATGAACTTAATTCTCTCCATGATTCTTGCTGAATTGGTCCCAACCCAATCAAATTCAATGGTTAGGCTCAGTCTTGACCATTAATAAACTGAATGGATTTGTGAAAAGAATTAAATGATTGAACTGATATACCACTCTACTGGCAAACAGAATGGGACAAATCATACATCATGACCAAGTAGACTTCATCCCAGGAATGCAAGTGTGGTTCTACACAAGCAAATCGATAAATTTAATTCATCACATAAACATAAGCAAAGACAAAAAGCACATGATCAACTCAGTAAATACAGGAAAAAAACTTCAACAAAATCCAATGTTCATTGATGATAAAAATCCTCTAAAAATAGGTATAGAAGGCCTGTATCTCAACATGATAAAAGCCATTTATGATTAATGTATTGCCAAAATCATACTAGATGGGTAAAAACTGAAATCCTTCCCTCTGGAACTAGGAACAAGACCAGGATGTCTATTAGCATGCATGCCTGCTCGACATAGTCCTCAAACCATTCGCCAGAACAATCAGGCAATAGAAAGAAATAATCAGGAAAAGAACAGGAAAGAACAAAATCAAATTATTATTATTTGCAGACAACATGACCCTTTGCTTATAAGACCCACAAAATTCTACCAAAAGCCTCTTTAGAATCCATGGCCAAATTCAGCAGGGTAGCAGTTTATACAAAATAAACACATAAAAATCAGATTCCTGTACACTAATAACACACCCACTGAAAAGTCTATTAGAAAAATGATACCATTTACAATGCCATCAAGAAAATCAAACACTTAGATATTAACCTAACTAAGGAAAGACTTCATCAATGAAAATTATATCAGATTGAAAAAGGAAATCAAGGAGGGCATCAGAAGCTGGAAATTATCCCTGTTCTTTGTTACACAGAACCGGTGTAATCAAAATGGCTGTACTTCCAAACTGATACATGGGTTAAGGCAATCCCAATACAAATACCAAAATAATTTCTCATAGAGATAGAGAAAACAATTCTAAAATTTATGTGGCATCAGAAGAGACCCAAAATAACAAAATCTGAGTAACAAAAATCAAAGCAAGTGGTACCACGATCCCAGAATTAAAGTTATACTGTAAGGCTACCGTGATTAACACAGCATAATACTGTCATATGATCAACAGAACAAAATATAAGAAGCAGAAACAACAGTAGACACATAGGGCTATTTGATCATTGAAAAAGGAGCCAAAAACATACATTAGAGGAGAGATAATCTCTCTTGTAAATGGTGCTGAGGATATCCACATGCCAGAGATTGAGTCTAGATCCGTATCTCACCACGTATTAAGATAAAATCAAAATGGATCAAAGATCTAAAGTTAAAACAGAAACACGTAGCCCACTAGAAGATAAAATAAATGCAATTCTTGAAGACATAGAATAAACATAGATGTAGACGTAGGCATAGACATTGACAAAGACTTTCTGAACAGAACCCCAAAGGCACAAGAAATAAGACCAAGCATCAAGGGGATCATATCAAATTAAAATCTTCTGCAGAGCAAGGAACACAAACAACAGAGAAAAGAGACAATCTGCATAATAGGAAAACATTCTGCCTGCTATTCTTCAGACAAGGGACTAACATTAAGAATATAAATAACTCAAAAACAATGAGATACTCCCTTCAAATAAAAGATCTAATCAAAATATGGGCAACCACAATGAATAGACACTTCTCAGAAGTGCAAACGGCCAATAAATACAGTGGTACCTCAGTTTACAAATTTGATTCTCTCCATGACACTGGTTGAAAACTGAATTGGATGAGAGCCAAATCAAATTCAATGGCTGAATTCAATGTTGACCTTGTGGGAAAATGATTGAGTTCTCACCCAGTTTTGAACAGAATCAGGGAAAGAGTAGAGTCTGTGAACTGAGGTGCCACTGTGTATTAAAAATCCTCATCACTGCTGGTCATCAGAGAAATGCAAATTAAAACTATGTTGAGATACTATCTTGCCCTAGAAAGAATGGCTACCATCAGAAGATCTAATAACAAGGGCTATTGAGAATGGGAGGGGAAAAGAAACTACTACATCGTTGGTGGGAATGTAAACTAATACAACCACTATGGAAATATGTGTGAAGGCTCCTCAAAATGCTAAAATAGAAATTCCACTTGACTCAGCTATTTCCCTTTTAGATATGATCCCAAAAGAGTTAAAATCATCATATTACAGGGATATCTGCATGTTCATGTTTATAGCTACCATAAAGAAAGATAAACAAGGCATTTATAAGTAAATGGATGCAATTTGAGAAGTTAACTGAAATAAATTAGACATACAAGCTCAAACATTGTATGATTTCATATATATGTATATATATTTGCCTGTATGTATAATTATTTTGCCCCCCAGAATGCTGGGAAATATCAATTACTATTAATTACTGTTTCTCCCTCTATTTTCCTAGTCCATTCTGAATTAGTTGATACTGCCATAGCAAAATGTGATAGACTGGAGAACTTAAATAATAAAAATGTATTGTTCACAGTGCTGGAAGCTGAGAAATCCCAGATCAAGGCATCAGCAATGAAGGCTTCATTCTGTTCCCCTTCTCTTGGCTTCTCATATGAAAGCTTCTGTTTTGCTCTATTCAAATGACTTCTTTCTGTGTGCTCAGAAAGAGAGATTCTATGATGTTTCATCTTATAAAGGTACTAATCTTACCATAAGAGGCCATCCTCATGACCTTGTCTAAAACTACATTCTAAGAGCCTTGTCTCCAAAACAATAATATTAAGGATTAGAACTTCAGTATATGAATTCAGGGGGATTAAAAATTCAGTCTTTAATAATTACCCTCCATATACAAGTCCAATTTCTCTAATTGCCCTAATTTCCTATAGTTAAAGTCAAAACTAGATTTATTAAGTGACTAGAAATATCAAGTAAATGCCACGTACACCAAAATATTTGATGCAATGAGCTGTTAGATCATGGGTATGTTCTGTTAAAAGACATTCAAACAAATCATAATACACACACACACACACACACACACACACACACACACATATACACACACATATCATTACCTGCAATGTAACATAAATCATCACCCTGAAACTCAGAGTCTAAAACAATAAATGATCATAACCCATATGCCCAGAGTCAGCTACAGGCCTGGGATTCTTCTGTCCTCACCTGACCTCTGCCATCTATCTGGAAGCAAGCTGGCTCTTATCTCACTTTCCTAGAAGAGCCTAGCTCTGCCCCACAGGTCTGCCCCTCCATGTCTCCCACACCCTTCTGGCGAACTCAAGCATGTTTTCTCAGGAAATACAAGTGCAAGTGAGCCCAGTTCTTAGTCCTGGAGTTAAGAGCAAAAGGGAATCCTAGAGGTGTCTTGATTCGGAACCTCAGCCAGCATGTCCACCATATGTCGGTGGTCAAAGCAAGTCCCAAGAGCAGTTTAGACTCAAGAGGTGGAGAATAGACTCTGCCGCTTCAAGGGAGAGATGAAGGGTTTTGTAGCCATTTTGAAATCTGCTACGCCAAAATCATCTGGTTAGCTTTCCCTCTCTCATTTTGAAATTTTTAAAAATGCAGATTTTACTTTAAAACTATGTGATTTTTAAATGGTATCTGGTTGAGGGGAAAGTTTTATGTAATTCATAAATTATCCTTTGGGTATGTAGTCCAAATTGTGTAAATGAAATAAATCATGATGTTTATAGTAAGAAAAGATTTTTCATCGTAAGGATTTTATGTTTTATAGAGATATAGGGTGTTTAAAAATATGTTGAGGCAACACTCTGAAAATAACTTAGTTCCCTTTTGTGTAAGTTTGATTTAAGAAACTTCAGACAAACTTTTTTATGTGTATTACATATTGCACATGGAAGAGCAAATCTCTAACTAGAAGGCAGAAAAGGGTCAAAATCTACGTTATGAACATGTATTATCTTCTTACTGTTTACACTTGATCCAGATGTCAGAAATAATGAAATCCGATTTTTGAAATTAAGCAGTGATGTTCTGCCCCCTTGTGGCCACTGACTGTCATCACCATTGTTTTTCGTGAGTATCCCTAGAACATTAATCAGGAAAAAAAAAAAGCAGCCCTGCAATAAAGGGAGACATCTTGTCCTTGCAAAAGGGAGGGCTTCTTCATCCTTTCTGTGCCCGCAGGACTCTAGCAACTTCTACACGTCCTTTGACAATAATGTTTTTAAGTGCGTAAAATAAGATACTAAGATTAGGAATGAAACTATGCATATTGAAATGCAGTTACCCAGATATATAAAATGATAGATGTGTTACAATAAAGTATACAAGGTCTGGGGATTACTCTTATGACTATTAAGATTTTGAACTAAGAAATAGATAAGAAATTAGCTAAATTATGTACAACCTAGTCAAAAATATGTCTTGAATGATTCAATGACTGTATATTTCTCTCTGACTGCCACGAAGACCTATACATATATTATATAACATATTATGGTGGCCTTCTAAGTAAATCCCAATCTTTATCACTTGAAGAACTTGTGAATGTGCTTGGCCAGCATAGCTAAGGGATCACGTCTAGTCTATCTGGACCCCCTCATCCTCCCCTACTGCAGTGAACCCTATTGTACTCCTGTCCCAGACATTCACATAAAAGTTCTTTAGAAAGATTAATTTTTAGCATTTTGGCATAAACACTCAATTCTCTTACTTTCCTTATCCAGTATTCTCTTGGATATTATCAGTATTCTCCTTAAATTGTGGTATTAAGAGGGGCATTTAAAAACCCTAAAAGAGTCACACAAGGACTGGGGACTTAGCTCAGTGGCATAAGCATCTGCCTTGCAAGTGTACAGACATGAGTTCGAGCCCCAGTACCAAAAAAAAAAGAGTGACACAAAAACTGCAAGAGCCATCCACTCTGTACCCTCTCAATAACCTCTCTGTTACACCAAGTAGCCATGACCTGGCAATATGACTTTGGGTGTTCTCAGGCTCTTCATTACATATTTTGTGCCCAGTGCTAGTACTTAGCATTGTTAGTCCACCATTTCCTTAAAAACCATGCAGGAGGACAAGTTATAACCATAAAACCCAGAACGCAGCATTAGAAGAGTTTTCAGTGGAAATGTGCACACAAGGGTATGCTACAGTACACGGCTGGAGCACACTACCTCAAAGTCAGGGGCATCCCCAGACTCACTCTGCAGACATCAGAAGGACGGAGCTCGCTATTTCACGTTACCACTGCACGTCCTAAAAACATAGTTTTAATAACTCAGTCATGATTTCCCATTTAAGTCTTTCTCAGTGCCTCCGGACTGAGTTAATGCTTTCTTTATGTAGTGCGTTAACAGTGTGGAATTCTGGGGACATAAAGCACTTTGTAGAATACCTGGATAGTTATCCAGCTCATCTATGTGACTATAATCTTTTCAAGGTCAGAAGTTTATTCACATTTGCCTAACAAGTGCCTACTATTTTAATAAGTTTTGTTAAACTTGTTGACTAATTTTAAGTTATTTTTATGTATTTTAAATGTACCATTGTGGGGAAGAATAATTCGCCACTACATTTATATGCTACTAGATACCTGGATTAACACTGAAAGTCTATGGGAAAGGGAATGGTCCTCTGGATCAGTGCTGCTCTGTAGGACTTCCTAGGATGTTGACTGTTGAGGTGTGGTTAGTGTAATAATATGTTATTTCTATTATTCTATTATTTCTATTTAACTTTAATGCAAATAATCTAATATGGTTTTTAGTTGTCATATCCATCCCACAGCTCTGGTTGTTCAGAATTATACAGACATTTCTACAGGGGAAATCTGCATTTTGACTCTGAGTCTTTTTAAAAATGCCACAGACAAACCTTTCCTAGATTCTTCTTTCTGAAAGTCAGCTTTTTGAGTCTGAACAAACTCACTAATGTCCTTCTCAGAAACAGATACTGATTAAACTTTTCCCTTGAAAAAATTGCCTAGGAATGTAGCATCATCACTGAATGCTTACTGTTATTAATGGCCTTTTAAATCTTACCCATCACTTATTTATATGTTCTGCTCTCTTTTTCAAAATATTTTTAAATTATCTTAAGATTGTAATAAAATGGGATAGATGATGCCTATTACACCAATGAGATCTATATTATAAACTCATAGGACACTTTTCAAGGAAGTTTACAATCCTTAGTATGGAAACATTTTTATGCAGTGTATCTTATATTTATTATAAAGTGAAAGTATTATTGTAAAGTAATCTTTATTTCAATTCCTCCTGAAAAACTTTTTTGAGATTACAGATTCATTATATGAAAAGAACTATGCACAGCTTACTACACATTATATAAAGCTGCCTGTCAAATACAAATAGTGGGTCCTTAAATCAATGGCAGGCTGTTGTGGTTGTCTCTTGGGGAGGGATGTAGGAGGGTCATTTTTCTTTCCTTAAAAATAAACAACATGAAAAAAATCTCTGTGGAAATGTTTATTTAGGTGCTTGATCTCTTTAGCAGTCCACAGAAAATACACTTAACTGCAGTAAAATAATAAAGGTCTCACTTGATAAATCTCATAAGAGGAGTGAAAAACCTAAGGTGTAACCTTAGCTTTATCCTACATGTGATAGCTACTTGTAGAAGACACAGACAATAGCACACTATAAATTTTTGAGAAGAATGAACATAGAGAAACTGGTTTAAACTAAAGTCCTCAGAAGAATTAGCTAACCTCCCACTGCTTAAATGAAAAAAGTTGAATTAACTAAACAATTCACCTATTATCTATAGACTTTTTAGAGTGAAATGCGAGCGCTTTTCAACAGCACCAAGTAACACTGCAAATGTGAAAACACATTAATAAGATGCCAAGAAATCGTAGGATAAAAAAATGTAGAAAATGAAACTTGATCTTTACATAATAGTCATGATTTTTGCTCCTGGGCTGCATTTTTGAGAAGCAGCTTAATGCATCTGCATCTACATATCTGGGCTGGAGCTTTAGGCCCATTACTGACTAGAACCCTTCAGTAAGTCATGTGCTTCAGTATCTCCATTGGTCAATATGGAATATCATCATGGATTTTTAAATGAAAAGCATTTAGAGGGGCTGGGGATTTAGCTCAGCGGCACAAGCGCCTGCCTTGCAAGCAGGCAGTCGTGAGTTCGATCCCTGGTACCGGTAAAAACAAAAAAGACAAAAAAAAAAATGAAAAGCATTTAGAATATTAGGTTCTAAACATATATTTAGTCAGTCTAATAAAAGGTAAGATTAGCTATTACTAAGACAGCTTTTCTGAATTTCATAAAAGGTCTCTTCTTTTGCTTCTTTCTCAAGATACAAATCCCGATACATATGATCTTCAGTGGTAGCTTTTATTCTTTTTCATCAATAGGAAGATAAATGAAGGCAGTCACAAGTTTATAGAAATAACAAAGGTTAAGTAATTGTAAGTATGAGTCAAACTAAAATTCTACTCATTGTTATGTAAGTGTCAACGAATACAGGTAAAAATAATTATGAATAGTAAAGTTAATGACAAAAGTAAGCTTTTTCTTCATTAAAAATTTGAACTGTTTTTGTCACTACTTGTTTTATCAAGTAACAAAAAGAGGGAACAAGAAGAACTGAATTGTACTGCACAATTCAAGCCAAAGATGACTCACAGGCAGGAGAATTGGTAGTGACAGCTAGAAAAAAGAAAGGTAAGCAGGCCAGATCTCCAGGGGCTGCTGGCAGAAAGCCTGCAGCATGGAAAGCGGACCCCAGCTGAAGAAGGTGACACCCCTCACCTCACCTGCAGGAAAGCCCATAAGTCACCTAACAGCAGGGAGGCCAGAAGATGCCCCGGCGGGGATTCGATCAACCCCATGATTTATAATGAAGGGAAATACTCACTGGGGTTAGGTAGGACAAATCCAAATTTTAGCCCAATTCTTTACTAGCAGGGCAACAGTTAGCCAGTTATTTAAATTCTCAAAGTTTCATTTTCCTTACTGTAAAATGAGAATGGTATTTGTAATTGTTTATAGTTTTATTGCATTAAAATGACACCATCTATAAAGTGATTGGCATGATTCCTGGCAGAGTGTAATTTTTTATCTATAGTGAACAAATAAGAGTTGTATGTGTTTATAGGGTACTATGCCATGTGTTAATATTTTGATACATATATTCTGCTATATATAAGTCAAGATAAACAGCATATCTCGCCTCTTATCTACTTGTACTCTCTTGGTGATGTTTTTACATTACATTGTTATCAATATGTTGTGTGAGATCTCAAAAACTTATTCTTTCTGTCTAAATGAAACTGTGACTCATGTCTGCTTATTATTTGAAGCAAATATTATTTGAAACTAAAGAAAGATTTCTAAGTAATTGTAGCTAAGTTTTAGTTAAACTATTCACACCACAAAAAATCTGCTAAGAAATGACTAATTGCCTCAGAGTCATTTATTAAAGAAGTTATGATTTTCTCTTTTCTAAATGATGGTAGGGTTTTTTTTTTTTTTTTAGATCCTTTTATTTTGGTTTGTCAACATTTCTCATGACCTCCTCACCCCATCCTTTCAAACTTAGCTATAGTCAGATAAGAGGATGTAGGAAAAATGTCCAAGTGCCTCTAAAGCTCAAGACTAACCTCTGCTCCACGCCTTGATTTAAAAATATCCCTTCTGTCTTAACCGCTCGACTGCAGTAAAAAAGGCTTTGGCCTTAGTAAAGCACTGTAGACTGCACAGGCTCCAGCTTCAGTAACAAAAATAGATGAACTGTGTATAACAACCTTCTCTGTAAGTATTAATAGCAAGTTTGTTTACAATTTGAAGATAACCAGCAAATAAACATTTCCCCCAGTCGTTTGTCACTTACTCTTTGAATGGCCTCTGCTCTACAGGATTTGAAGAGGGTATTTTTAAAAAAAGATCCTGAAAGCCTGCGCTTTTACATGTGATTTAAAACATGTTTAAATCCCTAGTACTATGATACAGAGTGAAAGATTATAATAAATACAATCTTTATATTGTGTATCAAAAGAGTTAACCTCTCTTGACCTCTGTTTCTTCCTCGGAGGAAGCAGTTAGTTAAACTTCCTGACATGTTAATTCCCTACTAAATCACCCACTGTGTGGCTCTGTAGTGGATATTTAAGGAACCAAAGACAGACTTAGTTTACAGGTACATTTGTGTTGGCAGAAGACACTAAGGAAGACAATCTTTGAAAAAATATGTAAGTAAGGAAAAAGGCCCATACTCATCACCTGCTTTTCACTTACTGATCAAAAATGATTTCTTTTTTTTTTTTTTTTTTTTTTTGAAAGTAGTAAAAATGCAACAGCACAAGACAGAACAAAACCAATTGAGACAATGCAGTGAAACTGGTACAAGATTTCACAGTAGGATACCTGGATAGTAGTAATAGGTACCATGGTATATCTCATTATCTTCACAATAGTTGTCCAGTCAATTAGGTACAGCAAAATCAAACCAAAAATAGAACATTATAAAACCAGCTGAGAATACTGAATAGAGTAAAAGAAACAACAAAACAAAACAGTGAAAACAACCTTTGCCTTCAAACAGAAGATAGAAGGAAATTCCCCATATTTGCTATACTGCGTATGGTCATCCTCCCAAGAGTTCCTGAGACATCTATCCCCAGTAGCCTTGATTTTCAGCCCTTGTGGTCTCACAGGTAATGGTTCTCCTCCTGGCCCTCTCTGCAGGCACTTACCAAGAGGGCGGGTAAATAAGCTGCCTGAGCCCCAGCATGGCCGGAGCTCGGGAGTTCTGCAAAGATGATTTCATTAACTCATTTTCACCTAGAAATTAAGTATTCATTTTTTAAAATCCTTTGAACACAATTCTCAAGGAAAAAAATGAATGATTAACTGTAACCTCCTCTATTTTTAGGGAGATGTGAAAAATAATCATCTGAAAGTGTATAATTTATTTTTTACTTTACAAAGGTGCACAAGCCAAACACTCATCCAGTCAGCAGAAATCATACTTAGGTACACATTAATCTGAGGAACTTTACAAGACAGTGGAGTCCAAAACAATAACCAAAGCAGGAGGCTTTTTGTGTCTTTTAAACAAAGAACAATAAAACTGGAAAGAAATTATAAGACAAATGGACCTCTGAACTATGGTAGTAAACTTTAGGGATATCACTAAGAGATAGACTGGCAGCAAGTGTAAAAGCTAGTGGAAGATAAAGTTACTTTAAAGATTTTGTTTATTCAGGTTCACTGGAACCACGATTACCAGTCTCTGGTTATCCAAGCTATTTTCCAGCAGTACTGAAGGAACTTCCTCCTAAAAGAAGCTTTATGGTTTGCTGAGATTGCAAAAATACAGGCCAAATGGCCTTTTTGTAGTTACATTCCCTCAAGTGATTTCACTTTGAAATCATTAATGCATTAATTCAGCACGCTTGGAGATGGTGTGTCCTTTACTCCTTCACATGCGACAATCGTACTGCCAGCAAAGAGAGAAAGCTTTCAGTAATGCTTCTCCATGAAGACACTGGGACAGTGCCAAAAGACATCATTTTTAGGAACTAGAACAAATCCAACTCACCAAACTGTTCATATTATTTTTCCAACTAATATACACAAGTTATATTTGAAGAGAGACCATATTATAAGCCCGCAAGTATTTTCTGAATTATATTCTACAGGAAATACTTAATACTATACTATCTTTCTTTCTATAAATGATTATAAATATTTTATTATATTGATTTTTTAAATATGCAGGTGTCAAGAAGGTATCATAAAATAAAACTGACTCTTGTGACTTCAACAATACTCAGTTCAGTCATTGATTTCCTAAGTAAAATAATTTTATTACTTGATCCCAAACCACTACAGTTTTATTTTGTATCAGGAAAACCCTTTGTTTCATAAGTATTAAAGGTACTAATCATACTGATCTAGGCTTATTTATTATACAAGTCACTGAATAAATTAAAAAAAAAAACTTTCAAAAACTGATAATTTTGGTCCTCAGACAATATTTTTTTAACTTTTTTTTTTGGTCTTTTTTTCATTTTTATCGGTACCAGGAATCAAACTCACGACTGCCTGCTTGCAAGGCAGGTACTTCTGCTGCTGAGCTAAATTCCCAGCCCAATATTTTTGTCAACTAGAAACATAAAAACATCAGCTTATAAAATTATGGTCTGATAGCTGGCCTTGATGTCATTTGAGATTTGGAGTCGTTCATTTTTTTTTCTACACCTGATAGAGATATAGTTTGAAATAAAATATATCCTAAAATAGGTTAGAAGGGAGAAAGGAAGAAGGCAAGGTATTGCTTTGTTTTTAAAAGTGAGAAAATTAATGATGATAGTATGACCATTGTCAGTATAACATTCTCAGACAAGTAGTTTTGGCATAGATTGTCAAAATACAAAATAGCTCTAATTAATGTGGATAAATTAGGGCATTGCAAGGTTGAAATAGAACTAGGCACTTGGGGCTGGGGATTTAGCTCAGCGACATAAGCACCTGCCTTGTAAGCAGGCGGTCGTGAGTTCGATCCCTGGTACCGGTAAAAATGAAAAAGACCAAAAAAAAAAAAAAAAAAAAAAAACCAAAACAGAACTAGGCACTTTTTAAAAAGTTCTAGGGTGGAGTGGGAGGGGGGTGAATATAGCACAGTGGTACAAGCACCTGCCTAGAAAGTGCAAGGTTCTAAGTTTAATTTCCAATACAAACGAGAGAGAGAGAGAGAGAGAGAGAGAGAGAGAGAGAGAGAGAGAGAGAGAAAGAAAGAAAGAAAGAAAGAAAGAAAAGAAAAGAAAAAAGTCATTCTAATAGCTAACTTACTCTCTAGGTTTCAGTCCAGAAAACATCAATATTAGATTAGTTTGATATTGAGTTCAGATCATGTTTTGACAAAAGCTCTTACATAGATACCCAGGAAACTCTGTGAATTGATACATTGTCATCCTAAATTACTATTTAATGAGTCAGCAAGTGTAAAATATTCTTCTCTCACCTTCATTGTTCCCTTTACTGCCTCTAAAATTGTATCTCCTTCAAGAACTGCAAACCAACTTTTAGAGACAATAAAGAGCTGTTTAATCATTGGCCACTATGATCATATTGTTAGGTATATGAATTACCAGGTACAGGGATGGAAAATGACAAAATCCTGTCCTGCGATGTGTGACCTGAAGACTATTCTGTTAAAGTTAGGACAATAACGATATGTGTCTTATCCAATTACTGAGATGATTAGATGAGCTGTGTAAAGAATCTGAATGAACCAAAGCTTAAAGCTCTTATATAATATGTTATCTTATTTAATATTGCATTATTTCCAGTTACATGTAGAAGGATGTGAGATATGATCCATTTTTGTTATCAGGAATGCATTTGAAAATCAAAATAACTCTTTCTCAAAGCTTTCCGGATCCACAGAATAGAAAAGGAAGACTGAAAATTATGTGCTGTTCTCAAAACCTATAGAAGGGGTTACCCCATGTCTTGGACTCTTCTTGCTGCAGAGACAAAATACTCATTATCCAGTTAAAGAGGAAAGGTTAACTTCAGCTCACAGTTTGTAGAGGTTTCAGTTCCTAGTTGGCTGGCACCACAGTAGGGTGGCTTGTCAGAGGAGAAACAATTCATGATGGACAGAAGGCAGCAAAGTAATGCAGAAGCAAGAAGTGACCAGTGATAACAAAATTAGTTGATGATAGTTCCAGACTTCAAGCAGATTGATTCCCATACCAGATATTCTTAAATCATATTCTTTGCTCCTCTCCTGGCCCTCATTTTGAGTCCCAGTTCTAGCAATTTGAAATGTTTGCAATATCTAATACTCAAGTATTAACACACACACACACACACACACACACACACACCACAACTGACCCTATATTGCCTTTGTACATAATTTTTGTTTTAATAATCTGGTAAAATTTCTAATCCCACTCAGACTGAAGTCATGTCTTTTAACTCTGCAATATAACTTGGCTCTCTCAAAGACTCTAAGTCATACAAGGGAACAAGTAGAAAATAACAGACAGCAAATGGCTTTTAGGAAAGGCTTCTATGTTGTTGAGAATTGGATTCAGCTGCTTTGAGAGCAAAATGGAAACAGAATATTTCAACTTTGCACAAAATGCAACATCTAGAGGACCCAGGAATGAAATGAGACTGAGCTGAAGCATGTCACAAATAACCTACAGCTCCCCTTTTCAATCTTTTTGTCTTGGAGGAATTCTTGAAATAATTGTTAAGTCTTAGAGCCCAGATAAATATTCTTACATCTATCGATCACAGAATTAGTATGATTGGTAAGTTACATGTGTAATGATTCAGTGATAATCATCAAGCTTTTTTTGAGGAAAGAGTAGTGTTTTCCATAGCTCTCGTGGACTTCTCATTAGCCCAGCTTTTTGTGTACTTCTCCCTCTCCACAAAAGATATGTTTTTACACACAAAAGAAATCACCAACAAAGTGAAGACACCCTATAGAGTGGAAAAAACTTCTAGCCAGTTGTTACTCAGACAAATGACTTTTATCTAGGACATACAAAGAATTGAAAAAAATCAGGCCCTCCAAACTCAAAGACCCATTCCAAAAATGGGCATCTGAGATGAATATACACTTCTCAGATGAAGAAATACAAATGGCAAATAAATACATGAAAAATTTTTTAATATCATTGGTCATTTGAGAAATGCAAATTAAAACAACACTCCATCTCACTGCATAAGAAAGGGCTATTATCAAGAAATCAACCAATAATAAATACTGGAGGGGCTCTGAGGAAAAAGGAACATTTCACTGTTGGTGGAAATGTAGAGTGATACAACCACAGTGAAATCAGTGTGGAATTTCTCAAAAAAACTAGGTGTAGAGGTCCCCTTCAACTCAGGTATTCCCCTTCTGGGTATTTTCCCAGAAGAATTAAAAGCATCATACCACAGTGATATATGTGCACCTATGTTTATAGAAGAACAATTTATGATACCTAAATCTTGGAAACAACCTAAATGCCCATTAACCAAGAAAGGCATTAAAAAAGATGTGATATTTTTATACAACAGGGTATTACTCAGCTACAAAGAAGGATAATCTTGCGGCTTTTATGGGTAAATGGATGCAACTTAAAACAATACTCATAAGTGAAATAAATCATATTTGCATGTGTAAGTATATAGTGTCACCCTAGTATAAGAAACTGCTCAAAAAGAAAGAACAACTGGGATGGGGGAAAGGAGAAAATAAGAAGGAAAAAAAATTATATATATATATATATATATATATATATGCACAAGATAGCTAAGATAATTGCACTACTAATTTCTAGTAGTTCATTGAAAAGTTGGTACTTGTGTTATTTGATCAATTTTTCATTCTTATAGCTTGTAATCTGAGCAATTACAGATATTGAAGATACAATATACAATGTAGTAACCGTTGTTTATCTATTATTGTGTTTGAAATTCTGTGTCATTATTTTTATTTGTTTTTTTCTCTTTAAAATAAAAAGAAAGACATCAATTTTAGTATGAGTTGGTGATATAGGTAGACGAGGGAGACTGAACAGACTTGGAGGTGGTTAGATCATGAAGCTCGCAGAAGCCTGAAGGAAGGCAGGTTAGAAGGTTGGGTGTAAATATTCTGTACTGCCGTGCAGTGTAAGGAAGAATGTGAAGGCTACTGAGCATTCTTGGAGCCCATCATCAAAGGGGTTTAGCAGCATCCAGAAAAGGGCCCACTTCTGCGTGCACGCAGAATGAAATGAAATGTTCCTATTCTTGCTTACAATGGACATTAAAAAAAAAAAATCAAAGCTTGTTCATGCAAGGAATGAGTTGAAAACTGTAGCAGGATGTTGCTGCCTTTGTAGGAATGGCTGGATACTCTTCCTTCCCAGAAACCCCAATCTTCTGGGTGCATCTATGAACCTCCTCAGGGCACGGTTGGGCACAGATCACAGTGCTCTAGTTCGTCTCTCAAAGTCACACTCTCAGGCTGAGCAGAAGATTCAGAGACAGGCTCTCTCACTCTCATACGGAAGGGAGACATGCTCCTTTTTGTTCTGTGCTTCTTTCAGGTGGTTTTCTATAAAGTTTTAAGTGTTGCTAATATCTTTCCCCCTTCTCAAGCCCAAGCACCAGTGGGAAATTTTTAGGATTTATTAAATAGTTTGACTTTCTCCCAAGGTCTTATAGATACTTGTTCAACTGGTTCATGTAAGGAAAGATATCTGCTAAGTAGTTTGTTGCTTTTTAAAAACCTTAGTAAAATCTGGCCTACTGATCTCCTTAGCGTTCTCCTGCAGCCTACCTTTTGGTAACCACAGTGTGGCAAATCTACCATCTGCTAAGCTACAGATTTCCATTTTTAGTGGGATATTCTGTTACCTTTGTGAAAATGGTAGTTCAGATTTGAAATATTCTAGAGTGAATTGGACTTTATTAAACACAGTTAACCATTTTGTAGCACAGTTCAGAATTTTAAAAATTTCATCTATATCAGTTTCTGGTATTAGTACTTCTGTAAGCAAGAAAGCCCTGTGCTATAGTAACTTCAGATGCAAAAACCTCAGCAAATCTAAGTAAAAGAAATATAAAGAAAGTTATCTCCAAGTACATAATCAAACTCCAAACCAACAAAAAAGAGAAGAGCCTAGCCACCAGAGAAAAAAGGCTCATTACGTACAGAAGAGCATATGGAAGGATGAAGATTTCCCATCACACACAAGAGCAACACACACAAGAAGAGAAAAGCAGAGAAAAGTCTTAAAGTGATGAGAGAAGAAGCTGTCAATCCAGAATATGACAGCCATCAAAATAGCTTTCAGAAATGAAAACAACATACTTCTTCAGACATATAAAAGCAAAGTGATTTCCTCAGCAACATGACAACAGTACAAAATGACAAAGTCCTTTAGTTAGAAGGAACATGAGATCAGTCTAAAATTATGAAATAAGGCGTACTAGAAATATCCACTACTTGGCTGGATACACAAGAATATGCTTTGTGATTAAGAGTCAATATAAAACCATTTGTCTTTCCATCCAAATATATGACTGAGGTTATATATATATATTTATTGAAGTTATACTTTTACAAAATTTATGAGAAAAGTAATTTCTAACAAAAAGGAATTTACTTTCCTAAAAGGTAAACAAAGCAACTAAGCAAACAAGAAACCCTTCCATGGATACTCTGTTTATTTCAACAGTAACATGGGCTTAAATTGCCACTAGATGGCAAAGAAACTATTCTACTTAACTGATTTGTTCTGCTACAGAAACTTCCTTTAAATATACACTGTGTTTCAATTCAGAACTTAAAAATTTAAAAAGTTTTGCTTTAATAAATCTATTTTGGAACTAAAGTTTGTCAATTTTATCCAATAATGGCTTTTACGCATTTCATTCTGGGTCACAAAAAAACAATACAAATCTATATTAAACTAGTGAACCTGTCCAAAGAGACAGAATGTTTTTGAGTGCCCCACTCCTGACTCATAAGAAATAAAATAGCTTTGCAAGGAATCTGGTCTCAGGAACATGTGTCAATCCATTCTCACACAGGGGCTTGCATAACACTGACAAAAATCTGCTTTTCTTCTTAAGAGGAAAAAATATTATGTAGGAACCTTTCATACTTAGGTTTTGGCAAAGCAGGGTAAAATGTGTTGTATTGGATTCTCTTTCTCATTACTTTAATGTTAATATTTAATATTTATTTTCTGTCGATTAAGAGTATAGATATATAATAAAATAAGTCATTCTATACTAAAAATGAAAATACACTGATCCCTGAAGTGCTTACAGTATAGATGTAAAGATCATGTATCAGTTAATACTTAATTAGACGTTACAGATTTCACTTAATAATTTTGGGTTATTGTATTTCTTATTATTTTCAGAGTACAAATACTAAAAAGGATCCACTCTAATTATGGTCAGAATTTGCTGATAAATATCATTGCAAATGAAGTCATCAGCCTTGTTTGCCTCTTTTGATCATATATACTATTCAATATTAATTTATAAAAATGTTAACAATATGCATTATAACTAGGTTGTTATATACTCTCAGTTTATAGAAATAGCTGCTATAGTGGCCTTAAATATGAATTAACTGAAATATAACATAAACTATTACTCTACATAATTCTCAATCATTTTCTATCACAAGAAATATTTGTATTAAAATTTTATTTAAAATTTGTACAATTAAAGCTAAATATTTTATAGAAGGTTTATTAGACTATTTTCAGGATAATATTTACAGTTGTGCTAGAGTGTAATAAATTAGTATAAAAAACAGATATGACTTCAGATAGGCATTATGTTACCTGGAGAAGATACTGATGAAAATTTAAGTTGTTGCTAAACAACAACAACAAAAAAAGGTAAATATTAGGTTTTGAAGTCAAAAAAGTAAAAGTGAGAGTGATTTCTACTATTTTATGTTATGAAACAAATCCAGATAGAAACCCATGCTCCTTCCAGATCATACAGCGAGTGTAAATTAAAGCAGGTCTTCTCCATAAATCTCCTGCATTCTAGGCAAAGGCCCTCCTCTTAAAGAATCCTTCACAATCCACAATTTCATAAAACAAACACTACTTGCCATAAAATAAAGAGACAGATACATCGAATATAGTCATTTGTACATGACTTTGATAACCCACTGGCACAAACAAGTCCAGCAGACAAACTAAAAAAGAAATATCAGAGTTAAACTACACTATAGATCCAATAGACTTAACAGATATGGTCACTGTGTTCCATCCAATATGCAGCAATACACTTTCTTTTCAGCAGCTCATGGAACTTTCTCTGAAAGAGACCATATTTCAGGCCACCAAGAAAGTCTAAGTAAACACAAAAAATGAAATAATCTCATGTATTCTATCATGTAATGATGGAATGAAATAGAAATGAATAGCAAAAAATCCACAGAAACTACACACATATAAAGATATTCAATGATATATTTTTGAATGATCATTGAAATTTAAAATTTTTAGAATCATACAGTATAGGAAACACAACATCTGAAAATAGTAGGACACAAGGAAAGCAGTTCTAAGTGGGAAGCATATAGCTTAGTGCCTATATTAGGAAAATAGAGTAATCTCAAATAAACACAAGGTCCTGGTTGTGGGGAGGATAAACCAAACTCAAAGCAGTAGAAGGAAATAAATAATAAAGATCAGAGTGATAGTCAAGGAAATAGAAACTAAAAGAATACAAAGAATCAATGAATTAAAGAGTTGGTTCTTTGAAAGATTAAAAAAAAGATAAATAACCAGCCAGACTCATTTCATAAAATTAGAGATGAAAATAACAAAATTACAACCTATGCCACAAAAATCTAGTAAATCATTTTTGAAAAAGTTATACTCCAATTAATTGGAAAATCTAAAAGAAATGAATGAGTTCCTAGATATAGGAATTAAATCAAGAAGACATAATTCTAAACTAATACAAGCAATGAGATTGAAATAGAAATAAAAATAAAGCCAACTGAAAACAGCCCAAAACACAACTGATTTACTGCAGATTTTAACCAGACCTGTAAGAACTAATGCCAATATTCTTCAAATGTTTTCTGTGAAATAAAAGAGAAAAAAATGCTTCTAAATTCATTCAACAAATCCAGCATTATCCTGATACTAATAGCAGTAAGAACTCAACAAAAAACAAGAAAGCAAGCTACACTCCAATACCCCTCATGAACATAGATGCAGAAATGTTCAATAAGATCCTTCAAAAGAGACCTCAGTCGTTGAAAAGATCACACCCCATAATCAAGCTGATTTCATCCCAGGAATGCCAGTACAGATAAACATACATAAATCAATTATGTAATACATCACATAAATGGAACTAAGAATAAAAACCACATAATCATCTCATTTTTCAGATGCAGAAAAGGCCTCTAATAAAATTCAACATCGCTGTGATAAGATCCCCGACTGAACCAAGTATAGACTGATCTTAAAAGTCATATGACAAGCTCACAGCCAACATACTGAACAGAGAAAAGCTGACAATATTTTCTCTGAAATCAGAAACAAAACAAAGATACCTACCTCACCACCTCTGCTCAATATAGTACTCAAAACTTTGGGCAGGACAGTGAGGCAAGATAAATAAAAGGAATTTAAACGGGAAGTCATAGTATCCATATTTCCAGATGATATCATCCTTTACATAGGAAACTTCTGGATCAGAAAAACAAGCACAGTGGCAGGATAAAAATCAACAAACAAGAAACAATATACCAATATTCCTACATGCCAATAAAGAAAGAAATCAAAGACTACTGAAAATAGAAATACTTCCCTTGCTCACAGATCAGCAAAACTAATATTTTAAATTGAGCATATTATCAAAAGTGATCTGCAGGTGCAATAGAATCCCTATTAAAATACCAACAGTATTCTTTATAGAACTAGAAAAAAACAATCCTAATATTCATATGGAAACACAAAAGACCTAGAATAGACAAAAATAATCCTGAGTAAAAAAATTAATAATAAATCAACACTTGATTTCATTTAGTTCACTGGGTTTTTTTTTTTTTTTACTTTTTAATTTTATTTTTGGTACCAGGGATTGAACTCATGACCACGTGCTTGCAAGGCAGGCACTTATGCCTGCTGAACTAAATCACCAGTCCCTACAACACTTGATTTCAAATTATACTGCAAAGCATAGTTTTAAAAAAAAATCATGATACTGGCACATAAACAGATATACAGACCAATAGAATAGAAGACATAGAAACAAATTCATCCACCTGTAGCCATCTGGTTTTGTAAGAAGGGGACAAAAGCATGTGGGAGAAGAGACAGCCTCTTTTAAAAGGGCCTGGGGAAACTGGATATCCACATGCAGAGCACTGAAACTAACTCAATATCTCTCACCCTGTATTAAAAGCAAATCAAAATGTATCAAAGGCCTAAATAAGAGATCAGAAACTGCTGGAAATATATGTGGGAGAAGCTATAAAGCCACAAGCACAGATGAAAACAAAGGCATCCTGAGTAGGACCTCATTAGTGCAGGAAATGATATCAAGATCAACAAGTGGGACTGCAGCAAATTTAAAAGCTTCTGCATAGCAAAGGAAACAACTAACAGGGTCAAGAGACAAGCTACAGAAAGGGGGAAAATGGTCACTAGCTACTCTGCTGCTAGATTAGGATGTAAAGGAGATACTCTGTATAGAGTTCTAGATTTATATCTAGAACAAAGAACTCACTAAAGTTAACCCAATAAAATAAACAATACAATCAACAAACAGGCAAATGAAAAAACACTTCTCAAAAGAAATACAAGTGGCCAATAAGTATATGAAAAAATATTCAACGTCTTTAGTCATTAGATGCAAATCAAAACTACATTGAGATTACATCTCATCCCAATCAGAATGGTTATCATCAAACAATGCAAACAACAATGATCTAACAAGGATGAGGTCTGTTGGGGCGGGATCTGGGGCAGAGGGGTTCTACACAGTTGGCAGCTCTGTGAACTAATACAATCACATGGAAATCAGTAAGGAGATTTTTTTTTTGTTTTTTTGAACCAGGGATCAACCTTACAACCTTGTGCTTGCCAGGCAGGGGCTTACACCGCTGAGCTAAATCCCCGGCACCCAGAAATTTCTTAAGAACCTAAAAATTGAAATATCATTTGGTCTACCTACACCACTTCTTGGTATACTCACAGAAGAATTAGACATTATACTGCATGATGCATGCATACTCATGTTTACAGTGGTTCTATTTAACAATAGTTAAACGGTGAGAACAGCCTAGATGGTCGTCAACAGAAAAATGGATAAAGAAAATGTGACAGAGATATACAGTGCAGTATCATACAGCCATAAATAAGAATAAAATCATGTCATTTGCAAAAAAATGGATGGAATTTGGAAACCATCATGTAAGCAAAATAAGACAGCCTCAGAAAGTTAAATATTTTGTATTATTTCTTATGTGAGTAATTTAAAAATAAAAACCAGCAAAAACTAAGGTGAGAGGACAGGAAAGGAGAAGTTAGACTTTAGAGATTGGGATGTTGTACACTAGCAAAAAACTTCATTATATTTGTATTATACCAGAGTACCTGTAATGTGGCCTACTGTTCTATGTGCATGTTTCTTTTCCTCTGGGTGACCTAATTGATATGTTAATCAATACTCCCCTCTGTGAAAAATTGTAAATCCCTGGGGTCCTAACCTAATTGATTTGTTAACCATTGCTGCCCTCTACAAATAACAGATGTGGTGCTAAAATAAGGTAACAAAAGGTTGTTAATTGCTGCTAGACTCCTCCGTTCTCTGCTGAAGAAAACAAGGATCTTCCCCATTAGCCTACCTCCTGATCCGCGCCCAAACCCCTTACTTTGTAAATAGTGATATATGTATAAAGGCTGCAAGTATGGGGAGCGGGACACCCACAACTTTTGCAATCTCCAGCTGTCACTGTGTCACTGGGCCCAGAGGATAAAATAAATCAGCGCTGCTTTTTAAAATATGTTTTTGCCACATTTTTTGACCTCGAGTTTGGGGGCTAATTTGTGGACCACAAGAGGGAGAGGGAGCAGGGAGCAGGAGGAAACTGAGAAGGGGACTAATGAGAATGAAAATAATCAAAATGTTTTCTGTAAGTATCGACATACCAAAATGAATCGCACTATTCTGTATTATTAATATGTACCAATGACAATGTATTTCCCTTGTCAGTCATTAGGCCTTTAAAAATAAAGCTTTAACTAATAGCATTTATAGTATCTTTATAAAATACGTATAATTAAGATACGAGGTTTTAGGGGTTTGTTTGGAGTAATGAGGTTAGAACTCAGGGCCTTCACACTGAGCCACATACCCAAGCTGCCTGCCTTTCTTTTCTTTCTTTCTTGATAGGGTCTCACTAAATTGCACAAGCTGGATTGGCTCCTCCTGCCTCAGCCTCCAGTGCTGGAATTACAGGTATGTGCTACCACTACCAGCTAAATATGATAGAGATTTTTATAGATATCTGTCCAAAATGTATGCAATAGCATTTAGAAAATGAAATAAGTAGAGAAATAGTGTGCTCATGACTGAAAAACTGAGTACTGGAAGGTGGGGGAGGGAGAGCAACCTTTGATGCACAGCAATCAAAACTCTATCATGTCCTATTGTGATATTTCAATTTATTACAGGTAAGGACTTACTACACCTGATATCCAATATTAGTGATCTATGTACTGCTCTAGAATTTGGCATATTATCTCCTTCTTGCTGATGTTTTAGTAAATGCTTTTTGCTTGAAAAAAGGAAAAAGAATTCATTGTGTTCATTAGTGCAAAAGAACCAGATTCTATTGGAGATGCATATATGTGGTGTATGTGTGTGTGTGTGTGTGTGTGTGTGTGTGTGTGTGTGTACTTAAGTACATGCTATGTTTTATGTTCCTGTTCTTTTCACTGGCTCTTCACATTGTGCTTGCATTAATTCACTGAATCTTCATGCCAGTGCTCATCTACCCTCATTTGCAGATGAGGAAATGGGGAAGAAGATCACATGGCAAGCAGCAGAACAAGAATTTCAGCCCAGACCACTCCCTACTCTCCCTCTGTAACACAGTGATTTTGGAGACAGAGCATTGTGACAAATAGGTGTAGGATTTTGGCCAGGAATTTTGCCACTTGCCAGTCAGATGTTTGCTCTCAGAAGCAGCAAGGTGTCTACCCATCTTTCATGACAGTTTTATTATAACCTAGTTTTCCCAGATCCTAATTTTGTAACCTCAAGTACCTAAGGAACAACAAAACCAAAATTAACTAAAAGAACTATATTTGCCTCTTGTATTAATGTAAGATGTGAGCTTTTATTAAGCTTGGACAATAAAAAGTAACAAGGTTAGAGTTATTTTTTTCCCTTAGTAACAAACTCACTTCACATTTTAGGAAAACCCTGTTTCAATGCTCCAAATCCTACTATCTTGAGCAGTCTCCACTGGAGGACAAAGGGTTATAATGGACAAGACCTTGATCACAATGCTAATTCCCATAAAAGATATTTTCAGACCGAGTACCAGTAAATTCAGTTCTTCCTCCTAAAAGTGAGATAATTATCTTTGCTATACTGGAAGCAGTCACAATTTTATGTTCTCTTATATAGGTGGTTCTTCTTATAATCTATCCAAGCAATATTAGTTTTATCATGAATGATATAATAAGCAATAATATTAGATTCCCAGCTTCTGAAACTGCCTGGAATACAGGAGGTGTTTAATAATTGCTGAATGAATAACAGTCAAGTAGCAAAAGGGAGAGAAATTAGCTATTATGTCTCGATCAAAATATACAAAGTGTGAATACATAGGTATATATTTATCATCATACTTATTACTTAAGCTTTTTATAAAAAATTAATTCTGATTAATGAGATTAGATTTCAAGTATCCATTTTCTATGTTAGATGAATGTGACAGACATGAACATGAAAATATATAAATCTAGGATACTGAAGATTAATGAAAATTTTTTGTGCTCCAGCATTTTATATTAACATTTTCTTCAGTCAAAAATATTCTGTCTGTGCTTTTACATTATATCCATTTAAAAATTAAAAGTCAATGAAAAATGTAAGAAAAATGTTAGATGTTCATTGATTTTCACTGACTGTAGATAGATTATATATTATATATTCAAGCCAAATATATATTAAAAATGACTTTTTCCTTAAAAGCCCTAAGCCTATATTTGGATAAAATATCAACCAAAAACAAGAGAAATTGTCATGAAAGTAGATGTCAAAATGAAAGAAAATATTGATTTTTACTTCTTCAATAATTTTTCTAGAGCCAGCTCTGATTAGTACTTAGCCAAACTTTCTATTATTTGCCTTGACACAGCTGTTCTCCCTGCTGAAATTAGTTAGGAATAGCTTAAATTTTATTTGAACACCATCTCTCTCTTTTCTCAGCCAAGTACCTACAAGGGACTGCTCCTCACCTAAACCTGAGAGTTGTGCACCCTAGCTGGGCAGGTCAGTCCTGATACACACACAAGAAGTAGATCATGAGTCTATGGCTTGCTCAGACTTCTGCTAGAGGTAGCTTTGATGACGTCATTAGTCTTGGATATCTAGAGTGCAGCACTTTTTGCAATGAGAGGAGCCAACGTGAATGCGAAGCTGGCATACAAGCAATGCCAACTCCAAAGATGCATGCTAGACACACAGCGTCCTCAATCAAACCACCTAAAGCCAGGCTTGCATCTGGGCTGCGATTAGTACCCAGAAAGTAATCTTGTTCCTTTTAAGCCACTCTGAGTTGTACAATGGCATTTAAATTATTTAAAATCAGAATGTTAATAGCACTACAAGTCAGGTTAGTCTTTAAGCAGAAGCAAGATAGGGAGAAAATGTGATGGTCACTCTAAAGTACTTCGTGAAATAAAATAACAGAATTCTCTATGGTTAAGAAAGACTGCTTCTAGTTATATAATGATACTGGGTTTGTTTTTAGTATTAATACCTATTAATTGTATGGATTAATGGGTTCCACTGTGGCATTTCTATACCTGTATATATCATGCTTCATCAGGTCCCCTCATTCTCTTATTGAAAAAACTAAAATGGACACATTCATTAGATGAAAGTCTGAAAACTATTTCGTACTTTTTCAAAACTACATGATTCTGAAATTCCTTGAGTAATTGAACAGAGTAAATATTTCATTTTTGGCACTACAAAGTCAAGAAGATAAATTATGCTTAATGGTAGCTAGTCCTACTTCTGGCATAAATAATGTTGGCGGGGGGCGGGGGGAAGGGAAGGGTGGTAGAGAAGACCATGAATTGAAAGACCTAAACTATTTTTAAAAGAAAAAAAGGAAAGAAAAGTAATTCAAGCTGACAACTAAGTGTCCCACTTTATCTTCTTATTTTTAAGAGATAGTAATGTTCCAGGACTTGTAGAAAGGAACTTGTCACTCTTGGTTAAGTTCAAATCTTGTTCCAGTTAAAAACTGAATTGGAAAGGATATTGGGCTAGGGTAAAAAAAACATGAAATCTATAACTGACACTGGCAAAACCTATCTTAATGCTGTGTTAATTTTAAGATGACTGATGTAAGTTTGCATCTTGTGATCCTCATTTGTTGCCACTGCTGTAACTCTAGCACAGCAGTTGGGCACAGGTGACGGCTGCTCCTCCCTTTCTCCTCTCTTTCAGTCTCCCTCTTGTTTAATTCCTATTCTCTTTCTCCCCGCTTCCCTCACCTGACTACTCTCCCTCACTCCTCTCCATTTCTCTGTTTCCTTTAGTCAGAGAGGGAAGCAGAACTGGAATTTAGGAGCAGTGAGATAAGGTGACAGGAAGAAGGTAAGAGGATTCCCTCTCTGGCTCCATCACATCACTAAACCTTGTCACCACTGCTAGAAACAGTTTGCACTTACCATTCTTACTTTTCAGTCTTTCATTTTCTGTATAGTATGTTTAGTTATTTCTTTCCATTTGTTTACTTAGAAGCTGGAGACCTAACTCAGGACCTCATGCATGGCAAACAGATACTCTATGCTGTCACCCACCTACACCCCTGCGCTGTATTTAGTTGTACTAGTCAGTTTTTCCACTGCTGCACCTAATACTTAACCATTCAGAATTTAAAGCAGGAAAGGTTTTCTTTGGTTTCAAGGGACTCAGTTTATGGTTGGCTAGCTCCAAGGCAGAAGCGCATGGCACTGCAAAGCTGCTTAGCTCATGGTGGTCGAGTCGCAAAGCAGGGAAACAGTACCAGAGAGGAAAGGGGAAGGGACCAGATACAGACCCCAAGGCTACACCCCCACAACCTACCTACTCACACCTGCAAGTGTGCTCCACCTATCTCCAAAGTAGATCACAAAGCCAGTCAAATTGATACGTTGCTTTACCCATAACATTAATGTCTTTACTTTTTAGAATATTGTACTTGTTATGGCTCAAAGCTAGATCCTAACCCCTCCTCTCCGAGTGCCACAAAGCCTCAAGCAGTCACAGGTGGGGCTTTTCCGAGGTGGCTGGATCTAGGGTGTGTGATGCTGGGATTTAGTGTGCCCATGTTTCATGCAATATACGGGACAGAAAGAAGGCTTGCTGCAGCAGCTGTTCCTTGTTATTTTTCTGCCTTCTCTGTCTACTCTACCAGGCCTTAGATGGCTTCTGCTTTGCCGCGCTTCTCTCTACGCCTCCCTACCTTGAAGCCAGCTGAGTAGACTGAAACCTCTACAAGCTATGAGCCAAAAGAAACCTTTCCCTATTCTACTTTTGATGTTGGACATTTTATCTGAGCAGAAAGATAAATAACTAAGAAATGTAAACATACAAACAACCACTAGCATTGACTCTTCAACTGACTGAGCTTCTGATTTTGTCTGCTCTCTGATGACTCTGCCATAAAGGTCACATTAACTTACTCGTAAGTTTTGGTCATTATGTATTATTTTTTCAGCATTCTTGTCTATTCCTTTTCAAATCTATTTGAACTTTTTAGGTCTTCTAGTACTTGCTCATATTCTAAAGCATCTCTTAACTTAAGCTCTGCAAGTTTTACATACTATATCCAATAATTTCAATAACTGAATCTGAGTCATCTGATTCTGCTTTCTGCTGCTTCTCCTGGTGCTCACTCACTGTGTTCTATATAAGTTCTATATAAGCTTGTTTTTTTGAGTTTTATCCATGGAAATTCTTTGGGGCAGGTTTTGAAACTTTATTTCTTTAGAGATCTGTGTTTAGTCCTACCAAACTGTTACAAGCACTAGGGCTTTGAAGTAAACCAGCAGCTTGACAGTTTGGGAACCACACAGAAAGAATGAGTTCACAATGCAATCCTATGAGATCAGGCTCCCATTACACATTCCCAGAAAAGATATTTTTATTCCAACCAAAGCCAAGGTCAAGACAGGAAATTTTTCTTGTTGTCCGTTCTGGGTTGCAAACTTAATTCTAATTCCCCTTCATTAAAGGTGTATCTTGTTTGGTCCCAGCTTTATAGAAGATTTCCATTTGGGCTCTAAATTATGGACAGGCTCTAAATTATAGTTTTTTGTGACTCTCTCAGCCATCAAAATGGTATGTGAAAATTACAAGGACTGAGCAGCTTGCCCCTCAGTCAAAAGCCTGATAATGTAATCACTTACCTCCTAGGATTCTCATTTTATTTAGTGGTTATTTTATTTTAAAAACAAATTTGTTTTTGTTCAAAAACTTACAGAGTATGCAAGTATACCAACTACATTTATTAATATTATTATTTATCATGTAGTTTTATTTACTTATGAGTCCTTTGTAGTATTTCATGAAGCATTCATGTAATCAGTGCTTGATCTAGAAGAACAATATTACCAGTGCCCAATATTAGCAACTGCCTTTGGTTTCCTTTGCAGCAGATGACTCTGCCAAGATTAATTATCTTCTGACTTCTAACAACAGACTAGAAACATTAAAACATCAGCTACTTTTGTACTTTTTATAGATAGTAAGTATTCTCACTTTTCATTTTTTTCTGTGTAAATTCTCTTTTTTGTTAGTTCAGTCATGCATTTAAAATAAAAAATTTTTATATTTAGCAATTTGGGTTGTTTTCAGCACAAAGGTCATTTGAGAACTCCAATCTTTCATGCAAATGTGTCGGTGGATTTTTTCATTGTGATAATCTCTAGACTCTTTTTAGTACTTTTCTTACCCTCTGGTATCATTTTTTCCCTTTGAAAAGTATCCGTCTCAGTCTTCTGTGATGCTTCCCTCCTACATACTCTCCTCCAGCTGTTTTGTTTGTTTGTTTGCAGTACTTGGAATTAAATCCAAGGAGCACGGAGCATCCTCCTCCCCACCCACTTTTTGACAATGTCTTGCTAAATTGCCCAACCTAGCCCCAGGCTTGTGATTTTTCTGCTTCAGCTCTGAGGTAGGTGGGATTACCAGCATGTCTTGCCCTGCTGGCTTCCTATCTCCTGGCTCTTATTAAATTATTCTTTAGCCTAATTATTTCTGTAAATGATGTTTTCTCTTCTTTTTTGCAAAACCCTTGAAAATAGAACCCCTGCATTAATCATGTATATGGTGCTTGGTGAAGTACAGATTCTTTCAGTCAATCAGTACTTATTGAACACCTTCTATGTGCCAGTACAGTTCAAAGACTGGAAACAAATCTTGCCAAGGCTCTTACTTGTCTTGGAGTTTAAATTTGTTTATGGATGTTCAAAAAAGTATTAACTAAACAACTGAGTGATTCAATAAAGAGTAACAGAAGGCAAGAGGGAAACTCAGCCACAAAAACATGTCAGGTTATATTTAGAGGATCAGCAGTGAAAAGGGCCTCAAGGGAAACTTAAAATCAGCTGCCCATGAAGAGCATTCTGGGATCTAATTCAGGCTGAGAGTGTCAGAGAGTAGTTGAGAGTGGGATGGCTTACCCAGAGATGTCTCCACTTGGAAAGTCAGACAAACCTAATGACACTTGCACTGTCCTCGAGTTTCACACTTGCCTCACAGCTTTGCTGTGTGTACAGGCCTGACATAGAGAGACGATGACAACTTTAGGGGTATATACCATCATCTTTCTCTAAGCTCTTCCTCAAAGGTCAGAGACCTGCTCTTCTCTGTCTGCATTTAACCCCCTCTTTACATCTTCATGCATTTACTGTTTTGCTTTTTCAATTATGTGTCTCGTCTCCATCTTCTTCCAGTCCCTCAGGTTCCTCCGAGTGCCTGTCTTTCTTCTGTGTTCCTCCCATACTTTCCCTTCTCCTCACTCCTGAGCTTTTATCTGTCTTAGCTCCTTAATTGTTGGTGATGAAAGTTCAATTCTGGACATTTTTACTTTTTACATTCTTGTTCAGTGGCCGAGCTCTATAGAGTTGAATGCCAAGTATATGTCTGCAGCATCAACCTTTCTTTCTCTTCTAGTCAAACACTTCATCAGTAGTGAATGAGCCCCAAATTTATTGGTTGAATTCCAGGGTTCTGTGTGTCAGAGAAGCTAAAGGAACAAGAGCCCTCTTAGCAACAATAGTAGGTAAATGGCTTTTTTCCTTGTGCTGACATCTCATTGTATGCATTCCTATTTCCTGCAATGACCACATAGAATTTGAAAAATAAACATTTTTTAAAAGGGCTGAATAATAGAGTACTTGTATGTAAGATACTGGTTCAATTCCATGTACAGCAAAAAATGTAGAATGAATTTAGAAAAAGTATTTTGCAGGCTGGGGGTTTAGCTCAGTGGCACAAGCACCTGCTTGGCAAGCACACGGTCCTGAGTTCAATCCCCAGTACTCTCGCCAAAAGAAAAAGTATTTTGCTAAACTGTTGTTTATATTTTATGTCATTTTGTTCAGTTTACCCTTTTATTAGTGTCTTCTACAGATTTGCTTACCACTTTATTTACTAGGTCTATTATCTGCTTAGTTGTGTCTTCTTTGAGCATGCTAAGTACCTTACTAAGCTGTTTTTTAAATCTTCTCTACGCTTTCAAATAATTTTGCTGTGTGGCTTTTGATTTGCTCCCCACTGATACCCCATAGATCACGTTGGGGAAAGTTGGGAGTTTTGGGAGTCATTTTGTTACCTTGTCTCCTCATGTTGCTATTGTTTTTGGTTTTGTTTTGATTTTCATAATGAGGTTTGTAGGTTGGTTATTAGTGGAAGATTTTATTGCCAGTGTGGAGACCTAAAGGTTAGTGTCTGCTCTTCAGTGATGCGGGCTATTGGACTTTGCCTCTGTCTTAAGAACTGATCACCTCCATTTATTTGGGAGGGAAGGCTGAAGTGTATTTGACCCAGCACCCAGTTCTCAGGATTGTTAATGATCTAACAGCAAGCCAGATATTGGCCCTCAGAGAAGACCAATTATTAGTAACAACTTGTCCTTGGCTATAATAATAAAATCAGCAATCATAATAGCATCAGATACAAACTGTATGTTAACATACCCTTAAAACCAATAATATACCACCTTTAATCTCTATTTTATAAAAGAGATCTATAGTTATAAACACAGACAAACCAAATACTGACTTACAGTATGTATTGGAACAACTTTAGCTCTACTAACAATAGAACACTATTCACCAGTAATTGCATAAGGTTAATTACCTAAAGAGTCACAAAATATAATGGTTATATTAATAAAATTTGAGGCGTATGGATTGGGAGAATTTAAAAAAATAAAATTTGAAAGATTAATCGGTGGAAGACTAGAAGGAGGAAAAAAGTGAGATAAAGTATTCTTTTGGGTATCATCAGGAGCTTAGTAGTATAGACAAAAGAGAAAAATTTAAAAAGAAACAGAAATCAAAATAAAGAAGAAAACAAATTAATGAAGAAAAAGAAATAAACCAAGAAAATTAAAAAAGAAAAGAAAAGGCAAAGCCTCCCCCCCCCCCAAAAAAAAATGAAGATTGATTGATTGATTCTTTCTTCTCAAAAAAAAATTTTCTTGGGTTTTCAAATGTGTGGTTTCTTTCCAGGATTAGCCGTCTTGAAATCCAACAAGTCATGATTTTCTCCACCTAGCTTACAGCTCATTGGTAAGGTGTTGCCTTTGCTTCCAGAGGTCCCTCTGTCCATATATCCCTGACCATGACAACCTTCCAAGCAGAGACATGTCCTTGCTCATGTTAGGAGATGGGAAAAGCAATCAAATTGCTGGTCTCTGCTGGAAGCACATAACAGGATAGGATAGGAGATCAAGCCCATTGCTGGACTTAATTCCAGTATTTTCAGATACAACTACCTTTGAAAGCCCCACTTACCAGGACAAGTTTCTCACCATGGAGCATGGGGGCCATGCTCTTTCCAGCCTGAGATTAAGCTTCTTCAGAGTGGGGGGTATCTTTAGCTCGTACCCTCTCTGCAGCTGTCTCTCATGATTTTCCCTCACCCAGTCACTGATATGGAGTTGTCCTGTAGTTGTCCTATGGCTCAGTCTTAAATAATTCATCCCTTCCAAAAACGCCAGCTGATTAAACACTCTCTGGCAACATGATGGACACCATGCTGGGTTTCTTCTCCTTCACTAGCCTACTCTGAAGGAGTCATTTTTGGATTAAGTTTCATGCTGTTTTTGCTGTTTACAATTGATGTGTGCTTTCCTTGGAGTCAGTGTGGATGACTAGGTCCATAATTTCTTCCTGGATATTCTGAGTCTCTGGGCTTATCTTCTCTCCTTGGGCATTGTGATCATCCATTATGTCAACTGGTAGGTCAGCGTCTCTGCTGTCCCATGCAGAGGGGAAACAGAACCAACTCAAAGTTGGTAGGTAGCTGGGGCCAAGGTATGGAATCCATAAGGTAGGAGCTGGTGGTGGGTGAACACACACAACTCTAACCACTCCACAGGTGAATGTGACTCTGCCTGGTCTGTGGAAAAGATAATCACTTTATTGCAAATTGCTTTTTGCTGAAATTCTACTTTGTTAGCATATTACCATTTCTAACTTTCAGTTTGTTTATTCTTTGCTTTAAAATGGTCTGTGACCTTTTGTTTCAAACATGCTCTTGTAAAAAACAGTTTATAGGTTGCCTTTGTTTGACTTTATCCTAAAGAATTAGCTGTTTTTCACTCTTCCTATGTTCATTAAGAGTATTATCATGCTTTTCTTTTCCAGGCCATTTTAGGTCTATGCAAATATAAGCTAGGCCCTTTATACTCAGACAATATTGGTAAGTGAATCATACCTACTAATTTTAGAGCTTTTTCTTTCAGAATATTTTTCTTATTTCATATTTTCATGCTTCTTATTTTAATGTCATAACTGTAAAATATTTGTAATTATTTAGACATCTATATTCAAATGATTTCAGAGCCAACAGCCAATTCTTTTACAATGCTAACAGATTGCTGTGTTTTCAATTTTGAATCTACTAGAATTCATTTATATTTAATTTTTTTGGGTAAGTTACTTAGGTGGTATAGTAAATGCTGAACTGTTCCATAAAATAGAATGAATTTTTAGTTGTCTATACATAAGAACAATAACTTAGGTGAATACAAAATCATTTGCTACCAGCCAGTGGAAATTAGTCAATTTCTTTTAGCAGAGAAATCAGAAGACAAACTCTCAGTGAGTAGGGAAATCAAGTAAAGTTTTCCTGACTGGATACTTTTAGGCCTGTTTTGATAGTTTTAAGTGTATAATCTCCATTCAGTAATATTCCTGTATTTAGTAATCAGTATTCATTACTTTAGGTACTTCTCCTTATCTTCAGCTCAACTATAGTTAGAATTTAATTTTGATTATTAAAAATTTACAATTTGCACCCTTACCTTCTGTCATTTTATCATTTTCATTTTAACCACTTTTGCGTTCTCAGAAAATATGTCAAGATATCATGAAAATTAATGATTTAATATTGGACACTGTCAATTTTGCTCTTTACAATATCTGACAAAGTGTTAAATTCTTATGTTGCTTTTTCACTTTCCTGAGAAAATGCTGATTTTGGCTTTCTCATCATTTCAGTCTGTTGGATGTATATCTTCAGACCTGTGTCACAGGGTCCATATATTTATGTATCTTAATGAACACAAGTGAATATTCTTTAGGTGTTATTCATGTTTCACAAAGAAAATCTCTCATTCTAAACTTTCATAGTAATCTCCATACACTGTACACTCCCCTCAACACAGAGCTATCCAAGTATGGAATTTATTTATCAAGTGAAGGTACAGTCATTTGGGTCAACTCAGAGACCCTCTTCCTATTGAGACCAGATTTAAGGAAGCTGTGACTGTTCCTAAGCCCATGTGGAGTGTGGCTGTACTAGACTGCATCTCTTACGACTTCACTTGCTAGATGAAAATTTACCTTTAAAAATCTGAAGCAGCTTTGAAATGCAATATACAAAATGATTAATGCCACCCTGCAAATATATTGCCCCCAGTATTCTAAAAACAAAAAAAAAAAGTTATATTATCCTACTGCTTCCCTTTTACCCTTTGTAGTCCAGAATGTTAAGACTTGTCATTTCTGAATGTAGAATGTGAAAATGGAGGTAAGTAGTGTTGACCACTTAATTTGCAAGGCCCAATGCAAAATAGAAACATAGAGCCTTTTATTCCTAATGCCATAATTAACAGTGTAGTGAAAACTATTTTTCTTTATTTTGCAATCTTTCTTTGCACCTGCTATGCTGTTATTTTCAGTTTAATGTCATATGTCTGGACACTCTGGAACTCTGCCACACCAAGTCATCTTGGACTGGCTGGGAATGGGGAAGTCAGTCTCACAGTGATGGGCAACCAGAGGTCTCTCAGTATCTGGATGGAGGTGGGACACAGAGAGGCTCATCCTCGCCATGTTGTGTTGTCAGGTACCTTCTGCCATGCCTCACTCAGTAAGTACATCACTGGGAAGTATACTTCCTGAATTTGTATGCAAGCCCATGCCAGGCATGGAAACTGGCTGCGGTTACCAGACAAGAGTTGGAGGAAAGCTAGGTGGAATCTAGGAGGTCAAATGTGGGAGAACTGGCAGCTGAGAAGCTGAAGGAGGGCTGCAGAAACTTGGACTGTAAGCCCTCACTGCTTGCTTCATCGCTGCAAAACATAAACATGCACCAATAAACCATAAACCTGTAAAAATAACCTTAAAATGTTTGAGAATTTCCTGATTTTTGGCCAAATGGTATAAAACTCCAAGCACAGAGCTCTTGAGTGCATGAGATCCTGTACAGCTGCTCTGGCCACACACAACAGAGCTAGTCCTAGTTGGAAGAGAGTGAGTTCATATCATGCTGCCACCAAAGGCAAGACTCCTCTCTGGGTCTTAGTCCATCTTCTGACTGCTGCATCTCTGAACTATGGGCAGATCTGGGCAAGGGTCTAATTCCTTCTGGATCTACTTCTTTGAAGGAATTGCTATTCTAATTGCATTCTTCAACCCAACTTCAATTGCACTGTAATTAAGGTAAATGCTCATCATCTTCTTTGAAATAGTTTATAAATCTACTGAGGCTGATGAGTTTCTGGGGGCTTCCTCTGTGCTGGCAAAGATGTTTTATTAACAAGTTAAGCAAAAACGCATAGGGGATTCATTGTATTTTCATTTGCAGTGCTACTTTGACTTCAAAAGAGGGAAGGGTAAGGGCCAGGGATATAAAGCAGTGGCACAATGCATGCCTGGCAAACACAAGGTTGGAAGTTCAATTCCTAGTTAAAAAAAAAAGAAAAGGAAAGAGATAAGGATAGAACTGGGGATGTAATTCAGTGGTACAGAACTTACCTAGCATGAGAGAAGCCCTGGGTTTGATCCCTAGTATTCTGGCCCATCCCACAAGGAAAAAAATAGAGCTAGAGAGGTGAAGAGCCTTTTCTTCTTCCTCTTCCTCCTCTTGTCCTCCTTGTCCTCCTCCTCCTTCTTTTCCTTCTTCTTCTTCTTTTTTTTTTTTTTCCTCTTCTTTTAACAAGTATGTACTGGTAGATCTAGCAACCCTAAGCCTGAGGCCTTCTCTTTTCAGGAGACAGGAGGAGACACCAAAGCAAGTTTCTTTTGATAACTGGCTCAGGAATTCCTTAAGATTACTGTCAAGGAAAAAACTTCTTTAAATCACTTTAGTGGATGGTGAGATGCAAATTTTGTTAGCTTAAGCATCCAAAGTTACTAGGGCTGGGCATAAGCATTCAAAGTTATTAGTGCTGGGCATAGCGCTCAGTGACAGAGCACTTGCTTAACATGTATGAGGTCCTGGATTCTTGTCCCAGCACTGTAAGAAAGAAAGAGAGAAAGGAGAAAGGAAGAGAGGGGAGGGAAAGGAGGGAGAGGGAGTGAGTTGACTAAATTGGTGAGCATGAGACAAGGAGAGAGGAAAGTAGAAAATAAAAGGTAGATGGATTCTCACTGAGATAACAGAGGCTCTGCACGCTGGTAATCTTTCCCTGGAGACCTGGATTCACCAGATATGGGGTGATTTCTGTCTGCAGTAAAAAACACAGCATAGTAGCTTAAAAATAAAACCCGTCACACTTTTCATTACCCATAATTCTTGTCCTATAGCCTCATTGCTTCAGGGAAAACCCAAAGCTGAGAACAAAGAAGTCTTTGCTTAGATTTGACATTCAAGATTTACTTTTAAAAAAAAAAGTCAGTAGAAATAGAAACCACAATTGGGAAAGCAAGATTGTCACTTACTAGAGCCAGCCTAACTGAGAAAGAGAAAGGAGAAAGAGAAAGATTTAGATTCTAAGACACAGAGAAACTACAGTTCAGGGGACTAAGGACTGAAGTGGGTCAGGCTATGTCACCCCAGAATATGCTACTTTGTCATAAAGATTATTTTGAGCTGGAGGGAACTGAGAATCAACACTTACAGTTCTCTGCCCTCCTCTTGTCTAACTAAAAGCAGAACATAAATTACCCTGGTGACAGTTTCTCCTTATCCCATACTAGGAAGAGCACAGCAGCTCATCCCTGGAGACTGACATGGCACTGAGTCTGCACAAACAACTCTCACAAAACAACTCATCATCATCCATTAGCTTCTCCATACATTCCCTAGTCACTTCTCTACAGTTAAAGCCCAAACCTCCTTTCCTGTATTAAAATCAGGCATCAGCTCTCAAGTCTAATTGCAACTTTGAGTTTTGCTTCTTTTCTATGAACTTCATGCATTAAAGGTACCAATAAAAAGGAAAAAGACAAAAAATAATATTAATAAAAATTATGGGTTTTTTCCTATCAGGCTTTTGTTATTATTCACAGGTCTTCAGGTCCTTAACCTGAGAACTCAAGATAAATTACTTCCTCCTGGCAGTTTCTAGCTGTAGAGTGATAATCAGGAAAATTGTTTCTAGACAAAGGAAAGGGAAGGGAAGGGAAGGGAAGGGAAGGGAAAGGGAGCCAAATAATTTAGCTATGAATGTGGGGTCTACCCATTCAAAGATGAAACCTAGAAGATGAGAAACAGTGATGGTGGATTAGAAAGTACTCAATTGACGAAAGTACTTTACACCTTTCTACTCAAAAAGTTGGGAGTGACTGCCTCACAAACCCTGTGTCAATTAATCAGACACACACCTAGTATTTCCAAATGCAGATTCTCTGTTACACGCCTGAATACTTAAGACATCAGTGAAACTCTATTTTCCCATCGTTATACTTTACATCTAGATGTCCCCTAAAGCTTCATGTGATCAAATAGGTGAGGCTTTCGGGAGGTGATTGGGTCATAGGGGTGCTATATTTGTCTGAATTAGTCCACTGATGAGTTAAGTTATAGCTAAATGTGCTGTTAGGAGGTGGAGCCTTGTGATAAGGGGTGGATCACTAGGGACATGAAAAGTCTATCTCCCTCCTTGGCTCTTCCCTTTTCCCTCTGCTTCCTGGCTGTCCTAAGGTCAGTAGGTATTCCTCTCCCTGCTTCCTCATCATGCTGTGCTGCCTTGGGGTTGACTGTGGACTGACTTATGGACTGAAATCCCTAAAAAAGGTGAGCTAATAAACCTCTTCTTTAAATTGTAGATGTTGGGTATTGAGCTCTCTCTGCCTTGGCTCCAAGGATTCTTCCTTTCCATGTTGACAAACAATTAAGAAAGTGACTAAGACATATACTATACAACTATACCATAATAATCCCTATAAAGTTGAAAAGTAAAGTTTAATGGGAGGGAGGGATAGTGCTGAATATTGAGCCAGGGCCTGAGAATGCTACATTGGATGGACCACACCTCCAACCCTGAGGCTCAGATTTTGAATTTTGGACTTGTTGGAGTTCCAATCAGAAAAGTGACATGAGCTGCCCTAATCTTCCCACCCTGTAGTTCTGTGAATATGTGCATCTGAACACCCTAGTGTGTCCACAATCCCCACAAAGTTGCTCTTGGACAGTGCTTGTGGCTAGAAGTCTGCAGAAGTTAAAGGAATATGGGGATGTGTGACTCTAAGAAGCTAAGAAACAAAAGTTTGGAGAGCTAAGAGTGGGATCAGCAGCCATGATGGCTCTCAAGGGGACAGATGCAGGAAGAGATCTTTTCAGGTGCAGGAAGTAGTATGGGCTATTTGAGCAAGGACCTCCAGACTCCCATGCACCCAGACCATGATCTCTGAGGACAGGGAGTGGAACAAATCCTGGTGATCACAGGCTCTTTAGCTCAGCACAGTCTTTGCCCTGTGGATAACGATGCCACATAAGAGAGCAATGGGGCTTTGTAAGCAAGGGGCTCAGTTTGGAGGCCAACTTGCTTGGAGATAAAGGCAGTCAGATTGTTTTCCACACAAAGCAATGGCATTAGAGCTGTCAGCTCACCTGTGATCTACGTGTGCCACACAGGAGATTCAGAAAGAGATCCCTCATGTCCCAGTGGAGAGGGAAAGTACTGGCTGCTGCATGATTGGGGATGTCAGCATGGAAAGGAAGAGTCCTTAGAGCAGAGGCAGAGAAAGCTTCTAGTTAGGGGTTATGAGGAGAACATTTAGAATCAGGACATGGAGTTTATAATATTGTTTTATAAAGGTCATCCAGATTTAACACAAGAAACTGCAGGAAAATCTTTCTACACCACTAAAGACAGAATATTTAGCCAAGGGCCTGAATGCCACAGCAATGTCCCACAGGAGTCCAGATGAAGACCCAGAGCTCATGATAATGCCACCTACAAGTCCAACTGGAGGGCCATAGCCCACAAGAAGGACTCTCACCAGTGTCTTTTACGGATCCATGCTGGGAAGGCCCAAAGGTCAGCAGTAGAAGCTAGAAAGTCCATGCCAGCAGGTTGAAGGAGCTGTGCTGGTAGGTTGAGGGTTCTACACTGCAGTCGAGAAGTCACCTTCACAACAAAAACCAGGGCTGTCCCGAAAAGCACCTCAGTGTCACGGAGGCCCCAAGCTTCTCTGATGACAAGCACAGTCCAGTACAGGTCAGGAAGCCAGCATGACGAGTTCATCCTGGAGACCAAGGTGCACATGTCTTCCACTCTAGAGCCCGGAAGAAATGCTGAATGTAAGGACCAGAGCTTCTCTAGGAGAACCAATGGCTCAAACAACAACATGTAGGAAATCTCACAATGCCTCAATGCCTCAATGCCTCTTGTGCCTCCTTCTCCATGTCTCCATTTATGCTGGCAACTTTCCTCAGGTGGAACATCTCTGCTCAGTGCCCTGATAATTTAATTCAGCTGGCATTAAGTTGACCACCAGTTTTTAATCCATAACAGAGCTCAAATGAGACAATAGCTCAGATAATATGAAGTTGGGGATCAAGTCAGAGTCCTACTCCTTACGGGCAAGGAAGACCGCAAAACATGAGGCACACTAGCATCACACACACAATATACAAGAGAAAAAGCCTGTACCTAACTAAACCTTTCCCTGAATTTAGATAGCTGCTGGTGATAGCAGAGGGGGGAAATGCCTTATGAGCCTAAATCAAGTAATGTAGTGGTTAACTGATTGTGTCAACTTAAGACATTTAGAAGCTTAACTAAAAGGGCTTAGTAACTCTACACCCAAGGGTGTAGAAGACCCACCCTAGGGTAGCTCATCAGCTGGATAGTATAAAAGAGAAGGAGGAAAGACAAATACATTCCATTCTTTGGAGAAATTCCAGTCTTCACCTTTGGTTTGGCCATCATTTCCTTGCTTCCATTGTAGCTTCTTCAGCTTTCCATCGTAGAGCTTTGGGCCTTCTGTCGCAGATGGATCAGCCTGCTGGTGTGGACTTGCATGAGACACTAGGTGAATTCCAGGCTTTGGATTGAATCCTGCTGCCTCCAGCATGTAGACACCCTCCGCATGCTTCCTAATCTGACTCTGTGACTGACTATTGTTAAGCCAATCTTGTCATTTTTTATACATTTTTATATCTTGTGTTATATCTGTTTTCTCTAGTAAAAACACTGACTAATACAGGTAAAGTCTGAAGTTTGAATTGGCAACTTGAATGTGAATTCAATGTTTACCTGAAAGACAGTAAATCTGAAATCAAATTAGTTAACATCAAATTAATTTTTGTTTTGCTGCCAGTAGAAATAAGCACGTATAAAAAGATGGATTTAGTCAAGGAATGATAAGGAACATTAAAATTTGGCCCATCAGTCATGAAAAACAAAAATGGGAGTCATGTGGGACTATTGTGAATTAATGAAGTTGGACACATGGATACAAGTGTCCTCCAAAACAATGTGTGGGAGGACTTTGGCACCTTCCCAGGGTGTGCTGTGTAAGTACAAAGCAAGGTCATCCAAATTTTGAAGAACAGGATGGCCTTGAGTCACTATAAAACGAGTATATAACAACCTGTCAGGAACATCAGCTGTGCTGTCTCTTCAGGGTCTGAATGTCTAGCAGTAATGGTCACATCACCATCACTGTTCTACAAGCTTCTCAAGTCTGTCTTCAAAATTAACCTTTACTCCCTCCTTGTTGCACCCTAACATGGAAATTCATTTCTATGATCCTTTCTATTATCCCGGAGGATGCCCTTATTCTTTCTTTGTTGGACAACCAGCTTAGTTCCTGCATCTTCTCCTGTCTCTGTTGTTATTAACCACTGTCTATCTTAAAACTAAAATTTGACTATTTCATTATGAAAAATTCATACAGAAAGTCCTCAAAACTTGTTGGACAATATTCTCTAGTGGGTCTTGTAATAGAGTAAAGAAGATACTTGGTTTCTATTCTTGGTTCTTGACACAATGTTAAACTCTTGGAAGATCCTGCATGATAAAAGGTGACAAAAGCAAGGTGGGAACCAATGCAGAATAACAGCAACCATGCCAACCCACCAACTCCAAACCAGTTCCGTATTTTGCTTCCCGTATGTGTATACCTATGTTAACAGCAGCACAATTCATAATAACTAAATCTTGGAAGCAGCCTATATGCCCAATAACAGATGACTGAATAAAGAAAACACAGTGTTTATATACTTATTGTATATACACATATACAATATACAATATATACAATATACAAACACAGTGTTAATATACAATAAAGAAGGGCTAGCTGAAGTCATTTGTAGGGAAATGGAAGCACCTTGAGACTATAATGTTAAGTGAAATAAACCAGACACACAAGCTTAAATATCACATGGTTTTAAAAACCTAAAATATGTAAAGAGCAAAATAAAGGAAAAACAGTAAGAACTAAGGAGATAGCTTTTTTGGTTTTTTTCCAAATAGGAAGGAGATGAGGAGATGGGGCGGGGAGAGAAGGGGCTACAAAAAGCATTAAGATGTATCCTGTTAATGTACCAACACACCATAAGAAATGTAATCATTATATATTGTAAACATGTATTAATAAAAATAAAAATGCGGTTTGGGGGAAGGTGACAAGAGCAACTTGATGAAACCATTGTTTGTGGGTCCTTATGAAGAGAGGGTTGGGTGTGCACAGCTTTTTGAACCTTAGGGATTTACAATGACATTTTGTAGCCTGTGTAATAACACTGATGGAAACACTAGAAGCGGACACACCCAATATATTACCAAAAGTGGTGGAGATTTTTTTTCAGAACCAGGAATCAAACTCAGGATTTTGTGCATGTCAAGCAAATGAGCTATATATATCCTGACCCCTGAAAGAGGTTTTAAGAAAGGCCTTGATTGCATGCCTTTGATTTCTGCATGTGGATGTGCATCAACCATGAAGGACCTTAGCCTCTTCCAGGGGCTGAGACCTCTGATCTCATTCTAGATGAGAATGTTTGGTTGGGTTTCTGCCAGCGCCCTTCAAGGGATCCCACTGAAACACGTAAGAATTATATTTTACAGGACTAGTTTTAAGGATCACAAAATAGATGATGATTTGTAGAACAGCCAGACTGAGCCTAGCATACAGCTTTCAGCACATGAATAGGTTCACTCCTTGTTCTTGAGAAGAAACATTTTTAATGAGGGATTTTGTCCCGTGTAAGGAGACAGGTGCTGTGCTGGGCCATGAGATGAAATGGTATTGGGTTCACAGTTCTGTCTTCAGAGGCACACGTAGGGGAGCCCAAGGGGCCAGTAGCACACGTTACCTCCACATCTACTTCCATTTTTGGCCCCAACCAATTCTGATCTTGGGCAGCCCACAACCCTTCGTTGATAGGGAAACCCAGAGACACCTAAAAGTTTTGGAGGGCTACTCTAAAACAGTCTGGGATAACAGCTACCAACCAGATGATGCTGGACAAACCAGGTCCAGTGGCTCCTGGACTCATCAGGTTTGTGGTGGCCAGGGCTGCTGGTGATGGTGCTCTTTTATGCTTGAGTCCAAACCTGCTCCTTCATTTTCCTTCTGGCCTTTGCACAGGAAACTTGCATTTCTGCTAGCAGCATGCAAACTCTCATCTCAGAAATCTGCCTCTACTGCTTGAAAGACTCTTTCTCTTTTTAATCCATTATCCCAGACTGTAGCAAGAGCAATTACCTGTTTTGTTTTTACCATTAGGCTGCTGTGGTGGTGAAAAGCAGACATTAAACCTAGAGGGCCAAGGAACTCAGCATTGCCCTCCTACCTACAAATATACCTAAGCCAGCATTACCAGGGATGAGTCCACACCTTGGACAACAGGGGAGCCCTCACACCCACAAAGCCTACAATCACCAAGCTTAGAGATGCTCAGTTCTCAACAGCCAACTGTTTTTGTGGTCTGCCTGTTTAAACTTCATATGAAAAAAACAAACAAACAAAAAAAACCCTTAAGTTCATGAAGGTTCAGAAAGCTTCCAAGGTTATCTAGGGAAGCACAGAAGCTAGTGTTGATACCCAGATCTAGTGGACCTCAATTAACTTTACCTCTGCTTGGGTACAATTTCTAAGTATGTGTGGATGAGGTACGCAAGACAATGTTAGGCAAATTTTGTTAAAAGATGTATATTCACTTTAACTTGAACAAAGATACAATTTACGAGACCTGCCATTTTGAAGCTATTACTGCTTAAAATGTAAACTGTATGTTTAAAAATAATCAACAGTGAAAATATTAAAGCAGTAAGTGAACATAACCCTCCTGAACAGGGGTAAGTGTGGAGTACTGTCTTCATTGTGGTTTCCATTACTCACATTGTGACCCAGCCACAATGCAGTACCAGGGTACCCCTGTACCCATCACTTGCACAGCTGTCTTCTGCTTCCTCTGAGGTCTACCTTTAGTCCAATAAGATTTGTTCTAAATCCAGAAGTCATGATGCAGTAACTATATAGCTCAGTTTGAGGTAGACTGAAACAAAAAGAATGCCAGACCACCACCTATTATAATACTGCAATTATGTTTGAACTAACTGGGGCTACAGATTTGGGCTCTGCCAACTCTACTGCATTTATTGAGTACCTGAAGTCTTCCAATCACGGCACTACTCTGAGATGGAATTGTGAAACAGTGAATATTGGCATTATTCAGTTTTTAAAAGAATGTAATGTTCCTGATTGCCAAACACTCCCATTTGCTCTGGATTTTGTCTTTCAAGTCTTCTAAAAACAGGTACTTCATAAACAGTAGCAAATGCATGAATCTTTTTTCTAAGGAATACAAAATTAACTGAAAATACACGTCTGTTCTTTTCACACTGAAGTACATACAAGGAGCACCTGATTAACCATGGATCTTCCTAATCTTATTAAATATCTAGAAGGGAGTAAAGATCTTTGTATTACAATGAATTATGAAATTAAAATGCACTTTATATGACCATTTATGATGAAACATAGATCAAAGAGTTTAAGTTATAACTGATTTTGAAAAAATTTTATTAGTAAAAAATACAAAGTAATCAAATGTAGATTTTTCCATTATTGAGTTTCAGCCTCATCTCCAGAAAGCCAGTTAGCCTCAGGACTTATCTGTGCAAAATCCCATTTCCTCAAGTCTACGAGGAATATGAAAATGTGCAGACAAATGTGCTAATGACATGAAATTCTTCCCAAGAAAGTAGATTCCTACAGATCTTCTGGAAGAGTCATCCTAGAACCCAAGTTGTAGTTCAAAATGCAGAATTCTGAACTAATGGCTCATTAGAAAAAAATATCAGCCACGGGCTCTAAAATCCTCAAACCAAATCACAATGTTGCTACGAAGGGCTGGACAGCATTACTATATCCATGGTCTCCTGCACCCTTTCTTCTGCTCCAATTTTCTACAGATTCTGTTACTTTAGCTTGATAAAATATTCCAAGTGTCCTGCTTCCTGCCATCTTATCAACTTTGAAGGTATTTTAATGCTCCAGTAAATTACACCAATATCCACATAGTTTTTCTCCTATCAACAAAGCCAGAACCTATTTATTAGCAATGTGCTATAGGCTGGAGCAAAGAAATAAATAATTCTACTCCCATTTCCTACTATAATTAGCTTACAATATCTTAAACGTGCTAGCATACCACATTCTGCCTACCACTTGTTGGTCAATACACAATTTTTAAGTTGGATTAACCCTTTTAAGTAATTATTGTACTTCAGCAAAACTAATTACATCTTTCACTTCCTATGTAAAGGGTTTCCTAATGTAATATCACTTAAGAGTCACACACAAGATCTGCTTAGCTTACAGTAATTAACACTCAAGGTGCATTACTCTGTTCTAAGCCTTTATTATTTAAAGGCTTAACTAACTCATGAACCCCCTTGGAGGTGAGCAGGCATCACTCCTATGTTACAGATGGTGACTTAGGTAACTTGCCCATGGTCATACAGCCACCTGTGGTCTTCTACAGTGCCTCTTTCTTCTTCTAGATGTTAGTCCACTGGCCATGTGCTGGTTCCACAAATTATGTGTATGCTTATATTCTTGGCATTACACAGAATGCATTATATAAAAACAATGACATACTTTGTAAGCTTTGAAATGACACATCAAATAGCTTATTAAAGATAAAAACCACTGACATTTCTGCAAAGAATCAAAATGATAAATAATAAAATTTAATCCTCATCTCTTCTATCTGCAATCATCTGGGAAAGCAAATTTACCTTTCTGGAACTTTATTTTACAACTCTGAAGGAAGTCTCCCTACAGTAAGATGGAATTAAAGTGAGATGTAAACACTTTCCCTGGAACCATTTTAATCTTTTCCTTTTGGGGGTCACTTTTCTTCTCTCAGAGATGGCCAATCTAAACTGCCCAAATAGTACTGGTAAGAAATGCCACATTTATAGCTTTAAGGTCCTTCAGTTTTCTGCAACTACAGAGAATATTCAAGCACAATCTTTGCTGAGCTCTTCTAAGAGTTTCAGCATTGAAAATGCAAATTTATCACTAACATATTTCAAGTTGGAAACTGAAATTCAAAGTCATAAAAAATTCAATTCAATAAAATTTATTGAGTGCCTATATGTGTATAGACTTTTATTAGACACTGAAATTCAGGCACAAAACAGACAGACCCCCCGCCTGAGGTCTTATAATCTAATTAGTATAATACAGATTAAAAACAGTAGACAGACAAGTTCCATGTTAATGCTCAGTTACCAACCAGTCAACATTAAAGACCTGTGATTAGGTAATCTAAAATGGCATCTAATCCTAAAATCATTTATAAAATGAATTTGGCCTTAGAATCCACAGCACTTCAAACAAGGTAAATTCCACTGCAAAAAAAGTCACAAAGATAAAAACATACTGAAACACTCAGGGGCACAATCAATGACTTTTGTTACTCTGGATCTTTTGTTTTCTTCTTATTATGGTCCGAAGCCTCCGTAATACCAATTTATCAGACAGAAGCATGTCATCTTGTTGTTCTAGGTAACTCAGTAAATTTTCAGTCCATTCAAGTGCAGCTTTATGGCTAATATGCTTCTCAGGATTCAACTCTGCTTTTTTAGTTTTACTTGAAGGCTTTCGTTCAACAGCCTTGGGATGGTCCTCAGCACCTTCACTGTCTGTCAGCACCTGACAGCTGGAGTTGTTACTCTGGGAGTCAAACCACTGATCAATATTCTTAATGTCAACGTGTTCACAGTCTTCTGTATTCTGTAAAACTGTCGCTAAGTTAGCTGCTAAAATGGCTCCTTCATCAATGTTCATGACTGAATTTTCTTCATTGCCAGGGAAAAGCTTTCGCCATGCTTTGGTTATGGTACTTGCTTTTATCATGTTCCAAGCCCTAGATACCTCATAAATTGCATCCAACACTGTCAAGTTCTTCCAAAACATTTTTGGCTCAGTTCCTTCATCCATATATTTCTGGAGAAGTCCTGCTCGGTAGTATCTTTTTACTGTGGTTAAAACTCCCTGGCTCATTGGTTGAATCAGACTTGTAACATTTGCTGGCAAATATTTCACAATTATTCTGCCATCATCTGAACTCAATAGTTCTTCATTTGGATGTGCTGGGGGGAAATCTAAAAGAAGAACTGCTTTTTCTAGAAGACCTTTGGATCTCAAATGCTTCTGTACTTGTGGCACAAAATACTTATCAAACCACTGTCTAAAAACAGACTGCTCTATCCATGCACCTTTTTGACTGAAGTAAGTGACAGGAAGGTTTGAAAGGTCAGTTCCTTTGAACGCACGGGGTTTCTTTGCTTTCCCCACAACACAAAGATTAAGTTTGTGTAAACCTGTGGCATTTGCACAACACATTATAATGATTCTTTCTCTGCTTGACCTATACTCAGCAGTATTTCGCTCAGTGTCAAGAACTAATGTCCTTGATGGTAGACATTTCCAGAACAACCCAGTTTGGTCAGCACCATAAATTTGCTCTGGTTGTAGATTCTCTCTCTCTACAAATTCCTGAAAGTTACCACAAAATTCACTGGCAGCAGTTTCATCTCCTTTTAATTTTGTTCCTTTACCAGCAGCCTTTGGGATACCATGGCGCTGTTTGAATCGAGTTAGCCAGCCAGATGATGCATTAAAATCACCTTCCATCCCCAAAGCATCAAAAAAGAACTTCGCTTGTTTTGCACAAATAGTTCCAGAAACTGGAATCCCATCTGTCTTCTGTTGGTTAAACCACTCTATCATCACTCTATCAAGTTCCTCATAGGTTGATGACTTCATAGATTTACGTTTGGATACACCACTTGTGGGATCTGAGCTGTTTGCATAATTTATAATCCTTTCTTTGTTCTTTTTAATATCACGAACTGTTGACTCCCCAATTCCATATACCACAGAAAGTTTTTTGAAAGAGATACCTTCCTCAAGTTTCTTAATAATGTCAAGTTTATCTTTAATTGTCAATACCACACGCTTACGTTTCCCCAACATTTTAAGTGTCTAATATTTTTAATTAACAACTTAAGATTTGAAAAGAAGCTAGAAATTGGACTTTAAGATTGTTCCTGTGTCCTACTTAGTATGATGGCTGATTCACAGATAAAAGTCTAAAAGAGTCGCTTCACTTGGATTTTAAAACTCACATACTTCCTATAAAAAGGAACAGCATCAATTAACCCCATCTTTATTTTCTTCCTCCTCATATACAGTGTTTTTAAAACTTGAAATGTTATCAAAGTCTAGAAACTGAACTACTACTACACTGCTAAGATCTCTAAAATTATCCTACTGCATACTGCAGGTAAGGTTCTTTGCTAAAACCAGGAAGACTCAGGTTGAGTATTTGGAGACATGAGCAGAAAAAACAGAGTTTAAATTAAGAAAAGTCTTGCAAAGTTGACATATAGGAAAATATGAGAAAAGTTAATTCCTTATGTTATTTTTGTCAGGAAGTGAACTGAGGAATGCTGTCTCTTCTAAGCAAAGGACTAATGTAAGTTGCACAGGAAAGTGTTTAGGAAAATCCTAACAAGCAAGTTAAGATGTGCTGAACAAAAGTGAAAAGTGCAAAAGAAGTGAAAGTGGACAGGCAGGAAACTGTACTTGAACGCAACACAAACTTATACCTAATGGATTTGGCCACTGGAAAGGAGACCGGTGGGCAATAGGTGATGTCACATGATTAAAGAAAGCACCAAAAAACTTCATTGGTGGAAATCAGAATCCAAGGTAGAGACTATGGGTGAAGGCGGCACGGTGAAGATGTTACAATAATCCTGGAGAAAGTTGATCTTCCAGGGTCCAACGGAAGTAGTTTCTGTGGGGCTGTATAGGTACTTGGAGCCTCTGAAACCTAAAAAAATACCAAAAACATTTTATTTTCAGTATTAGTGTCGGAGGCATTATCCACATCTACCCTGCAACTATGGTGAGAAAACGAGCGCCTCCAACCAATTGTGATGGCTAAACACGATAAATAATGCTTCTAAGCATTATTTGGGGACCGAAGGGGACCTGGGTCGCCTACCTCCTCAAATTAAGAGGTCACAGAGAAGCCGTGTGAGCGAGGGCCTGCCCGCCAGGCGAGCTTGCGGAGCGCGGGCTGCTCTCCTTCGGCGACGGACCCGGGTTCCGTCCGGACGCCAGCGACCAGGGTGTCACCGGACGGCCAGCGAGCGGCTGGGTGAAGAGGACGCGGGTCCGCCGGCCGCGGGCATCGCTTCCCGCCTGGCAGCTCAGCGGCCGGACCGCACGGAGAGCAAATGGAGGCTCCCTGGGGACGCCGACACCGGAGGCACAGCGGCAACAGCGGCAGCAACAGCAGCAACAGCAGCGACGGGAGCGCGTCGCGCCGGAGCCGGAAGGCGGGGGATTAGCGAGCACGCGCGCGGCCCGCAGGCGCATTGGGCCAGCGAAGGGGCGGGGCTGCGCGCGGCGGAGGCGGGGCTACGCGAGCAGTGGGCGGGGAGCGCGAGGCGCGTGGGCGGGGTTGCAGGCTCTGCTGCGTCGGGATGAGGGACGCTTCCATGGCAGGCAGCGGGCGCTACAGGCTCGTCGTGTGTCTGCGTTTTCCAGGAGGCCGGGTCTGCGGGTTTGGAGTCCTCCTCTCCCGGAGGGAATAAAGCTCACGCTGCGGCGGCCAGTGACGAGGAAAGGCAGCGCACGTGGAGCGTGTTTACAAACACCGCGGCTATAGCTAAGCGGGAGAAGGGCGTGCTGGCCGGCTCTCCGGAGACCGAGCCTTCCGGAGCTCGCAAACCAGGACCGGGCGGCCTCGCACAGCGCAGTTCAGCCCACTGCGCCTCACCCGCGCCGGAGTCTGCGCGTCACGGGGACACCTGTTGTGCCGGTTCAGGGAGGAAACGCTCACTCTGGTTTTCTTTTTCGCGCTCTTTTTTCCTCCTCCTCTTCCACATTCTTCGCCTCTCTCTTTTGAAAGTTGGAATAGTCTTTTTTGTTGTGTTTTCAAACTTGCGGACGCAAGCACAGACAGCATCTAACCGCTTGAGCCCCCAGAAACGGAGCGTCTCCTCAGGTCTCTGACGAGGCAGAGGCAGCTTTGTTGTGGGCGTCCTGGAGTTGTCACACTGAAACCGACCCCAGCATTCACACAGCTGAAGAAAGATGTGGAGTGCAGACCTTTGCTCTGACCCTCACTTCTTCAGATTGCACAGATGTCTTCCCTGGCCCCGCAGCCCTCCACTCTCTGGCCTTGCTAGAAAGTCTGATTTCCTTACTCTGAAATTGTAAGTGCCTTTTCATGAACATTTTTTCCCCCAAAGGAAAATCCCTTCCCCTAACGCCTGCCCCTTTGTGGCTTTCAAGCGACCCAGTCCCTTCCTCGCAGTTTTGGTTGAGTCTTCTGGGTGGCAATACAATTGCAGGATAGTTTTATGTAACTTTTTAATGTTTTCTCTAATTTTGCAAGGCGCGTGGAACACTTGCATCTGATCATTTCTCCTAAGAGGAGACTCCTGATTCTAACAAGCCGCCAGCCCTGTGGGAAGAAGGTGGCCTGCAGCCAAGGTGCAGCTGCTTTCCCTTCACCCTCCTGGGATCACGCTGTCTCCTGGTGTGTAAATAATAATACTGCCTCTTCTTTCCCTCTGTCCCACGTGTGCTCTTGGCATGTACCCGTGTTTTCCTCAATTTACGTCTTGTAGCTGTTCCCTTTTGGTCACCGTGTGCAGATTTCCACATCTCTTCATTTTTCTCAAAACACAACTTTACTCAGGGCAGTTTGTAGTTAAGTAGGCTTTTAGTAAGACTTTAAGGCAGCTGACCTTTTTACAAAGCATTGTTTCCTCTGGGAAACTTTCTCCTTTGCTAAAGGGAGGGGTTGGTAATTGTGATTTTAGAGTAGGAGAGATGGAGTGAGGGGGACAAAATAGAATGTTAAGACTATTGTGGAGCCATTCTGATGGACGCAGGGAGGGTAGTTACGTTTCATCACTCATTTGTCCAAATGCACAGCCTTTAAGGTAAACATTGGAAGGTGGCTGGTGGTGACATCGGTGTAACTTTTATCTATTACCACAACTTCCCTCGGCTCTAGCTGGGATGCTGATGAGGGAGGGGAAATCGCTACATCTCCCCACTCAATTTTGCTGTGAACTTAAAGCAACTGTGGGAAAAAGTCTCTTTCGGCTAAGCAAGATGATGTGCACCTGTAGTTCTAGTTACTCAAGAGGCTGAAGCAAGAAAATTGCTTGATGGCAGCCTAAGCAACATAGACTATCTACAACAAAGATAGTTACAAAAAATTAGAATGCTGTCCATCCTATTATTTGTATTATTAAGGTCCTCGTTGGCCACAGGAGATTTTTTTTATCGTTAATTTATCTCTGTGACTCACAACCTCCCTCTTACTACCTCAGCATTTAAGAAAAATATCTCGGTCCTCCCTCTCTCCTTCCCTTACAGATGCTTGTGAAAACTTAAGGATTCCTTTGACTTTATTATTGGAGCAATTTTGTACTTTTTTTTCTTAATTGCCCTTACCTTTCATTAGGGTCTATTCTCTAACTGAAAGCCAACATTTCACTTCTTGGAGAATTCTGCCACTAGTATTCCTTTCCTTCTACATACACACAGTCTGATCCCCATCCCCACCCCCACCCGTGCTGGGAATTGAATCCAGGACCTTGCTGGGCATTTGGTACCCCACAAAGCTATAGTGCCGGCTGTCTCTCAGTCCTTTTACCAGCATTGTGACATGTTACTTCTGTTTGCTGCATGAAAAAGGCTTAAAATTATATGAATATTAAATATATGTAGCAGAACAGAGTCAAACCTAGGGCATTATACCTTCACCACCATCCTCTACCTACACTATCACAATAAAGTTGTTTCACTCAAAGATCCTAAAAGAAAAAGCAAAGTTGTCATTTATTAAATAGAATATTTAGCACTAACCTGCCAAAAAGGCATTGTAGTCACAAGAGCACTGTAGTCTGTAGTGGTGTTCACCAGATAGCATTTCGTTTGTTAAAAAGTGGGTTTCTTGAAAAGTACTCCAAATCACCTGAGTGTAGCTATGTTTCTCCTTATAAGTTCTGCATTTTCTTTTCTGTTGAGATAATATCAGTGACCTTATGGATTCATTATTAAGTGTTATTCTTCATGCCTGGCAGTTTTGTGGTATCTCTAGAAAGAGTAAATTCTTGAAGCTAAGGAAATGTATTTCTGGTTTTTTATTTCTATTTTTTTTAATTTAAAAATTTTCAGAGTCGGAGAGTAACAATAATACATTTCATATAATTATCTTCAGAGTCATTACTCAGGGAACAAGATATAACCATAATGTATTAACTTTTACCTGGCTTCCTTTCCCCTTTGCCTCATCACTTTCTCTTTTCTTTTGTTCAGTTTCTTCCCCGCTGACAAAATCTACTGTACATTTCAGTTCCTATTTACTCATTCACCTTAAAGTAGTGTGACTATATGATGTTTACACATATGGGTCTGATATATTTCACTTATGAATATGGTCTCAAGATGCATCCATTTACCTAAGAAAGTATGGCTGAATGATACTCCATTATATTAAAAAGCCACATCTTTTTTTTGTTTTATCCATTCCTTAGTTAATGGGCATGTGGGGGTGTTTGCAGGATTTAGCTATTACAATTTGTGTCACTATAGACATAGGTGCACATATATCACTATGGTATGATATTTTTAATTGTTCTGGAAAGATACCACCCAGAGGGGGAATAGCTGGGTTGAATAGGATCTGTAATCCTAATTTATTGAGGAATCTTCACACTAATTTCCACAATGGTTGCACCAGTCTACACTGTCACAACAGTGGAGAAGATTCCTTTTACCCACAGCACCATGAGCATTTGTTATTGGTTGATTTATTGATAGTAGTCATCCTCTCTAGAGTGAGATAGAATATCAATGTTTTAATTTGCATCTTTTAGATGACTATTCATGTTGAACATTATTTCATATATTAATTTGCCATTTTTATTCATCTAAAATGCACATTTTTGGATTGAGTCTTTGAATTTGGGGGGCCTGACTTTTTAAAAATTCTTTATGTTTTGGATATAAGTCCTTTGTCTGATGGAAAACTTGATGTATTTTTTTCCCATTCTGTGGGTTGTCTTTTCACTCTGTTGGTGATTTCTTTTGCTGTGCAAAAAGCTTTTTAGTAAGGTGAGATCCCATTTGTTGATTTTGGTAGTATTTCTCTAGTGGTCTGGGTTTTGTTCTCTGCCTCCACCTATGTCTTTAAGATTTGTACCTATTTTCTCTTACAGTAGATTTAGTGTTCTGTTTTAATATTTAGATCCTTGATCCATTTTTTACTTTAGTGCATAGTGATAAGCATGGGTTCAATTTTGTCTTTAGCATGTGGGAAGCCAGTTTTTCCAGCACTATTTATTTATTTATTTAAATATTTTTTTTTTTTTTTTTTTTGAGACAGGGTCTCGCTATGCAGTTCAGGCTGGCCTTGAACTCACTTTGTAGCCCATGCTGGTCTAGGATCCTCTCACCTCAGCCTCCTGAGTGCTGGGATTACAGGCGTGAGCCACCAGCCCCAGCTCCAGCACCACTTATTAAAGAGACTGACTTTCAGTGAACATGTTTGGCCCCTTTGGCAAAGATAAGGTGACTGATTGTGTTTGGAGTTGCATCTTTTCTGTTCCACTGTCTCAATACCATACTGATTTTATCACAGCAGCTTTTTAGTATAATTTCAAGTTAGGAATTGTGATGCCCCTGACTTATCTTTGTTGCCCAGAATTGCTTTTACTATTAGAAGTCTCTTCTGGTTCCAAATTTTAGAAGTATTTTCTCTAGTTTTGTGAGGTATGCTAATGGATTTTGATTTGGATTGTATTAAATCTGTATAACAATACTGGAAGTATGGTCATTTTCACTATGTTCATTCTTCTTATCCATGAGCAAGGGATATCTTTCTATTTTCCGATACCTCTTCAATCTCCTTTTTCATAGTACTGTAATTTTCAGTGTATAGATCTTTTATTTTCTTTGTAAATTGATTCCTAAGTATTTCATTGTTTTCAATCGTATTATAAAGGGGGTGGGTTCCCCATTTTCTCTCTCTGTAAGTTTGTTGCTTGCATACAGGAATGCTATTGATGTTTGAGTGTTGACTTTGTATCTAGCTATACTGCTGAATTTGGTTATTAAATCTAGAAGTTTTTGGTGGAGTTTTTGGAGTCTTCTATGTAGAGTATCATGCACTTGCAAATAATGATAATTTAACTATTTCCTTTCCTATCCATCTTTACTTTTGTTTCTTCCTCATCTAATTCCTCTGGTTAATGTTTCTAGAACAGGATTGAATGCGAGTGGTATTATTGGACATCTTTGTCTTGTTCCTGATTTTTTCAGTTGAAAGCTTTCAATTTGTAAACGTTTAGTTAACAGTTGGTTTGTCATAAATGGTTTTTATCAGATTGAGATGAATACCATCTATTCCAATTTTCTGTAGGATTTTTATCATGAATGAATGTTGGACTTTGTCAGTTTTTCTTCATTTACTGAGATGATCTGTAATTTTTATCTTTGTTCAGTTAATCTGTTGGTTCATATATGTTGAGCCATCCCTGAATGCCTGCAATGTATCCTACTTGGTCATGGTGTTTAATCTTCCTGATGATTTGCTGCATTCTGTTTTCTAGCATCTTATAAAGAAATTTTGAATGTATGTTCTTTAGGGAGACTGACATGTAGTTTTCTTTCCGATTGGGTTCACCTCTGGATTTGGAATCAGGATAATACTTGCTTCCAGGAATGATTTTGGAAGTGTTGCTTCCCTTTCAATTTCCTTAAAGAGCTCCAACATTATTGTCATTAGTTTGTCTCTAAATTTCTTACAGAATTCAGTAGTGAATCTGTAATGACCTTGGCTTTTCTTTGCTTCTAAGTTTTTAATAACGCTTTCAATTTCATTAACTGATACAGGGTTAGTTAGAATTTTAATATCTTCTTGATTTAGTTTTGGCAATTTCATTGTGTCTGGGACTCTCTTTTTTTCTGTTTTTCGTTTATTAGAGTATGGATCCTTTAAGTATTGATGATCTTCTGGATTTCTGTAGTATATCTTATGATTTTTTTCCCCCTTTCATTCCTAATTGCTTGAATTCACATTTTTTTTTATTTTGCTTTTCTCTTTTTATGAAGTTGGCTAATGGTTTATCAATTTATTCTTTCAAAGAACCACCCTTTCAATTCATGGATTCTTTGTGCTATTTAATCTCAATTGCATTAATTTATACTCTTATTATAATTTTCTCCCTCATAAGAGCTTGGGTTTGATTTGTTCTTTTTCTAGAAGTTTGAGCTTCAACATTAGGTTGTTTACTTGAGCTCATTCCATTTCCCTGATATGCGAGTTCATCACTATGAATTTCCCTCATAAGACTGCTTTCATTGTATTCCATCAGTTCTGGTATTGTTTGGCATTATCTTTTAATTATAGATACTGTTTAATTTCATTTTTATTTTCTTCTGTGACATATTTGTTGTTCAAAAGGGTGTTGTTTAATTTGCGTGTGTTTATAGAGCTTTGTGATTTCTTTTATCATTGATTTCCAGTTTCATTGTGTAACAGTCAATGGTATGTATAGGATGATTTCAGTTCCTCTACATTTACTTAAGCATGTTTTATGGGCTAATATATGGTCTATTTTGGAAAATATGCCATGTGAGGCTACAAGGAATGTGTTTTCTGATGATGTAGGGTAGAACACTCTGTCCAAGTCTAGTAAGTCCATTTGTTCAAAAATTTGGTTCAGTTCTAGTACTTCATTGTCCATTTTTTCATTTAGTTGAAATTTGTTTGTGAGAATAAGGTATTAAGGTCCCCCACTGCAATTTTATAATTGCTTATTTGATTTTTCATGTCTTTTAATATTTGCTTTATGTGGTTCAGTGCACCAGTATTTGGTGCATATCTATATTTTTATTGCTATCTCTTCTTCTTGGAGCTTTCTCTTAACAAGTATGTAGTGACCTTCTTTCTACCTTTTGACCAGTTTTGTCTTAAAGTTTACATTGTCTGAAAATAGAATAGTTGCCCCTGCTTTTTTCTGGATTCCTGTGGCATAGAATATTGTTTTCTATCTTTGACTTTTAGTCTGTGAATTTCTTTTTGGGTTAAATGTGTTTCTTGAATTTAGCATATTGTTGGATCTTGTTTCTAGATCCATTCTTCCAGTATGTGTCTTTTGATGGGTACATTGAGACTCTTTACACTGAAGGTTATAAGTAATATGTATTGGCTTGTTTTTCTCACGTTACTTTCTTGATGTTAGTTCCCTACTTTTCCTCTCTATTTTATTGCTTACCCTGCCTGGTAGTTTCTGTTCTCAGAATTTTGGTCATTTTTATATTTGTCTGGAATGTCTTTCAGTACTATTTATAGGGTCAATTTGATGTTCACAAATTTCTTCTGTTCTTTGTCATGAAAGTATCTTATTTCTCCATTGATTTTTAAAGGATAGCTTTTCAGAGTGCATCAATCTTGATTTAAAATTGTTTTCTTCTGGGCTTGAAATATCTCACTCCAACCTCTCCTTTAGAGTTAACACTGAGAAGTCTGCTGTGATTCTGGGGGTGGGGATTGCGGCTTTTTGGGGAAGGATCTGTTGTGATTCTGATGGACTTTATTTTATAGATGATTTTTTTTCCTGTAGTGCTTTTAATATTTTATTCTTGTGTTAAATTTCTGCAATCTTTATTATATGCCTTGGTATAGATTTATTTTGGTTATGCATACTTAGGGTTCTGTATGCTTCGTTAGTTTGTATGTCAAATTCTTTATACATGTTTGGGAACTTTTCTGACATTATTTCTGTGAAGAGGTTTTTAATAACTTTTGTGTTAGCTCCAGCTTTTGTGTTGACTCCAGTCAATCTTACGTTGTTCTTCTTTGCTTCCTTTTGTAGCTGTTGGATTAATTTTTTTTATGATCTCTTGGCATTTTTAAGATCTGTTTCTTTTCCTGATCACTAGACACAATCCTACCTTCTAGATCTGCTATCCTGTCCTCACTTTCATTCAATCTGTTGCACATACTTTCAGTGGAGTTTTTAATCTCCTGGATTTCTATTTGGATTTGTTTCATTGATTCCATTTCTTTTTTATTTTGAGCATTCATTGTTTTCTTAAACTCCTCTATCATTTTTATCAGTGTCTATTTTAATGTTCATTTTGATCAATTTTTTTTTTTTTGCATCTTAGAATTATTTTGCTATAGCCTCTTCCACTTGTGTTTTTCACTTCTGTTGCTATCATATCAGGAAGTTCCAATGTTTGGCTTCTGATTTCCTCTCTTTGAGCTATGGACTTGTATTTTGTAGCTTGGACATTTGGGTTTGCATTTTACTTCTTCATTTTGTCATTTTTTTATTTTCTGTTTTTTAATTTTTATTTTGTTTTCTGTGTTGATGCTTGCAGATTTCATAGATTAGATAAGCTTTTTCCCTGGTATCAAGGTTTCACTAGCAAATGTCTGTTCCTCTGGATGTCTTCTAGATGTAGATGATTCTTGGCCTTTATGTCTATCCCAAGAACCTACCTTCCCAATATAGTAAGATTGTAAAGTTGTTAACTATTTGACTCAGAGCCCATTCTTTTGATACTGGACTATAGTGATGGTTATGACCCCTTACAGTCACAGTGTTGTCAAACGGGAGAAAAACTGATTATAACAGGTGTGACATCCTAGTTAAAGTAGTATAGTTAGCAATAATAAGAGACTCAAGAACAGCCTGGTTTCTTACAAACTGTGGTAACTATTAACCTGATACGTTTAACTATACAAGCAAATTCTACATTTATATAATACAATCCAATATATACCAGGAACTTATATACAATGATTTTCCCCTTAATGGAATGATTTTACCCTGCTGGGGTAGGGTGTTAAAAGGGATAGACCGTAGGATGGAGAGATGAATGAGATTAAATATAGTAGGAACAAGGTTGGAGGGTAAAGGGTCATCATCCAAGTTTTGGGTAATTGTAGGGCATGATGGAAGGGCGGAAAGAGAAAGCGTAGGATTATTGATGTGTTAACTTTAAGGAGAAATGATATTTACTTGCATGAAAGTATAAAATCAAGGGATGTTGTTGACAAAAGGGAGGAAGAGGACAAGTAGAAATAAAACAAGTCATGAAAAAATAAATCATGAAAGAGAAAAGAAAAAACACAGAAAACAAAAATAAACACATGCACAGAAAAAGCCAACAAACAAACACACATGGAAAAGCAAAACAGGACAAAATAGAACAGAGAAAATAAAAAAAAAAATCAACCCAGCTAGTTACAAAGAAGAAAACCAATCAGAAAAGGGTAAAAGTAAAATTCCTCTAGTGTCTATATAAGTCTGTGCTAGGTTCAAGTGAGATCACAGAAAATGTTTAGCCAGATTTGCAGGTGGATTTGTGCTAGATATGAATCTGGTCTTGGCCTCTGGATTTGGGACTTGGGACTAGTCTTCTATAGCTGGAGTTCTCCCCAGCCCTTTAGGGAAGAATAAAAGGTGACAGCCAGCCCTACCTTCCCACTTCTGTTCCACGTGTCTTTTTGCTCAAGCACTACACTATTTCACCTAACTTACCAGCTGTTGGCTCATATTCTTACTGCTGCTTCAGACTTTCCAGGCCTTCAGTCCCACCTTCCCATTGTGTGCACCCCAACTATGGCCTTACTATGTCACTGGCAGTCTTGCCAGCCTGCCCCTAGTCCTCTGGATGAAGGGAGAATTGCTCAGAGCTCCATTTCCTTTTTCATTGTCTCTTATTTCCCTGGAGATTTTTTGTTCTTGATACCGAATTAGACGAAAACAGAAAGTTTTTTATCATGATACTATTTCAAATGTGTTATCCCTATTTAATATCAGATAGTATTAGTCTCTATTAACAATAAAAAATATTCACTGCTAATTGAAAAATCAGTGGTTTGCACAAAAACTACTTACTGTCATCTGCTTTCTGAGTTATAAAGCATTTCGGGACTTTTTTCTAGCTAAAATGTAATTGTTATTTATTTTTGGTACTGGGCATCAAATTCATGACCTTGCTGTTTGCCAGGTACGTGCTGTACCACTGAGCTATATCCTTGGCCCAATTTTCTTTTCTTTTAAAAAAATGTTTTAAATTTTATTTAAAGAGATTAAGACAAAAGAGGACAGAACAAACCAGATCAGAACAGAAAAATGTAAGCAACGCAGCACTTCACCACAAGACAACCGGATATTAACAGTAGCTACCACAATGTCTCTTTCTTTGAAATAGTTGAGCTTCACATACAATAGAATCAAACATAACAAAATAGTATAAAACCATTCAAGAGAATTAAAGTATTACAGGGCATTCAGAAATAAATAACAGAAAACGAACGATGGCTACTATATTATCTCATTTTCCATAGAAAATTTGTTTATACTATCACACATATTAAAATCCAATAAGACACAACATGAGAGAACCAGTGAAAACAGAAGAACAAAAGCATGGTAGGTTTTCAAAACAAGATGATATTAAATCAGCACTGACTATTATAATGTCTTGTTTTTTTACAAAATAGCTGTTCATACTATCACAGATAATAAAATCAAACAAACCAGGATAAAATCATTACAACTAATGAATGCAAACATTATAACGCTTCAGAGCTATGTAATGGGAAATCATGATTTCCATAAACTCTTATGTACTCTTATCATTTCTTACACTAAGGAGGCTATATGGTCTTTATACATGTGAGTTTGATTTATTTTGCTATGAGTATGATCTCAAGTTGCATCCATTTATTTATATATATCCCAGTGTGCTCATTCTTTATAGCTGAGTAGTACTCCATTGTATAAAAATATCACAAATTTTGTTTATCCCTACCTCAGTTGATGGACACTTAGGTTGTTTCCAAGATCTGGCTATTACTAATTGTGCTGCTATAAACACAGGTGCACATCTATCACTGTGGTATGATGTTTTCAATTCTTCTGGGAATATGTCTAAAAGTGGAATAGCTGGGTCAATGGGACTTCCAATCCTAGCTTTTGAGAAATCTCTAGACTGATCTCCACAATGGTTGCACCAGTCTACACTCCCACCAACAGTGCAGGAGAGTCTCTTTTTCCTCACAGCCTCTCCAGCATTTGTTGTTGGTAGTTAATCCTGGCCATTCTTTCTGGAGTGAGATGGAATCTCAGTGTTGTTTTAATTTGCATTTCTTTAATGACTAATGATGATGAGCATTTTTTCATGTATTTATTTGCCATTTGTATTTCTTCATCTGAGAAGTGTGTATTCATCTCAGATGCCCATTTTTGGATTGGGTCTTTGAATTTCAGGGGTCTGATTTTTTTTAAATTCTTTATATGTTTTAGACAGAAATCCTTTGTCTGAGGGACAGTTCGCTAAAATTTTTTCCCAGTTTGTGGGTTTTCTTTTCTCACTATGCTGGAGAGTTCTGTCGTCAACGCATAAACTCTTTAATAAAACGTGATTCCAGTTATTGATTCTGGGAAGTATTTCCCATGTGGTTTGATTCCTGTTTACGAATTCTCTACCTACCTCTATGTCTTCAAGATTTTTACCTAATTTGTCTTCCAACAGAGTTAGTGTTTCTGTTTTAATATACAGATCTTTGATCCATTTAGATTTTAGTTTAGTACGTGGTGATAGCCATGGGTCTAGTTTTAGTTTTTGGCATATGGAGAGCCAGTTTTTCCAACACCATTTATTAAAGAGACTGTCATTATTCCAGTGAACATGTTTGGCCCTTTTATCAAAGATAAGGTGGTTGAGTGTGTTTGTAGTTGTGGTTGTATCTTCTAATCTATTCCATTGATCTTCAGCTCTGTTTTTATTCCAGTACAATGTTGATTTTATTACAGTAGCACTGTAGTATAACTTCAAGTCAGGGATTGTGATGCCTCCTGCCTTGCCTTTGCTGCTTAGAATTGTCTTTGCTATTCTAGGTCTGGATCCAGATGAATTTTAGGAGTGATTTCTCTAGATCTATGAGGTATGTTGATGGGATTTTCATTGGGATTGTATTGAATCTATATAACATTTTTGGGAGAATGGCTATTTTCACAAGATTTATTCGTCCTATCCTTGAATAAGGGATGTCTTTCCATTTTCTGAGATCCTCTTCGATTTCTTTTTTCAGAGCATTGCACTTTTCCTGTATAGACCTTTTACTTCTTTCGTGAGATTAATTCCTAAGTATTTCACTTTTTTGGATGCTAGTGTGATGGTGTAGCTTCTCTTATTTTCTCTCAGTGATTTTGTTGTTAGTGTATAGAAATGCTATTGATTTTTGAGTATTGATTTTGTATCCAGCTACATTGCTAAATTTATTTATTATATCTAAACGTCTTTCAGTGGAGTTTTGGGGGTCTTCTATGTAGAGTATCATGTTATCTGCAAAAAATGATAATTTAACTTCCTATTTTTACTCCTTTTGTTTCTCTGTCTTGTCTAATTGCTCTGGCTAGTATTCCCAGTACTATGTTGAATAGGAGCAGCGATAAGTGATATCCTTGTCTTGTTTCTCATTTTAAGGTAAAGGCTTTCGGTTTTTGGCCATTTAATATGATGCTGGCTGTTGGTTTGTCCTAGATGGCATTTATCATATTGAGATAAAGCCCATCTATTCCAATTTTCTGTAAGGTTCTTATCATGAATGAGTGTTGGACCTTATCAAAAGCTTTTTCTTCATCTATAGAAATGATCATGTGATTCTTGCTATTGGTTCTATTGATATGGTGGATTATATTTATTGATTTCCATATGTTGAACCATCTCTGCATGTCTGGGATGAATCCCACTTGGTCCGTGGTGCATAATCTTCTTGATGATTTGCTACATCCTGTTTGCCAATATTTTATTGAGGATTTTTGCACCTATGTTCATTAGAGAGATTAGCCTGTAGTTCTCTTTTTCAATAGGGTCATTCTCAGGTTTTGGTACTAGAGTAATATTTGCTTCCAGGAATGCCTTAGGAAGAATTGCTTTCCTTTCAATTTCATTGAAGCATTTGAGGAATGTCGGCATTAAGTCTTCTTTGTATTTCTTGTAGAATTCTGCAGTGAATCCGTCTGGGCCTGGGTTCTTCTTTGTAGGTAAGGACTTAATTATATTTTCAATTGCATTAATAGAAATTGGGTTATACAGCTTCTTGACCTAGCTTTGGTACTTCATGTATTTCTAGGAATCTGTCCATTTCTTCTGTGTTATCAAACCTATGAGAGGACAGGTTTTCAAAATAGGTGTTGATATCTTCTGTATTTCCACAGAGTCTGTAGTGGTTTCAACTTTTTCATTCCTTATTGCATGAACTTGAGTTTTTTTCTTTCCTTTTTAAAATAAGGTTGTGTAGGGCCTTATCAATTTTATTTATTTTCTCAAAGAACCAACTCTTTGATTCACTGATTCTTTGGATTGTTTTCTTAGTCTCTATTGCATTAATTTCTGCTCTGATTTTTATAATTTCCTCCCTTCTTTTGGCTTTGGGCTTGACTTGCTTTCCTTTTTCTAGATGTTTGAGGTGGCAGCATCAGGATGTTTATTTGTGTTCATTCTGTTTTCCTGATATGGGAACTCAGTGCAATAAATTTTCCTCTGAGGACCACTTTCATTGCGTCTCCACAGATTCCAGTAAGTTGTTTTTGTATTTTCGTTTGCTTGCTGGTATTGTTTTATTTCGTCTTTAATTTCCCCTGTGACCTGCTGATTGCTCAAGAGTGTATTATTCAATTTCCATGTGTTTGTGTGGCTTTTGCATTTCTTTTATCATTAATTTCTAGTTTCATGGCAGTATAATCTGATAACATGCATGGGATAATTTCAGTTCTTTTGCATTTATTTAAATATGCTCTGTGGGCTACTATATGGTCTATTTTAAAGAATGTCCCATGTAATGCTGAGATGTATGTATAATCTGATGTTGTTGAATGGAACACTCTGTATATGTCTATCAAGTCCATTTGTTCACAGGTGTGGTTCAGTTCTGTTATTTCTTTGCTGATTTTCTGTCTGGTTGATCTGTCCCTTGATGTCAATGGTGTGTTAAGGTCTCCTGTTATAATTGTGTTATTGCTCATTTGATTTTTCATTTCTATTAATACTTGCTTTGTATAGCTGGGTGCTCTGGAATTTGGTGCATGTATATTTAAGATTGTTATTTCTTCCTCTTGAAGTTTTCCCCTAATTAGTATGTAGTGACCTTTTTTTATCTCTTCGGATCATTCTTGGTTTGAAGTTAACATTGTTGGCAAATAGAATAGCTGCCCATGTTTTTTTTTTTTTTTTTTTTTTTTTTTTTTTTTTTCAGTTCCTATTGCATGAAGTATTGTTGTCCATCCTTTGACTTTCAGTCTGTGAGTTCCTTTTGGGTTAGATGGGTTTCTTGTAGACAGCATATGGTTGGATGTTGTTTCTTGATCCATTCTGCCAGTCTGTTTCTTTTAATTGGTGAATTGAGACTATTTACATTAATGTTATAACTGTTACATATTGGTTGATTGTTGACATGTTATCTTTCTGCTTTTGCATGTTTATCTTTCCATTCTGTTTGTGTGCCTTGCTTAGTGGTTTTTCCTGTGTGTATCTAGAATGTCTTTCAATATTTCTTGCAGGGTTACTTTGGTGACCATGAAGTTCTTCAGCTCTTCTTTGTCATGGAAGTGTCTTATTTCTCCATCCATTTTGAAGGACAGTTTTACGGGGTGCATGTCTGGGTTGGAAGTTATTTTCTTTTAGGACCTGAAATACTTTGTTCCATGCTCTTCTTGACTTTATAGTTTGTGTTGAGAAATATGCTATGACTCTGATAGGTTTTCCTTTACAGTTGACCTGTCTTTTCTCTCTAACTCTCTCTTTAATAATCTGTTTTTATGTTAGATTTCTGGGATGGCAATTATATTTCTGAGTATCTTTTTATTTTGGTTATGCCTATTTGAATCTATATACTTCACTAATCTGTATGTCAGTTTCCATTCTCATGTTTGGAAAATTTCAGCTATTATTTCTATAAGTAGTCTCTTGTTATCATTTGTGTTGTCCCCTTCTTTTTTGTTTGTCCCTATAAATCTTGTGTTGTTTTTCTTTGCATCATCTTACAGCTGTTGGATTGTTGTTTCCTGCTTCCTTGTTATTTTTAAAAGACCTTCCCTTTCATGTTCACTAGCTGCAATCTTGTCTTTTAGGTCTGAAATTCTATCTTCACTTTTGTTGAGGTGGTTTTTACAGTTTTCAGTGGAATTTTTGATATCCTGTATATCTCTGAGCATCTGCTTTATGTATTCTGTTTGTTTGTTATATTGTTTATCCAATGATTCTGTTTTTTTGCATTTTTCCTCTAATTTTTTCATTGTGTCTTCTCTAGATGTGTTTAGTATTTCTTTCATTACTTTTATCATTTCTTCTTTTACCTGGGAGATTATTTCTAGTTTGAGTTTCTTTATAGCTTCCTGGAATTGCTTCTTTATTTCAGTTGCTATCATTTCAGTTATTTCAGATATATGGCTTATATTTTCTTCTGTTTACATGGCTCCTAAGCTTTTTTGGATGGGCTGGAGGTTTGAGATTGCATTTTGGTCTTTCATCTTTTCATTTTCCTATATTTCCATGTGTCAGGTGATGTTCCCAAGCTTCTCCTGGGCGTGTTGGAAATTGCCTCCTATGCCCTCGGCTCCTGGGTCTGTATGGTGGTTGCTGAACGTGGTCCAATCAGGCCTACAGGACCTCCTTCTGTGCTACCTCTGGTGTTCTAGGGAACTGGGCAGGCTCCTAACCACTGTGGGTGATGGCCCAAAGCTTTCCCCGGGCTAGGGCTGATGCACTGGAACGTACTTCATGTGCCCTCAGCTCCCCTGATTGAATGAAGTTCACTGGGTGTGATCTAGTCAAGCCTTTGAAACCTCTGGAACCTAGACCACTGTGTCTAGAAGCTGGGTAGGCACTTAAACACTGGGAGCAATGTTCTTAAACTCTCCCCCAGCCCACACCAGGGTCCTGGAACTCACCTAGCATGGCCTCGGCTCCCCAGCTTGAAAGAAGGTCACTGGGATGGCCAGTTAGGCCCACGAAAACTGCCGAGCCTACTCTAGTGTAGCTGGAAGCTGGGCAGACACTTAACTGCTGGGAGCAATGATCTTAAAATCTCCCCTATTTTTCTTTTGAAGTGTGTTTTAGGTTTTGGGGAAATCAGGATATGAATCAGTTCTCAACAGTAAAATAAGGGCTAATTCATTAAAGCAGTTTTCATTTGTAAGATTCTCTTACAAATTACAAATTTATAGGCAAAAGCCTAAATTATTTTTAATAAATGCACCTTTGGAATGGTAAAAGCAGGAGCAATTTTACATTGATAATTTTCAGACACAAGCAAAAGGTCAGATTACATAATGGAAAATCCTAGATTTTTTTTTGAAGGTTGATAACTTACAATATTGGAAGACAGTGAATTCTTTTAATTTTTAATGGATACCTAAAAATATAAAGATTATGCATATTAAGGGAGTTCTGTGCCATGTTTCAGTACATGTATACATTATATAATTTTTTTTTTGTCATTTTCCTTTTTATCGGTACCAGGGATTGAACTCATGACTGCCTGCTTGCAAGGCAGGCGCTTATGCCGCTGAGCTAAATCCCCAGCCCCCATTATATAATTTTAAATAGAATAAACATGTCTGTCTCCTCATGTACCAATTCTTTGTAGTGAAAATATTTAAAATCATTTCTAGTTCTTTTAGATACATAGCACGTAACTATTATTTATAGTCTCCCTACTATCTGAGTGTACCTAGCCTTCCTACCCGCCAGCCCCTGACAGCCCCTCATCTCTGGTAATCACCATTCTACTTAACTTCTATGTGATCAGCTATTTTAGATTCCAGCTATGAGTGCGATCACATAGCATTCTTCTTTGTACACCTGACTATATTTTGCTTAACTATAGTGATCTCCAGTTCCAATGGTGTCTCAGGATTTTCATTGTTTCCAATACTTGGCTACAGAGTGCGGTTGCTTCTTTGACATACTGATTGTTTTTTCCATTTGTTTTATACCCAGTAACTGAATGACTGGATCATGTGATAGTTCTGTTTTTAATTTTTTGAGGAGTTCCTTACTATTTCCATAATAACTGTCCTAATTTATGGTTCTGCCAGTGATGTGTAAGAATTGCCCTTTCTTCACATCCTTGCTAGCACTTTTAATCTGTTACCTTTTTATAATAACCCTTCTTACTAGGTTATATCTCATTGTAGTTGTGATTTGCATTTCCCTAGTGACTAATGAAGTAGATCTTTTTTTAATATATACTATTTGGTCATTTCTGTATCTCTTCATGAGAAAGAGCTGTTTAAATCTAATATCCATTTTTAAGTTTATTTTTATTTTTAAAACTTTTTTTTCTATTTTTGAATTTTTGCTATGAGTTTTTAGAGTTCCTTATATATTTTCAATGTTAATACCTTGTCAGATGCTTAATTTGTCCAAAAGTTCCTTGTCTGTTATAGTGTAAAACAGCACATCTCCTAGGTTTTCTTCTAGTAATTTTATAGTTTCAGGTCTTACATCTTAAGTCTTTCAATCATTTTTTGTAACAGGTGAGACCAGATGATTTAGGTTCATGCTTCTCCATATGGATACCAGTTTGTTCAGTACCCTCATGTGCTCAGCATTTGTAGAAAAAAGCTGAAATATTCCACTAACAATTTTCAGTCATCTCTGATTTATTTTGTCTTTTTCTTCACTGTTCTAACTAAATGATTGTCAGTTTTATCTTGAAGAACAGCTGTCTCATCAATATTTTTATTGTATATTAGTCTCTACTTCATTTATTTCTGCTTTGATATTTACATTCTTTCCCGTCTACTGGGAAAGCTGGATTTAGCTCTTGTTTTTTCTAGGTCCCTGAGATACACTGACAGGTCACTTGAGATCTTTCTGCTTTCTTTGATAGCAGGCATTGATTTCTATAAATTTCCCTCATAGTACTTATTTTGCTATAAGCCGTAGATTTGTTGTATTTTCCATTTTCACTTTGTTCTTGAAAGAGTTTTAAAGTGTTGAGTCGTACAGATGCCTAGTAACTTAGTTTTATTTTCTGTTTTGTAATTTGCTAGTGGTAGGTTTTTAGATGGCTGGCAGTACAGGCAAAGATATGAATGAGGTTCTAAGAGGATAGAAAAAAGTTTATCAGGTCAAAATGTAGTTTCATTGTAGAAGTCTTTCTCTTCCTTAGTTAGGTAAATAGACCTAAGTATTTAATTTTTTGATGCTATTCTGAATGATATTATTTTCCTGAAAGTTTTTTCAGTGAGTTCATTATTAGTGTACAGGAGTGCTATTGATTTTTGTATGTTTATTTTGTATCCTGCTACACGGCTGAATTTGGTTTTCAATTCAAGGAGACTTTTGATGGAATTTTTTAGTCTAGTAAGTAAAGGATCATGCCATCTGCAAATAATGATATTTTGACTTTGTCCTTTCTTTATTTATTATTATTTTTTATTTTATTTAAGAGGAAAAAGAGAAAAACACAAAACAAAACAAAGCGGTGTAAGGGTACACGTAATACAGAACTACAAAAAAAAATAACAGTAAGAAATCACCTGTTAATAGATTACATATTATCATCTTGAAAATAGTTGCTCAAATCACAGTATCAAGGAATACAAAGTGGACATTCAAACAGGGAGACTGCAAACAGCTGTGTTCAATGATCCAAAAACATTGATACAGTCAGCTATTTAACACCCCTAAACACACTTGCTGTTATATCCCTTAGAGCTCTTTTTCTTTTTTTTTTTTCCCTCTCTTTTTTACAACAAAATTCACACACTTTGGATTTCATTACTCCTTAGTGCTTATTACTTTTTTTTTGGGGGGGGGGAAGAATACAGTCAAATATGGCAAAACAAAGCTGTCAGTCAATACCAAGGATAGACATAGCACATGATGTAGAACAGAGTACAAGTTTATCAACAATGGTTATCAGCGTTGTCCCTTGTTTCCTTAAAAAGAATTGTCTATCTCATTAGATATTATAAAGTTGGACAAAACAGTAGAGAACAAGACCAATAAAACTTAGGCATTGTAAACATTACAGGACTTCCAAAGGAGACAATAGTCAAACCAGAATGGGCATCTTAGTGAATCTTATTGCCTTCAAAGTAGTTGCCTATACCCTCAAACTTGATACTATCATACAGAATGGAACAGAGTCTAATCAGTCAAAACAAGATCGTGGGAGTATTACAGGACTTCAAAACAAGTTAATAGGAAATCAAAAAGAGTTACTATTATATATCCTAATTTTTAAAATTTTTCCCCTTAATTAAAACAAACATAAGAAATAACTAAATAATTTTTTTAAAGAATAAGGGGGAGATTGAGATAAAACAGGACATAACAATATAACAATAGAGGTCAAAGCATGACTGTTTCAGCAACCTAGTACTTCACCACCATATAACCCGACTTAATAGTAGTTACCATAGTGTCTGTCTTTTTCCTTGAAATATTTGGATAAAACTTCATATACTCTAGCTTCAAATATTTCCATATCAAGAAGCCCAGAATAAAGCCTTTCTAATTAATGAGTGAAAACTTTATAAGGCTTCAAGGCCACCTAATGGGGAATCATGATTACCACATATTTTTATATATTTGAATCGTTACTTACATTAGGGAAACTATTCAGTATTCACACATGCGAGATTGATTTATTTCACTTATGAGTATGGTCTCAAGCTGCATCCATTTATTGATAAATATCTCAATGTGATCCTTCTTTATAGCTACTTTGTCCTTTCTAATGCATATTCATTTTCTATCTTTCTTCTGGCTGATTTTTCTAGCTAATGTTTCAAGCACTATGTTGAGCAGCAGTTGTGGTAATTTTCCTCCTGATCCTTACTCCATACATCTTGTTCCTGACTTTAGAGGAAAGACTTTCAGTTTTTATCCATTTTATGATTTTGGCAGTAAATGGGTCATAAATGGCTTTTGTCATGTAGATCCTATATCTATTTCCTTCTGGGTTTTTATTGTAGATACTGGATTTTGTCAAAGACTTTTTCTGTATCTTCTGAGATGATCATGTGCTGTTTTTCCTTGTTTCTGTTTATGTGGTGAATTACATGTATTGATTTGCTTATGTTGAACCATTCACGTATCACTGGAATGAAACCTTTTAGTCGTTGTGTATGTTCCTTTTGATGATTTATTGCATTTTCTTTCCCAATTTCTTGTTAAGGATTTTTGCATGTGTCTTCATCAGAGAAATTTGCCAGTAGTTTTTTTTTTTTTATATTTGTTTGTTTGTTTTGGTTGGATCCTTGTCTGATTTTAGGATCAAGAGAATGTTATCGTCTAATAATGATTTTTGAAGTACTCTTTCCCTCTCAATTGCATTAAAAAATTTGAGGAATGTTGGTATTAGACCTTCCCTGAAGTTCTTGTAGAGTTCAGGTGTGACTGCTTCAGGTCCTGCACTTTTTCTTAATTGGAAATTTTTCTATTACTGTTTCATATATTCTTTATTGGATTGGCCAAGATTTTTAAGTCTTCTTAATTCAGTTCATTTATATCTGGGAACATAAATTCTTTTTGAGTTCCACAGTTATTTGGCCTATGTGTTTGTAAAGTAGTTGCTAGTAACTGTCTGAATTTTAGCAGTATCTGTTGTGATTTCACCATATCATTTCCAATTGCATTAATTAGTGTCTTTTTTTGGCTAAAATTTGGCTACTTTATTTATTCAAAGAACCATCTTTTTGGTTCACTGTTTGTACTTTTAGTCTCTATTTCATTAATTTCTCCTCTGGTATTTGTAATTACCTTCCTTGAACAAGCCCTAGGTTTGGATTTTTCTTGTTTTTCTAAGACCTTAAGATGCACTTTTAGGATATTTATTTGAGCTCATTCTATTTTTATGATGTAAGCATTCACAGCTATAAACTTTCCTTGTACGCCTGCTTTCATTGCATTTCATAAATTCTAATATGTTATATTGATATTATCATTTAATTCTAAGAATTGCCTTAATTCTTTCATAATTTCATGTGTGATCCATTGATTATTCAGTAGTGTTATGTTTAATTTCTACATGTTTGGATAGTTTTGTGGTTTCTTTTGCAAATGATTTGTAGTTTCATTGTGCTGTGATCTGTTAGTAAATGTAAAATTTTGATACCTGTTCATTTGCTTAGGTATGTTTTATTCATTAATATGTGGTATATTTTGGGGAAAGTGTCATATGATGCCAAAAAGAATGTGTGTGGCCACACTTGTGTTTGTGCAGGGAAGATGACCATGGTTGTGTCCATTACCTAATGTGGAGTTGCCAAACAAAAACAATATTTTGCCAAATGCTTCTGTTTGTAAACCAAATTGTTCACTAGCGAAAGTGTTTATGAACCAAGGGACCTTTGTATAGCTACTAAGTCCATTTGTTTGGTTCAACTCTGATTTTTCTGCCTTAATGTTAAGTTGACCTACAGTATTTATGATATTGGAGGGTTCAGAGCCCCCCATAACTGTATTGATGTTTATCTGATCTTTTAGCCCATCAGAGTTTGTTTTATAAAGTTGTGTAGGGTTGGTTTTGTGCATATATGTTTGTAATTGTCATCTCGTCTGATTGAATAGTTCTGTCAACCAATATATAATGCCTTTCTTTGCTTTTTTGATCAGCTTTGGTTCAAAATCCATTCTGAAAAATAGAGTAGTTACTTGTGCTTACTTTTAGGTTTCCATTGCATAGAATGTTGTTTTCCATTCTTTGACTTTTAATCTGTGAATTTTTTATGCTAAATATGTTGGAGTTTGCTTCCTGATCCATTCTGCTAATCTGTGTCTTTTGATGGATGAGGTAAGTCCATTTATATTGATAGTTATAATTGATAGGTACTGACTTATACCTGTCATTTATTAATTTCCTATTGCCATTTTGCTTTCTTTCCCTTTAATTTAATAACTACCCCTACCTGATATCTGAATTTTACTAGACATTTTTAAATTGCTTCCTTCTCTCCTTGTACGACAGTCTTAAGAATTTTTTGAAGTGTTCAGTGGTCATGAATTTCTTTGTTTCTTTATTTGGAAGTATCTTACTTCTCTATCAGTTTTAAAAGATAATTTTGCAGGATATAACAGTCAGGGTCAGAGGTGGTTTTCAGAGCTTTAAGCACTTCATCTCATGCTCTCTATTCCTTTAATGTTGTCAAGAAATTTGTAATTCTTATAGGTTTTCCTTTGTAAGTGATTCATTGCTTTCTGTAGCAGACTCTAAGCTTCTGTTCTTGTGTTGTATTTCTGGTGTTTTAATTATTATGTAGTGTCGGGGCTGGGAATTTAGCTCAGCGGCATAAGCACCTGCCTTGCAAGCAGGCGGTCGTGAGTTCGATCCCCGGTACCGATAAAAATGAAAAAAAAAAAAAAAGACAAAAAAAATTATTATGTAGTGTGGAGTTTTTTTTGTTTTTTTTGTTTTGTTTTTTTCTGATAATGGCTACTGAGGGTTCTATATGCTGCATTTACCTGTACGTTAAATTCTTTTTCCACATCTGAAAAGTTTTCTACTATTACTTAATAAACGGGTTTGGGTTTTTTTGTTGTTGTGGGTTTTTGTTTTTGTTTTTGCCTTTTGTGGTATCTTATTTATTTATTTTACTAATTCCAGATACTCATATTAAATTTCTTTGAGTCATCTAGAAAGTGTTGGATCCATTTTCATGTCCCCCAGTCTCTGTGGTAGGGTGACACTTTAATCCTGAAGCAAAACCTACCTTCTTTGTGTGGTCTCTTCTGAAATCTGGTGGTTGTTGGTTGTCCACTGTATTGCTCTGTGCTGTAGAGAATCCAGGGACTAGAGACAGGAATATGCCTGATTCCTCCTGGGTCTGGTGTAGGGCACAATTTTTCTTTTATTAATAATATAAGCTACGTTATTTATTTAGGCTTGCAGTCTCTATGCCATCCATACATCATTATGAATTGGGTTCTTATTTTTAGAAAGTCAAAATAATTGCTTCAAGAATTTAATTTATGATAAAGATATAGTTCAGTGGTGCAGTATTTGCGTCTTAGTTTCTTATTGCTGGGACAAATTACTGGACATTCGCAAGTTTAAGGAGGAAAGGTTTATTTTTTACTGGGATGAAATACTGGACACTCACAGGTTTAAGGAGGAAAGGTTTATTTAAGCTCTCAGTTTGTGGTGATTTCAGTCCACAACTGGCTGGCTCCAAGGGAAGGCAACATGGCAGAGGGACATAGTGGAGGAGAAACAGTCCATGGTGTGTAGCAGACAGGTATATAAATAGTCACCAGTGCACATTCCCTCCAAATTCAAATACAATTATATGGCACATCGTAGACCTTTGAAATCCAGTGGTATAGTTCTACAAGAGGAATAATGGTGAGTCCCTCAATTTTTAAGAATATGAGAACAGAAAAAATGGGTTTTAAAATTTTTTCAAAGATAGAATGAATAGGCAGTGGCGATTTTCTTAGAAGATTTAAGGAAGCAAGAGGGAGCCACAGCCACCTTCACCTACATGAAAATGATCCTAGTATGCACTCTTCACTGAAATTTTCTCCCTTTCTGTATCTAATTTTGTAAATTCTATCTAAACCAAAGTACAACTTTCTGCTCAACACATTGCATTTCCCAATCAATTCCTTCTGTTAGTTTAACCATATATATGTGCATATATATATGATTGTTTATATATGTGTGTATGTATCCTACATGTGGGATAGTTATTTTTATAACTTTAAAATATTTAAATCAAAATAAAATGTTATATCAGATTGATAAAACTAATCTAAAGTTGTATTCCTGTGAAGTTTCTACTAAGGTGTAATCACTTAAGTAATACAGTTTTATAAACTATGAAGCTGCCAGAGTAAAGAAAAATAGGTATTAAAGTAACTGTGTTGATTGCTACCAACAGCAATTCCTAAATTATATATTGCCATTTAGGTCACATTCAGATGGCATGAAGTGGCCAAATAGAATGGCTTCATAGGGTTTGTGACTTGTACCTCAAAATTGTACACATTTCACAGTCCAAATAATACACCATTTCCTTACTCCAATTTGCCATAACTTCTAGACTAGTCATGGGCACACAAGTGTTTATGATACTCAAACTTTAAACTATACCAAGCTTAGTGCCAAAATAACCCTATTTTTGAGAGAAAATGCAGGGTTTTTTCAGGTTTATCAGGTCAGATGTTATGGTGATCATGACAGAAATAGTTTCCTATTCCAGAGTCAACTTTATTGTTCACCATTTAGAGAGGTAAATTCTGTTCCTCTGTGTGGTAGAGGAGAGTGGCATAGTGGCTGTACCTTGGCTTGAAGGATAAAATGCCAGCTTCAGCTAAGGAGCAAGTCAAAAGTTAAGGTTAAGGGTAAACAGGCCTGGGAGAAAAAGGAGGACACATGCTAGTGCTGAAGTAAGAGAACTTCAGATTAAACAATGGGGTTTAAATAGTATCCCGTGAAATTGGGGTATCTAAAGTATAAATTGTGTCAAAGAATAATGAGACCACTTCAGGTGTTGTGGCATATGCCTGTGATCCTGGCACTCTGGGATGTTGACACAGAAAGATTGCCAATTTGAGCCCAGCCTGGCAGTTTAGACACTTAGACTATGTCTCTAAATAAAAAAAGGGCGGGGGCAGGCTGGAGATGTAGTAGACTTCCGAAACCATTTACTAAGACAAATTTCCCATTGATTGTATAAGTTTAAAATTAGTTATGTTGACTATTTCATTTTCAGGGGTATAGAAATAACTATTTTTCCCAGGAACATGAGTGTATTTGGTTTGAGTTTTTCCCTCATGTGGAATGGAAATACATTTAAAATCTAGAACAAGACATTAGTGATATAATGACCTTTTTTATAGGAGTCCCTCAGAAAATAATTAGAAGAGGGTAAGAGTAGTCTTATCAGAAGGTAATTGGTCAGTGGTAACACAGTATATTAACAAACCCAAGACCTATTTCCTACTATTTCCCACAGAGTTAAAGCATATTTATATATGTATATGATTTTTCATGGCCAATAATGATGAATAGCCTAGAAGAAGGATCATTAATCTTTATCTTTGAAATATAGTAAATATTTCAGGCCTGTGGATCATAGGTCCTATCTTCAAGGATTCAAAAATCAAACAACCTTAAATCCTCTAACTGGTGAAAAGAATTTACATAAATATTAAATAGTCACTGACCAAATAACTTTTGATATCCAGTCAACAGGATGTCATGATTCTGGTCCAGGCTGGGGTGGGGCCACAACTGGGGTAGAAAATACCTGGCTTGGAGGGAAACTCCCTGGTTGGTCCTTTCCAGTAAGCCTCAGGTGATGTTGCTGTTGCAGCTACCCCACCCTCACCCCATGAGGTCTTCTCATCCTTGCAGCATTGCTAACAGCACTCTGTAGATTACTATGCTTCTTAAAATTCTTACTTATATTCCAGCTGAGGATATTTTTATCCTTTGAAGACAGACTTCTCCGTTAGCTGAGAAAGTTTAATTTTGTAGCACTTTTAGCTTCTTTGGAGACCACAGGATAACCTAGCCTCTTTGGTTTACTCCTGGGCCAAAGGGTGTTTCAAATGACATGATCTGAGGGGCCTGACTGAGTTGTGAAATCAGCTTGACCCATTTCTTGTGAGTTGCCAGGACCTTTTTGAAGATAGGACATTCTTTGTCTTGCTATGGTATTTTTGTTTATTCAAAAAGCACTTTTAAACAATTCCTCTGTCCTTTCTGGGAAAAAAGTAGTGCTCTTATTTGATATCAATGAATTTCTTGGGTATAGCTCAAATGTCTTAATATTCTTTGTTAATCAATGTTTAGGAATACATATATATCATGCATATTTATGTCAGTAGAGAAAACTTTCTGAACTGTAATAATTTGCATTCATTTTAGAATTAGGAAACAATACTTTAAATGTTAATTTCATATATGTTCCATGGAGAAATATTGAAATGCAGTGTCTTTTAGTGCTTTTTGTTTAAAAATTTGTAGTTTCATTTCATAAATGACATCTAGTCATTAAGGCGAAGAATAAGGATAAAAATTTGTAAGCATAGGACTAATGTTACTTTCTAATGGTAAAGAAGTTAAATTTAGGACTAGCTTTTTATCAGTATGTTATTTTATGCAATAATAATCAATACAAATTATCTGTATCTACAGATATAGATACAGATGGATAGATAGATACTAGAAATGATGACAAGACATATAATTGTACTGTAATTTGTTCCTAACCACAGACTACTTAGACAAGCAAGTGTGTAAGTTTGTTTGTTTTTTCAAGTACCAGCTGAGTATTGTACAGTCAGCTCAATTCTGACACTGTGTGGAGTTTGTATCATATCCCACAAGTTAAGGGCTCAGTTCCACAAAATACAAGTCCCAATTCCTGGGCCTCCATACTTTTAAACAAACAGCTTTAAATCAAGGTGCCCATGACCCTATCCTTGAATTTAATAATTTGCTAGGATGGTTCACATGACTCAGGAAAACAGCTTACTTACAGTTATTGGTTTGTTACTGTGTTATTTTTTTGTCACTGTTGACAAAATACCTGAGATCAGCGACTTAGAGGAGAAGGATGGCTCAGATTTTCAGAGCTTTCAGTCCATGGCCTGTTGGCTTCACTGGTTCTAGGTTTCTGGTAAGGCAGAACATACTGCTGCAGGAGCATATGGTAGCAGAGGCTGCTCACCGCCTGGCAGTCAGGAAGCCCAGTAGAGAGAGAAAGCCAAGAGGAAGGGAATGGAAAGCAGGTATAGTCTCCAAGGTTACACCTCTGTGATTCATTCCCTTCAAGTCCCCACCTCCTGATTGCCAGAGTTTTCTGGCACAATAGAGAATCAGAAGAAAAGGGAAAGTGGCCTTTTATTGAGGGTGTGGAGAGGAGCCTACAACCCGCAGGATTTTGGCTTTTTCCTCTGACTGAATAGGGGCAGAGGAATATATGTGACCTTTGACCAGAAGTGGCATTCAGGGTGGGCAGTTATGATACATGAGGAACTGATTGGAATTTTATTTGTATACACAGGGAAAGGAAGGAGGAAGTTGTAATCAGGGTTGAAGGAGAAAGGAAGAGGAAGTGGTCCTTAGAGTGTTGTCTTAGGTTGGCTTTCTGCCATGGTAGACCACCATAATGTCCTATAATTTATTCTAGAACAGAACTCTTTCACTGATCCATTCTTTCCAATAAAACCGTTAATGATGTCCAGAAGGCAGAACCCTCATGATCTGGTGGACATCCAAAAGTGCTACCTCTGAACACATGAGAGTTTGGCAAGACTTTTAGATGAAAAGCCTAACAGTTATAAAGGATACAACTCAGGAACAGCCAAATGGAAGGAGATACATAAGGCAAGACAGGAAGCATTTAGTGTTCTGCTCTCCCAGTACCTCTGTGAACTCACCAACTTAGGACTCCAAACCTCGATTTTAGGAACTTTATGGAGGTTACATTATGCATGTATAATTAAGTCACTGGCCATTGATGATTAATTTGATCTACAGCCCTTCTTCCCTCTTCCAGAGGTCAGGGAAGGATCTGAAACTTAAACTGTCTTATACTTTGAAACTAGTGTCGGGGAAGCCATTGTGTCACCTGCACCAGCCCCCATCCTCAAAATGTCTTAGGGCGCCAGCCACCAGTCATCGCATTGCATACAAAAGGTACTGTTATTGCTCTAAGGATTCCAAGGATCTTAAGATTCTTGCCCTCAGGATCTGGGGACTAAGACCAAATATTGTAACACAAGATTCTGTCATCCATCACTTAGGGAATTACAAGGGCTTTAGGAATACATAAATAAGATCTAAAATATGTTTTTAAACAAGCATGAAACATATGCTGAAATACACTAGTAGGTTTGTGACACATTGGTGGACATCCTTTGTTCTTCTTTCACTTCTCTGGCTTCTTTATTAACATGTTTGTGTAGAGGAATAAATAATACTTTTTACTCATTTTAGGTTCATGGCTGATGCCTCTATAACCAAAGACAGACTGATAAAAATAATTCAAATTCATTTAATAGCTTTAGTGGGATGTAGAAGCCTTCATAGAGAAATAACCCAAAGAACTTGTTAAACCTGTGTGCTTTTATGTTGGAGCACTATGATAGGACAAAGGGGAATGATCTAATTATGATAAACTGAGGTAAATTTAGCAAGGCATGTTTGTTCAGTGCTTTTCCTCATACCCCCCTTCTTCAGAAAAACTGATGTTCTCCTCTAGGGAGAGGAAGGACGTCTCTCTGTTAAGGTCTTCTGACTTGTTTCAGGGAAAGGTCAGAAAATCCTCCAAGAGTTCTGTGGCCTGGTTCAGGGCTTGAACGGCAGGGAAAGATGAAAATGGCCTTCCAGATTCTGCACTTCTCAGATTCCTTTAGCTTCAAGTATTCACTAGGCCAGGGTGCCATAATTTTTGATAGTGTATCCTGATACATGATTTGCACTTCCTGTCAACCCCTGTTGTAGTATTCAAGAGAGGTGGTACTATGTCTTATCATTGCCTGCATAGTATGTGTCTCAGCATCTGCCCAGTGTAGGTAAAGATTATTGATTGGGTGGTGTTAGATGATAGGCCTATAGGTGGCCTAATATTTAGGATTTGTTTTTCATGATGGGTTGGTAATTAAGTACTATAATCAAAAAAGAAGACAAAATTTAAAAGTTTTTCTTGTTGATAATTTTCTTTAGCAATCATCCCCATTCTCTAAGATCAGTGACAAGCATAAATCTGAATCTAAATTAAAGAAGTAGAAAAACTTTTTAACAGAGAAAATTTTGTTCACTCTCTTGACTTCATTCCCTTTTACTAAATTTGGGTTGTTGTATTCTGCCTCATAAAAGTAGAGTCTGTGTAATTTATATGCACAAATAGAAGTATGTATTTATATGCACAAATAGAAATAATGTGCATTTACCAAGCCCTGTGGTTTGCATTAGCATGAGTTTGTATTGTGGTTGTGCTGAGGATAGTGCTGGTTGGCTGAAGCACACATGGAATATTGCTTTTAAAAGGAAGTATTGTAATGAGAGCTGGGGTTTTCCATTTTTGCTTGCCCATTCTCCTAAAAATATAACATTATTATGCCTTATTGGTACAACTGAAATCTTATCAAGTTAAACATTACATGTGCATATTAATAAGCATTCTTTAACTGTGCCATATATGTTTTTAAATTTTCTAACAGCAACAAATGACAAACATAGGATAGTTTCCTTCTGGCTTATAAGGAAAGGATATATTGTCTTCATTCAAGTATTTGGAAATTAAAATCTGTCACATTTTTCTAATGACACAAGAAAAGGAATAGAATTACTGAAAATCTGGCTATAGGCTAATTTTCCACACTGCATATCATTGGACTTAAAATTATGTAGGTCTAGAAGTATGTTTATGTTTATCATCAAAATATGCAAGATAATTGAAAGTGATTAGAAACAATAACTCCACAAAGTACAGCATTTTCATTTAAATAAACAATTGTGATAGGATAAGGGTGCAGGGGAAGAAACTTTGGTAGACCTTTTCAGGTTATTAGGGGAGACTAGAAGCCTGCTTCAGAAGGAAAATGAGATGTGTGCCTGCAGATTGAAACCACCATGCGACTGTGTCAATCTTCCAGAGTGATGCCTCCAGACAAGACAGCCAGCTCAGACTTGGCTTTCTGCTCCATTAGTCTGGTTAATGAACACTGCTAAGGAGCCCTGTGGGTGGCGTCCAGGAGTGGAGTCAGGTTTAAGGGGAGGATGCCAGGGACTTCAGGTCACAGTCATGTGACTCGGCTGCTGACCAACACTGAGACTCCAGATCAAATTTCAACTCTAGGTGGTGTGCTCAGCCACAAGGGCTCAGCAGGAAGACCAGCAGAGCCACGTCCTAAAGGTGTTTGGGGCCAGTCTTCCCCTATTGCAGGGTCCTTGGAAGAGGCAGATGATCCTGGAGCCAAGCCATACCCTCGGGGCAGAATTGTAGGGTCTCGCCTTCCTGTTACTTAGACACTTCGTGCGAGGATGGGGACAGGCGTGCTGGGCATTTGCGTGAGTACAGGCTGTCAGCTTTTTGCTTGGTATCCAGGGCCAGCGGCAGAAGTGACGCCAGAACTTTACTGCACCCTTCTGGGAGAAGGGGAATCAACCTTCCTTAAATTCAATCTGTTCAGATGGATGTTAAACAATAGTTGGGGTGATATCTAGCCTTTTTGTCTTCTTTCCAAAAGTGGAGAAGAGATTCTTGAGTTAATACTCAGTTAAGTCAACTTGACTGATAGCACATTGTCCAGTGTCCTAAGGTGTTATGGTGTTTAAAGAGTTAAATCTGAATGAATATTGAAGCTTAGTTGTTGAACAACTCATCTGGCTACCTTGGGAAAGAATTAGAGTAATCATCAATGAATTGCCACAGATAATACTCATGAGAGTTTTGTATTTCATGTTACTGTTTTCCTTTCCTAATTCAGGGATTCTCTTCAGAATAGTTGCTGAAACTGATGGTGGTTGATAAGCGTTGGTAAATCTTTATTCAACTATAGAAACTTCTGGTTGCAATATCAATAAATAATGATGTTACCTAATTTCTCATCTATGGAAAAAGTATATTTCTCAGACTAAATTTCATAAATTTCTAAATAGTTCTGCTGGTACTTATACAAAACTGTGTTAATCAAATACTGTCACTGTAATTTACAGAATACTGTACTGTAGTTTAAATTTTAATATATAAATAATATACATGTGTAAATCATATTTATAATTCAAGTCAGTATTTATTCCAAGAGGGCATTTTATTTGTTCTTAAAAGTCCTGAGTAAGAAATACTGTATTTTTGTTTAAATCATCTTGCCTTGCCCTTTCACTCAAAAAATACATAGTCAAGTCAGGTCTGTCTGTCTGTCTCTCTCTCTCTCTCTCTCTCTCTCTCTCTCTCTCTGGTAAATTTCAGAAAGAGCTATCATTTGTTGTAAATTATGATGGCCTTCTGAGCAAGTTTTGGAATATAGACTTAAAATGGTCACTAGATGGTAGACAGTACCACAGATTATTTCATAGTAAATCTGCTGAAGGGCTGGCTCAGTCAGCCCCTTTCAGCATCCTCTGCTAGTTGGCCTGCCTTCTCCTTTAGCCCCTAGGCTTATAACATCCAGGTATCCAGGTGATTATTTTTTTTAAAGAAAATTGTTTTATTGGTACATTTTAGATTTACATAATGATCACATTCATCAAAGGGCATTTGAACCTGTACATGCTATAGCTTAATTCTATTTTTTCCCCATTTACTTCCTCTCCCTTCAACTCTTCTTCCTTTCCTTATTTACAAAAGTTTTTCCTTATTTTTTTTACTTTTTCCTTCCTTCCTTCCTTCCTTCCTTCCTTCCTGTCCCTCTCGCTCCTTCCTTGTTCCCCTTCACATTTGAGCATCGTCTTCCTGTTTCACAATATGTATTATACATTTTGGTCCTTACTTACACTTTTGGTTTCTCACACCAGAAAAACAGTGCTGTATTTGCACATGTGTCTGATTTATTATACTTAAGAGCATGTTCTCAAGGCCCATCCATTTACCTAGAAATGTTTCAAGCTTATCTTTTTTTATGGCATAGTACTCAATTGTATTAAAAATGCACACACATTTTGTTTATCAATTCATCAGTTGATGGGCATTTGGGATTTGGCTGTTACAAACTGTGCCACTATAAAAATGGGTGTACATATATCATTGTAGTGTGATGCTTTTTTTTCTGAAAGATACCAAGAAGAGGAATAGCCAGATTAAGTGAGATCTCTAATCCTAATTTTTTGTGGAATCTCCTCACTGATTTTGACAGTGCTTGCACTAGACTGTACTGCCACCAGCTGTAGAGGTTTCCTTTTTTTCCCACAGCCCTACCAGCATTTGTTATTGACTGATTTCTTGATGATGGCTGCTCTTTCTAGGGGGAGATGAAATCACAGAGTTGTTTTAACTTACATTTCTCAAATGATTAATAATGTTGAACATTTTTTCATATGTTTGTCTGCCATTTCTATTTCTTCATTTGAAAAGTATTCATTTTGGCTTCCCATTTTTCAATTGGTTCTTTAAATTTTGGGGTCTGATTTTTTTTTTTTTAGTTCTTTATGTATTCTAGATAGTAACTCTTTATCTGAGGAACAACGGGCAAAAAATTTTCCCCATACTTTGTGCCCACTGTGGTTGTCTCTTCACTCTGTTGCTGATTTCTCTTGGTGTGCGAAAGCTCTTTAGTAAGATGAGATCTTAGTTGTTGATTCTTCATCATAGTTCCTGTATGATTGAGGTTTTGTTCATAGTCTTTGCCTACCTATACCAGTGTCTTCAAGAGTTCTGTCATCCAGCAGGTTTAGTGTTTCTGTTTTAATATTGAAATCTTTGATCTATTTTAATTTTAGTGTAACGCATGGTGAGGGATATGGGTCTAATTTTAATCTTTGGCATGTAGAAAGCCAGTTTTTCTAGCACCATTTATTAAAGAGGCTATCTTTCTTCTAGTGAAGATATATGGCACTTTTGTCAAAGATATGGTGACTGACTGTGTTTGGAGTTGTTTTTTCATCTTCTAAACTGTTCCATTGATCCTCAGGTCTGCTTTCTGCAGTTCTGGTTTTTATCAAAGTAGCTTTGGTAGTATTAATTTCAATTCAGGGATTGTAAGGCCCTGTGCTTTGGTTGCCCAGAATTGCCTTTACCATTCTAGATCTCTTCTGGTTCCAAATGTAATTTAGAATTCTTTTCTCTAATTCTATGAGATGTACTGTTGGAATTTTGATCAAGATTGCATTAAATCTGTGACAATTTTGGAATAATGGCCATTTTCACTGTATTGGTTCTTCCTACCCAAGAGCAAGGGATATCTTTCCATTTTCTGTTATCCTCTTTAATCTCCTTTTTCAGAGTGCTATAATTTTCAATGTAGAGATCTTTTACCTTTTTCATTCGATTGATTCCTGATAGCTATTTCATTTTTGGATGCTATTGTGAAAGGTGTTGTTTCCATAATTTCTCTCTCAGTGAATTTGTTTTGTACAGGAAAGCTATTGCTTTTTAGTGGTGACTTTGTATCCAGCTCTACTACTGAATTTGATTCTTACACCAGGAAATCTTTTGGTGAAGTTTTTGGCGTCTTGTATGTAGACTATCATGTCATCTGCAAATTATTTCATGGCTGGGGAAGTAGCTCAGTGGTCGGGCACTTCCCTAGGCAGATGTGTGTAGAGCCCTGGGTTTGATGTAGGGGAAGGAAATTATTAAATTATTTTAAGTAGTTACACCTAGAGATTCTAATGACTAACTGAATAACCTTATGGAATAGGTGAGATGAGTTGCTCTAATTAAGTAAACAATCCAAGAGGAAGAGGCAGTAATCATAAATTTATATGCAACAAATACCAGTGCACCCAACTATATAAAGCAAATATTTATGGACATGAAAAATCAAATAAATGCTAATACCAATTTAAAAGGGTTAGAAAAAATAAAAGGGTTAAGGGGATAAATAAGGAAATAGAAAAAGAGGAAGCAAGGCTGGAAGATCATGCAGCCTTTGGGAAACTGGTGAAGTCAGGAGGGAAACAGGAAGAGAGAGGGAAAAGAATCAGAAATAAGAATAGAGTAAGATGACAACAAAAAACCCTAGATAATGTCCACAGTCACATAAAAACAAGAACAAAACATCAATAAAAAGAAAAAGGAAGAAAAGGAAAAATGTTCACTTTGGGCTGTATCTCTGCTGTCACTGATGGGCAGAGAGGCAGGTAGAACCCAGATCCACATTGACTGATTTTAGAAAGCTAGCAATAGGATTATGGTAGAGTAGTGGGTAATCCCAAGAAGCTTGTGCTGCAGTCCAGGTTGCTTCTGGTTTTTGGCCGTGAGGTTAAGATCTGAGTTGTTCAGCCCACAACATTCTAGGTACCACCTTGCAGCTTGAACTCAGTTCCCTGATCTCCTGCTGGCTTGAACTTGGCTCCTCTTCACCTTTCAGTGGGAGCTTCTAAATAGCAAACCTGCAGCTGCTCTGAGTTCTGAATTCAGTTGGCTCTTTTCCAAAATGGCTACCGGACATTCTCCCTCTCCTGGGGACTTCTAGACCAAGTTAATCAGCCACTACAGTCTGCAACATCTGTTACACTGTTCTGCTGGTGTGTTTCTCCGTCGAGGTGTCTGGATTCACTGATAGTTGCTGTGTATCTGTCTGTTCTAGCTGCCCCTCCTATGCTGCAAGCCAAAGCTCAGGAAGAAAACACCTTTCACTACCTTCCTTTCTGCATTGAGGCCCCTCTCTTTGCTCTCCTCATGGGCTCCAATTCTTGCTTCAGATCTTTGCTAGGTCTCAGGGACCCACTTGCATCCTTCTTTTTGTCATGTTGCTATATTCCAGCGTCTGGACTCCCAAGTCTTGGGAAGGCTAGTTTTCTGCTGCTCACCACTCAGCTATCTTCCCAGAATATGCACATTGTTGAAACAGCCAGTACCACTAACCATATGCAGAACTTTTATCTTCTTCAATATACACATTCATAAAATAACAACTTCTACCACCTCCCAGCCATTGTGCTACTTTCTACTTCTATGAAATCACCCTGCCTTGATAGCTCAAATAAATGGCATCTTACAATTTTTGTGTGTATCTTATTTCACTTTGTATAATGTTTTCAAATTCATCCATGTTACAGTGCCAGTCTTAGCCACTTTTCTTATTGCTGAGACCAAATACCTGACACCCACATTAGAAGGGGGAAAGTTTATTTGGCCCACTGTTTATAGTGGTTCCATAATTGGCTGGCTCCAAAGCACAGTAACACACGACAGAACGGCAACAGTTCATGGTGGCAGAAGATAGCAAAAGCAACAAAAGAGAGGGCAAGACAAGCCTCTTTGTGTTCCTTATATTGTATCTAATCTATGGAGATCGAGGTGTCCCAGTCCAATCAGTGGACTGATCCAGGAATTACCCACCTTTTATCCTAGCACCCTTAATCCCAGCATTGCTCTGCCAACCAATCACATATTGTAGATTCAGCCACCTCTGAAAAAGCCTTATCTAAAATGCCCTAAAACTTCACAAGGCCTTGGGGGGACATCTAGACACAAACCATAGTGTGTTTTGGCATTCACTCCTTTTTGAGGTTGAAAAATACTTCATTATATGTATGTAACACGTTTATTCCTCTGTTCAACAGTTGAATTTTCTCTACTTTTACTAAAGAGAATAATGCTGCTCTGAATATTGGTGAACAATTATCCATTTAATTCCCTAGTTTAACTGTGGAAATCTGTCTGGAGGTTTCTCAAAAAGCTGGGATTGGAGGTCTCATTTGACCCAGCTATTCCACTTCTGGGCATATTCCCAGAAGAATTGAAAACATCATACCACAGTGATATATGTGCGCCTGTGTTTATAGCAGCACAATTTGTAATAGCCAGATTTTGGAAACAACATAAATGCCTATCCACTGAGGAATGGATAAAAAAGATGTGGTACTTTTCTACAATGGTATACTCCTCAGCTAAAAAGAATGATCACACTGAGACTTTTATAGGTAAATGAATGCAACTTGAGACCATACTCCTAAGTGAAATAAATCAAACTCACATGTGTAAATACCATATTGTCTCCATAGTGTGAGAAATGGTAAGAGTACATAAGATACAAAATCCTCAATGAATACTATGAAAGGGTAAGAATCTGCTCAAAGCGGGAAAAATAAGGAAAAGGAGAAAAAAAAGGAAGGGAAAAAATATATATAACTTTGTATAAACTTAAGATACCTAAGGTGATTGAGCTACAAGTTCTACTAGTTCTTGGAACAAAACAATTAACATTCATAGGATTTGATCGATTTTGCATGTTTGTGTCTGGTAATCTGAAAAACTCTTTTGAAGATTACTATGTTATGTTCCTACCACGTTCTTTTGAAGGCCTACGTTGTCATTGTTTTGGGCTCTTTGCTATTGTTATTTATTTGTCTTTTTTGTTTCATGTCTTTCTAGGAATTTGTTTTGTTTTGTTTTACCTTCTAATGCAGAAAGGTTAGATGTACATGTAGAGGCTTATACATGCCTAGAACTTCTAAAGTTTGAGAATTGATTGTATTATGCATGATGATATGAAGAAGAAGAGACATTATGGTAGCCATTGCTGATTTCTTTTTGTCATGCTGTGAAACCCAGTAATGCTTTTATTCTTTGTTTAGGGTAGTTTTAGTCTGTTTTGTATTATTTAATTTCAATATATATGATGGTATGGATAGGTATTTCGAAGAGAACAAGAGGCATTATGGTAGCCATTGTTGATTTTCCTGTTGTCTGGTTTTGAAGGCCTGTAATGCCTTCATTATTCTATTTTGATGAGTTTTATACTATTTTGCTTTGTATGAATGCATTGTGTATGAAGATATAGACAACTATTTAGAAGAAAACAAGAAATGTTATGGTAGCCACTGTTGATCTCCTGTTATCTTGCTTTGAAATCCTGTGTCACTTAAATTACTTGCTTCCAATCTGCTTTGTTCTGTTTTGTTTTACTCTCTTAAAAAAATATTCCTTGGTTTCAGGGTACATACCTAGAAAGAGAATTGCTGGATCACAAGATAGTTTTGTTTGTAACTGTTGAAGAATTACCTTTTTCTACAGTAGCTGTACCCTTTTATATTCCAATAAATAATGTGCAAGTGTTTTTCTACATCCCAAGAAACATTTCTTTTTTGGTTTTGTTTTGTGTTTTGATACCAGAGATTGAATTTACGACCTCACATTGGCCAGCAGACACTTGTGCCAATGAGCTACCTAAATCCCAAGCTCTGAAACACTTGTTATTTTCGGGTATTTTGTTTCATTTATTTTGTGTTTGGTACTGGGGATTGAACCCAGACCTTTGAGCTGAGCCACATTCCCAGCACTTTTATTATTTTTTATTTTAAGACAGGTAAGACAGGGTCTTAAGAAAGCAAAAAAAGAAAAAAAGAAAAAAAAAAAAAGAAGAAGACAGTGTCATGATAAGTCACCACATCACTAAGGCTGGGCCTGAATTTTTCTCTTTTCGGTACTGGGGATCGAAATCACTACTGCATGCTTGCAAGGCAGGCGCTCATGCTGCAGAGCTAAATCCCCGGCCTGACCTTTTGATTCTCTGGTCTCAGGCTTCTAGAATACTGAGATCCTGGATATATGCCACAGGCTTTGCTTATTTGTTTTGTATAATATCCATTCTAATGATGTTAAGCGGTGTCTTACTGTAGTTTGCATTTCTCTAAAGACTAGTGAAGGTCATTGGCTGTTTATATGTCTTTGGAGAAATGTCTATTCAAAACCTTTGCCCATTTTTTTCTGATTCATTTATACTTAAATCATCTTTCTTTCTTTCTCCTGTCTCCCTTCCTCCATGTTTTGCTCTTCTCCCTCTTTTTGGTCCTCTCTCCCCTTCTTCTGTGTGTCCAGTGCAGGGGATTAAATCTGGGGCCTCACACGTGCGAGGCAAGCACTCTACCACTGACCTGCATCCCTGCCCCTCTTTGCACATTTTCAAAGTAGGTTGATTGGAATGAGAGAACATGGTGGATAGATAACAACAGTTACAGACGCTCTCTGAGATAGCCAGCTTAGAATCCAGGAATGGTACGGTGTGGGGAGTCCAAAGCAGGGGGAGATATACCCTGCTGACCAGGAACGAACTAAGCTGAGAGAAACCAACTGGAAATGCAGTCCTGGTGCTAGGACCGGAACAAATAAAATCTCGGCACCAAAGCTGGAACCCGCACCTCTGGAAACCACGATTTGAATTTCCTGCTGCCGTTGCAGCATCTGAATTGGCAAAGCAGGGATAGAGACACGAAAGCTCTGAGAGCGGGAATTAGCGAACCAAGTTGAGAGCAAGACTGGCGGGGAGCCCTGCATCGGCCTATGGTGAGTGAGAGGAATGGGGACCCCTCCACGGATAAGGAGGCTCCAACAGAGGACATTCTGGGACCGGGCAGACTAGCTGTAACAGGACGCTGCAATGACTTCAGTCGCATATTCCCCTCTCATGCGGGACTGGTGGGGAGCACCTAACCTGGGTGACGCCGCGGACTAAGACCCAGTAGGCTAGCCCAAACCAGGTCCCTGGCCTGGCGGTGCACCCTAGCAGTGAAGCCTTCAGTAGGTTGACCTGGAGGGGCGGGCTCAGCAGAGGCTGCCTAGGTCTGTGTCTCCGTAGTACTCTGCAATGGGCGGGAACACCTAGCCGGTGCGATTCAAACAAACTGTAACACACAAAGAAACTGGGCCTCCTATAAATGCCTGTATGGAAGGAACAAAAAATATGAGAAGAGGAGGCAACAAGAAAGGGTCTTTGATCCCCAATCCTGAGAACACTGATCCAGGAAAGGTAAATGCAAAGGAGAATGAGGGGAGAAAACATGCACTATCAGACACAGCACCAATAGACATAAAGCAGTATCTCCGTAGCCTCATAGACGAGTTCAAAAGTGAGGTATTTGATGAAGGATATAAGTAGAATAGTTAAGAGAAATGCTAAGCACCACCCAAGAAAAAACAGATGGTGGAATGGAAGAGCAGAAAAAAAGGGGAGAATTGTTTGATGGAGAAAATAGAGAAAACATAGAATACATGAAGCAGGTTCAAAGAGATTTCCAAGAAACTAAAACTCTATTGAAAGCTGGCATAACAGCTTGAAAGAAACTAAGGACAGATTACCTGAACTGGAGGGCAGATTTGTAATGTGGGAGCATGAAATGAAAAACTTCTTAAAAATAACAAAGAAACAAACAGCAATAATACAAAGGCTAGAAGATGATAAGAGGATCTATAACTTAAGAATGTAAAGGAAGAAGTAGGGACACAAACAAATGAACTACAAATGTTATTCACAGAAATAATCCAGGAGAATTTTCCTAATTTAGTAAAAGGTAAAGACACTCAGATGTATGAGGCATACAGAACCCCAGCCACCTACAGTCCAAACAGAACTATACCCAGGCATATAATAATCAAAATTCCAGAAATCCAGTATAAAAGCAGAATATTAAAAGGCATCAGAGACAAGAAATGATCACTTACAAGGGAACACCCATCAGAATTACAGCAGACTTCTCGGCACAAACCATCAAATCACGAAGAGTGTGGGGGGAAATAATTCAAGCTTTGAAAGATAACCTCCAGCCAAGATTGATATATCCTGCACAGCTGTCCCTAGAAATTAATGGAGAAACAAGATGCTTCCAGGATAAAGAGGAACTAGGGGAATTTGCAACCACCAATTCAACTCTACAGAGAATACTGCAGGACATTCTAAAAGAGAAAAATAACAAGATTCCAAAAACAGTAACAGAGAGGCCACAATGAATGGAGCAGAAAGCAAAATGAAGACAAACTCACAACTAATGATAGAAAAAGAACTCAACAGAAATGAAGGAGAGAAGGTTGGACATAATTTCTAATATAGATGGCCTAGATACCCTAACTTTGGGGAAGAAATAGAGAATCGCAGGCAGAATGGATCAAGAGGTAGGGTCCACTGAATGATTCTTTATAGGAAATATAATTAGCCTGAAGAAGGTTAAATGGACCAAAATCAAACATGAGAAAGTGGAACTCGATGTGATAGGGAACCAGAGAGTAATAGGGGTAACTAGACCAGTATATATGGATAGGTTGAACAGACAGGCTTTAAGAAATGAAGAAATATAACTAGAAATCCAGCCAAGGAGTGAGAAAGTTCAGAAACACTTAAGTAAATAGCAGGTCCCCCCACCCCAATACAAAACTGTGAGTGTTGGGGAGACCCAAAAATACACAGTTCATTCTGGGGGAGTAAAAGGGAGGAATAGTCCTAAGGAAAAAAAAAACCAGCAGAAGATATAGCTAATAGTGTATCAGGAATTAAAACCCCTATTACTCACACTCCTCTGCTTGGTTGAAACTCGTTCTGTCCTAGTTTGTATACAAGCATTGGATCTGAGGGACATGGACGGCTGAGCATAGCATAGGGAACATCTTTAATTCTCTATTAATTCAATCAGGATCCATGTATGACTTATACTGTTATATCATGACTGATCTTAGTTAAATCTGACTTGTTTGATTGCTGCTTATTATTGACAAGATTTTATTCAAAACCTGTAAGGTTGATGGCAACAAGTTGAGTACAGACAACTATACTGAAAATGACAATGATTCACTACAATATCCATTCTGATTTGATTACTACCTGTTTTTGTAGCTCTATACTATCTATAGAGTTGTATTTCTGTTAATTCTGTTATGTACTGATATGCTCAATTATACTTTATCTGATGATATAACCAATTCTGTTGATGATAACAAGAAATAGCACAGTGACCAGGGTAGAACTCCTTATACAGCAGATTTATATGTCCTTTTAGTTTTATATGTCTATAGAAAAAAGTTTAGTTCTGCCTTGCTTCATTATGTTTTTTCCTCTAACATAGAAAGGGTAGAAATACATGTTAAGACTCAAGGTTAAGTAAAATCTATAAACAGTTTAAGAGCACTGATCTGATGACACATGATGAAATGAAAAAAAACTTTAAAAGAAAGAAAGTGGCACTGCAGTACCCAGTCCTGATTCCGGAGTGTTATGATGTGAAATCCAGCAATATTATTAATCTTTGTTCAGATGGATTTTAATCTATTATGCTCTGTTAGGTCTCAACATAAATGAAGATATGGATAAACGCATACATGGTCTAAGTGTCTAGGATTGATAGCTATAATACTTAGTTTTTGTGTGATACTTGAACAGAACTGTTTGTAGTCTCCCTGGTTAAAATCCCATTTATATGTACCACTTGTGTACCTTGAAGAACTATTTATAGGCGACAATATGTATACATCAGCTAGTGATTTATTACTATTTCTTTTCTTTGAAAGTATGTACTATTTCTCCACGTTTTCTTTCTTGTTTTGTCTTTCTTTAAATAAAAAAAACAAAATAGGTTGATTTTTTTTGTTTGTGAATTGTAGTTCTTCAATACTATAGTATCAGTCCTTTATCAGATACATAATACACAAGTTCACCAGTTGTCTTTCTACTGTTCATAGTGTCTTTTGATGCTGTTTCTTTTGTGTTTTACAGTTTCTCTTTTATTGCTTTGGTGTCATACCTGTATTAACTTGTGTTTCTCTTTAAAATTCTAGATTATGGTTTCCATCTGCTTCATGACATTTTTCTGAGGAATTATTTTTAAGAAAAGTTGAAGGATTTTATACTTTTTAACAGCACTGTCTCACAGTGCTCACATTATTTCTCATCTTCAAATAACATAAATTTTTGTGGAATCAGCAACCAGAGTTGTAATTGTGGGCTAACATTGATGGACCCAGGTCATTTTTCAAGTTGCACAGTTCTGGGACTCCAGCCTGTACTGTTGAAAAGAGAGAAGTGGAGGAGGAGGGGGTGAGAAGGAGAGGGAGAGAAAGGGGGAGAGAGAAAGGGGAGGGAGGGAGAAGACTTTTCTTTCATATGACACTTCTGTTTGCAGATCTCTCTCCTTTACCTGTCGGACGCTAACCCGCATCAGTAAAGCTCAGCTGCCTTCTTTTCATAAACTTCCCTTCCAAAGTGTTTACTTGCTCATAGGTACTACTGTATATTTTTCTGGTGCTTCCTGAAGTCTGCCACCTTGTGGTAACTACTTTCTGTACCTTCTCCAATTCCTATTCTAAGCAGCTCCTCAGGTAAAGCTCATCTGTTGGTGGTCCTGTCCGTACCTTCCACAGTACTGGTGTGATGGCTGGATGAGCTTCAGAATCAACGGATATGGATTCCAGCTTGCAGTCTTCTGTTACTTTTCCTAATACTCTCCTTAATCTGCATAGTTTTAGAGGAAAAAGCAAAACTCACAAGATATTTATTGGGTTTAAGTTTCTTGAATATTTCAATAATACTTAAATACATAAATTTTCTTTCTCATAGACATTTTTAGTATAAGTTGTAGAAATTAGTTAGCTGAGCAAGGGCTGGGAATTTAGCTCAGTGGCCTAAGTGCCTGCTTTGCAAGCACACAATCATAAGTTCGATCCCTGGTACCAAAACAAAAAATTAGTTCAGCATAATTTTAAAATGAAATATAAAGTGATCTAAACTATTTTAAGTGTGTGTGTATTTGGACAAAGAAGTAGGAGATTATAAGGAAATGTACAAATAGGTTTTCTTTTGAAATCTGAATTCACAATTTTCAATGAATGCTTAAAGACTGTTGGATCCTAACTTTTTGATTCGTAGACTTCTTTGAACACAGGAGTTTTGAAAATGTGTTGACTCTTAGGTTTTCATGATCTATGGATTCTAGGTTATAACCTATGTCATACAATATTACAGTAATAGATGAATTCCCATGTTTATAGAAACACAATTCATAATAGCTAAATCCTAGAAGTTGTCCAAATGCCCATCAATAGATGAATGGTTAAAGAAAGTGTGGCATATAAACAGTGGAGTATTACTCTACTATAAAGAAGGATAAATTAGAGTCATTTGTAGGAAAATTGGTACCCCTAGAAACTGTAATGTTAAGTGAAATAAATTAGACACAGATATTTCATGGTTTCTCTTATGTAATAAAACTCCTATATAAAAATTAAAGAATGAAATAAAAGATAGATAATAGGAACCCAAGATCTTTTGCAAATGGGAAGAGGACCGAGAGATGAAAGATGGGAGGGAAGGGGACATAAAAAAGGATTAAGACATGTCATGTACATGTGCCAACTCTCCATGATGAATACAGTCATTATGTACTACAAATATGTACTGATAATTTTTAAAACTCTTAAATCTGCAATCACTTACATAATAATATACATTAGGAAATGATTGTATAAGGAAAACTGACAAGACATTCAGGCAGTGCTTTGAGTTTTTAAAATTAATAAACTAGTGTTAGAAGAACTGCTTTGTAAAAAGCTTTTGATTTCCTTGACCCATTACATTCAGAAGATAACTGTGGACATTCTGACATAGCACAATTTGAATGCCCTCTCATGTAAGACAAATCCATACATAGCTATTCCAGGGTGGGTGTGAGGTATGTAACAATGTTAGGAGGGAGGTTTCTGTTTTACTGTCCTTAGTACTTACCTTCTAGCTTCTGGGTTGCATAGTCACATCATGGCTATTGGGCATTATTTCTGTGATATAAGCAGAAAATAGAGATAGGAGAAAAAGACTTTGTTGGCCTCCTTTTAAGGAAATGTTTCTAGGTTTCCTACCACCTCCCATTTACAAGTATTTGTAGTTAATGAAATTCAGCCATCTGCTCATTTGGGTATATGAGGAGATGTTGCAGGAAAGGCTGAATACAGTTTAAGTGGGTACTTTGCTCCCTGCTCCAGGAAATCAGAAACTTGCTGTTAAAGGAAAAGAGCCATCCATAGGCAAATGCAAACTGCCACAGTATCCTCTACTGTGTTTGGTCTGTGTGAGAGATGATCACATGTCTTAGGCACTTAATGACACTGTAAAGTGGTTGATTTACTTTAGGTTAACAGGTGAGGAGCAGTCCTGGTGTGGATAGAAATATTTGTAAGGACAACAGATTGAATGTGCAGGTGATATGTTTGCATATCATATGGTTTGTCTTCCCTGTGACCCCCAAGCTTGACCCCGCTAATGAGGCAGGGTAAGAAGAGTGGGTTGTGCTTCTTTTTTGTTGTGTTGGCCTGCCCTCAAAGTCTCTTTTGACAAAAGAGGCTAACATTGCCACTGTGAATATACAAGTTAGTGGTTAAAAAGGATTCAAACCTGGTCCCATATTTTCACATTTGATGCTTTCCCCAGGATACCTACTCTATTTAGGCTAATGTAATTGTCTGCATCTCTTAAGTTAAAAGGCTTCAAAGTTGTTGCTGTTAATTTCTTTCTTTTTTCTTTTTCCTTTTCCCCCCACTAGTACTAAAGAGTAAGCTCTACTACTGAGCTACATCCCCAAACCTTTTCCTTTTGAGATGGAGCTCAATCTGGGGCTCGCCTGCCTTGGTCTTCAGAGTAGCTAGAATTATAGGTATATACCTTTGCATGTAGGTGTTACTGTCAATTTCTTAATTGAATTTTTTTTTTTTTTTTGTGGCAGCATCTCACTATGCAGTGCAGGCTGGCCTTGAATTCACTTCTGTAGTCCAGGCTAACCTCAGACCTCACAGTGACCCTCCTGCCTCAACCTTCAAGGGGTCTTTATTTTTTCCAAATGAAAAAATGTCACGTTCATAAAATTTGAAAGGCTAGTACAATGAACACTATCTACTGTCCACTAGATGTAAAAATTATCATTCTGCTATATTTTTGCATATTCCTTATTTTGTTTGAAGTATTTGAAAATACCATTATTCTATACTGCTACTTCAATCATGTCCTTCATCATAGTAAGGAGTACTATTGCTGACATACATTAGTTGGTGTTATATTTAATAAATTTACAATTGTTCACTGTACGATCCAACACATACCAAATTTGCCCGGCTGCCTGAACGAGACAGTTGGCTATTTTTATTTTAAATAGTTTCAGGTTTACAAAAAAATGAAGTACAGAGTTTCCACATAACCCTTCCTTCCCAGTTTCTAATTGTTTCTATTATTAACATTTTATAGGATGTGGTAAATTTATTATAAGGGCCGAGTCAGTATTGTTACACTATCATTAACTATCATTTGGTAGCTTTTATATTAGAGAATACTTTTTATGTTGTACATGCTGCGGGTTTGAATGAATATATGATGACGTGTCTGTGTTTTGTTTTTAATAAACCACAAAACAATGAAGATTTATATGTTACTTTTGGAAGTTGTATGCTTTAGCTTGTTTTAAATCTAGAATGAAGTATCCCTCATAATACTTTTTTATTGGTATATGTTTGTGATACATGATATTGACATTTGTTTTGGAAAATTGGTACATAGCATATTTCATCATTTTTGATCCCTTTTATCTTCCTTTCTACCCTTTCTCCTGCTCTTTTCCCATTTCACCTTCCCCTTCCCCAAAAAGTCTGCTTTAATTTAATTTATTTGTATTTTGGGTTTAGAAGAGGCCATGTTCTTATTTGATTAGTGTCCCTCATTCTGAATTTGTTTGTTTCTTTGTACTTTACCTCATTTTTCTAGCTCTGGTAATTATTGTAAACTGAATTTAGATTTAGAGGCTAAATAAGCATCAGCTTCAATATTTTAGGCAAAAATACTTTATAAGCGATATGTTCTTTGTACTGTATTATCAGGGGAAAATAGTGTCAACTTTTCTCATGATTAGTGATGACAAATTTGATCTTTTGGGTAATAGAGTAAAAGGGCTATAGCTGGGTACACCTGTAAAGGTAAATTTTTTCATTTTGCAATCAATATGTAATCTTTTTGACATTGAAACTCTTATTCAACAACCTTTCACCTGATGTTTTAGCATTTGTTCATAATCCTTGTTATAAACTATCTGTTACATTTTTAATTCTGTTATGTAATTTTTAAATTCTGTTATTCTTTATACATTCTGCAGCATCACCCTTCTGTAAAGAGGACATCTATTTACTTTTTACCCTTCTCTTACTTTTGTATCCCTGTGGATTCAAGGACATTTAGACACAGTATATTATTATTACTGTTTTCACTGTTGGTGCTGTGTCCCAAATTTGGCTTAGGGGACCCTCTTGAAGCTGGCCCATGGGACTCTGACTTCACCCCCTAGTCGTAGAACATTGCCTTCTTCCTAGAACAAATTCTTAATGTTCTCCATGTGCTTTCCTTGCATCCCTTTTAAATCCTTACCTGATTTAAAAATTACATAACAGAATTAAAAATTTAACAGATAGTTTATAACAAGGATTATGAACAAATGCTAAGGTGCCTTTCTATTCTACACATTCCTTGTTAAATTTATTAGCCTTAGCTTCTGTTCTAAAGACTCTTGAGACACACAGTTCTGAATTTAACCACCTATGTAACATAATTATTCTTCAAAATATCTTATTCATGGTATTTAAAATCGTAGCAGAATCTGTCAAGAGGAATACAGGACATTGATTGTAGTATTCTAAAATTGAATTTTGTATTAAACTAAACAGAGCTGCGCAAATACAGTATTATCTCCTGGACCTTCTAGCACAGCCTACATTAAAGATTGTGGGGATGCTGTAGCACATCATGATTACAGGCTCGAGTACTGGAATGCAGGTACCTGAAATTTGTTCTAGCTGTAGAACTTACCAGCCATAGCAGGTTTCTTTTCTTTTGTGCCTCATTTTCTTATCCTAGGGGAAATGGTAAGATTACCATACTAGTAGGTCATTTTGAAACAATGATTTAAAAGTGCTACAAGAATGCCTATGACAAAATCAGCACTCAAGAAATTTTAGCTATCATCAAGAACTCTTCGTAAACTCATCCTGTTTATTGTATTGATGAAAGTCCTTTCTATTCAAATCTGGTATCCAGAAATAGTGATGATGTTTCTGAGCATATCTTACTTTGTTTTAATGATAATAAAGAGTTAGGCTTGGTGAAAAGTACCTATAGGCCGACTACACCAGAGGCAGAAGCTGAAGGATTATTTGAGCCCGGGAGTTTGAGACCATCCTGGGCAATGTAGTAAGACACTGTATCACCTAGGTAGATATAGGTAGGTAGGAAAATACACAAGTAAACACACAGAGATAAACTCACAAATGTCATAATCTACTTTTTCTCGGTTATAAGAAGATAAACTTTCCTTCTTATTTCTAATATGTATGCTGGCCTTCGCAGCATGAGTGCTTTGGTTCTCTCTACTTCCTGTTTGCAGGCAAGATTAAGAATGGGCCTTCCACACTCAGCTTGCTTGAGTGTGATTCGTAGCACACAATTGATACCATCGGGAACATGTTGTGGGTCTTCTGTGCCTTAGGAAAATTGGAGATCACTAAGATATCTTCCTTCCTAGTGTTTGTTTTATTTTTAATTAGGTATTAAGATTTAATGAGTAAAGCCCCAGGGAGTATTTAAAGCCTAGGTATTTGCTCTGATTATTAGTTTGTCAAGGTATTGTATCAGTTAGTGCTGTATGTAGCTAAAGAACAAAAATGGATCTTGCTAACTTACATACCAAAACATCTTACAGCAGAGTTGTAGAGGAGCCCACCAAGTGGGAGGAACTGGTGAAGAAAGCCCAGATCAGTGCCAAGGATGAGATGACAAAAACTGTTAGTCCTATAGGTATTGTTTGTCTGCCTTGTGATGGCCATTCACACTCTAGTGGCCTATAGGAGAAAGGCCTGACTCACCTGGTAGGGACACAGAGGCCAGTCCTTGCTAGAGGCCAGTGGTCATTTCGAGGGGTCACTTCACAGTGAAGGTGCTGTCACTCTCCAAATGGCAACCAGAGTTTGTTATTAAAACAAAACCAGAGTGTCAGAGGGTTTAGCTCAGTGTGTAAGTGCCTACCTGGTAAGCATGAGGTTGTGAGTTCAATCTCTAGTACCAAAAAATTAAAATTAAAATTAAAAAACTGGAGACTTGGTGGCCCCAACCAATAAATAATCTACAAGAGTATTACAGTGTGTATTTTATTAACTATTTTAACTGTATTTCAATGAAAATAAAGACATAAATAAGGTAAGCATTTAATTATGAAAAAGAGTACTGATACAAAACTCAAGAGATCTGGGCCCAGCCCCTTTCTCCCTGAATTCGCCACAGCCTTTTGGATGCTGGTTTCTTTATTCAAAGGTGACCATGCAATCACTAAATGACCCCTAAAAATTGTACTAACAGCAGAATCCTCAGGTTCTCTTATTGTCTTTTGTGTGTAGGAACCTGCGTTGCTTTCAGACACAGGTACACACACTCAATTTGATCCAGCCTTAAGCTCAACTGGTATATGGAAATTTATAGGTAAAGTTTAATGTGGACTTAGAATCCTCATTTAATAATTGTTCTAGTTTCATTGAGGCAAAACAAATGAGATAGGCATTTGAAGAAAACCAAAACTCCTTCAGCACTCAGATTTACAAGTAGTGATGTGTAACCATTGTTTTTGAGTACAAAATAAATTTGATTTAAATGGATTAATTATATGTGATTTTTCATTTCTATAGTTATTTTTCTTTTTTATGACTAAAGGACTATTGAGTATTTTTAATACTAGAAAGGATATTCTAAGCTGTTTTATATTCTTTAGTAAGTTTATGTGTAAATACTATAATCATTATTGGTTTCTAGCTAGGCTAGATGAATAAAACCTCTTTAGATGTATTTATGATAAATAAAGGATTTGTTTGAGTATTTCTGAAAATACAGACATTGTATTATGTTTTATTGTGGTTTTTAAAAACAATATTCACTTAAAAGTATTACTCTGAATTAGATTATCAACTAAAATCAGTTGTCAAATCTTTCTTTATTATAAAAGTGTAATTTATGTTTCATTGTTTTTAAAACACTATTTGTTTTTCTTTAAAAAATTGGCCTTAGATTAGCAATTAAAAGCATAATCAGATCTTCCTTTAGTGTTGTGATTATGTGTATATAATTTATAGAGTGACACTATTTTGAATAAACTGTTAACTTGCAGTCACTTCAAAATGTAGGAGGCGAGGTATGTCTCATGACAACTTTCTGAGCCACAATGCCAGGATTGATTATCCTGCTTAGAAAGACACAACATACTGTCTGCAGCTCTGACCAGTGAGCAGAAAAAGTATATTCAAGGTTTTAAACTTAAATACAGGCAAAATTTCTATGAAAACTTTGAAAATCTAGAAAACTTAAGGAATTCTGAAAGGCAAAATTATTTGTATTATTCTTTGAGATTTTAGAACAAGATGGTTCTTACTCATCTGACTATTCCCCTATAGCTAACATAGGGACAATTAATACTAAATCTCTACTGTAAATTCAGACTTGCTGAATTTTCACTAAAGAGACCTGTTTTCAAAAAAATCTATTTTTTGTTATAAAAATGACTTAAAGGTGCAAATATGTTAATGCAGTTGGCCTGAATCTATAGATTATAAAATTCAAAATCAAATTGAAATTACAAGACTCCTACTCAAAATATTGTAGAATTAAATTTTACATAACAGTCTTGTATCACCTGTAGAATTTACCATTTTGTTACTTCAATTATTCACAAAATAAATTATCACATTAATATAATTAAGGAAAGGAACATGGACCTAAGACAAGATGAAACAATCTTTCACTAAACTTTAACCAAAAGACTTTCCTCTCTGTTCTTTGTTTCTTCAACTGTAGAATAGAGGTAATGTTTTTACTCCAATGGTATTATAATGACTAGAAGATAGTCATTTAATAATAATAAATGATTAGTTGCTATATTCATTCTTAAAAGGTGACTTTTTCCAATTTTACTCTGTTTGCAAATCAAATTGTATTTTGTCATCTTTCTCTTCAGTGTTAAATTTAATTAACTGTATAACATCTATATAAGACCATGCTTTAAAAAATTCCTTTTAAGATATAAATTTCTATTCCAAAGAAGAAACAAAGTTTATGGATTTTTTGTGGTGGCAATAACTTGAATCAATTACATTTTTATTATGTATGTACATATATTACATGTAATACATTTTAATTTATAAAGTTTTCTTAAAAAAATAAAAAGTATCACCAAAAATACTGCTGTCTCAGAGATACGGCATTTTGTACTCAGTGAGACCATAATCGATTTTATATGTAAAAAAGTTTCTACATAATCATAATGATTATAGATTTAAGAAAATTAGAAATAAAATGCTCGTTCCGCACTTATATTTTTATGACAGTTGAAATTAATGTTAGCTAGATAAACTTTTATTTTGCAGACATCTCATTGTTTCAGGAGCTGCAAGGGGTGTTAGTGTTCTTGCGATTTATTTCCTCTTAGCCAGATACTTCTGAGTCATGCCCCTGGTTGCTGTAGTGATATCTTTTTGTATATAGCCACGTATTGCTCCCTCTCTTAGCTACATTTAAGTTGTGGCTTTAGGTGTCTCACTCAAGCCATTTCTTTATCCATTTTTGGCACTTCTAACCATTAGATCAGTGTGCACCATTGGTAACACTGAGCAAATTGTGAGAGATATTTTGATTTGAGTTGACATAAAAATAAGGGGAGATTGCTGCTGTTCATCTCCAGACCCTGGCATTTTAACTTTAGAGTGCCTGCTGTAACCATGCATCCTTCTGTGGTCAACGTGACTGACTGCTTTCTTTTCTTCTGTCCTTTTAAGCAAAGTAGAGCAGCGGTTCAGCTGAGAGAAGATATGAAAAAGATAGTGGGAGTGCCACTGAGTGAGCAGCAAGATCCTGCCTATAAGAAGTTATTTGGAGTCAGCCTGCAAGAGCTTCAACAGCAGGGGCTCACTAAGGATGGGGTACCCACCATGGTGAGGAGCATCGTGGAGTACTTGGTGCAGCGTGGTGAGTCTCAGCTCCTGGTTCTCTGAGAACTACTTCATGATGTATGATTAGGATAGTCTACAGCATTCTAATGAGGATAGCAGATTGTCGTGTAACATACTTTTCCCTTGATAAAGGACATACTGGGCTGGGAATGTAGCTCAGTGATAGAGCACTTGCCTAGCAGGTGCAAGACCCTAGCATGCATGCATAGCTGGATGGGTAGATGGATGCATTACTGCTTAATACCAGACTGACTACTGATTCAGCTTATCATAGAACAGTCACTTTAATTATTGAAGTTTTTAGTTTTGATGCTTTCTAGTTTTAAGTGTTAAAAGCCTCTTAAAATCCATAGTTCTGCTGCTACTAATGGGTTCTCATAATCAACTAAATTCCAACTGATAGTCATTAGTTTTTTTATTTAAAGAGAAAAACAAAACAAACAGAAAAAGGGTATAAGTAATACAGAATTTCAAAAAAATAAACAGAAATCACTAGTTAATAGATTATATATTGTCATCTTAGAAATAGTTGTTCAAGTTACAAAATTAAAGAATACAAAGTAGACATTCAAACAGTGAGACTGCAAACAGTTCTGTTCAATGATCCAACAAAAACTTAGTAATATGGTTATCTATCTTACACACTTATATATACATGCAGTTATATCCTTTAGAGCACTTTCTTTCCCTTTCTTTTTTACAATAACAATTACACATTTTGGGTTTTATAATTCCCACAGTTCTTACTACTTTTTTTTTGAAGACAATAAAACCAAATGTGACAAAACAAAACAGAGTCAGTCAAAACAAAAGGATGGACATAGTACATGATGTAAGAACAGAATACAAGGTGATCAACAATGGTTACCTTAATGCCTCTTGATATCTTAAAAAGAATTGCCTATATTATCAGGTATGATAAAACTGAACAAAACCATACAGAATAAAACCAATAAAACCGAAACATTGGAGACATTACAGGACTTCAAAAGAAGATAATAGTCAAATCAGAATGGGCATCATAGTGAATCTTAACTGTCTTCAAAGTAGTTGCCTATACCTTCAAACTTGATACTATCAAACAAAACAGAAAGCATAAATTAGTCAAAACAAGATGATGAGACCAATGCAGGGCTTCAAATCAAGTTAATAGGAAATCAAAATGGTTACTATAACATATCCTGCTATTTTTTATTTTTTCCCTTAATTAAAAAAATATAAATAAATAAATAAATAAAGAGATTGAGATAAAAGAGGACATAACAACACAACAGTACAGGTCAGAACAGAACAATTTAAGCAACATAGTGTTTCACCACAAGATAACCTGACATAACAGTAGTTATGATAGTGTCTCTTTCCTTGAAATATTTGAATATAACTTCGTATACTGTAGCATCAAACATATCAAGACAGTGTAAAACCATTCAAGAGAATGAAAGTATTATAGGATATTCAGAACCAACTAACAGAAAACAAACAATGGTTTCTATATTATCTCCTTGTCTATAAAAAATATTCTTTGTACTATCACATATAATAAAATCCAATAAGATACAACATGATAAAACCAATGGAGACAGAAGAACAAAAGCTTGATGGGACTTCAAAATAAGATGATATTAAATCAGCACTAGCTATTATAATGTCTTGTTTTCTTCAAAATAGCTGTTCCTACCATCAAAGACAATAAAATTAAACAACCCAGAATAAAACCATTCCAACTAATGAATGAAAACTTTATAAGGCTTCAAAGCAATATAATGGGGAATCATGATTACCACATACTTTTATGTATTCTTATCATTTCTTACACTAGGAAACTATTTAGTATTTATACATGTGAGTTTGATTTATTTCACTTATGAGTATGGTCTCAAGCTGCACCCATTTATTTGTAAATATCTCAATGTGATCATTCTTTATAGCTGAGTAGTACTCTACTGTATAAAAATAGCACAATTTTTTTTTTATCCATTTCTCAGTTGATGGACACTTAGGTTGTTTCCAAGATCTGGCTATTACAAATTGTGCTGCTATAAACATGGGTGCACATATATCACTGCGGTATGATACTTTCAGTTCTTCTGGGAATATGCCTAGAAGTGGAATAGCTGGATCAAATGGGACTTTCAATCCAGCTTTTTGAGAAATCTCCAGACTGACCTACACAATGGTTGTACCAGTCTACACTCCCACCAACAGTGCAGGAGAGTTCCTTTTCCCCCACAGTCTCTCTTTCCATCATTTATTGTTGTGGGTTTTCTTGATCCTGGCCATTCTTTTAGGAGTGAGATGGAATCTCAGCATGGTTTTAATTTGCATTTCTCTAATGAGTAATGATGATGAACATTTTTTCATGTATTTATTTGCCATTAGTATTTCTTCATCTGAGAACTGTGTATTCATCTCAGATGCCCATTTTGGGATTGGGTCTTTGAATTTCGGCAGTCTGATTTTTTTTAATTCTTTGTATGTTTTAGACAAAAGTCCTTTGTCTAAGGACAGTTCACTAAGATTTTTTCCCAGTTTGTGGGTTTTCTTTTCACTATGCGGGAGATTTCTGTTGACATGCAGAAACTTTTTAACAAGACGTGATCCCAGTTATTGATTCTGGGAAGTATTTCCCATGTGGTTTGAGTCCTGTTCATGAATTCTCTACCTACCCCTTTGGCTTCAAGGTTTTTACCCAATTTGTCTTCCAATAGATTTAGTGTTTCCGTTTTAATATTCAGATCTTTGATCCATTTAGATTTTAATTTAGTATATGGTGATAGGCATGGGTCTAGTTTTAGTTTTTGGCATATGGAGAGCCAGTTTTTACAACATCATTTATTAAAGAGACTGTCATTCTTCCAGTGAACCTATTTGTCCCCTTTATCAAAGATAAGGTGGTTGAGTGTTTTTGTAGTTGTAGTTATATCTTCTAATCTATTCCATTGATCTTCAGCTCTGTTTTTATTCCAGTATCATGTTGATTTGTAATATAACTTCAAGTCAGGGCTTGTGATGCCTCCTTCCTTGCCTTTACTGCTTAGAACTGTCTTTGCTATTCTAGGTCTCTTCTTGCTCCAGATAAATTTTAGGAGTGATTTCTCTAGATCTATGAGGTATGTTGATGGTACTTTTATTGGGATTGCATTGAATCTGTATAGCAGTTTGAGGAGAATGTACATTCTCACAATATGTATTCTTCCTGTCCATGAGCAAAGGATGTCTTTCCACTTTCTGAGATCCTCTTTAATTTCTTTTTTCAGGATATTGTAATTTTCCCTGGATAGGTCTTTCACTTCTTTCGCGAGAGTAATTCCTAAATATTTCTTTTTTTTTTGGTTGCTAGTGTGAGGGGTGTGGCTTCTCTTATTTCTCAGTGATTTTGTTGTTAGTGTATAAGAATGCTGTTGATTTTTGAGTATTGATTTTGTATCCAGCTACATTGCTGAATTTATATTATATATAAGTGTCTTTCAATGAAGTTTTGGAGGTCTTCTATGTAGAGTATCATGTCATCTGCAAATAATGATTATTTAAATTCTTCTTTTCCTATCTTTACCCCTTTAATTTCTCTCTTGTCTAATTGCTCTGGCTAGTATTTCCAGTACTATATGAAATAGGAGTGGTGATAAGGGACATCCTTGTCTTGTGCCTTATTTTAAAGTAAAGGCTTTCAATTTTTGGCCATTTAGTATGATATTGACTGTTGGTTTGTCATAGATGGCCTTTATCATATTGAGGTAAAGACCATCTATTCCAATTTTCTGTAAGGTTCTTAGCATAAATGAATGTTGGACCTTATCAAAAGCTTTTTCTGCATCTATAGAAATGATCATGTGATTCTTACTTTTGGTTTTATTGATATGGTGGATTACATTTATTGATTTACGTATGTTAAACCATCCCTGCATGCCTGGGATGAATGCCACTGGGTCATGGTGTGTAATCTTCTTGATGATTTGCTGCATCCTATTTGCCAATATTTTATTGAGGATTTTTACATCTGTGTTCATTAGGGAGGTTGGCCTGTAGTTCTGTTTTAGTTAGGTCTTTCTCACGTTTTGGTACTAGAGTAATATTCGCTTCCAGGAATGATTTTTTTTTTTTTTTTTTTTTTGGTTTTTTTCCTTTTTATCGGTACCGGGGATCAAACTCACGACTGCCTGCTTACAAGGCAGGCACTTATGCCGCTGAGCTAAATCCCCAGCCCCAAGTTTTTTTTTTTTTTTTTTTTAATTGGTACTGGGGATCGAACTCACAACCACTTGCTTGCAAGGCAGGCGCTTATGACGCTGAGCTAAATCCCCAGCCCCAGGAATGACTTAAGAAGGATTGCTTCTCTTTCAATTTCATTGAAGAGTTTGAGGAGTGTTGGCAGTACGTCTTTTTTTGTACTTCTTGTAGAATTTTGCAGTGAATCCGTCTGGGCCTGGGTTCTTCTTTGTAGGTAAGGACTTAATTACATTTTCAATTTTATTAATAGAAATTGGGTTATTCAGCAGATTTACATCTTCTTGACCTAGCTTTGGTACTTCATATGTTTCTAGGAATCTGTCTATTTCTTCTGTGTTATCAAACCTTTGAGAGTAGAGGTTTTTGAAATAGGTGTTACTGATCTTCTGTATTTGTACAGAGTCTGTAGTGATTTCACCTTTTTCATTCCTTATTGCATGAATTTGAGCTTTTTCTTCCCTTTTTAATATAAGGTTGGCTAGGGGCTTATCAATTTTATTTATTCTTTCAAAGAACCAACTGTTTGATTCATTAATTCTTTGGATTGTTTTCATAGTCTCTTGCATTAATTTCTGCTCTGATTTTTATAATTTCTTCCCTTCTTTTGGCTTTGGGCTTTACTTGCTCTTCTTTTTCTAGATGTTTGAGGTGTGACACAAGGTTATTTTTTTTGTATGTATTCTATTTTCATGATAGGGAACTCAGTGCAATAAATTTTCCTCTGAAGACAGCTTTCATTGCATCTCACAGATTCTGGTAAGTTGTACTTGTATTTTCCTTTGCTTGTAGGTATTGTTTAATTTCTTCTTTAATTTCCCCTGTGACCCACTGATTACTCTAGAGTGTGTTATTCAGTTTCTGTGTGTTTGTGGCATTTTGCAGTATCTTTTATCATTAATTTCTAATTTCATGTCACTATGATCCAAAAACACTCAAGGGATAATTTCAACTCTTTTGCATTTATTGAAATATGTTCTGTGAGCTAATATATTGTCTGTTTTAGAGAATAATCCATGTACTGCTGAGAAGAATGTGTATTCTGATGTTATTGGGTGGAACACTCTGTATATGTCTATCAGATCCATTTGTTCACTGGTGTGATTCAGTTCTGTTATTTCTTTGCTGATTTTCTGTCTGGTTGATCTGTCTCTTGGTGTCAATGATGTGTTAAGGTCTCCTGTTATAATTGTGTTACTGCTAATTTAGTTTTTCATTTCTGTTAATAATTGTTTTGTATAACTGGGTGCTCTGGAATTTGGTGCATATATATTTAAATTTGTTATCTTTTCCTTTTGAAGTTTTCCCCTAACCAGTATGCAATGACCTTCTTTATCTCTTCTGATTGTTATTGGTTTGAAATTTGCATTGTCTGCAACCAAAATAGCTACCCCTGCTTTTTTGGGGGAGGTTCCTGTTGCAAGAAATATTGTTTTCCATCCTTTGACTCTTAGTCTATGAGTATCCTTTTGGATTAGATGGGTTTCTTGTAGACAGCATATGGTTGGATTTTGTTTCTTGATCCATTCTGCCAGTTTGTTTCTTTTAATTTGTGCATTGAGAACATTTACATTGTTAGTTATAACTGTTACATGTTGGTTTATTGTTGATGTGTTATCTTTCTGCTGTTGTATCTTTATCTTTCTGTTCTGTTTAATTGTCTGCCTTGCTTTGTGGTTTTTTTCCTAAGTGTATCTAAACTGTCTTTTAGTATTCTTTGTAGGGTTGGCTTGGTGATCATGAAGTTCTTCAGGTGTTGCTTGGAAGTATCTTATTTCTCCATCCATTTTGAAGGACTGTTTTGCAGGATACATCAGCCTAGGTTGGAAATCATTTTCCTTTAGGATCTGAAATACTTTACTCCATGCTCTTTTTGACTTTATTGTTTGTGTTGAGAAGTCTGCTGTGATTCTGATAGGTTTTCCTTTGTAGGTGATCTGTCTTTTCTCTCTGATAGCTTTTAATATTCTATTCTTTTGTTGGATTTCTCGAATGGTGATTAGTAAATGTCTGGGTGTAGTTTTATGTTGGTTATGGCTATTTGGAGTATGTATGCTTCACTGATGCTGATATCAGTTTCCAATCTCATGTTCAGTAAATTTTCGGCTATTACTTCTCTAAATATCCTCTTGGCATCCTTTATGTTGTTCCCTTCTTTTTCATTTATCCCTATCAATCTTATGTTGTTTTTCTTTGCACTGTCTTACAGCTGTTGAATTTTTATTTCCTGATTTCTTGTTACTTTTAAAAGATCCTTCCTTTCCTGTTCACTAACTGCAATCTTATCTTTAAGGTCTGAAATTCTACCTTCACTTTCATTGAGGCAGTTTTTACAAGTTTCAATGAATTTTTTAATTTCCTGTATATCTCTGTGCATCTGCTTTCTGTATTCTGTTTGTTTCTTATATTGTTTATCCAGGGATTCTACCTTTTTTGTTTAGTTCCTCCAATTTTTAAACTGTGTCTTCTTTAGTTATGTTCAGCATCTCTTTCATTTCTTTTATCATTTCTTCTTTTACCTGGGAGATTATTTCTAGTTTAAATTCCTTTAAAGCTTCCCGGAGTTGCTTCTTTATTTCAGTTGCAATTATGTCCGATATTTCATGTGATGGCATATATTGTCCTCTATGTACATAGCTCCTAAGGTTTCTTTGGGTGGGCTGGAGGTTTGAGATTGTAATTTGATCTTTTGTTTTGTCATTTTCCTATATTTCTGTGTTTCAAGTGTTATTCCAAGGCTTCCCCAGGGCCTGTTGGAAATCCTCTTCTATTCCCTCAGCTCCTGGAACTCTGGCCGACCAGTTCCCCCAATTGAGAGAGGAGGGTCACTGGACATGGGGCAGGCTCGCTCAAGACCCACTGAGTTGGTCTGGTGCAACAGGAAGCTGTGAAGTTCCCTTTCCAGGGCTGAGCGAGGATCCCAAATTAGCTGGGATCAGGGACACTCAACCCAGACTGCCCAGCCTCTGGAACTGATGGCACTGGCAGGCCCAGAACTCCAGAGTCTGCCAAGCCTAGCAGGGAGCGACAAGACTTGCACAGGCTGGTTCAAGACCTGCCATGCTGGTCCAGTGCACCAGTCATAGTTTTTAATGTTATCAAACACTTTTTGAGCCCCTCTGTCAGTTGAGGTCAATCACGAACTTATTAGATGCCTTAACTATCTTTATGTACTCAGTAGGGATACAGAAAAGGGGTGAGCACTATCAGGGGCCTGGAGTCAATACGTCATGAGTGCCAAGGGATGACTATATATCTAGGCATATGTGAATAGTCAACAAACTCATGTAGTTCAAACTATAAAAGAATATACTGTGAAAACTTTGTCCCTCCAAATTGTCTCCTGATTTTCATAATGTTACCATTTAGTTTCTGTTACTTCTTAAGATCTTCTTAAGAAGGTATTTTATTTATGTATGTGTGTATATAAATGCATACATTTCACCTTTTGAAACAAATCTTCATACCACTTATACCTTAACAATTGCTTAGCAATTTATTTTGAAGATTTTTCCATATTGTTGTATGTAAGAGCTTCTCTCATTTTTAGTTCTTTTCTTTTCCCTTGCACACTACCCAGTATATGTGTCCTTTTTTACAATAATTAGAAACCAGTGACATTGAATTGTCTGTAGTCTTTTTGCTGTTTATAAGCCATGACTTCATAATTAATCTTGTTTTTCCACGATTAATCTTGAACATGTGTCATTTTAAGCACATATATCTATAAACTTCCTGGAAATGGGATCAAAGAATGTGTGTATTTGTAATCAGTTCTATAGGAGTTGAATATGCTTACATTTACTTCATCAGTGTATGTGAGCTTTGGCAAAATTTGAATTAGGAATTGATTTTCTTTTATTCCTCCTTAGCATAATCTTACTTGTATTTTAACAGAATGTTCTTAAGTAATATAAAATAAACATTTTAGTGGCTTAAACCAGTCACTCTTAATTAGAGATTTCAAGTAGAATCACTTTTCAAAATATGAACAGGTTGGCAACTTTCCAGAGTCATACTGAGTCAGAATCTCAATGGCAAGCTGGGGTAGGTTCTGCTGAGGTGGTTCATAATCAATATAGGAATCCAAGCAGCCAGAATGACAAATTTTGGGATTTTATTAGCTGAGCTCCATGACCACCTGCAAAGACCCCTGTTTCAGAGTCAAATCAAATGGTCCCAAACTACAGGGTTGCAGAGTTTTTAAAGGAAAAAACCACAAAGCAGGGCATCCTGTTTGGAACATTTTAAATAGAATTTTACATTAATTTTGGTTAACACTTGTATCTTGCTTCTTTTGTTGAGCAGGTTAATTTTTCTCTTTGTGAGTGCAGCTTATTCCGCTTTTCTCATGGGACTTGTACTCTGAGTAATTTTTCACTCTGCTGCATCAAATACAGGGCACAAGATGGCATCAGTTATGCCAAACTACAACAGCATCACCTGCAATTAGAATTGTTAGTTACTATACAGGCAATGAAAGCCCCTTCTTGAATTTGAAGCTATCATGTGAACAGGCCAAAGAACCTAGGTAAATTTGAAGTGTACTATGAAGTTTGAGAGCAGGATACTCCCAATTTGTTTTCATTTGGTTATTTTGTACTTTTTTCAAGTCTGTAATATTTATTGTGCATCTGTGATAAAGTAGGTACCACTCAGATGTAGCCATAGAGTTGACTGGTCATATAATTTAATCACAGGTAGATTCTTTTGGTTGTACACTGTTGTTTCATATATGATGATATGAGGGAAAATTCTTATTTAAAGGAATTTTAGGACAAAAAGTGTTTAGCAGGGCCTATTTCAAGACCTTTAAAGAGACTTTGGACTTTTTCCTTTATAATGTACACATACTATAAGCTGCAAGGCATACAATATTGAAACTTTTTTTTAATGGTACTTCAGGTTGAATCTAGGGTCTTTGATATGTTGGCAGACACTCTTCCACTGGGCTACCTCTCCAGGCCTCATTTGAAAGTTGTGTAACAACTAATCTTGTTGGCAGTTTTAGAGGATACCTACTCTTTAGTGTGAAAGTGCAGTCCTGGGGGCTATGTCTTTTTTAAAATTTTATTTATTTATTTATTTATTTATTTGTACTGGGATAGAATTCACGACCTTGCGCTTGCCAGGCAGACACTTGTGCTTCTCAGAGCTAAATCCCTGGCCCCTGCTGTCCTTTTAAATGGTGAATTCTGCAGTCACCACCAGATGTCACCATGTGCTTACATGTTGTTACTCTGCTCTTTGGGCTAATGCATGCATTAGGCTTTTTCGGCTGATGCATGCATTCTGCCATACTTAGTTTCTCTTGGTGTAGGCATAACATTATAAATATTTCAGTTGTAGAGAAAATTGGCTGGCAGTGGTTCAGACATAAAGATAGGTAATTGCTCTTTCATTTCTAAACTTCTGTTTTATCATAAACCATAACCTATAACCTCTGAAATCTAACATAATTGATCTCTGAAATATATGGGAGTAGGACTGGGTGTGGTGGTCCGTATCTATAATAAAGTTACATAAAAAGTAGGTGGATTACAAGTTTCAGATCAACCTGGGTAATTTAGTGATATCTTTGTCTCAATTTTTTTTACAAAAGGGCTGGGAATGTAGCTCAGTGTGAGACCCTCAAAGTCAATTCCCAGTACTGCCAAACAAAGACACATGAGTAAAGAACAGTAAAGTTTAAAGATTATATACATAGCCAGGTAAGTGTCATGGATATTATATGTATTATACAGCCTCAAAGGAACTTTAAAAAACTGCATGGATTTTATTTTCCAGAGTCTGATAGTGTGAGTTCAGGATTAGGGGGATCTTCCCTGCTTGAAAATCACTAAGTATCATGAGAGTTGTTTGGCGTGGGAGACATTCCCAAGGAAAGAGAGTGGTGTACATAAAAAGGATTAAGGCATAAAAAGTGACTGAGAAGCCCTAGGGAGTTCCATTTGGACCTCATCTTTCTACAAGAACAGTCCAGTGGCATCACAGGCCTTAAACACCATACACAGTCCTGGGAGTTGAGTAGTTATTTTGGAAATTCTGAAAGTACTTTTAATTGAGTTTTTTTTTAAGTACAAAACTCATTAAAAGAGAAAGTCAAGGTCAAAGCTAGAAAAATGTAAAGTCTGATCCAAAGGGCATTTTCTGGGCAAAAGAGCAAAGACACAATTAGGTTTATGAACTGAGTGAATGCAGAAAGAGGAGCCAGTATTCTAGATTTTCAGGAGTTGGTCTTGAACTAGGAATGGAATGCTCCTCGTTATATGTTAACAGTTTGATATGTTTCTAAAGTTAAAGAGTAAGAGAAACAGAGACCTTGGAAGCTTTGAGTGACTAAGCTGAAATCTTAAGAATATGGCAGAGTTTACTGTGTCTTCTCTCTTGTGGTCTCTTCCAGACTCTGATGATAGGACCAACTAGGGTTTTAGTCATATCAGTCTGAACAGGGCATTCCCTTCCAACTCACTCACATGGCTGCCAGCAGGATTCAGTTATCTGTGGGCTGCTGACCTAAGGGTCTTTGCTGCTGGCTGTTGGCCAGAGACTACCCTTATTCCTTGCCTGTGGCATTTTCCAGAGGGTAACTAACAAAATAAATAGCAGCTGCTTCCTCTGTGTGAGCAGGCCAGCAAGACTCAGAGCGAAAGCAACAACAAACAGGGAAGATGGCCAAGCCAAGGGCTTTTATGACTTAATCTAAGTGAAGGCATGGAACCAAGAGGTGTGGAGCCCATGAGACCATTTTAGAGCCACTATTATATATATGACTGGTATTTCTTCTGATTAGTGGAGCCTCAACCATACTGGTTGTTAAATATTTTTAATATACCTGGTTTCAAAATTATCATCACATTTGGAGCTCAAATTTACATCAGCTTTTGATTCTGATCTTCTTCACAACCAAAAGATGATAGACAGATATACATGAATGTATGTATGTGTATATATATATATATATATATATATATATATATATATATATGACAAACTGCAAATTCCATAAGGATAATGATAGTATTTGAAATTTTTTCAGTTAACTTTTTTTAGTACCTAACATAGTACTGGGAGCTCATTTAGTATTTGTTGGACTAAAGAATTCATGAAGTAGCCAAATAATTTTTAAAAATCAACTTCTTTTGCTTTAAAAAGAGCAATAGAATTATCAGGTAAGAGAAAGAAGTAAAAGCTGATAGAAACAACCTCTTCCTCTAAGGACTTGTAGTAGGCTGTAGGCCTCAGTGCTCGTGTCTTTGCCAACATATACCATTGGACCCTTAGAGGAAGAGAGCAGAGTTAGGAACTTGGCCCACTCCTTCTAAATATAATTGCTGCTAACGCATTTTCTGAGGCACTGGCTTATGCTAAACAGAAATCAGTATTTTCTGTCCCATTCTTCTTTTACAGTGCCCCCCTCCTTCCTATTTTTCAAATCCTAATGGTACCTTTCAACTCTTTGTCTATTACTTTATTTTGTACAAAGTAAGTCACCTTTGATCTGCTTCTCTTCCTGTTTCTACTTTAAGCTCTTGAAGTTGGGCTGCAGTCTCCCCAAGGCAGGAAAGCCCTCTGTCCTGTCATTCTCTACTTACAGATTGCTGAATCTTCCTCAAACCCTGATTTTATTGTGCTTTCCCCTCCTTCAAACTCCAGTAGTAAAGGTTCACTGTGTAACTTGACACACAGGCTCTATCCTGTTTCGTGTGATTACCCCACCTTTCTTTGGTCTAAGTGCTCTATGTTTCCACCTTCCTATCCTTTCTTTATCCTTTTTGGTGGTTTAGTTCTTATGTTTGTCCCTCTTTGTTGGGGGCAGAGCAAGGTTTTATGAGTGCAGATATTTAATCCTTGTACTATCTTTCTATCACTATGATGATATACCCAAAGAGTTTAATTCATAAAGAAGAACAGAACATTTTTTGGCTCATGACTTTTGAGGTCCCAGTCCCAGATCACGTGACCCCATAGCTTTGGGCATCTGGCAGGGCAGCACAAAGCAACAGTGTATGATAGAGCAAATGGCTCACTTTATTAGGCTTTAGGAATCAAAAAGGGAGAAAGTTGGGTGTGGTAACATAGGCCTATAATCCCAGTGCTCTGGAGGTTGAGGCCAGGGGATCCCAAGTGTGAGTTCTGCCTAGACTACATAGCAAGTTCAAGAGTCCAGCCCAGTCTTCATGGCTCCTTACCTATAAAGGTGCTCACCTTCCAGCACCTTTATATTGGCAGTTAAATTTCTGTTCTGAGTTTGAGGGAACAGACATTTAAACCACAAGCAGGCTCTCAGGTTCAAGCTTCATTGGTTTCCCAGGCTATCAGCCCCATCCGTACCATCTTGCTGTGCTTCAGTCAAAGGTTAAGGTGTCCATTCTGCAGAAGCCTTCCCTGCTAGCCGGATCCTGACCCAGGCTTCTGCTGACTCAAGTGACCATCATGTCTCCTACCAATTTTTAGTAGTTACTTCTTAGTGACTACTTATTTATTAAAATATTACAAAAATAATTGTATGTAGTTCAGAACTTTTTTTGTGTGTGTGATACTGGGGATTGAACTCATGACCTCACACTTGGCCAGGCAGGCGCTTACACTGCTAAGTTAAATCTCCAGTCCAGAATTTATTTGTTTTCAAAAAGGTAAAAATGGTATTTCTGAAATGTTAAACTAGTTTCAGATACTAAGATTATATGTATATATGAATATACATATATATTCTTTCTTCTTATATATGAAATTTCTTGTTCAGTATTGTATGTTCTAGAAATGACATGTTTGTTTTTAGCGGTCAGCTCTTAAAACAAGCATGTGTGATCCTTTGCATTGATGTCCACTGCATATGAATATGAGCATCCTCCTGGATTGATAATGCTGGGATGCACTTATTCATGGTGTTACTCTTTAGATTTGTGTTTGCTTGCGAGACTCCGGTATGTACTCGCTGGGCCTGCTTTTCCGTTTCAGGGCTGACCCAAGAGGGCCTGTTCAGGGTGGACGGCAGCATGAAGGCGGTGGAGCAGCTGCAGCGTGCGTGGGAGAGCGGCGTGCACGTGGATCTGGGCCCGGGGGACGTGCGCGCTGCGGCCAGCCTGCTGAAGCGCTTCCTGCGCGAGCTGCCAGGGGGCCTGGTCCCCTCCGTGCTGCGGCCTCGCCTGCTCCGGCTTTGTCACGGTCAGTATTATGGCGGGGCCTCTTCAGAGCCAGCTTCGTTTTCAGCAAAGGCTGTCCATTCTGATATTTAAAATGTAAAAGTTAAAACAAGATTTTGGATATTTGTGGCCTTTCCTCAATGATCACCTTGGTATTGCATGCCAAATCCTCTTCTCCCACCTAAAATAATACTGAACTTACACCATTTTTAAATTTGTGATACCATTGGCAAATGAATATTTGAGTTACATAATTCCTGAAAGTCCTGATGTGTGTGGGACAAAGAAATTTCCCCATAGGAGGAAGGAGAATAAAGCATTCAATTCTGTTTGCAATGCTAATCGCTTAAATGGTAGTTGATGTGTGACCCTGGAGACTGGAAGCTCACTCCTGTGCTAGCTTTTTCTCATAAGCAAGAATGAGCCCTAAAATAATTGTCATTTTGTGAGACGGAAAATTATTTTTGATTGTAGTATGAAATGATTTTAAATGAAGGAAATGCTTTTGTATTTGGTAGCTATCATTATCAAGTTCTAAAAGCAGGAAAAAAAATTATTTGCATTGCAAAGCTATTTCTTTTCTTTTTCTTCCTTTTTTTAAGTTATTCTGTTTTGTTTTGTTTGAGATAGCATCTTACTGAGTTACCCAGCATGTTCTTAAGCTTAGTATCTTCCTGCCTCAACTTCCCAGATAGCTGGATGACAGCCATGTGCCACCATTGCTGGCTCCTTCCATTGTTTCTCAGAGTGTTAGTAGCCAGACCAAGACGTCACCTCCTTTACAGCAGTTTTGTTTCTATTCACATTAAATATACTAAAAGAGTAGAATAAGAATGTCAAGTAGGATATGCAAGAAAGTGCCAGAAATACTTTACTCCAAGGAAGCTCATTTTCAAATATTGGGTGCAGTGGTATGGATAAGTGTCCTCCAAAGGTCCCTGTGTAAATGCTAGGTCCCAGGACAGCAATATCAGGAGTGCTGTGGACCTTTAAGAAGGGAGGTGTGAGGGAGTCATTGTGAATGTGACCTTGAAGAGGATAGGGGAAGTCTCTTTTACTACCTGTCTCTGTCTGTCTGTCTTGTCTGTCTGTCTGTCTGTCTGAGTACCCCTACTCCCACCATGCTTCCTGCCTTATGATGTGAGTGCCTTATCTAGCACTCAGTCCTTTCACTGTATTGCCCTCACTAGAGGCCTGAATCACTGAGGCTTGAACCTCCCAACTCTGAGCAAAAATAAATGTCCCTTTTCTTCCAAAGTGGCCCGTGCCAGGTATTTCTTGCCAGTTGATGGAAAGCTGCTTGATGTATTGGGAAAAAGTGGCTGATGAGATTCATGACAAACTACGCTAACCACACCACCAAGGCATCCACTACTATGAGAGGTGCATCTCCCACTCTTTATCATGACTCTCAACTTGACATGATTAAGAAATGTCTGGTATATTAGTTAAGGCACTTTTGGTGTGAATGAGTCACAGAGATATGACCTTGGGGACTACGTGTGGTTCCTGGCTACCTCCTTGCTAGCACTGTTGCCCTGCTCTGCTTTCTGGCCACTATGAACTGAGGAGCTGGCTCTGCCTGTTCCAGCCTTGGAGCCTGAATATACTGAGTCCTGTGAAGCTGTGAGCCTAATAAACCTCTCCTTTAGGTTGTGAGGGTCAGGTATTTTGTGCAGTGACAGGAAAGCTGACTAATATATTCCCCAAGGCCTGAATGTCAGTGGTAATATCACCTGGCCCATTTTCCATCCTCCTCAACCCTCAGTTTCCAGTGGTGACCTCCAGGCAGTCCATCTAGATTACCTGTGTCTTGTTCCTCTTTAGTATTTTCTTCTGGTCCTCAGGAACATTTGCTCACCTTTGCCAAACTCTTATAATGTTTCTTTTCAAATATTCTTAAAATAGATGATAGCTCAAGGCTTACCAGATCTATTTTTGATCTCACTATAACAAATGTACCTGGTTTCGTGGTGTTCTTTCCTTTTACTGTAAGAACATCTGCCCTGCCAGATTAGGGCCCCACTCTTAGTACTTTATTTAACCTCAGTACCTCGATAAAAGCTCTAAAAGTGGTCACATTATAAGTTGCTAGAGATGAATCTGGGGAGAAGGGATTCAGTCCATAGCAGTGGTATAATAGGAATGATCTCAGAAGCCTTGGCTACTTTTTCAAGAATGATTTTGTTTGTAATCTTAGCCACTTCATTTTTAAAAATGTGGTTAGTTTTTTTTTTTTTTTTTGAAAGGCATTATATTTCTCTTTTTAGGTTTTTGAGGAGCCTCCATACTAATTTTCATCGTACTTGTATTTGTTTACCTTGTACCACTCCTGGGTGCATTACCCCTAAAATTAAAAACAACCTACTGTAGTGACACATTCCTACTCATGTTCATCGTAGCCCACTTCACAGATGCTAAACATAAATGGATAAAAGAAGAGAGATATATACACACAAATGTGTATGTGTATATATGCATATTATTAAGTCATAAAGAAGAATGAAATCATTGGGAGAAAAATGAGTGAAACTGAAAGCAAAATAGGCCAAACTTAGAAAGTTAAAAATTTTGTCTGCTGTATGAGAAACTAAATAAATGCAATGGAGGGAAGATGGTAGGCAACTAGAAAGTAGACTTTTGAAGATAGGAAAGGGAATGGGAGAGGGGTGGAAGGAGATAAGTGATGGGGGGCTAATGGCATTGAAAGTGATTACAATTTGTTGTATGAATGTAATAATTTCTGCAGGCAAACCCCACTATTGTACATTACTATGAAGAGCATGATATAATAACAGACAAAATTATAACCCATTATGTTTTATTCTTTTGAAAATAGTGATAAAACTTGAAAGCAAAAATCAGAGAACACTTTGTTCTGGTTGTCTTACAGTGCTTTTAAGATTTCTGTGTCAATAATTGACATTTGGTAAGTGACATATGCTTGATACTTGTTAATTGGAAACTGAACTTTTTCTTGTATAAACTTTTTCATGTTATTATGTTTGAGCATTTCAAAGAAGTAAACTTCTACTATTTTGAGACTTAAAATTATTTTTTACCTGGACTATTCTATGTGCATTTCAGGAATACGAAGTTTCAAACTAAAATTTTGAATACCCTTTTAAAACAGTTGCCACAAAAGCAAATTGAAGACTTAAGCAATGTGTGCCTAATATAAAATATTTAGTAATCAAATATCTTTGTGTTTGAAATTTTTCTATAGTATTCTGTAGCACTTATTGTTGGTACACAGAAGTCTCTCAAATTTCAAAAGTTTTTATACATTTCCTAAAATAGTCTTCATCTGATGGAAAGGTGCTTCTTTTTGTTAATATAACTTAAATTATATTTTATTTTTGCTATAATCTAGATCTTCTCTGTAAGTTTTCTTCTTTGTGATATGGCTCCTGGGTATCCAAAAGCGTGCTATACATCGTACTTCTGTTTGTTAACAATTTAGTTTGCAAACACAAGCATTCAGCAGAGTTTTGCTTCTGTTCACAAACTCTGCAATCGATAGACAGCCACAGCCATCTTCCCCACACAAACACAAACGCACTATCTTCCCAAAATTGTAAAACAAATTAAGTTCATGAGATGAAGAAAGTTTTGCCTTCAGATGGTTTGATGACTGAATCTATGAAATAAGCTAACAGTAGAGAGATTAATTTTTAAAAAGCCATTTTAATTATGAGCGTTTGTGCATGAATTTTGCAAAACATGAGACTCAGAGAAGGGCTACATGATGGAAGTCTTCATACCATCCTGAGTTACAGGCAGGAGCAGCAGCTGGGCACTGCTCCTGGGCTTGGGGCAACAGTTCTAGGGGTGGGAGAGGAGGAAGTGTGTGGTGAATAAAGGTTGTCTCATTCTGCAGATTGAAAACTGTCAGGTAACACAGGTTCTGTGGAGACGGAACTGGAACCCTGGTCAATCTGCTCCCAAATATCTGTTCTCCTTCAGAGGTGAAGCAACCAGAGCTGCCTGTTTTTGCTGACAGTTTCTGAATTCTTCACCAGCAGCATCACCTTGAAAGCAAAACTGCTTCTGTAGTCAGCCTTTATGTACCTGAAATTATGCACAAGTAGCAAAATTTGAAAAAGTCAGGGAGATCGCATCTTTGCTTTATTAGTATTATTCTCTCATTCACTGAAAATCTTGAGGTCAGATCTGAGAGTAAAGAAAGTATTGATTTAACACCTACTAGGAGTAAAGCATGCTTTAGTGTCAGGATAGCCCCTATGAAGTAAATTCACTTCTTAGTAAACTCGGGTAGAAACATAAAGAGATTCTGTCCTGTCCCTGACACAGCTTGGCCAAGGTGCTCATGTAGAGTAATGAGCACACTCTGCAGTGGTCACTCATAAATCTGGGTGTGGTGAGGCTCTTTACAGACACTAAATACCTGCTGGGTTTTGTGTGTATTGTGTGAGGTTGGGGATTGCTCCAGGCCCTCGCCCATGATAAGCAAGCATTGTGGCTGAGCCAGTACCGGCCCTCTGCCTATTGTTTTTAAGGCCTACCAAGACCAGGTGTAGCCAGTTATATGTATATATTCATTTTCCCTTTTCACAATACTTCATTTTTGGGTTTGGGACAGCATCTTCCTATGTTGCCCTGCCAGTCTTGTGCTCATGCTCTTCCTGTGTTAGCCTCCTAAGAACCTGGAACTACAGGCTTATGCCACCATGCCCTTCACATCTCCCCTTTTCTAATATACCTTACTACATAATAAAATTGCTTTCATATAATTTCCTTAAGGAAGATGACACTACTTTGATAATTCAATTCTCACAATAACAGATTAACTCATTTACTGTGTCACAGCTCAGGGGTCTGTTTCTTTTTTTCTAATATGTCGCTAGAGGCCCATGAAGAGAGGATATTAGAGCAAGTGAAGCAGTTTCATACTTGAATATGCTTAAAATTTTTCAGGTCAAGCTCCTCTCATCCCTGCTTTGTGGGTGGGAATTCTGGAATCCTAAATGAGTGATTTAGAGTGTAATTGCAACTGCAGCTGACAGTAAAGGTGTTGTCTGTGAGCATCCCTGTGGCTTACCATCTTGTAGCTCAGCTGCGGCCCTGTATTTGAGAGACAGCTGTTCAGATTCATTTGTGTTTTTATTACAAATTGTTAACTTTGAATTTACCTGGCATCCGAAGCTTTGTGATCACATACTTTTAAAGTAAAAAAACCAGTAACTCTAAATATCAGGTATTTATCATATACTTCACTTATCATATACTTCTATAGAAAATTTCTGCTAAAATGTTTATTTCTGTCAGAAACCTGGTTTAAATAACTCGTATTTAAAAGGGCGAGTCCAAGGGTCTTCAGTGATCATCTTTTCCTGTTGTCATGTTGAATATATTTCTGATAGCAAAAACCTGCCTTCCCTAATTGAGGTTTCTGGTATAATTATGTCAGCTTGGTGTATTCCTTAACTTTTGATCTTTTATCTTTATTTTGGTAAGCCAATGCTGTATGGACTTTTTATATTTATCATCCAGGTATGTTTTGGAAATAGGTATAAATGGTAATCTGTATTCGTCAGTTTTCCTGTCACTGGACACAAAACTGAAAACCTACAATTTAAAGGAAGAGAAGTTTCATGGGATTCAGTCCATGGTTGGCTGGCTCCAACTCAGGAACATCATGAGAAGTGCGTGATAGAGAAAAGCTGTTTAGTTCATGGAGGACAGAAAGCAGAGACCAGAATAGCACCAGAGCGGAAAGGGGCCAAGAATTGTATATGGTATTCATGGTCACACCTGGATACTTCATCTAGACACACCCACAAGTATTCTTCACTAATACTCTAGGTATTCCTTAATTGATTCAAACTGACACGTCACAATTGATAGTTACATAAGCAATAAAAATATTTAATTAGGGGTTAACTATGGATCTCTTTATTTGAATGCTATGTATTAAAAATTCTTCTGTAGTTGTTTCACAGTAACATAGTCTAGCATAATGAATATCAGTTCCAAGGCGCCCTGAGAGTGAAGGAAAACAGATAGATTCAGAATTTCCCAGAGCACAAGTTACTAGGGTCCTTAGTGGCAGAAGCAGTAGTAGTAATGGTTTCTGGACAGTAGGAAAACTACATGGTTCCATGTAATTTGGATCATATACAAGATACAATAGAAAAAATGGTGCTGTCCTTTAAAAAAATAATTACATTTGGAAGCATAGTGCCATTAATCCTTCACTTTGAGCACACTTTTCCCATTGTTCTTGCCACTTTCTGAAGCAGTTCTGGAGGTCCTCTTTCATGCGTGGCTTTAGTTGCTCTGTTGTGGCTGCCTCTGTGTCCTGAATCAATTCAGTGTTTACCTTTCCTGGTGATCTAGGCTTTGGGAAAGAGCCAAGGGTGACACAGTGGGAGAGCCAGTGAATAAGATGAATGAGTTTGCACCATAATGTTTTTATGAGCCTGCCTTTCTGTTGGATGGCAGTTGGCAGCAGCTTTCACTGTATTTTTGTTGTTGTTGTTGTTATACCTTGTAAAGACAGTCACAGCAGAGGACTTCCAGAACTGCTTCAAAAAGTGGCAAGAACTATTGCATAAGTGCCTTTGAGTTGAAGGGGAGAATTTTGAATGGAATTAATGATAATGTGTCTTTTACGTAATTTTAGAAATCCCCTGTATTTTTTAGTCACTTCTTGTACGTTGGTCAGAGTAAAAGACTTCTTTGTAACCTGTGTGTACCTGATTTATCTTAAGTATTCCTCAGAATCATACACATTCTTGATGACAGGTCAGATTGTAAAACTCCACAAACTACTGTAAAAGCTTTATCTGTTTATAATTTCCTAGGAAACTATGCAGGAGAAACTGACCAAGGTTCCTTTGGGGCACTTATAGTTATTACTCAAGATGACTGTAGTCATGTCATGCTGAGTCCATACAGTAACATAGATGTATTTCTGTTTTATAATTGGATATCTCTTGTTATTTGATGACTAGAATTGATTAAGTCTATCAATATTTTTAGTACCTTCTACTAGATTGTGGATGATATGAACAAATAAAAGATTAAATGTCTTAACTATAAAGGGTGTGCCATTTGAGAAAGTAAACTGTGGTTACATTTATTTTACAGTGCTTCAAATTAATGATAATATACAGTCAATGCTGAGTAATAGGAAAATCAACCTGGCTTATGATGATTAGAGAACAATCTGTGGAGAAAGTAAGATCAGGCTACATAAAATTAAAATGGATTAGTTGAGGAAAGGGCATAAGCAAAACAGAAAGTTAAGGTAAAGGAAGACAAAGAAAGGAAGGGATGGGGGAGGGAAAGGAGAGATAATGGAAGAATGTTACACACATGTACACACTTACCAGAAGGAAATCCACTCTATATAAATTCATGCACTAATAAAAATTTTAAAAACAGAATTGCCCAAGAGAGCTATCCATACCTGTAGGAGTTTAGCAAAAGATAGGATCAGAAATGTAGGTTGAGATCAGTTGGTGTAGAGTCCTGCATATTAGACCAAAGACCTAATATTTATCTTCAGTGAAGTTTTTAAGAAGGAAGTTACGTGACAGAGGCTTTAGGCCATGCTATGTAAGACAGTTAGATGGTAAGATGCTGGGAAGAGGCGGAACATCTAGGAGATACCCCACCTCCCAGTGTAAATCACAGGACCGGTGCTATGCGTCTGTACCAATTAATGATTAGCAATGGGATTTTTTTTGAAATTGTGATAAAATACACATGGCAGAAAATTTATCTTTTTTAGCATATAGCTCAGGATCGTTAAGGACATTTGCAAGTTGTACAGCCATCCCCACTATGCATTTCTACAGTGTTCTTATCATTCCAGACAAACATAATAGTGTTTTGGAGGAAGTCTACCAGAGATGGTAAACAGGAAACATGGTAGGTAGGTAGGTAGGTAGGTAGGTAGGTAGGTAGGTAGATAGATAGATAGAAAGAATAGTGTGTCCATTTCTTTTGTGAGGACCACAAAACCAAGAAGTTCTAAGTGACATAGGGCAGTTAGACTTGTTGAGTGGCTACTATTAAATGGTGGAGGGAATTTTGAGGCAGTTTTAGTAGCACCCTGCCTTGGAGTCAGCTGATTGTAGACTAAAACCTCCACAAACTCTGAGCTAAATAAACGTTTTCTTCCCTCATTTTGGGCATCAGGTGTTTTGTTTCAGCAACAAGAGAAAAGTAACCAAGACAGTGCTTTACTTGTGCTTGGCTTCTAATGCCATTGCAGTGAGTCCATAAACATTCCTTAGGAGGAAAGTGAAGCTCCATGAAGTAAGCCAGAGAACAGGTAGCTAGAATATGCAGAGCTGGAATCTGCCCAATGCAAGCTCAGGCCTTTTCTAATATGCTGAGTATATTGGTCAGCTGGGGCTACTACAACAGAATTCCCAGGCCAGGTGGCTTTAATAAACAACAGAAATTTCCAGAGGCTGGAGGCCCAGGAGGAAGTACTGGCAGAGATGGTTTCCAGTGGGCTCTCGTTTCTGCCTTCCCAGGGCCTTTGCCCAGTGCTGCAGCCCTCCTGGACACCTTTATAAGAACCCCAGCCCTGATTCAGAGCCCACCCTGATGGCTTCATTTATCTGTAACTACCCAAAAGGCCTGTCTTCAAATATAGTTCAGTTGCTGGATAGGGCTTCAGCCCATGGATTTTGTAGAAACAGAATTTTGTTTATAATGCTGTGCTTTTAAAAATTTGATATACATGAGTAAGGAATAAGCAAAAAGTACAGTGGAATGTTAATTAGGTACTCTGGGATAAAAATCATTATTACAGAAATGTTTTTTGTCTTGAATATCCTTAATGACTAGCAAAGCCAGGAGTAAGGAAAGAGTTTAAAATAAATGACATACTGTAGGAAAATGGCACTGGCTTGAGGTTTATGTTTACAGGTAATGTTTGTACATTTTTGTTTATATTTTAGTAGTGACTTTTCTCTGAGAATGTATTCTTTTTAATGATACAGTAGATGTCATTAAGTGAATGCCTACTACTTAGCTTAACTCCTACCAGATAGTTCATCTATTTTTTTGAAGCAGGATCTTGTTGTACAGTTCAGGGCTGGTCTTAAACATACTATTGTAGCTCAGGTTGGCCTCTAAACTTGCAGCAATTCTCCTGCCTCAGCTTCCTGAGTATTGGGACTGTAGGCATGTGCCACCATGCCCAGCTTCCTAGCAGATATTTTTATTAATGTGATCTTTTAATCCTGGTTCCAACTCTATTAAAATACAAGCACAATAACTTCCTTTAAAAGAAATTAATTCTAATGAATTGTGTAGCATATGGGCTCTGAATCCTTTCTGACTGGTTTTAATTTTTCAACTTGCCATTTGCTGCTTGCAGTAGTAAAGAGAAGTTATTTAACTTTTGCATATTAATTATCTATTGCTGCATATCAGTTACTCCAAAATGTAGTTGCCTAAAACAATAAATGTTCATTTTCTCACACTGTTTCTGTGTGTCAAAGATCTGGATGTAGTTGACCTAGGTGGTTCTGGTTGTAGGAAGCTTCAGCAAAAGTATTAGCAAGGGCTCTCTCATAGCAAGGATCAGGTAGGGCTGTGCTCTCTGCCTCTGCGGTGGCTTGTGCACAGTGCTAGTAATGTAGCATTGGCTCTTGGCTAGAGGCCACAAGTCCTTTCAGTACAGGCTTCCAGGGGTTTGTGAGAATATTCTTATAACGTAACTGGCTTTCCCAAGAAAAAGATGAAAGCTGTCCTTTTATAACTAAACCCAGATGTCGTGTTCTACCATGTTCTGTTAGGAATAAGTAATTAGTCTGTAGTCAAGGAAAGATGAATCTTTTGAAGTGAGACAGGTCAAACATTACAGGCATTTTAAAGCCATCATACTTAACTTTCCTCTGTTTTTTTTTTTTTTTTTAAGATAATGTCTCACTATATCGTCTAGCCTGGTTTTTAACTCACTACCTCAGGCTGGCCTCAACCTTACGGCAATCCTCCTGCCTCAGCTTCCTAGGTGATGGGATTACAGGTACATGCCACAATGCCTTACTTTAATTTTCCTCTTAAATATAGATAATAGTGATGTTTACTCCCTGAGGTTATTGTGGATATTGAAAGAATTTTCTCATGTAGAACACTTAGAACAATTCCAGTCATGGAATTGTACTTAACATATGTCATAAAATTCCAGCTATGGAATAAATACTTAACAAGCTAATGTTTCTCAACCATGCAGGCAAGAATTAACCTGATTCATTTGAAAAAAATCACAGAGACCAAGTCATACTGCGGGCTGATTGAATCATGGCCTCTGATGGTGGGGCATTAATGCACTCCTTTGCACGTACTCTTCTCCCAGTTCACCTGCAGCCATCACTATTGGCCCTTGCCTTCTCGGTCAGAAGAAGATAAACCGTTTGCTGTGATTCTATTTTTTCATCTCCATGAAAGAGACTGTTTTCTTTTCCTTTTCCTATGCTAACTTCCTTGTGTAAAAAACTGTTGCAGAAGATTAAATATTTGCCTGCTTAGTAATTAGGAAAGAGAAAGGAAAGGAAAAAAAAAAGACAGGTTTCAAAGTGGAGTTCGAGCTAGAACTTTAAGTTGTTGATTGAGTTGATGACTATACAAAATAGACTAAATCTTTCATAAATTCTTTGGGGTTATTTTTAAATTGCCAACCAAGTGATTTTACTTTTTATAACTTAAAATTTTCATGAAAGTTTAAACTTGCAAATGTATATTATGTATAGCATATATACAAATGTATGTTATGTATAGCAAAGGAGTTTTTGTTATTTGTGACTGATAAATTGCTTTTCAGTTGTTAAATTGAGATAAAAGCATTAGGTTTGGGACTTTATTGCTTATATAGAAAATTAATGCACTGTCCTGCCAACAACAGGTTTATAGATTTGTTAGGAAAATATATTGTATACACAAAGAGCCAGGATTCAGAGGATAAACGGGATTAAAACAGCAATTATTTCTAAGTCAGATCGTAAGGGGCCCAGGGAAAAGGAGGTAACTCCTGAGCTGGACACATCGATGATGTGACTTTTAGGCAGAGGGAACCGTGTGACTGGAGACATTGAGCAAACACAGGTGTGTGATTGGAACAGTAAAGTAGAGTGTGGTGTGTGTGTGTGTTAAGAGTAAATACAACTAGATTTGGTAATCTTCGATAAAGTTATTACTCAAATAAAAAGTGATATAGTCCTGCTTTGTTAGCCTAAATAAATTTATCATCTTCAATGAATATATTCTCTTTTATTTAAAAAATATCTAGCTTTACATGGTGGGGCATTCTTGTAGTCCAGCAACTCAAGAGGCTGAGGTAGGACTATTGCAAACTGAAAGGAAGACTGCACGGAGGAGATAAGAAGGCAGATTTTCTTTTGGTACTGGGGACTAAACTCACAACCTTGCACTTCCAAGGCAGGCACTTAAGCTGCTGAGCTAAATCCCCAGTCCAAGAAGGCAGCTTTTAATCTTTACACCAGTGGATTGTTTGTTGTATCTTCATGCCAGTGAACTGTTGCAGGATAATTCCTCAAGGCAATAGCACTGAATTTAGGAAAGTTTAGTGTCTACTGAATTTACAAGTAGGAGTTACAAATCAGGTGACACAATGTTACATATTAGTTACATATATTGAGTCCTATATTGACAGTGATTTTTGGCTGTTTTGGTTTAAGAACCTTTTGACAGTGATAAAACCTCACTTCAGGAGGGCTAGAGAGTACAACAGGGAGAAGACTCTAGATGTTTGATTGGGTCCCCCAGTGTCAAAATGAGAACATATTTTTCTCTTTAGGGGCCGAATCCCTCAAGAGCAGGGCTGGGCATTGCTTCCTAATGATCTCATTTCTTATACTTTTTCACCTGTGTGCCTGAGCCTACCCCTCCCCCAGCTATCTCAGGTACCCAGCATCCCTTCACTGTTTCCCAAGAACCTCAGTCCTCCTGCCTGTGGACATTCTTGCCTGGGTTATTGGGTGTTACAAGGTTCTTGAGCCTGACAGCCTTTCTGACAGTCTGTTTTCAGTCATTGGTATCCATTTCCAAATGTCTTGGAAATGTCATCTATTTCTATCTTTTCTGCTGTTCTTCTTTTTTAAACCTTGACTGTTTGTGTTTTCAAACTTATCTTTCTGTCATTTCAATAGAGTCTTGGGAAGAAATGCATATATCAGTCTGTCAGTAAGTAGAAATTCTCCCTTATTCTTTTACTCCCTATACCTGATTTTAGTGGAACAAAATTTTATAATGACAGCTGTGCAAACAGTATGTGAGCCTTAAGTGTCTGTGAATTTTAGCTTAAGAGTATTTAATAATTTAGATAGCAACTATTTTCCGTAAGAAAACCACTGTAACGATAGGACAACTTTAATCAGTACCACGGCTAATTGTAAAGAAATTGAACGTAATGGACAAACTTAAGCCTAAAACTTGAGTTCTGTTTTTGTTTTTTACTCAAGAACTTCAAGGTAACATGGAATTAAGTCTTTTATCCCACTATCATGATGTCCTCCCTACTGTTTAAGGTTATTTGAATGTTTTTGACTTATACTTTTATAATACTATGCAAGTGTTGCTGACAGTAGTTACTGTCATTCCTTGGGTAGTGTAATCTCCACAAGAAGCATATGAAAGATTTCTTTTCCTAGGTTAGTACCATCTTGCTACAAAGTATCTTTTCTTTTTGAAACTAATCAAGGCTCCCAAGTTCTGTTTTTATGCGAAACAGAATCCAAATTTTAGCTTTTTTCAGTAATGTGCCTTTTAAATTTTGTGTAAAGCAGTGCCAAGCATATATTCATTTTTTCTAGGTGAAGACTCAAACCCACAGAAAAATTAAATGAGTGATATCTGCATACCTCCTGAAGGTGCCAGTCAGTCAGAAATGTAGCGCCAGCTGGGTGGTGGTGGTACATGTCTTTGATCCTGGCATTCTGAGAGAGTGAGACAGAAGGATTACAAGTTTGAGCCCAGCCTAGACAATTTAGAGGCTCAGCAATAGCTTTTAAAATAAAAATTTTAAAAAGAGTTAGAGGGTCAGGGATGTAGCTCAGTGGCATAAGCACCTTCCTGGCAAGCACAAGGTTGCAAGTTTGATCCCTGGTATGTATAAATAAATGAATAAATAAATAAATAAATAAATAAATACAGAGTTGGATTGTATCTTAGTGGAAAGACTCGGTGTAGTACTACAAAAGAGAAGCTGGGGAGGGGGAAAAGGACAAGCTGGGAAACCCATGTTTTTATATGCAGCATCATACATTTTGGCAACATTCCAGTTGAACTGCCGCTGCTATCCAGTTCCATGTGATAGGAAAAACTTTGTATTTATCACTCCCCGTGACCTCTTAAGATTATAAGTCCTCATGACGAGGTGTTTTCTTTGCTGAGTACACATATGTACCTTCATTTGCCTTATAATGGCCTTTGACTCTTTGAGATAATATTAAGTAGGGAGCGCAGCTATCAAGCATATAAAGGGAAGCTATGACTGGGCAGTTATTCCGCTAAGAGCAGCAAGTCTTGAAGGGTGCCAGTGTGTCCATGTGTGCCTGTGGGCTTGCCTGTGTACAATTGTTGCCATCTTTCATCTCCTGGCATCTTTCATGCTGTTCTCTTTATCTCTGAGGGCTTAGTTCTTTTAAAAAGTATTGTCATTGTATTGGATTATGAGGAGAGAGTAGATACATTAATCTTTATGTGCAGCAGTCTATCATCTTAAATGGCAGATCTCTTCTTTCGTTTTTCCTATCTTGATTTTAAAGCCAACAGAACTCTTCAACAGCTTTATTACCCAACATTAAATTGACTTAAAGTGTCTCAATCAGTGATTTTTAGTGTATTCACAGAGTATAACCTTCACTACTGTCTAATTTTAGAACATTTTTATAACCCCAGGAGAAACTCTGTGTCCATTAGCAGTCTCTCCTTTTGCTTCTGCCACCTCCATCCATAGGCAGACACTAATATTCTTCTGTGTGTGTAGATTTGGCTATCATGGACATTTCATATAAATGGAATCACACATTTGGCCTTTTGTGAGAGACTTTGTCATAGTTCAAGGTTCACCCATGTTGTAGCATATATCACTTCATTTCTTTTTATGGCTAACTAGTGTTTTATTGTATGAGTATATCATGTTTTTATTTACCCATTCGTCTGTTGCTAGACATCTGAACTGCTCCTACTTTTTGGCCAGAGTGCATGGTATGACATAGTTATGGATATTTATGTAACAAGTTTTTGTGTGGTATACATTTTTGTTTCTCTTCAGTATCCATTCAATAGTTACTATGTCATTTGGTAACTTTGTTAATTTCTCTACATCCTTCCCAACCTCTCATATGTTTTGCTTGTGGCCAGCCTCATAGTAAAGGCTATAGAATTTTGTAATAGTGGTGAGATTATGGGCTGAAAGCGAGGTGGGGAGGGAGAGAGAGACAATTCTTCGTTACTTCCTACTGGGTTTTTTTTTTTTTTTTGGTGGGACATCTTATCTAGATTGACCTGGAAGAAAAGATAAAACAGCTGGCAAATGAATTATTTAAAAAGATTATAATATATATTAATAGAAAATCAACCTGCATAAAATAAATATTGAAAATTTGTTTCATATCAATTTGAAGGGATACCAAATTCTAGCCATCTACATTTCTGCCCTAAATATCTTAGATTGTATTTCAAACACCTGACTTGTTAATATCATGGAATTAACCTTTTATTTATTAACCTTTACTGAGTCCATGAACAATTCAAAGCCCTTAAAGGAAAGGGTGTACCCATAGGAAATAGGGACTCCAGGCTTGATAGTTTAGTTTGTAGAGTATCAAAACCACTTTCAGACAGGTTAGACCTGATAGCTTATTAAGTAATGCTTAGAGAAAAACAGCTAGTGGTAATATGACTTGCACTGAAATTACACATTGACTGTACTTTTCCATTTAATATGGCACTCAACGTACAGAGAAAGCTGTTTTACTAGTTGACATATTGCCAGTATCATTCATGCATATTGTCACATGAGAGGTTCCTTGTCCTTCACACCATGGTTGTTTTTCATAGGTTCCTGTGTGCGTACATTTTCTTTAGCTTCTCAGTACTGTTAAAAGCATGTCTAACATCTTGCCTAGATATGTACTCCCAATTTTAATAGGTAGGGTATTCCATATTTTTCATGCCACCTTTCTCCACTGACAAGCAATCAGCACCAAATAAATATTCCTAAAATCTATGTGCTGTGCTACTGTGTAGGTATCATTAGGGGTTCGTATTTGTTTATAGAATTGAAATTAAAGTATAACTTCTTAGTTCTTTCTGCTGACCTTTGCTCTTATAGACATGGAAGTTCATTCTGATAGTAGGAGCTGTATAAATATCAGGTTAATTGGTAATAGCTACTGCATTTCATAAGAAGCTAATCAAAATTTATAATTCATTAGTAATGTCTAAGAGTGGGCTGTAATTTATTAATTTTTATTAGTTGCTTTATGCTAAGAAATTTATGTGAGGCCTTTTAGAATCTTGCACAGTTATGTTTTTAAAATGTAAGACCTATAAAGAGTAAGTTTTCCTTTGCATAGGAAAACGTCAGTCCCATTAACCTAAAGCTGTACTAACATTGTGTCCATAAGCTTCTCATCATGTGAAAGAAGTGATTCCACTCCTGGGAATGAGATGTATAAGTGCTTCCCAATCAGGGTATTTTGACCTCCCTCTTTTTTTTTTTTTTTAATACAGGGGATTGAAATTACCACCTCGCGCTTGCCAGGCAGGCACTTATGCCTCTGAGCTAAATCTCCAGCCCTCCCCCTTCATTCTTCTGTAAGTGCATATTTAAAAAGAAATAAAATTCCTATTTTGTTTATTCATATGTAGTTTATAAAACATTTTGTGCTCAGGCATTCTTACAGACTTTTATTGAAATGTAACCTCTATAAACTATTCAAAGCTATAGAGCTATACTTTATCATATATGAATTAAGATTATTACCTCCCCCTACTCAACAATTTTGTTCCCTTTTTTACTGACTCAGGAAAAAATTCTTAAGAAATGTATGAGGCACTGTGTTGGGTGCTCTGTAACAATAATCATTGACTTTTGCAAGTGTTCTGATGAAAGCACATGCTCTGAGGTCAGAATGACTGAATTTAAATTGCAGCTAAATTATATGGCAGTTGGTGATTATGGGCACCAGCTACTAGTTCTCTGTTTCAGTCTACTTTTCTTTAACTGAGGAATATATTAGATTCCTATGGCTACCTTAGTAGAATACTACAAATTTAGTAACCTAACACAGTACAGTTTTATTAGAACCCTGTGGGTAATTAGTGCATAAGCTAAGCTGTTCCTCTACTCCAGCTCACACAAAGTCTAATAACTCACGGTGGCAATCATGATGGGCTTTCTCTAAGGAAGAATCTGCTCCTGACCCACTTGGGTTATTCACAGAATTTGGTTCCACACACTTATCTGCCTGCAGTCTCTCTTTCCTTGCTAGCTTTTCAACCTCTAAAGGCTGCACATGTTTTCAGGCTTGTGACCCTTCTTATCCTTCAAAGCCCACAGAAGCTTGTTGTGCTGTCTAATAGACAAGTTTTCAGGAGTCCTCTGTGAAGTTTAATAAATGGAGGAAAGCAATTTTGATAAACCTAGCACTGCAAGGATGACTATTTAGGTTGTTTGATGCCTGATCTCATAGCTTTAAGATTTATCATCATAGGCATCAGTATTTTGCAGAATTGTTTTTCTCCTTAAAGCCAAGATTACAAGTACACTATTACCTTAATGACCATTGGAAAGCAGAGGCATATGGAAAACACCTGGATAAATGTCAACATTAGAGTTAGGTTCAGTCCTGTATAACCACAATCTTCTTTTAATGAGGGCAAATGTTGTTATACAGTTCTGTGTTTGCTGCTTATCCTGAAACAAAAGTGTTTATGATATTCAAGTGCTGAATGAATTGCTCTACAATATGTACACTGTACTAGTTTTATAGTTGAGTTTTAGAAATAGGTCATATGTAAGCAATAACAAATAAATGCTTTCAGAAATACTTAAATACTTCAAAGGGATACTTTTCAATAATAGATAAAGGTTATTTGTAGATGAGAAAAAATTAATATTAAAGAAAATGATAAATATTTCAGTAATTACCCAAAATTTTCTTAAAACTTTTATACTTGTGAATTGTGGCGTGATTTAATTCTAGTTTAATTTAGAAATAACTGCGAGTTTAAAACATATATGTTAATATATTTGCAGAGGTATATTTTCCTTTGATTTCTGAGGCTGTTCTTTGGAATTTCACTGCTGAGTACCTTCAACTACCAAATGAGAATGTGTGTATATACAAATGCATACACCTGTTTTTTGAGACAGTCTTTCTATACCCAGTCTGACCTTGAACCTCTGGGGTTAAGCAGACTTGTCTCTCAAGTAGCTGAAACTACAGGAACTAGCCTCCAGCCAGCTTCAAATGAGATGTTCTTGTTCAAGTATCGTTTGTAACCCACTTCCCACCTAACACTATAACCCAGCTAATTCTAAATGGGCTAGTTGTTCCATGTTTCTTGAAGATGTATCTGAGAGAGAGATATCTCACTTTACTGACATGTTGATCGTCATACAGTATCTTAAAATGTGTATTACTCTATTAAAATTGTTTTTCAATTTTTATTAGTATGTGCTTGCACTGCATAATGAGTATATTAATCATGGAAAGTTGGTACATATATATAATACATCTCGGTTCTTTGTGCATCCTCCTACCCTTTTCCTCTTTCCTCGCCCTCTGTTCTTGGTTCCCTTCCCATTTGAAAAAAATCTTATGTCTCTATTTCCTATTATATTTTATTTTTATTTTAATTATATAAATTAATTTCTTGATCACTTTTTATATGCAAGGCATTAAGATTATTCATAAGATGGTTTAAACTCAGTATTTACCAGTTTGGGGAATTTGAATTTTACCTACAGATATCAAACACAATCTCAATTGGGCCTTCTAACAATTTTGTTTATATTTGCAATCATCGGTTCTTACTCTGGTTCAGTACTTTCAGTTTTCCTGGCCCTGTTACAATATGTATTGTTTAATGTGTTACCCTGGAGAGTGATTTCTAGAAGTTGTTTCTTTGTGTGTATTGGGTTGTTTACTAATATATCCCAAATGCTTAGAAAAGTACTTGCACAGGTGGCCCCCTCCCCTACTTCCCTTTTCCCTTTTCCCTTCATCCCTTCCCTCCTCCAGAAAGTCTACCTCCCTGTTTCCTACTACCTGTCCTTTATTTTACTCTCTATTTGTATTTTGACTTCTCATGTAAGAGAAATCGGATGATATTTAACTTTCTTAGAGTTATTTCACTTAACATTATTGCAGTCAATTTTCCTGCAACTGACGTGAATTCATTCTTCTTTATGGTTGAATAAAATTCCATCGTGTATATATATGACATTTTCTTTATCCATTTGACTCTTGATGGGCGTCTAGGGTGTTCCAGAGCTTAGCTATTGTAAATTCCAGAGCTTAGCTATACAGCTATATAAAAATGGATATCCATGTATCACTACACTTACAATTTACCCAGGAGAGATATAAGTGGGCCAAACAGAATTTCTATTTTTAGTTTTTTGAAGAATCCCCCTACATATTTCTGTAGTGGTTGTGCCAGTTTACATTCCTCTTTGAACACTGTGAACATGTTCCTCTTTCTCCGCATTCCTTGTGTTCTTGATAATAGCCATTATGACTAGAGTGAGATGAAATCTCAGTGGTATTTTGATTTGTATTTCCCTAATGGGTAAAGACAGAGAACAATTTTTCATGCCCTGATTGGCTATTTGTATGTCTTTGGAGAAGTCTAGTCACTCTATTTGACCATTTTTTGTTGGGTTGTTTGTCTTCTAAGGGTAATTTTTTAGAGTTCTTTATTCTAGATGTTAGTATTCTATCAGAAGAGTAGCTGACAACATTTTTTTCCTATTATTTAGGTTTTTTTCTTCATTCTGTTGCTTGTTTTTCATTTGTTTATTTTGGGGGTTTTGCCATAAAGAAGCTTTTTAATTTGAGATAGCCCCATTCTTTTATTTTCAGTATTATTTCTTGTGCTGATAATAGTTCTGTTCCGGAAGTCCTGTGTTTGTAGATTCAAGTGTTTTCCCTTTGTTATTGTCCAATTTCAAAGTTTGTGTCTGCATCTTTGATCCATTTTAACTCTTATTTATTTTAGTACAGGTTTAGAAATACAGATCTAGTTTCATTCTTCTACATGTGGATAACTAGTTTTCCCAACACTATTTGTTAAAGAAGCTATCTTTTCTCCGTATGTTTTTATGGAACTCTGTCAAAAATCAGATGGCTGAAGGTTCACGGGGTTGTCACTGTGTCTTCTTTTTATTCTAGTGGTCTACATGTCTATTTTTGTACTAATACCATGCTGTTTTTGTTACTGGAGCTTTGTAGTATAACTTGAAACCTAGGATTTTGATGCCTCCTGCTATACTCTTTTTGCTTAGGATAGCTTTGGCTCTTTTAGGTCACTTTAGTTCTGTATAAATTTTACAATCATTTTTTCTCATTTTGTGAAGAATATTGTTGATATTGCAATAGGAATTATATTAATTCATATATTGTTTTTGATAGTATACCAGTTTTAACAATATGGATTCTGCCTATTGCAGAGCAGAGTTTTTATATCTAATCAAATTAATTTTGATAAGTCATATATTTGTCTAGGAATCTTTTCTTTATCTTTTCAAATAACAGATTCTTTCATCCTTTAGCCCTTTGCACTATTTAATTTCAATTTCTGATTTCTGCATTTATCTTTATCATTTATTTTCTTCTACCAGTTTGGGTTTGGATTATTCTTATTTTTCTAGGCCCTTGACATGAATCATTTGTTTATTTGAGATTGCTTTTTTTTTTTAATGTGAGTGCTCACAGCTATGAACTTCCCTGTTAGAACTGCTTTCAATGTGTTTCAACGGTTCTGATGTGTCGTACTCCCAGTGTCGTATGGTTCTAGAAATTTTAACATTTCTCCCTGATTGTGTCTATGTGCTATTGATCATCCAATAGTATATTAATCAATGTCCATGTGTTTGTGTAGCATCTGTGGTAGGTTATTTTTTCTTTTCCACTTTCTAACTTCATTCTGCTGTGATCTGATGAAACAGAAGAGATAATTTCAATTATTTTGTATTTATGGCCTAAAATATGGCATGTTTTTTGAGAAAATTTGGTGGCTAACTGAAAGTATCTTCTGCCATTGTTGAATGAAACATTATAGCTATTTGATAAATTAATTTGTTGTGTGGTGTGGTCTAACTCTGATACTTCTTTGTTGATATTTTGTCTGTTTGTGAGAATGAGAATATTAAAGTCCCCTTCTATGATTGTACTCTGTTTGTATATGTTCTTTTAAATCAAATGTTTTGTTTTATGAAATTGGGTATTTTGACATTTAGAGAATATACATTTACAGTTGTTACTCTTCTTGGTGAATTGTTCTCCTTATTGATAGATAAGCGACTTTCTTTGTCTCTTGGGATCAGTTTTGGTTTGAAATTAACTTCATTAGAAGTTAGAAAAACTACTGCTGCTTTCTTTTGGTCTCTGGCTGCATGGAATATGATTTTCTATTCTTTCACTTTTAGTCAGTGCCTGCCTTTGTGGATAAAGCATGTCTCTTGCAGGCAGCATATTGTTGCTTTTTGATTCAATCTGTCTGCCTGTGTCTTTCAGTTAGTATTGTCATGTACACTGAGAATTATTCTTTTTTTTTTTTTTTATTTAAGAGGAAAAAGAGAAAAACACAAAACAAAACAAAGCAGTGTAAGGTTACATATAATACAGAACTACAAAAAAAAGCATAACAGTAAGAAATCACCTGTTAATAGATTACATATTATCATCTTGGAAATAGTTGCTCAAATCACAGTATCAAAGAATACAAAGTAGACATTCAAACAGAGAGACTACAAACAGCTGTGTTCAATGATCCAAAAACATTAATATAGTCAGCTATTCAACATCCCTATACACACTTGCTGTTATATCCGTTAGAGCTCTTTTTTCCCCTTCCTCTCTTTTTACAACAAAATTTACACATTTTAGATTTTATTACTCCTTAGTTCTTATTACTTTTTTGGGGGGGGAGAATAAAGTCAAATATGGCAGAACAAAGCTGTCAGTGAAAACCAAGGATAGACTTAGCACATGATGTAGAACAGAGTATACGGTTATTAACAATAGTTATCAACGTTGTCTCTTGTTTCCTTAAAAAGATTTGTCTATCTCATTAGATATTATAAAGTTGGACAAAACAGTAGAGAACAAGACCAATAAAACTTAGACATTGTAAACATTACAGGACTTCCAAAGGAGACAATAGTCAAACCAGAATGGGCATCTTAGTGAATCTTACTGCCTTCAAAGTAGTTGCCTATACCCTTGGACCTGATACTATCCCACAGAATGGAACAGAGTCTAATCAGTCAAAACAAGATCGTGGGAGCATTACAGGACTTCAAAACAAGTTAATAGGAAATCGAAAAGAGTTACTATTATATATCCTAATTTTTAAAATTTTTCCCTTAATTAAAATAAACATAAGAAATAACTAAATAATTTTTTTAAAGAATAGTAGTTACCATAGTGTCTGTCTTTTTCCTTGAGATATTTGGATAAAACTTCATATACTATAGCTTCAAATATTTCCATATCAAGAAGCCCGGAATAAAGCCTTTCTAATTAATAAGTGAAAATTTTATAAGGGTTCAAGGCCACATAATGGGGAATCATGATTGCCACATATTTTCATATATTTGAATCATTACTTACATTAGGGAAACTATTCGGTATTCATACATGCGAGATTGATTTATTTCACTTATGAGTATGGTCTCAAGCTGCGCCCATTTATTGATAAATATCTCAATGTGATCCTTCTTTATAGCTGAATAATATTCCATTGTATAGAAATACCACAACTTTTTTATCCATTCCTCAGTTGATGGACACTTGGGTTGTTTCCAAGATCTGGCGATTACAAATTGTGCTGCTATAAACATAGGTGCACATAAATCACTGTGGTATGATGCTTTCAGTTCTTCTGGGAATATGCCTAGAAGTGGAATAGCTGGAATAAATGGGATTTCCAATCCCAACTTTTTGAGAAACCTCCAGACAGACCTCCACAAAGGCTGTACCAGTCTACACTCCCACCAACAGTGCAGGAGAGTTCCTTTTTCCCCACATCCTCTCCAGCATTTGTTGTTGTTGGTTTTCTTGATCCTGGCCATTCTTTCAGGAGTGAGATGGAATCTCAGTGTGGTTTTAATTTGCATTTCTCTGATGACCAATGATGATGAGCATGTTTTCATATATTTATTTGCCATTTGCATTTCTTCATCTGAGAATTGCGTATTCATCTCAGATGCCCATTTTTGGATTGGATCTTTGAATTTTGGAGGTCTGAGTTTTTTTAATTCTTTATATGTTTTAGACAAGAGTCCCTTGTCTGAGAGAGAATTCACTAAAATCTTTTCCCAGTTTGTGGGTTTTCTTTTCACTATGCTGGAGATTTCTTTTGACATGCAGAAACTTTTTAATAAGATGTGGTCCCAGTTATTGATTCTGGGAAGTGTTTCCCGTGCGGTTTGAGTCCTGTTCATGAATTCTCTACCTACTCCTATGTCTCCAAGGTTTCTACCCACTTTGTCTTCCAATAGATTTAGTGTTTCTGTTTTAATATTCAGATCTTTGACCCATTTAGATTTTAATTTAGTACATGGTGATAGACATGGGTCTAGCTTTAGTTTTCGGCAAATGGAGAGCCAGTTTTTCCAGCACCATTTATTAAAGAGACTATCGTTCTTCCAGTGAACCTGCTTGGCTCCTTTATCAAAGATAAGGTGGTTGAGTGTGTTTGTAGTTGTGGTTGTATCTTCTAATCTATTCCATTGATCTTCGCCTCTATTTTGATTCCAATACCATGTTGATTTTACTACTGTTGCTTTGTAGTATAATTTCAAGTCAGGGATTGTGATGCCTCCTGCTTTGCCTTTGCTGCTTAGAATTGCCTTTGCGATTCTAGGTCTCTTCTGGTTCCAGATGAAATTTAGGAGTGATTTCTCTAGATCTATAAGGTATGTTGATGGTATTTCTATTGGGATTGCATTGAATCTGTATAAGAGTTTTGGGAGAATGGCCATCTTCACAATGTTTGTTCTTCCTATCCATGAGCAAGGGATGTCTTTCCATTTTCTGAGATCATCTTCAATTTCCTTTTTCAGTGTATTATAGTTTTCACTGTATAAGTCTTTCACTTCTTTCGTAAGAGTAATTCCTAAATATTTCATTTTTTTGCTTGCTAATGTGAATAGTCCAGTTTCTCTTATTTCCCTCTCTGTAATTTTGTTGTTCGTGTATAGGAATGCTATTGATTTCTGAGTATTGATTTTGTATCCAGCCACATTACTGAATTTATTTATTGTATCTAAGAGTATTTCAATGGAGTTTAGGGGGTCTTCTATGTAGAGTATCATGTCATCTGCAAACAATGATAACTTAACTTCTTCTTTTCCTATCTTTACCCCTTTTATTTCTCTTTCTTGCCTAATTGCTCTGGCTAGTACTTCCAGTACTATATTAAATAGGAGTGGTGATAAAGGACATCCTTGTCTTGTGCCTGATTTTAAAGTAAAGGCTTTCAATTTTTGGCCATTTAGAATGATGCTGGCTGTTGGTTTGTCATAAATGGCCTTTATTATATTGAGGTAAAGACCATCTATTCCAATTTTCTGTAGAGTTTTTATCATGAATAAATGTTGGACCTTATCGAAGGCTTTTTCTGCATCTATAGAAATGATCATGTGATTCTTATTTTTGGCTTTATTGATATGGTGGATTACATTTATTGATTTGCGTATGTTGAACCATCCTTGCATTCCTGGGATGAATCCCACTTGGTCATGGTGTATAATCTTCTTGATGATTTGCTGGATCCTATTTGCCAATATTTTATTGAGGATTTTTGCATCTGTGTTCATTAGGGAGATCGGTCTATAGTTCTCTTTTTTAGTTGGGTCTTTCTCAGGTTTTGGTACTAGAGTAATATTTGCTTCCAGGAACGACTTAGGAAGGATTGCTTCCCTTTCAATTTCATTGAACAGTTTGAAGAGTGTCGGCATTAGGTCTTCTTTGTATTTCTTGTAGAATTCTGCAGTGAATCCATCTGGGCCTGGGCTCTTCTTGGTGGGTAAGGACTTAATTACATTTTCAATTTCAGTAACAGAGATTGGGTTATTCAACAGTTTTACATCCTCTTGATCTAGCTTTGGCACTTCATATGCTTCTAAGAATCTGTCTATTTCTTCTGTGTTATCAAACTTTTGAGAGTAGAGGTTTTCGAAGTAGGTGTTAATGATCTTCTGTATTTCTATTGGGTCTGTAGTGATTTCTCCTTTTTCATTTCTTATTGCATGAATTTGAGCTTTTTCTTCCCTTTTTTTAATAAGGTTGGCTAGGGGCTTATCGATTTTATTTATTCTTTCAAAGAACCAACTCTTTGATTTGTTGATTCTTTGGATTGTTTTCTTAGTCTCTATTGCATTGATTTCTGCTCTGATTTTTATAATTTCCTCTCTTCTTTTGGCTTTGGGCTTGACTTGCTCTTCTTTTTCTAGCTGTTTGAGGTGTAGCATCAAGTTATTTATTTGTATTCGTTCTGTTTTCCTGATGTGGGAACTCAGTGCAATAAATTTTCCTCTCAGGACGGCTTTCATTGCATCCCACAGGTTCCGGTAAGTTGTATCTGTATTTTCATTTTCTTTTAGGTATTGTTTGATTTCTTCTTTAATTTCCTCTGTGACCCACTGATTACTCAAGAGTGTGTTATTCAGTTTCCATGTGTTTGTGGGATTTTTGCAGTATCTTTTATCATTAATTTCTAATTTCAGAGCGCTATGATCCGATAACATGCAAGGGATGATTTCAGCTCTTTTGCACTTGTTTAAATATGTTCTGTGAGCTAATATATGGTCTATTTTAGAAAATGATCCATGTACTGCTGAGAAGAATGTGTATTCTGATGTTGTTGGGTGGAACATCCTGTATATGTCTATCAAACCCATTTGTTCACAGGTATGATTCAGTTCTGTTATTTCTTTGCTCATTTTCTGTCTGGTTGATCTGTCCCTTGGTGTCAATGGCGTATTAAGGTCTCCTGTTACAATTGTGTTACTGATAATTTGAGTTTTCATTTCTGTTAATAATTGTTTTATATAACTTGGTGCTCTGGAGTTTGGTGCGTATATATTTAAGATAGTTATCTCTTCCTCTTGGAGTTTTCCCCTTACAAGTATGTAGTGACCTTCTTTGTCCTTTATGGTCATTGCTGGTTTAAAGTTCACGTTGTCTGCAAACAGAATGGCTACTCCTGCCTTTTTCTGGATTCCTGCTGCATGAAGAATTGTTTTCCATCCTTTGACTTTCAGTCTGTGAGTATCCTTCTGGGTTAGATGGGTTTCCTGTAAACAGCATATGGTTGGATTTTGTTTCTTGATCCATTCTGCTAGTCTGTTTCTTTTGATTGGTGCATTGAGACCATTTACATTAATGGTTATTACTGTTAAATGCTGGTTAATTGTAGGAATGTTATCTCTCTGCTGTTGCATCTTTATCTTTCTGTTCTGTTTAATTATTTGCTTTGCTTAGTGGTTTTTTCCTTTGTGTATCTAAACTGTCTTTCAATATTTTTTGCAGGGTTGGTTTGGTGTTCATGAAGTTCTTCAGCTGTTCTTTGTCATGGAAGTATCGTATTGCACCATCTATTTTGAATGATAGTTTTGCAGGATATATCAGTCTTGGTTGGAAATCATTTTGCTTTAGGATCTGGAATATTTCACTCCATGCTCTTCTTGACTTTATCGTTTGTGCTGAGAAGTCTGCTGTGATTCTGATAGGTTTTCCTTTATAAGTGATCTGTCTTTTCTCTCTGACAGCTTTTAGTAATCTATTCTTGTGTTGGATTTCTGGGATGGTGATTATTATATGTCTGGGTGTAGTTTTATTTTGGTTATGAGTGTTTGGAGTTCTATATGCTTCACTGATCTTGATGTCAGTTTCTGATCTCATGCTTGGGAAATTTTCAGCTATTACTTCTCTAAATATCCGCTTGACATCCTTTATGTTGTCTCCCTCTCTTTCATTAATCCCTATCATTCTTATGTTATTCTTCTTTGCATCGTCTTGCAGTTGTTGAATTGTTGTTTCCTGATTCCTTGTTATTTTCAAAAGATCTTTCCTTTCCTGTTCACTAGCTGCAATCATGTCTTCAAGGTCTGAAATTCTATCTTCACTTTCATTAAGGCGGTTTTTACAACTTTCAGTGGAGTTTTTTATTTCCTGTATATCTCTGTGCATCTGCATTATGTATTCTGTTTGTTTCTTATATTGCTCGTCTAGGGATTCTATCTTTTTGTTTAGTTCCTCCAATTTTTTATCTGTGTTTTCTTTAGATATATTTAGAATCTCTTTCATTTCTTTTATCATTTCTTCTTTTATCTGGGAGATTATTTCGAGTTTGAATTTCTTTAAAGCTTCCTGGAGTTGTTTGTCAACTTCAGTAGCTATTATGTCCGATATATGAGGTGGATGGGATATATTTTCTTCTATATACATTGCTCCTAGGGTTTCCTGAGATGGGCTGGAGGTTTGAGGTTGTAATTTGGTCTTTCGTTTTGTCATTTTGTATATTTCTGTGTTTCAAGTGTTATTTGAAAGCTTCCTCAGGATCTGTTGAAAATCCCCTTCTATGCTTGGAGCTACTGAGCCTCTGACACCGCACTACCCCAAGCCATTGGGCCTGCAGAACCAGTGTCCCTCCTCTGCCTGCTCAGAACTCCGCAGTTCCAGACAAGCTGGGCCTCAGGGACACTGTGCGCCCACCTGCCCCTTGGAAGATTCACAGCTCTTCAATTGCAGCCGGGTTAGGGTGCTCTCCACAGGCCACAGTGCCTCAGGAGCCTGTGATCCCTCCCTGCTTGCAGAGATATCCACAGTCCTCTAGGCAAAGGAAGGGACTTCTGCAGGCACTCCAGATCCGCCCAGCTCCTCCTCTGCAGGCAGATGGCTAGGCGCGGCTGGGCTCGGGGGTTAGTGTAGGCCCGCCCATCCGTCAGGAGCTCAGCAGACTTCCAAGTGTAGCTGGGAGGGGGGGCCAGCTGTAGTGGCCTCTAACCCACTGTTCCACTTCACTGCACCCAGAAGCCTGGGGGGTCCGGAACCGTCTGAGATTTGGGCAGACTGTGCTGGGCACTCACCACAGGCTGAGGTGCCTCAGGAAGCTGCGATGCCTCTCTGCTTGCAGAAGTATTCAGTCCTTCAGACAAAGGAACGGGCTTCTGCAGGGACTCCGGATCTGCCCAGCTCCTCCTCTGCAGGAGATGGCTAGGTGCGGCTGGGCTCGGGGGTTAGTGTAGGCCCGCCCATCCGTCAGGAGCTCAGCAGACTTCCAAGTGTAGCCGGGGGGGATGGGGAGGCAGCTGTAGTGGCCTCTAACCCACTGTTCCACTTCTCTGCACCCAGAAGCCTGGGGGGTCCGGAACAGTCTGAGATTTGGGCAGACTGTGCTGGGCACTCACCACAGGCTGAGGTGCCTCAGGAAGCTGCCGAGAATTATTCTTGAAAAGTACTATTCACCAATTCTTGTCATTATTATTTTCTACGATTGGTTTCTTTTTGTTTTCTTCTTACTTTAGATGTTCTCTTAGTAGGATTTATTCTTTCCTTTGAGCTCTTGGGTAGTATTGACCTCACTGTCTTTGGTCAGCTTTCCCTTGAATATTTTCTGCAATGCTGGTTTGGTGATCATGAATTTCTTTAGTTTTTCATGATAGATCTTTATTTTTTCACCTATTTTCAGCATAATTTTTCAGTGTGTAATAATCAGAGTTGGCAATAATCTTTTAGAATTTGAAAAACTTTACACCAACTTCTCTAGACTATTAAGGTTTGTGTTGAGAAAATTGTATTATTCTAATTGATTTGCTTTTATAAGTTATTTGATGTTTTTCTCTAATGCTTTTAATTTCCAATCTTTGTTCTAAATTTCTGAGATTTTTACTGTGATGTATCACAGGCAGGTTCTTTTCTGGTCATGTCTACTGGGAGACCTAAGTGTCTCATTTTGACTTAACATTTATTTGGTACTTTTAAATTATTTTCTCCATTTCTTATTACCATTTTCATCATGACTGTTGTGTTTTTGTGACTATAGATCTGATGGGATAGAAAGCTCTGCCCTAATGATGTCTTGTGTCCAGGGTGGCATATCTCAAACTGCTGAGTTCCTACTTCAAACTACCAAGACTTTGTTTTCCAGATGTCTCACAAATCTGAGACCAATACCCAGCACAGTTTGCTCCTACACTGTGTTCCTTACCTGGAGGAAGCCTCCTATTGCTTCATTGGGGTGGAAAGACCCACATGCTGAACACAACAAATTCTGTGGCTCTTGGAGATGGTCCTGGTTGAGTAGTCCTGTCCTCCCTTCCTGCTCAAGTGAAATCTCTTAAGATCTAGTTGGGTAAAGCTTAGAATCTAGAAAATTCTCAAGGACTTGTTTTGTGTCTGATGTCACCCTAAAGCCTTGTAGAGTCATGGGGACAAGGCTTCTAGAACGTGTAATTGATTCATGATCCAATGCTGGGATTGTGAATGTGAATACTACACTCACCCTAAGGTGAGTAGCCTACATACAATATAAGGGATGGAAAGAGTCTTATCTCCATGCTATCCACTTTTTGCTCTTGCTGTCTTTTGCTGCCATGAACTGTTGCCCTCTTTCATGAGTCATCCTGCCTTGGAGCCAGCTAATTATAGACTGAAACCTTCACAAATTGTGGATTAAATAAACTTTTTCCTTAACGTTGGGCACCAGGTATTTTGTCCCAGCAATGAGAGAAAACTAACACAGAATTTGGTAGCAGAGAAGTGGGGTTATTGCTATGACTGTACCTGACTGGGTGGTTCAGGAGCCTTTGGGAATGGCTTCTAGGAAGAATTTGGAAAGGTTCATAGATGTTGCCTGAAAGAGTAGAGCTGGAACATCTTAGGCTGTTCAGTGTGATAGATTCTGCTCAGAACTCAGAAGACCAAAAGGCTGATAGAAATCCTGAAGGTAAAGACCAAGCTTAGGAGGTTTCTGGTAGGAAGGACTGCATTGGCTGTTGGACTCCAGATGATGTGTGTTATAGATTGGCAGAAAGTTTATCTGCATTTTACTTATGTCAAAAGACTTTGCCTGAGACTAAGATTAAGAGTGGTGGACTAATTAATCTGGCAGAAAAAAATTTCAAGGGAATTGAATAGCATGGCTATTGTTGAGGGCTTTTACCACGATTTATGTTACAAATTAAGAGCAAAGAACCCAACAGGATGATTTAAAATGTTGTACATTTGGCCAGAAAGGAAGCTCCAGCAAAGCTGTGAATTGCAAAGATACAGCTGAGGAGATCTCATTTGCCAAGAAGTAATAGGAGAGTATAAAATATGGGCTGAGCCCAGTGGTCAACAACGTGCCCAACTTCCAGCCACACTAGACTGGGCTCTGCAGGTTTCAAGCCTGCCTGGGCCACACACAGTAACCTTCTTTCAATCTGGGGAACTGTGCTGCTGGAGGAGGGAACTGGGCTCCCAACAGGAGTGAGTTCCTGCTCACCATCCCAAGCCAACGGAAAGTTTAAGATCATCGTTCCCTGTGGTCAAGGACCCAACCAGCTTCCAGCCACACTAGACTAGGCTTGGGAGGTTTTGCGGTCCCATTAGATTACACCCAGCAGCCTTCTTCAATCAGGGGAGTGGAGAGCACATGAAGTGAGTTCTAGCACATTGGTCCTTGCCTGTGGAGAGCTCTGGACCATCATCCAAAGTGGTTAGGTGCCCACCCAACTTCCTGGAACACTAGAGATGGCATAGGAGGTCCTGTGGGCCTGACTGGACCACACTCAGCAACTTCCATTCAGTCCCAGGAGCCCAGGGCATTGGATACAATTTCCAGCATGCCCAGGGAAAGTGTTGGAACAACACTTGAAACACAGAAATATAGGAAAATGACAAAACGAAAAAAAAAATGCAATCTCAAACCTCCAGCCCATCCCAAGAAAGCCTAGGAGCCATGTACATGGGAAAAAATATATGCCATAAACCTAAAATACCTGAAATAATAGCAACTGAAATAAAGAAGCAACGATGGGAAGCGTTAAAGGAATTCAAACTAGAAATAATCTCCCGGGTAAAAGAACAAATGATAAAAGTAATGAAAGAGATGCAGAACACATCTAAAGAAGACACAGTTAAAAAATTAGAGGAACAAAACAAAAAGATAAAACCCCTGGATGAACAATATAAGAAACAAACAGAATTCATGAAGCAGATTCAAAGATATGTACAAGAAATCAAAAATTCCATTGAAAGTTGTCAGAACCACCTCAACAAAAGTGAAGGTAGAATTTCAGACCTCAAAGACAAGGTTGCAGCTAGTAAACAGGAAAGGAAGGATCTTTTAAAAATAACAAGGAATCAGGAAAAAATAAAGCAACAGCTGCAAGATGATGCAAAGAAAAACAACAGAAGATTGGTAGGGATAAATGAAAAAGAAGGAGATAATATAAATGATAGCAAGAGGCTAGTTACAGAAGTAATAGCTGAAAATTTCCTAAATATGAGAATGGAAACTGACATATGGATTAGTGAAGCATACAGAACCCAAAATAGCCATAACCAAAATAAAACTACACCCAGACATATAATAATCACCATCTCAGAAATCCAACGTAAGAACAGAATATTAAAAGCTGTTAGAAAAGACAGATCACCTATAAAGGAAAACCTATCATAATCACAGCAGACTTCTCAGCACAAACAATAAAGTCAAAAAGAGCATGGAGTGAAGTATTTCAGATTCTAAAGGAAAATAATTTCCAACCTAGACTGATGTACCCTAAAAAACTGTCCTTCAAAATGGATGGAGAAATAAGATACTTCCATGACAAACAACACCTGAAGAACTTCATGATTACCAAGCCAACCCTGCAAAGAATCCTGAAACACAGTTTAGATACACATAGGAAAAAACTACTAAGCAAGACAGACAATTAAACAGAATGGAAAGATAAAGATGCAAAAGCAAAAACATAACATGTCAACAATAAACCAATATATAACAGTTACAACCATTAATGTAAATGGTCTCAATACACCAATTAAAAGAAACAGACTGACAGAATGGATCCAGAAACAAAATCCAACCATATGCTGCCTACAAGAAACCTATCCCAAAAGGAAACTCACAGACTGAAAGTCAAAGTCAAAGGATAGAGAACAATAGTTCATGTAACAGGAACCCCCCCCCAAAAAAGTGAAGGTAGCTATTCTGTTTGCAAACAATGTGAACTTCAAACCAAGAATGATCCTAAGAGATAAAGAAAATCACTACATACTGGTTAGGTGAAAATTTCAAGAGGAAGAGATAAAAATCTTAAATATATATGCACCACATTTCAGAGCTATACAAAGCAAGTATTAATAGAAATGAAAAATCAAATGAGCAATAACACAATTATAACAGGAGACCTTAACACACCATTGACATCAAGGGACAGATCAACCAGACAGAAAATCAGCAAAGAAATAACAGAACTGAACCACACCTGTGAACAAATGGACTTGATAGACATACACAGAGTGTTCCATCCAACAACATCAGAATATACATACTTCTCAGCATTACATGGGACAATCTCTAAAATAGACCATATAGTATCCCACAGAACATATTTAAATAAATGCAAAAGAATTGAAATTATCCCATGCATGTTATCAGACCCTAGTGCTGTGAAACTAGAAATTAATGATAAAAGAAACTGCAAAAACCCCATCAAAACTGGGAAATTGAGTAATACACTCTTGAGCAACCAGTGGGTCACAGGAAAAATTAAAGAAGAAATTAAACAATACCTACAAGCAAACAAAAATACAAATACTACTTACCAGAATCTCTGGGATGCAATGAAACCAGTCCTCAGAGGAAAATTTATTGCACTGAGTTCTCACATCAGAAAAACAGAATGAATTCAAATAAACAACCTGATACTGCCACCTCAAACATTTAGAAAAAGAAAAGCAAGTCAAGCCTAAAGCCAAAAGAAGGGAGGAAATTATAAAAATCAGAGCAGAAAATAATGCAAGAGACTAAGAAAACAATCCAAAGAATCAACAAATCAAAGAGTTGGTTCTTTCAAAGAATAAATAAAATTGATAAGCCCCTAGCCAACCTTATTTTTAAAAGGAAGAAAAAGCTCATATTCATGCAATGAGGAATGAAAAAGGGAGAAAATCACTACAGACTCTGTGAAAATACAGAAGATCATCAACACCTATTTCAAAAACCTCTACCCTCATAGGTTTGATAACACAGAAGAAATGGACAGATTACTAGAAACATATGAAGTACCAAAGCTAGGTCAAGAAGATGTAAAACTGATGAATAACCCAATTTCTATTAATGAAACTGAAAATGTAATTAAGTCCTTACCTCCAAAGAAGAGCCCAGACCAGATGGATTCACTATCCAATTCTGTAAGAAATACAAAGAAAACTTAATGCTGACACTCCTCACACTCTTCAATGAAATCGAAAGGGAAGCAATTCTTCCTATGTCATTCCTGGAAGCAAGTATTACTCTAGTACCAAAACCTGAGAATGATCCTATTGAAAAAGAGAACTACATGTCAGTCTCCCTAATGAACACAGATGCAAAAATCCTCAGTAAAATATTGGCAAATAGGATGCAGCAAATCATCAAGAAGATTATATACCAGGACCTACTGGCATTCATCCCAGGCATGTTGGGATGGTTCAACATACATAAATCAATAAATGTAATCCACCATATTAATAAAGCCAAAAGTAAGAATCACATGATCATTTCTATAGATGCAAAAAATGCTTTTGATAAGGTCTAACAGTCATTCATGATACAAACCTTACAGAAAATTGGAATAGATGGTCTTTACCTCAATATGGTAAAGGCCATCTATGAGAAACCAACAGCCAGCATCGTATTAAATGGCCAAAAACTGAATGCCTTTACCTTAAAATCAGGCACAAAACAAAGATGTGCCTTATTACCACTTCTATGCAACATAGTACTGGAAATACTATCCAGAGCAATTAGACAAAAGAGAGAAATAAAAGGGTTAAAGATAGGAAAAGAGGAAATTAAATGACCATTTTTTGCAAATGACATATTATACTTAGAACACCCCCAAAACTCCATTGAAAGACTCCTAGATATAATGAATAAATTCAGCAGTGTAGCTGGATACAAAATCAATAGCATTCCTATACACTAACAAGAAAATCACAGAGAAATAAGAGAAGCCACACCCTTCACACTAGCAACCAAAGTACCTCTCAGAATGAATAACTGGGATCACATCTTATTTTAAAGAGTTTATGTATTGACGAAAGAAATCTCCAGTATAGTGGAAAGAAAACCCACAAAGTAGGAAAAGATCTTAGTGAACTGTCCCTCAGACAAAGGTCTTCTGTCTAAAACATACAAAGAATTTTAAAAAAAATCAGACCCCTGAAATTCAAAGACCCAATCCAAAAATGGGCATCTGAGATGAATATACAGTTCACAGATGAAGAAATACAAATGGCAAATAAATATATGAAAAAATGTTCATCATCATTACTCATTAGAGAAATGCAAATTAAAACCACACTGAGATTCCATCTCACTCCAGAATGAATGGCCAGGATCAAGAAAACTACCAACAACAAATGCTGGAGAGGCTGTGGGGAAAAAGGAACTCTCCTGCACTGTTGATGGGAGTGTAGACTGGTGCAACCACTGTGGAGATCAGTCTGGAGATTCCTCAGAAAGCTGGGATTGGAAGTCCCATTTGATCCAGCTATTCCACTTTTAGGCCTATTCCCAGAAGAACTGAAAACATCATACCACAGTGATATATGTGCACCCATATTTGTATCAGCACAATTTGTAATAGCCAGATCTTGAAAACAACCTAAGTGTCCATCAACTGAGGAATGAATAAAAAAATTGTGGTATTTTTATCCAATGGAGTACTACTCAGCTATAAAGAATGATCACACTGAGATATTTATAAATGAATGGAAGAAACTTGAGACTATACTTATAAGTGAAGTAAATCAAGCTAACATATATAAATATCATATAGTCTCCCTAATGTAAGAAATGATAAGAGTACATAAGAGTTTATGGTAATCATGATTCCCCATTACATTGCTTTGAAGCCTTACAATGTTTGTATTCATTAGTTGGAATGATTTTATCCTGGTTTGTTTGATTTTATTATCTGTGATAGTATCAACAGCTGTTTTGAAGAAAATAAGACATTATAATAGCCAGTGCTGATTTAATATCATCTTACTCTGAAGTCCTGACATGCTTTTGTTCTTTTGTTTCCATTGGTTCTATCATGTTGTGTCTTATTAGATTTTAATATGTGTGATAGTATAAACAAATTTTCTATGGAAAATGAGATGATATAGTAGCCATTGTTCATTTTCTGTTATTTGGTTCTGAATGCCTTGTAATACTTTCATTCTCTTGAATGGTTTTATACTATTTTGTGATGTTTAATAATATTGCATATGAAATTATGCTCAACTATTTCAAAGAAAGTGACATTATGGTAGTTACTATTAATTACAGGTGTCTTGCGAAATACTGGGTTGCTTACATTGTTCTGTTCTGATCTGCTTTGCTCTGTCCTCTTTTGTCTTAATTTCTTTAAAATAAAAATATTTTTTAAAAAACATGGCCTGAGGGGACCACAAAGAGCAGCAAGTCTCTACCCTTTGCAACCTCGAAACTGTAAGTGAAAGGCTTTTTTTAAATGGCAAATGTGCAGAGCACCATGTTCCAGAATGGCAGTGGTCACTCCAGATTCTACATTGATAGTAGCTACACTATGTCCAGGATGGTGGCAACCTAGAGAATCTGTTTCTCAGAATTAGTTTCAAATTGACCAGTGATTCATGCACTGACCCCTACAGGGCCTTGGCATCAATCCTTGTGGCACTGGTTTTAAGCACATGCTGAATGCAAGATTTCTGAGGTTAAAAAGACTTCCACTCAGATTTCAGAAGACATTAACGTAGGCAGTGTGTCCCTGAGAGTGCACTGTGTGAAGTTGTTAGCGTGAAGCCAAAGGTACAGTAGAGACCCAAGAAGTTTAGAGACTCCATAAACATAGATCTTCTGAAGAAAACTGCAAGGAGGGAACCAAGTGGGCCTAAGAGAAGAGCTGTGAGAGCTATAACCACCAAAAATGCCATAGGGATTGAGCCATACAAGCTTTTTGGAGCTCACAACTTGCCACAGATTGCTTTGGATGCTCTACACAGAACTAAAGGACTTAATATTTGCCCTGATCCTTTGGTCCCATTTTTTTCTATCCCCCTTTTTGTACCCTTCGGAACAGTAATGTTTATCTAGTGCTGTTGCATGTTGGAAATGTTTAACTCTTCATTTTTTCAGGGCCTCACAGCTAAGAATTTGCCTTAGATCTCAGGTTTAGAGTTGGGACTTGGACTTTACAGCAATGTGAAAACTGTTAGGACTTCGGATACTCTTGGAGTTGGACTAAATATCTTTTGCATAAAGGATGTGCATGAGTCTTTTGGGGGCAAGGGCATAATGTTATAGTTTGTGTCTGGATGTCCTCCCAAAGCCTCATAGAGCCATGGGGACAGGCTTCTAGAATTTGTAATTGCTTCATGGTCCAATGCTGGGATTATGAGTGTCAGTGCTACACCTGCCTAGAGTGGGTAGCCTACATAGAATGTAAGAGACAGAGTCTTTTCCGTGTGCTCCTCCGTTTTTGCTCTTGTTGCTTTTGCTGTCTTCCATCACAATGACTGTTTGCCCCTCTGCCATGCCACCCTGCCTTGAAGTCAGCTGATTATGGGCTGAAATCTCCACAAACTTTGAGCTAAATAAACCTTTCCTTCCTTCATTTTGGGCATCAGATATTTTGTCTTAGCAATGAGAAAAAATAACTGACATAAGGAATGATGATGATTTCCTTACAGGATGGTCCAACTCAGGCTGGCTTCAGGATGTACAGTGTGGTTACTCTATGACAAATCCAAGAATGATACATCACAGTTTTCTTCCACACTGAACCCACCACTGGTCATCCTCACACACTGTTAGGATAGAAACAAATATATTTTAATTTATTTGATTATTATATATTCACCTCTTAATTAACATATGTTTAATAAAAACATGGGTTTTGCTTTTTCATTGCTGTTTCCTCGGTGTTGGAGAATCCCAGAATCAGTGTGTCATAAACATCACTTGCACAATAAGTGTACATTATGAATAAATGTACATAATATTAGAAGTGATTACAAACCATTGTAATTACCAATCAAAGCACAACAACATGAATAAGAAAATATTTAGATATCAGCAAATCAAAATGTACTGTAAATAGAAATAAACTATAGGTGAAATATCCTCAATCTAAAAAATGAAATGCTTAAAAATCTAGTCTTTTGTGTTCCCAAATGATGCCGCAGTGAAAAATTTCACATCTGGTATGATATGTTGGTTACAATCTAAACAGAGGTACATTAGAAACACAGTATGAAATTACTCTCAGGCTACGTAGACAAACTATATAAAAAGCATAAGTGATTTCTTTTTAATTTTAAAGACAGTAAAACAAAAGAAAACAGAACAAAGCAAATCAGAATAGAACAAGGCTAACACAGCACAACAAGACAAGAGGACATAACAGTGGCTATCATAATGTCTCTTGTTTTCTTCTAAATAGCTGACCATACCTTCACACACAATAATAGCAAACATAACAAAGTAGTATAAAACCATTCAAAAGAATGAAAACATTTCAGGACTTCAAAACCAGGTAATAGGAAATGAACAATAGCTACTATAATATCACATTCTCCTCAAAAAAGTTGTCCATACCATCACATAAAATAACATCAAATAAAACACAGCAGGACCAAACCAATCAAAACAGGAAAACAAAAGCATGATAAGACTTCAAAGCAAGATAATAAGCAATGGCTACTAAAATGTCTGGTTTTCTTCAAAATAGCTGTTCATACCATCACACATAATAAAATCAAACAAAACATAATAAAACCAGTTAAATGAATGAAAGCATTGTAAGACTTCAAAGCAGTATAGGAAACCAAGGTTACCATAATATATTCCATTATATTCAAAATAGCTGCCCCTATCATCTGACAGCATAGACTAACAAACAATACAAAACAAACCCAAACCTAACAAAGTTGTGAAAACAATACAAGAGTTCAAGATAAAACAATAAAAAATTAACAGTAGTTACCACCTTTCCCTCCCAGGTGTTTCCTCCCCTATCATTCTTACAATAACTATTTTGCTTTTGGGTCTCATTAATTCCTTCTGTTCTTATGCTAGGGTTCATGCCTGAGTTCGAACTGTTTCACCCATGAACATGATTTCCAGTTGGGTCTGTTTACCTACAGGAGCCTTGAGATTATTCTATTTTATAGCTGAGTAGCTTTCCACTGCATGAAAATACCATATCTTTCTTATCCATTCTGTGGTCAATGAACAAGTTACTCTTGGTTTGGTTTTGTTTTTTCTGTCTCCTGTCACATGGAACAATTGTTTTCTCTCCTTTGATTTTCAGTCTATGAATTCCCTTTCCAGTTAAATGTGTTTCTTGTATGCAGTATTTCAATGGATCTTGTTTCTTGATCCACTCTCCCTGTGTTTCTTTTTATTGCTGACCTAAGGCCAGCATACATTGATTTGTCTCTGCCATGCTAGCCTAGCCTCCTATTGTTGGCCTTCCACTTTTACCCTTCATTCAAATGCTTGCCCTATTTTGGCAGTCTGCCTCTGCTGCTATTTCTGAAACCATGGTCATCTTTGACTCTTTCTAGAATATCCTTTAGTACTGTCTGTAGGATTGGTTTGGTAGTCATCAGTTCCTTCAGTTGTTCTTTATCATGGAAGTATCTTATTTTTCCATCAGTTTTGAAAAATAATTTTACAAGTGGGTTGGAAGTTGTTTTCTTTCAGTGTTTGAAACGCTTCAAACTCTTTTTGACTTGATGGTTTGTGTTGATAAGTCTGCTGTGATTCTGATTGGTTTTCCTTTATAAGTGATCTGTTTCTTTTCTCTAACAGCTTTTAATATTCTGTTCTTATGCTGAATTTCTGAGATCTTGATTATTATATGTCTGGATGTAGATTTATTTTGGTTATGGCTAGTTGGAGTCCTGTGTGCCTCACTTACCTGCATGCCATATCTATTTCCCAAGTTTAAAAAGTTTTCTTCTATTACTTCTGTAAATAGCCTTTTAATTTCATTTGTGTTGATCCCTGCTTCTTTACCAACACCTGTCACTCTTAAATTATGCTTCTTTGCATCGCCTTGTAGCCATTAAGTTGTTATTTCCTGATTCCATGTTTTTAAGAGATCGTTCCTTTTACAATCACTGGCTACAATGCTATCTTCAAGGTTTGAAAGTCTATCTTTAGTCTCTTTCAAGTGGTTTTGCCAGCTTCCAATTGAATTTTTAATTTCCTGGATCTCTCTTTGAATCTATTTCATGCATTGTAATTCCTTCTAATTCAAGGTTTCCGTCATTTTCCTATGTTCCTTTTTTTTGACTATACCTTCTTTAGACATGCTGCGCAATTCTTTCAGGATGTTTGTGATTTTTTCTTTTACCTGAGACATTATTTCTGCTTTGACTGCTTTTACAATCTCATGAAGTTGTTTCCTTACTTCAATTGTTATCCTCTCAGAGATTTCAGGTGTATGACTTCCATATTCTTCCATGACTGTATCGCCCAGACTTGTTGTGTGGAATAGAGGTCTGAGATTGCCTTTTTGTTCCTTCATCTTGACATTCTCCAGGGTTCCTCCGAACAAGCTGGTTGAGGGGCCCCAAACCCTTCCCACATTGGCTGCCCCTCCATGATGTAGGGAGATGGAACAGGCACCTGGGTTCCTCTCAACCTAGATTTACAGGGAGGTAGCAGGGCATGAAATAGGCTTCTCTAAACCTGTGCAGCTACACTGAGGCTTCCTTAATGTTCAGGGGTGCATGCTTCTCTCAGCCTATGTGTCTATACTGGGACTTCTGTGATGGTGGCAGACACATGGGTGTATTTGTCTGATTCTGCTACTAGGTGATGGTTTCCCAAAGGAACCAAGGGCCTTCAATGCTGGCCTACAGGTGCACAGGCTTATCTGCCTGTGTGTACCTGCTCCTGCTGGCCACCCGCAGGAAGGAGACTTCTGGTGGCAGCTCCCTGCAGGTGGAGGTGGATCTGCTGGTTCTCTTTGCCTATGCAGGCCACCCTGGGAAAGGGCCTTCTGGTGGTGGCACCTGGCAGGCAGAGGCAGATCTGTCTAGCTCTCTCTGCCCACACTGGGAGCCTGTAGGAAAGGACCTTCTGGTGGCGGTGCCCAGCAGGCAGAGGCAGGTTTGCTGGCTCTAACATAAGTGATTTCACGTGTAGACTTATATTCCATTTCCAATATGTCTGTTTCTGTTATGTGAACATTTAAAATCTGAAATCTAAAATGCTGGTCCCATGCATTTTTAGGTAAGGGGTAGTCAATCTGTGTTATGAATTTTGTTCCTTACAAAGCATCTTCTCAAGTCATGCTATCCTGTTCATTCTCCTGTGAGTCTCAAAGGGTAGTGAGCAGTTATTTTCATAGGCAGGAAATCTTGCCTATAGAATTCCAATAGGCTGGCAATAATGGTGATATGTATCACATATTTCTTGAAACACACAAAACAAATTAGAGTCTCAGTTTTAGAGTCCATGTATAATCAATTAATATGAAAGAGCTATGGAAGAATGTCATGTTAATAGCTTAAGGTCTGTATTGAATTGCTAATATATTTGAACAGGGATTCAACAAGTATATTATAAATATTTACAGTTTAAGTATGAATGTATACTTATCAAACCTGCTGATTTAGAGGACATTCATATCTTTGCCCAATGAGTGAATCAACCTTCATCAGAGGAAATGGAAATGCTTTTTGGTAGAAAGAGTAAATGTTAGAATTTTTTGTTCAGTTACTTTTGCCTTTTGAGAACATACTTACTGATTCTTTTACTTGTATCATAAAGAATTTCATGTTATTTTGTTAAGCATGTAACTCTGAATATATGTCTCCCTTCCCATTCTCATTTTTATTTCCTAGTAAAAAATGCTGATCATATTGCAAAAGTTGGATGTAAATGATGAAAGTAATACTTGTTTATCAAAGATGTTATGATAAATTCATAACTGTTTTGATTATTTGTTTTATTTGACCTGGTGTCTTCACCCAGTGCCTGACAAAGGTTTGAGGTTTTGTTTTAAAGTCAGGAACCCATTATCAAGAGGCTTTACCCATTATCAAAAGCTAGGAATTGGATGACAGTTGTAAACAAAGAGCACATAACCATAAAAATATCAGAATGGTTTTGCATTAGTCCCCATAAAAAGAAAAAAATTCATTGTTTGTTTATTTTTATGATGGAATAAGAAATGAGTAATCTTTGGTTAGTTTTTAAACCACTCCAAACTTATTTACATTTCTTCTATATGTTGTTAAGATCATGGTACAGTAAAAAGTAGTGTTATCGTAAGCAATAACACTTTAGTCACATGGGTAGTAGTAGTAGAACCAGAATGCTCACCCAGGAAGTTCCTGCTGAGCTTGTATTCTGCCTGTGCTCTGCAGGTACTCAGTGTCACATATGTGATTTTCTGTGTTTTCTGTTTTTACTTGTTGTCTGTAGCATTATGTAATACATGTTTTATAACTAATAAATCTTCTTCCCTTAGCTATCATTTCCCGTTTCTGTTTCTTATTCATTTTCATGGCTAAATCTTACCCATATAAGGAATCTAATTGCATATTAATTCATCTGGATTAAAATTTCATTCTTTTAGCTATCTGTTAAAGGGTTGGATTATGATTATCCCCCTAAGCTGTTTGGTGTAAAACAACACACAGGGCGGGGCGTGGTGGTACACACCTCTAATCCTAGCACTTGGGAAATTGAGGCAGGAGACGCACCATGAGTTTGAGATGAGTCTGGGCTACATAAGCAGGTTCAAGGCTAGACTGCAGTACAAAGCAAGACCCTGTCTCCCGTCCCCCAAAACATAGCACACAAATTGCAGCTTTACGATATTTAAGTACTGCAAAACAAATCTGAGGACTCAAGGAAAACTTTTCGTATATATACGTATGACTTTTGGCCCATTGATATTTCAGGGTGTAAGTATGATTACTAGACATTTGTGTCAGAGACTTATGTGGAATTCTAAACCATGTAACCCTCTCACCACCACCCATAGAAATACATTCTAAGACTCCTCATGCAGATAGTACTGACAACTCTATAAACTATGGGTTTTTTTTCTCCATATAAACCTTCAGTACAGTTTGATTGATAAATTAGCACAGCAAAAATCAATAATATTAATAAAATATTTATAACAATAGAGCATAATCAAAAAATTTTTTAAAACTTATGAATTTTTTATTTCTGGAATTTTTCATTTGCTGCTTCAGATCACAGTTGACAGATAATTGAAACCATGCAAAGCTAAACCTCTGATAAGGAATCTAGTGCATGTTACATGTTGGGTGTTATTAAAGAATGATAAGACTAGGTTTTTACAAGACTATTACAATAAGTGGAGGGGCTACTGATTGCATTGGGGCTTGCAGTAGTGGGGAGAGAGTTGACTCAATTTGGAATATGACAAAGAAAAGTGGGATTTTATACCTAAGGAACAGTTTAGAGTATGAGAAAGGAAGGAAGAAAATTACTAAGACGAAGTGTCAAAGGTGAGAAGGATTATAGCAAAACCTGCCTAACTGGATCCTTAAAGTCAAAACAAGATGATCAGACATGATCTGAAGATGGTGGGAAATGAGTCCTTAGCCAGATAAGGGGTTACTTGATGACATAACTGGGGTGAGAGATTTTGGCTAAATGGAAGCAGCAGGACTCAGTAAAATCAGGCTCCCAAGAATGTGTGCAAGGCGCAGGGGAAACTGATTAGAGTTTGATCAAGGAAGTAAAGTTTTTCAAGATTACAAACCCTATAGAAATGACAAGTTTCTTCTGTGCATAGTGTCTTGATCAGTAGCTTAGTATCCTTCCTGACAACCCTGGGTCTCTCAGGGCAAATTTTACTCAACTAGGTGATTCTTATTTTTCTAAACTTGAAGACATGTACTCAATAGAAGATTCCAGTATGGATTAAAAACCTAACCATTATATAAATTGGGGGAAGAAAATACAAAATTGAAATACAAGCTCATTTTATGATCTGAATACAATTCATGATTTTCAGGATTTCTTGAGTAAATTAGTAAGTCAATAAGGCCTTACAGATTTTGAGAAGTTTTTTCTGAATAAAATGAATTTATAATATCTGTGTGTTTTTCTTGTTGCTCATGAAACATGAGAACACTCTTTTTTCTTTTCTTTTCCAGACGGTGGAGATGATGCTCAGGAGAATAGCTTAAGAGGTTTAATAGAAGAACTTCCAGACTCCCACTACCGCCTGCTTAAGTACCTTTGCCAGTTCTTGACAGAAGTAGCCAAGCATCATACGCAGAATCGCATGAATGTTTACAATCTCGCCACTGTATTTGGACCAAATTTCTTTCAGTAAGTTAATGGAATTTTGGTTTTACTATTATCTGAAATTACTGGGACATAGAAACATATCTCAGTTTAAAAGATCAATCGTTTTATTTTGGAGAAGTTTCATCTTGGTTTTGGGTGTTTTATCCTTGTTTTTTATCCCCATTTTGAAGAAGACACATAAGACTTCCTACAAAATCATACTTTTCAATAATCCAAATAACAGTAAATTCTGGAACTAAGTTTAATTTTTACTAAAAGAAGGCATTTAAGAAAGAATTTGCAGGCCATTTTGTGGAGAGAGGGAGCTTGAGTGTTTGCAGCTGTGGTGCTGACCCAAGCAGCAGTTGACTCTTGCACGTAGAACCTGGGAGTAGAAGATTCGGAATCGACTCTCTTCCCTCGCCCTTGCCTGGTTACAAATCACTCGAAATACATAATTAGTGGGACTGTGCTTCAGTGAGGTTTATTGATCTTGTTTTTGTCACTGTTAGCAACCTTAGCTGCAAACACGATGGCTAGCACTGTTACTGACAGACAGATCCTCGCTCCATGAACTGCTGTGTGTTCTTTAGGAATCTCAACACTCTTGTGTTAAAGAAGTCTGATGTGGAGGCGATCTTCTCGAGTGTGGCAAAATTGTGGGTTGCTCTGTTCATAAGGGCTTTGCCTTCATCCAGTATGTTAATGAGAGAAATGCCCGGGCTGCTGTAGCTGGAGAGGTTGGCAGAATGATTGCTGGCCAGGTTTTAGATGTTAATCTGGCTGCAGAGCTGAACGTGAGCAGAGGAAAAGCAGGTGTGAAACAATCTGCAACAGAGATGGATGCTTCTCTTTTGACTTGGACAATGACTTTCTATGTGATATTATGAGGGGATGTATGGTGACCCAGCATGTGTTCCTGTGCCGCCTCCTATTGCTCAGGCTGTGGTGCCCTGGAAACACCAGCATGTATCAGGAAACACTCACAGAGGGGCAAAATTGGCTTCAATTCTAAGAGTGGCCGGCAGGATTGTCTTCAAGTCTGGAAAGTTAAAAGGAGATGGTCGTCAAGTCATTAAGAAGGAGCTGACCCAGGTGAAACAAAAAGTGGATTTTCTACTGGAAAGCCTGGAAAAAATTGAAAAGGAACAGATCAAACAAGCAGTCAAGAGAATGGTAAGTTGAAGAGGAGCAGACCAGCACCTCCCTGAAGAAGATGAGACGGTGTGAAGATGGAGTCTGAGGTGCTGATGATGACTGCTGAGGAAGGGGCTCCACTGGCTGATGGTGGTAAGATGATTGGGAGATGACCAGCTGGAAAAAGAGGCTGAGGAAGGGGAGGATGACTCTTAAGGACATAGAAGTCTTGCCGATTATTTCTTTACTTAGGTGCTTGTCTAAGATCAGGATTTCACCAGATCCTCTCCCCTAGTATCTTCAGCACCCGCGCACCGTTCTTCCTATCTTTGTCCTTTCCATGTCCATAATTGCCCCGCACCTAGGTTGTGTGGTTTTTTTTAAAAGAACATGTAGTCTAGAATCATTAGTGGAAAGAGGAGTATGATAAAATAATAGTGATAAAGTTCACTTTATTGCTAATAGGTGGAAAATTATGAGCAAAATACATCAGTGACCAAAAGATACAATTTTAATTTTGCTTATTTTCTAAATTTAATTTTTTTAGAAATTAAATTAGGCTAGGAATAAACTAGTCTTTGTAAGTGGTATATTACTAGCTGCAAGAACTTTGGTAAATTTTTATTTTTTCTGTTACTCCTTTAAAGCTTTTTAATGTTGATATATGAAACATCTTTATAATCCAGAGGGTTTGCTTTTAAATCTCCTCTTAGTTCTGCCCGATATCAACTTATTTCTTCTTAATTATATAAAGAGAGAATGATTTCACTTTCAAAACTCATGGAAAGTTTTATGTTCTTTTTAAAATAGTGTATCTGCTTTTCTACTCTATTAATCTTTGGCTACATTTAGATACCCAGAGCTAGTAATAGTACAGTCCTCATAATGTCTAAATAAGTATAACCCTGACTTACACCATAGATTGTGGCCATTCACTGCTTAATTTGGAGAGAAGGTCTGTCTTGATGATGATCCTACTTGAAACTTTAAGCATGTTAAATTTTAAATAATAATATTTTATAGGATATGATAGGGTCCTGTGAATAAATACCTTAAAAAAGGACTTGATAACTTCTTACTCAAGAGCTTCATGATAGTAAAAGTTTTTTTTATTTGCTATTTTTACCTCCATCTGCCCAGTAAACCTTTGTTTCATGACTTACATGTGAAAAATAAAGGTATAAGTAGAAAACTACTCAATAATTTTGAAACCCTAGGCACTAATGTGAGACTTTTAGAAACGATTGCCAAACTGCAACCTCAAAACCCACTTATTTACTGCAAAGCATCTTAAAAGAGAAACAACACTCATACCAACGGTTCGGCACCATGCCCTAGATTCTAGAAAAGGTAAAGTCAATTTATAAATAGAATGCTTATTGAATAAGTACATAATGCAAACAAAAGCAAAGTTGATCCATACATCACTACTTACAGTGATAAAAATGGAACTTACAAATTAAGCTTGAGCTAGAATTCTGATAACCCATTCTAGTCATTCAAAATACCAGTAAATGATGAGACTTTTTGGTAGGTTCTACTAACTAGTTTGATTTTTATATTTTTATTGTGGTAAAATGAACAAGCAGAATGTAAAATTGATCATTTCAACTATTTTTTAAGTGTAAAGAGTGGTAGTATTCTAAGTATATTCACATTGTTGTGGTCTGCTAAATAATATGTATTTCTAAACTTACAGATACAGAAGTCAGTGAAAGAGTATAGTTAGAACAGATAAAATTTATTCAGAGCATACCAAGTACTGTATTTTCTCATTCAATTAAATTCTAAAGGGAAGAAAGTGATTTAGTTTGTCCTTGAAGTTCATCTGGCTAGGTTACGGGAAAGGAAACACTTCTATCCCAGTGACCACAGTTAACCTGTAAATGTAATAAAGATGTTATAAAGAAGACTAGTGGAACACTTCCATTCCAAGACATTTCCCTCACTATCAAAGGCAGAACAAAGGGAACGATATCTGATGTTTATAGGAGAAGAAAATAGAAGAGCTTTTGTGTTTTAGTTTTAGAGATGGAATCTCACTAGGTTGCCTAGGTTGATCTTGAACTCGCACAGATGCATACTGCCACCAAGCAGAATAGGGTTTTGTATAGTGTTTACTAGATAGCAGGCATGGAACAGTTACACATTTGTTCACTTACTTCATTTTTCAGTAAGAAGATTAGACCCAGAGCTTTGGGCATGCTAGGCAAGCACTGTCCGGACCACTGAGCTACCTCCCTAGCCCCTATTTTTATTTTTAACTTTTATCTTTACATTTTATCTTTAGTTCACACACAGTAATTTTTTTACATATTTATGGGATAGTATGTGAGAATTCAGTAAACCCATATAATTTATAATGAACAAAATAATTTGCATATCTGTCCCCTTGGACATTTATCATTTCTTTGTATTGGAAACATTCAAAATCTCTACTAGCTATTTTGAAATATCCAGATAATTGTTTTTATACCTAGTTATCCTACTGTACTATAGTACAGAATGTTAGGAATTACTGTTTATTCAACTATACCCCTGTACCTGCTAATATCATCATTTCTACCTCCCTCTGTCCCCATATCCTTCTTAGAAAGCTCTGATTATCACTGTCCTATTACCTGCCTTGAGACTAACTTTCTAATTTCCACATATAAGTGATAATACGTGATACATTGTCTTTCTGGGCCTATTTCACCTAACATAATTAATATCTTCCATTTTTATCCATATTGTAGCAAATGGCAGAAAGTCTCAAGTTCATCCTTCTTTATGACTGACTAGTACTCCATTATATATAGATTTTGAAAAACACACATGGTTTTTACTCATTCTTCAGTTGATGAGTATTTGGGTTGTTTCCAAGATTTAGCTGTTTTACAAATTGTGCTACTACAAACATGAGTACACATATATTGCTGTGGTATGTTGGTTTTAATTCTTCTGCAAAGATACCCAGAAGGGGAGTAACTGGGTCACATGGTACCTGTAGTCCTAGCTTATTGAGGAGTCTCCCCACTGATATGCAAAGTGGTTTCACCAGTGTATACTCCCACCAGTAGTGCAGGAGGGCTCTTTTTTCCCCCCACATCCCAGCCAGCATCCATTATGGGTTGATTTTTTGATGATAGCCATTCTTTTTGGAGCGAAATGGAATCTCAGCATTGTTTTAATTTGCATCTCTCGAATGACCAGTGATGTTCAACATTTTTCATATATATATTTGCCATTTGTATTTCTTCATGTGAAAATTGTCTATTCATTTCAGATTTTTGGAGTGGGTTTTTAAACTTGAGGAATCTGGGTTTTGTTGTTGTTTTGGAGTTGTTTTTTTCTTTATATATTCTGGATGAACAGCTGGCAAAAAATTTTCCCACTCTGGGCTGTTTCTTCACTCTGTTGATAGTTTCTTTTGCTGTGCAAAAGCTTTTTAATAAGAGAGATTTCAGTTTTTGAGTCTGTGATATTTCCCAGGTGACTGGGCTTTTGTTCATAAAGCCTTTGCCTATGCCTGTGTTTTCAAGAGTTCTACCTATTGTATCTCCCAGCAGACTTAGTGTTTCCGTTTTAATATTTAGATCTTTGATTCATTTGGATTTTCGTTTAGCACATGGTGAGAGATGTAAGTCTACGTTTAATCTTCAGCATGTGGAAAGCCAGTTTTTACAGCATCATCTGTTACAAAGGCTATCCTTTCTAGTGTAGATGTTTGGCTCTTTGTCAAGACAAGACAAATGATTGTATTGAATTTTTTCTTCATCTTGTAAATCTGTTCCAATGAGCGTCAGGTCTGGTTTTTTGGGAATTTGTTTGTTTTGTTTGTTCATTTATTTTTACCAGTACCATATTGTTTTTATCACTGAAGCCTTCAAGTCAAGGGTTGTAGTTCCCCCTGCCTTGCCTTTTTTGCTCAAAATTGCTTTTGTTCCTTTAGATCTTTCTGGTTCCAAATGAATTTTAGGATTGTTTTCTCTAGTTCTTTGAAATATATTATTGGTATTTTGATAGGGATTGCATTGAATCTACATAACAATTTTGGGAGTACAGCCATTTTCACTCTATTGGTTCTTCCTATCCAAGATCAAGGGATAGCTTTTTCCTCTCTGATCTTTTAAATCTCCTTTTTAGAGTTCTGTAGTTTTCAATGTCAACGTCCTTTACTTCATTATATTGTTTCCTAAGTATTTCATTTTTTGGATGCTATTGTGAAAGGTGTTGTTTCCCTAATTTCTCTCTCAGTGAGTTTATTACTTGTATACAGGAATGTTACTGATTTTTGAGTGTTGACTTTGTATCTGGCTACACTACTGAATTGGTTATAAGTCCAGAAGGCTTTTGGTTGAGTTTCTTCAGTCTTTTATATAGAGAATTATGTGATCTTCACATAGTAGAATTTAATTCATTCATTTCCTATTCTTACTCTTTTTATTTCTTTCTCTTGTCTAAATGCTTGAACTCCTGTTTCCAGATCTATGTTGAATAACAGTGATGACAGTGAACATCTTTGTCTTGTTCATAATTTTAAAGTAAAAACTTCAGTTTTTGACTAGGATTATGTTGGCTGTAGGTTTATTATCAGATTGAGATAAAGACTGTCTTTTCAATATTCTGTAGGATTTTAAAATCACAAATGGGTATGGAACTTGTCAAATACATTTTCTGTGTCTGTTGAGATGATCATATGGTTTTTGTCCTTGATTCTGTTAATGTGGTGTATTACATTTGTTGATTTTCTTGTATGTTGAACCATCCCTGCATCACTGGGATACATCTTACTTGATCAAGGTGTATAATCTTCTTGATGATTTGCTGTCTTCTGTTTGCAAGTACTTTATTATTCATTAGGAAGATTGGCCTATAGTTCTCTTTTTTTGGTTGGATCCTCTCTAGTTTTGACATTAGGGTAATATTTGCTTCCGGGAAGGAGTTTGGGAGTAATGCTTCCCTTCCACTTCATTAAAGATCTTGAAGAATAGTGGCATTAGATTTTCTCTAAATTGCTTATAGATTTCATCTGTAAATCTGACACGGTCTGGGCTTTTATTTGTTGGTAGGTTTTTAATTACATCTTTCATTTCTTTGACTTATATTGGGTTGTTTTGAATCTTTAAATTTTTTTCCCTTTAAATCTTTTTGATTCAGCTATGGTAATTCATATGTTTCTAGGAATCTATGCATTCTTCTGTTTTTCAACTTGTTAGAATATAGATTTCTGCAGAATTCATTGTAACTTCTCGCTTTTCATTACTAATTGGATGGATGTGAGTGTTTTCTTTCCTTTATTTTTGATAAGATTGGCTAAGATTTTGTTGATTTTATTTAGTCTTTCGACAAACCAACTCTTCCATTCCTTGATTCTTTGTATCATTGTCTTAGTCTCAGTTGCCTTTATTTCTGCTCTAATCTTTATAGTTTCCCCCCTGGTATGAGCTTTGAGTTTGACTTACTCTTCTTTTTCTAGAAGTTTGAGGTTCAAAATCAGGTTATTTATTTGACCTTGTTCTGCTCTTCTGATATGGAAATGTACCTCTGTAAATTTCCCTCAGAGGATTGTTTTCATTGCATCCCAGAAGTTTGGTATATTGCAATGGCAGTATTATTTTATTTTAGAAACTGATTTCTTCTTCATTTTCACCTGTGACCCATTGATTGATTGTTCAGCAGGATATTAGTTAATTTCCATATCTTTTAAAAAAGTTTTTGGCTTCTTTTGTGATTGATTTCTAATTTCAGTGCATTATGGTCTGATAATATGGCTAGAATAATTTCATTTCCTTTACATTCACTGTGTTCTATGTGGTCTGTTTTGGAGCATGACCTGTGTGCAGCTGAGAAGAATATATAATATGGTGTTGTGGGGTGGGACATTCTCTAGCCATCTAAATCCCATGTATTCAGAGGTTTGGTTCCATTCTGATATTTCCTTATTGAATTTATGTCTAGTTGATCTATTAGTGACAGTAAGATATTGAGGACCTCTTGTATTAGTACTTATTTGATTTTTCATGTCCATTAATATTTGTTTTATACAGTTGGGTGTGCTGGGTTTTGGTGCATATATATTTATGACTGTTATTTCTTACTTTTGTATTCTTCCTTTAGTGAATCTTCTTTGTTTCTCAGTCAGTCTTGGCTTAAAATCCACTTTGTCTGCAAATAGAATAACTACTCGTGCTATTTTGCTTTTCTTTGGGTTCCTATCTCCTGAAGTATTATTTTCCATCCTTTGACTTTTAGTCTATTAGTTTCTTTTGAATTAAATGTGTTTCTTGTATGCAGTGTATTGTGTCTTGTTTCTTGGATCCATTGTTGAATCTGTGCTGCCAGTTTGTTTCTTTTGATTGGTGAATTGAGAATACATTGGTTATCCTTTTCCTGTCATTTTCCTGTTTTCGGCTCCCCTTCTTTTCTCTCTGTTTATTTCCCTTGCCTGGTGGATTAGTTCTTTTGGGTTTGATGGAGTTATCTCTTTGTAGAATGTTCTCAAAACATTTTGGACTGCTAGTTTGATGTTCTCTCATTTCTCTAGGTGTTCTTTGTCACAGAAGTATCTCATTTCTCTCATTTTGAAGGTTTTAAGGGGTACATCAATGCAGGTTGGAGGTTGTTTTCTTTTAGGGGTTGAAATACTTCCCTGCAATCTCTTTGACTTAAGGGTTTGAGGAGAAATTGGTTGTGACACTGATGGGCTTTTTAAGATAGATGATTTGTTTGTTTTCTCTAATAGCTTTTAGTATTATGTTCTTTGAATTTTTCAAATTCAAAGGTTTTTTGACCATGGATAATTGAATTCTGTATGCCTTACCTGTCTGCATGTAAAATTCTTTTTCCTTGCTTGGGAAATTGTCTTTGAAGACTTCTATGAACAGGTATTTTTATGCCTTTGTGTTATCTCTTGCTTTTTCATTGATTCCATCCATTTTATGTTATTCTTCCTTGCATTATCTAGCAGCTGTTGGATTGATTTTTTTGTGGTCCCTTGCTATTTTTAAGAAATCTTTCTTTTGATAATTACTAAGGAGTATCATGTCTTCTAGGTCTGATAGTCCTTTCTCACTTATTCTATTGAAAGTATTGTTTACTTTCAATAGAATACTTAACCCCCCGGGTATCTCATTTAATCAATTTCACACATTCCATTTCTTCCCTGGTATTCATAGTTTTCATCGTTTTATTAAGCTCCTTTTTAAAAAAAAATTTATCCACTCCAAATTCACTAGCCATGTTCTTCCTTATGGTCATCATCTCTGTAGTTATCTGAGAAATTATTTCTGATTTGATTGTTTTCTAGAGCTTCATTCACTTGCTTTGTTTTTTCCATTGTAACTGCTTCAGAGAGTCCAGGTGAGTGTTGTTCCAGCTCACTGTCCCTTGGTTTTACCTTTGGTGATCTAGAAGTCTGTGGTTGCATCTTTCTTTTATTTATTTATTTTTTTAGTTTAATTCTTGCATTGATGCTTTTAATTTGTGTATGTTAGGTAGCATTATTGCTGGTATTAAGAACCCTTAGGAAATGACTGCTAGCCATAGCTAGCTTTTGGGTTTTGAGTCTGCTGCAAGGTCTTACATCTTAGGTTTATTGGAAATTAGAAGTTGCTGCCTATTTGGTCCAACCCCTGGTCTGTGGTTCTGCCCGGCAGTAGTGTTTATGCCCCTCAAGCAATATCAGTCTTGGCATACAGGGAAGAATATCTTATTAGAACAATTATGTCACCCTCACTAAATAGTACAATCAGTATTAACAGTAGCATCAAACACACCCTGAAAAATCACAAACTGTGATAACTCTTAATTTGCCACCTTTAACCATAGGAACAGGATTTGTAAGTATATAACCAAATCTAAAATAAATCAGAAAATCATATATGGCAGTTGTCCCCCGAGTGTGTCAATTTTACCCTCCTGGGATAAAATCTAAAAGTGGTTAGAGGAAAATATAGAGAAATAGGAGAAGACAACAAGATTAGATAGAAGAATCCTGGAAGACAAAAAAGATTATGATAGCTTTGGGAACTGGCAAAGAAGACAAGAGGGAAAGAAAGAAGGAAGAAACAGGAACAAGAATAGATCAAACAACTGCAACACAACAAAAACACTCATCTCTCTTATGTAAAAGTCAATTAAAAAAATGAAAAAAATTTTTTGAAAAGTAAAAAAGCAAAGAAAGGGCAACAACCAGAAAAAAAAAAAAAATATAAACCTCAGGGCATGTTTCTGCTGTCACTGATTGACAGGCCAGATCTGTGTTGATTGATCCCAGCAAGCCCGCAGTAGAGGCAACATGCCGGATAATCCCAGAAACCTGGACCTTTAGTTCTACTGAAGTTCAGGCTGCCTCTTGTTCCTGGCTGGGAGGTTAGGACTTGGGCTTTTTAGCCTGGAACCCTCCCAGTGTCTCCTGCCAATTTGAACTTAGGTCCCTGACCTCCTGCCCACTTGATGTATGGTACATCTTACCCTCGCAATTGGAGCAGCCAGACAGAGCCCACCTGCAGCTGCTCTGAGTTCTGAATTCAGTTGTCTCCTTTCCTCTCTGTGAGGTGGTGAGGGAGGTTGGCATCTGAACCATCCACTGCAATCTGCTGTGTCCACTGCTCTGTTCCACTGCTGCATCTCTCTGTGGAGGCTTTTAGGGTTTCCAGGAGTCCCATACCACAAGCCAGAGCTCAGGGAGAAAGGACTGCTTGACCCCTCCCTCTTCTGCTCATTTGAGTTGTTTGAGTTCCTTGTATATTCTGCAAAGTAATCACTTTTCAGCACTGCCTCCCATTGGCTAGGTTTCCCCTTCATTATTTTTTTGTTTCTCTCAATGTATATAGAAAGTTTATAGTTAGATATAACTGCATCTGTTAGCTTTTGCATGTGTTGCCTCTGCTTTTCCTATTATGTCCAAAACATGTTTGTCTGGCCCAGGGTCCAGAAGCATTTTCTGTATGTTTTCTTCTATGAATTTTATAGTTTTAGGTGTTATGACTTTGATACATTTTGAATTACTTTATCTAGTTAAGAAAAGTGTCTAATTTCTTCCTTCTGAATATAGGTATCCAATTTTCCTAGCACCATTTATTGAAGATATGGCAGTGTGTGTCCTTGTGGCATTTGTCAAAAATCAGTTGTCTGTAAATAAATTGGTTTATTTCTGGATTCTCTATTCCATTTGTCTGTGTATTTTTATACCAGTACTATGCTGTTTTGTTTAGTATGCTTTCTTGATTTCCTTCTAAGATATTTTATAATAGGGGTAAAAAATAGGTACTGATTTTTTATTCTTCAACCTTACCAAACTCTTCCATTCTGTTATGTCTTATAGCTAGATGTCCCTCCAAAGCCTCATGCAGTCATGGGGGGGGTGTGTCTCAGAGGTGGCTGAATCTAGAGTGTGTGATGTTGGAATTGAGGGTATGTGATTAGTAAATGAGTCTACCTATTGGTTTGGCCTACTTCTGGCTAGGATTAAGACTGAGTGCTACATATGACCTAGGACAGATAGCCTGCATACCATGTACAGAGTCTTGTCTAGCCCCTTCTTGCCTACTTTTGCCTATCTTTTGCTATCATCACCACGAACTGTTACCCCTCAGCCATGTGTCATGCCACCTTGAAGCCAGGTGATTATGGACTGAACCCTCTAAGACTGTGAGCTAAATAAACCTTTCCTCCCTTAACTTTGAGCATTGGGAATATTGTCTCAGCAACAAGAAAAATAGCTAAGATAAATTCTAACAGTTTTTTTGATTGAGCCTTCAGGTTTTTATGTGTATAAAATTAGGTAGGTAGCATACCCTAGTCTATAACTTTTATTTGGAGAATTTAATTTAAATTCAAGTTTATTATTGACAATCTCATGTTTCCTGGTTTCTCTGAATATTTTGTTTCTTTGTCTCTTATTTATCCTTTTGCTTTGGGAGTTTTCTACATTGATAAGGTTTGATTCTCTTTCTCTTTTGTGTATTGGAACTAGTGAGTTTTGGGCTTTTGTGTGTTTTTCATGGTTGTAATTATTATCCTTTCCCATCTAATGTAGGACTCCCTTAACCATTTTTTATACTTATCTGTGGTGATGAATTCCCCATTTTTGCCTGTTTTAGAAGTGATTTCATTTTATTTCTTTTTTTTTTTTTTTCCATTTCTGAAGGACACTTTTTCTGGGAAGGTTATTCTTGGTTGGCAGTTGATTTTCTTTCACTACTTCAAATATGTCACAGTATTCTTTGCTGGATTTTTCTTTTCTTTCTGTTGTGAAATCTGCTATTAGTCTACTGGACATTTTCTGTGTTAGCTGATGATATTCTCTTACTGTTTTTAGAACTCTTTCTGTGTCATACTTTTAACAGTTTAATTATATTATGCCTTCAAGAAGATCTTTTTCAGTTGACTCTATTAGGGATCCTTGGAGCTGCCTGGACCTTGGAGAGTTCCTAAGGTCTTAGCAATTATTTTGTTGGATGTGTTTTTCTGTACCTTTCTCTTTTCTTCTGGATCACCCCTAATGAGGTTTACGTGTTTCAGAGTTTCCCATAAGCTTCAAAAGTTTTCTTTGTCCTTTTCATTTATTTATTTTTGTCATACTGGATTATTTTAAAAGATGTGTCTCTCACTCAGAAATTGTTTTGTGTACCTGATTATTTCTACTGTTGAGCCTTTCAGTTGTACTTTTTATTATTATTTCACTTACTGAGTTCTTTACTTCCAAGATTTCTGTTCTTTCTCGTTTATCTACTAAATTTCTGAATCTTATGAATTGTCCTAATTTTAATGAATTGTGCATTCACAGTTTCTTAGATCATTCAGTTCCTCAAAAGTCATTATTGTGAATTCTTTTTCAAGTATCTACCAGTTTAAGCTTCCTTGAGATCTGTTGCTAGATCTCAAGCATCATGTTTGTTTTCTTATGAGTCTGCTTTCCCTATATTGTTATTTATGTATCTGGCAAAGGAGTTGCCTCTATAAACTTTATAGGGTGGCTTTTGTAGTTAAAGACTTTTCTTGGTGATTTTTCCATGGCTGTACCGGCTTCTGCTCAGGAGGATGCTAAGGTATAGTGTCCTGGTAGCTTCATCAGCTGTAATCCGTGCTGGCAGTGTCTGCCAGTGCCTCAGAGGCCTGCGCTGCAGGGATCGTGGAATTGCCTTGCCAGCCTGAGATAAACAACTTCAGTCCAGGCTGATTTACTGGCAGCCTTCACTATGGTGCACCCAGTTGTAGCAGTGGCACTTCTTGCCAGTTTCTGAGGTTTGTGTGACAGCATGGTTATCAAATGTATCTGTATAGGCAGAGTGCAGTTTGCCCAGTAGCCAGTAAGAAGTGCTTGTCGGTGGGGGTGGGAGGTAGAAGCTGCGGTTACACCGTGTCCCAATCCCCTGTTAGTGTGTGAAGTCTTCACAGGAGACTTTGCAGGGCTGTAACCTGCTTAGGGAGGTCTGCCCAGCTGCCATGAGTGTGTGGGGAAGGCTGAGACTTGATTCTAAGGGGCTAGGTGGGGTAAGATTTTAAGAACTGGCTGTATGGCTGCTTCTTCAGGTCCCTGAAGGGTAGATGGGGCCTTCCAGTTATTTCTGAGGGGTCTAGGAAGACTGAGACAATAGGGTAAGGCTGCCCAGGTGCTTTCTGGGGTACTAAAATTAGGGAAGGCGGGCCTACATAAATTGTTATTTGCAGGGTACAGAATGGGTAGCCCTTCGCTTTCCAGGCTGTGGGTGGTTGGGGCCACTTGGTTTGTTTTTAAGGCTGGGTCTTGAGTTATGCAGGGAAGCTGCATAGGTGTCACCAGTTGGGAAAATCTTAAGGTGGTTCTATGCCCCAGTCCTGGGTAAGGAGGGCACAGTGTGAGCTGGCTCCTTCTTCCAGGCAAAGCAGTGATGTGGGCACCCAGAAGCTCCCCAAAGGAGTCTCAAGGCCCAGAAGGCAGATGCTTCAGGTGTCTGTGATGTGAGTGAGGACTGCTGAAACCCTCCATGTACCCATTCTCACCCAGCTTGTTGAATGTTAAATCTGAGTGTGTGTGCGTGCGTGTGCATGCATGCATGTGTCAGAGTCCTCAGGCAATGGCAACCTAGGTTGGTAGTAGTTTTATGCTCACCTCCTAAAACAAGTCTTAATTTTTCTAGGTTTGTCATAGTTTCTGTCTTTTGCATGCTCTGTCTGTTCTTTGGTATAAGCTGTCTGCATCTGATACATTTTGTATGAGAGAGTTCTGAGGCCTTTTCAGTTTCTTAGATTGACTTAGTAAATTCAAATTTTTAAAGTACTGCTTAAACTAATTTTACTAATTTAGAAAATTCTTTTTACATGCAAGTTTGATTATTTTACTTAGCTTTTCAAGTTTATGTGGTATAAAGTTATGTAATAATTACCTAAAATTTTTAAGTTCTCTTACCTGTTGTTACATCTTTTATCTCTTTTCTAGTGTTAATTTAGTCTTTGTCACTAGTTACCTCAGTAGAGGTGGCTAAGTTTTTGTGTATTTATTGTTCTTCTCAAAGAATCCACCCTCAGTGTTACTAAATAATTATTTTAAAATGTTTATATTCCATCAATTTCTACTTTTAGATTTATTAATTTATTTGAACTTTATTGTTTTTTAAAGTTTTTTCCCTCAACATTTTATTATGAAAAGAATTTTAAAATTTGAAAGTTAGTGTAAATGACTATGTATTTTCTCATTAACTTGAGAAAACAAGTCAGGCTTGGAGATGTGTGCCTATAATTCCAGCACTTGGGAGGCTGAGGCAGAAGGATCACCACAAGTTCAAGTTAAGCCTGGGCCATATAGTGAGTTTCAGGGCAGCCTGAACTATATAGTGAGATCCTGTCTCAAAAAACTGAAACAAAAACCTTTAGAAAACAAGTGTACTTTATCTCTGATATGTATGTGTAAATGCATTTTTGATTGAATAACTTGAAAATAAGTTTCAGAGTTAGGCATAGTGGCACATGCCTAAATTCCAGCACTTGGGTGACTGAGGCAGGAAGACTGCCATGAGTGTAGGGCCCAGCGTGAGCCACTTAATGAGTTTGACATCAGTCTGGACTACATAGCAAGACCCTGTTTCTGGGGGGAAAAAAAGTCTTAGACCTTTGCTAACTTGCTGCTGAATAAGCATCTTGCATCTCTTTTACTTCCTTCATAGAGCTAATGGCAATTTTCTTTGTCAAAAATTATTTTAATTCAGTTCCATTATTAAAATGTTAATACATGTATACAATATGTAATAATCAAATCAGATAATTCACGTTTTCATCTCATTTCTTTGGATTTAGAGTAAATTCCTCTCCTAGCTTTTCTTAAAGCACATAATTAGTTTGTTACAAACTATAATCATCCTACTGTGATACAGAACAGCACTTACTCCTCCTCTCCAACAGTGTTTGATACCCATTATCCAGTCTCTATTAATCTTTTTCTCATCTGCTTAGTGTGTACTCTACCACTGAAGTACACACCAAGATGTCTGTTAATCTTGCGTCTCCTAAATTTAAGCACTTTTTCCTGCATAACCGTAATACATTGACTGCACCCAAGAAAATGTGCTGTTCCACCTCTCCCCTATTTGTCATCACAATGTCTTTTGATATACTTTGTCTGTAAACTGGATCCAATGATTCACACTTTTGATTTGGTTGTTAGGTCTGTATAGTATGTCTTAATAAAAAACAGTTCTTTCGTGGATATGTGTTCATTCACATCTGTGTGCACTTCCCACACTCTTGCTTTTGTTTAACCACAATGACATTTTTTTCTGAACTACATTGAGTTTTAAGAATCAGGTATCATCTCGTGGAATATTATACAATCTGAATTTGTCGAAGTATTCTCTGATGGTGCTGCTTAGTTTTGTTTTTTTTTTTTTTGTCTTCTGTATTTTCTCTAATCTATAAATCACATAGAATATCTTGATTAGGTTCAAGTTAAATGTTTTTGGCAAGAATATTTTATGAATAATACTTTATACTCTGTATTACATTCCAACACACACAAGGAAATGTTAAATTGTCCTTCACTGGTTGACAGTCTGTTTTCTTACTTCAGGCCACCACTTGAAAATCTCTGCGTTGTAAAACTGCTATTTTGTTTTGCAGTTAACAAGTAATCTGATGAGTGATTATTTCAGCAAATGTGTATTCTCACTCAGACTTTTCACTAATACTTGTTGATCTAAACTGAATTAGTTTTTCTTTTTCAGGTTACAGAATGCTAGTTTTTAAAGTCTTTTTTCCTCGTTTTTTAAGTGGCATTCTTCTATAAAGCTTTCTCTCTCATCAGTGAGAACTAAACATATGTTTCTCTACTCAAATTATCCCAAATTCAGTCAATTATTGAACCTGTATTAAGCTGCCTACTTTGTCCTTTTGACATAATCCTATAATAACATCCCCTACCTTTCTGCCTAAAGATAATTTCGCAGGATGAAATTAGCCATTGCTTCAGAAAGCTTTGGTTCTTTTTGTAGATGAATGGAGTGTAGCTGCCAAGATCTGTGTGCTAAATTCATTTCTTCTAGGCCTTATTGACTTCTAGTGCCCGGAAATAATAGATGAATGAATTATTGGAATGGCGAGTTGAATAAAATAAGTAGTAGGTTTATATGAATGTTTAAGTTCAATTGTGGTATTAAAAGATTTTTGTTAACTTCTTTGATTTTATAATCATGTCGTCTTTCTCTGACAATGAAAATCTTACTTCCTAAAATCATAATTGATTTTCTCCATAGTCCAGATAAAATGAATATTTTATGTGCAGATATAAAATATCCCATCATCAAGAAAACCATTAAGCACACCATTGATGGCTTTATGTCATTACAATATATCTGTAGAGTCAAAGGGTGCTTACCTTTCAGTTTCATATACAATTAAGTGCATTTGTTTCAGTTTATTTTCAATTTTGGATGCAGAGCTTTCGTTTTCAATATAATTTCATTTAAATTTGGAAAACATTTGTAATTTTACATGGTTTAAAAGTTAAAATTATGTAAGGAAGTACTCTACAAAGTTTCACTTTTATCTTTACTCTTTCTAACCTGTTTACCTTCTTGCTGTGATTGAGAGACACCTGTATTAGTTTCTAGTTTATCTTCCCAGTGTTTGTTTTGATAAAAATAAGTGTGTGTGTGTGTGTGTGTATATGTGTGTGTGTGTGTGTGTGTAGGTGCCCATGTATATGTACATGATAAGTGGTGACACTGTTATTTCCCCATCTTCCTGACTGTGTTCCTTACTTTGTTTTTTATCTGGAAATACTAGAAATTACTCCCATACAGTTTGATTTGGTCTGCTTTGGTTTTTTGAGACAGGGTCTGGCTATGGAGCCCAGGTTGGCCTTGAACTCTCAGCAATCCATTTGCCTCAGCTTCCCAGAGCTGGTATTACAGATGTGTGCCACCACAGCCAGCTCTTTTTTCTTTTTTGTACTTATATTTTACTTCCTTGTGTTGATGGAGTAAGTTCTATTTGACAGAACTTTTTTGAAGTCATTTAGGTTGTTTCCAATCTTGCCTTTAGATGTGATACCACAGCACACAAATTTGTACATATGCATCACTAGGATTAATTCCAGATTTGAGGCTTCTTGGTCACAGAATCAGTGTATCTATGATGTTCCCAAACTTCTCTCCCTGAGGATGAATCAGTGTTCAGTTTCCATTAGTGACACATAAAAGTACATTTTTTTTACAATCTTATCAAATATTTTGCCAAAATTTCAAAATGTTGCTAGGCTGACAAGTGAGATGTGACATCCCAGTGCAGCTCTTTCTGTTCTGTTCTTTTTTTCTTGCAGCATTGGGTATTGAACTCAGAGCCTTTACACTGAAGTATATCCCTAGTCTTTTTTTTTTTTTGGACATGAGTTTACATGGCCATGAGTTTATTTCTTTTAAGCATGAGTTTACATTTGTTACAGCAGGAAAAGAAACATGCTCTGCAGAGCAAGCACAGTCTAATTGGAGCAGGGTCTTTCTAAATCACTCAATTGCCCAAGCTGGACTTAAGTTTGTGACTGTGCCTCAGCCTCTGAGTGACAGAATTACAGGTCTGAACCTCTATGCCTGGCTTTATTTTTAACAGCTTTATTGAGATAAATTTTTCTGATCTATACAGTTTACCATTTCAGGTATATAATTTAATAGTTGTTAATGTGTTCACAGAATTGTGCAGCCATACCAGGGTCGATTTTAGAACACTGTCATCATCCCCAAAAAGAAATCCATTGCTATTTGCTTCCCATTTCCGCTCAAACTCCCTCTCCCATCCCTAGGCAACAGCTGATCTACTCTCCATGTCTAGTAAGTTGCCTGTTCTCCACATTAAAAGCAAATGAATCATTTGTGTTCTCTTTCACTTAGCAAAATATTTTCAAGGCTTATCTCTGCTGCAGCAGGTGGCCGTGCTTTTTTCCTTCCATTGCCGAATGCTGGTCCGGAATGTGGGTACATACTGCATTTTATTTATCAACTGATCAGCCAATGAGTTTTGGGGTTGCTCCGGTATTTGGTTAATCTGAATAATGTTGCTGTGAACTTTATGTATAGGACTCTTGTGTGTCACTTAGATTTTTCTTTTCTTTGTGATTTGTAAGTAGAAGTAGAAGTTCTGAGTCACATGGAAACTCTTAAAATTTTTGAGGAACTAACAAATTTCTGTGCACCAAGCTGTATTCTTATCAACAGTGTTTAAGAAAACCAGTTCCTCTACATCCCACGAGCACTGTTACTGTCTGTCTTTTTTTATTTCAGCTGCTCAGAGGGTTTGAAGTACTATTTCATTGTAATTTTGATCTGCATATCCCTCACTAGTGACATTGAGCATCTTTTTATATAGTTATTGGCCATTTCTATATCATTGAAGAAATGTCTATTCACACTCTTTGCTTGGTTTTTAATTTGGTTGTTTTTATTGTGTTATAACCACTCTTTTTATATTTATTTATACAAATTCCATAAGATTTCCATATAGGTTTTCTCCAGTGAAAGAATTGTATGCGGTGTCATTTCGTTCTCTTGATTATATCCTTTCAATCACAAAATCTTCATTTTTAAATTTTAGGTGCTAGGGTTGGAACCTTGCACATGTTAGGTACACACTACTAGTGAACTATATCCCCAAACAAAAAAAAATTTTAATTTTGATGAAGTCTTATTTTCTAATTTTTTTGTTTTTTTTTCTTATGCTTTTAGTGTTACAGCTATGATGGTTTTACAAACCCAAGGTCATGATGGTTTATTTATATTTTTTCTTAAAAGTTTATAGTTTTAACTCTTACGTATAGGCCTATGAAATTAATTTTGAGTTACATTTCTTATGTGACATAAGGAAGGAGTCCAACTTCATTCTTTTGAATGTGAGTGTTCAGTTGTCTGAGCACTATTTGCTGAAAAGCATTTTTCTCTACTGAACCTTTGCTGAAAATCATTTAATCATAGTTGTTATTTCTGGACTCTCAATAAACATTCCTTTGATTAAATACAATTCAGGTTGCATTAATGGGAAGGTTTATAGACTCTGCCCATCCATATGACTTAATGAAGTGGGCTCATTGGAAATGTGAATGGGTGATAGGGTATCCTCTAACCCCAGTTGTGTTATTTTTCATTTTCCTCTTTCATATAGTACAAGCTTCTTAGGGCAGTAAGTATGTTTTTTAATATTTAAAGAAATAAATTTTCTTGTGCAACAAATTCTCCAAACACAAGCCAACATCTTAACTTAGTGCATGGATCATGTGCACACACTGTATGGCCTCCATCGTGTAGATTGTTCTGGCACTGTCTACTTCCCAAGCCAGTCAGCACTATTAAGACAGACTGTTTAACTGCTTTGGAAATTCTGAATGCATCTTCTTGATAAAAGCCAGAAATTCTGGGCAGGTAGCTGGTTGTGCTTCCTGCTGTTTAGAATGAATTTTAAAATCTGCTTGTTAAGTAATGTAAAGAGAACAAAGACTCCGTAATGATCTTTATCTTATAGTTAGATTTTTATTTGTTGTTGTTTTTGTTAATATTTTGGACACTTTGCACTACATTCATAATGCACACTGAATTAGTTTCCATGACTTAATAATATCAGTGTCTTTAATCTCCACTAATTAAAACAAATTTTCCAGTTGCTACTGATGAGTATGTCATATTGATAATATTCTACATATGATTGTTTCCTTTGCCTTTTGTCTATAAGTCTGTAAATTAATCCTTTTCCCTGCTACAAATGTTTCAGTTTCTATCATATTACAGTAAACATGCATCTCCATTTTTATAGTAGTGCAGTTTATAATACCTAAATCTTGGAAGCTGCCTATATCTCCATAAGCCAGTGAATCAATAAAGTTGATATTTATACACAATGGAGTACTACTTTGCCGTAAAGAAAGATAAACTTGAGTCATTTGTAGGAAAATGAATGAACCTTGATACCATAATGTTAAGTAAAATAAATCAGATATACAAGCTTAAATAACTCATAGTTTCTCTAATATGAGAAACTCAAAATACAAATAAAAGATAGATAATAGAAGCAGAGAAATAGATCTTTTTCAAATGTGAAGGAAACCAAGGGATGGAGGGAGGGAGAAGGATAGTGAAGGAAAAGGGATGGAAAAAAAGTTAAGATCTATTATATATACAGATGTCACTCTAGGCATGTAAACATTATGTACTGCAAACGTACTAATAAAAATTTTTTTAAAATGTTGCAGTGCTACTTAATAATACTAGAGGTATTCCTGGTGCTTAAAGAGATGAATCAACTTAAAAACTTGAATTATAAGCCCTTCTTCATATGCCTCTATCCAGCACATTACATGGTGATTCATGCCAGCAGCAAAATCGTTTCATAAGTTCTTTCAGAATAACACAGTAAATTAGTGATACCAAGTCATTAACTCATAACTTGCAGTTGCGTAGTGTGTTTGTGTGTGTAATTAGATATGTGGACAATATAGTAAATATTAAATGAGATCAGCTAAATTTGTATGCACAAATAGGACGTGTAACCAGAAAATTGTAATTAATTCAGCCACTACTCATATATTTATAAGCTGCTTATCTTCATTTATAAAATGCAAAGTATCTGCTTTATCTTCAGTATTATTATTGTTATCCTTCATGAACATGTTTTGAAATACTGCAGAACAAGTGATTGGGAAGTTTGTAGAAACTGCTTTTGTTGAGAAATCTGTACTGGTCCTGTCCAGTGCCTCCAGTGCCAACAGTTCTGCTCTGTGGATCTCACTGCCACTTGTCACTGTGATAAATGCCTTTACAGTCACCTTTTTCCCCAACATGAGTACATACTTATTTTTATTACAAATTAACATGCTTATGGCAAATGGATATCCTTCAGACTTAAAAAAATGCATAGTATAAAGATGAAAATGAAAAACATCCGTAATTCTACCCAGATTAAATTACTTGTTCCCTCTTCAGTTTATGTGCATGTATATTCTTTTCTCTGCTTGCTCACATATGTATTTAAATTTATGGTGAATTAAAGATGGGATGAAATATTAGTGCTTTGTAGACTTTATTTAAAAATTTAAATCTATGCATCATGGTATTTTTCCATGCTTATAAAGATAATTCATGCAACCATTTTTAATGATAGCATAGCATTCTGATATGTTGATCAGTATCGTTTAATTTAAGGTACTCTATAAACGCCTATTTAGGATTTCTTTTCTGGCCATAATAGGTAGTATTTATTGAGTTGTTACTAAGTTCCTGGCAATGTTCTAAGTAGTTTTAAGTATTTGCTTCCTTTGTCCTCAAGACCCCACGAGGTAAGCACTATTGTTACCTCTACTTTGTACAGGAGGCACTGAAGCTCAGAAAGTTTAACTTGCCTGAGTCACGCGGCCATGAGAGGCTGGAGTCAGGATCTGAATCCAGACAGCCTGGCTCCTCAGTTCCAAGCTCTTAATCACCACTCTCATTGCCACTCCCATAAACATTTGAGGGACTATTCTTGAAAATATTTTTTTTTCACACTTAACCAGTTATTTTATTTCTTTTTTTTCAAATTTGGCTGTACTTTGAGATGTAGTCTAGCTTGGTGATGGGGAATTTTGTGCCCCAGAATAGCGGCACCAGTTCCTGTCAGGGAGCTGCTTTACCAATGAATGAGCATGTCCCCCTCCTGGGGCCTGCTCTGGTTAACAAGGGAAATTTCAAACGTTTTTACTCATTTGATTATTATAACATTGAGTATATTGAAAACCATGTCTTCTCACATTCTTCATTTATAAATTGTCTTTTTATATTTTCCAGTTTTTCTAAGCTTATATGCTTATCTTATTGCTGATTTTGAGTTTCTTTTGTAGTACTACTGTTAATCTCATTACAGATTAGAAATATAAATCCTTGTGTTTTGACATGTGGAAGTTGAAAGCTTTGATTGATCCTGTTTACCTTAAAAGATCTTCGAATTAAGATACATAAGCCTGTTTACTAACATTATCATTTGGTATTGTTACAGTGTTCTAAAAATTTCTAAATTTTAATATATATGGAAGTTAATCTAGAAAAGATACAATTTAGGAATCTAAAAGTTATTAAATTTTTATTTGTATTTCTCTTAATATTTTTTACTGTTTAGACCCAAAATTCTAGTGAGATTACTTTGCAGTTAGTATGATACAAGGAGTTAGTTCTTCACTTTAATAGTTATTAGCCTGCAAGTCAAAAATCTGAACAGTAATTTATGTTTTACCACATTATTTGAAATGTCACTTTTATCATTAATATAATGATAATAATATAAGCTCCTAAGTATATTTTGGCTTTGTATGGACTCTATTAACTTTTCTGAACTACCTGCATCTCTGGTGCTTGAATCACATAATTTATTTGTGAATGTCAGGAATGTCATTCTTCCACTTTATTCTTTCTTCATAGTTTTTGTAGGTAATTGTATGTTTTTGCCTAGAAAAATTTAAAAATATTTTTCTATTCCTTTGAATTTTTAGCTTTAAGTGTAGTCACTTAAAATCTTTAATAATTCATTTAATGAAATAATTTAGTCCAATATTTTACTCATATATTCTTTCCTTTAATTGTAGAAGCTTAGGAAAATACAGAAAATTTCAAAGTGCACAAGAGAAATCATATATAAATCATATCACTTAGATGTAACTTCAAATTTTTACTTTATTTTCTCCACCATTTTCCTAATGTGTATTTTATCTTTTACAACTTATCAATGTTTTATATCTCTTTGCAACTTTTTTTTATAAAACTTTAAATGGTAGTTCCCATATCTCTTACATCCTGTATGTCACATCATGTGTATGTGATAGCTAGGACTTCTTATATAGAAGGCAACAGGCATGGCATTCTTATATTCTCCACTCATCTCTTTATCATGGTGATTCTAAACCATTGTTACCACTCTCACACTTTCAGAGATTTAAAAAACTGAAGTGTGAAACATACTGTGCTTTAGTATTACAGGGCCAAAGTGGAACTGATAGTATTTATTTGTCTATTCCAGTTGAAACTCAGAACAGTCAGATATTTTTGGAGAGAAAATATCCAAATGAATGCAGAAAAATTTCTACATTGTCATTGTTGCCGAGTGAGATAGAAGTATTAGATTGAGCCATGTGAAACAGTCACTTTTCTAGCTTAAAATGGCCAAATACTGCCGTTTCATATAAATCAGTTTTGTGTGACTGCTGTTCCTTGAACTAAGAACATGAATTTGTTTAGCATAAGAAGTTAGGTATATTTTAGGTAAAGATAATACCATTGATTATTCATAGATGTCCGGTTATTTGTTTCTATGACTATAGTGATTATAACTTCATATGAATTGTATGTAGTCTTCCTCTGGATAGTGTGTGTGTGTCAAGGGTAATCTTTATTATTCTGGCTAGTGTTAATGATGCTCCAGCCCTGGCTTTTAAAGCAACATGAATCAGAAAGGGTGCTTTTATACTGGTCTCACTGAAGAGCTGGCAGGAAACTAAGATCTGCAGATGGCTACGCAGCAAGCCGGTTACCTGTGTGTAATATGCAGTTGTCCGCTCATCCTTCATTGATGCATTTCATGCCCCCCAGCAGATGCCTGAAGCTTCAGACAGTGTGAAACCCTGGGTGTAGTATTCCTACACATACATAACTGTGATATGTAATTTATAAAGTAGGCCACAGATTAACAACCACAGGTAATAATAAAATAGAACAATTTTAACAATATACTCTAAGGAAAATTTGTACTTTGGAACCATTATTAAGTTACTTGAACACAAGCGTTTTGAAGCGTCTGGCAGTCAGTCTGATAAATGAGATAACCACCAAGTGACTAAGAGTGCGTAGTGTATACAGCATGGATATACTGGATAAAAGAATGATTCACTTCCTGTGCAAGACAAAGAGCAACAATGACAAATTTCATCCCACTACTCAGAATGGCACACAACTTAAAGTTTGTGAGTTGTTTGTTCCTGGGAGTTTTCATTTAATATTTTTGGATCATCGTCGACCACAGGTAACTGAAACCATGGGAAACAGAACTGTGGGTAAGAGCAACTATCATATAAGAGATTAATAATCATATTAGAAAATGTCCATTGTAATTTGTATTTTTTGTACAAAATTGATGGCGTAAATGTGTCTGAAGTGAGAGGCAATATTTTGAGGCAGATTATATCTGGCTTCACATATCTGGCTAGCAATAAAAACAATCTATAGTTTACTAAAAGACAAAAGGCACAATTTGATGAGACAGAATATGCATCAGACTCTCACTCAAATAGGTAGGGATGTTGGAATTATCAAATCAGGGATTTAGATCAATTATTATATTAAGGGCTCTAATAGACAACATTCAGGAAAAGATGCACAATGTAAACAAAAAAGGGAAATTCTGAGGGAAAAAAAGAAATGCTATAAATAAAATACACTAACAGAAATGAATGCCTTTAGGACCCATTTGCTTTGGGTTTGAGTCCTTTTGAAACTAATTACTTTAGGCAGGTCATTTATACTGGTTTGGTTTTCCTCAAATATTAAAAAGGAGAGTAAATATATTATTTCAAAGGTTCTTACAATTATAATATTCTAGTAATGATAATAGACTTTTCATAACCCTCATTCATTCAAGTGTTTATTGAGGACCTGCTCTATGACAAGTGCTGTTTTATGACTAAGAAAGGATAATGAAGTAGTGAAGGCCTGGATGGAGATGCGTTTCTCTAGAAGTAACAACCAACTTGAGATATAAAGTACAAGAAGTGAGCCCAGCAAAGAGCATATATATGAGTAGGCCAGAAAATACTCTAGAATAGTAGCAGCTCTGGCATCAGACTGAGAGGATTCCAGTTTCTCCATCATAAATGCTAGGGCTACCTTGTAAGGCTTTCTGAGTTTCAGGTTCTTCATCTGTAAAATGAGCATAGCTTTAGTATTTTCCTTATTGATATGGGAGGATTAAATGAGTCTATACATACTCCATTACATAGTAACATTCAGTAGTGTTACCTTATATTGTTATCAGTAGTTTTTCAATATAAGGGAAATGTTTATACCTGCAAAAATTCAAAAATGGGAATAAGCTTGGAATATTCTTGAACAAAATATTTTTGCAAAATGTAAGCAACACAGGCATTGTGTACACATTTTTCCCAGTCAGTGTTGCCCTTCTTTTCCCATCCCCACCTACCTGAACGTTTCTGTGCATCTAGTTGGTAGCCATTTTTTATAACCAATCTTTGATCAGTTTTACACATGAGCTCTTCATCCTGTCCTAGAAAACAACCAGGAACCTGGGATTCAGACCTGAGATCAAGTGCTATTTTTGCTACTTAAAAAACTATGCCACTTTGTCATAGTTACATTTTTTAGTTGCTGAGACACAATACCTGTCACCCAAAAATTGAAGGAGGAGAGGTTATGTTGGCTTATAGTTTTAGAAGTTTCAGTCCATTGTTAGCAGCTGAAAATGCAGAAACAGCATGGTGGAAAGAACACAGAAAAGCTGCTCACATCATGGTGGCCAGAAAGGAAAGGTAGAAGGGAGGAGCCAGGGAGGAAGATAAACACTTCTAGGTCCTGCCACCAGTGACTCATCTCCAACCGGGCCTCACCTCCTAAGAGCACATTTAGCTCTGAATTCATCCATGGATAAATCTCCCATTAGATCAACAGTCCCATGATTTGATCACTTTCTACACTTATGAACATTTGCGACATTGGAATCATTCCAGATCCAAACCATAAGACACCTGAACAAGTCACTTTAACTTTTCTGGCCTGTAATTTTCTACATTTAGCACAAAAATGAAAATTACCCCAGAAATTTAAGGATAAAAGTATAATGAGCTACTGCAGAAATGTTGAGTTGTTAATTGTCCCTTGCTAGTTGTCACTAATAACGTATATGAATCATATGACCTCTTTAAAATGCTTTTCATATTTATGAGCTTGTTATTTTCTCACCAGAATTTCAGCCCCTTTTGGTAAAGATATATGCTCCTTTGATAAAAAGGAACTAATTATTTTTTCATAAGAACCCAAAGTCCCTAACAGTGTTGTTGGTATTTTTTTTGTTGAATAAATAAATAATAGTTTAAGGATACAAGTAAAATTAATGCCACTTAAATTTCTAAAAAAACAAAAATAACTGCAGTTACTTAGTTCTTACAACCTGGATTTTAAATACTCATTTTGCTGGGTATTAAGGAGAAAAGGATAGAAACATGAGGCAAGAAATACCAAAGGGAGAAAAAAAAGAGAAGAGGACTAAATAGACTCCCCCAAAATACATGTGGAAATTAAGTCAGTAATTCCTTTGCTATTAATAAAGAATAGTGTATGTCCCCTGAGGCTTTGGGGGCAGAAAATAGATTAATAATTGCCACATGTTCCACATGCAAAAGACAGTGTCTCACTGTGAAGGAAATAATTACTATATCCTCAATTTATCTAAGTTATATTCTAGAGCATGCCAGGAGAAAACTTAAAGATTGTTTTCTAAAAATCAGTATTTCTGTACTTGCTGTGTTGGGAAACTGTGGTTGTCAGCACCCTTCTCCTCCCTCCACCCAAGTTGTTTAGAGCACGCATGGTGCTAAGCTGAAACTTCAGAAAGGTGTATTCTATGCAGGAAAGCAGAATTTCTTAGTCACATGTTGACTTTTGTTTGCAAGTGGGTGATGCAGCTAAGAGTTAAATGCAGTTTTAATAGCTAAAATATCTGAGGCCCCACTGCCAGTTGTGTCAGAGATAATACAGATAGATTTTATTATCTTCCCTTTCTTGGCCATTGGACCAAGGTTTTTACCAGTCTCCCACCTTTAGTCAACAGACCATTAGCTGATAAGCCCTTGCTAGATCCTGGCATTATGGCAGGTCCTTGAAGGAAAAGAGTAAACAAAAAAGTAAGTAGACAGTGGACTGTAATTGCAAAGTATACACACCTCCATGGTTTCTGTCATTCAGCTTATCCCTCTGGCCTCTGTTAGATACCAGAAAATGGGCATAAGACTCCTCATAATCCAGTGTGAACTGACTCATGGTATCCACAAGACTTTCCTTTCTCTTCCTTCCCCATCTTCTAGCCCCTGTCTATCTTGGAAGGAGCTCACTGTTCATCTGCATTTGATTTATTAGTTTTTCCTAAATTACCATAGTGCAAGTTTTTCACATCCACTGTTCTTCCCATTGTTCTGTCAAACATCATTGTCAGTCTCTCACTTCTGTGATGGGCAAAGGCAGGGCACACCCAGTAAAGCATCCCACAAAGGACTCCCACTGTGTGTTAAGATAAACATGAAAATGACCCTGACAGTATTCTCAGCTGACCTTCTAGAAGAGTTAAAATGTTCAATGTGTAACTTACTAACAAAAGCTGTCATAAAGGAGTCCGGCATATGGTTGTTAGACTGTACATAATCACATAGGAAATACTTGCAGTTCTGGGGTAAGTTCCCTAAGAGCAGTCACATAAGACTGGTGGAGAATGAGATTTTTTCATTCACTAGCTCTTGTATTAAACACATCTTAGGTCTCAAGCACTTATTGTGTACTAATATACTACAGTAAAAGAACCATCGAGGATATATTCCTTGCCCTCAGAGAGCTTATTTTGTAGAAAAAATAGACAAAAATCACTGTGGTCATAAGTAATTATCACAGTAATTATAGGTAACAGTGGTTATTAGGTGTCAAGCACTATTATAAATAATTTATGTGCATTTATTTATACAGGCATAACCCTGTAAATTAGATACCGTTACTAAAAATTTACTAATAAACAAGTAGCTATGTGTAAGTAACTCGCACAATGTAATGAGCTAGTAATATAGGTAGCCAGGATTTGAACATGGGCAGAAATTGTAGAACTAAATTCTTGACTTCTGCACTGTAATTATAAAAGGCAACAGAGACCAGTTTAGAGAACATTAAGACAAGTGATGAGTTAGGAGTGTGAAGAAAGTGATGACCCTCTTCTAGCAAGTTAGATGTCTATGTGTTACTTTAATGAGTCAGCTATTTTGGTTTGCTTGTCTATGAGCTAAGCAAATGATGCTTAATTCAGTATGACATTTAACTTTATGAACATTTTTCTTTTTAGTTCTCAGGAAGTAATACAAATACTATTCATTTTAGCACTATATGAAAGCCAGTATGAAAGAAAGTTAATGAACATTGTAACTAGAATTTATTAATAAAGTAGATAGTAAAATGGAAGGTTTGAAATATAGGTTGAAAGAATGAATTTGAAAGATCAGTTTTGTTTCTAACATTCTAAGAAAAGTAGCAACAGTTGTGGCCTACAAAAGTCAAATTATTTTGGAAAAGCCAGTTACCAAGAATTAAGCTATATTGCACTAATGCTATTCTGTTTAGTTTTAAGATCATGTTTTCAAAAAGTACATAAAAAACCTTCACAAAATTTCTTAGAAACTTGATAGAATCACTATATTATTCAATTCTGGAATGCATAAATGTAGATAAAAATATATAAATACCAAAAGTGTTGAAAATGGGTTATCAAAAATATTTGCAGACTGATACTAATAACAGCATTACAGTTGCTAAAAAGTGGCAACTATCCAAGTATCCCCTGATGAGTGAGTGGATAAACAAATACGAATGTAGTGTATAGTTATAGTTATCATTTTTCAGCCTTAAAGGGAAAAGAAATTGTGACATGTTTTGATGTGGATGAATCTTTGAGAAATTTGTGCTAAATGAGCTAAGCTACTTTCTGTAAGGAAAGTACTAAATAACTCCACTTACATGTGGTGCATAAAGTAGTCAAATTAATAGAAACTGAAGTAGAATGATGATTGATTACCAAGAGAGGAAAGAAGAAAAAACTGTTTAATGAATATAGAGTTTATCAAGATGACAATATTTGGAAAGTTCACTGTAAATTAATGTGAATAGAATTAATGCTACTCAGTTGTACACTTAAAATAGTAAATTTTATGTCATTACCACAGTTTAATGTAGGAAGGCTTCATATAAGATAGTTTTACCAGTACAAGTGAACTTAGTTCATTTTCTACTGCTATAATAGTACATTAACTGGCTGAGTTATAAAGAAAAGATTGGGTAAGTTATAAGAAAATAAATACAAAGAAAAGACCAGAGGCCACACCTAGTGGTGGCTTTCCTGCTCATGGAGTCCTGAGACGTTGCAGAACATCACAGGAGATGCAGGTCTCAAGATGTGACTCTCTTCTGGGCTCTGTTCTTTTAAAGCCACCAGGACTCAATAATGGGAGATTCACTCCATAATGTTTCTCTAATCCTAATCGCAGCTCAAATGCCCCACTTCTAAACATTATAATTGGAATAATTTTCCAGCCTCATAATACTTCCACCTCAATACATGAAATATCGGGAGATATCCAAACAATAGCATCTAGTTAGAATGGGTAGATCAATTCACAATATTTCCACTTCACACAGTAGAAATTGTATTTCAGATTTAATTTTGATCTTACCCTAGCCTGGTGGTAGGAAGTAGGATATTCTGTAGCTCTACGCCACAGCCCTGTCAACCCTGTGAGCATAGGAGAAATCACTGATGGTCTATAGCGTGCCGTGTTGCTATTCTGTGGTGTCTGGCAGGGTAGTGAATGCCTCATGATGGGACTACACCCAATAAATACATCATATGTTGAGGAACATACATTCCAAGTGGACTGATACTTTTATTCTGCCTCAATGTTTAACATTTTGATATAAAGAGGAGTGTCCAGTTTAATCGGGAGGGAAGGTTATGTATTGTTCTTGAGAGGAACATTATGGGACCAGGACCACAGTGTACACAGGGAACCAAGCCAGAGTCTACTTTGGACCACTTTGTGGCTCATGAATAATTGGCAAGTGTCTTTGCTGTTCATGCTTCTCCCTCAGTGAAAGACAGGTTTTTTTCCTCGTTGAAGGCAAAGGATATTGCATTATAAAAGTGCAATAAATATTTAAATTGTAGCACTTTTAATAGGGCAAGACTGTAAGTACTCCAATTTTGCATATTTAATTAAAAAAGGAAAAATAAGATGTCAAAGATGTAGAATTGCACTCCTGACTCCTCCACCTTCTATCAGAAGTAGTAAAAAAAAAACCCTAATATCAATATGCAGTATATCTTTGGAAATTTGTCTTACTGAAATGAGCAAATGTGTGCTACTTTGCCAAGAAGATGCTGTAAAGAAACTCTTGAAGGATATAGTTGGAGTAACTGTCACTCAGTCTTTCAGTTTTATATCAAATACCACCCACCTCCTCTAGGAAGCCTCTGCTATTAATACTTTTTAGCCACAAAACAATAGAAAAATCACCTCTCAAAATTCAGAATGATCCCTAGTCTTTGTACCTGCTGCACACTAGTTTGTGCCTTTCCTGTGAAATAACATTAAATAGTTATATAATTTTCTTACTCCTCAGCCTAAAATATAATTCTGTAGGGCAAGTGCTCACTTGCTTTACCGTGGATATTCTCTAGAGCACTTCCCACCAGTAAAGAAACTGATAGGTGTTTGGTAAATATATGTTGGACTGAATTGAGCCCTTTATTTACTTTATACTAAATTAACTATTGTGTTTTCTCAATCATATGAGAGATGCAAATCTACACTCTCCATGTATCCTGTTGCCTAACCTAACTAGGAAGATTGCAAGTACTTTAATTCCCTTGACTATTGAGGAAGTTTTTGTTTGTGTTGAATGGAAGTCTAGTCTGTGGAGTTTTTGGCACACGGGAAGTTGTTTACAGTTTCTCTTTTTCAGTGGAGCTATTGTTTAGTAGCCCAGGAAGTGTACTGTAGGCTAAGCAGCACACACTGCACATACTCTTCAGTGGCGCACCCACATCTGACCCTTTTTCCTCCAGCGCCTGAAGAGAAGGTAGATATCTGGAAGCCTCAAACACTTTTAATGTGGTACACTATGTTTCAAGTGACATAAGTATTTTGCCCTATTATTTGTAAGTTTTAACACCAAATAATAGACTGATCCCTCATACATGTAAGCAAGAAGCTATGTAATATAATTATTTTTTCTGTTTATTTTAAAATTTTTACTACCATGTTAATTGTACGTGTTAATGGGATTCAGGATGATTTTTTTCATGTATGTTGTTGTAGTCAGGGGTTGTGAGGAGAACAGTTAAAATCAGAACATGGAATTTATATTATTTTGGTCACCCAGAGTTAACACGAGAAACTGCAGGAAATCTATCCACAACATTAGAGACATAGAATATTTAACCAAGGGCCTGAATCCCACAGCAATGTCCTGTGTGAGTCAAGATGAAGACTCAGAGCTCATGACAATGCTCCCACAAGTCCAATTGGAGGTCTAAATCCCACAGGAAGGGCTCCTCGCCAGTCTCTTACGGATCTGCTGGCAAGGCCCAAAGGTCAGCAGTGAAAGCTAGAAAGTCTACGCCAGTGAGGTGAAGGAGCTGTGCTGATAGGTTGAGGATTCTATGCTGGAGCCGAGAAGTCATGCTCAAAACAAAGACAAGGGCTGTCCTGAAAAGCACCACAGCCATCCTCAGCAACACGGAAGCTCCTCCAACGGTAAGCACAGTCAAGTACATGCCAGGAAGCCAGCATGACGAATTCATCCTGGAGATTAAACAGCACACATCTTCTCCTCTGGAGCCAGAAAGCAATGCTCAATGTGAAGACCAGAGCTCCTCTAGGGGAACCAGCGGCTCAAACAGCAATACTTAGTGAAGCCCTCAACGCCTCATCGCCTAGCTTCTCCTCCATGTCTCTATTTATGCTGGCAACTTTCCTCAGGTGGAACATCTACACTCAGCACCATGCTGATTTAATTCTGCTGGTGTTGATCACCGGTTTTTAATTCATAACATATGTGTATTACATCTTCTGATCACAGCCAGCCTGTCTTTTCCTCCCTCCCCACTCCCACATCCCTCCCTATCTGGAGTAGTCACTATTCTACTTTCAGGTCGACTTCTCTTTAGCTTCTACACATGAGAAAACATGCAGTACTTGTTTTTTGTGTCTGGGTTTTTCATTTAACATAATACCTCCAATTTCGTCCTTTTCACCACAAGTGACATAATGTTATTCCTCTTTGTGGCTCAATAGTATTCCTGTGTGTGTATCACATTTTCTTTATTAGTGTGCTGATAGGTACTGGTTTTATATTTTAGCTATTGCAAATATTGCCAAAAATATAGGTATGCAAGTAAGTCTTTGGTATGCTGATTTCATTTCCTTTGGATCTATACCTGGATGTGTGGTACCTGGATCATATAGTAGATCTAGTATTGATTTTGAGGGAGAATCTCCATTCTATTCTCTATAACTTACAATCCAACAAGAATTCTTTTTTTAATATTAGCTGTCCTAACTGGGATGAGATGGCCTATCATCCTATTTTTTTTTTTTTTGCATTTTCTTGATGGCTTCTGATATTGAGCATTTTTCCATATATTTGTTGGCCATCTGTATTTCTTTTGAGAAATATTCAGATAACTTACCCATTTTTTGAATGTGTTATATTGTGTTGTTAATTTCCTTATACATTCCAAATATTAATCCTCTATCAGATGAATAGTTGGCAGATATTTTCTTCCATCCAAGATACTCTCTTTACTCTGTTGATTGTTCCCTGTGTGTATAGAAGATTTTTAGTGTGATATAATCCCATTTGTCCATTTTGCTTTTGTTTCTTGAGATTTGGAAGTCCTGTCCCAAAGCCCATTGCTTAACCCAATGTCTGAGTGTTTCTCCTGTATTCCTTTTCATGGTAGTGTCTCAGATGTTAAGTCCTTGATCTGTTTTGAGTTGAGTGTGGGTACAAAGTGAGAGATAGAGGCCAAGCTTCAGTTTTTTGGATGAGAATATTGATTTCCCAGCACCATTTATTGAAGAGACTGTCATTTCTCCAGTGTATATTTTTTGTGCCTTTTTCTTGTATCAGTTGGCTATAGATGTACAAGTTTATTTTAGGGATCTCTTTTCTGTTCCACTGGTCAATATGTCTACTTTCTTGCCCATACCATGATATTTTATTTTCTATGGCTCTGCAATGTATTTTGAGTTCAGATGTTGTGGTGTTTCTACTTTTCTTTTTACTTTGGATTGTTTTGGCTATTCAGACTCTTTTGACCTTCTACATAAATTTGAGTTTTTTGTTCTGTGAAGAATATCATTGGTATTTTAATGGGGATTAAATTGACTATATGTATTGTTTAGGTGGTTTAGATGTATTAACAATATTCTTCCAACCTATAAATGTGAAAAGTGTTTCCAGTTTTTGTATCTTCAATTTCTTTCGTCATGGTTGTGTAATTTTCACAGTGGATAACTTTCAGCTTCTTGATTAAATTTAGTTCTACATATTTTATTTTTCAATTGTGAATGAATACTTTCATGATTTATTTTTCAGCAAATTCATTATTGATTTATAAAAATTCTATTGATTTTTGCATGTTGAATTTGAATATTGATTCTTAATTATAAGCTATAAACAAGGAATTATAAAATAGAATTACATGACTTTTTAAGTAAAACTTTTGAAAGAGCGCCAGTCTTACTATTCCAGGGAAACTTGCAGTAATTCTGTAAAGACAGGAAGAGTGAACACCCATCAGCATTACTTATTAACTAGAAATGCATTTTAAAGGTTAAAGACTATGTAATGAAATTATGGTATACATTAATTTTTATTGCTCCTGGTGAACTGATTTATTCCATTTCAACTAAGAATGTATAGCTCAAATAGCTTCCAAGAAAAGCACATGTATGGATGCTACCTATTACTCAAGAGAAGGAACTTTTTTTACCTATAACATAGTACACTTTTATGTACTTTCATAAAAGTTATTTATGTAAAGGATATATTTTGATGTTTAGTAATGCCTTTCATTAATGAAAATTATATTGCTAGAATTTAACACTAAGTGAAATTATCTCATCCTTACTAAAATGGCTTCAGATGGAACTGTTACAGTGCTGATTATCTCTTTTTGAGTATACACTCTATTATAGAACAAGGGAACATGAACTGAAAATTGTTTGTTTAGTCTGGTGAGGTAACAGCACTGATGATTTAACTGTTAAAACTCACAGATGCATGTATGCATATATACTTTCTTATTTTTAAGTAACATTCGTTTCATAAAATGATACTTATTCCTTGAACACAAAGTAACACCCCAAAAAAGGCAAAAGTAAAACGCCCAGTGACTCAACATAGCAATGTTTTTCTGAGAAGTTTTCTGAAAACACACACAAAAATTTAAATGCATTTTACATAGTAAACATTTACATATAAATGCTATTACTAATATTTAGTAGCATACTATGAACACCTATGTTAACAAACATGTATGTAGTTATATTACATGTAATTTATGTAATGATTCCTTTATGTTTTATAATTAATTCACTTTGTTGAATGTTTATATTATTTTCTTTTTTCTTTTTTGTATTACATCTCAGTGACCAGCATGGTCCAGAAAGGTCAATAGGTATTGCTAGTAAGTAGTATATAGCCCATAAATAATTCACTAGCTTCTTGTTAGGAGAGAAAACTAAAGTCTACAGGGTTTCTCTGGTGACTTGTCTCATAACTGACATGCACCCCACAGTAACTCTAGAGGATGAACCCTGTAAGCCTTTGCTCCCACCACTCTGGAGTCCCCTACAACAGCCCCTGACTTAGATTACAACTGGATCTCCTAACCTGAGACTCTCTGATTCCTGGGGGCTTGCCTACCTTCGTTCTTTTCCTTTTGGAAAACTGCAAATGCTGGCTCTTTTTGCTTATCTTTCTGCTTTCACAGATCTTGAGTTGGTTTGTTCTCCTTTTAAAGATCCTATCAGGCAGATGCTTGCTGAGAATTCTCTTCAGCCTCTTGCATCCTTCTCCTTCTGACTCTTACCCTGCTCCCTCTGTCCTCACCCTGCCTCCTCTCCTTCCTCTGAGCCTTCCCTTTCCTTTACCTGCTTCCCCACATCTGCTTTCCATGGCTTGATAAAACAGCTATTGCATATAAAGTAAAAAGAATCCATAAATTGTGAAGTAAAAGAGCATTGATAAAAACTTTTTTGGTACCCTATAACTGTACTAAATCTGAAAAGTTTCTATTGAATTAGTCCTTCTAATACCTTCTGTATGTAAGTCAGTATTTGTTATACTATTACAGATAACTTAATATGTTCTTTCTCTCTCTTCCCCACACAAAGAGTTCTGCAGAGTTAAGCTAGGGTTAAGTTACTATACAGCACCTTATATGGAATTTTATGTTTTCAAATTAAGTTCTTATTTTAGATTCTCTCAAGCTCCACCTTGCTCAGCTGTAATCAGACCAACTGAATTCAGAGAATCTCTGAATTAAATATTGTGTCATTTCCAACCATTTTAAAAAAGAATGTTATAATTGACTTTAGGTGTCAAGAAGCAGTGATCCACAGAGGTGTGGTTTATTTGGGTGCAACTCTGTTCTGCAAATGTGGGTCCTGTTTCTTAATGAATGAGTGACTTTTAAGTAAATACACTTTGTCACTCTGTTGTTTTCATGGTTGCTTTGTTTGAAAGCTTCTATTACGGCTATTTTTTTCCATTTCAAGTGTTATGTATTTCAGAACTTCTGTGGGTTATTTGAGTTCCTATAAGTTAGTCATAGATTTTAATCACCATACCACTATTTAATCACCATACCACCTCACTGCACTTTGAGTTCTAGACATGGACTTAAAAATGTACCGTAAGATGCACCTACTGTGAAAAAAAAAGCGGAAGTTTAGCACAGTGCATTTTTTGACTAGAGTTTGGAGTTTCTAATTAGTACCTGGTACTTATGTTAACAGTATACACAAAATTTTTGCATTGCAACTCTTCATTTTTCAGCAATAATCCTGTGCAGTTTTTTCTCAGGAGACATCTTTGTGAAAGACCGCACCTATAACACTCGAGAGAAAACCCATACATGTGGGTTGTGACTTACCAACGGAATACCTTTATGTGTTTCATCCCGGCCTCTGCTTTTTTATTTTTTTTAATCCCTTTCTGTTCATGGGCTGCCAACTGCATCATTTCCATACCTCAACTGAGATTTTAATGCTATAGCGGGAAAATATTTCAATTTGTTCTTTTGCATTTTCATGTGTTTTCTCTTTCTCTGAACATGGTACTGAGGCAGTAGAACCAAGGGATTACTTCTAGTGATTTGGGCATTCCATCTTTATTTCCTCTATGTCTCTCTTTATATTGTTTCATTATTGAATGTAACTTTGTTTCCTCAGATCTTCAGCTATGTTTTACTCAGAACACAAAAATGATTAAATTGTCTTTTTCAAAAATCAAATAAACCTTAGAACACTGACAGTTGTGCAGCTGTGTTATTTATGGTGGGAAGCTCAAATAGAAAAGAGGCCCAGAGAAAATGTAACTGACAGCTAGCTCTCCTAAACAGTTTCCTGTAACATTTTCATTTGTTTCCTGCAGAGAGATGGGAAATTTCTCTCATTCTAGTCTAGATATTTCCATACTTGTAAACTGCCAGCCAGGATCTTTGGGGATCTAAAACAACTACCCCTGGAACCTTGGGTGAGACGTTTTCAAGGGCAGAATCCTTCCATCCCAGGGTTCAGTGTACACAGAAAGAACATTGTCAGAGCTGTCCCCACACCTTTGTGTGGACCATGCAGTTTCAACTGTATAGCAGAAGGATTAGAAGTGTAGTGGAAGCAAGCAGGTGTTCAGGCTGCCTGGGTTTAGTTTTAAAACATGCTTAGAGAAGTGGCAGTGGTGCACAGAGTAACAGCCCCTCCCCTTACCTCATTCCTTTCCTGGGCATGCTACAGACAAATGGAATCAGAATCGGACTGTAGCCTATTGCCCCTTTAATATTTTCTCACCTTTTTTTCCAGCAGTGCTAGGGATTGGACCCAGACCTCAAGCATGCTAGGCAAGCACTGTACTCCTGAGCTACACCCTGAGCCCTGTGTCCTTTGATGCAGATAATAATAACAATATCTTTCCCTAGGGTTGTTGTGGGTATTAAATCAGATCAGTAACCAAAGTGTTTAGCATAGTGTCCAACATATAACTGTTCTTTTCTTTCTTCTAATTATTTTTATTATTTTTTTCAAGTTTCAGAAAAATTTTATTGCAATATATTCTAACAATGCAATGTACTATTGTGCTTGTTCTAGTCTTCATTGTTTTATGAGTGATGTAAATCTAATTTATGTATTAAACAGGTTTTTGGAGTAATATAAGAACATAAATAGAATCTACCCCATATCCTCGAGTGAGAATATGTTGTATATTCTAGACGACTGACTTATAATGTGGGTTTCTGGAACACAGCCAGTTTATTACTTGGGGACTGACTGAATTAATGTGGATTATATTACTGTTCTGAAAAGTCGTCTTTTTGCTGTCATCCAAATTGAAGGGAAAAAGTCATCTTTTTGCTGTCATCCAAATTGAAGGGAAATATAATTAGTTCTAACTATTCCAACACACAATCTTATAAATATAGAATTATAAATATAATAAAATGTATCCTAAATATAATGTAGATAATTCTAACTATTCTGAGGACATCTGATCTTAAGAACACTGAAAAGTCATGAAACTGCTGAGGCATTAAAGAAGTTGTGTGGAGTTTCTTTTTCACGTGCTGTAACTTGGATACCTGACCATAATATCCCAATAGGAACAGCAGCAGAATAAGAGCTTTTTGTTTGTTTGTTTGTTTACTCATTCATCTACTGAAAAGCATTTTGTTGCTTCTACTTCTCTATTGTACCCAAACCAGTGGCTGGGGAATGACAAGCAACCACTGCTGTTCTTGGAGTTCTCACAGTGTCTACACATTTTGTATCCCCATCATTTTTTTGTATAGTGATTTAAACCTACTAACATTTACCCTCTTTCTGAGTTCTGCCTAACCTTACTTATAAACTTTTTTAGAACACAAAAGTGATTTTTCCATTTTAAAAGTGTCAACGATCTGTCTAACTTTTGATACCATGGTTGATGCAGGTAAATGGACAGTTTATGAGTGGTTAGATTATAGTTTAGTGCTTAGAAAAGTCTCCTAATTCTCAGAAAATTCCATTTTTATGCATCTCCTCCACCACTCTAAAAAACCGAATAAATTTGTAGTCACCATCATTTTTAATTTTGCTAATGATTAAGCATTTAGGTTTTCTGGAAATTGACACATTCTCTTTCATTGAAGAACATGGCAGTATGAAGCATCTCACATTAGACATTTGTAAGTTAAATTACCTTTTGTTTTTTTTTTAAATTGTCTCAAGATCTATCATGACTTTGCTGTAGTCAGGCCAACTGAATTCAGGGAGTCTAATGTTTTATTCTTTTCTCGTCTCCAGAAGTAAGTAGGTTCACCAAATATTTGGTCATTCCAGCTATTTACCTGTGGTTGGATAAGGCTGACTTTTGAATATATACTTTGCTCTTATTCTATTCTTGTCCTAAAATTTAAATACCTTGTTACTATTTAACAGTTTCATTTAGAAGAAGTAAGGCACAATAGAGAAGTAGAAGCAACAAAATGCTTTTCAGTAGATGAATGAGTAAATAAAATGTGATATACACATGCAGTGGGACATTATTTTAGAAAGAAGGCTGCCTTCTCACATGCTGCCACATGGAGATTCTACTAAGTGAAATAAGCTGGTCAAGACCTGCAAATCTTGTATGATTCCATTTATATGAGCTATCTAATATAGTAGCATTCATGGAAAAAATAGGATAACAGTTACAAGGGCCTGGAGGAGGGACAAAGAGGTAGTTGTTCAGTGGTAGTAAAGCTTCAGTTTTGTAGGATGAAAGAGTTTAGAGGTTATGCTTCACAACAATACAAATGTACTTGACATTGCTGAGCCGTTAGAAACAGTTGAGATGATAAACTTACGTTATGTGTTTTATGCCATAAATTTTTAAAAATAGGCAAGAAGCTGAAATTCATGTTAGTTAAGTTCACCAAAGAAACTTTTCCATACTATTTAGTGGACTAAGGTTTAGAAATGTATGTATACCATTATATAATACAGAGCAAAATAAGTGTAAGTTGATTTTCTTTTCCTTCAAATGTTTACCATATTAAATAAGATACATGAGATTCCTAGGACATTGGAGCTAAATTGCTGTCAGATACCATGAAGCTGGGGACTAATATAAACTAATCTCTTTCATATTATTAGAAAGATGATTTTGAAATGCTGATCTATTAGCTTACTGTTTTGATAGTCACCATTATGTAACACCACTGATACCTGAAAATGAAATAAAGAATCCAGATTTTCCTTTGCAAATAATATTATAGGCTGAGCTCTTGGTGAAGACCTTGGGTTTCTCAGTATTTATTTCCCTGACAGGCTTTGCCAATATTTCTTTAGCCCATTTGGAAGCATTCTTGTTCCATCCCAAGGGTTGTTTTGGTCAAAGGTAAGTACTTTGCCTGGAACTTGTTGATTTGGGGAATATTCCCACTGGAAATGAAATGTGTCCTATGTGCTATTTATTCTGATACAGATGATAAGACATTGTGTATGATCTTTACGTTATATTTTGCAAGCTTATGGTCCATGATTGTATACAATGAGAAATAACCTTAAATTGAGAAGGGACCACAAGATAGTTTTGCTTCTCACTATGCCAGGTTTTAGTTCCCTGTGTAGTTCATAGCAGCAGGCTCTGTTGGAAATAAAAGAAGTTAGACCCTTTTCCCGTAAGATACTTCATGCGATTGAGACAAATACTTTCACAACGAATTATGGTTTTTAAAAATTTTAATAAATTCTGTGCCAGAGGATTAAATGAATTATATGACAATAAGGAGGAAGCAACTAACTCTGATGGGGTAGAGCAACATAACTTAGTTGAGCCTTAGAAAATAAACAGGATTTAGGGAGTGAAAGAGGGAAAAGACTATCCAGGAGAAAAGAGTCACAACTGAAATACTGAGGATAACAGTGTTCTGTTGTGTCTTGGACCCAATGTGCAGGGGACACCTCAATGAAAAATAAGACTAATGTTTACTTGAAGCATTCAAACTACTAACATATCAAAGTCACTTTCAGTAGGTGTAAAACTGAATATCCAAAATGAAGACTTCTCTTCTTTTTAATAACTCATTTGTAAAATTTCTGCAGGTTAAGATTCTGAAATCAGTCTTTTAAATAACAAGTGGTAGCCAGGTTGGTGGCATGCGCCTGTAGATTTCTCACTTGGGAGGCGGGAGGTCACAGTTTGAGCCTGTGCTAGGAATCTTAGTGGGACTGACTCAAAGTTAAAAATAAAGAATAAAAAGAGCTAAGGATGTAGCCCAGTGCAAAGCCCTGGGTTCGATTACCAGTACCACACACACAAACATGTGAACGCACAAGTGAGCCCAAAAAGTGGTTTTCTACAAAATGCCTACACTTTGCTGATTAGAACTCCCACACACACCTGCCCTTCCACTCAGTAACATCCTCTGAAGTTTTCAGTAGTTCATGGGGTGTCACTCCACCCCATCAGTCTTGTGTTTTCAGTAAATAGAATTACAGAAATGGGAGGGCTCTAAGATCATTCAGGAAAAAGAAACCTAAATTTTGAAAATGAGAAGAATTCCTAAGTAGTTAAGTTCCCAGAGTGACAGCATAATGAACAGTGGCAACCGTCAAGGACCAGAGTTACTCTAGCTCTGAACCTCCTGCTTCCAGGCTATAGCAGAGCAGAGGCACCCAGAATATATTAATTCTTGTCTGCTAGTGGCCCTTTCAGAGGAGTAGTATTTATCTTTGAGACACTGACACTGTTACTCACTATTAACTCTGATTGTGTTTTAGAAAAAAAAAAACCATGTCTCTTTTACCTCCCTCTACTCCTTGCCTCTATAGAGTCTAGGACAGGTAACATATCTCCTTTTCTCTACAGTACAGTGTGAACATACTGTAACATGTAGTTTTTCTGTGAGACACTTGAGCTATTTTATGGTAATATGGCAAGATTTTTGAGAGTTCTTGAAAAATGATAGTTCATGTTCTCTGCATCAACAAAACTCTGAGTTTGTCATTGTAGGCTTAATAATAATTATCTTTAAGAATAATAAGCAGCAATTACTTCTTCATACTTTGTTTGAAATTATGACCTGAAATAGATTGAGCTATAGTTATCAAACAATAAATTTTTAAAAATCATCTATTCACTCAAACGATTGGTGTCAATGTCAGAAATTTAGATATTTGAAGATATCTAAAATGTAAAAATTTCTGCTTGTTGAACAAATTAATATAGACATGTACCAAATACAATGAATGTAAACATCATATATTGTTAACATAAACTAAAAATAAAAGTGAAAATGGATAAACAAACATATTCTAAGAATACTGATAAATCAAACAATGGCTATATAAAGCAGGTATAAATGAAGTCTCTTACCACTTTTTAACATTTAGGACACTTTATATGGCAGTTCTTCCTAGTTCAGTTTTGTTTCCTGTGATTTCAATTTGCTGTGGTTGGTCGAGGATGGTGACTTACTACTGTAATCCCAGTTAGCACTCAGGAGGCTGAGGCAGGAGGATATATGTGAGTCGAGATAAGCCTGAACTACATAGTGAGACCCTATTTTAAAATAAACAAAAAAAATTACACATAGTCAAGCATGGTCCAGAAATGTTAAATGGGAAATTCCAAAAATAGGATTTAATTTGTATGCCATTCCTAGTAGTATGGTGAAATCTCAGGCTCCCTGCACCATGTCCTGCCCACAATGTGAATCATCCTTTTGCCCATTGTTTCCACATTGTTTGTGCTAGGTGCTTGTTAATCACTTAGTAGTTGTCTCAGCAGATAAACTATTAGGGTATCACAATGCTTTGTTTGCATGGCCCTGCATCCCCCAAGATTCATACAAGAGACATAAAGCTTTGCCAATTCAGCTATGCCAAAGAGATGCTGTAATGCACTTCCTTTAAGTGAAAAGGTGAACACTCTCCACTTAATAAGGAAACAAATGTCACATGCTAATGTTGCTAAGGCCAATGACAAGTCTTGAAATTGTGAGGAAGGAAAAATATATGCTAGCTTTGCTGTCATACCTCAAACTGAAGAAGGTATGGGCACATTATTTGCTAAGTCCTCTGAAATGGAAAAAGCATTCCATTTATAGTTGGGAGATAGAAACAAAAAATGTGCTCTTCTTGCAACTGAAAAGGTTATGCCTTGTCCACAGGGAATCTTCCTGAAACAGGCGACCAAATCATTTACAAAAAGCAAAGGAGAACAGTGTAAATTGAGTAACAAGTTTGGATCCTGAAGTACAAACATGTACGGGAGAGAATGAGTCTGCTGTTGGAAAGTGGCTGCCACATTTTTGGGAGCATCACAGAGAACAATACCTAAAGCAAGTTTCCAGTTGCAGTGAAGCTGATTTCTTCTAGAAGATGCCAGTAGAACCTACATTCCTAAAAGTTGCAGAGGTCACACCAGAGTGTAGAACACAGAAACATAGATTAATTCTGGTACAGTGCTGCAGCCTTACAGGGTAAATGATAGAGCCAGGTGTGTACAGAGTGAAGAACCCACACTCTTTCAAAAACTCTTTCAGAAACAAAAACTGTCTACCCATATAACATCAGCAAGTGTGGGGTGACGTTCATCTTCTTGTGAAATGGTTCTGCTAGTGAATGCTTCATCCTGGAAGTTAAATAATACCTAGACGAGGAAGGGTTAAAATTTAAAGTTCTACTAATGACGGGCAGTGTACCTGGCCATCCTCAGTCTAATGGTATGAAAGTGTCAAGGTGATGCTTTTGTCTCCCCATACAACCTTAGTTCTTTTGTTTAAATTTTTGTTTTATTGGTGATTGTTTGCAAATACATGAAGTTTACATTCATCTCAGGGAGCAGACATATATACCTAACAATCGCATCTTGATTCTTTTTTATTCCTATTCCCTCCCCACTCACCTACCTTCTTCCATCTCTAGATCACTTTTCTCCATTTTCATTTTTATTTTTTGTTCATGTTAACAACATATAATGTTTACATTCATTGTATTTGGTACATGTACCTGACACATCTTAAATCTTTCTACTTCCCCTTCTAACACCACCCCCGTGTCTTGGACCCCTTCCTATTTGAAAAATATCTACTCTCTTTCCTTCTATAAATCCTTTATTTTTCTCTTTTTTGTTCTTTGCCTTAATGAAATGAGTGATATCTTATAGCACTTAAGCTTGTGTGTCTGACTTACTTCATAAATATCTTTTCCAGTTATATAGGCATATCCAGTTTTCTATAAATGAGTCAAATTTATCCTTCTTTGTAGTAGTATTCCATTAAGTATAGACACCATGTTTTATTTATCCATTCATCTGTTGACGGACATATAGACAGCTTCCAGGATTTATGAATTGTGCTATTAACACGGGTATGCATTATCACTGCAATATGATAACTTTAACTCTTCTGGGAAGATACCTATCTGGGGAGTATCTGGGGCAAATGGAATTTCTATTTTTAGTTGAGAAACCTACATACTAATTTCCATAACAGTTGTCCTACTTTACATTCCCACCACCAATGTAGAAGGTTTTTTTTTTCACCATAACTATACCAACATTTGTTATTATTTGATTTATTGGTGATTGACATTCTTTCTAGTGTAAGATGAAGTCTTAGTATTGTTTTAGTTTACATTTCTCCAGGGGCTAAAGATGCTGAACACAATTTCATATGTTTATTAGCCATTTGTACTACTTCTTCTAAGAAGTCTCTGTTCATTTCACTTACCCATTTTTGATTGTACCTTTTATTACAAGGAGTCTAATTTTTAGATTTCTTTATAAATTATAGATATTAGTCCCCTAAGGAAGTGCAATAAAACATAATTCCCATTCTGTAGAGTGTCCTTTCATTATGTTGTGTCCTTTGCTCTGCAGAGATATTTTAATTTGATATGATCTCACTTGTTGATTTGAGCTATTATTTTTTGCACAATTGGAGTTTCGTCCAGAAAGTCCTTACCTACACCTATGAATTTGTGAGTTTTACCCATCTTCCAGTCAGTTCATTGTTTCTGTTTTAATGTTTAGACCTTTGACCCATTTTTATTTTAGTTTAGCACTTAGAATTATGAGTCAAGCTTTGATCTTCTGCATATAGATAGCCAGTTTTCTGAGAACCATTTGTTAGATAGGCTGTCTTTCCTCCAATGTTTATTTTTCATCCCTTTGTCAAAAATCAAAGAGCTGAATGTGCCTGGGTTGTTTCTGCATCTTTTATTCATTGATCCACTTGTCTGTTTTATCATTGTTGCTTTGTAGAATAACTTGAACTTGGAAGTATTGTGATGTCTTCTGCTTTACTCTTGTTTCTCAAGATTACTTCTGCTATTCTGGGTCCGTATGAATTGTACAGTTGTTTTCTCTAGTTGTATGAGGAAGGCTGTTGACATTTTGAATAGGATTGTGTTGTATCTGTGTAACAGTTTTGAAAGTGTAAACATTTTATTAGTACTAGTTCTGCTACCCAGGAATGGGAGACATCTTTCCATTTTTTGACCCTCTCACCAGTTTCCTTTTTCCGAGTATTACAGTTTTCATTGTAGAGGTCTTTTATTATCTTGATTAGGGTAATTCCTAGGTGTTTTATTTTTCTTGATGTTATTGGGGATGGTAGTGGTTTCCTAATTTCTTTCTCAGTGAGTTCATTATTAGTATACAACACTATTATTAGTGTAATAGTAAAGGATGCTATTGATTATGTTTGGTTTTATATTCTGTTACATTGCTGAAATTGGTTATTCATTTTAAGAGTCTTTTAGTGGAGTTCTTTGGGTCTTCTATGTAGAGTATCATGTCATCTGCAAATAATGGCAATTTGACTTCTTTGTTTCCTATACATATCCCTTTTATTTTTTTTCTCTTACCTAATTTCTGTGGCTATTGTTTTGAGTACTATATTGACCAGATATGGTGACAGTAAACATTCTTGTTCCTGATTTTAGAGACAAAGCTTTCACTTTTTCCTTATGTAATATGTTATTGGTGATTGGTTTGTCATAAATGCCTTTTATTAGATTCAGGTAAGGCCTTTTGTATCTGTTTTCTTTGGGTTTTTGTTTTGAAAGGGTGTTGGATTTTGTCAAGCCTTTTTCTGAAGCTGTTGATATGATCATGTGGTTTTTTTCCTTGCTTCTGTTTATATGGCATCCTTGCTTATATTGACTCAGCCTTGCAACACTGAGATGAAACCTACTTAGTCATGATGTATGATTCTTCTGATTATGTGTTGTATACCACTTGCCAATATCTTTTTGAAGAGTTTTCTTCTATGTTCATTAAGGAGATTAGCCTATATTTTACTCTTTTAGTTTGGTCTTTGTCTGATTTTACAATCAAAGTGATACCTGGCTTCTAGAAACAAGTTTAGAAGCACTCCTTCCCTTTTTGAAGATTTTGAGTATTGGTAGTATCACATCCTTAAAGATTTTGTGAAATTTAGCAGTAAATTCATCAGGTCTTGGATTTTTCTTAGTTGATAGTTTTTTTATTACTGCTTCAATTTACTTGCTTGTCATTGGGTTTTTATGTCTTCTCGGTTTAGTTTTCACAATTCACATAGTCCTGTTGGATTTTGTTTCTTGAACCAGTCTTTCAATCTGTGCCTTAAATGAGTAACTAAGTTTATTAATGTTGATCGTTATTCATGAGTGGGAAGTATTGATTGTTCCTATCGCTGCTCTTTTTCTATTGATGACACCTTTCACTCTTTCTTTATTTTTGTTTATCTGTTTACCTTGTTTGATGCATTCATTTCATCTGGATTTTGGAGTTTATTGGCTTTTTCACCTCTGTCTACCCGTAGAATTTCTTGAATGTTTTCTGGACTGCTGGCTTGGTGTTCATAAATCTCTTCAATTGTTATTTATCAAGAAATGTTTTTATGTCTCTACTTTGAAAGAAAGTTTTGCTGAATATATTAATTTGGATTGGATTTTGTTTACTTTTACGGCTTAATATACTTAACTCCCAGCTCTTCTGGCTCTTAAAGTTGTGCTGAGAAGTCTGCTGTAATTTAATGGATTTACCTTTATCTATAATTTCTTGCTTTTCTCTGACAGTTTTGAAAATTCTTGTTTTTTGTTGAACACTTGATGTTTTAATTATTATGTATTGTGTGGGGGCTTCTTTTTGCATCATGGTTGGTGCTCTATAAGTCTCACTTACTTTTATGTTGAATTCTTTCCTCACACTTGGGAAATTTTCTATTACGATTTCTGTAAACAAATTTATTCCATATGTGTTGTCTTCTAGATTCTAACTGCAATTAACCTTAGTTTGGTCTTCTTAGTGTCTTCTAATAGTGGTTGAACACATTTTTCTTGTTAATGTTTTTAAGTCTTTTTGGAGTAATTCATTATAGTTTATCATTTAAGAAACTCCTTAATTAAGGCTGCTGGAACTTGATACATTTGTGCACCTGTGAAGTGGAAAAGAGGCAAGGCAAGATGGGACTGCGTAAGATAAGAAAGAACAAAAGGAATAGAATAGGGAGGACAGAAGGTTAGTATATTAGAAGACAGCATCGACAGAGAGCAGTAGAGCGAAGTCAGAACCTGAAAGGAAGACTATTAAAAGTAAGAGACACTAGTAAAAAAATAAAACAGTGTTGCTACAGAAGCCTGAATTGAAGAGATGAGATAGGGAGACAGAAAGAGAGAAAATAAAACACTAATGAAATCAAAGTAAAAATAACCAAATAATTTAAAAATCCCAGAAAACAAACTAAAACAAAATACCTGATGAGATCTCAGATCACACATGCCAACAAGAAAAAGTACATACAATTTATACATGACCATTATGCAGAAAACCCTGAGGGTTCACAGTGGTTTCCTTCTTGGATTAGTTGCAGGCTGATGACAGGCAGCCACAACAAATTACCTTGCATTCAAAACCCAGTCAAACCCAAGTTCAGAAATCTTCCCTCTAACTTGCAGGCAGGATCTGACCCTGGCCAGGGCTTGGTTTGAGACTTGTCCATCCCACAGGAGATGGTGGAGTCTGCAGGCAGGTAGACTCCCTGATGTGCAGCCACGGAGTCTGCCACCGTGGCTACACTCTGGCAGGGGTCCTTGGGGACCCACGAGTGTGCTCACACCCTGGTGGGGTGGGATTCAGCTGCTTGCGAGTGTGAGACCTCAGGACACCTGAGGCAGTTCCCTCACTCTCAAGCAGTGTCCGAAGAGTCCACAGTAGGACAGCACACCTGCAGAAACCCACAAACCATGTTACTTTCATATCCTTCCCCTGCCCAGAGTCTGATGGTTGCTTCCCTTGCCCTCAGTGAGTGCTGGTGAGGATGCTGCCAGGCTGCAGGGTTCCCCAGTGTTTGGAGGAGAAGTGGTGGGAAAGGGGACTAGCACATACAGATCTAACCCAAGAATCCAGTCCCCTCAAAATTGTCATTTCCTCCTGCTATTTGGATCACGCTCCTCCCACAGAGGGGCAGGGCTGGAGCAGAGCACACTACCCTCTTCAGCAAAGGAAACAGAATGTTTGGGAAACATGTGCTCCCAAGTTCATTCAGCTTGTTGGCAGAATTCATTTCCTTTCAGTTGCATGACACAGGACTCCAGTCTCACAGGATTTTCACACCTAGAAGCCACCTAAGGTCCCCATAGTCCACCACCATAAGGTGGTCCCTCTAACAGCATGGCGGCTTCCTTCCTCTAGGCCAGCAAGGAAACTCTCTGTTCAGCAAAGACTGAGTCTTCCATAGTGTCACATCTTTATGGAAGTGACATCCTGTCAGCTTTGCCAAATTCTGCTGACTAGAACCAAGCAAGTTACAGCTCCCAAGGGAAGGAATTGTGTATGGATATGACTCATTTGGGAGACAGATTAGGATATATATCCCATGAGTAGTTTAATAGGCTGAATAATGTCTTCCAGAGATACCAGGTCTTGGTTAATGGATCCTGTCAGTGTTACCTTATATTAGATAAAGAGTTTCTATAGGTATGATTAAGGTAGGGATCTTGAGATAAAAGGATTATTCTGGGTGTTCTGAGTGGTACTTAATGCAGTCCTGTGTAAGGAGGGAATTAGAGGGAGATTAGGTAAGTATGTGTGTGAAGGTGGAGCTGAGAAGAGTTTGAAGGTACAGGCTTTTCACAAACATTGGTACTATGCAGCCACACCAAAGAATGCTGCCAGCCACCAGAAGTGAGGACCTGGCCCTTTTGGAACAGCCTGTGACTCCAGCATTCAGGAAGCTGAGGAAGGAGGATTGCTGTGGGTTCAAGGCCAGCCTGAACTGCATAGCGGAAATTCTGTCTCAAAAATATAGATAGGTAGGTAGGTAGGTAGATAGATAGATAGATAGATAGATAGATAGATAGATAGATAGATGAACATGTTCAGCGCCTCCACAGGGGGTTTAGCTTGATTGATTCCATGACTTTGACCTATTTTATTGTTTAGGGACAAAGAACTAGAAATAATAGTTTTCTGTTGGGGCCTAGTTTGTGGCAATTTTGTTACAGGACACTAATACAAGTGAGTTTTAAATGTTACCTTTTAAATGCATTTCAAGATTACTCAGTGATGTTAAGTATCCTTTCAAAAAGTTACTGACTTTAGATGTTTTCCTTTGTGTTTCCAATTCATATCTGTTGTATTTTGGGAGTGGGTGCATTCTCTTTCTTAGATTAGTAAGACTTCTTTGCGTAGTCCAATTGGTAATCCTGTGTCAGGCATGTGTGTTACTGAAGAAGACATTGTCTTCCAGTTTTTAGCTTGTCTTTTTACTTTATTTATGCTAGGTTCTGCATTCAAACTTATTTTCAGCTTTTTTTTATTATGGGCTATTTTAAACTCAAAAGAAGAGAGACTAATATAATAGATCTTCCATGTGCCCATTATTCAGTTTCAACAATAACTGTCTTGTCCCCCTAGAAGAATTCATTTTCCCTTTAAGATGTGTACCTTTTGTCCATTACTTTAAAAATCATTAAATAAAGACCGATGTAATTATTTGTATGGCTGAGTATGTTTGTCATGATAATGCTCATTCCTGTTCACTTTTACTATCATATAAATGTTACATATAACAGTTTAAATATTGTCAAAAGACTAGCAGCATGAGTGACAATCTGTGCCATCTTCCTAAGTAGCCTGACTTTCTCCAGTCAGCACAAGCTATGGCATCAGATCTTAAGAACTCATCAGTTGTCCCAACAACATTATACATATTACCAAAGAGCTTGTTTAAAAGCCCATGAATCCTTACAAGGCAAATCATGCAGGAATTGTTGAAGTTAGTCTCAGCCTGATGGATTGGCATTGTTGTTTTTACTAATAATTCCTTTTTTTTTCCTGCTTTTTTTTAATTTCCAGTGTGCCATGTGGGCATGAAGCCATGAAAGAACAAGACCTTTGCAACAAGATAACAGCTAAAATTCTAGAAAATTATAATATCCTGTTTGAAGTAGAAGATAGAAAAAATAATACTCAGAGATATGACAAACAGGCCAGGCTTACTGTAGTAAAAGTAAGTAACTTTGATATTTTAACTTTTAGTATTGATAACTTTGGTGGAAGTTTATTTAAATTCTCATTAAAATCACATATGGATATAACTTTAAACTGTTATTTGTAGGTATGTTATTCTTATGAAACCTAGTCTGTCAAATGTTTGTTGAGTTGATATATAATCCAAGATTAAGAATAATAATTGTGACGTTACCTTTACTTACTGCTATAAAACAATCCCAGAAGTGCTCATGTGAACCTAGTACCCTTGTCATTTGGGCATATTGCATTGTTTGTGAAAACCTGATGTTACAGCAGCGTGTGTGCATACTACTATGTTGAAGAGAGCTAACATACGACTCATAGAATTCTTGAAGGCAGCATTATTCTTTTAGTCTCTCTTGTGTCTGCCACACTTTCAAGCCAGCCTCAGATTTTAAGTCCTATTTATTTGTTCTTAGTAACTATCCTATGTACCTGGTATTTTAAAAGCCCTATAATGGATTCCTTGCCAATACTATCTACATCCCTTTATGTATTAGCTGATGATTTGTAACATACCCTTTACACATTAAGTAAATACATGTAGGTCTCCAGAGACTTACATTTAAAAGTCAAAGGATAAATACCCAAACCAAATCCTCCAAAAGTGGGAAAAGGAGGCAGGCATCTTATTTCTCTTTCATTTATATTGAGGTAAATGGTGATGTAGCTGATATAAAAGGAGTTGGGGGGGTGCTTTCTGAGTTTTACAGATTTGCAGACCACAGGGCATTCCTGCTGATTCATATTGCAATGAATGGCAAAATCAGAGGCACTTGGTTCGGGCAGGAAAAGAGGTGTTTTCTTTTAAATCTTTTCTTTCAGTTGAGGTTATAAGTGTGAAGAAAAGAAAGATAAGGGGTATCAAGTAGCATCCTACCAAATCAAGATCAGAAGACCCAGACTAGACTTTCTTAACTAGAGTTTACACTGTTAATGCCCCAGACTCCCTACAAGGTATAGAGCCTCTCTCCTGAGAATGGACAAGAATGCACTTTGCAAGTGTCTCACTAACCTCATAGAACTTTAAACTGATATTTGAGGTCAAGAGAACAATGCTCAGATAAAGTGATAACATGACATAATTGGTGAGTAGCAGGTATTACCTAAGTTGGGATTAGTATAGTAGCTGGAAAAAAAATGTTCCATTGATTTATAAGAGAAAATAAGGAAAAACACTTCAGCTTTGCCACAGAAAATGTTAAATTATTTTTCAATAGAAAAAAAGTCTCATTTAAATTTGTGCCTCTGCTATCAGTAGTACTTTGCAAAGGAACTCTTTGTCAAATGTTAAAAGGCAGTTGACTTTGTTTCAGCTAAATTTGTATAACCACTCTTTAATACTCATACTTTTTATTAGGCCTCAAAAGATAAGAGAACCTAAAATATAATTTCAATAGACCAGTATGATCCTAGGCACAACAAACAGCTAATTACTGGAATATGCCTGAGTATGCCATGCAGGGAAATCACACTTTTGGGATTGGTGGAAGAGGCCTCTGCTTGGAAATCCTTGAGCTGGAGGCTAGAGCTGTCAGATAACTAGGATGAGAGTACAAGATAAGATGCGTACACAGGGTTAGGCATGAGGGCCCTGAGAAGCTGAGTGGAGAAGTTTAAGTGAACTGACAAGGGCCAGTAATCATAAATCTTCATCCCTAAATCACGAGGTGGAACTGGGTTGACAGGAGGATCTTCTGCTGGAATGAGACCTCCATCAGGAAATATTTAAGTGGCAACTGGAATGCCACCTAGAACAGCAAGACCAGGTTTTCATGGTGGTCCCTTAAGGGCTGGTGGAATTCTGTCATCTCATATCAAAGTTGCTGATCGTCCTGTTACATGGCAAGGTTTGAGTGGAATGAAAACTAGGATGAAAGGTCCCCAGCGGCAAATTTTAGATAAATCTTATTATCTTGGACTTCTTTGAAATAAAATAAGTGAACTTACAACTGAAATTAATAAACTTCAAAAAGAAATAGAAATGTACAATCAAGAGAATTTAGTGTATTTGTCATAGAAAAGAAAGCAGAAGGGGTTGGGGATTTAGCTCAGTGGCATAAGCACCTGCTTTGCAAGCAGGCAGTTGTGAGTTCGATCCCCGGTACCAGAAAAAAAAAAAAAAAAAGAAACAGAAAAGAAAGCAGAGACTTCAGCTGTTGAAATCAAAGAGTTTCAAGGACAACTAGCATTTTACAACATGTTGGTAGATAAACTTAACACCAGTACTGAAATGGAAGAAATAATGAATGATTACAACATGCTTAAAGCTCAGAATGATCGAGAAACACCAAGTATGGATGTCATATTTATTGAAATACAAAAGAAAAACAAATTGTGAGTGTGGAAGAAGAAATTGAAGAAGAAAAACAAGCAACAGATGGCATTACCAGAAATAGGTCTTTGAGAAACAAGTCAAGTATATAAAGATGAAAAGCACAAATGAAAAATTGTTATAGGAATTAGATATACTTCAGCAACAATTAGATTCACTGAACCTAAAGAAAGAGAGCTTGGAAACTGAAATAATGTACTTCTAGGTAAAACAGGAGGCTGTATTACTGCACGAAAAACTTTATGAACTGGAGGCCCCCTGAGATCAAATGATTGCCCAGGATCAAAGCATGGGATCTCCAATGGAAGAGAGGGAGAGATTACTAAAACAGTTGAAGAAGATAATCAGGAAATAATCAGCATGGAGAGACAGTTAATAGACATAAAATAAAAAATAAATTAGTTTAATGAAGAAATCAGACAACTTAACATGGATTTAGAGGATCATCAAGGTGAAATGAATCAGAAATACAAAGAACTAAAAAAAAAGGGAAGAAAATATGGATACTTTCATAGAAACTTTTCAGGAAACTAATAATCAGGAAGTGGAATGAAAGACACAGTTAGAAGCCAGCACTGTTGCTCTTTTGGAGCATTGTAGTAGGACTGTAAGTCATATGAAATAGATATCTTCTATTGCCAATCAAGAATAAAGATAATGCAAGATGACCTCAATTTTAAATCTATTGAAATGCAGAAATCACAAAGCACAGCTAGGAATTTGACTTCAGACCGTCAACATCTAGAGTTACATCTACAGAAAATGGAGCTCCTGGAAAATAAGATGATAGAGGAGCAACATTCTCTAAAAAGCAAAATTAAGCAAATAACAATAGATCTAGAGACATATAATGATTTTGCCAGCTTTAAAATTGTCAAGTGAAGAGAAAGAAATTGCACCAGGAGAGAACAGTATATCAACCGCATAAAAATGCCTTCAAGAAAATAACAGAGAAGCTAAACAGTGAATTTGAGACACTAAAAACACAATTACAAGAAAATGAGACACATTCTCAGCTTACAAATTTGGAAAAAAAGTGGCAACACTATGAGCAAAATAATTTTGTGATGAAAGAATTTAGAGCAACAAAGAGGAAAGTGATTATCAGCAAATCATTAAAAATGTGACCAAGCAGATTGTGGAATACAATACAGCCACTCTGGATACTCTACATACCACCAGCAGGAACGAAGTCTGAGCCAACCAATAGTTATCTTCTTGACCCTAAACTTTGTAAAAGATGACTGAAAAATTACAATCTTGCCTAAAAAAGAAAAAAAAGATGCATATACAGAGGGCCAGGAATATTTGAGCAGCACAAGTACCTGCCTGGCAAGCACGAGGTCGTGAGTTTTGGTCCCCAGTATCAAACAAACGAACAAAAAAAAAGCCTACACAGATGATAATCATGAGGCCCAAATGCAGATATGCAGGTAGATAAAGCATGTGCCTGATGCTCTCCTACTGTGAATTTCAGATCTGGCCTAGAGGCAGATAATACCATAATTATATAAGTCCATACTGTGACACATAAATGTGTCTATACTGTGGCAACCTCCTTCTAAGGTAAAATCTTTGATACATCTTTTAAAATTGATCTTGCTAGTAGTTTCATCTATGAAGCAAAGAGTATAGCTTCTCTGGACTGAATTATAACTAATAAAGGGAAAAGGGAGTTTATGGAAATCTTTTTAAAAAGAGTACTCCTACATTATTATAGAGTTACTAATAGTAAAATGACAACCTGCAAGTCATTGTTTGGTGTGTAAACCTGGACAATGCTTGTTTATTTTTTAATTGCAAAGATAATAGAAACATTTAGTAATCACACTTTTCATTTTTGTTGTTTTACCTTATATCCCCATGTCTGACAGTATAAAATTCATTCATGATCCTGGAATTCAAACCCTTTACACTGTAGCCAAACAAGTGTGCCCCATTAAATACTGAATTAATATTGATTTGTTCATTTCCTTCTGATGGCTCCCTCCTCTCTACAGTCTCCTCTAAAGAGTCTTGTTTGTCAATACCTAACACTATTGTCAGTACCTAAACACTGTTCTGTCCTCAGTTCATTCTTAGGCCTTAAATTTAGAGCTCTGCCTAACAAGCTATACATATATACCTAACTGCCTAGCAGTTACTCCCCATGAATTGTCTCATGATTTTCCTTGCCGTTGAAGGTGTAAGACTGATTTTATTCCAGGGCTTTGTAAATGGCCTTGTCACCCACACAAGTGTTCTAGGTTGATATCCATCAATCATGGTTATGTTGAAGTCTAATCCTACACTGATGGTATTTGGAAATGGGGCCTTTGGGAAGTAATTTGGTTGTAATGGTAGAGATCTCATGAATGAGTTTGGTGCACTTAAAAAGTTTCTTGTCTTTCCACCTTGTGTGAAGAAACAGTGCGGGCCTTTAGCAGAACCTAACCATCCTTTCACCCTGATCTCTGATTTTTAACCCCCAGAACTGAGAGAAAAATAATTTTGTTATTAGTCACCCTGTCTATGGAACTTAGTTAAAGTGTTTCAAAGTGACTAAGACAATTTCTAGCACCTACACATTTTACAATTTAGGTGTTTGTTAGATCTCTTCCTTTATCCCCAATCGCACTAATTTATCCTTATTTCTCACTTAGTGAGAGAATACCACACTTTCAGAATCATTCAGTGACCTGGATTGGTCCATTTGTTCTGCTATTGCAGAATATCATAGACTGGGTAATCTGTGATGATGAAATGTGTTGGTTTATGGTTCTGGTAGGTGGGAGTCTAATAGCAAGGTGCTGGCTGGCTTGGCAGTTCTGATTCTAAGATGAGGTCTTGAATGCTGCATCCTCTGGAAAAGAGGAACTCTGTTTCTTATGCAAAACAGCCAAGACAAAAGGGGGCCACAGCCAAGGCAAAAGGGGGCCATATTCACACTTTTATAATATAATAATATTAATCTTGAAAGTGAGGCCCTCCTGTACCTATCACCTCATAGTGCATCCATGCCTTAACTGTTACAATGGCAATTAAACTGTAACATGAGTTTTTAGAGGGGCTGAACAGTGAAGCCACAGCATGACCCCAGAGTCATTGAGTCAGAAACAAATAGAAGAAAACTACTTTAAGAGATTTTTATGGTGATTCCAGTAATCAGCCCAAGTCGGGAACTGCTGAATCCTCCATGGCACTGCATTTTAATAAAGATAGTAGATATTTCAAACTCTTTAATCATTTATAAAAAAGTACTAGTATAGGGTAAAAAGGCCAATTGGAAAAATAAATTTGCCAAGATTATTGCTCTAGACTTTTCTCGGTTCTATATTCTATTTTTCTTTGTAGGCTTAAATTATATATTCTCTTGTTTTTGGAAAGTTTGTAATCAACTTTTTATCACTGTAACAAAATACATGAGAAAAGTTTAAAAAAGAAAGGCTTGTTTTGGCTCATGCTTTCAACAGGAATTAGTCCATAGCTGGCTCCATTATCATGGGCAAGCATCATGGCAGCAGGAAAGTGTGACAGAATATAGCAGCTTACCTCATGGTGGCCAGGAAGCAGAAAAAGAGAGCAACAAAACTAGGGCTCCAGAACAAAATACACTGTTTGAGGACGCACCTCCAAGGACCTACTCTTACCACATCCTAAAGATTCTACACCTCCAGTAGTGTCTTAATAGTATTGCTATTAAATAATCAAGATTATTTAGTAAATGGCCCGTGGGAACCATTGAAGATTCCAAGCGTAAGAGCCAAGAATCTGATAGCAACTTGTATGGACAGAAGCATATTACTTTAGTGTTAAATGCATCTATGTAGATTTACTTTTGGAAACTGATTCATAATTCTTTGTTCTTGAAAATTTAGATAATTTTGGTCTTTTATGGTAGGTTTCCCATTTGATTTTTCTGAAATTTTTAATTCTTCAGATGGTTCTATGAGATACTATTGTATTTCATAGGGAAGAATCCTCAGAATTTCAGAGATTAAATAATCCTCATTCAAACAGCAAGTGGTAGATGAGCATGGGAGTCCAGGTTTTCTGGGCCCTGTATATGTTCCTGTGCTACCTCTCATCCTGCCTGTACATGAAGTAACACAAGGCTGAATGCTACTGATGCTAAAAAAAATGCCAAGCCCTATGAAACCAAGAAAGATAAATATTAAAAAATAAACTGACTCCTTTACATGGAAACTTTGAAAAAGGAAGGAGCAGCTCTGTGAAAAATGACAATTTCGACAAGTTGCGGGTTAGATGAAGTGGTGCAAGATGCAGGAAGTCAGCTGTGCTGAAGGGTGGCTTACAAGAACACATTGCTGAGCCAGGGCGGGCTGGGAGAAGCAACCAGCCCTGACCCCGCACACCGCTAGCTATCACTGAGACCTTCCCACCAGTAGCCAGTTGGGAGAAGAAGCAACTCTGCAGCATCCATGTAGCTGCAAGCGTCTGGAGAAACCCTCCCTCTGTCCCACCACCTCCCCAAGAAACCAGGTTCAGAGAAACCCAGGTGCCCAGCCCATTTCCCTACACTGCGGACAGGCAGCCAGTGTGGGAAGTGCCTGGGACCCCGCAACCAGCTGGTCAGGAGGAACCAGGAAAATGTCAAGACAAAGGAGCAGAAGGCAATCTCAGACCTCTAGCCACACAGAATGAGTCTGGGAGATATAGATATGGAAGAAAATGTAAGTCACACACCTGAAATTTCTGAAAGGACAGCAACTGAAGTAAAGAAACAACTTCATGAGCCTGTAAAAGTAATCAGATCAGAAATAGTATCTCAGATAAAAGAAGAAATCACAAACATAATGAAAGAATTTCTGAGCATATCTAAAGAAGACATAGGGGCCGGGGATATAGCTCAGTGGCACAAGTCCTTGCCTGGCAAGCACAAGGTCCTAAGTTTGATTCCCAGTACAGGAAGAAAGAAAAGAAAGAAAGAAGGAAAATGATGGGAACCTTAAATAAACAATATAGGGAAGAAATACAATGTATGAAACAGATTCAAAGAGATAATCCAGGAAATTTAAAACTCCATTGAAAGCTGGCAAAACTGCTTTAATACAGCTGAAAATAGAGTTTCAGACCTTGAAGACAGGATTGCAGCTACCAGTGGATGCAGCTTGAAATCATGCTCATGGGTGAAATGGTTTGTCTCCCTAGTATAAAAAGCTGAAGGAGTCAGTAAGATCCAAAATGTACAGTAGCTCGGTTCTCAGCCTTTTGGCTAAGATCCAGTGCAAAATGTACAGTAGATATTGAGAAAGTGAAAGGGAAGAAATGGTTAAAAAGGGAACAACTGGGACGGGGAAAAGGAGAGAAGAAAGAAAGGAAAAGATTATTTATATGTACATATGTATATACATGCACATATGTACAAGATAATTATACTACTAACCTCTAGTAGCCCAACAAAAAGAACAGTTTGTGCTTTCATTGTTTGATCATTTTTTCCTACATATGTCTGGTAATCTGAGCAAACTATCTTGAAAACAGCAATACATAGCCTGTTAACCATTGTTAATCCTCTAATACTCTGTTTTGAAATTCTGTGTCATTGTTTTTACTTGTTTCATTTTAAAATTTAAAAAAATAATGCATTCCTTCTGTAGTGGCAGCCAAAACTTGCTGAATAGACTATGGGGTTGGGGTTAGGGTTAGAGAGTTTAGCTGGTATAGAATAGAAATCATCAGGAAAATGCAAATCAAAACCAGGGAGATAGCACCTCAGGGCTATTAGAATGGAAAATACCAAAGAGATGGGAGATGGCAAAGGTTGGTGAGGATGTGGAGAAAAGGGAACACTTGTGTGCTGTGCTAGAAATGTACAGTGGAGAACCTTGAGAACAATATACAGAGAAAAATAAGCTAGTCACAGAAGGATAAATGCTGTATGAATCTGCTTACATGCGGTATCTAAAATAGTCAAACTGGTAGAGGCAGAGGAGAGCAGAGCTGTCAGAGGCTTGGCGAAGGGAAATCCAACAGCGCCTATTCACTGAGTATAAAGTTTCAGTTATGCAAGGCAAATGAGTTCTAAGATCTGCCCTAACACATCATGCTTACAGTTCCCAAGGTATTTTTCACTTAAAAATTAGAATAGAACTCATGTTAGTTCTTACCACAATCAAAAAGAAAAACAACTAGAATAGAGTTTATGGAGTTAAAACTTAGAAGAATTGGAAAATGTTTAAAGGCTTAAAGAACAGGATGGAGTTAACTGAAGCTATACTGTAGTTTGTTTTGTTTTGTTTTACTTTATCCCCATGTTATAAGCAATAGGTTGGTATAGTTCTTTTTTTTTTTTTTTTTTTTTTTTTGTTGTTGTTGGTATAGTTCTTGGTGTAGCACTTTGGCATACCCTGTCAAATAGGGTAACTTTGTGTCTGCGTCTGTTCAGTTGTCTGTAGTTAGTAACTGCAAAACTCACCATGGCTTCTATAGTGTATTGATCAACCTCACCTTGAGACATAATTCCTCTAGCAGGCAGCCACAGTGAGAAGAAAGATTTATCTCCACACATCCTCCTTCAGCTCAAGTTTCTCTTCTAATATTTGAGAGTAAACGTTAGTCCACAAGATTTTTCTAGATTCTGCACTGGTTTGGTCATGGCCACTAGTTCCATTCACTCCAATAAACGGAATTTCAAATAGACCTCTAAGCACTGGGAAGTCCGTGGTCTGCCAAAGGCCTGCAGCTGTATTCTTAGCTCTCGGCGTTTTAGTCTACATCTTAACTGAATTTGGCAAATGGACTTCATTGTTGGTGGTCTACCGTTTGTATTTCACTGATGATGGAACTTTCTTTTCTCTCATTCCTTGTTTTTTGTCTTTGTAGGTTTTAAGCAATGAGTATAAATGCTTTTATTTTGCCACACTGAAAGGTCCAGACTCTGAATAGCTAGGTTAGGAGAAATACATCTGTTAAGTGGACATCTAGTAGCATAGTTTAACTTACTGTAAAATTGTAAATTGTAAAATTGTAACTAATTGTAAAATCTAGATTTTTCCTTTAAAAGATTATCTAAATCCAGATTTAAGTAATGCCACTCGCATTTGCCCACTTAAGGGTGAACTTAATCACCTAGATGTCTACATACAGAAGTATGCTTGAAATAACATGTCGCAGATTCTAAGCTAAATTCATCTGATCCAAGAAATTGCTGAGTACCCACTATGAGTAGAACATTGTTTCTAGGCACAGAGAAGACGGCAGCAAACAACAGATAAAACTCTCTAACCAATCTTGGGTTCTAATGAAGACGCAACAGATAACAAATATTTTTTAAAAAAATAACAGATATTTAAAAGTAAAATACAGTGTTATCAGTCTTATGTTCTAATGAAGATACAATAGATAGGAGATATTTTTAAATAAGTGATAGTATGTCTCCACAGTGTCTCCATGTGGCCCATGGAGAAAAATAGAGTGGGGAAGGGTCGAAGTAGCACCAGTGGGTAGGGGAGTGGCTGCATTTGCATATGTAAACAGGATGATGAGAATGCTTCATGGATGGGAGACACTTGAGCAGTGACTTGAGAGAAGTGAGGAAGCAGTCCATGAAGATGTTGCAAGAAGAGCATGCTGGGCAGGGAGAGGAACAGAACAAAGGCCTAGACATGGGAGTTTGCCTGATTTCCTTGATGAGCAGAGGTGAAAGGCCAGGGTGATCAGTTAAGAGGGAGTGAGGGGGAAAGTAAGAGAAGTGAGATCGCAGTGGCAACAGGGGACCTGAACATGGACAGGTCATAGGACTTGACTCCAAATTAAGCCATTGGTTGGCGTGAAGAGAGTCCCGTGATCTGACTCACATCAAAGCTGTTCCTGTCACTGCTAGGCTATTGAGAACAACAGACAGATGTAAGGAACCCGTCGTTGTTATCAGAGTAGCCAAGTGAGAAACAATGTGACGGTCCATCCAGAATAGTGGTAGTGAAGCTGGTGAGAAGAGCTGAGTCTGAGCAGCATTGTAGGCGGTGCTATAGAGGTTTGGTGTGGGATACATGAGCAAAAAAGCTAGAAAAACAAAGGATATGAACAGGGAGTATGGGGTGGTGCTGTCTAGTGCCAGAAGATTTAAATTGGGTTTATGAATGACTAAAATGGAGGAGAAGAAAACAAATCATGGGAAAGGAAATGGTTTGGGACAGGGAGATGTATCTCAGTGGTTTGCATTGACCTTATGTTTATGCAGGAGGATGGCAGATACCTAGTTGGACAGGAGGACTGCCAGCCTCATCTGCCCAGCTAACAGTTCACTTTATTTATACATAATATGTATGTACATTTAATAGTTTGTATATAGTAATGGAGACATGCAAATGCTGTACAATAATACAGTATGTTGCTAAATATCCATCCAGAAGTAGCTAGACAAATGTAACTATATTTCAAATATCTTGAAAGGTTTTGTTTTTTTACAGTACTGGGAAATAAACCTAAAGCCTTCATATATAACTACCTCCCCAACCTTTCTCCCCTTTTTTCAACATTTATTTTGAGATAGTCTTACTGAGTTGTCAGATTGCCCCAGCGGGGCTCATTTGTCATTTTCCTGCCTCACCCTCCAAAGTACTGGAATTAGATATTTGCACCACCAGATCTGGGTGAGATGCTTTTTTCTATACAGTTTACTGTGGTTCACTATGTCTTGGGGGTTTTTTAAATTGTCTGTAAAACATATGTCATTCATAGTGCCATATTTTACCATATATCATTAGACTGAAAAATCTTTGTACTTTAATGTTTTATTTGATTTTGGGAAATAAGCAACAGTCATTTTAAGCCACAGTAGGTCATTAAGTTGGGGAGTGGTGATTAAATATTAACTTTTGGGTTTAAAATTGAAATCTGACTGTAAAATAATTATGATTTTCTTTTGTGATTCATAAGGCAACTCTCAAAATATTCATTTAGAATGCCTTGAGCAAAAGCAAAATATGAGGATGATCTTCCACAATGATCAGCTTGAAGAAAGTATTTACTTATTAATATATGTTATGAGTTCAATTACAAAGTTGTCTTATTTGTGCAGTCCAAATTCATTTACCACGTAAACTTCCTAAGCCACTCACCATGCCTTTTTTATGTTTAAACATATCCCATATTTCACCACCTTCATTGAGGGCCACAGCTGAGCCATACTTACCTTCAACAAGTATTTGTTCATTTTTTCTCATTTAATGCAAACCTATTTGGTGCAGAGGACAGGACTAAGCACAAAGGAACCTTAGAAAAATAAACAAAACCTGTCCCTGTCCTTGGGTGAGCTTACAGTCCACCACAAACAAAATGACTTGTAAGAACAAAGGAGCAGAAGGGCTAAGGAGATTTAGGCCAGACTTTGTGCTGTGTTTCTATGCATATGATCTCCCTTGTCTCACAGTAACCTTGTGAATTAAGTAGTCTCAGTCCTGTGTTGCAGATGAGGAAACCCAAGGGAGTAAATCGTTCCAGTTCACACAGTAGGAATAATGGAGCTGGAATCTGAAGTCAACAAAGTATGAGTGTAAGGCCAAATATAGAAAAAATCAAAATAAGCACTTATTCATTTATTCAGTAAGTAGGTATTGTGGCAACTTAGTGTATGGGAAATACTTGGACTCTGTTTTTTATACTAGTTCTTGTAAGCTTTCCCTACCCCTACCTCGTCTGTAGCCCTCTAGAATACTCCAAACTTCTGGGGAACAGGAGAGTCATATAAGACATAAAATATATTTGACAGTGGTTGTTATTATTATCATTGTTTAATTTATTTACATTTCTCTTCCTTCTGTGTGAACAAACTTAAGAATGACTAACTTATACCCACCAAAGTCTACATAATTTTGAAGACCTATGAGCTCAGAAGTAGCACTAATTAGAATTTATGTATTTATTTCCTAAGGTTAAAGCTATCTTGGAACAATGTTCCTGAGTTTGAAGGTTAAAAAGTACTAAAAATGTTTAGGAAAAGCAAAGATAAAATATCATGATAGAACGTGGATTACATGATTCAAACAGGTACTTTTTAGTAGTAGATTAACAAGATACATAAAGCATTTAGTAATAAAAGTAAAATTAAAAATTACTACTCAACTTAGTGTTTTTATGGCTCAGATTTTCACGTTGCACTGTGTATTTGCAAGTGAGATTGCTTTTTCTTCTCCCAAGACCTTTTTTGCTATGGAGTGTGCTATAATGTTGCATAATCAGGAATTATTGAAACACATTAGCTATATCTACCATGTGTTAAATTCTTTCTTTGTTATTATGAAAAATTTTTAACAGAAGAGAGACTACATTGCTTTGGCTTATGAAAACACTATTATGCTCTGTAACCTTTCCACTGTTTTATGTGAAATGGCAATACTTTGGAACTGACATCTCAGAAACTGCCTACTTTAAATCATTGCACTGTGTGTTCCCATGTGTGAATTTTGCTTTGTAAATAGACAGTAAACAGTTATCAAATATTTACAGATTTTTAAAAATTCTTTTTATGTGCTTTAGAACCAAGTTTCTGGTGTTTTCTTCACTTGATCTCCTAAGGATGGAAATTATACTTCTGTGAATCAGAAATACCTAGAAATCACATTTCTCTAGGGACAACTCCTAATTAGTGATGGTGGAGTGCTGGATATAAATTCCCAGCTCTTCTTCTTGCCTGGAATGATTCTGGGGTGTGTGTTTTACAATGTTTCCCAGAACATTTCCCCAAGTTTAAACTTTAGAACTCTGTAGCAACTTAATAAAGACACTTTGATTAGCTCCATCCACCTTTCTTTTATCACCCCATCACACTGCCAAACCATCTAAATAAACTACACCCTCTCAACCTTGAGGCAAGGTCTGCTTCTGGTTAGATTGGTCCTAACCTAACTAAAGCATCTGACATTCTGCTTCTCCCATGCATCCCCACATCCTCTGGGTAGTTTTGAAGCTTAAGTGAAAATTAATTCAGATTTCGCTCAGGAAGTTATAGTGACTGTGTAGTAATCATTGTTAACACTTCTAGAACATAGGGTAAAAGTTTTACTTCCATCTAGCTGATAGATCTGTATTCCCTCTTGCCTTGGTTTGAATGTGTTTTCCCTAACTCGTGAGAGTGCTAAGAGGTGGAATTCAAGGGGCGATTGTGTCATGAGGGCTCTGACTTCATGACAGATTCCCATGTTTCTTATGTCCTCTTCTTAGGAATGAATGACTTATCAGTGGGTACCTTTGGTAAAAGGAAGAGACTCAACCTATTTCTTGCCTGTCTGTTTTGCACATGCTCACTTGCTCCTCTCTTGTACTGTGATGCAGGATGAAGGTCTTTTCCACAGCTGTCTTTCTTGGACTTCCCAGCCTCTGGAATCATGATCCAAATAAACTTCTATTGTTTACTAACTGGTGTTTCATATTCTGTTACAGCAGCAGAAAATGGACCAAAGTACCTTTTTTTTTTTTTTTATTCCCACAGTTCTTATTACTTTTTTTGAAGAGAGTAAAAGCAAATGTGACCTATCAGAACAGAGTCAGTCAAATCAAAAGGATGGACATAATAGGTAATGTAAAAACAAAATACAAGGTGATCAACAATGGTTACCATACTGCCTCTTGCTATTTTAAGAAGAATTGCCAGTTATAATAAAATTGAACAAAACAGTAAAGAATAAAACCAAAGCATTGGAGACATTACAGGACTTTAAACAAGATAATAGTCAACCGGAATGGGCGTCATAATGAATATTATTGTCTTCACAGTTTTGCCTATACTTTCAAACTTGGTACTATCAAGCAAAGCAGAATAGGGAAAAATCAGTCAACACAAGATGGTGAGGGCAATACAAGATTTCAAATCAAGTTAATAGGAAATCAAAGTAGGTTACTATAATGCATCCTGCTATTTTTTATTTTTCCTTAATTAAAAAGATAAAAAGAAAAAAGTAAATACTTTAAAAAAAAGGAGGGGATTGAGATAAAAGAGGGCATAATAACAGAACAGCGCAGGTCAAAACATAACCATTTAAGCAAAATAGTGTTTCACCACAAGATATCCTGACATAAAAATAGTTACCATAGTGTCTCTTTCCTTGAAATCTTTGAGTATAACTTCATATACTGTAGCACCAAACATATCAAGACACTATAAAACCATTCAAGAAAATGACATTATTACAGGGTATTTAGAACCAATTAACAGAAAATCAACAATGGTTTCTGTATAATCTCCTTGTCTATAAAAGTTTTTACTTATAGTATCATATATAATAAAATCCAATAGGATACAACCTTTTAAGACCTATGGAGACAGAAGAATACAAGTTTGATGGGACTTCAAAACAAGATGATACTAAATCAGCACTAGCTATTATGATGACTTGTTTTCTCCAAAATAGCTGTTCCTACCATCTGATCTTTGCCTCATTTCTGTTGAGCTCTTTTTCTGTCATTTGTTGTCAGTTTGTCTTTTTCATTTCGCTTTCTGCTCCATTCATTGTGGCCTCTCTGCCACTGTTTCTGGAATCTTAGTATTTTCCTTTTTTAGAATATCCTGCAGTATTCTCTGTAGAGTTGAATTGGTGGTTGCAAATTCCCCTAGTTCCTCTTTATCCTGGAAGCACCTTGTTTCTCCATCAATTTCTAGGGACAGTTGTGCAGGATATATCAATCTTGGCTGGAGGTTATTATCTTTCAAAGCTTGAATTATTTCCCCCCACACTCTTTGTGATTTGACGGCTTGTGCCGAGAAGTCTGCTATAATTCTGATGGGTGTTTGTTCCCTTGTAAGTGATCTGTTTCTTGTCTCTGATGGCTTTTAATATTCTGTCCTTATACTGTATTTCCGGAATTTTGATTATTATATGCCTGGGTGTAGCTCTGTTTGGGTTGTAGGTGGCTGGGGTCCTGTATGCCTCATAAACCTGTGGCTAAATTAGGGAAATTCTCTTGGATTATTTCTGTGAATAGCTTTTGTAGTCCATTTGTGTTTGTGTCCCTACTTCTTGTATGTTCTTAATTCTTAAGTTATAGATCCTCTTATCATCTTCTAGCCTTTGTATTATTGCTGTTTGTTTTCTTGTTATTTTTAAGAAGCTTTTCATTTCATGCTCCCATATTACAAATCTGCCCTCCAGTTCAGATAATCTATCCTTAGTTTCTTTCAAGCTGTAATGCCAGTTTTTGATAGAGTTTTAGTTTCCTGGTAATCTTTTTGAACCTGCTTCACGTATTCTATGTTTTCTCTATTTTCTCCATCAAACAATTCTCCCATTTTTTCTGTTCTTCCATTCCACCATCTGTTTTTTCTTGGGCACTGCTTAGCATTTCTCTAACTATTCTACTTATATCTTGCTTCAGGTCATTAATAACTTCATTCCTGAACTCGTCTATGAGACTCTGGAGATAGCGCTTTATGTCTATTGGTGCCGTGTCTGATATTGCATGTTTCTCAGGACTCGGGGCGAGGACCCTTTCTTGTTGCTCCCTCTTCCCATATTTTTTGTTCTTTTTATACAAGCGAATATAGGAGACTCAGTTTCTTTCTTTGTCGGTTACAGTTTGTTTGAATTGCGCCGGCTAGGTGTTCCCGCCCACTGCAGTGCACTAGGGAGACACAGACCTGGGCAGCCTATCCTGGGCCCACCCCTCCAGGTCAACCTACTGAAGGCTTCACTGCTAGGGTACATTGCTAGGCACTGGGACCTGGTTTGGGCTAGCCTACTGGGTCTTAGTGGCGTCACACAGGCCAGGCACTCCCCACCAAACCCGCTTGAGAGGGGAATATGTGACTGAAGTCACTGCAGCATCCTGTCCTGGCCAGCTCGCCTGGTCCCAGTATGTGCTTTGCTGAAGCCTCCTACTCTATGGAAGGGTCCCCAATCCGCTCACTCACTGCAGATTGATGCAGGGCTCCTGGCCAGTCCCACTCTCAACTCCATTCACTGTTTCCCACTCTCAGAGCTTTCGCACCTGTCTCCTTGCTGTGCTGATTGGGTGCAGCAGCGGCTGCAGGAAATTCAAATCATAGCTTCCAGTGGTGCGGGGACCGGTTTCGGCACTGAGACCTTATCTGTTCCTGTTATGTCAGCAGGATTGCGTTTCCAGTTGGTTTTTCTTAGTTTAGTTTGTTCCTAGGTTGGCAAAGTATATCTCCCTTGCTTAGGATTTCTCGCCCGGCATCATTCCTGGATTTTAAGTGCAGTTTCTCAGAGAGCCTCTGAAGCTGCTGCTATCTATCTGCCATGTTCTCCCAGAAGTCTCCAAGGTACCTTTTTAGTCATATAACCTGCATTCCATGGTGACTGCATACTTGTGACTCACAGGCTAAACAGTACAAATGCATTAGTGCATCTGTTTCTAGGAAAATGGTCAGAGTAACTAATGCAAGCCTTTGCCACAGACTCTGAAATTTAGGTGCTGTAACAAAGTTCACTTATCACCCACTTTGCAGTCCAGTGGGTTGAGCAGCCCTACTCCATCTCACACCAGCTACCCCTTCAAATTTGCTTCACCAGGGAAAAGAAAGGAGACTAATGTAGAATGTTTTGTGGTGTTTCTTAGAAATGGCTTACAATGCTTCTGTGCACCTTCCACTAGGAACACTCTGTCATATGCTGCCAGTCAAGCTGGATGGGAGACTGAGGCCATTTGGCATCCAGAGGGGGGATATGAGGGAATAGTGTGATGCTGCCAGAACACAACTGAGTACTATGGGAAGCCTTCATAGCCGTTAATGTGTTTCTTACTCTTCGTAAGTGATACAGTATGGGTATTGTGACTTATGGAAGAAAGACAGCATTTCAGCTGCTGGCTATTCCCAGCATGTTTGAGCCAAAGACTAGGCAACAATGAACATTTAAGAACTTAAAAGTAAAAAGATTTTTTAAAGCTTGGGTACATTATTTATGACTTACTTTAGTAAACTGCTATAGTTTACTTTTTTATTTTTTTACTAGTACATGTTTAATGGATATAATGATCACATTCCTCATAGGAAGTTGGTATATGTATATAACATATCTTTATTCTTTTTCATCCTTTTCCCCTACCTGTATCCCATGGTCCCCTCTCCTTTTGTATAAGATCTGGCTCTCTGTTTTTTATTATCTATCTTTTGTTTTGCTGCATATTTATATTTTAGATTTCTCATATAAGAGAAACCATGGAATATTTGTTTGTGTATCTGATATATTTGACTTAGCATTATGGTCCCCTTTTGAGACTAGCTTGCAGTTTTCCTGATCTCATTTAATAAGAAGTATTCTCCTAGACAGAGAATTCTGGGCAGGTAACAGAGAGCTCTACAGACATATCACTTAACTTCAAGTTCTAGCACTACTACTTATAAAACATGTAGCCTTGGGCAAGACATTTACTTAATACTTAATACTTCAGTTTCCTTATACGTGCAATTAGGGTGATAAAAAACACATACCTTCCTTACAGGATTCTTATGAGAGCCAAATGACTAAATGTGTAATGAACACTTAGAAGAATGTAATACACATAGAAAATACTAATAATTGACATTTTCATTATTTTAATTATCCTCATTACTATACAATTTAAACCTACAATTTTGCGTTGTGTGCCCACACCATAAGAGATTCTGTGACAAATATTTCTATAACCTAAAATACTTTGATTTTTAAAAAAAACAACAACAACAAAAGCTAACTCTGGCTGAAACAGGGCAGAAGAAAGAAAAATAAGATAATTTCTTGGAAGGCCATGGGAGTAACACAGAGGACAGTAAGCGAAATTGACAGACAAGGCATCCCGAAGGACTTTAACCAAGGCACAGAGCCCTGGTCCGCAGGTGTCTCCTCCAGGAACTACCATTGAGATGAATTGGCTTCCACTGTTCTCAGTTCTTGCGTGTCCACATTCCTGGTAAAAAAGAATTTCAGAGAATGAGTAGCTGACTGGCACTCGGAGGTTCTAGGGAGATATGTCTTGGTTGAAGCACTACTCAAGAAGAGAAGGCTGATTTCTATTATGCTTTGTGACTAGATGTCTCACTAAAGCCTCATGTAGTGATGGGGAGGAGCAGGCTTTTCAGAGGTAGCTGAATCTAGAGCTTGTGACTGATCAGTAGTGCAATGCTGGGATTAAGGGTACTGGGATTAAGGCTGGGTGATTGCTAGATAAATCCACTGATGGGCTGACACTACCCTAATCCCTGCAGTCTAGGTAAAATAAAAAGGGGGTAGAAAGAGGCTTATTTACCCCTTTTTTGCTCTCACTTGTTGCTTTTGATGCCTTCTTCCACCATGAACTGTTGCCCCTCTGCCATGTGCCACCCTGCCTTAGAGCCAGCTGATTATGGATTGAAACATCTATAAACTGAGCTAAGTAAAAACCTTTCCACCTTTAATTTTAGGTGTTAGGTATTTTGTCTCAGCAACAAGAGAAGTAACTCATTGACAAAAGGCAATTTCCTCAAACTAAATCTTACTCCAAAGAAGGGCATTTTATACATGGCAAAATATTGGCTGTTCACTTTTACACTATAAAGACACAGGAAAGACTGAAGAACCCTTTAAGCATCTAGGGTCAAAGATGGGAACTGGAAGAAGCACATAAATAAGCAGTCCATTCAACAAGTGACCTTGGTTATAATGGGTGTAGTGGAAAGGCAGGAGGAGTGGGCTTAGGTTAGGGTGGCAGGACAAAGAATTTAAATCTGGTAGCAAAAGTAATTAAAAGTGAAGTGACTTCAAATTGTAAACTAGAGAAATTAACTGGCCGTGTTTGTATAGGTTACGCTGAAGGAGTGAAGAGTCATAAGAAGTTGTTTATGAATCATCAGCCTATTCAGCTATTCAGTGTTATCCTAAAGATTTATAAGGGGATATATTTAATATAAGACACATAATTTATAGGATTATTTTATATTTACCCAAACAGTCAAATGCAGAAGAGTCAAAAAGATGTGTCTGTATATTAGAGACCCAAAGCATCTGGTTGAGAGCCTGAATCCCCTGGCAATATCCTGCATGAGTTCAGCTGAAGACCTAGAGCCTGTAGTAAAGTTCTCTATGAGTCCACCTGTTAATATAGAGTCCACGACAATGTCTCATGCAAGTCTCTATCAAGGATCTGCACTGGGAAGGCCCAAAAGTCAGTGGTGGAAGCTAGAAAGTCTCCACCAGCGAGATGAAGGATCTGTGCCACCAGGCTGAGGGATCTGCACTGGAATCAGGAAGCAATGATCAAGAAAAGGACCAGAGCTCCCATGAAAAGAACTGCAGTTATCCTCAGTGACAGTGAGGACCTCAAGGATAGAAACAGCTGAGTTCATGAAAACCAGCATGACAATATTCTCCAGAAAAATCAACATCTCGCTATCTTTCCCTCTAGTTGTCCTTTTATGCTTTTGGTAACAATCCTCAGGTGGACCTTCCATACCCAGAGCCATGCTGATTCAGTTCAGATGAGTGTTACAAGTTGACCTTTAATTAATCCACCACAAACATGTTTTAGATACTACCTATTCTATAGCCACACAGTGTCCTATGATCTAGAAAAAAAAAAGCAGTGAATAAAACATTAGTAGGGGAACAAAAGCAATGAACAGTTGAAGTTATGTCATTTAATGGGAGAGTCTGTGAGAAATAAACCATAATAAGGACAGCCTTATCATGTCATCGTAGGGACTGCAGCTAGAGGGGTAGAGAGGAGGCTGTTTTTTTTTAAATTTTATTTAAAAGGAAAAAGAGAAAAAACAAAACAAAACAAAGCAGTGTAAGGGTACACGTAATACAGAACTACAAAAAAAAAGTAAAAAATCACCAGTTAATAGATTACATATTATCATCTTAGAGACAGTTGCTCAAGTCACAGTATCAAAGCATACAAAGTGGACATTCAAACAGTGAGACTGCAAATAGTTGTGTTCAATGATCCAACCAAAAACATTAATATGGTCAGCTATATAACACCCCTAAACACACTTGCTGTTGTATCTTTTACAGCACTTTTTTTCCTTCTCTTTTTTACAACAAAATTTACACATTTTGGGTTTTATTACTCCTTAGTTCTTATTACTTTTGGGGGAGGGAGAGAATAAAGTCAAATATGGCAAAACAAAGCTGTCAGTCAAAACCAAGGATAGACATAGCACATGATGTAAAAACAGAGTACAAGGTTATCAACAATGGTTACCATAATGTCTCTTGTTTCCTTAAAAAGAATTGTCTATCTCATTAGGTATTATAAAGTTGAACAAAACAGTAGAGAACAAGACCAATAAAACTTAAGCATTGTAAACATTACAGGACTTCCAAAGGAGACAATAGTCAAACCAGAATGGACATCTTAGTGAATCTTACTGCCTTCAAAGTAGTTGCCTATACCCTCAAACTTGATACTATCATACAGAATGGAACAGAGTCTAATCAGTCAAAACAAGATAGTGGAGTATTACAGGACTTCAGAACAAGTTAATAAGAAATCAAAAAAAGTTACTATTATATATCCTGCTAATTTTTAAAATTTTTCCCCTTAATTAAAAAAAACCATAAAAAATGACTAAAAAATTTTTTTAATGAATAAGGGAGAGATTGAGATAAAAAGAGGACATAACAATATAACAATACAGGTCAAAGCATGACTCTTTCAGCAACCTAGTGCTTCACCACCAAATAACTCGACTTAATAGTAGTTACCATAGTGTCTGTCTTTTTCCTTGAAATGTTTGAATAAAACTTCATATACTATAGCTTCAAATATTTCCATATCAAGAAGCCCTGAATAAAGCCTTTCCAATTAATAAGTGAAAACTTTATAAGGCTTCAAGACCACATAATGGGGAATCATGATTACCACATATTTTTATATATTTGAATTACATTAGGGAAACTATTCGGTGTTCACACATGAGAGATTGATTTATTTCACTTATGAGTATGGTCTCAAGCTGCGCCCATTTATTGATAAATATCTCAATGTGATCCTTCTTTATAGCTGAGTAATACTCCATTGTATACAAATACCACAACTTTTTTATCCATTCCTCCATTGATGGACACTTGGGTTGTTTCCAAGATCCGGCGATTACAAATTGTGCTGCTATAAACATGTGTGCACATATATCACTGTTGTGTGATGCTTTCAGTTCTTCTGGGAATATGCCTAGAAGTGGAATAGCTGGAATAAATGGGACTTCCAATCCCAGCTTTTTGAGAAATCTCCAGACTGACCTCCACAAAGGTTGTACCAGTCTATACTCCCACCAACAGTGTAGAGTTCCTTTTTCCCCACAGCCAGAGAGGAGGCTGTTTTACAAACAGAAATAAAGGAAGGCCCCTCTGCTGAGCCCTTTGAGTAGAGAGCTACATGATGAAATGTAGCCAACCATACATCCTTCTGAAGGAAACACGTTCCCAAGCAGGGGCAACAAACAATGCAAAGACCCTTCTCCAACATGAATGACGGGTGGTGCTTCTCCACATCAGCAGTGCAAACCAAGGTAGCATAGTGGACTAGATTATCAGAGAAAAAAATCTAAAGTCTCCAGAGCAGTGCATACACACCTCAATCAATCTCGGTAAGTATTGTGACAGAACTGAAGCAAATTGACGAGAGTAACTGAGGAAAGCTTTTCTTGATGTGGTTATTAGAGGGAGCTTCTCGAAGGAGACCTCGAAGCTGAAGGAAGAGAAAACTACGTTGGACTGTAATGTTGAGAGTTCAAACTTTAGTGGTTGGGAGCTGGGGATTTAGCTCAGCGGCATAAGCACCTGCCTTGCAAGCAGGCAGTCGTGTGAGTTTGATCCCCGGTACCGATAAAAAGGAAAAAGACCAAAAAAAAAAAAAAAAAAAAAAAAAAAACTTTAGTGTTTGATGATAGTTGGCAGTAAATCTGTGATTTAATGTGACCACCCTTGCCACATTCCATTCTCATTCCTTTTTTTCTTCAAGTGAAATCAACTGGTTGTCATTTTATGTAGAGAAATTTCAATACACTGAAAGATTATTCTGTGGCTATTATAGTTACAGTTCATAAAATAAATGTAATGAATTCAAAATTATATCCAGAATTTGACTCCTCAACTCTTCCATTTGAACTGAGCCAGAGAATTACAGACTTCTTCCCAAATACAATACTTCTAAGTTAAAACTGTTTGGTTTTTTTGTTTTGTTTTGTTTTGTTTGAGACAGGGTCTCACTATGTAGTTCATATTGTCTTTGGACTCACCATGTAGCCCAGGCTGTCCTCAAACTTGTGGCAGTCTGCCTGCCTCAGCCTCCGAAGTGCTGGGATTACAGGTGTGTGCCACCATACCAATCCTAAATCTAATACTGCTAAAAGGTACTACTTTACTTCGTTTTATTTCCTTTATTTGTAGTAAGATATATTGTATTTCTCTTGAAGTTTACAAAAACAGTTTTTTTCAGTCAAACTGACATTAACATTACATATGTAGATGAACTGCAGGACAAGTTTCAGGAATTATAACAGCCATATTTATTAGACCAGGATTGTCTGTTAAGTAGTGGTGTTTCATACGCTTTTCTTGGTCTGTTTTATGTTGCTATAATAGAGCACCACAGAGTGTATAAATTATAAAGGGAAGAAAATTTATTCTTCACAGCTCTGAGGGCTGGAAATCCAGTATCAAGGTGCCAGCGTGTGGTAAGGACTTTTGTGCTGTGTCCTCTCAGCGTGGAAGGGGCAAGGGGCAAGAGAGGAAGTGGCTGACCTCATCCTTTTATCAGGAAGCCACTCATAGTTCCCTCATGACCCAGTCACTTCTCAGGTTCCTACCACTCACTACTCCTGCGTTGGAGATTAAGTTTCCCACACTTGACATGGAAGCAAGGACACAGCCAGCCCTGTGACAGCACGGCTGTTTCCTGTCGGCGTGCCTCAGGATGGCTGTCGCAGCTTGTGACCTTATCAGCGTGGCACTTTATAGTCTCCATCATTCAGATCACCACATCTGACCCAGTCATCTGCTGTTCATCTGTAGCACCACGTAGCTCCCTGAAAGCTCCTTCATCTCATGATACAGTTTCATTTCCTCTACTCCTACCCGTTTTTGTATTACCCTGATAATAAAAAAGTTATTTTCTGATTCATGATATTATGGTAAACTTGTCAGATTTCTCTGTTCACTATAAATTAATACTACAAGGAAGGGAAGTGAAGAAGTTAATATTTATGTATTCACCAAATTCTTACCAAATCCTTACTGTATGTTGGCATTTCTAAATCATAGATCCTTGCCCTCATGAACCTTAAAGTCTCATGGAGGTGGTAGACACTAAAAAAAAATACATTTTAAATGGAATAAAGTTAATTACAAGTTAAGTACTGTGACTGACATAAAGCAAGTTGATAAGCGAAGAATACAGGGCAGAGGAATCACTTCAGTGGGGTCCCTGAAGGCAGCTTCTGCTGTGGTGACAGCAGCTAAAGGATGAGAATGCAGCAGTCAGCCTGAAGAGCTGGTGTGAATGCATCCCGAAAGAGGAATTAGGGAGGCAAATGCATGAAAGCTGAAAGGAGTTGGAATATTTGAAAAACAGAAAGGAAGGCCAGTGTGGCTGAGGCCTAGTGAGGGAGGGGGCTCCGGGAGGCTAGAGAAGTGGCCAAGAGCTGGATGATGCAGATTATGATGATAGACATAATTAGGTGAACAGTAAGAGTTATGGCTGGGGTAAAACAGAAGTGGGTACGTTGGCTGTAAGAAGAATGGGAAGGAAGGAATTAAGAGAGATTCTTAAGACATTGACTTGAGCAACGAGGTCTCATTGGCTAATCTGGGGAAGACTTGAGAATGGACAATGTTTTTGCTGATAATTCATAAGCTTAGGTTTGGACATACAGTATTAAATTGCCAAGGTGGCAGTAAGGGAACACAATAAAAGATACACAAATTGAGAAGTATTTTTGTGCTAGCTTTCCATCGCTGTGACAAAATACCTAAGAAAAAATTAGTTTGTAGAAGAAAAGATTTGTTTTGGCTTGTGATTTAAAAAGTTTCAGTCCCTGGTCAGCTAACATTATTGCTTTTGGTGCTACAGCAGTGAGGCAGAGGAAGGGTGGAGGAGGGTGTGTTGGAGGAAAGCCGTTTACTTTATAGCAGGCAGAAGGTAGAGAGAAGGAACCAGGGTGGGAGTGGTAGGTGACAAAATATATTCTTCAAAGGTGTGGCCCCAGTGACTTTCTTCCTACTAGGCTCCACCTCCTAAAGTTTTCACCACCTTCCAAGAGCACTACCATTGAGGGATCAAGCCTTTAAACCATGAGACTTCAGGAGACATTGCAGAGCCACACTGTGAAACAGTATAGAGTCATGAAAATGAGTACTCTCATTGTGTCCCATGGGGAAAGAAGATTCCTCAGCATCAGCCCTTGCTTCGTGTCATCCCGTCTTCATTCACTTACTCGGCACATACATATTTACTAGCTCCAGGAAGAAGTGCAAACCCATCCAGGTTCTCAGTCAGCTGTAGGGTGCCAGCCCGTATTGGGTGATAGCAGATCTTCCTTACACAGTGGACTGATTACAATGCCAGTCTCTTCTGAAAACACCCAAAAGTAATTCCTGCTAGCTACCTGTGTATCACTTAGTCTAGTCAAGATGACATTAAAATTAACCAAAACATCACCCTCTGTGATCTGTGGGAGCTGATAGTATAATTCCAGATCAAGGAGTGTCTTGATTAAAGAGTTATTAAGAAGCCAGGTTTTATGGTTTATATCTAGATCTCCCTTCCAAACCCTCATGAGCTCATAGGTGGGGCTTTGGGAGGTGATTGGATCATAGGGGCATGATACTTATCAATCGCTTCATCCACCGATGAGTTTATAGCTGACTTGCTGTTAGGAGGTGGGACTTGGTGGAGGAGGTAGGTCTCTACAGGTGTGGCCCAGAATAGCTGTCTTTTCCAGTTCTTCCTTTCACTGTCTCTGCTTCAGGCTTACCACGTAGTGAGCAACTCTCCTCTACCTTACCCATCTCCTGTTGCATTCTGCCTCAGCGCCAAGATAATGTGAACTGAAACCTCTACAAACTTAGCCAGAATAAACTGCCCCTTCTTGCTGGTGTTGAATATTTTGGCTTAGTGACAAGAAAAGTGACTAAGATACCAAGTTTCAAGATTGAACTGTTGTGCAAGTTTCAGTAAAACACTGAGACAAAAACATCAGATATTGGAGCAGTGGAGAATGAATTGAAGAAGAAGCAGTAAAAAGAGTAAGGGAAGAAAAGTAGTAAGAACTGTGGGAGTAATAAAACCCAAAATGTGTAATTGTTATTGTAAAAAAGAGAGGAAAAGAAGGTGCTCTAAAGGTTATAACTGCGTGTATATTTAAGTGTGTAAGATAGGTAATCCTATTACTAAGTTTTTGTTGGATCATTGAATAGAACTATTTGCAGTCTCACTGTTTGAATGCCCACTTTGTATGCTTTAATTTTGTAACTTGAACAAGTATTTCTAAGATGACAATATGTAATCTATTAACTAGTGATTTCTTACTGTTTATTTTTTTGAAATTCTGTATTACTTGTACACTTTTTCTGGTTTTTTTCTCTTTAAATAAAATTTTTTAAAAAAGAATAAGGGAAGATACCTCTGAAGGATTTTTCTGTGAGAAGCAAAGTTAGAGCCATAGTTAGAAAGAGGAGATAGGAAGTTAAGATGTTCTAAAAACAAAAATTAATAGGATATATTTCCAGAGCATGCTGATGACTAGTGGGAATGATTTGTGGAAAGAAAGTAAATCAGAAGATTGAAGGAGTGAGGTTCTCAGGAAGGTAAAGCTGAGATCCAGGCTACATATTGGAGGGTATTACTCTTAATTAGGGCAGAATGATCAGGAAGGAAGTTATACAAGATGGAGTGGAGAGAGCCATGGTTGTTGATTTGATAGTAGGACAGTGAATGTCTTTTACTCCAATGCTTCTATTTTTTCAAAGAAATAGGAAGCAAAAATGGAAGAACAGGTTTTGAAAACAAAGGAGAAAATGTTAAATGCCATCTTGGTGATTGGAAAATCAAGTTACTAGAAAAGCACAGCAGGAATTCTATGTGTGAGAAGGCTTATTTGAAATTTATTGTCATAAATATAATGTGAAGCCAATCAAACAATTCTGTAATTTTTTCCCAGATACTTCATTTCCAGTGAGAAATTATTCCACTGGGTTCACCTGAGATTTTACTTTTGTGAGCAAAATCTAGTGGTTGCTGAGTAGAAGACGGAAATGAAGGGCATTAAAAGGGAATAGAAGAGCATTGAACATAAACTGGTTAAGAAGGGAAATAAAAACAAGGGAATAACAAGCTCCTGTCTCTTGGATGAGGAGCCACATGGGACAGTGTTTCCTCCATGATGTCATGGTGGTGGTGATGGTGGTGATGCTGCCGCTGCCGCTGCTGTTTCCTCTCCCAACATGGCACTCTAGGCTTAGCCGAGAGTCCACCTGCTCCACAAAAAGCCCTTAGCAACCTCCTGGCCCTGCCCCAATCGAGATGTGTAATGGGACCTTTCAGGGCTATGATGCTTCACCTCCTGCCAGAGTACCAAGATGTACAGATTTGTGAAGACTCAGGACTACAATCAACAAGAAAAATTGGTTTCATATATCATGATGGACATGCATGAGTATGACCCTCACCAGAGTTCTTTCCCAGCGACCTTGAATTTCCTGTGCCCTGGGAATCTGGCAGACCAACTCTCTGGCTCCACACTCCAGAGGGTGCTATGAGCATGACCCCTATTACCTCAGCCCAGTGCTCAGTACCTGCCACAAATCCCTTAGTCCAATAAAACTTTTTCCTTCTAGAAGGAGGGTAGTACAAAAGTTTAGGAAGGATTTTCTCCACTTATTTTCCAGTTATTTAGTTTGCTTATTCAGTCCAAACTGTCTTGCAAGCCCTGTGGACATATTCATGGACAAAACTGATCAAGTCCCCTAAAAGGTTGGGCTGAGTAGGACCTTAAAGAATTAAAACCAGTAAGTGTAATTTAAAGTCAAATTTCTGTAAGGGGTATGGAGAAATAGAAAAGGACACGGTTTGGAAAGCAATAATGGGGAGAGAAGAGGTGATTAACAGAGGTGTGCTGGGAGGGTTCCTCCCCAGGAACACAGAAAGAAGTTTGGATGACATGAGGTGTCTTGGGTGGGAGGGTCGGGGTAGTGTCCTGGATGGGGAACAGTGAGTGTAGTTCTGTTTTTAAATGTCCCACATGGCTGAACTGTAAAACCAACAAATCCATGATAAACAAGGTGGGTTTTTTTCCTTTCTCTATTGTATTGTTAAATGGTGTTTTCATGATACTGCGACACAGCTGGTTTAAGCAAGTGGTGGTTGCACAATTGTCATTTAGAATGTCAAGCAGTGCAGCCAAAAGTCTCATTTAAGTAGACCATTTGTTTAAAATAAATGTAAATATACCTTATAGATAGATTCCTATTTGATTTGTTACTCTGTTCTCCAGTGCCCACACTGGAATGCCACTCATAATAGGATCCAGTTAATATTTGTTGAATGACTGAGGCCCACATAGAGTTTAATACTTAGAAACACAAAACATTGCCATTTGAACCGCTTCAAAGAAGTACTTTTAAGGTAAGAATTTAAACACAAACCCAAGGCTTCTTCCCGTTGCCCTGGAAATGTGGGGACTTGCTTTAAAAGGCTTTGTAAAAAACTTAGATCTAATTCACATACCATAAAATCCACTCTTGAAAGTATATTAATTTTAAGCATATTAACCAAATGTTGTACAGCTGTCAACATGACCTAATCCTAGAGTATTTTTGTCACCCCAGAGGAAATTCAGTAGAAGATATAGGACAGACCCATTAGAAGTCATTCTGCATTCTCCTGGCCCTTGCCAACCACTAACTCTGCCTTCCAACACTGCATCTTTGCCTATCATGGATATTTCGCATAAGTGGTCTGACTTCTTTCATTTAGTGTAATGTTTTCAAGGTTAATCAATGTCATAGCACATATCAGTACTTTTATTCGTTTTTTTGTTTTGTTTTGTTTTGTTTTTTGTTTTGTTTTTTTTTTTTTTTTTTTTTTGGTTCCGGGGATCAAATTCACCACCCTGGGCTTGCCAGGCAGGTGCTTACACCAATGAGCTAAATCCCCATATAGTATTTTATTCTTTTTTATAGCTGGACAAAATTCCACTATGTAGCTATCCCATATTTTGTTAATCCATCAGTTGACGGATAGTTGTGCTGTCATATTAAGGCTATCATAAATAATGCATCTGTGAGCATTTGTGGTAAGCTTTTCTGTAGATGTAAGTTTCACATTCTCTTAGTCCTATGAGTATACATGATCTTTTAAATGTAAAGTTTTTAAAAAACATTTTATCTTAAAAGTGTTTCACTTGTTATGATGTTTTAAAAGGTTGCATTGTTATTACTATTTATTTGCTTAAAGTGCTAGTTGAATTATTTCATTTTTCTCTAGAAATGTGAGTAAATACCCTGGCCTTTCAGGAAGGTGCCTGCTATGTCCCATGGCTCTGGAACCCCCTGAATTATGGCTCCCTGAATGAAGGTGGGCCACTGTTTAGTGGCATTCTGGTGGGGCATTGAGAGTACAATTCTGAATAGATGGTGCCTTGCCTTTTTGTCAGGCAATATTGCTTCTTCCTGAAAAAAATAATAAAATCTTGAAAGTTGGAACTAGACAGAACTATGAGACTTTGTGTAATCCAGCCCCTTTTACTGCTATTTGAACTGAGGGAGGCCCAGGTCAGTTGCCTTGGGTTCTTGCAGCTGGTTAGTTTAGAAAGCAGAGCCAAAAGCCAGATCTCCTGACTCCTGACTTGACTTGGCCTCACTGTCTGAATTTAAAGTCATATAATGCAGGAAGCCGTGCTGGGCCTAGGAAGAGTAACAAGAAGCCAAATTGCCTTTCCCATGAGCCAAGTGGCCAATGGGCTGGGAGATAAGAACACCTCCCCTCCCCCACCCTGTAAGCAACCAGCTGATTCAGAGGACAGGCTGAGATGATAGCAACTAAAGTACCAAAACAACTTGATTCTTGTATTGATTGATTGACTTTGCAGGCCTAAGGCCAGTAGTCCAAGCATCTATTAAGGGGATAACAATATGCAATATAGCAAACATGGGGGATTTCCTTCTGTCTTGTTTTTGAAATCCAATATTGTTCTGACTGTTTTATTTTGTTCTGTTTTATTGTTCTGTTTTGATTGGCCTTATTATGTTCTGTTTTTTTATTTTATTCTGTCTGAAGGTATGGGCAGCAATTTTGAAGATTATAAGAGGTATTGTGGTAGCCATTGTTGATTTCCTATTATCCTGTTTTGAAGTCTTGTATCACTTTGATTGTTTTGTTTTGATTGGCTTTATTTTGTTTTACTTTGGTTTTATTCTCTTTAAAATACACTTTCATACTTTTGTTTTGATAGCTTTTATTCTGTTTTGTTTCATTTTACTATGTCTGATGATATGAAGAGCTATTTTGAAGAAAATGAGTCATTTTGGTAGGCATTGTTAATTTCCTATTATCTTGTTTTGAAGTCCTGTATGACTTTCATTTTTCTGTTCTGAGTAGCTTTATTCTGTTTTGTTCCATTTGGTTTTATTCTCTTTAAAATAATGTGAATTTTTAAAAATCATATAATGCAAAATAAACAATGTATGTAGGTCATGTTTTCAAGATAAATGCTTAGAGAAAATGCTTTTCCAGTTTTACAGGGAAAAAGCTCTTATCCATGGCTTCATTAATTCATAGGGACAAAGGAGTAAAATAGAATTAATGAAGAAATACTGTAACTTCTAGTTTGTGCCCAAGGTGCCCAAAGAATTACAGGTGCTTATCTGAGATCATCATAAACAAAGATTATCCATTCCTGTTAATTTCCCTTCATGTTTATCCTGATTTCTTTGCATCACAGTGTGACATTTACATGCCAGTAGTTTGAGGGGGCTGCAAGGATTAGGCATAATTATTTCACCCAAGTATAGTCAGATTATACAGAGACTTATGCAGTTAATCTCTTAGCTTGCCTACATGTCATGCTGGATATAACTTATCCTACAGTGAGTCAGAAGTGGGAACGGGTTCATTCACTATTTCCAGTAATTGACTTCCTAACAGCAGGTGTTGTAACTGGTGGGAAAGGGTAGGACCAGAATGTACACTTATTTGAAGATCACAGATATGTGGGTCCTTGCATAGGGCTGTGTGTCATCCACAAGACGCTGAAAGTGTTGGCAGCATCCCAAAGCTAAAAAGAGGCTTCTGATCCCCAAGTCTCGGAATGTTGTTCCCAAGGACAAACCCAAGAACAGGTGCTGGTCACAGCCCTGTACCCGTCTTGACATAATCCTGGGCATTTCACCTCCAAGTCTCTCATCTCTAAAATTAAGCAGATAGACTAGTTGACTTTGACAAACTCTGTTGCATTGAGAATATCGCAGCTTCACAATTTAGTGGTTTTAGATGAAACATAGTATGTAAAAGTAATGAGTTTTGGCCTTGAAGTTTAGACAGAATTCATTGAGTCCTTTGTGATAATAGGCAATTCTGTATAACTTTTAAAGCCTTCACTGTTATCCTTAAAAGAGAGGAAGGGAGGTGACAACTGTACCTTTTAGGAAGGTGGTATTAGGAATGCAAAGTTTTTGGCACAGTGCCTGATACATCATAAGATTCAATTGTAGCAAATTGTATTATTATTTTTCTTTAGGGACATTTGCTCCTAATATATTGTTCTCTTTAGAAGTAAATGAATAAAAAAGTAGAAATAAATTAATATAATGCCAGTTAATTTTCATAATATTGTGAAGTATATAAATTAAAATGTTATTTGAAAGAGGATAATGAATTGAACTTGGGTACTTTTTTTAAGGCTGTGATTGAGATTATTGGATTTTAGGCACAATGGGACACAGAAGTAAAGTTTATAGAGTAGCTAAAAGAAATCTGACTTAGTTTCTCCTTGGCGTAATTATTGTCTGTAATAGTTTTTTCATATTTCTTAATTTGAAAACAGAATGTAGTTATCTATGGAAAACTTATCCAAGGTAGCAGTGAACAACCATTGAAATAATTTCTGCCCTACATTATTGAAAAACAAAACATGATTATGTGTGTTTATTATATAAAAATAATCTGTCTATGCCATCTAAACTGCTTCCTTGTATTTTCTGCCATTATTTTTGTAAATATTGTGATGTGAACCAAGGATTTAGAAGTTTAATAACTTTAGAATAGATACTCAGACATTGTTTCTCGGCATTAGTATGAATCACTGTCAGTATTTCATCGTGGTTTACCAAATTATCTGAAGGAATTTGTTTACAATAAGATATGTAGAGTCAGAATCCATCTGTGAAATATTGTGGGAAAGTTGGCAACTGTTGGTTGATAGCTTGAAGAATTAACTCTTTAGTTCTCAAATGGAGAGAGAAGTTGTATGTAGTTCATGTTTGTATGACAAAGTGACATGGCAATGTAGTAAGATTTCAGTGATCATGTCCAAACATATAGATCATGCATGTTTCACACCTTTTCTCTAGTACCATCTTTGTTGTTTCATGTGACAAACAGAGGAAAAGTTTTGACTCCTAAGCATAATCTTACCAACTTCTCATATGAACAACTCAATCCAGCAATGCCTTGTGTACCTTAGGTTCTTCAATCTCTAATATTAGTTTCTTTTATACTTCTTTTATAGGAGGCCTGTTGTGAGAACTCCCTACCTATCCTTTTAACAAAAGGCTTAGAGAGAGAAATATCAAAACCATATCCAAAAGCCAAGGTAGATTTTATTTGATCCTGAGGCTGTCATGTGAAGCTTTTAGTGTGGCTCTTTATGCTCTCCTATCTCCACACTCTGTTCCTTGCACTTCTTTCAGCCTTTGGGACTTTTTTTAAGGAGGGGTTGGGGTGCTGGTGATGTAGCAGGCTTCATTTTAATATATCTAATTAAGGTTACATGCATTCAAAAATTCTCAGGGCACTCCTGTTATTAATCAGTAGATATATTTTTGGTGGGTTTACTTGTGCTTCCTCCAATATAGGACATAGTCAGGTGTACAGATCTTGCCAGGGTACTTCTAAGTGTATTTAGAAGTGTACAGGGTACTTCTTTGTGAGATGCATTTCCTCTTCTTCAGGTAAAATGTCCAACTTTAAGTTTTCCTTTTCAAAATAGAAATGATTATTGATTTTTCATGATAAAAATATGACATGTTTAATAGCAAATACTTATATTTTGACTAAGAAAAAACTGTCATCGATGTAATAGAATAAAAAGCCAATATATAAAATTGTATTTTATAAAAAGTCCAAAATGCAAATAAGAACTTTGACCATGAAAAGAAAAAAATCTTTAACCTAAAATATATCATGAGAATCTGACCATTTGTCCACTCAGAAAAATCATATTAACTTTATAGTCTTCCCCCCGCCCCTTTTTTTGAGACAGGGACTCACTATGCAGTTCAGGCTAGTCTTGAGCTCACCTTGTAGCCCAGGCTGGTCTGGAACTTGCAACAGTCCTCTTGCCTCAGCCTCCCAAGTGCCAGAATTATAGGCATGTGCCACCATACCTGGCTTGTCCCTTATTTTCTTGATCTTGACCTTACCTTTTGAGTAGAATATCTACTTAACTAGGTATATATAATATTCCTAACTGGCCACTTTTACAATTATAGAGCTACATTTTTTCCCTTAGTTCCAAGGCAAAATGTTCTCCAAACTTTCTTAGTCTGCTGTAGGCAAGATTCTATTAAAAATTCTTTTTCTTGGGGCTGGGGATTTAGCTCAGTGGCATAAGCACCTGCCTTGCAAGCAGGCGGTCATGACTTCGATCCCTGGTACTGATAAAAATAAAAAGACAAAAAAAATTCTTTTTCTTAATTTAATCACAGTCTGCTATAAAAATAATTGGGACTTTATTTTCAAAGGCAGATTTTATTTGTGGCAAGAGCGAATTGTTTTTTTTTTAAAGAAACAAAAATATTCTTTGTAAATCTTAAATGTACTTTATTATGTTTTGGAAAACTATTTCAGTTTTCTATTATGCTTTTCTCTTTATGTTTAAACTAACTTTTGTGTCTTTTTTACTGAAATATGTGTGTGTAGAAATGTACATAAAAGAAATTCATGTGTATAGTAAAGGTTTTCTATTTATTATGCAGTTAATACCTAAGAATTCAGGGTCCAAAATATGCTCATCAAACAGGTGCATAAAAAATGATGATTGGTTTCAGGAACATTTTTAGATTTTCTTATTACTTCCATTTATATTGCTGCAATTACTGTGGAACAATGAGACCCTAGATGAATCACTTCGAGAATGAAAGCTATTCTTGTATTGTCTGTAAAAATTATTTGAAGAGATCCTAACATAGTCATAAAATTAATCCAATTTGTAATATTTTAGGTATATATAGAATCAATAATTAATGTGTTTATTGTCCTTCCTTTCATCTCAACATATGGTTTATGCTCTGTGTAACTGACTTGAGAAATTAATTCATTGGCTAAGTCTTAGTTTGTGACGTTGATTTCTTTATGACCTTTCATGAGCCAGCTTAAGTTTACATGAGTAAACTAATCTCTGCTTAGTTTAGGGGTGATTATAATCTTTGTAATTGGAAATCCCAGAAATGAGTCAGAGCATGTGAACTACAAGAGATTATTAAGGCAAAATACTTCCACCAAGACTTTGTAAAATCTTTTTCCTTTCATGGCTCTATGAAAGCTGAAACCGAGAACACCTTGAAACTATGGGTGGTATATTCTTTGTAGTATCATTGGTATTAATGTTACTCCATTTGGCCTCCATTGCTGTCTGTCTCAGACATCTCTAGTCCCAATGTATTTATTTGCCTTGGACAGCTAAGTATTTCTGATCCCTGTGTGGGCCAGAGATATGATACAGTAATCCAGAAATGGCCTATGCCTATTAGTTCTAGCAGTGTCTCTCTAGGCAAAGTGATCTGTCCCCATGTGTGTTCCCTCTGCAAATTGTTGTCTCTGCTCTTGGGCAATGTGAAGGATTATATTTCTCTTCCTTAAGTAAGAAGGCCACTTCTTGACTTGAGTCCAAGCTGAAAAAAGTGATACCTCATTGCACTCTGCTATGACACTTCCTGAATGAGGAATGATCCCCAGCCCTTCAAATTCAAGGATGTACTCATATAACTTTTTATACTTAGTACTGTGGAGGCCACACATGCAGACAAATAACTGGTATAGATGACACAAGATGACAGCAAATAAACTTCAATAAAAAGAGACTGTAGAAAGGCACAGCTGCTGGAACCGTAGTAAGATCATGACTAGAAGAGATGACAAAGTATGGTCTGCATGTTCTGTTACTCTCCATGAGCTGCACAACTTCTATACTTTTTCTCAAAATATAGACCAGAAGAGGTTTACAATGAGTTGAGTGAAGAAAACGATACTCTTTTGCTCTTCTCTTTGCATAGTCTCTGAACTTCTTGCTGTAGTCTGTCTCTATGTTCTTGACCTCTGTAAAACACTCAAGGTCAGGTGATTGTATAAGGCTATGTATCAGATTCATTCACTGCTGGGATGAAGGTAGATAATAATAAATGATACATTTTCTTCCTGACTTTTATCAGTGGACTAAAAACTTGGATGAAACAAATTTCAATTACATAGTAATTTAAGTCATTGGATTAAACCTAATATGTTTAAAGATGTTTCTTTAAATAAGCAGAGTTGCTAACCATAAAATATGTGATAAGGTTAATGGTGTTGTCAAGCTAACAGTTATGGTATCAAAAAAAGAGAAAACAACAGTTATGAAATCAAAGAAACTAACTTTCTTTTCAAAGGTTATTGATTTCAGGGACCTTGAATTATTTAAGGTTTTCTTCAATAATGACACTGGGTGTTGCAATTGTTTTTTCTTAAATTTTTCAATGCGTAGGCTTATTAGCACAGTAAACTAGAAATTTAACCTAATACAGGTTTCATTTAAGAGTATGATCTCAATGACCATCCATTTAGTTATAAATGTCTCAAGTTTATCCTTCTTTATGGCTGAATAGCATTCCATTGTATAAAAAAAACCATATCTTTTTTATCCATTTGTTGGTTGTTGGACATTTGGGTTGTTTCCAAGATTTAACTAATACGAACGTGCTGCTATAAACATAGATGTGCATATATACCTGTGCTGTGATGCTTTGAATTTTTGGGGGGAAGATACCAAGAAGGGATATAGCTAGGTCAAATGGTACCTGTAATCCTAGATTTTGAGGAATTTCCACTTGATTTCCACAGTAGTTACACCAGTTTACACTCTCACCAACAGTGGAGAAGGATTCCTTTTTCCCCACAGCCCTGCTACCATTGGTTTTTGGTTGATTTGTTGATAATAGCCATTTTTTCTAGAGTGAGATAGAACCTCAGATTTGTTTTAATTTGCATTTCTTGAATTATCAGTGCTGTTGAACATTTTTCATGTATTTATTTGCCATTTGTATTTCAGCTAAGATGTGTCTGTTCATTTCATGCTCATTTTGTGCACTGGGTCTTTAAATTAGAGGGGTTCTGATTTTTTTTAATTCTTTTTTAAAAATTTTTATTTAAAGGAAAAAAACAAAACAGTATAAGGGCACAAGTAATACAGAATTTCAAAAAAATAATCAGTAAGAAATCATTAGTTAATAGATTACATACTGTCGTCTTAGAAATAGTTGTTCAAGTTACAGGATTAAAACATACAAAGTGGACATTCAAACAGTGAGAATGCAAACAGTTGTGTTCAGTGGTCCAACAAAAACTTAGTAATATGGTCATCTATCTTACACACCTAAACACACTTGCAGTTGTATCCTTTAGAGCACTTTCTTTTCCTCTCTTAAAATTCTTCATATATTCCAGATATAAAAGTCTAAAGAACAGCTGGTTAAGATTTTTTTCTCACTCTCTGAGTTGTCCTTTAGTTAGTTGCTCTTCATAAGATGAGATCCCAGTTGTTGATTCTTTGTAGTATCATATACATCTGTATAAATAGCCCACTGTCCGAGAAACTGTATGAGAAACTGAAAGTGTGAAAAAGAACAAAAATGTATAATAGATATTGTGAAATAGGAAGTAATTGTTCAAAAGGAAAGGGGAATGGTGAGGGGAAGGATGGAAGAGAAAAGAAAGAATGAGAAAAAAGATAAAATGGAAACAAAGTTTTTTTAAATAAGGAAAGGAAGAGGGATACAAAAGATGGGAGATGAATGGGACTAAAAAAGGAACTAAGATATATCATGTACAGGCACAAATTCCCTGTGAAGAATGTGATCATTATGTATATGTAAATTATGGCAGTAAACTTAATTTAAAAAATAATATAATACAGATTTATGAGAAAATCTAGTAACAACTAATTGTAACTTAATTTCTAATACACAAATTAATAGATAATTCTGTTTCCAACTTATTTAAAATCATTAATGGATATGCATATATTTATTTTATGTTGCATTTATTAATGCATACATGGTAATTAGCATTCTACTTTTCTGGCTAACATTTTTCTACTCTGTTTAATGCATCAACTTAGTTTCCACGCTCAATCTTTCAGTAAAGTATTAGTAGTAATACCAGTGATATTATGATGGTAATAATTAACATCGATGAATGCCAAGCACTGTACTTATTCAGTGTATGCTGTCTCATCTAATGATTATAAAATTTTGTGTTATAACATATTTAGCTGTGTTGAATATTTGGGGCTAGTTCTAACTTAACATTAATATTAAAATCCACTATACCATGTAAGTATTAATAAAAATAAGTTAAATGTGAAAATATATTTTCTTAGATTTTATTACCTATAGCAGAATTCAAGGATACAAATAATTTTAAGACTAACCTATCTAAATACCATCTGTCCTCCCTCAAAGTACTACTTTGAATACTACTTTGAAATTGATGTCTATCATTTCCATAGATGTTACAGTCTAATATCTATACATCTATGATATTTATCATAGTTTTGCAAGTTCTGAAACTTATATGAAAACGTTATGCTGTGCATTGCCTTTTGTGACTTCTTGAAAGTCCGTGCTCCCTTCGTGTACAGCAACAGAGATGAGGACACAGGTTAGTAACTTTGTGAAACACAGCCCCCTCTCAGTCTGCATTGGATCTGTGTTACAACCAAGACAAAAGCCTCTGTTTGTTTTCCTGTTTTTCTCTTCCATATGCTTTCTCATTGGAGTCACTGTCACTTTCAGTAAGAATATAATCATCCTGTAGTATAGTATATTCCAGTAGTTTTTGAGTACTTAGATTATCTCCAATATTTTGAAGTCATTTCCAACATTTTGCTATTACAAACATGACCCTTCTTGTGCTACTTGGAAGTATTGAGTCATAAGCATGTAGTACATCTCTTAACTTGACCAGACCTTAAGAATGCTCACTTAGGATGTTGAAACAGTTTACATGATAACTGCGTGATTGTTTGCATTCTTCACATCCTTACCAATCCTTGATAATATCAGAGTTTCTGTTGCTGCTGTTTTTCTCCTGGTCTAACAGGGGTGAGATACATCTTATCTTGCCTTACTGTAAGTTGGCTTATTCTGTTTCTAATAGTGTCCACGACATTTTTTAGTAACTGATTGTTGATGTGTTTCCTAGCCCCTGTGCAATAAGACGCAGCTGGCCAGGAGCCAGGTGCTGATTAACTGAGGTAACAAATGTCTTCAGGAGCTGAGAATTAAGTTTGTGTTTGACTCTCCAACCTTTCTTCACTGTACAGGAGCTAGATAGTGGAGCATGATTCTTTAGTGACTCTGATAAGGTCCTACCAACCTGCATTAGACGATGTATGACTAAGAAATAAACTTCTATTTTGTGAAATCACCAAGGTAGCTGGGTTAATTTCTAATTTCATCATCATGTGGTCTATCCTGATTAATACAAGTGGGCAGCTTTCCAGGTGTGTAGATTTACAAACTTTTGATCATCTCTGTGACCCTTAACCTGAATACCACTTTATCCTGTCATTATTGATAGGCCATTGGCCTTTTTCTTATTGATTTGCAGAAGTTTGCTTGTTAGCTATTGTCAGCTGTGAGTGTTCCAAATACACTTCTTTCAATTTTTTTGTTTCATTTTCATATTGAATATATTGCCTTTCAATATATAAAAGCTTTTTGTTTTAGTGTAGTCAACTTTACCCAACTTCAGTTTATGTACTTTTCTAAATCTTGCTTAAGAAATCCTTACCTATCTGGATATCATTATGAAAATCTATTTTATTGTTTTCCAAAGATTTTATATTTTACTTTCTATATGTGTTTGCTTAATTCACTTGAATTCTTTGTAAAAGATAAAGTAGGAATCTAATTTTTATATGAAATAATTCAGCACTATTTTAGTTGTTCGTCGTCTTTTTGAAATGCCTTTTCTTTTACATCACCAGTTTTTCTTATGTGTGCTTCTGTACTATATTGTTTCTTGCTCAGTCTATTTGTCTTTCTTGTGTCACTTTCACAGTGCCTTAATTAGTGATTTCTGATAGGACTGATCCCCCTCAACTCTGTTTTCCTTCTTGAAAATTATCTTGGTATTCTTGATCCTTTGCTTTTGTAGTTGAATATTATCAAGTTTCATGATAAATCTTACTTCGAATTTGCACTGAATTTGAAGCAAGCAGCTGGTAAGCAGCAGTAGTGTGGCAGACTATGGCCCTTCCAAGGGGAGAACCACCAGTGTCTCCTGAGATGCGCGCCATGTTGGAACTTAGGACGCTGGGAAACCAAGCAAGCAGCTGACCTCCCTGGTAAGCAGTGGCAGTGTGGCAGACTGTGGCCCTTCTGGGGCGGGAACTACCAGTGTCTTCTGAAATCCACGCCATGTTGGAACTTAGGACGCTGGGAAAACAAGCAACCAGTGTGCCTCCCTGCTAAGCAATAGTGAACCTACTGATATACGGCCTAGAGTCAAATATCCCACTTCCTTCACCCTCCTTCCCTTGTCCCCCCATTAGCAAATGGGAACCAGAAATCTGAACATCTCTTGGGAGATTGACCATAGCAAATTGGGGGGATTTCCTTCTGCCATCTCTTTGAAAGCAAATATTTGTGTTACTGTTTTGCTTTGTTCTGATTAATGGTACTGCTCTATTCAATATTCTTTTTGAGAAGATTTTAAAAAAAGACAACAGAATACTAAAAATATTTTTAAAGCACAACATAAAGAAAAGAAAACAAGAAGGTAGATGATAGACAGACAGACATAAGGTAGAGACAGCTGGAGTAACACTCTAACACGTAACTGAAGATTTGCAAGCAAATGAAGTCTTTAGTAATACAGTAAGAAAGCTGAGAAATTTAAAATCAGGTTATCCTGGATCTGTTTCCTTTTCCCTGATGACAGATCTGATGAAAAACGGTAGGGTTACACCAACTGCAGACACAGGACTATTTTCTGAATAGAGGGAGAAGTTTTACAAGCTGTGCTAGTGTGAGGCGGTACCCAGGACCCTGTCTGCCGGGCCCAGGCCTCAATGGCAGGGTCATCATCACTGGGCCTCGCACACAGAGCATCTCTGCGGTGGCGACACCATCAGAGGCTGCCACCACCCACCAGGGTCACTGGTGCTAATATTTGTGTAAGTTGTTAACATTCTCATTCATGATTCATTTTTAATTTGGTCTTGTTTTTTGGTTGATCTCAATGCTCTGGGAAAATATAAGCATTGATATTTTTATTAAGCATTTTTTGCAAAATTCAATGTCTTTCAGCCACTTGGATGCAGTTTAACAGCAGAAGTGCTTGATTTCATTACCCAATCATAAAAAGTAAATTCTGTACCTTTTATAACAGCACAGAAAAGCAAATAAACAGTTCTGTTATGCTGGGGAAAAAAAAAGAATTTGCACTGAATTCTTAATTGAATTTTACATTCAATGTAAATGAGGTTAATTTCATGAGAATCCATGTTGAATCTGTCACCTTTGTATAATTCTCCATTTGCTTAAGTCCTTTTTATGTCTTTTGGCTTATGACATATGTTATTTTAATGGCCTGAGCTGCTCCTATTTTATAGACATTATTAATGGAATACATGTTTTCAGAGTGTGTCACTGTTATCCAGTCCTTACACTGATTTTTATTATTGATCTTACTTTAAAACACTTGCCAAATTCTCATTGCATAGTTCTAATGTTTTATTCATCAATTCTGTTTGACTTCCCAGGTAGATTTTCATCCTATCTGGGAATAAGGAACATTAATAAAAAGGTTGAAAAATAATAAATATTTGATTTCTTTCATTTATTTATTAATCTTGTTTTGTTCATAGTACTTCCAACAGAAGGTTAGATAGAAGTAGTGGCTATGTGTTTCTTTGATTTGTTTCCTTCTTTGAGGAGGAATTTTCTATATTTGACTTTTAGTGTGACTATGGTTTCTCTCTCCTCCTCCTCTTCCCCCACCCTCTTTTCCTCCTCCTCCTCCTCCTCTTCTTCCGTTCCTCGTCTCCTCCTTGCCCTCTTTCTTCTCCTCCTGACCCTCTCCCTGCTCCAGTTCTGCCAAGCACATAGTGTACTCTTAATACTTAAAAATAAACAAATGGCTCAATTGCTTCTTTTATTTGAAAGTACTTAATGTCAATGTGTTTTTAGATACATTTTTCTTTATTCATTTATTTAGTATTAAGTTTGACATTTGCTGTAGCTGTTTGGTACATTTTTACAAGCTTAGGAGGTTCCCTTACATTTTTTTTTTAGTTTGCTATGAATCTTTATCTTGAGATAAATTTTAGCAAATATTTCCTTCTACATCTGTTAGGATAATTACATGATTTTGGCCCTTTACATTTTTATTGTGGGTAGCTTTATTGACAGAGTTTTAAATCTTGAACCAGCAGTGCATATAAGAAGAAGCTAGGTCTGAGCCTGGACGTAGTACATATTTTATATACCTTAGAAGTTTGGGATAGCTAGTGTTTTATTTAGTATCTTTGTACCCCTACATATATATATAAATATATATATATGTTTTATTTTTTCTAAACTTTTTAAATAAAGCTTATGGTAGTAAAATGGAATAAGTAAAGTCCCTCTTTCCTAATCTCTGGAATAGTTGTAAGCGCTTATTTGGCACAACATACAAAACTGTCTGGATCTGATAGCAGATTTATTGGCCTATTTGTTTTATTTTTTTGATTCATATTTGTTTTGGGAAGTTATTTTTAATTAGTAATTCAGTTTATTTAATAGTTAGGGATGTGTTCATATTTCCTATTCTGGATTTGTTTTGATAGATTATATTTTCTAAGAAGTTTGTTTATTTTAACTAATGAAGCCAAACATAAAATATTTCAGCATTTGCTCTGTCTATATACTCTCTATAAGTATAAACTTTTTCAGTTATAATATATACTTTGGGACCTTCTCTTATTTATTCTTGATTAGGTTTGTACGATACTTGTCTGTTCATTTTTTCAAAGAACCAGATTTTACTTTTGTATCCTAATGTTTCGTTTCTTTGATCTTTAATTATTAATTTTCCTTCCTTGCCTTATCTGCTATTCATGTAGTTGAGTTCTTTCCTTTTTCTCCCACATATGGTCCACTGCTTCAGACGTGTTGGCATTCTTTTTTTTTTGGTACCAGGGATTGATTTCACAACCTCACACTTGCCAGGCAGGCGCTTACACCACTGAGCTAAAACCCCGGCCCTGTATTGGCATTCTTGAAAAAGAAATATATATCACATTTCAGGGACAGTGTGAATTGCTCTACATTTAAAGAAATGTGAGCTTTAATTTTTTATTTTAATTGGCACATAATATGTGTGCATATTTATGAAGAATAATATACTTACATAATTTATGTAATATATAATAATCAAAATAGAGCATTTGTTTCTGGGCTGAGGATCAAATCCAGGGCTTCACACATAGAAAGCCTGCGCCTAATTAGCATCTTTCTCTTTGTACTCTTTTGCTTATTTTGAAGTATATAATAAATTATCATACACTGTAATTACTCTTGGAACACTAGAAGTAGTTCATCATATCTAGTGGTACTTTGGTTGCTATTTCTCTCCTTGTTTCTGTTTCTGCCTCTCTCTCTCTCTCTCTCTCTCTCTCTCTCTCTCTCTCTCTCTCTCTCTGTCTCTCTCTTCCATCCTTCTCTTCTCCAGAGACCACTACTCTATTCTATAAGAATCAACTTTTTAATTTCCATTAGTGAGTAAGAATGTGTAATATTTGTCTTTCTGTGCCTTATGTTATTTCACTAACATCATGTTTTCTGATTCCATCCATATTATTACAAATGACAAAATAATGTCATTTTAGAGATGAGTAATATTTCTGTGTGTGAGTGTATGTTTATACACAATACATTTCCTTTACCCCTTTATCTGATTGTGGGCACATTAGGTGATCCCATATTTTAGCTATTGAATAGTGCTACAATAAACATGTAAGTTCAGTTGTTTTTAATTATTTCACTTCCTTTAGACATCCTATATCCAGTAGTGGAATTCTTTTAGTCTTTTGAGAAACTCCATATTGTTTTCCATAATAACTATACTAGTTTACATTCTTATCAATTGTTATATGGGAGTTTTTCTTTCACCACCTTCTTATCAGAATCTTATTTATTTTTACTGTTTCTTAATAGCCATTATAACTGAGGTAACACGACAACTTATTGTGCTTTTAGTTTGCCTTTTAATGATATTAATGATGTTAAGCATCTTACATTTAGCTTTGTGTATCTTCTTTTGAGAAGTGTGTATCAGATTATTTGATTTTTGATTGTTTTTCTTTGGTTGTTTGGAGGTTTCTTTTGTTGGAGTTTTTTGTTGGTTTAGGGCTTTTTTTCTGGTGAGTGTTTTAAATTCTTAATTCTAGCTGTCATTATCTCTTGTCAGATGAAGATTTTACAAAATAGTTTCTTCCACTATAAAAGTTGTGTCTTAACTCTGTTATTTCATTTTCTATCGAGAAGCTTTTTAGTCAGTTTTTGCCTATACTTTTATAGTAACACTAAAAACAAAAACAAAATCTTTGTCCAGTCCAGTGTATTAAAGTATTTCTGCTTGTTTTCTTCCAGTAGTTTTGTAGATTTGGGTGTTAAATGTAGGCATTTGATTGATTTTGAGTTAATGTTTAGATGAAGAAAGATAAAGGACTAGTGTTTTTCTTATGCATGTGAATCCTCTGTTTCCCCTGTACCATTTATTGAAGAGATGGTTCTTTCTTTATCCAATATATGTTCTTGGTGACTGAGCAAAAAAATCATATGTAAATTACTTGCTGGATTCTCTGTTCTGTTCCATTCTGTGTGTCTCTTTTTATATCAGTACTATAATTGTCTTCTGATTGTTTTGTATATTCTGTTCCTTTCTGCCTCTGCTGTTATTTCTGTGGTTGGTGGTTTTATTTAATGATCAGGTTTGATTCTTTCCTCTTTTTCATTTGTGTTTCTGTTTTACCAGCAAGTTTTCTCCATTTGCATGTTTTTGTGATGGTAGACATAATCTTTTTGCGTCTAAATGAGAGACTCCATGTGTCATCCCTGTGAGGCTAGCCTAGTGATGATGAATTCCTTCATTTTCTGCTGGCCTAGCAAAGATTTTATTTTTCTTTCAATTCTGAAGGATAGCTCTGCTGGATATAGTATTCTTGTTTCACAGGTTTTTTGGTTTTATTCCATTGTCTTTGTCCTTTACAGTTTCTGCTCAGAACTCTGCTGTTAGTCAAATGACAGTCTTCTCTTACAAGGAAATTGATGCTTTTCTCAGTGTTTTTAGAATTTCCTGTCTTGTACTTTGGGAAGTTTTACTGTAATACTCTTTAGAAAGGATCTGTTTTGGGCCTCCATTAGGGGTCCTTTGAATGTCCTGGTTCTGGAGATTCATATCCTTTACAAGGCTTGGGAGGTTTTAACTATTACTTTATTAAATCAGTTTTCACCCCCTTTTTTTCTTCTGATACCCCCATACTGTGAGTATTTGTTTACTTTGATTTCTAAATCTCATAGAATTTCATTTCTTTTTCTTACTTGTATGTTTTGCTTAACTCCTGTTTTTGCACTTAACCTATTTCCAGATGCTACAAAAAGCTGTAATCCTAGGGCAAAGAATGGAAGAAATGCTAATTTAGAATCTCTAGATAGACACTGCTGGGCAGTCAAGTGCATGTCCATCCTAAACTCATGAATATTCAGTAACCAGCTTCCTAACACAGTAGGTTCAGACACATTGCTCTGACCCTTCCTGGGCCAAAATCATCCCCTCTTGCCCATTCGCCCTGCTTTGATAATCACATCAAAGCTTTGATTCAGTTCGAACATTTCTTCACATCTATCTTGTGTCAAGCTAAAGACACAAGGTTGAAAAGCTCTACCTCTTACCTTGAGGAACTGAGTGGAGCAGGAAACCAGGTATCTATAAAGACAATTAGATGAAAATATCAGATGTGACAGATAATTTTTTCTCATCTCAGATATACCTTTGGTTTTACCATCCTATTTCACACACACACACAAAAACAAATTAGCAGGATGCTCTGATTTTTCACTAACCCTAATAAACTGAATAACCTCTTTATTCTAGTTTCTCCTCATTTGCCCTATTCTCCATTTATAACCAAAGTCTGGAAATGGTTTATAATGCTAGGTGTGCAGCAAACCTTTCCATAGTATCACTGGCCATGTTCAAAATAGTTTTTTGTTTGTTTGTTTTTTATTTTTGTACTAGGAATTGAACTCAGGACCTTGCACTTTCCAGGCAGGCACTGTGCTGCTGAGCTGTATCTCCAGTACTTCAAAATTTGTTTTATTTCTCTTTCTTATAGCCTGTTGCAGGTGGGATAGAATTCCAGGAGCAAGATCTAAGCAGTGATTCAGGTCAGAGAGTGACTCTACCTTTCAACAATGTCATCTACAAACAAGCTTCTAAGGTGGCCACTGATGAAGTGCAAAATTTATAGCTCTTAACTTCCTGGACACAGAGATGACACTTGTTCCTTTTACACATATTTTGGAAGTCAGTATCATTTATGGTATACTGGGAACTGTCAGTTTTCCAGTGTGCCTAGGAAGAAGAAATGAAAAGGGGGTGGGGGTTGGATTTATCTAGTGGTGTAAGTGCCTGCCTGGCAAGCACAAGGTTGTGAGTTTGATCCCTGATACCAAAGAAAAAGAAAAAAAAAAATGACATGGGAAGTTGTTGAAGATACAGGCCCTTTTTCTTTCACTAAGTGCATTTTTCCATTTTTCTTATGCAAAAAGCACATGTGCTTTCCACACAAAGATGAATATCCACAGAACCAACCAGCCATTACAACTAGCTCATGCTCCTGCACTTTTGGGTCATGCATAAGGACTTCATTGGTCTGGACATTGCTCTTCTGGGCCTAAGAATTCATGGGATAAAAAACCATTGTCTTGTCCTCTCTAAACACACCCTCTCATATTCAAACCATACAATACGACTGCACTAAACAATTTCACTCATACTCCAGTATATAAAAATATATCTATCTCCACAGGAAGTAGTGTAGACTCTTTGACTGACCTACATTCTACTGTCTGCCAGGAACTGCTTTATCTGTTTTCTTTCTGGCCACTGCCTCTATCCTCCAAAAATCTCTTGCTTGTCCTTACTCCCTGAACAATGAGAAGAGGGAGCACTTCTTCCTTACCTGTGCAGCTTGCCTGCTATTCATGAAAGTTTGGTGACGCAGGATTGCTTTGAGTCTTGACCAGCAAAAGCTTATTAGTCTGGGCTCGTGGTTTTTCATGGTAGTGGTGGTTGCTGGTTGGTTGGTTGGTTGGTTGTGGCTCCAGGGAGGTTGACAGTAAATTCTCTCAAAGACGTAAAAACATAATCTACTTCTAATCTCTCTGCCTTGAGTCAGTTCCGTGTGCCAGTTATACTACTCAGAGAAATAATCCCAGTGAAGGCTTGTAAAGAAGTGGTATGACCAGAGAGTAGGTGTATATTAAAGAGATTAATCTGGCTATTATCTGTTGAATAGATTTTAAAACAGAATTTTTTATTATGTTACTCTTTGATTCATTGATACTATTCAGTGGTAAGTTGTGCTTTTTATGAACTGTTTTCTGCTTAAGTTTAAATTTTAGTCATTGCTGTTCATTTTCATGGAAATATTAAATGTCTTTAAGGAAAAAGGCAGAAAGAAATAGTTTTTTTAGATCAGAGACTCAGAACAGAAATATAAGTTAAATTTAAATTGTCATAATCTTGGCTTAAGGTTCGTCTTGGGGGGGTTAAAATTGACATTCATAATTAGGATGTAAATTACCTAATTTATGTGTGTTTTATGATTGCTTGGCTCTGTTGTATCGGGGCACATGACTTTGTTTGCATTTTCTCAACCTTTTGCCTTCTGATGTTAGTCCTTCTAAGTCATGTCATGCCTGTTTTATTTCCTCTCTGCTGTAGCTTTAATTTAATTTTTCAAAATACTTAATTATCTGCCATATGCTATGAATTGAACTAGAATCTAAGCATTCAAATATGGTGCTTGATATAATTTTCAGTTTATTGAGGAATATAAATTAACAATCAAATAGTTACATATTGTATAATGTATGTGGGGGAAAATAGAGAACTCTGACAGCACATAACATGGGTACACAATTGAAATGGATGCATCAGGGAAGACTTTGGGAAGAAGTTACATTTCTTTTGAGATCAGTGAAGAGTGAGAGTAGATGAGGAATAAAGGGAAAAGCATTTCAAATAGCTTAGAAGGCTCTTGGACTGAGTATCAAGGTTGGAGAGAGGCCTTGTAGACTAGGAAGAACTTGGAAATTGCTCTAGAATGACATGGGAATGTAATTATAAACCTTAAATAAGGAGAACTATATATAAATTTGTATTAGAAAATACAGATCTGTTGCCTGTATGGTGATATAATTGGAAAAGGGCAAAAGTAGCCATGGGAAAATCAGCAAGTAATTGTAGTGATCTGTGCCATAATTTGTAAGTACTGAGAATGGATGGAGATAAAGAGAAACAGGATTATTTGAGATGACTATGACTCTCAGGTTCCTGGTTGGAAACCATGTAGTCTATGATTTGAATCTTGATCTTGTTCTGTGCTCTGCAACTTGTCTGTGCTTTAGGCTCACCATTTTACAAATGCAAATGTTAACTGAATCCAACATGGTTGGATACAGGTTTATAGCTCAGAAAAGAGATTCAGAGAAAGAAATATATTTAAAAACCATTGGTATATGCAGATTGGCTCTCTCCAATCTGAAAATCTGAAATCTAAAGTGCTACAAAATCTGAAACTTTTGAACACTAACACAATGCCATATATGGAAAATTCCATTCCTGCCTTCATGTGACGGGAGTATCACAATACAGGCACACTAAAAACGTTGTATAAATTTATCTGCAGGCTCTGCCTATAAGGAATGTATGGATCATAAATGAACTTAATGCTCAGACTTGAGCCCCATCTCCAACAGAAAAAAATCCTGGTTCCAGGCATCTTGGATTAAAGATGCTCCACCTTTTAAATGTAACTTGGTGTATTAGTGAAGACTCAAAGTCATCACCGACTTATAATAAGCACACTAAGAAGATAGGTGATTATTATTTGATCTGTGTTGAAGTCTTGAAGAATTTACATATGCTCTGCTGGGTCAAGATGGAAGTTAAAAAATAACAGGCTTAGACAAAAATAATAATACAGTTGATAGGGAAAATAAATTTTCTGAACTTTACTATAGTTTAGTGTTCCTTCTGATACTGCATTTTTTAAAATTACATTTATTTAGTCTAAATTAAAATGTCCTCATATTTCTTCACAGATATTTTATTTTTCTCTTTACGTGGCTGTCCACAAATATTTCTTACATTCTCTATCACAAATTGTTAGCTATTGCCTTGAAATATTCTGTGATGTTCTGAGTCACTTAATAGGTCGAGATATTTAGGATGACACAATATGTAGTTCTTTATAGATGTTTCTTCCCAAAATTTTAGTAGTTGTCACTTTTCATTTCGATTATTTTCAATTATGAATGACAGAGAAAACATTTCATTTGTGGATTTTTTTGTTTGGTTGTTGTTATTGTTTGTTTTTTAAAAGAAACAGTTTATTAAAACAGCAAATGCTTTTTATATAGAAACCATTTAGCTCATAAACATAGATAATTTCTTGCTAAAGTATCATAAGTACAATTAAATGCTGGCAATTGTACTGATTTGATAAGTCCTGAGGAAAAGTAAGCATTAGAAAACAGACTGGAGAAATTTATTTGAGCCTTCAACAACTTCCACATCTACTTATCAAACAGTAATTTCACAAAGGACCCTTTTGTGAAGATTTTTCTGGCATCCTTCTTCCTGAGTGGAAATGACAACTGACAGTGTCCCATGTCACTGAAGTATTCCTTTGACTGCTTGTCCTTCAAGTAGAATAGAAGCTTTTTCACAATGAGGATGTAAGATGTTCATCCTTACACACTCCAGTCTTGTGTTATTTCCTGGCATAGACACTATTTGTTAAATGGCTGAATGATTTATTATTGCTCTTTACTTCTGTTACTATACTGTATTTCCACCTTTTGTTGGCTTCTTATTCTTAATCAAAACATTATCTTATTTTTTTTTAATTTAAACTTAGGGATCTGATACCATGAAAATTTATGTTTGAACTTATTCTCTGCTTCATGTTAAAAAACCTAAGCATGCCTTTACGTATCTCTTTCCAGAAAATTGTATTGTTTTATCTCATAAAAAAGGAAAGACCAACAGCAACAGGAAGAAAATTTTGCTTCCTACATTCTTTGAAAACTTTGATATCAAATTGTGGATTTTCTGTACCTGCTATGAAAACCAATTTCTATAGATACCAATTGGGTGTCTTACAACTTAACTGAACTCTGATGCCAACCAACAGATGGCCAGTGATTTAATGAGCACAAGTCCTGTAGATCAAGGGCTCAGTCCTAAAAGATTACCCCAACTTCAGATGCCAATCACAAGTCTCAAATTGCAATTTGTATATGGAGATCTACAAAATCCTCATCTGGTTCAGTAATTTACAGTAATGACTCAGAAGTCAGACATGTGCTTTGCTTACATTTACGAGTTCATCACAAAAATGCAACTTGGGAACAGCCAAATGACAGGGATACATGTGGCTAGATAGGGAAGAAGGTCACATGGTCTCTCCAGCAGGACACCATCCCAGCACCTCTATGTGTTTACCAACCTGAGTCTCACCAAATCCAATCGTTTATGCTTTTTAGACAGCTGTTACTAAGTATACATAATTAGTTAAATCATTGACCATTGGATGATTAAACTCTATCTTCAGCCCTATTCCCCTTCCTAGATATTAAAAGTTTACATTCTCTATTCACATAGTTATTTCCCCTCCTAAACCCAATAATCCTTTGATCTAATCAGACCTCTGAAATGACATTCTAATTTTCTGTTGGACCTGTTGAAAATAAGTCAACATAGTTCAATTTTAAAATATTATAATACACTTGTATCTCAGAAAAGACTTAGTTTTAATAACTTTCCTTTATACTTATTATAGCACTGTTATAGGACCTTGTCATATATTAGTAATGCCAAACATTCAGATTATTCAATGACCTTTAAGTTTATAATACCATAGCATTCAGCATTCAACCCAAAGTACTATGTGATTATTCCAGAATTAGTTTAGATTGTGTTAAGCCACACATATTTTCAAATTAAAAATATTATTTCATGTAGAACCCACAAGAATACTTTGTAAATAGCAGAAAACATAAATTCTACTTATTTAATCAACAAAATGGGTTTATTGGATCATATGTCAAAAATCCCAAACATGCTGTGAGACACTGACAGTTTATCATGTAGTTTAATGGTATCCACAGAGAACTTAATGTCCCCATCTTTATAGTTTGAATGCCATCTCAGCTTCATGATAAAGCCAGCTCCTCTTACACTATGCATGGGTTTGTCCACCAGTGGCTTGCAGTAATTCCTATTCCCCACAGAAAACTGAGAACCTGAGATTTTTTCCCTTCTTGCAAGCTAATAAGTTATCCTACCTTCATTTCAGCTGGTAGAAGACCTGAGATCTCTTGGGTCAGAGATGGACCATTCACTCACCACAGCAATAGCAATGGCCAGCATTCCTATAGTGAGTCAGTGCTAGGGGATACCAGCACATACAGGACTGCGCTACAGGAAACAAACCCTGATGTTACAAAACCTGAATCTGTAGAAACAGGCAGTATGTGCAGGCTGCCCTTTACTCCAAAGGAGGTACTATCTCTGTCTTTGGAGGCTGTAAGCAAAGCAGGCTTTGCTCAAGATAGAAAAACTCTTATCTTTCAGTATTGTTACCTGTAGACATAGCCTGAAAAAGATAGTCCAGCATTAAGGCAGTCAGTGCCTCTTTGGGAGACATGCAGGAATATACACGACCTGTGCAGAGTTCTGTCCTAGCACTGCCGTGTTCAATGAATAAGACATAAGCCATGGACCTGAATTCCAAGGAAGACTCTGGAGATTCACCTTTGCTAACCACGACTGAGATGCCATACACCAAGTAGCTTGACCTTTGGCCTCATCACTAGGACCGTAAGAGGAATCACCTTTGAAACTCTATATTGGGGGCACTTGCAAGCCAGAAGAAGCAGGATGGGGCATTGGAAAGGCAATCAATAATTGCTCATGTCTGGTTAGAAAAAAATAGGGAAATAGCCTTGTATCATAGACATCAAGTTAGAAGATGAAAAATGTATGTATATTTTCTGAAGCATCATATTTTCAACAAAGATTAGTGTTTAGAGACCTTTCTTATCCAAAAATATGTATTAATGTCATCCTAGTCTTTTTTCACATCAAGCTAGACTAGCTATTATAAAATGCTTTGTTACTCAGGAAATCAGTCTCCTTAGCACAGTGTACATTGTCTGCAGCAGTCTTATTCCAGCCCAGCCCACCAGCCCCAGGTCTTGCCACCATCTCTCCTTCCCTGTCATGTCCAGTCTTCAAGCTTCTTACTTTATGTCTGCTTTTGCTGCCCCTGGTTTTGAAATGCCTTGCCTCCTCCTCTCTGTCTGCCTCAGACAGAGCCAATGGCTCACCTCGTGTGTATTCCCAGATAATATTGTGTTTGTTGTATATTTTTTACTTTACACCTATAATTTTTTCCTAACTTTGTGATAGCTGATACTTATATGGTCAGGCAATTATGTAATTAATATTTCTCTCTCCCACTGAATTACAATCCCAGAGTACAAAAATCATGTCTCACTTATTTTCTTGTATATTCTTAGTAACTTGCTGGTGTTAAGTACTCAAAAAATATCTGTTGGTATTGAATGTTTTTCAAGATTTTAGAGGCAATGTTACATAGTGGTTAAAGGTGTTGGCTCTAACTGGGCAAGCTCTTTAAATTCTCTATATTTTTTTCTCCTATCTATAAAATGGATAATAGTACCTTCCGATTTCATAGGATTGTTTTTCATTGAAAATGAGAAAAAAATGTGGTTTTAGTATTATGCCACCATATAGGAAGAACTCGATAAGTTCACCATTATGAAAATTAGGCTTATTAGTATGAGTTCATATAATCATCTCCCTGGGAGACCAGCCACTTACTTAAGTCTGCAACCAGGCATATTCATGATGCCAGGGCCTAGGCCAAGGTGAAAAGCATGGCATAGTAGTCTAGCATGGCATAAATGCCTCCTGAATTTCATTGTCAAATTCAAAGAATGCTGTGGAGATGAAACCATCAGGTTAGTTTGGTAATGATGACTTGTCTTTCCAAGATATACAGTCCTCTATAATTTTTATTAATTATTAAAGTTAACAGGCCTCACTTCTATCATTTATTATGTGCCCAATCTTTCCAGGCACTAATAATACTTGAATTATCTCATTAATTTTCATGACAACCTGCGAAATACAAGTTTATAATTTTATAAGTGAAGCATTTGAGTCTCAAAGAGAAGTTAAGGGATTTGTCCCAAATCATGGAGCTAGAAGTAGGGAAAAAAAGAATTCAAACCCAGTTTCTTCCTTATAAATGAACATATAAAAGTGTTCACTTACACTTATGATAGTAGAAATAGCTTTTAATCAGTGGAAAATGTACTTTTATAAAATCAAATATCTAATAATGCATCATGTTAGCTGAACAGTGCTCTGTAGAGTAGAGCTTTCTGACTCCCAGCCATGAGTTCCAGTCTGCTTTGTAGACAAGTCATAATTAGTTTCCAAGTTTAGCACATGGAATACGAAACATTGCATCACCAATCCTTGTTTATAGTAAAATCTACATTAAAAGAAGGCTTGGATTTTAAGTAGCATTTGTTTAGCTTTGTCATCATTGTTGAGCAGCTGTGCTCAGCACACATGGACAAGCGCACAAGATACAGGAGGGCCGTCCTGCCCGGGCTGTCCCTGCAGAAGGAGCTTCCAGCACAGCATCCCTGCACAGTTGTGATGGCAAAGAGTGGGTCCGCCCCAGGTACCTTCGATTACAGATTTGCCATAGAAATGCAAACAGATCACTAGGGAATCATGGGAGCTGCTATTCATGATCATGGATTAGGAAAATGATTTCTACAAGTGTCTCAAAGGAAGCTACTTGGCTATTGCCAAAGAACATGAGAGGGCTTAGCTTACTGCACAGAAAACTGAACAGTGTTCTCTTTCCCTGGGGAGTTACTATAACATTTTTTTTTAATTTGAGAAATGCTAGACAGCTTCATTTTCTTCCCATATTTGAGAATAAGAAATATTTTTAAGCACACACAATTGATATTATCAACAGATGTTTTTGAACTGGGGATGTTGCTCAGTGGTAGAGCCTGCTTACTTAACACGCTCAAGGCCCTGGGTTTAAACCCAAGAATTAAAAAAAAAAAAGATGTTGTCTGTTTGACTAGGACTTTGAGGAATCATTTAATTTGTACTCAGAAAAGGGAATGTACTTACTTCTTGAACATATTTTGTTCCATTTACATATAAACCTGCAAGAAAAAATGATTATAGAGCATTTAATTTATAAGAAGATCAGTCCATCTAATCCATCAGCTATATATTTAGAGAAGTGGGGGAGAGGGAAGAAATTAATAATATTTTGTCTTTATGAGAAAAATACTATATTGAGCATTCATTAATCACTTCTTAGTGTCAAAGAATTACAGACAAGAAAGAAATGAGAAAGACACGCTCAGGGATGACTCTGTAGTAAGAACAGCAGGTAGATGAACTGTTTTAACACTAGAATACTGAAACTGGTATCTGCTACCATCAAAGACCACCACCTCTAACACCAGCATCCAAGCCACTCTTAGCAGCTGAGGACAGCTAGAAAAAGACACTTAAGAAAGTGTGTCACATCACAGCAACCTCAAAACAACTTGTCACTCAGCATTCCTACTGTTTCCCCAAGCTTTTCGTCCTTCCTCCCTGGTAAATGACTCTGCTGTCCTTTCTCTTTGGCCCTAATCCTCTCCATTTGTTTCCATGGATGATGGGGGTCCAGGCAGCCACAGCACCTGCCTGGCAAGCACAAGGTCCATGAGTTCGATTCCTGGTACCAAAAAAAAAGTTGCTGCACCGTTTCTGGAGTATCTGACACTAGTGTCTTCAAGCATGATTAACATGGTTGCCATGATACTGAGCCATATGAGCAGTGTGTAATGCACATAATTCAGTCCCATAATTCAGTCTGTTGTAATTGAATGCATGATATTAGGTCCATATGCATGAGGCTTCAATGGGTTCCAAGTGAGTCATGGTCACTGACTCATGATGCACATTGATGCACATACATTGGAGTTTGGAATTTTGGAATTTTCCAAGGTAGACTCAGGCTCCTTGCTTTTTTTGTCTCTGTATTGATGTAGTAACCTTAGGACAAGGGGGGACAAGGTGCTGGCCATGGAGCTTAGGTTCAGTTGAGTGGAGGAAGAAGTGGTCCAGTAGCCCCACCTGTACAACTGTATTACATCCACCACTCACCTTGTCAGGCACAGATGACGACCTTGCTTTCTGTTTCTGCCACCTGCCTCTGTCCATAGTGTTCTCTTCTTTGTGCTCATCAGCAAGGACAGCTATATTAGCCCTGACCTGGATTTGCCACTCCATCCTGTGCTAGATCCTGTCCCCTCTGACCTAATCAAGAACTCTGCCTCACCACTCTCTTCCTTCCTCCTTCTCCTTAGTTGCAGTTTCTACCCTGTCTACTGAATTGTCTCTATTAGCATAGAAATAGGCTATTGTGTTTCCTATCTAATTTTTCATTTCCCTCTTGCAATTCTGCACCCTTCCTCTGCAATTCTGCACAATAAAGTTCACCCAAAAAATGTATTCATCAGGAAAAGGAAAACTTGTATGAATATTTTAATACTAAATTTATTGAGACATTGTAAGATTAATATTTTACCTTTGGTCTCTCCAGTTACAAGAGGTGCTCAAAGTGGTGACCATCAGTTTCCAAACATTTATTAGTTTAGCAAACTGCTAAAGTATGTATACATTTGGGGTGGCTGGGTGGGGCTCTGTACTTATAAGAGTAATGTAAGCTTGCTTTTTTCACTTCCTCTTCTCCATTCTCCCTGGAACTCACTCTAAGGAGTCCCCCATCACAAAATGAAACGATACATTGTCAAATTCAGTTCCCAGCTCCTAATTTTCATCTTCTTCACCCTGTCAGCAGATTGGACAAATGTGGTCATTCGTCTTTTTTAAAAATAATGACTTTATTGAGATATAATTCATATGTTAAAATTTTCACCCCTTTGAAATTAAAATTCAGGATTTTTTGTTATATTTGAAGAACTATGTAACATCACTAATTTGAGAACATTCATCACCTTCACTCTCTAATTCTAGAATATTCATCACCCCCAAAAGAAATCACATGCCCAATTGCAGTTACTTCTGTTCCCTCATCCCTTGGCAGCTATTAATCTGCTTTTGTCTATGGATTTGTATAGTGCCTATAGTTGACATAAATGACATCATATGTGTCCTTTTTGTCTCTACCTTCTTTCTCTTACTAAAGTGTTTTCAAGACTCAGCTATGTCATTTCATGCATTAGTTCATCCATTTTTTGTAGCTGAAAATATCCTTGTATGTGGACAGATACCACGCCTTGCTTATTCAAACATCTATTGTTTCTAGCAGTTAACTCAATGTGACTGTGAGTGTCACGTACAAGTCTTTACACAGATATAGGTTTTGGAATTGCAAGGTCATGTGGTAACAACGCTTCCTCCTTCCTTGTTGAAACACTTTCCTGTGACTTTTAAGATACTTTTTTTTAGTTTCCCCTCTAACTCATTTCCCTCCTCAGACTCCCTAACTGGATTTTTTCTGTCTGTAACTTCTAAACTTTGGAGTACTCTGAGGATCTGTTCTTAGTTCATTCCCCTTCTCTATCAAGATTTCCTCCCTAAGTGATCTCTTCCATCCACTTGGTTTTTAAATACAATCTACATATAGATGACTCCCAAATCCATGTGTTTAGTTCAGTTCCCTAAAATCTGACTCTTACCCATCTGCCTATCCTGTGTGTATCTGGAGCTTAGTGTATCTGAAGGTAAGTTCCTGACTTTCCCACCAAAATCTATATCGCCTATTAGTCTTCCAACTCCACAATGGCAATTCTGTCCCATCACCACTCATCCAAATTGCAGTCCTCTAGTCCTCTTGGACTCCTGCCTACCCGACACTTCCATCAAATCCATCAGAAAACCCCATGGACTCCACCTTTAAGATATATTCAGAACCTCAGCTCTTCTCACCATCACTCTGATCAGGGCTACCAACATCTCAGTGATTTCCTTGTAAATCCCATTGCCTCCACTGTGGGCCTCCTCCAGCTTTCTCTCAATACAGCAATAAGGAGCTTTTCACACCAAAGTCAGGACACATCATTTCTCTGTTTAGCATCCTCTAAAAGTTTTCCGAGTGAAAGCCAAAGTCTTTTAAAACACCTATAGATCTGCATGATCTGGACCTGCTGCTACATGCTGACTCGTGTTTGACACTGTTCCTCACTCAGCCAGGTCCAGCTGTGGGCTTCTCTGGGCCTTTGTGCTTCTGTCTGTCTCTCTCTCTCTCTCTCTCTCTCTCTCTCTCTCTCTCTCTCTCTCTCTCTCTCTCTCTCTCTCTCTCTCCTTCCCTTTTCCCTGTTCTCTTTTCCCTTTCTCTCTACCTCAGGAATACTTCTCCTCAGTTGTCTTTCTGGGATGTGTATTTAACTCATACGTGGTCAGTACTGCTAATAACTTCCCAAGATTCAGTCTCTCTCCCTCTCCTCAGGCATAAATAGTAAGCTACATTTTTCAGTTGGGTACACCATGACTTAGGTATAAGACCATTTTTCCAATTTCTCTGGCTGCTGGGTGTCACCATGTTGACCCAATGTGTGATGAGCTTCAGGTTCTGGTTCACAGTGAACAGAAGACTGTATTACACACACATTGGTAAGGAAAGAGCAGCTCAATTTAGTGACAGTAATGAGGGAAAGTGTGCTCAGAACAAGCAGGTTCACACTAGCAGAAAAGAAAAATGGCTCAAACGGGGAAACAGTGGCATAGGCAGCTAGAAGAAAGGAATGGAGGAGAATAAAATGGGCTTTAGGGTTTGAAAATGTGTACCTCACTGAAGGTGTTTCTCCAGATATGTTTGACAAGGTGCTGAGTCATCTCAATTTTAGTGACTCTGCATGACCTTTCCCATGATCCCTTCAGTTACAAGTGGATGCACAACATGCAGTCCAGAAGTATGTGCCTTTAATAAGCTCTAAGGAAAGGTCATTACAAGTCATGGCAGTGGATCTAATTTGCCCCACCCTGGATCTTTAGGAATTTCTTTCCTTAAGGATGAGACTTATTTTCCTTGACTCTTCTGTTCTCTTACCAGGATTGCAACAGTAAAGCAAAGCTCTTGCCTCCTGAACTCATTCTGGTTAGAAGGAAAAGTCATCAGATAAGTAAGCATGAGTAAATATACAGTGTGTCACCGGCGTTTACTGGGACCTGCACCATGCTGGGACCTGGAGCACCAGGAAACCAAGCAGCCCCTCCCCCCCTGCTGCCTGTTGTGTTTCTCTGAGCTTTAATATACATGAAAGTAGCCGGGTGTGGGGGCTCACGCCTGTAATCCCAGCACTAGGGAGGCTGAGGCAGAAGGGTCCTTGCGAGTTCAAGACCAGCCTGGGCTACAGAGTTCAAGGCCAGCCCGAACTGCATAGAGACCCTGTCTCAAAAAGAAAAAAAAAAAAAAAAACACACACACACACACACACACACACACACACACATGAAAGTGTGCACAGCTGTTTTGAAGAGAATGAGAGACTCTACGAAAGCATTAGTGACTTCCCTATTGTCTGGTTTTGAAGACCTAAAACGCCTTCCTCATTCTGTTTGGATCAGTTTTGTACTATGTTGTTTTGTATGAATTCTCTGTGTGTGAAGACATGGACAACTATTTGGAAGAAAACAAGAGACAATATAATAGATAGTGAAGATCTCAGGTTGTCTAGCCTTGAAATTTATATCTCTTACATTGCTTTCTTATGTCCTAATTTGTTCTGTTTTGTTGTGTTTAATTTTATCCTCTTTAAAATAAAAAAAATTTTAAATTTTATTTAAAAGGTAAAAGAGAAAAAAACAAAACAAAACAAAGCAGTGTAAGGGTACAAGTAATACAGAACAACAACAACAAAAAAAACAGTAAGAAATAACCAGTTAATAGATTACACATTATCATCTTAGAGATAGTTGATCAAGTCACAGTATCAAAGCATACAAAGTGGACATTCAAACAGTGAGACTGCAAACAGTTGTGTTCAGTGATCCAACCAAAAACATTAATATGGTCAGCTATTTAGCACCCCTAAACACACTTGCAGTTATATCCTTTAGAGCACTTTTTTCCCCTGTTTTTTTTTTAAAACAAAATTTACACATGTTGGGTTTTATTACTCCTTAGCTTTTATTAATTTGAGGGGGGAGAATAAAGTCACATATGGCAAAACAAAGCTGTCAGTCAAAACCAAGGATAGACCTAGTACATGATGTAAAAACACAGTACAAGGTTATCAACAGTGGTTACCATAATGCCTCTTGCTTCCTTAAAAAGAATTGTCTATCTCATTAGGTATTATAAAGTTGAACAAAACAGTACAGAACAAGACCAATAAAACCTAAACCTTGTAAACATTACAGGACTTCCAAAGAAGATAATAGTCAAACCAGAATGGGCATCATAGTGAATCTTATTCCCTTCAAAGTAGTTGCCTATACCCTCAAATTTGATACTATCATACACAATGGAACAGAGTCTAATCAGTCAAAACAAGATATGGGAGTATTATAGGACTTCAAATCAAGTTAATAGGAAATCAAAAAAGTTACTATAATATATCCTGCTAATTTTTTTATTTTCCCCTTAATTAAAAAAATCATAAAAAATAACTAAATATTTTTTTAATGAATAAGGGAGAGATTGAGATAAAAGAGGACATAACAACATAACAATACAGGTCAAAGCATGACAGTTTCAGCAACCTAGTGCTTCACCACCAAATAACCCAACTTAATAGTAGTTACTATAGTGTCTTTTTCCTTGAAATATTTGAATATAACTTCATATACTATAGCTTCAAACATATCAAGTCAGTGTAAAACCATTCAAGTGGATGAAAGCATTGTAGGGTATTTAGAACCAGCTAACAGAAAACGAACAATGGTTTCTATATTATCTCTTTGCCTATAACAATTTTTGTTTATACTATCACATATAATAAAATACAGCAAGATACATCATGATAAAACCAATGGAGACAGAAGAGCCATAGTTTGATGGGGCTTCAAAACAAGATGATATTAAATCAGCACTAGCTATTATGATGACTTATTTTTTTCAAAATAGCTGTTCATTACATCACAGGCAATAATATCAAGCAGCCCAGAATAAAGCCATTCCAATTAATAAGTGAAAACTTTATAAGGCTTCAAGGCCACATAATGGGGAATCATGATTACCACATACTTTTATATATTTGAATCATTACTTACATTAGGGAAACTATTCCGTATTCACACATGTGAGATTGATTTATTTCACTTATGAGTATGGTCTCAAGCTGCGCCCATTTATTTATAAATATCTCAATGTGATCCGTCTTTATAGCTAATACTCCATTGTATACAAATACCACAACTTTTTTTATCCATTCCTCAGTTGATGGACACTTGGGTTGTTTCCAAGATCTGGCGATTACAAATTGTGCTGCTATAAACATAGGTGCACATATATCACTGTGGTATGATGCTTTCAGTTCTTCTGGGAATATGCCTAGAAGTGGAATAGCTGAAACAAATGGGACTTCCAATCCCAGCTTTTTGGGAAATCTCCAGACTGACCTCCACAAACGTTGTACCAGTCTACACTCCCACCAACAATGTAGGAGAGTTCCTTTTTCCCCACAACCTCTCCAGCATTTGTTGTTGTTGGTTTTCTTGATCCTGGCCATTCTTTCAGGAGTGAGATGGAATCTCAGTGTGGTTTTAATTTGCATTTCTCTAATGACCAATGATGATGAACATTTTTTTCATGTATTTATTTGCCATTTGTATTTCTTCATCTGAGAAGTGCGTATTCATTTCAGATGTCCATTTTTGGATTGGATCTTTGAATTCTGGGAGTCTGAGTTTTTTTAATTCTTTCTGTTTTAGACAAAAGTCCCTTGTCTGAGGGAGAGTTCACTAAGATCTTTTCCCAGTTTGTGGGTTTTCTTTTCACTATGCTGGAGATTTCTTTTGACATGCAGAAACTTTTTAATAAGAAGTGGTCCCAGTTATTGATTCTGGGAAGTGAGTCCTGTTCATGAATGCTCTACCTACCCCTATGTCTTCAAGGTTTCTACCCAATTTGTCTTCCAATAGATTTAATGTTTCTGTTTTAATATTCAGATCTTTGATCCATTTAGATTTTAATTTAGTACATGGTGATAGACATGGGTCTAGCTTTAGTTTTCAGCAAATGGAGAGCCAGTTTTTCCAACACCATTTATTAAAGAGACTGTCGTTCTTCCAGTGAACCTGCTTGGCTCCTTTATCAAAGATAAGGTGGTTGAGTGTGTTTGTTGTTGTGGTTATATCTTCTAATCTATTCCATTGATCTTCGGCTCTGTTTTGATTCCAGTACCATGTTGATTTTATTACTGTTGCATTGTAGTATAACTTCAAGTCAGGGATTGTGATGCCTCTTGCCTTGCCTTTGCTGCTTAGAATTGCCTTTGCTATTCTAGGTCTCTTCTGGTTGCAGATGAATTTTAGGAGTGATTTCTCTAGATTTATGAAGTATGTTGATGGTATTTTTATTGGGATTACTGTGAATCTGTATAACAGTTTTGGGAGAATGGCCATTTTCACAATGTTTGTTCTTCCTATCCATGAGCATGGGATGTCTTTCCATTTTCTGAGATCATCTTCAGTTTCTTTTTTCAGTGTATTATAATTTTCCCTGTATAGATCTTTCACTTCTTTCGTAAGAGTAATTCCTAAATATTTCATTTTTTTGCTTACTGGTGTGAAGAGTGTGGTTTCTCTTATTTCCCTCTGTGTGATTTTGTTGTTAGTGTATAGGAATGCTATTGATTTCTGAGTATTGATTTTGTGTTCAGCTACATTACTGGATTTATTTATTATATCTAAGAGTCTTTCAATGGAGTTTAGGGGGTCTTCTATGTAGAATATCATGTCATCTGCAAACAATGATAATTTAACTTCTTCTTTTCCTATCTTTACCCCTTTTATTTCTCTCTCGTCTAATTTCTCTGGCTAGTATTTCCAGTACTATATTAATTAGGAGTGGTGATAAAGGACATCCTTGTCTTGTGCCTGATTTTAAAGTAAAGGCTTTCAATTTTTAGCCATTTAGTATGATGCTGGCTGTTGGTTTGTCATAAATGGCCTTTATTATATTGAGGTAAAGACCATCTATTCCAATTTTCTGTAAGGTTCTTATCATGAATGAATGTTGGACCTTATGGAAGGCTTTTTCTGCATCTATAGAAATGATCGTGTGATTCTTTCTTTTAGCTTTATTGATATGGTGGATTACATTTATTGATTTACGTATGTTGAACCATCCCTGCATTCCTGGGATGAATCCCACTTGGTCATGGTGTATAATCTTCTTGATGATTTGCTGGATCCTATTTGCCAATATTTTATTGAGGATTTTTGCATCTGTGTTCATTAGGGAGATTGGTCTGTAGTTCTCTTTTTTAGTTGGGTCTTTCTCAGGTTTTGGTGCTAGAGTAATATTTGCTTCCAGGAATGACTTAGGAAGGATTGCTTCCCTTTCAGTTTCATTGAATAGTTTGAGGAGTGTCAGCATTAGGTCTTCTTTGTATTTCTTGTAGAATTCTGCAGTGAATCCATCTGGGCCTGGGTTCTTCTTTGTAGGTAAGGACTTAATTACATTTTCAATTTCATTAATAGATTTTGGGTTACTCAGCAGTTCTACATCCTCTTGATCTAGCTTTGGTACTTCATATGTTTCTAAGAATCTGTCTATTTCTTCTGTGTTATCAAACCTTTGAGAGTAGAGGTTTTCGAAATAGGTGTTGATAATCTTCTGTATTTCTGTAGCATCTGTAGTGATTTCACCTTTTTCATTTCTTATTGCATGAATTTGAGCTTTTTCTTCCCTTTTTAAAATAAGGCGGGCTAGGGACTTATCGATTTTATTTATTCTTTCAAAGAACCAACTCTTTGATTCGTTGATTCTTTGGATTGTTTTCTTGGTCTCTATTGCGTTCATTTCTGCTCTGATTTTTATAATTTCCTCTCTTCTTTTGGCTTTGGGCTTGACTTGCTCTTCTTTTTCTAGCTGTTTGAAGTGTAGCATCCGGTTATTTATTTGTATTCGTTCTGTTTTCCTGATGTGGGAACTCAGTGCAATAAATTTGCCTCTGAGGATGGCTTTCATTGCATCCCACAGATTCTGGTAAGTTGTATCTGTATTTTCATTTTCTTGTAGGTATTGTTTAATTTCTTCTTTAATTTCCTCTGTGACCCACTGATTACTCAATAGTGTGTTATTCAGTTTCCATGTGTTTGTGGGATTTTTGCAGTATCTTTTATCATTAATTTCTAATTTCAAAGCACTATGATCTGATAACATGTAAGGGATGATTTCAACTCTTTTGCATATGTTTAAATATGTTCTGTGAGCTAATATATGGTCTGTTTTAGAGAATGACTCACATACTGCTGAGAAGAATGTGTATTCTGATGCTGTAGGGTAAAACATTCTGTATATGTCTATCAAGTCCATTTGTTTACAGGTGTGATTCAGTTCTGTTATTTCTTTGCTCATTTTCTATCTGGTTGATCTGTCACTTGGTGTCAATGGCGTGTTAAGGTCTCCTATTACAATTGTGTTACTGATAATTTGAGTTCATTTCTGTTAATAGTTGTTTTATATAACTTGGTGCTCTGGAGTTTGGTGCATATATATTTAAGATAGTTATTTCTTCCTCTTGGAGTTTTCCCCTAATGAGTATGTAGTGACCTTCTTTGTCCTTTATGGTCATTGTTGGTTTAAAGTTCACGTTGTCTGCAAACAGAATGGCTACTCCTGCTTTTTTTTTTTTTTTTTTTTTTTTTGATTCCTGTTGCATGAAGTATTGTTTTCCATCCTTTGACTTTCAGTCTGTGAGTATCCTTCTGGGTTAGATGGGTTTCCTGTAAACAGCATATGGTTGAATTTTGTTTCTTGATCCATTCTGCTAGTCTGTTTCTTTTGATTGATGCATTGAGACCATTTACATTAATGCTTATAACTGTTACATGCTGGTTTATTGTTGACGTGTTATCTCTGCTGTTGCATTTTTATCTTTCTGTTCTGTTTACTTATCTGCTTTGCTTAGTGGTTTTTTTCCTTTGTGTATCTAAACTGTCTCTCAATATTTTTTGCAGGGTTGGCGTGGTGTTCATGAAGTTCTTCAGCTGTTCTTTGTCATGGAAGTATCGTATTTCACCATTGATTTTGAATGATAGTTTTTCAGGGTACATCAGTCTAGGTTGGAAATCATTTTGGCTTTAGGATCTGGAATACTTCACTCCATGCTCTTCTTGACTTTATTGTTTGTGCTGAGAAGTCTGCTGTGATTCTGGTAGGTTTGCCTTTATAAGTGATCTGTCTTTTCTCTCTGACAGCTTTTAATAATGTATTCTTGTGTTGGATTTCTGGGACAATGATTATTATATGTCTGGGTATAGTTTTATTTTGGTTATGACTATTTGGAGTTCTATAGGCTTCACTGAACCTGATGTCGGTTTCTGATCTCACGCTTGGGGCATTTTCAGCTATTACTTCACTAAATATCCTCTTGACATCCTTTATGTTGTCCCCTTCTTTTTTATTAATCCCTATCAATCTTATGTTGTTTTTCTTTACATCATCTTGCAGTTGTTGAATTGTTATTTCCTGATTCCTTGTTATTTTTAAAAGATCTTTCCTGTTCACTAGCTGCAATCCTGTCTTCAAGGTCTGAAATTCTATCTTTGCTTTCATTGAGGCAGTTTTTATAGCTTTCAGTGGAGTTTTTTATTTCCTGTATATCTCTGTGCATCTGCATTATGTATTGTTTGTTTCTTAAACTGCTCATCTAGGGATTCTATCTTTTTGTTTAGTTCCTCCAACTTTTTAACTGTGTTTTCTTTAGATATATTCAGAATCTCTTTCATTTCTTTTATCGTTTCTTCTTTTACCTGGGAGATTATTTCGAGTTTGAATTCCTTTAAAGCTTCCTGGAGTTGCTTGTTTACTTCAGTAGCTATTATGTCCGATATTTGAGGTGTATGGCATATATTTTCTTCTGTATACATCGCTCCTAGGGCTTCTTGAGATGGGCTGGAGGTTTGAGGTTGTAATTTGATCTTTTGTTTTGTCATTTTCCTATATTTCTGTGTTTCAAGTGTTATTCAAAAGCTTCCTCAGGTTCTGTTGGAAATCCACTTCTATGTTCGCAGCTCCTGGGACTCTGGCACCCAGTTCCCCCAGGCCGCTGGGCCTCTGGAACCATTGGACATCTTCTGCCTATTTAGAACTCCGTAGTTCCAGATAAGCTGGGCTCCAGGGACACTGCGCCTGCCTGCTTGCTTGAAACTCCACAGTTCTCCGAACGCAGCCGGAGGGAGAGGGAGGCAGATGTAGGAGCCTTGGGCCCACTTAGCCTCTTTACTGCACCCAGAATCCTCCGGGGTCCCAAACAGTCTGGGCTTGGGGCAGAGTGCACTGGGCACTTACTGCAGGCCACGGGGCCTCTTGAACTGGTGATGCTCGCCTGCTTTGCTGAGAAATCCACAGTCCTCCAGACATACAGGGAGGCAGATGCAGGTGCCCCAGATCTACCCAGCCCTTACTCTGCACCCTTATGGTGCAAGAGTCCCAAATAGGCTGGGCTCTGGGGATAGTGTGTGCCCGCCTGCTTGCTGGAAACTCCACAGTTCTCTGAGCACATCCGAAATGAAGAGGTGGATGTAGATGCCTCAGACCCACTTAGCCACTTCACTGTACCCGGAAGCCTGGAGGGTCCCGAACAGTCTGGGCTTGGGGCAGAGTGCACTGGGCACTTAACGCAGGCCGCGGGGCCTCTGGAACTGGTGATGCTTGCCTGCTTGCTGAGAAATCCACAGTCCTCCAGACACACGGGGAGGCGGATGCAGGTGCCCCAGATCCGCCCAGCCCTTACTCTGCACCCAGAAGGTGGGAGAGTCCCAAATAGGCTGGGCTCCAGGGATAGTGTGTGCCCACCTGCTTGCTGGAAACTCCCAGCACAGCCGGAATGGGGAGCTAAAATATAAATTTTTAAATATATATATATATATATATATATATATATATATATATATATATATAGTATGTCAGGTGTTGTATGGTACAGTGGAGATAAACAAGAGCAAGCAAAGGGAAAGTGTATACAAGGCAGTAATTTGCTTCATTTGGTATCAGAGAAGGCTTTAGTAATCAAATGGTATCGAAGCATAGTCTTGCACTCATTAGGATTAGCTTTTCTTATATGTAAAACACTAAACACGGGCATGCTTAAACAAGATTAAAGGTACTTCTTTCAAATAAGCAAAACATGCAAATCAGACCAGCCTGGTAATGAGGCTCCATGGGTTTGCTGGCAGCCCAGGATCCTTGAGTTTAAAACTCTACACAACTCCAGTGTGGTCCTCATGGCACCAAATGTTACCATCACACCAGCCAGCCATCTGGGTCAGAGAAAGCCTCCCTGCACTAGAAGGAATTATTCAATTTGCCCTGGATTTTTCAGTACATTAATAATTTTTATCAGGAGATAGGGTTATTTGTTCATTTGTTTTGTCTGGAAATTAAAACCATGGCTTTAATGCTGAGCTATATTCGCATCCTTTTTTAATGTTATATTTTGAGATAGAGTCTTGCTAAGTCACTAAGGTGGCCAGATTGGACTAGAATTTGTGATCCTAGAATTTGTGGACTAGAATTTGTCTCAGCCTCCCAGTGCTGGGATTACAAGTGTGTCTTACCACACCCAGAAGAAAAGGTTTTAATAAACAATTCTCTCACTATCTTACTGTACAGTCTTTGAGCATTTCAGTCCTGGGACTCTGGACTTTATTTCTGAAATAAAGATTGGAATAAACTCTTCAACTCTAAATGGTTCTAAAATAATCATCTAACTTTTAAATTTTCCACCTCTTTTTCTTAAATAAATATGAAACCTATATGACCAGCTGATCAAACAGTTCAGTTATTTAATGTTAAATTCACTTTTTATTTTAACAGTTACATTCAAAAACCTCAAAATTTATTTACTTCCTGGTAAACTTTAAAATTTTGAATCAGTGACACATATTATTCTGAGGTTTTTTTTTTTTTTTAAATTGTCACGTATATTATCCAAAACTGGGAAGTCAGGTAGTGAATGGCCCTCAGCAGCCACCTGTCTAGGTTCACTTGTGAAGGTTCTGATGTGCCCCTGCCTGCCTGCTGAGAACCCTCCTAGCCTCAGCAGCTTTCTTTGATAAACAGAGTGCTTTGTTTTATAACCTCAACACCATGCATGATCCCATCTTCTAAATTAGTGAGAGCTTAAGGCCAAAGCATTTTATTTAAGATAAGTTGTCAAATTTAAAGTTAAATGATGAAAACATTTGAAGCAAAGCTTTATATAACCAATGGAGTGAAAATTGGTAAATGTCTTATGTTTAAATTTCTGAACCACTCGGTTCAGTTCCTTTTTTCTTGATTTTTTTTCCTGATAAATGACTTTAAGGTAAGGAATTGAACCAATAACTATAAAGTAGCTAACAGAACTGTGTCCATGTGGATGAGCAGTCTCTCCTTACTCCATGTGCAGATTTACCTGTGAGCAGCTTCTGAGAACTAAGCCTTCTGGAGCCCAAGGCCCAGGACCGGAGGAGCAAGTGTGCTTTCCGCATTTGTGGTCCTGCATTTACAGTCCCCACGCTCTATAAATACAGATTCTTACTCTGTCTGTGCTATTGGTTGATTTTAAACTCACAGAGTTTGAAGTTGAATATAAGTAAAGCTTCTAAGATAAGAGCAGTGCTTTATGGTAAGAACAGATTATTAACATTTCAGTATTTCTTGAAGGTAGGTGATGCTATTTAGTTTGGTCATTTACTCATTCCTTCATTCATTCATTCATTCATTCATTCATTCATTTATTCTACAAATATTTAACAGCAGCCTGTTGTTTGCTAGGTGCTGCCCTAGAAGGGAGGACTGCAGATGTTAACTGAGCAAAGCACTTCTGCTGCCCTGTTGCCTCTGAAGTCAGAGGAACACAGGGGAGGAAAACAGCATGCGAGAGGCTTGGTACTTGCTCCAGCCCACACTGTGAACTGGTAGTCCAAGGTGTCTTTATTTCAAGATGAACTTGGTAAGAATTATGAAAATTCTGTCGTATTACGTACGACTAAGTTGCCTAAGTCAAATCCATTTTATAGTGAAGCACACAGTTGCCCTAAAGTTTAGATGAAGATGAGATTTTAATTAGTTGTAACTTTAACATTGGCCCATTTTACTACCAAAAAAAAAAAAAACACAAAAAAGGAAATCATGTGCAAGTATCTCCATGCACAAATATTCTCTAATGCATGTTAATAATTTTCAGAGAAAAAAAATCCTAGAACATTAATTAGCTAGCACTGTGGCTGGTGCCTGGTAGATTTATCAGATTCGGAGGAGAATTGCAGCAGATCAGTAAAATAAAGCTCATTTTTGTAAAGCTAAATGAAATATTTTTTAATCAAACAGAGGCTTTTTTCTGATTTAGAATTCTATTTAGCTTTTCAAACTAGAATATTTTTTTTTAAAGATTCAGAGCTTTTAAAAAAATCAGAGCTAAGCATTCATTTTTTGGTATTTTGCTGTTTCACATTTCTTCTTCTGACCATTACAAGTACAACAAGGCTGGGGGAGGTAGGTGTCAGGCAGGGTGGGAGTGGGGTGAGGGTAGGGGAGAAGGCCAAGGGGGAGGTCTAGGAAACTCTGTTTAGCAAGTCTCAATGTCAGACGCCAGCTTGCTGCTTTTCTTCAGTCTTGGTCTCCTTTATCACTTAATCCTGGCGTATAATTTTTTGTCCTTTCCTAATCACTTCTCAAGTACCTGGTGATGGATGGATATGGAGACCAAGAAAAAGAGCACAGAGTTGTGTGACTTCACAGTGTAAGCACCACAGCTGAACAGTGCTTAGGGTGTCTGCCAAGACCTCAACATTACTGTTTTAGGCTCAAACTTTAAACAAATTACTTGCTAATAACCATCCCATGATGCCTTACTAAATTATTCTACCTTTTCCTCCAGCTGATTCACATGCACATTGATTTTCTGGGAAGACATTTATAATAACTGGAAAACCCTCCTGGTGTGGAAGGACTACTTTCCAGTCCAGGAGATGAGTCCCTGCCTTCCTGTCCTACCTGCCCTCCCCTTACTGGGTCCTTCAGGGCAGATCCTTCCTGCTGTGTGCTCTTTCAGAGACTTTATACCTATGGTTCACTAGCAGAACAGATTTATGTGTCAGAAGAGCATAAATTACATGTGGGGTATATTATTATCTCCTTTAAGTCACATAAACTTACCAAGGTGAATCAAACTTTTATCACAGGAATATTTTTCTGATACTGGATTCCTCATGATGATTAATAGATGAGACTTTTAAAATATTTGTAGTGTTCATAAAGTTTATTTGCCCTTTGAATTGATTTATGTGTATTTTAAATTTGGTGATCCTAGTTAGTGGAGACATACGTCTAACTCCTTATGGGCTTTATTTACTAAGCAAGCTCATACTGTATTATGTATCATAGCAAAATATTACACTGTGTTATTTAAAACTTTGTAGATATTTTAATGAATGAATAATGGCTCATTATACAGATGTACTATAAAAGTAATTTGGTTATTTATAATATATAAATTTTTGTCCTAGTAATAATTTTAAAAAGGGTATATCCTGTCCTAAGGCTTCTAGAATGACTTAGCATGTGCCATAGAAATAAACTGAATGAAGAAAAAGTTTTTAAGTGACAATGCCAAAAATAGGCTTTAGTGTAGGCGATTACCTGCCACACATCTGAAAAATGCTTTTCTCCTTGCAAGACTGACCTTTAACAAGTAACCAAATGTATAGAATGGTGGTTAAGCACAGTACTGAAACCCACCTACATGTTCACAGCATCTTGGCCACTTACTCATGGGACAAATAATTCAAACTCTGTGCCTCAGTTTTCCTCATCTTTGAAGCAATAATAGTAATTCCTGCCTCCTTGGACTATGCTAAGAGTCAAAGGGGTTAATTTATGTAAAATCTCTGGACCCATACCTGGCACAAAGTAAGTGCTCAAGAGATGTTAATTTTTACCCACAGCATTACCAGAATATAAGATAATATTTTCTAATTTTACATCTTCAAAAGACATTTGTTTTTGTTTCTATTCCCATGGCATCTCAAATACCAAGTTGCTATTCTATGCCTGCAAAGACATGCATGGAATAAACCCTGTTGAAGATTCCTGGAATTGTTTGTATTTTAGTTGTATGAATAAATCACACAGCATATACCTAGATTCTTGTCTCCATAGCTAATGGCAGAATTCTTAAAACCAAAGTGTTCTTTATAGATTCATATATGGTTTCTTCTTAGATTTATAGACAGTTTACAAGGTTTTATGGTTTTATCTTAGACAAAAGCTATTAAAGACTAGATAGAGAAATAAATAAAATAAGAGAGCAAAGTCAGTTATAACTCAGTAGAAAATCCTCAGCTGTTTTCCTCCTACAGCCCCTCATCATGAGGGAGGCTGCAAGTGAGTCTCCCAGGCCCGACCCTGTGTTTATCACAGAGAGGATCTTAGCACTCTCTGGAATCTCTGCTCAGTGGAGCTGGGCTGAAGCTTATGTGGCTGCTAATGATTCTTGCTTTCTGGGCTCATTGCTGACCTCAGAGCTGGTCTGTGTTCATTATGTCTTTGTATGCCACAGACAACAAAAGAAGATGGGACCAGAAGAAAACCATGAAGGAGGGAGTTTGCCTCATTATGGGTTTCTTCCTAGCAAAGCAGTGCTTCTCAACATAAGCACTCCTGATACCGTGAACCAGCTAACTGGTTTGAGTGCACTCTGACCCCTAGATTTCAGTAGCACACACTGTCGGGCTGGTTGGTACAACCACAGCCAGCTTCAGAGGAGAGCCATTGCTTTCAAGACCAACTTTAATCACAAGCCCACTTTTATCCAGCGCCTTGACCAAGAGTTCAGTGATGATGGAGAAGACCTTAAGTGCCACCTTTGACTCAGCCTGTACTGACCACCAAACTACCTAGAACCTAAAGTGAACACCCAAAAGCATAAAAATAAAAGCAAAGCCTATGGTGCAAAGCAGAGTAGTAAATTTATTTGTTTATGTAAATTTATTTTGGTTCAAATCATGCATTTGTTTAAAAAAAAAAAAACCTCAGTTCCAGCTGACTTTTTTTCCCTAAAGTCAATGCTTTGGAAGTAAAACTAATTCCATAAATGAAACATCAGGTTTTGAATTTTTATCATGTTCTTGTTACTTTTTTCTGTAATTATAATTTCAGTAGCAAAAATGTATAGTCTTCAAGGTACATCTTGAAGAAGATACCATTAGTTATCTTTAAAAACTTGCATTCCTTAGCTGGGCATGGTGGCACTTGCCTGTAATCCTAGCACTCTGAGCCAGGCAGATTGCCTTAAGTTCAAGGCCAGCCTGAGCTACAGAAAAAGAGCCTGTCTCAAAAAAAAGAAATCTTTTAAAATACAAACAGACTATATATTTAATAGTTCTAGTGGTCTAACAGCAACTGAGCTTCTTTTTTTCCTAACAATTCTGTTCTCTCCTAAATACAAGCAGTATTTTTATGTTCTGTTCACAAGCTCAGTTATTTATATTGCTTTGATGTATAAATAGTTCATATTTGAAGTTCATGGTTATGGACTTTATTTATGTCTGTTATTTCTGTAGAGATTAGTTCATAACAGAAATACACTTAGACAAAATTTAGATGATATATCTGAGTTCTAAGTGATTTGTACTGTAAAGGCTATTTTAATGCAAATAGAATAAAGTGTGTATTATCTTTTGTACTCTAGAATATTTTTTACATAAATTGCTGAGTTAAATGTAGAATTTCAAAATTATCTCTGAACCTAAAATATCAGATCCTCATTTTAAGACTATAAAATGATGCCAGCTACTGTTGCATTTGCTTTAGTACTGACAATACTTAGTCTAAATATGAGATATTTTGTCTGACTTGAAATCCGACTGCATTTTCAGTGTTTCCTTGATTTTTCATGTCTAGTCCTAAGGAAAATAATCACATGCAAAAGTATCCCCTTTATGAAAGTGTATATTTGTACTTTTCATATTCTTTTGCTGTTCTTTGGCATTTAAAATAAATAATCTTGGCGTTCTTGGTCATTACCAAGTTTTAAGTATTCTTACAACTAAAAATGATAAATATTAAATAATTCATAATAAGCCAAAGTTCGCCATTCTGCAACATTCCATGTTTAAGATATATTAATTTTTTCATTGAAAAAACTGATCTTGGAAGATATTGGGTAACAAAAATGTTTTTATGTTTTGTAATTTTTTACAAATGTTTTCTTTCTTTGGTTTTCATGAATTTATGAATACCCTATAGATAAATGCTGTGACAACTAATAGGCAGTCACCAGATCTGGACAAATTTCTCATGACAACAATAAATTCATTTTGCCACATACACTATATGTCAAATTATGTTCATTTTGTATGTATGCTGTTTTTGTTATTTTTAATTAAATAATAATTGTATATATTTATATATTTTATGTAATGCTTATAAAGACATGAATTTATTAAATATTTCTGGTCATAATTGTCCTTGTATTTTTAATATCTGCTATTGTAGCTTCTTTGATAGTGAATGTCTTCGGAATAATTCTTTATTGAAAAGTGTATTGACAATAAGTATTTATTAATGGATCCAAAACTTTGCTAGACTTAATGGATAAAAGGGAAAAAATCATAATATCATTTAAAAGGAGAGGAAAGGGAATAAAGGGGAAGAAGGAAAGGGCTTTACTCTCTATCTCAAGATTGGGTGAAGCTCTATGACCTCTGGAAACATGGAGCAACTAAGGGAGAGAAAGCAATAGCATGTAATTGGGGCAGATTATTACTGTGTGTGGCAGAAATACAGAATTGAGAAAGGTTAGTAGGATTTGAGATTAGAGGAACTTCATGTACAGTTGAGTTATGTGAACCTCAAAGGAAATTAATTAGGTTTGGATTTGATCTTAGTTTGGGTTTGATCTCAGAAAAGATGGCATTCTAGGTATAAGGGCAAGTGTGAGAAAAGTGCAAGATAAGAAAAAGTTTCCAGTGTAGTAAATACACTTTAGAGTCTGAATTTCCCCTTGTAATTCTGAAATCAAACTTTCTTATACTTTGTAGAAAAAAAATATTGTTTGTATTCTTGTCCTTTCTGATCTGAAATTAGAGCACATGAAGCTATTTTGGGATTTGAGGGAACAAACTTAAGATATAGTGTGAGAAGTTAGTATACCTGATATTCATTTGACACATTTTGTCTGTCTTGCCAGAGATAGAAAAGAACTACTTTTCCTATTTACTCTGTTAAGTTTACTAGACCACACTTTGTGATACAAAAGAGGATTACAAGCCCGGTGTGGTGGTGCCTGTAGGTGCAGCTACTCAGAAGGTAAAGCAGGAAGATCACCTGACCCTGAAGATTAAAGCCAACCTAGGCAACATGAGATTCCACCTGGGTGGGGGATACACTAGAAACTATTAGCAAACTCCAGACGTATTTTATTTGTTGACAGTGTATCTTTCTGCATATCTTCTGATATAGATATTCTTTATTTCAGTGGTCCTCAACCTGTGTTAGCTTTCCATTACTATAACAACGTTCTTGAAATTACTAATTTGAAAAGAAGGCAGGTTTATTTTGAGTCTCAGTTTAGAGAATTTAGTCCATGCTCTGTTGGTCCCATTGCTTTGAGTCTGCAGGAAGGCAGCAGCTCATGGCAGGAGTGTAGAGAAGAGCAAGGTGCTCACTTCTGGATCCACAGCTTTCAAGAACTCACCTCCAGTGGCCTAAAGTTGCCCTAGATCCTGCCTTTTGAAAGTTCCCAATCCTTTTTAATAGCACCAAGCTGAGGACCAAGCCTTAATCCATGGGCCTTTGAGAGACGTTACTGATCCAGACAATAGCACATACTTTTCCCATCTCCTATCAACTGTTTCTTCTTTCCTTTTTCCAGGGTTGCCAGTGTGACACATCACCATCTCTTATTATATATTCTAAGAAGAGGTGGGCTTTGGGAGGACTTGCAACAGAATCGCAGAGTGGGGTATAGGACATGGATGGTTTGAAAGTTTCCCTTGAAATTTTGGTATCTCCAGTTCTCTATACCTCTGTAGCCTTTTGCTATATAATTTTTATATATATTTTAAGTTCCAAATTTCATTTGATTTTTTTCTGAAGTGTTAATACATTGGATTATCAATAAATTGGAATAAATGATCTCACTTTGATAACTTAATTTTTAAAATGCTTTTTTTTTCTCTATATATAATCTCCAACTCCCCGGCCTTTTTTTCCCCCCCTTACAATTTCGTATTTTAGATCCCAGAGTCCAAGAGTGAGGGATTCACTCAGGTCTACCAGGTCCTGCAGCCAGAGATATCTGATGGTGTTCCTCAGATCAGCCTGCAGCTAAGTCATAGGAAACCTTGCTTGGATGCCATGAATTCAGCAGAAGACCGCAGTGGTGCCAAGTGGGTAACCAGGTTGGCAAGTTTCCTTTATCTTTATGATGCAGTTTGCTCTCATATACAGGCCCACATGTCTAGGTTTGTTTGCTCATGTCTACCACAATCTGTAGAGTATGTAGATCAGTAAAAATGGTAAAAATCTATTGTCAGTTTTGAGAATTATCTGAGCAATTCTTATAGAAAAAATAAGAATTACTTATGGTTTTACTTATGAATTTGAATACGTTATTTAATATGCTGTGTTCAGAGTTACTTTTCATAGACTATCTTTCATAGAAAGATGCCTTTTCATAGAACATTCAGTGGAAAATGCTATCTACAATTTAAAGGGGAAAGCACAGTTGTAATTCAAACCAGGTCTTACAGACTGATTTTGAATATTGCCTTTAAACCATAAATCTATCCGTTATACCTGAGAGCACAATTCTGTGGTATACTTGAAAAAAAGCATGTAATTTTCTTAAAGAATGGAGAGGCCTGAACGTTATTTGCTCCTAGCATATAGACTTTTCCAGAATTTACTGTCTAAGTATTGGGAAGCTCTAGGGAAATTTAAAGACATTAAAGACTTGAGGTAAAAATATAGTTAAAGAGCTTTCCACTTTGGATTGCCTTGTAGAAAAATTGGAATTTTGTATGGATCTTAAAAAATGAAAATAATTTAAATAGAGTAAGAAGACCAGGCTATTTTAGATAGGCCAGTTAAGATTTGTTGGAAATGAGGCAGGAAAGATCAGGGGAGGCCAGATTATATAGGACCTGGAAAGTCAGTCTGGAGTATTTTTACATTCAGTCTTTTATTAATTGAACCAATATTCAACAGTGATTCTCTGGTTCTAAAAACTGCCTTGACAGGAAATGCTACAGTGAAAAAAGCCTGTGTTTATGAACCTGACAGTTTAACGAGGAAAACTATGAAGAGGCACAGTAGAGTAAATGCCTGTGAGGACAAAGATTTCAACTCTAAATAGTATTATGAAACTGGGTTAATACTATGAATCCAGTTAATATAATGGACTGACTCAAAGATCACATTAGTTTGAGAAGTCAGGGAGGCCTGGGGTGAGATGTGAGTGGGGAAGGAGGAGAAGAATCTGTAGTGATTAATCAAGATCTTGTATGCAGAGGTACAGTGCATGTAAAAGAACTGAGGTGGCAGAAGCTCAGCTTCATCCTGCATGTAACAGAAAGCCTGTGTAAGTGCAGGGTGACAGATACCATGGAGAGTCGGTGTCGTAGGAAAATGAGTCTTCCATCAGCCTGCAGCATGGGAGGAAAGGAGTGTAGAGAGGGGTGGTGTTGGTTCCTGTAAGGGATATTAATCGTTGTTAATAGTTTGTAGCATTTATTGGAGAAACGTATCTACTGCACTTGGGGAGATAGAAGAAAGGGAAATAAACCTTCCACAGTTATCATGACAGAGGCATTTACTAAATACCTAGTATGTACCAGATACTGAGATAGTCTGCTGATAAAATCATGAATAAGATCTACGAGCTCTTTTTAAGAAACTTAAGTGCACTTTTTGGGGAGCATGCAGGAAAAAAGAGGGGACAGGTCTCTGTGGGCACATGAGGGTCAGGAAGGATTTTAAACTAAGGTTGTAGGATAAGTAGAAATTCATTGGACAGGGTTATAGAAGTCAGAGTGCTCCTGGGAGAAAAAGCAACAAGTGAGGACGTCAGGGCCGTGAGGAGAGTTGAGAGCACAGCAAGCAAGGCACCGACTTCCTGATACCTGGTGTGTGGAAAGTAGTTGGTAGGAACATACTTTGGCCACCTTTCATGACTGTAACAAACAGCTGAAATGAAACAACGTTTAAGGAGGAAAGCTTGATTCTGGTTCTTGGTTTCAGTCCATGGTTGATTAGTGGCTTTGCCCTGGTGCTGTGGCGAGATGGAACACCATGGGGAAATTGCTCCCCTCATGGTGACCAGAGGCAGAGAGGAAGAGAAGGAATTGTGTCCCAGTGCCCACTTGAAGGATACAACCCCAGTGACCTCACTTGCTTCCACTAGGCACCTAGAGCTTCTACCACCTTCCAACAAGGCCTTTAATACATGAAACTTTAGAGGACACTTACCCAAAAAATTACAGAAACGATAAAGATGGGTTAAGAGACTGAATCAGTTAGATCTGAAAGACTATATCCCACATAAAGGAGTTTGGGTTTGTATCTCAAAAGTATTGTAAAATACAAAGAGGAAAATTATATAAACAGACTTACATCTTAGAAAAGATTCTGTGACAACAATGCAGAAGGGGGAATTAAAGCGAACAGTAAGTGGTGTTGGGAGACTGTAGGGAGGCTGTCGGGACAGTCAGTTCAAAGTACCAGTCTCCATTAAGTTACTGTCATTCATGGAGAATGAGGAGTCTGTGTCCCTTGAAGGGAGAGAACAGGCTGTTGCTTTGAGCAATAGATCCAGAAAGATCCAGAAAGGCTGGAGGCTTTTTCTTTGTTTGCTTCCTTAGTTGAGGAATAAACATACTGTGATAAATGAAATGGAGGCATGTCTGTGTGCTTACAGGGCAGAGAAAGAAGCAGAGATCGAGGTCTTCCAGGGGAAAACCCAGAGACAGGGGAGCTGTGCAGAGACAGCACAAGAAGGTCGTGAGGGAGATAGGTCATAACTGAGGGGAATTAGCCCTGACTATGAGGAAAGGTTGAGGGAACTATGAGGGACACAGATACCAAATACTAAGCATTTTTAAAATTTTCTAAAATGTTTTAAAATCCACTGTCAAGTAACTGGTGACAGGAGCTAGTGAAGCTGTCTTACTCTGAAGAATTAATGCTAGAAATGGCTTATGCATAATAATGAAAAGAAAAATTCAAATGTTTGTTTCTACATCACTTTTATGAATCTCTTCAGAACATAAAGGAAGTTTCCTGCTCCTACAGGTAGTAAGAAAAGAGGCTTGTGTTTGGAGAATGAATTTGCATTTCTGAAAAACAAACCAAGGAATGAGATTATGGTGGGAAGACACAGTTAACCATCGCTGTAGCCACTGTTTTCTTTCAGCCAGTGTGCTATAGCCCAGTTCCAACAAATGTATAATTGTATTTATGAGTTGCATATATACTGTGTTAGTCACTTTCCTGCTCCTGGGACAAAATACCTGACCCTGTCAATTTAAAAGAGATTTGTTTTTACTCATTGTTACTAGAGAATTCCGTCCATGTTTGTTGGCTCCATGTAGACTGGGACATGGCAGAAGGTCATGCCAGGGGGAAGCTGTTTGCCGCAGGGCAGCCAGGAAGCAGAGAAAAAAGGCAGAGGGGAGCTGCTGGGACAAGAGTGTGTACTTGCAGGTCAAACCTCCAGTGACCTGTCCTCTTTGACTGGGCCCTGCCTCCAGATATGAGACTCTTAAGGGACATTTTAGATCTAAATCATAAAATATACTTTCCAAGTTTTTGAAGTACAGCCAGGCAAACTTCTGTAGGACCACATTGTCTATACTAAGCCATGCTACCACCGTCACACAGGACATTATATGTGCAAAAAAATTTTTACTTTTAGCTTCTGAATTTCTTCCTTGAGAGATAAAGTATAAGGCAAATTATCAAAAGACAATTGGAAGTCATTAATCCAAACTAAAAATAGATTTTAAATACCATATGTATCTTTAAAGTGACAATAGTTATTATGCCAGTTTTAATTTCTGCAAAAGCAAACTTCTGAAGGTGTTTTCATTTGCAATTATTTGCCAAAACAAGCTGTTATTAATTTATACATTTTAAATTAAAAATGCATAAATGTGAGAGAGAGTTTATGTGTTTCTGTAAAATACACCACCACTTTCCCTAAATCTTTTCACATTTCTCCTTAACAGCTTATCAGTTGCTCCAGTCTTACAGCTTGGCACTGTGGACTAGGCACATTGTCTTACCGCTGTTCTTGGATATGGTATTTGTCTTGGCTTATCAACCTTTTTCAAGGAATTATCAAAAATGGTAAATCTGGGCTTTTCCTACTATTGAGTTTTTTAAATTGTTCTTTGAAAAAGGAAAAAAGCAACATCTATTCTTGTTTGGTTTATGATCTAGCAAGTCTAATTTATTTTACAAGTAAACAAAATCATTTGGTTTGTAATTATTAAAATCATTGTAACAAATTTACACTTAAGGGGTTGGTATTAGTTACTGTATCAGTTTAAAACACAGATATGTTGGGGAAAGAAAGAACTCTTAGTACTGAAGTTTTCGAATAATGAAGTGCCCTGTGACTTTTTTAACAGTGAAGTATATGTTGAGTCCTGACACTAGAGAAGTCATTTTTGACCAACGACTTGTTTTCTGTATAATTTTGAATTGTATGTGTTGGACCATTTTTCCCCCACTGTGACTCACTTTGATCTTTTTTGTTTCAAACCCTATATATAGTCGCATTTCTTCTTAAGCTATAATGAAAATATGAATTATTATCACCAAGTATTGATTATTTTTCTATTCTTCAATGGCTAGAAAAGTAAAATTAAAGGAATAACATTTTAAATGTGACATTTTTAGAATTCAAACAGAAGTTGGGTATTACTTTTAGGTGACTTTTATCTTAAAGTAATATTTGATGAATAACTTATTTCTTATATTATGTAAATACTTAAAATTGGCATTAAGAATATAATCATATAAACAAAGATCATTTTTTAATCTCACTAAGTCCTTTTCTCTCATAAAGCTTAAGAAAGAATGATATTTTATATGGTAGAGTTCAGTAGAATGATCTATTTTGTATTGAATTCAGAGCTAAAGACCAAAGTGCTTAGCTACATTTTCATTTCATTGAACTAGTATTAGCTATATCGGTGAAAAATTTTGGCAGGGGTGGGGGGTAATAAAAGAGTGCTCATTAGTGACATTCGTAATAGACTGAACAGCATAGTTTTAACCCAATATACAAGTTTTGATGGCATGCATGCCTGTCTTTCCCAGTGTAAATAGCAACTTACAAGTTTGCTGATTTGTGAGGCCCTGGCAGAAATGAGGTTTCTCTTAGACAGGTGCACCCCTTAAGCAAAGCTTGAACCTTCTGGTCCTCACCAACCAAGAAACTCTTATCTGAATCCTTTTAAAAATGTTGGGAGACACTATTACAAAAATTGAACTGTAGATATTACCTAGTATGTTAAGAAGGAACATTTCAGAAGAAAAAGTTACATATCTATCCTTAAAAGGAAAGTAAAAGCTCTATATTATATATCAGAGTTTGAAATGCTGAAATGATTTGAAGTTGAGAGAGTTCCTGCTCACATCCCAAGCCCCAGGAGAGTTTAAGATCATCATCGCTCCCAGTGGTCAAGGGCCAGCCCAGCTTCCAGCTACACTAGACTGGGCTCTGTAGGTTTCTGGCCTGCCTGGGCCACGCCCAGTGACCTTCTTTCAATCCAGGGAACTGCATTGCTGGAGGTGAGTTCCTGCACACAGCCAGAGTCCTGGAAGAGTTTAAAATCATCTCTCCCAGTAATCAAGGACCTGCCCAGCTTTTAGCCACACTAGACTAGGCTAGGGAGGTTTTGAAACCCAACTAGATTATACCCAGTCACCTTCTTCAATCAGGGGAGTTGAGGGCATGTAAAGTGAGTTCAGCACATTGGTCCTTGCCCAGGGAGAGCTTTGGGACATCATTCACAGTGGTTAGGTGCCCACCCAGCTACCTGGAACACTGAAGGTAGCACGAGAGGTCCTGTGGGCCTGACTGGACCATGCTCAGCAACCTCCATTCAGTCCCAGGAGCCAGGGGCACAGGAGATGATTTCCAACACACCCAGGGGAAGCCTTGGAACAACACTTAAAACACGGAAATGCAGGAAAATGACCCAAAAAAAAGGGATCAAAATGCAATCTCAAACCTCCGGCCCATACCAAGAAAACTTAGGAGCCATGTACATAGAAGAAAATATATGCCATATACCTGAAATACCTGAAAAGATAGCAACTGAAATAAAGAAGCAACTCTGGGAAGCGTTAAAGGAATTCAAACTAGAAATAATCTCCCAGGTAAAAGAACAAATGATAAAAGCAATGAAAGAGATGCTGAACACATGTAAAGAAGACACAATTAAAAAATTAGAAGAGCAAAACAAAAAAATAAAATCCCTCAGTGAATGATGTAAGAAACAAACAGAATATACAGAGCAGATTCAGAGAGATATACAGGAAATAAAAAACTCCATTGAAAATTGTCAAAACTGCCTCAGTGAAAGTGAAGATACAATTTCAGATCTCAAAGACAAGTTTGCAGCTAGTGAACATGAAAGATGCAAGGAATCAGGAAATCACAATTCAACAGCTGCAAGATGATGCAAAGAAAACAAAAGATTGAGATAGGGATAAATGAAAAAGAAGGGGACAATACAAATGATATCAAGAGGCTATTTACAGAAGTAATACCTGACCCAGACATATAATAATCACCATCCCACAAATCCAACATAAGAATAGAATATTAAAAGCTCTTAGAGAGAAGAGACAGATCACCTATAAAGGAAAACCTACCAGAATCACAGCTGACTTCTCAACACAAACAATGAAGTCAAGAAGAGCATGGAGTGAAGTATTTCAGATCCTAAAGGAAAATGCTTTCCAACCTAGACTGATGTACCCTGAAAAACTGTCCTTCAAAATGCATGCAGAAATAAGATACTTCCATGACAAAGAAAGCTGAAAAACTTCAAGATCACCAAGCCAACCCTGCAAAGAATCCTGAAACACAGTTTAGATACACATAGGAAAAAAACCACTAAGCAAGGCAGCAATTAAACAAAATGGAAAGATAAAGATGCAACAGCAAAAAGATAACATGTCAACAGTAAACCAACATATAACAGTTATAACCAATAATGTAAGTGGTCTCTATTCACCAATTAAAAGAAATAGACTGGCAGAATGGATCAAGAAACAGCATCCAATCATATGCTGTCCACAAGAAACCCATCTAAACCAAAAGGAAACTCACAGACTGAAAGTCAAAGGATAGAAAACAATACTTCATGCAACAGGAACTGAAAAAAAAGTGGAGGTAGCTATTCTGTTTGCAGACAATGTGAACTTCAAACCAAGAATGATCCTAAGAGATAAAAAAGATCACTACATACAGGCTAGGGGAAAATTTCAAGAGGAAGAGATAACAATCTTAAATATATATGCACCAAATTCCAGAGCACCCAGTTATACAAAGCAAGTATTAATAGAAATGAAAAATCAAATAAGCAATAATACAATTGTAACAGGAGATCTTAACACACCATTGACACCAAGGGACAGATCAACCAGACAGAAAATCAGCAAAGAAATAACAGAACTGAATCACACCCATGAACAAATGAACTTGTTGGAAATATAAAGAGTGTTCCATCCAACAACATCAGAGTATACATTCTTCTCAGACCCTGTGGAAATGCAGAAGATAATCAACACTGACTTCAAAAACCTCTGCTCTCATAGGTTTGATAACACAGAGGAAATGGACAGATTCCTAGAAACATATGAAGTACCAAAGCTGGGTCAAGGAGATGTAAAACTGCTAAATAACCCAATTTCTATTAATTAAATTGAAAGTGTAATTAAATCCTTATCTACAAAGAAGAGCCCAGACCAGATGGATTCGCTGCGGAATTCTACAAGAAATAGAAAGAAAACTTAATGGTGACACTCCTCAAACTCTTCAATGAAATTGAAAGGGAAGTAATTCTTCCTAAGTCATTTCTGGAAGCAAATATCACTCTAGTACCAAAACCTGAGAAAGACCCAACTAAAAAAGAGAACTACAGGCCAATCTCCCTAATGAACACAGAAGCAAAAATCCTCAATAACATATTGGCAAACAGGATATAGCAAATCATCAAGAAGATTATACACCATGACCAAGTGGGATTCATCCCAGGCATGCAGGGATAGTTCAACATATGTAAATCAGTAAATGTAATCTACCATATCAATAAAGCCAAAAGTAAGAATCACATGATCATTTCTATAGATGCAGAAAAAACCTTTGATAAGGTCTAACATTCATTCATGATAAGAATCTTACAGAAAACTGGAATAGATGGTCTTTACCTCAATATAATAAAGGCTGTCTATGACAAACCAACAGCCATCATCATATTAAGTGGCCAAAAACTGAATGCCTTTACCTTAAAATCAGGCACAAGACAAGGATATTGCTTATCACCGCTCCTATTCAACATAGTATTGGAAGTTCTAGCCAGAGCAATTAGACAAGAGAGAGAAATAAACGGGGTGAAGATAGGAAAAGAGAAAATTAAATTACCATTATTTGCAGATAACATGATACTGTACATAGAAGACCCCCAAAACTCCATTAAAAGTCTCGTAGATGGCTGGTCCGATGGCAGTGGATTATCAGAACTTATTAACATTAGTGTCACTAAAGTTGGTATACCACCCCCCCCACTGCTAAATTTGACTGGCTTTAAAAAAAAAAGTCTCAAAAAAAAAAAAAAGTCTCATAGATATAATAAATAAATTCAGCAATATAGTTGGATACAAAATGAATACTCAAAAATCAATAGCATGCCTATACACTAACAAAATCACAGAGAGGGAAGTAAGAGAAGCCACATCCTTCACACTAGCATCCCAAAATATGAAATATTTAGGAATTAATCTCATCAAAGAAGTAAAAGATCTCTACAGGGAAAATTATAATGCACTGCAAAAAGAAATCAAAGAGGATCTCAGAAAATGGAAAGACATCCTTTGTTCATGGATATGAAGAATAAATCTTGTGAAAAATGGCCATTCTCCCAAAACTGTTATACAGACTTAATGCAATCCCAGTGAAAATACCATCAACATACCTCATAGATCTAGAGAAATCACTCCTAAAATTCATCCTGAACCAGACCTAGAATAGCAAAGACAATTCTAAGCAGCAAAAGCAAGGCAGGAGGCATCACAATCCCCGACTTAAAGTTATACTACAAAGCAACTGTAATAAAATAAACTTGTTACTGAAATAAAAACAGATCTGAAGATCAATGGAATAGATTAGAAGATACAAACACACTGAACCACATCTTTGATAAAGGGGCCATACATTCACTGGAAGGACAGTCTCTTTAATAAATGGTGCTGGAAAAACTGGCTCTCCATATGCCGAAAACCAAAACTAGACCCATGCCTATCACCATGTACTAATCTAAAATCTAAATGAATCAAAGATCTGAATGTTAAAACAGAAACACTAAATCTGTTGAAAGACAAATTGGATAAAAATCTTGAAGACATAGGGGTAGGTAGAGAATTGGTGAACAGGAATCAAACCACACGGGAAATACTTCCCAGAATCAATAACTGGGATCACATCTTGTTAAAAAGTTTCTGCATGTCAACAGAAATCTCCAGCATAGTGAAAAGAAAACCCACAAACTTGGAAAAAATCTTAGTGAACTGTCCCTCAGACAAAGAACTTCTGTCTAAAACATATAAAGAATTTTAAAAAATCAGACCCCCAAAATTCAAAGACCCAATCCAAAAATGGGCATCTGAGATGAATACACAGTTCACAGATGAAGAAATACAAATGATAAATAAATACATGAAAAAATGTTCATCATCATCACTCATTAGAGAAATGCAAATTAAAACCACACTGAGATTCCATCTCACTCCAGAAAGAATGACCAGGATCAAGAAAACTACCAACGACAAATGGTGGAGAGGCTGTGGGGAAAAGGAACTCTCCTGCCCTGTTGAGGGGAGTGTAGACTGATGCAACCATTGTGGAGGTCAGTGTGGGTATTTCTCAAAAAGCTGGGATTGGAAGTCCCTTTTGATCCAGCTATTTCGCTTCTAGGCATATTCCCAGAAGAACTGAAAACCTCATACCACAGTGATATATGTGCACCCATGTTTATAGCAGCACAATTTGTAATAGCCAGATCTTGGAAACAACCTAAGTATCCAACAACTGAAGAATGGATAAAAAAAGTTGTGGTATTTTTTATCCAATGGAGTACTACTCAGCTATAAAGAATGATCACATTGAGATATTTATAAATAAATGGATGCAGCTTGAGACAATCTCATTAGTGAAATAAATCCAACTCACATGTATAAATACCATATAGCCTCCCCAGGGTAAGAAATGAAGAGTACTTAAAAGTTGATGGTAATCATGATTTCCAATTACATTGCTTTGAAGCCTTATAATATTTCCATTCATTAATTGGAATGGTTTTATCCTAGGTTGTTTGATTTTATTATCTGTGATAGTATAAACAGCTATTTTGAAGAAAACAAGACATTATAATAGCCAGTGCTGATTTAATATCATCTTATTTTGAAAACCTACGGTACTTTTGTTCTTCTGTTTCCATTGTTTCTATCATGTTGTGTCTTACTGGATTTTATTCTGTGTGGTAGTATAAACAAATTTTTTATGGTCATTGAGAAAATATAGTAACCATTGTTCATTTTCTGTTATTTGGTTCTGAATGCCCTGTAATACTTTCATTCTCCTTAATCTTTATACTATTTTGTTATGTTTGATACTATTGTGTATGAAGGTATGCTCAACCAAGGAAAGAGACATTATGGAATCTACTGTTGTATCGGGTTGTCTTGTAGTGAAATACTGTGTTGTGTAAATTGTTCTGTTCTGATCTGCTTTATGTCCTCTTTTATCTTAATCTCTTTAAAATAAAAAAAATTTTTAAAAAAGAAACCATTTGAAGTTTCAAAGATAGCTTTTTGCTGTGTATCAACAAGTGAAATAGATACATTACCTTTGATGTGTTTCTAGCACTGTGTTACAATACTAATTTTGCTATTTTTAAATTTTAGAACTTAGAGAAGGTGAATTTTTTGATTTTTACATGTTAAACTGTATTCATTATAATGTTTACTCAAAGATAATATATCTCCTTAAACATGTAACATTCTGTAGGACCAAAGAAAACCTCTAGTTTCATTCTATAAGTCAGGATACAGACTGACAGATCATGTATTAAGTGATTCCACCAGTGTGACATGTCTAGAAAAGACAGTTTATAGGAGCAAAAAGTAGGTCCGTGATTAGATGAGGTTGGTGTATGGAAACTAGAATTAAATGTAAATGGCCTGAGAGATCTTTCTGCATCACTTTTAATGTATCATATCAGAAAATGGAGAAGAAAGAGTCCTGCTCCTTAAGGTAGTAAGAAAAGAACTTCATCTTTGGAGAATGAATTTGTGTTTTTTGTTTGTTTGTTTGTTTGTTGTTTTTTGTACCAGGGATCGAACTCTCAACCTCACACTTGCCAGGCAAATGCTTATGCCACTGAGCTAAATCCCCAGCATGAATTTTTATTGCTGAGATATAAACCAAGAAATGAGATTATGGTAGAAAGGCACAGATAACCATTTCTATAGCCACTGTTTGTTCCTTTGGCCGGTGTTTGTTCCTTTGTGAGAATGAAAATGTCCCAAAAATGATTTACAGTGATAGTTACACCACTTGGTGAAGTTACTAAAAATTCATTGAATTTTATACTTAATAGATGGGGTTTATTATATGTAAACTAAACCTCACTGATATTATTTTCAAATACAAATACCTGGATTCAGTCTTACCATTAAAAAAAAATGTTCTGGTGAGGAGGAATGGATATACTTTCACAAGAATGTCTCGTGATTGTAAAGTACTAAAATACCACCATTGTTATGAAAAATGTTTTGTGCAGAGAGTAGTGTGTGTATTATATTTTAAGAGAATTTGGTCCTTTATGTTTTTCTTCTAATATAACATCATGGTGGTGAAATATAAAGGTCAGATCATCCCAAAAGGTGGTTCATGAGGAAGAAGAGAGAAAAGGGGGAGAAAAACTCTTGTTGTGTCATCCTGGAAGGATTCTATCTTGTAGTGTCCTGTGCTATAACCAAAAGTTAGTGATCAGTATTTCAGGAAGACTTGGAAATAAAATATAGTACGTGAGTCTTTTTGTCTGTCTGTCTGTCTGTCTCTGTCTCCCTGCCCTCTCTCTGTCACTCACACACACCCTAGGATGACTTACCTAGTGTCATTAGGTCTGTGTGTCAACAGAAGTTGATGATCTCCTTTCCTATAAATACTTAGACAATTAAAGCTTTATAATTGACTGTTACATAAAGAGATTACATAATGAACATTTAAAATGCTTTCATTTTCTGTAATGGGAATAAATAGGTATCACAATGCCAGTTGTTTGCCTAATATAATTATGGGGAACAATATGGAACCAAAGGCAGCATCCCTTACTTATGTCACAGACATTCTTAATTTGATAGATAAATGAAGGAAACTAAATCACTTTTCAATGTGTATTAAAAAATAAGCCTTTGGAAGAGTATGCTCTGGCTGAAGCAGTTGTTACAGTCTAAAAGTGCTTTCTGATCTTTTTCTTCCCTTTTGTCAGTGTGTTTTAATCACTTATGGCATACACTCTTTAAAAATTTAAAGCTTCACTGATAAAGCTAAATTTCGCATTCACTCCCTGGCCCCACAATTCTGGTTCACACTTGTCTCCCCTAGAGCTAACAGTAACTGCTACTGTAACTTTGGTTGTATATTCTCCCAGACTTATTTGTATGCATGCACACTGAAATATATTTTATACACTTTCCACTTCTTAATTAAAAGATGTTTTTCCTCATGCTGAATGTATTGCACTACTTAGATTGTTGAAACGTGCCTCTGTTTGCTGCCTTATTTCCTCCTGCTGTGATGTTTCCCCTCTTTCCAGTTCTCCCCAGACTCAGTGCCCTCCACTCTCCTTCCGTGGTTGCCTACTCCCTTCTGCCTGCTGTGCCTACCATGGTTAATATGATTAGTGTCACAGAATGGTAATTCTCAAATCAACATCTTTGACCTCCACCCAGTCCTAGGGGTCTAGTGCCTGCCAGAAAATTTCCACTTCTGCATTTACTTTAACTCAGTGTTCCCCAACAAAAATTCATATTCTCCTCTTTTTCGCTTAACTCTGCTGTGTATTTCATTCTCTTAACTACCAGACACAACCTTTTCTATCGCAGTCACCAAATCTTGTATTTCCTTCGCAGTGTCTTCAGCATCTCTTTCCCTGTTTTTCCCCCTCATAGTTTCAACCCTAATTTAGGCCTCCACTATCTTGTGGTTAGATGATTGCTTTATTTTCTCTATTTCACCAGTCCAGATTTATTTTCTCCACATAAGTTATTCCCATGTCTCCTCCGTCTTCAGCTCCTAACCTTATCTGATGGCTTCTAATCTATTGCTCCTCTCCCAAATTTTCTATAGAGGGTTACTCCTCATTCACTCCAACTAGCAGGCATGGCTTCTCTGTCCCTCAGAAAGCTCAGAGTCAAGTACCTCTCTAAAAATCTCATGCTCTACATTTGGACCTATAATTCCACTAGCCCTTACCACCTTTGCAGACTTTGGAGTTTAAAATATCTCAGTCCTGCTCAGTCAGTTTTGCAGCTTGTTTGAGCTAGCCTATGAGACACCCCTTGTCTTCTGCCTTCCTTTCCAGCTGCCTTCCCCCAGTTCTGCATGTGTCAGCCAGCTCTCCATCACTGGGACAGGATACCTGGGATAGTCAACCTACAAGGAAGAAAGGCTTAATTGAGCACCCTGTAGTGGCACTGTGTATCTTAGCAGGTAGCACATGGCAGAGGAGGTCTGCTCACCTCAAAGAGAATGAAAGGGTCAGGGTCACAGTATCCCCTTGAAGGACACAACCACAATGACCTCACTTCTTGCTCTTAGTGCTCTTATGAAGGTTCCACTACCTCCTAATAGCACCCCAGTGGCAATCAATGATTGAACAGTGGTAGTTTACATGAACCTTTGGTAGGCATTCCAGATCCAACCCACAGCACTGGGCTTCCCTTCCTCTCATTCCTGTAGCCAACACATAACATACACTTTCTGGAATTTTCTTTGTTCTAGATGTTTTCTTTAAGACCAAATCATGTTAAATTTTATCCTAGCATTTGCTCTAAGAATTATAGTTACTCTTTTTGGCTATCTCAGTTTTATCAGGTAGCCTTGTACAAAGAGAGAACTTTAGGTCTGAAGAGTGACCTTGGATTAAAAAAAAAAACCTGTAATTCTAAGGTAGTTATTTATTTCTAGATGTCTACCAAGTTAGCTGAATTACCCAAGATTATATATATGGTTGACAGGCTAAGACTAAATATAGATGTTCTGATTATCTTACAATTATTTCCCGCCAGTCTTCTACCTCATATTACTTTACACTTTTGCATGTGTATAAGTTTTTCTCAAATCCAATTGTAAGGCTCTGAAGCAGAGGACTGTGTCTTACACATCCTTGGCATCCACAGCGGTAGCAGGAAACATATATTTTGTTGCTTCTTATAATAGTTGTTATCATTGTAATGTTGTGTGTTCCTGATTGGGATTTAAATCTCACTGCCTGCTATAGCTGTCATTGTTGTGCTGTTGTGTGTTCCTGGTTTGGATTTATAAGTCTCACCACCTGACTAACAAGGGTCTTCATCTAGCTGATATAAACCTGTCCAAGACTGAGATCCAACTCTAAGGGAATTTTTGTGTGTCAGTTTTTTCTCTTGTAGTCCTTGGCAGGGTACTAAACCAAGAAAACCCTATTGTGCACGCTCTCAGAGATGGACAGAAGTCAGGACAGCTGTGCCCTCCCAGTGTACCCACTTTGGCCGGGGAAATAACATAGTGGCACAATGCCTGCCTGGCAAGCACAAGGTTCTGAATCTGATTCCAAGTACAGGAAAAAAAAAAATGTCCGCACTTAATCTCAGAAGCATTGGATTACCCTTGTTTTGTAAACTGCTGGTTATTTATGTAGGAGAAACTCACTGCATCCTGCCAGGATTGAGACAGAAATTTTCTACCTTGCAATGTTTGCCCAATAAAGAACACTTCACATTTAGTAATGCATTACAGTAATATATTTCATAAGAATCAAACTTTCGACATTATGAATAATGAATATTCAACATTAACTGTACCCACTGCCCTTCAAACTATCTAATCTGTTAGCTCCTGCTATTATATTAAACATGGCTTTCTTCATTTCTGAAGCCCAGGGAGCAAAATATAGCAGACATAACTATCCTGTGTTTGTACTTCATAAAGGGCACTCCAATTACTTCCTGAACAAGTGTGTGTTCCCTGTAGCGTTTTACTCTCTGCTGTTTGGAGCCAAGTTTCAGGATTTTTTTAACTAGTGAAGCTGAAGTGAAAGTAGGTTACTTAGCTACCAGATTCATAACTGTATCATGTGCAGTATAATTTGAAGTTTTACCATATATTATAGTTGTTCTGCTGACCATGCCAGACTGTTGCAGTAGCTTCCACCCAAATGAAAAAGGGTTTAAAGCATATTGTGAATTTGACACACAACCACTATTTCATTCATATATATATATATATGAAAAAAGCCCAAGTTCCCAGGCTGGATTAGAAAAAAAATACCTAGTATATTTCTGTAATAGCTTTATTTTTTGCACCACCATTAGCTGCCATGATAAATATCCCAAGGTCTTAGATAAGCTGTTTCACATAAACTAAATATCTATTGAAAATATTTTCCATATTTAGCTTCAATCTCTTTTTAAAATGAAAATCTCTGATCTCCCTGTCAGCGTTTCGATTATTAAAGTACAAGTAATTTTCAACCCATTTATCAAAATCAGCCCTCAGTAGAATTGCTATGACTACTTAAATTTTGGCATTTCACAGGGATCCAAACTGCAAAGTAAATTTTTAAAATTTTTTTTCTAATTCTGTTTATAGTATGAGTGATAAATCAAAGAATTACTAAGTTAATGGTAAAGAATGCATTGTATTTCTTTGGATTATTTCTCGTGTCATATAGACTACTGGGGAGTATCCAGACTACCATGGTCTTACCTAGATTTATTTTAGTAATTCAAAGTCAAAAAATTCTTACTAGATATGTTTTATGTAAGGCACGCTATGCACTGGGCTTTGGGGAGTCAGGGAGCACTAAAGTGACATTCTACCTTTAGGAGTCTCACAGTCCATTAGATGAAACAAACTACAGTGGTTAACAAGATAGAATAGAGGCATGTTTTAACATGACTTAATAAAAAAGTATCAAAGCAAAGAGGACTTTTCATTGCTTGAAGTTCAGAGCATTGGTGAGATTCAGTCCAACCTGACTTCCTGACTTGCCCTTCTGCACTTTCTCATCCTATATTCAGGCTACCTTATGTAAGGGCATTGTTTTGAATATATTCCAGTGACTTCATACCTCTGTGTCTTTGCTAACATTGTTCCTGTATCTGGAGTGACTTCTCCCACTTTGCCAGTGGTGAATTTAAATGTCATCTTTCCCATGCAGCTCCTTCTAATGCTTGTTTCATATACAGGGTAGCCTGCAATATGTGTCTTGCTATCTTCTTTCACTTTCATATGTATCTTACAGTTTCCTTCATTTTGTGGTATGTGCATTTGGTGATTGAAAAATACAGTGAATACTTAAATTTAAAATATTTATTGCAGTAAAAAATACATTGCTACTGGTCCTCCTCAGAATACTCCCCCTCACTTCAAACACACTTATTGTTCTTGCCACTTTCTAAAGCAGTTCTGGAAGTTGTCTTTACTGAGTGGCTTTACAAAGTATGATTTTAAAAAAATACAGTAAATGCTGCTTCTGAGTGCCATCCAGCAGAAAGGAAATTTTGTTAAAATATGATCTTATCCACTTTAATCACTGGCTCTGACACTGTGCAACTTCTGGCTTTTCCCCAAAGTCAAAATAACCATGAAAGGTAAGCGTTTTCACTCAATTCAGGATATTGAGACAACCATGACAGCACAACCAAAGACACAGGAGATTTCCCAAACTGCTGCTTTTTTTTTTTTTTTTTTTTTTTTTTTGGTTCTGGGTCTTGAACTCACAACCTAGCACTTGCCAGGCAGGCACTTAGGCAAACTGCTCCTGAAATATCAAGAATGATAGACTAGGGACGGGGGTATAGCTCAGCAGCACAGCACCTGCCTGGCAAGCAAAAGGTTCTGAGTTTGATTCCTGGTTCCAAAAAGAAAAAAGAAAGAAAGAAAAAATGATAGGATAACTGTGTTCAAGGAGGAATATTCTGAAGGATATTGTAGTCAGGGATTATAAGCAGAACAAGACAATACAGGACACATAATTTATAGTATTATTTTATGATAGCCTCCAAAGAGTCAAATAGAAAGTACAAGAAATCCATTCACACTAAAGACCTAGAAAATCCAGCTGAGGCCTAGATCCTATGCAATAACCTGCATGAGTCCAGCTAAAACCTAGAGCCCATGACAGTGTCCTCCACAAGTCCAACCCAGAGCCTAGAGCTCACAAGAGTGACTCATGCTAGTCTGTTTCTCCAATCTGCCCTGGGAAGGCCCCGAGGTCAGCAGTGGAAGCACCCAGCAGGGTAAAGGATCTGTGTTAGTAGGTTGAGGGTTTGTAAACTGGCTTAAATTTGGAAACTGGTTAATGAGTTGTGATTCCCTGTTACCACTATTTGAAGTAAGTTTCTATTCATTTGCCCTTAAATTTTTTTCAATTATATAAATCTAGTAAAAAATTTTATAGGCTTCCTATGTATGTCCCTTCTGGGAACACCATGGCTAATGAGCCAATGCCATAAGTCTGCATGTGTCAGATTATTCTGTCATTGTTCTGCTTCTGTTGTCCATTATAGTAAGTACATGGACTTTGCCTTTGGTGATTAAGTGCTTCCACTTGATCTCTGCCACTCCAGGATCCAATCAAGCTCGTTGCCCTTAAATTTCCTAATTGGTAACTGTGGTCCCCACTGTAAGGTCTGGCATACAAAGAAGTGCAATGACAGAGCTCTTCAGGATGCTGGTGCTCCCCTCCAAATCTGTTTCTCAAGATTCTGGTGAAGGGGATCATCCCAATATGGAGGATTAGGTTTAACACAACAGCTCCACTCCAGCATTCCCATTTCCCCAAGCCTTGGAATCCCCTCATCAATAGTAAACCGTGGAATATCAGGAATCTCTAACTCATTCACAATAGGCCGTCTTTTATCTATACTTCTGCCAACCAGCCAAATAAACTTTTAATACCTTTCTTTGCTCCATGAGCTGCAACATTAAATTCAGAATCCCTACTTAATAGGCCCATGTCAACAAACTCAGCCTGAGTCAGGTGTATGTTTTTGCCACCAGTATCCCACACTTGTAAAATCCATTCCCATGCTTGCTCATTAGGCCTCAGCTTATAAGAGTTAGAAAACTCAAGAAATTCTTTGGGAGTATAGTAGGCCTCCTCATGGATCACATTATGCATCTCATCCTTAGGAGCCTTCTTTGATTTGAGCCTGGTAAATGGCCTAGAGGCAAAAATTCATGGTGAGTGTGGCTCCTGAGGAATGGCAGCATTATCCTGCTTAGTCAACACAAGATTAGCTTCTCTGGGTATACTAACAGACTCCAACACTACAGAAAATAGAGGCAGTGGTGCTTCTGCCACTGTGGGTGAAGAAATCTCTTCCTCTGGCAAAAAATTTCATTAGCATCTAGAAACACAGTATCTTCAACTTTCTCAGAATCCTCTCTCACATCTCCATCCCAATTTATGGGATCCCAGTCTTTCCTAATCAGTGCCCTCACCTTTGTTTCAGATATCGAGGCTGAGCATTAAATTTACATTGTAGTTTAGCCAATTGAATTATGAGAGACTGGGTTTGGGTTTCTGCGATCTCAGCCTTGTGGTTAAAAGAGAGACAAAATTTTCATTCAGGACACACTTAGAAACTTTTAAATTTCTTATCTGTGTCTGGAGATGGCAATTTTTCTTCACTAGTTTTTCCAGAGAGGCTAAGACCAACCATCTAGCACCATTATATTTCCTATTCTGTCAAAGATGTTTAAAATTATTATGTAGAGTCACTAAATTCCTGACATCTTACAAGTGGTGAATTAGGACAATCAAATGGATCTGTGCTGCATGTTAGCTTAAACAGTTCATGCCAGAGATTATCAGTGTACCCCACAGAAATAGAAAGGGAGACCTTGATGTCTTCAGGTCTCACCAAATTGTAGAGCCAATGCCAGGAACCCCCAACACCATTAAAGAATGCCATTATTATAATTCTGTTTCTCTAGGACCACTCCTGGTACTAAGATTTGTGTTAGTCAGGGTTTTACTGGAGAAACAGATATAACCCAAGATATACAAAGGTTTAAAAAATTACAAGTTTGGCTTACAATGGTCAGCCACAGAGTCAGATTAGAAAGTATGCAGAGGGGTCTGCACATCGGAGGCCAAAGGATTCAATCCAAGGTCTGGAGTTCACAGCAGTGTCCCATAAAGTCCATACCAGCAGACTGATGAGTCTGCAACCAGAAGGCTAAAGAGTCTGTGCTGGAAGTCTGAAGGATCCAAGGTAGCAGCCAGAGTCTACGCTAGAAACCAGGAGACAACATCCAAGCTGAAGGCAAAGCTCTTAGGAGCTCCTCCTAAGAACAGAATCTCATCCATCCTTCCTCGTTCCCTTTTATACCATCTAGGCAATGAGCCAGCCTAGGGTGGGTCAAAATTGCTAAACCGATTTAATTAAGCTTCTAAATGCCACAAGTTGACACACTCAGTCAACCACTACAGATATTAATGACAACATGTCATTTACAATAATAATTGTTATTAAAACACTGTATTTAGGTCAGACCTCATTATCAGTACTTTACTGCTTTTTAACTTCCAATAATACTTCATTGTAGGTATATATTACATTTTCTTTATCCATCCATTAGTTCCTGGATATTTGAGTTGCTTCGATGTACTGACTATTAGAAATAGTACTAGTATGAACATTCTGTACAGAAATTTGCTTCAATTACTTACCCTCATTGCTGGGACAAAATACTTAACACCTGTGAGTTAAAAGAGAAAAAGTTTATTTTCGCACACAGTTTGTAAAAGTTTCAGTCCATAGTCAGCTGGCCCCAAGGCAGGAAAGCACGCCAGAGGGGCAAAGCAGAGGAGAAACAGTCCATGGGGTAACAGACAAACAGGAAGCCGCAAGCAGTGAGGCTCTCTGTTTTTATTGTCCAGACTACAAGTCTATTTGTTTTTATTGGGTTTTTTTTTGTTTGTTTGTTTTCTTTTTTTATCGGTTCCAGGGATCGAACTCATGCCTGCCTGCTTGCAAGGCAGGTGCTTAAGTCGCTGAGCTAAATCCCCAGCCCCAAGTCTATTTGTTGATGCCACTTACACCCAAGGTGGGTCTTCTGTCTTGAATAAATCCATTTAGCCACACTCAGAACTGTGCCAAACCAATCAGTGGGCTAATCCAGTTTAATCAGGAAGCATGCCTCCATAATCTAAGCAGCTGCCAAAAGCCCTATGTATTGAGTGAGTACATGAGGCTTTGGGGGACATCTAAATATAAGCCACACATTTTGGGTAGATATGTGTTTTAATTCTCTTGAGTATATAACTAGGAGTAGAATTAGTGGGTCTTCCTAACTCTGTATTCTGCTTTTTGAGTAAAAACAAACATCTACTCTGATTCTCATTTCTACCCAGCATTGTATGATGATTCCAGTTTCTCTGCATCCTTGCCAATGTTGCTATTATTTATATTTTTATTATAACTATCCAATAGGATATAATGTATATCTTATTGTGGCTTTAATTTATATTTCCCTAATGATTAATGATGTTGAGTATCTTTTCATATCTTTAATTACCATTTGTGTAAAATTTTTTTGGAGAAACAGCTTTTCAAATTCTTGGTGCATTTTAAAACTGAGTTGTCTTTTTATTATGTTACCGTGGACAATATAAACCTCTTATCAGATATATGATTTGCATTGTTTTCATATTCTATAGTTCATCTGTTTTTTCCTAACACTATCTTTTGGAGCACATAAATTATTAAGTGTGGTGAAAGCCAATTAATATTTTCTTGTGTTTAAGATCTGATGTTATATGTAAGAAACTGTTGCCTGTTCCAAGATCATGGAGGGTAACATCTGTGTTTTAAGAGATTTACACTTTCAGCTCTTACATTGAGGTCTTTGATCCATTTGAGTTGATTTTCATGTATGACGTGAGGTCTGGGCCCTACTTCATTCCTTTGTGTGGGGGTCTCCAGTTGTTCCAGTACCATTTGCTGAAAGACTGCTCTTTTCCCTTTGAATTATCTTCTTGACCCACTTGCAAAATCTGAATTTCATTATTTTTAAAAAGTAAACAACTAATTTAGGATTCTAGTCCTTCTTTTCTCTCACCACCTTTGCTGTCTGGAAACACGAACATCAGTGTAGTAGAGATAAGAACATAGCTTAGTTCTATAAAATATGACAGCACCGTCCAAGAATTTTACTTCTCAGTGGCAATCACAGAAGACTGCCTGTAGTCTCCTGCCTCGCGGATCTACCACAAACACATCTATACTCTTGCTGTCTGCCTTTTATTACCATGAACAAACCAAATTTACAACTCTCTAGGGTCAGTCCTTATGATTGTACTCCAAATCTCATTTCTTCTCCTTCAGTGAAGGACTGAGTTCCAATAATCACCTCTTTCCCCTGTAACATTGGTTTCCCCTTTTCTCTAAACAGTTCTCATCAGCAGAGGAAACATTTTGATAGCTCTCAGCATTTTTAATCTCTTCCTAAAAAGCATATCTTATTCTCCTTTAGAAGAATTCTCTGAAGCTGGGCATGGTGCCTCACACCTGTAATCCCAGCACTTGGGAGGCTGAGGCAGGAGGATCATTGTGAGTTGGAGACCAGCCTGCGCTACAAAGTGAGCTCAACGCCTGCCTGAACTGCATAGAGAAACCCTGTCTCAAAAAGACCAAAAAAAAAATTTTTTTTTTTTACAAAGGGTTATATATAGTTACTCTCTTACTGTTGCTTCACTTTTTTCTTCAAGCTACACACCACCAAATTTGTTCTTTCTTGGTAAGAAAAGCAACCTTCATTTTGCCAAATCCAAAGATAATACTGTACTCTTTCCATTCTGTTCTCTTAGCAGCTTTGGGCCCAACTGCTTGCTCCTCTTTGAAACATTTGCTTTACTTTGCTTCTACAACAACGTACTCACCTGGTCTTCCTCTTACTAAATACCATTTCTTGCTTTCATGTGTAAAAGCTTTCTTCATTTCTAGCCCTCTCAAGCTTGGAGCTCCTCCACGCTCTCAGTCCACTGAGCTCCTGTCAAGATGTTTGTATTCCTGATACTCGCATCCAGCGACATTTTTAAATTTCATCTTTACCCACATGGCCTCTGAAATTATGCTTCCAGCCTCACCATTGCCCTCCAAATTGCTATAGCCAGTCAGCAAGACTAGCTTCTTAATGTGTGTGACCCCCCACAAGCCCCAAACCTCACCCCTCGCAAAGTGAAAATTAGACTTCCTTGTTCCATACTTGCTAAAAATTTCAAAATGGTGCCAGCAGAGCATTAAATCAAGCATGCCACTCTTCTAATCACAGGTCATGCGAGACTGCACATTTCCAGAGCCCATAAAGCTAGATCCCAGTTAACTACCTCACAAGTTCATTTGGATGTGTAATGAGCGAGTCACACTTCAGAGTTTAGCAGTATGGAACTATTAAATAAACTGTGACAAACATATGCTTTGTTAAACAACAGTAGTTTTTGTTTCATGAGATTTGCCATATTTTTAAACATTACTGAGAATGCATTTTCATTTGTGTGGATTATATCTATTGAAATTAACTGTTAGAAATTAAAAAGGAAAAATTTTAAATATGTATTTGTCAAAATTTGACAATAAGTGTTTTAACCTAAATATTTTATAAAATGTAACGTATTTTCCAAAATGAAAGAAATATGAGAAGATCTCTATTTTTGCAAAACTCCCTAGTTTCTGGCTTAATAGAAGACAGCACAATTTTCATACCTGCTTTTGCATTCAATGTGTCCCCCTGTCAGTCATCCTGCAGCCTTTGGAAAACTCCCCTGTACATTCATTAGCAAGTCAGGATGAAAAGGGAAGCTACAACTTTGCATTACTGTAACAACAACTTTTATGTTGTGAATTCCCCCCAAAGAGATTCAGGAACTGTAATGGTATATGAACTATAATTTTAAAACTGCTGCTATATAATGTTAGCCACAAAAAGTATTTTTTGAGGATTAGAAATGTCATGAAAATTAATTATTACATGAAAAATGTTAAAGTAGTATTATATATGGCATAATCTCATTTTTGTTGTAGTAAAATATGCATAACATAAAATTTACCCTTTTAAGCATTTTTAATTATATAGTTTTAATTATATAGTTTAGGGACATCCACACATTGTTCCACCTTTTATAACTACATGTGAATTTTTTTAAGTAGAGGAGTATAGACTCATACAAATACTTTATGTGAGGAGTGAGATTGTATTTGACTTCCATCTTCTTGTCTGTATTTTTCAATTTTTATAATGAAAGTACACTGTGTAATTTAGAATATGAAAAAATGTTTTCCTTTTAAATCAAGGAAGCCCAGGAGGAAGTGTTGACTGTCACACTGTAGAGAAATGGCATGGTGTGATACTTGAACTGCTTTTGGATTTGCACTTAAGACTTCACCCAGCAGGAGGATGAAATCCCCTGAGTAGGGCAGTGCAGTGGGCAGCTCCTGAGAAGCTGAAAAAGACTTGTTTGGATGGGTGGTTTGGGTTAGGGAGGGTGTTCCGAGCTAGGGGAAAAGTCCAAATAGACACATACGGTAAGAAACAAAGTGTAATAGCGGGCCAAAGCAGGTTAGTTAGAGTGAACCCCCAGTTCCTGCGAAGCAGAAGGTGACAAGGTCTTTGTTCAGAAAGTAGAGTAAGAGGGCTGAGCATGTATATGGAATTTAGCTGTTACTTTGTAGGAAATTAAAATCAAAACTTTTTGACATGATTAAACAGTGCTTAGATCAGTTCTGTACAATCTGGATTTAGTGTGGGACTGAACAAAAGCAGGAAAGCCTGTTAGGAGAAAAAGCTATAATGTAGAAGTTAAGCAATAAAAATGTAAACAGGGAACCGAGTTAGGAGAACGAAAGGAATGGGAGAGAACCCATGACGGCAAAGGGCTCCTGGGCAGGGAAGGAAGAGGGAGACTAGTATTTTGTTTACACTTCTTCAGCTATCACTTGGTTTACCAAATTCTGTACTATTTATCTATTTCATGCAGTGATTTGAAGTCCAGGGTAATGTTATTTCCAGAGGTACTTACAGTTGTTCAAAAGTATTTTACTGGTCTGTTTCCAGACTTAAAATTGGCTCAATTTATGTTTTTAAATTGTCTTCTTAAAGTAGTATTTGGAGAGTTCTAGGATCATAATTAATTTTCAGTGCATATTCTTCTAGTGTTTTTATTATACATTACACATATTTAAGACATAAAACAACATTTGGATATACATATATATAGTGAAATGCCTACTATACATTTTCTTTATTTAAATAATGAATCAATTTAAGTGCCAATTTGAGGGAGCAGTAGTTTTATTAGCTTTATTATAAACCAAATTTATTTTCTAACTTAATTGAAACTTCTTTTTCTAATACATTATTTCCTCACTAAAATCCCATAAGAAAAATGCTTTTGATGTCATTATGAATTCTAGCAATGCTCTATACATGAATGGAGTTAATCGAAATTAGAAACATACATATGCATAATTGTTTAGTATACTGGTTCCAATTTTTTAAATTTTTAAAATTCAAATCATTTAAGATGCATTTGGGATTTGGATATTTTAAGAGTTAATAATATGTTTTTTAAAAACATTACCTATTCTTGGTATCATGCTTGTTAATTTCCTTTTAATTAAATTTTCCTTATTCTTTTATTGGACTGCTTTAAAACAAAGCATTCCACCTTGTGTTACAGTGAATTAATTTTACCAGCCAGTGCGTTGACACTGAGAGATTTTATGCTTGAGCTCAGGATTTGATGTCTCGTCTCAGAAATATGAAGAGTTTATCTGATGTCTGTGGACACAGAGGCAGCCAGTTCATTACCATATCGCACTAAACAGTTTTGACATTCTCTGCAAAAGCTGTGCTGAAGCCTGCTTCTCGTCTGTCAGGAAATATCATTTAACGGGGTGAAAGGTCACTGGGACAATTTGAGACAGCTGATCTCAGGTGTGGTGGCAGCTGTTGTGTGGGACATGACTTGTTTTGTGAGAACAGAAACACTATTATCTGAACTCCCAGGAGAGATTTGGAGAAAGTCATGCCCAGGGACTCCCATTCCAGGAAAATGTGCTCGAAGCACTTATTTATTGGCAATCATCACTAACTGAGATTCCATCTGGCAAAACTTTGGATTTTTCCCTGTCCCAGAAAGTTGGGGAACAATTATGTAAGTTGTCTCAAAGAATTTATTTTTAACCACTTTTTATGGAAAAAATTGTAGTCCCTCAGTTCTGACAAGAATTCACTTAAAAAATAGAACAGTTGTGCGTGCATTTTTGCCTGTCTATACTACTTTATGTACCTTGAATTATTACTTATATTTGAACTATAAACCAGTACTTATTTCTTCCAATATGAGTCTCACTTTCTGCTTGGCACTGGTAGGTCCTCCAGCTGGTGAGGCAGAGAGTTCCAAGCCAGCACCCCAGGATCTAAGCTGCTAAAACTTACCTTACCACCAGCAGCTCACTCCTTCCCCAACACTTCCCCTCACTCCTTCCCCTTCCTTAAGATTTTAGAATCTAAATAAATGAACATTATGAGCCAACAGAGAGTTCAACAAACCTATTCTGATATATTTTAAAGAAGAACCTATACATAGTTTTAAAAGCAAGATTCATCATTAGAATTAAAGAGGTAGATCTTTGGTAAGACAAGGATATAATTTCTACCCCCTGGGATTTTTTCCAGCAATCTACCAACATAAACTAGATGAAACTAATTAGTAACTGAGGAGATGCATTTTACTTACGTTTATTATCATTATAAGTTTTGATCTTGTGTAAAGTAAGCATATTTATTTTGCTATTGCTGGATAGTATTCCTAACTAGAAATTCCTTATTCCAGTTAGATTGAGTCTGCTCTTAGTGTCATTGTTTTGCTTTCTAAAATAAATCTTTTAACATACTTTATAAATATTCTTAAATACTCTAGGTTTTTACATAAAATCCACTTGGAGACCACCTGCCACTTCCCTAAATTAATTTTAATTAAAAAATACATTTAGGGGCTGGGGATTTAGCTCAGCGGCATAAGCGCCTGCCTTGCAAGCAGGTAGTCGTGAGTTCTATCCCTGGTACCGATAAAAACGAAAAAAAAAAAAAATACATTTAAGAATAGAATTTAAAACAGACTTTGTGGAGACAAGAAAGGGATTTGGAGATGGGGCAGAGGGAAGGGAAGAGAAAAGAAGAGAAAGTACAAAGAATCAACATGTGCCATGTATGTACCAGTACTTCTTGATTAATATATTTGCTGTGCACCACAAACATAAACAATTTCCTTTTAAAAAAGAATACAATTTAAAACTGATTTTCCATCTTTTTCTCTTTCCACTTTCCTCTTTTCTCTAACACTCAACCCAACCACTTCCTTCCGCCCATACAACTGCAGCTGGTTTCTACCACTAATACACACACATGCACAAAAACAGTGCTGACTCAGAGTAACAGAGGAGGTTACAGTGGCCCAGTGTATGAGTTAGGACAGCTATAATAAGACTGCATGGCCTTTTATACCTGATCACTGGTATCCAGATCACGGTACCATCTATTATGATAGCATAAATTTGTAACCAGTGTTAGTTTCCTTACCTATACCACACTTCATTTCCTTTTTTTGTGACATTTCAATGATAAATTTTTTTTATGATATGCTCAGAAATTTACTAGTATTCTAGCAGATTGTTGGAGCAGTAGCTTCAGGAATTATGCTTCTTAACAGCTACTCCAGAGTATCTAAATTATATATGTCCTAAAATCTTGGCTTTGTGATTATGAAAAAAAAAAAAAACTCATGTCAAACTTAGTCATTGTTGTTTATAAACACTAGGTATTATCTCGTGGGGGGCATTTCTCCCTAATGTACTATACAAAGATTAATTTAAAATAAAAATATAAACATACATATAAATATATGCCCAAACTCTTGGCTGTGAATCACCTTTTTACCAAACTTGTAAGAAAGAGATTATTTTAATATATTATTATGTCTTAGGAAATAAATCAATTTGATTTTAAAACAACATGTGCAGCCAAACTAAAATGGTCAAGAAGTGGTTTTGGGTTTTAGTTGTTTCTAATTTATTTGAAATTAAAGCCAATGCAGCCACATTATTGTTGGAGCACTCATAGCTTTTCTGATAGAGCAAGGCCAAACACTTGGAATCTGCTGAAGAAGTTATGTAAGAAAATTAGAAATCTACAAGCCATGTAAAGTGTGGAAAAGGAAATAAACAACTCAAGAGAAATTGGTTAGCTATACTGCTCAAGAGATTTCAGAAGTTTTGGTTAGAATCTTACATTTTACATCTCTGTATCATTGTATGATCTGGCTACTTTATTTCTTATGTTGTTGATACCATTGTCCTGAAGCATTTCATTTAAGTGTAACCCTACAGTGGAAGATGTTGAAAAGTGGATAGAAATATTGCTTGATAAATGCAATCTAATGGAAGGACTTATGCTTTACAGCAGTGATGGTGAACCTATGGCACGTGTGTTGTTTTTCTATTAAGACAAAAGTTGTTAATGTATGAATAGTGTTTTGTTGTTGTTTTGTTTTTCTAAACTGAGGCCCTGAGGTATTCAGGTTTAATTGCAGTGTTGTCACTTTGTGATAAGTAAGTGGATTTAGTAGTTTGGGCACTCATCTCTAAAATGTTCAACATCACTGCTTTAGAATCTCTAGGAGAGGTAATCTACTTACCCATAAATTCATTCAACACTTATTGTCTGTGCTGCATAAGGGCTACAGGAGTATACAGTAGTTATCCTGGAGACATTACAATCCAACAGGGCTGTAATAAATAAATGAAATTCTCAGGAAGAAAGATAAATGTGCACAAACATACAAAAGAATATATGAATTCAGAGGGACAAGAGGTTTCTTCCAACTGGCCCAGGTGCAAAATATGAAGAGAAGTTTGGCGAGAGAGGATGCAGAGAGAGATTATTCAGGTAAAGAAAATACCATAAGCAAATGTTTAGGTAAAAAGTTCAGAGCAGATTTAAAAAGGGTAGCCCAGGCTCCTGGAGTTGTTTCCTTGAGAGCTGAGCCTAAGCAGCAAGTTGGTCTTCATTAATGGAGTCTCAAACCTCATAATAAAAAGGACAGGGAGCAGGACATGGTTATGTCTGCCTATAATTCTTGTACCCTGGGAGATTAAGGCAAGATCACAAGTTCATGTCCAGCCTAGCCACATTATCCAGACCCTGTCTTATGAAAAGGGAGTGGGGCTGCAGCTCATCGAAAAGGCCCTTGGTTCAATCCCCAGTACAAAAACAAAAAAATGTGAATCAGGTGAGGGTCATGTAAGAAGTAGTTGGGACTATTGAATTTTTGAGCAGAGGAGTGAGTGAGGAGGTGGCAGCCACCACAGGAGATTCATTGTAACAGTGGAATGCATGGATTGGAGATGGTGTGAGTGGAGGCAGCTAGTCCAGCTGACTGCTGATGTAGGCACACTGAGCTGACAGACCCGACAGTGCAATTAATGGATTTGGTTAAAGAGAGAAGTGGGATGAACAGAGATGACTCATGACTTGTATCTGTTTCATAAAGAGAATAACACCTTTAACATGAAGGGCTAGGAGAAAGAGACTGGAGAGCAGATGATGTGAATTTTCTAATTTGCTGACTAAGATGACAGTATTAATGATTATTGAGCATTTATAATTGCCCAACACTGTTCTGTGTTTTTGTGTACATGATCTCACTGATTCCTCGCGGCAAAGCTTCTCCACAGCCTGTCCAGGCTTACACTGCCTATGTGATGCGGTCAGGATCGCATCCCCAGGGGCAGAATTCCTGAGCCGAATTTATTGAGTGTTTGTTCTGAATACTGTCAGTCTTGGAGGCAAATAACGTAAAAGGTTGATGATCAGGAAGTTTGGAAAATTCTCAGCAAAGATCACAGAGAACCAACAATCTGCAGAAATCTAAAGGTGACTATTTCAGAAACATTAAAAATAGCAGAGAATTTAAACAAAGGCATTTAGATTTAGTGACCAAAAGAACATGGTGGCCTTCAAAGCAGTTCCAGAAGAACGGCAAAGTCTAGAGTCCACTGGCATGGGCCGAAGGAGACTTTATGAGGAAGTCGGAAACCATAGAAGTAGATCTGGAGTAAGTATGTCAGTGGGAAGGCGGGAAGTGGCACTGCAGCACCAGAGGGTAGGACTGGAGAGGAAGACATCGTAAGGCACAGGGACTCCTCCTGGTGCCTGTCTGGGATTGAGGGACAGATTTAAGTTATAGAAGATGTCAGGCCTCTTCAAGAGGAAGAAGAAAGGGATGGGTCCTATGAGGACTTTTCTGAGGCAAGATATGTATTGGGGTAGGGAAAGGTAAGTGGACCAAAGAAAGCCAAAGGCACCCTGTTTGATTATCTTGACTTTCTCAGGAGTTAGCAACTGAGAGGGGTCAGGGTTGTGTTGCAAGACAAGCTTTGCAGGGGCTACTGTGGAAGTGGCGTAATGGAGTGAACAATCGGTTAAAGACAATGAATCAAGGTTGCCACACAGAGTGTTGTGGTTCACACTGAGGTTAAGTAGCATAGATGTTTAGTGTATCTAGGTGCCAGGGTTCTGTGACTTTCTTTTGCAATGTTTAGCAAGCTGGCAATAGACAACCCAGGAGCCAAGATTTATAAGGGGTGAAAAAGCAGCATATGCTGGTGAACCCACTATCTCAGTGCAGAGGGGAGCCAGGGAAGTGTCATTCTACCCTGCATGCCATTGGTTGGAGGGCTGGTTGTCCTCTGCAGATACTGTAAAATAAAGAGAGCTGAGTAGAGAGCTAAATGAAGAGACAGCAGTGCAGGAGGGAAAAGTGTCTGCAGCTAAGAGTGCTGCACATAGAGGGACTCATGAAGAAATGTAGCTTACAGAGTCAGTACAAAGCACTCCAGCAGAGGCTGGGATAAACAGGGAGAAATGCAATCCAGGTACAGATCCATCAATGAGCCACAACCCATACCCAAAAAGTGATAAAAAACAAAACATAGACTTAAAAAGAGATATCATTTTAGTAAATTTATGTAAATAACCATGACATTCTAACTGAGTAATAAGGTATGTTAGAGGCATATTGATAGGAAGACTCAACTCGTGATAGATAGATAGATAGATAGATAGGTATTGTAGTTCCCTGTAACATTTTCAATGTATTAATGTAAGTTATAGTTGAATTTCACACATAAATGGTGAAAGTTGAACTCCTATCTATTTTATTCAGCTAGTATTGATATATTCATAAAACTCAGAAAAGACAAAATATTTCTGTCATTTGGAGCTTAATTTCTAAAGGTATTTACATCTGCTGAGGTATTTTAAAATCACGCATAGAACAGAGTCAGCACCACGGTGTGCAATGGGGTCCAGAGCAGGCAGGGGACCTGCATGCAGAATCTGTCTGCCACTGCCTTTTTATGGCACTGAATTTACACATCAATAAAGTAGATACTGTGAATAAAATGATTTCTACCTCAAGCAAAAACATTTTTGGAAAATGGAAAAGTATGGAAATACAGAACTAAGTGATTGTTACTGGAGAATCAAGTTAGAATTTTCAAATCTAGAGTCAAAAATAATTTAACAGTTTCAATTTAAATGAATTTTTGACTGGGCTGGGGATGTAGTTCAGTACTAGTATACTTCCTCAATACTACAAAAAAGAAAAGACAGGAAGGAAGGAAGGAAGGAAGGAAGGAAGGAAGGAAAGAAGAGGAAAAAGAAGAGAAAAAGTTTTGTACTTAACTCTTACTGTTTTCAAAGGCAGATTTTAGTTATTTATAATCTATCATAATGGCTAAACATTGTTTCAGGAGATTAATCTACTTTCGTAAACATGGTAAATGATTCTTTTAGTTGCCTTTCTCATTACTAATACCCAATACTCAAAATTAAAGGAGGAAAGATTTATTTAGCTCACAGTTTGTAGAGGTTTCAAACTATAATCAGCAAGCCACAAGGCAGCATGCAATGGCAGAGAGGCTTCACAGGGAAGAAATAGTTCTTGGCAGGCAGGAGGCAGCAAAGCAGCTTCTCTCTGTCCCTTTGTATTCCATCTAGGGTACCCACCTTTTGGTACCCAGGGCAGGGCACCCTGTATCTCAGCATCATATACCCTAAGCCAGTTAGTTACCTTTAACACTCCCCACCTATGACCACACAAGGCTTTGGGGGAACATCTAGGCACATGCCATAATAATGATTTAGTCAGGCAATGAAAAACTTTTATTACCAAGTATAGCAAAAGAAAACAGACACCTTACAATAGGACCTTGTGTTGTAAATCGAGAATTATGAGTAGTCTTAAAACTAAACTACAAGAGAATAGGATGTCTGTTTGGATCTACAAACTCCCAAAAGGTTTGAATGTCATAGAGTCTCTGGTTCTCTGGTTCTCTTTTTCTATTGGAATTCATAAGTCTGAGCTTAGTTGTAGCTCTTTATAATGCTTGTGATGTAAAAGAAATTTGTGTAGATGCATTTTTACTAGTGTTCTTGCAATATATGAAATCTATGAATTTGCAATTATGCTCCTAAGAAACTCCCTAATATTCCATTCCTAGTATTCCCTGAAGGAAAAATTACAAGAGAAGATAACACAAATTTAGAAGATCTTACGGAAAATGGATGTTTGTATTACCTATAGTAGTAAAATTAAGCAACAACTGTCCCCAAAATGCAGTTGGTGTTCATATAGGAAAATGACTGTAAATAAACACATTCAATTTTAACAGAAAAAAAAAAAATGACAGAGTAGAGCATAGGCGCATTGATCCCTCAGGAGGCAGCTCAGTCTAAGGGCAAGTATCCTACCCAGAAGGGGAGCGACGTGCCTTGGATGATGTCACCAGTGACTGTAACCACCGCAGTGTCAACAAACATCAGCAGGAAATAAATGCGGGCAGGGCAAGGGTCTAGAAGCATGCCTTCCTTCTAGAAACCTCTCATGCCTTCCAAGGCTAGCTTTTTCTTTCTTTTTTTTAAGGAAGAAAAGAGACACAGCCTAGTACTTGCCTTCTGCCACAGAAACCTTTAATTTTGGTGGCAGCATATTTCGTTGACAAATGGATCTCCCTTCGGGCTGTTGTGTCTGCAGTGTTGAGAAGTACAGGACTCTTCTGTGTTGCAGTTAGTTATTGGTTACCTTCTCCAGACTGACAAGCTTGTCTGTGGAACTGTTCAGAGGAAAGTTTCAAGTTACCAGAACTGGCAAGCCCACTGAGGAGCCCAAGAGCAAGAGGGGAGGGGAGGGGAGGGGAGGGAGAAAAAGGAAGGGGGGGGAGAGGAGGAGGAGCAGGAGCGCCTTTCACCCTGCAGCAGCTGCTCCTGATTGGCTGGGTGGTTCAGCTGCTTCCCTGGAACAAAAGGTCAGAGTGGACTGCAGTGTAACTGTGGAGAGGCAACCGATAAATAGCCTTGCCTGAAGAAGTTTGGAGGCTGAGATCTCCCAGCAGCACATTGGCAAACTGCAGAGCAAGTGGTTTCTCCTGCCGGGAGGTGCAGCCTTCCTCCCAAGCCCCGCTGAGCCACTGGAAGCAGACGTGCACTGTACAAGGGCCAGACTTGCCGCGGAGGACAGTTGTGAGATTTCACTGAGAATGGCTTGTGAAATCATGCCTCTGCAAAGGTAGTATTCTTTCCTATTTGTTCTGTTTTATTCTGTTCTGTATCATCCGAGGAGTGTGAAGCCATGTAACTTTGTCAGTATTTGACATCTTTCGGTAACACACTGTACATAGTATTCTTTCCCAAAACCAAAAATATTTAAATATCATACTGCCCTTTTACTGACATTTTTGCCTGCTTTCTTAGCCTTTTCACTTACTTGTTGTATTTTTCTTTGAATGGAAGTGAATATAAGAAACACTTCCAAAGGGCAAAGAAAAACAGACTGCAGGATATATTGAGCAAGAGTACAGTAAAATTGAATCTGTGTCTTGGTGTTTCTATTAGAGGTTTCAGAGGACGTCAATAGGTTGGAGACCTTTTAAAAACGCATCTTATGAGCCTTCCCTCTGGACAAGGATTTTCTATTAATAAGTGTATTATAATAAGTGGGAATAAATGTAGAGATATTTCCCCTGGAATTATTCTTGATAGATTTATTAGACACATAACACTTTCAAAAAACTGCTATGCAAGTATGATTGAGCTAAGGCTGTTTTTGTTCATTAGTTATTGCTGTGTGGATTAGGTGGGGTGCTGAGGGAGTCACACCAAAGCAGAGAAAGGTAATTTAAACAAGGTGCTGGTTTAAAAAAAAACAAAACAGTAAACTAAGTGAATAATGTATCCTGGAATGTTAAGTTGAAAGTCACCTCAGTAATGACTTCTTCCAATTTCCAACCCTCCAATTTCACAACAGAAAATTGAGGCATGAAGAAAGTCTTAGAGTTGCCCAAGGTCAGTTGTTATAATTTTCAATATTAGCTTTGCTAATCGTATTTCAACTTGAATTGCTTTATGTACAATGGCACTTGAGTCCATAGAAATGCTTCATTTAGAGGGTTTTACTAGTGAAATGATAAGTAGTACAGTGTTTTTTAATAGAAAAAAAGGAATTTCACTTTTTAAAATTATGTCCCAAATGTTTCACTTAATGTGTATGTTTTAACAATGAAAGTAAGATTAAAATTTTTATTGTTTATTTGCAGAATGGCTCTTGCAGATATTGACCGTGACATAAAGCAGTGTAGTTGTTTTTCTTTTCCTGTACTGACAAATAACACTGTAATGGGAATTTGATGGAGGTGTCCAAAGAATTTCCTCTCAAAAAATCAATAATCTAAGACAGGAGAAAATGGTTTATGGACAAATCTATACTTTTTCTTTATTAACCAAGTGGAAGGATCTAAATGCTAGAAGCTCCTAAGATACCAAAACTAATGTCTACTTTTGGAGTCTTCATTTGAATTCCAGCTTTAAAGGTGGAGACTTTGCCCCTTATAGTATCATATGTTGTTAAGATTATTAAATAGGTTGTATTCTAGGTAAGAATATTGGCTATTACTGAATTCTATAAGAGTTAATAATAGAATCAGTTAAGAAAGTAGTTATTTATGCTATCAAAATATTGTTTGGACAGGTTTATGATAACTAAAATAAGCATAATATCCTAAAAATTATTTTGCATTGTTAGTCATTATTAATGAACTTTGTAAGAAATAATGTAGGAATCATTTGAATTTACTTCCTAAAATGGCAACTTGCTACTTTTGGTTCTTTACATTACTTCACTGGTCGAGTTGATTATTTTGAGCATTCACTGCTACAGTGTTCCCTACCTCTTAGAGCTCCGTGCCATCTTCATTTCAGCCTCCTCCTACCTTTGGTTATAAATCTCCTGAAGGCAACCAGGTTTGTGTAGCTGTCTTCATTAAGGGTCCCTTGCGAGTTTAAACATTCACACAGGAAACTTATTTATTCACATCCCAACTTGGTGTCCTTAATTACTGATTTCCATAACTGTTGTGGTCATGATAACTATTGCCAACTATTCCCTGCCCCATCCTGCCTGAAGCAGTAAGAAGTTTGCAGAGTTGGCAGTCAGTGTGCAAACTCATTCTGTTTCAGAGCTAGAAACTGATTTGGATATAGATGAGTAAAGACATACCCTTAAATAAGAATTAAAGACATTCATGCTCACTCTTTGCACTGAGCAAAGAGTTCAGTGTTTCTCATTCTCTAGATATGTTGGGAATTTATTTTTAAAATAAATTCCTTTTCACTGCCTTCCTTCCAATATTTATGGAACCTAGAGATGGCATGGAATATATCTGCATTTTAATAAGCTTCCTAAAAGCAACTCCGATACATATGGTGCACACTCAGAGAAACATTGATATAAATTCTAGTTATGATTATAGCTTGTAGAAAGCTATTGACAGCTGGCATATGTAGGAATTTAGCACTATATTGCTCATCATCTCCAAGTAGCACATTTAATATGACCTTATGTGACTTTTTTCTCCTGTAATTGATGCTTTTGTGTACTAGTTCATCAGTTCAATCTCTTAAAACAAATGTATTGTTTAATATAAATATACTTACAATACTGTTTAATATTTTCTTTTTGGCCAAATACCATTCTGTCCTGCCAGTGATCCCAGGATAAAATACTGGTCCTACTTTGTGGCATGCTGATGAGAATGCAGACACATTACAGACAATTGCAATTCCATGTGACGAATTCAGTAGTACACCACGTGATTAGCATAATAATAGAGATATACCTAAAAGGATAATATTACCCTATATTTAATTCAACCTCATATACTTGTATGATCTGACTAGAGTCTACATTTGTACTCTGTCTGTGGTGTCCCTTATCATTTCCATGAATGACTTTTTAGCCTTTCTTCTCATGTTGTGAAAATATATAGATGATTTATTACTGCTAATCTATAATTGAGATGAGAATAACAAATGAAGTTGAAAATTAGGAATGAAATATAACACTTTGATCCCCCCTTAATGTCTTTTGCTATTCATTACTGAACATAATTTGAAGAGTTTCCACCATGTACTTGACTACTTAGAAACTCATAGTCTTGAAAACTTTGCAGATGTTTAGAATGTGACCCCCAAACTCACTTCTTACAGTTCACTTAGACGACTGAAATTAAGACAGCATCTTACTAACATCTGTGACACAGTGAAATTGATCATTATTTTTATATTAAAGTATTTACATAAAAATAAAATATTTACATGGTATTTTATAGTTAATGATAATACTCAATGCACTGCATATTTTTTAAGGTGACTAAGTTTACATTTAATCACTAATGAAGTAATATATTTTATTAGATTCCAGCTGATAGTTCAGGCTTTCTCCATGACTCATATTCCCTGAGATTTTTTCCTTGAAATATTGTGGATCTGTAAGTAAGGATCTGTATTTTACACAGACTATAGCAAGCTAAAATCCAAAGATTTACCTGTGAGTCTTGCATCTGTAAGAAGAATTCTCCATTTGCATAGCAGTGTATTGCTTTACTGGATGAGCTTTTCAAATATCACCTAGCAAAATTTGGTCCACAAAGGTTAATGTTGAAGGATGAAGTTATGAGCATTAATGATTAATGTTCATTGCTTTGACTTTAATGCATTGACATCTACTTTCATATATTAGCACCCAACTCTTCCCTGGGCTCATTTATCAAAGTGAGAATCTGAGATTAACAATGTTTATGAAGTCTCTCTTTCATTACTGTAGCTAGCAAAATATGATATCTAATATATGTTACTGAATATCAATTTCATATTGATTAAACTAATACTTCAAAGTGAGAAACTTTAAAGAGGATTTAAACTAATGTAATTAATGTGTAATGGGAATTCAGCATCTGAAATTTTCATTAAAACCTATCAACAGAATTATCTGGTTTCTGTAAGTACTGGTCTTTAGGCTGTGAAAACATATCAAGATTGATAAATTGGGACTACACCAGTGAACAACCCAGGTGACAGTGGTCTAGTTCCTGAGCCTTCTGTGTGGTGTTAGAGAGCCCTCTCTCTGCTGCTTGTGGGGATGACATTCTCCTCCACGGAATACCTCTCTAAGGCCATCTTTGCTGACTTGCTGCCACTCAGGGCTCCTCCTAATGCATCTCTAAGTCTGTCTTTGCTGATTTGCCAGCAATCTGGGAGCTCTCCCTGTACTGCCTCTCCCTCCACCAACAGAGTATAAGAGGGATTGAAAGCTGCCTCACTTTTAATTGGTGTTAAGCTGTGTGGCATTGGTTATCTGAATTTATTCTTCATCACAAACAGCCTATGTTTGGTACCAACAAAAATTCATTGAGAGCAAATAAGATCTCTCACCTCCTGTTTCTATTGTTTTTGCCTCTTTGGAGTCCTCATATAAATGGAATTATGTAATTGTGCCGTGTGTAATCTTTTGTGATTGGCTTCTTTCCTTTAATGTTTTCAAAGTTCATTCATATTATAGCACATATTGGTACTTTGACCCTTTTTTAGCTAAATAATATTCTGATTTATGGAATAGCAAATTCTATGTATCTGTTTCTCAGTTAATGAACATTTAGATTGTTTCCACATTTTGACCATAATGAATAATGTAGCTATAAGACATATGCAAAAATGGCTTGAGGGAATTACAAAAACAGAGACTCCATTTTAGAGGCAAATATTCCCCAGAGATCATCATTTCTATTTTCTATTTTCCAGATGACCAAACTCAAACCCAGGAAAACAAACAAACTTGTCGTGTCAAAAAAAAAAATATATATATATATATATGTATATATATATATATATATATATATATATATATATGCACTATATGCAGATGTCTAACAAAACAGTAGTTGTGGTATGAAGTCAATGATCACAGCACATATTTGGGGTTAACAGCAGAGTACCCCCTTGTCCTACCCCAGCCATTAAACAGTAAGCGAGTCTGTTGACCATTCAAGAGGAAAACCAAAACCTGCTAACCAACAGAGGGAAATTGAAATCCTAATCTTGTTCCCAGTAGCACAGAACTCTAATAGATGGGCCCTTACTGCACCATACTCTGAAATTGACTCTGGACAGCCCAAGATGATTCTATATGTTAAACACATAGCAGGAGCTCAATAAATACTTATTGAATTGAAGATTATGGAGATATTTAATGGAAGCATATCGGAACACTGCAGCTTTCTATTACAATTTCTAGAAATAGTCTCCAATACAAAGTTACAACTAACTTACCTATAATTGTTATATAAAGTGTGTAGTGCATAGGGAAAACAATTTGGGAGATTATTTCTGTTTATATTGTATAATATTTGATAACCTGAGAAAAGAAGGAATAATTTTAGTTTATTTCATATAAGTTACTATAACCATTAAGGCAATTTAAGGAAAATGAAGGTTTTATTTCATATGTACATGAATATATGAAAGTTTCGTGTTTTATATCTTCTTTCTGTATTCTTAGTAATCATAGATAAAAATATTTTATAATCATCTAGAATAATTCCTACTTTGTTGAGTGAAGATTTATTCAAAAAAGTTGAATTCATTTTGACTTTTAAAAATAAAAACACTTCATTACCTAACTCAAAGTACAAATAGCAAGTATTTTATATTTAGAGAAATATTTTGTTACAATTACTGAGAAGTAATTTATGGAATGAAGTATCGATACACTTCTCTTAATGAAAAATATGTTAAGAACAAGGGATGGGGATTTAGCTCAGTGACGTAAGTGCCTTCCTGGCAAGTGCGAGGTTGTGAGTTTGGCCCCCATACCAAAAAATAAATAAATAAATAAATAAAAGAACAGTGTTTCATTAAATTTTTAATTGATATAACCCAAATGAATACAGTACCTCTCAGTTTCAGATTATAATAAAGGTTTTCAGATGTTATAATCTGATAGGGATACATGGAAGGAAATTTGGCAATTTCATAATTTGTTGTGATCAAGTATACATGAATGAATATACTTTAAAACAATTCTAGTTATCTGTTTTGGTTCTTGTCATTTCCTAAAAGAGACATTTACATATATATATATATATATATATATATATATATATATATAATAAAATTCAGAAAACTTGAACTTACTAGAAATAAAAGTGATGAACTAAACTACTCTACTTAGGTTGTGAAATTTAAATGCTAGGGAAACCCTTAAGGCATACAATAATAAATATATCAGTATTTTGCAGTTGGCAAAATGATGAAAAGAAATGAGTCTAAGGTTAAAATAATCCCTGAAACTAAAATTAGAAATCAAATCATGGCCAAAGAAGGCAATCAATGCACTATGCTATACAAGTGGACCCTTGACTTAGGAACTCAGTTTGTTCCCCAGGGCTGGTTGCAAATCAAGTTGTCAACCGAAAGCTCAGGCTCCTCCACACAGCCTTCAAAGTCTCTCCTTCCACAGGCAGATCTCAGTGTCCTCAGAGAGACACTGGCCCAGAATTTCTCAATGAACCCCATACAGGAAAGGATGCTGAATGTTCCTTTCCAGAACTCTTTAAGGGTTAAATCTGTATCTGAGACCATCTGGAAACACAAGCAGCCAGCATTCAGGTTGTAACTCAAGACTTTGATCATAAGTTAACATTCCAGTCATCACCCAGGTTGTTCATTTGTCAAATGTGTCAAGGGTCCACTTTCATTTGTATGTGACTTTTTCATTTTCAACTCCTTGACCTAATAAAAACTGAGGTGCTGATTTCCATCTAGTGTCATCTAGAGCTGGCATCTGGCCTCCCTGGGGCCAGACTCCTCCATGGAAACCTGCTGAAGCATATTGTTATCCTATGCCTCAAAGAACACTCTCTTCTCTATGTCCTTTGCCTTTTTCTAAGTAATGGTTGCATGACCCTCAAAATGGACTGCCAGTATGGTTTCTGTATCCCAACCTGGCCCAACCTGCCATACTACATAATGCCTCAAAAGACAAGGGTTGGAGCTATGGCTTGGACTGGAATCTCAGCCCTGCCTGCCTCTGGGGCCTTCACCAGTTAATTAGCCTTTCTGAGACTTGTTTTTCTTATCCAAAAGATCTGCTTGGTAGTACCTTCCCCTAGGATGTCTTTGAGAATTGGATGAGATAATGAATATAAACTCAGCACAAAAGTCCAACTTGTTGTGGAGAGCTTTCCATCTACTGTAGCTGTGAATCCTGTTTTCTGAACAATTGTCAGATTTTAGGTTTCTCTCTCTCAGCTAGTTGGTAAATTCCATCATGGTTGGGACCATATTTGAGGAACCTGCATGTTTCTGGCACCTATCGTGGGTTCCAGTAAGCAGTAACCACTATGCTCAAAGCTGTTTGCTGCATGAGCATGGCCCATGGTTACGGTGGCCCTAGATCAGAATCAAGGCCTCTTCAGCCCTCCCGGGCTGCTCCTCACCCGACACCCATTGTGAAATGAAGGCTGTTAGAAACCAGCCTTGACCCATTTTTCTGTGCAGGGTCCTAGGGGAGATTTGCTAGGGGGAGGCCAACAGGACAATAGTGTCACCTTTTGCACATCTTTTGTCTTAAGATTTCCAGTCAGAGTTAACAGTTTGGGAACTTACATATCTGTTAAATAAATGCTTACTGACAAACCAGTAAGAAACTTGTAATAAAGGTAAATGTCAAAAGAAGTTAACAGAGAATTTACTGTTTCCTTCTTCCTTTCTGTAGTTATCTTCCTATTCTTTTGGTTTTCATTTCAGTGACAAGATTTAAAATAGCTTAACATTTTTACTAGTGTCCTAAAAATATTTTCTCATTAACTAATTTCAGCCTCCCAAAAGAGAGTGTTGCTGTATTTTGTATTCTAAATTACTGCCACACGAAGGATAATGATAATCATCATTCTTGTGAACAAGATTGCAAAGACGAATGAAAGTTTCCAGCTGCCTTAAAAACAGTTTTGAGACTAAACTGAAAATTTCTTTAAGCTCCACACATCGTTGGGGTTTGCAGTGAGGTGAATTTTTTTCCTGCTCTCAAGCCAGAACAAACAGATGCAGTGTGTGGCAAGGCCATATTCAAACACTGCCTTGCCCAAACATATCCTTTGCTGGGTTTTCCACACACCACAAAGAGAGCCATGTTTACATTTTGGGCATAATGTCAGAACTCCCATCTCTAATTGTGTAGTTGGAGAAAAAAAATTACATTCTTTTCCTTAAGAAAGGATAGGAGAAAACCTATGACAAAGTTGTAATCCTACTACATTTTGAATGAAAAGGATCAAGATCATTTAAGATAGATACAAATTCCTGAGAATGCTTCTAATTGTCAAAATTGATTTTACAAATTGTAAACAGTCTATGTTTTCAAAATATTTAACCAAACATTGTGAATACTCAGCAAGACCTTGGTGATTCTGAACCTGTTCAACAGGATTTTACTGAACAGATTTTACTCAAGGTACCTAACTAGGTGCAGATAGTATAGACTATAAATCGCAGAGGAGAGGCAAGCTCCAAACTCACGATTTTTGCTATCATGAGTTCAGCACTTGGTTATAGCTATGAAGGAAATGTTTGGAGCCTGATACACAAAGTAGCTCCCTCTCCAGGGTGCTGGACATAGCATCCTAGATTAGATGACCCTTGCACTGAGGGATTAAGTATTTACCAGGCATACCGAAGTGGAGGAAGTATTTAAGATAGAGTGACTAACAAGTGCAAACAGAGTTATGAAGTACAGTGAGAGATCTACAAAGGCTGAGACTGGGAGCATGTTTTGTGCCATGTTTAAACATTTGGATTTTACCCCAAATATAAGTGTGGGCAGGAGAGGCTAAAGATGGACTGTTGTGGGCAATAGAGAAACAATCTTGCCGCCATGGAAAACCACTGCAGTAGAAAATGAACTAACAGATTCAAGACAAGCACAGTGGTGCGTGCCTCCTATCCAAGCTTCTCAGGAGCTTGAGGCAGAAGGACACCAAGTTTGAGGCCAACCTACGCAATGTAGCAAAGCCCTGCCTCAAAATAATAAAAGGAACTGAGGCTGTAGCTCAGTGGTAGAATGTTTGCCTAGCATATGTGAAGCCCTAGGTTCACTCCCAATGCTGAAAAAGCAAAACAAACAAAAATCCAAGCACAGTGAATCAAGCCTAGAATCCCATCTACGTGTGAGGCTGAGGCAGGAGGATTACAAGTTAGAGCCCAATTTGGAATGCATAGTGAGATCTTGCCTCAAAATTTAAAAAGAGCTGAAAATATAGCTCAGTGCAAAGATCGTGGGCTGGATCCACAGTACTGCTAAAGAAAAGGTTAGATTGAAGAGACATATTGTTTTTTGGAAAGAGTTGATACAGTTTGATGACTATGACTAAATGTAGGTTTAAGAAATAAACCAAGACAAGCATTTGGCTTTTTAATGTGACCTAAATAGTATCATAGGAGCCAGAGTTCTGTTCTGCTACCTCCAAATATGTTTCAGCCTAGAGTCCCTGGGTAAGTGCGGTGGTAGTGAGCAGGCAGTCTTGGTTTCCTTTGTGCCCTCTAAGAACAGAGAATGACACAAAAGAAACAGAAGATCATCCTCCCCCAACTTAGGAGCTCATCCTCTTCCCCACATACACACACCTTAACCCCATCCAATTCCTTAGACATGGTGAGTTATCGATCATACAAGCGCCCATCCAGGGTTGAAACTAACTGGGTGGGCAGGAATGAAACAGAGTGAGATGGTTCTTAGTTTCTCAGGATAATGGTTCTTTGATTCTGGAAGGCACTGCAAGTGATGCATAAAGCCTCAGTCATTGGGAAGGAGGAGCCCAAGAGGCCAAGTAGGCACGAGGGCCTCCTTTACCACTTCCCCAAGTTAGTAAGTTAGTTCCTGACATCATCTTGTGGTTCAGCCAAGAGAGAACATTTGAGAAACTTGCCCTTCCGGATGATGTTATCCTTTGAAAAATACAAACTTTTCCGTAGATGTAGCAGTTTGCTAGGGCTGCTAGTACCAAGCCCCAGGTGGCTTTGTACAAGGTATGCATCCTCTCATAGTTTGGGGGCCACCCTGCTGTCCAGGTATGGGCAGACAAGTCTACCTGTGCAGGTGCCTGCTCAGGAATGATATCCTCAGCACCTGCTGGCTTCAGGGAGCCTCCTACCTGGGGCAGGATAACTCTGCCTATTCTTCAGCTTATTCCTGTGTGCTTATAGGTCCTTATATCCAAATTTCCCCTTTTATAAAGTCACCAATCTCTGAATGCAGGTGTAATGATACTTTAATTTGATCACCTCTATAAAAGCCCAGTTTCCATATAAGGTGAAATTCCGAGATGTGGGGATTTGGACTTCAATGTATATTTGGGGGGACAACACAATTCAGCCCCTACCAATATATTTCAAACTTCCACCAAACAATGAAGAAAATGATAAATATATCTTCCTTTAGTGAAGTAAAAAGTCTTCGGAAGTTCTTTGTCCCTTTGTTTCTCCCACCAAATAACATTTATGGTGTTAGCTAAAGATTCACATCCTTGGGCTTTAGCTCAGCAGCATAAGCACCTGCCTTGCAAGCAGGCAGTTGTGAATTCCATCCCCGGTACCGATAAAAAGGAAAAAGACAAAAAAAAAAGATTCACATCCTGTGAATAGTAACAGCTGCAGCTCTCTGCATTTATCCTTCATTCAGGAAAATCTGTTTGCTCCTGAATTCAGTAATGTGTTTGTATTTCCATTGACTAGGCATTAAATTGTTAGTGACAGTGTGCAAAAGTAAAACTGTAAGTGAATCTGCTTGGGCTTATAAGGAAAGACAGTAAAATATCCCAAAAACCACAACCATGAGCATTTTCTGTGAACTGAGCTAAAACTTTTATATTTGTTTTCCAAAAAAGAATAGAGAAGTTTTAGTGTTTTACTTGCATACACTTTAACTGGACCAAACCCAAAACCTAGGCAGTAGAATACCCTATCATGCTGCTCAAAGTTGACCTGAGCAAGAGGAATGCCTGCAACTGTGGATAAACTGAAAATACTAAGTGTAGCTTTTTATGTTTCCAGAAAGAGGAAGAAAGGAAAATGTGCTAAGGTCACTTCCATCATCATTCATTCAGAAAATTGGTCTGAGATCATTCCTGCCTTTAGCACACGCTGCAGCACATGAGGAAAAGGCCTGGGTTCCAAAGAAGCATTCACTAATACTTGCTTTTGTGTCTTTCTCAATTCCTCTCTTTTCCCCTTTGTTTTTGTTTTTGTTGGGGGTTTTTTGTTGTTGTTTTTTAAGCACCTGTAGATGGTTTTCCTAGTTTCTTCAATGAATGACACCCAGTCGTTAGTACATACTCATTTTTCTGTAGTTTTCAGTACTCCAGAATACTTTCAAATGATTTTGAGTATCTCAAATCAACTGGAGATGTATTTCAAGTATGTTGCTAAATAGGCAAATTATGTTAAATTTTTAGTAACCAGACCAATGAGCCAATTAGAAAGTTGAATTAATTGGACCATTTATATGGACAATTGAATGGAATGGTGATTTGATCTAATAATTGAAGGTCTGTTCTTAATAGCTCACTCTGGGAATTCTCCCAACAGTATTTGGTGTTTATTAAACATGAAGCACTGAGCTTTTCATGATTTCAGTTAGCTTGTTGTCTAATTAAACTGATAAGCATGACATTCTGTGGCTTCAGTTTAGAAGTGAGTACAGCTCATGACAAGATTGTAAATCTCAGTATCATTCCTTTATCCACAGTTGCCAATGCTGAACTGTATAAGTTAGCTAGAACCATGCTGGAAGCCCTAATGTCTGAGTTATTGGCATTCTTAGTTGTCACTTCTCAGGTTTGGGTGTACAGTACTTGATAACTATTCTTCCCAAAGGCAATTGCTTTGAGAGACTTTAACAGCACATATCTGAAGACATGAACTGCTTGACTGTGTAACATAAATGAAGGGATTGCCCAAATAAATCTCTCCATGTATGTTTGAATTTTAAAAAAACAAAAACCTAGTTGTCTTCTTCAACCTAGATGTTATTTAGAGTCAGCAAATAGGAAATGATTAAAACATGGGCTTGAGAAGAGTAACCACAGAGGAAGTCAAATGAATCCCAAATTTAAATTCATTTTTGTTTCAAGTGTTATTGTTGTTTTTGGGTATGGTACATGGATTACTACCCTGTTGAACACTGACTGTTGACTAACGGTAATACAGAGTATGTTTCATTTTATATAAATCTTGATAACATAGCCAGTTATCTATAATTTTTGCAGCACCCATGAGTTCATTTTGATTGTTTATCTTTATCTTTATATATTGCTAGTTGTGTCACCTGCATGAGTGCTAAGCCCACTGTGAGGCTGTTTTTCTCATCTGAATAAAACAGCAAGCGGCGTGCACTTGGCAGCTTTTTTGCAAGGGTCTAAATGAGATGATGGAGGGTTTGTGGCACTACCTACCTCTCCTTCGAAGGAAACGTGTGCAGGAGGAAAAACAAAGAAAAAACGATGTGCTCTGTTGACTGCCTAGACATTTAGCACACACCCAAAAAGATACACAGAGCACAGAGCCCTGTACCCTCTCATCATCCCCCAGAAGCACAGCTTACACAAAGCTAAGTGTGTCACTGACTATATGTCTGGTGAAGTATGTTATGGTAAGTGTGTTAATTTTCATTCTAACAAGCTACGCGTTAGCATTAAGAATCTGTGCCGGGCAACAAGGGGAACAGACCTCATTTTACAACACACAATTTCCATAAAATAACAACTCACTGCGTGTTCTTAGTGGTGGCATCTTGGGCACAGTGCTGATTATACTTAGAATGACAGATTCCTTGAACCAATCATAGCATTTTTATATTTTCTAGGAATACTCTGAGGCCAAATACAGAGCTACTTATGTTAGGTTGAAATAAAGCAGTCACTTCCTGTGACCACTCTGCTCAGGTAGTTTCACCCCAAGACACAGACATTCCCAAGATGTTGTCACTGCTCAGAAGCTACAAACTTCACCCTCAGTACACCTCATCAACGCTGATCTGTTGCTTACCTTGCATAGTTACTGCAACTGCAAACATTAGTAGTTCTGGTGAGTTAGAACAGCTGAACAAGATTGATTACAAACTCAAGTCATGAGGGAATGCAAAGAATTACATCATATTTTATTCCATATACCAACTAAAATGTTAGACCTTTTCAGCCTACAGGAAAAAAATGTTTGTGTGTGTGTGTGTGTGTGTGTGTGTGTGTGTGTGTGTGTGCATGCGTGCATGTGTTCCTGTGTGTGGTATTACACTGTAACTTTTTTTGTCAGTGATATTTAAGAAAGTGATACTTAAGAAAGTAAATGAGCAAGAAAAATCCTCAGTCTATGCTTTGAGATTACTTATTAGAAGAAAAAAATGTTAAACAAAACATAATAAATATAGCATACATTTTACAGTTTTAAAAGTGAAGTGCGTTATTGAGTGCCAAATTGGTTCCAGTGGTTTGAGGAGCTTTCACTGTGTTTGTAACTCCCTGTGTCCCATTATGCCATGCACACTAGTGAGTAGTTAGTAGAGCAACCAGAGAATAACCATACTGAGAATGTGGAGCTCACTTAGGGGCTCTTCCGTGCTAGGGCATCATTCCGGAAGTGGCCCTAAAGGGTGTATTTTCTTGGCTGTTTCTTACTTTTATCATTTTATGAGCTGTGATTAACTTTGCGAATAATTGTGTCTATAATCACTTTAAGGATTTCTGTATAATATATGAGTACTTGAGTTGGATTTCAAAGACAACAAAAACTCCCTCTCGAGGTATAGCATGAATAACCTTTGCCTTAAAAGAAATCTCTCTTGATGACCTCCCTTGAAGTAATTGATGCAGACTCAGTCCGGTTTACTCCATCCTGAGACTAGTGCTAATATGTCAAAATCAAATCTGTGACAGGTAGAACACTTTTAGTAAAGTTGACATGTTGTTAACAAAAATGATATTAATTAAAATTTTATTTTCCTTTTAGTTCACAGGAAGATGAAAGACTTGTCACCTTTCTATTTGAGATATTTATTTGATTTTTTTTTTCTTGTGAGTGTCTTACAGGGAGTAGAAGAGGCTTAAAGCAGTTTGGGTTTATTGGTCCATTTTAAGACTCTTCATAGGACATTCTACCCTGGGACCAAATCACCTTGCAGGAGCCCCTCACATACTATTCATGCTCCATTTATCTTCTCACTGGTTAAGAAATGCTTTTTGAAAAATGTTCAATACAGTTGAAAAGACTAAAATTAGGTATTCTGTTTTAAATGCAAAGATTATAAGGTAGAAATTTAATTCTAAAAATTGCCTGCTAATCAGCAGGAGGAACCCTCATTTATAAGTCTAGCTGGGGCCGTAGGTCAGCAACAGAGCACCCCTCTAAGGTAAGCACAGCACAGCAAAACAATATCCTGTATATTCATAGGTATGAGTAGGGTGAGGGCTGACCCGGGGAGCCTCACTAAAGAAACTTTGGGTTGTGTTAGCTTGTTTTCTGTGCAGAAGTTGAGTAGGAAACTAAATATTCAGCAGATTGGTGGAGTGTAATGTTATTTTCACGTTTCCTCAGTTTTGAAGCTCACTTTTATGAATGCTAGGATGAATGATAATTTTTCATTTGCTTATTTTGAAGCTGATTTGTTGCATGCAGTAGTCGCAGAGTTAGATAAAGACTGCAGCTCAACTAACAATAGTTTGCAAATGTGTCATAGGCCATCAAGTTTAGTCAATTGATTGCTTTTCAGTAGTGTCCTGCCCACAATTTGTAGCATCTTGTATCATCACTTTGTGGCAAAAGAGGAAGCAGTCAAGGCTTCAGTTTTTAGCACCATGGTGGTCCTTTTTCTTCTTCCTGGTATCCTGCCGACCAAATCAGCATGTTTCAGGTTCATAGTCTATCTCAACTGTGCAGTTAAGGTGAACACGTGAGGATGTTGTTGCTGAGTGCACAGCGACTCTGGTATTCATTGTGTGGTATTCAGAAATATCAAGCAAATGATTATTACCCATTAATAGAAATTAACTTTTACATAGTCTGGGAAAATGTGGCAAAAATCACTGTCATTAATGAGAACTGTTTCTCTAAATCTCTCATTACTCTGGGTAACATCAATCTGTGTTTATATAGTGTTGAATTTTATTTTATATTACTTTGACTTTTTTTAAGGTAGATGAGGAAAATATGTTTATTAATTTTAAACGTTTAAAGACACATAAATGTATTTTATAATGTAAAATTTTTTGAAATTATCTGGACTCTAATACTGCATACAGAGTCTGCCAAAAGATATATACACACTTCAAGAAAAGAGAAACTTGTACAAATATTTCAATACTAAACTTATTGAGTCACCATGAGATTAATACAAGTTACCTTTGCCCTGTGCAATTACAAGAGATGCTCGAAGTGGTGACCATCAGCTTCCAGTCATTGATTAGTAAAGCACCTGCTGTTTGGGTAACCTTGGTCATTGAGATTACTGCACATGCACTTTGAATTTCTTCTCTAAGGACCAATAGTATAGTGGGTTTTCTGTGATATACAACCATAATAGCACCCGTTGGGAAAACATTGTACTATTTTTGTTTTCCAGAAGTGCACATGCAATGTTATACACTATAGGACTAATGGTTTAGTCTTTAAAAAGAAATACTGTTCTTGCAAAACAAACTAAAAGAAAGAGTGAAGGAAAAATAGTATGCATACTAATCTTTTATTAGAAGATATTTGACCGGGGCTGGGGATTTAGCTCTGCGGCATAAGCGCCTGCCTTGTAGGCAAGCAGTCGTGAATTTGATCCCCGGTACCGATAAAAAGGGAAAAGACAAAAAAAAAAGCTATTTGACCTTTTTTTAATATTATGAATTATAAAAACTAAGATATGATGAAATAGAAAAGAATAAATATGCTAGCCCAATCTTTATAGTAGGAAAAAGAAAACTTAAAAGCAGGCATTTGTATATGCTGAAAATTTAAACTAAGTGAAACTATTTCATAATGCAAAAATAGTAATTATTTAGTATGAAATGAAGTATTTAAAAGTACTTTCCTTCTCTGAGAATTTCAGAAATTATGTAGGAATTAGTATGGGACACATTATTTTAACTTTTTTTATTACCCATTTGTCATGAAATAAAGTCTACTGATAAAACGTGCCATTTTTGCCCTCAGTTATTTCCATGACTAGCTCAGATAGAATTTTCGGAAATTATGCTAGCACATATTACTTAAGCAAAAGAAAGAAAACACAATTAAATTAATACACATCATTTGCACTGTGTCTAGTAAGACCAGTGAATTCATAAACATTTTGAATACATTTGCATACCTTCCTTTAGCCTCCTTTTCTTTCCCTCCCACTTTATCATTCAGGAGTGTTTTGATATAATGCTCAGACTTGTAAATTCCTTCAATACTTGTAAATTCCTTAGTGATTTATTACTATGGCTTTTAAAAACTACACTGACTCTTTTAACTTCGAAAATAATAGCATGTGTCTTTAGGGAGCAAAAACTGATAGTCATAAACTGCTGTCTGCCTTAAGAACCCTGGGTATTACATGTTGAATTTTGATAGTGTTGATTGCTTAAGTTTTACTTGAGAGGAAAGGTCTAATCAAGAATGAAACACTTCTGCTCAGATGGGAACTCACTGGAATAGATCTACCCATCAGCAGTAGGTAGAAGGGATAGGAGGGACAGCTGGTCAGAAGTGAGGTACTGAATTTGGCGGTTAATTCTGGAAGATCAGCATGAAGTGGCACAGCAGAACTCAGTGACTGCCAGTCCGGGAATGGGCAATCCTCCAGGAAGCCAGATTGGAACAGACAGAAGATAGGAGCAAAGCAGGCAGCCAGTCTCAAAGGAAGGAGACTAGATCCACAAATGTAGATCACACAAGGATCCAGCCTCTGCAGTGGAAGTAGAGATGAAGAGCAGCTCACTGGTGGAGATCGCAGGTCCTTGCCATGGCCAGTGGGAGGAAAGTGGGACAAAAGAACAGGGACCTGAGAAGCCACTTGGGATGTTAGTTTGCTCCACTTAGCACCTTATTGCTCTTCAGTGTCTTGAACTTGGTATCTCTTCTCACACTCATGGCTGAATCACATGTGGCTCTACTGTAGACTTCCATTGCCTTTCAGTCTTTTCATATTTGTTTCTAAATCAAACATCTTCATGATGACAGCTGTGTCTTTTCCAATTGCACTACTTCTCCAGCCTAATCTCACTCAACAGAGAGATGTTTGTCTTTTTTTTTTTATTAAGGAAGGAAATACTAGTAACTACCAATCAACACCCACCACCGTCCCATGTCAAGTTTATTGCAGTAACAGCAGGTCAAACAGTAGATATCATTGTTCCCCAGTATGCTCAGAGGAATAAACCAGCCCTATTGAAATGATCAGGGAAAGAAAAGGGAAGGACAGGTTGCACAAACTCTCAGTGAGATTGCAGCAAAACAGCACCTGCAAGTTTAAGATGAAGAGCGTTCTTGGCAAGGACACCCAAAGCCTGGTCTCTCTGGTGTTCTAGGCTGGGGGCAGACACAGAAGCCCCCTCCTCCACTGATCGGATTAGCATCAAAGCAATGTGATGTTGGTGTTCGCATGTTGGTCTCTGCATACTTCTGCCCAGCACCTAGTTAGACTGGGATCTGTCGCCAGTGCGGCCTCCATTTGTCTGAGTCAAAGTGTCTGCAAACCTGGATTTTAGTTCCCCTGGGAGTAGGTTTTTTCATCCCACTTTCTAATGTTCCCCACTCCACTACTCCCAGCTCTCCTGAACTACCTTCAAGCTCCCCAGTCACCCATCCCACCAGACTTCTACCCTTAAATTCCTGGATTCCACATATAATTTGTGTAGACCTAGAACCTGTGTTTGTCTGTGCTTCACTGAAATCTGAAATATGTACTTCAGGAGCTCCACACCTGTAAATAGGCTCTTATCGGCTCTCCTGGCTTTTTAGCGCTTGCTCCTGATCTGCATAGCCAAATACTTCCTTCTGGCAAGCTCCCTGGTCTTCCTCCCTCCCCTGCTCTCATCTGACGCTGTCTCAGAACCTTGGAGTTGACAGTCTTTTTAAATTTCAACACAGATTTTTTTGTTTCTGCTTTTTGTTTTGTTGTTGTCATTTGTTTTGTTTTGATTTTGATATTGGGAGTCAAACCCAGGGTCTTCATACTGAGCAATGTATATCTCTAGCCCCATTTTATTTTTTAATTTGAGGCATGATCTCACTAAATTGCCAAGACTGCCCAGGCTGAGCTGAGCTTGCATTTATGACACGCCCACCTCTGCCTCCTACAGTGCTGGGCTTACTGTCATGAGCAGCCATACCAGGCTTCTGTATCCCTTTTGACTGGAATAGTGCTGGGGAGGCAGATGCTTCACCTCTGCCCATAGAGCTCTCTTGGTTACTTTTTACTGTGGCAGAATATAAATAGCACAAAAATAATCAGCTTAACCATTTTAAATTATTTTTTAATTGTAACAGTTTACTATTTTAAACATTTTTAAATGTGTAATTAGCACAGAGGCATTAAGTGTGTTTTTATTGTTATACACCCATCGCAACTATTCATCTCCAGGACTTTTTAATTTGCAGAACTGAAATTCTGTACCCATTATACACTAACTCCTCATTACTTCTGCCCCCAACCCCAGCCAGCCCTTGGCACCCACCATTCTACCTTTCGTCCCTATGACTTTAATTATTCCAGGTACCTCAGAAAAGTGGAATCGTGCAGCATTTTCCTCTTGTCACTGGCTTCTTTTACCGAACATGACATCCACGAGGTTGATCTTTGCCATTGCATGTACCAGAAGTTCCTTCTCTTCAAAGGCTAAACGACCATCCCATTCTGTGAGTTTCCTGCAGGTGTCTACCCACCAGTGGATATTTGGTTTCTTTCCATCTTTTGGCTGTTGTGAATAATACTGTTATGAACATGGTCACCCAAGTGGCTGTCCAAATCCCTGATATCAGCTGTATCCAGTATCTTCCCAGAAAAAGAATTACTGGATCATATGGAAAATCCACATTTAATTTTCAAGGAACTGTCATACTGTTTTACCTAGCAGCAACACTATTTTACATTTCTACTAACTGTGCACAAGAGTTCCGGTTTGCTTTCATCCCTGTCAATTTTTTTTTGTTGTTATTGTTGTTTTGTTTTTGATACTGGGACTCAAACTTGGCCTCATAGGCAGGTACTGTGCCACTGAGCAATATCCCCAGACTCCTGGCAACTCTTTTTATTTTCTGTTTTTTGATAATAGCCATCCTTGGAGTTTTGAAGTTTATGAAGCATATACAGATGCCTGGGTCTCACTGGCAGGAATTGTATGTCTCGGGCTTTAAAATGTGTTAAAGGAGATTTTGGCCTTTTATCTGAAGACTTCTGAGCCAAAACACCAGTGTAGCTAAAGCATTACAAACTTTATTACTGTTCAGTCTTCAAGGGACTTACTGCTGAGAATTGCTAGTCATATTTTTGGTAGTAAAAAATCTGCATAGATTCTGGGTTTGTTTCTATCAACATTAATGAAAATATTAAGCAATGTCTCACATATATAGAAAAAGAGTATGTAAATTGTTTTATTTTAAAACAAAAAACGCAAAAACTATGATATAGAATTTAAAAACAACATAATAGGAGATTAACAATGGTTAATATATGAGGTATTGTTACTTCAAAGTAGTTGCTCAGATTACAGGATTTAGGCATCAGAAATGATCAAGCAATGGAAAAACTCTTACGGAAATTGACACTTTTGTATCTGTTCTCCCCAAATCTCTTTCTACTTCATTCCTCAGTTTCCCTCCCTCCCTGTAGGCTTCTCTCGTGGGAACTTCAGATATTAATGAAATATAAGGTTATAATTTAGGCAGGTGACAGACTACATTTACCACATATATTTCCCATTTAAATTCCAGTCATGATATATAAGACAAAAAGTCAACACAGCTCTATAACAATAATAAAGAAAGCTGTATCTGAAGGTCACAGTATCAGCAGAGATAGGCTGAGAAACTTATTTTTATGTTGAAAACTTTGTGTTCCTCCATCGAACTGCTAAAGATGGGCACAGAGAGAGGACACAAGGAAAACACATTTGGGTTCCTTCTCCTGTCTGTTGCACTGACCAGAAAATCAAGTGCTGCTCTCCCACTGAGCAGACTCTCACTTCCTGAATCACCCAGAGATAAGCTGTGTTCGTAATTTTTTAACAGAATAAAATCAAGCAAAATAAAACAATAGAATCAATCAAAACATAACAAAACATGATATAGGACTTCAAAACAAAATAAAAGGAAATCAACATGGCTACCATAATATCTCTTGTTATCTTCAAATTATCTGTATATGCTATCAAACAGAGTAAAATCAAACAACAAAATAGAATAAATAAAACAAAACAATAAAAGCAATACAGGGCTTCAAAACGAGATAATAGGAAATCAATAATGCCAACATAATATATTTTGTTATCTTTGAAATAACTTCCCATGCCATCAAATATAATAAAATCAAAACTAAACAAAAAAAAACAGAACAATGAAAAAATACAATTTCAAACGTGAGACTAGATTAACAACGGCCTTCCCTTTTTAGACATTTCCTCTGCTTTCGCTTTCACAATATCTATTGTGCATTTTGGATCCCACTAACGTCTTTAGTTTTTTTATACTAGGGAGACAGCATGATGTTCACCCATGTGACTCTGAACCATTTTACCCATGAACATGATCTCAAGTTGTATCCATTTACCTTCAAGAGCCTCGAAGTTATTTTTCTGTATAGCTGTATAAAAATGCCATATCTTTCTTATCCATTCTGCAGTTGATGGGCATGTTACCCCTACTGTTTTCTCGTTCCCTGTCACATAGAGCATTGTTTTTTCTCCTTTGACTTTTAGTTTATGAATTTCTTTTCGAGTTAAATGTGTTTCTTGGATAAATCATATTGATGGATCCTGTCTCCTGATGCACTCTGCCTGTGTTTCCTCTTATTGGTGAATTGAAGCCACCTGTATTAGTAGTTATGCCCAACATGCATGGCTCATCTCTGCCGTGCTATTTTCCTGCTGCTGACTGCCCACTTTTCCCCTCCATTCCGTTGTCTGCCCTGCTCAGTGATACCCCCTGCTACTGTTCCTAGAAATGGTCATTTTTATTTCTCTTTGGAATGTCCTTCAGTAGTCTTTGTAGGGTTGTTTTGGTTGACATGAATTCCATCAGTTGATCTTTGCCATGGAAGTGTCTTGTTTCTCCATTAATTTTTCAGGACACATCAATCTGGGTTGGAAGTTTTTTCTTTCAGGACTTGAAATATTAACTCCAAACTCTTTTGACTTGATGGTTTGTGTTGACAAGTATGCTGTAATTCTGATGGACTTGCTTTTATAGGTGATCTATTCCTTTTCTCTGATTTACAGCTTTTAATATTCTGCTGTTTTGCTGATTTACTGGGATCTTGATTATTATATGACTGAGTGTAAATTTATTTTGGTTATGGCTAGCTGGAGTTCTATATGCCTAACTTATCTGAATGTCATGTCCTTTTTCCATGCTTGGGAAATTTTCTGCCATTACTTCTGTAAATAGGCTTTTTATGTCATTTGTGTTAAACCCTGCTTTTTCACTGACATCTATTATTCTTACATTATTTTTGTTGCGTCTTGCAGCTGTTGAATTGTTATTTCCTGGTTCCTTGTTATTTTTAAGAAATCTTTCTTTTTGTGATCACTAGCCGCAAACCTGTCTTCAAGGTCTGAAACTCTGTCTTCAGTTTCCTTCAAGCAGTTTGCCAGCTTTCAGTGGAGAGTTTAATTTCCTAGATATCTCTTTGAATCTGTTTCATACATTCTAAATCTTGCTTGTATTGTTCATTCAAGGTTTCCCTCATTTTCCTATGCTCCTCTTTTTTTTTTTTTTTTTTTTTTTTTTTTTGTCTTTTTCGTTTTTATCGGTACCAGGGATCGAACTCACAACTGCCTGGCTCCTCTATTTTTTTAATCTATGTATTATTTGGCAATGCTTAGCAATTCTTTTGTTTTTCATTTCTTCTTTAACTAAGATAGTATTTCTGTTCTAATTTCTTTTGTGGCCTCACAAAGTTGTTTCTTACTTCAGTTGCCATCACTTCAAAAACTTCAGGTGTGGACTCACAGTCTCTTCCATGTTTTCATCTCCTGGACTTGCTCTGCTTGGGTTGGCGGGCCGAGACTGCCTTTTGCTTCTTCGTCTTGACATTTCCTGGGTTCTTCCAGACAAGTGGGTAATAGGGTCCCAGGCACTTCCCGCATTGGCTAAGTTTCTCCAAAGCATGACTGGTTCTCCTGGCCAGTGCTGGCTATGGGCATTCAATGATGGCCACTGGGTGTACTGGTGCAGGGTTGGCTGCTGCTTTTCCCAGCCCATGCTGACTACAGATGGGAAGCATCCACATTGGTGGCTGGTGTGTGCATGGGAACAGGGCTGGCCACTGCCTCCTGGACCTGGGCTCACTGTTTGTTCTTTTTTCACCTCTCTGCCCCATGTACCTCTTTATATCTATTGAAAGACTAGAACACAGCATAAGCAGCAATGAAGAGGAGAGGGATCCCCCAAGGACATCAGTCACCTGACAAAAGCATTTGAGAAAAGGCTAAAATGCAGAATGCTCATTAGATTAAACATGTGCTTTGAAATGTACACTGTTCAAAACAAAATTATACTTTTTTTCTGATTCTCCAGCTTAGTCATAGCATTTGACCAAACAGCAAATCCACCTAAGTGGCTTTGTAGATTATTCTAAACCAGACTCAGGAATTGGCTCTGAAAAGCTAAATTCATTGCTCACAGCCAAGTAGATAGTGAAATAAACTATAATCTGTTCACCCAGACTATTAGTAATGACACCATTATTAACAATCAGGCTCTCTATCTCCTCCCAACAAGGAAAGTAAGCAAAATGATCAATCTGCTTTTTAGGTGGGGGAGTTTACTTCTTTCTTCATTAGATAGTCATTCTCTACCTAAGGCAACTTCTTCTGCTGAACTCATTGCAACAGTTACTCTGTTTCATGGAGTAGTGTTGCCCTATTCTATAGTCAAAATTAAACCTATTAAAACTATTTAATTGTAGGTGGTCACAGTGGCACATGCCTTAATCTCAACACTTGGGAGGCTGAGGCATATCCATGAGTTCAAGGCCAGGCTGGAACTACATATTTAGCTTAGGGCCAGCCAGGACTGCATAGTAAGACCCTGTCTCAGAATAAACCCATAAGTAAATAAAGAAAGCAATCTCTTTTTTAAAAAAATCAGTCCTTCTTAAGAACCGTGAAACACGAAGGAATTATTTGGTGCCTACAAAGAAAAGTTAGAAACCAAGAGAAGGGATGACTTTCCTGAGGAATGAGTATAAAAAATGATTCCAGAGCGAGTACATAAAATAAGTCAGACACATAAGTTTAAATATCACATGGTTTCACTTGTACAAGAAACACAAAATATATACATATAATTAAAGAACAAAATAGAAGAGAAAAAATAGGAAATAAGGATCTGTTGTTTCAAAAATATTTTAATATATATGCTACTTTGCTTCATTTATACTACTAGTTTATCTTAGGTCAATGAGAAGAAAATTTTGTGTTATTATCTGTTTCTTTGTAAGAATCTTTTTTGGTGTATGCCTCACATTCTGAGTAACTAGTTTGAAGATAATGATATACGGTGTATTAATTATTGTTCTCTTGTTATAAAATTGTTTTATTTTTTCACAAAATTAAAAAATATGAAGCAGTAAAGAGCTGGAATTGTTAAAAACTAATCAAATACCTGATGGGAGAGAAGCTCTTCCAGAATGAAAAGAGAAAAGATAAAAATGATGAAAAACAGAATGTCAGAAAGGAAGGTCACAACTAAAAGGCCTATCTGAGAACAACGGTTCTAAAGAAATCAAATTAGTAGAAATATAAATATAAATCAAAATTAGTGATTTTGAGCAAATTAAACAATGTATCAGATTTTTAAAAATTAAATAAAGACCTGATTATAAGGATTGAGAGAGGGACAAAAAAGTTATGTTCTAAATATTTTGTCTTGCATAGAAAGGAAAAGAATGAAAGAAAACATCAGGGGTTTTCAGTTTTCTTTTTTGTGTTCTTAATGATTTGAAGTATGCACTTCAGGGGCAACAACTAGAACTGTCAGTAGGACTGCAATATGAAAAATCCCCCCAGAAGGTAAAAGTAGTGTCAAAAATCAGACAGGAAGGGATTTCCCAAGTTAGGAAGCCTAAAGCAAAAACACAGTCCTAGAACAAATATATCCCCTATGACATCAAATCTAAATAAATGAATTAAATCTTTGAGGAAAGCTAAAAGAAATTTTTTTTAGAAAAGATAGTTTGAACCATATTTTGATCAAGTCAAATTTAAAGCAAAATAGTGCCAAAAGGTTAATAATAAAAAGATAAGCGTATATATGTGGTAGATGTAAACAAAAAGAAAATAGAAATGGCAGCATCAGTACTAGAACAACTAGGATTCAGAGCCTGATTCATGGACTGGGGATGGAGCTCGTAATCGAATGCTTGCCTGCCATGCACAAGGCCCTGGGTTTGACGCCCACCACTGCCACCACCAAAAGCCAGATCCATTAAAAGGAAAAACTACATTTACTTGACTACTTAAATCCATACTGAAGATACAATAGTTAAATTAATCTTTGTCAAATAACATGTCATGGAAACATAATTTTGAGCATGTTAGTGTGGACAAATTATAGTTAAACCCATTTGAAATTTAGGACTTAGTACTATATGTCTATAAAAAATTTACAAAATACAGTGTATTAAGAGTTTGATATAAATAATAAGATTTAAAGTATATATAGATATATATATGCTCACTGCTATACATATATTAAACTGTGTACCCTACAAATAAGATTCAAGCCTTCCTACTAAATATTATCCAACTCCTCTAAAAGTTCTCAAAGAGTATAAATTTTGAGAGCCACTTTTTCTGACTATAGTGTAATGACCAAAATTTCTAACTAGCCAATGAAAATTCTCCTAAGAGAATAGATGGGGCAACCTCAGAAAGAAAACTAGAACTGAGTGCAGAATATTTAAAAGATAAAGAAAAAAGGTACATATCAAAATTTATGACATAGGGTTCATGCTCTTTTAAGAGGTAACTTTACCCATTAAGAATTGAAAATAAATGAGCCACACATTCAGAGTAAAAAGATACAAAAGAAGAAAAATCAACTTCTTAGAAACCTAAGGAATTTAATAATAATTTTTAAAAGAACAGAAAATTGTATAACTGATGTTTGACCCTGAGAGCTGATTATTTAGGTATAGAAATGAAAATTATAAATGGAGAAACATTTGATAAACAAGAAAAAAGACAAACAATAGAAACTTGCTGTAAGGCATATAGTAGCTTTAAAAAAAGATTAGAGAATACAGTTTATAACTTTAATCAGCATGAAGATTTAACAGAAATAAAAGTATTTCAGAATATATAAATTTTGATAAGAAAATTCCATTTAAAGCACTTTAGTCTATTCTAATTTTAATGAAATAACTAGATGGATAGCCACAGATTTATGTAAATAATAGTATTAGTTGAGAATTAGGTTAATTTATTAAGGCAATCTGGGCTTGGCAAGATGGAGGATGCCTATAAATTCCAGCACTCAGAAGGCTGAGGCAGGAGGATTATCCCAAATTCATAGCCAGCTAGGCTATGCAGTAAGTCTAAGGCCAACCTCAACTATGTAGGGAAACTTTATCTCAAAAAACACAAACAGACAAAAAAAAAATGGCTAAGGACATTCTGAAGTCAGATGGATAGAATCAGAGCTGTATGAAACTGAGTGAGATGCTACTCTGAACTGCAGTTTACTATTTGTAAAACGGGTACAGTACCTGTGTGACCTACCTATCATATTTCACAATTTTGCTTACAGTTTACAAAAACTAAAAACTGAATTCCATTTTATGCAAAGTATACTAAATAGGCGAAACCAAAAACTTGAAAGTCCCAAGAAAAGCTATACAAAAGGTGAGTATTCTGACATTTTGATGGTTTTTTGTATTTATCAGAAAATATTTAATGGAGTATTAAAATACAGCTAGACAGAATAAATTTTCTCTTTGCTTAAGATTAAAGGAATGGATAGTGTGAAGTTAGAGAAAGTATGAATCCTTTCCTCTTATTGAATTAAACCCAGTATTCAAAATATACCCATGATTCGATAGTATGTTTTCAGTTATCATACTACCATGATAGTTTCAATTTATGTTTCAGAATGTTATCTACAGTATATAATTTAAAAGCAAAAATTATACAGAACATTTTTAATACCAATCACAAAAAGGTGATGCAACTATTATCAAAGTATAAAAACTTGTATGTGCTCCATTAACTTTCTGTGTGTGACAATCATAGCCCCAGTTTAAAGCAAAAAAAAATAAATATTTTGGATGGAGTATATTTATACTGTTTAATACTTTAAAGAGTGAATTAAAATCACAAAAATGTTTAGAAAGTCTTTACACAAGTAAATTGTATAAAGTCTTTATACAATAAAATCACCTGTAATATTGACACTGCACATCAACTTTCACTATGTTAAGATATTAAAAATTCTATTTTGCTAAGAAGATAAATTAAGAGTTTCTTGTTTTGATGATTAGTAACATGATCTTCATCCATAGGCTTAAACACCACATATTTGTCCTTTTAACCCTTACACATTAAAAAGTACCCAAAAAATGTAAAGCTTATAGAGAGAAATGACAACTTATGATTTCTATTAAAACAGTAATATTTTGTAGGCAGGATTATACATCCCCCAGAAAAGGGCATTCTGAAATAAGAGAACACATAGAATATATGGTTTTTCAGAAATGACTGGTTTTGTAGATTTGAAACATATTTCTTTTATGGATTTGAGTTTTATTTATTTTTGAAATCCTACTTGTACCCAGAGGTTTTTATTTTTTTCAGTATGGTATTCAATATTGAGCCGTGACCTTCACACTGAACTATACCTCCATCCTGTTTCTAATTTTTAATTTTAAGACAGGGTCTCATTGAGTTACTTGATTGCCCAAGCTGGACTCAAACTTGCATTATTCGTGCTCAGGCTCACAGATTGCAGGAATTACTGGCAAGCACTACTATGCCCAGCTGTAGATTCTCCATATATATGAAAAATGCCCAGCTGCAGATTCTCCATATGAAAAACTGGTCCATGGATTTCATTACAGTTATCTATCATATGCCTCTGTGTCATATCCTCCCACATCCATTCCTTTTCAGTACTTGGTGATAGAATTTATGTCCCAAGAAGTCACATTTAAGATATTTTGATTGTCAATAATGTATGTGAATAGTAACACTTATATTTGATGCCTGTAGGGCAAAGGATGCATGCTGTATGTATTTCGTATCTTCAATATACTATATGGTGAATCTTTTTTCATATGTATTCTACTTTATTTCAAATCAAGAGATCTTGGAGACAGGCACCTGTGTATCTTATCATATGCATTTTTTTTTCTGGTACTGTAATTGAACCCAGGGTCTTTGCTTTGAGCTGTATCCTTAGCCCTTTTTTATTTTTTATATTGAGGTAGTGTTTTTGCTAAATTGTGAGGCAGGGCTTAAACGTGTGATCTTGCCTCGGCCTCCTGGAGTGCTGGGATCACAGGCATATACTACCATGCCTGGCCATGCAAATTTTAGATAATGTTGCTGAGCATAATCACCTAGGGAAATACAGTTTGGGTATTGTTAATGGAAATGAAGAATAAAGATGTTTAAATACGCAGTAGAATATAATTCAAAGTAGGCTGAGAATCTGTTTTAAGTGACTGTGCAGTAGAATATTCAGTTTCATCATCATTACAATATGCTTAGGTAATGAAATTAGCTCTAATGCTGAGATTTGCTCTTGAGCTTACTTTTTTCACTTTTGAAGGCTTAGTTTTATCAACACTAGCAACTGAGCTCTTCTATTACCCATTTTTATAGAGCCTAGGAAACTCTCTCACAAAGTCAGTCTGAAAAACATATTCATCTTTGTGTGCAAAGGTTAAAAAGCAAGCTACCTGCAGCTGAAAAAAACTTATCTTTCACTTTAATTTGTTTGATTATTGTCTTAATGCTTTTTGCTTTTCAAATCTCTTAGAATTTGCTATGTAAGTCAAATACAGCTATTGCATTCCTTATTGGTATCATTAAATTTTCATAGAAATCTTGTTATTGGTGAATTATTAAACACCTTTGGTATCTAATAAACCATAAAACTAATTATCATAAAATTCAGTGTGCCTTTTATAATGACTTAAGCTTTAGGCCATTAAGCTTGACTCTGAGATTGTATTATAAATTTTAATTTCAATGAAAACCACAAAGGTCCCTCACCAAACCTTTCATTTTCTGTGCGAAGAAACCAGTCCACAGCCTCCAACCTGCCTGTGGTTTTGGACAACAAACTGCAGAGCCAAGACCACAACCTCTCTTTTCTGATTCCCAATGGGAAATATTTTCTTTGCATAATTACATGGAATTATAAACAAGTTACATAAACTAGCAACTCCAAAGAACTATTAAAAATATAAAATACAACTTTATTATAAATCCAATCTAAAATAAATACACTGGCAAAAATGAATATGATTTAACTACTGACTTGTGCATTCTGAGAAAGGTTCTGTACTATTGATTGAGATGACTCAGGTCATTTTTCTTTTAAGCTATAGAGGAAATTTTAATGTATGGGGTTTTTGTTCACTATGGTGAGCATGGAGATTTTCCTTTCTTACCCTCATTACTTGCTTCAATTAGAATGTTTTAAAATAGCCATGTAACAGTGAAGTAATTGAGTTTTTAAGGAATTTTTAGTTTAAAGAATTAATAACTTTTCTATCCAGAGTGTCTTCCATAAACCAACAGCATCCAAATCACTGAAGAATTTATTTAAAATGCAGAATCTAGCCGAAGCTTTAGCTAAGCGTTAGAGTGCTTGCCTAGTGTGTGTGAGACCCTGGGTCCCACTCCAAAAGATTAAAAAGAAAATAAAAACCTTAGTTTCTCCTTCCTTAGACTGAGACCTCCTGGATCACATTATGTGTACAAATGAACAAATCCTAACTGATTCCTACACACACTGAGGTTTGAGAATCACTTATTTAGATTGTTAGAAATCTGGAAACGTCACCCTGTTTATTGTCATTTCTTTGTCTCTTTCTTCCTCACTTTTCTTTGCCTTTCCACCCTGAAAAAAGAACAACAACAAAAAAATCAGTCTGGGGCTGGAGGTTATAGTTCACTGGTACAGAGCTTGCCAGTTTGTGCAAAGCCTTGGGTTGGCTCCTCAGCCCTGCAAAAACAACAAAAAATGCATGGGTCTGCTTTCATAGGCAGAAAGAAGGGTAGGTCAAAAGTGTAAAAGGGAGGGGAAGAAATACAGCTCTCTTCGTTTTGGGATCCACGGGGGACTAACTGGCTAATCATTTATCTTTGGAATGTTGTTTAGAATCTAGCAGGACTGTATTCTTTTCCTCCTCTGATTTCCCCTTGAATCATTCACAGTAGTCCCACAACAAGATTGTGTAACTCTGCCGAGACCCAGAGTATAGGAGTTAATTATACAGTGTTGCCTTTACAGAGGGTAAGCCACAAAACATCAAAAGCGAGGACTCTCTGTTCCAGTAAGGTCTGAGAGCGGCACAGGATTTATTGTTGGTTTTGTGCTGTGAATAACGGGTGGCAGGAGGCAGAGAGAAATGGCTGTGATGAAAAGCAAAGTAAGACACTAAATCCAGGCCTCCAAACACAAAGATGACCACAATGTGTTTTGCTTCTAGTGAGTAACGAATTGAAAGACTCTTGTAGTCATTAAGATTTTGGGCTTTGAGCTTAGGCTTTCTTGGTTCAAATCCCAGCTCATCTATTTCTTGGCTGTGTGGCTATAGAATATTTTTTCAATCTTTTAATCTCATCTGAAAACAATTGTGCCCATCTTGCAGGGTGATTATAAAGAGTAAATGAAAAAAATCTGTGTAAAAAATACTTAGCACAGTGTCTTGAAACATATTTAAATATTTGGTAACTGTTAGGGTAACTTTATATATTTACTGATTATAGAACTCTTCAAATCAACTTCCTTTTCACAAAAGCGTGATTTCATGTTTTTAATGTCTATAGCCACAACAAGCCTGCAACTTGAACTAAAGCGAATGATGTGGGCTAACATGTGTTCACTGGTCACCTCTGCCGGGTCTGGTGGTGGCAGAGGTAAGGAGCGCAATGAGAGAAAATGCAAACTCTGAATGGGAAGATGAGGTGCACATTTAACAGTGGAGAAAAGCCTCAGAGCTGAGGCCAAAGCAACCTGCTCATATCCTGAAAATTATACAGTGTATTTGAGGGTGTTCGGAGAGACTAACAGACAACCATCCATATTTATGATTAACAGCTTTGATTTTTTTTCCTCACTCGTCTTCTACAAACCAGGAAGAAGGACAGAATTTTTAGGTAAAACTATAGTTGTGAAACTATAACTGAGTCATAACTGATCTGCTCAACATTTAACCTCTTTTAGGCACAGCATCTTCAGAAGCTATAAGCACTAGGGACCAGAATGAGAGAAAGTAATGACTCAGCCCTTGGTCATGCTTATATAAAAGCAGAGCACAGGCATGCAGGGTGCTCCTCAGTAGTGTGGGATAATTTTGTCACTCTACGCTGACCACTTTTTAATTCTCTCAAAAGAATTTAAACTTTGGAGACTGTGTGGAAATAGAGGGAGTTTATCAATGCTCAATAAAAAGACTGTCAATCCACTGTTAAGATAGCCAGTTTCCTTCTTGAGGAACTTCAGAAGAAAGCGAGGCTTCAAGGAGGTGGTTTAGAAATACCAATGTAGAAAATAATAGTGCTTCTGGGTTCTCTCTCCCTGCGGCCCCTGTGGCCCTCCACTTGTTTGAGCAGTTTTAGAATGATGTTTCTATCTGACGCCTGGGATAGTGACTTTGGGCTGCGGAGAGCAGCAAAGCAATGGAATAGGCAACAGGAAGCTGGGCAGCAGCATCTGCAGTAACACTTACAGAAATCGAAAAGCCAAGGTCTGTGGCAGTAGTGTGAGAACGAACAGGTGGGGTGCCAGGGTCAGGTGTGAAACTGCCTCTTTACAGAGGAGAAAAGGCCAGTGTTCAGGGATGAGCAGCAGGGTCATTTCTGCATCTAGAAACAAGTGTAGATGAGCATTCAACAATGTTAGTTCAGTGCAGTGTGAGGGCACCGAGGTGCTGGCCCAGCCTCCAGCCCGTGATTGCTTCAGATATGCAGGTCCACATCTGCACCTAACCTGCATCTAACTTTCTTTCTCTTTTCTTCTTTCCCGCAGCGCTCATGTATCCCAAGTCAGCAATGTTTCCACAACTGGAGAGTAAGTTATTTGGGTTGGGTTTTTGTGTTTTGAGTTCTTTTTAATTCCTTTTCCATTTATTAAATTAAAAAAGAAGTCTAATGTTGTACAGTATTTATTGGAAGACTAAAATAAGGAGCAAGCAGTTATTTTTAAACTTCCCTATGTACAGAGGCTAGTACTGAAGAAGAGATGTTCCTGCTTAAGCTTGTGTGGGTATGAGATTAGAGGCAACTCCACTATTTAAAACGCTTAAGACTTCTATTTACTTCATTAAAAATAATGTCAGGATCAGTTGATATTTGCAAAACAGTCCGTGTGCTCTCAGAGGCATCTTGCAATGGAGAATGTAATTCAAGTAGTAACCATGTCTTTACTTCCTATTTCCACCATCTTATCGAGCCTACATTTCTCTAGTGCTACAGTGTGTTGAGCGCAGTGTCGGTTGTGTAATGTCAGATGCACATCCTGAGGTCTACCCTCACAGATCTTGCAGGAAGAAAAGCAAATCAGTGACGCCTGTATTTGTTTAGTGTCTGTTTTACCCTATAGGAATGTAAGTTCCATAAACACAAGCACATGACCCTCATGTTCATTGGGGTCTCCTTCACACCAAGAAAAGTATCTGGCATGTATTAACAATAATTAAATGTTCACCAGGTGACTGATGAATGGTTCCTGGCTCCAAGACATTTCCATCACTTCCAGTTCTCTTCCTTTGTTGTTGGGACAGGTGGGGCCTTTTGGGAACATCTTCCTTTGGAAGGGATCAGGGATAGAAAATGGGGAGGCTGTGCCATGAGAGGAGAAAAATAGAAGGATTAAAAGAGGCATTGATCAGAATGAATTTGGATCTAAAGTAAGAGATTTTTTTCTTTTCTGTTGGGTGAGGAAGTAAGCAGAGGGACAGGGTCAACTTTCCTTAGCTTTACCAATTTTGAAAATTAAAGACTGACACATTCCTTTTGTATTGCCTATTAACCTTTCCATCTTACATGTTTGACTCAGTTTTGGAAACTGTCAGTTAGTGTGTGCACATATTAATTTACACATTCTTTGGCACCACTCTTAGGTAATCCTGGGCCACTTGGGACATAACAATATAAAACAAAAAAAATTTTTATTGAAGGTTGGGGTTTGAGACAGCGTCTTACTGTGTGATTCAGGCTGGCCTTGAACTCACTGTATAATCCAGACTGGCCTCAAATTCACAGCAATCCTCCTGCCTCATCTTCCCAAGTACTGGGATTATAGACATGAGCCACAACTTGACTAAAATAAAATTTCTAGTGCCCAAGTTAATGAATCTTTACTTGACTTTTGTCTTAAAATATTTTAATAAAATTTGAAATAACTATCAGTGTATCATAAAACTGCATTTGAAAAGCCTTAAGTTCTCAAAATCTGTCTTAGAGAACAGTACTTCTCAGTGGTAAGCATTTTTTAAAATGTGTCATCATTTTTCAAATAAAGAAAACCATGCTTTGCAGAGTATAAGAATTTTCCAGGGGCTGGGGATTTAGCTCAGTGGCATAAGCACCTGCCTTGCAAGCAGGTGGTCGTGAGTTCGATACCTAGTACCGATAAAAAAAAAAAAGAATTTTCCAGGGTAGCTTTTTTAGAATTACATAGTATGATGACAAAGAATATTTAGATATATAGAAACTTTTAAAGTGATACCATTTGTATCTTATTCTGTATTCTTTTCAGCTTTTTGCACTAACCTGTTTTCCTCAGGCTGAACAAAGTAAATCTGTCCTTCCAACTGGAACTTATTTTGGGTTGGGTTTACTACAACTTCATTTCTGTACATTACAACTTACTTGACTAGAGGCTAAGAAAGATTGTGATGCTGTTATGAGGTTATGTTGTAATTTTTCTGTTTCCCCAGCTTATCAGAAAAGCATTATTTCCTATGTCATTTTATTTAATGGAATTCTAAATATATGGCAGACATTCTAAAACTATTTGTGCAAGTTTGCTTTTTAATCCATGTTGGCATCCTCTGCACAGCTGATGTGGAATCTGGAGGAAACTTGCTTTTGTAAGAATATGTTCATTATTATTCTGCAAAAAAAAAAAATCTTTCCTCTTTCTGCCCTATGGTAAAGGACCTTTATTTCTTGACTATTTCATAATTGTTACTAGACTTACCATGAGCATTTCAGTAATTCTAGATTCACAAAGATGAGAAACACAATTCTCAAACTTTTGGAATTTGTTCCAGTTAGTTTTGCTTTTAATGCACAATGGGAGTGTTTAGCTTCATGCATCACACTCTGTGTTTGCATCTGAAATAGAAATAAAGGTATTTTCAGAATTGGGGCATATGCTTTTTGAAGGAAATTATTGATAAACTTGATTGCCTGAGTGACTCTTTGTTTGGTTTTTGTTTTGTGACCAGACTCTTAGAAAGAACAATTCGAACAGCTGTTGAACAGCATCTTTTTGATGTTAATAGTGCTGGAGGGCAAAGCTCAGAAGATTCCGAGTCAGGATCGTCATCAGCTTCTTCTACCTCCACAAGACAGCGCCGCCGCCAGCATAAGGCCCAGGATGAGGCTTGCCGTGGTGGAAGAGAGCAGTAAGTTGACACCAGTGATTTTTGCTTGGGTTTTCTCTGCTCCTTTTTAATCATCAGACCTCTTGCTCCTCTCCTTTTTCGGTATTTAGGTTGAAACTTTAAAAGTTTACCATTAGACCACGTAAAACTTGAATGACATTTGAAAACTCGTAGGCGATTGATGAATTCCTCAGTTTCAATGAGCTGTTCCACCTCGGATTTAACACCTTTTACTGTTTCCTCTTGAACGTCTTGAGGTAGACAGATCCGGAATCCTGGAAGCAGAAAGTTGCTGTGTGCCTGTGGGAGGCAGGTTTTTCCTTGCTAGCTAACATAAACTAGTTTATCAGTCAGCAGCATTATATTGATCTGACGAAGTACTAGAACAAACCTCTCATATTATGACTCGTGGTTACATTTTAATACAAGAAAGTACTCAAGTCTAATCAAAGGCAGAAAGTTTAAGTTCTTTACTATTTTAGTAACTAACTGTCAGACACTCCCTTTCTTTCCCTATTTTTCCCTTTCTCTTTCTCTGTTCCTCTCCTTTTCCCTCTCCCACTAACCAGCTACTTTAAGGCATTCACACTTCATGAATTTCAAAAATAATCTCACAAGTAGTTTTATTCTCCAAGAAAACATTTGATAAAGTACCAACGACGTTACTACCATTCACATTACTTAATAATTATGATTTAAATAACCAAAGAAAATAACCTGTGTAGGTAACTGACTATATTCACATATGTTCCCTGAGAATTCCAAGCATATTTTTATTCATAGTAGCTTTTTGCTTCTGTATAGTTATTTGAACTCCATATTAAGTATCAATAGCTAAACCAGACCCTACTCATCCTCCTGCTTTTTCACTCAAAATCTATTACCAAAATTCTTATTTTAAAAAGTAACTTTTTTTCACTTAAATAAAAACACAAAAATAGTATAAGTAAATTCTGTGTTACTTATCATTGAAATTTTTAAGAGCTATATTAACAAATGTAATCTCAGAAAGAAATCAGCATCAATGATATAGTTCATGACTGTATAAGTGGCCTGTGTGGTACTTTTAAAAAATTATCTTGGAGCCAGTAAATAATAGTCATAATATTCCATTTAGAAAATAGAAAAACTCCAATACAGGAAATACTTATGTTTAAAGTTAGCTACTGCCTGGGATTCTAGAAAGCATTTAGGATGCTAGTTTATGTTCTGCCTTTATCTTATTATGCAGGAGGTACAAATTATTCACTTAAGTCTCTTCTTATGCTCCACCTTGTTTTTTGCTACACAACACAGAGCCATACTTTGCATTTTAAAATACACCTTGCTTTCCACCCTCTTTGCTTGGACATAGGGTGAACAACTGGGGTGGAAAGTGGTACTGTGTGTGACAGCAAGTACCCACAGTGGTGGTGGCAGTGACAATAATGGGTCACTGGTAGTGGCAGGTGGTGGGCAGCAGAGGTACAATAAAGAATGGACAGGGGCCAGACAGGGCTAAGAAACATAAACATAGGCTGTCCCCTGCTGTGCAGTGTAAATGCAGTATTTCCCAAGTGTGAGGAGGTTTCTTTCATAAATCGTCTTGATTATATTTAAGTAGCAACATCAGGGGACAGGAGGAGGTAGAGACTGGTCACCTGTCACAGACTGTCCAGCCTTAACATCAAATTGGGGATTTCATCACTACTCATTCTGGTCACTCATCCTGGTCAAGCCAGCAGAGGCCATTAAATAAGGGTTTGGATACAAATATTTCAGCAGCGTCAAGCTCCTGTATGTGGCCAACATAATGTACAGTCTTGCCACATCCTTTTTCGTGAGTGTGAGGTCTCGGGATTCAGAACCCCAAGCTCCTTGTGTGCATCACACCCACCCACCCCTACATCCCGCCCCCAGTCATGAGTTGTACCCATCCAACCTGACACACTGGGTCATAGTCATATCTGAATCATCCTTCAGTTCCCAGCCCATGCTTAATGGCTTCTCTCGGCTCCAATCTTTGGGGAACAAAGCCCTTATGTCTCAGAGCTACCAATCCTGCCCATGCAGCTTTGACCGTAGGCCACCTGTCCTTTCCTCCAGCATAGTGCTGGGTGCCTGCCCTGGCCCGGTTCGCTCCAGCTCTGCTTTCACCTTTCACTTACCTCCTTTTAATATTGTCCCGGCTATTCCACATTGATCTCAGTTCCTCTTTTAACTTTCTTCCTTTCTGTGACTTTGAAATGCCACTTCAGAGGCACTTTGCAGTATCCCCCAGAGTCATTAACACATCATAAATTCTGAGAAGGTCAGGAATCATTATTATAGCTTATAGCAAATGAGTTCTGCGTAGTAATTGCTTATACATAATTGATGAATTCATCTAAAATTTGCATTTCTTCTATTGATGAAAAAATAAGAGAAGATGAAGTTAGACTTCATATTATTCTATGGAATACAATAATACTAGTCTTATGGAATGGTTGAAAAGTGGTTCAAAAGATAGAAAGTCATTTATTTTATTATCGATTAGTTTTACCGCTCACAAATTATAGCTGCAACCACTTTTTAAAATAGCCTTGCTTTGTGCAGTGGCACACTACTGTAATCCCAGCTACTTATTAGGCTGAGGCAGGAGGATCACAAGCTCAAGCCAGCCTGAGGCAACTTAGTGAGATAATGTTTCAAAATTTAAAAAGAAAACATTAAAAGACTGGCAATGTAGCTCAGTGGTAGAAAGCTTGTCCAACATACTTGAGGCCCGCATTTAATCCCTAGTACAGAAATAAAAACTTGAAGCCAGTGCTGGCTATAGCTCCAGATCTGATCAAGGGGTCAGTAAAATCTTGCTAAAGCTGTCTCAGCATATTTTTAAGTAAGCAGTAGTGAAGATGGACTAAAACTATAAATCATCTCTGTTAGTGTAAATGATTTGCTATTTGTTTAAATTTACAAGAATATAATAATACTCATTATTTGCTACAAGAGAAACATAAAAGTGTGAGGAATCTATCATTAAAAAGTTTGTTTAATTCAGCAATTTTTTTTAAAATGCCATCTACCGATGTGAAAAGAAAATGTATTTATACACAATGGAGTACTACTGTACCATAAAGATAAACTTGAGACATCCATAGGTAAACGGATGCAACTCAAGTCCATAATGAAATACATCAGACACACAAATGTAACTATCACATGGTTTCTCTTATATAAGACAACGTATATTCATATATATATATATATATATATATATATATATATATATATATGATGGAGGGGAATTAAGGAAAATAAAGGGGAAAATGATGAAAATAATGCTTTTATAAATGGGAAAGGAACCAAGAGTTGGAGGGAGAAGGGAGGGAAAGAAGGCCTAATGGATAAAAAATAAAGAAGAACTAAGATCTGTTAGGAACATGATCAGATCCCCACGATAAACATAATCATCATGTATGGCAAACACGTACTAATAAAAACTAAAAATTAGGATATCTCCCAATAAAAATGATAGTTTCCAATGGAAGTTTTCCAAATAGAAATATTGTAAAATCTAATAAGTGTGGAAATTTGTTATGATAAGCTGTTTACTTCCACATGATTAAAGAAATTCATAAGATTTTTTAAAATATAAAACATTAAATGAGAGTGATTTAATTTTCCAAAACAAATAGGAAATTGACCCAAATGTTTCTTTGTTATGTCAATCTCATATTAAAACCCTACTGCAAAGTAAAAAGGAAAGCATTCTGTATTAGAGGAGGAATAGTTAAATTTTGTCAGAATACTAAATATGTAGGTAGGACTGAGGAGGAAACCCTGTTACTAAAAGTTAGAAATAAGATCCCAGTAATTAAAGTGAGAGGCCCAGAGGTCTACATTCAGATCAAGCCTTTTGTATCATTATGTCAGATACTCTTTTTTTTAAGAGACTAAAACCAAACAATATAAAACAATAAAGCTAATCAAAACAAAACTGTGAACGTGATACAGGACTTCAAACATAGGAAATCAACAATGGCTACCATGTTGCCTCTTGTTATCTTCAAAATAGCTGCCCATAACATCAAACATAATAAATTCAAACATAACAGAACAGACCAATCAAATCAAAACAATGAAAGCAATACAGTAGTATATCTTGTTATCTTTGAAATAACTGCCCATGCCATCAGATATAATAAAATCAAGCAAACAAAACAATGAAAATGATACAGGACTTTAAAACAAGACAATAGGAAATTAACAATGGCTACCACCTTCATAAGGAAGTCTTCCATAGTTGCTATATTGCATATTGTTATCCTCTAAATAGATTCTCAGACTACCAGCTTTAAGCCTACAAAGTCAATCAAATAATGCAGACATTAAGATGTTTTGGTTTTTTGTAGCTGCTGTTGTTTTTTTTACTTCAGTTCCTATCATCTCAGCCTGTGTTCCTCCAAATCCACAGTTGCTTATGGGAAGGGTGCTCTTGGCACTTCTTATCTCCTAGCTCACAAGCTGGTGGCTCATGGGAAGGGGTTGACCTGGCCCATGACCATCACTGGCTCACAGAAAGGGATTGGCTTCTTCTTGGTTCTCTACATGACCATTGCAGACTCACAGGATGGGGTTAGCCAACCCCATGACTGCCACTGGCTCAGAGGAAGGGGTTGGCTTCTTCTTGGTTCTCTTCCTGGGATGCCTGGCTGCCGCTGGCTCACAGGAAGGGGTTTGCTTCTTGTTCTCTTCCTGGACACATGTCCACTACTGACTCATAGGAAGGGGTTGGCTTCTTGGTTCCCTTCCTGGGATGTATGGCCACCACTGGCTAACAGGAAGGAGTGGGCTTCTTGAAGCAAGACACAATGCTGCCTCTGCCATGATGCAGGCCCTGCTATCAAGTCACGTATACACAAGACAGCAAAGACTTGTGGGTTGAAGAGCAGGATTTCCTCACCTAAGCACTGTCAGATTTTCATATTTATTTTGACAAAATCTGTTGCAGTCATTTATTTGCTATTCCAAACCATTATAAATTAAACTATTTCATTTGACTTTCAAAATATCTGCCTGCTTGGGCCACCATAACAAAATACACAGAGTGGGTGGCTTAAACAGCAGGAATTTATTTTCTCCCAGCTCCAGAGGCTGGAAGTCCAAGATCAAGGTGCTGAGGGGTTGGTTTCCACAGGACACTCGCCATGGATCTGTTCACAGTGGCCTTCCATCGCTTTTCCTGGGCGTGCACCTTCCTGACGTCTCTGTCTTCTTGAAAGCACTGAGCTCTTGTTGGATTAGAGTCCCAGCCTGATGACCTCACTTGATTTCAGTTCCTCTTTGTTCCTAGTGCGGTCACACTGAGTGTGAGAGCTTCAACATAGGCATTTTGAGGGGACACAACTCATCCATCATAGCCATCATGTAAAAAAGAACCTCCATTTAAAGGTTCTGACTGGACACGTACATTAGTAGGTAGGAAAAACATAAAGAATGATAAGATAGAACTTAAGTGATGAGACAAGGGATTTGAGTTTAGCACCAAACACATGCAGCCAGCTACAGAGAGCCCTAGGCTGGTGTGAGGAGGGGCACAGCATGTGTGTGAGGCTTGCTTGCCTGTTAGTCCTGGGTAGGTTTTCCTCTGGTCTTCAGTTAGCTTAAGGGGTATTTCTTATAAATGTGCATAATTTTTTAATGTATTTTACCAAGTATGTCTGTTTCCTACATTAAAAGTTGTAGAAAATATGAGCAAATTAAACATATAGTTCTAAAATTACTAATGATAGTATAACTTTGAAAATATTATGACAGTATTTAATTCTTAGTTTTGCTGTATTATAGCCTAAGGATATGAATTAGATTGCAGAATAAATATTAATGTTATCTTTGACTTAGAGATGTGGTTGAACCGACAAAAAAGTGGTGTCTATTTTTGTACATCCAAACTCATTTACTTCAAATACAGTTTCAGGGTTGAGAGTGGCACCTTAACTCAGTCCTCATGTGAGTGAGAATAAAATCTCACTCATTTCTTCCTTACCAAGTCAGGATGCCATGCTGATGTATAGTTTAAAATTTTAATAAGTGGTTTAATTTTGTGAAAACCTGCTACAGGAATGTTTCAAATATTTTTTAAATGTTTGAAAATATTAAATCAATTAAATTCTATATTTATGACGTTTCTTGGAAAGTAACGAACCCATATTTTAGTTAAACTGCTTGACATTACATACTTTTGCTGACATATGATTTCTACCAAAATTATCTAATTCAGAAAGATTTAAATACTAATGTGTTAAAAATAAAAATAACTCATTTGGGAAAATAAGCGTTCCCATTCTAGAGGAGATATATTTCTTTTTCAGGTATTTTTGTATACATTATATTAATTTATAATACTAAAATTTTATTATTTACTGAAATTATATTACTATCTATTGTGAATAGTAGAAAATTTCATTGTATCATTCTCCCTGTGTGAATGCAAATTAATTTTTGATAAAGTACAAAAGCTTTTCCTTAGTGGAAACTTAGCCCTTCCCAGTCTGCCTCCAGGAATAACCTCCTTTCAAACATGATTCATTTGGGATTAGGCACCTCAGAAGCAGCACCAGTCCGAGATTTCTCTTGTCGGCATTCTTCAGACTTGCTGAATCTACAATATGACACACTAGCAGTCTTATAAAATGTCCCTTTCATCCTTTAAAATTAAGGGCTTTTCTCATTCAATTCCAGGGGACTTACCAACAAAGAAAATATTCCTTCTGGCTTCAACAACCTTGATGAATGTATTTTAAATACTCAGGAAGTAGAAAAAATACATGAAGGTACTTCTGATTATTTTGGAGAAAGGAGCAAACCTAAACGTCAGAAATCTAGTTCTAAACTTTCTGAGCTCAGTGAAAATCAAGATGGTCTGGTGGTAAGTGAATATTTTTATCTGAGTTTTTTCTTACAACCAATTAAGAAACTTCATTCTCCTTCCTTACTTTGTAAAAGAAATAAAGTAATTTCAGTGTTGAGTTTCACATAATTTTAGAATATCAGTTCTGAGACACCTTAGAGCTACTTAAGTATGTACATTTGTTTCTGTTCTCTCTCTCTGTCTCTCTTGTCTCTCTGTCTCTCTCTGTCTCTCTGCCTCTCTCTCTGTCTCTCTTATCTCTCTGTCTCTCTCTGTCTCTCTGCCTCTCTCTCTGTCTCTCTGTCTCTTTGTCTCTGTCTCTCTCTCTGTCTATCTCTCTGTCTCTCTGCCTCTTTCTCTGTCTCTCTGTCTCTTTGTCTCTGTCTCTCTCTCTGTCTCTCTCTCTCTCCCTCTCTCTCTGTCTCTGTCTCTCTCTCTCTCTCTGTCTCTCTCTCTCTCTCTCTCTCTCTCTCTCTCTCTCTCTCTCGTTTAATTGTTGTGGTTCTTGTTTGGTGGTACTGTGGAATGAACCCAGGGAGCACGCATACAGTTCATCGCTAGGCTTTTTATTTTGAGACAGGACTTCCTAAATTTTCCAAACTAACCTTAAACTTGTGTTACCTTGCCTCAGCCTCCTGAATAGCCTGGATTATAGGTATGGGCCAGCATATCCCACTGTATTTTCTTTTAGTAAATATAAAAATTAAGACTGAGCACTGTACTTTTTTCTTTTTATCTTTTTAACTAAGGAAAAAATAAATAAAAAATAGCAGGATACATTAGAGTAACCTACTTTGATTTCCTATTAACTTGATTTGAAATCCTGTATTGCCCTCACCATCTTGTTTTGACTGATTTTCCCCTATTCTGCTTTGCTTGATAGTACCAAGTTTGAAAATATAGGCAAAACTGTGAAGACAATAAGATGCATTATGACACCCATTCCAGTTGACTATTATCTTCTTTTAAAAGTCCTGTGATGTCTGCAATGCTTTGGTTTTATTCTTTACTGTTTTGTTCAATTTTATTATAACTGGCAATTCTTCTTAAAATAGCAAGAGGCAGTATGGTAACCATTGTTGATCACATTGTATTTTGTTTTTACATTATCTCTTATGTCCATCCTTTTTGTAATTGTCATTGTACAAAAGAAAAGAAAAGAAAGTGCTCTAAAGGTTATAACTGCATATATGTTTAAGTGTATAAGATAGATAATCATATTACTGAGTTTTTTGGATCATTGAACAAAACTGTTTGCACTCTCACTGTTGGAAAGTCCACTTTATACTTTATAGTTGTTCAACTTGAACAACTATTTCTAAGATGAGAATATGTAATCTATTAACTAGTGATTTCTTACTGTTTATTTTTTAAATTTTGTATTACTTATACCCTTTTTCTGTTTTTTCTTTTTCTCCTTAAATTTAAAAAAAAAAAAACTGAGCACTGGAGATGTAGCACAGCACTAAAGCACTCTCATAAAGTTCTAGGGTTTGATCTCAGGCATTGAAAAGAATAATCATAATAATAATGCTAAAAAAAGTGACATTCTGCCAAAGGAACAAGGGACAGCTCACATTTTGATTTCCGTGTTATTTAGATTGGTCTGATTTCTATTTCTCATTCTTTTAAAGCACTTTTATATTTTATTTTTTGAACAAAGTTGTTTGGCATTTTTCCCTATTTTCCATTATTTCATTTAGGGAGTTGAATGTGTAAAAAAACAAATGAATGGATTTATAGCAGGGAGAGAGAAAAACACATAGGGAGAGAGAATCAGGTATGTCTTCATCTTCAGAAATCTCTTTGTGTTCAGAAGATCAATTTTAAGTGTATACTCTCAGAGATATTTTTTTCCAAATTACTCAGAAACAAAAAGACATTAGTCACTTATTGTTACCTCAAACTTGAAGCTTAGTTTAATTCAATAATTCTATGTTTCATTATAAACTATGCTTATAAACATTATGATCTATGTTCGTTATAAACTACTTAATATCATTGCTTTACATTTATGCCTCAGATTCTCTGAAAAGTGAGAATCAATATGTTTTACAGTTCTTAGTTTTTTTAATTAACAACTAAGGGTAAACTTTATAATTTACAATGAACTGACTACCGTAATAATATATTTTTTAAAAGTAGTATCAGTTTTTACTGTTTGGTGACCAGGTTTTCTGGTCTCCGCTTAGCTCTGACCAATCTTCAGCTCCACAGTGCAATTCTATATGTTCAATACAACTTACAGGCCACCCTTTGCCCAATGTCAATTTCTGTGAATATCAGAAATAACCCAGTTTTCCCCTATGTACAGTATACACAAATGCAAATCTAGGAGAAAACATAATTGAATGACTTTTCCTACCTCCCAAATGTATCATTATTTGTTTTTAGACATAAAATGTTCAAGTAGAGCTGGTTGGAAATAATTATCCTACTTAAATTTGTATCTGGTATAATTCCTCAAACAAAGAATCTAACCTTTGGAAGGAATCATTACACATTAACGACTTTGTAATAGTCAGTGATGAATTGATGGTTTAACTTTTTTGGGGAAAGTTGAATGTGTTTTATTTTGTTCTGTTTTGTTTTGTTTTACTGCTGGGGATTGAACCCCAGGCCCAGGGCAGAGCATAGCTGTGGGTATTACCACTGAGTACATACCCAACCCCTGAATTTTTAAATAAAACTCTTAAATAAAATAAGTGATACTGACTTCATTAACTCTTTATTTGGCTCATGAGTTGCTTATTTGCCAAAAAGATATATGGTGATTAAAAGTCTCAGGTTTACAACTTGAAAAGATGTACATTTTGAATCTCATTTCCATGAACTTAACCTATCAATAATTTTTTCCCTACCAGAAACAGTGTCTTCAGTTAGCTAGGTAATTAAAGAAGTAGAAAGCACATTTATTCCTTAGAGTGTGTGTTTGACTGGCACAACCATGGGCAGAGTTGAGGAGCACTGGGCTGGGAGCCTCTCTTCCGTCCTGGCCTTGTGAGTGCAAAGGCTTGCCCGCTGGGCTGCTGGTTCCTCATTCCCACAGGAGAGCACCTTAGAGTCTGGCTTTGTTGCAGTGAATAACAATAGAGAAAGAACTTCCTCATCCATGTGATCTCCAGATCTTTTCTAACTCTCATACTCTATGAATTCTAACATCTAATCTTCAAGGTAACCACAAAATAAGAGCCAGGATTCATAACAATGACTGGCATTTAGATGCTAAAACTGTGTATCTTAACCATCTAATTTTACTTTCCCCAACCCTTCTTCAAACCTTTTCCAACGGTGGTATTTCAAGGCCTCTTCACTTGGGCCGAGCACTTATTTTTACTGCTAACAAGAAGAAAGAAACAAAGAATGAGAAGGAAAAGGATATATTCATAGTTCTATACCTTCTTTGTTCCAAAAAGTACTTGCTTTCTCAGGGATACAGCAATGAGAACAATAGGCATAAATGCCTGTCTTCATAGAGCTTACATTCTAGCAGGAAAACAGACAATGATTAAGATATGTGAGTAAAACATAAAGTATATGAGATAATGTTGATTTCTTAGAAGAAAAATAAAGCAGAGAAAGGTGTCAGGAATTTTGAAGGCAGAAAATACAATATAAATAGGCTGATCAGAGATGATCTCCCCCGGATTTTGGCATTTTGAGTGTGAAGACCAAGAAGAAGCAAGAAAGAAAGCTTCATGGATAGAACCTCTGAATGGCAGGCCCTAGGTGCAGATGACCCATCTGGAAGGAGGGATGAGCCCTGGAGGTATTGCTGGGAGGGAGAGGGCATAGCCAGTGGAATGAGAGCAGGTAAAGCAGGCACAGCTCATGGGAAGGACTCTGCCTTTACTGTGGGGGAGAGGAGAAGCCAACATAGAGTTTCAGATAGCATGGCAACCTGACCCTTAAATTCCATGACTGCTGTGCGGAACGTGGGCAGATGGTTGGTGGGCAGGGAGTCCCGTTTGGGTGCTCTCATCATGTCTAGTTTTGAAATGATGGTTTAAACTAAGCTGGTACCAGAGCAGCATGTATGGCCTTGCAGAAGATTAGCATTGCCAGTTTACTGAGATGAGGAGGGCCAAGGCTTTGGGAAATGGTATCCTGGGTTCAGACTTAGAAGTGTAAAGAAGGAGCTTCCCTGTGACTCACCAGCCCACACCACAGCCTGTGAGTACATGATGCTCTCTGCACAGGCCACCTGCAGGTATGGGGTCTCCACAGTGGACACTTCGTCGTCTTGCTCCTCAAGGCTATGATGACCAGCAGAGGCCAGGAGACCACCCGTCACTCTGGGCTTTGTAGCCAGTGGTGCTGCGCAGTGTGACATGGCTCTGTCCTATGGCTAATGACCACCACCATCCCGGCCATTCCCTTCCAGCTGCCAGCTCTCTATGCCCTGTCCTCACAGAGGAGATCTTTTCCCCTGCCTTACTTTTCCCCTGCCTTGTGATCCTCACTCATGATATCAGTAGTTTATTTAAATGTGAATTAGTTTGTATACTTTTAAGTAATAAGACATGAAATGTACAAAGGGGTAGAAAAAAATTCAAACCTGCCATTGATCCTTTTTAATGTTATTATTAAATGTTAATGTCAATATTAAGCTTTCCCCTTTTCAGAGCTCAAGGTTAGAATAATGAATCTGTTTTGACTAGCAGCATTGCTCTGGCCTTCAGTTTGACCTGTTTGTCTAATGAGAGACAGCATTTTTTTTTTCTGTGTCCTCCATAAAAGCTTTGTCAGCATTTTACAGTTTTAGAAGACAAATTTGTTTTTGCTCCAGCTATTTTCAAGTACTCTAGTCAGTGGTCAAACAGGTTTTGAGTTTAGCTTTCAATGTCAACACAGAGAGAGGGAAAAGAAATTACAAATAAATCTACAGCCTAAAGCTAGCTTTATCAAAGCATTTGCTGCTTTAAATTTAAAGATTATCTTTAAAATTGAGGAGGGTGGTTTTTAAAATTCAGTTTCTTTGTACACCTTAAAATTATCAAATGTAACTATCATAATGTAACTCTGTTTTGAAGGTCACTAGCACTTATATGAGTCAGAATTTTATGGACTGTGTATTAAGCTTTATCTGGTTAAAATTGTAATATAAGAAGTAACTTTACCTCATTGTACTTAGAGTCATAATCTGTTCTTTGCATTTTTTTTCCTGAGACTTGAGCTCTGAGCCTCACACATGCTAAGCAAGCTCTTTTCCACTGAGCTATTTCCCCAATCCTTTTTAATCTTACTAGTTTGGCTAATTGCCAGGTCTCTCAAGCTTGCCATCCTCCTGCCTCAGCCTCTCAGATAGTTGAGGTTACAGGTATGAGTCTCCATGCCTGCTGCTTCTTTGCTATTTTTTTAAAATTACCTATTACCTTTAAAAGATCTTAAGTAAAAGTTAACACAGTAAGTCATTTTTACAAGAGGTCTATTATGTTCTCTTTAAAAAATGAAAACACTAATAGACTACTCTTCTACCGCACCCAGAAATGGGTTTGGGAAATAATACCATTCCAAAACTTCAAAATGCATTGTGTGCATATTTTCTCATAGGATGAAAGGCCAGCAGCATACTTCTCATCTGGGGAAGCCTGTGTTCCTATGCCATTTCAGCCTGTATGATATCTATTTCCCTTTCCCCATCTCAGTGAAGTCAGAAGTTAATCATTTTGCTCTATCTGCCCCCTAAATCCTAGACAAAGGATAGAAATTAGAACTTATAAAACACTTTGTGCTCTGTGAAAATAAGTAGTGTTATTAACTTAGCAGATCTTCATTACCTTGGTCATTCATTCTGAAAACTCAGGAGGTCTCAGCTGGGTTTAGCACCCTGCTCGGGTGATCCATGCACAGCCCAGCAGCCCTGGCAAAGGAACACCATGTGTGTGCCTCGTGCAGGGTTCAGGACTCCAGACCAGAGTCATGTAGCAGTCTTACATGTCCAGATACACAATATAATAGTAGGAATGGCTGAAAAACTCTCAAGAGAAATCTTACATAATACTGAAAGTCAGCCATTGTGAATTACATCTATGAAGGATGGGAATCTTGGAGAGTTCTTAAATATCTGGCTCAAACATTAAAAGAGGAGGGGAGGCAGTTGACAAAGCCAGTACTTTGTAGTTCTAACCTTTGAATTCCACAAAAAATTCTCATGTCTTAAAAGTGCTTTTTGTAAATCTTTCTACTATGTAACGTAACTATTCCACAACTCTTAAAATCTGTATTATTATATTTTGTTTACTTTTGTTTAGGAGAAAAGTTGATCTTTTATCAGTTTGTAACTGAAATATCTCTAAATGTATAGAATGCTATTTTGGTTTATGTTCTGTACTCTCCTTTCTGAATTTTCCTTAGCTTTAATCTGAAACTGTTTGTTTCTTCCAAAACACTGATTCACATATAATTTTAAATACACCATCCATTTCATCAGCACTGTTTGAAAGTGGTATGAAAAGATTATGCTTTCCCTAGTAATTCATGTTTCAGAGCTTTAGGAAAACCTAATACTATTGCACTAGATCTTTCACTAAAGATTTTAATAATCTATTAAAGATTACAATGAGAACAAAGATTCTTTGTCACAGATATATTCTGCTGTATCAGGAAGTTCACAGTCAGGTAATAAAAGCCATTATGCTCAGCTTGAATGGAACCCAGTTATAAGGGACTTTTCTAACTAAAAATGTAAAGGTGTAAATATCATTGAATACTGTCATAATTTTTCCTCAGATGCCCTCTAAAATTATCTAGCCATTTAAGTTTTCTTTTTCTTTTTCTGCTTTTGTTTTTGTTTCTGTCTTGCTGTATGATTCAGACTGACCTTTGAAATTAATATCTAGCTGTAAGTTTTCTGAGTGAGTAAATTGATGCTTAGTGTCTTTGAGCAGACGCAAATACTGTCTTTTAAATTCCTGCGAGTCTTACCTGTGGACAAATAGTGAGATATTTTCTTCAGAGATTTTATACCTTTAGAAGTAGTAGTAACGGGGGCTGGGGGTTTAGCTCAGCGGCATAAGCACCTGCCTTGCAAGCAGGCGGTCCTGAGTTCGATCCCCGGTACTGATAAAAATGAAAAAGACAAAAAAAAAAGTAGTAGTAACTACTAATACACATTAAGTGTACCAGGAATGACTCCAGTGCTTTATATTATTATTTTATTTAGTTATGTGGCAAATGTCATCTCCATTTAAGGAAACTGAGGCACAAATGGAGTCATAGTATTGGCAGTTGATGGATCCAAAATTGGAAGCAAACCATTCTGACCCCAAAGCTGCTGTCGTGACTGTTGCATCATGCTGTCCCCCTTTCTGCTATTCTTTGCTGGATCCCAAGGTGTCAAAATGACAAACAACTCCAGACAAATTGGCCAGACCTTCGTAGATGGAAAATACTTCATTCCCCTTTCAAGCTGAAGACTAGCTTCTCACTGTGATACACAACAGTTTCATAAGATTCTTGTGACTTTTTAGAGTGTTTTCACAGTGGTAGGTTATTATATGTAGGTGGATATATGTTCTTTATTTTCATGATAAGTGATTGTACCTAATATCCTTTGAATGCAGATATTGAATCTCTGAATTTAGTGAAATTCAGGTCCAATTTTGAAGACAACTGTTTTTGAGTCTACTATATTTACAAATAAGCAAAACAAGAGCACATTTAATGTTTCTTCATAAGACTGAGTTAAATACTCTGTGCTTAATCGTCTGCATTATTTTTAGAAAACATTGTGTTCACAGAGGCAATCAAAAAACCCTTGCAAACACGAAGACCACTTTGTTGCTCTAAAACATACTATTCAAGTAAGTTTTCTATTTATATTTTGTGCACTCCCACTAATACAAAGATTCACACTAAATATTGCAGAGGTTTTTTGCTTCAATTTTTATGAATGTTTTTATACCATAAATATGATATACTGACAATATTCAATGAAGATAATAAATAAGCAATAAATATTATATCAATTTCTGATTAGTTTTAAGATTTAGATTCCTCCATTCCATTTGTAAGCCACCCCGATTCTCTGATGATCTGAGTTTTGCTATGTTTAGCTGTCAAATGTGCATAATACCTAGTGAAGATATCACAGGAACAGTGACCATTTCCACGATGCTATCAGCTATCTTTGCTAAAGGGTTGATAAAACTCAATGTACAACTTTATGTAAGCAGAAGATAATAAACTGTCACAGTTTTACTTGTTTTAACAAAGATAGAAAAGTGGGCACTATAGTTAGTTTATATCTACATGTTACCTGGTTTTTGTTTTTTACTTTATGAAAAGAAATCTACTTTTGCATGTTTCTTACCAGGCTATTGAGCAACCAATAATTGTTCTGTTACAGAATATGGAGAATTTCAGTTCCACACGATCAAATGACAGGACTGGAGTTGAGGATATTGAACTGATGTCTGAGGAAAGGTAATTTTAAAATTTTCTCTTCACATTGTTTTCAAAGGTATAACAAGATTCTTGTTTTCGTTTAATGCAACATGAGATATAAGAACCAAAAAGAATGAAATTTAAGGACTTCATGTTGACCAGGAAAATGCTTAGACTTCTACAAGGCAAATAATCATGTTTGTATTTCTAGTGTTTTGTTTTGGAATGTTGTAGGAGTTTATGTAGAGCCATTCACCCCACTTTTAAAATATATAATGTGATATAATGAATGAAAAATGAGGTCATAAAATGGACATTTTGTGATATTTTGCTATTGTTGCTGTTGTTTATAACAGAGAAAGTAAAAGAGACGGTGGAGACACCCCGCATTTTGAGGTGAGTAACTCACAAAATGTGTGGCTGTGACGGACTGTCCCTGTGTGTGTGTGTGAAATGTCACTATCCTGGCTGCGTCTGGATAGAAGGGCAAATGCCAAGATCTAAGATGCTTTCAGAAGCTTGCTTTTTAAATTATTGTGTTTGTTTATGAAGATAAACTGTAATGGTACGGGGATTTCTCTTCAGTTTTTTCATAGAATAAAACAAAAAGCCATAGGCGCTGGTTTGACTTTTCCATGGTTTAGTGCATATTTTTAACTGATCAAAATATGTTAAGTAATGAGTTTACTGAATCTGTCATAGAGTGTCTCAGTTACTTTCCTTATCTCAGGGACAAAATACCTGACTCCCACAGCTTGAAAGGGATAGGTTCATTTTGGCACATGGTTTTACAGATTCAATGTATGACTGGCCAACTCCAAGGCAGGAAGACGTGGTAGGGGTTCTGGGGAGGACAGCTGCTCACCTCACAGTGTCCGGGAAGCAGATAGACAGGGAAGGAGCAGTGAAGGAGAGACGCCCTCGCGGGCCTGCCATCAGGGACCACCTCATCCAGTCTCACCCTGACAGCACATTTAGCTATGGACTCGTCAGCTCTGAATCCACTGATGGGCAGAGCTGCTCATGGCCTAACCACTCTTTCGGGGAACAGTTTTTATCTAAACCATAACACAGGGATTTTCTCATTAATTTTCATACTAACAAATTCAGCTTGAGTTATTTAATGCAATTCATCATCTGTTTTGTGTCCCAGTTCAAGTACATAATACAGAAAAAAATAAACTACTTCCTATATCTTCTTTCTTTAAATTTTTTTTTTTTAATCGGTATCGGGGATTGAACTCAGGACTATGTGCTTGCAAGGCAGGCCCTTATGCCTGCTGATAAATCCCCAGCCCCTACTTCCTATATCTTCTATGCCTTCAAATTTCACTTACTTTCCTGCTCCTGCCTGGTCCTCTGGGGCACCACCACACAGAGCCAAGTGTTTGGTTTCCCCCACTTTCATTCAGCATGCTGGGCCTCATTTTTAGCTCATGTATGCAAATTTAATCTAACTTCAAATTCTGTTAACCCTAGCTTGAATCTCTTAGCAGGTTCTTTTTTTTTTTTTTTTCAAAAATTAAAAGCTTTTTTCAGCTTACTCTTAACATTCTGACTTTCTTAATATATTAATTATATAGAGAACTATTGCTGTAAAATGACTCTTAGATTTGTGGGATATTGGCATGGTTTACTGACAGATAAGTCAACAACATGTACTATTTTCCACCATGTACAAATTCTGTGTTAAGACCAGGAATTTGATGACAGTCACAGTCTCTGCTGCCATGGAATTTTATAGCCTATCAGACCAGTCATCTGAATGCAGGGGCTGGGATCTGCTCTGTGGTAGAGCCCTTGTCTAGCATGCACAAGACACTGGATCCAGTCCCCAGCTCTGCAGACACACAAACAAGATCTGAAGGCTGTGGGCTTCCTTGTTAGAAAACTGCAAACCCACATTAACTTTAGTATAAAATTACTGGAAATCAGTGGCCACACATACCAACATGTGAATACTGTAGATGCCCTACATTATTTCCTCTATTAAATTCTCATTGTGTATACTTCTTTATTCTACGTAATGGGAAGGAAATGCTCCCACTTTCTGATATCCCAGCTTTGGAGCCAATTCTTTCATCTCTTATTTCCAACTCATTTATGCTTCCTTCCTAGGGACCCTGACCCCAAGCTGACATGCTTTCCTTTTCTCTAGGTGTCTTTCTAAACGAGCCTGTTTCCTCATGATAGTTTTTTGGAGCTTTTTTACTCTCTTTTTTCCTTATCTTTCCTCTTCCATCTTCCTCTGCACACAGCAGGCCCCTATTCAAGATGCCATTGAACATTATTTTAAAGAGAATTGCTTTGCCAGCTTCCTAGGGGTCTTTTCAGTTCTTTCTTTTTATGCCTGTTATCTTTTATGAGATAAAGGGAATAGAGTGACCTTTGTGGATGAACTCCATAACATTAACTCATAAATTCCAGGTGGCACCCAAACTAAATTTGTGCTGAACCCAGCCTACCTAGTTCTTTGGTACACAGCTCCTGTGGCAGTGTGTGAATCATGGGGAAAGAATCTCAAATCCCCGTCCATGTGCCAGGTACTATTCTTGCACGTATCACCCATGTGCAGCCACCAATCAGTGCCGCGCTCACAGCCAGCACTCCTGAAGCATTCACTATTAATAATCATTGTAATCCTGACCATTTCAGTTAAGAGGTAAAATTAGGTGGTGAGCTAGAATTCAGAGTCAGCTTTCCATATTAATTTCCCATCACAACTATATCAAAATGAAAAAAAGACACCACTCCACCCAACTGGATTATTTCTGTCATGAGGGCATGCATTACTGTCACTGAAATATATTTTTTTATTCAAGAAAGACAGAAAAGTCTATTTTTCACTTTTAAACCTCTTTGCCTTAGTTGAATATGTTAGAATTTCTTACTTTTTAAATATATAGCCCTTCCAAAACTAGAGACAATAAGACAGACAATGAAGAGCTCCAGTGGACTTGCTTTGAAATCAGTGTTTCTTAAAATTGTTTCCTTATGATCTGTTTTGTTCTGTTTTGGTATGTTTAATCTTACCCTCTTTAATATACGGGCAATTCTTTTGAAGATAGCAAGAGGCACTACAGTAACCATTGTTGATCACCTTGTATTTTGTTTTTACATCATATACTATGTCTATTCTTATTTTAACTGACTCCATTTTGCTTTATCACATTTGGTTTTATTCTCTTCTAACAAAGTAATAAGAACTGTAGGAGTAATAAAACCTAAAATGTGTAATTGTTATTATAAAAAAGAGAGGTAAAGAAAGTGTCTAAAGGATATAACCGCATGTATGTTTAAGTGTGTAAAACAGATAACCATATTACTGTTTTTGTTGGATCATTGAACAGAACTGTTTGAGTCTCACTGTTTAAATGTCCACTTTGTATGCGTTAATTTTGTAACTTAAACAGCGACTTCTAAGATGACAAATGTATCAACTAGTGATTTCTTACTGTTTTTTGAACTTCTGTATTATTTCTACCCTTTTTTCTGTTTTGCTGTTTTTTCCCTTTAAACAAAATCCTTTATAAAATAAATATATGTATTATAGCCCTTTTATAATCCTTTATAAAATAAATATATATATATTATAGCCCTTTCTAAAACTTATACCATCCAAATAATAATAATCTGGCTTTCTGTAGAACAGCAATAATCCCTGAATTTCAGAGATGAAAAATAAGTCTAGATTTCTGTTACTCTTTCCAAAATTCTGTTTAATTAGTATTTATTTTGTTTCAAGTCTCCTACAGCATGATTGAGATGCCACAATTTACATGTTCACTATGAATGAACATTCTCCATTTTATTTTTTCAGTAAGATTTGTTATCATTAGCACTGTCCTTTAAAATTCTTCTTGTAGGGGCTGGGATTTAGCTCAGCTGCTTAAGTACCTGCCTGGCAAGTGCAACGTCATGAGTTCAATCCCTGGTACCACAAAAAAATAAAAATAAAATTCTTCTTGTAAATGCTCAAATTCATATAAGATGACTGAGCAAATTACAGCCACAAAAGGATATGTGGGTTTTTCTTTCCTTTTTGTGGCCACTGTTGCCATTAGAGGAGGAACTGGCCTTCAGCCTCAGAGCTGATATTTATTCTTCAAATAATCAGAGTGCAACTTTCACTCTATTTTGTTTGAAGGCATGCATTGAAAGTGAATGTCAACTTATCCCTTTTTTATGCCTTTTCAATTTCTTTTAATTATACAACTAATCTTATATAAAAAGAAGGTTATCAAGCTCTCAGATGGGCATTGGCCAATGAGAGCTACCCATTTCTATTTTTTATGTGGTTAGGATTTAAATTTGTTTAATGCCACATTACAATGAAAAAAAAAAAAAGTAAGAGTTACTTCAAAAGTGCCACAAGTGAAAAATACAGTTTCTTTGGGAGGTTTTGGTATGGCTAGAATGTCAAAAAACATCCCATCTGGCTGCATGAGATGAGATAACAAGACTCAGCCGAGCACATGCTCCCAAAGCACACGGAGACCTGAGTTGTTTATCCTTTTGTCTGAACTCTTTTTTTACAACTGCAAGAATCTAGAAGAGAAGTCAGCCTTGTAGCTAGCAACCTAGATTCTAAATCATGGCAAATATATTTTTAGGGTACTTCTTGTAATAGAGTTTATACCTTATGGTTCAGTTCCTTCTAAATTATTCTACCATGAAAATATTGTATGCTTCACGTAGTATCTAGAATATTCAAACAATAACCTTACAAGGAACCTCTTTGTCAAGGAATCAAAACCAGTAAGAATTATTAACTGTTTTCTGATACTATCTGATTGAGATCGTTTTGTCAGAATTATATGGCCAGTGAAGTGTTAAATTCTTTCAAGATATTTTTACATTCTTCATGCTTCTAAGCCCACTGCTTAAGAGCTCTTGGAAGCATACCTTTGATAACAAACAAGACATTCATCATAAATAGAAATGTATTTCCCTTCTGTAATCCTGCTTCAAAAGAAAAAGGAGAAAGGAAAGAAAAAGAAGGGACGGAGGGACCAAAAGGGAAAGGAGGAAAGAAAGAAAGAAGAGAGAAAAGAAAAAGTTGAGGCTTTTTAATCAAGACTGAGAATTAAATTAATTATCACAAAACCCAACTGCTGCAAGTTTTTATTTGCCCTGAGAAACAGATTTCTGAAGCATCTCCATCAATAATTGCCAGAGACAACTGACCCTTGCAGTTCACATGAATTTTGAAAATTTGTTATGCCATGTTCATTTATTGACAGGTCAAACAGTAAATATTTATGGTTCTGTGTGGTTAACACAGTAGTTTTTTTTCTTTGCAAGCTGCGTTATCCAACATGCTCTCCAGTGCCATGATTCCTGGCTCTTGTAAGCCTTCAGGCCACTAATCCATATTTTGTGCAGGGAGGGAAAAAGAACGGAACTAAAATTCACCAAATAGGCAGGCTTGGTGGTGCATGCCTGTAGTGCCAGCGCTCAGGAGGCTGAGGCAGAAGGATCACCACAAGTTTGAGGCCAGCTGAGGCCACATAGTGAGTTCAAGGCCAGCCTGAACTACTTAGGAGGACTCCCATCTCAAATTAACAACAACAACGAAAAATATTCACCAACTACTTGAAGCCAGGGAAGGGGCAGGATCAGTAAGGACTGGGGACAGAAAAACCCACTCCCAACTGGGCAGGGACAAGTCTCGGCAAAGATTAGACTGATAGAGTTAATGACCTCTTGACCCACACATAAATGTCAAGTGGGGCCCCAGGTGTGGTGTGCACCTGTGCTACTCCCTGTCACCTGTGCCTTGCTTCTGTAACATACGTGACAGTGGTCTCTCCTCTACACTGGAGTCCGTGACTCATTCAGTCCTGGGTTCTGGTGCGTAGAGCAGGGTAATTATTTAATAAATACTTGCCAAATGAATGAAAGGGCAGCAGCAGGAGAGTAAAGTGGGAATAGCATTTCTTCTATGGTTACTGTGGACAATTTATACATGATTTTCATTTAATGATCAAAACAACCTGATTAGAGCAAAAGGAGATAGCATTGGGAGAGGGTGACCCTCTAAGATCTTGAAGCTGCCACCAAAACCCAGCTAAGGCTGCCTACCAGATAGTCACCTCCAAGAGCCCAGCTCTCAGTGTCAGCACACGAGAAGCACCTGCTTCTCGTTTGGTGTGTTTGGTGTGTGACATCACAACATAAGAATCTCTGAGGTGAAAATCATGACATTATTTATTCTCTGATTTAACTGAGGGCAGAGTTGTAAAGGGAAAAAAAAAAGGCTTAAGTCAAAGTTTATTTAGTATTCAAGACTGCCCTTGACACACTAACCTTAATGGTCTAAGTAAGCAAATAGATGATATTGGCCTTCCTGTATACCAGCAGTCTCACAGGGCCACCTGACAAGGCACCCCCAGCAAGGGCCATCCGAAGGAGCACAGAGCCTGGACAGCTCCCCCATGAGCAGCCCCTGGGCCCAGGAGACTGCTAGCAGCCCCTGTGCTGACAGGGGCCACCAGGTTCAGAGACTGCTGGGGAGGCGAGAACCTGGGACTTGGCTTCTAGGAGCCAAGGCTTGTGAAAGAGAACTCGAGAGAGGACAGGAGCACAGCGAGATGGGGCCATGTAGTGCGTGCATTTCCGCTGAAGTGGAAAGTGCCTGTGTGCGGGCACATGGGTGTGCTCAGGAGGGAGGTCTACACCATTGGGCCAGAAAGCTGCCGGGAGGTAGGAGCTCCCACGCGTCAAGCAGGTTGCAGTTACGGCTGTCCGGGGCATGTCCTCAGCACCCGGTAAGGCAGCCTTGCTGTTCTTTGCTGGATCTCGGAAGCAGTGGCCCCTGTGCTGTTCCTAAACCGCGTACCAAATGACCTTGCCTCACTGGACAGGGTCCCCAGCACCAGCACCCCTTTCCCTGCAGTGCATTTCCCGCAGACGCTCCCTCTCTGGCTTCCTCCTCACATCCATTCAGCCACCACTTAGCAGGGAGGTACCGGGGCACTCAGAATGAAGCAGGAGGCCTCAGTCGCTACCACCCACATCCACCTTCCTTTGCCTGCTTTCCCTGAAGTCCTGGCCATTTTTGCTTTGTCTCCTCTTGGACTCAGCATGACAAACCCTTTATTTTGTCCCATGCTATTTCCCAGTGTCTAAAAGACAGTCCACCATAGATTGGGTACTCAAAAACTATTTCTTGTTCATGTTGGGTTGTTTTTGTTTTGTTGTTGTTTTTGTTGTTTTCCATACTGGGAATCAAAAGTATGACCTCATGCTTGCCAGGCAGGCGCTGTGCTGCTGAGCTGTAGTCCAGGCCCTATGTTTTTGCTTTCTTGGGACAGTGTCTCACTGTGTAGTTCAGGCTGGCCTCAAAAATCAGTGTTCCTCCTGTCTCAACCTCCTAAATTCTGGGATTAAAGACATGTGCCACCACACCTGGCTTTTAAAAATCATTTGTTGAATAAATTCATGAATATATTTTATCTTTGGGTCTGTTCTCTGACATAAAATAGGCAGCACTACTGCATAATACCTATCTGTGTGCTATGTAACTGTCAAATGCTAAGCCTAGAACAGGAGGCCTTTCGCAGGTGGCTGATAACCTTGTCCTGTGCCATCCCCTGCCCTGTCCTAAGGGCTGGCCACCCTGAGCCTCTTCTCCCTCCTGCCTGTCTCCATACACCCTCCTCCTTCTGCTCCTCCTCCTCCTCCTCACAGCCCTCCAAGTCCACACCTATCTGCCCCCACGTCAGAACTGCTGCTGCTGCTGACACCCTGATGACTGCTCACTGGCCTTTTTTCACTTTATTGAAAACTGTGTTCCATCCTCTGTTATTTGTTTTTTGTTTTGTTTTTTTTATCGGTACCGGGGATCAAACTCATGACCGCCTGCTTGCAAGACAGGTGCTTATGCCACTGAGCTAAATCCCCAGCCCCTCCATCCTCTGTTGTAACCTGCTTCACCTCACAGGAGGTCCTGCTGCCTCATCTCCTGTCCCTCCTTCTGGCAGTTCTGGGCCTGGCATTGTTCTTCCATTCATCTTCATAAGACGCCACATGGTAACAGGATGGCTTCTGTTTGGGTCTCACACTCCAGGCACCAAGCCTTGCTTACCTTCTCTCTAGTCTTCACAGCCCCTGGAAAGGTTAGACTCACATGTGCCTTTTAAAAAATTAAGCAATGAAGCTCCGCAGAAGTGAGCACCACACTGCAAACACAGCACAGGTGTCCCTGTGTCTCCCTCACTTTGAATGACTTGATATACAGACCTCCTACATGCAAAATACTGTATTTTATATATGAAATTGTACATCTTATATTCTTGCCTTTGAGGTCTCTGACTATAATAATCTTTAGAAATCTTTGTTGAAAAATGTTTAATTACTGTGTAATATTTTCTCTATCTGTCTGTCTGTCTCTGTCTCTCTCTCTCTCTCTTTCTCTCTCTCTCTCTCTCTCTCTCTCTCTCTCTCTCTCACACACACACACACACACACACACACACACACACACAACAGATTGCTCACCTATTGATCCTGTAATTTAAAAAGCTGTGCACCAGATTTGGGCATTCAACCCATGTCCATTTAGGATTCAGCTTGAGGAACACATAGATTTTGTGACATAAACAAGCAGCACTTTTAAAATGTCTTAACGCTCCAGATTGACTTGACATTTCCATCTGACTTTAGTAACTCATCCTGACCTAATTGTTTCATTTTATCCCAAAGGCAAACAAAATACAAGTCCAATGCATTATTTCATAGAAATGTAATAATAAAACCACTCATACCCCTTCTGACTTCAGAGTAGGTTGGATAGCTATTAAAAGTAGCAGGAAGCCTTAAATAGAACTTTATTTTAAGCCCAAGAACATCTCTTACATTGATGAATTTGCTTATGATTTCCAGATGTTCTTAGTTTTTTAAAATAATGATAGTATGTTTGCTAAAAAAAATTTTCATTTACTCCCAAAGAAAATATTTTGTGCAGATCTATGCTACTAGAGAAATACACTTTGTTTATAATTTTATCAGAGCAGAAAGAGTGACAGTGGCTTGATTTGCAATATGCCAAAGGGGAAGCCAAAAAGAGAATTTCAATACAATAGAATTAATATAATTGCTTTTTTTAAAAAACAGTCATATAGCTTGCGTATCAGTCTTCTGGGGAGAATTTTCCGGTCCATCAGATTTTCTAGCCTTGTATAGGTGCCAACAAGGCGCAAAACCAAGAGTAGCCAAATATTTAGTATTCAGAGTAGATGAATAGTAGAAAAAATAAGTGACAGTTGCATCTTTGTAACATAAATTATGCATTACCAACTTGCTAGGCTTGGCTTTTTACAAAAATCGAGGGGGGGGGGCATACTCCCCATGTAATTTTGGATCCCTTCCAGGGTCTGTATTTTGTACTGCTAGCTGAGATGGGACGCCAGAGCCCTGTGTTGTTTGAATTTGCGCAACAATGCTTTAATACCCAGAGCTCCTCCATAAATAGTCCTTCACCCCATACTCAGTGGGAAAACAGCCACAGGAAATCTGGGAATGTGCAGCTCGCCCGAGTAATTGATCTAAGCCCGCAGGAGGGTTTGTCCCCTGCCTCTGCTCCTGCCCTTGCAGTGCTGTTTACCTAAGGGAGAGAAGGCTGCGTGCAAGACTCCATGTTTCTGCTCCAGCCTTAGCAACAGCAGCTGCCAGCCTTTCTGTTGTTATTGTTTACAGTCTCCAGAGCCTTGCTCCTTTAAGGAAACACAAACTCCTTTCCCTCATTCTTGGCCCTAGTCAGTAATTATCCAGACTGTCAGCTGACTGCAGTTATCAGGAGGAGCTGCCCGGGAAAATCATGCTGTCTCTCTCACTGAAGAAAAGTTAAAGGAGCACAGATGGACAGTTGCTTTTTGCATGAGAGTGACCAGCTCATATTGGGGCACACTGAGCCATAATTTTGATGTCTGTGCTGGATATGTTAGCAGCTGTGGCTTGAGAGCTTTCCCCGAAGCTTTTCCCCGAAGGAGTGGGATTGCTGAAGACATTGTTGGGTTCCGATGAACAGTAGCTATTTGGGGACATTGTGCTGTTATTGCAGAGCCCCACGATGAAGATTCAGGAGCATCCCAGCATACCCGACAGCAAACAGCAGAGGAACCAAGATGCTGACACCCAGCAGGAGAGCTTTGTCTCTGAAGTGCCGCATTTGGACCTAACTGCATTGTGTGATGAGAAGACCTGGGAAGGTATGGTGACCTGTTGTTGCTTGTCACTTGGAGATTTAGCATTAGAAAAGCTTTGTAAATATGCATATGAGAGAGGTGTGTGACCACATTCATGTTGGTGGGGAGGTAAAAGCGAGAGCTTTGCAAGTAGAAGTAACAGCGTTTATGAATGATGGAGATTCTTTACCTGGCATAGGAATGCATCGTGTTAAGCCTTGCCGAGAGTAGCTGCAGTCTAAGAAAATGCTCTTGCCCTTTGTCATGGTGTCACCATGCAGTCTTTATGTTTCTTTTTAACTCACCAAGACACAGATATATATATATATCCTTCTAGTACTACCCAGCAGAGTACGTTTAGTAGGTTTTTTTTTTTTTTTTTTTTTCTGTGCACCTGATTTTCCACTACTGTCAGCCACCTACTGCCTTCAGAAAACCTTCCTCTTTTCAAGAAAGATGTTTTGGTGTGCTTTGCTTTTATGTATTTTTATGGGTCCTTTTTTTTTTAATGCAGGTTAATAAACTGAAGAATTTGTGTATCAAAGAGAACAATGAATAACAGTGCTTCTTCCAGAAAACCTGTAATACAGTGGTTTAGATTTGTTGTTCTGGGGACTTTCGGTGACAACATTAGCAATTCACTTCGAGGAAGGAGAGGGTAACCTGACCAAAACTATACTTCAGGGAGGTCAGTGTGTGAGTCTTAGGAAGCCTCTTGCTTTTTTGCATTATCCCTGTCTACCTCCAAACATGTATCAGTGTGTATCTAGAATAAACACCTGTCTGCCTCTTTATGGTGTGTGTTTGGAAGCAACAACCAGGGAGAATTTTGCTCCTGATTTCAGTACAGCACGACTTAACACAGGGACTTAGCAGATAGTCACAGCTGTGGAAGAGGAGGCCTCCCCAGCATCTGGATTTCCTTTTCTACTCCTATCCCTCCTCCCTCCTTTAACCAAGAAATACTCTGCATTAAGGGTCAGAGGGGAAGGGTCAAAAGGCAGTGAAAAGACCACCCAGGGGAAGAGAGGACCTGGCGTCAGGGTAGATTCTTAGTTCTTTTTCTCCCTCCTGTAATGGAAGAAACCTGTTCCAGGTCTTTTCTTAAAATTAGGCAGTAGATCTCAGAGAGTGTCAGCCTCTTCAAGCTCCCAGCACATTCACTCAACAAAAAGTGCATGATGGTTTTAATTTAAGTGATATATATTCCTGGCTACTGTTTATTCTTTTATTTGTGTGTACATTGACACAGTACATGTGTTTTTAATTCATATACTGAAAACAACCTACTCTTTCCCCCTAGATAAATCTCATAGTAGACACTGTTGCCCAAATTTAAAAAAAAAAAAATTTAAAGCAGTAATCTAAATAAATGCTGTGTTTGGGTTTTAGTGATTTCTGTCTGCCTTGAAGCTCTAAAACCTATGATTTGGGGTCAGAATTCAAATTAGTCTTTTTTCATCCTGAAATGGACTGTTTATTTTTATCTTAGTTAATCATAAACTCATAATCTCTCCCAACACACTTGAAGCAGCTGGCATAAAGGCTAAAAAGTTCTCTTCAAAGTATTTAAAAGCCAATTTGTACTTTCCCTAAAACTATTTCATTATTTAATACAAAGAAATTTTCTCCAGATAAAAAAAATAACACAAAGGAACGAGCATTTAATTTTGGAAATTCAGTTACAATTTTTTAAAAGGCCACTGGAAAGCCAAGCACGGTGCCTGTAATCCTGGCACAGGTGAGGCTGAGGCAGAATAGTCTTGAGTTCAAGGCCAGCCCGAACTATGTAGCAAGTTCCTGTCTCAAAACAACAAAACAATAGGCTGTTAGAAAAAAAAAAAAAATACATCTCATTCTAAATAAATTTGGAAATGTGAATTGGTTACCCATGTAATTTTTGAAATTGCTGTAACTTTTTAAATTTCAAATTACTGCATTTGCTATTGAACTTACATGTCTTAAAAGTCTAGCTGGACTTACATCAGAGTCATTTGACTATTTAGTTACTGCTCTCAGTGATTACTTTTATCATCACATATTTATTTTAATTTTCAACTTACATTATAGTGCTAACAGCCAAAAAATAGTCAAAATAAAGGAATTTCTTCATAAAGGTAAATAATATGAGGACAGTAAGGATTGTTTTTTTTCAAGCAGGCTCTGCTCTGTATGCAGGCTTTGAGCTCACCATGTAACCCAGGCTGGCTGTGAACTCACAGTGATCTTCCTGCCTTATCCTCTAAGTGCTAGGATTACAAATGTGCACCACCACAACCAGCAAATTATTGAGAGCAGTAAGTTTGATTGCTAAAGCCTCACCATTTTCTATATCTTTAATAACAAACAAACGAAATGGTGGTTTTCCAGTACTGTGTGTGAACCCAATACAATGTGTGTGTGTGTGCCTGGGTGTGAAATAGTAATTAGCAAAACATGTATGAGCCAGTTCCCGTCTGTAGTCTTCCATCGTCAGTTTTAAAGCCACTATGTCTTCTGGGTTTGCTGGTTCATTCTCTGTCCCTGTACTATGGTCCACACTCAGGGATGTGGAGTCACAGTCTCTTGGGTGTGCAGTGCCTGGTAATTGATTGACTGCTGACTGATTCTCTATGGGAAGTAATGTTCTCTGTTTCCTGGGGTTTAGCAGCAAGGAAGCAGAAGGGAAATAAAACTCACAGAGTCCATCGGCTACAGAGTGAAGCCCTTGAAAACTCAATGTAGATGTGTTTTATCATGCTCTTGGCAGATACTAACCATGCTATATCTCATACAACCTGTGTGCGCACACACACACACACACACACAACTGTGTTTTAGGGGCTGTTATTTGATCTATCTATATAACATCTCTTTCCACCATTATTATTAGGGTTTTCACTCTCCAAGATTAAAATGAATATAGAAATCAGACATCCAAGCTCTTCACAGTTGCATAGTTAGTGCATTTCCAAGCAGCTGGTGAATGTTGACTTGGAGGGTACCAGCTGTAGAAGTACTGGAGTTTAAACACTCAGCTACTTTACTCAACTTTTGTCCCGATGAAATTAATTTTTAAAAGGCATTTTTAAAAGTCATAAAATATAGGCAAAATGAGTATTCACAGTTTCAGCTTCCTTACTTCTAGCTGATACATCTTTCTAAGCAAAGCGAGTTAGGCATCCTGGCAGGCAGCAGAGGGTTAGGAACCAGGCACCTGGATTCAAATCCTGACTTTGCTGCTTAACTAGCTCTATAGGCAGGTTAGTAAACCTGTCTCCTTAGGCTTTAATTTTCTCATATTTAGATATAATAACAGCAGATAATAATGAATAGTTGATATAGTAGTACATACTTAGTAAATTTGTAAGGATTAAATGCATTAAAACATGCTCAGCACAGTATGAGTACCTAGCATATGATTGTTAATTGTTATTGTCTTCCATAAATATCTCCAAACATAGTCTCAGGAAAAATCAGCTTATGTATGTTTTAAAACAGGAGCCTGGTTCCACCTAATGACTGTGGATGGTTCTAACCACGGAAGAGGGAGGCATCCATAATGACCAGGCCCTTGTGGACTTACTAAGGATAAGCCTCATCTCACCAAGCTCCTTTCTGTCTTCAGTGGTATCACTAGCCTCTGAATTGGGAAGGGCTACATTTGAAAAGACTCCAGCTGGGCCACTGACAGAGCTTTGGTGATAGCTTTGTCAGAGATGTGCAAGTGATAGAAGACAGATAGGGGAGTGAATTAGTAACTGATGAAGCAACTGCACAAAAATGTGCAGACATGTGGATCAAAGTCAGCTGAATTGGGGATATTCCCACTAGATAAAGTCCTCAGGCCTGGCCTGACCTGCAGAGCCACTGAGGACCTGTAGAAACTGTAGGTAGAGGAAAAGCAGATGCGTGAAATATAACGGTTAAATCTGTAATCAAACTGACTGCTAAATTCCTTCTAAATCTGGGAGTTTTCAAAACTACTTGAACAATTGAATAGGACCACCATTATGGTAAGGTTGAATTTTGAAACACAAAAAAAGTGTTCAGAAAGGTAAAGCGCTGTCTCCATAGGCCTGACATTTCTCTATGTCTGGGATATGCCAGAACCTCCTGGCCCCACTGGGAAGGGAGTCGGTTGTGATACTAGGCTGCTGAGTGACACAGGAGGGGTGAAATGTGGGAAGCACCTCCTTTAGTTCTGTGCAGGCTTCTAGAGCTAAATCACCTCATTGCCAGTCTTCATTTGTAGGGTCAGTGGAGCCCACAGCTAAGCAGAGAGTGGCTGCACCCAGTGACCACATCAGTGCCGCTCTGACTGTGCCCTCTTCCTGCTGGGAATTTCCTTTGTGTCCGTGTGTGCCATGTAGCTGTGCTGGAACTCCTCCAGGAGAAACAGGAATACAGCTTTTATCTCTGTTATTTCTGACCTGCTGTGATGTCAGCTGACCTGGTTGGATTAATTTTTAATAGAGAGATTGTCATTATTATATCCAGAGCTCTTTGTGACAAGACGGGTGACTAAAACCAAAATCACTGTATCCAAGGACTTCTAGTCTAGATGTGAAAATGCACTTACATGGTGCTGTAGGATGGAAATCTGATTTAAGGCCTCAACTCTTTTCTCTTTTGCTTTTGAATATTTTTCCTGTAGTATTTATTTCATTGCCGTAGAGTTACTGTTGAAAATGTAAAACATTTCCCAGAATGCAAGTGGCCATTGTGTGTGCGCCACACTGTTCTTACTTAGATTTGACCTCGTTGTTCTAGTCGAATACCAACTATCAAAACATGAGATGGCCTTGCATTTTTAAAACATCTCAAACAAAAATAGGAGAGTTGTTGGTTTTACTGATTTTTTTAGTTACATTAAACTATGTATTACATGTCATTTTGTAGCTTCTTTGAATAGAGATCCTTAAATTAAAAGATTTCTTACTAATAAACATGTAACCATTTCATGTTGCATAGTAGGAAACTTCACTTCTGTTTTACATACAGATTAGTGATGAAACATCACTTTTGACTTTGTTAAAGTTCAAATTCACAATGGTTTTACATTTTCAATTTTTAAATAAGTGAATACTTGGGGCTAGGGATTTAGCTCAGCGGCATAAGCACCTGCCTTGCAAGCAGGCGATCGTGGGTTCGATCCCCGGTACCGATAAAAAGAAAAAAGAAAAAAAAAGCGTAAAAAAAAAAAAAATAAGTGAATACTCTCATTCACCCATATAGAAAAATGGTACCTGTAAGGCTATTACTTCTTCACGTGTGTATTTCCTACCTGGTGACACTAGGAAAAGGACCAGTTAGGTGACTGGCCAAGGCTAGAGCCACATCTAGGGATGATGTACACAAGTGTAATGCCAGCACTCAGGAGGCTGAGGCACAAGGATCACCATGAGTTCAAAACCAGCCTGGGCTATATATATATAGCGAGACCCTGTCTCAGAAAAGGAAAAAAAAGGAAGAAAGGAAAGGAGGGATAGAGTCATAAAATAAAACTGCATTAACAAACAAAACTTGAAAATGATCCCAGGTTAGCCACCATGTGTCAAATAGTCATTCAGTTCCACAATTAGGATTTTATAGTGGATTCAATTGATTTTTTGTCAGGAACATGTTTGGCTATTGGGCACTGTTTTTGCAAAATGTTTTCTACACAGATACTAGATTGTTGAAATCTTAGATTAGTAACCTTTTTAAAAGAGATATCCTGCTAGATTGAGATAAACTAAAGGGTTAGGAAGCTAAGGTATACCTCTCAAATAGTTTTGTGTGTGTGTGTGTGTGTGTGTGTGTGTGTGTGTGTTTAATTGATGCCAGGGATCGAACTCACAGCTGCACACTTGCAAGGCAGGCACTTATGCCACAGAGATAATTTTTTGTTGTTGTTTTTAAGTAAGAACGTCAAACTAACCAGCACACCTGGGGGTCAACATCCGTATGAGGATGCTCTGCAAAGCCCTCTGTCCTATCGGGCTTCTTGCCCTCTCCCAGCTTCTTGCTCCTTTGCTGCTCAGTGGAGAAGTTGTTGGCCATGCATTGCAGCTCAAGCCATCAGAACACTTTCCTTGTCCTCGTACGACAGATGTTATTAGTTTGGCCAGAAAATCGCTGTTGTCTTGTAAACTAGAAGGTGAAGACTGGTCAGTGTAACAGGTCTATTTTCTGCAGTTGAACACCAGATTTATTTTTGCCGTGAAATCACTTTCCACTCACCCTCTCCAAACCGCACCTCTCCATCTGTGTGTCACCCATTCGTGTTGGCACATCTGAGCTACTCACACCCGAGCCCACAACTTACCAGGTGGGCAGCGCTGCTCTACAGCAGATGGGAGAAAAGTAATAATAAAGTAGATGGGGTGGCCCCTCCTGTTCGCCTCCAGCCTTCTCCAAGCGCAGCTACCAGCATAATCCCTGTTCGTGGAATCTCAGCAGAAAAGAAACATCTGTCTTAAACTGCCTGCATTTTAAAAAATATTTATATTGTCTGTGTTCTGAGATAAGTTGAGACTCTTTAAATTTTGAGAACCTATGGACTTCATTCCACATGAAGTCAAATTTTCAATACTATTGTGCTTATCTCTGCTATTATATTGGGGGGGTCTTCAGAAATCTCAGACCACCATCACGTTGTAAAGGGCTAGGACATTCTGATTGGAAGCACGGACCAGGGAGGTGGGAGGCTTGGTTTCCAGAACCAGCTGTGATCATTGATTAAGTGTTTCCTCTCACTTCTTTGGGTTCCCAGTTTCCTGTGACCTGCTGGGTTGGATCAGTGGTTCTGAAACCTGGCAGTGTGTTACAGTTATCTGGACTGCGTTTATGTGTGCCTCTGTGAGTGTGTGTATGCATGCATGGATGCGTGTGTGTGTTTACTTAAATTTCACCATGTGACTCTATAATGTGCAAGACTGACAAATCATAAAACTGCATTATAAATGAAATCACACCAGTTGTATTACTTTATGCTTATAATATGATCTTTTTAGATAAAAAGCTGACTTTTTGCTTAAAACAATTGTGTACATTTTATAGTTTCACACTGAAGGAGCCAGTGTTCTGTGATTCAGTATCTAGGAATCCAGAATTTAATCCTGGGCAGATTCTAGCCTTCTGTATGTAATTCACCAATCCACAAATGAATCTAAAGCATAACTTTTTTTAGTACAGAGTATTACAAATGAAATACTATTTTCACCTGAAATCCATCTTTTAAATCTTTTAGGTCTGACTTTTTTAAGGAAGGAATAAATTGAAATAAGTCTTGTAGAAGACAGAAATAAACATTACCCTCTTGCCTCCCAAAATGACAGGTTAGGATTTTGTGCTAAGTATAGTTTTTTCTTACAGAAACAGATTATCTAGAAATAATTTATACAGCTTTGTCGTTGTGGAGTATCCTTTTTTTCCTGTTTTGAAAAACGTATATGTGCCTCTGCCTTTAACTGCAGTCTTGAGCAGTCAGTTTAAGTGAAAAGGGTGAACTGGAACTGCGTTAATCCCACCCTCTAAGCAGAAGCACTCAAAACAGCTTACTTTCGAATGACCTGACCAGAAGCTGTAACCCTCCATCCCTGGGCCCCTGCTGGACAAATGTGAACCATTGTTGCATCAATGAAGGGTGCATAGCTCTGGTCATGGGCTCTGGTTACCTCTCTCTATGAGCTGCTTGCTTTTCCCATTCATAGGCCCTCACAGGGAGAAAGGATTCTCATCACTAACTGCCAGAGAGGCTGAAATGTCCTGTTGGCCTGCTGTGCCCAGGCTCCTCAGAGTTGCCCTGGCACATTCTTTTGAAAGCAAGTGAGAATGGACATAAAATGGACAAGTGTGATGTCATATTCTTAAAATCCTAGCTCTCAGGGAGGCTACAGCAGGAGGATCACAAATTCAAGCCCAGCAACTCTTAGCAAGACCTTATCTCCAAACAAAAAACAAGGGCTGGAACATGGTTCAGTGCCAAGGCCCTGGGTTTAATCTCCAATATTGCATCATCATCATCACCATCATCATTGTATTGGGTGATGTCTATCAGATATAGTGGTGATTTTGGTTGCTCATGATGTCTTAGATCTAAAAGAAGACTCATTCAGTGGGCCCCTCCTAAAGCCTTCAGGAGCCCTTGGGAGCAGCAGCACTTGCCAGACACTCTTGACCTCTGACTGCCTTTATTTTCCAGAGCCCATCCCCACCTTCTCCTGGCAGCGGGAGGACACAGACTCTGATGAAGCCCGCCTCTCCCCACAGGCTGGGCGCCTGATTCGCCAGCTGCTGGAGGAGGACAGCGACCCCATGCTCTCTCCTCGATTTTATGCCTATGGGCAGAGCCAGCAGTACCTGGATGACACAGAAGTGCCTCCTTCTCCCCCTAATTCCCACTCTTTCATGAGGTATGTTCTGCACTGCTGATAAGCAAATGTACCATCCCCACAACATGAGAAAAGACAGGAATGGTGGTGGTGGCTAGCAGTTTTTTGAACATTAGGTCGTGAGGATGTGGAGGAACTTTGTAGCTGAACGATGGCCCTTTGCTATTCGTAAACATGAGGAACAGAAAGTTAGACCACTTAATAGGTGGGACATAGAGAGCTTAGAGTTGCAGGATGAATCAGTGAGCTTCTCCTTAAGAGGACAGGGCAGAGCAGATTTCCCTCTTGCCTCCGAACTGGTGGCATCCCACATTCCCAGGGGCCCTCCTGCTGTCCCAGCTCTGTCAGGGGACTGACCATGCTGCCCCCTCAACAGGCGAAGAAGCTCCTCCCTCGGGTCCTATGACGATGAGCAAGAGGACCTGACCCCTGCCCAGCTCACACGAAGAATCCAGAATCTTAAAAAGAAGATCCGAAAGTTCGAGGACAGATTTGAAGAAGAGAGGAAGTACCGAGTAAGCGTCCGTTTGTCTTTCAGAAAGCAATACAAGTTCAAGGGGCTTTCTAGGGAACCTCAAAACAAAAAGACAGTAGGCATTGAAGAGTAAAGCCTGATGAATCTTAACCACCATGTGTGCAGGGTTTCTTACACTGTCCCAGCCAAGTAAAACAGTAAAAGTTTAAGTCTACAATTGATAAATGTGTTGATTAGCATTGAATAATTTATCAAAGAGCATTGAGTAAAATCCTTTGGCTAAATGCAACTCAAGGCTATGTCCTGAACTTGGTCAGTACCATGCATATTCTACCCCCATTCTGTCTTCCCTGTGGCCCACAAGGTGGTAGCAAGTGTCTCTCATGGTGACTGCAGCACAGACAGAGCCCTGCGGGGAGCAAAAATGAGACCAGAGAGCCCACAGGAGCCCATGATGATAAGGACCCAGCATTTTGCCTCTGAGAAGTTGTTTGACGGCATCAGAAAAAAAACAGTTATTGACAACATGATGGAATTATACTATGATTTCCCTGACTAATCATGGCTGATTTCTTATGCTAAGGGACACCACATTGCCCTCCTGTGTAAAATAAAGACAACTGTCCAATGCACTCCTTTTTGCTGCCTCTGCAAAAACATTTACTCTGGACTTTCCCTTCTCAGCCTTCCCACAGTGACAAAGCAGCCAATCCAGAGGTTCTCAAGTGGACAAATGACCTTGCCAAGTTTCGGAAGCAACTTAAAGGTAGGTGATGATCAGCACCTGCAGTGTGGCCTCTGTGCACCAAACCAGGGGCCCAGTCTGTCACTCAGCCCAAGCTGAGTGCCCTGCTGTAGCAATCCAGGACTGTAGGTGCTCCTCCGGATATCAGCCTCTGTCTTTCCAAGGTCTCAGTCCCAGGACACCACATTGGCTAAGAGGCAAATTCTGCAGCACTTTTGCATCCTCCAAATCACTAATAGGAAGATGATGGTTTCAGGCCAACACTTTGTAAGCTCCTCTTAATCCAGGGCTTCATGTGTTTTGGTGTTAGGAGAAGACATGTAGACACAGAGCTGCATCTGAAAGCATTTGGCCCCTCAAATAGCTTGCTCTCATTTAGGAGGCCATCCTATAAAACAACTGAATGGAATAGAATTTAAATAATGTGAAAATGTGGTATAAAGTTACACAGAAATTAACCGGTCAAGCGTTAAATCGGGACACCTTTATCCACCAAGGGCAGGAGTATGCAAAGATGTGAGAACAGCAGTGAGCTGAGGTGGCAAAAACATGGTTGTTAATGGGCTAAAACTTTCTCAGGAATTAGGGTTTGGGAAACATTCCAGATAATCCAGGAAGACATTATCATTATTTTGGGATTTACATAATGACTCAGGGATTTCATCTGATATTATAATTAGATGCTTGGGGGAAAAAAGATGTAGCTAAGCAGTTATTGACATCACAGAACAATAACTTGGGTTCAGCAGGCACTGCTTCTCACATATCCCCACCCCAAATCTTCTCGCCTAGAATCAAAACTAAAGATATCTGAAGAGGACTTAACCCCCAGGATGCGGCAGCGAAGTAATACACTCCCCAAGAGTTTCGGTTCCCAACTTGAAAGAGAAGATGAGAAGAAGCAGGAGCTGGTAGATAAAGCACTCAGGCCCAGCGTCGAGGTCACCCTGGAATCCATCCAGAGGAAGCTCCAGGAGAAGCGAGTAGAAAGCAACCGCCCTGAGGACATTAAGGTGTGGTGGATCAGAAGAGGCTGGCCCTAAGCCATGGCAGCCAGCAGGGGACAGAAGCAAGGACATGCCCCAAGAATCCCCAAGGAAAGCAGCATCTCTGTAGACCCCTACACGTCTAGGGAAACAGATGAGACGACTGCAGTGTGTTTTATCTGTGGGTACTTTGGTTTTTGACTACAGATTGAAAACAGACAGCTCTGTAAATCACAGCATGAACCTAGTGAGGTGAAAGTGCAGTTTGACAACTCTGAGGTAGGAGGATTACAGACAGACAGATTCCCAGGCCTGTGTAACCTGGAGCCATCGACATCACTCAGGCAGCTGAATTAAGGCCCGGGTACCTGGGAGCCCTGCTTTGCACGGCAGTGAGCACGCGTCCGCCTAGTGGGAAGCAAGCAGCCACCGATGTTCCGCTGTGCTGCCCGTGTTGCTGGCAAGAGGTCAGAAGTGGCTTTTCTGAGTGAGCTTTGGACAGAGAGAGAGAGAGAGCAGCTTTATGGGGATTCTTTTAACCTTCCTTAGTAGTAGATCTGTTTAACTAACTAAAGAAGTTGGAATGTTCACAAATGTTTTCCCCTCTTTCATTTCTTGTCCCTGTGTTTATGCAGGATATGACCAAAGACCAAATTGCTAATGAGAAGGTGGCTCTGCAGAAGGCCCTGCTGTATTATGAAAGCATTCATGGACGGCCGGTATGTGGGGCTGAATCTTCCTACTGTGGTCGGTAATCTGGCTTTGGGAATGGATTTTCTATGTCCAGTATCTTATAATAGGGATCCCTCAGGTTTGCTCTCTTTATATTTAGTTAAAGGAGATTCATTGCACATCACAATATATTGACGCTTTTTGAAAGGTTAGTGTTATCTAACTGAATTGAAAGCTACAAAGAAAATTCATTTGTGACTACAGTTGAATGGCTGGACCCCTGATTGGGGTGAGAAGAGAAGAGCATGCACCCTAGGACTCAAGTAAGTCTTCCTGCAATGCAGCTGCAACCAGTGCTGGTCTCTAAAGCACCAGCTGCCTTCAGAAGCAGGAGTGTGAGGCACCCAGAACGCCCCGCCCTTGAGAGGTAGCTTGTTATTAAGCAAGCGGTTATTGAATGTTTGTTGTCAGTTGTGGGCGAGAGAGCACAATGATCCAGTCCTGCTCTTGAAGGACTTGTAATCAGACATCCTTTTTAGTTACTCTTCACCTGTTCACAAAACAAATTCTTAAAAGCAGGTAGAAGAAAGCGTAAAGATAAGGTTCACAGGTGAATTTTTACATAGCCAAAAAGCACAGGTCTCTTTTTTTGCCCTAGCTGTAACTGTATAATGGATACCGTCCTGTCATCTAAAATATACTCTGCGATATAAAGAATGATGTACTGGTTTGCTGTATTTCTTTTTAATACCGAGTTGCATCCCCAGCTTCTAGCCTTACAGTCTGTCACAGGTGCCTGGCATTGTGCACCCAGTGCTGAACCCAGTCCTTGACATCTAACCAGACCTGCCACATAGCATGTGCCTAACGATACTCTGTGGAACGCATTCACCATTGAATTTGGGCTCAGAATATATCAGGTTTAAGTTTTTTAAACACCAGCACTGATAATGACTGATTTTGCTGGCCTGTCCCTGCAGTGGAAAAATACTAGCACCATGATAATGTTCATATTCAAGCCATTTTGTCTCAGATTTTTTAGAGCTCAAACTTAGTCCTGCCTTCTGGAGCTTCAGGAACTCGCAGAGGTAAAACAGAGCTTCTGCAGAGAGCCTGTAGGCTCAGGACACAGAGCATGGCTCTCACCAGCACCCGGCAGCCTGTGTCGCTGTGTGCGCACCTTCCTCTAGCTTCCTTCCTTCCTTGTGTGATTCAGACTGTGACATTGATAGACACTTTCTAGCACTCCTCACCCAGCTCCAAGAGCACACAGCTGCCTACTGGGTAGACTTAACCTTGCTGCTGAGTCCTCAATGGTGTTCCTGGCTCCCAGCCGGTGGCTGCACTCATCCCCTGGCCTGAGGCTGGAGGCAGACTCCTCCGCTTTACAGTCACCTCGGACTCCAAACTCTCGGAGGTGGTGACCTCTTGGACCCTCAGTGCTTTGTTTGTAAAAGAGATGTCTCTTATGGGCTGTCATGGAAATGAAGTGGTGTTGCAGACACATGCAGTCACCTGTTCATGTAGTATAGATATTACCTGTAGCTTGTCTAGCCCTGAGGAAGTGGGCTAGCCTCACCTTTGGGGTTGTATAGTAAATGACAGTTTTCACTTCTGGTGCAATTACATGTTCTCTCTGTTGCCTACTTCTGATTAAATGATGAAATCAGAGGGAAAAAAGGTCCCTTTGTACCCACATATCATCAGGAATATGAAACATTAGTCCACAGCCCTGCCTTGTTCTCTTGTCTTTCATAGTGCTTTCAGACGCGGTCTGGATTCCAGCATCCCACAGGACAGAAACAAATGCTCTAGGTAACTTGAGTGTCATTCATTTCTGGTCCCAGGCCAGGCTTTCTGCCTCTCTCTGGAACGAGATGCTCCAATCTTCTAAGGAAAAGCAGAGTTCTTTTGACATCTTTTGACATCTGACCAGTCAGAAAACCAGAGAGTGAACTTCTGATTCCTAGACCTGTGGTGTTACCCGGAGCCTGTGAATACCATTTGGATGACATTCTTCTCAGATGAAAAATGCTTGTATTTCCAGAGCTGCAGTATTGTTCCAAGCCCCAATTTTTCAGAAAAACAAGTACTTAGAACTCTTTTTTCCCTAAATCTGCAGATTCTTATTTAAAAAGTTATTAGCTATCAGAATCATAGGGCAAAACATTTTTTTTTGTATTTTTTTTAAAGCAATGCTGTTCATTTTAACAAAGCATGCTATATTTGTCTGTCCTTTTCAACATATAAGGATCTCAAGAAATGCTGTGACACAGGAAAAGGGAAACATAACAGCAGATCACCACATTACCTTCAGCCTACATGGACCTCTGACAGTAAATAAGTAGGGGAGAGAATAGACTGCTTGATCAGACCTTGCAGGTTGTTCTTTAGTCTTCTCCTCACTGGCATATTTTAATCCCATTTCCAAACCATGGTGACTAACACAACAGTAAACATAGTAAGGTTTACATGTAAATGCAAATTGTAGAGATGTGTATAAATCCTGTTCTTTGGTTAGCTGCTGTTTTGGACTTTCTGATCTTTGCACAGACCACCTACTAATATCACTCTATAATTAAGAAAGAGTTGTCATTTTCCAAATTAATGGGCCAAGAATACAACTGTTGTAAGAATCCATCTCCTTTTGTCTTGAAGCAGTTCTATGACTCACAGGTAGGCCTCCACACACAAATGTAAACCTCCTTTTATTTTACTGAGATTTTGAGGCAGTGTAGTTTTATTGTTGTTTTTGGCAGTGTAGTTTTTTTGTCTAGAAAAACATACTTTCTTACAAAGTTATGCTTTTATGCCACTTTCTGTAAACAGAGATCTTTGCAAGCTCCACACAGAGTTCACAGCGTAGAAAGCAGAATTCTTCTATTGAATGGACAGCTTGGCCAAGCCCTCTTAGTAACACTGCAGGATCACATTTCCTCATGTCTCATGTATTTGTGAATGGAAAAACTACTGGACTGGGAAGTCACACTTGATTCAGCAGTAAAGCTCTGGGCAAATCATTGTTCTCTGCAATGTTTAGTTTTATCCCTCATCTAGAACTAAGATTCCATGCCTCTAATTTTCTGAGTGAATATGTCAGTCATGTATCATTCACCTTTGGGATCTGTCAAAGTAACGGCAACCAGACTGATGTAGGGAGATTGTATTTGAGGCAAAGAGAAAACATCACAAAAGATAAAGGTAGGCAAAAGCAGCTGTGTGATCAGTGCTCTATGATTTCTATTCAAGGCGTACCACTCTTTCAATATGGGCAATTATTGGCTGCAGTGCTGGGGATCAAACCCATGGCCTTGTGCATGCAAGGCAAGAGCTCTACTACTGAGCCACATCCCAGCCCCTCTTGTGTTTTGAAATATTATTTGACTCTTACAGAGTAACCAGAAAGAGCAGTGAGCAGTGCAAAACATTTTTAAATCATAAGTGAAGACAGAGTGGAACTACTACCCCTCCCATTAGATCTTCCTATCTCTATATTTATGTTGTTTTGATCGGAGTGCAAAAAATACATCATAATACCCAATTTCCCACACAACAGAAAACCATTCAGCATTCCCACTTAAATGAAAACTAATGTTTTGAGAGAAGAATGAAATGGTTTTAAAGATAGTATGCTATACATTCGGCCTAAAGTCCTTTCCAAACAAGTGTGGTGTCCTCAGAGACTCCTCGTCAGGAAAGTGAGGCCCGGGGAACTGTAGCGGCCACGTTTGTTTATCCTATGCTTGGAAGGGGACTGGTGAGTCATAGGTCTAGCCTCATTAGACACTGTAAACAGTTCTCCAGCTCCACCCTTCCTGCGCTGAGCAGTGTTCCAGCTGTTCAGACAGCTCGCCAAAACTTGACCTGTCTCTGTGTGAGCCTTCTGGAGGTGGGCAGTGGGAACTGTGGTATGAGTCTTACCTTTTCATAGGAAATCATTTAGGAGTTATTATAGTTTTGTCACTTTTTTTTTTCCCTGGAGACAAGGTCTCACTTCATAGTACAGGTTGGCCTTGAACTCGCCTATAGCCGAGGCTGGCACTGTTGAACTCAAGGTGATCCTTCTGCCTCAGCCACCCAAGTGCTGGGATTACAGGCATGTGCCACCACGCTTGGGTTTGTCAGTATTTCATATGGTGAATAGGAAAATCAAACACCAGGCTAGAGGAGGAGACAGATGGGTGAACACAGTGCAGACTCAGAGCTGGGTGTTCATGAAACACAAGCACATGCAGAGCGGGCTGGTGCTACGGAGGAGAGCCTGCTTTCCGGGGCAGCGCTGTGGAAGGAGCTGCACGGGGAGATGGTTCTGGATCTGCAATCTGCTGAACAGAGAGGAGCCGGGGGGAAGCCATTTCTAGGCAGAACTCTGAGCCATATTTTAGGGACTCCTCAGACGAATCATCCATGTGTTGTGTCAGCAGATGTTCCTTGAATGCCTCCTACATGCCAGAATCATTTCTAAAATCACAGGGAGAAAAGCATGTAAATAAATCAACTGTAGGCCCTCGTGATAGGCTTCGTAATAAGCATGCATGCTTTCTCCTTCCAGACAGTATTGTCACCTGGCAACATTGAACCTTGAGGAGTTTTAGGCAAAACTGAAGAATGATTATAGTTTTTGACTTATATAAGCAATACTACCGGTGGAGTGATTTCCACTAATCCACACCCAAAGTAAGGATTTTAAGTATTTAATTAATATTCAATTTAATATTCAATTAATATTGAATAAATAATAGTGTCAGTTTAGAAACACCTTTTAAGAATGATAAAACAATTTGCATGGTCTGTTTTTCTCTAGGACCGCAAGGAGGGCCTACAATGTATTTGGACAGGTGGTAACATGCCCTCTGGGAGCAGCCTGTTTAGCAGTCCTTTTCTTGCTTTTCAGGTGACAAAGACTGAACGCCAGGTTATGAAGCCACTGTACGACAGGTACCGGCTGGTCAAACAGATCCTGTCCCGGGTCAACACCATACCCATCATTGTGAGTGCAGAACCTCCCGGTCACTATCCTACCTTTTCAGCTGAGTGATGCGTACAGACCCTCTCCTGCTCTCTCAGCCTCAGTAGTTAAGCCAGCCATTAATGTCCATGGCTTAAAACATGAAGACTTCTGAGGGATGTGCCAGAATGAGCCAAAAATGAGCAACTCTGAAGCTGGTAGGGGTCCCCCTTTCCAGGGGATAGACTCGGGCTACGTGCATCCACCTGGCACGTACAGCTCCCTGGCCTTTTCCTCAGCAACAAAGCACAAGGGGCGGGGCTGTGCCTCATGCAGCCTCTACTCCAGAGGGCCTTTCTGGTCCCAAAGGTCCCCTTGTTGACAGTCCTCCCGACCATGACACGGAGAGCTCCCTTGGGAGTCAGATCCGGGAGAATGTTCTAGAAAGTTACAGAGAGGTTGTTCCTCTTGGTGGCTGCAGGGGATGTGGAGAGATGGAAAGAAAGGGAGAGAGGCTAATGGCTGGAGGTCCTTCCTAGCCAACACTCTTGGACTCAGCTGCTTAAAGCCCCTGGATCGTGCCCTCATTAGGATTAGGGACAGCAGCTCACCTCCAGCATGGGCACCTCTGGGCAAGCACCTACACCTGACTGCAGAGCCCACCTCTGCCAGAGCATCACCAGCCTCAGTGCCCTCCTCCCTCTGCTTTAACAGCTCCTCAAGCCTTGCTCTGCTGTGTCTGTTAAGATGCAGATACCTGTGATCCTGCCCTTCTTTAATCTCTTTATTCCCATTTAAATTCCCTTTAATGGGGCTGGAGGTGTAGCAGTGCTACAGTGCCTGCCTGGCAGGCAAAAGGTACCAGAACAAACAAAAATTGCTTTTAACAATTGTTTGTAATGAATGAGACCTCAGGCAGGTGAAGAAAGTTACTGTTCCTAGAAATTCCTGTAGGGTAATGAAAGATTAAATCTCAAGAATCATTGCTTTCTCGAGTTAGAAACCCTGGGCACCTAAATCAGAGAAGCCCCATAGCCTGGGAGTGGCTGTGAGCTCAGATACCTTTAGTGTCCTCCCAGTCACAGCCTGGAGGCGGGAGGTCTTTTCTCCCTAGGGTTTTCCCGAGTGCTGCTCAGTGAAGACTCCAGTGCTGTTCTTGCCTCTGCTGATGTGTGTGGGCTTTGAGGGAAGCAGCCACTTGGAAATGAAATGTAATTGTCTTGGGTTCTCCTGGGAGCATCTTAACCCAGCTGGATAAGAGATGGTGATAAATACCGGGATGGGCAGAAGCGGCACCGTGTAACCTGCTGTTAACACCTGTCACAGGGGTCCCCCTCCAGCAAGCGGAGAAGCCCATTGCTGCAGCCAATTATCGAGGGTGAAACTGCTTCCTTCTTCAAGGAGATAAAGGTGAAGAGCCCCAACCCTGCTAAACCCAGCCCACCCAGCCGCACAAAGGCCTGCGCTGAGCCCTCCGCCCCTTCCCTGGCCACCACAGGCTGACCTCCTTTATTGGAGACACCCTGGCTCCCTTAGTAGTTCTCTCCCCTCCTTGTTTCTGTTTTGACTTTGCTTTTGGGGATTGTTTTCCATACGCTTTTTTTGTTTTGTGTTGTTTTTCCCTATTTGGGGAATAGTGTTCTGTATTCCAAAATGTTAAATTAGCTCATTGAACCAAATCTAAATTTTTTAAAAATCACATACACTGAATGTGTAGAAAAAACAGAATTAACAAAGGCAACATACACACGTGGTGCCTCCGCTCACAAGCTGATTATCTATTGGCCCACATTATGGTCAGAATTTCAGATAATTCTGCAACACTTATGTTGCTTTTGTAAATAATGCTGTTACCTGGTTCTTTTTGTTCCAACTGGCCAGGCTTCCTATTTGTACTTTTATTAATTCTTGACAAATGAGACACAATTTAAAATTTGATGTTTGTACAGAGAATAAAATTCTATCTAAGAAGTTTCATTAAAACCCATCCCTGTTTTTAATTACTTATAGGAAGGAAGTAGCTATGTAAGAAACAGAGCCAGCGCACATTTTGAGCCCTAGATCTTCAGGCCAAAGAAATCGAGCCAGCCAATCTCAGTTAATTCTTATAAAAACTATACAGATGGAAATTGTTATTCCTCAAAAAAAAAAAAAATTTAAAAAGTTAGATTTCAGTCTATAAATGTTAAAACATTTTTTGGGTGTTTTGTTTTGTTTTTTGACAATTTGTAAATTACTGAGGCATTTCCATGTCTATGGACCAAGCAACAGGCCTGAAGGCATAGCTGAGAGAATCAGGGAAAGCCACCCCCAGTGTCCCCAGTGTCTGCAGTGTCTCACTTTTGTGCTTTGTGAGGGTGCCTGCATCTCAGTCTGCAGCAGACACAGGAGCAGTTGCAGGGATCTGGAGGGCAACAGTGCTCAGCTCTCTAGTGAAAGCCCTGCAGCCTGTGCTCAGGCCCTAATTGGGTCGCTGTCCTCTCCAGGAGGAGGAGGAGGGCTCCGAAGACGACGGCCACACGAAGCCGGACTTCACAGTCACTTTGAAAACAGACTTCAGCACACGCTGCTTCCTGGACCAATTTGAAGAGGATGCTGACGGGTTTATCTCCCCAATGGATGATAAAATACCATCAAAATGCAGCCAGGACACAGGGCTTTCGAATCTGCACGCCGCTTCAATGTAGGTCATTTTAGTAGTGGTGTTGACGTGGTTCTGTGAAAGTAGTCTTTAAAGCTTATCTTAGCCCTTTGGATTTAACTAAGTGGCTGACAAAATATTAGAAACTTAGGTGGGGTGAGAGCGTGTAGCAATTTAAAGAAAAAATATCCTTGTCCGACTTGGGTGCCTGCAGGAGCAGCAGCTCTATGCCTGGCAGCTCCTCACCACCCTGGCCCCGCAGCGCAGAGGCGGCCTCCTGTCTGCAGGGAACTGCACTGGGCAGGGAGCAGCGGCCAGAGGCCACTGTCCTCAGCTCCTGTGGGCCTGGGGAGCCAGCACTCCCCCCACCCTGTCTGCCCACTTCGTGGTCCTTGCACTCACCGCAGTGCACCATTCACCTTCCTGACTTTTTTTTTCTTACCTCTTAGACCTGAGCTCTTAGAACACCTTCAGGAAATGAGAGAAGAAAAGAAGAGGATTCGGAAGAAACTTCGAGATTTCGAAGACAATTTTTTCAGACAAAATGGAAGGTAATGTTTCCTCCCCTGCCCGGGCTTCAGCACCACTACAGCCCCAGGCAGTTGGGTCGCTGCATCCCAAGGGCGAGCTCTCTGCCTCCTCCTGGATCTGGGTGCTGGGTTTGTGCCCAGGGACCCCAGACGCTGGCAGTAACTCGATGAGATTTGCTTCTGGGCTGATGTCCAAGACCGATGCAGATTCAGTTCACATTTCTAAAACTAACCTGTCACATCTAATCTTCATCTAAAACAGGCAGCTGGCAACTGAATTTCAAGTTAACGGCCCTTTTTTAAGAAACCAGGAGAATTTAGAGAAAAGAGGCTTTAAATCGTCATTGATTTTTAAGCTTGTTTTAAAAATAAATGCTGGAGAGGTGATTTAGTGGTAGAGTGTTTACCTAAAATGCACGAGATTCCATCACCAAAGCCACAGACAGACAATAAATAAATAAATAAATAAAATTGATAGTTGTCCAGGCTGAATGCAAAAAACACAGACATAGTCTGCAAAGAAGTAATGTTCCAAATTTCCAAGTGAGTTTGCCAGTGTCTTAGTCACAGCAAAGCCTGAGGATACACTTGCATCTCTCGCATTGGAGTTAGGGTTTATCATTTTAAATTGGTTTTGTCTTAATCCAAATTAGAGAACTTTTCATACTAAAGCTTAGGGAAATAAAAGCACCAAAAAACCAACAAACAACACCCCTAACTTTGGTATTTAAAATGTGTTGGATTCCAGTTTAGGTGAATACTATATAAATTTATTTTTAGTACCTCTGATTTGGATCTGCTCTATAATGACTATCTCAAAATTGGTACATTTCGTACCTGAATATTTGCTTTTCATTTCCCACATGTTGCAAGATATGCAGAGGATATAGATAAGCAAACAAGTGTTTCCCAAATAATGTCATCAGAGATACATTGAGATTAATATTTTGCTGTGTTTCCTCTACTCAGCCTCTTTCAGGCATAGTTTTGGTTTGTCTATATTTCCTTCCTGTATTATTACTGGTACAGATTATCAGTAGTATCCTATATATAAAGAACTGTATATAATTAGGTAATATATACCTAAGCTCTTTTGTAAAGTATAAATATTAGAATTTAACTTCATCATCATTAGAAATTTGAACTGGAGAGACGTACGGTGTCCTAGGAGCTGGCTTCATTTCACATCTGCAGGTAGCATAGCCCCTCATCAGGAAGCCTCAGTGATGGGAGGCAGATGCCAGCTCCCAGGGCCTGGTCTTGCCCTCAGCTGAGGGCCACCTAGAGTCCTTTCCTAGAGTGAGGCAGAGCACAAGTAAAGCCAGTTTTGTTTTACTTTGTTAAAATAAACTCCATGTTATTGCCAACTGCCCCCATGGCTCCGTAATGAAACAAGAGGGTGGCCTCTGGCGCTGACCCTACCTGCTGCAGGGGCTTGGCCACCCTGTGGTATGACAGTGTGTGGAGACTGTACCTGTGACACCTTCCCACTCAGCTGTGGTCAGGGATATTAGAGGGCAGTGCAGTGCCTGACCCATGATAACCCCTGAGTTCTTGTGTATATAAAAATCTGCATATTTAACTATAAAGGCTTATCAGAACATGACAGAACTGTTGAATTCCGCAACCAGTTGTATAACTGGGAATATTACCTGTCTGTTCTTGAAAAGCCTATAGCAATTGCTAATCAGAAGTTAAATGATTTATTAGGCAAAATTATAAAACTGAAAAAGCTTTAAGTATGAATGAAGGATTTCAGCTCATAGGAACTCAACATGAAATCATGCTCGAGAGGTCTTCTACATTCCTTAGTCCTAGAAGATGCCAGATTAACAGTTCAAGCCTTCAGGGGAAAACTTTTCACCAGTTATCTAAAGCCAGCCCTGTCTTGAGGCCAAGCTACATTTGTCTATACTGATCCTACAGGGTGATCATGCAATTTCCACGTGACGATGCTGTATTTGCCTGATGAACGGTATCGTCCAGCAGAGGCAACAAATAGTCTTCAGCCCCTTTTCCTTTGTTTCCACTAGAAATGTCCAGAAGGAAGACCGCACCCCCATGACTGAAGAGTACAATGAGTACAAGCACATAAAGGCCAAGCTGAGGCTTTTGGAGGTGCTCATCAGCAAAAGAGACACTGACTCCAAGTCCATGTGAGAGCAGCTGCCCCGCCAGGGCTGTGGGGCGGGGAGGTTCGCTGCAGTCTGGTAGAGAGCTCTGCAAGGCCGCCTTGAGCTGATGAGCACCACCTGCAGCCCTTCTGCCTCCCGGGAACTGTCTCCAAGGAAGACATGTGACCTGCCTGAGGAATTTCATCATGGGGAAGCCAGGATTGCTACACATACAGACACACTCACACACAGGAGCTTCACTAACATAGCAGAGATGAATCACTACATTAGACACAGCTGTCTGCAGAGAATACACCCTGTTCTTCCCTGGGTAACTGGGAAACAAGGCCACTCTCGGTCTGTGGTGGAAACAAGCTCAGGATCTCTGTGGAGCAGCAAACTCGAAAGGGCTGTGCTCTCCCCAGCCCAGTGTGCACGTGCACTGGAGCCCTGCCTGCTGCTGCTCTCGGGCCAAGCTCGGGTCCTTTCCTCGGAGCTGCGCCTCCCCGCTCATCCAAACACCTTTCCCTTCCAGCTCTCAGGTAGACGGAAGCTGCTGTGCCATCTGTTTGGGGCAATGTGGCATCTAGGTGAGGGTGCAGTTCCTCGGGCCTTCCTGAGCTGACAAGACACTCATCCCTGGAGGAGGACCAGATGTCCACTGAGGACAGGGAGTACAGCAGTGGCCATGTTAGTAATGCTTATTTAAGAGCAGGCACACAGGTGAACCAGGGGTGGTTTCCTGGCCCGTGACTGCCCTTAGTGCTCTCCGACTTTACATCCAACACTAAGTGAGGATCGCATGCTTGGATAGCCTGTTTGGTTGTGGCCCTGGTCAAGCATCAGGAGTCTTGCTTAATTCCAAGCCTAAATGCAGAGGATAACAGGAGAGGAAGCCTAAGTCTTCAGCCTCCTGAATACTTACCAGATTTTAAGTTTTTGAAAAAGTAAATCTGCACTAAAATTCCCAGACAGGTAACTGTAACCCTCAGAGCTGCAAGCAGAATCTTGTAGCTCTAGGCAGAATTTAACTCAAACTATTTTAAAGATCATGCATAGAAAGAAAAAAATAATAGTATGTGGCCAACTTTGATTCTGTTTTTCAAAGACTGTGTTACAAAGCTGTCTATATTAGACATTTTGGAGGGACCAGGGAGTTTAAGACACCAAATCGTTCGTCTCTTCAGTGCTTGACGTCACCATGTGATTTGTCCTTCAGCTTTGGTTTTCTGCCTTTGTGTTTGGGGAGGGGAGGGGGCAGAGCACAGCCATGGCTGGTGACAGGACAGGGTCCAGCAGGCGGAGTCTCTCCAAGGCAATGCTGCACGGAGGACAGGGCAGCGGGGATGCCCTCTTGTTCAGACAGCCGCCTTCTCCAAGAGTACTGTTTCATTTTAACAGCAAAGGGAGGGAACAGAAGCCACACTGACCAGCTGTCAGTGGTAAAATGGGTCTTGATGGCTAGGGATGTAGCTCAGGGCACAGCACCTGCCTGATAGGTGCGAGGTCCTGAGTTCAGTTCCTGAGACCCAAAAGAAAACAAAAAGTGCATCTTGAGAAACCTCTGGCTGGTGGGCCACACACAGCACTGCTGGTGCTGTGAGGCAGCAGCTCTGCCGCTGAAAGCTGTTCAAGTGGACACGGGGGACTGAATGCTGTAAGTCTGCTTTAATCACAGAGAAGCATGAGCTGGGTTAAAAGTGCCCTGGTTTTCATATACATACTTACAGGCGGTACCTACGAATTCAAATGTACATGAAAATATAGTTTGATATTTTTTGCTGTTTACATTGCAAATTGCTATAATTTCAAGGAGTTATAAATAAAATGATGCACTTTAGGACATTTTCTATTTTTGAAATCTGAACATGAATCATGCACATGACCAAAAATTGTATTTTTTAAAAGAAACACATGTCTAATCTGTCCTTTTTAAGTACTTGTTCTCTTTTAAAAGCTATACTGTAAATCATTAGCAGTTAACTTGTAAAGCACATCTGTTTAAGAGTGTTGTTTTGAAAAACTATACTTCAGAATTTTTTTTTTAAAGCTACATATAGGTAAGAAGCCACTAAGATGTTTTGAAATCTGTTGCTTCTGCCAAAGGTAAATTAACTAGAAGATATATTCAGGAATCCCCTTTCAAATTTGTATGATTCAATAAAAGAAACACCAACTTATAGTAAAGTAAGTTGTGAAGTGTTTTCCTTTGTAATTTCTAACCTATATTCTTCATAGAATGGAGTTGAAATTAGTGGGGAAGGGAAAGCTAGGCTTATGCCAGCTGTTCTCTGAAGGCAAGTTACTCAGTGATATTGGCTCTGCCAGAAATGCCAAGGCGAATCTGTTTCTACAGCAACCGATTCTGCAGCCCAGCATCTCTGGCACTGAGGCCAGCATCACTGGCTCCACACAGGCAGACTGCTCCGGGCTGCAGTGTTTCCTCTGCTCTCGGATATGTGTCCATTAGCACATGCCAACAAAATAGATGTCAAGGGTTAATAGCAATGATAAGTAAAGGTAAAGCCTGAGTAAACTTGATTATATGATCATAAGACTTGAGTAGCAAAGGCTTGTAATTTTACTGAGCACTTGCTTTTATTGTGTTCAGTCTGGAGTAAACACTTAAATAGCTGTTTATATTCAGCATGGGATGTCATTACTGTACTTCATCCTTGAATCATATTGTGTGGACTGCACTTTCTAATTCACTTTCTAAGACATGGAGCTGCATGTTTAGGGTAAAGGCCAATTTAGACCTTAAGACAGTTCAAGTTTGTCCTTTGTTGCTAGAAAAAAGCACTACCTCATCCATCCTCCAACTCAGGAACAATTTCCGTGAAAGACTGAAACGGGTTTCAAATCAAATGACTTATTTTAATAATTGCTAGTTAAGAGTTCATGGTGAGCCATTAGATAAGATTTCTTCCTTTTGGTTGCCAGGTTGAAGTCAAAGATCAGTATCTATTGCCTAGAACAGGGATCAGCTAATGGCTCTGCAGCTCTGCTCATTTTTGCTTTGTCTGTCTGATGCAACACTTTCATTGTGGGCGCCTTCTAGCAGGGTGTCTGCTTCCTGCTTTGATATTTCACACCCAGGAACGAGCGTCTCTGGGCTATGCTTGTATCATCAATACTGCGCTAAGATGTCCCCAAGCCAGCAGTCTTGGAGCCGCAGGACCTGAGCATTTGTGAGTGTGGCTGAGCTTGGAATTTCTTCGATGGTGGATGCTGGGTATATCACCAGCTTATAAGGGAATGGCCAAGATGGCAGTGAAGCTGGTTCTGTCTGGCAGTTGTCTGGATTTCAGTAGAGAGAATTAGACCCAGAAGTCAAAACTGATGACAGACTTAAAAGATCATATTGTAAAATTTATTAATTTTAAAAGATATTTAAAACTATAGATAATGAAGATGCCCTTTTCCTTGTGAAAGATGATTGTGGTCTAAATTGTTTTCGCTTTGAAAGGATTCTTCCGACACACAGCTTCCTAGATTCGTTTTCCTTCAGGGGGAAGAAATGGTTTCGGTGCCAAGATCAGTGTCTCTGTGATGTTCCTTTCAGTGTCCACTTGGTTAAAGCAACAGAGAGGGGCAGACTTGCACCATAAAGGATGCAGTGCCGCTTCCCCAGATGCCTGAGTGGCAGGTGGAAGCACTGTGTGATTTTCTCTTTCATTCCCTTGTGTCCCACTTCATCCCAAAATGTGAAAGACTAGCTAAGCACACTTCCGCAGTCTTCTGTATTCACACCGGCAGTGGCACACTCCAAGCACCACACAGTGGTGAAAACTGGTGAAAACCAGGAATTGATCCATTTTAAGGAACATGGGCCCAGAACAACATTCACATAAAATGTAAGCAAAGACCATCTAAAATGACCAATGACCTTAAAAAAAAAAAGTAATAATAATTTAAAAAGTGTTATGTACATTTTACTACCTGGATATACATTTAAAACTGTAATTTTTCCTGTACAGATTCCGACATTTGTGAGTGTCAGGACTGTATGACTGACCTGCCTGGGCCTGGCCTTTCCTTGAGGAACCCTTTGAAGCCCCATGAGGACAGCTACATTCTGTCCCCAGGGAAGGAGGCCACTGGAAGGTGGAGCAAAGAGGGTTCACACTGGGCTCATCACAGTAACAACCAGGAACACAAGCCGCACCCTCTACTCTGCTCATTCATTTATAAAAGGGAGGGCTGGAGGTGTTTGAAGCAAAATGTTCAAAAGCTGAATACATTTCTCAAAGTCTACGAGGCCATCAAAGGTAAGTAACACTAGGCATTTACTGTTCTGAAACTGGTAAGGCCACCAGGCCCCTGAGATCTTGGCAGAATGCCCCATCTCTGTTAGGTGACGGGAGCACCTTAACCTCTGAGTTGCCTGTTGCAAGCCAGTCCCAGCACACAGCACCTATGTGTAGCCACAAAGCCTGGAACAGCCTGAGCAGGGTGTGGGGGCTGGTGCCCCACCTGACCCCGGGGATGGGTGACCAAGGGGGCAGGCAGCAGGTGTCCTTTAATCCGTACACAGTAGGCATACTTGTAGACTGACTGAAGAAAATTAGTTGCAGGACCACTCTTGTCCTTGTGTTGAGACCAGGACACAGACCAATACAGCATCAGAGGACAGAGACACAGTATTGATAAAGGAGCTGCTCTTCAGCGCTTTCCCGCCAAACCTGAAACTCACCTGCAAATTAACATTGGGTCCAAAGAAAACTTAGCAGAAATGGCAAGCAGGATCTAAAGACTCTGCATTTTTTTTTTTTTTTAATGCACAAAGGGGGGGGTATTAAACTCAGGGCCTTTGTACTGAGCTACAGTGCCAGCCTTTAAAATTTATTTTAGCTTGATACAGAGTGTTTAAGTGACTGTTAGGTTGAGCTTTTGGTTTTTTTTGTTTTTTTTTTTTTTGTTTTTATCGGTACCAGGGATCGAACTCATGACTGCCTGCTTGCAAAGCAGGTGCTTATGCGGCTGAGCTAAATCCCCAGCCCCTCAGGTTGAGCTTTTGAAATCCTTTTGCCTCGGCCTCTCTGATTGTGGGGATTACAGGTCTGCACCACTACAGCAGGCTTCTTCAGTATTTTGCGGCTGCCTCTTTTGATGGATCAGAAAGGTACAGGCCCAGGTAAACTTGAATTCTACAACTTAAAACAAAGCCTAATGGAATACAAAAGTCACCCAGCCTACATCATATTTTTACTTCTAGTCCTCTAGCAGTTTGCGGAACTGTGGATGACCTGAATGGGAATTTCAGAACAGGACTTACCCACCCTAGAAGGGAACAGATTGGAGTCGCAGAACTCTCTCAATGGCCTCATTATGACCTATTCTAGAAACAGATGTTCAGTCTTGTAAGACAAAAACTTATCAGATTTGTCCCTAAGCTGGGTCAGCTCGCCAAGGCTATATATATATACAGTTGAATTTCCTATTTAGTATAGTAAAAGCTAAAAGTCAAAATTCCCAAATGCATTTTTAGAATCCTGGCTGGCAGGCAGACAAATAGGGCTTGGCAGGAGCTGGGGTTGTTGACAGCTTGGTTCGCACTTCCCCTCTCCAGCAACAAGGCTTGTGCTGCGAGGGTGGCTCTGTGTCACAGGACAGCTGCCCAGGGAACAGGGCCAGGGCCAATCGACGCCAAGAACCAAGTCTCTGAGACCACTTGGCTCCCGGCTGAGGCCTGTGTGTATGCAAATTATGCTGCTATCGTTCTTGAGTTTACAACTTTTAAATGTTTCAGTTTCTCAAAAGATATGCAGAAAACCTCTTATGCTTTTGGTTCTGCCATTTGAGTACTATCTCATAAGACACTGAGACACTGCCAGTAATTGTTAGTTTTAAAGAATTTGAAACTGCTAAACAAGATTAAACAAAGGCAGGATAAAAAATCAATATTTAAAAATCAATATATCTTCCATCCACCAGTAATGGACTAGCTGATAGAAATCAGGAAGCCAATTCCATTCACAGTAGCTTTTAAAAAATATCTAGGACTCAACCTAACCAAGGAGGTAGAAATGTCCACATTGGAAATTTCAAAGCACTGAAGAAAAAAACTGAAGACACTAGAAGATAGAAAGACCTCCTACGTTCATGGATTGGCAGAATTAATGTTAAAACAGCCATGTGGCCCAAAGTGATCTTCAGATTCAATGCAATTCCTATCAAAATTCCAAATATATTCTTCATAGAACTAGAAAAAATAATCCTAAAATTGATCTAGAAACATAAAGACCCAAAATAGCCAAAGCAATCCTAAACAGAAAGAGCAAATCTGAAAGCATCATAATATCCAACTTCAAATTATCCTAAGCCATGGTGATAAAAACATCATGGTACTGGCACAAAAACAGTCACAAAAACCAATGGAATCAAATAGAGGACACAGGAACAAACTCACACAACTACAGCCATTGGGTTCTTGACAAGGAGACCAAAAATATACTCTGGAGAAAACACAGGCTCTTTTGCAAATGATGCTGAGAAAATGGAATATGTATATACAGAAGATTGAAACTAGATCTCTACCTCTCACCCTGGGAAGGATGGGGTGGGGGGTCAAGAAGGAACCCTGTTATATATACTGCTGTAAGGTTCATAAATGAACATAGCCACTATTGAAATCGGTATGGAAGCTATTGAAATACAACCGAACTACCATATAACCAAGCCACGTCACTCACTGGTATGTACCAGAAGTCAGCTACTATAGGAACACTTGTGTTTATTTTGGCACAACACTCAAATTATGGAACCAGCCTTGGTACCCATCAACAGATAAATGAAGACAATGTGTGCATATATATATAACCTGTACACATGTGTGTATACACACACACACACAGGTGTTATTCAGCTATAAAGAATAATGAAATTATATCACTTGCAGGAAAATGAATGAAATTGGAAATCATATTAAGCAAAATAAACCAGATACAGACAAAAACAATGTTTCTAAAAATGATGATAAAGTAGAAAGATTACTATTAGTAGAGAAATGGAAGAAAATAAGAGGGAGGGAGAACAACATGAGAGGGTAAGAGGAGGATGGAGAAATACAAGTTACACCAGGAAAAGAACACGTTATCATGAATTGAGGTGAAAAGGTGCCCAGTGTACACCATTAAGTAAAATGACAAGTTACAAACAGCACTGCCAGTTTGATTTTTTAAAATGCATTTTTAATGTATATATAGATATCAAGAAGTCATGTAACTGCTTTATCTGTCTCCAATGCTGAGGTACTGAGCACATCTTTCTTAAAGGGTACTTTTGACTTGTGTTGCTGTTTCCAAGCACAGGAAATGGAGACTTGCTGCCAGTGTCTAAGGTGACGGTGTTCATGAGCTAGACTGTGGTAATCCCGCCATGATATATATCTCAAAGCATGTACACCTGAAATATATATGTGACTTTGTCAATCACACTCAATAAGAAATAAAGTTGTTTTTAAAAAATCAGATCATGATGAGGGAAAGGAAGGTGACCATAGCAGAGAGCAAAGTCTGTCACACTTAACACACACGTGTGAATGAGCATCTGGGGTCCTGGGGCGCAGGAGCTCCAGGTCGCCTCACATGCATGCCTGACTCGCTCCATGCTGCTGAGACCCGCTCTCTTAGGAGAGTGCAGAGCACATGCTGGTGTCTGCAGCAGTGAACAGTCCCATCCGCAATCTAGCAACCGCAATCCAGCATCTTAAACTGATAGAGCCCAGCCCCACCGGATGGATGGGCTTTGATGACCGAGGGGGTCCATGCAGGCAGAGGGCCCCGTTATGTGGTCTGAGCACATTACTTACCTTCCCAAATCTGGAAAATGAAAATAATCATAGTGCCTATCTGATAGGATCTCATGGGAATTTACACGGATGACTCTGAAATGACCACAGAGTAAATCCTTCACAGAAAACGGTGCTGGACTCGGCACTGAGACAAAGATTCTTCTTATCCTGAAGTCCAGCAACCACATTTGGAAACCCTGCAAACAAGGCATTGTAGTTCTCAGTATTTTTCCCTACCTTCACTCCCTGGTTTCTTTTTTTTCTGTGAGACTCAGAATATACTTCCAGCACCTTTAAGCACAAACTAATTCCGACAAGTGATATAGTAGAATGGAACTCCCAAGCTACTGGATGTCTGGTATGGGTTCATGTTCTCAAAGAATGAATTTTAGGAACAGAGGTTAAAAGCTTAAAGTATTTATTGAGAAAAAGCAAGCTTTTGTCTAAGACAGAAGGGGTTCTGAATGGTTTGCCAAAGACACTGTCTTTTCCAGGGACTTTTAGAGAGCAAAACCACAAGGTGAGCCTGGTTCAAGGTGGGGAAAAACGTGAACTCACAAGGTGGGCATAATGGGGGACAGAACTGTGGTTAACCAGTAAGATTAATTGCTCAGGTAAAACTGATTAAATCAGGAACAAATGGGGAAGCCAGTCACGTAGGAAGCAGGGATGCTTAACAGCAGTGACTCTCCCAGCAGTGGGTTGGGATGCTGACTCCTGACTTCCTCAGGGTGACAGAGAACTATTTGGACCATCAATACTTAGGATGTGGGTGTATCTGCTTTGCCTTTTCTCTTGAGATCTGGCCCACAGCGGAAGGTGTTTGTCTCTTTAGAGGTCACAAGGTATCTGAACTTCTGCACTGGCTCCTTGGAGGGCCCAACCCTGTCTACCTGCCTAGAACAGCATTTCTAACTCAGCTGCCTGTGACAGTAGGATGTACCCCCTTTCATGGGAGCATTAGCAGGGTCTCTTGTGAACAAGGTAAAAATCAACCATGACTCTCAGTGTTTTCAAGCAAAATTCATTGAAACCCATGGCTGTGTTCTCAGGAGGATTAACACTTTCTAAATTCCTTCCCTGACAAAGCAGGACAAACCCTTCAAGACTATTTCTCCAAAATATTTTGGAGGGCCCAGATGTGTTCAGATACATAAAAAAGAGAAAACTGGACAGCAGCAGAGCCTAGTGTGGAACTCTCCACGCTCTGTAAAATAAAAGAACCAGAATGACCTTTGGACGGATTTCTGGGTCACTTCAGTGCCCCACAATTTCTGTCTCAGGGTGTATTTTTAACAACTAAAAACTAAATGTACCCTTGGGAGAGAAGTTGCTCTGAGCACGGCCTGCCCCTGGTGGAGGCAGGGAAAGCACGTGGGGGCTCCACGAGCTGGTCACCCTGCCTGAAAGTGCTACCACTGGGCCACCACAAGGCGAGCTTTCAATTCCAATGACTTTTATAGTGGCAGTAAGGGAGGCTTTGTTCTCCTCACCCCATTACCTAAGAAAGGTACAAGCTCAGGTCTCCTCCAAACACTGCTGACTTGAACTTGAGAGACCTTGTGCTAGGTTCACAACACTGAGCTCCTGGGAATGCTCCGGGTAAAAGCTCCACAGACCCATTTTTAATAGGAAATTCTGGCTCTGGCGACCAGCTGGCACTTACTGCTGACTTTAGCCCTGAAGAGTGTGGCCCTCGGATGACTCAGTGGGGACATGGGGCTATTTCTGGATCTGCTCTTTGCTTTCCTTCAACTTTTTTTTTTTTTTTTTTTTTTAAAAGGTGACCATGAAAAAACTACAATCTGGTTTAGCATTTGGCTCCATTGGCAGGGTATGTGTGTGTTTTAATTCTTACTTAAGTTTCCCAGGAAGTTCAATACCAGTGGGAGCTGACTCAATAATTATCAAAAATTGTATCTAACTCTTGTGGGATTAGGCTGAGGAAAATCAGCTTTACAAGATCTGAGGACCATGTGATGGTGTTTGCTGCCAAGCCTCCAGCCATGCGGGGTGTGCATGGTGGGGGCATCTGAACTGATTTTCTTGGTGCCACACATAAGTAAGCAGCAGTACACACCCTCTTAGAATTCTAGCAGGAAATAAAGCACCAAAGCTTGGATTGGCTACTCCACAGGAGGAGCTGTTGAAAGGTACACCATACTGGGGTGCCACGCCCATCAGCATCTACTCAGTGTGTACCCTGGATCCTGTACACAAGTAAAGGGCATGGCAGCCAGTCACGTCCAGTTCTGTGTGGAGCAGCAGCCCCTACCTGTCCTGGAGTCTGGGTGAGCAACCTGAGGCACGGCTTGGGGTCAGACACCATATCTGCCAGGCTCTGCTCCCTGTGGTCCTGATCCCCTACCACACAGCACAAGGTAGGTGGAGCCACGACCAGGTCATGCATGAAAACATGTCAGAAGTGGAGACACTCATGAACCAGATGACTTGCTCACTAGAGCTAAGGTTATTAAAGGCCACACAAGTATTGTGTTTGTACACATTTTAGACACTGAACTTCAAAATTTGCTTGGTTCCATGTTAAGGGCCAAAGAAAACTTAAGACATCCATCAGTTAAGTTTCTCAATAGAGGAAATGATGAAATTCTGCAGATGAGCTTTTAATTTTTTAACCTATGCATGTCCCTGACATGAAGCATTCTATTTACTGGGTCTCACTTCAAATCTATTTTCCTGTCCTATCATGAGCTTTCCTTTGACCTATCCTTCCCCGTCACCTGTTAATGGCTACGTGCCCGTTAATCCCAAACCATGGTTCTAGAAGAAATCAACTGATACTAAGCTACATTTATGCCCCCCCAAAAATACCTGCTAAAAGGTGGAAGATTGTGTGGAAACATACATTTTGGTGTTATTTACCCTATTTCCCGCCTAAAGATTCACACAATTATCTAAAAAATCCTGCAATAAAATTTAATGTTTCTTAAAAACTCAAACACCCAAACCTCTTCTTTCTCATAAAAGGTGTTTTCCCATGGGGAATGCCACCGTTGGCCAACTCCTAAAACCTGAAGGTCAACTGTGCCTGCTTCTGAGAACACAGAGCTGCTTGCCAAGGGCCAACCGTCTTCCAGGACCCATGTGGTGGCCAGATAACCTGCCAGTCCTGAGAGGACCTTCCCTGTACCCTCTGCGGGAAGTGCACTCACTGCACAACTGCCCGGGGCAGAGACGATGGCACAGGACAATTGCACGCCTGTCAGCAGACAGGAACCCCAGAGATCACCCCAAAAAGGTGGTGTAGAGTTCAACTCAGCCCACTCACGGAGCAGGGTACAGGTTTGCTGACTTGTCACAGAGAAGATTTTTAGGATGCATTGGTAAGAGGCCCTGACGGACTTCACTGGACAGTTAAAGCAGCACACAGAGAAGTGAGACGTGGGCCTCCCTCAAAAGAGAGGCGCACACGGTCCGGGGGGGCTGGGGATACTCAGATGTGGGGCGTGGTGGGCCTCAAAATGCAAGATCTAACATGTGTATTCCTAGTCCGTCAGACTGTTCAGGGTAGGTTAGAATGGCACTATCTGTGCGTGTTTCAAATTTAGACCCATGGTGCTGATGAGTAGCCGAAGAAAGTCTTAAGGAATCCACAGTGTCTAACAGAGAAAACGTCCGGGGCAGACAGAATTTACAGGTGAAAAGCATGGGCTGAGATTAGACTTACTGTAGCCTCAAGACTGAGCAGGGCTTTTTTTGTTGTTGTTGTTTTAGTTTCCTGGAAGACAAAAAAGGCATTGTAACAGCAAGTAACTTTAGTGTACTGAGGCTGTGGTTTTCCTTAAACATACAATTTTTTAAATTACAATGTTTCTTGTCTCCCTTATACCTATTCTACCTGCTCCCAGACCTAATCAAAGGCAAAGTTTGGGATCCCAACACTTAACTAAAATCCTGTTGCACTGAATGCAACGTGGGATCCCAGATCAAACCTTGGGAAAAGATACCAATAGCAACACTGGTAAAATGTTTGGAATTTAGTTAACACTCATTTCCCTATATGTTTTTGTTTGTTTGCTTTGTTTTAAAAGACAGTATCTTGCTATGCAGCTCAGGTTGGCCTTGAGCTCACTTTGTAGCCCAGGCTCATTTCAAAAATTGCAACAATTGTCCTGCCTCAGCCTCCCAAGTGCTGGAATTACAGGCATAGTTTTAATAAACGTACCACAGTGACATGCAGACATAAAACTCTTTTATCTTTAGTACTTTCCTATAAATCTGAAATTATCCAAAAATCAAAATTTTTAAATTTTTTTCTGAAAAAGAAATATTCTACAAAGACAATCACCTGATACAAAAGCAGCTGTTTCACCTCTGTTTTGTAAAATACAGTACAGACTGGGTTTCCATCTCAGGAATCTAGGGCTGGAAAGTCCAAAGTCAAGTGCCGCTGTGTGTAGACCTGCTTTCTCATGGGCTGTCTTCTGTGCCTTGCCCACAGCAGGACCTCTCTGAGATTTTCTTCCTGAGGATGCTAATTCCACTCAGGAGGGCTCTGCCCGATCCCTGGATCTAATCACTTTCCACAGCCCCAGCTCCTGATGCTTCGCTTCACATGTGAAGTCTGGGCTTCCATACAGTCGGACCACATGGGGCCCACTGGCACCGTGGGCAGGATGAAGAGGAACTGTCCTCCCACTGGAGGGTGTCAGGCATACCTGGGCCCCCATTGCTCAGTCAACCCTGTTAGTGACTCTCAGCTGCACTTGAGATCCAGTGCAGATGACAGGAGCCTCATCACTACTGAACTGCAGACTGCCAGTGAAATACTCAGCTCACTGTGATGTCTCTGTGTCATCAATGAAGTCACCTGCCACATCACAATGTTCCTCTGTATTGACTGCAGCCTCGGTCAAAGGTACTGCCCAGGCCTAATAGTGGGGCATAATTCAGGTTACGGTCAGGTTACGGTCAAGTCTGATGCCTACCACTTTGTGGTAATGAGCAACTTATTTTCAGGTAAAAAACCTGGAATTACAATGATAACCATAATTACTGAGGCTCATTATGTGCAGGCATACAAATGTTCTTCCTATGAATTCATTTAATCCTTATATGAATCCCATGAGGTAGGTAATACTTCTGTCCCTATCTTGAATTGGAAGAAAATGGAGCACAGAAAGATTAAGAAACCTGTCCAAGATCACACAGCTAAGAAAACAGCAGTGCTAGAAGGGCTGTGGCGGCAATTAAACTGGATAGTGCATTGTAAATATTGGCACAAGCAAGCAATCAATACAGGTTATATCATTACTAAAATCAGAATCTTAGTGTCCATTTCTGTGCATTTGTCTTACACAAAGCGTGATTTTCTTACCTACATGGCCAAAAAGCCAAAAGAATTGTCTTCTCTGGTTCAGTAGCAAATTACAACAAGCTCATCACAAGATTTTGAAGTTACCTACTCTGTTACTATAATTCCTACAAGTTTGATTTCACAGAGATTTGGAAAAAAAAATTTTGAAAAGGTCTAGATAGTAATATCTAGGTTTAGTAGGCCAAATAGTCTCTGTCCTTTTTCTTTTTTAAAGCATTTTCCAACCATTTTTAAACTGTAAACTGTAACAAGGGTTGTAGTTTGCAGGCCCTTGATTTCTACAATTACTAACAGAATACCACACAAGTCACGGAAAGACTCACGCGGAGTGAGTGAAACTGAGAGATTTTGCTAAACTGCCAAGTTACACTTTCATGAATCCCTCTACCAAAAGAAAACTGCCAAAGGGTTTCATTAAACTGCTAAGTGATCAGGACACTGAAAGGATATCCAAAGGTTCACAGCGGGAAAAGTCCAGCAGTGGATTTGTAGAACATTTAGAATATCCAGAAAAGTAGACTCTCCTAAAGCAAAAAGTAACGAAGCGGGGGGAAAAGGAAACTACTCCAGAAAAAGCACAGTGTTTCAGAAGCAGTACAGAGTTTCATTCATATAACAAACACACAGATATATTTATTGGGGTCCCCGCAGGCAAGTATTATGGTCAGTAATGGAATTCTACAACTTTACAACTCAAAGGACCTTAGAAATGATCTGGTCCAGTCTCTATTGCATGGAAGAGGATTCTGAAGCCTCCACGTTTTTAAGGTAATATGGCTATTTCTAACAAAATTAAGCATGAGGAGATTTCTTGGTCTTCAACCTTTGAGTTATCGATGTACCTCTGTTGACGAGATTAGAAAGCTACTGCTCTCCTCACTACTTTTAAGCTGCCTATTAATCTGGCAAAACAATACACATCACAGTGGTTTTACAAATGCTCCGCTGAGTCCACTGGTGCACAGCACTGAGTAGCAGGCTCAGGGTCCTCATTATGTGAACCTCTGATTCGCCTTTGTTTTGTCCTCTTCTCTGCTGTCCACCTACTGTTTTCCAGTTCCACTACCGTGATTATGATTGCTCTGGGCTTCTCTTTCTGCTTCAGTCCTTCCCATTCTGATTTCTCTGAATGTATACATTTCCCACGTTCCAAGCTCTTGAACAAATCCTCAGCTCTTCACTACAGTTCGAATGCTAAGCCTGGTTCCTCAGGTCCAAATCTACCTTCTGTCCCATCATCTTATACACCATTCTTCTGTTTTCCCTTCAAACTACTCCAAATTCTTTCCTAAATCTGCATCCATGCCTGAGCCTTTGCTAAGGCCACTCCCTTCTCCGGGAAGTGCAGAAACCCCACCTTCTTCACGCTGTCTTCTCTCGCCCCTGCTTTCCTCTCCGCTCCCAGAGCACCCGGTCTGCCTTCTGATGGCAGGAACTGATGGCAGGAGTTTGACCTTCTTTAGGCTGTCTGGGTAAAAGACCTAACACTGCTTCTGAAAGCAAGCTGTCTGTTTGCAAATACAATGAGAAACGGCTTTAAGTTAAAACACCAAATTTATTGCATAATATTGATCTATATGCACACACATATAAAATAAACATTTCATATAACAGTGTATCTTTTTAAATCTTGTATTTATAAAGGCTGAAAAACTACCAATTTAGCAACTGGAATAAGTTTTAAAAAGAAAAAGCAAAAAATCTACAGTCCTTCATTGAGATTTGACACTGTATCACAGTCCATAAATACTTCATTTTATATAAATAAATCTTTTCTCTAGAACTAGGAATTTAAAATCAGGCTTACATAGATTCCTTAATCTTGTAGAATTTTCTTATCCCATGATGAAGAGCATTGAACATGTCATTTTTGAAATACCCATATTTAATTTAAACACAATTCCCCTTGCAATCCCACTGTAAACAAACATTTCAAATGTATGATAAACAAAAATTTCATGACAGAGAAAGTCCACAGGTCTTAATAATTAGGGAAAAAGAAAATAATCTAAGTCAAAATTCTGTAATTGAAATAAAAATTTAAAAAACATCATGCATCTAGCAGAGAAGACAAGTGATTAAGTAAAAAGGACAGGACAGAGAGGGACGGTAAGGGCAGGAAGGTGAGGGGGGACACAGGAGACAAGGGACAAGAAGAGGGTAGAGGACACAAAGTGACACAGGGAGAAGAAACATATTCCTTCTACTTTTCTTGGGAAAAATAGAGATTCTTTAAAAATTTTATGTAACTTGCTCCAAAAAAGAGGTAACAGAGCAGGTGAGAGGCCTATCAATCTGTCAGGGACATGGCTGAGCAGCAAAACATTGGTTCAAGTACAACCCTGAGCTGTTCTGAAGTCTTCTGAGGAGGAGTGAGCACCCCCGGGAGAGGCTGCCATTCCCTTGGGAGTTATTTTTTTTCCGTACTGGTGTGGGACCCAGAGTCCTGCACATGCTTGGCAAGTGCTCTACCCCTGAGCTCCATATCCAGCGCTTTTTAAAAATTTCATGACAAAATCTCACCAAGTTGCACTGACTGGCCTAATGTGATTCACCTGCCTCCGCTTCCCACACAGCCTGAGAAGCAGCTTGAGATTATCCTGGCCCGCGCCTCCGTACCTGGCTAAAAACACAGTCTCCAGGAAACTCTCCAGGGCTCTGCCCCAGCTCAGCTTTCTGGAACTGCAGGCTTCTGAAGCAGACCCTTCCTCCGTCTGGCTACTGTAGGACTTCGGGAGGCCAGGCAGTTCCAAGGCTGCTGAGAAAGGAGGGGCTCTGCCTGCGCGGGTGAGAGGGGTAGACAGGGTCACTCGGGTAGAGGAACGAGAAGTCAAGAGATGACAAGAGAGCACTGTGGGGAAACGCCGGGTGAGCAGACACCTGGGAAATGAAAGTGTAAAACCTACTGCCATTTTATCTAGCAGAGAGCAACAAGTCACAAGTGTGACAAACACTGGGTAGTTGGTCTAAAACAAAAACCAAATTAAAAACCATTTCCCAAACCAGAGCCGATATTCATCCTATCCCCAACACCTGATTCCCAAAAAGGCTGTTAACTACTTACAACCCCAGAAACACCTCAGCCAGGTTCAGGATTCAAAGGCCCCAACCCACTTAGACAATAGAAAAATAGAAATCACTCCCTGGGGTTTTCTTTACAGGCCTCACTGTGGACACTGAGGGAGGAAGGGACACGTGGGACAAGCTAGAGGGCCTCAGGCCAAACTGAAACCCTCATAGTTGTCGAGGGCCTGGCTCAGCCGGGCACTCAGAATTTCTTTGCTGCTGTACTTGGGGAGGTCAAGAAGGTTGTAGCAAGTGTGAGCCACGGGCAGATACTCCTCCCCGCTGGCTGTGGACTGGATGACGATCTGCAGGCTGGCCATGCCGTAGATGGGGATCCGGTCGCTGCCAGTCAGAAACACTGCAGGGAGAAGGAGACAGCATGAACAGCTTTGCAAACAGGCTCTGATGTCAGAGGCCCTGCGAGTAACACAGAAGAAGGTGACACCCTGTGGCTCGCTGCGGAAGTATAATGACATCCACATGCCAGCACCTATCCAACGGAAGGAGGATATCCCAAAATGGCCTCAAATAAAAATGGTCCCAGTCAAATTATGTTATAAATTTTATAATTTTTCATAAAATCCAAGAGAAAGAAATTACTGACATAGGAAAATGTATTTGCCTTTAGGAAAAGTAGGAAAAAGACTAAATCTCTGTGACGTTCAGGTCTTGCACTAACACGGCTGGGATATGGACTACCTTAGCTGCTGAGTTTCCCCTTTAGCGCCGCCCCCCCCTCTCTGTTTATAAATTAGAAGAGGCGACCCAGACATTGCATGAGGCATTTCACTCTTGTGACATACACTGTTGACTTGATAAAGAAAAGCCCCCATAACCGAGACAGACACACCTATTTCCCCTTACCTTACTGCTGGGCAACACTCACAGCTGGACTGCTGCATGTTACTATAACAGAATTATTAGCCACGAGGCATTTTTAAATAACTTGAGGCTATAGTACACAATCTTACCGAATCCCTAAATTAACAAATATTTCTCTAGTCTAACGGTCTCTTAACAGGAAGTATCTGTTTCTAAGGAATCCCCAAGGCCAGGATTAGGCTTCTTTTGACTGTTATAGCTCTATGAGCTCATCACCAAACCCAACCCTGCCACCAATCACACCACCTCTTCTCAGCAGCAGCACAGCGGGGCAGCGGGGAAGCAGGGCCCCTACGAAGAGCTTCTGACTAAAGTCACAGAAGCAGCAGAATCTGGGCAAAGTCCCACTTTAGGAATAATATATGCTCAGTTTTATACAGTAAAACCTGTGCTGATGTGGATAAGAACTCTACATATACACTAGCTAATTCCTGACCTTGATTATATAAGACACAAACAGAGAAAGATTTTGACTGTTTTTAAAAACAGTTCCTTTCTGAAGGCACTGCCCTTTTCTGTTGTAATCCCGCCAGCTACAAAGGACTGTATGCTGCGTGACACTCTTTACAGGGAATGTCCAGAAGAGACAAACCACAAGGACCAACGCTAGGTAGATCTGAGGGAGAGAGATGGGAAGAGCAATTGCTCATGGCTGTGGAGTTTCTTCATGAGATGACAAAATGCATTCCAAAATTGATTAAAATAGTTCCACAACTATGTGAATGTACTAAAACTCACTAATTTGTATACTTTAAATGGTAAACTGTACGGTATGTGACTTACATCACAATAAAGTTGTGGTCAGTCATCCTTCCCCAGCTCTACCTACTATGGACATTCTACAATAAAGGCTACAGATAATAAGAGAGCTTAATCCAAACAATTTCATTTTGCAAATGTAATACTTAAAGTAATCACTTTCATATACAATCATTACTTTATTTACTTAATTATTTACAGACACAACCTTATGCTGCCCAGGATGGCCTCAAATGCCTGGGCTTAAGAGATTCTTCTGCCTCAACCTCTTCATAAACTGGGACTACAGATGCATGTCAATACACCTACCCACAATAGTATTACTTCTAAACTGAGTGAAAATCAGTGAAATGGATCTTTTCTCCTCTTAAGCAGCCCCTCCTGTTGGTGGACGATATGGATACAATCTATGTTGTGCCTCAGAGGACTATGATAAAAAACAAGTATGTTTAACTACTCTGTACCATTTAAGAGTTATACCTTACCTGGAGAATTAATTCTGTCATCCTGCATTACGTGTAAGACTAGACTAAAATATAGACGAATATGATACTGAGACTGATACTCACAGAGGAATTTCTTTTTCTTTTCCAGTGGAAACTCATGAAATGTTTCCCAGAATAGTTTCACAGTGGGATGCGAGGCTGAATAATCACCCTTGTAGATGGCAGTCTGTCCGAAAAAGACAAAACAAACAAACAAAAAAAAACCGTACAGAATAGGAATAGTATTACAGTGACAGGGTCCACCATGGGCACTTCAGGCTGAAAAGTAACTCCAGAGAGCAAGAGACTCCCACATCCTGCTCAGTCACAGTTGGCTTTGAAGGAGGCCAGGCCCCAGGCGCACCTTCTCAGGTCTCTGCTGTGCACCAGGGGTTGAAAGACGACAGACAGCACTGAGCTTACCGCTTCTAGCTCTTCCCAGTTGTAGTTGCTGTTCCCCACCATCATGGCCCTTAGTTCTGAAGGCTGGAAGAGCTCGAGTACTTTGCCACCGCACACCTTCAGGAAGCCACTGGCAAAGGCTGTGTACCATTCATGAACTGAGATTTGGAAGACATAATTCACGTAAGCATCCACAAATTCCTGCCTGCACAAGATCAAAGGAGGAGAATACATTTAGCTCAAAGCCCTATAGAATCTTTGAAGTTGCCTTTCCTCACTGGAGCTGAAAGTAATAAAAGATGGGATTCATCAAATTGTGCCAAGATACCACAGTAGCCTAGAGGCCTCCGTGACTTCCCCCACCCCTCTTCCTGGGGTTTCACCAAGCACAGCAGGTGACCTGGGGCCGGAGAGGCCACCTACACAGAACTACACCGACTACCTGAGAGGCTCCAGTTTTCATCTTGTTTACAAATTGTAAGTAGGATACTTTCCTATCTTCAGAAACAAATAAAGCTAAATATCTGCATCCCTGTACATTTTGAAAAGTGACTGTTCCTATAGACAGTCTGTCCAAAAAGGATCCCAAAAGGAAAAAAAATGTATTGGGCAGGAAGTATATTATAGTAGACATTATATACCATTTGCATTTGAGACTAAAAAATAACTACTGAGATGCATGAGACCTCCAAATCCTGCTCAGTGACAGTATGCTTTGGACAAGACCATAACTTCTAACACTGTAACTTACTTCCTATAAACCCTTTAAGAACTTCTGGAAAGAAATGTCTCAAATAATGGCCCCACCTCACTAATAATCAAGCAAATACAAGTGAAAACAACAGCAAATACCTGCTTACTCCTAGACTGGCACAGGCTTAAAATTCAGACAATACCATTGATGAAGGCATGGGTGAATGGGAACCTCACACAAAGTGGTGGGAAGCGAGGCTACGAATGACAGGAGCCACTCAGCTCCTGTGAAAACAGACGCAGATCAACCAAATGAGACAAGCACAGGTGATTTAATCAGCTATCTGAGGGAGGGAAGTTACTGTTGTCTGTGTCTGGCAGAGACTCAAAGGAGGCAGGACAGAGAGCAAAGCTTTACAGTGAAACAAGGAAGCCTCAGGGACAGAGGCAGGCAGCATAAGGAAACTCCACTATTCATTTTTTTTTTTTTTTTAACAATCTAACAACATAAGAGATACTTTCGACTCATCAACCAGTATTATATAATCATTCATAAACTTACAAACTGTTGGGTTTCTTCCAAGGTGACAGCTTTCACATGACCACTATTTATACCAATAACAAACAAACAGGGTAACACAGTGAAAAAGTGTACAACCAGATTCAGTACCCAGGCTCTCCCATGCTCTGTGTCAAACTACTAACCCTCTCTTCTCATTTTTAAAAATAGGATAAGAAAAACGCAAAAACAAAATGGGGTAAGGTCCACATTTTTAAGTAAAGCTACTAATATAAAATGATTATTGCACATTTGGATCACAGACACTAAACTTATACTGCATGTAACTAATGCACTTCCCAGAAATCCATTATGCAAAGCCAAAAGCATTTACCTTGTGCAATTGTCCAATAGAAGCAATGGGCTAGATGTTGCTGTGAAATTACGCTTTTAGACAGGATTATCACTTAAATTAATAGATTTTAAATAAAATACATCAGCCTCCATAACAATGGTGGACCTCAAAGGCCATCCATGAGAAGTGACTGAGGTCCTCCAGAGGGAAGAATTTGCTTCCAGACTGCCTCTGAGCTCAAGACTTCAAAGTCAACTCCTGCAAGTTCTCACCTGAGAGTCTGCCCTGTAGACTTCAGATTTGCACATCAGCCCATTCATTAAAATCTATCAACAAATCAACCACCTCCTCCCACTCTACTAATCTAATGGTGCCTGACTTACAATGCTTTGACTTAGGATTTTCAGCTGTACAATGGTGAAACAGTGATTCACAATCAGCAGAAACCATCCTTTGTGAGAGATCTGAGACGGCCAAATAGAGACACCCAGCACAGAGAAAAACAACTGCACAGGGAGTTGAGCAACTCGGAGAACACTAAAATCAGCAGAAGACACACCAAGAATCATGTAAGACTCACAGCTTGGGACAGCAGCATAGTAAGAGAAACAATATCCCTACCTCTGCCTCCCTGATTTCACAGCTAGGAGGAGAGGAGTCCTCCCTCTGCAAGATGAAGAGTCCACACAAATTCCATCAGTGCAGATGATGACCCTAGCTGCTGAGAAGCTTCACAATCCTCACAGGCTTGCTGTCACTACACAGTTAAACTGAAATGTGCAGGGTAGCCTTGTTTTGGGGGAGGGTCTACATCATCTCCCAGTAAGCACTCAGGGTGCCAGAGTCAGAAACCATCTCGAGAAGCTGTTGTCATAGTTTACACAACCGTAAGGTTCAGAACCCCTGCAAATTTCTAGCTCTGGGAATGCACAGGCATTGCACTGTACTGGTTAAATGGTGGCTGCCCCAGTGTGGCCCAACAAAGTGACTGTGATGTAAACCTGTGGGTACCAGTCAGGGTAGGCACGGTTCTCTACAGAGAGGAGTACAAAGAGCTCCACCTCCAGAGCCAAGACAGCCCAGCGCCTGCCCTCTGAAACCTAGGGTGTGGCCAGCTGTGTGCACACCTGAGGCAAGGAAAATGAAGCTAAGGGACCGAAAACCTACTCAGTGAAACACAAGCAGAAACATCCCCTAATCGTGGGAGAGACATCTAAGGACAAAGTAAAATGTTTACCGTGGCATATTATAGACAAATGGTCAAAAGTACAAGACCAAGAATTGAATTAGTTCAATTAGTAAAGAAAAAGTGAACTGTTCACCATGGCATATTATAGTCAAAAAAGCATTTTAAATTTGCAAAACAAAAGAACTAAGTTACATTTAAGAGTATCCTCATCAATTTAAGAGGCGATTTCTCAGTGGAAAGCCTATAGACTATGAGAGAATACAATGACATATTGCAAGTCTGGAAAGAAAGTAACTGCAAACCCAGATTACTATGCCTACCAAGGCCATCTTCATAAACAAATTTCCCAAGATAAGCAAGAATGGAAAGAATTCATGACATTTAGACCAGCCCCACAACTGATACTTTAAGGGAATCCTACATCCAGAGTGAAAGAAAGATTACTACCACCATGAAAGCATGTGAAAGTGTAACATCTGCTAGCAAAGTGGATATACAAAAGACAAAACAAACTGCCAATGGAGCAAAACACAAAAATGAACCAGAGGAAGTAAAAGGAATATTCAAAGCTAGAGAAAAATCAATAAAATGACAATATTTAGTTCTTTGCTATCACTAATTATGAATATAAATAGTTTAAATATTCAAAAGATACAGACTGACTGAATGCATAAGTAACACAAGACCAATGCATACATGAAATTCATCACGGCACTTTATACATGGACTGAAAATGAAAGGATGGAAATGATATACCACAACAATGAAATCCAAAAACAAGAAGAAGTAACTACAGTTCTATCTGACAAAGTAAACTTTACGATAAAAATAGTAAGAAGAGACGTAGAGGTCGCTGTATATTGAGCAAGGAATCAAATTCAACAGGAAGATATGGAGATTGTACATGTACCTAATGATAGTACATCCACGCACATAGAGTAAACACCATTAGACCTAAAGGGAGATACAGGCTGCGATGCCGTAGTGCTCCGGGTATATTTCCATACTCCATGCTCACCAATAGATAGATCATCCCAACCTCCCCTGCCAAATCAACAAAGATACATCGCACTAAAACTTATACTGCAGATTAAGTGGATTTAGTGAACATTTATGTAACATTTCATCCAACTGCTACAAAATATATTCTTTTTATCAGCAAATGATACAAATATTATCTAGAACAGACCACATAATTAGGCCACAAAATTAGTTTTAACAAACTAAACAATAAACTAAAATCATACTCTGTACCTTTCCTGATAAAAATGAAATAAAACTCTAAATCAATAACAAAATTTTAGAAATTATACAAATGCATGGAAACTGAACAATATACTTTTGAAGGAACACTAGGTCACTGAGGAAATAAGAGGGCAATTTAAAAATTGCTTGAAAGAAATGAAAATGGAAGACAACCTAGAACATGTAAATTGCAGTAAAATCAATACTAAAAAGGAAATTTTATAGAAATGAGAGCTTACATTTTAAAAAAACTAGAAAGATTTCAAATAAAAACTACAATCCAAAAATGGGCATCTATGATGGAACACACACTTCTCAGATGAAGAAAAACAAATGGCAAATAAATATATGAAAAAATGTTCACCAATACTGGCCATTTGAGAGACACAAAACAATACTGGGATTCCATTTTACTCTGGAAAGAATGGCTACCCTCAAGAAATCAACCAAAAGTAAATGCTGGAGAGGCTATCGGGGGGGAAAAGGACCCCTTTTCCACTGTTGTTGGAAGTGTACACTGGTGCAGTATGGAGATTCCTCAAAACACGAGGATTGGTGGTCCCATTTGACCCAGCTATTCCCCTTCTGAGTCTCTTCCCAGAAAACTTCAAAACATTGTACCATGGCGATATATGTGCATTTGTGTTTACACCAGCACAATTTGGAATAGCTAGATCCTGGAAACAACCCAAATGCCCATAAACCAAAGAATGAATAAAAAAGATTTTTTTACATACAATGGAGCACTATTCAATCAGACAGAAGGATAAACTGGAGGTTTTTATAGGGAAATGGATGCAACTTGAGACCATACTCATAAGTGAAATAAACTAGACGCACATGTGTAAACATCGTATTGTCTTCCTACCATGAAAAGCTGAAAGAGTAAGTAAGATCCAAAATGTAGAATACAGGTTGTAAAATGGGAACAAATTTCAAAAGGAAGAGAAATTGGGATCAAGGAATACAGAAAATAAGGAAGGGAAAAGCAAAAAAAAAAAAAAAAAAAAGCTTTATAACTATTAATTTCTCTTAGTTCATTGAAAAGAAAGGTTTACGCTAATATTGTTTGGACAATTAAATGCCAATAATCTTGCACTCTGAGTAACTACAGAAAACAATAAGCAATGTATTAACCTGCTATTATTTTGAATTCTTTTCTTTTTAACATAAATTAAAAAAAAAAAACTGAACCAAGAGATACAACAACCCTAAACAGTCCAATAACAGATAAGAAAATTTAGGCAGTAAGAAAAGAACCACCAACTAAGAAAAGCCCACACAATAAAGTGACAATTGTAAATGTATATGCACTGAATACTGGCAAACTCAACTTCACAAAACAAACACCACTGGACATAAAAACTCAGATAAACATTGATAAAATCACAGGCATTATCCCAATATCACAAACACATCAAACATAAGAATTCTACAAGAACTTCACAGAAGACCTGAAGTTTACACTCCTTAACTCTTTAATGAAGTTGAAAGGGAAGCAGCCTAACACCTTTCTGGAAGCTAGTATCACCTTGATTCCAAAACCAGATAAGGATGCAACTAAAAAAATAAGGCTTCAGGCTAAACTTTTTAATGAATACAGATGCAAAATTCCTCAACAAGACACAGGGAAACAAAATGCAACAAGTCATCAAAAAGATCATATACCATCATAACCAAATAAGCTTTTCCTAGGGAGGCAAGGGTAGTTTAAAATACACAATAATAAATGTATTACATCACATAAACAGAAGCAAAAACAAAAATCACAAGATCATCTCATTAAGTGCCAGAAAAGCCTTTGACAGATTTCAACTCTATTTATTAGAAAAATAAAATAAAAAATAACCTGAAGAAAACAGGTATGGAAGGACTTTAACTCAATCAGGTAAAAGCCATTGATGACTAACTTACCTCCAACATCATATTAAAAGGGAAAAAAACAGAAAGCTTTTCCTCTGAAATCAGAACAAAATGAAGATGTGCACTATCACCTCTGCTATCAATACAGTAACTGAAACTTTTGCTAAGGCAATGAGACAAGAGGAAAAAATAAAAGGAATACACATAGGAAAGTAAGAAATTGGAGCCAAAAAATTCCATAAAAGATCTTAGAAATACAGATGGCCAACATAATTTCTGAAAAAAAGCTAAATATCAGCTATCAGAGAAAGGCAAATAAAAAATATCATGAAATTAACTTCTTACCCACAATTAAAATGGCCTTTATCAAAAAATTAGTAAATGCTAGCAAAGATGTGGGGATGAACTCTTACAGGCTATTGACTGAAACACACATACCATGTGAATCCAGGTGCTCCACCTGTGGGTGTACATCCAAAAGAAATGAAGTTAGTGGACCACAGAAACATGACACTTTAATTTTACCTGCTAACTTCACTGGATTAAGCAACACCTAGGAGATGAGTGAAGAACACTACGGCGTGTGTCCAAAAGGGTAATGACCTTGGCAACTACATGCGGGCTCTGTTCCCTGCTCCCTCGTCTTCCCTGTGCTCTGCTTCTCGGCTTCCACAAACTGAACAGCTTTGTTCTGCTGTGCCCTTCCACCATGTTTTTACTACCTTAGTCAGCCACTGACTGAAACCCCAAAGTCATGAACTGAAACAAACCTTAACTCCCTTGCACTGTAAAGGTTGGGTATTCTGTCCCAGCAAGGGAAAACTGACAAATGCAGACAACTGTATGCCCGTGTTCATTACGGCACTGTGCAGAGTATGTGAAATGGGGAACTGCCAAGGTGCCTATGGACAGATGAATGGGTGAGGACAATGTGAAAATGTGAACAAACAGAATGAAATCCTGCCATTTGTGGAAGGGTGAACGGAGCTCAAGAGTTCTATGCTGGGCGAAGTGAACTGGATGCAGAAAGACAAGTATCGTATTTCTCTTGTATATGGAAACCAAACATGCTGACCTGAACATAGGGGGCAGGGCATAAGAGGGTATCTGGGTTTATCCAGTGTATCCCACATGCATGCATAAAGCAGCACATTTAATATGCAGAATTAATACATGCTAGTTAAAATCAATTAAAAAAGAAATCATACTTCTATTTTTGAATTCTGACCTTTTGGGTAGTGATATGTGGTATGATTCTCCTGTGACATTGAGAAGCAGCAATTGCTACAGGAACCTGTCATCCATGGAATCAAGAGAGTAAGCAATGGATATTCTACAACATCTGTGTTGCTAAATCATGACGCTCATCAAATTCATTTAACTTATGATGTGTTCATCAGGACATAGCTTCAGTGTACACATAAGCACACACATAAACATCCCATTGGTTCTGTTTCTCTGGAGAACCCTCACACACAAATTTCAGGGTTCTATATTAGCAAATATCTAAAAATATAAAGTGGTTTGGGAACTACAGCTTAGAAAATTTTGAAGAAAATGTCCTAGTGAACCCAAAAATATAATGTCATAGTGAAATGTTGCTAGAAATAAGAATGTTGAAAGTGTACCTGAAAAAAAAATTGTATTTGGTGAGGTCTTTAATGAATATAAGTGATATGTTATTAAAAAAAAAGTAGAACAGTGGCCTGGGGCTGTGGCTGAGTGGTAGAGCACTTGCCTAGTATGCAATCTAGTGTAGTACTACTTCAATCTGTAGTACTACAAAAAACAAAAAACATCAGCAGCATAACCACCTGCCTTGCAAGTATATGGTCGCGAGTTCGATCCCCAGTACTGATAAAAAAGAAAAAGACAAAAAAAAAAAATGCAAATTGGAGAGGCAATCTTTGTTATAAAGTGGTAAAGAAGCTTATAAAAATTATGTTCCAGTTTTTGTGGAAAGTAAAATTTGTACGTGTTGTTGGATATGAGATTTTTGAACAACGCATTAAAGGTACAGTACAACTTAGTTTCTCCTGCTGCTTAGCATGAAATCCAAGAGGAAATATATAAATTGAAGAGGGAAATATTAAGCAAAAAGGAACTAGAAATTTGGGGGCTGGAAATGTTTCAGCTTATGCAGATAGCAAATCTGGAAACAGAACCAAGACCAACTGAATAGGAGTTTGCCTCAGAGATTATGCATGTGGCTCATGGATCGTATGAAACATCACAGCAGAGGCCAGGAATAAAGACACAATTACACAGGGAAGATGTGTGAGGCTGCCTGGCACACGGACTCCCTTCCCCTGCCACCCTGCAGGGAACCGCCTAGAGAATTTCACTCTCTCAGAAACACTGCCAGCTGGGATCACAGAGAACAGAAATAGGATAAACTGAAGGAAGGCTGTCAGCTCTCTAGGCTTCTACACATTAAAAGCAGTACAACAAAGTTATCAGGCTATGAATAACTGTTACCTTTGAAGAAAAGAATACAATAACCCCAAAGAGAGTTCAGGGGGTGCTGGGACAGCCTCTGCTCTGCAAATCCAGGTTAAGAATGGGGCTCCCAGCCAGGTGGACCCACTTCCCTGAGGGGTCAGAGGATGGAGCCTAAGAGGCTCCTTAAGCCTCTCAAACCCCAAAATCTAGAGGGATTTTCCCATCTGAACATCAACTTGCTCAGACGTCCTGACTCTCTCAGAATGAGAAGTCTATCCTGTGTTTGTCCCACCCATGTATTCTGGAATCAGATAAACTACAGTTTCACAGTTTGCCTTAAGATGCATTGCACCTTCAGCGTCACCCATACTTGATGTAAATAATATCTACATGATGTGTGACTTAGGATTCTCTATAGAATAAACAGCCAATAGGTTATGTGGGGTTATTATAAGGAACTGGCTCATACAGTCAGGAAAGTAACAAGTCCCAGATCTTAGCTGGCAAGCTAGAGACCCAAAAGAGCCAATGGTGTACTGTAATTCTAAGACCAAAAAAAAAAAAGCCGAATTTTCACTAGTCAGACTTTAAACTGATTAGATAAAGACCACTGACATTTGGGAGGGCAATTCCCTTTACCCAATTCCATGCAAACACAAATCTCATCTAGAAACAGTCTCACAGTCACACCCAGAATAATGCTGAGCCATGCATCTGGGCATTTCCTGGTCTGGCCAAGATGGCACACAGAGTGAACCAACACAGATAAGATGGGGGACTTAGGGGCTGGGGATTTAGCTCAGTAGCATAAGCACCTGCCTTGCAAGCAGGCAGTCATGAGTTCGATCCCTGGTACCGATAAAAAAAAGGGGGGGGGGGAATTAGAGGTGATGTTTGACTCAATTAAGATTTTTGGAGTTGCTGAAATGAAGTAAACATTATTTCTTGTGTAACAAGGATGTGACTCTACCAAAAGGGTAAAGCATTACAGGCTGAACTGTGTCCCACCAAATTCACATATTGAAGTCCTAACCCTCAAAATGATTAAATGTAGTTGTTACAGTGGGCCTAATCTGCTATGCCTGGGAATCCTTAACAAAAGGAGAAACTGTACACAGAGATACTCACGGAAGAAAGACGATGTGAAGAGACACAGGCAGGAGGAGCAGTTCCTTCCCTTGCATCCCTCAAAAGGAAATGATCTTCCAAAAACCTGATTTTGGACTTTTAATCTCCAGAACTACTAAAACGAGACATTTCAGCAACACTCTGCTGCAGCATTCCTAGCAAACTACCAGAGGTGTCAATTAGTATTGCTGTCAACACATTCTTTTCTCTCACGCTGATCATTAGCAGTTATCGTGTTCACCAGGAGTTAGCCCCTGATGTAAGTTCTTGGATATACACTGTCAGTAAATACTCAAAACTGCCCTTTGCGTAAATTTTATGGTATGAGAATTATGCCACAATAAAATACATACACATAAGAAATTAGAAAAAATAATAATACTTTGAAGCTGAGATGATCATTAGTGCAAATCAATACAGGGGGCAGAGACTTAAGCCAGGTATTTGAGCACAGATCTGTGCCCCCCAACTACTGTATCTTAATGTCACCCCTTTCCTCCCACATTGTGCCTTTTTAGCATGGCAGCTGCGTGACAGTTGTATATGCCAACATAAAGACTTCAAAGCATTATAGCTCATAATAGCTCAACTACAGTATTTGCCACTCTGTATTACTGCAGCACCAATTACTTGCCAGTCTATAAAATCACCAACGAAATAACACTTAACAAATTGACTTAAATTTTAAGCACATATTAAGGAGCAAATACTCAGGGTATTTGGGTTTAGAAATATCTGAATCCCAATGATGTTGAGGCCTTTTTAAAAGCTCGTCAAGGAGAAAGGCAAAGAAACTAGAAAAGCCGAAATAGGTTTGAAAAAGAATAAAGATAGAGAGCTAATTTCAGTTATCAAGTATTACATTAGTGAAAGAATAGACATGTAAGCAAATGCAACACAGAAAAAGTCCAGAAGCAAATCAACATGTATAAAATCAATTGATATTTGACAAATTTGAAAGGCAATTCAGCAAAGGACAATGTCTTCAACAAACAGTGTTTACTTGACAGAACATTCTATTTAAAAAAACAAAAAACAAACCTTCACATTTGTGCAAAACATAATTCAACAAAGATTACAGCCTACATAAGAAACTTAAAATTATAAAACTTGTAGAAGAGAATATAGGGAAAAAAACTTTATGGCTTGGGTTTGGCTGACATTTCTTCAGCCTGACACCAACGCATAATTCCTAAGTGGTATAAATTGTATCTAGGTGTCCCCCCAAAGCCACATGCAGGTGGGATTTCCAGAGGGGGTTGGGTCCAAGGTGTTCTCGAGATGCTGGGATTCAGTGTGTGACAGATGCGAGGACCAAGGGTGTATTTGTTTACTGCATTAGCCCATGGACTGGTCTGGATATGGGAAGGCCCCGAGTGTAAATGCTGCTGGCCCTACGGGCACGTGTAGCCTGAACAAAATAGAAGGGACAGAAAGAGGGCTGCTGTCATCACTGCTGTTCACTTACTGCCTCCTTCTTCACTGCTTGCTGACTTCTGCTTGCCATGAACTGTTTCTCCTTTGTGAAGCTCCTCTGCCATGCCACTCTGCCTAGAAGCCAGCCGACTTTTTAACTGAAACCTCTACAAACTGTGAACTACAGTTGTTTCTTCTTTAACTTTGGGTGGTGGGTGATTTATCTCAGTAACAAGAAAAATAAGACAATAAGAAAAAGACAAAGAAAAGTAATGGGTTTTTGTTGCTGTGTTTTGTTTTGTTGTCTTCCTTGTCTTGTTATGCAGTTCAGGTTGGCTTTGAGCTCACTTTGTAGCTCAGGATGGCCTCGAATTTGTAAGGATCCTCTTGCCTCAGCCTCCTCAGTGCTGGGATTACAAGCATACACCACCACACCCAGCTAAAACTATGTTTTGTAAAACATATATCTGACTAAAAAATATAGTCAGAATGAAAATATTTATAAAACATACTTCTCATATAAGACTTGTATTCAGAAAATATAAAGAACATTTAAAGCATAATAAAAATGAAAGCAAAAATTTACAAAATAGGCAAGCGTTGTCAATCAGACACTTTACCAAAACAATGTAAGACTGGCAAATAAACATACTGGGAAATTATTAATGATTAAGAATATAGTACACAACTATCAGATTGGGAGGAAAAAAGCAAATTTGACAATACCAGATGCTGGTGAAGGTCATGCACTACTGGTATAAAAGCAAAATGACACACAGCCACTTTGGAAAACGCATGACAGCTACTTAAAAAGTTAAACATACACTTCCTATCAACACTTGCATCTAGAGGTTCTCCCAAGGCCTCAAGTGCTTATAGGTGGGACTTTTGGGACATAGTTGGATTAAGAGTGTGTGACACTGAGACTGAGGGTGTATGGTACAGGATCAGCCCCACCAACTGGTTTATTAGTGTTGGGTATGGATAGTGGGAAGCCCCACCTTGGGGTATGGAAGGCAATAGTCTGGATGAGAAAAAGAGGGAAGGGGAGATTTGCTGCTTCCTGCCTGCTGTCTTGGAAGGTCTCCCCTGAGGCACCCTCTTGCCATGCCCTCCCTGCCTTGGAGAAAGCTGACTATTGAAAGGATTTTGCCCTAAAGGGGACGCAGCTGCAGCGGTGGGAGGCTGGGAGGTGGAAGGTCACCTTCCCTGCCCCTAAGCAATTTACCTTGGCTTGAAATAAATTCCAATGAGCTACCTGTGCATCAGTAATGCCCCTTAAGCTCCACCCCAAACCTAAGCTATACATATGCCCCCATACCACACGTCCAGCAGAGACAAAGCCAGACCTCAGTGGTCGGGAGTTCTCTCTCCGCATTCTCCGAATAAAGGCCACTTTCCACTTTTATCTCATATTTCTATCTTTTTAGCCATGCCGAAAATTCTATCAGCTATGAATATTGAAACCTCTAAAAACAGCTAGTTGAAATAAACCTTTTCTCCTTTAACTTTTGGTGTCAGGTATTTTGTCTCAGCCAGGAGAAAGTATCCAAGACCCTTACCACAGGATCCAGTATCTCCATTACTACTATTTACTGACTCTACAGTATTTCCTCACGAGAAAGAGAGAGCTACAGTGCACTGTTCACAGGAGCACCGCTCACATGTTTTTTTAAAAACTGGAAATTTCAAATGGGAAGACTATTCAATATTAAAAAGGAATGCTACTTCAAAGCTGAAAGAGTTTTGGCCCAGGCCGAACACTGTAGCTGGAAAAGCCTCCGGCGGAACCAAGGAGCTCCAGCTCCCCCACCCCTAGGAATTTACCTATGGCACCAAAAGAATTCCAATGGGCTACCTGTGCATCCCTAATGCCCCTTAGGTTCCACTCCAAACCTAAGCTACATGTATGCCCCCACTCCACGTGTTCCACGGAGAGATCGCCAAGGGGGGGGTGTGGTAATGCTGCGCCCCAGGGGATGGAGGGGTGTCTCTCCCCGCATTCTCAAAATAAAGGTCATTTATATTTCATACTTATCTTTTCAGCCGCCGCTGGTCCCCCACAGTTCTATCAAAAGCCACATTCAAAAATCTACTCATAAAATTTCATTTATGACATTTTAGAAAAAGCAAAATAATTGAGACTGTGACCAATGCTATAAATGGGAGAAAAATCACAAAGGTGCTTCGGGGCAAGTGGCATTACTTCCTGTTCTTCACTACTATAGTACTATCCCCTTTACTATTACTACTGTTCTTCAGTACTATAGTACTTACAGGACTGATGTATTAGTCAGCTTTCAAGTTAGTGAACACAACACTTATGATTTAACAAACGAAGAAAGGTTTACTTTAGTGCATGGTTCTGAGGATTCAGCCAATAGCAAGGCAGAATCATCATGGCAGCCAGGAAGCAGAGTGAGGGTAGGGAAAGGGGATAGAGATGGACCCTCCAAAGGCATAACTGAAGGGACAGACCTCTTCCAACGGGGCCCTAGCTTCGAACAGCACATTAGCTATAATCTCACCAGTGGGTCACTTTATCAATGAGCACGGCACTCCTGTGAGCCAATCTCCTTCCAGGGCATATTCTGGATCAAACCTGTAACAACTCCATTTCTTTGCAAAGATGCCCCAAAAGGGTGGATTTTACTGTATTAAATTGTACCTTGATAAAACAGATTTTTAAAAACTACCTTGCTCAATACTTTTAAGATCTAGTGAAAGAACATAAAAATCCTGAAAGATGAGTATAATTTCTTTTTTTTAAAAGTCTGTCACAACTTCTACACTATAGGAGAAAAAAGGCCAAATTTGTGCTGGATTTGATTGTGATACATGCAGCAACTAAAACTAAATGCTCACTGGCTTTGCTAACACAGAAACAACATCTGCTGCTTAAGAACTTTTATAACATTTTTAGACACAAATCAGGAGCAAGCCCCAGGGAACAAAAGCTGAATTGTGCATATCCCTTGGGGAAAACAACTGTGTGTGTGTGTGTGTGTGTGTGTGTGTGTGTGTCTCCAAAAAGATCAGTACCAAATATGTGGGACAAGAGGGCGACCTTTTCCTAGATCCTTTTCTTTGACAGCGTTTTTTTCTGGCTTTCTTCCAAGTTTCGGTTCCTCATAGTAATTGTGTAGAACCCTCTAGAATATGTGGCAGAACACTCAGAGTTCAGAGACTTTCTGCAGAAAGATGTCAAAACTGTTCCGAGGGGCCATCCCACTGACTGATAACCCTGTTACTAGGGTATCGCTGCTAGGTGTGAAAGGTACGCAGGTGCAAGGGTGGGGAGCCAAATGCACAAATAACAGTTAAGATGCTGAGCCCCGACACATGCACCTCAGGACCTCAAAGAAGCGGAGGGGTGGGACCCTCCAGTGTTTTTGCTGTCCAGAAAAGGAATTTAAAGATGTGATTAAGGAGAAGGATGGAGGAGAATAAGGGAAGAAGCCATGATGAAGGTAGCCCAACACCTGCCGCAGAGAGGGACACGGGGGCTGACGGGTGCACTGGCAGCCCCCTATAGGGGCCTAGATGGGAGCTGGGGTTGTGGAACAAGCAGGAAAACACCTGGCCACCAATGGTACTCGCTCTCTGGAAGGCGGAAAGCTCCGAGGCAGGTTTGGGGTAGCATGTATGGAGCATAGCCAGCGCAATGCCATCAGCTGATAGCCAGGAGCCAGGGAGGGCAGCGTCTGCAGGACCGCAGCCTGGCTCAGACCAGCACAGCAAGAAGCAGCCCATCCGCGGGCCAGCAGCCTCAGCCACATGCTGATGTGGCCAGCCAGGGCATCTCAGAGCCCTGCCAGCCAGCGGCCCAGAAGCCCCCGGCCTCGGGCTCCCATAGACAGTGCACTTAGGCCCAGAAATGACTTTCTCCTGAACCTGCCCAATTCCATCGAGTGCCACATCCTGGCACTCAAAAAGCTGCAGAAGCCACGTGATAAGATAGATGCCAAATTTCATGAGAAATTTTGGGCTCTGGAGAAAAAAATACAATGACATATATAAGCCCCTGTTTGCCAAGATCTAAGAGCTCATGGGCGAGATGGAGGGCCTGTGCATGGATCTTGGAGGATGAGGACAGGGAGGAGGAAGAGGAAGATGAGGAGCAAAAGGAGGAGGTGGAAGAGCCCATAGAAGCCAGTGGCATCCAGGTTCCTGATGACTGCAAGCAGTAAGAGGGTGCAATCCGCCGGGAGACGCCAACAGCCACCCTTCTGTTATTTTAGTACTAGTGGACTTTAAAAGGCTTAGGTTTTAGACCAAAAAATAGCAATGTGATTTTTTTTTTTAAACAATGTGAATTTACTCTGGCATTCCTAAATTAAATTAAAGCAATCAGATCCTGGCTAGCCTACTTCTAATTTGACTTTCCTCTTGGAATACAACGAAGACATTAAACATGTTAAACAGAAGTGAATTAAGGTTATTTTTATCTCTTTTTTGTAAGGACTGAAACGAGGGCTTAACATAGTTTGAGATGTGAGCTAAGGCATATCACTTTGAAACCCATTCATCAGTCATTACATATGGGACACCCAGCCAGACTGAAAGCACTTTCCATGCTTAATTCTTTCTTTACTCCCGATATTTTCCAATGTAAAAAAAAGCAAACCACATGATTTCACAAAGAAATGTAACATAAGCCTTTGGATTATTATAAAATTAAATATCACAAACATGACAATTATTCACAAATTGACTTTTAATTTATCATAATTCAAATCAAAACTCAAGCTGGTTCTGGAACTTAATTATCTTGATTGTTTAACTGTAAGAAGTGCTAAGAAAACTTTTAATAATCTAGAAATAATTTAGACTTTTATAGACTCAAAAGAAACTTTAACTGCAAAACACATTGAATTATCAATTACTTGACCAAGAAAAGTTAAAGCAATAGTGACATACAAGAAATAATAGACATAATAACATAAACATTAGAATAATATCAAGATTTAAACACACACATTTTACATTTTCAAACAATGAATTGGGAAAACCTAAAAACAAATATGGACGGGAAATCCTTAACACATTACAGTTCGTACAAATCATATGAAAATTAGTCCCTTTAGGGAAACACACGTTTGGTATCAACAGGTTCCTTTAAGAAGAGGAATGTGGAGGTGGAGGCACATCCCACACTGCACCACGCACCAGGAGAAACAGCTTTGGCAAGGTGAAGATGGGTGCTCAACTGTGCACTCCTGCCTGCAGGTTGACTTTTATTTCAGATAGGGTTTGCTAGCTCAGTCCTACCCCGACGGTCAGGGCTTTCATAACAGAGGGATGTTTATGATGTCCTTCAGAGAGTCCAGTGATTCCCTCCATTTCCTAGCTGGACTCAGCTCCATTCTGTGTTCCCTAGACTGCTTATCCGATAATTCCTCAGGCAGTCATAAAACCTGCATGCTAACCTAGCAGGATTACTCCCCAAGGCAAGTCAAATTCATCACTCAATAACAGTTTTAAACTCATTATTGACCACCCTTAATTGCAAAACACAAAATAACCACATTACCCTCTCAGCCAACTCTCCAAGAGCACCGCAGAGGCAACTGCAGTGTGTGGCTTGCTGGGCACCAGGGCACAGCAGCTCTCCCTGCCCAGGTCTGTACTCCACACACACATGGGCATGAACTCTAGGCAAAATTCATGGAAAATAAAACCAACCACTTTAAAGGGAATTTGACAGTGTTTCATACATTTACCATCCTGTGCAGCCACCGCCTCCATTTCATTGATTTAAAAAAAAATTTTCTTTTTCCTTTTTATCGGTACCGGGGATTGAACTCATGACTGCCTGCTTGCAAGGCAGGCGCTTATGCCGCTGAGCTAAATCCCCAGCCCCCGATTTTAAAATATTTTCAAAGCAACTATATCAGTGAATGACCAAATGTTGTACAGAGTACGTAAAGTAGCCTATGTGTGAAAGAAATGCAAAAACGTTTTTAATGAAATTAAATTTGTTCTTTGTCAAGAGAATACCAAGGACTGAATGGCATGGTGATTCTCACAAACAAATGATGAAATTGGCAGAATTCATTAGCAAAATCAATTTAGCAAAAATACCTATACATACAGATATAAAAGTATATACACTTTAATTCAATTGCACCCTTGGGCCTTTACATTAGAAAGAAATGTTAAAGACAAAAACACTCATAAAAGACATTTGAAACAGTCTTATTAAAAATTGGTGATGAGAAAGAGAAAGAAAAAAGGAAAGGGAATTAAAAAAGAACATAGGAACATGCCAAATAGCCAAAAAAAATGTAACACAGCCATTACTGTCCACTCTCGTTTTGTTATAACCTTTTAAACACTGTTAGTATTGTCTTCACCCATTAAAAAATTCACATATTGCACTTCATACATATGTAGTATATTTTTAACTATAACAACCTTGTCTTTAGAAAATCACACAGTCTGCCTAAAGGGAAAAAGTCAACTCTTCTGTGGTTTTTCTCCTGGAGCAAGTAAAAGGGAAGGAATTCTAAAGCCCTGTCCTAGCTCTCAGCCCAAGGAGCACAAGCTTGGATCAAACCACCTGACTTTGAAACCTAGGTTGTTGGCTACATAACACTGACTGACCAATGCCCCTGTGTGCCTCAGTTTCCCCACCTGAAAAGTGGCAAGGCATGCATCTTGAGTACTTATACTGCCTGATACAGGGCAACACGTGGAGGCCTTACTGACAGTTTAATGACCTGCTGTTGCTGCACCAGGCTAATGTAAACAGAATATAGCCTTTAATGTCTCCACTTCCCCTAGACTATCACGAGAAGATAACTGCAGACTGTCACAGGCCTACCGTTAATAGATCTCAGGGAACTACAGTGTTGATACAGTTTCATACTCAGGTTCTCCCTATGGAATCTAGGTACCCTTTGGACTTTTTATCTAATTATGTTTTGCATTTCTCATGGTGCAGTCCTTTCACTTTCATTCTCAGACTTGTCACCACCATGCAGAGAACAGGAAGACAGCAATCTGATTGTATCACACTGAGGAGAATTTGGGGGAATCCAAAACACATGGTTTTTTCATCAGCAGCAGTAACACCACGTTATACAGTACAAGAAATACTTCACTCTGAGTACTCAGGTAACAGAGTATTATCCAGATGTGACTAAAGCAAGGTGAGATTTGGCTACAAAAAGGACAAGAGTAATCAGCCACATACATCCTTTTACCTGGATGTCTGTTCTTGTCCAACAACAGACATTGAGGTTAAGACCAAACTGATATGGAATCGGTATGCCTTTGGCACTTCCCTCCAACGTAGCCAGGACAACAATGCCCTACTGTTAACAAAACAGCTTCAGTGCTATCAGTATTTATATATACGACTGCCAAGTTACAAATCAGCACATGTCGTTCTGAGAGAACTTTTCTTTCATTTCTTAGTCATTTAAAACAAAACCCCAGTAGCAAGATTACTGATAGAACAGATAAAGGAAATAACTGTAATGATTAATCTTTTATGTCATACTGTAAAGGACTTTGCAGATAAGCTTTCTGTTTTCTGCAGTAAACATGAAACGAAAAGAAAAATTCCTCGTGTCTTTTTCCAGCTGTCACTACCATAACAGCTACATGGAGCACTGTGGCAATAACCACGCCAAGTCCTTGGAAGCTATACAGCAGTACAAGGGCTGAATGTTTGTGTGGTTCCCACCCCAGTTCTGTATGCTGAAATTTTGCCTTCCAGTGGGATGGTGTTAAGAGGTGGGCTCTGTGAAGGATAATCAGATTAGATGAAGTCATGAGGGCAGCCTTATCAGAGTCATGGGAGAGCCAGCTCCCCCTCTCCCCCTCCGCACTGCTCTCTGCCACTTGAGAACAAGAAGTTGACAGTTTGGGAACCCGGAGAGGACCCTCTCTAGAATCTGACCTATGCTGACACTGTGATTTTGACCTTTCAGTCCCCAGAACCATAAGAAATACATTTCTGTTGTTTCCAAGCCAACTAGCCCACAGTACTCTGTTACAGAAGGCTAAAACAGGAACTGTGCCTTCACTTGTCACTGGGTCATGGACACGTAAGCAGTTCTTGACAAGTTCACTGCAGACAAGTTCACTGTGTGCTCAATGAGTGATGTGTCCCTGAGAAGCCAGGACCTAAATTTCCACCAACCACAGAAGCTGGGTCAGTCTTTAATCTCAAGCACAGCATATGGGGCTCCCTCTTTTGCCTAGCAATATGTAACATAACTGCTCTCTTTATGGTACAAAAACTTGAAAACGTTTAAAACTCTTGCTTAGAAACCCACAGTATCCAAAAAATGCAGTTTTATACTACAAATACAACAATAATGTAGGCTCCTGCACTTAGTTTTGGACCCACAGTTTGTGGCCCTAGTCCCATGGCCCTTGTTACTTCCTAAATGACTGGAACCATAAGATTAAGTATTTACCTTTTGTGCTTGATTTTGTCACAGCTTCAGAACAATAAAGGTTAAAATCAGGCTGGGTACTTTAGAGTTCAGAAAGCAAGATCTCTCCCACCTTTTCCTATTCTACCCATTCTGTGTACTTTCCAAGGCAATGACAGAAACTGTGTCTCTGTGAGTGGGGGCTGCTTTTCCTTCTATAACCTGACCCTCTTGCACTTTTTTAATTTATGGATTGACTTTCTTTTACACAGCTGAGTACCATCAGGATATCCTTATAGTAGGAGTTTTATAGGAGAAGCATCAAATGAAAAAGAGCCAAATCACTGAAAGGCAAGAAAAAAACAACCTGCGCACCTTTTAAACGAACACATGCTCTCCTTGCCAGACTAGAGATCACTGATTCTAAGGTGCACTCGCGGGGTTAGCCATGTCATGAGCACGTGCATGGCAGCAACAGACACAAACACTAGAGAAGGAAAAAAGAAAATGAAGAAGCAAAGCGTGCCACACACACACACTTCTATCCTGAACTCCTTTGCTTACAGACCACCAGGGGCTTCTTATGACCTGCTGATGAAACTTACCTTTTCTAGTTTTCAAAGTCTTTTACAATCTGATCACCCAAGTAAGCTAATGTTGATTATCCAAAGAAAGCTTCTTCCCAGCAATGGCCCTGTCCATCATCTGTCTCCTACTCGCTGTTCTATGCCTGAGGAAACAACTCTGGTTGATCTACCACTTAGAGCACCTTAAATGCTCCACCCTCTTATTTCTTTTCCACTTGGCAGGCTTCCAAACCTAGGGCTTTCCCAGCTCTGTCCTCTCCTATATATATGTCCCATTCTACTTATGGCTGTATATGAGGATATTTTATTACCCTAAATAAAATATATTACATTTCAGTATTCCTACAACAGTTTGTCTTGCAAATTGTGAGTCAATTCAACTGCTGATTCAAAGAAATATCTGTTGAATAAAAAGACAGTGAGCACACTATGAAGACAGACACAAAAAGTGAGCTAAGAGAAATAATAAAGTTATAAAAAAAGAATTAAAGTCCTGAAAACTGCCTCTGCTACACTACTTCATAAATTACCTCTGCCGATGAATCATTCTTCTCTAGCAAGTACACTAAATCCACAATATTGCAATGACTCACATTCTGAAAAATCCACTTCCTTGGGGTGCTGGTGCATCCCACTATTACCTTCTAACAAATGACACAGTATCTCTTCTGAAACCTGATGTAAAAGTTAGACATCCTTTCAGAGACTTAGGACTTCATGGCCACTCATTGCTTAATGACAAGCTATGAACTACAAAATGCACTGTGATTTCATCCTGGTGTGAATATCATAGCATGTTCTTATACAAGGCTAAACAGGCACTCATTTGATGTCTTAACTGATGCAATGAAGAAAAAATAAACATGAAATCCTTGAGGCTGCTGAATATATAACATGGCATATCATTTTACATTTTACAGGAATTCACTTTAAAATAATACTGATAAGCATACTAAATGTATAATCTCATAGCATACTGGTTTATCAAGGATTAGGCTCTATAATGATATCTGCCATTATTTATCAATGCACAGCAGCACAGTGGGCTTGTTAACACCAGCATCATTGAATCATGTGAATAGTGTGTTGTACCACATTATAAGGGTTGTAACATCTCAAAGGGATCAGAATGTTTCAGCTCCATTGTACTTTTAGGGGCCCGCCACTGTGTGTGTGTGTTTCATCATTGAGCGAAACGCCAATGATATGTATCTACGTGCGTACTCTTACAGTTTACATCTACAGGTCCCAGTAGAGCTTCCTGTGATCACAGGGCTTAGGAGGTGACTGGATTATGGTGCATTAACACTGACTGATGCTTAGAAGGTAGGGTCTGGTGGGAAGAAATGGTCGCTGGAGGTGAAGCCGCTAAGGGTGTGTTGCCAGGCCTGCCCTCTCGCTTCACACTCCACTTCCAGGACTCCATGACCTGAACAATTCCTCTGCGGTGACCCTCTGCCATACTCTCCTGCCTTGGGACCACTAGACTGTGTACTGAAACCCCTATATAAATTGAGCCAAGATAAACCTGAGTGCTGAGTATTACATTTCAGCACTGAGGAAAGTCAACAAAATGAGAAGCACAGAGAAAACATCTAACCCAACACATCCCATCTATGCTATCATACGCCACAAATTTTCCAATTCTAAAGACATTTTCACACTGTATGAAATAACAAGCTCGCTCTCAGTAAGCCCTAAAAATGAATTCTTCACTGTTAATAAAATAACCAATGTCATATAGATAAAGGTCTGGTAAATATTTTATCTTTTATGGATTTTTTTTCCTTTGGATACCAGGAATCAAACTCAGGACATTGAGTTTGCCAGGCAGGTGCTGTGTCTCTGAGCTACATATATCCCTAGCCCTTTTATATATTTTTTAAAACTTACAGTGTCATCAAATTTATTGTACAATTTCAACCTGTCAGAAAGACAGAGCACTGGGGCTGGGATTTAGCTCAGTAGCATAAGCACCTGCCAGGCAAGTGCGAGGTTGTGAGTTCAATTCTTGGTACCAAAAAAAAAAAAAAAAAAAAAAGACAGAACAACAGAGAACAGGGACTTGCCTATTTGAGGGCTGGCATTCTTTTCCTTTAGCTATCAAGGAGTGAAACTAAAAACTGTGCCACTGAGAACAAACAGGGAGAAAACAATTCTGAGTAAACAGCTTTTCTGATGTCCAATATATTGTTTTTCCTGAAACAGATACTGAAGTGGTTTTCTTTACATCTGAGAAAGACACCTGGAGCTGCTGTCTAGGACAAGCACATCACTAACACAAGGCCTGTCGGGCAGTGTGCCAATGACGTGGAGGTAGAGCAAGGGCTAGGAGATGGAAATAAAAGATACCACCTGTAGCCTCTGTCCCAAGGGGAGAATGTGCCTCTCCAACAGCAGGGGCCTCCGCAGTGACTGAGGTGTACATAAAAAGTTTGTGGGGAGCAGAGAAATGGTTCGTTTCAATTTAGCTTCTCCACTGAGCCAGAAGGGTTTCCACGTCCCCGTGCCTCAAAGGCCACATGTCTTCCCTCAATCAGTGTCATGTGCACTGTGGATGCACACAGAAGTGCCTCTTCTCTGGGGACTGCAGGACCCTGTTGCCATTGCCTGCTTCAGCACTACCACATCAATGTAGGTGCTACAGACCAAGCAATTCCATCTGTTTGTGTGGAAAGTGCTGGTCCTTAGAACACAGGGCAGAGGTCATTCAAGTCAGGTTCCAGTCCTTCCTTGCTGCTTAGTAGAGGCAAAAAGTACCTCCAGGCAGGGAAGCAGAGCCAGTGAGTCGGCACGGTGGAGAGACACCAGTCTGTGACATCACTTGCCTACTACTACTGGGATATCCCATGGTAAGCAAAAGAGTGTACTTGGGGGATGCAGCAACCTCCTTCAAAACAAGGAAGCAACCGTATCATGGGAAAGGTGCCATGTGCATCCAGAAAAGCCCCAGAGAAAAGGAAGACCTACAAGGAATACCTGGTCATTGCAAGAGGCAACCAAGCACAAAGCAGCGGACTGCAGAAAGGGGCTCTGCCAGTCTAACTCAACCTTAGGAGGGTAGGTTCACCAAAGAGCTGGGTGCTAGGGAGGCCAAAGAGTTCAGCCCTCATGGGGATCAGGAACATAAGCCATCAATATGTAAGAAGGAAAATCAAGCACAGAAGTAGCTCTTCCCGTGTTCTCTCCCGTGTTCACCTTCCTTCTCAAAGGTGTGGGGAAAAGAGTAAGGAGTTAAAGAAGCAAGGAGTTTGGATTGTCTTGGCTTCATCAGAGCTAGTGCTGAGGACTAGCTTTTGGCACACCCAGCCATTCACTGCATCCTACATGGAGGGTCCCCTTTCTTTGGGAAGGAAGTTTTCCCACCAACATTAACCAGTGTGCTGCTGTTGGAGAATCAGCCATGCATATGCTTTCTGGGATAGAGGACCATTCTTTATGGAGATTGAGGCCTGGATATGTAGCCTTCTTCCTGTAAGCCACCTTCCCAGTCACAGAAAGTCACAATTTTTTTTCCCTGCCAAGAGATGTAGAACTGGGAGGGATGACAAGTCATCTTCAAACCTGCAGGGTAGAGTATATCCCCTGGGTGTCGGGTTGGGGCGAAGGGAAACAGGTAGAGCAGCCTCCCTCCTTTAGTCCTGATCAAGGTGAAGACACAAGTCCATTAAAACAACGCTTGCTTCCACTCCGACTTCTTTCTCATGGGGAGTATCACACTCTCCATTCCTGTCTTGGAAATAATCATCATGCCAATCTTTACTATAAAGCAGATCCTGGTGCTTCCCGCTGCTATGCTGAGACTCGTAGGGTGACCCCTCTCTAGACCTATATCCTTTCCCAGAGGAGTTCCCCTGCTGGCACCCACACTGTAGGATTCAGCATTGATGTCATGGACACAGTCCTTAAAAGAGTCACAAGATGAAGTCACGCAACACTCACTGTTGATGACCATGTGACTCTGAAAACTGCAATGGCTATGAGCAGTGTCATAATCGTATCTCTGTATTTCCTTGCTCTGGCTCCAGACACCACTTTGGAAACAGCACTGCTGGAAACTGCTCTTTCCACTTCATGATCTCTTCATATCTGGCTTCACTCACTGTAGAGGACAGAGGGCTCAAATCTCAGCTGCAGTAGTGGGGACAGATCTTCATGTACACAGGTGGAGGAGGTCCCACTGTAACATCTGGTACAGGGAAGAAGGCTGGATCTGGTGAAGGCCAGTGGGATGGCCCCAGGGGGAGGTATGGTCAGATGAAGAGGTAATGGAGTAAGAAGTGACATGCAAATGATGGATGCCAGGAGGAGACAGCTAAGTAAGAGAAGGCTCAGTGCAATGCTCGTCATCTGAAGGCCATGAGGTTGTCATTGGGACATCATCATACAGGTCAACCTGGTCAAAGTTACTGAATTTAGGCTCCTGCTCTAGTCCATGCTTTTCTCATTCTTCCAAGTCCTTATGTGCAGCTGTTGGAAGCAACCAGTGCAGAGAACCTGCCTGACAAGTAGAATGGCACTGGTTTAACTCCTCAGGTCCACTCTTTCTGATGTGATTCCAGAAGAGATAGAACCCAGAGAATGGACAAAATAAGACACCACCCATCCCCACCTTAGCACCAGCTGTGATCTTTCCTCCCAGGCCCTCCTGGCCCTGTTGTTGGGGATACACTGGTGGCAGCAAGTTCAGATAAGGCATTAAGTCCACAAACCAGTCTCTTCCCAATATTTTATTACATCATACAAGTTCAGCATCCCTAGTCTGGAAACCTGAAGTTCAAATGCTCCAAAATCAGAAACGTTAAGTACAACATTATGCTCTAAATACTTCAAGATCTGAGAACTTAGAAAGCTGAAATATTTTTGATCCCCAAGCAAGAGACCATCAATGTGTACTAGCCTTCTAGATGTTTCTAAAACTGTTAAAAGACAGAAAAACGTCTGGTAGCTTTTTTTATCATTTCTGTTTTCAAGAGGGAATGGAAATAAACCAAAGCAGATCACCAGGAAAAGATGAATTTCATAGATCTCTGCTCTTTGCAATGATTTACAGAAAGAAACCAATTAAAGCCCAGAGTGAGTTCGAGATTGAATAGTAATTCTCCAGCATGCTAACAAACTTCCTCCAGAGTAACTGAGACCCTGCGCTCCTCTGTCCAGCCTCCCTACCTCCCAGCCCTCCCAACTGGAGAAGCCTTTGTTCATCTGCCTGTGAAGCTGCTCTTTCTTTAAGCCAAAAAGCTTCACCTCTAGCCTATTACTGATGCTTAAGTCCTCATCTCAAGGGTCTGCATTTTATTTTAATTATATACCACCTCTAAGGATGTATATATTCCTAGTCCTTGTTTTTTATTTCTTTTGTTTCACCACTTCTGTCTTTGTGGTTCTTCTAAGTGACCTTGAATTCAATGGTGATTGAGGTTGCCACAAGTAACTAAACAGAACACTCTTATAAGACTCCTTTCTTCTCCTTTTACAAGACACGTGTAAACTTTCTGCTCTAAATATAATATCCTGGGAATCACATACATGTCAAAAGCAAAATATTTCAAATGGAACTTTTCCCTCTCAAACTTACTTTATATTCTTTCCTGGTACTCAACTGTCCAAATTAGAAGCCTTAGCAATACTATCAATATTTGCCTTGCTTGTATCATTCACACCATCACACAATTGTGCCTGCTCACTACATACCCAACTTTGTATTCTACCACCATCATTCCAGCCCTACTTTTTTTTTGTTTTGTTTTTGTCTTTTTGAGACAGGGTTTTCAGGCTAGTCTTGAACTTACTTTGTAGCTTAAGCTAGCCTCAAACTTGCAGCAATCCTCCTGCTTCAGCCTCTCAAGTGCTGGGATTATATGTGTGTGCCACTCTGCCCAGCCCAACCATTCTTTTCTTGAGCTACTCCATCAGCCTGGGTCCCTGTGTACCTGGTCTGTTTCTATAAGGCCACCAAAGTTAATCTTTATGAAACTGACACTGAGAGGCTCTGATAACCTCTCTCTAACACTATGGCACCACCCTCACCCATGCACTAGTCCCCAGCTTACAAATGCTGAACAGCCTCCATCATCTGTAACCCTTTGAGTCCTGATTCAAATTACTCCCTGTGCCTGAAATGTTCCTCACCCTTACATTCTTTTAAATAAATAAATTAATAAAAACTATCCAGCCTCTCATCTGCAGTATGGGGCACTTTGCCTGTAATTCCTATCATACACACAATAACCAATGGCAATCACTCATACACACAATTCTCAACACATCGCAAGCTCCTCAAGGTCAGAAGTTTTTTTATCTCCTATACCTGGCAAAACGCTTAACACACAGCAGGTATTCAATGTTTGTAAAGTAAATTAATGTACAGGCAGATTACCATAGTTTAATACAAAAGCAAAAAAAAAAAATCAAGTACCTTCCTCCTCTAAACAGAAAACTCACATTATGACCTATCCTGAAAAATTAGATGTACCTGATTTTTTTATGAAGCAGAGACAACAAATTAATTCAAAGCCTATATTACAAATTCTACAGCAATAAAAGAGAAGCAAGCATCCTGTGACACTCTCTCTCTCAAGCATGCACGTACACACGTACACACGCACATGCACACACACACATACTCACACACTTGGGAGTTTTATCTACAGATTTTGGCTATACCTCCCTCCTCAGGGCATCACAAAAACTCTAACCTCCAATGCCTTTCCCTGACTTCCCTTATCTGACAGTGGATAATGAGGCCCCATTTCAGGAATCCTGTCCAAAGAGGGAGGAAGGAATGCTGCAGAGAGATTGAGAAGAATCTGAACCCATGAGCTTTGTTAGGTTTCACTGATGTATATTAGCATCTATCTCCATAAAAACCCGAAGGACAGAGTTCAGGGAACTTTCATGCGCTGTCCATGTGGAGGCCTCTAGAAGATGACTCAAAGGAAATGCCAGGCACCCCTATTTTGGGTAGGCATGTCTAAATCAAACTGAATTAGAAGATACCTAGCAGTTACCTGACACAAATTAGTTGCCTGGTTAGTAGTAGGGAAAAAATTCTCACACCTTAACTGAGGTTGTAAAAGTAGAGTAAGAGAAACTAAATCTGAGTTTAAGTTGGTTTTTCCTTTGATGTATACATACTTTTATAACATTTGGGGAGGAGGGTATTTTTTTGAGACAGGGTCTCACTGTGTAATATAGGCTGGCTATGAACTCACTATGAGGCCCAGACTGGCCTCAAACTTGCAGTGATCCTCCTGCCTTAGCCTCCCGAGCACTAGGATTACAGGTGTGCACTACTACACCCAGCAACATTCACTTAGTTAATACCTATTTTTTAATACCTATTTTTTTCAACGTTCACTTAGTTAATACCTATTTTTTTGTAGCATTTTTCTCTGTTTCACAGATGAGCAAAGTGACAGCAAACAGTGTGTGTGACTGACCCACACTTAAGGCCAGTAAGATGTATAGCTAAGTAGATATGGCACTTGCTCCAATATTAAGAATTCATTATAAGTTGCAAATTCTTGCTCTATAACACTTCCCTCTTCTGCAGAGGGGTTAAAATGTCATTTCGATCCCAGGCTTAAAAGTTAAAACTGAAGAAAACTGCAACATCCCCATCTGCCACAGTGCATAGTCACAACTAACCTGTTATCTCTGCACACGGTCACCTTGTCTCCACCAGGAATCAGCTTCTTCTGTTCGATTATGCCATAGCTTTCTCGGCAGATCTACATTTAAGGAAGAACATAAGAAGTTTGAACTTTGTTTATATTGACCTTTCTAGAGGTTTTAGGAGTAAATATACTTAGAAAATTTGGAGAGCAAGAATCAGAGTCAGAAAATACCAGCACCATATTTTAAGGTAGGGAGTTGCCAATGAATGCAGTCAAGAAAAAAATGACATAAATTCTCAAAAGGAAATACTTTGTGCATGTTAGGAGTGAAGAAAATTAATGCTTAGGTAATTTTCTTAATTGTATAATCATTCATTCAACACTTTTATTCAGCTCCTATAACACTCAAGGTATTACAAGTAAAATAATTCACAGAAATCCCTTTGTTGCTTGACTTAGTGAAGAACTAATATTCTTTACTAAGTTCTTATTAGTTCTTAGTGAAGAACTAATGTAATTACGACGTGTAAGAAAGATGACAGATCATCACAGTAATCAGTATGGAGATTCTTACCGTGAAGTTGAGGCAGAAAGTCTCCTCGACGTCTTCTCCAGGATAATCTAAAAGTTCTTGAAGACTCCTAATCATAAAATGACATAAAAGGAAAAGGGACAAATCAAACATGGCACTCACTAGTGCTTCCATTGCAGTTACTGTCTGAATCATTTGCAAGGAAAAACTAAAACATAAGATTCTAGAACAAACATAAATTGAGACTGACAAATCATGTACCTATTTCCTAAACAGAATTGTGAGTAGACTGTACTGTTTTTTCTTTCCTATCGACAAATCATAATAGATATACAGGGAAACTCAGAAGAATTTAATATCTGACACCATTTTGTTTTCTTAAGCCTGGTACTGTATTATTGTACACATACACAAGAGAATATGGTACTGCAGACAGGCTTCACTCATATTACTAAGATAATCTTTCCAGCATTTAAAAAAGCCACAAAATTACTTCATCCACATAGGAATCTTAATTGCATGTTTGGGCTATAATCCCAAAAGACAGAATCCTAAACATAATCATGAATGTTGAAATCCTGAAAGGTCAAAATCTCTAATGTCCAAAATTCCAAAAGTTGTAATTTTTGGAAAAGTAATTTTAAAAATTCTTTAGAGCATGGATGTAGTTCAGCAGAGAAGCACTTGCCTAGCATACAGAGGACTCTGGCTTCAATCCCTAGCACTGAAAAAAAAAAAAAAGTCCTTAAAAAATATTTATTTACACTGTTTAAAAGGGACTTGAGAAGCATAAAAATATTAACAGTCCTTCATAGACCACTTTATACAATAGGCAAATAATACACATATTTTTGCAATTATGAACACTCAAGGATGCAAAAAAGTTATACAAGTATAAGAAACACAGAAAAATCATATTCATTAAAAAATAGGTCAAAAAGTGAAATATCCAAATAGTAAGCTGGTTGGTAACTGTGAGCACCAGCTTCATAATCATGGCCATCTGAAATATGGTGATGGGCAACCTAAGCCTTCCAAACAGCTGGATCAAAATGTATGATGGTGGAACACACCTATAATCCCAGCTATGAGGAAGGCTTTAAGGAGAAGGATCAGAAATTTGAGCCCAGCCACGCCACCTTTGAGACCTTGTCTCAAAACAAAACTTTGGAAAAGGATGAGAATATGGCTCAGGTAGCATGCTTGTCTAGCATGCCCAAAACCCTGGATTCAATCTCCAGGATCACAAAAAACAAAAGAAAAAAAAGTCACAATGGGTCACCATCACATACATAGTTATTCAAAGAAATTTTGTGTTTCACAAATCCAAGTGAACAAAATCCAAGTGAGGAAGTTTCAGTAAATGAAGAGATTATACACAGTAACATGGTAATTCACTTTTACATACCTAAATTTGCAAAACCTACATAAAGTGGAAAAGACTCCTTCAAAGTTCTAACACAATTTTTGTCTCCAATATAGGTAATCGTGCAAAATCTTAAATACCATTTAGTAGTTTGCTTAATAATGAGAAGACTCTGTATGATAGATACCTCACTATCTATATGGCAGACAACTCCAGTGATTTCCCTTGAATGCAAACAATTGCTGCAACTTTGATTATATGGAGACTTATTTTCTTATACTGATATGTAGAGAGCTGGCTTTGGTATTTCCTTCTCTCTTCAATTGGCTCTAAGCAAATAAGCAAATAAGGCTGGTCAAGGTACTGGTATATAATCTCTAAAGCCCACAGACAGTCTCCTGTTTCCTCTCATAGTGTTCTCTGTAAAAGATATGAACATAGCGGGATGTTAGGGCCAAACAGCTCTGGGAATGTCAACTGGGTATGAGTCTCAAGGTAAAGAGGCTATGACTACCCAGGGCACAAGAGTTTATATATCAAAAACCAAAGCAACAGTCTCCTAAAACAATTCAGTTGCTACCTTTGTATTGAATGTGCTGAATTATACAAATTGACCCTTCTGCGTATCTTTATCTCTGCATTTTGCAGAGATGCTTTTCTCCTTACCTGGTTAGCTAGCTCAAGTTACTCATGTAATCCCCAACATCCTCACTGTTACTCATCCCTGAGCCACTCCCCTCCTTCACAAGATAATAAATTCTGGGAGAGGCTTAGGATCAGGGCCTTTGTCTGCACATCCTCACAGGGATTGGATTTAGGGCCCCTTGGCCACCCTTCATTTGGAATGTGTCTTGGTGTTTTTACTCTTGCTGTGGGTTGCATTGGAGGTGGTAGATTGGAATTAACTTGCTGGGATTCCAATAACATCTCAATGGGATTACAAATATAACTTTTTGGATTGTGAGGAAAACTAGAAAGAGGATTACAATACTTAAGTGACTGTACACAATATTTGGGATTACAATAACTATCTGTTACACTAACGAATGGTAAATCACTCTTAAAAGAAGAATGTGTTTATGTTAACAAGATCATATCCCAGCTCTTAAGATAATCCATGTTTGTAACTAGACCTGATTCACACATTCCTCTTTAGTGAGTTCCAGTATTACAATTCCATCAAGAGTTGCCAAGATGAAAATGCCTAGCATGGAACCTGAATCTGCGGTCAGTTAACCAGCCAACATCATTACTTAAAATATATAATTCTCAACCTAACTGCAAAGTCTACAGCACAAACTTTTGTCACTGTCTAGACTTCACTTTCAGTAACTAACACATTAATACTACCTTGTTCTTCTTTGCCATTTTTTAACAGTCCTTCTAAATTTTCTCTTCCTCTCTTGGTGCTCCCACCCTTCCAGTGCTACGCAGTTTCTCGCTACTGGTATCCCACACCAGAGGTGTGAAGGTCTCATTACTAGAAGGTACTACAGGGACTATTCTTCCACTTCTCTCTATAAAGAGGATATTCCTTCTGCTGAAGCTGCCTTTTTATGTACTTCACTAATCTGAGAAACTCAAGCATAAAAGAAATTTGAAGAGCCAGAAAGAGAATTACATAAAACATGACTTTACTACTTCGGAAAATAGTCTGGCAGTTCCTCAAAAGACTAAATATACAATTATCATATAAACCACCAATTTCACTCCTAGTTATGTACCAAGAGTACTGAAAACTTATGTCTACAAAAACACTTGTACAAAAGTGGTCATAGCATTATTCATAATAGATCAAAAATGAAAAAAAATCAAATATTGATGGACAAATAAAATGCTGTATATGTATAAGGGAGTATTATTTGGCAACTTAAAAAATTAAATACTGATGAATGCTACAACATTGACGAATCTTTAAAAAAATGCTAAGCTAAAGCCACCAGACACACAGACAACATATTATATGTTTCCATTCACATGGAATAGGCAAGTTCATAGAAACTAGGTTAGTGATTGTCTAGGGCTGGAGAAGGTAGGAGACTATGGGTTAATAATAAAGGGTTGCCAAAGTATAGCATTTTAAAGAATGATAACAATATTCTAGAAGAGACTGGTTATCACCACCACCTCATACAACTATGGGAATACACTAAAGTCATGAAATTGTGTGCTTTACAAAGGTGCATTGTAAGGTATGTGGACTATCTATCAAGAAACTTTTTGTTTCTTTTCAATATTCTCTGGCCTTGTAATCTCTGGACTATGACAAGTCTCAAACCTTTTATGTTTTGTTGAGGATAAAGAAAGCAGAGAATGCGCTGTATTCCTGGGCAGATACGACTTTTCTTTCCCTTTTTTTGCCCTGTGTCTTTACAGGGACACAGACAGTGCTTCAAGTAATCAGTTGTGTGGCTATGTTTTAAAACAAAGCACATACAACGAAGTCTCCAAGGATTCAATAAAGCCAAAGTTGTGCATATGGTATTTTCAGCCTTAAATCCCAAAGCCAGAGACAATCAGAACAGTCACCCACACCCATCTGTGTATCTTTTAAGCTTTATACCTTCCTTCAGTGGGTGACAGTTCCTTTAAATCTTCCAAGCCAGGTTTTACATTCAGTAACTTCTTGTAGAGAGCCAACGGGAAGTGGAGATCAACCACAGTGGAATTGTAGATTGCCAGTCCACAAGTGATGCCGATCAAATGAAACCAGTTATGCTCCACAAAACACTGTTTAGGATACATATAAATGTGTTAAAGAAATGCAGTGTTTGCAGCACTCAAAGCAATGTACCATTCATCTCAAAATATTTCCAGAATAACACATTAAAAATCACATGCATATGGTGACCTCCTGAGGCAGAGAAACATCCCTGACAAAAATACTCTTATTCCCCAAAAGATGTAAGTGGACCCATGCAATCATTTATGGCCTTCCAGTGATGACAATAGGAACAGCCGACGGGGCTGACCACAGAACTTTCTGCAATGACAGACATAATCTGTTCTGTGCTGCCCCATGTGGTAGCCACTAGTTACACATGTCTCCTGAGCACCTGAAATGTGGCTAAAACAACTGAATAACTGGATCAATATAGTTTAATTTAAAATGTAAATAACCACAGGAGGCTGCTGACTACTTTTATTTTTGAGACATGATTGCACTATGCCTCAGGCTGGCCTTGAACTCACTTTGTAGCCCAGGCTTGCCTCAAACTCACAAAAATCATCCTGCCTCAGCCTCCAGAGTGTTGGGATTATAGATATGTGCCATCATGCCTTGCCTTTTTTTTTAATGTAGAGAAAAAACTTATAGGGGGGAAAAAAGACTTAAGTTGTAAGCTGAATGAATATAGAAGAAAAAACAGTCTTTTAATTTTTAAAAATTAAGTATATATGCCAAGATGTGTTTGACTACTGACTTTCCATATGTTATAAAATCAATTTCTTTATCACCATGATGTTACTTTTACTTTTTGTAGATTTTAAGACCTGGATCACACCTACTAGAAATAGCACAAGCCTGATAAAATTCACTATGAGATCTTGACAACAGGTACAAAATGAAGACCAGTCTTCACTTTATTGCTTAGACATTTTAAATGACCTCTGATATACTCTCCTTTGCAAAGCTAGAAATCAGGAGATTGATCTAACAACAAAAGGAGGTTTAATTCAATCCATTTGTAAATTGTAAAATGACTAACTTACTGTATCTGAAAACCACAAGAGATTTGAATCCTGATAGTAGGTAAACATTCCATAGATGGGATTCAGAAGTTCTTTTAACAGTAAAAGAAAGAATTCCTTTGTGACACCACCAGCATCCACTGCTTCTTCCCCATCGAAAATTACCTTTAAATCACAGTATGAAAACAGAATTAATATTTCCGGAAACTCTAAACTTGCGGGGGCTGCACTACGGACGAAACTCAGGAACTTACATGAGCTAAGCCAGTATTCTACCACTGAACCATATCCTCAGCCCTGTTTAACTCTGATATTTTGAAAAGGGTCTCATTTAGTTATTCAGGCCACATTCCTTCCTCAGCCTCCCAGGAAACTGAAATTATACATGTATGCCACTGAACATGGCTAAATTTTATCCTGTTTTGAAGACCCTTTTCTAAAGCCAAAACAAAGGAGAAAAGACCTAACACAGCATATACACTGATACAATGAAAACTACAAGGTTTATTATTGATTTTGCTGACTGCATAAATGTTTAACAAGATACTTATAGATGTATATAACTTTTACTAGATATTCCAGGGGATACAAAGGAGATCAGAAGTTACCATATATCTACAGAGAATTTACCACCTATTTAAGAGAAGTAAGGTAAATATAAAAGGATTAAAAGAATACATTTAACTTTCAAAGAATAAAGTATACAACAGAGGTAAAGGCTTTGACACAGAGTAAAAAAAATGATGTACTTGAAAATGGGAGCTCTCTTGAAGAAATGACAGAGCTCTTCCAGTCATAGAAGCATGGAAGGCACTTAAGTAGACAGAGACACAGACTCTGCCAGTGGTGCAAACAAGGCAGGCTGGACCCACCGTGGTCATTAAGAGTAACATCTAGAGCAAACCAACCAATGACACTGAGTTTACCATATGTTAACACTTAAAAGCCTGTTAACTTAATCCTCCACAGCAGCCTAAGCACAGGGGTTACCATTATTATCCCCATTTTACAGGTAATGCCTAACCCAGGCCATGGTAAAGACACTAGAGAAAACTTCTTTAAGGCTATGTTCCTGGTTGTCTAAAGCAAGATAGATATTAAGACTTCAGTTACACAGACACCAGCAGAAGATATAATTCAGACACGCTACAATGCATGCACAGCCCTATCTCAATTACTGACTGAAAACAGTGGCAAAAAGAAAAGGAATATTAAAAATATAACTCAAAACTTTTTGAAAGAATAACCACACAGACTAGTGAGGCTCACGCTACTTATTAGAAATTTTAGAAAGGACTAACAACATTATGAAAATAATCATTCAATTTCCTACCTATTTCTGAAACCAGTATTTACAAAAGGAATGGAAATAAAGATATAAAAAATGTACAACTTTAAACAACTTCAAATAATTTACTAAATATTTCTAGAACCCCTACTGTGTACCAAGCATGCCACCAAGCCCGAGGTACAGGAAGTACTAATACAAACTTGTGGTCTATGGGAAGAGACAGTATTTTAATAATTTCAGGTTGCTAAACTGCATTTCCTAACAGACTGACAGCCTCACTGGCAATCTCTTAACTTTTTTATTCTCTTATTTTACCCACTTTCTTCTTAAAAATCTCTGACATCCAAAAAACTTCCTACACAATAGTTCAAGACCTACACCCAGGTAAAGCTTCACTTCTGGTTGTTTGCTTATTTTGGTGGGGCTAAAGAAGGTATACCAACGACATCAGAGGAAGTCACAGAAGGGCCTGTGATCCCTCAGATAATCCACTAGCACTTTTATCTTTCATGTGATGCTGCCCTGAGATGCTCAGTGATTTTACAAAAGAAAGTGATTCTTATAAAATACATGACAGAAATTATGAATGCTGTATTTCACAATTTTAATAAGATCTTTGCTGCCTGCACTGTTTAATGAAAACCTCCAAAGGCATTTAGAAGTATACAATGAAGAAGCTCACTTTGAGAGGCTTTTTCAAATCAATGTCAGAATGAATGCTCAGCTCTCTTAGCGCATCTCCAACAAGGTTGCTCCTGCGAACGTGAAGGACGAGGAAGGGGCTTCTGGCCAGCAGAGGCTCCAAGGTGAGAAGCATGAAAACATTCTGCAGGTTGGCTCCATTGACTGCTACCTGGAATGGCACAGCCACAGCACAGTTACTCAAAGTACCCTGGAGGACAGAGGAGCAGCCTGGGAACCACACGGGGCTGACTGCACTCACTTTCAATCTGCCCTTTTACCCCTTAAGGTTTTCAAGTTACATGTCCTTCACAGCACAGATCTTTTAATCTGGTCTCCAAAAGACTGAGAACAGTTTATGATTCTATAGCCAGATCCAGAAAAATGATTCTGACTAGCTGATTAAGTCCAAAATAAAAATGTACTTGAAATAAAAACCATGATTTTCAAAATGGCAGATAAGAAAACCTAACAAAAACTTGTTAAAAAGGTGTTCACTTTGTGAAAAGTATCCATTTCTCTGGAAGACCTTTGAATTGTCAATACCATGGGTACATTTGTGAAAACAAAAATACAGAGCCAGAACTAGAGAGACACAAAAAGGCAGATATAGAAAGAGACTGCTGAATGGAAGTATATGTATCTACCAATAGTAGAAATTGATAGATTTAGATTGCTAATTCAAAAGTGCCTCTGTAGGCTTGCTGTAATCGATCTTTCCATTCAATTAAGATGATAAAGATCCATTTAATTATCTCTCTTTACATCCAGGTTCGGCAAACTCTGGCCCCATGTATCAAATCTATCATGCTGCCTGCCTTGCAGGGCGAGTACGTGTGTACTGCGGATGAGCCCATAGTAGGCAAGCGCTCTACCATTGAACTGTATTTCTGGCCTACTCTTTTTAATTTTCAAATTACTTAAGTTTACACACATCTTTTCATCTGATCTCTGAAACACAGATTAACTGAAACAATTTATGAATCATAACATTTATGCTCATATTCAGGAAAGTGATGTAGGCCACCTGAATTGCCCAGTTTGGCTTCTGAAAAGTATGCTTCTCCCACCTCAGCCTTCCAAGTTTCTAGAATTACTGGCATAAACCACCATATCCAGCTTTTAAACAGTTTCTGAGGTAACTGTGAGTTTTACATGTTTAAGTGGTAGAAGCAAATGAAGACTATTTCCCAACTGAAAACTGTATAAAATTCAAATTTTGATGTACATAAAATTTATTCAAATACTACTACTTACTCATTTATGTATAATCATTTCTTATTTTAAGGACAGATCACAGTGTCCACAAAGCTTGAAATATTAACTATAAGACCATTACCAAAAATATTTGCTACTCCCAGCCTACATAAATGTTCATTTACATGTATGTATTATACTACTTAAAAAATTTAGAAGTTCTAGGAGTTATAATGAAATTCACTAAGATACCTTGTCTCCTGCCAGGCAAAATTATAACTGAGTGTCTAAGAATGCAAAAACACAGCAAAAAGAGAGTATTTTTATACCTGCATCTGTAGTTCAGCATCCGTCTGTAACATTTTGGTCTTGGCTTGGGCATCAAAGATGAAAGGGTAGGAACAAAGTGTTACAGCATCCTAGCATAAAATAAATTATTGGCAGTATTACCGTATTCTACAAAGAGTACTGTTGGAAAATAGGTAAGTAAATTTAAAAATTATCATTTACCTGTATTATAGATGGTCTAGCCTTCTGTATAAAGAAAAAGAAAAAGTCTTAGTTCAACTGAAAAACCTAAATTTTTAACTCCCAAAATGTAAAATATAAACAATATATTTAGAGCATCTGACTATTCAGCCATGAAGCTAACATCACTTAAGTAGCTGACTAGGTTCTAATTTGAGAGCGTAGACTGGGCGGGGAGGGATTTAAAAAAAATTTTTTTTTAAACTTTAAAGACAATTCACTAATCTCGTAATTCACAGCATTAACAGAATTCTCTTTACAAGAAACCTAATTCAAAATAGAAGCTAAACAACCTGGACTTAATAAGTTAATGTTATTGGGGTAAAATGGTGAGTACTCCTTATCTAAAATACCTGGAACCAAAGATGTTACGGATTTTTTCAGATTCTGAAACACTTGCACATGTATATAATGAAAAATTCTGGAGATAAGACCCAAATCTAAACAGGAAATTACATACTTTCTCCACAGAGCTGATGGAGATTTGCTACAAAATTTCAAGGTGTAAAATCTCCCACCTGTGACATTATCTCAACACTGAAAGTGTCAGATTTTGGAGCACCTGGGTTTCAGTTTTAGGATACTCTATTTGTAATTAAAGTTAATTTTCTGGGTTATCCATGCTTCATGCTACTTCATACACACTTAGGAGGAACCAAGTACACAGAAGGATATCTGGTACGCTGCCTCTGACTCAGCATTCAGGCCAATAGTTGCCAATGAAAACACCCCATCGATGCTTGAATCTACCAATAAATTTCTGAGAAAAGAACTGGGATCAGCCATGAAAAAGTATATCTTTCATGTATGGCACAAGAAGAAAAGGAAATCTCTTCTGAAAATGTGTTTAAGTTATGTAACAAACATCATTAATTTAATAGAATCCAAAAAAAAAAAAAATCAACCAAATAGATCATGGTGATCTACAGGAATATTTCTCAAACAAAAAACCATGAATTTATTCTCAGAAACTTGAGAATACTCTATGGCTTTTAAAATGATCTTGTGAACAAAATAAAAACACAATCTGAGTAAGCTCTTCAGAATAGTATATAACCACAAGATTTACATTTACTACAATGATTGTACTGGAACCATATGAACCCTGACTCGTTCAGGGGTAATGAGAAAAGAGGAAAGCAGCCTTGCCAGGTATATGCAGTTTTACCATGGAGAAGGCCAACGCAGTTCTGGCTTGTTGCATGAATGAAGCTTAGAGCAGATGAAAGGAAGAAAGAGAGCTGAGTCACCCAGGGAGACAGGCAGTGAACTTGGAATGTAAGAGCTCTGAGTTGATAGCTGGAGGTTCCCACACACAAGGCAAATGGGATTTAGTTTCAGATTGCAGGTTTGCTCATCACATTAAGTCTGTGAAGCTAAGATACATTTTATTGGTTTTGCTCATGTTTTATTTGTAAATTTGATTTGGTTTTATAATTAAATACTATGAATAAAAAATATACGCTTCCTTTTATATTTATGCATATTTACATAAAATCACTTAAAGATAATTTTAATTAAAATCCACCCTGTACAACCTTAAGAACTAGATTCCTTTAGGGGATTCTGCAATGTTTCTTGAGATGGAGAAATAATCTTTAGAGAGACAAGTCCAGTCTAGTTAGACCAGAAAGCATGCCTATACAATCCAGGCGAATTTGGCTCATTCCTACGCCTACAAACCTAGTTAGTCTGAGTTTAAGAATGAAATCACTTCAAGACAACAATTATCATACTATACCATAGCACTAGGTAAAATTCAGTTTTCTGCTAGTCTCATACCTCCATATCTAATTACTCTGAATTTAAGAATCTAAATTCCTTCAAAGTTAAGTTTTCTTCTAGTCTAGGTACCTACAAAAGATAAGAGCATTCTCAAAAAATGAGCAGAAAACTGGGGGCAGGCAGGTGGCAGGACTTTAAAGTAGAAGCCTGAGCATAAAAGAGCAGGCAGTGTGGGAAGGCAAATCAGGCTGTTAAGAAAACTAGAAAGCTGCCGTCATCCTCAAGAAAAGAAAGTGGGATGGGTGGGCAAAAAGGATGAGCCCAGTGCAAGCCATGATGGAGACTGATCTGACCAAGAACTGACCCTAGACTTGCAAACACATCCACACAGCAAACGCTACCCAGTGCGGGAGACCTCAACCTTCCTATAAAGTGCGTAACAACATTCCAGGGACACTCCATGAAAATAAAACGATACCTTTGCTGAGGCTGCTCTGTCCATGGAGCAGTCAGCTTTACTGTCTTTTTCCTGGTGCTGTTCACTCTATCTATGGAGCAGCCTGCTTGGCCAAACTGAGCTACTTGGCCCAGAGAGCCTGCCTACTTTGGTTGGAGTGTGTGTGTATGTTCACCCACAGGTGCGTAATACTGGTGACTGAACCTAGGGTCTTCACACTGAGCAACATTCCCTGCCCTGTTCATATTTTGAGATAGGGTCTCCCTAAGTCACTAATTTGCCTGGATTTGGGTTAGCACTAGCAATTTTCCTATCTCAGCCTCCTACAGGACTGGCGTTACAGACATCACCACCATGCCAGCTCTACTCTGCTTAACGTTATAACTCACTCTGCTACAAGGCAGTTTGCTGTATTTTTCTATAATAAATCTTCACTTTGATTTAACTGTTACTAGTCTATGCATTCTTTCCACTTTACATGAGACAGCTACTATTCTAGCTGCTAACACTAGTATTGACATTTAGAATGTTTTCCTCACAGATTTGTTTAAGCATTGTTTGTTTACTCACAAGAGAAAAGAAAGCACTTGAAATATATGTTTACAGTCAGCAGGGGAAGATAACAAGAAGTCACCAAGAAGCAAGCTCTCCCTGTCAATCAGTGCTGCGCATGGGCTGCTGGGAAGACAGTCAGACCCCAGCCCCTTCTGGTGCACAGGCTGGGAAATAAGAAGAGCCACCCTTGGCCCTGAATCAAGACCGGCAGCTTCCTGATGCTGTGGGTTTCAAGCAGGAGCCTAAAGATATATCTTTCTATGGTCTGCTGGCCATTTCAGAACTTGGGCAGTGAAATGGTCAATTCATTAGAAAGAAACAGTTTGAAACAACCACTCCCACCCTGGTGAGCCACTGTGAGTGTGACAGGCTGTGGCAGCCCAGAATGGAAGCCACCTGTGCCATGCCGGAACCTGGAGCTCCAGGAAACCAAGCAACCCCTTCCCGCCCTGGTGAGCAGCTGTGAGCATGGCAGGCAACCTCAGCCCAGGACCAGAGCCTCTAGTGTGTAACTGCGCCATGCTGAGACCTGGAGCGCTGGGAAACCAAGCAACACATGCGGGCTGAGAATCAAACATCACACACACACAGCCCACCCCCACCTCCATTAGCAAGTGGGAGCCAGTGATCTAGACATCCCTTGAGAGACTGACCATAGGTAATGTAGCAAATAGGGATGATTTCCTTTTACCACCTCTTTGAAGGCAAATACTTTTATCCCTGTTTTGCTTTGTTCTAACGAATGGTGTTATTTTAGCCTATTTTGTTTGTTGAACTTCAATATACATAAAAGTATGGACAGCTATTTTGAAGAGAAGGAGAGATTCTATGACAGCCATTAGTGACTTCCCTGTTGTCTGGTTTTGAAGACCTAAAATGCCTTCCTCATTCTGTTCGGATCAGTTTTATGCTATGTTGTTTTGTATGAATTCTCTAAATGCAAAGACATGGACAACTATTTGGAAGAAAACAAGAGACAATATGATAGTGACGATCTCAGGTCATCTAGCTTTGAAATTTGTATCTCTTACATTGCTTTCTTATGTCCTATTTTGTTCTGTTTTATTGTGTTTAATTTTACCCCCTTTAAAGTGAAAAAAAAAAAAAAAGAGCACCCCTCCACCCCCATCACTGTAAGTGACCAGCTGTCCACAGAAACACACGCTGCGATGACAGCTGTTGTGGCGAAATGAATTTGATGCTTATAGTGTTTGCTATTTCACTGACCTTGTAGGTCTAGGGCCAGTGGTCTAATTTATCTAGTCAGAGGATAGTGGTATGCAGTGTGGCATCTAGGGGAGAGCTGCTGCTGAGGATGGCAGTCATTGTTAATTCCCTATTATCTTGTTTTGAAGTTCTGTAGCATTTTCATCATTTTGTTGGGTTGGGTTTTATTCTGTTTGTTTTGTCTGATTTTGTTATATCCGATGGCATGGGCAGCTATTTCAAAGATAAGATGTATTATGGTACCCATTTTGGATTTACTATTGTCTTGTTTTAAAGTCCCTTATTGCATTCATTGTTTTGTTTTTATTGGCTCTATTCTGTTCTTTTTTGTTTGATTTTTATGATGCCAGAAGGTATCTGCAACAATTTTAAAGACAATAAGAGGCATTATGGTAACCACTGTTGATTTTGTATTGTTTGAAAATCCTGTGCCACTTACACTTGTTCATTTTGATTGGCTTTACTGTCTTATTTTGCTTGGTTTTACTTATTCTCCTTAAAATAAAAATAAATAAATAAAGCAAGGAAGGAAACAAGCTGAACACTTTGAATGTAAAAAGTGATAATAAAATTCATTAACACCTGGACATATCCACATATATATTCCTTAAATAATAAACTATTTCTATTGTTTTTCTAGAACCCACTCAAGGACAGTTTGAAACCAGATGTTCCAGAATAGACAGGCAAAAAGCAGCTGGCTCATCCAGTCAAGGACATTTGACACCACAAGCTAAAAATCTTCCATGCCAAAAACAACTCCCCTAGAAAAGAAATTTTGACCTGTGAAAGAGGCATGATCGTCTGCATAAGAGCCCTGGAAGTTTCCTTCTTCCCACCCAATCAATAAGCTGCTTCTCCCCAGCTCCCCTCCTACAGATTCCCACTACCAAGAGAACTGGGAAGATTCAAGCTCACAGCTTCTGTGTCTCTGACAACAAAACTCATGCTTTTTTGCTTCTATGAGCATCAGGCAATGACCCCTTGCTGAGTATCAAGAATGGTGGCTAAAAAAACAGTGGTAGCATGGCAGTGTCCTAGTGCCCAGCACTTTAAAGCACTCGTATTCTGGATGGTGTCCTATGACTCTTCAGTCAACAGCAGGAGCTTCCTCTGTAACTCTGAGCTCTTTGCATACTGTGCTCTCTCCCCCTACCCTCTGACATCCACCTTCTGTAGCTTCCAGTCTCCTCAGCTGACTTCCCCACACCCCAGAAGCTAACAGCCCAGCACTATCATCCTCTGGATGAGTAATTTGGATAGAAAGAAATCTCAGTGGCCTTGGTGAGGAGTCAAGAGACATGTTCCCCATAGTTGGCCTGAAAACCATGGGGCAGCCACCGAGACAGATAATGAAGCCTTAGAAAACCAAGGTGCCAGCCCTCAGGAAGGTCAAGGAGGACTGAGGACTCAGTGAAAAGCAGGTGCAGAACTAGACACAGCTATATATTTTGTTTGTATTGGTCTGTTTTCCTCAGTGTTAAAGATTAAACCCAGGGATGGTCTACCATTGAGTTATATCAATCAAAAGCCCTTTTTCCTTTCTGAAACAGAGTCTTGCTAAATTTCCCAAGCTGGTCTCAAACATCAGATTCCCCTGCCTCAGTCTCCCAAGTAGCTGAGGTTGTAAGTGTATGGCACCATGCTGGACTCATAAATTTTTATAAAGCTGAGTTCTGTATTTGAAATATAATATGCTGGGTTTTATTTTGTATGTTGAGTATTTTAGATACCGCTTCTAATACTGGCATTCCTGTATCATACGAAATAAGTTTCGGTAATTTTTCTGCCACTATTGTTGTTTCTAGTCTAGAAAGATGCATTCAGACTGATCAGGAAAGTGTGCTTTTCTTGAAAGGCTCTATCATGGGATATCCACACAACAGCCTCCGCCATGGGTCCCACACACTTAGAACTAAGGAAGTATTGGTGAGCCACACTTCAAAGGTGCCTGATTCAAACAGGGTTGCACTGTGACCGAAATTCACCTTTTACAGAATATAAAATGGAAGCAAAGAATTGTACAAAACCAAATAACTAGAAATACCTTTTTTAAAAAATACCAATTAAATATTTTCTAAAATGGGCTGTGGCAGGCAGGAGACATTTGTATGAACACCTGCAATGCTGAGGAGGAAATGCAGACCCCTCTGCTCTGGGTCTGTGTTGTCTCACACACGCACTACACAGGCCCCCAAGCAGGAATACTGCCCCTCCAACACACATGAGAAGGCCAGCTTGCTCCCTCAAGTGGCTGGTTCTGCAGGACTCCTATGCATGACTGAACGCTTCCCTCGTGCTGCCCTCTACAGGAGCCTGCAAAGACGCTCACTCCATGTGCTGCTGTTTGATTTTGAAAAAAAAGATGATGGCAGATTATTAAATGAAGCAAACTACTAGAAGCTATTCTTAAAACGAGCAAAACTCAGGCATATCCTACTGTAATCTCTTTTCATTGCAGCCTCTGCACTGAATCCAACACTCAGAAAAGGTGGAACCATTTCCAGGTGTTGTCTCTAGGCCAAGTGACTCACTCAGGAGTGTGACATACATTAGATGCTGCAGAACTGCTTAATGGAAAATGGTTACTGAGGGCTCATTATTCCCCCGGCTGCGCACTCTGCTAAGATCCTCCCATGCACTCTCCCATTTAATCCTCACAATAGTGTTGTAGCTCAAATCCACAGCTGGAAGGCCTTCGGAAATGAGAGAACTTATCTGAGGCTACAGCAAGCAGAGAAGAGTTAAGAATCACATCCCACTCTTCTTAATCGAAGCACACGCACCACACTAGACCCTGTAATGCCTCAGCTGCAGCCAGCTTTAAAAAAAAAAAATTCAACATACCAAAAAACTAGCAGCGTTTTTATTTTAAAATAGTTGAAATTAAAAAGTCTATATGGAATGATGTAGCATTTTAAGCAAAAATCCAAGACATCAAGCAATTTGAACTTTGATTTCTAATTGCCTCACGCCCAATACAATAGAAAAAATTGCACAGAAATCACAAAAGGATATACATTAATTTTCTACATAGCTTATTCAATGTTAAGAGAAAAGAACCCAAAAAAGAAGATAAATCTGCGGGGCTGGGGATTTAGCTCAGCGGCATAAGCGCCTGCCTTGCAAGCAGGCAGTCGTGAGTTCGATCCCCGGTACCGATAAAAAAGAAAAAGACAAAAAAAAAAAAAGAAGATAAATCTGCTCATCAGGTACCTCCACTTGGAGACCAGAATCATCTAGATTAAATCTAGATTTTAACATGAGCAATTTCTTTGTTAGAGTCAAAAAGAAATTTTAGCAAACTATTGTTTTCAGTTACAGAATGAATAGAAGAACTGGCTTTTGCACCTAACTTGTAAAAAACTTGTTTAACTTCTCTGGGCCTCCATTTCCTAACTTAGAAATAAAACACTTGGCCTATATAATTCATAGGCTTACTTCAACACTGAACATTTTATCATTCAAAGAAAACTGTTGGCTAAAACAAAAAGCTTGCCTTTTTATAACTTCTAAATTCAGTGATAGCCAACTTCCTTGGTAGCCCTCCTGTTAAAACTGCCCATACTACCCCAGTAAAAACACCTTATGCATAGTGCAAACTACTTTGCTTCTTCAGAGTAAACAAAGCCTTACTAAAATACTGTGCCAATTTTAAATGTTTCTATAGAAAAAGACACAACTTTGCATGCAGTACCCATCATCTATTATTTGACAAAAGAGCACAATCTTGCCTGTTTAATTAAATAAGTCTATTTAAATGCCTTGCTGATCTTCAAAAAACCTGCAAAGAAAAACATCACCCTATTACTGGTGATGAATCTGCTAATGTGGCAAAAGTCTCACCTCAGATGTTTCTCCTGCACATAGCTTCATTAGCTGCAGTAACCAAGTTACTCTGCTTTCTGACATAACTCAAATTTACATCCATGCCACTAAGCAGGGATTCCAAAGAGACAAGCATATATATATATATATATATATATATATATATATATATATATATATAAAAGCCAGTGTGCAATCAAACTGAGCAGACTGCAGAGTCCTGAGCATGCCAGGGTGGCAGGCAGGCGTCTGCAGTCCCTTGAACAGTAGAGCTAACATATGGTGAATCTAGGAAGGAGTGTGTAACATTTTCCTGTCAACAGCCCTAAAATCAGAAGTGGCCAACAGAACTAGGCAACTGACATAAAATGCCTAAAGTAGGCTTGCTGTGAGAAGTCAATAATAAGCAATGACTTTCTCCTTCATGCCAGGACTACACTGGTCTGTTTTGGGGATGGTGGCCACAATAAGCCTCATCTGAAAGGCCAGTACTGAACTCCAGCCAGCTGGTGCCATCTGGGAAGACAATTTGTATTGGCAGATTTTCCAAGTCTCAAGAAAAGCTGGAAATTCATGTTTTCATATGTTCTATCTTTTTTAATTTGATAAAAATGAGGTAACAAATTTATACCTTCATCACCTTTAAATGTATAGTTTTAATAGAAGTATACTTCCAGTGTTGTACCAAGGCTCTTCAGTAACTTTTCTTTTAAAAACTAAAACTGTATGTCCATTACATAACAATTACCATTTATCCCTCCCAACCATTATTCTCCTTCTGTTTCTATGGATTTTTAGAGTACTTTAGACATATTCATTCCTGCTTGTTTTTTATGTGGTGCTAGGAACTGACTGCAGAACTTTGGGCCCTGCACATCCTAAGTGCCCATTTTACCACTGTTACATTATGACCAAAGACACTTTGATTCTTTCTACTGTTGCCAACTTAAACAGTGTGTAGCATTCTGGATGACTATTCACTTGTAACTCCTTATGACATTTATGATTACCTAAAGTACATCCAAGCTCCAAGACTGCAAAAGCCAGCTGCGTGGAGGACAGGTGTGACACTAACATCAAAGTCAAAGAGAAACTGCACAGCTCAGAGGTGTTTTCCTTGCCTGTCTTATACTTTGAAAAAAAAAAAAAAAAAAAAAAGACTAAATCTTTAAGATAAGCCTTACATGAATCCTTACCGTCCCTGCTTGATGCAAGAACCACATGAGGTAGTCTTCCTGAATATCCACAAGACTAGAGATCTCAGGAATGTAAAATGTATCATATTCCACATGCTTCACTTTAAGATTTACCTGACAAAAAGCAAAATGAGGATAACTAAATACAGAGAATGGAAAAATGGCTTCTTAGAGAACATCTCAGCAGGACATTTCACCCTACCATCTATTCACACCAGTGCCTCCTGTGCTCACCTTATATAACTTCTCCAAAAGCTTGAGAGCTGCTGTAATGTAATTATTAAACAGTACAGGTATTAAGAATGTCTTTCTTCCCCTCAGTAGATAAAGGACTGCACCTTTATAGAGGTTTACCAGCTTCATGAAATATTTGGGGCATACCTGAGACCACCAGTTATCTTAAGAAAGAAAGAAAAGATATATTTCAATACATAATCATCAACAAATACGTATGCTTCTGCCTGCTAGCTAAAAACTTCTCTAAGGCCCGACTATAAACATTATTCTAAAATACAGTGTCCCCAAACTGCCTTTTAAAAGAATCTATTAAAATATTGCTGTATAAATTTTTGTAGCAGTTATACAAGAATCCATGGGGTTGTTTTGTTTTGTCTTGTCTTGGCAAAAGCATCTGAATTTTTTCAATTCATTCAGAAGATTAATCTAAAAGTTAATTCCCAGGCTGAATGAAGACAAAATACATATATTTTGGACATGAGGGATATCCCACTGGACTGCTCCAAACAGTGCTCACACGTCCTGGTTATTTCAGCACTGTTCACAGCCACTATTTATACCCTGCATCAAGGATGTGAACAATAACAGGCCTACAAGTGTCACCAACATGGAAACCATTTCTTTTTCTTCTTCCTTTTTTTTTTTTTTTCCACATCAGGAATCAAACTCAGGACCTCACACTTGCCAGGCAGGTATTACACCACTGAGCTAAATCCCCAGGCCCTGGAAACTACTTCTTTCTTTTAAGAAGCATAATTACTTGAGAGACTACTACTTTTATTATTCTTCAAACAATGCTTTCTCTTAACCAAACAAGATTATACCATTGATTTATACGTTGTAAGAAATTCCATCAAAAAAAGCAACAGGGGAGGATAAAATAAAAAAGACAAAATACTCACAATTATTATATATGTCTGCTGGACATCTATCATATTTTCTTAGAGAAATCTTTTGAATGAATACTTGGAAGTTAAGAATAAGTTTATCATTTTGTTTTTGTTTTGTTTTGTTTGTACCAGGGACTGAACTCACGACCTAGCTTTTGCAGGCAGATGCTTATGCCGCTGAGCAAAATCCCGGCCCTTAAGAGAAAGTTTACTTTTTGTGTGTCATCAGATCTGGAAAAGTAAACTTTAAAATCCCAAAAGTTAAAATCTGATACTATTTTTTCAAATTGTTATCTATCTCACAACTGTTAAAACACCTTAGAAAAATGTGCCTCATATGGCTTTATATTTTTAAAAACTAATTACTAATATATTACTGTTTTTGTTATTATTTCTGCTTTCGTGTTTTGTGCAAAATAGAAAAACCAAAAGTAGGCCTCATCAATCAAGGGGAGACCATGCTTAAGTAACAGCTCAGTCCATCTGAACACAGAAGTTATACTGAGTTGCAACAAACACCTAAAAAAAATTACCAGAAGGGTAAATATAAAAAGCCAGGTAACAGACTTCCTGCACTTGATTAATAAAACACCTTGAGTGCTATTCCAAGAGAGACACTCTCCGATTCACTGAGGTTCTCCTCTTACGGAGTGTCCAGAGCCTGAAAAAATCAGTGTGGACTTAACTGCCCTAAAAAAAAACAAACACTTGGTAAGTCCCAACTAGGTAGGTCATTTCCTGCCTCTCCTTTCCTGGATACCTCAGTTTCATCAAATGTATCTGATTCACTCCCTCCCCCAAAATAGATACTGATGAACAAGAGATAGATGGGCACTACCTTATGAGACAGTATTAACTATGAGCAAATGTGGAAGGGAAGAAAATACACTGAATGATCTGACTTTGTGATATTTCAAAATTAAGATGAATCTGGCATCAATTATTTCAAATAATCTAATTGTTCGATTTTGCTAAAATTACAAATAGGATTAGCCAGAAATTAACAGTAAAGAAAAGTTTAAATTTTACACTTTTATCAGCAACAAATAGAAGTAGGATCTAAATCCACTGAGAAGCAAAGGTCACACCAACAAAATAAATAAGCACAGAATCACTTGAGTGATTTTAGCACATTCACCTAATACTTTACTAGGGTTTGTATCCAGTCGCAGAATGGCCATGGCCAAGGGAATAGTCAGTGTTATGTAATACTTGGAATCCTGGAGCAGGGGAAACTCAGGTAATATTAAATAGATTCTCATTGCTTCAACATCTGGAGGTGAACTTGACAACTGTGGAATTAGGCAACTTTCAAAGCTGTTTAAGATCTGTATGAAAGAAAAGAGTAATGAAAAATTCAAACAGGCCTGAGATTTGCTTAATTTATCTCTAAATTCACAAGCTATTTGATTGATTTACTCTGATTCCTACATTATATACAGATAAACTACTATGACCCAGGCACTGGTCAAGGCTCTCAGAACAGATCAGGAGAAGAAAACCTGAAGGCGTCTACCCATAAAGATCTTACATTCTTCAGAAAGATTAAACCAAAGAGAAATGCAAAGAAGGCCAAATTTCCAAAATGAGTTACTAAGTTAAACACAGTACAGGACTTGTCTTTTCACCTTTTTTCCTCTTAAAAGCTGAATTTCTCTATGTATCATGAACACATAGACTAGTACAAAACTGGGGAAGGAATTATTCAATGTAGAAATGCATCTCCAAAAATGTACTTTATAAATGTAGTAAAAAACATACCTGTTCTAAAATCATGGAGTGCTGAGAGTTCATTAACTTCTCAAATAACACCCTAGTTGAGTTCAAGTCAATTCCTGGGATTTTGGGACTTGTTTTAAAATGTTCATCAATTCTAAACAAACAAAACAGCATTGAAGAAAAGAAAAACAAAGCAAGCACTAGGAGAGAAACTACAAATAAAGAAAGTGTGTCTATGCTGATCAGTTTTAAATTTGACCTGGCAGACAAGACCCATCACACTCCAAGAAGCCTATGGAGTCAACCTCCCAGGCATCTCTTTCCAAAAGATGATTTTAAATTTTGAAAATTTTCAACCTTTATACTTTTCAAAGATTTTTACTTTTAAACTATTGAAGTTTATAGTTAATGTTATTTCCCTGATTTACTTCTGCAGATCTTTATTTGTTTTGCCCTTTTCTGCAACTATACACTTAAGCTGTGATACTATGCAGATGCTATGGCTAGGTATTAAAAAAAAAAAAATCACCTGTGCAAACTGGCCAGTTCATCAGCAAATGGCAGATAGAACTTCTCTGAGTCTCCCTTAACCAAGTACTTAAAATAAAAATCAGATCTACAACAACTGAAATATCTCTTAGTTAACACATGGAATTCAATTACATTCACCAAAGGACTAATTTCACAGCAAGGACTAATTTTACTCCCTAATGAAAAGAAGTCATTTCTCCAACTTTAAATACTCGTAGTCTTTCAGAGACGTAAGAGAATCTCTCATAAACTCTCTCTTTTGAATACTCCACATCTATTACTTTACAAAAGAGCTGTCAACTTGCAAAATATACTTCTGTTTATGAGTAATCGACATATCCAAATGGTCTTAACATCCTCTAACAGAAATGTTACAATTTTTAAAAATACAGGTAGAATTTATAACATGTAAAAAATATTTTTATATGTATTGGAACACAAATGGTCAAATGAAGAGCGATGTTTTTCTTTGCTGGATTTTGTTGTTGTTGTTGTCCTAAAAATAAATGTGCCTAAACATTAATTATGCTTTCCATATAATGAGATATACTTTATACTTCTGCTATTTTTTAAAAAAACTATTTTCTGTACATATACATAGGTTTGTAAAAGTGGTCTTCATTCTGGTTAGTTTCCTGGGAGGCATCATGTATACACTGGTTTCCTGTAATAGCACAACTGTCAAGGAAGTGCGGGGGTGCAGATGATGGTGTACAACTGTAATGCCCACACTCTGGTATGATCATGATTCCAATCCCAGCTTGGGCAACTTAATGCCTTAGTAAGAGCCTATCTCAAAGTTTAAAAAAATTTTAAAAGGTCTTGGAGGTAACTCAGGGTAAAGGACCAAAACTAAACCTAAATACTAACAATAACCAAAAAAAGAAAAAGAAGAAGAAAGAAAAAAGAATAGAAAAAATCTTTACCTACAACTGCATGGAATTCATGGTAATAAGGATGAGTAACAAACAAGCCAAGAGCAATTCCCAACCTACATAAAAGATATAAAAGCTATCCTTTTAGAAGAGATTTTCTTAACCTTGCTGCTTTTAACATTTTTTTTTCCTTTTTCCTTTTAATTGGTACCGGGGATGCACTCAAGACTGTCTGCTTGCAAGGCAGGAGCTTATGCCACTGAGCTAAATCCCCAGCCCCACTGCTGTTAACTTTTGGGGACACTTTTACATTGGACAGATAAGACTGTAGGATGTTTACAGAATCCCTAGCTTATCTCAGATGCAAGTGAATGCATCTCCCCATTCCATTAACTTAACCACATAAAATGTCAGCAGACATTGCCAAATACTCCCTGGGGAAAAATAGCAATATCCCCTGAGCAAGAACTGCTCTTCTAAAAGATCAGCATCAACATAATTTAGAGTATCTTTTCCTGTAGGAAAAGGCCAATTACCAAGTATGAAATAAACCTAGTGATCTCATGCCAGTTTCCCTAATAATACAAATAAATGACTTTATAATCTCTCACTGTAAATGAGGAGAGTGAGGACAGTCTCTGAAGTGACCTCTTGCAACCCAGTTAGGAACATGTTTTGGGACAGAAGGGACCTGAGGATTAATTTTAAGTGTCAACTCAACTGGATACAGGATACTCTGATAGCTGGAAAAGCACTATTTCTGGATTTATTTGTAAGAGCATTTCTGGAAGAAGACTGACATCTAAATCAGTGGACTGATTTGGAAGGTCCATCCTCAGGCCTTTCATGTTTTATCAGCCTAAATGTTTTACCAGCAGTTTCCTGGTTTGAAGGCCTTGCACTGAGCCACACTACTAGCTTCCTTAGTTTAGATCACTGAAGGCTTTTTGGAGGCCTCCCAAGGCTCCATAATTATTTAAAACATATCTCCTCGAATCCATTCATCCTATGTTCTGCTCCTTTGAAGAACCCTGGCCACTCTATGTGTTCAAGGGTAGGGATGGGGTTCACACATAGAACTTAGGTCTAAATTGTTGCTATTGTTTGGATCTTGAATGTTCCCCAGAGGCCCATATGTCAATGGTACCCGCCTATGGCACTACTAAAAAATAGCAGAACCTTTAGGGGATATGGTCCAGTAACTGAAAATGACCTTATAAGGGAAATATCCTTGAAGGTGATATTAGGACCCCAGCCCCTCTTCTTTTGCTTCCTGGAGACCATAATGTGAGCAGCTTCCCCTGCTGTGCATCAATATTGCCACACTCTCCTATCGTATCATCACACACTCAAAATCAATGTAGCAAACCAACTATGAACTAAAACCACATGCCAAAATAAATCTCCCCCCTTATAGGTTGACTGTCTCTAAAGTATATTTTATAGTAACAGAAAGCTAACACATCTGTCCTGAGACCTCATTATTCTGGTCACAAATAAAAAACACTGAGGGATGATCAGGACTTGGAATCACCAAAGACCCAAATCCACACCAAAGCCCTTAAGGTGCATCAGGTTCCAGAGGTGAAGCTGGCTAAAGGGACAAGGCCCAGCAAATGACACCTATCCACTGCCTGCCAGTTCCTCCAAATTACAGCTTCCAGATAAGCTGGGTTGGCCCCAAGTCCACGGATTCCCTGAAACCTCTCTAGAATTTGTCCCTCAATCCGCTCCTTTTGAGATAGAAAAAACTATGGAGAAGCACATCAAAGAGATCAATGAGACTATTTAAAGAATTAAGAATTTAACAACAAATAAACTAGGTATAGTGATGCACACCCGTAATCCCAGCTACTTGGGAGGTTGAAGTAAGATGACTGAAAATTTGAAGTCAGCACAGGCAACTTAATGAGACTCTGGCTCAAAAATTAAAAAGCAAGGAAGGGGAGAGACATAGCTCAGTGATACAGTGGCCTGGGTTTAAAACAAACAAACCAAAAACGTACATATGATATGGGTAACATCTTATAACACGCTGAAATTCTGACTTTGAATTACACTACTTCTTCCTGAAACACAGTTGTACTCTTTGGTAGGTACTGTGTCTCTTTGGCAACCAAGCATGAATCAGTATTGGCCTTCCTGACATCCTTTCATTCATTGTTAGGCTTCCAACTTTTGTGAAAATTTCAACTTATTCACTGAATTAAGGCCAAAAAAACATTAAAAAGAACAGAAGTCTTTCACAGCCTTTGGTGACTAAGTATTTATCTAACATGTGAGTTTTTAACACTATAAATTACTTACTTTTTTTCAAGAAAACTTCCATTCCAACAGGCTGCAGAAGATAATATCTGAACGACACCACTACTCACAGAAAGAAAGAAGCTTTTAGTAACAACAAAAAAATTTAAACATCAATATTCAATTAATTATATATTCAATCTTTTAATCCAAAAAAGTTTTATCAGGAGTAGCTAATTCTTACCCAAACAAAGCCTATTGAGGTTTAGATCTAAAATGTCCCCCAAAGTTGCATGCCCTCATAGGCAGCTGATGTGCTGCTAGGAGGCAGGGTCTGGTCAGAAAAGGTCACCACGGGAGTGGCTTCCCAGTGTCTGTCACCCTTTCCAGCTCCCTCCTCTGATCTCCGTGGGGCTGGCCAGAGGTAGGCTATGCAATTCTGCCTTGGAGTACACCAAAGATGCACTGAAATCTCTTAAACTGTGAGCCAAAATAAACCTTTCTTCCTTTTAAATTATGGGTGTTGGGCATTGTGTCTCAGCCAGTGATGAGACAGTGATGGACACAATGCCTGGCTTGGGAAATTTACATACACTTTAGAGAAACTGTGTGTCACACCTCAAAATGGATAAAAACTTAATTTTTCCATTATTTTTTAAAAGCAAATGATGAAAGCTCTTAAAAGAATGTTTAACCCTGAAGATAATCCTGAGTTCTCCTAGTATCAAGTATCTACAACACTCCCTACCTCACCTTCAAACACACTAACACAAAAAAGTTGGGCTACTATTTCCACAGAGATTATTTTTGCAAATTAACAACTAATCTGCCACTTCCTTCTACTTTGCTGCCCATCTGAGAAAAAAACTAAAAATTAGCTAACTGTTTTTCTATTACCTAGATTATATAGGCTCTGAGAAGTTTCTGTGACACTGAATGTGAACTGAACAGTTTCTAGTGAGACTGTATGTCAGGGAATTTGGCTCCTCTCATTTACTATAAAGAGAAGGGAAGGAATAAAACAAATACGCAGCTGGAAAGAATATGCAGTAACTTCTGTGAATCATCAAATATGGGTCAGGAAAGATCTTTAGAGATCACCACTTCTGTCCCTTCATTTTATAAATAGGAAAGCAGAGCTATGAGGATGGACAGTGTCTTTAGCTCCCCCAGTGACAACCAGCCTGCCTTCACATGCCTTCTGACCTTAACTCCTCAGCAAAGCCCACAGAGGCTACACAGATCCTCAGAGCTGCTGGACAGCTGCTCTAGGAAATTCCCCTAACACCTCACTCAGAAGGTGACTCGCAGGGGACTCCGAAGTCAGAGTCCTGCTCATCTTCCCCAGTGCAATCTAGATCATAAAGCGAGATCAATTATACAATTCTCTCGGGACGACCACCCTCAGTCACACAGCTTGATCTCCTCAGTCTAAAATTTAGACTCTTTAGAAAAACAGGAAATTCTGAGGAAATGCAATGAAGATATATAAATATAGCCAGAAAAAAATGCTTTAACAATGAAATAAACCTGAGGAAGGTCTCGATATTTTTTAGTATTTGTGCTGCTCAATATTTTCTAGCATATGTGCAAGCATAAACTATAGTAATTTTAACTATACTTTTTTCCCTATATGACAACCTCCATTTATCTTTAGGAATGGAAAAATGTTGAAGGTTATTTAGATTAGGGAAGATGAAAGCTGTCTTAGATTCAGGGTGCTCTGGAACATGAATGTGAGGGACCCTGCTGCTGTTACAGAATTTAATACTGGGCTCTCCTAGCACAAAGGGCAACTCTGGCCTTCCTCAGCTGGGATTTCAAAGACCTGACACTGACAGGCAGGCTGAGGAGTGTGAGAGAACTGGGAGTGATCCACTGTGTACAGGGAGAAAATAGGACCAAATCCTGTGCAAATGTACAAATAGACTGCCTAAATGTAAAGCTCCATTCACATCCACAATCTCAACATGGATATCGGGAAAACCACTAAACTAGAAAGTGCCTACGTACTTTAGAAAAAAGTAAAGACAAGCAACTACATACTTGATTGTATTTGCATTGTTGTGTTCTGAGAGTTTCTGTCTCCAAATTGCTATGGTTTCATCATTTATTAAGCTGGTATAATGTGCTTGGTTCACGGTCCTGAAGTCAACAGCAGGAGAAGAATTCTAGAAAATTAAGTATAACAATAAAAGAAAAAGAAATTAGAGGGACTGAGGCAGAAGGCTCCCAAGTTTCAGGCACCCTGGATTGTACAGCAAGACCCTGTGTGGGGGAAAAGTTGTTATACAGAATGGAGCATTTCTCTTCCTCCTTACGTGTCCTCTACTCTATATCCATGACTGTGGCCCTGACGCCCCCTCTAAAATGGGGGCACCAACTTCCCCCGCTACTGACAACTCACCCTTGCCCTGCTCTTCAGACCTGCTTGTAGCAACTACTCTGGCCCCACTGTACGTGCTGGCACAGTTAGGTGTGGCGCAGAAGCCCATCTCCTGCCCCAACCATGGGACTCAGTGAGGGACAGGCAGTGACTGATGTTTAACTTCTCTCCCTGCCCAGCACAGCCTCCTGCGCCTTTGAGCAGATGCTGTGCGACAGTGAGTGAACCTTTAAGAACCCTGAACACAAAAGTCTGCCTACCCAGGGAAAGAAAACAAAAACAAAAACAAAAACAAAAAAATCAAGCCAGGCAGACTTTTGTGTTCAGGGTTCTTAAAGGTTTAAGAACTACTATCTTAGAAGCCTTAGTGTTATGAGGAAAGACATCTCTTTCCTCATAACACTAAGGCTTCTAAGATAGTAGAAGATAGTAAGAAAGACATCTCTTTCCTCATAACACTAAGGCTTCTAAGATAGTAGTTCTTTTCCATAATTGTTTACCAGACTTCCAACAAAATGGATTATTAAAAAACTCACTGAAGTCACAATTTTCTAGGAAATAATATGTATACACGTGTGTGTGTGTGTGTGTGTATAAAATTATTTTTTGAGACAAAGTTTTACTACACAGTTCAAGCTGTCCTTGAGCTCACTTTGTAGCCCAGGTTGGTCTTAAACTTGTAATGTCCTCCTGCCTCAGCCTCCCAAGTGCTGGGATTTCAGGCATGCACTATCAAGTACGTAATAAATTAAAATTTAATGCCTCATAATTTCTTCCAAATACATACCTATAAATTTGTAAGGAAAGTGACAAAAAGATATCAACAAGGGTCTTGAAGATTCTTATCACTGCTCAAACTGTCCACCTTTATGCAGTAAGATTTTCTACTGCTAGTTTTCAACCTAACTCCAAATTCTTCCTGCTCTAGAACTAAAAAAAAAAAAAAAAAAAAAAAAAAACCTCATAGTGCTCCACACCTCCTACACTTGGTACTAACAAAAAGGCATGGAGTAACATTAAAGCATTCATCCATCAGTTCATAGGATGATCTTTTCTCTCCTTTGTACTTCTACATAAAACAACTGTCAAGGCCAGTCATAATGGTGTACACCTATAATCCCAGCACTCAGGAGCCTAAAGTAGAAGGATCCCCACGAATACCAAGTCAACCTGGGCTACATACACAGTGAGTGTAGCTGACATGTCGTTAGGAGGCTTAAGGCTGGCCTGAACTACACAGCAAGACCCTATCCCAAAAAACACCCCCCCACACACCGCAATGTAACTTTCAAAAGTAAATACTCCTGGTTACTTTTTTATAATTGTTAGTTTAGATGCCCCTACTAAGAATACACTAGAGATGTGTGTCGAAATATCTGATCATTTGGTTCTTGATAACAACTATTCTACTAACATGATCAGACATACACTGAGAGAACAAAAATACTCTTGAATTACATACCACAAACTCTTAAGCCAAAGTGGACACTTGATCAATTCCAGTTCTAAAACTATTACTGTTGTGCATATTTTAATTTTCTCTAATCAAAAGGATGACTGAACATTCGCAATACAAACTTACAAAGTGAATAAGACTTACAACTATTTTCTCATTCTTCATTATCTGTTCAAGAAGCCATAGATACCTTGGGTCCTTGCGAGGCAAATACTCTGCAACTAAGCCACCCTTCCAGCCTTCTATGACTTCTAATTACACACAGTTAAAAAGAAAGGAAAATGTTCTAGATAAGTGTTTCTCAGTGTTGGCTGGGCTGTGTACCACCAGGGAGCTTTAAAAATGTTCCAATAGTCAAATCACACTCTAGATCCATTAAAATGAAAATCTCCAGAAGTTTCTGTAGTTTTTAAAGTTGCCCAGGTGATAACCAGGGACAACTAAGATTTACAGAAAAAGATCAAGTCAGCTAGCAGGTTTTGAGGTCAGGACAGACATACACATTCCTGACAATTCTAGTATACTCTCTCTTCAACGCTATCAAGAGAACAAGACAAATGGGAAAGGAGAGGCTATAGATTACACTAAGTTGCCAAATCCTGGACTCAAACATATCAAAGGAGTATCTGAATACAGATTGGGCATCCTTAATTCAAAAACCTAAACTAAAAAGACTTCAAAATCTAAAACTTGGTGAGTATCAACATGATGCTGCACTTGGAAAATTTCATATCCAAATTTATTAACATTATTATATAAAATTACTTTCAGGCAAACTATATAGGTATACATGAAATATAAATGAATTCTACATTTAGACTTCAGTCTTATCCTCAAGATATCTCATTATGAATATGCAAGTATTCCAAAACTGCACAAATCTGCAATTTGAAACACTTATTTTCTGCTCCCAAGCATTTTGGATAAGAACACTCCTGTTACCTCTGTGTGTCTGTGGAGAGAGGATTCACTGGGGATGGACCACAGTGAGTGATGAGTCATACCCCCAGCTCTTTTTATTTTGAAACAGGGTTTTGCTGATCTCCAATTTGTGATTCTCCTGACTCAGCCTTCTGAATAGCTGGGATTATAGCTGAGTGCCAGTGGACCCAGCTGGTAATTCTTCTGCCTTGAGGGCAACATGAGTAAATGAATGAGTCAGTGTTGTACAAAAACAGAGGCTGTAGCTACATGGATGGATGCTTTTCCTTCGTCTTTAAGTGATACGATGACACAGCAAGAATATAATGTTCTCAGTCTCTGTATCTAAATAAACACCTATGTTTAACAGTTTAAGTAAATGTATATACGTTTCATTGTTAAAAAGAGCAATACCTTTGTAAGCAATAGTCCATTTTTTTATCTTAAATGTTTAATGCACACCTCTCTTACCAATTGTCTCAATTTCACTTCCTTTTCATCAGTGAGTTGCCTTCCATACTCAACAATGTCAGTAAATGTAAAATTCAGCTATACATATTAGACTACTTATAAAAGGAATGGCCAGCCATAGTGACACACACCTGTACTCCCAGCACCTGGAAGGCTGAAGCAGAAGGAGAACAAGTTTAAGGCCAGTCTGGGCTACATAGTGTCTCAAAAAACCAAAGGAAGCATAACAAAACTAAGTTTTATATTCATGAACAAACCAAAATAGGTTATTATTCAAGTCAATTTCTTAGGGAAATGAATACTTAAAACTCTACTACTTATGAACAAAAAAGTTACTGCAGAGCCACTGTGGTTTCTATATTTTGCTTAACTGGCATTTTGAAGAAAGAAAAAATAAGCTCAGCTTTCCTCAAGATTTCTCTGGGAAGCTATGAAGCTGAGCCTCAAATAAGCCTCAAGTAGCAACCCACAGTACGCCAGATGGCAGCACTCAACAGCCTTCTTCAGTCTCCTGACCTGGAAAAAAAGAGATCGCTGTCAGCCTCAGCTGGCCACGGGCTGCAGCCTGAGGCTTCACCAGTACCTTCCCTGCACAAATCAGAATTGTAATGGCTAAAGGACAAGAATTTTGTACATTTATAGATGCCAACATACAAACACCAGACAGAGTTTCCAAGACTGAAAAGGCCCTTGTTTCCTCATTTGCTCATTTTCTTCCCAACCAACTTGGATTCTTTTATCACTAAGGCTCCCCTTCCATGTCCTACATGGTTCATCCTCCTGGGATGCTTATGAAAGTAGGAGGAAGGGCACAGAGGAAACAAGCACAGGACAAACTCATACAGCCCTTTTTAGACTGAGACCTGGTGGATGGGAAGAGTGGAATGGCAGTGTTATCACAGCTTCTTGGAGTCACATGAGACTCACCTGAAACCCACCACTCTTCCTGGCTCATCTACCACTCTTCCTTACAGAGACACAGCAGGGAGACCTAAGCATGGGGTAGTAAGCAGATTATAAAGAATAACAAGGCAGGGAGTAGCTCAGCTGCACAGTGCCAGCCTGGCAAGCACAAGGTCCTGAGCTCAATTCTCAGTACCCCACCAATAACAAATATCTATAAATTCTGACATGTCTGTTACACACACTACACAATCAAATAAAGACATCCAATATACTAAGTCCTAAAATACCTAGAATATGTTGTTGCTTAACAGCAAAGGAAAGAAATTAAGTCAAGGGGCTGGGTATTTAGCTCAGTGGCATAAGCGCCTGCCTTGCAAGCAGGCAGTCATGACTTCGATCACTGGTACCAATAAAAAAAAAAAGAAACAAAGTCAAGTAATGTCAAAGCACAAACTCTCTAGGCTGCCTGACACTTCTTTTAGAACAAACATGGATATAAGTATTTAAATTATAAATCAGAATGTTATGATTTTAGTAACAGGACAACTACTGCAACTTCAAAGGAGCCAAAGAGAGATAACAGAATACTTCAAGGTTTAGTTTGCTTGTTTTAATAAGACAAAATTGGTAGAAACAAAGTAACAATGCCTTTGTGTAATTATTTATTAAACAATTACAGATTCACCAGTATTGCACCCCAAAGTAATAGTCAAAAGAAAATTTTACCTCATATTTTGAGCAAAGTACAAAAGTTTGGTCTCCTCCAGAGAAGATCTGCTTAACAATATGATATTTAAAGCGATCTGTCAAAAAAAAAAATTCCAACAACACATTTTTCAGTAATTGGAGTTTCTCCTTGATCTCTTTTTCTGATACTCTGAGACATGCTTCAGAGTGGTTTGTTACCCACTTTACTTATGTCAGAGAAACAAGTTTCTCTCCTGGCTCCTTGCCAAGAACAACTACTACTTCAATTGAAAATAAACATATAAATGCTATTAATACTTTTAAGAAAAAAGATACCAAAATAAATTATACCTTATTATGGTCAAAACATTAATAGCAAAGTGGAAGTGACACAGTGTAAGCAATAAGAAAAAGGCTTGAATTAGGCTGACCTGGATTTGAATCTTGCCTCCAGAATCTTTATGGGCAAGTTACTTACTTACCAGGAAGACTCATTCCCTTATAAACCACAGTAATTATTTTGGCTTAAGTGCTTCACATCATAACAGAACTTAGCTACCCATTCAATAAATGTCAACTATCATTATTAGCAACAACATAAAATTTATATACTACCATCAACACCCGTGGTGCTAACATTTTATGCTTTACCTCTTTAGGATCTCAACCACAGGGTTTCAGACATAGTAAACACTCAAATATTTGCTGATTTCTCTTGTAAAAAAAAAAAAAATTCATATTAATTCCTTCCAAGACTTCAAAATCAATGTGTTCCTCACCTAAAATATCATTAAATGTCAGTGAAAATCACCCTTACCAGCTCGTGCCGAAAGCTGGCCACTGTGTGCCGCCCAATAACCCTTCACAGGAGATGGGCACTTAACGTTGCAAGTGTGTCCAGTTCCTAGTTGACCACGAGCTCCACAACCGAATGCATAGATGAGTCCAGAAGAAGGCACAAAGGCTAGGGTGTGCTGTCTGTGAGGGAATAAATGAAGGCACTAGTATGCTTTCTATGAATGAGGTTGCACACAACGATGCTCTGATTTCTACTTCACTTCGTTCCTTACCCATGTATGCCCTGTCCCCTTGTTGCTCTGCTCATCTAAAACCCTTCCCTACTAAATCCTACTAAGATCTGACTTCCTCCAATTTTACCACAAATACATATGCTGTTAGGAGTTCTCAAAACGACAGTGGTTAGAGGTATTCTTGTTCTCTGTCACTATCACAGCAAGTCATGCCTAGGTTCCAGGAGCACTCACCTGCCACAGGCGATCTGAGTCACTTCACTGCCCATCAGCTCTAGCACTCTTCTTGGATTAACCTCATCATTCATGGAATCATGCCCCAGCTGCCCACAGGAACCAGCACCGAAGGTAAACACACCTCCACTCTGACAAGAAACGAATGCCATGACTTCAGTGCCTGAGTCTGAGGGCACCCCTCTGAAACCTGTCTACACAATTTCCATCACTCACCTGATGCTCAACTAAAATCATTTTGCATTCAATAAATTTAAAAAAATATAAAAGGGAAATTGTTATCAAATAAAGGTAGCATTAAGGAAAATGTGGGCCCCCTATAAAATTTAAAAATTATTAAAAGTACAAGAGTCATTAGGAAAAAGTAAAAAGGAGAAACAATAAGTGAAATGAGATAATTTTGCATGGTTATTTACACATAAAAACTTAAATGCTTTGCAAGCCCCATCATAAGATTTTTTAAAACTGTATTTGAAGCCTGGTGCATGGTACATGCTTATAATCCTAGCACTTATGAGGCTGAGGCAGGAAGACAGCATCATATTTGAGGAGGTGGCTGGACTACATAGTGAATCTGAGACCAGCCTGAACTACTTGGTGAAACTGTCTCAAAAAAGAGCTATATTTTAACAAATGCTAAGGCATTTTACTAAAGTAATATATATAACAATATTTACTCAATTTGAAACAATTTCATTATAGAATATAATTGTATTAGAAACAAAACAAAGGTTGATAATTTTAAAAATTAATTAAATTGCGATCTTTTTTTTTTGTCTTTTTCATTTTTATCGGTACCAGGGATTGAACTCACGACCGCCTGCTTGTAAGGCAAGTGCTTATGCCACTGAGCTAAATCCCCAGCCCGAAATTGCTATCTTTTATATTTGCAAATGGCATTTGTTAAAAGGACACAGCATATTATTTTATATACATTTTTATTTATATTGAACTATTTAAATAAAACACACATATAATCTTTAAAAAAGCACTCTATTGGGAAAACAAACTAATGCTGAAAGGAACTTTCAGGTTTAAATCACAATACTATAAACACCACCACTACTCTAATCAACTCTAATCACCATCTCATACCCTGCTCTACCACAGTTCTCTGTGCTTCTTACCTTCGTGAGGACTGCTGTGTGCTCCTCTCCACAACTAATGTATACAACCTTCTGTGTTCGTAAGAGTTTCACATGGCATGGAGACTCTCGATCTGGAAGATAAATTAAGCATTAGAATGTAACTGGTCATGGGGGTAAAACATACTCAGCTATCTTAGGGTGAATCTGAGGCCCTCTGGCTCTAACCTCTACCTGGACGGCCAGCACACCTCAACGGGCCTGCAGACTAACTCATGGCTCCCACAGTGTAACTCTGCACACCTCCCAGATCACCCCAATTCCATTCCCTGGCATAGCAACATTACCCTTTGAGCTTTTCCTCATTCCAAACCACACATCCAATGAGGAACAAACCAACTGGCCTCATCTTCAAACAGTAAAAACTCTTGACTTCACCCCCACTACCTCCAAACTGGTCTATCCCTTAACCCACAATAGCTGTAGTCAAACTGGACCACTCTTCTCAGAACAATTAATGGCTGAGGGTCTAGCTCTGGGGAAGACCATTTCTTGGCAAGCATGAGGCACTAGGTTTAATCCTCGACACGAGAAGAGAGCAAAGCACTTCGTATCTTCTTCTCTCAAAAAGATAAGCCAAAATCCTCACCCCACTGCACAGGGCCTTCAAGTAGCACCTCTGACCACCAGCTCTACCCACCTCCTCTTCTTGGCCCATTTCCAACATACATCATGTAAGACCTGTTGTAAGTATAAGGCTTGACTTGTAAGTATAAGACTTTCCCAGTGCCCAAGCTGTCTACCAGCACTGTTCTCAGCTCAGCACTGTTCCCTTGGCAAACATAGGATGTTGTAAAAGAGACAATGGAGCACAGAATGTTACAAGCAATAAAACACCTGAAGATACCCAAACATTTACTCCAGACGTCTCAAGGACTTTGCCCACTGATGCATGAGACATCCAGAAAACTCTAACCATTCATGTTTACTAAGATCTTCCCACCTAAAGTCCCGTGTGTTCTTTCAAGCTCCATAAAAAAATTTTTTTCTTAAAGGCCTGCTTTTCTTTGATCCCTGCAGATACCCTTTTCATCCTCTGTCTGCCTGCATCCAGGCACAATAAATTCCACGCCATGTTGTTTTACACAAGCTTGGCAGTCTCATCTGGTCTCTGCTTCATGCCATTCCTTATAGCAAGTCCTGTTGTCTCTGGATGGAACATTTTTCACCTAGATAGCTACATCCCTTACCTCCTATAAGGCTCTGTTCAAACATGTCTTTGTGGAAGAGATCTTCCTGAACACCTTATATAAAGCAGAAAGCTTGCTATCAAACTCTGACACAGATATTTATTGGTTTGTGTCTACCCACTATAGATTTCTCTCTTCACAATGCAAGGCCAGCACACAGCAGATCCTCATGAAGCATGTATTAATCAAATGAATGTGCTTTTGAATGGAAGAGGTACATATTAAAGGTTTACCTACCTTTTTCATCACTGAGCCCTAGTTGCCCTGCATTATTCATTCCCCAGCCAAAAACAGCTCCTGAGAGAGACAGGGCAAAGCTGTGAGCGCCTCCTGCAGCCACCTGAGCCAGCGGGATCCCCTCCAGGGACCTCACCCTCTGAGGGCTGGTTTGAGAGGGGAACTCCTTTCCTAGGCCCAGTTGCCCATGGCTGTTTTTTCCCCAAGTGAAGAATTGGCCATCTAAAATAAGAACAAGCAAACTGATATTACCAAAACAAAACAACAACAAAAATTCCATACGGAAAATAATCCAGTTGTTAAAGTCATTTGGTAGTGGTCCTTACATATAACAGCACAGGAAAAAAGACACTGCATGCTTTAAGATGACAAAACCAAAATTCCCACTTGATACCACAACAATTAAATAAACTGAGTTAAAGCAACTGAGTTATACTACCCTTCAAACACTATTAACACTTCTGCAAAGAATATATTAAAGGTTTAAATAAGTTCAACTTGGAACAGGACAATTACCAGGATTAGGTCTACTAAGCAAGCTGAACTTAGTTCTGGCCACCCTGAGACCACAAGACCCAGAACTTCAGGAGTCCAGCTACGACCACCCAGGCTCCTCTGCAGATGACTAAGCAGATATGTAAGTACAAATATACTGCAAAGGGAATGATTTTATTTGATTCTCTGACTCCTAGTGGAATGGAGCTCAAGAATAGGTAACAAAAATAAACAAAATACCTCACTATATGCTCAAGAACACCTTCTATTCTTATGCAGCCACTCATTTCATTATTCACACCCTAAAGAAAGAATACACTAGACAAAAGGCTAAGCACTGTCACTGCTCAACAACATAGAAAGCCTTACCAGCTAAGGTTTTGACTTAGTTGATACATAACCTAAGGAGAGAAACATTTTCAAAATTAACATAGCATTAACATATGCTTAGTGTATTACCAGTTGCAAGAGCCAAGCAATGCCAGTTGCCACAGGAAACTTGCAATATAGTCTGCTGGTTCAGCTTTTGTATCAACCTAAAACAGGAAAGGTTTTTTTAAGCTAGTCTTTTCATATGAAAACATAATCATCAGAAATATCCTGGATTAAATATATATTTGTAATAAATTATATCATTTTGCCAAGAGACTTCAAAAAGCCAAACGTACAACCTTTTTTTTTTCCTTTTCTGTCTTTTTTTTTTGGTACCAGGGATTGAACTCATGACCTTGCACTTGCCAGGTAGGAGCTTAGGCCACTGAGCTAAATCCTCAGTCAAATGTACTAATCTTACATAGCTCTATTACTCTTTTACTAGCCTCCTGCTTGTTAGGTAAGTATTGTTTAAAAAAGGGGGGGGGGGCTAGAGATGTAGCTTCATGGTAGAGCACTTGCCTAGCGCTGGGTCTGAGCTCCAGCACAAACAAACTACCACACTCAGACCCTTAGATTCATTTCTACAATTCTGTTACTTCCCACCCTGACATCTCCAAATCAGAGTGTATGGTGGAGGGCAGGCATGCAAAACAACTCCTAAAATGCCTGGAATCTGAGAGACTGTCTTTTTGCAGGGGTGAGGTGATGAGGTGATGACAGGGTGACTTGCTTATTCCTTGCTTATAAGGACCAAGGTAGAATTAAAGAATTAAGACTTTTAGCCCCATCACTCCCAGCCTCCAGGGAGGTGAGGAAAAAGCAGAAGTTAAACTGATCATTGATGGTGAAGAAAGTAATTGGTCATGTACATGCAGTAAGTATCTATAAAAACCTACTAAGGCAGGTTCTAGACAGATGAACACCGCAAGGGTCCAGCAGGGTAACGAGTTCATAAGGACATGGAAGTTCCACACCCTTCTCTCATACACCAAATCTTAAGCAACTCTCAGCTGTATAAGCTGTATAACAAATGAGTAAAGGTTCCCTGAGTTTGATGAGTCACTCAAGCAAACAGAGTGGACCCAATGAATTAGTTATGGGAACTACAAATTAGAGTTGGCCATTCAGAAGCACAGGTAAAACAACCTGGGGCTTGCAACTGGCATCAAAGTTGGAAGGACACTCTTGGGGACTGAGCCCTTAACCTGTGGGGTTCAACCAATAGACAGACGGCTAATGAGGCTACAGAATTGTTTGCTTACTGGTGCAGAAAATGCCCTACATATTTTAGGAAAAAGGATACTGTTTTCCTAGGCATACAGAGAGACAAATGGAATAAGCTTCAGAAGAGATCCCTAAGAATATGACGAGTGTGCAAACAGCTTTATGAGCCAGCAAAATGGTTTTCCTGGGTACATATTCAAAAGACAAAAGAAAAATCCCACATACTATCTGTATGACCATATTCAGAGCAGCACCTGTAAGAGCCAAGAGGCAGAAGTGAGCCAAGTGACTGTCCAGGATGAACAGCTAACTGAAATGGGGTACAGGCATAAGCCACTTTATTGTATGTTACTCTACTGGCCTCCTGGTATGGAGCTCTTCACAAATTGAAGGTCTGCCACAACCCTGTATCTAGCAAGTCTATTAGTGCTATTTTTCCAATGGTTCAGTGATCATTTTTAGCAATAAAGTGTTTTTAAATTAAGGTACATAAACTTTCTTCGACATAATGTACTACAGTACAGTGTAAATATAACCTTCCTAAGTTCTAGAAAAATAGAATGTGTGACTCACTTTATTGTGATATGGTTTATTGTAGTGGTCTGAAGCCAAATCTGTACTATTGCCAAGATACACCATAAAAATGCAATATAAATCAACTCAAAAAAGAAGAAAGCAGGCACAGTGGCACATACTTGTATTCCTAACAATTTAGGAGGCTGAGGAAGAAGGATCTTAAGAGTGTGCTCAGATTGGAGAACTGAGCAGATCCTGTCTCAAAAATAAAAAATAAAAACGGACCTGGGGTTATACCCAGTACAAAAGTCCTGGATTCACTCTCAGTAGGGGAAGGGGATTCTGACATGTTTGAAGGATAACCTTGGAGGACACTATTCAAAAGTGAAATATGCCAGCCATACAAAGACAATACTGTATGATTCTATCAACAGGCTGGCCCTCAGGGTCCCTGAGGCTGAAAATAAACCTATCCCACCCTACAAGATAAGTCTGTAGATTCACTGCATTTCCTTACAGAAAAAGAATTTTTAGGACATGAGAAGCATTTATTAGACAGATACAGGACACAGTCAAGAGTGGAGGATGGTGCTTGCTTCAGCAGCACATACACTAAAATTGGAATGATACAGAGAAGATTAGCATGGCCCTGATCAAGGATGACTCGCAAATTGGTGAAGCATTCCACATTTTTTTTAAAAAAAAGGGTGGAAAATCGGTGCTCAGAAGGAGAAATGAGACATATTACAAGAGTTGGATATATTTAAGGGAAATTTTCAAGGGGTGATCTATGAGGTATATTTCTATAGTCTATTAGGTTACAATGCAAACCATCTATTGGGATTTGAAGTTGAGATCTGCTACCAACCAATACTGCTGCTTCCTTGGGGTTGGAGGAAGCACAATTTATGGTGAAAAGACAGATCCAGAGAATGTATTTATAGGTTGGTTATTTTAAAGATCTCTAGGAAATATTCTTTAGTCACAATTACCTTTTCTCCTTTTTACCACATGAAGTACCTAATCACATTCATACAATAGATTTTTACAAGATAAAAAAGACTGAACACCACTTACACAGCAATGTGAATATACTTGATACTACTGAACCACATACTTGAAAATGGCTAAGATGGTAAGTTTTGTGCTATATATATTTTGTCATGGTTTAAAACAACCTATTAGCAATGCCTCCAAAACTCTAAAACTCTCTTCAATGGTAAAGAAGAGAATCATAACTGTAATTTCTCGTCTAATCATATTCCTTTGCTGGCTCAAGTGAAAAAGAGAGACAAGAATAACAGTTACTTCACAGGATTATGGAGAGAATTAAATGAAACATTCTATGCAAATTCTGGGTATGCTTAGCCCTACCTGGCAGTTATGTAGCATGGTAATATCTCCTACTCTCAATGTTTTTTTCCTACTCTCGATTTTAACAGCTGACAGGTTTACATGTTTATCAGTTCTGTCACAGGAACTAAGAAATAAGAAGCATACCCACTCAGGAAAGGCACATTTTAGAAGGCAGGTGTCCAGTGTAGGAGGAGCGTATTTTCTCAAATGTAAAAAAATTAACAGATTCACATACACATTTAAGATCAAATAAAATTGAATTATCTTTCTCTCACTGAGCTAACTATACATTCACATATAGTTGTTAAGAAATAACATCTCCATTTCCTATCATCTCTTTTACTCTGCTCTTTACTGAGTGAAACTCCATTGTGTACATATCCTCTCATAAAATGCTTTTTTTAAAAACCAGAAAATGCATCATGCTTGAGGACCAATGTGTCAGGAGCTATGCAGCAACACTTTTTCCTGTCCATTTTCAATCAAATTCCCCATTCTACTCCTTTAAACTATTACAACTTTCTCATTTACCGTTACAGAAAAGAAAAAGGCTCAAAGGAAAAATTAATATGAAAAGTATACCCCTAAAGTGGAGAGAGAGTACTGTAATGATTAAGCGTCATCTCTCGCCCCTAAGAGCTACCAATCTATCCTCCAGTTCTAAAACGGTGTAAGCAGACCTAGTCAATTTGATTGGCTTTGGCAGCCACTGGGGAGGCTATAAAAGCACTCTATTGGAAATATCTGGGTGGGCTACTGAGGCATAAATTTGGGTACTTTATCTGGTTCCTTGCCCCTTCTTTTCTACACCACTGCCCTGATCTGCTTCTCTGCACCATGAACTAAGTATCTATGCTCTATTATGCTCTTCTATGCCATGATTTTTATGCGTTGGAGCCAATCCACCATGGACTGAATCCTTTCAAAACACGAGCAAAGTTAAACCTCTACCTCTCTGAATTGTGGGTGCCAGGTATTATAATTTTGCAACAGAATTGTTGATTAATATAGAAAACTGGTACCAGGAATGGAGAAATTCCTGTTACCATACCTGATCATATGGTTCAGAAGTGTTTGAAACTGGTCTACAGGAGTAATTTGGAAACATTTAAGAGAGGGAAGCTACATAAGGCTTAGAAAACTATAAGCAGAGATTGACAGACAGTCTGGTCAGAGATCAGAAGATCACAACAGTGATATGAATGCAGATAGACTACAAATGCTCATGAGATTTCAGTTGAGAGCAAGAATTCTTTGGGTAGTTAGACTAGAGGTCAGGTACGCTACACTCCGACAGAAAATACTTTAAAAAGTATTTTTGTTTATATTTTGCCCATCTTTCCTGAAACTGCAGGAGACTGAAAATGGTTATAGACTAATTAATCTGGCACAGAAAATTCTAAGGCAGCTCAACATTCAGACTGGAGCATACATACTGCTGGCTGTTTTCAGTCAAATTTATAATGAGAATTAAGAGGCAAAAAGCAGAATGCAAAAATTTAAAAACTTAAACTTTGCCTCAGAAGGAATTGTGTATAAAATTGAGGCCAAAGTGGTATGGCTACTGAAGAGATTAGTGCATTAAAAAGAAACAACATATCTTGTACAGGATCAAGACTAGAGACACCTTAAAGGCATCTCACAAATCAACCAGGCTCTACCCACTACAGGCTCAGAGTACAAAGGTATAAATTTTTCATGAAGAAGAAAGTCAATGGGCTCCTCTTTGAGAAGCGCCTCTTAGAAAATTTGTCTCCTAGGATTCATTTCACTGAGCTCAGCCATCACAGGCACTGACATGCTGCAGCTGTCATGGTGCAAGCGGGCCTAGCTAATGCTCAAGGCAGCAACAGATCCTGACATCACCCATGTGATACTGGTTTTACCAGCACGCAGAATGCAAGAGCTGTGGGTCAGGAAGGATTCTACCTAGATTCCAAAGGAAACCTTGGATGCCATGCAAGAAGCCCCCAAGAGGCCTGTGTGTAAAGCTATGAAAATAAAGCCACAGGTGCAGTGGAGAATTCAAGTCAGAGATGCCAGATATATGGACCTACAAGCCGCATGCTGTGAATGGATCCACCCCATGAGAGGAGTCACCTGCATTGCAACCAACAAGCTCATCAGGATGTGGCCACCAAAACCCTCTAGAACTCATACTTTACCACTATGTGCCCCAGGATGCCAGAAATGAAGACACAGAATGTAATGTTTGCCCTGCTTGGTTTTGGTCTTGCTTTGGTCTGATTCTTTTCTATTCTCCTACCCCTCTCTTTTGAAATAGGAATGTTTATGCCATATTACCTTGGAATTACATAATTTCTTTTAATTACTTATTTGTTTACAGAGGTTAAAAGATAAGAGTTTGCCTTGAGTCTCAGACAAAGACTGGATTTTTGAAAAATGCTGAAACTGTTACATAAGAGAAGGCATTATTACATTCTCTATTGTGCACAGGACAGTTGCAACACATTAGGCAGAATTACTAGCTTGTTGCTATATTTGAAGATTAAATGTGGTTTAAAATGATTTTTGGCTGTCAAGCTGATAAGGGATGAAATTTAAGCGGTTAAGCTTTGTTCTGTGATTGGCTTGGGAGCCAACACAAGTCCAGGTGTGTCTGGGTAAGTCATGGAGACAGGACCTTGGTTTCTGTATCTGGTTCCTTATTCCTTCCTCGCTGGCACTGTTTCCTGCTCTACCTTCCAGCTGCCAAGCCCTATGCATCTTTGTTCCACCATGCCCTTCTGCCATGAGGTTCCAGCCTTGGATCCAGCCCGTCATGCACGGAAACCATAAACCAAATTAAACCTCTCCCCTCCTATAAGTCATGGCTGTTAGAATTAGTGACAACAAAGTTGAGTAAAACAAGAAGTAAACTAGTCCAAACACACACTGTGTTTTACCTATTCATTTCATCCTATAATATCAGTAATTCCTTAAGGTACCCAATAGAGCTCCGTTTTTATATTAGAAAACTGAGCCTTAGCAAAGCTGTACAATTTATCTGAAGTCACTCACCTTCATAATTGGGCCAGTAGTGGAATCCAAAGTTGTCTGATTTTTTAATTTACTTATTCTGCAGTATTGGGGGTTGAACCCAGGGCCTCCTTACTGAGTTATATGCCAGTCCTTTTTTCACTTTGATACTGTTTCACTAAATTGCTAAATTTCCCAGGCCGGCTTGAATTTGCAATCCTCCTGTCTTGGATTCAAAGCTGTCTGACTTCAAAACTACATTAATTCCCACAACACCATTCTAGTACTTACCACAATACCATTTCCACAATATCAATAATGAAATCATTTCAAATAAATTACAAAACAAATCAAAGTTTTAGAAATCATTTATAAATTAGACATGGCTAATGAAAATAAACTTATACATAAATAACACAAAATAACTTAATTTTTAAGTCTTGAATCTTTGGTCATGAATAAATAAAACACCTTTGGTCATTACTGTTATAAATCTTTTCCCTAATATTACAAACAATGTAATAGAACTACAGCACTGCTTTCTTTACTGCTACTATCCCTTATCACCAAATTAAGTTAATATTTATAAGAAATGAACTGAAGACATTACCTATTTTAAATCAGGAAGTGAACTAGATCACTCTTACCTCCATGTTTCTCTTCTTTTAAACAGCCTTAAAGACAGAAAAATTTAAGAAAAGAAAAAAGGGGAAAAAACATATTATCCTTTAACAAGGACAACAGATAGGGGAGAAAAGATCATTTGTTAAACAAACTTGTACTACGCAATATATGGCCAGCCTTAGAAGTGAGTAGTCCATATTGCTGGCTCTGGTAGCACGCAACTGTCCAGTTCTTCTCCCATAAGGAGCTCACAGTTTTGAACTAAGAATAGACATTAAAGAATAATTACAGAGGGCATAGTGGTGCAGCTACTCAGGAGACTAAGGCAGGAGGACAGGACTGAAAGTTCAAGCCCAGCCTGGGCAATTTAATGAGATATTTAAAAAAAAAAAGACTGCACATAGTAGCACACACCTGTAATCCTAGAACTCAGGAGCCTGAGGTAGGAAGATTGTAAGTTCGAGGCCAGCCTGGGCTACAAAGTGAGTTCCAGGCCAGTCTTAATTATATAGCGAAACTCTGCCTCAAAAAAACAAAACAACAGAAAAGCCAGGTGCCTGCCTGTAATACCAACACTGAGGTAAAGTGAGGCTGAGTTAAGAGGACTGTGCAAGTTCATGGCCAGCCTGAACTGTAGAGTAAGATCTTGCCTCAAATTTAAAACAACAGCAACAACAACGAAAAAAGAAAGGAAGGAAGGAAGAAGAAAAGAAAGAGGGAGTGAACGTAGAGAGAGACGAAGGACAATTACAAAGAATGTGACAAATACTGGTAACAAGGAGCGTATGGGGTAAATTTTCAGAACAAAACAACAAGAATTACACGAAAGAAATAAACTGACAGCTTCTTGGGTCCTCAAGAACCCTGAACAAACTGAGCTGCACCCTCAGAAGTCTACCTGAAAGTAATTTCAGTATTTTGGATATCTCCTTAACGATAAAATAATCAAAATATATAGTTAAATTATAAACAATTTAGAATTGAATAAATATTTCAGAAACTGAAAACCAATGTAGCAGTGTTTTTGTAATAAAGTCTATATTTGGCATTTTAGCTAATAATGTTTAAGGCAATCTGACTTCAGAGCTAGCCTTGATTCTGTTTTAACATGCTTAATTGAGTAATTAAAATGTGCTGGTAAGTATATTTTAGTACTTCGGTTAGTAACTCTACAATGTGAAAAGATGCTTCTTTTTATTCGAATATTTGCCAAGTGCTACGAAGGACCACCAGGATTGTCCTTCTTAAAAGAAAGACATTTGGCTCCATTTTGGCTAAACCTGGTCCTATTTCCATGTATTAGTACATACAGTGCTAATTAAGATTTTTTTTATCCCCTCAACTGGCTTTAAGCAACGCAAATAGGTCTAGCTGAGGTGCTGATAGGTAGTCTTTAAATCAATGCCACAGGTCAGTGATGCTCAGCTTACAATTCAACTAGTATGCATGTGCCATGCGGAGTGACTTTGCTGCACTGTTAGCTGGGATTGAGCCTCCAGGCATGAAGATTACACATCAGAGTTGACACATCAACCTCCAAACATGAGATGCTTACTCAATCTATGATATGCAGATTAATCTTTCTGCATCTGCTCTCTGCCTTTGTTCCAGTTAGACATTATTCTAACTGGACTTAGGGTCCCTTGGCCCTCCATCATTTTACAAATGTATTTGTGTTTTTATTCATGCGTTGGGTTGTACTGGAAGTGACAGATTGAAATTAATTCACTAAAATTCCAATAACTTTCCCCTGGGAAAACAAATATAAACTTTACTGAACCACAGTGAGGTCTAGGAAGAGCTTCTTATAAAGTGCCAGGAACTCAGTTACTTATGAAGTTACTAGAACCTGACCAACTCACATTTTTAAACTACAGACAGGTATTTCTATAAATAATTACAATTCTTAGGACAAGTCCTCTAACAGTATAAGGCACAGCCACAGCACAAATACCAACAAAATAAAAGAAAGGAGTCTACCGAATCAACAACAGAAAGCAGTTTTTAAAACAATTGACATTTGAAACCCAGACTCCTTTCTGTGACATTCTTACCTGGGCACTGCCACAGAATCCTCAGTTGTCATGAGTCCTAGTTGACCATCACTCCCTGCACCCCAAGAAAACAGCTGGCCCTGGTCACTAAGGGCCAGACTGTGGGACTCGCCACATGCCACATGAATAATGTGCTGATCTGCCAAAGCTCCTATTTGTTCTGAAAGATACAAACCAAACGAAGAAAATGTACAGCCTGGAAAAAGATGTGTTGCCACCCTTACACAGAAATATCTTACAAGGCAGTTTTGTTCTTAAAAACAACAACAACAAAAACCACTTACTCTGTACATTTAGCAATTAATTACACATTTGATAAAAATATTTTTAAACATTATCAATTTAGATTCGAGTTATATTAAGTAGCATACATCATATAAATAGTAACACACATATTCCCTGAGAGCATACAGCCATGTGCCAGTGCTTTTCTATCCAGTAGGAAGTCTGCAGGTTTATTATTTGGAGATACTCAACCAGAGGCCCAAATGTGAGTAAGAATGGGGCATGCTTCTATAAATACTGGAACCGATAGACATTTTACCTAGAACAATGTGACTGCTTCCTGGTCCCACAAATATTCAAAGCTCCAACTAGTCTTCCCTGCTCATTTCAGAATGCATTTTCTAATGTTAACCAACTAGTCTAGCTGAACTGTATCCACAGGCCCACATGTCCAGGAAAGGAAGAGTTTTCTCTGGGAAAATTAGCCTTAAAATGAAAACCACAGCTAAAGTACATCTCTGCCCCTGGAAGCTAGAAGCCATAGCAAATCTACATCCTTGCATTTCCATCCTTTTTCACACGTCACCATATTCACATGGGTGGCTATAGCACCAAGAACCTAGCTTAGAGACTGAGGCCCAAACTGCAACTTTAAAATCAGTTTCTTTATCACAGAGTCCCTACAATGCAATTCAACCTGAATACTGAGGTTTTAGTTTAGTTATATCAACTAACAAACATGGCTCACGTGCCTACAGAGAGGGCTCTGTGTGCCTACTGCAGCACACATGCTACAGGTGCACCACCACTGGCCTAGGCCATTATTGTATCCACAGACATCACAGACAAGGATTACACCAAAGAAACTACAAAAAACATTACCATGTCCACTTAAAATTAAAAACATCTTACTCAACTAATATCCTACCAGCCATTCATAGGAAAAAGCATCTGCTTACCAGGAAAGAAAAAAAGAACTCCATAAATTTATAAGATGACTGTTCAATAAATGCACAGATATTGAAGCAGACAAGAAACATGAAAAGGCAAAAAAAGATGATATCACCAAGAAAATAGTAGTTCTTCAGTGTCAGGCAAAATCTAAGGAAATTTACAATATCTAAAACAACTCAAGGTAATGACCTTAAGGAAGCTCAGAGAAATAAAAAAATACACATAAACAATGAAATCTGGGGAAAAAAATTGGGGACCTGAAGGACAATGTCAACAAGTAGACAAATATAAAATAAAACTAAACAGAATAGAGTTGAATAATTCAGTAAATGAAATCAAACAATAAGTTATGAGAGCCATAAAACAGATGAGATCAAGAAGAATTTCTGAACTTCAAACTAAATCATTTAAATTAACTTGGGAGGAGGATGACAGAATTTCAGCACAGCTAAAAAGATAGAAATATGAAATAAAAGTGGCCTTTACTTTAAGAATGTGGAAGAGAACCCCATGACCACTGAGGTCTGGCTCTTCTCTCTGCCGGACACGTGGTGTGGGGGGCATACAGCTTTGGTTTGGGGTGGTTTCTAAGGGGCATTACTGATGCACAAGTAGCCCACTGGAATTCATTTCGTTCCACAGGTAAATTGCCTAGGGGTGGGGAAGATGACCTCCAGATAGAGCCCCTTGGTTCTCCCAGCCTCCCACTGCTGCAGCGTCCCATCCAGGGCAAAATCTTTTCATTCCTGTCTTTTTATTATTAGGAAAAGGGCAAAGTTTTTTCATTTTTTTAGTATTCCCTGCTGAAAGGGGAACTGTATTGGGATTTGGAAGGGTCAATGGGATGACAGTTGATGCCCATGTAGAAGCTGGTGCCAGGTTTTATCACTTGGGAATGCCCATGCGTTAGACTGAGACCTCTAGTGGGCCTTGGAGCTCTGAGAAGAACACCTTAATGGGGGCTGTGGGCCCTGAGCCCCGTCAGTCTTCAGCAGCAAGTCTGAACAGATCTGTCAGCAATGAATCTGGCAGTGATGGCATTTCCTATGAGGGCTAGAAGTTAAGAAGAAGGCTTACCCACTCTCTGGTGGCTAGGACAGTTGCTCTTTTAGTGGCCCTGGGGCAAGGCCCCAAAGGAACTCAAGGATTGGGATATTTTCTTTTTGCTGCATTTGAAACATGGTCCAGGAGGGGCTCAGGCAGCTCACCTTGTGTTGGTTTACCAGTCTCAGAGCTCTAAGTGTCACTGCTAAAAGATCAGATTGTTTTTTATCTCTGTTGTTGGAAACATGAGAAGCCATATTAAGAAGCCACATTAAAAAGGTCTCCCTGTGGGGTTTGAGGGCCAAGTTTAGCCTTTTGTCTTGGGATTTTGGGAAGGTATCTGTAGAATCAATTAAGTATGCAGGAGTCAAATAATATAATCAACAGGGTATTTATGATCATAACTTTAGTAATGGCTTCCCATAAGAAGGATAAAATCCATGGAATTTTAGGAACTGACATGTCATTTATTTGTCATATATAACTATCTCTTTATGTTGGTAGAATGTCTAATGCCATCTGATTTTTGGAGGATGGCCTGTTTTATTAATTTTACCATTTTATTTAGGAAAGAGATTAGCTATGGTGTCATTTAACGCCAGTTGAGTATAGTTAATTATGGCTCGGCAAAGGGCTGAGCCTGGGCCTGCGGACAGGCCGGGAAAGGCTCAAACTTGGCCTCTGACTCAGTGCTGGTCTTGTTGTTCTGCATGTATCACATAACCTTTTTTCTGGAAAAGATCTGGTGGATCCCAGCAAAAGGAATTTATAATTATCTCTTAATTTCAGTTCCAGAATATTGATAACAGTACAGTGCAGTATAGGCAGTAAGCTTAAAATAGAATATTAAATGGCTATTAACTATGGGTGTTTTAACATTTGAGCGCTTAAGAAATTTGTGAAGCATCTCTAAGCATATGTCTGGATCTGAAAGGAAGCACTTGTCGTCATACATTACATAAATTTTTGTTTAAAATTATTATTTGACTGGTGACCTCCTGTTGGTTTGATCTGAATCTCTTAGCTGCAACACAAGAAAAAGGCAGCAGAAACAATCCCAATTTTATATTTGAAGGCATGACTATACCATCAGATCAGCAACAATGAATTCTCTTAGTTATATGAACTTTAGTTGAGGTGTCTTTCATAAGGCTATGGAGATTACTGGAGCCTCCAATTAATAAACAAGAGCTGGTAAAATTACCAGTGGCCACTTTTTCTGTTTATCAATTGAAGTCTTGCTCAATGTCTCCACACCAAGAGATTTTGTTTAACCAATTTTAACCCAAATAAACCTTGATTAAATGGTTCGAAAATGTAAAAAAGGGAAAAAAATTGTTGAGCTCAAATAAAAGGAACAGCTGTTTACAGAGCAGACAACTGGACAAACATGGACAGATGATCTGTACATTATAAATGGACTGAACAAACAACAGATATATAGACTGACAATCATCTTATAAAATTAGAGTACACTCAAATATATTTGGCCAATTTGAACTATAATAAGACTGATGTGAATCTTTTTGTAGACTAATTTAATAGAGATTTCTTGAAATAAGAATACCAGAAAAGAAATCTGATTAGCTCACAGAGTTAAGAAGGAATGGCTAGGCACCCCCACCTCGCCAGGCAGCCATTGGCCCCTTGGAGGGCTGGCACGTGGCAGGGGGAGGGACTGAGAAATGGGAGAAGAAGGGAGAGTGACACAGGTGAGGAGCTGTAAAGGAGCTGTATCCTAAGTGTGGGGAGGGGGAGGAGGGGTCCTGGAGGAACAGAGGGAAAGAGGGACACATCCTTAAAACAAAGACCTAAAGATGGAGAGTTTTTGCCAACTTGCTGCCATTGTGATAAAAGCAAAATAAAAGATCAGCTTTTTGGTTTTTGGTAGCCTTTTGAATCAGGCACCCCAGAGGTGTGTTCAATTAAGGTAAAATGAGCCAACCTGGACCATGGCCAGTGTAAGAGGTTATCACCTAATATTTTGGATGCATGGTTAATCGGTTGCAACTTGTGCTTTTCAATCATCACCAAAAGGCACAAGTGGAGTCCCAGTGGATTATAGTAATGGCTCTGCCTCAAGGCTGCCCAAGGGACATGAGAACTGCAACCCCAGTCCTGGGACAGAAGGAAAATCTAGTGTGGGGCCCAGCCTACCACGGAGTAAACCTGGACAGAATTAGCTCACCTGCAGTAAATGAATTAGACTGGTGTTGTTTGCAAACCAGCAGCGACAAGTTGAGCAGCTCCCACACGCTGAGAAATGAGGAATTAATCTAGGACGTGGTCCAGTCCATGAATTGGCAGGGGACTCAAACTGGGAAGACCCCAGGAGTCACTCACCTGCTGTTCCCAGTCAGGGAACCAACTGATAGAATTTTAGGTGAGGCTAAAAAGACAGAAATATGAAATAAAAGTGGCCTTTATTTTAAGAACGTGGAGAGAGAACCCCACGACCATTGAGGTCTGGCTTTTCTCTCTGCTGGACACGTGATGTTGGGGGCATACATATATCTTAGGTTTGGCATAGTACCTAAGGGGCATTACTGATGTACAAGTAGCACATTGGAACTCATTTCACGCCACAGATAAATTGCCTAGGGGCGGGGAAGATGACCTCAAAATAGATCTCCTTGGTTCCGGCTCCCAGCCTCCCACTGCTGCAGCATCCCATCCAGGGCAAAATTGTTTCAGAGGAGAGTTCAAAAGAGTAAAAAGCCTCTGGGGTACCTTTAAGCAAATATTATTTGCATTAAGGAAATTTAAGAGGCAATAAGAAAACATGGATAAAGGCAAGGAATGTAATATTCAGTAAATAAAAAGCTGACTAGTTCCCCAGACTGGAGAGATATCTCCAGAATTCCAATGGACTCCACTCAAAAAGTGATCAGTGGATGATAATCATGCTGTCAAATCAAAAGAAAAAAGAGAATTCTGAAAGAAACAAAAGAAAAATATCAACTCACATAAAATAGAATCCTAATTAGAGTAATATTAGATTTCTTACTTTAACTGCTTCTCAGCCTTTGGCTAAGACCAAGGGTAGATTTTTCATCGCAAAACTCTCAGACAAGGAGAGCACAAAACACTATATTCAGAATTATGAAAGAACAATCCCTGCCAGCTAAGAATATCATATGTAGCAAAGCTACCTGTAATAAAATCTATTCCAGATGTAATAAAATCTATTCCAGATGAACAGAAATGGAGAGAACTCATTACCACTAGACTGATATTATAAAAATACACAATGGGATACTGTATCTAAAATCAAAAGAATTTCTAATACTGTGAAAACACATGTAAGTACAAAATTCAGTGGTAGAATATAGATTTTTTAAAAACAAAAACAAAAGCTGTATAAAACAACCCAATCAAACAACAGAAGTAGGCTGTTATCTATGGAAAACAACCTTGAAAGTAAACACATTAATTCCCTAACTAAAAAATGCAGACTAAGTGAATGGAAAAAAAGCAATACCCTATTATCATCTGTGCCATACTTTTCTCATTGCTGAGACCAATATCTGACACCCAAAGTTAGAGGGGGCAAGGTTTATTTAGCTCACAGTTTGTACAGGTTTCAGTCTATAATCAGCTGGTTCCAAAGCAGGATGGCACATGATAGAGGGTCAACAGTGCATGGCGGCAGCAAACACAACGAGAGAGCAAGACAGGCTTCTTTTCTGTCTCTTGTGTTGTATCCAGGCTACAGGCATTAGGGCAGTGCCAACACTATCACTGGACAGCACCCTTAATCCCAGCACTCCTCTGCAAATCAATCATGCACTCTAGATTCAGCTACCTTCAACAAAACCTTACGACCACATGAAGCTTTGGGAGGACATCTAGACACAAACCATAACAAGTTGTCTATAAGAAACTCACTTCCCAAGGGTTTAGCTCAGCAGCACAAGCGCCTGCCTGGCAAGCACCAGGTCGAGAATTCGATACTTCATACCAAAAAAAAAGAAAAGAAACTCATTTCACCAATAAAGATACTGAAAGTGAAGGGATAGAAAAAGATACTGCACACAAATGGGAACCAAAAAAACAAACAAACAAACTGGAGTATTTTTATTCATGTCCAAGGAAACAGTTCAAAACTGCAAAAAGAGACACAAATGTTATACAATGACGTAAAAGAATCAATTCAGAAAAAAAATTAGTTATAACTATACGTATATGAACATTAAGCCACTTAAGTATAATAAAGCAAATATATACTTTCCAAGCCACACTGATATCTGAAAACTAACACCTATTTTCATCAATGTCTAAATCATTAAGACAGAAAATCAACAAGGAAACAGAAGTAACCTATACTATGGATCAAACAGATACATACAGAACATTTCATTCAACAGCTGAAGAATATAATACTCATCATCAGTACATGTAACTTTCTCAAGGATATACCACAGGTTTGATCACAAAAGAATACTCAACAAACTTTTAAAAATCTAAACTATACAATGTACCTTCTCTGGCTGCAAAAGAATAAAATAAGAAAACAAATATAAGAGGAGTAGTGAAAATTCTACAAATATATAGAAATGAAATATGTAACAACCTGAACAACCAACAGGTCAATGAAGAACTAAAAGGCAATATCAAGAAATTCTTTAAACGAAGGAAAATAGAAACAACATAAAGAAATCTATGGAATATACCAAAATCAGTACTAAGTGGGAAGTTTATATCCACAAGTACATACATTAAAAAATAGAAAAAACTGTGAATGAACAATCTAACAATGCAGTTCATGCAACTACAAAAGCAACAATTAAGTCTATCACAAAATTAGTAGAAAGAAATAAAATATGGAGAAAGAAATAAAAGAAGTTGAGATTAAAAGCAATACAAAAGATCAACAAACCAAAAAGTTACTTTGTTAAGATGAACAAAATTGGAACTTTTGGCTAAAGTGTGGGAGGGAAAGCAGAAATAAAAAGGAGACATTATAACTGATATCACAAAAAGATAAAGGATGACTAGGAATGAATATGAACAGTACAAAATCAAATTAGAAAATCCAGAAAAAGGGAGTAACTTCCTAGACACACATAATCCACCAAGTTAGAATCCTGAAGAAACAGAAAACCTCCTGAAGTGGTGGCACATGTCTATAACCTCAGCTACTCGGGAGCCTGAAACACGAGCCTTATCTAAGGCCAGCACACACCAAGGGGCAAGTTACAGGGAGCTGCTCCTTCCTCTCAGTTCTGACTCTGAGTAGATGAACAAGGAACCACTACCTGTATTTGGGAATCTTCAATATTGGACCCCAAGCATGCCAGAGTCACCACTGGGAACCTGGAGTTTATCCCAAGCAAAATGGGACATGTACCCACCACAAAGCTAACACTAAACCCATCTGAGTCCATACTCAGCATGCCAGGCTCACTTGAGCCTACACAGAGCACTCATGCCCTGCTCCAGCCCCAAACCCACCAGTGTCTCTGAGCAACCAGGGATTACACAGAGGGTATCACAAGCACCATGGGCAAGAAGAGACGCCACCCTGCATTCAGCCAAAGTCCTGGACAGTCCCCTGCCTGGTTAAGCAGCAAGGGTAAATGGCCATCTGTCTGCCCAGTAATCTGGACACCCATGAGATACCACCCAGAACATACCATACCTTCAATGGGCTTACGCAGATTTGTTTCTCCCGTGAGCTCCACTCTCAGATTTGACTCTCAGTTCCCACAGGACCCTATATACAATGAGAGCCTGTCCCACAAACACTGGAAAATATATCAGGTAACCCACACGCTTCCACAACCAGAAGAAATCCACAATAGGAGCCTCAGAAACAAAGTCCCCCCAAATGGCTGGGAAAATGGTGGAATGTTGAGCAGCAATAAACTAATAGCTCTGAGATCTGGAGTCCAGACACTAGAATAGAGCAATGTGGGCAAAAGAAGGAAGCGGGTCCTTTCAGCAAGGATCTGAAGCAAAAATAGCCCACAGGGAGAGTGAAGAGAGGGACCTCAACAGAGGAGAGAGAGGTAGCAAATAAAACTCTTTGAATCCCACCTCAAAGCACAAGGGACACAACACAAACACACAGAGGCACAGAGAAATGTACCAATGGAATGGACAAGGAGGTGCTGTGGGCTGCTGTGGCCGGTGAGTGATTCCAATACAATTCAAACATCCCCAGGAGACAGTGATTGGCTGGTCGCCTTTTTTGGGAAGGGTCCAAATGAACTCAAAACTCAAAGCAGCAGTGCATTGGCTCCAACTTGGGGCTCACAGTGTCAGGGTGAGGCTGTAGCCAGGGGGGACAACAAAGGGAAAGAGTTGAGTTCAAGCAGGCAGAAGGCAGCAAGACAGCCGAACACCAGGAGCACCCTGAACTTCACTGCAGCTGAAAGCAAGGGCTTGCTGCTTTATCCTCTAACCAATCATAACTCTCTGCAGGCTTGCTGGAATCAGCAGGGATCTGGCCTTTGTGGAGCAGTGACAGCACAGATATTCCCTAAAGTAGACATTTCTTTTTCTTTCTTTCTTTTACCTGTTTGCTCTTGTTTCTATGATTGTGAACACTGTTTCCACTTTTTGCTTTTTGTTCTGCTCTTGTTTCTTCCTCCTTTCTTTCCCCCCTGACTTCTTTACCAGTTAAAAAGGTCTGGAACACCAAAAGAAACCACCAACAGAGTGAAGAGACAACCCACAGGATGGGAAAGTATTTTTACCAGCTATTCCTCAGAGAAAGGATGAGTATCTAGAAGACATAAAGAACCCAAAAAGAAAATCAGACCTACAAATTTTAAAGAACCAATTCCAAAAATGGACATCTGAAATGAATATACACTTTTTCAATGAAGAACTAGAAACAGCAAATAAATATATGAAAAAAAGGTTGAACATCACTGGTCATTTAAGAAATACAAATTAAAATAACACTGAGGTTTCATCTCACTTTAGAAAGAATGCCTATCATCAAGAAGTCAGCTAGTACAACTGAATGCAGATGTCTTGTGCTCTGGGTGAATGATTTGGGGATGACAGTGTACATTGTTTGTACCATTGTTGACCCCAGATTGATGTGTTTTGAAATTTTGTTGTAGTTGTTTTCCTTCTTCTTTTTATTCTTGGATAAAAAAGATTTTTTAAAAAGTCAAATAATATAAAATGCTGGTGAAGCTGTGGGGGAAAAGAAATCCTTCTCCACTGCTGGTGGGAGTATAAACTGGCAAAACCATTATAAAAATTGGGATGGAGATTCCTAAAAAAACTGAAACTACAGATTTCATTTGACCCCAGCTATTCCTCTTCTTGGTATCTTCCCAAAAGAGGTAAAAGCACACACCACAGCAATATATATACATCCATATTTATAGCAACACAATTTGTAATAGGTAAATGTTAGAAACAGTTCAGATGAAAATGGAGAAAATGTGGTTTCTATATAAACTGGAGTACCATTCTGCCACGAAGAAGGATAAACCTGGGACATTTTTAGGTAAATGGATCCATCTTAAGAACATAATTTTAAGTGAAACAAATCAATACACGTTTAAATGCTGCATTGTTTCTCTTGTGTGAGAAACCCAGAAGGTAAAGAGGATAGATGTTGGAAAGTAGGAGGAAAATGTTCACATGGAAAGAAGAATAAGGATAAAGAAACAATAACTGAAAAAGGATGTAAGAATAACACTAGAAACAAAGCTGTGCAGATGCCGAGGTGAATAAGGCTTGAAGGGAATGGAGCGGAATGGGGAAAAATAAAGCCACATTATATACAGGTATAAATTCCCTATGATGAAGATGATCACTATGTATGACAAATACTAAGATCAATTTTAAGTACAGAAAGAACTACAGAGAAATAATGAACAACAGAACTGAACTAGTTATTAGTCTCCCAACAAAGCAAAATCCAGGACTGGACAGCATCCCTGCTGAATTCTCCCAATTGTAAATAAAATATTATCTTACTAAAGCAATCTTTTAAAGAAGAATAATACTAATTCTTCTCAAAATAATCCAAAAAGCTGAAAAGAAAACATTTCCCTTCTCATTCTATGAGACTATCATTACACTGGTATCAGAACCAGATAAGAGTACAAAAAAAGGAACTATAGGACAAGATACCTGTTAAACACACACACAAAAACCTTAATAAAGTTCTAGCAAACCAACTCCAACAGCAGATCCAAAAGATTATATACTATGATTCATATGATTTATTTCAAGAATTCAAGGATGGGCAGTGGTAAGGCCAGATGAAAACCAAGAGGCCAAGCTATGCCCTCCCATGTGCCAGTGGTAGTCACAACACCAGGTCAGAACCAAGATGTCAAGCCACATCCTCCTGTGTATCAGCAGGCATGCAGACCAAGAGAAAAGAAGAGCCAACCCCATTCCTTATAAGCAACCAGCTGATTCAGAGGAACAGACTGAGATGATAGCAACTGAAGTAAAGAAACAACACTAGCATTGTCTGAATGACTTTGCAGGCCTAAGCCAGTAGTCTGGGCATCAATTTATAGGATAACAATATGCAACAATAGTAACTACCAGGGATTTCCTACTGTCTTGCTTTTGAAATCTTAATATTGTTCTCATTTTTTAATTTTGTTCAATGTGATTGCTTTTTTCCGTTAAAATAAAAATGTGATACAGTACATCAAGAATGAATAAAAATGTGATCATTTTAACAGATGCATAAAAGATGGTAAATGAAACTCAACATTCCTGCATGATAAAACCTGTCAGCAAATAAGGTACAGAAGAATATAATACAATAAAAAACCATACATGGCAAACCTACATTTTACAGTAAACCATGGTTTTTCCTCTAAGCTTTAGAACTAGATATGAATACCTTTTAGTACTCTTCTTCAAAACAGGATGAGAAATTCTAGCCAGAGCAATTAGGAAAGAGGAAATCAATAAAGTGAGTGAGTCAGATTATCTGTTTGCAGACAACATGATGATATGTATAGAAAAACCTAAGATGCTACAAAAAACTGTTAAGACATGATAAATGAATTTAGTAAAGTTGTAGAAGATAAGACTGACATACAAATTAAGTACCTTTTTCTGTTTTCATAGATAACCAGCTAACCAGAAAAAACAAAAACAAAAAAAAACAAAACCAAGGAAGTAATATGGGTATCAAAAATAAAATACCTAGGAAAACATTTAAGGAACCAAAGACTAATCCTGTCATCAAGGCATAGAGACATTTACTCTTTAGAATGTGTGTAATGATGAATTACTAATTATAATTTTATGTTTTATTAAACAATGAGTATGTAACACAAAAAAATTACAGAAGTATTAAATTTTTAACATTTATCAAGTGCTTATACAAAAAGCATCAAGATAGATTTGCAATGTGTGATTGTGAAAGAAAAGATCTCTTAAAAATAACAAGGAACCAGGAAGTAACAATACAAAGGCTAGAAGATGACAAGAGGATCTATAACTTAAGAATAAAAAATGTGAGCAAAGAAGCAGGAGTAAACACAAATGAATTACAAAGGCTATTCACAGAAATAATTAAGGAAAACTTCCCAAGCATAGGAAAAAGAAATGATATCCAGATAAATGAGGCATACAGAACTCCAGCCACCTACAACTAAAACAGATCTACACCCGGACATATAATAATCAAGATCCCAGAAATCCAGCACAATAACAGAATATTAAAAGCAGCCAGAGAAAAGAAGCAGATCACCTACAAAGGAAAAATCATCAAAATAATGACAGACTTATCAACACAAACTCTCAAATCGAGAAGAGCTTGGGGAGAAATAGTCCAAGCCCTGAAAGAAAATAACCTCCAACCCACATTGATGTACCCAGAAAAACTCTCTCAAAATTAATGGAGAAATAAAGATATTTCCAAGACAAGGAGGAATGGTGGGAGTTCATGGCCACCAATCCAACCCTACAAAAAAATACTGAAGGACATTTCAGAGAGACACACACACACACACACACACACACACACACACACACACACACACACAAAATCCAGGATTCCAGCAACAGTGGCAGAGAGGCCTCAATGAATGGGGAAGACAGTGGAAGGAAGGAGTAAAGTGGACAAATAATAGCAGAAAAATAGAATAGCAGAGTTGAGGCAGAGAAGGTAAGCTATAATCTTTAATATAGACAGCCTTGATATACTAAGAAAAAGAAACACAGGCAGAGTAGGAGGCAGGATCCATCAAGATGCTCTGAATAGGAAATATACTCAACCTGAAAGAGGGTTAATAAACCGAAAGTCAAAGATGAGAAAACAATGCTCTATGTGACAGGAAACCAGAGAGAAATAGAGACAACTCGTCCAGCAGCCGCACATAGATTGCAAAGCTATGACACTTTTGTGCAGTGTAGAACCACACAGCTGGAAGGAAGGAAAACCTTGTGGCTTTAGTAAGTAAAGGAGTATAGCTCAAGATTAAGCTCAGGGGTAAAAAGATTCAGCAACCCTAAGATAGATAAAGGTTGCCCCCCTAACTAAAAACTAAAGGAGCTAGTTGGAACCAAAATATACAAAGCATCCTGAGAAGGAGAAAGATGAGAAATTGCCTAAAAAAGGAAGGTGGAGGACATTGTTAATAGTGTATCAGGATTTAAAAGTCACAGTAGTCTTATCACTCTGTTTGGTTTGATTTCATTTTGTTCCAGTCTGTCTACTCATATTAGATTTAAGGCACAGATAGCTAACCGAAAAACAGCAGATTATACCACGGTAACTATCCTTAAGTTCCTATTAACTTACACTGAAATGTATTACCTACATTGTCTTACTATGACTGATCTTATGAAGCTGGTTTGTTAGACCGCTGTTTTGCCTTGACTGTTTTTATTCGAATTTGGTATGCTTGATAGTATCAAGTCTAAGAGTAGAGGCAACTACTCTGAAAATGACAAGATGTAAAAGATACCCATTCCAGTTTGATTATTAACTGCTTTTGAAGTCCTACAATGTCTCCAAAGTTGTGTTTTTATTAAAATAGCTACGTAATGCTATGTTCAATTATATTATGTATGATGTGGACAATTCTATTGAAAATAGCAAGAAAAAGCATAGTAACTACTGTAGATTACCTAATATTGTGGTCTTACATCTTTTTCACTTCATAGTTTTCTAGGAATTCGTCCTTGTACAGTGGTCTTATGTCTTTTTAATTTCATGTGTTTATAGGAATATGTTTTGTTTTGTCTTGCTTGGTTTTGTTCCTCCACTATAGAAAGGATAGAAATACATGTTAAGACACATGCATACGTAGAACCAATAAACAGTTTATGAGAATTGATCTTATGACACATAATGAAATGAACAAATACTTTGAAGGAAAAGAGACACTATAGTACCCAGAGCTGATCCAGGAGTATCATAATGTGAAACCCAGCAATACTATTATTCTTTGCTCAGAGTGATTTTTGTTGAACAGAACTGGTTGCAGTCTCGCTGTTTGAGACCCCACTTTATATGCTCCACTTTTGTATCTTTGAATAACTATTTATAAGAGGACAATATGTAAACATCAACTAGTGATTTCTTACTGTTTATTCTTTCTTTGAAAGTATGTATTATTTCTACCCATTTTCTGTTTTGTTTAGTCTTTCTTTAAATAAAATTTTTTAAAAAAGGGCAAAGGGAGGGAAAGGTAGAAACTACTGTCAATTTCTTATTGTTTTATCTTGAACTCTTGCATTGCTTACATAATTTTATTAGGTTTGGCTTTGTTCTGTCTTTTGTTAGATTTTATGCTTTCAGATGGTAAGCTATTTTGAATATAATGGGAAATATTATGGTAATCATGGTTTCCTATTATATTGTTTTGAAGTCTTATAATGCTTTCATTTATTGGTCTGATTTTATTTTATTTTGTTTGATTTTATTGTGAGATAATATGAACGCTATTTTGAAGAAAACAAGACACTATGGTAGCTATTGCTGATTTACTATCATCTTGTTTTGAAGTCCTACCATGCTTTTGTTCTTGTTTTGATTGGTTCTATCCTGTTGTTTCATTTTGTTTTATTATGTGTGATGCAATAGACAAATTTTTTGAGGAAAATGAGGTATTATAGCATCCATTGTTCATTTCCTGTTACTTGGTTTTGAAGTCCTATAATGCTTTCATTCTTTTGATTTTTTTTTACTATATTGTTATGTTCAATATTATTGTGTGTGAAGATATGTTCAACTGTTTCAAAGAAAAGAGAAATTATGTTAGCTACTGTTTATGTCCAGTTGTTTTGTTGTGAAGTGCTGTGTTGCTTGCATGTTCCTGTTCTGATTTGCTGTTTCATTCTAAATACATGAACCTGTACATTTTTTAAAAACCATATTACCAAAACAGTGTGTTTTCTACATAAAAACAGGCAGATGGATGCAACAGAATAGAGAATTCAGATATTAACCTATATATTTACAGTCAACTAACTTTCTACAAAGGCTCCAAAAACGCATATTAGAAAGGACAGTCTCTTCAATAAATAATGCTTGGAATATTAGATATCTAAAACAGAAGAATAAAACTAGACCCTCTATTGCTTGTCTTTCACAAAAATCAACTAAAAATGGATCAAAAACATACATGTGAGATCTGAAACTGAGTCAGGCATAGTAACACATGCCTGTATCCTAGCATTCAGTAAGCTGATTCAGAAGCCTTCTGAGTTCAGGGACAGCCAGTGTTACCCAGCAGTTGACAACAACTGCTTGCACATTTCAAATTAGCTAATAGAATTTTGAAATTTCCAACACAGAGAAATGGTAAATGTCTGAAGTAAAAGAAGTCAGTTATTCTGATCTGATCATTTCACATTGTACATATGCATTAAAGTTATACTCTACCCCATTAACATGTACAACTATTAATGTGCCATATGTATATGTGCACATATATAAATATACATATATCATAAAAATACTGACATTCATAGATCCCTCAATAAACATCTAGCTTTCTGTTGACCAACAAGGAATCGCTCCATGATATAGCTCTACTGACACTTCAGTACCTCATTCTTAAAATACATAAATACATAAAACTTGACAAGGATTAACATATATATGAGAAAAACTTTAACATGAAGGACAAACATCAATGCAAACAAAAGGATATGAAACCTGAAAACACAGAGGAGTAAGATTTTTTTTAGACTCCTCAGAAAAATGAAAAAAAAAAAAAACATAATACCCATGAATCAGGAAGATAATGCATAGAAAAGTATGAAATGTTAAGAAAATAAAAATGTCTTGGAATCCAAAGATGTCATAGCACAAATTTACAAGAACAACCTTCAAAAGCAGGATTGAAGTTGAATTGAAATTTTCTAGGAAATAAAACATTAAAGTGTTATTCTAAGAGGTCCAATATGTAAAACAGAAAACTCTAGAAACACATGGAAGACATATAGAAAATTTCAATTGTAAGAATAAATTGAGTTTCATACTGAAGGACCTATTAAGTGCCAAAATGGTATTTGAGAAAATACTTCATAGTACTTCATCTCACAACATCAAAGTACCAAAAGAGACTCCAAAAGTTTCTGGAAAATAGTTTACACATACTAGAACAAGGATCAGAATGGCATCAGATTTCTCAAAACAACACTGAAATCTACAAGACAATGGAAGAATGCTTTCATAATTCTGAAGGAAACTGACTTGTAACTGAGAATTCTATACACTGCTAACTATGAATTAAACATGAGGACAGAGAGAAAAAAGGAGAGGCAATTTTCAGGGCATAAGTCTATTCAAATATTGTAACTCTTATATGGTTTTTCTCACAAAACTACTGGAAGATGTGTCTACAAAACAAAGGATTCAGAGTCTAAGAGGAATTTTATACAGGAAGAAGGTAAGGAACACTTTAAAGGCTATTATATAGCAGACCAAGGAGTAAGGCTGGAGAAATATTCTCCAAGTGGGAAAACTAAATACTATGAGTTTTATAGTATAACGAATTTTACAAATCCATTAATATAGAAGTTAGTAAACAAATGTGAAAAATGAAGTAATTTCAAGAGAAACTATTCCACAAGGGGAAAAAAAAGCAATCCTGTATATGAAGTCATAATATCAAAATAAAATTAATTTTCATAGTGAATAATGTAATTATTAAATTGATTTAAAAGATTATTTGGGAAGGGATGAATTTGAGAAAGGGGAAAAGGTGGATATGCAACATAAAAGAATCTGAATCTGAATCTTCCTAGTGGTAAGTCTTCAAATTATAAGTATACATGTCCAATACTGACAAATCAAGAACCAGCACAAATGTAGCAGTTAGCTTGACTGGTTTAACTTGATTGGCTTGGGTGCCACCATGGAATTGGTCAGCACACTTCTACGAGTGCCCAGGTGGGTCATGGAAAATCATCTTTGGGTCTGTGTCTTATCCCCTGCCCCTTCCTCTGGCACTACTTCCCTGCTCTGCTTTCTGGCTAGCAAGAAGTAAGTGTATCTGCTGCACCTTGCCCGTGTCAGAATGCTTCTGCTTGCAGCCAGACCACCATGAACTCAGTATCTGAGACCATGAGCCAAATTAAACTTGTTCTTTAAATAATGTGGGTATCATGTATTGCGTCTTGGCAATGGGAAAACGGCTAATGAAGTACGTAGGGAAAAAGCTAAGAACATAAATTGATGTCCTCTGGGAGTAAGATTCACTGGTGGATACAGGTGAGGCAGGGAACTGCTACATGATCTAAACACAATTTGTATGAATATTTTACTAAAAAAGAGTAAAGTTTGAGAAACTGCCGTAGAAAAAGATGTTATAATTTCTCCTGTTTCCATTCTCCATTTGCCTAAACATCTACTCACTATCAGACCCTTATTTCCCAATTCAGTTTTACGCCAGGCACAAGTTCTGTTTTTGCTTTTCAAATCATGAGAAATCTCTACTAGAAAGGCTCAGACAATTTAGATTTTCTCTCTCAGATCAAACGTCCATATTTTGTCAGTTCCAAGACCTAGGCAGCTTTTCAGTTTCCTGGCCTTCAGAACTGGCCACATTCACTTGTGACAGCAGCCTACCTCTGGATGTCTGAATTTATGGATGTCAGTGGGTAAGCCTTTCCTGCCTGGATGCTAGCATACAGCCTAAGGCAGTGATAGTGAACCTTTTAGAGGCCAAACTACAATTCAAAACCCACTTAATTATTGCAGTGTCAACAACAACACAATTAAACCTCAATACTGAAGTTTTCTATTAGAAAAAACAACTCATATACTTGGCTCACATGACACTGATAAGGTAACACTAGTAAGCTTCTCTACTGTCCTAACAGGACATTGACCTATCAATTGATCTGATAACTTTTCTTGCCCCAAAATTTATCAAGAGTTTCCATCTTGATCTTTTTTTCACCACAGTTGAGTAACCTCAAAGGGCATGTCACGTATTCCAAGTTTGGTCAAGATCTAGGCAGACCAACTCCTGCCTCATCACTTATCATTAACCAAAATTAAGATACTGCAGCATACAACAAAATGTGCAGTTCTAAAGCCACAAGTATTGCTAAGTAATGTAATCAAAGATAGAAAGAAATTAAACTACAGTTACACAAGTCCAATTTATTGTCATTTTTCTAGTCAAAACACTGCACTCATTTGATTCCATTTGAAGATCTGTCACGGCATAACCATAATTCCTCATCTAGAATCCTCCTCCATTGATCAGGATAATCTGCAAAATGCTTCATTCATTCCTTTCCCTCAACACACCACTTCCCAGGCCAGAAATGTTCAGGCTGTCTTGCACATTTTCACTTGCAGTCTCTTCTGATTCGTTTTGAGACTGTATGCTGTATTTTGCAGATCATGTCAGAACTTCAACTCACATGTTCAAGTAATTAAAAATATTTGAAGAAACATTCGCTTTCCTTGAGGATAAAAGTATATTTTCTCTCTGAACCTCTCATAGCAATACTTAGGTCTTCAGAAATCTTCCCAGCTCTGAATGTGTCATAGTAATAGGCAGAAGCACAGTCAAGTGTCAAACAAGTCAGCAGCTCGATTCCTTACATGACAGGGGTTGTTTCTACCTGGCTTTTAAGTCCATCATAAAAATTTAATTCTTGTTAATAGTAAACCTACTATTAAACCGTCAAAAGGTGGTAATAGAGAAGGATGATATGAGCCTAGGTGATGGATAGATGAGGCAGACACTTAATCCTGGCAACCACCTGTGAAGTGAGGGCACTATAATTATCCCCTGCCAAAGTATCTAATTTGGCCAACGTTCACACAAAAGATGGGAAGCTAGGATGGATCCCAGTTCTGTTTGGGCTGAAAAGCCCATTATAAACATTAAGCTAAATCATCTTCCCCAATGAGAAAAAACTAAATAAGTTTTAAATATTCTAGATATAGGGAATGAGAAATTAATTTCTTCCCCTATGAGAAAAAACTAAATGAGTTTTAAATATTCTAGATATAGGGAATGAGAAATTAATTTCTTCCCCTACCGTCAGTTCCAATGGGGAGATACCTAGTGGGTGGCAGTTAAATTATGTGTATTTGAGTGGAAAGTATACAGAATATACAGAAGTAGTGACCAATATTAGGTACTGACTTTAAAGTTGGTAAGAAAATTCTACCAGAGGAGCTTAAACAAACCATAACAGAAAGAGACAGATTCACAGTAAATAATTAATAGTAATTAGCATTTTAAAAAGTTAGAAATTTATGACTTGGAGAAACACCTTACAGTGTTTTCCCAAATTGTCTATGATGTTACCTGTTAGATTCCAAGTCCTCAAAATCACCCTAAACTACAATTGTCTCTTCCCAAGGAATTCTCACCCTTCTCCACAGCTTACACCCTGCTGCTACAGGACACTCAACTTAGGCTATTCTTTCTCAAACCTCTCAAAACAGAATACAGATATTATTCTTATTCTGCAGCACTCAGCATTTCCTAGTGCGGGATACTTATTCCATAGGATCCTATGATTTCCCATAAAATAAGAATCCTCATTTTTTGTACATTTTGTGTCCTGAAAGATCCTTTTCCTAAGCCACATTTCAACTGTGGTACTGGAGATTGAACCTAGACATGGTTCATGCTAGTTAAGTGCCCTACCACTGAGCCACATTCTCAGCCTTTTTGTTTTTTAAAATTTTATTTGAAGACAGGATCTCACTAAGTTACCCAGACTGGACTCACATGTGTAATCCTCTTGACTCAACTTTCCTGAGTACCTGGAATTATAGGCACACACCACTGCATCTGGCTTCCAAATTTTTCTTGTTATGGACTAAATACTTGAAGACTATGAGGGTTCTACTCTATTTGCATAAAAGGGATTCTATCTTGTTCTTAAATCAAGGCAGTAAAACCAGAGTCAGCTTTTTAATATTTTTAAATTAGAGTAAAATTGACCTTTTGTTAACATAGAAATCTGTGAAACACATATACTCACCATTATGAAATACAATTCCACAATAAAAAAAAAGTTGATGCCCCCACTTCCCCAACCCTTGACAATTACTGTTTTCTAAAACCAGTTAGTTTTATTTTATACTGTCACATAACTGGAGTTATATAGTATCTAATACTTTGAAAGTAGATTATTTTATTCAATATCACTGCAATTCACTATCAATAATCAGATGCATGGATGTACCTTTTATTGAACAAGACTATTCCACTGTATTATAGCTATATTGCATAGCACTGTTCAGTGTTTAGTGATTATAAATAGAATACAATAAACAATCACATACAGATTATTATAAGAGGACAAGTTTTCACATACTGGAGTAATGAAATGCGACTGCTCGATCATAAAGTATAAGTTCAATTTTATTTATTTTTTAATTTTTCTTTGCATGTTTTATTAGTGCATCTTTATAACATGTGACAAACATATTCATCATGGGGGATTTGTATATGTCCATAACACATCTTAATTTTTTTCCCCTTCCCCACCAACTCTCTTTCTCCTCCCCAGTCACAAAAGCTCTATATTTTTCAATTTATTTCTTTAAATACATCTTCCATTCTTCCCCCTCCCATCTTGAGTCACAATTTCCATTTTAAAACATGCTTTATGCTTCCTTATATCTATCCTCCATTTTGTTCTTTATTTATACTTTTGAGTTTCTTACACTAGAAAAAAACTGTAGTATTTCAACATGTGTGTCTTGATTTATCTCACTTAAGGTTATGGTTTCAAGGTGAATCCATTTACCTAAAAATGGGGGCTGGGGGTTTAGCTCAGCGGCATAAGCACCTGCCTTGAAAGCAGGCAGTCGTGAGTTCGATCCCCAGTACCGATAAAAAGGAAAAAGACAAAAAAAAAAAAAAAAAAAAAGCATTTACCTAAAAATGTCTCTCTCAAGTTTATCCTTCTTTGCATTAGAATACTATATAGTATATAAATACCAAATTTCCTTTTTCCATTCATCTGTTGATGGGCATATGGGCTGTTTCCAAGATTAGGCACTATAAATTGTGATTCTATAAACCACTGGTACTTACATACCACTGTGATATGAACTTTAACTCTTTCAGGAAAAATACCTGGTAGGGGAATAGCTGGATCAAATGTAACATCTGGTATTTAGTACTATTAGGAACCTCCATACCAATTTCCATAATGGTTTCCAGAATGGTACCAAGTTACACTACCACCAACTATGGAAAAGGATATTTTCTACCTCGGCCTCACTAGCATTTGTTATTAGCTGTAATGGCTATTCTTTTGAGAGATGGCATTCTTGTGTTGTTTTAATTTGCATTTCTCAATGCAATGGCCAAAGATATTGACCATTTTTTCATGAACTTACTGGCTATTCATATTCCTTCACCTGAGAAGTGTCTATTCATTTCAGACACCATTTTTGGATTGAGTCTTTAAATTTGGAGGGTCTATTTTTCTCAGATCTTAATGTACTCTTAGATATTATTTCTATGATTGTGGAATAGTTGGCAAAAAAAAAATGTTCTCATTCTGTGGGTTGTCTCTTTATTCCTATGAATGGTTTTATGGCTGTGCAGGAGCTTTTTAGTTTGATGTGATCCTATTTGTTGATTCATGGTATTATTATTCCTTGTGCAACCAGAGTTTTATTCAGAAAATCTTTGCCTACATCTGTTTTCGAAAGTTTTACGTATTTCATCTTTCAGTGTACTATTTCTATTTTAATGTGTATATCTATAATCCATTTTGATTTTAATTTAGTGTGGTGGGAGACACGAGTCTAAATTCAACCTTCAGTATGTGGACAGCTATTTTTTCCAGCACCATTTGTTAAAGAGGGGAGCTTTCTTTAGCAAAACTACACTAACCCACAACTGTTTTGGAGGGGAGGGGTTTCCTTGTGGGAGAGTTGTTTTGTTTTGTTTGCCAGTTTGATTACTAATTCTAGGAGTCCTTTTGGTGGAGTTTGGGGGCCTTTTATGTAAAGGCTCATGTCATCTGCAAACACTGATAATTTAACCCTTCCCTATGTACCAATATTCCTTTTATTTCTTTCTCTTGCGTAACTATTCTGGCTGTTTCAAGAAAGAAATACACTGAACAGGAGTGGTGATAATAGGTATCCTTGTCTTGTTCCTGATTTTACAGTAGAAGTTTTCCTATTTGATATGCTGTTGACTGTTGGTTTGTCACACACAACTTTCATTAAATTGAGATAAAAGATGCTGGACTCTGGGGGCTGGGGATTTAGCTCAGCGGCATGTGAGTTCGATCCCCGGTACCGATTAAAAGGAAAAAGACAAAAAAAAAAAAAAAAAAAAAAAAAGATGCTGGACTCTGTCAAACACTTTTTCTGCATCTACTGGGATGATCATGTGGTTTTCACCACTGATTCTGTTAATGGGGTGTGTTACATTTATTGACTTGGATATGTTGAACCATCCTTGCATCCCAAGGATGAATCGAATTTGGTCACGGTATATAATCTTCTTGATAAGATTTTTGTATTCTGTTTACAGTATCTTGCTGAGGATATCTGTATCTACATTCATTAAAAAGATTGGCTTATACTTATGATTTTGCTTTTTTTTTTTTTCTTTTGGTACTGAGGATCCAACTCATGGCCTTATGCTTGCCAGGCAGGCACTTATACTACTGAGCTAAATCCCCAGCCCTGTACTTCTGTTCTTTGACTTGATCTTTCATTGGTTTTGGTATCAGGGTAATGCCCTGGAACAGGAACAGATCTGGGAAGATTGCTACTCTTTCAATTTCATTAAAGACTTTAAGGAGTTAGTGGCATTAGATCTTCTCTAAAGTTTTGTAGAATTTGGCAAAACTTTCTTAGTTGGTAGTTTTTATTATTATTTCTTCAATGTCATTGATATATTGGTTATTCAAGATATTTTTTTCCCAAGACAGGGTCTCGCTATATAATTATGACTGGCTTTAAACTCACAATGTATAGCCCAGGACGGCCTTGAACTTGCAGTACTCCTCCAGCCTTTCAAGTGCTGGGACTACAGGCTTGTACCATCATGCCCAGCTTTTTTTATATCTTTTTTACTCAGCCTTGATAATTCATATATAAGAATCCATTTCTTCTGTTTTTTATTTTATTAGAATATAAGTTGTCAAAGTAGTTATTCATAACCTTCTAGAGTTCTACAAAATCAATTGTAATTTTGCTCCTTTTATTTCTAATTGCTCTTTTCTTTCCTAGTTCTGATAAGGTTGACTAACGGTTTTTCTATTTTATTCTTTCAAAGAACCAACTCTTCGATTCATTGCTTCTTTATAATGTTGTTGAGTCTCAACTGCATTAATTTCTGCTGTGATCTTTGTAATTTTCTTCTTCATGCTGGCTTTGGGTTTGAATTGTTCTTGTGTTTCTAGAATCTTGAGGTACATCATTAGGTTATGTGCTTACTGTTTTTTTAATGTGGGAATTCACTACTATAAACTTCCCTTGTAGGACTTTCACTGCACCCTCTATGTTCCAGTATCTTGAATTGGCATTTTCATTTGATTATAGAAATTAATTTTTTTATTTCACCTGTCACCCATTGACGATTCAAGATAGTATTATTTCCGTGTGTTTCATGGTTTCTGTGATGTCCTTTGCCATTGGCTTCTATTTTCATTGTATATACTATGATCCAATAATACGCATGGGATAATTTTGATTCCTTTGCATTTACTTAGGCATGTTCTCTGACATGTATTCTGTCATTCTTGAGAATACTGTGTGTTCAAAGGTTTGATTCAACTTTGATATTTGATTTTTTTTTTTCTCCAGGTGAGCAGTCCCTTTGTGACAGTATGGTATTCAGGTCCCTATGTCAACTGCATTGGTGCTTATCTGATTTATGATGTCCATTAGTGTTTGTTTTATGAAACTAGGTGTCAGCATTTGGTGCACACGTATTTATGACTGTTAACTCTTCCCATTCCTGTTTTCTTATCCAGTATGTAGTAACCTTCTTTATCTCTTCCGATAAGGCTTGGCTTGAAAAGCACTTTGTCTTCAATTAAGATAGCTATACCTTTTCATCTTGGTACCTATTGCATGCAATATTATTTTCCATTCTTTGATTTTTCAGTCTGAATTTCTTTTTGGGTTGAATGTTTCCTGTATGCCACATATTGTTGGATCTTGTTTCTTGATCTTTTCTGCTAATCTGAGTTTTCCAGTTGGCAAATTGAGACCATTTGCATTAGTCTCAGTTATAATTGATAGGTTTTGACTTATCCTGTCATATTTTTTTTTTCCTGCTGTTGGTTCCTTTTCTTTCCCTTCTATTTAGCTGCTCATCTTGCCTAGTGGATTCATTCTATTGGTATTGTTATCTTTTTGGCACTGTTGTCTTTTTTGCATTATTGTCTTCAACAATGTCTCTTTCTAGGATATCCTAGTCCAATTTTTTGGACTGCTGGCCTGGTGGCCATGAATTTCTTTAGATGCTCTTTATCATGGAAGTACCTTATTTCTACATCAATTTTGGAAGATAATTTGGGGGGGATACATCAATTTTGGTTGGAAATTGTTTACTTTTAGGGTTTGAAACACTTCACATTTTTCTTAACTATAAAATTTATGTTAATAAGCCTGTTGTAATTCTGATGGGTTTTCCTTTATAGGTGGACAGCTTTTAAGCTTCTGTTGCAACATATGGGATGCAATCCTCACACTGGTCAGTTCTGCTACCTAGACTTTCAATAGTTTTTAATTTCCTGGATTTCTGTTTGAAACTGTTTTTGTGAACTCCAGCTCTTTTCTCTGTTGAGTACTGATGGTTTGCAAATCTTCCTTTAGCTCCTCTAGTTTATTAGCACTAATCATTCATTTATTAAGGTTATTATCTCTAAGTATGTCTTGTTTGAATTTGCCAAGGGTCTTAATTGATCTACTTTGTTACCGCCTCTGCTCTTACTGTGGATAAATGATACCTTGGTTTTCAAACTCAATTTGTTCCCAATTCATATTAAAATACCACAAAGTTTGAGAACTGAACATATTTTTCTCCATAAAAACCAAATACAGTGGTACTCCGGTTCACAAACTTAATTCCACAATTCTGATTGCAAACCAAACTGAATGAGAACCCAATCAAATTTCCCATAAGGTTAATATTGAACATAACCACTGAATTTGATTTGGTTCTCATCCAATTCAGTTTGTGACCAGAATCACGAAAAGAATTAAGTTCATGAACCAAAGTACCACTGTAACTGTTTCTGAGACCCAAAATTTACTTATAAATTTATTTTTCCAGGACTCTAACAAATTTTGCAATGATTTCTTTAGCTCTATCATAATTCTTCTTAGCTTTACTGGTGGTATCACTAACTTTCTTTGGAGCCATGGTTGCATTTGACACAAACCACCAAAAAAAAAGTGCATAATGATGAATGTTTTAACACACTAACACAAGTACCATCTGTTGTCTGGGTAACAGATGCACCCTAATAACCCTAACCCTAAGATAGAACATGTCACTCACTCTAGGCTCACACAGGTTTTTTCAAGTCAGATTTTCAATTAGGGTTAATGTCACCAGCAGCAAACAGACATTTTACAGACCTGGCTGGGAAAAAAAAAAGTAGAGAGTTCAGTCTTGGGACCATTACACAACTGAGGTATTTCAGCTGTGTAACTTCTGATTTCTTCCCCATCAATGGCCCCTGGATTTGCTTTGGGACAGTTGGGAACTTTTAGAGGCATTTTTGTTTCTGTTTTCTCATTTTCTGTTTGTTTTTATGTGCTAGGGTCTGCAAGCCCTAGCACAGAAAAACAGAAAATGAGAAAAAGTAGGCACTATCTAAAGAGGTATGTAGCTTCATCACTAGCCTTAGGACCTCTTTAGATAGTGCCTACTTTTCAGTGGTGTCCTCCAGGTGCAGCTAGCTATTGGTCTTGGGGTCTATCCCAGGATCCAGCCACCTCCATTTATTAGGAGTGGAGGATGCACCCAATTTGGCCTAGTACTCAGTTCCTTGGAAATAAGCTGCAGTACTGTTCATGATCCCCTGGCAATCTAAATACTGGCATACAGAGAAAACTGACTGATGGTAACAACTATGTCACATTGGCTAACACAGTAAAATCAGCAACAACAGTATCAAATACAAACTGGATAATGAGACACAATAATAACTAACACTGTACAACCTTTAACCACAGAAATGCATCTGTACAGTACAAACTCTAGACAAATCAGTAAATACCTGTATATAAATATATACAATATAGTACGTACACATATACAGTAAATATCCACTAAATATATTTTACCTCCATTAACAACAGAACAGTGTTGAACCATAGTAAGATATATTTAAGTAGCTCCAGATTCATAAGGGTAAGGTTAGAGGCTATGGAAAATGAGAGCATGAAAAAACAGAATTTTTTTAAAATTCAGCAATGGAAGATTTTAAAAGGGTGATAAAACTGATATAAAGATAGTTTAAATAAGTGTTAGATAACAGTAACAGAGTAAACCAACAAAGAAAAGGAGAAAGAAGAAAGACTAAAAACTACAGTAGAGGAGAAAAAAAAAGGAAAAATAAGATTAAAAAATAGTAAGGAAACAAACTAAAAGCAACAAAAGGATGATGGCAGAGAGAAAATCTAATCAAACATATTAAACAAAGTAGTATTAGAAAAGGGAGGGCAGGGCTGGGTGGGACACATTTCTAATCCCAGCACTTGAGGGGCTGAGGCAGGAGGACTGCCTCAAGTTCAACCAGCCTGGGCTAAAATGTAAATCCAAGGCCAGCCTGAACCACATATCAAGACCCTGCTTCAAAAAAAGAGGGGGAGCAAGAAAATGGGTAACAGAACCCAAAACTCTACCAAAAAGAACAAAACAAAAATTAAAAAACAATACCAACAGAGGACTACAAAGTGGGTAGAGGAGGGCCTTGGGTAAGATAAGGGAGAGTCAAAGGAATAGTACAGGGAAGAAAGTGGTTTGATACAGGAGAATATAAAACTGACAGCAGAATATGGACAATTCAAAATTACCTTATTAATATTCTTTATTAAAAATGTAATAGAATTGCTGCAGAATTTTTTAAGAGAATAAAACCAAACAAAATAAAACAGAATGAAGCCAATCAAAACAAAATGGTGTAAGTGTTACAGGACTTCAAAACAAGATAATAGGAAATCAACAATGGGTGCCATAATGCCTCTATCTTAAAAATAGCTGTCCATACCATCAGCCATATTAAAGTGAAACTAAACAAAACTGAAGAAAATCAATCAAAACAAAACAGTCAAAGTAAAACAGCATCTTGAGACAAAGACACTAGAAAGGGAGATGAGAAGGGAGTGAGAACCTAGATACCAGCTAAATCAAAACAGAGGAAAACATAAACCAAAAATTCTAAAATAATCACAATTATAATTTTTTTCATTACCAGAAATCAAACTCACGACCTTACACTTAAAAATAATTTCAAAAACTGCAAAAAATAACCAAACAATGCCAAATGAAACAATTCATCACACACACACACACACACACACCTCAGAAGATACCCAATGGAAACTCAGGGTAAACACAAAGTCTGGGAGACAGTGGTGACCAGTGTGTAACTGGGTCCCCACTCTTCAGTCTGCAGTTTCTTTAGGTTTGTGTATCCGCCCTAGCTCTCAGTAAAGACTGGTGGAATTCTACAAACAGGACAGTGACTGCGATTCCTTCTTAACAGTTCAGCCAAAGAGTCCATGAGTCTGCGTAACTCTCCTCTGCAATCTGCTTGCAGGAGATGCCTTCCCCAGCCCTGTGTTCTGCGCAGATGGGCTTAGGGTGACTGAGATGGTAGCTACAAGTTGCACAACAGAGCTATCGTGGTCTGTGGTCCAAGCAGTGCCTGTGACCCTACAGTCCTGTAGATGTGCAAAACTCCTGTCAAGCCGTTCAGACACACTGCCTATGGCTCATCTGAACTGTGGGCCACAGAGTAGGTGCCAGCCAGTCTGCGTTCACTTCCCCATGCCTCTGCGGGCACTCCAGGCAAGTTTTCTATTTAGGTGGGACTAGGTACCAAGGGTCGGGTGCATGTACACAAGTGAACTGGCTGGCTGGCTGGATGGGCTCTGGCTGCACTCACACAACTAGGATGCCCTTCACCTTTACATCGTCTCTCTGGCCTGGGGAGGGGGTGATTCGCAGTACTTACTGGAGCAGAGCACACAGGGATGCTGCTTTTCCCAGCAGTATACGGAAAGGCAGGCCACATGTGTGAGGCCAGTGAACATAAACTGTCCCAAGAATCTGGTCTCTGCAGCCCAGGATCATCCCACAGACTTTCTGCCTCACTGTCCAAAAAAAAGCTGACCCTAAATGAATGGGGAGCAGGCAGCTGGCCTGCTAGTCTCCTTCAGTAGTGCTGATTCCCTTTTATTGATTTGATCTTTTTTTTTTTTTTTTTTTTTTTTTTGGTCTTTTTCCTTTTTATTGGTACCGGGGACCAAATTCACGACTGCCTGCTTGCAAGGCAGGCGCTTATGCTGCTGAGCTAAATCCCCAGCCCCTGATTTGATCTTTTTATCGGCTTTCTTTATCAGTATGAAGGTGCCCCCTTCCACCTTCCAAACACCTTCCTTTTCAGTGTATCTTTCCTGAGCTGCTCAGATGCACAGCTCCTCTAGTCAGTCATGTTGAACCTCATGTTCAATTTTTTTATTAAAAGAAAAGAATCTACCAAACCATTTTCTAGAAAGGCTCTATCATCTCAAATATTTCTAGTATCCCAATGTAATATTTTTACTATATCTCTTTGTATAAGCTTACATGATTTCACTAGGAATTAACAATAACAGAGTTTGTTTCCAGAGTCTACTTAGGATCAATACTTTAGGTCACTTCACTTTTTCCCTTTAAATTATATCAACATATTGAGCTGTAATTGTCCTAAATATTGGGTCCACAAAGTCAAATTTCTTTTAACCATAAAATATTTTAAATAATCAAGAAAAGTCAAATTTAACCATAAAATATTTTAAATAATCAAGAAAAGAATCCATATTCACCCAGCTATCTTCTGACATTCCAATATAAATTCCTTCTAGTATCATCGCCCTTCTGTGAAGCACTTTCTTTAACTACTGCTAGCATGATAAGCTGTGCTACTTCATTTCAGCCCTCATTTCTGTTCTAGAATCCACTCATTTGAATCAGTTTCCCTATGTGTAAGGTATAAGTCTCCTCTGGCTGCTTTCAAGTACAGACACAGACGATATAACCATATTTTCATCAAGTGATAGTACACTCGGTATGATGGTCGTCCTAAAAACTTACAGCCTCCAGTGACATCACAGCTATCTTAGTTTGTTTTTGTGTAGTCTTTGACAGTGACACAATGATGAAACCACCTGACGACATGTATCAGGGTACATCTTCATCAACAAGCTGTGCATGATTAGTTTCTCAAGTCTGATTATGATGTGTCTAGCTGTAGGCTTGTGGGGAAATGGGTATTCTGCATATGCCCCCTGGGATTCTAAAATCTGTGGGTTTATATCAATTCAGAAACTTTGCAGTCTTTATTGATTTATCTTCAAATTCACTGATTCTTCTCAATCACATCCACTTTGCTACTGAGGTCCTTCAGTGAGTTCTTCACTTAAATTATTATATTTGCTTTTTCATTATATTACCTATTTCTTTGCTGAGAATTTTATGCTATTTGTTTCGTATGAGCCAGCTTGTTAGGACATTTTATAACAGGTGCTTTAATGTCTTTGTGAGATATTTCCATTATCTGTCATCCCACACTGACATGTTCTGTCACTTTCTGTGCAACTAGAAATTTTCCTGATTTTTCATATGCTGAGTAATGAACACTTGAATACTATACTTTAAAAATCTGGGTCTTAAAGGGGCTAAACATGTTCACTGGAAAAAAGATAGCCTCTTTAATAAATGGTGTTGGAAAAATTGGCTTTCCACATGCCGAAGACTGAAAATAGACACATGCCTGTCACTATATACTAAAGTCAAAATGGATCAGAGATCTAAATATTAAAACAGAAACACTAAATCTACGGGAAGACGAAGTAGGTAGAAATCTTGGAGATATAGGGGTAGGCAAAGAGTTCATGAACAAAACGCGTACCACATGGGAAATATTTCAAAGAATCAACAACTGGGATCTCATCTTATTAAAAAGCTTTTACACTTCAAAAGAAACCATCAACAAAGTGAAAAGAAAACCCACAGAATGGGAAAGAATTTTAGCCAGCAGTCCTCAGACAAAAGACTTATATCCAGAGCATATAAAGAATTAAAAAACATAAAGCCCCTCAGATTCAAAAACCCTCTCCAGAAATGGACATCGGAGATGAGCACACATTTCTCAGATGAAGATACACAAATGGCAAATAAATACATGAAGAAATGTTCACCATCACTGGTCATTCAAGAAACACAAATTAAAACAGCACTGAGATTTCACCTCACTACAGAAAGAATGGCTGGCATCAAGAAATCAACTGATAATAAATGTTTTCATTCATTGGTTGGATTGGTTTTATCATGTTTTGCTTGATTTTATTTCGTGTGATGGCTTAAACAGCTATTTTTAAGAAAGCAAGACATTATGGGAGTCATTGCTGATTTACTGTCATCTTGCTTTGAAGTCCTACCATGCTTTTGTTCTTCTGTTTTGATTGCTTCTATCCTGTTGTATCTTATTAGATGTTATTATGTGATAGTATAAACAAATATTTTAAAGAAGATGAGATATTATAGTAGTCATTGTTCATTTCCTGTTATTTGGTTTTGAAGTCCTATAATGCTTTCATTCTCTTGAATGGTTTTATAATATTCTGTTACTTTGATATTATTGTGTTTGAAGGTATTTCAACTATTTCAAAGAAAAGAGACATTATGGTAGCTACTGTTGATATTCTATTGTCTTGCTGTGAAGTGCTATGTTGCTTGCTTTGTTCTGTTCTGATTTGCTTTGTTCTCTTGTGATTTATTCTCTATAAAATAAAAAAAAAAGAAAGCAACTGATAATAAATGTTGGCAAGGCTGTGGAGGAAAAAGGAATACTTCTCTACTGTTGGTGGGAGTGTAGATTGGTGCAGCCACTGTGGAAATCAGTATGAAGATGCCTCCAAAAACTAGGATTGAAAGTTCCATTCAATCCAGCTATTCCCCTCCTGGGGATTTTTCCAGAAAATATTTGAGTAAAAGAAAGCAACTCCAGTAAGATGACATAAGAGCAGGGCCTGAAGTAAAAGTGTTAGCCATGCAGAAAACAAAAGACAGTTGCAGAGTTACAGAATAGCACAAGTAAAGCACCCTGGAGAAAGGCCTTTAGGCTGGAAGAGCAGAGTATGTGAGAAAAACCATAATAAGAGATGAGTTGGGAAACACTTGGACAATTTGGAGGAAAGAAACAATATGACTACTGTGTAAAAGGCAGAAACAAAAAAGAACTGTTAAAAACTACAGTATTGCAGTCACCCACATAAATGAAGCTGGTAACATGGGTCACACAGACTAGAGGAAAGGCAGAAAGAGATATCAAATTCTGGACATATATTCTCAAGACAGAACCCACATAGAATTTTTTTAATGAATTAGATGTACAATGTGAGAGAAGAGAAACTAGGAATGATCCCAAAGTTTTGGCAAAAAATAGGTGGGAGAAAAATCAGGTTAGATTTGGATACTGAGTTTAAGGTGTCAATTACACGCCCAACTGGACATTGTGAGTGAACAACAACTCTGAAATCTGGTGAAGTTGAGACTGGAAATAATACAAAGACTGGAATAATACAAATTGTTGTGACTCAACAATACAAAGATAGAATTTAAAGCTTTCTTCTGTGAACTTCCTTTATTTATTCAACCTATTCTCCAGTGGGTAAGTTGTTGCCATATTTATCCATTATTAACACTGAAGAAGCATATTTAGAAAGCTTTCCTTATGCTATCTATGTATTAACATTTTTATTTACACAAACACTTCCTAAAAATAGAACTACTCATTCAAAAGCTGTTACTGTTTCAAGTTCGTACCTTTGGCTTACAAAAAGATTATGGCAGTTCACACTTCCTCAAGCAACACATGACAGTACCCATTTCCCTACATCACTAAACAAGGTATTACTCTGGTAAATTTTTTGCCAATCAAGTAGATAATGAAAAAAGTAGTATCTCACTTTAATTTACTTCTCTGAACTTATCTGCATGAATTCATTAGCTTACAAATACTCTTCTGTAAAATGTCCATTTTATTACTGGTGTTGTTTATGAATTTCATACATCTGAAATTTACTTTGTGGGGTAAGCTAGGAGTCTAGATCTATAAATTTATATGCCAGGCAAACAGCCAACTATATCAAAATCAGTTAGGCTTTCCCACTGAAATTGCCACTATGACCTATCTGACTGATCTGTGTACCCAAGCAATCTTGACTAGCAATCAACTCCATACAAAGCCTGACTAAAGAAAGTCATGGTAACTTAGTACACTGTATAAGTACTCAACAGATTGAATGTGGTAGTGCACGCATGGGAGACTGAGGCAAAAGAAGCACAAAAAGTTTGAGGCCAATGTGGGCAATTCAGAAACCTTAGCAAGATGCTATCTCAAAACAAAGAAACAAAACTTAAAAAGCATTGGGGTTTAAAAAAAAAAAAGCATTGGGGGGGTGTAGCTCAGCATGGAAGCCCTGATTCAATCCCAGGCCCAAAGGGACAAAAAAATAAGTAGATGCAAATGATACAGAGCAGTGACTTTAAAAGGTCAGAGTCAAGATACACTAGGCGAAAAGAAACAACAGTGAAAGTGAAAGGAAACTGAAGCAAAGCCTCTTCTTCCTTGGCTATACTCAACAAAGAGCAGCCCAGAGGAAGAAACACAGAGCAGATAAACGAAAAACAAAAAAGTATTAATGTCATTTTGAACTCTCTGGCTCCCTCCAATCTCTCCTTTCACAAAGTTTGTTACTTTGCCCACAGTGTAATCATAAGAAGGTCCACAGACACCTGTGTTCTGCTGGGACAGATATGACTGCCATGACCTGCAAAAGCTGACAGTTCATTTTAACTGTGGACAAATCTGGAAAGAGTGTCAGTTATTTTCTGATCCAAAGTATCTAAATCCAAGAAGTACAACAATTCATAAAGTGACAACCAAGGGAAGACAGTGAAGAGATGAAATAAGCATTCTTTTTCTTTGCCTCATAAAAGAAGTAAAAAAAAAAAAGGTATGCAGATCCAGTGGCCTGGCCTAACTTTGAGTGAAACACACCAGCACTTTCCCTCTGTCTTGGTTACTTTTCTCTTGTTGCTGAAACAAAATACCTGATGAAGGAAGGAAAGGTTTATTAGCTTAGATTATAGAGGTTTCGGTCCATACTCAGCTAGATCCAAGGCAGGGTGGTGTAGCTGAGGGGCAATCATTTATGGCAGCTGCAGGAGATACCAAAAGCAACAAGAGTTAAAGGGCAAAAGGGAGGAGCACACCTCTTTCCCACCTTTATATTGTATGCAGGTTACCCGCCCCAGGCAAGTTTAGCACTCACACCACCGACCCCAGCACTGAACAAATTCTTAGTTTTAGCCATCTTTAAAAGCCCTCCCCTCCCCCGCAGCCACAAGAGGGTTTGGAGGGACATCCATGTACAAATCATAACACCCAGACTTCCAGAAGAACATGGCGGACAGATAGCAGCAACTATGGAGGCTCTCTGAGATACCCCGCTTAAAATCCAGGAATGGTGTGGTACAAGGAGTCCTAAGCAAGGGGAGATACACCCTGCTGACCCAGGAATGAACTAAGCTAAGAGAAACCAACTGGAAATCCAATCTTGGTGCTATAAAAGGAACAGATAAAATCTCAGTACGGGAAGCTAGGATCCACGCCACTGGAAGCCAATTTGAATTTCCTGCTGTCGCTGCTGCGTCCAAATCTGCAGGGAGAGAGACACGCGAAAGCTCTGAGAGCAGGAATCTGCAAACGGAGTTGAGAGCAGGACTAGCAGGGAGCCCTACATCAACTTGCAGTGAGTGAGTGGAAAGGGGACCCTTTCATAGAGTAGGAGGCTCCAGCAAAGGACATACTGGGACCGGGCAGACATTAGGCACATAGTCCCCTCTCAAGCAGGATTGGTGGGGAATACCTGGCCTGCGTGACACCGCTGACTAAGACCCAGTAGGCTAGCCCAAACTAGGTCCCAGTACCTGAAGGTGCACCCTAGCGGTGAAGCCTTCGGTAGGTTGACCTGGAGGGGCGGGCCCAGCAGAGGCTGCCCAGGTCTGTCTCCCTAGCACACTGCAGTGGGCGGGAACACATAGCCGGCGCAATTCAAAAAAAACTGTAACCAAAAAAGAGAAAAAAATTGGGCCTCCTACATTCACTTGTATGGAAGGAACATAAAGTATGGGAAGAGGAAGCAACAAGAAAGGGTCCTCAGTCCCCAATCCTGAGAACACTGATTCAGGAAAAAGAAACGCAAAGGAAGACAAAAAACATGCAATATCAGACATGGCACCAATAGACATAAAGCGATATCTCCAGAGCCTCATAGATGAGTTTAAAAATGAATTATTTAACGAAACAAATCATAACACCCTCCATTCACTGTTCCTTGATGGTGGTTGTAAAGGGTAATTTTCATTATTCTCGGAATACTGGCTTATCCTTCCCCACTCATAATCACATACAATCAGCTCAGAAATAACAGTTATTTACAAAATGTTGACCAAAACTGAGAGCCTCTCTATATTACAAGGTAGCAGACATTTAAGATACAGATACCTAGCCAACATGAATTATACTCTCAGTGATGAATAAGAGAATGTGTAACAGCCATAATGATTGTATGTTTTTCACCACTAATATTCCATATTGCAATTACTGAAGGTGTTCAACAATGCTTTTCCACTGCAAAGGTTATGCTCAGGGTAGAATGAAGAACAAAAAGATGGGTGAAGCATGGGTAGCCCTTATAATAATACTGCAAAAAACTTCCAACTTCTCATTCACAGCTAACCTGACCTGAAGTATCTCTGTAATGCTATCTCATTAATTCAGCCTTATCCCCTACATACAAAGGAAAAACAGAATTTAGCCTGTTACCCCTGAAGAGCTCAATAGGACTGCGAGCTCCCTATTTCTTTTTTTCCAATTTGTTCTCAGCGGGGCCTGCAAAAAAGCCAGTGTTCACTGCCAGCCTGAGGCCTCCACCTCCTTGAGGAAAACCAGAAGAATTGCAGCCAAAGGGCATACCAGAATCCACCTTCTTAACTCCTTCTTTTGACTTTGTATGCAAACAGCTTTTGTGTATAGACAGAACACAGAACCTGCTGCCTCAGCCAACACAATCTATTTAATCTCATAATGATCAGCATAGGGCATGTGGCACTTGGCTAGTTTCAAATACATAAACAAAAAATTCTTTTCACATGAGAAAGTAAACTGATTTTCTAGAAATCTGTTTTTTAAGAACGACTTTCTAATTAGTAAGACTTGTCTGCAAACTAAGTATGACTATGCAAGGAGAAAGAAGAGAGGATGAAGACTTACTTGTGGCAGTATCAGCCACTCCTAAAGAATCAACAGATTGGGCTGGGGATTTAGCTCAGCGGCATAAGCGCCTGCCTTGCAAGCAGGCAGTCGTGAGTTCGATCCCTGGTACCGATAAAAAGGAAAAAGACAAAAAAAAAAATTTAAAAAAAAAAAAAAAGAATCAACAGATTAAGATGCCATTGCGACTAGACCCCAGGTAAAGTGCTCTGATTCCTGCATCATAATAAGGTGGAGCATATTTCTTGTTGAGAGCCTGTAAGTCATTGAAAATGTTCACATTTTGACAGTGTAACAGTATTAAAGAACAAATCACAAGGGACAAAATAGTAGAACTTTCAACGTAACAAGCCAATTCTGGGACCCAAAAAACTCAGCATAGTGGCAAGGCTGACTCTTGCTGGTTAAAGCACTCTGACAAGTAACACAAGCCTTAAATGGAGCCCAGAAAATCTTGCAATTACATGAGTGAGCTACCAAACTAGCAAGGAGAATAAATCCCTGTATCACTGTAAAATTCTAGTCCCAGAACAGAAAAACAAGAAATACCTGTGTGCTTGAAACTGCCAGCATGTTACCAATTTAACCAATCCTGCAAATACTCTTTTCCTAGGCAAGATAATATCATTGTTCATGACACTGTCAATCTGATATTATTACTTGAAGCTAAAAGCATCCTGTCACATGCCCATTAAAAGCAGAAGAATCAGGTTCACATCCCATCCAGTGACCTTTTCTTATGCAATTGTATTGAACAGATCTTTCCGGTCATTCATATCACCGTCCAAAGATTCTACCCATCAAAGTTACCTGGAATCTTACAGCAACAGAATTCGGAGTTGGGCTCAGAATTGGGGGTTGTGCTCCACTTTCTAAACCTACAAAAAGTTGGTAATGCCTGTCTAGTCACTGCCAAAATACCTTAGAACTTCTAGAAGCACCACAAAGTACTTCCTGGTGTGCCATAATGTCCACAACAGCGGAAGCATACCTTATCTTTATAATCTCATACAAGAATGAAGGAAGCAGCCAGGTGGTGCACACCTGTAATTTCAGCACTTGGGAGGCTGAGGCAGGAGGATCACTGTGAGTTCCCGTTCAGTCTAGGCTATATAGTGAATCTGAGGCCAGCCTGTACTGCATGGCAAGACTCTGCCTAAAAAACAAACAAAGTACGGACAATAGACTATCCTTAAAATTTTTTAAATGAGGGCCTGGGGATTTAGCTCAGTGGCATAAGCACCTGCCTGGCAAGGTTGAAGTTGTGAGTTCGATCCCTGATACCACAAAAAAAAAAAGAAAAAAAATTTTTTTAAATGAACAAATATGTGGGATCTCTCCCTTAACAATCCTAGCTTACAACATTTCCCTTCTTTGAATGTTCATCAGATCCTATAGCACTAAGAGAAACTGTAACATAGATCAACACAATTATATATATATATATATATACGCACACACACCACACGTGTGCACATCTGTAATGAATTAATTTATCATACTGTAATAACAGGATCAAAAGGTTGTAATGGAAAGTATTAACACAAATCACTACTCCTACTATAAATGGTAACAGCCAGCACTAACTGCATCACAAACATAGGTCCCACACGATTCCAAACATCTGACACAGAACTTATTAAATCTTCACAACCCCAATACTGTAAGTATATGCTATTCTCCACGTTTCACAAGGAAGAAAACTAAGGCATAGAGAGGTTAAACAATTTTCCCTGAGCCACACAGCTACTGACAGGCACAACCAGCATTCTAATTCCAGGTTCTCTAGCTCCAGAATCCATGCTCATATTCACTGTTGCCTCTAAAATAAAACTATTTTAAAAGCAATGATTCAGTTGTTTTTATAGTTTGGATGTGTCTCCCAAAGATTCATGTGCTGGAAGTTTGGCCTCCATTGTAGCTGCGTTGTGGTGGAAGAATCTATAAAAGGTGACAACCAGTAGGCGTTAATTAGCGCAGGGGGACTACACCCAGATGGGTTACCATCAGTCTTGGGGAGTGGAATAGGTCTCACAGTAGTTAGTTCTCAGAACTGTTACAAAGTGAGGTCACCAAAACTCAGACCTCTAAAATTCAAAGATCCAATCCAAAAATGGGCATCTGAGATGAATACGCAACTCTCAGATGAAGAAATGCAAATGACAAATAAATACATGAAAAAATGTTCATCATCATTGGTCATTAGAGAAATGCAAATTAAAACCACACTGAGATACCATCTCACTCCTGAAAGAATGGCCAGGATCAAGAAAACCAACAACAACAAATGCTGGAGAGGCTGTGGGGAAAAAGGAACTCTCCTGCACTGTTGGTGGGAGTGTAGACTGGTACAGCCTTTGTGGAGGTCTGTCTGGAGGTTTCTCAAAAAGTTGGGATTGGAAATCCCATTTATTCCAGCTATTCCACTTCTAGGCATATTCCCAGAAGAACTGAAAGCATCATACCACAGTGATATATGTGCACCTATGTTTATAGCAGCACAATTTGTAATCACCAGATCTTGGAAACAACCCAAGTGTCCATCAATTGAGGAATGGATAAAAAAGTTGTGGTATTTCTATACAATGGAGTATTATTCAGCTATAAAGAAGGATCACATTGAGATATTTATCAATAAATGGGCGCAGCTTGAGACCATACTCATAAGTGAAATAAATCAATCTCGCATGTGTGAATACCGAATAGTTTCCCTAATGTAAGTAATGATTCAAATATATAAAAATATGTGGTAATCATGATTCCCCATTAGGTGGCCTTGAAGCCTTATAAAGTTTTCACTCATTAATTAGAAAGGCTTTATTCTGGGCTTCTTGATATGGAAATATTTGAAGCTAGAGTATATGAAGTTTTATCCAAATATTTCAAGGAAAAAGACATACACTATGGTAACTACTATTAAGTCGGGTTATATGGTGGTGAAGTACTAGGTTGCTGAAACAGTCATGCTTGACCTCTATTGTTATATTGTTATATCCTGTTTTATCTCAATCTCCCCCTTATTCTTTTAAAAAAAAATTATTTAGTCATTTCTTATGTTTGTCTTACTTAAGGGAAAAAATTTTAAAAATTAGGATATATATATAGTAACTCTTTTTGATTTCCTATTAACTTGTTTTGAAGTCCTGTAATACTCCCATGATCTTGTTTTGACTGATTAGACTCTGTTCCATTCTGTATGATAGTATCAAGTTTGAGGGTATAGGCAACTACTTTGAAGGCAATAAGATTCACTAAGATGCCCATTCTGGTTTGACTATTGTCTCCTTTGGAAGTCCTGTAATGTTTACAATGCCTAAGTTTTATTGGTCTAGTTCTCTACTGTTTTGTCCAACTTTATAATATCTAATGAGATAGACAATTCTTTTTAAAGAAACAAGAGACAATGTTGATAACCATTGTTGATAACCTTGTACTCTGTTCTACACCATGTGCTATGTCTATCCTTGGTTTTGACTGACAGCTTTGTTTTGCCATATTTGACTGTATTCTCTCCCCACCAAGAAAAGTAATAAGCACTAAGGAGTAATAAAATCCAAAATGCGTAAATTTTGTTGTAAAAACGAGAGGGAAAAAAAAATAAAAAGAGCTCTAACGGATATAACAGCAAGTATGTTCAGGGGTGTTAAATAGCTGACTATATCAATGTTTTTGGATCATTGAACACAGCTGTTTGCAGTCTCCCTGTTTGAATGTCTACCTTGTATTCTTTGATACTGTGATATGAGCAACTATTTTCAAGATGATAATATGTAATCTATTAACAGGTGATTTCTTACTGGTTTTTTTTTTTTTGTAGTTCTGTATTACGTGTACCCTTACACCGCTTTGTTTTGTTTTGTGTTTTTCTCTTTTTCCTTTTAAATAAAATAAAAAAAAAAAAAAAAAAAAAACAAAGTGAGGTCACCCTATGTTCTTGACCCCCTCTGGACATGCCCTGGTCCCTTTCCATTTCTCTGCTTAAAGTTCCCAAGAGTGTTCTCTCTGATGCTCCAGTCTTGATCAAATAAGCCTCTTTATAAGTTACCTAGACTCAAGTACTTCTGTCATAGCAACCCAAAACTGAGTAGGATAGCCGCGTGTGGTGTGCATGCCTATAATCCCAGGTACTTAACAGGATGAGGCTGAAGAATCAAGTTTCCCAGGCTTAATAGCAAGACCCTGTCTCAAGGGGCCAGAGATACAGCTCAGTGGCACAAGTGCCTGCCTAGCAAACGCAAGGTCCTGAATTTGATTCCTAGTACCAAAAAATAAAAATAGAGGTGCTGAATCAGCCCAGACTTACAGCAGTTGCCTAGCATATGTGAGGCTCTGTGTTCAGTCTTTACTACCACAAAACCAAACAAACAAAAACTAATACAGCTGCTATAAATCATACACTACCTGTAGAAATTTCAAAACATTTTAGTAATGAATGAAAAAAAATGATCTGAAGTCTGCAAGGATATGATAGTACATCCACGGTAGAGTTATCAAAGATTTCATCATTATATGCTAGAATGCATTACATGCTAGAGCATTTACTCAGAAAGGCTTACAAATAATTCCAAGGAGCTACAAAATACCAGCTGACTAGATACACCATATTCAGGCAGATAAAGTAAGAAACATTCTACCTCTTCTAGATCTATTGAGATCACAGATCATCAGCCTAGACCAAAGAGAAATTCTCAAAATCCCCAAACCAGAAAACTGCCATTGTAACACAAAAATACAGAAAACGGTAGATTTACTAAAATTACAGAACACTCTGGTTCCACTGAAATCATCATCAAAACTGCCAATTATCTTGAGATGCCAGAGTTCACTCTCATATAAGCTCACGTGAACTTTCTATGTGTGTAGGTATAAAGAATGACATTTGCTCAAAATGAAAACAGAACACTGTCAGTGGCCTGTCTTAGACCTAACTCTCCACTGAAAGGCAACTTTGTTTAACACATTTCTTTTATCTTTTATCACTTTTTTGACACATGGTGAACTGTATTATATATGCTTTACAGATGTATTTTATATCCCCACCTAGTCTATAAATTCCCAAAGGGCAGCAATGGACAAATTCAACAGCTCTAGAACAAATGAGGAGTCTAGCAATCTACTCAGTAAGGTTCTGCTCAATCAATGTGCAGATAATTCAAGAAAATAAAGGAACTAACAAGAGGCAAATTTTACAAATATCAGTATGAAATGTGAATTATCACTCATACTTGTCCTCAATTATCTAAAGTTCCAAAGAGCATGTAAAAGCAGGCTGAAAACAGCCGTGAAATGATGCTAAAGATAAAGAGGTAACTGATTCTCACTGCTTTGGTTCCAATACCCTCATCACATTTGGTATTAAACCAGCAAGTTAAAAAGTAAAACCACACTTCTTGGAGGCCAAGCTCACTGACATTCTTTTTGTTTACTGCATAAGGACTGAATAGAGGGGCTAGGGATTTAGATGAGCAGTATAAGCACCTGCCTTGCAAGTGTGTGGTCCTGAGTTTGATTCCCGGTACCGATAAAAAAGAAAAAGACTGAATAGAAATTAATGTACACAAGAAAAAGTTTAAGAACAATATACTCTCAGGTCTCCCAATCAGCCTGAGGTCAAAAACATGCCCATGGACAAAATTTTACAATTATTATAAACCATCTTAGAATTAAAACCAAACTGTCAATACCCAAGCAGGACTCAAATTCAACTCCCTTTTCTTTCCTCCTTTACATGAACCTTGAATAATACTGACCTACTTTATAGAGCTACCATGAGGACTAGTCAGCTTTAAAAAGCTAACTTCATAAAAGATAAACGAAGCTTATGATATGTATAACCACTTTCACCTTAACAAATGAAATGAGCCTCTTGTTTCATCAAGAAACAAGCCACTGTGTTGACTACTTAAAAGCAATGCTGAGGGATGGGGCTGGGGTGCGGCTCAGTGAGAGATCTTACCTTACATTCTTGAGACTCTGGGTGCAATGTTTAGTACCACCAAAAACAAACAAACAAAAAAAGTAATACTGCAAATGTTTATGTCATAAATAATACCTCACATTTATGAGTATGATCATTACATTTTCTAAAACACCCACATGTGCCTAAAGAAAATAGCTGTAGTACCACTGACTAAAAAAGGTAACTTCCTATTAAACACATTAGAAAGTAAGTGATGTTAGACCTCTGAGCCATATGGCTGTCTACCCTGTTACCAAAGAAGGCGACACATCCCACTGGGTTTGATTACCGCTGTTATCACCATCCTCTGAAGAGCTGTGCACCTCGGGGACCACCTAACTCCCAAAGGGGAGCAAAGGGGCCCTAGCAAGCACCAAGGTTGAGATCTGAACATTTCCCAAGGAACCCTCTACCTTTTATATCAGTCATACCCTTCGAAACATGCACTTTAATAACAGGAAGTCATTACAGGATTTCTTCTATTTCCTTTCTGTTCAGCGAGTTTGCTTTTTTTTAAGCAAGGCTGATGGAAACGAGGGTTACTGTGTCTTTCAGATGCCTGAGAGAAACCTGATAAGCTAGTTGAAAGCATTACTTCTATCAGCATTGGCAGCAACCTCAGTTTTGGGAATTGAGGCTTTTGAATGTTCCACTTTACAAACCTCATTTATCAAACAGCAGGAGAGCTGTTACATATGGTGATGAACATTATGGAAATACTTAGATGGAATAAAAAATGTGAGCGGATTGGATTAAATTACCTGCAAGAAAGAGAAAAACTAACTCAGATGGAAGTAAAAAGAACCAATCATAGATACAAATCAAACAGGGTTGTATGGAAATATTAAAGCTTGTTTAAAAATTGTTACCTTTGGGGTTTGCTATAATGAAGGTTCCTTTAATAGGTACCCAAGAATTTTTTAAATTTAGCAGAAGCAAGTAAGATTAAATTAACTGCACCCATCACAGTTCTTGCCTGCCCAAAATGGAAAGGTTAGCAGTCACTTACATAAATTCAGACATTCCTAGTAGCACAAAGATTAACTGACACTAAAATGCTAATATTGGAAATCAGAGTATGCAGAGGGGAAAAGGAAAACTGTCCATTTAGCTGAAAAGTAGTGTTTACCACACAGTCTGATGGAATGAGACATAGTAAACTGAGGTAAACTTTTGAATTCAATGACCAGTCTCTATTTCATCTTAATAAAAGATTTCAAAATTTACTTAATGCTCAATTATAAATCTCTACAAAAAAATTTTTAGAGAAAAACATCTTTTGTTTGCTTGCTTTATTAGAAACAGTGGAAACACACAAATCTTTGTATGATACCAGCTCTAAAACTCTTGTCTTACAAAATTATACATGAATTCATGGGCAAAAACATAAGGAAATTGGAAATAACACTATAATGCTTCTAGTCACTGGAACTGTCTCCAATTGGAGGCGAGGAGATGAGACTGACATTGGAATTTAAGAGTAAGAATGACAGAGAGAAAAGTTACACAGGAGAGGAATATACAAAAGAGCTATAATTCAATACTTTAAGTTGGACACTGAATCTGGACTTTTAATGTACAGAGGAAAATGTTTCTGGGAATTCCTAGCACAAACGGATGAGTCATGGACACACCTAAGCTACAGCCCAATGCTCCCAGACACACAGGAAATACTAAAGAGCAATCTACATAATCAGTTTCAGTGTCTGACTGGTCCTTGAGGAGCCCCTCCCAACATACAAAGAGACACACAAGCCTGGGTACAAAAGCTATTACTAGGGTCAGGGATGTAACTCAATGATGCAGCACCTGCCTGGCAAGTGCAAGGCCCTGAGTTCAGTTCCAAGTACCAATAAATAAATATAAAAGCTAGCTAGCTATTCCTAACGTGAGAAGCAGAAAAATGAATGAGGAAAACAGTTGCCTCACAGATAGCGTTGGCAACAGGAAACTGTCAGATATTGGTCTACTTAACCTTTAAAAATCATTGCAGTGCTTTATACTTCCACTTTTCATATCCACAGACTGTGTTCAAAAAATGAACCATGTGGTCTTGTAGCTGCGCCCGTGGGAGACAAAGAGAATAACCAATTTGTCAACTGGCAGGGCAGACTCAAAACTCACTGTTTAAATACAAGACTTTATCTTGGTGATTCTCCTACCACCACCTTCTTCCAACTTCCTTCCCCTCAGCAAGGTCAGACAGTGACTCACAAAGTAATCTGAATTGCAAAAGGAAATAGTTTTAAGGCAAATAAATGCACCTTCCAGACTTTTGGTAAACAACCCCCCTCCTCTGCAGGAGGTCCCTCAATAGAAGGGCTGTGGACCAGAAGGCATCATCCCAAGGGGGATGGGGGAGGAGGAGATCCTTAAATTGTTCACTTGTATGCAAAACAGTCTAAAGCCAGTGGATGTGAGGTGCCACAGGATTAACCAGAAGTCACTTTGCATTCTCAAAGCCTTGCAGGAAATAGTCACACATTCACTTTTTTAAGTTCTTCATATTTCAAAGGCATTGACCTGGGTGATGTCAAGTTGTAAATGCAGAAATGTCCTCTTGAAGAACAAAGCCTACAAAGCTCCCTTCATGGCAGCAGAGGTGACTTGGGCAGGGCAGGGTGGCAGTCATCTGCCACTGACTTGCCTTATAAACCAGCTCCTTAGGTCAGGGTTCTCCACAAGTCACACACAGAAAAGCAAGCTCATACTTTCTTCCTCATTCATTAAAAATAAACCGAAATGGCATCCAGATTTAGAACATACCTCGCAATGAAAAAGTTAAAGAGGGGGAGGCACACACCCACATAATCTTTCCATTCAAGAAGGCAGTATTCCACAACTGCTCTGGAGTTTATAATTAACAGACAAGCTTAACCAACAACAGAGATTTCTCAAATCTTGTAATTCACACTAGAATCTGGTTTATTCCAAAGTCAGAGCACCAGCACAGGGTTGGACACCCTGGCTAAATTAGAAGGCATGTGTGTGCATGTGTGCGTGCGCTCGCTGAGTAATAAGTATTCACACAGATTACCTCCTCCAGTGAAACCACAGTATTATAATCCCCATTTGGGGACAGAGAATGCGATGTTGCCAGTGGGATACCCACTGCAGACTGCAGAGTTTACCCTAAACTTGCTAACCCCGGGAGGGGTGTAAAAAGCTCCCAGTTCCCAAGATCTTCTCTTCAAAGGCTATAACCAGCGTGAGTGCAGGTCTGTCAAGAAACAGCGGAGAGAAGTGGGCCTGACATGTCTAAATTCTGCTTGAACGGACACTGCCCCAGGACAGAAGAGGTTGTGGATGTCTGACCTGCCATAAACCCTTCTGCAGTGATTAAACACTATACTTATCGCAGAATCAGCACATTCAGGAGCTTACTGTGAGACCTAAGTTCCAACGGAATAAGGGAAGATGACCTTTGGGTTTTTAATCTTTTCCAATAAGAATACCATCTATAAAAGTCAAAATTCTTCCTGCCACCTTCACAGAACTTGTGTATTATACTTCTGTATTATACTAACTAGTGAAACACATAATGAATAGGGCTTCTTGATTTATGAACCAGTGGTACTTAGAGCTGAATTTTTATTTTTAAACATCAGAATCACTCAGAAATCTGTAGTATTAGGTGTACTGTACACACAGTAGTATAGGACTGCCAGGCACATTAGTACACACCTCTAATCCTAGCTCCTCAAGAGGTTGAGGCAAAAGAACTGACACTTGGAGTGCAGTGTAAGCCATTTAGCAAGATCCTGTCTCAAAATAAAATAAAAAGGGCTGTGTGTTTGCCTAGCACACACAAGGCCCTAGATTTAATCTTCAGTATCCCTATCCTCTCCGAAAAACAAGTACAGGTCTTAGATGATTCTACAAACTCTTTCCCTGAAATCCAGCAAAAAAACCCACAGGCTAGGAAAACCTGGTACTGCTCTCGATGAGGAAGCCTGGTGGGCTCTCAGGTGGGGAGCCTGGAGACACAAGGCAAAGAAGTGGGAGCCACAAACCACACCTCCCACACTTACACTGCAGCCCCTTTTCACTTACTATGCTAAGTAATAAATGAGAGAAAAGAGCAACAGGGTCACAGAAGAAAATCAGCTCTTTTTTGTTTGTTTTTATTCCTTGAGACAAGGCTTGCTGCATAGTTTAGGCTGGCCATAAACTCACTGTGTAATCCAAGCCAGTCTCAAACTCACAGTGATCCTCTTGCCTCAGCCTCCAAAGTGCTGGATTACAGGTGTGCACCACCACACCCAGCAAAAAAGCACTAATACTGAAAGGAAATAAACCCCTATCTTTCCCCTTATCTCTCCCATTATCCTCTATTACCACTCTCAGTGCATTGCTCAACATGCTGTGAGCTAGTACTACACCCTCATATCCATAAACACTCAGCATGCAGTAAGCTGGTGTTTCTGTCACAGTCGTTTATGCATACACACATGCACAGCAAAGTCCTACCTATTCTTCCTGCTGAACCCCGAGGGCCAGTACCAACACCCCTTTCTTTCTGCTCCATACCAGCACATTCCCCGCCTTACTGCACCAAGACTTCCCAACAGCATTTGCCACAGAGGAGGTCCCCAGAGCCACCTCACCACTGCACATCACTCATCTTTCTACTCATAGGCCCCCGCATGCTGCTGAATACCAAATGTTTTACAAACTGCACTGCAGAAACAATGGCATGAGAGGTTATTAGGGAGAAAAGCTGCTGCTGCTATGAGGACTATTACACAACACTTAGTTTTCAATTACTAGGGGAAAAAAATTAACTAGTCACCTTCCCTTCCCTGGTAAGTGATATTACATATACTATGTATGAAGATGAAAAAGAAAAGGTCTGTTTTTCCATGAGAAGGACTGAACTAGACACAGGATTCCAAACACTGACAAATCTCAGATTGCTCAAAAGAGCAAGAGCCTTCCTGAAGGATGAACGCTTGAGAGGCACCCTTCCACCAGCCCTCACGTGCCCGTCCCACAATTTCCCCACAAAAGCATGCTCACCTGGCTGGTTTCCTTCCCTCTCATGGCCCAGCTGGCCCTTGGTGTTCAAACCGCATGTGTAAACCTCCCCATCCTCCAGCAGAAACACACAGTGGTCACCTCCACAGGCCACCTCCTTGACGCTTCTGTCCGACACAAATCCACACGCCTGTGGCTCGGCCACAATCCCTCGCAGGTGGGTGCCAATACCCGGCTGGCCCAGAGACCAATATCCCCAGCATAACATTGTTCTTCTCCTTCAGGCAGTCATGTAGCCTAAAAGAAAGTTTTGTGAAGGAAAAGGTTAAAAAAGCTAAAGATTATAAAAACAGGTTAGAGAAGCCAACTTAAATTGAAAAAGAAAAAAAGGAACCAATTTTAAACTAATCCTCCAGCTAATATTTCTCAGGTATAGTGCATCTCAAAATAAAACATTAATATTATAGCTGCTGTTTTATGGTTTAGTTTACGAGGAAAGGACAGAGAAAAGGGGAAAAATGCAACTCATCTTAGTTCATTAAACAGGAAGGTTTCTGCTAAATTTTTATGCCCATGTCTTGTACTATTTTGCAAATATTTTAAAGGTAACATGCAATGTATTAACTGTTATTATTCTATTGCTTTGTTATGAAATTGTTTTACTTTTCCATAAAATAAAAAAAAACTCTTTTTTAAAAAGTTTTAAAAGTAATTTTAAAAGTACTGTGTTTGAATGACTTGAGGTTTGCAGGTCTTAGGCAGAACCTCCTAGTACAGCAAACTGGTTGAAATACACTCTGCAAACTACAAAGTAATAACAGTTTTTAAACAGTTTTAAAAGGATCTTATTACCCTTTTCTTTCTCAATGTACCTTTTATTTGAATTTTCCCCTTAATCCTTAAAATAAATTTGAACCAGTTAGCTCCTTCAGGTAAACCTATTGTTAGCTTGGTTAGTAGTATTTCAACACTTGAAACAAAAATAAATGGGAAAAAAAAGTCATCTCCTCAACCCCTTCAACTCGTGGTCCTGTGTAAAGCTTCCCTTCTGTTGAGAGGCTCTGGGTCCACTCCTGAGACAGCCTGCTTTCATCTCACAGGGATACCACACTGCCTTAAATGGCAGCTTTTGCTTTAAACCTTGATCACTTAACGCCCCGCCAGATTTTAATCTCCTTCAACAGAAACCACCATGTAACACAGGCTTCTCTTATTTAGCAGGTACCCAGTCAATTTTGGCTGGCTGTGGCTGGGTACTGCTGACACTATCTTAAAGTTTCACCTTTTAAAAATGCATGGTTTTCTTTCATACAAACGAAAAGAAAATCTCCCCTTTGGGCGGGCATTTTTTGTTTTTGTTGCTGTTGGTATGAAGGGCTTTTAATTAAGACGCTTCATTTTGTATGCTATGCTTTCAAAGCCTTATCTGTCATATCTAGCATTATCTTTTTTGTACAAATACACTGATATAACACAGAAAAAGTAAATTTCGCAGTCATACCTATTTTAACAAACTTGAGTTTTATTTCGAAAAAAAAAATCTCATCTCTCTATCAGTTTGCACCCCCTACGATGGCCAGATAATGAGAGGCATAATGAAGATGCAGGCAAACAGGGAACACTCCTGCACTGCAGATGAGAATGCATAGCAGCTTTAGAAAACAGTCTGGCTGTCCCCCACAAAAGAGTAAAACAGAGCTATCATATGATCCAGCAATCTCATTCTTAAACATGTACCCAGGAGAAATGCAAAAATACATCCACACAACACTTACCTACTTACACATAATGTTCACAGTAGCACTATTCATATCAAAAAATGGAAATAACTCAAATGTCCATCAGTGATGAATGGGTAATAAAACATGATCTACTCATTAAATGGAAAGTATTTGCCCACAACACAGGCGAACCACAAAAAAACTATGATAAAGAAACCAGCCTCAAAAGACCAGAGAAATGTCCACAAAAAAGCAAATCTACAAAGACAGAAAGACCAAGGCCAAGGGCAAGAAAATAGAAGGGAAATGGAAAATGACTGTCCCAAGTTCTTTCAGGGAATGGTGAAATGTTCTAAATTGTGACTGTGATGATGGTTATACAATTGGGTGAACATACTAAAAGCCTCTTAAATTTACATTTTAAATTGGCAAATTTTATGGTATGTGAATTCTCTCGATAAAGATTTTTAAAATTGTTTCCAAATCTCCTTTCTCTTGCTATATATGCACGACCTTTGAGAGTCCATGCCAGCCAATAAGACTGCCAAATTTAATTACTGGAGCTATCACTACAAAAATAATTATGCACAAAATGCTTCATAAGAAGCATTTCTCCTAAAACACAAAGAGTGAGGGCAACAACCCTTAGGGTTACAACGGATAACTGAAAATATCAATATTCTATTGCCTCTTTCTGCTTGCAAAGACTTAAGTCTCTTAAGAGGAAGGAAAGCTTTGTGCTTCGATAAGAAACAAACAAAAGGGCCAGGGATTTTTAGCTCAGTGGCATAAACACCTGCCTGGCAATCGCCAGGTCATGAGTACGATCACAGGTACCAAAAAAAAAAAAAAAAACTTTTAACTTTTACTATGGCTAAAGTTGGATCAAGTAGACAGTTCCTTTCTTCACAAAAACACCTACTATGCCCCTCTGACTCTAAAAGAAAGGTCCACAATTTAGAGACAAAATCCCAAGCACTTCTATTATGACTTAGATCTGAAATGTCCCCAGAGGTCTCACGTGCTCAGAGGTGGGACCTGCAGAAGTGACTGGATCATGAAGACACTAGGCTCATCAGTGGAATGTGCTGGGAGAAGGTGGAGCCCAGCTGGAGAAGGCAGGTCCCTGGGGCATGCCTTCCAACCGTATACTGTATACCCTCTCTGGATCTTTCTCTTTACTCCCTGGATGCCACAGATTCAACAGTTTTCCCTCAGCCCCTTCTACACGGCCATTTTAGGGCCAGCTGATCAGCAACTAACCCCTTTAAAACCATGAGCCAAAATAAACCTCTCCTCAAATTGTGAATGTTGCTAATTTGCTCCAGACTTGAAGGAAATACTAATATGATGTCTTATAGAAAAGTAGAGGGGGACGGGAGTGTGGCTCAGCTATACAGTTCTAGCATATTCAATCCCTAGCACAAAAAAAAAAAAAAAAAAAAAAAAACCAGCTGCTGATTAACATATGGAATTAACTTAATCCTATAATATGGCTGGAAGTTTGGAACACAGTAAGTAGTGGATTCCATAAAGTAAAAAAGAGCAAAGGAACTTTGAGAACACTGACGTCCAAAATTCAGCTTGAAGTTGTTGCCTGCCCTGTGATTACTTTTCAGAATCCCAGACTTTTTGTCAAAACTGACGCAGAACACACTCATAATAATTTTACTTTTCCAGCACAGATAAAATCAAAAGAACCTTGAAAAGAAAACCCCCTAAGTGCCTCATGAGTACTGAAGATTACATGGTGAACAAGAATTTTGGGTGAGCAATGATAGGAAAACTTAAACATCCTACTTCACGTCAGGAATTCTTAGAAATCTGGGGAAGACACTAAACCTCTATCTAACAAATGTTCTTCAGCTCAAATCACTCTCTCTGGATGTTAAGGAAAACAAGGCTGAAGACATAAAGACATTCAGATTACATTTCAAGTCCCAAATATAAATTTTATTATATTATGAAATACCTTTTCTAGTTATACTACTTAAAGCTGTTTTCCCCATATTGGGAATCAGTTTCAAGTTCTAGATGTCAAAGTAACAGGATTTCCAGACGAGACTATAGATATCAGAGGTGTCTCACCTCATCTTCTGCCAAAGGAAAAAGGGCAGATTCTAGAAATGGTAAAGTCTTACATTTAATTTTAGTTCTAGACAGAACATATCAAAGCTGTGTTAATCAACCAATTGATAGGAGAATTTTTGCTAATTTCTATGAATCTAAAGGTACAAAAAAGATAGCTAAAAGAATCTAAAGGTATAAAAAAGATAGTATAAACTTTTGTAAACTGTGTAAACAGCGATCTTTTTTTCCCCTTTTTTGTAGTACTAGGGATTAAACCCAGAGCCTTACACATGTACACACTAAGCAAGACTCTGTCACTAAGCAATTACCCTTAGCCCTTTTTTTTTCTTTTTTGAGATAGGATCTCACTAAGTGGCCTCAATTCGTGATCCTCCTACCTCAGCTTCCGCAGTAGCTACAAACTCAGGTTTTAAAATTACAAATTCTTGTCTGCCAACATAAAATCATGCCCAAATGGCTACAAATGAAAGATTATAACACAAAGGAAGTTAATTCTTTCAACTCTCCTTGACAACGAATACAGTACTTTGTCCTTAACTCAATGATATGAATTTGTATATACAATCACATCATAGGGATCCTCCCTTACTCTCTGAACTCTGTAGGCTTTCAAGAAACACATTGAAAAGGTCCCAAATTAAATATAAAACTGAATCCTAATTTGCTATTTTACTAGATAGTTCTGCTGCTTTCAAAGAATTTAATTCCTTCTCTAGACTCTAAAGTATGAAATATTATTTTTCAGGTTAATTCCAAAGGTTGGGGGAAAGGGAGAAAAGTTAAAATGCAGAACTGGCAGTGTGGTGGTGTAAAGATAGGGTAATGAATCTATTCACAGTTTTAACTCTTCCAAGTACCCAATGATACTATGCATGCTAATTTTCTTCACTTTAATTGTGATTCTGTCATATCTTGCCCACCAATAACTACACAAGCAACATCACAATGCATTCACTCTACATCAGTCACTGTGCTGATATGTATCTTATATCTTCATTTCATTGAATTTCATAACCCTGCACCTTTCACAGTACTATTCCCAGCTCTTTCTCAAACAAAGCAAGGCTTGCAACAGTTAAGCAGCATGCCCAAGGTTACATAGCTGGAAGTAGCAGCACCAGGCAATAAATCTGAGCCTGACACCTATGTCTACACTGATCCACAGCACTACCCTGCCTCCCAGGTAGGTTTGTATGTCACCTACAAATATCGCAACACAAAAACTATTTGGGACATGACTAAGTGGTCATCATTGTACAATACGAGGTACCCTGAAAACAAAGTTGCCCTCTCAGAGTAGAACTAGCCAGAATAAGAAATAATAAATAAGACCAGGCAGCTATAGGATTAGCCAAGTATAAACAAAGTTTTTAAAGCTCCAGCTCAGCAGAGCCTGCATCATTAGATACTCTGCTCTCTGGCCTCTCCCACCCACTTTCCACACTCATTGTTTGTCTCTCCTTTGCTCTTGGAGTGTAGTATCTTTTATCTCTCTTCAAAATACACAATCATGAAATCTGTCACAGAATAATGGAGGATCATTCTGTCCCATTACCCATCTGGCCCATACCACCTCAGCCCCAGCCCCCACCTTTCCCCTCTCTTATTTCCCCCAACAAAACAAAATGAAGGATGACTTTCAAAGGACAAACCCTCCATGTCACACGCGGTACTTTGCTCAGTCCTTCTCCTTTGGTAAAAGATTCAGGATACTCTTTTTTGGTTTTTTCCTTTTTTGAGACAAGGTCTTGCTATACAGTTCAGGCTGGCCATGAGCTTACCGTGTCGCACAGGTTGGTCTCAAATTTATGGGGACCCTCTGAAGAGACCAAGAAAGCTCGTTCCATCTGCTGCTTCCCCTCCCCTTCTGCCTTCAAATCTAACTAGATTAAGTTTTAACTTCCTAAAGGCCATAAAACAAAGGCCTGAGGTAATAGCTCCTGACATCCCGGGTCTTCCCTATCCGGTAGCCCCATCACAAATTGTGTTAATTGCATCTGATTGTATTAAATTGTACATTCTTCACAAAAATAGCTTCGTTTATATCATAGTAATACCTGTAACTTGGCCTTACTGTAAATGTGTGTCTTCCTTTTCCTCTGGGTAAAAGATTGATATGTTAATCAATGCTCTCCTCTGTAAAGAATTGTAAAATCTTACCTAATTGATATGCTAACCATTGTTGCCCTCTACAAATAGAATGGTTGTGGTGCTAAAGTAAGGTAATTAAGGTTGTTAATTGCTGTTAGACTTTTCTATTCAGGAGGACTTGTGGTGCGAGTTTCAAAACTATGTGCAGCTCCACCCCCACAGGAACCAGTGTTCTTAAGCAGTTAAGACAAACAGCCTTAACCTAAGGCAGATTTCTCAGTCATGAGACAAATGCCTGTTCCTAAGAAATGCCACCCCTTCTCGGGAGACACTCCCTCACCCCACTAAGAAACCCAGTCCCTTAAGGACAGCTCACCATCAGCCCTGCTCTAATCGCTATGATTGGCTTCTGTAACAACGCTTGCTTGCTTTGCGGTTTTAGGCCTTAAAAGACACAGCCCTGCTCGAGTAAGGTGTTCTCCGTTTCCACCTGTTTGGAGGACCCCGTGCGCACGGAATAATAAAAACCCCTTTGTTGTTGCATGAGAGCTGAGTCCTTGAGGCCTCCTCCGCGATGCCGGTCTTACACCTCATGCCTCAGCCCCCTAAGTGCTAGAATTACAGGCAGATGCACACTCAGCTCAGGATACTTTATTAATAGTCAAGAAAGCTGAAGTTCAAGCCCTGAGTTAACCACGAGCTCGCTGGGAAAGCTGGAGGAAGGTATTTAACCACTCGAAGCCCCATTTTCTTTCTCTAAAACGGGAGAAACGAACAACAGGGTCCTGTGAGAATCAATGAGCAAATGCATGTGCAAAGTGCATAACATGGTGCCAGCCATGCAGTAGTGAGTGAACAATAAATGTTGGCTACTATCTTCACTGTTACTCCTATTCCTAGTGTTCTGCTTTGAGACCTCAGTAGGCAGGACAGTTCCCAAAAAAGGCCAGAGATACTCCTCCCTCACTGTGATCATCAAGTAATGTTCCACCAACCACCAAATCTGTATCATGTGCAAGACAGCCACATTGCCACCATCTGCCATAATTTTATGAAGATGATGCAAGGTTGCTAGGAGAAAAGTTTTTTTTGTTTTTTGTTTTGTTTTGTTTAACTTTTTACTGGTACTGGGGATCGAACTCACAACCGCCTGCTTGCAAGGCAGGTGCTTATGCTGCTGAGCTAAATCCCCAACCCCTGAGAAAAGTTTTTTTGTGTATTTTAAATTCTGGAGAGAGTGTCAGTTAGGGACAGAGAGGCTTTTCACCAATCCTAGGGAAATGAATGCTCAAAGACAAGTTTCAATTCCCAAACTTTTGTCTTATAATCAGTGTAAGCACACGGCAGCCTAAAAACTGAATCTTACTCTTTTATTTGAAACTCAGTGAAATCTACATTACATTCACACAGAACTTCCAGTATTATTTGAAGCAGGGACAACCTTCCTTCGAAATAAGCCTAGAAGTAAACACTGGACTTATAACATATGTGGCAGTGTCTTTTTGAAATGGAAAGACAATATCCAAAACTTTAGGAGATTAACAACACTCTACTGTCAAAATTTTTACAAGCACCAAAGTGACATAAAAGGCAAACGGAAGTTTCCATCCATGTGAATCCACTCCAGCTGTTTTCTGCTCTCCTCAACCTGAGCTGGACTTTGGTCCTCTGAGCCTTATCAGCCAACACAAAAAGTATTCCTGCCCCTGCCCTGCCCTGACCATTCCTTACAGGTTCTGACCTCTTCACTACTTGGTGCTGAACTCTGTGAAGCCAGACGAATGATCTCTCTGCCACCTTCAAATATACCCAACTAGCCTGACAAGAAGTGAGAGAGTGACAAGAATGATACCAAGGTGAGGATACAGAGCAGCCAACACGCCCGTATCCAGCTGGTGAGGGTGTAAACTGGTGTAACAACTTGGTAAACAAGCTGGCATTGTGCAGTAAAGAGGAGGGGTGAGTACTGCACAGCTAGGTAATTTCATTCCCAAGCACATAACCAGCCTCTTCAGCTCAGTAAGAATCTACAGTGCCGTTCCACTGACTGCAAGCTGGAGACACAAGGGTGAGTAAAACCTGGAAACCTGCAGCTTTCTGCAATGATGAAAATACTGTTACCTGCACTGCCTGGGAAGGCGGACAGTAACCCTGTGGGGCTCCTGAGTGCATGAACTGTGGCTAACAGAACCACAGAACTCTAATTGCAATACTGCTTAATTTTAATAAACCTTAATGTAAGTGGCCATATACCGCTAGTGCTATCCGACCATACTATGCAGTGGGAAACTTATACACAGAGGCAATAAGACGTATGTGTCAGAATGTCTATCCAATTATTAGAAACAGAAAAAAACAAACAAAAAAAGACATATATGTCCGCCAACATGAAAACTGCAGCACTTGCATAAAATAGAATATGGTACAGCACAGAAAAATTAGCTGTACCTGTAAACATCAGTATTGTTAAATCATAAAAAGTTTTGAGTCAAGAATTCAGAGCATGGTGAATTTTTACAAAGTTTAAACACAAATACCACAAATACTATTTGGAGATAAATGTTTTCGTTAATGGTAGTAAAGTTATGGAGCAAAGCAAAATAAGATCACAAACACAAATGCAATGTAATGATTACAGAGGTTGAAAGAAGGGAGTCAATGAGGAAGGCGGGTAAAGGCAGCTTTAGAAGCAGGGCTGATAACTCTGCTTCTGACCTTTTATTATATCTTGCAACATACACACTATATATTTTTGCTAATACTTCACAATTACAAAAAAGATGAGTATACTTATAATCCCAGTACTCAGGAGACAGAGGCAGGCAGCTATTTTGAATATAATGGGATACATTATGGTAATCATGCTTTCCTATTATACTGCTTTGAAGTCTTATAATGCTTTCATTCATTTGTTTGATTGGTTTTATTGTTTTGATTTTATTATGTGTGATGGTATGAACAGCTGTTTTGAAGAAAACAAGACATTATGGTAGCCATTGCTGATTTACTATCATCTTGTTTTAAAGTCCTACCATGCTTTTGTTCTTCCGTTTTGATTGGTTCTATCCTGTTGTATTTTATTTGATTTTATTATGTGTGATGGCATAGACAAATGTTTTGAGGAAAATGAGACATAGTAGCCATTGTTCATTTCCTATTATTTGGTTTTGAAATCCTATGATGCTTTCATTCTTTTGAATGGTTTTATACTATTTTCTTATGTTTCATATTATTGCTTGTGAAGGTATGGTCAACTATTTCGAAGAAGAGACATGGTAGCCACTGTTGATAGCCAGTTGTCTTGTTATGAAGCGCTGTGTTGCTTGCATGGTTCTGTTCTGATTTGCACTGTTCTATGCTCTTTTGTTTTATTCTCTTTAAAATAAATTTAAAAAAAAAAAAAGTGTGAGGCCAACATGAACAACTTTGCTAAATTGTCTCAAACCAAAACAAAAAAAGGCTGGGGGTAGGGTGGTAGAGTGAAAGGCCTCGCATGTGTGAAGTCCTGGGTTCAATCCCACCAGAAAAAAAAAAAAAAAACACCATGCACTGTTTAAAGAGCATCACGGCCTCTTACACGTCCACCAAGCTTCTCCCATGTGTAGACTGGAAGCTTCTCTGGGGAGAAACCAGGTTTTACTCATCTTTGTGTCTCCTATTCTCACAGAGATCAGGAGCACAAGAAAAACTTGACTTGTGAATAAAAGGGACCTTAATCTGAGAAACCAGAATTTCCATAATCTCGATTTTCAAAGTCTTATCCTGTGTACTAGATAACAATCCACTATGCAGTAACAAAATATCGTAACTCTAAGGTACACTCCCCTTAATGTTTTAGCAGATATGGAAGCAGAATGCCTTTTACACCCAAACTGTTACACAGAGAGTACAGCAGCATGAGCCGGTGTGTAGCATGAGCCAGGGTGTAGTTCAGTGGCAGAACACTCTCGTAGCCAGTGCAAGTGCAATACGCAGTGCTGGGTGATATACACGTGCATCTATCACTAGCATGTGAGAACTGACAGCACGGAATTCTACCTTGCTGCAGCAGCTCCACGAATGAAAAACTGTCTATTAATTTATTTCTGTTTTCACAGAAAACAGACTAGTGTTTGGCACATAGTAGGGATTCAACAGTTTCTGAAAAAGAGAAAGTAGTATTCACTTAAACTGCAAGCCAACTGTGTGTCTGAATCTGGCTAAAAACTTTACATAAGTATCTAACCCTCCCTTTGTCAAGGATATGAAACAACTAAAATTCTTATACACAGGTGGTAAGAATGTAAATTGGCATAACCATTTTGGAACCCCTGGGATTAGCGAAATTAAGTCACTTGCCCAGGAACATGCAATTAAGAAGCTGAATAAAAATGTCTTAAGTCAAAGGCAGGATTTGAAACTCCTCTACCAGACTCCATAGTTCATGCTCTTGAAGTTCATGACACTATACTATCTTTAAACAAAAGGAAACCAAGTCAAAAAGCCACAAAATCCACATTCCCTTTCTAATTTTGAAAATAGTTTTAAGAAGTTGTACAAAATAAGTGAACTTATAGCTACTGAACCCCTGGTGATATATTTAGGAAACCAGAATCTCGGTTAGTCAGAGATGAGTGGGGAATAAAGCACTATCAACAGTTAACCACTTTCACATATTTACCATGACTTACGATAAAACAGTTCACTTACACAGAAACACAGTTCCCTGACACCAAGTATTATTCCTAAAACCAGAAAACGTCTAAAGAGAACAGAGTTATGAAATTAAAGGGATCTACCTTATTTAAGCAAACTTTAACAGAGTACTCGATCCAACCTCTAGACAAGAAATTTAACATTTTGAACCTCACTTTAGTGGCAGCTGATGCTTTTGGGGGCCAAGTAATGCGGATTTTTCATTTTAGTTTCTTAGTACACATGTGTAATACATAACATTTACATCTCTTATGGGAAATTGGAACATGTATATGTACATCCAAGTAATTTTGGTCCTCTAATAAGAGGTTAAAAAGCTGAAGCAAAGATCAGAAACTAGGATCCACCCTCCTAGGTTCACCTTGTTCACCTCAGTACCTCATAGCAGGAAGGCATTACGATTTGTTAGTATACTTCTCTGGGCAGCTATATTGCCTACATTATCTTGTTTACTCCTATCAAGTCTATGACTTAGTGTTCTCTCCATTTCCAAAACGAAAAACCCAAGGTTCAGAGAAATTTAACTTACCACTGATTACACACTTGATATTTGCACTAGAAGCCAGAACTATTTGACTTCACCTTGGCGAGCTGCAAGTTAAAGAAATAAGTATTAGTTGAGAACTCTGCAAAGTGCTCTCACATTTTCAAAAATACAATGACAATAGTAAACTTTTGAAAATATCTTTAGTAATTCAAGGTCAAATATTGCCCAAACACAGTATCTCCTGGAATTTGATTAGTATTATCTTCAAGGCTGGGCAAGATAGAGCATCTGTGTAATCTGAGTTATTCCAAAAGCTGAGACAGGAGGAACACAAGTTCAAGGAAGGACAGCACGTTTAACTGCTCAAGACCCTGTCTCAAAAGAAAATAAAAAGCCATTGCTCTGTGGTAGAAATGCCTGCTAAACATGTATGAGGTCCTGGAATGAATCACTGGGTGGGAGGGGTTGCCTCAAACCTACCTGGAAGATGTTAGTCATCAGTAACACAAACTAGTATCATAAAGAGTACCTTATAAAAGAGCACAGTAAAACAGTATTATTTTAAAATCTCTCATTTAGGTTAGAAAACTCTCATTTAGGATAGAAATCTCTCATTTAGGTTTTAAAATACTGTAATTTGATTGTGTCCATTTTAATTCCCCACATATTTCTGCAACAAAGGTTGCAAACTTTCGCCTCACATTTCTCCTTACCACATCCTCTCACACAAAACAAGACAAGGGCAAGGCGTCCCAAGTCCCTCAAGAGGAAAAAGTCCTGCATAATTTGCAGATACCATCATCAAAACTTCGTTTCTATCTTACATAGAAATATTTAACTTGCAGAATACTGTTTTTAATGCTGAAACCGACATAAAACTAACTTATGTCTCCAATACAGGTGTTACTTACACTTGGTTTTAAAAAAAACTTTTATTGGATACACAAATCTTGAAATTCAAATTTGTTGCACAGAATGAAAAGGTCCAACCACATCAACTGAAACATTTTTAAAACGCCTGCTTCTTTTGTCAAAAATAAAAGCCCAATTGCTTCACTAAAAGTACGGAAAATTGGATGCCAGTGAAAAGAATTTTTTTTTTTAATGGCGAAGAAGTTTTGTCAATGTTTCTAACCTTGATTGCTGCTTTACATCTTTTCCTTAGCCTCAACGGGGGTCAATAAGGTGGAATACATAATTTATCTGTCCGGCTTTTCTGATGCATAAGGCGATTCCTGCCTCCCTCAGGATAAAGGAAATACAAAAAATGAGAGCTTCACAACAATCTGTCTAAAATATGATTCTCTCCCTATAGTACCCCATTCTAGAAGGCTGTTAATCCTTATTTTAGTTCACTTTTCTTCCCAGTCGAGAGTTAAAAATCAGCTCACATCGTGTTATCAAACCATCAAATGAAAGATTCTAAAAATAGCTTCCTATTTGTGGAAAAAGCCAGAAGGCACACAAAAATGGAAGAGAGGGCTAGAATCCTCTTTCCCAAACCACTGCATTCGAGATGAAGCCAAGCAAAACCCTGGAAGGCTCGTCTATGAATTTAAGGTACTTCTGCATGCGGTTAATTAGAAACCTTAAGTAAAATGTAATCATAAAACTGTCAAAGACAGTGATGGAGCAACTGCGAAGTTCAAATACTCCCTAGAGCCCACGTTGTGCGCGCGTGCGGAGACACACACACGCACACGCAAGGCATCAGTGCACAACTGCATGACAGTCTGCACGCTGGGCTGCTTCAGGTTACACGTGCCTCCCTCCTAGGTCCAGGTGTCCCGGGTGGCCCCTGACAAAGGTCTCTGGGCCTACCTGCGCGCACCCCCCCCCCGTGCCGACCCCACGCAGCTCCGCCCCGGGCGCAGGCGGACTCCCGGGCTGCGCGGCCTCGCCGGCTGTCTGTACAGAAGCCGCGGCCCCACGCGCGCTGTCATTGCGGCCGCCGTGCCCAGCGTCCCCCGAGCGGACTCCTCGCGGCTGCCCAGGCTCCAGGGTCGCCGAGGCCTCGCCGGCTCGCATTGTCCGTGGAAGCGTCCGCGCTTCCTTTCGCAAGGAGGTCGCCCAAGCCGCTATATTTTAAACTGGGGCAGGGCAGGCGGCGGGCGGGAGCCGGCTTCTGACTTTCTACGTCGCAGTCCCTAGCGCGCTGCGGACTGCTGAGGCGAAGCAGGAGCGCTCCCGATGGGAAGCAGTGGCCGCCTTTCCCGGAGGGGAGCTCTGGGGCTCAGGGCGATCCAGGAGGACCCCAGGGGGCACGCCGCTGCCTACGCCCCAGCCCCGCGCCCCGAGCTGCGAGGCGCCGGCAGCCGCCACTCCGGGAATGCGGCGGCGCAGCACCACGGCCCCCTCGTCCCCGCCCCCCAGGTCCTCGCCTCACGCACCTCCGCGGCCTCGGATCTGCAGCTCGGGATTTTGCCTGTCACCACACCTCTGACCCGGTTCGGGGTTTCTCCGTTTTTTCCGCGTCACAATAATAAGGAAGTTTCTCCGCCAGCCTGAGGGCAGTGGAATGCTCACAGAGAATGATTTCCGGGCCTGCCAATGGGCGTCCTCTAGGGCAGACGTGCACCAATGGCGGGCGCGGGGGCGCGGGCCGCAGGCGGGACGACGCGGACCGCGGGCGGGAGGCGGGGTCAGGTCCCAGCGGCAGAAAGAGGCGCGGGCGGGCGGCCGTGGGTGACCCGCAGGACTCGCGGAGCAGCTTAGTGGCTAGAGCCTGACGGCCAGAAGCGGAGTGTTCGTGGGTTCGCCACGAAACTGCTTGTCGCTGCTAGGGAGGCAAGGAGAGTGCCTGGTTGGTTCCTTAGGTTCTTAATTACGCAGAGGTGACCGAAAGCCTCGGGAGCGGGAGGACGGGGGAGGCTGAAGGGTGACAGCCAGGGGCGAGCGTGGGGTCTCCGGAGGGCTTCGGGCGGGGCCAGAGGCGAGGAGCCAGGTTCGCGCCCCGCGTCGGACCCGGGAATCCGAGAAGAAGGGGACGTGCGGGGCGCGGAGAGGAGGCACAGAGCACCTCCAGGCGGAACCTGAAAACGCCCGCTGAACCCAAGTCCAGCCGCAGATTAAAACATAGTTTGTCCTCGTACACGTTCCCTGCGCTGTATCTCAGCTCTACCCGCACTCCCCTCCCCAAGGTCAGGGCCGCTTGCAGATTCGCGCTGGTCCTTACCTGATCCTTAGATAATCTTGTGAGGAACATTCTCGCTAAGTGACTGTGTCTGACCACCTTAAATGTGAGAAACGCTGACAGACTGTACTGCTTTTAACCGAAAGAAGGAATGGCTCTTCTAATGAAGAATTTTTATCACCTGACGTTTAGACTAAGCCGGTTCTTCCCAAGGATGTTCAGAGCACCTGCTCTGAGAACCCAATACATTGACTAAGCTGGGGGAGTTGGAGAAAGTTTTGAGGAGTGAAGTATCCTGGAGATGAGACAATGCATAAACCTGGGTGTGAACCTTAAGTAAAGTAAGGCCTGCAGTCAAATATCCCTGAGACGAGAAAGATAAGGGTGCACAATCTCAGTTCTCAGGAAGCTGAGGTCATTTTAAAATATAATACAATGGTCTGAAATTTAATGCCAGGGACAAGAGTAATACAGTTCATTGATGGTCCAGATGTGGCACAGTTTCATAAAACTTCAGTCTGTTACAAAAACGTAATACAAATCTAGACATGGGATCAACCAAAAAGCCTCTAAGAAATGGCCAATAGGAGTCATGATTGGAGCTGGGTGCTTGAGGAGTGACTGAGAGCTTGTTTCATGTGTCAAATAACGGGGTTTGTATTCAGCCAGTTTTTTGACTGGCATATCTGGCCCATGGCTCAAATATTTTTCACATAAAATTTTATTTTGAGTTGGGTGTCTTGGCTCATCCCTGTAATCGCAGTACTCTAGAAAGCTTGAGGCAGGGTAAGTGCAAATTCGAGTCCATCCTGGACAATTTAGCCAAACCCTATTGCAAACAAAAAATTTAATAAAAGGGGAATGAGGCACAGTGCAAAGGTCCTGGGTTCAATTCTCAGTACCAGGAAAAAAGATATTTTTTTTTTAATTTTAAGGTTCCCAAAGATTGAAACCTAGAAGTGGAGAAGGAATGAGGTCTAAATAACAAACTAAAGTACTGTAAGTCTTTACCAGCTAAAGAGCCAGAACTCCAGAAATTTACTGGTATGTAGAACAAGCAGTGATGATAACCCCAGTACTTTTCTTAGCTAATCTAAAATGGTAATTTTCTCAACAAGCAGGACCTGTGCCCTTTACCAAAATGACTTTAAGTGGCCTTACATCCACAGTAATCCTTGTAACATATACTTACACTGGTTTGAAGGAGTCATAGCTTACTTTCCTTCCACTTTGATAGCCCTCTCCGTTACCCATTTCTCTCTGACTATGGGACATCTTATTATAATGCCCAGCCCTGTAGATACATTATAAGCGAAACAACAGCATGCCTACTGCCATCAAGGGAGAAGCAAACATTGCCAAATAATTGCATCAAGAAGTACATAGTTACTTCTTCTGACAAGTACTAAGAAAGAAAAGCATTCCTTTTGCAAATGAAAAGGTTACTATAATCTAACCATACATTTTGATAGGGGAAAGGGACCGTGTGTGTAGTTCAGCTCCAACACTAGACAGATGAGGAGTCTCCACAGGCTGGGAACAGATACCCAGGCTGCCACATTTCCAGTTGAATACATGCTGATTCGCTCCATTCTTCGCTGCTCATTTCATGAAATGCATATGCCTATTTTGAATTGAAGCAAATTTTCAATAGAATGTGTTTAATGATGATTGCTCTTTTCTCTGCAAAATCTTACTTGCCCTGCAAACATTAACTTGGTAAAATCAGAAAAGAAAAGAACAGGTAGACTTCTGCTATCTTGGGTGAAACCAGATAGAGAAAAACCTGGTTGATATTGACATCCTCTCAGGTACAGTTTTGGAAAATTTTTACCTCCAGGAGAAAAAGATTCTCTATTTGGCAGTGTGCTCAAAGTCACCTATATGGCTGCAAACACAGTGTTTTTCCGTCCTCCCCGCCAAAGAGAAGTATTCCTTTACTTAGAGTGGTCAGTGGTTAAGGGAAGAACTTTTAAGTTTTTTTTATTGTTTTTGGTTGTTTAGAGTCTTAGATATTCCCAAGCTAAGCTCTTTGAGAACTGTAACACAGCATTAACTTAATAATGTCTTTTAAACATGTAACAGTGTACAACAATCAAATCTTAAATATTATTGAATATGTTCCATATGTATTGGTAACCCGCACTACACAGTGGATTTCCCCCTCCTTTGAAGAGAGGTGGCTTCCAGAGACCTAGGACATAATCGGCTTCCCCACAGCTCCTAGGCCCATCTAAGGAACAGAATATGCAGATGATGACACCAGGAGGGCTGGAGCTTAGTTTGCTTTCCACAAAAAAGGGAACTATAAAGATGGCTGGAAGTGATAAAGCAAGATCTGCACTATCTCTCTGTTTCCCCTCCCCTTTATTCCAACTGTGAAGACCTTTGCCCACCTATAAAGGGTAAGATGGTAATTTGAGGCAAATAGGCCCTTCCATCTCCATAGCTAATTTAGAATAAATCTTTTTTCCTTTTTATACCAAATATACAACCTCTTCGATGCAGTCAGAGATAAGCAGACAAACCTAAGCCTATGAGCCAAAGCAGAGGATCCCACAATGGTGCTAGGTAAGAAACATCTTTTCTGACAGTACAGAGCTTACAGCCAAAAATAAAAAAATTTTTAAAGAATGGGGATTTAGCTCACTGGCATAAGCGCCTGGCTTGCAAGCGTGTGATTGTGAGTTCGATCCCTGGTACCAAAAAAAAGAAAAAACAGAGCTCACAGCCATTAGGTCTCTCCCTTTATTTTACTTGAAACTATTCAGAGTTTAAGTGTGTTTGTTTCTTGCTTTGTTGCCTTTTTCTAATTCTCTCCTGTATGCTTTTTTCTTAAACCACTTGGATGTAGCACAAGAACTTTACCATAAATACAAGAATCTTACGTCAGTTACAATGTATTAATGCTAACAGGATTTTGTTAGATTAAACATTTGCTGCAAAAGATTGAGCATTGACTTGTCTGCGAAGATTTCATGTTGTAACACCTTTAGAAAATGAAATCTTTCATGAAGCTTTCTCTTTCCTAAAGATTTCAAAAATTGAGTTCCAGGAAATGATGATACCCAACGTATCAACGTGCCTTGACTATTTGGGGTAAGAAGCAAGAAATCTCAAATGACATTAAAATAAAAGAAAAGATAGTTTTTATTTGGTTACATAGTATATCAGGAGATACTGCTCGAGTTAGAAATCAAATTAAGTGTTCACTGAGGACAAGGAGCACTGAGTTTTTAAAGAGATAAAACGAGGCTAATGGAGTGAGGTGATTTGTTTTGAGCAGCTATATTGCCCTGATGGTTCTACACATTGTTCTGAATGATTCAGACTGGGGCTGTGGTATGTCCACATGGTAAGCTATACCTTTGTCATAGGGAGCTAAGTTAGATAGAAGTATTGTAGGCCAGCCGACAGGGCTTAGCCCTGGAAGGAGTCAGGGTAGAAGAGGAGATAACCTTGCAACTGTTGGGGAAACAGGCACTTCTGCTGAGGGCCTGCCCGCAAGACAAAAGATTAAACAAATGCACCTACGTACTTCCCCTTAGGATAAACAACAGTTATGGATAGTCTGGTCACCTTGAGAAAGCCTGAACGAGCCACGGACCCACATCCTCCATGTTCTGTTTGATGTCCACTTGCTACATGACTTGCTTCCCCACTTTAATCAGTATTACCTGACCAACTATGCTCCTTATCTTATTGGTTGACCATAGTTTTGTCCCATTAACCCACCTTGTGATTTCCCGTTTTTCTCACCTTGAACCACCTCATCTCATGATTTGCTCTATAAAAATCCCTAGAAATCTTTCAGCAATCTGCTCGGGACCTCTTCTATCTTTCTCTCTTAGACAAAAGCTTTCTTTCCTTAATACATTCTGCTCTTAACCTCTGTTCCTAAAATTCATTCTTCAGTTTTAGAGAACACCTGGTACCAAGCACCTTGCAGGCTGGGAGTTTCCTTCCCCTCTGTCACCTTGGTGGTTTGAGAGGCTCTTTAGGGAGTCATCAGTAACCATTAAGTCTCTTAAAGCAGTAACACATTAAAGTCCAATGATTTAAAAAGAAAAAACTTTCATAATTTGTAGTCTGGCAAAAACATTCTTTCCAAACAGCATGCTTTATCTGCAAATTAAAGATTGAGAGATTTCGTTCTAGCAGTCAAATGGAATACCTGAGGCTTATAGAGAAACTGTTCGCTCTTTTTTCCAAATTGCAGCCATCTTAATTTTTATTTCTGCAGGACAGGGAAGCAAAGATCCTGTTTGTCACTGTGTGGCTGCATACTTTATATGTATTTTAACTGCCAAGAGGGAGGCAGCTTTTTTATCCTGCCAGATGCGAACAGAAAGATAGCCTTCACAGATTTACTTGTTTGAAACCAAAATAAAGGTATAAAAGTGAAAAGTCCCCTTTCTTTAAAATTTTACTGAATCAGATCAAATGAAATTTAAGGGCTTTTCTTATATTCTAGAAAAGCTAAAGTGCACATGTGAAATTTCAGAGGCCATACATATAACAGTATTGGACAGCTTTTTATAGATTGGCCACAAAATCTGAATAGGCAAATACAGACAATAAATGGTTTGTTGATGCCCCATGATATGTGAAACATCCTCTTACATTACAATAATTAGGGTGTCTTGTCAGAGCATTTTCTGTAGTTCTAGCAAAAATTGGTGTTGTGTGTTTCTTTGGTAGATTTCTCTAATTTTTAATTAAATAAACATACTGTTAGCATACCACCAAAAGAAGTAAGTAATCAGAAGGCTTCAGTATGAGACATGTGGATCAGTAGAACAGAATAGAAGATGCAGAAACAACCCAAAACATGGTGGAGGAAAGACAGCCTCTTTAACAAGTGGTTCTGGGAATCCTGGCTATGTACATGCAGAAGATTGACTAGACTCATGTCATGAGGTGCTAATCTAACATCAAAATGGATCAAGATCTAAATGTTAGAACAGGATCTACTAGAAGATAAAACAAGTAAAACTTGAAAACTCAGGCATAGGAGAGGGCTTTCTGAACTGAACCTCAGTTGTGCAGGAAATATCATCAAGATTTTATTGTTTCCCATAATTGAAAAAGCAGGAAAGAGGGAAACAGCTAAGCATGGCAGTGCACACTCATAATCCCAGCACTTGGGAGCCTGAGGCAGGAGGATTGCTGTGAGTGCAAGGCCAGCTTAAACTGCATAATGAACCCCTGTCTCAAAAGACAACCACAAAAAATTTAAAAATTCTAAGTATGTTTCTTTGTTTGTTGTTTGTTTTTTGGACAGTGTTTTGCTATATAACTCAGGCTGGCAGTACTGTTTCAGCCTCCCGAGTGTTGGAATTATAGGTATGTGTCACCATGCCTGATTCTAAGCAAGTTTTTGCTGAGCTTCTGGTTTCACTCCAGTATGGTATGAGAGCTCCTTTGCAGAATTTCCATTTTTTTGGATATGTCAAGGTCTTTATTGTTACTCTGAACATGGTCTATTTTGAATAAAAATAAATGCCCAGATAAAAGAGAACTGTTTTACATACTGAATTCATATCCATGTACCTATGTCGCTGACTGCTGTGTGTGGAGTTCTTTGTGACATCTGCTCAAGTCAACTTGGGAGGTGGAAGACTGCTGGCCCTGAGGAGTCAAAAACGTCTTGAAGACAGTGCCTGATGGCAGCACCTCGGAAAAACTATTGCCTTTGTTGTTGCTCAGTGAATCTGGGGGTTTCAGTCAGTTTGGGGCTTCCCTCCACCCCAGTGAAGACACCTGCCCCCCAGCTGTACCCCTGACAAAGGTGTTTTTTGTCTCTTCTGTCTTCATTCACATTTCTCTCAGGGTTTGTTGGCCAGAACCCAGCTGCTGTTATTACTTATCATTTACTAATTCGCTTGGTTTTGTTATGTTGACATTCATAGAATCTAATAGCAGTTTTTCCCTTTCTTTGCAGTGTTTTAACCTATAGTTTCTTATTTTGTTGACTAGAACTCCCAGAAAAGTGTCAGATATTACTTATAGAGTACGCTTCTCCATCTTGTTTCTGAATTTTTAGTGTTACATCTTTCAGTATCTTTCTTGTTGAAAATTTTGTTAAATTTTGTCTATGGCTCATGAAGTTCAGTATTTTAAAAATTACCAGTAAATATTGAATTTAATTTTTAAAATTATCGAGTCAACAAATGGGATCATACAAAATTAAAGTTTTTGCATGGCAAAAGAAACAGTGAAGAGGCAGCCTACACAAAGGGAAAAGCAATTTGCCAGCTACTCATGAACAAAGAACTAATATCACAAATATGTAAAGAACTTAAAGCAGTTAGACTGCCCAAAATAAAAGACCCAATCAAAAAGTGAACAACTGAAATGAATAGATGTTGCTCAGAAGAAGCATCTAAATGACCAATAAAAACATGAAAAAAAAAAAATGTTCCACATCTCTGGCCACTAGAGAAATGCAAGTGAGATTCCATCTCACTCCAGAAGGAGTGACTATCATTAGGATGTCAAACAATCGCAGATGCTGATAGGCTGCAGGGGAAAAGGAGCCCTTCTATATTAGGTCGGGAATATAAAGTAGTATAAGCTCTATGGAAATTCCTCAAAAAAGCTGAAAATTAATCAAGATATACCATTTACAATTATAAATTTCCTGTTACAAATGGGGAGATTATGTGTATCTAAATTGTACCAATACCCTTATAAAAACTGAAAATTGAAATTCCATTCTGAAAGCTGAAGCAGGAGGGTTGCTGAAAGTTAGATGCCAGCCTGAGCTACATAGTGAACTCAAAGGCAGCCTGAACTACATAGTAAAATCCTGTCTCCGAAAAAGAAAAAAGAAAGAAATTCCTTTCAACCCAGCTATTCGTCTCCTAGATATCTTACGGAAAGGCTTAAGACATCATCATACAGTGATACATGTCTAGCCACGTTTGTAGCAGCACAACTCACAAAAGCTAAATCTTGGAAATGGCCTATATGTCCATCAGCAGTTGAATGGATAAAGAAAAATGTGTTACTCATGAGTAGTACTCATACGCAGTGGAGTACTGCTCTGCATAAAGCAGGATAAACAAGTTTTTTGGAGGAAAATGGGTGCAGCTTGAGACCATAATATTAGGTAAAATAAACCAGACACATAAGCTTAAATATTGCAGAGTTTCTTTTATATGAGAACCTGAAGAATAAACAATTTAAAGACCAGAATAAGACAGATACAGGAAAAGGAGATCTTTTGCAGAAGGGAAGGAGTTAAGACATATTAGTCATGTGTATAAACTCACCACAATGAATATGATCATTATACCATAAATATGTACTAATTAATTGTATAAATGGGTTTCAGTAAAACATATAGAATAAAGCTATAATTTAGTTATTATAAATGTATAAGAAATAAAACAATGTCTCTTTCCAGACTTTATGATCACTCTTTATCATAAAAGAAAACCAATAAACTGGTATATAACTTTCTATTGGTCTTTAGCATTTTGTTTTCGGCCTTCATGTAGGTAAAAGCCCACTGAAATCTGCCATTGTATTTACTTTTTGTTGTTGTTTTCCTTTTTATCGGTACCGGGGATCGAATTCACGAATGCCTGCTTGCAAGGCAGGTGCTTATGCCGCTGAGCTAAATCCCCAGCCCCTAATGTATTAACTTTTTTTTTTTTAATTTGATTTAAAAGGAAAAAGAGAAAAAGCAAAACAAAACAAAGCGGTGTAAGGGTACAAGTAATACAGAACTACAAAAAAAAACCAGTAAGAAATCACCAGTTAATACATTACATATTATCATCTTAGAGATAGTTGCTCAAATCACAGTATCAAATCATACAAAGTGGACATTCAGTGAGACTGCAAACAGTTGTGTTCAGTGATCCAACCAAAAACATTAATATGGTCAGCTATTTAACACCCCTAAACACACTTGCTGTTGTATCCTTTAGAGCACTTTTTTTCCCTCTGTTTTTTACAACAAAATTTTCACATTTTGGGTTTTATTACTCTTTAGTTCTTATTACTTTTTTTTTTTTTTTGGGGGGGGGAGAATAAAGTCAAATATGGCAAAACAGAGCTGACAGTCAAAACCAAGGAAAGACATAGCACATGATGTAAAACAGTACAAGGATATCAACAATGGTTATCAACAATGTCTCTTGTTTCCTTAAAAACAATTGTCTATCTCATTAGATATTATAAAGTTGAACAAAACAGTAGAGAACAAGACCAATAAAACTTAAGCATTGTAAACATTACAGGACTTCCAAAGGAGACAATAGTCAAACCAGAATGGGCATCTTAGTGAATCTTATTGCCTTCAAAGTAGTTGCCTATACCCTCAAACTTGATACTATCATACAGAATGGAACAGAGTCTAATCAGTCAAAACAAGATCGTGGGAGTATTACAGGACTTCAAAACAAGTTAATAGGAAATCAAAAAAAGTTACTATTATATATCCTGCTAATTTTTTAAATTTTTCCCCTTAATTAAAAAAAACCATAAAAAATAACTAAATAATTTTTTTAATGAATAAGGGAGAGATTGAGATAAAACAGGGCATAACAATATAACAATATAGTGTATTTACTTTTAAACTGTTGGTTAACATATTGTTCTGATGTTATAGGCAATATAGATACTGTAGTTGACACTGTTTCTGACTTTTTATTTGTTCTTAAAAACCTAAAGTAAAATATGCAGTTAACTATACCAAATCTTATTGCTTACATTGGCGAAGTTATTTTTTTTAATGTTCTTTATGTCATTTTACCATGCTACTCATTTTCTTACTTGCTTTAAAAACATCACAAGACGTCAAGTATAGTGGCCTAGTTCTTTAATTCCAGGGCTATGCTGAAGGTAGAGGCTCAGCAAGTTTGAAGACAGACTGAGAAATTAAACCCTGTTTCAAAATTATTAACAGCTGGATATTGTGGCAGGAGGATTGCCGGGGGTTTGAGGCCAGCCTGAACTACATAGACTGTCTCAAAAAGACAAAAAAAAAAGTCCATGGTTTTCTCTCTGTAACTATAATATATATTCACTATTGAAAATGTGCTAAATCCATATAAGAAAAAAAGTCCTTTCACCAGCTAGTTCTTAATAGGCATTTCTCAGTGAATGGCACAGTTTTTAAAGGAACGTTCTATACATAAAATTTTTCACCTAACTTTCTGAACAACATGCATTGAACATCTACAGAAATAAGCACTATACTATACAACATCACTCTAAACATCACTTTAAACATGGTATCTAAGAACTGATAAGTACTATCATTAGCCAGTTGCCCCCTAGTAGAGGTTCTCAATTCTTTGCTTTTATAAGCAATTGTGCAGCATAGCTAGACATAGTGACCAATCTTAACTTTTTGCTCTCACCTTCGATTATTTCCTTAAAATAAATGCCTACAATTTCTAAGTCAGGTAGAATGCATATCCCTAAGGTTTTGTACTTTGCCAAGTGTCCCTAACAAAAGATAACATCATCCAAACACACCAAGTGTCTTAAATGGCTTCTATCTAGCCCCTTGCCAATATTTTTTAAATTTAATTCATTAAGTTAAAATTTTTTTGGCAGTGGGGGTGGAACCCAGGCATGCTGTACCATTAAGCTCCATCCTATCCATTTTTTATCTTTTGTTTTGAAGCAGGATCACACTGAATTACCCAGACTGGCCTCAAAACTGTGATCTCCCTCTGCCAGCCTCCTGACTAGCTGGAACTATAGACCATGTGCCACAATGCCTAGCTTAGGTGATAGTTTCTAAATACTCATTTTGAAAGATTACCTAAGTACCTAAAATTTATGATTAGGGTGGTTGGACTTTTGCCGAAGTTCTGTTTTATGTCATGTATTTTCCCCAGTCCTACATACCTGCCAAAAATAAAGGTTTCAGAAAGGAAATTCTGTACAAACTCAAACTGCTGTTAATCATTTTGATCTTTAGTACGCATGCACAAACCAATAGCAATCAGTTGAAGGTTCACCAAGTTCCACAGCAAAATAAAAAGCTGGCAGTGTATTAGAATGTCTCGTTAACAATACAATAGTACCCAGACAATGTCTGTTTCTCAAAAAGCAAACTTCTATCATGATTTGTAACATTCATTGTGGCCCTGTCATGTGGCCATGGACTACTTTGTGTTGCGTAGCAGTATGTCTCATGCTTTATAGGAAAACAGTCTCCCTGACCAACCATAAGAGGGACATGTACTTCCAATTGTTTTGCAGTCTGCTACAGTCTGAATGTTGACCCCAGATTTATATGTTGAAATCCTAAATCCCAGTGTGATGGTATTAGAAGGCAAAGCCTTTGTGATGTCATCAGATCATAAGAACAGAATCCTCATGACTGAGATTAGAAGCCAGAGAGCTCTGTAGCCTTTTCCACCATGTGAGGGTATTTATGTATCCTCCGTGAACCAGGAAACAGTTGCTTATCATACCCCAAGTCTGCAGCTGCCTGGACCTTGAACTTCCAGCCTCCAGATCTGCAAGAAGAAAATTTCTGTTTATAAGCTATCTAATCCGTGGCATTTTGTTACAGCCTGAACAGACTAAGACATAACCATTAGAAGTAGAATTGTACTATTCTATCCAAGTACTTGCCTAGTTCCCTTTTGAACTAATAGAAAACACATTTAAAGTAGATACCTTAGTCTGCTTTGTGCTATTAGAACAGTCTGAGTAATTTATAATGAATTGTAATTCATTGACTCACAATTCTAGAGACCAAAAAGTCCAGTATCAGGTCTGGCATCTCTGATCTGGCAAGGACCTTTTAGTGGCATCATCACATGGAAGAAAAACAAAAAGGAAGTATGTGTCCTCAGACAGCAGCAGAACAGAGAACCAGAAGGAGGCACACAGAACTGAGCCATCACAGCCTCATTATTTCTCAAAGGTCCCACTTCTGCTGCTATGTTGGCAGTTAAATTTCAACATGAGTTTTGGAGGGGACAAACTCTCTAATACTAGTACTGTGTACTTGTCAGCCTAGACTTGGTTCAAGTGGCTTGCCTTATACCTGGAATGGGGCATGAGCCGTGTACTCCTAGCTTTGTGTTCCAACAAATTCCATTGATGTTGGGAAGGGTAAAGTGGCTTAGAACATGTGGTTGGTTACGTAGTTTCCCTCTCAAATTCATATCTACCTGGAATCTTAGACTGTGTACTTATTTGGAAACAGGACTTTTCAGATGTAATTAGTTAAGATGAATGATGCACAGAGCCGCCACCAGAAGTTAGGAGAAAGGCATGAAACAGATTTCTCCTCAGAGCCCCAAGTAAAAAGCAGCATTGCTGACCACCTTGATTATAGACTTCTTGCCTCAAGAATTGGAAAACACTAAATTTCTATTGGTTTAAGCCACCTTAGTTATGGTCCTTTGACATGTAGAAAGCATCTTTGATAGGCTTTAATGTGGTGTGGCTATGCCATCTGTCACCACATTGGTTGCCAGACTTGACTACTCTGCATCCCAGTCCTGAGTTCCCTTCCTCTGAGAGCTCCATGTGTGTCTCTCAGTGTCATCTCAATCAAAAAAAATTATGCTTCCAAACTGACAAAGTCTATTTTCAGTGAAGGTCCATGAGAAGAAATATTCCCTGGCTAGAGCTTTCCAACAAGCACTACCGCCCTTTGCAAGCAAAACCAGGCTGGCCAAATATGTTTTATACAGTGCTTATCTCTATCTGGTATTTTGTCACAGTATTAGTCAAATAATAGCTCCATATCAGTTTTACTCAAAAAGTAAGTGTATGATATTAAACTTACGTGGGGATGACAGTGCACAATGTATGTACCATTGTTGCCCCTTGATTCATGTGTTTTAAAACTGTTTTTTTTTTTCTCTCCTTTTTCTTTTTCTCTATGAAATAAAATGGATTTGGAAAACAATAAAATGTGAACTTGTTTCCCTCTCAAAGTTAAAGAAGAAAAATTAAGCATTTGAGACTTGACTCTAATAAAATTGTATTCATTTCAAAGACAAGTCATTATAGTTTCTTTAATTACAGCCAAGCATGTCTTTAATTCTAATAGTAAAAGCTGAAAAAAATTTACATTTATTTTATGATACATCTTACTGAAAGAGTATTTGTCCCAAAAAGCAGTATCAAACATCAAAGTGAAACATGTCTATGGAGAGGACCTAGACCAATCAGTCAGACCCAGAGCAAGCTCAGCAACTATAGGCATAGCCCATTGATTTATTGTATAAAAAGGAAATCTTGACGGGGCAAACTTTTATTTAAAAAAAAAAAAAAAACAATCTGGGTGTGGTGGTGCATGTCTGTAGTCCCAGCACTCAGGAGGCTGACGCAGGAGAATCACCACGAGTTTGAGGCCAGCCTGGATTACACAGTGAAGTAAAGGCCAGCCTGAACTACACAGGTAACCCCTGTCTCAAAAAAACTTTGACACTATTTTGTTTGTTGTTTTGATACCGTGGATCAAACTGACAACTGCACACTTGAGAGGCAGGTGCTTGTGTCACTGAGCTATATCCCTGGCCCCTTGACATTATACTATAAGACAAAATGGAAACTGTTCAACATACACTAAAAGCTACCTTGTTTAGGTTCCAGTTAACCTTTGAAAAGAGATTACTGATGATCACTATTGAGTTATTAGTATTTGTAATAGTCACAAAACTTTATGAAACAGAAGAAACATTCTGGAAAAGCATCAAATTGAATCTCTTAAGAAAAATAACAAAAAAAAGATTGTGCAGCCTCCTTGCAGGCTGGTTCTAGAAGCACACTGAAACCCTAAAATATTATGGGTCTAGTGAGGGAAAAAAGAAGCAGGAATCTGCAGTACTGAGGTGCGCGCAGCAAAGAAAGGGAGTTACCGTGTTGTCCTTGCTGCTTCCTGTCCCATTTTCAGAAAGAATTCTTGACCTTTTTTTTTTTTATCACATTCTCTTTGAGATTCTGATGAAGCTATATGCTGTCTCCTTAGCTCATGGTGCATATATGCAACCAATTAGTGATGTCATTCTAGCAATGTCCGCATCTAGGGCCGGACCTATGGACTTCTCACATGTTGAAACTTTGTCTTGACCTGTTACCAAATGTTTCACTAAATGGATTTGATAATCTCATTGAAACTAAAGGACAGTAAGTCCTACTATTTGGACATTCTCCCAGAAGGGAACTTTAAAGTTCATTTCTAACTGGAATATCAGTATCATTGTGCTAGATGGAAGTATCTTATTACTCATTCAGTTTTTTTCCTGAAAGTCAAAAATCAGACCCTCACTAGGGAAGCTTGATTTTGGATACCCATTCTTGAACGCAACTCAAAATACATAAAATTGAATTCATCTCTCCCTCCTATCCAGCCTTTCCTCTGTATATTAGTTTCCTATCGATACTGTAACAAATCAGTATACTTTTGGCTTAGACCAACACAAATTTATTCTTTTGCAGTTTCTGGAGGCCAGAAGTCAAAAGGAGATTAAAGTGGAGGCGTTGAGAGGCTCCAGGAGAGATTCCACTTTCCAATCTCTAGCTTATAGAAGCTGTGCGTATTCGTTGGCTCGTAATCCCATTGCTCCAATCTTTATTCCCAGTCACAGCTTCTCTGGCTACCTTTCACCACCTTGGCTCCCTCTTTCAAAGACTCCTGTGATTACATGAGGCTCACAAGGATGATTACTCCATCCTAACATCCATAACCACATCTGCTGTTAAGGAAACAGGCTCCAGGAATTGGATGCAGATATCGCGAAGGTGGTACATTATTCAGCTGACCACCCTCTGTATCCCTTCTGCATCGTCCCTGCCTCTGGCCCTTAATTGTACCCTGTACACCTGTACTACTACAACATTTCCTAAACTGACTTTCCCAGCCTCAGCCTCCCTCTCAGTTCCTCTGTCCATTTCACATACTGATAACATATCAAAACAATTCAGTACCTAAGCTTCCTGAGTAGCTGGAACCATAATATATGCCACCACACCCAGCAGATGACATCTCTTAAATCTTGTGTGTGTGTTTTTCTCTCCGTATGCACAGTTTGTGCACTGTTAACGTTTGAACTCAGAGGCTTGCACCTGCTAAGCTAGTGATGTATCACCAGTGAACCTTATCTTTGGTTCTTTTTGTTTTGTTTTGAGACAGTTTTGCTAAGTGGCCAGATAAGTCTCAAACTTGAGATCTTTCCAGCTGTCTTGAAAGTAACTGGGATTATAGGCCTCTGCCACCATGCCTGCTTCACTTGGTGTGTGTGTGTGTGTATGGTGCTGGAGATTGAACCCAGAGCCTTGGGCATGCTGGTCAATACTCTACTACTGAACTTGACCCCAGTTGATGTAAAGAATAGTTATGCTCACTTCACTGTGGAAACACCTGAGGACAACAGTTGGCAAACAACCAACCTTCACCATGTATGGGCAAAGAAATGAATCTTTTCCTGATCTAGAATCTGCCTGTCATGTTGCCTCCACCAAACATTACTTATCACCTGAAAAACAAGATTATATTTGATACTCTTTGAAACTCCAAAACTCATTATTTCTACAATTCTGTGAATAGGGCTGGAAACTAATTTGACTGAGATAATCCTTTGTTTTGAATTGTGTCCCCAAACACCACTCCCACTTGACACCATCACTCTGTAGTGCCCATTTATGATAATGTAAATTTGTGGAGATAGATGAACCAATGCTTCTATTAATTACTAGATGTCATTAAGTCAACAGCTATTATTTGAATAATTAATTGAAATTCTAATGCAAACAAATTTAATAAAAATATGTGCAGGGAGATTGAAAAATATGATGTGTGTTTTTTTTAAAAGATTTATTACACTGCCACTACTCCCCCTCATGTCAAACACACTTATCCCATAGTTTTTGCCATTTTCTGAATCAGTTCTGGAAGTCTTTATAAGTTTTTATGAAGTGTGATTTTTAAAAAAAAAAATACAGCAAATGTTACTGCTGAAAGGCAGGCTCATAGATTATGGTGTGACCCTAATCACTTTATTTACCGGATCTGGAACAGTATGACTCCAGCTCTTCTCTAAAGTCAAAGTGGCCATGAAAGTAAATGTTTTAAATCAATTTTGAAAATCAAGGCAGCCATGATAATGAAACTTAAGATACTCATGAAAAAGGACTTCCAGAAGAGCTTCAGAAAGTGGCAAGGACAAAGGGACAAATTGTACTAAGCAAGGTGTTTTGAGGGGGGATTTAATGGCAATGTGTCTTCTGTAATAAATTTTTTTTTAATTTAAGCACATTGTATTTTTTTCAATCACATCAAGAGGTTTATTTGGGCCCTAGTTTTTAGTCTGTGGTCTCTGGCTTCAAGGCAGAAGACATGATGGATGGGTCTGGTGGAGGAAAGCTGTTCTCACTGGGGAGTCCAGGAAACAAAGCAAAGGGAGGAGAGGGGTGGGGGAGATGCATCCTTCCAGGTCAGCCTCCTATATGGTACCCATATGAATGTTCATGTGATCGAAGACAATATAATGAAATGAACTCTGAAAGACAGATGTATAAGTAGAAAAAGTGGGAAGGTTTGACTAACACAACCTTTGATCTAAAACAACAAAAGCCCGTTCTAGGTTACTAACTGCTTCCCTTAAGGTCCACAAGAGAAATGCATGCACCAAGAAAAAAGCAAACAAGTAAAAACAAAAGAAAAGAATAAAAACAACCTGGGTGTAGTGACATATAGTTATAGTCCCAGCACTCAGGAAACTGAAGCAGGAGGATTGCTGCAAGTTCAACATCAGCTTGAACTACACAGCGAGACCACATCTCAAAAAGACGAAAAAGAAAAAAAGAAAGCCATCCTTGTTCATAAAGGTTTAATGCCAATGCAGAACTTTAGGAAACCAGTTGTTGTTTTTTTTTTTTTGTTTGTTTGTTTTTTTTGTTTTTTGTCTTTTTCCCTTTTTTTTTATCGGTACGGGGGATCAAACTCATGGCTGCCTGCTTGCAAGGCAGGCACTTATGCCTGCTGAGCTAAATCCCCAGCCACAGGAAACCAGTTTGAAACTTGGGGGTAAAGTTACCTTTGCCTAAACCTTATTAGACTAAAGAAACTTCAGGGCTGGGGATTTAGCTCAGCGGGATAAGTACCTGCCTTGCAAGCAGGCAGTCATGAGTTCAATTCCCGGTACCGATAAAAATGAAAAAAAAAAAAAAAGACAAAAAAATAAAGAAACTTCAACCTACACAGAGACCTATTTCTGCCCTATACTACAAATCCATGTCTTGGATTTTTTTTTTTTTTTATGCCAGGGATTGAACTCACAGCTTCATGCTTGGCAAGCAGACACTTCCTCTGCTGAGCTAAATCCTCAGCCCTATGTCTTGCTCCTCTAGTGCCCACTACATCTCTTTTGTATTCTACGTGGCCAATTATGTCCTTTGATTTTACCAATCTATAGCATCTCTTCCTTGGCCATCAATTTTGGGGAAAAAAAAGATAAATTCCTCCTTTATACCATATAGCCAAAAAACAAAACAAAAAACCTGTAACTTTAAGAAGCAGCAATAAAAATTTTAAAAAACTGATTACCCACAAAAATTGCATGTAGGTATAGGATTCCTTAAGAACGGTCCCATGACATAGAATAGGAAAGATTGGTGACTTTATTATCTGAAAATTACAGCACATGATTAAACACCAAAAAATGCAGAAATCAAAATCAAACTGGGAAAATATTTGTACAGTATATAACAAAAATCTTTTTCATATATATAGGAAGAAAAATTCTCTAAGCCAGGAACAGTGGCACATGCCTATAATCCCAGCACTCTGGAGGCTGAGGTAGGAGGGTCACAAGCTCAAGCTTAGCCTTGGCAATTTACGCCTTAATGTATCTCAAAATAAAAAGTAAAAAGTGGTGATGTAGCATGAAGGTCTTGGGTAATAAAGCAGACGAATTAATTAGGAACCTGCACACTTACAGAAATCCTTTCCCAGACCCTGTTGTGATCTGGTGGAATTTATATTTGTAATCACAAGGAAAAGTTGTTGGCATTCCAATAAGTAATTCCAATCCACCACTTCCAGTGCAACCAATTGCAAGAATAAAGACTCTAAAGCACATTTGTGGTTATGAGGTGTTTAAGGGGATATTAAGGCCAGTGAGAACAATGGATAACCAGAACAAAGGCCTCATCCAGGGCTGAACCCAGGTTTAATTAATTCGTAAAGAGGGGAGTAGCTCAGGGATGATTGACAGAGAGAGGCGGGAAGTACGTGAGTGCTGTGAGCTGGCCCAGGTAGGAAGCCTGAAATCATCTCTGCAATATGCAGAGAGAGATGCAGAAAGAATAACCTGTGTATCATAGATTAAGTATGTTGTGATTAGGGGTCGGTGGTTCGACTCTGATAAGCAGTCTTCATGCCCTGAGATGCCATGTTGTCTCTAGGAGTTCAGTCTCAGTGGACAGTGAGGGTAACTGGACCTAGCTCATGCATACTAGTTGGGAGCTATAGGCAGGGCATCACTGACCTATGGCATTGCTTTAAAGACTACACATCAGCACTTCTTCCTTGTGCATTACTTAAAGTCAATTGAGGGAATGAAGAAATACCCTAGCCAGCTCTGTACATGTTGATACATGGAAGTAGGGCCAAATGCTCTTCTTTTAAAGAGAGCCATCTAGCTGGTCCTCCATAGCATGCAGACATACACTAATAGGAAGATTATCCAGCCTTTTCTTTTTTTTTTTGTCTTTTTCGTTTTTTTATTGGTACCAGGGATCGAACTCACGACTGCCTGCTTGCAAGGCAGGCGCTTATGCCGCTGAGCTAAACCCCCAGCCCCTTATCCAGCCTTTTCAAGGAACCCCTCCCAAAGAAGGAAACATTTAAGCTCAAAATTTGGGATGTGCCAAGATGCTAAGTAGGGGAAGAGCATCCCTGGCAGAGGGAACAGCATGTATAAAAGTTCTGAAGTGGGAAAGAAGCTGCTGTAGTTAAGGCACCAGAAATATTAAGTGTGGTAAGACACCACTGGACACTTTTTCACCGTGGCTATTTCCTGGATAGCTGGCAGAGATAGTAGAGAAGCAACAGTAGAGTGAGAAAGTACAGCCAGTACATAATAGAGGCTATTACAGTAAGTTAGGCAGGAAACTGCAGTGCCTTGGGTTCAGAGAATGGCTATAGAGATGGTGATGAGAGGGAGCTGGGCTCAAGAGTTAGTTTTTTTGCTGGTTAATTTTTTGTTGTTGCTTGGTTTTTGTTTTTGCAGTGCTGGGGATTGAACCAGGGCTATATGCCAGTCCTTTAAAAATTTTTTAGACACAGTACCTTACTCAAATTGAGCTCAAACTTGTGATTGTACCTCAGTGCTGGGATTACAGGCATGTACCACCATGCCTGGCTAGGAGCTCTTTTGAAGGTAGATGAGAGCTAGGAGTAGAGGACTAGGAAAGGGAAAACCAATAAAAGTCCTAGGTTTCTGGGTTGAGTACCTGGGCAGGTAGTGGCCCTTTTGGCTGAAATTAAAAAGATTGGGAAAAGGCTGCACAAGAGCCCACTGAGGTTGGACCCTGGTTGTCTGAGCTGGGCCCCTGTGGAATGAGGAGAACGTCATAGAGTTGTACTGGCAGTGGAGTGACAATTGGAGGCCAGTAAGGATAGGAGAAAACAGGGCTCTCAGCCTGGAGCACTGTTCCACAGCGATGATTTCATAATCTTTTCATGTGACCATCCTGCCCAGGACAATTCAACCAATTGTCCATCACCATCACTTGGGGTGATGGGAACCATTGGATCTATTTCAGTTGAAAGTTTGGCTCAAAAGATTTGGGAGGGGAATCAGAGTTTCCAAGCATAAACTCAGGAAGACCTTCACCATGTATCTAGCCGTTTCTAAGAGAAAATGAGACATTTTAGACGTGCTGGTTGGAAAAAATGTATATAAATCAAGTGTCCTCTAAAGGTGTAAGGTCCTCAAGTCAGCATCTATGTTTAATCTGCTTACTAGTTATACCTAGGACCTAGCATGCTCCCTCACAGGCATGTGTTGAATTAATGGATAAAAATTGAAATAGGTTCATGAAAGTACTATAATATCCTCCTTCATTCAGCTCTTACAAAAGGGGACTCAGTAAATTGAAGTATTAAATGGGTATGGGGTATAGTTACATATTCTAATTCATCCATAAAGTGACAATGATAAGAATGCCTTCTACATATATGGACCTTATGTAAAACAAAGAACATTTATGCAGCATGTTCCAAATAAAGAATATCTGATACTATAAACAGGTATTTCAGGGTTCTTTGTTATTGCCTGAAGCCTGATTCAATCCTATTGTTTTAGAGAGTTGATTCTTGGTACTGTACCCTTATGCAGTGGCTTTTATAGGGGAACATAGAGAAGAGTAAATGATGTAATCTTTGTGTCTACTGTTGATACTCTTCATATTTGACAGGCTAAGGAGGAGTCTAGAATGACACTGAGATCAAATTAGTATTCAGTTTTCACCTCTGAAGGCAATGTGGTTTTTAGTATAGTTGTGCAAATCTGATATCAAATCAAATGGAAGACTCTGCACCAAGGAATTGAAAGGCAATGATTTATTATGCTAGCAGGCTGGTTGCACCAACTCCAAATCACCAGCCCCAACTGAGAGTTACATACATTTTGTAAGCAGAAAGTTCAAAAGCTGAGAGTAGGTTATCATACAGTTGGTTACATGAATCAAGTCATATGTAGTCAGGCAGGTTTGTTCCAAGCAGGCTAGTTAGAGGGGTTATTTATCATAAGCAAGAGAAAATAGGGAGAGAGCTAGGGGCTCAGGGTAGTTGAAAATAAGCATGTCCTTAACTAGTTTATCTCAGACAGTCCTTGAAAGTAGAGTATGTTTACATATCAAGATGATACAGGCAGTCTAGATGGATGTGGTCAGACTGAATCAGAATTATCTCTGAGATGCAGCTGATGTGGTCGCAAGGCTAACTGTGACTAATGGTCTAATGATATGGTGGGCTGGGTGAGCACATCTTGTCCTAACAGATGTTCGGGCTGTTAATTTTTAACTTTTCTGTCACATAATCACAATAGCAGGCTATATTTGCATGCCTCAACTCTGTTAGGTTATGGAATATTCATTGTGTAAAAAGGAAAAATTCTATACAAGAAGAATTCAAATCTGAATGTTCCCTGATGTTCTGCCAAGTGGCATCAGAGTTAAGCACTCTTCAATGGGAAATTGGCATCTAGTACCTTCACTATTCCACTAAAGACTTTTCAAAAATTGGCACTGGCTATCATTTAAAATCACAGATTTGATCAGGGAGATCTTTAACTTGGTTAGATATACCCAGGGTTGAAGTCTTATATCCTGTCTAGGTGAGTACTTTTTTACACACTCTAAGATAATCAAGAAAAAACAAAAATTTTTTTTGTCATTTTGAGACACGATTTCACTACAGAGCTAGGCTGGCCTTGAACTCACTTGGTGGCCCAGTCTAGCTTCATATGGTAATCCTCCTGCCTCAGCCTCCCAAATGCTGGAATTACAGGCATGCATCACCCTGCCCAACTGAAAATATTCTTAAATGTTGTAAAAATATTTAAAATAACTATTAATTTTATATGATGCAGTAATTCTATATCTGGGTGTATATTCAAAAGCCCCAAAAGAAGCCCCTTTAAGAAATATCCGTATACCCATGTTTGCAGTAGCATTACTCAATAACTAAAGTGTAGAAACAACCCAAGTTCTATCAGTTGTTTAATGGTCACAGTGTTCTTTATATGCAAAATGGATATTCTTCACCCTCAAAAAAGAAATCACCCACAACACACTACCACATGGATGAGACAAGGACTTACATTAAGAGAAATTAGTTGTAAAAGGCACAAAAAGAAAAATACTGTCTGATTCCATTTTCTATGAAGCACCTAGAGCACTCAAATTATGAAAGAGGAAAGAATGATTACTACTAGGGCTGGAGGAGAGAGTTGTTTGATGAGTATATACAGAGCTTCAACTTCAAGAGCTGGAAGAATCTAGAAAGGACTGGCTGTGTTGAACGATTTGCTCCTGATGGGTAGGGGAGTGTTAACAACCCTAAATACTTTGTGAGAAGGGACATAACAGTTTCAGGCTCCATGAGGGCCAGAGTCCTGCCTATGAAGCATCAGTTCAAAGGAAAGCAACAGCTGAAGAGTACACCCTCAAACCTTGCCAAGGGCCTGCAGCTGGCAAGAACTTGATTAACAAGAGAATGGGAGTCAGGTTATCTGGGAAACCTATAGTAAGAAATGCAGCAGAAGCCAGGGATATAGGCCAGTATAAAAGGAGATAGAGGAAGGATGTGGCTCAACTGAGATAATTCTGATTCTAGACTTCAAGCGTTATATTGACACCAGGCCCCAAATTATAAATCTAGTGTTACAAATTTACTGCCTACACTGGTCAAAATAAGCTCTTCACCTGCCTGAGGGTAAAAACCTGTAATGAAAAATTCATGGAATATTGGTTAATTGAGGGAGAAACAGAATTAAACGGGGATAGTGATCTGTAAATTATAAAGGATTATATACAAGATAATCTTTTGTATGGGGGTGGTGCTGGTACTGGGAATCAAACCCTAGTGCATTGTATAAGCTAGGCAAGTGCTCTACCACAGAGCTACATGCCTAGCCCAGATATACATCTTAATAGGTTGCTGATTAGAAAGATGCCTCTGGACTCAGGCTGTGTGAGAATGAATCAGCCTTGTGACTTAACACAGGGACCCTGCCTTTCTGTGTTCTCATTTCTTCTGGAACGACCTAGACATAATGATAGTAGTTACCTCATAGGATGGTCTGAGGTTAAATCAATGAGAAAATGTGATCTCGATACCTTGGTAGGTTTGTTTTGTTTTTTTTGCTCACAGCCTGTATTTCAATTATGCCTTTTTCTATTCAATGTTCTATTTGTTTTCAACCAAGTACAACTCTCCCAAGGACCTTTTCCATTGTTTGGAGACTGTTGAAACCTGGTAAGTAGCTTGCATTGGGAATCACGTGACAGAAACGTCAGTGGCCCACAACAGTTATCCTGTCCCAAATGTAATAGTGAAATCCTGAGAAATCCTGACCTAGACTCATTTCTGGAAATCAGCAGAATTTCATTTAGTGTGGTTTTGAAGGACTAGGATGGTGTATTCTCCCCTTACTTTCTGGGATGAGACCCTCATAGTCTGAAAAAATGGGGCATATATATAGCTGTAACCTCTGTGGGCACTGTCACCAGGACTCCTGTGCTTGTCCTTTTTGTGCCATGCATTAGGGGTCTGGGGAGAAAGTCCATGACACCCTGGCCACTCTCATCTTCCTAGCTCTTGCACAATTGCCTTCAGAGACATGCAGTTCTTGAATGTCTTTTTACTGATCTGGGGAGTGGAGCTGAGAGGGAGCCCAGGAGCCCGCAGCCTGGCTGCCTGATGTTGCACTGCACATCCCAGGCTTGATAGGCAGGGAAAATGAAGGGCTGTGTAGCTGCTTTCAATTAAGAAGGATCATTCTGTTTCCATCAGCATAATTTGGCTGGTCTGACAATTTCATTCATTTTTCTTTTTTTTTTTTATTTAAAAAAAGGATTAAGATAAAAGGGAACATAACAACACAGGTCAGAACAGAACAATTTAAGCAACATAATGTTTTACCACAAGACAACCTGACATGACTGTAGCTACCATAGTGTCTCTTTCCTTGAAATATTTGAGTATAACTTCATATACTATAGTATCAAACATAAAAAGATAGTGCAAAACCATTCAAGAGAATGAAAGTATTACAGGGTATTCAGAACCAACTAACAGAAAATGAACAATGGTTATTATATTATCTCCTTGTCTATAAAAAATTTTGTTTATACTACCACATATAATAAAATCCAACAAGATACAACATGATAAAACCAATGGAGACAGAAGAACAAAAGCTTGGTGGAACTTCAAGACAAGATGATATTAAATCATCACTGGCTATTATAATGTCTTGTTTTCTTCAAAATAGCTGTTCATACCATCACCGACAATAAAATCAAATAACCCAGAATAAAGCCATTCCAACTAATGAATGAAAGCATTATAAAGCTTCAAAGCAATGTAATGGGGAATCATGATTACCACATACTTTTATGTATTCTTACCATTTCTTACACTAGAGAAACTATTAGGTATTTATACATGTGAGTTTGATTTATTTCACTTATGAGTATGGTCTCAAGCTGTGCCCATTTATTTATAAATATCTCTATGTGATCATTCTTTATAGCTGAGTAGTACTCCATTGCATAAAAATATCACAACTTTTTTTTTTATCTATTCCTCAGTTGATGGATACTTAGGTTGTTTCCAAGATCTGGCTATTACAAATTGTGCTGCTATAAACATGGGTGCACATATATCACTGTGATATGATGTTTTCATTTCTTCTGGGAACATGCCTAGAAGTGGAATAGCTGGAACAAGTGGGACTTCCAATCCCAGCTTTCTGAGAAATTTCCAGACTGGCCTCCACAGTTGTTGTACCAGTCTACACTCCCACCAACAGTGCAGGAGAGTTCCTTTTTCCCCACAGCCTCTCCAGCGTTTGTTGTTGGTAGTTTTCTTGATCCTGGCCATTCTTTCAGGAGTGAGATGAAATCTCAGTGTGGTTTTAATTTGCATTTCTCTAATGACCAATGATGATGAACATTTTTTCATGTATCTATTTGCCATTTGTATTTCTTCATCTGAGAATTGTGTATTCATCTCAGTGCATTCATTTTTCAATCATGGATGATGAAAATACTTTTTAGCAATACAGAAATCCTACCATTTTGGAAGGGAAAACTCAAGGTTTTCATGCTTTCTGGAACATTCTATTAGTGCTCTTCCCTAATACCAGGAAAAGCGGTCATGGCTGCAAACCAGGTGCTGCTTAAAATCATCACTTTCCCTTTATACCTGTTGATTTGTGGTGGAAAGGACAGATTAAGGCATAGGAATCTGTTGGGACTATCAGTGAATCTGAAGTGAAAATTTGACTTTTCTTACATTCATTCTCAGAGAGGCTTAGGACTTTATTTCAAACCAGTGCAGAGGTGAGGGGGCATGGGATGTTCTGAATTGTGTTATCCTAGTCCCAAAGCTGACGCATGTGAACTGTCTGTGGGTCACAGTCCCCGGTGGCATTGCCTGGTGGTCTGAATAAATAGTTACATCATGCAGATTTCTCATTTCAGATTTAAAACACTCAGCTAAATGGCACCTAATCAAGACATCAAACTCCACACTAACTGAGACGGAAGCTACATTTTAAGCCTGATGAACTTTATGTTCCATGCGCACATAAAGAATGTTTCTAATGACTTATGAGTAAGCTAAATGTTCATTCTCTTCCCCAAATGGCTGTGGAGTTTGTTTTTCTCAGTGAACACCAATCTGAATACACATAGATGTTAAAACCCAGCTGTTTTCTCTTTGTGAGAAAAAAGCAGTTGTAATTAATTTTCATAACATATACATGTGTTTCACTCTAGAGAAGCGCAGCACTCAACAAATAACGTCTTAATTAAAACCTGCTGAATGCTTCTTCTCATTCTTTTTATCTCTTTATGGTCTTGCTCCACGGTTTCTGCATCTGATTCATACACCTCTAAAATGCAGTTTTTCAGATAACAGAATCAGATTTACCAACTTCATTATGAATTTTTTGAATTTATAATTAAAATTTCCCCATTCATGTACTCTAATTGTGGGCTTTGTAAAGAAAAAGATAGCAATTATGTCCATTCTACATATTGATCAAGTGATTTTTCTTTAGAAATGGCCTAAAAGGATGTGCAGTTCATTAACTTCCACCAACTAAACAAATGCTATAACATTGAATTTCTGGGTGTTTCCTTCTTAACAGAATATAATTGTTATTACTAGAGAAATTAATGTAAATTATTTTATCAATATAAATTAATTTGGAGTATTTTTTTGGCATTGCTTTATATTACCTAAATGGAATACGTCTAATTAGAATGTCACAACTCTTTTGGAACATAAATGCATTAGTGTTCAGGGCTGTGTCCTGGTCTGAGTTATTCTATACTGTATAGAACACCAGCTTTCACCTTGTACCTAGGCTGGAGTTACTCCCTTTTATAAAGCAACAGTTTGTCCTGAATTGCTCCATTTTGAACACAAGTGACAAGGTAGAGTGACCCTCCACCTTCATATACAAGTGAACAACCACCATCTGTCCAGCATAACTGCAAGGCGCAAGCTAATAAATGACTTTTTGTGCCAATAAACAATTAACTTACGGAATTTGGCAGCACATGAACACGAGCTTATCAGAAAAACCAAGCACATAAGCTTATCAAACACCTTATAGTGGCACCACTAAGTCCCTTATCAGGTCAAATACTCTGTTCAAAGTCTTGGCCAGGAACTTCTGTCCCTGGGCCTTTAGCTTAGGCAAGTTTCTCTTGCTCTGGACGAACCCATGGCTCCTTCAGGCTGGTATTTTAAGAACTGCATGCCATTCAGACTTGAGTTTAGAATTTGCCTTTTCACCTGATGACTCTGCACCTCATCCTTGGGACTCTGCCACTAGGGTCTGGTCTGTGAACACCTTACCTGTCCTGCAGAGACTTCTGCATGTGGACAGCCTCTACCTCTGCTCTTTTAGTAGGCTTCTTAAAACCCTGTGGCCACTTCTCTTTCTTAGCCTTCTTTAACCAATACATGGCAAGTTATGTGAGACTTGAGTGTTAAAGAATAATTTAGATTGGAATGGAATCAAAGAACCTGTAATTGCCTCGATCCTGACACAGAGCAAAATTTAGAGTACTCCATGAGCTAAAGCTGATGAAATTTACCTTTGAGAATTTATTGAATATCATTCAATAAAGTCTGACATTGTGGAAACACACAAACATGTCTACATTGATGGCAGAATGCTATAATAAAGTAGCACAAGCTGAGTAATTCAAACAAGATAAATTTGTTTTCTCACAATTCTATATGCTAGAAGTCTGAGATCAAGGGGCAGTAGTGCAAACCTGAAGTTCTCTGAAGAATGCATCTGTATTAAAAATCCTGCAGACCTTGACCTTGATTTGGACAACCATCCGTTTGGCATAACTACAAAGCACAAGTTGGTAAATTGTGAGCCAATAAAAAATTAATGTATCAGATTAAATCAGGAGCACACAGACATGGGCATATCAAATCACATCAGAAAAATCAGACACATGAACTTACCAAACCCATCAGATGAAACCCCCCTTAACTGCATCACGGTTGTGGAGAGATGGAATGTTGAAGGTTGCGAGCCAAAATTACCTTGAGCCACATTAGACCATTCAATAGATGTTTCTTAAGCTTTGTATCTCTAGCCTACCAGTCTCCTTTTATGTAGAATTCCCTGGAATGTATTACTAAACTTACGGGATCTCTAGCCTCCACCCACCCTAAAGCTAAGAATGCTGAGATAACACCTGAAAACTATAGATTTCCCCACTTTGCTGTAGTCTACCGATATGATGCCTCCACCAATGTATGTGGTAGATGTATTGATTTTTGACTTTCTTTTGGTTCTGCGATTTTAAAAGTACATGTAACATCTACCATAGTGGAACATGTTATTCAGGGTAACTTGAATCCAAGGCACCAAAAAGATACAACAGGGATGAGTTATCTCTTCAATAAATTGAGGTAAGAAAACTAAATACCCATGCAAAAAAGAATGAAATTTAAATTTTCTCTTATACCATACACAAATATTTACTCAAAATGGGTAAAAGACCTAAAGTTAAGACCTGAAACCATAAAACTCTTGAAAGAGAACATAGGGATAAGGCTCCTGCCTATTGGTATAGGCAATGTAGGTTTTTTTTTAAATTTTATTTAAAAGGAAAAAGAGAAAAAACAAAACAAAACAAAGCAGTGTAAAGGTACAAGTAATACAGAACTACAAAAAAAAAAAACAGTAAGAAATCACTGGGTAATAGATTACATATTATCATCTTAGAGATAGTTGCTCAAATCACAGTATCAAAGCATACAAAGTGGACACTCAAACAGTGAGACTGCAAACACGTTGTGTTCAGTGATCCAACCAAAAACATTAATATGGTCAGCTATTTAACGCCCCTAAACACACTTGCTGTTGTATCCTTTAGAGCACTTCTTTTCCCTCTCTTTTTTACAACAAAATTTTCACATTTTGGGTTTTATTACTCCTTAGTTCTTATTACTTTTTTGTGGGGGAGAGAATAAAGTCAAATATGGCAAAACAAAGCTGTCAGTCAAACCAAGGATAGACATAGCACATGATGTAAAACAGAGTACAAGGTCATCAACAATGTTATCAACAATGTCTCTTGTTTCCTTAAAAAGAAATGTCTATCTCATTATATATTATAAAGTTGAACAAAATAGTAGAGAACAAGACCAATAAAACTTAAGCATTGTAAACATTACAGGACTTCCAAAGGAGACAATAGTCAAACCAGAATGGGCATCTTAGTGAATCTTATTGCCTTCAAAGTAGTTGCCTATACCCTCAAACTTGATACTATCATACAGAATGGAACAGAGTCTAATCAGTCAAAACAAGATAGTGGGAGTATTATAGGACTTCAAAACCAGTTAATAGGAAATCAAAAAAGTTACTACTATATACCCTGCTAATTTTTTAAATTTTTCACCTTAATTAAAAAAACATAAAAAATAACTAAATAATTTTTTAATGCATAAGGCAGAGATTGAGATAAAACAGGACATAACAATATAACAATACAGGTCAAAGCATGACTGTTTCAGCAAACTAGTGCTTCACCACCAAATAAGCCGACTTAATAGTAGATACCATAGTGTCTGTCTTTTTCCTTGAAATATTTGAATAAAACTTCATATACTATAGCTTCAAGTATTTCCATACCAAGAAGCCCAGAATAAAGCCTTTCCAATTAATAAGTGAAAACTTTATAAGGCTTCAAGGCCACATAATGGGGAATCATGATTACCACATATTTTTATATATTTGAATCATTACTTACATTAGGGAAACTATTCGGTATTCACACATGCGAGATTGATTTATTTCACTTATGAGTATGGTCTCAAGCTGCGCCCATTTATTGATAAATATCTCAATGTGATCCTTCTTTATGGTTGAATAATACTCCATTGTATAGAAATACCACAACTTTTTTATCCATTCCTCAGTTGATGGACACTTGGGTTGTTTCCAAGATCTGGTGATTACAAATTGTGCTGCAATAAACATAGGTGCACATATATCACTGTGGTGTGATGCTTTCAGTTCTTCTGGGAATATGCCTAGAAGTGGAATAGCTGGAATAAATGGGATTTCCAATCCCAGCTTTTTGAGAAATCTCCAGACTGACCTCCACAAAGGCTGCACCAGTCTACACTCCCACCAACAGTGTAGGAGAGTTCCTTTTTCCCCACAGCCTCTCCAGCATTTGTTGTTGTTGGTTTTCTTGATCCTGGCCATTCTTTCAGGAGTGAGATGGTATCTCAGTGTCATTTTAATTTGCATTTCTCTAATGACTAATGATGATGAACATTTTTTCATGTATTTGTTTGCCCTTTGCATTTCTTCATCTGAGAAGTGCATATTCATCTCAGATGCCCATTTTTGGATTGGATCTTTGAATTTTGGGGGTCTGAGTTTTTTTAATTCTTTATATGTTTTAGACAAAAGTCCCTTGTCTGAGAGAGAGTTCACTAAAATCTTTTCCCAGTTTGTGGGTTTTCTTTTTACCATGCTGGAGATTTGTTTTGACATGCAGAAACTTTTTAATAACAAGTGGTCCTAGCTATTGATTCTGGGAAGTATTTCCCGTGCGGTTTGAGTCCTGTTCATGAATTCTCTACCTACTCCTATGTCTTCAAGGTTTCTACCCAATTTGTCTTCCAATAGATTTAGTGTTTCTGTTTTAATATTCAGATCTTTGATCCATTTAGATTTTAATTTAGTACATGGTGATAGACATGGGTCTAGCTTTAGTTTTCGGCAAATGGAGAGCCAGTTTTTCCAGCACCATTTATTAAAGAGACTGTCGTTCTTCCAGTGAACCTGCTTGGCTCCTTTATCAAAGATAAGGTGGTTGAGTGTGTTTGTAGTTGTGGTTGTATCTTCTAATCTATTCCATTGATCTTTGGCTCTGTTTTGATTCCAATACCATGTTGATTTTTTTTGTCTTTTTCATTTTTATCGGTACCAGGGATCGAACTCACGACCGCCTGCTAGCAAGACAGGTGCTTATGCCGCTGAGCTAAATCCCCAGCCCCTACCATGTTGATTTTACTACTGTTGCTTTGTAGTATAACTTCAAGTCAGGGATTGTGATGCCTCCTGCTTTGTCTTTGCTGCTTAGAATTGCCTTTGCTATTCTAGGTCTCTTCTGGTTCCAGATGAAATTTAGGAATGATTTCTCTAGATCTATGAGGTATGTTGATGGTATTTTTATTGGGATTGCATTGAATCTGTATAACAGTTTTGAGAGAATGGCCATTTTCACAATGTTTGTTCTTCCTTTCCATGAGCAAGGGATGTCTTTCCATTTTCTGAGATCATCTTCAATTTCTTTTTTTCAGTGTATTATAATTTTCACTGTATAAATCTTTCACTTCTTTTGTAAGAGTAATTCCTAAGTATTTCATTTTTTTGCTTGCTAATGTGAAGAGTGTAGTTTCTCTTATTTCCCTCTCTGTGATTTTGTTGTTCATGTATAGGAATGCTATTGATTTCTGAATATTGATTTTGTATCCAGCCACATTACTGAATTCATTTATTGTATCTAAGAGTCTTTCAATGGAGTTTAGGGCGTCTTCTATGTAGAGTATCATGTCATCTGCAAATAATGATGATTTAACTTCTTCTTTTCCTATCTTTAGCCCTTTTATTTCTCTCTCTTACCTAATTGCTCTGGCTAGTACTTCCAGTACTATATTAAATAGGAGTGGTGATAAAGGACATCCTTGTCTTGTGCCTGATTTTAAAGTAAAGGCTTTCAATTTTTGTTTTTTTTTGTTTTTTGTTTTTTGTTTTTTTTTGGTCTTTTTCCTTTTTATCGGTACCGGGGATCGAACTCATGACTGCCTGCTTGCAAGGCAGGCTCTTATGCCACTGAGCTAAATCCCCAGCCCCAAGGCTTTCAATTTTTGGCCATTTAGTATGATGCTGGCTGTTGGTTTGTCATAAATGGCCTTTATTATATTGAGGTAAAGACCGTCTATTCCAATTTTCCGTAAAGTTCTTATCATGAATAAATGTTGGACCTTATCGAAGGCTTTTTCCGCATCTATAGAAATGATCATGTGATTCTTACTTTTGGCTTTATTGATATGGTAGACTACATTTATTGATTTATGTATGTTGAACCATCCTTGCATTCCTGGGATGAATCCCACTTGGTCATGGTGTATAATCTTGATGATTTGCTGCATCCTATTTGCCAATATTTTATTGAGGATTTTTGCATCTGTGTTCATTAGGGAGATCAGTCTATAGTTCTCTTTTTTAGTTGGGTCTTTCTCAGGTTTGGTACTAGAGTAATATTTGCTTCCAGGAATGACTCAGGAAGGATTGCTTCCCTTTCAATTTCATTGAATAGTTTGAGGAGTGTCAGCATTAGGTCTTCTTTGTATTTCTTGTAGAATTCTGCAGTGAATCCATCTGGGCCTGGGCTCTTCTTTGTAGGTAAGGACTTAATTACATTTTCAATTTCATTAACAGAGATTGGGTTATTCAACAGTTTTACATCCTCCTGATCTAGCTTTGGTACTTCATATGTTTCTAAGAATCTGTCTATTTCTTCTGTGTTATCAAACTTTTGAGAGTAGAGGTTTTCGAAATAGGTGTTGATGATCTTCTGTATTTCTATTGGGTCTGTAGTGATTTCACCTTTTTCATTTCTTATTGCAAGAATTTGAGCTTTTTCTTCCCTTTTTTTAGTAAGGTTGGCTAGGGGCTTATCAATTTTATTTATTCTTTCAAAGAACCAACTCTTTGATTCGTTGATTCTTTGGATTGTTTTCTTAGTCTCTATTGCATTGATTTCTGCTCTGATTTTTATAATTTCCTCTCTTCTTTTGGCTTTGGGCTTGACTTGCTCTTCTTTTTTCTAGCTGTTTGAGGTGTAGCATCAAGTTATTTATTTGTATTTGTTCTGTTTTCCTGATGTGGGAACTCAGTGCAGTAAATTTTCCTCTGAGGACGGCTTTCATTGCATCCCACAAATTCCGGTAAGTTGTATCTGCATTTTCATTTTCTTTTAGGTATTGTTTAATTTCTTCTTTAATTTCTTCTGTGACCCACTGATTACTCAAGAGTGTGTTATTCAGTTTCCATGTGTTTGCGAGATTTTTGCAGTATCTTTTATCATTAATTTCTAATTTCAGAGCGCTATGATCCGATAACATGCAGGGGATGATTTCAACTATTTTGCATTTGTTTAAATATGTTCTGTGAGCTAATATATGGTCTGTTTTAGAGAATGATCCATGTACTGCTGAGAAGAATGTGTATTCTGATGTTGTTGGTTGGAACATTCTGTATATGTCTATCAAATCCATTTGTTCGCAGGTGTGATTCAGTTCTGTTATTTCTTTGCTCATTTTCTGTCTGGTTGATCTGTCCCTTGGTGTTAGTGGCATATTGAGGTCCCCTGTTACAATTGTGTTACTGATAATTTGAGTTTTCATTTCCGTTAATAGTTGTTTTATATAACTGGGTACTCTGGAGTTTGGTGCATATATATTTAAGATAGTTATCTCTTCCTCTTGGAGTTTGCCCCTTACGAGTATGTAGTGGCCTTCTTTGTCCTTTATGGTCATTGTTGGTTTAAAGTTCACGTTGTCTGCAAACAGAATGGCTACTCCTGCCTTTTTTTGGATTCCTGCTGCATGAAGTATTGTTTTCCATCCTTTGACTTTCAGTCTGTGAGTATCCTTCTGGGTTAGATGGGTTTCCTGTAAACAGCATATGGTTGGATTTTGTTTCTTGATCCATTCTGCTAGTCTGTTTCTTTTGATTGGTGCATTGAGACCATTTACATTAATGGTTATTATTGTTAAATGCAGGTTTATTGTTGACATGTGATCTCTCTGCTGTTGCATCTTTATCTTTCTGTTCTGTTTAATTATCTGCTTTGCTTAGTGGTTTCTTCCTTTGTGTATCTAAACTGTCTTTCAATGTTTTTTGCAGGGTTGGTTTGGTGTTCATGAAGTTCTTCAGCTGTTCTTTGTCATGAAAGTATTGTATTTCCCCATCAATTTTGAATGATAGTTTTTCAGGATACATCAATCTAGGTTGGAAATCATTTTATGCTTTAGGATCTGGAATACTTCACTCCATGCTCTTCTTGACTTTATCGTTTGTGCTGAGAAGTCTGCTGTGATTCTGATAGGTTTTCCTTTATAAGTGATCTGTCTTTTCTCTCTGACAGCTTTTAATAATCTATTCTTGTGTTGGATTTCTGGGATGGTGATTATTATATGTCTGGGTGTAGTTTTATTTTGGTTATGACTATTTGGAGTTCTGTGTGCTTCACTGATCCTGATGTCAGTTTCTGATCTCATGCTTGGGAAATTTTCAGCTATTACTTCTCTAAATATCCTCCTGACATCCTTCATGTTGTCTCCCTCTCTTTCAATAATCCCTATCATTCTTATGTTATTCTTCTTTGCATCATCTTGCAGTTGTTGAATTGTTGTTTCCTGATTCCTTGTTATTTTCAAAAGATCTTTCCTTTCCTGTTCACTAGCTGCAATCCTGTCTTCAAGGTCTGAAATTCTATCTTCACTTTCATTAAGGCAGTTTGTACAACTTTCAGTGGAGTTTTTTATTTCCTGTATATCTCTGTGCATCTGCATTATGTATTCTGTTTGTTTCTTATATTGCTCGTCTAGGGACTCTATCTTTTTGTTTAGTTCCTCCAATTTTTTATCTGCGTTTTCTTTAGATATATTCAGAATCTCTTTCATTTCTTTAATCATTTCATCTTTTACCTGGGAAAGTATTTCGAGTTTGAATTTCTTTAAAGCTTCCTGGAGTTGCTTGTTAATTTCAGTAGCTATTGTGTCCGATATTTGAGGTGAATGGCATATATTTTCTTCTATATACATTGCTCCTAGAGTTTCTTGAGATGGGCTGAAGGTTTGAGGTTGTAATTTGGTCTTTCGTATTGTCATTTTCCTATATTTCTGTGTTTCAAGTGTTATTTGAAAGCTTCCTCAGGGTCTGTTGGAATCCCCCTTCTATGTTTGCAGCTCCTGAGACTCTGGCACCCCGTTACCCCAAGCTCTGGGCCTGCAGAACCAATGGCCCTCCTCTGCCTGTTCAGAACTCTGCAGTTCCAGATAAGCTGGCCCTCAGGGACACTGTGCGCCCACCTGCCCTTTGGAAGCTCCACAGCTCTCCAAGTGCAGCTGGGATGCTGAGGGGGATGTAGCCGCCTCAAACCTGCCTCTCCACTTCACTGCACCCTGAAACCTGGAGGGTCCCAAACAGTCTGGGCTTTGGGCAGAGTGTGCTGGGCACTCACCACTGGCCGAGGTGCCTCTGGAACCTGTGATCCTCCCCTGCTTGCTGAGATATCCACAGTCCTCCAGACACACGGGGAGGCTGATGCAGGTGCCCCAGATCCGCCCAGCCCCTCCTCTGCACACCAATGGTGAGGTGCGGGAGTCCCAAACAGGCTGGGCTCAGGGGGTAGCGTGCGCCCGCCTACTTGTTGGAAGCTCCACAGTTCTCCAAGTGCAGCCGGGTTGGGGAGGCGGATGTAGAGCGGCAATGTAGGTTTCAGGGGATTTAGCTCAGCGGCATAAGTGCCTGCTTATGCCTTGCAAGCAGGCAGTCGTGAGTTCAATCCCTGGTACCAATAAAAAGGAAGAAGACCAAAAAAAAAAAAAAAAAAAAAGAAGGTATAGGCAATATATTATTTGATATCACACCAAAATCTCAGGTCACAAAATGCAAACTAAATGGGAGTATATCAAACTGAAAATTTCTGCACAGCAGACAGCCTGTATAATGAAATGGTAGCACACATACATTGGGAAAAATAATGCAAGCTATGTATCTGACAAGGGATTCATACAACTCAATAATGAAAAACGTAATTTAAATGTAATTTAAAAATGGAAAAAGATTTGAATAGACATTTCTCCAATAACCACATAAAAATGGCCAACAGGCATAAGACAAAGTGCTTAATGTCATTAATCATCAGGGAAATGCAAATTTGAATCTCTGTGAGATCCATCTCACACTTGTTATGATGGTTATTATCAAAAGAAGAAAAGATAAATGTAAGTGAAGGAGTGAAAAAAAGAGAATGTTTTTGGTAGTGCCAGGGTTTGAACCTAAGGCCTTCACACTGAGCTATATGCCCAACTCTATTTATTTTTTAGTTTAAGATAGAGTTTTGTTAGGTCATTAACATAACCAGGATAAACTTGTGATCCTCTTGCCTCAGCTTTCTAGAGTGCTGGAATTACAGGCATGCACAATATGCTTTAAAAAAAAGAAATTTTATATATTACTGGTGGGTGTCAAGGCTTATATTTAGATGTTCCCCCAAAGCCTCATGCATTCATAGTTGGGGCTTTTTAGAGGTGGTTGAATCTAGGGTGTGTGATTCGGGGATTAAGAATGTATGATAACTAAATTGATTTAGGATAGTTCCAGGTGTGACTAATGGAAGCCTCACCCTGGGTGTAAGTGACCCCTGTCAATAGACTTGTATTTGGGTGAAACATAAAGGGACAAATGGAAGCAGAATACTTTTGCTGCTTCTGCTGCTGCATGCTGCCTTCTATCTTCTGCCTGCTATGCTGTGCTATGCTATGAACTGTGCCTCTGTTATACCTTCTGCCTTGGAGACAGCCAACTATGGGCTGAAACCTCTACAAACTGTGAACTGAAATTAATTTTTCCTTTAACTTGTGGTTATTGGGTAATGTGTCTCAGCAACAAGGAAGACAAACAGTGAGAATGCACACTGGTAACAATGATTATAGAAAATAACACGGAGATTTCTAAGAAATTAAAATGGGCTGCTGCCCAATAATCCTGCTGGCACCCCAAGATGGGCACTGCAGAGGCAGACATAGAGGGGAAAAAAAGACAGACATTTCCTGTGATGGAAAATAAATCTTTACCCTTTGAACATGGCCTTGAAGTTTTGAAATGAAACAAAGTCATCAAGATCACTTCTTGGGGCAGAGCAAAGATGACAGATAGATAACAGCAGGCTACAGAGGCTCCCTGAGATAGTCAACTTAGAATTCAACATAATACAGAGTGGGGAGTCCCGAACAGAGGGAGATGAATTCTCTCATCCCAAGAAGAAACTAAGGTGAGAAGAACCAATCAAACATACAGTCCCGGTACTATTATTGGAACAGCTAAATGTTCAGTGTTCCTGCCACAGTGGGTGACTTGCTGAGCCATCCAAGGGCACACTGCTTCGACTCATTGAAGGCGCAGTCACACTGAGGTCAAGGGTCAGCCAGCAGAACAGAGAGCTGAGCTGGCGGGGAGCCTGCATTGACCTGTGGTTAGTGACGGGAGTGGAGTCATTCCACCGAAAGGGGGGCTCCGGTGAATGACATTCTGGAACCGGCAGGACTGGCAAGTACAAGAGGCAGCAGTGACTTCACTCAATTGTTCCCTTCTTGAACGGGATTCATGGAGTGAGCTAGGCCTGGGTCACACGACCTGGCTGAGACCCAACAGGTTATCTGAAATTAATTCCCTATGGTGGTGGTGTACACTAACACAGCGAAGCCTCAGAAGTTTGAATGACCTGGAGGAGAGGTGGTGCACAGTAATACAGTGCAGGCCTCAGCAGCTTGACTGATCCAGAGGGGAAGGGCCAGCATACACTGCCCCTGTTTGCAATTCCCTAGCACATGGCAGTGGGAAGGGTCATCTAGCCAGCATGCTTCAGAAGAATTATAACCAACAAAGAAAGAAACTGGGGCCTCCTGGAAGAAACAAAAAGATGGGAAGAAGAAGCAACAACAAAAAGCCCCCAGGTCCCAATCCTGAGAACATTGACCCAGGACAGGTAAATACAAAGGAGAATGAGAACAGCAAACATGCAATTTCAGACACGGCACCTGTGGACATAAAGAGATATATTTGGGACCTCATAGATGAGTTCAAAAGTGAAATATTTGGCCATGTAAAGCAAGATATAGGAAGATTAGTAAAAGAGATGCTAAGCACCCCTCAAGCAGACACAGATGGAAGAAGGGTGGAACTCAAACAAAGGAGAGAACCATTTGATGAAGAATATAAAGAAAATATACAATACATGAAGCAGATTCAAAGAGATTACCAGAAAATTAAAAACTCTATGGAAAGATGGCAAATCTACTTGAAAGAAACTAAGGATAGATTATCCAAACTGGAGGACAGTTTTGCAATGTGGGATTATGAAAGGAAAAGCTTTTTAAAAATAACAAGGAAACAAGCAGTAACAATACAAAGGCTAAAAGATGACAAGAGGATCTACAACTTGAGAAAAAAGAATGTGAATGAAGAAGCAGGGGTACAAACAAAGGAACTACAAAGGCTATTCACAGAAATAATTAAGGAAAACTTCCCAAACATAGGAAAAGGAAATGATATTCTGCTGTATGAGGCATACAGAACTCCAACCACCTACGACCAAAACAGAGCTACACCAAGGCATATAATAATCAAGATCCCAGAAATTCAATATAAGAACAGAATATTAAAAGCTGTTAGAGACAAGAAACAGATCATCTATAAAGGAAGGCCTATCAGAATCACAGCAGACTTCTCAACACAAACCATCAAGTCAAGAAGAGCGTGGAGCAAAATATTCCAAGCCCTGAAAGAAAATAATCTCCAACCCAGATTGATATATCCTGATAAACTGTCTCTAGAAATTAATGGAGAAACAAGATGCTTTCAAGACAAAGAGCAACTTGGGAAATTTGCAACCACCAATCCAACTCTGCAGAGAATACTGCAGGGCATTCTAGAGAGAGAAAAGTACTAGGATTCCAGGAACAGTGGCAGAGAGGCCTTAATGAACGGAGCAGAAAACAGAATGAAGAAGATAAGCAAACAACTGATGGCAAAAAAAAAGAGCATAACAGAAATGAGGCAGAGAAAGTTGGTTATAATCTCTAATATAGATGCCCTTAATACACTAAATTTAAACAAAAGAACCACATGTGGAGTAGATCAGGAGGCAGGGTCCACCGAGATGCTTTAATGGGAAATATAATTAACATGAAAAGGAGTACATGGACTGAAAATCAAATATAAGAAAACAGTACTCTATGTGACAGAGAACCAGAGAGTAATAGGGGCAACTAGACTAGTATTTGTGGATGGGCTGGAAAGATAGGCTTTAATAGGTAAAGGAATACAATTAGAGATGAAGTCTAGGAGAGAGAAGGTTCAGAACCACTTAAGTAAATAGCATGTTGCCCCACCCCAATTTAAAACCGAGGGTCTTGGTCAGACCCAAAAATGCACAGTGTACCCTGGGGAAGTGAAAGAGGAGAGAGAGTCCTAAAAAAGATGGTAGGAGATATTGTTAATAGTGTATCAGGATTTAAAACCCACATTACTCATACCATTCTGCTTAGATAGATTTTATTCTTTTTTTGATAACTTTTATTCTGTCCCAGTTGTCTACTTGCATTAGATTTGAGAGCACAGAAAGCTATCCCAAAAACATCAGGATATAGTACAGTAATCATCTTTAATTTCCTATTATCTTAATCTGGAGCCCTGTATGACTTACACTGTTTTATCATGACTGATCTTAGTTAAATCTGTTTTGTTTGATTGTTGTTTGGTATGGACAGATTTTATTCAAAAGTGATATGATTGGTAGTATCAAGTCTGAGAGTATAGGCCATTACACTGAAGATGACAAGACTCTATGATACACATTCTGGTTTGATAACTGCCAGTTTTTGAAGTTTTATACTATATACAAAGTTGTGTTTTTATTGATACTGTTATATACTGATATACTCAATTATACTATGTCTGATGATGTAGCCAATTCTGTTGAAGATAACAAGAGACAACACAGGAACTATGGTAGAACTCCTTGTACAATGGTTTGATATCTCTTTTTCATTTCATGTGTTTATAGGAATATGTTTTGTTTTTTATAGCTTTGTTTTATTTCTCCCTCTAATATAGAAAGGATAGAAATACATGTTAAGACTCATGCATGTGTAGAATCTGTAAACAGTTTATGAGAACTGATCTTATGACACATGATGAGATGAACAGGTACTTTGAAGAAAAAGAGACACTAAAGTACCCAGTGCTGATCCTGGAGTATCATGATGTGAAACCCAGCAATAGTATTATTCTTTGTTCAGAGTGATATTAGCCTGCTTGGGTTTGTTCAATCTCAACATAATTGAAGATATGAATACCTGGATGTATGTTTAAGTTTTTATTGGATAGTTGAACAGAACTGGTTGTAGTCTCACTGTTTGAATCCCTACTTTATGTGCTCCACTTTAGTATCTTGAATAACTATTTGTAAGAGGACAATCTGTAATCATCAACTAGTGATTTCTTACTGTTTATTTTTTTCTTTGACAGTATATATTATTTCTACCCATTTTGTTTTGTTTAGTCTTTCTTTAAATAAAACTAAAAAAAAAAAAAAAAAAGACACTATAGTACCCAGTGCTGATCACGGAGTGTCAGGATGTGAAAACCAGCCCTACTATTATTCTTTGTTCACAATGACTTTAGCCTGCTTTAGTTTGTTTAATCTCAACATAAAGGAAGATATGGATAACTGCATGTATAAGTGAATAGAATTGACAATCACATTACTAAGTTTTTGTTGGATAGTTGAACAGAACTGTTTGCAATCTTGCTGTTTGAATTCGCACTTTATATGTTCCACTTTTGTATCTTGAACAACTATTTGCAAAAGGACAGTATATAAACATCAACTAGTAATTTCTTACTGTTTATTTTTTTTTCTCTGAATGTATGTATTATTTCTACCCATTTTCTGTTTTATTTAGTCTTTCTTTAAATAAAATTTTTTTAAAATGTTAAAAAAGAAGAAATTTAAAATATAATTTCATATGCCCCAGCATGCCCTCTTCTCAGCATATAACCAAAGGAAATAAGATCTCCACCTTATAAACACATTTGCATTCATATGTTCATGACAGCATTATCCCCAATAACTAGAATATGAAAATGATCTAAATATTCTTAGATGGAAAAATGGATAAAGAAACTGGTACAGTTCAGGCATGGTGGCCTATGATTATAACCCAGCTACTCAGGAGGCTGAGTTGGACAATTATAAGTTTGTGTCCAGCCTAAGCAGTTTAGCAAGACCCTGTCTCCAAAAATAAGTAAATAAAAATTTAAAAGCCTGGGAATGTAACTCAATGGTGGAGTGCTTGACTAGCATGTTAAATCTGGGGTTAAAACCTCAGTACCATAAGGAAAAAAGGAAAGAAAGAAAGAAAGAGAGAGACTACATAATATAACAATAGAATATTATTTTAGCCCTAAAAATAAGTGTACCCCTTAACAAATGTATTATTTTGTAATAGTTTTGTGTTTTTATCTTATTAATGAGTCATTTTAACACTAACATTAAAGTATTAGGATATTCTGAATTTGACCATGCACATATTCTTACTAGTGAATTTCATGTCTTCATAGATTTTATGTTTTAAATTAACATCCTTTTCTTTCAATGTGAAGAATTCCCATTAGGATTTCGTCAGGCAAATATAGTGGTAATGAACTCCCATAGCTTTTGTTTACCAAGAAAGTCCTTATTTCTCCTTCATTTCTTTTCTTTTTTCTTTTATATTATTTTATTTACTTTGAGATGGTAGCCTCATTTCTGAAAGATAGCCTTACCATTATTTTTGGGTTAGCAGGTATTCTCCCAACCCTTCTCAGTACTTTGGATACATTGCCCTATACTTGAGACATTTCTGCTAAGAAATCTGCTTATAGTCTCATGATGTTCTCTTGTGTCTGATGAGCTGATTTTTCTCTTGCTGCTTTTGAAATCTTCTTTGTTTGTTACTTACAAGAAATCCACCCATCTTAGATCTTTATGTGTAGCTCAGATAGGCTGGCCTCAAACTCATGGCAATCCTGCTGCCTCAGGCTCTTGAATACTGAGACCACAGGCATGTGCCACCAGACACAGCTGAAGAGCTCTTTATATTTCCCTTATTTGGGGATCTTTGGGGCTCAGGAACCTGTTTATCCCATGTCCAAATTTTGGGAAGCTCTCTAACATTTTTTTTTTCTTGAAATAAACTCACTGTCCTTTTCTCATGCGCTTTCTCTGTTCCCTCTGGAATATACCCTTAGGGTGTGTTGGTTGTCCCATAGTTCTTGTACACTCCTGCATTCTTTTTCATTCATTTTTCTTTTTATTTTATTTTAAAGAGGATAAAACCAATCAAAACAACAGCGTAGAAAATACAGGACTTCAAAGCATTATGAAATCAACAATAGTTACCATAATACCTTTTGATATCTTCAAAATAGCTACAGATAACTTTGAATATAATAAAACTCAAACAGAACAGAATAGAATGGAAACAATAAAAACAAAACAATTGGGGCTGGAGATTTAGCTCAGTGGCATAAGTGCCTGCCTTGAAAGCAGGCAGTCGTGAGTTCGATCCCTGGTACCGATAAAAAGGAAAAAGACAAAAAAAAAAAAAAAAAAAAAAAAAATTGAAAAAAATAAAAAATAAAATAAATAAAAAAATAAAAACAAAACAATGAATGCAATAAAGGATTTCAAAACAAGTCAATAGTAAATCCAAAATTGCTACCATAATGTATCTTGGTATCTTTGAAATAGATACCTGCCATTAGATTTAACATAATCAAAATAGAATAAAACCCAACCCAACAAAACAATGGAGATAATATAGGACTTCTAAACAAGATCATAGGAAATCAACAATGGCTACAACCTTCAGAAGGAGACCGCCACCCCACCCCCCCAGCTGCCACATTGCATACTGTTATCTTCTGAACCTATGATCAGACCACTGGCCCTAGACCTTTGCAATGTTAGTGAAACACCGAAACATCACAGTCATTCATTTTTCATTTTTGTACCTCTAACTGGATAATTTCAAAAGAACTGTCATCAAACTGACTGATTCTTCAGCTTGTTCAAGTCTCTTGTTGAGGCTTTCGGTAGAATTTTTTGATTCAGTCATTGTTTTAATTCCTATTTTTAAAAATTCCTTTTTATAGTTTCTATATCTGTTGAATTTCTCATTTTAATTTGTTTTCTCATTTTTGTTTTGTTGATGCTTAATAATCGTGTCCGTAATGTTTAGCTGTTTATCTGTACTTTTTGCAGCTCACTAATCTTTAAAATGATTATTTTGACTGCTTTAGCAAGCAGCACATAAATCTCCATTTCTTTAGGATTTGTTACTGGTGTTTTATTTTATTGCCTTGGAGAAATCAATGTTTCCTTGATTGATCATGATCCTTTTAGCCACACGTTGATATATGCCTTTTTTTTTCAATCTGCCCATTGGAAGTAGATCTTAATTGCAGTCTGAAAAGATTGGCTTCAGCAAAAAAAAATCCAGTGCATTTAAATATTCTGGGAAGTTATCTGGTCAGAGTCCTCAAGCAGACTAGGCTGTTGCCTGAGCCAGTAGATGAGTGGGCTTAGGTCTTACATTAGTGAAAGCCACTCTGATTCCAGGTTCACTGAGATAGACCTATTGACTGGGTCTGTGGAGATCTGCCTTGAGCTTGAGACTTAAGGAGTCAGTCTGGCATTTGGGCCCATGGAGACACACCTGGATCCTGAGTCCATGATGATTAGCCTGGGTTCTGGGTCAAGTGAGATGATCACAGTGTCTTAGTTTATAGGGGCCACCTAGCACCAGAATATATTGGGGTGGACCTTGACTACCAGCCCATGAGAGTAAGATTAGACCCTAAGTCTGCTGGCTTCTAAGGCATACAGACCAGCTTGGAGTCTAGGCCTATGAGAGCCAGACTAGAACCCAGGACTCCAGGAATTAACCTGGAACCTAGATTCATGGTAAATGGCCTAGATCCAACCTAGGGCTACAAGTGCTTAATTAGTGCTTGAATGGGCCTGATGGTTAATAGGGACACATCTAAGTCTGAGGCTGGAAAAACCAGGATGGAACGTAGATCCACCTGGAATTTCTTAATCTAGGTTGTCTGGGGCCACCTAGACGTTAGGTCTTCTGGCATGAGGCTGTGAAACTATGCCTGTATCAATGGGGTTCATTCTACCAGGCTGAGTCCAAAGGTTCTTTCTTGATGTCTGACGCTTCGAGGTCTTAGTTTGTAGCCAGCCTGGAGGCCAGCTCTGTGAGTGCCAGTCTAGCGATCAGTCCTCCCTAGCAGTATGTTGGACCTGGAGACTCAGTCTATGAAAGCCAAACTGGCACTTGAGTAGTTTTGGAAACAGCCTGCAGGACTAGCTGAGCCTGCAACTGTGTGGGCCACCCTGGCACTGGCATGGGGGTGAAGCTTAGGGTTGCTGGAGTCCTGCCTTTAGGAAAGGACTGGAGGCTCGGACTGTGGATACTGGCCTGGAGTCTGAGGCTGTGGAGGTCTGCTTCATCCTTGTGTTGGGTCCAAGGCAAAGCCTGGGGCTCATTTCTGCACTCAACACACATATGTCTGTCCATGTTATACTGCTGGGGTTGGGCAGGGGTGAACTCAGGTAGTATAAAACTGTTTCCATGTACTCTTCAATATGTCTTTTTCTATTTTTGTGCAGTATTCAGGCACTATTATCTCAGCTGATTTTCTTAGCTCTAGTGGATATATTTTCATATGTAATAGTTGTTCAAATTGATGTTCAAATTGATGATCAAATCCATAGCCTTGCATATGCAAAGTGTATGCTTGACCACTTAGCTATACCTTCTACCAATAAAAAAAGATTTTTAAAGTAATCAGTATTATTCTCTTTTAGTCACTCCCTTTGTTGCTGAGTCACCATATCTGACGCCCACAACTTACTGGAGGAGAGCTGTATTTTGGCTCATAGTTTTTGGAGGTTTCAATACATTCATCTGGTTCCAAGGCAAAGTGGCATGGCACAGGGCTACAATGGAGGAGAGCCGCATGTGACATGCTAAACAGGAAGCAGAGACAGTGCTGGGGAAGGCTGGAGAGGGAGAGACAGTCTTCCTGGTCACTGCCACAGTAACCTCTTCTGACCAGGCGCCATCTTCTAACAGCAAGTCAGCTGTTCACCTCTAAAATCCAAGCACCTTCCAAAGGTCCTACTTAAAATCACATGAGGTTTTAGGAGAACATCTAGATATAAATCAAAATATATTGGAAACAAAGTAAATAAAATTATAGCTTAATATGTCTAGTGGTGTTAATTTCCTTCGTTTAATCATTCGACAGATATTTATTGATCAGTAGACAATTGAACAAAATAAAACTCTGTCAATAAGGAATTGTATGGAAGAAAGACTAGAAAGGCAATCATTGCTCGCACTGGATATGGGGACGAGGGGTATGTAGGGTTTAGATGAAATGCTTCCAAGAGGATGTATCCCAAAGGATTATTCAGAATCAGAAGTGGTAGAACAGAAAGAAGAGAGTCCTGCAGAGCTAACCTCAGAGAAGAAGGCACTTCTGGAGTGCAGCATGCAGCTGCAGTGAGTATGAGTCATGGTAGATGATGAGACTGGAAGGGAGACGACTCTTATCATCTTTCAGATACTTTGCCAAGAGCTGCACTTTATTCTTAATATAATGAAGGGACACAGATAATCTTTAAGCCAATGAATTAATCAGATCTATGCCTTTCTGTCTCTGCCTCTGCCTCTTTCTATCTGTGGTAAGAGTAAAGAACAGTAGCTGACAGTTGTTTTAAGAATCCAGATAAATAACAAGGAATTGAGTTAATAACAAGTAGACATGAAAAAAAGAGGAGACTCAATAAGTGATACTTAGGAGGCGGATTTAACATGTTTATGACTCCTTATTGGTTTTATGCTATAAGCCAAGCACCGTGCTAACTATGAAGAATATAGAAAAATAGTTTTTCTATTTAAATAACTTTTAGGCCAGGGATTGATGCAAATGGAGTAACTATAAGGCAAGAAGGATGTGTTATATAGAGGTATGCTCAAGGGCTGTACTTGTCTGGTAGAGATGTGATAACTGCAACTGAGGGAAAGGAAGAGAAGGAAAAATGAGAGGTGAAAGGAATGAAGAGGAGGAGGGGACTGTTCAGGTGAAATGAAGCTGGAGTGGATGCAGAGAGGCAAAGAGGAGAAGTGTAGTCATTTTACAGAACCACAAATAGCCTGCTATATGTGGACTCAAAGTACGTGAGAGCATGTGGCAAGAAATAAGGTTGGAGAACAAGATAAGAATAAGAACGGCTTTGTAGCACGCAGAGAGGTTTGAAATTATTTCTGAAGGCCGTAAAGTATCACTGAAGAATGTGGGGACACAAGGACGTAATTGGTGTTTCAGGAAGAGCTCTGGCAGCAGGCTGCAGGGGATCACAGTGAGCAGGATCAGTAATGAGGCTGGAACTGAGTGCGAGAGAGTGTCGGACCAAGGCTGGATAAAGATGGAATTTATAGGGCTTGTGGCAGAACTGACGGGAGGCCTCAAAGCATTTGAAGCTCTTACACGTATTCACAAAATAGGCACTCATAAATGTCAAAAGAATGCAATCAAATTGCTATTTTCTTCATAAATTTGTCTCAATCAACTACTGCTTACAAAATAAGAGTATTTATTTTAGTTAGTACTGCAAGAGTGCAGTTCCAGAGCTGTAAGTTAGTACCATTTTATTCATGTTTTAATCTATTATTGCAGATGTTTACACAAAGCTTTTGGACAGCTAAAGGTATTGAAATATTCAAAATTATTGTTTTTCACAACTTGAGTTTGAGAAACTCCAGCACCCCTCCTGTGTGATACAGTCACCCCCACTGAGATGACTTCATTTTTTACTAACAGATATTGGAGAGTGATAGAATGTTGTGTAAAGATAAAAACATTTTATGTGCCTTGCAAGGAGTGGTTGCACAGAAGTTGTAACACCAACAAGAACTAACCTTCTCCTTTGCCATATTTGTACAGCCTCCAATATTTGGTCAGGATTCATATTTATCCCTTTGATAAGCAGGAATGAGACCTAAAGCACACTTCAATGATTCCATTTTTACATTTAGAGAACTTTATATTGGGTTTTAGTTCAGAATTTTTCCTGAAAAATTTTTTAGTTTTAGTTCAGGCTGTTAAAGCTCTTCAGTCAAGTTCCCTAAGAGTATGAAAAGAGAACAAATGGAGCCAACATTAAACTGAATATTTAATTCTCCAACTGACTTACTTCCTTCAGATAATTAAATTTAAATACAAGGGACAGACAGTGTGGCACCTTCCCCAACTCCTGCCACTTTAGAACTCCTTTTTCTTAATCTTCTGCTGAAGTACTGAAGACTGAACTGAGGGTCTTTGAACTGAGCAACATCCCATCCCTTTTCTTTCCTTTCTTTTCTTTTTATAATTTTTAATTTTATTTTACAGAGGAAAAAATAAAACAAGGTAATAAGAGAGTAACAATGATTAATACATGTTTTTTCTTTCCGTTTGTCACACTAATGAGACGATGTGATGATTACACATGTGAATCTGATTTATTTCACTTATGAGTATGGTCTCGAGTTGCATTCATTTACCTATAAAAGTCGCAAGTTTATCCTTTTTGGCTGAGTAGTACTCTGTTGTATAAAAAGACCACAACTTTTTTATCCATTCCTCAGCTGATGGGCATTTGGGTTGTTTCCAAGATCTAGCTATTACAAATTGTACTGCTATAAACATGAGTGCACATGTATTGATGATGTTTTAAATTCTCCCAGGAGGATACCCAGAAAGGGAACAGCTGGGCCAAATAGGATCTCCAATGCTAGTCTTTTGGTGAATCTCCACACTGTTTCCAGAGTGGTTGTGCCAGTCTACACTTCCAACAACAGTGAAGAAGGGTTCTTTTCCCCCCACAGTCTCTCTAGCATTTTTAAGTAGTTGATTTATTGATAATAACCATTCTTTCCAAAGTGAGGTGGAATCTCAGTGTTGTCTTAATTTGCATCTTTTAAGTGATCAGTGATGTTGAACTTTTTTTTTTTTTTTTGGTACTGGGGATTGAACTCATGACTGCTTATGCCGCTGAGCCAAATCCCCAGTCCTAATTTGAACATTTTTTCATCTATTTATTTGCTGTTTGTATTTTTTATCTGAGAAGTGTGTATTCATTTCACATGCCCATTTTTGTATTAGGTCTTAAATTTGGGAGGTCTAATTTTTTTGAGTTCTTTATGTGTTCTTGATAGTAGTAATCTTTTGTCTGAGGATCAGCTGGCAAACATTTTTTACCACTTTGAGGACTGTCTCTTCACTCTGTTGGTGGCTGGTCTTGCTGTGCAAAGATTTTAATGAGATCCCAGTTACTGATTCTTTGTGATACTTCTGTGCAATTGGGATTTTATTCATAAAGTCTTTGCCTACACCAATGTCTTCAAGAATTTTAACTATTTATCATCCAGTAGATTTAATGTTTCTGTTTTAGTATTTAGATCCTTGATCAATTTCAAATTTAGTTTAGCACATGGTGATGCTTGTAAATTGCCTGTGGCTGCTTGCTTTATTGCTAGTATTTAAAACTCTTAGATACTGACTACTTCTCTGAAGTATCTTCCAGGTGTGGCTGGTTGTTAGGTTTTGAGTCTGTTGCAAGATTCTCTCCAATTTTGGGGGCATGAGAAGTTGTTGTCTATTTGGCCACAGTATTTTCTGTGACCCTTAGTCAATCTCAGTTGTGGAATACCAGGAAGAGCAGCTGTTGAGAATGATTGTCACAACACAGTCTAGAAAATGACACAGTGAGGTAATTTGTCACCTTTAACTATATGAACTAGATTTGTGGCTACATAACAAAACCTAAAACAAACCAGAAATTATATACAGAATATAGCTTCTTAATATATCAATTTTATACTCAGTGGTTAAAATTTAAAAGGGATTGGGAAAAAATAGAGACGTAATAGAGGAAGAGATTACAAGTAAGGCTGGAAGAGAAAAGGGGTCATGCTAACTTTGGGAAATGTGCAGAAGACTGGAAGGAAAGAGAGAAAGAACAGATAAAAGGAAAAACAGAACAACCACAAAGAGGCTAGAAACCATGTTCACATGCGTATAGAAACAACGTCAAAAAATGACAGCAAAAACTTAAAAACCACAACAACAGCAACAAAAAATAGAAATAGAGAGAGAGAGAGAGAGAGAGAGAGAGAGAGAGAGAATGAGTCCACTTCTAGGTTTGTCACTGGTAGACAACATGTGGAGACAGAGTCCAGGTCTATGTTGATTTATCCCAACAAGCCAGCAGTAGCTTTACGGTGGGGTAGTAGATAATCTCAGCAAGTGCGCACCTTTATTTCCCCTGAAGTCCAGTCTGTATTCTGGCTATGGGGGCTGAAATCAGACCCATTCAACCTGCAGAAGTCAGTGCATCTTCTGTGGACCTGAGCCCAGCTGGGAGCTGCTAGGTGGATCCAGTGCTGCTCTGAGTTCTGAGCTCAGCTGGCTCCTCCCCAAGATGGCTCCAGGTTAATCACTGTCTCCCACAGGATGAGTGGGCCTCGGCAATCACCACCAGCTAGTGTAGTCCTTCATATCCACTGCTCCTCTCCACTGTTTTGTCTCTACATGGAGGCCTCTGGGGTTACCAGCTATCACCAAGTTTCTGCCTGTCTCACATGGTGTGTCCTGATTCAGGGAGAAGGTTCCACAGGTTACTTTCTTCTTCTTCATTTAAGTTTCTCTCTTGAATCACTCTGTAGGCTATGGCTCACACTTTGGGTTTTTTTTGGGTCCACGAGACTCTCTTCACTCTTTCTTGTCTTCCTCATGTTGCTGTATTCTAACATTTGATGGCAACTCTTAGAGAGGCTACTTCTCTGCTGCTTTCCATTCTGCCATTTTGGTCCAAATCTCCTCTTTTCTAAGTTACCAAGTCATTTATACTGGGCTCAAACTTGCAATCCTCCTGGTTCACCCTCCCAGATGGCTGAAATTGCAGGTGTGTATCTGTTTCCCTTTGCTCCCTCTTGGATTGGGACACTTTGCCTCAGTGTCCTTCCTGTCTAGCAAACTGCCATTCCCCACTCCAAGATGAATGCATCAGACAGATAGCATGGTGCCCTGCCCCACTCCTGCCACTTCAGAGAATACTGTTGCATTTTATGAGAAGAGAGAGGTAGGCACCCTGGATGGCTGAGATCAGGAAGAGATGGATCTGGACCTCTTATTTGCATACCCAGTATTCATTGCAAGATTTCTAGAAGATTTGCTGGTTTTAGCCCTTACCCTCACAGCAACATACCTGCAGCTGCTACAATAAGTAGCACTTCTGAGGCACTTTCTACACAGGAGAATTCCCTCCTGTGCAGTGGTCCCCTGTACGGGTGCTGCAAACAAAGGGAAAGTGAAGGTCACTCACACCAAGGGTCAGCAAAATGGCCGTCACTCAGCCAGCATAAGCAAGCAGCTTTTATTGAAATAAAGAACAAAGAAACTCATATTGCACATGCATATTGTTTGCTTCTTGTCCTTACAGAACCTCATGTTTTTACCTTGGTGGTGGGGGAATGTCTCAAGGCCTGCACTTTCTACCAAAACACTGTCGACCAGATGTGTCCAGGACAAAATGGAGTCCGTGTGGCCTCTCTACAGTCCCCTGTGGCCCTGTCAAAATAAAGACTTTGGTAGTCCTGTAAACCTGTTTATGAGTTATTTCTCAGGCATTGTGGGCATCAAAAGTCCTATAAGTATATTTAGGATTTTTATCCTAAGCAGTGTAGATAGAGCAAATAAATACTCATAAGTGTAAACTGAAGAACTCCAGAGAGCAGCAGACAGCAAAGCCCAGCAGCAGAGACACAGACATGGTAAGAGTAGAACTATAGTATCCAGCACAAAATGGTGTCAGACTGGCCACAGTAGTGACCTGCAGCTGACTGTGTCAACTGTTGGCATCCAGCACTACCTGATGTCATCTGGTGATGTCAGGGCTGCTAGCAGAGCTGTACTTTGCCAATTGACAGTTTCCATCTGAATCAAGCAAAAGAACCTAGGCTGATGGATGGAACCCTACTGATACTTCTAGCCTCAAGAATCACAAGAAAACAAGTTCCTATTGTTTAAGTCACTCAGAATAGGACCTTTATTATGGCAGCCCTAAGAAACTGAGCTCAGCACTCTTCGTGTTTTGTACAGTATCTCCCCAGGGATGTTTAATGTGAAAGAGATCATCCAGTAGCCAGAGCTGTGAGGCAAAGATGTGTTGTATTCTGAAGTGCACCATCACTTTATTATGACACAGAATCATTTGGAAGAGTAGTTTAAGAACATCCTGTTTGTTGTCCTAGATTTATAACTCCAGGAAACAAGTAAACATGCATCAAATCACCTATGAAATTTCAACAGTTCTCCCTTAAAGAAGATGTGGGCTGAACAAAGAGACTGGAAGTCAGGATTCATAGTTTTAACAGCTACACAAACCTGTTCTTTTGATTGGAAAATGTGACTAATGATACAGGACATTGTACTCCTGTCAGAGAGATTTTGAAGAGTGATCCAACAGTGAGTTGACTGCACAGAGCATCAGAGAAACAACATTTCCCTGGTATTCGAGTTCCCTGGGGAGCTACTAGATGCAGAACTCCTGTTTCTTCAACTCTTTAACACTCAGCTCTATGAAATTCAGAGCCACATCTTGTTTTTGCAAATACTTTTTCAGCATAAAACCAAAAATGTTTTATTTTAATCACTATGAATTGAGCCCCAGAACCTCACACATGCTGTTCAAATGCCCTGCCACTGAGTTATATCCTAGGCCCCTGCCATTGTATTCTGTTCTGATCTATTCTATTCTATTTTTTTGTGTTTTGAGACAGGCTCTCACTATGCAGTTCAGGCTGCACCTGGACTCGCTTTGTAGCCCAGGCTGGCCTCGAACTCACAGCAATTCTCCTACCTCAGCCTCACAAGAACTGGAATTACAGATGTGCCACCACGCCTTCCTACCCCCTGCCACTTTAAATGGCCTTGTAATTTGCATATGTAATTTCTAGGAAGATCAAGTAACTGAACTAAAATTTTTCCATTTACATCACTTAGGAACATCTGTTCTCTCTTTGTTTTAGCCTTAAGTATAACCTCATTCCTATTACATAGAAGAAACCAGTAATTTACAATGGAGACAAGTTGGAGCCTTTAATAAAATGACCTAAGTTGGCATAATTAGTAATATTTCTTAACATGATGGACTGAAAATGACACAGCATTACTTTCTATGGTATTCATGGCCAACATGCATAACTTTAACCGAAGAACATCTGACACATCACATTAAGGAATAGACCTGCCAAGAATGGACTTACGGTGACACGACCAAAGAAAGGGGTGGGGGGAGACCAAGGAATTGTTTCTGATTAAATGAGATAAATGAGACATGACAATAAATGCAATGGTGAATCGTTTTCTGGACCAGAAATGCCTTTTCTTTTGCTATTAAATAAGAAGTGGTAGCCAGTTTTGGTGACATATGCCTGTAACCTAGCACTGGAAGGTTGAGATGAAAGGATTGCAAGTTTGAGTTTCACCTGGACAACTTAGCCTCCGTCTTACCATAAAAACAACTGGAAATGTAGCAGTGAAAAGACTCTGTGTTCAACCTCCATTTAAATAAATGAGGTGGGAGGAGGGTATAAATCAGTGATAGAGCACCTCCCCACCCAGCATATGTAAGGCCTTAGGTTCAGTCCTCAGCTCCATAAGTTAAAAAGAGACAGAGACAAAGACAGAGAGAAAAGAATAACTTTATTGGGACAACTGGTCAAATTTGAATCCATTAATCATACAATAGAACAGTGTAGCAATATTAACTTCTGGGTTTCAGAACTTTTATTGTGGTGATACAAGAAAATGTTTTTTTTGTTGTTGTTGTTTTTTATTTTGTTTTGAAGCAGCTAAGTAAAAATGGACCTCATATCTACAAGTGATTCTGTTTTTAAAATCTAGCTGTAGAAATCTGTCAATTAGATGAGAATATTAAACTCATTTGTGGCATATTATAATTTTAATGTAAGCTTTAAAAGTGTACTATATAATCTTAGTTAAGAGAGAATTTAGAAGACAAATCTAATACAGTGCTCCTAGTACCTCCGGAACACGGAGAGAGAAAACCAAACCCTCGACCACTGGAGTCTGGCTTTCTCTCTGGCAGACACGTGGCATCGAGGTATGTAAGTAGCCTTGGTTTGGGATGGAACCTAAGGGGGCATCAGGGATGCACGGGTAGCCCATTAGTCCTAGGTTTGGCGCCATAGGTAAGTTCCCAGGGGCGGGGAAGATGGCATCACAGGTAAATTCCTAGGGGCGGGGGAGATAGGAGCTCTTTGGTTCTGCCTTTAAGGCTTCACCAGCTACAGTGTCCTGTCTGGGCCAAAACCCTTTCAACTTTATATATGCTGAGTTTCTTTGACGTGAAAAAGAAATGTTCATGATGGTGTTCTTTTCACTGGCAGCTAAATTCTCAGCATGTTCCGAGACTATGTCATTGTCTTAGTCTGTTTTGTATTGCTGTAACAAAACACCTGAAGCCAGGTGGCAGGTGCCAGTCACACAAGCATGAAGGGGAAGGGGTTGAGAGAGAGAAGGAGAAATTGATTTAGTTGCATTTGTGCCAGCTCGTGAGCTTGGTGCCAGCATATGCTGGGCTCTGTTGAGGGCCTAGTGTCACAGTGTGACAGAGAAGTAGAAGGGGAACTGGCTACATGCAGAAGGGACCATGCATGTAGACTGGCCTTGCTTTATGACAGCCCGCTTTTGCAGTACCAATCTAGTCCCAGGACTGCCAGCACTCCCACAGGCAGCAGTAATCTATTCCTCAGGGCAGAGCTCCGATGGCCCAGGTAGCTCTACCAACTCCTCACATTCTACACATCCAAACTGTAGCAATAATAACTTTTTCTGTGGGCAAGAGGAAAAACTAGTATTTGATTTTAGGCCCGTGACATTCACTTTACCATCATTTATAAAATAATATCGTGTCACTCACTGTGATAGGCTTAGGGATAAAGAAATGAAACATACATGGATAAGACTTAATGAGTCTCACAGATCAGTAAGGGAGACACATATAAATGAATAATTACAATAAAATAATGTAGGTGTTATAAGTGTATGTGTATAATCTACACGTATAAAAATGATCGGTTCGCAATAGAGATAAAAAGCAAATTCTTAACAGATATTGTATTTGAACTGGGTCTTAAAGGATGTGTAGAGACCCAGTGTGGTGGTGCATGCTTGTAATGCCAGCACTCAGTAGGCTGAAATAAGATGGTTGTCACAAATTCAAGACCAGTCTGGGCTACATAGTGAATTCAAGGCTTGCCTGAACTACATAGCAAGACTCTGTCTCAAAAAACTAAAAAAATAAAAAATAAAAATAAAAACTTCTAGACATGGTGGCACACACCTGTAATCCCAGCACTTGGGAGGCTGAGGCAAGAGGATTGCCATGAGCTCAAGGCCAACCTGGGCTATTCAAGGTTCAAGGCCTGCCTGCATGATACAGTAAGACCCTGTTTAAAAAAAAAAGAAGAGTAGAGGTTTAGATGAACTAGGTAGGTGGAATGACATAGTAAAAGAAATGGAGCTATGAAATCACATATAGTACTAATGGAACAGCAAATAATTCAGAAATGGCTAAATTCAAGACTAGAAGTGACAGAAATGAAAGACAATCCAGGGCTACTTCCTTGGGGAGACTCATAAACCATTGTGCTGGGAACAATTACATGATTCTACTGAAACAATTTGGAAGTTCTGTGCCATTTGTTTGTATCTACAAATATCTAAGTTGTTTAAAGTATGCAAAGCAAGGGACATGAAGACAGGTTATTCTGTTCCCAAAAAAGGACTGGTGTTCACTATAGTAAAGATGGAACAGACAGTGGATGTTCTCTGATATTTCTGACATTATTAGATAAGCAGTATTCCTTCTACTTTTTGAAAAATCTCTGTAAGAGACTGAAGAAAGCTTGACTTCCATGTACCAAGTGAAAAGGTCAAATTATAATTGAATGTCATCTTGCATGATCACTCCAGAGAAAGGAGCAGTGGTCTGCAAAGAGAACAGTGCTAGACTTGGGGTGCACTTCTGTTCTTGCCTCTCATAAAATGTAGTAACAAGGGATCAGAAACCTTTACTCAAGTGTTTGGAAGAGTTCTTCACTGAAGAAGAGAAGCTTTAAAAGTCAGAAGTCTAAGGAATGAGTTCAGGAAATACGTTTTGATTTCCTAAGATTATTGAGTAAAAATAAAACTCTCTCTCTCTCTCTCTCAAAATTTTCCTGGTTTATATCTGTACATATCTGGTATATATCTTTTATTCCCTAAAATATTTACAAACATGCATTTGGTAAAGAACTGTTGTCCAAAGCATTCAAAGAACTTTTGAAGATTGACCATAAGAAAATGAGCAATCCAAATTTTACAAACGGGAAAAATGTCTGAACAGGCATTTCATAAAGATGATAGAGAAGTGGCAAATAAGCATATGAAAAGATGCTCAACATGATTAGCAAATGATATATATAACATTAGAGAATGGCAGATTACAACAATATGATGCTACTATGGTGAGATGGTGAAAATCCAAAATACAACACAAAATGCTGGCAATAATGTGAAGCAAAAGAATTTTTCATTGCTCATAGAAAGGCAAAATGGTCTAGCAATTTTGGAAGATATTCTGGCAATTTCTTACAGAACTAGACATATCTTACCCTGATTTCCAGAAATCACATTCTCCATATTTACCTATGCATTGAAAACTATATCTACACAAAAACCTATGCTTGAATATTTATAATTATAGGAAATAACCATAATATCTTTCAATAGGTAAGTAAATAAGCATTTACTGATACAATGAAATGTTGCTATCAACAGTAAAAAGAAATGAGTTCTCAAACTATTTGTCTTAGTTACTTTTCATCACTGACACAAAATATTTGACAAGCACAATTTAAGAAAGGAAACATTTACTTTGGCTCCCAATTGATACAGGTTTCAATACACACTCAGTTGGCTCCCAAGCCAGGGCAGCATGACAGAGAAGAACCAGCTAGTGAAGCAAAGCAAGGGATCCAAGAGGAAGAAGGCAATATGCCCTTTTAGGCCACACCCCCAGTGACCCATCCCCTCCACTAGGCTTCTCTTACCAAATCATATTTAGGTAGAAATCCATAAGTGAACTCATTCATGGATGAGGATCACACCTCCATGATCCAATCACTTCCCAAAGCCATATCTCTAAGCACATAAGGCTTTGGGAGGACATCTAGATATAAACCATAATATTCTTCCCCTTTGCCCCAGTATTCATCCACATCCCTTTAAGCAAATGTATTTAATCCATCACTAAGAGTTTCCAAATTCCTCACAGTTTCAGCACTGCTGAAATATCCAAGTCCAAAATCTCCTCTGAGATTTAGTTCTGTGAGCCCCTGAAAGATACAAAAACATACAAAGATACAGCATAAACATTCCCATTCCAGAACAGAGAAATAGAGGGATAGGAAGTAAGACCAAAATCCAATAGGAAAACATTAAACCTATAATTCCATTCCCAGAACCCAGAGTGAGACCAAAATCCAATAGGAAAACATTAAATCTCATAGTTCCATGCCAAGAACACAGAGCAGTCTGGGGTCAGATGTAAACCCCAAAGGACTTGGGTGACTCCACAACAGTGCAGGTAGTTGTGACCATCATGGATCCTCTCTTAGGCTAGCTTTGCACACTCCTTGTGGCTTTCCTCAGATGGTCCATGTTCCTGGTTTTTTCAACATCCTGGGGCCCCCACTGCACTTTTGACTTCACTCTCACAGCTTCACTCTCTGCCTCTCAGAAGCACACTACCTGATCTCCCAGGCCTTCTTCTGAAATCTGAGTGGAAGACTCCCTGACCCCACAAAATTTGCATTGTGCATGCCTATAAAACCAGAATCATATGGATGATGCCAAGGTCTGCTACCAATTGAAGCAGCAACTGAGCCCTTTTTCATCTTGCAGAGGCCTCTGAGTACCTTGATGACTAAGTGCAGTGAACTGAATTCTGGGACATCTATTCTAGACTGCCACTACCCTGGAGCATGGTGCTTTTGGGCTCTCTTTTCAAATCTGAATTTCACCTTTATAATTTTGAGCCTTTCAACGATGGAGTCCTGCTGGTTCTTACGATGCCCTCAGGTCATCTTTTCTATTGTCCTGTTCCAAAGTGCTTGGCTTTTTTTTTTTTTTTTTTTTTTTTTTTGGTACCGGGGATTGAGCTCACAACTGTGGACTTGTTGCAAGGCAGGTGCTTATGTCGCTGAGCTAAATCCCAGGCCCTCATTGGCTTTTCAGTACTAATCTTTTTAAGTAACCAAGCTCTCCTCTGCTCCATCTTTGCAGAGTCCAACTTTCTTTTCTGGTCAAACTAAGAACTTTTAAAATGATTCTACTGGGCCATTTGCTCTTAATTTACAATGTGGATCTGGCTAAAGACTTCAATGCCACTCAATCAACATTAGACTGCCTTGAAATTTTTCCTGCCAGCTTAATTAGTCTGCCACTCTTAATCTCAGTCTCCTGCAAAATCTTTGGATATAAGAAAAATACAGACAAATTTTTGGCCAGAGCATAACACACATGGCCTGGAATCTGGCTGCCAATGGAATGCTTCTTCCCAACTGAAACTTCTTGAGTCTGGTCTATTTTAGCTGCACTGCAGTCAACATTCTGGTCTTCGGGTGGACTAGAATCTTCTATCAAGCTTGGAGCACAGCATTCTAGGAATGCTTCTCCAGCCTCCATCTTCAAACCTTTACAAACTCCTGCCACAAGTCAGCTCCAAAAGCTTTTGAACCACATAGTCACGTAGGGTCACAGCAATGATCCCACTTCTCTGATAACAAAATCTGTATCTGTATCAGTTAGTGTTCATTACAGGAACAGTGTGTTTTGGAGAGCCAAACGATCCAGTCAAACAAAAGCCTGGAGCTCACTGAAAAGTCCCATGCAAGTCTCTATCAGGAAGTTGAAGGGTCTGTGCTGAAAGGCAGAAGAGTCCATACTGAGAAGCTGAAGAGTCTGCATTGAAAGCCCAGAAACAGATGTCCGAGGTGATGGCAAAGACTGGAGCATCTCTGAAGAAACAGAAGTGAGACTTGCTTCTTCTATTTTTATTCTTTCTAGGCAACAAGCCCATTAGTTGGTGCTACCCATGCCCAGGGTGGGTCTTTACTCTTCAGTAAATCTGTTCAGAATTGTGCTAAGCCAATCAGCTAGTGTTCGTTACTCAAGTTGACACCCACAGTAAACTATCATCCTGTTTTTAAAAAATGGAGGAGGGGCAGGGATTTAGCTCAGCAGCATAAGCACCTGCCTTGCAAGCATGAGGTCATGAGTTCAATCCCTGGTACTGATAAAAAAAAAAAAAAAAAATGGAGGAAATTTGAGAACATATCACTAAGTGAAAGAGGCCAATCTGAAAATGCCCCATACTATATGAGTCAAATTACATGATATTTTGGAAAGGGCAAAACTCTGGAGACACTAAAATGACCAGCGGTTTCTAGGAATTTGGGGAGACAGAGATATGAGTTGGTGGAACAGGCAAACTCTTCTGCATTATACTATAATGGTCATTATACATGTGTCAAAATCTATAGAATAAACAACCTAAAAAGTGAATCCTAATGTAATGTGTCAATGTTAGTTTGCAGTGATTTGTAATGCTGAGGGTAAGAGAGGGGGCTGGGAAAATAGCATATGAGAACTCTCTTTAGTTGCTGTGAACCTCCTAAAACTACTATAAAACTAGTCTATTGGGCTGGGGTAAAGCTCAATGGTAGACCACATGCTTACCATGTACCAAGTCTGGATTTGATCTCTGGCACTATACATCCTAACAATAACAAATAAAGTCTAGTCATTAAAAATATATACATATCTATTTGTAATTTTGAGGGACATCTAGAGTATTAAAACTATAACTCCCGCTAAAGCTGCCACACCCAAGAGTTTAGATATTATCTTTTAAGCACAGACATTCAGCTGGTGAGTTTTGTGACTTAATTTTCCCTTAAAAAAGGATATTTTGGCAATAGTGTAGGAGATAAATTGCAAAATGACAGGAATGGGAGTAAAACTGGTTAGAAGACTAAATAATACAACAGAAGGCATGAGGGGTTTGATAAGTCAGAAACCACAGGGATGTTCATGAGAGGACTTGGTGATCAATCAAATGTGTGAGATGAGGGTAAAGTCTGGGAACTTTTCAGACTTCATGATTCAGTGTATGGCGATGTCATTTACTAAGCTGAGTAAAGAAAAGGAAAGGTTTGGTAGATGGAGAATTGGGGAGGGAAATAAAAACTGTAAGAGGATCACTTTCTTTGACTCAGTCACTTATATAACATTTTCTAGTTATATGAATCCTACATGATTGTGAAAATACATATACATATTTTTAAAGAAATATCCTCAGTAGTTAGACCAAACGCAAACTACTCAAAAATTCAGTGTTATTTTCCACTGAAATGAAATCAAGAAGAAAACAATGCAGAGACTTGCAAGGCTGTGCCCATGTGCTGGTAACATCAGGCTATGAGTCAGTCAAGATGCCTAAAAGGCTTACAAAGTAGGAAAATAGGTTTTCAAAAATTTAAAATTGTGAGCGAGGCATGGTGGCACACCTGTAATCCCAGCACTCAGGAGGCTGAAGCAGTAGAATCACCCCAAGTTCAAGACCAGCCTGATTTACATAGGTAGCCTAAACTACACAGTGAAACCCTGTCTCAAAAAAAAATTTTTTTAAATTGTTTCAGGACTGGTGGCACATGACACTAATCCCAGCACTTGGGAGGCTGAGACATGAGGATTGCTTTGAGTTTAACGCCAGTCTAGGATACAAAGTGAGTTCAAGGCCAGCCTGAACTGCATTAGTGAGACACTTTCAAAAAGACAATACAAAAATACCAAAAAGAAAAAAAGAAAAACAACCCTAAACATTGTGAACATAATTTAAAGAAAAAAATTCTTGGAACTTAATTTACTTTCTTCTCATGATTCTGATTTTTAAAATCCTATTTTTCATATGCAATAATTCTTTTGTGCAAGCTACATTGCCAGACAGTCAAATCAATTTAGAGCTGCCACATTTCTGTCTTTACTGTGGATACACAGCTTTCTCTAATAAAACAAAGAATAGTTCATCTAAAAATAGGGAGAAAACATCCCTAGAGGCTCATTTCCTTTATAACATGGACTATCTGATTGATACACTCTGAAAATTCATTGAAAAAACACACAAAATGCCTACACTTATTTTGAGAATCACCTCCATTTCTTTCTAGGGCTCCACAATGGAGGATCCTACATAAAAATAATACAAGTTACTTAAAACGCACACTTCAAAGCTGAAAATTCTTTTCTAGGAATATGAGACCTTTAAATCATGTTAATCCCAGAACTTGGGAAACCCTGTCTCAAAAACACAAACAAACAAACAAATAGAAATCTATTTCAAATGTGCAGGCACCAGGACATGGCTTTTTGTCACTACTGTGGCTGCCACAGCTGACTGACTGAAGATGTGTCCAGAGTATAACATGCATCCAACCTATGCAAACCTCATGTCTCTTAGAACAAGCTTGTTAGCTGCCCCTGATGTAAGAAGCCCATTGCTTGCCTCTCTTAAACTTTTGAATGTCTGGCAGAACCTACTTCATAGTTAGAGCCCTAGCCGCAAGAGAGTCTGGAAAGTGTACTTTTTAGTTTTCTAATTTCTCCCAATAGAAGGAGAGAAGAATGGAGCTAGAGAGAGCAACAGTTGCTGCCACAGAAGGGGACTAACATTATCCTTATTTAAAACTCAGTAGGAAAAAAATCTTTTTGCTATTTTCCGGGATTTTATTTATTCTAAATAGAGAAATTATTATCATGGGAGTTGCTTGTCTAGATACTTGCTCTTTGATATAGTAGCCTCTTTTCTTACGTTGGAAATATTACAGAACATATATAAATAGAAAATTTTAAACAACAAAATGTGAAATACTATTAGTTTCTCCAGATATTTATACTCTAGCATGTATAAATTTAGTTTAAGATCAGATCTGGGGCCTGGAGATTTAGCTCAGTGGCATAAGCGCCTGCCTTGCAAGCAGGCAGTCATGAGTTCAATCCCCGGTACCGATAAAAAGGAAAAAGACAAGCAGATCAGATCTGGCCATTTCTTTTGTCATCAGCTGTGAAGTCTGACAGTGTGGTATGTTGACAGATATACAGACGGATATATCATATATTATTCACAGTTCAAGGAAGGCCATAGAAGCCAGAATTTCCTTCCCTCAAGGCCAGTCATATTAATTCTAATCCTCTCTTACATATCTGTTTTGGAACTGGCCATAAGTAAATTCTCTCACTTCCCCTTGTCCAATAGTAGCCCTAAGGGCTTTCTCATTCCAAAGAATTCCTGCCCTATACCCTACACAGGAACCAAGAAAGATATGAATAAATAAGACTGACTGAGTTTCTCCACCTAATTTATTAGCTATGTTTATGCAGTGAAGTCTTCACAAAAACTTCAAAGCCTAGAATTCAGGGAGATTCCAAATAGCTGAAAAAGGAGAGTTCCTTGTACACAGGGGGCATGGGAGGTTCTCACCCTTTTCCCATATCTTGTCCTATGCATCTATTCATCTGGATCCTTTATGACATCCTTTATAATAATCTGATAAGTGAAGCCAGTAGTGATGGTACATACCTGCAATCCCAGGACTTGGGAAGGTGGGGCAGAAGTATCACAAGTTCAAGGCCAGCCTGGGCAACTCAGTGGGGTGGGAAATCTGGTTGGTGGGAAGCTGGTTGGTCAAAACACAGGGAAAACAACCTGGGCTTTGCAATTGACATGGGAAGTGCGGTAAGTTTTGGGGACTGACTCCTCAATTTGTGGAAGCTGACAGGGTACCCAGGTAGACAGTGGAAGAACTGAGTTGGGTTAGAGGGCACTGACTTATGTCTGCTGCTGTAGGGCTGCCAGCTCATTGGTAGAGAGAAATCCCCACACTGAGGGCACAGAAAACCTGTATTGATCATGACGGTACAAGAGTAGAGGGAAAACCGGGCACATTGTCTTACTGATACCTCAAATATATACAAGCTGCCTAAAATGTATAGCAAGGCAAAATCCTATGATATCTTCTCAAATCCGTATTATTTATTCTGTCATGAGTCACTGGAGGATAGTTCTGATGGTTCGTCATTTTCTCTCTGCCTAGCAAACTTCTATATCCTTCTTGTAAATTTAAATTTTGTGTTTGTGGTTTGCAAAAGATTGTAAAAGCAGATAAAATGGGTGTTCTGAGATCTCAGTAGCTTGATGCTGCTACATGGCCCATGCTGACTCTCCCCCAGCCCTTCCCCTTACTCCTTACTTGTGTGCCTGAGATGTAGTATGAGTTCAATGATTATTAAATGAACCCATGAAATAATGAATTATATATAAACCTAGGTTTTCATTTGTCCTTGTTCTGTGCTGTTTACCCCATGTAAAATGATAAACTTCTTAAAAATAAGAATGATGTCTTATATGCTTCCAACTGCTTCTGGCTTAGGTTTGTGGTACTGGGACTTAAATCCAAAGCCTTCACACTGAACTATATCTGCATTCCCCTGCCTTTAGTTTTTGAGAGAGAAGCTTCCTAAGTTGCTAAATTGCTCAGGTATTGTTTGAACTTGCAATCTTCTGGCCTCAGCTTTCCAAAATACTGGGATTACAGGTATGTGCTACTACACTTAGTTTCTTGAATGTCTTTGTACCTCTCCTTTCCCCCTCCTAAGATAACAGGTCCTGAAAACATAGGAAATGAGCAATAAATATCCACTGAACTGAATCAATAGTTTTGAAATAAAGCATTAATAAAGATCAATTAGGAACTGGTAATGTTCATATTTTAAATTACTTTATTAAAGACAAATTTAAATAAACATTTAAAGAATAATTTAGCAATATTCCAAAAAGATAAAGATAACCAATGATTTACTTTTTATCCATATTTCTTTTTCCTATGCTTAAGATCTTGGTTCCAAACATAACTGTAATTGGGGCTGGGGATATAGCTCAGTGGCCTGGCAAGCATGAAATTGTGAGTTCGATCCCAGGTATAAAACAAAACAAAACAAAACAAAACAAAACAACCACATAATCACTGTGGATACCAATGGTGCCTTCACATATGGGCACTCAACAAATTGATAAGTGAATGAATAATACTAAGAAGTTTTTGAGTACAAAAATTAAATATAATTATTAAGGTACCCACAATATACTAAAGATACCAGGAGTAATACAACACATAAACCCAGTTGTTTGTGTAAATTATAATAAAATACAAATAAAAAAGGATACATATATGCAATTTTTGGGTACCCTAAATTAAATGTTCTGAAACACTGGGAGGAAAAGGAAGGAAAGGGGAGGGTAACTTAGGAGGCAAACCAATAAAGTGGAAGAAAAATATTAACAAAAAGATAAAAATTATACAAAATAAAATTATAAATTCACTGTACTAATAATATCTATAGTTTAATATACATCCCATTGCCTTGAGACATTGCAAAAATCTATTATTTATTCATCAACCCCAGGTAAACTTCATTTTAAAGTCACAGTGTACAAAGTCAAGATAGAATGTTCAACCATAGTCATTAAATTTGCCTCCATTGGAAATTTAAAAAGATAATAAGTAAAACACTTCAGAAAGCTGTAAGTGTTCTATATTAAGTCTAATGTATAAACATGCCGCAAGACAAGCAGTTCTTTAATTCTAAGAATTGTTTTAAAAGTACTGTGTCGATAAATCAGAACTAGAAACTTTGGAGTTTGAGGTTTGAAAGTTGCATTACTTTACTTCTGAGGATGAATATTTTAATGCATTTATTGACCAAATACATTTTCTCTGGTAAACTTTTTTTTGAAATATTTTTCTCACTTATCTACTGGAATGTTAATTTAATGGGCACATTATAGCTATAATTTATTAATGAGATTTTAAATTTTTATTCTTAAATGACATCAAATGGACAGCTAGCAAAATGAAAGCAGAACTTTGCAATCACAGAGAGGAAAGAACAAATTAGAGATAAATGTTCATTGAATATTGAACGATGCCATCTAGTGGGAATTGTAGTTCAATTTATGTTTCTTGATTAGAGGTTCTCAAATTTCAATGCCCCCAAATTTGGCATTTATGGAACTTTGTTAAAATATATACTGTCACTCCTCATTTTTCAGAAGGTTTCTATTCACTTTATGTATATGTATCTTAGTCTAGCAATTGTGTTCTGATAGCAACTATATTGTACACTAAGCTTTCCTTTTCATTAGACTTTTCTCCTGCTTTGTCACAAGAAGTAATTTTAATGCACATAACATTCTTTAATTGAATAACTGCTTCACCAGTGTTGTTTTATTTAATCCACTTAAGACTATCATGTAAATGCTGAGAAGACTGAGGCAGACAATTGGCAGAGATTCCTCAGGGTCCCGTAGCTAATGATGTAACTGAGTAGGAGCCCCACGAGATGAGTGGCATGGAGAGGACCACAGGACAGAAGAGAAGCCCACTCGTGGGCCCTGAACCTGCTAGTACTCATTGAAATCACGATTGCTGCTCCCTTCTGAGGCAGACAGATACCTAAAAAGTGGTTTTTCTAAAAACCATGGCTTTTCACTTGGCTCTAGAGATGTTCAGTAGATAACTAAAAGCAGGGCAAAGTTTGACTTTTCATTTTTGAAGCTCTTGGTCAAATTCTTCTTAGCTCTACATCTAGGCTTGTTAGTCATTTAGAGAACGTCAATCCCCCACTCCCAAATACAACTTTAAAATTATGATTTTCCTTGTCTCTTTTTTTTACCTGTCTTTATTTCTTCTGTCCAGCTTCATAGCAAAAAGGACCACCTCTAGTTTTACTGTCGTGTACTGTCACTATCATTTAGCTCAGTCTATTATATTTAGAAGTCAGTCATAGTCCTTAATTATTTAATGATTTTAGGGACATTTAAAAAAATTTAAATAATTTTACTGGTATATTTTACATATACATGGTAATAACAATCATCATAGGGAATTTGTACTCTACATGGTATATTTGATTTTTCCCATTCCCCTCCCCTCCAGTCCCTCTTCCTTTCTTTATTTATAAAAGTTTTGCCTCTATTTTTTCCTTCTATTATTTTTCTTATCCCTTCTTTCCTTCCCTCCCTTACCTTGTTCCCTTTCTCATTTGAACATTGTCTTCCCATTTCCCAATATCTATTATAAATTTTAGTCCTTATGTACACTTTTGGTTTCTCACACTAAAGAAACCAGGAGCTATTTATACATGTATGTCTGATTTATTTCACTTAAGAATATGGTCTCAAGGTTCATCTATTTACCTTGAGAAAAATGTCTCAACTTTATCTTTTTATGGCAGAATAGTACTCCATCATACAAACCCCACATCTTCTTTCTCCATTCATTGGTTGATGGGCATTTGGGTTGTTTCCAAGATTCAGCTGGTACAGATTCTGCTGCTACAAACATACAATGTATATGTTGCTGTGGCATGATGCTTTTAATTATTTTGGGAAGATAGTAAGAAGGGGAATACCTAGGTCAAATTGAACATTTTGTTTGAGTTATTTCTACACTGATTTCCACAGTGGTTGCACCAGTATATCCTCCCACGAATAGTAGAGAAGAGTTCCTTTTTTCCCCGCAGCCCTACCAGCGTTTGCTGTTAGTTGATTTTTTGATAATAACCATTTTTTTCTGGAGTGAGATGGAATCTCAGTGTTGTTTTAATTTGCATCTCTTGAATGGTCAGTGATGTTAAACATTTTTTTCATGTATTTATTTGCCATTGAATTTCTTCATCTGAGAAGTATATATTCATCTGAAATGCCCATTTGTGGGCTGGGTCTTTAAATTGAGGAGTGTCTGATTTTTTTTTTTTTTTTTTTTAGTTCTTTAGATATTCTAGATATTAGTCCTTTAAGCAACAGCTGGCAAAATTTTTTTCCCAAACAATGATCTCTTCACTCTGTTGGGGGTTTCTCTTGAAATGCGGAAGTTTTTTTTTCCATAAATTTTTTTTTTTGTACTGGGAATTAAACTCAAAACCTTAAACTTGCCAGGCAGGCACTCAAACCACTGAGCTAAATCCCAAAAGTTTTTTTTTTTTTGTTTTTGTTTTGTTTTGTTTTTTTAAATAAAGTGAGATCTCAGTTGTTGATTCTTTGTGATAGTTCTTGTGCAATTAGAAAGTCTTTATCTTCAAGAATTCTACCTATTCTCTCTTCCAGCAGATTTAATGTTTTTAAAATCTAGATCTTTGATCCATTTTACTTTTAGTTTAGCACATGATAAAAGATATGGGTCTCATTTTAACCCTCAGCATATAGAAAGTCAATGTATTTGGCACCTTTGTCAAAGATAGGGTGCTAAGTGTATTTGGAGTTTTTGTACTTCTAATCTGTTTTATGAGATTGAGATAAAGACCATCTATACTAATTTCCTGCAGAGTTTTTATCATGAATGAATATTGGACTTGCTCAAATACTTTTCCTCTGTCTATTGAGATGGATCATGTGGTTTTTTCCCTTGGCTCTGTGCATAAGATAGGGCATTCTGTTTTTGCTACAGCAAGCACAAACACCAAAACAACACCTGAAATTTGGGGGCAGATTTATTTTACATGTATGGGCACTGATTGGGATCATTCTCAAAATATCAGGCCTTGAAGGCTCAGGGAGAGGCTCCAGGGGTTTTTATGGGGTTATAAAGGAGGAGATACAAACGAAGAGTAGTTGACTGTCTTTGATTGGTTCTTACGCATCATAGTGACTAGCTATGCATCACAGTGACCAGCCATTTCTAGATACAGGAGCAACCAGAAGTGCGACAGGACAGTCACTTGGGTAACTGAAGTATATAGGCTGGGAGGACATTTTCTGTTACATTTCTCCCTTTTTTCAGTTTCCCCAGCAAATCTTTGCTGGGCATGTTATATGTTTTTTTTTTTTTTTTTGTTTTTTTTTTTTTTTTTGGACACAAGGCCCAACTAGAAGCAGTAACACGTGAACTTAATATGTACATGGTATGGACTAATGCAGACACATAGTCACTGTTTCTTAAACACTGGCTGCTGATTTTTAGGGCTTTACTTTCGAGGGTGTTTTCAATAACTTGCAGTTACTTTCCCTTCTCTGAAACAAACATAAATTAAAATGATCTGTCACAAGCTTTCTATGTTGAGGCAAACTGCAACTAATTTATTTATAACTGGTTAGAAAACCCAGTTGATAAGGATCTGTTAGCCAGGCTAGTTGAGGCCAACCAAGCCAGCCTTCGGCGTGATGCCTATTCCTGCCCAAGGGGCTAAAGGCTGACCCACTTAGGGCTGGCAGCAGTTGAGCTCTGCTTCACTACACTTGGCTGAAGTGCACTCCGTCTCTTCAGCCTAAAGTATCAACTAACTTCAACTGAAAAATTAATTCTTGCCCCTGACCTAGTAGAAAATAATGTGAAGGTGACATAGGAACTTTATGAGTCCCTCTGGAAGGTGTTGCCTAACGAATCTCTCATTTTCTAGTCCATTAGCAACTCTAATGAATGAATGTGAAAGATTCCTCAGTAGGAAAGACAAGTTTGGGGTTGAGAGATTTTCATTTATCTCTTAAATATCTCCACCCCAAGAAGAATTTCTCTCTTGATATCCTATGAAGTACACTGAGCTTTAAAAGGCTTTTGAGCTTTACTGACAAAGAGCATCAAATAATGTAGTGAAATTTTAGAATAGAATGAACAGCTAGACATGGCAGGACAAGTCTACAATCCCAGACTGAACAAGAGTATCACTGTGAGTTAAAGGCCAGCCTGAAGTATAAAGCAAGACCCTTGTTTCAAAAACAACAACAACAAAAAAACAACCTATTAAATATCTCAATTTATATTCACATTGCTAAGCAAAGAAAAATTGGAAAATATAAACTTGTATCTGTATGTACATCCTTTATTTCCTATCCTGGGGCTCAAAGCTGAAGTGTTAAAACTGACTGATCTAAAACACATTCAAATCCATACTCAGCCCAACAAAGGGAAAAACTGATGCCTAACAAAGAATCTTAAAGCATATTAAACTGGGAAGAATAGAGTAAGTAAAATAGCATGAATAGCATGGAGGCACAGACTTGTAGTCCTAGCATTTAGTAGGCAGAGGCAGGAAGATTAGGAGCTTGAGGCTAGCCTGGGCTACATAGAAAGGCCCTGTTTCAGAAAACTGAAAACAACCAAACCAAGCTAAACAAACATAAAATAGATAACATTAATTGAGCATTAAATTGTGCCAGGAATTTTTCTAAATGCACATTGTATGTCATTCTGAATCTCCATTTTAAAAAAGAGGAAGAAAAAAAGCTTTAGAAAAGCTTTTTTCGAGCTTTAAAAAAGAGGAAGAAACAATTTTACTTCAGGGTTCCCACTGTAATCCTCCCAGAGTGACTGGGTGAGAGATGGCCGTGGGAGAGTCATGGGATGAGTACAAGCTAGACATAGGCATCCTGATGAGTTTAAGCTATCCATCCCATAACGCATGCTTAAGTAAATATACAGGAATAATGTGTATCCCATGCACATTATTAGATCATAATGCAATGAAGCTAGAAATCAAAAGAAACCACAAAAATTATGCAAATACATAGAAATGAAATAATATCCTCTTAAATAATCAATGCGAAACAGATGAAATGAAGGAAATATTAGGCACTTCTTTGAATGAAACAATAATGCTGGTACAATGTGCCAAAACTTATGGTACAGAATGAAAGCAGTCCTAAGCGGGAAGTTTATAGGTGTGAATGTCCATATTAGAAAAATGGTGCAACCATAAATACATAATGATGTACCTCAAGGTCCTAAAAAAACAAGAAAAATCTAAATCCAAAGTTAGTACATGGAAGGAAACTATAAAGATCAAAGAAAAAAATCAATGAAATTGAGACTAAAAAATACAAAGAATCAGTGAAGTGCTGGTTCTGAGAAAGAATAAGCAAAATAGACAAACCTCTAGCCAATTTTACCCAAAAAAGTGAAAGAGAAGACATAAATAAATGCAAAAAGAAATGAAAAAGGCAAAATTACCATTGAACTCCTAATCAGTAGGAACTAATTTGTACTCTAATAAATTAGAGTATTCAGAAGAAATGGATAGAGATGTGGGAAAAAAGAGGATCAAGATGTATCATGTACAGCAAATTGCAGTAGTACATGCCTGTAATCCTAGGACTCCAGAGGCTGAGGCAGAAAGATACCTATGAATTTAAGGCCAATCTTGGCTATGTATTGAGTGTAAGACAAAACTGAACTACATAGTGAGACCCCATCTAAAATATATAATATATAAATAAATATATATATCATGTACACATACAAAATTTCCTATGATTAATGTGATCATTATGTGTATCTAAATTGTACCAACAAACTTAATTTTTTTTCTTTGGTACCAGGGATTGAACTCAGGACCTTGCTAGGCAGGCACTTACACCATTGAGCTAAACCCCTGGTCCCCAACAAACTTATTTTTAAAAATAAGGACCAGAGATTTAGCTCAGTGGCATAAGCATTTGCCTGGCAAGCATGAGATCATGAATTCAATCCCTAGTACCAAAAATAAATAAATAAATAAAAATAAAAAACATAAAATGAAATAAGATTTTATTTCAAAGGGGTAATAAAGTTTACCATTTTAAGTACATGTATATTCCCTGTTTCTGCAGACACAAAACTAATATTTTCAAAATGGCCATACTTCTAAAACTGATGTACAGGTTTAATGCAATCCCACTCAAAATATTGCACCTACAGGATTCTTTACAGAACTAGTGAAAACAATCCTAAAATTCATATGGAATTTGATGCTCAGGAATTTGATGCTTTGTTCTTATTTCCCGGGAGGCAAAAGCAATCCTAGGTAACAAGAGCACAGCAGAGAGTGTCACAATACCTAACTTCAAATTATACAACACAGTCATAGTGATAAAAATGGCATAGTGTTGGCAATGCACACATTGATCAGTGTAATAGAGGATGCAGAAATAACTCCAAGCCCATTCATCTATCTAATCTTCAATAAAGGGGCCAAAAACATATTCTAGGAGAAAGACAGCCTCTTTAACAAATTGTGCTGGAAAAACTGCCTATCTACATTCAAAAAATTGAACTTGGACTCAGAGCTCTCACTAATTACTAAACTAAAAACAAAATGAATCAAAGATCTAAATGTTAAAACAGAAACAATCTGCTGAAAGATGAAATAGGTGAGACTCTTAAAGACATAAGCATAGACACGACTTTCTAACTCTAGCTGCACAAAAAATAATACCAAGATTGAACAGATGGCATCACATCAAATTATAAAGTTTGTGCACAGTAAACAAGAGTGAAGAGATAATCTAGAATGGGAAGAGATTTTTGCCAGCTATTCCTCAGACAGAAGACTAATATCTAGAATATTTGAGGAACTCAAAAGATTAGAGCCCACAAAATAAAACATCCAATAAAAAAATGGGCCAATGAAATGAATACACTTCTCAGAAGTACAAATGGCTAATAAATACATGAAAAAATGTTCAACATGTCTCCCCATTTGAGAAATACAAGTTAATCAGTACTGAGATTTCATCTTACTCCATTAAGAATGGCTATCATGGGGATAGTCATTCTTAATGGATAGCTGGGGATTTAGCTCAGCGGCATAAGCACCTGCCTTGCAAGCAGGCGGTCATGAGTTCGATTCCTGGTACTGGAAAAAAGCAAGCAAAAAAAAAAAAAAGAAAAATTAATACTGGTGAGCCTTGAGGAAAAATGAACCCCTTCTACATTCTTGGTGGCAATGTAAACTAGTACAACCACCATGGAACTCATGGAGATACCTCAAAAACCTAAAGAAACTTCATTCAAGCCAGCTATTGTCCTTCTAGATATCTTCCTGAAAAAATTAAAGACATATTATTGTGATACATTCACACTCCCGTTGACAGCAACATGATTCATAATAGCTAAATCATGGACTAGGCCTGTATGTTTTCAGCAGATAGATAAAGAAGTTGTGGCTTTCAATACACAATGGATGTGCCTTGAGTCCATAATATTAAGTGAACTAAATTAGACACAAGCTTAAATATCGCACAGGTTTTTTTTTTTTAATATTAGAAATCCTAAATATAAGTGAAGAGCAAAATAAAGGATAGATAATAGGAGAATCTAAGAAATAGAACTTTTGCAAATGAGAACCAAGAGACAGAAGGAGGAGGAAAAGGATGGAAAGAGATTTAAGACACTCACTAGGAGGAATGAGATCATGATGCACCACAAACATGTGCTCGTAAAACTGAAAAAAGATGAAAATATATGAAAGAATTGAAAAATATATGGCAAAAAAATAAAAAGGGTTGTGTGTGTAGGGCAACGCTAAGGCCCTCATTGTAACACCTAGTACTGCCCTCCTTTCCCAAAGTAAATCTCCCATTTGACTATCTGTTTAATTACGTGGCTATGTGTGTGTGTGTGTGTGTGTGTGTCTTTTTTTTTGTTTGTTTGTTTGTATCGGGGATTGCCAAGCAGGCTCTTATGCCACTGAGCTAAACCCCGGCCCAGTTTTTCAGTTTTTGAGACAGGACCTCGCCATGCAGTCAGCTGGCCTTCAACTCACAGAGATCTTCCTGCCTTAGCATGAACCATCATGCAGGCTAAGGTATTTAAGAAGACCTACAGCTTCACTCCTAGAAGTGAATCAATCCCGCTTTATTACACTATTAAGTTCACAACAGGTCCCATGTCCTAAGACATCTGGACACCTGGAAAGGTAAGAGATCTAGACTGAAAAAGTTTTGGCACTGACAGGACTCTGTAACCAGAAAAAAACAAGCCGGAACCGGGGAGCTCCTATGTCCCCCACCCCTAGGGATTTACCTGTGACTCTATCTCCCCCCACCCTTAGGAGTTTGCCCCTGGCGCCAAAGGAGTGCCAATGAGATACCTGTGCATCTCTAATGGCCCTAGGGCACTACCCTAAGCTTAGGCTACTTACATACTCCCCCCTCCCCCTCCCCAGCATGTGTCGGCCAGAGAGAAAGCCGGGCTCCAGCAGTTGGGGTGTTTTGGTTTTCTCTCTTCGCGTTCTCAGAATAAAGGCCTCTTTTGTTTTATACGTCTCATCTTTTGGACGCACTATATAATCTTATCATCTTTGCTTTTTTAAATTGGGGTTTGTTGGCAAACAAGGTCACAGAACAGTGGTATGGCAAGATTTTATTTTACAAACTGGCGCTTTTGGCAAGCCCAGCGTGTCAGCGTGTCAGCGTGTCTGGCACCTCATTCAAGATAACCCTGGACACCTGGACCTATATACTTGTTTTGGTTGCAGTTTTACAACCACGACAGAGCGGTCATAAACAGCGGTGCTGGTGGGAAAAAGCAGCCGGGGAAACAGCGTCCTCGGAACTAACATGCCGGTGCCGGCCAGCGATGGGACCGCGTTTCTCCGAGCACCGGGGAGGGGCGTGAGGAGAGGCTCGCAGGCGCGGCGGAGGGCGCAGCAAGAAGGGCACGGCAAGGACGTCGGCGGCGCGGATCATGCTGAGCTGGGCGTGCGGTACGATCGCCTCAGCGCTGCGGGGCGCGCGCGCGCCGCCACTGGCGGTTGTCCAGAGGGGCCTGCGTTCGACAAGCTCGCGGTTCTTGGCAGGTCCGGGCGAGGGAGCGGAGAAGCCGCTCCGCGCCTTCGACCCAGCGCTGCTGGAGTTCCTGGTGTGCCCGCTCTCCAAGAAGCCGCTGCGGTGAGGGCCGGGCCGGGAGGGCGGGGCGGCCGCGCGACCTCTCCTTGCATTGCGGTCGCTTTTCGGCCGCGTTCCACCCGGCTTCGGTCGCCGGCTGCGGGGAGGGCGCCCACCGCACGTGGATTTGCCAGGGCGCTTAAAAAAAATAAAGGCCTGCTCTCGTGCAGAAACCTCGTGGCCAAGGCACCGACCCTCCTGCCTCTGCCCGGCCCGGCCAGTTGTATTTTGTTCAGAGCGTCTCTTACGTGAGGTAATGCAGCGAGGTTTAGGAACCATAGAGACTAAGGACAAATCCCAAATACTCAAGGTTTTAAGCCTACATGATGAAAAAGATTTAGGAGCGTCCAGAGTCGAGCAAGTGCCTGACAGTAGAGCGCTTGCGTGCTGCCCTTTGGTTTTTGATCGTGGACTGGCTGGGTTTTGTTAAACATTTAACCTAGTTCTGCAACTCTACATTTCCAAGCTAAACTGAATATTGATCAGTGTCACAGATTAAATAAACACCAACATGTTATCAGTGGTAATCTTTGGGTGCTAACTGGCTAAGCAGTTTATATATATTATGTCTTTTTCTAGTTTTCCTCTATAATGAGTATATTACCTAATTAATGAAATTACCATTTGATTTACCATATAGCAGTTGCGTAACTAGCGCACTGCACACTCAAGTGCCTTCCCACGTTTCCTCATTGCTGCCCTTTCATCTTAAGCGTTTAGTTTGCATATTTTGATTTCACTGTGTTCAATTTATTTATTGTGAAAGGAGAAAGTTAATTTTTAGTTTTTGTTTTGATAGTAAACAGATGATTTTGGTGTTAACTATAATGGTAAAGATACATTTGGATAAAAGGGAGATCTGATTGGTATAAAAAAATTAGGCATAATTTGGGAATAAAGTGAAAAAGGTAATTTGAGAGATAATGATAGCAATGGAAACAATTATAGAAGAATCCCCTAAGAGAAATGGTTGTATTGGCTATTGCTGCTTTTAGAATTGACTGTTGTGGAATTAACTTTTTTGAAGAACTGGAGAAATGGTGTTTTATATTGACCATCGAGTTCTTGTGAGCATTTTGTTTTCCACAATTCATTTTTCTCCCCCCACCCCCCAGATATGAAGCATCCACAAATGAACTGATCAATGAAGAGTTGGGAATAGCCTATCCAATCATTGATGGGATTCCTAACATGATACCACAAGCAGCTAGAAGAACACATCAACATAAGAAGCAAGAAGAAACAGAGCAGCACTGAATCATCATTTAAAAAAAAAAACACGGCAACATTTACTTAACAATCTATACTTTAAAGCACGGCGGCAGCACGGCGGCAGGTAGTGGGTGGGTAAGAAAAATGTTTCTGTCTCTGCCTACCCTGACCGTGCTTATTCCACTGGTCTCCTTAGCGGGCCTGTTCTACTCGGCCTCTGTGGAGGAAGACTTCCCGCAGGGCTGCACGAGCACAGCCAGCCTTTGCTTTTACAGTCTGCTCTTGCCCATCACCATCCCAGTGTACGTGTTCTTCCACCTGTGGACCTGGATGGGTATTAAGCTCTTCAGGCATAATTAAGGCAGCCACAGCCAGGATGGCTACCTGTGTAAGTCCTAAGCACCTGTCCCCGACAGCTCAGCGGGGTGGAAATACTGGAGACCCGTTTAGTTTGGAGGAAGTTGCTTTGCTTTGCTTTGCTTAACTCGGGTTTAGAACTAAGAGGCTTAAACTGCAGAAGCTTTGATTGTATTTCTGTTTTGCCTGCTTTTTGAAGATTCTCACTGCTGTATCAGAGAAACATTTCAATGAAATGTTGTGTGGGTAGGGGATTTAGCTCAGCGGAATAAGTGCCTGCCTGGCTATGCCTGGCTAGCACAAGTCGTGAGTTCGATCCCCAGTACCAAAAATAAATAAAATAAAATGTGATAGAGATTAACTCCTTTAATCATCATTTGAGTATTTTTCTTAGTCCATTCATCAAAAAGTTTAGTCATTTGTAATTTCATTAGCTTCAAGGTCAGTAGGAAAACCATACGTTAGGGATGACTCAATCTCAAAGTAGCAGTATTAGAATAGTTCTAGAGAAATACATTCAAACCAGTGTGATGAAAATAAAATGAAAATTGCATGTATGTATAAAAATTCTGAGTTTGTAAAGGTGCCATCATCTCTTTGGCATCAAATGTATCCATTAATAAGATGATGACAGTTTTCTATAAAAAACCTAGTTTACAGGTTTTCTTTTACAGGAGTATGGTACTAAGAGAGGGAAAAGGTGAAAAAAGCAGGCTAAGGTAGGCTCAGTTTTAGAGAGCTTGCCTGGTATTTTTTTTACAAGGCATATCTTGTTAATCCCTTGTATTACCCCCCCCCCCCAAAAAAAAAAAACAAAATAAAAAAAGAAGTTACAAGGCACACAGTGCCCCAGATGAAATCAATTCCCAGAAAAGTAACATGTTGGATGGGTAAGGGTAGGTGGAGATGGGAAGACTTATGATTATCGTTCTGATGGGCTTAGAGCCATGTTTTGAAGCACATTCAGGTTTTAGCTGCCTTAGATCTGCTGAGCGCTGATGATGGTTCGAACCTTGATTTTCTAAACTTTGAACTGATTGAGCATAGTATAGTAGCCAGTTATTTTTTTGAAATAGGATCTTGGTATGTAGTTGAGGCTGACTTTGAAATCATTATCCCAGACTGGCCTCAAACTTGAAATGATCCTGCTGCCTCAGCCTTCTGAGTGCTGGAATTAGATGCATGTGCCATCATGTTTGGCTGATACAGTAATAATTTATAAAGTATAATACAAATGTTTAAATAGTTAACCTAAAGAAACCTAAATCTTGTATATAAATTTAATTGTGTGTGCCTGTGCATATGCGTGCATGCACACATGGGAACGTGTGTGCTTGGGATCTGACTAGTCTGTCGGAGCTGTATCAGCCCACAACTTGAGTTTTTAAAAATTTTTTTTTTATTTTAAAGAAATTAAGACAAGAGGACAGAAGCAGATCAGAACAGAGCAATGTAAGCAACACAGTACTTCACCGTAAGACAACCTGATATTAACAGTCGCTACCATAATATGTCTTTCTTTGAAATAGTTGAGCATACCTACACATACAATAATATCAAACATAACAAAATAGTATAAAACTATTCAAGAGAATGAAAGTATTACAGGACATTCAGAACCAAATAACCGAAAATGAACAATGGCTACTACATTATCTCATTTTCCATAAAAAATTTGTTTATACTATCACACATAACAAACTCCAACAAGATACAACATGATGGAACCAATGGAAACAGAAGAACAAAAGCATGGTAGGACTTCAAAGCAAGATATTAAATCAGCAATGGCTATCATAAAGTCTTGTTTTATTGAAAATACCTGTTCATATCACAGATAATAAAATTAAACCAGAATAAAACCATTCCAACTAATGAAAACATTATAAGGCTTCAAAGCAATGTAATGGGCAATCATGATTACCATAAACTCATATGTACTCTTACCTTTCTTACACTAGGAGACTATATGGTATTTATACATGTGAGTTTGATTTATTTCGTTTATGGTCTCACGTTGTGTCCATTTATATATAGATATTGCAATGTGATCATTTTTTTTTCTTTGATCCGTATTGGGGATTGAACTCACGACCGCCTGCTTGCAAGGCAGGTGCTTACACTGCTGAGCTAAATCTCTAGCCTAATGTGATCATTCTTTATAGCTGAGTAGTACTCCATTGTATAAAAATACCACAACTTTTTTATGTATTCCTCTGTTGATTGACACTTAGGTTGTTTCCAAGATCTGGCTATTACAAATTGTGCCGCTATAAACATGGGTGCACATATATCACTGTGGTATGATGTTTTCAGTTCTGGGAATATGCCTAGAAGTAGAATAGCTGGGTCAAATGGGACTTCCAATCCCAGCTTTTTAAGGAATCTCCAGATTGACCTCCACAGTTGTTGCACCAGTCTACACTCCCACCAGCAGTGCAGGAGAGTTCTTTTTTCCCCACAGCCTCTCCAGCATTTGTTGTTGGTAGTTTTCTTGATCCTGGCCATTCTTTCAGGAGTGAGATGGAATCTCAGTGTGGTTTTAATTTGCATTTCTCTAAAGAGTAATGATGATGAACTTTTTTTATGTATTTATTTGCCATTTGTATTTCTTCATCTGAGAACTGTGTATTCACCTCAGGTGCCCATTTTTGGATTGGGTCTTTGAATCTCGGGTCTGATGTTTTAGACAGAAGTTCTTTGTCTGAGGGACAGTTCACTAAGATTTTTTCCCAGTTTGTGGGTTTTCTTTTCACTATGCCGGAGATTTCTTTTGACATGCAGAAATTTTTTAATAAGACATGATCCCAGTTATTGATTCTGGGAAGCATTTCCCGTGTGGTTTGATTTTTGTTCACGAATTCTCTGCCTACCTCTATGTCTTCAAGATTTTTACCTAATTTGTCTTCCAACAGATTTAGTTGTTTCTGTTGTAATATTCAGATCTTTGACCCACTTAGATTTTAGTTTAGTATGTGGTGATAGGCATGGGTCTAGTTTTAGTTTTTGGTATAGGGAGAGCCAGTTTTTCCAGCACCATTTATTAAAGAGACTGCCATTCTTCCAGTGAGCATGTTTGGCCCCTTTATCAAAGATAAGGTGGTTGAGTGTGTTTATAGTTGTGGTTGTATCTTCTAATCTATTTCATTAATCTTCAGATCTGTTTTTGTCCCAGTACCATGTTGATTTTATTACAGTAGTTTTGTAGTATAACTTCAAGTCAAGGATTGTGATGTTTCTGCCTTGTCTTTGCTGCTTAGAATTGTCTTTGCTATTTTAGTTCTCTTCTGCTTCCAGATGAATTTTAGGAGTGATTTCTCTAGATCTATGAGGTATGTTGATGGTGTTTTCATTGGGATTGCATTGAATCTGTGTAACAGTTTTGGGAGAATGGCCATTTTCACAATATTTATTCTTTCTATCCATGAACAAGGAATGTCTTTCCGTTTCCTGAGATCTTCTTTGATTTCTTTTTTTAGGGTATTATAATTATCCCTGTATAGATCTTTTACTTTCATGAGATTAATTCCTAAGTATTTCATTTTGGGGGATGCTAGTGTGAAGGGTATGGCTTCTCTTACTTCTCTCTCTGTGACTTTGTTGTTAGTGTATAGGAATGCTCTTGATTTTTGAGTATTGATTTTGTATCCAGCTACATTGCTGAATTAATTTATTATATCTAGGAGGCTTTCAGTGGAGTTTTGGGGGTCTTCTATGTCATCTGCAAATAATAATTTAACTTCCTCTTTTCCTATCTTTAACCCTTTTATTTCTCTCTCTTGTCTAACTAATTGCTCTGGCTAGTATTTCCAGTACTGTGTTGAATAGGAGTGATGATAAGAGACATCCTTGTCTTGTGCCTGACTTTAAGGTAAAGGCCTTCAGTTTTTTTTTGTTTCTGTTTTTGTTTGTTTGTTTGTTTGTTTTTTTCGTTTTTATCGGTACCAGGGATCAAACCCATGACTGCCTGCTTGCAAGGCAGGCGCTTATGCCACTGAGCCCCATAAGGCCTTCAGTTTTTAGCCATTTAATATGATGCTGGCTGTTGGTTTGTCATAGATGGCCTTTATCATATTGAGGTAAAGACCATCTATTCCAATTTTCTGTAAGGCTTTTATCATAAATGAATGTTGGATCTTATCACAAGCTTTTTCTGCATCTATAGAAATGATTATGTGATTCTTACTTTTTGCTTTATTGATATGGTAGATTAATTCATTGATTTACCTATGTTGAACCATCCCTGCATGTCTGGGATGAATCCCACTTGGTCATGGTGTATAATCTTGATGATTTGCTGCATCCTGTTTGCCAATATTTTATTGAGGATTTTTGCTTTTATATTCATTAGGGAGATTGGCCTATAGTTCTATTTTTTAGTTGGGTCTTTCTCAGGTTTTGGTACTAGAATAATATTTGCTTCCAGGAATGACTTAGGAAGAATTGCTTCCCTTTCGATTTCATTGAAGAGTTTGAGGAGTGTTGGCATTAAGTCTTCTTTGTACTTCTTGTAGAATTCTGCAGTGAATCTGTCTGGGCCTGGGCTCTTCTTTGTAGATAAGGACTTAATTACATTTTCAGTTTCATTAATAGAAATTGGGTTATTCAGCAGTTTTACATCTTCTTGACACAGCTTTGATAGTTCATATGTTTCTGGGAACCTGTCCATTTCTTCTGTGTTATCAAACCTACGAGAGTAGAGGTTTTTGAAATAGGTGTTGATGATCTTCTGTATTTCCACAGAGTGTAGTGATTTCACCTTTTTCTTTCTTATTGCATGAATTTGAGCTTTTTCTTTCCTTTTTTAAAATAAGGTTGGCTAGGAGCTTATCAATTTTATTTATTCTTTCAAAGAACTAACCTTGATTCATTGATTCTTTTGATTGTTTTCTTAGTCTATTGCATTAATTTCTGCTCTGATTTTTATAATTTCCTCCCTTCTTTTGGCTTTGTGCTTGACTTGCTCTTCTTTTTCTAGATGTTTGAAGTGTAGCATCAGGTTATTTATTTGTGTTCCCTCTGTTTTCCTGATGTGGGAACTCAGTGCAATAAAATTTCCTTTGAGGACCACTTTCATTGCATCCCACAGATTTGGTAAGTCGTATTTGTATTTTTGTTTGCTTGTAGGTATTGTTTAATTTGTTCTTTAATTTTCCTTGTGACCCATTGATTACTCAAGAGTGTATTCAATTTCCATGTGTTTGTGGGGTTTTTGCAATTTCTTTTATCATTATTTTCTAGTTTTATGGCGCTATGATCTCAAAGCATGCATAATTTCAACTCTTTTGCATTTACTTAAATATGTTCTGTGGGGTAGTATATAGTCTGTTTTAGAGACTGTCCCATGTACTGCTGAGAAGAATGTATATTCTGATGTTGTTGGATGGAACACTGTATATATGTCTATCAAGTCCATTTGTTCACAGGTGTGATTCAGTTCTGTTATTTCTTTGCTGATTTTCTGTTTTTTCTGTTCCTTGGTGTCAGTGGTGTGTTAAGGTCTCCTGTTATAATTGTGTTATTGCTAATTTGATAATTCTGTTAATACTTGTTTTGTATAGCTGGGTGCTCTGGAATTTGGTGCATATATATTTAAGATTGTTATATCTTCCTCTTCAAGTTTTCCCCTAACTAGTATGTAGTGACCTTCTTTATCTCTTCTGATCATTCTTGGTTTGAATTTCACATTGTCTGCAAACAGAATAGCTACCCTTGCTTTTTTTTTTTGGGTTCCTGTTACATGAAGTATTGTTCCATTTTTTGACTTTCAGTCTGTGAGTTTCCTTTTGGGTTAGATGGGTTTCTTGTAGACAGCATATGGTTAGATGTTGTTTCTTAATCTATTTTGCCAATCTGTTTCTTTTAATTGTTGAATTGAGACCATTTACATTAATGGTTATAACTGTTATAAATTAGTTTACTGTTGACGTTATCTTTCTGCTGTTGCGTCTTTATCTTTCTATTCTATTTGTCTGCCTTACATAGTGGTTTTTTCCTATGTGTATCTAGACTGTCTTTCATTATTCTTTGCAGGGTTGGCTTGGTGATCATGAAGTTCTTCAGATGTTCTTTGTCATGGAAGTATCTTATTTCTCCATCAGTTTTGAAGGACAGTTTCTCAGGGTACATCAGTCTAGGTTGGAAATGATTTTCCTTTAGATCTTAAAGAAGGTCACTGGGCGTAGCCCAGCCAGGCAGCAAAACCTGCAGAGCCCAGTCTAGTGTGGCTGGAAGCAGGGTGGATCCTTGACCACTGGGAGATATGATCTTAAACTCTTCCTGGCCCTGCACTGGTGTGCTGGAACTCACCTCTGGCAGCCCAGTTCCCTACATTGAAAGCCAAAATTTAATTCTTTATTAATATCATATGGTAATTCAGTAGAACATTTATTCTTTCCCATTAAGAGAAAATTAAAACGTGAGATGTGCTTTTGGTTGCCTTAAATTCAGTATATACTAATAGTAAAATCAGATTTTAAAATTACTCTGGTAAAATAACCTAGAAGAATAATAGAGTGCCCGGTAACTTCCTAAAGTGGCATTGTTTTTAATTAACCCTCAGTCCACATTTAACTAACTGCAAACTGTAGTCAGGACACAGTTTTATTAATAAGCCCTGTATCCTGAGAGATCAGTTTCATCTTTTAGAAGTTAATCAGTTTAACACTTTAGAGGAAGTTGACAATGTGTTCCTGAAGAAATTTAGTATTTCACTCTTCTTTCACTAATAGAATCTAGTTAGCAATCACTTGTCTGAACTATACAGGTATAATTCAAGGCATCTTAATCTTGACCATCTTAATCTTGACCCCCACCCCATCCTTATGGGGAGAAGGGGAGCTCAAACCCAGTGCCTTAAACTAAAAAAAAAAAAAAAAAGTGTCCCACCCCACTGAGCTACATCCCTCTCTCTGTTACCTGCCTTGGCCTCCCAAGTGGCTGGAGTTACCGGTATGTGTGCCCTATTCAGATGAGACAAGCACAGAAAGATTGATATACCCAACAAATGGCCGAAATGCAACTGTCCAGGAATCTGGTTTCAGTCTTTATCTCTGCAGTGTGCCTCTTCATTATGAGTTAACCATAAGAAAAATAGAATTAGGAACCAAAATGCTTAGATTCTAATTCTTAGCCAAGACAGGACCAGGTAGATACTCTGCTGTCTAAAATATCATGAAATAATTTTTAATATTCTGTAGGACAAGAGGGTGACTATAGTTCACATTATATTTATAAAGGACTTGAGGAATCTGAAGCAATCCAACAAATTTTAAGGAGAAAGAAATGTTAATTACCCTGTTTTTAATCATACATTGTATAATTGTATCATATTGTACCCTCCACATATGTATAGTTATGTGTTAATTTACAGAACCAAGCCAGGTGTGGTGGTATATGGCTGTAATCTTAGCACTCAGGATGCTGAGGCAAGAGGATTGCCACAAGTTCAAAGTCAGCCTGGGCTGTGTAGTGAGTTCAAGGGAAGACTGCACTTACAAAGCAAAATCCTGTCTCAAAAAAAAAAAAAAAAAAAAAAAAAAAAAAAAAAACGCAGAAAAAAACTACCACTTTAGTGCTTTGTTGTTATTTTTTAATTTCTTTGGTCTCCTGTCTGGTAAATTCTTGTTCAGCATTTTTAATCTAATGCTTAAAAGGAAGCAGGCAGCTGTTTCATAAGTGAACACAGGACTAATAAGCTTTATAACTTTAACCAAGTTAACATCTTGGATCCTCATCTTGAGGACTAGAATTCCTTTCTCATAGAATTAAATTTTACATGTAGAAGTACTTTGTAAGAACTCCACGATTGTGACTTATTCTAGAATGCATCCTGCAATCAGGAGCGCTGCAGAGCTGCTCTGCAGTGAAACAAACCTTTTAAAATTATGTTTAAAAAAAAAAAAAAACCCACAAAGTTGTCCCATGGCATGTGTGCTGCAGCAGGCTGTGTGTATCACTGAAAGCTCTAAAAGGTGTACTACCACTGATCTATACTACTGTGAATTATATGTCAATAAAGTTAATACAAAAATAATTTAAAAGGTTATCTAAATGCCCAACCTAAGGATCAGTGATTCCAAAGTGACTTGATGATTACAGCATAGTCAAAAGTGGAATCCGAAGTATAAGGTACTGAATTTGATTTCCGGTACCAAAAAAAAGTGGCATCTAGTCTTTAAGCCTTCTAAATTTTGTGCATGGTTGTGCTGCTTCTCATGACCCTGTCAGATGTGATGCCCTTTCCTGGCAATTCTTCAACAGGTTTCTAATATTCTTGTTCCAAGTTCTCACTAGCAACCCTGCTTGGCTTCCTGTCAATGGGGACTGTCCTTCACTAGATTCTCATTACATAGCTCATGACACTAACTTCACCTCCTCAAGGCGTGGCTCTGTAAACCCACCATGAGATAAACAGTGTCTTACTCCATCATGAGGTAGAGAAGGGGAGCCTTCCCCTCCTCTTCAATAACTGGCTGACGACAAGAGTCCGTGGCCCTTCCTGACTCAGAGCCTCTAACAGGTTAAGTTTCTCAACTGCATCATTGATAGAGATCACTTTAGCTACTTCATTAAGATCTTTTCCTTCCACTGTAGGGAACTTTCCACTGTAAGGGAACAATAAAGGACTTTCATGACCTCTCCTTTATTTGCTTCTAATCTTGCAAAAAAGGGCGTTAGAAGGCTCCTCTGACATGAAGAATCTGAAAGAAAAAGTAATGACACTAACTTGCAGAGCAGGTAGAAGTTTCAGGGTATGTGGAAAATATGAAATGACTTCACATACGCAAGAGCCAAAATGGAGGCTCACTGCTACATGCAGTATTGGGAACACAGGCATGTCCCCCTTTTCCAAGACCTGTCCCACTTAGTGAAATGCGACATTTGGAAGTAGTTATCTTCAATATAAGCCACTAGGTGGCACTTTTGACTAACTCATGGGATATCGGCAGCAGCAAAGTGCTCCAGGAAGACCGTAGTTCCCATTGTGGAAGTGATTTTCCTGGGTGGGCATCACACAGCAGGTGTAAGGCTGCATTAGACCTTACTCTACAAGAAACACGACTCAGAGCACCTTGGAAATATATATTAAATGAGGTAGTTTACCTTATCCCATTTTCTCTTTGCTTGAGAATGTACCATAACACAAGCACTGAGTAGTAAATGGTGTTGTTTGAGTGATTCTCTTGTTGTAGTAACTGAATTTTTGTACCCTCTTAGCAAATTGTTGTCTTGTACTAGTTTCAAAAACTTGTGTTTTGTCTCCTCTGTAATGTAAGTATCTCTTACAAGTAAACTCCTGGAAAAAAAATAATCTTTGTGGCTTGGGAACTGATGTAAAGTAACCCAAGTTGCCAAGTAAGTTCTGTCCACAGGTAAAAAGCTCACAGTCTTTACACAAGAAAAACAAAATAGTTCGTTTATGTACTCAAAGTTTTAAAAAGCATTTTAGAATGTTTCAGTTGCTGCTTATATTAGACTGGTTTCTTTGGAACATCACCTAAAGGAACTACCTTTCCAGTTTTCCCCAGTGTACTGGAATTGCCAACCCTGTTTCTGGCAATGGAATGGGCATGCCAAGCTAGGCAAACTTTTTTTTTTGCAATTGTAGAAAATGTTATTGAGAGCTGGGTGTGGTACCATACAACCTCAATCTCAGCATTTGGGAGGCTGAGGCAGTGGGATCAACTGAAAGTTTGAGGTCAGCCTGGGCTACACAGTAAGACCTTGTTTAAAAAAAGTACAAATACTTTTTATTTGATGCTTTTATTCTCTCCCAGTTGCCATTTATAGAGCCTCTTTTGGGAATGGGAGCCAGGTACTTCCTGTTATGTTCTAAATCTTCTGTAAATGTAACACATCCCATTGGCAGAACATATTTCACACAATTCTAGCTATCAAGGGATCCTGGGAAATGCATTTTTTCCCCCTCTCCAGCCTTTAAATGGAGATACTGAAATGGAGAGGCCAACAAACAGAAATAGGATGTTGAGCCAATATTGAATCTTATTGTCTTCACAGTTGTTGCCTATTCTTTCGAACTTGGTACTATCAAGCTAAGCAGAATAGGGGGAAATCAGTCAAAACAAGATGGTGAGGGCAATACAGGGTTTTAAATCAAGTTAATAGGAAATCAAAGTAGGTTACTATAATGTATTCTGCTATTTTTATTTATTTTTCCCTTAATTAAAAAGATAAAAATAAAAAAGTAAATAATTAAAAAAGGAGATTGAGATAAAAGAGGGCATAACATCAAAATAACACAGGTCAAAACGTAACCATTTAAGCAAAATAGTGTTTCACCACAAGATATCCTGACATAAAAGTAGTTACCATAGTGTCTCTTTCCTTGAAATCTTTGAGTATAACTTCGTATACTGTAGCACCAAACATATCCAGACAATGTAAAACCATTCAAGAGAATGACATTTTTACAGGGTATTTAGAGCCAACTGTCAGAAAATGAACAATGTTTTCTGTATAATCTCCTTGTTCATAAAAGTTTTTGCTTATATTATCACATATAATAAAATCCAATAAGATACAACCTGTTAAGACCGATGGAAACAGAAGAATAAAAGCTTGATAGGACTTCAAAACAAGATGATACTAAATCAGCACTAGCTATTATGATGTCTTGTTTTCTCCAAAATAGCTGTTCCTACCATCTGATCTTTTCTGCCTCATTTATGTTGAGCTCTTTTTCTGTCATTTGTTGTCAGTTTGTCTTCTTCATTTCTCTTTCTGCTCCATTCACTATGGCCTCTCTGCCACTATTTCTGGAATCTTGGTGTTTTCCTTTTTTAGACTATCCTGCAGTATTCTCTGCAGAGTTGAATTGGTGGTTGCAAATTCACCTAGTTCCTGTTTATCCTGGAAGCGCTTTGTTTTTCCATCAATTTCCAGGGACAGTTGTGTAGGATATATCAATCTTGGCTGGAGGTTATTACCTTTCAAAGCTTGAATTATTTCCCCCCATGCTCTTCGTGATTTGATGGTTTGTGCTGAGAAGTCTGCTATAATTCTGATGGATGTTCCCTTGTAAGTGATCTGTTAAGACAAGATCTCTGATTGCTTTTAATATTCTGTTCTTATATTGTATTTCTGGAATTTTGATTATTATATGCCTGGGTGTAGCTCTGTTTGGGTTGTAGGTGGCTGGGGTACTGTATGCCTCATACATCTGAGTATCTTTACCTTTTGCTAAATTAGGAAAATTCTCTTGGATTATTTCTGTGAATAGCTTTTGTAGTCCATTTCTTTGTGTCCCTACTTCTTCTTTTGTGTTCTTAATTCTTAAGTTATAGATCCTCTTATCATCTTCTAGCCTTTGTATTATTACTGTTTGTTTTTTTGTTATTTTTAAGAAGTTTTTCATTTCATGCTCCCACATTACAAATCTGCCCTCCAGTTCAGATAATCTATCCTTAATTTCTTTTAAGCTGATATGCCGGCTTTCGATAGAGTTTTTTAGTTTCCTGGTAATCTCTTTGAATCTACTTCACGTATTCTATGTTTTCTCTATTTTCTCCATCAAACAATTCTCCCCTTTTTTTCTGTTCTTCCATTCCACCATCTGTTTTTCTTGGGCGGTGCTTAGCATTTCTGACTATTGTACTTATATCTTGCTTTCGGTCATTTATAACTTCATTTTTGAACTGGTCTATGAGGCTCTGGAGATACCGCTTTATGTCTATTGATGCCGTGTCTGATATTGCATGTTTCTCAGGATTGGGGGTCGAGGACCCTTTCTTGTTGCTCCCTCTTCCCATATTTTTTGTTCCTTCCATACAAGCGTATATAGGAGGCCCAGTTTCTTTCTTTGTCAGTTACAATTTGTTTGAATTGCGCTGGCTAGGTGTTCCTGCCCACTGCAGTGTACTAGGGAGACACGGACCTGGGCAGCCTATGCTTGGCCCACCCCTCCAGATCAATCTACCAAAGGCTTCACGGCTAGGGTACACCGCCAGGCGCTGGGACCTGGTTTGGGCTAGCCTACTGCGTCTTAAGTCAGCAGCAACACCCAGGCCAGGCACACCCCACCAATCCTGCTTGAGGGGAATATGCTGCTAAGGACACTGCAGCATCCTGTACCGGCTAGTATGCCTGGTCCCAGTATGTCCTTTGCTGAAGCCTCCTACTCTATGCAAGGGTCCCTGATCCGCTCACTCACCGCAGGTTGATGCAGGGCCCCTGGCCAGTCCCGCTCTCAACTCCATTTGCCACTTCCCACTCTCTGAGCTTTTGCACCTCTCTCCTTGCCGTGCTGATTGGGATGCAGCAAGGGCTACAGGAAATTCGACTCATGGCTTCCAGTGGCGCGGGCTCCAGCTTCCATGCCAAGACCTTATCTGTTCCTGTTATAGCACCGGGATTGCATTTCCAGTTGGTTTCTCTCAGCCTAGTTCCTTCCTGGGTTGGCAGGGCATATCTCCCCCTGCTTAGGACTTCTCACCCTGCACCATTCCTGGATTTTAAGTGGGTTATCTCAGAGAGCCTCTGTAGCTGCTGCTATCTATCTGCCATGTTCTCCTGGAAGTCTGTTAAGCCAATATTGTTTCCCTTTCTCTACCTGAAACAAAACTGTCTGGAAACATACTATATTGATCTCAATAGGTAAACCCAGCCAATAGCTGTTACTTCAGTCTCTTAATGTATCAATAAGGGATATGATTGATGGGAATAGACTTTCCCACAGTGCCTTAAACACACAAAAAACTGGTTATTCTTGATCATAAGATGTTCAGGTCTAGCACTTATAATTAAGCTAAAGAATTTTAGGGACAGCATTTCTGATCTTGGGCTGTCCCTGGTGATCTGAAGAGATATTGAAGCTCTAGCTGTCATACTTTGTTTCCAGGAAGGAAACACAAAGAAAAAAACTTCCTACCAGTTGTAAAGCTTTCCTTTAAAAAGCTTCTTTAGGGGCCAGGGATTTAGCTCAGTAGCATAAGCACCTACCTGGCAAGCGCAAGGTTATGAGTTCTATCCCTGGCACCAAGAAATTAAAAAAAATAAAAATAAAAAGCTTCTTTGGAAGCTTCTCACACAGACTGTCCCAAATCATTGCTACCAGTCCCCACCTTCAAGAGAGGCTGGAAATGTGCGGTTGTAAGTGGGAATGATGCCACTTGCACCATCTAGGAGACTGCCAGCTAAAGGAAACAGCAGATATTATGCAGACAATCACCTCTTTAAGCATAGCGACCATTCAAGTAAAAATGTATATCACAGATGCAGCCTATTTTTTATTTACTTATTTATTTTCATACTGGAAATTGAATTTAGGGCTTCATGTGTACATTGGCCCCATCAGCCTAATCTATTTCATTCCATAATATTTATCTCACATGCAATAAGAACAGTTGTCAAAGAGTGAGAAAATACCTTGAGTAAAGAACAAGACTTTGTTTACTTTGGATGTAAATTTTATTTTTGATGATATTCTTCAAAAGTATTTGAGAATACTCTTAAAACAAGAGGCAAAAAGTATGATTTGGGGTTAACCAAATCTCCAGCTGTTGTTGATGGCAACTTGAAGTGCTTCTTCCACTCTTTCCATTGTGGAGTATTTAGGGAGGTAGAGAATACTGAAACATGTCTGTGCTCTCATGGGATCTTCCTCATTCAAATTTTCAGGGCAGCAAAATGTTATCTTCATAGTCTTCCAGCCTTTTATTTGTAATCTGTCAGTTCCTGTAAGAAACACTAAAAATAAAATTTGGTGGTGTTTACATGAAGACCAAAGCTTATAAAGAGAAAACTGATTACTGAACAAACCTACCTAAGAGCCCATGTGGATAATCCTATGTTAAACAGTACCCTTGGGATCAATAAAATCTAATAGTCACTATCCTCAAACAGCTTTAAAGTCTGGTTTGGAGTATAGCCATCCTTCCTTATCCATAAGGGATGTATTCCAAGACTCCTTATGGCCCTACACCCTTATAACCCTCTTTAGATGCCTCAAACCATGGCCAGTACTGAACCCTATGTATATATTCACTGTTTTCATAACCTTTCACTTAAAGGAAGTATTTCACAGCTTCTTTTTAGCATTTCTGAGCTGCCAGCATCTCTACTCATGTGCTTTGGCACCATAATTAAAGTAAAAGTTACACAAACACAAGCACCATATGTAATCTGAGTGACAAGAAGGCTACTAAATGACAGAAGGATGATTCACATCCCAGGTGGAACACAGTAGGATGGCGCAAGTGTTCATCATACCCCATAGAATGGCATAAAAACTTGTGTTTATTTCTAGAATTTTCCATTTAACATCTTCAAACTGTGACTACACAGGTGAAACTGTGAAGAGTGAAACCACAGACAAGGAGTAGGGGATGACTATACTGAATTCTTATGTAGAAAAGACAAGGGGAAGATAAAATGTGTAAGGTACAAGGAAAGTCAACAAAGAGTTAAGTTCCTCCTGAGTATAAATGCTGAGCTGCAGAAGAAGGATAGGGTGCCAGGCTGGGACGACCAGGGAATTTTCTGAGCTTAGAATAACACTAGACCTAAAAAAAAAAAAAAAAAAAAAGTAAAGAGAGAGAGAGAACACTAGACCTGTAAAGAACAAAGGTGTAAGTAAAGAGAGAGAGAGAGAGAGAGAGAGAGAGAGAGAGAGAGAGAGAACACTAGACCTGTAAAGAACAAAGGTGTGGGTCAGGAAACGAGGTAAGTGAGGGTCAGGACAGGTGAGGGAACATTAGAGAAGGCTGGCAGTGGATCACTGAATGGGATATGAATCCTCTCAAGATGCAGGATGCTGGGCTGAGAGTCTCCCAACATACATGTTATCCACAAAAATAAGAAATGAATGATTTGAAAAATAAGGAAATACAGAGTAACTAAGATAATCATTAAACCAGTCTCAGGAAAACCACAAGGTAAGCATAAAATGGAAATCAAAATTTGGAAGGTGAGTTAAAACTGACTTGGAAACACAAAATAGCTTGTTTAGCTATTTTAAATGTGTAAATCATACAGGAAAAGAATCACTAACACTTGAATTTTTATTTTGAGGCATGGTTTCATTATGTTGTGAATTTGCAATCCTCCTGCCTCACCTCAGCTTGTGCTACCTTGTCCAGTTAACACCTGATGTTTGATGTTTTTAGAGGGATTATGAATGGCTCTGACATCAACTATGATTTGTTACAGATGGTAACTATCATAAGTTCTATTTTTATTCCTTCAAAAATCTATTTGACATAGTACATACCAAGGAAATTTTTCTTTTCCTCCAGAGTCAATTTGTGTAAAGCCTCCCAAAACATCACTATAGTGGGATGTGAACTGTTATACCCTTCTTCGTAATTTGCATTCTAGAGAAAAATGCAACAAAGGAAGAATTCAGGAAACAGAAAAAGAAATGAATTAACAATAGAGTCTGTACAGTGTACCTTTTCAAATGTCTCCTAGTCACAATCTGTATTTCCAACAGTCACGTCCCTCAGCTCTTCAGGATGAAAAACTCCTATAATCTCCTTGTCACACACTTTATAAAATCCTCTCTGAAATTCTTCATAAACTGCCTTTACAGAGATGTTGAAGATATAATTAACACACTTAGAAACATAGTCGTTCCTTTAATAAAAAAATTTGTTACTGTAATCACCAAAGTTACAATATGTAAATTATTGTTATCATGTGCCATGATCTTTCATAGGTTATCTAATTTGATCTTCATAACTTTCTGAGGCAGATGCTCATATTATGAACACTTTACTGCAAAAGAAACAGAATCACAATGAAGTTAAGTGATTACTCAAGGTCACACAAAGAACACAGATTAAAACAAAAATCTGGAATAATAAATAGTAATTAATCTCTGGGTAATGAGCTAGGAGATGGGGTAAATTTCATGTTTTATTTTATTTATTTTCTTGTGTATTACCTACCTCCTTTCCAAGTACTAATGAGGCTGACCCTGCTTAGCTTCCAAGATAGATAGGCACTGAATGGAGGCAATATATGCATGCATGTGAATGTTCATTGGTGCGTAATTCACAGTAGCCCAAGGCTTGAAGCCAAAAATGCTATGGACAAATGAACTCCAGTACACATCTGTACAGTCTAGAACTATATAGCTAAACATGTTCTGTTTCTCTGGTTGGCAAGTATGTAAGTATATCCATTTTTGTAAAACTCATTAAGCTGTATACTTATGATTTGTGCGATTTTATCTAACACTTCCCTTATACCTCAAAACAAAGTTGAAAAAAAATTAAGAAATTACAAAGATTTGGTGTAAGCCACAATGCTCACTATGGATCTCTTTGCCATTTGATCAAATATTAAGAGATGTTCAATAATCCCAAATTCCGTGACCTTTACTGACATCTCACAGATGCTGTGAAGTCAAAACACCACAGAAATATGTTCAGCAAACACCATGTGCCGGCTATGTACAGGGCACCAGTAGCCCATTGGGTACTGGAGACACTGTACTCAGCATACAGACCAAGTCCCTGCCACCAGACAGCTTTCGGTATGAGGGAGGAACTAAAAAATAAATCCTCAAGTATGTAATAAAAAGTGAAACAGTAAGGCGATAGTGTAGGGCAGAGGTTGGAAGTATCATTTTAACAGGAAAAAGGCAGGAAAATTCTCCAGGAAAGCCATTTCCACCCACTACACCATAAATTACATGATGTGCCTGTCAATACACACTCATACAACACGAAATTTTTAAAAATAAATGACTAATGGAAATGAGGTTATAAAAATGAAAAGGAATTTGTAGAGCTCAGGGAAATAAATACTATATACATATAAACTATTTCATTTCTTTGTACATACTTGTTAGTCTGGTTGACAGCTATGCGACTTCCATTAGGAATTAAATGTATATCCTTTCTGTCCCAGTGCACCTGCAAATACAAATGAGTTCAGACAGCATCTCCAAAATAATTCTGGATGACACACATACTTTAGAGTGCTTCTCTTTTCCTATAGGGCAAGATGTATGTCTCTGTCATAAAAACTAGTGAGAAAAGTACAAACAAAAAGATTACCATTCATCATGAGAATGAATAACTTTTTTCAAAACTTGAATTTCAAGTGATCATACCAAACAAACAGAAAAATGGCCACTTCTCCATATTTGATTTCTATGTAGTGTAGAGCTGGTGTGGCAGATATGCCAAGCTGGCTACCAATTCCTCCTATCCTAGTTTTTATGCCCTGTTACAATGTGCCTTTGCAACATCTCAAGTGAGAGTCTGTCTCCTTTGCTGGCCTTTGAACCTGGGTTGGCATGGGAAGTTCTGTCAGCTGCGCAGGACCTGACAGAAGCAGAAGCCTGAGAAGTAGCTCCTATGTTGGAGTGTGTGCTCTCTCCCTATTCATTGCAACCTCAAGGCCACCATGTGAGGAAGCCTCAGCCTACTAGTGGATACAGAACCTGGAAGAGGAAGACAGGAAGCTGTTCTAGCTCACACCAAATAACCCACTCACCAACCTCTGCTTCAGATTGTCCAGCCCAGCCAAAACTCACAATTATAATTGCTGTTTTAAGCTACTAAAAGCTGTTTTTACATAATAAAATCTGATACACTCAACTCATGAAAAATGAGGAAAAGGACAGGGGGTTTAGCTCAGTGGCACAAGTGCTTTTTTGGCAAGTGTGAGGTCCTGAGTTTGATCCCCAGTATATATTAAAAAAAAAAAAAAGAAAAACTAGCATATTTCGGAAGTTTTTAAAAAAGTAAAACAGAAAATTTAGATATGTATGTAAAAGGTTTGGAAAGCAGAAACTGACCTGTTGTGTAGCTTTTATTGTTACTTACATTAAAATACATGTAATATATTTCTCTAAAGTTTCTGCCTTCATCATCCATAAGTGCTTGAAAACTCCTAAAGAAGAAATTATTTTACTGTAAAAGGACAGTAACCATGATCACTAGATACTTCATCTGAAATAAATGTCAAGTGTATGCCTCTTCTGAAGGTAAGCGGTCAGGTGACCACAGCTATTTCTCTGTGTTCTGACAGCCTACAAACGGCCAGAGCTCAGCTAAATGCATACAGTATAGGGAGTTTATCTGCAGTCTTCATTCCTGATTCACAGCTCTTTTCCAGGGACTTTAATTTCCTTAATGAAGTAGGTTTCTATCCAGAAAAGGACTGATACCATGTTTACTGTTACTCAAACTTTTAAGCTTCTGAACTTTACCTACAAATTAATAGTCTCCTATTAATGCTAGGTTTCACTTAAACATGACAAAAGGTACAAATGACCTTGTTTGTACCTCTTGTCCCAAAATCATCAAGTGTAAGAAAGACCTGAAATTCTACCTTAATTGTTCCAAGGCACCTGTGACAACAGAGTCTACTAAATGGACAGTTCAGATTTCCAACCTGTCATGCCATGGTAGTTTATATATCCCTTAAGGGGGATATATAAAAGTTCTTTAAAAGAACGATGTCTCGGCAGCCTGCAGCCCTTCCAGGGGGAGAACTAGCAGTGTCTCCTGAGATCCACGCCATGCTGGAACTTAGGACTCTGGGAAGCCAAGCCAGCACCTCCCCTCCCTGCAAGCGGAGGCAGGGTGGCAGCCTGCAGCCCTTCCAGGGGGAGAACTAGCAGTGTCTCCTGAGATCCACGCCATGCTGGAACTTAGGACTCTGGGAAGCCAAGCCAGCACCTCCCCTCCCTGGTAAGCGGCAGTAGTTTAGCCCACTGCAGCCCTTCCAGGGGGAGAACTAGCAGTGTCTCCTGAGATCCACACCATGCTGGAACTTAGGACTCTGGGAAGCCAAGCCAGCACTTCCCCTCCCTAGTAAGCGGCGGTAGTTTAGCCCACTGCAGCCCTTCCAGGGGGAGAACTAGCAGTGTCTCCTGAGATCCACACCATGCTGGAACTTAGGACCCTGGGAAGTCAAGCCAGCACCTCCCCTCCCTGGTAAGCGGCGGTAGTTTAGCCCACTGCAGCCCTTCCAGAGGGAGAACTAGCAGTGTCTCCTGAGATCCACACCATGCTGGAACTTAGGACTCTGGGAAGCCAAGCCAGCACCTCCCCTCCCTGTAAGCGGAGGCAGGGTGGCAGCCTGCAGCCCTTCCAGGGGGAGAACTAGCAGTGTCTCCTGAGATCCACGCCATGCTGGAACTTAGGACTCTGGGAAGCCAAGCCAGCACCTCCCCTCCCTGGTAAGCGGCAGTAGTTTAGCCCACTGCAGCCCTTCCAGGGGGAGAACTAGCAGTGTCTCCTGAGATCCTAGCCCTGTTGGAACTTAGGGAAGCCAAGCCAGCATCTCCCCTCCCTGTGAGTGGAGGCAGGGTGGCAGCCTGCAGCCCTTCCAGGGGGAGATCTAGCAGTGTTTCCTGAGATCCACGCCATGTTGGAGCTTATCTCAATCTCTCCCTTATTCTTTAAAAAAATTATTTAGTTATTTCTTATGTTTTTTAATTAAGGGGAAAAATTTTTTTAATTAGCATATATTATAGTAACTCTTTTTGATTTACTGTTAACTTGTTTTGAAGTCCTGTAATACTCCCACGATCTTGTTTTGACTGATTAGACTCTGTTCCATTCTATATGATAGTATCAAGTTTGAGGGTATAAGCACCTACTTTGAAGGCAATAAGATTCACTAAGATGCCCATTCTAGTTTGACTGTTGTCTCCTTTGGAAGTCCTGTAATGTTTACAATGCCTAAGTTTTATTGGTCTAGTTCTCTACTGTTTTGTCCAACTTTATAATATCTAATGAGATAGACTATTCTTTTTAAGGAAACAAGAGACAATTTTGATAACCATTGTTGATAACCTTGTACTCTGTTCTACATCATGTGCTATGTCTATCCTTGGTTTTGAGTGGCAGCTTTGTTTTCCATATTTGACTATATTCTCTTCCCCCCAAAAAAGTAATAAGGACTAGGAGCAATAAAATCCAAAATGTGTAAATTTTGTTGTAAAAAAGAGAAGGAAAAAAAAAAGAGCTCTATGGATATAACAGCAATTGTGTTTAGGGGTGTTAAATATCTGACTATATTAATGTTTTTGGATCATTGAACACAGCTGTTTGCAGTCTCTCTGTTTGAATGTTCACTTTGTATTCTTTGATACTGTGATTTGAGCAACTATTTCCAAGATGATAATATGTAATCTATTAGCAGGTGATTTCTTACTATTATGTTTTTTTTTTGTAGTTCTGTATTACGTGTACCCTTACACCACTTTTTCTCTTTTTCCTCTTAAATAAAATTTAAAAAAAAAAAAAAAAAAAGAGTGAAGGATTTCAAAGGGTACTAGGCAAGTTTGAGGGTAACGCATACGTTCATTATTTTAATGTTGTGATATTGTCACAAGTGTTTTAATGTGTTAATACTCATCAAATTGCATGTATGAAACATGTAGTTTATTATATTCAATCATATCTCAGCAGTATTTTTAATTAAAAATGTCACAAGAATAATAAAAAAAAAAAGAACGATGTCTCTTATCATACTGTTTTCTCATATACTCATTTATTCATTCAGAATTTAAGTAGATATTTAAGTAGATCCTAATGTGGCTGGCATTGGTGATGTAAAATAAAGACTAAACTATTACTAACTATAAATGGTGAGATCAGTAGTTGAGACAGTAATGAAGTGCCTCCTACAGCACAGATTTAGGTATCCAGAGATACATATAAATGATACTGGTACAGCTTGAAAGAAACTTCCCAAGTAATATGTGTCACTGGGAAAGATGGTAGAAGCCAAGTTGGCTTTTTTCCCACTGGATTTTTATGACTGTATTGTAGATCAAAGTTATTCAGTGTGTTTTTTGGTGCAGGAAAGGAAGCAAACTGCTCTCTAGCTGTGAACCTATGAAATCAAAGAAGGTATGTGCTTCCAAGTACAAGTCTATCACAGGGTCCCCTATAAGTCCAAAACCCAACAGGGTGAACAACATGAAACCTTCAGGCCTGAAAATAATCGTCGCTTGTATCGCACACCTTTAGAACATAGTAATCCACAGCTTTGCTGGACACTGCCCTCCTGGCAGCCCTTGGTGCTTGTGGTTGTGTGACTGGGTGTCTTCCAGGCAGAGTGGCTCACTGGTGGCTCTTGTTCCAAGGTCTCCAGGGCAGCCTCATTCCATGGCAGCACTCTACCTGGGCCCAGAGTTTATGGGACAGCCTTTGAAATCTAGGTGGAAGAAGTCACACCTCCAGGGTTTGTGAGCACATGTGCAGCAAACACAGCACCACCTGGTCCTCCAGAGCAGAGGCCACTGCAGCCTGAGCCATACCTGGGCTGGCCGAGGAACACTGGGCCAGATGCAGGCAGCAGTGCTCGAGGCAGTGCTGAGCATCAAGGTACCTTTTCTGGCACAGCTGTGCCCCAGGCCTTGCACCTGGGGCCTGTGGTAGAAGTAGCAATCCTGACAGCCTCCTAAAGGGCTTCCAGGGTCATCATTCTGTCATTCTGGTGAACAGTACCAGGATCCAGCTGATCTATCAGACCGCAGGCCACCCTTTTGGGGTTTTTCTCCCAGATACACTTTACCACACGGCCAGGCTGAATGTTTTCCAAATATTTATGTTGTTTCCCTCTGACTATAAACTGCATCTTTAAATCCTTTCTCCCTTCTCACATTTTACTATATGTAGTCAAGAAAAGCCAGGCTCCCCCTCTAACACTTTGCCAGAAGATTTCTCTCTCTAAATAGCAGACTGCATTGCTCATAAATTCTACCTTCCACAGACACTACACAATTTACCCAGGGTCTCTGTCACTTCATAACAAGAACTGCCTACCCTCCCTCCAATTTCAAATAATATACTCCCCACCTATTTTAAGATTTACCAGAATGGCCTGTACTGTTCATATGCTACCATCATTCTAATCATGACCACTTAAGTTGGGCAAAGACAAGTTTTTCTCTATAGCCATCTTTTTCTGAGCCTTCATCAGGGCTGCCCTTTATAGTCTGTTCATGGCTATCCAGGCCTTTTCCAGAATGCATCCCAAAACTTTCTAGCCTCTACCTAATTACCTAGCCGCTTCCACATTTCCATGCATTTGTTACAGTAACAACCTGCTTCTTGGTACTAATTTCTGACTTAATTTATTTAGGCCTACAATAAAGTACCCTAACTAGATAACTTATAAACAATATAAATTATCCATGGCTCTGGAGACTGGGAAGACCAAGGTCCAAATACTAGATTTAGTATCTGGTGAGGCACTGTTCATTACAGATGGTGCCTTGTGTGTCCTCGCATGGCAGGTGAGGTGAATAAGCTCCACAAGAACTCTTGTATGAAGATACTAACACCATTCGTCAGGGCTTAGTATTAGGACCTAATCATATCCTGAAGGCCCCACTCCTTAACACTACATAGCACTGGGCATTCAGAACCTGGCACCTCACCTCTCCTCATTTTTCTACCACCCTCAAGGTGAATTACAAGTACCTACCAGTTTGTTTTCTTTTTTTTTTTTTTTTTTTTTTTGTCTTTTTCGTTTTTATCGGTACCAGGGATCGAACTCACGACTGCCTGCTTGCAAGGCAGGCGCTTATGCCGCTGAGCTAAATCCCCAGCCCCTACCTACCAGTTTGAAGGAAGCCTTTTCTCTTTCATTAAAATACCTGGGGATGAATAAAGAAATTCATTAATCTTATTGCAGTTAAATTTATCAATCTTTTAAAATGTTGGCCTTTCTATGTCCTGTTAAAGAAAAATTCCCAAATGACAGATACTCTTTTATGCTTTCTAATTTTTGCATTTAATATTTAAGACTTTTATGCACAGGGAGTTGAGTTTTGTGAATGGCATAGGGCAGTGATACACTGTTACTTTTTTCTAGGTGATATTTTTTTCCGGATTCATTTATTAAACTGTACTCTTTTGCCTATTTATTAATCTAAAAGCCACCACTAATAAAGTTCCCTAACTCAAACTAATTTCTGAATTCTCTCCTTAGTTGATTAGAAAGCCTACGTCACTAAATACTGTTCTAGTTATAATTAATACAGCTTTTTCATTTCTTGAGATTTGATATACCATGTTTTCCATCTTTATTTACCTTAAGAATTACTTTTGGCTATTCTTGGCCCTTTGTTGATTAATATAAATTTTGGAATTGGCTTGTCAAGCTTAATATAAAGGTTACTTAGATTAAAATTACTGAAGACCAGGAATTCTGGGAAGATGGCAGCTTGATAGGTAGTGGGGTAGAAAGCCTCTCTAAGAAAAACAACTCAGACACTAGAATTTAACACCATGGAGAAGACCAGATGGAAAAAGAGGGATTCTCATGACCCAAGAAGAAACTGAGGAAAAAGAAAAAAAAAAAAGGAAAGAAACAAGGAAAAATGTGGGCGAAAGTCTGGAATCAGATGTTCTTACTGGTGCAGGTCCCACACTGTGCTGGGTGCGCCTTGTAGTTGGAAATTCACAGTTGCACTGAAGTCGCGGCTGCCTGAAATCGGGGGTGAGTCCAGGGCCTTTGGCGGGAGGATGTGGTACAACAGAGAGCTGTACCAACGTAGACAGCTGCACTAACCTATGTAAGTGCTAGGAATTTGGTCCCATGGCGGGGGTGACTGGGTGGACAACATATTGGAGTTGGGCAGGATGGGCTTAAACTCGGAACTGCAGTGGCATCAGTCAGCTGCCTCTGTCCCAAAAGGACTGGTGGGATCTGCTTGGGCTGGGTCACACCCTTGGTTGGGACCCAATAGCCAGGGACGAAACTGTCCGGAACCAGTGATGTCCACACAGCACAGACTAACATGCTGAAGGCACTTGCCGGTTGACTGGCTCAGAGGAGAGGGGCCAGCCCCCATCATCCCTGCGTGCACTGCAGATTAATAGTAATCTGGAGAAGGTAGCAATGTCCTAGCCAGCATGGTTCAGAAAAACCATAGGCAATATGGAAAGGGCCTGAGACCTCAACCATACAAGTGTCTGAAAGAAACCAGAAACATGACAAAAGAAAGAAATAAGAAAAAGCCTCCAGCCGCTGACCCAGGGAAAATAAGTCCAGGAGAGGTAAATACAGAAGAGATCGAGGGCAGCAATCATGCAATATCGGCCACAGCATCATCGGAAATAAAATACCTTTGTGACCTCATAGATGAACTTAAAACTGAAATTCTAATTTAAGTGAGGCAGTTATAAAAAGATTAATAAAAGAAATACTAAGCCCCTCTCAAGAAGACACAGAGGGAAGAATGGAGGAACCCAGAAAAAGAAGAGAAACCTTTGATGAAGAATATAAACAAAATCTAGAATACATGAAACAGATCCAAAGAGATTACCAGAAAATTAAAAACTCCATTAAAAGGTGGCAAAATTTCTTGACCGAGACTAAGTTAGACTTTCAAAACTTGAAGATAGATTTGCAATGTGTGATTGTAAAAGAAAAGATCTCTTAAAAATAACAAGGAACCAGGAAGTAACAATACAAAGGCTAGAAGATGACAAGAGGATCTATAACTTAAGAATAAAAAATGTGAGCAAAGAAGCAGGAAACACAAATGAATTACAAAGGCTATTCACAGAAATAATTAAGGAAAACTTTCCAAGCATAGGAAAAGGAAATGATATCCAGATAAATGAGGCATACAGAACTCCAGCAAGCTACAACCAAAACACCCAGACATATAATAATCAAGATCCCAAAAATTCATCCAAGAACAGAATATTAAAAGCAGTTAGAGAAAAGAAACAGATCACCTATAAAGGAAAACCCATCAAAATCCGGGCAGACTTCTTGACACGAACTATCAAATCAAGAAGAGCCTGGAGTGAAGTGTTCCGAGCCCTGAAAGAAAATAACCTACAACCCAGATTGATGTACCCTGAAAAAGTGTCTCTAGAAATTAATGGAGAAACAAGATGTTTCCATGACACAGACGAACTGTGGGAGTTCTTGACCATCAATCCAACCCTACAAAAAATGCTGAAGGACATTCTGGAGAGACAGAAAAAATACCAGGATTCCAGCAACAGTGGCAGAGAGACCTCAATGAACGGAGCAGACAGTGGAATGAAGGAGAAAAGTAGACAATCAGTAGCAGAAAAATAGCATAGCAGAGATGAGGCAGAAAAGGTTGGGTATAATCTCTAATATAGATGGTCTGATACACTAATCAAAAGAAACACTGGCAAAGTAGATCAGGAGATAGGGTCCATTGAGATGCTCTGAATAGGAAATATACTCAACCTGAAAGAGGGTTAATAAACTGAAAGTCAAAGATGAGAAAATGGTGCTATATGTGACAGGTAACCGAGAGAAATAGGGACAACTTGTCCATCATTTGCTGATAGGTTGGAAAGTCATGACACTTCTGTGCAGTGGAGAACTACTCAGCTATAAGGAAGGAAAACCTTGAGGCTTTAGTAGGTAAAGGAATACAGCTCAAGATCAAGCTCAGGGGTAAAAAGCTTCAGCACCATTTAGGTAGATAATGGGTTGCCCCCTAATCCAAAAACTAAAGGAGTTAGTGGGATCCAAAATGTACAAAGCACCCTGAGAAAGGGAAAGGGGAGAAATTGTCTAAAAAAAGAAGGCAGAGGACATTGTTAATAGTGTATCAGGATTTAAAAGCCATATTAGTCTTATTGCTCTGTTTAATTTGATTTTATTCTGTTCCAGTCTGTCTACTCCTACTAGATTTGAGGGCACAGGCAGCTATCCCAAAAATACCCGAATATACTATGGTAACTATCCTTAATTTCCTGTTAACAAACTGAAGCCCTGTATGTATTACTTACACTGTCTTACTATGACTGATCTTATTTGAATCTGGTTTGTTAGATCGCTGTTTTGTCTTGACTGATTTTATTGGAATTTGGTATGCTTGATAGTTATCAAGTCTAAGAGTAAAGGCAACTACTCTGAAGATGACAAGATGCAATAAGATACCCATTATGGTTTGATTATTAACTGCTTTTGAAGTCCTACAATGTCTCAATGTTATGTTTTTATTAATATTGCTATGTAATTTTATGTTCAATTGTATTACGCCTGATGATATAGACAATTCTATTGAAAATAACAAGAGACAACATAGTAACTACTGTAGATCACCTAGTATTGTGGTTTTATATGTCTTTTTTGTTTCATGTTTTTCTAGGAATTTGTTTTCTTGTCTTGTTTTAATCTGTTTTTCCCTATATTACCAAAAGTATAGGTATACATGTAGAGATTCACGCATGTGTAGAACTTCTAAACAGTTTACGAGAATAGATTATATAATGCACAATGTACTGAACAGATACTCTGAAGAAGAAGAAACACTAAGATACCCAGTGCTAATTCTGAAGATTATGATGTAAAATGTAGCAATACTATTATTATCTGTTCAGAGTGACATTAGTCTATTTTCTTTTGTTTAATTTCAACATATGCAAAGATATGGACAGCTATTTCAAAGAGAACAAGAGACATTATGGCAGCCATTGTTGACTCCCCTATTGTCTGGTCTTGAAGACCTCAAATTCCTTTATCATCCTGTTCTAATCAGTTTAGTACTATATTGTTCAGTATGAATTCACTGTGTGTGAAGATATGGACAACTATTTGGAAGAAATCAAGAGACAATATGATAGACAGTGAAGATCTCCGGTGATCTTACTTTGAAATCTGTGTTTCTTAAGTTGTTTTCTTATTATCTATTTTGTTCTATTTTGTTATGTTTAATTTTACCCTCTTTAAAATAAAAAAATTAAAGAACTTACTGAAGATCACAAAGAGGTTTTACATCAGATCTCTACTGGTACTATTAGAAATCAAAGTTTGAACTATGTTATTGCAACCATAGACCAATTTGTGGAAAAGCATCACATGGCCGGGATGTTAACCCTTTTTGTTGCATATGGTACTGTTTTCGCCAGGCAGTAGTTTATCTTTTAACTAATTTAAGTTCTACTTTAAAGGTAATGACCATGAAACAGTATCTAATGCAGACATCAGTAGCAGATTACACCAAAGCAAAATGTGTGCTCTGTCCACAATTACTACACAGTAGAAGTTTAAATATCATTTTTAGCACTGAGGATAAACTGTGGAAATAATAAATTTTTCTTAATTTTAGAAAATGAAGTGGGGAGGGGAAAAGAGGGGGAAGAAGGGGATGAACAAAGTATTGAGATGTGTTATGTACATGTATCAACTTCCCAGGAAGAATGTAATCATTATGAACTGCAACCAAATGCAAATAAAAAACTTAATTAAAAAAGAAAACAAAGCCATTATCCAACAATTCCAACTAAAGCTAAAGGATTTAAAATACTTAAAATACTAACATCAAACATAAAAATATTGTGATGTGTACGTTTAAATATTTATTTAAGTGCATGTTAGATAAAGTGCTTTGAAAAAAAGGATGATGTCTACTTACTTTCCCAAATGTGCACTGAGTTCTTTTAAATCTTCGGATGAAGGTGTTTGGCTCAAAAGCTTCTTAAATAGTGCCAGTGGAGAAAGGAATGTTGGCAACATTGCAGTTGAAGAGGGAAAGTCCACAGAGCATCCCAAAGAAGAAATATTTCTTCTTCTCAAATTTAGGCTGAAAAGATAGTGAGAATCAAAAAGCATTATGGTATTTTTAATCAGTAAAGTGGAATGTTTACTTTAGGTAAGTCCTTTTTACCATTTCATTAAATCAAATTGTCAATCAATGTCCATAAATCCTCAAGTGAGACGATTTAGCATTTATATTTAGTCACTAAACTGATGTAAGTCCTTGCCACAGTTTTGGCTCTAGGCACAACAGGAATAGAAACATACTGGTCTCAGTAACCCTTATAACTAGTTATGATTTCTTTTCATGACTTTTGTTTCAAATTCATCGAAAAACAGAAAAGAAACAGGGTGTATAGTTGTAAAAAGAAAGGTTTCCATACATTTTATACATTCCACAAATGACCAAAAACATACCTGTGTGGACAGACACCTGAGCCCAAAGAAAGGGGACTGCATTTTAAGGAAAATCATCATCCTAGTAAAACCGAAGTTCATTTCATAATCAATTTCCATACTTCTCTCCTACTATGAAACATCTAGACTATCTACTTTTCTATGATATGTAATGTGTTTTCCTGTCATAGGATACCACAAGCACCATAAAGAGGACTGATTTTGACAGGAAACCACATGTAGAAAGCGTCCTCAGGATATGTGAACATCCCATATTCTGGCCAAGTCATCTCTTCAAACAGACAGTAGAAAAACTCTGTCTTGACTCCACCCAAGTCATACCGAATCTCTCCACTACATGAAACCTGAGAAAACATCAGGTAATGTGTCACTCCCAGGAGTCTGTACTGCTGTGTATGAAGTCTTTTGAAGCCAGTAAAAAACAACAATTGTGGCCCCAAGTTTTGGGTAGGCACTGTGGTAAGCATCTTATTGTTTTATCATTTCAATCTCCCTAGTCATTCTACCAGAGTGATGAGGCTTTGGGAATTTAAATAACTTCCCCAAGTTCCTACAATAGCTTGGTGGGCTAGCCTGGGTTTAATCCTGTCCCACCCCGGCACAGATACTGTCTTTACCACTAAACTGATTTCAAGTGGCATCACTGTCATAATCCATTAAATCCAATAAAAGTTAAGAGAAAGAAATCATAAATATTAGTACTTCAGAGAGCTCAAAACCCAGAACATGCATGAGGTGTATAGTCTGACTGTTTACTCTTTGAAGAGGCAGAAGCCCACTGCTGACATCAGTCTAAGACAAGTCTATCACCTGTGCTTGCTCAGTCCCCTTCTTCTCTGTCCCCCACTTTCCTTCTGGAAATCCTTCACTTCACCTTATGTATTAAGCTTTTTCTGATCCTCGAAAGAAAAAAAATCCTAACACATTAACTCCAACCAAGACAATCTGGCTGCCGCTTCTACTCTAGAATGGCCATCTTTAGAAAACGTATTGTGACTTCCAAACCCCCTTTCTTTTTTAATGTTTCCTGAGGACCATGAATCAACCAACCAATCAATCAATCAATCAATCAATCAACCCCCCCCCCCTCCGTCTTTGTAGTTCAGGCTGGTTCTGAACTCTCTGTTGTTCAGGCCAGGCTTGAACTAATGGCAATCTTCCTGCCTCAACCTGCTGAGTGCTGGGATTACAGGGGTATGCCACTACGCCTACCTACCATGAACTTCTGACTCCCATTTCCAGGCTCCTTGTTTATGTCTCATCCCTGATTTCACTACCACATTGTGCCTTCCTGGTCACCTTTTTCTGGACACTTTTCTCTAGCTTTCTCTTATGAAGTATTTGGGTTTTTCTTTTTTTCCCTGATGGCTTCATCCTAGAAATTCCCCTGGTTCTATCACAGCACTTCTGACTTTTTTCTGCTCTTTCCCTAGATGCTCACTTTTCTTTAAAATTCTGTCTGTTACCTAGAGCCATTTTTTTTTTCTGTTGCTAACTTCACGTCAGATACCTAGAGCTATTTATTGTTGATCCACTATATTTTCTCTCATGACTGAAGATGCTCTTTGCCATAGTTCTGCTCAACATTTCCACCTGGATATTCCACAGGACCCCCACAACCTCGTCTTGGCTTCTTTGGATATAAGCTTTTTCCATTCCCCAGAGGTGCAATTTTCAAACCTTGGTGAAATATTTAAAATCTCTGCAGGAAGACCAGTTGTCAAATCATTATTCTTTCCCTTACCATTGGAAAGCTACTTATTTTCACGTGATTATCAGAAGATTAAATGGAATAGTACATGAAAAGTCTCACGCAACATATGGAAAATGGTCAATGTTCAATGAGTGTCATCTGAACTTAAAGAAAAGTAGTAACCAAGCCTCCCATTAAAACATCCCATTAAATAAGCATTAGCAGGCCAATTGTTTTTATAAGTGTTAAGTGGGAAGGCCAGTGCCTGCTTGTGGGTTCCAAATCCCAGCTCCAACATTTACCAGTGGTGTTAGCGCTGGATAACTGACCTAGTAATTCTGTACTTTTCTCATTTTAAAAAATGGGGGAAAAGCAGGACCTAGTGCACAGTATTGCTGTGAGAGTTAAACAAGGAAGTGTGAAGCATTTTACCTCAGTTCTAAGCACAAGAAAAGCACTCCACTGATCTACCTGCTGTTGTATTGTTTAACAAAATCCTACTACAGTGAGACAAGTTGCACAATACTTACACTCAAAATCATTTATGAATGTTTATCATATACTTAAATCCAAAATTATATCTCAAAATAACTGTAGTCAACAAAGGGCAAGTTTTCTCTTACACAAAGCAACCTGGGTTCCTGATCATAGCAGCAATACACCCTAACTACATGCCAATTGTGGCCAGATAGGCAAGGTAAGCCCTGAGACTACACCAGACTATCTACCTGTTCAGGCCAGAGAGAATACCATCGTACCTGCTGCTTTAGCCCAAATGTACTAAGCACCCACAGGTAGGTAACAAGGGAGTCAGGAAGGTCCCAAACAGATCAGTTTTGCAGCAAGAGAGATCTTTTTCTTTCTGAGACTCTTTTTTCCTTTTGTTTGATTTATTTTATTCTTTCGACAACAAGAACAGTAAATGAGGATACTTCACCCATAACTCCCTCCTCAGGTCTTCATTCTCAAATCTACTCAGCTGATTTAGAAGATCCTCAATCAAGTGCTTCCTTCTAACTCTGAGATAAAAATGGGCATGAAAGCTAATTCAGGCTCTTCTTGTTCCACAATTCCTGCCAAACAAGCTGCAAGTTTTTTCTCCTGGAGAAAAAAAATGTTTCACTTAATTTTGTAATTTGCCCTCTTAAGTAGGAATTCATAAAACTGAATAAATCAGTTCTGTCATTAAGTATATAGGAAAAAAGGAGGGCAGGAGAGACAGAATATCAATTTTGAAACCAAGTTGCAATCTGGGATCACTTAAGTCTGTTGAAAAAACAAAGAGCAACCAAATATACAAGTTCTATAAAATTATTATTGGAATCTTTTATTTTTTTATTTAGAGAAAAAAAGCGAAACAGGAAAAAGAGTAGAAACAATATAGGATTCCAAAAAAAATAATAACAGTAAGAAATCACTAGTTGATAAATTACATATTGTCATCTTAGAAATAGTTGTTCAAGTTACAAAATCAAAGCATAAACAACAATGACACTGTAACCATTCTGATTTGATGATCCAACAAAAACTTAGTATGGTTAGCTATCTCACACACTTATATATACAGTTATATCCTTCAGAGCACTTTCCTTCCTTTTCATTTTTACAATATCTATTATACATCTTGGATCTTATTACTCCTTCAGTTTTTACTATTTGTTACACTAGAGATACAATGTGATATTTACAAATATGAGTTACTTATTATTGGACTCAACAAAATGAGCAAAATGAAAATTTTGTATCTTTCATTCTCTTCTGTTAACTATTTTATTAATGATCATACTTAAAACTCATAAATCTATTTTACATTTTAAAAACATGCAAAAGTACTTTAAGCACATGTATTTGAGCATTTTACATACATATATCTACATATGCAACAGTAAAAGTGGTAATATATAGTTAACACTTGGGTACATACTTTGTGATAAGCACTACTCTAAATGCTTTACTCATTCACAAATTTAATCCTTGTAAATATAATGGGATAGGAATTATCTGATGTATCTTCTAGGGTTTTTTTGGGGTGGTGGTGGTGTGCTAGGGTTCAAACTGAGAACCTCACACATGTTAGGAGCGTATCTCCGGGTACACCCCAGCTCCCTAGTCATTTTTAGTTATCCAATTTTAAGCCTAACATCATTTTTCAGGATACAATGACAAACAGAACCTCCTCAACTGTGACTGTAGACTAAAAAGGTGCAATTTTTTACAACTTTCATTATGGCACCATCAGAGTATCAGCCTGTTGTGGGGCCCTAATTTCAAGAATCCTTTGCCACCTTTTTTCATGGTGTGTTTTAGAATGAACACCCTTGTACACTGGGGCCAGTCCTAGTCAGGCCCAAGTTATTTGTATACTCTGAGAACTATTCATCCCACTACAGGCTGCCACTGCCAACTTCAAAGATAAACCTGTAGCTAGGCCAATTGTTCAGGTCTGTCCCTTGCTACCGAGGCCTTAAAATGCCTGTAGGTTAAGCTAACTCCAATGTGACAGTCTCCTGGGTTTTGAATACCATAAGCATTGGTCTTACCAATGGGCTTCCTTTCACTCCCAAAATATCATACTCTGAAAGAATTTATCATATGATTTATGTTAATGAAGAAAAAAGGCATACATTAAATGAATTTTTAGAAGTGAGTCAGCATACAGTAGGTTAATTTTTGACAGAAGATTAAAGACAAGTGGAAATTGACTGAATACGACACAACACTGTATATTTGCTGAAGTATCCTGAAAAATAGAAATGATGGGACTGTTGATCAATTAAAAGAGAGAACACTTACAGTTTACCTCATAGCGTTAAACTCCATCTGATTTAATGTTTCCATACTTCCAGCCAAGGCAATCAAAAGTACCAGTCAGTAGCACTTGTAGTAGAAAATGTGTTTTAACATTTATCAATAGAAAGTGCACAAACCTAGTGTTTTTGATGCCCATTTAATTTACTAGGTAATGATAAACTCTGAATGCTTTTCAAAGAGTCTGCTTAGCTGCAACCTTAATCACAGCATTTGAATTAGCTCAGATGGATTTAGTAAACAGCAGGGTGACAAATGTGGGTAGCTGATAGCTCATTCATGCTCTCTGCTAGGCAAGGGTTGATATACTTAGTAAGATCCTGTTTTAAAAAGTAAAAACAGCTAGCATATGATGTGAAAAGGCTTGGAGTTCAGTCCCCAATACTAGAAGAAAAGAGGGGAGTGATTGTTAATTATGTTATCGGAGTAAAAAATACACATTCTTAATAGAATAAAATTGTACACAATTGCTGGGTGTGGTGGTACATGCCCATAATCCCAGCACTCTGGAGACTAAGGCAAGAGGATTACTGTAAGTATGAGGCTAGCTTGGGCTACAAAGTGAGTTTAAGGCCAGCCCTGAATTGCATAATGAAACCCTGTCACAAAAAGACAAAACAAAACAAAATTATCTAATTGCCAAAGACCCAAATTTTCATGGATCTAAAGAACATCTAAGAGGAAAAGGGGAAAGGAGAGGAAATGTAAAGGGAAAGAAAAGAGTAAAAGAAAGGAGCACTCTCTCAGCTCTTGCACTGGCAACAAGAACTTTCTATCTGTGTATCTAGAAAATAAAGAGGGAGCCTACACCAGGACCCTTCCTCAAAGCTGCAGGACTCTGCTGAAATGCAGTGTGGTCACGTTAAGAGTGTGACTTTAGTAATACCGAGGAGAGTGTGATCAGATTTCTAGCCTTTTCCTTTTGTACACACTCACATTTTCACAGCAGTCCCTGACCTGATGGCTGATCAACTGAGGTTTCTCACGAATATCTGTCACATGTCTGCCAGTGCTCAGGCTATAAAACTGCAGTTTTTGAGGGGACTTAATTTTCTCATATGTCCTTCTATTCAACCGTGATTTTGCAAAGAACAGGTTTTTCAAAACTTCACATACAAGGTTGTAGCAGAAATACATTATATAACTATAAACATGCTGTACTTACCAAGTTCATTTTCCAAGGAGATCTTCTATATGCTTCTCCATAAAAATTGAGCCAGTCAGTAAGTTCATCTATTTTGAAAATCTTTTCAGGCAGGTGATATTTGGTTTTATTTACCTTTAATAAAGTATGATACATAAGAAAGTTTTATGCTTAAAAACATTTTGCTTAGTGGTTGTTAATTATACTATCAGAGTAATTAATAGACATTCTTAGTAGTCAAAATAAAATTTTATCTCATTACCTAAGACCCAAATTTTCAGACATAAAGATATCTTAAGGTCTAATAGTAGGCATTGATGTTATGATGATAAACTTTTAGTAACTTTTAATTCATAAGAAAATTTTAAAGAATTGTAAGTCTGAAGAAAAAAACAGTATGAAACCAAGGTACTCAGGTCTCCTTTATAGCTTAACAATATGCCATTTAGACATGTTCTCACTGCTCAGACTTACATGGAACACTCTCCTACTACCCTGTGGGGTAATTTTCCAGCCCTCCATCCCACGACAGCAACAGGATTATTCTCTCTCTCTTTCTCTTTCTCTCTCTCTCTCTCTCTCTCTCTCTCTCTCTCTCTCTCTCACACACACACACACACACACACACACACACACACACACACACACACGAATGCAGGCATGCATACAGACACATGAACACACTGTTATCAGCGAGTGAAGATGCTGAATAATAATGACACTAGATGCTTTAGACATTAGTAACCATTATTAATGTTTGATCTAGGTAAACGGATATAGTCCTGGCCTAAATTACTAATTCTCAGGATGTCTTCTGAAAACCATTTTTACCTGTGTATACTGAGACCAGTCATCCAGAATATTCTCACTCACTTTCACTCAGGCCCCAACTAATCCAGGCCTCCCAGTGTTACCACCTGAAGCACTTCGCTGCTGTTAACTACGGTCCTCTGGACTCTGCTCATCTCAGCCCTGCGCTGGCATTTTTCTTCAGGTCCTCAGAGGCACTGAGAAAGTAAGTACTTCTCATGACTGCTTAAGGTCACTGCCCTGAGCTGGAAAGTACCAGTAATATCAAGTAGTGTTACTAGTTAGGGTAAGAAAAGAAAATCAGGAGGGCTTTTGTCGCTATTTCAGCATTTCTCATGATGCTCTTTTTGATTTTAAGGTTTTTTTTTTTCCTTTTTTTTTTTTGAGACAGGGTCTTGCTATGTAGCCCAGGCTGTCCTTGAACTTATGGCAATTCTCCTGTCTCTGCCTCCAAATGTTGAGATTATAGGCGAGCACCACCATGTGTGGTATCATGACGCTCTTTTTAAGTAACAAGCTCATTAAAAGACATTTTTCTTGAGCTCTTCAATAAATTTCTCAATTTTTAAAATACTGTTAAATTTTGAGAATCTTTCCCTTTCATATAAAACTTTATAGTTGTTCAAAGTAGCCAGTATTCTCCAACAGAATGACAGGCTTTTTTCTTTAGCAATATGATAGATTAGGTACTGCTAGTCATCAAATACAATTAGAAATACAGGAGAAACAGTCACTTATGACATTACTGATTTTGTAAGTAGAGGTGGAATAATCAGATCAAAAACTAAGTGAAGGCATTTGTCCTAAGAGCATTTGTCAAATGAACTGAACTAGATCTTTAATTTTTCAACATTTGGGATTTAAAGAAAGGAAACAAAGGTCAGACTTTTCAAGTTTGGGACTCAATAATAAAAGAAAGTACCTCCATAAACCTAGGACCCAAAAGACTCAGAGTGAGGGTGACTAAGGGATGAATGTTTTCCTTCTTCCTTTTACCCTTTATGAAACCACCTTCACCTGAACCTCAGGACCACAGAGAAATTCTAGGAGGTTTCAAAGGTGCTGTTGGGGAGAAATACTTCCCACAAGATTTGTAATTATAAAAGGACTCTGCTACAAGCTTGTACATCAGCTCCTACCTCCAGGACATCCAAACGCTTTAAGAATTTAAGCATTTCCAGAAAGGTGGCAGAAACAATTTTTCTCTGAAGAAACCTTACCCATTAAATAATTCCAAAAGACAAAGTTCCAAGGAAATGGAGATCACTCACACATGCAGATCACAAAACACATGAGAACACAGACACTAGGAGCTGTTAGGAAAAACAAGAAATGACAGAAACTGTCCTATGAAGCTTTCAAATACCAGAGTTATAAGGTACATACATTTAAATAATAAAAGGGAAGCTTGAAAAGAATGAAGTGGAGAAGGATATAGTCCATTCATAAATATTTTGAAAAGTGAAAAAATTTAACATAATGTCTAAAGAAATATATACAGTATATATAATCATACAGTAATAGAAAGAAATTATTAACCCAAAAGCCAAGATCATGGCTACCTGTAGGAGTTGTATGTCAAGTATAGTCTGTGAGGGATACACAAGTATTTCAAGAATACTGAAAATATTTTGTCAAACTATATTTAGATATTCTATATAGATGTCCCTCAGTCTCTATGAGGGCTGGGTTTCAGGACCCTCGGAGGACACCAACTCAGGTCCCTTGTATAAAAATACACAGCACATGTATACAACCTAAGCACATTCTCCCATACACTCTAAGTACCTAGATTACTTTAAATATTTAACATAATGTAAATGCTATGCTAATAGATGTTACTCTGTGTTTTTATAGAATAATAAAAGAAAAAAGTCTGTAGATATGTGGTACAAACACAACTCTTTTCCTCAAAGTACATTTTTAATCTAGTTGAATCCACAGATATAGAACTCATGGATATCAAAGGTTGACAATATATCACTTTACATGACATTTAAAACCATTTAAAAATGGCAATATAAACATCATTGTTTCATGGTCTGTTTAAGAGTCAGACCAGTTAAAAAAATTTAACTGCCAAATACTATACAGACATAAAGGTTTCTAGAGAAACCCTTACCCTATGCAGCTTTTTCAATATTTCTAGAAGAGCTTATGACAATTATTCACATCACTTTCACTCCAATAATGCAGTTGAGAGCTGATGGCTCTTTTAAACATCTGGACAAGGCTGCTGAAACCAGATTCTTGCAGAGTTGCCCAGTATTCCTCTGAGGAATACAAAAAAACAAAAACAAAACAAAACAAAACAAAAAAAACCAAATGTAGTTTCTAGGATGTAGTTTTTCTCTTGGATTCTTAGAGACAAAAAAGGATCAGTATTTCCCCTAAATCATAACAAAGCATAATAATATACATCATAATTACAAAGACATACTTTTAATAAATTCTTCAGTGAGTAATAAAATTGGTAATTACCACACAAGTATTTAAAAAGTATTGGTGATGCTACATTTTTTAAATCCTGGGAAAATTCCTTGACAGTTAATAGAAAAATGTATTTAATTTGCAAAAAAGGGGGCAAAATTAATTTTACACTATTTGTTCAGATTTAACAACATAGCTAAAAAACTGAATTAGGCATTGTTTATGATTGTCTGGCCCTTTGTGGATTGCCAGCCTAAGTTTTAAACTCTTAAAAAATACCTTTCAGAATTAAAAAAACAAAAACTTTTCACATTATCTAATAAAATATAAGAACAGACTTCTTTGGGCTCAATATCCTTCAAAAATGCCATTAAAATCTGCTGATACTCCTAAAGGTCATTTTTTATGCACTGGAAAGATAGGAAATGAGGGGAAAAATCAGGATATGGGGCAGCCCAAAGGGCAAGTGACCTGGGCTCTTAGTAAAAATAAAAAGTTGTTTGATACTTTTTGAGAAAAGTGGAAAAAATCTGAATATATTCTGGACATTAGATAATGTTATGCAATTATGGTGAATTTTCTTAGATATGATAATGTGTTATGACATAGAGTTCTGTATTCTTAGATGAATACGATAGTGCAATGAGCGAAATTTTATATCTTCAACTTGTGCTCAAATAGTTAAGCAAAACCAGAATGCAGTCTGTACAGACAGCACACAAATGACCACGCTAACTACTGACTCTAGGACAGAGGATCCGTGTTAATCACTGTACTGTTCTTGGTCTTTTATCGGTACCAGGGATCGAACTCATGACTGCCTGCTTGCAAGGCAGGCGCTTATGCCCCTGAGCTAAATCCCCAGCCCCTAATCACTGTACTGTTCTTTCAATTTCTCTATGTTTGTGAAACTTTATAAGGAAAATTTAGGGACAAAGGATCTCATGACCAAGTCATGCAGTACTATCCCAAGAAATCTACAAAGATGCTAGAATGATCTATTTTAGAGGCCCATAGTAATTATTATAGCATCCTTCGATTATGCTAAGAACACGAGCACACGAATGACTTTGTAATCATCTAAATTTTGCTGTAACTTTACTGGGCCTATCTTATCATTGAGAAGACAGGAAAAATATTGTCTACAATGAATCATCAACCTTACCCAGACTCCTGATTGATCATTCATTTTACAAATCATTTCTGCAAATGGGACCACCAGACTCTCCCAGTAGTTAAAATCATGCATTACAGGACATTCTGTGAGAAGGACGAAAACTTTTAAAGCTTCTTGGCGTAGAGAATGAAACAGTAGTTTTTTGAGCAGATGATCCCTGAGACAGGTGGTTATCTGTGGTTAAGAAGAATCAGGAAAAATTCACTCAAAACTAAGCAGGAACTAGGTGCAACTTACTCTAAAAAACAATGTATGGAACCTGGAATTTCATTCCATTAAAAAATTTTAAGAATTAAAAAAAGAAATAGTAAGAATCATTTAGTTTCTCCAAAATCCATGTTGACAACTTATTTTTTCTAGCCTCCCAAATACTGGAGGTCCAAATATGTGAGATGTGTTCCCTCCAAGAGAGAAGAGATCAAGGAGAAATCACATATGCAAAAGAGACACAGGGTGAACGATGGATTCAGAATTGATACACAGCTGCCTCAACCATTACTACACCTTCCTCACTGTCATATCTAGTTTTCATATGTGTGGCACTGCAGATTGAACCCAGGGAGCTCTGAGATGTATCTCCATCCTTTTGTATTTTTGAGACAGGGACTTGTTAAGTTGCATAGGCTGGTCTAGAACTTGTGATTCTCCTGCTTCCACCTCCCCAACAGGTGGGACTACCTAAGCGATTGCTTTCTTTCTTTCTTTCTTTCTTTTTTTTTTGAGACTGGGTTTCACTGCGTAACCCAGATTGACCTCAAACTCATGGTGATCCACCTGCCTCAACTTCCTAAATGCAGGATTATGGGTGTGCACCATCATGCCCAGCCTCTCACACCTCAGAAGAATATTTCAGAACCCAAGAAACCAAAATTTAAAAAAAAACACAAACAAAAACAAAAAACATGGCTCATCTTCTGAGAACACTGCCTATGTGTGACCATAACTGCTAGTATCTATGCCTTTCAATCTCCTCATCCTTTCCCCAATTCAGAATGCAACTGTTCAGGAAAAGCCCAAATTGAATTTGCAATTTGTGTTTTGTGTACTCATAACACTAATTACATGTTGGCTCCGATCATTTGTTTAAAAAGCCACTATTAAGACCAGCTAGTACTTATGGAGTACTGTTTGTCAGACAGTACATGTTCATTGGTCATTTAATCCTTGCAGCTTCTCTAGAACACAAGGCTTATGATTAGCCCCATTTGATAAAATGAGAAATCTGTGCTTCAGAAAACTTAGGGTCACTCTGCTATTTGGAATCTCCCTTACATATCCCTGACTCTAAGACTCAAACTCTAAAAAAAAAAACCTAAAGTATGAGATACTGGCTGAGGAGTACCCTAAATGTATAAATTTTGTATCTATTTTTGTATTAAAACATTACATTTGGCTTCCACTATGAGGTTAGAGCTAACATGTATCTGACAACTATTTTAACATTTCAATGCATAGGACATTCCTACCTCTCTGCTTATCAGCCATAACCCACATCTGCCGCCCTCTTTCAATCTTTAGAACCGTGTGATCATTGTCAAGCCACTTGCAGAGTATTTCACCTGCAGAGAAGACCCTTCGCCAGGGTAGCCACCCGAAAACTTCCCCTTCATGTACCACCTTTGTTTTACATACAGCTGACCATTCACTAACCTAACAGCACCTGATTCCATCTGAAAAAGTTTACTGTGTACCAGTTATGGTCTGAGCCAGGCACTAGGGAAGACAAAGCTCTGCAAGCACACCTGGTCTTCACACTAATACGTGCACAGGTGTGTCTGTCTCCCTAAATAAATCAAGATCTTCTCAAGGTCAGGGAGCATGTCTCACTTTCCATCAAAAGTCATTACTACCTATGACAGGTACAGAAACAGAAGGAGAACAAAAGTGTAAAAGCAAGAACTCGATTGTTTAGTGAATAAATGAAAGAATACCAAAAACTCTGCAAGCCCCATAGTACAAAATCCCCAGAGAGAAATACTAGAGGGGCTTACAATCAAATTCTCCCCATCTGAAACAACAGGAAAAAATGCTCTCCCTAAGACTATGTCTTGTGCACATTATATCCTATTTTTATGGCACAACCCAATACATAAGAAGGGTTCTTTGTCCCTTCAGATGCAGAGTTGGCCTTATATTTTTGAGGGCTATTTCATAGCTATGTTCAGTGACAAGGACTCAGAATTTTACGGCAGGTAAATTGAATAGACCCCATCAGAAAGATTTTAACTAATCAAATCAAATGCACAGGATCAAATGTTGATAAAATAGCTCTTAGGTAGTTCTTGGACTAATACTACAGGTACCATTAAGTTCTAAAGTGATGATAAAGGGACATAATTAGCTTTACATTTACATCCCTAACTGCTCAGGTTCTCCCAAAGTTAACAGAAATAAACTTTCCATATCCTCTTGACACAAAACGTGAGACTTAACCTTCAGTTAAGATACAGCATGGCTGTGGTAAGCAGGGCAACAGAACAGGCAAAGGATCTAGGAGGAATGAGGGGGTAACAGGAGCAAGGCTTGGAGAGACAGAGAATGACAGATACAGAAACAAAGGGAGACCTAAAGATGGGGAGCAGCATAGGAAGAGAGAGAGGAAAGGGAAGAGAAGGGTAGGGAAGAGGACAAAGAAGGGGAGGGAAAGACTGGGGTGGGGTGGGGCACAGAAAGCACATTCCTAGATCAACCAGTGCAACAGAACAGGGCAATAAAATAACAAAGCTTGCCTCAAAAAAGGTTAAATTAGCAAAGAAAATATATTTGAAGCATCTACAAGTAGAAAGCATGAGATATTAGAAGCTGTGTTAAAGCAGGAACTGTTCAAGCGGGAGCAGTACCAGAAAGACTGAGAGCATCCTATCTCCAGAAGAGGAAGAAGTGTAATGGAACAAGATAGGAAGAAGTCAGGGAGTTCTAGATCAGAAAATTTATTCTTTGCATATAATATGTTTTAGTTATCCTAGTTGCCAAACTTAACAAATCCTTAACTTCCTGAAGCCCTAAGCTGAAAGATTTTCTTTAGAATCTATACGTATGTATGCATACATGCGTGTTCTGTGTACAGATGTATTATTTACACTATCTATCACATACACTACTAATGTAAACACCCTAGAATGGCAAACTGCCAAATCTAGTTCAGTTTAGAAAAAACTTGCAAAATTTTAAAGTTTTGTAGGAAAAATTCTATGGTATTTTCTTTCACTGTGTTAGCAATCCAGTCCTTTTGGGTTAGTTCCTTGAAAGTGTTTCTTGCTTTATTTAAATCCAAATGAATAGACATGGTTTTTGCAGCCACTCTGTAGAAGAAAAATAGATAAATATTTGGTCAAACAAGAAAAGACACTTCAAAATGAAGTATTTTATTAGATCCTCTATCTTGAGGCAAATTTTCTTCTAGTGCTTACCCCATTATAAAATTACCTTTATTTTAATTTTCTAGTAACTGTAATAATTTGGCTGCATACAAACACAACTGAAAATGTATTAGACAAAATATTACTTCTAACATGGCAATACAAGTGAAGGCTGCGTTAACGATCTATATTTTAAGACTTTAAATCACAGATTGTCTTTTCTTACATGTGTAACAGGGGGTGGGTATTTAGCTCAGTGGTATAAGCGCCTGCCTCGCAAGCATGAGGTCGTGAGTTCAATCCCTGGTACAAAAAAAAAATGTGTAACGGGTTGGTGTGCAGTTCAGCACGTGGCCTAGCATGTGTGAGGCCTGGGGTTTAACCCTGAACACTGCAAACATTTTTAAAAAGTTTAAGTTAAAGGAATAACCATTAAATATTTACTCTCCAGTTGCAAAAAAGTAATATGATTGTTTCTTTAAATTACATAAACTGAAAGTAGGGAAGAAAAGGAAGAGCTTCACAGCAGTAAATTATTAGTATTCCAACAGAAAATTGTAATAAAACCTAGGAATATCTGTATCCATCAATTATATTTTGCTGAACTGAACAGATACACTGTCTGAAAATAGATATATTCTTTGTAAAATAATATCAATAGTATCTACAAGTAGGAAGCATTCTTTTAAAGACATAAATTTTAATATTATACAAATATACAGGAAAAGAAGTAAAAATCCATTTTTTCGTAATAACTTACAATTCAAACTGGGGTTGGAGGTATACCTCAGCTGTAGAGTGCATCCTTAGCAAGCAGGAGCTCTGGATTTGATGCCCAAAACAACACTGCCCACAAAAAAAAATTTAAAAAAATCAATATCCAGCTACAAGGAAATGGTTAATACATTAAGAAACAGCATACAACCATTCAAATGCTGCAGAATACTGAACAACAAGGAAATGAATACAATGAAAAATGGACAAAAATATTAAATACAAGGCAAAGTAGGAAACAACACACTCTTCATATGTAAGCACACATGCACAAGCACACCAGAACTGAACCCAGGGCTTTGCATGTGCTAAACACACATTCTGAGCTACACCTCCAGCCTAGTCCAAATTTTCTATAAAAATATGTACATGTTAAGTCTGACTTCTGTTTTTATTTTTTTCAGACAAGGTCTCTTTAGGGTTGGCTGGGCTACTCCTGAATTTGTAGTTCTGCCTTAGCCTCTCAAGTTGCTGGGATTAAAAATGTGAAGCAGAACCCAGCTGGGATTTTGCTTTTGTTTTCTGCAGTACAAGGGGCTAAACACAAGGCCTCAAGCATACTAGGCAAGCACTTTGCCACTGAGATACATCTTTTTTTTTATTTAAAGAGAAAAAAAAAACAAAACAAAACAAAGCAGTAAAAGGGTACAAGTAATACAGAATTTCAAGAAAAAAATATACAGTAAGAAATCACTAGTTAATAAATTACATATTGTCATCTTAGAAACAGTTGTCCAAATTACAAAATTAAAGCATACAAAGTGGACATTCATACAGTGAGAATGCAGACAGTTCTGTTCAGTGATCCAACAAAAACTCAGTAATGTGGCTTCTATCCTACACACTTAAATATACATGCAGTTATATCCTTTAGATCACTTTATTTTCCTCTCTTTTTTACAATAACAATTATACTTTTTGGGTTTTATTACTCCCACAGTTCTTATAACTTTTTTTTTGAAGAGAAAAAAAAAAAACAAATGTGACAAAGCAAAACAGAGTCAGTTAGAATGGAAGGATGGACTTAGTACATGCTGCAAAAACAGAATACCAGGTGATCAACAATGGTTACCATTATGCCTCTTGCTATTTTTAAAAAGAGTTGCCTGTATCATCAGGTATAATAGAATTGATCAAAACAGTACAGAACAAGACCAATAAAACCTCCGTTGGAGACCTTACAGGACTTCAAACAAAGATAATAGTCAAACCATAATGAGTATCATAGTAAATCTTATTGTCTTCAAAGTGGTTGCCTATACCTTCAAACTTGATACTATCAAACAAAACAGAATAGAGTAAAATCAGTCAGAACAAGATGGGGAGAGCAATACAGGGGTTCAAGTCAGGTTATTAGGAAAACAAAAAAATTACTATAATATATCCCGCTATTTTTTAATTTAGTTTTCCCTTAAGTAAAAAAAATAAGAAAAAAATAAATTAATTTAAAAAAAGGAAAAAAAAGGGGGGGGGGATTGAGATAAAAGAGGACATAGCAACAGAACAACACAGGTCAGAACAAACAATTCAAGCATCATTGTGTTTCACCACCATATAACCTGACATAAGAGTAGTCACCATATAGTGTCTCTTTCCTTGAAATATTTGAGTATAACTTCATATACTATAGCATCAAACATATCAAGACAGTGTGAAGCCATTCAGGAGAATGAAAGTATTACAGGGTATTTAGAACCAGCTAACAGAAAACGAACAACAGTTTCTATATTATCTCTTTGCCTATAAAGTATTTTGTTTATACTATCGCATATAGTAAAATATAATAAGATACAACATGTTAAAACCAATGGAAACAGATGAACAACAGTTTGATGGGACTTCAAAACAAGATGATATTAAATCAGCACTAGCTATTATGATGTCTTGTTTTCTTCAAAATAGCTATTCGTACTATTACAGACAATAAAATCGGACAACCCAGATAAAAACCATTCCAGTTAATGACTGAAAACATTATATGGCTTCAAACCAATATGATTCTTATCATTTCTTACACTAGGGAAACTATTCGGTATTTATACATGTGAGTTTAATTTATTTCACTTATGAGTATGGTCTCAAGCTGTGTCCATTTATTTATAAATATCTCAATGTGATCATTCTTTATAGCTGAATTGTACTCCATTGTATAAAAATACCACAACTTTTTTATCCATTCCTCAGTTGATGGACACTTAGGTTGTTTCCAAGATCTGGCTATTACAAACTATGCTGCTATAAACATGGGTGCACATATATCACTGTGGTATGATGCTTTCAGTTCTTCTGGGAATATGCCTAGAAGTGGAATAGCTGGGTCAAATGGGACTTCCAATCCCAGCTTTCTGAGAAATCTCCAGAATGACCTCCACAATGGTTGCATCAGTCTAAACTCCCACCAACAGTGCAGAAGAGTTCCTTTTTCCCCACAACCTCTCCAGCATTTGTTGTTGGTGGTTTTCTTGATCTTGGCCATTCTTTCAGTAGTGAGATGAAATCTCAGTGTGGTTTTAATTTGTACTTCTCTAATGACTAATGATGATGAACATTTTTCATGTATTTTTTTGCCATTTGTATTTCTTCATCTGAGAAGTGTGTATTCATCTCAGATGCCCATTTTCGGATTGGGTCTTTAAATTTTGGGGGTTTGATTTTTTAAATTTCTTTATATGTTTTAGACAGAAGTCCTTTCTCTGAGTAGCAGTTCACTAAGATTTTTTTTCCAGGTTGTGGGTTTTCTTTTCACTATGCTGGAGATTTCTTTGTACATTCAGAAACCTTTTAATAAGAGGTAATCCCAGTTATTGACTCTGGGAAGTATTTCTTGTGTGGTTGAGTCCTGTTCATGAATTCTCTACCTACTCCTATGTCTTCAAGGTTTCTACCCAATTTGTCCTCCAATAGATTTAGTGTTTCTGTTTTAATATTTAGAACTTTGATCCATTTAATTTTATTTTACTACATGGTGATAGGCATGGATCTAGTTTTAGTTTTTGGTATATGGAGAGCCAGTTTTCAAACACCATTTATTAAAGAGACTGTTGTTCTTCCAGTGAATATGTTTGGCCCCTTTATCAAAGATAAGATGGTTGAGTGTGTTTGTAGTTGTGGTTGTATCTTCTAATCTATTCCACTGATCTTCGGCTCTGTTTTGGTTCCAGTAACATGTTGATTTTACTACAGTTACTTTGTAGTATAACTTCAAGGGATTGTGATGCCTCCTGCCTTGCCTTTGCTACTTAGAACTGTACTTGCTATTCTATGTCTCTTCTTGCTCCAGATGAATTTTATGAGTGATTTCTTGAGATCTATGAGGAATGTTGAATATTTTTATTGGGTTTGCATTGAATCTGTATAACAGTTTTGGGGGAATGGCCATTTTCACAATATTTATTCTTCCTATCCATGAGCAAGGGATGTCTTTCCATTTTCTGAGATAATCTTCGATTTCATTTTTCAGTATATTATAATTTTCCCTGTATAGGTCTTTCACTTCTTTTGTGAGAGTAATTCCTAAATATTTCATTTTTTTGGTTGCTAGTGTGAAGGATATGGCTTCTCTTATTTCTCTCTCTGTGATTTTGTTGTTAGTATATAGGAATGCTATTGATTTTTGAGTATTGATTTTGTATCCAGCCACATTGCTGAATTTAATTATTATGTCTAGGAGTCTTTCAATGGAGTTTTGGGGGTCTTCTATGTAGAGTATCATATGTCATCTGCAAATAATGATAATTTAACTTCTTTTCCTCTTTACGCCTTTAATTTCTCTCTCTCGTCTAATTGCTCTGGCTAGTATTTCCAGTACTATGTTGAATAGGAGCGGTGATAAGGGACATCTTTGTCTTGTGCCTGATTTTAAAGTAAAGGCCTTCAATTTTTGACCATTTAGTATGATACTGGCTATTGGTTTGTCATATACAGCCTTTATTATATTGAGGTAAAGACCATCTATTCCAATTTTCTGCAAGGTTCTTATCATAAATGAATGTTGGACCTTTTCTTTCTTTTTTTTATTTAAGGAGAAAAAGAAAAAAACAGAAAAAGGGTATAAGTAATACAAAATCAAAAAAATAAACAGTAAGATATCACTAGTTAATAGATTACATATTCTCATCTTAGATATAGTTGTTCAAGTTACAAAACTGAAGCATATAAAGTAGACTTTCAAACAGTGAGAGTGCACACAGTTTTGTTCAATGATCCAAAAAAACTCAGTAATATGGTTATCTATCTTATACACTTAAACATATATGCAGTTATAACCTTTAGAGCACTTTCTTTTCTTTTCTTTTGTACAATGACAATTACACATTTGGGTTTTATTACTCCCACAGTGCATATTACTTTTTTTGAAGAGAGTAAAACCAAATGTGACATATCAGAACAGAGTCAGTCAAGTCAAAAGGATGGACATAATAGATAATGTAAAAACAAAATACAAGGTGATCAACAATGGTTACCATACTGCCTCTTGCTATTTTAAGAAGAATTGCCAGTTATAATAAAATTGAACAGAACAGTAAAGAATAAAACCAAAGCATTGGAGACATTACAAGACTTTAAAAGAAGATAATAGTCAACCAGAATGGGCGTCATAATGATTCTTATTGTCTTCACAGTTATGCCTATACTTTCAAAGTTGGTACTATCAAGCAAAGCAGAATAGGGGAAAATCAGTCAAAACTAGATGGTGAGGGCAATACAGGATTTCAAATCAAGTTAATAGGAAATCAAAGTAGGTTACTATAATGTATCCTGCTATTTTTTATTTATTTTTCCCTTAGTTAAAAAGATAAAAATAAAAAAGTAAATAATTTTTTTAAAAAAGGGGATTGAGATAAAAGAGGGCATAACAACAGAACAGCGCAGGTCAAAACATAACCATTTAAGCAAAATAGTGTTTCACCACACGATATCCCGACATAAAAATAGTTACCATAGTGTCTCTTTCCTTGAAATCTTTGAGTATAACTTCGTATACTGTAGCACCAAACATATCAAGACACTATAAAACCATTCAAGAGAATGACATTATTACAGGGTATTTAGAACCAATCGATAGAAAATGAACAATGGTTTCTGTAAAATCTCCTTGTCTATAAAAGTTTTTGCTTATATTATCATATATAATAAAATCCAATAAGATACAATCTTTTAAGACCGATGGAGACTGAAGAATACATGCTTGATGGGACTTCAAAACAAGATGATACTAAATCAGCACTAGCTATTATGATGTCTTGTTTTCTCCAAAATTGCTGTTCCTACCTTCTGATCTTCTCTGCCTCATTTCTGTTGAGCTCTTTTTCTGTTGTTAGTTATCAGTTTGTCTTCTTCATTTTGTTTTCTGCTCCATTCATTGTGGCCTCTCTGCCACTATTTCTGGAATCATGGTATTTTCCTTTTTAGAATATCCTGCAGTATTCTCTGTAGAGTTGAATTGGTGGTTGCCTATTCCCCTAGTTCCTCTTTGTCCTGGAAGCACCTTGTTTTTCCATCAATTTCTAGGGACAGTTGTGCAGGATATATCAATCTTGGCTGGAGGTTATTATCTTTCAAAGCTTGAATTATTTCCCCCCACGCTCTTCGTGATTTGATGGTTTGTGCCAAGAAGTCTGCTGTAATTCTGATGGGTGTTCCCTTGTAAGTGATCTGTTTCTTGTCTCTGATAGCTTTTAATATTCTGTTCTTATATTGTATTTCTGGAATTTTGATTATTATATGCCTGGGTGTAGCTCTGTTTGGGTTGTAGGTTGCTGGGGCCCTGTATGCCTCATATATCTGAGTGTTTTTACCATTTACCAAATTAGGGAAATTCTCCTGGATTATTTCTGTGAATAGCTTTTGTAGTCCATTTGTTTGTGTCCCCACTTCTTCTCTCATGTTCTTAATTCTTAAATTATAGATCCTCTTATCATCTTCTATTTTTTTATTGTTGTTGTTTGTTTTTTTGTTATTTTTAAGAAGTTTTTCATTTCATGCTCCCATCTTACAAATCTGTCCTCCAGTTCTGATAATCTATCCTTAGTTTCTTTCAAGCTGTTATGCCAGCTTTCGATAGAGTTTAGTTTCCTGGTAATCTCTTTGAACCTGCTTCACGTATTCTATGTTTTCTCTATTTTCCCCATCAAACAATTCTCCCCTTTTTTTCTGTTCTTCCATTCCACCATCTGTTTTTTCTTGGGCGGTACTTAGCATTTCTCTAACTATTCTGCCTATGTCTTGCTTCAGGTCATTAATAACTTCATTCATGAACTCGTCTATGAGGCTCTGGAGATAGCGCTTTATATCTATTGGTGCCATGTCTACTATTGCATGTTTCTCAGGTTTGGGGGCTGAGGACCCTTTCTTGTTGCTCCCTCTTCCCATATTCTTTGTTCCTTATATTATTTTATTATATTTTTCCTTATATTGTTTTATTAATCTTACCTTTTTATTTAGGAGAGAAATCAGCTATGGTGTCATTTAATGCCAGTTGAGTATAGTTAATTATGGCTCAAATATGCTCGGTACACGCTGGTTGGCAAAGGGCTGAGCCAGGGTCAGTAGATGGACTGGGAAAGGCTCAGACCTGGCCCCTGCCCCAGACTCAGTGCCATTCTTGTTCTGCTGGCCTCTGCATCATATAACCTTTTTTTCTGGAAAAGATCTGGTGGATCCCAGCAAAAGGAATCTAAAAGGAATTTATAATTACCTCTTAATTTTAATTGTTTAACATCAAAAAGATTGATTATAGTACAGTGCAGTACAGGCTTAACATAGAACATTAAATGGCTATTAACCATGGGTATTTTAACATTTAAGCACTGAAGAAATTTGTGACATTGTTTGGGCTGATTATTATTTAAGCATTTCTAGGCATTCATCTGGATCTGAAAGAAAACATTTGTCATCATACATTAGATAAATTTTTGTTTAAAAATTATTATTTGACTCCTGACCTCATGTTGGTCTGATCTGAACCTCCTGGCTGGAACACAAGGAAAAGGCAACAGAAACAATCCCAATTTTATATTTGAAGGCATGAATATACCATCAGATCAGCAACAATGAATTTTCTTAGTCATATGAACTTTAGTTGTGTCTCCCATAAGGCTATGGAAATTACTGGAGGCTCCAATTAATGAACAAGAACAGGTGGCCACTTTCTTGTTTATCAGTTGAAGTCCTGTCCAGTGTCTCCTCACCCCAAGGGATTTTGTTTAATCAATTTTAGCATCATTTTGACCAGCTGGCAAACTAGATGGAAGCTTGTTTTAAAATCTATAACCCAAATAAACCTTGATTAAATGATTTGAAAATGCAAAAGAGGCAAAAGAATTGTTGAGTTCAAATAAAAAGGAATAGCTGTTTACAGAGTAGGCTAATGGACAAACATGGACAGATGATCTGTACATTATAAATGAATTGAAAAAACAGACGACAGATATATAGACTGACAATCATCTTACAAAATTAGAGTTTCACTCAAATATATTTGTCCAATTTGAACTATAATAAAGAGACTAGTGTGAACCTTCTTGTAGATCAATTAATAGAGATCTCTTGAAATAAGAATACCAGAAAAGGAACCTAATTTATAGCTAATCTGAGATAGCTCAGAAAGTTAAAAAAGAATGGTTGGGCACCCCCACCTTGCTGTCTCACTGGAAAGCCGTGGGCCCCATCCCCTCCCACTGTGTCCCATTGCTGCCTCCTCTGTGCCTCTGCCCCCATGCACTGCCCACGAGCAGCCCAATGCCGTCCACGCACCTCCCCCTGCCATGAGCCAGACCCCCTCTCCTGGAGCACATGCAGCTGGGATGGAGGGATTGAGAAATTGGAGACTGGGGAGAAATGCTAGGGGAAGGATTAGAGATCCTAGTGGGCAAAGGGGGAGCAGAGGATGACGCAGCGGTCTCCGCCTTTGGCTGAGGAAGCTGCAGGATTTGGTATGTGAGATATAGGGGAGAAGCTGTAAAGACAGGAGCCGCATCCTAAGTGTGGGGATGGGGAGAGATCCTGGAGGAGCAGAGTAAGAGAAAGACACATCCTTAAAGTGAAAAAGGTCTTAAGGTGAAGGGTTTTTTCAACTTGCTGCCATTGTGATAAAAGAATAAATAAAAGATGAGCTTTTTGGTTTTTGGAAGTCTTTTAGAGGCCACAAGCACCAAGGTTATGAACCAGGCACCCCAGAAGTGTGTTTTTTGGGGGACAGGAAGTGGTCCCCATGACCAAATTAAATTGAAATGAGCCAAAACCAGACCATGGCTAACCAGAAGAAGGTTGTTCCCTAATCTTTTGGATGCATAGTTAATTGGTTCCAACTCGTGCCCCCTGGCCATCACCAAAAGGCACAGGTGGGGTCCTAGTGAACCACAGTAACAGTTCTGCCTCGGACTGTCCAAAGTATGTGAGAACTGCTACCCCAGTCCAGGGATGGAAAAAGAGAGATCCAGCGTGGGCCTGGCCCACAATCATGGAGTAACCCTTGGACAGGGTTGGCTCACCTGCGGTAAATGAATTAGGCCAGTGTTGTTTGTAGGCCAGCAGTGATAAGTTGAGCAGCTCCCGTGTGTTGAGAAATGAATTAATTCAGGATGCAGTCCAGTCCATGAATCGGCAGGGGACTCAAACTGGGAGGACACCAGGAGTCACTCACACTGCTGTTCCCAGTCGGGGAACCAGCTGATAGGACTTTTCTGTGCAATTAGAATAGAGAAAATATAAAGTAAAAGTGGCCTTTATTCTAAGAATGTGGAGAGAACCCCACAACCACTGGCATCTGGCTTTCTCTGCCAGACACATGCTGTGGGGGACATACATATAGCTTTGGTCTGGGGTGGTGCCTAAGGGGCATCACTGATGCGCAAGCAGCTAATTGGAATTCACTTTGTGCCACAGGTAAATTGCCTAGGGATGGGGAAAATGACCTCAAGGTAAACGTCCCTGGGTCCCACCTCTCACTATTATAGTGTCCTATCTAGGGAAAAATCCTTTCAATACCAAAATCAAAGAAAGACTCAACCAAAAGAGAACTACATGCCAATCTCCCTAATGAACATAGATGCAAAAGTCCTCAATAAAATCCTGACAAACAGAAGGCAGCAAGTGATCCAGAAGATTATACACTATGACCAAGTGAATTCATCCTAGGAATGTGAGATGGTTCAACATACACAAATCAATAAACATAATAAACCATATCAGCAGAGCCAAAAATAAGAATCACATGATCATCTCAGTAGATGCAGGAAAGCTTTTGGTAAAGTCCAACACTCATTCATGATAAGATCCCTATGGAAAATCAGAATAGATAGTCCATACCTCAATCTAATAAAAGCCATCTATGACAGCCAGCAGCATAGCAAATGGTCAAAGACTGAAAGCTTGCACTCTAAAATCAAGAAAAAAACAAGGATGTCTACCATCACCATTTCTATTCAATATAGTGCTGAAAACATTAGCCAGTGCAGTTAGACAAAGCAGAGAAATTAAAGGGCTAAGGATAGGAAAGGAAGAAGTTAAATTATCACTATTTGTAGATGACATGGTACTCTACACGGAAGACCCCCAAAACTCCGTTGGAAGACTTCTAGATGTAATAATCAAATTCAGTAATGTAGCTGGATATGAAATCAATAGCATCCCTGTATACAAACAACAAACTCACAGAGAGCATCCAAAAATTGAAATATGTAGGAATCAATCTAACAAAGGCAATAAATATCTATTTAGTGAAAATTACAGTACTCTGAAAAAAGAAATTCAAAAGGATCTCAGAAAACACAAAGACATTCCTTTTACATGGATAGGAAGAACAAATATTATGAAAATGGTCAATCTCCCAAAATTGTTATATAGATTTAAATCAATTCCAGTCAAAATACTGTGAACATACCTCACAGATCTAAAGAAATCATTTTCCTTGCTGGAGACCACTATGAAGCAGCTCTGAGCAGGATTTAAAATTAACTGATTGGCTTTCTATGTTTATCTGTGAGTCTGTCCTAGGCCTCAGACCCTTGCCTGGCGTGGGAGCTGATTCATAGTAAGTGAACCTCTATGAATCACTGGTCCTGGCTGAGGCCTGTAGTGGCCTGTGAGGCCAGAGAGACCTCAAAGGGCGAGATAAGGTCACAGCTGAAGACACCTTGGCTCCAACACTAATTAAGTAAATAGAGATTGTAGCTGAAGGAATTTCACTTTTCACACTCCTACCATAAATGTCAATCTGGAGATAGGATAGTTCTCCTAAATTGGCATAATTTGGTTCTGCTCATTTCCCATGCTTTCCTGAGTTTTTCCGCCCTTTGTTGTTGGACCTATTAAATATGGGGGGTGGTCCAGAGAATTCTTTGTCTTAGCCCTCAGAATCTTGAGCTCAGCTAAAGGGTTTTGACCATCCTGGAGCCCTAAATCATACCACTTGTCTCATTTTATTTAAGCCTTCATTGTATACTCAGTTTGGGAGATTAGGAATCTAGGTCAGGACCCGACAATTCCTAAAATTCTTCTGGAACCAGAAGAGATCTAGAATATCAAAGACAGTTCTGGGCAACAAAGGCAAGGCAGGAGGCATCACAATCCCTGACTTGAAGTTATACTACAAAGCTACTGTGATAAGATCAGTATGGTACCTGTCATGGTTTATGTCTGTGTCCCCCAGGCCTCACGAGTTTGAATTGTGCATTTGTTACTCATTCATTGTCTAGTGCTTGGATTGATGGTGTCAGTGCTCCACCCACAAAGGGGTGGAGCCATGATGTGATGTAATGGCAGGAAGAAGGTGTGTTTGCTCTTTGCTGGTTGGAGCTTGCTGTTTGCAGCCACCATAAGTGGCGACGCAGCCATGCCCGCCTGCCTGGGAGCCAACTGAGTGTGGACTGAAAGCTCCAAAAACTGTAAGAAATAAACCTTTCCTTTCCCAACTTTGGGCTTCAGGTATTTTGTCTCAGCGATGAGTTAAAAGTAACTAAGACAGTACCAGAATAAAAACAGACCTAAAGATCAATGGAATAGATTAGAAGATATGATCACAATTATAAACACACTCAGCCACTTTATCTTTGATAAACATGTACACTGGAAAAAATTGAGCCTCTTTAATAAGTGATGCTGTAAAAACTGGCTTTCCATGTGCTGAAAACTGAAACTAAACCTATACCTATCATACACTAAAGTCAAGATGGATCAAAATCTATTAACACAGGAACACTAAATATGCTAGAAGGCAAAGTAAGTATAAGTCTTGAAGACATAGGGTTGGCAGAGAATACATGAAAAAAGTCAAATTTCATGGGACATACTTCCCAGAATCAATAACTGGGATCTTATCTATTAACAATTTTTGAATGTTGAAAAAAATCTCCATCAGAGTGAAAATAAATCCTACCAATTGGGAAAAAATCTTAGTGAACTGTCCCTTAGACAAAGTACTTCTATCTAGAACATATAAACAATCAAAAAAATTAGATTTCCAAAATTCAAAGACCCAATCCAAAAATGGGCATCTGAGATGAATACACACTTCTCAAGTGAAAAAATATCAATGGTAATTAAATACATGAAAAAATGTTCAGTATGATTGGTCATTAGAGAAATGAAAATTAAAACCACACCAAGATTCTGTCTCACCCCAGAAAGAATGGCCAGGATCAAGAAAGCCACCAATAACAAATGCTGGAGAGGCTGTGAAGAAAAAGGAACTCTTTTGCACTGTTGGTGGGAGTGCAGACTGCTGCAATCACTGTGGAATTCACTCTAGTGTTTCCTCTAAAAGCTGGGATTGTAAGTCCCATTTGAACCAGCTATTCTACTTCTGGGCATATTCCTAAAAGAACTGAAAGCATCATATCAAAGTGATATATGTGCACCCCTGTTTACAGCAGCACAATTTGTAATAGCCAGATCTTGGAAACAACCTAAATGCCCATCAACTGAGGAATGGATAAAAAAGATGTGGTATTTTTATACAATGGAGTACTACTCAGCTATCAAGAAAGATACCATAGAGGCTTTTATAGGTAAATGGATATGATTTGAGGCCATATTCATAAGTGGACTAAATCAAGCTCACATGTGTAAATACCATATTGTCTCCCTACTGTAAGAAACAGAAAGAAATAAGACACAAAATCTTCAAAAAATATTGCAAAAGGGTAAGGCATTGCTCAAAAGGGAATAATAAATCGGGGAAGAGGAGAAAAGAAGGAAGGGGAAAAGAAAAAAGATATAAATCTGTATATATATATACACTTAAGATAGCTAAGCTAATTGTACTACTAATTCTATTAGCTCTTGGAACAAAACAGTTGATAGGAGTAGATCAGTTTTGCATGTTAGTTATGTTCCTACTACCTTGTTTGAAAGCCTATATTGTTATTGTTTTGGGTTCTTTGTTATTGTTGTTTGTCTCCTTTTTTGTGCTTTGTTTTGTTTTGTTTTTCCCTCTAGTACAGAAAGGATAGATGTACATGTATAGGCTTATACATGCCTAGAACTTCTCCCAAAGAATTTATAAGACTTGATTTTACTACATATAATGGTATGAACTGCTTTACTTTTAAGAAAATGAAACATTATGGTAGCCATTGTTGATTTTCTGTCACCTTGTTTTGAATAATTATTTTATTCTTTGTTTTGATTGGTTTGTCTATTTTCTATTACTTGATTTCAATATGTGTGAAGGTTCAATATGAACAGCTATTTTGAAGAGAACAACAGACATGATAGTAGCTGTTGTTGAGTTTCCTATTGTCTGGTTTTGAAGGCTGGTAATACATTTGGGCATTAATTCATTTGTTTTGATCAGTTTTATACTGTTTTGTTTTGTTTAAATTCATTGTATATCAAGATATGGACAACTGTTTTAGGGAGAACAGGAGATGTTGTGGTAGCCTCTCTTGATTTCCTTGTTATCTTGTTTTGAAATTTTGTGTTGCTTGCATTGCTTTGTTCTCATCCACTTTGTTCTGTTTTGTTTTACTCTTTTTAAGAAAACAATCCCTTTATATATGACTTTGCCAATAAAAAAATTTTTTTCCAGATCATTTACATCCGGTATGAGGCCAACTGAGGCTTTTGATAGGACAATTTACTTATGGTATGAGGTTGGGTTTTTTTTTTTAATAGAATCATTGTCTCAATGCCTAATTTATGATGCCTAAGGTAGAGGCCAAGCCAGATATTTTGGACACTAAAGGCCCCTTTTTTTATGTTTAAGACTCGATGAGCCTTCTTTGCTGACTTGTTCTTGCTTTGTAGACCTTCTTTGACTTCATACTATGCACCCTTGCTGCCTTTTTCCGGTCTTGCTGAATTCTTTGTTCAGGACGCAAATGACCTGAAAAGAAGCCCTGGACCTCCTGGACTTCCACGTGGTAACAGGCAGGTGTTTTTCTTTTTCTTTTCTTTTTTTTTTGAACTAAAAATGGAACTATTTTTCAGGTTTGAATTCATAATTGTGATGAGTGTATGGAAATACAGTTCATTTCTATAGTTCTAAGGCTGAGCACTGAACACCCGAACTTGTGAATCTAGACAAGTGTTCTTCCACCCAATACATTCTTAGTCCAGGCCTATTTTTCTTTTTGGTTATAAATGGTACTTTTTCAAATTTCAATTTGTGACTGTGGTAAGTACACAGACATACAGTTAACTTTGTTGACCTTAAGTCTGGAGACCTTTCTCTTTCAAGAGTTCTAGTTTTTTGTAGATTCTTTACAGCCCTCTATGCCAGATAGCGCAGTTGACAAAATTAGTTTTACTCCTCCCTTACCAATCTGTGTGCTTTTTCTTTTTCCTTTGCCTTATTATATACATTCCTATCTCTAGTTCAAGGATTCATAGAAGCGATGAGAGAAACTACCCCCTAGCAAGTATTAGTCATAAGGCATTAAATAATGAGGTTAGGGTAGGTTTATCAGGTTGGTTAAGTTCCATTTTAGTTCATATTTCACAGGAATATTTATCATGCATGAGTGGGTGTTGAATTTTCTCAAATTTCTTTCCTACCTATAATTTTTTCTACAAATAGGGTGGCAATATAATTTTTTGTTTCACATCCAGCTAAACACTAACTGTTTTTTGGACATGCTCAATATATTAAAATTTGGAAAAGGATTTATGTATTTCATTAGTACATATTTGCAGTTGATGCAGTTTATAATTGTCTTGGGAAGTGGCTACACATACATATCACAGCTTTTTGTTTTTTTAAATACCCTTTCCTTTCCCTCTCCTTCCCCTCCTCCTTCTCTTAATTCTCTATTCCACTTTTTAACCTTGTTGGTATTACGAATCTTAGCCCATGTTATGGCTTATAGAGTTTACTTTAATTGAAGTTATTAGGTTCCTATACCCGGCATATTTTTATTCTACTTGTTTCTCTTGCCCCTTCTCCTCACCCCTTGCACTTCTTCCCTTGGACAGCTTCTCTGTTTATATTTTGCCTCATTCAAATGAGAGCTACAACATGATATTTAAGCTAGTACGTCTAGTCTATTTTACTAAACATTTGCATTTGCAGGTACATCCATTTTTCTACAAATGTCTCAGATCACTCTTTGGAGCAGAGTAGTACTTCATTTTATATGGATATTTTTTATACAGTCATCTGTGGATGCGTATAAAATCTGTCTAGGATTTAGCATTACAAGTTGTGCTGCTATGAACCCTGGTTACGTGTGTTGCTGTGGTGTGATCTTAAGCCTTTTGGGGAAGATACCTAGCAATTAGAATTTCTAACTGCAGTTAAGCAACCTTCATACTGATTTCCATAATGGTTATTCTAGTGTACATTCGCATCAACAGTGAAGAGCACTTCTTTCACTGTAGCCTTGCCAGTATTTGTTACTGATTTCTTAACGATTGCCATTCTTGCTGGGATCTTAGTGTTGTTTTAATTTGCATTTCTCTAACAGAGATACTGAACATTTTTTCATTTGTTGACTATTTGTATTTCTTCCTCGTGAAGAAATAGTTTTTTTTTTTTTTTTTTTGCCAATTTCTTGACTGGGTCTTTAGTTTTAGGGAACTTAATTCCTTTGGGTTCTTTTTATATTCTAGATATTAGTTCTCTGTCTGAATAGTTGGAAAAAACTTTCACATTCTGTAGGTTGTCTCTTCACTGATTATTCTGCTGTACAGAAGCTTTTTAGTCTGATATAAGCCAATTTTTTGACCCTTGCTATTATTTCTTGTGCAACTGAGGTTCTGTTTAGAAAACTTTCCTACACCTATGTTTTCAAATGTTTTATCTTCCAGTAGGTTCAATGTTTCTGTTTTAATGTTTAGATCCTTAATCCATTTTGATTTTAATTTAGTGTATGGTGTGGGATAAGGTTCTAGTCACTATTGATGCTAGCCATTATTGATTCCCTAGTGTCTGATCTTGAAAGCCCAGACACTAGGCTTAAGGCTCTCGTTTTGATTGCTTTTATACTATTTTGACTTGTATTAACTGTGTTTGAAGGTATAAACATTTCGAAGAAAACAAGAGACATTATGGCAGCCACTGTTGATTTCCTGCTCTTTTTCTGAAATCCTGTTTTATTGCTCTACTTCATTTTCATCTTTAAAATAGTTTTAATACTTATAATTTGAGTTCTACCTGTATGCACCTCTTTTTTTCCCTCTTGACAAATTGCTCTAATGTTTCAAGTACTATGATGACAAAAGAGGTGATAGTGGTCACCCTCATCTTGTTCCTGATTTTAGAGGAAATGCTTTTGCTATGATGCTAGCTACTGGTTTATCATTTTTTATCATACTCAGGTATAGTCCTTTTATACCTATTTTCTTCAGGTTTGTTTTAATCATTAAAGTGTTGCCTTTTTTCAAAAGATTTTTAAAAATCTACTAAAATGATCATTTTTTAACTTTACTTCTTTATGTGTAGTATTACATTTATTGCCTTAAGTATGCTGAAACATCTTTGCATTTCTGTGATGAAACCTACTTGATCAGGATGTGTGGCCTTTCTGATAATGCACTGCATTCTTTAAGCCAGTATTTTTTTAAGGACTTTTGTAACATGTTGATTAAAGTGACTGGCCTACAGTTTTCTTTTTTCAGTTGGGTCTTATACCTGAGTTTGGAATCAGGGTGACACTAGCTTCCATAAACAAGTTTGGGAGAACCCCATTCCTTTCAGTTTCTTTGAAGGGCTTGAACAGCATTGCTGATATAACATCTTTTGTAGAATTCAACAGTCAATCAGACCCTTGGTTTTCTTTAGTTGGCAGATTACTTATTGCTATGCCAACTTCATTGCTTGTTAGGCATATTTATGTCTTCTTAGGACTGTATTGTTTAGGAATTTGCCTGTTTCTTCAAAACTTGCTATTTTATTTGAATAGAATTTTTCAAAGTAGTTACTACCTTTCTTCTAAATTCAGGGTCAGGTATTACTTCCTTTGTTTCATGGCTAATTGTACTGATACAAAAGTCTTTTCACATTTTCTCTTGGTAAGTCTCGGTAAGTCTGGCTAGGGGCTCTGCCTTGGGAGAGTTGGTGGAGTGGGGGAATGCAATTTTCTATTTCCTTATTTCCACATTTTCCTACATGCGTGCATGTGTGAGTGTGTGTGTGTGTTCTGCAAAGACGTAGGTGAGATGGGGTGGGGAGGAGAGGTAGGTGGATAAAGACTGAGAAAGTACGGTTCCATAAATCTCATAGTTCATTGCTATATGATTTTTTTCATTTAGAGGGGAAGAATAACAACAAACTTCACAAGTTTTTGATAGAGGCATTTTAACCACATGGTGACTGAGTTCCAATTCCAGTATAACAGTGCTTCACTAAAAGTAGGTCCCACTAAAAGTGGGAAGCGTAACTGAAATTTCAAGTATCCATTTCTAAGAGTGGTTTTTAGGTGAGATCAGCTTGGCTGGCATAATAGAGATGTCACTGGTGAAGACACAGAAGGGCAAGTTGATGTTGCCCAGCATGGGCTTATGGCTTTGCTTAAAGGCTAAGCTGGTGGCCATTCAACAACAGAGTTCTTGGTCTTTGGAGAAGTGAAAACACTAGCCTACCATTGCCTCAGCTGTCAAACTGTCTGTGAAACTCTTGGGTTTAGTTACACATTTTGGAGTGCAGCAGCTAAGGGCAGTATCTCACAGATGGGATCTGCTAAGGTATTAAGGAACGCTGTACAGGGCAGGTCCTTACACTCCAGGTTCTATTCATAGCATAACAGGTATCATTCTTTTAGAAAATTATTGTATGTGTTTGGAATCCTTTTGAAAGTCCTAAGAAGTTGAAAATTTAACACAAGAGCCAGGTGTAGTGGTACATGCCTGTAATCACAGTACTCATGAGGATGAGGCAAGAGGATTGAAGGTTTGAGGTCAGCTGTGCTACACAGTGAGTTCCACACAAATCGTACAACATGGTGAGATACTATCATAACAAACAAACAAATAAAATCAGATAGATATGGACCACAAAATTCACTGGCTGTTTTCAAGGATAATTACATTTCTTTATTAATTTGCTCCATGATAATAAGACACATTTTAACATATTTTTTCAACTGCAAGTAAATAGCCATTTTTCCTCAGCCTCAGTGTTTAACCAAAATAAATGCATTTGCATTTAAAATGGTTCCTGGCACCAAAATATTAATTTTATCTAATTACATGATGAATCAACAAATGCGTTAATATTTGGATTTTCCAAACAGCAGTTTGATAAATAAAAACTAAAGACATGCCTTAATATAACATATATATTGACATTGATGAAAAACATTCAAATTAGCAAAACTTTTTTCTAACTTGAGTATGTCTTTCAGACATGCAAATAATTTGTTAGATGCTATGTACAATATTTTAAAAAATATATGTTTTTAATATTTGGCTTTTTAAAATGATAATTATTGTTCAGTAAAAGCAAATATTCTAATAACAATGTTGGGAGAGAGAAAATGTTGTAATTTTTGCCACTGTAAATATTACTCTTGACTCATAACTTTATTATCTCTGAATTTTCCATCCAATCCTTATGAACAGCTGTCAACCTTTTGTACTGATTAGATGTAAGCAGAAACAGAAGAATCCAAGGCTGAGAGACTGCGCCACTGAGGCCTCCCTGAGACCATGAAAGTGATCATGGCAGTAAGATCTCGGGTGACACAAAGCCCCTGTGGCTGTTGATGGCTATGTGAAGGGCTTCCTCCATCCTTTCCATTGTGGAATATGCAGGTAGATATAGAATACTGTGGCACGTCAGTGATCTTGGGTAATCTTTTTCACTGAAATTTGCAGGACAGCGAAATATTATCCCTCGATTCTGGATGCCTCTTACATGTAGTCTATCACGCCCTGTAAGAAATACTGGAAAAGAATAAAATTTAGCTAACATACATCAGAGAAAGAGAAAACCTTAAAGTAATAATAACATTTATTTAATATATGATTGATGAGCACCCTTGTGCAGAGTGAACTATGCAGGGCACAGATAGGCTAGAAAAATCATGACATGTCATTTCTGTCCTCCGTAAATCTGTGGTCCATTTGAGGTAAATCACATCCAAGAAAATATGAATTTAAATTAGTTTAACTAGGAGACAGGAGGTTGAAGAACTTCTTGGAGGACTGAGACTGAGCATGGAGGAAGGGGGCAGCCTGGGGTGCTCAGGGAGACTCAGAGTCCCCCGCCCCTGGCTCATACTGTACAACAGGAGTTGGGTGCGCTTTTAAGGGAAAGGAAAAACCAACCTGGAGCAGCACTGGTTCAGGGCACTTATGCTGGAGTCCAGAGGTCACTGACACTCAGGTCTGTGACAGTTCATAGCTGACCCTTTGAACTGACCCTTTGGGCTGTAGAACTACAGCCTCTTTGGGCTGCAGACATGCCATCCCCGCAGCTGATCTCTGAACCACTGTTAACCTCCCCTGAACTCTGTGGTGGGTGAGCCCTACAACCAAACTACTCAGAGGCTGGGGCTGGCTCCATTCACTTTTTTTCCCAGCACCAACCTTAAATCCTAACAAGTGACATAATTTCCAAGCTACTCACAATTTAAAGCTCTAAACACAGCCATGGTTGTGTAAAACACTCGAGCACATTTTCAACATTGCTTGAATCTTGTGTTCTCCCAGACTGTCATCGGAATTAACCACAAATAATCTTAATTTTGTTGGTTTTTGCCTCCCCTGGTTTTACTCTAGGTTGGCCCAAGTCAGGGGGAGAAACCACAGGTGGGAGGATTTAAGTGAACCCTTTGAAGGTACAGACAGTTAAAGCAAAAGTTACTCTTTTTAAGAGAGAAGATTAATAGAAGCATTTTTTTAATTGAAAAATTGTAAAAGGAGTTTAAATCGTCCTCCAGAATACTCAGTCACAACTAAAGTAGATATGTAAAGAAAAGCTGAGCTAGGCATGGTGATCTCAGCACTGGGGAGACTGAGGCACAAAGATCCGGAGGCTGGATGCTTACAGTTTCAGCGTGGCCACTTTAACAAAAACCCTATCAAGAGATGAGAGAGAAAAAGAGAGAAGAGTCAGAGTCAGAGTGAGCTTGTGGGCAAAGGCAGACTGGTAAGTGCATTCGATCTCCAATAGTGAGGAAAAAGCTGAAAATGGAGTAAGGAAAGGGTTAGACAGTTAATTCCGTCCAGGAAAACTGCCCTGTTCCCACCAAGGAACCCTAAGAGCGAGGCTTGGCCCCACCCCGAGGGTTCTGATTCTGGCCCTCACACTTACCTGGTGTCTGAAGACGGGCAAGGCACTCCGTGCTCCAACCCTGAGTTTCCTTATGCTTACAGTGGAAGGAGGGGTAGCACTCCCCCCACGGATTGCTGGTGGGGGTCAGGGGAGGTGACAGACAGCATGGTCCTCAGTGCTGCCAGCCACACAGTAAGGCACAACAAATGCTGCTGCTGCCCTGCTCCTTCCCATCTGCCACTGTATTTATGTAAAACAGCGTGTTATTATGAAGGCTCAGAAGACTCCGATAACTAAATTAAAATAATAGCCTGGCCCAAAAAGTTTAATTTGGAACAATGGAATACGGAAAAGAAGACACAATCCAAAAACCGGGCCGAGGGTTAGTCAGTGCAGAAAGGGGGTGAAGCTGACTTTATCACAAGGGAAGGCGGCTGTGGAAGGGAAAGGATGGTGGTCCAGAGGTGAGGAACCTGGGTGTTCCTTGCTCCGTCATTACACATGAGAGCTCCTATTAAGAATGACTGTCACTCACAGCTGTTTACCTTCATGTAAGATAAGGAATGCACTGCATACTTACAGAGGAATTTTTTCTTTTCATCCAAAGTGAACTTGTGGAAAGCCTTCCAAAACATCTGTATAGTAGGATGTGATATGTAATATCCTTGTTCATAATGTGAATTCTTAAGAGAAAGAAGGAGAAAAATGATTTTTTGGGGGGAGGGAATAGACATAAGGAAGTCTTTAGAACAACTAGAGGTTATTTACGAACCACTTACCTTTTCAAAGTGTTCCCAGTCATAATTCGTACTTCCAATTACTGCTGTCATTAGTTCTTCAGGCCGGAAACATTTAATCCTCTCTTGGTCAAAGACTCGATAAAATCCTTTATGAAATTCTTCATAAACTGCCTTTATGGAGGTGTTGAAAATGTAGTCCACACACTTAGCCACATAGTCTTTTCTAAGGTGAATGAAAAAAAAAAAAAAAAACAAAAACCCAGTGATGGAAACAGTCTCCACTTTGCTGTTTTTACTATTTCTATTGAGAAAGAAAAGTAAATTTCTTCATGGCAGATAAACTGCTACAGGGATATTAAACCTGCTCAGCTAGAAAACGAAATGTACAGAACGTAGGCAGAAAGACCAACCCTTTATTTTTCCCTCATTTTCCTCACTGGAACCAGGAGATTTTATAAACTCTAATCTGAATTCACATGCTCCTCCACTGACACTTGGGGTGTGTCCCAGTACGTGTCAGGAGCTGAAAGTATCATGGGGCAAATGTTTACTTAGTGCATCTAACGTGCTGCACACCCCAGCTCAGCAACACAACTCCCTTAGAGCACTGGGCATTTCCTACCCTGAGCCTGTGGCTCACAGGCAGCTGCAACTTGGTCACAGGACGGCACTGCCCCTGTGTCCCTCACCCAGGGAAGATCAACACTGAAAATAGGGAGTACAGTTCCTGTGGAATGTAAGTGGCTTTCACACCATTTTTAGTCACTGCTTTGCTTAAGATCTTTCAAAGGCTTCACACTGCCCTGGGGCAGATTTTTCACCTTCCTGGCAAGAATCAAAACCCCTTCAAGGGTATAAGCGCCTGCCTTGGAAGCAGGCAGTTGTGAGTTTGATCCCTGGTACTGATAAAAAGAAAAAAGACAAAAAACAAAACAAAACAAAAAACCCCTTCATAACCTGACCCTATACGTCTCAGCAGCTTCTTCTTCCTCCCATTTTTCTCTCTGGCCTTGATCTTTCTCATTTGTAGAAAGCTCCACCTGTAACTTTCCTCTCTGGCAGACCAGGTTTTCTCTCCACCTGGCCACTCTTATCAGTCACAAGATTTCAGTACAACAAGATCGGCTTAGTCCTTGTTTCTGTCCTTCTGGTACATGTGACTCCATGGAAATTACTTCTGGAAGGTTTGACTTGTACTACAGGATACAACTTCCTACAAGATGCATTTCCTGATGCCAAGTGGAATGGTTTGGAAATTTAATATGATTATTGTACTTATAGTTGTATTAGTTACTTTTCTCATTGCTGAGAGAAAATGCCCATATCCAAAATTAAAAGTGGAAAGGCTTATCTGGTTCCTAGTTTGTAGATGTGTCAGTCTATAGTCAGCTGAATCGAAGGAAAGGAATCAAGGAAGAGGGACGTCACAGTGAAACAGTCCACCACAAGCAGGCAGGCAAGAACACATTAGACCTCAGTCTGTCTCTTATATTTTATGCAGGCTGCTTGTCCTAGGGCGGGTGTAGCACTTATACCCTTAATCTTACCCAAAATTTTGTCAAATCAGTGGACTGATTTAGTAATGCCACACCTTTAATCCTTACACCCCACATTCGAGATCCAGTCACCTCTGAAAAGCACCTCCTATGACTGTAGGAGGCTTTGAGAGGACATCTAACCATAATCTATAAAAATAGGCGAGGCCTCTAGGAATGGATTAGGATTATATAAGGTATCACAGTGAAGCACCCATGATAGAATGCTGATGGCCTTGTAAAATGAGGGAAAGAGACTACCACGGACATACGTGCTCCTGTTTTTTCCCTCTGTGATTCCTTGCACAACACTGGGACTCTATTAGCAAGAAAGCCATCATCAAATGTGGGTCACTATGTAGCTCCAATTGTGAGGTGGAGAAACATCTTTTCTGTAAACTGTCGGGCCAAGTATTTAATAATAGTCATGAAAAATGGTTAATGCCATCTTTTTAATGGAGGCATTCTCACTAGAGGAGTGACAGTCTCTGTGCTGTAAGTAGCCTTTTTATATTTACTTGGAGTTTGAAGGGGAAAGAACAACTGTAGCATTTGCTGACTTCTGTGGTATCAATATTCCCACAATAGCTGATTCCAAGCTGATAAACTTGTTTAAAAAACTGTCAATAGTTTTGAAAATTTAACAATGACCTCCCTCTCCAAGTTGATACTGGCTGGCTTCTACATCCCATTACCTGTAGCCACTTAGTCCCTTACCTGGTTTTAACTTTTTGAAAGTAGAGTACATCTTTACCTACCAACATATCACACAACTTGTTTATGTACTATGTTTTGTCCCAGTCATATTTATATTTCTCCTCATAATTTAATTTTTTTTAATTTTTAAATTTTTTATCATTAAGTTTACTGGTACAGTTTAGATAGGCACAGTGACCACACTCATCATAAACAATTTGTACCTGTACATAACATATCTTAGTTCATTTTTTTCTCCCCATTCCCCTCCCCTCTCTTCCACCCTTCTTCCCCTCCTTATTTACAAAGCTTTGTTTCTATTTTCTCCTTTTCCTAATTTTTTTCTTTTCCTTTCCACTCCTCCCATCCAACTCCCCTTTCACTTTGAACAATTACTTTCTATTTCATGACATCTATTACACATTTTGGTACTGCCCAGAATTTAAGTATCTGATAAAGTCCTTCTTACTCTTCTCTTTCTAGTGCTTTGGGTAGGTTCTTGTACAGAATAGAGGTTCTAAAATATTTGTTAAACAGAGAAAATATTTAATTCTGAATCTTTTCCTCTTATAAATTTTCATCCTTGTAAAAGATGACCTGAAGTCATTATCTTAAAAGTTAAAATACATTTTTAATATATTGTTGTACCAACATTTGATGTACAATTAAAGCAAACATTCTAGTTCTCAAAACTTACTTGTTGGTTTGGTCTACAGGTATAGAGATCCCATCCGGAATTAAGTGAACATCATTTTGATCCCAAGTTATCTGTAACCAAAATGTATTAATGTAATCAACCACTCAGGATACCACTGTTACTGGTATATTTTTTCCTGTCAAACTAAAAATAACCAGAGCTAATTGTTTATGTAGTTTAGCTTTTTAAATGAATGTAAATTTTTTTTTGTCTTTTTGAGGCAGGGTTTCACTATGCAGCTCAGGCTAGCCCTGAACTCACTAAGTAACCCAGGGTATCCTTGAATTCATGGTGAGCTCCTGTCTCAGGTCTCCCAAGTACTGGGATTACTGGTGTGTACCACTATGCCCAACATACATAAATCTTTGAAAGGTACCTTAATACATGTCATATGTGGATTTCAAATATATTCTATTCAGCTGTTTACATTAATTGAATAACTGGACCTTTCAAAAATATATACATACATATAAGGTATCAAATAAAGAACAAGTGAGGGAAAGTTTCACAATACAGAGGTGAAATAAATTTGTAAAATAAAATTTCACAGTTAAAATAGTGTAATAGAAATTATTTTACAGAGACAGATGTCACTCAGAGGTAAAGCTCAATGCTGGTATGCTTGCCTAGCATCTGCAAGGCTTGGCATTTGATCTCCAGTTGTGCAGATTAAACTATAATCAGGCTTTCCTAAATACTTACAAAGAAATACATGTCAAGTTCTTTAATGTCATCAGTTTCATCATTTATAATTTCTTGCAAACTCCTAGAGAAAATTTTGCAATAAAAATTGTATTTATTGATTATATAAAATTTCAAAAGCAATAAATATTAACTTTAAAAAGCCTGACGTAGAAATCCAATCAGTGCAATGTAAATTTCTGCTCTTTGACCTCCCATTGTCTTCCTATAAAAAGCAACCTTTGTGTTTTAATTTGTTAGAATCCCTGCTAACCCACAGACACTGCTGTGTACTGTGAAAATTACACATAGGAGCTCATCTCCAGAGCAGATTCTCAACCAGGGATACTGTATCTTCCAAGGGACATGTGGCAAAATCTGGACATGGTTGTTACTACAAAGGGTTGGCTGCTACTGGCATCTAGTAAATAGCATCCAAATGCTGCTAACCATTGCATAATGCCCAGTACAGGCTCCCACAACAGAGTTAAATTCCCATGGGCAAGGGCCTATCTCAATGGTAGAGTGCATAAAGAGCTTAGGGTGGTTCCCTAGCAAAACAAATATAAGCACATGTGCAAGGGCATGTGTGTGCCCCCAAAATATCAACTTCACTGAGGTAGAGAAACCTTGCTGTAGTGTAAATGTTGCCAATATATTCCCCACAAGTACATGAGAAAAGAATCTTTCCCCCAACTTCTTCCCAATACACTAAGGAATTGATACTAGTATCAATGTATAAGCAGAAAAATGATTGTCATTCACTTAATTACTAGTGAAATTAATCATATTGTTATTTTTGATTAACCACACATATATATTAAGCTATATGTAATTATAGTACATGTATGATAAACCACATAAATAATAGATACTCTCCAAAATAACTGCACCCATCTTGATAAAATCAAGAGGTCAAACACAGATCTGCTTATGATACTAGGTAATAATTGGAGGAACGTTTTTGAAGTGCTACACAATTGTAAGTTATGCTAAAATTCAAATTCTTAGGAAGGGTGTATGATATTAAAATTAAAGATCATGATTACATATCTCTGTGTAATGTGATTTATTACTAAATAACTGCAACTACATACAGCCTTTTTTTTTTTTTGCACTGGGGGTTTAACTCAAGACCTCGCACTTGTGCCACTGAGCTAAATCCCCAGCTAAATCCCCCACATAACCTTTTCAAAAAAGAAAATATATTTACTTACTTCCCCCAAAAAGGACTGAGTTCTTTTAAATCTTCCAAAGACGGCTTTTGGTCCAGAAGTTTCTTATACAGAGCCAGTGGGAAAGGAAGATTGGCAATATTGAAATTGAATAGGGAGAGTCCACAGAGCGTACCGAAGAGGAAGTATCTATTCTGAAATTTAGGCTGCTAAGGTGAAACAATTAGATTAGTAAAGAAAATATAGTTCCTTTTTCTAAAGCTATAAATTAGGAAGAAATAGGATTCAGGACAATAAAATGGTGAGGTTTTTGATAGGTTACAAAACCATTTAATTTTTCTCCATTAAAATTCAAATTAGGAATATGAATAATAAAAAATGAATTTATTTATGTTACTAGAGGCAATCTGTGCTACAGGAACATATGCTCAGAGAACAGTTACAAACTAAGGTTTCGTGGTTTGACACTCACTGCCTTCTAATTCAAGGAAAAAAATGACACTCAGGGTGTACCTTACACTTTGAGTCTGATTCAGGGAAGTCAGAGGTGTTCTCATGAATAATGGGCTATCAGTACAAGCTTATGAGAAAGCTAAAGGATCGATAGTGTAGGCAGTGCACGCAAAGGTGTAACAAAGGGGAGAGAGTGCTGGTTAAATTGGTGCTCTATGGTCCGAGGGTCTCCCCAAGTGTCTGTGTAGGAAACTAGGTGTTCAGTGCGGCAACAATAGAACAGGTTCCTCACTCAGGGAAGCAGACACCCACACCATACTTTCTTAATGAAATATTTATTTTAGTATAATGGAAGCTGGTTGTGCTTTGTGTTCACTCAGTTGGTAGAGGAACAGCAAGGTGTATGCATGTGTGTCAAAGTATCAACAGGTAAGTATTACCCATGTTACATTTCTGTGTATTTATAATTTTTTCATTAAATGTTTTCTTTTTTCTTATGGAATTAGCCCAATTCCATACTATAGCACATGAAAATCTGCTTTTACAACTTTGGGAGGAGGTTGAAAGTGTATCAGGTGATTCAGCTACTGATGGTTACTTGGATCATGTAAGCCAAAGTTTTAACAGTGGTATGGGATAGGGTATGGCAGATAAATAAGTAGAGAATGAAGATCTTGACTCAGAGAAAGAAAACAGTAATGTAAATAAATATTTGACTAGTCAAAATACTATAAAGTTGTCATGTGTATCTGAACAATCTAACATTAGAACTTGGTCAGAATATGTTACTAGGTTCTTTCTAGGGATGAAACCTACTAGACAGAATGCCAGCACTGCAATTTAAGTTGGGAAATTGTTTGCAATGGATGATATGCTACCTGATGTCATAAAGTAACACTAATAATGAAATACAAGTAGTTTTCTTTTTGCATCATTAGTAATGCTTAAAATATATTCATCATGATACCTATCTGAACTAAAAGCCTTCATAGCAGACTTTATCATCTAATTGTCAGAATCTAAAGGATTTACAGAGAAGTGAAAGATGTAACATTGAGACTTTTAGAACAGCAACACTCAACATATTTGGTTTCCTTCAAAATGGCTATGTTTCAATGACAAAGACCCACCAAGAAAGAAAACAGTCTGACAATTTGGCTGCTATGTGTTCATTTTCTGAAAGTTTTGTTTTGAACTGTCAAGCAACTTATACTCCATCTGAGTACATAAGAACCGGTGAACAACTTGCATCATTTTGTGGCTGTTGAAGCTTTTGGCAATATATGCCAAATAAACCTTCCAAATGTGACATAAAAATATATCCCCTGGTAGATGTGGAGACATTTTACACCTGGAATTTAGAAATTTATTCTGGAACTCAACCACTAGGCAATAAACCATATGATGTTGTGAACAGACTTGTTGCACCCATTTCAAAAAGTAACCAAGGGCCGGCGATTTAGCTCAGTAGCGTAAGTGCCTGCCTGGCAAGCATGAGGTCATGAGTTAGATCCCCAGTACAAAAAAAGTAACCTAAATGTCATATTTAACAACTGGTTCACCATCTACTCATTGCTGTCACATTTGCTAAAAGAACATCAGTTGGCCAGCACAAGAACTATTTGCAAGAACAATGCAGAGATTCCCCCCCAAAATGTTGTAAGTTCACAATAGATAAGCATATAGCAGTCTTTGGATTTTTGAAAGACATAACATTGGCTTCATTTATGGCAAAGAAAAACAAAATAGCATTGATACTGTCACCCTTATATCCTGAGGATAAAACTCATGGAGAAGCAGGGCATGGCAGTACACACCTGTAATCCCAGCACTTAAATTCAGCCTGTGCTATGTAGTGAGCTCAAGACTGTGCTGGACTGCATAGACTCTGTCTCAAAAAATACAAAACAAACAAAACTCAAACAAACCCCCAAAGACAGAGTGACTCTTCAACTCAAATGAAGCCATAAATGGTCACATTTTATAACAAAATGAAAGGCAGAATGGATGCTGTTGATGAGTTATGCAGCAGTTTGAAACACCAAGTACTGGCCAATGATTGTATTTTACCGAATCCTAAGTGAGTCAAGCATAAACAGTTTCATAGTTCATACATTCCTCAAAAGAACAAGCACAAAATATGGAGAAATTTTCTTAGAGGGTTGAGATGGGAGTTGACAAATCAATTATAACAAAGGAAGAACAACATGTAACTCCCCAAAGAATTGTGGAGCAGACTGGCGAACAGACAGGTGAAATACCACAAAACCTCTGAAGAAAACAGGAAGATCACAAATATGTCCTATCAAAAAAGAGGAAAATAAATCACATGTGGCATGAGCATAAGCAATACTTGGAATGTGCTATTTTCATGTGTGATAAGTGCCTCAGGTGTGATAACTGAAGCACATAGAGATTATATTTGTGGTAGATATTTATTTGTATTTTCTTTTTTCAGGTTTTTTTGAGATAGGGTTTTGTTATGCAGTTCAGACTTTGTAGCCCAGGGTGGCATTGAACTCACTTTGTAGCTTTGAACTTGCAGTGATCCTCCTGCCTCAGCCTCCTGAGCTCAGGAGTGTACTTTTTGTATTTTCATTGTAGTCCACATAGGATTTTATTTTTGTGGTTTTAGATTTAGTAAGCAAACAAACACTTGATGAAGAAAATGTTAAAGCTTATTCTAAATAAACACATTTGAGATTTTACTTACATTTCGCTTTCCTAAGTATATATTATACAATGTAATAGGAACTTCCTGATGAAACAGGAAGGGAGGTGACAAATATGACTTGCCAAAAGAGACAGGGAAGCACCCAACTAAAAAAGAGAACTATACACCAATCTCCCTAATGAACACAGATGCAAAAATCCTCAATAAAATATTGGCAAATAGGATGCAGCAAATCATCAAGATTATGCACCATGACCAAGTGGGATTCATCCTAGGCATGCAGGGATGGTTCAACATATGTAAATCAATAAATGTATTCACCATATCAATAAAGCCAAAAGTAAGAATCACATGATCATTTCTGTAGATGCAGAAAAAGCTTTCAATAAGGTCCAACATTCATTCATGATAAGAACTTTACAGAAAATTGGAATAGATGGTCTTTACCTCAATATAATAAAGGCCATCTACGACAAACCAACAGCCAGTATCATACTAAATGGCCAAAAATTGAAAGCCTTTACTTTAAAATCAGGCACAAGACAAAGAAGTCCTTTATCACCACTTCTATTTAATATAATACTGGAAGTACTAGCCAGAGCAATTAGACAAGAAGGAGAAATAAAAGGGTTAAAGACAGGAAAAGAAGAAGTTAAATTATCACTGTTTGCAGATGACATGATACTCTACATAGAAGACCCCTTAAACTCCATTGAAAGACTCTTAGATATAATAAATAATTTCAGTAATGTAGCTGGATACAAAATCAATATTCAGAAATCAATAGCATTCCTATAAACTAACAACAAAATCACAGAGAGAGAAATAAGAAAAGCCACACTCTTCACACTAGCAACCAAAAAAATGAAATATTTAGGCATTACTCTTATGAAAGAAGTGAAAGACCTATACAGGGAAAATTATAATACACTGAAAAAAGAAATTGAAGATGATATCAGAAAATGGAAAGACATCCCATGTTCATGGATAGGAAGAGCAAACATTGTGAAAATGGCCATTCTCCCCAAACTGTTATACAGATTAAATGCAATCCCAATAAAAATACAATACCTTATAGATCTAGAGAAATCACTCCTAAAATCCATCTGGAACCAGAAGAGACCTAGAATAGCAAAAGCAATTCTAAGCAGCAAAGGCAAGGCAGGAGGCATCACAATCCCTGATTTGAAGTTATACTACAAAGCAACAGTAATAAAATCATCGTGGTACTGTAATCAAAACAGAGCCGAAGATCAATGGAATAGATTAGAAGATACAACCACAACTACAAACACACTCAACCACCTTATCTTTGATAAAGGAGCCAAGCAGGTTCACTGGAAGAATGACAGTCTCTTTAATAAATGGTGCTAGAAAAACTGGCTCTCCATTTGCTGAAAACTAAAACCAGACCCATGCCTATCACCATCTACTAAATTAAAATCTAAATGGATCAAAGTTCTGAATATTAAAACAGAAACACTAAATCTATTGGAAGACAAATTGGGTAGAAACCTTGAAGACATAGGGGTAGGTAGAGAATTCATGAACAGTACTCAAACGGCGCGGGAAATACTTCCCAGAATCAATAACTTGGAACACCTCTTATTAAAAAGTTTCTGCATGTAAAAAAAAAAATCTCCAGCATAGTGAAAAGAAAACCCACAAACTGGGAAAAGATCTTAGTGAACTGCCCCTCAGACAAGAGACTTTTGTCTAAAACATATAAAGAATTAAAAAAACTCAGACCCCCAAAATTCAAAGATCCAATCCAAAAATGGGCATCTGAGATGAATACACACTTCTCAGATGAAGGAATACAAATGGCAAATAAATATATGAAAAATGTTCATCATCATTACTCATTAGAGAAATGCAAATTAAAACCACACTGAGATTCCATCTCACTCCTGAAAGAATGGCCAGGATCAAGAAAACCACCAACAACAAATGCTGTAGAGGCTGTGGGGAAAAAGGAACTCTTCTGCACTGTTGGTGGGAGTGTAGACTGGTACAACCTTTGTGGAGGTCAGTCTGGAGATTCTCAAAAAGCTGGGATTGGAAGTCCCATTTATTCCAGCTATTCCACTTCTAGGCATATTCCCAGAAGAACTGAAAGCATCATACCACAGTGATATACGCACACCTATGTTTATAGCAGCACAATTTGTAATTGCCAGATCTTGGAAACAACCCAAGTGTCCATCAACTGAGGAATGGATAAAAAAGTTGTGGTATTTTTATACAATAGAGTACTACTCAGCTATAAAGAAGGATCACATTGAGATATTTATAAATAACTGGGCACAGCTTGAGACCATACTCATAAGTGAAATAAATCAAACTTGCATGTGTGAATACCAAATAGTTTCCTTAGTGTAAGAAATGATTCAAATATATAAAAATATGTGGTAATCATGATCTCCCATTATGTGTGCTTGAAGCCTTATAAAGTTTTCACTTATTAATTGGAATGGCTTTATTCTGGGCTGCTTGATATTATTGCCTGTGATGAAATGAACAGCTATTTTGAAGAAAACAAGACATCATAATAGCTAGTGCTGATTTACTATCATCTTGTTTTGAAGCCCCACCAAACTATGGCCCTTCTGTCTCCATTGGTTTTATCATGTTGTATCTTGCTGGATTTTATTATATGTGATAGTATAAACAAAAATTGTTATAGGCAAAGAGATAATATAGAAACCATTGTTCATTTTTTGTTAGCTGGTTCTAAATATCCTACAATACTTTCATCCACCTGAATGGTTTTACACTGTCTTGATATGTTTGATGCTATAGTATACGAAGTTATATTCAAATATTTCAAGGAAAAAAGACACTATGGTAACTACTACTAAGTCGGGTTTTTTGGTGGTGAAGCACTAGGTTGCTGAAATTGTCAGGGTTTTGTTTTCCTCTTAAGTAAGCACTGTATAATAAAACTCATAAAATCAAAATAAACAATTAAATAGAAATATTTTTAAAAAATAAATGTGGGCATCATAAACCCATTGTAATGTTCCTTTTAGAAAATTTCCCATGACATGGAATCTTTAGGAGGCAGGGTTTAGGAAGAGGCTCTGAGATTACTGGGAATGTACCCTTGGAAGGCAGTAATGTAGTTCCCATGACAGTCCACTCTCACCTTGGCTTCCCATCTCTCCAGGTAACCTCTTCCCTGCACAAGACACAGCATGATAACATTTTTCATGAGATCCTCATAGTTGAGACACTAGCAGTGTATCAGGTGTCTGAACATACCAGAAATGAAGGCTTAATAATCTCTCTCAATTTCAATCTCTCTCTCTCTGTCTGTCTCTGTCTGTCTGTCTGTCTGTCTGTCTCTCTCTCTCTCTCTCTCTCTCTCTCTCTCTCTCTCTCTCTCTTGCCCTCTCTTGCTCTCCCTCTCCCTCTCACTCTCTCTCGGTCTTTTGAGACAGGGTTTTACTATGTAGCCCAGGTTGACCTCGAACTCACAGCAATCCTCCTGTCTCAGTCTCCCAAGTGCCGGGATTACAGGTCTGCACCACCATGCTGGGCTTAGAGCTCTTTTAATTTTTTAATTTTTTTTTGGTGCCGAGTGACCTTGCGCTTGCCAGGCAGGCGCTTAAGCCACTGAGCTAAATCCCTAGCCCCAAGCTCTTTTATTTTTTTGTAAAGCAACAGCTTTGGATGTTTCATTATGATAATGAAATCAACAACAATAATAATAACAAAAACAGATTAATACAGTTGGCTTTGCTTTTGTGCCTTAGATTCTACATGAGAGAAAACCCAGGCACGTTCTCTCTTTCCTCCCCTCCCCTCCCCTCCCCCCCCCCTCTCTCTGTTTGTCTGTCATAATTGTTGCCCAACAGAGGAAAGGTCATTAGCTTGAAGACCATAAGATTTCTACTCTTGTACTGGACTTGCTGTTATAGGCACACAGCTTGGGCCATTTACAAAATGTTCAATCAACTCAATCTACTTACCCTATTGGCTTCTCAAGATAAATGAGGACAGATGATAAAAATGTATTTGAATTTAAGAAGTGAGTTAAAGGTACAATATACGTAATCTCCAAAGGTGATTGCTCCTAAACTAATCCATTTTATTTCCCAAACTATGGGGAAATGCTTGGCAAAGGAGTAACTGGATTTGAGTGTGATAAGGATGGGACCTTGGAACAACAGTTCTCATGCTCCTAGAATGCACGGTTAAGAGTTTAGAGCAGAATCTGCAAGATGGCAATCAGCAAAACTGGCAGTCAGTTTGCTCTCAGAGTCGTCTGCTTTGGCCATTAGTGTCCCCTCTGCCCCCATAAGGATTACTTAATGCAGGATGACATTTGTCATGTAACAAACCATTCCGTTACAGCCCTGTCCTCTGACAAAAATTCCTATACACAGCACTGCAAGAGCTTTTCTTCTACATCTTTGTTATCATGGCTTTGAATCACAAATCAGTAACTGCAGAGGTCTGCGCTCACCGTTGTTTCCCTGAGGCGCTCTTACACCAAAGAAGCAGCCCCTCTTAATTCTTCATCTCTGAGTAATCTTCATCCTCTGCTCATCTACAGCTGCACACCATGACCGCACACTGTGACTCTAAACTTTGTAGTATGCCCCTTGGTTCTACATTATTTTGTCGTTTTAACAAAGTCATATACAAATTTAAAAATTTTTTTGTTTTTGTACTTTCTGTCCAGAAGGACAGCACAGTGCTTAAGAGTCAAGGCTTTGGAGTCAAACGGCCTTGAATTCATATTTTAGTGTGGTCACTTGCTAGGTGCTATGGTCTTGTGTGCTTTATGTCTCAGCCTTACTTTCTTCACCTGTAAGACCAAGATGAACCACCAGCCTTATAGGGTTAATACAGTTTATTTTCTCCGCTCTATCCCTCACTTATACTTTAGTCCATTCTGTCTCTGTCTTTAATGATTATCTCAGGTCTATCCTTTTCCACCGTACATCCTCTAATGACTTTCATCCTCCCTGGATGTTCTTTTGTCCTAACAAATACTACTTTAAATTTTGGTGTTTTTCATATTGTCATACTACCATTTTTTATTTTTGCAATATTCTTGTAAAGAAGACAAGACAGAAATGATACTCATTTTTTAGATAAGAAACTGAAAACTCAATCATGGAATGACTACTATCACTTACTAGAACTCTGGACTGTTTTCCACACCATTGACTCCTTCCTCCCCTTGATGTGCTTCTCGGTAACTGTTAGACATTTAGTTAGCAATCTAGTGTAAGTCTTGTCACTCCCATCTATGTACATGAAGTTTCAAGGGGAAAGGGATTCTGTCAGATAATTTGAATTTTCTACATTATTTAATACAGTGTGGGAACATCAAGAAACACTGACTTAATGCCTATCAACTGATTTTTTTATAATTTTAAAAAGAAAGCGCTTACATTCCAAGCATATTTTTAAAAAATATAACCATTACACAATTCACTCACTTTTCAGAATTAAGAGGTATATTTGTCAATAATGTCTATCAATTATTTCTCTCCTGCTTGAAGTTACTCTCAATTACTAGGTTTCAAAATTTAGGACATACCCCAAGTATTTATGTATCTGATTTCAGGAAAAGAAATTGTAGTATAACAATACAATTGAGTATTTTTTCACAATATAAAAGTATTAATTGTGGATACATATCACAACATGGAAGAATCACAGCAAAATTATGGACCATACAAGTGCTACCCAAAATATAGGTCCCAAGGCTCACTATGATGTTATCTTATCTTATTTTCTATGGTTTGCATATTGCAGTATGTGGAGTATATTTTCTGTTCTAAAAAAATATGAGAAAGAGACTTACGTTTACAGGGAACCACATGCAGGAGCCCTCTTCAGGGTATATAAACATCCCGTATTCTGGCTGGGTCATCTCTTCAAATATACAGTGGAAGAATTCGGCTGTGACCCCTCCATTCTCAGGACGAATTTCTTTGATAAATTCAACCTAAGCAAGAGAACACATCCCCACAGTCCGATTTAAACCTAATGCTTCAGCCTTTACGGAAAGTGTTAAATTTCTAACGATCACTCTTACAGTCACTAGAACTACCAGAATCACTCAGCACTTACCTCCACCCAGTCTACACAGCCTCCATTTCCTGCCTAGCAGTGGGGACCACCAATCTATTTTTCTCAGGCTGTTGCATAGTAAGTGTGTGGATCACTTAGACTGCTACATGGACCAAGGGAAGGGAGTCTCTAGCATCTACCATTTATGGTGACCAGAATCTTGAATCAATTTTGGTGTGCTTCAAACTCCAGGGCTTCTCAGTTCCCCAGTTATTCTATGCTACTGTGTATCTTCATCTTACTGTTCAGGTTTTACATTCTTGGCCAGAGTTAACAGTTACTTGGTTTCCCAAGCCTGTGTCCACAATAGGGCTTTTGCTAAATCACCCTTTCAGTCAGCCTGGGCATTAGGCCTGCAGAAACCGTGGTTCTTGATTGCTCTCACCATCGCACAAGAAATCAGTATCAACGAGGCCCTCCTTTTAGACATGCAGATACGAAAGTAGTAGAGACGCTCTCTACTACTTTCGTATCTGCATGTCTCTGGAGATACTCCTTTTTGACTTCCTTTTCTGCTATTCTTTATCTCTTTGCTATTTGTTTTTCTTTTTTTTGGTGCTGTGGCTTCAACCCAAGGCATCATGCATACTTGGCAACTACTCTACCACTGAGCTATACCTCTAGTCAAATCGTCTTACTGTAAGTGTCCATGAGCTTCACTGTTTTGGATTTTGCTCTTTCCACTCTCTTTGCTTGGAAGGTTCTATTTGCAAGATGTTTGATCAAAACCTTGGCCACAACCATCATGTTCAAGAACTGCCTTACCTTCCCACATGAAAAGTATGACAGAAAATTAAGCTTTTTCTGGTTTTATTATTTCTGCTCATGTCCTAGCAAGTCTGTCCATATCATAGGACTCCCTCATAATGGGCAATGACAACCTTGTCATGCTCAGATTCTATATATTGAATGGATTTGCCTTGAAATTTACTTTCTCATCTCCTGGTCAATTCTGTTGGTGAACAATTTTCTACTGATTTCCTCCCAGTTAAGATATAAGGAAAAATAGCTACGAACAGAGTCACACAACTAGAAAGTCTGGCTTATAAAATAGTTTCTTTGTTTCCCACTGGAATCCCATGTTGGGAGCTATCTCTCTCCTATTTGAGTCTCACCCTTCAGGTTCTGGTCTCCTTTCGTAGAGATCAGCATTAACCCTCATGCCTGACATCAGGAAAATCTACTTTCTTCTGTCAGATCCAAGCCTTACCCATAGTGTTAGTCATAACACTATTACCACGATAGGGCAAATATTCTGAGATACCACATAATAAACATCCTACACACACACACAGGATTAAATGAAGGATGCCTAGGAATGAAACCCATACAGTAGAAGATCTGAAACTCAAAAAAGAACCAAAATATAGAGTCATTGCCCCTGTTGACTGTATGAGTAGTTCCAATTCTTCACCACTCCTTAATGTATGAGTTTTACATGTGATCTTTGCAGTTCTTCTTCTTGATGTTTTTTAGTATATTTCCAGATTCTGACTTGAGCCTTTTTTGACTAAAAAAAAAATCTATTCAGTCATTTAATTTCTATCCTGCACCTCTTGTAAGAGTGAGAAGAACATGCTTGCTGGTCACAGCAGAAAGATAAAAGATACACAAAGCAAAATCTAACTGCCCTGGCCACGTTGAGCATAACATCAACCTCTGAGCATCAGTAAAAATATTCAGTGACACTTTTTACTGTACCACTAAAGTTTTCGAAAGGTCGGCGTCTTCAACTTGGCCTAACTGGTGTAAGGCATCTTCTACCAGGTGACTTCGCCTGATTCTCAGTATTAATCTAGGTGATTCAATTTTTCCTTCCATCATTCTACGTCGGTATACCTTTTCTTCTGTCCTCTGTAAAAAGAAGTATATTGGTTGGCTTCTCATTTTGACTAGCAAGAATCCTAGAGATAGTTTAATGTTTCTCATAAAACATCCTTTGCAAAACATACATTTTATCACTACTGCCATTACTTGGTATACTCTCACTGTCATTAACAAAAAGAACTATTTGTCCACATGATGGTAGATAAAACAAATGTAGCATCAGAAAAACTATGGCACCTAAGAGTCATGTACAAGAAATTAGTCATCCTGCATGAATGGGGGCACATAGTAATTGAAAACATCTCAGATCATACATTGTGGAATGGGATTCTGAAAGGCAACCCTGATACCCAGCGTGCTGAAACAGTGTTGCACCATGAACCTCATGATGCACTCATGGGCACTTCCAGGGCTCAGGAATAATGATAGCGTTGGACAAAGATGGGAGAAGATAGACTCAAGGAGACTGATTCCTCTCCTAACTAAGGTGCATTAACCCAGAGGGCAGTCTGCTCTACAAGCACTAGAAACATGGCCCAGGTGGCCCCATTTTATATCTAGCATTGCTCCTGTTACTCTGCTTACTGTTTAGCTTTTTTGGGTACCCAACATTGCTTCACCACTTCAGTCCCTGACTTTGTCTCTGCTGAACTCTAGGTTAGACATTTAGAGATGGACTTGTCAACCTTACTCCAACACTCCTCTAGGGCTTCTTCATATCACAAGAACAATAAAAACGTATTTAGGGCTGATAAACCGATGTCATTCTCTCAGTGTCTGTCCTATAATTGTGACAGCAAGGCCAGTGGCTATCAGATGTCCTCTTCTAAGTTTGTAGTTCGGGTGTGTTTACCCATGTTAACACTCTTCACGGTTCCCAGACAAGGGTACATGGGACTTTGGGCTTGGCACTCCCTTGTCCTAGATTTCTGTCACCACTATATACTGTACTCTGAGAAATTTAGTCATGATGTCACCACGTTTTCCTATGTTTTTTTTTTTTTTTTTTTGAGGTAAAGCTTTCTGAAGGAGGTTGTGAGCTTAGGAAATGGAACAAGTCCGGTCTCTGGTCCTCTCTGGTCATCTCCTGGCTCTAGACTCTAAAACAATGGTGTCCATTAACAGTACTGACCCTAGAGCAATTTATTGCATGCCTGTGAGTGACAGCCATAGCTAGCAATGTCCTCTGCTGACTCTGGCAGAGAGAAGAGTCTCTAGCTATTGCAGAACTGGATTAGCCTCCTACATCTTGTTCTCTCTCTCAGCTTTTCCATGCCTGTTCTCTATTCATTGGTTTTCTCTTTCTCTGTCTCCACAATTGAATTGGTAGTTCCGTCTGGAGCTTACAATTTAAGACTGTACATCATGTCACCTTTGGAGAATGGGACTATGAATGTGCTGTCCAACTCTGCCCATCAGAACTACAACCAGGAGTTTTCTGTCATAATCCTTCATTATGTGCATGCTGCCTGCTTGGGTCCACTGTCCACTCAACTACTCTCTAACAGACTAGAAATTTTAGACATTGATGAAGAAGTGGATCTACAAATGAAGGACTGAGTAATGTAAAAGATCAGAAAACCAGATCTGAAAAGGAAAGATAATCTATTTTTCCCTTTACCAAGAATGTTAGGAAAATAAAAACCGAAGCAATCTTTGTAAACTTATTTATAAATACACTAGTGATTGACAGTAGTAACAGCAACTAGAGGGAGATACCTTATCTATAGAATTCAGTAGGAATGTATAAAGATGTATCTTGTGTCTAACTTGCTTATTGTACATAAATCTAGTATTAATGGATTTATGGGCCATGTTACATTGGAAAATGTCATGTGTGCTGGTATTTTAGGATTAGAGTATAGAAATGAAATCTTTTAGGTTTGAAAAGGCTCTTATTGGACTTCCTGAGAACATGGCGGACAGACAGCAGCAGCTACTGAAGGCTCTCTAAAGGCTCGGCTCAGAGGCCAGGAATGATGCGGACTAAGGAGATACGAACCAGTAGAGATATGCTCTGCTGACTCAGGAACGAACTGGGCTGAGAGAATCTAACTTAGAATACAGTCCTGGCGCTAAAATAGGAACAGAAAAATCTCGGTGTGGAGGTTCGACCCCGTGCCATTGGAAACCGCGGTTTGGATTTCCCGCCGCCCAGCGGCTGGCTGCCTCCACAGCGGCTCGGCAAGGAGAGACGCGCCGAGCTCTGGGAACGGGAGTCTGCGAACGGAGTCGGAAACAGGACGGACAAGGAGGAAAACTGACTGGTGGCGAGGTGAGCAAGAAACTGATCCCCTACCACAGTTTGACTCCAGCGGAGGTTTTTCTGGGCTCGGGCAGTCCTGTAAGAGCAGGGTGCGGTGACAACTCCAGCTGCACATTCCCCTCTCGGACAGGATTGGTGAAAGGTGCCTGGCCTGAGTGACGCTGCTGGCGGACTCCCTAGGCTGGCCTAACCCAGATCCCAGAGCCTGACGGTGGCCCGGAGGAGCGACCGACTCCCGCGTAGGCTGCCTCCTCCGCAACTCCCTGGGGCGCAGCGGTGGGCGGGAACAACTAGCCAGCGCAATTTGATCAGGCTGTGGCTGACAGGCAGGGAAGCCGGGCCTCCTATGTAAGATTGCATTTTATAAGGAACAGAAAATATGGGGAAGGGAAGCAACAAAAAAGGCTCCTCGGCCCCCAATCCTGAGAAACAGGCAATAGTGGACACCGCACCAATATACATTAAGCGCCATTTAGAGAGCCTCATAGACCAATTCAGGAATGAAGTTATCAATGACCTGAAGCTAGAAGTATGCAGAATAGTTAGAGAAATGCTAAGCACCACCCAGGAAAAAGCAGATGGTGGAATGGAAGAACAGAAAAAGAGGGGAGAATTACTTGATGGAGAAAACAGAGAAAGCATTGAGTATGTGAAGCAGGTTCAAAGAGACTATCAAGAAATTAAGAAGTCTATCCAAGACTGGCATAACAGCTTGAAAGAAACTAAGGACAGACTATCTGAATTGGAGGGCAGACTTGAAACATGGGAGAATGAAATGAAAAACTTCTTAAAAATAACAAAGAAACACACAGCAATAATACAAAGACAAGAAGATGATAAGAGGAGCCATAACTTAAGGATTAAGAACATAAAAGAAGAAGTAGGGACACAAACAAGTGAACTACAAAAGCTACTCACAGAAATAATCCAGGAGAATTTTCCTAATTTAGCAAAAGGTAAAGATACTCAGATGTATGAGGCATACAGAACCCCAGCTACCTACAACCCTAACAGAGAAACACCCAGGCATATAATAATAAAAATTCCAGAAATTCAATACAAGAACAGAATATTAAAAGCTGTAAGAGACAAGAAACAGATCACTTACAAGGGAATACCCATCAGAATTACAGCAGATTTCTCTTCACAAACCATCAAATCACGAAGAGCATGGGGAGAAATAATTCAAGCTTTGAAAGATAATAATCTCCAGCCAAGATTGAGATATCCTGCACAACTGTCCCTGGAAATTGATGGAAAAACGAGGTGCTTCCAGGATAAAGAGGAACTGGGGGAATTTGCAACCACCAATTCAACCCTACAGAAAGTATTGCAGGATATTCTAAAAAAAGAAAAATACAAAGAACCCAGAAATAGTGGTGGGGAGGCCACAACGAATGGAGCAGAGAACAAAATGAAGAAGACAAACTGACAGCTACTGACAGAAAAAGAGCTCAACAGAAATGAGACAGAGAAGATTGGATGATAGGAACAGCTTTTTTTGGAGAAAATGACATCTTAATAGGTAATGCTGATTTAGTACCATCTTGTTTTGAAGTCTCATCTAGCTTTTGTTCTTCTGTCTCCAATGGTCTAAACAGGTTGTATCTTATTGGATTTTGTTATGTACGATAGTATAAGCAAAAACCTTTTAAGGACAAGGAGATTATACAGAGACCATTGTTCATTTTCTGTTAGTCGATTCTAAATACTCTATAATGCTGTCATTCTCTTAAATGGTTTTATATTGTTTTGATATACTTAATGCTACAGTATATGAAGTTGTACTCAAGACTTCAGGGAGGGAGTCAATATGGTAACTATTTTTGGGTCAGGATTATCTGGTGGTGAAACACTATTCTGCTTAAATGGTTATGTTTTGATCTGCCCTGTTTCGCTGTTATGCCCTCTTTTTTCTCAATCTCCACTCCATTATTTACTTTTTTATTTTTATCCATTTAATTAAAGGGAAAAATATAGCAGGATATAATATAGTAACCCACTTTGACTTTCTATTATCTCGATTTGAAGCCCTGTATTACTCTCACCATCTTGTTTTTGACTGAGGTTCCTCTATTCTGTTTTGCTGGATAGTATCAGGTTCGAAAGTTTAGGCATCAGCTGAGAAGATAATGAGATTCATTATAACGCCCATTCTCGTTGACTTTTATCTACTTTTGAAGACCTACAATATCTCCAATGTTTTGGTTTTGTCGGTTTTATTCTTTACAGTTTTGTTCAATTGTATAACAACTAATGATATAGGCAATTCTATTAGAAATAGCGGGAGGCATTATGGTAACCATTGTTGATCACCTTGTATTATGTTTTTATATTATCTATTATGTCCACCCTTTTGACTTGACCGATTCTGTTCTGTTATGTCACATTTGGTTTTACTCTCTTCCAAAAAAGCAATAAGAACCGTGGGAGCAATGAAACCCAAAATGTGTAATAGTCATTGTACAAAAGAGAGGAAAAAAAAGTGCTCTAAACTATATAACTGCATGTATATTTAAATGTATAAGATAGAAAATGATATCACAGAGTTTTATTGGATCATTGAACAGAACTGTTTGCAGTATCATTGTTGGAATGTCCACTCTACAAGCTTTAATTTTGTGACTTGAACAATTATTTCTAAGATGGCAATATGTAATCCATTAACTAGTGATTGCCTACTGCGCATTTTTTTCTCCTGTAAATCTGTATAACTTGTACCCCTTCACTGTTTTTTTTTTCTTTCTTTTCTTTTCTCCTTAAATAAAATAAAAAAAAAAAAAGAAAAGGCTCTTATTGTAGATACATGTCCTTGGACGCCTGTATGTTTTACTCAGACAGATGGCAGTACACTTTGAATTATTTATTTATTTTTTGTCTTTTTCGTTTTTTTTTTTTTTTTTATTGGTACCAGGGATCGAGCTCATGACTGCCTGCTTGCAAGGCAGGCACTTATGCTGCTGAGCTAAATCCCCAGCCCCAACACTTTGAATTATTAATAGAAGTCAGTAATAGTCACTACCTTAGATTCCTCTCAGTCTTCAAAGTAGAAGCACTAGATATAAACAGATATGAACCTGTCTCAAGGAGTGATATAGAAAACAGGCCTGAGTAATGAACAATATCTCTGGAAAATCTTTAACATAATGTCTGTGGGAGGAACACCATAAATATAAACTGAAAACTAAGGTTGATGGTGATAAAGAAACAAAATAAATGTACATGTTAAGTGGAAATAACACAAGAAAAGAGCCATAGTGTGAAAGTAAGGGAAAAATAGAATCACTAACTGAGTATTATTTCAGAAAAAATTGAACCAATTGGAGCTTACAAATCCAGCCCCAAGAAGCTTAAAGACATAAAGCCCAAATACTGATGCTAATAGCACAGTAGAAACTAAAACTACATAGAGAAAGAGAGAAAACGACAGAAGAAGCACACCCTACTAAATACTTTCAGTATTTCTCATATAGGAAAGCAATTATCTAGAGAAAATGAGGAGTAAGGCAACAATGAGAAATATAAATTAAAAATTATCTGAAATATGATTAAATCTGAAATTGAAAAAATCACAGATTGGTAATATTCTACACTGGTGAACATGTGGAATATTCCATACACTGCCGGTAGAAACTTAAGTTGGTACAAACTCTATAGCATTTTTCAGCATTTAATAATCTAAAAGGAAAAGATTAAACACTGCCTTCCTATTTCAATGGTGTTTAGCAATTTTAGGGTTGCCAAACAGCCCTTGACTAACGAAGAAATGTTTTTTTTAGAATTCCAGTTAACACTCGGCAAGAAGTGATGGGGCTGGAACTGGTGTACTGCAAGCCTTAATAAAAATAATGTGTGGAATTATTAAATAATTTTCTCTATATGCATAAAATTTCAAAAGACTTACAGAACACATTAAAATGGAAGAAGAATCATGTATTAACCACCTGTACCCAATGATGAGGATCAGCAGAGGCCAAGAGCAGGACAACCAGAAAAGATGCATTAAAGTATGAGAAAAATGAAAAATATTTCATTTGGGATTTCAGCCTGGGATTTTTAAAAAAAAATACTTCATCAGAAAATAGTAACAAATACAAAACCAAAAAAAGTGATAGATGCAAAAGTAAGGCCAAATGTTGAATCTTGGCGATGGGGCTTATACCAGTATCTCGATTTTATATAAGTTCAACAATTTATGTAACAAAAATGTGGACCACTTGCTATAGTTTAAAGGTGTACCACCAAGGTTCATGTGATAGAACCAGTGATGCTGAGAGATGGTGGCACTTTTAAGAGGTGAGGCCTTGTAAAAGACAAACAGTCATGGGGCATTGGCCTCAGCACGGATTGGTGCTGGTATCACAGAATGAATTCTTTATGGAGTAGGTTATTACAAAGTTAGGATTTCAAGTAGCTGGGCATGGAGCATGTCTGTAATCCCAGGACTTGGGAAGCTGAGGCAGGAGAATAATCACTGCAAATGCAAGGCCACCATGGGCTACACAGAAAGACCCTGCCTCAAAAAATGAAACCAAACCACATCCTACTAAAGGAAGTCAGGCTTTCCAATGCAATTAGTCCCTTCAACAAACATGCAACGGGGTACGATTGGGGCTACTTTGCCTGGATGCCTAGTTGACACTATAGGACTTCTAGAACTGTGAGCTAAAGAAACCTCGTTGGTTCATACAGCACCTAGCCTCAAGTATTTTGTGACGTCAATGCATACAGAATACATACCCACATTTTTATAGATGAATCAACTTGTAACAACTTAATTTTGCATTGTAAATTACAGACAAATGGAAAATGAGTGAACATAAAGAGATAGGGGTGGTCACCAAACACCTAAAAAAAAAAAAAAAACAAATGTTTTGATAATTAGAAGAAAAAAATCAGTACTTTTATCTATCACCTTTAATTTCCTTTTATGCTTTTTGGAATCTGTTAACAATCCAAATTATCTAAAAGCAAATTTCCAAAAAATACAGTAAGAGGTGATTAGGTTTTTAGTGGCTCTTCAGTTTAACAAATTGAGCATTGTAATTAGGAAATTTTCAAGGGCTAATTTATCAAAGGCATACCTACACAGATATAAGTCTGCACTGTTATAAAGTATGAACACTACCTTACTGAGGGCCCAAAAGGGCAGTCTTCCTTCTTCAAGAAAATTCAACACGTCACACAGCTCATTGATGTTGAAAATATCTTCTGGCAGATGACAGATAGATTTATTTACCTTTAAAAAAAATGACCGAAAATCATATGCCTTTTAATAAATTACCTAACTTATGACATAAAGTTATATATGCATATGAAATACATTTTAAATTAGGAAGTATATCTATAAAACTTCTATTTTCTTATCAATAATTTCTCTTATTTTAATAAAGAAATATGGTCAAAGATGCAAGATGCTGTAAGATTGGTAAACAAATTTTTCTGGCTCAGGAATTGGATGCTGTTTCTAGACCTTGAGAATAAAAGTATCATACCAATCTAAGTATGCTGCACAAAGTTAACACTTTCTCCACCAAAGAATATGAAGTGGCACATACTATTTGTTAAGCAAAGGCTAAGCCAAGAAAAATTCATCTTGTAGACTGAATCACTGTAAGTGCACAAACAGAAACAGTGCATGAGAGGAGCACCATCTAGCACGAGAGGCAGACACAGGCCACGTGGGTGGATCAGGGCTGGAAGACACTGGCAGTGCCTGGAAGAACCACTTGCACTTCCAAACTTGGCCAAGCGCAAAGCCTTCAAGAGCACATGCAACAGCTGCTGATCTTGCCCTTGGATGTGGTCCCAGAGGCTGCGTGCTCCAACCTTATCCCCAAACCTTGCCTCTGAGCCTGGGCCATGCCACTGATGATCTTTTGAAAATAAACACACTGCTCCTGTCATGGACACAATTTTAAAGATATCCTTCTTGTATCAAGTCCTGTATGTACTAAGAGAATGTAATCCTAAAAGCATCCACTCTTAGATATATGTCTGGGAAAAATAAAATATTTGTGTATGTAAAAATTGGTACAAATGTAGTTGCAGCATTATTCACATTAGTGAAAAAGTGGAAATAACTGAAATATCCCTCAGCTGTTAAAAAGATAAGTATGTGACACATTCATATGTTCATCCACAAAAAGAAATGAAGCACTGTACTGATAAATGCTACAAAATGGAAGATCCTGAAAACATAATGCTGGGTAAATGAAGTTAGACAAGGCTTCATGCTAGATGTTTACATGAAATGCTGAAAACAGGCAAATCTGTGGTGCTTACCTAAGATGGGGATAGGAATGAGGATACTGGAAGCACTGAGGAAGGAGAGCTAAACTGGGGATGATGAAAATGCTCTAGAATGACCGTGATGGTTGTACGATCCTGTGGATTTTGGTCTTGGAACAAATCCATGTGAATAACAAGGGATAACTGTATATATATATATATATTTTTTTTGGTACTGGGAATCAAACTCATGACCTCATGCTTGCCAGGCAGGCACTTATGCCACTGAGCTAAATTTTCAGCCCATGACTGTATTTAACACACACACACACACACACACAGGTTCATGAATGCTTTTGTTTGCAAATGGTGATTCTCAAGCAGAAGTGTTTAGCAAAATTTTGTTTTTGTTTGCAAACTGCATTGGATGACAAATATAACTGCGGTCATCGTTCTCCCACAAACATGAATGTAGCCATCTTTTCTAAAATCATAGAACAAATTAAGTTCATGAACCAAGTTACCATTTATGTGATTCCTCACGACTGATATTTGTCTTACTAAAGAACTAACTGAACCAGGTGTGGTGTGACATGACTGTAATTCAAGCTCTGGGAGGCTGATGCAAGACCGAAGCTAGCATGGGAAATCTGGCAAGACTCTGTATCAAAAAATAAAAAGTGTTGGGAATGTAGCTCAGTGTGAAGTCACTGGTTTTAATCCCCAGTACTGAAAACAACAATACCACCACCCACCAGAGAACACCTCCAACTGACTGAGACTTCAGGAGTTCTGATTCAACAAATCTGTGCAAGCCTGCATTGGAGGCTCATAGCAGTCACTGATGTGTCTCAGGAGACTGAGGAAGGAGGATCTTAATTTTCTGGCCTGCACAGGCAATTTAGAGAGACCCTAGAGGGATAAGGAAACAGCTCCATACAAAAGCTTAGGTTTAATTCTAAGTACCACAAAAATGAATGAATGACTGTATACATACCTTTAGATTAACCCTTACCTCATGTACTTCTTTCATCATTTCTAGAAGAGTTTTAATATTACAGGAACTCTGAATTATCACATAAGGCAGTTCAGAGACGATGGCTGTCTTAAGCATCTGGACCAGTGTGTTCAGAGAAGATGCATCCAAAGATGCCCAGTATTTTTCTGAGGGAGCAAAATCAACTAGGATAAATGTGGGTCTCCTCTCAGGCCTCAGATCCCTCAGTTTCTACTGGGCTCTTTAATATAAGAAATAAATTTCCCACTTATTATTACATAACCTGTAAAAATCTTTTTTAATGGTGCCATCATACACAACACTACTAACTGATGTGGGGAAAAGGTTTTTTCCTTAGGTATCATTAAGATTAAAAGCTCAAATTCAGAATTTGAATAAATTTGTTGATGCTTCATATTTATGTTTAATTTACTGACTATGTGACTTTCAAATAACAGTTTTATAGGTTAATCAATCTGAAAATATATATAGGTACATATACACACAAAATATGAGGAAACTTTCATCTATAAAAATGAAACAATATTATCTAGATGCTTTTAGATTTTATGAACAATGGTTACATATGGAAATAGATTTTCAAAAATAATGAATTACCATATTTTAATACTGAGTTTGCAAACTGGACTTTGGTACAGCAAGAGAATAATTCTCAGAAAACAACTATCAAATGTTAAAATAAATTAATATGCTAATATAATTAAAACACTATTAACCAAATGCATGAAAGCAGTTCAATACAGCAGAGTAGAGATTCTATAAATGAGCTCATCTACACAGAGACTTTACCATACAAAAATGTTGGCATTGCATATTGATGAGAATAAAAGAAATCATTCAATAAATATAAAAGAACAAGTGGAACAGACATAGAAAAAAGTAACATTTAACCTTAGTAAATTCCATATGGGCCAAAGATTTAAATACAAAAATGAATTAATCAAAATTACAGTGGGGTGGAATGAAATTCTGTCATTTGCAGCAACATGAGTGGAACTGGAGGGCAGCAAGTTAAGTGGAGTAAGCGAGGCACAGAAAGACACACATGGCACTCACTCCCACGAGGAAGCTAAAAGATGATCTCAGAGAAGTGGTTACCAGAGCCTGGGAGGCGGGGCGGAGGCAGAGCTGGAGAGAGGATGGCTGAGTGGTGCAGAGCTGCAGCTGCATAGGAAGAATAACTTCTAATGTGTAAAGCATGACAGAAGAGCTATGGCCAACAATGATTAATTAAATATTTCACAATAGCTAGCAGAGAGGACTTTGGCGTATTTTCAATACAAAAAAATGATAAATGACTGAGATAATAAATATGTCAACTACTCTGATCTAATAACACACTATATGTATACTTACTGTGGGCCACTTAAAAATACAAAACATATTTTAAAAAATAAAATTGTAGTAGAAACATGGGAATTTGTAAAAAAATTTCAGACTGCAGTTGGCTTTTTGAAGTATGGGCCCCAAAACTAGAAAGCATAAAAGAAAATACTACAATAGCAGATACATGAAAATGTTTGCAAATAATCATTTATGAAAATAATACCACAAAGCAAAATTTAAAAAGTAAATAGTCTAAAGAAAAAAAATACTTTAAATTTCTAGTATAGATGAAAGATTGCTTCAATAGTTTAAAAGCTTATTTACCAGTAACCAATATGAATATGACAAGGGGAGCAACTAGTAATTCATGGAATATGATTTTTAATAAAAGGAACTGAGATTTAAGGACAGCAGCATATCCTCATTTATAAGAAAAATTCAAATTTCAATGAGGCTTTTTTTTTTTTTCAGAATGGTAATGATCAAAGGCAATGACATCCTTGAGAATGCAGTTTACATGGGTAGGACAGTTGTCAGAGTTGTCCTGCTGCTTTATTCTAGGGCTGCAGTTCATAGAGATGACAATGTGAACGGTGGCCACTGTGGCTGAACCTTCAATGAAGGTCACTTAGCAAAATTTCTCAAAATAAAAGTGCACAATTAGATGCTGTAATTTTGCTTCCTGGAAACTTTCTTGCATGTGTAAATTTATACACATGCAAAAAAAAGGTATGTTAGCACCATGACAGCTATAAGAGAGTACCCGCAACCACCCATAGTACATCTCCCACAGGAATCTCTTTAGAGAGTGCTATAGTTTGGATTTGGTTCGCTCCCTAAGGATGCCTGTGTTTGAAGGTTGGCCCCACTGTGGCAATGCTAAGATCATGGATTTCATGAGGTGAGGCCTGGTAGGTCACCTGGGGACCTACCTTGATATGGGACTAAGGTAGTTCTTGGGAGGAAACTGTTTAAAAAGCACAAACCTGGCCCATGCAGTGTTATCACTTCCTGATCATCTGCTCCCACAGGTGCTCCTGTCATTACCACTGCTATGGAGTGACACAGCCAAGCTGGCCTTCACTAGCACGGAGATGGGGTCAGTCCCACACTCAGGAGCTTCCAACACTGTGATATAAATAACTTTGCTTCATAAGAAGCCTGACTCAGGTATTTTGTTATAGTAATGATAAGCTGATTAAAGGAGCCAATAAAGAGATGAAGACAATTCTACAGGTTGGGCAATGGAAGAATCGCCATGATGCATGGTTAAGTAGGAAGAAGCTGCAAAGGAAGAATGTGAATGGTTTTCTGCTGTTTAGAGAATCAAGACAGCCAGCTGTGGTAGTGCATGACTATCATCCCAACACTTGGGAGGGTGAAGCTGCAGGATAGCATGTTTAAGAGACACAACAGCAAGACTGTTCCCTTAAAAAATGAAAAAAGAATATTCTAAGTATGTTTATATGCTTAGAATGTCTTCTGAAAGTTACACACAAAAAAAACTAGAACCTGTAACCACCTTCTAGGAGGAGAACTGGATGGCTCAAATTTTGCTGGACATCTCCCTTGTACATCAAACTGTTAGATCCCTGACATTAGTTTAAAATTTATAAAATGATATTTGGTAATACTGAGTATAATAAACAACAACAACAAGGCTAAATATTTGTTTTTCATCTCCCTTTGATAAAAATAACAAGTTTCAAAACAGCATGAGGGAAAAGTTCTAAAGCATGCATTTATGTTAGCTGGATACTCTTTGTTTACTAAAGATCCAGGTCTAAGAACTAAACTCAAGTTTGTATGATAAGAGTAATGGTTATAATAAGGTTAAACTGATGTAGGGAAATTTTTGCAATAATTCACCTACCTGGGACTTAAATGTATGTATTTTGAACACTTTTTGTCCAAAATTTGCTGTAACTTGCACTTGAGACAGTGACCCTATATTGAGTGTACAGATAAGGTGGGATAAAACTTACTCAGGACTCGTGAAGATTTGTCATTCAAGTTACAAACTGCCTGTGCAAAAGGAATCACCAGGTTTAACCAGTTCTTGGACTCATGCATTACAGGACATTCTGGGAGCAGAAGAAAAACCAACAGAGCTTCTTGGTGTGGAGAATGGTACAGAAGAGTTCCAAGCAGATTATCCTTCAGACATTCAGTTACCTGTGGTTGAAACAGATCATGGGGAAAAGGCACAGACTGTTTGTTTTCCAGGTGCTAAAACTCAAACTTTGGTCCTCAGGCACAGTAGCCAAATGGTCTACATGGAGCTATATCCCTAGCCCGGAAGATTCCTTTAAACTGAGGAAGTATGCCAGACTCCTCTGTAGTCCCAGTTACTCTGGGTAATGAGGATCACAAGTCTGGCCAACCTGGGCGATGCAAGGAGACCATGTCTGAAAGTGAAAAAATAAGGACAGGGGTGCAGCTCAGTCGTAGAGGGCCTGCTTGCCTAGCATGTCCCCACATTCTGCATTCAATTCCTAGTCTTCCAAAAGGTGCAACAAAAAACCAAAAACTGGAGATCTCTGAGGTACAGTGCCACATAAAGGTGGCTTTATGGTGCTTCCACTGTCTGACTAAGCAGGTCCTTCTAAAAGTAAAGCTGCCTTAGAGTCTCTCTCCATGGACTTCTGTGTCAGGGAAGAGATCAATGGCTTGGCCTTGGATAAAAAACTATATAAATGAACATGACCATAAACTTTCATAGTTTGCTCCTGTCTCCATAAATGCCCATTTTTAATGGTATTAAGTAAGGACTTTGTAGGAAATTAGATCCCAAGGGTAAAGTCTTCATGAATAAAATTACCCATAATTCCCTTATGAAGGAGCTCCAAGAGAAACCACTCATCCATTTTCTCCACAGTAAAGAAAAACAGGCAAGTGTACCCGGAATTAGGCCTTCACTGGACACCAACTGTGCTGGTACCTTCATCTTCAACTTCCCAGCCTACAGAACTGTGAGAATATCATGCACCTGAGGCATGCGCCCTGTTGCTGGCTAACTCCCCTTGGTTACAAATGATCTAGACTGTGGTATTCTGCTATAGAAGTCCCACAGCACTGACACATCCAGTTTTCTCTCTATTGTTAATTCAACTTCCTCCCTCATTTCTCATGTGACACAAAAATAGGTAGAGGAAAAGTTCTCCACCCTACATAACCCAGAGTCTTTCCTTATAAATTTATCATCTTAAAGAAAAAATGAATTGTACATAAATAACACTGACTCAAAAGCCAGGTATGGTGGTACACGCCTGTAATCCCACCACTTGGGAGGTTGAGGGAGGAGGAATGTTGGCAGTTCGAGATCAGCCAGGGCTACAAAGTGAGCTCAAAGCCAGCCTGAACTGCATAGTGAGACCCTGTCTCAAACAAACAACAAACAAACACACAAGCAAACAAACGAAAAAACTGATTTGAAGATGAGAAAGGATGAATCAGTAACAGATTCATCTTGAATACAGTACCAATCTCCTAGTCCAAGATGCCTGCAGGGTAGTGATTTCATCACAAACCAGCTCCCATTCCAGCCCTAACCATAGCACCCTATCACCAAGGTTTTGAAAACACACAACTGCAATCATATTTGCATCTGTTTACAAAAAAAGCTATTATCCTACTTCCGAATTAAGTATTGGTTATTACCACAGAAGAAATCCATTCCTGTTCTGTTAACTTCATGAAGGTCTCTCTTGCCATCTGTAAATCCACATCAGTGGAAACTGTTTCTCCAGTTCCTCTTTAAATACAAGAATTGTAAAAGGCCACAGAAAAAGAAAAAGGATATTTTGAAATCTCATGTGTCATTATTGTTTTAACTTACCACATATAAGATGTAAACAAGAGAAAAACATGCAAATTTTAGTGTACATAAGGATTTTTACAAGAGAGTGAAGTCTGAAGAAATGACCAAAGCACGATGTTTTTACACTTTTTAGACCCTCAGAACCCAAATAAATTAAAAAAATATATATAACAAATGGCTTTCTGGATGAGGGCAGTAAATTCTAGAGATGTCACCAACAGTGGTACAGTAATGTCGGAGCTAGTGAAAGGGCTACGCCCATGAGTTTATTTATTCACATTCTTTACAGTTTTAGTTAACATTTTCTGATAGCTAATTTCTCATTTTTCTATGGAAAGATACCTTTCCCTAAACATCTTGGTTGCTTACTGCCTGTAAGAAAAAAACCTGGCCTAATAGCCTTTGAAGTTAAGAAACATGACCATTTCTTCAAGTTACATGAACTAAAAGTGGTGACTAAAGGAAGAGGCTTCAGAACAGTAAATTCGTATATTCTAGTAAGAATATTATTAATGAAAAGTGTGTTTTACTTGAATGTTTTGCTCAGCTGATTTACTGCCTGAAAACAGACACATTGTCTGTGAATTACAACATGTAATTAGTGTTTAAAATTAGGAAAATACTTTAAAATAAATAAATATTAAAGAAATATTTAGAGAAAAAGTACCAAGTCATTCTTTCCTAGTAACTTAAAAAAATTCACTAGGGGAAGGGCACAGTTTAGTGGTAAAGGTCATGCTTTGCAAGCATGAGGTGAAGGGTTTGATTCCTAATACCAAAAGAATAAATATTTAAAGAAAATTCTCATGACCTATCCATAGGAAAATGGTTACATATATTAAGGCATAATCTTCCCATGGAACATTATATAGCAATTCATGTTACAGAAAATACTGAACAGTGGAAAACTGAACTAAATGAAAAATAGACAAAAACAAAAGAATAAAACAATGCATAAAGCAATGTAATCTCCTCTGTGTGTGTGTCTCTTTATTTGCTAACTACCAGGTGTTTTTTCTTCTCTCTTTTTGAAACAGGATCTCACTATGTTGCTTAAACCAGCTTTCAATTTGTGATCCTCTTGCCTCAGCTTCCCAAGTAGCTGAGATTATAGATGTGTCCCCCAGTGCTTGGCTGGCACTGTGTTTGCTGTTATTGTTTTTTAGTAGTGAAGATTGAACCTGGGGCCTGGAACAAGCTTAGCAAGTTGTCTGCCACTGAGCTATATCCACAGCCTTTTTGATTTTTTAAAATTTTGAGATAAAGCCTTTGAAAATTAGTTTGAATTTGTCATCCTGTAGCCATAAGCTCCTAAGAGGTTGGAATATAGACATAAATATTACATGTTTGCTGAACTGACATTACTATTAGTGATGGATAATGGACTCTCTTCATTTTTTTTGTGTATTTTCTGTGTTTATATGTTGTGAGCCTGATACATGCTCGGTAAGTAATTTACCACTAAGCCAAATTCTTGTCCTTCTATATTTCTGACATTTTACACAGCAAGTAGATATTCACATTTGTTGAATAAAAGGAAGTAATTTATACAGAGATAAACACATAACTTTTTGACCTGGAGCCATTCTTTGTTTTCATAATATTTTAAATAGAATTTTAATTTATTGTATGTGTTACCTTTCCACTAAGAAACTTCCAGTCAGACAAGCCGCAGATGAAAAAATTTCTCGGATTTCTCTACAAAGGAATAAATGGGTTAAACCAAATCATACAATATGCCTCTTATAGAATAAATCATGATAAATAAAACATGCTATCATTGTCCTTCCAATTTTGCCCTCAATCTTCTGTTTGTATATTGTTTTGGCATCTAAAAGTCTCTTCTGTTTGCTAAATCACAAACATCAGTGGAAAACATGCAAATAGGTATATATTGAAGCCTCATGCAAAGAGCAAAAGGCCTGATTTGGGGTCAGAACACTCCAGGACAAATAAAACACTCTTCTTCCCACTAATCTTGTGGCTGTATTGATCACTGCTCTACTATAGAGTGAAGAACATACAATTTAAAGAAAACTTACAGAAATACTTCATCATTTCTACTTTTCATATTACAGGACAACTGTTTTGTACAACTGTCTTCTAGAAAAAGAAAGCCAGAACTAAAAATTCTACCAGAAAGATTCTTGTAAGAGGGAGTACAATCTACAGAACGTGGATTCTATGGCCTAGAGCAAGAATACCCTATTCAGCTGAACACTGGGGTGCACAAAAAAGTAGATGCCAAGGTGAAAGGGATTTGGGAAATGCCAAAGAATACTGTTTCTTGCTTAGAATCATAGTATATGGAAACACAATGAAGACCATGGGAAGCCCAATAGCAAAGAAAGCTGTGCTCACTGAGCTCACAGTCGAGTTACAATGATTCATTTTAGGTGTCAACTTGACAAGGCCGTGATACTAAGATATAAACCATTATTCCAGATATTTCAATGAAGATATTTTAAAGGTATGCTTAATATTTAAATCAGTAGGCTTGAGTAAACATTATCCCTCATTACATGTATGGGGCAGAGCCTCATCCAATCAATTGAAGGCCTTAAAATAGAAAGAATATGATACCCAAGAAAAAGACATCACTCTGAACTTCAACTATAGCTTCAGCTTTTCCCCAGGTTTCTACCTTGTGGACCCACATTACAGACTTAAGATTTGCCACCCCAAAATTACATGACACAAATAATTTCTTAAGTTACACAGTCTTTTTCAACAGGTGGACAGCTATAGATAAACATCCTATTGATTCTATCAGGAAAACCCTGACTAATACACTAGACAACCAGAGAATCTCCCACCTCTGTGTTGTGCAGAATCAGTTTGGGAAATACTGCTTGAAAGAGAGGCATGATCAGATCAGACATGCAGGGTATATATACCTTTTGGTGTTCTTCCACTGTTTATTCCCCACATCATCAATCCATCTCTTTACAGTTCTTTCATTCAATGTAAGAATTTTCCTCCTCAGATTAACATAGGAATTCTGTAAACAAACGAAAAGTAAAATACAGTAATTTCAACATGAAATATGAGGACTCAAGTTTTAGGTGCATTCTAAAATTAGAGGATAGTACTGATTTTTTGGTCTGTTTTCAAATAGGGTCAATAGTACCCAAAGTGAACTTGATCTCTTGAACTTGACTTCCTCAGTCTCCTTAAATTCTTGGATTACAAGCATGTGCCACCACGTCTCGATGATTTTTAAATACGAGTAATATAGCTGGGGGTTAATTCAAAGCTAGTATCTCTGATGGTCCTACTTGGCACTTGATACAAGTACAACCAGATAAAACTGAACAGCAGATAGCTTAGAGGGAAAAATACTACAAGGGCTATGTAGAAGGGGAAAACCTCATTTCCCTTGGTGAAGTAGGCCAAGGAAGCTGAGGATTGATTACTGCTAAGTCTATACCAAGAGATTTTGGGTCTTTTTAGTACTGTATTGGTCAGCAACACCATGTTTACAAATCTGTCAACCTAGCAACTCACTAAGATACTGAATGATACTATTGGCCAGGAGTATCTCAAAGGTAGGTAAAGAAACCACACTGATAACAACACTCAACATGAAAACCTGTTTTTGCAGGTAAAAATGAATGTAATTTAGACAATAAAGGGTTTGTAATGTCTAGCTTTTCCCAAAAAGTCAAATTGATAATTTTACAGGTCAAAATCTGGATTTTAGAATCATTTAAGTATCAAGTTACATAACATGTAGAGATGTTTTTACCTCTTTATTCACCCAGAGCAAAATACTTTGATTCCCTCCAGCAATCATTATCAACTCTTTTCCTGAGTGATGGCTTTCTAAAAGGACACACACACAATATGAACACATATGGTCATCTTGTGTAAGCTTTCATACTCAATTTAAATAATTCTAGATTGTTAAAAATAGTCACTTTATCTTTGTAAGAGAGACAGAGAAATTTTCTCAGCTTTAGGAATTTGAGATACATATACTATATATCAGATGTCAAGTTGGAAAATGCTGTGGTTTCATAAAGTTATCAAGTGTATCAATTTAATATACATAAGATAAACTAAGCAAATATTTCATTAGTTGTTGCTTAGTTTAATTCAGTTTTCATACCTAAAATCTACCATCTCAAGATTTAACCAATGATTGTGAAGAATAAAACTCTAAGAATTTGAAGATAAATATGAACTGGTTAAGGAATTTATTCCACTGCTTAGTTTCTCAGAATAAATGAGAAATTCTAAGTTTTCTTTCTTTTTTTTGAAACAAGGTCTTTCTATGTAGTTCAGCCTGGCCTTGACCTCACAGTAATCCTCTTGCCTCAGCCTCACAAGTGCTGGGATTATTACTGCTTTTACACCACTGAGCTAAATCCCTGGATTTTTTTTAATCACTAAAAGCCTGAGGTTTGTAATCACTGCTTTAAACTCATTATGTAGCCCACGCTGGCCTCAAATTCATAGTGATCCTCCTGCTTTAGCCTTCAATGCTGGGGTTACAAGTGTGTGCCATTCTAACTCTTCTAAGAGTTCAGAAATAAGCAACAAAGTTGCTCCAAGGTGCTTTTAACACAGCACTGTAGAGCTTAGGTTCTGGGTTACACTGTATGGTTCCAGTGCAGTCAAACCATTCCCTGGCTGTGAGCTAGAGGCTTTAAGGAACTGGCTTTGCTCTCTCTCACCTTCCAGTGAAATGGAGGTGAGAGAATACACCCCCCAAAACACCACAAGGACAACAACACAGCTAAATCTGGGGCACAGGTAAGTCTGTATGTGTGTGAGCTGCTTAGCATTCTAAGGGTTTTAAAGGATCATGGATCGATGAAACCAGCAGGAAAACCAATCAGCCTGCACTTAAGTTTCTGACAAACTGAAATCAAGATACCCTGTGTCTCTAAATGCCTTTAGTCTGTTTTACTTTGTCAATGCTCCAATTTACGTTAATCCTATTTTGAAAGAGTAACAAGAAAATCATGGTTATTTTGACTTAAGAAGGTAAATTAAATGCTTTAAATTATTTAAACACATGAAGCCAACATTGAGAGAAACCCCCTTCATATGTGCACATTGCTTTCCTTGTCAAATCATATTCTTGGAAAAGTTACTTTCTCTAACAAGGTGTAGTATTGTACTAGATCTCATTGTCCAAGAGAATTTACCAAACTGGAGCTCTTCATTTGATGGTGATTTCATGGGCAGTGGTATCAGCTGAGTACATTTTCTACCATTTCCTAATTGTCCTTCTTCTCCAAGTCCAAAGGAAAAGGCCTTGCCCAAATCAGAGACATAAGCAAGTGTGTGCCACCTGTTAAATAGAAGCATACACTATTGTCAGTGCTCAGTTATTCCCAATAATCAGAATATTTAGCAATACTGCAAACTGCCAAAATAAGGTTACTCAAAAATAGTGAAACTAACTCTTCAAGGATAAAATCCATATGGAGACCAAGAAATCAATGTGTCAAATCTACTCAGAACCATGACAACAGACACTAGTGAATAGTGTTCCCTGTTTTGTGGACATCTCTCCTCGTCTGGGTCTTAGTTACTTTTCTTGTTGCTAAGACAAAATACCCAAAGTTAAAGGGGAAAAAGGTTCCTTAGCTCATAGTTTATAGAGGTTCCTAGCAATAATCAGGTAGCTACAAGCCAGGGTGGCACATAGCAGAGGGGCAACAGTTTATGGTGGTAGAAGACAGCAAAAGCAACAAGAGAGAAAGGAAAGTCTCTTTTTGTCTCTTATACTGTATTTACTCAATTGGAATTAGGGTGGTGCCAATTCATTCAGTAGACTGATCCGGAAATCACCCAGCCTTAATCCCAGCATTATGCTATGAATCAATCACACAGTCTAGATTCATCCACTTCTGAAAAACAAATCTATGACCCCATATGATTTTGCGGGGAACATCTAGTCACAAACCATAACAACTTGTTACTCCTTTTTCAAGTGACAGCTTGACAGGCACTGTGCCCTGGAAGCCTCCCCAAAAGACTGAATTAGCTGATCTTCTCTGAGCTCTCACTCTATTGCCCAAGGACCTTCTCACAGGAATTTTCTTACTGACTTACGCATTGGTTCCTCACTGGTGTTGCTCAAAGAGCAGTCTGGTCACCTTGTGCCTAATTTATAGGGAGTAATTTAGAAAGTCTTACTGTGTATCTCAGTGATACAGGGGTGTCTTCGATGAAGCCAGGGGACTACACCTGGCAGGTGGCTCATAATGTCTTCTGGACTTTGATGAGAGGGAGGGGCTAGAGACTGAGTTCAATGTGGTAAAGATTCAGTCAATCTCTAAGCAACAAACCCTGGATAAAAACTCTGGACAAGGTGATCAGACTAGAAGAAGTAACACCTTTCAAAAGCTACAAAGGGGAGTCAACAACCAGAAACTCAGCATTGGGGCTCTTCCTAAACTCCTCCATCTATGTTCCTTTGATTGTTACTAATGGTGTACTTTGCTTGTAATAAATCTGACTGAGTTACCAGCTTCCAGGAAGTTCTTTGAGTCTTCCAGTGAATTCTCCCTGACAGCATTTAAGCTAACTCTACCTGGCTTCTTCTCTTGAAATGTGTAACATTTGAAGGAATTGCTGGGAAAAATCTAACATGGTTTTAACACTTTCTTGATGAAGATGTACTGAATGAGGTATACATTAAGAAGACGTCTCTTTAGTTAAGAGAATCTTACTCCCTAACCTGGTCTACATTAGTATTATCCATTTAAGGAAATATGTTAACTGAAAGTTATGTTCAGTTTATTTTTAATATGAAGGATTTCAGGAGCTCACAGATGAAGCCATATTCAGAGTTTGAATTTAAATTGAGTAAGGAAAAACTGCTCAAAAGAACAAGTGTGTCTAGGATAAACTACTGCACCTCTTAACCCTACCAACTTCCATAATCCAAGTGTGAGGAAGTGAGCTGAAAATGTGACATACTGGTGCACACATGTAATCCCAGCTGTCTGGAAAGCTGAGGCAGGAGGATTGCAAAGTCGAAGCAATCTGTCTCAAAACAAACAAAACACCTCCAAAAACAAAAAGGGCTGAGGATGTATCTCAGAGCAAAAGCCCTGGGTTCACTCCCAGTACCGCTAGAAAAAAACAAAAGTAAAAACTGGACTGCTAAATGTGATGAACAAAGAGAAACCACATAATGGAATTTTTTGCTTTTATATATAAAAATCGAGCTGTGAAAATAAAAATTCCCAAGAATATTTATTTTCATACCTTTAACACTTACACTTTAATGTGAACAGAGCAGTGTGAAAGTTAACTGTTGCATCACTTACTTTAGACCTCATTACTAAAGATCATTATCTTAAGATTTAGAATCCTATCCTCCATCTCCACCAGTCTCCCAGTCATACCCTTAGTATTCAGGCCTATGCAGAGTGAAAGCCTCAAATTCCAGGGCTGAAATCTTCATCTTAGTGTTAGGAATAATGAGAGTCAACTGAAAGGGCAAACAATAAAACTAATCTTACCAAATAGTCATTATTACCATGTTCTAGGCCCCAACCCTACTGCTACTGTGGTCAGTGGCCAAAACAAAACAATAAGAAAATAGAAATGAGGAAGATGAAGTCAAAGGATCAGGGAACTAGTGTTACATGAATTCACTGTAAGATATACATATGGATTGTATCTATGTATGTAGGTACTTTTTTAATTTATCCAGCCAGGTCTTATTATGTAGTTCAGGCTGCCCTGAACTCATAGTATTCTTCTGCCTCAGCCTCCTGCCTAGCATTACAGAAGTGAGGCCACCATGCCCAGTTTACACTGTTTTTAATGGTCTATTTTAAAATGTAAACCATTGTTTGCTTCTAATTTTTTAACCTGACAGAGTACGTAATTTATATTCTGTGAAACAAACATCCTTAGAAAATTAAAAATATTGGGGCTGGGGATTTAGCTCAGCGGCATAAGCGCCTGCCTTGCAAGCAGGCAGTCGTGAGTTCGATCCCTGGTACCAATAAAAAGGAAAAAAGACAAAAAAAAAAAAAAAAAAAAAAAAAGAAAATTAAAAATATTTAGATAACTAAAATATTAACTGGTTCTAAAGAGTTATAAAATGGTGATTAGTGAATAATCCTTATAATCCATACTAATTTTTTTCCAAATAAATACATAATGACTTATTTACCTAAAGGATAAAAGTGTACCTGATGGTGGGCTATAACGGTGGGCCCCTGTTGGGAGCCGCAGCCCCGAGCCCGGTCGCCTCACTTGGCGGACGTGAGGCCTGTAGTAAAGAGTAAAGCCTGAGGTAGATTACCCCTCCCATCGAGCACGTTAGTTTCCTGCTTACCGCGTAAGCAACCCGCTCAACAATATAGTCTGCCTGGCAACTGATGATGTTAGCCAATCAGCTTGCCTTGCTTACTTTAACATGATTGGACACTGTATCCGTATATATACTGGTGCCACCCCTGGGGGGGAAGAAGAAGCCCGGAAGTAGAAGCCCAGAAGGAGCCGCGGGGAGCGGACCAAAGGAGGCTTCGGCTGGGAGTGATCCCAGGGCAGGCTGTACAGAAAAGGAAAATAAAAAAAAAGGTTGTCCACCGCCAGACTTTGTCGTGTGTCCTTCCTGCCGGCCGGGAGCGGACATCGACATTTGGAGGCCCGCACGGGGACTGATCACCCCCGAGACGTGACAGCGGACAACGCTCCAGTACAGAGCTGCAAGACAGGTGAGTTGGGGATAAGCCTGGGCTCTGGGTGGCGCGCACCTACAGGGCTTTTAGACTCCCCTCAGGCTCACGCGTAAGTGGCGGATTCCTTGGGCCTCACGCGGTGAGTAACATATTAAAAAATGGGAAACATGCTAGGTAGTAACATTAAGAGCGAGGGTGGTTGTGGAGAAAGCTCTCAAGAGCTTACAAAAGTACGCAGGGTATTTGAGCAGGCCCAGTTGGGGAGCTCCCGAGAGGGGCCCGTCAAGGGGAACAAAGATGCTAAGGAGAAGGACGGGGCTCTAGCCTCGGAGTCGTCTGACTCCGAGGACGAGGGAAAGTTGAATGGCAAGGAGGCCAAAGAGACCAGCTGTCAGGAGCCTAAGTCGCTCGATAAGGAGTCGCAGGGTTCTTTCCCAGTAATTCAGGGTACCACAGAGCCATTTGTTGACTTTGTGGCCCGAATGCAAGATGCTGCCGATAAGATATTTTCTGATCCGGGAGTGGCTCGACCGCTGGTAAGGCAGCTGATTTTTGAGCAATGTACAAAGGAGTGCAAGGCAGCGATAGCTCCTCATAAGAACAAGGACCTCAACGCCTGGATTAGGATATGTAGAGAGATAGGGGGGCCGCTCTCCAACTCGGGAGTGGCTGCTCTCCTGGCTGCGGCTGTACAGCAGAGGGGACCTCGCGGGTTAGAAGGGGAATGTAAGGCTAAAGGGTGTTTTGCCTGCGGGGAGCCAGGACACATTAAACGTCATTGCCCAAACAATGCAGATGCTAGGCCTCGCCCTAGGAATGAAGAACCATATGTTTGTGGGCGATGCAAGAGGGGATCACACAAAGCTGAGGAGTGTAGGTCGGTCTTTGATGCTCAGGGCAACCGTATTTGTGGACGAGATGCTAGAGGGCCAAAAAACGGCCAGAGGGGGCCCCCTTCACAGGCGGGCCCCCGCCCCAGAGACAGGACAGCTCAGGATGGCAGCCTTCAACAAGGGCCACCCCTGGGTCAGCAGGTGTGGACCTCAGTGTCGCCTCCAGACTTATATTAGTGTTCCTGCCTATCCAGACATTGCTTCAGAACAGACACCATAAGGTCTTCACCACCCACATAAGAGCACATACATCCCTGCCGGGGCCCATGGCACAGGGGAATGCGGCTGCTGATACTGCCACTCGCCCGTTATGGATTTTTACCTTACTAACACCAATCGAGCGAGCCCGTGCCTTCCATGATAAGTTTCATGTCAATGCCAGGACACTAGCAAACCATTTCCATGTTTCCAGAGCAGATGCACGAGATATCGTGCGACTATGTGACTCCTGTGCCACATACAAACCTGCCATACCGATGGGAGTAAACCCTCGAGGTTTGATCCCTGGTGATGTTTGGCAGATGGACATCACACATATACAGGAGTTTGGGACTCTTAAATATGTTCATGTTTCCACAGACACCTGTTCTCACGTCATATTCGCAACAGCAGAAACAGGTGAAAAAGTGTCTAATGTGATCAATCATTGCCTGGCGGCTTGGGCCGCATGGGGCAAACCAAAAATATTAAAAACTGATAATGGACCAGCCTATATAGGCAAAGCCTTCAATGAGTTCTGCAAAATGATGGAGGTTCAATTAAAACATGGTATCCCATACAATCCCCAAGGTCAAGGAATCATTGAGAGGGCTCATAGAAGCCTCAAAGAAATTTTACAAAAACAAAAAGGGGGAGTAGGCCAAGGCCTGGCCCCAAAGGCACGATTATCCATGGCACTATTCACACACAATTTTTTAAATTTAAATAATGATAATTGCTCCCCAGCCGTGGAGCACTGCAACCCTTCCCCCAACCATAAAGGGTGGGTGAAGTGGAAAGATGCCCTGACAGGACAATGGATGGGCCCGGATCCAGTGGTCAGCTGGAACCGAGGCGCGGTTTGTGTTTTCCCACAGGAATCGGGACGAGAACCACTGTGGGTACCGGAGAGACTGACACGGGCGACAAAGCCCTCGACTGAAGATCAGACCTGCCCTACCGGAGATCCATCACAGACCAACCAACAAGATGAATAGAAATAGCGGTAGCCCGAAATGGACAAGAAGATCCTCAGGCATATGCATGGCTCGCTCGCCTAGCCTACGACCGAGTCTAGGGGTGGTGAGCTTCCCACACTCCTCCTCTAAAAAATTATGACATAGCTGGGTAGGAGAGTCAATGACGGGTAAGAGCGTACTCCCCCGGTGCGACTCAACCCAAGCCAGGCCCTACCCCATCCTGCACGTAAGCCGCTGGACTGTTAGATGCTGCCCAGGTCTAAATTTCTCTCCGAGGGGATTTCTTTACGGAGAGGAAATGAGTGCAAGCTTGTGTGCATCCAGGTTCCGTCCAGTTTGTGCCTGGCCCTAGAAAAAGGACGAGGGCCTCAGGGCCTTGGCAAACCATGGGACGGCCGACCAGGGTCTAAGCCAAGGACCTACGGTGGGCCTACGCATAGGGCATAAGCCTCTGCACCCAGTCCAGGAAGGGCTACGATGCGCACATTCATAAAAAATAAAAAAGGGGGAGATGTTGGGAGCCGCAGCCCCGAGCCCGGTCGCCTCACTTGGCGGACGTGAGGCCTGTAGTAAAGAGTAAAGCCTGAGGTAGATTACCCCTCCCATCGAGCATGTTATTTTCCTGCTTACCGCGTAAGCAACCCGCTCAACAATATAGTCTGCCTGGCAACTGATGATGTTAGCCAATCAGCTTGCCTTGCTTACTTTAACATGATTGGACACTGTATCCGTATATATACTGGTGCCACCCCTGGGGGGGAAGAAGAAGCCCGGAAGTAGAAGCCCAGAAGGAGCCGAGGGGAGCGGACCAAAGGAGGCTTCGGCTGGGAGCGATCCCAGGGCAGGCTGTACAGAAAAGGAAAATAAAAAAAAAGGTTGTCCACCGCCAGACTTTGTCGTGTGTCCTTCCTGCCGGCCGGGAGCGGACATCGACAGGCCCCATGTAGTTCCAGGTCAGCCTGGGCTACATAGGGAGTTCAAGGCCAGCTTGGAACAAAAAGTGAGGTCTGGCTAAACAAAACAAAGAAGGTGTGCCTGAATAGTTACAAAAGTATTTCACTAAGGAGGCAATAGAAAGGGTACTCTTACTTGTTTATTTACAAAAATTAGGCTTGGGAGACAGCCCTGTGGAAAAGCATGTGATTACCTTGTCAAGAGTCCTAGGGCTCAGTACCCCATAAGCCAAAGGAATAAAAATTAAAATCAATGCAAATGAATATGCATATTAAAGTTATGATGAATTATGTAAATTAAATATCTTCACTGGAAAATGTCAGGGATTTATATCACAAAGATGATAAAAATTTCACTGAAATAGCTGTTTAGTACATCGATTTTATTAATATTCACTGACACTTTACAACTTACCTTCCACATGCTATCTGGGTCACTCTATTTCCCAGGAGTTCAGTCACCAAACAGGGTCTTAGTTCATTCTTTGTTGAATTGTGACCAAGCTGCCCATATTTTCCAGCACCAAAGGTGAACATCAGCCCATCCTAAGGGAAATGAACTTCGTGTCAAATGCTACAAAAGCACCACACACAAGTCATGTTCATCCTTATGCCTCTGCATCCGTGACTAGGTAGCAAGGAAGGAAAGCTCCCAGATCACAGGCCAGCCTCACAGGCAGAGGGAGTGATTTCCACCTAGGGAAACACCAACTGCCCACACACTGTTCCTGCACAAGCACAAAGCAGATGGAGCACACTCACCTGTGTGAGGAGGGCAGTGTGAGCGCCCCCACAAGCCAAAAACTCAACTTTCTGATTGTCTGGTATGTCGACAAGGGAAGGAGAATCAGTATCTGTGAGGGGAAAGAACAGCTAAAGCGGCCAAAAAGAAAGGCTGAGTTTCACACTGCAGTCACCCAGACTGCTTCCCTTCAACCTGCAATAGTCAGTTTCCACCCCATTCTGACAACAAAGCTCTAGGGCTAAAGCTGAGGCTCCAGCTGCAAAAGGGTCAAGCCATTTCCCAGACCCCACTCCTTTCTTTTTCCCCTGATTTAATTAACTTTAATTGCTACACATCTGATATTTTCAAATCTTGCCTATAACAGATTTTTTGGTTTGCAGCCCTGGGGATGGAATCCAGGACTCACGTATGCTGAGCTCTACCACCGAGCTACATTCTCAGTGCTAGTATTACTTTTGATGACCATATTCTTTTTTTTCCCTCTTGAATGTTCTAATGCAGTATCCTTACCTCACATTACCTTTTACTTCCTTCAGGATTATTTTCCTTACACTCAGAGATCAGCAAAAGTAATTTAACTGCCCCTTTAGTCTTTTCCTTCTTTGAACATTTTTGTTAGTATTGACTTACGGGTTATCCATTATAATTAGATTGTACTATCAGGTACAGGATGTTTGACCAGTGATTTACAAGACTGTATACACTAACACAATGAGGCAGCAGTGTTTCTTACAAAAAAGAACCCTAGTTAGTTGCTTCGACCATGAAAACTTTTGACTTATCCTCAATACAAGGAATTTGAGGTTTTGACGTGTGCAGAAACAAAATATATGCCTTATAGAATGAGATCAGGGTATGATGAGTTCCTAAGCAAGATTTTTCATATGCTTTTGTAACAACATATGAATCAATTTTAACAACAAAGACAACTTTGAGGTAATTTCTTCTAGACTTATCACTTTCAAGAAAAAGGAAATCAGGCCTAGAGAAGTCAATGACAAGAAGGCCCTGAAGCAACTAAACCACAAAGTGGGAGTCAGGATCCAGGTATTCTGGTCCCTAATCCCTTTCCCATCTCACACACACAGAAAACCTGTCTCAATTATGGTAACAACTTCCACACTGTGTATGTCTCTAGGACCAACTATGTTCTGAAGACAAAGAAAGAAATCAGGAAGAACAGTGCAAAAGGGAGGATCTGAACCACTTACAGACAGCAGTGTCTATGCTCCATCTGCCTCCAATCTAACCTATACACTTATAGATAATATGGATTTGAAAATATTTCATACTCTTGGTGTGGCCCAGGCCGAGTTGTCCACAATCATTTTTCCCCCACGAGTACATGTTTCCGGACATGGATAAGGCCATGCTGTGGGCTTCTCCGGCAGAAATCTGGACCAAGGGGACTCCTGTTAGGCTCTGCACGGCCTGTGGTGTGAGGGCTGAGGGAGATATCATTCCAATTCCGAGCTGTCCATATAAATTCTGTCCCCAGGCAAAGAGCTCACCACCTTGATGCAAGCAGAGAAAGTGCTGTCTTACTAACTTTCTTTTTTTTTTTTTTTTTTTGGTCTTTTTCATTTTTATCGGTACCAGGGATCGAACTCACGACTGCCTGCTTACAAAGCAGGCCCTCATGCCGCTGAGCTAAATCCCCAGCCCCCTGTCTTACTAACTTTCAAGCACAGCAGACATTACTACTGGGTATTATATAGACCGCACAGTATAAATTTCTAATTCCTTATCCCCATTTTCGGGATACAATGAAACTACCTGAATATACGTTAATCAGAATAAAGAAACAGAAAGGTTGAATGAAAGCTAAGGTGAATGTTTAAATTTAAAAAAACTATAGGAAAACATCCATTGCCAAGAATGATGGGCTAAATATGCTCACAGGATGTGGAAACATTTTGAAGGAGATTAATGGTAATATGGCTTTTACTGTTGTAAATTTTCTAATTTAAACTTCCACTGTATTTGTTGATCATACTGTTGTTGATTAATCATTTAAGGTAATTTCTGTCAAATAAAAACAATATAGTGTTTCTTCATTCACCTTATTCATGAATTCCTGCAGTGTGTGATTTCTGGTTCTTTTTCAAATTCAAAATGACCATGAAAAGTAAATGTTTTGAATCGATTCAGGATACTGTGGCCCCCAGGACAGTGCAACTGAAGACATTTAATGAGAGGACTTCCAGAAAGTGGGAAGAACAACGGGCTAAGGGAGGGAGAATATTTTGACAGGGAGTAAAGATAATGTATCCTCCTAAGTAGCAAATTTTTAAAAATCAAAACACTTGTCATATTTGTTGACCATACCTTGCACTTATTTAAAGAAAAATCTACATAGTAGGCCCATAAAAATCAAATATAGTCTACCTCTATGAAAATAAAATCTAGAACTAGTTTTTTTTTCCTTTCTGATGTCTAAAGATCCTAAATAAGCTAATTAAAAGTCCACTTGAAGCCAGGAAAGGTGGTGATTAACTGTAATCCCAGCTACTCAGAATGCTGAGGAGGGAGGATCCCTCTGTTCATGAGTTCAAAATCAGACTAGGTGAAATAGTGAAACCCTGTCTCAGTACCTTAAACAGTGAATTTCTTCTATCAGTTGAATATATGCAGCATATTTTTCAACAATGTTTTAAAATATTATCTAATGGAGTCACTGATACCCAAGGGACTCTAAAAATATACATCAGAGAGTCAACGGTTTGCTGAGTAACTCTTTGTAATATGCTATACAGGGTATGTTTTTATTAGGGAGCCTGTCCTTCAAACACAATTATCAAGACTCTTATCAGCTATGAGGAAGAAGATATGAAGACAACTAATTCCCTTGCTACATCTTCATCTCTCATTCTGATTATAATTTATAATTTTTAAAAGAATTGCATTATGTTACACAGAGTGGTCTATAACTTGTAACTCTCCAGCCTCAACCTCCCCAGTTAGGTTACAGCCTCTCTGCCGAGCAGATTTAGCAAACCATAGATAGCCCCTTTCCTCACCAGGCACACACATACACCACCAGACCCTGGAATTCATGAAGACAGGGTAGGTCTGTCTCATATTCCTAATCTGCCCTGGAAGATACTCAACATGAACAATCTCTTCCAGAATGGACGAGGCCAATGACCATGATTTTCAGCTCAGTGTGAAGCCTTTACAGAGCCTTTGGGGAAGGTCAAATGCTTATTTATTTCCCTCTCATCCTGGTTTCCATTTAGTTTACTGACATATTTCCATTTTTTAAAAACAAATATTACCTTAGGCCTGAATTTCCGTCAGTCACTTTGCTGTATTAATGATCTCGTTCACAGTCAAGTTTCTTTAGGATGCAGTCTATATTACCTACTTCTATTTCATGTCTGATAGGGCTGGGAGATACTGAAGGGCATGGGGAGAATTGCAGAATTCTAAAGGTGGTGTCAAAATACACTCAAGGCTTGTAGAGCAGAACTAGGGGATTTGAGCTCCTCCCAAGGAGGTAGAAGAGTGCAGAAAAAGGGGAAGTATTGGCAGTGGTGATCTAGGCCTGGATCAAATTCTGCAAAGAATAATTTTGAACTTGGAATGGTAATTTGAGTCTGGAAAATAAGCTACTTAGGAGGCTGAGGCAGATAGCTCTGGAGTTCAAAGCCAACATGGGCAACAGTTAGACTCTGAGACTCCTCAAACCAAAAAGAAAACCAAACAGATCACCACCATCACAACCACCCATGGCTTTTGACTGTTTATAAAACTTTCACTGTATCTTATTTAAAAAATACAAGAATGAAACAAAATGTAGGAATAGCAATTCTGGGAACCTGAAGATTTTATATATCCAATAATTCTCATTTCCAGCTCCATTAAGAACAATACACCAAACCATATAAAACTCAAAATTTTATTTTTTCCTGTTACAAAAGAGCACTCAACTGGTTTTACACACATACTTACTAGTTTTAAAAAATAAGGCTCCAGAAAAGTACCTTTTGAGAGGGCAAGAGAATGATAATCTCCACATGCAACATGAATTATATCTTTTTCTTGTAAAATGCTTTGAAATCTGATGAGAGAAAGCATATTTTATATTAACCACCATATGAAAATTACAACATGGATTTGGAACTGTGTATGTAATTACTAATGAAATGCAAGGAAAAAAACCTTTATTCCACTACATTCAGGATATCTGAAATCATAAAAATATACATTTTAGTCATTTTTAGAAGATCATAACATTGTATAATTGTAATAAGATCATTTAAAAATACTCTTTTTTTTTTTGGTCTTTTTCGTTTTTTATCGGTACCAGGGATCGAACTCACGACTGCCTGCTTTTGCAAGGCAGGCGCTTATGCCGCTGAGCTAAATCCCCAGCCCCATTTAAAAATACTCTTAAGCAACTGTGTGATAGAAAAATACATGTAAGTTGGAAATAAGTTGTAATTCATATGATCTAAGGGAAAGTCTCACATATCACCCCACAATACTGCATTCCCTTGCTTAGGATAAACACTGTTATTTCTGGAAACACCTTTAGAGAATTGCTCTAGGCTCAAGTAAGTGATAAGACTTATTTGGCACTAGGGGAATTAATTGATTATTTTATTTAAGTGCTTAAAGTACACACCAGCCCAAGCACATATACTGGCTTGTACTGTATTCACTGGTAAGTGGAAACTTCATCATTTAAGATTTTCCTTTATGAAGCAGAGGACAGGAATCATATAGGGTTAACATGTATTCACACAAACTATTACTGTTCTTTGGGTGAAATTTAATCATATCTCGTGAAAGAGAAAAGCAATTCCCACCTTGCAGGTTCTTTGCTGTAGCTGTACTCAAAGGCTTTTCCATCTGAGGACAGAACCAGCATGTGCTCTGCTCCTTGGTCCAAGGAGTGAATCTTCATCTTTTTCCCTAATTTCAGGTACTCTGCAGAGCAAATTCAACCAGGATCTCATCACTCTGATCATTATCTACTATTATCAAAGGTTTGTTATCATAATACCTCAAATACTTGGGAAAAGTTCAACTAGAGAGTCTCTGAATTAATAGGATTTCTCTTTAAGAAAATTTTAAAATGCACAGCAAATAAGGAATAAACAACTGTCTTACCAGTGGACTTTAATTTGAAAAACACTGATTTCTTTAAGTGAAATAGGCTCAAAATTGCCAATTAAGTAGTATCTGATTTTATGTTCTTGTGTAGTATGTTGAAAGAAACCAGATTTCAAATGACCAATGAGAGTCTATTAAAAAGCGTAATTTTAGGACAATGTAAACATTTCAAGGCCAAATACATTGTGCATTCCAACACATATGCTGTTCAAAATTAAACAAACAATAATTAACATCTCTAGCCTTCTCTGACTATAAGTTGCTGCCTATATTACCAGGAAGAATTGTGTTTGGAAGACCATTTTAAAAGAGGCTAGAAAGAATTTTTAGCAACGTTAGTGCATATTTGGCCTTTTCTAAATCTTGGATTTGAAACTATTCACTAGTTAGTATTTCATCTTAATTTGCTCATGAAATTTAAACTTGTTTCACTCTTCGGTTCGTAGGAAACAGAATCTCATATAAAAATCTCAAAACCCAAACCATATTACAAATAATGGCAGAACAACAATTTTTAAAAAAGCAGTCACGTAAGAAAAAAAGATTATAACCACGTTTTGTTGGCCTGGTTTTGATTTTCAAATCACTTCAGAAAAATTATTCAAGGAAGCATTGAGAAAAACAAATATATAAACCTAAATCCCCTGCTTAAATCAAAATAATTCTAACAAAATTTTAACTTAAAAATGAAATGTTAGAAATACTGTGAATCTGAGCATATCTAAAAAATCTTCCAGTGTGAACATCTTCCTAATTTTACACACCTTCCTTAAGTGGAAAAATTGAGACTATTAAAAACTTTACATTTTGCATAGAAAGCAATAAGTGAACAACAGTTAAGGCAAGAAAAACACGTTTGATAGGCAAAAGGTTATTTTTTATTCAATATTCACATCTCTCTTTCAAATTAAGTGATCAAAGACTCAACCCTCTTTTTAAAACTCGGGCATAAATATGAAGGGCCAATTTGCCAAAAAAAAAGGAATGCAAGTGATCAACAGAAACTGAAAAGCTGCTCAAATGCACAACAGTAAAAAAACCATTTTCTTCCAACATGAGCAAAATCCCAAAGATTAAGAGTGAGCATTTACTTTCCCACCTGTAAAATCAGAACCACAGTACTTAACATTTTGGAGGATGTGGAAATGGGAGAAGAGCAAAGTAAGGATAACTCTGAGACAGATAATCAAGTTTTCTAAAACCTCACATATGCAAGGCAGGTTTTTTTGTTTTATTCTGGTGCAGTGAGATCATTCTCCGGACCTCTTTGAAATTGTATTTTGGGTCAGGGTTCCACTAAAGTGCCTGGATGGTCTCGAACTTGAGCGCCCCGGGTGCTGGCCGGGGCGGGGGCGATCCGGTGACTGCGGGACTGAGGAAAACCACTCCGGTCAGAACCTAGGCGGAGCGCCGAGGGGTCCCGGCGGGGTGAGGCTCCCCGCCTTCCCCGCAGACGTGAGGGTCGCCGACGCCCGCGAGTCCCGCGCCAGGCTCTACGCTGACGGAGTCGGCCCCGCGCATACCCGGATGACCGAGGGGGCGCGGCCCTCTCCCCTGCGTCCCGAAGCCCCTTGAATGTGGGCCCGGGACCCCAGAACGTGTCCGGCCCGCGGGCGTCCTCACTCACTGTGCTTCCCGGCGCCGTCGCTCCGCGCGGGCAGCTGGTGCACCTCCACACCGGTCCCGCCGCGCTGCAGCACCGCCAGGCGCCCCCGCGAGCAGCACAGCTGACGCGTGGCCTCCGCCCGCCTGAGCAGCGCACCCTGCAGCCCCGGGGCGTCGGGGAAGAGCCAGAGCTGCGCGGAAGCCCGGGTTCGGGGCGGGGGCTGGGGCTGCGGTCGGGGGGTCGAGCGCGCGGAGGCGCCCCTCGCCTTCCGCGGCCGCCTGGGCTCCATAATTGCGGGCTCCCGCGGTCGCTTGCGACGGACGGCGCTGTGGGTTGGGGGGACCGCGGTGTCGCTGGCCCGGGCGTCGCACGGGGTTTGAGTGGATGGTGTGAATGGATGGCCCGGGCTCCGAGTGCAGCTGGGGGTGGGGCCGCCTCGCGGGAATCGAAACGCAAGGTTTCTGCACGGACTGAATCGAAACCAAAAGTTGAAGCGGAACTGGAGTGGTTCCAGAAGCTCGCGAGGCGGCTGGGGTAAACTCGGCCAGGCCTGGCGGTGCCATCCGGTCCTCGAAAGCACCTTCGGGGAGACACCTGGGGTCCGCGAGGTCTCGGGACCCCTGCCGGCCGGAGAGAGTTTTACAGGCTATTGTACCGCGACAGCAGGGGCTGGGTTCAGTTCTAGGCTCAAGTCATGGCAAGCAAAGAAACTACAAAACAAGCTAGCCCCCTAGGAACCTTGCGCCTTAGAGCGACCAGTGTTGTGGCAATGTAGTTTTGTTGTTGTTTGTTTTTTTCCTAAAGTTTATGACAAAGGAAATCATAAGGTTTCTGGACTGCTTTCCTTAGCACAGTGTTTGAGCATTGCTTCAGTTACTGTTTTCTTTGCTGAGATAGAATACTTGACAACCAAGTTAATGGAAAAAAAGTTTATTTTGCTCACGGTTTGTAGAGGTTTCAGTCCATAATGGCTGACTTAGCTGGGTGGCATGGCGGAGAAGAAACAGTTAATGGAGGGCAGCAGGTAGCAAAGCAACAAGGGGCGACAACAGCTCTTTCTGTTCTTATATCTTATCCAGGTTATTTTAGGGCAGGTAGCACTTACACTCTTAATCCTAATGCCCTTGATCCTTGCAGTGCAACCTGAGTCAGTTCCAGTGACACACAGTCTTGACCCAGCCACCTCTGAAAAAACCCCATCTGTGACTGCATGAGCCTTGGGTGGTGCATCTAGACACAAGCTGTAATAAACACATACCCTGTTGTCAAGTATTCATCTTGTTATTGATGGATATATATGGCCATTTATTCATTCACCAAATGATGGGCATGTTAGTCCTTTGTTGCTTTTGGCTAGCATGAATAGAATGTGACTTATTTGAGCACAAATCATTGAGGTAAGAACTGTTTTCATTTATTTGGGGCAAATATCTAATAGTAGATTTCCTTGACTTGTGTGTGTCTGTAAGATACTGCCAGACTCTTCAAAGGTGCTGTCCCATTCTACATTCACTCCAGCCACTTACATGAGTTCCAGTCACTCAGCACATTTGCTGATAGTTGTTGATGTCAATTTTTAAAATTATTTCAAGTGAAATAATTTTTAAAATTATTTCAACTTTATTTTTTTCAGTTTTTAAAAATCTGTCCCGGGAATCGAACTCACAACTGTGCTTGCAAGGCAAGTGCTTATGCCACTGAGCTCTAAATCCCCAGCTCCAAGTATAATGGCTTTAATTTGCACTTTCTTAATAAAATGACTTATGATAGTGAGCTGTTTTCCTATATTTATTTCCTGTCACTATTTCTTTTTTGGTGAAGCAGTGGTGCAGGCTTTTCAGTCCCAAAGAGACTCTTTCCAGGTTCTTGGTGTCCCAAAGAATTGAAGACACACGGAAAAGGTAGTGAGGGTTTACATTTGCTGAAGGTAGAGAAGTATTCTCTGAAGAGTGAGAGTAGGCTGGCGAAAAAGGCTCACAGTGGCCATGAGAATAATGGAGGGGAGTCTGTCATGCAAATCAGTCATTTGGGACAATTGTCCTATCAGAAACTCACTTGGCCTGGTGTTAGATTTAAGCTGTCCTATGGAAGGCTCACTTGCTTTTCTCCTAGATGGAGAAATGAATTGAAGAAAGCACTTTTTGATTGGGTCTATGTAGAGCCTTCTGGAACTGCAGTCATCTTGGAGTCTGTTTTGTGGATGTGCCCTGAATCTCTTGAGTTCGATGGCTTGATTGACTTTGCTCAGGCCCTAATCTAGTTCAGTAGCTATTCAGATCTTTTGCCCACCTGTGAATTCCATGGTTTTGTCTTATTATTTAAGATTTTATACTATGTCGTTTATTAGATATGTATTTTTGTAAGCAAGAGAAACAAATTGGTCTGAGTGGAAAACTATTAGTAGACAAAGTTGCCTACTTGTCTGTGGATGAAACTGAGGTCAGGCATCTCAAATGGTCCCTAAACAAAGTGGGGGAGGGGTAGTCAATAAAGAATGGCTTTATTATGCTGTCTCTGATTGAAAAAGTACTGGGTTAAGAAGTTACCCACCTGAAGCTTAATCATTTGCCTTTAAACTCACAAAATGTTTGAGAGCGATCTGGCTGAGGGTCAAGGTGAGGACTGGGAAGGGACCTGCACACCTGGGGGTTAAATGACTTGTTGTAACTGCCTTGGGTGTGCCTGCAGGCTTATTATGCTGGCATCTGCTCTTGCAAGATGATGAAATAAGAGTCTCACTTTTGTTTTACTCTCCCAGTCTTCAGCCTCATCCGTCCTCTGCTTACAATCAAAGGTGAGGGGGGTCTTGTTCCCCACATTTTGAAACATTTTTCTTCCAATCTGCAATTTGCCTTTTCATTTTGTGTGCGTTATCTTTTGAGCAAGAGTTCAACTTTTAGATTTTAGTGTAGTTTATCCAATTTTATATAGTTCATGCCTTTTTTACAACTTAAGAAATGTTTGCTAACATAAGATTACAAGATTTTCTCATAGATCTTCAACAAGTTTCATAAATTTAGGTTATTATTATTATTAGGTTATTATTATAGTTCAAATGAATTATTCTTTCATTGTGAGGAAAAGGTAGAAATGTTTTCTCTTCCATGCAGAGATCTGGTGTTTTGTCTTGCCTATCTCCATTGAATGTCATTGGCATCTTTCTAAAAATTCAATTGGACATACATGATTGTAATGATTTCTAGGTGTTTAATTCTGTTCCATATAGTATATTAAACTATATTTTTATCTTTATCCCATTACCTCCTTGTCCGGTTTACAGCACATTCAAAATAATTCTCAAAAATCAGTTCGTATAAGTGCTCCAATATCATTGTATTCCAAAGTCATTTTGGCTGTCCCATCCATACTTTAGGAGGAATTCACTGGTGCCTGTACATGGATTGCTGGGATTTTGATTGAGATTACTCTACTGTTAGCATGTTAGGAAAGCCCATTAGCATGTTAGGAAAGAAGTATCAGAAGGCAACTTCACATTCTAGCAGATGTGAAAGAAAATTGATATGCAGCTTCAGCATGTGAACGTCAAATGTCATTATCCATTAAGCTAAAGCATCTTTAATTTCTTTCAAACATTGTATACTGTTGAGTATAGTCATATATTCTTACTAAAACTCCTTATGTAGTTATTTTTTGATACTGCAAATGATATTTTTCAGGTATTAACTTATGATTATGATCAGACTTTATTTTTAACCTACTGGGTATTGAATGAAGAATTTTGTGCATGCTAGCCTGATGTTCTACCACTGAGCAGTATTTCCCAGTCCAGGCCTATTTCTGCTTTTCTGTTGGTAAATGGTACTTTTTCCAATTTCGGTTTATGATTGTGGTGCATATGTAAACATAGAATTAATTTTTATATATTGATCTTAAAATCTGAGACTTTTCTGTATTTATTTAGTACTTAGTAGTTTTTTGAAGATCCTTGAGTCTTCTACAAAGATGATAGCATAGAGTACAAGAGTTTTACTCCTTCCTTTCTAATCTATGTCTTTTCTTTGTTCTCTTACATGTATTCCTTTTTGTACTACTGTAAAGGCAATTTTGAATATAAGGGAAATTTTAAAACATTTTTAATACTATTCAAGGATGGAACTGGGAAGTGAAGCCTGTTTCCATAATTAAAGAACTATAAAACTCAGCTAAACTTTGACATCCCCATGCCAGCTGCAACTTGTAAAATAAGTGTAACATAGTCAGACAGTGCATCTTGTTATACTAGCTTGCAAATTCTCAAGGACAAACTGGCTTGGTTAAAGACAAAGATTCTTCTTGTTCACCACAATCCTAACCCCCTCATTATATGACAGTATCCCCAACTGGCTTATGTAGAAGTCTGTCTGATGACATATAACCCAGCCTATGTAAACAATTATAGAGCATCTTGTTATTTGTCTTTTGTACTTCCTACTGAAAACCTGTGTAAGTGTCTGCTAACCTCAAGATGGGGCTGATGATTTAGAACTGAGATTTCCTTCAGCCCATTAGCATAATAAAGCTGTATGCCTTCTAAAGTTCCTCTGGTACTGTGTCTTCTGTCCAGTGTGTTCCTAAACCCCATAACACTACTAGGTTGCATAGAAGAGATGAAAAACACTTTTGGCTCTTTGACAGTATTGCTGGGTATTATGGCTTGTATTTAGATGTTCCTTAAAGCCTCATGCACTCTTAGCTGGGCCTTTTTGGAGCTGGCTGGATCTTGGGTGTGTGTGATACTGGGATTGGGGATATGCTGTACTGATTAGTCCACTGGTTGGAATTAGCATAGTTCTGAGGGTGGCTGAATGGATTTACTGAAAACAGAAGACCCACCCTGGGTGTGAGTGGCACCACTCAAAAGATGTGTCAGGGTTGGATGTCATAAAAGGAAAAGGCAGGCTCCCTGCTGTGGCTTTCTGCCTTCTGTCTGCCCCGACATGGACTCCTTTGCCATATCCTTCTGCCATGCTGGCTTGGCTTAGTGCCCGCCAACTGTGAAGTCTACAAATTTTGAGCTAAAATAAACCTTTTCTCTTGAGTGGTGGGTACTTCTTAGCAATAAGAAAAGTATCTAAGCTAGTAGGAAGGCAGTCAGTCTTTCTCCATTAAGAATGAGGTTAGGCATATTCAGGTTTGGTGAAGTTTTGGTTTAGTCTTTGTTTCCGAAGAGTACTTATCACGCATTTATCAGGCACGAGTGGGGTTGAATTCTCAAATGTCTTTTCTGTATTTCTGGCTAAACTGCAAATGGCCATGTGGTATTTTTTTCCTACATTTTGTTGGAAGTACTTATGCTAAAAATTGGTAAAGGATTTATGTATCACTTTTCACAAAAAAGTAATTGTCCTCTTTGCCTGTATTGTCTTTGTTTTTGTATTGGGGTAATACTGGGGTTTGAAAACTAATTGGTAAGTTTTCTCTTTTTGTGCTTTTGAACAAATATGTAAAGAACTGGTCTTATCTCTTCCATAGCCATTTAATACAATTCAGCTATTTACATTAGAAAAAAACATTGATGGTGCTAAAAGGCAACCAACAATTGGGTGCTAGTGGATCCCTAAAATTTAGAGATTACCTTTCCCTTTGAAATTCAGGTAGAGGACTTGGAATGTAGTTCACTGGAAGAATCTTTGCCACTGTAACTTTTTTTTTTTTTAACAGAGGTTCACCGTTAAAGGTATGCCTTAAGTCCCTGGACAGACCTGGTCTTGGACTTCTGAAAAATGCTCAAGTTGTAGAGACTGACGCTACGATGCTTGAGGCCCTTGGTTTGATCTTTAGTACCATTAGAAAATAAAATATAATCAAATATATCTGTGCTTTCTTTCCATTTAAAAGTAGAAATCAGACAGATCCAAAATAACTCTGAGGACTCATTGGGGGTTTATATTTCTACCAGCTAGATTACATTCTTGTGTTCTTGGTGAGGTCTCTGTCCTCAAGTGATTTCAGTTCTTGTCACATCAATAGTCCAGCACTGACTTGGGTCCCACATTCTTTCATTTTCCAAAATACCACTAAGGGACTTCTGGAAATGGGTGGGACAGAAACAGACACTTACAGAATAGCTTACACTTTGTTTTATATGGTTCCAATAAGCAAGTGATCAAATTTTGATTTCACAAATCTCATGGCTTATTGCAATAATCAAATTTCATTAAAATTTATATTGTGATAGTTTATCAATAATTAATTATCCGAATTTTAACATGCTGCTGGTGTAAATAATATGCATTTACAACTGCTATACCACAAATTAGCTGTATATAATTTTTATACCATTTAATGTTTTCTTCAGGGAATTATAATATGACAAATGCTCAATGAATCCTTTTTTATCATTGATATTAAAGACCTTCAAAAGTAGTGCAAGCTGTTTCATGGGACAGTCATGCATATACCACCAGTGATTCAAGCTAGTGGGTATGATCAAATTCAAATCAGAGCCACGTAACACTAAGACATATGAATTAAGAGTCCTGTTGTGAATGTGTCAATGCTGTGGTGAGTTTTGGTCTTTCTTTGGTCTCATTCTTTTTTATTCTCCTATTTCTCCTTTTTGGAATGAGAAATTTTACTCTGTGCCATTGTATCACTGTAACTCATTTTTTAGTTTTTATTTTTATAGAGGTACATAGTTAAGAGTTTGCCTTGAGTCCCAGGAGAGGCCTGGGCTTGGACTTCTGAAAAATGCTCAAATTGTAGTACTGAAGTGACTGTTGTGTTTCATGTATTGTATATCATGTTAGGTGGAATTATTAACAGTGTTGTAAGAGGCATAAGTATGGTTTACCAAGACGTTCTTGGGTATCAAGTTGATAAGGACTGGGATATGACTATTAAAATGTGCTGGAGAGGAAAGGGAGGGTGGGAGAAAGGAGGGTAAAAATGTCCAAGTTGCGATATGTATATAAACCAATTTCCCAAAATAAAGTAATTATTATGTATCAAAAACATATACTAATGAAAATAGATTAATTGCCAACTTTCTTGGCTTGGGAGTGCCAGGTGGATTAGTGAGGCACACTGCTGAGTGTGTCTGCATGGGTCATGGAAGTGTGACGTTGAGTATTGTTTAAGGTTCCCAGCCCCTTTCTCTCTAGTGCTGTGCCTTTGTTTTGCCTCCTGGTCTCCATAAACTGAGCACTTTTTCTCTGCCATGTCCTCCTATAATGATATTTTGACCTCAGAGCCAGTCAACCATGGACTGAATGCCCTGAAAGTAATAGCCAAATCAATCTTTCCTCCTTTAAATTATGGATGTTGGGAATTATGACTCAGTGACAGAAAAGTGAATGCAGGAGTCATCCCAAAGCTGATACACACTTTAAAATTTAATTTAGATGTAGGCGTAATAGTACATGATCATAATCACAGCATTCAGGCAGCTGAAGCATGAGGATCCTGAGTTTGAGGTTATCAGTGCTGCACAGTGACTTGAAAGTTAGCTTGCAGTATTTGATAAGATCCTGTCTCAGAAAAAAGGAAGAAAGAAAAGGCAGAAAAAGAGAGGGAGAGGAGTTAATATCATACACCTGATCCACAAAATTCATTGGCAATTCCTAGCTACATCTCTCCATTAATTTACTTTATATTCATGATAATAAGACATATTTCAGTATCACATTTAACTACATGTACACAGGCATTGCTGGTTGATCTCAGAGCTTAACCAAAATAAAGACATCTACATTGAGAATGGTTCTTAGCACCACAATATTGACTGTAATTAATTAGTGAATTGATGGGTCCTTTGAAATTCAGATTGTTCAAACATATCACTCAGACACTTACTAAAAGCAAACCTCTAGAGACATTCCTCAGTATACATGCACGTGCCTCAAAAATATGTTGAAATGAGTTTCTATTTTTATTTTTTCAAACATATCTTTTAAAATGGCAGACAACTTATCAAGGTTACAATAAAACTTTTTAAATATGTGAACTTTTTAATACTCAGTATATTTTAAATGAATTTTATTAATGAAATCAGTAAAAGTAAGCACTCTAATAAGGTTAGGGACACAGAAAACGGTATAATTTTTGCCACTATAAATATTACTCTTGAGTCAACTTTATTATCTCTGAATTTTCCATCCAATCCTTACGAACAGCTGTCAACCTCTTGTACGGATTAGATGTAAGCAGAAACAGAAGAATCCAAGGCTGAGAGACTGCGCCACTGAGGCCTCCCTGAGACCATGAAAGTGATCATGGCAGTAGGATCCCGGGTGACACAAAGCCCCTGTGGCTATTGATGGCTGTGTGAAGGGCTTCCTCCATCCTTTCCATTGTAGAATATGCAGGTAGATATAGAATACTGTGGCACGTCAGTGATCTTGGGTAATCTTTTTCACTGAAATCTGCAGGACAGCAGAATATTATCCCTCGATTCTGGATGCCTCTTATATGCAATCTATCACGCCCTGTAAGAAACACTGGAAAAGAATACAATTTAGTTAACATACATCAGAGAAAGAAAAAAACTTAGAGTAATAATAGCATTCATTTAATACATGATTGATGAGCACCTTTGTGCAAAGGGAATATGCAGGGGCACAGATAGCCTAGAAAAATCATGACATGTCATTTTTGTCCTCCATGAATCTGGTCCATTTGAGGTAGCTCACATCCATGAAAAGAGAAATTTAAATTTGTTCAACTAAGAGACAGGAGGTTGAGAGCTTCCTGGAGGACTAAGATTGAGTGTGGTGTAAGGGGGCATCCTGGGGTGGTCAGGGAGACTCAGAGTCCCCCGCCCCTGGCTCATACTGTACAACAGGAGTTGGGTGGGTTTTAAGGGAAAGGAAAAACCAACATGGAGCAGCACTGATTGAGGGCACTTACGCTGGAATCCAGAGGCCACTGACACTCAGGTCCACGACAGTCCACAGCTGACCCTTTGAACTGGACTGCAGATATACCATCCCTGGAGCTGACCTCTGAACCACTGTTAACCTCTGCTGACCTCTATGGAGAGTGGTCTTACCACCAAACTACCCAGAGGCTGGGGCTGGTTCTGTTCACTTTCTTACAAAACCACTTAACTTTTTCCAGCACCATCCTTAACTCCTAACATAATTTCCAAGCCACTCACACTTTAAAGTTTTAAATACAGCCATGGATGTATAAAACGTGAGCACATTTTAAAGATTGCTTGTATCTTGTGTTCTCCCAGACTGTCATCGGAATTAATCACAAATAATCTTAATTTTGTTTTTCTTTGCCTTGCCTGGTTTTACTCTAGGTTGGCATAAGTCAGGGGGAGAAACCACAGGTGGGAGGATTTAAGTGAACCCTTTGAAGATACAGACAGTTAAAGCAAAAGATAACTCTTTTTAGTAGAGAAGATTAATAGAAGCAGTTTTTTTTTTTAATTGAAAAATTGTACAAGGAGTTTAAATTGTCTTCCAGGATACTCAGTGACAACTAAAGTAGATACGTATTTAAAGAAAAGCTGAGCTAGGCATGGTGATCTCAGCACTGGGGAGACTGAGGCACAAAGATCCGGAGGCTGGATGCTTACAGTTTCAGTGTGGCCACTTTAACAAAAACCCTATCAAGAGATGAGAGAGAAAAAGAGAGAAGAGTCAGAGTCAGAGTGAGCTTGTGGGCAAAGGCAGACTGATAAGTGCATTCGATCTCCAATAGTGAGGAAAAAGCTGAAAATGGAGTAAGGAAAGGGTTAGACAGTTAATTCCGTCCAGGAAAACTGCCCTGTTCCCACCAAGGAACCCTAAGAGCGAGGCTTGGCCCCACCCCGGGGGTTCTGATTCTGGCCCTCACACTTACCTGGTGTCTGAAGACGGGCAAGGCACTCCGTGCTCCAACCCTGAGTTTCCTTATGCTTACAGTGGAAGGAGGGGTAGCACTCCCCCCACGGATTGCTGGTGGGGGTCAGGGGAGGTGACAACACAGCATGGTCCGCAGTGCTGCCAGCCACACAGTAAGACACAACAAACGCTGCTGCTGCCCTGCTCCTTCCCATCTGCCACTGTATTACTTTACGTAAAACAGCGTGTTATTATGAAGGCTCAGAAGACTCCGATAACTAAATTAAAATAATAGCCTGGCCCAAAAAGTTTAATTTGGAACAATGGAATACGGAAAAGAAGACACAATCCAAAAACCGGGCCGAGGGTTAGTCAGTGCAGAAAGGGGGTGAAGCTGACTTTATCACAAGGGAAGGCGGCTGTGGAAGGGAAAGGATGGTGGTCCAGAGGTGAGGAACCTGGGTGTTCCTTGCTCCGTCATTACACATGAGAGCTCCTATTAAGAATGACTGTCACTCACAGCTGTTTACCTTCATGTAAGATAAGGAATGCACTGCATACTTACAGAGGAATTTTTTCTTTTCATCCAAAGTGAACTTGTGGAAAGCCTTCCAAAACATCTGTATAGTAGGATGCGATATGTGGTATCCTTCTTCATACTGTGAATTCTTAAGAGAAAGAAAGAAAATTTGAATTTTTTCGCAGGGGAGGATCATATACGTAAGTTGCTGGAAAGACTGGAGCGATTTATGAACCATTTACCTTTTCGAAGTCTTCCCAGTCATAATTTGTACTTCCAATTACTGCTGTCATTAGTTCTTCAGGGTAGAAGCATCTGATTGCTTTCCTGTCACATACTTTATAAAACCCTCTACAAAATTCTTCATAAACTGCCTTTATGGAGGTGTTGAAAATGTAGTCCACACACTTAGCCACATAGTCTTTTCTAGAGCAAATGAAAAAAAAATAACCAGTGATGGAAACAGTCTCCACTTTGCCGTTTTTACTATTTCTATTGAGAAAGAAAAGTAAATTGCTTCATGACAGATAAACTGGTACAGGGATATTAAACCTGCTCAGCTAGAAGAGGAAATGTACAGAACATAGGGAGAAAGACCAACCCTTTATTTTTCCCTCATTTTCCTCACTGGAACCAGGAGATTTTATAAACTCTAACCTGAATACACATGCTCCTCCACTGACACTTGGGGTGTGTCCCAGTACGTGTCAGGAGCTGAATGTATCATGGGGCAAATGTTCACTTAGTGCATCTAATGTGCTGTACACCCCAGCTCAGCAACACAACTCCCTTAGAGCACTGGGCATTTCCCATCCTGAGCCTGTGGCTCACAGGCAGCTGCAACTTGGTCACAGGACAGCACTGCCCCTGTGTCCCTCACCCAGGGAAGATGAACACTGAAAATAGGGAGTACAGTTCCTGTGGAATGTAAGTGGCTTTCAAACCATTTTTAGTCACTATTTTGCGTAAGATCTTTCAAAGGCTTCACACTGCCCTGGGGCAGATTTTTTACCTGCCTGGCAAGGATCAAAACCCCTTCATGACCTGACCCTGTAAGTTTCAGCCGCTTCTTCTTCTTCCCATTTTTCTCTTTGGCCTTGATCTTTCTCATTTGTAGAAAGTTCCACCTGTAACTTTCCTCTCTGGCAGACCAAGTTTTTTCTCCACCTGGCCACTCCTATCAGTCACAAGATTTCAGTAACAAGAAGATAGGCTTAGTCCTTGTTTCTGTCCTCCCAGGACATGTGACTTCATGGAAATTACTTCTGGAAGGTTTGACTTGTACCACAGGATACAACCTCCTACAAGATGCATTTCCTGATGGCAAGTGGAATGGTTTGGCTAAGGTTTTGTGTGTCCCCTATGGTAACTACTTTTATGTCGGGATATCTTGTGGTGAAACACTATGTTGCTTAAATTGTTATGTTCTCACCTGTGCTGTTTTGTTGTTATGTCCTCTTTTATCTCAATCTCCTTTTATTATTATTTTTATCTTTTTAATTAATGGAAAAATAAATAAAAAATAGCAGGATATATTATAGTAACCCACTTTGATTTCCTATTAACTTGATTTGAAACCCCTATTGCTCTCACCATCTTCTTTTGACTGATTTTACTCTATTCTGTTTTGCTTGATTGTATCAAGTTTGAGAGAGTAGGCAACAACTGTGAAGACAATAAGATTCACTATGATGTCCATTCTGGCTTGACTATTATCTTCTTTTGAAGTCCTGTAATGCCTGCAGTGTTTTGGTTTTATTGGTTTTGTTCTTTACTGTTTTGTTCAATTTTATCATAACTGATGATTTAGGCAATTCTTTTTAAGATAGCAAGAGGCATTATGGTAACTATTATTGATCAACTTGTACTCTGTTTTTACATCATGTACTATGTCCATCCTTTTGATTTGACTGACTCTGTTTTGTTATGTCACATTTGGTTTTATTCTCTTAAAAAAAAGTAATAAGAACTGTGGGAGTAATAAGACCCAAAATGTGTAATTGTCCTTGTAAAAAACAGAGGAAAAGAAAGTGTTCTAAAGGATATAAATGCATGTGTATTTAAGTGTATAAGATAACCATATTACTGAGTTTTTGTTGGATCATTGAACAGAACTGTTTGCAATCTCACTGTTTGAATGTCCACTTTATATGCTTTAATTTTGTAACTTGAATAACTATTTCCAAGATGACAATATGTAATCTATTAACTAGTGATTTCCTACTATTTTTTTTGAAATTCTGTATTACTTGTACCCTTTTGTGTTTTATTTTTCTTTTTCTCCTTAAATAAAATTTTTAAAAAAAGGTTTTTGTGTGTCCCTTATTGTTTTGTAGGTAGGAATTTTGTTCTCATTTGGAGGCACTAAAAAAACTGAAATTTAATATGATTCTGGTAATTATACGTGAGGCTTCTGACAAGCAAGTGGGCTTATGTAAGGTATTACAGCAGAGCCCGTATGATAGAATGCTGATGGTGTTGTAGGATGAGGCAGAGACACCAAGAGAGACCCATGTATGCTCCTTATCTCTTCTCATATGATGCCTTTTGGGGAGACTCTGGATAGAGAAGTGGTTGAAATGAGTGCAAAGATGAAGGGACCCCTGGGCATCAGTATAGGGTTTCTGGAATGCATGGTTCAAGATTAGAGCAGAGCTGTAGGGTGAGAAGCAAAGTTACTCTGAGAGATGCTTGCTCCAGCATTGTGGTCCTTTTTCCCAGATAAGCTTGTTTCACAGATCATCCTGTTCTTTCCCTTTCTTCTGACCAAAACTCCCACACAAATGTTCTTCTTCTGTGTCTTTCTTCTAAAGCCATTGGGTTACAAATAAAAGAACAGTGGGTTCTCATATTGGGCCTGTTTTCTCGAGACTTTCTCATGCAGATGAGTCTTGGTGAGGCAGTCCCTCTGGGCCCACTGGAATTCAAGCTGAACTCTATTCTGAGTAATTTTTCATCCTCTGTGCCACTACAGTGGCACACTGTGACAATCAATGTCCTACATAGTACTGAGACTCTGCTAGCAAGAAATCCATCATCAAATGTAGGTCGTGGAACCTCTACAGCTATGAGCTAGAGAAACTGCTTTTCTTTATAAAGCCCCTGGGGCTAGGTATTCCATGATAGTAAGGAAAAATGGAGTAGCAGAGTCAAATTTTTGCTAGAGGCTTTTGGTCTACCTTTAAGCAGCCTTTATGACCTACTGTATTTTTATCAACACTGGGAAGATGAGGGGAAGGAGCAAGAAGAAAAGGGCAAAGGGTTGATAGGGAAAGAGAAACAGAAACTCATACAGGCAGATGTGATGCTAATTTCTGCAGTATAAATTCCCATCATACTGATTTCAAACCAACACACTTTAGTAATAGATTGTGAACAATTCTGAGAATTTAACAATCAGCTCCCCAGCAAATCATTACCCGTGGTCTCTTTGTCCCTTACTTGGTTTTCATTTTCTTTAGAGTAACTATTCTTACCTGATGTTATAGTGCACAATAATTTGTACAATGTTCTCATGCCACATGAGAATTTGATTTCCAGATTTAGTCATTTTTCCTGTTGTATCACTAGTACCTAAAATATTGTCTGCTACAGAATGGAAGCTCAAAAATATTTGTTAGATGATGGAAATACTTAATCTTGAATCCTTCCTTTCTTATACTATAACTTTTTAGTCTTTCCAAAAGTTGATCTAAAATAATCATACAAGAAGCTAAAATACATTCATTTTGTTTGTTTGATTGTTCTGAGTCGGGGTGTTACTATGCGGTCCAGGCCAATCTTGAACTTGCCGTATGTAGCTCAGGTGGGTCAGAAACTTGCAGTCCTTTTTGCTTTCGCCTCTGTAGTGCTGGGATTAGGGGCATGGGCCACCAACTAGGGTTAAAATACATTTTAAAGGTATAACAATAAAAACATTCTGTGTATATGCAAAGCAATTATTCTTAAAACTTACTTGTTGGCTTTGTTCACAGGTACAGAGGTCCCATTTGGAATTAAATCAACATCATTTTGATTCCAGTGTATCTGTAACCAAAATTATTCACTTACCAAACCTGAAAGTAAGTCTAAATAATCCACCATTAATAATATCATTATTGCTGGTATTTTTTGCCTATAGTTTAAAAACTGCAAACAATATTTTTAGTTCAGACTTTTAAATATTTATAAAAAAATTTAAGATCTTTCTAATACATGCCATATGTCAATTTCATGCATAAATTATTCTATTTTGTTGTTTATAATACTTAGGTTGATTGAATAATTGCTGTATCCTTATTTGTAAATCAATACATTCAGGTATCAAATGAAAAAGTAGTAAGAAAGATTTTACAGTATAAAAGTAAAACCTTTTTTACAAAGTATGATTTCACATATAAGACACTATAATTGAAATTATTTTATAATTTATTTATTTATTTAGAGACAGAGTCTTACTGTATAGTTTGGGCTAGCCTTAAGTTCACTATGTAGTCCAAGCTGCCCTTGAACTCACAGTGATCCTCCTGTCTCAGCCTCCTGAGTGCTGAGATTATAGGCATGTACCATCACACCTGGCATTTAAAATTATTTTAAAAAAAATTTTAGAGCTGAGCTATGTCTCAATGATAGAATACCATTCTAGCATGATCTAGAATCTGGTTTGGTGCCCAGTCTCATAAAAATAAAAAATAGATTAAAAATAAACTATAACCTGCCACTTATTAATACTTACAGAAAAATACATGTCAAGTTCTTCAAAGTCACTACCTTCATCACTTAGAACTTCTTGCAAACTCCTAGTGAAAAATTGGATTTAAAATTCATATTTGTTGATCTCATAAATTTCAGATGTAATCGGTGTTCAGTGGAAACAACTTTGAACAACACATATATCAAATGTGATAAAAATTTCTGCTCTCCAACTCTGACTCCTCTTCCTAGAGCAACCTCTATTTATGGTTTGATTTGTTAGAAACACTGCTGCTCCATAGACACTGTTATGTATTATGAAAAGAACACAAAGGAGCACCATCTCTAGGGCATGGATTCTCAACCAGGGAAGAGCCTGTCTTCTGTCTTCTTGAGGGGACATTTGCCAGAATCTGGAGGAAACTTTGGTTAGCACAATGAAGGGAGGATTGCTACTAGAATCTAGAGAGTTGGCTGTAAATGTTGCTAAACATGGCACAGTGCCAAGGACAGACTGGCACACAAATGCCCAAGGGTCTGTGGGAGTACCTCAGTGCTTGCTTTTCATGCATGAGGCTATGGGTAGTTCCCCAGCATCACACAGACAATACACACACAGACACACACACACACTCCCAAAATGTCAGTATTGCTAAGGTACAGAAACCCCGCTCTGGTGTAAACGTAGCCAACTTATTCTCTCCTACAGGACATAAGAAAAGAATCCTTTCCCACAACTTGTTCCCAAAACTCTAAGACCAAAAAGGACATTTCATTTTCATTCCCTCAATTACAAGTCAAGTTAATTATGTATATTTTTAATTAGCCATATGAATATTACATGTTTCTATAAATCATATATTTATAGTAGATGTGCTATAATTCAGGTACATGATGCATACTCTCCAAAGTAACTATATCAACCGAGTTAAAAATCAAGAGACCAGGCCAGACATCTGTTTATGATACTAGGTAATTGTTAAGAGGAACATGGACTGTTCTTCATTTTTGAAGGCTTACAGAATTGTAAGTCATGCTAAAATTCATATTCATTTAAAGGGCATACAACATTGAAACTGAAGACCTCATTTGTGCAACATTATTTCTGGCTAAACAAGTCTTACCAAATATAGCTTTCAAAAGCAAATGTATTAACTTACTTCTCCCAAAAAAGACTGAGTTCTTTTAAATCTTCCAAAGATGGCTTTTGGTCCAGAAGTTTCTTATACAGAGCCAGTGGGAAAGGAATTTTGGCAATATTGAAATTGAATAGGGAGAGCCCACAGAGCATACCGAAGAGGAAGTAACTCTTTTTTTCATATTTTGGCTGAAGAAAAAGGCAAAGAAATAATCAATTATAAAAGAGATATTTAGTTCACTAAAGAAAAATTTAAGTTGTGTTTTCTAAAATTACAGATTAGAAACAAAATAAGCCTGTCTGCAGGAGCTTTTCCCACGAGGCCATCTACCACCAGATTTTCACTGGAGCTGAGCTGGTGCCTATAACACCATGCCCTCAAGCCTCCAAATGTGGAAGCTGAATAAACCTTTCCTCTTTCTAAAGCACCCAGCATTGGGTTATTCATTCAGTAACAACAACAACAACAACAACAACCACAACAACACACTAATGCAGTTTGTTCTGCTGCAAAGCATGGCTCCCTCTATTTAGGTTATAACTGCAGCCCAACAGGGGAAAGGCCACTAGTCTAAAAATTCTAAGGCTTCTATTTTATTGTTGGCCTTGTTCTTGGAAGGTACTGAGCTTGAATAACTCATGTATTCTACCAACTGAATCTACTTGCTCTATTGACTTTTCATAGTCAATGTGAGGATAAATGATAAAAATAGATTTAAATTTTGAATATAAGCTAAAAGTACAAGCAATGTCCGAAGGTGATCTCTCCTATCCTAATCAGGTATCTTTCCTTACTTTGGAGTATGCTCCATTTCTACTTTATTTCATAATTTCTTTGATCCATATATGAATTTAAACATAAGACTGATTTTGGCTTCTGTGTTTTCTCACCAGCAGTATGGAATAATGCTTAAGTGTAAGGACCCTGCTGGCACACAGCCCTGAATTCATGCTGTGGCATGGTGCTTTCATACTTTATTTTATTCTTGCTAGTTGCATGTCTTGGGCAAATTATTTAATCTCTCTGAGCCTCAGTTTCTTCCTCTGTGAGATGAAGATAAACCAGGCACCTCCCAGGGTTGACAGTTTATTTTCTTTCTCTCCATCCCTTACCTGCATCTCTTCAGTCCATTTTGTCCCTGTCTTTATCAACTCCAGGTCTGTACTGCTCCATGACACTTTCTCTAATAACTTCCCTTTTTTCTTGATTTTTTTCTCTTTGCTAACAAATAATACCTTGAATTTACTTTTGCCCTAAAATTGTAATGGTGCTTTCATACTTTTAAAAACCTTATCTTATTCTTGCAACAGTCTTATAAGGCAGGCAGAACAGAAATTATGTTACCCATAATTTATTGAGAAGCTGAAAATTCCACCATGACACAGGCACCATTACTTGGGACTAGAGCTCTGGGCTCTTACCCACATCAGTCCATCCTTCCCTACTAAATTGTGTTTCTTAATAGCTATTACACACCAAGTTAGCAATCTGGAATTTCAATCATAGCACTTCATTTATGTACATAAAAAAGTGTCAGGAGAAAAGATATTGGATTATATAATAATTTCAATCTCCTGCAATACTTAATGAAACACAGAAACATCAAGAAACAGTAAATAAATAAATAGGGGCTGAGGGTTTAGCTCAATGGCATAAGTAACGGCCTGGCAAGCACGAGGTCATGAGTTCAATCCCCAGTACCAAAACCAAAACAAAAACCAACCAAACAAATAAATAAATGCCTGCTGATTAACTGACACAAAGTGTTCTACCACTGGAATATCTTACTCATTCCTAACTTTTAGAGGTTCACTCATTCTCAAAGTGGCACAAGACTCTGGTAATATGTATTCACAGACATTCATCTTTTATCTTCCTCTTTATTTTCTCTCCTTTCTGGATTCCAAACATTCATCATGTCATTTGGAAGAACAATTTGAAAGTTTATGAGAAAGATGACCAATAAATAGAAGCTCTACATTTGATTTCTTTCAGAACAATTTGGTCTGTGTTAGTAACATGGAACAAAGTTGATTTTTTTTATTACTTTAAAAATGAAAATACATTTTACTTCAAGGATCTTTTTAAAAATATAATCACTACATAAGTCAATCACCTTTTCAGAATTAATAATTATCTCTAGTATTCTATCAATAGTTTTTCTAGTAACTTGACACACTTGAGATTATTGGGTTTTAACTTAGGACACATCCAAATACTCATCCATGAGAGATGATATAAAGAAACTAGTAAACCATATACTGGAATACTTTTTCACAACAAAGAGGTTGAACCATGAATACATGCCACAACATGGGAGAATTTCTGCATCGTTATGCTGAATGATAAGGGCAAATACTGAAGACTGGATTATGATTCTATTTATATAAATGTGACACTATTCTGTTGTGTCAAAAAGCAGACCAGTGGTTGCACAGCCTTTGGCAGAGAGGAACAGGAAGGATGAATTAGAAAGAAGTGAAATTTTGGGGGAATTATAGATATGTTCACAATTTTGATTGTATATGAATGTATATATGTAAACTTACCAACTGGAAACTATGTGTAGTTTGTTCTGTTTAAATTCTAATTTATTAATACTATTTAAAATTTAACAATGTGTTTGAATCACTTGGGGATCTTACAAAATACACATTTTCGTTCTGTAGCTCGTGGGTAGGGCCAGAGATTTTGTTTTTGTTAACTGCTCCAAGCCAATGTTCTAGGTGCTACTCTGTGGACCAAACAAGTGCTACTCAAAACAAAGGTTCAGGTCCAGGGTTATAGCTCAGCAGGCATAAGTGCCTGCCTGGCAAGCCCAAGGTCCCAGGTTTGATTCCTAGTACCAAAAAACAAAAAAACAAAACAACAACAACAACAAAAAAACAACTAACCAACCAAACAAAATACAGGTCCCAAGGTTATGATGTCATCTGGCAATTTTTCCATGGTTTTCACATTGTAGTATGTGGAATATATCTTCTGTTCAGAAAAAAGATGAAAGACTTACACTGACAGGAAACCACATGCAGGAGCCCTCTTCAGGGTATATAAACATCCCGTATTCTGGGTGGGTCATCTCTTCAAATATACAGTGGAAGAATTCAGCTGTGACCCCTCCACTCTCAGGACGAATTTCTTTGATAAATTCAACCTAAGCAAGAGAACACATCCCCACAATCTGATTTAAACCTAATGCTTCAGCCTTTACGGAAAGTGTTAAATCTCTAACGATCACTCTTACAGTCACTAGAACTACCAGAATCACTCAGCACTTACCTCCACTCAGTCTACACAGCCTCAATTTCCTGCCTAGCAGTGGGGACCATCAACCTATTTTTCTCAGGCTGTTGCATAGTAAGTGTGTGGATCACTTAGACTGCTACATGGACCAAGGGAAGGGAGTCTCTAGCATCTACCATTTATGGTGACCAGAATCTTGAATCAAATTTTGGTGGGCTTCAAACTCCAGGGCTGCTCAGTTTCCCAATTATTCTATGCTGCTGTATATCTTCATCTTACTGTTCAGGTTTTACATCCTTGGCCAGAGTTAACAGTTACTTGGTTTCCCAAGCCTGTGTCCACAATAGGGCTTTTGCTAAATCACCCTTTCAGTCAGCCTGGGCATTAGGCCTGCAGAAACCATGGTTCTTGATTGCTCTCACCATCACACAAGAAATCAGTATCAACGAGGCCCTCCTTTTAGACATGGAGATACGAAAGTAGTAGAGAAGCTCTACTACTACTCTACTAGTAGCTTCTCTACTACTTTCGTATCTGCATGTCTCTGGAGATACTCCTTTTTGACTTCCTTTTCTGCTATTCTTTATCTCTTTGCTATTTGTTTTTCTTTTTTTGGTGCTGTGGCTTCAACCCAAGGCATCATGCATACTTGGCAACTACTCTACCACTGAGCTATACCTCTAGTCAAATCATCTTACTGTAAGTGTCCATGAGCTTCACTGTTTTGGATTTTGCTCTTTCCACTCTCTTTGCTTGGAAGGTCCTATTTGCAAGATGTTTGATCAAAATCTTGGCCACAACCATCATGTTCAAGAACTGCCTTACCTTCCCACATGAAGAAAATTAGGCTTCCCACATGATAAAAAATTAAGTTTTCTTTTGGTTTTATTATTTCTTCTCATGTCCTAGCAAGTCTGTCCATATCATAGGACTCCCTCATAATGGGCAATGACAACCTTGTCATGCTCAGATTCTATATATAGATTGGATTTGCCTTGAAATTTACCTTCTCATCTCCTGGTCAATTCTGTTGGTGAACAATTTTCTACTGATTTCCTCACAGTTAATATATAAGAAAAAATAGCTACAAACGGAGTCACACAACTAGAAAGTCTGGCTTATGAAACAGTTTCTTTGGGGGCCCAGCTGAGCGGAGGGGACTCCAGTGCGGCCCTGCCTGCTGCCTCTCCCGCCCGGGGACCACACTACCACTGCTGCCGGCTGGAAGGTGAGGGCCCAGCTGAGTGGAGGGGACTCAGGTCCGCCCGCTGCCTCATCTAGCCAAGGAGCACACCACAGCTGCTGGCTGGAAGGAGGGAGCTGGGCCGAGCTGCTGAAACCTGCTCTGACCTCGCCTGTGACCTTCTTTTGATCTGGAGAGCACCAGCACTACTGCCACTGCTTGGAGGAAGGAGCAGTCCTGCTGAGGAGGTTTGAGGCCTACTTAGGCCATAAGGGAACTTCTATAAGCCTGGGGAGTTTTGCCATCCAAGGAGCTGGATTATTACGAAACATCCAATCCCTGGGAGATTATGAGATCCTTGCTCTAGGGGGTTGGGGGCCCACTGGGCTTACAGCCACACTATACTGGGCTTAACAGGATTTGGGATTGCCTGGACCACACCAGGTGGCCTTCTATCCCTCAGGGGAGCTTTGCTACCGGAAGGGGAAACTGCAAATTGAGGAGGCTTTAGGTCTACCTGAGAAGAGCCTGGCAAGCCTCTTTTAATCCAGGGGCTCTGCTGCCCAAGGAGGGAGCTACTACAAGAGGAGTCCCAAGAGCCCAGGACATAAGAGTCGATTTACAACTCGACCAGGGGAAAATCTGGAACAATACTTGAAACACAGTGATATAGGAAAATGACAAAACGAAAGACCAAAATGCAATCTCAAACATCCAACCCATTCCAAGAAAGCCTAGGAGCCATGTACATAGAAGAAAATACATATCATATACCTGAAATACCTGAAACAGTAGTAACTGAAATAAAGAAGCAGCTCCGGGAAGCTTTAAAGGAATTCAGACTAGAAATAATCTATCAGATAAAAGAAGAAATAATAAAAGAAATGAAGGAGATGCTGAGCATATCTAAAGAAGACCCAGCTAAAAAATTGGAGGAACTAAACAAAAAGATAGAATCTCTGGATGAACAATATAAGGAACAAACAATATATAAAACAGATGCAAAGAGATATACAGGAAATCAAAAACTCCATTGAAAGTTGTAAAAACCGCCTCAATGAATGCGAAGATAGAATTTCGGACCTCGAAGACAAGATTGCAGCCAGTGAACAGGAAAGGAAAGATCTTTTAAAAATAACAAGAAATCAAGAAATAACAATTCAACACCTGCAAGATGACGCAAAGAAAAACAACATAAGGTTGATAGGGATAAATGAAGAAGAAGGAGACAATACAAAGGATGTCAAGAGGATATTTAGAGAAGTAACTGCTGAAAACTTCCCAAACATGAAATTTGAAACTGATATCAGGATCAATGAGACATATAGAACTCCAAATAGCCATAACCAAAATAAAACTACACCCAGACATATAATAATCACCATTGCAGAAATCGAACAAAAGAATAGAATATTAAAAGCTGTCAGAGAGAAAAGACAGATTACCTATACAGGAAAACCTATCAGAATCACAGCAGATTTCTCAACACAAACAATAAAGGCAAGAAGAGCATGGAGTGAAGTATTTCAGACCCTAAAGGAAAATGATTTCCAACCTAGACTGATGTACCCCGCAAAACTATCCTTCAAGGGTGAGCGGAGGAGGAGCTGCGCGGACCCGGAGCCGCCTGCAGAGGCCCCCGTCCTTTGTCTGGAGGAGGAGGGGTCCCGGGTTCCTGGGGCACCTCGGCCCGTACCCAGCCGCGCCTGGCCTTCGGTGAGCGGAGGAGGAGCTGCGCGGACCCGGAGCCGCCTGCAGAGGCCCCGTCCTTTGTCTGGAGGAGGAGGGGTCCCGGGTTCCTGGGGCACCTCGGCCCGTACCCAGCAGCGCCTGGCCGTCGGTGTGCGGAGGAGGAGCTGCGCGGACCCGGAGCCGCCTGCAGAGGCCCCTTCCTTTGTCTGGAGGAGGAGGGGTCCCGGGTTCCTGAGGCACCTCGGCCTGAGCCCAGCCGCGCATAGCCATCTGCGTGCAGAGGAGGAGCGGGGTAGATCCGGAGTGCCCGCAGGAGGCCCTTCCTTTGTCTGGAGGTTTGTGGATATCTCTGCCAGCAGGGAGGGATCACAGGCTCCTGAGGCACTGCGGTCTGTGGTGAGTACCCTAACCCGGCTGCGATCCAAGAGCTGTGGATCTACCAAGGGGCAGGTGGGTGCACAGTGTCCCTGAGGCCCAGCTTGTCTGGAACCGCGGAGTTCTGATCAAGCAGAGAAGGGCCATTGGTTCTGCAGGCCCAATGGCCTGGGGTAGAGGGGTGCCAGAGTCTCAGTAGCTGCAAACATAGAAGGGGATTTTCAACAGATCCTGAGGAGGCTTTCAAATAACACTTGAAACACAGAAATATAGGAAAATGACAAAACGAAAGACCAAATTACAACCTCAAACCTCCAGCCCAACTCAGGAAACCCTAGGAGAAGTGTATTTAGAAGAAAATATATCCCATCCTCCTCATATATTAGACACAATAGCTACTGAAGTTGACAAGCAACTCCAGGAAGCTTTAAAGAAATTCAAACTCGAAATAATTTCTCAGATAAAAGAAGAAATGATAAAAGAAATGAAAGAGATTCTAAATATATCTAAAGAAAACACAGATAAAAAATTGGAGGAATTAAACAAAAAGATAGAATCCCTAGACGAGCAATATAAGAAACAAACAGAATACATAATGCAGATGCACAGAGATATACAGGAAATAAAAAACTCCACTGAAAGTTGTAAAAACCGCCTTAATGAAAGTGAAGACAGAATTTCAGACCTTGAAGACAGGATTGCAGCAAGTGAACAGGAAAGGAAAGATCTTTTAAAAATAACAAGGAATCAGGAAATAACAATTCAACAACTGCAAGATGATGCAAAGAAGAATAACATAAGAATGATAGGGATTAATGAAAAAGAAGGAGACAACATAAAGGATATCAAGAGGATATTTAGAGAAGCAATAGCTGAAAACTTCCCAAGCATGAGATCAGAAACTGACATCAGGATCAGTGAAGCATATAGAACTCCAAATAGTCATAACCAAAATAAAACTACACCCAGACATATAATAATCACCATCCCAGAAATCCAACACAAGAATAGATTATTAAAAGCTGTCAGAGAGAAAAGACAGATCACTTATAAAGGAAAACCTATCAGAATCACAGCAGACTTCTCAGCACAAACAATAAAGTCAAGAAGAGCATGGAGTGAAGTATTCCAGATCCTAAAGCAAAATGATTTCCAACCTAGACTGATATATCCTGCAACACTATCATTTAAAATAGATGGTGAAATACGAAACTTCCATGACAAAGAACAGCTGAAGAACTTCATGAACACCAAACCAACCCTGCAAAAAATATTGAAAGACAGTTTAGATACACAAAGGAAAAAACCACTAAGCAAAGCAAATAATTAAACAGAACAGAAAGATAAAGATGCAACAGCAGAGAGATAAGAATCCTACAATTAAACAACATTTAACAGTAATAACCATTAATGTAAATGGTCTCAATGCACCAATCAAAAGAAACAGACTAGCAGAATGGATCAAGAAACAAAATCCAACCATATGCTGTTTACAGGAAACCCATCTAACCCAGAAGGATACTCACAGACTGAAAGTCAAAGGATGGAAAACAATTCTTCATGCAGCAGGAATCCAAAAAAAGGCAGGAGTAGCCATTCTGTTTGCAGACAACGTGAACTTTAAACCAACAATGACCATAAAGGACAAAGAAGGCCACTACATACTCGTAAGGGGAAAACTCCAAGAGGAAGAGATAACTATCTTAAATATATACGCACCAAACTCCAGAGCGCCCAGTTATATAAAACAATTATTAACAGAAATGAAAACTCAAATTATCAGTAACACAATTGTAACGGGAGACCTTAATACGCCATTGACACCAAGGGACAGATCGACCAGACAGAAAATGAGTAAAGAAATAACAGAACTGAATCATACCTGTGAACAAATGGGTTTGATAGACATATACAGAATGTTCCACCCAACAACATCAGAATACACATTCTTCTCAGCAGTACATGGATCATTTTCTAAAATAGACCATATATTAGCTCATAAAACATATTTAAACAAGTGCAAAAGAGCTGAAATCATCCCTTGCATGTTATCGGATCACAGCGCTCTGAAATTAGAAATTAATGATAAAAGATACCGCAAAAATCCCACAAACACATGGAAACTGAATAACACACTCTTGAGTAATCAGTGGGTCACAGAAGAAATTAAAGAAGAAATCAAACAATACCTAAAAGAAAATGAAAATGCAGATACAACTTACCGGAATCTGTGGGATACAATGAAAGCCGTTCTGAGAGGAAAATTTATTGCACTGAGTTCCCACATCAGGAAAACAGAACGAATACAAATAAATAACTTGATGCTACACCTCAAACAGCTAGAAAAGGAAGAGCAAGTCAAGCCCAAAGCCAAAAGAAGAGAGGAAATTATAAAAATCAGAGCAGAAATCAATGCAATAGAGACTAAGAAAACAATCCAAAGGATCAACAAATCAAAGAGTTGGTTCTTTGAAAGAATAAATAAAATCAATAAGCCCCTAGCCAACCTTATTAAAAAAAAGGGAAGAAAAAGCTCAAATTCATGCAATAAGAAATGAAAAAGGAGAAGTCACTACAGACCCAATAGAAATACAGAAGATCATCAACACCTATTTTGAAAACCTCTACTCTCAAAAGTTTGATAACACAGAAGAAATAGACAGTTTCTTAGAAGCATATGAAGTGCCAAAGCTAGATCAAGAGGATGTAAAACTGTTGAATAACCCAATCTCGGTTACTGAAATTGAAAATGTAATTAAGTCCTTACCCACCAAGAAGAGCCCAGGCCCAGATGGATTCACTGCAGAATTCTACAAGAAATACAAAGAAGACCTAATGCCGACACTCCTCAAACTATTCAATGAAATTGAAAGGGAAGCAATCCTGCCTAAGTCATTCCTGGAAGCAAATATCACTCTAGTACCAAAACCTGAGAAAGACCCAACTAAAAAAGAGAACTATAGACCGATCTCCCTAATGAACACAGATGCAAAAATCCTCAATAAAATATTGGCAAATAGGATCCAGCAAATCATCAAGAAGATTATACACCATGACCAAGTGGGATTCATCCCAGGAATGCAAGGATGGTTCAACATACGCAAATCAATAAATGTAATTCACCATATCAATAAAGCCAAAAATAAGAATCACATGATCATTTCTATAGATGCAGAAAAAGCCTTCGATAAGGTCCAACATTCATTCATGATAAAAACTCTACAGAAAATTGGAATAGATGGTTTTTACCTCAATATAATAAAGGCCATTTATGACAAACCAACAGCCAGCATCATACTAAATGGCCAAAAATTGAAAGCCTTTACTTTAAAATCAGGCACAAGACAAGGATGTCCTTTATCACCACTCCTATTTAATATAGTACTGGAAGTACTAGCCAGAGCAATTAGGCAAGAAAGAGAAATAAAAGGGGTAAAGATAGGAAAAGAAGAAGTTAAGTTGTCATTGTTTGCAGATGACATGATACTCTACATAGAAGACCCCCTAAGCTCCATTGAAAGACTCTTAGATACAATAAATAAATTCAGTAATGTGGCTGGATACAAAATCAATACTCAGAAATCAATAGCATTCCTATACACAAACAACAAAACCACAGAGAGGGAAATAAGGGAAACTGGTCTATTCACATTAGCAAGCAAAAAAATGAAATATTTAGGAATTACTCTTACAAAAGAAGTGAAAGACTTATACAGTGAAAACTATATTACACTGAAAAAGGAAATTGAAGATGATCTCAGAAAATGGAAAGACATCCCTTGCTCATGGATAGGAAGAACAAACATTGTGAAGATGGCCATTCTCCCAAAACTCTTATACAGATTCAATGCAATCCCAATAGAAATACCATCAACATACCTTATAGATCTAGAGAAATCACTCCTAAATTTCATCTGGAACCAGAAGAGACCTAGAATCGCAAAAGCAATTCTAAGCAGCAAAGACAAAGCAGGAGGCATCACAATCCCTGACTTGAAATTATACTACAAAGCAACAGTAGTAAAATCAACATGGTATTGGAATCAAAACAGAGCTGAAGATCAATGGAATAGATTAGAAGATACAACCACAACTACAAACACACTCAACCACCTTATCTTCGATAAAGGAGCCAAGCAGGTTCACTGGAAGAACGACAGTCTCTTTAATAAATGGTGCTGGAAAAACTGGCTCTCCATTTGCCGAAAACTAAAGCTAGACCCATGTCTATCACCATGTACTAAATTAAAATCTAAATGGGTCAAAGATCTGAATATTAAAACAGAAACGCTAAATCTATTGGAAGACAAATTGGGTAGAAACCTTGGAGGCATAGGAGTAGGTAGAGAATTCATGAATAGGACTCAAACTGCACGGGAAATACTTCCCAGAATCAATAACTGGGACCTCTTCTTATTAAAAAGTTTTTGCATGTCAAAAGAAATCTCCAGCATAGTGAAAAGAAAACCCACAAACTGGGAAAAGATTTTAGTGAACTCTCTCTCAGACAAGGGCCTCTTGTCTAAAACATATAAAGAATTAAAAAAACTCAGACCTTCAAAATTCAAAGATCCAATCCAAAAATGGGCATCTGAGATGAATACGCAATTCTCAGATGAAGAAATGCAAATGGCAAATAAATACATGAAAAAATGCTCATCATCATTGGCCATTAGAGAAATGCAAATTAAAACCACACTGAGATACCATCTCACTCCTGAAAGAATGGCCAGGATCAAGAAAACCAACAACAACAAATGCTGGAGAGGCTGTGGGGAAAAAGGAACTCTCCTGCACTGTTGGTGGGAGTGTAGACTGGTACAGCCTTTGTGGAGATCTGTCTGGAGGTTTCTCAAAAAGTTGGGATTGGAAATCCCATTTATTCCAGCTATTCCACTTCTAGGCATATTCCCAGAAGAACTGAAAGCATCATACCACAGGGATATATGTGCACCTATGTTTATAGCAGCACAATTTGTAATCGCCAGATCTTGGAAACAACCCAAGTGTCCATCAACTGAGGAATGGATAAAAAAGTTGTGGTATTTCTATACAATGGAGTATTATTCAGCTATAAAGAAGGATTGCATTGAGATATTTATCAATAAATGGGCGCAGCTTGAGACCATACTCATAAGTGAAATAAATCAATCTCGCATGTATGAATACCGAATAGTTTCCCTAATGTAAGTAATGATTCAAATATATAAAAATATGTGATAATCATGATTCCCCATTATGTGGCCTTGAAGCCTTATAAAATTTTCACTTATTAATTAGAAAGGCTTTACTCTGGGCTTTTTGATATGGAAATATTTGAAGCTATAGTATATGAAGTTTTATCCAAATATTTTAAGGAAAAAGACAGACACTATGGTAACTACTATTCTTTTAAAAAAATTATTTAGCTATTTCTTATGTTTATTTTAATTAAGGGAAAAACTTAAAAAATTAGGATATATAGTAGTAACTCTTTTTGATCTCCTATTAACTTGTTTTGAAGTCCTGTAATACTCCCAAGATCTTGTTTTGACTGATTAGACTCTGTTCCATTCTGTGCGACAGTAGCAAGTTTGAAGGTATAGGCAACTAATTTGAAGGCAATAAGATTCACAAAGATGCCCATTCTGGTTTGACTATTGTCTCCTTTGGAAGTCCTGCAATGTTCACAATGCCTAAGTTTTATTGGTCTTGCTCTCCACTGTTTTGTCCAACTTTATAATATCTAATGAGATAGACAATTCCTTTTAAGGAAACAAGAGACAATGTTGATAACCATTGTTGATGACCTTGTACTCTGTTCTACATCATGTGCTATGTCTATCCTTGGTTTGGACTTACAGCTTTGTTTTGCCATATTTGACTTTATTATCTCCCCCCCAAGAGAGTAATGAGAACTGAGGAGTAATAAAATCCAAAATGTGTAAATTTTGTTATAAAAAAGAGAGGGAGGGAAAAAAAAAAAGAGCTCTAACGGATATAACAACAAGTGTGTTTAGGGATGTTAAATAGCTGACTATATTAATGTTTTTGGATCATTGAACACAGCTGTTTGCAGTCTCTCCGTTTGAATGTCTACTTTGTATTCTTTGATACTGTGATTTGAGCAACTATTTCCAAGATGATATTATGTAATCTATTAACAGGTGATTTCTTACTGTTATGTTTATTTTTTTTTTTGTAGTTCTGTATTATGTGTAACCTTACACTGCTTTGTCTTGTTTTGTGTTTTTCTCTTTTTCCTCTTAAATAAAAAAAAAAAAAAAAAAAAAAAAAACTATCCTTCAAAATCAATGGAGAAATAAGATACTTCCACGACAAAGAACAGCTGAAGAAATTCATGATCACCAAGCCAATCCTGCAAAGAATATTGAAAGACAGTCTAGATACACTTAAGAAAAAAACACCTAACAAAGCAGACATTTAAATAGAACAGAAAGATAAAGATGCAACAGCAGAAATATAACATGTCACCAATAAACCAATATATAACAGTTATAACCATTAACGTAAATGGTCTCAATGCACTAATTAAAAGAAATAGACTGGCAGAATGGATCAAGAAACAAAATTCAACCATATGCTGTCTACAAGAAACCCATCTAACCCAAAAGGATACTCACAGACTGAAAGTCAAGGATGGAAAACAATACTTCATGCAATAGGAACCCCCCAAAAAAGCAGGGGTAGCTATTCTGTTTGCAGACAATGTGAACTTCAAACCAATAATGATCAGAAGAGATAAAGCAGGTCACTACATACTGGTTAGGGGAAAACTTGAAGAGGAAGAGATAACTTTCTTAAATATATATGCACCAAATTCCAAAGCACCCAGTTATATAAAACAAGTAATATCAGAAATGAAAAACCAAATTAGCAGTAATACAATTATAACAGGAGATTTTAACACACCATTGACACCAATGGACAGATCAACAAGACAGAAAATCAGCAAAGAGATAAAAGAACTGAATCACACCTGTGAACAAATGGAACTGATAGACATATACAGAGCATTCCACACAACAACAACAGAATACATATTTTTCTCAGCAGTACATGGGTCATTCTCTAAAACAGACCATATATTAACTCACAGAACATATTTAAAGAAATGAAAAAGAGTTGAAATCATCCCCTGCATGTTATTAGATCATAGCGCTATGAAATTAGTAATTAATGATAAAAGATACTTGCAAAAATCCCACAAACACATGGAAACTGAATAACACACTCTTGAGTAATCAGTGGGTCACAGAGGAAATTAAAGAAGAAATTAAACAATATCTACAAACAAATGAAAACACAAGTACAACTTACCGGAATCTGTGGGATGCAATGAAAGCTGTCCTCAGAGGGAAATTTATTGCACTGAGGTGCCACATCATGAAAACAGAACAAATACAAATAAATAACTTGATGCTACACCTCAAACATCTAGAAAAAGAAGAGCAAGTCAAGCCCAAAGCCTTAAGAAGAGAGGAAATAATAAAAATCAGAGCAGAAATCAATGCAACAGAGACTAAGAAAACAATACAAAGAATCAATGAATCAAAGAGTTGGTTCTTTGAAAGAATAAATAAAATTGATAACCCCTTAGCCAACCTTATTAAAAAAAGGGAAGAAAAAGCTCAAATTCATGCAATAAGGAATGAAAAAAGTGAAATCACTATAGAACCAATAGAAATACAGAAGATCATTAACACCTATATCAAAAACCTCTACTCTCAAAGGTTTGATAACACAGAAGAAATAGACAGATTTCTAGAAGCATATGAAGTACCAAAGCTAGGTCAAGAAGATGTAAAACTGCTGAATAATCCAATTTCTATTAATGAAATCAAAAATGTAATTAAGTCATTACCTACAAAGAAGAGCCCAGGCCCAGATGGATTCACTGCAGAATTCTACAAGAAATACAAAGAGGACCTAATGCCAACACTCCTCAAACTCTTCAATGAAATTGAAAGGGAAGCAATCCTTCCCAAGTCATTCCTGGAAGCAAATATTACTCTAGTACCAAAACCTGAGAAAGACCCAACTGAAAAAGAGAACTATAGACCAATCTCCCTAATGAACACAGATGCAAAGATCCTCAATAAAATATTGGCAATAGGATGCAGCAGCAAGTCCTCAAGAAGATTATACACCATGACCAAGTGGGATTCATCCCAGGTATGCAGGGATGGTTCAATATATGTAAATCAATAAATGTAATCCACCATATCAATAGAGTCAAAAGTAAGAACCACATGATCATTTCTGTAGATGCAGAAAAAGCTTTTGATAAGGTACAACATTGATTTATGATAAGAACCTTGCAGAAAATTGGAATAGATGGTCTTTATCTCAACATAATAAAGGCCATCTGTGACAAACCAACAGCCAGTATCATACTAAATGGCCAAAAATTGAAGGCCTTTAGGCCTTGTCAGGCACAAGACAAGGATATCCCCTGTCACTGCTCCTATTTAATATAGTACTGGATATACTAGCCAGAGCAATTAGACATGAAAGAAAAATAAAAGGCACAAAGATAGGAAAAGAAGAAGTTAAATTATCATCATCTGCAGATGATATGATACTCTACATAGAAGATCCCCAAAACTCCATTGAAAGACTCCTAGATATAATAAATAAATTCAGCAATGTGGCTGGATACAAAATCAATACACAAAAATCAATAGCATTCTTATACACTAACAACAAAATCACAGAGAGAGAAATAAGAGAAGACACATCCTTCACACTAGCAACCAAGAAAATGAAATATTTAGGAATTATTCTCACGAAAGATGTGAAAGACCTATACAGAGAAAATTATAATACACTGAAAAAAGAAATTGAAGATGATCTCAGAAAATGGAAAGACATCCCTTGCTCATGCATAGGAAGAACAAACATTGTGAAAATGGCCATTCTCCCAAAACTGTTACACAGATTCAATGTAATCCTGATAAAAATACTATCAACATACCTCATAGATCTTGAGAAATCAATCCTAAAATTCATCTGGAGTGAGAAGAGACCTAGAATAGCAAGGACAGTTCTAAGCAATAAAGGCAAGGCAGGAGGCATCACAATCCCTGACTTAAAGTTATACTACAAAGCAACTGTAGTAAAATCAACATGGTACTGGAATCAAACAGAGCCGAAGACCAATGGAATAGATTAGAAGATACAATCACAACTACAAACACACTCAACCACCTTATCTTTGATAAAAGGGCCAAACATGTTCACTGGAAGAATGACAGTCTCTTTAATAAATGGTGTTGGAAAAACTGGCTCTCTATATGCCGAAAACTAAAACTAGACCCATGCCTGTCACCATATACTAAAATAAAATCTAAATGGATCAAAGATCTAAATATTAAAACAGAAACACTAAATCTATTGGAAGACAAATTGGATAAAAAACCTTGAAGACATAGGGGTAGGTAGAGAATTCATGAACAAGACTCAACCACACGGGAAATACTTCCCAGAGTCAATAACTGGGATTACATCTTATTAAAAAGTTTCTGCACATCAAAAGAAATCTCTAACATAGTGAAAAGAAAACCCACAAACTGGGAAAAAATCCTAGTGAACTGCCTCTCAGACAAAGGACTTCTGTCTAAAACATACAAAGAATTAAAAAAAATCAGAGCCCCAAAATTCAAAGACCCCATCCAAAAATGGGCATCTGAGATGAATAAAAAATTTTCAGATGAAGAAATACAAATGGCAAATAAATATATAAAAAATGTTCAGCATCACTAGTCATTAGAGAAATGCAAATTAAAACCACACTGAGATTTCATCTCACTCCTGAAAGAATGGCCAGGATCAAGAAAACCACCAACAACAAATGCTGGAGAGGCTGTGGGGAAAAAGGAACTCTCCTGCATTGTTGGTGGGAATGTAGACTGGTGCAACCATTGTGGAGGTCAGTCTGGAGGTTTCTCAGAAAGCTGGGACTGGAAGAACCATTTGACCTAGCTATTCCACTTCTAGGTATATTCCCAGAAGAACTGAAAGCATCATACCACAGTGATATATGTGCACCCGTGTTTATAGCAGCACAATTTGTAATAGCCAGATCTTGGAAACAACCTAAGTGCCCATCAACTGAGGAATGGATAAAAAAGTCGTGGTATTTTTATACAATGGAGTACTACTCAGCTATAAAGAATGATCACATTGAGATACTGATAAAAAATGGACGCAGCTCGAGACCGTACTCATAAGTGAAATAATTCAAACTCACATGTATAAATACCGAATAGTTTCCCTAGTGTAAGAAACGATAAGAATACATGAAAGTACGTGGTAATCATGATTCCCAGTCACACTGGTTTGAAGCCATATAATGTTTTCACTCATTAATTGGAATGGTTTTAATCTGGATTGTTTTATTTTATTGTCTGTGATACTACAAATAACTTTTTTGAAGAAAATACGAGCATAATAGCTAGCGCTGATTTAATATCATCCTGTTTTGAAGCCCCATCAAGTTGTTGTTCATTTGTTTCCATTGGTTCTAACATGTTAATATATATTTTGCAATAGTATAAGCAAATTTTTATAGACAAAGAGATAATATAGAAATTGATGTTCGGTTTCTGCTAGCTGGTTCTAAATACCCTGCAATAATTTCATTCTCTTGAATGGCTTCACACTGTCTTGATAAGTTTGATGCTATAGTATACGAAATTAGACTCAAATATTTCAAGGAAAGAGTCACTATGGTAACTACTATTAATGTCAAGCTATCTGGGGGTGAAACACAATGATGGTTAAATTTTTCGGTTCTGATGGGTATTGTCCTATTGATATGTTCTTTTTTTATCTCAGTCTCCCCCCCTTTTTCTTTCCTTTTTTAAAAAATTAATTTATTTCTTAGTATCTTTTAACTAAGGGAAAACTAAATTAAAAATAGTGCGATAGATTATAGTAACTTTTTTGTTTCCTTATTAACCTGATTTGAACCCCTGTATTGTTCTCCACATCTTGTTCTGATTGATTTTATTATATTCTGTTTTCCTTAATAGTATCAAGTTTGAGGGTATAGGCAACCATTTGGAAGGCAACTAGATATTGTATGATGCCTATTATTGTTTGACTATTATCTTCTTTGGAATCCTGTAAGTTCTCCAATGTGGGTTTTATTGGTCTTCTGTACAGTTTTGTTCAATTCTTTTATACCAGCTGATATAGGCCACTCTTTTTAGGATAACAAGAGGCATAATGGTAACCATTGTTGATAACCTAGTAATCCTTTTTTTTTTTTCATTATATACTATGTCCATCCTCCTGATCTAACTGACTCTGTTTTGCTTTGTCACATTGGGTTTTTCTTTGGTCCATCTTGTTTTGTTTTTTGGCTTTTTTAAAAAAATCTTTTTTCTTTTCCTCTTCAAAGAAACAATTATAAAAACTGTGGGAGTAGTGGAAACTAAAATGTGTGATTGTTAGCGTAAAAAAGAGAGGAAGGAAAGTGATCTAAAGGATGTAACTGCAAGTATATTTAAATGTGTAGGTTAGAGAACCATATTGCTGAGTTTTTCTTGGATCATTGAACAGAACTGAATGCAATCTCACTGTATTAATGTCCACTTTGTATGCTTTAATTTTGTAATCTGGAAAATTGTTTCTAACATGACAATATGTGATCTTATTAACTGTTGAATTCTTACTGTATACTTTTTCTCTTGAAATTCTGTATTACTTCTAGCCTTTTACTGTTTTGCTTCATTTAGTTTTGTTTTTCTCTTTAAATAAAAAAAATAGTTTCTTTGTTTCCCACTGGAATCCCATGTTGGGAGCTATCTGTCTCCTATTTGAGTCTCACCCTTCAGGTTCTGGTCTCCTTTCTTAGAGATCAACATTCACCCTCATGCCTGACATCAGGAAAATCTACTTTCTTCTGTCAGATCCAAGCCTTACCCACAGTGTTAGGGATAATACTATAACCACGATAGGGCAAATATTCTGAGATACCACATAATAAACATCCTACACTGTAGGGAGCGGCTCAGAATAGGTGTCGCTGTCCTACCCCTCCCACCTGAGGCCATTTTGTGTGTCAGCCTACATTTCCCATGATCCTCCCCTTGCCTACAGTGCTCATGACGTGAGTGCCTTCCCGCTTCAGCCTACATCTCCCATAATCCCCCCTTGTTGACATCACGTCCGCTTACCTATGTGCCTACATATGACTTCCTGTTAGTCTGGTAGGCCCACAGCATATGAGAATATCCAAGCTGGCCCATCCTGTAAGGCCACGTCCCCTTTGACTCTATATAAGCCATGTACACTTCCTGAATAAACGAGACTCTATTGGAATCTCATCCTGTCACTGTCTCTCTTTTCTCTTGCCCAACCCCCCATCTCTGTCCCCTCTGCAGGAGAGGCCTACGGAGATCCGCGGGCCAGATCACTACACACACACACACACACACACACACACACACACACACACACACAGGATTAAATGAAGGATACCTAGGAATGAAACCCATACAGTAGAAGATCTTAAACTCAAAGAAGAACCAAAATATAGGACCATTGCCCCTGTTGACTGTATGAGTAGCTCCAATTCTTCACCACTCCTTAATGTATGAGTTTTACATGTGATCTTTGCAGTTCTTCTTCTTGATGTTTTTTAGTATATTTCCAGACTCTGACCTGAGCCTTTTTTGACTAAAAAAAAAAATCTATTCAGTCATTTAATTTCTATCCTGCACCTCTTGCAAGAGTGAGAAGAACATGCTTGCTGGTCATAGCAGAAAGATAAAAGATACACAAAGCAAAATCTAACTGCCCTGGCCACGTTGAGCATAACATCAACCTCTGAGAATCAGTAAAAATATTCAGTGACATTTTTTACTGTACCACTAAGGTTTTCGAAAGGTCGGCGTCTTCAACTTGGGCTAACTGGCGTAAGGCATCTTCTACCAGGTGACTTCGCCTGATTCTCAGTATTAATCTAGGTGATTCAACTTTTCCTTCCTCCCTTCCACGTTGGTATACCTTTTCTTCTGTCCTCTGTAGAAAGAAGTATATTGGTTGGCTTCTCATTTTGACTAGCAAGAATCCTAGAGATAGTTTAATGTTTCTCATAAAACATCCTTTGCAAAACATACATTTTATCACTACTGCCATTACTTGGTATACTTTCACTGTCATTAAGAAAAAGAACTATTTATCCACATGATGGTAGATAAAACAAATGTAGCATCAGAAAAACTATGGCACCTAAGAGTCATGTACAAGAAATTAGTCATCCCGCATGAATGGGGACACATAGTAATTGAAAACATCTCAGATCATACATTGTGGAATGGGATCCTGAAAGGCAACCCTGATACCCAGTGTGTTGAAACAGTGTGAACCTCATGAGCAATGGGCACTTCCAGGGCTCAGGAATAATGTTAGTGTAGGACAAAGATGGGAGAAGATAGACTCAAGGAGACTGATTCCTCTCCTAACTAAGGTGCATTAACCCAGAGGGCAGTCTGCTCTACAAGCACTAGAAACATGGCCCAGGTGGCCCCATTTTATATCTAGCATTGCTCCAGTTACTCTGCTTACTGTTTAGCTTTTTTGGGTACTCAGCATTGCATCACCACTTCAGTCCCTGACTTTGTCTCTGCTGAACTCTAGGTTAGACATTTAGAGATGGACTTGTCTACCTTACTCCAAACTTCTCTAGGGCTTCTTCATATCACAAGAACAATAAAAACGCATTTAGGACTGATGAACCAATGTCGTTCTCTTGGTGAGAACGTGCTATAATTGTGACAGCAAGGCCGGTGGCTATCAGATTCCTCTTTTAAGTTCGTAGTTTGGGTGTGTTTACCCATGTTAACGCTCTTCAAGGTTCCCAGACAAGGGTATATGGGGCTCTGGGCTTGGGAACCCCCCTTCTAGATTTCTGTCACCACTATATACTCTACTCTGAGAAATTTACTCATGATGTCACTACCTTTTCCTATGTTTTCTTTGAAATGATCCTTTCTGAAGTAGGTTGTTAGCTTGTTAGGAAATGGGGCAAGTACAGTCTCTGGTCCTCTCTGGTTGTGGGTCATCTCCTGTGTCTAAGAATCTGCAACTCTGGGTTGCAGACTGTAGAGCAATGCATTCCATGTCCATAACAGACAATGGCCGGCACTGCTCTCTGCTGACTCGGGCAGAGAGAAACATTATACTGCCACTCACCTACTGCAGAGCCAGATCAAACACCTCCGTCTTATCTTTCTCCCAGCTTCTCTATTCCTGTTCTTTATGCATTTGTTTTGACTTTGTCTTCCTCCACATTTGAATTAGTACTCAGATTTGGAGGTTACATCTTAAGACTATAATCATGTCTCTGGAGAATGCGACTATGAAATGTGCTGTCCAGCTCTGCCCATGGGAACTACAACCAGGAGTTTCCTCTTCTAGTTCTTCATTGTGTGTAACCTGCCTGGTCCAGTGTCCACTCAACCCCCCTAAGGGTGACAGACCAAATAGATCACACATTGCTGAAGATGAATACATTACAAAATGACATATTTGGTAGTGCAAATTGAAAGGAAAGTTAGATTTGAGAAGGAAAGACAATCTACATTTTTCCTTTCCCAGGCACACTCGGAAAATAAAAATCGAAATGACCTGGATGAACTTACTTATAAATACACTAATAACAGACTGTAATAACAGTATGTAGAGGAAGAGTCTTTCTCTACTGAATTCAGTAGGAGTCAGAAGGAAGTACTTTGTGTCTGAATTATTGTAAATAAACCTAGGAATTATGGACTTATGCAATGTTTCACATGTGAAAATGTTGTGTAAGCCATCATCTAATTAATATAGAAAGGAAATATTGTATAACTGAAACAGCTTCTTTTACGGACATAGTGTCCTGGACTTCTCCATGTTCCATCCACGTGGCCAGGATATTTTGAATTCCTAGTTTGTGATGGGTACAACCTTGGATTCCTATGAGTATTAAAGTATAAACATCATGGATAAATGGATATAAACGTGCTTTTAGGTGTCACCTAGAAGATAAACCCCAGAAATCAACCAAATCTTTGAAAATCTTTAACATAATGTCTGGCAGAGGAGCATTAAATATATGTGAGAACAGAGGCTCATAATGAAAAAGAAACAAAATATATGTGCTATGTGGAAATAGTATAGCTACTGAAAAGCAGCAGAAGGGGGAATGTACATTAATATCAGAATAAACTCAGTGACAGGCTCAAGTATTAACTGGGAACAAAAGAATAACAACTGGGTTTACAAAGCTCCAAGAAGCTTAAATAGAGAAAAATCCAAACAGCGACACTAAGAATACATTATTGTAGTAACTGAGAGTACTGTAGACAGAGCAAGAGAGAGAAAGGACAATTTATTGGACAGTTTCAGCATTTTTCAGAATAGGAAAACAAAAGTTATTATCTGAAGAAAGTGAGGACCAGGATATGAAATAATGGTAAACACAAATTAAAATTAAAGTGAAACAGCTAATTCATTAAATTAGGAAAGATAATACACTTTCGTAAAGATAGCATTGAATGAGGCATTTCATACACAGCTTGTAGAAACTTAAATTGGTATAAAGTTTATATAATTTGGCAACATTTAATAATTAAAGGAAAAGGATTAAATATTATCTTCCTTGGGAATGATGTTTAAGCGTTTTATGGTAAGGAAATATCCCTGACTGAGGGAAAGTCCTTTATAGAATTCCAGTTAGTGACTAGAAGAAATTATGAGATTAGAAGTATCATCTTATTGCAAACCTTGTTTGATTTTTTTTTTTTTTGAGACAGGGTGTCACTATGTAATTCAGGCTGGCCTCAAACGCTATGTGTAGTCCAGGTTAGTCTCAAACTCACCATGATTCTCCGGCCTCAGCTTCCCAAATGCTGGGATTACATGTGTGCGTCATCATGGCAATTCTAATATTTTTTTTGTTTTTCATATGGCAAACTTTAACAAAAATAGTCATTAAATATTTTTATATCCCTATAAAATGTGAAAGGATTGATGGGAAATATCAAATTGGAATAATCACGTAGTAATCTCCTGAATCCACTGAGGAATCTCAGCACGTACAAGAATAAGACAATCAGAAATAATGCACTGCAGTATGGAAAATGAGAAAGTATTAGGCCTGGGACTTGCTAAAAACTGTAACAGCTATGAAAACAAAAGTGACAGATGAAGGAAGTGTGACCAAATGTTGGTAACTGCTGAACTCTGAGGAGGAGGCTCATTATACCAGTACCTTATTTTATATATGTTTCAAAATTTATATAACAAAAAGTGTAGATCACCTGCTGTGGACTGAGGGTGTCTGTCATGTTTATGACCTGGAAGCTTGGTCCCAGTGCGGTGATGGTGAGAGGTGGCAGGACCTTTTAGAGGTGGGCACTGGTGGGAGGTGATTAGCTCATGGACACCGCCCTCAGCAGAGGTCAACGCTGGTATCACAGAATGAATTAGATCTTGTGACATCAGGGTGTTGATAAAGCTAGGTTGACCACAGTTGGTCCTTTCAGCAAATGGTTAGTTCCCTGTCTACCATGCTGTAATTCAACAAGAGAGAGTGGCCTTGCCAGGATGCCTGGGTCATGTTCTTAGATCTATAAACTGTGAGTTAAACCTGTTTTTTTCTTTATAAAGTATCCAGCTGTGAGCATGTTGTGATAGCAGTCAAATTAATATAGCATACATACCTGCATTTTTACAATTGAATCAGCATGTAATAATTTAATTTTGGATTCCAAGTTAAAGATAAATGGGAAATCACTGAAAACAAAATGGTTGCTGATATATGCAGGTACCTAAAATATAAACACAAAAAATAATTTTGCAATGAAGAGGAAAAAACTCCATTCTTTTACTTTATTATCTTAAATTATTTCCTCCTATGGTTTTTGGAATTTGCTTTTAGGGATCCAAATAACTTTAAAAAATTGTTCCAAGAAAATATGTTTTATTTTTGAGTAAGGGATATGTTAAGTTTTAATGATTATCTAATTTAGCAAATTGGCATTGCAATGAGGAAACTTTCAAGTCTTAATTTATCAAAGGGACATCCACGCAGCCATCAGTGTGCCCTGCTCGAAGGTGTGAACCCTTTGGTAAAGGGCGTGTTATGCTTACCAGTTTGTTCTCCCGCATGAAAAGTCTTTCTCTCTCTTCGGTAAAGCAGAAGATGTCAGACAGTTCATTTATGTTGAAAGTACTTTCTGGTAACTGACAGGTAGCTTTGTTTACCTTAGAAAGAATATGACCGGGGTTTATATTTCCTGTTAATAATTAACTAATTAATGAAATACAGTTATAGGTATGTACCAAATACCAATTTTTCAGTGATGAAGTACAGTTCTATAAAATATCTATTTCCTGACCTATAATTTCTCCAATATTAATAAAGAAATATAGGCTAAATATAAATTGTCATTGGTGAGATTAGGAAACTAATTTCTAGAGTTTATGGAAGTTGTTTATGGGTCTTAAAAATAAAAAGCACCATAAAAATCCAAAATATATTTAGCAAATTCAGCACCTTTTTCATGAATTAAAAAAGGTGAATTTGGCACATGGTTTTGTCATGCATGGGTTAAAACAAGGTAAAAATCATCATGGGTGGCTTTTCAATGTCAGAGCCATCATGGGAGTAGAACTCTCAAAGAGGAGTCTGTGCCCAGCAGGAGAGGTAAACACAGGTCACACAACAGGTCACAGTAGCTGTGCAAAGTCTGCAGTGACTGGAAAAACCACTTCACAGTGGCCCAGAGCAAATCCCTGGAAAGCAGAGGCTGACAGCCTCTGAGATGTGACCTCAGTGACCCAGTAGGCCTCTGAGACCTGTCGCTAATGACTTTGAGAGTAAACACGTTGCTCCTTCCCTGGACAAAAAATTTTAAGTTGTTCTGATACCATGCCTTGTATGTAGTTAGAGAGAAAGAAATTCTAAAAGCCCACTTTGCCCAGGAGAAATGAAAATATCTGTATAGTAAGAAACTTGTACACCAGTGTAAATGGATTAACTTCGCAAACATTGTATAGGAGAAAGAAACTAGACAGAAAAGACCACATGGCATGTGATTCCATTCACAGTGAATGCTCAAACTAGTAGAAACAAAAAGTAGGTTAGTGATTTCCTAGGGCTGGGATAGGAAGGGGACCCTGAAGTTGAGGAGGCACTAGAAATTGACTGCTAATAGAGGTAGAACTTGTTTCTATGTCCATTCTAAAACGACAATGGTGTAGACTGTATGACTTTGTGGATATTCATCCTGGAGCAAATCTATAATAAGTAGGGCCAGGGATGTAGCTCAGTAGGAAGGCCCTGTGTTCAATTCTGAACCGGGAAAAAAAGAAAAAAAGAAAAAGAAAAGAGAAAAACAACTCCAAATGGCTGAGATCTAAGGGACTGTGACTTAATAAGCTGAAGTATACATTCTTCAGATGAAGCTTTACCTTATGTACTTCTTTCATCATTTGTAGCAGTGTGTTGAAATTATCGGCACTTGCATAGTTTACAGATAGTTCAGAGAGGATGGCTGTCTTAAGCATCTGGACCAATGTGTTCAGAGAAGATGCATCCAAAGATTTCCAGCACTTTCCTGAGGGCATAAAATCAACCATGATAAATATGGCCCTCTTCTCAACCCCCAAGTCCCACAGTTTTAACCAGCTTCTTTATTCTAAGAAACAGATTAGGTTTTCCATTTCTGACGACATACTCCATAACCCATAATTCTATCATCCTGAACAACACTTATTACCTACAGATGTAGGGAAAAGATTTTTTCTCTGATTAAGTATCATTAGGACTAAAAGCTCAAATTCATGATTTGAAGAAATTTGTTGATGGTTCATATTTATGCTTAATTTACTGACTTCATAATTTTAAAACTGAAAAATTTAGAAAACAGACCCAGCTGAATACATATGCACATGCAAAATATTTTCAAGGACATGTTTCATCTTAAAATTAAACTATTATGTATGTTTTCAGATTTTATGAACAATGGTTATAAAGGGACACAGATTTTTAAAAAATAGTCAATAATATTCTAATGTTACTAAGATTACAACCTGAAATTTGGTACTTTTAGAAGATAATGCTCAGAAAATAACCTTATCAAATGTTAAAATGAATTACCATGCTAATGTAACTAAAACAGCATTAACCAGATACATGTAAAGCAGCTCAATATAGCAGAGTAGAGATTGTGTAAAGGGACCCAATTACACCTGAGTATAGGGTAAAACTGGTACTGCACATTAGTAAGTTAAAGCAGATCACTTAATACATGTGTATGGACAATGGAAACTGGTATATAAAACATAACATGTAACCAAGGTAAACTCTACTTGGTTCAAAGATTTAAACACAAAAATGAACTAATCAAAATTACAGTGGGGTGGAATGAAATTCTGTCATATGTGACAACATGGGTGGGACTGGAGGGCAGCAAGTTAAGTGAAGTAAGCCAGGCACAGAAAGACACACATGGCATGTTCTCACTCCCACGAGGAAGATAAAAGATGATCTCAGAGAAGTGGTTACCAGAGCCTGGGAGGTGGGGGGCAGAGGCAGAGCTGGAGAGGATGGCTGGGTGGTGGAGAGCTGCAGCTGCATAGGAAGAATAACTTCTAATGTGTAAAGCATGACAGAAGAGCTATGGTTAACAATGACTAATTAAATATTTCACAATAGCTAGCAGAGAGGACTTCGGCATATTCTGAATACAAAGAAATGATAAATGACTGAGATGATATATAAGTCACTTACTCTGATCTAATCATTACGCACTGTACACATGTAGTAAAATGTTATACTGTACCTATAATTTATACAATTACCACATCAATCAAAATAAAAATAAAATATTATAGTAGGAACACAGAATTTTAATAAAATTTTCAGAGTACAGTAGACCTTTTGACGTATGACCCCCCTAAACCTAGAAACCACAAAAGAAAATATAACAATAGCAGAATCATACAAATGTTTAAAAATAATTATTTATGACAAAAATACCATAGAATAAAAATTGAAAAATAGCTTAAGGAAAAACTTACTTTTAATTCTTATTATTAATGAAGAGTTATTTGCTGTACTGGTTTAAAGCTTCTAAAATAAAAGAAGTGCACTAAAAACCAATAGAAAAGGGAGGGAACAACCAGTAGTTCACAGAACATGGTGATCAAATGAACTTGAGATATAAGAAAATACCTCATCCATAAGAAAAATTCAAATTAAAGTGATTTTTTATTAGATAGCCAAGATTAAATTCGAGGATGCTGTTGAAAAAATGGGGGTTGATATTTGTGGATGAAGTTTAAATGGGTGCATCCACTTTCAGAGTTGCCAAAATGCCCAGTTCTAGGGCTGCAGTTTATATTGACAACAACGTAAATAGTGTCCACTTCAAATTGGGTGAAACTGTGCTTCACTGACTGTGAAGGGTCATTTAGGAAAGTGTTTTAAGATAATAATGCACAATTTGGTGCTGTAATTTTGCTTCCTGGAAACTTTACTGCATGTGTAAATTTATACATGTACAAGGAAAGGCATGTTAGCACCATGACAGCTACAAGAGAGTACATGCAACTACCCACGTCACATCTCCTAAAGGGATCCTCTTCAGACAGTGCTATGGTTTGGATTTGGTTTGCCCCCTAAGAATGCCTGTGGCTTGGCCCCATTGTGGCAATGCTAAGGTCATGGATTTCATGAGGTAAGGCTCACCTGGGGACCTGCCCTGATGAGAGTTCCTGGGAGAAAACTGTTTAAAAAGCCCAAACCTGGCCCCATGCAGTGTTCTCACTTCCTGTATCAAGATCTGTCCCACATGCGCTCCTACCATTACCACTGCCACAGATTGACACAGCCAAGATGACCCTCACCAGTACCGACTTGGTGCCAGACCCACACTCATGAGTCTCCAACACTGTGATTTAAATAACTTTGCTTCATAAGAAGCCTGACTCAGGTATTTTGTTATAGTAATAACAAGCTGATTGATGGAGCCAGTAAAGAGATGAAGACAATTCTACAGTTGGGCAATGGAAGAATCTCCTTGAGAAACTGTTAAGTAGGAAGAAGCTGCAAAGGAAGAATGTGAATCGTTTTCTGCTGTCAAGAGAATCAAGACAGCCAGCTGTTGTACTGCATGACTATCATCCCAACAGTGAAGGGTGAAGGTACAGGATAGCATGTTCAAGGTCAGCCTGGGACCCATAGTGAGGTCTATGCCAGATCTTGTCTTCAAAAGTAAAATAAAAGCATAAAGAGAGAGTAATGCACAGAATATCCTTTGAAAGTTACAAAAGACACTAGAATTTGTAGCCCTGTTCTAGGAGGGGAATTGGGGTAGCTTATATTTCACTGTATGTAACCTTTATACCTTTGAGCTTCATATATTCAACATTAGCTTAAAATTACAGGAGTTTCTATAATATGGAATACAATAAAGAATAACAAAGTTTAACATTGGTTTGTATCTACTATGGTGAAAATATTTAAGTTTTCAAAACAACACAGAGAAAGTTTTAAAGTACAGATTTATGTCGGCTATATACTCTATCACACTTTGCTGTCAAACCACAGGTTTGGTGGTGTGTCTTAATTTCAGCTTTTCAGGAGGATAAGGTGAAGGAGCTCTTGAACCCATGAGTTTGAGACCAACTTGGGCAACAGAATGAGATATTATATAAAACAAACTTGAAGAGTTACACTTACTCTATATGGTAAGACTAACAGTTATAATAGATTTAGGTTAATCTTTGCAATAATTCACACACCAGGTACTCAAGCATATCCGTTTTGGAAACTTTTATCCAAAATTTCCTATAATTTCTACTTTAGATAATGATTATCAAGTATGCAGATAAAGTGATATAAAACTTACTCAGGATTTGTGAAGATTTCTCTTTCATTTTACAAACAGCCTGTGCAAATGGAATCACCAGGCTCCTCCAGTTTTTAGAATCATGCATCACAGGACATTCTGGGAGTAGGAGGAAAACTGACAGAGCTTCTTGGTGTGGAGAATGGGACGGAAGAGCTCTGAGCAGATCATCCTTCAGACATTCAGTTACCTGTGGTTGAAACAGATCAGAGGGAAAAGGCAGATTGCATTAGATGAAGAGTACCCGTGAGAAGCGAGTTATAGGAATGGGAGTTGCATTCCACCATGTTCCAACTGGAAAAATCATTTAGTTTTCTGAAAGCCATCATTCCTTGTATCCCAAATGCCCTTGAGGTAATACTTGGGGAGCCATTCTTGCCACTTTACATCAGGGTGCAGGAATGGAATGAAATCACATGTACATGAACATACTGAGTGAAGCACATTCAAAAGAAGTACAAAACCCTCCAAAAGTCATAATGTAATTGGGCACAGTGGTATGTGCCTCTCCTCCCAGCTTCTAGGAAGACTGAGGCAAGAGGACTGCCTGAGTCCATGAAGTCAAGATCAGTCTGGCAATATAACGGGACCACGTCTCAAAATCAGTATAAAAGCAAACCTGTGTAGGTCACATCAATGTTCTTGCTGGCAAGAGAGCTATTATCCTCTCCCACACATTCATACACATAAAATCCATTTCTTTTTGCTTTTTTCCTCATTCATCAGTCAAAAATTATCAGAGCAAAACAGGTGTACTGTTTTTTATATTTTATATTGTTTATTTCTTCCAGAAGTAAACTTGCAAAGTAGAATGCACACAAAAAACATATTAGTGGAAATGATCTCTATGGCATTCTGTATATTTGTACATGCTCTGAAAGTTCACCATATGTCAGGTGATATCATTTAAGTAATTTTATTTAATCTAACTCCTAATTACATATGTCAGGGCTTCCTAGCCCTTTTCACTTGAAAACTTTGTTTTATAGACGAGGAAGGAGAGACTGAGTTGGGAAGGGTAGACAAAGAAGTCATTCAACTAGTGCACATTTCAGTGGTGTCACTGGGACCCACATTCAGATTGGCCTGACCTAATATCTCACATGATAGAGAAAACTCCCTGTGTGATCTTCATCAGTCTCCTTCACTCCCCTCCTGGGTTCACAGGACAACGGCATTTCCCAGCCTCCCCCGAGTTGCATGGGGCCATGCCGCTGAGTCCTAGCTAAGGAGTCTGGGTGGAGGCCACAGGAAATACTTTCAGGCATGGCCCCCAAAACCTTTCATATGACCTTCCACAGACCAAGTGTAAGCAAGCCTAGGGAAAGTTTACCACCTGAGAGACTAGAAACTGGAAGAAAGGAACCAGTGAAGAAAAAAGACGTGGGCAGAGCTGCCGTCTGCATCCACCTCTTACTGGACTAGGATGAGAGAAAGAAATCTTTATTGTGTTAGGCCACTAGAGATGGGAGTTATTACAGTGGCTACCATTATTAAGTCCATCTAGTACAGGTATACTCCTAACTGTAAGGTTTGCTTATACATGTTATAAGGCCTAAATAAGATGACACACACAGTAATACACTGTGAAGTGCTACCTATTACTTTTACTACACTCATGGTCTTAAAATTTGTGTTTTACATGCCTAAGAGCACACCATATCTGTGGATTTCTAATAAGTGTTATGTGGGAAAACAGCAACACAAAGTGAGTAACTCCTAGAATTATAGGCTCAAAAAATTAATTTCTTTTACAATGTGTCATGAGAGAATGTGTGACTTACTAATACGCATCACAACTCTATACCAGGTGGGACGTTCCAAAAGTAATTTCATACAGAGCCCTTTTCTCTGTCTCAATGTAATAGCATACCGGCCCTCACAGGTGATTAGGTCACAAGGTAGAGTCCTCATAGCTGGTATTAATTCCCTTATAAATGAAATACAGGAGAGACCACTAACTCCTTCCACTATGTGAGGACAGAGAAAATACAATTAGTAATCAAAAAGTTGGCTCTCCTCCAACTCCACTTATGCTGGCCCCTTTGATTTTCCAGCTTCAGAACTATGACAGTAAATTTCCTTTTTCGTTGCATTTCTTTATTTTGTTTTGAAAGAGTATCTTGCTCTCTTGGCCAGGCTGCTCTTGAACTCCTGAGCTCAAGAGTTCTAGTCACCTCAGCTTCCTAGGTAACAGCCATCTGAGGCATTCACCCTGTACCTCGCTAATTTCTATTATTTTTATAATGGAACTCCATTATAGAATTCTGCTATAGTGGTCCCACAGCACTAGGACAGGCTGGTTCTCTGTCTGTTGTTAATTCAACTCCCTCCCTCTTGTAATGAACACTACCCCCCACACTATGACTCCAACCATAGTTCTCTCCCACCCAGCTCCCCACAAAACTCAACTGCAGTTATGTTTGTTTCCATAAAGAAATGCTACTGTTCGAATTCTCAAGTAAGTATTGACTATTACCATGGAAGAAATCCATTCCTTTTCCATTAACTTTTTGAAGGTGTCTCTTGCCATCTGTAAATCCACATCAATGGAAATGGTTTCTTTGGTTTCTCTTTGAATACAAGAAATGTAAAAGGCCACATAAACATTTATAAAATTCATGTGTCATTATTTTAACTTATTGTATATAAGCCACAGACAAGAGAAAAGCATACAAGTTTTATTAAAATTGCTTGTACATGGGGATTTTTACCAGAGTGAAGTCTGAAGCATAATGCTTTTATACTTTTTATACAAAACAATCTGTGGTGAAATAGCAGGACAAATGGATCTCTTGAGTAGAGTAGTAAATTCTACAGATGGTACCAATTACAATATGACAGTGTTGGAACTAATGAAAGATAAAGGTTATCACTATGAGTTTATTTATTCAGGTTGTTTACCTGAATGCTGGTTCACTCAATGGCATTTGGTGTTTAATGATATTTTTTCATTTTTGGCATGGAAGGACACGTTTTCCCCAAAACCTCTTTATGGTTTGCTGCATGTAAGAAAGACTGGCCTAATGGCCTTTGGTGAAATTACAGTTCCTTGGTTGGGTTTGATTTGGAATGATCAATATTCCAGTTCTGTATATTTTGAGCTGACATACCCTCAACACCTTCTAACATGCAATAAGCTTTAGGTTACGGCCAGAGTGAGGAAGAAGAAGCATATCCTGTCTGGGAGAATTTCTCCCTTCAGGTATGGAAGGAACAAATGTAGGAGAAGGATGGAAGGAGGAGCAGGGGTAGTGTCCAGATTTTTTTTTTTTTTTTGCCTCTGGTTGGGATAAGTATAGGTCTATAGGGTTACTTTAGGGATTCTAGAGATTACCTCATGATCAGGAAGTCACAGCACTGAGCCCTTCTGGGTTCTCTAGTTCCCAGATGAGGTCACTGGGACCCAACACATTCTAGCTCTTTAAGGTGACAGAGAATGTTGCTGAGTAAAGAATCAGTGAGCTATGTAGGGACAAAGATTATGGCTTAAGAAAGCACAACCTAGTGGTATGAAGGAGATAAGCAATGTTAGTGAAGAGTTAAAATTTGTAATGGTCCAGTAGAACATTACACAGTAAAATGAAGGAATTCTGTAACAACCTATGGAGTTCCACATGCTGAACTCTACACATTGATAACAAAACTAACATATTAACTGACTCTAAATTTTTCATTTTAATTATTTCCTAGTGTTTTAAATGAAAGTAAGTCTCATGGAAATATTACCTCTTCTTCAAAAAGCTTGCAGTCAGACAGGCAGGAGATGAAAATATCATTCTAATTTCACTGCAAAAGTAATAAAAAGGGTTAAATCACAACCTACTGTAAAGCAAGATTCCTTTTATCTTATGTGAACCAATGCCAAGTAATCATTATTAATGAAAATATTTAAAGAATCTCCCAAATTGTGAATTAGTACTTTGTGTATTTTGCTACATTTCACCAAAACCCCGAATTGATTTGCTTAAGTTATTTACATTAAAGTAAAATCCATCATTCTGAAGACAAAAACTCACAGAACTCTAGAGAGTAAACTATGAAGATCTGGAGATAGATCAACTTATTGGAAGCTTTGTGAACTTGGTGGAACCATTTCTGTATCTCACTCACTGAGCAAGATGCCTGGGATATTGTACATTATCAATACATGTCGTGATTACATTAATGACAAATGAATGCATAATGAATGACTAGTTCCATAACAGGTGGTGGAAGAGAACAATGATCAAAATGCAAATGGCTTCACAACAAAGCCAGCTAGGATAGAATGACTAGTGCTTCAGAAACATAAAAAAGGCTTATAATTTAGCAGTCACCTATTAGCTGCTTCCCTTTTAGCTCTTTCTATTGTTGTCCATCTTTTTGCTAGAGACTCATGAATTCGGCTTATCTCTGGCAGGTTTTTCCTGGAAATGCCTGTGGAACAAGTACCCTTCAAGGAAGAGAAAAGCAAGAATGAGCAGGAAACAAAGAGACGCGTTAAGTAACAAGCAACGCAGTGAAGTGTCTGGCAAGGCAGCAGGCAGGCCCCCCTGCTAGGCAGGCGTTCGGTAGGTGCAGCGCTGGCATCAGCCTTGCCTGGCTAGTCCATGTCTTTGCCTATTATGACTCTTACTCTCATCATTTTAAAAAAGGGAGACAGGGGCTGGGGGTTTAGCTCAGCGGCATAAGCGCCTGTCTTGCAAGCAGGCAGTCGTGAGTTCAATCCCCGGTACCGATAAAAAGGAAAAAAAGACAAAAAAAAAAAAAAAAAAAAAAAAAAAAAAAAAGGGAGACAACACAAAACAAAAATAGAGACTCAGATACTTGTCTCTGAATATTCCTTCCAGCACTGTTTACAACAGCCAAACGATGTAAGTAACCCAAGTGTCTATCAACAAATGAGTGAATCTAAAAGTGGGGCATATACATGCAAAGGAATATAGTTAGCTTTAAAAATTAATTAAGATGTGTTACATACATATGCCAACTCTTCCTGAGAAATGTAATGATTATGCATTCCAAACATGTACTAATAAAGAATAAAAACTGAAAAAATAAATGCTTCAATAAAAAGGAACGATATTCTAATATAGGGTAAAATATGGATGAACTTTGAAAGCATACAAAATGAAATAAGACATAAAAAGAAAAACATTTTATAGTTCCACTTATATGACATGTCTAGAATACTGTAGTCAAATTTATAGAAACATCCAGGCCTGGTGGCATGTTTGTCTAATTTTGTACATCAGGTGTTTTTGAACACACACCAAAACAATTATCTATAGAGGTGGTGCATCCATTTCAGAGTCTATAGGAAGCGTTTCAGCTTGCTGTCAGCATACATAAGAGATCACATGAAGTTCCCTAAGCTTTGTTGCCAGTTTTGCCAATTTAGTTGCTACAGCAATGTGAAGTTGAAGCTGCATTGGATAGGGTAACTCAACAATTAAAAGGAATTAGCATTATGCCCTAATTTTTATTGTCCCTTTAGAAAAAAAAGAATCAAATATTTAAAATATTTTAAATCTGGAATGTGAAAAAGAGTAAGGATCTTTTTATACTTAAATTAGAGAATCACAAATTGTTTAGTATTTATGCTTTCCCTTTTAACATTTATAGTAGAAATATTGAAAGCATACAGTGTATATCAACTTTGGTGTGAAATGAATGTTTTATATTAGAATTAAAAATAACTTACAGCTTACTTAACCTGGCTAGATGAGGAAAGAGAAACAAAAAAATTTGTCATATGATTTTTGTCCTTTTTTAAAAAAAATTTGATTAATTTGTGAGCACAATTCATAATAGCCCAATTATGGAAATGGTCTATATACCCATTAACAGACAACGAATAGATAAAATGAAGCATATACACATAATGGAATATTATCCATAAAGAATTCAACTCATTTCTAGAAAAATGAATGAATCCTAAGACTATAATTTTAAGTGAAATAAATCAGATACAAAAAATTAAATATAACATTGATTCTCTTCTATGAGAAACTCAAAATATAAATTAAAAACAAAGTAAAGGAGAGATGATAGGAAACAAGCTGGACTTTGGAGATAAAGGGGAGCTGTGAACAGGGACAGGGTAGACTAAGGAAGGGAAAGAGAAGAAACATGACCAAGATGATCACTTCTTAGATGAAGAAATATAAACAGCAAATAAATATAATGTTCAACATCATTGGTCACTTGAGAAATGCAAATCAGAACTACACTGAGATTCTCACCCCAGAAAGAATGGCTCTCGTCAACATATCAACCAGTGACAGGTACTGGCAGGGATGTGGAGAAAAAGGAATGCTTTACCATTGTTTCTGGGAGTCTAGACTGGTGCAGCCAATGTGGAAATCAGTGTTGAGACTCCTTAAAAAACTAGGATTGGGGGCTGGGGATTTAGCTCAGCGGCATAAGCACGTGCCTTGCAAGCAGGCAGTCATGAGTTTATGACTTGCCACGGATCTACCCTCATCCGCACCAGTCTCTATCAGAACGGAGAAACTATTTCTGCTGAAAACTCTTCAGTTCTGTGTGGGATTCAGCTTCCTCTCTCCTCTCCCGGGACAGTGATTCTGCACTGATCCTCACACATCCTGTGAAGCGCTTCCATGGCTCTCTTCTTCCCTTCACATCAAAATTTCTCAGACTTGCCACCGTCCTTGTCCCCACTGCCTTCGCTCCTCTCTCCTTCTCTTCTACTCAGGCAGGTTTCATCCCCTTTCCACTAAAATAAGGCAAATGTAATTCTCTGTCTGCCCTTCTGCTTGACTCTTGCCATATCTGACTGTGCTGATCACTTCTCAGAACCTTCTCTTGGCTATAAGCCACCCTTTCCTGGTTTTCCTCTATTTCATAAACTGTTCTTTCTCCAGCTCCTTTTCTACTCTTTCTCCACTATTTGGCCTTTGATGAAAAAGTCCTCAAGGCTTGATCTTGCACCTGTTCTCATTTTCGCACTCTCTGGGCACCTTGCTTTTATTCTTTTCTTTTTAGTAGGGATGTCACTGTGTTTCCCAGGTTGGTCTCAAACACCTGAACTCAGTCAAGCAAGGCTCCTGCTTCAGTCTCCCAAGTGTCTGGGATGATAGGTTGTGCCTGGCCTTTTCTCTTCCCTTTTAACCCAAAAGGTGTTTACTGGGATGGTTTCCTACCAATCTTGATTCAGGGTGTTCTGGGTGCTGCCTCCTGAGAGCATCTATAAGCACTGCGTTGCCTCCCACAGGTTTGCAGTGGACAGTGGAGCAGCCAGCACACCAAGCAAGCCTGCCACCTTGCACGGCTAAAGATCACAAAGGCTTTATAACATCCTAAGCATTTTATATCCACGAAGTGGGAACTGTGGTGCTCGTCCTGCTTTTCCTTTTCCCTTCTGGAGAGGGATGAAGGAGATCTTTTGCAAGTGGCACGTTTTCAGGGAGGTCTTTGCCACTGGAAATATGTGCAGTGATCTATTAATCAGGCCCCAGGCTTTAAATACCCTCTGCAGTTGGTAGTTTCCATGTTTTTATACTCACTGCAGAGATCCTCCTTCAGCTCCAGATTTGGGTCTCTAACGACATCTCTAGACCTCCTCCTCAAGGAAGTTTCATACTGACACCATCTCACACTGGCTCCATATCATAAACTCTTTACTGCTTTTTACTATGTTTGCCCTCACTGGCTGCTTTCTGTCACACACACTAAACCTACTCTGCCCCCTTGACCTTTCTCTGTGGAATTCCCTCTACTTTGAATGCGTTCTTTCACTCAGTTTTTTCATTTTTAAAGTGGGATAAATAATTACTGGAGTCAATGTGAACATTAATATGTTGATCCATTTAGAAGATTTTGATCGGTACCTGATACATGTCAATTGCAATTAAAATTAGTCATTACTGTTCTTACCATCATGGATATTATTACTAATAAAAAGTACAAAAGAAATGCCTTTGAGTTTGGAGATCATAGCTGTTAGAAGTGACAAATGAGGAAGTGAGAATTACACAACATTCTCTCAAAATATTCTAACATAGAACCTTATCATTTTAGTAAGAAATATGACTACATATGAATGATGATTGTCTTATATTCTACACTGAAAACTAGAGGAAAAAAATTTATTAAAGAAACAGAAAATATGCTCAATACCTGATGAGTTGTCACAAAGTCAGCATATGTTCCAGCAAAAATGTGCTTGATTTGAATATCCCTGAGATCTACAACAAAGTTAGAAATCTATGCTTAGAGTTGTTCACAGTAAAAAATAAATCTGATCCTTAACCAAAGCAATAATTTATTGGCCATTTATACGCTTATAAATTTCAACTGTGAACACAAGAAAAGATTAATTTAGATCACATTAAATGTCATATATTCACTTAAAGTTTAGTTTCTCAGGGCTTTTCACAGTGAATACAGATTGATGTGTTTTAGAAGAGATTTGATTACATTTGTAAAAAGTATATCGTTCTGATACTTAAGTGATCAATTCTAGGTCCTCCTTTATATTACTTTAATCTTTAGAAATAATTACCAATTACTATAGGAATCACTACATAATAAATAATGCACAAATTTAAAACAAATGGACTAGAAGAATCATAGTTAAGTGGACCCTTCTGAAAGGAAGCTGAATAATATATTTCCTTCAGTAGCATTAACTTATACAAAATCACAAATTAGCAGGACCATTCATACCATCAGCAGAAATCAGGCAGCTGATGTCAGAGTTCTCCGATGGGGTCTCTGGATGAGTTGGATTGCTTGTGTGACTTGGTTCACGACCAAAAGACACCACCTGACCAGTAGTGTAGACATATGCAAGGGTGTGGTAACTACAGGAGAGAACATATATCATAATAAAGACCAAAGTACTCATAGTTTTTGAGAAATATGATGTCTTTTTAACAAAAAATATGATTTGAGATGATTTTTGAGAGAGTTGATGTCTTTTAACACAATTTACCTTTACTGAATACCCAGCTCTTTTGTTCACGCTGTCAGTGTTAGAGAAGGCATCAGATGATGGGAATAAACACTAGCTATTAACTTACTACTGATCTTAAAGATAGAATACTACTGACAGGTTTTTACTATGTTTTTTAAAATTTGTATTTGAAATGTGAGTATTTTTTAAATGCATTGGGTTAGATACTGAAATAGTTAAAATGCCTGAACACATACACAAATGTGTATCGTATTCTACCTATATGAGATTAATTTTATCTTAAGCAGTCAAGCACCCTTTTTGTTATCAACCCATCCCCTACCCTCAAACTCCAATTAAGGTTGTCTACATACAGTAGACTTCTAATAATTTCTTACTACTAAGAAATTAGTTAATTAAAAGTCTAAGATCTAGACGAAAAATTGAAAATTTAAACTATATTTTACAGAAGTAAATTCTGAGGCAAAAATGCCGTATAAAAGCAATAGTCACATATTTTAGGGTCTTACAGCTGGATAAGAACCTGGGTTAATTGCTTCTAAAGTAATACAATATAACACTTCTACCAATGCCAAAAGAAAATGAAGCAAAAGCCTATTACCTTCCACAGTCTATCTGTGAAACTGGGCCACCAATTCCTTCTACGAGTTGTGGGCCTGTCGTCTGGCTCACGCCGTTATGCCCCAACTGTCCAAAGCTATTGTCTCCAAAAGTGAACACCTGGTCATTCTGTTTTTAAAAAGGAGGAATCAGATGGATTTCATGTTAAAAAAAGTAACTAAACCCTTATAGAATAAATGCTAGAAGACAGTATGAGAGCAATATGTGGATTATAATTTCCATATAAATAAAAGAGGTCCTTAAATATTTCTCATAGTGCATGTAGATCTAAGCATGCAAAATCATTGCACTACACATTCATATACTTTTTGTCACTTTAAATAAAGATTGGAGAAAAAGAACTAGGCATTGGGTAAGTGCTTGTTGAATAAACAGATGGACAATTTAACTGGATCAAGAGCAACACCAACATTTAAATATAGGGTTGCTTTATTTATTTGAGCATTTTCCTGAAAATACTTTTTTCAAAGAAGATTCTGTAATTAAAAACAACTTTTGCCAGCTGTTGTGGCTCATACCTGCAAACCCAGCTACGTAGAAGGCTGAGGCAAGATCACTCATTTTTAGCACATCCCAGGCAATTTAACAACTTAGTGAGACCCTGTCTTGAAAAACAAAAAGGGCTGAGACTCCATGTGAAGGCCCGGGTTTCAGTCTTTTGTACCAAGGAAACAAAAACACCTAAAAATCAACTCTAGCTTCTTGCTGTCAATTAAGAATAATGTAAACAAAACAATTGAAAGGTTTCTAATTTAAGATATGCTTTTAGAGTGATAAGGGGAGTGACTAAAGTATGTTCTGTGCATGAACAAATCTGCCAAATGCAACTAACTCATTAGTATATACTGAAAAATGTTGGGATCCTAGGTTTAGTGTAGTCTTTCCATATGGTATTTGCTAAAAAACTTGTATCTAAGCTATGCTATTTAATTAACCTCAAAGGTTAGTGGTCATAATGTTTTTACTAACATTATTAAGAAAAAAAGCTGTCTTCTATTAAAAAAATACCCCACCCCCAAATTTGATTTTTTTAAAAAAAGACATGCTTTCAAAACAAACAACTATCATTTGCTGAGTTCAGTAGTAGAGTGCTTACCGAGCATGTTTGAGGCCCTCAGTTTGATGCACAGCACCACAAAATAAATAAATACATTAATCCATTTGTGGTATATAGTTTTTAAACAAAAATTTCGACTATACAAATAGTTTCAATCTATCTAAGCTACTGAGATACATCGTACGGGGCTAAGACAAGAGAGTAGAGAAAAACACTAATAAAACTGGGTCATAATTCAGTAAAGCAGGAAGAGGAACAAAGTATATTCTAGGTTGTAAAGTGGGTTACTCAATATTTTTTTAGTATCAGATTAGATCCTGCATTTATCTAATGTAGGATATCGAAACATATTTCCTAAAGCTGACATTAACTTTTATTACAGGATTTTGAAAATCTCATGATTTATATTTGGTTCACTTCTCAGATTTTCATGCAGTGAGTAGATATGGTCGGATATTGTTATACATCTTATGCTGTAGTCTGAACAGCCATGCCCCCTAAATTTTGTATGTTAAAACTTTAAATGTGATGATATTAGGAGGTTAAGAGCCTTTGGTAAATGAGAGAACCATCATGGATGGGATAGTGTCCGTATAAAATAGGACTTGGGAGAGACCCATCACCTCTTGCCATGAGAACAGTAAAAATATGGTTGTCTATGAGCTAGGAAGTTGGTCCTTGTTAGGAATCTGTTGGCACTTTGATCTTGGACTTCTTGGCTTTCAGAACAGTGAGAAATAAATTTGTGTTGTTTGAAAACCATCCAGTCTATGATATTCTTTTGTAGGAGCCTGAAAGGACTATGACATCTTGCTTTCAACAATAATCAGCACATGTACTTCATTAACATTTCTCGAGGACTTTAAGCAACACATTTTGGATTACCTGAGTAAGCACTGCAGTGTGCTCATAACCACAGCTGATATAAACCACACCTAGATTCTTCAGTGCACCAACAGAACGAGGTTTATAGCTTTGCACTGTCAAAAGAAAGCAGAATTCTAGAGTACAAGAAATAAACTCAGAATTTAATGAGTTTTTATATTTACATACCTTTTATATATTACTATCTTATGATTCATTAATATGATTTTAAAAGGGAGCAACCAGAAGAATAAAAAAGAGAAAACTGTGCTTTGGAAAAGACAAACAAAACTGTCCATTAGTACATTTCTCTGGAAACACTTATGGAATGCCCAAGGCTACTGGCCTAGAATAGAAGCTTCAATACTCTCCCAGTACTACTGCCATCATGTTGTATTCACTTCAGTTACATAGTATGTTCTCTGCAAATATGTAATAACAATCAAGAGACTTGACCTCGTGTTGAGGGTGTTAAAATGAGATGTAAGTACTCAGCATGGTACTGGTACTTAACGAGTGCTTATTATACACTAGACAAATACAAAGAATTGAACAAGAGAGTACGTGGTTCTTGGAGAATATGTCTTGGTGAGTTTTATTACTAGAGGAACTGGCTGCTTACAGGAATTTTAATCTAGTGGCTCCAAACTGTGCTGCATATTGGAATCATCTATAGGATTTTGAAGACTGACTGAAGCCTGCTTTCTATCTTAGACATTCTGACTTAATAAGCATGGATTTAACCTGGACATCAAGATTTTTAAAGGCATTTTATGGTAGACAGAAGAGAGCCTCCTAAAGAATAATAATCTACTACTTTCTAACCACAGAGGCCTGTGAATGTGTTAGATTACATGGCAAAGGGAGCATAGGGAAAAAAATGGAATTAAATGAAATGAATAATGACCTTAAAATAAGGAGATTAGCCTGGATTACCCAGGTGTGCCCAAAGTAATCCCAAGGGTCCTTTAACTGAGGAAGAGTGAGGCAGAAGGGTCAATGTCAAGTTGAAGGCTGAGCCAATTAAGATGGTGAGTTCTAGAGGTTGGGAAAGGTAGGAAAATGGATTCTTCACACAGCCTGCAGAAAAGAAAGCAGACTTGACGACACCTTGATGTTAGCCTAGAACCATGTCAGATTTCTGACCTCTGTAAGATAATGAATTTTGGGGGGGAATTAATTACAGCAACCACCGGAAGCTATGATAATGCCCCACCTGATGCTAATCTGTCACAAAGTCTGGGAACCACTTTCACCTGTGAGATTGGCTCTTGCTGGGTCAATCCTCTAGTTGGAGAGAAATAATAATCGACTGTAAGAACAAAACTGTCTTCTTACCTAAGACATTATTCCCACTGAAGGCCAGCTGCCCTGCGCTGTTGTTTCCCCAGCCAAATGAAGTTCCCGAGAGAGACAGGGCAAAGCTGTGAGCACCTCCTGCAGCCACCTGAGCCAGCGGGATGCCCTCCAGGGACCTCACCCTCTGAGGGCTGGCCTGAGAGGGGAACTCCTGCCCTAGGCCCAGCTGCCCATGGCTGTTCTTTCCCCATGAAAACACTTGCCCATCTACAAGACAAAGAAGAGAAATTTAGAATCCCACACATATTGGAAAGCTAAACTCAAGGTGAAACTACTGCCTTAATTCTACAGTAATTTTTAGCCTTACTGAGGTACAACAGACAAAAATCATATACTATAAATCATATACATTAAGGTGTTCAATGTGCCAGAGTGGAAGAAATCACATATGTGCCATGAAATGTAACAGTCTCTTAGGCCATGTGGTGCAGTGTGCATTGGGATATACAGAAATAAAGGTTCAAATCTCATTTCTTCTACTTCTTAGTGTTTTAATTTTGGTTAAATTATTTGAAGCCTTTGAGCTTAAATTAGCTCATTTATGAGATAAGCATGAGAATAATACCTAGCTCTTGTGTTTTCTGAGAAATTACATGAGAAAACACTTGTCAAACATTTAACACAGCAGCATGCACACAGAAGCAAGCAGTAAATGTTGGCTGCCCCAAGGTCCTGTGACGTGGTTCCTGTGATGCATAACATGTCACCTGTGGAATAGTAACTGTTGCACGTCCCTAGAAAGAGATCAGGACAGGCCACCCCAAAGTGTGCCATTGTTGCATAAGGATTATTTTGAGCTGAAGGCAATAGAGAACACATGCAAGGATAGTTTCCAGCCCTTATCTGCCTAAGAGCCAGGTATAAATGTCTCTTTGTAAAAAGGTCCCCCTCTCTCACACCAGAATAGAGAGCACCCCTTCCCCTGGAGACAGAATTGAAACTGAGATAAGAAATGTAAAATTACTTTGCTATCCTTACCTTCTAATAGTTACTCCTTATATTTTCTAATAATTTCCTTACAACTTATTATTTAAGCCCCAATTTCCTTTCCATTAAGTGATACAAATATCCCCAAATCTAACCACTTCTTTTAGTTTCTTTTCTGTGAATGCCTGTGCAGACAAATATGAATAAAAACTGGTTTTCTTTTCTCTACTAATCTGTCTCCTGTCCACTGAATTTGAAGGCCCAAGACGTATAAGAGAGTAGAAAAGATTTCTCTCTCCCTCAATCTCCACTGAGAAGTTCATGTTGAGGAAGAAGTACAGCAGGGGTTAGTAGCAAACTCCAGTGTCATGATTTTAACATCTTTTTTCTTTGGGCTAAGCAGAAGTGTCAGATAGCTCCTTTTTTCATTGTTGGTGTGAACAAACCATACAGCATAAAGGGCACGGTCTGGAAACGAAGCCTTTTATGAAGCTCTGAGGGAGTTGGGCAGTCAGGTCTTATGAACAGGGCAATCCTATGCAGTGAGGTGAGAGTGACGCACTATTCACAGTGTAAGATCAAAGAAACTTGAAAAAATAGGAAGAACATCCCCTCTGATGAAATCTAGATGGTTAAAAACTCCTAAATGCATTAAAATGAATCCTAATAAACCAACAGTTACTGTTATGACTTAGATTTTAACAATGTCCCCCCAGAGCCTCATGTGTTCAGAGGTTGGGTTTGGGATGGTGACTGGGTGGTGGGGACACTATCGTTATCAGTGGGTTGATTCACTGATGAATCCAAAGCTGAATTGCATTTTGGAGGTCAGGTCTATCAGAAAGGGCCAGTCACTGAGAATGTGACCTGCAAGTGGTAAGTCCCCCCACACCCCCTTTTTTCCCTCTCTTCCTGGATGCCAGGACTTGAGCAGCCTTCCACGACCTGGGACTTCTACTATACCATTTCTGCCTTGGAGTCAACTGACCCAGGCTGAACTATAAGCCAAATAAACCTCTCCTTTTTAAAAAAACTGTGGGTACTGGGTACTGAGTCCCACTGACAAGAAAGTAAGTTATCATTCATATTCAAAAAATTACTTATTAAGAGAAAGAATCTGCTCAAAAATGAAAAACAACTAGGATAGGAGAAAGGAGAAAAGAAGGAAAGAAGGAAGGGAAAATATATGAATATACGTAAGATAGGTAAACTATACTACTAATCTCAGTTCATCACAAAGAACAGTTTGTGCTTTCATTGATCATTTTTTTCATACCTATATTTTATAATCTGAACAACTACTTTGAAATTAACAATATACAATATATTAATCAGTATTAATCCCCTAATATTTTGTTTTGAAATTCTATATCATCATTTTTATTCTTATTTTGTTTTAAAATAAAATAAAATAAAATTTAAAATTACTTTCTAGCAACACTCAGAGATCCAAGTCTTGTTTTTTTTTACCTTTTGATAATGCCAAGGAGTGGTAGTATCCGCAGGAAATCTGTATTATTTTTATACCAGTCAGAGCTTTTATTTTCCTATAATTAAATTATACAAAATCTATTAAGATTTAGGGTGAGTTTCCAGGTGAACTACAGATATTTAAAAGTATTCTATGAATAGGAAATCAATTGTATTCTTTTATATTTCTATACAACCTTTACTGTAAAGCCCTCAACATCCCCCCCACCCCGTCCTTTTTTAGAGCCATCCCACCCAGCAGCCTGCAGAGTCAGCAAACCCCACTGTTCCCTCACGTAGCGCCACAGGAGTGCTGGAGTTCTCCCACTTACTGTATTCTCTTCTCTACACCATGCAGACTAGAGTCCAGCTGAACAGGATCCTCTTTGCCTTATTACTAGCAAGCCTGCCCTTGACCATTGTTTTGCTGGAAAGTAGCTAGGAACAGTGGGAATCTTATTCATCCATTTGTGTACATCACCAATTAGATGACAAGGCATTTAGCGACGATTTATCTGGGCTTCATTAAATTTATTTGGCATTCAGAATACTGGGTAGGAAGCATATTGTGTCAAATTGTTCTTAACATCAATATGTTCAAAAGTACAGGACATGGCAAGTGTGAGGTCCTGATTTTGATTCCCAGTAACCCTCCCCAAAATACAGGCAGAATCTCAAACGTATATAATGCAAAAACAATTTTTGTTGACCCTTGGGGATTACATACTAATTTTTATACTTTACTTATTCACCTAAAAGAAAAATAAATTTCTTTATACACATATGACATAGGCTTTAGAATTTATAGATTCCCAATATCATCTTCACCTAATTTAAACTCTATGAGACAGAGAAGCCATTAGGTTAAATTATACAAACTTGCCACATTTGTGGCTCAAAAATAACCAACAGCAATTCAGTATGTTTAAACTCAGTGGAACTCAAACAAGTCAAATATCTATCTGGTTATGGAATTAGGATCAATTCTTGCCCTTATCATTCTGGTAAGTTTGATCGAAACTACCTCCTAACATACGTGGTATAAATGAAATATGTGGTGAATATTTACATTTTTAAAACATTTGTAAAAGATGTATTGCCATTAATCCCTCCAAAATACTACCTTTTGCTTCAAACACACTTATCTCATCATTCTTGCCACTTTCTGAAGAAAGTTCTCTTTCATGAGTATATTTAGTTGTGTTGTCCTAGCTGCCTTGATGTCCTAAAATGATTTGTAACTTCTACGTTTCGTGGTCATTTTGACTTTGGGAAAAAGCCAGAAGTCACATAATATAATATACCCTGCTAGATGGTAGAGTGGAACATTCTGAACCAAACTTCTGCTCAATTCTAAATTACAGTAAAAGCTCATTGAGATCTACAGAATGATTTGTTACAATTTTCCCTTTCTCTCTGCTCATCCACTCAAACCATATCATTTCTTTTATATAATTTCATGGCCATGGGACACAATGAGAGTTAACTTCCTTGAATTAAAATAAAAGCATTTGAAAATACCCTAAATGTGTGATCTGTAAACACAAAGTCAGAGCAGACTGCTTGTCATCACTTGTTCTGGGAGGCCGTCTATGAAGAAATGTGGTATTTCTCCTATTTTACTAAAGAAAATATTAGGACCCACTCAGTGGCTTATGACAAGCCAAAGAGTTGTGTTCAGAGGAAAACCTTTCCTTTTCCAACTTGGGTCCAGTATTTGGGGGCTGGCAAATTACCTGGCAATAGATAAATTAATAGAAGGAAAGACAAAGTTTATTTACATGGGGTGCTTTGCTATGGCAGAACAGCCACATGGCCAGTGTAAAGGTTTATTATGTTGAGGCTCTGATAGGAGAGTCTGGAAGGTTCTCTTGAGCTTTCGCAAGGTGGTGGTAAAGGGCAGGCTGCCTGCATGGAAGCCAAGCTGACCCCCAAACAACCACAGAGGATAGTTAACAGTCAACTGGATTTTCAGGGGGCTCAGCTTGATAAAGGACATTCAGATAAAACTGCTTTCTGCATCTTCTGTAGCTCATAGGTTTTTGTTTAAAAAAAAAAAATCTTCATCCTCACTGTTGGGGCGTAAATGGGTCCTTACAGTTACTTCTAAAAGATAACATTAAGATGGAAGGGTCACATCTGATTTCACTTTGCCCTTACCTTTATGGAACTCAAATATTCAGCATTGTACATTTTTTCCCATCTTTTTTTCTTTACTACACTGTCACCCTTGAGGTAAAGGACTGTATTTGTCATAGTTGTCTTTGTGTCCTGGCATCTAACACTCAAACACATACTGAAAGAAGGAAGGAAGGACCTGACATACTTACTGAGGTATGAAACATATTTCCTCGAATTTTCCAGTCCCCAGCTGTCCATCAGAGCCCACTCCCCACGCGAAGACCTTTCCTTTGTGGCAGACAGCCAGAGAGTGCTCCTTCCCACAGCTCACAAGGTCAACAGGTAGATTTACCAATGCCTGTATTGGTTCTTTGGGAACAAAAACAAATCAAAATCTGCCCCCACCAAAGGTTATTAATTTAATAACTAGTTTAAGACAGTACTTTCATTCAGAAAGAAGGGCCATCTAGATTTCTTGTCTTCTGGGGTATTTTTAAGTCAAAGCCTAAAGTCTCTTCTAAATACTGAAAGAAGCTCAATACCTGTTACACTGTCTTTATGAGACATGTTATAATTGGAACACCATTTGGCTGAGACGGTCCTAACATCTTGGATTCCTGTGTAAGCAAGTGGAAACCTAACTTAGCCTAAGAAAATGAAATTGAAGTACAACTAACCAGAATCCACCCCATTATCTCTACTGAGGATACTAACAACTAGAAATTGCCAACTAATCTCTAACTAGGGTCTTTCCATCTTAACTAATCAAGGCTTTTTTTTTTTTTTTTATCTTGCTTATTCAAACACCCTTTTAAAGTTTCTTCCTGGAATTTCCTGATGTTCCGTTAGTTGAGCCCAACTGCTTGAGGTCAGGGGCTGCCCTGTTCATAAATTTACTAGCACGGAAATAAAATCTTTACCATTTTAGTATATGTCAGTTTTACCTTTAACAGTGGCTAAAATGGTGGGTATTACAGAGAAAGGTACTGTAGCCATTACACGGCTACGTTCGCGTGAGGAACCTTGGGGCGTCCCCCAAGAGTACCATCTGGGGACTAAGATGCTGGACCAAATATTTCTCAATGCTGGTGAGAGCCAACCTTGTCAAATAAAGGAGTTTGAAGAAAAAGCAGCATCCTCTCTATTCGCCTTCCCCACCTGAACAGTGAGTCCCTTGGGTGAGTGCCTTTCTCAGGAGGAAGTCAGAACAGAGGCTGCCTCCTGGGTAGCCTCCAGAGGCAGGCCCTGGAGCCTCTTACACTGAAGAGTGAAAAGCTGGGTCCACGAAGCCCCTAAGTGTGCCTACAAATGAAAACTTCATCAAATTTCCCTACACTGTTTTTCGAGCCTGTCTCTAAATTATTATAAATTCAGAGTAGAGAACACAGTTATCAGTAAAGTTTGCTACTATTTTTAACTGTTTGGTTTTTTGTTTGTTTTCTGTTTTTTCTTTGTGATCTTACTGTTTTCATTTTCAACCTAGACACTGCTAAAACATTTCCCAAAGATTCAGTCATGAAGGTAGAAACTGATGCCACTTTCGGGGAGAACAACTTGGCACCACATATCACATTGGTCTTTATTTCTATCCGAAAGGTATCAGGACATGCTTCTGCAAAATATGCCATGCATGTATCTGAAGGCAGTAGAGAATCTACAGAACCAGGAAGAGTGCTCTGCCCTCCTCTTATCTGCTTAAAAGCAGGGAATTAATTTCCTCTTATGAAGGTGTCTTCTTGCCTCATGCCAGAAAGAAAACAGAATCAGCTAACCATATCACCAAGATGAGTCTGCAAAAACAACCTTTACTGAAGTAACTTTTCTCTTCCGTTAGATTCTCATTTACATAGTAGAGTGTGTGTTTGGACTGACTTTTGCTAATTTTCTTTTGTTTTTCCAAGGAATATTTTTGTCTTTTAGATTTTTAAAAAATTTAACAGATACATAAAAACTGTACATATACAAGGAATATTTTATAATGTTTCAGTAAACATACACTATGTATGTTTAAATCAAGTTGAGCTTATCTATCTCCTTAAACATCTGTCATTTCTTTATACTGAAAACCTTCAAACTCCTTACTTTTGATATAGTGTGTTATCATTATCTGTAGTCGCTCAGCTGCACACTAGAGCACTAGGCTTCTTCCTCCTATGTAATGTCATTCAGTGCCCACAGTAAGCACTATTGGGCTCCCAACTTCTGTGGGATCAACTTTTTATATTCCACCCTTGTCTTTTTCTGCCTGGCCTATTTCACTTAACACAGTGATAGCCACTTCCATCCGCCATGTCCCAAATTGTTCCCCCATATATTTCCTAGTATTTTCCCCACAATTTATCATCCCATGAAGGACAAGTCTCCTTTCCTTTGTTAAGCAGGGTATACATGTTCCTGAATCCAAGTACCTGTTTGAGTTTTGTTTCTGTGAATTCCTATGGACATAAATTATCCCTCACGTAGAGTAATAAAAAATGTGTGTTTTCCCCCCATTAATCCTTCTTTTGTCATTAAATTTGCAAGTCTCAAAAACTTAAACTAAGATGGTAGGGGAAAGGTTTTTCATCATCCACACTCTTGCTGACACTATTCAAACAGGAATGCGGTCAAACATTTACTTAATGTATGTCAATCAGTATTACTTAGTAAAACCCCCTAAACGGAAACAGCCTAATTTCCACAAAAACAGCGATAATTAAATCTTACAGCCCAGGCTGGCATGCAATTTATAATATATTTTAGAAAGCTACATAATAAAAGGCTTATGATTATGACCTTTTGGGGGTGAAAATGCAGATTAGAGTTCCAGAAATACTGCATACACAAAATTACATACTGACATGATTTTTATTATAAACATTAAATAGAGAAAAAAGAAGAAAATGCACCAAAAGTTAGGAATTGTTTTTAAGCGTGGGATAAAGGCGACTTCTTTCCCATGTTACTACAGTATCAGTAAAAATGCTGTCTAATAGTTTAAAATTTAAACCAAGCGACGTCTCGGGGGTTTTCCGGCTGGTAGCAGGTGTCTGCCCACTGTCAGCCTTTGGGGCAGTTGCATTCGAGCGAGGCCTGTCTGCAAACTGGACTGGACGCACACGCCTCTCCCCAGGGGGCCGCAGCCCAGCTTGTTTCGCTATTTGTTTCCCATCAAGGTGAATTGGAAACCGAAACAAACCCGCTTCCCCTTGGGGAAAACGAAACCGCAAGTTGCGCGGGGCTCCCACGGCGCCCGAACCCAGCCCCCCGCACTCCGCGCCCCGGCCCAGGGCTCACCTGGCTGCTTCCCGCTGGGGGCGCCCCTCCGGCCCAGCTGGCCACCGCTGTTGTCGCCGCACGCGTGCACGACCTGGTTGGTCAGCAGGAGCAGCGCGTGCCGCTCCCCGCTGGCCGCCTGCAGCAGCCCCGTGCCCGCCGCTGCCGGGCGCCGCGCCCTCCGGCGTCCCGCGTCCGCGCTCCAGCCGAAGTACGCCCCGCGCCCGGCCGCCTCCATCGGGTCCTGGACCTCTGCGCACCCGGCTCCCGAACTGCAGCGGTGGGCGTGAGCTTATGTGCGGGACGGTCGGGATGCTGGATGGTTCAGCCCCCTGGGCACACCCCGCCGCCCTGCTTATCCGTCCCCAATAGCAGCCAAGTCACCCTCCACACCCAAAGTGGGGACTCGCCAGGAAGAGCCTTGCGTCCCGCATTGTCAGTCATGGACCAGGCACCTTCCCTCAGGACTCTGTGCTGCAGGTAACACATAGGAGGACTCAGTAAATGATATTTAAAGCGATGAAATAATTCCTACTTTACTTAATAAAAGCATCCGAGTGTTTACCCTATTCCAGAAGTTAATTTTGGGCCTGGAAATACAATAGTGAAAGACAAAATCACGTGGAGGATTCTTTTTTTTTTCTCGAGGGAAAGAAAAAAAAACTCACAGTGGCAAGTGGCAAGATGAAAAATAAGGCAGGCGATAGACATCAGAGTCCTGTGGGACTAGTATTTTTGACAAGCTACCAGGCAAGAAGACTTTGATGAAATGACATTCGAGCAGACAGTGGGAAGAACACAGGAAATAAGAGTAGGAGTCATGACCTTAGCTAGGGGGAGAGGATAAGGAGAAACTGCTGCAAGGTTTGAAAAGACAAGAGCCATGATCTGACGATAGTTTTAAAAGAATCATTCTGGCCACTCTGTAGAAAAATCGTGACAAGAATGAAAGCAGAAAGCTAGGGAGCGGAGGCTGCTACAGAAGTCTAGCTCAGAATGATGGTGAGACTACGCTGATACCTCAGAGTGGAGAGAAGTTGTCAGATTCGGGATGTTTTTCAGGGTCTGAGGAGTCACTCAGTAGGGCTAGGATGTGGTTGAATGGCAGGTGTTTGCAGGATTCACAGGGCTCTGGGCTCAATCCCCAGGGCCATAAAAACGCAGTCCACAGATTTGCTGATGGAAGGCAAGTGGGAGTAGAGAAGGGAAAAGATCGAGGATTACTGCTGTGCTGAGCACAGAATGAATGCTCTATTGGAGTGAAAAATCCTGTGGTACTGGAGATGTGGGCCGTGGGGTCAGGAAGACAGATTGTTAATGACAACGGTGAGCCACTTGGTACACAAGGAGGGAACAGGATGAAGCATTTTGGAGTTTTGGAGAGAAACTGGGGGATCAGAATATTAGAGCCAGATGGCTGAATGAGATCGCCCCAGGTGGTAGAAATTAAGGGTTGGAGGACTGATCATAGGAGGAAATCCAGGTGTACACAAAGCAAGTAAGGAATAAGCAAATAATCAACTCAGACTTTTCCTTGTCAATGATTGAAACTAGGCTTGACAAAATGGGAGTTGTCATGGTTTATATCTGTCACCCCAAAGCCTTGTAAAGTACCTATATGTGTTTCCATATAGCTGTGAAGAGTTTGAATCTCAGAAAGCATAAGTGATTAGTTCAAGGTAAATACTTAAGGTAAGTCGTATAACTCCGTTTCTACCAAACGGTGCTGACTCAGCATGAAGTGAGTAAAGTATGAGAAAGGGGATGAGAGAGAGGACAAGAGTCCAGGGACTGTCACTCCCAAATGTGTCACCCTGATCATGCTTCATAAAAGGAACTTAGTAGAAAATGCTAGGAGAGGCTTTCCTTATTGTATCTGTTTCTGCTTATAGTCTGGACCTCCAAGCAAGAAAACAATTTCTGATTCCTATTGTGAGCTTTCATGAGCTAAACTACATGATGGAAAAGAAGACTGAAATCTGTCAGTACACTTGAGGAGACTTGTCCTACACCATTATCCTCTAATTCAGTCCCGTAGAGAATCTTTTACAAGCTGGTATCCATTCTGCAGACTGGATGGACTTTGTCTTAGGCAGATACATGTTCTCCAAGCCTAAAGAGTTCACCTCTCAGTCATTTGCTGCTCCTTTCAAATTGTCTGTACTTTCTATTTTCCCTTTCCCCTATCGAGATGGGGTACACAGCTGAGTAATATTGGCCTGCTGGTCACTCACACTCCTGTAATTTCCTCCATACTGTGATTTACCCCTTTTCCCTATAGTTTTGTCAATTTATAAAAAATATCTTATACAAATCCATCCATTTTTAAAGTTTATCTTACTAGGACATGTTCATAGTACATGCATTTTACAATCATCTCGGGTACGTGTGCATGTATATAAATACAGCTTGCTTTTTTTAAAATCCCCTCCTCCCGTCCTTCTTAATTTCCTTCCCCATCTTTATTCTTACTGGAATATTAGTAAGAACAAATTTGATACATTTATAAGAAAATGGATGCACCTGGAAAAGGTGCTGAGTAAAATAAATCAGACATACAAACTTGAATACCTTATGGTATGGCTCACCTGAGTAAGGCAAAATACAAACTAAGAAAATAAAGAAAGGGTACAATTAGACAAGAGTACAGATCTCTTGCATATGGGAAGGGGTCCAGGGCACTAAGGCATGGGAAGTAGGTAGAATAAATACATGCGATGTACAGGGCTCTCGTAACCTTAATGAACATGGACATTACATGCTATAAACATGATCTAAAACTAATAATATTAACATTTTCTCCTTTTGGACATTAATACATGTCTCTGCCTTTTCTATTTAATCTTTGTTAGTTTATTCCAGTGAACCTTAAGAGACTGGAAGGGAAATTTTCCTTTACATCTATATTTTCCTTTACCCTTTTCTTGACTCTCTCAAAACCCATTGTTCTGGGTTCAAATCCACACTCAGTGCTACCATCCCTTAATTTGAATAAGAAACACATTTTCATATATTAACTTAATTGTTTTTATTACATTCCAACTTGTCCCAAACCATCTTAAAGTAGCTTCCTGGGCACTTTGTATAGTTCTTTGCAAATGGACAAAAGCACTAGGATGGCCCAATAGGGATAAGTTGGGGTGGGAGGACCACTTCAAATCTGAAACTGATTCTCCTTATGAGCAGGGAATGGTAGTTTGGAGTTTTAACTCTAGGTGGCAATATTAGACAGTTGGGCTCTAGTTTTTGGAAAGGACCTATTTTTCACTTTTGGAAGGCAAATGATTGACATTTCTTTTTTTTTTTTTATAAGTCTTATAATTCCCCATGCCTGTTGCAAGACTTTGGTTTTAAATTGCTTAGGAAAAAGATTAACTGCTACATTCACATTTACCATGTCTGTGTCGTTACAACAGTACTGCAGTGTACCAGCAATCTCAGAACTCCTGAAAGTTGTCCCAAACTGGGAAAGGAAGAAAAAGGTCTCTGAATCCTAGAATTGATTGTTATTCAAACCAAAGTTTCTTGACATACTGCCCAGTTACAAACTGAGGACGGGGCTGAGATTTGTATTTAAGTTACTGTTTAACTTAATTTGTAAGCCTATGTGAACTAGTAGAAACTTTCATGCAAATTAAGTTTGCATTTACCTGCATATAGTAAAATTGAAAATAATAGCCTGAAAAATAGGACTTCATTTCTCTCACACATAAATGTCTAGAGGCAAGCAGGCTTGGGCTCATTTGCTGACTTCATAGCATATCAGGGCCTCCTACATCCTTCTGTCTGCTTCATTTGAGAACCTAATTTCCACCCTGTAGATCATTTCACATTCTAGCTGGTGTTACAGATAACTCAGCTGCCTTCCAACCAACTGAAAGGATGAGGAGAGGCCATGACCCCAGAAATTCTGTGTAACACTTCTTGTATGTGTCCACTTAAGAAAGAGGCTCACTGAATGTATTCATATGGCTATAGTGGCTGCAGAAGATGTTAGAAAATGTAAAGTACATTATAACCCCAAATAGTATTAGGTTTCTGCTTTAAGGAAGACAAGATATTATATGGCAAGAAACAGTCAAAGAATTGGAGATGTTTAGCTGACATAAATGTGGCAGGCAAGATCAGCCATATAGTGTACGACCTGTGCAGGTACAGTAGCAGGCTCCATGCTTGGCTCACTGGTCTCTCTTCATTATTTGAAATCTTCAATAATTTTATCTTTGAACCAATGTATAAGTAAAATCTGGTAATAACAGTGATACATGCATGTGAGCAGGGGAACAGCACTGTCTGCTACCCCCTGTCACCCTATTTGTGGTGTTGGAGATGCTGAGTGAGCAGGATTCTCATGTGCCCCCCATGTGTGGGAGCTCAGTGAAGGAAAAGTTAATACAGATAAACTGGTTATATCTATTCTTGGGACCCATGAAATGCATGCTTTTTAAAGTTTTTAAAATTTATTTTTGTTTATAAGATAGGATTTCACTATGTAGTTCAGACTGGCCTTGATCTCACCATTGTAGCACAGGCTGGCATAGAACTCCTGATGATCTCGCTTCAGCTTCCCAAACGCTGTGATCACAGGTGTGCACTACCATGCCCAGCCTTCTCAAGAAATGCATGCATTTCCTTAAGAAAGCACAGGAATTTGTTAGTTATTATCTATGAGACCAGGAGATACAGAAACAATAGACAGGTAGGATAAAGACCTAAGAAAACCAAGACAAGCTCTGAGAAAACGAATCCATGGAGAAAGAGGCTCACTGAAGTTGGCCCTAGGAAGCTGGAGTTTCAGGGGAAAGCCTGTTTTCCTAACATCAGAGGCCTTGCTAAAATTGGCGGTCACATTGTTTCAAAGGACTGGAGCGTGGGTAAACTGAGATAAGCCCCAGGAAATTAGGTGCAAGAGAAGTCTGTTTCTCCTGACCTCAGAAGTCCAGCTAAAAGCAGCAGCCACATTGCTTGATTGTCTCACTTTTGTGTGCCCACCAAAATAGCCTAAGAAGTGCATATAAAGCCTGATCTGGGCATTTCTTTGGTATTCTCTCTTGGACCGCCTCTCTGTTAGAGTTTTCTTTGCTCTTTCTAGTAAACTACTTCGCTTATTCCCCACTGCTGTGTCGCAGGACTTCTTACTTTGTCTCTGGGACAAGAGCCCAGAGGGAGGAGAGAATTGATTATGAATGTATAAAACTTATTCTCATCAGCGAATTTCCATAACTGCATTGAAATCTTGAAGATCTGTAGACAAACTTAGTGAATATAAAATCATATTATCAGAAAAGAGCTGTGTATTGGAATAAAGGATGGTTTAAGTTTTGGGGCCATCATGAAAGTGCAAATCTCATGCATTTACATCATTAAATGCCTGGTGAGCTGTGAACCTCAGGAAGATCCGAAAGGAGTCATGAACCCTAAGAAGCTGTAGTCACCTTGAAATGATAGAGACAAGTATTAGATCTGCGTAGAAACCCTAGTGTCTTCCTAGTTTAGTGAAATTATATATCCCTTTCCTCCCTTTTTTTTGCAACGCTGGGGGTCAAATGCAGGGTTTTCTGTGTGGTAAGCATGCACTCAATTCCTAAGCTACAACCTGGCTTCATATTCTTTTACTGGAAACTTTTTTAAAAAAATAAAAAACCATCCATGGGATAAACTTGGAGTTGGAATGGAAATTTACTCCCAGCTCTCAAGAACCTATCTATCATGCCCAAGTGGGAAAATTCTAATGCTGACTTTTCTGACTTCTGTAAATGGCTCAAAGTCTGGGCACAAAACAGAAATTAGACCAACAAGATCCCTCTTCCACCATGGAATTTTTAAAATTTAAAAGTTCTTGGGAGAGAGGTACTCAATTTTTCTATGTTAGAAGGTTTTAGTTTTGCTTTAGGCTGCTTTGCCTGCCTATTGGGGAAGCAGAATCGCCTAGAATTACATCCTGTGAAGGCGGCGCTTAACTGAGGAATACAGAGATGAAAATACCTCAGCTGCCTTAGCTTGACTAGTGTGACTTCAAGAATCACATAGACCTGTTCTGTCCAGTACACTAACCACTTGCCATATGGAGCTCCTGAGTACCTGAACTGTGGCTAGCACATACTGAGATGTGTTATGTGAGATAAAAAGTGTATGATATCATTGCTTTGGACTAGGCTTTTACAAAGGTCAGACTAAAAATCAAAATGGAGTCATCCATGCTGAAGTTCTGTGTCACCAAACTGAACCTTGGCCATTCGCTGGTCTGAGAAATCAGGAGAACCAGAGAGCTAAGGTTCTCACCCAGGCGAAACAGTGAATCAGTAAAGTTTATTCTGCTTTAAATCTTTATATACACAAAATACTCTGAAGCAATCAGATCCCACCCAATCTCTTTTCCCCCTTCTATCAATTGTTCTGTCCGCTAGTCCTTACTTTACCAGGAAGGTAATTTTGAAGTGATAATCTATTTTTTGTCCTTGGTTTCTGCCTCCCCCTTACCCATTCACCCTGGACCCCTGCTCTTCTCTGGCTATAAAACCAACCTCTCCTACTCAGCCTGTCAGAACACTGATTGTGCTTTTAGGAATGAAATATTATCTGACTCTAGAATTGAAAATAATGTCAATTAAGACATTTATCCTAAATTTTTGTGATTTCTGGCCTTTGACAGTTATAAGTATAAAATGCATACAATTAATCTGGACAAAAGAATGTAAAATGTTACTAATTTTTATATTGACTACATGTTGAAATGATAGTGCTTTTTCTAAAATGGGTTAAGTAAAGCATTATTAAAATTAATTTCCTCTCCTTTTTAAATTGTGGATATTTTAAGTTTTACAATGGTATATGATGCTTTTATTATATTAGTGTTAACCTGCAGTGTCTCCAGAACTCTTTATGAAATTGAGCCAAAATTACCCACCACAGGATTTTGCTCAAAATCTCTCCCATGTTGTCTTTTTCTTTTCTTTCTTTTTTTTTTTTTATCGGCACCAGGGATCGAACCCATGACTGCCTGCTTGCAAGGCAGGTGCTTATGCCACTGAGCTAAATCCCCAGCCCCAAAATCTCTCCCTTGTTAAGGCTCCTCCCTTCCCATGTTGTTTTCCCCATCTTTGTAGACTTTTTCCTGGGAACATATCCCAGTGAGTTACTTTCATATCCTCTATCAGAAACTGTTTCTGGAAGAATTCCACAGTGGCAGCCTTATCCCCAACAAGACAAATAAATGAGATGCCTGTGATCAGAGCTCAATATACTGAAAATACTTTTCTTTAAAAATTTTTTTTAAAATTTGAAGGTAGTAAAATACAACAGAACAAAACAGAACAAAGCCAATTGAGACAGTATAGTGAAATTGGTACAGAACTTTACAGCAGGTTACCAAGGATAACAGTAATAGGTACCACTGTATATCTTGTTGTCTTCAAAATAGTTGCTCTTTCAATCAGGTATAGCAAAGTAAAATGAAATACAGAACATTATAGAATTTGTCAAAGCAGAATATTGAATAGAACAATGCCATCAATCAGAATAAAGCAAAACAGTGGTAAAAATATTTGCCTTCAAAAAGGCGGTAGAAGGAAATCCACCTTATTTGCTATATTGCTTATGGGCAGCCTTCCAAGAGATGTTCAGACCTCTGGCTCCCTTTTGCTAACAGAGGGGCAGGGATTGGGGAGAAGGTGAGATGTTTGATTCTCAGCCTGAGCACCAGTGGGCTTATACCACTTAGCAGGGAGGCGAGCTGGTTGCTTGGTTTCCCAGCGCCCTAAGTTCCAACATATTTCGGACCTGAGGAGACACAGGTGGTTTTCGCCCTGGGGCAGCTGCAGCCTGCTTGAAAATATTTTTGACACCCTTATCATCATCATCATCAGCTCTCCCCAGGAAGTTAAATCAGAGTTGAAAATCTCCTAAAATCCACCCATCTGAATGAAGCAGGGTTCTCATTATTACTACCCATCTGGAAACTGTTTCTTCTACTTAAAAAACATTTTACTGAGACAGGAGAGTGCTGACTTCCAGGTCAGCCCAGGAGACTTTGGAAAATTCTGTAAAAGTAATGCTAAAAGCTAAAATACCTTTGTAGTCAGGCGAGTTGACTGTGCAGTGGTATGACTTTGCTTGTCTCTGTCTCTTCTCTCTCTGTCTCTGTCTCTCTCTCTCTCTCTCTCTCTCTCTCTCTCTCTCTCTCTCTCTTTCTCTCTCTCTCTCTCTCTCTCTGGTACTGTTGGTTGAACCCAGGGCTTTGCACTGAGCTACATCCCTAGCCCTTTTATGTTTTATTTCAAGACAGGGTCTCACTAAGTCCCTAAGTTACCCAAGCTGGGCTGAAACTTGTGATGGTCTTGTGTCAGCCTCTCAGAGGGCTGGGATTACAGGTATGCATGGCTAAGCCCTATGCCTTTGCTTCTTTACTGTGACACTAGCAGTAAATAAACAGTTGTTACTTGTTCTCATTTTCTTCGGTTCCAAAAAGAATTTTAGAATATTTATTCCAAATTTCAAGCCCTAGCAAAAAGATTTTTTTTCTTAGTTAATGAAAAGAAGAAAAAAGTCACACTCTAGTTAGGAAGCATTTGCTATCACATGTGAAGGAAATCACCCTCACATATTTTTGCATTAAAGGCAAGCAAGAAGCAGCAAATGAAGAAATAACTTTCCCTCCCTTCCCCCTTTCCACCTAAAGACAGGATATAAATTATCCTTCACCTGATTGTAATCACCTGACATACAAAAAATCTTATTCCAGTAGGATTTTTTTTGCATGTATTTACCCTCCTGTGGTATCTCACCATTGGAAACCTGAAACTGCTTTCTTTTGTTCTTTTTCCACTAATGATGATGTATAAACCAGAGTCCTAAGCCACTGCTTTGATTTAAGTTTTATTGAGTTTCTTTGGGCAATATGCACTACATGTTAATAAATTTGCTTACTTTTCCCACTCTTGCTTATCTGTCTTTTGTTATAAGAGTTTGCTCCAACTGTGATGGGTGAGACTTCAGGGAAAATTATTTTTCCTCTCCAACAGTAACTTGAAGTGTCCTCCCTAAAAGAGAGAGGGGCTACCTACATTGATTTTGTGTTCATTTTTATTTATTAATTTAATTTCCACTTACTGAGTATGAATACAAAACATCAGAGAAACTTTGTGGATTTTCTGCCTTAAGATGAGCTATATACACAGATATGTACAGTAACACTTTTATATGAAGAGTATTATGGTTGGGGAGCAAAAAAGGGGGTGTAAGTACTTAGAAGATATATATATATACATATTTAGTTTTAGTCTGCAGTGCTATCAGGGACATACGGTACCTGAGAATTAGGACAGGAGAAAGGGCTCACAATTTTTAATGTTTATGTGTGAGAGAATTCAGAAAAAATTATACTTTCATTAACAAAGGAAAGAGGGTTTGGGCTCTAAGGGACAATAGCTGCAGGAAGTGACTGGGAAATAAAGGGAAACTAATGAAAGGTAAGATTATTTTAGTGAGGTTTACACCTTAGTGTCCACTCCCAATCTTTGGTCAGAGTCAGTCTTTCTGTCTTCACAGAAGAGGTAAGGGGCACCTTCCCCAAAAGGCATTTATGCCCTGCTCTTAGGCAGATAAGGGAGGACAGAGAATATTCTTGCATTTATTGATTCTTAATTGCTTTTAGTTCAATATAAGCCTATACTAAAGCAGCATATTTTGGGGTAGCATTTTCTGTTTTCTTTAGAAATCAATGTAAAGGCCTATTGCAAATTACCTTAAAGAATGTGAAGGATTTCAACTCTCAGAGACAGTTTAAATGCAAAGTAACTCAAAATAGAGAAATGGCAGAAGCAGAGAAACACAAATAAGGTGAAATATGCAGAGTGGGTTTCTAAATATCGTTCAAGTTTTAAAGCTAAAGCGCCCAAGATGTTTAAATTCTCCTATCTGAAGGCCCTCAATAGGCCATTTACCTTGGTCTTGGAATGGATATAAAAGTGGGAATGACCAACTGGAAAGCTATGAAGGCCATACACTGAAATAGTATGCCGTCGTCCTGGAGGGTTGCAGTGGCCAGGCCCTTAACTGGACTTCATTAAACAACAGAGCATTATGGGGCAGAGTTGAACATGGGAGAGCAGCGATTTTGTAAAGTATGAGAACAGATTTCTTTATGCGTAAATCTAGAGGAATCTCTCCAGTTTCAATTTAGCTTAAGAATTTGCTAAGCACTTAACCAAGACCTAGTTTAGGCACTCTGGAGCTATCCATTTACATACTTGTCCTGGGGACTTTCTACCTTATATGTCACTTGATAAATCATAATAGGAATTGTAATTTAGTTCAGTGTAGTCATTCAATTTAAGTAAATGTAAAGATTGGGAGACCAAAGTTGAAGAGATTAAAACAAAGGAAACAATGCCATCTATGAACTTTACACATCATTTAATTTCATCTTCTTAGTCATAATGCAGCATAAATATCAGCAAATTTGGTAGGAGTGAACAGCACAAGGATGTTTCTGGTGACAAGAAACGAATTCTCAAGCCTTAATCTTCCACCCACTGAAGGGGAGGACATGTCTTTTTTCTATGCTCCCTTGCCAGCAGGGTGTGGATGGCACATTCATTGTTGTATGTATCATCCCCTTACTCCCTCACTCAGTGTAAGTACCAGGTATGCTGTGACAACAGGGAGACAACCAGAGCATCTCCCAGGGGAAAGTACTGCCAGCCCATATCTTAAACCAGGAGAAAGTCTCTGAAGTCTCAAAATTACCATACTCATGACCCAAATGAAAATTACCAGACCCTGGTCTATCAGGCTAGTCTGGCTCTTTTAGAATGGTCCAGTCTGCTTTTCTCCACCAGAGCGGTACCTGCTTCAGCTCTTCTGAGCTAAGCTCCTTCCCATTTTCCCTTCCTTCTTAACTAAAGCTTTCTTTGCCTATCAATTCACACTGCTGCTCAGTTTGAATTTCTGTCATCACTGAAGCCAGTTCCCACATGTCCTAGAGCCGGGGCAGGGAGCAGTGTAAGAGGCCAAGATGAGGCAAGAGAGGGAAGAGAGCTGGTTCACTTGCGGCCCTCCGGCAAGGCTGACCTTGTCTTTGAATTCCTTTCACAAGTACTTGTGTGTTTAATTTCACCACCAGATTAATGAACTACTGAGCTTTTCTGAACCTCAAACCCTTCACCTGAAGAACAGAAATAACGGTCTTTACTTTAGTCAGTTTCCTACCGTACTGCTGACCACCTCTGTAGCTGTGAAATAAAGGACTATGCCTTTCTCCTCTTCCACTAACTGAAGGTGATCAAACAGGTCTCTCTTCAGCCTAAAGAAATGCTTCTTTTTCATGCTACAGATAAGTGAATTAGGACAAGGTGGATGGTATGACAGGCATATATCAGTAGCCAATGAGTTCCTAAGAACTGGGCCTATAACTTGGTGGTGGAGTGCTTGTCTAATGTATGTGAGAGACCCTGGGCTCCATTTCTTAACATCATACACATAAAAACCCACCCACACACACACACACCCACACACACGCACAGGAATCTGGAACAAGAATCATAGAGGAAGGGAGGTGCAAAGCACAGATAATCTATGAATCCAATCAAAATGATAATACCCTCAAATTCTAAAAAGAAGTTGTAACTGTATATCCCTCACATTTCACTACTTGAAGGTTGGTTTTGAGAGAAGATACAATAAAACTAGTGAAAATTAGGTGTGGACTCAGTACTTCCCAAGTTTATAGAATGTAAAGAGTCTCATCTAGTACATAATATGCACCTATACGAAGCAGAGAAAAATGAGGAGACACAGGAATTCAGAACCGATAGGAGCGTTGCTGACTGCTGCAGGAGGCACTCAGAGAGAAAGAGGGCCTGCTACAGATCGTGCAGGGGTGTTGGAATTCGGGTGTGTGGAGCAAAGGAGAGAGCAGCAACGAGATTAGAAGCAGGGAGCAAACAGTGAGCCTGGTTTGTTTTGAGGACACTGAGGAGAGCTTTCTGGTTCCACACAAAGTGTGCATTCAGAGGAGGAGAGGAAAGAAATAGAAAGCATGGAACCAAAAATACAAAGACCTTGAAATTCTGCCCTTGAAGAACCTTGACCTGGTTCATAGGAGGAGCATGAGTCACATTGGGACTGAGAACGCAGCACTTTTGAAAGAGGCTTCATGGGCACAGGCAGGTTACACCAGGAGCTCACGGCCTGCCCTGCCCTGCCCCCACCCCTTGGTTTGTATGGCCCCAGAGCTAAAAGATTCTTTCATTGTTAAATAACCGGGGTGGGAGCTAAAGAAGACTATTTCATGACTTGTGACTATGAAATGAAATTAAAATGTCATTCATGAATAAAGCATTCCTGGAGCCCAGCCTCGTGCCCTTGTTCTCTTACTCCCTGTGGCAGCTTTCCTGCTACAGTGGCAGGACTGTGGTATAAACCATGTTTATCATCTGGCCTTTATAGAAGCTGGTTACAGATCCTTAGTTTGGACTGATTAGGGGGAAACTGGGAGAAGTGAGCAGCTAGGACCAGGTCAGCTGAGTGAGGCTTGAGACGTAGTTCAAGGAGAACAAGGTGCTCAAATACAGTCCCCTACTTAGCCATATAATATTTTAATGCAACATTTAAAAAATCAAATTAATGCAAAAAATCCACGATGAACAATATATGAAATGCATAAGAGTGATTTTATGTAGCAAAGTGATTTTATGAGGCAAAAGGAAAACTGGCAGTTCCTGAGATTTCTGCACTCACTTTAACTCTGCCCTGGAGGCCGGTGGCTTTAGGGCATCCTCATGCTGGCCATATGACTTGTGTGTTTGACAGCCATGATGGCTGCAGATGCTGAGGGACAACACAGGATAGCAGAAGACGGAGACTCAGGGGTGACTCTCAGATCTTTACCCTAAAGGGCTTTACCTGAAGTAAAAGGCAGCGCCTATAAAGCTGCTCATTCTGGCTACCGCCCCTTAATCCCCAGGTCTTTCCCTATGTACACTCTTCTTTTTTTAATTTTTTTTTATTTAAGGAGAAAAAGAAAAAAAAGACAGAAAAAGGGTACAAGTTATACAGAATTTCAGAAAAAATAAACAATAGGAAATCACTAGTTAATAGATTACATATTGTTATCTTAGAAATAGTTGTTCAAGTTACAAAACTAAAGCATATAAAGTAGACTTTCAAACAGTGAGACTGGAAACAGTTTGTTCAATGATCCAACAAAACTCAGTAATATGGTTATCTATCTTATACACCTAAATATATATGCAGTTATATTCTTTAGAGCAATTTCTTTTCCTTTTTTTGTACAATGACAACTACACATTTTGCGATTTATTACTCCCACAATTCTTATTACTTTTTTTTTGAAGAGAGTAAAACCAAATGTGACATATCAGAACAGAGACAGTCAAATCAAAAGGATGGACATAATAGATAATGTAAAAACAAAATACTAGGTGATCAACAATGGTTGCCATACTGCCTCTTGCTATCTTAAGAAGAATTGCCTATATCATCAGTTATAATAAAATTGAACAAAACAGTAAAGAATAAAACCAAAACATTGGAGACATTACAGGACTTTAAAAGAAGATAATAGTCAACCAGAATGGGCATCATAATGAATCTTATTGTCTTTACAGTTGTTGCCTATACTTTCGAACTTGGTACTATCAAGCAAAGTAGAACAGAGGAAAATCAGTCAAAGCAAGATGGTGAGGGATATACAGGGTTTCAAATCAAGGTAAAAAAGGAGACTGAGATAAAAGAGGGCATAATAACAAAACAGTGCAGGTCAAAGCATAAACATTTCAGCAAAATAGTGTTTCACCACAAGATATCCTGACATAAAAGTAGTTATCATAGTGTCTCTTTCCTTGAAATCTTTGAGTATACCTTCATATACTGTAGCACCAAACATATCAAGACAATATAAAACCATTCAAGAGAATGACAGCATTACAGGGTATTTAGAACCAACTATCAGAAAATGAACAATGGTTTCTGTATAATCTCCTTGTCTATAAAAGTTTTTGCTTATATTATCATATATAATAAAATCCAATAAGATAAAACCTGTTAAGACCGATGGAGACAGAAGAATAAAAGCGTGATGGGACTTCAAAGCAAGATGATACTAAATCAGCACTAGCTATTATGATGTCTTGTTTTCTCCAAAATAGCTGTTCCTACCTTCTTTACCTCATTTCTGTTGAGCTCTTTTTCTGTCGTTTGTTGTCAGTTTGTCTTCTTCATTTCGCTTTCTGCTCCATTCATTGTGGCCTCTCTGCCACTGTTTCTGACCACTCTGCATCCTTACAGTCCTTTCACAGTACAGGGCACAGGAAATTGACCTGGAGCTCTGCCTTGGAAGCTCCCTCTGCCTGGAATCCTGCCCAGTCCCATAGGTGCGCAAGCTTGAGCTTCTTCTCCGGGATGTCACCTTCTCAGGCCTCCTGTGACTGTACTGTTTAAAATCAGAGTGACGCTCCACCATCACTCCTTTCCCTGATTTGTCTCTCCTAATGCTTCTCTCAGTCCTTAACTACTATAGGGCAACCGAATTGATTGTTCTTGTGTTTTTGCTCATCTATCTGACTGCGAGCTCCATGATGCCCAGGGTCTTGCTTCTATAACTACATGTGTTTAGCAGAATACTCAACACTAGTGCTCTGGCAATTCTTGTTGGGTGACTGCCTGGTTAGAAACCAGTGGACTTGTGGCAAAGATAATAGGTGGGATTTGTTCTATTTTAAGGTCTAAGGCTGTTACTTCTCCTTACAGTAAAAGCTATTCTCTCAAATAATCAATAGCAACAACAACAACAAAATACAGGGAAGAAAATTTTAAAATCTCTTAGCTACTCTTTTGCTCTGTTGAGTGATCTCTTGTATTCTTGGAATTCTTAACTTTTAGTAGAGCCCTAAGTTAATTGCTTTTATTTTTTAAGGGTAGTTTTAATTAGAATCACCAGCTCTTTAGATCATCTGTTTCTCTGTATGAAGTTGTAGTAAATGGTGCTTTCCCCCAGTAATATTTTCCTTTGCTCTACTGTCACACAAGCTTCTCTTGTTGAGGAGCAAGGTTGCCAATTTGCAAGCTTATCATCATCTTGCCGGCTGAGGCCAAGTCTGAGTCACAAGTCAGCCAGCTTTCTCACAGCTCCTTCCCACATTAATTCTTGTTATCCCTGCTTAGTTTAGCCTGGTGCTCAAAGCTGGTTACCTAGCTGTCTCCATGTTGCAAAAGGCATTTCAGGTAAAGTAGACATAGAAAAGGAATGAATCTGAGCTGGGCTGATGTTAGGGTTCTGTATCTCAAAGAAACCACATCCAACTTACCAAAAAGATTCTTTTGCCTCACCCCATATAATGTATCTATGCTGACGGTTATTACAATCTGAATATCAAAGTTCTTTTAATACTCAGGCAATAAGCAATATATAAATCCTTCTAATATGGCCTTAAATATTTCACCAATTCTTAGGAATCACCACTCTAAAATATGGGTAATTTTAAATAGCTATTTCGTTCATTAATGGAAGTAAGAGAAGCATATCAATTACCTAGATCAGGAGTCTGCAAATTTTTATAAAAGGTCAGATAGTAAGTAATTTAGGCTTTTTGAGCCCTACATTCCCTAGCACAGTCATGGTAAGATGAAAGTAGCCATAAAATACATGAAGGAATGAGTATGGATGTTTTCCAATAAAACTTTATTTATACTGTGATAATGTGATGTAATGTGAAATATGTAGCATTCACAATATACACAGTGCTGCGGTGGATCCCCAGAATCAGGAGGGGAGGAAAGAGCGGGTGAAGGTTGGATTGGTCCCCAATGGCCAATGATCTGATCAATCGTGCCTATATAAATAAGCTTCATAAGGAACAGGTTCAGAGCTTCTTGACCGCTGAACATGGGGGTGCCTGGAGCTCAGCAAGCTAAGGAAAGTGTGGGCACTCCATCCCTGTTCCTGCACTCCTTGCCCTGTGCTTTCTTTCATCTGGCTGTTCCTCTGCATCCTTTGTAACATCCTTTCTAATAAACTGGCATATATATGCAAAGTGCTTCCCTGAGTTCTGTGAGTCTGAGTCACTATGGCAAATGAATAGACTGGAGGAAAGGATCCTGGGAACTCAATTTTAGCCTATCAGCCAAAAATGCAAGCGTCAGCCTGAGGCTTAAATTTAGCACCTGAACTTGGGGGAACAGTCTTGCAGGCCTGAGACTAACTTTAGGATCTTTTTCCCTAAAGAATTTCTTGGTGTCTAGGGGAGAAACCTCTACACAGCTGCTGTAGTGAAAAGCAGTTTCTTTTTTTTTTTTTTTTCATCAATTCTACATTAAAATTTGCTTTTTATAATTTTCATATGCCACAACATAGTTTTCATATGTTGTACCATTAAAAAATGTAAAAATCCATTCTTAGCTCACAAGTCATAAAAAAACGGCACAGAGGTAAGAAGACCCAACTGGCCCACATGCATATGCTGCCCAACTCTAGTCTAGGTTTAAAAATCACACAAGACTATACCTCTAGGCATCTATTCCAAGAAGAAAATGTGCTTGTAGATGAGGCTATTAGTGTAAGGATATTGATTAAAAGAAAAGCCTAAATGAATTCTCTTTAATAGGGGAATTTTTGTTGTTGTTGTCATTGTTCGATTTTTTGAGACAAGGTTTCAGTATGTAACCCAGGATGGTCTCAAACTCACGAGGCTTTCTGCCCCAGCCTCCTGATGGTATTTAGGGGGATGAGTTAATAAACTATGGTATATTTATACAATGGGCTGTTATGCAATCATTGAAAAGAGCAAAGTAGACTGGTTTCTTGGAGGTTTCTGTTTGTTTCTGTGGCATTGGGGATAAAGTCCATCACCTCATGTGTGTTAAGCATACACTATACCAGTGAGGAGCAGTGATGTAGTTTTAAGTTTGAAGAGTAAAACGGAAGAAGGTATGCATAATATAATCCTAGCTTTTGTAAAACAAATAACAAACTTCCCTCCCACTTCCATTTATAACAGTTGTATAGTGGAAGTTAGAAAAGATGGAAGGTTTTGTTAATATAAAACAATACATGGTATTTTTACATTTGGTTGCAAAAACGATATATAATTGTGGTCAGTAAGAAGTTAATGAGAGTTACTAGTAAAATTTCAGATGATGTTTACTTTTTCTTGTAATTTCATGTATTCTTTGTTTATAAAAATAGTGTGATAGTCTGAATTTTGATGTTTCCTCCAAAATTCATATAAGATCAAATAAAAATTAATGTTTACATTTTAAAAAGTGTTACAATAAAAGCATATTGACATTAATCCCCCTCAAAAAATTCCCTCACTTCAAACACACTTATCCTGCCCTTCTTTCTACTTTCTGAAGCAGTTGTTTACAAGGCACCATGTGTGTCTTTGCAAGTTGTGATACAAAATATGGAGACTGCAGCTGCCAAATGCCATCCAGTGGAAAGGCAAGCTAATAAAGTCATACCGTGTGCCCTCACCCACCCGTTCACAAGATCTATCACCACCTGGCTTCTGGCTCTTCCCCAAAGTAAAAATGGCCGTGAAAGTTAAACATTTGAATTCAAGTCATTCAGGCATCTACATCAGCACAATTAAAGATACCCACGAAAGAGGACTATTAGAACTGCTTCAGAGAGTGGCAAGAATGATGGGCAAGTGTTTTCAAAGTGGGCAGGAGTATTTTGAGGTGGATTAATATCAATGTGTCTTTTCCTGTAACAAATTTTAAAAATTTTAAACATTCACCGTACCGTTTAGTACATGTTTGCAGTATGTAATGATTACACTCATTGCGGGGAACTGGTGCATGCACATAACACATCTTTATTCTTTTTTACCCTTTCTCCTCCAATCTTCCCTTTTGCAGCATCAGATTAATTTACTTATCTTATAAGTTCTTATATTATTTATCATTCATACAGATTAACAGCCAAACAGGCCAAAAGCCATATAAAGCACATAAGACAATTACTCTAAAACAAGGTGCACTATTACATACATTGTTCATTCTCTTCTTTCCCTGTGTCTGTCTTTTATTTATATAATGAGTTTATCATACAAGAGAAACCATGGAATATTTAAACTTGGTGTCTAATTTACTTCACTTAAAACTATGGTCTCAAGGTGCATCCATTTTCCTATAAATGATTCAAGTTTATCCTTCTTTATGACAGAGTAGTATATCATTATGCATAAATGCCACATTTTTAATTCATTCATCTGTTAATGAATATATAGGTGGCTTTTAAGATTTAGCTGCTGTAAATTGTGCTACTATTAACATGGGTAAGCATGCATTACTGTGGAATGATGTCTTCAACTCTTTTGGGAAGATAAATAGAGGGTGAATAACTGGGTCAAATGGAATTTCTACTTTTAGTTTCTCAAGGAATTTCCATACTGATTTTCATAATGAATGTACCCACTTATACTCTCATCAACAATGAAGAAGTGTTCTTCCCCTTCCCCCCAGCCTCCCTGGCATTTGTTATTGGTTAATTTCTTAATGAAAGACATTCTTTTTGGAGTGAGATGGAATCTCAGTGTTTTGTGTTTCTTTAATGGCAATGAGCATTTTTCATGTGTTTATCAGTCATTTACATTCTTCATCTGAGAAGTGTCTATTCATTTCAGATACCTATTTTTGGATTGGGTCTTATTATTCTTTATAGCAGAATAGTATTTCATTGATCTAACAGAACCAAAAGCAAACAAAACTGGATCTCAAAAAATGTCTATCTTCTCAGTGGAAGTTTTCTTTCTGTGTAAAGTTCCAGGATTTTGAGGTCCATTTTAAAGTTTTTAGTCAGTTTATCTAGTACCTCAGATTCTGAGTAAAAATATCTTCCAATAGCTACTTGACTGGAGAGATTTCCTGATAAATTGGTTTGTTCTAATTAAAATAAAACATAGAACTGGGCATGGTGGTGCAAGCCAGTAATCCCAGCACTAAGGAAGCTGAGGCAGGAGGAGCCTCATGAGTTTCAGGCCAAGCTGGGCTACATAGTGATGAGTTCAAGGCCAGCTTGAGTTACATAGGAGGACCTGTATCAAAAAAAAGTAGTCAAAAAGCAAAAACAAACAAACAAATAAGTAAATATCTGAAATAGCTTTCATGCACAGCTTAGTTCTCTACAATCTGGAACAGCATCCATTAGGAGATGAAATGTGTCAGGGTGATGTGGGATGCATTATATAATTTCTCAACTATACTGTTGATGTGTCTTCCACTGTAGCTGTAAGATTTCATTACTATAGCATGTTTGAAGTTTCTAAATCTGTCAGCACCCAATTCTCTCCCATTTCTTTTTAAAGCAAAAGCATTGCATAGTACGTAGGGTACTATAAAATATCCTTTTGATATTTTAATAAATTAAGATATAATTAAATGTCCATCTTCTTAACTAAAGGCATGTTTTATTCAAGTAATTATCAATGAAACAAATTTATCTGAATCATTATCTAATAGACCACACTGGCTGTTGGTATTTGAAAATAGTCTTAAACTTGCCCCCAAAGATTATTTTGCATGCAGAGGAAGGAAGTATTTCTCCTGGATATCTTGCTCTTTCCTAAAGCCCTGGCCTTAAACATTATAAAAATATGATTGCAACTGGGGTACTTACCTGCTTCTTAATAAGCAGATTCCTGGACATAACCTCCAGGGTCACATTTAACAAGTCTAGGTGGTACAAATGAATATACTTTGTTCAAATATCCCAAAAAAGACTTCTGGGAAGATGATGGGGTGGTAACAACAGAGAAAGGAAGGAAGGGAGTGGGTCCCCTGGACCCAGGAAGAATCTGAGGTGTGAACTGAAACCCATAGAGAGGGTAAAAAGAAAACTTCAATGAGTAAATAGGTGGTAGCTGGCATCACCTTCTCCCTGAGCTCTACTCACTGTTCAAGAGGAGCTGTTTGAGCCTGGGGACACATGGTCACAGTGACGGTGATGGCTGGTGGCCTGAGAGACACAGCAGTGGAGGAGGGCAGACCTGGAGGACGACACTGGCTGGCGGTGAGTGCAGGGGACTCAGTTCTCTCACCTGCAGAGAGTGATTAGCTGGAAGCCATTTTGGAGTCAGGTCAGATAAACCCAGAGCTAGAACTGCTGCTGGCTTCCTCTAGCAGCTCCTAGCTCAGCACAGACCCAAAGAAATTGCTTGGACTGCAGTGAGCCCAATGAGTCTGGTTTCAGGGTATGTTATCCACTCCCCCACCAAAAAGCAACTGCTGACTTGTTAGGACAGAGTGGCACAATTCAGGACTCTGTTTCTACAGGTTGTCTGCCAGTGAAATCAGGGAGAATCCTGGAAGTGGAGTATTTGTTTATTTTTTCTTTTTCATTTTTTGTTTCACTTATTGACTTATTTTTTAGTATTTGTTTCTTTTCTCTTTCTCCTTCATGTTTTTTTTAAAAATGAGTGTGAAAGTGGTTCCTAACCTCTTTTTGAGTGTAGTTCTGTTCTGTTCTTCCTTTTATCTTTTCCATCTTTCTTTTCCTTTAGTCTTCTGCGCCAGTTTCCCCCAAGTTGGTGGGATCCACTTTTGTCCTCCAACCTTACTTGTAATTTCTTTCTCTTCATCTACTTCCCTATTTTCTCTTTAATTCATTTTAAATTTTGACCTCTGAGATCAAAATTGGTATATTATGGACCTACATATTGCAGAAAATTATCTGGCTTGTTTTACATTTTGTTATACAATCACACATCTAGTTCATATGGTTAAAAGTTGCACAGCAAGTATTAGCTCAGTTTGTTTTATAAGCTATGTTTGATGTTATTGATAGCACACCGTCAAAATTGACATAACTGATCTAAACAGTTGTTGGTCCTGATAATCCATGACTGAGATTAACAAAGTGTCACAGAAAATACTGTGGAACAGTGCCAAAGAACCAGGGACGAGGCCAAACCAGCAACCAGCAACAACTTCTCATCTCCAACAAATTAAGAGGTAAGATCTCCCAACAGACTCAAAACCCAAAAAACTGGCTTCACCTGGAAGATACCTTAGAGAATCACCTAAATACTACCTAAATACTACCAATAAGGCAACCCACCATAGGCAACATAAAAGCATCATCGCAGGAATTAAACTAAAAAAAGAAAGAAAAGAAAATGAGAAGATAATTTAGCAAAATGCAATCTCAGATATCCAGTTCACCAAAGGTAAATCCAGGGATCAATGAAGTGGGGAAATCTAACAGCCTCCACCAGGTCTCTCTGAAGTGGAAACAACAAAGCAATTGAGTGAAGCTCTGGAAAAATATGAAATCAGAAATAATCTCTCAAATAACTACAGAGATTACCAAAATACACATCATGCTTAGTGACATTAGAGCAAACACTGACAAAAAAATAGACTAGCTGAAAAACATTATGGAAGTGCAGCATAGGAAAGAAATGGAATCCATAAAGCAGATTGAAGCAGATATCCAGGAGAATAAAAACTCCACTGAAAGTATTCAAAGCAGATTAGGCTAACGTGAGGACAGGATCTCAGATATTAAAGACAGGCTTGCAGTTAGTGACCAGGAAAAAAAAGATTTCTCAAAAAATAGAAAGGGACCATGAGAAACCAATCCAACAGCTGCTAGATGAGACAAGAATAGTTTAAGATTAATTGGAGTTCATTGACTCCAATTAATCTTAAGCTATTCTTGTCTCATCTAGCAGCAGGAGACATCACAAATGACATTAAAAACATGTTCCCAGACATTGTGTCAGAAAACTTTCCTGGTAGAGGAAAAGAATTTGACAAACAAATAAGTGAGGTATATAGAACTCCAATTAGGAATGATAAAAAAATCTACAGCCAGGAATATTATAGTCAAGATTCCAGAAATTCAACGCAAGAATAGAATCTTAAAAGATCTTAGGGAAAAGAAACAAATTACTTAAAAAAGAAAGCACATAAGAATCACAGCTGACTTCTCAGACAAACTCTCAAGTCAAGGAGAGCTTGTACTGAAAGTTCTAAGGAAAACAACTTTCAACCCAGATTGAGGTACCCTGAATAACTATCTTTCAAAATTGATGGAGAAATAAGATACTTCCATGATAAAGAACATTTGAGGAAATTTATGACCACCAAATCAGCACTCCAAAATGTTCTGAAGGATATTTTAGAAAGAGATAATAAGGAGTACAACTCCATGAACTAAAAGAAATTTATAGATTGAAAGTCAAATGTTGGAAAACAATACTCCATGTTACAGGAACCCAGAAAAAGTAGGGGTAGCTATCTTTTCTGCAGACAAAGTGATTTTCAAGCCAATACTGATTAAGAGAAATTAAGAAGGTCACTACATCATTGTAAAGGAAACAATCCAAGAGGAAAAGATAATAATCATAAGTATATATGCAACAAATACCAGGGCACCAACCTATATAAAACAGTTACTAATGGGCATGAAAAATCAAATAAGCCCTAATACAATTGTATTAGGAGACCTTAATACTCCACTGTCACAAAAAGACAGATCAACTAGATTAAAAAACCCAATAGTTATTAGAATTAAATCAAACTTTTGAGCAAATGGACCTAATAGATGAATAGTGTTCCATCCCACAATATCAGAACACACATTCTTCTCAGCTGCCCATGGGACATTCTCCAAAATATACTACCTACTGGCTCATAGAACATGTTTCTGATCATAGGTTCAGAGGGTATCAGTACACGGAGTGGCACCTAGGGGGATCTCCTTCTGAGAGGTGTAGCCACTGTTGGTGCCCTATGGTTTTGTTCTGAGGTCCTATTTCATTTCCATTGTTTTGTTGGGTTGGGTTTTATTCTCTATATTTTGTTTAATTATGTTAAATCTGATGGCAGGAGAAGCTATTTCAAGGCTGGCAAGATACATTATACTAGCACTTTTGGATTTACTATTGGCTTGTTTTGATCCTTTATTGTATTCATCATTTTGTTTATATTGTTTCTATTCTATTCTGTTCTGTTTGATTTTTATTATGTCAGAAGTCATCTGCAGCTATTTTGAAGGCGTATCAAAAGGCACAATGGTAACTATTGTTGATTTTATAATGTTTTGAAGTCCTGGATCTCTCACACTGCTTTATTTTGTTGATTTCACTCTATTTTATCCTCTTTAAAATAAATTTTAAAAATTTTTAAAAAGAAATTGAAGAAGAAATTAGATAGTTTTTAGAGTTGAATGATAATGACAATACAACATACTGGAACTTGTGGGACACACTGAAAGCAGTCTTAAGAGGGAAATTTATAGCAGTAAATACCCATATCAAGAAAATGGATCAAGTGAATATAAACAACTTAATGCTGAGCCTCAGACTTCTAGGAAAAGAAGAGCAGGCTAAACCAAAAGCCCATACAAGGGAGGAAATTATAAAGATCAGAGCAGAAATTAACACACTGGAGACTAACAAAAATACAAAAAAAATCAATGAATCAAAGAGTTGGTTCTTTGAAAGATTAAATAAAATTGATGAACCGTTAGCTAATCTTATCAAAAAAAAAGGAAAGAAAAGACTCAAATCCGCACCATTAAGAACGAAAAGGGCAAAATCACAACAGACCCTAGAAACCCAGAAAATCATGTATACTTACTTTGAAAACTTGCATTCTAATAAGATGGAAAATACAGAAGAAATGGATATAATTCCTAGATACATGTGAGTTACCAAAGCTGAATCAGGAAAATTAAAAAATCCTAAGTAACCCAATATCAATATATGAAATTGAAGATGTAATTAAAGCCTATCAAAAAGAAAATCCCAGGCCTTGGGGGATTCACTGCTGAATTCTACAAGAAATTTAGTGAAGACCTAATGCTGCTACTTCTCAAAATGTTAAACGAAATTGAAAGGGAAGCAATACTTCTAAATTCATTCCTGGAAGCAAGCATTATTCTGATTCCAAAACCAGAGAAGGACTCAACTAAGAAAGAAAATTATAGGCCAGTCTACCTAATAAACATTGATGCAAAAATCCTCAATAAGATACTGGCAAACAGACTGCAACAAATAGTCGAAAATATTGTACACCATAATCAAGTGAGATTCGGTGTATTACATTTATGGATTTAGGTATTTAGGATTTGAAGTCAACATACCTAAATCCATAAATGTAATACACCATATTAACAGAGCCAAGGACGAAAATCATATGATCATCTCAACAGATAAACAAAAAGCTTCTGAAAAAGTCTAGCCACCAATTCATGATAAAAACTCTACAGAAAATTGGAATAAATGGTCTTTATCTCAATCTGACAGGAAGCTACCTATGACAAACCAACAGCCAGTATCATACTAAATGGACAAAAACTGAAAGCTTTCACTCTAAAATCAGGAACAAGACAAGGATGGCCACTGTCTGCACTCTTATTCAATATAGCCCTGGAAACTTTAGCTGGAGCAATTAAACAAGAGAAAGAAATGAAAGGAATAAAGATAGAAAAGGGAGAAGTTAAACTATTGTTATTTGCAGATAACATGATACTCTACTAAGAAGATACCAAAAACTCCACTTAAAGGACTTTCTAGATTTAATAAACAAATTCAGTACCACAGCTGGTTACAAAGTCAACACTCAAAAATCAATAGTTTTCTTGTACATGAATAAAAAACTCACTGAGAGAGAAATCAGGGAAACAATACCTTTTACAATACCATCCAAAAAATGAAATACCTAGGGATCCATTTAATAAAGGAAGAAAAAACTCTAAATCAAAAACTACAGTACTCTGAAAGAGGGGATTGAAGAGCATATTAGAAAGTGGAGAGATATCCTGTGCTCTTGGGTCAGAAGAAACACTATAGTGAAAATGACCATACTTTCAAACTGATATACAGATTCAATGCAATTCCAATCAAGATTCCAATAGTATATCTCACAAAATTAGAGGGATCAATCCTAAAATTCATCTGGAACCAGAAGAGACCTAAAATAGCAAAGGCAATCTTGGGCAACAGAAACAAGACAGGGGGTATCACAATCCCTGACTCGAAATTATACTATAAAGCTACTGTGATAAAAAACAGTATGGTACTGGGAAAAAAACAGACCCAAAGATCAGTGTAACAGATTAGAAGATGCAGAACAACTCCAGATACATTAAGATGCCTTATCTTTGACAAAGGTGCCAGACATATTCACCGGAAGATAGTTTCTTTAATAAATTGTGCTGGAAAAACTGGCTCTATACATGCTGAAAATTAAAACTGGATCCTTATCTTTTATCATGTACTAAGCTAAAAGAAGAATGGATCAAAGATCTTAATATTAAAACAGAAACATTAAATCTGCTGAAAGATAGAGTAGGTAAAACTCTTGATACGTTGGTGTTGGCAAAGATTTTATGAACAAAACCAAGATTGTACAGGAACTATCACAAATAACAACTGGGATCTCACTCTACTGAAAAGCTTTTGCACAGCAAGAGAAACCACCAACGGAGTGAAGAGAAAACTCACAGTGTGGGAGAAAATGTTTGCCAGCTGTTCCTCAGACAAAGGATTATTATTTGAGGACATATAAAGAACTTAAAAAAATATCAGTTCTTCAAGATTTAAAGGCCCAATCCAAAAATGGGCATCTGAGATGAAAACATACTTCTCAGATGAAGAAATACAGACAGCAAATAAATATGTGAAAAAATGTTCAATATCACTGGTCATTCAAGAGATGTAAATTAAAACAACACTGAAATTGTACCTCACTCCAGGAAGAATGGCTACTATCAAGAAATCAACCAATAACAAAGGCTGGTGCAGCTGTGGGGAGGGGGGAGGAAAACTTCTCCACTGTTGGTGGGGATGCAGACTGGTAGAATCACTGTGGAAATCAGTGTGGAGATTCCTCAGAAATCTAGGACTGGAGGTTCCACTCAACCCAGCTATTCAATCCCTTCTGGGTATCTTCCCAAAAGAATTAAAAACATTATATCACAGTGATGTATGTGCACCCGTGTTTATAGCAGCACAGTTTATAATATCCAGGTCGTGGGAATAACCTCAATGCCCAATGGCTGAGTGATGGATAAGAAAGATGTGGCATTTAATACAATGGAGTACTACTCAGCCATAAAGAAGGATATGCTAGACACTTTTATAGGTAAATGGATGCAACTTGAGAATATACTCATGAGTGAAGTAAATACACACATGTAAGTATCATATTGTTTCATAAATGTGACAAACTGAAAGAAAAACATATGTATGTGTGTATATGTATATAAAAATAGTTAAGATAATTATACTACAGATTTCACTGAGTTTGCTGAGGGGAAAAATTGTGCTGGTGTTGTTCAGACAACTGAATGCAGATGTCTTATGCTCTGGATGAATGATTTTGGGATTACAGTGGGCAATGCGTGTACCATTGTTGCCTCCTGACTGATGTGTTTTGAAATTTTGTTGTAGTCTTCTTCTTCTTCTCCTCCTTCTTCTTCTTCCTCTTCTCCTTCTCCTCCTCCTCCTCCTCCTCCTTCTTCTTCTCTTTCTTTTTATTCTTGAATAAAATGGGCTTGAAAAAACATACCCCAAAAGGCTTATGTTTTTCCAAACATAAACTTTGGTTCTCGTATGAAGGGCCTGCATCATTACCCAGCCACTCCCAGAAGACAACAAGCAAAGATCACACACAGACACAGAGGGCACACTGATAAAGCCCGCAGGTTGCCCTTGAGCAGATTGTAGGTCATGTGCTGGACAGTCTCGTATTCCTGACCTCCATTCTAGCCCAAAGCAGAGCCATGTCCTGGGCAGATGGCCACCTTGTTTACTTGCACAGCACTGGAGCTAGAAGTGAATAAGAACTCTTTATCTTCATTCATTAAGTTGGAAAAAAAGGCTCAATGGAATATTTTAAATTCTATGATTTTAGAATGCTTTTAAAGACTCTGCAAACAGTGTTCTCAAGGTGGTTGAAGACCTTTTTCAAGACCAAATATTTGTAGTCCTGACCCTTGCCATCTAATGCTGAAATCTGTTGCCCAGAAACCCCATCAAACAGACCTCCACTCCCTTTTCCAGGGTGACCTGTCGAAATGACAAGGTGGTGGCAGCTTGCTGCTCCTCTGTCCAAATTATTAAATTTGTCTACTTCCAGGAGGATCTTCAGTCGGTATATTGGCTGATTTTTTTTCTGGCTCCTACCCACTACAAATATTTGAAAACACTGACATTCTGTACTCCAAATCACTCCTTTTCCAAGCCAAACATTCTGGCTCCTTGAGGGTTTTTTTTTTTTTTTTATGTATCATGCTTTCAGTATTTCTTAACTGGTTGCCAGTGTTTGAATGTTGCCAGTATCCATCTCCAAGTGCTGCTCATGGAATAGAAGATGAGGCCCACAGTGAAGTAGAACGTGTGATTGTCATTATTGATTTTCTGCAGTCTTCTTAGAGGGATATGGGAAACAGGAACAGTTCTCCCTAGTTTATTTGGTTATCATTATCATTTATTAGTTATCTATTTGTACGATATTGCATATCAAGTACAAATTACTGGGCTGGATGTTGGAGATTATTTTATGAAGAAGACAAGGGGAACTCCACTTGGGACAGCAGGTAAGAAATGATGACATAGAGAGAAGAGGGCGTCAATAAGGGTAAACAGGAAATGATAAGAGATGTCTTAATCCTGGGGTGTAAGGAACTGTGAGTCAGGAAAGCCTTCCAGGAGAGAGGAAAAACAGAAAGCCTTATGCATATTAGTTAAGCAAAAATCTCATATATATGTGTATGTATATATATATGTATATACATAGTCATATCTGTTCTGAAAGATTTAAATCATAACCACACTCAAGAGATAGAGAAAGGAGATAGAGAATTCTCTGGGAAATAGAGAAGTCTGAATAGGCCTAAACAGGAGTGAATGAAAGTCCAGAACTCAAGTGTGTTTGCTCATAATACCAAGTGATAAACTTAAAATAATGCAATGGCTTCTTCTCTTTTACATGAGTGAAAGAAAACTCAATTAGTTTAAACTAGAAAGAGGAGTGGTTGGCTTAATTAGGAAATTCAAGGAGTAAAGTTCAGGCAAAGTTTGAACCAGGCACTCAAGTGATGCCAATAGGACGTTGTCTTTGTCACTAATTTCTAGGCTCTGTTTTCTCTGGTGGATTCAAGTTTGGGCATGTATGTGGTGGCCTCAAGCTATAGGAGTCCAGGATAGTTCTCAATAGAAAGAGTTTATCCCAGTTCCAAGACTGACCCCTTAGTCTCAGCTTGAGTTGTGTGCACACCTCTGAGCCCATTATTGTGACCAGGATGCTCCAGCATGGAACTATTTCTACTTCTGGGGCCAGAGAGTAGGTTTAACTTGATAAAAAATACACCATAGAATACTAGGAAATAGTATTCTTATTTCTCCCCAAGGAAATAAGAAAAATAAATATGATTTAATTAACTAAAAAAAGAAAAATGAACATGAGTAAGTATTTGTTCTTCAAAACAATCCAAGTGAAACTGTTATCCAGTACAGAGAAGATGAGAAATAGGTTCATGTTTTCTGGTACTGAGCAACTCAAGGTTCTGTGGGTGCTGAGAACTAGTTGCTGCAGAAGATGCAAAGAAAGCAAGGCATAGCCCTACTCTTAAGAAGCAACTGTCCAGAAGTTAGCTCTGCAACTTCAGTGTATCTAAGATCACTTAGGGCTCTTGTCTAAAATGTAGATTCCTGAGCTCTCTTCCACACACATTAAAAAACGTTTGATTCTGATATATAAGAATTTTCATTGTCTTATTAATTGCCATCTTTTATATTTTATTGTTTTACTTGTTCTTTATATATTTTTCTTCTGTTTTAAAGCAAGTGATTCTAAAATATGTGATCCTTGTACAATGTGTTGAGAAACATGTATCTGGGAAGGTAGCATAAAAATACCTAGTAAGTTGAGTATGATAGCACATACTTGTAATAGCTACTACACAAGAGGCAGAGGTAGGAGGATCACAATTTGAGACCAGCCAGGGCAAAATAGCAAAACGCTAACTCAATATAGAATTTTAAAAATAGGGCTGGAGATGTAGAATGTTTGACTAACATGAATGAGGCCCTAGGTTTGATATCAAGTACCACAAGGAAAATAATTGGCAGTTTCTAGTTCCATGCAAGCAAGCTTTAGTCTCAGCTCTGAGAGGAAGATTTTAGGAACATAAATAAAGGAATAAATTAGGTCTTTAAGAAGCAGATGCAAGAATGAAGAAGCTCTTTAATGCAAGGAAATAATGTGAACTAAAGCACAGGACTCCAGGAGCTCTGTTCAGGGAGTTGGCTAAATCGAGTAATAAATGCATTTTTAGCAATATGGCTATAAAAAGTAAGTTAACTTTAATGCCCCTGAATTATACACTCAAAATAGTTAAAATAGTGGGGATGAAGATTGTGGAGCGGTGCTAGAGGACATATTTAGCATCCTGGACTCCATCCCCAGCACCCAAAAAGTGGTTATAATGGTGAAAACTTTAAAAAATATTTTATCAGTGCCTATTAATTTTACAAAATATCGGGCTTCAATGTCATTATTTTCATACATGAATATAATGTATTTTGATGATACCCATCTTCTCCTTTATACCGTTCCTTGGTCTTATTCCTTTATCTAGTCTAGTAATAATCTCTTTTCTACTTTCATGCCATCTTTTTCTTTTTAGATTCCACATATTAGGGAAAATACTTGTCTCTCTGATTCTGACTTACTTGGTTTTGCATGATGTAACGAGAGTGGTCTTCCAAATGCCAGCCAAAGTGAGTTGATCTTATTGTGTGTCCTTTGCTCCAACCAGCTGTGCAGGAGCCTGCAGGGCCCTTGGAAGGTCCTACAGAGGCTGTAAAGCCTGCAGCATAACGAAGTCATCCATTATAGTGGCCAGTCCAGAGGACTTCCTCCCTGATGAGGATGGAAGGGAAGTGGAGTGTGCACAACTTTTCCCATGGACCCTTTTTGCATTCTAATTAGAGACTTATAAAACCAACAGCTAAACAAAAAAGGGACCAAGGACTTCACTTTGCTAGTGCTGCAGCATGCAAATAGCTCACTGTTCTGTAAATAAGCATGAACATACTCAGTTTACTCACCAAGCTGGGATTGTAGGTCATTCTTTGGACTGTCTGTATCTTCTCTGTTTGGAGGCAGATGTTTTTTACACATCTCTGGGAAATTTATGAAACATCTGGCACCCAAAGAGGGACTAGGCAGATCTCTAAACGTGAATTAGGGAAGAGAATCCAAGGGGAAATTCTGGGGTGGCCATCCTCCTCCATGTGGTATGTGGTGATGTGCCTTCTAGATGAGCATGGAGCACTGTGTGACTCATGTGCTGGAAGTGCTCACAGCATTTTACAATCCGTAAAGATAGTTCTTCTGGAATGAGATTGCAGGAGAGCTATAGCAGATGTTGAGTGGACTCTGCTATGTGTGATAAGACAAGCTCCTGAGGCTGAACTGCCTGGCAGGAAAGATCTTGAGGGGCACCCTCCCTCCTTGTGGGGAAGCAGATGCGTAGAAACCACTGTGTGAGTATGGGATGCCTTGAAAGCATGGAAATGCTGTCATTTCCATGAGCAGGATGATTTAAGGGGACAAAGGAGATGTGTAAGACCACAGCAGCTATGGGATGGCCTCTTCTCATGGCAATAGCATGAAGGCTATCTCCAAGTCCAAGATTGATCCAAACAAGTACATGAGGGAGAGAACTGGAACAAACCTGCTCAGGTGCTGGTGCAGGGGGTGAACATCACAGAGAAAGTGAAGATGGCCAAGGATCCAGGCCACCAGACTGAGTTCAAACCAGAGTCTGAACCCATACCTACCAGGGACGGGTCAGCCTGCCAAGGTGGGTGTCAGTGGCTCTCACACATGTGCCAGACCTTGGTGGGTAGTGAGGCTGGGCTTGACTCCAGCCTTAGGATGCCAGGGGAGGGGAACAAACCTTCTTGTCAACCCAAAAAGAGTTCATGAGTGCCCACTGGGGCACATCTTGGCTGACTGATAAATTTTCTTTTGGATTCCAATTTGAGTTGGTATTTTTGTCTAACTGGCATGCCTAAGACATTTCTTGTTTACAGCATTGGGACAGTGCTTAAACTGCAGTTACAGAGTTAACTTGTTCTTGTTTCTGCTTTCTGGCGGTGCTAAGATAATTTTGTTATTCAAGGTTACTTGGAAGTCTGCAACGCAGCTAGTCCTAATCAAAATATAAGCATCTGAGAGTAACTCTGTGATGAGAGAAAACATACACTAGGAGCATTTTGAAAAAACAAGCAACTACAGGACTTGTGAAAGAAAGGAACTGGTAAGCAGGATGGAGAAGGAAATGTAAAGAAAGTTATGGGTATGAGGATACATTTTTGGTAAGGAAAGATTTTATATGGTAAGAGTTTACTTTACCAAAGTGAAAAAAAGGATGGAGATAAAACCAGAAAATCTGAATAAGTAAAAAGTTTTGTGGAAGATGAAGCTTATAAAAGGAACTTTGGCTATTCTTTTTTTGTTTGTTGTTGCTTGTACTGATTTTTTTAGGCTTGAGAACCACCCCTTCCAAAGCACTTTATTGTTCAAATGTGGATAAAAGCCCTGTCATTGACTCTCAGTTGTCAATCCCTTCCCTTCCAACACAGGACCAGATAAGACCAAGAACCAGAAGAGCATTCAGGTGATGAGAGACAGTGGACACAGTGATTGGCCAATAATGCTTTAACAAGAGTGCAGCAAGGATAATAGAATATAAGGAAGCAGGAGAGCTGTGAAAATCATGGCAGAATCACTTGTGTCAGCCCTACAAAAGAGTACATAGAGCCAGGAACCTGTAAGGAAAGATTCTTGTGCATGAGTATCTGATGATTACTATCACAAAGGGCTGTACCAAAGTCATACATTTGCCCTAAAACAACTTGAGCATAACCTAGCAGATCTGTCATTGGCAAGTTCAGATCTTGAGATGTTCACAGGTATTTCTAAGACTCTTACAGGTATTGACATATTTTCATATCCCACTGTGCTCAAGTTGCCTAGCCCTTACCGAATATGAGAAAACAGAAGAGTCAAATGAGATTTGGACAAAAGGGTTTGATAAGCTAAGATACTCACAGGAAGATAATCAGTTGTGTATCCTAGCACCCAGCACCAAGGCAGCAGTTCCTTGGTAACTGCTTTGTTCCATATGTAAAGCCTTGCAGCAGGTAAATTCTATTACTGGATCTGCTTTAGTAACAGCAGAACCAGCATATCCAATAAATGCCTGGGTTGGAGGCCTCTTGGGCAAGATCCTTTCTAGTGGTGCAAGATCAAACATTACAAAAGTGGCATGCAAATCTGTGGCAGCATGGAGTAAATCCTGAGAGAAAGTAAATAATACTATAATTTCACTAGTAATAAATTTGTCTCTGGCCATAATTCACATTGCAATTGGACTTTGACTTCCTCAACTAAATGTTTATGTGGGAAAGCCAAGTCCATGTGAATGTGAATTTGACCATACAGAATCTGCATGACTTCCATCCTCTACAAAAACCTGTACCTGGGCAATCACAGACTCTGTCAAGGAATTCCCTTCTGTTGTTTTGTTAAATACATATGATGTGCCAATGAAACAGCCATCTAAATATTTGTGTCCACATAATACTGTTCTTGTCAAGGAGATCAATCTCTTCTTGCAGTGGGCAGTGACCATGGCGGCAACCCACAGTCCAACTATTGCATCTGTTGGGGCTTTACCTTCTCCAGTTAAGTGACCCTGCCAAGGACTACCCTCGTCGCCCTTCAAAATTGGACTAATTTTATGGAGACCCCCCCAAACAGAGATGGAGACTTTTTTTAAAGTGACATAAGTAAGGAAACCTGTAAGTAAATCCTAACCCATGCATACTTAATTGGCAGCATATACTCTTGATTGGTTCTGGTGTCAGTTCTAGCAGATAGCATCTGCTTCTGCAGTCTGTATCACTGCTATGGCACAACTGCTCAGTGCTCAGTTCACAAAGTCATAACACATCCTCCAAGGCTCAGGGAACACTGCAGAAGAGGGAGTGCAAAGACCTCAAGAGACTGAAAAAAGGGTGGAATGGAGTGAGAACTGTCCTCTGAACCCTAACCAAAGTAACTTTATCTTATGTCCTCTCTCCCTTCTGAACTCACTGTTCAAAGTTCCTGGGGTCCCTGCCAGGTGCTGCTGAGGCTGTGTGCCAAGCTGCAGCATAGCAAGGTCATCTCCATCATTGTGCTAAAGCGAGCTTCCAAGGTCCAGAGGAGTTCCTTCTCGATAAGAGTGGAGTGGAATACACAAAATATTTTCCATGGATTCTTCCAGCTTTTGACCCTGTTTTTGTTCTAATTAAAGCCTAAAAAGCCAGTAGTTAAGTAAAAAACAGGATAGTGGCTTTGGTTGTTCTGCAACCTGTAAGTCACCCACTGTTTTGGAAGTATCCCCTTGTAAATTCAATTACTCACCAAGCTAAGCTCATCAGAGCATTCCTTGGGCTGTCTTCTCCTTTTCAGTTTGGAGACAGATTGTTTTTATGTCTTCCTGGGAAATTCACACAATACATAATTTTCTTCAGTTCTATTTCTTATTCCTGCAAATGACATAATTTCATTTTTCTTTATAGCTGAATTGTGCATATATGTCATATTTTCTTTATCTATTCATCTATTGATGGGCACTTAGATTGGTTCCATATCATGGCTAGTGTAAACTGCAATAAACATGACTAAGCAGGTGTCCCTATAGTGTACTGCCTTTAATTGCTTTGGGTATATATACTAAGAAGTGGTATGGCTGGGTCATATGGTATTTCCATTTTTAGATTTTTTTGAGGAACATCCATACTGATCCTCATAGTGACTGTACTAATTTACATTTCTCCTGCAATGCTAAAAAATGTAATGTATATTTTCCTGCCTTGTTTTTAAAGTAAGATTGATACGTGCAGAAATTCTCCTTATATTGTAGAAACTGGGCTTAAGTCTGGCAGCCTTGATAGATGGAAGGTTATTAATATTTAAAACATGGCAAACCATCTAGGTCTACTTAAGCAGGAATAACACACACATTCGTCATGACTTTGGCCCAACAGTCAGAAAAGATGTGAGGGGGTTCCTTGGGGTGCCAGTTGTTAATCTTCATGCATGACTACAAGAGGTTCAGTGGGCCCCAGGAAAGGGAGAGCAGGTAGAGCAGTGAAAGGGGACTTCAGAGCCTTGGGGAGCACTGCTTCACCACTGAAAATGAAGTTGTTTAGAGTATTATCAGAGCTGATATGAGTTTATCAGCATGTACTTGCAGAACACCAACAACATTACTGGGCTTTGTGGGGGTTTGCAGTGCTGGTGATTGATTCCCAAGGTCTTGTGTGTGATAAGCACATGCTTTCCTGGAGAGCTGCACCCAAAGCCCCTCAAAGATTTCACTGTACACTACATTCCATTCAGTACTGCTTTAATTGTAAGAAAAGATATTTTTAAAAGATAAAATTTGCCTTTTTTCATTGTATCTGATAGAAATGTATCTCCCCACTGAAGTTTCCTTCTTTCTCCTCTCAAAGCTTCCTACCTGCCAGCCATCTACAGACATACACCTCTAGGCACCCAGTTCCCAAGAGGAAGCCCTGGTTTCCTGCAACATCATATGCTGGACAAGATACATGTCTTACTTATGTCTGTTCCTGGAGCACTTCTTACACTGATATCAGCTTGGTAGTAGCTCACCAGGGAACTTGACCTGATAAATTAAGGTGAAGATTTACACTTTTAAGGAATGTGGACATCTTTGGTCCAGAGTGGTAAAAACATCTTTGTTGCTATAAATTCAAGGAGAATGGTTGTGGAGGTAGTAGTTATTTTTGAGAATCTAGGGAAGTCTGACACCATTCATCTCTTAATCACACTATGATGATTTCTACTCAGATGATGTTTGGTGTAACCACTCCGCAAAAACCGTTGCCTGAAAGATGTTGATGACTTTTATACTAAGATGCTAAAAATTAAAATAATTGCTTAAAAGATATTTAACAAAAACAGTTACTTAAAAAGACAGTTATTAATAATATTGTCATTCTGTACTGAGCTCATTACCCTAGTAACCAAGCACCAACCACATAGTTATAAATTAACTGACCACATCGTTCTGCTGTTCTGTAATGCGTCATCCCCCCCTACCTTAGTGACCTGTGTGCAATGTCAACTTTTGTTCCCCTTGTAAGAGACAAATGATGCTGTGTCAACCATTGTTCCCTTTATGAGAGACAAATGTTCCTGGAATTGGCAGACCAAGGGCTATGAATTGGCTAACCATCCACTGTGAAATGCCTCTTACCTCAAGCAAAGGGGAACAAAGGCCCACCTTATTTCTGTTTCTCATCACTATGTACTTACTGATCAATGAGCTAATCATAAATAAACTATAAAAATCAGTCAAAACTCTAACTCAGTTGCACAGCTTTGCAAATTCCATCTGCGTTGTGTTGCTGGACCAGCTAAAATAAAAGCGTTTCTTTTAAAAAGACGTCTTGCCCCGTTTGTCATCTTGGGGTCTTGCCCCGTTTTTCACCATGGGGCCCTGTTTTTTGAGTAGAGTACAACAATGACTAAGTAAAATAACATTCACAAAGAATCCCCAAACTCCAATCTTTGCAATTGCCTCTGGGATAAATCAGTTGTGTGTTCTGTTTCTGCTTCCCAGTCTTTCTTTCTTTCTTTCTTTCTTTCTTTCTTTCTTTTTTTTTTTTTTTTTGTCTTTTTCTTTTTTTATTGATACCAGGGATCGAACTCACGACTGCCTGCTTGCAAGGCAGGTGCTTATGCCGCTGAGCTAAATCCCCAGCCCCTCCCAGTCTTTCATAGAAAGGTGATGAAACATTGAATTTAAAAGGAAATGGGTCTAGAGTTAGGGGAACAGCTAGCTCAATGTAGAGACATTGCATAGCATGTATGACTCTCTGGGTTGGATCCCTGATACCACCAAAAAAAAAAAAAATTAAAAAATAAAAAGAAAATAGAAGTAAAAAGAAAACATTTTTTAAAAAAGTAAATTAACTAAATGCTATTAGAGATCCTGAATTGGATCTTGGAACAGAAAAAGGAACACTTATAGAAAAAAGCTGAAATCTAAATAGTCAATAGTTAATAGTATTGTACCAGTCTTAATTTCTTACCTTTGAAAAATGTACTATGGGGCTGGGGATTTAGCTCAGTGGCATAAGTACCTGCCTTGCAAGCAGGCAGTCGTGAATTTGATCCCTGGTACTGATAAAAATGAAAAAGACAAAAAAAATGTACTATGACTATGCTTGATAATATGACATTAACATTAGGAAAAGTTGGGTGAAGTACATACAGGAATTATCTAGACTGTCTTCACAACCTTTCTGGAAATCTATATTTAAGAAAGGTGAAGGAATCAATTAATGGTGGTGCAGGTTTCTAATCCCAGCATTCTGAGAGGCTGATGTAGGATGATAAGTTTGAACTCAGCCCAGGCACCTTTACACTTTAGAGAAACTGTCTAGAAACAAAAAAAAGAAAGAAAGAAAAGAAAAAGGATTGAAGTTTTGAACCAGTGTAAGATAATCTAGGTCTTAATTAGTCTATTCATAGAATAACTGCATTTCAATGACACTGCTGACCCCATGGGTGTGAACATCCCTTGCTCAAAGCCAGGCCAGCCACATACCAGTCTTTTAACAATGCATCACCAGACATAACTATTTAAAATGCTTCACAAAAAGTAGCTTGAAACACAGATTAGAGATGGTGAATGAATTAATCTAGTAAGGAAATTTCAAGGCAACCCAGTGTTCAGATTGTGGCATGGGTTTTGCTGGCAACTTTTAACCATGTTTATCCTAAAATACAGGGCAAAAGGCCCATTTGAAGAGTTTTCAGTTTGACCACAAAGGAAGCACTTGGAAAGATGGTACAATACTGAGTGGAATTGCTTAACATTAAAAATAAGATAAGTACTTTATAACAGCACAATAGAAAAAATGCCTTCAGGGCACCCCAGAAATCAGAATAATCTTGCCCTTTAACTTGTAAAGGTCAAAGACTTCTGCTTAAGAAGACTCTCCAGTGTGCTCTGTTCTTTTTGAGTCAAAGAGGAAATGTTTCCCGGACTTCAGCTATCTAACATATTTCCCTGAAAATAATATTTAACCAGAAAATAAGCCCTGGTGTGATATTTCAGGATGCTCATAATATAAACCCTAATTCCAAAATAAAGCCCAGTTAAGATCGTCAGCCAGAAAGATGCATTTAGTATGCCTCTTGCAACACAAGATAGACATATTGAATTGTAAAGCAATAGTAATACATAATTAAACATAAATCAATATTATTACTATATTTTTAAATTTTATTTTGAAAGTAGTAAAAATATAACCGAACAAGGCAGATGACAAAGCCAATCGAGACAATACAGTGAAACTGGTACAGAACTTCATAGCAGGATACTGAGATGGAAGTAACAGGTACTATAGAATATCTCATTATCTTCACAATAGTTATCCAGTCAATTAGATTTAATGAAATCAAACCAAAAACAGAACATTATAAAATGAATTGAGAGTATTGAATAGAGCAAAAGAAACATAACAAAACAGTGAAAACAACCTTTGCCTTCAAACAGAAGATAGAAGGAAACCCCCATATTTGCTATATTGCATAAGGTCATCCAGTCAAGAGACACCGAGACATCTATACCCAGTAACTGGGGGAGGATTGGGGAGAGAGGGTGTTTGATTCTCAGCTCTGGGTCAGTAGGCTCTCAAGAGGGGGTTGCTGGTTCTCCTCCTGGTGTGCTCCAGGGGCGCTTACCAAGAGGGAGGGTGAGTAAGCTGTCTAAGCCCCACCATGGCTGGATCTCGGGAGCTGCTGCAACCCAGGGCATCTCCTGAGGTTTTTGGGGTTCTCTTCAAATTAAGTATTCATGGCTACCAAAGCAGGCACCTTTGGAGGAGAGGTAAACATCCATGAAGACAGATGAACTTGAGAGTTATTGCCAGATGATCAATCAGGGTACAGACTTAGTGCATAAATAAGATGGGCAAAAAGATGTGGCCATGTCAGTATGAATCTAGATAGCTCAATACATTGTGTGTTGTAATGGACATACTTAGTGAACTTTATGACATGAAGAGATGTTTTCTGAATTTGGGTGCCTGCAATTTTTTGTTACTTTAGTGTGGATTATTATTCTTAACTGTCACCATTTTGATTGCCACTCTAGTCTTGTAAATCTTCAACTAACACTTGATTTAACAGAAACTCTCTGAAGCCCAACCTGAAAGACTCATGAGTTGGGTGAAGAATTCATAAAATAAAATCACTGACAGCTGTGTTGCCAATGCATTAAAAGTAGGCTACATGGACAAGTGCTCACTTAAGGAGAGTTGTATTGCTGGAGGTAAGAGATTGGGGCTAATATTTCTATAAGAAATGAAGTTGAAAGAAATTCAGGTCAGAATTTGAGATTTGGAAAGTTATGACAATGTTTCACAAGATGACATGACTATATGAATAAATGTAGATTTTTGTACATGAATAAATGTAAATTGTTGTACATGAATAAATGTAGATTGTTGTTCACGAAAAAAGAAGACATTGCCTGAAAATAAGACTTATTGTGTCATTTTTTTTATACAGGGTCTTTCTATGTAGTTCAGGTTGGCCTTGAATTGGCAGTGATCTTCCTGCTTCAGCCTCGCAAGAGCTGGGATTACAGGCATGCACCACCACACCCAGCCCTATTGTGACTTTTGGAGCAAAAATTAAGACCTACTGTTGTTTTCCTGGAAATGTGGTAGGTGCTCAGAGGCCTCTGGAGCTATGGTTGAAGGGGTGCAGCTACTGCTCCAGCTGGCAGTAGACTTTGGTGGCATCGTCCATGCAGTGCTGGTTTTAGGTGCGTGCAGAATGTAAGAATTGTAGAGTCAGGGAAATTTCCACCCAGACTCAGAAGAAAGCTTGTGATCCCAAGCAGCGTGTCCCTGAGAGGGCAGTGTGCGAAGCTGTGAGAGTGACGCTGAAAGTGCAGTGGAGACCTCAGGAAGTTGGGAAAACCAGGAATGTGAAACATCCATGAAGGAAGGCCACAAGCAGTGAGCAAAACCAGCCTAACAGGGAAGCCATGAGAACTGTAACAGGCAACATCACAGCAGTGGGCTACTCTGGCCTGTGAAATTCACATCTTTGCTCCAGGTGCTGGACTCAGAATTATAGGATTTAATGTTTACTCTGCTGGGTTTTGATCTTGCTTTGCTCCCATTCCTTTCTATCCCCCTAGTTTTCCATTTAGAATGAAATGTTTACCTTGTGCCAGTGTATGTTGACTATGTTTATATTTCTTTTCTACTTTTATGGATGCCAACAGCTAAGAGTTTGACTTAAGTCTCAGAAGAGACTTAGGACTTGGACTTCTCAGCAATGCTGAAACTGTTAGAACTTTGGCTAAACTCTTAGAGATGAACTAAATGCATTTACATAAAGAGATGTACATTATTCTTCCAGGGACCAGGAATGTTACAGTTTCAGGCAAAACTGTCCCTCAACAGCCTCATGTACTCAGAGGCAGGGCTTTTGCAAGGTGGTTGAATTATGCAGGCACTACAGCTGCTTTGCTATTAGGAAAGTGGGCCTAGTTAGAGGTCAATGACTGAGGGCCCCACCTGGAAAATGTATCTCTTCCCCAGCTCCTCCCTTCTCTTTCTGCTTTATGGCTACTGCAATGGGATCAGCTTTCTCCTCCTGAGGCTGTTTTGGCATGCTGCTGACCATGCAAGAACTGAAACTGTGTGCCAAAATAAACCTCTCTTTCTCATAGTTGTGGGTGTTGGATATTTTGTCCTAGGAATGAGAAAGTGACTGACACATACTACTTCATGATAGTTGAGAGAACATGGTTGACATGATGCAGATTACTACGTTTAGTAGGAGGGCAAAAGTGCCACAAGAATTGCTTTACTTTTGGAAATGTTTGTGGATTTACTCAAACTGTTACTCCAAGTTATCTTGGAAAATGGGACCAGAGAAACATAGACTTCTTTTTTTAAATTAAACTAAATTTATAGAGCCAAGGTTTTAGCTCAGTGATAGGCTGCTTGCCAAGCATGTGTAAGGCCCTAGGTTGATATCTTCCCTTAAGAGAAAAACTTACGGCTTTAACTATTACATATGAACACAAAAATTATGTGCTAGGATGTAACTCAGTGAGAGAGCATTTCCATAGCATGTGTGAGACTTTGGGACACTCAGTACTGCAAAAGACAAAAATCCTCAAAAACTGTACACATGAGTACCATATATTTCAATACATGTATACATTGTGTAATCTGGTTAAACATATTTATCTCCTCAAACATTTATATTTCTTTATAGTAAAAGCATTGAAAATCTTTTTTTTTCTAGCTCTTTGAGATATTCATTACACAACTGCTATCTCTAGTTGCCCTGCTGTGCAACAGTGCACTGGAACTCCTTGCTCTTACCTAATGGCTCGTAAAATCTCATGATCAACCTCTTCCTATTACTCCCCAAACCATCCCCACCTCTGGTAGCCACCATTCAACTCTCGATCTCTGTGAGACCAACTTTTTTATATTTCACAAATAAGGTCCTGCAGAAGTAACCTCTGTGCCTGGTATATTTTACTTAATGATCTACAGTTCTATCAGCGTTGCTGTGAATGACAGGATTTCACTCTTCAGTATGGCTGAGTAGGGTTCCATTGTGTATATGTATTACATTTTCTTTATCCATTCATCAGCTGATGAACACATAGGTTGTTTCCATGTCTTGGCTATTGGGACTCGTGTTCCAATGAACACAAAGTAAAACAGCTCTTTGACATACTGACTTCACTTCCTTTAGTTACATTCCTATGACAGTGATTGCTGGTCCATGTGGTAGTCTTATTTTTAATTTTTTGAGAAAAGATTTCTGTGTTTCACACATCGTTCTCAGACTCCTGGCCTCAACTTACCTCTAGCCCTAGCTACTTGGGAGGCTGAGGCAGGAGCACTGGTTGCTGTGAGTTTGAGGCCAGCATGGTTACATAACAGTTCATGGCCAGCCTGGACTAAGAACATAGTGAGACACTGCCTCAAAAACAAAACAAACGAACAAATTCATGATTCTCATATAGGAAAGCAAGATGGAATTTTTAGCTTATGCACTTTTCACTTTCTACGATCAACATGCATTCCCATAATCATGAAAAATAAATGTTTACATACACAAGGTTACCAAATATTTTGCATCTAACTTGTGTCTTTCAGGCCAAGATTTAGTTCAGCATAAGCACCTGCCTGGCAAGCACAAGCTCCTGAGTTCAATCCCTGGTACCACACACACACACACAAACACACAAAATTGTATCTTTCTAAGTGGGTCACTAAAATTGAGGAAATGTCAATTTTCAGAAGACTATCATATACTATTTTCGGAACCAATTTTATGTAAAAAGAAAAGAAGACTTTGGCTGTGCTACATTACTTGTTCAGTTTTTTTTCAAAGTTATTTAGAAAAAAATATTTAGCTGTTGGCAAGGGTTGTTGTCCAAAATACTAGAAATAATAGCAAGGCAATGCTACTTGAATACTGTGAAGCACATTTGGCAAGCGATTTCAAAGGGAGAGTTTCTAGCCTCCCCGGCCCCCTCCATCTGTCCCCCCCCCCCCTTTCTGCTTGAATTGAAAGCACTGCTTGATTCTCTCTGGGAAAAGCAGCCTGACCGGAGTGGAGGGACTTCACTTCTTCTAGGAGAGGGGTGAACCAGGAGGTCACAGTTAGAGCTGCGAGGGAGGAGAGGTGGGGCAGAGGCAGAAGGCATTTGAGTGGGGGCTGTACATACTGGTGGCCTTGAGGAGCTGACATTGGCCAGGCTGAGTGTAAACTTGGGGACAGGAAACATGTTCCAAAGGTCTATCCATAGGAAAACCAAAAAGCCCTATAGGTTTATTTGCTTTTAGTTGACTTTCAGTATCAGTAATTTTGGAGGTCACACAGCTGAGCCACAGGTAAATGATTAGTCTGCTACCAGCTTTACTTTTAAGTGATACCTCCGACGGGGGCCGCCTCACTGGTTAAAAGTATTCTCCAACAAAATCTGCTTTCTGCTCTCCTCTCCTTTCAGTATCTTAAACTACAGGGTTAACTATTCCTGGGAAAAGAGACTAAAAAGATGTGAACCATAAATCTTAACCAAATGGTGACTTTTCTCTACGTTTATAGAACCCAGGTCAGCTGACGATGTTCAGGTAACATCAAACTGCATCTTCAACACAAAGCATGTAACTTGCTAATCCTGTACTTTAGTTAAAGGTGAAAGTACAGATAATGTTTCACTTACAGGAAGTGTTGTGCTTATCTGAATAATTACAGGGACTGGCCCACGAGATGAATGAAGGTTGGTTTTACTGCAAGGATGATCTAGCAAGAAAAGAGAAAAATTCATTCACTGAGTGACACAGATGGTTTTTGAGCTTGAATATTTGCTCAGCATGTGGTCTTCTGCCCACTGCTGCCCTGCCCTTCTTTTCCCTCCCCATCAGAGCTGTTTCACACACGCACAAGCGCATGCGCACGCGCGCACACACACACACACACACACACACACACACACACACACACACACCTGAGTTCACTACGATGATCTTTGTTTAGGGGATAGTCATTTTTCTGTGTGTTGTCAGACTTTTAGCCCCTTAAGTAAACTTTGATTCCTTCCTCAATGCTTGTCTTGTGCATATAGGCTTTTGAACAGCAAGCAGATAGACTTGGGTCTGGTAACAAGGGGGTTTGTTAAAAAGTTTGTCTTGTGATTTGTTAAGTTCCCCAACCTCGCCCCCATAGCACTAGTCTCCCACTCCCAAAGCCCTGCCTAACTTGATCTATTGTTTTCCAGTTTTAGTTACCTGTAATCAACAGTGATCCAAAAACATTAAATCAAAAATCCAGAAATCAACAATCAGATGTGCTCTGTTCTGAGTGGTGTGATGGAAACTTGTACCATCCCACTTCATCTCGCCTAGTACATGAGTCATTGTTTATCCAGCAAGTCCGAGCTGGCTGCTCCACCCACTCCACAGATCAGGGATTGGTCATCTTGGCTATCAGGAAGACTGTGATAGTATCACAGTACTTCTGCTCAAAAACCTTTATTTAGCTGATAACTTCCTTGAAGCATCCATAGTAGTGATAGTGGGCAACATTGCTTACAATTGCTCTATTTTATTGTTGCTTATATTTTACGTGACTAGTATATAAGTGAAATTTTGTAATAGGCATATATGTATAGGAAAAAATAGTACATGTAGGCATCTGTTGGGAGTCTTTAAACATAGCCCCACGGTTATAAAGGAGGATTATGGTATTGATATAAACTGCATGTATTTCAAACTTGACTATGTATTTACTATCTGCAATGGTCTTGGGAAAATCAATTTATCTCTCAGTATACTAAGCTGATTCCCTCATCTGTGAAGTGGGGCTATCGTCCTGTCTGCCTTATGGAGTTGTTGTGAAGATGAACTGAATGTTAACCCATTTCCACAACTGAAACAATGCCTGACTGTTATGAGGGCCATATAGCCATGTATGAGTTAGCTACTGTTTCTCTAGGTACTTAGAAGCCAACTGATGTTGTTTGAATGTATTGTCAGTAGACTGGCTCACAAATAATCCTGCAGAATTTGAAATACTACTACACTGGCTGTCATCATTATCTACCCAGTCTCTGAATCATTCTTTTGTCCTTATTTCTAAGCAGTCACCAATTTTTGTTAATTCACTCCCCTCAATCTCTTGCCTCTCTACTGCCTTAAATGATTCAATAATTCTTTCTTACATATTGCAGTAGCTACCAGCTTGTTCTTTTCCTCAGGATATGCTAGGCTGATATCCTTTAAAATAGAACCAGACTGTTACTCTAAAATTCAGAGCCCCATACATTACTTCCAGATTACACCTCTGGAGTATGGCTATTTGCATTCTTCATTCCCAGTTCAACCTGACTTCCTTAAGTCCTGCCATTTCCCATCCACCTACCACATTACTGCCATGTAGCCCTTGCACTGGTCCTCTCTTTTCTCAGCATTGATCTTCATATGATTGTTTAATGAGTTGCTATTTTAGCTGTTACGACACTAATAAAAAATGTTCTCAGAAACCTGAGGCGAGGTTAGTCATTTCCTCCTCTCCATTTACCCTGCCTTTGCACATTATGTGCTTGGGATTATAAATATATGGGGCTTTCTTCATAGACTATAATCTCCTTAATGACAGGGACTGGCAATTTCTTTGTTTGTTCAAAGCCATGGCCATATTCCTGACACGTCAAACAGGTTTAATAGCTATGTGGCCAGTGCATGAGTTAATAAATGAATGCAATAGTAAAATACCTCTAGTGACTAAGACATTGGTAGGTTAAACACAGCAAAGGAGAGAAAATGGTAGGCAGAGTCCACTGGCCACAAGATAGAGAAACTCCTTAGTATTTGTGCTAAGTGAGTAACATAATACCTTTAGATTTATATGAAGATGGAACTAACTAATAGATAAAAAGTGCTTGGAAAGTGTCTTGTGTATAATAAGCATGATATACATACATACATATATATATATATATAAAACACACATAAGTTATTGTCAGTGCTGTTGAAAAAGAATTACTGTAAACTGTGAGAGATAAGGACTCTGATTTGAGTTACTATTTAACTCCTAACATTTGTGGCAGAGTTTCCTACTGAATAGGAATTTCATAAAGCTTTATTAAAGGTATATGAATATAATGAAAAAGAAAACCAAATGAGAAAAAAGACCTCATGGAGGTCAAATGAGGATGCAACTGAGAGTAAGTACAGAGATGTTGCTGGTTGCTCTGTCTGGAGTCACCACACTGGGGAGGGAACAGTGGGGCTATCGCTTTGCTTGGGAGTTTCAGACCAGGCTGGATAACATAGTGAGACCTCACTGTAAGGAGAAAAGACACTGCTAAGTCACCTCAAGGGTAGACCATCACTGAGACAGAAACAAAGTGCCTTAGAGCTCCTGAACTTCTTTCACTCTGATGAAAATTTTGACTTTGCCCACCTTGAACAGTGTTCTCTGTGATTCAACAGATAAATTTGGGCTACACAAACTTCCCGTAGCACAATGCAGATGATAACTATTAAGAATACTCAGGAGGACAAACAAAGAAATCAACTAGCCAAACTTCCTGATAAGCTGAGTGAGCCATGCACACTCCAGGAAGAGAAAAGTCCGTGTCTCCTGAGAATCCACCATGCTGGGACTTGGGGGACCAACCAAGAAATCAGCCCTCCTGGTAAACTGCACCAGCCATGTGAGTTCTAGGGAAAGACAAGACAGCACCTCCCATGAGCCAACAATGCAATTAAATACTTGTATTGTTTGGTTGATTATACAGGCCTGGGGCCAGAGGTTTGAGCATCTCTTGGGAGGATGATAATATCTAATACATCAAATATGGGGGATTTCCTTCTATCTTGCCTTTGAAGTCCAATATTGTTTTCACTGGTCTGATTAATTGTTTTGCTGTATTCAATATTCTCTCTTGATTGGCTTTATGGTGTTTTGTTTTTGGTTTGATTTTGCTATTCCTGATGGAAGGATCAGCTGTTGTGAAGATAACAAGATATGCTATGGTAGCTATTGTTGTTTTCCCAATATCGTGATCTGGAGTTGTATACTCATTTTGCTGCATTGCCTTGATTGTCTTTGTTCTGTCTTGTTTTGTTGGATTTTACTATCTTTAAAATAATAAAAAAAAAGAATACTCAGATATACTAAGTATGGTGATGCAGGGTTAATCTCAGCCCTTGGGAGGCCGAGGCATAACCATGAGTTCAGTTACATAGCCAGCTTGAATCACATACAAGATCCTGTCTCAGAAATAAAGAATACTCACACAAGCCCAGAGTGGTACCATATTCCTTAAATCCCAGTTACTTGAGAAGTGGAGGCAAAAGGATCATAAGTTCAATGCGAGCCTGGGCAATTTAACCAAAACCAAAACAAAACAACAAAGACAAAAAATCATAATACGTAATTCTAAAGACTCTTTCTTTAGAGATCACTTCTATTTTAACTTACTAGGTACTTATTTGTTGGGTACTATTTGTCAAAAAGTGATCAGCTGGTTAGTGTTTGATATTTATTTGAGTGTGAAATGCTTTCTTCTGTTGATTTTGAGTTACCAGTTCAATAACTTGTCAGGGTAATGTCTGACTACCTCTTTGTCCAGACTAACAAAACACAAAACCAAACCAAACCAAACCAAATAAAAAACAAAACCAACAACAACAAAAAAACCCTCAATATTCAGATTGGAGTTTTAATTAGAAAGTTACATTTAATAATTCTGTGGCTATGGCTTTGTCTACATAATTCTTTTCTCAAATTTTCTCAAAAGTGAATATTGTTAACGTTTAAACTCAGGTTTGTCTTTTTTATCTACAAAATGTTTTTTAATATAGAATAAAGAGAAATAGCATAATAGAGTGCATTGTGCCTATCATGCAACAGCAAGAAACGAGAACTCACGGCGACACTTGCGCATCTGCACCCCTGTTCTCCTCCACCTCCTCACCAGAATGTTTTGAAGCAATTCAAGTTATCACAAGATCACTCATATTTCAATATTTATCTTTAAAAGATGAGCATTTAACATAAGAACACTTTACCATCAGTTTAACAAAAGTTAGACGTAATAGAAAGTGTCGTTCATTTTAACTTTCATTGTATATTACTAAATTATTGTGGAAGTAATTGATAATTTGCCCTCTCGGCCCTTTACGGTGGTGTCAGCCCTGATATTATCAATCTTTTTCATATCTGCCATCCTATGCCTCTTGAAGCTAATGTCTAAAATGGCACATGCCTGCAACCCTAGCCTTTTGGGAGGTCATCTGGCTTCTTCTTTGTTTATTTATTATTGACAGGATCTTGCTATGTAGCCCAAACTGGCTTCAAACTCACAACAAACCTTCTGAGTACTGCAATTAGAGGCATGTGTCACTTTGACTGAAATTAGGATAGCAGCTCCTGCTTTTCCTGGCTTCCCTTCATATGGAATATTGTTTTCCATCCTTTGACTTTTAATCAGTTAGTATCTTTTTGGAATAAGTGTGTCTCTTGTATGCTGCATATTGTTGGGTTTTCCTTCTTGATCCATTCTGCTAATTTGTGTCTTTTGATGGGGGATTTGAAACCATTCACATTGAGAATTATTACTGAGAAGTATTATTTATTCCTGTCATTGGCTTATTTTCTTGTTACTGCTTTCCTCGTTTTTTTCCTTTTTGTTTATCTGTTCATCCTATCAGGTGTATTCATTCTTTCTAATCGGTTGACACTGTTGGCTTCATTTTCTCATAGAATATCCTTGAGAATTTTTCATAATGCTGGTTTGGAGATCATGAATTTCTTGAAGTACTCCTTGTCATGGAAATGCCTTACTTCTCCATCAATTTTAAAGGAAAGTTTTTTAGTATACAAAAGTCAAGAGTTGGAAGCTGTTATCTTTTAAGGCTTGAAATATCTCACTCCAAGCCCTCCTGGCCTTTTAAGATTTCTGTGGAGAAATCTGCTATGATTCTAATTGGTTTACCTTTGTATGTTATTTGTTGTCTATTTCTAGTAACTTTTAAAATTTTATTCCTTGGATAGTCTTCTAGAATTTTGAGTATAATGTAATGTGAAGAGGGTCCTTTGGTCTGGGCTAGTTGGTGTTCTTATATGCCCCTCTTATTTGTATGTTTCTTTCCCTAAATTTGAGGAGTTTTCTGCCATTATTTCTGTGAAAAGCTTTATGTTGTCTTCTGATTTTTCACTTATTCCAATTGTCCTTATATCAGTGTCTTTGTATCACCTAGCCGTTGCTGGATCAGTTTTTCACTTTTTCTTGTTATTTTTAAGGTGTTTTTCAGAACCTGATTTTGGAAGACATCATTGTCTTCTAATTCTGAAATTTTATTGTCATATTCGTTCATTCTGTTGCCCATACTTTTAGCATGATTTTCACTTAATTTTTAAAAACATTTTATTTTCTTTTATTTTTTTATTTTTATTTTTTGGTGCCAGGAATCAAACTCAGGTTGTCACACTTTTCAGGCAGCATTGTGCCACTAAGCTATATACCAAGCACATCAATATGATTTTTAATCTCCTGAATTTCTTATTGAAATTTTCATGAACTCTAATTCTTTGGTAAACTGGTCATTCATGTTTTGTATCAACTTGTGCTGCTTGTCTAGTTTTCTATTAGTGTCTTCCAAAAGCTTCTGCATCTTTTTGGTTATCAGTGTTATTATATATTTAGTTATATCCTCTCTAATCCCATGGAGTATCTCTTTGAGTTGTTTTCTAATCTCCTTTGCTATGCTATCAAATAATTCATATGTGTGGCTTATACTATACTACCCCTTGTTGCACCCTGGATTGGCTTCAGAGGATTTGGGAGTTTGGGGAGGTGTTTTGCTGCCTTCTCTTCCCATTGTTTTTGTTTGTTCACTCATTTGTTTTGTTTTGTGCTGAGTTTTGTGGATGCTTATAATCTGAAGACTTCATTGATAGTATAAAGATTTCTTTAGTTGCTTTTCAGGGATGTACTTTGGGTGTGGCTAAGTATAATTCTTTGCCATAGACCTAGTATTTGACCACCTTGGTTGTTTTGAGAAAGCAGGATGCAGTGTCATTAGCCCAAGTTTTCTAGGAATGTAATGTGATATTGTTAATGTACATAAGCAATCTGATTGTTGGCTTACAGAGAAGTAGCAACAATTTTGTGACCTTGTTAATATCAAGTGAAAAAGCTCCAGTAATATTGCCTAAGGCAAGTCAAATATTATATACCATAATGACCAGTTATGTGCCATTCTTAATCTTATAGAAAAAAAAACATTAGCGATAATGGAAACATGAAGGCAATCAGGTATTGGCTTACATCTAATATGTACTAAAAGTAACAGCTGTATTTTTGGTAGAAAAAACTCAACAGTAATTTTATAGAGCTGCTATCAAAAGATTAACAAAAACCTTTAAGGTTATATTATTAAATATTTAAGGCTTGGTAATGGGGGTTACAAAAGGGAAATTTTGAAATCATAATTCTATGATATGAGAAAGAAAGAAGATAAGTGATGAAAAGGCTCTTATTGGGGAGTAGAAAGATGTCTACAGAAGTAGGTAAAGATGGAACAAAAACTGGCAAGACATAGAAGATAAAAGAAAAAGAGAGAAAAAAGAAAAGAAGGAAATTATAGAGTAAAAATAAGAGAGAAGTAATTAGAGAGAGAAAATTCAAAAGAAAAAAGTGGCAAAAATAGAAAAAGAGAAAAGAAAAAGATTATAAGTAAGGCTTAAGACAACAGAAGGTTAGGAAGTTGGTGAAGAATACAGATGGCAAGAAAAAAACAAAAGAAAAGAAAAACTATAAATAATGTTTTCATTCGCAAAAAACACAAAATTTTGAAAAGTGACCAACCAAACACAAATAAATTTTTAAAAAGCGAAGAAGAAGATAAAAAAGAAGAAGGAGGAGGAGGAGGAGGAGGAGGAGGAGAAGGGGAAAAGGGAGAGAAAGAAGAAAAGGAAGAGAAAGAAGAAGAAAGAAAGTTCTCTGTGAATTCAAGCCTGTGGTTACCTTCTGGGGTCTACAATTTTGTAGCAGTGTCCAATTGAAAGCATGACTCTCTTCTTTCTGGCAGACAAAGGAGGCAATCAAAGCTGAAACCCATGCTGAACAATTACAGCAAGCCAACAGTAGGATTAGGGTGGGCTACTAATTCTAAGACTTTCAAATCCATCAAACTGCAGAGTGAATCTGGCCCCAAACATAGGAGCAGGGCCTAAATTATTTAGCTTATATTTTGGGTGTCTCCTGACCATGGCTCTCTGACCATGAACATCTCCTGTACTAGTCCCTCTCCCAGTCACTATGGGACTTTCACACTGAGAACCCTGAGATGCAGCCAATTCTTGGCTGTTCTGAGTCCCAGATTCAGCTGGACACTAGATTTTTACCATGCTGACTTGGTAGCCCTAACTTGTATGATTCAACTCCTCTATTATTTTATCAGTTTGTCAGTTATGGTGGTAGCTAAAAGAGGAATACATGCCACTTTTTGCACTGCTAAAAGTTCATGAAAAATGTTCTTTGTGTTAGGCAGGATCAACTCACCAATAATAAAGGGTTTCATAGCTTTAGTAAGGCAGTTAGCCACTAAGAATGATGCTTTCAGTGTAAATGTATTTAATTAAATATCAGCCTTCAATAATTGCTTTTGTTCTTTGTGTTCACATTTTTTTCTTTTGAAAAACTCTGGGGGTTGTGTTTTAATGCAGAGTGCTTGGTTTTCATGTGGCAAAGCAGTTTTGAAGGTTCGATGGCATTGTTGGATCACTACCTGTAATACAAAAGGGTCCTGGAGAATGTGAATCACTTGTAGCGGTGAACTCATAATTTAAGCAAGACTTGGCATTTTCTTTTAAATGCAACATTTTTGTTGGAAATAGAGTCTTGTGCTGTTTCATCATTGGGTCTTTCCTCTCTTCAAAGAAGCTCTCTATTGACAATTGTTTTTTACTCGTTTTTGCAAGTGTTAGCTTCTAGAGTTACCAAAATTATGATTGATATGAGTGCATAGTGCAGGATAGATGCATAAATGGAAGTGGTAAATAAAATAATTGGTGGGCTATCCAACACTGATGGATTCTGGTGTTAAGTCTGCCAACAGATGAAGCTTAATTGTCATGCCACTTACTAATAGGGTTTTGATATGTCTTTAACCAATTGATTTGACATGGTCTTTATGGAGTCAAATCTCTCTGCTAATATTCATCTATATTTGTAGCTATTCCCCAAGTGCTATCATCACTGCCTCAGCTTCACCTGATATTACAGTCTCATAAGTAGTGTGTGACCTAGGTCCCTCACAAAAGGGTCTGCATTCCTAAAATAATCTGTCATCACTGCTTTGACAGGAGGCACAGCTTGGAGGTAACAGGAGCCATAGGGTATCAGGAGCGGATCAGGCTCTTTTTTTTTTTTTTTTTTTTTTTGCCTTTTCTTGAGATGGGGTCTTGCTATGCAGTTCAAGCTGGCCTTGAGCTCACTTTGTAGCAGGCTGGTCTCAAACTCGTAATGATCCTCCCACCTGAGTGCTGGGATTACAGGTGTGAGCCACCACGCCTGGCTCAAGGCTCTTGATCATATGGACAAATGTAATTATAGTTTATAGGATCCAGGAAGGTCAAAACTCTCTGGAAGTTAAGGCCACGAGTTTTTTGGATCACCATATTTATTGGGTTTCTATAGATTCAGTGGATGCAAGAAGTGGGAGATATGAAAGCCCATGAAAAAAGAAAGAATGAAGGCAGCAAATCTTGCTAATTAAGAGAACTGTTTGATCTCTAAAGTTGGCAGCTTCACTGCTCTGGAATAGGGAATGTCACCAACCTGTGTCCTTGGTTGCCTCAGCAGTGGTATTATCTTGTCTTCAGAGCACTGTGAATATAAGCTTTTCTAACACGGCCAGAGCCCCCTTCATGGTCAGCAGCTATACAGCCCAGTCCTCAACAATGGAGAATGGCTACAAATAAAGATGAAGCTTTGGTCACTGGATTGCCTCTCACCTCCTGCTGTGTGGCCAGTTCCTGATAGGCCATGGACCAGTACCTTTGCCCAGGGGTTAGGACTCCTGGATTAATCCATTGAGGAGGTTAGTGGCCTTAAAATCCAATCACCATGCCAGGAGTCTCTTAAGCCAGGCAAGCTGGCAATCAAGTCTAAGAGGCACAGCATTCCTTGGATTGGTGATTTTGATGGTGTGTGTGTGTGGGGGGGGGTAAATGAGATCTCCCTGTACTCCTATCCTTTTTCTCAATTTGCTGAAAAGACCCTTTGCTGAAAAGCAAAGTCTATGTTTTGAATCATGTATTGACATGAATGGCTGTCTATTTTGCCACCTATTTATATTAATATGAAATGTTATTATTAACTATTGAGCAAAAACAAAATTAAGAGAACACGCCAAATAATATATAATTTGAATTTAAGTATTTTGTAGTTCCATAGAAAACAATTTGTAAAGAGAGTTGATGCATATATTAGCCCAATTTTCTGAGAAGATAAATGACCCAATCAAGAACACTTGACTGTAAATAGTGAAGCAAGGATATGCAGCCAAGTCTATCTGTCATGAAGCATGGCTTAGTGCCCTTTAATGCCAGGTGGGAAATACTGGGAAGGAATGTATTCCGAAGTCAATGACAGAGTGATGCAAAGAATGGGGTTGGCACATGAGTGGGAAATTGGTTTCCAGGAAGCCATGATACACAGTTGCTGGTGTTACAGTAAAGCTGGAAGCAGACTGAACTCCTGTGTGGAATTAATGGTTCAACAACAGTTTATACAAGACCCACTATTTTCAGTTTCAGAGAACCAAAGTTCAAATTTTGTTTTGGAGAAACCACACTGGGCTATTGACTTTTAAAAGAATAAATAACCTTTATACCATCTTCCTATGAGGCCATAGTTTTGCAATATCTGTTGTCTTATTGATAGCATTGTTTTGGCTTATCTGAGTAAAGGTTATGTAATAAAACCTCCCATCCGTGGCAGTAATTTCTCTGTAGTTTTATAGATGGTGGCCTTTTGATCTTTCCTAGTTTCGTATTTTTTATGACTTATAGGCAAGGGAGACTTTAGACATAAGGCTAAAATTGCCGCTTCATTGTGAATGGGTTTACTTGAATGTTTATTTGCAAACTATATAGTTATGTGTTCATACATTTTTAATTTATGAGAATGTTATTTTTTTCTTTTTTATTAGTGCATGTTTGTGGTATATAATGTTCACATTCTGGGTGGAGGTGGTCCATGCATGCAGCATTTCTTAACTCCTTATGTCATTCCCTTTCCCACCCCTCCTCCATCTCTTGGTGCTCTTCTATAGGAATATTGCTGTAGTATATATCTCTTTTCAGTTTTTACATTTTGCTACCCAGGGATGTATATGTAAAAGGCTTCCTTGCTGCTTTGCCTACATTTAACCCACCGTCACTCATTAAGGTATTAGACTTTAACATAAGCAACTCCTCCCCCACTCCATTTTATCTGTCCACCCTCAGAGGATAATCACCCTTATAATGTCTAGCTCCCTGCTACCTTGAGCTATGTGGAAAATATCTATACATAGGCCTCTATGTACCTGTGTGAAAATGTCTTTGTGCTATATACCAATAGCAGCATTGTTGTCTTATAGAATACATGTTTTCTTCATTAGGTTAAATCCTGTTGGATCATCATCCAGTGATAACAGCTTAGATGGTGTAGTGGTTAATTGATTGAGACATGTAGAAGCTTTGATAGTGTGGTTACTCCTGAAAACTTTTGATCAGATCTCTTTATTTGGAAGCATTTGGCCAGATGGAAGTGGAGCTCTGGGTTGCAAGGATAAAACAAGGAAGAATGTGGTTGTTAAGAACAGAAAAATGAACTGAAGCCTTTCACCTGAAGGGAAGACTGTATTTGAATTGCAGGAGATTCTTGTTTTTTAGTCTTGCCATGTTAAAATTTAATGGGAAGCAAGGACTGTGATTGTAATAGTGCTTTTAATTTGATTTTAATGTCATTTTATATGCTTGTAATCAGGTTAATTAATCAAAGTGCTTTAACCTTGAATTTTGGTCAACCTTGGAACTTTTTGCCTTTGGTGTAGGAATGAAATAAGAATTGTACATATGTAATTGTTATATTAGTGTAAATCTGAATAGATCAAGACGTTAACATTTCACAAATCTGACACTAAAGACTGATTTAGGAAATGTGTACGATTATCAAGTTGAACAGGGGTGGATTATAGTGGATCGAAAACAAATCTGACATTAAAGACTGATTTAGGAAATGTGCATGATTATCAAGTTGAACAGGGGTGGATTATAGTGGATCGAAAACTGATGTTCAACTTAAAGATCAGCTGAACTGAATCAATGTGGTGCTAAGCAGGGGTCCCACCTGAGAATTGTTGTAAATATAAAAGGGGAACTGGAGATGTTAGTGTTGTTGGTTCTCCATAGTGTTGTTGTTTGGAGCTATTAGCTCTTTTGGAGTTGTTGATTCTCCAGGAGGAGCTTGTCATCCTGGCTTCCCTGATACGAACTCAGCTGTAATCACTGAAGAAGCTTGGGGCCTTGTCACTGAGACTGGCTGTGGTTCACTTTGGGGAGCTCTGGTCCTTACTTTGAGCATGGCTTCCTTGCTCTGGAGGGGAAATAATGTGCTGTTCAGTCTCCAGGAGAAACTTGCCACTCTGGCTTCCGGATATGATCTCGGTTGTTTCATCACTGGAGGAGCTCAGGACCTCATTGTTACTGAGGATGGCTGTGGTACTTTTCAGGGGAGCCCTGGTCCTTATTTTGAACATCACTTCTTGGCTCCAGTACAGAACTTTCAATACTAGTATAGACTTTCTAGCTTCCCTGCTGACCTTTGGGCCTTGCCAGCAGAGATTCATGAAGCAGACTTCATGAATTATTGTCGTGGGCTCTAGGCAGTTGGACTCATGGGAGGTACTTTCATGAGCTCTCGGTTTTCAAATAAACTCATGCAGGATATTGCCATGGGAGCCAGGCCCTCCACTGGATTCTCTAGGTCTTAAGTGTATAGATAGATTTCCTTCACTTTTTGTGTTTAACTCTTGGGTTACTATTACAAAATAAAACTATAAATCATGTGTTCTGTATTGTCTTATTTTCCTTGCACTCTGACTACGACAGATGCCCACCAGTCATGAAGGATAGTGTTCTTTTTTCATGTCTCTCAATCCTTGGCATCATTCAAACTTCAGATTTTTTGCCGGCCTGAAAGTTGTAACATGTTATCTTTATGAAAGTCCTAGATTACATTTGTCTGATTACTAATGATTCATATTTGTAGCCAATAATTCAACCTTAGTAAAGTTTATTCGCCAAGAAGAATCAGGTTGATCCTGTAGTTCTGGGTTTCTCTTGTACAATTTGTTCTGTTCTGTTCTGGGAGATGTAGGTATAGATCGATATAAAGATAGATACAGATATATGGCTATATTAACTTATTAAATATCACATACACTAAAATTCATTTAGTTTCAAATTTAATGGCTTGGAATATATTCAGAGTTACGCAACCATTGCTGAGATCCGCTGTAGTGCATTTTCATCAATTCCATTTCCAAATTCTGTATTCATTAACATTTACTTGCTGCTCCCCCCCAAACTCTCATATACCTCATCCCTGGGTAACAATAGATCTGCTTTCTGTGTCCACAGACTTCTGAACACTCACATAAGTGATATCATATGTAAGACTGGCTTCTTTTGCTTAGCATAATGTTTTCAAGGTTCATTCATTAAAAAAAGTCAAACAGAAAGAAAGGTAGAAATAATACAGAATTTAAAAAAAAACTTTTTGATGTCTGGCTATACACAGAGTCTGCCAAAAAAAATGAATATACATTTTGCCAGTTCACCATACTAACAAATGTCTAGAAGCTAATAGCTACTACTTTTGAGCACCTTTTGGCTCATGGTTTTAGAGGTTTCATTTTATACTTTGGCCCTGTTGCCTCAAAGGCCTGTGGTGGCCCAGCATGACAGGAGCATGTGGCAGAGGGAAGGCACTCACTTCAGAGCTGGGAAGAAAAAAAGAGGGAGAGAAAGAAGAAGAGACTGGGGTCCCATGGTGCCCTTTAAGGGCTGCTCTCAATGGCCTGATGACCTCCCGCAAGGCCCTGCCTCTCAGAGTTGTACCATTTTCCCAGATATCTCACTGGGAACCAAGCATTTACCCCATGGGCTTTTGGTGGACATTTCATATCCAAACTCTGGTGAGGTGGTTAGGAGATGATCTTACATTTTGACCAGCAACACATCCGTATAAACTCAGGCCTCTGGAGGCTGTGGGTATGGCTTAGTGCTACAGCAACTTATTAGTATGCATGAGGCCCTGGGTCCGATCCTTAGAATTGGGGAAAAAAAATCAAAGTTTTATAATTAAGAAAGAAGATCTGATTAAGCTTTAGCTGTCCCTGCCACAATATATAACAGATCTTAATAAAGACTACATCAGAATTTTTTATATTTCTTTCTCTATCTCTGTGATGCACATTGAAACAAACAACTGACTCTGGTTTTCTTTTCTTTTTTCTGGCTCTGATTTTCAGTACCTTAATTATAATTTAAAATTTTTATATAAGTCCCATAGGTTTTCATGTTAATACTTGTATATGTAAGATTTATATATTTCTTTAGGATGGAAAATATGTAATACATATATGAAAAAAATCTTAATAAAATGCTGGTCTTATTATTTAATATGCTTTGATTCTTTACAGGGATCATGCTCACATTTTGTTTTCATTCTCAGTACTTAGCAAAGTGTTTGACATAGAATATTATGCTAAAAATTGGGATACTTGAGCCTGGTATGGTGGCACAATTCCAGAACTCTGGGAGGCTGAAACCTAGGATCACAAATTTGATCCCAACTTGGGAAACCTAGTAATTTACTGAGAACTTGTCTTAGAGTAAAAAGTTTGAAAAGACTGTGGATATTGCTGTGCAAGGGCCCTGGATACAATCCCTAATGCTGGAAGGAAAAAAATCCCTGTCTGAGGTTATTAGTTCTATGGTCTTGGAAGATCTCTTTTTCTTTCAAAGACTGCATTTAATTTTTTTTTTTGCAAAGTAAAGAGGAGAGAATGAGAAGAAAATGAATTCAAAGATAGCTGTGAGATCTAAAATTGTTGGATGAGGTGCAAGCTACATGCATATATGGAAATATCACATGGAAAACTATTAATATTTAAAGTTAATATGTTTTAAAATAAAATTTAAAAACTAAAACTCTTGAATCATATTGAATTAAGGACAGAGAAGATCCTGGGTCTTCAATCTTCCAAGCCAAAGTTTTGTCAGAGTTTAGAAAAAGATGCCATAAAGGCCCCATGCCGACAGCACTGCTCTATTGTGATCCACGTCTACAGTAAGGCTGCAACATACTCTTCCTTTCCCTGGGCCCCATCTAGAAAACACATCTCCTCCTGGAACAAAGCTTTCGACAGCAGTTGCTAGAATGTGATCACTAGGTATATCTAAATTGTACCAATAAATGAAAAAAAAAAATAGACTGAAAGTAAACTTATCTAGCTTCAAGGTAATAAGCCAAAGTTGCAAAACAAATGATTTCAGTTTTGTATTTTCCTTCCTCTTGGAAGCTTTTGCCAGAAGGCATGTGTTAGTCAAATTCACCCTGATGGAATCTTACTGCTCATTTCTTTCTACTTTTGCACCTCAGGAACAGTGATATGATCTCCCCTTGATTTTTCTACCTCCAAGTAGGATAGGAATGTTTTTCTTTTTCTTTCTTTTTTAGGTCCCATATGCTTTATTATGGTCTTATCTTTTTGCCTGGAACAAGAAGTAGTCAGAGATTTATGCTGATTTCTCCAGTATATTTTACTTGTGGTACACATTAGAACAAGCAACCTTTGTGATTAGTTAAGGTTTTCAAAACAGATTATCAGGAGCATCTTGAAAATGTCTAACATTGATGCAATGCATGTATGTACTGAGAGACGGTGCAGTAAGAGGGTGTACTTTGGGTCAGGGTTCAAGTCTCTTCTGTTCCATTTTGAGGCCCAAGGGAAGTCTGTACTTTAAAATCCAGATAATAGTTCCTGCATAAAAGGACTGTTGTATGGCTGTTCAGATATGTAAGCTTTCTATAAAAGCTGATAGATACTATTGGAGGGAAAAGAAAGATGTTTATGGAGGGCAGAGGGAAGAACATATAGTAGCAATGAATTTGACTTTTATTTTATATTTTTAAATGGAAATAGAACAGTAATTAAGATCATTAATTTTGGAACCAGACTTCAAGCATTCAAGTCCCAGCTCAATCATTTACAAGCAAAGTGAGCTCGGGTAAGTTACTTAACCTCTCTGTGCCTCTTCTAGTAAAATAGGAGTGACAATAACCCCTTCTCATAAAGTTGTGAGGAGTAAATGAATCAGTATATGCACAACATTTAGAATCGTGTACGGATATCATAAGCACTTGTTCAGGTTAGTGTGATTGTTAATTTCCTGTGTCAACTTGGCTAGGCCAAGGTACTAAGATCCTAGATTAAACATCAGTCCAGGGAACACTTCTGTTACTTTGTGGAATGAAGTATTGTCTGATTCTAGAATTTAGATCTTAGACAAACAAAAACATACCAGTCTTTCTATGAAGGAATTTTTAAATAGAATTACATTTAAATCAGAGTTTAAATAAAGCAGATTCACCATCGAGAATGTGGATGGCCTTCATCCAGTCAACTGAAGGCCTTAAGAAAAAAAGACAAAATTTCTGTGAGGAAGGAACTGGGCCTCCAAATTGCCTCCACTATCAATTCTTCCCTGGGGCTCTAGCCTGCTGTTGCTGCTGGTCCACCCACAGAGTTTAATTTGGCTTGCTTTCTCTTTCTCTTTCCCTTTCTTGCTCTCTGTCTCTCTGTTTCTCTCTCTGTCTCTCTCTCTCTCTCAGTTTCTCTCTTTGTCTCGGTTTCTCTGTTTTTCTCTCTCTGTATCTCTGTCTCTGTCTCTCTCTTTCATTTCCCCCTCTGGCGAATTCTGACTAATTTAGTCAGCAGCTATTATTTCTCTTTACAGCATGAAGCAATACTCTTTGTTGTGGTTCTTCACAAAATGTACAAGTAATCAGTAATTATCAATCTTTCACATTAATCCTCTCAACTCTGAAGATTCAAAAAAAAGTAAGATTTTCCTTGAAAAGATACAAGGAAGCAAGAATGATCTCTGTAGGCTTGGAAATGAAGTTTGAGTGGAGTGAGGATTCACTTGGGGAATTTGTGGGACTTAGGTTGGTTAAGGATAGAAGCAGCCCTTGGAGAAGTTTGAATACTAGCTTAGAGGTTTAGGATTTATTTTTTCCATTGCAAGTAGGGAGTTAGTCAAGCTTGGTGAGACAATGCAAGATGAAAGAGTATCAATGGGTGTAGAACTGATTATGATCCAAAAGAAAAAGAAACCATGGAAAGAGAAAACAGAAGGCATATTGTTGAATCATGCTGTTACGTGCATTGGAGAGGAAGAAGTACGTTTACACTGGCCACATTTTGGATCACAAAGCGCAGGCTGATGCCCCTCTGAGTTCCCATCTGTCTTCCTTTGCTGTGATTCTAAATTTCAGATACTGGCTTTGTCTCTTTCTGTGATTTATGTGAAGGTGGGATGGGGGATAGAATAGCATTTTTGTTATCTTTTATTACCTGGCTCTTTCCTGGTTTCACTGTGGGAGAATGAATGTGGATTCTTTCTTTATATTAACACATCTTTAAGAAATAGTTCTTGCTCTCGCACTTCTCATAGAATAATATGTGCAATCCATTTATTTGAACTTTGAAAACTTTTTTCTTATTTTTTAAAAATCTAGATAACCCAAAGCCAAAATCTAATATAAAATTAACTCGTTTTAAGGTCTATATTTAACACTGCTGGGGGAAAAAAACCAGTTGGTTACTTTCCCAGAGTATGCTAATTAGCCGGAAAAATAATACTTTCTTTTCTGCTATTGGAAGAAGCAGTGACAAATAGAAAAGCAGCTTAGCATCTACACCCACTTAATGTAGAAAATAAAGAAATGCCTGCCAAGAACTCCTGCATTGGGTTGCTTGACAACCACTGAAAATACTGCCTTTCATCACCTCTTTCAATGCTTCCTTGTAACCCAAACTAATCGACATGACACAGCATAGAGCAATGAGTTTAGAACTAGATATCATTTTCAACAGCTTAGAAGTGCATAAGCTTCTAACATTACGATTTTGAAGAGAATGGCAATTTCTCTAACAATTTTTCCTAATATTGTGTGCATTTTTCTGTTACTATATATGTGGATTTTCCCCTGTCTTCTTCCTCCTTCAAATTACTTGTTCATTGATTTCATTCCTCTGATAAAAGAGTATTTAATATTGTTTATGAGGCTCACAAAGGATTTTTTTTTGGCCCGTTTCAATCATAACCTAATGGCATGGCTTTAGCATATACTACTTGATAATAAATACTGAGTTTTAGATCCTTAAAGCTATAATTTTTATTGTGTAATTCTGTACCATTTCCCACAACAAGAAGGGTATATTAATTTAAATTTATTTATTTGTGTTTTGCTTAACAGGGTTTCCAAGTGTTTTCATTGTTCTTTAAACACATTTATAGGTTCCTCCAATAGACTCTAAAATCTCCATTGAATAATAACTCTACTTATTTTTATGGGACACATATTTTCTACCTAGTTGAATTCTTGCAGCAGTTATCAGCCAGGGTAGGTTATATTTAGTGCCATTTTACGGATAATTAAACAAAAGCACGAGGAAGTTATTTACTTGCTGCAAGTTCCTTATTGTTCAAAAGTAATGCTGGGCTCCTCCAGGGGTGCAAATATGTGTTCTCAAAGATTAGAAAATATTTCTTCTACCCTCACTCTTTCTTGGTACTCTTGTATAATATTTGAATAGCTGATACTAACATTATACTCTGTCAATTATTTCTCTTTGTTCCTTTGCAATTGTTGCAAGAGCTGAGACCATGTTTACAGCTTTTACTCATTGCAATACACCTAGAGCCTAACATAGTACCTCATGTAGTAGGACCTCTATGAGTATTTACTGAATAAATGAAAAAAAATTCTCTGTAGTTTGTGAGAGGCTCCTGGTTTGATTTAATCCCCAGCATGGAAATATGTTTTTCCTCAAAGACTAAAGTTGCCCTGAGAAAAATCCAATGAAATGATTTTAAATTGGAGTTATTATATGTATCAGTTGAAGTGGGAAAGTTAAGAAAACATCCTACATGACTGTCTTGAGCTAGCAATGCTATCTTCTTAATACTCACTCAGGACCCAGATGAAGGAGAAGCCATCACGGGAAACATCATCTGTTACAATGAGGGGACATTAGGCTTTGGAAGGTCCTGAATAGGAATACCCAGATGCTGTTTTCTCCTTTTCCTCTTCCTCCTCATCCTTTTCCTCCTCCCTATTCTTCTCTCTATCCCACTCCTGCTTTTCCACTCCCCTCCTTTTCTTCTTATTCTTCCTTTCTTCAGTTTTGCACTACTGGGGATTAAGTACAGGGAGTGCTGAGCAAATCCTCAGCCCTTTTTATTTCCTGTTTATTGAAACAGGATCTTGCTAAGTTGCCCAGATGGCCTCAAATCAGTATTTTCTTATCTCAGCCTCTTGGGTAGCTGGAATTACAGTGTGCACCACCATCCTTGACTGTCCATTTCTAATTTTTAAATAAGAAATAAATTGAATCTGCATTAGTGAATATTAATAGAATTATCAATTCTTTATTGCACAATGTTTGGTTTCCACAAGGGCTAGAAATTATTCAGGAAAACTGGTAAAATTCCATTCTCTAGTCTAAATCTTGAATGCTTTACTCACTACTCAATGGTCCTAATATTTTATTTTTGATAAGCCACTACATTTCAATTTAGTCAAAGCCATATGAGTTGTTTGGGATACAATTTACTATAGTCAATTAATTTTCAGCAAATGGTTTTTCAAAATAAAAGCTGGAAAAAAAAAGAATTTAACTCAATGGAGGAATGGAGTGTTGTAGTCACTTATTTTGGATATTATGCAGTGGTCACTGCAAGTCAGCTCTATACTAAATTCTATTTGTAGTATATTTAACTGTGCATAAACTTTTGGCTTTTTTCCTCTTCTTTATTTTTATTTTTTTGTGGTGCTGGGGAGGAAACATAGATTCTACACCATCTGATCTAGGTAAGAGCTTTACCACTGAGCTAAACTCACTCTACTTAGATTTTTTCTTAATCAACTGTGGTTCGGTATGAAATGATATGATTCTCATATGTAGTTCCAATGACTTTATTAACATCAGAGATATTCTTCAGGACAGTCTAATTTTGCTTATCATATGAGTATTATGACTATTATATAGGCTATTATAGTAAAGGAATATAGCAAATGTTAGACATGCAATTTTCAAGGGCTTAAAAAAGTCAAAGCTTCAAAGATAATTAAAAGTATTTTGTACTTCAAGTATAAAATTTCCTACAACAGTTACCTTGTTGAAGAAAAAAAACCACCTTTGTTAACAAAAGTCCTTCAATATCTGGAATGAAATTTGATCCAAATGTTTGAAATGTTGCAATACATGGTACTACATTATTAATTTATAGATTAAAACATAACTTCACTGGAATTCAACTACCAAAATTCTATTTCAAAAGGAAAGACCTTCACCAAAGAAATGTTAGAATGTTACTTACACTACTTACCATAGTTCCAAACTCAAAACTATCCTAACATCCATTAGAAGAATCAATTCATAAATTATAGTATAATTATAGAATGCAACAAAAATGATCTACAACTGCATTTAAGTAAAATGTTGAAGAAGCCCAACACAAAAGAATGCATGTTTTATGATTTCATATATCTGAAGTGTAAAGACAGAAAAAAACTTATCTATGTTGTTGCAAATTTGCAGAGTGCTGCCCTTGGAAAGAAGCAGTAGCTAAAAGGAAGCTTGCTGGGGCTCCCAGGTGTTACTAGCGTTCTGTTTTTTGATCTGGGTGCTGGTTACAAACGTATGTGTATGTTGTAAAAATACCTAGAGCTATATATATGCTTAGATTACATGCACTTTTCTGTATGTATATAATATTGCAATAATAAATTTTAAAAAGAAAACAATCCAGGAATCCACAAAAATTGGTTGCCAACCCAACGTAATCCTCCAGGTCATTACTAGAATTTGTGAGTCACTGATATGAACATGACTCTCTAAAAAGATTACTGGGTACATTGGATTCCAAACAGTTGTCCATAACAATTTGTCTAGACCTAAAATATCCAAACTAGCTAATCATTTATCTTTAAATTCTGCTCTCTGATTTTCTCTACCTTCAGTGATGCTACTGTAGTTTAATTCGTAGCATTTCCTACTTTAAATCTCATCTGCTGCAATCTCTTTATGGTCTCCCTATAGCTTACATACGAACTGAAATGACTTAGAGTCTGTAAACCACGTCCCTTGACTCCTTTGCTTCAAAGACCTCAATAGAGACACAGTAAATTTAAAATGCAGCGCAAACTCTAGAAGCCCTATTTCTTTCACCTACTTTGCAGCTCGCTGTTTTCCCTCTCCCTCACTGTACTGTACTAGGGCACACTGACCTGCTCCTTCTTCCAAAAGCCCAAGTGTTCCACCTCAGCAGTTTCTTCATGCGGTGCCCTGTGCCAAGAACAATCATCGCTTCACTGTTCCAACGACTGCTTATTCCCTCACTCCGGACTCGGCTTCCATGCACTCCACTTTGCATTTATCATATGATGGGCCCACCCATACCTCATCTGTTTCCTCCCTTGACAGATTTCTTATTTTATACGTGCTTATTTACTTGATAATCTTCCTCTTTTTTTGTTCCTTATTAGACTGCAAATTCTGACAGCAACACTCATGCTTCGCTGGGTTGCTTTTATCTCTCCATTGCCTACCAAGTACCTGACACACGCCAGGTCCTTCCTAAGCACAGAAACACCGCGGCGAATGAATGAAGCGACAGTCTCAAAGGATCACAAGACGCTTGTTTGTTCAACAACGAAAAGCGAAGCACTGTGAATCTGTTAAAGAGTACGTAAGAAGAGCTAACGTCTTTCAAATTCTGAGCCCAGGCAAAGTACCCTTCTCTGTTTCCCAGCTGTCATAATAACCACGGCCTGGCCCCAGGAGACAGACCCTCCTCCCCCCTCCACCCCCCCTCCCTCCCGAGGGAGCTGTATCAGGTTCGATGGCCCCGCCCACTTTCCGGGCGAGCCTCCCAAGCCGCAGCTCTCGCCACGAGGGGCGGGGCGCCGGCGCAAGCCGCCACTGGTCCAGGTTGACGTCGTCCTGCAATGCTCTGCTACATTGCAGAGTCAAATTGCAGAAGCGAGAGGCTCGTTCCTCTAGGGGTCCGCGATTCGCTGACGTCGAGGGCGGACGCGCCGCCGTGCTGAGCGCCGATTGGCCAGAACTGCAGTCAGTCAACGGGAACACATCGCCCACTTCTTCGTCTAGCCGAGAGGTGGCCAAAAATTTTCGAGAATTTCCTGGAGATGAAGTAGAGCCTCCTTTAACAGCTTATTGTGGAGGTCCGAGTCAACGGGGAAGACAGTCTTATTACCGACCAAGACAACGCCTCTCTGCCCTCCAATAGCTAATTTTAAACTCCTGGGACTACAATCTCGGAGAGGTAAGCATAGAGTGCAGTCCCTTTACCGTGTCGGCCTGATGCTGCTCTGGGAGGCCCGGAGTGAGCGCGGAGGACTCCCCGGGAAGGGGCTAGAGGAAGGTCATTCAGTTTCTCCAGCCTCCTCGGGCCGCGCGCGGGCTGGCGGGGAGCAGCGTGGCGGGGCTGGGCCGGGCTTGGGGCCTGGGCTCGGGCTCGGGCTCGGGCTCGGGCTCGGGCTCCGGAGGATGCTGCGGGGTCTGTGCCGCGTCGCCGCCCGGGGGAAGCAGACGTGGCGACCGCGGGATCCGAACGCCCGGAAGGAGGCGGGCGGGTGCCCGGCTGCGGAAGGTGTGGGGGAACCGAGTTCTCCGCACTGCTGCACTGGCGGGAAGGTACTTTCCTGCCGAATGTCACACGGGTCACTCAGCTGTTACGGCCAGCAAATCCAGCGCGGAGCCCAAACCTATCCAATGGCAAGCTTTTCGGGAGATCCGTACAGAGAAGGATGCAGAACCCTGTTTGGATCAGATCCGAGCCTTGGGCTTTCCCTTGCAAGGACAGCATTGAAGTCTTAGGCCTAGAGCCTTGACGATGCCATTCTTAGCAGCTGCGAAATCCTGAGCAATGACAAAAGCGGGGACCGTAGGTGGAGACTGCCAGGGAATACACAATCTCTCAAGTGGTTGCCCTTTCCGAGCGTCTGCAAGAGAGTGCAGCAAGCCCCTGTCGGTTCTTCGTACCTTTTGCCAGGGCGGGGGAAATAATGAGGTTGTTGGGCAGTATCAGAATGAGCTACTCCAGCGACAATGAGAATGAGCTTGAAAACAGCCACAATTAGCGGTGTCCTGGTTACGCAGCTACAGTAGGAAGGCGCGAACTGAGGGCAGGTGTGACTTTTGAAGGATACGGAAATTCGGAACAGACCCACCACCGTGTAATAAAATACTTTAGTTACAGTTTGGAGCCCTGAGTTTTTGTTTTCCCCCTTGCAACTTCAGTGACTTTCTGTTGATCCGTACAGACACCTTCCTTCACTGGAATCTTAGATAAAAAAAGGGGGAGGTGCTGGTGATGTAACATAGAATAGGAAAATTCTGAGACATAAAGTTACAGGATTGGAATGTGGTCTGTGGTTTGTGTTCACAGTTTAAAAAGATTATCTACAGGATGAGAGTAAGAAATACTTCTCACTGCTCCGATAATCTTTTCGTTATTTGCAAGAAACCTACATTCGCCATCAAACCTAAGGGACCTTTTGTTGTTTTATTTTTTCCCCTCAAGTAGACTAGTACATTTTCCTTCCTTCTGGCAGTGGAAGGCTTTTGAGTCCTACAGTCTATGTTATTTTAGTTTATTGGGATTCACCCCACTCCCCTGTACACCCAAAGATCAGTAAAACAACAGAAACAACCAAAACTTAGTTTAAGAATATTAAACATTACTTGTGTTTACTTGTGTTTGCCACTTCATAATAGACAGGTATGAATAGTTTCTTTAAAAATTTTTTTTTCTGGAAAGGTAAAGTCTAAGGAGCTATCAGTAGTAATGATCTTTCCAACTACTGAATGATTTTGTCATATGCTTTACAATCTGCTCTCCTGACCTGGTTTCAACACTCAAGAACAGTGTATCTTAAATATCAGTGCCATATCTTGGCAGAGGCAGTGCCTCCTTTTCCTAAAAATGAAATGGGCAGCAGTAAGGTGTTACACCACTGAGGGATGACAAAGAGCCAAGAAATGCAAAATATACTAAAATTGGCACAGCGGTTTTGTAGTTTTTTCTGTGGCGTTTCTTCACTTCCCTTTGATTTGTAGATCAAATTTGTGCTTAAAATGACTACAGCTGAACTGGGGATAGAGTGTGGTGGTAGAGCTCTTTCTTAGCATCTGCAGGCCCTGGATTCCAACCCCAGCATCCCACATACCAGAGTTTGTCAAAAGACAGTTGTACTTTTTATCCTTCTTGATGGTTTTGACTTGAGATTTTGTCTTGGGATATGGTTTTCCGCATATGCTTTCATTTAGAATTCCAACGTCCAGTTAATTTTAATTTTTAATTATTTTGGGATACCAGGGGTTGAACTCATGACCTCACATCTACCAAGCAGGTGCTTCTGCCACAAATGTAACTCCCTGGCATTATTTTTTATTTTTTAAGAGACACGAGTGTTTACCTGTTTTCTAGCCTTGGATCCTATGTTAGATTTAAAGTATCAGATTTAGGAGGAAGATGGGGAAGGCTTAGTCAAACTAATGTGGAAATGATGAAAATATTTTCAGGCAGTTATTTATTGACAGTAGCTAGAATATATAAGGTATTTTGTGTGTCTACTCACACATTTCATATACTTTTAAAATTTTATTTGGTTAATTCATAAAGTAAATTGGGAGCCATAATTTTTGTTGTTGTTTTGTTTTTTTTTTGTTTGTTTGTTTGTTTTCAAAGGGAGATACTTTGGATTGAACCCAGGGCTTGGTGTACCTTAGGCAAGCACTGTACCACAGAGTTACCCCCCTCCCCCCAGCCCTTTAAAAAGATAATGTCTTCCTGAGTTCCTCAAGCTGGCCTTGACCTTGTGATCCTGTAGCCTCAGCCCCCAGAAAGGCACAATGATAGGTGTGTCTCACCACTTATGACAAGCTATATATTTTTGTTTTAATTAGGAAATAAAAAGTAATTTGGAAAATAGTTTAAGTAGATGATTATCTGTTTTCTTTTTGCATATGACTACTAACATGTTTTAGATTATGTAATACATTGTGCAGCTAGGATTGCAGTTATTTATTACTTTCTTGCTTAGCATAATCTTTATTTTACCAGTATAATGATATGTGGATATGTTCTTTCGCTTTCTGTTTTCTTAACTTTTGCTCTGACATACTTTTGTTTAATTCAGAGGGCTTTCCAGTAGATTTACTTCTGTCCTTTGACTTGTTTGGATGATTTAGCATACAAAGTTTGTCTATAATTATTAAAATGGTTTCTAAAAAGAAGTTATCCTTGATTCTCCATCAAAAGATTGGCAAAATTCTCCTTTGCCTATTCAAAAAATTTCTGAGTGACTGTGTTTCTTAGTTGGTAAATGATAAACTTACCCAGATTCATAATTGCTGAATGAATTCTTGGGAGTTTGTCAGTCTGTGCCCCACTCTTTACAATGGAAAACATTGATATTTTTTTTTTTTAAAGAGTTTTGAACTGGGAATGGTGGTGCAAATCTAGAATCCCAACAGTTAGAAAGGCTGAGGCAGGAGAATTACAAGTTCAAGACCAACCTGGACAACTTAGTGACTTAGTGACACATTGCCTCAAAATTAAAAATAGAAAAGGAGCTGATGGTATAGCTCAGCATGTACTGGGTTCAATACCCAATACAACAATGAAAAAAGGGGACATTGTTATTTTTCACATTTGAAATTCTATTCCTTGCCTGTTCAGTGCATAGTCATTTCCATGAACATCTGGAAAGTGAGGCAGTCTGGGATGTCAGTTTCCAAGTTTGAAGCTGTGGAGGAAACATTTCTTTGGTGTGCAGATGTTTTTTTTCTTTATTCTTGTTCCCCCCCCCCCCACCCCTTTTGGTGTTGAGGATTAAACCCAAGACCTTGTGCAAGCTAAGCCTGGCTCTGCCACCAGAGTTTATATAGGCTTAAAGTTGTTACTTAGCTTGGAAACACAAGATAGCTTTCACTGGTTTCTTAAGGAATCTGGCAGGAATTAGTATACTTTTGTTTTACTGCTTTTGGAGGAGATGAAACTCCTAATAGAGCATGTCCTGCTCCCCTAGATGATGTGATGCTGATCTAGTTTTGTAGTGGTAATAAATCATCTGCAAATCTGACTCACAGTTAACCTCTTACAATAATGCACTTTCAAGTAGATGTTTTTCCATAGCTACTCCGTTGACTTTCTGAGATGATTACATAGGAAATATGTAAGAATGAGGCCAAGTCAGTGATTGATTTTAGTCAATATAGGCTTTAGGAAACTGGGACCAACATTCCTTTTATTTTATTCTTAAATAATGTTTCCAGTAAATGTGTGTTCTCTGCTGAGAATGCAGTTGTATTTTACCATTTTAAAAATTTGAGAGGGTTAAGAAGGAAAAAAGGACAAGGATATCTTAGTAAAGCTACAGGAAAACCTTAATATTGATTTGATTGTAATTCAATAACTATTCTTTAAAGTAAGTACAGGACTACCATGTAGGCCAAAGCTAAATGTGGCATGCATGCCTTCACACTGAAGCCAAAAACAGTAGTTCACTTAACTTTGGTGCATTCTTCTTGTGTGTTTTCTAATACATGTTTTTATTTATAAAGCTTCATTTTTTGTATGGTATTAAGGTGCTTTGGGAATTTTCTCTATTAATGATTAGCACTTCTATTACTTTCTAGATTATACACAGTGTTACGGTTGATACATTGTGTCAACTTGAGCAGTTTAGAAGTTTCACTGACTCAGCAGGGAGCCAGGGTTCTTCCTTTATAAATATCCTCATCCTGTACACAGGAGGGCAAGGAGATTTTGTGAGTGCTACACCTGCAAGGGGCGGGGTGGTAGAGATGGGGTGGGGGGCAAGTGTGGCCCTGTACAATATAAGGGAAGAGAAGAGATTGTTTTCTCCCTTTTGCTCTGGCTGCTGTCTGGAACTGTTGCCCCAGTGTCATGCCACCCTGCCTTGGAGCCAGCTGATTATGGACTGAAACCTCCACAGTGAGCAAAATAAACCTTTCCTTCCTTTGTTTTGGATGTTGGGTATTTTGTCCCAGCAAGGAGAGAATTCTTGAAATTTCTCCACGAGTTGTCACCTATATTGTTATTGCTGCTGAATAAAATATGACCTCTGATTACTCTGTTTTCTGTTATTTTAACAAAGTACCTGAGGCTGGGTAACTTCATAAAGAAAAGGTTCAAGGCATTGGCATTAGCTCTGGTGAGGGCTCTGGTGAATGGCATCATCACAGCAGAAGCACTTTCTGAGAGGGAGAGATCACACTGCCAGGGCAGCACATGACCAAGAATGATTTGGGGGCCAGGCTCAGGCATTTCTTTTTTTTTTTTTTTTAATCGGTACCAGGGATTGAACTCATGACTGCCTGCTTTCAAGGTAGGCGTTTATGCCGCTGAGCTAAACCCCCAGCCCCGGGGGTAACCAAGGCTACTCAGTCCGAGGACATGGAGCCTCAGAATCAGAGGGACCAAGGATGTAGCCCCAATCTGCGACTGAAGTGCTGGAAGCCCTTGGAGAGTCCCTGCTGTGTTGAAGCATGTGGAGGCTGATGTTAGCTGGCCGTGGCAGCCACTCAAGAAGAATAGGGCATGGCATGTGTCCACTTTTTGTTCCACGGGGCCCCCAGCCTGGTGGATGGTGTGTCCCATATTCAGGGCAGGTCTTTTGGAAACATGCTCATAGGCACATGTAGATGTTGCCTTACCATTTTCTAGGCATTGCTCAGTCCAGTCAAGTTGACAACCATGATTAACCATCACAATATCAAAGGATGTCCTTAGGAATCTCATCAGTTCTTCTAATTTTACCCTTTATATTCAGCTGCATTGGTTTCCAAAAATTGATTTGAAAGTGATTACATAACCCGTGTAATGCATTTTCTCATAGATGTGCTCCAGCTGGTTGATGTGTGTGTGTGTGTGTGTGTGTGTGTGTGTGTGTGTATGTTATACCAGCGTTATGAAATCTTACACTATCCTTTCCAGTTAATTTTTAACTTGCAACCTAACAGTAAGACTGGGTATGTATGTAGCTCAGTGAAAGAGTATTTGCCTAGCATGCATAACACTATGGGTTTGGTCCCCAGCACTGCAAATTAATTAAGTAATGAATCAAAGTAAAAGAAGGAAAGACAGGGAATGGTTTTTTGCTTAGAATATTTATATTGGAAAACCATCAAAGAGACAGCCCTTCCTGCAGGCTGTCAGAATTTCCCCTGGCAATACCCAGTAATGCCAAGGCAGGCTTTAAGTTTGCACTTAAGTAGATACACAGAGTAATAGTTTCAAGCAATGCAGTCTTAGCCTATTATAAGCAGTTTTACCTAGCTGTATGTTTCTTTTTTTGTTTCTCTTTTAGGAGACACAGATATTTTTACTATTTGTGCTTTTCTTTGGAGTAATCAGATTAAAGAAGGGAAAGTGTTACTTGCATTTGTAGTCCTCCTACCTAAAAGAGTGGCCTGCTAATTCTGTTATCACCAGAGAGCTGGTTAGAAAAGCAGAGTTCCCAGGCCCACCTTATACCCCACCTCATAGCAACTGAATGAAAATAAATAATAAACAAAAGCCATTGCACATTATCAAAACCCTGGAGTGATTGCAGGTTGAAGTTTGAGAGGCACTTTAAGTGTGTTCTACCTCATGCATACTATCACATTTTATAGAATTTAAGTAGTATGAATTGAGTAGGTAAATAGATTCACTGTGCTTAGAAGTAGGCTGCTGGGTGTCTGCCTAATATATAACATAAATATATATTTGTTAGCAGATACTCTGTGGCTTTCATTTTTTCGCAGTGTCTAATAACATTAATTATATTCAAAATTATTGACTCAGTCTCTCTTCCTCTTTCTCTTCGCAGCTGTATCGTTTCTTGTGAAGACACTTCATTATTGTTCATTGCCCTTTCCCTCATTCCTGAGGCCTTTGGAGTGGAGTTATGTCAACTGCAGCCTTGATTACTTTGGTTAGAAGCAGTGGGAACCAGGTGAGGAGGAGAGTGCTGCTAAGCTCTCGTTTGCTGCAGGACGACTGGCGGGTGACTCCCACGTGCCACAGCTCCACCTCAGAGTCCAGGTGTTCTCGGTTTGACCCTGATGGTAGTGGGCGTCCAGCTACCTGGGACAGTTTTGGGATTTGGGATAACCGCATTGATGAGCCAATTCTGCTGCCACCCAGCATTAAGTATGGGAAACCAATTCCCAAAATCAGCCTGGAAAACGTGGGCTGCGCCTCCCATATTGGCAAACGGAAAGAGAATGAAGACCGATTTGACTTTGCTCAGTTGACAGAGGAGGTCCTATACTTTGCAGTGTACGATGGACATGGAGGACCTGCCGCTGCAGATTTCTGTCACACTCATATGAAGAAATGCATTACGTACGTACACTTACTTTCCATTTGACAATTCTCCTTTGTTTCCTGTTTAATCTTTTACCTTTTGGCTGAGGTGTCCTTTGTAAACTAAGTTACTTGAGAGGTTTTGCACTGCCACCCTATGAATGAGAAGAAGTTTATGCATGCCTTTCCTTATTCTTAGTTAGTACCCCTTCAGAGATGTGTGTCTTAATAACTCCCTAAGGAACACATTGAGCAGAACATATACTACTTTGTGATGATTTCTCACAAATTAGTGTAAAATGCATATTATAACCTATGAAACACCTTTACTCCTATTAATGCAGGGTGTATAATAAGTGTTTCAATAATGGTACTCTCAAGTGAGATGTGAATAGTTTTGAGTACTGGTTGAAAGAGCTTTGTACAGTAGTATTAGTGTGCGGAAAAGGCATTTAATGTGGGCATTTTGAGGCCCTTTAAAATTTTATTTACTCCTATTGTTGTATTTTAAGAATCACTATTGCTAGAATTGATAGAGAGAAGACATATCACAGAGTTATGACTGTGTATTATGTGTATTTCTTATGTACATAGTTAGCTATACTGTTCATCACTTGATTTAGGTATAAATTACCTCATTCTACAACTCAGTAGTATAATTGATTTGTTTTTTATTTTTTTACAGTACTGGGATTGAACCCAGAGCTACTCCCCCAGACTTTTAAAAACTTTATGTTCTGTTCTTGTTTTGAGACAAGGTCTTGTAAGTCACTGAGTGAGTCCTGGGCTTAGTCTTAGGATCCTCCAACCTCAGGCTCCCACAGTGCTGGGATGACAGGCATGTACTACTGAACATAGTTTGGTGGTTTAATTTACTATGAAGAAACTCTTGATCTCACAGGGTTGTAGTTGTGAGAATTAATTCTTTAAGAATAGGCACTTGAAGTTGGGTGTGGTATCACATGTCTGTAATCCTAGCCTTCTGGAAGACCGAGGCAGGGGGATCAAAAGTTCGAGCCCAGCCTCAGCAGTTTACCAAACCTATCTCAAAATAAAATATAAAAAGGGATTTGGAGTGGTTGTGCATACCTGTAATCCCAATGTTTGGAGGCTAGGGCAGGAGGATCTCTGTGACTTCTAGGCCAGCCTGGGCCACATAAGTGCGTTTAAGACCAGCTTGCACTACATTCTGAAAGCCTGCCTCAAGAAAAAAAGCCGAAAGGGTGAGGGGACATTGGGGACAAGCTTGTGGGAAGCCCTTGTGCTCAGTGTCCAGTACCTCAAAAAAAAAAGGGATTGATTGATTGAGGTAAGTAGTTTATCACTGGACTACATCGCCAGACAGACTGTAGTTTTCCTGACCCTAAAAGCTTATCACATGCAGGAAGCTTTGAGTTCCATCCTAATTCCCAAACATTCTAATACCCAAAACAAACAAGCAAACAAATAAACAAGTACATTTTTAAGAAGTCTCTTGTGTGTAATGACTGTATAAAATGATCATGAAGAGAGATACCCACAGTAAAATGATTTTTCAGGGCTTTCTTTGCTCTCTACACAGGGATTTGCTTCCTAAGGAGAAGAACTTGCAAACTGTGTTGACTTTGGCTTTTCTAGAAATAGATAAAGCCTTTGCGAATCATGCCCACCTATCTGCTGATGGTACGTAAAGCAATCACATTTCTCAGAATGTTGGGGAAATGGGGGTAAAAAGGAAACCACCCAGCCATGGGTGTATATTTTTTTTGTAAGGAAGCTTATATAGAAATGATTTTATATATGCTGTTTGGAACACAAACTAATATTAATACCTCACTTTAACATAAGAATTTTTCAGAAAGGGAACCTCCTAATGTTCTGTTATTAGATTTTTTTAATCTTAAGAAGGTTTTAGAATGTTTTCATCTGTTTGATTTCTTGCTTCGTGAGGAAGATATCCATACTTGGGAGAATACTTTCCCCTTGATGAGTCTGATGAGCAAATGCTAAAATACTTGGATAATTACATCTACCAGGGCAGATAGTAATTGTTCCAACAAGATAATCACTAATAACTCCTAGAGGAAATTGTTAGATAATATGCAGTTTGTATAATCAAAAGGAAGACATTTTTTTCTACTTTTTAAAGCTCAATCTTGCAAATTTTCTGTTAACTGGTGATTATTTATATTTTTGTTAAATCTCAGAGCATGCCAACTGAATTAAAAAGTGTGTATACTACATGTCTCTACATTTTGAAAGTAAAATGTTTTGGGTTTTTACTAGATGTATCACAACCATTTCAGGAAAATGCAGCCAGCTAGTTAGCTGACCAAAATGTCTTGTTTATAATGTTAATCCTGAAAATTTAAGAGCAGCCTTAAAATGTATGCCTCAGCGCTGATTTGAAAGTGAATCACGCAGTAATATTAATCTGTATTTGTTTCATCCTTTCCTTTTAAAGAACATACTACAGAAATGTCACTTTCAAATTTTCAGCGATGCACAGGGATAGGAACTCTCTCCATTTCTCCGATAGGAGCTGAAACCCAGAGAAAGGTCAGTTCAGTTTAGGGCTGGAATTTTCCCGGGTCCCAGTGTGACTTTTCTCACATGAGTATTTAATGATGAGGAGAAGGTAATTCTGGGATGGCTCTGTTTGCCAGAATGAAAGGCTTCCCTACCTGACCCCTCTGTCGCAGTGCGTGGTATCAATCCTCTGACTCTGAGCATGCTACAAGCTCAAAGTCACCATACACCTCCATCCCAGCTCTTTCCTGCTCTTGTTTTTTTTTTTTTTTTTTTTGGTGCCAGAAATTGAATTCCTGACCTTGTGCTTGCTGCCAGGGAGGCACTTGTGCCACTGAACTAAATCCCCGGCCCTTTCTTGCTCTTTTTTGAGAACCTTACCGTCACACTCCTCAGAAAAGCATTCAAATCTGTTTTTCCTTTGTTTTATTTTAATTTGTACATTTAGTCTTCTTTTCTTCATTCCTTCATTCCTTTGAACAGCCTTCAATAAGATAGGAGGTGAGAGAGGGTAGAGATTTTGCCTAAGATTGAGCTCTTGTTCAAAATGGGTAAAACACATGAAGAAGAGGAGAAAATAAAATTTGTTCTATATTATAATTGTGAATTTTGGCATGCTCTTAGTTTACCCACTCCCAGCTTGGCTGTGAGTCTGGCTGCGTCACACACCTCACTGTTTATGAGTGGCAGTGTTTTGTTGGGGGTAGGTGCCAGCTGTCCTGCGAACAGCTGTAGTTTGCAAGGCAAGGCTGAGAAGGGCATGGTCCCGAGCGTTGGTGTGCAGCCAGCAGCCAAACACGTTAATCTTTCAGGGTGCAGTCAGCCTTTCTGAAAAGGATCCAGTCAGTGTTGATGCTTAGGATCGTCAGTATTAGACTAGATGAAAATTTGAAAGGACTTTCCTCATTTATTAAGTAATAAGTTATAATTCAAGAGATTCTGAACTTAGAGTATTTATTCAACTTGAGCATCTTAAAAGAAGCTTTCTATTGATTACTTTCTTCTCATAGCCAAACAGGCATGTAGGAAATTTAATCATAAACTAACTCATCCCTTAACAATGAAATTAAAATATGCTGTTTAGTTTGGTTCCTCTATCATATGCTTTAAAGCACTGATTTTAGAACTTCCATAAAGATATTTTAAGTTACTTTTTATTTAATAGCTATTTGTTTGAAAGTATGATGGGTTGAGATAGAATAATGCTTATAAGGTATGCTAATAAAATATGTCATACATAATATTCTTAAAATATATATTTATGTTATTATATATATTCTTAAAATTTATGCATTTTTAAAAATTAGTGTTTTGAGAACATTTAAAAGTTTTATTCTTAATAAGTTGCCCAATCTTTCAAAGATGTCAAAAGTTATCTTCTGGTATTGGGTCTTATTTTATCAAACATATTAAAGTCACTAGACACAAAATGCTGAATGTTAATTTTTCAATTTTTGGACTAAAACACCCCAAATCTATGTCATTATAGACTTCAAGGTTATTTAAATTGAAAAAAAAAAATGAAGTTTTTAGCAAGAACTAAAGCAGTATCAGTATTATAAGAGTGGATAATGTTCTTTGAAGCATATATGTATCTAAAGTAATATATAATCCCTATCTATAGATATATAAATATCTGTATTTCTCCAATGCTAGCCTAAAAAACATCTGTGGTTCCATAATTTGCCCTGTCTGCTTGCTTTCAACTTTTCCTTTGGTGTTAGGCCCATTTGCACAACTGTTGGACCTTTCTGGTCAGGGCAATGACCCATGCTTGCTTTTTTTTTTTTTTTTTCTTTTAAGTACTGGGCCTTGCAAAGTGCTAGATCACTGAGCTACAACCTAGCCTTTTTTTGTCACCATCTTTGAACTATTTTGTATTCAATTTATAATAGAAATGTGTGTTTTTATAATTATTAAGCCAGCCAGTAATTTCAAATACTATCCAATGCCTCTGTTGTTTGCAAATAGTCACTTAAAACAGACTAGGTAGTAGAAAAGTTAGATTAATAACCTACAATCCTACAAACCTTAAACGTGATTGTAGGTTGCTCAAGCTTTGAGAGCAGCAAACCTCTGCTAGATAAATGGGTCCAAAGGAGAAACCTACTCTGACATGGAGTGAGAGACACAAATGGAGGCACAGCTTGTCTCATTGGAAACATTGGGGCTCTTCATATCATGATATATTTATAGAAAAATTAAGCTGAAAAGTAACTAGGAATTTTTGTGTGTGGTCCTGGAGATTGAAACATATGGTCACTGAGGTACAACACTAGCCCATACAACTTTTTTTTCTTCCAGTACTGGGGATTGAACCCAGGGTTTTCTCATTGAGCTATATTCCTAGCCCCTTTAAACAATTTTTTGTGAGGCAGGGTCTAAGGTGCCTAAGTTGCCTAAGTTAGTATCCTCCTGTCTCAGCCTCCCAAAGTGTTTTGACTGCAGACCTGTCACCACACCCAGCCCCTGTGCAACATTTTAGAATGTTACATCACCAAACTGGGAAAAAAAAAAATAGGGATAGCATCAAAGAGAAGTTCTTATTGTGCTGTTACTGCTTCAGCTCGTTTGTTACTTTGGTTTTGGTGTTCCTGAATTGTACCTGTCTAGAAAACACATTTTTAATAGGTGGAGACTATTTGTTTCTAATATTGTTGATACTACACAGTTAAATAGTTACCTGCATTGTTATATTTTGAAAAGTATAGATTTTACCTTTATGTTGCTGTTCAAAATTGTGATCATTTTTCTTCTGTTGTGTTGACCTGCAACACTGGGGAAAAGAGAGAGCTGCAGAAATAGTCATTTTATGAATTCTATAAATTATAAACCTGTGTTAGTGCTCAAGAGCCTTACTAGCCTTTATTTAAATGTATTGAAAGTAATCATTCTACTGAAACACTGTTTCTAGATAATAAATCCCTGCATTGTGCACCATTAACAAAAGTGTTAAGCCTGTGTCTGGCATAGGAGGTGCTTTGACTCCTGCCTGGTAAATATTTAAATCTCAGTAATTTGGTGGTATACTGTAGTTCACATCCCATGACTGTGTACTGCTTGTCTGATGCAGATTATTTAGTGCTGTCCCTTGGAATTTACTCGTCTGTTATTGGAACAACTTTGATGTTGCTACCAAACAAATTTACAGTGTACTTTTTTTCTAACTCAATAATGGTACTTATTTACTGTATGGAAGACCAATTATGTAAGTGTGTGTGGGTGTATGTGTGTGCGTGTGTGTGTGTACAGATGTGTATATATTGACACCATTATGTTTTGCTACAAATGCATTTGCAAATAGTTTCTTCCTACATTGGAAGACTAAGAAAGACATTAGTCTGTGATTTAAAACAAAAATTCAACAACAAAATGCCATCAACTTGAGCAAGTTGAGTTTTCACATCATTAATTTGGCACTCCTAGAATATGATATAATTTGTTAGTGAAATTTTCACCAAAATAAAAACCCTTCCCCTTATTTTGCAGCTCTTTCTCTGCTCTCCCCTGTGTTGCAGGTTTGTAATGTTTGAGCAAAATTCCTGGGTGAATTTCCTATTTGCCTCTGTGCGTGTTATTTGTGGCAGAGAACTGTACGTGGTCACCAGCTCTAGACCTGGAGCCCGTGGACACTATATGCTGGGCTTCAGAGGGATCTGCTTAATTTTGTCTCAGGTGAAGGAGTCCAGCGGTTCCTAGCCTGGACTACTGGAAGGTTCCCACATCCTCTTTGTCCCATTAGTTGAGATGACTTGCAGTAGAAATTGTCCAGTGAGTGTTAAGAACTTATTGAAAGATGTCTTAGTTTTATAATTTTCTTATTAGGCCTGAAAAGTGAGAATTTTTACTTCTGTGTTAAATGTTAAGTGAAAATAAATGCTGATTTACTATTTATATTCTTAGATGCTTAGCAAATCAGTCTCAACAGTTAGTTTTGAAACTTTTCCCTAACCCTGGGATTTTGGAACTGTGGAGGTGAGTTGATAAAAACTCAAATTCTTTTAAATTCCTAAGTGGGACAGCCAAGAATTACAAACCTAAACCACTAAACTTTTGTTTATCAAAGTTTAATTCTTGTCATAGCCAATTAAAGATAACTTTTAAAAAAGCTATTACTGACTATCAAAGAGAAAAGTACAAAAATCTCTGGATAGGTAGCATTTCTCTTGCCTGGCTATTTAAATCATTTGAAAATAAAGCTGGCTTACATGCTAAAAATTCCATTGCTGTATAAAAATTCCATCATTGTATAGTGTCTGATCTCAAGTTAAAAGTTAATATTTGTAATATAAACATCACTGCTGTATATTTTGCAACAATCATAACATTGACACAACAGTTCCAAAATCAAGAGATAAGTGGCAAGATAGTACAACTATATTTGGTATTTTTCAATGAAGTAAATTCAGCATGACTATGAAAGATTAAGTAGAATTTATTCATGTTTTTCCATTTTATTTTTCTGATTAAAGCAGGCATTTTAATATACTGACTTGAAAAATCCATTGATATATATTTATGCATATATATAAACTATATATTTCTTTCAAAATATATTACAGATGAAGCTTTTGAAATTGTCTTTGTGAAAAAATTCTTGGAAATATTGAGTCTCAATGAATAATTCTTCATTTTTTTCTAAATTTACCTTTAAAGTCAAAATCATTCTTAGATGGTCACCTGAATATTTTTAAGTGCTTTAAAAAATTAACACTGTTACTAGAGATAATACCTGCTTTAAATAGTCCTTTTCAATTTCTTCTACTTTGCTTTACTTTTTAGCCCATAATTTTATAGTATCTCACTTTTGACAAGGCTCAATGCACCGTACATATTTTTTTCAACAAGTGGTTAAGATCTTAGGGCAAACACTACCAGAAGAAATAAAAGAAAAATGCAGTTTGATTTTTGATTTGGATGGAGTGAGTAGTGGCAATGTCAAGCCTATAACACTGAATTTTACTTGATCTCAGTCGGAGAAATTTAATATTCCTAGGATGCTCTGGGCAGAACCACAGCAATCACAGTTGGCAATACTATTCTGCATTTGGATACAGGCTCACTATTAGATCCTTTTGGTGCTAATAGTGTTACCTATACCACGTTTATGAGAAGCTAGAATTTAATTCTCGGCTCCTCAAATCTTCTGTTAACATAATTATGGCTGTGACTTTGTTTCATGTCTAGGGAAAACAAAGGTGAAGAGAAAAGAATTTGAATCTTCAACCATTTTAAAATATTTTGATGATGATTTATAAAATTTAAAAAACTGTAGAAGGAAAGAAAATAAAATACAGTATTGAAGAGCAAATAGGTGAGCCAGGCATGGTAGTACGGGCCTGTAATCCCAGCACTTGAGAGGCTGAGGCAGGAGTCTGAGGTCATTTTGGGCTACATAGTAAGCATAAGCCCAGTCTGAGCTATGTAGCAAGACTCTGTTTCAAAAACCACCAACAAAACAAAAGAAAAAAACAGCAAATAGTTGTCTTTCTCTATCTCTCAGCCTATTACTACATAATTTGTTATATTTTGTGGAACAGAAAAAGCTAATTTGATGATTGCAAAAAAGTCAGTTCAACAGATCTAAATCACCCTGTCATAGTAGGCAGCCTAATTAAACTTTAATACTTTGATTTTGACACCTGACTTGTACACATAATTGTATGTGTACATCATCATCATTATATGTTCAATTCTACTGTACTTTACGTGATTGGAAACCACTTTGGAGATAGTAATGCATTGTTTGCCAAATTAGCAACCTTTTGTGTTTGCATGGAGCCTTGTTATTATTGAATTAAATACTTGTTTCTCTGCATGCTGTTATTTACACAGTTCATTTGCATTTTATTTGCATAGCTCTAGTTAAATTAGAATGATACATCCCAGCATTAGTTTACCATGCTTGTGTTTTATTTTGTAATAAAAATTCTATGTCACATTACCTGACTCTCACTAACTGTATTCTTTTTTATAATGTTTGTAGCAACTCTTCTAACATCTGGGACTACTGCAACAGTAGCCCTGTTGCGAGATGGCATTGAACTGGTTGTAGCCAGTGTTGGGGACAGCCGAGCTCTTTTGTGTAGAAAAGGAAAACCCACGAAGCTGACCATTGACCATACTCCAGAAAGAAAAGATGAAAAAGAAAGGTATGCCACCATAAATCATGAATTTTTGTATGGGGTGATGTTTATAGTTCAAGAGGAAATGAAGTATTATTATTTATCTATTCAGTACCAAGGATTGATTCGAAGGCCTCTTACTAAGATAGGTTCCCACTGTTTAAATTTTTATATTGAGACAGGATCTCATTATGTTACTCAAGATGGGCTTAAATTTAGGATTCTCCTGCCTCAGGCTTCTAAGTAGCTGAGATTACAGATGTGCACCACTGTACCCATCTGAAGTGAAATTTTGCACTTTTTTGTGGTGATGAGGATCAAGCATAGGGCTTCATGCATGCTGGGCAAGCACTGTTCCACAGAGCTATATTCCCAGACAAAAGTTTAAAAACTGATGTCATGCATAAAATTAACAGAGATTTTTCTGCAATCATATCTTAGTCTGCTCATGTTTCTTGATCAGGATCAAGAAATGTGGTGGCTTTGTAGCGTGGAATAGTTTGGGACAACCTCATGTTAATGGAAGGCTTGCAATGACAAGGAGTATTGGAGATTTGGACCTGAAAACCAGCGGTGTGATAGCAGAACCTGAAACAAAGAGGATCAAGGTGAGAAAGGACATGCAGATACTTGAGATGCATGTGGAAAGAATGAATAAGCAGGCTTTCTTGGAAGATATAGCTGAACCAAAATGATTTTTCAAAGGAGAGTAATTTATAGAAGAGTAGACAAACTTTTCAGATAAGATACTATTTTCCTGGCCTGCTAGCTGTGAAGTCTTTGGTTTTTGTTTCACTCTTGCTGTGGAATTCTGATAGACTGACTCTGCTGTCCTTTCTTTACTGTGCCTGATCATTTAGTGTCATTCCAGCTTGGAGCTTCCCTTGACTTCACGTTTCCACCAAGCTGAATAACTGCCGCCTCTATTTCCATAGCTCGGCTGGTCCGAGTGCAGTGGTGTTTCCATAGCTCATTGCTCTTATTACCCTACTTTGCCGCAGTGCACAACTGTGATCTGATACTTCCTTCTTTGAAAACCTTGAGGCAACTCACGTAGTACTTAACAACTTCCAATGACAGAAAAATCTTTGTTCATTAGCTGCACGAAGGGGTTCTTAGTAGACCTTTCACTTACACTAATTTTATGTAAGAAATACTTAATGTGGGCCTTGCTGTTTGACAGGTTTGTTTCAAAAGAGGTACTACTATCCTCATTTTACGAGGAAAACAAATCTAAAGCATACAGAGGTCTGAGGCATACAAATGCTCATGCTTTTAGTGATGGAGAATGCTCACTCAGATGAAAAATAGGGTTTAAGCTCTTGCTACCTCATCATTTGGCTATCTGACTTTTTCCATTATGGTATTACTAAGTAAATGGTTTATCTTTGGTGGTGGTTGATACTTCTTACATTTCCACTTTTTGCCTATAAACAGATGACTATTCAGCAAGACACATAAATGATATCTTCCAGTTGTCAATATTATTTTAAGTCAAAGTCTGGTTTGTGATCATCTGTGTTGGTTCTGATTGCAGCTACAACATGCTGATGACAGCTTCCTCGTCCTCACCACAGATGGAATTAACTTCATGGTGAACAGTCAAGAGATCTGTGACTTTGTCAATCAGTGCCATGATCCTACTGAAGCAGCCCATGCAGTGACTGAACAGGTGACATGGCAGAACTTCTGCGGGGAAATTCCCAAGGAGGGAGGAGGGTGCAGGACAACCCGTGGCACCAGATCTCCATATGGCTCGGAGTGGCCACAAGCTGAAGATTTCTTTGAAATCTTGTGTTTTAGCTTAAACATCACAATGAATTTCACACCTGATTCCATAATATTTCTAACTGGCAAAGTTTTACATCTGCCCAAGTGGTTAAGAAAAACTAACAGGCCATGGAAATGCCATATTGGTTACTTTTTGACCTTGAGATGATAATGAGAGCAGTAATCAATTGTAATAGTAAGCTAATATCACTTTGTGTCAAACATTATTCTATTCACATATATGTTAACTCATAATAAGCCTGACATTGGAGCTTTTCCCAAAGGAGGAAATCCGAGGAACAGAGCCAGTGTTGCAGAACTGGGCTTCAAACTCAGTCAGCCAATATTCCCAAGTCCAAAGACTTGACCTTTGAATTAGACTTCTCCAAGAAAATATTCAACTTGGGAAACACTCTACAATGCTTAACTTCAGGTTATTAAAAATGGCTGTGCAAAAAAGGTGAAAGCACAAAAAGGGGAATGGATGGGATTGTGTGTCCCTCAGGGATACAGTTGGAAAGCTGGGTCATATCCAGGAAAGGACATGTAAAAGTTGCTTTGTGTTGTTTAATATTTTTTCTTATAGATAGTAGTTTTAAGTTACAGCCATTCCTCATCATGCTTTTAATTCAACAGATATTTTTTGCATTTCTTTCTTTTTGAGGGGAGGGGATTTGGTACCAGGAATCAAACTCAGGACCTCGTGTTTATCAAGCAGATGCTGTGCCACTGAACTATATCTCTGACCCCTATTTTTGCATTTCTGAAATGTACATTTTGATAGAATGGACAAATTTGGCCTAAACTTTTTTTTTTTTTTTTTTTTGTCTTTTTTTGAGACGGGGTCTCGCTATGCAGTTCAGGCTAGCCCTTGAGCTCACTTTGTAGCCCAGGCTGGTCTCAAACTCGCAACAATCCTCCCACCTAAGTGGGAGTGCTGGGATTACAGGCGTGAGTTACCACGCCTGGCTAAATTTGGCCTAAACTTCTCATGAACAGGTGCTATTCTTTGTGTGAATCCTTTGAATTCCCTTTTTTTTTTTTTGCCAATTTGGTAGGTGAAAAAATGAAACTTTTAGTGTTTTAAGTATGAATAATTTTGTTTAGTGGAGTTACTGATTTGCAAAGTTTATTAATCATTGTATAACTTGTTTTCTATCTTTGCCTGTTATTTTCATTGCAAGAACTTTCTATGTGTTAAGTACAATAGCTCTTCAATACTATAAGACTTTGTCTTTCAATTTGTTAAACTTTTTTCATTTATTGAAGCATTTTACAACACTTTCATCATTCCTTTCCTTTACAATTTTAGCTTAGGGATGTGAGGGGTTTTAAAATACATTTGATGCTAAGTATAATCCCAAGCACTTTTATAATACTGACCATGTCACTTGCTATTTGAACTACTTCCTAAAATTGATTTACATTTTTCTTCTTGTGGGAAATTAGTTTATCCGCATGTTTCTATTTTGTAAGGAGCATAGTAAATAATCCTATGGTAATATCTTCCCACACATCATTTCCAAGATTTTTAATTTTTTAGGCTAAATTCCTAGAAGCAGAATTGCTGACAACAGTTGCTAATTATCAAGTCTACTGTGTTTGGTCCCACAGTAAGTGCTTTATGTGTACCTTCTTCAGGAACTGCATATCATCCACAGTGTTTCTATTACCAAGGTCACTACGATGGAGTACATTCCACTATGATGTGGTTATTTTAGGTCATCTCTTGTTCCACCTGAAGTTTGATGACCTCATGTGACATTGATAACAAGGTGAAAGAATCTTACCAATTATATGTAAAACCAGCTTGGCTTCCCAGGGAATGAATGGTTTGTCTTTGTACAGACTCTGAACTTCACCGTTTTCTCTTCTTTCTTGGTAAACCTTGCAGGCAATACAGTATGGCACTGAAGATAACAGTACTGCGGTGGTAGTGCCTTTTGGTGCCTGGGGAAAGTACAAGAACTCCGAAATCAATTTCTCATTCAGCAGAAGCTTTGCTTCCAGTGGCCGATGGGCCTGATTGCTGCTTTGGAGCCAGGGTTTCTGTGCATCAGTGTTGAACTCGTCAAGAAACTGATAGAGCAAAAGGTTCACCTGTGCCAGTGTGACTCTGTGACTGGCTAGTTTAGTACCCACATCAGTGTCGATAACCACTTATTACATAGTAGCTTTTAATACATACTGTACCCATTCTATTTATTTTTGACTATCCATGCTTAGTATAAATATACATGCAGTGAAGCTATAGCGAGTGTTGAAGTTGAATGGGCAAATGACAATGATTCTGTTACACTTAATAAGTGTTAAATTTTTTCTTTTACTTTGTTTTGTTGTCATTGTTGCTGCTTTGTTACTGTGGTGCTAGAGATTGAGTACAGAACTTTTTGCATGAATTTCTAATTTTTAAGAGTCTAAGGCAATTGTGGCTTCTTTTTGATTATTTCTGTTTTTATTCGTTTAAACAAATTGTTCAAATTTTTCTGATTTTGGACAGTTATTCAGTATGTTATCTGTAAGGGTCTTTCTTCCTGCCTTCTTTCCTTCCTACCCCACCCCCTTTTCATTCTTCTCCTTCCCTTCCTCCCTTTTGTGAGAGGGGATCTCGTTGTATTGCCCAGGCTGGCCCTGAATCCCTTTGCTGAAGTAATCCCCTGCCTCATTCTCCCAGACAGCTGGGACTAGACAGGCACATCACTATGCCTTGCTTGCAAGAGTTTATAGTTAATACATGTAGCAAGGAGTAAATGTGAGAATTGGGCTTTTTGTTACCGTATTTTGTGTTCTGGACCACTTCCTGGTAATTGTAACCATACAAAAGAAATTCGTTCAGATAATAGGCCACTGCTAAATCATGTATTTATTTATAGACAGCACACTTGTGTATCTCAACTATTAGCACTCTTTCTCTTTGTTTTTATTTTCTTTAGTTAAGTATGCTCTACAGATGTGACTGTTCCTTAATGTCAAAAAAGAATGTGCTTGCTAAAGGTCTTTTGGTCAAAACGGTACAAAGTTATGTATTTTGTATAAAGTTTCCATTTGTTGCCTCTAACTCTTGTTTGTACAGAATTATGTTCATATCACTTTTTGTATAGAGTAAGCAAGTTGGATAATTTGTTAGTAACAATATGTCATGGAGTGATGCTGATATAAACAGTTTGAGGTTTATATCTGTTTTGCTCATTTCTAGGACTGATGAAAAAATAATAAGTTTAAAACAAATGCTAAAACATTCTGTGTCTCGCCTGGCTATGTAATTTAGGAATGTAAGACCATATATATATATTTTTTACCTGAATGTAAGTTTGCTTTTCAACTGTGAATCTCTAAATGTGCACTTGGAATTATATCAGTTAATTTTTGGACTATGTAAATTTGTCATGTGGGATGTGTATATATGTATATTTTAGAGTAATATAAAATTAAAATGAACAATCTTGTATAGGTAATTCATTAGGTAACTGTAAATTATTGATATACTTATCCCTAAAGATGCTTGACACACTGCGGGCAGTTTTCCTATAATGGAGAATCTAGTTATTGGCAGGTAAGGAGATAGATTAAGGATGGGTATAGGAAATACTTTATGTTGGGTAATTTATCTGGATAACTCAGGAACTGAACCAGTATGTCAATTTACATTGTTATGTGGTACTTTGAACACAAAATGGTATTTGAGAGGAATACTGAATGTTGAGTATGACATGGAATTTTGTGGTATAAACAAAAGAAGAGTAAGCAAAAAAGTAATAGGCCCATGTACATAACTTCAGCTGTCAGTTTTCAGGATTGATTCTTCTCTTTCTTTAAGCTTTATTTAAAGGTTTTTAGAAGAAAGAGGGCCAAGTATAAATATTCCATCTCACATTTGAGGGAACAGAAGAAAATAAATCATGAATTTTCATACCTGTATTAATCAGGAATTGTCCTTTGAAAAAGTGCTAGCTAAATATTTCCATTTTTTTCAAAGAAATAATAAAGAGGACAGAATTACAGAAAGGAATATAGTTTGCTGTTCTGTGAGCAATGAGGAACCAACAGTAGATTAGCAGGCTTGGGATATTTTCTTGATTTTCTGAATCAGGACTTGGAACAGAAAGACAGGTTTTTACATTTAGAAACAAGTGGGATTTCCAAAATAACATGTAAGACAAAGCCGTATAGCATCAAAATGGCATTCTAAATGTTCAGATTCATTTTGTTTTGAATTCTTCACATTACTATTCCTCTCTTTTAATTTAAAAACTAAAAGAGAGCAATGCTTTCAAGCTCGAAGTCCTGCAGATCATTGCTGTAGTAGGTAAGTTGCCAGGTTTGATAAAGAGGGATTTGTGAGATTATGCCCTTGGGTGCACTTGGCTGTTTTACCTGGAAAGTTTTAAAATCCAGAGCTAATTATCCATAAAATATATTGATGTTTATATTTTTGAGCCACAATATTAAAATACATTTTTAAAATGTAGAGTATAATCCCTAGATGAAAAACATGTATTAGACCTCAGAGCTTGTTACTAGAAATTATGCAAATAGTAGTAAAAAGTTGTAAGTGCAGGTTTTTAGTTATAACTGTGAATTTGTCATATGGGTACAGATATGGTGTAAATTAAATAATATAAAAAATCAATTATCTTTGTCTTTTATCTACATGTAGTACAATTATATTACATATTTATAGTACACATATAAAATTTTTATGTTTTTCCAAACTATTTGCCAAAATTTATTTGGTGAAATATTTTTAAACCATTCTGATATTTTATAAGAATAAGCTCTTAAATACCCCAAATATTAAAAAACAAATGCAGTCCTGCTCTCCAAACTATTCAAAGATCTTAAGTGTTTCTTAAGCGCTTTAGTTTGGTTTTGCATTTTTTCTGAGGGAAAAAATCCACTTAGAGATAGTTTTGATATTTTTTCGTACTCCGTGATAGCAACTTTCCCTAAATTCAACGTTCAAAAAATTAGTTTGAAGAGTTAGTAGCATATAAAGTATAGAAATAATTTTTCAAAATAAGATCCTTTTTAAAAAAAGGATTTTAGCAGACAATAGACCTATGCCAACTCTTCAATATCAAAACATTGAGTTTCCTTGCTAATCATGGACAGGGAATTAACTTCATGGTAACATGACAGTAAGAAAGTGCTTCAAGGTGAGGCCTGCAGGAGTCAAAGTTAAGCATTAAACAGTTAAACGTAAGTATGTATTTGTATCTTTCTTTAGTTATTAGTTCCTATGAATCTGTTTCTGTAAAGAGTGATGTGAGATTTGGGTTGGGTTATGGTTTATTTCCTAAACTCCCTTGAACAGACAACTTAAAACAGAAATATGACATGGCTTTACAAGGTGACTAAACTAAATTGTGATGGCTTCGTGTTGTTTTTGGTATCTTGTGATGGGACCAGTGATCATCTGGCAGCTGCTATTGGTTGTTAGATGGTTGAAATGATCCATTGATGGTCATTGGTTCTAGTTGTGAGCTGATGATGGTATTCCACCTCTAAAAATAATGTGTCCGCTATTGCATTCTAGTACAGAATTTAGCAGCCTGTTATGTCCCAAATTAATTTCTACTGAAGGGCTCTGTTGTATTTAACACATTTATTTTACAATTTACCAAAATATTGTTTGGTATATAGCGCCTCCTACAGTGAGTTGATGTAAGTGCTGATTTTACTGTTAAGAGTGACTGAGTAGACTATCATCACATATCTTGGTGTTGAAAATGTCATTCTAATAAAATGCATGCATTAAATACTTTCTAAATTCCCACTGTCTTTATTTAACAGTCATGCTGTCCAAAATTTATTACATATGTGATCATGTATAAGAGCTATGCATAGTTGAACATTTCTTTTAGTAGCCAAATTCTGGCTGTTTGTAAATGAATGGGAGACAGCTTTGGGGGGAAAATGGCTACACTCCCACCTCTTCCACATCTTTTTGCTTTTGTAATGCAAATTGATTTCTCGTTTCCATTTTCCAAAGTATTTGTTGGTGTCATCAGAGGGAACAGGCCATGATGAGTTCTGTAATACATCGGCAGCTTCAAAATTTTGGGTCAGATTTCCCTCTAGCATATTCCAAATATAATAAAATTAGAAACAGCTCCTTAACGGTCATGCTACGGAATTCAGTATTATGCATTTAACACAAATGGTTTTTAATGTCTGGTCATTGACTGAAGTGTAATAGTTTGTATTCTATAGGCAAAAAGACTTGTAGACTATTATCTCCTGTAGGTAGCTTGGTAAAATTTACCTGACACTCTCTATATCTTTAGCAGTGAGAAACAATCATTAGTGTTTGTTAAATGAGAAATTAATGAATTGAGTTCTACTTTGATTTTTTTATGGTAATGATAAACCAGGCATTAGATACTTTAAATAATTAAGCCAAAGAGTATTTGTGTAAAGGGATGACATTTCACTTCCATTTGGGGATTACTGTATGGTTCAGAATCTTTTTCTGAAACTCATTCAAAGAAAGTCAATACCTAAAAGAACTGTGCTGTGTGGATGGGTCTAATCCTGTTTTCTCAGAAAGTGGAGAAGGAGAAATTAATATTGAAGGGCTCTTGAGTGCCATGCTCTCTTTTTGTTGGATTTGGTTTTGGTTTTGGTTTTCTGAGACAGGGTCTCACTATGTAGTCCAGGCTGGGATTTTATTTGCAGTGTAGCTCAACTTTGTAATCCTGCTTCCACCTTCCTACAGCTGGGATTATAGGTATGCACCAGCACATCTCCCTGAGCCACGCTGTGTTTTTTTTTTTGTTTTTGTTTTTGCACATATTTCATTCTGTACAACAACCACAAGGGGAAACCTTTCTAATTCTCAGTTTTGTAGACAAAGAGATGAAGTGTTGGAATAGCTAACATGAAATCTCAAGTCTAATTCAGATCACTTTGGCTTCAAAGCCTAAGTTCTTCCTATTGGACCATACCTCTTGTATTAGCAAAAGCCAAACCACTTCATTACCAACATCATCTATTACATATCCATCTGTGTGAGTGGGCTTGATGACACACATCTGTACTTTCTGCTATTCGAAAGACTAAAGCAGAAGGATCACAAGGCCAAGGTCAGCCTGGCCAAATTACTGAGACTCTTTTAAAAGGGTGGGAGCATGCTGGGGATGTAGTTAAGTGATCAATCCCCAGCATTACATATTATGAACCAGCAAATAACTCAATGGATAAATGAACATATTAAGAGATAATAACTGAACACGTTATGTAAATTAGGATAGAGGAATAAATTATATGCAAACCAAAGGAATATAATGAAAAAAATAAATATACAGAATTACCACTTTAAACAGCACTGAAAGGATGTAAAGGACAGCAAAAAAGTCAGTATACCAATGTTAAATATTGAGAATCTACATTGCAAAAAAAAAAAGTTTTGTAGGTGGGTCTAACTGAGCTTGGGGAAAATGGGACTTACTTTCCTAGAGGGACTTTGTCCCTACTAGACACAGAAGTGAAGAAAGTTACTTGTGCCAGAAAGACAGCCATGCTTGCCTGAAAAGATGATGCAAATATAAACATGTTTTGGAGGGCAAGAGAAATCTAGCCAATGAACCTGCGGAGCCTTTGGTCACTCATCTAGAAGACTTTCATTGCCCCACACTGAATGGTCATTGGATGTGACTGTGCTTAGGAAGAGTAAGCAAGGCAGCTTCCTTCTGCCAGGAAACATACTTCCCTGGGTGGCAGAAGAGCACTGTCCCCTGACAGTGCTCCTAGTAGCTAGAGGAACAGTTTCTTCAGCTCCAAAGGTGGGTGTTAGGCACAGCATAGCAGCCAGAGTTCTAATTTTACTCTGCAGATAAAATAGAAAAGACTGAGGAGTGGCCCCAGGTCCCATATTGCCCCATGTCTGGCTCAAACCCTCATTCTCGGAAGCTGTCCCTTCTTCCGCCTCCGTGACTAATTTTGTACCATTAACACTTACTATTTGGATTATATGGTCTGAATAGGGTCCATTTTGGCTTGTCAACAATCAATCAGACACTCAATGAAGGTGGATATTATTAGACAAAGAGGAAGGGAGTAAGAGTGGGAGGAAGGGGAGGATAAAGGAGACTAATGGGGATAGATATTGTTAAAATATGTACATGTATAAAAATTCAATCTAATACATATTTGGAAATGTACATTAAGAGATGGCCAGACTTGGTAGCTGTATAATGGAAGGAACTAGGTTGGAGAAAGCAAGTCAAATTGACTCTGACCTTTCCCAGAAAAGGTGCGTCGTGTACAGAGAAAAAAAGCAGAGATGAGTACAGGCACTTTCCAGAGGGATGGAGAAGTGGAGGAAGGAATTTCCCTGGTCCCAGCAATCTCTGGTCCTGGGCTAGTCTCATTTGAGAGATTTTTCTGAATACCCAGAAACTCCTGCAGGTATCAAAAATTAAAAGTAATAAAGAAAAGAAAAAAAGGGAGAAGCAACTCTATGAGTGTCCTGGCAGAGATGCAATCTGGCAAGAGATCCAATCCTAACCGTGTTTCATCTGAAATTTGGTAGTTTTCCACTGCAGAAGTTAGACCTGGTTACCAAACACTTACATGTTGATAATTAAATGAGCAAAATTCCACAGGGAATCTGAGAAGGTTGCAGCTGTTCCTAGCAACCAGGAAGAACCAAATACCTCAAAAATGTATATGAGTAAGGAGAGAACATTGTAGAAACAAACCGAGTCCAAGACCAAAATGACAAAGCTGACATGTCTGTCTGCAGTTACGGCTGCCCCATCTCATCTCTCATTCACTTCTCATCACATGCATCCTACCCCATGTGACCCCACCACTCCAAGAAAGGTTCACAGTGGCCTCTGCCAGCTAAATGCAATGGTTCCTTTTAGTTTTAAGTCATCCGACCTCCTAATGTTCAGTAGTCTTGGCCACATCCCTCATTGAAGCGGCTACCTATCTTTTCTTCTAGCTACCCACAGCTGCATCTCGGTCTCCTACCCTTTGACTGTTAGTGTCCCCCCAGGTCTCCCTGCAGCCCTCTTCTCATTGTGTTCAGGAAATAATTTATCCCCGTGGCTGCAACTGTTACTGTATTCAGATGACTTGTAACTGTACACCCAGGTAAGAGTTCCTTCCTGAGCACCAAACCCAAATATCCAGTCACTGAGTACACTCACTGGGAGGGCCTGTAGACAAGTCACTGTCAACATATCCAAAATGGAACACCACGCAAGCCTCTTCCTTCTAAAGTGCCTCGGATGCTGCCCAGACCTTCAAGGCAAAACTCAGAGTGCCAGCGTTTCCTTATGTTTGTGATTTGTTTCCTCTTTTCTATGACACTAGTTCCTCAAATGATGTCCTTGTTTCTAGGGCTGCCTCTAGGGCTTCTGCCTATATCTGTTCAGTTACATTTTATAAGCAAAATTAAAAGACTTTTCTTTCATGGTCTGTCCCCTGTCACTGCTCCAGGGTAATTTCTTCTACTCCCAATCTTCCTACTTAAGCCCAATCCCAGCTGGTTCCTCCTGCTCTGCTCCTCATCCCCCTGCCCCACATACACTCTGCCAGCATCATTTTTTAGAAAATCATGTTCAGTCGGTTTCAGTAAGTTATTTTGGCACAGCTGAGAAAGGACCAAGGCACAATGCTTCTTGAAAGAAGAAAAATGATAATGTTGCAAGAAGATACAAATCTAAGAATCCTCCCAGGTCCGGCCAAGAAGGGGTTTACACACTGGTATTTTGCTAATGCTAAGCCTGCTCCTAAAATCCAAGAAATGCAAGCAGTGTGTTTAATCCAAAGCCTAAACCCAAGCTCATGAGAAAGAATCCCTGCTCCAAAGTTCTTACTAGAAAACCAGAGAATAGTGTTAACTGGTTTTTCTAACTGAACTCCTTGTTTTCAAGATTAATGTGTTAAATATCAGACTGGTGAAGAGTTTCCATGTTTTATCCTACAGCTCACTATGTATGATCATTTTTTTCAAAACTTTATTTTGTGACGGTCTTGCTAAGTTTCCCTTGTTATAATTTCAACTTTTTAAAAATGAGAAGGATCATAGCACCTTATAGGGTCATTGCGAGGTATGAACACATAGGCATGCATATGTGTTTCTTTCTGCCATTAAGTCCTGTTTCTATCAGTTTTGCTTTTTCCGCACATGTTTTTCTCCACGTTTTTATTTTCCTCCCTCATTATGTGCCTTTATTTTCTTCTTACTGCACTTCTCCACCTTCACACAGACACCCTCTTTTTACTCTTTTCTGGCAGACTGAAAGTTTTAGTATTATCATGCCTCTCCCTCACTTAAACATTAACAGCTATGAACTTTAGTGGAAAACAGAGCAAGAAACCTAAATAATATTAAAATCTTATTTTCTGTTTTCCAAATTAATCTCTGATATCTGCATGTTCAGGTGTACTACTGTTTTTTTTTACATTTCAAAATCAGGAGCTGAGGTGCAGCTCAGTGGTAGAGCTTGCCTGGTATGGGTAAAGCCCTGGGTTTAATCTTCAGTCCTGCAAAAACAAAACAAAGTCAGTAAACACATTCATGTTATTTTAATTTTGATTTTTTTTCTCATAACATATCTTGGTACGTATGTCATGTATCAACATAGACTTTATAATTACTTTTTAAAAGTATGATCTCTTATATCAGGTGATGTCATATTTCTCCTGTTAGAGCATAGCAATTTTTATCTTTTTCTTACAGCAATGGTTTTTTGGTGGTACTCAGAACCTTGCTCCACTACTGAACTACATACCTAGGTCTAACTTTCAGTGTTTTAAAATCTTTCCTTACTTTATGCTACTTGCTGTTAATTTATCTGCCACAAAAGAGATGTACAAATATACCAATGTATCACTACATGAATATATAAATTTTGCTGTACCTTTTTGTCTAGATCTCCAACTTTGTGACAGTCACACAAATACTATCAGATAGTGCTGCCCTCTGGAGAGTCCTTGTTCCTTTTCAAGCTGATCTTGGCAATAGTCACAAACTTTTATTTGGTATTGTTTGTCCTAGAGCTTCTTGGACCATGGTTCAGTACATAACAAATCCGAAGTTAACAGGGAAATCTGTTACAGTTATTAATGTTTTCTTTGGTGTTTGGCATCTAAACTTCAGAAGATGCCATTGAAATAGATCTAGCATTTCTAAGTTCTGTCACAGTGTTTTTATCTTAGGTAATGTTTATAGGCTCAGTTATATTTTTCTTTGGTTTATTATGCAACTGTAAAGCCTTGGTTAAATAATTCCTATGTGAACAAATCCGAAGTTAACAGGGAACTCTGTTACAGTTATTAATGTTTTCTTTAGTGTTTGGCATTTAAACTTTAGAAGATGCAATTGAAATAGATCTAGCATTTCTAAGTTCTGTCATGGTGTTTTTATTTTAGGCAATGTTTATAGGCTGAGTTATATTTTTCTTTGGTTTATTATGCAACTGTAAAGCCTTGGTTAAGTAATTCCTATGTGAACAATACCATATTATGAGGCAACAAAAGGCCAAGATCTGACCCTTGACTCTCAGAAGTTCATGATAGTTGGCAAAACTAAAAATTGTTAGCAAGTTGTTAACAAATGAGTCTTGATAAAAGTACTCAGTGAAAACTGGTGACTCAAGGCTTTTTCAAAGCCTTAAAGAAAATTCAGAGCAATTTTTCCAGACCTTGAATTTATATGAATGGGTTATCAAAAATTTACATGGATTCTTTCTTAAAAATTCTGAAGACTGTCTTGTAAACTAAGACTGGCTGGAAAACAAGTACTGTAGGATATTAGAAAAGACCTTTTCTTAAGTTTCAAAGAAGTGCTCTCTGTTACTGACTCTGAGGTGCTGAGAAATGGTTAAAACCAGGCCAGTAGAAAAGATTGTCAATGTATTTACCCTGTGGCTTCTCTGGCCTTACTAATACGTAGTGGCTTCCTTCTTTCTGTGAGGCCCCAGATTCTGGTAAACTGAATCTCAGCCTCATGTGAAAGGACTTTACTGTGCTGTAGGGGTTTAGCGGGGTGTTTAAAACTTTTCTTACTCTTGTGTTCTAAAGAGTCAAATTTTTGCTCAAAGAAGGTTCAAGATTATTTTTTATTTATATTCCTTTTTAAAATTTGGTTAAGTTTATTGGTATAATTTATATACATATGCAATGATCACATTCATCATAGGAATTTTGTGCATGTACATAATATAACTTGAATTCTCTTTTTTTTCCTTTCCCTTTAACCTGTCTTCACTCCTTATTTACAAAGCTTTGTTTCCATTTAATCTTTTTTTTCTCATTTTTTATTTAACCTTCCTTCCTTTCCCCCTACCCCTCTCTAGTTCCGCTTTCCTTTTGAATAATTTCTTCCCATTTCACCATGTCTCTTGTGCTATTTGTTTCTTATTTATTTATTTTGGTACCCAGGATTGAACTCATGACCTCAAGCTTGCCAGGCAGGTGCTTATGCTGCTGAGCTAAATCCCTGGCCCTTGGTTCTTATTTATACTTTCAGTTTATCACACCTGTGAGACAATGTGGTATTTCCATATGTGTGTCCAATTTATTTCATTTAAGAATATGATCTCAAGGTCCATCCATTTAGCAATAAATGTCTCAAGTTTATCCTTCTTTGTGACAGAGCAGTATTCTATTATATTAAATAAAAAAGCGTCTTTTTTTATCCATTCCTTGGTTGATGGGCATTTGTGTTGTTTCCCAACTGTGCTGCTATAAACTTGGGTGTACATATATCATTCTGATATTATACTTTTCTTCTGGAAAATGCCAAGAAAGGGAATAACTGGGTCGAATGGGACCCCTAGTCCTAGTTTTTTGAGAAATCTCCACAGTGATTTCCACAGTGACTGTGTCAGTCTACACTCCCACCAACAGTGGAAAAGGGTTCCCTTTCACCCACAGCCCCACCAACATTTGTAATTGGTTAATTTCTTGATGATAGCCATTCTTTCCATCATGAGATGGAATCTCAGTGTTGTTTTAATTTGCATTTCTCAAATGATCAATGATTTTGAACTTTTTCATATATTTATTTGCCATTTGTATTTCTTCATCTGAGAAGTGTATATTGATTTCAGATGCCCATTTTTGAAATGGATCTTTGAATTAAGGGATCTGATTTTTTTCAGTTTTTATATGTTCTCGATATTAGTCCTTTGTCTGAGGAGCAACTGGTTAAATTTTTTTCTACTCTGTAGGTTGTCTTTTCACTCTGTTGATGATTTCTTTTGCTGGGCAAAAGCTTTTAATAAGATGAGATCCCAGTTGTTGATTCTTTGTAGTATTTCCTGTGTGATCTAGGTTTTGTTCTTGAAGTTTCTGCCTACCCTTATGTCTTTGATATCAATTTACAACCTCCTTTTGTGAAGGAGGGTACTGGGAATCAAACTCAGGACCTCATACTTTTCAGGCAAATGCTGTACCACTTAGCTAAATCCCCAGCCCTTCTATCTACATTCTTAAGACTATACATTTTTTAAAAGAAATAAAAGAGGCTTCCAGGGATTAATAAACATGATTTCTGCTATAACTCTTTCTTTGCCACTGTCCTTCCCTGTTGAAAAACAGTGGAACTTCATTGCTCTCACCTTTATAAAGAATGAACTGGGGTTTCACAGAGGTTCCTAAGACTGGCTGGTTTATCCCCAGTTGTTTAAAACATAAATGTTCAGGTAAGGTAGACTGCACTGTGTGTAGACCTACATCAGTGTGAGCGCAGTCTGAGTTATCTGTGAGCCAGAATATAGGAGTTCCACACAATACTATTTTAATCTTTTGTTTGTGTGATTGGTGGTTATATTTGGTTATACTTGATTTGTGGTCTGATTTTTAAAATATGCTAATAATATTATGGTAAGGACTTTTGCATTAACACTTTTTAAAATCAAATATAGACTGATACACACAGCACAATTCTAGGAACTAAGAATGAATCAGTGAAGAAACAAAAATAAAAATCTGGCTGTAGTTGGTGATGCACTCCTGCAATCCTAACACTGGAAAGGCTAAGGTAGGAGGATGGTGGTGAATTCAAGGCCAGCCTGGGCTACATAATGAGTGAGGACCAGCCTGAACTACACAGTGAGAACTTGTCTCACAACAACCAAAAACAAACAAGCAGACACAAATCCATGCACTCATGAAGACTATATTCTAGTGGCAAAATCAAACATAGTAAGTAATGAGATATATATTTGAAAGTGATTAACTGAGGCAGATCAGGAATGTGAGTAGAGAGAACTGCAGTTTTAAATTGAGAAGTCAGAGTAGACAGCACCAAGTCATTATTATTTGAGGAAAAATTTGAAAGAAATGAAGGAGTGAGGAACACAGATTGATGGGAGAAGAGCAGTCTAGTCAAAGGAACAGCCAGTGTAAAAGCCCAGAGGTGAATCCAAGTAAGTTAGAGGCACTGCAAAAAGATCTATGTCTGGCTGTATTAGCAAAGAGGGAAGGGAGTTTGAGAAGTGAAGGTGGGGTACGCAGATTGTTTTTGTTTTTGTTTTTGTCTTTTTCATTTTTATTGGTACCAGGGATTGAACTCATGACTGCCTGCTTGCAAGGCAGGTGCTTATGCCGCTGAGCTAAATCTCCAGCCCCAATTTTGGTTTTTGTTTTTGTTTTTTGTCTTTTTCATTTTTATTGGTACCAGGGATCGAACTCATGACTGCCTGCTTACAAGGCAGGCGCTTATGCCGCTGAGCTAAATCCCCAGCCCCAGGGGTACGCAGATTGTGATGGTCTTTGGCTTTTATTTTAAGAGAAATGGGGAAATACATGAACATATGTTGGGAAGTCTTTAAACAGCAAAGACAAGTATTTGATTATCTTCTAGTGACGTGCTTCCCACAGATCATTGCCATTTGGAGCCCATCTATATAGAAATGTTTCTATGTGATTAATACATAAATAAGTACCTATAGAAACACATAGCTTTGCTTTGTGGAGGTCTGCAGGCATGTTTTAATGTAAATGAGTTTATGCACACTGCGTTGATTAGTAATTCTCTATTTTCAGTTAATAAGTATTGAAGACCTCTCTTTGCTTATTTTTCTCAGTGCTTATTTTTCTTTTAATACTTCAATGTTTTATTTTTGTAGTGCTGGGGTTTGATTTCAGGGCTTTGTGCATGGTAAGCAAGTGTTCTACCACTGAGCTACACCTCCACTCTCAGTGCACATAGTCTTAGATCTCATAATTTTAGTAACTGTTGTGCAATATTCTGCTCTGTGCCCCTTTTTCCTTCCTTCTTTACCTCCTTCCTTCCTTTATTTTTTTTCTTGTTTAATTATAGCTCTTTTAATAGTATACTTAATATCATGAGATAGAACATTCCATTTATTTGGGAGAAACTCTCTTAGGTTCTCTGGCTGGGATTAAGATGCTGACATAAGGAAGACAAGGACCTTCAGAAGAAGATAAAGAACTGAAGTGACCAGAGCAGAAAACGTTTGTGCTTTCGGAACAGATTTGCACTAGGGATAGCAATCTATGGGGAAGTACCTAGGAGACATGGTGGCGGGGGTGGGTTGGGGTGGGAGAAAATGAGTTCCTTGATCAGCATAAATACCTGTCCCATCACTGTGCAACTCCTTAGGGACCCTGGTTAGTCCTTCTCTTGGAGCTGTATCTGATTTTATTACTAATTTCTGACTTTTGGAGAGTGAGACAATTTTGCTTTTGTTTCTTAGCTAGGAATTGCTTGGCCCTGGGAGTGTTGAGACAAGGCACAGAGAATGATCAAATTCAAGCCAGGGTGGAAAAAAGAGGGGGCAGTGGGAGGAGCTGAGTGCAGAAGGTGCCACAGGAGGCTGGACTTAGGGGAGACCTCATGTGCACCCCCCATGCCAACTCATGTGCTTACCGGAATTTAACTTCATTTCAATAAATATTTATTGAATGCTTAATTTGTCCTAGGTGTTGTATAACAGAACCAAAAATCCCAATGGTGATTTAAGTGTAAAGAGAGTTTACATTCAGGTTGGAAGATTCAGTAAACACCATTTCTGTATATCATAAAATTATCTTGACAACTCTGGAAAAAGGTCTTATTGCTGTTCTTGTTTTTCATGTGAAAAGCTTGATTTAAAATCTTGTCAAGGACAATAAGGAGTGAAACCAAGGTGTTCTTAGTGAATGTTGTTTTTAGACTATAAAATGTTTGTTTGATGGGATTGTGAATTTTTGAGAACAAGAGATCCCTGAAATAAAGGGCTTATCAGCCAGCTCCCCCGCAAAAAAGATGCTGGTAGCTTAGAGAATGAGTCTTGGGACAAGGTTAGAAACATCTTTAAGAAATTCCACTTATCCATTTTTATACATTTGTTTTATTGTGGTAAAATTCTATATATTGTTGTAGCTTGGAATAACTGATGCCATGTTGAGCCCTGCATTTAACTAGTGCCCTGTATTTGAACCAAGAAAGTGGAAAATTACTCAGGGTGTAAGTTCCACGAGAAAAGCAGAATGAGCTGTACCCACTGAAGTAAAACTGACCTGATCAACAAAGAAGCAGGATACAGGTGTCAACCAAAAATTAATGTAAGATTCTAGCTAAATTGTTTCCAACAGAATGACTTTTGAGATTCTCTCTTTTAAAAATGCTGTAACTTTCCAGTTCGGTGCCACTTGTTTGGACTCTGAGATGGGGGTTCTGTATATGAGTGGTCCTGAGCTCAGTTAATTAAATTCCAAACTTATCAGTTTGGCTGTTTGGATTTCTATATGGTTGTTCATGAACCCACCCCTCTTTCTCTCTCAGGAGGAGAGCTTAAAATCTCCCATTTTAACCATTGTTAAGTGGCATTTGGAGAAACATCCACAGAATTTAAAGAGTGGGATGTGGCAAGATGAAAAAGTGGGAAGAAGAAAACATTTGCACTGAACCCACACCAGCTGTGGATAAGAGAAGTGGGAAAGCAGGTTGGTCCATGAACAACAATTTTTGCTATGTCTAGGTTGGTTTGTTCCAAAACAGGATGTGATGTGGTCTTGATGGCTAATCTTCAACATCTGGGTTAGGAATATGGAACCATTATCTTTGTTGTTACTGATAATTTAGCTTGAAGTTGTGAGTTAAAATAAACTTTTCTTATTTTATTGGGGATTAAAAATTTTTTGAAACAATGCTTCATTGCCTAGGCTGTCCCTGACCTCCTAGGCTCGGGAGATCCCCCTGCCTCTACTTCAAGAGTAGCTGAGCTTATAAGTACACGCTACCAAACCTGGCTTTATTGGCAATTTTAAAACATTGAATCTTTAAGAATTTAGAGAATTTGTCCAGGACAAATTGTGAACGTAATCAATGGTTAAAGTGGGAGATTTTAGCTCTAGTATATATTTCTTACCACAATAAAACAAATGTATAACTTTTAAACTACTTTTAGCAGAGTTAGAGAGCCTTCCTGCTGGAGAAATATGAAGCTCATAGACCATGCACTCTGTTAATAGACTTTGGTACCACAGGCCAGAGCTTCTCATGAGCTCCCTGGCAGCACTCCAGAGCAGGGGCGGGAGAGAAAGAAAACTATGTATTCCCTTAAAAGTCAGGCAGTTTAGAACGTTAGGGATTTCTTTCTTTCTTTTTTTTTCTTTTTTTTTTTTTTTTTTTTTTTTGTCTTTTTCATTTTTACCGGTACCGGGGATCGAACTCACGACCACCTGCTTGCAAGGCAGGTGCTTATGCAGCTGAGCTAAATCCCTAACCCCAGGGATTTCTTTCTTAATATTTCCAAATATCAATACTATCCGCGATTTGAACACTTCTAGAAAACTTGCTTTGTATGAAATTTCCTTCACTATTAGTAAAACTGACCTTTTGTTTAGGAACAAGTATATTTCTGTCATATACTGTAGTGTGATGATTTCCAGAGGATGCTGGTTTTTTTTTTTTTTTTTGTAGGTTATAAGAAAGCTATGCCGTTTAATGTTGATACTAAAAACCTGAAAGGACCTATTAGCTGAACATTTTTCACCTTACTTTTGATGTTAGGTGTATTTATGAGGCTAGGTAAGAGTTAAGTAACTTCAAGTTGTATTAAATTATATTTCCCTTTCTGTTATGCTGTTATAAAATAAAGTCTGATTAATCTTAATTTTTTTTAAGAAATCTCTTTCTTCCCTACACTCTCTGGGCTATGACTTAATTTAGAATATCTTCTTTTATCACAGTCTTACAGTACCCTTCTGTTTCTGGTTTAGGAAAGAATAGCTTTAGAAGGATAGCATGTTTTAAATCTGCTTCTGTTTCCTCTTTAAATCTCTGGTGGTCTCTGTAAGTGAAACTAACCCTGTTTTAGCTTTGCTTTTGTTTGCTTCCTTTCAAATCTATTCCGTCTTTTGCTTGTGTTTGCTGTTTTTCACTGGAAGGCAGGACCTAGGAAAGGAGACCACTGCTTGCTTCTTGGCTAGCAAAGACAGTAATTTTAGGCAGAGTGTAGCCCTTAACCTTCAGTTACCAAAATAAAGTTGTCATTAGTGCTGGAGATGCTGTCATCAAGATGCTGTTGCACAAAGAGCAAGATATAAAAAGATCTCTCTGACATGAATTTCTTTTCTTTTTTCTCTTTAATCCCCCTGTTAGGGACACCAGAAAAGGATCTTCAGGTGGTTGGAGGCAATAGACTTCTCTCTGGTTGGAATGAGAAAGAAACATGATGATAACCAGCTAATGGTGAAAAGAAAGTGAACTCAAGTAGGTAGGATAGCTCTTAACTTCAGCTTGGCTATTTCCTTAAGGCTAGTTTGTTTGGAAATTCTCAGTTTTCTGGTAGCTACAGAATCCATGTTAGGGTTGATAAGAGTCCTGAGTCTTTCTCCTGCCCTGTGAATTTGCAGGAAGCAAAACTATATGGGTTTGGATAGCAGGCCTGGATTCTAGCTGAAGTCTGTCTTGAAAAACCACACAGAGTGGAAATCTGGGTATTTCCACTGTCTTTGTACTGAGATTTGAGTTGCTTTGTTCCTTATATCACGCATCATAATTGAGGTAAGTTGTCAGCTTTTATTATTTTATATTTTGCAGTAGTAGGGATTAAACCCAGGGCCTCACACCTGTTGTGTGTGTGTGTGTGTGTGTGTGTGTGTATTAATTTTCATGCTAAGAGGAAAATCTTGATTTTTTTTTGATCCATGCTTTAAAAAATGCACTGCTTAATTCAGTACTTCTTCTACATATACCTCGCATGTGAATCACCTGCTTTCAAAAACAAGACCTGGGAGTATAGCACTTTGGTATTAGTTGTCTAGCATGTATGAGTCCCTGAGTTTGATCTCCAGCACTACAAACAAAGCAAAGCAAAATAAAGCACATAAATAACAAACAAGCCAGACCAGGGCAAGCCTGAGAGTCTGAATTTCTAACTTCCTGGTTGATGGCAATGCTGTGGTCTGGCCCATACTGTGAGTACCAAAGGCTTAACCCTTCTGGATGTTTTACTTTTTTAGAAGGGGTTTCGGGGCAAAGCACAGACAGGTATTTGGCTAAGCATATGATGTTTGTAAATGATGGGACAAGAAATCAGATATTATCCTTGCTCTGGTCATACCTACTCTGATGGACTGGCTTTAAATTTTGGGGTTTACCACAAGGGCAGTAGGCCAGGCAACTCTAAGAATAGATGCTGAGCTTCTATTTAGATTATACAGTGCACTTTGAGTAGAGTCAGAAATCTTTATGTAATTGTAGAATTAGCTGTCTATATCAGACTAGTGTGGTTGGTGGCCACTTTTTATTCTTTATAATACATGTAGATATTACTAAAGAAAATATAAAAAGCACTCTTTTTACTCCTAGGAAAAACTAAAACAAAATTTTATAACATAAAAATTAGAGAATAACAATAGTTAATATACTGTATGTCATGATCTTAAAAGACAGGTCAAAATGTTACTCATAGTACATATCATAGACAAAAGCTTCTCTCTTACAAAGATGCTAATTTAAAGAATTGTTTGAATTTTTCCCTGTGTCCCATTTATTCATCCTCTATTTTGCTCTCTTTCTCTCAAATTTCCCCATAAGGTCAACACTGACTCTAACCTCTGAATTTGATTGGATTCTCATTGTTTGGTTTGCAATCAGAATCATGGAAAAAATTAAGTCTGGGAACCAAGACATCACATATCACAAGATATATATATAATTTTTCATATAAGAGAGACCAGGCAATATTTAGACTTGTATGTCTGATTTACTTCACTTAACAATATGTTCTCAAGTTGCATCCATTTACCTATAAATGCCACAAGTTTATTTTTCTTATGCAAAGTAATATTCCATTGTGTATAAATACCACATTTTCCTTATCCACTCATTTCTTGATGGACATATTTAGCTATTATAGACTATGTTGCTATAAACATGGGTATATATGTATCCCTGTAAAATGACTTTAACTCTTTTGGGAAGATTCCTAGAAGGGAGGGTTAGCTGGGTCAAATGGAATTTCTATTTTACTTGCTGAGGAAATTCTATAGTTGTACTAGATCATATGATCTTGTCTTTCTTCTGTTTGTGTGATGAGTTACATTAATTGATTTGTATACTGTGAACCAACCTTGCGTCTCTGGGATGATGCCTACTTGATCTTGGTGTATGATCTTTTTGATCAGTTGTTTTGTTCTGTTTGCCTATTTTGTTGAGGATTTTAAAATTTATATTCATTAGAGAGATTCATTAGTTCTCCTCTTGGTGGGATCCTTGTCTGGTTTTGGGATCAATGTAACACTAGCAACCAAGAATGCTTTTCGGAATACTCCTTCCTTCTCAGTTTCATTAAAGAGTTTAAGAAGTATTGATGCTAGGTCTTCTCTGAAGTTCTTGTAAAATGCAGCAGTGAATCTTTAAGGTCCTGGGCTTCCTTTAGTTGGTAGATATTTTATTACAATTTCAATGTTATTGCCTGTTATTGGATAATTCAAGATTTTTAAATCTTGGTTCAACTTTGGTAATTCATGTGTATTTAGGAATTTCTGGTCAAATTTTGTCTTCTATTTTCTCCAGATGGCATCCACTTGTCCTGGAATGAAATCAACTTGAGGGATGCCTTGAGGATATAAAAACCAAACAGGAATAAAGAGGGGATACCCAAATTATTTATTTTTTGCATTGCATAGGTAGCTCAATGATACTGTGTTTTACTCCTTTGGGATGTATTGTTACACACTGGAAGATGTTTGAACCTTTCCTGTTAAAACAGAGCTGTTTGATATGTAGGCACGTATAGATAGCCTACCTAGCCACTAGAGCCAAAGTGTAATACAGAGGGAAGTATTAATTATGATGTTCTTTTACAACTAAAATCATACCATAAAAAAGAGGGTGAATGGTCAGAATTGCCTTATGTTCAAACTTTTTTACATTTAGAAATAATTTTTATTTATGCCAATTATAATCCATATGGTCTACCCCCATTCATATGTCTCTTTCTCTTGGTGACTTAAAGCAAATCAAGTTAGAACTAGGAAAATTTTCAGATGGCCTTGATAAGTACATTGAGGTCTTTAGAGGATCATGCCAACTAGATTAAAAAGATGCAATGTTACTCTTAAGTCAAACATTGACTTCTAATGAGACACAGGCAGTATCACAAGCTACCACTGCATTTGGAGATGGATGTCATATTGTTAATCTTAGACAGCCAGAAGACTGACGGCCAGGGGGCCACTAGTTCCCAGTAGAGCAAAGTAGTTCCCACTCAAGACCCTTGCTAGCCTAACAGCCAGACAGGAGATTGGAGCAGGAAACATTATCAAATGCATATTCTTCAAGGTCTAAGAAGGACAAAGACTAAGTCCTATACTTATTTTAGGTTGTCAGCTATTTTTCAGCTGAAAGATAAAAACCCTTCTGCCTTTTTAGAACACTTATTAGAGGCACTGGTAAAACATATGTCCATAGCTCCTGATTTGATATAAGGGCAGACTTTGCTTAAAGACATGTTTATTACTCAGACAACCCCAGATACTAGAAAAAATACAAAAAATAACTTTTGTTCCAGATAGTTCACTCAATAGTTTAGTAAAAACTGCCTTCCTAGTATTCTATAATCAGGACTTGGAGAAAGCCAGAGAGAAAAAAACCAAAGAGACCAAAAAGTGTCTCCTTATGTTGTGGCCTTTAAAGAAATAGACCTAAGTTTGATCCTTAGGGCTCCGAGAGGAATTTGACAACTACACTCACCTGATATTGTTGCTGAAACCCAGCCTTACCTTAAGAGGTACTTCTTTAAGAAGCCCCACAAGGGACTCCCACTGGAAGTGAGAATGCATTCTGAGCAGAGGCCCTAGAGTTCAGATTCCTCTTTCCAGGTAATCGAAGGAGACTAAAGGACTCTGTGGCACTCTGCCTCCTTCCTGTGGCCAGATGTTCATCTCTTCCTGTCATCTCCACAGAGGAGCTCTCAATAATCATGAGTAGAGTAAAAAACAAAACTAAACTAAACAAGAAACCCAGCCTGTTGCTGGACATTGGCACATATCTTTTTGTCCTTCTCAAACTGTGGCCTTCCTTCCAGGCATCATTCCTCAATAAAAACAGTCACCAAAAAGTATCTTGCTTAAACTATGACTGGGATGACTTTCTCTTCACCCACTCTTTTTAGTTATGCTTAAAAGCCTGGTTTCCACCTGGAGAGGTTTTATCCTGTCTAAACATGTAGTACACATATCCAGGTTACCAACTTATCAAAATGATGCCAAGACTTGTTTTACGAATACAGTGCATATTGTTGTTCATGTATGAAAACTTAGAAGAGTTTTTCATTGGTCAAAATAATGTATTAATCTGGTTCTCATACACTATGAAAAATTTAAAGATAATTATAACTATGGCTAAAGGGATTTATGACCAAATGTCAGTCTCCATCAATAAATGGGCCTAAGAGCCAGTGGGTTACAATTGCTATCCCTTAGAAATATTTTCTAAACTTACCTGTCAGTTCTAAGGCTCATGCTATGATTATACATGTATTTTATACTTGCTTTGATTAAAATTTGTTCTTGCCTAGAAGATGCCAAACCCTAAGATATAATCCATATAAAACCAACAACTAATATGCTAGATTCCTTTTACTGGGATCCATCAGATCTTGTCCAGAGAGAAGGTTATATGACACATATTGAGGCCTTAACTAAGTATACTTGACAGGCCTTACTTGATACTGCAGCTGGTCTCTCTCTCTCCTAAATGAAAAAAGTAAAATTAATGAGACAGGCCTTCCTCCAAAATTGTATGGAATTAGACATTCTAACAGCAGCATAGGGGGGCACTTATGCAATTGTAAAAACTGAATGTTGTGTATACATTTCTGATCATACTGTTAGCATCTCAATAATGTTCAAGATATTAGATGACAAATCAATGATATGTCAAACTGTAAAATTCCCTGGACCTTATCTTTATCTTCTTATTGAAAGTCATTACTAGCTCCTCTTGATGGAAATTTTTGTAACTGTACTCTTAATTATCCTGTTGACTGTATTATTTTGGCCCATGCATACTTGTTTCTTTGACTTTATCTCTTCTAGATCTAAAGCTGTACACCTGCTCAAGAGAAAAGTGCTTGTTATCTATTGAGGTCTTAGACAGACTGTCTGTAGAGTATCTCTAACTGACAGTCAACCACTACAACCCCTTCAGCCTGAAGAAGCCAGATTGGTTATTGCCCATTACTCCCTTGTGGCAATTCAGGTTACTTGTTCAGTGGGGAAAATGTTATAGGTAGCTAAGTTAGATAAAAATATTATAAGCAGTTAGATAGGGCCAGGCCCTGGAAGGAGTGAGTGTGGAAAATCAGATACATGCAACTCTGGGGCACCTCCCACTGCCGGTCAAACTTCTAGACAGAAAGTAAAATAAATACAACCATATCCTAATTAACTCCTGTGCTCTTGAGCCCTGCAGGAGATGCCAGGGAAGACCAAGGCCCGCAGCCAATAGGCTGGATAATAACATGACTGGAGGAACATTCCTTTAACTTTGACCTTTGTTCTAACAATTTTTTTCTCAGAGAATCTAGAGAATTTTTGGGTAGACATTGGTTCTGTGAGTGTTAGAACAGGGGCCTAGGCAACAGCCACATCAGAGGTCAGAGGAGCCAGTGTATGGTCTAAGACTTTAACCAGCTTTTGGACCCACAAATCTATCAAGACCCATCTGAACAAAGGAATGGGATCTGTCATACTATCAGAGAAAGAAAAGCCCAAGGCTGTGGCCCAACTCTTCATGGAGACTTCTGAGAGGTCTCTGATACAGTGGCCTCAGGTCACTCTGGAAAAGGGATAGCTGGAGAGCACCAAGAGGTTTTTTCACCTCATGGAGGCCTGCAGGCTGGACATAATGGGCCTGAACTCTGCAGCTGATCTGGTAGCTTTCAACTGCCCAGAAGGGGGGCCCATGTCTTAGAATGTAAAAGGACAGGGAAGAAGGAGACCATGTGTGGGATCCAACTGTTTTGCCACACATTCATCTCCACAAAGAAGTCAAGCCCCAGATTCTGGGAATATGGTGGAATAGTAAGCAGCAGAGTAAAGAGGATCTCTGAAAGAAACATCCCAGATGCTGGAATATAGCATTCTGGAGAAGACCAGAGGGAAAGAAATGGGTCCACTCGACCCAGGAAGAAACTGAAGTGAGAATTGAAGCCTAAAGAGAGAATTTTAAAAAAGAAAGAAAAGAAAAGAAAAGAAAAACTTAAACAGAAGGTGGTAGCCAGATGCACTCTCACCGGAGCCGGTCCCACTGTGTGAGAAGTGCCCCTGGAATCTGGAGATGCACAGTCACAGTGAAGCTGGGGGCTGGCAAGCCTGAAGGCCTTGGTGGGAAGGCACGGTGGTGAAGGGGAGCAGTAGACTGGAGAACTGCACCTGCAGATGGTGAGTGTGGGGAAATTCAGTCCTCCTGCAGGAGTGGGCGATTGGCCAGGTGCCATTTTGGAGTTGGGCAGGATAAGCCTGGAACCAGAACTTTAGTTGGCTTCATTCAGCTACTCCTAGTGCAGAGCAGACTGGTGAAAATTCCCTGGACTGAGTCCCACCCCTGAGTGATCCAGTAGTCAAGGCTGAGGTCTCCCTAAAGCTATCCCTAACCAACCCCACCCATGCGGCACACACTAACATGGTGAAGACTCCCAGTGGTTAACCAGCTCGGAAGGGAGAGGCCAGCCTGCCCCACCCCTGCTTATACTCCAGTAGATTGGGGGAAGCAGCAGCTAACAGAAATTCCTAGCCAGGATGTTTCAAAGTAATTATAACCAATACAGGAGGTGCCCAGGACTCCACCACCCACTTATCTGGAAGAAACCAGGAACATGACAAAAAGAAGAAATGAAAGGCAGTCTCCAGCCTCCACCCCAAGCAGTACTGGCCCAGGAGAGGTAAACAGAAGAGATCAGGAATTGCACACCTGCAGTTTCTGAAGCAACAGTAACTGACATAAAGAAACAACTTTGTGAAACTATAAAAGAGCTTAAAATAGAAATTCTAATACATGTAAAGGAAGATATAAGAAAATAAAAGAAATGCTAAGCATCATCAAGAAGACACAGATGGAAGAACAGAGGAGCATAGAAAAAGGAAGGAAACCTTCCGTGAAGAATATAAAAAATTTAGAATACATGAAACAGGTTCAAAGAGATTATCAGGAAATTAAAAGCTCTACTGAAAGCTGGCAAAACTGTTTGAAAGAAACTAAAGATAGACTATCAAACTTTGAAGGCAGGTTTGCAACTTGCGATCATGAAAAGAAAGATCTCTTAAAAATAACAAGGAACCAGGAAGTAACAATACAAAGGTTAGAAGATGACAAGAGGATCTATAACTTAAGAATAAAAAATATGAGTGAAGAAGCAGGGGTAAACACAAATGAAATACAAAGGCTATTTACAGAAATAATTAAAGAAACTTCCCAACATAGGAAAAAGAAATGATATTCAGATATATGAGGCATACAGAACTCCAGCTAGCTATAACCAAAATAGATCTACACTCAGAATTTTTTTTTTTGGTACTAAGGATCAAACTTATGACCTTGCACTTTACTAGGCAAGTGCTTGAGCCACTGAGCTAAATCCCCAGCAAGAACAGAATATTAAAAGTGGTCAGAGAAAAGAAAAAGATCACCTATAAAGGAAAATCCATTAGAATCATGACAGACTTCTTGACACAGACCATCAAATCAAGAACTTGAAGTGAAATATTCCAAGTCCTTTAAAAAATTAACTTCCAACCCAGATTGATGTACTCTGCAAAACTATTTTTCAAAATTAATGGAGCAACAAGATGCTTCCATGACAAAGAGAAACTGGGGGAGTTCATTACCACAAATCCAACCCTATAAAAAAAATACTGATGGACATTCTAGAGAAAAAGAAAAAAGACTATGATTACAGGAAAAGCAGCAGAGGGGGCTCACTGAATAGGGCAGACAGTGGAATGAGGGGGAAAAGTAGACAACCAACAGCAGAAAAATAGCATGGAAGAGATGAAGCAGAGAAGGTTGGCCATAGTCAGTAACATAGATGGCCTTGATACACTAATAAAAAAGAAACACAGGCAGAGTGGATCAGGAGAAAAGGAAAATTCTAACGTATGTCACAGTATGTATGAATCTTGAGTACATAAGATAGAAATAAGGCAGACATAAGAAGGACAAACATTGTATGTTTCTATACTTAGAATAGTTGAATTCATAGAAATAGAAGTACAATGGTTGTCATTGGAAAGATTATAGAGTGAGAAATAACTATTTAATGGTTAAGGAGGTTAATGGAAAATGAAAGGTGGATGGTGGTGATAGTTGCACACCAATGAGCATGCACTTAATGCCATAAAAAGGTACCTTAAAATGGTTCAGATGATCATTTTATGTTATCAATATTTTGTCACAATAGAAGAAAATAAAACAACTTAGATTCAGGTATATTTACGTGACTGACTCCAACTTATTCTCCAGCATTGAAAAAAAAAAAGATTATGGAGTTTGGACAGGTTGGATCCACAACATTTATAACACTTAGGTTCTTATCTTAGTGAACAAGAAACAGGCATGGGAGGGCAAATCTCCACTTCTACCACATGTCACCATGATCACAGCTGCCATCCATGTGCTGATCACTGTTAGACTGACTCAACCCAAGACTCATTATCTCCATTAATTATCATTCAGCATCTTTGAGTATTTTGCATGAGTGTGTGCAAAACTGTAACTTAGAAAGATAGCAATAACTGCCCAAACTGTTGACTATTTCCTTTCCCCAGGTGTGTATTTAGCTGGCAGGTTTATTCAGGGCAGCACAATTTAAAGTATATTCCTGGGCTTGAAAACCCAGCATCGTTTGGAAGCATATTGACAATGCAAATTTAAAGGCTTTAACCCAGTCTACTATGTTAGATTTTCTGGGCATTGGGTTACAGGAATCAGGGTTTAAACAAGATTTTCAGCGAAAGATTGAGAAGCAGTGATTTAGATCTGTAGTTCTCAGGAACATGACATATTCATTAAATTTCAACATTTCTCATGATCCAGAAGACAGGAGTATTTCTTTATAATTACGATACAACATATAATAAGAAGCAGAATGTGCTTTCATAGAATACGGAAAGAGAGGATGGGACTTTATGTCAAGTAGGGACACCGTGTTTGATTTAGAGAGGAGCATAGGTGGTTCCTCCAGGTTAGAGGAATAGGAGGGAAGGCCGAGCTTGCTGGAGGTGAACAGTTACGATGGTGGGGACCTGAAAGTTCTTTGCTTGCTTTAGTTTGCTCAGAAGAGCAGGAAATTACTACCTTAGAGTGGAAACAAAGTTATAGACAAGGTTATTAGTATCCACAGTAACTATTATTACTATAGACGTACTGTCTCTACTTGACTGCCATCCCCTCCTCCCTTACTCTATGAGCACATTCAGCTCTTTACTTTATGTCATCTCATAAGAAAGAAAGGGAAGAGACAGGGAGGAAGAGAGAGAGAGGGAAGGGGGTAGAGAGAGATCACTGAAACAGGAAAATAGGGAAATTAATAGATAAGTTGTTAAGCATACCAGTGAGGGTCCTGGCATCGAGATTCTTTATTAAGAATTTAAAATCAGATGAATCTTTATTCCTTTGTGTTTTTCTCTACTGCATTCAACTGCAGGGATCTAGGCAAAGAATAGGGGAGACATGAATACAACTATAATTTGTGGTTTTGCTAAGGGAATGGCAAAGCAAAGGGGCTGAGGGAGCTCACAAAGGCCAGATTACAGAGAATGACCATAGAGTTTCAGGGCACAGAGATTAAAGACAGCAGGAGGCGAGGCGGCATGAAATACTGTCATAATTAAATGGGTCCTCATAGAGGTTAAAGGTTTCTTGGTTTTCAGTTACTGAGGGAGCCAGGTGAAAAGCGAATGATGCAGAAAATGAGATTAGTAATGACAAAGTCTATGGCGTGTCCTGGAAATCAGGGCAGAGAGCAAGATAATGAGACAGATATCAAGGTTGTCGGAGCCACAGTACTGCAAAGATCATCTGTATGTTAACTGAATCACCAATAATTAAGACAGAGGTAGTGTAAGAGACTGTGACAGTGTAGCAGGAGCTAATCTTACTCGTAAATGAGGGAGTTCTGGGGTCAGAAAATGACAGCAGCCATGAAGAGTATTCAGTGATAAAGTCTAATGACATGATGACATAAAATTCAAACCTGAGACCTTTGGGGGAAGCTAGCGGCCGCTACACTTTGTAACGCTCATATTTGGCAGTGGTATCTCCTCTCAGAATGTACAGGATCAGAGGGTGAAGTACCCAGTGTATTGATAGCCTCAGAGAAACGTTTTCATAAGGACTTTTCGTGCTTTCAACACAAGAGGGAGCCAGAGTCCAGAAGAGGATTATTATTTCCATCTCAAACTGTAATTTGAGAGTGGAAGGAGATAGTGTTAGTAATTTTTAAGGAGCAATATGTGCAAACTGGGATTTTCCCCACACAAACCAGGACGTGTTCACAATGTGTCCGGCCCAGTCTGAGCCTGGAGAATTTAACAATGTTTGAGTTTGGCCACCAAAGCTCTAATTTCCTGTAATAGTTTTGACATAAAAGCAGGTAAGAAGGGTAAAGCTCTCTCATCTCAAAGAGAAAGTGAGACTTTGCATTCCATTTTACATCCTTAATTATATTTATTCCTAAACTCATTGTCTCCTCAGTGCAATCCTAGTGTCTACAAACAAAACAATTGCTTGATTCCCTAAAGTATCTTGATCATTCCAAAATGGTCTAAAGTGATCTCTAAATTCCCTAGTTCTAGTTAAGGATTGTTTATCTTCTTTATTATATATGGCAATTATTTCTCTATTTGTTTTACTTCTTTCTTATGTATGTTGCAAATGTTTTTTTTCTAAGTCCTCTATTTGTCATACTCATTCTTAAGTAGTAACAAAATAACTTGTGTTTGTCTTATCCCTTTAACAATTGTATGTATGTATGTATGTATGTATATGTAACTATCAATGCATTTTAACCATCCAGGGGCTTATTTCGGCCATATTTTTTGTTTTGGAGCAAAGTCCTCCATCTTCACTTAATTTAGGAAGTTCAAGAAAATAAGCAGAAAATTTAGGCTCTCAGGAGGAACATTTCAAAATAAGTGAGAAATGGATTTTATAATTTGTTTTTGTTTCTCTCAGCTAATGAAAAAACATGAGATTATCAAATTTTAACCTAATATCTGATTCAATCACACATTTAAAGATGAATTAGTGTTGTAAACCACTGAAGGACACACTCAAAGTGATACTCCTACACAGGATACTAGTTCACTGTAATGATCTGCTAGCAGCAGCTCTGCTTGTGATCTTTGATTTAGCACTCTGTCCAGCTTGATCATCCTCTGGTCTTCTCTGGCCTTGGTTTCTGACTATGATGGGAAAAAATGGTTAATGATATCATTAAGGTATGATGAAGCTGACCGATTTATTGAGGTGCAGAGGTGTCTGTTATACTTTGTTAAATGAAATGGCAGTTTACAAAAGAGTATAATGACAATTTCAATTTTTTTTAAAAAATGCATTAATATATGAAGATGTCAAGAAATTGAACTGGACATGGTGGTACATGCCTATAATCCCAGCATTTGGGAGCCTAATGCAGAGCTTGAGGCCAGCCTGAACTACACAGTGAGACACTGTCTATAAAAACCACTTTTAAAAAATTGCCTGGAGTGATAGTCACCTGTTTTAATCTGTCTCTGGGAGTAAGATACTGAGCATATTTTTCTTTTTTTTTTTTTAAGAGGACAAAAAAATAAAGCAGAAAGAAAGGGTAGAAATAATACAGAATTACAGAAAAATAAACAGTAAGAAATCACTAGTTGATAAGTTACACATTGTCATCTTAGAAATAGTTGTTCAGATTACAAAATTAAAGCGTATAAAGTGACATTCAAATAGTGACACTGCCAACAGTTCTGCTCAATGATCAAACAAAAACTTAGTAATGGTTATCAGCCCTACACACTTGTTTTTTATCTTAAAGAGGGTAAGATTAAACATATGAAAACAGAACAAAACAGTTCATAAAGAAACAATTTTAAGAAATAAGGATTTCAAAGCAAGTCCATTGGAGATCTTCACTATCTTATTGTCTCTAGTTTTCTTCCAAATAATTGTCACCATCTTCACATGCATTGAATATATACTGCATATTATAGAACTAATCAAATAATTACAGGATGATGAAGGCTTTTTAGGTTTTCAAGACCTGACATTGGGGAAGTCAATAATGACTACCATAATGTCTCTCATTCTCTTCATAGTAGCTGTCTTTATCTTTACATATGCTGAAATTGAACTTAAGAGACTAGACTAGGGCTGGGGATTTAGCTCAGTGGCATAAGCACCTGCCTTGCAAGCAGGCGGTCGTGAGTTCGATCCCTGGTACTGATAAAAAGGAAAAAGACAAAAAAAAAAAAAAAAAAAAGAGAGATTAGACTAATATCACTCTGAACAGTGAATAATAGTATTGCTAGATTTTATATCACAATGTTACAGAATTAGCACTGGGTTTCTTAGTGTCTCTTCTTTAGAGTATCTGTTCATTGCATCATGCATTATATAATCTGTTCCTGTAAATAGTTTAAAAAATTCTTCCCATGTATGAATTTCTACATGTATATCTATCCTCTCTTTATTATAGGGAAAAACAGATCATAACAAGACAGCAAAATAAATTCCTAGAAAAACATGCAATGAAAAAGACACATAAGACCACAATACAGGTGATCTACCTTACTATGCTTTCTCTTGTATTTCAATAGACTTGTCCACATCATCAGGCTTAACATAGTTAAGTATAGTATTACATAGCTATTTTTATAAAAACACAACTTTGAAGACATTGTAGGACTTGAAAGCGGTTAATGATCAAAACCATTATAGATATCTTTTACATCTTGTCATCTTCAGAGTAGTTGCCTCTACTTTTAGACTTGATACTATCAAGCACACCAAATTCTAATAAAATCAGCCAAGGTAAAACTGCGGTCTAACAAACCACCTTCAATAAGATCAATCATAGTAAGACAATGTAAGTAATACAGGGTTTCAGTTTAAGTTAATAGGAAATTAAGGATAGTTACCATGGTATAACCTGCTATTTTGGGGTTAGATATCTGTGCCCTCAAATCTGATATGAGTGGACAGACTGGAAAATAAAATCAAACTAAACAGAGCAATAAGACTACTGTGACATTAAATCCTGATACACTATTAACAATGACCTCTGCCTTACTTTTTTAGGCTATTTTTCACCTTTCCCCTTCTCAGGATGCTTTGTATGTTTTGGGTCCCATTAGCCCCTTTAGTTTTTAGATTAGGGGGCCAGCCCATTGTCTATCTGAGTGGTGCTGAACCTTTTCACCCCTGAGCTTGATCTTGAGCTGTACTCCTTTACTTAACTAAAGTCATAGGGTTTTCCTTCTTTCTAGCTGTGTAGTTCTACACTGCCCAAAAGTGTCATAGCTTTCCAATCTATCTGCGGCTGCTGGATGAGTTGTCCCTATTTCTCTCTAGTTTCCTATCACATATAGCATTGCTTTCTTATCTTTGACTTTCAGTTTATTAACCCTCTTTCAGGTTAAGTGTATTTCCTAGTCAGAGCATCTCAATAGAATCTGCCTCCTAATCTACTCTGCCTGTTTCTTTTTTTAAATTTTAGTGTATCAAGGCTATCTATATTAAAGATTATATCTTACCATCTCTGCCTCATGTTTGCTATTCTACTTTTCTGCTATTATTTGTCCACTTTACTCCTTCATTCCACTGTCTGCCCATTCATTGAGCCCTCTCTGCCACTGTTGCTGGAATCCTGGTATCCCTTCCTCTCTCTCTCTGGAATGTCCTTCAGCACTCTCTGTAGGGTTGGGTTGGTGGCCATGAACTCCCACAGTTCTTCCTTGTCTTGCAAACATCTTATTTCTCCATTAATTTTTAGAGAGAGTTTTCTGGGTACATCAGTCTTGGTTGCACATTATTTTCTTTCAGGGCTTGGACTATTTCCCCCCAGGCTCTTCTCAATTTGAGAGTTTGTGTTGATAAGTCTGCTGTTATTTTGATAATTTTTCCATTGTAGGTAATCTGCTTCTTTTCCCTGATTGCTTTTAATATTCTCTTCTTTTGGTGGATTTCTAGAACCTTGATTATTATATATCTGGGTGTAGATCTGTTTTGGTTGTAGGTGGCTGGATTTCTGTATGCCTCATTTATCTGGATATCATTTCTTTTTCCTATGCCTGGGAAGTTTTCCTTAATTATATTTGTGAATAGTCTTTGTAGTTCATTTTGGGTTACTCCTGCTTCTTCACTCACGTGTTTTATTCTTAAGTTATGTATCCTTTTGTCATCTTCTAGGCTTTGAATTGTTTGTTTCTGGTTCCTCGTTATTTTTAAGAGATTTTTTCTTTCATGATCATATATCATAAATCTCTCTTCAAGTTTCAAAAGGCTAACTTTAGTTTCTTTCAAGGCATTTTGCCAGTTTTCAATGGAGTTTTTAGTTTCCTAGTAATCTCTTTGGGTCTGTTTCATGTATTCTAGGTTATGTTTAAATTCATTAGCGGTTTCTCTTTCTTTTTTGAGTTCCTCTGTTCTTCCATCTGTGTTCTCTTGGGAGGAACTTATCATTTGCCTAATTAATATTTTTATATCTTGCCTCACTTGGATCAGAAGTACAGTTTTAAATTCATCTATGAGGTCATGAAGGTATTTCTTTATGTCCGCTGATGCTGTATCTAGTATTGGATGGTTACTGCACTGGTTCTCTTCTGTATTTACTTCTCCTGGAATTATTTTTCCAGGTTCAGCAGCTGGAGGTTTTTTTTTGTTTTTGTTTTTTTTTTTTTTTCCAATTTCTATCTCTGTCATGTTTCTGGTTTCTTTCAGACTGGTGTGTCCAGTATTGCTTAGGGTCTCCATATTGCTTAGGGTCTTTCTGAAGCATGCTGACTGGGGTTTTGCTGCCCTCCCCAATTTGCTGTTATCTGAGGTAACACACAGGGATGCAGTGATGGTGTAGGCTAGCCTTGAGCCTCTGAGCCAGTCAGTCCACAAGTTAGGCTGTTTCTTGTGGACGTCACAGAGTCGCGACAATTTTGTACCTGCTTATTGGGTCCCAACCAGAAGCGTAGCTCAGCTCCAACAAATACTGCCAGTTCTCTCTGTGCCAGGGGCGACTGACTGACATCACCATGGTGCAGGGCTCTGCCCATCTCCAAGATGTCCTCCAGACAGTGACAGCAGCTGCGGGACCCAACTCCCAGCACTCACCAGGAATCAATGCAGTTCTTACTCTTGGGTCCACTGCACACTGTGCTGTGTGTGTTCACTGTGCTCCCAGCACAGCATGAATCAGTCAGAAAACTGTGAAGTGTCTGGCTTTGGTGCCCAGGTGTATGGTCCTCTCACAGTCTCCTCCGGTATCGCCAGGTGGCTCTGGCTGCTTCACGGGGCCCTGGGACCCAATTTCCAGCACTCACTGAGAGCCAATTCCCCTTGGATCCACTGCTCACTGCACTGCATCCTCTTGTTAAGGGCCCGGGATTTGCTGTCTCCTGTTATCAGCAGCTGCAGTCTCAGCGCAACTTGGGATCTCAGTGAGCGTGTCTCAGTGAGCGTGTCGGGTTTCAGTTCTCCACTTCTCATTTTATTTTATGTTTGTTTGACAAAATATATTTTATATTTTGATGTGTGCTATTTATTATACCATATTTTTAAGAGGACATTTTATAATATGTATGAATCTCGAAATGTGTATCTGTAATGTAAATGATTTTGTTTGCCAATTAGACTCAATTAAAAATGCTACACATCTTAAATATATACCATAAAAATTTACAAAGAAAATCAGTTGGTGTAATCATCACATCAAGAAGCTAAAGAAGAAAAATCATGTTCTGATGTCAATAGATGTACATTTAACAAAATTCAATAAGTATTCATGATGAACAACTTAGCAAAATAGAAATACAAAGGAACTTCCTCAATTATGTAAAGAACATCTAAGGTTAGCAGCATACTTAATCATGAGAAATTTGAAGTTTTCTGCTAAGATAAACAAGGTAAGAGTGTCTTGCTTTTTTTCCTGTTTTGTGGTCTTGGGATTGATTACAAAAGAGCCGTATGCATACTAGGCTACACACAAACTCTACCTCTGAGCTATACTCCTACCCCAAAAATCTCTTCTTAACATCCTTTTTAAACATTATACTGAAAGACCAAGCTAATGCAATATAATGAGAAAATAAAAAGGATACTGATTGAGAAAAAGAATCTTTAATATTAAAAGATCAATTGTTTTCCTATATAATAACAATGAATGAGTGGAATTTGAAATTTAAAAAAGCAATAGCATTTTTGAAATTTAAAAAAGGAATAGCATTTATGTTAACACCTCCCCAGTGAAATATTAAGCACAAGTATAACAAAATATATACCAGATCTACATGAGAAAAATTTATTTTTTGGATTCATTAGTTTAATCCTCAGATACACCTTTATTTTTTCTCTTTTTTGTTGGTTCAGGTTTGCAGTACATAACGATCATATTTATCATGGAGAGTTTGTATATAACATTGTAATTCTTTGTTTTTGGTTCACTTTCTGTCCCATCCCTTCCTCCTTCCTCCACCTCTTGCTCACCTGCACATTTTCAAAGTTTCTGTTTCCACTTTGTCTTCTCTTTAAAACTCCCTTTTCCTTCCCTTCCTTCCCCACGCTCTCCATTTCTTATCTTGTAAAAGATCTCCCTACTTTCTATGATCCATCTTTTATTTTGTTCTTTATATCTTGGATTTCTCATAGAAGAGAAACTGTGGAATATTTAAACTTGTGTGTCTGATTTTTAGCATTATAATCTGAAAGTGCATCCATTTACTTACAAATGCTTCAAGTTTATTTTTCTTTTTTTTTTTTTTTTTTTTTTTTTTTTGCCTTTTTCCTTTTTATCGGTACCGGGGATCGAACTCACGACTGCCTGCTTGCAAGGCAGGCGCTTATGCCGCTGAGCTAAACCTCCAGCCCCTAAGTTTATTTTTCTTAATGGCAGAGTTGTGTTCCATTTTATATAAATACCACCTTTTCTTTAGCTATTCATCCATGGAAGGCATATAGGCAGTTTCCAAGATTTATCCATTAAAAATTGTGCTGCTATAAATCTGGATATTCATGTATCAAGGTAGTATGATGATTTTAACTCTTTCAAGAAGATACCAAGAAGGGGAATAGCAGTGTCAAATGGAATTTCTAGCTTTAGGTTTTTTTTTGAGGAATCTCCATCCTGCTCTCTGTAGTGGTTGTCCTAATTTACATTCTCACCAACAGTGTAGAAGGGTTCCTTTTTTCACAGTCTCACCAGCATTTCTTACTATTTGATTTCATGCCACTGGCTATGTTTTCTGGAGTAAGATGGTGTCTAAGGGTTGTTTTAAATCTCACTTGCACTGCCTGGCAAGTGCAAGGTTATGAGTTTGATCCCTGGTACCACAAGAACAACAAAAATCGCATTTCTCCCATTTTTTGATTAAGTGTTTTATTTTGAGAGAGGTCTAATTTTTAAAAAAAATTCTTTATGTATTCTAGATATTGGTCCTCTGTCCAAGGAATAGCTGCAAAATTTTTTTTCCTATTCTGTAGGTTGTCCCTTTACTCTGTTGGTTATTTCCTTTGATGTGCAGATTTTTAATTTAATATGCTCCAATCTTATTCTGAGTATTATTTCTTTTATCATTGGGGTTCTGTTCAGAAAGTCCTTTCCCAAAACTATATATTCAAGAGTTGTATACATTTATGTGTGATTTTTTTTTAAGTTTTTTAAACTTTTTATTGGTACCAGGGATCGAACTCACGACCGCCTGCTTTCCAGGCAGGTGCTTATGCCGCTGAGCTAAATCCCCAGCCCCAAGAGTTGTATACATTTATGATCCAACATATTAAGTTGTTTCTGTTTCAACATTTAGATCTTAGATCCTTTTTTATGTGTGTGTGTGGTAAAAGTTGGACTCAGGGTTTTGCACTTGCCAGGCAGGTGCCATGCCACTGAGCTAAATCTTCTGTCCTCTTTGATCCATTTTGATTTCAGCTTAGTATATTTGAAATATGTGAATCTAAACTCAATCTTCTATCTATTGGAAAATAGATAATATTGTCCCTTTAATATTTTCTTCAGTATTTTAATCATCAATGGGTATTGTCAAATGAGGTGACCATGTGATTTTTGTCCTTGCTTCTGTTTATGTGATGAATTACATTTATTGATTTACATATGCTGAACCATCCTTGCATCCCTGGGATGAAGGCTTCTTGGTATGAACTTCGTGGGCATTAGTTTCATTCTGTTTGCTTATATTTTGTGGAGGGTTTTTGCATCAATATTCATGAATTGTAGTTCTCTTTTAGGTTGGATTTTTCTCTGATTTTGGAACCCAGGTAATACTAGCTTTCAGAAATGATTTTGGGAATATTTCTACCGTTTCAACTTTATGAAAGAGTTTGAGGAGTATTGGTGTTAGTTGTTTCCTGAAGCTCTCGTAGAATTCATCACTGAATCCATTGAGTCCTTGGCTTAGTTTGTAGGGATTATTTTTTCTGATTAGTTGGGTTGGTCAGTATTTTAAGTCTTCTTGGCTCAGGATTGGTAATTCATATGTATATAGGAATGTCTATTGTAAATGAGTTCTCTAGTTTATTAGTGTACAGATTTGTGAAATATTTTGTAATAATATTTTAGATTTCAGTAGTATTTGTTTCAGTAGTATGTGATTTCACCTTTTCATTTCTAATTGCTTTTTTTGTGTCTTTTCCCTTCTTTGTCTATCTTGTTTAGTCTTTCAAAGCACCAGTTCTTCAATTCATTGATTCTTTGTGTTTATTTTCAGTCTCCATTTCATTGATTTCTGCTCTGATCTTTATTATTTTTTGCTTGTACTAGCTCTGGATTTGAACTGTTCTTGTTTTGTTGGAGACCAGATTGTGCAAGGCTAAGTTGCTGAACATAGGGACCTCTGGATGTGTTGGAAAGGCCTCTATTCACAGTGCTATGAAGTCAAGATAACAACACAGCTGAGGCAGCCAAGCACAGGGACTGCTGACACTCCCCATCTCAGAGGAATAAAGCTGCTGACCTTAAGATCAAAAAGTTCTTTTAATTGGCTAAATTTACCACTTGAAGAAGTCTTTTTTTTTTTTTTTTTGTACCAGGGATCAAACTCATGACCTTGTGCTTGCTAGGCAGGTGCTTATGCCACTGAGCTAAACCCCCTTGAATAAGTCTCTGAACTGACTTCAAAGGTCCTGTTCAGTTCCAGAGTCTGCCTCAGTATCTCTCTCCTTTGTTTGAAAACCAAATAAATACAGGCTTCCCAGTGGAGTTCTTTATCTTTACTCCTGAGACAGAGTTTTAAGCTCTCTAGAAGTCCTAAAATCATACCACTGGTCTCTTTCATTTAAGCTACTCACCTTCCACTCATTTAGAAGACTGGTAGGCCAAGACCCTAATAACTGGCATCTGGACCAGGTACCTGAAATCCTTAGACTAAGATTTTTAGCCTAACTAAAGTCCATTCAAAATGGAAAAGGTTCAAGAGGAAGAAGGCTTTCATAAGAAGGAAATTTCACTGGAAGCACCTGGGAAAGAGAGGGGGAAAAAACTTTCCAGGAGGGAGAAAAGGGTGAATCTTCAACCTCTGAAAAGGTACTTGTTTAGTTTTCCAGGAACAAAACATGGGCCAGATCACAAACAATTTTACCTCTATTATGGAGTTCACTGCAAAAGGTCCAGCCTCGGGTATCAAGGTTGTTGCCCCCAGAGGCATCTGAGGCAAAACTGGTAATGTATATGTTTATCAGTGTACAATAACTCGGAAACCTTTCACTGGTTAAAAAAAAAACATGCTAATTGTCATGATCATGTTTTCATAGGTGATCAAAAATTTGTTATCATAAACAGAAATCCCTTAGGGTAGAGATGTTGCAGGACAAGACTCCCTTTTGGTTAATGAGGAAGCAGCTGCCTGGAAATATTTTTCTAGCTCTTATTCATTAATGGGGGCCCCAATACTCTCCCAAACTATAGGAGACACTCCAACAAACATTGTTAAAAATATTATTGTGATATGTTAACATTGGTCATAGTCAAAAGGTTAGTTCTATGTGTAAAACAATAAAACTTCTTATTAAAAGATTTTCTTGATATTAAAACCAAATTAAGAAACAAAAGTTTTCATATGACTATGACAATTCATTATTGCTAATCTCATGGTATATTAAATATATTCATGCCTTCCAGATGTGCAGGTCTTCCAAAATAAAAAAAACTAGGATTATTTATGGTGATAAACATTTTCATTCAGATTCAGACATCTGCTTTTCTCTTGTTCTCTGGCTGCTTATGATAGGAGGTTCTTGCCAAGCCAACATGAGGTCACCAGTCAAATAATAATATTTTTAACAAAAATTTATGTGATGTGTATGCTATATATGTGCCACTATGCTTAAAGGTGCTTAGACATTAAATAGCTCAGGCAATGACACACACTTCTTCAATGACATCCCATTAAAGGACAACCAGTTAGATAAAAAGCTTCATTATATATTAGATAGATATGATTGACTAAAAAGGCTACTCTGTACCAAGGTGATATTTAAGTGTGCTTTAAAAATGTCACCATGATTGTCATGCTAAAATACTATGCATGGCTTTTGATATCAATTTTTTTCTGTCAAATTACATAACTTGTCTGTTAACATTTGTCTTAGTTATTTTTTACTCGTTGCTGAGACAAAATACCTGAAGCCCAAGTTAGGAAAGGAAAGGTTTATTTCTTACAGTTTTTGGAGGTTTTAGACCACACTCAGTTGGCTCCAAGGCAGGCAGGCATGGCTGGGCCACAGTTCATGGCTGCTGCAAACAGCAAGCAGGAACCAGCAAAGAGCAAGACATACCTTCTTCCTACCATTACATCACATCCTGGCTCCACCCCTATGTGGGTGTAGCATTGACACCATCAATCCAAGCACTAGACAATGAACCAATCACAAATGCACAATGCAAGGGCTGGGGATTTAGCTCAGATGCATAAGCACCTGCCTTGCAAGCAGGCAGTTGTGAGTTCGATCCCTGGTACCGATAAAAAGGAAAAAGGCCAAAAAACAAAACAAAACAATAACAACAACAAAAAAACACAAATGCACAATGCAAACTCATGAGACAGAAACCATGACATTCCACTCCTGGCCCCCAGGACTCACATACATCCTTTATACAAAAGACATTTAGTCCACTTCCAAGAGTTGCCAAAGTCCTAAGTTTCAGCATTGCTGAAAAGTCCAAGTCCCAAGTCTCCTCCAAGATCTATAGTAAACTCTTAACTGTAACCCCCTGTATAAATGAAACAAGATTCAACATTTCTGAAATGCAAAGGCACAAGATAAACATTACCATTCCAAAAGTTACAAACAGGGAAATATAAAGCATTGGAAACAAAGCAAGTCCAACATCCAGCAGGGCAAACAGTAAGTCCCAGAGTTCCATGCTCAGCATCTGAAGCAATCTGGTTGCAAGCTCTAAAAGGCTTGGGTGATTCCACCCCCATGGCACTTTCAGTGATTGTAACTCCCACAGCTTTTTTCTTAAATCCTCTCTGCTTGCTTTTTTGCAGCTTTTTTGGCTTTTTTAAACTTTTGGGGTCTCCACTGCACCTTTTGCTTTACCCTTACATCTTTACAAATTGCCCTCTCAGGGGCACACTGCTTGGCCTCCCAGGCCCTATGCAATCGAAGTGGAAGCCGTCTTACCCTCAGAATTCGTACATTTTCCTTGCACCTAAAATCAGCACCTTGTGGATGCCGCCAAGGTTTGCTGCTAGCTGGAGCAGTAGCCAGGCTTTTCTCTCTCTTGGCTGTAGGGGTCACTTGCCTGGATTGTAGGGCTCTGTTTTCCTGATTGTAAGGAAAAGTTTTTTCTACATTGTCGCCATTCTGGAACCTCATGTGGCCTCTGTTGCCATTTTGGAACCTCACGTGGCCCCTGTCGCCATTCTGGAGCATGGCACTCTGCAGCCTTCTCCTCTGAGCAAATTCTTTTACCTTTGCAGTGAGGCTGTAAAGGATGGGGACCCGCTACCTGGGATGCCCTGGGGCCATCTTTTTTATCTCTCCATTTCCCCTCAACAATCAAAATCTCAATTCTGTCTTTACAATCCACAGCCTTCCTGGAATTTTTCTTCTGGCCAAACTCACAGCATTGTAAATTATCCTGCGGGGCTCTTTGCTCTAGATTTGCAACATAAAGCTGGCGAAAAGCACCCAACAATAGCCATGCCACAGCCTCAAGGTTCGATTGCTTTTTAATTTCTTTTTCAAGATTAATCAGTCCATTGCCCTTTGTCTCAGTCCCAGGAAAAGTCTCTGGGCAGGAGCAAAATGCAGACAAACTTTTTAACAAGCCATAACACACATCATGTGGAGTCCAACAACCAATGCAGTCTTTCTCCCCAGCAGAAACCTCCCAAGCCTGGTCTTTACCATCAGGCTCTCTATTAGTCTTCTGGTCTCCTGAGCTCTGACCAGAATCTCTATAAAACAGCCTAAGCTGCTCCAGCTCTACGCATCTAGGCGACATGTCCGAACCTTTCCAAACTCTGCCCACAAGCCACTTCCAAAGCCTCTCGAAAACATGGTCAGATATAGTCACAACAAATGACCCCACTCTCGGTACTAAATTCTGTCTTAGTTCCTTTTTACTTGTTGCTGAGACAAAATACCTGAAGCCCAAGTTAGGAAAGGAAAGGTTTATTTCTTTCATTTTTTGGAGGTTTCAGTTCACACTCAGTTGGCTCTAAGGCAGGCAGGCATGGCTGGGCCGCAGTTCATGGCTGCTGCAAACAGCAAGTGGGAACCAGCAAAAAGCAAGACACACCTTCTTTCTGCCATTACATCACATCCTGGCTCCACCCCTATGTGGGTGTAGCACTGACACCACCCATCCAAGCACTAGACAATGAACCAATCACAAAAGCACAATGCAAAATCATGAGGCCTGAGGGCCACAGATATAAACCATGACAACATTCTACAAGGATTAAATTCCATGGTTTGTTTGAAAACCAAGTAAACACAGACTGTGTGGTGGGGCTGTTTGTGTTTACCCCTGAGAGAGTCTCGAGGTTCCTGGAAGCTCACACTGCTGGTATCCTTTATATAGAATGTTTACTGTCAACTCATTTAGGAGGTTGGGGCTAGGCCAACATCCCAATAATGCTTTTCTAGGACCCTGAGGTATATCATTGGGTTATGTTTTGGGACTTGCTTTGTTTTTCTGTGCGGGCATTCATTGCATAAACTTTGCCCTTAGGAGTACTTTCCTTTTGCACTCAATTCTGGTGTGTTGTACTGACATTATTGCTTAATTCTATTATTTATTTCTTAATTTCTTCTGTAATTTATTGATTATTGAAGTGTGTTGCTTAATCTCATGGGTTTACATAATTTCTCTGATTCCTATTGCTACTGATTCCTAGTTTCATTGCACTATGTGTGATCTGATAACTTGCACAGTAAAATAATTGTATTTACTTAGACAAGCTTTATTTGTTAATATATATGGTATGCATTCTTTGAGGTTCTGGCTGAGTACAAGACTATGAAAACTGAGGGAGGTAGAGATTAACACAAAACAAAAATTTTTCAAAGTGAAATTTTGTAAGTAAAATGTCACATAAAATTGTCTCTGCTAGTCCAGATATGGACTGGGCTGTTTTATAGGACACTCCTGCCATAAGAACCATTTTTCTTTTTAAAAATTAGATAATGCATTTTGTACATCCAATTTCAGAATACATTATGAGTTCATTATTTTCAATTTTTTGTTTTCTTCTGGTATTTGAATTCTAGGACATCAGAAGGTCCAAGAAGAAAAAAAGAGAGGTAATAAAGAAACCCTCAAAATAGACAGGGTTATGAGATGAGATAGCTGAGATAGAAATCCCTACACCAGTGGTGCTTATAACTTGATGCACATTAGAATCACCTGGGAAGCTACCAAAACCATCCAGGGTCTCCAGTTCCTTGAAGTAGGACAGAGTCTGGAATTATGTATTTTACCAAATTCCCTGGATGATTGTAATAGGGACCAAAGTTTGATATATAGAATATCTATCCAATTCCACTCCCATTATTCAAGAATAAGGGAGGACCATCATGGGTTTTACCCAAGAGCTGATTGAAAATGTAGAATCCTATGCGTGCCCCCAAAACTACACTCAGACTCTGACTGCTCATCAAGCTCCACATGTGGTCCACGTGCATTTTAAATGTTAACAAGCACTGACCCTCAAGCTAGGTGTACAGTGGAATCTCCTGGTAAAAAGTCTGAGTTAGTTATATGGGTGTGATTGGACTTTGGAATTTTTAAAACTAATATTTTTTTCTAACTGACACATGATAATTTTATATATTTATGGGATACATATGACATTTTAACACAAGCTTACAATCTGCAGTGGTCAGGTCAGGGTAATTCGCATGTCTATCACCACAGACATTTATCATTTCTTTGTGTTGGGAACATTTAAAATTCTTTACTAGCAATTTTGAAATATTAAATTAATTGTTGTCAGTCACAGATATCCTACTCATTAGTTCTTATTTCTTCCAGATGTAGTGGCACATTATGATCCCAGCTATTTGGGAAGCAGAGGGAAGAAGTTCACAAATGTGAAGCCAGCCTGGACAATTTATGAGACCTGTTTTGAAATAAAAAAAATTTTAAAGGTGGGGAAGCTGGGAATGTAGCTAACGTAGTAGTAGAACCCTTGCCTAGCATGTGCAGAGAGCCCGAGGTTTAACCCTCAGTGTTGCATGAACACATTGTTCTTCCTATGCAGCAGCGCCTGTCTACCCTTAGCCATTCTCTCTCCCTCCTAGCCTTCCAGCCTCTGATAATCACTTTTCTATTCCTTTCTCCTTCTTTCTCTTCTTCTACTTCCTCTTTCTCCTCTTTTTTCCTCCTCCTTCTCCTTCAGCTTCCACATTTAAGCAAGAACATACAGTATTTGTCTTTCTTAGCCTGATTTATTTCATTTAATGTAATGTCCCCCAGTTCTACTCATGATAGGTAAACATCTCCATTTATCCACTGATAGATGCCTAGGTTAATTTCAATTTTGCTGCTGTGAACAATGCTACAATAAATATGGGAGTCCAGATTTCTCTTTGACACACTAATTTCATTTTCTTTGGCTAGGTACCTGGGAGCAGGATTGCTTGATCATGTGCAGTTCCTTCTCTGACTTTTTGAGGACTCTCCATACTTTTTTTCATAATGGCTGTACTAGTATGCATTCCCAGCAACAATGCATAACAGTTCCCCTTTCTTTGTATCCTTGCCAGCATTTGCTATTTTTTGATTATCATTCATTCTAACTGGGATGAGATTATATCTCGTTGTTTTGATTTGCATTTCTGTGATGATTAGTGATGCTGAGCATTTTATCATGTGTTTGCTGGCCACTTGAATATCCATTTTTGAGAAATGTCTGTACAGATCATTTGCCTAGTTTTTAATTGTATTTTTTATTTTTGCTGTTGAATTAAATTCCTTATATATTTGGTATTTTAATCCTTTATTAGATGAACCATTTGCATGTATTTCTCTTATCCTATAAGTTGTCTCTTTACTCTGTTGACTTTTTCTTTTGCTGTGTGCAAGTCTTATGTAATTCTGTTTGTCAGTTTTTGCTTTCATTTCTTGTGCTTTTGGGGTAATATAAAAAATAGTTCTGCCCAGACCAATATCCTGAAGCAGTTCTATGTTTCCTCTAGTATTTTCATAGTTTTGGATATCACATTTAAGTCTTTGATCCATTTAGAGTTTATTTTTACATATAGGACTTCTGGTTTCTTTCTTTTGTATGTGCTTAATTGGTTTTTCCAGCATTGTTTATTAGAAAGACTTTTCTTTATCCCATGTATGCTCTTGTTGCCTTTCTCAAAAATCACCTGATGTGTATATGTGGATTTATTTCTCGGATTCCTATTTTATTCCATTGGTCTTTTTTTTTTTTTTATATCAGTGGCATGCTATTTTCATTATTATAAATTTACTTTGGGATTTTGAAAAATTCAAGCTATTTAAAACTTAGGCTTAGTTCAAAGGGCATGATGATAAAATGTCCATTAATGTCCTCACAACAAATTTGATAGAGTATATTTTAAAATAATTTGTTCACTGGTAGGTTTTGAATTTCTTGGTTAGAGGATGGGTTCTGCGGGAAATAGGCTTCCAGCCAAGCCTGACATTTGCCAGTGGAGTACAAAGCTTTGCCGACCCTGCAAAGCAGGAAGCTGGGCCGCCTTGAACAGTGTTACTCAGTCACTTGAGTGTTGCTAATTGTTAGTCTTCACTTTGTTTTCTTAAAGCTGCTTCCTCTATGGCCAGTGATTATTTACCTTTTCCTGAAGCACATCTGCCAGCAGGGGCACATTATGTCCAACGAATTCCTGTAGTTTCATTTCCTGCAGCTTCCACTGGCAGAGAACTTGACAGCTTGTTCTCTTTCTTCTCTGAAGTACAGTTACCAAAGATGTTTATTCTTGGCCTCATCTCTAAAAAATTATTGAAAAGCCTTCCAAAGACTCCAACAGATTGTAACATATCACCTTACTAAGGTGCACATGGACCCTCTACATATGGGTATGGCTCTCCAAACCTAACACAAATCTTTAAAAGCATAAGAATTAAAAGGCACGTATTCCAATTATGTTTTGAGTTGCAGTGGTTCTTTTCTCCCTTGAAAAACTAAGCATCAGTCATTTCATTCTCTTTCCCTATACACAGTGGTTCCAACTCACTTGGTGTTAGAAACAAGAAAACTAATAATATAAATGACCCATAAATGCACATTTCATTCTAAGAATTAGCCCCCTCTTCTACTTTGATAAAAATATTCTTATCTGTGTATGTATTCACCAGTGCCATCAGTTTTTCCTTCATAGTGATTAGGGAATCTGTTTCTTTTCATAAGCCCTGATCTGACCCGGCCTTGCATGACATTCCTTATCTCACCTTCAGGCATAACCGCCCTTTATCTTTTTATGTTGGTACTGTTTACAGCTTTTTTTTTTTTTTTTTTTTACACTAAGGTACTTCCATTTTCTAATTAAACCTTCTCAAATGTTCACAAAACAATATAAAGCAAATAATTTGAGATAATAAATATTTCCAATCTTAGTTCTTTTCACTGTCCTGATTATTTTCTCCATATTTCTATGACTTCCACTTTAAATCAAAAGCATACATCAATTATTTAATTATATACTTGAAACTGGACTGATAAAATTGCTTTACATTCTAATAGGTCAAACATTATATATATATAAAACAAGTAGGTAAAACTCTACAACATAAAAGTATTAAAATGGATTTGTTTATCTTAAACTTGTGTATGATTAATTCCAAAGTTTTCTAGGTGAGGAATGTTTTCCTCACCAAGGAAAGTGTGTGTCATTGCTTGCACTTTTTGCAGATGTTTTAGAATCTGGCCAAACTAGTGAGACCCTACAAACTAGCAACTCTTTTTTTATAAGTGATTTGTTGCCATGTCTTTGTGGTCACTAGTGCAATTTCAAACTGTGTTACTGGATAACATTTGCACATATTGACTAATTCCGATTGCTGACCAAAGTCTGCAATTTATCTTATCAACTTTGGTTAATGCTGCTTTCCTCCACCCCCAGTAATGAGGATTGGGCTCATGGCATCACGCTATGAGGCAGGAAGCACCCCAGCTCTGAGGTCTAACTCCAACCCTTTTTATTTTGAGACAGGTTCTCACTAAGTTGTCTAGGCAGGCCTTGAACTTGTAGAATTTCTGCCTTAGTCTCTAGATTTGCTTGAATTACACGTGTGTACTACCTTGTCCTAACTTGCTTTGAAAAAACAATTGGGAAAAGAGGCTCTTAATATAATTGTCATTTTGTTCTAAATGTTAAACTTTTGAACTTAATGAAATTCTCCATTCTTTCATATGTTTTTAAGACTATATAACTTCTATTATTAAAATGTTATTGGGGATTTAACCAATAGATAAAATCATCAGCATGCTTATCTATCTTTATATGCTAAGGATTTTATTTATTCATTATAATTACGGTTATATAGTGGCCATAATTCTCAAGGTCATTTTTTCTTCCTTAAACTATACTTTATAGATACTGAAATATAGCATTGTGAGGAAGACAGGAAGGAAGGAAGTAGAGCCCTGGACCCAGGAAGAATCTGAAGAGAGAATGGAAGCCAACGAAGAGAGTGGAAAGAAAAACTTTAAGGAAGGAAAAGGTGGTAACTGGTGGCACTTTCCCCCTGAGATAGGACTCACTGCATGAGAGGAACTGTTCAAACTTGGGGGTGCATGGTCATGGTCACAGTGATGGCTGGTGACCCTGGAGGCCTCTGTAGAGAGATGCAGCAGTGGAGAGGAGCAGCAGATGTGGAGGTCTGCACTGGCTGGTAGTGAGTGCAGATGACTTAGTCCTCCTGCAGAGAGAGAGTGATTAGCCTAGAGTCATTTAGGAGATGGGCCAGCTGAGCTTGGAACACAGAATTGCTGCCAGTTTTGTCTAGCAACTCCCAGCTGGGCACCGACCTGTGGAAACTGCTTGGACTCTGGCAAGCTTAATGACTCTGGTCTCAAGGCAGGCCTGATGAGATTATCCTCTATCCCACCAAAGAGCAACTGCTGGCTTCCTAGGAGACTGGCATAATTTTGGACTCTGTCCTTACAGATTGTCTACTAGTGAAACCAGAGAGAATCCTGAAAATGGATTGTTTGCTTTTCTCTTCTTTTTTTCTCTTTACGGTTCATTGTTTTTATGAGTGTGAAAGTGATTCCTAACCTCTTTGTGGATGTGGTTCTGTTCTGTTCTTCCTTTTATCTCTTCCATCTCTCTTTCCTTCAGTCTTTTGCACCATTTTTCCCAAAGTTGGTGTGATTCTCTTTTGTTTTCCAACCTTACTTCCAATCTCTTTCTCTTCTACCACTTCTCTATTTTCTCCTTAATCCATTTTAAATTTTAACCTCTAAGGGCAAAATTGACACATTATGGACTTATATTTTGCACATAATTGTTATGTAATCACAAACCTAGTTCATTTGGATAAAAGTTGCAAATTAAGGGTTAGCTCAGTTTGTTGTTTTTTAAGGCTGTGTTTGATACTTGATATAGCCAAAATAGGCATAATTGTCTAAAACAGCTGTTGGTTCTGGTATTCCATGATTGAGACTAAGCGTCACAGAAAATATGTTGGCACAGTGCAAAAGAACCAGGGACTGACTACACCAAACAAACAACTTCTCAAACAAACTGAAGAGTTAAGATCTTCCAACAGACTCAAAATCTAAAAAGCAGCTACACCTGGAAGATACCTCAGAGAAGTAACCACCACCTAAGGGTCTTAAATACTACCAATAAGGCAACCCAGCATAGTATACTAAGGTATACTTCAGTTTAAACTAAAGAATACTTTAGGTCTGGGGTTATAACTCAGTGACAGAGCACTTGCCTAGCATGAAATGCCCTGAGTTCTATCCCTAGCACTTCAAAATGCAAAACAAAGCAAAGCCAAAAAACAACCAACAATAACAAACTATTTCTAGAGGGATTTTTCTCAAAATGAAACAGAGACTACCAAAAATACCCTTAACCTTCCTGTTTTCCCATTCTCCATGAATATAGCCTCTATTACTATTATGTCCTCACCAGATTTTATAGTAGTTGTAATCAGCAAATCTATCCAGGTACCTCATTACCACTCAAAGTTCACAATTTGCATTAACATTCAAGCTTGGTGTTGTACATTCTTTTAGTTTGGCTACAGGTATGATGTCAGGTGTCTATCATTATAGTATCATAAGGGATAGTTTTACTATTTTAAAAATCCCGTGTTCCACTTATTCATTCCTCTCTTTCCTAACTCCTAGCAACATTTTTTAATAAACTAACTTCAGTGTTGTCATTTCTAGAATGTCATTTAGTTGTAATTGTATAGTATGCAGCATTTTCAAATTGACTTCTTTTACTATTATGTATTTGTTTCCTCTATATCTCTTTAAGTCTTTATAGTCACCCAGTTCTTTGAAGTGTTGAATGATATTCCTCTTTTTGAACTTTCCATTGTTTATTTAACTATTCACCTACTGAAGGATATCTTAGTTGTTCACAAGTTTTGGAAATTACTAATAAAGCTGTTTTAACATTTACATGCATGTTTTTTGTAGGGCTGTAAGTTTTCATGAAGATGATTGTTGAATCAGTTGGTAAGAGCATCTTAAGTCTTCTAACGAACTGCCAAATTGACTTCCAAAGTGAAGATGCCATTTGGCATTCTAACCACAAGGGATTGAAAGTTCCTCTTACTGTATGTTTGACAGTATTTAGTAGTGCCAGTAGTTTTTGGGGGGTAGTGAGTGGTGTTTCACTGATGTTTTAGTTTGAATTTATTAATGACATATCATGTGGAGTATCCTTTTATATACTTGTTTGATATGTGTGTATCTTTTCTGGCCAGGGGTCTGTTCAGGTCTTTGACTCATTTATTAGTTAGGTTGATCAATTTTATATTGTTAAGGTTCTAGCATTGTTTGTATACTTTGTATAAGAATCTGTTACCAGATATTAGTTTTACAAATATATTCTCCCAGTCTATAGCTTGGCCTCTTATTATTTTTGCTTTTTTTTCCCTCAGTACTGGAGATCTTCTTATATGCTAACACTGAGTATACCCCAGCTCTTTGTCTTCTTATTCTTGACAGAATCTTTCTTTGAGAAGTTTTTAATGGAATCCACCTTATTAATTATTTCTTCATGAATTCTTCCTTTCATTTTTTTTAATCCAAAAGATCATCACCATAGCCAAGGTCACCTAGTGTTGTAGTAGGGGATATGAGGAGAACAATTAGAATCAGGACATAGAATTTATAATATTATTTTATGATGGTCACCAAGAGTTAACACAAGAAAGTGCAGGAAATCTATCCATAATACTAAAGACATAGAATATTTAGCCAAGGGCATGAATCCCACAGCAATTCCTAGATGAGTCCAGATGAAGACCCAGAGCTCATGACACTGCCTCCCACAAGTCCCACTGTAGGTCTAGAGCCCACAAGAAGGACTTGCACCAATCTCTTTTACAGATCTGCACTGGCAAGGCCCAACGGTCTGCAGTGGAAGCTAGAAAGTCCATGCCAGCAAGTTGAAGGAGCTGTGCTGGTAGGTTGAGGGTTCTACACTGGAGCCAAGAAGTCATGCTCATAATACAGACCAGGGCTGTCCTGAAAAGCACCACAGCCATCCTCAGTGACATGGAGGCCTTGAGCTCCTCCAATGATAAGCACAGTTGAGTACATGCCAGGAAGCATGACGAGTTTGTCCTGGAGATTAAATGGCATACATCTTCCCTCCAAAGCCAGGAAGTGATGCTCAATGTAAGGACCAGAGCTCCCCCAAAGTGAACCATAGCCATTCTCACCAATAAAGTCCTGAGCTCCAGAGATTCACGCCATGTTGGAGTTTAGGACTCTGGGAAGCCAAGTCAGCATCTCCCCTCCCTGTAAGCGGAGGCAGGGTGGCAGCCTGCAGCCCTTCCAGGGGGAGAACTAGCAGTGTCTCCTGAGATCCATGCCATGTTGGAGCTTAGAACTCTGGGAAGCCAAGCCAGCACCTCCCTTCCCTGGTAAGCGGCGGTAGTTTAGCCCACTGCAGCCCTTCCAGGGGGAGAACTAGCAGTGTCTCCTGAGATCCATGCCATGCTGGAGCTTAGGACTCTGGGAATCCAAGTCAGCACCTCCCTTCCCTGGTAAGCAGCGGTAGTGTGGCCCACTGCAGCCCTTCCAGGGGGAGAACTAGCAGTGTCTCCTGAGATTCACGCCATGTTGGAACTTAGGACTCCTGGAAGCCAAGCCAGCATCTCCCCTCCCTGTAAGCGGAGGCAGGGTGGCAGCCTGCAGCCCTTCCAGGGGGAGAACTAGCAGTGTCTCCTGAGATCCACGCCATGTTGGAACTTAGGACTCTGGGAAGCCAAGCCAATACCTCCGAAAAAAAAAAAATCCATGTAAATTGTATGTAAGTTGCAGTACACCAAAATGTAATCCACTATTCTGTGCAATTTACATGAACTTATAAAATCATTTTCAGATTCTATAAAATAAAAAAAAACTAATATGATTGATAGTATCAAGTTTGGGATTATAGGCAACTACACTGAAGAAGACAAGACCCTACGATATACATTCTGGTTTGATAACTGCCAGATTTTGAAGTTCTATACTATATACAAAGTTGTGTTTTTATTAATACTGTTATATACTGATATATTCAGTTATGCTATGTCTGATGATATAGCCAGTTCTATTGAAGATAACAAGAGACAACACAGGAACTATGGTAGAAGTCCTTGCACAATGGTCTTATATGTCTTTTTTGTTTCATGTGTTTATAGGAATATGTTTTGTTCTGTCTTGCTTTGTTTTGTTTCTACCTTTAATATAGAAAGAACAGAAATACATGTTAAGACTCATGCATGTGTAGAATCTATAAACAGTTTATGAGAGCTGATCTTATGACACATGATGAAATGAACAGATACTTTGAGGAAAAAGAGTCACTAAAGAACCCAGTGCTGATTCTGGTGTGTCATAAGGTGAAACCCAGCAATAGTATTATTCTCTGTTCAGAGTGATATTAGCCTGCTTGGGTTTTTTCTATCTCAACACAATTGAAGATATGGATAACTGCATGTATGTTTAAGTGTATAGGATTGATAACCATATTTCTAAGTTTTTATTGGACAGTTGAACAGAACTGTTTGCAGTCTCGCTGTTTGAATTCTCACTTTACATGTTTCATTTTTGTATCTTGAATAACTATTTGTAAAATGACAATATGTAAACATCAACCAGTGATTTCTTACTGTTTATTTTTTCTCTGAATGCATGTATTATTTCTACCTATTTTCTGTTTTGTTTAGTCTTTCTTTAAATAAAATTAAAAAAAGAAAAAGTCCTGAGCTCCTCTGATGACAATGGTTGAACTCACACTGGGGAAGCCAGTCATGATGAGCTCTTCCAGGAGAACCAACAGCTCAAAAAGCAACACGTAGGAGAACCCACAATGCCTCAATGGCTCTCTTCTCCTCCCCACATCTCTATTTATGCTGGCAACCTTCCCCAGGTGGAACGTCTATATTCAGCACCACGGTGATTTAATTCCACTTGCATTGTTGACCACCAGTTTTTAATCTATGACACCTAGATTTTTGTCCTATGTTCTCATTTCTTTTAAAAAAATCTATTATTCATGTTTTTCAGGGTTTTTTTTTTTATATACTAAGAATGTAGTGGAAACTTCCAAGGTTCTTGCATGATTGGTCAGCAACTAGAAGTCTGTTCATCTGTTTTTGAATACCAATTTCTTTCCTCAAAAGCTGTAGAAAACATTTTTGTTTTAATGTCTAAATTAATTGTTGAACAATGAGTTGCTGACTAAGCAACAGTATTTAGTACTTGATAAGTAGCACTTAGGTAAGATCAAGCCAGCTAGGAGGGTGGCCTCACCTATGTGGGTCCAGAAACTGATTTTTTTATTGTATTTGTGTTGATGAAGCCCATAATTTTTATTAATAGCAATTAAACTCAGAAGAAATTAAGGTTTGAGTCAGAATGGTAGTAGTTGATTTTCTTATGTGAGTTTCCTTTCTATGACTGAGATACTCCATGTCTCCCATACAGGCACTTCCAGTTATCAGAGTAAATAAACATACTTTTGAGCTTTTTAGTCCAACTAATAGAAAATACTTGTGAAATTTGCCTCTGCTCATGACACAGAAACAATTCTCTAGTGTCTGGAAATTTCTTATAGCCATCATTCAAATGATGTAGTTGAAAATCTCAAGCTCTGATAATTGTGATTAATAATAATAAAGACATCGTTCTGTGATAGGAACTATGCTAAGCAGTTAATCCTCACAGCATTTTTAGAGATAAGATGATTAATCTTGATGGAATAGGAAAGTAAAATGATTTAGTCATAGTCAGTAAAGCTTATATGTAGGGTCAAATGCACAGTTCTTTGAGCCACTTGTGTACTCTGTGGATTCCATTTATGGTGTCCATAAGAGCCAGATGCTTTGTATTGACACATTCTTTATTTTGATGTTATTATAAAACAGTTATAAATAAATAACAGTTTTAGTTTTAGAGGATTAATAAAAGTGATTGTGATAAGTTTTATATGAATTTTATAGTCTAGAGTATTTTAAATATATGAAAGAAATGTAGAGAATATTGTAATAAATAATGAATATTTTTGAGCATTAGGATTGTCAATTTGCTAAAAAAGATTATTTTAAAATATAAACCAATCTGAGTATTTTCCTTTTCAGAATTCTTTGCTGGCTTCCCACATCAATAAAAGCACAACTAGCTGTGGTGACCTACAACCATAGTCCTAGATACTCAGGAAGCTAAGGCAGGATGATTGCTTGAGCCCAGGAGTTTGAGGCCAGCCTGGTTCTGTCAATGAAGTGAAATGAAATGCAATAAAAATCTTAAAGTCCCTATGAACTGCCAGACCTTACACTATCTCTCCAATAGCACACTGTCCCCGAACTTTTCCACTGTTACTTATGCATCAGCCATACTGACCTTGCTGTGCTAAGTATTTTCGTTCCTCAGAACCTTTTCACCTACTAATCTCTTTATCTGTACCACTGATCTCAGGGCTGTTTAGCTTTAAGACAGTTGCTTATACAATACATACTTTTACCTATTTTTCAAGTCAAAGAAATTCAGAGTAATCTCTCCAAATATAGCGGAGTTGGATTTCCATATTTGTAGGATCTTCATTTCAGGGTTCAACTAATTTCCAAACAAAACTATTCAGAAAACAGTTGCATTGGAATGAACAGGCTTTTCTTTCTATTATTCCCCAAGCAATGTAGCATAACAAATTATTTACATATTTATTATTCCCTAAGCAATACAGAATAACAAATTATTTACATAACATTTATATTTTATTAGGTATTATAATCTAGAGATTATTTAAAGCATAAGGTATATGCACATAAACTATATGTAAATACTACATCATTCTACATGAGGGATTTGATCACTTAGGGATGCTGTTATTCTGAGGTGCCCTAGAATCAGTCTTTCATGAATAGCAAGGGACCGCCATGCAGCTATCCACAGTTTCAGCAGCTACCATTCTTTTTGTCTTACAGCTTTGCTGAGTATAGGCTCCCATTCTCAAAGCAATTTCACAATCCTATATACTTACAGGAATTACAGTCTTATTTTTAGATTGCAGCCAAGAGAAAGGAGGAAGAAGCAAAGAGCACTCTCTGTTTCCATGAAATGTTAAGTGAAGGAAAAAATGGAACCTTGATTTCCTAAAAATAGATTTTATATTGAATCTTTGCTATATGAAGTAAACCTCACCTACTACCTTCTTGGCAGCCTTAAAGCATAGCAATATGGTATTCTTTTCAATTGGAATTGTTTTTAATCAGCTTACTTGTAAAAATAAGTTAGTCAAAGAAAATTGAGAGTATTTTTGATGTATATAAAAATGTTGTGAAAAGAATTTAAGATTGATAGTTGTGGCAGTAAGTCTCTGAAATAAATTTGTCTCAGTTGCATAGAATTCAGAAAAATATGATTCGTGGACTGGTAGTCAGAAATGATTTCAGATTTTTGTGCTGTTTTGCTTATTTCATAATTTTGCATTTCTCTGATTAAAGGAGGTGACCAGAGAAGATTTTTTCTGAGACACATATAAATATAATTCAGATTAACATTTAGGTTTTCAATATATTAAATTTTACTATGTATAATATACAACACTATATATTGTTTGTTTGCACATGATTTCTTAAATATTTTAAATTCTATCTATTTCTGTATATGGTTTTAAAATGACATATTGCTGTTTACTGAATTTTTTAAAAGTTGCTTTATTGTTGGACTGGGGATATAGTCCAGTGATAAAACACTGAGCTAGTATGTAGAGATCCTGGGTTCAATTCCCCGCATTTTCCCCACCCCAATAAGTGTTATTGAAATCTAAATCCCATGTAATTCTCCCTTTTTTTTCTATTTTTATTTTGGTGCTACGGATGGAACCAAAATCTTTCATGCCTACTAAGTATATTTTCTACCCAAGAGCCATATCCCCAGCTGTTTCACCCATTTTAAGTATGCAAAATATGAATTTTAGTAAACGCATAGAATGATTCCATTACCAATTCAGTTTTAGGACATTTCTTTTATGTCACAAGATTCTGGTTTTTTGTTGTGTTGTGTTTTGTTTGTTTGTTTTAGTTTTTTGAGGCAGGGTCGATTCTTGCTTGTTCAGGCTGCCCATGAACATGCTGTGGAGCCCAGGTTGGCCTCAAAATTGCTGTTAGCCTCCTGTCTCAGATGTACAGGTATGTCACAGAGATTCTATATGCTCACCTGTAGTCTTTCCAGCCAAGCACAGATAACTTTTGCCTTTCCAGGCATTTTATTAAAATGAGATCCTACAATATTTTGCCATGCATTCTTTTACTTAGCAGACTTTTGAGGCCGATCCATCTTGTGGCATGAATCAGTATTTCATTCTTTTTTATTGCTGAACAGGATTCTGTCACACAGCTACATTATATTTTATTTTATCCATTTACCAGTTTATGAATATTCTAGTTCTTTACATTTTGGGGCTATTATGAACAATGAATATACTTATAGGACTTTTTATGAACATATGTAGTCATTTCTTTTGGATATACTTCTAGGTGTAAAATTGTTGAATCATATGTTATAATTATATTTTGCTTTTCAAGAAACAGACTGTTTTCCAAATTGATTGTACTATCTCACATTCTCACCAGCAATAGATAAGGATTCCAGTTTCTCTATATCCTCTTACCAGCACCCAATACTTTTTAAAAAGTCACTCATGTATCTTTGAGGAAATGTCTACTAAGCTCTTTGCCCATTTTAAAATTCAGTTGCTTTTTTGGGTATTGAGTTGTAAGTATTCTTTATATATTCTGAATGCAAGTTGTTCCTCTATCTTGTACATTTAAGAGGGGTATGCCATATTTATATTTTAAATTTAGTTATATTATGGAGCCAAGTGTATTATATAACTTTTAGGGTTAGAATCCATGCTATGAATGTAAATTATATACCAGGTATTTGATTTTCAAATATTTTCTGACAGTCTGTGATTTGTCTTTTCATTTTTAATGCTTAAAATATATTTTAAAATAGTATTTATATAGCAAGCTTGTAAAATCCTTGAAATGTCTGCTTAGTACCCTCAACTTATCAGACCACAGTTTGAATCACTGCAAGTGACCATTTCACTGACATTTAAACTCAGCAAGCTAAGGAATATATCTTAAGCAAAACAATGGACTGGTAGAGTAAGAAGGCTTACACTTAACCAGTGTTCTGTTAATTTCCTAAATAAATTTCTGGATGTTTGAATAACTTAACTGCAATTCCTATTTGCATGGTTTTGTGGAAAGTTGGAGGCCAGCTTGGATTTGAGGACAAACAGAGACACTAGGACTGATGAGTTTGGTTTGGGCAGGAGTATAAGTGAGAACACATCTCCTGATGATGGTAGGCATTGATTTGCTGGCTAAAGATAAAGAGAATTAGGATCAAAGAGGGGGAAGGAAGAATTTTGAATTCTGTAAAAACAAGGCTTTAAAAATAAAAGTTCACTGTAAAGACAATTTGTTGCTTTAAAAATAAAATACACAAAAACACAGTAAGAGAAACTGTATTGTATTCAGTGGATAAATGTTGACTTGCATATTTACCATGTCTTTGAATTTATAATTTGTGTTCATTTTTGTGCATTGCATTAAAACTAACTAACCTCATGTATTCATTTAATAATTCATGAAGTAAATTTGTTTATTTTAAAAATTATTTTAAAGAGAATAAAACAGAACAAAGCAAATCAGAATAGAGCAATGCAAGCAAATAGCACTTTACAACAAGACAACAGAACATCAACAGTGGCTACCATAATGTCTCTCTCTCTTTTTTTTTAATGGTCAAAGTAAAAATATGGAACTTTTCATGCATTTGCGTGACATCCTTGCACAGAGACCATGCTAATTCTTTGTATCATTCCAACTTTAGTATGTGTGCTCCTGAGGTGAGTTGTCTCTTATTTTCTTTGAAATAACTTTGTATACTTTCACACACAATAATATCAAATATAACAAAATAGTATAAATGCATTCAAAAGAATGAAAGCATAACAGGCTTCAAAACCAGATAATAGGAAATAATGAATGGCTACTAAAATATTTCATTTTCCTCAAAAAAGTTGTCCATACCATCACACAAAATAAAATCAAATAAAATATAACAGGATAAAACCAATCAAAACAGAAGAACAAAAGCATGATAGGACTTCAGAACAAGATGATAGTAAATCAGCAATGGCTACCATAATGTCTCATTTTCTTCAAAATAGCTGTTCATATCATCACACATAATAAAATCAAACAAAACATAATAAACCAATTAAACAAATGAATGAAAATACTGTAAGACTTCAAAGCAATATAATAGGAAACCATGATTACCATAATATATCCCATTATATTCAAAATAGCTGTCACTACCATCAGATAGAGTAAAATCTAACAAAACAAGACAGAACAAAGCCAAATCTAACAAAATTGTGAAAACAAGCGTTCAAGACAAGACAATAAGAAATTAACAGCAGTTACCACCTTTTCCTATCAGGCATTTCCTCCCCTAATCACTCTTACAATAACTATTTTGCTTTTGGATCTCATTGACTCCTGTTTTTATGCTAGGGTTCACGTGTATGAGTTTGAACTGTCTCACCCACGAACATGATCTCCAGTTGCATCCATTTACCTACAGGAGCCTTGAGACTATTCTACTTCATAGCTGCATAGATTTCCCCTGCATGAAAATATCATATCCTCCTTATCCATTCTGTGGTTGATGGGAAAGTTACGCTTGCTTTTTTTCTGGTCTCCTGCCACATGGAACAATTGTTTTCTTTCCTTTGATTTTCAGTCTATGAATTTCCTTTCCAGTTAAATGTATTTCTTGTATACAGTGTATTGATGGATCTTGTTTCTTGATCCACTCTCCCTGTGTTTCTTTTCATTGCCGAACTGAGGCCATCTATTTTAACGGCTGCAACCAGCATCCATTGGTTTGTCTGCTATCCTCCTGTTGTTGGCCTTCCACTTTTCCTCTTCTTTCAGTTCCCTGCCTTGTTTGTTGATCCTCTTCCGCTGCTGTTCCTGGAACCATGGCCATCTTCATCTCTCTGTAGAATATCCTTTAGCCCTCTCTGTAGGGTTGGTTTGGTAGTCATGAGTTCCTTAAGTTGCTCTTTATCATGGAAGTATCACTTTTCCATCAATTTTGAAAGATAGCTTGGGAGGGTACATCAGTCTGGGTTGGAAGTTGTTTTCTTTCAGGGTCTGAAACACTTCATTTCAAACTCTTCTTGATTTGATGGTTTGTGTTGATAAGTCTGTCATGATTCTGATTGGTTTTCCTTTATAGGTGATCTGTTTCTTTTCTCTAACAGCTTTTAATATTCTGTTCTTGTGCTGAATTTCTGGGATCTTGATTATTATATGTCTGGGTGTAGATTTACTTTGATTATGGCTGGTTGGAGTCCTATATGCCTAACTTATCTGCATGCCAGATCCATTTCCCATGTTTTAGAATTCTATTCCCATGAAATAGAAGTTTTCTTCTATTACTTCTGTAAATAGCCTTTTAATTTCATTTGTGTTGATCCCTGATTCTTCACTGACAACTGTCACTCTTAAATTAGGCCTCTTTGAATCATCTTGCAGCCATTGAGTTATTATTTCCTGATTCCATGTAATTTTAAAGAGATCTTTCCTTTCATGATCACTAGCTGCAATATTATCTTCAAGGTTTGAAAGTCTATCTTCAGTCTCTTTCAAGTGGTTTTGCCAGCTTTTAATTGAATTTTTAATTTCCTGGGTATCTCTTTGAGTCTGTTTTATGCATTGTAATTCCTTTCTGTATTCATTCAAGGTTTCCATCATTTTTCTATGCTTCTCTTTTTTGTCAATGTCTTTTTTATACATGCTGAGCAATTCCTTCAGTATGTTTGTGATTTCTTCTTTTACCTGAGACATTGTTTCTGATTTGACTGCTGTTTTAATCTCATGAAGTTGTTTCCTTACTTCAGTTGCTACCCACTCAGAGATTTCAGGTATATGACTTCCATATTCTTCTATGACTGTATCTTCCAGACTTGTTCTGTGTGGGCTAGAGGTATGAGATTGCCTTTTGCTCCTTTGTCTCAACATTCTCCTGGGTTCCTCCCAACAAGCTGGTTGTGGGGCCCCAGGTGCTTCCCACATTGGTTGCCCTTCCATGGGTAAGAGAGATGGTACAGGCACATGGGTTTTTCTAACCCCAGATTTACAGAGGTAACAGGGCATGGAGTGGGCTTCTCTAGACCTGTATAGCTAGACTGGGGCTTCCCTGATGATCAAGGATGCATCGAGGTGGGGCTGCTTCTCTTAGTCTGTGTGTCTACACTGAGACTCCTGCAATGATGGCAGACACAGAGGGGTGTATTTGTCTGGTTCTGCTATTGGGTGATGGCTGCCCAAAGGAACCAAGGACCTCCAATAGTGGCCTACAGGTGCACAGAGCTTACCTGGCTATGTGTGCCTGCTCCTGCTGGTTGCCTGCAGGAAGGAGCCTTCCAGGGGCATCTCCCTGCAGGTGTAGGTGGATCTGCTCGTACTCTCTGCCCAGCTGACGGTTGGCAGGATGGGGCCTTCTGGTGACAGCACCTGGCAGGCAGAGGCGGATCTGTTTGGCTCTCCCTGCCTGTGCTGGGTGTCCCTTGCTTAACAATTAATTTATTGAATATCTATTATAAGGCTAGACACTAGGTTTCAAAGGTAATTCTCATTCTCATGAGGAAAGCAAAAATAAGTACTTACAAAGTTATGGACCAAGTACTATAACATTTTATAAGTTAGTATACTTTGCAGTATAAAAATAATACCATGAAGTCAAAATAGTTTCTTTAAAAAGATGAACAAAGTGGACAAAGCTTTATCTAGATTGACTTAAGGGAAATAGGCAGAAAACTCAAATTATTAAAATCAAAATTGAAAGTATAGACATTAATTTTATAGAAATAAAAATATTTTAAAAATACTATGAACCTAGATAAAATGGACAGATTCTTAAAACGTATATTCTATTGAAACTGATTCATGAAGAAATAAACAATCTGGTAAGCCTAGCAAGTTGATCAAGAAGAGCAAGTCAATTATTACAAACATTTCAAGAACTATAATAAAAAAGATTAAAAAAAACCTTTACAGGTAAATTCCACCAAGTATTTAAAGAGCTTACACTTAACTTTCTTGCTCCAAAAACTGAAGAGCAGGGAATACTTTAACTCGTTCTATGAAGTCAGTGTTGCCCTGACACCAAGACTAAGAGACTACACAAAAAAGCAAACTATAGACCACTGTTTTCCCACATAAATACTGATGCAAGAACTTTCAAAAATAAAGTAACAAAACAAAGTCAGCAATTTGTTAAAAGGATTATATATCATGATCAAGTGAGATTCAACTATGGAATGATTCAGCATACAAAAACTAATGCAACACACCATTTAATAAAATGAAAGGAAAAAAGTACATGATAATTTCAATCAATGTATAAAAGGTCTTAGAAAAATTCAGTACCCTTTTATGTTTCAAAAAACTTCCAACACACTAGAAGTAGAAGAAAACTGTCTTAGACTGATGCAGACTGTGTATGAAAAAGCTGACAGTGAGCCTCAAACTCAGTACTGAAATACTAAAACTTTCCCTTAAGATAAGGAATAAAACAAAAACTACCTGTGTCTCCCCTTTGTATTCAATATGGTATTGAAAGTTCCACCTCAAAAAATTAGAGAAGAAAAAGAAGAGACATTAAAATTGCAACAGAAGAAGTAAAATTATTTTTCGCAAATGTTGTGACCTTATTTGTAGAAAACCCTAAAATCACATACACACATGTGCATGCATCACACACATGCACGCACACACACACACATTTGATCTAATAAAAGAATTCAGCAAAGTAGCCAGATACCATACCAGCACATAAAAATCAGTTACATTTCTATAGTTTAGCAACAACCAATCTGAAAAGGAAATTAGGAAAATTCTACTTAGAATAGTATCAAAATGAATAACATACTAATGAACAAATTTAATCAAAGAGATAAAAGTATTTTATACCAAAAACTAAAACATTGCTGAAATAAATTAAAACATAAATGAAAGTCTTCCTCTTTTGGCAGACTTAATATTGTTAAGAGGACAATGCTACTCAAAGTGATCTTCAAATTCAATGCAATCCCTATAAAAATCCTAATGGTGTGTGTGTGTGTGTGTGTCTTGCAAAAAAAAAAAAAAAAAGTAAACAATAGCCAAAGTAATCTTTTTTTTTTATTTTGTTTTTTGTCTTTTTCATTTTTATTGGTACCAGGGATCGAACTCACGACTGCCCGCTTGCAAGGCAGGCGCTTATGCCGCTGAGCTAAACCCCCAACCCCCGCCAAAGTAATCTTGAAAAAGGTCTCACCTTCTTTGATTTCAAAATTTACTACAAAGCTACCATAATCAGTACAGTGTAATATTGGCATAAAGATAAACAGCAAGACAAATGAATAGAATAAGAAATCCATAATAAAACTTTATATGTGAGCAATGACTATCAACAAATGTGCCAAGGTCATTGGCTGAGGGAAAGGACAGTCTTTTCAACTAATAGTACTTTGCCACCCTCGGACAATAATTTATCTGGAAGATTTCTATTTTTATTTTGAGGATCAACGTATCACCTTAGCTTCTGTACTCTTTAGTCTTCTCGATTTCACCTCAGATTCCAGATACATTTCTTTCTTTCAGCCTCTGAGATTCTAGGTCATCTTCTTATTTCATTAAACACTAATTTGGAGAATTTTAAAAATTTTACTGGGGAACAGGGTCTCTAACTTGCCCCAGCTGACTTCGAACTTGCTAGTCTCCTACCTCACTCAACCTTACAAGTTGTTGGAATGACAAGTATGCACGACTATGCTCAGCTTGAGTTGAAGGATTTGATAGTTGTAACTAAAGTCTGAAAGCAGTAGACTCTTAAATTGATGTGATTGTAAATTCAGACCTGATTTAATGACAGGAGCCCTTTAAAAAGCAGAGGGAAAATTAAGAGAGATTTGAAGTTTGAGAAGGACTCAACTTTCTTTGAAGATGGAGGGTATCTCATGGGAAGAGTTATGACAGCCTGGAGGAGATGAGGGGACCCTAGTTGATGGTAAAAACACAGAGGTCTCAGTCCTAACAACAAAGGGAACTGATTCTGCTTATTCTCAGCTCTTTTTAGAAGCAGATTATCTAGGGACAGCCTCCAGATAAAAATTCACCTGGTTGACTTTGTGATTTGGCCTCAAGATACCTTGAGTAGAATTTAATCTAATCTAAATTTATGATCACTAGATTTGTATGACAGTGGGTGTTGTTTTAAGATACTACTTTAGTAATATTAGATTACTTAAGGTAATCTGATATTTGATAATGGAAAATATCATCCCTTCCACTACCATAACCCTACTCTCAGGCCCAAAAAATGGCAATGACCAAAACCCAGAATGTCAGGGTTAAATGCCAGTATTCACAATAGTGAGCTAATCCTCCCTCCTTAACTCCTTTACCTCCTAGAAATCCTTCCATATACCATTATACTCTGATTTTCCTTCTAGGCATCACACTTCAATAAATAGTCACCCAAATTTATCTTGCTTAAGCTGTAACTTAACTAATTTTCTCCTCACCATTCCTTTCAGTCATGTCTAAAAGCTCAGCTCCCTTCCTGGAGAGATTTTATCCTGTCTAAATACTAAACTATATTTCCAAGTTGCCAACTAATCAAAATGATGCTGAGACTGGTTTTTACAAATACAGTACATATTGTTGTTCACATGACAAAAAAATAAGAGAATTTTTCATTGCCCAAAATAATGTATTAATTTGGCTCTCGTACACCATCAAGTATTTAGAGATAATTATATCTAAAGTTAGAGGAATTTGTGACACAGTGTCAGACTCATTAATAAAGGAACCTAAGATCCAATGAGTTGCAATTGCTGTCCCTTAAAAAAAGTTTTTAAACTTACCTGTCAGTTCTAATGTTCGTGCTTTGATTATACATGCCTTTGTATACATAATTTGATATATATTCTTTGATTAAAAAATCATTCTTTCCTAGAAGATGCCAAACCCCAAGACATCATGCATATAAAACCAATAAAAATATGCTAGATTCCTTTTAGACTCCTGGGATCTACCAGATCTCGTCTGAAGAAAAGGTTATATGACATATACCAAGGCCTTAGCTAACTATACTCAGTGGAAAATGACACAACTGTTGGTCTCTCTCTCTTTTTCTACTGGCTAACAATAGACATTCTAACTGCAGCACAGGGGGGCACTTACGCAATTGTAAAAACTAGATGTTGTATGTACATTTCCGATCCTTCTGCAAATGTCTCAATTGATGTTCAAGATATTAAATGACAAATCAATGACATGTCAGACTCTAAAATTCCTTAGACCCTATTCTTACCCTCCTTATGGAAAGCCATTTCAAGCTCCTCTTATTGGAAATTTTTGTTAATTGTACTCATAATTGTTCTACTGATTCTGTTATTTGGCCCATGCATACTTAGTTGTTTCTTTGCCTTTGTCTCCTCCAGACTTAAAAATTGTATGCCTACCCAAGATCAAAGCACCTAGGCAGATCCTCTGTAAAGTATCCCTGATTGCTGGTCAATAACTATGACCCACCTTCAGCTGGAGGAAGAAGCCAGATTGGTCATCACCTATTACTCCTTCATGACAGTTCAAGCTACTTTTTCAGAGGGAGGATTGTTATAGGCAGCTGAGTGAGAAATAATATAGGCAGTCAGACCAGGGCTAGGCCCTCTAAGGAGCCGGTACAGAAGATGTGATATCTTGCAATGTAAGGGAGACAGATACCTCTATTGTGGGCCAAACCTCAAGAAAAAAAATCAAACGCACCCACATATTTTCTAAGGGTAAGTATCAAGAATTGATATTCTAAATAGGTCTCTAATACCCTGAGGAAGCCAGGAGTCACTATCCCAACCCCCTACAGGAAGAGTCACTGCTCTTTAAGTATGCCTGCTTGCTACATGACTCGCTTTTTCCCTGTTTTTCCCTGATTTAATCAATTTTACCTGAGCAATTAATCTTGTTGGTAGATAATAGTTCTATCTTGCCTCATGTCTACCTTGTGAGTTCTCATGTTTTCCCCACCTGCCTCACTTTGTGGTTTTACTCTATAACAGGCCCTAGAAAAAAGAGTCTTTGGCAACCCTTTTGGGACCCCTTCTGTCTCTATCACAGACAGGAGCTTTTGTTTCTCTCAATAAATATATCCTGATATTATCCTGATATTAAAAAAATAGTAAAGAGACTGTCATTCCTCCAGGGTATGTTTTTGGTGTCTTTGTTAAAAATCAGATAGCGGTATATGTCTGAGTTTTTTTTTTTAACCTTTATATTCTGGTCCTTTGATCTTCATGTCTGTTTCTGAGCCCATACCATGCTTTTTTCTAATCATTTTTGTAACATACTGTAAATTTAAGTCTGAGATTTTAATGGCTCCAGCTTTGTTCTTGTTGCCCGGGATTGCTTTTGCTATTCTGTGTCTCTTCTAGTTCCATACAAAGTTTAGGATTTATTTCTCTAGTTCTGTGAGGAATGCTATTGGTATTTTCATTGGGAATGCATTAAGTCTGTATGTCAGTTCTAGAAATATGGCCATTCTGAGACTCTTGGTTCTGTCTATCCAGCAGCAGGATAGCTTTTCATTTTCTATGTCTTCTTCAATCTCTTTTTTCAGAGTACTACAGTTTTCACTGTTGAGGTCTTTAACTATAAGTGCTTTTCCCTAGGTTAATTTCTAAATATTTAATTCATCTTAGTGATATTGCAAATGGTTTTTGCAATATCAATTGCAAATTGTTTTCCTAATTTCTTTCTCAGGGAGTTCACTATTAATTTATAATAATACTATTGATTTTTGTGAATTGATTGTGTATTCTGCTGCCCTACTAAACTTGCATATTCTGGGAGTCTTCTGGTGGAATTTTCTTGGGTCTTCTATGTAGAAGGTTGGCTGAGTATGTTGGTGAATGCCTGTAATTCCAGTACTCAGGGGGACACAGCAGGAAGATAGCTGCAAGTTTAAGGACAGATTGGGCTACAAAGTGAGTTCAAGTCCAGCCTGAACCACATAGTGAAACTGTTTCAAAAAAAGATGATGCTGATAATGAAGATCATGTCATCTGAAAATGATAATTTGACTTTATATATCCTATACATATCTATTTTATTTGTTTTTCTTGTGTGTTTGCCCCAGCTAACATTTTGATTACTGTATTGGAGAGATGATAGTAGGCCCCTGATTTTAGATGGAAAGCTTTCAGTTTGTCCTCATTTTATTGTTAGCAATAGGTTTGTGATAAATGGCTTTTATCAGATTGAGATAACATTATGGGTTGCATCTAGATAACCCCCAAACCCTCATGCAGTCATAGGTGTGGCTTTTCAGAGGTGACTTGATCTAGAGTGTGTGATACTGAAATTAAGGGTATGAGGCTGGGATCAAGGATGGTGATTACTGAATTATTCCACTGAGTGGTGTGGCATAGTTCTGGATGTATATAGCAGGAAGACCACCCTGGGTGTGAGTGCCAGCTGCGCTGAGGGTATGTAGGCTGCTGGTTAGACTGTAAAGGGCAGAAGGAGAGCTACTGCCATCACTTGCTACTTTACTCCTTTGCCACTTTCTTTTTGCTTCTTGTGCATGCCAGGAACTGTTTCTCTACTATGATGCTCCTGTACCTTGCCACTGTGCCTGGGAACCAGCCAGTTATCAGCTAAAACCGCTAAAACTGTGAACTACAATAAACCTTTTCTCCTTTAACACTGAGTGTCATGTATTTTGCCTCAGCAATGAGAGAATTAGCTAAAGCATATAAGGTCCTTTGATGTACATTTTCTTTAGAGTTTTTATCATGAATGCATTTTGTATTTTTTCAAAGGCTTTTTCTGTAGATATTGGGATGATCATGTGATTTTTGTCCTTGATTCTGTTTATGTGATATATTATAGTTATTGAGTTGAATCATCCTTACATGGAATGTGTGATCTTTCTGATGATGTGTTGCATTCTGTTTGACAGTATCTTGTTAAAAGATTTTTTGTGTCTACGCTCACTAAAGAGACTGACCTGAAGTTCTCTTTTTTTGGGTAGCTATTTTTCTGGTTTTGGAGTCAGGGTAATCATAGCTTTCAGGAATGAATTTGGGAGTACTTTTTCCTTTCAGTTTCACTAAAGAGTTTTCAGAGTACTGGTGTTAGCTCTTCATTATATTATTGAATTCAACAGTGAACTTATCAGGTCTTGGGTTTTTCTTAGTGGGTGAATTTTAAATTTTTATCTAGTTTTAAAATTAAATTTTTTGGTACAATTTAGTATACATAATGATCACAGTCATTGTAGCGAATTTGTACCTTTACGTGATATATCTTGACTTCTCTTTTATCCAATTCCCATTCCTCAACTTCAACCCTTCTTTCTCTCCTTATTTATAAATCATTTTTCCTATTTTATCCTTCTTTCTTTTCCCATTCTTCTTTTCCCACCCACTCCAGTTCCTCTTTCCTTTTTGAACAATTTCTTCCTATTTTGCAATATATTATAAATTTTTGTTCTCATTTCCATGTTCAGTTTCTCATACCAGAGAAGCCAATGTGATATTTACATGTGTTTGATTTGTTTCATTTAAGACTATGGTCTCAAGATCCATCCATTTATTCATAATGTATCAGTTTATCTTTTTTATGACTGAGAAGTACTCCACTGTATAAGAAAATCCAAATCTTTTTTATCCACTCATCAGTTGAGTACATTTGGGTTGCATCAAAGATTCACCTATTACAAACTATGCTGCTATAAACGTGGGTGTACATATATCATATGCTTTTAATTCTTTTGGGAAGACAGCAAAAAGGGAAACAGACGAGTCAAATGTGACCTCTAGTCACAATTTTTGGAGGAATCTCCACACTGATTTCCACAGTGGTTGCACCAGATTACATTCCCATCCACAGTGGAGCATTCCTTTTCCTCACATCCCCAGGCACCATTTGTCATTGGTTATTTCTTGATAATAGCCATTATTTCTGGAGTGAGACTGAATCTCAGCATTGTTTTAATTTGCATCTCTCAAATAACCAGTGATGCTGAACATTATTTCACAAATTTATTTGTCATTTGTACTTCTTTATCTAAGAAATCTGTATTCATATCTATTTTTTGGAATGGGTCTTTAAACTCGGAGGGTTCTGATTTATTTCAACTCTTCATATGTTCTAGATATTAGTTCTTTGTCTGAAGAAGTTTTTTGCCACTCTATGGGTTGTCTTTTGACTTTGTTGGTGATTTGTTTTGCTGTCCAAAAGCTTTTTAATAAGATGCTCATTCTTTGTATTATTTCCCATGTGATCAGGTTTTGTTTGTGAAATCTTTTCTTACATGTATTTATTCAAGAGTTCTGGATCAAGGGATATAACTTGGTATCACGGTGCCGGTCTAGCAAGTGCAAGGTCCCAAGTTCAATTCCTGGTACCAAAATTAAATAAATAAATAAATAAATAAATAAATTCCACCTATTCTCTCTTCTAGAAGATTTAGTGTTTTTGTTTTAATATCTAGGTCACTAATCCATTTTGATCTTAGTTTAGTACATGATGGAAGACATGTGTCTAGTTTTAGTCTTAAGCATGTAGAAAGCCAGGTTGTCTAGTACAACTTATCAAAGAGGCTGTCTTTCTTCAAGTGAACATGTTTGAAACTTTTGCCAAAGATAAAGTGGCTAAGTATGTTTGGAGTTGTTTCCACATCTTCTAAAATCTATTCTACTGATCCTCAGTCCTGTTTTATTTATTTATTTATTTTTGCCAGTACCATGCTCTTTTATCACAGTAGCTTTGTAGCATAATTTGTTATTGAGGCTGTGATGCCTCCTGCTTTGCCTTTGTTGCCCAGAATTTCCTTTCCTATCTTAGGTCTCTTCTGGCTCAAAATGAATTATAGAAATGTTTTCTATACCTCTGTGAGATATGCTAATGGAATTTTGATTAGGATTTCATTAAATCTGTATAACACTTTTGGGATATGGACAATTTCACTGTTGTGTCTTCCTACCCAAGAGCAGTGAATATCTTTCCATTTTCCAGTATCCTTTTCTATTTCCTTTTATAGAGTACTATGACTGATAGTGTAAAGGTCTTTTACTTCCTTTATTAGAATGATTCCTAAGCATTTCATTTTTTTCAATGCTATTGTGAAGAGTGTGGTTTGCCTAATTTCTCTCTCAGTGAGTTTTTGTTTGTGTACAAGAATGCTATTGACTTTTGAGTGCTGACTTTGTGTTCATCTATGCAACTGAATTTAATTATTACTTCTAGAATTCTTTTGATGGAGTTTTGGGAATCTTCTATGTAGAGTACTGTATCATCAGAAAATAATGATAATTTAACTTCCTATTTTTTCTATCCATATACCATTCATTTATTTTTCTTGTCTAATTATTCTGACTAATGTTCCCAGAACTATAGGGAACAAGAGTAGAGATGGTGGGCATCCTTGTCTTGTTCCTAATCTAAGAGTGAAGGCTGTCAGTTTTTGATCATTTAGCATGATGTTTGCTGTTGGTTCACCTTAGATGGTTTTTATAGATTAAATTAAAGGCTTTCTAACCCAATATTCTGTAGGGTTTAAAAACTTTCTTTTTTTGGTACCAGGAAATGAACTCAAGATCTTGCCCTTTCCAGGCAGGTGCAATGCAATTGAACCCTATCCCTGGCTCTGTACAGCTTTTTAAAAAAGAGAATAAAACCTAATGGAATAAAACAGAATAGAGTCAATCAAAACAAAACAATGAACATGGTACATGACTTTAAAACAAAATACAAGGAAATCAATAATGACTACCATAATGCCTCTCGTTATCTTCAAAAGAATTTCCCATACCATCAGACATAATAAAATCAAACAAAATAGTACAGAATAAAACCAATATAAACAAAACAATGGAGGCAGTACAGGACTTCAAAACAAGATAATAGTAAAACCACAATGGGCACCATAATGCATCTTGTTATCTTCAGAATAGTTGCCTCTACCATCATACGTGATACAAACAAAAGAAATTAGAATAAAATCAGTCAAAACAAAACAATGAAAGCAATACTGGGCTTCAAAACAAGCTAATAGGAAATAAAAAATGGCCACCATAAAATCTATAGGGCTTTTTAGAAATCATAAATTGGTGCTGGACTTCATAAAATGCTTTATATACCACAACCAGGTAGGATTCTTTTCAGGAATTCAGGGATGTTTCAACATATGCAAATCAATAAATGTAATACACTGTATCAATAGAGCCAAAAATAAGAACCACATAATCATCTCTACAGATGCATAAAAGCTTTTCAAAAGGCCAACACTCATTCATGGTAAGAACACTAGAGAAAATTGGAATAGATGGTCTTTACCTGAATGTGATAAAAGCTATCTATGACAAACCAATAGCCAGGATCATCTTGTGATTTTTGTCATTGGTTCAATTGATATGGTGTATTAAATTTATTGATTTGCATATGTTGAATCATCCCTGCATTCCTGAGATGAATCCTACTTGGTTGCAGTATACAATTTTGATTATCTGCTGCATCCTGTTTTGTCAATATCTTACTGAAGATTCTTGCATCTATTTCATTAGGGAGAGTGGCCTCTAGCTCTCTTTTGGTTTGGATCTTTCTCCTGTTATGGTATCAGGGTAATATTTGCCTTCAGGAATCACTTTGGGAGCATTGCTTCTCTTTCAATTTCTTTTTAAATTTAATTTAATTTAATTTTTTTATTTTTAAAAAAGATTAAGATAAAAGAGGACATAACAACACAGGTCAGAACAGAACAATTTAGGAAACATAGTATTTCACCATAAGACAACCCAACATCATAGTAGCTAACACAGTGTCTCTTTCGTTGAAATATTTGAGTATACCTTCATATACTATAGTATCGAACATAAAAAGACAGTGTAAAACCATTCAAGAGAGGTATTCGGAACCAACTAACAGAAAACGAACAATGGTTTCTATATTATCTCCTTGTCTATAAAAAATTTTGTTTATACTATCACATATAATAAAATCCAATAAGATACAACATGATACAACTGATGGAGACAGAAGAACAAAACCTTGGTGGAACTTCAAAACAAGATGATATTAAATCATCACTAGCTGTTATAATGTCTTGTTTCCTTCAAAATAGCTGTTCATATCATCACAGACAATAAAATCAAACAACCCAGAATAAAACCAATCTAATTAATGAATGAAAACATTATAAAGCTTCAAAGCAATATAATGGAGAATCATGATTACCACATACCTTTATGTATTCTTACCACTTCTTACACTAGGGATACTATTTGGTATTTATACCTGTGAGTTTGATTTATTTTGCTTATGAGTATGGACTCAAGCTGCACCCATTTATTTATAAATATCTCAATGTGATCATCCTTTGTAGCTGAATAGCACTCCATTGTATAAAAATACCGCAGCTTTTTTATCCATTTCTCAGTTGATGGACACTTAGGCTGTTTGAGGATCTGGTTATTACAAATTGTGCTGCTATAAACATGAGTGCACATATATCACTGTGGTATGATGTTTTCAGTTCTTCTGGGAATATGCCTAGAAGTGGAATAGCTGGAACAAATGGGGCTTCCAATCCCAGCTTTTTGAGAAATCTCCAGACTGACCTCCACAAAGGTTGTACTCCACAAAGGACTTCCAATCCCAGCTTTTTGAGAAATCTCCAGACTGACCTCCACAAAGGTTGCACCAGTCTACACTCCCACCAACAGTACAGGAGAGTTCCTTTTCCCCCACAGCCTCTACAGCATTTGTTGTTGGTAGTTTTCTTGATCCTGGCCATTCTTTCAGGAGTGAGATGGAATCTCAGTGTGGTTTTAATTTGCATTTCTCTAATGAGTAATGATGATGAACATTTTTTCATGTATTTATTTGCCATTTGTATTTCTTTATCTGAGAAGTGTGTATTCATCTCATATGCCCATTTTTGGAAGGGATCCTTGAATTTTGGGGATCTGATTTTTTAAAATTCTTTATATGTTTTAGACAGAAGTCCTTTGTCTGAGGGACAGTTCACTAAGATTGTTTCCCAGTTTGTAGGTTTTCTTTTCACTATGCTAGAGATTTCTTTTGATGTGCAGAAAATTTTTAATAAGATGTGATCCCAGTTGTTGATTCTGGGAAGTATTTCCTGTGTGGTTTAATTCCTGTTCATGAATTCTCTACCTACCCCTATGTCTTCAAGGTTTTTACCCAATTTGTCTTCCAATAGATTTAGTGTTTCTGTTTTAATATTCAGATCTTTGATCCATTTAGATTTTAATTTACTACATGGCGATAGGCATGGGTCTAGTTTTAGATTTCAGGATATGGAGAGCCAGTTTTTCCAACAGTTTTTCCATTTATTAAAGATACTGTCATTCTTCCAGTGAACATGTTTGGCATCTTCATAAAAGATAAGGTGGATGAGTGTGTTTCTGGTTGTGGTTGTATCTTCTAATCTATTCTATTGATCTTCAGCTTTGTTTTGATTCCAGTACCATCTTGATTTTACTATGGTTGCTTTGTAGTATAATTTCAAGTCAGGGATTGTGATGCCTCCTGCCTTGCCTTTGCTGCTTAGAATTGTCTTTGCTATTCTAGGTCTTTTCTGGTTCCAGATGAGTTTTAGGAGTGATTTCTCAAGATCTATAAGGTATGTTGATAGTATTTTTATTGGGATTGCATGGAATCTGTATAACAGTTTTGGGAGAATGGCCATTTTCACAATATTTATTGTTCCTATCCACGAGCAAGGGATGTCTTTCCATTTTCTAGTATCCTCTTCAATTTCTTTTTTCAGTGTACTATAATTTTCTTTATATGGATCTTTCATTTCTTTCGTGATAATTCCTAAATATTTCATTTTCTTGGTTGCTAGTATGAAGGGTGTGGCTTCTCTTTATTTTTCTCTCTGTGATTTTGTTGCTTGTATAAGAATGCTATTGATTTTTGAGTATTGACTTTGTATCCAGCTACATTGCTGAATTTATTTATTATATCTAGGCATCTTTCAATGGAGTTTTGGGGATCTTCTATGTAGAGTATCATGTCATCTGCAAACAATGATAATTTAACTTCTTCTTTTCCTATCTTTACCCCTTTTATTTCTCTCTCTTGTCTAATTGCTCTGGTTAATATTTCCAGTACTACATTAAACAGGAGTGGTGATAAGGGGCATCCTTCCCTTGTGCCTGATTTTAAGATAAAGTGCCTTCAGTTTTTGGCCATTTAGGATGATACTGGCTGTTGGTTTGTCATAGATGACCTTTATTATATTGAGCTAAAGACCATCTATTCCAATTTTCTGTAAGGTTCTTATCATAAATGAATGTTGGACCTTATCAAAAGCTTTTTCTACATCTATAGAAATGATCATGTGATTCTTACTTTTGGCTTTATTGATATGATGAATTACATTTATTGGTTTACATATGTAAACCAGTGCCTGGGATGAATCCCACTTGGTCATGGTGTATAATCTTCTTGATGATTTGCTGCATCCTATTTGCTAATATTTTTTTATTGGTACCAGAAATTGAACTCATGACTGCCTGCTTGCAAGGCAGGCGCATATGTCACTGAGCTAAATCTCTAGCCCGTATTTGCTAATATTTTATTGAGGATTTTTGCATTTGTATTCATTAGGGAGATTGGCCTGTAGTTCTCTTTTATAGTTGGGTCTTTCTCAGGTTTTGGTGCTAGAGTAATATTTGCTTCCAGGAATGACTTAGGAAGGATTGCTTCCCTTTCAATTTCATTAAAGAGTTTGAGGTGTGTCGGCATTAAGTCTTCATTGTATTTCTTGTAGAATTCTGCAGTGAACCCATCTGGACCTAGGTTCTTTTTGTAGGTAGGGACTTAATTACATTTTCAATTTCGTTAATAGAAATTGGGTTATTCAGTAGTTTTACATCTTTTTGACCTAGCTTTGGTACTTCATATGTTTCTAGGAATCTGTCTTATTTCTTCTGTGTTATCAAACCTTTGAGAGTACAGGTTTTTGAAATAGGTGTTGATGATCTGTATTTCCACAGAGTCTGTATTGATTTTGCCTTTTTCATTCCTTATTGAATGAATTTGAGCTTTATCTTCCCTTTTTAAATAAGGTTTGGCTAGGGGCTTATCAATTTTATTTATTCTTTCAAAGAACCAACTGCTTGATTCATTGATTCTTTGGATTGTTTTCTTAGTCTCTATTGCATTAATTTCTGCTCCAATTTTTATAATTTCCTCTCTTCTTTTGGCTTTGGGTTTGACTTGCTCTTCTGTTTCTAGTTGTTTGAGATGTAGCATGAGCTTATTTATTGGTATTCATTCTTATTTCCTGATGTGGGAACTCAGTGCAATAAATTTTCCTCTGAGGACGCTTTCATTGCATCCCACAGATTCCAGTAAGTTGTATTTGTATTTTTGTTTGCTTGTAGGTATTGTTTAACTTCTTCTTTAATTTCCCCTGTGACCCACTGATTACTCAAGAGTGTGTTATTCAGTTTCCATGTGTTTGTGGGATTTTTACAGTATCTTTTATCATTAATTTCTAATTTCATGGTGCTATGATCTGCTAACATGCATGAGATAATTTCAACTCTTTTGCATTTATTTAAATATGTTCGGTGGGCTAGATATGGTCTATTTCAGAGAATGACCCATGTACTGTTGAGAAGAATGTATATTCTGATGTTGTTGGATAGAACACTCTGTATATGTCTATCAAGTCCATTTGTTCACAGGTGTGAATCACTTCTGTTATTTCTTTGCTGATTTTCTGTCTGGTTGATCTGTCCCTTGGTGTCAATGGTGTGTTAAGGTCTCCTGTTATAATTGTGTTACTGCTAATTTGATTTTTCATTTCTGTTTATACTTGCTTTATATAACTTGGTGGTCTAGAATTTGGTGCATATATATTTAAGATAGTTTTCTCTTCCTCTTGAAGTTTTCCCCCTAACCAGTATATAATAACCTTCTTTATTCTTCTGATCATTCTAGGTTTGAAGCTCACATTGTCTGCAAACAGAATAGCTATCCCCACTTTGGGGGGGGGGTTCCTGTTGCATGGAGTATTGCTTTCCATCCTTTGACCTTCATTCTGTGAGTAACCTTTTGGGTTAGATGAGTTTCTCGTAGACAGCATATGGTTGGATGTTGTTTCTTGATCCATTCTGCCAGTCTGTTTCTTTTATTTGGTACATTGAGACCATTTACATTAATGCTTATAACTGTTATATGTTGGTTTATCATTGACATGTTATCTTTCTGCTGTTGCAACTTTATCTTTCCGTTCTGTTTAATTGTCTGGTTTGCTTAGTGGTTTTTTCCTATGTGTATCTAAACTGTCTTTCAGTATTCTTTGTAGGGTTGGCTTGATGATCATGAAATTCTTCAGCTGTTCTTTGTCATGGAAGTATCTTATATCTCCATTCATTTTGAAGGACAATTTTTCAGGGTACATCAGTCTAGGTTGGGAATCATTTTCCTTTAGGATCTGAAATACTTTACTCCATGCTCTTCTTGACTTTATTGTTTTTGCTGAGAAGTCTGCTATGATTCTGATATGTTTTCCTTTATAGGTGATCTGTCTTTTCTCTGTGACAGCTTTTAATATTCTATTTTTATGTTGGATTTCTGGGATGGTGATTATTATATGTCTGGATGTAGTTTTATTTTGGCTATGGCTATTTGGAGTTCTATATGCTTCACTGGTTCTGATGGCAGTTTCCATTCTCATGTTTGGGAAATTTTCAGCTATTACTTATCTAAATATCTTCTTGACATCCTTTATGTTGTCCCCTTCTTTTTCATGTATCCTATCAATCTCTTGTTGTTTTTCTTTGCATCATCTTGCAGCTGTTTAATTCTTATTTTCCAATTCCTTGTTATTTTTTAAAGATTTTGCCTTTCCTTTCACTAGCTGCAATCCTGTCTTCGAGGTCTGAAATTCTATCTTCACTTTCATTGAGGCAGTTTTTACAACTTTCAGTGCAATTTTTGATTTCCTGTATATCTCTGTACATCTGCTTTATGTATTCTGTTTGTTTCTTATATTGTTCATCCAGGGATTCTACCTTTTTGTTTAGTTCCTCCAATTTTTTAACTGTGTCTTCTTTAGATATGTTCAGCATCTCTTTCATTTCTTTGATCATTTCTTCTTTTACCTGGGAGATTATTTCTAGTTTGAATTTTTTTAAAGCTTCCTGGGCTTGCTTCTTTATTTCAGTTGGTATTATTTCAGGTATTTCAAGTGTATGGCATATATTTTATTCTATGTTCATTGCTCCTAAGGTATCTTGGGATGGACTGGAGGTTTGAGAATGTATTTTGGTCTCTTGTTTTTTTCATTTTCCTATATTCCCATATTTCAAGTGTTATTCCAAGGCTTCCCCAGGGCCTGTTGGAAATCCTCTTCTATTCCTTCAGCTCCTGCAACTCTGGTTGCCCAGTTCCCCATATTGAGAGAGGCTCACTGGGGATGGGGCAGGCAGGCCCAAGCCCTGTGGGGCAGGTTGAGTGTAACAGGGAGCTGTGAAGTTCCTTGGCTCGTGGGAGCAATGATCCCAAACTCCAGGGTTCGGGATGGAGCAGGGACACTCACCTCAAGCCACCCAGTTTCCAGAATTGAGAGCACAGGCAGGCCCAAATCCCCAGTGTCTGCTGAGCATGGCAGGAAACTGGGAAGTTGATGCAAGCAGGCCCAAGACCTGCTGAGCTGGTTCAGTGCAGCAGGAAGCTGTAAAGTTCCCAGGCTGGGCTGGCAGCTAGTATCTTAAACTCCTGGGGTTTGGGGGATGGTGTGGGGACACTCACCCCAGGCTGCCCAGTCTCTGGAATTGAGGGCACCAGCAGGCCCAAATCCCCAAAGTCAGCCAAGCAGGGCAGGAAGCCGAGAAGTTGTTGCAGGCAGGCTCAAGACCTGCTGAGTTGGTCCAGTGCAGCAGGACGTCATAAAGTTCCTTCCCTTTCAATTTCATTAAAGAGTTTGAGGAGTAATGGCATTAGATATTCTCTAAATTTCTGATAGAATTCAGCAATGAATCTATCAGAACTTGGACTTTTCTTTTTGGTAGGCTTTTCATTACATCTTCAATTTTATTGACTGATAATGGTTTATGTACAATTTTTATATATTTTCCAGTCAAGTTTCTTATGTTCATCTGTATTAGGAATCTTTCTATTTCTTCTGAACTTTACATCTTTTAGAGTACAGGTTTTCAAAGTAGGTATTGATGATCTGGATTTCTGCAGGATCCTTTGTAATTTCACCTTTTTAATTTCTAATTCCATGAACGAGATTTTCCTTTGTTTTTTTTTTAAGGTTGGCTAAGAGTTTATTGATTTTATTTAATCTTTCAAATACCAACACTTTAATTCATTGATTCTTTGTATTGTTTTCATAGTGTCTGTTGTACAACCCCCCCCCCCGCCCCAAAGCCCCATGATGTTGTCAAGAAGGGAGCAAGACGTCTTTTTTTTTAAAAAAAGAAGTGCTTTATTTAAGCTGGTATCCAGTGACACAGTGCAGATGGAGTTTGCAAAACTGTGCAAGTGAGTTAGAATTTTGACAGATTTTTATAGTTCATTTATGATTAGCTCATTGATCATTAAGTACATAGTGATAAGAAACAGAAAGAAGGTGGACCTTTGTTCCTCTTTGCTTGAGGTCAGAGGCATTTCACAGTGGTTAGCCAGTTCATAGCCCTTGGTCTGCCAATTCCAATAACATTTGTCTCTCACAAAGGGAACAATGGTTGATACAGCATCATTTGTCTCTTATAAAGGGAACAAAGGTTGACACAGCAAACAGGATACTCTGGGAATGACACATACAGAACAGTGTAATGATGTGGTCAGTTAATCTATAACTATGTGGTTGGTGTGTGGTTACTAGGGTAGTGAGCACAGCACAGAATAACAATAATAACTATCCTTTTAACTATTTAAAAGGATAGTTAGTAACTATCCTTTTAACTATTTTTGCTAATAACTATCCTTTAACTATTTTGTTTTTTTAGCATTTTAGTACAACAGTGTCAATTGCATTAATTTCTGCTCTGATCTTTATAATTTCTCCCTCATACAAGCTTTGTGCTTGACTTGTTCTTTTTTATGGAAGCTTGAGTTTCAATATTAGGTTGTTTATCTGAGCTTGTTCTGTTTTTCTGATGTGAGAATTCACCACTATGGATTTTTCTCTTGGGACAGCTTTTAATGCATCTCATAAGTTCCAATATGTTATATTTGCATTATAATTTAATTGTATATTATGTTTAATTCCTTCATTGGTTTAATTTGTGACCTCTGTCTTAGTTACTTTTTTCATTGCTGAGACAGAATACCTGAAGCCCAAAGTTGGGAAAGAAGGTTTATTTCTTACAGTTTTTGAGATTTCAGTCCATATTCATAGTTGGCTCCAAGGCAGGGTGGCTTCATGGGCTGCAATTCATGGCGGCTGCAAACAGCAAGGCAGAAACTGGCAAGAGAGTGAGACACACCTTCCTGCCCTTACATTATGTCCTGGCTCCACCCCTAGGCCAGTATAGCATTCACACCCCCAATCCAAGCACTAGGCAATGAACCAATCACAAATGCACGATGCAAATGCATGAGGCCTGGGGGCCACCAACATAAACCATGACAACCTCCTTGGTTGCTCAGTAGGAGCATATTCAATTTCCATGTGTTTGTGTAGTTTTTGAGTTTTCTTTTGCCATTGCTTTCCAATTTCATTGCACTATGGTCAGATAATATACATGGTATGTGGTCTATTTTAGAGGATGTTCCATGTGCAGCTAAGCAGAATGTGTATTTTGATGTTGTGGGATGGAACACTCAGTAGACATTTACTAAGTCCATTTTTCACAGATTTGTTTCAGTTCTGATACTTGTTAAGTTTTTATCTATTTTAGACAGTGGGGTATTAAGATCCCTCATTATAATTGTTCATACTATTTGATATTTTGTGTCTGTTAATATGTTTTATATGATTTAGTGTGTCAATATTTGGTACACATATATTTATATTTGCCATTTCTTCTTGGAATTTTCTCTTTTAATTATGTAGTGACCCTCTCTACCTTCCTTTTGATGAATCTTGGCTTGAAGTTTCCTTTGTTTGCAAGTAGAATAGTGACCCTTCACTTTTTTCTGAGTTCCTGTCACATGGTATATTGTTTTCCATCTATTGACTTTCAGCCTATGAATTTCTTTTTGAGTTAAACATTGTTGGATCTTGTTTCTTGATCCATTCTGCCATACTGTTTCTTTTGATTGGTGAATTGAGACTATTTACAATGATAGGTATAACTGATACGTTTTGGTTTAACCTTGTCATATTATTTTCGGGCTGTTGGTTCCCTGTCTTTCCCCTCTTTAATTGCTTGCCCTTCCTGGTGGCTTCTTTCTATTTGTATTATTGGAATTGTGGTCTTTGTTATCTCCTAGAATATCTTTCAGAATAGTTTTGCATTTCTTCAGATGTTCTTTGTCTTAGAAGCATCTTAGTTGTTTATTATTTCTGAAAGACAATTTTGTAGGGTACATCAATGTGACTTGGAAATTGCTTTCTTTCAGGATTTAAAATATATTTCACTCAGCTCTCTTTGACTTAAGGATTTGTGCTGAGAAATCTGCTGTGATTTTAATGGGCTTCCCTTTATAAGTGATTTGTTTCTTTTTCTAGCAGCTCTTAATATTCTGATCTGTAAGAGACAATTTGGGTGGCTCCCTTTGAATGCAGAACAATTGCTTCAGCATTTGTTAAATTGAGTCTTCTTTCCATGCACTTATCTTTACAGAGCTGGCTACGATATTTCCTTCTTCCTTCAGTTAGCTACAAGCAATATGAATAAGACTAGCCAAGGTACTGATTTTTCAGGCCAACCAACATTTTCCTATTTCCTCACATTGTGTTGAATGCAGTGGTATGGCAGAATCAGTGAGGTCCAGGAAAGTCAACTGGGTACAAAGCTCAAAATAAAAGCCTGTGACTTCACAGGATATCGAAGTTTAGATATCAGAAACTGAAACAACAGCCTCCTAAAGCCAAATGCTACCCTAATTGAGTTATGCAGACTGGTCCTTTTGCATATTATTCTTCCTATGTATTGCAAAGATGCTCTTCTACCCACCTGGCTAGCCAGCTCAAGTTACTCACACAATTCCTTCCACCCTCACTGTCACTCATCTTTAAACTACTCTCTTCTTCACAAGATAATAAATTCTGAAAGAGGCCTTGGATCAATGCCTTTGGCTGTATATCCCTACTTGGATCAGACTTAGGACCTCTTGGTAGCCAATAACATTGAATATGTCCTAGTCTTTACTCTCACCATAGGTTACATTGGAGGTGGTAGATTGGAATTAACTTGCCAGATTCCAGTTGTGTTTCATTGGGATTCCAAATACAACTTTCTGGATTGTGAAGAGACTGGAAAAGGGATTATAATATTTGGTTTACAATATACAATATTTGGATTATAATATATAATATTTGGAATACAATATTGCTCTTGTGCTGAATTTCTGGAATCTTGATTATTATGTGCCTTGGTGTGGATTTATTTTGGTCATGGCTAATTAGAGTCTTATAAGCCTCATTTATTTGTATGTCAAATTCTTTTTGCATGCTTGGGGAATTCTCTGTTATTACTTTTGTCAAAAGTTTTTTTTTTTTTTTTTTTTTTTTTTTAATGTTGCTTGTACTGTCTCCTGGTTTCTCATTGACTCCAGTCAATCTTGTCATGTTCTTACTTGTAACACCTTACAGCCGTTGGATTTTTATATGATCCCTTGTTTTTTTTTTTTTTTTTTGTCTTTTTCATTTTTATCAGTACCAGGGATCGAACTCACAACTGCCTGCTTGCAAGGCAGGCGCTTATGCTGCTGAGCTAAATCTCCAGCCCCAAGATCCCTTGGTATTTTTAAGAAGTTTTCTTTCCATGATCACTGTCATTGTTTCTATAGGTATAATGTCTTCACTTTTGTTCATTTGGTTTTGTGAACTTTCAGTGCATTTTTAATTTCCTGGATATCTGTTTGAAAATGTTTCTTGGACTTGGTTTCTTTTTCTTTTAGGTATTCATGGTTTCCCTAATTTTCATATGCTCCAATATTTTTTAAATTCATGTCTACTCTAGATTTGTTGAGCAAGTGTCTACTTCTGAGAGACATATTGTAGGTGTAGTTTGCTCTTGGGCTTGGTCTTTCTCCCAGGATTCTACCTTTTCACTTTATTAGGGATGAAAAACCAGTATCTATTTTGCTCACCAGCCAGTCCTTTGATACTGGACTATGGAGATGGCTAAGATCACAGATATTACAGTGTTATCATACAGGGATGAACAACTGATTACAACACGTATGGCATCCTGGCTAAAGTAGTATAATTAACGATAACAATATCATCAAGTATAGGCTAGAAACTAAAAAGCTGTAGTAACTGCTAACTTGGTATCTCTAAGCAAAGGAGCATGATATATAGTTATATTACAACACCAAAAATAAACCAGAAACTTTTACAAGGTGAGTTTCCCTTTGTTAGAGTGATTTTGTCCTGTGGGCAGATTTGAGACACAGTGGTGAGCCTGTACAGCCACTTCTGTTCCTCTATGTGACTGCATGCTGAGGTGCTGCTTTAACTTACTTAGTTCTGACTTGGAAAACTGTCGTGCTCTCACTGCTGTCTCTGACTGCATAATATTCTCATGATTCTCCGAGTCAGATCTCTGTTTCACAATGGGCAGCAAAGTGGTTTTTGGTACCTTCTCACTGGTACAGCTACACAACTGCTCTTGGAACATCACAAGGTCCCTGGTCTGCAGTGGTGAATTATTTCTTCTGTAGAAATGAATAGTATTTTCCTCTTCTCTTCTATCAGTTACCTTGTGTCCTTCACTAACTTTGGTTCCTCAACAGGCTGCTATTTTTTACTCTATACTTTGTCTCAGAAAATCTAAATTGCTGGTATCATTCTGCTATTTTTTTCTTTTAGTATTTTTTATAACTGCTTCAACTTCATTGCTTATTATTAAATTATTCAGGGTTTCTATCTTCTTGGCCCAGTTTTGGTAATTTATATGTATCTGGCTATCCATTTCTATTGAATTCTTCAATTTTTTGAAGTATAAGTTTCTGACTTTGGATTTTGGTGGTGTCTATTTTGACTTAACCTTTTTAATTTCTAATTGCATTAACTTGGGTCTTTCCTCTTGTGGGTAAGGTTAACTAAGGGTGTGTCTATTTTATTGTTTTGAAGAACCAGCTCTTCATTTCTTCATTTCATTAATTCTTTTGATTACTTTTTTATTGGTATGCTTTTAAGATACATAATGATCACATTCATCATATGGAATTTATATATATATATATATATATATATATATATATATATATATATCTTGATTCTTTTTGCCCCATTGCCCCCTTACATTCAACCTTTCTTCTTCTCCTTATTAACAAATGTTTTGTTTCCTTCTATTGTTTTTCCCTTTTCCCTTCCTTCCCTTAATATGCTCCCTCTCTTCTTTTCCTCCCCAATTTAACATTTTTTTCCTAATTTCCAGAATCAATCATTCATTTTCATCCTTATTTACATTTTTGGTGTCTCACATAAGAGAAACAATGTGATATTTAAACATATGATAAGGTGGTTGACTGAATCTGAGTGTTTTCTATTTTCTATTCTTTCCGTTGACCTTTTTTCCAGTACTGTGCTGCTTTTATCATGATAACTGTAATATGACTTCAAGTAGGTAAATTTTTTTTGCCTCTACTGATCAGTATTGCCTTGAAGTCCAATTTATCTGAAAATAGGGTAAGTACTCTTCCTAGTTTTTGGTTTTCCTTTGCATAGAACATTGTTTCCATCCTTGATTTTTAATCTATGAATATCTCTTTGGATTAAATATTTCTTAATTTTTTTTTGTACCTGGAATCAAACTCAGGACCTTGCATGTGCCAGGCAGGCTACATCCTTGCATGTGCTGCTAAGCTACATCCTTGGCTAAATGTATTTCTTACATACAGCATATTGCTGGATATTTTTTCCTGATCTGTTTTGCTAATCTCTGTCTTTTGGTTAGGGAATTGAGATCATTCATATTGAGTTATTACTCAGTGTTACTGATTAATTCCTGTCATTGTATTTTCCTGTTGCTGATTTCCTCTTTCTCTTGTGTTTAACTGTTCACCTAGTGTACTCCTTCTTTAGATCTTTCGGCATTTTGTACTTTGATGTCTCTTTCTAGGATATCCTTGAGAATTTCTAGAGTGCTGATTCGATGGTCATGAATTTTTAAGGTGATATTTGTCCTGGAAAGGTCTTATTTCTCATCAATTTTCTTTCTTTCTTTCTTTCTTTTTTTTTTTTTTTTGTTTGTCTTTTTCATTTTTATCGGTCCCGGGGATCGAACTCACGACCACCTGCTTGCAAGGCAGGCGCTTATGCCATTGAGCTTCTCAACAATTTTGAAAGATATTTTTAGGGGATTTTGTTGTTGCTGAGACAAAATACCTGACACTCATAAGCACAGATAGGAAAGATTTAGTTCACCATTTGTAGACGTTTCAGTTCATACTCAGCTGGCTCCAAGGCAGGTTAGCATGGCAGAGGGGCATCACAGAAAAAATCCCATGGCAAATCAGGTCCTGGTAGAAGGCAGCAAAGCTGTGGAATAGCAAAGCAGCAACAGTAGCCTTCTTTCTGTCCTTTTACTCTATCCAGGCAAATTGCCCTTGGGTTTGTAGCACTCACACCAAGGGTAGGGCACCCTTAATCTCAGCATTGTGCAATTTTCTCCAGTATCACATCCCAAATCCCAGCATCACACACCATAGATACAGCCTCCTCTGAAAAGCCCCACTATGATCACATGAGGCTTGGGGTAGGAGATCTAGATACAAGCCATAACAATTAGTCTGGGTTGAAAGTTGTTTTATTTTTAGGGCTTGAAACATTTCACTTCAAGCTCTTCTGGACTTTCAAAATTTGTGTTGTGAAGTTTGGTGTAATTCTAATGTGTTTACCTTTACTTATGAGCATTTTGTTGCTTTTCTCTAACAACTTTTAAGATTATGTCTTTGTGTTGGACTTCTGAGATTCTTCCTATGATATGTAGTAGACAGGTGGCTATTGGGGTTCTATATGCCTCACTTATCCATATGTTAAATTATTTATGCAACAACCATACCTTCACTAAAAATAGAAAAGTATTCAAGGTGATAGCATATACTTAACTAAATATCTAAAAATTAATAAAGGTTAACAGTTACACTGGTAAAGATAGAGGGGTTGGGGATGGGAGACTGAATAAAGTAAAATTTGAAAAATTAGCTAATAGAAGATGAGAAGGAAAAGAAAGTGAGATAAAGGATTCTAATGAGGAGTAAAAAATAAATTAATAGAATTTGATAAATGTAACAGAAAAGAGAAAAAAAAGAAAAAGAAAAGGAGAAAAAAAGGAAAAAATAAAATAAAATTCCTAAGCCTCAAAACCAATGAAGGAAGAAGAAAAAAAATGAATCTAAAAAATTTCTTCTGTATTATTGAGTGAATGGTTTCTTTCCAGGATTCAGCAAGTCACTGTTTTCTCCATGGAACTTTATGGCCTGTGGGTTTTTAAAAAAAATTTTAAAGAGAATAAAACAAAACAAAATACAATGAGAATGGCTTTGGATTTCAAAAACTAGAGCTGGAAATTAACAATAGTGACTACACTGCACATTGTTATCCTCCAAATATTTGGTCCCATTACTAGATACAGGCATGCAAATTTAATCAAATAGTATAAGCCCTAAATTTTTTTACTTCAGGTGCTATTATTTCAGAAATTTCAGGTGTGTGGCCTCTAATTTCTTCTATGTCTGTGTCTCCTGGACTTGTTCCAGTTGAGATATAAGCTTGCAAAATTAAACAAACAATATAAGCATTAAGTTGGTTCTTTATTTCAGTAACTATCATTTCAGAAATTTCAGGTGTGCAACTTCCTTTTATATCTACATCTCCTGAACTTATTTTGAATGGGGCTCACCAGGGTCATGGTCTCTTCTCTGGGCCTGCAGTGGCTGGCTCACTGGGTGGTGTGACTTCTTTTTTGGGCCAACTGTGGCTGGCTCTCCTTTCTGGCACTGTAGTGGTTGGCTAACTGTGGGGTGTGACTTCCTGTCTTCACCTGGCAGCTGGTTCTCCCTGGTCCAGCAGTGGCAGGGCTAGTTTTCTTATTTTTGCTGAATTCCTGAAGTATCTCTCTCCACAGGCTTCAAGTGTCACTTCAGATCTCTTCCTAGGTCCAGAGGACATACTTCCCTTTTTTCCTTCTTTATGTTGCTATATCAGTGTCTGGATACAAATCTTAAGAGAAGCTCTTTCTCTGCTGCTCAGTATTCTACTATCTCTGTACCATCTCTCCTGGCCTGTGGGTTTCTGAACCCTTTATCTTTTCTAGGTCCCTGTCTCTGTGTATCTTGGACTGTGGCAACTGTCCAAGCAGAGGCATGACATTGTTGATGTTGACAGACAGGGAAACAATCAGACCACTGGTCTCTGCTGGGCTAGGCAATTAGCAGAGGTTTAAGAAGACTGCTGTATTTGATTCCAGCACTTTCAGATCCAGTCATTTCTGAAAGCCATATTAACTGGGTCATGGGTAGTGCTTGTGTCCTTCTTAGCCTGAGCTTAAGCCTTACGGGGTGTCTCTGTGCAGCTTCAACCTTGTCCACGACTGTCTCCCTTGGCTATCTCCCACCTAGTCATATGGGAGGGTAATACTGGAAACCCTAAAGTGGAATTATCATGTAGTTGTTTCGTGAGTCAATCTTAAATAATTAACCCCTCTCCAAAATGATTCTTGATAAACCCTTTCCAATATATCAGGTGGTGCACTGGATTTCTTCCTCAATTCTAACCTGTCATGAAGAGTCACTTTGGAAGGAAAATCTCAAGGCTTTTTTTTTTTTGTGTGTGTGTGTGTGTGTGTGTGTGTGTCTTTTTGAGACAGGGTTTTCATCATGCAGTTCAGGTTGGCCTTGAACTGACAGTGTAGCCCAGACTGGCCTCAAACTCATAGTGATCTTCCTGCCTCAAACTCTTGAGTGCTGTGATTATAGGCATGTGCCACCATACCTGGAGAAAATCCCAGTTTTTGTAGATTACAGTAACCCTGGGCTTTTATATGTGTCTCGTGCTACTGGTCCAATCTGATATTTGTACTCAGAGCTGGTGACTCTCAGGGGCTTACCTTCTATCCTGTGGCATTGGCCTTGTCCATGAACAGGTGAGTTAGTTGATCAATGCCTCAGGTGCCCTGTGCTAAAGGAAAACAAATGCAGAGCAGGACTGTTATTGATGGGTGTCAGTGACCAGGGCACAGAATCCAAGGGCATGAATTTGTCTGGGGGTGAACACCTAACTTCCATCCATCTACAAGCACAGTTTCTGTCAGTCCATGAGCATAGTTTCTGTCCACTTATAGGTATAGCTTTTGTCTATCCCGAAGCATGATTTCTGTCCCATATACCCCTTTCTACCTGCTTGTCCCTGTCACTTTCACATTCAATGCCCTTGCTCCATTTTCCTGTTATTTTACTGAACCAGCAGAGCCCTATCACAGAGTTTACTGAACCCCTCACCTTTATATTCTCATGAATGAGGAAGCCATCCTCATTTATGGCTTTCATGCCACTGTGCTTATAGAATCCAATCTTAAGCCTTGGTGTTGTTGTACAGGGTCTCCATGTGTCTTGTTAGTATGGTCAAGGAAACTTTTCCCTCTGCCATCTTAGCTTCAGAGGTTGGGGAAAATTAACCCACAATGGAAAGACTGGTAGAAAACTGGATGAGGTATAACTACACGCCTGCAGAAACAAGAAGAGGCTTTCTGAATAGCTGTAGGGAGTTTAAATGCCAATTTAACATGTAAAGGCCCGGATGGAGGAAGTACTTCTACTGGGAAACAAATAGACTTTTAGAGAAACAAATGGAAGTTACCACGGACTGTGATAATCTTTTACTACATAATTGTTCATGCAGGTGCAAATGAATAATCTCCTCCTGGCAAGGAAGATCCACAGAAGGGCTCTATCATTTTTTTCAGAAGGCTCTGCTAGTTATATAGGTAAGCTCTATACTAGTGTTACAGTTTGTGTCTGGATGTCCCCACAAAGCCTCAAGTGGTCATGGAAGTAGGCTTCTAGAGTTTGTGAATGACTCATGATTCAATGCTGGGATTATGGATGTAAGTGCTACACCCAAAGTGCTCTTGTTGCTTTTGCTGTTTTTCTCCACCATGAACTATTATCCTCTGAATTATGCCCCTTGAACTATGCTACTCTGCCTTGGAGTTGGCTGATTATGGACTGACACCTCCATGAACTGTAAGCTAAATAAACTTTTCTTTCCTTAACTTTCAGTGTTGTGTCTCAGCAATGAGAGAAAAGTAACTAAGACAATTAGCTTCTTTTTGCCTCAGCTGTATCCGAAATGTCCTTGGTTTAAAGTAATCATCCATTCCAATACTACTTTGAGGCTGAGACAGAAAGATTGCAAGTTTGAACCTAGCCTGGTCAACTCGGCCATGTCTCAAAATAATAAAAATGCTGGGAATGTAGTTCAGTATAAGACTCTGAGTTTAGTGCCAACAAGCAAACAACTAAACAAATAGAACATCCTGCTAATTTAATGAGTCCTAATGAGTCTCTGTATTTACATCTTTTGACACTTGGTTTGGGCCTTATGGTAGACAAAATAATGATCTCCCAAAATGGCCTTGTCTTAATTTACAGAATGTATATTAAGGTATACAGAAAAAGAGAAGTGAAGTTACTGATAAAATTAGAGCTATTAGTCAGATGAAGTCATTAAAAGGTCCTTAAAAGCTGAATGTGGTAGCATATCTGTAGTCTCAGTAACTACGAAGGGTTGGATAAGACCCGAGTCAAATTTCCCCATAAGGTAAGCACTGCACCTAACCACTGAATTCAAGGTGGTTTTCATCCAATTTGATTTGTGACTAGAATTGTGGGAAGAATTGAGGAGTACCACTGTATCTGACTTCACAAATTGAAGACCAACATGGGTAACATAGTGAAAGCATGTCTTAAAAAAAGAAAAGCAAGAGAAAATTAGAAGTGGAAGCGGGCAACTGATCTCAGAGAATGATATGAGGATTGACTCGAAGACAGAAACAGGAAACACATTCAAAGAGATGCTGTGTTGGTTGCTGGCTTTGAAGATGAAGGAATGGGTCCATGTAGCAAGGAATGCAGGTGCCTTCTACAAGCTTGAAAGTGTTCCAGAAACAAACAACCATACTGGGATCTTTATCATAGCCCAACACATAGACACCATATTAAACTTCTGACCTACAGAAATATAATAAATTTGTGTTTTTTTAAGCCGAAGTTTATGTAAATTTGTCATGACTGCAAAAGAAAACTAATATAGGTCAATTCTAATGTATGCTATTTTCTGTAATCTCACCATTCATATCTGTGTATTGGGAAACAAACCATTTTTTCTGTGCTCTTACAGTACAACAAAGAACATAGATTTTTGTGCCCTTTGGAGATTGGGTGTTTTTCCCCCACCAGAAAGCAATCAACTGTAGCAACATTAGCTGGGTACCTTCTAATCCAATTCAACTCTGGCACTGTCTACCTAGAGACAGTACCTCATCTTAGAGCTTCAGGGCTCAGTTCCCAAGAGCATCCTCAGTTGAAACCCAGTTGCAAGTCCAGGCCTCTGAAATTTCTGACTGAAAACTGAGGTTCCTGTGACCCTTTCCCCCTACTCCATTAATTTGCTAGAATGACTCACCTATCTCAGGGAAACACCTATATGTATGTATGTTAAAGAATGCAAATAAGCAGCCAGATGAAGAAATTCAGATAGGTCTAGAAGGATCCCAAGTACAAGAGCCTCCATCTCCATGGATTTGGTGTGTGCTCCTCTCCCCACCATGTAGATGAACTGTTGTTCACTATCTGAAGGCATCCAGAAGCTCTCTGGACTCTGTTCTTTTTGAGTTTTTATGGAGACATCATTGCATAGGCATGACTGAAGCATGGACAACTGTGTAGAACTATGATTGGATAAAAAGGGGATAACCCAAAGCTAGCAATATGGGCAGTAAAACTCATTCACCTGAATTTTTCAGGTCATGTTGGCCAAGGACATGGGACGGGACTACTTCTTTTTTTTTTTTTTTTTTTTGTCTTTTTCGTTTTTTACCGGTACCGGGGATCGAACTCATGACTGCCTGCTTGCAAGGCAGGCGCTTATGCCGCTGAGCTAAATCCCCAGCCCCCGGGACTACTTCTGAAATGCATATTTTAGGGAAGTGGTGGAATGCTTGCCTAGCATGTGCAAGGCCATGGTTTGATCCCCAGCACTGAAAAAACAAACTCTGAAAGCTCAGCTTTCCACCTTTTTCTAATACCTAAAACAAAGGTTAATGAAGATATGCATTTAGCTGGGGACCTAGCTCAGCAGCACAGCACCTGCTTGGCAAGCCTGAGGTCCTGAGTTCAATTCCTTAGACCAAAAAAAAAAAAAAAAAAAGAAGATATGCATTTAATATATAATTGCTGTAGAAAATGTGTAGTCTATTGTCTACTTTCAGACAAGGTGGGGAAAAGCTGAGTTAGTGGAGGAAAGGTTTTCCTCTCACCACTAATAAGAGACATGGAAAGCCTACACAGCAACGCTAGGGCCTCTAAGAGTGGATGCTATAAACACGGTGGGAGAAAAGCACTGCTTCCTCATTCACAAAGATGTGAAGGTAGAGTTGAATAAACTCTCGAATGTGCTGCTGCTGGGTGTGTAAGGCAAAAGGAAAGAGGAGTAACGGAGGTCAATGAGCAAAGTGAATCATCCTAGGAATGAGAAGCCAGGGGCTGGCAAGAAAGCAAGGAACACACAGAGAGGTCATTCGGGGCCAAAGACCAGGGGCAGGAGAGGGCAACTCAGAAAGTTAAGTCTCTGTCTCTCAGTGGCCTTCCCCTGCTGCTTATCACTGGTTCATTGTTTTTCCCTCCAATTTCAGAAAGCAAGCTTGGTGACATTGTTTACTTCAGCTTTCCCTTTCCTCTAATAAAAACATTTATCTCCCCCTACTCCTTTCTTCCTTCTGCCAGAATTGAGAAATTTCCCTCATCCAGGTGTAGGGGTATAAGCATGTAATTTCTGCTACTTGGGAGGCTGGGGCAGAAGGATTATAATTTTTTTGTGTGTGTGTTTTTCATTTTTATTGGTACCGGGATCGAACTCAACGACCACCTGCTTGCACGGCAGATGCTTATGCCGCTGGGCTAAATCCCCAGCCCCTAGGATTATAATTTTAAGGCTATCCTGAGTGACATGATAAGACACCAAATGAGAAAGGTTAGGGGTTCATTTTCTGCAGCAAGGGTTAAAGAAGTGTATAGCTCAGTGGTGGAGTGCTTCTGCTCAGCATGCATGAGGCTCTGGATTTGATTCCTGAAGCTGCCAAAAAATTTTTTCTTTTTTCTTTCCCAATTCTAATTTCTCTAAATTCTATTTCCATTCTGCTTTCTATTAGTCACCTTTCTACTACTGTGACAAAATACCCAGGATTATCAATTGATGAAGAAGGAAATTTTATTTTAGCTTCTGTTTTCAGATGGTTTGGCTCATGGCCACTTGGCTCCGGAGCATTTGGGTCTGTGGTGGTACATCATGGCGGGAAGGTATGGTAGAGGAGGCTGCGTTCCTCACGACAGCCGCAAAGAAAGAGGCAGGAAGAGGCTAAATTCTTACTATTCTCTTCAAGGGTATACACTAAAGACCTAACTTCCTTCCACTAGATTCCACCTCTTAAAGGTTTTACTACCTCTTTATAGCACTGAACTGAGGACCAAGTCTTTGACATATGAGTCATACTCTAATCCGAACTAGAGCACTAAAGGATCCTGTAAGCCCTTTCTTGCTTTTGGCTTGTCCTCTGGTATGCACACAGGTTCCTGCCTGTCTCATTCAAAGGAAATAAGTATTTCCTAAATATTTTTCTGAACCTAAGGTAGCTTCTAGCTATACTTTTAATCTTTCACCTTTGTATAAGAATGAAACTGTTGGGAGGAGTCCATTAAACTTTGATTCCATTCCTTATCCTGCTTGTCACTGCTTGAATCATAGAGAACTTTCACCCAGTTCATCTTAAGTTCCTGGTATCTATGAATAGAACCATGAGAGGACATACTATATAGTAAGGCCTTTCTTCCACTAATTTAGTTTCTTTAATTGAACGCAAAAGAAATGTTAATCCAAATGTATACCCTTCTCATTCTAAACCCTAAATAGCCTAAAATTTGGTCCTGCCATGATAAAAGTGACCCTTGAGTTTTTACCACTGGAATGAGCACTAAGAAATGTAGTGGGTCCCTTCCAGCTCTCTGCAGCTGGAATTCAGGCATCAAGAGGAGTTCCATCACTGGGCTTTATAAACAATGCAGTTAGCTAACACTTTTCAGTAACATAAGTCTTATGATGGCAGTCAGAGTTGTGGTCTGGGAAATTGCAGGTCTTCTAACTGGTCTTATGCAAAGTGATCTACTCTGGACTGGGAAATGATGATCGTCATTTAGGTTTCTTCCCTAAGATGCTAGACCTAAAATGCCTAAACACTAAACACAACACCAGGGCATTTAAAAACAATTAACCTCAAATAAAATGCTAATTTTTAAATTAAAACGACTTATTTCTTTTCTTCAGTACTAGGGATTGAACCCATGGTCTTGTTCATGCTGGGCAAGTACTCACCACTGATCTGTATTTCCAGGCTTTTAAAAATTTTACTTTGAGGGCTAGGGATTTTAGCTATGCAGCATAAGCACCTGCCTGGCAAGTGTGATGTCGTGAGCTCAATCCCCAGTACTGCAAAAAAAAAAAATTTTTTTTACTTTGAGAAAAGTCATATTAAGGCTGGGGATTTAGCTCAGCAGCTTAAGCGCCTGCCTGGCAAGCCTGAGGTTGTAACAAAAACAAAAAAACCAAACAAAATAACAACAAAAAAACCAAAACTTCAGTAGAGAAAAGTCATATCAAGTTGACTGGGCTGGCTTTGAACTTCTGATCCTTCTGCCTTCCAAGTAGCTGAGGATAGTGTGTACCACCACACTTGACACAATTACTAAATTGCTTACAATCGGTATACTCATGAAATACTGATTGTTATCTGAATTTGTCAAATAATTTTTTTTTTTTAGTGCTGGGGTCAAACAGGGCCCTGAGCATGGTAGGCAAGTACACTACCACTGAGCTCTAGCCTCAGCCAGTATGGATAAAAATTGACATGATCAGCCTGATAAAGTATTAAGATGAAGTTAGTAACTCAGATAATTTTACTTAGCAAATATACTGACCTATTAATGTGAAATATCACAAACTGAAATATTTAAAATTTAGATTTATCTTGGGTGAGGATATGACTCTTAAATATTGCAGTCCATGATAAAATCTGTAATTTTATCAATTTATTTTACCTTTAAACAAGATTGGTATTTTCATTATAAAAGTTTTTATCTGCATGAAATCAAATGCAGAAAATTATACTAAAGTGGTAGGAAAAAAAGACATTTTACATTACTACCCACAACAAACTAACATTGCCATACATGCCTTAGCTTCCCTAGTTCTGAAATTACAGGCCTACCCCACCATACCTAGCTCTCCAGTCCTTTTTAAAGTTTTAAGAGTGTTTTGTACAACAACATAGCCGAGGCTACCCCTAAACCTGTGATCTTCTTGCTTCTTGAGTATGTATAAGTTGTTTGCATTAGTTTTATTTACTTCTTGCAGTGCTGGGAATTGAAACCAGGGCCCAAACACTGTACAACTTATATCCTTAGTGCCTTTGTTTGGTTTATTTACATAATTTCAGAATGCTCCATTCACTTTAATATCCTAGTTTTGTGTTTGTGTGTTTAATGTGGTTTATCTCAATATCATGCATTTCTTGGTTTTTTAAAGTCTCTTCTTGGAATTGCTGTTATTTTTTGGAAGTGCCTTTAAATCTTGCTGATATTGACAAAATTTTATTCTTTTGAGGATGATTTTCAGTTATTAAAAATGTTCATTAAGAACCAGTGCTGTTATTTTTTGGAAGTGCCTTTAAATCTTGCTGATATTGACAAAATTTTATTCTTTTGAGGATGATTTTCAGTTATTAAAAATGTTCATTAAGAACCAGATCAAGGGTTTATCCTAATTTTGACTCCAAAGGAGGTCTAATATGTATTTGAGCCTTAAAGAGATTTTTAAAATTTAAATGTTTAAAATATATTTCTAGAGGCTGTGGTACATGTAGCTTAGTATTAGAGCTCTTGCTCAGCATGTGCAAGGACTTTGGGTTTGATTCCCTAGCACCAATGGAAAAACCCAGTCCAACTCAGTTATGGTAACTGCTGATGTTAACAGCAGAGCAGCCTATAGGATACTATTTTTCCTTCATACACAGTTATAAAAATATATACCTTGTTTCTGAACCATAAGCACAGTTTTTTTCAGTATTTGGTACTGGGGATTGAATCCAGTGCCTTTGCACTGACCTACAAATCAAGTCTTTTATGTTTTATTTTTGAGCCATGGTGGGTCTCACTAAGTCACTCAAATTGGGCTCAAACTTGTAATCACCCTGCCGCAGCCTTCTAGACCGCTGGGATTATAGGCCTGTGCCACTATACTTGTCTAATTTTTGCAGTTTAAAACATTTCCCTGCTAATATGGCCCTGGTAGACATGATGCTTTCCCCCACTTAAAATAGAAACTTAAAAAATGTTTCAAGATACTAACCATCCATTTGGAATATACATCCTGGGCACAAAGCAGTTTTAATTCATCTAAATAATAAAATTAATAATAAAAAATTCTCATTGTATGTTTCATTAGGTCCTAAAATTACAGAAGTAGTCTGGAGATTCCCTGCTTGGGATGGGGAGTCATGGCCTCTTGACCCTGACCCAGACTGTGTACGAGCGCCTTAGCTGATGCTTCTCTTCATATAACAATGGAGCAGCAAATTCCAGTCTCATGAGAGCAGCACCTGGTGGCATCCAAGGTAGGCAGGACACATTCTTAGTGTTTCGGAGCTATCAGCCATCTCAGTTTGCGTCTTTCCATCTGTAACATCTGCAAGACTCAAATCCCCAGCTTCTGGGATGTGATCCCTCAGGTCCTCCACCGGCTGATGGATGGATAAAGTCCCGAAACAGGAACTCAGAAATCAGATACCGTAAGAGGCCTATTTCCCCAGAGGTCTTGGGAAACATCACACAAAGGGCACAGTGGTCATAATCCTAACCGATCCTTCCACACTTGCATTCTCTGCCTCTGGGGTCTTTCATGCTCAAGAAGGAGGAAGGCTGTGTGGGTCTTTTGAGTTACAGCTCTGGAACGCGACAACACAAACTGGGCAGGCCCGGCTTTTTGGACTGGCCTGGCTTTGTGCACAACCTTATTGCACCCGGAGGTCTGAAGCTCTGACGCTGCGGTTGCTCCCGCCTGCGCGCAAGCCCCCAGGGTCCGCACCAGCCCAGACCGGACCCCTCTGGCGCCCTGAGCGCCCGCACTGCATTGTGGGAGCGCCTCTTTCCACGTCTACCCCGACGGAGATTTGCCCAGAACAAAATCTTCACCTAGATGCTTGGATGCATCACATAAAGTTCCTTAAACGTACACAGTATTGTATTTTCAAAAAGATTCTGAGACATTACATACCATCGGTTAGCTTCTCTAGATCTCTGGGCATAAATTTTCCTGCGGTGAGTGAAGAATTAACAATACTGTAATTCCCAGCGTCCATCCCAGCACCGACAGGAGGATTTTAGTTTGCACAAGAGACCCAGAATATACTGCGGGAGCTGGTGCCCGAGGTGCCTGACACCACTGCGTCCCTGAGCCATACGGTCGCGCTGCGGCCTCCGCCCAGACGGCCGCGAGGGGAACTGCGAACTGCGGAGCCTTCCGGCCGACGCTCCCCTTCAGCCCCAGGCCTTCCGACTCGGCCCCGCGACTGTGCTCGCCCCGCGGCGCAGCTACTCATCTTCCTCCGCGCCTCCGCCTAAAGCGGGGGCCCTGTAGGGGCGCCGGGGTCACCGCGTAGGAGCCGCGGGCCAGGGCACCCACCTGGTGGCCCCGCGGTTAATCGCGGAGGTCTGCTCGGGAACGCCCGGAGGCGGGGGTTTCGGGTCGGCGCGGCCCGGACAGGCTTCTCCGCGATGCTCCGCCCCACCCCAGCTCTTATCTTAGCCTCGCAGCCGGCGCCGAGCCTTTTAGCTTCGCCAGACCCCGGACCCGGTGGTGAGGTCCAGTCTGCTGCCTGCAGCAAAGAGAGCAGAAGCCTCGACATCCGCGCTGCCCCGGGCCCGCCCGCGGTGAGTGCCCGGCCGGGGAGGGGACGGGAAGGGGCTGCGGCCGCGCCCTGTGCCGCGCGGACGGACAAGCAGGAGGGCAGAGGGAGCCGCAGCCCCGACGACGGAGGCGGGGACGAGGGGAGGAGGCAGCCGGGAGCGGAGCGGGGCCGCTCGGGGAGGTCTGCGGGCGCCACGAGGCAGATGCTTGGGGTCCTGGTCGCCGGGAAGCTGCCGCTGTGGGCGGGTCCGGAGATCGGGGTGGTTCGTCCTGCTCGGTCCGACGGTGCGTGCTCTGCCCCTGGGCACCGCGAGCCGGATCCCTGGGCGGCGGGAACCGCTGCTGAGCCGGGAGCGAGCGCTGGCTGTGGAGGTGGGCGGGAAGAGTGGGCTTCGTGTGTGTGCGTTTCGTTAGGAAACTGCACACTATTCAGCAGAGTTGGCCGAGTTTGTGGACCTTCCGCAGTTTCCTTTGAAAGTGAGTAGAAACAGAGACTGCGAACTAAGTGGTTTTTCAGAAGATGCTGTGGTGGTGCAACTGATTTGTGGTCTGGGTGTTGGTGACATAAAGCACTTGCTTTCTGCAAATATGTGGGAAGATAAATAGTTGGCATAGGGTGGGCAAAAACGTAGAAAGCCTGGGAGTTATTACAGGTTGAGGAACAGTTAACCTAATTGTTTTAAAGACACTCTACCTGTGTATTCTGTGTTTTATTCCTAGGACGTAAGTTTTGTCTAAAATAATAGGTGTTTTGCTGAAGAGCTAATGAGATCCCTGTTGTAATTTTTCTGTGAGTAGTTGAATTTTACTTTTATTGTTATTTTTTTTAAGAGCTGGAATTTATGTTGTCCAGGCTTGCCTGGCACCTCAAGGCTCAACTGAGCCCCCTATTGCAGCCTCCCATGTAGTTGTGACTGCATGCCCTGCTCTACAGTTTAATTAACAAATTAACCAGCTTATTATGATGTTTATAAAAGTAATACTGAAAGGTTTGAACAGTGCAGAAGAATTTCATTTTGGGGGAGGGTCTTTTTCGTTTTTATCGGTACCAGGGATCGAACTCACGACCGCACACTTGCAAGAAAGGCGCTTATGCCGCTGAGCTAATCCCCAGCCCAGTGCAGACTAATTTAAGACCAAACAAATTATATATCCTAAGACTATATAAAGTATACATAAACTAGCATGCTGTTACACATTTATAATTCAAGCACTCTGGGAGGCTGAAGCAGGAGCATCAACAATTGGAATCCCCCCTGGGCAGTTTAGTACCTTAGCAAGACCCTGTCCCAAAATGAAAAAATAAAATAAAATTAAATTAAAAATGTCCTAAAGGACTGGAGATGTAGCTCAGTTTGAAGACCCTGAATTCAATTTTCAGTAATGATACAGGGAAACAAGATTCTTAATTTATTAGAGTTCGTTTTCCTAAAAATAGAAGAATGAGTTTTAGGAACAACAGAGGTTAAGAGCACAATATTATTTATTGAGAGAAAGAAAGCTTTTGTCAGAGACAAAAGGGGTCCCGAGTGGATTCCCAAAGACCTTTCTAGGGACTTTTGTAGAGCAAAATTACAAAGTGAGGCAGGTCTAAAGTGGGGAAAACATGGGAACTCACAAGGTGGGCATGAGGTGGGACAAAACTATGGCCAACCAATAAAATTAATTGCACAGGTAAAATTGATTAAATCGGGACAAATGGGGAAGGAATCACATAGTACGAAGGCATGAATAGAGAACAGTGACTTTTCCTGTAGAGGGTTGGGATGGTGATTGCTGGCTTCCTCAGGGTCTTAGAGACCTATTAGAATATCAGTTTCTCATGCTTATCCTTAGGACATATGTGGGTGCATTTGATTTATCTTTTGTCTTGAGATATGGTCCACAGTCATATCTGTCCTTCCCACAGTTGCAAGGTATCTGGTCTTCTGCACTGGATCCTTTGAGGGCCTGGCTCTGTCTGCCTATATTTATTTTTTTTTTAATTTTTAAAGTTATTTTTTATCTTTTACTGTGTTATGCCTGTAATATTTCTGTTTAACTCAGTTGCCTGTAACAGTAGCAATTACACATAGGCATGCACACACACCCCAAAATGAAACCTGAAACAAAACATATATTTGTAATGTTGCTTTGTTTTATCTTACCTAATATTATAAGTGCAAAAGGTCATTTCTTTTTTGAAAGAAACATACAGCTTCATAGCAGCAAGTTTTTATTAGGCATCTCTGTTCCAGGCCTTGGTCATTATGTGTAGTTTCCCTTAGGAAGCATCTTTTGCATCTAGATCTATTAAAATACACTCATATGAAGAATCTAGAACTCTGTATCTGCATTTTTTGTCATTAAGCATCCATGAAGCACTGAAAAGCACCATAAAGCAGATAATTGGAAACTGAAACAGACCCTAGAATGAAGTTCTGATGCAGGAGCAGATTGGAACTGACATTGGTGGATTGAAGGGTCCTCTGCACTCAGAAGTGCTTCCTGGAGGCCAGAAGTGATAGAATGTGTGGCTCTTCTAGAATCTTTTACTGGTATTTACATTTTTTGAGACAGTCTTGCTGTATGTATAATCTAGGCATTCCTGTGTGTAGCCCAGGCTGACCTGGAACTCACAGTAATCATTCTGCCTCAGTTTCATGGAGTGCTGGGATCACAGGAATGTGGCACCATGCCAGGCTTGGCATTTACTTTTAAAAGAACTGTCTCAGGCATGTGTCACACAGGGATCCAGAGGAGACTGAAGAATGGCAGTGGGAGAGCATCTTCAATGTACCAGCAAATCACTTTCAAGTGTGCTTTCCAGGATGGGTTGTGTAGTTGTCCTTGTCCCTGGTGTCAAGACCCTCTGGCCTCCTATTCTGCTTTTTTAATGGTGGAATTTTTTTTAGGAAATAAACCTAGATTTTATGGAGAGAAAAGTAGATTTTATGTTGCTTCAATGTTTGCTATTTCTGTCAAAATATATACAGAAACTGCCAAAAATGTATATACACTTCAGGAAAAGATTAATGTGTATACACATTTTAATCCTAAATTTTTTGTGATATCATGTGGTGAATACAAGTTACCTTTGGCCTCTAGAGTTACAAGAGGTGCTCAAAGTAGTGGCGATTAATTTCCAGACATTTATTTGTATGGCAAACTGCTGCTTGAGTAACCTTGGTCAGAGTGTCCACTGAGATTGCTGTACATGCATTTTTAGTTTTTTTTTTCTCTTAAGTGTAGTGGTTTTTTTTTTTTTTTTTTTTGTCTTTTTCCTTTTTATCGGTACCAGGGATCGAACTCACGACTGCCTGCTTGCAAGGCAGGCGCTTATGCTGCTGAGCTAAATCCCCAGCCCCCTGTAGTGGTTTTTTTGATACAGAGCATCCTTTAGGATAAAAGTATTAAAATATTTATACATGTTTTTCTTTTCCTGAATTGCCTATGCATTTTTTGAGGACTTGGTATATATACATATATATTTATACTTGATATACTTAAATGTGTATGTGTGTGTGTATATATATATATATTTTTTTTTTGTTTTGTTTTGTTTTGTTTTGTTTCCTTGTACTGACAAGTGAAACTAAGGCCTTACTCATTCCAGGAAAACATTGTACTATTGAGCCTTGTCCCCTATGTTCTTAATGGCTACATAGTAACTGTACCTATTTATGGGGTACAGTGTGATATTTCAATATGTGTATACCTTGTATAAGACCAGATCAATATACTTTGCATATCTGTCACTTCATATTTGTTAAGACTCTAGAAGCTTGAAGATGATATCAAAAAGAAAGATTTAAATTGCTTACTCTAGTAATGAGTTACTAGATTTAAATTGCTTACTCTAGTAATGAGTTAAAAAGTTATAATGAATTTAAAACAATCTTAACTCACTGTGTAGCGCAGGTTGACCTCGAATTCATTGTGTAATCTAGGCTGACTTCGAACTCAAGTGATAGTCCTCCTACCTCAGCCTCCCAAGTGCTGGGATTATAGGCATGTGCCACCAGCTCCAGCCCATTTTAGTGTCAAAATTAAATAATCTGAATGGCCATCCCACCCATATTTACAGGTTGCATACATGAATCTAAAGTTTGTTCTTCAGAAAAATGAATGTCCCTATCTCTTTAAGATGTGAACCAATAATTGCTCATCTACATGATTTTGGCCGCATACTTTTTTCTTTACAATGGCTATCTTGGGGTATAATTCACATAGTGTATCATGTGCCTACTGAAAGAGCACAATTTTGTGGTTATTGGTATATTCAGCCTGTGCAAGCATCATGTTCCCACCATGTCAAAAACCCATACTGCCAAGCACTCGTTCCCCACTGAGTGGGAGGCCAAGTTTTGAGCACCACAGTTAACTTATTTGTGGAGATAAATAAAATATTCAGATAATTGTATTCAAAGGCAGAAGTGTATTTGTTGTTTATACTGGACATAAGTATATACAGAACAGAATTGACATTCTACTCACTTCTTCCTTCCTAATCTTGTTGACTAAGACAGTATTCACGAGAAGGGTGGATAAAGTTTTGGCAAAGTCAGAGATTCTGTTCAGTGTCAGTCCCTGCACTTTGTTGATCACTAGTTCAATCCTTCAGTCTGATACTGGAAAAGCCTTAATACTACTTAGATGAGGTTTGGCTGGAATTTTGTCCTTGGGCCCAGGTGGTATTAGGTAATTCATCTGTGTGGAGCTCTGCCTGTTACCAAGAAGGCTGAAAAAGAAGTGTCTGGGAAGTAACAAGCCTTGTGATCTCCCTCTATAGTCAGTGAAAGGGTGTCTTGCGGAGGAGGAGGAAAGACTGGATGAGAGGTGTCCAAATTTAGTTGCTCTTATCCATGAGGTCATTACTTCTACATTAGTGTCCATAGTCACTGCCACACACTGGTAGACTTTCCATGTACCCTGCTACAAGGAGGAGGAGAGAAGGCCCAGGAAAGCAAGAAGGGACCCTGAATACTAAGGAGGCAGAAAAAGCGTTTCACCTCAGGTGTCCCGTTTGGTGTGATTTATGACAAGATCTTTGGATCCTTAGAATGATAAAAGGAAGTGGCCCTTAATGTGCAGTTGAGTGCTTACAGGAAACAGAAGACCACTGAACTTTATTTTTATCTGTTCATCTGTCTGTCCACACTTCCTTTTCTTCCCTCCCTCTTTCCTTTGGTTCCTTCCCCTGTACCTTTCTTCTCCTTGTCCCTGCACCCCCTACCCGGTAGTGCATTTCCCAGGTGTACTATTTGTTAACAGAGCAGCTCATCTTGAAGACATACAGGGAGCAGAAGGGAGGTTATGAGTTGATAAGGACCCCCATGTAAGTGTTGTAAAGGGCCGCTCTTCATTTTCTGCCTTTTTTATCTGGATGACAGTTTCCTCCTGGGTGCAGGGAACATTGGACTTTGTCAGGGAAGATCTGATTTATTTTTAAGGAATCAGAAATGAAGTATGAATCAGTAGCAAGTGCTAGAAAAGTAGTATCATGTTAAGTGTACTGAAAACTTTTTAGTGTTTGGGTTTTGAATACGAGGAGCTCCAAGTTGCTATGCCTGTGGTGTTCCATTGAACCGCTGAGCTACATCCCAGACCAAACATTTAGGGGTTATGTGACATAGCACTACAAATAGTAGGTGACTAACTAGTCACAGTATTGTGTTACATAAATGTTCAGTTAGTGAAGTGTCATGGCCTTGTAAGAGTGTAACACACCAGGCTCTGATACTGACATGCAGGTAAACTAATTTATAGACAGTCCTGCTCAGCTAAACTCATATGTTGTTGTGAGGCTCAAAGGGGGTTAAGATGGCAGTATTCTTTGGAAACTGCAGAACACTGTAGCTATCTATCCGTATGTAACAATGTACTATAAAATACTCTATGAATGATACCATAATTTATGTGTAAATTTAATATAAAATTATTGAAATAGTTTACATTTTCTCATGCCAATTCTTCAAAATCTGGTATGTGTCTTACATAATCATCATATCTCAATTTGGCTGTCTGTATTTCAAGTGGTGGGTCACATGGCGAGTGTCTGCCAATTTTGGTAGCAGCACAGATGTGAGGCATTAAATTGACACACTGATAGATTTTAATTTTGATGATGACTTTCTTTTATTCTGAAGATTCTCAGTTTTCTTTGATTTTGGTAACAAATAACTTGTTTCCAATACCTAATTTTTGTTAGTAAATACATAAGGATTATAGTTATAGAGAGGATAAGAATCCAGATTGATGCATTATTTTAGCGCATACCCACTGTGGTGAGAAAGTATAATTTTCCTATCTTTGTCTCATTTTGTAACATGAGAATAGTGTTTCTGTGCTTCTGAATTGCTTCTGAAATCCTTGGAATCTGAGTTATGGGAATGTCTATTGTAACCTGGGAGGCCCATGCCTATAGCCTCACCTGTGCTGCACAAGTTTTCTGTCCTTAAGTAGCTCTTCACCCCTCAGTGTGCCTTAGAGGCCAGTTTGTTCACACCCAAGTTTATGATGCTGAGGTGGCTTGGGGTGGATCCTTGGATTGCCTCAGGCCCGGCAAGTTTTCAGAAAGACCTGGTAATTACATGGCTAGAAATTTTAGCCTCACCTATGGCCTCTGGAAAGTAGTGTGCATGGGAGGTTAGGTTCTCTATAACTTGTAAGCAGTGAGAGTTGCTGAGGTTCCCTCTGGGGAATGTATCCATGTTCAGGGAGGGAGTTACCCTCCAACTCCGCTGGAACAGGAGCTTTCTTGCTGAGGACCCCTTCTGAACTGGCCTTGTGTGTGTGCCTCTTGTGGTCAGGTATTTCCCTGAGTCCTGTGAGCTGCTCTAGCAACTTCAGCCCTAGGAGAGGGTCATGGGAACCATTATTTTTGGCCAGTCAGAAGCATAGGTGACATTCTACTCTTTGGATTGATGTCTGAAGTATGGGGTAGCTTTGTGCAAGGAATAATGAATCTGCGGAATGTGATCCCTAAATAGACAGTGTCAGATTTAAATTGAAATACCAGATACTCAGTTGTTATCCACTGGACCCTTGGTGTATGGGGGACATAACCCCAATATCCAGTCACAGAGGAGTTCTATGTTATGAGAATTTAGTAGGAGCCAAACAGTGGATGTTTTGAAACTGCATAGTACCTTGTATGATGGTTATTTCAAGTAAAACTTACAGGTAACTCAGAAAGTATAAAATGGTAGACTATTTTTAATTAAAATGTAATGATAACTGAGTGTGGTCTCTGATACTTATAATCCTAGCACTCTGGGAGACTGAAGCACAAGGATCAACTATTTGAACCCAGCCTAAGCAATTTAGGGACTTAATGAGACCCTATCTAAAAAAAAAAATTAAATGTGAGTTGGGAGTGTAGCTCATAAAGGCCCTTGATTCACATCTCCAGTACCAAAAACAAACAAAAACAAAAAAATAAAAAGAAACCACTCACCAACTAACATCCTCAAGTTTACGCAAGGACTGGAACCCCCCTGGAATGTGCTGTATTGATTTATAAGGGGGATAAGCAGAAGCCTCAGGCCAGTGAGTGCATTTCAGTTGTGAAAGAGTTTTGGCCCAGACAGGACACTGTAACGGGTAAAGCCTTAGGCGGAACCAAGGAGCTCCATCTTCCCCACCCCTAGGAATTTACCTGTGACTGTATCTTCCCCACCCGTAGGAATTTACCTCTGGCGCCAAATGAGTGCCAATGGGCTACCTGTGCATCGCTAATGCCCTTTAGGTTCCACCCCAAACCTAGGCAACTTACATGCCCCTACGCCACAGAGATCGCTGAGGGGGGGGATGCCACACCCCAGGGTGTGTGTGTGTGTGTGGGTCTCTCCCCGCATTAGCAAAATAAAGGTCATTTGTATTTCGTATTTCTTACCTTTTCAGCTGCCGCACCCCCACAGTTCTATCAAGTTGCTCCATAAGAAATCTAGTCTTGCTACTTAGTAATTCTCCTGGAGCTTGAACTCAGAAAGCACTCCTTGTGTCTCGACTTAAAATTCTTTTAGTTTTTATTTGTTTGAGACAAGGCCTCCCTGGGTAGTTCAGGCTGGTCTTAAACTCACTTATGTAGCACTGGCTGGCGTCAAAACTCGAATGGATCCTGCTGCTTAGCTTCCTGAGTGCTTGGGATTACCGGTGTAGGCCACCATGTGAGTTGTGTTTTACCTTCACATATAGATCTTAGGTCTTCCTCCCCCAGGAAGGTAGCTTCTCAAGGAATGCTGCCTCAACAGTTACCCCTGGGGCCATATATATGCCTCCTTGGTAATCACTGGTTCACTCCAAGAGATCCTGCAAGTAAGTGGCTTCAGTTTCTCAACAATGAGCAGTTGTCCCCATTTCTCCCATTCTTTCCTCCTAAAAGGGAAGAGATACAAATTCTTTTGAACAGTTTATAAGACTGTAAGCTTTGTGTTTTCACTTTTCTTCCAGTATGCAGCGTAGCCCTGGTTTCTAGGAGGATCTCACAGCTCTGATGTTTGAATTTAAGCTAATCATTAGTGTATGAGAGTAACAGGAAAACAGTATTTTGCTGTGTTACCCTTTCAAAAAGGGTACTTTTCCAGAGTGCAGCTTTGACAGAATTGTATAAATTTTGTTAAGAATATCTACAAGAGCATGTTACGTTTCTATTATAAACATTGAAAATGTTGCTTACTTTGATGTCTCTTTATTTTTGACATAATTATTGATGTACGGAAAAGTTGCAAAAATACAGTAGAGAGCTCCCCTATCACAATCATAACTTTAACATCTGCACGGAAGTATACTATTTAATTAATTGTAATACTCATTTATATAGTTTATCTTGATTTCCCTTGTCCTTTTGGTATCCTTTTTTCACACAGAATCTAATTCAATTTCTTACATTATAGTTAATTGCTAGATAGCCAGTTTGGTCCAATCTCTGATGTTCTTTCTTTTATGATCTTTCCATTAGTGAAGACAGTAGTCAGTTCATGTGTTGAATACGTGTCTAGTGTTTACTGGATGTTTTCTCATAATTATTTTGCAGTTTCATGTTTTGGAAAAAAATACCTTAAAAGTAAAGAACTTTTTAGGGCATTGTGTCAGGGTTTTTTGATGTGAATGTATCTTTTTACTCAGGATGTTGAGCTTGGGTAAGGTACTGTTTTTCAGCTCTCAATGTGAAGTTACCATTTTCCTTCTTTGACAGATAGCTTGACAGGGAAACTTGAACTATGCAAATACCTGATTTCTTTTAAACTTTTGTTCTCTAATTTTGTCAACTATTTGTGGAACATGCTGTACCTGTTACTATCTTTTTTTTTAAAGGCAAAAGATTTACTTGATTTGAGGAGAAACCAGAGTGTAATTACTGTTTCTTGATTCAAGTGTGTTTTGTTTTTAAAGTTCATTCTTCCTACAGTTTAAATTTTTTTGTTAAGGAAGACCTTTTTTCTTTTGTTTATTGAACTGTTTGTATCAATATTGACTTATGAGTGCTTATAATATAGGTTATTATCCAATTACCTTTATTTTTAATGATATTGAAAACCAAGAGCTCGTTGCTAAGCATTCAACTTGAAGTTACTTTTGACCTTTGTATTGGGAATGCTTAGGACTGAACCCTGAACTTCATCCTTATAGGCAGGCCCCCCCCCATCACTGAGCTATACCCCAAGATCTCTTTATTCATTTATTTGGTTTTTAAATTTTGAGACAGATTTTTGCTAATAGCCCAGACTGGCTTCCAACTTGTAGTCCTCTGATATAGGGGAATGAAACTCCTGACCTACTATATGTCTGGTATGAGTTGGTGTTCTCTAAAATTGAAGAATGAATTTTAAGAGCAACAGAGATTAAGAGCAGAATACTCTTTATTGAGAGAAAGAAAGCTTCAGTCTGAGAGAGACAGACAGGGTCCTGAGTGGGTTACTAAGGACTCTGTCTTTTCTAGGGACTTTTATAGAGTAAAATCATGAAGCGAGAGAGCACCAAGGTGGGAAAAAACGGAAACTTAACAAGGCAGAGGGTCATGAGATGGACCAGAACTATGGTCAACCGATAAGATTAATTGTTCCGGTAAAACTGACCAAATCAGGGATAAATGGGGAAGCCAGTCAGGTAGCAAGGGAGCTTTCTTATGGAGCAGTGACTCTTCCTGTAGGGGGTTGGGATGGGTGGCTCCTAGCTTCTTCAGGGTGATCTATGCCTATTTAGAATATCAATCCCTGATACTTAGGATGTGGTTGTATTTGTTTTACCTTTTGTCTTGAGATCTGGCCCACCTGGTAGGTGTCTGGTTCCTCCAGTGTTACAAGGTATCTGATCTTCTGCACTGGCTCCTTGGAGGTCCAGCCTTGTCAGACTGCCTATAAATATTTCTGCCTATAAATATTTCTGACTAACTCAGCTGCCTGTAACAATGTGATATAGTAATTATGTTTTATGACTTTATATAATTGCTTTATTTAAAAGTAATCAAATAATGAAACGTGTGTGTGTGTGTGTGTGTGTGTGAGATGGAACTGATACAGGGGAACGAAACTCCCAGAATATATTTACTGAGAGAAAGAAAGTTTTGTCTGAGAGAGAAAGAAAAGGTCCAGAAGAGATTGCCAAAGACTCTTATCTTTTCTAGGAACTTTTATAGAGTAAAACCACTGAATGAGGCAGGTCCAAGATGGGGAAAACATGGAAACTCACTAGGTAGGTGTGAAGTGGGACAGAACTATGGCCAACCAATAAGATTAATTGCTCAGGGGACAAATGGGGAAATGAGGCTTGTAGCTTGCAAGCATACAGGCTTAAGGAGCAGTGACTTCCTGGAGTGGGGGGTTGGAATGGTGATTTCTGGCTTCCTTAGTGTTAAAGAGACCTATTTAGAATATCAGTCTTTGAGATGTGGTTGTATTTGTTTGATCTTTTGTCTTGATGTCTGGCCCACAGTGGGAGGTGTCTGTCTCCCCAACAGTTACACGGTATCTGGGCTTCTGCATTGGATCCTTGGAGGACCTAGTGCTGTATGACTGCATATATTTTTATTTAACTCAGTTGCCTGTAACAGAACCTTCACACTGAGCTGTGACAGGCCCCTGTGTGTTTTTCTTGTATTTTAAACTTCATTTATAAACTCAAAACTTTATGCTTTAGAACATTGAAGTACTTAACTCTTGGCTTGATTTACTGTGTCACGTTCATACTTAGTTTTAAATCTTAATGGGGAATTTAAATGTTTGCTGATTAAGGAAATTATTATATTATTGCAAAGTGTACAATAGATATAAAATCTAGTGATCTAAATTCAGAGAAGTTCTTTTGTCTGTGGCTGCTTGGCTAGGGCCTTTTTGGCAATATCAATATTTTAAACTGAAATTTAAAAAGAAAATATAGGGAGCATAATGATGATAGTATAGTTCCTTCCTGAACTAAATTATATCATATTACATTTTTTAAGTGAGACAAATCTTACCTCATTTGTTTTCCATTTTTATAAATATTAAGTAATTTACATGCACTTATTGATAATTCATTTGACATCTAATTGGAGTGCAGGTGTTCAAAATTACATCTGCTTCCCATTGTAGATTCTGAAGTTCTTATCACAGGTACATGAACAATTCATTGAGAAAGAATCTACAAATTGAAGCACAGTTAAGAAGACTGGGCTTAAATATGTATTTGTTACCTAGAGTTTTACAACACATTTATCTGGACAATTGATTTACTCTTGCTTTTTTCTTAACAGAGTGGCAGAAGCTCAAACTCCCCCGATGTCTTCCAATAATGACCAGTTTTGTATTCCAATGTCACAAAGAAACACCAATGGTATCCCTGGGATGACCTCCGGTGACCTGAGGAACCGTACTGAAGGGGCTGTGTTAAGTTTCCATAACATCTGCTATCGAGTAAAAACGAAGAGTGGCTTTCTATTTTGTCAGAAAACAGTTGAGAAAGAAGTATTATCCAATGTCAAGTATGTGCATAAACCTTTTAAAAGACTACTTTGTTGACCTGCGCTGAACTTCATAGATTTTTTAATTTTACCAGTGAACTGTTATGAGTATTTGTATTGAAGTCTTCAGATCGATATATTGATGCATACTTTCATTTCTTTCAGCTAAACTAGGACTGAAATGATTGACTCACTTGTTAAGTATGTATAACTTTGAGAGGGACTGACAAAGTGCCCTAAAATGTGTCTATACTATGTGTGTTTTGTTTGAGAAACTGAATAATTAGTATGCCATTTAATTTTTCCTCATTAAGTCTTGTACTTTGGTGAAAAGAGGCCTGGCTGTGTGGGTTATTGCTTTTTAATTATGGGGATATAATTGTAACCCTTTGAGTAGTACTTTCTGAGCCTAATACTTTATAGGTGCTTGTATACTTTATGTCCTTTATATTCCAGTGGCAAGAAGTTTGAAATGATAGTACATTGTGAAAGTACTTTCCTTTCAAATAGATCTATTTTAAGTAATGACCCATTTGTAGTGGTTATCGGACTATAACAACTTAATGCTTTTCTTCCATAAGAAAGACATAAAAAATGTTTAAGTATAAGACAACTGTAATTTTGCTGAAGTTCTGGTGTTGATGTCTAAAGAGATGAGAATTTAGGATCTAAACCAATGCATTTAATCTTATTTTAAAAGTACCTAGTATACCTCTAATCCCAGCTACTCTGGAGGATTATAAACTCAAGGCCAATTTGAACAATTTAGGAGACCCTGTCTCAAAAATATGTCCAAAAGACAACAAAACAAACACACCAGAAGGACTGGAGGTTTACTGCATGGTATGGCGCCCCCAGGTTCATTGCTCAATACTGAATGGGGAAAAAGCAGCAACAAAAATTCAGACTAGTAATTATGATTTTCATTCTTTCCATCTACAACCAATAAAAACTCAGAGCTGCTGCTGAAGTTAGGACACAGTGGGGAAGAAGTGAGCATTTCTATAGAATCTCTCACTACTAGGTCTTTTTCCATTTCCCAGAGCTATCCAATACGGTTAATTTTTCTCTGATTTCTAGAGAATTGAGACTCTACTTTCCCTCTCTAGTGTCAGAAGTGAATTTGGGTTTGCTCAAAATAGCATGTGTTTCATTTGACTAATAAGGGATACAATTACTTGTAGACAAAGTAAACACATTTCCCTAAGACTGAGGGAGAGGCTCAGAGCCCTTTGATTACTTGTGGCTGCAGATCTACATGTAATCAGTTGTTTCTTCTATTTTCTTGTTGTTTTGTACATGACTATGATCTTCTTTTGGTCCTAGAAATCAGCTTTGTTCCAACTTGTGTGTGTGGGTAGTAGATGGGAATCTGAGAGTTGACTGGGCTGAGCCAGGGGTGCCTGGTAGAATTAGAATGTTTTCCTGCAGTGACACCCTCTATCAGCCCTGCTTCTTGTCTCTTTCTTGTGTTGGTTAAGAAATCCTGACTTGAAAAGTCAGGAGATGAATGATGGATACAAAACTTCAATCATTTGCTTTTGTTTAGATGGAATTGACTTAGGGAAAATGGCAGGCACTTTGAAAATGTTCATCCCTCCCATTTTGTGTTAAAAGAGGTAGAAAATGACACAGTTTGAATATGTGTAGGTTGAATAGATATAAAATGTGTTCTGGGGGAGGGTACATTTTTACCGTGCTATGTTATCATTTTTGATGCTGAAGAAGATTGAATCTTTGGCCTGGAGCATGCTATACATAGTGCTCAGCCACTGAGCTATATTCCTAACTCCTCCAAAAAAGATACACATACACACACAACTTTTTTCTTTTTCTTTTCCTGTTGTCTTTGGAATTGAACCTGGGGTCTTAAGCAAGGCAGGCAAGCACTCTGCCAGTTGAGCTATGCACCTAGTTTTAATGTGTTAGATGAGTGACTCGATACAGTAAGTGCCAGCTGCTCAGTGTTTTTATAGCCGAGTGGTGTACATTTCAGCAAAGGAGGAAATCGTCTTGTGTTTTTCTACTGTCTTGGTTACTTTTCTCTCATTGCTGGAACAAAACACTCAACACCCAAAGTTATGAAGGAAAGATTTATTTAGCTTGCAGTTTGTGGAGGTTTCTTTCTGTTACCAGCTGGCTCGAAAGCCTGGTGGCCATGGCACAGAGGCAACACTTCAAGGTGGCAGAAGACAGCAAAAACATCAAGAGTAAAAAGGGGGTGGAGCAAGCCTCTTCTCACTTATATTGTATGCAATCCACCAACTTCCCTCCTCCCTGCCTCTAGCGGTGTAGCACCCCTACCATCTCTATTCCCTCCTCTTGCACAGAATGTTTAGAGTGGGCACCCTGGCTCCCTGCTGAGTAGCTTAAATATCTAAATTTCTCAAGTTGTCACAATTACACTTACCTTCAGGAAAAAAGTTAAATTCTTTCAATTTTTATAGTTAAAGGGATCGATATTCTTGGTTACTCACATTTCCATGGGAAAGGTCATCCCTTTTTGGGTGCATTGTTTTTGGTCATCTACCTTCAAGTGATTAGTCTCTGGAGTATGGGATGTTGCTCTCATTATCTTCAGTTTGTATTTGATAACACCATCACCATTCAAAACAACAATTATATACCAGAAGAGTTGATGAGAATATTGATTTTCTTTTTACTCTCCCTTTTGTAAGAAGATAAATGCAAAACTTGTTCATGCATATTTGATTTTCCCAGTCTTATGAAAAGCCTTTTTCTTATGCTTAATTTTTCTCAATACCCAGCACTTGAGCTTTCCTTCACCTGTGCTGAAAATCTTTGGAAAAGAGTCCATTCTAGGAGACATGTGGATATTCTGTAATTAAGAGGGAAATTCATTGTGTACTTTGGGACATTTTCAAAATAATCAATAAGTTATTTTGAAATAATTTCCAACATAAACCTATAGGAACATAGCCTTCTAACCAGAATCTCTGTCAATGACTGCATTTGCTGTCATCACTGTGCCTCATTAATGTAGCCATTGTCATCAGTGATTTTGAGAGCAGACTGTCCACTTGGTGCTCCTTCATCCCAAACTCTTTCAGCATAGGATGGACCTTGTCCTTAAAATCTCTCAGTTATTTCTGTTTTTGTCTAGTAGCAGCTGAGGGGAAATGTAACTATCATGGTACTCCTTCCATGACTGACTGATTACCAGTTTGGTATTCTCCATTATCAAATCACCCTAGGTGATATTAAAATTGATCACCAGGCCTTTTTGCTTCTGCCAAATTTCACCATAATGTCACCATTTTCTTCCTTGTGCTTGATTAGTACTGTGAGAGGAGATGATTTTATGTTATCTCAGAATCCTGTTCCTTATCAAACTCAAGCTCACCAGCTTCAGCTCTCGTAGATAACTATTCTGGGAATCACTAACCAAAGGGACAGTTGCCACAGGGTGATTTCTATTTTTTATCATCTCAAAATATGCATTCTACTAAGAGTGAGAAGCACCATTTATCATCTCTTAATTTACAGTAAAGACATAGATTTGTATTTTATTTAGTGGCTTTAAGTAACTGTGCATCATTATCATTATCTTGATACTCAAGATCATTCCCTTCGGTCCTTCGTTTGACTTGTCTCTTTTTTGTGGAAGACGATTGTGATAACTCGAACCCCGGAATAAAATCCAAGGAAGTAAGAAATTAAAATTTAGGGAGCAAAGGCTTTATTTTAGGCCAGGCCTGGCGACACAGTCTCCAGGAGCCAATTTGGAGACTGCACACCTGACAGCTAAAAGTCAGGGCGTTTATCTTGTAAAACAGCAAACAGCTGTTGGTCTCACAATGCAAGGAGGGGGGCTGGGGCACACTATAGAACAAGAACCCTGTGATTACATGTCTTGGGAAAAGCAAGATCAGGTAACAAGCAAGTTTTCCTGCAAACAAGCAAGTTTAGATAAGAAGAAATCCTGTTTTCCTCAGCAGAGAATAGAAATCTAGCATTAATTAACAACTCCTGTTAGCTTATCTTAACACCACATCTGTTATTTGTAGAGGGCAACAATGGTTAACGTATCAATTAGGTAAGATTTTACAATTCTTTACAGGGGAGAGCATTGATTAATATATCAATTAGGTCACCCAGAGGGAGAAGAAAAACATATACCATATTTATACATGGTATGGCCATATATAAATATAATGAAGCTATTTTTCCTAGAGTACAACAATGATAAAGTATTCATAAACAAATAAATGACTGGGTGTTTAGAATGCTCTCTGCTAATGGAGTTTCCTTACTTTTAGTCCTTCTCAGTGGACAGTTGGGGCAAACAAATACATGCATCTGTCAGTTTGTTACACAGCTGCCTACCCTGTGGAGGTGCATGTAGATCTGGCCAGGATGAATAAGAGAGTGGGAGCTGGGTAGTGCGTCAACTACCTTTTTCCCTATCTATCTGCATAGATTAAAACGCATGACTCCTTGTTAAAACGCACAATTCTGAGTTCTTTCCACATTTCCATGTTTGTAACATCTCAGAAAAAAAGAACCTGGCTGTCATTTTTCATGTGTCTATTGACTGCTCAAATTTTTTTTTTTTTGTCTTTTTCCCTTTTTATCGGTACTGGGGATCGAACTCACGACTGCCTGCTTGCAAGGCAGGTGCTTATGCCGCTGAGCTAAATCCCCAGCCCCTTCAATTTTGTTTTTATGGTATATTATTTTCATCTTTAAAAAATATTTTTGTTAGTGCACATAAAAGATGAGATTTCATTGTGGTGTTTTCATACATTCATATAATGTAGTTTATTCCCCATTACCCTTCTTTACACCCCTTTCTTCCTTCTCCCTTATTTCCTTCCTTTTGTCTAGTAATAATCTGCCTTCTAGTTTCATGTTGTTTTTTGGTTGTTGTTCAGATTCCACACATTAGGGAAGACTTGCAGTGTTTGTGTTTTTGACTGCCTTAGTCATTTTTCTTATTCTATAATGTAAGCATCTTCTAGTATGCCCTGCTCTCTGCCTCTTTGCAGCCCATGTTCTGGGAGCTGGCAGTTGCTGTATCCCACACAGAGCTTCGTTCATCTTCCTGCTAAGAAAAGGAAAGGAAGAGCAAGCCTAGCAGGAATTACTGACATAGAATTTGAGTATGAAATAACAGACATCAGTGTAAGTAATTTTCCTCCAGCGTGAATACAAGTTTTAGTAAGTTGTAGAAGTTTATTTATTCAACAAATTTGGAATGCCTGTTAGGTTATTGGCATTGTACATACATAATAGGTTGTGACATAGATATGTTCTCTGTTCTCAGAAGGCCTATAATCTGACGGGAAATTTCATTATGTTCTAGTATGATACAAAGGCTAAAATATATACTATATAATGTTAAAATATATAATATATAATGTAGAGGCCTCCGATCCTAAATTGGATTGAGAAAGTGAAGTTTGAGAAAGTGAAGAGATTGAATGTGCAGAGGGAGACAGGTTGTGCTCCAGTAGCCGCTTTGACCTCTCTTGTCCGTAAACAAAACAATACCAAAGGATTATCCATTAAAAATAATACCAGAAGGGCTCCTTCTGGTAAGTAGTGTGCTGCATATTATGGGGTAGGGAAGTGGCAACAGTATGACACAGCTGTTCCTGGGAATGTTTTGCTGTGTAAGGAGAGGAATTTGCATGTATATGCTGTAAAACAATAAACAGGAAGGGTATGACCTTTGAAGGGTAATAGCAGTGTGATGAATAGGGTGGGGAAACCAGGGAATTGTGGACTATAGACCAGGGCAGGAATCATCAGACTCTTCCTCTTAAGGGTCAGATTGTAAATACTTTCAATTTTAGGGGGAATAGTGCTCAAAAATGGATGAGCTTTGCTCTGTTCATGTGTTTATAAATACAACAGGTGATCAAGTCTAGAGTGATGATTTCTGGAGCAGAATGTAAGCTCCAAGAGGGCTGAACTTTTGTCCTTTTCATCTGTTTATACGATTCTTTTATTTTCAATTCTAGCTCATGTCCTAGGGAACACTTAGACACTTAGCTGTTGAGCGAATGAAGATGGAATTGGCTTCTGCTCTTGATTGGGACTGCATTTGTGATTGTACACTATTGGTTCTGTAATGCTTAGAGTCCAAGTAAGGTAAACTAAGGGACTTGAAAAATTCTTTGTCTTATATCATTCACATTCAATTCTAGTTAAATAACTCAGAATTTTTGCTTTCATTTAGGTGGGTATTTTTAAAACAGGAAAGGCTTTCTGCCACTGAAGTATTAATAAATAACAAGCTTGTTTCTGATCATTTTAGAGATAATAACTAGGCAGTTATTAATAAGATGATTTAAGGGCTAAACATGAATGCACTTTGACACTTTAGTTAACTATTAGTAGCTTATGTTTGTGTCAGTCTTGGAGGCAGAAGGTCGTCACCTGAAGAATTAAGAGATGTTTTCTGTGTTACGGCCTCCTCCAGATGTACTGAGCTGCCTCTGTCTTTGATGTTTCTTTGAGAAGTACATCTTCCCTTTTCCCTCTCCAGGCAAAGTATAATTGTGACAGTTAAGGGACAAAAGGCAGTAAATGCTGAGGTCCTGTTTTCTTTATGTACTGGGACGAAGTGACACAGAAGTTTATCACTCAGGATAGTTGTGTAATCATAGGATTGGCCTTTATGGAGATCATTATCTTAGATTTAAATAGCTGTCAGTTCCAGTCTTTCCTTTGGAATAGATGCTGTTTTCTCTGTGAAATACTTAACTTACCAATGCTGAAGAGAACCTGGAGAGAAACACCAGAATTCTGACTGGGCTGAGCCAGGCTTCTATTTCATCATAGCTGTCCATTTGCAGCATCTCTTCTGTATTTTTTTGCCCTGCTTGCTGTTTACCTGTTCATCACTCTCGTGTCTACTTAAGTTTGTTTGAAACATAATTGTGTCTGTTTATACCTGTACAATCCTTAAAGGGCATCCCCTCCCGGAGTGATACTCCCTTTTTCTAAACTGAATACTTTCCAGCTCCCTTAACATGGAAGGAAATGATCGATCTTTTCTAATTGATAAGACATTTGTCTTGGATTATAAGAACTGGGATGCACTCCTATTCTCTGGCATGCTGCTCCCTTTGGATTTTCACTTAAGATAGTTGTTTTTGGTTTGGTTAGATTTTAGTAGTGAGACCACTATACTACTTCTGGTATTCTGTGAAAAACTGATTGTTTAGAATTTGGTTTGGGAGCAAGTGAGGCTATTTGAAGATAGTACTCATTAAACGTTATACTCTGAGGCTGTTTTGTACTTTACATTGCAGGACTTCATGAAAATCTGTTATTTCAAGGAACTTTTCTTTTGTTGCTGGGGATGGAACCCACGTCATCCTACATGCTAAGTTCTAACTGAACTAATGTAAGCTATTCACAGGCCAATTTCAAGGAATCTTGAACTTTGGATGTGTCATTTTTAAAAGGTGTAAGTAGTTTGGAGAATAACTGGTGAAAGAGGCACTTGATCCATCTTTCTTACAAGTCCTGACTAGTGATTGACATCCTTTATATACCAGCCTTCTATAAATCATCTGTTCCTTTTTTTTTTTCTCCTTAAGAATTGGTGCTTACTTTCTGTCCACAATTTTATAAACCTTCATTCAGTATAGTCAGTGCAGATACTAATAGAACTTTGTTTAAAATACACAGTAAAATAATATGTTTTTGTGTTTACAGTGGAATCATGAGACCGGGCCTCAATGCCATTCTTGGACCTACAGGTTCAGGCAAATCTTCGTGAGTATAACAAAAAATAAATAAGCCTTTCTGTGCAGTGTTTTTGAAAATCACTTTTATAGGATAGGAATATAGCTCAGTGGTTATGTGCTTATGTATCATGCAGAAAGCCCTTGGTTCAATTTTCAGTGCCACACAAGATTTAATGTATGTACTAAAAATCACTGTAACATGAGCACATGGTGGGGTGCATTCTGTGCTTGTTCTGCCTGGTCCTAGGTACTGTGGCTAGTGTGCGGTTGAGCCAGGTTCTGGTTTCATTTCAAGGACCAGGTAGTCTGTCTGATTAGGTTAGCTTTACTAATAGGACCTGATAAAGTGGTTGGCTTACATATGGCAGTGATGGCAAACCTTTTAGAAGCCAAGTGCCCAACCTGCAACTCAAAACCCACTTATTGCGAGTGCCAACACTGCAATTAAACCTGAGTGCTGTGGTGATTTTGTTTGTTTTCTTAGAAAAAAATAACTACATTAACATGTCTTGTTTTAAAAGAAAAACACGATAACGTACGTCCCATAGGTTTGCTGCTACTGGCATATAGCATTTGGTTATATTATGAGCCAGTGGGGAGTGGAGACAAAGGGATGATATTAGAAGTAGGGAGATGGAACGGAAGGTAAGATTGAGGATGTGAGTTTTAGATAAAGGAGTCCTATGCCTGAGTTAGGACCTCCAAAGTCAGGTAGGGGGAGGGTCATTTGGGTATGTGCTGGATATGCCAATGATGACTTGCCTTAATATTTTTGAGACATATATATGGTTGTATATCTATGTGTAGATATATAGATGTATACCTTGATGGACTTAATTTTCTAACTCGAGCAGAATTTGGATTCAGTGTGGCTAAAAAGTATGACCTGTGTTGGATGGAAATCTCCCCCAAAATATATGTACTTTTATAGGTTGTTAGATGTCTTAGCTGCAAGGAAAGATCCTAATGGATTATCTGGAGATGTTCTGATAAATGGAGAACCACGTCCTGCCAACTTTAAATGTAATTCAGGTTATGTAGTACAGGTAAGTATCAGTGGATTGGTCTTTTAAATTTCTTCTGTTTCTATATGGGTAAGTGTCTTGGCTTGTAGCTTGGTGTGCTTCCAGGTGATTATATGATATGGTTATACAAACAGCTTTCTTTACACCAGCTTTATGTGAGCTCCTATTATGCCCAGGATGATATTAAATGGAAAAGTGGAGATGATCTGAAATATGATGCTTTTAGGATAGTGGCAGCAATTCTACCTGTTACATCCTTTTAAATGACACTACTATTGTCCTTTTCTGCCCTTCTCTTTGTTCTTCCTCTAGCTTGGACAGATGTCCTTGGCAAATCCTTGTACACAGCAGTCTGTTAGTAGCTAAAGTATTACCTGGGATCTCCTTGGGTGTGCCGGAGTGGGGTGGAAATGATTGCATTAGGAATCTGCAGCTGTCTGTATGTGGAACTGCTGCAATCTGTAAACCTAAAAATCACCATTAATTAGAACTTTATCATTGGTTTGTTATTTTTATGGAATAAAGTACCTATAACTAGCATGATGGTCTTAGAAGAGATTGAATATGCCTCAGTAAATGCCATCATTTTTCCTTAAGGATGATGTTGTGATGGGCACGCTGACAGTGAGAGAAAATTTACAGTTCTCAGCAGCTCTTCGGCTTCCAACAACCATGAAGAATCATGAAAAAAATGAAAGGATTAACATGGTCATTAAAGAGTTAGGCCTGGATAAAGTGGCAGATTCCAAGGTAATGTGAAAAAAGTTAGTGTCATAGTCAGGAAACAGAAACTCCTCCATGTGGATGCTACTCCCTTACTCATAAGTTTCAGTTTCCTGTAGTGTGTGTGCTCAATGTATTGCTTTTTGTAATGAAGAGAAAAATGAAAAGTGACTACACAGTGTGAAGTAGAAATTAAGCTGAAAACCAGTCTCCACAATGGACAAGGCCCGGCAAGGCATGTGTCCTCTGCCATGCTCATGGTTAATGCTCAGTTGGTGCCTTTGCACTAACTTTTGTGTTTTTCTCTTCCCACTTTTAGCTGTTTTTTCTCACTCTTCCTCCAGGGGCTTTGTTTCATTGCTTTTTTGAGGTGTATTTCTAGAATTGATAAATTTGAAGAATCCAAATAGCAAGAGTCCAAAGATGCTTGTTCTATATGTTTCGCTTTGCTATAGTTTGGCTTCCAAAATTATACTCATTCGCATTAAAATTTCATTTGTGTAGTACTCAAGTTATTTTTCTGCGGAGTTTTGGTGCTTTTGTTCCTTCTCTCTTCCCTCTGCTGCCTTCTCTCACTTTTCTGCTAATATTAAATTTCCAGACTCTTATATGCAGGGTTTTAATGATGTGGGCAAGAGTAAGAGGACAGAATGACTACTTGTGTGGTTGGTGGTGCAGGATCAAGAAGAGAAAATGGGATGAGTGAACAGGAAATTTGCTGAGTAGACATTTGGAACTTGGGCTATTGAGATTATAATGGAAAACAGGGTTTGTACTAGCTGTTGCTTTTCATGATACTTACCTTTCATGATATTTTGCTTTTTTTTTAAGATGAAAACTGGTGGATTTTTTTGCTAAATTTTGTTTGAAAGAATAACTCCAGCATGCCACCATGCACTACTTATTTTTCTTTTGTTGAGTGATCGTTTGGTTTGGTTTATTTGCTTGACTTTGTGTTCCAGTAAGATACTTTCTTTTACTTATTTTTAATCCTTTTCTTATTTATTGCTAGAAAAATGAACTGAGATCCTCACACATTTACTATTTTAGATTGCAGTTTCACTGTATCAGAGCCATATCTTTGTGTTTTAATTTATTACCTTACAAGGAATCATTACATATGGTAAGGAACATACAGAAACTATAACAAGCATGGATTTCATATCAGGTTGGCTTTGTAGCAACCCTGACCTTATCCTCAGTTTACACATCTGGTGCAGGAGAAACTGCCTTCTTCTCCCAGGTATCTATTTATTTGCTGTTCAGAAGAGTAGTGAGGGCAATGAGATAAAGTGTCTCACAGGTTAGGTCACACAGTGATAGTGATCCTGATTGTTCCTGTCAGTGATGATAATAATACTTTGTGTTTTAGGTTGGAACTCAGTTTATCCGTGGTGTGTCTGGGGGCGAAAGAAAGAGGACCAGTATAGGAATGGAGTTGATCACAGATCCTTCTGTTTTGTTTCTGGATGAGCCCACAACTGGATTAGACTCAAGCACAGCAAATGCTGTCCTTTTGCTCTTGAAAAGGTAAATGCTATAAGTACGTTGTTCCTTCTTTATTTAATATAAATCATTGGTCACTTTTATGTACCAGGTGTTCTTGATGCAGGGGACTCCAAAGTGAACAGCAGAATTTCTGTCTTCTCATTAGAGGGAAACAGAAGTGCTAGGAGAAAGATGAAGTAGAAGCCCAAGGAAAGATGACTGTGGTGGGCTAGAACTTTAAATGACAGGAGGATTGGTGAAGACCTCAAGCCTGTAATATGATCTGGGAGGGAATGAGAGAGACAGGCTAGATGTGGCAGGAGACAGCCCTAGTTGGAAGGAACAACCAGTGTCATAGGGCCTAGCAGGTCCAGCGGATGTAGGACATCAAGAGGGCAGAACCCAGTGTCTGAGTGGAGTGGAGGCTGTCGAGTGTACTCTTGTAATAAAATACCACAGACTCGGTGGCTTAAAGAACAGAAGTTAATTTTTCTTACAGGAGCTTGGGAGTCTGAGATCTGGATGTCCGGGGTGGTTTCTTCTCAGTCCTTCCTCACTGGCTTGTAGATGGCTGTCCTCTCCCTCTGTGTGTGTGCTTGTGAGCTAATCTCCTTTCACATGAATGCCAGTTAGATTAAGACTCACTTATCAACCTCATTTAATCTTAATTGCATCCACCTCCAAAGGCAGCCACATTCTTAGGTACTGGGCGTCAGGACTTTAGCACATGAATTCTGGGGAGGACACAGTTCACTGTCTCAATGGTAGAACAGAATGTGAGGTAGGTTTTTGTTGGTGGTAGATTACACAGTCCTCAGAGGTTCCTGTGAGAGTATGGCTTTTTTACTGTCCTTAAAGATGTGGGAAGCATTTTCAGAGTTCTAGAGCAGAGTGCAGACAGCTGTGGAGAGGCTGTACAGCTGGCAGTGGTGAGTGTGAGAACAACTGGAAGGAACCTCTTGAAGAGTGACTGTGCCTTGACTAGGATGCTGTGGTGCGGTGCTGAGCATGTGTGTGTGTGGTAGGGACTGCTGGGCCTGTTTTAAAGAAAGAACCAACAGGAACAGCTCAGGTATTGAACCCGGCATATGATGCTTGAGACAGTGACTCCTAGCATTTGGGGTCTGAACAAGTAGAAAAGAATGAAACAAGAAATAGCATTTCTTTTAATGAAGAAAGAAAGACTGTGGCAGGGATGTTTATAGGAAAAATTCCCAAAGTATATCTTCCTTAAAACTAATAAAAAGATAATTTGAAATTGACAGAAAATCTCCAAGAATAGTACAATGAAAATCACACATTCCTAAACTCTTACTTTTTGCTTAATTTGCTGCCCTTTTGACCTGCTCTGTTCCGGTTTACATGTTTTTCTTCTAGTGTTTTTCTCCCTCATTCTGAATATACTCCGGAGTATTACTCTGAGGAGCCTGGACACTCCACCTTGCCACTCTCCCAGTGAGGAAGTCGCCTTTCAGGGCTTCAGCACTATCCAATGTGCAGGTTCTAGCCAGGTGTCACCAGCTCTTCCTGGAATGTGTGAATCCTCTCTTGAAACACATCTTTTCTATATTGCTTTCTAACATAGAAAAGTTCTTCAGTCTTCTGTCTTTCATGTCCTTGTGAATCTTAGTATATTTCATAAGGTTGAACCTTGCCTGGATCCATGGTGGTGTCCATGAAGTGACTCAGCCCACAAAACACTGCATCATACTGTGGGCTGTTCCCACCACAGATGGTGTGAGCCTTGGTCATATGATCATGCTGGCCGATTGGTGTGATACTACTGTTTTCTCCTTGGTGAATGATAAGCATTGTGTGTGTGTGTGAAATTATTCTTATGCCTATATTCTGTTCCTCATCATGTCTTTCCCTCCAGTGTTAACATACTACAATAAGTTCTGCTCCTGTGATGGTTATCTAACATAGTATGACTGACATATTTTTGTTAAAAGGTTTTTTTTTCATTCCTGGTTTGTTACCCATTTGTTCAGTGGGGTATGATAGTTATTTTTACCTACTTTAATGATGAAATTAGCCTTTATTTTGCCAGTAGAAGCCTCTTTAATGTGCTTTTATGTTCTTTGATATCTCCCTGTTCATTCTGTATTGCTTTATTCATGGTCACTATAATGTACTAGGCTTGCCGGTACTTTTCCTCAGTCATGTGTGTAAGAACCCTGACTCCTTCTGGTGTCGTTAATGCCTAGAAACCAAGGTCTGGTTGTTTAGTGTGTTCACTGCTACTGAAATGTCACTGCTTCATAGGAAATACAAGTATAAGCCCACATGTGTGTATTACAGAAGCACACCTATATTTTATTTGAAAATATTGACTATTATACCTATATATTTCATGTTTCCCCCAAAATAAGATTGGGTCTTATATTAATTTTTGCTCCAAAAGATGCAGTAGGGCTTATTATTGTCAGGGAATGTTATTATTATTTTTTTTCAAGTATAGCAGCCTACATTTATTCATGTATAAAAATCTACTTTTATTCAAATACAGTCATAACTTCTTCATGTCATCATTATCACTCTCCAGACCCCAGGTTCTGATCTGAATGTCTTGCAGATCTATTTCCTGTGGAACCATCAGCCCCAGTCTCTTATGTTCAGCAGTGCAGCTCTCCTTAAATGAACACTTCTCATCCATGCAGGCTGCTTGTTACATTGGCAACACAACTATCAGTGATTTGATCCTGTGAATTCTTCACCCCAGTCATGACCTCTTGCAGGCAAGGCTCCATAAAGTTTCTGTTACATGAAGTGTTAATTGAACACAGAAGTATGCAGCAAAAATGATGACAGTTATGAGTGATGGTCCACATAAAAAAAAATTCACCAAAATTTAGAAAATGTTCCTTTATTTCCCGTGAGGGTTTTAGTATATCCATTATAATATACAACATGTTGAATTATGAAGATTTATATTAGACACAATATATATTTGTCAAGTGCATATATTTGTGCGTTATGTCTATACTCCAATCAATAAGCAATAAGTCTCAAATTCACATTTTTCTTTCTTGTTCCCGAGTTTTCACATGACCATTTATGAGTTCCTAATTATAGTTTATATTATCATTTATTTTAAATATTAACATTAAACATCAATGTTTAATTCAGTATGTCTGTTGGGTGTTGCAGTGCACTAAAGGTGTCTGTCTGATAATCTTAACTGGGCTTGTTTTGAAGTAGGGCTTATACAGTCTTATGAGAATTCTGAAAAATCATGGTAGGGCTTATTTTCCTGTTAAGCCTTATTTTGAGGGGGTTATGAAAAGCCTTATTTTGAGGGGTTATGAAAGACATGTAAAAATACATATCACATTTGGGTTTTTTTAGTGTGTATATATATATATATATATATATATATATATATTAAAACCTCAAAGGTTCCTAACATTACTAGTTCCAGTCTTATACCTTGATACTTGGTGTTATTTTAAGTCTTTGCCATTTCCATGTGATTTCAGATAGTGAGAGACTTGGCTTTCATTTTCTCAAGTAACTTAATTATTTAATGCAACCAGTCTTCAAATTGCTCTAGCCATTCTTCTTATCCACCACTTCTAGAAGCCCCTATTCCCATCTTTTGTTTTCTTAGCTAGGACCTCACTGTATAGTTCAGGCTGGCCTTGAAGTCACTTGTAGCTCAGGCCTTGAGCTTAACAATAATCCTCCTGCCTCAACCTCCCAAGTGCTGAGATTATAGGAATGCCTACTTTGCCCCATATTCTCAGTTCCCAGAATTCTGCCTTCATGGCTGCCCATCTGCACATGCCCATAGGAGCAAGTCTCAGTGCTAGGAGGATGGGAAGATGGCTAAGGATTTAGATGCCTTAGGTTTAGGTGTCATTTGCCAAGCTTTGGGTCTAGAGTTCAGATCCTACTATATAGCTGTGGTATTTTTATTACATATAATTACAGTGATGGTATTCATTGGAGAATGATGAAGTGATAATAAAATACTATATTTATTTTATCTTTTGCACTGTATAGCCCGCTGGTACCCCTCTTCATGCAGACAGTTTTGAATTATCTTTCTCAAGCTCCGCTGTGCATACTCCTCACCTGGAATTGGTTTAAATGGAGGTTCTGTTTCTTTAGGTCTGAGCTGGAGCCCAGATCTCCATAGCAGACTAAGAGGTGATACTGACAGTGGCCCTCAGACCACTTTTTCAATAACAGGGCTCCCAGGCAACCCCACTCCCTGCTTTGAGTTCTATATTAGATCCCTACAGTATATGAGCTCTGTTTCCTGTTTTGAGTGAAGGGTGCATCATGGGCCTATTTTTCTGTAGCAGTTTTCATTTTTTTTCACCAACACCAATATACACAAATCCACCTGGGTGCATGCGCATGTACACATACACAGTCCTATGAGAACTGAACTTCTCATAGTTATCCAAATTGACATGTTGTTTCAGACTTTGTTCATCTTATTCTTGTACCATGAGCCTTTTTTCTTAGCTTATTCATTTTTAGGCCTTTTGATATGCTACTTACTTACATTATGTTCAGATGGGCTTAGAAGTCTATTTGCTTTAAGAAAGCCTTTTGCTATAACTAGTCCACCTTATATTGAAATTATTGATCTCCTGGTCTGATCCTTGAGGCAGAACTCTGGACAATAGTATGTACTAACCAAATGCTTAAATAGAAGGGGAAGGGATTCTTCTCATAAAATACTTTCAATAACAATTTTGAACAATGAGTTTGGCCTTTCTTGTATCTCTAAGTAATAATTTCTCTGAGGTTAGATCATGTGTAAGAGAATTTCTGCTATGAACTGACTAAAGGTTGACTCCTAGCCTCATCCCTCAGTTACTATTACTCTTTGGACAGTTGATTCATAATTTAAACCTCATTTGTAATAAGAAGGAAATGCAATATCAGAACAAACCTTGAAAAAATTGAAATGAGGTTACTGCTAAAGCATTTTCAATGACACAGTAAGTGTATGCTAATATATTTGGTAATATACTCTGGTAATTGTATTACTAGAGCAAAAGAATGCAATCTGGCTCTCCAATGAGCCAGATGACCTATAGGTATGTCGTCTAACATTGAACTATACTCCCAGCTACCCTAGTCTTTGAATAAAAGCATTGAATTTATGTTTCCCACCTATCAAGTAAGAAGCATGAAAAGGTAGTAGGGGAAAACCAACTGGGTTGAACTGGGAACAAATGATCTAACAATAAGACTGCATTAGATATTTTATTAGAAAGTACAAAGTTCAGTTATTAAATGATCTGTTATTTTCTCTTTTAGGATGTCTAGGCAGGGGCGAACAATCATCTTCTCCATTCATCAGCCTCGGTATTCCATCTTCAAGCTATTTGATAACCTCACCTTATTGGCTGCAGGAAAACTAATGTTCCACGGTCCTGCACAGGCAGCTTTGGACTACTTTGCTTCAGCAGGTATGGCTGTCTTTTTTGTGCAGTAGGTCCTTTGTTCCTCCTAAGGTCCTGCACAGAAGTGCTGCTTGATACATCTTGGATTCCACCACTCTAAGACAACTTTAGATACCTGCTTCTAGAATTTTTCTTCATTTTTGAATGTTTGTTTGATGTGTAGCTCTCTTTCCGTTTCCTTTTTGATTTCAGTGTGCATGGGCGTGTGTGAGTGTGCGTGTGTGTAAGTATGCACGTGCATGTGTGTGTGTGTTTCTCCTGGGCCTGCTTCTGTTCTCCTCCCCAGGTGTGGTGACCATCCTCTGATAGTTCCATAATTCAATGTTGGACTCACAGTCAGTTCTTCTGTCAGATTAACAGTGTTGCAAGGCCGAGTATCACTGACTTCTTGAGCATATAACAGGTGGTACACTGTCAAGTTTTCCCCTCATACGTAATCTTGCTCTGCTTTGACGATAGCTCCTGGAGATGCTTCTTCATTTTCTACTAAGGTTAGCTTCCAGGTTTAGGCTGTGAATGGGTTCGGGTGACCTATAAGTGTATAAAATAATGGTCAGTTATAAAACTGACCTTGATGGGCCAACATGTATTATTTCTGGGTTGCCAGCTTCTTTTTTAACTTACTTTAGATTGAGTTACACAATTTTTTCCTGTGATGGTTCATGCAATCTGCTTTATTTTAAAGATATTGTGATGATTACACGTGTGGCTCCCCAACTCCAAATGCAGTTTTGAATATCTACTAACTTTCTTAATTTGTTTTAGTTGATCTCTCATTTAAAGTAATCAACAGAAGAATGAGTAGGGCAGATGAGGTGAACCTCAGGCCAAGTTCAGGTGACTGTGATATAGGCAGTTGAGCTCAGGGGTGGGGAGTGCAGTGCTGCACAGTCTCTGCAAGGTGCTGCTGTGGGATTCTCTGCCGTTAGGTGTTCCGGCAGTGTGACAGAAGAGAGTCGGGCCCGGTGGATTTAGTAGGTGGAGAAGCTGTTGTTACTAATATGTGTACTGCCGTCCCAGCATTTGCTATGGGAACTCGGGGCACAGTGCATCGAGGCATCTAATTTGTTTTTTGCTTGTATGTAGGTTTTATTTTTTGAAGTACAGATGAGCACCAGAGTGTAATATATATTACATATGTACCATACATACTTGTATACATTACATATATAATACACATTTTAAAATATATATATAATTCATATATATGTATTTTTTAAATCCCAGAGCCTTCACATTGAGTCACATCCCCAGCCCTTTTTTATTATGTCGAGAGAGAAAAGTCGTGAAGCTGCTCAGGCTGTGCATTAACTTGTGATCTTCCTGCCTCAGCTTCCCACAGCTGGGATTGTAGGCATGTGTCCCCATGCCTGGCTAGCACCAGAGCATTTTGATTCCCATTTTGGGTTTTATGATTTGTCCATCAATAAGGACTAATCTAACATTCCATGAATGGCTTGAAATACATGTTTTCTGGGAGACACAGAACTCCCAGAATACTGGGTGAGTGAACATGTAAGACGAAAGGATCAATTAGTGAGATGGAAAGAGAACAAGGTACAGAAGCCATGAATCTGTCTTCCCAGTCCACCCGCTCCAGCCCTAAAAGCGAATCTGTGTTCCTTGCCCGGCAATGTTGTGTTTTTGCTCTGTCTTTTCTCTTAGGTTACAGGTGTGAACCCTACAACAACCCTGCTGACTTCTTCCTGGACGTGATTAATGGAGACTCCTCTGCTGTGACACTAAACAGGTCGGAAGAAGACTGTGAAGGTATGTGACCCTTAGCGTCATAGATTTTTGCCAGATTGATTTGGCTCAAGTTGAGCCATGCAGTGGCTTTGTGAATTCACAATGATCTGATGCCAGTCAGCAGGCAGACTTCATTGTTCATGGTGCTGTGGGTATTTTTGGTGCATTTATATGTGAATATTTTTGTGATATTGTCAGCTGTAAGGGGAGTTTCTATTAAAAAATAAATGTGACCATTATTTATAGTTTTATTTATAAAGAAGAACTTTTGCACTATGAAGTGCATGAGCATTTTGCCCAATTGAAGGGCCTGATTGTTATACTGAGTCATGTGTTTGTATAACAGGAAGTCTGGTTTAAGAATTAGGGTTCAAAAAGGGAAAGGTCAGAGGTTGTGCTGTATTTATTCTAATGTGTAAACCAGTGAAATAATCTAGTAATTTATTTATACACAAGCTTTAGAATCATTATATTGCAGGGCATGGTGGGACATGCCTATGATCCCAGCATTTGGGAGGCTGAGGCAGGAGAATCACTAGGAGTTTGAGGTCAGCCTGGTCAACACTGTGAGACACTGTCTCAAACAGTTCCCTGCCCCAAATCAACTTCTTATCTGTCAGTGAGGTTACAGAAAAATGAATTAAATCAGTTATCTGTTAACAGTGTTTTTCTTCTTTCTCCACTTTTATTTCAAAGTCAACAGAACTGAAGAGCCTTCTCAGAGAGATAAGCCAATCATAGAAAAACTAGGTGAATTCTATGCCAGTTCCACCTTGTACAAAGATATGAAAGCTGAATTAGATCAACTTTCAGGTGGTTATAAGAAGAAGAAAAATATAGCTTTCATGGAGAACACCTATATGACCTCCTTCTGTCACCAGCTGAGATGGATTGCCAAGCGTTCATTCAAAAACCTGCTGGGAAATCCTCAGGCCTCCATAGCTCAGGTAACCTGGCGGGTCTTAATTATGCTATGAAATGCTCATATGGGTATAATCAAATTCCTAGTGGATTATATCAGATTATAGCCTATTACTTTGGTATTATGTTAACCTTCTGCTTCCACTTATTTGTTATCTCCACTTCATTTGGGGTATAGAAGCTGTCAATAAAACAAGCTTTTATTTTTTTACTTATGGAAAACTTTTTTTAGTGGTTTCTTAGATTGCCTGATTTAGATAGGTTCTAAGGCCAGGACTGTAGCTCAGTGGCCCAGTGCCTGCTTGGCAAGCGTAAGGTCTTAAGTTCAATTCCTGGTACCAAATATATACATTCTAATGAATAATCTCAATAGAAATTTTATGTTTTAAAAAAATGTTAAGGTGGTGTCAACTACATACCAAGTATTCATATAGCTGTCCACATTCATTCACTGGCTTATCCCACGAGTTCAATGTAAAAAGCCTGTCTTGTATTTTGGAGCAGTAATGAACAAAATGGGCAAAAAAGGCAAATCTGTTCTAATGGAGGTTATTTTCTTATGTGTGCAGGGAGAGGATAACTGACTAAAGAAAATATGTAGCATGTCAGATGGCAGAAGGGACTATTCAGAAAGTTTAAGTAGAGATGTGAAGAAGAAGAGGTTTGGTTTGCAACTGACATCAGAACCCTAGGGTAGTTTGCACTGCCTATTCTCTGAGGGAATAACCTTATTTGCCAAACGCTGTGATTATGAGATGATCAAATATCTTCAGCTGTAAGGAAAAACTGCTGACTTCTTAACATGAAACACGAGCACCATAGTTTTCATATTTTACTATTGTCACTTTCTCTGTTGTTCAGCTTTCCTTTTGCTGATGCAAATACCCAAAACCAGCAGCTTAAAAGGGAAAGATTTATTTGGTTGATGGTTTTAGAGCTTTCAGTCTCAGGTTGCCTGGCTCCAAGGCAGGGTCATTATAATAGAAGGGCGGGGTGAAGAAAGCTGCTCACTTCATGGCAGCTGAGAAACAGAGCACAGACCATCAGTGTCAAAGGGAAAGAACCAGGTATAAACCCCAGTGTCATGACTCTTGTCACCCACCCAGTTGCACTCAGAAGTGCGTTTTACTCATTCCCTCAGTGGCTCTCAAGCCAGTCAAGTTGACAGTCCAGTTTAACCTCTCAACTGGGTCTGAGAGCCCACATCCTATTTGTGTCACTTTGGCAATTGTTCTACACATTTTTGGCTCTTGTGATTTGTCATTTCTTTCAGAACATGAAAAGTTTTTGTCCTGTAAATCAAAGATATGGTTTTATTTTTTGAGAATAGGTTTATTTTTAGAAAAATGTTCAAGTTCACTATATCACCTAGAGTTACCCTTTGTTTAACAGTGAGATGACCTAATGAGTAGATTGTTTCGTGGGATTTATGCATTAGGTTTTCTAAAAGTAGTTGGAAATTCTTATCCAAGAATCATACATAGTAGTTCTGTGCAGGGTGTGAGTCGAACACTGTTTCATGCAATAGTCCAGGACTGTGCCCGTTTAGGTGCTACACGTCCTTGTGATGTAAATGCCAGGCCCATTACCCCCTGGTGTGTGTTCAGCCTCCTTGCCTGACCAGGGAACTAAGTCCCCAGAAGGAATCCCACCAATGCTCAGAAAAGCGGCAAGCTGGTAAATTCCGTAGGCTTTACAGGCCATCCATGTAGGGTCTTCATTTATTTTTGATCTTTTTATCTCATACATATTTTAAAAGTTGGCAAAAACTATTCTTAGTTTATAGGCTTAACAGAAACAGGTGGCTGGCCCTGTTTGGCTGTGAGCCATAGGTTACTGGTCATTGGCATAGGCTACATGTTTTTTATTTCTCTTAGCTGTTAGAGAGGGCGGGGCCCTGAAATTGTAAGAGTGTTTTATGGCTTACTAGTGATGTGTCTATTTACTTATAGCTGTACCCTGATTTAAAGTCATTATTTATATGATTGAGACTTCGCCTCTAAGTAGAGATTATATTTGGGAGATCTTGGGATGACTAGATGAACTGCATAAGAATATTTAGCATTCATTGAATTGTAAGAGTTTCCTTATTCAATTTCATTTGGGAGATTTTATCATTAATTTCTTGGAGAGCCGTTGTTTCTACTGGCATATTAACTGTGTAACTATAGATTGATGATGGCAGTCACAAACATCCTTCAGAATATACCTTGAGAAACGTTGATTAAATGTATTTGAACATATGCAGGATAATGTACATGGAGAATTTCTTATTTATCTGTCCATTCAAACAGTCTGGAGGCCAGATGTCCAGACTTGCAGATAGTGTCATGATTTTCTTTTTTTCCATACAAGAAAGAATAACACAGAAGCACTAATAAAAGCAGGACATGATGATGGGGTTCACTGTTTTCTCAAAATTTTTAAAACTTCCTGGATTTATTTTAGAACTTTGAAGCCTTTAGAAACACCCTAATGACAACACTAACAGTGTTAATATAAGATATCAAATTTGAGTGCAAATAAATAAAAGAGTGAGGAGTGTCCTTTTAAAAGACAAATATTCTAAGGTGAGCTGTGTGAAAGTCACTTTTGTTTGTGCATGCTGCATGTTGAGAGCAGCATTTGTTTTGGAAGCTTAATCTGTTGAAATGAAACAGATTGTATCCTGAGGATAATGAAAATATGCCAGGCTGATGGACTTTTTTGTTCCTAAATTTATGTCTTGTTAGCAAAGGGATTTTTAGGGATGTTTTCTAAGTGAAACACATAAATTTTTGTTTGAACTATAGTCCTCACAAACTAGTTGTATAGGTCATATTTCTGTTTTTCTGCTTTTGCATTTTCATGCCAAAATACGTTTCAAAAATTCATTAATGTTTGGTACTATTTTAGTGTTTTTTTAAACTGAAGTTTCTTGTATATTTGGTAGGATATTTCAATTTTTAAAGAATACCATATTTTTATTATTACTATTTTAGTAATAATAAGAATTCTTCAAATGAATTATACAATAGTATAGCCCTTAATCTCCTTTGTGATTCAAAGCCTTAAGAGACTTTTTACCTTACAAGCAAAAGATATGCTTGTCCATTCTCCCTGGGAGCCCCCCACAGAGACCAGATAGATGAGACCAGTGAGGAGGTGAAGCACTGGCAGCTCAGGTGGCTGTGGGTATTGTGGGTCTCACTGGTCAATGTTGACAGAGAAGCAGTGACAGAGGAGGGGGCAAAGGAAGCCCTTGGGTGAACCAGAGAAGTCTAGCTGCTCGCTTTGGTGACTGTGATAATAAGTTTTCCCATCAAGGCAGGATTCCCCAGAGGCTGTTTAGGTGGGGCTCAGTTCACCCCTACTTCCTTACCAAGAAAAATTCCATTGTTAGAAATCATGTTTTCAAACTTTTATTTACTTTTAAAGTTAAGAGTAAAGACATCCTGTTTCACTTGAAGCTCTTGAAGTAAAAAGTTGTATGTTCATCAAAACAAAGGCCGGAAGTTCAATTTGAATTCAACTCTTAGCACACGAACTGTGTTTTGTTCCCACAGTGACTTCTCCAGGTATCTGTGTTGCTCTGCTGCCCATGTAGCATTTGTGGTCCAGCACCAGAAATGGACCCTCAATCAGGAATGCCTGATGGTAATTTGGAGAACCTTAGCATTTCCAGAGTCTGTTCTGCCATCCTCTCAGGTTCCCAGTGTACTTTTCAATTTAATTTAGGAAGCAGTCAGATAATTACCTCAATGTACGTTCTCCCAGGGACTCCACTGAAATATTTTTCTGTAGTACTTGTGTTTGAGCTCAGCATCTTGCACGTAATAAAAAAGCACTGTATCACATCCCCAGTACTGGCCAGTCCATTTGCAGTGTCTGTCTCAATGGAGAAAGCTAATTATGTGGCTGTGTGTGACATTAAATGGAATGCACACATGCTTACATCTCATAGAAATGCTGTTATTTTCCTTTTTGAACAGGTCCTTGTCACAATTGTATTGGCACTGGTTATAGGTGCCCTTTACTTTAAGCTAGAATATAACGTCGCTGGAATCCAGAATAGGTGAGTAAATGTTGAAAGAATGCCGTTACTTTGCTCAAGCTTATGGAGAGATTAAAGATTAAGATTAAGAATTTGAATGAAACGCAAGTGCAGTATAAATGCTGTTGTTTTGTGTGGGGTAGGATGTCAGTGAATGGAAAACTGGATAGAAGAGTTAATTTTATTCCTCACACACACTTATGTGTGTGCATTGATTCAAGACATGAAATATATTCAAGATATTCAAGACATGAAATTTACTCTCTTAACCATTTTTAAATGTATAGTTTCATGGCATTGTGTATGTTCACATTGTTGTACATAGCTAACATCTAGCTCCAGGATTTTTTTTTCAGTCTTCCTAAATCAAAGTGCCGTAAAATTGTGTTCTATTCAAGTAATTAATTACATTAAAGAGTGATCACCATATGTACTTCTCCCCGTTTCTGGAAACTACTATTCTGTTTTGTGTCTCTGAATCTGACTACTTTAGGAAGATATATATGGACTCAAGTTAATGTCCTGACTTCTTGCCCTTAGCATAAGGTTTTCATGGTTCCTTTGTATTATAGTGTTTCTTCTAGCTTTAGACTGCTGTGAGTTTATGTTGCGTTGAGTATAGAAATTCTGTTTGAATCCCTGCTTTCACTTTTTTGGAATATATTACTAAAGCAAAATTGCTGAATCACACGGTAATTGTGTTAGTTTTTGAGGAACTACCCTATTGTCCAAAGCATCCGCACTATTTTATATTCTTACCCACAGCACACAAGGGTGCCTGTTGCTACACATCCTCTGGACTATTAATTTCTTATCGGTTATATGATCTGCAAATATATTCTGTAATTCTGCGGGTTGTGTTTTCACTCTATAGATGCACAAACATTTTTAATTTTGATGATCAATTTATCTCTTCTTTGCCTGCTGCTTTTAAGCTAATTTTCTTCATGCATTTTCATTTTTTTTTTCTTTTTTCAGGGTAGAATAAATAGCAGTAACTGAGAAACTGGGTTTGAATCATGTGTAGAGTTATGAGCTCCTTTGACTTTATAGCCTTATCTGGGTTATGATGATAGCTGAATAAATTAGGGAAAATACAGTTTTTAAAAAGTTTAAATCTAGCAATCCCTCTTTGGAGCATTTTTGAAAATATTTGAAATCAGTTTGTTAATGCACTCCCTTGTTCATTGTAGCATTGTTCTTAGCCAAGATATGAAATCAGTCTCATTGTTCATCAGCAAATGAATGTATAAAGAGACATATCTATTTATTAATCTGATTTTTACGAAACTGTTAAACTAAATTGGCAATTTATGGTGTTATAATTATGGGACATAAAGCAGTATTATGATTTGTGAATACAATGTGAAAAATGAGCCAAACCAAGTGATCACAATTACCTCAAGTATTATGTTACCATAAAATGGTGAGAACATTTGAAATTTATATTCAATAATTTAGAAATGTATGACACATTATTTACTGCCATCTCCAAAGTGCAGAATTGTTACAGAGGAAAAAAAAGTATGCCTCTTGTCTGAGACTGTACCCTTTGGCCATCATCACAGAGTGAAAACATAACCCCCAGAATTACAGAATATGATTTTTAAGGGAGCAGTTTGGTGCACAACATTCTAAGTGTGAATTTCAAAATGTGATGCAATGTGGATTGAAGGGGGTCCTACTGTGAATACAGAGAGATAGGGAAGGACCTGACGAGGCCATGCTTTCCTCCCTCCCTGTTTTAGCCAGAACAGTTTCACTTTTTAAAATCTTAAATCCGTTGAATTTTATATCATTTGTAGAAAGAGTTCTATGGATTGGAAACTGCCCTAAGTGTTGAATTCATTGTGGTGCTTTTGTTCCTATTCTGTTCCAACAGAGCTGGTGTGCTGTTCTTTCTGACAACCAACCAGTGTTTCAGCAGTGTGTCAGCTGTGGAGCTCTTTGTCGTGGAGAAGAAGCTCTTCATGTGAGCTGTTTCTTGTGGAAAAGGCATCGAGGGCTCTTGGGTCCAAGATGCCATCCATAGGATGTATTTTTATTTTACTTCTTTGTTTCTTAAATTGATATGTATACATATCAATTGTATATATTTTTGATGTATAACACGATCTTTTAAAGATTAACAGTAATACAGTAGTTTAGAAAAATCAGTTATGGATGGGATGGAAAGTCAAAAGCATGGAGGCCTGTGATCAAGAGAGAGAGGTGTCACGGTCAGCAGAATCCCAGTGCTGCAGGGACAGCAGCAATAAGGAAGATGAAAACTATATTTTAAAATTTTAAAAACTAATAGATGGCCCTTTCAAGTTAAGTTTGAGGGACCCGGGTGAGTTCAGCAAATTGGAGGTGGGAGGTCAAGTTGGCCAAGAATGTGACTGAGAGTAACCTTAGTGGTTGGAGAACTGGAAAGAGCTAGAGGGCAGGCATGTTTTCTTGTTTTGCCTATATTTATATGTCAAAGGAATCATCAGAAAGGGAAGGCATGAAGATACTAATGGAATAGCTTGGAATTATGAGAACAGTGTTAGGAAATGACCGTGATTTGATAGTGACAGAGCTGTGTGTTTGGAGGTGTGCTCATTGAAAGAAGGAGGCCTTCAGTTTTCTTTTCTTCTTCCCTCCTTCCCTTCTTTCATTCCTTCCTCTTGATGTGAGAAAAGAAGTAAAGAGTATGCTGATCTGAAGCTGCTGTGTAGGCACTGAAAAATGACATCATTACCTTTTTAACAATCAGAAGTGAGAAGAAAATCCTCCATAACTACTGAGAAATTAGTCCCTGAAACACTGTGCTTGGGAGAGAGCCTTAGTCAGGAGAAACAGAGTCTCTGCAGAGAGGGAGAAGATCCACTCTGTGTTTCTAGAAAGTGGGTTCTGGACCAGTATGGTTGGCCACTGGAGGGAGTTCTGCAGGGACAGAGGCTCTCAGTGACACCTCCTGAGCTGAATATCCAGAGGGGTTGCCACTTGGGAGAGTAGGGATGTGGGGGTGGGCAGCCCAGAGGATGTGGGTACCTTATACCCTGTGTGGTAGTAGAAATCTGTGTGGCAAGCATCTCATCTTCTGATCTCTGCCTTTTTAAACTAGTCTGAAATCTATATGTTTTTCTCTTCTATAGACACGAGTATATCAGTGGATACTACAGAGTGACTTCTTACTTCTTTGGAAAACTGCTATCTGATTTACTACCAATGAGGGTTTTGCCAAGTATTATATTTACTTGTATTGTGTACTTCATGTTAGGTAAGTAACAAGGCAAAAAGGATATGTCTTTAGTCTTGGTTATGAGGTACAGCCAATTTCTCTGTGTTTTAATTTATATCTCTATAAAGATATGGCGAGAGATATAGACAGATAAAAATTAATATATACACATATATTCTCTCCTGCCAAGTCCCAAATGAAATGTGGTGGAATTGGGTTTATTTATTTACCTGCTTGATAGACATAGACACATTCATCTGTGTAGTATGCACAGTCTTCATCCCAGGCTCACTGCATCAGAATTTCTGTGTATTTTGCTGATACACAAATGTCAAAATACGTATTTTTGACAGGGTACTGTAGATAAGGCCATTATTTGAGTTTTATCTTCTATTTACAAGCAAGGTATGTCATAAAGAATTAGGCATAGAATCTGGACTCTGAGACTCTTGATCAATATCTTTTTTTTTTTTTGTCTTTTTCCTTTTTATCGGTACCAGGGATTGAACCCACGACTGCCTGCTTGCAAGGCAGGCACTTATGCCGCTGAGCTAAATCCCCAGCCCCCTTGATCAATATCTTTATACCTGTTTCAAAATCTTCAGATTCTGTGACTGACAGCAGTAGCAGTGGAGTCCTGACTCCAGGCTTCTCACTAGTACAGTCACGGCAAACACTGTGTACTGTGGAGATGTTTGGGGAAGTGAATGGCTATTGATGTGTTTTCTTCAGAAGAGCAGGCAGTAGAATTCTGGCCAATTACGTTGCCTAGAGCTCTCTACCTAAAAAATTTAGAAATTGTAATTATACAGACAGGATGACATATGCTATATGGAAAAATGCTTTTACAGTACGTGTAAGTAATAAAATGTGTGATAACTTCATGCAGTTACATGGAAGGAACATATGAAATTGGTGACCTATAGTAGTTGGATAGGAAGTAACCCAAATATATGGTGACCTTGGCAGCTGAACTGACCCTCTTTTTATAGGCTTGAAACCACAGGCAGATGCTTTCTTCATAATGATGCTTACCCTTATGCTGGTGGCTTATACAGCCAGTTCCATGGCACTGGCCATAGCAGCGGGTCAGAGTGTGGTCTCTGTAGCAACACTTCTTATGACCATATGTTTTGTGTTTATGATGGTGAGTATGAAGGGTGCTTCTCTGATACTAAATTCTTTTCCTTGTTTCTTCCTGAACATTCACTTGTCCTGTAAAGAGAATTCTGTATGTGGGACTCTTGATGCTTTCAGGAGGCCTTAGGGCTTATATGTAGTATGTGTTAGAGAGAAAGTACCAGCTTTCCTCCTCGCCCTTATCCAGCCATTTCTGCTCATGTCCAAATGTAGCTTTCTGGTGACATTTTGTGAAATCTTGAAAAATTAGAACTTTCAAAACCAGAATTACAATTAGCTGATTCCTTTATAAAAATGTCAGGTGATTTGCCTGCCTTTCATGCTGACAGTAGAGAACTGCTGGTTCTTTAAACACGGCAGAGATAATGTGATCAGATTCATTCCTCTCTGAGATGAAAGAAAAATCCTACCAGAAACATAATAGTGTGCAGCATGGTGAGTCTGTCTTGGCTGCCTTTTGTATTTGAAAAGGAGTGTTTTTAAAATACTGGAAAATTCCTAAGCCTAAGTATTAGTTCATCTTCTTTTTGGGTTCCTATGACTCTGTTATATCAATATGCTTCTGTTTATCTTTTACTTAGTTTTTGTGTCACATGCTCAGTGAATGGCACCCATTACCACAGATCTTTAAATGCTCTGTAATTTGCACACTCTCTCCTTGTAGTTTATATATTCCATTTTATTCAGCAACTATCAACATAGGTAGCACTGAAAAAGTGCTGAGTTTTCTTTATGTTTTCTGTGCCTTTCTCCAATAAATAAAATGGTCTTCAGTAAATGGAAATGTTTTAACTTATTTGATGCTTTGATTATTATTTAAAGATTTCTATGAAGAACTTGTAAAACCAGTCATAAAACTTTTTTTAGCCATACACTAAACACTTGATTAGGTCAAATCTCCGTATAGGTAGACACACCATGAGTGCTGCCATTGTTTTGTGAGTCTCAGTACACTAAGTCCCAGGGAGGGCAAGTTTTATGTGAACTTCATGACTGCTCCTTGTTCATGTTAGCATCCTTCCTGGCTTCTCCATTGGAGTAGTGCTTGATCATAGCTTTGAATTAAGGTGTTCACATTTTTTGCTGTAAACCACATTGTCAGTTCTGGACTTTAACTTACAAGTCTTCATTCTGAATCTCATATTAGTCCTAAAGTCATAGATAAAGTATGAAACAGCCCATGTTGACAGTTCATCTTATATGGAAGAGGAGAGTGTGGTGCTCAAGACTGCTCTAGTCAGTTCCTAGATTGCTCCATTTATTAGAGAAAACGGATAGCAGTGGTGTGATTAGAATAGTCAGTACAGTTTATCCATTGTATGCATGGATTCTGTATCTAAAGATTCAGCCAGCCATGATGTGACAAATATGAGCGTACCAACTTTTATCTCCCCTAGAAAATATAGCACAACTATTTATAATAAATGCTGTATTGCATTATAAACAATGTCAAGATGACTTTAAACATACAGGATGTATGTATTTGAAGCATAAAGAATGGACAAGGATTCACACAACTGTTACACCATTTTAAATGTAAAAAAAAAATTTTTTTTTTAAATGTAAAAAATATTTTTAAAAAGGGGCTGAGGATTTAGCTTAGCGGCAGAAGTACCTGCCTGGCAAGCGCTAGATCATGAGTTGGATCCCCAGTACCAAAAAAGGAAATAAATAAATTAATTAAATAAATGTAAGGGACATGATCATTTGCAGATTTTGGTATCTGAGTTGGAGTCCTGAACCACTTCCTCTTGGATACTGAGGGAAGACTGTACTTCTTTTTTTTTTTTTTTTTTTTTTACCGGGGATCAAGGTCACAACTTGTGCTTACCAGGCAAGTGCTTATGCTGCTGAGCTAAATTCTCAGCTAAGACTGTACTTTTTAATCTTGCAGTGTGTTCAGTGATAGAGAAAGTTGGGGGCATAGTCTTGATAAATAATGATCTTTCAAATAAGTGAGATATGTAATACAGAGTATAGGTTTATTTTCCTTTATTATTTCAAATAGCCTAAGCTATATAGAGGTATTCACATGTGACGGAGGGAGATTAGTATTTAAAAGTGGAAGAAATTTTAAGAAAGTGTTGGTCCTAGCAGAAATGTATAGAAGGTTGTAGGGCTCTTGAAGAGGGATTGCTCTAGAATTCTTCATGAAACCACTGGACAAGTTCTGATTGTGAACTTCTGTCTTTTATAGCTCTTTTCAGGTCTGTTGGTAAATCTCACAACCATTGCTTCTTGGCTGTCATGGCTTCAGTACTTCAGCATTCCTCGATACGGCTTTACTGTGAGTTGTCTTCATCTGTCACTGTGAATGGGATCTAAGATGGGAACAATCAAAATAAGTCTTGACCATCTTATTTCCTGACACATGAGCTATGATCTGTCCAGGAATTTCCTTTCGCAAGCAATAGATGAGAACTCCCTAGCCTTGGTCACTCTATTGAAGAAGATAAGGGGTAGGGAGGAATCCCAGAGTTAAAGGGTTTAGATTGACTAATTGATGAAAAATGTGTTGTATCAGCCTATAAGAAAATACATGAGAGCATGGGAGACTAGAACTCATAGTCTGTAATGAAAGGAACTATTGTAGTCAGGATTTATAAGGAGAACAAGACCGGACACATAATTATGGAATTATTTTATAATAGTCACCCAAAGAGTCAAACACAAAGTGTGAAGGAAATCTGTTCACACACTAAATGATCTCGCTAAGGGCCTGGATCCTATGGCAGCATCTTGCATGAGTCCAGCTGAAGACCTGGATTCCATGACAGTGCCCCCATGAGTCCAGCTGGAGGCCTTGAACCCACAACAATATCTCATGTAAATTTCCTTCATGGATCTGTACTGGGAAGGCCTAAAAGTCAGTGGTGATAGCCAGAAAGTTGTGCCAGCAGGGTGAAAGGTCTGTGCTAGTAGGCTGAATGTCACTTACTGCATTGGAGCTGGTAAGTGACACTCAAACTAAGGAACAGAGCTCCCCCAAAAAGTACCACAACCATCCTCAGTGATAACGAGGTCTTGAGCTCCTCTGAGCATGAAAACAGCCAAGTTCACATCAGGAAGCCAGCATCACAAGTTTCTTTAGGAGATTGAACAGTACACCATCTTCCCCTCTGGAGCCAGAAAGTGATGCTCAAAGGATGGATCAGAGCTTCCCCAAAGTGAACTGCAGCCATTCTCAGTGACAAGGTCCTGAGCTCCTCTTAACAGTGAGAACAGCCAAGTTCACATCAGGGAATAACTTAGCAAGCTCCTCCAGGAGAACCAAAGCACCAAATGACAATGGCAACTCTTCCCCTCTAGTTGTCCGTTTTATGCTGGCAACCATCCTTAGGTGGGCCATCTACACTCAGCACCACACTGATTCAGTTCAGCTGGTGTTACAAGTTGACTACCAGTTACCAACCTACCAGGGGAGTATTAGAAGAGAAACAAAGACCATATCATGCTGATACCATGTTGGCTTGAACATGTTTAACTCCAGAGGAAGTTCTTTGTGTCTTAATATAGAGTAACTGAATTTCTATCTTTCATAGTTGTAACTTGTTACGGTGAAAGGTGAAAATGAGTAACAGCAAAATAACACCATGAATTAACAATATTTATGAGCAACATTGTACTACTTTAATTTCAATGTTTATGGGATTATAAAATTGGAGAGAGAAGTTGGATTTGATGGCAGCAACCTATAATCAAGCCATGTGGGAGGTTGAGACAGGAGGATCGTGACTTCAAGGCAAGCCTGGACAACTTAAAAGACAGTCTCAAGCCAAGTCAAACCACACCGTGCAAAATTACACTAGAGACAGAGATATAATAGAGCATGTATTTGTCTAGCAGGCATGAGGCCTGGATTGACTACCCAGTAGTATAAAAATATTTTTAAAAAGCAATAAAAATAAGAGAAAGGAGCTTTGGAATAATATAGCCTGAAGTTTGCTGTCTTTGCCAAATACTTTGCCCCTTTATGTTAGGATCAATATCTGAGGACTAATGATTGCTGTTTTGGTATAGACTGTGAATGTAAAATAATATGTTTTAAAAATAATAATAGAGATTAAATTCAAGGATGTATTGTGATTATTCTTTGAAAATATTCTGAAATTTAAAGCTATTTACCTTACCAGGCTCCTGCTTATGTTACAGGCTTTGCGGTATAATGAATTTCTGGGGCAAGACTTTTGTCCAGGACTCAATACAACAGCACAGAATGATACCTGTAGAAACACTTATGCAATGTAAGTTTGTATCCAGTGTCATGGTGAGTGTGCTTGCTACTGTGGTGTAAGGTGGAAAGGACTTGGGCTCATGATTGGCGTGTTCACAAAACTTTCTGAGCCTGTTTTCTGTTATATACTAAGGTATATGGACATGTTGTACAACTCATTTATTTTACCATGGTCAAATTTGTATTTAATATTGCAAAATGTATTGCATGTTGCTTCATTGCTTTGGGCCTCTGAAAAGGACCTTTTGATACTTTTTGATTAGAAATTTGAGTTCTGATCTTTTGGAGCATTTGCGTTTGAAATGGAATAGTTTGATAGTTTTGTAAGCAATTATGATTTCTGAACATTTGGATTAAATGCCGCCTGTGATCTCAGCATGTGCACAGAGCTAAGAACTATAAAGGCAACAACAGCGTTGAGGGAGTGAACATTGTCCTGCTGGGATCATGGTTCTTCCCACAGCCTCAGGCCTTTGGGGGGCATCCTGAAATCAAAGCCTGCACAGTTTGTGTGCTGGTTTCGAACATTCACTGTCATAGGATATATTCTCTAATGAGGGAAACATGTATTTTGATATGTTGAGAAGAAAATCTCATATTAAAAGGGAATTGCAGGTTTTAAATAAAATTAGAGGATCTTATTTTAAAAATTGTAGTACTTTCCTTTTCTACGATTGTTATTAATGGTTTGATTTTGATACATAATTGAGGGGAGAAAAGAATGCTTGTATCTTAAATCTCTCCAGTAGCATAGAAATAGTTGTTACCAATATGTAGGATAAAATTCTGTTTTGTGTTATTGACAGGGAATTTCTATGAAGAAAAGTTACTGCCCATTCTTTTTTGTTTTGGTCTGGTGTAAAAACACTAGCTCACCACAAGCCTGCAAATGGGCAGGAAAAATGGCATCAGATAGGGAGAGTTTATAATCACCTATAGCTGGCACTCACAAGAAAAAGGAGAAAGTTTTCTTACTGTGAAAGCCCGTGGCTATTTTTAGAACTGCTAAATTCTAAGAGGTGCACAGAAGTGATAGTAGGCGATCATTGTGGTTGTACAGATGGTTTTAGTATTAGGTGATTTTCTAGCCTGTGGCAGGAGTCTCCAGGCCTGCTCTGCTTCAGCACCACTCAAGGTTTGGGTCTGATCCTGGACCTGCTGGGAGTGTCCTGTAGTCGAGTGACCAGGCTGCTCACCACAGTCTCATGTGAAAGCTGACAGAACCTGAGTCTGGCCTGAAGCCCTTGCTCCCTTTTGGTCTTAGTTTTAGAATTCTTAGCCTGTGTTCTGGGTGGCTTTTTTGTGGATGAGCACAACTACAGGGAGGTTTGATTATCTTAGCAGTAGGCCTATGTGTCATTGGTTGAAACTGAGGTTTTCTCCATAAGGAAATAAATGAAAGGTTACTTGATAAAATTTTCCTTTAAAGGGATTTATTATTACAGATTTATTAACAAATAAATGTGACGAGGCTTATAACTTGGCTCATAGTATCACTGTAGAATTGGCTAAGTTCATGAGTCTTACTTTCCTACCTTTTTAATATCTATATCTGTTCAGATTGTTTGACGGATTAATGCATTAGGTACAAGTTACTTGGCATAGAATCCAGCAAAATTATAGGCACTTAATGATTGCTACTGTTTTTGAAAGGATGATTATTAAGATTGATTAACCCATAGGCTTTTTACAGGAATATTAAATGTACTGAGCAAAACTAAACCTATGGTAGGAATGAAATTTTGTTTTTTCTGTTTAATTTTAGATGTACGGGAGAAGAATACTTGACAAGTCAGGGCATCGGTCTCTCCTCTTGGGACTTGTGGCAGAATCATGTGGCTTTGGCTTGTATGATGATCATCTTCCTCACAATTGCCTACCTAAAACTGTTATTTCTCAAAAAATATTCATAAGTTCTTTAATTTACTTTGAATTGCCCTCACAATAAAAAGAATACCCTTGAATTATTTTTCATCTTCTGTTCAGTTGCCATCCCACTGTTCAGCTGTAATCATTTTTAGCAGAAGCACTTGTAACATCATGAGAAACTGAAATATGTGAAAGAACCAAAACCAAATACTAACACAGTTAGATATTGCATATTAGTTCATCCCATCAAATTACAGCCACAGAGAAGAGATCTACAGTAAGTAAGTAAGTCCCCAATTTATGAACAAGTTCAGTGCTAGGAGAAAGTTTATAAGCTGGATTCATTTGTAAGCCTGACAGAATGAGTCTTACACACTTTTGACAGAAATACACAATAAAGCATTAATAAATACTATTTTTACCTTTACAGTTTCCTGAAAGTGGTGTTACAGTACAGTACAACAACTATAAGTAGTGATCACGTTTGTTTTCACGAGTTACTTCTTTGTGCTTCCTTGCATACCCCGCATGACCACTGCTTTTCCTCTTGCTTCTGGATATCCCTGTCACAGTGTGTGACCATGGTGCTATGAAGGATGAATGATTCCTTGGAGACCAAATTTAATTCAATCATCAGGGGGCCATCTCCATCAAGAGGGCTCAGGATTAGGCAGAGTTTCAGGAGAAGCCCCCAAAGTTGAGAACTCTCCAGCTTTTATTTATAGTATCAGTGGAAGTGAAAAAGAGCAGAAGAAAAATTGTTTGGGAAAGGAGCTGCTCAAGACTAGGTCATTATCTTGGAGAAAGGGTAAGGAAAATGGTCAGACCCAACACGCTTCACTAACCCAAATTTCTTACTGTTTAACTGTTTCTCATACAACGCATATACTTTTGCCCTGCAGTTTAACTGTCTACTCCTCAAAGAGCCTGTGTGCGTTTGCTCCTAAGTTTAACCACTCACTCCTTGCCCAAGTCTCCCACTCAACCGGGGCTCTGATTGAGCACTGTATTACTGTATAATACACTACCACACTGCAGTAAACGCAGGGCAGCACAACTGTGGCCATACCCAGCAGACTTGTCATCCCCTCCGCAGTTTGCACCTACGAATGTTCAATATGTAAGGTCCATTTGTATCTGAAAGTTTTCAACTGGAATGTTCAGAAATAAGGGACTAATAGTCTAATTTATTGATCAGGAAAATGAGAGCTGAATACCAGAAGCACTTAACAAGTTATTAATGTCTCTGCTATCAGTTTTCTCCTTGAAAATGAGGATCCATGACTGTAATCCTAGCACTGAAGTGGCCAAGGCAGGAGGATCACAAGTTCAGTCCCGCCAGAACAAATCAGCAAGATCCTATCTCAAGATGAAAAAGAAAAACGAGTAGGGTACAGGTACCCTGGGTTTGATCCCCAATACTGAAAAAAATAAGACAAGTAGCACTCCACTTTTAGTAGCCTATGAATTTATAATTTGTTATTGATTAAGAAATAAATACAATAATACAGTATTAGAACTATAACATTAGCATGTGTTGTAAAATCAATGTTATGTCTAGGATAAAGGAAAAACATGATATAAAAAATATTTGATAAGCCTATCCGTGTTGCTGGCACTTACCGATTGTCTGCTAGAGAAACTGTAGGATGTCAGGACACTTGGCTGGGACTTTAGGCTGTACTTTGCCAAGCAGGCCACAAGTTGTGATTTGGCTCTAGTGCTATTCCTGAGACATTCTGGCTCTGTGAAGTAATTTTACCATCGCAGAACAGCTTAGTGGTATATAATAATGTGAGCATCAGAATCTCCTGAGGAACTTGGCTGGAATACTACTGTCTGGGCTATGCTTCATCCAACCACAGCAGAATTTGAAGTGGCCTGCACAGAGAACACCACTGCTGTGCTGGGTGACACCCAGGATCCCTTCTACTCTGGGAATTCTGGATTTATGACTTATTAACATGATACCTATCTTAGCACGCTTGCCCTTTGATTTTGTCCACCTCACTTTTTCCATGTTTCCTCTTCAGTCTAATCTGTACCAGTAGCAGGGAATTAAAAGGTTATTTCTTTTTAATATACGTATATTTTTGTAATTGGTGGGGTGGGTCTCTATGTTGCCATTGCTGGACTGAACTCCTTGGTTCAAGTGACCCTTCTGTCTCAGTCTTCTGAGTAGCAGCCTTCTGGGACCACAGGCATGTGCTGCTGTACCAGATTCACAATTTCTTTTTTTCCTGGAAAAGTCGGGTTAACAAAAAGTACAGTGCAGCAAAAACCATGAACTGAAGCCCCATGCAACTGGCACTTCAGGCCAAGAAATGGAGCATGGTCTGCACACTGAAGTGCCTCATGCCCCCCTGCCAGTCATCACTTTTCCTGTTCCCGTGGGTGTTTCTGAAGTGACGCTTGTGTGTTCCCTTCTGTTACTCTTTTCAGAGCATCACTGTAGTTCTTTTTTCTGTTCTTGTGTGCACAGGTACTTAAATGTCCCACACTTTCTAATAAACTTAATTTTCAACTATTTTGGGTTTACAGGAAACTTACACAACAGTATGGAAAGTTCCTGTGAGCCTTTTGCCCAGATTTCCTTACCATTAATATTTTATACACCAAAAAATTTAGTTCAAAGGTTTGAAGTTAATATAAAGACTTTACCGTTCATTTAACTGCATGCTGCATTCTGATACTTTTCCATTGCTATTCTGTTCTAATTTATTTCCAGTACGAGGGGTTAGATCCAGAGCCTGGACTATGCTGCACAAACATTCTACCACTGTGCACACCCAGCTCAACTACTACTCTTGTTTTAGGTGGGATTCAGTTTAGCATACTATATTGCATCTACCTCCCCATTTAATCACTAACAGTTTACCCTGCGTGTCCCTTGGGCAAACATTCATTTACATACTGACTATCCCAAACCTTGCTCAGGCAGGTGTCATTTCAACCAGTCAGTTCTCGTTTGCACAAGATACCCTCATATCTGTTTGTTTTATATTAGCTATTTTTTGCATACTTTTTTTACTTAGAATGTTTTTTGTTTTTCAGTGAAATCTAATAGTGAGTTCTGGTTATTTTCTTTTGCTAAGTTGTGTTTATTTGTGAAAACGAATCTGTAATTTTGTGCTACAATCTCTTACTGTAAGTGCACTAGATCCAGTTTTTATACTTTCCCAGAATTTAGTGATAATTCTTTTACCAAGCAAAATGGACACATTTGGGACACTGAGACTCAGTAGGAAGAAAACACCAAAAGATCTGGAAGTGAAAAAGAAATGTTAGCATATCAGAGAGGAAAAGTCTGTTATAAAATGGAATGATGAAAAAAAATCCTCTTATTGTCAACAATGAGAGGACCAGACAAGCCAGCATCTTGGTGGCAGTGATCATATGCAGTAATCAAATGACATGTGAGGGATCAATAACAGGCTGTAGGCCCTAGTGGAGATGTTAATTTTATGGAAATGATTATATTTCCTATGGCTATTTTTGTTCTTTGAGGACAAACTTGTAACGAAGTCCATTATGGCTCACAGTCTAAAATATTTACAGTCTTTTACATAAAGTTTACAGACTCCTACATTAAACCAACAGAGTCAGTATCAGTATCAATACTTAGAATACTCAGGTCCATGAACCAGGATTGACTCGCCACATCATTTCCATTAACTCATTTATAAAATTTAAGTTTCATCTCTGCAGCTATAGGCTTTGCTGCATTGGAGGTCCTCAACCCTAAATAGCAGGGGTTTATCTGGAAATACAGTTAAGAGTTCCCCGGGCTCCAAAATTTCTGCTTAGTCACTTGGAGATTGCCACAGTGGAGGAATAGCAGCAAAGGAATTGCAACATTGGTCATTCGGAAGACGGGCTACTGCTGCATGATGGAGAGCTCACAGAGCTATCACAGTGTTTCCATGCTCCACATCCTGATGCGGGCAGAGTAACCAAGGCTCTGCACCCTTGGGATGGAAAGTGTGGTTCATTGCACTAGGCAAGCAGCTGAACACAGCTGAGGTACTGGTCAAAATGAGGGACCTCTAGGAAGGATGGTAGAGGAGATACAAAATAGTGATCATAGCTTGCGACTGTCAACAGCCATGGAGACCAACTGGTGATAAACTGCCTATACTTTCTACTTACTGCAATTGACATCTCTCTCAAAAATATCACAGTGAGCTTAAAGTGGGCCACAGGGTATCTGAGTGGTTAGAGGAGTGGACTGAAGTGGGGGCCCTTGATTTTCCTTGTCTTTTCTGTGCACCACCCCCTTTTAGCTGCAGCTGCATTGGACAGTTCATATAACTGTTCATTTCAGGTTGTATGCAGCTGGAATCTGGTAATGCAGGGGTTCATATCTCACAAATTCCAGGGATTGGAGCCAAGGAGAAAAATCCTAGTCTTACGTTTTTCAGATGGAGTCATGGGAGGCACCCGTGCTTCCTACAGAGGCAGTGTCAGCATCGTATTTGTCGGCATTTTCCCCCTTTCCATCTCTCACTGTTTGCTATTTCAGTTTCCTGATGTCACCTTCCAAAGAAGTGACCTGAACCAAGTACTTAGCTCTATTAGAGGAACACATACAAAGACACATTCCAAAGTAGACACAATCACGAATACTGAGAAGCAAAAATTTACAAAAAATCTTAGTTGTTACAAAAAATCAAGAGAACAAAAGAAGATGACGGAGATGAAAAACAAAAGAGGGATCACATTATTACAGATGAAAAACACATTACTTAAAACAAAAATTTGTGTTAGGAATAATCATATACCATTATAAGAAAAAATTCTAAACCAGACATAAGTCTGAAATATATCAATGATATCATGAGTTAAGGAAAAATAACTTATTCAAGAATGTTTATAAACCCAGTTTGTGATAGAGAAAAATAGCCATTGATCTCAGATCACACAAAGTTACTGTTAATATATATTATAGGTGAAAGGTAAAATATAAATTTAATAAATAACAATTTTTAGGGCTTGTAAAGGCCTAAAATTTTAATGATATAACATAACCCTAAAGCCCAGTAAAACAAATACTGAGATTCTGTGAAAACAAAGGGAAACATTGGTATAACTCATGGAAATCAGTCTAGAGGTTGCTCAAAAACTAGAAATTCCATTTGATGCAGCTATTCCCCCTCTAGGTATTTTCCCCCAAAGAATTAAAGACATCATTTTAGAGTGGTGCATGAATATCCATGTTCGTAGTGGCACAACTCATAAAGCTAGATCTTGCAACAGCTTACATGTACATCAACAGAAGGGATAAAGAAAATGTTTTTAGATAGTGTGCTACTGAGCTATAAAGGAGGATAAATTGGAATCCTTTGCAGGAAAATGAATGTGCCTTGAGACCATAATGTTAAGTGAAATAAATCAGACACACAAGCTTAAATATCACAAGGTTTCTCTTACATAAGAAATGATATAAAGGGCAAAATAAAATATAAGATAAAAGGGAGACAGGTCTTTTATTTAAAAAGATGCCAAAATATGGAGGAAGGGGTGGAAGATGGGAAGGGATGGAAAAAAGTTAAGATTTGATATCTACGTGTACCAACTCTTAAGATGAATGCATACATCACTCAAAATGTGTACTTAAAAAAATGTGAAAAACCAACACCCCAAAACAGTGATCCTTTAAGACTGTAATGAAGCTGAAGACTTCATAACACATAGTGATGTCGTAACTCAACATGTTACTCACATGCCTGTGGTGAGGCTAGTGGAAACAAAATCTGTATAAAAATACAGCACATAAAATCATGTACAAGCAGTACTTAATACTGCTTAATAATGATAGCAAGTGAATTACCAGTTTTCTGTATTTTATACTATATTACTTATTAAAATGAATGCACATGCCACAACATACTTTAAAAATATAAATCGTTACATGTAGAGAATGTGTTATACTAGAAATTTTAATATTAAAGGTGTTGGCCCCCAAACCACTTTGGTTTATATATAGACTTTAGACAAATTATGCTTAGTAATTTTTGAAGGACAGATACCAATGTAAAACAGGGCACTTATCATGGAACTTCAGAGTGAAACTTGGAGTATTATTTTTCAAACCTTTGAAATCTTTTTTGTTTGGTTGGTTTTTTTTTTTTTTTTTTTTTTTTTTTTTTTTTGTCTTTTTCCTTTTTATCGGTACCAGGGATCGAACTCACAACTGCCTGCTTGCAAGGCAGGCGCTTATGCCTCTGAGCTAAATCCCCAGTCCCTAAATCTTTGAAATCTTATACCTCTCAAGAATAGACTAGTATAAAATAAATGAGGCATTCAAAAATTTCTTTTCATGTATTTGTTTTTCTGAAGGACAAAATCTGGACTCAGCGATAAAATAGAAAAAAAACAAATAATTACATCTATAGCTGCAAAGTAAATTCAGTGTGGCTCAGATTGTTTAATAAACTGAGAGACTCATAGGGCAAATGATAAAAATTATGTTGACAGCATCAACTCTGCTGATTCAATACATCTCTTTAGAGTTATAGCTATTTGGATTTTCTGGAAACACTGGCTGTATATTGTATTTCCCAAGGCATTTTGTTTTCCAAATTTTTAAAAATAGCGGGCTGGGGATTTAGCTCAGTGGCATAAGCGCCTGCTTTGTAAGCAGGCAGTTGTGAGTTCTATCCCTGGTACTGATAAAAATGACAAAGACAAAAAAAAAATTAAAAAAAAAAAAGCTTTGAACTATTGTTAGTAGAAAAAGAGCTCGTATTTTCAAGATATTTCTTGCCATGATCTTTCCATTTTCCTAGATGACCATATATTACCAATATTTACTCAATTTTTCAGGTTCACCATTGCTATACATTCAATTTTTCCAGCCTCTGCATGAAGCAGATCTCCGGGGGGGGGGGGGGGTAAAGCACTTACTATTCTTTGAACTTTCTTTCCTTCTTAGGGCTTGTGTTACAAGACAAGGAAAAATTAATTATTTTAATTACAACTTGGATCTACATTTTCTCCAGCACAATTAAATATCTCCTTTAATAAGTACAAAAACCACTAGTTCATAAAAGGAAAAAGTACACAATTCATATAAAAAAATTGAGACCTAAAGGACTCATAAAATTGATGCCATTTTTGGTTTGTTATATCTTATATCAGCCACAGTTTTGATTCCTTTTATAGATAAGTGGTTTTTAAATTTTATTAAAATTTTTGGCTATGTTTTACTATTTGGAGACAAACTCACATTCACTAAAAAATTCCTTCTCTTAAAATTTTGTTTTGGTCTTTTGAACTCTGGAAGAACCTCTGGGAGATCTAGTCTTTGTGGAGCAACATCTGTGATTCAGTAATTTCTGCCTTTTCATGCATGCTTTTTTCCATTTTTATTCAAGCAAAAGTGGATAATTTTGTTAAAAATTTATGTGTTGGCAGATGTGAAAATGACCTTTATATATAACTTGGGTTTTTGTATGAACTGTATATACATTTTGGAAAACTGTTTGGCAATTTGTATCAAAATCATACGTCCACATATTTCCATGTAATAATTAAATAGATAATAAGGAGATAGATATATCTCCTTCCATAAAGCAGTTTTGTAAAGAAATAACCAGAAATATGATAATATGTGTACTTTCTGACTTTCAGCCACCCGTGTCTGCAGTGCTCTTTCCTTAACAGCCAACAAAGGCTGTTTTGTCTTCCAGAAGTGCTAGAAAATTACTACCATCTTCTCAGAGTAATTTTAAGCCCAAACCCTTAAATCCGAATTGTGTGTTTAACACTGTTTTCAAAGTTTAACTGTGGGCATAAGGTAATCTACAGCATGAGGCAACTTGACAACACTCCAACACCTTTTCTTTCCTGTCTCCCCACTCTAGTCCTATTGCCTGACTCAAGTAAACCACCTGAATCCTTGCCTCAGACTGTACTTCAATGGGAAATAAAAAGTAATACACAATCTGGGTATGGTGGTGCATACCTCGAGTTCCAGCCACTCAGAAGACTGAGGCAGAAGGATTTCAAATGCAAGGCCATCATTAAACCAACTCAGTGAAGCCTTGTTTTAAAATTGTAAAAAGGGCTGGGGATGGAGCTCAGCATCAGAACACTTAACCTAGCATGCATGAGGCCCTGGGTTCAGTCCACAGTACCTACATTCCTCTCTGAAAAGATACCATGCATGGTGGCCCTGTGGTTAACTGGTTACCTGAAATGTGTATTTGGTACAAACACAGAAATGTGTCAATTATATTTTTGGGGTACATAGAGAAGATGCCTTTTGCAAAGTCTAAGCCTTTAACAATAGTTCCAGATAAAAGGCAAAGTTCTCAACTGTTTCTGTTTAGGAGACAGACAGTTCTTATATCTGCTAATATATCAGATCTTTAGTAAAGAAGTCAAGGGCTCAGTATTGGACAGTTAGGACAGGAGATACTTGCGTGAGCAGAGAGGAAGGGTATAAAGAAAAGAGGGAATGAGTTCTCCATGACTAAAGAAAAACGTATCAGATTGATGGGTAAAAAGAGAATTCTGCAAAATTTTACAAGTGAAAGGAAAGACAGAGGAATAAGTATCAAAGAATGACATTCTAATGACCATAGCTCATATACAGCATGTAGTCACACGTGGATGCCACATAATGGCTGCATCTCGCGTCGAAGTTTGTTTACATGTAGCACATGGCACACACACACTAAATACATTCACTCAGCACCTCTGAGTGCAAGCTTCAGTAAGGAGGAAAGACGTTTGTGTGGAATATTCAATGCAAAGGTAGAGGTGAAGTTATGGGAAATAGCTAACTGTTAAAGAAATTCAACATGTTTTCCTTCTTATAGAAACCAACCTCGAAAAGCCTATCTACTCATCTTTTCATTAGGAATTTGACTGACATGTTCAGTCAATGAATAACTTGGGAATTAAAGATAAAAAACATTAAAAGACAAATGGCTTTTGTGTTAGATCTTCAGATGAAGGTTACTCACCAACACTGCATTGTCTCTTGCTTGTGGCTTTAGCTCTCAAAAGATTGTGTTACTCAACACTTTTGAAAAAGAACAATTTATTGAGAAATAGATTTTCCCCCATAAATTTGATAAACCCCCCCTAATGAGGTACTGTTAAATTGTGGCTGAATTTTGGATGAATTTTAATGGCTAATAATGAATAAACTTTAAATACAAACACCTCCTTTGTATTAAATTGAACTTTATTTGGATTATAAATTCTAGTTATGAAGTACAGGATTAAGTACATTTGAAAACTATTCTGAAACAGTATTAAGACTAAAACTTTGGCTTTATGAATTTTAAAATTTCCTTAGAAATATTGCTTAAAATGAACATATCTGTTAAGCTTTTAACACATAGTGGAAAAGTTAGCAAATTGGTTCTATTAGATTAGTAAAATTATTTATTTAGTTTCAAATAAGTTCAGAACATGGGAAAGGTAATAAACAGAAAAATAATTATATGACAAATTATTAACAAAGATAAATTAGTGACAATTTAAAGTGTCATACAATTCCCCCATGTTATGTTTAGCTACCATTTTATAATTGATCTTTTTGTTTGGATAGTAAAGAATATTAAAAAGCAAACTAAAAATGAATATATTTGTAATCTTTCATAAAACAACAAATTTAATAGCTTTAAAATAGAAAAGAATCTCAAAAGAATTTTGACTAAATATTAACTCAAAATTTGACTCATCATTGTCTTTATATTTGTGTTTCAATATGACTGTTGAAGTTTGTCATCTTTTGGCACTATTCTGTAAAGCAGTACTTAGGAACCACTATACTGACTTCTCATAGCCAAGTGTATAGTGTTCATCGGTGTTGTCAGCACCTCAGTTGCCAGGGAATTTTTGGGTTATCGTTGTTTAGCTGTTTATGAAAGTTCATGGTAAAGCTTTTATTTTTTATTTTTTTTTCATACTGTAAGTTAATTTAAGCTTACACATCTACACTTGTGTATGGATAGGTGGATGGGTAGATGACCAGGATTACTTTTGCCCAGACTTTGACTTCCTGGGCCCAAGTGATCTTCCTACTTGAGCCTTCCAAGTAACTAGGATTGGAGGTGTGTGTTACCACTATCAGTGATGGTTTATTTTTTAACTACTTTATAGTAAATATTCAGTGAGTTTTACTATAAATATTAAGAATTTAAAGAGCAAATAATTAACTATAATATACAGAGTCCTCTAAAAAATTACACATTTTAAGAAAAGAGAAAGAGCATTGTGCCGAAAACCCCACTATACTGCTGGCCCTAAGAAAAGAAATTGAAAATCCATATATAGCAATCTCAGTGACCAAGGTTCCCCAAGCAGCAGTTTACTGTATGAATAAGATGTCAAGAAGCTAATGGCCACCAATTAGAGCATCTCTTGTAATTGTAGAGGTCAAAAGTAACTTGCATTAATCTCATGATGTCTCAATAAATTTAGTATTAAAACATTTATACAAGTTTTTCTTTTCTTGAAGCATGTATACATTTTTTGGTGGACTCTGTATTTTCTCATAGACTTTTTGTTCTCACTCTCATGGAAATTATGAACTATGAAATTAATCAGGTTTCTTTTTTAAAGAAACCTCTAGAAAGCTTAGGGGACAACTAGGCTAATATGTACCCCAATCTTTACAAGCAGGTTTCTTATAGAATTCATTTTGTGTAAGCAGCACTGGGGAATTAAACCCATTGTCTTAAATACATAAATAAACAAACAAACCTATAGCCTTTTGTTTGGTTTTATGGTACTGGGAGTTGCACTCAGGGCCTCGCACTTGGTAGGCAGATCCAGTACCACTGAGCTACAAGCCTGGCCCAAACCCATGGTTTTTGCACTAAGTCAAAGCCCTAATCCTTTTTTATTTTTGATTTTGAGACAATCTCACTAATTGTTCATGGTCAATCAGTTTTAGGTTCCTATCTTGGTCTTGGTTTATATTGCTACAATCTCTGCATGAGGATGGGCATTTCTGAAAGTATTGAGGGGTACAATTAAAGCAGACAATGGCTCTGCCTGTATTTCCATTTCCTTGCAAACTTTCCTCCAATCTGACATGTTAAATATGTCACTGATATCCCTCACTATTCCCAAAAGATAAGCCATTTTAGAGGAAGCCATGGGCTCCTCAAAATATAATTGATAATACAGCTATAAAGATTTTAATGATTTTAAAAATTTAAAATAAAACTTGAAATTTTTAAAAATTGTGATTCAGAAGGTTTTACTGCAGTACAGCAGTGAAGCTGAACAGATGCTGTAGAACGCAAGAACCTGCTTAACTTCTGAAAACCTATTTCTTGAAATGATCATGTAAGTCACTTGCAACTCCAAAATTACAAAGGTAAAAAGATTCCTTATCTTTCTGAGTTTGCTAAATCTACACCTCAGGTGGCATGTTTACTGGGCTCATCTTCTTATTTCATGGGAGAAAGATTTCCATTATATATAGTCATTAATAGTAATTATTGTGTTCTTTTCCAGCCCCAGTGAGGTATAATTTGAATATCTCTCAATTAAACATTTTTCATATTATGATACTCAGACAATGAGCCAAAGTTTGGCTTTCCACCACTCTAATGAGAGAATAGATGGAAATTCAACTCTTGAAAAAATTACCTTAACACTTGAACTTAGCAGACTAAAACATTTTCTGGACCTTCCAATTGCAGCTGTTGTGTGGTAGCTACAGGGACAACTACTGTGGTCGCCTGAATTCGTTCCATTCAAACTGCTTAAACTATATATAGCTATTTCCAAAATATTAGCTCTAAACTGCTAACGCAGAACAACATTGATAAAGAAATCATTCAGTGACTTGGTACCCTTGAGCCAGCAGTCAGCTGGTTTAGTGAGCATCAAGTCTTTTATAGACACTGGCAACTTGTAATGCTAGTTACCATTCTACGGACATCACACCTATGCCATTTAATCATCCAGAGGAAGATGCTGGAGGAAGTCCAGCACCCTTTCCCTGATGCCTTTCATATAAATCTGGATGAAGAGATTAATAATCTCTAGGGGTGACTACAGGCCCAACTTTATAAATTACAAATGGAAGCTTGAAGCATCACCTCAAGCCACCTTATTGAGATTGCCTACAGGCTCAACTCTAAAAAGTGGTTTTACAGCCTCAACCTTCACATTTGGATTCTTAAAACTATTGGAAATATCTCTTTTTGTTTTTTTTTCAAAGTCCTTTGTATGCTTTTCTGGGGGAGTTCCTGATGACCTTGTATCAAACCCATTACCCATCATCCACTATGTCCCTCTTCTTCCTCATCCCTGATCCTGTGAAACAAAAAAGGAAGAAATGTGAGGAACTTGGCATGAGGAGTGAATGGTTAAAATGTGGGAGGAAAGAATTCAGGCTCCGTGAAAGGTGACTGGTTAAACAACAAGATTAGGTTAATGATTAGGTTAATGAGGCGCGTTGTACCTGGTTGTTGTCTGTCTGCTTGCCTCCCAGAAAACTGCCTATCCTTGAGACAGATCCTTACCCAAAATACTTTTCTTCCACTTTTTTTCTCTTTATGTTGATATTCTAAATAAAAGTCTGAGAGTTCTGTGCTTTGGTTCAGCTCCTGGGAGCCTGCTTAACTCTGGTTGCTCTCAGTTGAGATAGGCCCTTGGGGCTCTCAGTGACTGAACTGTCTTCTCTCTGAGTAATCATTCATTCTCTATACTTCCACAGTTGCAGACTGAGACACCATTGTACCTTTGTTTGTTTATTTTTGGTATCAGAGATCAAACTCACAACCGCATGCTTGCCAGGAAGGTGCTTATGCCGCAGAGCTACATCTCCAGCCCTATTGTACCTTTAGATTATGTAACTTACTTTTAATTCTTACAGATGTACACAGCTAAAACTGCCTTGAGTCTTAGAAGACATTTTGACTTGAGCTTTTGAAAAATGTTGGAAATACTGAGTTTTGGGGGAAGAGACTGTTGTATGCTCAGTTGTATGTAGGATAGCCATAACATGTTAGATGGAATTATTCACTTGTTATAGCTTCTATTTGGAGATCAAGTGTGAACTAAGGTGTGTTTGGATATCAAGTTTACAAGGGGTGGAATGTAATGCTTAAGCTTGTGTTAGTTTAATTGTTTTGGGGATCACCTAGGAGATTAAAAAAAAAAACGTATCTGAGCGTGTCTAGTGCATCATGGAGGTGTGGCCTTGGGTACTACATATCATCCCTAGCTTCTTCCTCTTTTTTACTGTTCTCCTACCCTGCCTTGGACTAAGCAGGTTTATTTCACTTCACTCTTTTGCCATAATATTTCTGCCTTGAAGTATTTGAATATGAACCGAATCTCTTGAAACCACGAACAAAATTAAATTTCTTCTTTAAATGGTGTGTTGGGTATTGTGTTCCACTGGCAGCTAACTCATACTTGTATACAGTGTCTTGCCTGCTCACTACAGACATTTGTTTTCTTATGCCAACACGTACAGAAATACTGGCCCACTTTCTGTGGTGCCAAGAATAGGGCATGCTTCTCACAGACCAGAGCAGTGATGTCTAAAGTGGCTGCAGAAAGATGAGTCAAATCTGGAGAGTCTGTGAGGTGTCAAAACCCTTAAAGAAAGTTGAGCCCTCCTCTGCTGAGGATCAGCTTGATGCAGTACAAACAAGCAATAACTAATATTAATGAATTATCATAAAATAAATTGATAGTCATCCTAGACGTACATGACCTTTGGCGAGGTCCCCTGCTGGGTTAGGGACAGATTAATCTTTAAGCCAATGGCCAGAACCAAGCCCAGCAAACAGCCTGTGGAGTGCTGGCACCTCAAAGCAAGATATCATAACATTTGAGGACTTTGACTCATGCAATTTCTGTCTAGCTCAGTAATCCAGTTAGCAGACAACCAGTTATCAGTTATCAATTAACCATGATCTGTTCCTGTGTAATTCTCAAAAATGAATTGATCCTCAATTCTTGACATAGAGAACATTTAAACTACCACAAAAATATAGCAACCTACGATTTATTTTACACAATTTCAATGAATCAACTGATTTAGAAATTTGACTGAAGCAGTGTTCATTTTATAAAGGAAATAAAAATCCTGATAATTGGAGATTATCTTGGTTTTCTGATAAGATATGAAGGTTCTAGTTCAGTTTTCTATTGGACCAAATCAGATTTCAGTTCAGAGTGTCATATTCTGTTTGTAAATTAAAGGAAGAAGCCCAAACATGTTTTCAATGTAACACTGTACTTTACATATGCCTTTCTATATTCAGGAGGAATCATTGTAGTACATGAAAAACTCTTAAAATCTGAGGCAAAGAACAAAACAGGAAAAAAGCTCCTTAAATATCATGAAATATACTCCATGCAAAAAATAAGGGAAATATTAAGTTTTTTCCCATACACCAAGGTTCAACCTTACAACATGCCCTGATGGTAAACCCCAAAGATATATGGAGACTTTTATAAATTTCTGGTGGCTATACAAAATGATGTAGTCCTTATGAAGAAGACTCATACAGTGTACTCACAGTAATTGAAACTTTCTTTTGTTCAAATATTTATTTCTTTTCTTTTCATATTTTTTTATTTATTTCCCCCTTCTCTTTATTTAAGGTCATATATTATTTGTTGATTTTCTGTTTCATATTCTTTTATTACTGCATATTTGTTATACTATACCTGTGTCAGTTTTGTGGATGTACTACTGAGCTACTAAAAATAAGGTAATTCAAGCTTTTAGAAATCTTTTTAAAATTTACAGCAAATGGACAGGTGGCATCAGCAGCACCTGGCTGCACAGGTAGAACCAGCAGTGTCCAGCTGTGGGAAAAAGTCTGAAGCAGCAGTGAGAGTAAGAGATCCTGTTTTCTGAGCGACCACACAGGCTGCTGTTGGTGAGTGAGGTGAACTTGCACTGTCCTCCACACACAGACACATGGAACAGAAGTGGGAGGCAAGGGCCGCCATTTTATTTCAAAGGGCTTGAGTTGAACTCCAGCATCAGAACAGTCCTGGGCCACTTCACTACTAATGTCCTAGAGCAGAATGAGGAAACAGCTATCCAGTCACAGTAGACCGCCAGCAGATGACAAGCAGACTAGGTGAAATTATTCTGAGAGGTAGGAGCTGGGACCACTTAGCCTCCACTCTGGTAGCTACAAAAAGCTACTCTTATCTCTAATTACAAAGGACTGAAAGCATCTAGTTGGTCTGTGACCAGCAGGGTGACCTTGGACTAGCACCATAAACAGGCAAGCTGCCTTGGTCTGCGGTGAGACAAGGGCAGTCTCCCCAATGACCAGTTCATAAGAGGAGTCACGGGGTGGAACAGAAGATATTATACCTGTTATAATCAATTATTTTTCCTTATATAACATGGAGAGTGAGGTCATAACCATGTCCATAGTCCAGTACCAAAGGACAGGGTGGTGAGCCAAATAACAATTGCTCATCCTTAATAAATCATACAGGTTCAAGATAAGAGGCTATGACTTCTCAGTACAAAAGAGTTTGTACATCAAGGGGCTGGGGATTTAGCTCAGTGACATAGTGCTTTCCTGGCAAGTGCAAGGTCATGAGTTCAATCCTTGGTTCAAAAAAAAAAATGTTTGCATATCAGAATTAAACCACCAAAACATTATATGCTACCTCAATTGTGTTATGCAGATTGGTCTTTCTGCATATTTTTCCCTTTACATGTTGTAGAGGTGCTTTTTGGTCTCCTGGCTAGCCCAGCTCACAGTACTTAAAAATTTCCCCCCATTCTCAAAATCACATATCCTTCAACCCTCCCTTCTTCACAAATTAAAAAAATCTGGGATAGACCCTCAGTTGAGGCCTTTATTCTGATAAATCATCATCCTGGCTGGATTTGGGACCCCTTGGCTCCCTATAATTAGACATTATAATTTATGTCTCTTCTCACTATGGGTTGCACTGCAAGTGGTAGATTAAATTTAACTTGCTAAAATTTCAGTAACTTTTCCACGGGATTATATATATATATATACAAACTTCAAAGAATAGCCCTTCCCCTTGCTCCTGCCACAACGGAAGTAAACTGCTTAGCAAGGCCCAGAGACCAGAGGGAACACCAGCAACACAGTAGGGTCCTAACTAAGGGGAACAGGATGGACAGTTGAGACTAGTGGTGTGGAAAATCTGAAGTAACAATGCCAATAGGAACCAACAGGTGACTGAGGCTTCTGTGGGACCTGCAACAAGCTCAAGAAGAACCTAGGATTTGGTAACCAGCCCTTTTATATCAATTTTTCCCCTCTTCTGTTATTTCATCTTTCTTTTTTTCCTTTTCTTTTCTTTCTTTTTCTTTCTTTCTTTCTTTCTTTCTTTCTTTCTTTCTTTCTTTCTTTCTTTCTTATCTTGTTTCTATTCTAGACAGCTGGGCAGAACTCCAGCTACAGTAAACTAATCCCATCCCCAAAACCCATAGGCCCAAATTCATATAATCCCTTGACTACTACTTCATTCTTTCTTTTTTATACCTTTGTTTAATTTCCCAAACATTGTGTGTGCTCATCCATTGTCCTTCATCATATCTTCTACTTCCTTTCCAATTACCTTTGTTTTATGCACTCTCCTTCCTAAATTTCCCCACCATATGGTAAAAATACTCTAGTACAAAATTGAAGACAGACTTTCAGATCTTGAAGACAGAATCATGGCTAGCAATCATGACAGCAAAGATCTCTTGAAAATAACAAAAGATCAGAATGTAGCAATTGAACTGCTGCAAGATGATGTAAAGAAAAATAATAGAAGATTAATTGGAGCTGGTGAAAAAAGCAGTAGTCAACAGAAATAATACGTAGAAAAACTTTTTACAGAAGTATAGCAGAAAATTTCCCAATCATGGGAAAAGAATGTGACATAGAGATAAGAGAGGCATATAAAACTCCTAAAAACCATAGCCAATATAAATCTGAACCCAGGAATTCAGCATGAAAACAGAATATTAAAATCTGTTAGAGAAAATAAACTAATCACCTATAAAGGAAAGCCTATTAGAATCATGAAAGACTTCTCAGTGCAAACCCTTTAGTCAAGAAGAGCCTGGAGTAAAATATTTCAAGTTCTGAAATAAAACAACTTCTAACTTAGATTGATATATCCTGCAAAACTATCTTTCAAAATTAATAGAGAAATAAAGATACTTCTTTAACAAAGCAGTGGAAGAAATTCATGACCACCAAACTATCACTACATGGAGTACTGAAAGATACTTTAGACAGAGACAAAAAAACCGCAATTCAAGAACAGTAACAAAAAGAAACCACCAAGCAGAGCAACCAATTAAATAGAGGGGAAAACCAGTAGGGAACAAACAGCAGGAAAATAAATGACAAAGACAAGCCAATACATATCAGTTATTACCATAAATGTAATCACCAATCAAAAGAAATAGATTAGAAGAATGAATCAAGAAACAAGATCTAACAATATGTTCTATACAAGAAACACATTTAATAATAAGAAATTGATGAACTAATAAGAGTGGAAAACAATACTCCATGTAATAAGAACCTAGAAAAAAGAAGGGGCAGCTATTCTGTTTGCATACAAAGTGAACATCAAACCAAAAATGATCAAAAAAGATAAGAAGGTCATTACATACTTGTTAGGGGAAAACTCTAAGAGATAATAGTCATAAATATATAAGCATCAAATATGAGAGCACTGAACTATATAAGACAAATACTAACAGACCTAAAAAAATCAAATAAGCAACAACACAATTAGAACAAGGGACCTTAATACTCCATTATCAAAAAGGAATAAATCAACCAGATCAAAAATCAGGAAGTAACATAAATGAACCAAACCTGTGAAATAAATGGACTTAGTAGATATTTACATAGTATCCTACAGAACAACATAAGAATACACAGTCTTTTCAGCTGCACATGGGATGTTTTATAAATTAGCCTATAGCCCATGGAAAGTTAATATACTAGCCTAATAGAACATGCTTAAGTAAATGTAAAATAATTAAAATTATCCCATTCATATTTTCTGACGATAGTGTGATAAAATTGGAACTTACTGACAAAAGGAACTACAAAAACTCCATAAATGCATGGAAATTAAATAATACCCCCCTGAACAACTAACAGGTCACAGATTAAATCAAAGAAGAAATTAAATAGTATCTACAGTCAAATGAAAATACAAATACAGCTTACTGAGACCTGTGGGACAATGAAAGCAGTCCTAAGAGGAAAATTTATAGGGGTAAATTCTCACATCAGGAAAACACAATGAACGTACCTCAAACTCCTAGGGGAAAAAAAAAAACAAAACAGCAAGTGAAGCCCAAAACCCATACAAAGAAGGAAATTATGAAGATCAGAGCCAAAATTAATATAAGTCAGACTAAGAAAATGATACAAAGAATTAATGAATCACAGAATTAGTTCAATGAAAGAATAAATAAAATTGATAAATCCCTAGCCAACCTTCTGAGGATTTCATCCAAGAAATGCAGGAATGGTTCAATATACATGAATCAATAAGTGTAATACACCGTATCAACAGAGCCAAAGACAAAAATCACACAATCATCTCCATAGATACAGATAAAGTTTTTTTTTAAATAAAAACACTCATTCATGATAAAAACCTTACAGAAATTGGAATAGATGTTATTTACCTTAATACGATTAAAGGCATTTATGATAAACCAACAGCCAGCATCATATTAAATGGACAAAAACTGAAAGTTTTAAAACTTAAATCAAGAACAAGATGAGACTGTCTATTATCACCACTCCTATTCAATACAGTTCTGGAAACATTAGCTAGAACAATTAGATTAGAGATAAAATAAAAGGAATAAGGATAGGAAAGGAAGAAGTTTTTTTTTTTTAAAATTTTATTTAAGGAGAAAAAAAAAGCAGAGAAAGGGTACAAGTTATACAGATTTACAGAAAAAAAATAAACAGTAGGAAATCACTAGTTAATGGATATATTTTGTCATCTCAGAAACAATTGTTCAAGTTACAAAATTAAAGCTTATAAAGTGGACATTCCAACAGTGAGACTGCAAACAGTTCTGTTCAATGATCCAACAAAACTCAGTAATATCATTATCTATCTTATACACTTAAATATACATGCAGTTATATCGTTTACATCATTATTTGCAGATGACATGATATTCTGCGTAGAAGACCCCCAAAACTCCACCAAGGGACTTCTAGAGTTAATAATAACAACTAGCATAGCTGGATACAAAGTTAACACTCAAAAATTAATAGCATGGGCTGCACACAAAAAACAAACTCACTGAGAGAACAATTAGAGAAGCCACACCCTTCCTGGTAGCATCCAGAAAAGCGAAATACTTTAGGAATCAGTCTAAGTATGGAAATAAAGGATCTATACATTGAAAATTACCACACTCTGACAAAAGAGATTGAAGATGATATCAGAAAATGGAAAGACATCTCTTGCTCCAATGTAGTGGAAATGGCCATACTCCGTAAACTGTTTCACAGATGTAATGCAATCCAATCAAAATACCATCAGCATACCTTATAAATCTAGAGAAAACATTCCTAAAATTCATTTGACAACAGAAGTTACTCAGAGTAGCAAAGGAAGTTCTGGACATCAAAGGCAGGGCAGGAGACATCTTAATCCCTGACTTGAAATTACACTACAAAGCTACTGTGATAAAATCCATATGGTACTGGCAGAAAAACAGAACTGTGGATCAGTGGGACAGATGAGAAGATGCAGATGCAACTACAAAGACATTCAGCCACCTTGTTTTTGACAAAGGGACCAAATATGTTCACTGGAAGAAAATGAGCCTCTTTAATAACTGGTGCTGAAAAAAAGGCTTTCCACATGCCAAGGACTAAAAGTAGATGTATATCTATCACCGTGCACTTAACTAAAGTAAAAATGGGGCTGGGGATTTAGCTCGGTGGCATAAGCGCCTGCCTTGCAAGTGCATGGTCCTGAGTTCGATCCCTGGTACCAATAAAAAAAAATAAAGTAAAAATGGATCAGAGAGCTAAATATTAAAACAGAAACAGTAGATCTACCGGAAGAGAAAGGAAGTAGAAATCTTGAAGACATAGGGGTAGGCAGAGAGTTCATGTACAAAACCCAAACTTCATGGGAAACACTTCAAAGAATTAACAACTGAGATCTTATCCAATTAAAACATTTTTGTACATCAAAAGAAATCACAAACAGACAACCCAAAGTATGGGAAAAATTTTTAGCCACGTGGCCCTCTGACAGAGTATTTCTATGTAGAACATGAAAGAATTGAAAAAATTCAGACCCCCCAAATCAAAGACCCAATCTAAAAAGGGGCATCTGAGATGAATACACACTTCTCAAATGATGAAATACAAATAGCATATAAATATGCTAAAATTTTCAATACCATTAGTAACTCAAGAAATGCAAATGAAAACAAGACTGAAAATCCAACTTACCCCAGAAAGAATGGCTCTCATCAAAAATGAATCAATAACAAGTGCTGAAGGGCAGTGGGGGAAAGAGGAACCCTTCTTTACTGTTGGTTTGTATGTAGAGTGGTGCAACCATTGTAGAAATTAGTATGGAGATATTTAGAAAAATAAACCTAGGATTAGATGTACCATTAAATTCAGCCATTCCCTTTCTAGGTATTTTCTAAGAAGAATTGAAAACATCATATCACAGCAAAATATGTGCACCATGCTCATAGCAGCATAACTTATACTAGCTAAATCTCACAAACAACCCAAATGCCCATCAAACAAATAACAGATAAAATAAGATGTGATTTTTATATGATAGAGTACTACTCAGCTATAAAGAATGATAAACAAGGTTTTTGTAGGTAAATGGATGCAACTAGAAACCACATTCATAAGTTAAATAAATCAAACTTGCATGTGTAAATGTTGTATTGTCTCATTAGTGTAAGAAACTGAAATACTAAATAAGGATCCAGAATCTACAAAAGATATTCTGAAAAGGAAAGAAACTGCCCTGCAAATTGTATATGTATATATATACACGCAAAATAGCTAAGATAAGTGTACTACTAATTTGTTTTAATTCACTGAAAAGAACAGTTTGTGATTATATCATTTGATTAATTTTGCATGCCTAGATCTTGTAATCTGGCAACTACTTTGAGGATAACAATATGGAAAGCATTAATTGTTGTTAATTTCCTATTGAAATTCTGTGTTATTGTTTCTGTTATTTTTCTTTTAAATTAAAAAAATGAAACAAAACCAGAGACAATGAAAATGTAATAAAAATCCTCCTCACAGAAATAACGGCAGAAAACTTTCTAAATAGGGATAAAGAATTTGACATAAAATAAATGATGCATACGGATCTACAAACAACCATGAACAAAATAAATCTTCACCAAAGCATATAATAATCAAGATTCCAGAAATTTCAGAATGAGAACCAAATATTAAAAATTGTTAGAGAAAAGAAAAAAATTGCTTATAAATGAAAGCCTATCAGAATCACAGCAGACTTCTCAACATAGCTCTCAAGCCAAAAACAAAACAGTATAAGGGTACAAGTAATACAGAATTTCAAAAAAAAAAAAGTAAGAAAGCACTAGTTAATAGATTACATATTGCCATCTTGAAACAGTTGTTCAAGTTTCAGGATTAAAGCATTCAAAGTGGACATTCAAACAGTGAGACTGCAAACAGTTGTGTTCAATGATCCAATAAAAACTTAGTAATATGGTCATCTATCTTAACACACCTAAACACACTTGCAGTTGTATCCTTTAGAGCACTTTTTTTCCCTCTCTTTTTTACAACAACATTTACACATTTTGGGTTTTATTACTCCCATAGTTCTTATTACTTTTTTTTGGAAGAGAATAAAGCCAAATATGACAAAACAAAGCACTCAGTCAAAACAAAGGATGGACATAGTACATGATGTAAAAACAGAATACAAGGTAGTCAACAATGGCTACCATAATGCCTCTTGCTACCTTAAAAAGAATTGCCTATATCATTAGGTATAGTAAAATTGAACAAGACAATACAGAACAAGACCAATAAAGCCTAAACATTGAAGATATTACAGGACTTCAAAAGAAGCTAATAAAAAAAAAAGAAGCTAATCGTCCAACCAGAATGGGCATCATAGCGAATCTTATTGCCTTCAAAGTAGTTGTCTATACCCTCAAACTTGACACTATCAAACAGAACAGAACAGAGTAATATCAGTCAAAATAAGATGGTGGGAGCAATACAGGACTTCAAATCAAGTTAATAGGAAATCAAAAAAGTTACTATAATATATCCTGCTAATTTTTTTATTTTTTCCCTTAATTAAAATAATAATAATAATAAAATAAATAAATTTTTTAAAAAAGGGGGAGATTGAGATAAAAGAGAACATAGCAACATAACAATGCAGGTCAAAGCATTGTCAATTTCAGCAACCTAGTGCTTCACCACAAGATAACTCGTCTTAATAGTAGTTACCATAGTGTCTCTTTCCTTGAAATATTTGAGTATAACTTTGTTTACTGTGGCATCAAACATATCAAGGCAGTGTGAAACCATTCAAGAGGATGAAAGTATTACAGGGTATTTAGAACCAGCTAACGGAAAACAAATAATGGTTTCTATAATATCTCATTGCCTATAAAAATTTTTGTTTATACCATCACATATAATAAAATCCAGTAAGATACAACATAATAAAACCAATGGAGACAGAAGAACAACAGTTTGGTGGGACTTCAAAACAAGATGATATTAAATCCACTAGCTATTATGATGTCTTGTTTTCTTCAAAATAGCTGCTCATATCATCACAGGCAATAATATCAAACAGCCCAGAATAAAGCCATTCCAATTAATGAGTGAAAACTTAATAAGGCTTCAAAGCCACATAATGGGGAATCATGATTACCACATACTTTTATATATTTGAATCACTTCTTACAATAGGGAAACTATTCGGTATTCATACATGTGAGTTTGGTTTATTTCACTTATGAGTATGGGGTATTTTGAAAGAGAAAACAAAGACTGGAATTCCAAGAACATAAATAGAAAGGCAGGCCAAGCAATTAATAAGGGAAAAGACAGGGAACCAAACATGAAATAACATAAAATGATAAGCCAATATATATGAATTTTAACTACCAATGCAAATGGTTTCAATTCACCAATCAAAAGAAACAGACTGGCAGAATGGCTCAAGAAGCAGGATCCAACAATTTGCTCTATAAGAGAAACACTTTTAAAATCAAAAGAAACTTACAGACTTAAAGTCAAAGGATGGAAAGTAATACTCCATGCAACAAAAACTCTGAAAAAATCAGGGGTAGGGGTTTCTATTTTCAGACAATGTGAATCTCAGTCTAAGAGTGACCAAAATGTTATGACATGCTTGTTACGGAAAAACTTCAAGAAGAGCTATATATATATATGTCAATCATTCTGGTGTACCAAACTATGTAAAATAAATATTAAAATACATGAAAAATCAAACAAACACTAACAGAGCTGTAGTGGGGGAACTTAATACCCTACTGTCACAAACTGAAATTATCTCATGGACATTATCTTATAGGGAGCCCATCTGGAATTTGTTGCCATTCAGATGAGCTTATATGTTTAATACCAGGGAAAAATTATTGATATTCTAGTAAATAAATTCCAATCTGCCACTTACAGTGCAACCCATGGTGAGAATCAAAAGACAAAGACATATCTGCAGTTGTAAGGTGTCAAGGGTGTCTTAAGTCCAGTTGGAAAAATGGTCAACCAGAATAAAGGCCACATGCCAGGAACAAGCCTGAGTTTTATTAATTGGTGAAGACGGGAGAGGTGGGAAGTACATGAGTACTATGAGCTGGACTGGGTATGAGACACAATAGCATCTCTGTAATATGCAGAGAGAGGTATGCAGAAAGAGTATGGGATTCTGGTAAGAGGTAGCCTCTAAATCTGGAGTAATCTGCATCACATAGTTTGAGGAAGTATCTTGCAATTTGGGTCAGTTGCTTCAGCCCTCATGTCTGGCCTTTCTGCCCTGGGACCTCAGGGCTTCTTTTTTTAAGGCTTGATCCCAGCTGTCAGTGCAGCATCTCTTGGCCTAGCTATGTTTGGTAGTAGGGAGCTATAGATGGAGCATTACTGACCTGTTACATTGCTTCAAAGGGTACACATCAGTGCCCTGGCTAGATGCTTTTGCATTGCTTAAAGCTAATTGAGGGGGCAGAGTAATTTCTTAGCCGGCTCTTTACATCTTAGTACATGGAAGTAGGGCAAAGGTGAGCCATAATGGGACACATTGTTTTCTTTCAGGTGGATCTGTCCCAGTGGTCTTACACATCCTTTGATGATAGTGTAATGAAATTGAAATTAATGGTGAATGAAACCACCAAAATTACCTATCACATGGAAGTTAAATAACACCCTCCTGAAAAATGGGTCCAGAGGAAATGAAAGAAAAAAATTAAACAATAGGTCTACAATTAAATGATAACATTACCACAACATAGTGGAACTTTTGGGTTGCAATGAAAGCAGTCCTAAGAGGGAAATTCACAGCAATGAATTCTCACATAGGAAAACAGAATGAGCTAAAATAAGCAGTGTTGAACAGAAAACTTTTAGGAAAAGAGCAAATCAAACCCAATGCTCATATGAGAGTGAAAATTACAAAGATCAGAGCAAAAACTAATGCAATAGAGACAAAGAAAACCACAGAAAAATCAATGAGTTGAAGAGATAGTTCTTGGAAAGTCTAAATAAAATTGATAAGCTCTTAGCCAACCTTATAAAAAAGAGGAAATAAAGGATTCCAATTCATGCAGTTTGGAATTAAAAGGGCAAAATTATAATGTTTGTCTTAGTTACTTTATGCTCGTCGCTGAGACAAAATACCTGATGCCCAAGTTGGGAAAGAAAGATTTATTTCTTACACTTTTTGGAGGTTTCAGTCCACACTCAGTTGGCTCCAAGACAGGCGGGCATGGCTGGACTGCCATTCATGGTGGCTGCAAACAGCAAGCTGGAACCAGCAAAGAGAGAAACACACACCTTCTTCCTGCCATTACATCACATCCTGGCCCCACCCCTATATGGGTGGAGCACTGACACCATCAATCCAAGCACTATACAAGGAACCATCACAAATGAACAATGCAAACTCATAAGGCCTGGGGGACACAACATAAACCATGACATTCCACCCCTGGCCCCCAGGACTCATGTACATCCTTTATACAAAAGACATTTAGTAAACCTCCAAGAGTTGCCAAAGTCCTAACAGCTTCAACATTGCTGAAAAGTCCAAGTCCCAAGTCTCCTCCAAGATCTATGGCAAACTCTTAATTGTAAGCCCCTGTACAAAAGAAACAAGGTTAAACATTTCTGAAATGCAAAGGCACAAGATAAACATTACCATTCCAAAAGTTACAAACAGGAGAATAGAAAGCATTCGAAACAAAGCAATTCCAACATCCAGCAGGGCAAACATTAAGCCCTAGAGTTCTACACTCAGCATCTGAAGCAATCTGGTTGCAAGTTCCAAAAGCCTTGGGTGATTCCACCCCGAGGGCACTTCTGGCGATTTCAACTCCCGCAGCTTTTCTCTTAAATCTTCTCTGCTCGCTGTTTGCAGCTTTCCTTGGATCATCCACATTCCTGGCTTTTCCAAACTTCTGGGGTCTCCACTGCACCTTCGGCTTCACCTTCACAAATTGCCCTCTCAGGGGCACACTGCTTGGCCTCCCAGGGCCTTTGCAATCGAGGTGGAAGCCGTCTTACCCTCAGAATTCGTGCATTTTCCTTGCACCTAAAATCAACACCTTGTGGATGCCACCAAGGTTTGTTGCTAGCTGAAGCAGTAGCCAGGCTTTTCTCTCTCTTGGCTGTAGGGGTCAGTTGCCAGCATCACAGGACTCTGTTTACCTGATTGTGATGAAAAGCTTCTCTGTGTTGCCGCCATTCTGGAACCTCAACGTGGCCTCTGTCGCCATTCTGTGACCTCACGTGGCCTCTGTCGCCATTCTGAAACCTCACTTGGCCTCTGTTGCCATTCTGGAGCTTGGCACTCTGTAGCTTTTTCCTCTGAGCAAAATTTTTCATCTTTGCTGTGAGGCTGCACAGGGTGGGGACCTGTTTCCTGGGTTGCCCCGGGGCCATCTTTCTTATCTCTCTGTTTCTCCTCAGGAATCAAAATTTCAACTCTGTCTTTACAATCTACATCCTTCCTGGAATCTTCCTTCAGGCCAAACTCACAGCATTGTACATTATCCTGCTGGGCTCTTTGCTCCTGATTTGAGACATAAAGCTGGCTTAAGGGCCCCAACAATAGCCATGCCACAGCCTCAAGGTTCGATTGCTTTTTAATTTCTTTCTCAAGATTAATCAGTCCATTGCCCTTTGTCTCAGTCTCAGGCAAAGTCTCTGGGCAGGAGCACAATGCAGACAAACTTTCTGCCAAGCCATAACACACATCATGTGGAGTCCAACAACCAATGCAGTCCTTCCCAGCAGAAACCTCCCAAGCCTGGTCTTTACCATGAAGCTTTCTATCATCAGCCTTCTGGTCTTCTGAGCTCTGACCAGAATCTCCTCTACAGAACAGCCTAAGCTGTTCCAGCTCTATGCATCCAGGTGACATGTCCAAAGCTTTCCAAACTCAGTCCACAAGCCATTTCCAAATCCTTTTGAAAAACGTGGCCAGGTATACTCACAGCAAAGGACCCCACTCTCGGTACCAAATTTCTGTCTTAGTTACTTTATGCTCATTGCTGAGACAAAATACCTGAAGTCCAAACTGGGGAAAGGAAAGGTTTATTTCTTACAGTTTTTGGAGGTTTCAGTCCACACTCAGTTGGCTCCAAGACAGGTGGGCATGGCTGGACCGCAGTTCATGGCGGCTGCAAACAGCGAACTCGAACCAGCAAAGAGAAAGATACACCTTCTTCCTGCCATTAAATCACATCCTGGCTCCAGCCCTATGTAGGTGGAGCACTGACACCATGAATCCAAGCATTACACAATGAACAATGCAAACTCATGAGGCCTGGGGGACACAAACATAAACCATGACAATGATCCTGCAGAAATCCAGAAGATCATCATACCCACTTTGGTAATCTGTAATAAGCTGGAAGAGATGGCAGATTCCTAGACATTTATGAATTGCCAAAACTGAATCAAGAAGATATGAAAATTTTACATAATCCAATTTCTATGAAATTGAAAATACAGTTAAAATCTTATGAACAAAGAAAAGCCAAGGTCCTGATGGATTCACTGCTGAATTTTGATGGATTCACCAATATGAAATTTAGGAAAGATCTCGTATCACTAATGCTGAAACTCTTGAATGAAATAGAAAAGGAAGCAATTCTTTCAATATCATTTCTAAGGAAGCATTACCCTGATACCAAAGTCAGAGAAGTGCCCAACTGAAAAAGAAAACTAGAGGCCAATCTGCCTAATGAACATAGATGTAAAAATCCCTAATAAGATACAGGCAAACAGAATGCAGCAAATCATTAAAAAGGTTATACAACATAACCAAGTAGAATTCATCCCAGAAATGCAGAGATGCTTCAACATAAATAAATAAATAAATAAATAAATAAATAAATAAAAGTAATATGTCATATCAACAGTGTCAAGGACAAATTCACATGATCATCTCAACAGATGCAGAAAAAGCATTTAATGAAGTCCAACATCCATTCTTGATAAAACCTCCTGAGGAAAATTGGAATAGATGGTGTTTATCTCAAAATAATAAAAGTCATTTATGACAAACCAAGAGCCCAAATCATACTAAATTGTCAAAAACTGAAAAGAAAGTTTTATGCTTATATTGTCTGATCAATTTTTCATGCCAGCATCTTGTAATCTGAATAACTACTTTGAAGATAACAATACACAATGTGTTAACCATTCTTAATCTCCTATTATCTTGTTTTGAAATTCTGTACTCTTGTTTTTATTTTCTCTTTAAAATAAAAAAAGCTTTTTATGAAAATACATTGCTTTCCTTAGAAAAACTAAAGTGAAAGGATATGCCCTGAATTAAACTGAATCCTAAAGCTTATAAATTCTTTTATGAGGAAGCAACCCATAGAAATGGAATAAAAATGAATATGAAATGAAAATGAAAATAATAAAATAACAATGGTATAGATCAAGGTATTGAGACGCTATGTGAGGTTTGACCATTTCTCCCAGCTTGTGAGACACTTATCCACACATCTGAGAAACAAAACCCATCTTTACTCATGTTAAAAAAAAAGACACGAGGGGGCTGGGGATTTAGTTCAGCGGCATAAGCCCCTGCCTTGCAAGCAGGCAGTCGTGAGTTCCATCCCTGATACCAATAAAAAGGAAAAAGACGGGGGCAAAAAAAAAAAGACACCGTGTAATAAAAAACAAATAATTGCTATGAAATCTTGGGAAAATGTCATAAACAGATAACTGCTGAGCCAACAATTTGGGAGCTAATTTTATATAAAAGTAGAATAGAACAAGATGAGATGGTATCTACAATATACTGAGAAAGGTTCTGCCTGTAATAACGTAAGCAGTGAAAAATGCTTACGCAAATTTTTTTCCATTCTAAACATTTTTGTCCAGAATTATGTTAATACAATTCATTATTATACACTGGTCTACGTTTCTCATTACTACAAATAATATACATAAAATTTTCAAAAAATAATGTTATTGTTTGCTAGCATCATGAATAGAGCCATTTTTTGTTTAAATCTTTCTAAAGCTAATCTATTGTAATGCATGTAAGTCCATATAAAGATTTATTTCATCAAATTGGTAACAGTGAACAGTTTATTATCTTAGGAAAGTTAATCAGTTTTATACCTTGCACAAAAAAATTTATAGCAAATGGAAATGACTTATTTTCTTGAGATGATTTTTCATGTAAGGAATATATTAAATGTTGGTATTTAGATGAACTATGCGTACTGCCTAAGTGAAGTTAACTTAAATTTATAGTAGACAAGTGAATATACAAGTGCTAATGTAAATAAACCACATCTTTAAAAGTTTCAATTAACAAAAATGCTAAAAGTACTAATTTGTAACCAAAGGAAGAGATTAAAAAGTCTCTTTTTGACAAATTTAAGGTAACTTTAATTCATTGTTAAATTTATTTATTTTTAAACTTAATACATGAATATTCTTTGTAGGAGGTTTCTAGATTTGTGAAATATGAAGAAGTTAAAACATGCAATAGTTTATTTATATACTACTCTTGACATTCTGTGTCTAGCTTGTTTTGTCAGTTTCCATTTTTTAAAAAGAGAAGAAAGAAATGAAAAGTCATGCTTTTGCTAGTGACTGAAAGTGCTGATGTTTGTGTTAAGAAACATGCAAGCATGTTCTACTCTCAAGACTACTATTTTAGGTAATAAAATTTTCATTCTAATTTATTTTGCATTAACTAGACATATGTATGTAGATGCATAAAAACTATGGGAAAGATTATGGTTTAATGTTTTAAATCAATGAAAATCAAATACATTTTCTAAAGTAACCATTTTTCTACTTTCTGAGTATTTATTAAATTACAGGGAATAACGTGAGAGAAAAGAGAAGTGATTTGTGAACATAAAGTTGAAATCACTCTGCTATAAACAAATGTGTGCATAAAACAACATTGAAAAATATAAAAAGGGAGTGAAATACTGCACAGTGGTCCCAGCTTCTGACATCTCTGCAGCTGATACTGCCCAAATGATACATAGTGGAGTAAAACTACAAAAACGACCAAACCAAGCCAAATAAAACCAAACAATATCTTGTCATTGATATGGTATTTGTTAAAGATGATTTCACAGCTTTGGGCCCTTTTGGCAGATGTGACTAGCTACCGAATAACAGCAAATTTCCACTCCAGAAAAATCTAGACTTGTATCAGTAGTTGAAGCCTTCTGGAACAATAACATGATTCCATGTTACACATTATTTGACTTGGCTAATAAATATAATTATTATTAGATGACTTGTATAGCAATTGAATCTATGAATCCCATATAATCTGGATAAAGCCCAGTAACTCTAAATCTTGACAAGGTCACTTTGGTCTGATGCTAAAATTTCTCTAAAAAAAAATTCATTTGGTTTTAAAATCTAATATCTTTAGCATTCACTGGATGAAGTTAAGGTGGCCGGGTGTTGCCAGTGCTGGGTCTTTGTAAAATCATTTCAATTCCAGACTTTTTTCTCCTTTATTTTTGGTATTGGGGATGGAACTCATGAACTTGTGCTTGTCAAGCAGGCCCCAGCTGAACTCCTGACTTACATGAAATAGCAAGATTAAATTGAGATACCCTGTACAAAACTCTGCTAATTTCTATAATCATGATCAATTTCTTTCCTAACTACTAACTTTGCAATGCCACAGAAATCTGATACTAGCTGCTATTTTTCTTCTTCTTTTTACTCTATTTGTGAACTCTGGTATAGACCAAACCTTTTTGTAGTATTCTAAATTTCTCTAGAATATTAAAAATACTTTTTACTTACAAAATAACTCAAAGTTCAAAATATATGGGAATGATATCAACAAAAACAAAAATAAAGCAAATGGCCTTTTAAATTCCCATTTTCACTGTGTGCTAAGAAGACCATAGTCTTTGTGAAAGAGCTGGTTTTCTATGACTATGTCTCACTACTTAAAATCTGCTATTTGGTATTAACATTTTAGAATGTCTTGTCTTGGTGGGTCAATAGTCCTGGAAGGGTGCATATTCTTATTTTAACTACCTATTTTTAACACTTGGTGGCCAAATAGCAGCCAGCAAGATTTATTTCTAAAAAGCAGTGTCATTGAGGTTAAATTTTTCTTCTAACTTTCATTTACATAAAATTTTAGCAAGTACTTAGTACCAAAGATTAGGTATTTCAGCTTGGTATGTGCTTAGAAAAATCACGATGAATACGACGGTGACATACTGAGATGTAGTTGAAGACGACTAGCTTGTGGCCCTGTTAAAACTGAAGAGCTGTAAAGGAGGGAAGACAGCAATAGATGACTGGATATATATCATGTGGTACAAGCATAATGCAGTATTATTCCACCATGAAGGAATGGAATTTTGCTATTTGCTGTCTTAAGAACTTTGCAAATATTAAGGCAAATGAGTTAAGTGAGAAACAAAATGTCAAACTGTAAATTCCATTTATATGAAGTACTGAGTAGTTAAATTAATAGAAAGTATTATAGAGGTTATCAGGGGTTTCCAGGGGTTGGGGAGGAGTGGTTAGAAGTTAGTCTTTAGTGGATACAAAGTTTCATTTAAGGACAGTCCAGTTGTTAACCTCTAGTGATGATGACTGTACAACTCTGAGATTGTGCCCATGCTGACGAATTGAGCAGTTTAAAATGGTGGAATGATAGATTTTGTGCTATACCTATTTACCACCACACAGAAAAGATGGAGGATGAGTTACTGTCCTCACAAACCCACTACGTCTCTGTCTTCTCATTTAAAAAGTGCCCGTTGTGCCAGGCACTGCTCCCTGAGCTAGGAACACAGCAGGTTTCTGCCTCTTGGTGCTGACCTTTTACATGATGATTAAAATGCATAAAATTGGAATTTATTATAACTAAAATAACTAGCGATACATTTGCCTAGAAAAGGATTAATGCAATATTATACTATCTACTATCATTTGTTGTGCACCGTCCAGCTGGGCGTGGCTCTGGGTACCTATTTTGAATCTCTACAACCGCTGCAGTACTAAGGTTTTGGGATGAGCTGGGAGTAAAGACCCCCCCGGGCAGCAAAGCCACACTGAGAGCTGCTGCAGACGGGTGTCAAGGATCCTGCCCAGCTTGTGCTGCTCATAGAGCAGGCCCAGATGCAGGACATCCGGGGGGGTCCAATAGGATACTCAAAGAGTTCTGGGTGGGGGAGGTGGGATGTGTTAAGAAATTGAATCAGATACCTGCCCAAAAGAAATTAATGGTCTAGCTTTGGGAAGCAAAATAAAGCATAACAAACCGAGGCACAAGATGGAAGGAAATCTCTAGAATTTCACTTAACTGTCTCTTATAAATTGTTTTGGGCCACAGTGAAATTTTTTAGGGCTGTTTTAATGAGCATTACTGTTCCTTGGGATCTTGGTTGTTTTTACATTTTGTGATTAGAATACATTGTTGAGCTTTTCTTGAACAAGCGCATGACTGGATAAACAGCCTGATGGACACGAGGTGAGGTCTGGAACTTCTGAAGAAACTCAGGCCTTCCAGGGGCAAAAGGCAACTCAGGAAAATGCAGAGCTGAGGTGAGAATGGCTGCTCAAGGGGAACTTTCTGTGATGATAGAAAATATCTGTCATTTCCATTTCTCAATACAGCAGCCACTAGCAACTCATAGAAGCTGAGCACTAAAAATGTGGCTAACCGGGCTGAGGAACTGGGTGTTTAACTGAAGTTGATCTTCACTTACCTTTAAGGTACGCTTGATCAATAGATGCCATCTGGACAGCACAGTCAGAGCCAGTGAACACATTGAAAAGGTCTTTTATTGCATAAGTTAGAGAAAACCCAGGAAGACAGACCCTGCTTCAGTTTAATTATTATGAGAAGCAGTCTCCTCCATAGAAAGAAAGATGGTCATGTGTTCTACTGCTTAACTTGATACAAATTATGGAGCAGCTTTGGCTGGCCACCTGAACTGGGCCACAAAGGCGAATTCAAGTCCTCTGGCATTGTGTGTGACACATTAATAAAAGGAAAGAAATAATCTTAAAACTTCATAGCATGAAATTTATACATTACTTTAATCCAGAAATGTACTGTTATAGCAGCTATACTGTGATACTATATTTGCTAGAAAGCTAGAAACTGTGGAGCAGGGGACAGGGTTTTGATATTCCAGAAAGTGCAGAAAACCCTCTGCGTCTGGTGGTTTGATAGATGTTAAATCCTATGGCTACCAATAACAACTGTATGACAAAAGATTTATATTTCATTACAGTACTTTTGGGTAACCTGTCTTCAAATGACAGTGGTGTTCATAAAAGCTGTTCAGTGAAAAGGTAGTGTTCTGCAAGGCCACACATCCACAAAGACTATATTACTTGCATTTCCTTGGGATGAGATCAGTTATACTAATAAGCAGTGCCAATTGGAGGGAAAAGCATGTGTGTTTGGGTGTGTACACACATATGCACATGTGTACCTATAAGAAATGACTCCAACAGACTCAAATTCTAATGGGATGATTTATGTTTTCTGTCACCCTCATATAAATTGTTTTCTTCTCTTGCTTTCTTGGTCACATCTGTTATGTAATCTCTGTCATTTGTAGTCTTAAACTTTTTGTTTTTCCTTTATACTTCAGTTTCTACTCGTCCATTTTTTCCTGTTTTTATCACATCCATGTAGATACTCATGTACACAGCAGTATGCAAGGGGAAAGGAGGAATAAAATCTAGAATTTGTGATTGATTCCTAGTATAATTGTGGGATTAAGGCTGTGTGATTGCTGGATCACTCCACAGGCACCACCCTAATCCCAGAAATTTGGACAAGATAAAAGGGGCAGAAAGAGGCTTCTTTCCCCCTTTTGTTCTTGCTGCTTTTTCCGTCTTCTGACACCATGAATTGTTGCCCCTCTGCTATGTCACCCTGCCTTGGAACCAGCTGATTTTGGACTGAAACCTTTACAATCTGTGAGCTAAATAAACCTCTATAATCTGTGAGCTAAATAAAGCTCCTTTAACTTTGGGTCTCAGGTATTTTATCTCAGAAACCAGAGAAAAGTACGAAGACACAGATGCTATATTTAGAACATAATCTTTTCTTTCTTTTTTTAAGTTTCAGGTGACTTAAACAAATTTGGGTGGGATAAAACAAAGCTTTGGTTCTTTTCACATGTCTAGTGCAGCACATAGTACATGATGAGGGCAGCAGAAAGGATAGCGTCACTGCTATTGCACAAAAACCAATAGTAAACCAGATGCAAGCCTGCACCAAGGAATTTAGAAGGCGATGTTTATTGGTCATAAGACAGATGGGCTGGGGGACAACTGACAACATCCAAATCACCAGCAAAGAGCTGGCATTGAGTCCAGTTTAAATATAGTTTACAAGCAGGAAGTACAAAGCATTCTATGATTGGCTACATGGATTGAATTAAGTCATATGTTTTCAAGCAAACTAACACTCTAAATACATTTGTTTAAAAATAATTGTTTACCAATAGGAACATCCTGGAGATGAGAGGAGGGGGTTCAAGTGGAGCAAGCAGAGCTAAAAAGTGTCCTTGACTGGGTTACTTTGCCCCAACCAAAGTCCCTGGAGCCAGTTAGAAGCAGTATATTTAACTAAGCAATTTAACTAAGGAAAACATAAGCTGAGAATAGTCAAATTAGCCCAGTTCATTATCAAAAGAAGAGCAGCTGGACCAAGAAAGTTGAGGCTGACTGAGTTTGTCAGGGTGTTTACATGGCAGACAGCAGGAATATAGGCAAAGGGTGCTATTTGAATTTAACTTGCTATAACACATTTATAAGATTGTTATTCTATAACTGTGTTTTATTAATCATATAAATTGTCCTTACATTTTCCCCTGATCTTGCTACAGAGGACAATCTTCTTCCTCAGTTTCCCTGGTCTCTTTAGTACTAAGGAGCTGATAAGAGCAAGTAACTTGTACAGGGAGTTGGTGATGCATAGCTTCCATGCAAGAAGTATGTCAGGATATGAATCATGCAAGAGACTAAAAGAAGAATTGCTAAAATAGCCATTAGGGTCCCAGAGTGGCTCTGTTCCATGAGGGGACAGTCAAAAGTTCCCCACCAGTAAGAACCTCCCATAACATTTGAACCCCGTGTCTGAGGTCTTCCCACAGCTGACAGGAATTCTGTCTTATTATTCTTGACTTGTTAGCATACTAACAGCATTTCTTCTCTAGAAATAGGCAGGAATCTCCATACTGGGCTCTCAGGAGAGCTAGGGCTCTTTAATTCTGGAGAATGACTGAATCCAAGAAGTTTATTTGGTCCTGCAGTGTGTCTTAGTGAGGTCTGTATGCTGGCAACAGCTCTAGCAATTTAACCACTTAACTGTGAGTATTGCTGTTTGCTTACACCTATAGCTGAGGCACCGAGTGTCAGACTCTCTACTATTGCTAGCCCAGCTAATATGGGCATTAACACTGGGTCACATTTTTAATGTGACTGATAGGTATGTACAACTCCTTATCCTGAGTAAACAGAGAGGTCAGTACCAGAAAATCAAGGGCATAAAGACTCATTTTGGTGCTATCAAACACTGTCCTGAGTGGGGCTGACAGAGAACCCGAGATGAGAGTCAACACATCTATACAGTCAGCAGAAGCATTCTGGCCTTTACTGGCCAGAAATCAGGAAATGTCTCCCCATATCATTGTTGGATGGGGCTGGAGCAGGCAATCAGGAGCACTAGTTGCATTAAGTTCAAACTTACTGCAAGTGAGACCTAAAACTCAAGAGGAAAAGACTAAAACAGGGATACTGAGCCAACAGTCTTTGCTTAAATCTGGGTTTGCAGCCTGAAGGACTGATGGGTACTCGATGCAGGAGATCAGGAGTCAGAGGCCCCATATAATTTGCAACAGGTGCAGGGGCCAATGGAAATACTAGTGGCCTTGGAGAAGGAATCTTAATACGGGATCTGAATGCAGAGGGCATCCAGACCTTTATGAGTCTGACATTCAGTCTTGATGGGAGGGAACTGAATAGTATACAGTAAAGGGTTACAAGTTCCCTTCTAGTAGGTCAGTCTAGAGGGATGTTGGGCTAACTGACCATCTTTGAATCTGCCCCAGTCTGTAACACAATCCCATTTGGGACAGAACACAGATGAGTACAATGTTTTGTTTGTCATCATTCTGGACAAACATACTTGTTATTAGACCAGTACTCTTGTTCCCAGTTTAATTCTCCATATTCTGAGGAAAGGTGATAGTTTTCCCTGTCTGGAAAATTAGCCTGAGTTTGACATGCATAAAAACACAAATCTGCTTTAGGCTGTGAAGGAGTCCCATTTGGTCTAAGTATAATCTTGGGGTTTGTGCATTCAGTTTGGGACTGAAGTCCTCAATGTCTCTAATTTCCATACACTCCTAAGATGTTAATACATATAATCCATGGGAGTGTCAGTTTTACTTTAGGTGTAGGCAGCTAAAGGTAAGTGTCCTAAGAATTATGTTTATCTAACAGAAGACAAAGACGGCCCTTCTATGCGGTTTCCAGTCTGCCAGAGTCGCAAATCAGAGGCTAACACTGAGATTAACAGATGTGGAATTAGAAACCAAGCAGAGTAACAATACATTGGATTTACAACTTAGCAAAACAAAGTAAGATGCCTAGTAAAATAGTCACTCCAGTGTTGAAGAGAAAGAAGGCAGCTTTATGGAGAGCTTTCCAGTCCTCTGGGATACAGCCCAAAGTATAGCAAGCACTGAAATCAACGAGAAAAGGAAAATTAAAACCCAACTGGTGTGACAGAAAATCAGCCAATCAGGACAGATTCTGCAATGTGTAATGTTTGTTCCACCTTCAGCCATGTACTGACCTGCCAGCTTCCGGAGTGGCAGTGGCAATGTTTTGAGTGTGCTGTCCCTTCAAGCTCATCTCTAGGGGTGTTGACTCACCAGGGCAGGTCTTCTAGCAGTCATCTGGATGGGCTTGCCTGATCCTGGAGTGATGGATCCAGGGCTGACCTGTTGCCACTTTTACTGCATAGGGGGTAATAAAAACAATGAGGAAGGGCCCCTCCAAGTTGGGGTTAGTGGATCCTTTTCCCAATCTTTCACCTAAACCACATCATCTGGGTTATATGTGTGTGCAGGCATGTCAGTGAATATGGGTGGACTCTCTGCTATATCTTATATATCTGGGAGAAAGTTTTTCCTAAATGAATAAGCTGTTCTTGTAAGGTCACATTTCGCAACTGGTATAAATTCCTTTGGAGGCCTTTAATCAATGGTTAGGGCTCTCAAGCAGGACTTCAAAAGGGGTGTACTCAGTGGATTCAGGGCGATGTTCTGACTTTTATGAGGGTCACAGGTAACAAGTTCACCCATGGTGTCTGGGTTTCTTGGTAACACTTTGTCAGTATCGACCTTAGGGTTCTGTTCATTTGCTCCATCTTACAAGATGTAGGTGACATGGAGATTCCATCTGGTTCTTAGTTCCTCGGCTAATTTCTGAATTATTTCTGCCACAAATCATGGCCCGTTGTCACTGCCTATAATCAGAGGCGGCCCCTATCTGAGAATAATTTCTCTTAACACTACTCTGCATATCTCAGAGGCCATTTTCAGTCCTTAGTGGGAATGCCTCTGGCCAACCAGAATAAGTGCAAACAAGAACAAGCAAATACTTGTAGTCCTGGCATGGTTAACTTCAGTGGTCTATTTGGAGAACCTCAAATGGAAAAGTCCTGTGTGTTGAATTCCAGGCAGTGGCTGAGGACTGGCTGAGGCCTTGGTCCTTGTACAAATCTTTTTTTAATGGCTGCACAAACTGCTGACAATATGGGAATATAATATCAACCCAACAACAGGGTCTTTCCTCCATGGGTGATTTCATGGTGTTGTTTGACCCAGGCATTTTAACTTTTTTGGAGTTATCATCCAATGGAATGATGATCCAATTGTTTGGTGTGGACCAGACATCATTTGGGTCCTCATCGGCTCCATCCTGCTTTACCTGCTTTATTTCTTCTTCAGTAAAATGGAGAGGACCTTTGTACAGGTAAAGAACAGTTTCTGATGGAATTTCATGTTGACTTTCTAAATTCTTGACCAAATTATTTTTCTCTGCAAGATATGGCCTCAGCAGTGTGGGAGAGGTCCTAATTGCTTTATGATTACCAAGAGTGACAGTGTCTTTTACTTTCTGGTGTCCTTTGCCATGGATAACAACTACTTTTATAAGCTTCCAAATTTCAGTCAGAAGTTGAGAGATTCTATCCTTGTTTAACTTGTTTTCCTTCAGCAGTCAGGAGTCTGCATTCCTTGACAACATCCCATGGACATGGACCGTAGCAAAGGCATAACGAGGATCTTTATAAATGCTCACATTATCTTTTGCCTGACTGAGGTCCTATGAGTGCCCACAGCTCAGCTCATTGAGCTGAACTTCCCCAACTTGGGGAAGAGGTCCATCCCTGAGCATCTCCTTGGCAGTCATAACAGCAGAGTGTTAGCTCTGTGCTGTCCATTTTTAACAGGCTGCTTCCGTTTGTAAACAAGGTGGACTCAGCATGTGCCAAAGGCTCCACCTTGTGGTCAGCGTGGCTAGCGAAGTGTAAATGCAACACAATTGTGATCTGGCCTCCAGAGCTCTATGAGCAAATAGGTGGCTAAATTCAAACTCTTAACTGGCTGAAAGTGAGTGAGGGATTCCCAAAAAGCAGTCCTTGGTACTGTGGGATGCAGCGGCTTGACAGGTCGCTCAAGAACAGCATGTAGCAGTCAGGTTTGCCCCAAAGTTAGTCAGCCTCTTTAGTCAGGAGGGCAGTTATTGCCAATGCCTGTGAACAGGGGCCACCCTCTGGATATTGAGTATAAAGTCTTAGACACGTAGGCAGTTGGTCTTCCCCAGGGTCCTGCTGTTTCTCATGCACAAACAAGTTGAAGGGATGAGTCACATCTGGAAACTCTAAGGCCGGAGCTGCGGCCAGAGCCCCTGTGATCTATTTGAATGTCTTAGTCTCTTCTAAAGTCCAATTTATTACTTCTCTTTCAGTTGTGGGCTTATAAAAAAAATCGTGTCATAAAGTGATCTGGCTTTTTCCAAATTTAGCAGAAACTAGCTTCCCCTAAAACTCTCTGAGTCCCTTTTTGTTGTGAGGCCATCAAATGGAGCAAATCACTTCTTTTATTTGGCTCTTGGATAGCATCAGCTATCTTAGACATGTGGATACCCCCCCCCCCGATTTTATTCCCTCTAGGAGTGCATTTCAGTATCTAGTCAAAGCTGTACTTCCAGCTTTAGTGTTAAAGTCCCAATCCAGCAGGTTAGCAGAGAAGGCAGTATTCACCCAGGCCTTTGGGTCAGCAACATTCTCTGGAGTGTTAGTCCTCAGCCAAGCTTATCCATTCTCCAAAATGCAAGCTTACTCTTTCATGCTAAAAAGGATCAGGAGAATTTGTCTGCAGCTCTCCCAAGATGGCCGATGTGTCTAGAAGATTGTGGTCAAGAGATTGACCATGGCTTGGGGCTTTTCTGAATATGGTGGGCTATGATGTTTCCAACTGAGAAGATCATTGGAGCTAAGTGGCTGGTAGTAGTATGCGTGGTTGATTTGGTTCCCCTATGCCGGGGCATCCCTGAACAGGCATCTGAAGATTCAATGAGCAGAGCCAGTAACTAACGGGACTAGGTTCAGGCAGCTCCTCATGAGGAGAAGTCAGAGAGGAGGGGGCAGTAGAATCAGGCTATGTAAGTGGCAACTGGTCTGGAGCTGCAGCTGCCTCTAGAGGTGGTGGAGGGTCCGGCAGGTTTGCATGGCTGCACATGTATGGAGGAGGGAAGTCATCATTGTCATGATCATCAGGCAGGATAGGATAAATCTTTTTGGTTTTAGACTTTGGAGTCTCAAGGACCCCTCCAAACAACAGACAACGCCAATTAAAGAGAACTATCCCAGCAGAAAGTCTCCAGGTATCCTCAGCTGTGGGCTGTCTTGCCCCTTGAGATGTCTCCTTGTTCTCAGTTCAGCCATGCCCAGGCCATGCTATAGCCCTGCATGTGTATTCATCTTCAGCGGCTCCAACAGGAAAGCTTGCAAAACAACTGTGCTGATAGGGACTGACCATAGTGCCAGTGACCTCAAGTGACCCCGGCAGGCTTACTCTGAGACTGCTTGAAAGCATGTCGTGTTTCTTTTTTTTTTTTTTTTCATTTTTATTGGTAGCAGGGATCAAACTCACAACTGCACACTTGCAAGGAAGGCGCTTATGCTGCTGAGCTAAATCTCCAGCCCTCAATGTCATGTTTCTTTAAAGTACAATAATTCAAAACATAACAAGCGTATTACCTTAATACACAAGTTATTTGATACGTAAGTACTAATGTACACAACAATCTCTGCAAATGTGCACATGTACAAATATAAAGTTAAAATCATAAACATGCATTTAAGATAAATGGACTTTAAACAAGAAAACTGCCTTAATAGCTTACACTTTAAAAAATATTTTACACTGAGATTCGCTAAAAAAAACTCTAGCAGTGGGATCACTCTATGAGGAAGGAAATGAAAAGCAGCATATGAAAGGTGCCTGCACCCCATATTTACTGTAGCCCTTTTCATAACAGCCAAGATGTAGGGTCAGTCAGTGTGCACTAACAGATGTGTAGACAAAGAACTCATACACACACCATGGAACGAGCTCTCAGGCAGCCTCAAGGTGGCCTAATGAGTTCACTGCCTTTGAGTAAGTCACTATGGGCAAACCTGCCTTGTAGGTTGTGCTAAACTAATTCTTTCAGGGTATCTAGAGCCTTTTCTTAGGAACCACGTCACCCAGAATCCACACTTATTAACAGCAATCAATAAACCATTAATGTGTAAGAGACATCCTTACTTGCCGTTCAATTATTAGCCAAAGTAGTTAGGAAAAGAAGAGTCTTCAAGTGTCCCAGGAACTGCTGTTCTCAAACTGTACTGGGCCCTATTTAAGGGTCTCCAATCCTAATCTATTCACATTCATTGGATAAAGTAGTACACAGGGGGAGGAGCAAAGGGGGTGCGCTTCCCGCAGAGGAGCCCACGGCATCCCCAGGAGCCTGGTGCCTGCCCAGCTCCCACACAGGGGGGGGGTGCAGTACAGTGCGCCTCCTTAGTAGTCTTCCATGGGATCAGAGCCCATCCTATGCACGAAGGTAACATGGAGGCCAAGGAGTGAAGGCTCCTCAAAGCCCACTGAATGAGTAGATTGATTTACTTTCAACTAACAAGAAATGAGAATGTGGGGCTGGGGATTTAGCTCAGCGGCATAAGCACCTGCCTTGCAAGCCGGCGGTCGTAAGTTCGATCCCCGGTACGGATAAAAAGAAAAAAAAGAAAAAAAAAAGGTGTTAAAAAAAAAAAAAGAAATGAGAATGTATTTTGGGTGGAATGATTGACATGGATCATTCTGGAATATTTTTAAGCCTATTGTTAAAAAGAATTTTAATATAAAAAAAGAATTTTAAAATATTATATTTATGTATAATAGGTAAATACAAGCATTTTAACCTCTGATTGAAAAAAAATGAGTCTTGTATGTTCTTATTCTGCTTCAAAAACAGTGTGGACTTTTGCTCAGTAAATTCTCAAGCTATTCACTTTCCTAGCTCCACAGACAGGAATGTGGCAGACTTCTTTGGCTCTGAGGCGCCACCTGTTGGGCAGTTCTAGAAACAACACATTCAAGCTGTTTAAAATTTTATTTTTTAAGTTTTAAAACTTTTATTTCTATTAACACATGTTTACAGTACATAATAATGACACTAATCTTGGGGAGCTGGTACATGTACACAACACATCTTAATTCTTTTTATGTCTCCTTCCCCTCCCCACCTTCCTCCATCCATTGTTGGATGCCTTCTGATTTGCAATCATCTATCTCCCTGTTTACCTAGCTTTTAATTTGCTTCTTTTTTAAGATGTGAAAGGCACAAATATATTATAGTTGCATAAAGTGCAGCAGGACTGAAAGGACATTTAGAATAGTTGAAGAAAATAAAAAAGATGACAGCAATAATAAAGTTAATAGGATATAGGAGGTAGATTTTTTATTTTTATTTTTTTATTTTAAAAAAGGTAAAATTAAACATAACAAAACAGAAAAAAAACAGATCATAAGAAAACAATTTAAGAAACACAGATTTCAAAGCAAGACTACCAGAGATCTTCACTGTTTATCATATTGTCTCTTGTTTTCTTCCAAATAGCTGTCCATATCTTCACACACAGTGAATTCATACCGAACAAAATAGTACTAAACTGATCAGAACAGGATGATGAAGGCATTTTAGATCTTAAAGACCAGACAATAGGGAAGTCAACAATGACTGCCATAATGTCTCTCATTCTCTTCAAAATAGCTGTCTCTATCTTTCTGTACATTGAAATTAAACAGACTACTGTTTAATTATCACTCTGAACAGAGAATAATAGTATTTCTAGATTTGATATCATGATGTTATGGAATTAGCACTGGGTACCTTACTGTTTCTTTTTCTTCAAAGTATCTGTTCATTACATTGTTGCATTATATAATAAATTCTAGTAAACTGTTTAGAAATTCTATGCATGCATGAGTCTCTACATGTATACCTATCCTTTCTGTATTAGAGGGGGAAAACAAATCAAAGCAAAACAAATTCCTAGAAACACACAAAATGAAAAATACATATAAAACAACAATACTAGATGATCTACAGTAGTTCTATGATGTCTCTTGTTATTTTCAATAGAATTGTCTATATCATCAGGCATAGTATAATTGAACATAGCAGTACATAGCAATATTAATAAAAACAAAACATTAGAGACATTATAGGACTTCAAAAGCAGTTAATAATCAAACTGGAATGGTTATCCTATTGCATCTTGTCATCTTCAAAGTAGTTGCCTCTACTCTCAGACTTGATACTATCAAGCATACCAGATTTGAATAAAATCAGTCAAGACAAAACAGCAATCTAACAAACCAGATTCAAATAAGATTAGTTATAGTAAGACAGTGTAAATAATACAGGGCTTCAGTTTAAGTTAATAGGAAATTAAGAATAGTTACTATAGTATATCCTGCTATTTTTGGGATAGCTGTCTGTGCCCTCACATCTAGTAGGAGTAGACAGACTGGAACAGAATAAAATCAAACTAAATAGGACAATAAGAATAATGTGAATTTTAAATCCTGATAAACTATTAACAAGGTCCTCTGCCTTCCTTTTTTTAGACATTTCTTCCCGTACTTTGTACATCTTGGGTCCCACTAACTCCTTTAGTTTTTGCATTAGGGGAGTAACCCACTATCTACCTAAGGTGGTTCTGAACCTTTTTACCCCTGAGCTTGATCTTAAGCTGTATTTCTTTACCTACTAAAGCCTCAAGGTTTTCCTTCTTTATAGCTCAATAGTTCTCCACTGCACAAAAGTGTCATGACTTTCCAACCTATCAGCAGCTGCTGGACAAGCTGTCCCTATTTCTCTCTGATTTCCTTAACCCTCTCTCACATTGATTATATTTCCTATTGAGAGCGTCTTGATGGACCCTATCTCCTGATCTACTCTTCCTGTTTCTTTTTGTTAGTGTATGAAAGCCATCTGTGTTAGAGATTATAGCCAGGTTTTCTCTGCCTGATCTCTGCTATGCTATTTTTCTGCTGTTGGTTGTCTACTTTTCTCCTTCATTCCTCTATCTGCCACTTTCATTGAGGCCTCTTTGCCACTGTTCCTGGAATCCTGGTGATTTTTTTTTCTCTTTCTCTCTAGAATGTCCTTCAGTATTTTTTGTAGGGTTAGATTGGTGGTCACACACTCCCCCAGTTCCTCTTTGTTATGGGAACATCTTGTTTCCCCACTAATTTTTAGACACTGTTTTGCAGGGTACATCAATCTGTGTTGGAGGTTATTTTATTTCAGGGCTTAGAATACTTTGCTCCAAGCTCTTCTTGATTTGATGGTTTGTGTCAAGGAGTCTATTGAGATTCTTATGGGTTTTTCTTTATAGGTGATCTGTTTCTTTTATCTGACAGCTTTTAATAGTCTGTTCTTGTGATGACTTTCTGGGACCTTGATTATTATATGTCTGGGTGTAGATCTATTTTGGTTGTAGCTGGCTGGAGTTCTGTATGCCTCGTATATCTCAATATGATATTTTTCCTAGGTTTGGGAAGTTTTCCTTAATTATTTCTGTGAATAGACTGGACCAACTGGTGGGTCCTGAGTGGGCCTACAATGGCCTCCCCGCTCCAGGCTGTGCTTGGCAGACTCTGGAGTTCTAAGCAAGCAAGTGGGCACCATAGGTTCCAGAGGCTGGGCATGAGCTGGCCTGCCCCACCCACAGTGACCCTCTCTCAATCCAGGGAACTGGGTGGCCAGAGTCCCAGGAATGGAGGGCACAGAAGGGGATTTCCAACAGGCCCTGGGGAAGTCTTAGAATAACACTTAAAACACTTGAAACACAGAAATATAGGAAAACAACAAAATGAAAGACCAAATTACAACCTCAAACCCCCAGCCCATCCAAAGAAACCTTAGGAGTGATGTACATAGAAGAAAACATATGCTATATACCTGAAATATTGGACATAATAGCAACTGAAATGAAGAAGCAACTCCAGGAAGCTTTAAAGGAATTCAAACTAGAAACAATCTCCTAATTTCCTGTGGGTCCAGTAAGTCCAGCCGAGGCAGGGAACCCCACCCTAGGCAGGCGAACTGTTTTCTTTGCCTGAGGTCCTGGATCCAGCTTCCTGTCCAAATCAGTGAGTAAGGAAGGGGCAGGGAATTCTGTCCCAGCCTGGCTGACCTCTCTACCTCACTTGGAACAGTACTTGAAGCTCAAAAAAATAGGAAAATGACAAAACAAAAGACCAAAATGCAGTCTCAAGCATCCAGCCCATCCCAAGAAAGCCTAGGAGCCATGTGCATAGAAGAAAATATATGCCACATACCTGAAATATCTGAAATAATAGTAACTGAAAAAAAGAAGCAACTCTGGGAAGCCTTAAAGGATATCAAATTAGAAATAATCTCTCAGGTAAAAGAAGAAAGGTTAAAAGAAAGGAAGGAGATGCTGAACGTATCTAAAGAAGACACAGTTAAAAAATTTGAGGAGATAAACAAAAAGATAGAATCCCTGGATGAACAACATAAGAAATAAACAGAATATATAAAGCAGATGCAAAGAGATATACAGGAAATCAAAAACTCCATCGAAAGTTGTAAAAACCACCTCAATGAATGCGAAGATAGAATTTCAGACCTCGAAGACAAGATTGCAGCTAGTGAACAGGAAAGGAAAGACCTTTTAAAAATAACAAGAAATCAGGAAATAACAATTCAACACCTGCAAGATGACGCAAAGAGGAACAACATAAGGTTAATAGGGATAAATGAAAAAGAAAGGAACAACATAAAGGATATCAAGAGGCTATTTAGAGAAGTAATAGCTGAAAATTTCCCAAACATGAGATTGGAAATTGATATCAAGATCAATGAAGCATATAGAACTCCAAATAACCATAACCAAAATAAAACTACACCCAGACACATAGTAATGGCCATCCCAGAAATCAAACAAAAGAATAGAATATTAAAAGCTGTAAGAGAGAAAAGACAGATCACTTATAAAGGAAAACCTATCAGAATCACAGCAGACTTCTCAGCCCAAACAATAAAATCAAGAAGACCTGGAGCAAAGTATTTCAGATCCTAAAGGAAAATGATTTCCAACCTAGGCTGATGTATCCTGCAAAACTGTCCTTCAAAATGGATGGAGAAATAAGATACTTTCATGATAAAGAACAGCTGAAAAACTACATGATCACCAGCCAAGCCTGCAAAGAATACTGAAAGACAGCCTAGATGCATCTAGGAAAAAAACCACTAAACAAAGCAGAAAATTAAACAGAACCAAAAGATAAAGATGCAACAGCAGAAAGATAACATGTCAACAATAAACCAATATATAACAGTTATAACCATTAATGTAAATGGTCTCAATGCACCAATTAAAAGAAACAGACTGGCAGAATGAATCAAGAGACAAAATCCAACCATATATTGTCTACAAGAAACCCATCTAACCCAAAAGGATACCCGCAGACTGAAAGTCGAAGGATGGAAAACAATACTTCATGCAACAGGAACTCAAAAAAAAGTGTGTGTGTGTGGGGGCTATTCTGTTTGCAGACAATGTGAACTTCAAGCCAATAATGATCAGAAGGGATAAAGAAGGTCACTACATACTGGTTAGGGGAAAATTCCAAGAACAAGAGATAACTATCTTAAATATATATGCACCAAATTCCAGAGCACCCAGCTATATAAAACAAGTACTAACAGAAATGAAAAACCAAGTTAACAGTGATACAATTCTAACAGGAGATCTTAACACACCATTGACACCAATGGACAGATCAACCAGACAGAAAATCAGCAAAGAAATAAAAGAACTGAATTGCACCTGTGAACAAATGGACTTAATAGACATATACAGAGTATTCTACCCAACAACGACAGAATACACATTCTTCTCAGCAGTGCATGGGTCATTTTCTAAAATAGACCATATATTAATTCACAAAACATATCTAAATAAATGCAAAAGGGTTGAAATCATCCCTTGCATGCTATCTGACCATAGCTCTATGAAATTGGAAATTAATGATAAAAGATACTACAAAATTCCCAAAACACATGGAAACTGAATGACACACTCTTGAGTAATCAGTGGGTCACAGAGGAAATCAAAGAAGAAATTAAACACTACCTACAAGAAAATGAAAACACAAATAAAACTTACTGGAATCTGTGGGATGCAATGAAAGCTGTCCTCAGAGGAAAATTCATTGCACTGAGTTCACACATCAGGAAAAAAGAATGAATACAAATAAATAACCTGATGTTATACCTCAAATGTCTAGCAAAAGAAGAGCTAGTCAAGTCCAAAGCCAAAAGAAGAGAAGAAATTATAAAAATCAGAGCAGAAATCAATGCAATAGAGACTAAAAAAAATCCAAAAAATCAATGAATCAAAGAGTTGGTTCTTTGAAAGAATAAATAAAATTGATAAGCCCCTAGCCAACCTTATTAAAAAAAAGGGAAGAAAAAGCTCAAAATCATGCAATAAGGAATGAAAGAGGAGAAATCACTACAGACCCTATACACAAAATCATCAACACCTATTTTGAAAACCTCTACTCTCAAAGGTTCGATAACACAGAGGAAATGGACAGATTCCTAGAAGCATACAAAGTACCAAAGCTAGGTCACGAAGATGTAAAACTACTGAATAACCCAATTTCTATTAATGAAATAAAAACTGTAATTAAATCCTTACTTACAAAGAAGAGACCAGGCCCAGATGGATTCACTGCAGAATTCTACAAGAAATACAAAGAAGACCTAATGCCAACACTCCTCAAACTCTTCAATGAAATTGAAAGGGAAGAAATCCTTCCTAAGTCATTCCTGGAAGCAAATATTACTCTAGTACCAAATCCTGAGAAAGGCCCAACTGAAAAAGAGAACTACAGACCAATCTCCCTAATGAACACAGATGCAAAAATCCTCAATAAAATATTGGCAAATAGGATGCAGCAAATCATCAAGAAGATCATACATCATGACCAAGTGGGATTCATCCCAGGCATGCAGGGATGGTTCAATATACGTAAATCAATAAATGCAATACACCATATCAATAGAGCCAAAAGTAAGAACCAGATGATCATTTCTATGGATGCAGAAAAAGCTTTTGATAAGGTCCAACATTCATTCATGATAAGAACCCTGCAGAAAATTGGAATAGATGGTCTTTACCTCAATATAATAAAGGCCATCTATGACAAACCAACAGCCAGTATTATACTAAATGGCGAAAAATTGAAGGCCTTTACTTTAAAATCAGGCACAAGACAAGGATGTCCCTTATCACCTATTTAATATAGTACTGGAAATACTAGCCAGAGTAATCAGACATGAAAGAAAAATAAAAGGCGTAAAGATAGGAAAAGAAGAAGTTAAATTATCACTATTTGCAGATGATATGATACTCTACATAGAAGACCCTCAAAACTCCATTGAAAGACTCCTAGATACAATAAATAAACTCAGCAATGTGGCTGGATACAAAATCGATACTCAAATATCAATAGCATTCTTATATACTAACAACAATATCACATAGAGAGAAATAAGAGAAGCCACACCCTTCACACTAGCAACCAAGAAAATGAAATATTTAGGAATTACTTTCACAAAAGAAGTGAAAGACCTATACAGGGAAAATTATAATACATTGAAAAATGAAATTGAAGATGATCTCAGAAAATGGAAAGACACCCCTTGCTCATGGATAGGAAGAATAAATATTGTGAAAATGGCCATTCTCCCAAAACTGTTATACATATTCAGTGCAATCCCAATAAAAATACCATCAACATACCTCATAGATCTCAAGATATCAATCCTAAAATTCATCTGGAGTGAGAAGAGACCTAGAATAGCAAGGACAGTTCTAAGCAGCAAAGGCAAGGTAGGAGGCATTACAATCCCTGACTTGAAGTTATACTACAAAGCAACTGTAGTAAAATCGACATGGTACTGGAATCAAAACAGAACTGAAGACCAATGGAATAGATTAGAAGGTACAAACACAACTACAAACACACTCAGCTACCTTATCTTTGATAAAGGGGCCAAATAGGTTCACTGGAAGAATGACAGTCTCTTTAATAAATGGTGTTGGAAAAACTGGCTCTCCATATGTTGAAAACTAAAACTAGATCCATGCCTGTCACCATATACTAAAATAAAATCTAAATGGATCAAAGATATGAATATTACAACAGAAACACTAAATCTATTGGAAGACAAATTGGGTAAAAGACTTGAAGACATAGGGGTAGGTAGAGAATTCATGAAAAAGACTCAAACCGCATGGGAAATACTTCCCAGAGTCAATAACTGGGATCACATCTTATTAAAAAGTTTCTGCACATCAAAAGAAATCTCTAACATCGTGAAAAGAAAACCCACAAACTGGGAAAAAATCCTAGTGAACTGTTCCTCAGACAAAGGACTTCTGTCTAAAACAAAGAATTAAAAAAAATCAGACCCCCAAAATTCAAAGACCCCATCCAAAAATGGGCATCAGAGATGAATAAACAATTTTCAGATGAAGAAATACAAATGGCAAATAAATATATGAAAAAATGTTCAACATCACTAGTCATTAGAGAAATGCAAATTAAAACCACACTGAGATTTCATCTCACTCCTGAAAGAATGGCCAACATCAAGAACACCATCACCAACAAATGCTGGAGAGGCTGTGGGGAAAAAGGAACTCTCCTGCACTGTTGGTGGGAGTGTAGACTGGTGCACCCATTGTGGAGGTCAGTCTGGAGATTTGTCAGAAAACTAGGACTGGAAGCCCCATATGACCCAGCTATACCACTTCTAGGCATATTCCCAGAAGAACTGAAAGCATCATGCCACAGTGAAATATGTGCACCCAGGTTTATATCAGCACATTTTGTAATAGCCAGATCTTGGAAACAACCTAAGTGTCCATCGACTGAAGAATGGATAAAAAAGTTGTGGTATTTTTATACAATGGAGTACTACTCAGCTATAAAGAATGACTGTATTGAGATGTTTATAAATAAATGGACGCAGCTTGAGACCATACTCATAAGTGTAATAAATGAAACTCACATGTATAAATACCGAATAGTTTCCCTAGTGTAAGAAATGATAAGAATACATAGAAGTATGTGGTAATCATGATTCCCAATCATATTGGTTTGAAGCCATATAATGTTTTCACTCACTAACCACAATGGTTTTAACCTGGGTTGTTCGATTTTAGTATCTATGATAGCATGAATAGCTATTTTGAAGAAAGCAACAGAACATAAAAAGCTAGTGCTGATGTTGTTGTCCTATTAACCTGACTTGAACCCCGGTATTATTTTCCCCATCTTGTTCTGTCTGATTATTATATATTCTATTTTGTTTGATAGTATCAAGTTTGAGGGTATATATATGTTATTGCCACTTTGAAGGTGACAATAAGATATAATATGATGCCCAATGAAATGAAAAACCAAATTATCAGTACACAATTATAACAGGAGACCTTAACACACATTGACACCAAGGGACAGATCAACAAAAAACCAACATATAACAGTTATAACAATTAATGTAAATGGTCTAAATGCACCAATTAAAAGAAACAGACTGGCAGAATGGATCAAGAAACAAAAACCAACCATATGCTGTCTGTAAGAAATCCATCCAACTCAAAAGGACACTCACAGACTAAAAGTCAAAGGATGGAAACCAATACTTCATGCAACAGGACCCCCCCCCCACAAAGCAGAAGTAGCCATTCTGTTTGCAGACAATGTGAACTTTGAAGCAGTAATGATCAGAAGAGACAAAGAAGGTCACTACATACTGGTTAGGGGAAAACTTCAAGAGGAAGAGATAACTATCCTAAATATATATGCACCAAATTGCAGAGCACCCAGTTATATAAAAAAGTATTAACAGAAATGAAAAACCAAATTATCAGTACACAATTATAACAGGAGACCTTAGCACACATTGACACCAAGGGACAGATCAACCAAACAGAAAATCATCAAAGAAATAAAAGAACTGAATCACATCTGTGAACAAAGGGACTTAATAGACATATACAGCGTGTTCCACCCAACAACATCAAAACACACATTCTTCTCAGCAGTACATGGGTTATTCTCTAAAACAGACCATATACTAGCCCACAGAACATATTTAAATAAATACAAAAGAGTTGAAATTATCCCATGCATGTTATCAGATCATAGTGCTATGAAATTAGAAATTAATGATGAAAGATACTGCAAAAATCCCACAAACACATGGAAACTGAATAACACACTCTTGAGTAATCAGTGGGTCACAGGGGAAATTAAAGAAGAAATTAAACAATACCTACAAGCAAACGAAAATAAAAACACAACTTACCGGAATCTATGGGATGCAATGAAAGCCATTATCAGAGGAAGATTTATTGCACTGAGTTTCCACATCAGGAAAAAAAGAACACATACAAATAAGTAACCTGATGTTACACCTCAAACACCTAAAATAAGAAGAGCAAGTCAAACCCAAAGCCAAAAGAAGAGAGGAAATTATAAAAATCAGAGCAGAAATCAGTGCATTAGAGACTAAGAAAACATTCCAAAGAATCAATGAATCAAAAAGTTGGTTCTTTGAAAGAATAAATAAAATTGATAAGCCCCTAGCCAATCTTATTTTAAAAAAAGGAAAGAAAAAGCTCAAATTCATGCAATAAGAAATGAAAAAGTCGAAATCACTACAGAGTGTAGAAATACAGAAGATCATCAACACCTATTTCAAAAACCTCTACTCTCAAAGTTTTGACATCACAGAAGAAATAGACAGATTCCTAGAAACATATGTAGTACTAAAGCTAGGTCAAGCAGATGGAAAACAGCTGAATAACCCAATTTCTATTAATGCAGTTGAAAATGTAATTAAGTCCTTACCTACAAGGAAGAGCCCAGGCCCAGATGGATTCACTGCGGAATTCTACAAGAAATAAAAAGAAGACTTAATGCCGACACTACTTAAAACTGTTCAACGAAAGGGAAGCAATCCTTTGTAAGTCATTCCTGGAAGCAAATATTAGTCTAGTATCAAAACCTGAGAAAGACCCAAGTAAACAAGAGAACTATAGGCCAATCTCCCTAATGAACACAGATGCAAAAATCTTCAATAAAATATTGGCAAATAGGATGCAGCACATCTTCAAGAAGATTATACACATGATGATTATAATCATCCCAGGCATGCAGGGATGCTTCAACATATGTAAATCAATAAATGTAATCCACCATATTAATAAAGCCAAAAGTAAGAATTACATGATCATTTCTATAGATGCAGAAAAAGCTTTCGATAACGTTCAACATGAATTTATGATGAGAACTTTACAGAAAATTGGAATAGATGGTCTTTACCTCAATATAATAAAGGCCACCTATGACAAACCAATAGCCAGTATCATACTAAATGGCCAAAAAATGAAGGCCTTTACTTTAAAATCCGCACAAGACAAGGATGTCCTTTATCACCATTTCTATTTGATATAGTATGGGAAATACCACCCAGAGCAATTAGACAAGAGAGAGAAATAAAAGGGGTAAAGACAGGAAAAGAAGAAGTTAAATTATCATTGTTTGCACATGACATGATACTCTACATAGAAGACCCCCAAAACTCCATTGAAAGACACTTAGATATAATAAATAAATTCAGTAATGTAGCTGGATACAAAATCAATACTCAAAAATCAGTAGCATTCCTATACACTAAAAACAAAATCACTGACAGAGAAATAAGAGAAGCCACACCCTTCACACTAGCAACCAAAAAATGAAATGTTTAGGAATTACTCTCACAAAAGAAGTGAAAGACCTGTACAGGGAAAATTATAATACACTGAAAAAAGAAATTGAAGATGATCTCAAAAATGGAAAAACATTTCTTCTTCATGGATAGGAAGAATAAATATTGTGAAAATGGCCATTCTCCCAAAATGTTTATACAGATTCAATGCAATCCCAATAAAAATACCATCCACATACCTCATAGATCTGGAGAAATCACTTCTAAAATTCATCTGGAGTGAGAAGAGACCTATAATAGCAAAGACAGTTCTAAGCAACAAAGGCAAGGCAGGAGCCATCACCATCCCTGACTTAAAGTTATACTACAAAGCAACTGTAGTAAAATCAACGTGGTACTGGAATCAAAACAGAGCTGAAGATCAATGGAATAGATTAGAAGATACAACCACAACTACAAACACACTCAACCACCTTATCTTTGATAAAGGGGCCAAACAGGTTCATTTGGAAGAACGACAGTCTCTTTAATAAATGGTGCTGGAAAAACTGGCTCTCCATATTTTGAAAACTAAAATTAGACCCATGCCTATCACCATGTACTAAAATAAAATCTAAATGGATCAAAGATATGAATATTACAACAGAAACACTAAATCTATTGGAAGACAAATTGGGTAAAAATCTTGAAGATATAGGGGTAGGTAGAGAATTCATAAACAGGACTCAAACCGCATAAGAAATACTTCCCAGAATCAATAACTGGGATCACCTCTTATTAAAAAATTTCTACATGTCAAAAGAAATCTCCAGCATAGTGAAAAGAAAACCCAGAAACTGAGAAAAAAATCTTAGTGAACTGTCTCTCAGACAAAGGACTTCTGTCTAAAACATAAAGAATTAAAAAAAATCAGACCCCTAAAATTCAAACATCCAGTCCAAAAATGGGCATCTGAGATGAATACACAATTCTCAGATGAAGAAATACAAATGGCAAATAAATACATGAAATAATGTTCATCATCATTAGTCATTAGAGAAATACAAATTAAAACCACACTGAAATTTCATCTCACTCCTGAAAGAATGGCCAGGATCAAGAAAACCACCAACAACAAGTGCGGAGAGGCTTTGGGGAAAAAGGAACTCTCCTGCACTGTTGGTGGGAATGTAGACTGGTGCACGCATTGTGGAGGTCAGTCTGGAGATTTCTCAGAAAGCTGGGATTGGAAGTTTCATTTGTTCCAGCTATTCCATTTCTAGGCATATTCCCAGAAGAACTGAAAACATCATACCACAGCGATATATGTGCACCCATGTTTATAGCAGCACAAGGTGTAATAGCCAGATATTGGAAATAACCTAAGTGTCCATCAACTGAGGAATGGGTAAAAAAGTTGTGGTATTTTTATACAATAGAGTACTACTCAGCTATAAAGAAGGATCACATTGAGATATTTATAAATAAATGGGCACAACTTGAGACCATATTCATAAGTGAAATAAATCAAACTCACATGTATGAATACTGAATAGTTTCCCTAGTGTAAGAAATGGTAAGAATACATAAAAGTATGTGGTAATCATGATTCCCCATTATGTGGCTTTTAAGTCTTATAAAGTTTTCATTCATTAATTGGAATGGTTTTATTCTTGGCTGTTTGATATTATTGTCTGTGATGATATGAACAGCTAGCTATTCTGAAGAAAACAAGACATCATAATAGCTAGTGGATTTAATATCATCTTGTTTTGAAGTTCCACCAAACTGTTGTTCTTCTGTCTGCATAGGTTTTATCATATTGTATGTTATTAGATTTTATAGACAAAAATTTTTATAGGCAAAGATATAATACAGAAACCATTGTTCATTTTCTGTTAGTTGGTTCTAAATACCCTGTAGTACTTTCATCCTCTTGAATGGTTTCACACTGTCTTGATATGTTTGATGCTATAGTGTACGAAGTTATACTCAAATATTTCAATGAAAGAGACTCTATAGTAACTACTATTAAGTCGGGTTATCTTCTGGTGAAATGCTATGTTGCTTAAATTATTCTGTTCTGACCTGTATTGTTATGTTGTTACGTCCTCTTTTATCTCAATCTCCCCCTTTTAAAATATTTATTTATTTATTTTTAATGATTTTTTAATTAAGGAAAAGAATTTTAAAAAATGAGCAGGCTATATTATAGTAACATTTTTGATTTCCTATTAACTTGATTTGAAGCCCTGTATTGCTCTCACCATCTTGTTTTGACTGATTTTACTCTATTCTGTTCTGTCTGATAGTATCAAGTTTGAGGGTATAAGCAACTATGTTGAAGGCAATAAGATTCACTATGATGTCTATTCTGGTTTGAATATTATCTTCTTTTGAAGTCCTGTAATGTCTAGCTCCAGCCTTCCCTTTTTCTTTCTTTCTTTCTTTCTTTCTTTCTTTCTTTCTTTCTTTCTTTCTTTCTTTCTTTCTTTCTTTTTCTTTTCTTCCTTTCTCTCACTCTTTCTTTCTTTTTTCTTTTTCCTCAGTTTCTTTCTGAGTCATGAGAATCCCTCTCCTTTCATCTGGTCTTCTCCATGGTGTTAAATTCTAGATCTGAGTTATTTCTCTCAGAAAGGCTCTCTACCCTGCTACCTATCAATCCCAGGATGTCCTATGAAGTAGATTTTTAAAATAAATATTCACTATTTTTTTTGTCTTTTTTGTTTTTATCGGCACCAGGGATCGAACTCATGACTGCCTGCTTGCAAAGCAAGCGCTTATGCCACTGAGCTTAATCCCCAGCCCCCAAATATTCACTGTTTAAAACAAGCATGTTTCAAATACAAAATACTGATTACACAAAAATGTAATATTGAAACTACCAATCTGCTAAACTTAGAAAAAGTAGTACATTATTTGGTAACCCTTTTTAAAAAGAACATTTTTGTTATTCAAGCTAACTTACTTTAAAGTTACAAAATTACAAAATTCTGGTTTAAAAATGCCTATTACTGCCTCAATTTATTTTGCTATGCCATGACAAAAACAAAGAATCTTTGAAATGCTTTCTAGTCATCAGATGGATAATGATTTAAAAATAAACTTCTAAAAATAATTCTAATAGCAACAGCAGGCCAACATATACCCTAAATACCCTCTTAGTAGAAACAGGAACCTTTAATGATGATGCAGCATGAAACTTACACTAATCAATATGTCTAGGCTAGTGGTGTTTAAAAGAATATGGTTAGTCACATTCTCCTGGTGTTACTTAATATGCTGGAACTCCCATCAAATGAATAGCGATTCCATTATTTCGTATTTTTCTCTGAATTCCTTGTTTGCAGGTTGGAATAGCCCTGTGTGGGACATGTAGAAGTGGCCTAGAGCCTGTACTTCCCAAACTTAGGTGGGTTTATAAAGCCTGGAAGGATCTCTATTAACATTATTTTCCACCTTTTCCTTTAATCTTCTTTCTTTTTCCTTTGCTATCTAGAATTTTCAATTCAAGTTTATATAAATCTCTTTTTTGAAACTTCATAATTTCATCAGCAACAGTTTTCCTTTTCCTGCATTTTCTCTTATCTCCTTTTCAAATCTCAGAAATTCCTCCTGTTTTTCTTCTGCTGGGTATAACCTTCTAGTAGTAACTTTAGTTAAAGCTGGCATTAGTGCTCTCCTGCTGTTTTTTCTTCCTCTTCTTTTAACTAAGAAGCATATTTCATTAACAGTTGTATATGTTTCTGTTTTTTTCCAAGCTTCAATTGCCAGCTTCTGCTTTATTCTTCCTTCCTCTTGTTGCCTTTGATTACCTTCTGGTTAATTATGCAAAAACACAGGAACATTGTCTGCCTTCTCTTTTAACTTGAAATTTTCCTGCTTCTTTTGCTGCTTTTCAGTTTTCTAATCCTGAATAGACTCTTGTTTTCTTTTTTCTGGACCCAGGCATTTTTGATAGAATTTCTCATGCTGCTGAACTTCATCCTGTGTTCTTCCTGGAAGGTGCTCTAAAACTTCTCTCCTAAATGCAGGCTTCCTTTACATTTATTTCTCACCTTTACAAAGGTCTCATGGTCGTAATTATCCCAGCTCCCCTACAATCCACCTGTTTGCTTAAGGAATTTTTCAAAATATACCACTGCTTCTGGAAAAGTACTTGGTGTCTGCAAAAGTATTTGGTGTAGTGTTATCTACAGGAACTCTGCCTGAGAGTGCTATGAGAGCTTTCTGTTTCTGAAATACCCAAAGCTCATATGATGATTTTTCTTGATACATCACTCAATTCATTATTCATTGCTTTCATCTTCAATTGTGAGAGTGTTCATGATCCCCACTATCTGCTTTCTTTTCTCTGCCATTTTTCCTTTGAAACACCCTAAACCCTAGTCTTGAAAACTTCACTTATTTTATGACCTATAGATTATAGTTTAGATGCCTAGTTAGCAGGTAGACAGGAGGGAATTTTGGCCAAATCCCCAAAGTCACCTCCTTACTTTTAACTGGCCATAAAAACTATGAAAATGGAAACAAATGAGTGTTTCCAAGGCACCAAACTGCTTGATACCCACATTCTGTGTGTCAATTAATCAGATGTATAAGAAGGCCTTACGACATTCCAAACCATTGATGGTGCTGCAAAGGTGGTATCCATGGAAACCTCTGACTTCGTGAACCCCTACAGGGATTTATAACAGAAGGACTAAAGGAATCAAAGCCAGCCAGCCACTAGCTAGGAGTTTCAATGGTAAAACCTGACTGACCATTGCAGTTTGAAATAAACCTCACTTGTTCCTGGAACTCAGTGTCCTGTGAGTTGGTTTCTTGAGAATTCTGCAACATTTTGGAGGCCCCAGTGAAATTGCCCTTGAAGACCCCTCCTTTGATGGGGGGCCGCAGTACCCACTTGCCTGGAAGCAGATACCTGGGTGGCAGGGTGCCTTGGCTAATTCCAGGAAGCCTTCTGGGAGTGGCTGAGGGAACAGACACCTATGGCCACAAGACAAAAACAGAGTACCTGTCCCCTGACAGGGGTAAGCACTTCTAATTCGTTTCTGTTTTCCTACTTAGGCAATTGGCACATGGCTGATTCAGGAATTTGTTTTGTTCTGTGCTAGCATTTGGTTGTTTGTTTAACCTGAGGAGAACTTAGCACACTAGATGTGATGATTTACCTATTTGTCCCTGAGTTTGATTCAAATTTTATTTATTTATTTATATAAAGAAAAAAGAAAGAAAAAATAGTAAAAATGAATAATACAGAATTAAAAAAATTAACACTAAGAAGTTGTTAGTTAATACATAATATATTGTCATCTTAGAAATAGTAGTTCAAATTACAAAATTGAAGCATAAAAAGTAGATAGACACTCAAACACTGACAGTGCAAAGCATTCTGTTGAATGATCCAACAAAAATTTAGTAATATGGTCATCTATCTTACACATTTATACATACAATTATATCATTTAGAGCACTTTCCTTCTCTTCCATTTTATAATATCTATTATACATTTTGGATCTTATTACTCTTTCAGTTTTTATTATTTTTTGCACTAGAGACACAATGTGATATTTACTAATGTGAGTCTTGTTATTTCACTTATGAGGACAGTCTCAAGTTGCCTCAATTTATTTATTGAGGCCTCAAATCATCCTTTTTATAGTTGAGTAATAGTCTATTGTATAAAAAGACCACATTTTTTTCATCATCTCTGAGGTTGATGGACATTTTGATTGTTTCCAAGATGTATGCTTTATTTGCCATTTATACACCTTCATCTGAGAAATGTGTGTTCATCTTAGATGCTGATTTTTGGAGAGGATCTTTGAATTTGTGGGTCTTGATGTTTTTCAATTCTTTACATGTTTGGGATAGAAGTCCTTTGTCTGAGGTGTTGCTGGCTAAAATTCTTTCCCATTCTGTGGGTTTTCATTTCACTCTGTTGGTGATTTCTTCTGAAGTGCAGAAACTTTTCAATAATGTGAGATCCCAGTTGTTGATTCTTCGAAGTATTTCTCATGCAGTTTGAATTTGTTTACGAATTCTCTGCTTACCCCTATGTCTCCAAGACTTCTACCTACCTTGTCTTCCAATAGATTTAGTGTTTCTATTTTAATATTTAGATCCTTGATCCATTTTGACTTTAGTTTAGTGTATGGTGATAGGCATGGGTCTAGTTTTAGTTTTGTGGCATGTGGAAAAGCCAGTTTTTCAAGCACTGTTTGTTAAAGATGTTATCCTCCACCCAGTGAACATGATTAGTCCCTTTGTCAAATATCAGGTGGCTGAGTGTCTTTGAAGCTGTGTTTGCATCTTCTAATCTGTTCCATTGATCTGCAGGTGTATTTCTTTACCACTGTGGCTTTGTAGTATAGTTTTAAGTCAGGAATTGAAGTGCCTCTTGCCTTGCCTTTGTTGCCTTAGAATTGTCTTTGCTATTCTAGGTTTGTTCTGTTTCCAAATGAGTTTTAGGAATATTTTCTCTATATCTGTAAGTTATGTTAATGGTATTTTGATTGGGATTGCATTAAATCTGTATAACAGTTTTGGGAGTATGGCCATTTTCACAGTGTTGGTTCTTCCTAGCCAAGAGCAAGGAATATCCTTCCATTTTCTGATATCCTCTTCAATCTCCTTTTTAGTGTAGTATAATTTTCAGCATATAGGTCTTTCATATTCTTGGTTAGGTTGATTCCTAAGAATTTCATTTTTTTAAGATGCTGTTGTGAAAGACAATATTTCCATAATTTCTCTCTTGTGGTGTTTTTTGTTTGTGTACAAGAATGCCATTGATTTTCGAATGCTAACTTTGTATCCAGCTACAAGGCTGAATCTGTTTATTACCTCTGGTAGTCTTTTATTGGAGTTTTTTGGGTCTTCTATGCAAAGTATGTCATCTAAAAATAATGATAATTTAACTTTTTCTCTTCCTTCCTGTATTTCTGTTATTTCTGAATCTTATCTGATTGCTCTGGTTAATATTTTTAGAACTATATTGAATAGGAGTGGTGATAGTGGACATCCTTGTCTTGCTCCTGGTTTTGGAGTAAAGGCTTTCAGTTTTTGTCCGTTATGTATAATGTTGGCCTTTGGTTTATCATAAATGGCTTTTATGAGAATGAGATAGATACTATTTATTTCTGTTGTTGTTCTGGAGATTGTGGTCATTTTTTTAAATCTCTATTGTGTCTTTTAGTACTCTTTCTAGGGTTGGTTTGGTGGATATGAATTTCTTCAGTTGTTCTTTGTCATGAAAGTATCTTGTTTCTCCATTAAATTTGAAATACAGTTTTTCTGGGTACATCAGTCTGGGATGAAAGTTGTCTTCTTTTAGGGCTTGAAATACCTCACTCCAAGCTCATCTTAATTTGAAGGTTTGCACTGAAAAGTCTGCTATGATTCTAATGGTCTTTCCTTGATAGGTGAGTTGTGTCTTTTCTCTAACAGCTTTTAGTATTCTATTTTTATGCTGCATGTCTGGGATCTTAATTATTATATGTCTGGGTGTAGATTTATGTTGGTTGCGATTGTTTGGAGTTCTATATGCATCATTTATCTGCATATCCGATTTTTCCCTATGTTTGAAAGCTTTTCTGCTATTACTTCTGTAAATAGTTTACCAGTCTCATTTGCATTGATTCCTGCATCTTCACTGATACCTATTATCCTTATATTGTTTCTTTTGGCATCATCTTGAAGCTGGTGGATTGTCATTTCATGCTGCTTTGCTGTTTTACAAATTCTACCCTTTCATGATTGCTATCTGCAATCCTGTCCTCAAAGTACAAAATTCTATCCTCAGTTTCATTTAAATGGTTTTGCCAGCTTCAATACAATTTTTTTGTTTCTTGGATAGCTCTTTGAATTTGTTTCTTGGATTCTGCTTGTTTTCTATATTGTTCATTCAAGGTTTCAATCAGTTTCCCATGCTCCTTTGTTTCTTATCTATTTCTTCTCTAGCTATGCTGAGCAAGTCATTTACTAAGCTTGTTATTTTTGTCTTTATGTGAGAAAATATTTCTAATTTGAATGCCTTTATAGCCCATGTATTTGTTTCTTTATTTCATTTGCTATCTTTTCAGAGATTTCTGGTTTATGATTTTTTTTAAAAGTCCTCTGTTCACTGTCACCTGTTTTTGCTCCTGAGGACTAGATGTTTGAAATTGCATTTTGCTTTTTTGTTTTGTCACTTTGGTCGTTTGAGCTAATATTTGGTTTTTAATCCCAATAGTCACAACTGTTAGGAGTGTTTATCTTAGGGTCCTGTTGTATGGTTGATATTTGTCTGATTATTGAGTACTACAATGAAGAGGAGGGCCAGTCACCTGAAGTGCTGGGTCCTATTAGGTGAGTCCTATATTCTTCATATGCTGACTAGCCTAAGATTTGAAGTAAATCAACTTTTATTTCCTGCTGTTGCTATGTCTTCAGGTTATTATAGGTCACCAGATCTCCTTGTCTATAGTGTTTGTCTCAGCTGAGACCCTACTGTGTCATTGGATGTCTCATAAGCCTTTTCAATTTTCTCCAAGTTGGGAGAGCCCTTATTGGAACACTCCTAAACCTGTCTGATGTTCTCTGTGGTCAGGAAGGAGTCACTTACACCCTTGCCATCTCTCCAAGGTCTTACAGCTGGAGGGAGCTTTGTTCCTGCTCCTATTTACTCTCTGAAGACCTCTGTTTTAGGAGCAAAATCACCATAGTGACTGGAGCCTGCTGAGGTCTTCTGTTTGAGTGAGGGGTTACTGAGTCTCCCATCAACATAGCACAGTTAATCCACAGTAGTTCAAGGTTCTGGGAGGAGGAGTGAGAGTCAAAAATTAGCAGCAGTACTTGGTCTAGGAGATGGGCAGGGTTGCTCAAGACAGCAGGCCTGTGGTGCAGTGGTCCTCCCATCTGGTGGGGTGGCATGCTTTTGCTTCAAATTTTGAGGTCAGTGGGGAAGTTCCTTCCAGTGTTGTCTTTTGTGTGTCTGTGAATACTTAGGATCACTATTATCGGTCCTATCAGCCCAGTGATAAATGAAGTTAGCCCCAGATATAAATTGGACAACTATTCATATCAACTTTGGCTATTTTAGTAAGTTTTAGCCCAATCTTTTGACCTCTGGTTTAGTTTGACTAAAGTTTCTACTATAACTTCAGAACTATTTGCATAAAAATGGCATTCTTCCCCCTAAAGCCAAGTGTAGTCCCCCTTGTTCCATAAAGAGCAGATGGAGTCCTCTTCTGTTTTATAAGACTACCTCAACAAGGGAATCTACTTGGCTGTGCAATTTCCTGACTATCTGCCATACCCCAGTTAGATCCTGTTTTATAGTTCATGATAATCTAGTGAGCCCTTGGAAGCCTAATTTAGTGTGGATTAGTGTGCCTGCACCCATGCTAATGGACCCAACTATGTTTGTGCCTACTAATATTGGAATCTCCATGGAACCTCTTTGGGCTCCTGTCTAGTGTTTTGAGGATAATAATGAGAATACTTGATCTTCCTGCATGGCTGTCACTGAGGAAATCAACTTTGTTAAGAGGCAATGACTGACTACCACCACTGTGGAAGGTGCGTGTCCAGCCGAGCGGAGGCTGGCCCTGCTGCTGCCTCTCCTGCCCAGGGCCCATACTACCACTGCTGCGGACCAGAAGTTGAGCACCCAGCCGAGCGGAGGCCACTCCAGTCTTGTCCTGCTGTGGCCTCTCCCACCTGGGGCCCATACTACCACCACTGCGGACCAGAAGGTGAGCCCCCAGCCCAGCAGAGGGGACTCCGGTCTGGCCCTGCTGCTGCCTCTCCCGCCCGGGGCCCATACTACCACCGCTGCGGACCAGAAGGTGAGCCCCCAACCCAGCAGAGGGGACTCCGGTCCGGCCCTGCTGCCACCTCTCCCGCCCGGAGCCCATACTACCACCGCTGGGGACCTGAAGGTGAGCGTCCAGCTGAGCAGAGGCCGGCCCTGCTGCCGCCTCTCCTGCCCGGACTTCCACCACTGCGGACCCAAAGGTGAGCTCTCAGCCCAGCGGAGGGGACTCAGGTCCACCCACCACCTCCTCTGGCCAAGGAGCACACCACAGCTGCTGGCCAGAAGGAGGGAGCTGGGCCGAGCTGCTGAAACCTGCTCTGACCTCGCCTGTGATCTTCTTATGATTCAGAGAGCACCAGCACTACTGCCACTGCCTGGAGGAAGGAGCAGTCCTGCTGAGGAGGGGCTCCTCTGCCCAAGGAGGGAGCCACTACAAGAGGAGTCCCAAGAGCGCAGGACATGAGTCAATTTACAACACGACCAGGGGAAACTCTGGAAGAACACTTGAAACACAGTAATATAGGAAAATGACGAAATGAAAGACCAAAATGCAATCTCAAACATCCAACCCATCCCAAGAAAGCCTAGGAGCCATGCACATAGAAGAAAATACATGCCATATACCTGAAATACCTGAAACAATAGTAACCGAAATAAATAAGCAGCTCCGGGAAGCTTTGAAGGAATTCAAACTAGAAATAATCTATCAGGTAAAAGAAGAAATAATAAAAGAAATGAAGGAGATGCTGAACATATCTAAAGAAGACACAGCTAAAAAATTGGAGGAACTAAACAAAAGGATAGAATCTCTGGATGAACAATATAAGAAACAAACAATATATAAAAAGATGCAAAGAGATATACAGGAAATCAAAAGCTCCATTGAAAGTTGTAAAAACCGCCTGAATAAATGCGAAGATAGAATTTTGGTTCTCGAAGACAAGATTGTAGCCAGTGAACACAAAAGTAAAGATCTTTTAAAAATAACAAGAAATCAAGAAATAACAATTCAACACCTGCAAAATGACACAAAGAAAAACAACATAAGGTTGATAGAGATAAATGAAGAAGAAGGAGACAATACAAAGGATGTCAAGAGGATATTTAGAGAAATAATTGCTGAAAACTTCCCAAACATGAAATTGGAAACAGATATCAGGATCAATGAGGCATATAGAACTCCAAATAGCCAGAACCAAAATAAAACTACACCCAGACATATAATAATCACCATTCCAGAAATTGAAGAAAAGAATAGAATATTAAAAGCTGTCAGACAGAAAAGACAGATCACCTATAAAGGAAATCAGAGCAGACTTCTCAACACAAACAATAAAGGAAAGAAGAGCATGGAGTGAAGTATTTCAGAACCTAAAGGAAAAAGATTTCCAACCTAGACTGATGTACCCTGCAAAACTGTCCTTCAAAATTGATGGAGAAATAAGATACTTCCACGACAAAGAACAGCTGAAGAAATTCATGATCACTAAGCCAATCCTGCAAAGAATACTGAAAGACAGTCTAGATACACTTAAGAAAAAACTACTTAACAAAGCAGACAATTAAATAGAACAGAAAGATAAAGATGCAACAGCAGAAATATAACATGTCACCAATAAACCAATATATAACAGTTATAACCATTAACATAAATGGTCTCAATGCACAAATTAAAGGAAATAGACGGGCAGAATGGATCAAGAAACAAAATCTAACCATATGCTGTCTACAAGAAACCCATCTAACCCAAAAGGATACTCATATATTGAAAGTTAAAGGATGGAAAACAATACTTCACGCAACAGGACCCCCCCCCCCCCAAAAAAAAGCAGGGGTAGCTATTCTGTTTGCAGACAATGTGAACTTCAAACCAATAGTGATCAGAAGAGACAAAGCAGGTCACTACATACTGGTTAGGGGAAAACTTTAAGAGGAAGAGATAACTATCTTAAATATGTATGCACCAAATTCCAAAGCACCCAATTATATAAAACAAGTAATATCAGAAATGAAAAACCAAATTATCAGTAACACAATTATAACAGGAGATTTTAACACACCATTGACACCAATGGACAGATCAACAGGACAGAAAATCAGCAAAGAGATAAAAGAACTGAATCACACCTGTGAACAAATGGAATTGATAGACATATACAGAGTATTCCACCCAACAACAACAGAATACACATTTTTCTCAGCAGTACATGGGTCATTCTCTAAAATAGACTATATATTAACTCACAGAACATATTTAAAGAAATGCAAAAGAGTTGAAATCATCCCCTTCATGTTATCAGATCATAGCGCTATGAAATTAGTAATTAATGATAAAAGATACTGCAAAAATCCCATAAACACATGGAAACTGAATAACACACTCTTGAGTAATCAGTGGGTCACAGAGGAAATTAAAGAAGAAATTAAACAATACCTACAAACAAATGAAAACAAAAATACAACTTACTGGAATCTGTGGGATGCAATGAAAGCTGTCCTCAGAGGGAAATTTATTGCACTGAGTTCCCACATCAGGAAAACAGAAAAAATACAAATAAATAACTTGATCCTACACCTCAAACATCTAGAGAAAGAAGAGCAAGTCAAGTCCAAAGCCAAAAGAAGAGAGGAAAAAATAAAAATCAGAGCAGAAATCAATGCAATAGAGCCTAAGAAAACAATACAAAGAATCAATGAATCAAAGAGTTGGTTCTTTGAAAGAATAAATAAAATTGATAAGCCCATAGCCAACCTTATTTAAAAAAGGGAAGAAAAAGCTCAAATTCATGCAATAAGGAATGAAAAAGGTGAAATCCCTACAGACCCAATAGAAATACAGAAGGTCATCAACACCTATATCAAAAACCTTTACTCTCAAAGGTTTGATAACACAAAAGAATTCTAGACAGATTTCTAGAAGCATATGAAGTACCAAAGCTAGGTCAAGAAGAAATAAAACTGCTGAATAACCCAATTTCTATTAATGAAATCAAAATGTAATTGTCATTACCTACAAAGAAGAGCCCAGGCCCAGACGAATTAATGGCAGAATTCTACAAGAAATACAAAGAGGACCTAATGCCAACACTCCTCAAACTCTTCAATGAAACTGAAAGGGAAGCAATCCTTCCCAAGTCATTCCTGGAAACAAATATTACTCTACTACCAAAACCTGAGAAAGACCCAACAGAAAAAGAACTACAGACCAATCTCCCTAATGAATACAGATGCAAAGATCCTCAATGAAATATTGGCAAATAGGATGCAGCAAGTCATCAAGAAGATTATACACCATGACCAAGTGGGATTCATTCCAGGTATGCAGGGATGGTTCAATATACATAAATCAATAAATGTAATCCACCATATCAATAGAGTCAAACGTAAGAATCACATGATCATTTCTATAGATGTAGAAAAAGCTTTTGATTATGTACAACATATATTTATGATAAGAACCTTACAGAAAATTGGAATAGATGGTCTTTACCTCAACATAATAAAGGCCATCTATGACAAACCAACAGCCAGTATCATACTAAATGGCCAAAAATTGAAGGCATTTACTTTAAAATCAGGCACAAGACAAGGATGTCCCCTGTCACTGTTCCTATTTAATATAGTACTGGAAATACTAGCCAGAGTAATCAGACATGAAAGAAAAATAAAAGGCGTAAAGATAGGAAAAGAAGAAGTTAAATTATCACTATTTGCAGATGATATGATACTCTACATAGAAGACCCTCAAAACTCCATTGAAAGACTCCTAGATACAATAAATAAACTCAGCAATGTGGCTGGATACAAAATCGATACTCAAATATCAATAGCATTCTTATATACTAACAACAATATCACATAGAGAGAAATAAGAGAAGCCACACCCTTCACACTAGCAACCAAGAAAATGAAATACTTAGGAATTACTTTCACAAAAGAAGTGAAAGACCTATACAGGGAAAATTATAATACATTGAAAAATGAAATTGAAGATGATCTCAGAAAATGGAAAGACACCCCTTGCTCATGGATAGGAAGAATAAATATTGTGAAAATGGCCATTCTCCCAAAACTGTTATACATATTCAGTGCAATCCCAATAAAAATACCATCAACATACCTCATAGATCTCAAGATATCAATCCTAAAATTCATCTGGAGTGAGAAGAGACCTAGAATAGCAAGGACAGTTCTAAGCAGCAAAGGCAAGGTAGGAGGCATTACAATCCCTGACTTGAAGTTATACTACAAAGCAACTGTAGTAAAATCGACATGGTACTGGAATCAAAACAGAACTGAAGACCAATGGAATAGATTAGAAGGTACAAACACAACTACAAACACACTCAGCTACCTTATCTTTGATAAAGGGGCCAAATAGGTTCACTGGAAGAATGACAGTCTCTTTAATAAATGGTGTTGGAAAAACTGGCTCTCCATATGTTGAAAACTAAAACTAGATCCATGCCTGTCACCATATACTAAAATAAAATCTAAATGGATCAAAGATATGAATATTACAACAGAAACACTAAATCTATTGGAAGACAAATTGGGTAAAAGACTTGAAGACATAGGGGTAGGTAGAGAATTCATGAAAAAGACTCAAACCGCATGGGAAATACTTCCCAGAGTCAATAACTGGGATCACATCTTATTAAAAAGTTTCTGCACATCAAAAGAAATCTCTAACATCGTGAAAAGAAAACCCACAAACTGGGAAAAAATCCTAGTGAACTGTTCCTCAGACAAAGGACTTCTGTCTAAAACAAAGAATTAAAAAAAATCAGACCCCCAAAATTCAAAGACCCCATCCAAAAATGGGCATCAGAGATGAATAAACAATTTTCAGATGAAGAAATACAAACGGCAAATAAATATATGAAAAAATGTTCAACATCACTAGTCATTAGAGAAATGCAAATTAAAACCACACTGAGATTTCATCTCACTCCTGAAAGAATGGCCAACATCAAGAACACCATCACCAACAAATGCTGGAGAGGCTGTGGGGAAAAAGGAACTCTCCTGCACTGTTGGTGGGAGTGTAGACTGGTGCACCCATTGTGGAGGTCAGTCTGGAGATTTCTCAGAAAGCTGGGACTGGAAGCACTATTTGACCCAGTTATTCCACTCCTAGGCATATTCCCAGAAGAACTGAAAGCATCATACCATAGTGATATATGTGCACCCATGTTTATAGCAGCACAATTTGTAATAGCCAGATCTTGGAAACAACCTAAGTGTCCATCAACTGAGGAATGGATAAAAAAGTTGTGGTATTTTTATGCAATGGAGTACTACTCAGCTATAAAGAATGATCACATTGAGACATTTATAAATAAATGGATGCAGCTCGAGACCATACTCGTAAGTGAAATAAATCAAACTCACCTGTATAAATACCGAATAGTTTCCCTAGTGTAAGAAATGATAAGAATACATGAAAGTATGTGGTAATCATGATTCTCAGTCACACTGATTTGAAGCCATATAATGTTTTCACTCATTAATTGAAATGGTTTTAATTTGGGTTGTTTTATTTTATTGTCTGTGATACTACAAATAACTATTTTGAAGAAAATAAGAGCGTAATAGCTAGTGCTGATTTAATATCATCCTGTTTTGAAGCCCCATCAAGTTTTTGTTCATTTGTTTCCATTGGTTCTAACATGTGGTATCTTATTATATCTTAATGTATGTGATAGTATAAGCAAGTTTTTTATAGACAGAGATAATATAGAAATTGATGTTTGGTTTCTGCCAGCTGGTTCTAAATACCCTGCAATAATTTCATTCTCTTGAACGGTTTCACACTGTCTTGATAAATTTGATGCTATAGTATATGAAGTTAGACTCATATATTTTAAGGAAAGAGTCACTATGGTAACTACTATTAATGTCAAGTTATCTGGGGGTGAAACACAATGATGGTTAAATTTTTCGGTTCTGACCGGTGTTGTCCTATTGATATGTTCTTTTTTTATCTCAGTCTCCCCCCTTTTTCTTTCCTTTTTTAAAAAAAAATTAATTTATTTCTTAGTATCTTTTAACTAAGGAAAACTCAATTAAAAATAGTGCGATAGATTATAGTAATTTTTTTTGGTTCCCTATTAAACTGATTTGAACCCCTGTAGTATTCTCCACATCTTGTTCTGACTGATTTTATTATATTCTGTTCCGCTTAATAGTATCAAGTTTGAGGGTATAGGCAACCATTTGGAAGGCAACCAGATATTCTATGATGCCTGTTATTATTTGACTATTATCTTCTTTGGAATCCTGTAAGCTCTCCAATGTGGTTTTATTGGTCTTATGTACAGTTTTGTTCAATTCTTTTATACTAGCTGATATAGGTTACTCTTTTTAGGATAACAAGAGGCATAATGGTAACCATTGTTGATCACCTAGTAATCTCTTTTTTTTTTTTTTTTTTTTTTCATTTTATGCTATGTCCATCCTCCTGATCTAACTGACTCTGTTTTGCTTTGTCACATTGGGCTTTTCTTTGGTCCGTCTTGTTTTGTTTTATGTTTTTTGGCCTTTTAAAAATCTTTTTTCTATTCCTCTTCAAAGAAAAAGTTAAAAAACTGTGGAAGTAATGGAAACTAAAATGTGTGATTGTTAGCATAAAAAAGAGAGAAAGGAAAGTGATCTAAAGGATATCACTGCAAGTTTATTTAAATGTGTAGGATAGAGAACCATATTGCTGAGTTTTTCCTTGTATCATTGAACAGAACTGACTGCAATCTCACTGTATTAATCTCTACTTTGTACGCTTTAATTATGTAATCTGGGCAGCTGTTTGTAAGGTGACAATGTGTGATCTATAAACTGGTGAACTCTTACTGTATATTTTTTCTCTTGAAATTCTGTATTACTTCTAGCCTTTTACTGTCTTGCTTTGTTTAGTTTTGTTTTTCTCTTTAAGTACTTTTGTTTTTTTCTTTTGTACTTAAAAAAAAAAAACAAAAGAGGCAATGACTCATGTCTGATCGGTTTAGCTTATGATCCAATCATTTAAATAACCCATTTACACAGAAAAGTCAGATTTTTTTTTGTCTTTTTCCTTTTTTATCAGTACTGGGGATCGAACTCATGACTGCCTGCTTGTAAGGCAGATGCTTATGCCGGAAAAGTCAGGTTTCACTTGGAGCTTGGTATGTCAAATCTTGGAGCACTGTTTGGTCACATGTCACTTAGCTATTTCTTTGTCCCACACAGAACACACATCCATAAACAGTTTTATCATAACTAATGTTGGGGACTCTTTTTCCTTTGAAGTGTGAGATATTTGGCTGGGGGCAACTCTTTTTGGAGAGGCTACTGCATCATAGAATGGTGGGTTAGGTCTTATGCACACTTAGCAGCTCTTAGCTAATTCAGAGCTAGGTACAGATGAAGTGATAGATTTCATTGAGCATCTTTTAAATACCTGCTTGTGTGTCTATCTTTGAAATATCAATTTGGGTATTGCTCAACTTTGAGACATTTTTTCCTGGGGTGACCCCAGGAATTATACTCCAACATTCCTGGGGTATAATTTTTCACTTTGACTGATCTTGGTGATGTAATTCACATGAGAGTGCAGGAAAAGGAGCAACTGGTTTCTTTAGCCTTTTAAAACATGTGAATAAGGAAACCCAGATTACTCTTCTCCCTGTCCTTGTCTGTACATTTGAACAACTCAAGTTAGTCCTGTAGCCTAAACAGGATTACTTGCATCTTTGAAAATGACCTTAGCTTGTATACAGAAAGGCAATGAGCACCTAGTTTCATAATTAGTCTATTTTTTCCTATACATCTGAATAAATTTATCATTTTGAACACACTAACTGAGTTTTATTTACCTCTATCATATCAATGTCCCCATATTCCTATGGTTTACATTCCCAGTGTGAACAGTATTTCTCCCTCTGATTATTACAGTTTCCATTTTTAGCTTTTGGACATATGTGGAACCTGAAGGGTACTATGTCTGTATCATTATCATCCTCACTGAGCCCCCCTTTTTAAATTCCACATGCAGGAAAAGGCCCAGGGGCTTTGTCAAGCCATCAGTTAGGCTTCCACAGCTTATCCATGAGAATGGCAAAATGTACATGTCAATCATGGGGAGGTGTCTCTTGAATCAGAGGTGTGTCATTGGTGTTGAGAAAGTTCAGTTGAAGATGTTCAATTACACAGTAGCATAAATGTTCGGAGGAGGAGTGGACCCATTTTGTTGTCTGCTAGTTGGTCCATTCTGGTAGCATCAGTACAGTGTGTAGGAAGAGAGATAGAAACACGACAGCAGCAAGAGTCATTATGTCAATCGGGCAGTGGTGGTTTTCTGTTGTAACCTCTGAGAGTGATGGAGCTTGTCAGCCAGAAATAATGAAGACTCACTCAGAGCTATGGGCAGCAACATCTGGGCAGGTGAGCTGGGAGTCACAGGTATCCACTTCTTCCCCTTGGAGTAATGAATCCATGGTGCATGACCTGTAACTTTAAGAGCCGGGGACATAACTCTGGAGTTCTAGTTGTGCTGGCACCATTGCTTCTGGAGGCTGGGCGACCTGGAGTGAGTGTCCCTGCACCATCCCCGAGCCCAGCTAGTTTAGGATCCTCACTTGGCCCCAGACAGGGAATTCCACATCTTCCTGATGCACTGGACCAGCTCAGCAGGTCTTGAGTGGGCCTCACTGCTCCCTGTCATGTTTGGCAGACTCTGTAGTTCTAGGCATGCTGGTGCCATCACTTCCAGAGGCTGGGCGGCCAGGGGTGAGTATCCCTGCACCATTCCTGAGCCAAGCTAGTTTGGGATACTCACTCAACCCAGGACAGGGAACTTTACAACTTCCTGTTGCATTGGACGAGCTTGGCGGTCTTGAGCCAGCTTGCCCCACCCCAGTGATCATATCTCAATCTGGGGAACTGGGCAGCCAGAGTTCCAGGAGCTGATGACATAGAATAGGATTTCCAACAGGCCCTGGGGAAGCCTTGGAATAACACTTGAAATACAGAAATATAGGAAAATGACAAAACGAAAGACCAAATTACAATCTCAAACCTCTAGCCCATCCCAATAAACCTTAGGAGCTATGCACATAGAATAAAATATATGCCATACACCTGAAATGTCAGACATACTAGCAACTGAAATAAAGAAGCAACTCTGGGAAGCTTTAAAGGAATTTAAACTAGAAATAATCTCCCAGGTAAAAGAAGAAATGATCAAAGAAATGAAAGAGATGCTGAACATATCTAAAGAAGACACAGTTAAAAAAATGGAGGAACTAAACAAAAAGGCAGAATACCTGGATGAACAATATAAGAAACAAACAATACAAAAAGCAGATGCAAAGAGATATACAGGAAATCAAAAATTCCATTGAAAGTTGTAAAAACTGCCTCAATGAAAGTGAAGATAGAATTTCAGATCTCAAAGACAAGATTGAAGCTATTGAACAGGAAAGGAAAGATCTTTTAAAAATAACAAGGAATTAAGAAATAACAATTCAACAGCTGCAAGATGATGCAAAGAAAAACAACATGCGATTGATAGGGATAATGAAAAAGAAGGGGGCAACATAAAGGATGTCAAGAGGATATTTAGAGAAGGAAACTGACATCAGGATCAGTGAAGCACATAGAACTCCAAATAACCATAACCAAAATAAAATTACACGCAGACATACAACAATCACCTCCCAGAAAATCAACATAAAAATAGAATATTAAAAGCTGTCAGAGAGAAAAGACAGATCACCTATAAAGGAAAACCTATCAGAATCACAGCAGACTTTACAGCACAAACAATAAAGTCAAGAAGAGTATGGAGTGAAGTATTCCAGATCCTAAAGGAAAATGATTTCCAAACTAGACTGATGTACCCTGAAAAACTGTCCTTCAAAATTGAAGGAGAAACAAGATACCTTCATGACAAAGAACAGCTGAAGAACTTCATGATCACCAAGCCAAACCTGCAAAGAATATTGAAAGACAGTTTAGATACACTTAGGAAAAAACCACTAAGCAAAGCAGATAATTATACAGAACAGAAAGATAAAGCTGCAACAGCAGAAAGATAACATGTCAACAATAAACCAATATATAACAGTTATAACCATTAATGTAAATGGTCTCAATGTACCAATTAAAAGAAACAGACTGGCAGAATGGATCAAGAAACAACATCCAACCGTATGCTATCTACAAGAAACCCATCTAACCAAAAAGGATACTCATAGATTGAAAGACAAAGGATGGAAAAAAATACTTCACGCAACAGGAACCCAAAAAAAGTGGGAGTAGCCATTCTGTTCACAGACAATGTGAACTTTAAACCAATAATGATCAGAAGAGATAAAGAAGGTCACTACATTTTGGTTAGGGGAAAGCTTCAAGAGGAGGAGATAACTGTCTTAAATATATATGCACCAAATTTCAGAGCACCAAGTTATATAAAACAAGTATTAACAGAAATGAAAAACCAAATTATCAGTAACATAATTATAAGAGGAGACCTTAACACACCATTGATACCAAGGGACAGATCAACCAGACAGACAATCAGCAAAGAAATAACAGAACTGAATCACACCTGTGAACAAATGGAGTTGATAGACATATACACAGTGTTCCATCCAACAACATCAGAATACACATTCTTCTTAGCAGTACATGGGGCATTCTCTAAAACAGACCATATATTAGCTCACAGAACATATTTAAGTAAATGCAAAAGAGCTGAAATTATCCCTTGCATGTTTTTGGATCATAGTGCCATGAAGACAAATTAATGATAAAAGATAATGCAAGAATCCCACAAACACATGGAAACTGAATACCACACTCTTGAGTAATCAGTGGGTTACAGGGGAAATTAAAGAAGAAAATAATACCTACAAGCAAAAGAAAATACAAGTAAAATCTACAGGAATCTGTGGGATGCAATAAAAGCTGTCCTCAGAGGAAAATTTATTGCACTGAGACCCCACATCAGGAAAACAGAATGAATACAAGAAAAAACCTGATGCTACACCTAAAACACCTAGAAAAAGAAGAGCAGGTCAAGCCCAAAGCCAAGAGAGGAAATTATAAAAATAGGAGCAGAAATTAATGCAATAGAGACAAAGAAAACAAGCCAAAGAATCAATGAATCAAAAAGTTGGTTCTTTGAAAGAATAAATAAAATTGATAAGTCCCTAGCCAATCTTATTTTAAAAAAGGGAAGAACAATCTCAAATTCATGCAATAAGGAATGAAAAAAGTGAAATCACTACAGAATCTATAGAAGATCATTAACACCTATTTTGAAAACCTCTACTCTCATAGGTTTGATAACAGAAGAAATAGACAGATTCCTAGAAACATATGAAGTAGCAAAGCTAGGTCAAGAAGATGTAAAACTGCTGAATAACCCAATTTCTATTAATGAAATTGAAAATGTAATTAAGTCCTTACCTACAAAGAAGGGCCCAGGCCCAGAAGGATTCACTGCAGAATTCTACAAGAAGTACAAAGAAGACTTAATGTCAACACTCCTCAAACTGTTCAGCGAAATTGAAAGGGAAGCAATCCTTCCTAAGTTATTCCTCGAAGCAAATATTACTCTAGTACAAACATAGGAGAAAGACCCAACTAAAAAAGAGAGCTACAGGCCAATCTGCCTAATAAACACAGATGCAAAAATCCTCAATAAAATATTGGCAAATAGGATGCAGCTAATCATTAAGAAGATTATGTACCATGACCAAGTGGGATTCATCCCAGGCACGCAGGGATGGTTCAATATACGTAAATCAATAAATTTAATCCATCATATCAATAAAGCCAAAAGTAAGAATCACATGATCATCTCTATAGATGCAGAAAAAGCTTTTGATAAGGTCCAACATTCATTTATAAGAACCTTAAAGAAAATTGGAATAGATGGTCTTTACCTCAATATAATAAAGGTCATCTATGACAAACCAACAGCCAGTATCATACTAAATGGCCAAAAATTGAAGGCCTTTACTTTAAAATCAGGCATAAGACAACAATGTCCCTTATCACTGCTCCTATTTAATATAGTACTGGCAATACTAGACAGAGCAATTAGACAAGAGAGAGAAATAAAAGGGTAAAGATAGGAAAAGAAGTTTGCAGATGACATGGTACTCTACATAGAAGACTCCCAAAACTCCATTAAAGACAGAGATATAATAAATAAATTCAGTAATGTAGCTGGATACAAAATCAATACTCAAAAATCAATAGCATTTTTATATACTGACAACAAAATCACTGACAGAGAAATAAGAGAAGCCACACTCTTTACACTAGCAACCAAAATTGAAATATGTAGGAATTACATTCACAAAAGAAGTAAAAGACCTATACAGGGAAAATTATAATACACTGAAAAAAGAAATTGAGGATGATCTCTGAAAGTTTAAAGACATCCCTTGCTGATGGATAGGAAGAATAAATATTGTGAAAATGGCCATTCTCCCAAAACTGTCATACAGATTCAATGCAATCCCAATCAAAATACCATCAACATACCTCATAGATCTAGAGAAATCACTCCTAAAATTTATCTAGAACCAGAAGAGACCTAGAATGTCAAAGTCAATTCTCAACAGCAAAATCAAGGCAGGAGGCATCACAATCCCTGACTTGAAGTTGTACCACAAAGCAACCATAGTAAAATCAACATGGTACTAGAATCAAAACAGAGCCAAAGATTAATGGAATAGATTAGAAGTTACAACCACAACCACAAACACACTCAACCACTTTATCTTTGATAAAAGAACCAAACATGTTCACTGGAAGAAGGACAGTCTCTTTAATAAATGGTGCTGGAAAAACTGGCTCTCCATATGCTGAAAACTAAAACTAGATCCTTGTGTATTACCATATACTAAATTAAAATCTAAATGGATTAAAGATCTGAATATTAAAACAGAAATACTAAATCTATTGGAAGATAAATTGGGTAAAAACCTTGAAGACATAGGGGTAGGTAGAAAATTCATGAACAGGTCTCAAATTGCACGGGAAATACTTCCCAGAATGAATAACTGGGATCACCTCTTATTAAAATGTTTCTGCATGTCAAAATAAATCTCCAGCATAGTGAAAAGAAAACCCATAGACTGGGAAAAATGTTAGTGAACTGTCCCTCAGGCAAAGGACTTCTGTCTAAAACATATAAAGAATTTAAAAAATATGACCCCCAAATTCAAAGATCCAATCCAAAAACGGGCATCTGAGATGAATACAAAATTCTCAGATGAAGAAACAAATGACAAATAAATGCACGAAAAAATGTTCATCTTCATTACTCATTAGAGAAATTCAAATTAAAACCACACTGAGATTCCATCTCACTCCTGAAAGAATGGCCAGGATCAAGAAAACTACCAACAACAAATGCTGCAGACGCTGTGGGGAAAAAGGAACTCTCCTACACTGTTGGTGGGAGTGTAAACTGGTGCAACCATTGTGGAGGTCAGTCCGGAGATTTCTCAAACCTGGAATTGGAAGTCTCATTTGTTCCAGCTACTCCACTTCTAGGCATATTCCCAGAAGAACTGAAAGCATCAGTGATATATGTGCACCCATGTTTATTGCAGCACAATTTGTAATCGCCAGATCTTGGAAACAATCTAAGTGTCCATCAACTGAGGAATGGATAAAAAAGATTTTTATACAATGGTATTTTTATACAATGGAGTACTACTCAGCTATAAAGGATGATACATTGAGATATTTATAAATAAATGGATGCAGCTTGAGACCATACTCATAAGTGAAATAAATTAAACTCACATTTATAAATACTGAATAGTTTCCCTCGTTTAAGAAATGGTAAGAATACATAAAAGTATGTGTTAATCATGACTCCCTATTATATTGCTTTGAAGCCTTATAATATTTTCATTGATTAATTGAATTGTTTTATTCTGGGTTGTTTGATTTTGTCATCTGTTATGGTATGAACAGCTATTTTGCAGAAAACAAGATATCAAAGTATCTAGTGCTGATTTAATATCATCTTGTTTTGAAATCCCATCAAGCTTTTGTTCTTCTGTGTCCATCAGTTTTATCATGTTGTGTCTTATTGGGTTTTACTATATTAAACAAAAATTTTTATAGACAAGGAGATAATATAGAAACCATTGTTCGTTTTCTTTTAGTTGGTCCTAAATACCCTGTAATACTTTCATTCTCTTGAATGGTTTTACACTGTCTTGATATGTTTGATGCTATAGTGTATGACGTTATATTCAAATATTTCAAGGAAAGAGACACTATGGTAACTACTGTTATGTCGGGTTTTCTTGTAGTGAAACACTATGTTGCTTAAATTGTTCTGCTGTGACCCATGTTTTTATGTTGTTATGTCCTATTTTATCTCAGTCTCCCTTTTAAAAATTTTTTTATTTTATTTTATTTTTTTAATTAAGGGAAAAATAAAAAATAGCAGGATATATTATAGTAAACATTTTTATTTCCTATTAACTTGATTTGAACCCCTGTATTGCTCTCACCATCTTATTTTGACTGATTTTACTCTATTCTGTTTTATTTGATAATATCAGAGGGTATAGGCAACTACTTTGAAGACAATAAGATTCACTATGATGCCCATTCTGGTTTGATTATTATCTTCTTTTGAAGTCCTGTAATGTCTCCAATGTTTTGGTTTTATTGGTTTTTTTCTGTATTGTTTTGCTCAATTTTATTATACCTGATGATATAGGCAATTCTTTTTAAGATAGCAAGAGGCATTATGGTAGCCACTGTTGATTACCTTGTATTCTGCTTTTACATCATGTACTATGTGCATCCTTGTTTTGACTGACTCTGTTTTGTTTTGTCACATTTGGTTTTATTCTCTTCAAAAAAAGTAATAAGAACTGTGGGAGTAATAAAACCCAAAATGTGTAATTGTTATTGTAAAAAAAGAGAGGAAAACAATGTTCTCTAAATGATATAACCATATTACTAAGTTTTTGTTCGATCATTGAACAGAACTGTTTGCAGGCTCAGTGTTTGAATGTCCACTTTGTATGCTTTAATTTTGTTAACTTGAACAACTATTTCTCAGATGATAATATGTAATCTATTAACTTGTGATTTCTTACTGTTTATTTTTTTGAAATTCTGTATTACTTGTTCCCTTTTTCTGTTTTTTTTTTTTCTCTTAAAAAAAAAAAAAAGAGCCAGGGACATGATTAAAGTCGGGGCTCCTCCTTCTAAGTTTTAACCAGAACTTTGTCTCCTGGTTCAAAGGAGTGAACAGGAGAGTGAATTGTGACAGGGTGACATTGCAACACAGATTGCTGGAGATACCCACTGTTACCAGGAGACTGTGCCAGGGTATAATCAACTCCACTCCACTAAGGCTTGAAGTACTTCTCTAGATGTCTTAGTTTTATTGGGGAGAGAGCCTCCACCCAGTCTGAATAGGTACAGATAAGCTCCAGTAAGAATTGTTTTGAGTCCACTTGCAGGTTTGATTTCAGTAAAGTGTACTTTAACATTTTCAAGTGGCAAAATCCTTTACCTCTAGACAACCAGTTGTTGGAGCCAAGAGATAGGATTATTGCAAGTGAAAGTTGTGCACCTTTCAGTCACTGAAGCACATAAAGTTCAGAGCCTGGAAATAAAGAAATGGTGACCAAGCAATTTTACCATATCTGTTTTTCCCCAATGGATGTGTTTATGCAAGTCTTGTATACAAATCGTGCCACAGCATCTGGAAAAACTTGCCATCTGTTCTTATCAGTGGCTTCTTCTGTGTTAGCTCAGCTTAGTTCAGCCTCTGGGTATTTGGGAGTTTTAAAAGTGGGGTCACCAAAACATGGGCTTCAGGCTTTTGTTTCTTGATGGCTGCCAGCTTTGCTGCTAAATCAGCAGTTCAATTTCCCTGGGGTTTTAAGGAATTTCCTAGCTGGTGTCCAGGACAATAAATCATCATTACTTTGGTAGTCAGTCAAACAGCCTGAACTATATTTAATATTTCCTATTTAACATTTCTTTTTAATCTCTTCTTCTCCTGCTATCAAGAGGCCTCTTTTTTGCAGATGGTGCCAGGCACATGTAGAGTGGCAAATGAATAGTGGGAATCAGTGTAAATGTTCACCCACTTATCTCTTTCTTCCTCCAAAGTCCATGTGACAGCTATGAGTTTAGCTTTTTGGACAGATGTATTTGAAGGAATGCTTCAGACTGCATGGTCTGAAGGGAGGCAGGATTAAGAGTTTTAGTCTCAGGTCTTTTAAAAGAGTCTCTTGATATTGAACCAGTCTAGTTCCTAATATCCACTTACCACAGGGTTCTTTTCAACAAATTTTCTACTGTGCAGGGAGCAAACATATTTAATTTTTGTCTCAAAGTTAGTTTTGTTTTTTTTTAAACTAAAATGGCAGTGGCCTCAGTAGAGCGCAGGCAAGGGAGACATCCGGCCACTTCAGGGTTTAGTCTCTTAGATAAATATGCCACAGGGTGCTTCCAAGGCCCCAGGATCTGGGTCAGCACACCCCAAGCAGTGCCTTCTTTTTCATGGACAAACAGCTGTAAAGGTTTTGTAATGTCTGGTGGTTCCAGGGCACGGGTACTTACCAATCTCCTTCAAAGTCTCAAAAGCCACCTGACTTCGGGGCTCTACTCCAGAGGGGAGTTGTTTCCTCCTTTCAAAGCCTCACACAGGTGTTTTGTTATGGCTGTAAAATTAGGAATAGAATAATGACAGTATCCAACTATCCCCAGAAATTCCCTCAAGTCCTTTTTGGTTATAGGTTCCCTTGGGCTCTGAATGGCCTGAGTATGTGAGGCTAAAAAGGATGTCTCATTATTTAATAAAAATCCCTCAAACTTCACATTTTGTACACTGATTTGAGACTTTCTTTTAGACACTCAATTCCCCTTAGCCTGAGGCATTCCTAGCAGCTCTTTTGTTCTTCTTGGCACAGCTTTTTTGTGTCTGCAGCTAAGAGCAAGTCATCAACATATTGTAAGAGAGATTTCAGGATTTTTTTTTTTTTGACTAAAAGGTACTATATCCTTGGACAAGTCTTCCCCAAACTCAGAGACTCCCTGGGAGAGACTTGTCCAAGTTAGTTGACACTTACATTCCTCTCTCAGGTTCCTCCTATTTAAAAATCAAAGATTTCCTGGGGCAACCATAGACAAAGGAATACAAAAGAAAGCACAGTAACACAGCATACCAAGTCTGCAGAGTGGTGGAAGTCAGTGGAAGTCAACTGAGCAAGGGGTAAGGGTTTGGGACCATAGGATGAAGGGGGATAAACAAATTGTTTACAGTTTGAAAATCCTGGACTGATCTATAATCATTTGTCCCAAGTTTCTGAATCAGTATGAAAGGCACATTTTGCGGGAACTGACATTCTTTCATTATCCCTGCCCCAAGCATCCTTCATTCATGAGGCTTAATCCCCTTCCTAGCCCCGTAGTCATTGGGTATTGTTTCAGGTAGAATGGTTTCAGGTTTCCCACCAATTCCACCATCACCAGGAGCACATGAGCCACCAGACCTGAGGGACTGCCCTCTGTCCAAACCAGGGGAAAATGGTCAATCCAAGAGGGGAGGACAAGGTGTTCTGATTTCTATTGTTGTCCTCCTGAATCTAAGAGGTGATTTTTTTTTTTTTTTGCATAGGAAAATAATCATTAGAATATGAGCCTCAGAACAGAACTCTTCTCCAGTACTTAACGAAGTTTCTGAGCTGGTAAAAGAAATCACAGAGCTCGCAGTTTGCAATGAAGGTGTCAACCCAGGAAGGGAGAAGGACAAGCAGGCAGAAGCACAAAGAATGACTAACAACTTGTCACCCCACTTGAACCTACCATGGTTCACAGAAAGAACAGGTTGAAGACTGTCCAGTTGCCCCTTGTACATTTATTTTCTTACCTAAGATTGGGGTTACTGGTTGAGTAACTACCGGCATATTTGTAACCATGTCCACTAGGAACTTAATAGGCTCTCCTCCTACATTTATTGTTAACATGGGTTCCCTGGGGCTGGAGACAGACACTCATACTCTGTCATTGTGAAACTTTACCTGAATCCATCACAAGCACTTCCTCCTTTTTCCTTTGTAGTAGCTTTTGGACATGCTCACTTGAGATGTCCTTTTTCCTTACAAAAGGCATGTTGTTCTGGGTCCAGCAGGTGTTTCTCTCCCTGCTGGGACTGGTTTTCCTTCCCACCTTTCCCCCCAGCTCCCAACTGAGCCTCTTTCTTATAAGCTGCCAACATCACTTTTGTCTGTTTCTCCTGAAGTTTCTACTTCTTTTATTCTCTGTTATGATATACCTTCTGAGATACCTGACCCAACTGGGCCATAGCCATGTCTGCAAACCCATCCAGTCTTTGTAACTTATGGCATACATTAGGGGCTGTCTTAGTTACTTTTTACTTGTCACTGAGACAAAATACCTGAAGCCCAAAGTTGGGAAAGGAAAGGTTTATTTCTTACAGTTTTTGGAGATTTCAATCCGCACTCAGTTGGCTTCAAGGCAGGCTGGCATGGCTGGGCCCCAGTTCAAGGCGGCTGCAAACAGCAAGAAGGAACCAGCAAAGAGTAAGACACACCTTCTTCCTCCATTACATCACATCCTGGCTCCACCCCTATGTAGCTGTAGCACTGACATCATCAATCCAAGCACTAGACAATGAACCAATCACAAATGCACAATGCAAACTCATGAGGCCTGGGGGACACAGACATAAACCATGACAGGGCCAACAGAGTCACAAAAGACATGTTAACCTGCGAGTGTTCTCAGACACCTGTGGGTTGTATGAAGTGCATGTCCTCATGCTTCAAGGAGGTGCTCAAGGAAGACAATGAGACTTTTATCCGTTCCCTGACATAATTGTGCCACTTTGCTTAAACTGGTGGGATGGCAGGCAGCCACAAGAAGCCCTTTCATTGTTTTCTAAAAGTTACTTTAAAAATAATAGAGCCTAACAAAACAAAAGAATAAAGTTGATCAAACAGAGCAGTGAAATTAGTACAGAAGTTCAAAGCAGAATAACAGGAAAACAGCAATGACCACTATAGTATATCTTGTTATCTTCACAATAATTGTCCATTTTATTGGACAGAGCAAAATCAAACCAAAACAAAACAGAATAAAACCAGTCAAAGTAGAATAATGAATAAAGCAAAAACAGTTAATCATAACAAAACAAATCAGTCAACTTCAAAAACAAGAACCTCAAAAACAAGATGGTAGGAAGTCACCCATTTTTTTTTTTAATTTTGAAAGTAGTAAAAATGCATCAGCACAAGACAGAACAAAGCCCATCAAGACAATGCAGTGAAACTGATGCAGGATTTCACAGTAGGATACTGCGGTAGTAGTAATAAGTACTATGGTATATCTCTTTAACTTAACAATAGTTGTCCAGTCAATTAGGTATAGTAAAATCAAACCAAAAATAGAACATTATAAAACCAATTGAGAATACTGAATAGAGCAAAAGAAACATAACAAAACAGTGAAAACAACCTATGTCTTCGAACAGAAGATAGAAGGAGATTTCCTTCTATCTTCCCCCCATATTTGCTGTACTGCATGTGGTCATTCCCCAAGAGATGCTGAAATATCTATCCCCAGTAGCTATGAGGGAAGGGGGCAGGGGGGGGAAGGGTGCTTGATTTTCAGCCCACATGGCAGTAAGCTCACAGGTAATGGTTCTCCTCCAGGCCCAAGTTTGCAGGTGCTTACCAAGAGGGTGGGTGAATAAGCTGCCTGGGTCTCTCTATGGTCGGATCTTGGGAGCTGATTCTCCTCCTGGCCCGTGGTGTAGGCAGGAAATCCCCATATTTGTTATATCGCATACTGTCATTCTCCCAACAGACACTCAGATTGCTGGCTCCAGGCCTGGAAAGTGAGCCAAACAATACAAGCATTCAGTTGTTTTTTGTACCTCAGTTGTTACCAGCTCAGCCTGTCCTCAGAACCAGCCAGTTGCTTACAGGGTTGGGGTGTCACAGTTCTTGATTCTCAGCCTGCACATCGCACATCCATAGGCTCACAGGAGATGTTATCTGACTTCTTTCCTCTTGGGCCCCACATAGCTTGTGCAGCTTACCAGAAAGACTATTTGACTTCTTGGTGATCTCCTCCCAGTCCTAGCATGGCTGATTCTCAGGAAGCACTGATTTCTTTCTTCCTGGGCTCTGCATGGCCTGCATGGAGAAAAAGTTTCATTACAGACTTATAATGCCCATCTAAATTTTTAGCTCCCAACTCAGTATTTGGATCCCAATTAGTTGTTTGCTAGAGCTAAACAATATTTATTGCCTCTGTCTGTTTCTGTCCAGTTCCCCCAGTCTCTAACCTCACGTAATCCTTGGTTGCTTTGCAAATTTTCTTCCTCTTCCCTGAAGAAAACAGAGTAAACAGTAACTGCTGACAATCGTCCCAATTAGGGGAGTGGGTTTTAAACACTGACTAATAAATTGATTAAAGTCTGAGGCTGTTCTGAAAATAGGAGATTTTGAACTTTCCAATTGTATAAATTGCTAGTGCTAAAAGGAACACAAAAATGGACTGAATTGCTTTCTGTTGTCCCAGCAGCACAGGGAAAGGGTCCATGAAAATGGATCCTCCTTCTGATGAAGTCTAATTGGCCATAAACAGATCAGGGAATTGTCCTAGGGAAGACACCCCCTTATTTGGAGAGGTAGAATCTGTAGCCAGCTCTGGAGGCTGCCCATGGATGTGGTGAGAGGCCTGATAGGGTGGGGACAAGGGAGGAGGTGGCCCAGAAGGGACTAAGAAGGATGAACTTTCTTCCTCAGAAGCTAATGATAATACAGGAGGCCTCACATCAGGATGCTTTTCTTTTTTCACCAATATTTGCCCAGAGAATTCATAAGCATATATTCTAAGCCAGGGAGGTAATGGTCAAACCACACATGGCCAAGAGTCAACATATGGAAACTGATCTGGGTGCCCAGGTTTTCCAGTGACAACATTCCACACTTTACTGGCTACTTGGGGATCAAGCATCCTTCTGGTGGCCATACAACATCAAAAGAGGCAAATTCAACTCCTACAGAGTCCGTAGCTTTCCTTGTTTCATCTTGACCCCATAAATACTTTTAAACTTATCAAAATTCTTTTTTTTTATTTAAGGAGAAAAAGGAAAAAAAAAACAGAAAAAGAGTACACGTAATATGAAATTTAAAAAATAAACAGTAAGAAATCACTAGTTATTAGATTACATATTCTCATCTTAGAAATAGTTGTTCAAGTTACAAAACTGAATCACATAACGTGGGCTTTCAAACAGTGAGAGTGCAAACAGTTTTGTTCAATGATCCAAAAAAACACTGTAATATGGTTATCTATCTTATACACTTAAACATATATGCAGTTATAACCTTTAGAGCACTTTCTTTTCTTTTCTTTTGTACAATGACAATCACACATTTTGGGTTTTATTACTCCCACAGTTCTTATTACTTTTTTTGAAGAGAGTAAAACCAAATGTGACATATCACAACAGAGTCAGTCAAATCAAAAGGATGGACATAATAGATAATGTAAAAACAAAATATAAGGTGATCAACAATGGTTACCATACTGCCTCTTGCTATTTTAAGAAGAATTGGCAGTTATAATACAATTAAACTAAACAGTAAAGAATAAAACCAAAGCATTGGAGACATTACAGGATTTTAAAAGAAAATAATAGTCAATCAGAATGGGCGTCATAATGATTCTTATTGTCTTCACAGTTATGCCTATACTTTCAACCTTGGTACTATCAAGCAAAGCAGAATAGAGGAAAATCAGTCAAAACAAGATGGTGAGGGCAATACAGAATTTCAAATCAAGTTAATGGGAAATCAAAGTAGGTTACTATAATGTATCCTGCTATTTTTTATTTTTCCCTTGATTAAAAAAAATAAAAAGAAAAAAGTAAATAATTTAAAAAAAGGGGGGGATTGAGATAAAAGAGGGCATAACAACAGAACAGTGCAGGTCAAATCATAACCATTTAAGCAAACCAGTGTTAAACTACAAGACATCCTGACATAAAAATAGTTACCATAGTGTCTCTTTCCTTGAAATCTTTGAGTATAACGTCATACACTATAGCATCAAACATATCAAGACAGTGTAAAACCATTCAAGAGAATGACATTATTACAGGGTATTTAGAACCAATTGACAGAAAATGAACAATGGTTTCTATATAAACTCCTTGTCTATAACTTATCAAAATTCTTAAGCATGCACTCCAGAACAATCACCTTGCTGCCAGGAGAACCCACAGTGACAGAGTTAAAACAAAATCACAGGCAATTGTTACCTAGGCACGTTTTCCCTTCCCCACTCAACCAAAAATACAAACAATAGCCCAAGAGTAGCAAAGTCTGAAAAGATGGCAATCTCCATGACGGTTTGTTGCACGCGAGTTGAACCACTTTGAGTTCCTAAGCATAGAACTGTAAGAGGTAAGAATGGTAGGAGTAGGGCAAACACCAGTGCTGAAAGCAAGGTGGTAGACTCAGGGGTGCCTGGAATTAGGGACACATTTGGGGTGATAACACAAACACACAGAAAGACAAACAATCCCAGAAAACTATCACCACTCCTGATCAGAAATTTGGAACAAATGCAGAGATGAGCTCTGCTTAAATGTTTGGCCATGCCAAGACTTAATAATTACTGCATCTGTTGGCTAGGCTCCCTTGGAACCAACCAAATGCTAGCTCAAACAAAGAAGTCCCTGGATAAGCCCAATGCAAAAAACAAATGAGACAAAAATTTCCAAAGCTTTCTTTAATCTGGGGATGGGGCTTAGCTATTCTGGCTCACAGCTGTGGTGCCCCACCTAGCAGCCATGATGGGAGGCCAGCTGAAATCAGCCAAGATGCCCTGCTACCCCAAGGCCAACTGCCAGGGCAAGGAGGCACAGGGCACCCTCAAACAAAGACTGATCATGAAGATCTCACTGGGGCCTCCAAATGAAATGGACATGAGAATCACTCACAGAGATGGAGCACAGATAAAAGCAAGGTTTTTTAGAAGCCACTGGATGATTGAACAGCATAAACTGAGATCTATCTCCTCAAACCTTTGTTCTCTGGGGTTTTTATGCATTCTACAAGTTCCCAGTTACCATAGCAACCACATTACTGTGCATCATAGTGTTGGAATGTCACAAGATGTTTTTACAACTGTGTTTCCAAGCATCCAGCCTGTTTGTTGTATAGAATGTGGGTAACAGTCAGTTTAACCTCTGTGAGCTAAAACTTTGTGCTTTCCCTTTGTGGGTTTATAGTTAACTGGGGAAGAGGATTTTTTGGGAACGGGTACATCTAAAGTTTTACTTCCAGCTAAAATGGAGACAAAAAACACAATGGAGTCACAACTGTTCTTACAAGTAAAGGACAGGCTCAGGAGATTTCATGAGAACAAGGGATCCACTGGCAGTTGAACTAGAGGCTATGTGTGTCACATTCTGACAGCAAATTTGTTTACATATTAAGGATGATTTATTAGTTAATCTGGAAGAGTAAGTTTTAGCCTAGGCTTTGGCATGAATATTGCTTTCACCCAGCTCTACAGTGAAGCAGGAGCAAAAAGCATAGCTGAAATATTCTAAAAGTTTACAGTTTCACCTGAAAGGAAGTATCTGCAAGGGTGAAGCAAAGCAGAGCATGGGTGCTGGAAAAAAAAATTTAAAAAGAAACCAAATACTTTGTATGGGGATGAGATGATATCTTGAGGGCATCTAAGAAATGAGAAAGATCCCACATACTATAGGTATATTGGTGAAAAACAATGTATCTTTCCTTTGAGAAAAGAGTCACTGGGCCATGCTCTCATTTGTGACATTCAGAGACTGCTACAGCCATGGCCCACAAAGCCCAGCTACTGCTGAAGCTTGTGACTGCTCCTGGTGTCACCCACATAGTGCTGTTTTTCAGGTATGCAAAATGCATGAGTTACAAGGTCATCAGGCTTACAGCTGAATGTCAGAAGAAGACCTGGGAGATCAGGCAAAAATCTATGAAACTGTCACAGTCCCCACCAGGAGCCCATGAAATGCCTATGTGTGGAGCTGTGAGTGAAACCAAAGTTACAATAGAGACCTAAGGAAGTTGAGAATGCTAGAAACTTGGACTCTCTGTTTAAGAAAACCTCAGGCAGTGTGTAGAGTCAGCCCAAGAAAGAGGCCACATGGACTGCCACAGGCAAAGAATATCCTGTCGAGCTCATACCTCACCACATCCTGCAATAGGTGTTAAACATGCAGCTGCAGAATGTAGTTATTGCTCTCCTGGGTTTTGGTCTTGTTTTTGTTCAGATTCTTTGTGTTATCTTGTTTCCCCTTTTTGGAATGGAAATATTTACCTTGTGCCATTGTGTGGAGGAAGTACTTTATTTTTGATTTTCAAAAGGGTTTACAATTCAGAGTTTGCCTTGGATCTCAGAAGAGACCCTGAACTTCTACTCTGAGCAGTGGCGGAATTGTTAAGACTCCAGCAACTCTATGAGGTGAACTAAAGTTCATTTTGCATAGTAAGATAGATCCAGGCTTTGGGGTCCAGAGGCAGGATGTTACAGTTTAGATCTAAAATGCCTGCTAAAAGTTTAACATCTGCAAGTGGAGGCTAGTTGGAAGGGATGAGCATGACATGAGTGGGGCATTCTCATCCCAAGGTCTTTCTGTTTCTTGGCACTTGTGTGCTGATTAGCTTTCCTCCACTGTGTTGTTCTGACTTGCAGTTTTTGCGTTGGAGTCAGCCAATTATGTACTGAATTCACTGAAAGTGTGATCCAAAGGAAGCTTCTTCTTCTTGTTCTTTTTTTCAGTCTTCATAAGAACTTCAATTGAGAACAAGCATATGAAGTAAATAGTACCTATAATATTTTTAGTTAAGATTTAATTTCCTTTTAGCTTTGAAGTAGTAACTGAATTTCAGTTAAATCTTAAGAAATGTTAATTATAAACTTACAAAACTTATAAAAGTCTGTAGTCACATTTCCAGGAATTTTCTTGTCTGGATGGAAAACCGCTGGGCCTTCAAGATGTACATGACACCTCACCCAGACCTAAGGCATGGTTAGCACTCAAGGTCACATGAGAGACTCTAGGTAAAGTGGATGACAAACTAGTTTTAAAGTGCTCTATTAAAAAACAAAACAAAACTTTAGTTTGTTTTGGAGCAATTAAAGTAAGTGTTGCTTTTTGAGGACTTCACATTATAAATACAAACTGAGGATAGGATTCTTGTTTTATAATTGTTCTATTTTTCTCTTTTATTCTGAAAGTGCTGTCATTTTCAGAGAATGACTGCCAACCACTCAGTTTCACACTGACAGCCACTGTGTGCACTTGGCCAGAGGTGTTAGAGGTTATGATGTCTGCTGGCTAAATCTTTTCTGTTAAATGAACATTTTCCCCATACTACTTTTGTCACATCTAATTTATCTTCCTCCTGTAGGAACTGCATAAATATTTTTATTACCCATAATAAATTATAGAATTTGATGAAAGTAGAGGTATTCTGATTAATGATGAAAATGGTGTGGTCAGAGGAAGAGCATTATTCAATATGAGTCATCGCAGCACAAAATAAAAACCACCTTTTCCTAGTAAAAAAGCTAATCCACAAAAGAGGCTTATTCTATAAAGAGTAAAATTCCAAATCACAATGAAACAAATTTGAGTAATTTATTGGTTTTGTTGCTTAAAGATATCTTACTAAAAGTTGGTATCTGACATGACACAATAACATTTTCAGAATGTAATATTGTCGTGACAGTGTTGAGGTTAACTGCTAAGGACTAATGAACTCTTTCCATACTAAATGCTTACATCTTAATTATTTATATAGAAGATTGGTCCAGTAACATAAAAGTAGAGAACAGTGTCTGGAAATTTATCTCACTCAGTGTTCAGAGATAAAAGGGTTAACCACGGTTTCCATTATTTTCTGCAGATAAATTCTTGTCCATACTGAAATCCACTGGCAATCGAATTCTAGCATTTCCCCAAGCTTTCATTCACCAGTTCTGGAATTCTTCCAAAATATTCCCAATAGACTGATTTTGCTTTTGTCCAGGATACTGGGTGCCATGAATCAGATATAAGCACAGGTACATAGAAGCAGCAAAATCATATTCGATGAACTCCGGAAATTGAAAATGGCAGACATAGTGAGACCAGTACTGGCCCAGCCACATCACTTTTCCAGGCCCAGGGCAGGAGCCTTGTGCCAAGGAGCCTGTGCTTTTGAGTAAAAGCAAAATCAGTTGTGAGCATCAGCTATTTTGTCCTAGTGATGGAACACCCTTCCTTCTCACTTTTGCTGGCCTGTGTGCAATCATTTCAAAGCCCACAGGCACACTCAGATAGGTGATATGGTTGATGAGAGAGGTGGGGAAACAGGCTTCCCCTGGATTTGGCTCCCTTCTTAGTTCTAACCACACCTGGTGTCTGAGGCTTGAGGCTAGACTCTTAGATCACACCAGAACTCTCTTTTCCACAGACTCAGCTTTGGGGTTACATTGGTGATAAATGAAGGGGTGGGATCCATGACCCTCTATCCTGGATCCAGTTTCTGTCCCTAGGACTCAGGAGAATCCTTATCAGCCCCCATTCACCACATATGTGCCCCTTTGCACAACTCATTTATGCCTGAAATGTAGAACTACATCTAGAATGTTGATAAATGTGGATTTGGTATACTCTGTGGCAAACCCTATGTCTCCTGTTCCTACATGCTCACCTCTTTAGCCAGCATAGGCAGGCTATATCCTCTGGCATAAACTTTCTTCTTCTCTACAAAAACTCAGGGGCTACAGGGCTGAGTTCTATTTGAAGAACATAGGCAACAACCCTCCGTGTGGGGCTGACACCAACATTCTTTTTTCTCTATCAGACAGGAGGACCTCAGCCTTTGGTTTGGCTACTATCTTTTCAAGGCTTGGATATGTGCCTAGGTGAAAAAGATACAATTTCTCAATGGTCAAGAGTATATCTGTAAAGATGTTAGCAATGAAATACTTTCATGTGAGATTCCACATGCCACAGTGAAGCCAGCATTTTTCACAGGAAAAACCACAAGAAACATGCTGTGCCTGCCAGCATCCCCTGTACCCAACATAATCCTACCAGCTAGCCTAAGACCTCCTACTTAGAGACCCACAATTTTGTATCCCCCTCGGCAACACCTCTGCCTGTTCCTAAACTCCCACTTAAAGTATGCCCTCACCCCTTGCTCACCGCTGAGGGCCTTTTCACCTTTGGCCTGGCTGCACTTGGCTTGCAATAAAGTCCTTGCACATTGCTTGAACTCTGCCTGTCTCAGTGGTTTCATTATGCCTTGGTTTACCTAACACAATGATTCTTTGCTTGGTTAAACTGTAGTCGGGTTCCAAAACATTCTCTAAGATTCTAGCTTTTGTAAGGAAGCTACTAAGTCAGTTTAGGAATAATCTACCTTGAGTGTTTGATCACCATCAACATCTGATTCAGGGCTGGGGACACGACTCTGGTGCAGCACCTGTTTGGCAAGTGCCTGAATTCAATTCCCAGTCTTCCCCTCCAAAGTATCTGTCTGTCTGTCTATCTATCAATCTATCTATCTGATTCAGTTTCTCATCCTCCACCATTCTTTAGGTGATGTCTGATCACTCTGGCCTTTCTTCAGCAAGAATAATCTCAAGTGGATTAGAATCTGTGACTCCTAGTATTTCCTTTTCACCATCTTCCATCCAATGACCTCATCTTGCTTCTTTTTTTTTTAATTAAAAAAAATTTTTTTTAACCGGTACCGGGCATCAAACTCTGGACTGCCAGCTTGCAAAGCAGATGCTTATCCCGCTGATCTAAATCCCCAGCCCCCTCATCTTGCTTCTTGACTATCAGTTCCCATGTGTCCTCATCAAGTCTACCTTCCTCCATTTTTAACAAGTGTTGTTGATTAACTTTTCTTGCACAGCAGGATGAACAAACAGAAAGAGAACATTAGAGCTAGAGGCCTTTATGAGAATCATAATCGACTTGATGAGGCTGAAGAGAGTGGCAATCTGAAAGCAAAGATCTTGTAGAGAAACACAAACATCCACAGTGAGGACACGGTTCAAGCAAGCTTCTAGAGAAAACCGCAAGTGAAAAGGACAAGAAGTACAGTAGAAGAGAGGCGCGGCTAAGGCGGTGTGGTTCGGAAACCCGGAGGCGGGGGTTTCGGATCTGTGCTGCCCAGATCTGCTCCTCCGCAACTCCGGGCCCAGGACGCCCCGAGTGTTCACCGCAGCCGCCAGGCGGCGCCACGCCTTCCGCCTCCGCCGGACCCCGGACCCGGTGGTGAAGTCCAGGCCGCCGCCTGCAGCAAAAGGAGCAGAAAGAAGCCGCGACATCCGCGCTGCCCCGGCCCGCCCGCGGTGAGTGCCCGGCCGGGGAGGGGACGGGAAGGGGCTGCGGCCGCGCCCTGTGCCGCGCGGACGGACGAGCAGGAGGGCAGAGGGAGCCGCAGCCCCGACGACGGAGGCGGGGACGAGGGGAGGAGGCAGCCGGGAGCGGAGCGGGGCCGCTCGGGGAGGTCTGCGGGCGCCACGAGGCAGATGCTTGGGGTCCTGGTCGCCGGGAAGCTGCCGCTGTGGGCGGGTCCGGAGATCGGGGTGGTTCGTCCTGCTCTGTCCGACGGTGCGTGCTCTGCCCCTGGGCACCGCGAGCCGGATCCCTGGGCGGCGGGAACCGCTGCTGAGCCGGGAGCGAGCGCTGGCTGTGGAGGTGGGCGGGAAGAGTGGGCTTCGTGTGTGTGCGTTTCGTTAGGAAACTGCACACTGTTCAGCAGAGTTGGCCGAGTTTGTGGACCTTCGAAGGAAACTATGAAATAGAAATGAAAATTCAGTGTTTTTTTTTTTTTTTTTTCTTTCAAACAATTGGGCGGTGCAACTAATTCTGGGTCTAGAAGCCTGATCTGGGCGGGCTGAGGGAAAGCTCTTGCCTTCTGCAAAGGTGTGAAGATAAACTGGTTGGATAAAGTGTAAACTTAGCGAGCATGGGAGCTAGTACAGGCAGAGGATTAATTTGCTAATGTTAGTATTTTAACGAGATTAACAAATTTATTCATTCTCTTACTCCCAGGATATAAAGTTTGTCCACAATTTTGAGTAGTTTCTAAAGTGTTGTTGAGTCCTCTTTTGTAAGTTTTCTGTGAATAGCTGAGTTTTAATAATACCTTTAAAAATTAACGATGTGTTACAGTACATATTAAAAAGAGCATTGGGGAATTTCAGGCAAGGCAGAAAAAAACAAAGGCAAGAAATTAGTAAATCTATTACTTAAAATTTATATATATATGAAATGTTGCCTTGTTTTAGTTTCTTTTATGTTTTATTTTTTCTTACTGTCTTGATTACTTCCTTCTGAGGCACAATACTTGAGGCACAGCCTAAAGGAGGAAAGGTTTATCTGGGTTCAGAGCTTTTAGAAGTTTCAGTTTATAGTTAACTGGCTCTACCAGGAAAAGTCTTAATGGTCAAAGGAGAGGAGAACTGCTCCCATTATGCTTGCCAGGAAGTGGAGAGAGAAAGGGAAAGAATCCTTCCAGGTCATACCTATTGCCTCTGCCAACCAGACCCCACCTCCTCTTCTACCACACTGTTCATCAGCTGTAGTGCCTCTGTGATCCAGTCACCTTCCAAAAGCCACACCTTTGAGTGCATGAGGCATTGATGGGGACATTCTCAATCTAAGCCATAACATTTACCTAAGAGGAGAAATGTAAAAATGCAACAATCTTTGAGAATAAACATACCAATTCACAGTAACCAATGTTTATTGGGCATTTTTATTCCAAGTGCTGGCAATTCTGCAGTCCTCTTAGGAAACCTGTTCTTTTACATAAGTGTATTAATTTATTTCTTCATTTATTATCATTAAGTATCCATGAAACATTTGAAGCAAGCATAAGAATAATGATTGGAAAATAAAATACAATCTGAAGTAGACAGTTGCCATGGAGGAACACCTGATATGGACATTGTTGGACCCTTGAAGGGACCTTTGTGTTTCATTAAGCTGCATATGGAAGTCATCATTAAAAGGAATGATCAAATCACACAGTTCAGTGACACAAAATGGTAAAACACACTGGTTCTTTAGAGAAACTCTTCCTGGCATTAACTTCTGAGGGAAATGTCTTCTGAGTGTATCACATAGAAATGTGGATAAGTTTTAAGACTAGCAATAGGAGAGCATCCTCAGTACTATCCCATAGTACACACAGCAGTGCCTGGTCTTGAGATGCTTTCTGAAATGGCTTGTTATAGTTGTAATTGTCCTTACCGTAAGTGTTTTAGGACATACTAAGATGCTAAGACCCTGGGGTTTGATGGTAGGGTTTTATTCTGGGATAAACTTAGATTTAAAAAAAATATTTTAAAATTTATTTTAAAGAGACTAGAACAAAACAAAACAGAACAAAGCAGATCAGAATAAAACAATGTAAGGAACACAGGATTTCAAAACGCCTTGTGTTAATGGGAAATCAACTGTAAACCTAGATTTTTATGAAGGGATAGGTAGACCTCATGTTCTCTATGTACTTCCCAGATATTTGTATCAAAATTTAAAAAAATATGTTTTATATTCATACAGTATGACATTTAAGTATGCATATATAATGTGTGTATTAGTCACTTTCCCATCTTTCTAACAAAATGCCTGTTGTGGTTTATATCTGGATGTTACCTCTAGTCCTCATGCACTCAAGGATGGGGCTTTCCTTTGCCCTTCTCTTTGCTCTTTACCGCCTGTCTATTATGAGTTGAGCAGCTTTCCTCTGCCCAGCCCCTTCCACCATGTTGTAGACTATGTAGGACCAAAACTTCTAACATGTGACCCAAAATATACCTTTTCTTCTTTGAACTATTGGTGTCAGATATTTTGTCCCAGCAATAAAGAAAGAAAGACAGCTTCTTATACCAAGAGTGTGGAAATTGTTAGGCCTGTACCTGACCCTGTGATTTAGAAGCCTGTACAGCTCTTTTAGTGGAGGAGTCTGGAAAAATTTGGAGATGCTGACTACAGAAGCCCTAGAATGCTGTGAGCTGAGCTTAGTGGGAGATTCTGGTCAAAGCTCAGAAGCCAGAATGCTGATTAAAAGGCATGCACTAAAGAAGAGGCTGATGTTTCAGTTGGGAATAAGGACTCCATTGACAGTTGAACTCCAGTCCATCTGTGTTATACTGTGACAAAAAATTTGTCTACATTTTCTTCATGTCCTGAGACTTTGCAGGTGACTGCAGTTAAGGCTGGTGGTCTTTAAAAGAAAATTTCAAGACAGCCCAGTATACAGGCTGTTGCGTGAATACTGCTTGCTGCATTTAGTCAGGTTTACTCTAAAAACCAGGAGCAAATGACTCATTTTGTAAGTTCTCTGCTTTGTCAGAAAAAAGGGGCTGTAAACTTGGACCAGGTTGTAAACCAAAGTGTTTGGTTGCTGAAACATTAGCATTAAAAAGAAGCCAATTACTTCACACCAGGACAATAAGGAATGTTCCCTGAAGGCATGAAAGGAACAGCAAGACTCCATGCTTCATAGGCTCAAGCATGCAAAAATGAAAGGTTTTCTTTGAGTGCATACTCTTAAGTGAAAGCAACTGGACACATGTAAAAACTGCATTGTTTCTCTGGTTTGAGAAACCAAAAGGATAAGTAAGGACCAAATCTACAATAGTTAATATGAAAAAGGAAAAATGTGTTCAAGTGGGAAGGAGTTGTGGGGAGGGGAGAGAAAAAAGGGGAGAATGGAAACAAAGGTTTTTTAAATAAAGAGGGGAAGAGGGGTTGAAGAGAGGGTGAGTGAATGGTAAGATAAAAGAATCAAGATAAGCTTTATAGAAGTTCATAGATCCCTATGATGAGTGGGATCATTAAGTATATCTAAAATGTACCAGTAAACTTAATTAATTGAAAAAAATATAAAAGACTTTGTTTTGAGAAGAGAGGCTCAGGGTTCCTTATTTGAGAAAGGCCGACTGGGAAATTCATAGCCTGGGATTTGGTTCACAATGCTCAGCCATGTAGACATTCAGAGGCCTCTGCAGCCATGATGCAGAAGTGCCTGGCTAATTCTGGAGCTAGTGGCAGATTTTGGTGTCATCTATGTGGTGATGATCTTGCAAACATGCTGAAATCAAGAGGGATGGAGACAGGGAGGCTTCTATGCAGATTTCAGAAGGCTGGTGATGCTAGATGGAATATGCTCGAGAGCGACATGGGGAAATGCTAGAAATCAAATACCCAAGTTTGTGTCCTTTGAAGTCAAAGAATGAATTCTAAGGAACAATGGAGGTTAGAAGTAGGAAAATTTATTAGAGAAAAGGAATGGGGAATAGGGATGGAAGAATGGGGATTAGGAATAGTTCCTGAGAGGTACGAGGGGTCCCTAACGGGTTCCCTGCTCACCTCTCAAAGAAAGTTTTATAGAACAAAATCATGAGGTGGGTACAACATGGATCAAAATTATGATCAACCAGTAACATTGCAATTTAGTCACTTAGGTAATATTGATCTAGGGTAGCAAAAATACATGGGTATCATCATGCTTGATCGATAATCTGTTGCCTTAGTCATGTTTTTAGTTTTAATAGTTTTAGTATTAGTGTTAGCTTTCGTCTTAGTGGTCTTAGTCTTAGTAGGTTGGAGAGGATGTTTAACCCTAATGAGAAAATGGGAAATCTTAAAAGGGTAATACCAATCAATAATCCCAAACTTCTGCACATCCCTTAGGGAAATATGTAAAACTAGCTATTATGACTTGACTCTTCAAATGTGTCTCCAGCCACCATCCTGATGAATGTTTTCTATTGCATTGACTTCCTTGAGGGCCCAGCCCTGCCTGATTGGCTACTATATTTGTGCCTAACTCAGCTGTCGGTAATAAGAGGGCAGTATGTGAAGCTGTGAGACTGAAGCCAAAAGTACAGTGGAGATTCTAGAAGGCTGGAGAAGCAAGGAATATGAAACAAACAGAGAAAGCCACAGGTAGTGAGCAAAGCCAGCCACTTAGGTCTTCACCATCTTTTTGGTCATACATTGTATATGTTTTAGAAGGCTACAATAAATTTAAAAGAACACAAAACTTTAAGGAATCCATTCCTGGCCAGCTCAGGTTGAAAACCAAAATTGATAAATGATTTTGGTGTCATATTTTTCTTTCCAATAATGGCTTTATTGGGATATAATTCATATGCCATGCAATTTATCTACTTAAAGTGCAAAGTTCAGTGGTTATTCATATATTGTGAATTTTTGAGCATTGTGTTTCTATCACAATCTTTCCCTAAGGCCTATTATTATGAAGAGTCATTTCCCACTCACTGAAAAGCATAGATGTTTACTTTTCAGCTACTCAGTTAATTTAAAGAGACAAACAAAAATTTCAGGGATGTTTAGACTGGGGATGGGTGGTGTGTGCAGAGCAAAGTTGCTGTTCAGTTCTCCTAATCTCTGTGAATGTTTATCTTCACAAGAAGGGTAAATAAAATTTTGGTGAGTTTAGAGACACTGTTGACCTTGTTGGTCATTAGCTAAATCTTGAGTTTGGGAGAGAAAGACTTTGTTACTATTTGTCTTACTTACTTTTCTCATCACTGAGACAGAATACCCAACACCCAAAGTTAAAGAAACAAAGTTTTATTTAACTCACAATTTGTAGAGGTTTCAGTCCATAATACGCTAGCTATAAGACAGGGTGACTTCATAGAGGACTGTAGTTCATGGCGGGCAGAAGACCACAAAAGCAATGGGGAGGGGGCAACACTCTTTCAGTCTCATATATTATTTATATGCAGGCTACCTGCCCTAGGGCAGGTGTAGTACTCATGCCCTTAATCTTAGCATTGGACTATGAATCAGTCACAAACTCTATATCTAGCCACTTCTGAAAAGCACCCCCACATTACTGCATGAGGCTTTGGGAGGGATATCTAGATACAGTCATAACACTATGTCTGTATATATGTATTTATGCATGTATATATTATTTATTTTGTTTTTTGAGACAGGGTCTCACTATGGAGATCAGCCTGGTCTTGAAGTCATTCTGTAGCTCAGGGTTGGCTCAAACTCATGGTGATCCTCCTGTCTCAGCCTTCCAGCATGCTGGGATTTACAGACAGGCATCACCATGCCAAGTACCTTGTTACTATTTAGAGCAGAGTTTGGCTGGAAATTAGTTCTTAGGCCCAGGTAATGTGAAGTAATTCTCCTATATGGAGTTCTGTAAGTTATCCAGAAGGGTGAATAAAAGTGTCTGGATTTTTACACAAGCATTCCCAGTAAGTGAGAGAAGAAAAAGAAATCCAGTCCAAAACAAAATTTATTCTAGATGCTTTTGTAGAGGAAATTTAACATAGGAAATTGACTTACATAGATGATAATAGAGAAGCCAAATAGCGGATGGTTGTTATTTCATATGGGACTGTGTGGACAATAAGTGAAAGTGTGGTTTCCTGAGACGGAAGCTGAGGCTGGCCACAGAAACTGGAACAATGGTAGGAACTCCCTCCTGGGAGCTTGGAGCACTGAGGGATTATGGAAAATGGAACCATGGGAAGGGCAAAGCCACGTCCTCATCTGGCGACAGTGCCAGAGCTGAGTCAGCACCAAGACATACCCCGGCCTGCATTTCCACCACTCATTTCATGTGTTCCACCAGTGTCTTACCGCTCCAGCTCGATCTGGGAGCCTGTTGGCAAGGAGGCTCAGAAGTATGGTTTCCCATGATACAGAGCAGAATTAGAGACCGTGAGACATCAGAGGAGCAAGAAATGGATATAAGTGTGGCCCACAATGTGAACATACTCCTTGACGTCCCCCAATTCACCCAATAATTGATTCAGCAAGTTGTCAGATAATTTGCTATTGCAAAAAGATTCATTTCCATTTCATGTGCAAAATAATGTTTTTCAGCTTTAAAATATACCTGGGACTTTAGATTACTCCATACATTATTCTGAGTAATTTTTGTTACCTCTAATTCTGTAAGTGAGGAATTTTTTGGCAAAGAGTTATGGCACTTTATCAAAATAGTAATATCTTTTGAATTCTTTATGCATCGCTATATTTTCTTTGCCAAATAACTGGTTAACAAATGTTCATATTTATTAAAATTATTCTTAAAATATTAAAATATGACTTGTTAAAAAATGACATCTGGGACTTAATTCTTAAAAAATACCATAAGCAAACAAAAAACAAAATTAAAGAGTGCTGTCAGTCCTGTCTGTACTGCAGTCTAAATTCACACCAGTGTGCTTGTCCTCCTCTGTTCACAAATGGAGAAACATTGACATGTATAGGAGGTCTGAACAGAATCGTCAGGTCTGGCTTTTTTATTTCCACACCTCATATAGCACAAGTGAGTACACAGGTACCTTTTCCTCTCTCACTTATCCGTCCACAGCCCACTCTTACACATCACCTTCGCTTTTGTCTTCTGATCAGATAACTTTCAGTGGAGCTGGGAATGGAGCAGGGTGAAGTGTTTGGACTAGTACTCAGTGTTTTGCTGATTTAAAAAAAGTTCTTAATCTCTGCTCTCTTCTCTTTGTGAAAATCTCTGCATCTTCTGTGCTTACTTTGTAGAAGGCTCCAGCTGAAAATGCCGCATCATGCTTTGTGGCTAAGCCATGTCTGTCTGACTTCACTTGTGTCTCTGCATTCCACAGTATTGATTTCCAGCTTGTAAACTCTGAGGCCCAGGACACTTCATGCTTGGCAGCCTTTCCCTTGTGAGCACCAAATAGTGGGCACTAGGTGAGATATCACATGGGTACAGAGCTCCCAATAGGTGAGACAACAATGGCAGAGTGCCTGTTTGGCATTTCTCAAACTAACTGTTTTATGCTGGGTCTCACTGGTTGCATCCTGTGACTCTGTGAGGCACAGCTCTCCTAGTAGCCAGCTACGGGTCCCTAATCTGTGCTATGCCCTTGTTCTTTGCTTATGCATGGATCCATTGATGCTGGCTCTGTCTCTGTCCTCCAGGTGATTCTCTGGCTTTCAGTTTCCTAAAGATCTGGCTGCAGCTAGCTGCAGTACTGCCTCTTTCTTTCAGAAAGGTAGATCTACTCCCACGATGTCTTGTTTGCTGGACCTGGGGTGTTAGGGGTACTGTGGTCCAGAGTTTTTGTCTTTTCCCTTTCTAAACTTCACTGGTGGGTTTCTCCTTCAGGTTGACTGTTTGCCTGCTTTGTTTCTGATGAATTGTGCTGCACAGGGCACTTCCTATGAGTTTCCTTCATGCACCTCCCCTCCCTTAAACCATTCTTTCTGTCAGGTGTCTGAACTACATCCCTGCCCAACTCTGAGAAAAAAAAACTCCTCCAAACAGATCTGTCATTTACACCCAGTGGAGTGGACATTTAACAGGAAGCCGGCAACCATCCCCACACAGCATAACCTGCAAAGAGCTGGTTCCACTAAAAACCTTAAAACACATTGCAGCATCCCCGGTACCCAGCCCGATCATCTAGTTTTAGACCCCCTACTCAGTGACCCAAATTTTACACAGCCCTCAGCAATACCTCTCTTCCCTACCTAAATCCCCTATAAAAACATGCCCTCACCTCTTGCTCGGGGCCAATGGTCTTTTTGCCCTTGTCCGACGGCAACGGGTCAGAAATAAAGTCACCACACGTTGCTTCAACTCTGCCTGCCTCAGTGGTCTCAGTTGTGCCTCGGTTTAGCCTAACATTTCCCTTCCTTATCTAAAAAAGGCTTTGTTTCCATTGCTTCCTTTTATACGTATCTTTTCCCTTCCTTCCTTACTCCTTCCCCTCACCTTGTCCTTTCCATTTAAACATTTTCTTCCTATTTCCCAATATCTATTACATATTTTGGTCTTTGTTTATACTTTTAGTTTCTCATACCAGAGGGACAATGAAATGTTTAAACATGTGTGTCTTATTTATTTCACTTAAGATTATGATCTCATTCATCTATATAGAAACATTTCAGGTTTATTCTTCTTTACAACATAGTAGTACTACATGGTATAAAAACACCACATCTTTTTTATCCATCTGTTGATGGGCATTTGAACTGTGTCCAAGACGCAGCTATTAGAAATTGTGCTGCTACAAACACAGATGTGAATATATCAGTGTGGTATGATATTTTTAATTATTTTGGAACGATACCAAGAACGGAAATAGCTGCGCAAATGAAATCTCTAGTTTTAGTTCTATGAATTAGTATGTGATCTATTTTGGACAGTGCCCCATGTGCAGCTGAGAAGAATGTTGTATTCTTTTGTCATGGGATGAAACACTCTGTAGACATATACTAAGTGCATTTATTCAAAGGTTTAGTTTAGTTCTGTTATTCACTGATTTTTTTGTTTAGTTGGTCTCTTTGTGACAGTGAGGCACTGAGGTCCCCCATTGTAATTGTGTTAGTGCTCATTTGATTTTTCCTTTCCATTGATATTGTTTTATATAGTAGGGTGTACTGGTATTTGGTGCATATATATTTATGATTGTTATATCTTTCTCTTTGATTGTTCCTTTACCAAGTCATCTCACTTGATCAGTCTTGGCTTGAAATACAATTTGTCTGAAAATAGAATAGCTACTGCTGCTTTTCTAGGTTCTTGTCACATAGAATATTATTTTACATCCTTTGACTTTAAATCTATGAATTTCCTTGTGAGTTAAATGTGCTTCTTGCGTACTACATACTGTTAGTTCTTGTTTCTTCATCAGTTTTGCTAGTTTGTTTCTTTTGGTTGATGAACTGAGACCATTTATATTGGTGATTATAACTGACATGTTATAACCATCATTGGTTGTATTATTTATTGTTGTTGTATTATTTTCTAATTGTTGGTTACATTTCTTTCTCCGTTGCTTAATTGCTTGCCTCACCTGGTAGATTCATTCTATTTGAGTTTACAGAATTGTAGTCTTTGTTATCCTTCAGAAAATTTTGGAGTGTTGTTTTGGTGGTCATGAATTTCTTTAGGTTTTCTTTATCATGGATATATCTCATATTCTCCATCAGTTTTGAAAGATAGTTTTGAAGGGTACCTCAATCTGGGTTGTAGGTTTTCTTTTAGGGATTTAAATACTTTACCCCAAACTCTTCTGGACTTAAAGGTTTTCGTTAAGAAGTCTGCTGTGAGTCTGATGGGATTGCCTTTGTACATGATTTGTTTCTGTTCTGTAACATCTTTTAGTATTCTGTTCTTGTGTTGAACTTCTGGTATCTTGAGAATTATATGCCTTTGTTTACATTTTTTTGAACATGGCTAACTGGTGTTCTCTATGCCTCCCTTATTTATATGTTGATTTTTTTAATTCATGCTTGAGAAGTTTTCTGCCATTACTTTTATGAACAAGTTTTTATGTTCTTTGTGCTATCTCCTGATTTTTTCAGTTATTCCTATCAAATTTATGTTATTCTTTGCATCATTTAGCAGTTGTTGGATTGATTTTTCATGGACCCTTGCTATTTTTAAGATGTTTTTCTTTTCACGATCACTAACCACTAATCTGTCTTCTGAATCTGATTGTCCACACACTGGATGATTTTGTTGCATATACTTTCAATAGAATTTTAATCTCCTGCATTTAATCTCATTTAATCTCAAACATACGCTGTATGTTTGAATTTGTTTCATGGATTCTGTTCCTTTCCTATGTTGAGCATTCATGGTTTCCATAATTTTCCTATGCATCTCTTATTTTATTTAAAAAAAGATTAAGATAAAAGAGGACATAACAACACAGATCAGAACAGAACAATTTAAGCAACATAGTGTTTCATCACAAGACAACCCGACATAATAGTAGCCACCATAGTGTCTCTTTCCTTGAAATATTTGAGTATACCTTCATATACTATAGTAACAAAACATAACAAGACAGTGTAAAACCGATCAAGAGAATGAAAGCATTACAGGGTATTCAGAACCAACTAACAGAAAATGAACAATGATTACTATATTATCTCCTTGTCTATAAAAAAATTTGTTTATACTATCACATATAATAAAATTCTATAAGATACAACATGATAAAACCGATGGAGACAGAAGAACAAAAGCTTGGTGAGACTTCAAAACAAGATGATATTAAATCAGCACTACCTATTATAATGTCTTGTTTTCTTCAAGGTAGCTGTTCGTATCATCACAGACAATAAAATCAAATAACCTAGAATAAAACCATTCCAACTAACTAATGAAAACATTATAAGGCTTCAAAGCAATATATTGGGGAATCATGCTTATCACATACTTTTATGTATTCTTACCATTTCTTACACTAGGGAAACTATTTGGTGTTTATACACATGAGTTTGATTTATTTCACTTATGAGTATGGTCTCAAGCTGCATCCATTTATTTATAAATATCTCAATGTGATCATTCTTTATAGCTGAGTAGTACTCCATTGTATAAATACCGCATCTTTTTTTATCCATTCCTCAGTTGATGGACACTTAGGTTGTTTCCAGGATCTGGCTATTACAAATTGTGCTGCTATAAACATGAGTGCACATCTATCACTGTGGTATGATGTATTCAGTTCTTCTGGGAATATGCATAAAAGGGGAATAGCTGGGTCAAATGAGAGTTCCAATCCCAGCTTTTTGAGAAATCTCCAGACTGACCTCCACAATGGTTGCACCAGTCTACACTCCCACCAACAGTGCAGGAGAGTTCCTTTTTCCCCCAGCGTCACCAGCGTTTGTTGTTTGTAGTTTTCTTGGTCCTGGCCATTCTTTCAGGAGAGAGATGGAATCTCAGTGTGGTTTTAATTTGCATTTCTCTAATGAGTAATGATGATTAACATTTTTTCATGTTTTTATTTGCCATTTGTTTCTTCATGTGAGAATTGTGTATTCATCTCAGATGCCCATTTTTGGATTGGGTTTTGAATTTTGGGGATCTAATTTTTTAATTATATGTTTTAGATAGAAGTCCTTTGCCTGAGGGACAGTTCACTAAGATTTTTTCCCAGTTTGTGGGTTTTCTTTTCACTATGCTGGAGATTTCTTTTGACGTGTAGAAACTTTTTAATAAGAGGTGGTCCCAGTTATTGATTCTGGGAAGCATTTCCCATGTGGTTTGATTCCTATTCATGAATTCTCTACCTACCCCTATGTCTTTAAGGTTTTTACACAATTTTTCTTCCAATAGATTTAATGTTTCTGTTGTAATATTCAAATCTTTGATCCATTTAGATTTTAATTTAGTACATGGTGATAGGCACGAGTCTAGTTTTAGTTTTCAGCATAGGGAGAGCCAGTTTTTCCAACACCATTTATTAAAGAAACTGTTGTTTTTCCAGTGAACATATTTGGCCTGTTTATCAAAGATAAGGTGGTTGAGTGTATTTGTATTAGTGGTTGTATATTCTAATCTATTCCATTGATCTTCAGCTCTGTGTTGATTCCAGTACTATGTTGATTTTACTATGTTTGCTTTGTAGTATAACTAAGTCAGGTCTTGTGATGCCTCCTGCCTTGCCTTTGCTGCTTAGAACTGTCTTTGCTATTCTAGGTCTCTTCTCACTCCAGATGAATTTTAGGAATGATTTCTCTAGAATCTGTAAAACAGTTTTAGGAGAATGGCCATTTTCACAATATTTATTGTTCCTATCCATGAGCAAGGGATGTATTTCCATTTTCTGAGATCATCTTCAATTTTTTTTCAGTGTATTATAATTTTCCCACATCTTTCACTTCTTTCGTGAGAATAATTCCTAGATATTTCATTTTTTTTGGTTGCTTGTGTGAAGGGTGAATCTTATTTCTCTCTGTGATTTTGTTGTTAGTGTATAGGAATGCTGTTGATTTTTGAGTATTGATTCTGTATTAAGCTACATTGCTCAATTTATTATATCTACGAGTCTTTCTATGTAGAGTATCATGTCATCCACAAATAATGATAATTTAACTTCTTCTTTTCCTATCTTTACCCCTTTTATTTCTCTCTCTTGTCTAATTGCTTTGGCTAGTATTTCCAGTACTATATTAAATAGGATCGGTGATAAGGCACATTCATTCTTGTGCCTGATTTTAAGGTAAAGGCTTTCAGTTTTTGGCTATTTATTATGATATTGGCTGTTGGTTTGTCATAGATGGCCTTTATTATATTGAGGTAAAGACCATCTATTCCAGTTTTCGGTAAGGTTCTTATCGTGAATGAATGTTGGACCTTATCAAAAGCTTTTTCTGCATCCATGGAAATGATCGTGTGATTCTTACTTTTGGCTTTATTGTTTGGTGGATTACATTTATTGATTTACGTATGTTGAACCATCCTTGCATGCCTGGGATGAATCCCATTTGGTCATGTTGTATAATCTTCTTGATGATTTGCTGCATCCTATTTGCCAATATTCTATTGAGGATTTTTGCATCTGTGTTCATTAGGGAGACTGGACTAGAGTGCTCTTTTTTAGTTGGGTCTTTCTCAGGTTTTGGTACTAGAGTAATATTTGCTTCCAGGAATGACTTGGGCAGGATTGCTTTCCTTTCAGTTTCACTGAAGAGTTTGAGGAGTTTCGACATTAAGTCTTCTTTGTATTTCTTGTAGAATTCTGCAGTGAATCCGTCTGGGCTAGGCTATTCTTTGTAGGTAAGGACTTAATTACATTTTCAATTTTATTAGAAATTGGGTTATTCAGCAGTTTTATATCTTCTTGACACAGCTTTTGTACTTCATATGCTTCTAGGAATCTGTCTTCTGTGTTATCAAACCTCTGAGAATAGAGGCTTTCGAAATAGGTGTTGATGATCTTCTGTATTTCTATAGTGTGTGAGTGATTTTGCCTTTTTCATTCCTTATTGCATGAATTTGAGCTTTTTCTTTCCTTTTCTTAATAAGGTTGGCTAGGGGATTTTTATTTTATTTATTTTTTCAAAGAACCTACTCTTTGATTCATTGAATCTTTGTATTGTTTTCTTAGTCTCTATTGCATTAATTTCCGCTCTGGTTTTTATAATTTCCTCCCTGCTTTTGGCTTTGGGCTAGACCTACTCTTCTTTTTCTACATGTTTGAGGTGTAGCATCAGGTTACTTATTTGTATGTGTTCTGTTTTCCTGATGTGGGAACTCAGTGCAATAAATTTTCCTCTGTGGACAGCCTTCATTGCATCCCACAGATTCCGGTAAGTTGTATTTTTATTTTCGTTGGCTTGTAGGTATTGCTTAATTTCTTCTTTAATTTCCCCTGTGACCTACTGATTACTCAAGAGTGTGTTATTCAGTTTCCATGTGTTTGTGGGATTTTTGCCGTATGTTTTATCATTAATTTCTAACTTCACGGTGCTATGATCTGATAACATGCATGTGATAATTTCAATTCTTTTGCATTTATTTAAATATATTCTGTGGGCTAGTATATGGTCTGTTTTAGAAAATGCCCCATGTACTGCTGAGAAGAATGTGTATTCTGATGATGTTGGACGGAACACTCTGTATATGTCTATCAAGTCCATTTGTTCACAGGTGTGATTTAGTTCTGTTATTTCTTTGCTGATTTCTGTCTGGTTGATCTGTCCAATGGTATCAATGGTGTGTTAAGGTCTCCTGTTATAATTGTGTTATTACTAATTTGGTTTTTCATTTCTATTAATACTTTCTTTACATAACTGGGTGCTCTGGAATTTGATGCATATATATTTAAGATTGTTATCTCTTGGTTTGAAGTTTTCTCCTAACCAGTATGTAATGACTTTCTTTATCTCTTCTCATCATTCTTAGTTTGAAATTCACATTGCAAGCAGAATAGCTGCCCCGCTCTTTTTTCAGTTACTGTTGTATGAAGTATTGTTTTCCATCCTTTGACTTTCAGTCTGTGAGTATCCTTTTGGGTTAGATGGGTTCTTGTAGACAGCATATGGTTGGATTTTGTTTCTTGTTCCATTCTGTCAGTCTGTTTCTTTTAATTGGTGCATTGAGACCATTTACATTAAAGGTTATAATGTTATATATTGGTTTATTGTTGACATGTTATCTTTCTGCTGTTGCATCTTTATCTTTCCATTCTGTTTAATTGTCTGCTTTGCTTAGTGGTTTTTTCCTAAGTGTATCTAAACTGTCTTTCAGTATTCTTTGTAGGGTTGGCTTGGTGATCATGAAGTTCTACAGCTGTTGTTTGTCATGGAAGTATCTTATTTCTCCAACATTTTGAAGAACAGTTTTGCAGGGTACATCAGTCTACGTTGGAAATCATTTTCCTTTAGTGTCTGAAATACTTCACTCCATGTTCTTTTTGACTTTATTGTTTTTGCTGAGAAGTGTGCTGTGATTCTGATAGGTTTTCCTTTATAGGTGATCTGTCTTTTCTCTCTGATAGTTTTTAATATTCTATTCTTGTGTGGATTCCTGGGTTGGTGATTATTATATTTCTGGGTGTAGTTTTATTTTAGTTATGGTTATTTGAAGTTCTGTATGCTTCACTGATCCTGATGTCAGTTTCTATTATGTTTGGAAAATTTTCATCTATTACTTTTCTAAATATCCTCTTGATATCCTTTATGTTGTTCCCTTCTTTTTCATTTATTTCTATCAATCTCATGTTGTTTTTCTTTGCATCATCTTATAGCTATTGAATTTTTATTTCTTGATTACTTGTTATTTTTAAAAGTTCTTTCCTTTCCTGTTCACTAGCTGCAATCTTGTCTTTTAGGTCTGAAATTCTATCTTTGCTTTCATTGAGGTGGTTTTTACAGCTTTCAATGGAATTTTCGATTTCCTGTATATCTCTTTGCATCTGCTTTATGTATTCTCTGTTTCTTATATTGTTCATCCAGAGATTCTATCTTTTTGTTTAGTTCCTCCAGTTTTTTAACTGTGTTTTCTTTAGATATGTCCAGCATGTTTTTCATTACTTTTATCATTTCTTCTTTACCTGGATGACTATTTCTAGTTTGATTTCCTTTAAAGCTTCTCATAATTGCTTCTTTATTTCAGTTGCTATTATTTTAGGTAGTTCAGGTTTATGGCATATATTTTATTCTAGGTACATACCTCCTAAGATTTCTTTGGATGGGCTGGAAGTTTGAGATTGTATTTTGTTCTTTCATTTTGTCATTTTCCTATATTCCATGTTTCAGGTGTTATTCCAAGGCTTCCCCTGGGCCTGTTGGAAATCCTTTTCTATGCCTTCAGCTCCTGGGACTCTGGCCGCCTAGTTCCCCGGAATGAGAGAGTGTCACTAGGGTTGGGGCAGGCAGGCCCAACCTCTGTGGGGCAGGAAGCTGTAAAGTTCCTTGGCTGGTGGGAGCAATGATCCCAAACTGCCCCACTCGGTATGTGTGGGGACACTACCCCAGGCCATACAGTCTCCAAAATTGAGGACGCACGCAGGCCTAAATCTCCAATTTTCTTAAGCATCTCTATTTTAAAAAATCTGTATTGATTCTATTCTACTTTCACTCACCATGTTCTTAACAATGCTCATCATCTTTTTAGTTATTAAAGAAATTATTTCTAATTTTTTCTAGAGCCTCTTTTATCTGCTTTGTTACTTCCACTCTTACCATTTCATAAAGTTCAGGTGGGTGAGTTTAGATTTGTTATACTTCATTGCCCCCTGGGTTTGTCTCAGGTAAGCTGGAGGTCTGGGGTTGCATCTCATTTTCTATGTTTTAAGAAAATTTATTTTCTGCATTTCTTACGAATCATTTATGGTAGCTAGCTTTACAACGACATGGAGGATTCCTTAGGAAGTGATTACTTTTCAGAGGTATCTTCTAGGTGTTGCTGGATTTTGACTTTTGAGTCTGTCACAAGATCTGACTTTTCAGCTTATTAGGAATGAGAATTTGCTGCCTCTTTGGCCTACTCCTTTGTTCTTTGGTACTGGACTATAGTTATGTTTATGACCTTCAGACAGTCTTGTTATTGGCATCCAAGGGAGAACAACTGATTGGAACAACTATGTCACCTTGATTAAAACCAGTAATGACAACTGGATCTAATATATCCTAGAAAATAATAAACTGTGGTAACTATTTATTTTCCACCTTTAACCACGTGAACAAAATTTATACTCATGTCACAAAATCTAAACCAAACTAGAATTTATATACATTAAATATCCCCTCAATTGAGTGATTTTTACCCTTGGCGAGAAAATTAAAAGGGATAGGAGGAAAAGAATAGGGAAATAAGAGAAAGTGATTAGAAATAAGGTTGAAGGACAAAGGAAGATTACCTAAGCTTTTGGAGACTGCAAAGAAGATAGGAGGGAAATAAGAAGGAAGAAACAAAATAAGAACTAAACAAGACCAAAAAAGTAGAAACAATGTTCACACTTATAAAAAATAAGAATATATGATAAAAACTCCAAACAGACTAACAAACAGGAGATACTTCTTTGTGATTTCAATCCTCTGGTTATCTTCTGGTAGTATGTATTTCAGAGCATGTCTTTGCTGTCATTGTTGGACAAAGGAGGCAGTCAGAGTCAAGAGCCATACTGTATGATCCCAGCAAGCCTGTAGTAGGATTAGGGGAGGGTGCTGATTCAACTCTGCAGAAGCTCATGCTGCTCTTGGTCTCTGGCTTTGGGCCTGTGATCTGAGTTCATTAGCCCACAACACAATGGATGTTTCTTGCTGGCTTCATCATGGCTTCCTGACCGGGGGGTGTCTCAGGGATGAGCCTCACCCAGAACTGGTAAACTTGAGATGACTCCAGTCTATTACTGCTCCAAGTGCTCAGAGGCTTGGGTTCATCTAGCACCATCCCAAAATGCCATCCAGTCAGTCACTCGCTCCTGAGGTCATTTGGAATGGCGTCACTCAGCAGCTGCTGCAGCCTTCCACTTCCAGTGCTCTTCTCCACTGGTGAGTTTCTTTCTGGAGGCCTCCATGGTCCTCTGCTGTCACCACACTGCTGTCTGCTCAGGCCTCCAATGTGGTGCCATGAGCTGGGAATGGAATTCAATGCAATCTTCAGAACTTTGCTTCCCTGGCTTTTCGGGATCCACCTCCCTCCTTCCCTTCCCCAAATTGCTATATTCTAGCATCTGGACTCTCAATCTTGGAGAGGCTCTATTTGTATCTATTAAAGAGAGAATTTTTATTAAGTTGAAAATTTGAAAGGACAGAAGAAATTTCTGGTTATCATAGTGGAGGGGGAAGTTTCTTTTCTTTTTTCTTATTTTAATGAAGTATTTTATTTGTAGATTTGAAACTTTTTTGACTTAATATTAATCACAGAGACTTGCTAGCAAGCTAGGTAAGCTAACAAGTGCTATACGACTGCACTGTATCCTAAACATTTAAAAATTTTTCTTTTGATGTAAAGCCCTGCTAAGTGCTCAGGCTGGGCTTAGAATTCTGATCCTTCTGTAATCCTAGCAGCTAGGATTACAAATTGTGTCACCACACTGACTTTTTAATTTTTAATATTGATTTTAACTCTATATAAATATATATAAATATAAGATTATGTACATGTGTGCATTTATATTAATTTTTAAAATTCTAGTGAAATTGATTTAAATTACATAAAGATGTATATTTAAACATAAGATTCTCCATATATGTGTATTTATGCTAATTTTAAAAATTCACATAAAATTGATCTTAATATATAAAATATATAAAAACAAGTAAGCATAAGATTACACATAACAATGAGATTCCATATGTTGTTTGATTGTATGTATATTGTGTAATATTTAAATCAAGTTGTCTGTCTCCTCAAACCGTGTTTCTTTGTGATGAGAACATCAGAAGTCTTTCTTCTTTTTTGGAGATAAATAGTACATAATAGTTATCTAAAGTTTCTCCACTGTACAGTTACAGGGAGAAGATTTTCTTTGGCATGATTCAAATGCACTATATCCTGAAGGTGGAGCTCACATGACTACGTTATCAAAATTCTGAAAACTTCACTTAGTAAGTTTTACTGTTGACAACAGTGAATCTACTAGAAGGTATAATAGGAAAAACACTTGAAAAGAGAGATATCTGCTATCCTGAATAGAACTTTCTAGAGCAAAATAAATAATACCAAGAATTAACAAACAGGCTTACATTAAAATAAAAATTTCTGCACAGCAAAGGAAATACCAAACTGAAGAGACAGCCTACAGGTTGGGAAAAATAATTTTGTTACCTACTCCTCTGATAGAGGAGTACTAATACATAAAAAACTCAAAAAAGTGGACCTTCTCTCCTCTTCTCTTCTCTTCTCTCCCTTGCCTTTCTCCTCTCATATTCTTTGCTCTTTTTATTCCTTCCTGCCTGTCATGAGGTGAGCAGCTCTCCTGTACTACACTATTCCACCACAGTGTTTCTGCCTTGTCATAGGCCAGAAAGCAACGGAGCCAGGTGACCATGGATTGAAACTTCTGAAACTGTGAGCCAGAATAAACTTTTTCTTTAGTAAGTTGATTTTCTCAGGTATTTTGTCACAGTGGTGGAAAACCGGTACAGGAAATTGGTTTCAGGGCTGGGGGTTTAGCTCAGTGGTATAAAAAACAAAATTGGTTTCTAACAGTAGGGTCATTGCTATGACAGTGTTTAGCAATGTGATTCAGAAGCCTTTGGAACTAGTTTGCAGGAGTTCAGAGAGGTTTGGAGATATAGCAGTACTGAATGCTTTTGTTTAACAGAACCATTTGGCAAAATTTTGTTTTTGTTTGCAAAGTCTGCATCGTGTGATGAACACAACTTCAGCTTTCCCACCACTAACACAAAAGCGACCATCTTTTCCAAAATGGTGGAACAAATTAATTTTGTCAACTGAGGTACCACTTTGTTACATTTTGGTAAATAAATTGTCTATATTTTATCACTGCTCTGATACATTGTGTGATTCTCAGTTAAAAGGTGACAGACTAATCTGTTGGAGGGAATTTCATGGCAGAACAATATTTAGGCTATGGCACGTGTATTTTTGGTTATTTTATAAAGAACTGTGAGCATAAAGCAGAGAATAAAGATTTGAAAAACTGGGAGCTTGGTAAAGTTGATAAATTTGAGATTGAGGAAGGTATTGTTTAAAAGAGATTAGCACCTGAAAAAAAGAAGCCAAAACTTTGCACTGGGAAAATAACATAACTCAAGGCATTTTAAGAATTAGCCGTGCCCTACCCATCGCGGGCTCAAATTCTAAAAGTGTAAACTCATTTGAAAGACATTTCCTTTGGAAGAGGGCCCTGGGGTACCCTTCTTGCATGAGGCCAGCCACAACATTATTTTCTTGGAATTTGTTTCTCCATGCTCATCTATGCAGGCACTCCGAGGCCACTGCAGCCATGATCTAAGTGAGCCTGGCTACTGTTTGCACTGATGACAGTACTCAGCATTCTCCACATGGTGCTGGTTTTGCAAACATGCAGAATGCAAAAGCTGTCACAGATTTCAAAGGAAGGCTTGGAAACCCCTGCAGTCAGTTCCTGAGAGGGAAATGCATAAAGCTATGAGAGTGAAATGAAAGTTGCAGTGGAGGCTCCAAAAAGCAATGCCAGAGCATGGAACGTCTTCGTAGGAAAGCTGTCTGAAGTGAACAGAGCTAACTCAAGGGAGTGGTTATATGGTCTGTGGCCCAAAAGATCATACATAGTACTGGGGATGATCCCCAACCCCTTTGTAGTTTATATCAGCCAACTTGTGTCCCAGATGCAAGACATAGGACTATAGAACTTAATGTTTTCCTTGAAGTGTTTTGGTCCTTATTTAGTCTGAACCCTCTGTGGCATTGTACTATTCTCTCCTCTTGGATTGGAATTGTTCACCTTGTGTCTGTGTTACCAGTGTATGGTAAAAATATGCAAGTAGTTTTCAAGCTTTACAGTGGCTCATGGCTGAAAGTTAGCTTTCAGTCTGAGAGGAGAATTTTACTTGGACCTCTGAGCAATGCTGGAACTGTTAAGAGTGTGGGGACCGTTGTAGATAGAGTAAAATGTATTTGCTTTGTGAGGTACACATGAGCCTGTGGGATCTAGGAGTGGGATTTTGTAGTTTGGATCTGGAATGTCCCCCAGTGACTTAGTTGAGGAGTTGGTGGCACTGCTGGGAGGTGAGTTCTTTTTAGAGAAACTGGGTCCCTGGGGAGCTGGCTTTGAAGGGTGGCCCTTTGTCCCCCTTTTCTCTTCCCCTCCTTCTCTTCCTTCCTGTCCTTCTTTTTTCCTCTCCTCTCCTTTCTCCTTTTCTCCTCTCCTCTGCTGCCCTCTCCTTTCCTCTGGTCCTTCCCTCTCTCCCTGCTTTCTTCCTGGATGATATGAGACGAGCTGCTTTCCTTAACCACATCCTTCTGTCACTGTGTCTCTGTCAGGCCAATGCCTCAAGGCAGTGTGTAGCTGACCATTCACAGAAACCTGAAATCATGCACCATAGTAGAGTTTTCTTCCTTTCAGTTGACTTTCTCAGGTACTTTCCCACATCGACAGGAAGCTAACAAACATGGGATTCTAATTTCTAGAGGGAGGCCTCTGCGTGCCCCCTCTTCTCCAGCATGTGAAACCTCTACAAAATTGCTTTTTATGTTTTGTCTGCTTTTATGGTTGTTTATAGGAGGATGATGTATTTAAGCAGCTAGCCCATCACAGGCTGTTCTTCATGAATGACTTTAACTTTTAAAAACAAAAATAGATTTATTTTCACATTTTGTAACCTATTCTTTCATTCTTTGTTTGCCTTACGGCCTTGTTCTAATTAAATTCATTTAAAGGGATTTTTTAATAACTTGTTTACTAGAACATTTTAGACTTCATTTATAAACATAATATTTAGGTTTTAATTTTATGTTTATCTACTTATTTATTTACTTTTTTTGTATATGTCAGGGTCTCACTCTATAGCCCAGGCCTGCTTTGAAGTCTTGGTGTTGCCCTGCCTCAGCCTCCTGAGTGCTGGAATTGCCAGTGTGTGCTACCACACTAAGAAATACACAATTTTTGCTTTAAAGTCTTAAAGAACTTGACTGTTGGTTAGATTTATTTAATTGTTTTCATAGTCAATTTTAAATATTCCTAAAATTTAAATATGTTTTTCCATTAAGGAAATGATTATGTCCTTGCAAATAATTGTTGAGTTTACATTCTCAGCTGACTGAACACACATAATGATCAGGGTTGTAAAATCTGTCTGAAGGTTTAATTCAGAGAAATGTTTTGCTTTGCCTTCATTGCCTGGCTAAGCTTCTTGAGATAAATAATATAAACTCAAAAGTTTAAAGCAAAAATACGTGGGATGTGATGATGATAATGTTGTCTTTCCCTTCACTTAAATTGTATCATAATGTGCTTTTCAAGCCACACATGTCTATCCAGCATCTATGTTTTTCCTACGTGCTGAGTTTTGAGTAATTTTTTTTCTCTTAACTCTATATTTACTGGGAATTGATGTGACAGCTCATTGGAGAGCAGGTATTCAAGGTTGTATTTGTCTCCTGTTATTAGTTCTAGGGTTGGTTTGATCGCAGTGATGATTTTCCAGGAAATTTACCAAAATATCAATGTTTTAAAAAATTAGTTTAAATTTGATGTCATGTAAGGTTTATAGTCTTACTCACCTGTACTATTGACTTACTGTTGCTTTTCCTTTTACAGAAAAGCAGCAAATTCCAGGATGTCTTCCAGTGATGTCCAGATTTATGTCCCAGTGTCAGAAAGTAACAGTCTTCTCCCCGGGACGAGTGCCAGCAACCCACAGACATGTACTAAAAGCCTTGTGTTAAGTTTCCATAACATTTCCTATAGGGTAAAAGTGAAGCATGGCTCTCTACCTTGTCGGAAAACAATTGAGAAAGAAATACTATCAAATATCAGGTAAGTGCCTAACTTTTTAAAAAGACTTTTAAAAATTGGCCTACTCTAAATTTCACAGGTTTAGCCTATTAACAGTAAGCTGCTATGAACATTTGCTTACAAATCTTTGCATAGGCACATGATTTTACTTCTTTTGGCTAAACAAGAACTGAATGATCACTTGTTAAATGCAGGTTTAACATTGAAAGGAATTTACAAATTGTTTTAAAAATGGCTGTACTTGCATTGAATTGTTACTGTATTTTGGTAGAAAGAGATCTCATAGTATGATTTAAAGATATTTATTTATTCAACCACAAATATCGTTTGTGATACTGGGGATTGAACCCAAGGCTGTCACACTGATCTATATCCCCAGCCATTATTTCATTTTTATTATGACAGGAGTTCTTGCTGTGTTGCCCAGGCTTGGCGGGAACTTGTGACCCTCCTGCCTCAACTTCCCAGAGTGCTGAGCTTATAGGCATGAGCCACGAGGCCTGGCCTGTTGAACACATTTTGAATGATTATTAGGTCCCTGGTGTTGTGCAAAATAGCCAGTGATCGAGCTATGTTCTCTGTTTTCAGCAAAGGATTGAGAAAACCGCAGCACCATCACTACATTACTCTGGTGTGATAAAAGGATTAAAAGAAATAATGTAAGCTGCCAACCCTAAATTGGGGAGTGAGGAACATGGTGTTTAAGAAAGCAAGATGCTGTGTGTATGTGTGAATGTAGGTAGGAGGGACATGCTCCATTAATCTCTTGTTCATAAAGCGTACCAAGTCAAAGGACTGATTAGTATTCATTAAACTGCAAGAGAGGTGATAGGAATCTTTGGGATGACTTTCATTTCATGTATTCAGTAGTCAGTGTGCTGCGTGTTATAGGAGAGGGAAGGATAGGGAGGTAGTAACCTTTTCAGGAATGTTTTATAGTAGAACAAATGAGAATTACTGTAGACAAATTGTGTTGACCAATGGCCAAGGGCAAGCATGACTTATGAAGGATGATAGAGGGCAGGAGACAGGTGGGGAGATCCTGCCGTTATACATTATTGTTACTTTTTGTAATTTCAGGCAAGCAAATAATTTTTGTAATGTCAAAGCATGCAAAACCCAGGAACCTGTATAATTCTTTGTTTTAGCACATTCATGTCCAGTTTCTGGATGAATCATGTAACATTGTTTGGTTGACTTTATTTATTTAAATTTTTATTTTGAAGAGAATAAAACCGAAAGAAATAAAACAGAATAGAGACAATCACAAGACAATGAGTGTGATACAACACTTCAAAACAAGGTAAAAGGAAACCAACATTGGCCTTGTGATGCCTCTTGCTATCTTTAAAATAACTTCCTATACCATTAGGCACAATAAAATCAAACAAAACAGAGCAGAAAAAAAAACCACTCAGCACCAAAACAATGAAGGCAATACAGGACTTCAAAACAAGACAAAAGGAATACAACAGTGGCTACCATAATGCATCTTCTTGTCTTCAAAGTAGCTTCTTATACCATCAAACATAATAAAATCAAACAAAACAAAATAGAATAAAATCATTCAAAAGGAAACAAGTAAAGCGCAGTACAGGGCTTCAAAACAAGATAATTGGGAATCAATAATGGCTACTACAATACATTTTTGTTATTTTTGAAGTAGCTGTCCATGCCAACAAATATGATAAAATCAAACAAAACAAGACAGAATAAAACAAGCTAAACACAACAACGAAAACAATACAAGGTTTCAAAACAGAATATAGATTAACAATGGCTACTGCCTTCCCCCTCTAGACATCTCCTCCCCTTTCACCTTCAAACATCTATTGTGCATTTTGGATTCTACTAACTTTAGATTTTTGTACTAGGGAGAAAACACCATGTTCACCTGTGTGACTCTGAACCATTTCACCCATGAGCATGTTCTCAAGTTGTATCCATTTACCTACGTGAGCCTTGAGGTTATCTTTCTTTATAGCTGAGTAGCTTTCCGTTGTATAGAAATACTATATCTTTTTTACCCATTCTGCAGTTGATGGGCAACCTACCCCTACTTTTTTTTTTCTGATTCCCTGTCACATAGAGCATTGTTTTCTCTCCTTTGACCTTTAGTCTGTGAATTTCCTTTGGGGTTAAATGTGTTTCTTGAATAAAGCATATTGATGGATTTTGTCTCCTGATCCACTCTGTCTGTGCTTCTTTCTGTTGGTGAGTTGAGGCCATCTACATTAATGGTTACGGCTAACATGCACTGGCTCCTCTCTGCCATGTTATTTTCCTGCTGTTAGCTGCCTACTTTTCTCCCCCATTCAGTTGTTTGCTCTGCATGGTGAGCAGCTCTGCTGCTGTTCCTGGAACTGTGGTCTTTTTTTTTTTTTAATCTCTTTCTAGAATGTCCTTCAGTATTCTCTGTAAGTTGGTTTGTTCTTTGTCATGGAAGTATCTTGCTTCTCCATTAATTTTGAAAGACAGTTTTTCAGAGTACATCAGTCTGGGTTGGAAGTTGTTTTCTTTCAGGACTTGAAATAGTTCATGCCAAGCTTTTCTTGATTTGATAGTTTGTGTTCAGAGGTCTGTCATGATTCTCACTGGTTTTCCTTTAGAGGTGATCTGTTTCTTCTCCCTGACAGTTATTATTACTCTGTTCTTGTGTTGAATTTCTGGAATTTTGATTATTCGTAGATTTATTTTGATTATGGCTAGCTGGAGTTCTGTATGCCTCACTTATCGTATATCATGTCCTTTTCCCATGTTTGGGAAGTTTTCTGCCATTATTTCTGTATAGACTTTTTATTTCATTTGTTTTGACCCTTGTTTTTCACTTACACCTATTATTCTTAAGTTATTTTTCCTTGTATCATCTTGCAGTCATTGAATTGTTATTTCCTGATTCCTTGTTGTGTTTAAGAGATCTTTCCTTTCAGGATCACAAGCTGCATGCTGGTCTTTAAGGTCGGAAAGTCTGTCTTCAGTTTCTTTCAAGTGGTTTTGCCAGCTTTCAAGGGAGTTTTTTAATTTTCTGGATATCTCTTTGACTTTATTTCATGCATTCTAAATCTCTCTTATATTATTCATTCACAGTTTCCTTTATTTTCCTATGCTTCTCTTTTTATTTGTCTTCTTTAGAGATGCCTAGCAATTCTCTGGTTTTCATGTCTTTTTTTACCTGAGATAGTATTTCTGTTCTAGTTTCTTTTATAGCCTCATGAAGTTGTTCCTTTACTTCAGTTGCCATTACTTCAGAAACCTTAAGTGTATGATTCCTGATCTCTTCCATGTTTTCATCTCCTGGACTTGCTCTTGTTGGGTTGGAGACCAATAACTGCCTTTTGCTTTTTTTTCTTGATATTTGCTTGGGTTCTTCCAAACAAGCAGGCAGTGGGATCCCACACACTTTCCGCATTGGCTACCATTTCTCTGGAGCATGACTGGTTCTCCTGGGTTTTCCTGGTCAGTGCTGGCTACAGGTATCCAAGTACTCACCAGCCATTGAGCATGCTGGTGCAGGGCCAGCTGCTGTTTTTCCCACCTGTGCTGGCTACCTGGAGCTCAGGCATCTGAGGGCTGCTGGAGTGCATGCAGGGGTAGGGACAGCTGCTGCCTCCTCACTAAGCTGGTTACCTGCAGGCAGTGTCTTCCAGTGGCTCTTAGAGTGCATGAGGGGGCAGGTTCTACTTCTACCTCCTAATCCAGGCTAGTTACTGGCAGGCAGTGTCTTCTGATGGCTGCTGGAGTACATGAGGGAGCATGGCCAGCTGATGCCTCCCCACCAAGCTGTTACCTGCAGGCAGTGTTTTCGGTGGTTGCTAGAGTGCATGAGGGGGCAGGTTCTATCTCTATCTCCCAACCCAGGCTGATCACTGGTAGGCAGTGTCTTCTGCTGGCTGCTGAAGTACATGAGGGAGCAGGGCTGGCCCCTGCCCTGCCACTGAGCTGGTTACCTGTGGGCAGTGTCTTTGGATGGCTGCTGCCTCCCGCACCTCCCCCCCCCCCACTGAGCTGGTTACCTGTGGGCAGTGTCTTTGGAGTGGAGGGGCGGGACCTGTCTCTGCCTCCCAACCTGAGCTTGTTACTGGTGGGCAGTGTCATCAGATGGTTGCTGGAGTATAGGGCAAGCGCTTGCCTCTGCCTCCCCACTCTGGTTTACTTATTTAAAATATCCACTTTAGTCTGATGTGGTGATGCATGCTTATAATCCTAGCTACCAATCCCCAGGACTGCAAGAAACAAGCTAACAAAAAAGAAAACAAAATAAAAAACCTGGAAATGTTTTCTAGCAGTGAAGCCTTAATGAATAACAAAATTATTTCTAGTCATTTTAGAATAAGTTATTAGGTAGCTATAGATAAGATACATCAAGAGCTATCAATAAATGTACCTTGAAAGTTTAGCAATCATCAGTATGGTTTTGCACTGTGAGAGGAGGTTGTAAAAGAAAGAGTTTCTCTTACAGCTTGCTTTAGGTTTACTGACTTCTCACTCTCTCTGCCCAATGTTTCAGTGAGGGATGCTTCTGGTAATGAGCTAAGCAAAAGGTAGATTTTGCCTTCTTCTCACTAGCTGTTGTATAATTGTGACAGTTCAGGGAAAAACAGGTAGTTAATACTGAGGTCCTCTCTTGTCATTCATGATAATGGTACAATCGTAGGATGAATATGAAATTTAAGTAAGCGTGAAGTTTCATAAACCTGAAGTTAAATATACATGAAATTTATCATTCACGATAATTACATAATCATAGGATTGACTCTGGCAGGAATTGTTATGTGATTCCTGGGTTTTTAGACATAGTCAGCAGGGTTTTTACCAGGCTAAATCAGGCCTCCATTTCACCATGGCTGTCCAGCTACAATGGCTCTGCTGAATTTTTTCACCTCTCTACTCTACCTAAACACTCCCTACTCTCATACATCCATTTAGCTCATTTGAAAAATACTTGTGTCTATTCTCTGCTTGTTTATCCTTAAAGGACGTCCTTTGCTGAAGTGATGAGTACCATTTTGGTAAGTCGTATTTTCTAGCTCACTTATCAACTACTTAACAAGGAAGGAAATCATCTAACTGAAGTATAGATTTAAAATTCCTGTTTTTCCAGCTGGCAAGACATTTTCCTTGAGTGTTAACATATGTTGATGCTTTCAAATCCTCTAATGTGTTTCCTTCTAGCCTTTAGATTTCTAATTTTTTTGTTCTGATTAGAATTTAATAATGAGCCCACTACCACTGATAGTCTGTGAATCAGTGATTAATTCCTCATGCAGAACTTGAGTAGATAACAACTGGACATGTGAAGATATTGATCAACAAACAGTACTCACAAACTGTTTTGTAGTTTACATTGTGTCATGAGGAGTAAGTGTAAATGCAAATCTGTTACTTACTTAAAGAAACATTTCTTTGTTGTTGTTACTGGGGTTAAACACAGTCTGTTGTATTCTAAACACTGGCTCTAACACTGAGCTGTATTCTGAGCTATAGTCCCAGGAACCTGGATATGTCATTTTCCAAGAGGATAAGTGACTTAGAGCATAAGTGAACAGAATTCACAGGATCTGTGCCATATTCTTGCCATATAAGTCTTGTCTTGGGATGAGCATCTTTCATATATAGAATTATTTAATCAATATTTTTTAAAGTGTTGGTACTTATTCACTGAGTTTATTCCATGCAGACCCTAAATTAATAGAACTGGTTAAAGTCAAACAATAAATTAGTATCTTTTTGTATTTACAGTGGGATTATGAGACCTGGCTTGAATGCCATTATGGGGCCTACAGGTGCAGGCAAATCTGTGTGAGTATAACAAAAACTATAAGCAAACCTTCTGAGTGCAATTTAAGTGTGATATTTAAAAATTACATTTATCTGCTATGCCAGATTGATATGATTGATATGCAGCTGTTGACATTATTAGGAGCTAATAAGGAAGAAAAATAAGGCGGTAAAATTGAAGGAGGCAAGTGGAGCAGAAGGTAAAGTTGAGGACATCAGTTATACAAAGGACAACATTTCTTCAGTTTGACCCAGCAAAGTAGATAACTTGAAGGGTCATTTCAGAGATCTGTGCTGACTAAGCCAATGTTGCCTTTGGTTTATATTTTTGAGAATTCTTATGGCACATAATGAAAAGAAAAGTGAGAATTTAAAAATTATGCTTTAATACTTATAATAAAGCATAATCTTGTATTGTAAAGAATGGAGAAATGTTTTGAAAAATATGTCCTTAGGGAATTTTGTTATTATGCAAAGATCAAAAAATGCACTTACACAAAGATAACTGCAGTGTTACTAAGTGATGTAATCTTTCTTTATCAAATTCTAATTACTAGCACATATTAACTGAAAAATATGAGCTTTATTATGACATTTTCATACATGCAGATAACTCACTTTGCTTTTATCACCTTTACTATTATCCTTTCTTACTCCCTAGTCTCTTTCCCCCTTCTCTAACATTCCCTGTAAGGGAATATTTTTCATATGTGTGTGCGTGTGTGTATATACATACATATTATCGAATCTAGTTGAACTATAGAATCTTTTACTAGCTTATAAGTTGAGTAGAATTTGGACTCAACTAGTTTATGATTGGAACAAAATTTGGTTTGAGAGTAGCTGAGAGTTTCAGCTTGTGTTGGAGGGGAAAAAATCCCATAAAATATATGTATTTTTATAGGTTGTTAGATGTGTTAGCTGGAAGAAAGGATTCGCGTGGATTATCTGGAGATGTTTTGATAAATGGAGAACTGCCACCCGCTGATTTCAAGTGTAATTCAGGTTATGTGGTACAAGTAAGCATACATGGGTCTCTCTGTTTCTACATGAGCCAATGTCTTGAGTTACGCATTAGTGTGCTTCCAGTGAATTACATGATGTGCTTGTAGAAACAAATTTCTTTACACCAACTTTTCATAATATTCCACTATTTGAGGGTAGTGTTAAAGGAAGAGGCAGAGAGGATCTGGAATAAGAGCCTCCTACGGCAGAGGCATCAATTCCAACTGTTGCATCATTTCTAAAACCCACTACTGTTGTCCTTTTCTGCTCTCCTTTCACCTTTCTCCTTTCCTTAGCTTAGAGAGGTATCCATGGGCAATCCCTGTATGCAGCGGTCTGCTATTAGTAATTGTACAACCTGTGCTGTCCTTGGGTGTGCAGTGGGGGATGGAAATGTCTGTGTATGTAGTTAACTGCAGTTGGTAGAATTGAAAGATCACGATTAGCTAGAAATTGCCTTTAGTATGTAATTTGTGAGGATTAAAATACACATACTAGACTGATGGTCTTAGAAAATACTCAAGATGTCTCATTAAAATACCGTGTTGTCTGAAGGATGATGTTGTGATGGTCACGCTGACTGTGAGACAACATTTACAGTTCTCAGCAGCTCTTCGGCTTCCAACAACTATGAAGAATGATCAAAAAAATGCGAAGATTAACGATCTAATTGCTGAGCTAGATCTGAATGGAGTGGCAGATTCCAAGGTATTGTGAATAAAACTGAGGGAATCATAGCTAGGGAATAAAATCTTTCCAGGCTCTTTAATAGCTGTGTACTAACTTTTTTCCCCTGTTTCTCTCTTCCTCATTTCAGTTCCCCTCTCTTCCTCCCCGCCCCTTGTTCCAATGTGTTTCTGAGGCATATTTTTGAAATTGACTGATGAGAAGGCAAGAATTCCTGCTCTATTTCACTTTGCTCTAATGTGGCTTCCAAAATTATATTCCGTCATATTATTATTTACTTGTAGTTTTTACTCACACTATTTTTCCATATGTTTTCTTTTGATGTTTGTCTCATACCTCTCTCCTCTTTTATCTTGCTTCTGCTAGTATTCATTTCCAGACTCTTGTTTGCCTTTTTTTAGAATTTTGATATACCATTGTGTGCAGGGGTACCAAAGAGCAGACAAAGTAATGTTTTCTGTTGTGAGTTGTGAAGATTAAGGAGAAAAATGAGAGAAATCATTGAAATTTAGACTTGACCAGTCAGGGTGGAAGCTTTGACATGTGGAGGTTGGAGGCAAATATATTAGTTAGATTGCAGTGATTTAGCTGTCCTTAGAACAACGAAGAATGGGAATTCTATAAGAGCTGCAGCTAATATCTTTACTTGTTGACAGTCTGTTGTATAAAGTATATTTTGTTTGGAAAAAAAACTTTGAGGTGTCTCTATTTAGCACTTGTTTTTTCTTTTATAAGTGCTTGTGATCTTTGCTTTGGTTCTGTTTACCTGATTTTCTGAGTGAGATACTTTCTTTTACTCTCTTCTTCACATTTAAGCAGTCGTTGCCCTAAACTACTTGTTTGTATTTCTGTGGAAAACAAAGGCCATTGTTGAGCTTTTAGAATTCATATAATCTAGCCAATCAAAATAATTTTAATTTTTAATTGCATTTTAAACAAAAGAGACGTAAAGAACATAGTCTGATCACTATGATACAATTAGATTGTATATTTGCATACTGTTTACTTAGATTATCTCAGCTGTTAAAATCTTCTCCAATGATTATTACAACTATTTGTTTCTGAAATATTTTATAGAATTTTTATAACATTTTATGCTTGAATACTTATTACATATCTATAAAAAATAAGGAAATTGCCTAAATAGCACTACTACCAGTTATCAAAACGGACACTATATATCTTCATCTCACCAGGTGTGTCAATCCTGTTTTGATTTACATTTCCTGAACTGTCATGAAGTGTCTGTTATAGTTCAGTTGTTAATAGCACCAATGAGTAACATTTAATTATTGTCTCTCAGAAGGCTCTCTGTCACAGAATTATTTCTCACTTCCTGCCTCTTGCAAACCTTGCTACCTCCCTCACCACACACAGTGACCCTGCCTGGTGGCAAAATTCAGCCAGTTTGCCTGTGCAACATCCCATTTTCTGGATTTGTCTGAAAGGGTAAATCAGAATTGTGCACTGAGACAGATTATAGGCAGAATCAGTCTGGAAAGCCGTATGGAAATTGAAAAGGTGCTCATATGGTAGAAGGTGAGCTTTCCTGGCTCCCAGTTCATTCCCTTGTAATTTTACTTGGAGATTTTTGGCCAGAATACTAGGGAGATGTATTGTTAGAAGGCTAATAATTTTCTATAGATTCTTTCCTCTTTTTTCTCCTGTCTTTCTGCTCTGTTTTGAGTGTGATTTCACTGTGTCAGTACTATGCCTCTTCAGGGTTCTAATTTCCTACCTTAAAATGAAATGCTCAGCTTTATAAGGCACATCCACAACTGTGACAAGTATGGGCTTTATATCAGGTCTTATCATTTAACGGCTCTGAACTGAGTCTCAGTCTACTCATCTGGTGAAAGGGAAACCTTCTCTAAGTGTGTGGTTACTTACTGTTCAGAATAATAAGGAAATAAGAGATAGATTGTCTGTTATAGGACTGTTACAGGTTAGTTCACCAAATGACAGGGACCCTGGTCATATCTACAGATTCTAATAATGATTTGTGTTTTAGTTTTTGTCCAAAGGAGAGAGGAAAAGAACCAGTATTGCAGTGGAGCTGATCACTGACCCTCCTATCTTGTTCCTGGATGAGCCCACGACTGGATTAGATTCAAGCACAGCATATGATGTTATTTTGTGCCTGAAAAGGTAAATGCTGCTGGAACATTGCTCTTTCATTTATTTAATATAAATCACTGATCACATCTGTGTGCTTAGCATTTTTAGTGAAGGGAACTCAGAATTGAACAGCAAAATTTCTTTTTCTTAGAAAGAAACAAAGCTGTGCTGTCAAGAAAGAAGAAACAGGAGTGTAGGGAAGGCTGGCCATGGTGGGATGGGGGCTGTGATATGTGAGCTGAGAGGCAGTGAGAGAGACCAGGCTGCAGGTGGCAAGAGAGAGCCATAGTTGGAGGGAACAACCCTTGGTGCAGGGCCCGAGGAGGCCTGCTATTTGTGGAGCATCAAAGAAACCAACCAGAGGGACAGAACCTGTGACTAGAGGGAGAGCAGGTTGGCAAGGGTATTGTCACAGCAGAATACCACAGACCAGGTGTCTGAATGATAGAAATCAATTTTCTTACAGCGCTGGAGGCTGAAAGTCTGAGATTAAGATGTTCCCAGGCTTGTTTATTCTGAGTTGTTTATCATTGGCTTATAGGTGTGTGTGTGTGTGTGTGTGTGTGTGTGTGTATGCGTGAGTGCATGTGTGTGTGTGTGTGACTGCCTTCTCTGTGTGTGTGAGGTTGTATGTGTGCATTTGTTTGTGTGTGTGTGTGTGTGTGTGTGTGTGTGTGTGTGTGTGTCCTAATCTCCTCTTAAGTGGACATCAGTTAGGTTAGGACCCTCTTGATGACTTTGTTTAATCTTAATTAGCTCTTTGAAGACTCTACCTCCAAATGTACCCACTTTCTGAGGTACTGGTATCAGGACTCCAGCATATGAGTTCTGAGCAGGATACTTCAGCCCATCACAGGTAGAAATGGGATGGCAGTGGGCTGGGTTAGTGAGGTTACATGGAGCTATTAGGCCACTGTGAGAATTGTAAATTTTTCTCTGCATAGGGGTGTGGGAGATGTTTTCAGAGTAGTTCTAGAGCAGAGCACAGGCGGCTGCAGAGAGGCTGCACAGTTCACAGTGGGTAGTTCAAGGACACCAGAAAAAAGCCAGTTGAGGTTGTGTCACAGAACTGCTGTCACTGTTTTTTTCCTAAACATTTTGTGTTGTGTGACATACTACCCTCTCTCCTTATGCAGAGAGCTCTAATCCATCCTTGTCAAGAGTTATTATGCATGCTTACCTCCTGGCGTCTAGTTAACATGCAAATTTAGTTTCCGTAGGTCTGAGGTGGAGTGCAATATTCTTCATTCCTATTCTCTTAGAAGAGATACTCACCTGAAGTCGCTGATCTGCAGACCATACTTTGAGTATCAGGGCTCTCAGCTTTTCATCTTTTACTGGCTCCTATTGCCTGGTGGCCAGGAATCTCATTTCTGAGGGAAGGTGTATCATAGGTCGTCTTTGCTGCAGTCTCTTAATCTTTTTCATCCAACACCGACAAACACATGCTCACACTCACACACACACACTCTTTGTTGTGTAACATTGAACTCGTGTTTTTCAACTAAACCTTTGAATTTTGCACTTTATTATTCTATTTTAGGATTTTCTCTTAGCATGCTTCTTTGGAGCCATTTGATACTCATATCTTCAGACTGGGTTACAAGACTCCTGTTAGCTTACAAGCAACTAACTCTTAGCTTTTGCCTCTGAAATTCTTGGTTTTCCTGCCTGATCCCTTTAGACACAAACACTGAAAACATATAGTAAGTATTTATCAAATGCTACAAGTAATTCTGATAAAATATCTTTAATCACAGTTTTAAACAGGAATTTTTGACCTTTGTTTCCTCTACCCACTGATAATAACTCCGGTGGAAAGGTAGTTTAGCGTTGTTTCTGACATGGATGTTGACCAAGGATCAAATCACAACCTTATATCTTGGTAGCTGTGCCTTCTTGGTTAGTTGGTTGCCTTTTAAGACTTACATGTAGGGGCTGTGGATTTAGCTCAGCGGCATAAGTGCCTGCCTTGCAAGCAGGCAGTCGTGGTTCGATCCCTGGTACTGATAAAAAGGAAAAAGACAAAAAAAATAAAAAATAAAAAAAGACTTACATGTAAAAAGAAGAAAATAATATAGGAACTACTGTATAACAACTTTGTAAAAATTACAGTGTAGTTTTCTCCAAAAAATTTCACAAAGACTTAGTGCTTAATGATATTAATTGTATTACCATAGCACAAAAACAAAAATCAATCCTAAAGCCAAGAACACTGAAATGATCAGTGCAAACCGAAAAAAAAAAAAAACAGCATTGTTTTAATGTTAGCCCATAATGAGTTATCAAACTCGGATGTAGTTACAGATTTCTTGGAGTGTTGCACTTACCCCTAGAAATTCTAATTCAGTGTCTGAGAAGACTATCCAAGGACCTACATTTCCAATAAACCTTTTAGTGCATTCTAGACTCTAGACTCCTTAAAAGTACCATCTTTTAAGGAGCTCTAGTCTTTTTAAATAAAGGCATTATATTTAGATTCCTCAACTATCAAATAGATAATATAAAGTAAGAGAAGAAGTTTGTAAAAGAAAATCAAGTTCAATTGGAAATAAACAGGCTAGTGGTAGGAATAGAGTATTTTATCAGAAAATGCAAAGTTCAGATGTTTAATGACCTCTTCTTTTCCCTCTCTTAACTTAGGATGGCCATGCAGGGGCGAACAATCATCTTCTCCATTCATCAGCCACAGTATTCCATTTTCAAGCTGTTTGATAGCCTCACCTTACTGACCTCAGGAAAACTAGTTTTCCATGGCCCTGCACATCAGGCTGTGGATTACTTTACATCGGCAGGTATGGTTAACTTTTTCATCCAGCTGGTCTTTTATTCACAGAATCCTGGAAGAGAAGAGAAAAGATCTCTGAGAGTGCTGTTTGATCTTTGTGTAGAAGTACTTTGGATTCCACCCCTCTGAAATGCCTTTGGCCACTGTGGTGCCCGGATTATTCTTCATTTTGCAGTGCTTTTTTTGTTCATGATGTTTCTTGTTCTTATCCTACTTGAGTGTGCATGCATGAATGTGTCTAAGTTGAGCCTGTGTCTATTTTATTGCCTAGGTGTGGTCACCTTCCCCTGAGAGTTTATTAAGTAATGTGTTGGGCTTATAGTCAATTTTTCTGTCAGGTGAACATTTTTGAAAAGTTCTAATATCATTCACTTCTTGATATTATGTTGGATAATGCTTTATCAGTTTTTACCCTGGCATGTTTGTCTTCCTTCATGAGTTCTCATAGAGATGCTATTTCATTTTTTTCTTTTTTTTAATTAAAAAATAAGCAAAACAGAAAAAAAGACTAGAAATGATACAGAATTTCAAAAAATACCAATAAGAAATCATCAGTAGTTGATATGTTACTTATTGTTATCTTAGAAGTAGTTGTTCAAGTTACAAAGTCAAAGCATAAAAAATGAACAGACAGTCAAACAATGACAGCACAAACTATTCTGTTTGATGCACTAACAAAAACTTATTAGTATGGTTATCTACCTTGCACACTTAAACATACATAAGTTATATGTGTACACCTAGTTGTTCTTTCCTTTTGAGCACTTTCTTTCCCTTCCATCATTACAACAATCTATTATACATTTTGGATCTTATTACCGATTCACTTTTTTTTTTTTTTTTTTTAATTTAAGAGGAAAAAGAGAAAAGCACAAAACAAACCAAAGCGGTGTAAGGGTACACGTAATACAGAACTACAAAAAAACAAAACAAAACAAAAAAAAACCAAAACAAACAAACAAAAAAAAACATGACAGTAAGAAATCACCTATTAGTAGATTACATATTATCATCTTGAAAATAGTTCCTCAAATCACAGTATCAAAGAATACAAGGTGGACATTCAAACAGGGAGACTGCAAACAGCTGTGTTCAATGATCCAAAAACATCGATATAGTCAGCTATTTAACACTCCTAAACACACTTGCTGTTATATCCGTTAGAGCTCTTTTTCTTTTTTTTTTCCCCTCTCTTTTTTACAACAAAATTTACGCATTTTGGATTTTATTACTCCTTAGTGCTTATTACTTTTTTTGGGGGGGGGGGGAAAGAATACAGTCAAATATGGCAAAACAAAGCTGTCAGTCAATACCAAGGATAGACATAGCACAAGGTGTAGAACAGAGTACAAGTTTATCAACAATGGTTATCAACGTTGTCCCTTGTTTCCTTAAAAAGAATTGTCTATCTCATTAGATATTATAAAGTTGGACAAAACAGTAGAGAACAAGACCAATAAAACTTAGGCATTGTAAACATTACAGGACTTCCAAAGAAGACAATAGTCAAACCAGAATGGGTATCTTAGTGAATCTTATTGTCTTCAAAGTAGTTGCCTATGTCTTCAAACTTGATACTATCATATAGAATGGAACAGAGTCTAATCAGTCAAAACAAGATCGTGGGAGTACTACAGGACTTCAAAACAAGTTAATAGGAAATCAAAAAGAGTTACTATTTATATATCCTAATTTTTTGAATTTTTTCTTTAATTAAGACAAACATAAGAAATGACTAAATAATTTTTTTAAAACAATAAGGGGGAGACTGAGATAAAACAGGACATAACAATATAACAATAGAGGTCACAGCATGACTGTTTCAACAACCTAGTACTTCACCACCATATAACCTGACTTAATAGTAGTTACCATAGTGTCTTTTTCCTTGAAATATTTGGATAAAACTTCATATACTCTAGCTTCAAATATTTTCATATCAAGAAGCCCAGAATAAAGCCTTTCTAATTAATGAGTGAAAACTTTATAAGGCTCCAAGGCCACCTAATGGGGAATCATGATTACCACATATTTTTATATATTTGAATCATTACTTACATTAGGGAAACTATTCGGTATTCACACATGCGAGATTGATTTATTTCACTTATGAGTATGGTCTCAAGCTGCGCCCATTTATTGATAAATACCTCAATGTGATCCTTCTTTATAGCTGAATAATACTCCATTGTATAGAAATACCACAACTTTTTTATCCATTCCTCAGTTGATGGACACTTGGGTTGTTTCCAAGATCTGGCGATTACAAATTGTGCTGCTATAAACATAGGTGCACATATATCACTGTGGTATGATGCTTTCAGTTCTTCTGGGAATATGCCTAGAAGTGGAATAGCTGGAATAAATGGGATTTCCAGTCCCAACTTTTTGAGAAATCTCCAGACAGATCTCCACAAAGGCTTTACCAGTCTACACTCCCACCAGCAGTGCAGGAGAGTTCCTTTTTCCCCACAGCCTCTCCAGCATTTGTTGTCGGTTTTCTTGATCCTGGCCATTCTTTCAGGAGTGAGATGGTATCTCAGTGTGGTTTTAATTTGCATTTCTCTAATGACCAATGATGATGAGCATTTTTTCATGTATTTATTTGCCATTTGCATTTCTTCATCTGAGAAGTGCGTATTCATCTCAGATGCCCATTTTTGGATTGGATCTTTGAATTTTGGAGGTCTGAGTTTCTTTAATTCTTTATATGTTTTAGACAAGAGGCCCTTGTCTGAGAGAGAGTTCACTAAAATCTTTTCCCAGTTTGTGGGTTTTCTTTTCACTATGCTGGAGATTTCTTTTGACATGCAGAAACTTTTTAATAAGAAGTGGTCCCAGTTATTGATTCTGGGAAGTATTTCCCGTGCGGTTTGAGTCCTGTTCATGAATTCTTTACCTACTCCTATGTCTCCAAGGTTTCTACCTAATTTGTCTTCCAATAGATTTAGTGTTTCTGTTTTAATATTCAGATCTTTGACCCATTTAGATTTTAATTTAGTACATGGTGATAGACATGGGTCTAGCTTTAGTTTTCGGCAAATGGAGAGCCAGTTTTTCCAGCACCATTTATTAAAGAGACTGTCGTTCTTCCAGTGAACCTGCTTGGCTCCTTTATCAAAGATAAGGTGGTTGAGTGTGTTCGTAGTTGTGGTTGTATCTTCTAATCTATTCCACTGATCTTCAGCTCTGTTTTGATTCCAATACCATGTTGATTTTACTACTGTTGCTTTGTAGTATAACTTCAAGTCAGGGATTGTGATGCCTCCTGCTTTGTCTTTGCTGCTTAGAATTGCCTTTGCGATTCTAGGTCTCTTCTGGTTCCAGATGAAATTTAGGAGTGATTTCTCTAGATCTATAAGGTATGTTGATGGTATTTCTATTGGGATTGCATTGAATCTGTATAACAGTTTTGGGAGAATGGCCATTTTCACAATGTTTGTTTTTCCTATCCATGAGCAAGGGATGTCTTTCCATTTTCTGAGATCATCTTCAATTTCCTTTTTCAGTGTATTATAATTTTCACTGTATAAGTCTTTCACTTCTTTTGTAAGAGTAATTCCTAAATATTTCATTTTTTTGCTTGCTAATGTGAATAGTCCAGTTTCTCTTAATTCCCTCTCTGTAATTTTGTTGTTCGTGTATAGGAATGCTATTGATTTCTGAGTATTGATTTTGTATCCAGCCACATTACTGAATTTATTTATTGTATCTAAGAGTATTTCAATGGAGTTTAGGGGGTCTTCTATGTAGAGTATCATGTCATCTGCAAACAATGATAATTTAACTTTTTCTTTTCCTATCTTTACCCCTTTTATTTCTCTTTCTTGCCTAATTGCTCTGGCTAGTACTTCCAGTACTATATTAAATAGGAGTGGTGATAAAGGACATCCTTGTCTTGTGCCCGATTTTAAAGTAAAGGCTTTCAATTTTTGGCCATTTAGTATGATGCTGGCTGTTGGTTTGTCATAAATGGCCTTTATTATATTGAGGTAAAGACCATTTATTCCAATTTTCTGTAAAGTTCTTATCATGAATAAGTGTTGGACCTTATTGAAGGCTTTTTCTGCATCTATAGAAATGATCATGTGATTCTTATTTTTGGCTTCATTGATATGGTGGATTACATTTATTGATTTGCGTATGTTGAACCATCCTTGCATTCCTGGGATGAATCCCACTTGGTCATGGTGTATAATCTTCTTGATGATTTGCTGGATCCTATTTGCCAATATCTTATTGAGGATTTTTGCATCTGTGTTCATTAGGGAGATCGGTCTACAGTTTTCTTTTATAGTTGGGTCTTTCTCAGGTTTTGGTACTAGAGTAATATTTGCTTCCAGGAATGACTTAGGAAGGATTGCTTCCCTTTCAATTTCATTGAATAGTTTGAGGAGTGTCGGCATTAGGTCTTCTTTATATTTCTTGTAGAATTCTGCAGTGAATCCATCTGGGCCTGGGCTCTTCTTGGTGGGTAAGGCCTTAATTACATTTTCAAGTTCATTAGCAGAGATTGGGTTATTCAACAGTTTTATATCCTCTTGATCTAGCTTTGGTACTTCATATGCTTCTAAGAATCTGTCTATTTCTTCTGTGTTATCAAACTTTTGAGAGTAGAGGTTTTCGAAATAGGTGTTGATGATCCTCTGTATTTCTATTGGGTCTGTAGTGATTTCTCCTTTTTCATTTCTTATTGCATGAATTTGAGCTTTTTCTTCCCTTTTTAAAATAAGGTTGGCTAGGGGCTTATCGATTTTATTTATTCTTTCAAAGAACCAACTCTTTGATTCGTTGATTCTTTGGATTGTTTTCTTAATCTCTATTGCATTGATTTCTGCTCTGATTTTTATAATTTCCTCTCTTCTTTTGGCTTTGGGCTTGACTTGCTCTTCTTTTTCTAGCTGTTTGAGGTGTAGCATCAAGTTATTTATTTGTATTCGTTCTGTTTTCCTGATGTGGGAACTCAGTGCAATAAATTTTCCTCTCAGAACGGCTTTCATTGCATCCCACAGATTCCGGTAAGTTGTATCTGCATTTTCATTTTCTTTTAGGTATTGTTTAATTTCTTCTTTAATTTCTTCTGTGACCCACTGATTACTCAAGAGTGTGTTATTTAGTTTCCATGTGTTTGTGGAATTTTTGCAGTATCTTTTGTCATTAATTTCTAATTTCAGAGCGCTATGATCCGATAGTATGCAAGGGATGATTTCAACTCTTTTGCATTTGCTTAAATATGTTCTGTGAGCTAATATATGGTCTATTTTAGAAAATGATCCATGTACTGCTGAGAAGAATGTGTATTCTGATGTTGTTGGGTGGAACATTCTGTATATGTCTATCAAACCCATTTGTTCACAGGTGTGATTCAGTTCTGTTATTTCTTTGCTCATTTTCTGTCTGGTTGATCTGTCCCTTGGTGTCAGTGGTGTATTAAGGTCTCCTGTTACAATTGTGTTACTGATAATTTGAGTTTTCATTTCTGTTAATAATTGTTTTATATAACTGGGTGCTCTGGAGTTTGGTGCGTATATATTTAAGATAGTTATCTCTTCCTCTTGGAGTTTTCCCCTTACGAGTATGTAGTGACCTTCTTTGTCCTTTATGGTCATTGTTGGTTTAAAGTTCACATTGTCTGCAAACAGAATGGCTACTCCTGCCTTTTTTTGGATTCCTGCTGCATGAAGAATTGTTTTCCATCCTTTGACTTTCAGTCTGTCAGTATCCTTCTGGGTTAGATGGGTTTCCTGTAAACAGCATATGGTTGGATTTTGTTTCTTGATCCATTCTGCTAGTCTGTTTCTTTTGATTGGTGCATTGAGACCATTTACATTAATGGTTATTACTGTTAAATGCTGGTTAATTGTAGGAATGTTATCTCTCTGCTGTTGCATCTTTATCTTTCTGTTCTGTTTAATTATTTGGTTTGCTTAGTGGTTTTTTCCTTTGTGTATCTAAACTGTCTTTCAATATTTTTTGCAGGGTTGGTTTGGTGTTCATGAAGTTCTTCAGCTGTTCTTTGTCATGGAAGTATCGTATTGCACCATCTATTTTGAATGATAGTTTTGCAGGATATATCAGTGTTGGTTGGAAATCATTTTGCTTTAGGATCTGGAATACTTCACTCCATGCTCTTCTTGACTTTATCGTTTGTGCTGAGAAGTCTGCTGTGATTCTGATAGGTTTTCCTTTATAAGTGATCTGTCTTTTCTCTCTGACAGCTTTTAATAATCTATTCTTGTGTTGGATTTCTGGGATGGTGATTATTATATGTCTGGGTGTAGTTTTATTTTGGTTATGACTGTTTGGAGTTCTATATGCTTCACTGATCCTGATGTCAGTTTCTGATCTCATGCTTGGGAAATTTTCAGCTATTACTTCTCTAAATATCCTCCTGACATCCTTCATGTTGTCTCCCTCTCTTTCATTAATCCCTATCATTCTTATGTTATTCTTCTTTGCATCGTCTTGCAGTTGTTGAATTGTTGTTTCCTGATTCCTTGTTATTTTCAAAAGATCTTTCCTTTCCTGTTCACTAGCTGCAATCCTGTCTTCAAGGTCTGAAATTCTATCTTCACTTTCATTAAGGCGGTTTTTACAACTTTCAGTGGAGTTTTTTATTTCCTGTATATCTCTGTCATCTGCATTATGTATTCTGTTTGTTTCTTATATTGCTCGTCTAGGGATTCTATCTTTTTGTTTAGTTCCTCCAATTTTTTATCTGTGTTTTCTTTAGCTCTATTCAGAATCTCTTTCATTTCTTTTATCATTTCTTCTTTTATCTGGGAGATTATTTCGAGTTTGAATTTCTTTAAAGCTTCCTGGAGTTGCTTGTCAATTTCAGTGGCTATTGTGTCCGATATATGAGGTGGATGGGATATATTTTCTTCTATATACATCACTCCTAGGGTTTCTTGAGATGGGCTGGAGGTTTGAGGTTGTAATTTGGTCTTTTGTTTTGTCATTTTCCTATATTTCTGTGTTTCAAGTGTTATTTGAAAGCTTCCTCAGGATCTGTTGAAAATCCCCTTCTATGTTTGGAGCTACTGAGACTCTGGCACCGCGCTACCCCAAGCCATTGGGCCTACAGAACCAGTGGCCCTCCTCTGCCTGCTCAGAACTCCGCAGTGCCAGACAAGCTGGGCCTCAGGGACACTGTGCGCCCACCTGCCCTTGGAAGCTCCACAGTTCTTCAATCGCAGCCGGGTTAGGGTACTCACCTCAGGCTGCAGTGCTTCAGGAACCTGTGGACCCTCCCTGGTTGCAGAGATATCCACAGTCCTCCAGACACATGGAGAGGCCGATGCAGGCACCCCAAAGGCTGGGCTAGGCTGATAGTGTGGGCCCGCCCACCCGTCAGTAGCTCAGCAATTCTCCAAGTGTAACCGGAATGGGGAGGCTGATGTGGAAGCCTCAAACCCACCTCTCCCCTTCACTGCACCTGGAAGCCTGGGGGAACTCCAGCAGTCTGGGCGGAGATATCCAGAGTCCTCCAAACACACAGAGAGGCCGGTGAGGGTACCCCTGATCTGCCCAGCTCCTCCTCTCATTACCGATTCACTTTATCATTATTTATTTATTTTTACACCAGAGAGACAATGCAATATTTATAAATGTGAATCTGATTTATTTCACTTATGAGGAGAGTCTCAAGTTGCCTCCATTTACCTTGAAAAGCTTCAAGATCATCCTTTTTGTAGCCGAGCAATATTCCATTGTATAAAAAAATACATCTTTTTCATCCATTCTGCAGTTGATGGACATTTTGGTTGTTTCCAAGATTTAGCTATTATAAATTGTGCTGCTATAAACATGTGGGCATATATATCACTGTGACATGATCTTTTCAATTTTTCTGGGAAAATACCCAGAAGCGGGATGACTGGATTGAGTGGGATTTCCAATCCTAGTTTTTTGAGGAATCTCCATACTGATTTCCACAGTGGCTGCTCCACTCTACACTCCCACCAACAGTGGAGAAGTGTTCCTTTTTCTCCACAGCCCCACCAACAGTTATTATTGGTTAATGTCTTGATGGCAACCATTCTTTCTGGAGATGAAATCTCAATGCTGTTTTAATTTTCATTTCTTGAATGATCAGTGATGGTGAGCATTTCTTCATATACTTACTTTTCATTTGTATATCTTTATCTGAGAACTATGTGTTCTTCTCAGACACTTGTTTTTTAGAGTGGGTCTTTGAATTTGGGGGGTTTGATGTTTTTGAATTCTTTGTATGTTCTGGATATAAGTCCTTTGTCTGAGGGACTGCTGGACAAAATTCTTTCCCATTCTATGGGTTTTCTTTTCACTTTGTTGATGATTTCTTTTGAAGTCCAAAAACTAATGAGATCCCGGTTGTTGATTCTTTGAAATATTTCCCATGCAGTTTGCATCTTGTTCATGAATTCTTTGCCTATCCCTATGTCTTCAAGATATCTACATACCTTATCTTTCAGTAGATTTAGTGTTTTTGTTTTAATATTTAGATCTTTAATCCATTTTGACTTTAGTTTAGTGCATGGTAATAGGCATGGGTCTAGTTACAGTCTCCGACATGTGGAAAGCCAGTTTTTCCAACACCATTTATTAAGGAAGCTATCCTTTTTCCAGAGAATGTGTTTAACCTCTTTGTTAAATATAAGGTGGCTGAGTGTCTTTGTAGTCGTTTTTGCATCTTCTAATCTGTTCCACTGATCCTCAGGTCTATTTCTTTGCCAGTACCATGCTGATTTTATCATTGTAGCTTTGTAGTATAATTTCAAGTCAGGAATTGAGATGCTTCCTACCTAACCTTTGTTGCCAAGAATTGTTTTTGCTATTCTAGGTTTCTTCTGTTTCCAAATGAATTTTTAGAATGTTTTCTCCAGATTTGTAAGGTATGTCAATGGTATTTTGATTGGGATTGTGTTAACTGTCAGTATAACTGTTTTGGGAGAGTGGCCATTTTCACAATGTTCATTCTTCCTAACCAAGAGCAAGGGGTATCCTTCCTCTAGTATCCTCTTCAATTTCCTTTTTAGATTAGTATAATTTTCAATACGTAGGTCTTTTACATTCTTGATTAGGTTGATTCCTAAGTATTTCATTTCTTTTGGGTGCTATTGTGAAAGGTGTTATTTCCATAATTTCTCTCTGTGAGTTTGTTATTTGTGTACAGAAATGCTGTTGATTTTTGAGTACTGACTTTATATAAGCTACACTGCTGCATTTGTAGTCTTTTGATGGAGTTTTTGGAATCTTCTATGTAGAGTATCATGACATGTGCAAGTAGTGATAATTAAACTTTTTCCTTTCCTTTCCTTATTCCTTTTATTTCTCTCTCTTGTCTGATTGCTCTAGCTAATGTTTCCAGAACTATATTGAATAAGAGTGGTGTTAGTGGGCATCCTCTCTTATTCCTGATTTTAGAGGGGAAGCTTTTGGGTTTTGTCTACTTACATAATGTTGGCTATTGGTTTATCGTAGATGGCCTTTATCAGATTGAGGTAGATACCATCTATTCCAAGTTTCTGAAGGGTTTTATCATGAACAAGTGTTGAACTTTATCAAAACCTTTTTCTGCATCTATTGAGGTGGTTAAGTGATTTTTGTCTTTGGCTCTGTTGATTTATTTATTGATTGATTGATTTGCATATGTTAAACCATCCCTGCATTCCTGGGATGAATCCCACTTGGTCGTAATGTATAATCTTCTTGATGATTTGCTGCATTTTATTTGCCAGTATTTTATTGAGAATATTTGTATCAATGTTCATTAGTAAGACTGGCCTACAATTCTTTTTGGTTGGGTCTTTCTCTGGTTTTGGTAACACAGTAATACTTGCCTCCAAAAATTAGTTAGGGAGGATTGATTCAATTTCCTTGAAGAGTTTGAGGAGTAGTGTCATTGAATTTTCTCTAAATTTTTTGGAGATTTCAGTTGTCAATCCATCAGGACGTAGGCTTTTCTTTGTTGGTAAGTTTTTAATCATGTTGTTAATTTCAGTAGCTGATAATGGGTTATTCAAAATTGCTATATATGCTTGATTGAGCTTTGGTATTTCATATATTTCTAGAAATCTGTCCATTTCCTCTGTGTTTCCCAGCTTATGTGATTAAAGATTTTCAAAGCAAGTATTCATGATCTTTTGAGTTTCCATGGAATCTGTAGTAATTTCTCTCCTTTCATTCCTTATTGCGTGAATTTGAGTTTTTTATTTCTTTTCCTTGATACGATTAGCTAGAGATTTATCAAATTTGTTTATTCTCTCAAAAAACAGCTGTTTGATTCATTAATTCTTTATATTGTTTTTTAGCCTTTTTTTGTCTTTTTCGTTTTTATCGTGTTAGTCTTAATTGCATTAAGTTTTGCTCTGATCTTTATAATTTCCTCTCTTCTTTGAGTTTTGGTTTTTACTTGCTCTTCTTTTTCTATGTCTTGAGATATAGTATTAGTTTGTTTATTTGTGCTTGTTCTGTTTTCTTATGTGTCATTGCTATATATTTCCCTTTTAGGAAAGCTTTCAATGCGTCCCACAGGTTGTGTCTGCATTTTCATTGAATTGTAGGTATTGCTTAATTTCTTCTTTAGTTTCATTTGTAACTCATTGATTTTTTTAGGATGTTGATATTTAATTTCAATGTATTTATGCAGGTTTTGCAATTTCTTTTGCCATTAATTTCCAATTTCAGTGCACTATGGTCAGAGAATATGCATGGGATAATTTCAGTCCTTTTACACTTACTTATGAATAATTTATGGGATAATATGTGGTCTATTTTGGAGGATGTGCCATTCACAGGCGAGAAGAATGTGTATTCTGATGTGGTTGGGTGGAACACTCTGTAAATATCTAGTATACAGTTTCCATTTTTCTTTGCTCATAGGTTTGATTCAGTTCTGTTTTTTCTTTGCCTACTTTTTGTCTAGTTGATCTATCTCTTTGTGACAATGGGGCATTACCTTCCCCTATTACAATTGTGTTGTTGCTTATTTGGTTTTTTATATCTATTAGTATTTGTCTTACATAGTTTGGTATCCCTGTATTTGGTGCATATATGTTTATGATTGTTAGGTCTTCTTCTTGAATTATTCCCCTGACAAGTATGTGGTGACCTTCTTTATCTCTTTTGATGGTTTTTGGTTTGAAGTTCACATTGTCTGCAAATAGAATAGCTACTCCTGCTTTTCTCTGGGTTTCTGTCACATGGAACATTTTTTCCATCCTTTGGCTTTTAGTCTGAGTTTCCTTTTGTGTCAGATGTGTTTTTTGTATATAGCATATTGTTGGATCCTGTTTCTTGATTCATTCTGTCAATCTATTTCTTTTGATAGGTGAATTGAGGCCATTTACATATAATTTATATGTGCTGGCTCAACTTTGTCATGTTATTTTCCTGTGTTGGTTTTCTGCTCTGCTCTTTTGTTTAATTGCTTGCCCTGTCAGGTGGCTGTTGTTCTGCAAATTGAACTCATTTTTGTCTCTATCTAGTATGTCTTTCAGTACTCTTTCTGGGGTTTGTTTGGTGGACATGAATTTTTTCAGTTGTTCTTTGTCATGGGAGTATCTTATTTCTCCATTAAATTTCAGAGAATGTTTTGCAGGGTACATCAATCTGGATTGAAAGTTGTTTTCTTTCAGGGCCTAAAATACTTGACTCCAAGCTCTTCTTAACTTAAGGGTTTGTGCTGAACAGTTTTCCATGATTTTATTGAACTTTCTTTGAGAGGTGAGTTGTATCTTTAGCAGCTTTAGTATTCTGTTTTTATGCTATATGTCTGACATCTTAAGTATTATATGTCTAGGTGTAGATTTATTTTGAGTATAACTGTTTTGCATCCTATATGCCTCATTTATCCTCATATCAGCTTCTTTCCCTGTGTTCGGAATATTTTCTGCTATTACTTCTGTGAATAGTTTACCCATGTCATTCACATTGACTCCTGCATCTTCATTGATGCCTATTAGTCTTATATTGTTTCTCTTTATATCATCTTAAAGTGGTTACATTATCATTTCATACTACTTTGTTACTTTTAAAAGTTCTATCCTTTCATGATTGCTAGCTGCAATCCCATCCTCAAGGTCTGAAATTCTATCCCCAGCTTCATTTAAATGTTTTTCCATCTTTCAGTAGAAATTTTTATTTCTTGGATATCTCTTTGAATTTGTTTCATCCATTCTACTTCTTTTCTATGTTGTTCATTCAAGGTTTCCATAATTTTCTCATGCTCCTGTACTTTTTTAATCTATGCCTTCTGTAGCTATGCTGAACAACTCCTTTATTAAGGCTGTCATTTCTGTCTTTATAGGAGAGATTATTTCTAATATGATTTCCTCTATAGCCTCATGGATTTGTTTCTTTGCTATAGGTTTGATTCAGTTCTGTTTTCTCTTTGCCTACTTTTTGTCTAGTTGATCTATCTCTTTGTGACAATGGGGCATTAATTTCCCCTATTACAATTCTGTTGTTGTGTATAAATCAAACCTATTTCACTTGCTATGTTTTCAGGAATTTCAGGTATATGACTTTTAATGTCTACTATTTCAGTGTCTCCTGTATTTGTTCCTGATGAACTAGATGTCTGAGGTTGCATTTTCCTTTTTCATTTGTCATTTTCACCTTTCAGGCTAATATTTGGTTTTTCAATCCAACTATTCTCAACTGGTGACAGTGTATAGGGTGGTCCTACTGTGTGGTTAATGTTTATCTAGTTGCTGGGTCCCACAATGAGGAGGATTGCCAGTCCCTTGAATTACTCCTGCAGGGCCTGTTGGGTGAGTCCTGTATTTTTCCTAGGCTGACTAGCCTCGGAGTATTGGTGTAAGTCAACCCTTAGTTCCTGCTGGTACGATGTCTTCAGGTTGTTACAGGCTACCAGATCTACCTGGTACAGTGTTTGCCTCAACTGGGACTCCACTATGTCACTGGGTGTCTCATAAGCAGTTTTAGATTTCCTCCAGGTTGGGAGAGGCCTTATTGGCACTTTCCTCAACCCACCTGATGTTCTGTATGGAGGAAGGACTCACTCATATTCTTGCTAGGCTCACCAAGGTTCTACAGCTGGAGGGGACTTTGCTACTTCTCCTGTTTACCCACTGAAGATGAGGGCAGACTCACCACACTGATGCAAGCCTGCTGAGGTCCTCTGTTTGGATGAGGGGTTACTGAGTCTCCCATTAGCCCAGCAAGGTTAATCTACTGCAGTAAAAGGTTCTGGGAGGGGGAGGGGCAGCCAGATATCCCCAGTAGTACTAGGTTCAGTTGGTCGAGGAAGGAAGGGCAGCTGAAGAGCTGCACCCTCCAAAGTCCAGGGGCTGAGGGGGCTGGGCAGCTGAAAACCCATCACCCTCCAAAGTATGGGGACCAAGGGAGTTGGGCACCCAGAGATCTACTGCCCTCTGAGGTCTGGGCAGTGAGGCAGGCCGAGTGGCCAAAGATAGGCCACACTCTGAGGTCTGGGGGTCAAGGGTTCCAGGCCACTAAAGATCTGCCACCATATCTGCTACTTCATTTTCTAGTAAAATTAGATTGCAAATTTGGGCTGTGGATGGATGCGAATGAATTATTAGTCAATCAAATAATGAGTCTGACCTTCACAGGGCCAAGATTTCTGTCTTTTCTGCACTGTCTAGTTCTTTGTATTCACATAGACTTAATTAGTTTTTAAAAATGCTTCATGCAGTTTGCTTCATTTTAGAAATATTTGGATATGATTATAGATGCTTGACTATGACCTCAAATACAATTTTAAGGGCTAGGAATATAGCTTAGTGGTACAGCATCTGCCTAGCATGTGCAAAGCCCTGAGTTTAATTCCTGAATCCAAATAAATAAATAAATAAATAAATACAGTTTTAAATATTCACTAATTATCATTTTTAGTTTGTTTAGTCTATTTCTTTAAAACTAATCAAGCACATATGGGAAAATGTGGGGAGTTTACCTATAAATCAGGCTTTAGGCCATCTTCAGATGATTGTGTCACAAGAAGTTAGGGTCAGAGTTCAGGTGTGCCGTGATGGTCATGTTCTCTGGAGAGTACTACCCTGGGGATTTGTTCTGTATTTGAAATTATGACAGCATAACAGATGCTAGTTTAGACCCCTGGATTTAGTAGGTATTGAAGGAATCATTTCTGATGAGTGTACAGCAGTTTTCACATTGCACAGAACACAGAGGAACGTAGAGAGCGGAACTCTGAGAGCACAGTGCACCAAAGCATTTGATTTTTTTGTTTTGTCTTTTTAAAAATTTTATTTAAAGAAACACTAAACAAAACAGAAAACGGGTAGAAATAATACATGTTTTCAAAGAATAAACAATAAGAAATCACTGGTTGATATTTACATATTGTCCTCTTACAAATACAAAAGTGGAACATATAAAGGATACAAAAGTGGAGCATATAAAGCGGGAATTCAAGCTGTGAGACTATAACCAGTTCTGTTCAACTATCCAATAAAACTTAGTAATGTGGTTATCAATCCTATACACTTAAACATAGGTGCAGTTATCCATATCTTCATTTATGTTGAGATTAAACAAACTCAAGCAGGCTAAAATCATTCTGAACAAAGAATAATAGTATTGCTGGATTTCACATCATGATACTCTGGAGTCAGCACTGGGTTCTGTAGTGCCTTTTTTTTTCTTCAAAGTATTTGTTCATTTCATCATGTGTCATAAGATCAGTTCTCATAAACTGTTTATAGGTTCTACGCTTGCATGAGTCTTAAAATGTATTTGTATCCTTTCTATATTAGAAGGAGGAACAAAACAAAGCAGGACAGAACAAAACATATTCCTATAAACACATGAAACAAAAAAGACATATAAGACCACTGTACAAGGAGTTCTACCATGGTTACTGTGTTGTCTCTTGTTATCTTCAATAGAATTGGCTATATCATCAGACATAGTGTAATTGAATATGTCAGTACATAACAGTATTAATAAAAACACAACTTTGTATATGAATAAACCTTCAAAAACAGTTAGTAATCAAACCAGAATAGGTATCATAGTGAGTCTTGTCATCTTTGGTGTAGTTGCCTACACCAAAGTTGGTACTGTCAATCATATCAGTTTTGAATAAAATCTGTCGATACCAAACAGCAGGCAAACAAACCAGATTTAACTAAGATCAGTCATGATAAAACAGTATAAGTCATTCAGGACTCCAGATTAAGTTAATAGGAAATTAAAAATGATTACTGTGTTAAATCCTGATATTTTTGGAATAGCTGTCTGTGCCCTCAACTCTAATGCAAGTAGACAAACTGGGACAGAACAAAATCTTATCTAAGCAGAGTGGTGTGAGTAATATGGGTTTTAATTCTTGATACACTATCAATGATATCTTCTGCTGTCTTTTTAAATACTGTTCCTCCCTTTTCACTCCCCTAGGGTGCACTGTGCATTTTTAGGTCTCACCAAGACCCTCAGTTTTAAATTGGGCGGGGGGAACCTGCTATTACTTAAGTGGTTCCAAACCTCTCTCCTGGACTTGATCTCTAATTATATTCCTTTACCTATTGAAGCCTGTCTTTCCAACCTATCTACAAATACTGGTCTAGTTGCCCCTACTACTCTCTGGTTCTGTCACATAGAGCATTGTTTTCTCATATTTGGTTTTCAGTCGATAAACTCTTTTTCAGGTTAATTATATTTCCTATAAAGAACATCTCAGTGGACACTACCTCCTGATCTACTCTGTCTGTGATTCTCTTTTTTTTTTTAAATTTAGTATATCAAGGCCATCTGTACTAGAGATTACAACCAACCTTCTCTGCCTCATTTCTGTTGTGCAATTTTTTTGCTATTAGTTGTCTGCTTCATTCTGCTTTCTGCTCCATTCATTGAATCCTCTCTGCCACTGTTTCTGGAGTCCTGGTACTTTTCTCTTTCTTTAGAATGTCCTGCAGTATTCTCTGTAGAGTTGGATTTGTGGTCATGAATTTCCCCAGTTCCACTTTGTCTTGGAAGCATCTTGTTTCTCCATTAATTTCTAGAGACAGTTTTTCAGGGTATATCAATCTGGGCGTAGGTTATTTTCTTTCAGGGCTTGGAATATTTCACTCCAAGCTCTTCTTGACTTGATGGTTTGGTTGAGAAGTCTGCTGTGATTCTGATGGGCCTTCCTTTAGAGGTGATCTGTTTCCTGTTTCTAAAAGCCTTTAATATTCTGTTCTTGTATTGAATTTCTGGGATCTTGATTATTATATGCCCAGGTGTGGCTCTGTTTGGGTTGTAGCTGGCTGGAGTTCTATATGCCTCATACATCTGAATATCATTTCCCTTTCCTATGTTTGGAAAGTTTTCCTTAATTATTTCTGTGAGTAGCCTTTGTAGTTCCTTTGTTTGTACCCCTGTTTCTTTATTCACATTCTTTATTCTCAAGTTATAGATACTCTTGTTGTCTTCTAGCCTTTGTATTGTTACTGCTTGTTTCCTTGTTATTTTTAAGAAATCTTTCCTTTCATGCTCCCACATTACAAACCTGTCCTCCTGTTTGGATAATCTATCCTTAGTTTCTTTCAAGCAGTTTTGCCAGCTTTCAATGGAGTTTTTAATTTCCTGGTAATCTCTTTGAATCTGCTTCATGTGTTCTATATTTTCTTTATACTCTACATTCTCTCCTTTGTTTGTGTTCCTCCATTCTTCCATCTGTGTCTTCTGAGAGGTGCTTAGCATTTCTTTTATTAATCTATTTATATCTTACTTTACTTGGTTAAATATTTCACTTTTGATCTTGTCTATGAGATCCCGAAGATATCTCTTTATGTCCATTGATGCTGTGTCTGATATTGCATGTTTGCTGTCTTCAAACTCTTTTGTATTTACCTTTCATGGATCAGTGTTCTCAGGGTTGGGGACTGGGGGCTTTTTCTTATTGCTTCCTCTTCTGATATTTTTTGTTTCTTCTATATAGGCATATAAAGGAGGCCCCAGTCCCCCTTTCTTCCTCCCTTCCTTCCTTTCTTTCTTTTTCTCTTTCTTTCTTTCTTTCTTTCTTTCTTTCTTTCTTTCTTTCTTTCTTTCTTCCTTTCTTCCTTCCTTCCTTCCTTCCTTCCTTCCTTCCTTCCTTCCTTCCTTTTTTTTTTTTTTTTTGTTGATTCTGGTTCTTTTGAAGCATGCTGGCTAGGTGACCCTGTCTACTCCAGTGTGCTATTGAGGTGCAAATAAGGATGGCATATACTGGCCCCTCCCCACTGGGTCAGCCCGCCTGCCAAGGCCTTCACTGAGCCTTAGTGTGTGCAGCACTAGTCTGGGACAACCTACTGGTTCCCAACAAGGGGCATTACCCAGGTGAAGCACATCTCACTCGTTCCATCTGGGAAGGGAACAACTGACTGAAGTCTTTGTAGTACCTTGTTTCTGCCAGTCCTCCTTGGTTCCAAAATGTCATCCTCCTTCTGGTGGAAGGGTTTTATTCCCAACACTCACCATAGGTCCATGCAGGTCCCCTACCAACTCTGCTCTTCATTGGTCTTGCCGAACTCCAACCTCAGTGTGCCCGCACCCCAGTGTGACTGCCGCTTAGGTGAGTTGAAGCCGCAGGAATCTGGGCAGTTCGCGCAGCCTCATGAGTTCGGGCATGCCCGCCAACGAATCTCTAGTTTGCTACTCCCTCCTGCCATCACATCTCCCCACCAAGGCCTTCAGGCTTGCCAGCCACCAGCTTCACTGTGCCTGTGCATTGCTGGGTTCCAACAGTGCTTCTGGCACAGTGGGACCGGCTCGAGTGAGAGTACTACTCTGTCAGCTCCTGCCTTCTTCTGTTCAAGTTTTTCTTTTTAAAAATTTTTTCTGAGGGATTCAGTTCTCACTTTTGTTTTTTCCTGGGTCAAGGGAAAAACGTTTTTCCTGCTTTTCTTCTCCAGAATGCTATATTCCAGCATCTGGGCTGTTTCTCTCAGAGAGGCTTTTTACTTTGCTGCTTACTGTTCTGCCATCTTCCCAGATTCCATATGAACTGCTGATATTTTTTCTAGAACCAAGTTTTATGTAGTACCCGGCATACTGACAGTTCTTTGAGTTCTATAACTTATGAAAGTTAAGGATAGTTGAAAGATGTTCAGAATAGTTCAATCTTCATGATATATATTTGAGGGGAGGCACAGATAATGTAGGAGTGTCATGTGAGTGATTATATAAAAGGAAAGGAGGCTGGGGCACTCTGGTGTGCTGTGGGGTGTGAGTTGAAGGCCTGTACAGCACACTACCTAGCCATGCAGCCTTGGTATCCACTTGGGTCCTGGTAAGGCCCCTCATGGCAACCCCAAGCCACTGGGGAGCTTGGGCGTGCCATGTGGGATGGGCTGAAGGCCTGGATAGTGTACTCCACCTAGCTGTGCAGCTTTGGTGGTCCACTTAGAACCTGGTATGGCCCTGCCCAGCTACTCCAAGCAACTGAGGAGCCTTGGTGTGTGCTTTGGTCCTGGTAGTGTCCTGTGCAGTCACTCCAAGCAGCCAGACAGCATTGGTGTGCAATTTGGGGCCTGGTAGGGCCTTTCGCAGTGGCCCCAGTCAGCCAGGGAACCTTGCTGCACCACTCTGGACCTGGTAGGGCCTGCCTACTAACCCCAAACAGCTGGAGAGCATGTGTTGGGTGGCATGAGCTAAAGTCCTGCACAGCATACTTTACCTAGTGTGCAGCCTTGGAGGCCACTCAAGGACTAATGGGGCCTTGCACCACAAGCCAAATCACCCAAGAAGCCTCAGTGCATGATATGGGGTATGCGCAATATCCACCTTGCATACTCCACCTATTCTGGGAGGCACTGAGTGCCACCAGAACCTGATAAGACCTGCCTAATGACCTTCACTCAGTTGGAGTAGCCCCCTCCAGTATGGAAAGTCATCCTCAACCCAGGAAACAACTGAGACCTTGCAACCAGCTTCCTAGGGGAATACATGAAAATGACAAAACAAAAGAGCAAAATGCAATCTCAAACCTCCAGCCCATTCCAGACAAAACTAGAAGACATGGATATAGAAGAAAGTATAAGTCTCATACCTGAAAATTCTGAAATGATAGCAACTGAAGTAAAGAAACAATTCTATGAAGCTGTAAAAGAACTCAGAAAGAATCTCCCAGGTAAAACAGAAATAATAAATGTAATGAATGAAATGCTGAACACATCTAAAGAAGACATAGTTTAAAAAAATTGAGGAGCACTGAAAAATGATGAATAATATAAGAAAGAATTAGAATACATGAAACAGAGTCAGAGAGATATCTAGAAAATCAAGAATTCCATGGAAATGTGGCAAAACCATCTAAATCAATGTAAAGATAGACTGAGATCTCCAAGACAAAATTGCAGCTTGTGAACAGAAAAGGAAAGATCTTTTAAAAACAGTAAGGAATCAAGAGATAACAATTCAACAGTTGCAGGATGATGCAATAAAATAATGTAAGATTGATAGATATAAATGAAAAAGTAGGTGACAACACAAATGATATCAAAAGACTCTTTCCAGAAATAATAGCATAAAATTTCCCAAACATGGAAAAGGAAACTGATAATTGAAGCATATAGAACTCCAATTATCCATAACGAAAATAAATCTACACTCAGAGATAAAATAATCAACATTGCAGAAATTCAGCATAAGGACAAAATATTAAAAGCTGTTAGAGAAATGAAAAAAATCACCTATAAAGGAAAACCCATCAGAACCACAGAAGATTTCTCAACACAAATAATCATGTCAAGAAGACCACAGAGAGAAGTATTTCAAATCCTAAAGGAAAATGACTTCCAACCCAGATTGATGTACGCTGCAAAACTATCCTTCAAAATTGATGGAGAAATAAGATACCTGCATGACAAAGAACAGCTGAGGAATTTCCTAACTATCAAACCAATGCTACAAAGAATACTGAAAGATATTCCATAGACATAAAAATAACTATGACTTCAAGAGCACCAACAGAAATATCCACCAACCAGGCAAACACTTATAGAGGGGAAAGGTAAAGAACGAATAACAGAAAGATAACAATGAAAATATATCACTTATAACCATTAATGTAAGTTACCTCAATTCACCAATTAAAAGAAACAGACTGGCAGAATGGATCAAGAAACAACATCCAATTATATGGTGATATATACAAAAAAATCCATCTAACCCAAAAGGAAGTTCATAGACTGAAAGTCAAAGGATGGAAAACAATACTTCATGCAGCAGGAACGCTTCCCTCCCCTACAAAAAAGTAAGGGTAAGCTATTCTGTTTGTACACAATGTGAACTTCAAACCAAGAATGATCAAAAGAGATAAAGACAATCACTATTATACTAATTACTAGTATAATACTAGCTAGGGAAAAACTTGAAGAGGAAGAGATAACAGTGTTAAATATATGCATACCCAATATGGGAGTACCTAGATATATAAAACAATTATTAATAGACATGAAAAATCAAATAAGTAGTAACATGATAACTGCATTGACACAAGGAGATAGGTCAACTAGACAGAAAAACAGCAAAGAAATAACAGAACTGAATCAAATTATGAACAAATGGACTTAGTAGAATTATACACCCAACATCATCAGAGTACACATTCTTCTCAGCTTCACAAGGGACATTCTCTAAAGTAGACCATTTACTACTAGCTCATAGAACATGCTTCAGTAAATTTGACAGAATGAAAATTATCCAATCATATTATCTGATCACAGTGCTATGAAACTAGAAATTAATGACAAAAGAAATTTCAAAAACTCCATAAACACATGTAAATTAAATAATACACCCCTGAACAATCAATGAGTCACAGAGGAAAATTAAAGGAGAAATTAATATCTACAAGCAAATGCAAATGCAACTTACTGGAACCTGTGAGATTCATTGAAAGCAGTCCTCAGAAGGGAATATATTGTAGTAAATTCCCATATCAGAAAAATAATGAACGTCAATAAATAACCTGATACTATACCTCAAACATACAGAAAAAGGAGAAGTCAAGCCTAAACCAAAAGAAGGGAGGAAAGTATAAAGATCAAAACAGAAGTTAATGCAATTGAGACTAAGAAAACAATACAAAGTATTAGTGAATCAAAGAAGTGATTCTTTGAAAAAAAAATAAATAAAATCAATAAGCCCTTAGTCAATATTATTTAAAAAAGGAAATTAAAAAACTCATATTTAGGCCGGGGACTTAGCTCAGCGGCAAAAGTGCCTGTTTGGCAAACGCAAAGTCATGAGTTTGATCCCCGGTACAAAAAACTCAAATTCATGCAATAAGGAATGAAAAGGATGAAATCACTACAGACCCTGTGGAAATATGGATCATCTCAACCTACTTAGGAAACCTTTACTCTCATAGGTTTAATAACACAGAAGAAATAGACATATTCCAGCAAACATATGAATTGCCAAAGGTGAATCAAGAAGATGTAAAACTACTGATAACCCGATTTCAGTTAATGAAATTGTAAATGCAAGTAGAGCCTTATAAAAAAAATAAATAAAAGGACCTGATGGATTCACTGCAGAATTCTACAAGAAATTAAAGGGAGATTTAATGCCAACACTTTTCAAACTCTTCAATGAAATTGAAAAGGATGTAAGTCTCCCTAACTCACACCTGGAAGCAAATACTACCCTACCAAATACTACCTACCAAATACTAGCTAGGTAGCAATTACTACCTACCAAATACTAGCTAGGGAGCAAATACTATCTACCAAAACCACAGAAAATCCACTAAAAAGAGAACTAGAGGTCAATCTCCCTAATGAACATAGATACAAAAATTCTTAATGAAATACTGGCAAGCAGAATGCATCAAGTCATCAAGAAGATTATACATCATGACCAAATGGAATTCATCCCAGGAATGCAGGGATGGTTCACCATATACATCAATAAATGTAATCCATCATATCAGTGGAGCCAAATATAAGAGTCACATGATTATATCAATAGGTGCAGAAAAAGATTTTGATAAAGTACAGTACTCATTCATGATAAGAACCCTATTGAAAACTGTAATAGATAGTCTTTACCTCAATCTAATAAAAGCCATCTGTGACAAACCAACAGCCAGCATCATATTAAAAGACCAAAAACTGAAAGTTTTCACTCTAAAATCAGAAATAAGACAAGAATGTCCATTATCACTACTACTAAATAACATAGTCCTGGAAACAGCCAGAGCAATTAGATGAGAGAGAGAAATAAAGGAAATAAGGATAGGTAAGGAACATGTTAAATGATCATTATTTGCAGTTGACATGATATTCTACATAGAAGATGCCCAAAAATCCACTGAAAGACTCTTAGGTATAATAACCAAAGTCAGTAATGTAGCTGGATACAAGGTAAACACTCAAAAATCAATCACATTTCTGTACACAAAACCTCATTGAGAGAGAAAGGAGAAGCCACACCCTTCACAATAGCATCCAGATAAATGAAATACTTAGGAATGAATCTAACAAAGGAAGTAAAAGATCTCTACAGTGAAAATTCCAGTGCTCTGAAAAAAGAAATTGAAGAGGATTTCAAAAAATGGAAAGATATCCCTTATTCATGGATAGAAGAACAAACACTGTGAAAATGGCCATTCTCCCAAAATTGAATAGATTTAATGCAATTCCAATCAAAATACTATTAGCATACTTCACAGATCTGGAGAAATCATTCCTAAAATTCATCTGGAACTAGAAGAGACCTAGAATAGCAAAGGCAATTCTGGGCAACAAAGGCAAGGCAGGAGGCGTCAGGATCCTTGACTTGCTCTGTGACTCTGTTTTAGGAGGAATTCAGTGTAAATAGTGGTGTCATTGTCATGACTGTGGGAAGCTGTGACAGGGCAGGGGAGTTCTGGTATCTGACTTAGTCACCAACTCTGTACCCTTTGACAAATCTCTCATAGAGCCAAACATTGCTCATTGAATGTGATCTTAGGATTTTGAGTGCAGAGAGAACTAGAATTGGGTTTTTGAGAATTTGGTTGTATTCTTACCTAACTGAAACACCTGATATGTAGAATTACTTTGATTTTATTTAGGTGTTTTGCTTTGTTTTGTTTTGAGATAGGTTCCCCCTATGTAGTTCAGGCTGGCTTTGAAATAATTTTTAGTCCAGGCTGGACTGAAACTCATGGAGATTCTCCTTCCTCAGCCTCCAGAATGCTGTGATAAGGCCTCTGCCAGTATACCTGGCTTAGAGTTGCATTTTTGAGGTCAGTTATCACTAAATGGTGGTCAGAACTCTCATGTTTAACATTGAAGATTTTTGCCAGTAGAGTGCTTTTTGTCAGTGCTTACCAACTTCAGGACTGGTGAATTAAGAGTACCATGGCCTTTAATTATAGTGGCAGTTATTAGTGTAAAATATTTGTAGGTAGTGATGGTTTAAGTATTTACAAATTGTGCCAGGGAATTATTACAAAATCACCGCCCTAATGCTAGTAAAATCATGCAGTTTCGAAAATTCATGGTAATTGATATTACCGGGTGTTTTTTGGAAAAAAAGCCTGCTTTCGAAGGGTTATGGAAGTAACTGTCTCCTGCCCAGTTCCTTCTCCCCTGGTGCTGCTACCTGGTGACCAGGTCATTGTGTTCTCTAGGCCATGTTTCTCCTGAGCTCAGGTCTCTAACCAAGCTTGCTGCTCACTCTTTTCACTGGTTGGTGCCTGTAGGGTGGGTGCTCATATGAGTTGCCCAGTCTCCTGGAGGGCAGGGTGACAGCGTGCATCCCCCAGGCCTGGCTGTGTTTCCTTTCACCGCTCCCTCCCTTCTCTGTGGAAGGAAGAGGACACTAGGAGGTCACAGAGACAGTGCTTCTTCCTGTGAGATTCTGGTGGTCCCCAGCTGACTTCATAGCTCAGAGCCCCTGGCGTCACTCCTTGTCCCTGGAAATGCCTGTTCCTGAAGCACTACCTTTCCTTTTCTGAGCTAATAAATTTGAGATACTATCTTGGCTGCATGTTTAATACCCTCTCACTTCCTTGTACTGTCCTCCTGTCATTTACCAGATTTCATAGCTGAAGATTCCCTGATTTTACAGTTACACAATTTTAGTAACTTTTCAAATGATTGTTCCCAAATCAGTATTTTCAAATTTCAGTCACATTCTATCTTAGCTACTGAGGATAGAGAGGTAGTTACTAAAGGTGAAATGTGTTGTATTAGTTTACTAATCTGTCAAATTGCCACTTTGTCTGCTATGTTTTCTGTGTTCTACTGATTGTTGTCTGTAAATGGAAAGCCTCCTCAAAGTTTTAAATAGGGCGATATATTCAAAATATGCTAGTTCTTAGAGTAAGCTTTAGGAATCATTTATTACTTTTATAGAAGGTCAAGTAAAAGCACAGTGACAGTATCAATAAATGTAAATAAATGGTATATATGTTGTCATGTTAATATTTTAAAGCAATCCTTTTTGTCACTGCAGTGCCCAAAATGGCCCTGAATGTATTTTAAGTAATGGGTAGGTTTTTCCTAAGCTTAGGTATTCTACCTTGGTCACTCTTGAGGAAACCTGATGACATCCTTATATTCAAAACAAACAAATAAACAAATAACCTCCCCCCGCAAAGAAAAACCCCATATCTACTGATAGTAACTCTTACATCTTGCCAGGCAGGCACTTATGCCACTGAGCTAAATACTCATAACTCTTACATCTCTTGTCTGTTACACTCCACTTTTGTCCTCTTGCTTTTTCTGGTTCACCTGATCCTCAAGGACTGCAAAGCAGAAGCCTCAGCCAGTGCCCTGCATTCCTTACTGCAGTCAGCCTGGCCAACTTCAGCTTGGATGTTTCCTAGAGGCAAGAAAAGCAACTGGAGTAAAGCCCAGTGTGCCAGGGTGAAGGTGATTTGAATTCATTCACTCCACTTCTTGTTTCCTTAAGCCCAGTGGATAAAGGGAATGTGGTGATGGAGCCCTGCAAACTGAAATCAGGCGTGTGCTTCCCGAAGCTGTTTGCCTGAAGTGAGGCAGGAAGGGAGTTCCCTGTGGGGGTTGTCAGTCTGCACACAGTAAAATGTACACTGTATTCCTGTTTATTAACTTGTATTTGATATAAGAGTTAGGAACTGAGCATGTGCAGTTTTTATCCTGAAATTCTCTTTACTTACTGAATATTAATCCTGAGAAAGAGTAGATGTGGAAGCAGTGAGAGGGAATGGAGGGTGACTCCTGAAGGGAGAACAGAGCTGGGGCCAGGGTGTGCTGTTGGGTGTGGGGCTATGTGTTGTGTAGCAGGCTCCTTGGAAGTTGGAGTGTGTCCCAAAGGGCCCCTCCATTCAGCATGTGGTGATGGGAAAATGCCAGCTTTGGGAAAAAAGCCTAAAGAATAGGCCATGGGGAAGAGACTTTTCTCATGAGGAATGCTGGCTGTGGGTCGGGGACATATCTTGGTGGCCGATGACGTGGAGCCCTCTTGGAGGAGGCATAAAAGGAGGAGGGGACTTCTCAGAATCTGGCCCATTGTAGGGGTTAGAAACTGTAGAGGGCGGGCTGGGGGAATCAAAGCCTGTCCTGGGGCTTGGCTTGGGGCAGGCAGAGCTGAAGTAGGCCCTTCTGAGACCCTCAAGTGGGCTTCATGGTCCTGCTGGAGAGGAAGCTGAGGATCACAGCAGCTCCTCCCAGCTTTGGAAGAGGGTGAGCAGATCTCCTTGCAGATGCAGGCCAACCCTGAGGGGAAGGACCACGCTGGAAATGCTCTCTGCCAGATGTGCTCTTCCTGACACTAAGAGTCCAGGATCTTGGCCTAACAGGGAAGCCTTCAGCTCCGTTGCACATAGGATTTGTTTGGTGTGAGCGTTTTCCCTCCTTAACTCCCGGAGGTGTCTTTCAGCAATGGCAGCTGCAGCCCAGTTCTTATGGGCTTCTTTCTCTCTGCATGGAGGTCACTTGCCTTTGGTAGAATCGAATGGTCTTCTCCCACTCCTTCTTGCATATCTTGGGCTCTCTTGCTGTAAGTCTCCAGCTCTTCAGCAATGTGGCCCACTTCTCCTTTTCCAGTATGAACATTTTGTGCTCCTGCTCTGCCTGGACTTTGGCTACAGTCTCAGTTTGCAGTGGCAGCTCAGCACTGTTTGGTGGTGAACTTTGGTGCTCACTGTGAACTTTTGCTGAAGCTTCTGGCGCTTCCCTCACAGCTGTGCATTTGCTGACTGCAGAGATGCTTGTTGAGTCTGGAGTTGTTGCAGAGACTCTGCCAGTACCTTCTTATTTTTCTCTGCTTCCGAGAGTTGAGTGCAAAGTTGGTTTCTTTGTTCTTCCATGGTCTTTAAGGACACATTTAACCGAGCACCATAGACCAGTTTCTTCAAAGGCACTTTTGGCTGATGACTTAAATCAGGACCATTTTCCAGTTGACTTCCTGTTGTGAGTTCTCTCTCAGTCTGTGTGGTGTCTTTTGGGATCCCAGAAGCCCAGTCTTTCATGATGATGAGCAGGCACTCAGAGCCTTGACATGCTTTCCTTTCTTCCAAAGCAGTTGTTCTGCTTGACCTGGGAGTCTTGCAGTGTCCTTTTCTGCGAGGTGATTTCAGCCACTCATTCCTTCCACCACTGAGCTTCCTGGAAAAGCTGTGAGTGGCTTTCCTGGGTTGGGCATTCTCACTCAGAGCATCGCCATAGCTCTCTGGAGCTACTGTTTGCACATGTTCAACAGGGTTGGTTTCAGCTATTTCAGATGTGAGTGATGTTGATTCCTCTGCTAGGGTCCATATCCTGTTGGATATCTCTGCCATCTTCGACTGCTGTTGTCAAAAACATTCTGATTGCTCTTCTTTGAGCTTCTTGAGGAGGAAAAGTATCTGCCCTGGAATCTTGGCTCTGTCCCTCAACCCCTTCTTGTAGGCTGCCTCCCGATGCTGTGCTTCCCTGGCCTCTTCTTCTAGGTGGGTCTCCTTGAGAGCTGTCTTTAAGGTTTCATGTTCTTTTTGAAGCTGGCTTAGTTTGTTCAAGAGTTGGCATTTTTTGCTTAGTGAGTCCTTCAAGTGGAAGAGCAAGCTGTTTTTCTCTCCTCACTGCAAACCGACTTCTAATAGAACAAAAAATTCTCCATGAAATTAAGAGAAGGGTCAAAAGACCCGCAGTGGCTGGCCACTCCATGGCACAAGGCTGTATGAGCAGTTGCCTGAACCACAGTGCTGGCCTGGAATGTTCAGTGTTTGGTCCAGAACCTAGCAACAGGAGCAGCCCAATGCTATGCTGGTTAGGGAATTGTTTGAGGGGGACATGGGGAACCTGAATCTGTCAGCCATCATGGGCTCTGTTTCCTTGTGCTGAGAGATCTTCAGGGGCTCTTATTTTGCTCTCTGTCTGGGAACAGCCCACTGTCACACATCCCCACAAGCCTGTGATGTGCCCATCCTTACCACCCACTTCTTTCGATTGGTTACATCAGGGTTGGTGGTGTTCGATAGCGGGGGAAAGAAAATCAGTGTTCAGATAACTGTGCACTGTATCTGTCAATGTCTAAGAAGTACAGCTTTCAAAGACACATAGCCTAAAATATTGCCAGACCACATATGTCATAAGTCACTGAAATTACCTTGACAAGAAAGAAAAGCCCTTTGTTTACCCAGTGCTATGGTTGGTTTCTTCTGCCATTCTATGTTTTAGTCTCAGATTTATCCACAGACGCAAACCTGGATTTCAGTGCTATGTCTGGTTCTAGTAAAATCAGTCAAAACAAGGCAGTGATCAAACAAAAGAGATTCAAATAAACTTAGTCAAAACAAGACAGTGAAAGCAATACAGGGCTTCAAATTAAGTTAATAGGAAATAAAAAATGGTTACCATAGTATATCCTGCTATCTTTGGAATGCTGTCCATGCCATCAAAACTAGTACAAGTTGATGAACTGGAACAGAGTATAGCCAAACTAAACAGAGTGATGAAAATAATGTGGGTTTCAAATCATGATACAAGATTAACAGTGTCCACTGCCTTCTGTTTTTAGACAGTTCTTCCCCTTTCACTTTTGCAGGGTATATTGTACATTTTGTTTTCCATTAACTCATTATTTTTTAGATAGGGAGGTAACCCGCTGTTCACCTAAATGGTTCTGAGCCTTTTTACCCCTGAGCATGATCTCAAGTTGTATCCATTTACCTACAAGAGCCTCAAGGATTTCCTTCCTTATAGTTGAGTAGCTCTCTATTGTATAAAAGTGTTATGTCTTTCCAACTTATCTGCAGCTGATGGGCAAGCTACCACCACTTTTTTTGGTTCCCTGTCATATAGAGCATTATTTTCTCATGTTTGATTTTCAGTTTATAAACCCTCTTTCAGGTTAACTATATTTCTTATATAGAGCATCTTGATGGGCCCTATCTCTGGATCCACTCTGCCTGTGTTTCTTTTTATTAATGTATTGAGACCATCTATATTAGTGATTATGGCCAACCTTCTGTGCCTCATCTCTGCCATGCTATTTTTCTGCCTTTGGTTGTCTACTTTTCCTCTTCATTCCACTATCTGCCCTGTTCAGTGAGGCTTCTCTGCTGCTATTCCTGACACCATTGTCTTGTTTCTCTATCTCCAGAATGTCCTTCAGTATTTTTTGTATGATTGGATTGGTGGTCATCAACTCCCCGAGTTCCTCTTTGTCATGGAAGCATCTTGTTTCTCCATTAATTTTGAGAGATAGTTTTTCAGGGTACATCAGCCTGGGTTGGAGATTATTTTCTTTTAGGGCTTGGAATTCTTCACTCTAATCTCTTCTTGATTTGGTGGTTTGTGTTGAGAAGTCTTGTGATTCTGATGGGTTTTTCCTTTATATATAGTTGAACTGTTTCTTTTCTCTTACAGCTTTTACTATTCTTTGCTTATGTTGAATTTCTGGGATCTTGATTATTATATCTCTGGGTATAGATCTACTTTGGTTATAGCTGGCTGGAGTTTAGTATGCCTCATACATCTGAATATCATTTCTTTTTCCTATGCTTGGGAAGTTTTCTATAATTATTTCTATAAATAGTCTTTGTATTTCATTTGTATTTACCCCTGCCTCTTCACTCACATTTTTTATTCTTAAGTTATAGATACTCTTGTCTTGTCATCTTCTAACCTTTGTATTGTTACTTCCTGGTTCCTTGTTATTTTTAAGAGATTTTTTTTGCCTCTTTCCTTTTTATCGGTACCAGGGATCGAACTAATGACTGCCTGCTTTCAAGGCAGGCGTTTATGCCGCTGAGCTAAATCGCCAGGCCCCCAAGGGATCTTTCCTTTCATGATCACAAGTTGCAAACCTGTCTTCAAGGTTTGATAGTCTATCTTTAGTTTCTTTCAAACAGTTTTGCCAGCTTTCAATGGAGTTTTTAATTTCCTGATAATCTCTTTGAATCTGTTTCATGTATTCTAAATTTTTAATATTCTTCATTGAAGGTTTCCCTCCTCTTTCTATGCTCCTCTTTTCTTCCATCTGTGTCTCCTTGAGTGATGCTTAGCATTTCTTTTTTCTTATATCTTCCTTTATTTGTATTAGAATTTCTGTTTTAAGTTCTTTTATAGTTTCATGAAGCTGTTTCTTTATGTCAGTTGCTGTTGCTTCAGAAACTGCAGGTGTGCAACTCCTGATCTCTTCTGTGTTTACCTCTTCTGGGTCGGTACTGCTTGGGTTGGAGGCTGGAGACTGCCTTTCATTTCTTCCTTTTGTCATGCTCCTGGTTTCTTCCAGATAAGTGGGTAGTGGAGTCCTGGGCACTTCCTGTATTGGTTATAATTACTTTGAAGCATGCTGGCTAGGAATTTCTGTTATTTGCTGCTTCCCCCGATCTGCTGGAGTACAAGCAGTGGTAGGGCAGGCTGGCCTCTCCCTTCCGAGCTGGTTAACCACTGGGAGTCTTCAACATGTTAGTGTGTGCCACGTGGGTGAGGTTGGTTAGGGATAGCTTTAGGGAGACCTCAGTCTTGACTATTGGATCACTCAGGGGTGGGACTCAGTCCAGGGAATTTTCACCAGTCTGCTCTGCACTAGGAGTGGCTGAATGAAGCCAACTAAAGTTCTGGTTCCAGGCTTATCCTGCCCAACTCCAAAATGGCACCTGGCCAATCGCCCACTCAGCAGGAAGACTACGTTCCCTGTATTTACCGCCAGCCAGTGCAGTTCTCCATTCTACTGCTCCCCTTCACCACTGTGTATTCCCACTGAGGCCTTCGGGCTTGCCAGCCCCCAGATTCACTGTGACCAGCATCTCCAGATTCCAGGGGCACTTCTTGCACAGTGGGACCGGCTCCAGTGAGAATGCATTGGGCTACTCCTGTTTAAGTTTTTCTTTTCTTTTTAAAAAAATTCTCTCTGTGGGTTCACTTCTCACTTCAGTTTTTTCCTGGGTTGAGGGGACCCATTTCTTTCCCTCTGGTCTTCTCCAGAATGCTATATTCCAGCATCTGGGCTGTTTCTTTGAGAAAGCCCTTTTAGTCTGCTGCTTACTGTTCTACCATCTTCCAAGAATCTGGGGCTTGACTTCTTTGTGGAGATGAATGTGTGGCAAAACAGTTGGTTCCCACACATGGTCTCCTTCTTCCCTGTCCTTTTACATTCTAAGACATGGGGCTCTCTTCTGGAAAATTGAAAGCTACCAAATCAGCTGCAGAGGTCAGGCCCATAATGTCCAGCTTGCAGTCCTCCATGAGGTGAAAGAACCTCTTGGTGCTCTCCAGCTGTCCCTTTTCCAGGGTGAACTGAGACCATGCTATCAGAGCCCTCTCAGAAGTCTCCATGAAGAGTTGGGCCACAGACTTGGGCTTTTCTTTTTCTGATAGTATGACAGATCCCACTCCTTTGTTCAGATGTGTCTTGATAGATTTATGGGTCTAGAAGCTGGTTAAAGTCCTAGCCTGTATACTGGGCTCCTCTGACCTCTGATATGGCTGTTGCTTGGGCCCCTGTCCTAACATTCATAGAACCTATGTCTACCCAACAATCCTCTATATTCTCTGAGAAAAGTTTGTTAAGACAAAGGTCAAAGTTAAAGAAGTGTTCCTCAGGCCATTATCATCCATCCTACTGGCAGTGGGCCTTGGTCTTCTCTGGCATCATCCTGCAGTGCTCAAGGGGAGCTAGTTTTGGAACCCCCTCAACCACTTCCTTCAGACTTCAGTACAGAGACTGCCACTTCTCCAAACAAAAGTCACTTTGTACCACTGTCCTCTCCTCTGGAGGCTGAGATAAAGGATATCCTCTCAGAGCTCTCTGTCACTGCTTGCGGCCATGAAGATACATTCAGTCCAGAGCTTTCTATCCACCTTGAGTGTCAGTCCCTGGGAGGACCCTCCCAAGACATGATGTCATCACATGGCACAGGGAACTCTGTCTGGCCATAGGAGAAGATTTCTATTCTTGCTGTTGCAAGCAGGAAGAGGACAAGGAAGAAGAGAGAGTAATAGAAGTCATAAAGGGCTGCCCTTGTTACCAAACTTCTCTTCCAGAGAGTAGTTCTGAGATTTGAAAGGAGCTTATTTCTCCATGAGTTGTGTTCTCTATTGAAAGCAGCTTGACATAATATCTAACACAGGGGAACAGCTCTCAATGGAGCAGATTCCTGTAATAGCTATAATACAGTGCACTGTGAGGAGCCTGCTCTGTGGTTTATCTTCCAACACTAAAATAAACTGTCAGTGTAATAATCATTCTGTAAACAGTCATTGGTTTCACAATGTACAAGGTTTTGTCTCTTTCCCTTTCTTTTTGGAGTTATCTTGTTACAAGAGAACTCTTTTGTGATTCACCAAAAAGAAAAAGTGATAATTTTTCACTGCATAAAATGTTCTAAGTATCTATTTAGAGTTGTGCACCCAGAACTATAACTGATTATGATAGTGCGGCTGGCCAATACATCTACGCATGTATTGGCCTAATTTAAAACTAGCTGCTTTCTGTGTGCTTTGCTAATTGTTGGTCATTTTAATCTGACCAAGATACCTACACCTGGCTTGCTGAAAGTTTTAAGGTTGTATAAACTGTTTTTTCTTTTATTTTTGCCTGTATGAACTTGTGCTGTTTGCATCTTCCGTGTAAAACAGATTATATATGCGTTTGGGAATAGTCAAACTCACTTAAGACGTTACAGAATGAGGCCTGATGGTCTTGAAGCCTACAAGGGACTTCAGATAAAACCTTAAAGTTTGATAACATAAAGGTTATATGATTCAGATTAATGTAGATGTTTCTGTATGTCAATTTTCAGGTATGTGTGCTGCTTATTTTGGCTTATAAACACTCACAATACTAGCCTAAATGCTTTTTGGCTCACATAGCTTAACAGTGGTCTAATTTAAATCAGTGGATAAAATAAAGATGTCTTTAAACTTGGTGACATCTTCACTTTTTTTCTTTTTAGTATACATGCTCACATGTTATTTAATGGAAAAAAAAAACCCAGTATGACCCACCTAAGGCTGGTTTCTTTCTGTGTCTCACAGTTGACTGCCCATGTGTACTACCGTGGCTGAACCTGAACAGATAAACTGGGTCTTGCTTATGATCAGGCTAGTATGCCATTTGTGAACAGAAATCCTAAGAAGAGGTACAAATACTGATATCACATGCACAGACCACTGATTCCTTTTCCTGTACTTAGCCTTTTCCATGCTTTAATCTTGTTCTTTTTAAAAATTGTTTTTTAAAAAAGCAAACAGAAAAAAGGGTAGAAATGATACAGAATTTCAAAAAATAACATTAAGAAAAAAATAATAAGAAATCATCACTAGTTGTTATATTACATATTGCTATCTCAGAAGTAGTTATTCAAGTAACTTAATCTTGTTCTTTATCCCTAAGCTTCCCTTGGGCATCTAGATTTGAGAGTTATGTCTCCTCACACTTGGTGACTCGTAAATAAACATTTTGTCTTTTTCAGTACTTGTAATTTTAGTGATTGATATATTGTGCAGCAGGCAAAGTGTCTGGTCCAGAAGCATCCTTTCTCCCTGAATTTTAGCTCCTTGCAGGTCCCGAGAGACTGTAGATGAGTCTGAGCACATTCTTCAGTCACTCATCACAGAGAGTGTCCCCAGGCATTTTCCCATTGCTCAGCACTGCTGACTATCTGTGCATTATCTCAGGCATTTATACTGTAGAAACAGTAGCTGATCTGGAAGACATCTTATCCTGCAAGTAACTTCTATAGAAATGACCAGACTTCTGTTTATCTTTCTCTGTAATTTGGCTTCCATTGTGAGAACCTTCCTTTTAGAGATGCCTGCTACTTGATTTTTCAATGGAAGTTGTGGATTGGCATTTATGGAGAGAGTTCTGGTTTAAAAATTATTAAAAGATCTTTGTCAATGGAATTTCTCTTTTAACTTCCCAAAGAAAATGCTCTTCTGGTCTCTTTTCTGGTTTTGGGGACACCTAATATTTGACTGCTGGAAACACTACTGTGGTCTTGTTTGTACTTCATTGCAAGAGTCTCAAGATCTGATTCTAGCATAAATAACGTAAGTGTATCGTTGAGTAGCTTGGTCTCAATCCATTAATTTATATTCTCCAAATTAGGGTGACTTTTAGCTATGTGTCTGTGGTGAGGGAAAACAATTTTCTTATATAATTGCTCCTGGGCTTGATATTCTTAGGTTAGGAGAGAAATGGCTTGAAAATGGACTCTCAAAACTGCGTTTGGTAGAACTTAATTCAGAGTCATCAAAATAAACTGTTCCCAGAATTCCTGGGCACAGCTTTGGAGAGAGTTCCCATGGTTGTTCTATTCTTTTTGCAATTTCCTCCTACACTGCCTGTGGGTTTTTTCCTTACTTTTCTAAAGTAATTTTGTTTTCCATTGAGTGCAGTTATATGTTCAATTCTCTGGCAATGATGTATTTTATTTATTTAACTGATATATTAATAGAATTTCATAAACATGTTAATTGTAGAAATGATGGATTCAGTAAGGTATTCCCATACATTTCTACATCATGAATGGATCATTTCTGTGGACCCTTTTCCTACTCTCCTTTTCCTATTTCTAGCCCTGGTAATCAGTCTCCTATTTCCAGGAAGGTTATTTTTTGTTGTTTCTATATATGTGAGGACATATGATCATAGCTGTCCTCTGTATGATTTAATATGATGTTCTCAAATTCTATCCATTTTTAAAGAAAGGCCTGAAGATTGTATTATATCATCATGATTTTGATATTTGTACTGTGATAATGTTCTTGCTTATTAGTTTGTTGTTTGTGTCCAAGTTTTTGTTTTTTATCATCACCCGTTTGAAACACACAATAATCACATTCCCCTTGAGGAGCTGGTACATGGACATAACACATCTAATTCTTTATTTATCCTTTCCCTTTCCTCTCCCTTCTCTCTCCTTCTCATTTAAGAAGATCTGTCTCCCTAATTCCTATCATCTATGTTTTATTTTGCTCTTTGTTTATAGTTGTACTTCTGATATAGGAGAAACCATTAAATATTTGAGTTATATCTCTTTTTCTGAATGAAGTTAGACTAGGTCTAACTGTTGAAAATAACTAACTTCAGTTATTAAAAATAAGTGTGTAACTGTATTCTTTATGTAATGTAAAGCCTTATAGTTATATTACATTAGGTAACAAAGATAATGCTAATGTGTTGTTTCTAAGTAAAGTTAAGTTCTGAAACATCAATTGCTTAATATACATTTGAAGATGCTTAGCTTCTTTAATTCTGTCAAAGGACAGTATACTTTTGGTTCTATTCATAAATGTATCTCATAAACTTTTGGTATATGGGTTAATGATTTAAGATTTATTTCTAGATCTTCTCTAAAATGTAAGGTGATTAAGAATTAAGTATTGTAATTGACATATGTAATTCTATATGCATAAGTTCAAAATATAAGGAAGAGTTTAATGAAAGAATCTATTTAAAGGGAAATTTGTTTTAATGAAAGAAAAATAATTTTGTCTGAATTCAATGATTTTATAAACATTGGTTAAAAATGTATTCAAGAATCAAGGCAGAAAGAAAGCTATAATGAACATATGCTTTTGGTGAGCAAAATTACTTTAAGTAAGTTCAGCAAGTTATAAGTTTATACAGGATGAATCCATTGAAAGACTTCTCAATGTAGTAACCAAATTTGTTAATATAACTGATATAAGGCAAACACTCAAATATCAATCACATTTCTGTACACAAACAAAAAACTCACTGAGAAATGAGGAACCACACCCTTCACAATAGCATCCAAATAAATGAAATTCTTAGAAATCAATCTAACAAAGGTAGTAAAACATCTATACAGTGAAATTTCCAGTACTCTGAAAAAACGAAATTGAAGAGGATTTCAGAAAATGGAAAGACATTCCTTGTTCACAGATAAGAAGAACAAACATTGTGAAAATGGCCATTCTCCCAAAATTGTTGTACAGGTTTAATGCAATTCTAATCAAAATACTATTAGCATACCTTATAGATCTGGAGAAATCATTCCTAAAATTCATCTGGAACCAGAAGAGACCTAGAATAGCAAAGGCAATTCTGGGCAACAAAAAGTAAGGTAAGAGTCATAACAATCCCCACTTTGAAATCATACTACAAAACTACTATGACAAAATCAGCATGATACTGGCATAAAAACAGACCCAAAGATCAATGGAATAGATTAGAAGATACAACCATAACTGCAAATGCACTCAGTCATCTTATCTTTGATACAGTGATCAAACACTGAAAGAAAGGCAGCCTCTTTAACAAGTTTTACTGGAAAAACTAGCTTTTCATATGCTGAAAACTAAAAGTAGACCTATGCCTATCACCATGCAGTAAAATGTATCAAAAATCTTAATATTAAAACAGAAGCATTGACTCTCCTGGAAGACAAAGTAAGTAGAAATCTTGAAGACATGGGGGTAGGCAGAGATTTCATTAAGAAAAGTCAAACCACATGGGAAATACTTCCCAGAATCAACAACTGTACCACATCTTACTAAAAAAGTTTTTGCATTTCAAAAGAAATCTCCAATAGAGTGAAAAGAAAACCCACAAATTGGCAAAAAAAATCTTTGTCAACTGTCCCGCAAACAAAGGACTTCTATCTAGAACATATAAAGAATTAAAAATAATCAGGGCTTCAAAATTCAAAGGCCCAATCCAAAAATGGGAATCTGAGATGAATAAACACTTCTCAGCTGAAGAAATGCAAATGGCAAATAAATATATCAAGGAATGTTCAGCATCGTTGATCACTAGAGAAATGCAAATTAAAACAACATTGAGATTCTATCTTACTCCAGAATGAATGACCAGGATCAAAAAAATCACCAGTATCAAATGCTGGAGAGGCTGTGGGGAAAAAGCAATTCTTCTGCACTGCTGGTGGGAGTGTAGACTGGTGCAGCTACCGTAAAAATGAATGTAGAGGTTCCTCAAAAAGCTTGGATTGGCGATTCCATTTGACCCAGCTATTCCACTTCTGGGCATATTTGCAGAAGAGTTGCAAACATCATACCACAGTGATATATGTGCACCCATGTTTATAGTAGCACAATTTGTAATAACCAAATCTCGGAAACAACTTAGACGCCAATCAACTGAGATATGTATGAAAAAGATGTAATATTTTTATACAGTTGAATACTACTCAGCTATAAAGAAAGATCACATTGAGGCTTTTATGGATAAATGGATAATTGGATGAGACTTGAGAGACCATACTCATAAGTGAAATAAATAAAATCATGGGCAAGTACTGTATTGTTTCCCTGGTGTAAGACATGGAAAGAGTAAATAAGATCTAAAGACTTCATTAATATTATAAAAGGGTTAGAAACTGCTCAAAGGGAAAAAATAACACAGTGGAAAGGAGAAAAGAAGGAAGAGAAAAGAAAATAATGTAAATTTGTCTGTATACATGAGATAGCAAAGATGGTTGTACTACTAATTGTATTCTTGGAACAAAACAGTTAATGTTCATAGGATTAGATCAGTTTTGCATGTCTCTGTCTGGTACTCTGAGTAACTCTTTTGAAGATCACTGCAAAATAACAACCTTTGTTAAGTTCTACTACCTTGTTTTGGAAGCCTATATTGTTATTGTTTTGGGGTTTTTGTTATTGTTGTTCATTTGTTTCTTTTGTTTATTGTTTTTCTTGTGTTTTGTTTTTCCCTCTTTAAAATAAAAAAAGGAAAGGATAAATTACTGAGGGAAGAGAAGAGTAAGAAGATGAGGGGGAAGTTGTTAGATTCTGCCTTCCCTAGTGTTACCTGTCTTACCCTCTGTAAGGAGTCCTCTGTGTTCCAAGACCGTCAGGTTTGTTTTCTTGTGCTGCCTTTTCTCCTAGGTTACTACTGTGAGCCCTACAACAACCCTGCAGACTTCATTCTAGATGTGTTAAGTGGAAACTCCGCTATTGTAGTAAACCAAGAGGGAGAAAGCTCTGAAGGTATGTGAATTTTTTGGGTACACAGGGGTGTTGCCTAACTGGCTTATCTAAAATTCATTAATGTAGTGACTCATTACCACATGATTTTATAAATTTCTGTTAATGCATTGTTCTGATACCAGTCATCAGATAGGCATTGTTGTCTATGAGTGTTGTAGGTATTTTGATTTAATTGGTAAATGAGCATTTATATAACATTGCCAATTGTAAGGGGAGTTTCCATTTAAAAACAAAAATGTTCATTTTGTGTGTGTGTGTGTGTGTGTGTGTGTGTGTGTGTGTGGTACCGGGGATCAAACTCATGACCTCACACTTGCCAGGCAGGCTCTTATGCCGCTGAGCTAAATCCCAGCCCCATTCATTGTTTATAGTATTTTTAAAATAAGACATTGGGATTTTTTATATTTGCACATAGTAGAAAGTAGGGACTAAAGTTTTATAATAAGAATTATAAATTTGTATGGTAACAAGTCTGTTTTAAGAATTGACATTCAAATTGTTAGAAAAAAGGTCAGTGATTATTGCATACCCATAAGATTATGTAGTAGCCAGGTCAGATAGCTGTCTTTTTCTCATGTGTAAAGTAATGACAGAGCTAGTGATTTCTTTTTGTACACAAGTTTTCACATTAAGATGTTATCCAATAAAAAGTCAGAGAAAACTGTTACATCAGTTATTTTATTCCTGTCTTTAATGTTTCTTGTATTCATCTATTTTTATTCCAAAGCCAGAGAGACTGAAGTGTTTTATAAGAGAAACAAACCAGCTGTAGAAAACTTAGTTAACCTTTATGTCAACTCATCCTTCTACAAAGAAATAAAGGATGAATTAGATAATTCCGACTTCCCAAGAGATCAGAAGAAGAGGAGCTCAGCATTCAAGATCATTTGTACTACCTCCTTCTTGCATCAGCTAAAATGTATTATGAAACGTTCATTCAGAAACTTGCTAGGTTATCCTCAAGTCACTATAATGCAGGTAATTCAGCATATTTTTTCAATGTGATGTGAAATATTCATGTTGAAACAACTTGTGTGTGTCTGTGTGTGTGTGCTGAGACAGATCCCAAAATGTAATTAAGTCTGGCCTTGAACTCACTGTGTAGCCCAAGCTGGCCTTGAATGATCCTCCTGCGTCAGCCTCCAAAGCGCTGGGATTACAGATGTGCTTCACCATACCCTGCTCAGCAGTTTGGTTCTGATGTGATCTATTTAAGGGTTATGTTTATCTCCTATGCACCTTACCATTTACTTGTCATCTCTATTCCATTTGGGATCTAGAAACAATCAGTAGGATGAAAAAACACAATTAAGTTTCTATATAGAGAAAGCTTTTGTTAGTTGCTTCTTGCACTATCTAACTCAAAATTTTTGTTGATTTAGATGAACTGTAATGGATTATCAGAGCAAAAAAAAAAAAAACCCAAAATGTAAAGCACCATCAGTGATGTTTGGGATATTCTAGAAACTGCAACTATATTCAGGAATTCCTTCCACAACTTTAACATAAAATCACATGTTGCCTTTTGAGATTCTAATACAATAGTGAACAAAATGAGTAAAGATAAAATCTCTGGTCTCACAGAAATTATTTTCTTATGAGGGCAGAGAGATGGTAGCTGAATGAAAAATAAAATATATTACATTTCAGATGGCAGACAGGACTGCAGAATGTTTGATCAGAGACGAGGGGCAGGGGCTAGAGGGAGAGAGTGACATCAGGAGAAGGCTTGCTTGCAATTGAAGCCAGGAGACGAGGGAACCCATGGCAGCAAGTGGTCTTGAAGGTAGCTTAGGCTGTTTACTGTCTGAGAAAAGAGATTTCATGCCAAAAGATGTGTGCCCCATAACTGATTTCTTTATTTTGAGGGTTTCATTTTTGGAAATTCATAGGTACCCAAATGAGTGTATAGTTTGTACATAGGTAGTAACCAGATGTAATAAGGCTGTTTATGGGCAGATTAGGTCACTTAACTACGATGAGATCATGTCCTTGCCTGATTTTGGATGACTCTATGGAAGTTGTTTATTAGTCCTTATTTTTTGGGGGGAGGGGATTTTACTTGTTTTTTTTGTTGTTGTTGTTGTTGTTGTTGTTGTTGTCTTCTTCTTCTTCTTCTTCTTCTTCTTCTTGTTTTTTTCTAATATTGGTCTGCTTTTTGTCTCTGTGACTAAGCACCAGACATAAACAGCTTATAGAAGGAAAAATGTGTTTGGCTAAGATTTGCAGGGGTTTCAGTCCATGATTGTATACTACTGTTGCTCAGGGTCTGAAGTGAGGCAGAAGTCACTGCCGAAGGGTTTGATGACAGCCTGATAGCAGCCTTGAAATAAAGAGAAAAGGAAAGAACAGTGAAGAAGGAGCCAGGAACTATGCATAGCAGTTAGGATCAAGCCTTGGAACCAGGCCCAGTCTCTTGTTTCTATTACCTTCCAGTAGTGCCATGAAATCACGATCTCATGAATGAGTTAGTCCACTGATGAATTTAGTGCCTTCATGATCTAATTGTGTCTGGAAACACCCACAGACTTACCTAGCAGTATGCTTAACTAATGTCTTTGGCAGTCCTGCATCTATCAGTTTGACTATCATGAGTAACCGCAAAACTTTGTCACAGATCACTGGTTCTTCCAGCTCATTTCTTTATCATCTATAAAGAAATTATTTTAGGTTGTTTTTGGGTTTGTTATTTTTAGTATCTGTCATTGAGTTGCTATTGAGTTCTAATAGCATGTTAGTCTAATGAAATACTATGGACACATGCACCATAATTTTCTTATTGAAGTTTGTCACTTTCCAAGTGTATCTGAGAGCCTTCACTCCTGTGTGTGTCATAGTGTCAGACACTGCAGTGTTGGTGGTTATTTGATTAGGCACTTCTGTGAGAACGTGAATACTTTTGTGTCCTGTCAATCCAGGACAATATTTCATTCTTTGCAGGAGATTTGATGCCATTTGGAAAAGTGTTTTAAGAATTAAATCCATCAACTGGGGTTACCCCATTGTTGAACACTGACATGATGTAATGAGTTGATTTTTCCTGTAATTTATGTATTAGGTTTCTCTTATTTGCCTGTAGAAGTGGTTTATAAGTGTCTTGTCCAAGACACATATGTGGTAGTTCTAAGCAGTGTCTGATTAAAATTCATCTACTTCAGTCCCCCTGGATTGTGAGTGGTTTGGCCCAAGGCTTCCTCATGATGCAACCACCAGGCCCATTGCCTCCAGGATTCAAGTTCAGCAACCTTGCTTCATTAGTGAGCTCAGTTCCACAAAGGGAACACAGCAAAGCTCAGAGAAGCAGAAGTCTGTAACATAAGGTTGAGACCTTGATTCTCCCTGAGCTTAGTGGGACAACTCTTAATTTGTAAATATTGAATGATTACCTTACTAGTGGACAATCCCATTTTGAGAATAGACTAGATAGTAAATATTTTAGACTTCACAGGCCATACATGGGATTTGTCTCAGGTAGTCTACCCGGCTATTTTAGTGTGAAAGCAGCCATCGCTAATATATAAACAAATGAATATGTCTTTCTCTCTTTCTTTCTTTCTTTTTTTTCTTTGATACTGTGCTTGCCAAGCATGTGCTTACTCCACTGAGCCAAATCCCTGGTTATTCTTTATTTGAATAAAATGTTATGATGTTATGCTATTCGGTGACATTTGAGTTTCAAATAAATTTGATATTGTAAGGATATTACTCTGTACATTTTTAAGTCTGAAATAATAATTATTCTCTATGTTATTAGGTATGAAAGCCATTTTAACTTTCAGACAGAACAAAAATAGTTGGCTGTCGCTTAGTGGCCTATGGGTAGCATTTTACTAACTTGCAAATACACTAGGACTTTTATTTATATTTTAATAGAACTATGCTGTATATATTTTTAAATCTGTTTTTAATGTAGAATTACTAAAAATTTTATGATTTCGTGCCAAAAAATACTGTATCTGTTGTCTTATGGCTTGAAGTAGTCATTTACATGGCTCAGACTTGACCTGTACGCAAAAGTTGTATTAGAAGGCTCTTGGAATGAATGGATTTTCTGCATAGGAAGATTTAGCGTTTGTTTAATGGATGAGGGGCTTCCTAATCAAATTAATTTGTTAAAATTTAGCATTAATCTCTCAGTGTTATCATTTCTACCAGCGTATTACAAACCTACAATGGGTTCTCCTTTTTTCTGGAGACAGTGTCTCCCTATGTAATCCGGGTGACTTCAGTTTCGTCTCAGTTAAGGTTGAGACAAACCCAAGTCTGTCTCAAACTTACTTCTCCTGTGTCTTCAGCTTCCAAGTGCTGAGATTATGATGAGCCACTACATTCGTATTTTTAATAAAAGTTAGAAAAATCACTCAACATATTTTAGAGTGATCCATGTGTTGAAAATATGCTGGAGACCAAATTCCCAAATCTCCTAGATGGTGTCATTTACACTGTTGTTTAATGTTTATTGTACATGATAGTTTTCTTACTTATGCAAAAAAGTGTAATTCTGATGCACTTTGTAAAAGCAGGATGTCATTATGGGATTCATCATTTTTCAATGTTGCAAAACAGCTAAAATTTGTTGTAGAACTTTGAAACCAATAGTGAGCATCACAGTAGAAACACTGATTTTTGTTAGTATAAATTTTCAAGTTTGGATGTAAAAAAAGTACAACAAAGAATATGGAATGCCTAGTTTAAAAGACTGATTCTTAAAATCTAGGCTCTGTGAAACTATAGACCCTTGTATACATGGGTATGCTACTGTTGATAGTCATTGGTATTTACTTTAGATCTGCTGAAGTCAGGTGTATTTTGAGAGTAGTAAAAATATGCCATGGCAAAGGAGTTCTTTTCTCTAAATGTCCATCTTGTTGCCAAAGGAATTTAAGGATATCTTACAAGTGAAACATTTTATAAATGTCCTTTGCAGGTTAAGATTTTCACAAACTAGTTTTTATAGATCTTCATTCTGTTTCTACTTTGGCTTGGTTTTCCTCAAATGTACCCTTCACAAATTACTTCATGTCTTTATATTATTGTAGTATTGAGACTTTATTTTTTAACTTTGAAGTTTCCAAAATATATATTAGAATATTTTGTTTTCTTTAGGTTACTATGTTCTGTACCTCTGTATTCAGTCCATCAATAATTTTAGATTTCCTCAAAAAGTATGTCATAATGTAACCCTTGCTAATTGAAGAATCCTTAACACAGTTTTCATCCTAAAATTAAAAGTGAAGTTTGTTCAGTCTCCTTGGGAGCCCTCCACACCGATTGGGGAGGTGAAGAGAGGTGAGGATAGCAAATATCCACAGCTCCACTGGCCGTGAGGACTGCAAGCCTTCCTGATGCAGGGACAGAGGAGCAAGTAATGGAAGCATTGGATGCCCCCAAGAAAGCTGGCTGGGTGCTTTGGGGGCACTTTCTCACATAGGCAGGGACTCCTCATAAGTTGGCGAGAAGGGGCCACCTCCCTCCTACTTCTTATGCAAAATTTCCTTCTTAGAAATGTTGTGTGCTTTAAAAATTCTAGTTTTTATTCATTTTTCAGTGCAGGACATTGATCCCAGGGTCTTGCACATGACAAGCAGGTATTCTGCCTTTGAGTTACATTCTCAGCCCTAAAATGGTATTTATTTCTAATGATAAGCATAAAGATAACTTTTTGTGAACTTTTTAAACTATAAACTATATGTTCACTGCCATAAAAGTTATGAATTTACTTCAAATCAAAACTGTTGGCCACATGGACTTTATTCTTAAAATGACTTCTCCAGGGAAGTGTAATGCTTGTGGGTCCAGTGGCTTAACTGGGCCCTGAGTTAGCAATATCTGGTGGGACAATAGGAAGAACCTTGGATTTGTCAGTCATCTGTACTGTGTTCATTCAGAGCCTCAAACAACAGATAACTTAATTTTCAGCTTAATTTATAAAGCAGTCATATAATGCTCAGTGTTTTATATTCTCCCAGGGACTCTGGAAAAGTCATTGGAAGTGCTTATTTCAATGGAGATATTTGACAGGTGGCCATATTTATTATAAATACTGTGTAAACATTTTTACCTTTGATTAAAACTCTGCTTTTTCATTTGAAAAGCTATTGTTAATATTGGCGATAGCAGTGATTACAAGCTTTTTTTTTCTTGGACGACATGATAATTGTACTGCACTCCAGAATCGGTAAGTAAATTTTTATCTTCATTTGGGAAAAATTTTGATACTTTGTTCAAGATTGTAAACATCCATTGGGAACTTGAATTTTGGGTGAATGTCACTATTTTATTGAGGGGTTAGGATAAGTCAGTGCATTGAAAACTGAGTGGGAAAGTTAACTTTCTCTTTTCCATGTGTATTATGTAGTGGTAAGATAAATGCAACATAAATTCTGTGCCATTTTTAAGTGTAGGGCTTAGTGACATGAAGTATATTCATATGATGCGGCCACCATCCAACTCTTAAGACTTTACTTCAGCTTCCCAAATAGATGCCTCATATACATTGAACACCCCATATCTACCTCTCTCCATACCTGGCTAATGCCATTCTCTGTCTCCGAATTTGACTGCTCTAGGAACATCTTAAATTATCAATCATACAGTACAGTATTTGTGAGGGTTTTTTGGTGACTGGCTTAATTCCCTTAGCATAATGTTCTCAAAAGTCTTGCAAATTGTAGCATGTATCAGAATATCTTGGTTTTTTAAGGCTGAATAAGCACTCTATTATATGTATGTACTACATTTTGTTTATCAGTTTATCTGATGATGAAAATTTGGGTTGCTTCTACCTTTTGGCTACTTTGAACAACAGTGCTATAGGCATACAAATGTTTGGTGAACTCCTGCTTTCAGTTTTTTGGGGCACATGTGCAGGGGCAGAATTGTTTGACCGCATGGCAGTCAGGTTAATTTTGGGAGGAGCTGCTGCCCTGTCCTTCACAGCAGCTGCACGATTTTGCATTCTTAACAGCAGGAGACAAGAATCTCCATTTCTCTGCATCCTCACCTAGTACAGTTTTTGTTTTAATAATAGAGATTCATTAGATCTTTAAAATGTGGATTGAAATGTGGATTGTTGTTATTTTTGTTACTGAATTGGAATTCTTTATACTTCTGCATATTAATACCTTGGCCAATACAAGATTTGCATTTTCCCATTTTATGGACTTTTTATCACTTTGTTGATAGAGCCTTAGGTGAATAAGTATTTTTAAATCTGATGTAGTCAAGTTCATCTATGTTTTTGTTTTACTGTGTGTGAGAAAGTTTCCCTGGAGTTTATGTATTTGTTGGATGTGGGGGTAGCTCGAGTGGGTATTTTGTTACTCTTAACTCATTTCAGTTTAATGTGCCCTTATAAACCTTGTTTCTGAGGAGACTTTTAGACAACTGCATTGTGCCCTGAATGCAGATGCTCACAGTTTCCAGTCCTCTAATTCATGTACAGAGAACTGCTCTTTGCCAGGCTCTGATCTGCGATTGACATCCCAGCAGTCAAAGGGGTAGTCGTATTTTTATGACTAAGGAAAGTTGTAGATCATGGTGATCTACTTTAATTTCTGCAAAAGACTGATTATTTTTGAAAGAAAATAAACATAAAAGCCAATTCTTCACTCACTTCAAACTAAGTAGTGAATCATGACAGTACCATAATATTTGAGATGGTTATTGCAGCGATTTTCCAAAGTTTGTCATCTTTTTACCTTTCTCTGAAAGTTGAGTCCTCTGGACTGTTTCCAAACATGCCAGGACTTGTTTTGTGCCCTGTATTGAAGCCCTTTTCTCACCAACTCAGCCTTCACCACAGGCTCTAGAGGATGTGTCTCGTGGTAGAAGTGAGAATTCAAAAAATATTGAGCCAACTGTCATCAACTGGAATTTTAAAGACCACGTGGAAATCAAGACATGTAAGGTCTTACCGGAAAAACTCAGGGGAAAAAAAAAGAAGTGCTTTAGGTTCTTCTTCAGATGTTTTGTGGAGAAATTGGACGTTTATTTTATTTGACGAAAAAAAAAATTTCATAACAAAATAATAAGAAAATGACAATAGTTAATACACTGTGTATCATTATCTTTGAAGTAGTTACTTATGGTATAAGATAGAAACCAAAAAGGTTCTTAGAAAAAAGAAACAGTAACAGAAAACTTTTCAATGATCTAAGATATACTAGTAGTATAAATGGAACAAATTGGCATATATATTAAAATATTTTAAAAAGAATGAAATAAGCAATTTGAGGAGGCATTTGAACTTACTTCCTATTTATCTCTCTTCTATTTTGCTTTTTATGTGTATATTTATATGTATATATTTTTTATTTCTTATGTAAGACAAAACGTCTAATATTTGAGTTTGTGTCTAACTTCACTTAACATATCCTCAGGTTGCATCCACTTACCCACAAATGCCTCAAGTTTATACTTCTTTGCAACAGTGTAGTATTCCACTGTGTATGCATACTACATTTTCCTTATCCATTTATGTGTGAATGGAAAAATATGTGTTTCAAAAATCTAGCTGTTACAAACTGTGCTGGTATACATATGGGTATGTATCCCTGTAATAGGATGATTTTTTTTTTAGTTTCTTGAGATGAGGAACACCTCAAAGAGGGATAGGTAGGTCAAATGGGATTTCTATTTTTAGTATTTTGAGGAATATCTACATGATTGCCATAGTGGTTGATGTAGTTTAAATTCTCATGGGAAACATGGAACAATTCTTTATCCAATATGTCCTTTCCTGCATTTGTAATTATTAGACTTTTTGATGATAATCATTCTTTCTGGAATAAGGTGTCTGTTTTTAAATTTGCATTTATTTCTTTTTATTTTAAAAACAAAAATAAAGACGATGATATAGAATTCAAACCAATAGGAGATTAACACTGGGGTTAATATATTACATGCTGTTATCTCTTCAACTAGTAGTTGTTCAGATTACAAGACGTAGGTATGAAAAAAATGATCCAACAATCAAACAATGAAAACAGAACTGTTCTTTCTGATGAACTAACAGATTAGCAGTATAGTTATTTATCATATACATATATATGTCTATATTAATGCATACACATATACATATAATCTTTTCCCTTTTTTCTTTTCTTTAATGGTCAGTGATGGTGAATATTTTTCATGTGTCTTTTGGCCATTTGTACTTTCTTTGAAATGCCTAATCGTTTTGGTTAATCATTTTTTGATGGGGTCTTTTATTTTGAGGAGTCTAAATATTTTAGTTCTTTACATATTCCTGATGTTAGTTCTGATGTCCATGGAAGAGCTAGAAATTTTTTTTCCCATTCTGTAGATTGTGTCTTTACTGTTGGTTGTTTCCTTCACTGAGCAGATTTTTAGGTTGATGCGACCTCCATTTGTTGATTATTGGGGCTATTTTTATTGCCAGTGTAATGCTGTCCAGAAAGTTCTTGCCTGTGCCTTATGTCTTCAAGAGTTATATCCATTTTATCTTCCAGGAGATTGTCAATATTAAAACAATATTGATATACTTGATCTATTTTGATATTAGTTTAGCACATGGTGCGATGTGTAGGTCTAGACTCAGTCTTCTGCATCTGGATACTCAAGTTTCTCAGCCCCATTTATTAAAGAGGCTATATTTCCACTAATGTTTGTATGTATTTATTTACTTACTTGTTTTTATGAGTACATGTTTGCCATATATAATGATCACATTTATCATAGAAAATTTGTACCTGTACATAATATTTCTTAAGTACTGGTTCATAGTATTTAATTCCATTTTCCTCATTTCCCTCTCCTCCTTTTTACCTTTTTACAAAGCTTTGTTTCAGTTTTCCCTTCTATTCTCTTTTTTAAAAATCCCTTTTCATTTCCTTCTTTCCCCTCCATCCTCTCTTGTTCCATTCTCGTTTGAACAAGTTCCTGTTTTCCAATACTGCATAGTTTTTATTTCAGTGTGTGTTTCAGACTCTTGTCAAAGTTCAAATACCTAAATGTACCTGGGGTTGTTTCTGCTTCTATTTTTCTGTTCCACTGATTTATGTGCCTGTTTTTTTTTTCCAGTATCACACTATTTTAATCACTGTAGCTTGTAGTGTAATTTCAAGTCTGAGATTGTGATTCCATTGGCTTTGTTACCCAGGATTGCTTTTACTATTTTGGGTCTTTCTAGATTCGATATGCATTTTATCATTGCTTTCTCTAACTCTGTGAGAAATGACATTGATAGTTCGATTGGGATTTCATTAAATCTGTATTTCAGTTTTGGAAATTTGGTCATTTTGATTATGTTGATTCTGCCTATCCAGGAACAGGAGATAGCTTTCCATTTTATGGTATCTTCCTTGATTTTCTTTTTCAGAGTAATGTAATTTTTATTGTAGAAATCTTTTGCTTCCTTACTTATGTTAATCCCTAAGTATTTACTTTTTTGGATGCCATCATGAATGGTATTGTTTTGCTAATTGCTTTTTCAATTTGTTCATTTCAGTTTGTTGCATGTCAAAGGAAATCTCCCATAGAGTGAAAAGAAAATCCATAAATTGGGAAAATCTCTTAGCCAACTGTCCCTCAGACAAAGGACTTCTATCTAGAGGCCCCCAGAATTCAAGGACCCAATCTAGTACCATGCACAATTACTGAATATAGGTATAAAATAAATGTAGGAGTCTTTGGGGACTTGGAAGTAAAGGATCATGTCATTTGCAAATGATGACATTTTGACTGTCTTTTTTTTCCATTTGAAAAAGCTTTATGTTTTAAGGGAAAAATGATACAGAAAAGAAAAGCAAAAAGCAAAAGAGACAAACAATAACAAACCCAATACAATAATAGTATAGGTTTACAAAACAAGATGATAGGAATTTTACAATGGTTGTAATATTGCATATTGTTACCTTCAAAAGGCATGCTTAGATTAACTGATGTAGACATGTAATGTTGATCTAATTATATGAATATTAACTGTTCTTTTCCATTAACTAAAACATTTAGAAGTATAGTCATTTTACCTATCATACACACACACACACACACACACGCACATATATACATACAAATGTATGTCGTTTTCCTTTTCCCTTATTTCTTTCTTCCTTTCCCTGATCCCAATAACTTTTCCTCTATGAGCATTTTCTTACCCTTATACAATATTTATTGTAGATTTTGGATTGTACAATTTCTTACATTAGGGAGACAATATAGTATTTATACTTGTGAGTTCGATTTATTTCGCTTATACGTATGGTTTCAAGTTGTGTCCATTTACTTATAAAAGCCTTAATGCAGTCTTTATAGCTAAATAGTACTCCATTGAATAAAAATACCACATCATTTTTATCCATTCCTTGATTGATGGGCACTTGAGTTGTTTCCAAGATTTGGCTGTTACAAATACAAATTGTGTTGCTATAAACATGAGTGCACATATATCATTGTGATATGATGTTTTCAATTCTTCTAGGAGAATGCCTAGAAGCAGAATAGCTGGGTCAATGGAATCTCTAATCCTAGCTTTTTCAGAAATCATCACACTGATTTCCATAGTGGTTGTACCAGCCCATACTCCCACCAATAATGAAGAGCTCGTTTTTCTCTACAACCTCTACAGCATTTGTTACTGGTTGCTTTCTTGATCTAGGCCTTTCTTTCTGGGATCAATTGGAATCTCAGTGTTGTTTTAATTTGCATTTCCCAAATGAACATTGATGTTGAACATTTTTCATATATTTATTTGCTATTTGTATTTCTTCAGCTGAGAAGTGTGTATTCATCTCATATGACCATTTTTGGTTTGGGTCCTTGAATTTGGGGGGCCTGATATTTTTTAATTCTTCATATATTCTAGATAGAACTACTTTGTCTGAGGGACAGTTGCCTAAGAGATTTTCTCAATTTATGGATTTTCTTTTCACTCTGTTGGATATTTCCTTTGACATACTAAAACATTTTAATAAGGCAAGATCCCAGTTGATTCTGGGAAGTATTTCTTGTGCTTTTTGATTTTGGTTCATGAACCCTCTGCCTACTCCTATGTCATTAAGATTTTTACCTACTTTGTTTTTCAGCAGGTTTAGTGTTTTTGTTTTAATATTTAGATCTTCAATCCATTTTAACTTTAGTTTTATGCATGATGATAGGCATGGGTCTAGTTTTAGTTTTCAGCATATAGAGAGCTAGTTTTTCTAACACCACTTGTTAAAGAGGCTGTCTTTCTTCCAGTGTACATGTTTGACCCCTGTGTCAAAGATGAGGTAACTAAGTGTGATTGCGCTTGTGGCTATATCTTCTGATCTATTCCACTGGTCTTTAGATCTGTCTTTATTCCAATACCATGCTTATTTTATTACAGTAGCTTTGAGTAGAATTTCAAGGTGGGGATTGTGATGCTTTCTGCCTTGCCTTTGTTGCCTAAAATTGCGTTTTCTATTTTATGTCTCTTCTGGTTCCAAGTGAATTTTAGGGATGCTTTCTCTACATCTGTCAGGTATGCTAATAATATTTTAATTGTAATTGCATTAAATCTGTATAACAATTTTGAGAGAATGGCTGTTTACACAATGTCTGTTCTTCCTATCCATGAACAGGGAATATCTTTCTTTATGAAATCCTCTTTGATTTTTTTTTCAGAGTAATGTAATTTTCACTATATAGATCTTTTACTTGCTCTGTTAGACTGACTCCTAAGCATTGCATTTTTTGGATGAAATTATGAAGGGTGTAGTTTCTTTTATTTCTCTCTCAGTGAGTTTGTTGTTTGTGTATAGTAATGCTATTGATTTTTCAGTATTGACCTTGTATCTAGGTACATTACTGTATTTGGTTATTATACCTAGAAGTCTTTCAATGGAATTTTGGGGATCTCTATGTAGAGTACCATGTCATTTGCAAATAGTGATAATTTAATATCTTCCTTTCCTATCCTTATGCATTTTATTTCTCTCTTTTGTCTTACTGCACTGGCTAATGTTTCCAGAACTATATTGAATAGGAGTGGTGATAATGGATATCCTTGTCTTGTTCCTGATTTTAGGTTGAAAGCTTTCAGTTTTTGTCCATTTAGTAAGATGTTAGCTGTTGGTTTACAATACATTTCTTTTCTTACATTGAGGTAGAGACCATCTATTCTGATTTTCTGTAGAATTTTTACCATGAATCAGTGTTGGATTTTGTCAAAAGCTTTTTCTGCATCTCCTGAGATAATCATGTCATTCTTGTTCTTGGTTCTGTTGATCTGGTGTATTACATTTATTGATTTGCTTATGTTGAACCTTCTCTACATTCCTGGGATGAATCCCACTTGATTGTGGCGTATAATCTTCCTGATTACTTGTTGCAATCTACTTGCCAGTATTTTATTGAGGATTTTTGCATCTATGTTTATTAGGGAAATTGGCCTGTAATTTTCTTTTCTGATCGAGTCTTTCTCTGGTTTTGGCATTAGGGTAATAATTGCTTCCAGGAATGAGTTAGAGAGATTTGCTTTCCTCTCAGTTTCACTGAAGACTTTGAGGAGACTTTAAGCCTTCCATGAATTTCTTGTAGCATTGCACAGTGAATCCATCAGGACCTGCACTTTTCTTTGTTGGTAAGGTTCTAATTACATTTACAATTTCATTAACTGAAATTGTGATATTCAGCAGTTTTACATCTTCTTGATTCAGCTTTGGTAATTTCTATGTTTCTTGGAATCTGTCCATTTGTCTGTCTTATTGAATCTATGAGAGTAAACATTTTCAAAGTAAGTATTTATAATCTTCTCTATTTCCACAGGGTCTGTAATGATTTCATCCTTTTCATTTATTTTATTGATTTGAGTTTTTTCATTATTTTTTTTGATAAGGTTAGCTAGGGGCTTACCAATTTTATTTATCTTTTTCAAAGAACCAGTTCTTTGATTCATTAATTCTTTGTATTTTTTCATGTTTGAATTGCATTAATTTCTGCTCTAATCTTCATAAATTCTTCCCTTATTTTGGCTTTGGGCTTGTTCTTCTTTTTCTAGGATTTTGAGGTGCAGTATTAGGTTGTTTATCTGTGTTCATTCCATTTTCCTCATGTGGGAATTCACCACAATAAATTTCCCTCTGAGGACTGCTTTCATATGCCTAATGGGTTCTGATAATTTATATTTGCATTTTCATTTAAATGTCAATGTTGTTTAATTTCTTCTTCAATTTCTTCTGTGACTCATTCATTGTTTAGGAGAGTGTTATTTAATTTCATTGTGTTTATGGCCTTGTGTTCTTTTGTCATTAATTTCTAATTTTACTGTGCTACAGTTTGATAACATGCATGGAATTATTTCACTTCCTTTGCATTTACTTAAGAATGTTCTGCCCTGGTGGAGAGAAAAATGGCGGCTTGCTGGGAGGCTGGATGGAGAGTCTCTGGAGAAATCAGATCAGATGCTAGAATATGACAACATGGAGAGGGCTAGACAAATGGATAATGATTCTTATTAACCAAGGCAGTAACCGAAGGGAAAAATAAAACTAGGAAGAGGAAGGAAAAGTGCAAGTGGAGAGCCGAAGCCTGATGTGCTCACTGAGACCCATTCTGCAATGTACTAGGCACCCCCGGAGGATCCAAGGTGGGGCTGAGACCACAGTTGCTGATAATGGGATTCCGCGAGTCCTGGGCCCTTAACAGGAGGACGTGGCACGGTGAGCAGGGGATCCAAAGGGAAGAGCTATATTGACTCTTGGTGAGTGCTGGAAATTGGGACCTGGGGCCCCGCAAAGCAGCAACAGCTACCTGGCCACAGGAGACTGAGAGGGGACCATACACCTGAGCACTGAAGCCGGGCACCATGCAGTTTTCTGACCGATCCATGCTGTGCTGAAAGTACACGGAAGACGTGTGCACAGTATACAGTGAACCCAAGAGGAAGATCTGCATTGATTCCCAGTGAATGCTAGGGATTGGGTCCTATAGCTGCTGTCGCTGGCTGGAAGACATCTTGGAGTTGGGCAGAGCCCAGCGCTGCAGCGGTGTCAGTCAGCTGCTCGTGACACAAGAGACATCTGGTGGAGGACATCATCGAGTTGGGCAGAGCCTGATGCCGTGGTGACATCAGATAGTTGTCCTGGCGCAGAGAGGTCTGGTGGAGGACATCTTGGAGTTGGGCAGAGCCTGGCACCACGGTGATATCAGTCAGCTGCCCCTGGCACAGAGAGAACTGGCGGGGTCTGCTAGGGTTGAGCTATACCTCTGGTTGGGTCCGAATAAGCAGGTACAAAGTTGTTGTGACTCTGTGGCGTCCACAAGGTACAGCCTAACTTGTGGATTGACCTGCTCAGAGGCTCGAGGCTAGCCTGCACCATCCTTGCATCCCTGTGTGTACCTCAGATAACAGCAAATTGGAGAGGGCAGCAAAACTCCAGTCAGCACACTTTGGAAAGACCCTAAGCAATATGGAGAGAGCCAGAAAACCGCAGGACACACCAGTCTGAAAGAAACATGACAAGAGATAGAAATAAAAAAAAAAAAATTTCCAGCTGCCAAACCTGGGAAAATAAGCCCAGGAGAAGTAAATACAGAAGAGAACCAGTGCAGTACCCATACAATACTAGACACAGCATTAGTGGACTTAAAGGAATACCTTCATGACCTCATAGGCGAACTTAAAACTCTACTTCTGATCCAAGTGAGGCAAGATATAAAAAGATTAATTCTTATTATTATTATTTGTTGTCTTTTTCCTTTTTATCGGAACTGGGGATTGAACTCATGACTGCCTGCTTGCAAGGCAGGCACTTATGCCGCTGTGCTAAATCTCCAGCCCCGAAAAAAGATTAATTAAGGAAATGATAAGCCCCTTCCAAGAGAACACAGATGGAAAAAGGAGAAAATCAGAAAAGAAAGAGAAACCTCTGATGAAGAATTTAAACATAACCTAGAATACATGAAACAGATCCAAAGAGATTAGCAGGAAACTAAAAACTCCATTGAAAACTGGCAAAATGCTTTGACAGAAACTAAAGTTAGCCTTTGAAACTTGAAGAGAGATTTATGATATATGATCATGAAAGAAAAGACCTCTTAAAAATAATGAGGAACCAGAAAGAAACAATTCAAAGGCTAGAAGATGACAAAAGGATACATAACTTAAAAACAAAAAATGTAAACAAAGAATCAGGAGTAACCACAAATGAACTGCAAAGAATATTCATAGATATAATTAAGGAAAACTTCCCCAGCATAGGAAAAAGAAATGATATCCAGATAAGTGATCATACAGAAATCCAGCCACCTACAACCAAAACAGATCTACACTCAGACATATAATAATCAAGATTCCAGAAGTCCACCAAAAAAACCTCAATACTAAAAGCAGCCAAAGAAAAGAAGCAAATTACATACAATGGAAAAATTATCAAAATAACAACAGACTTATCAAAACAAACTCTCAAATTGAGAAGAGCCTGGGGGGACATAGTCCAAACCCTGAAAGAAAATAATTTGCAACCAAGACTGATGTACCCAGAAAAACTCTCTCTCAAAATTAATGGAGAACTAAGATGTTTCCAAGACAAGGAGGAGCTGTGGGAGTTCATGGCCACCAACCCAACCCTACAAAGAATGCTGAAGGACATTCCAGAGAGAGAGGGGAAGGGTTTCCAGGATTCCAGCAACAGTGGCAAAGAGGCCTCAATGAATGGGGCAGACAGTGGAATGAGGGAATAAGGTGGACAAATTATAGCAGTAAAGTGGAGTAGCAGACATGCAGCAGAAACGGTAAGCTGTAATCTTTAATATAGATAGCCTTGATACACTAAAATAAAAAAAAACAGGCAGAATAGATTAGGAATCAGGTCCCATCGAGATGCTCTGAATGGGAAATACACTCAACTCGAAAGAGTGTTAATAAACTGAAAGTCAAATATGAGAAAGCAAAGCTATATGTGACAGGAAACCAGAGAGAAATAGGGACAACTCATCCAGCAGCTGCAGATAGATTGGAAAGCTATGACACTTTTGGGAAGTGTAGAACTACACAGTTGGAAGGAAGAAAACCCTATGATTTTAGTGAGTAAGGGAGAATAGCTCAAGATCAAACTCAAGAGTAGAAAGTTTCAGCAACACTCAGATAGACAACAGGCTGGCCCCCTAATCTAAAAGCTAAAGGGGCTGGTGGGACCCAAAACATACAAAGCATCCTGAGAAGGGGAAAGGTGAAAAATAGCCTAAAAAAAGGAAGGCAGAGGACATTGTTAATAGTGTATCAGGATTTAAAAGTCACAGTAGTCTTATTGCTCTGTTTTGTTTGATTTTATTTTATTCCTGGTCTGTCCACACATATCAGATTTAAGGGCACAGACAACTAACCCAAAAATAGCAGGTAATACCATGGTAAGTACCCTTTAATTTCCTACTAACTTAAACTGAAACCCTGTATTACTTACATCGTCTTACTATGATTGATCATATTTGAATCTGATTTGTTAGACTGCAGTTTTTCCTTGGCTGATTTTATTAGAATTTGGTATGCTTGATAGTATCAAGTCTAAAGGTAGGGGCAACTACTCTGAAGATGACAAGATGTAAAAGATACCCATACCAGTTTTGATTATTAACTGCTCTCAAGTCCTACAATGTCTTTAAAGTTGTGTTTTTATAAAAAATAGCTATGTAATACTATGCTTAACTGTATTAAGCCTGATGATGTGGACAAGTCTATTGAAAATAACAAGAGAAAGCATGGTAACTATGGCAGATCACCTAATATTATGGTCTTATGTGTCTTTTTCATTGCATGTTTTTTTAGGAATTTGTTTTGTTGTCTTGTTATGATCTGTTTTTCCCTATAATACAGAGAGGATAGATATTCATGTAGCAATTCACATATGTGAAAAACTTTTTAAACTATTTACAGGAACAGATTATATAATGCACTATGTATTTAACAGGTACTCTGAAGAAGAGACACTAAGAAACCCAATGCTAATTCTGTAACACTATGATATAAAACATAGCAATACTATTATTCACTCTTCAGAGTGATATTAGGCTAGTCTCTTATGTTCAGTTTCAGCATATGTAAAGATAAGGACAGCTACTACGAAGATAAGGACATCTACTATGAAGAGAATGAGAGACATTATGGTAGTCAGTATTGACTTTCCCAATGTCAGGTCTTGAAGACTTAAAAAGCCTTCATCATCCTATAATAATTTGATTAGTTCTATAATATACAGTATGTATTCAATGTGTGTGAAGATGGGGACAACTATTTGGAAGAAAACTAGAGACAATAAGATAGACAGTGAGGATCTCCAGTGGATTTGCTTTAAAATCTGTGTTTCTTTAAATTGTTTCTTTATGAACTGTTTGTTCTGTTTTGATAAGTTTAATCTTACCCCCTTTGAGATAAAAAGCAAGTGTGGAGGACTGATAACCATATTACTAAGTTTTTGTTGGATCATTGAGCAGAACTGTTGGCAGTGTCACTATTTGAATGTCACTTTGTATGCTTTAATTTTGTAACCTGAACAACTATTTCTAAGATGACAATATGTAACTTATTAACTAGTGATTTCTTACTGTTTATTTTTCTGTAATTCTGTATTATTTCTATCCTTTTTTTCTCTATCTTTTCTGTTTTTTATTTTTTTCTTTAAATAATAATAATAACAGAATGTTCTGTGGGCTCGTATATGATCTATTTTAGAGAACCACACATGCAGCTGAGAAGAATGTGTATGTGATGTAGCTGAGTGGAACACCTCTACATGGTCCATTTGTTCACAAGTTTGATTCATTTCTGTTAGTTTTTTGCTGATTTTTTGTTTGGTTGATCTGCCTCTTTGTGACAATGATGTGTTAATGTCCTCTGTTATAACTGTATTATTTTTGTTTTTTTATGTCTATTAATATTTGCCTTACATAGCTGTATACTCCCATATTTGGTGCATATATATTTAAGATTGTTATCTCTTCTACTTGCAGTTTTCCCCCAACAAGTGTGTAGTGACATTCTTTATCTCTTTTGATCATTCTTAGTTTGAAGTTCACACATTTGCAAACAGGATAGCGGTTCCTGCTTTTTTCTGGGTTCCTGTTGCATGGAGTACTGTTTTACCATTCTTTAACCTTTAGTCTATGAATTTCCTTTTGCGTTAAATGTGTTTCTTATGTATGGAATATTCTTGGGTTTTGTTTCTTAATCCACTTTTCTGGTCTGTTTCTTTTCATTGGTGAGTTGAATTTATGAAGTCAATGGATATAACTGATATGTAGTATCTTACTCACTGTCATGTTATCTTTCTGTTGTTGGTATTCTAATTTTACTGCTAAATTTTTTGCCTTACTTAATAGTTTCTTTTTGTTGTTGATCTTGGGATTGTAGTTATCTTTGTCTCTTTCTAAGGTGTCTTTCAGTACTCTTTGTAGTGTTGGTTTGGTTGCCATGAATTCCTTCAGCTGTTTTTGTTGTGACGGTATCTTATTTCTCCATCAATTTTCAAAGATAGTTTTGCAGGCTACATCAATCTTGGTTGAAAATTGTTTTCTTTCAGGACCAGAAATACTTCAGTCCAAGCTCTTTTTTAAAAATTTATTTTAAAGATAGTAAAATGAAACAACAACAAAAAGACTGAACAAAGCCAATCGAGACAATGCAGCAAAATTGGTACAAAACTTCAGAGCAGGATACTGGGAAAACAATAATAGCTTCCTACCATAATACATTTTGTCTTCAAATAGTTGTCCATTCCATCAGATTTAGCAAAATCAAACCAAAAACAAAACACTATAAGACCAATCAAAATAGAATATTGAACAAAGCAAAATAGTGAAAACAATATTGGACTTCAAAGACAAGACAGAAGGAAATCCCCTATATTTGCTATATTATATACTGTCGTCTTCCCAAGAGATGCTCAGATTGCTGGCCCCAGAACTGCATCATCAATGAAAAATACAAGCATCCAGTTGGTTTATGAAACTTAGTTGTTATCAACTCAGCCTGTTCTCAGAACCATCCAACAACTGCCATTTGTGGGGAAAGGGGGCAGGATGGACAGAGTTTGACTCTCAGCCCACACACTGGTAGGCTCTTGGGAGGTGCTGACTTTTCTTTCCCTGGAACCTGTATGCCTTGCCCAGCTTACTAGGAAGGCTGGCTAGTTGATTTCTTGGTTGATACCCCAAGTCCTAGCATGGCCGATTCTCAGGAGATGCTGACTTTTCTCCCCAACCTCTTCTTGATTTGAAGGTTTGTGTTGAAAAATCTGCCATGATTCTGATAGGCTTTCCTTTGTAGGTGATCTGTTTCTTTTCTCTGACAGTTTTTGGTATTTTGTTCTTGTGAATTTCTGATACTCTAATTATTATATGTCTGGTTGAAGATTTATTTTGGTTATGTTTAACTGGGTTTCTGTATGCCTCACTTATCTGTACATCGGATTCTTTTCTCATGTTGGGAAAGTTTTCTGTTGTTATTTCTGCAAATTGTCTTCACAGGTCATTTTTGTTGACCCATAAATTGTATATTGTTTCTCTTTGCATCATCTTGTAGCTGTTGAATTGTTTCCTGGTTCCCTGTGATTTTTAAGAGATCTTTTCTTTTGTGATTGTTAGCTTCCATCCTGTCTTCAAGGTCTGAGAGTCAATCTTCAGCTTCATTCAAGTGGCTTTACCAGTTTTCAATGGAATTTTTAGTTTCCTGAATATTCCTTTGAATCTGTTTATGCATTCTAATTAAGTCTTACATTGTTCATTCAATGTTTCCATCATGTTCTTATGTTCCTCTGTTTTTATGTAGATCCTCTTTAGATACACACTGCATTTCTTTCATAATGCTTGTCATTTCATTTTTTACCTAGAAGATTATTTCTGACCTGATTTCCTCTATAGCTTCATGGAGTTGTTTCTTTCTCCTTTTTTTTTTTTTTATAAAGGATTTTATTTAAATAAAAAAAAAGCAAAACAGAAAAAAAGGGTAGAAGTAATACAAAATTTCAAAAAACAGATAGGAAGAAATCACTAGTTGATAGATTACATATTGTAATCTTAGAAGTCACTTCAAGTTACAAAATTAAAGCATACAAAGCAGACACTTAAACAGTGAGACTGAAAACATTTCTGTTCAGTGTCCAACAAAAACTTAGTAATATGGTTACCTTTTTTTACACACTTAAACATACATGCAGTTACATCCTTTAGAGCACTTTCTATTCCTGTCTTTTTTATAATAACAATTACACATTTTAGGTTTTATTACTCCTACAGTTCTTATTACTTTGTTTGAAGAGAATAAAACCAAATGTGACAAAGCAAAATGGAGTCAGTTAAAACAAGAATAGACATAGTACATGATGTAAAAACAAAATCCAAGGTGATCAACAATGGCTACTATAATGCCTCTTGCTATCTTCAAAAGAATTGCCCATATTTTAAGGAGGGTAATATTAAACATACCAAAACAGATCATAAGGAAACAATTTTAAGAAACACTGATTTCAAAGCAAGTCCACTAGAGATCTTCATTGTTTTATTGTCTCTAGTTTTCTTCCAAATAGTTGTCCCCATCTTCACACACAGTGAATACATACTGAACATTATAGAACTAATATGAACATAACAGGGTGATGAAGGCTTTTTAGATCTTCAAGACCTGACATTGGGGAAGTCAATAGTGACTGCCATAATGTCCCTCATTCTCTTCATAGTAGCTGTCCTTATCTTTACGTACCCTAGAATTGAACATAAGAGACTAGACTATTATCACTCTAAACAGTGAGTATTAGTTTTGCTAGATTTTATGTCATAATGTTAAGAATTAGCACTGGGTTTTTTAGTGTCTCTTCTTCAGAGAATCTGTTCATTACATCATGCATTATATAATCTGTTCCTGTAAACCGTTTAGAAATTCTCCCCATGTGTGAATCTCTACATGTGTATCTGTCCTTTCTGTATTAAACGGAAAAGCGGATCATAGTAAGACAAAAAACCAAATTCTTAGAAAAACATCAAATGAAAAAGATATAAAACCACATTATTAGTTGATCTACAGTAGTTACTAAGCTTTCCTTTGTTATTTTCAATAGAGTTGTCCACATCATCAGACATATAATAAACATTACATGGCTATTTTAATAAAAACACAACTTTGGAGACATTGTAGGACTTCAAACACAGTTCATAATCAAACCGGAAAGGGTATGTTATTATTGTCATCTTCAGAGTCGTTGCCTCTACTCTTAGACTCAATATTATGAAGCATACCAAATTCAAATAAGATCAGTCAGGCAAAACAGCAGTTTAACAAACCAGCTTCAAATAAGATCAGTCATAGTAAGACAATGTAAGTAATACAGGGCTTCAGTTTAAGTTAATAGGAAATTAAGGATAGTTACCGTGGTACAGCTTGCTATTTTGGGGATAACTATCTATGCCCTCAAATCTAGTATGAGTATTCTGACCTGAACAAAATAAAATCAAACTAAGCAGAGCAGTAAGATAACTGTGGCTTTAAATTCTGATACAGTATTAACAATGTCCTCTGTCTTCCTTTTTTAGACAATTTCTCACCTTTCCTTTCTCTGGATGCTTTGTATATTTTGGGTCCCACTAACTCCTTTAGTTTTTAGATTCAGGGGCAATCCATTATCTATCTGAGTGGTACTGAGTCTTTTTACCCCTGAGCTTCATCTTGAATACTCTTTTACTTACTAAAGCCACAAATATTTCCTTCCTTCTAGCTTTGTAGTTCTTCTACACTGCACAGAAGAGTCATAGCTTTTCAACCTACCTGTGGCTGCTGGATGAATTGTCCCTATTTCTTTCTGGTTGCCTGTCACTTAGAGCTTCATTTTCTCATCTTTGATTTTCAGTTTATTAATCTTCTTTCAGGTTGAGTATATTTCCTATTCAGAGCATCTTGATAGATCCTGCCTCCTAATCTACTCTGCCTGTGTTTCTTCTTGTTAGTATATCTAGGCTATCTATGTTAAAAAATTATAGCCCACCTTCTCTGCCTCAACTCTGTTTTTCTATTTTTCTGCTATTATTTGTCCATTTTTCTCCTTCATTCCACTGTCCTCCTTGTTCACTGAGGCTTCTCTGCCACTGTTGCTTGAATCCTGGTATTTCTCTCTCTCTCTCTCTCTCTCTCTCTCTCTCTCTCTCTCTCTCTCTCTCATATCCTTTAGTATTTTCTGTATGGTTGGGTTGGAGGCCATGAACTCCCACAGTTCCTCTTTGTCTCGGAAACGTCTTGTTTCTCCATTAATTTTGAGAGATTTTCAGGGTATATTAATCTTAGTTGGAGGTTATTTTTTTTTCAGGGCTTGGACTATTTTCCCCCAGGCTCTTCTTCATTTAATAGTTTGTGTTGATAAGTCTGTCACTATTTTGATGATTGGTGCTTTTTTCCTGCTTCTTTTCTGCTTTTTCTCACTGGCCACTTTTAATATTCTGTTCTTGTGGTGGATTTCTGGAATCTTGATTATTATATGTCTGGATGTAGATCTGTTTTGGCTAGAGTTCTGTATGCCTCATTTATCTGGATATCATTTGTTTTTCCTATGCTTGGGAAATTTTCCTATTATTTCTGTGAATAGTCTTTGTAATTCATTTGTGGTTACTCCTGCTTCTTCACTTATGTTTTTCATTCTTAAGTTATATATCCTCTTGTCTTCTAGCCTTTGAATTGTTATTTCTTGGTTCCTTGTTATTTTTAATAGGTCTTTTCTTTCTTGATCACACATTGTAAATCTGTCTTCAAGTTTCGAAAGGATAATTTTTGTTTCTGTCAAGGCATTTTGGCAGCTTTCAATGGAGTTTTTAGTTTCCTGGTAGTCTCTTTGGATCTGTTTCATGTATTTTGGATTTTGTTTATATTCTTCACCAAAGGTTTCTCTTCCTTTTCTGGGTTCCTCCCTTCTTCCCTCTGTGTTTTCTTGAGAAGGGCTTAACATTTCTTTAATAAACCTTTTTTTTTTGTCTCACTTGGGTTAGAATTTCAGTTTTAAGTTCATCTATGAAGTCATGAATGTATTTCTTTATGTCTGCTGATGTTGTGGCTAACACTGCATGATTGCTGTACTGGTCTCTTCTGTATTTACCTCCCCTTGGCTGATTTTCCAAGGGTCAGTGGCTGGAGGTTTTGTCTTATCTTTTGCTGTTGTTGTGTGTCTGGTTTCTTTCAGACAGGTGTGTAGAGATCTCAGGCTGTTTTTGTATTCCTTACAGTTTTTCTAAAGCGGGCTGGCTGGGGGCTTGCTGCTCTCTCCAGTTTGCTGATATTTGAGGTGGCATGCAGTTAGCCCTCCCCTCTGTGGTAGTCAACCTGCGACTGCCTTCAGAACTTTATACTGTGCTGTGGCGGACATCACAGGTTTGGAATAGTTTCGTCCCTGGCTATTGGGTCCCAACCAGATGTGTGGTTCAGCCCAAGCTGCTCCTAGCAGTCCTCTCTGGGCCAAGGGAGGTTGACTGATGCCACTGTGGTGCTGGACTGTGCTCTACTCCAAGATGTCTTCAAGTCAGTCTACCATGCAGGACCCAATTTCCAGCACTTACCAAGAGCTAATAAAGCTCTCTACCTTGGCTCCACTCCACACTGTGCCACATCCTCCCACCACGGGCCTAGGACTCACCAACTCCCGTTATTGGCAGCCACAGCTTCAGGGCGACCTTGAATCATCTGTCTCCATGGGGTGCCCAGCACAGCACGGAACAGGTCTCAGTGAGTATGTCAGGCTTCAGCCCTCCACCTGCGCTTTTCCTTCCTCTTCTTAATTTTATTTTTCTTTCGGTTATTTCCTGGTTTAGTGAGAATCATTTTCCAATTATCTGGCCCTCTCCATGTTGTCAGATTCTAGCATCTGGGCTGATTTCTCCAGAGAGGGTTTCTATCCAGCTTTCTAGCAAGCCATCATTTTTTTCCCTCCAGAGTTGTTTTTTTACTTCAGTTGCTATCATTCCAGAAAGGGCAGTTGTGTAATTTCCAGTGTCTTCCATTTCAGTATCTCTTGGGTTTGTTCTTGGTGGGCTGGAGAACTGAGACTGCATCTTGCTCTTCTGTCATTGTCCTCTGAGGCCATGTGGCTGGCCAGGTACCCTCCTGCTGGATTGCACTGGAACTTGGTGCTGGGCAGAGCTTAATGCTCCATGCAACTAGCATGAACACACCCCTAGAGTGTATTCTTAGGGCCTAGAACCTGGCTGAGTGCAATTCAGAACCACCACAACTCACATGACTAGCAGGGACACATCCCTGGAGTGTGGTGCTGTCGCCTTGTGCCTAGCTGAATGGAGTTCAGAACCTCTAGGACCCAGGTAGCTAGCAGGGACACACACCCAGTGTGTGGGGCCTAGGGCCTGGCTGGGTAGAGTTCAGAACCTTCTTGACCCAGGAAGCTAGCAGGGATGGCCTCCTGGAGTGTGGTGCTGGGACCTTATGCCTGGCTGGGTAGAGTTCAGAGCCTCTGGAACCCAGGTGGCAAGGCAGGGTGCATCCCCAAAGTGTGGCATGGCTGGGAACTTGTATCTGGCTAGGAGGAGTTCAGAGCCTCAGGAGCATGGGGCCAGCCAGAGCGCACCTCTGCCAGCCAGAGCGCATATGGTACTGGGACCTTGTTTCTGGCTGGGTGGAGTTCAGAACCTCCAGGACCTTCCGCATGACTAGCTGGGCTGCCCCCCTGAACTGTAGAGCTGGACCCTTGTGATCTGATGACCAGAGCTCAAATTCTCCAACACCCATCAGCTAGGTTGGTCACTTCCTGATGAGTGGCTTGGGTTCTGGGCCTGGGCTGGCCTCTGTACCTCTGTGACTTGTAAGGCTGGCTGGGCATTCCCCTGATGGATTGCACTGAGACACGGGGCTGGGCAGAGCTCGGGTCCTCTGTGCAGCTAGTGAGGACATACTGCTGGAGTGTGGTGCCGGTGCCTTATGCCTGGCTGAGTGGAGTTCAAAACCTCCAGGACCCAGGCAGCTAGGCAGAGCTTGACTGTCCTTTTCTAAAGTATTCCACTGCCTGATTGTTCTGGCTAATGTTTTGATAACTATGTTGAGCAAGAGTGGTGATAATGAACTTCTTTGTCTTGTTCCTGACTTTAGGGGGAAGGTTTTAATTTTTTCCCTATTTAGTATAATGATAGCAGTATATTGGTCATAAATAGCTTTTGTCATGTTGAGATACCTATTTTCTTTAGGTTTTTAGCATGAATGAATGTTGGATCTTGTCAAAGGCCTTTTCTGTGTCTGTTGAGATGATCATGTGATTCTTTGTCTTTGCTTTTGTTTATGTGATGAATTATATTTATTGATTTGCTTGTATGCAACCATCTGTGCATCTTGGGATGAAGCCTACTTCCTCATGATGTATGATCTTGTTGATGATTCATTGTAATATGTTTGCTAGTATCTTTTTAAGGATTTTTGCTTCTAGTTCATTAGAGAAATTGGTATATAGTTCTCTTTTTTGGTTAGACCCTTGTCTGGTTTTGGGATCAGGATAATATTAGCTTCCAAGTGTGAGTTTGAAAGTACTCCTTATCTCTGGATTTCATTGAAAACTTTGAGGAGTATTGGTGTTGGATCTTCCCTGGAGATTCTATAGAAATTGGCTATGACTTCATCAGCTCCTGGGCTTTTCTTAGTTGATAGTTTTTCTTATTATTGCTTTAATTTTATTCCTGTTATTGGGCTATTGAGAATTTTTAAGTCTTCTTGATTTAATTGTGGCTGTCATATAAGATCTAGAATCTTTCTATTTCTTCTGTGTTCTCCAGTTGTATGGCAAATAATTTCACAAAATACTTGCTACGAATTTTCTGGGATTTCAACAGTGTCTGCATTGATTTCAACATTTTTATTTCTAATTGCATTAATTTGTATCTTTTCTCCCTTTTTATTTGTTGGTAACATTTGCTAAGTGTTTGTCAATTTTGTTTATTCTTTCAAAGAACCAGCTCTTTGATTCATTGATTCTTTGTAATGTTTTGCTTTAGTCTCCCTTTTTAAAATTTCTGCTGTAATCTTTATAATTTCCTTCCTTCACTCTGTCTTCACATAGATCACTTCTGACCCCCACAATTTCAATCAATTTTTAATCTCCTGGATTTCTGTTTTGTACCTTTCTTAATGACTCCCATTTTTTTCTATGTTGAGCATTCATATTTTACATCTCTTTCTTTAGTTCTATTAGCTGTGTATTAGTGTCTTCTCTAGACTAATTTATAATTTGTTTGATTAAGGTCATTATCTTATTAGGTATAACTTCTTTAAGTTCACCAACTATTTTAATGGACTGGTTTATCTCCATTGGTAGCCTTTGAAATATATGTGCTGTCTCATTTATGATTTTCTCCCTCTTATTGCCCCTTGAACTGGTTTTGGGAGAACTGGGAGATTTTGTGGGCATTTTGTTACCTTGTCTTTTCATGTTTCTGTTTTGTAATGGGGTTTGCAAACTTTTTGGCTCAGTGCCTCTGTTTTTCAGGGGCACGCCACAGTGTTATGACCTCCAAGCATCTAGGTATCAGCATAAAGAGAAAACCAATTGGCAGCTGTACTGTGTTTCCTTGGCTAGTGTATTAAATTCATTGACAACAGTGGGATCAAATTTCAACTGTACATTAACAAACCCTAAGAAGCACTGGTGAACATCGTGTTAAGCAAAGAGGACTATGGTTTAACAAAGAAACTGTGTTTGAATCCTTTGCAGACTTTGAACTTCTTGCCGCTTTTAGTAGGTTTGAGATGATAGCTAAACAAATTAGGAAAGGGGCTTAAACTAATTGTATCTAGTCATCTCGCTTTCATGTATTGAAATATTTAAAGTCAGCTTATGTGCATTTCTGTGTTCATTGTAATATTGTTCATAATAGCCAAACCAAGGAATCAAACTAAGCGTCTATCAGCAGATCAAAGGATAAAATATTGTAGTCATTGTTCTGATCCAGCAGTGTTGGGTTCCTGTGAAGGCCCTGTGCTGGCTGCAGATGGCTGCCTTCCCTCGATGCCCTCTCATGACACAGTCAGGTGTTCCTCCCTGTCATCAGGACACTAATCTCATCTTGAGGCTTTACTCTCATGACTTCATCTCAATCTAGTTAACTCCCAAAGACTTCCTCCCAAGGATTGTTGTTTCAAGTATAAATTTTATGGGAACACAAAATTTATCTTGCAGCAGGCCATGAATGTCAAAATGTGCTATAGTTTGGACTCACAGGGGTCCAGCTGAGCTATAGAGACAGATGGAAGAGAGACCTTATGGGGTCCTGCTCCCCTCTCACTTTTAACCAAAGTAATTCTAGCTTTCATAAAGAAAAATTTCAATAATTTGTTTAATGTAATATTATTCATTAAAAAGAATTCTGCAGGTAGAATATCTAATGATGTGATACTGACTGTGGGGTTTTTATTCTTCTTTTGACCTGGAAGATCCTCAGTACTCTTCACACTGGCCGTCTTTCAGTGTTTCAGCAGTATGTCAGCCGGGGAGATCTTTGTGCTTGAGAAGAAGCTGTTCATGTGAGTAGATTTCTTTTGCAATGGTTGTGGTGATTATTGGACAAACTTGTTCCACTGAGAATTGGGACAAGGATGCCATACTAGGGATTACCAGTAGTTTCATTTCATTATTTTTTTTAATTGAAAAATACAAACTATCCACATATTTATTATAATCACAAGCTTTTGAAGTATATATGTATGAATGCTAATTGAAAAAAAGTCACCAGTGGAGTAGAGCACCAATGGTGGGTAGAACCTGCTGCCAAGGGAGAGGAGTTTCAAGATCAGGGTATGGTTAGCAAATGAGTAGGCACCAGTGAGTGGGGTGAAGAGAAGCTTTTGTTTTTAGCAAATAACTGGTGATAGAAACTCGGGGAAGAGAATTTTTGAAGGCCTGGTGTTGAGTATATGGCGAGTTCAGCAGTGAAGTGGAGAAAGCGGGTAAAGTTGACAAAGACTGGGTCCAAGTTAGTCCTCGTTGGATGGAGGAATGGAAAGACCAAGAGGGCAGCTTCACAGTAAGGAGCAGGCTGGGTTTGCCTGTTGTGTCTTTCAAAGATGAAAGACAATTGGCTCATATATACATGCCAAGGAAAGGAATCATCAGAGAGGCGAAGGAGTAAGATAGTGGTGAAATAGTTTGCAAATATGAGAGAATAGTGTCAGAGGAAGATTAGGATTTGGTGGCTGACATGGCTGCTTAGTTGGAGACAGGATCATCAAAGGAAGAAGTCTTTTGCATAAAAATAGAAGAAGTAAAGAGAGATTGTTGATGTGAAGCTGCATTGTAGGTATTGATACACAACTTCTTTATATCATGTATATAATACAGATCCCCTGTGATGAATGTGATCATTGTGTCTATCTAAATGGTACCAATAAACTTAATAGTAACAATAATAAGAAGAAGAAGTGAGGAAAAGAACAGCCAACATGACTGCTGTTCTTCAGAGAGAACCAGCATTAAAGAAGCAGAGTCTGTGAGGCAAGTGAGAAGATGCTGATTCTTTGCATCTGGAGCAGGATTCTGGGCCCACGTGGACAGCTGCAGGAGGAAGTTTTGCAAAAAGAGAGCATCACAGTGAGAGCCTCCTGCAGCTAATATGGGGTGTCGTGAAGAGTGTCGGAGTGGCAGCCTAGCACATGTGGGAAGTTGTCCTTTTACAGCCCTGGGCAGCAAAATTCTATATAGCAAGCAGTTATTTTTATGGTCTGTAGCTTCTGAAATTAATCTGGGATGTCTAACTAATGTATATTTTTCTTCTACAGACACGAGTATATCAGCGGATACTATGGACTTCTTCCTTATTTCTTTGGAAAACTCTTATCTGACTTAATCCCTAGGAGGTTTTTGCCAAGTATTACATTTACTTTGACTGTATATTTTATGTTTGGTAAGTAAAAAGACAAAACGTTTGTTTGTAGACTTGGATATTGGTGAAACTAATTTTTCCTTAAAAGAATGTTTAGGGAAGATTGTGCAAAGTGCAAAAAAGGCCGTGAGCTAGAGACAAAATATGTAGCCACTGTGAATTCTCTAAAATAACTGTGCTGTATGGGTATTTTTCATCTTTTTCTTTTAAAAATAAAAAAAAACAATAAAAATGATACAGAGTTTCAAAACAAGATGATAGGAAGTTAACAATAGTTATTATATTACATATTATTCTCTTCAAAATAGTTGCTCAGTTACCAGATCTAGCCAGGCAAAACTGATCAAACAATACAAGTAGTAGCTGTTCTTTCAATAAGCTAATAGAGTGAATAGTACAATTATCTTAGATATTTTGTGTATTATATGGGTATCTTTCCCAAATCAATTTTAATAAGATATATTTACTGTCATACACAAAAGTGAAAAAAATTTATACACAATTTGAGACCAAGCTGGAAGTGGTGGAATATTCATTGCCTATGTGTCTATATTTTTCTATCCCTCTGTGTGTTCCTTATAGAGGTAAAATATAGATAGGAGATAGGTAACATTCTTAATAACTTTATAGACGTATATATAGAGGTCAAAAAAACAAAATACATACTATTCTGTATGCCTTGTACTTTATAGTGCGTTAATAAAAATACTTGTTTGATTGCTATAATTTCATTTTTGCATTATGTTCAGCCTTCATCCCATGCTCATCAAAATTACGTAACACCACATTTCAGTGATAGTATTTGCCACACAAAGACACATGCATGTGTGCACAAAAACATGTGGGTGTACACACATACACAACAGAACTATGTTTTTGATAACACGCTACCTAATAAGAATCATTTACAGAGCTTAGATATTCCATTTTGTAAGGATGATGTGCATCAAAAGAATTAGGTGTGGAATCGAGGTCTCAAGATTCCTGTTTGTGTTCTTGCAGCTCTTTGTAAATCTTCAGCCTGTGTGATGCATAATGTTGGCTCACTATATTTTATGAGATGGCTTCAGGAATTCAGTTAACCCCATTCTCAATCACAAGGTCACATGGTGCTTTGTTCTGGGGGACTTGGTTTATGAAGGCCCTTCCCTGGTCTCAGATATTAAAATCACTGTAAGGCCATGGAGTCCTCACCCCAGGCTCCTCACTAGTGCAGTCACAGCAAACACTGAGTGCTGTGCAGATGTCTGGGGAAGTGAAACGCTGTTGCTGAATGTTCTGTGAGAGGCGAAGGCATGAGAATGCTGGTCCATTGTGTTGCTTGGAGCGCTGCATCTCAGGAACTCAGATATTGTTCTTAAACTCATAAGCGCTCCATCTCAGGAACTCAGATATTGTTCTTAAGCTCATACAAGAGAGCACAGGTGCTTTATGGAGAAGAGTTTTTGTAGTAAGTGTGATAAGAAAAAGTATATGAAAACTTTATGCAGTTACATGGAGGGAAAATGAAACTGGTGACCCAGATAGTTTGATAGTGGGTGACTCTTCATTCTGATACTAGATTTATAGATTATAGTATTACTTGTCCAATAAATTATTACCAAAACATGATGATGTGGACAGCTGGATTGACCCTTTGTTTTCTTTTAAGGATTGAAAAAAGAGGTAGAGGCCTTTTGCCTCATGATACTTACTGTTATGCTGACAACTTACACAGCCAGTTCCATGGCACTGGCCATAGCAATAAGTCCAAGAATGGACTATCTGACAACATTAATCATGAACCTCTATTTTGCGTTTATGCTGGTGAGTATAATCTATGCTTCTGTGAGAGGGAAATACTCCCTTTGTTCCTTTCTGTGTATTCACCTGTCTGATAAAATCAGCTGGGAATATTCTATACATGGGACTGATGCTTTCAGGAGACCATAAACAATTATAGTTTATAGTAGAGAATACCAGCTTTCTTCCTTCCCTTGTCCAACCTTTTTTGGGGGTGCTGTTCTAGTGTAGTAATTGTAACTTAGTTAACATGTGCTTGGTAATTTGACTTTAAAAAGCTCTTTCTGGCAACACTGTGCTAAATCTTATCTATTGGCATTTCTAAAACCAAAAGAATTGTGATTTGTTAATTATTTCATGAATATGCCATGCTATCTGCTTGCTTTTCCTGCCAGTATTAGAGATCTGCTGGCTTTTTAACTACAGAGGTGGCATGGCTGGAGTTACCACTCTCCAGGATGAAAGCCAAGCTACGTAAGAAGTGTAATGTTTTGTCTCATGGGAAGTCTGCCTTGGGGTCTCTTATGGTTTGAAAAGGAGTGTTTTGAAAATACTGAAAAATTCCAAAATCACCTCCTTTCTGAATTCCTAACACTCTCTGATATGAGTATAATTTTCCTTATTATTTTTCCCATTTTCTTTTTTTTTTAATTTTATTTAAGAGGAAAAAGAGAAAAACACAAAACAAAACAAAGCGGTGTAAGGGTACACATAATACAGAACTACAAAGAAAAAAAACATAACAGTAAGAAATCACCTGTTAATAGATTACATATTATCATCCTGGAAACAGTTGCTCAAATCACAGTATCAAAGAATACAAAGTGGACATTCAAACAGAGAGACTGCAAACAGCTGTATTCAATGATCCAAAAACATTAATATAGTCAGCTATTTAACACCCCTAAACACGCTTGCTGTTATATCCGTTAGAGCTCATGTGCCAGGAAATTGCTCTTCCACTGAGCTGTATCCTGCGATTTTTCAGATTATTTTGAGACAGCATCTTGCTAATTTGCCTATGCTGGCCTCAAATTTATAGTTTTTCTGCTTCATTCTTCTGAGTAGCTGTGGTTCACAGGCTTACATCACTTTTCCTAGCTTATCTCCATCTCTGTTTTTTAATGGTTGCTTAATTATAATCCTACATGTGCCCCTATATGTTCCCAAAGTTTGCACTGGATAACTGGAATCAATTGCCTTGTTGTTTTCCCTCACCAGAAAGCAGAATGTGAAGGCAAGAGCCAGGGAGGAAGATACTTCCTGCCAGGTCACACCCCTACATCATGTACCTCTTCTGACCAGCCCCCAGCTTTCAATAACACACTCAGCTATGAATTTACTAATTAGTGGATTTCTGCCGATCAACAGAGCACCTTCTATGTGCTAATCACTTTTGAAAACACTACCTCTGAACACGTAAAACTTTTGGGGGAAATTCTAGATCTAAACCATAACGCCAATCAGAAAACCAAATTTTACTCCGAAATGCTTTGTTACATACTAAACACTTAGTTAGGTCATGTCTGAATAAGTGCAGAAACGCTACCAATATTGACATTGTTTTGCATATCCCAGTAAGTCTTCTCCCAGTTAGGACAATTTTCTGTGAACCCCATAGTTATCTCTTACTCATTTTCAGCAGTCGTTCCTCATAGCTCTACTGTGCTGTGAGGTGTGGGGTACATTTTCTTTTGTATATTGCCACATTATGTTATGTATCAATTCTACGTTTTGATTAATCCTAAACTTGTACTTTGAACCACACATTATTCATTAAGTGATGAATTCACAGAGCAAATCTTTGTAAATGACAAATCTTGTTGTTGTATGGGTTAGAGAGGGGCATGTGAGACTTGGCATTGTTCTGGTCTGCTCCTAGATAACCAGGTTTATTAGGGAAAGAGGTAGTTGTGATATCTTTAGAACAGTTGGTGTAGTTGACCCTTCATGCCCATAGATTCCATATACAGACTCCACCAACCATGAGTTGAAGATTTAAAACAATATATGTCTGTACTTATGAGACACATTTTTCATTTGTTGCCATAATTCCCTAAACTATACAGTATAATTAGTTACATAGCATTTACATTATATTAGGTATCACTATAGATATCATATGGTTTCTCTTATATGAGAAGCAAAACCCATGAATAAATAAATAAATAAATAAATAGGTTAACAAAAGAGAGATAGGAAAAAACAAGACAAAGTGATCAAAAATGATGAAGACATGATATCTGTGTATCTGTTCCCTAGAAGGAACATAACTACTATGTATTGCAAATATACACTTAAAAATAAGCAAAAGCTATAATATAAATTTCAGGATATTGTTCTTTCTTTAACACCTTTACCAGCCTTACCTATGCAGAGGTATTCACATACAAAGGAGGAAGACTAGTATTTAATACAAATGAAAAGAATTTCAAGACCAAGTTGGTCTACTCAGAAATGATTAGACTATAAGGTTTTGAGCAGTTTTCTTTAAAATTCTCAAAATCACTGGATTGATTATGATTTGTCTTTTGTGGTTTTTTTTTGTAGGTTTTTTTTAATATGTCACTGTATTCTGAAACCGTTGCAACCATTGCACCTGTGTTTACACGGTTTCAGTACTTAAGTATTCCTCATTTGGGTTTTATGGTGAGTGTCTTTGTCTTGTGATTCACTTCCCAAGATGAGAACAACCAAACCGAACTCTGACTGTGTCATTTACCTGGCCATGATTTGCAGTTGTCTCCTTTCCAGAGCAAAGGATAAGAATACCCTATTAGCTTTGGTTAGCATGAGGTCAGGGAGCCATCATGGTCCCAGTTACCCTATTATCTGAGGAACATTAAAAGGTGCAGAGAATTCTCACAGTAAACGGGAAATGCTAATTGATGGAAACCGTATTGATGTGTCTGTGTAATAAGGAAATAAATGAGACGATAGGTGACTAGAATATGAGGTTCATTGAAATGGATATTAAAATCCAAACAAAGGCATTACTATCAAACTAATGTACTCCAAGGAAAACTGCCTTTATATAGCATACTAATTTTCTGTTTCCTATGACTACAACTGGTTTTGATGAAAATATTTAAGAAAAGATAATTACCATAAGGCAGCAATATTCATTGAGCAGCATTGTAATATTTTAACTGTATGTTTATGTGGTTAAATGTTAGGGAGAAAAGGAACGATTTATATATATAACAATTCTTCCAGGGAGCCAGGTGTCCCTTCTTGGCCGATTTAGAATAACATTCCAAAACCAACTATCTAAATTGCAGAAAAAGTAACTTTAGCTGCCTTGATGTGACAAACACTGTAAATGTGAAACTTGGTGTTCTTTAGGGATAACAATGAAGATTAAGCCACAAGACATAATTGTGATAATTTCTTGGAAATGTTTTATAATGCCTACTCTCACTTGTGTTACAGGCTTTGCAGCATAATGAGTTTTGGGGTCAAAACTTCTGTCCTGAATTTAATACAGCGGAACACAGTGGTTGTTCCAATCATGTAATGTAAGTTCACATTCATTGTCAAAATGGGTTTAGTTACATGCTATGCTGTAATGAAGAATAGGCCCTGGCTTAGAGCCTGTCTGAGTCCTCTGGGTCAGTCTTTCTGAGGCTGTATTTCTCATCTATCCAGCGAGACACTGTGTAGTGTTGCATGTGAACATGCTTTATTTGTATTCTCTGGTAGCCAAAATAATTTTCAATGTGGAGAAATATTTACTGTGACATTTTGAAAGACTACTTTTATGTTTTGATTATGGGTTTAGGTTCTTATTTTTTTAATATTTAACAACAGCTTGCTTTGACAGTTTAAGAAAAGCTAACTGACTCTACACTTAAGGGTCATATTATATGTTTGAGCCCAGCCTGGGCAGAGTTGTAAGATCTAAAAGGGAGTGAGTGCTGCCTCATGAGGATTGTAGGATTTCCCACTGCCAAAGGCCTTTGAGGGGTGTCATGAATTCAAAAATTACACAATTGGGTGTGCGTATGTGTGTCGGTGTGTGTACACGCATGCGCATGCATGCAAACTAACTTGAAATATTCTGCTATAGGATGTATATGCTAATGAAAGAAGTGTGTATTTCAGTATGTTGAAATGGAAATTTCATTTTTGAATAATGTGATTTAAAAAATCTCATGTTTTAATAAATTTAGGAATATTGCTTTATGTTTTTAATCATACTCTTCTATGATTATTGTTAATGGCATGATTTAGATACAAAAATTAATGAAACAGAAGTGTTGGTATATTAAATATCTCCTGGATTTTCAAGTAGTTTAGAAATAATTCTTTTTATGAACACAAATTTTAATTTGAGTTACCAACAGAAAAAACTTTTGAAGTGAGAATTTTTTTTACCCTTTGCACTATTTTTTCTTTTGATCTAGATATGGCATTTTGTAAAATTGTCATCTCTAGGCTGCTGGTTAAGAGGAAGTAGACAGGAAAATATAACCAGATAAAGAGAAGCCACCACAGGCTTTATGCGTACATAAAGATCTTCCTTCCTATGGAGAAGAGGAAGCAATTCTTAGTACAGAGACACAAGGATGCTTTTGGAAATTCTGAGTTCTAAGAGATGCTCAGAAATGGTAGCAGGCAATAATTATAGTAGTTCCAGATATCTTTAGTACCAAGAACTTTTCATTTCAACAGCAACGTTCCTCTCTGCTCTGCTTTTACTTAAGATTTGTGTCTGATACCTGGGTTGATGGTAAGATTCTGTAGCTCACTGACTGCAGTGCTTGTTACTGTCTTACAGCAGGAATTGACCACATGTGACTGCCCTGAAACCTTGTTCCCATGTATTTCCAGCTTTAGAATTTATAGCCTGTATTTTGATGGTTATTTTGTGGGTGAGCACAACTACAGGTAGATTTGACCATCTTGGCAAAGACAATAAGTGTAACCAGTTAGGTCTCAGGGTTTTTCCATCAGTAATAAATGAAAGCTTACTTGATAAACATTTCCTTTGAAGAGCGCAGCATTTTAGATTTAGAAACAAATGAATATGAAAGGGGTAGAAACTTGGTTTAGAGGCAACTCTGTAAACTTAAATATTTCTCATTTTGTTTTTATGGAGAGTATCCTTGTCTATCTTGTGATTGGCTTCCCAAGCTGGGAACAACCAAACTGAACATTGACCATCTCATTTCCTGATCATCTTTGTAAAATGTATATAATATTCAAATCCCATTGGGTTATTTTAGGGATTATTATAGTGTTATGCTTCAGATATAATATGTGCCCCAAGAATTTCATGTGTTCAGAGATGGGACTTTTGGAAGCTTATTGGATTATGAGCTGTTATAGCTATATTACTGTTAGGTTGACTTGGTCAGAAAAGACAATTTCCTGGGAGCCTGTCCCTGGAAGTGTGTATCTGCCTATTCACCTCCCCGTTTCTCTCTGCTTCATGGTTGCCATGACATGAGTGGCTTTCTTCTGCTAGATACTTCTACCAGGTTCTTCTTGCCTTAGAATAAACCTGGACTGAATCATGAGCCAAAATGAATCTCTCCTCCTTTTAATTGTGGGTGTCAGGTGTTTTGTTAGCCTTGTGAAAGTGACTAAGACAGATTTTAGTGCCAGGAAAATGGGGTTGTTTCTATGACCATACCTGACCATATAGTTCAGAACCCATCAGAACTGGTTCATGGGAAGGTTTGGAAAGGTTTGGAGATGCTAGTTGGAAAAGTCCAAGAATACCCTAAGCCAAGTTTTGATGGTAGATCCTAGTTAGTACTCAGAAGACCAGAATAGTGATAGAAATGCAAACAGTAAAGATCAATTCAGGTGATTTCATTTGGAAACAGAGTCTGCTGGAGTTTGGAACAGAAACTAAGACATTTAGCTGTATGGTGAAGTTGTTTAGTGTAGTATCTGGCAAAATTGTCAGTACTCAGTATCTGTCAGCTGTTACATATGAAGGGATAACTGCTAACAGGTTCATTTAACTTATAGGCTTATTTCAAAACTGAACAGTGAATTGACTGAATAAAATATGACCAATGCTGAGAATGAAGTTGTATTCTTTTTGTGTTTAATTTCAGATGTGATGGTGTAGAATTTTTGGAATATCAAAACATTGATCCCTCACGCTCGGGCTTTTGGAACAATCTTCTAGGTTTGACTATAATGATGATTGTCTTCCTCTCCATTACCTTCTTAAGATTGGTATTACTTATAAAACATTATAATTTCCCCTTACATTTATTATGAGTTACTATCTATTAAAAGGAGTTCTTCAATTTGCTTTCAATCTAATGAAGATTTTGTGTTATCTGTGGTTCATTTGCCATCTTCCTGGTGCTCACCAACTGTCATTTCTTTAGAAATGTTCACAGATGTCACAATGACTGAATTGTATGTGGGAGAACCCAAGTCAAAAACTAATGATGTTATGTATGGCATACCAGTTCATTTTCTCTGACAATGATCAGGAAGAATAAATGTAGTCTAGTTTATTAACCTGAAAAAGGAGAATGAAATTCTAGACACACACGACAAGTTACTAATATCACTAATATCAGTTTCCTTATCTTTCAAACAAGTAAGTGGGCTAGTAGTCCTCCAGCCTATGAATCTGTGATCTGCTATTGTTTAGTAAGTGACAAATGCATTAGTACTGTATGAGAATGTTTAAATTTATACAAAAATCTGTGTTATTTCAGGGGTAAAACAAAAAGCAAGCTATGATGTGGAAAAATATCTTTGGTAAACTTACTGAGATTAATAGAACTTACTAATATTGCTGTTATTTGGAATTATAATATCCCAGGATTCTTGGATGGGACTTAATCCTTCAGATGGAATAGAGGGCCAAGCATTTGATAGTTTTAGCTCTTATGCCATTTGTGGAACTTCATGATTGCTGAAAAGTCATGAAAAGTCATTTTACCATCCTGAAACAGTACAGTAGTTATAATCTGTGCATCATTAGTCCCTGAGGAACTTGACTGAGACTCTGCTGTCTGGGTTCTTCCTCATCTGAGCACTTCCATGAAGAACTGACCACTGCTGCACCTGGTGATTCTTACAGTGCTTTCTAGTTCTGAAGATGTTAGGCCTATAATTTAATAATTGTTATAGTAATTCCTGTTAATGACCTCTCTACAGGTGCACCTCATTTATTTACCCATGGTCTCTTTATTCTAGCCTTTGTCAGTAACAGGGAGATATTTAACCATATTACAAAAGTGTTTTTAAAGTTTTGTGTGTGTGGAAGATAAGTGTAGCAAAAAGCGTAGTTCACCAAATTACCATATAATGACAACATATGTGCAACCACAAGTCCAGGTCAAGAAATAGAGCTTGAACAGAAACCCCTCATGCCCCTGCCTCAGTCTCTGCTTCCTCTCATTTCCATGAGTTGTGTGTGAAGACTTGTATTCCTCTCTGTTCTTCTTTTCAGAGCATCATTACAGCTCAGTTTTGCATTCTTATTTGCATAGATAGAGACTTAGATCGCCTTTACAGCTTTTAAGAAATTTGAAATTTTTGAATAATTTTAAATTTTGAATAGGGATAGGAGATATTATGGAAAGTTCCTGTGTCTGCTTGTCTAGATTTGTTTCATGTTAACTTATCATCTGACATATATGAATCAAGATGTATTGGTCAAAGCTAAGAAAATATCAGTGTGCCATTATTGCTAATGAAATTGTATGCTGTGTTCATATCTTAGTACTTTTCAACTAATATTCTTTTGTTGTTTTGGGAACCATCTTGGAAGATACCATTTTATCTAGCTCCCCTTTTAAAAGTAGTAATTCTGTGAGTGTTAAGAGTTGAGAGACACCAAATATTTCCCTCTAGATGCTGTCATATTGGCATATTATGTCTGTGGTCATTGGTGGTACAGTATTGTAACATCAGTCTGTTAATATAATCTTACACTTTAATCTTTGAACTTTAAGGAACATGTTTTCTTTTGAAGGCATTCAATTAGTGAATTATCTCATAGTAGATGTATTCCCTGGTTATTACATGAATCTCAAAGTTATATTTCCTATTTTTGGTTTAATTTCTGTATTTTATGTGATCATATCTTATAATTCCCTGCATACATATTTCCTAAGTACACAGTGACAGATTATACGTGTAATTTAGCGATAAAATATACCTACCAGAAGAAATGAAATGGCCAAGATTTCCAATACCTACTTTTTAATTTATTAAGAGTTTAAATATGTCTTTTTATATTTACCCACCTTTTGCAAGCTAATTGCTTCTTATATACTTTTTCTCACAGTAAAAAGCACACCAAAATTTATCATCTGATTTTTAATGATGTTCCAGATGCTTTTGAACATCTTACAGTGTATAAGTTTATTTTCCATAGGATAGCAAAATGTTAGTGTATAGAAATTTAAGAGGACTTCGGAGCACATGGCGGACAGATAGCAGCACGTACAGAGGCTCTCTGAAATATCCAGCTTAGAATTCAGGAATGTTGTGGAGTAAGGTATCATAAGCAGGAGGAGATATGCCCTGCTGACCCAAGAATGAACTGGGCTGAGAGAAACCAACTGGGAATGCAATCCTCGTGCTATAACAGGAACAGAAAAGCCTCAGTGTGGAAGCTGGAGCCCACGCCATTGGAAGCCACAATTTGGGTTTCCCTCCGCTGCTGCTTGTGTCTACATTGGCTCAGCAGAGAGAGAGATGCGCGAACACTCTGAGAATGGGAATTGGTGAACGGAGTTGAAAGGAAGGGCGGGGAGCTGTGCATTGACCTACGATGAGTGAGAGAAACTGGGACTCTGCCACAGTCTAGGAGACTCCAACAGAGGACATTCTATGACCGGGCAGACTTGCGGGAACAGGGCACTTCAGTGACTTCAGTCACGTATCCCCCTCTCAAGAGGGATTGGTGTGCAGTGCCTAGCCTATGTGACGCTGCTGGCTGAGACCCAGTAAGATAGCACAACCCAGGTCCAAGCGCCTGAAGGTAGATTGACCTGGAGGGGCAGGCTCCCCATAGGCTGCCTGGTCTGCAACTTCCTGGTGGGCTGCGGTGGGCGGGAACACCTAGCCGGTGCAATTCAATCAGACTGGCCGACAGGGAAGGAAGCTGGGCCTCCTATATACGCTTGCATATATAAGGAACAAAGAATATGGAAAGAGGCAGCAACAAGAAAGGCTCCTTGGCCCCCAGTCCTGAGAAAGAGGCAATAGCAGACACAGCACCAATAGATATAAAGCGCTATCTCCAGAGACTCATAGACAAGTTCAGGAATGAAGTTATTAATGACCTGAAGCTAGACATAAGCAGAATAGTTAAAGAAATGCTAAGCACCACCCAAGAAAAAACAGATGGTGGAATGGAAGAACAGAAAAAGAGGGTTGAATGGTTTGATGGAGAAAATAGACAAAGCATAGAATACGTGAAGCAGGTTCAAAGAGATTACCAGGAAACTAAAAACTCTATCGAAAACTGGCATAACAGCTTGAAAGAAACTAAGGACAGATTAACTGAACTGGAGGGCAGATTTGTAATATGGGAGCATGAAATGAAAAACTTCTTAAAAATAACAAAGAAACAAACAGCAATAATACAAAGACTAGAAGATTATAAGACGATCTATAACATAAGAATTAAGAACATAAAAGAAGTAGGGACACAAACAAATGAACTACAAAAGCTACTCACAGAAATAATCCAGGAGAATTTTCCTAATTTAGCAAAAGGAAAATTTGTATGAAGCATACAGGACCCCAGCCACCTACAACCCAAACAGAGCAACACCCAGGCATATAATAATTAAAATTCCAGATACCCAATACAAGAACAGAATATTAAAAGCCGTCAGAGACAAGAAACAGATCATTTACAGGGAACACCCATCAGAATTACAGCAGCATTCTCGGCACAAACCATCAAATCACGAAGAGCATGGGGGGAAATAATTCAAGCTTTGAAAGATAATAATCTCCAGCCAAGATTGATATATCCTGCACAACTATCCCTGGAAATGGATGGAAAAACAAGGTGCTTCCAGGATAAAGAGGAACTAGGTGAATATGCAACCCACCAATTCAACTCTAGAGAATACTGCAGGTTATTCTAAAAAAGGAAAATATGAAGAATCCAGAAATAGTGGCAGAGAGGCCACAATGAATGGAGCAGAAAACAAAATGAAGACGACAAACTGACAACTAATGACAGAAAAAGAGCTCAACAGAAATGAGGCAGAGAAGATTGGATGATAGGAACAGCTATTTTGGAGAAAATGGCGTCTTAATAGGTAATACTGATTTAGTATCATCTTGTTTTGAAGTCTAATCAAGCTTTTGTTCTTCTGTCTCCTTTGGTCTAAACAGGTTGTATCTTATTGAATTTTATTATATATAAAATAGTATAAGAAAAAACTTTTATAGATAAGGAGATTATACAGAAACCATTGTTCATTTTCTGTTAGTGGATTCTAAATACCCTGTAATACTGTCATTCTCTTAAATGGTTTTACATTGTTTTTATATATTTGATGCTATAGTATACGAAGCTATACTCAAAGATTTCAAGAGACAGTATGGTAACTACGTTTATGTTGGGATTATCTTGTGGTGAAACACTATTTTGCTTAAATGGTTATGTTTTGATCTGCGATGTTTTGCCTATTATGGCCACTTTTATCTCAATATCTATTTTATTATTTACTTTTTTATTTTTATCCTTTTAATTAAGGGAAAAATAAATAAAAAATAGCAGAATATATTATAGTAACCCACTTTGACTTTCCATTGTCTTGATTTAAAGCCCTGTATTGCTCTCACCATCTTGTTTTGACTGATGTTTCTCTATTCTGTTTTGCTTGATAGTACCAGGTTCGAAAGTTAGGCAACAGCTGTGAAGATAGTGTGATTCATTATGACGCCCATTCTGGTTGACTATTATCTACTTTTGAAGACCTATAATGTCTCCAATGTTTTGGTTTTGTCAGTTTTGTTCTTTACTGTTTTGTTCAATTTTATTGTGACTGATGATATAGGCAATTCTATGAGAGATAGCGGGAGGCATTATGGTACCCATTGTTGATCACCTTGTATTATGCTTTTACATTACCTATTATGTCCACCCTTTTGATTTGACTGAATCTGTTCTGTTATGTCACATTTGGTTCTACTCTCTTCCAAAAAAGTAATAAGAACTGTGGGAGCAACAAAACCCAAAATGTGTAATTGTCATTGTACAAAAGAGAGGAAAAGAAAGTGCTCTAAATGATATAGCTGCATGTATATTTAAGTCTATAAGATATATAATGATATTACTGAGTTTTGTTGGATCATTGAACAGAACTGTTTGCAGGCTCACTGTTGGAATGTCCACTTTACAAACTTTAATTCTGTAACTTGAACAATTATTTCTAAGATGACAATATGTAATCCATTAAATAGTGATTTCCTACTGTTTATTTTTTTCTGTAAATCTATATAACTTGTACCCTTTCTCTGCTTTTTTTCTTTTTCTCCTTAAATAAAATTTTAAAAAAACTCAAAAAAATTTATTTAAAACTATGCATATATTATCACAAATTTTTAAAATATTCCCATGTGTGAAAATTACTCTATAATAGAAACAGGCCAATTAATTAGCTTTATTTATTTATTTTTCTGATGCCGATGATCAAATTCATGACCTCGCACATGCCAAGCAGGTACATATGCCGTTAAACTAAATCCCCAGCCCTTAATTAGCTTTAATATAAAAGAAACCACAAAGATATATAAATGCTAGTTGGTATTTACATTCTAGTGATTCCTTTTTGATTGTAAGAAGAATGGTGCTTTGGAAGGCTCCTTGGTATGTTATGGAAAGGTTGAAAGAAAATGTAGTTGTGAGAAAGGAAAAACATATACCTCTTGTCCTGTTTTTGGAAAAATTTTCCCTGAGCATTATATAGTACATGGATTTTATTAACCTCAACAGTACCTATTCACTGTCTATCATCTACTTAAAAAGTAGCATTACTTATTTATGCAATAATTTTTCCTAGGGTAGTACTTGCTGTATGAACTTTAGAAGCCAATTGTGTAGGCAGTAGAGATGGAGGCTTTGGTTTGGTCCTTTGACAGCTGGGGCTGTCACTCAGGCTGTTCTGCTGACACTCACTGTTGATCTTTGAACTGTCAGCGGCGCTGGGATCAAGGCTGAGTTCTCAGTATGGTCCTGCTCTCGAGGAGACTAGAGAAGTCAGCAACTTGGTGGCAAATAATAATATGCAATAACTGAGTGACTGTCCTTGATGTCTGTGGGGATCATTGCCTTGGTTAAATCCTAATGGAGGCAGTAACTTTATAGAAATGTTTTGGTATTTTTCTAGGCTACTTTTTGGCCTTTGAGGGGAAAGTGGTTTTGAAAAAAAACTGCTCTATTCTACAAAGCCTAAAGTATGTACAAATTGTCACTTTTATAAAGTTTTCAGACCCCATAATAGAGGTCCATAGGGGCTGAGCCCAATGTTTGAAATACTCAGGTCCATAATCCAAGCAATATTGGCCTCTGTCTTTATAACTTTTATTAATTTTAGTGTAGAATTTATACTTCGTATTTCTGTAGCTGTAGACCCTGCTAGATTAGAATTCCTGAATCCTAAAGAGCAGGGAACTATGTCCCACTGGAAATACAGTGAGAATTCTTCTAAACCTGATTGTTTCTGCCACTTAAATCACTTTGGGATTTCCACATTGGTGGAGTATTGGCAAAGAAAGGAGTTACAATATTGGAGTAGTAGTCCACTTAGAAAACTTGTCATTTCTAGATCCTGAGTTCAGAATAAATTGTAAGGGACAATTATATAAAGAACATGTGCTTGAACATGCTACTTGTGGTCCAGGTTTCATTCTAGGGATGCTACTGTGCTGGTGAAGATGTGGCTAGAACTGAATTGTTTGTTGTGCAGACTGTGCACAACAGTTCTGGAACTGCAGACTGTGCAATCACTAAGGAACACAACGTCAAAAATCAGAAAAAGTGTTTGTATATTTGGCACTCAGCACTTTTACACAGAGAAACTCATGAGAGAAAGTCAATAAGAGATTATATACATAAAACGATTTTAAAATGGAGGTATTAGAGCCAACTGTTCTCTGCAGGAATGAATAAATAAAATATGTTGACTGCATGTAACATCCATATCAGAATAAATAGCAGAAGTACATTATAGAGAAGAATTTCGATTTAATGACAATAGTGTAAGAAAAGACAAGACCACAGTAGAAGAGCCTCAATCAACTTGTTCAAATACATAAGTGGGTTTTATTTCTCTTCATAGTTAGAAATATTGGAACAAATACTTTATGAAGAAAAAGGCAGAAATAAATAGTATAGCCAAAATGAAATGGAGGGATAACAGTGTTTGGTAAAATGCCTAAAACATTTACTGTGTTGATAACAAGTGTATTGGATAACATACTTCAAAAATATAAATCATTACACATTTAAAAGTTACTTTGTTAGAAATCTTAGTGGTAGTAGAAATGAGTTAGAAATAAAAACACTTAATGTTGATATAAATATTTTGGACAGACTTTTCTCGGTCATATTTAAAAGAAATGTTAAGATTAAAATAGGGCAATTACCCTGGCTTTTATGAAAATGCTTTCATTTTGAACTTAAAATAAGTCTTGGAAGATTGCTTTTATGACTCTAAAGATCACGCATATTGACCTAATGGAAAACAAAACTATTTTGTTTGGTTAAAGAACAACTGAATGAAATAAGGTGTTCAAAATGTTATACGTATATGTCTTAGTTACTTTTTACTCATTACTGAGACAAAATACCTGAAGCCCAAGTTGGGAAAGGAAAGGTTTATTTCTTACAGTTTTTGGAGGTGTCATTCTATACTCAGTTGGCTCCAAGGTAGGCTGGCATGGCAGAGCCACAGTTCCTGGCAGCTGCAAATGGCAAGGGAAAAACCAGCAAAAGGCAAAACACACCTTCCTGCCATTACATCACATCCTGGCTTCACCCCTATGTGGGTGTAGCATTGACACCATCATTCCAAGCATTAGACATTGAACCATCACAAATGCACAATGCAAACTCATGAGGCCTGGGGACCACAGACATAAACCATGACATCTCACCCCTAGACCCCAGGACTCACGTACATCCTTTATACAAAAGACATTTAGTCCACCTCCTAGAGTTGCCAAAGTCCTTACTTTCAGCATTGCTGAAAAGTCCAAATCCCAAGTCTCCTCCAAGATCTATGGTAAACTTAACTATAACCCCCTGTACAAATGAAACAAGATTACACATTTCTGAAATGCAAAGGGATGAGATAAACATCACCATTCAAAAGTTACAAACAGGGAAATATAAAGCACTGGAAATAAAGCAAGTCCAGCATCCATCAGGACAAATATGAAGTCCCAGAGTTCCATACTCAGCATCTAAAGCAATCTGGTTGCAAGCTCCAAAAGGCTTGGGTTGATTCCACCCCCACAGCACTTCCAGGGATTTCAGCTTCTGCAGCTTTTCTCTTAAATCATCTCTCTTCCCTTTTTGCAGCTTTCCTTGGATCATCCACGTTCCTGGCTTTTCCAAACTTCTGGGGTCTCCATTGCACCTTTGGCTTCACCCTTACATCTTTACAAATTGCCCTCTCAGGGGCACACTACTTGGCCTCCCAGGCCCTTAGCAATTGAGATGGAAGCCATCGTATCCTCAGAATTTGTGCATTTTCCGTCCATCTAAAGCCAGCATTGTTGATGCCGCCAAGGTCTGCTTCCAGCTGAAGCAGTAGGCAGGCTTTTCTCTCTATTGGCTGTAGGATCAGTTGCTTGATTGCAGGGCTCTCTTATCTGATTGTGACCAAAAGCTTCTCTACATTGTCACCATTCTGGTACCTGATGTGGCCACCATTGCCATTCTGGAGCATGGTGCTCTGCATTTTTCTCCTCATAGCAAATTCTTTCACCTTTGTAGTGAGGCTGCAAAGGGTGGGGACCCGCTTCCTGAGATGCCCTGGGGCCATCTTTGTTATCTCTCTGTTTCTCCTCAGCCATCAAAATCTCAACTCTGTCTTTACAATTGACAGCTTTCCTGCAATTTTCCTTCTGGCCAAAGTCATGGTATTGCAAATTATCTTGCTGGGCTCTTTGTTCTTGATTTGCAACATAAAGTTGGACAAAATCCCCCAACAATAGCCATGCCACAGCCTCGTTATGCTTTAAATTTTCCTTTTCCAGATTAATCAGTCCACTGTCCCTTGTCTCTGTGTCAGGCAAAGTCTCTGGGCATGAGCAAACTGCAGATAAACTTCTTCCCAAGCCATAGCACACATCATGGGGAGTCCAACAACCAATGCAGTCCTACCCAGCAGAAACCTCCCAAGCCTGGTCTTTACCATGAAGCTTCCTATTAGCCTTCTGGTCTCCTGAGCTCTGACTAGGATCTTCTCTACAGAACAGCCTAAGCTGCTCCAGCTCTAATGCAGCCAGGCGACATGTTTGAACCTTTCCAAACTCTGCTCACAAGCTATTTCCAAAGCCTCTCAAAAATCATGGTCAGATATAGTAACAGCAAGGGACCCCACTCCTGGTGCCAAATTCTGTCTTAGTTCCTTTTTACTCATTGCTGAGACAAAATACCTGAAGCCCAAGTTGGGAAAGAAAAGGTTTATTTCTTACAGTTTTGGAAGGTTTTAGTCCATACTCAGTTGGCTCCAAGGCAGTCTGGCATGGCAGAGCCACAGTTCATGGTGGCTGCAATGCAAAAACCAGCAAAAGAGCAAGACACACCTTTCTGCCATTACATTACATCTTGGCTCCACACTTATGTGGGTATAGCACTGACACCATCAATCGAAGCACTAGACAATGTACCAACACAAATATGTAATGCAAGCGCATGAGGCCACAGACATAAATCATGACAGTATGTGTTTCTACTTTTTTAAAAAAAAATTCAAAATCTTTATTTAGAGATAAAGAGGCAAAATCCAGCTTGTGTCACATCCACAACTGCAGATTCATTTCAGTGGTATGCTCAGACTTATTTGATAAACTGAGGCTGATTAGGATAAATAATAACAATTGTGTTAAAAACATTAGCTCTGCAACCATTCAAGAAGTCTTTTTAGAGCTGAGGTTCATTGGTGTTTGGGTGATTCTGGGAACACTGGCCATTTCCCAATGTTACATGTATATAGCATTTCTCAAAGCCATTTTTCCCCCAAGCTACTTGGCAACTTTGACTATTACATTTAAGCAGAATATAGCTCATAGTTTCCAGATAGGTCTTTCTATCTCATCTTGTTCTCTTAGGTAACCAGGTTGATATTGCCAGTGTTTACTCCATTTGGCAGGTTCACCATGAAATATGTGGCTTAATCAACTTTTGCATTGCTTTAGGTGCCACACAGTTCCAGGGGTCAGTACAGCTTTATCAGTGGCTGCTCCACTTCCTGTGTGCTCATTTGTATCACAGGGGGTCACCGATTGTTTTAGTTACATGTGGACCCCAAGAATATTAAGGATTTCCTGTGGTCAGTACAAGAATCAGCAGTTCATAACAGAAAAATATAAATGATTCTTATTAAAAAAATCACACTTTAAGTGTATGTAAACTGGGTGGCACTTTGATTTATTAAACTAGCAAAATTCATTTTTTTCTTTTTTTTTTATTTAAAGAGAAAGAAACAAAAAAATACATGGAGATAAAAAAAAGGGTAGAAATAATACAGAACTACAGAAAAACAAATGGTAAGAAATCACCAGTTGATAAGCCACACATTGTCATCTCAGAAATAGCTATTCAGGTTACAAAATTAAAGTATACAAAATGACATTCAAACAATGACACTGCCAACAGTTCTGCTCAATGATCCAACAAAAACTTAGTAACATGGTTATCAGTCCTACACACTTGTTTTATATCTTAAAGAGGGCAAGATTAAACATATCAAAACAGAACAAAAGAGTTTTAAAAAACTTTAAAGAAATACAGATTTCAAAGCAAGTCCACTGGAGATCTTCACTGTCTAATTGTCTCTAGTTTCTACCAAATAGTTGTCCCCATCTTCACACACATAAAATACATACTGCATATTATAGAACTAACCAAATCATTACAGGATGATGAAGGCCTTTTAGGTCTTCAAGATCTGACATTGGGGAAGACAATAATAACTACCATCGCATTTCTCATTCTCTTCGTAGTAGTTGTCCCCATCCCTACATATGCTGATATTGAACTTAAGAGGCTAGACTAATATCACTCTGATCAGTGAACAATATTATTGCTAGATTTTAGATCATAATGCTACAAAATTAGCATTGGTTTTCTTAGTGTCTCTTCTTCAGAGTATCTGGTCATTACATATTGCATTATATAATCTGTTCCCATAAATAGATTTTTTTAAAAAATCTTCTCATGTGTGAATTTCTACATGTATATCTATCCTCTCTGTATTATAGGGGAAAACAAGTCATAACAAGACAGCAAAACAAATCCCTAGAAAAACATGCAGTGAAAAAGACACATAAAACCACAATATTAGGTGATCTATTGTAGTTACTATGCTTTCTGTTATTTTCAATAGTCTTGTCCATATCATCGGGCTTAATATAGTTGAACATAGTATTACCTAGCTATTTTTATAATAACACAACTTTGAAAACATTGTAGGACTTGAGATCTGTTAATAATTAATACTGGTATGGATATCTTTTACATCTTGTCATCTTCAGAGTAGTTGCCTCTACTTTTAGGGTTGACACTATCAAGCATATCAAATTCAAATGAAATCAGCCAAGGCAAAACCGCAGTCTTATGAATCTGATTCAAATAAGATCAGTCATAGTAAGACAATATAAGTAGTACAGGATTTCAGCTTAAGTTAATAGGAAATTAAGGATAGTTACCATGGTATAACCTGCTATTTTTGGGTCAGATGTCTGTGCCCTCAAATTCAATATGAGAGGACAGACCAGAACAAATTAAATTCAAACTAAACAGGGCGATAAGACTACTGTGACATTTAAATCCTGATACACTATTAACAATGACCTCTGTCTGTTTTTTGTAGTGTATCAAGGCTATCTATAATAAAGCCTATAGCTTACCATCTCTGCCTCCTGTCTGCTACTCCACTTTACTGCTATAATTTGTCCACCTTATCCCTTTTTCCACTGTCTGTCCCGTTCATAGAGGCCTCTCTGCCACTGTTGCTGGAATGCTGGTATCCCTTCTTCTCTTTCTCTGGAATGTCCTTCAGCACTCTCTGTAGGGTTGGGTTGGTGGCCACGAACTCCCAGAGTTCCTCCTTGTCTTGGAAGCATCTTATTTCTCCATTAATTTTGAGAGAGAGTTTTGATGCGTATATGAGTCTTGGTTGCATATTGTTTTCTTTCAGGACTTGGAATATTTCTCCCCAATGTTTCCCTTCTTGATTTAAGAGTTTGTGTTGATACGTCTGTTGTTATTTTGATAATTTTCCTGTTGTAGGTAATTTGCTTTTTTTTCTCTAGCTGCTTTGAATATTCTGTTCATTTGGTGGATTTCTGGAATCTTGATTATCATATGTCTGGGTGTAGATCTGTTTGGGTTGTAGGTAGCTGGTGTTCTTTATGCCTTTTTTATCTGGATATCATTTCTTTTTGCTATACATGGGAAATTTTGCTTTAATATATCTGTGAATATTCTTTGTATTTCATTTTTGGTTGCTCCTGCTTCCTCAATCACATTCTTTATTCTTAAGTTATGTATCCTTTTGTCATCTTCTAGCCTTTGAATTTTTTTCTTTCTGGTTATTTATTATTTTTAAGAGGTCTTTTCTTTCATGATCATATATGATAAACCTCTCTTCAGGTCTCAAAAGGCTGAGTTTAGTATCTGTCAAGGCATTTTGTCAGTGTTCAATGGAGTTTTTAGTTTTCTGGTAATCTCTTTGGATCTGTTTCATGTATTCTAAGTTATGTTTAAATTCTTCTTCAGAAGTTTCTCTTTCTTTTCTGATTTCCTCAGTTCTTCCATCTGTGTTCTCTTGGGTGGGACTTGTCATTTCTTTAATGAATCTCTTTATATCTTGCCTCACTTGGATCAGGAGTACAGCTTTAAATTTTTCTATGAGGTCATGGAGGTATTCTTTATTTCAGCTGATGCTGTGTCAATTATTGGATGGTTACTGTGTTGTTCTCTTCATTTATTTTCTCATGTTGGGCAGCTGGAGATTTTTTTTTATTTCTATCTCTTGTCATGTTTCTGGTTTATTTCAGACTGGAGTGTTCTGGGAGTCTGTGGCCCTCTCTGTATTGCTTAGGGCCTTTCAGAAGTGTGTTGACTTGAGTTTTTGCTGTCCTCCCCAATTTGCTGTTATCTGGGGTAGGCAGGGATCCAGGGATGGTGCAGGCTAGCCTCCAGCCTCTGTGCCAGTCAATCTGCAAATTAGGCTCTACTTTGTGGGTGTTACAGATTTGTAACTATTTTCTGTCCCAACCAGAGGCTTGGTTCAGCCCCAGCAGATCCTGCCAGTTCTATCTGTTCCAGAAGCAACTGGCTAATGTCACCGTGGCACAGGGCTCTGCCCAAATCCCAGCTGTCCTCTTCCAGACCTCTCTGGGCCAGGAGCGACTATCTAATGTCATCGTGGCTGTGGGTCTGCCTAATTCCAAGATGTCCTCCACTTGTTCTCTCTATGTCACTAATGCCGATATAGCGCTGGGCTCTGCCCACTTTCAAGATGTCCTCCACCCAACCTCTCTATGCCAGGGGCGACTATCTGATGTCACTGAGCTGCGGGCTCTGCCCAACTCTAAGATGTCTTCCACCAGACTCTCCCTGTTATTGATGTTGCTGTGGTGGTGGGCTCTGCCCAATTCCAAGATGTCTTCCAGCAAGCCACAGCAGCCGCGGGACCCAGTCCCCAGTACTCAGCAGGACTCATTGCAGGTCTTCCTCTCCAGTCTCCTGCACACTACGCCACTTGCCTTCACTGCATTCCCGACACAGTGCCGAACAGTCAGAAAACTGCAAAGTGCCCGGCTTTGGAACTCCGGAGCTTCTCACAATCTCCTCCGGTGCAGCTGGGCAGCCCTGGCTGCTTTGCAGGGTCCTGGGTCTCAAGTTCCAGCAGTCACCAAAAGCCAGTACAGCTTTTCTCTTGGATCCACTGGTCAGTTTGCCACATTAAAGGTGTGGGATTTGCAGACTGTTATCAGGCATCGCAGTCTCAGCACGACCTTAAATCCTCCAGCCATGCTGTCTTGCTTAATAAGAATCATTATCTATTCATCCAGCCCTCTCCACGTTGTTATATTCTAGCATCTAATATGATTTCTCCGGAGAGACTCTCTGCCCAATCTCCTAACAAGCCACCATTTTTGAAACTCTCCAAAATTCATTTTTTCAATCAAAGATTTTTTCATCTTTTAGAGCTAAGTAGTGGCTTGTGATTCTTATAAAAACATTTTATGTGCTGCAGACAAGGCAACATGCACTAAAAAATCCTACTTGATTGTGAATACCTTTGTTTTTAGTCTATGAAAGGAGCTCTAGAAAATCTTGTTTTTTGATAGGTAATGTCTGTTTCTATTTAAATTACACTAAAAATAGTATTGTAAAACAAAAAGCTCACTGTGTTGGCAGGTGGACAAATGAACCATCCTGTAATTTTGTTTCCTATATGAATTGATATAAAATTTAGAATTGACAGTTTGCATCATGATAATATACTTGTCGTACTAAAATACTGAAGACTTAAAAAAGTTAAGAGATAGCTATTAGCAAAAATAGTTACTTAAAAAGATAGTTATGAGCAGTATTGTCATTCTGTGCCGAGCTCATTACCCTAGTTGCCACGCACCAACTACATAGTTATAGGTTAACTGACCACGTCATCACTGACCATGTTGTCATGCTGTTCTGTATGTGTTGTCCCCAAATAACCTGTTTGCTATGTCAGCCTTTGTTCCTTTTGTAAGAGACAAATGATGCTGTGTCAACCACTGTTCCCTTAATGAGAGACAAATGTTCCTGGAATTTGTAGACCAAGGGCTATAAATTCGCTAATTACACACTGTGAAATGGCTTTGACCTCAAGCAAAGGGGAACAAAAGCCCACCTTGTTTCTGTTTCTCATCACTATGTAGTTAATGATCAATGAGCTAATCATAAATGAATTATAAAAATCAGTCAAAATTCTAACTCAGTTGCACAACTTTTCAATTTCCAATACTGTGTCACTGGGCCAGCTGAAGTAAAAGCTCTTCTTTTTAAAATGATGTTTTCTTACCCCATTTTTCATCTTGGGGCCTTTTGGGGGGGGTTTACAACAATATTCATCCTGGTGAATCTAATCATTATACTCCCTGCTAATTTTTAATAAATAATTTTAAAAAGGAAGTAACCAGAAATATGTAAAAACTTATGTTAAACGTAAATATTTGAGTGCAATATTGTGGCACTTGCCTACAGTCCCAGTATTCTGGCAGACTCATGCAGGAGGATAGCGTGTTCCAGCCCAGCTTGGAACTTACAAATTTAGTGAGATCCTGTCTCAGTTGCCCCCCAAAAACAATACAAAATAAATCCAGCATCAAGCAACAAGCAAGGAAAATCAGCTTGGCACATACCTCTGAGAAGCCACTGTGTTCCATTTCTAGCATCAAAAAGAAATTTGAAACAACCTAAATGTACTATATTAAGGATGAGGTTAATATGTTTCTGTTATTTTTAAGAATCATAAATGGTAATTTGTTTTATATAGATATAATGTTGATTTACATTAACAATCAAGATTTCATAGAATGCTCATGGTACAATATGAAGTGAGGCATTCAAAAGTTTACAGTTTTCAAGTATATAGGTGCATATTTTGTTAGTTTTTAATTATCATTTATCCTTAAATTGCCTTTTCAGTTTGAAATTTGAAGTTCTCAATAAATCTTTTTCTTTTTGCTGATTTGAAAAGAGGGTTACTTGTTCAACAAACACATACATATATTATATAACATTTTGAATGCCTTATTTCATTCTGTGTCTTTCATCTGCAATGAAAATTTCAGGTTTAGTGTACTTTTGCACATATTTTGATTTTGCGCACAGGCTCATGTGAAGGAGACAGTCCACTCATTTCCTTCATTTAGAAATGAGAAAAGCAAGTTGAGAAAAAGTGGCTTCGGGTACAGGCATCTGTCATGGTCACATGGCTGGTAAGTATAGAGTAGGGACCAAAGTCTCAGCATAGTCTTTCCCTGTACATTCAGCTTCTCTCTGTTTCATGGGTGGACTGCAGAGAAAGTCCTGTAGCATACTCTGTGGGTCACCATCTGCACTGCATTCTAAGGTAAGGGATTTCTTGCCACTGAGCCATTCATAATTAAGTTAGTGGACATCAAGTACCTGCCCAAATCCTTTGTGCTACAGCAAGGCATTTAAACTGCCTGCAGTTCTTTCCTTGCTCAGAAATCAGCAAGAGCTGCATATTACTCTGTACTTTCAAAAAATAACATTTTTACTTTATAATGAGAAATACATTTCTGCTATAAACTTGGTAAAACCCACTCATGCAAACAATTGCTACTAGCTCAAATTTTGGCTGATAATTTCCAAAAGTGAAGGAAAGTTCAGTACCACATCTTTCTCTTTCTTAACTTAAACCTTATCTGCAATATAAATCCAATTTTGACATGCATGAGGAAGAATATTTGACATCTGTATTCCTAAAATGGCATAAAATGAGAATTTTAGTTATGTAATTCTTTAAGAATTTTGAAACATCCTTAACATCTTGATTTAAATAAATATACTGAAGTCAACCTTTGAGTGCATACTAGAAAACTTAGTAAGTTGATTCTGGTGGATACGTTTCAACATTACATTCATTTGAAAATGAATTGATCACATCTGGAGGGACAGAACCAGGCCTCACAAGGAAGTGATCTCTGTGTGGAAACCAGTGCCATGTGCAGGCTGCTGCTGGAGTCACACCCAAGCCTATCTCTGTGAGTCAGTGTCATTTGCAGACCTGGAGGGAGAGAACCACCTCACCGGGAGGTGATCCTCACCTGGAATCCATTTGATTTTCATTGTTTTCTTGAGTTGGGTTTTATTCTTTTTTGTTTTGTTTATGTTAAATCTGATGTCATGAGCAGCTATTTGCAAGATAGCAAGACATTATGAAGTCCTTTATTATACTCATTGTTCTGTTTTTATTATTTCTGTTCTATTGTGTTCTATTTGATTTTTATTATGTCTGAGAGGTATCTGCAGCTATTTTGAAGACAATAAAAGGCATTATGGCAGGTAAGTATTGCTGATTTTGTAATTTTTTGAAGTCCTGTCCTGTATCACTTATATTGGTTTTCTTTTGATTGGTTTTATTCTGTGTTATTTTCCTTGGTTATTTCCTTGTTATTTTCCTGTGTTATTTTAAAGAGGATAAACTCTTTAAAATAAAGAAAAATGAATCAAGACACATCAGAGAGTAAGTGGAGAAATCATATACAAAATAAGTTATTGAAAAAGTTAAGCTCAGTAACAATTATAGACTCCCCCCAATTTTCCTATTTCTCCATTTTGCCTGTGATTGATATTTTGTGATTTTCTCAGCTGATTTCAAAGAATACCTACAATAATATAAATAATAAAAATTCAGTGCTATAGTTAGGCTCACAGATATGTGATATGAGAAAATAAAAAAGTAACAACAAGTATAGTGTTTAAAATTTGTCCTAACCATTCGTATCTCAAATGAAAAGGAAACATACATATTCTATGGTTTGGAATTCTTTTGTACTTCATTTTTTAGAAAAGTTCACTGCAAGCACTTAGCTGAAGTGCAAGATTTTTTTTTTTAAAACAAAGCTAAGCATTAAGCTCATGAGTTGCATATAAGTCGAAAGAAATATCCTGCTTTCCCTTTACACACTAGACAAAAATGACAATATTGATTTTAGAGGCTGAAAGTGAAGCTAAGCAGCCTTATACCAATTCTCTACTTGCTTTTAGATGCCATGTCATGGTCAACTGAGAGAACTCAGGCAGGGTAGCAACTGGTGTACCACTCAACCAGTATACTTTAAAAGGTTTTTTTTTTCCTGAGGTGAATATTTACTGCTAGGTTTATCATAATAGAAAAAAAAAAAACTTCAAAGAACAGAATATTAGCCATTGAGTTACAGAGACCAGCAGTATATGATATTCAGGCTACATAAATAGGGTACTTGCTGTGGAAATTCAGCACAATGCTTTCTCTTCTGCTGAGAAACACCTAATGACTCAGTGATTATTTATGGATATCGGCACAGCTGGTTTTACCCCCACCTTCCTGTCCACCTGCAGACAGGAAGAAGCACAGGCACTTTGGGGTGAGGCTGATGGTGGAAATTTACCCCTGTGCATAGACCAAAAATTAGGTGGACTCCTCAGAGTCCCAGCATTTGGGTTTTTCCTGCATCATTGTTGATCTTTCCCCTGGGAACATTTTTAACCCCATTCAGTCTTTCCTTCATTATTAGCAGGGAAAAAGAAACCAAGTAATTCTGACTGGGGAATGCACAGTCTTCTAAAGTGTGTCATGAAATCTGGGGCCAAGTAATCTGTAGTAAACCTTTCGGATTTACAGGAAATAATAGCATTTCTGGGTCACATGACTGGGGTACCTCTGCACTTAATTGTACCCTAGCTGATGACAGTTAGATCATCGGTGAGTTGGAAAGGCACATCTCCCTCTTTATATAATTGTTCCTTACAATTATTTCTGAATTCTGGGTCTGGAAGTGACAGTTTTTGTTTTTATTATGCTATGTTTAACCAACAAAAATGCTCAGCTTTTAATACTAAAAAAAGATAATGAAGTGTTTATTTACAGGGGATAAAAATTGAGAAATGAACTCCAAGCTAGCAGCACTTTATAAACCACCCAAAATAAAGAATATTAAACTTATTCTTGAAAGAAAACAAAAGCAAGCTACTATGCATTTTAACAAATTTCAATAATGAATGTTGATTTTGAATTTTGAGTGACAATGGTATTCTTTGCAAGAAACTTTAAAACTTGGAGAATTAGGAATTTTCCTAGCTTTCTGATACTATCAGAAAGTTTTGTTTCAGCTTTCTTCTGGACCCAATCAGATTTTACATGAACATAAGACTTACTGGTGAGGGAAAATAAAACACATTGTTTTTAAATTAAAGAAAAAAACACTAAAATACATTTTAGAAGCATCAATTCAATAACTGACAAATACTGTTGATACACATTTCCCCCCAAGCCTGAGTGATTTATGAAATCATAACTTTGTGAAATATTTTATGAGAACTGTTTCTTCCATTTATTCATTCCAAAGGAAACCATAGTAATACTATTTTACATTTTGATGTAGTTTGCAAAAGGATAAAATGCAACAAAATATTTACTTATGAGTGAATGGTTGAATAATAATTATTCTTGTTATTTATGCTACTTTTGCTGATTTTTAATGTGAATGGTGTTCTAGTGTTGCTTTCAGTGGATTTTTAGTTTCTGAGTATTATTAGTCAGTTTTTCTTTTTGCTAATAGTGGCATAATTGTTGCTTTCAATTGTTTTCATTGTAAGTCACTATCTAGTTTGTCTTCCTGTTGTCAACATTACTGCAGTTGAATTTTTCCTTCTTGAGGAGTGCTAGAGCTCAAGATTTTAAAGAAGTTTGAAAAACAGTGTTTCCTTAATAAAAGCAGAAGAGATACTCATGTCAGTAAATATGTTAGTCTCAGTACAGAAAAATAAGATATTTTTAAAAATTTTATTTAAAGAAAGACAAAACAAAACAGAAAACAGGTAGAAATAGTACATACTTTCAAAGGAAAAAATTAACAGTAATAAATCACTAGTTGATATTTACATATTGTCCTCTTACAAATAATTGTTCAAGATACGCAAGTGGAACATGTAAATGGGAATTCAAACAGGGAAACTGCAAATAGTTCTGTTCAACTATCTAATAAAACCTTAGCAATATGGTTGTCAATCCTGTACACTTAAACATACATGCATTTATCCATATCTTCATTTATGTTGAGATTAAACAAACCAAAGCAGATTAAAAATCACTCTGAACAAAGAATAATAATATTGCTGTATTTCACATCATGATGCTCTAGAATCAGCATTGGGGAAAAATAAGATATTTAATCAATAATTTAATGCAAAGATACTGAAGTAGATGAAATGCTAAAGAATTCAAGAGACTAATTTTAAAATGTTTAATGACTTCAAAGAATATACAAGGACACAGATGAATGAATTAAGGAAAGCAGTGCAGGATAGGATAAGAAAGAATATTTTAGCAAAAAAATAGAGATTCTGAATAATGAAACATTAATCATAAATCAAATAAAATATTCACCAACAGACAGGAACAAGAGGATGAAAGGAGATGAAGATAAGACTAAGAAACTTGCAGACACCAAAAAGGAAAAAAAAATTCCCAGGGAACTGAGAACTAAACATCCAAGAACTCTAGGACACAGTTAAAAGACCAAACTTATTTCTTGTATTTGATAAGGTGACTGGTGACATAAAAATATATTTAATAAAATAGTAGAAAGATCCCTAAGTATTTGAAAATATATAGACATCCAGGTATAGGAGAAATTTAAAACCCTAAGAAGGGCATGGTCAGAATAGATAGTCTTTACCTCAATATGATAAAAGCCATCTATGACAAACCAACAGCCAGCATCATATTCAATGGTCAAAAGCTGAAAGCTTTCACTCTAAAATCAGGAACAAGACAAAGCTGTCCACTATCATCACTCATCATCAATATAGTGCTGGAAATGCTAGCTAGAGCACTTAGACAAGCGAGAGAAATAAAAGGAATAAGGATAGAGGAAGACATTAAACTATCATTATTTGCAGATGACATGATACTCTACATGGAACACCCACAAAACTCCATTGAAAGACTTCTAGATGTAATAACCAAATTCAGTAACGTAGCTGCATACAAAGTCAACACTCAAAAATCAGTATCATTCTTGAACACAAAAAATAAACTCACAGAGAGAAATAGAGAGACCACATCCTTCACAATAGCATCCAATAAAAATGAAATACTTAGGAATCAATGTAACAAAGAAAATGAAAGATCTATTCAGTGAGAATTATAGCACTCTAAAAAAAACAAATCAAAGAGAATCTCAACAAATGAAAAGTCATTCCTTGTTCATGGATAGGAAGAATGAACATTGGGAAAATGGCCATTCTCCCAAAATTGTTATACAGATTTAATGCAGTTCTAATCGAAATATCATTAACATACCCCTAGATCTTGATAAACTATTCTTAAAGTTAATCTGGAACTAGAAGAGACTTAGAATAGCAAAGGGAATTCTGGGTAACAAATATAAGGCAGAAGACATAACAATATCTGACTTAAAATTATATTACAAAGCCACTATAATAAAATCAGCATGGTACTGGCAAATTAACAGACCTGAGGATCAATGGAACAGACACAAGTACAAACATACTCAGCCATCTTATAGTTGACAAAGGGACAAACACATTCACTGGAAGCAAGCCTCTTTTTTAAATAAGTGATGCTCGAAAAATAGCTTTCCACATGTTAAAGACTTAAACTGGACCCATATTTATCACCATACACTAAAGCCAAAATGGATCAAAGATCTAAATATTAAGACAGAAACACTAAATCTATTGGAAGACAAAGTAGGTAGAAATCTTGAGGACCTAGGAATAGGCAGAGAATTCATGAAGAAAAACCAAACTGCATGGAAAATACTTCAAAGAATAAGCAAATAGGATCTCATATTATTAAAAATTTTCTGCACATTCAAAGAAATCAACAAAGCAAAAAGAAAACCCACAAATTGGGAAATTATTTTTTCCAACTGTCATTCTGAGAAAGGGAAATTATTTTTTTCCAACTGTCTTTCTGAGAAAGCATATTTAAAGAATTGAAAAAAAAACACAGCATCCTCCCAATTCAAAGATCTAATATAAAATGTCCATTTGAAATGAATACCTAATCTCAGATGAAGAAACACAAATGCCAAATAAATATATGAAAAAATGTTTAACATCACTGGTCATTCGAGAAAATTAAAACAACACTGAGATATTATCTCACTCCAGAAAGAATGGCTGCCATCAAGAAATCAACAGATAACAAATGCTGGAGGGGCTGTGGGTAAAAGGCAACACTTCTACATTGTTAATGGGAGTGTAGAGTAATAAAACCTCTGTGGAAATCAGTGTGCAGGATCTTCAAAAAACTCGGACTAGAGATTCCATTTGACCCAGCTATTCTCCTTCTGGGTATTTTCCCAAAAGAATTGCAAACATCATACCATAGTGACATGTGTGCACCTATGTTTCTAACTGCAAAATTTGTGGCAGTTAAAATTTGGAAACAATCCAAATGCCCATCAACTGAGGAGTGAATAAAAAAAGATGTGGTATTTTTATACAATAGAGTACCACTCGGATATAAATAAGGATAAAGTAGAGGCTTTTATAGATAAATGGATGCAACTAGATACCATACTTATAGGTGAAATCATCAGACTCATATGTGTAGACACTATTTTCTCACTAGTGTAAGAAAGTGAAAGTAAATAAGATCTAAATATTACAATAGACATAGGGAAAAGGGAAGAATGTGTTCAAAGAGAAATCATACTGTTTTGTCAATTTTGCAAGGCTGTATCTGGTAAGCAGAGTGACTGTTTTGAAGATACTAACATGAAATATGACAAACATTATTAAATTCCTATCATCTTGTTTTGAAATCCTGTATTACTACTGTCTTTTTCCTGTTGTTGTTCACCTTCGGCTTTAGGTACTTTGCTGTTGTTGTTATTCATGTTTGCTTTTTTATTTCTTTGTGCTTTTTTCCTTTAAAATAAAAAATAAAAATATGTATAATGGACCCTTTTGCTTCCTCATATTGTTAAAAAATGCAGGTACAAATATTTAAAAGAAATACAAGGTATTGTAGCATAATATCTACTGTACAAATTCCTCTCACTAGAATGAAAAGCAAAGTGAAAATCTCTGAGGATAAAAAAATGAGAAATTATAAAAAGAGGAATAAATAAGGTGATGGAAATTAGGAAATGGAAATATAGCAAAACCTTATTTGATAACAAAGTTCTGATAATTGGTTGAAAATCAGTGAGCTATCTGTACAAATTGTATTTAAAATTTATTCAAAATAAATCTTTGACAAAACATGTTGTGAGGAATAAAATGTTTTAATAAAACATGATCATTGAGCCTGTCAATATGTAATGTGATATTGATAAGTTACATAATTTGAGTTCCTATGTACTGAACAGAAGAGAAACAATATATAATGATAAGATCTGTTAATAATATAAGAAATAGGAAAATCACCTTGTAGTTAGAAAATTAACTCTACATTTCTCAATCCTTGAGAGAAAATACCTAGCTTATTAAGGGTTAAAATTACCTAGCTTATTAAGGGTTTAATTGATACATGTGTTACTGTATATATAGCTCAAATTTCATACAGGTTGAACATCTTTAACTCAAAAGTCTTCAATCTAAAATTTCTTCAAAATTTTAAAAATATTAATCAGCCAAAATGCCTCTATGAGCAGAAAACTCCATATCATGAAACTTTGTTTCATACACAAAATTATTAAACATTGTATAAAATCACCTTTAGACTACGTGTATAATGTATATATGAACTTGGGTTCTATTCTGAAGATATCTCATATATATGCACATTTACCAAAATGTGAAAAAAATCCCAAATCCCAAACACTTGTAGTCCCAAGTATTTTGAGTGAGGGAACTTAAACTGTGTAGTTCCAAAAAGTACCAGAAAAATGTAACTGTAGTATCGGGAAGCTCTGCCAGGAGCAGTCCGCAGTGCTGCCAGCTCCAGGCGGTGGAGACCTATGGGGCCCTGATAGGGATCACAACTCGGGGAGATTGGAACTGGTTGCAGCCCCTGTTCTTAATCTCATCTGCTGTGACAGCGTTTAAGACAGTTACCTTATCCAGTGGATCCTCAGCTCACACATTTCTGCCACCATAGAACTCAAGTGCTGCTCCTGAGCTGCAGGTGAGACCAGAGGACAAGGCAAGGGCAGCTCCAGGGGGCTCTGTCCGATCATCAGCTACATGCAGAGTTGTGTGCCTGCCTGTGATCCTGGCCATGTTCCATCTGGAAGGTTAGACTAAGTTACAGAGAGAGTGCAGAAGACCTCATCTCAGAAGTGCCAAGGTGTCCCTCAGGGCTCTTGTGACAGCACAGAATGGGACTGAAAGGCCTGGGGCCCATATTTGCTACTTAGGTTATTCTGCAAATTTCTTTTTTCCTGCACATGCACCTTTTGTCTCACACTGGTGGTAACTGAGAGAGTGAGAGTGCAGGATTCATGGCCCTTTACCCTGGATCCAGGTTTTTTTGTTTTTTGTTTTTTTTTGTTCCCAAGGAGCTTTCTTTACTACTCCCTGCCCCACACGCAGTGTGTCACCCTTCACTCCAATTCATACTTGAAACTTAGAACTATGTGTGATAGATGAGTACATGTGGATTTGGCAATGACGTGTGTGGGGGGACCCCAAGCTAGCGGTTCCCATGTCCTCCCCTCCCAGTACCCCAGCATAGGTAGGCTGCACCATGCAACCTTCCTTCTTTCTCTGGGTAACTCAAGTGAGACAGGGTTGGGGCCTATGAGAGGAACACAGCCACAACCCCAGCTCCTGACTCCTCCACTCCACACAGGAGCCTCGCCTCTTAGGTTGGCCGCCCTCCTTTCAGAGCTTGGCACTTATGCCCCCGGGAAGAAGGAATAGTCTCTGATAGTCAAGATTATATTCTGGCCATGATGCTGACACCTTTTCTAGCATCTCCCTCAGCTCCTGAGATTCAGGAGGGTAAGTGCTAATAATCTCTAGGGGATCTTGCCCAACTCAGCTGTCTGCATAAGCTGTTTTCCCATCTGTGAAGGGAGAGGAATAGGCCATTCTCCTGGTTTTTTTTCCTTCCCCCTTAACATTCTCTTTTTATATCAGGATATGAAGCCCAGGAGCTGCCCATTCTTGTCTCCTTCGAGAACTGGTATGATCAACCCAGATCCACAGAGGATGGTTTCTTAAAACTGGATCGCAGAATATCTCTGTTTCTGAAAGCCAGTTTGTGAGTCCTGAACCTCCTTCCAGAAAGTCAAGGAGCCTGGGGCTTTTAAAACAAGTCCCTGATGTGTGTAATGTTCCTGTTGAGTATTACCTGTTCCTGAATGAGCCTGTAGTCAGTGTTGTTGGAGACAAAACTACAAGTTTGCTGGACACCTGTCTCTCCTAGGTTCCCCTGTCTCAGGTCCTCCACCGAGGACGGGGATCTGACAGAGTCAGACTGTCAGGGAGGAGACTTCTGTCCCACATCTCCAACACCAGGTTTCCATGCCCTGCCATCTACTGTGGGGTCAAACAAGGATCTCTTGTTTTTGCTGAATCCAGGATCTAATGGAGAAATGATGGCGCATGCCACGAGTCAGGAAACTATAGCTTGTGAGGCACATGTGACCACTACTAAATTAGCACATCAGGGAAAATATAACTTCCTCAGATGTAAGGGCAGTAATAATAAAATACAGGGATCCCAAATTCCAGGCCACATGTCATAAAGCGAAGCTGACACCCTGCACAGGGGAATAATTTCTTTGCTGGCTCCACATTGTACTGTCTTCTCACATGGGTGTGGTGGAGACAAAATAAGGAAATTTAGAGCCTGATGTTGAAATGCATACCTGAAAACTCAACCACTTGGGAGGCTGAGACAGGAGGATTATAGTTCCAGACCAACTGCAGCAACTTACCATTACACTGTTTCAAAAACAAAAGGCCTAGGGATGTGGTAGAACAACTACCTAGCATGTACAAGACTCTGGGTTCAGTGCTGCATTCTAAATCACACACACACGCACACACACAAACACAAATATATATGTATTTTTTTTAGATTTTTTTCAGAACAGAACAATTTAAGCAACACAGTATTTCACTACAAGACAACCCAATATAACAGTAACTCCCATAATGTCTCTTTCTTTGAAATAGTTGACCATACCTTCATATATGACAGTATCAAACATAACAAAATAGTATAAAACCATTCAAGAGAATGAAAGTATTATAGGGCATTCAGAATCAAGTAACAGAAAATGAACAATGGCTACTATATTTATCTCATTGTCCATAAAATTTTGTTTATACTATCACACAAAATAAAATTCAATAAGATACAACATGAAAGAACCAATGGACTCAGAAGAACAAAAGCATGGTAGGACTTCAAGCAAGATGATATTAAATCAGCACTGGCTATTATAATGTCTTGTTTTCTTCAAAATAGCTGTTCATGCCATCACAGATAATAAAATCAAGCAAACCAGGATAAAACCATTCCAACTAATGAATGAAAACACTATCAGACTTCAAAGTAATGTAATGGGGAATCATGATTATCATACACACAAATATATTTGAAGGAAAAAGTAGCATAAGTGAATCAAAGATTAGACATTGTGAGGTTTGGGCTGATGCAGTTGTCCTCAACTCACAGCAAAAACTGTGTATTAGTGAGTGAGAAGTACTAGTGAACAAGAGAGAATGAGAAGCTAGGTGTGCAGCACTGCGATGTGTTTTCCAGCGTCCCTTTCCCCTCCCTGAGCATAGCAGATACAGGTAGGAACCAGTTTTGCAATGCAGTGTGAGCAGGTGAGACAGAGGTAGTCCCAAGCATCAGCACAGCTTGGAAGGGGACACTGCAGCTGGACCCCAGTAGAGCTTCTCCCTGGATCTGGCTCCTGAGTGGATATTGAAGATGAGGAGTGGTGAAGACTACTTGGCTAGAATGTAGTCAGTACCTGAACCTTCTATAAACTTAATTAGTTTAGCAATAATACTCCTTTCTTGATATCTGATCAACCTTGATATCTGATTTTGCTCTTTCCTCACCATCTCTATCTCACATCTTCAGCAAGAATAACATCAGGTGGGTTTAATCAGAATTTCAATACCTTTAATGTTCCCTTTTAGTCATCTTCCGTCCACTGGCCCCACCCTGCTCCTTGGTGCAAGCTCCCACATGCCCATGCTGCATTCAGAGTCCAGCACAAACTCTCTCCCATTGCAAGACCTATTGCAGTGGCTGCTGCACTTACGGATATGGTCCTGAATACAATCTACCATACTTTAACAACTATTGTTGAATACTTTTTTCTTTAACAGAAGAAACTAGATCATCTTAGTTATTTTCTTTTGCTGGGACAACCCAAAATTAAATAACAAGAGGTTTATTTTAACTCACAGATTGTGGAGGTATCAGTCCATAGTTGGCTATCTCCAAACTAGGGCAGCTGGCAGAGGGGCATGCATGAGGAGAAACAGGCCAGGGCAAGGCAGGCAGGAAGCAGCAAGAATAAATTTTTGGATTTTTAAAAACCCTACCCAGGCTAGCATTTGTTTGCTGCTATCCACATCCAAGATGGGCATTTCTATTATCCATACCCACAGCTATGCTAAACCAATCAGTGGATTAATTTAGTAATCACACACTCTTAATTCACATTCAGATCCAGTTAGCTCTGAAAAGCATCACTCATGAGCTTGTGAGGCTGTAGAGGAACAATTAGATACAAGTCTTAACATACATCAACAGGAAGGGAACATTAGAAATGGAGGTGACATATGTGAACCATAAGGTTCAAAATATACAATAGTCACTGTGAAATGGGAGGAAACTGTTCAATAAAAAGAAGAAACTAAGATAGGGGAAAAGAGAAAGGATAGAAGGGAAAAGAAAAAAATGCAAGTTAGTTATACCATTAGTGTCACTGAGTTCACTGAATAGGAAAGGTTGTGCTAATATTGATTGAAGAAATTTTTATGCCCATATTTTGTACTTGAGTGACTAAAGATAATGATGTGTAATTTATCAACAATTGTTACTTTTTCATTATTTTGTTATGAAAATTTGTTTTACCTTTTCTTCTTAATATTAACAAATAAAGTAAAAAAGAGCAATGGAGGCTTTTATGAACATCATTTATCTCAAGGTTGAGGTATCAGGTATTTAAGGGCTGGTAGTCTTGAAAAAGTAAGAAAAGGTCATGTACTAAAATGCTAGTCTGTTATCTAAATTCTAAAAGCTTTTCTTAAAGTGACATGATTATATTATATCAAAGAGAAAACAGACCTCCATTGATCTGATCAGAAATAGGAGTGCTTGGAGACAGTGCCTGGGTATCATAGAAGTCCAGATACAAGGCAAGTCATTCCCATGTGACCCATGATTCATGTGGCATTGAGTCATCTTAAAATTTAAATAAATTGTTGTCACTCTTGTTTAAATCCCATCTTCCCAACAAAGCTCCTATGAAAGCCAAGCAGACATATAGTAGCTTGTGCTGAAAACCCTTCCCATTTCATTTGATGGCACTTTCCAGTACCTGTATTTACTCAACTTCTAAAATACTCTGATTATTCAGGACTCAAAACCTTTAGTCATGAAGTTCTTCATTTGAATGGCTGTCATTCTTGTTTCAGGCTTCTGAAGGGCCCTGCATACCATCCTCCCTAATCTTATTCTTTTTTTTTTTTTTTTTTCTTATCTTTTGGAGACAAAGTCTTGCAATGCAGTTCAGGCTGGCCTTGACTCACTTTGTAGCCCACGTTGGTCTTGAACTTGCAATGATCCTCCTACCTCTGCCTCCCGAGTGTTGGGGTTACAGGAGTGCACCACCCATGCCTGGTTTCCCAAACTTATTCTCTCATGTCACTCACCACACTTAAGGCCAGTGTCTAAACCTATTTGAATGTATTTAACTTACTAAACAGCCACATGCATAAATAATAAATAATTCAGGAGAGAGATGACAAAGGTTTAAATAAGGAGAAGAGTGATTGAAAACTAACAGGCAGAACACTACCAGAAGAGTAGTAAGGGAAGACATCTGAGGTTCTACCCAAGTTGAGGAGGCTTGTGTTCAGGTTATGGTGACATTCATGTAGAAAGAGAATGTGACCAAAGTACATTTCGATGAGTGGGATTGTTGTAGGCAGCTGAGTTACACAGAAATATTATAGGTAGGCAGATAAGGCTGAGCCTTTGAAGGAGCCACTGCAGATGAGTAGATACCTTTCAACCTTGGAGAAGATAGACACCTCCCTCTGTTGGCCATATATCAAGACAAAAGGAAACAAATGCATCTGCACTCTAAGGATGAACATCAGGGACTGACATTTTAAGTAATAGCAATCACCAAGATACCTTGATCACCTTGAGGAATCAAAGCCAGAAGCCACTAATCCAACCGCCTGCAGGCAAAGGCCCTGTTCCCCCTTGCTACTTGATGCACTTCCCTATTTGATCCCGATTTAATCAATCTTACCTGAACAATTATACTCATAATCTTATTGGTTGATCATAACTCTGTCCCACCTCATGACCACCTTGCTAGTTCCCATTTTTTCCAACCTCTGACCTATCTCATCTCCTGGTTTTGCTCTATAAAAGTCCCTAGAAAATACAGGGCAACCCATTCAAGACCTCTTCTGTCTCTCCTTCAGACAGCCTTTTCTCTCTAAAAATATATTCTGCTCTTAACCTCCATTTTCCCTAACATCGAGTCTTTGTTTTTGGAGAACATGAACTGGACATCAGCAGTTTGGGATTTTCTTTCCCCTATATCAGGATGATGAACAGGGGTGGACTGTCAGGGATAGAGATTTGCTGTGAGGGATAGGATTTGCTGTGAGGGATTCCACTGGGATGCCCAGTAGAAGTTGACAGAAGTGTGTAACTCAGTAGAAGCTGGAGATAGGGAATTGGGTGATACTACATATGTGTAGTACTTGACGTTTGATGTAGAGATTACTTGATGAAAAAGCTAAACCTAACCACATTAAATATACTATACAAATGTGTTTCCAAAACAAATCGAAAGGACAAGGAGAAACCCAGAAAGAGAGGTGGTTACAAAGGTGAAGACAGGAAGTATCTAGAATGCTATAAGACCAAATGTCTGAGAGGTTGAAAGTAGAACACGGAATTGGCAATGAGTAATTACCAGCTTCCCTTGGTGAGACACTTAGTGACCTGAGGGGGGAAAATGAAGAATCAGTAGGAAGGATCATCCAAGTTATTAAAATACTCCCAGGCTGTAGAAGTTACTGAGTGGTAGAGCTCACTCATGGATGGATAAGACTCTGGGTTAGTTTCTCAGCAATAATAAGCAGTAATAATGATTAAATACAATTAAAAATAGACAAAAGCTGATGGATACAAATGAACATAATAGTAAACTTTATAAAATACAGTGACTATAATGAAGAAGCTCCTGGAGCAATCTTTTGTGGCGCATTTATAAAAGTCTGGGTGGCACACAGAGGTTTGTCCACACTGTAAACATACACTCAACTATTTATATTTCTGTACTTTTTGTATGTTTACTATACCCTTCAGTAAAAAGTTTACTTGCAAGACCTCTGCATGCATGGAAAGTATGGTGATTCATTTAACCTTTCAGCCTCTGACACAGGGAGAAAGGTTACATCCTCTACTGTAGTATCTGATTCTCCAGGTCAGTTATCAATGTCCAGTCAATAATTTTCCTCCCTCTCTCCTCCATTACAGAAACTGGCTACCTGAGAACTTTACCAAGTGAACTATTTGTTAATGATTCGCTAGTCTGCTGTGTAAACTAGCTAACATAAACCACAGAGATGTGTTTCAGCTTCTGGGATTTTAACCCCCTGCCTCCTGAAACAGACACGAAAAGAAGTCAGGGGTAGGGTGTGCGCAGGGTTGGGGACTGTGGGTGTGTGGTGGGCTGGAGGGCTCAGTCCTTTTCTGGCGTAATCTCATAGCAACTTTTGTTTCTTTAACCTATCTGTGCAAATCAGGGAATTTGGGGTTTGTCCCTAAGTGTTCCCCCACAGTCTTCCTAAGGAGACCGCTGTGGGCTGTCCTGGGGCGTCCTGGTGACTTCCCAGGTGACAGGGGTTCCTCATGAGCCTGGAACCCTGCCAGTCTTTGGTGGTCAGGCCCCCAGGCACTCAGCACTCCCGCGTTCCCATGTGAGAGGAAGCTGGGCACGGAGGGCTGGGCAGAGGCTGCTTCCTGCTTTAGGGCGCCTGCAATCGGAGCTCTGCCTCAGGAGCATTTGCCGTGGGTGCAAGGTCCATCGCTGCTGCCTGCTGCCCCTGGCGTTGGCCCCCGACTACGCCCTCCCAGGCCAGGAACTGAGCCCGGGGAGGGGAGCTGCGGGAGCACAGGGTGCAGCCCAGGTAAGGACATTGCTGCGGCCTGTGTCCTCAGAGTCCTTGATGGCCAGCAGGAGGGGATGGGGAGTCACGGAGTATCTGCCTGGAAAAGGAGATGGGGAAGGAAGCAGCCAGGACAGGAGTTAGGGCCACTTACAGAAACCGCCATGATGACCGCAGGTAGCAAAGCACATGCTCTCCTCTGAGAGCTCTCAGAACCCGCCATTGGCTAGAACCACTGCTTTGGTAGGCCCAGAGATCAAGCAAGCACTTTCCTTTGTGCAAATCTGTGAAGGTAAATATAGGTGACAGGAGATGCAGAAACACTCCCTGAGCGTCGGAGCTACTGCAATGAACGGGGCGTTTGTTAATGCTAGCATTTTGAAAGACTTGTTCAATCTATTTTTTCTTATTTCCAAGATATAGTATGTCCACAGTTTGTGTGGTCTGATAAAAAGTTATTTGGCCCATTTTGTAATTGTTCTGTAAATAATTGAGTTTTAATGATTAACTAAAAATAATCATCTTTTTTTTACAATATGTATTCCAAGAATACTGAAAAAGTAAAAATAATACAGAAACATTAAGACCAGAAAATGATGAGTCTGCTAGTTAAAAATGTAAATATTTAATGTTGCCTCTTTTTATTTTCTTATCTAATAGCAGAAATATACTACCTTGTGACTCTTTTAGAGGAATACACAGGGGTCACAGTAGACAATGTTCAGTACTTAAGTAGTCAAAAACTATGTCAAGAGAGAACTGTATTGCTTACTGTGGCAAAAACGTTGGATTGGAATGTTTTAGAGAAGGTTGAGGAACCCAGGGATGACCCTCCCACAGGTCTTACAGACTTGCAGGAAAGTGAAGTTTGTCCTTTAAAAAATAAATACTCATCTCTTCTCAGAATGTGAAACAAAACTTGATAATCTGCATGATTTTGTCTCCGAGTTTTCTTTTGTTTTGTTTTCAATAATGGTTTTATTGGGACGTAATTTACTTTCCACACAACTCACCAACTCAAGCACATAATTCTGTTGTTATACGCGTATTCAGAATTATGCTAGTCACACTTCCATCATCATCTCTCCCTAAAACCCTTACTGGTGAGTAGTTATATCCTATTGATTGGGAGTTTGAGAAAAGTGAATATCTAATTTTGGAATTTGTAGCAACTTATTTGCGGAGCTCAACATAGTATTGGGATAATCATGTTCAAAGTTAGTACTGCACTAGTTTAAATTGGGGATGGGATGATGTATGGAGCAAAACTGATATTCCACTTTCTTCTCTGTACTTAGCATCCTGAGTATCACCTTCCCCCAGATACATACAGCATCATGTGGTAGTGTACACCTATAATCTCAGCTACTGCAGTGAATGAGGCAAAAATTTTTTTACAAGTTTGACATTAACCTGAGCAAGTTAAGGAGGTCCTGTCTCTAAATAAAATTGGTTGGGGATGTAGCTCAGTGGTTGAGCCAATGCCTAGTTTGTGCAAGTCCCTGATAATCCTTAGTGCTGAAAAAAAAAAAAAAAAAAAAAAAACAAAAACAAAAAAACAAAAAAACAAAAAAGCTAAGATATATGTGGACTTATCCTCTAGAGAAGATCAGTTCCTTCTCATTCTAACAGTGACTCACTCTGCAAGACTTCTTTATACCCTAGGGTGGAGAAGAGAATGAACAGAAACATAAGAAGGGACAACAGAGTATTTGGAAAAATAAAATAGTTTATGTTAAGCACAGTTTGGAGTGACTTAGATATTGTATGCTTATAGAGTAATAAAAAGAGCTTGCCCTTAATGTGAATTTGAGTGTTTACTGTGTGTATATGTATTTTATAACCATCATCATGCTCAAACATTAGGTGACATCATTTTAGTTCTTTACTAAAGAAGGTAATAGATGAGGATGTTGAGATTTCTCAGCATCACTCATACCTGGGACAGGGTAGGGACTAAAGGTGTAGGTCAGGGTTAGGGTGTATTCTTTGTGTGTGTGTGAGGTAGTGGTAAAAACCTAAGGACCAAAAATCAACAGTATGAAAGCAAAAGAAAAACAGAAATAACCACCACCAACAATAAACAATCACTAGAAAGCAAACCTATATGGAAGCCTTCCAGGCATTTGTTTTAGTCCCATTTGTATAGATGAGGGAGGTGAGTCCACTAGATACAAAACTTCACTAAAGTTTATGTCTTTCTGTTTGTCTGTGTACCCATACTTGGTGCTCTTTCCTTCCCTTCTTCATTTCCTCTCTATCCCTCTCCTTTCTTGTCTTCTTGCCCTCTTTTCTTCCTCTTTGCAGGTCTCCTACACCATGTCTGTAGAAGAGCTCATCATAAAGACATGCAAAGGGCAGGAAGGAGAGTAGGTGTCTTCAGAAGTGGATGAAAAGTTGTTTTTGTGGGACGACTGAGTATGTGTGTTTGTCAGGAGTGATCTGCATTTTATTTGGGAATCCCAGAAGTGAAATATGGGACATTAAAATTAATTCAGTAGTAGTAGTTAGATTAGGTGATTTTTAAGAGAAAAATCCTGACAAGGTATTTTTTGACCTATCTGCCTCCTTATTTTAATAAATAACTCATTCCCAATGCCTACTTTTTCTTATTGAATACAGGAAGAACAGAGTTGCTAACCTGGAAAATAAGATTTGCCCATTATTTCAGTGCATATTCACTACGGTAGGGAAGGCCAAGACCCTTGACTTTGGGTTCCACCAACCTGCCATCTGACTTGGATTTACAATCCTTCCATGACAGAAAGATAATATTACTGTGGTATAATATACAACACATGTGATCTTTGTCCCTGTGCGTGTTACAGAGCTCCTAGAATCCTCGGAATCTCCTGAGTGACAGGAATGTCTTTTGGTATTCATAATGAGTTTCACTCCCAAGTCTCCTGCTTGCTAGAAAAGTGCTTTACCACTGAGCTACTGTTCTACCAGAGAGGCCAGTTTGATGATACCTGAGTTTAAACTAGAGCTAGTTGGGCTATACAATGCTTCTCAATAGCTTCAGGGTGAGGATAGTCTGCAGAAAGACCTAGGAATTATAGGGCTAGAACATTTATCCCCACTCATGGATCTCTGGAAAAGGGAGTTGGGTCTGGAGATTAAACTCTATGAAACTTCTAAACAGTGAGATTAGATGAGTTTCTCCCTGATGAATGCATGCATATGTGGAGAGGAGGAACTCCCAGTTCTACTGAAACAGAAACCCTCTTGCCAAGCACACTTTCTGAACTCCTCTTCTGTACATCCTTGATATTCTGGTCATTCACTGTCCCAACCCGCGGGTAAGTCAACAGAAATCCTAGAGGGGGCTGGGGATTTGGGAGAGACAAGAGAAGCGAAGAATGGAGACAAGACAGTGCTCTGATCAAGCCTTGTTTATTCAAAGAAAGAGTAATGAATATAGAGGGTATTGGGTTCTGACATGTCAGCAGGTACCTTAGCAACAGCGGGAAGTTCTAGCGAGACTGGAGGCTATAGGGTAATCTCAATCTCCCGCACGCAGGCCCATAAGGCAGGTTAATTAGCATAATCACTGCATGGGCTGAACCACAGGGACATGTGACAGGGTAGGTGAGGAGAGATGGAAACTTAATTACCAAATAGAAATTTAACATTAAGATGCCTGTTGTCTTATTAACATAAGATGAAGGCCAATTGCAGGGTTTCCTACAGGTCTCCCTTTACTTTAAAATATAAGAGGTTGCATCCTTGGGGAGACTGTGCCTGTCTTGGGTCAGGACTCTTTCACACAGGTCCAATTCTGCTTTACCCTTCATTGGAGGTAGGGCAGCCACAGGCCCAGCTCCTGTCTTAGGTGGCAGTTGGTTAGCGTGTGTGAAGTCCAGTTGCCCATCTCTGGTTATCCAGTCTATCACACCAAGGTAAGAAGAATGGAGCAGACATTATGCTTTCACAAAGCATCATCATAATACGGCTTTGCAGGCTCCATGTAATTTTCTCTATCAGCCATTTCAAGCCTGTGGTAATGGACCTGTATAGGTTCATTTTTATGGCATTCACCTGTTGTTTGACAAAAGCCATCAACTTATTAAAAAGGAGGGGGCATGATGAAAGTGAAATTAACAGTCCCAGTAATGGTCCAAGCAAGGGGCATAGGAGTGCCCTAGGCCATGTACAGCCAAGAATCTTTAGCCAAATCAAGGTTAGAAATTTTAAAGGCTATATAAGTGGCTTCTAAGATGTCTCAGGTCTGGGTATCTAGATCAATTCCCATGATTTTGGCAGCACCAGGGAGTGGTAGTGGATTTGAGGGAGCATATTATCTATAATTCGTTAGACTCGTACCTGTACTATATGTTCCCTGATCCTATCCTGTGTTCCGCCACCATCAGAAACATGAATGGGTGGGACCTGGTGCCAGCATACAGGTTTTCCAGGTGTACCAGGACATGAAGCTTGGGCATATTTCTGTGAACCAAGAACTTGTGGGATATGGGACCAATCACTTCTTCCAAAAGTACCTCTGGAAGTTGTTTGCAATATGGCTGCAAAAAAGGTCTTATTGGCTTTTGTGCATTTTTGTACAGAAGTATAGCAAGAAAAGTGCATCAATTATGGAACTCTGTACATACTTCAGGACATGGGTCTAACTGATCTTTTTTTGGGGGTGGTTACAGGAGGCTTGTGGCAACATACCTATTCTTGTGCATAGCCTCCTTCCATTTGGTGGCTGTATTGAAGGTATGCCATCTTATCATTGCAATCTGTCATTCTAGTGTAAGAAGTGGGCTTAGTTTTAACTATACCTCCCTTACAATTACATGGGGAACCGAATAGAGTGGCACTCAGAGCCCTTTCTTTGGGAAAGGGTCCAAAGCTTCCATTTCCTGGCAGCAGTAGAATCATCATAATCCCAAGGGACAGGATCCAGGCTCCCGGTTTCATCATCTGAAAAATAAGACATGGGAAAAGTCTCTCATGGGGCATTTTTCCCCCTGGAGTCATCCATAAAATTATCCTCTATTTGTTGTACTTGACCTATTTGTTTAACCAATCTTTCTGGTAACTATCTTGCAGATTTCATCTCTTTAGAGTGTGTGCATACTAATCCCGGTCCCCAGATAAAGACTGAATCTGGACCATGCCATGAGTTAGTCAGGGGGTCTCTCCATAGTACAGAAGTGAATTGCTTTTGTGTTTCAGCATGCCAAAAATGGGCGGCTGCTGATTTTCCAGTGGCATCCAAATTTAAAAAATTAAGGATGAATAATGCATGAAATAGAATATTTTTAGGTGACCCCCTTGTGGGGTACCATTCCCCCTTTTTTATTTTATCAACCGTGAGTTTTAGGGAGAGCTGTGCCCTTTAAACTATGCCTTTTATATGATGAATATTAAGATGTTCTATCTTTGGAGTCTTTTTTGTAGTTCTTTGCAAAAGGGCCAGTTTCTCTGCAGGTAAAACATTTTTGTTTATTTTTTTGAGATAAGAATTGTTTAACAGTAAACCCTTGCAAGGCAGTAGCTATAGAAAGGCCTTGCTGGTAAACAGTTCCAATGTCAGAGCAAAGGCATATATATCTGGTCTGTTTTGTTTTCGTGAGGTCTAATAACAGCCTGACAGGCAGCATTAGCATTTTCAAAAGCTAATTGCTTTACAAAATCTGTGCCTGCCTCAGCATGGCCAAAGATTCTGCCAAACGTGGTAATCAAATGATCAACAAATTCTGAGAAATGTTCATCAGGCCCTTGCTTAATGTTCATGGGAGTGGAGCTCAAATCAACCTTTGAAGGCAGTTTTTTTATGCTAGAGTAGCTGCCATTTGAATTTGAGTGAAAAGCGCTGGATGGTACTGTATTTGTGCAGTTTTATCTGCATGTTATCTCCATAACATATCAAAGCTCCACCCACCGCCTGGTGGTATCTTTGCAATTCTCTATATATTCTGATTTCCACAAAAGATAGTCCCCTCTGGATAAGGTTGCTCACGCTAATCCTTGCCAATCTATAGGTATAAGCCAATTGTGGGCCAAGGAATAAGACAGCAAGGCTATATGGGGCTTTGGCCCCATACTGTGCCACCACTGCTTTTAACTCCCTTAACTGTTTGAAATTGAAACCGGTTACGGACAGGCTGATCTTCTGCATTCCTTGTTTCAGTCAGCAGGAGAGCATCTAGCTCTGATATGGGGTCAAACCAACGGGTAAAATTAGAAATCATGCCCCTTGGTCGGGGGTGGGGGGGGTGGGGGGGTGGGTCACTGAGCAGGAGAAATCCCGGAGGAAACTCTGGGGTTTGTTTCACTATTCATTTTGAGCTGTGCTATTTTTAGCCTTTCTAATTGGGCTATTAAATCCGGATGTTCTTTTTCCAGTTCAATATGTTCTTTTAAAAGTTTAATTTGGTCTCTTAATTCCTTTCTAGGATTGCAAGTTAAACACTGAAGTGGGAGCAGTAGGGGCCTTACAGTATGGAGGAGGGCACGTGGTGAGGGGGGCTGTGCTAAGGGCTTTGTCTGAGCTGGCACCTGGGGCAGGGCAGTGCTGTAGTGTGCTGAGCCTTGAGGGGGTTGGGCGTTAATTGGCCAATTATGACTATGGTATTTTGCAGCCTTTTCTGCTAAACTATCCCAATCCACATCATTATTGTCTATTTTAGCCTCTAAAGGTAGCTCAGAGTAAAGTTTGTTTTTTGGCTGGGCTGCCTCTAGGTCATAGAGACTGGGTTTTTGCCTTGGAGGCATATCAGTGTTTGTCTGTTTCCCTTTGTCTTTGTTCTCCAAGGCACCATTGATTTCCTCATTATCACTATCAAAGGACATAAGGTCTTCATTTTTGTTGTCTCTTGGTCAGTTTGTTCAATTTTGCCTTTAAGATTTTCTCCTTGTAATATATTTTCACCCTTTTGAACAACATTAGCAATTACTGGATCACTTTGTCTCTGAGTTAAAATGTATTAAGCCCCAATTGACACAACTGCTTAATTTTAACCGTCACTCCTCACCTTTTAGGAAAACTTTCAACAAAAATCTCGTGTTGACTCATTTCTTGTCCCATAATTGCTGTTCACTTACCGAGGTTCAGCGCAGTGTGGCAGGCTCCCATGTTGTTAGGTCCTCTATTTTCTTTTCCTTTTTTCTACTTTGGGCCCACAAACAGTGTCCCTCACTGGATCCCTCACTGGTCCCATGTTGGGGCGCCACTTGTCCTAAACTGCAGGTAAGTCAAAGGAGACCCTAGAGGGAGAGTGGGGATTTGGGAGAGACAAGAGATTCGAAGAATGGAGAAAAGACAGTGCTCTGATCAAGTCTCATTTATTCAAAAATAGAGTAATGAATATAGAGGGTACTGGGTTCTGACACGTCAGCAGGTAACTTAGCAATGCGGGAAGTTCTAGAGAGACTGGAGAGTATAGGGTAATTTGAATCTCCTGCATGTGGGCCCATAGGCAGGCTAATTAGCATAATCGCTGCATGGGCCAAAATACAGGGACAGGTGACAGGCTAGGTGAGGAGAGACAGAAACTTAACTACCAAATAGAAACTTAACATTAAGATGCCTGTTGTCTTATTAACATAAGATGATGGCCAATTGTAGGGTTTCCCACAATTCACCTGTATTTGTCATAATATCTTTTGAGATATATGATATATAGATCATATATGATCATATCATATGATCATATAGATCATATATACACATATATGAACTTCTGAATTCTGTAAGCCATTCTAGCAGAATAATGCACCTTAGAGAGGGTTTTGTGTGAATTGTGACATATAGCCCATCAGAAACATAGATGACATCCTGTTGTTCAGATAAGTGTCTGAAGTACAAGGCTAGTTGTGTCAATGAGTTCTCAATCTGTTTGATCTGCTACTCTCTTCAGGAAGATACTAGCAATGTTTCGGGTGGTGCTGGAGATTAAATCCAGGTCACTTATGTCCATAGTCTGTTTTTTGTATTAAGACAGGGTCTCTCTGAGTTACCCAGGGTGGGCTGGTACTTTTAATCCTCTTGTTATTGTCAGATTTGAATGTAATTACTGGATAATCAGCTGGTATGCATAGAAATTTGCTGTGGGAGACTGGCCTCTAATATCCAATTCCCAATATGCTGTTTGCTGTGAGAGGTGATAGGAGATAAACAGTCCATGTGTGATTCAAAACTATAAAGCAGTGGTCTACTTTGAGTTAAAAACAAAATGCTGTCATTGCTGTTATACCTAAATCAAATAGTACTAATGTGCTCATACCAGTTCACTCAGCCACCTCCATTCTCAAATCAAGCAAGAGATGGAACTGATTTGGCATATGCAGCGTTCATCCATGCCCAAGGAGAAGTGATCAGCCCAGGCCTGTGAGCCCAGTTGCTCCAGCACAACTCTGTTCAGCTTCTTATTCACCAACAGGTTTAAGCCAGTTCTGTCTCTCAGTTTCATAAACAGATATAGACATGCCTCCCCCAGGAAGATGTGCTCAGTCTTGTCCCCCAGAATTCCAACTGTGGAAGCAAAGACTCTCAGAGTATTTATTTCCTTGGCTCATATGTGTCTTGTATTAACAACTGGTGCACTGCAATGAGTACTCCAAGTGGCTTCATTTATCAACAATGAGAAATGTCCACACTTTTCCTGCTACTTCGCCCCATTAGGGAAGAAAGCACAAATATTGCTGAACAGTTTAAAAAACTGAAAGCCTTGTACTGTGACTCCTTTATTACTACGAAAGAGATACCTCTAAAGTTTGATTTCTAACAGGCTCTCCTGGCTCTGATGTCATTTGAATTTTAGCTGATTGTTAATATACCAGAGAACCAAGGAAGAGATGGTTTGCAGAATATAGGTGTGACTGTGATAGGGAAATTTCAAGAATAAATATATCGTGTTAAATCTAATAGTATGCCTCCATTATAAACATTGAAAAGTATTTCTTATTTTAATTTTTACATGATTTTTCTTTTATTTTATTGGTACATTTTCGATGTACATGGTGATAACATTCATCATAGAGAGTTTGTAACTGCACATATAATATCTTGCATCTTCTTTTTTCCCACCCCTCCCTTAACCCCTATTCCCTTATTTGCAAAAGCTTTGTTTACATTTTTCCTTCTATTCTTTTTTTCTTGTCCATTCTTTCCTCCTCTAATACCCTTGTGCTCTTTCTTATTTGAACATTTTCCTCACATTTCCCACTATCAGTTATACATTTTTCGTTCTTATTTACACTTTTAGTTTCTCAAAGCAGACATACTGTGTGGTATTTACACATGTGTGTTCCATTTATTTCAGTTAAAAATATGGTCTTAAAGTGCAACCAACTTAGCTAGAAATGTCTCAAGCCCATCTTTCTTTATGGTGCTCTATTGTTTAAAAAAAACATGTTCTTTATGCATTTAATGATTGATGGGAATTTGGGGCGTTCCATGATTTAGCTGTTACAAATTGTGCTACAATAAATATGGCTGTGCATGTATCAGTGGGATACAATGCTTTTAATTCTTTCAGAAAGATATAAAGAAGAGAAATAGCTGGGTGAAATGGTATCTCTACTGTTAATTTTTTGAGGAATCTCCATACTGATTTTCACTGTGGTTACACCAGTCTACACTCCCATTAACAAAAGAGAAGGGTTTGTTTTTCCTCACAGCCCCACTGGTATTTGTTGTTGTTTGATTTTGTGATAATAGATATTCATTCTGGTGTGAAATAGAATCTCACTGTTTTAATTTTCATCTCTCAAATGACTAGTGATGTTGAATTTTTTTCATATCTTTATTTGCCATTTCTGCTTCTTCATGTGAGGAGTTTCTGTATATTTCAAAGCCCATTTTTGGGTTATGTCTTTAAATTTTGGGAATCTGATTTTTTTTTAGTTCCTTATATATTCTAAACATTAGTCCTTTGTCTGAGGACAGCTGACAAACATTTTTTCCAACACTGTGAATTTCTCTTTACTGTGGGTTGTCTCAACCACTGTTGGTGGTTTCTCTTGCTGTGTGTAATCTTTTTAATAAGATGAGATCCCAGGTGTTGATTCTTTGTGTTAGCTCCCATGAAATTAGGGTTTTGCCCATAAAATCTTTGACTACACCAGTGTCTTCAAGTATTCAACCTATTGTGTCTTTTTCACTATTGGGCTTCTGATGAGTAGGATCTGCCTCATCCCTGAGATATCTTGAAGCCATTTTAAACACTGAATGGATATAAAGTACTTTGCTTATTTTAATGCTAATTTTTCAGCAGTCATACTTTCCTTAGCTCCAACTTTAAATGTGCTTCTTTTCTGACTAAGCTGCACAATTTTCACCTCTTTTGGCTCTGTGTTTTGTGGTTAGTTCATGTTGTAAATCTGATTAAAAGCATGTAATAACACCCTTAACCTGAAATTTTCTTGACAAGATTAATTAGGCCTCTGCCCTTATTCTCACTCTCCTGTAAAGACGCAGGGCTTGGGCCAAATGTAGATAATTTTTTTTTCCTGCTAGAGTATAATACAAATGACCTTTAGTTCAATCCCCAGTGTAGTCCTTGTTTCAAAATGAAAGCTGATAAGCCTGGCATTTACTGTTCAAATTTCTATTAACATTCTGCTCTTCTGAGCTCCAATCAGAATCATTCATCAAGTCCTCATTACAACATTGTAAGGATTCTTTAGTCTGGACCTACAAATATTTCCAAATTCCTCCTGCAAATCCGTTCAAATGACCACTCTACCTGGTCAAATATTGTCACAGCAATGACCCAACTCCTGGTACAAATCTACTGTATTACTCATTTTCCTATTGGTGAGACAGAATGTCTGATACTATAAATTAAAGTAGAAGTTTGTTTTGGCTCATAGCTTCATAGGATCCTGTTCCTTGTAAGCTAACTCTAAGGCAAAAACATCATGGTGGAAGTGCATGGCAAAGGAAAGGTGCTCAGTTCAGCCAGGAAGCAGAGAAAATAGGAAGGAATCAAGAATGTAGCTTTCCCAGTCATCCCCAGTCATCCCATTACCAAATTCTTCCCATCCTTTGAGTGAAGCCAGCTTGATTATGTGTATGATACTGCTAATGTGCTTTTTGTTTCTGAGACAAAATCTGGCTATGTAGACCAGTTGGCCTTGAATTCATGGTCTTCCTGCCTCAGCCTGTTCAGTGCCAGAATTATAGTCAAATTCATCCATACCTAGCACCAATTTGTTAGTTTTTCTTCAAGACTTTTGCATCTATATTCGTGATCTATAATTTTCTTTGTTGTGTGTCCTTGTCTGGATTTGATGACATTGTAATTTTGGCCCAATAGAATTAGAAATGTTTCCTTCCATTTTAATTAAATTCTATTCTTTTCTTTCTTTATTTTTCTTTCCTATTCCTTCCTTCATTCCTTCTTGCTATGGTATGCCTCAACCCTTCCTTTCTCTCTCCCTCCCTTTATTCCTTCCTTCCTTCTTGCTATTGTATGGCTCAAGGACCTATACTCAAATCATCTAGCCATGCATGCTTCTGCTAAGTTAACTTGCCAATCAATTCTATAGAATACTATATCAATAAGTATTTGTTATTTCCTTTCAGAAGTTTGATAAAATGCATAATTACAGCCATCCTGTCCTGGTCCTCACATGGATATAACAGCCCACTCATGCATGGTTTACCACCTGACTCTACTCTGTTTCTGTGATTTCTGGTTCTTGCTACATCCACCCCAAAATACCAGGCTTATTCCTTATTTTTTTCCATTGACATGTGGCAGCAGAGCTACTAAACAACCAACCAACCTGATTGTAGATGAGGTCAGTGCCTCAGGAGAGAAGGTAAGCCCTGGATAGTCAGTAGCTCCAGGAAGCAATAACAGAGGTGGCCTGCAGCACTAACACCAAGAAAAACTTACTACTATAGTAAACTTAAAAAAAAAAACAGCATTGTGTATTACTTTGAAAGTGACACCTTGATGGAAAGCTAGAGTAGGAGAAGAAACCCCGTGTTTTCTGCCATGTTGCCAAAGAACGTTTAATTGTGCTACATTTTGGGGGAGGGATTGTTTAAGATAGAGTCACAAAACAATTCCACTTCTGAGTTTCCAGTATTACCCTCCCCTAGTGGCTAGAAGAGAAACTTCCACAGAGATAGTGTAGCCTAGACATAGAACCCCAGAGAATTTAAAGTTTAGGTCAAGAAGGATGTGGGTTCTACTTCTTGGAGTAAGAAACCATACCCAGTGCATGTGGCTTTCAGAAGAGATTGGGTCTAAATATGTTAGCATTAGTTCAAAGGTCAGCTTTGAATCCTTGCCCTGGAGTCAACATCCAGCAGAGATCAGAAAGCTCATTGCTTTTCCCATCTACCAACATGAGCAAGGAACAGCTCTACTTGAACAGCTGCACTGGGTTGAGATGTATGGGCAGAGCAAAAAGGAACCAGCTTTGTAAACCCACATGTCATAAACATAGGCAGAGACAATTGTGACTTCCTGAACTCTGGAGACAAATCACCCATTCAGAAATACAGGAGAACTTTCTGGTAAGCCATGCAAGCCATGTGGGGCCCAGGAAGACAAAAGTCAGATAGCTCCCGAGAATCACTCCTCCCCACTTTCTACCCCGATAAGCAACAGGCTGGTACCAGAGATGGGAATATACAGGGGTTACTGACACCCAGAGTGGTTGCAACTTGTTCTTTATTCAATGTGATTTCTGGATAGAGTGCCCTAGAAGTTCATTGAGAAACAAATTAAATTCTTTTAACTGTTGTCCCAAGACTTTGCAGAATTTAGGTTTATCTCGTTATTGTCTAACCATTAGGATCTGCCTTTCAATAGATAGGACTGCCAGTATCTACAATGATGCTCCTCTGTCCTCGAAGTTGAAGTAGCAGTTGCTGGGATAATATTTTACTCTTGTTATTGTGCTCCTCTTGACCTCTAGATTTTACATTTTCTATTTATTTTGCTGTTGAATGCTAGCACTATAGCGTAAGTCCTCATCTCTGTGTGTAGCAATGCCCCTCTTGCTTTGAATCTTCTTTGATGTTGAGGTGAGTTCTGGCCTCTCTGTTTAGCCACCTAGCTTACCCTTCTATTAGACTTTTTGAATAACTTAACTCATGGTAACATCTCATGGTCTTTTTCTGGTGAATTCATTGTTTTTACTTGTCTAACGTAGTATTTTGTTGTATAATTAAACAGTTAGCTGTTTAATTAACACTTGCCCTTTGCTTCTGCTTCAATATCCAAGTACCTCCATTAATTCGAGAGGCGAGCTTGTAGCTTCTTTGACCCAGTACCTGGTTCTTTGGGAATTGGCCAAAGTACTATTTATGGCCCTACATTCTAAATATTGGCCTACAAAGAAAACCAATTGATAGCAACAGCTATGTCACCTTGCTACTGACAAACCTTAAAAACCAATCATGAACCATCCTTAAGCAAAGCAGAGATCTATCATTTAGCATCAGTACTAAGGCAAACCAGATACTGACTTACACTAAATCAGACCACTTGTCTCCACATACTGTGGTAAAGTATAAGGCAGACTACTGAATTCACTTATCTTCGGGTCCAGGCTTCTCTAAAGGCTATTCACATTGTATCTGACCTCCCATCACAACATGCAGATCCTGTATCCTTCGTGACCTCAACTTGAGTTTCTTGGGGGATCTCAGGGTATATGTGTAACCCTAACCCATCTACATCTGTCTCCTGTAGTTGTCTCTCACGCATCTCTGTGGGAGGGCAACACTTCATTATTGGACAGAAACTCCTTTAAAATTTTGGTCTTATCCTGACTCAGGTTCATCACCCAGTACTGAGGAGAACTGAAGTTGAGTCAGCTAGGATTTGGCAGTTTGACACTGGCTACAGTATGCCATGTGGGCAGATCTCATGCTGTGTAGCAGCCTCAGTGTATGAGACAGGAGTGTCTGGTGCATAGTTCATAGTGCATAGAGGAGTGGTTGGAATATATAAATTGAAACATACAGTTAATTAAAATAATAATAATCCCAATATTTAATAATTGGTTCCTAAAAGAGGAACCAGTAGGACCTAAGGTCAGATATGGCCCAAATATCCTGATACAGTCCCTGAGCCCGTCTCTGTTTTTCATTTGGCTTCTTAACACCTTAAGCAGGAGTGTTGCAAAGTTCATTACAAGATTTGAGAAGACCATGGATCGTTTAATTTTTTGATTATGGATTGTATTCTCTTCCTAGATTGGATCTTAATGGATATCATCTTTCATGAGAAAAGGAGGTGGGGTTTCTTAATCCATGTGGAACTACTTATGCTGCTCTTTCTATTTTTCCCTGAACACCCAAAACTTTTTTTTATTACTGACTAACTCAACTAAGGGAAGGGACAATTCTAGCCTTGGGTGAATATAAGTGATGATATTTAGAGGAGATAAGATATCTAGTACCAGCATAGGATTTGAGGATTTTGGCTTGATTAAGAAGGCATGGATATACAACTCAACCTAAGGGATTGGGCCAAATGTCTGAACACAGATTTTCTAGTTACACCTCTGACACTCATAATAAGCAAGGAGAGTGGGCCAGGAGCAGGAAGAACTGTGAATAAGGTCCCAGTGTCCAGAAGGAGATTAGTCTTCCTCCTTCATATTTGGGGAAGCTGTGCAGATTTAAAGCAGACTGTTCTGGGTGCATTGGGGTCCTTGGGATTTGTTGGACCAACTGAAAGGATAGGTTTGATCCTAGAGACTTTTACCTTTAGGGGAAGTCTGACTTCTGGTGATTCTTATTTTATACTGGGTAGGGTACAGAAGGCTTCTTGTCCTTTTTGCAGTGATCTTTATCACAGTTCTTACAGAAATGTCCTCAATCTCCCAAGCTATCTATCATAGATGGATGAACTGCTTTTGGAGTCCTACAAATGTGGATGGCTCCCTTGGAGGACAGCTATGAGGGAAGTTGGTTTTCCCTGATCTCATTTTTCTTTCTCTTAGGCCTTTACATACCAGTAACAAAAGACTTCAGTGATTAGCTTGACTAGGACATCTGAAAATGATATCAGGGCCAATTGTCTTTTACTTTTTTTTGTAATTTTTTCCTTATTTTCAGGAGACAATTGGTTATCAATTTATCTCTGGATATTTTCTTATCTTTTTAAGGTGTCTGGAGACAAAGAGGTCTATTAAGTTAAAGCCTCTTTGAGTCACTGTAAAATGGCGGAGGGATTTTTTTCACTGCTCTGGTTAACAGTTGATAATTTGAAGTCATTCAGAGGTTTGGAGCAGGTCCTTTGCAGTTCCTAAATAATGAAGCCTGGAAATGGTTACATCCACATTTACTCCCAGTACCTTATGCATCCCAGCAGGGTCCTCTCCTGGAATTGTTTCCCTGTGGAATAGGGTTCCACCATTCCTTTAAATCCTCAGGTCCCTTATAATGAATTATATGTAACTTGTCTGCAAAGACTTCTGCTGCCTGTAAAGTAGCTTAGTTTTCACGAAGGGATAGTGTCTGATTTAAAAGGAGTATAACATCTTTCTGTAGTAGATCAAAGGAAACTTTAAAGGTGCTATGAACCTATCAAAACCAGCAGGAAACTTTCCAAATCCTATGTGATCTGCCAGAGAATGTGGCACGTGGACTTGGATGGTGCCAGGTTCTCCCCAGCTCATCTCCTGAGTGGGCACAACCATTCTATGGGTCTAGGTGGCATTGGGGATACTCAGTAAGGCAGTGGAATCAGGAAGGTTCAGATGGGGTTGAGTTTTGGTGGACCCTTGAGGAGCCATAAGTTTTTGGAGCACATGCTCATTGTTGACATAGTTTACAGTTATCTCTCAAAAGGAAAGATGTCTGAGTAGGGAATTTCTGACTGTTTTTCCTCTTGTATAGAACAGGTCTAACTGAATAATGTTATTACACTGTCTATTGTTCTCATGCAGCAACTTTCCCCCATCTCCAAGAGGGTACCCAAGCCATACATGGATGCAGAAAATATATTAGGTGATGTTTCTTTCAAATCTTGGAATTAAAAGAGTCCCAGTTTCTAAGTATGCATTTCAAGGAGATGGAGGAAGTAGAATCAATATAGTTTTCCATTCTAAACAATGCCAAGGGGAGAAAAGGTCATCAGTTCCTTTTGTCTGCCCCAATGGCTAAAGACACCCTGTCTCTTCCTAGGGCAGATGGTTGTGGAGTCACCTGAGCAAATGGCTGGGCCAACTTCTCTGTTCTCACTAATACTGGCACACACTTCCCTGGTGACCCTGTGAAGCTGCCCTCTTATCTCATACCAGCTGTGGGTGTTTCCTTTTCCTGCTCCAGTTAATGTATCTCCAAATATATAACTGGAATTTAGTTCCCATAAAGAAGAGAAAGAGTGTGGAAAGAAATCCTGAAAAGAGAGAAACTGTCTCCTCCAGATCAAGGAGAGTGATATTACTTCCTTTAATACCTGTGTTTACCTCAATTTATTATCAAACTTGTTGTAAAGGTCTCTGTTACAGATAAGAACTGGTGGTCAACTTTACACCAGTGGAATTAAATCACCATGATGTTGAGTGTAGATTTTCCACCTGAGGAAAATGGGCAGCATAAATAGAGATGTGGACAAGGGAAGTGTTGAGGTGTTCAGGTATTGTGGGTTCTCCTATGTGTTGCTGTTTGAGCCATTGGTTTTCCTGCAGGAGCTCTGGTCCTTACATCAAGCATTGCTTCCTGCCTCTGGAGGGGAAATCGAGCTCTGGTCCTTACATCAAGCATTGCTTCCTGCCTCTGGAGGGGAAATCATGTGCCATTTAATCTCCAGGACAACTCATTATGCTGGCTTCCTGGCACGTACTCAACTGTACTTATCGTCGAGGAGCTCAGGGCCTTCATGTCACTGAGGTGGCTGTGGTGCTTTTCAGGACAGCCCTGGTCTTTGTTTTGAGCATGATTTCTCAACCTCAGTGTAGAACCCTCAACATACCAGCACAGTTCCTTCACTCCATAGGTATAGACTTTCTAGCTTCTACCACTGACCTATGGGCCTTCCCACATGGATACTTAAAAGAGACTGGCATGAGTCCTTCTTGTGGGCTTTAGACTTCCAGTTGGACTTGTGGGAGGCATTGTCATGAGCTCTGGGTCTTCATCTGGATCCAAGTGAGACATTGCTATGGGATCAAGGGCCTTGGCTGAATATTCTGGGTTTCTAGTGCTTTGGACAGATTTCCTGTACATTTTTGTATTAACTCTGGATGACCATCACAAAACAATATGAATTCCATGTCCTGATTCTAATTGTTTTCATCTCAAACTCTGACTATAACAGTCTCTAAAATTTTTTTGTCAGTGTAGTCATCATATGTCCAGGGACAAAGACTCATTCTCAAAAAATTAATAATCCTGCTTATTTTTGCCATGAACACCAGATGTCAGGCTAATGCCATTCAAGGCATTATTCTCTCAGGGGAGGACAGTGCAGTAGGTGACTAAAATGCCAAACTATAGGAGAAATCCTCTCTCTTTGTCATTAAAGGCTTAATCCAATATTATTTATCTTTCAGAGCACAGAATCTTTATGTACATGTGCTGTATCTCTGTTTTAATGTAAGTAAAGCCATATCACTGACAAATTAACAGAGACAGTGTCAACACCTGATTAGAGCACCTAACTGTAAAAAGCGAACTTCAGAGACAGATAAGAGAGAACACTGCATTCACAATGGCAAGTTGTTGTTACTAGACTTCAGGGTCTCTTCTGTATGCAATTCAACTAAAAGTTTTGGAAACAGAACTTAGTGGAAAGAAATATATTTATTAAAAGCCAGTCCTAAGAACATGGAGAAGTTTTTTGTTGCCTCACATCTCAGGGACAGGAGTGTCTTTTATGAGAAATGAAAAATGAGACAATGGGCAGGAAATCATCAAGCTTGGGGGGTTTTTCAGAGTGAGCTGTTCCCCCTCAGTGGGCTGTTTCCAGTGCCTTCTTTTCCTTATCAAACCAGATCTAGTCACTCACATTTGCAGAAACTTATAATCTCAACACTGCGGGAGGCTGAGGCATGAAGACTGAGTTTGAGCCCAGCCTGGGAAATGTAATGATTTAGTGAGACCCTGTTTTGGAAATAAAAAGTTAAAAAAGTAGTGAGTTATAGCTCAGCGTGAAGACCCTGAGTCCAGTCATCAGTGCAAACAAACAAAAACAACCTGAAAGTGCTGGAGTCTTCACCTGTATTTTCTTTTCAGACTAGCACATTGCTTTTCTGCAAAACAGCTGAGGAAGCAGAGTATGTTTTAAAGGCTTCTACTTAGAAATCAGAACAATATGTGAACAGGACTAATGGTTAGGAAGGGAAGGACTTCATCAAAAGCATTAGTTCCTAGAAAACAACTGGTTACTTTGGGAGAATCCTGGACTGAGAGCAGAAGGGAGGGAAAAATCATTGCAGGAGAGATGATCAAGGGATGAGGAGGCAAAGGACAAAGATCTTCCACACAACCTCTGAAGTCATTGTGTGAATCAAAGCATTAAGCTTTAAAATTACATGTGACCCTTGGTTCCGATGAGAAAACTGTTCAGACGTGAATGTTCTGTCGGATGTGGTCTGTATTGCTGCTGGGAATCAAATCCCTGGCATCAACCCTGCTATGCACTTAATTTATTTCTGAGCTTCATTCTCAGTTTGTTGTAAGTTTAATTTCCAGGGCCTAAAGAGACAGAGAAGAGTAGGGAAATGATTTTTTCCCCTAAAATACCATTGAAGAAAACCTGAGGGCAGTACAGTATTGCATTTGAGGACCCATTGAGGGTGGTCACTTCTCCAGGGACCAAATCCCTGGCTGGACTTTTCAGACAAGGCCCCACTTCCTAACAGTACATTCACCTATGTACTCATGGTGAATTTATATGCTGACGAGTATAGTACCCATGATCCAGTCACCCTACAAAAGCCCTACTCAGAACACATGGGACTTCTGGAGGATATTTCACATGTAGATTGTAACAGGTACTCCTTAAATGACCATCATGCCCAAATGTAGGACTGAAGGATTTGACTTAGAGACACAACAAAGATCAGGCTTTTTCTTTTTCTTTTTAATTTTTTTTTATTTTGAGAAGGTAAACCAAAACATAACAAAATAGAACAAAACAGCTCAGAAGAAAACAATGTAAGTCACATAGATTTCAAAGCAAGACAACAGGAGACCAATAGTGTTTCTCTTATTGTAGCATATCTATAGGCACAAATGATGAGTTACTGTATTTTTTTCTTTTAGCAAAAGTGCTTTTAAATCTATAGTTCCTAAAGAAAAAATGCAAATATGTTTTCTTGGATATTAGTCTAAGGACTCACCTGTTCTCACTGGAAAGGTGTCTATGTAGCTGAAACAAGCCTCCAACTTGTAAATCTCCTAGTTCACCCTCTAAAGTGATGGTATTACAGGTCTGTGCTACTATTCCCTAAAGGGTTGCAATGTTTGGTGCTAATGTCAGTAAATTACTTAGAGATGTTTGTGCCTACCTGGTGTGGTGGCACACAGTTACATGAGTACTCTGGGGATCTGGGAAAGAAGGATTGCAAATTTGAACCCAAATGGGACAATGTAATGATTTAGTGATATCCTGTCACAAAATACAACTAAAATAGTCTGGAGATACAGTTCAGTGTGAAGGCCATGGGCATGCTTGATTTGCAATAGAATAAAAAACAAAGAAAGAGAAGACTGTACTTATGTAGGAGCCCTCATTTTTACAGCAGAGAGCAGAGTCACTTCTCCACACGTGGGAATCATCCCTGGGGAATAATCTAGAGAAGACCCCAAACACTTGGTATGACTCTGTCTTCATATCTAGCATTACATAGAGTACCTATAACAGGCCAAGTGTCTTATTGAGGATTTAGAGTTTTACAGGTACTTTTCTAACCTTTGACAGCTTTTGTTGTTTAAAAAATGAGTTTGTCACTCTTGTTTTAGAGGGCTATGCAATTAAGATACAAAATTGGAGAAAACTGGTATTTTCAATGCAGTTCATCATGATAATAGGCATAGTAAACTACAGTAGATGAATGGGTTTAAAACTTTCAAAAAAAATGTGGCCCGGTAGTGACAGCATATCCGGGAGCGGGGGAATGTCTATAAGTTGTATCTCAGAAAGGGGAAGGCTAGAAATGGGAAGGAAGATCCATGGTCTCAATATGGAAAATTTTTTTAACTTGCTAGGTACTTTTTCTGGTACATATTTGCGAAACATAGTGAATATATTCATTGCAGTACGTTGTTACATGTATGTAGCAGGACTTTGTTCTCATCAATTCTCCTTTCCATCTCCTTCTTCCCCCTCCCACAATCTCTAAATATCCTTCACATTTATGAAAGGTCTACTCCCTGTTTCCGTTTTATTATCTTTTATTTTGCTGTTTAAATTTTTGTTACTTTGTGTTTCTCATGTAATAGAAATCATATAATACTTATGCCTCTCTTTTTAAATTTATTTTATTAGAAGTTATGTTTCTAAAGTGCAATTGTTTTCTGGCAAATGATTCCACTTTATCCTTCTTTATGGCTGAGTAGAATTCCACAGTGCAGTTTTGTTATATTTTCTTTTCCCATTTATGTATTAATAGATAAGCAGCTTCCAAGAATTAGCTATTATGTTGCTATACACAGGTATGCAAATATTCCTATAACATCTTTAAATTTATTGGGAAATACTGAGAAGGGGAACAGCTGGGCCAAATGGAATTGCTAGTTTTAGTGTTTTGAGGAATCTTTGCACTGAATTCTGTAGTAGTTATACTAGTTTACATTCCCTCAACAAGTTATCAGTGTTTGTTTTTCTCTGACATTTGTTGTTCTATGAGTTATTGATGATGTCCATTCTTTGTGGAATAAGATGGAATCTAAATGTTGTTTGAATTTTCATATCTCTGATGGTCAAAATAATAGACATTCTTTCATGTAATTATTGGTCATTTGTATTTCTTCTGTGAGATATCTATTAATTGTTTTTTAAAAATTAACTTATTTTTTTTTTTTTTTGAGACAGGGTCTTGCTTTGTAGTGAGGATATCCTTGAACCCACTGTGTAGCCCACACTGTCCTCAAACTCACAGCAGTCTTCCTGCTTCAGGATCCCAAGGGCTGGCTTATAGGTGTGCTCCACCCATTTCTGGTCCAGTTAATTTTAATGGCCTATTTGTTAGACTGGATCTTTTGTTTTGGGGGGTCTTTTTGAGTTCTTTATGAATTCTAGATATTTGTTATCTGTCTGAAAAGTACCTGGACAAACAAAACTTTCTCCATTATGTAGCTTGTCTCTTTACTTTTCTCTTGTTGTTTTCTGTGTTGTGTAGAAGGACTCTAGTCTGATAAAATCCTATTTGCTGATTTTTTGATAAAATCATATCTATTGATTGTTATATCTTGTACAATTTGGGTTCAGTTCAGTAAAGTCCTTGCCTATGTGTGTGTCATTAAGTGTTTTATCTATTTTTTGTTCTAGCAGAGTAAAGTGGTTTTGTTCTAATATTTAGATTTTGTTCCATTTTTATTTTATTTTAGTGCATAGTGAAGGTGAAGGTCTAGATTAAGTCTTCTCCATGTAGATAACCAGGTTTCCCAGCATCATTTGTAAAAGTGGCTTTGTTTTTCCCAGTATATGCTTTTGGCTGTTTTGCCACTGATCAGATGGCTGAATGTGTCTGGAGATGTTTCTGAATCCTCTATTCTGTTCTGTTGATCTGAAAGAGTATTCTTGTGCCAGTACCATGCAGTTTTAATCACTGTAGTGTTGTGATACAACCTGAAACTCAAAAGTTTGATATCTCCTCCTTTTTACTTGTTGTCCAGGATTGCTTTGGTAATGTGTATCCCTTCTGGTTCCATTTAAAGTTTTGTTTTTCTATTCCTGTTATAAGTGTTGGTAGTATTTTGATTGGCATTGCCTCAAATCTATACATCAGCTTTAATAATTTGGCCATTTCGACAATATTGGTTTTCTGTATATCCATAGTACAGTATTAAACTTCTTTGGTTAGGTTAATTTCTAGCTTGTAAACTTTTGTGAAGCTACCATAATGGTATTATCTTCTTGATTTTTTTTTTCTGAGTGTGTTCATTGTTGGTGTACAGCAATGGCATTGATGTTTGTGTTTTGATTTTGTATCCTGCTACTTTCCTGAATTTTTTTATTAGGTTAATAAGGGCCAAGGATTTATCTCAGTGGTATAAGTGCCTGCCTTGCAATTGCAAAATTGTGAGTTCAATCTCCGGTACCAAAACAAAACAAAACACAAGTTCTTTGGTGGATATTTTGTGTGTTTTCTGTGTAAAAGAGCATGTTGTCTGCGAATAATGAAGCTTACTTCTTTTCCCCCCCAAAATGTTTGTTCTATTTTATTTTTTTTCTCTCATTTATTGTTCTAGCTAATATTTTAAGTATACTTTAAACAGGAGTCAGGATAGTGGACATAGGCTTGTTTCTGATTTTAGTGGTAGATTTTCAGATTTCTTTCTAATTATGATGATGCTAGTACTAGGTTTGTCATAAATGGTTTTCATCAGATTGAGGGAAAGTCCTTTTGTGGTGATATTACTCAAGGTTTTTATTATACATTAGTGCTGGATTTTATCAAAGGATTTTTCTAGACCCAATGATATACTCATGTAAGTTTTGTACTTGGTTCTATTAATGTGATGTTTTACATTGCTTGATTTTCATATGTAGAACCCCCTTCTATCTCAGACTGGCCTGGAACTCCTAGCAATCCTCCTGTGTCAGTGTTGCAAGTGCTGGGATTGTAGGTATGTTGCACCATACATGGGCTTTGCTTTGATTTTTGTAAACAGTTTTTTTAATGCTATTTGTGCCAGCTTCTAATTTTTCTCTAATTATAAATGATTTTGGTCTTCTTTGCATCTCTACCAGCTGTTGACTCTTATTGCCACTACTGTCAGCTGTTTTTAAGGTGTATTTAGATGGTCATATGTATCAGCTGTATCTTCTAATTCTGACATTGCACACCTTGGTCAATTCTGCTGCCCATATTTTCAATGTTATTTCTAATTCTCTAAGTGTTTCTTCAGGATCTTTTCATGGACTCCTAATTCTTTAGTAAACTGACCATTTATGCTTTGTGTTATTTAGGTTAGTTTGGCTAGCATTTTTGTTTATGCCTTCTTCAAGCTCACTAAATATTTCATAGTATATCCGCTACCTATTTAGGAATATTGTGTTTGAACTCCCTGAACAGCTTATTGATCTGAGTTTTTTTAATTTCTAGTTTTTATCACTTCATACAATCATTTATTTAATTTTCTATCCCTGCTCATAGATACACATTGATATTTATCTACCTCCTTGACCTATTCTGTGTAGCAGGCATAGACTTGGTTTCTGTGTTGTATGGAGACAATTACAGTGGTTTTATCAATGTTAACACATCCAATCATGCACAATTTCGGCTTTTTATCAGTGCCCCACAACTGACACTAACAAGTATGTGGGGATGTGGTGGTCTTTATGAAGAAAGAAGAGAAAAGAAAAGAAGGATAAATTAGTAAAAAGGGTTACTGTTGAGGATATTTGAGAGAATTATTGTGGGAGTGGGACATGGGGTGTAATTGCAGAGTATTAAAGTGTCAGAGTCTGTTAAATGTTGATTATTAACCTATTTTTGGATTCTTTGCACACAGTTTTGAAGAGAATTAACCTGACTTGTTCATAAAAGGTAATGTTTATCATAAATGTTATTTTTTCCCTCTCTCTATTTCAAAGTGCCAACACTACTATTAAACCTCAAAAGTGAGGTTGTACTTTAGAGAAAATAACTCATACACTAACATCTTTTGTCTTAACAGTAAAACAAATAACATACATGCCATAAGTTTGACTCCACTGTTATAGTGTGTTAGTTACTTTCTTGTCATGGTAAGACAATGCTTAGCAGTTGCGCCTTCAAGAGGTTCACTCTGGATCACAGTTTGTAGAGGTTTCAGTCCATAGTTGGTTGGCTTGGAGGCAAGATATTGCTGAGGAAAAACAGCTCATGACGTGGTGGTTGGAACCAGAGAGTAGTTAATGGAGAAAGAAGGGAGACAGACCCTTCTAGGTCATGACTCACCTCCTCCAACCAGGCTTCACCTCCCAACAGTACATTTAGCTATAACCTATCAGTGAGTTAGTACATGATAGCGTTATACTGCCATGATCTAAAAACCTCCCCCCAACACCCCTCCCATGAGCACATGAGGCTTTGGGTGGCACTTCTATATATAAACCATAACATTTAGTGATAATCTTCATCACTTAGAATTTTTATGCTGGTTGTTTTCTACATTGCATTCATTGGTTTTACCAGTTCTATTTTCTAAATTTCATTTAAAAATCCTGCTAACTCCATGTGCTGCGTTTTCAGTTTCAATAGTTTTTATAACTCTGAGTAACTGCTTTGAAAATAACAATCCTCAAGTATTATTTGTTACTCTCCTATTATCTTCTTTTGAAATTGTTTTATTGTTTTCTTTTTAAAATAAAAAAATTCAGTACTCTGGATTTTAGGTAATAATCTATTTTTAAAAATTTTCCTGAACATATTCATCAACTGTCTTAATATTATTATGTGATAATTCCAGTCTGTATTACCTGTTGTTCTAGTTCTCTATTCCTACTTTCTGGCATTTCTGGAATTTGTCCTTTAAAATTTGAATGACCACATCTTCTCTGAGAGTGAACTTCACATTGTTTAGCAAAGTTTCAGCAGATTGTGTTTATGGGACAAAAGCTGATCTATTTTTGGTCTGTTCATATTCCCAGGCTATAGTGCTTTCAGATCTCAAAAGCTTGGAGCACCATGGCTCTTCACCTTTGATACAGTGATTTAAGCCTAAATGTTGTCTTCCTACCTGAGAGGGCATCGAAGTACTTGCTCAGATATATGACAGGAAGAGCCCCCTACCAGATTCTTTGTGCTGGGTTTGCCTGAGATTTCCTTATGTGGGTTCAGTTTGCCTGTGCAAATAACAGAAGTCAAAAGCTGAGGGTTTTGATTGAAAGTAGGTGTTTTCTTTCAAAAAATTTCATTCCTTAAGTCCTGGTTTCTCTTACAGCAGAGGTCTTCACACAGTTGCCTGTTATGCTTTGTTTGTTTTTGTGGTAAATCTCACAGGGATGATTTGTTTGAAGCTGACAGGGAAACAAGCAGAAAGTACTTCATGAATGATTTTGAATTTAAAAAATGAAAATAAATTTATTGCATGCAATATTTATACCTATTTTTAAAATTCAGCCACCTACTCACCTAAAGTTTTTACTGTAATTATATATCTAAGGACCTTTATAACTTGTTTAGTAAAACACTGAATTCTTTTACAAAGAATATTAACTTAACCGACTCACCCCTGGTAGGCAGATGGGTATGTGGGCTGAGAATCAAACATCCCTCGCCCCCACCCATAGCAAATGGGAGCAGAAGTCTGAGCATCTCTTGGGAGGATGACCATATGCAATATAGCAAACATGGAGGATTTCCTTCTACCACCTCTTTGAAGGCAAATATTGTTATCACTGTTTTGCCTTGTTTCGATTAATTGTATTGCTCTATTTAATACTCTTTTGATAGGTTTTATGATCTGAATTTGGTTTGATTTTGCTATGCCTGTTTGAAAGGAGAACTGTTGTGAAGATAATGAGATATACCATGGTACGTATTACTGTTATCTCAGTAACCTGCTGTGAAGTTTTGTACCAATTTCACTGCATTGTCTCAATTGGCTTTATTCTGTCTTGTTCTGTTATGTTTTACTACCTTCAAAATAATAATAATAATAATAATAATAATAATAATAGAATAATAAGTTTTAATTTTAAAACATTGGGCTATAATAATTTTGTGTTGATTTCCTTAACCATTTTATATTTAATTTTACTTCTTAAAAGTCAAGTATAGCCACTGAATGTGGTGGTGTACAGCTATAATCCTAACAGTCAGGAGGCTGAGACAGGAGGATTACTGTGAGTTCAAGGCTAACCTGGGCTACATAAGTGAGTTCAAGGCCAGCCTGAACTACATGGTGAGGCCATGCCTCAAAAACATACAAGCAAACAAACAAACAAATTAAGTATATTTGCCCACAATGGAATTGATTATGTCCTTGTGATCCATTTTGAAGTTCATCATCTTAGTTGACTAATGCATATATTATCATAGATATAAAGTCTGGATGTTTAATTCAGACAAATTTCTTCCTGAACGCTTGCCTAAGTCCCTTTGGGTAATAGTCATAGCATAAATCCAGAATTAAAATGACATACAAGAGCCATGATACTGACCATATAGTCTGTCCTGAAAACAAGTGTGTAATGTGTCTTTCAAGCAACTTAGTCTCTCACCCATCTTTTTCATCCTTCCTGAGTTTTGAGTAATATTCAGACTGTTGTCTTATTTGGAATCACTTACTTAGAAATTTGATATCTAATTGAAATGTACACATTCATAGTTGCATATGCCTCCTATTATAGGTTTTGAGGTTATAATAGTTATGTAGATTGGTCCAAGGAATTTCTTATTACACTGTAGTTTAAAACAGATTTGATTTGAAAGTATTATTATAAAACAATTATGATCTAACTTATTGGGGCTGTCAATTAACTATTGTTTTTCTCTCTAAAGAAATGCAGAAACTTTCCAGGTGTTTTTAAGAAACCAGAAGGTTTATGTTGAAATGTCACAAAGTAACACCAATGATCTCTCCAGTGTGACCCACAGGGAGCTGAGGATCTGTACTGAAGGGGTTATGTTAAGTTTTCATAACATCTGCTATCGAGTAAAAACAAAGAGTGGTTTTGTGTATGGTTGGAAAGCAGCTGAGAAAGAAATACTATCAAATATCATGTGCTTAAACCTTTAAAAGAGCACTTTTAAAAAACTATTGTGAACTTCACATTTTTTTTTGGTTACCTATAAGGTACTTATGTGAACTTCTGAGTACATGAATTTGCACAAATACAGAGATGCATACTTTCATTTCTTTTGACTAATCTAGGAATGAAGTAATCACATCACTGATATGTATTGAACTTCATCTGTTTCAGTGTATGCATGCATATATGCACACATGCCTGCATATACATCCATAACTATTAAGCAATTGATTCCACAATTTCATGTTTGTGAAATCTCAGAAAAGAGGAAAATTCACTTTTGTTGTTCTTAATATACTAAGTAGTCTACTCAGTTTTTTAAAATTCTGAAACATAAGCATGTTCACATGCTCCTCTAATTCTATGCACTCTGCTTTGTAGCCCATGTTCTTGGGAGTGGGTGCTTTATGCACTGGTAACCGCAACATCTGTCACCTCCTACTAAGAGAGTGAGGGGGAGGGTGTGTCTAGTAGGACCGCTGGCATAGTGTTTGATCATAAAATAATGAATGAGAATGTAAGGCACTTAAAAAGTTTGCAGTTTATTTAGCCAGACTTAGTCTCTTCACCAAAGTGACACAATGTGCTTTTCTTTTGGCTGGTTCTATGATGGTGGTGATTATATATTGTATTATGTTTGGGCAGCTTCTGAGATTTAGCTATTAATGTGTTAGTGTAAACATGAGCGAGCGTGTATCACTGTAACAGTAAAGAATCTTTAAGTCTTTTGGGCTCCCTGTTGGAGTTTTTGCATTAGGCTTTTTCCTTGCTTGCTCAGAAAGTGTTTATAAGTGTCCATTTCAAGACAAACATATAGTAGTTGTGAGCAGAGCATGATTAGAACACACCTACTTACCATATATCAGGACTATGAATGGTTTGACTCTAGGCTTTTTTCCAGTGAAAGGACCAGGTTCATGTTCAATGTCCATTGTTGCATCAGCGAACTTATTCCCACAAAATGAACTCCAACAATCCACAGAGAAACAAGAGGCTCTAGAATAATTGTGGGCCCTTGTATGCTCCTAAGCTTAGCATGCCAAGTCTTGTTCTGATTTAGAAATACTGGAATGATAGTAGAGGAGTAGGAAACCTGTTTTAGTAAAGTGCCAGATAGTAAATATGGTAGGCTTTGTAGCTTGTATGTGGTCTTTTTTTGGCATAGTTAACTTTGCTATTTTATTATGAATACTGTTATAAGTAATACATAAGCAAATGAACCAGACTGAACGTTAATAAACCTTTGTTCATGGATATGGAAGTTTCAATTTCCCATGTGTTTGATACTGCAAGAAATATTATCCTTGGGCCAAAGATTTAGCTCAAGTGACTGCCTGGCAAGTGCAAGGTCATGAGTTTGATCCCCCTTAGTACCAAAAAAAACAAAAACAAACAAACAAACAAACAAAAAATAAACAGAACTAGTCTTAATCTGCTCCTCCAATTGTTAAAATTAGTAAAAACTATTCATATATTACTGACTTAACATAAATAGATGTCTGACCCTCTCTCTGGTCACTGGCCATAGGTTAAAGACCCTTGGAATAGGTCCTTCATCTTGCAGGTTTCTTATTTCTCTGTTTTTGTTTATGGAGTTCTTGAAATATGAGTTTCTATTGATAAACCTTATCTAAATCTTCCTCTAAGTCTAAGCTGTTCTTTGGTTTGATCTACTTATATGTTTTGGTGATTCCGTATTGATCACTAACTAAGGTTGTATTTGGAAGATCTTTCCCTGATAGATTGTCTGGGTAAGGAAAGTATTCTCTATTTAATATGGAAAGGGTTTTCTGATCAAACCATTTTGGAGATGTAATAGTTAATCACTTGGAGAGTCCTTTCTCCTAACATATTAAACATTTGACTATGAACTCATTTTTTTAGTGAGAGTCACAGTTATCTCTTGATGTACACTATCAGAAATATTGGCTCAACATCTATGAATAAGAACCAAATAACATATTTGGAGAGTTTCTTTCTTTTTATCCTTTAAATCTCTTTATCAAAAGAGAACTGAGACAAGTTGCCTAGTGCTTAGAGCAGCATCATTTCCTCTGTTATGAAATGCTTAGGTTGCCTCGAGGTTTCGTTCATGCAAGAATGAAGAACATAGTTGCACCTTTTAAAAGCAGAGAATGCTTATGAAAGTCCCTTTCTGGTGACTGTGTCTGAAAACTGATGAGATATAGTTAAAGAACTTTGAAACTCAAGTGAAACATTCCATTGGTAAGACTGACAATTGTGGTATGGTATAGTTTGGAGGCAGTGTGCCCCTGAAGTCTATGTGTTCATGGGGGAGGCTTTTATAATGTGATTAGGAGACAGGAGTCCTCTAGCTGACTTGCTGTTTAGAGAGGTGGCTTGGTCAGAGGTGGGTCACTGTGCTTATGACCTGGAGGAAAGCACCTCCCTGCCTGAGGACCCTGTTTTCTCTCTCCGTCCTGACCTCCATGACTTGAACAGCTTTTCTATACTCAGGCTCTTCCACCATACAGTTTCTTACTTTGAGCCAGCTGACTACAGGCAGAGACCTCTAAAGCCACAGGTGAAAATAAGTCTCTCCTCCTTAAATTGTGTGTGTTGGGTATTGTATGCCAGTGACCAGAAGTAAGTAAGACATGGTATAAGTTTTCATGTTTGGACACAAAAGAAACAATGGCTGGGGCGTGTCTAGTATGAATGATGGATATCATGAAAGTTAGGCTACCTGTAAGAACTGTCCACTGCACACATGTACATGTTACATGTTGATGAAGCCATCAGTATTTACTGTGAAAAGTTCGCCTATTGAAAGAGGTGGAGTACCTTTGGAGTATAGTGAAAGTATGCCAGAGTCATGAGATTTTCCCCTTTATTGCTATTTATCCACAGTGGAGTCTTTAAGGATATCTCATGTGTGAAACATTTAAATAATATCCTTTACAGGCTGTGATTTTCACAAAGAGGACTTCTTTTTTTTTTCTACAGTTTCTACTTTGTCTTATACAACCCAAAATGTCCTTTATGCTTGGGGATTTAGCTCAGTAACATAAACACCTGCTTGTCAAGTGTGACATTGTGAGTTTGATCCCCAGTTCCAAAAAACAAACAACAAAACAAAACAAACTTTCAGTTTAAGAGAAAAAGCAACCCCCACACACTGGGGCCAGGGATTTAGCTCAGTGATGTAAGCATCTGCCTGGTAAATGCAAGGGTGTGAGTTTGATCCCCAGTGCCAAAACAAACAAACCAAATACCCCAAAACAACAGCAACAAAAAGACTTTTCTTAGGTTATAATTTCTTAACATTTTTATATTTAGCCCACAGATAACTATAAGTCGAATTCCTTTATTTATTAAATTGTATCATAAAGTAACCTTGAAACATTTGTTAATTCAGAATATTTAGGAGAATTTTTAGCCTAAAACAAAAGAGATGTTTGTCTAATTGGGAGCCATCCATTGTCCATGCAGCCTGATAGATAAAGAGAGGTGAGGATGCAAAGCACTGGCAGCTGAGTGTGAACCCTGGGCCTGGCTGGCTGTGGATGGTGGAGAAGCAGTGACATAGGAGGGGGTGAGGGAAACACGTGGGTGGCCTAGGGGAAGCTGGCTGAGTGATTTCCTCACAATGACCATTCAGACTTTTCTATGCCATCAGGGTTTCCCAGAGATTAGATGTTCACCCATAAGTCCTGATTATGTAAAATTCCCTTATGAATGGTTTATGTGTGCTTTGAACATTTTATTGCTTATTCATTTTGTGGTCCTAGTGATGATTCCCAGATTCTTGTGAACGCTAAGCAAGCACTCTACCTCAGAGCTGCTTCATAGCCCTGAGATGCTGTCTGAATTCATTTTATTATTTGCACAGTATAAAACTGTGCATATCCACTGGCATAGAGACTGAGAGGTCAGTTCAGCACACAACTCGTAGTCACGTGAACGTTATTTCTTTCCCACAAGGACCCCTCTAGGAACCTGCTTCGTTCTTTTACACTTCATGGCATTTGTGAGCGCAGCACCTGAGTGGTGCCCTGCTCTCACAGAGCCTGATGGGACACTGGGAGGAACTTCAGCTCTCCCAGTCATCTCCTATGTTGTCTTGTTAGCCCCCACAAACTTAAAATTTCACTTTTCTTTAGGGAGCAGCCTAGTAAAGAATATTTTATGCTTTCTAAGGAACTTGACCAACCCATTTGAAGTGTTTAGTTTACAGAACTATCTATATATACAAATATATATTGTAGTCAATGTATTATAGTATAATGTGATCATATTATTACATATAATGTATATTATTTATTACTGGGATATATGTAATAATATATGTCCAAATTTTGTTTCTAATTGAAACTATTTTCTTTTTGAAAAGATTGTTATCACAATTGTAGAGGGACTGCTTGCAGGTGCCTTTTTCCTTTGGCTAAAAATTGATTGTGCTGCCATCCAGAATAGGTAAATAATTTTCTGTCTTGATTTTGAGGAAATACTGTTACTTTGTTCAAGCTCATTGATATTTGTTAAGAATTAGAATTTAAGACAAGTGCAGTGCATCACTGTATTATTGCAATGGGAGAAGATAATGCATGGAAACAATGAAAGACTTTGGTTTCTGTGTAATGTGTGTGTAGTATTAAACTAGTATTTGATGTATATGTATGTAGTATTAAATTATGGACAGAAGACTTCCATTATAGCTATTTTAAGTGTATAGGTCAGTAGTATCAAGTCCATTCACATGTACGGCTGTCACCACTGTCCAGCGCCAGAACTGCTTCTCATTTTCTCAAAAGAACTGTCCATGTGCATTAAACAGTAATTGCCTGTACCAGCATCTCTCACTGGTTAACACAGTTCTTTTGTTTTTTTTTTTTTAAATTTGAGTATTCTAGGAGCTTCATATGCATGGAGACACAGTTATTTGGGGTGTGAGTGTGTGTGTGTGTGTGTGTGTGTGTGTGTGTGTGTGTGTTTGCCTGTCTGTCTGTGTGCGTTTGTGTATCTATATCATGGTGTGATTTTCCTAAGCATAATGTCCTCAAGGTTTATTAAAGTTTTAACTTGTCTCTGAATTTTATTCCTTTTTAAGACTGAGAAATAGTCCATCATGTTAGGCAGAAATTAGTCATTATTAAGCCTGGAGACAGGTGGCTTGGGGCTACATGAAAACCAAAAAACCCAGGATGTTGTTTTTCTTTTGCTTTGTTAATCACTAACTATAGACAAAATCCACACAAACTTGTGGTTCAGACTTCAGGTGAAGTGAATACAGACATTACTCTTTAAGCACCCAAGTTCTGTTCCAATGACTAGATCATCAATGGAATTTATTACTGAATGAGAAATTGCATACAGTATATACATTACAACATTCAAAACAAAGAAACTCCAACTTGGTAACTTTACTTTTATATGTCCAACTCTTACATGCAGTACCATAATGCATAACAGAACATAGAACAGTATAATGAACAGTACAATCAAAAAAATACAGTATTGTATAAACAAAGTACACTGCACAAAAGAGGCATTGAGGCTCCATAGACAAGATGTACGGAGGACATTAAAGCTAAATTGTAGTCATCAGATCCTTCAGAGTCCTCATCACATCATCATTGAAATTCTGATCTAGAGACATAAAGGCCCTAGGAAGGGAGATGACTGTAGGGAGGCCATACTTTCTCCATTTTGTCCTGGACACATCCAGTTGATGGTGTCTTGGAGAAGGTGCAGGCCTTGAAACATCCCCTCAAGATACAAGCATGTGGTGCCATAAGGACAAGGTCATGGAGAGGGTTTGAACTAGTATCTTTTTACTGTGCTCTTTTTTTTTTTTTTGTACCAGGGATTGAACTCATGACCTCCTGCTTGCCAGGCAGACGTTTATGCCACTGAGCTAAGTCCCCATCCCTACTCTGCCCTCTTAATCTTGCTCCTTCTCCATTTTCCCTACAACAGTTCTGTTTTCTTTCTATCTTTGTTGATCTGTTGAAAGTTCTATCATTTCTGGAAAAAGTCCAGTAAGTAGAAAACTGACCTAAAGGTGTTTAACTGGTGCTTTTCATTTCTGCTGTATCTTGACAGGACGTGGGTGTTCTATGTGATCATAGTCTCCCATTGTTTCGGCTGCTTGCCTGCAATTGAGCTGTTTCTGGAGGAGAAGACGCTCTTTATGTGAGTAGGGCTCTGTTCAGGGTTAGGGTATAGAGAAATGTTGGGTAAGCTGGTTATATCCAGAATATGACTAAGAATGTGATCCTTGGGATTACCACTGTATTTTTAAATTTTTCTTTATTTATTTGATTGCTTTACACCTATAAATTATAAATGTTTATTATTCACAACAAGAGATGGTAAATGTTCATGGGGATTATCAATGTTTATTGAGAAATAGTAGCCATGGATAGGGACAAAGTGAGGAGCATGTTGGGTCTGCTACCAAGGAATTTCAGGTTTAGGGCCTGGTCAGCAAATCCCGGTGTGGAGGGAAAGCAGTGAAAAAGAGGCTGGGAAGCGTGGGCAAGGCTGAGGACCTTGGAGAGATTAAACAGTGCTGTTATGGTTTGTGTACAGATGTCCCCCTCCCAAGCCTCATGCAGTCATGGACACAGCTGAGTCTGGCATTCATGATTGGTTTGTTGTTGGTGCTGGGATTGGTGGTGTGAGTGCTGCACCCACCCTGGGGTGGAGCCGGCATACTGTAAGGGTGGCAAGAAGGAATGCTTGCTCTCTTTGCTCTGTTTGCTCTTGCTGTTTGTGGTGGCCATGAACAGCTACCCCACCATGCCATTCTGCCTTGGAGCTAGCTGAGTATGGACTGAATCCCCAGATTGTAAGATAAATAAACCTTTCCTTGCTTCACTTTGGGCATCAAGCATTTTGTCTCAACACATATGAAAAGTAACTAAGACAAGTGGGTCCATCATGAATTTGCAGTTGGAAGGTAAATATGACAAACAATGTGACCAAAGTAAACCCTAGGTGTATAGAGGAGTGGAAAGATCCAAAGGGCAGCTTTATAGTAAAGGGCAGAGTGAATTTATTCCTCGTGTATCATCAGAGAGGAAAGGAATGTCCTCATGGAAGAGTACGAAATTATTGGAGAAAGATGTCAGGATGAGGAAAGGTTAGGATTTGGTAGCTGATATGGCTGTATAGGTTGCAAGTATAATAACTAGAAGAAATCTTACTTTTTTTAACATGGGAGTATCAGAAATAAAAACAATTTAGTAATCTAAAGCTACCTTGGGAGCATTGATGAATAATAATCACCTTCTACATAATCAGAAGTGATGTAAGAAAAGCCCTCATGGCATCTGCAGTGCTGTTTTTCATAGAGAACCAGCACCTGAGGAGAATCAGAATCCTGAGTAGAGAGAGGGCACACAATCTGCGCACACAGAGTTGGTTCTGGGGCCACTGTGTATAGCACCAAGATCATAAGGAGAGGCTCCTGTGGCTGGTATCCAGGGGCTCTGGAATCTGAAAGTGTGAAGAGTTGGAACATGAAACTTGCGTAAAGCTTTCATATTATGCCACTCGTGGCAGCAGAAATTAGTGAAAGTCTTTCATCTACTAGTTTATGCTTTATAAAATTAGTGGGGCTGTATAATCTGTAGTTTTCTTCTGCAGGCATGAATATATGAGTGCATACTACAGAGTATCATATTATTTCCTTGGAAAATTGTTATCTGATTTAGTACCCAAGAGACTGTTGTGAAGTTCTATATTTACTTGCATACTATATTCCATAGTAGGTAAGTAGCAAGAAAAAGAGGCTGTGTCTTTTGTCTTGGATGTAAGGTGAAAACAGTTTCCCTTTTGAGATTTATGATTCCAAAAATTATAGATCAAATTCCAAAAATTATAGATCAAGTCATGAGCTAGGGATGCATATGCACACTCTAAAATACTTATTCAATGTGGATGCTATTTTTAAGATATTTTTGTAACTCAAATTTTAAAACTATTTATAAAATCATATTTTAATGAGACACATGTACTGTGTGTCATACACAAATGTGGAAAAATTTCATAAAATTATTGAGACTTATCATGGAAGAGCTGGATATTTATTGCACAACTATTTGTATTCTATATATCTCAACATATAGGTTAAATAAAATATACAGTTAATAATTGTAATATCTCTATGTCTGTACTCTATGCATATCAATGTATACCATGTGTATATATTTTCTATATATATGAGAGACACATGAAATTGTCATGTATTCTTTTCTTTCCCATTGTCCATTGAGAGAAATAAAGTGACTTCAGTATTTATGGAATTAATAAAAGTACTTATGTCATATATACAGAAAGATTAATTTACTCAGTATGCATTTTGTTTACAACTGGCTCACTGCTTCAGTATTGATGCATATTTCACAAAATCCTATATAAATGATTACCAGAAATACCTGTTTTGTAACACAATAAAAAATAAACCCAGTAATGGAGCTTATGCCTTTTTTAGTAAATAGGAGATATGTGATAAAACATTAGGCATATAATATAGACGGACTCCAGATTGGTATAGTTATACCTGTTTCCCTCCTTTACAGAACACTATAGCATTGGGACATTATAGTTTACAAAGTTGATTATGAAAATTAATCTCTTTATTCTCCATTGGTGAATTATGCTGCTGTGTCATTGAGGAGTTACATTATGGATACATCCTCCTTTTTTGGAGATGTTAAAATTACCCTGTGATCATAAACCTGATTTCTTCATTCATGCAGTTATAGCAAACAATAAGTACTGTGGAAATTTCTGCTTAAGTGAATGTGTTATAATGAGTTGTCTGTGAGAAAAGACAATAGAATTCTCACCAGTCATGTGGTCTCTAACTCTCATCTCTGGAATTTAGAAATTGTTCCTAATTACATTGGGTCACAGGTGTTATAGAGTGTCTTTATAGTAAATGTAGAAAGGAAACGCTGTGATAACTTTCTGCATTTACATGTACAGGACAATGAAAATGGTCACCTAGCATACCTAGTTAGTGGGTTTCTCTTTTCATTCTGATATTAGTTTCTCAGAGTGTTGTAATGTTATTTGACCCATCACAAATGCCTTGCAATGTAGGCCATTGGACTAATCCCTTCTTTTCTTTCTAAGGACTGAAACCAGCAGTGGAGGCTTTCTTCATTATGATGTTTACCCTTTGGATGGTATCTTCTTCAGCAGATTCTTTGGCATTGGCCATAGCAGTAGGTCCGAGTGTGCTGCTGTCCTTAGTAATATTTCTGATACGCAGCTACTTTCAGTTTATGCTGGTGAGTATGAACTGTGCGCTGTGGGTCAGAAGTGCTTCTATGGTTTCTTTCTGCACACTCACTGAACTGTAAACCTTGCTTTGAGGCTTCTGTACGTGATAATCTGATGCTCTCTGGAAGTCATGTGTTGTTGAAACATAGTTTATTAAGGAATGTAACAGATGTCCTTGGTCTTTGTATGATGCCTTTTATCTAGCTATTCTAATGTACTTACTGTAATTTAGTTATCATATCCTTATTGGTGATCTTTTAAATGACATTTCTTGTGACATGATGCATAATCTATGCAAACTAGAAACAGAAAACACCCAAAAATATGATTGGTAGATTCCTTTGGAGAAGTGCCTAGTTATATGCTTGCCTTTCATGAACTGAACTTTAGACCTTAACACAGAGACAGAACTAAAATGTGAAAACAGGCAACAAGATGCCTCAAAAAGTAAACAACTCTGGAAAAGCTAACCCCATTTTAGGAAGTAGATGAAATTCCAAACAAGCAATTTTAAAAACTAATAATTGAGATGAACCAAGATTGTAGAGTGGTGATTGGCAGCAAAATTCAGCCTCTTTGAGATTCAGAATCTACATTCTGGAAAATAGCCATTTGGGAAAGGAAGAAAGAAGGAGAAAGAGAGAGAGAGAGAGAGAGAGAGAGAGAGAGAGAGAGAGAGAGAGAGAGAGAGAGAGAGAATAAGAATGTATTAGAGAAACAGATCACAAAGGAATTGGTTAGAAATGATAGGAAAATTAAATGCTATAGAGAGCTTCAAGAGATGGACTACAGCATAGGGAAGAAAACAAAACTGTAACTTCTCTCCCCAGCTTTTCTTGGCTTGTGGAGAGGGGAACCTGGGTCTGTAGCAGTCAGATGAGCTCTGGGAGCTGCAGGGAAGCAGCAGTGAAAGACCAGGCTGCACATGGCCTCCAGTGGGAGTCTGTGGCTGTTGAGTTCTGCAGGTACAGCATGGGCTTTTACTCTGTGGCTATTCCCTCCACACATCAGGTAAAAGCTGGTTAGGGATCTTGGCACAGGTACTCACTATATCGCTGGAGAATGCCTGAACAGGTACCATTCTAGAAAAGGCTTAATTATTTGAATCTGGGACTCAGAGCATCTGAGGGATAGCTTTACTTCACAGTTCCCAGTGTTACCCTCTTATAGTGACTGGGTGTGAGACAGCCAGGTCACATCAGTGGACAGGGAGCATGCTGGAAGGAGACCTCCTGTGGGGTTTGTCCTTGGACTAGGAAGAAGATGAGCTCCCATCCCCACCATGTTGGGAAGTTAGGCATGACTTGAGTTGTGCAGGATCTAAAAGTGCCAGTGCTGAATACATGAGCCCTAGATCTCCTGCCAAGAGTCCAGCAAAAATCTGGGGTCTGATTGCTGCCTACCAGCGTGAGGCAGGAAAGGTCTCATCTTGGATTTTGCCACAATCTGGAGCAAACAGAGGGGCTTTTGGAAAGGGGAAGGTGAGAGGTGACCTCACAGACTGGTGAGAATGGTAAATTACTAGGCTCCCAAAACTGCAGATGCAGAAAAAAAAAAAAAAAAAAAAAAAAAAAAGGGAGCACTCATTGAAAACTACAGATAATTTGTTTTTGCGTATTTTTTTCTTTTTCTTTTCTTCCTCACTGGTGTTTTTGAGTCTGGGTTCCTTTATTTTTTCCTTCTTTTTTCTTTCCCTACTTTTTCCTTGTAATTTTTAAATTAATTTTTCTGATCTTATCCTACATATTATTTCTTTTTTTCTTCTCCTTCCATCCTTCTTTTTTGTTTTTATCTTCTATTTCTCATTTTTTTCTGTTGTCTATAGCTAATTCCATATCCTTGTACTCCTTGATGAGATCCTTTATCTCACGTCTATCTTTTCCTTCTCATCTCCACTTATTTAATTGCTCACATTTTCCTCTCCCATTCTCCCATCCCCACTCTCCTGCACCTTTAGTAGTATAACCATTAAGCTTTATTAATATTTAGATAATTAACTCTAGGTCATTGCTGTAAAATTACTTTTTATAAATAATGGAAGTATATTTGCATTTAGTTTATATTTGCTGTATGTTAACGTCTGGGTTTTTACAGGGATTGTACTACAATTGTGGATTTATTTTCTGTGGTTAAGGATAGCACATTATTGGTTCTCATTGGCAGCTCAATATCCAGTTTTCTCTTGGTGGTATTACTGTTGCTGATTTGCTTGATATTGCAGAGTCACATGATGCTATAAGTAAGTTTTCTCTGTCTGACAACCCTTTGATTACCTTGGTAACATTAATGATACTGTAATCTAGTCTCAGAGAATAGGTGTTGGGCCAGTTGCCACATTATCCCCTCCCAAATTTACAGAGATGGGCAGATTTTGAGACAGATGCAGAGAACCACAGTTAGTCATCCCCAGAGTGCTGTCACTGAAAAGCAGACTAACTAAAGAGACCTCCATACTAGCAACAAAGTCTTTCTACTGTAAGTGCCTACCAAGCTAAGCACAAAAGACAAGACCAACAACAGCAACAACAATAGCAGCAGTAATAGAACATGAGAAGACAAAGTAACAAACTGCCTCTCAAAAGTCCCAATTCCTGCAGTGCTGACTCTGGAGGTATCAAGTGAGAGGAAACTGAAAGCCACACACTCAGATTATTTGAATGTACAATAAGAGATTAAATCTCAGACCAATGAGGTGCTCAGCAGGATCACAAAAGATATATCTAAACAGATAATTAAAGTATTAAATAAAATGAGAAAAGTAACTGAAGATACTGGTAAAAAGCTAAGCTAAACAAAATGACACAAAACACTGACAACCAGTTTAGCAAAGAATTAGAATCCATCAAAATATTTCAAACAGAATTCCAAGAGACTACAAATTATATTGAAAATATGGACAGCGGAGGAGATCAATAAGGAAACAAAATATCACAATTAGAACAGGGATGCTTTCAAATTACTTGAGATAGCTCAAAACAGTGGTAATGAATCTACAGTGCATACATGTCACAGTGGACTGTTTGTGTCATTGAAAACAATTATTTTCTTTCACTTCCTTAAAACAACTAGAAAACATGAAAATGAATCCAAAAACTGCTACATAGAAGATTAACCTGATACAAAGACTAAGATTAATTGGAATAAATAAAAACTCAGAAGATAATACAAATGGCAGAAAAAACGTGTATAGAAATAAAACTTTCCAATTATGTGAAAAGAATTAAACAGCTAAATGAGGCATATAGAACCTAAATAGTCATAAACAAAAGAGAACATGTCACATCACATTATAAACAATACCAGAAATCCAACATGGGGTCAGAGTTTTAAAAGATATTAGAGCAAAGCAATAGTCACTTATACAGGTATACCCATGAGAATTACAGTAGAATTTTTAACACAAATTTTACAAGCCAGGAGAACTTAAAGTGTTTCAAGCCCTGAAAGACAACCATGTCCAGTTCATATTTATATATCCTGCAAAACTTTCCTTCAAAATTCATGGAGCAGTAAGGGGTTTTCATGATGAAGAGCACATCAGGCAATTCATGACCATCAAGGCAGCACTTCAGGAATTCTCCAGGATATTAGAAAAATACAATGAAACCGCTAATGTCCTGTTGTAGTTAGGGGTTGTACACAAAGAACAATTAGAATCAGGAAATGGATTTTATAATATTATTTTTATAATGGTCACTGGGAGTTAACACAAGAAAATGCAGGAAATCTATCTGCAACACCAAAGACCTAGAATATTTAGTCAAGGGCCTAAATTCCACAGCAATGTCCCACATGTGTCCAGATAAAAACCCAGAGCTCATGACAATGCCTCCCATGAATTGAACTGGAGGTCCAGAGCCCACAAGAAGGACTCACGCCAGTCTCTCTTACAGATCTGTGCCAGGATGGCCCAAAGGTCAGCAGTGGCAACCAGAAAGTCCATGCCAGCAGGGTGAAGGAGCTGTGCTGATGGGATGACTGTTCTACACTGGAGCCGAGAAGTCACACTCACAAGACCAGGGCTGTCCTGAAAGTCACCACAGCCATCCTCAGTGACATGGAGGCCCTGAGCTCCTCCGACAACAGTTGGGTTAGGGTTAGTTCTAGTTCTAAAATTCAAGGTTTTTGCTGATTGACTGCCTAAATGATGTTGGGCAGATACCATTTAATATTGTTTCCTATAGCTTGGATTTAATCATCACCTTTTTCAGATCCTTGTAAGATAAGGAAATTCTCATAAGAATATACAATATGGGATGACATAGGAAACCTTACTTAAGAATTTCTGACACTACCTTCTACAGTGTACAATCTGTAATTCAGTTCGTGTGAAATTATTCATATTCATAATATTAATGAACAACCAAGACCTCTGACTGATTCTCATTGAATGAAATTCATCAAAGAACTAAGTCTAAACGTTGAAGTAACTCATTGTAGAACAATGAGATAGAAATTTGCGTTTATAATGTAACAAGGAGGCCCACCAGTCACAAAACCTTCCCTTTACATTTAGAAAATGGCCAAACTGTAGCAAGAACAGTAGCACAGTACTTCAGAGAAAGTATACTTTTCAGTGGAAGTACCTGCACCTTTCCTGTCTGCAAATGGGGCAGGAGTAGAAGCATAGCTACCTGCCACTAGAATTCTGTAATATTGTGGCAGGGCAACAATGTATCAGAAATAAAATAATTAAACTTCTACTATGATCAAAGCAAAAGCAAGATCTGAAACAGACAGACAAGAGGAAATTAGTAGATTGGATACGCTAAAAGGCTAAAAATAAAGGGCCAGCCCACATCTGTGAGCCAGCCAGAGCCAGCCAGAGTACAAACTGGAGAGAACTAAAGCTAAGCACCTGCCTGTGAGCCCCTGAGTGTGGCCCAGGGAGAACCAGGAAGGAAACTAAATCCCTGCCTAAGCAAGCTGGAGCATGGACCAGGAAAGGAAGTAACCCCTGACACGCATACCTGTGAGCTGTCTGGAGTGCGATCAGGGAAAACCAGGAAGGAAGCTAAGCCCCTGCCTTGTTAGCCTACCAGTTCATGGGCTGGGCAGAGAAAACAACCCCCAACCCCAAGCAGCCAGTGATTCAGAAATAACTGTATTGTTTGATTGACTTTACAAGCCTAAAACCGAGCAATTATTTAGAGGAAAATAAACAACATAGTAACTATTGTAGATTTCCTATTGTCTTACACTGTTTTGATTCATTTTATTGTTGTTTTACTCCCTTTAAAATAAACAAATAAATAAATGTGTATCATATTATTACCTCTCCAGATTGTCTTAGGGATTCATCGTTTAGATAGTATGTAGCAAAATGGTAAGTACTTGATGACTGCCAGCAACATATTGAACTAGTGTTAATGTCTGGTAACCTGTGGGATTGTTTATCAGAGAAATACTGATGATATTTAGTAAAATTTAGCACATTGTAGAAATGAAGTTAAATATTTTTTGTCTTGAAATTCAGATGTACTGGTAAAGAATTCCTGACAAGTCTGGGTACTTATATCTCCCCTTGGAGCTTGTGAAAGAATCATGTGGCTTTGGCTGTTGTGATGATTGTCTTCTTCACAGTTGCATACCTAAAATTATTATTCCTTAAAAAACATTCTTAATTCCACTGTAATTTACTGTGAATTGCATTCATATTAAAATGGAACATCTTAATTTATAGTATGTGAAAAAAGAAAGTGTTGTTTTCTGTCATTTTCTATCAAACTGTTCTTTAGCAACAAATATATTCTAATAGAACCATTCGCAAAAATCACAGCAAACTGAATTACATGTGGAAGGAACCTACCCAAACCCAAAGCTGTTGTGCCCTATGTATTAGTTCATCTTGTCAGACAATAACCATGGGGAAGTAATCTAATATACTAAAATTACATGGAAAAGGAGAATAGAATTCTAGAAAATTTTGATGTTAGTAATCTCTTTGATATATTTTCCTCATTTTTAAAATAAGTAGATAGACCAGTAGTCCTCTAGTTATAGTATTTTGTGTATCTGTTGTCTGCAACTGTTTAATAAATAACAAGGATAACAATGCTGCATTAGAATGATGAAATATAAAATATCTTGGAAGAGCACTGTTATTTCTAGGAATAAAAAAACTTGGTAGTTGAAAACATGTTTGATACGCTTACCAAGGTTGGTATAGCGCACTCATACCTTCTGGAGAATGGTAATATCTCAGGTTTGTTTGAGAGACTCCTGATTCTTGTGCCATTCCTGAGACATTCATTCATTTGAAATGTCCAGGACATTCAGTGGTATATAATCCATGAATCAGAATCTGCTGAGGATCTCTGCTACAACACATGTATGCACCCTGCCTCATCCTACGGCAGTATCTACAGAGCTCCTTCTGTGAAGAATTGACATACCTGCTGGACGTGGTAATTTCCAAGATCCTTCCCATTCTGGAAATTGTAGACTTGTGGCTTATCTACTGTTACATCTGTCTCTGCACAGATGTGTCCGCTATTTGTGTACCACATTACTTCCAAATCATCTCTTTATTTAAACTTCAGCAACAAGGAAATATTTGACACTTATTAAAAACTGTTTAGAAACTTATTTTTGGAAGGGGAGAATGACATAAAATACAATTTTTTGCTGTGACATATAGACACACGACCAGCTGTCACTCCAAGTCCAGAAATAGAGCATGTGCAGCACACAGAAGTCCCTTGTGTCCCTGTCCAGTCAGTGCTTCCTCCTGTCTCTACAGGTTGTTCTGAAAGGACACTTGTGTGTTCTGTTGCTGTTATAAGAGCATCAATACTGCTCAGTTTTCTGTTCCTATGTGCACAAGTACAGACTTACAGTTCCCTGCCACTTTTTAATAACTTTTAAATTTCAAGTGATTTTATATTTACAGAAGTGTTACAAACATAACATGAAAAATTCTCATATGCCATTTCACTAGATTTTTTAATGTTAATTTATAGTACATATGTAACAAGATACATTAATCAAAGCCTAGAAATTACCATTGGGATATTACCGCTATTTGAACTGCAAATCATATTGTATTTACTACTTTTTGAAAATACTCTTTTATTGTGATTCAGTTCAGGAGATTTCACTGCATCGAGGTCTTCTTTTAAAAATAAGTATTTTCATAATAAAAGGGACTGGCAGGTGCGCAAAATAAAGATCTCCCGTGGGTAGTGATGTTGGAACATCATTCAGCCCACCAGTGGTATCTCTGCTGGGCTGCTGCAACATCAGTCTGGGGATAGAATATCAAGAATTTTTTTCTCTATTTTTGGTATAATTCTTGCTTTTTCTATAAAGATAACTGTGCCTTACTCACAGGTGCTTATGGATAAGCTTCTCATTTCCCAGAGAAAAATATGTGTCTGTAATTTATATCTAAAATATATCTATAGGACAAACAAAACAACCAAGGATATTAATATTTATTTTAAAAATTAAAATTTTGTGCAGAGATTGCCTATTTGTCCTCTAAGTTGTATTATAATTGTTTTTGAGCACGCTGGTTTGTAGTAAAATCTAAGTAACAAAATATATCATCTTAAATACAAATGGCAAATGAATACATGAAAAAAATGCTCATCATCATTATTCATTAGAAAAATGCAAATTAAAACCACACTGAGATTTCATCTCACTCCTGAAAGAATGGCCAGGATCAAGAAAACCATCAACAACAAATGCTGGAGAGGCTGTGGGGAAAAAGGAACTCTCCTGCACTGTTGGTGGGAGTGTAGACTGGAGCAACCACTGTGGAGGTCAGTCTGGAGATTTCTCAGAAAACTGGGACTGGAAGTCCCATTTATTCCAGCTATTCTACTTCTAGGCATATTCCCTAAAAACTGAAAACATCATACCACAATGATATATGTGCACCTATGTTTATAGCAGCACAATTTGTAATCGCCAGATCTTGGAAACAACCTAAGTGTCCATCAACTAAGGAATAGATTAAAAAAATGTGGTATTTTTATACAATAGAGTATTACTCAGCTATAAAGAAGGATCACATTGAGATATTTATAAATAAATGGGCACAACTTGAGACCATGCTCATAAGCAAAATAAATCAAACTCACATTTATAAATACTGAATAGTTTCCCTAGTGTAAGGAATGGTAACAATGCATAAAAGTATATCATAATCATAATCCCCCATTATATTGCTTTGAAGCCTTATAATGTTTCCATTCATTAATTCGAGTAGTTTTATTCTGGATTGTTTGATTTTATTGTCTGTGATGGTATGAACAGTTATTGTGAAAAAAACCAAAACAATATAATAGCTAGTACTGATTTAATATCATCTTGTTTTGAAGTCCCATCAAGCTTTTGTTTTTCTGTCTCTATCAGTTTTATCAGGTTGTATCTTATTGGATTTTATTATATATGATATTATAAACAAAGTTTTTATAAACAAGGAGATAATACTGAAACCATTGTTCGTTTTCTGTTAGTTGTTTTAAATACCCTGTAATACTTTCATTCTCTTGAGTGGTTTTACACTGTCATGTTATGTTTGATGTTACAGTATACAAAGTTACACTCAAATATTTTAAGGAAAGAGACACTATGGTAAGTACTGTTATGTTGGGTTATCTTCTGGTGAAACACTATGTTGCTTAAATTGTTCTGTTCTGAACTGAGTTGTTATGTCCTCTTTCATCTTAATCTCCTTTTTTAAAATTCTTTTTTAATAAAAAAGCTAAAATAAAAGAGTTTAAGGCCCTGTATTATTACTTTCATGAAGTTTCAGGGAATATATGCAGAGAAAGTTGACTTAGAATTCCTATAGTGTTATTTCTCAAAATAATTATATATTTTATACTTTTTATGATTTTTGTAAACAACAGAAGTTTAGAGAAAATAATCTGATTGCCACAGTGAAAATATTGTAAGCAATTGATGTAAAAGTATAATTATTAAGACTGTTTACCTTAACTTTTCAATTCTTCACATCTTAACCAGAATTGCCTTAAAGCTTTCTTACTGAAATATTTTAAAGAAACTTATCTAATGTTCTACCCCCTGACCTCTCATCTTGTAATTCCAGTGGGAGACTTATAGCTGAGACAGTAGGGAGGGATGCTGGTGGGTACTTCATAAATCAGTGTGGATATTTTCTCTTTTCCTCATTTATTTATTGGTTGAGTGAGTGATTGATTGATTGTGATACTTGGGGTTGAACCTAGAGCTGTTGTGCTGAACCACAGTCTCAATTTTCCCCCTTTTCAGCTTTTGAGATGAAGTCTAGTTAAGTTACCCTTCTGCTTTAGCCTCCTACAGTGCTGGGATTTAAGCAATGTGCCACCATGCTTGGATTTTATCATGTCATGCTATATCTTAATATTCTAGATTTTTCTTTCTCTGTTTTTGAGACAGGGTCTCACTGTGCAGTTCAGGCTGGTCTTGAACTCCTTATGCAGTCTAGCTTGGCATCAAACTCATGGCAATCCTCCTGTCTCAGCCTTCTAAGTACTGGGATCACAGGCATGCGCCACCATGCCTTACTCCGTATCTTAGTATTCTGATTATTTTAAAAATAAATATTTAACTCTGTAAGGCACATATGGAAGTGTGAAATACATGGACTTTGTAGTAGGTCTCAGCCACATGGCAGCTCTAGCATGAGGCTTAGTTTACTCATCTGATAAAGTAGAAATCTGTTTCTTCTTTCTAGGTGTCTGCTTATTTACTATTCAGAATAAGGAGAATAGTAACACAAATGTACAAGGCTGATATAGAATTGTTCACATGATAATGAATGTGGCCTTTCCTGTTGATAATGTTTTGTTTTAGGTTGGAACTGAATTTATCCATGGTCTTTCAGGAGCAGAAAGAAAAAAGACCAGCATTGCAATGGAGCTGATAACGGATCCTCCCATCTTGTTCCTGGATGAGCCCACAAATGGTTTAGACTCAAGCACAGCACATGCTGTGTTTTCACTCCTGAAAAAGTAACTGCTGTGAAAACATTTTTCTTTCATTTATTTAATATTGATTACTTCTGTGTACCTACTATTCTTGGTACAGGGGACTCAGAATGGAATAGCAGAATTTCTTCCTTCCTGTTAGAGGGAAAAAGTCAGTTAGAAATGATGATGGTGGTGAGGGCAGATTTAAATCGTAGGTGGGTCGGGGAAAATCTTAAGCCTGTGATACTAGAGCTGAGGAGGAGTGAATGAGGCCAAGCTGCATAGCAAGTGCTCATTGGAAGAGAAGCAGCCAGGGCCTGGGCAGGGAGGGCCTGGACAGCAGAGAACTCAGAGGGACAGAACCCAGTGACTGAGCAGAGTGGACTTTTCACTCTGTATGGTTTAAATAGCTAAAATTATTTGTCTTCCTGCTCTGGAGGCTGGGAAATCTGAGATCAAGGTGTCCTCATGGTGGTTTCTTCTGAGTCCTCTGTTCCTGACTTCTTGACTTTTTCTTTTTAACTTTAAAGAGAATGAAACCAAGCAAAACAAAACAGAACAAGCCAATCAAAATAAACCAGTATAAGTGACACAGGACTTCTAAACAATAGGAAATCAATAATGGTTAGCATAATGCCACCTGCTGTCTTCAAAATAGCTGCAGATATCTTCTGACATAGTAAAAATCAAAACAAAACAAAAGAACAGAACCAATAAATACAAAACAATGAATGTAATAAAGGACTTCAAAACAAGATAATAGTAAATCCAAAATAGCTACCATAATATATCTTGTTATCTTTGCAATAGCAGCCCATGCCATTGGATACAATAAAATCAAACAAAACAAAATAGAACAAAATGTCACTGACTTCTTGATGGCTATTTTCCCTTTGGTGTGTTGTGCCCAGGGGATAATCTCCTAAAAGGATGCCAATCTGATTAGGATCCTCTCAGTGAGCTTGTTTAATCTTATTTACCTCTTTGCCTCCAAACTCAGCCCTATTTGAGGCACTGAACATCAAGACTTTAGCATGTGAGTTCTGGGAAGGACACAGTAAGCCCATCACAGGTAGAATAGGATGGAAGGTGGGGCTGGGTTGGTGACAGCTACATAGACCACTGTGAGAAGTATGGCTTTTAAGATGTGGGAGACTTTTCAAGAGCAGAGGAGTGGCAGCTGCAGAGCAGAGCTATAAATTTGGGCAGAGATGAGTGTCAGGAGGCCAGGAAGGAGACTGAGGAGGTGTGATGCTGCCTTGATTGTGACTGTCACGGTGAGGTACTGAGCAGTGGGTGGGTTGTGGGTCTGTTCCTAAGGCAGCCCCAACAGAACTGGTTTTGAAATTGGACCTAAATTGGGATGGATGATTTAAAGAATGATTTATAGAGTTTGGGATTAAACCCATGGAATGAAGAAGGAAAAGATATAGTATTTCATCAAGAAATAAGGCTTATCAGAGCCTTCATAGGAAAATTTTTCAAAAATTAAGTTTAACCTATCTTTGGGAAAATTAATAAAAATAATTTCAAACTGCATAAAACTCCAAGAATAGTACAAAGAAAATCCCACTCTGCTCATCCAGATTCCCAGGCTGTACCTTTTTACTTCATTTGCTGCTTCACTCTGCTTTTCTGTTCCCCTTTTATAGGTCTTGCCCCGTCATGTTTGAACGCCCCTAAATGCTCCAGGATTCTCCCCCTTCCCACCCTCCCGGTGAGGAGGTCAGCATGGACAGCTTCTCCACCAGTCCAGTCCATGCGCTGCATTCAGAAGTCACCAGCGTCCCTGCTGGCTGTTTCCTGAGGCCTGAGGATCCGCTGGGGAAACACATCTTTTCTGTTTTTTCCCTACTTCAGAACAGTTTGCTAGTCTTTCCCAGTGTCTCATGTCCTTGTGAGACTTAGGGCATTTCATGGAGTGACCTCAGCTTGGGCCCTTCCCAGTGTCCACGGGCTGATTCAGCCCATGAAATGATGCAGTGTTCTCAGTGCCACACGCCAGGGCTGCACCCAACACAGGTGGTGGGAACCTTGGTCATCTGTACCTGTCAGTGTCTGCTGTGACCTTACTGTTTTTCTCTTTTAGAACCAATTAACACTTTGTCAGGGTGATAAGTGGCTATTGTTTCTTTACTCTGTTCCTCACATCTCTCTAGGACAGTGTTAGCACATACTAAATGTGGTCGCTCTTGAGGTGGTTGCAGAACATGTGACAGTTGATGTTCTATGTAAGGCAAGCACCTCTTCTCTGTTCCTATCACATTTGGTAAAGATTCTAATCTGTTATTTTTCATTGTTATGAAATTAACCTTGAGTTGGCCAAAATGTTCATGCCTTGTGGTTTTTGTGTCATTTTGAAACTTTTCCAGTAGTTCCTCTAGCATTTCTTCACTTTTTGGTCACCTGGTATTACAGGCTTTGTTTGGTTTAGTCTGGTTTTGTTTGGTTTTGTTTCAGGGATTTCTACATGAGAGCTGTTTTCTTTGTGTGTCATTGGTTGCTTAGTATGCTCACCACTACTGGAATGTCATCTTCTAGGTTGTGAGTAAACAGAACTAGAAACACACACACACACACACACACACACACACACACTCATACTCACACATACACACATACATGCATGCATGTGTATGCACATATGCAGACATACACACATACACACACCTGGTATGCCATATCCCCAGGCCATATATGTATTTTTCCAATGGAAGACAATGTGAATGTAACTTGAGTGGCTTTTTTTGTTAATGTGTACATATTGTAAAATCCTTCATTTTATAATTATATTTCTAGTTTTAATCTAGGGTAGTAACATCTCAGAGATTTTTTCATCTTGTTTCCTTCCTTGTGATAGAACTGTGGATAAGAAGTATAAAATATAAGTAACCTTTATTTTGGGAATGTGGGAAGAGACACCCCTAACCTCCTGGGGCCGGACATCTCCACCCCGGGGACGGTGATCTCTCCCGCGGACATGTGCGGTGGGGGAATATAAGTAGCCTAAGCTTAGGGCAGTGCCCCAAGGCCATTAGAGATGCACAGGTATTTCATTGGCACACATTTGGCACCAGAGGCAGGTTTCTAAGGGTGGGGGTATAGGGTTACAGGTAAATCTCTAGGGGCAGGGGAGGAAGGAGCTCCCTAATTCTGGCTGAGGCTTTTTTGGCTACATTGTCCAGTCTGGGTCAGCAACCCTTTCATATCCTGTCTTATGATTATTAGGAAAAGGGGTGAAGATTTTTCTCTTTAACTACTTCCTGCTGGCTGAGGGCACTGTACTGGGGTCTAGGGGATTCGACGGGATGACAATTGATATCTAGGTAGAAGCTGGTGCCAGGAGTTTTAGCCAGGACTACTTCGCTGGTGAATACATGTATGTTAGACTGAAAAAACAAAGAGACAATATGTTATGAGGAGACATGGCACTGTCATATTTACGGACCCAAGTGAGGTAGAGGAAAAGGTGTCTTTGATTTAGACCTGTTATTCTATCAGGATGATGTTGAGGTAGGGACATTTTTTATGACAAGGCAGAATTCTGAAAAATTAAATGTGGGATTAGAAGGAGTGAAATTATGAGAGGTGCTTACTCCCCCATATGAAAGCATAAAAGTTAAAAGTTAGGTAGGTAAGGCTTGTCTCTGGTATATATGACGTTGGAGTCTGTAGGCAATCCTGTTAAAGGGTCCTGCTATAGAAATGATCATTAGTAGAATGTAAAAAATTAAGAACCAAAGTGGATAACAAAACATGAAAACCTGTGAGTCGTAAGGCAGAGATGAGTATCAAAAGGATGGTTAGATCTAGGGCCTGAGTGATGTGAAACCAGAATGGCAGTTTAAAAGGGAATAAAAGCATTTTAAGATTTAGGACTGGGGCCTGTATAAAATAGGCCCTGTTTGTAACTGGCATAGGTTGACCTTTAATACTCCGTGAGACATTGAGGATTTGTTAGCCTAAAAACTCAGTAAGAACTCTGTGTATGTGGTCTCTTATGTCCACGAATATAGAGAATGTCTTACCTTGAGAGTTTTAATGTGACTTGGATTCTGAGACAGACACCCACTAAGGCGGTTGGCCCCTGTGACCTGTGAGGGCTACAAGTTAGGATGGCCCAGCCACTCTCTGGTGGCCAGGGTAGCCCAACAGTTCTGGAGTAAGGTTTTTTGGCAGTGACCTGTGAGGGCTAGAAATTAGGATGGCCTGGCCACTGTCTGGTGGCCAGGATAGCCCAACATCCCTGGAGTAAGGTCTCGAAGAATGCCAGGATGGGGGATTTTGTCTGATGTCTTCTGCTGAATTTGAGTGTGGCCCATGGCGGGGGGGGGGGCAGGTAGCTTTACCTTGTGTAGATTTGTCTGTCTCAGAACTGTGTTATTTAAAATATGAAAAACCATATCAAGGTCTCTGTGGAGCTTGAAGGTCAAGTTTTGCCTTGTTGTTTGAGATCTGGACTAAAGTAAAAGTTATCTGTAGAATTAAGTAAGTATGTAGGAGCTTAATATTGGCATTTAAGATTATAAGGCAGGCAGGCTGGTAAAATTATCAGGTGGCCAGTAATACTGAATAAATGATAGAAAAATTGTAAGAAAAAAATAGCCTCTCTTGAGTGGAACTGAATTGAAGTAAAAAAAATGTTTGAGTGGGGCCGCGAGACTTTGGAAATACGCAGTGTTTAAGGCAGTTTGAAATTCTGAGACTGTGTCTGTAGGAAGAGAGCAGAGTTGTGCTTGGGGTGGGGTGATTGCCACCACACAGCACGGAGGGCGGGCTGACATGGAACACGCAGAGTGGGTGGGGCGAACGCTGGGACATAGCACGCAGGGGAGGGCAGAGATCCCACCTAGATGCTATGACGCGCTAAGATGGTGCAGGGAAATAACATATTTCAGCTGCAACCATGCAAGGGGGTGGGGCTTGGAGGCCTGTAGTGGTGACCAGAGGTGGCGCCTGGCGCCATGGAAGGATGGCAGCCACGGTGCATGCCTGGTGCGCACCCGGTGCTGCAGAGGAACAGCGGTGGCGGAGGCAGCTTGTGCTCGGCACTGTGGGGGCAGGGTGGCGGTGGCAGCTTGTGCCTGGCGCCGTGGAGGGGCGGGCTGACATGGAACATGCAGAGTGGGTGGGGCGAACGCTGGGACATAGCGCACAGGGGTGGGCAGAAATCCCACCTAAACGCTTGTTATGACGTGCTAAGATGGCACAGAGAAATAACGTATTTCAGCTGTGACCGCACAAGGGGGTGGGGCTTGGAGACGCACAGCCTGAGGCCAAGTGGGCTCTGCTCCCAAAGGCACAAGACTGGCAGCCGGTGAGTGGCAACCTGCAGGAGCCGGCGCATTTGCAAGGGATGCGTGGCCCAGGATGCGGTGCCAAAAGCTGAACCCGTGGTGTGGACAGTCTTGTGGGTATCTCTCAGTGGCGGAATGACCAGCACGAATGAGCTGGCATGGCATGGAACGGGCTGGATGAGGAGCTGAAACTGGGGCCCACAGAAGGCCCATGATGTGAGAGCGCCCATGATGTGATGTGAGAGCAAAAAGAAAAAAAAGCTGTTTAAAATCTAAAGCAGTTTTATGTGAATCTCTTACTGTCTGGTCTCATTTTAATCTCGGTGGCAGGGGATGGGTTGGCGCGCACGGGAAACAAAAGGAAGCTGGCAGCGTGGTTGGGGGTCCCAAAGGCTGCAAGGGAAGAGCTGTTATCTCTTTAAGTGCGGGGAGGGGGAGGGATCCTGGAGGAGACAAAGGGACAGGGAAGCTGGCGGGAAAGGTGCACATTCCCGAAGCAAAGGTAAAAAGCTTTAAAGTGAGGGTCTCTCAGTGTGGGCTGTCCAGAGTGGACATCAGCTTCGCTACAAAGCCCCAAAAGCTCTGGAAAAAATGTGAGGGCCTAGGTTTGGGCTGTCTAAAAGACATGAAAAGTTCATGAACCCACGCAAAGAGGGGAGAAAATCCACGTGAGCCTGGCTCAGTGGCTGTCTCCAGGGAGTTGCTCACCTGTGGTAAATTTGTGGATGCTGTTTGAGAACCAGCAGCTAAGCATAGAATTGCTGAGTGTAGAAGTGAGGAATTATAGGATGTAGTCTGGTGGATCTTGAACAGCAGGGGACTCGAAACTGGGAAACAGCCCCAGGAGTCTCTCAACTGCTGTCCCCGGTCACGGCACCATCTGATAGAACTGTGAATAAGAAGTATAAAATATAAGTAACCTTTATTTTGGGAATGAGGGGAGAGACACCCCCGACCCCCTGGAGTGCGGCATCTCCACCCCGGGGCTGGCGATCTCTCCCGTGGACACATGGCGTGGGGGAATATAAGTAGCCTAAGCTTAGGGCAGTGTCCTAAGGCCATTAGAGATGCACAGGTATTTCATTGGCACACGTTTGGTGCCAGGGGCAGGTTTCTAAGGGTTGGGGGCATAGGGTTACAGGTAAATCTCTAGAGGTGGGGGAGGCAGGAGCTCCCTAATTCCGGCTGAGGCTTTTTTGGCTACAGAGTCCAGTCTGGGCCAGCAATCCTTTCACCTTGTTTGTGGCTTCAGGCAGCAGAGACTATGCTTCTATTATCCTATTATTTTGTTGGTTTTTCAGTCAAGCAATTTAATTGTTTGCCCAATAAGTCTCTGAGTTTCTCTGACCATTGCCTGTGGAAGCCCCTCTACTCACTCTGTTAGCTACTAGACTTTACTATCTCACTTCCTCTGATATTCAATATACATGCTTCTAGGGGCAAAGCCTCTGTTCTAGAAGAGAGGTAATGGGAAGTTGAGAAATGTCTAAGGCTTTAAACAGCACAAGTTTGAAATCTCAGTTGCATAATATATGATGATGTCAACTTATAGCACTGGAGTTTAGGTCCCATTGCATAACAAAACCACACTGTTTTTCTTATCTCTATGTTGCAGTGTTAATTCAAGAATGATAAATTGGTATAGAAAACTCTAGTGTTTTTTGTTGCATGTGCCCCGAAGAAATGTCCAAACCATTCTGTTCAGGCATACTTTTTAACCTGGTGTCTGATTACAATGCAGAGACTGCTTCCATAGGACTGAGGTAGAGCTCAGGTTTTCCAAAGGAGCCTCTTAAGAGGTGGTGTTGATGCTAATGCTACTGGTCCTCAGAAGGCATTCTGAGTAGCAGGAATTCCAGGAATTCCTGGCAAGCCTACTGCCCTGCTTACTACTTTGGGTCCTTTTCAGCTCCTTGTTGCCTACAAAGTACTAATCTCTAAGTGAAGATGTAAAATGGGCCTGCTTTGCTGTTCTTGCAATGTCCGTACTCATTTTTGTCACCCAGCACAAACTACACACACACAGACACAGAGAGAGAGAGAGAGAGAGAGACACAGAGACAGAGACAGAGGCAGAGAGACAGAGACAGAGAGAGAGAGAGAAAAAAATACAAACTACACACGCACAGACACACACACACACATACACACACACACACACACACACACACAGAGAGAGAGAGAGAGAGAGAGAGAGAGAGAGAGAGAGAGATACACCTTGATTTCTAATATTGAGGTTTTGTAGTTTCCTGAATGGACCTTTATATTTCATATTTCATACATTGTCTTTTTCTGTATTGAATACCTTTTCTCAGCTTATTCTTTATTAAGAAGAGTTTTTTTATTTAAAGAGAAAGAAACAAAAAACACATTAAGATAAAAAGGGTAGAAATAATACGGAATTACAGAAAAATAAGTGGTAAGAAATCACCAGTTGATAAGTTACATATTGTCATCTTAGAAATATCTGTTCAGGTTACAAAATTAAAGTATGTAAAGTGGCATTCAAATAGTGACACTGCCAACAGTTCTACTCAATGATCTAACTAAAGCTTAGTAATATGGTTATCAGTCCTACACACTTATTTTTTATCTTAAAGAGGGTAAGATTAAACATATCAAAACAGAAAAAAAACAGTTCAAAAAATCAATTTAAGGAAATACAGATTTCAAAGCAAGTCCACTGGAGATCTTCACTGTTTATCTAATTGTCTCTAGTTTCTTCCAAATAGTTGTCCCCATCTTCATACACATTAAATACATACTGTATATTATAGAACTAATCAAATCATTACAGGATGATGAAGGATTTTTAGGTTTTTAAGATCTGACAATGGGGAAGACAATAATAACTACCATAGTGTCTCTGATTCTCTTCATAGTAGCTGTCCTTATCTTTACATATGCTGAAATTGTACTTAAGAGACTAGACTAATATCACTCTGATCAGTAAATAATAGTATTGCTACATTTTATATCATAATGCTACAGAATTAGCATTGGGTTTCTTAGTGTCTCTTCTTCTTCAGAGTATCTGTTCATTACATCTTGCATTATATAATTTGTTCCTGTAAATAGTTTTTAAAAATCTTCTCATGTGTGAATTTCTACATGTATATCTACCCATGTAGATATCTATCCATGTAGATATCTATCTATCTATCTATCTATCTATCTATCTATCTATCTATCTATCTGTTAAAGGGAAAAACAAATCATAACAAGACAGCAAAACAAATTCCTAGAAAAACATGCAATGACAAAGACACATACGACCACAATATTAAGTGATCTATCATAGTTACTAAGCTTTCTTTTGTTATTTTCATTAGACTTGTCAACATCATTAGGCTTAATATAGTTAAGCATAGTATTACATAGCTATTTTTATAAAAACACAACTTTGAAAACATTGTAGACTTGAGAGCTGTTAATAATCAATACCAGTATGGATATCTTTTACATCTTCAGAGTAATTGCCGCTACTTTTAGGGTTGATACTATCAAGCATACCAAATTCAAATAAAATCAGTCAAGGAAAAACCACAGCCTAATGAATCAGATTCAAATAAGATCAGTCATAGTAAGACAATGTAAATAATACAGAGTTTCAGTTTAAGTTAATAGGAAATTGAAAGGGTTTTGGCCCAGACTGGATACTGTAGCCTGTAAAGCCAAAAAACTCCTATCTTCCCCTCCCTTAGGAATCTGTCCCTGGTGCCAAAACAAAGACCAATGGGCTACCTATGCATCCCTAATGCCCCCTTGGGTTCCACTTTACTCCTTCATTCCACCATCTGCCCTGTTTATTGAGGCCTCTCTGCCACTGTTGCTGGAATCCTGGTATCCCTTCCTCTCTTTCTCTGGAATGTCCTTCAGCACTCTCTGTAGGGTTGGGTTGGTGGCCACGAACTCCCAGAGTTCCTTCTTGTCTTGGAAGCATATTATTTCTCCATTAATTTTGAGAGAGAGTTTTAATGGTATATGAGTCTTGGTTTCAAATTATTTTCTTTCAGGACTTGGAATATTTCTCCCCATTCCCTTCTTGATTTAAGAGTTTGTGTTAATAAGTCTGTTGTTATTTTGATAATTTTCCCATTGTAGGTAATCTGCTTCTTTTTCCTGGCTATTTTAATATTCTGTTCTTTTGGTGGATTTCTGGAATCTTGATTATTATATGTCTGGGCGTAGATCTGTTTTGGTTGTAGGTAGCTGGTGTTCTGTATGCGTCTTTTATATGGATATCATTTCTTTTCCCTATACATGGGAAATTTTCCTTTAATATATCTGTGAATATTCTTTGTATTTCATTTTGGTTGCTCCTGTTTCCTCACTCACATGCTTTATTCTTAAGTTATGTATCATTTTGTCATCTTCTAGGCTTTGAATTATTTCTTTCTGGTTCCTCATTATTTTTAAGAGGTCTTTTCTTTTGTGATCATATATCATAAATCTCTCTTCAAGTTGCAAAAGGCTAACTTTAGTTTCTGTCAAGGCATTTTTCCAGTGTTGAATGGAGTATTTAGTTTCCTGGTAATCTCTTTGGATCTGTTTTATGTATTCTAAGTTATGTTTAAATTCTTCTCCAGAAGTTTCTCTTTCTTTTCTGATTTCCTCCACTCTTCCATCTGTGTTCTCTTGGGTGAGGCTTATCATTTCTTTAATTAATCTCTTTATATCTTGCCTCACTTGGATCAGGAGTACAGCTTTAAATTCATCTATGAGGTCATGGAGGTATTTTTTTATCTCGGCTGATTGTCTGTCCAGTATTGGATGGTAACTGTCCTTGTTCTCTTCTGTGTTTACTTCTCCTGGGCTTATTTTCTCATGTTGGGCAGCTGGAGATTTTTTGCATTTCTGTCTCTTGTCATGTTTCTGGTTTATTTCAGACTGGAGTGTCCTGGGGGTCTCTGACCCTCTCCGTATTGCTTAGGGCCTTTCCGAAGCATGCTGACTTGAGTTTTTGCTGCCCTCCCAAATTTGCTCTTATCTAGGGTAGGCAGGGATGCAGGTATGGTGCAGGCCAACCTCCAGCCTCTATGCCAGTCAATCTGCAAATTAGGCTGCACTTTGTGGATGTCACAGAGTTGCGACTATTTTGTATCTGCTTATTGGGTCCCAACCAGAGGCTTGGTTCAGCCCCAGGAGATTTGTCAATTCTCTCTGTGCCAGAGGCGGCTATCTAATGTCACTGTGGCACAGGGCTCTGCCCAAATCCCAGCTGTCCTCTACCAGACCTCTCTGTGCCAGGAGTGACTATCTAATGTCACTGTGGCACCAGGTCTGCCCAATTCCAAGATGTCCTCCACTAGTTCTCTCTGTGTCACTGACACTGTCACAGCACCAGGCTCTGCCCAATTTCAAGATGTCCTCCACCAGACCTCTCTATGCCAGGGGCGACTGTCTGATGTCACCGAGCCGTGACATTCTGACTCCAAGATGTTCTCCAGCCAGCCACAGCAACTGTGGGACCCATTCCTAGTACTCACCAGGACTCAATGCAGTTCTTCCTCTTGGTTCTACTGCACCCTGCGCCACTTGCCTTCATTGCATTTCTGACACAGCGTAGAATGGTCAGAAAATTGCATGGTGTCTGGCTCTGAAGCTCTGGAGCTTCTCACAATCTCCTCTGGCGCAGCCAGGCAGGCCTGGCTGCTTCGTGGGGTCCCAGGTCTCAATTTCCAGCAGTCGCCAAAAGCCAATACAGCTTTTCTTCTTGGATCCACTGGTCAGTGTGCCACGTTAAAGATGCAGGATTTGCAGACTCCCGTTATCAGCAGCTGCAGTCTCAGCATGACCTTAAATCCTCCAGTCACGCTGTCTTGGTTAATAAGAATCATTATTCATTCATATGGCCCTCTCCGTGTTGTCATATTCTAGCATCCAATATCTGGATGCATGGAAACCATCTGGTCCCTGAAGCTGGAGGATGCAATGTCTTAAATCAGTGTGATCCCAGAGGGGAAGCAAGGCCAAGACTGACCACCTCAGAGTAAGATCTCGGGTGACCAGAGCCCAAAAAGAAGCGGGGGAACTGCTGACGTTACTTCTGCTTCTGCTGGGGCATCAGCCACGTTGGACCCCTGCCGGGAGAGCAATTCCAGTTCCTGCCCTCGCGGGTGCAAATGAACTCCATAATGGGTTCATTCGGGGGAGCTGAACAGTGTGCAGTAGAGTTAGAAGAGCTGAAGAGTTAGAAGATGTAAGTGTAGCAGAGGCTCTTCTCAGCTTACTCTTGTGGGATTTTTTTTTATATTCTTACATCATCTTCAGATTGGGCCTTATGTCCCCTGTTTTGCTTAGCTACTTCTATTCCACATTGTATTGAAATTATTGATCTTTTGGCTAATTTGAGGCAAAACACTCATGGCCACACCGATAGCAGATAGATACTTATCAGATTTTAAATTGAAGTAACATTTCTCATAGGATATTTTAGTAACATTTTAGACAGTGATGTTGAACCATTTTTTTCTCCTACCCAGATATACTAACTCCTGTGAAAGGTTTTTACCCTTGTTTCTTTCATTGAATTAGATCAGAGATCCATCCCAGGCCTTCATTACCTGAACTCAGTGAACTGAGCCCAGTAAGCAGTTTGCAACCAGTGTGTGCCAGGAAACATATGTGGGGTTTGTATGTGTACATTGTATTGGAAAACAGAGCAGTGCTCTTTAGGGATGACTGAGTCTGTGGCTCCTCACAGATTCCTTTCAAAGTGAGGATGAAATAGAAACTATCAATTCTCTCTTTCTGTCTTTGTCTTTCTGTCTTTCTGTCTTTTTGTCTGTCTGTCTCTCTCTGTCTCTGTCTGTCTGTCTGTCTCTGTCTGTCTCTGTCTCTCTCTCTGTCTCTCTCTCTCTCTTTCTGTGTTTGCTTTTTGAAATGATAACATGGTGTAATGGATTCTGAGTCTGGGCCAGTTAGTAGGGGTAACCCTCTTGCTTTTCCATAAATATGTGAAGATAAGTGTAGTTATAGGATCAGGAAAAATTAACTCAGAAGGAAAGTTACCATGGTTGTAGATAAATCTGGCAACAATAGTGTTTTCAAGGAATTGATCAACCAGTTGTATTTTCTCAGAACACGAAGTTTGTCCACATTTTCTCATTTTACTAGTTACTGATTTCCTCTTTGTATTTTTCTGTAAATAGTTGTCTTATAATTTTAATTAAAAGATTTTAATCAATACAAAAATAGCAAACCTATAGATCAAAAATCTCTCAATATTTCATACTGCATGCTTTGTTTCTTTACATGCAAAAAGATATAGAAAATCTATTTTTCATAAAAATATATAGATGAATAGTAAAAAAAAATAGGCATTTTTGAACTAGGCCCTGGTATAATTCAGTAATTTCCTTAAAAGATATTCTCCTGTATCACAAAAGATTAAAACATCACACATATGCAAAATCTTTTTCTGAATTCAACATCATTAATTAATTACAGTGTATATATGAAGCATGTGAATGATCATCAATATAAGAAATGGAAGGTAAACTACAACATAGGGTGGAAATATGCCATGAAAGAGCACATTATAGGGTTGGTGATTTAGCTCAGCAACATAAGTTCCTGCCTTGCAAGCATGAGGTCCTAAGTTCAATCTCCAGTCCTGAGTTTGATGCCTGGAAAAAAAAAAAAAGAAGAAGGAGGAGCATATTAGAATGAGCATATATGGATCAAAGGGTCCTCTCTGCTTAACAAATCTGCATCCTAAATAAAAAGAAAAGACCAGTCATATAATTTAGTGTCCATAATGGAAAAAACATGTTGGTTTGAGGGTATTGTCCTGTACATGTATCACACAGAGATGCAGAGGAGACTGAAATTGGAATAGGAGTAATCATCAGTGTTGTCCCATAACACAGCAGTGCCTGGTCTCGTGTGCTTTCTGAGAGGGCTGTTGTGTTTGTCATTGTTCTTAACCTAAGTGTTCTGGGACACACTAGGATGATAAGATTCTGGGCCTTCATGTGGTTTCGTGGCTGAGTCTTATGCAATAATAAAGCTAGAAATTATGGAGGGATAATTGGATCTTATGCTCCATAAATACTCTCAAAATATTTCTATCAAGCATTAAGATATTTTAAATTATTTCAACTGGTCTGTAGTAATTAAAATATGTCTTGAGTTTAGTGTGACATTTCAGTTCACATATACATTATGTAATGGACACATCAGGGTAGTTTGTTATCTTGTATGATTTGTCAACAGTTTTTGCTGGGATCAGATGGTACACATGAAATCACAGCACTTAATGTCAAAGTGTTTCTTCAGATTGGTGAATTGAGACCATTTACAATGATAGCCTTAACTGATAAGTATTGCTTTATCTTGTCATATTATTATCCTGCTGTTGATTCCTTGTCTTTTCAGTCTATTTAATTGCTTGACCTGCCTTATAACTTCCTTCTCTTGGTGTTTTTTTAAAATAATAGTTCCTGTGATTTTTTTCTAGAAAATCTTTTGTAACAATTTGTAGAGCTGATTTTGTGGTCATGAATTCATTCACTTGTTCTTTGCCATGGAATTGTCTCATTTCTCCATTAATTGTGAAGGATAGTTTTCCAGGTGACATCAGTCTGGGTTGGCAGGTGTTTTCTTTCAGGATTTGAAATTGTTCACTCCAACTCTCCTTGATTTAAGGATTTGTGAAGAGATACTGGTTGTGATTCTGATGGGCTTTCCTTTATATGTGATGTGTTTCTTTACTACAACAGCCTTTAATATTTTGTTCTTGTACCAAAATTCTGTAACTTTGAATATTACATGCTGAGGTACAGATTTATTATGACTATTTTGAATTCATATATATATATATGTCAAATTCTTATTCCAAGCTCTGGAAGTTTTCTATCATTGCTTCTGTGTAAATTTATTCATGCCAATTTTGATAACTTTTTCATGTTTGTTGGCTCCTGTCAACCCTGTGCTTTTCTTTTTTGAATCATATTGCAGCTATTGAATTGATTTTTCATGGTCCCTTGCTATTTGAAAGAGATCTTTCTATTTGTGATTACTAACTGCAATCCTGTCTTCTAGGTCTGATAGTCTGTCTTTGATTTCATTGAGTCTGTTTTGCAAACATTTAATGGCATTTTAAATTTCCTGCAAATGTGTTTGATTCATGGATTCCATTTCTCTCTTATGTTGGGTATTTATGGTTTTCATCATTTTCCTATATTCTTTTTTTGAAAAATCCGTCTACTCTTCATTTGCCAAGGCAGTCCTTCATTAAAGTTTTCATCTGTCTTGTCTTTGTTTGAGAGATCATTTTTTGACTTATTTCCTCTGTAGTTTCATACATTTTTAATTTACCTGCTGTTGTTCCAGAAAATTCGGGTGGGTAGCTACTGATTTTCTCTATCTCCTTGTTTCCCAGATTTTTCCTGAGTGGGCTGGATGTTTGCAGTTGCTCTTTGCTTTTGCATCATTTTCTATTTTTTATTAGTATAGTTTTCGCTGTTGATTCTTATGGTGGACAGGTTTGTCACTAGTATTATGGTTGCCTTAGAGAATGTCTGTTCCTGAGAGATGTCTTCCAAGAAAATATTGTCCCTGTTATTTGCATCTATGCCAAGATCCTACCTTCCAAATTCATGAAAGGTGAGATTTGGCTATTTGCCTCAGCTCCAAGTCCTTTTTTACTGGATATGGTGATAGTTATGACTCCCAGACAATCACATGCTTGTCATACAAGGGCAAACAACTTTTTACAACAGGTCCATACCTGTAGCATCCTGGCTAAAGCTATGGCCTTGGAAATAACTATAGTATCCAGCACAGCCTACAACCTGTCATACTGTGGTAACTATTCATTTGATAACTTTTGTTATAGGGTCAAGATCTATAGTTATATAACAAACCCAATCATACTCAGAAACTTGTATACAAAGACTTTCCACTTAGTAGAGTAACTGACACCATGGTGAGGAAAGTTAGACAAATGAGTGACATAGCAGAGATATGAGTGAACAGAAATATAGTACAAGCAAGGATGGATAAAAGATAATTACAAATTTTGGGAATCGGGAGGAGACAGGAAAAATGAAATGAAGAGGAAGGCAAAAGTTTATCTATGTGAACCAGAATGGATAGGCCAATTTTCACTCATATGTAAATATCATAAAATCAAGAGATAGCTCTCTTGATTACTTTTCTTTCATTGCTGGGACAAAATACCCAACACCCAAAAATAGAGGAAGGAAAGGTTTATGTATCTACTGTGGAGGTTTCAGTACATTATCATCTGGCTCCTAGGCAGGGTAACAGAGCACGGGGACAATACTTTCAGGCAGTAGTCAGAGAAAGCACCCAGAGCAAAAGGGGAGAAGAGCAAGCCCTTTTTCCTTCTTTATATTATCCACAGACCACCCCCTCTTCACAAAATCTCCTGGGTCTCTTCTTGCACAGGATGAAGGTATTTACAAAGTAAGAACTCTGGCTCCCTGATGAATATCTTAATTAAGCTTCTAAACATCTCATTTTGACACAGTGTATCAACCATAATAATCCACCACTTGTCAACTTGGCAAGTGACATGTTTTGATTTTGTCCCCAAGGACAACTCATGCACATCTCTTTATCTAAGAACCATTTACTCAGCTGCAAGAGTTGCCAAATTCCTAACAGTTTCAGCATTGCTGAAAGGTCTAAGCCCCAAGTCTCCTTTGAGATATAAGACAAACTCTTATCTGCACACCCTTAAGCAAATGAAAAAAAAGCTAAACACTTCCAACATGCAATGGCACAGATAAACATTCCCATTCCAAAAGCTACAAACGGGGTTACAAAGCATATAGCTGCATATCTAGTGTCTGAAGCAATCTGTGGCAAATTGTGAGCTCCAAAGGGCTTGTGTGGTTCCACCCCATGGCACTTCTGGTGTTTGTAACTCCCATAACTTTTGTTATAGTCTCACTTTGCTTTCTCCCCACAGCTTTTCTTAAACAATCCATATTCCTGGCTTTTCTAAACTTCTGGGTTCTCCACTGCACCCTTGGCTTCGGACTCATAGCTTCACATACTGCCCTCTCAGGGGCACATCGTCTGGCTTCCCAGGCCTTCTGCAACCATGGTGGAAGCTTTTTAACCTCAGAACTCTTGCATTCCGTATGCACCTAAAACCGGCACCATGTGGATGATGCTAAGATCTGCTGCAAATTGGAGAAGTAGCCAGGGTTTCTTCTCTCTTGGCTGTAGAGATTGAGTGCCTGCATCACTGACCACTCCAAATCCAATTCTGAGAAACAAATTTCATATGTCACTGCCATTCTGGAACATGATACTCTTTAATTTTCATCTCAGAGCAAAGCCTTTGACTGCAGAGGTTTTGACTTGATGCTTTTTATGACGCCTTCAAGGCCATTTTTTCTATTCTCCTGTTCCTTCTCAACAATTGAGATTTCCTCAGCTCTGTCTTTGCAGCCCAAAGATTTATTAGAGCTTCTTTTATCAAGCTCACAATGCTTCAAATCATAATGCTGGGCTCTTTGCTCTTGATTTGAAACCTAAACCCAGCTAAAAACACCTAACAGTAACGATACCACTTCCTCTATATTAGAATGCCTTAACATTTCTTCTGTCAGAATAATTAGTCTACCATCTTTAATGCTAGTTTTAAGCAAAATCTCTGAACATAAGCAAAATATACAGAAACTTTTTCCAAGCCATAACATACACCGTCTGGAGTAAAACCACCAGTGCAATCCTTCTTCCCAGCAGAAACCTCCTGTGCCTGATCTTTATTGGTTTTCTGACCTTCTGAGCTCAGAACGGAATCTACCATATAGAACAACCTAAGGTGTTCCAGCTTTACACTTTCAGGTAACATCTCCAAACCTTTGCAAACTCTTCTCGGGAGCAATTTTCAAAGGTGGGATGTATCATGCTGATTTGCTCATTAACTTCAATGCAGGTGTTCTAGTTTTGCTGCTGTAGCTGTGGTCCCTAACCTCACTGACATACTGCTTCTGCCCTGCCACTGACACTGCTCCATTCTGCTTTAATCTCCTCCTCCTCTCTCATGGCTCTTTAAATCCCATACATTAGTATTCCTCTTCAAGTCACTGGGTGCAATACAGTAAGCTTATGTCTGTGCTGAGTCCCCTAACCTTATTGTTACTAGGGTTTCCAGTTAGCCACTAGGGCTCAGAAGAAAAAAAGAAAAGAAAAGAAAATGAAACAAAAAGCTGGTGGCCCATTGGGAGTGAGCTGTGCAGATGACATATACTGTTTAATTGTTGAAGATAATCTTAAAAGGACTGGAATACCTCAGATATCCAAACTGAAAGACACTGCCTTAGGATTCCCCAAATGAGTAAAGCAGGCTCAGACCCTTTTATGAGATCAAGATCTTCCAAAGGAATTTAGTCTTTCACCATTCAGCTCGTGGTGAATGGCTTCTAGTGAAGCTCCTGAGAGGATGTGGACTCATTTATCCTGTTGGACTGCTACAAAGCACCTGGCTTTTAAGAAGTTTCTAAACTTTCAGGAACTATACTTTTTAGTTCCAACTTTAAAGATGTTTCCTTTCTGTCTTAACCAAACAAAGTTCACATCTTCTGGTTACTGTTTTGCTTTTGATTTTCACTGGAAACCTGACCAGAAGTTGCTTACTCTACCCAGGTTGCTGTGTCAACATTAGGTTGGCCTGAATTTCCTTATCCTGATCTGTTAGTCTGCAATTCTTGATCCCAATCTTCCACTGTTTTGGAGTCTGAGCACAATATAGGACACTTTTAAAAAGAACAGAGTCCAATACACATGACCTCTATTGCAATTATCAATGTGACCCTTGTTACCAACTGAAATCCCATGAAGCTGGCCTTTTCTGCCCAGTTTTATCAACATTCTGGCCTTCTGAGCTGTAAGCATAAATATCTCTAGACTGTTCTTGTAGCACTGAGAATTTGTGTAGTCTGCACCTCTTATCATTAAGCATGCGTCTGAGCCACATGGTCAGTCTTTCCAAACTCCTCACTCATGTGTATTACACATGCTTCTGAGCCACATGTTCAGTGTATCCACAGTTATTACTGCAGTTCTGGTACCAATGTTTGTTGCTGTTGTTTCTTTAGTCTCTTTCCTCTTTTGGTATACATGCCTCACAACAATAGCTTAATGGAAGAGATGTTTATTCTTGCTCACAATTTTTGAGAATTCAGTCTGTGGTTGACTGACTCTAACTCAGAAACTATGTGATGGATGTTCATAGCATAGGAAATCTGCTCAACCGGTGGTAGCCAAGAAAGAGGGGAAGGGCTGTATGGACCCTTGAATGTCACCTTCCAGATCATGTTCTAAGGCTTCAAACTCTCAGAACAGAGATTCCCCTCTGAACAGCGCATTCATCTATTAATTAAGTGTTAAGTATAGTGTCTCAAAGTTATAGTCACTTTCCAAAAGTTATACCTCTGAATCTATGAGACATTTAGAAGACAATTTAGACCTAAATGATAATAAGCTCCGTTTAAAAAATTGCTACATTTAAAATAACTGCATTTTGAAAAAAAATTTGCATAATCTACCAGAAAAAGAAAAAGAAATTTATGTATGCAATGGCTTCTAGTAAAATATCTAGGGGATATTGTTACAAGACCTATAACATAGAGTTCAAGCATGTTTAGTGAAGATCCCTAAAGTCACAGAAAATTTTTATACTATGGGATGTCAAGGATTTAGCCTTTCTAAAACTAAATATAAAAAACCAAGAGGTAGTTGTAAAGTAAGAGAAAATTTCAGACAATGGCAATTTGCCTAAGGATTCTATATAAATGTGGAAGAACGACTGAAACAACCTGTAATTGGTGAGGCCCTTAGAGGATGAATGAATAAATCAATGTTAGTGGGAGGTCAGAAAATGACCTACTGAACATCAATAAGTACCCTGGAAATAAACATTTTTCAGCCATAATAGATGCTCTGTATGACTTCATTTTGCTTTTTATGACAGGGCAATCACTATAACACTGTAATTTCATCAAGTCAGTGAAATTGAAACAAACTTCAAATCCTACTTGGAGTTGTCCTGTACATACTATTGCTACGAGCAGGTTATTCTAGAAAATGAAGCTAAGAGGTTCATTGGTTGTTATCTCCACTTAATTCTCAACAGCACCTGCCAGTATAGCTCATCTGGGAGACATCTCTCTGGAGAGCCCATTATTTTGCATCCCTGGCACAGGGCATTGCTTAGGAAGTGGAAACTCTGATTTCTACTCAGAGACTAAAGGATATTGGATGGCTGATGTTGTATACATCCATGAATACCAGCATCCCTACCTTCTTCTATGAAAATACCATGTTATGAACTTATGTTCAGAATTTTTTATGAGAAGAATGTAGATTACTAGCTTGCACCTGGTGGATCGTTTTCCTCTCTGGACTGTTTTTGCTATATAAGAAGCTCTTCAGTTCTTCTCTCTTTTTTTTTTGAACTTTGCAGTTATTATCTAAAAATTAAGATGAATCAGTAGTCTCATAGTTTGCTATAGAAGTTCTTCCTCTAAGCAGGACAGATCCAGTCATTTGCCAGTCCATTAATCTCAACAATGATCAAGAGAGGCAGATGGATCAGCCTTACAAAGGTGGAAGAAGTTAGTGTTAAGCAAATGTGGGTTTAGCACTACATGCTATATACATTGACAGGTTAACTTGACCTTATCCAGCTTTGTCAGTGCTAAAAATCAGTAGCCCTGATTCGAGGTTAGGCAGACTTTAAAAGCATCTCTTCAGGGAGGAGCTAAGATTTTTCTTTCCAATTTTCTTCCAGTTTCCTTAGATACCAAAAACCATATCATCTAAGTCACTTTAATATGTATTATAAGGTATCACTCATGGCATATGCTCTGTCTCTGTGTTACAAATTTTAACATCTAGGAGAGTATTAGTTCAATTTTACATGAACAGAACTCTGAGAAAATGTGCCTTTTTATCAGGTAGTATTCTAAGAAGAGGGAATACATATCCTTGTCAGAAAAGACACAATGTTAGATGAATGAAGTCATGTCTGTCAAACCCTTGTTCACCAGTTCCATGCATTTAAATATCATGAGTCTCATTTGCCGCATAACCTACGGCACACTAGAAGCAGAAAGAAGGGAGGAACCATATATTCTTTATGGTTAAGTAGTACCCCATTCTGTAAAACACATACATGCACACACACACATGCACACACACACACACAGACACACACACATACTTTTTTATTTATTCATTGGTTGATGTGCATCCATGTTGTACCTGAGATTTAGCTATTACAGATGTGCTGTGATATATATGGGTGTGCATATATCACTGTGGCATGGTCTTTTAATTCTTCTGAGAAGATAAAAAAAGGGGAAGAGTATAAACAGGAACAAAATGTAAAACACATTTTGTGAAATTAGAAGGACTTGTTCAAAGGAGAAGGGAACTAGGAAGAGTGGGTGGGGAAAGGAGGAAGGTAAAGGAAAAACTAAGAAAAGAAAGATAAAATGGAAACATAAATTTATAAATAAGAAAAGCAGTTGAAAAAAGAGGACAGGAATAGGGGAAAAATGGACCAAGATATACCTTGCACAAGTACAAATTTCCTAAAATGTAGGTGATCATTTTGTATATCTAAATTGGAGAAATGAATTTAATTAAAAAAAAAAAAAAGACCCAGAGAGCTGCCTTGGCTTTCCACAATGTGAAAACACAGGATCCATCTATAAGCCTGACAGTGCCTATCAACAGACACCAGGTCTTCTAGACCCATGTCCTTAGACTTGGCAGCCTCTAGAATTATGAGAAATAAAGTTGTTATTTATAAAGACAGAAAATATTTTATGTATATTTTCAGGTCCTGTTTTCCATGAGTCATCTCTTTAAAAAATTCCCACATTTTAACAGCATATTCAGTTCTGAACTCATCAGTGGACTAATCCACTGATTATCCGTATTGTATCCATGATCTAGTCAACTTCTAGAAGCCTCCCTTGGGATACATGTGACTTGCAGTCATTTTAATTGTAGACCATATGATAGATTCCCTAATGACAAGCAAGGTTATCTGTAGAGCTGAGAATGATATTACCCAAAGTCTTACAAAATGAAAATCAATCTTTGTTTTGTCAGAACCTTGGCAGGCCCAATTTATGAGTTATTGTGTTTCCTCTTTGACTGCATCTGATGAAAATGCAAATCATGCTTTTGATGAATAGCAGGTTTAGGGCACAGGAATTTGTTGATCCTTTGTGTTTATTTGTATGTGTAAGGCCTTCTCACTGAGCATGCACATAATTCACAAGGGGCTGTGTCATGCTGTGGCCTCTAGATTTTGCCAACAGTTAGGGGGTTCCTGGAGCAACTTCAGTGAGCAGACTGACTCCAAGCCAATTTGAATGAGCATCTTGTGATTCAGAGTCCATATGAGGTGCATCAGAGTGTATACATCAAGTGAGAGACAACATGAAAAGTATTGATGGACAGAAGCTATCTTAAATATAAGAGATAATATTTGGAAATTGGAATTTTTTTTGTTTTCTGTTTTGAATTTTCCATGAAAAACAGCCACCTGGTAATAAAACCAGGCCCCTAACTTCATGGAAATGTAGTCTTCTTCTTCCAGTCCCCTCTCTCTCCTTCTTCCTTTCCATCTCTGTCTTCCTTTTGTTCTCCCTGCTCATCTGTCTCTCCTCCCACATCTTCCCCCTCTCCTTGTGTGCTTGATACAGGGTCTTTCTATGAAGATGATACCAGCCTTTAAGTAATGATCATTCTGTTTCAGTCTCCAGAATGGTGAGGTTACAGGTAAATTCAACTGTGTCCAGCAAGTTTGCAGTCTCTTGAGATTAATATAAGTGAATTGTTTAGACACTTTGCTTGTCAAGCATGATGGAATAAATATATAATACTACTACTCTGACGGACTGAGGAAGGTGGATAAACAATGTGAACACTGCTAGGTAATTTAAGGTCGTATGAAGACAATGTTCAAAATAATATTTAAAAAATGTCTGGTTGTGTAGCTCAATGTGAAGCCACTGGGTTCAATTTGCAATCTTACTAGAAAAAAATGAACAGCAGTTTGTGCTTATAACAGAGCCCTACACTTACCATTTTATTTTTTTAAAAAGAAATAATCTGTTTCTGAGGTGATAATCTATATTTTCCTTTGTTTTATCAAACATATTATTTGGTTTTATTAATATTACATTGATGACTCCAGTCTGGATTACTACTTGGTCTATTTCTCAGTATTCATTTCTGGAGTTATAGGTCTCCTTTCCAGGTATGCATGATAATTTCAGCTGAAAGTGTGGGCAACAGTGTCTTTGTTGAGAGAGGATTAACATTCCTTCAGCAAAGACTGATGAGATCGCCATGAGGAAGCAGAACTGGGCCTGTTTTCCATCTATCCATGTTTCCATGGCTTAGCTTTTCAGGTCTTACAATGTACATTTGCTGGACTCTTAATCTTTGAAAGGGGCTGTGAGACCAAATTTCCTAGCTGAGAGACTGCTGAATTATTTTCTCAGATATTTTCCGGTATTCCTCTAACATCTTGTTTCTGTTTGGTTTTCCTGAAATATTTCCCATGCAGATGCAGTTTGCCTCGACAAATATCAGGAGGGGGAATTTCAAGGTGCTCAGCTGGTTTCAGGGCTGCTCCTTTCCACGATTTTTGTTCTACTTTTGTTCCAGGAAGCTTTGGTTTCTCTCATCAGAGAGCATTTCCTACAGCAGCTTCTCATGTTTTGTCTGGGTCTCTGTGATTCTTCCCATGACAGTCACTTTGTTGAATCTGTTAGTCAAACATACATTGATAGAAAGTACTGCAAGGATGACTTTGGCACTAAAAAATGAAAACTGCTTTACTGCAGGTTATATTTCAATCCTGTTTTAGTAGCTTTGTTCATATAATATTTAATTCTCTTTACAGTGTCTTCTGTAATTTGTTTCACAAAACATTGAAAAGTTTTATAAATTGCATTCAGATGTTGTTTCAAAATCTTGTGATTTTTGTAGGCTTTATTCTCCTGATCATCTTAATTCTATACCTTTTAGAAATTCAATACTGTATGTTTACCAATTAAGTAAATGATTATGTCTTTGAAAATCATTTTGGAATTTAGTATCTTACTTGACTGATAGCATATAATACTCACAAGTACAAAGTTAGGATGTAGAAATTCAGAGAAATTCCACCTGTTCCTGAATAACTTACTAAATCCTTTGGATACTAATACTGTCAAAAATTCTCAGAGTAAAATAAAAGGTTGGAGGTATGATGATGATCATGTAGTCTTTCCCTGAATATAAGGTGTCTCAGACTCTGCCGTTCAAACCAGATTACTCTAAACATTAGGTCTAATTACATCTTAGAAATTTGACAATAGGACTCTGTGTATTTAAGGATGCATCTGGCTCTCATCATAAGTGTTAAAGAGTTGTGTATGCTGTTTATTGATAAGGAATTTACTTATAATGATGCATATTAAAACACACTGATTTAAATATACTACCTAGAGTGTGGGAACGTGATGTGATGGGATTCACCTAAGTCTTGCTTTTCCTTCTATTTCAGAGGAGAACTCTCCAGATGTCCTCTAGTAATGACCTGTCTCATATCCCACTGTCACAAAGGGCCACCAATGGTGTCTCTGAGATGATCCCCAATGACATGAAGTTACGTATTGAAGGGCCTGTGTTAAGTTTTCATAACATCTCCTATAGAGTAAAAATGAAGAGTGGATTTCTGCTTGGTAAGAAAACAGTGGAGAAAGACTTACTATCGAATATAAGGTATGTGTTCCGTGTTTTAAAAGGCATACTTTGTTGATGTACCCCTTAATATTACAGGTTTTCCATATTACCAATGATTTGTGAGCCTTTGTGTCCATGCATATATACCGATATACAGGTATATAACTTCATTTCTTTAGGGTAACCTTGGAACACAGTGATGGAATGAGTTTTCTTTTATCAAGACATTTTTTAATGTCTTGATAAAAAGTGATTTGCATGTTTATAACAAAAGATTAATAGAAGTAACAAATGTGTTATTTTTACATTTTGTAATCCTACTTTACCATGAAGAAGGAAAAAATTAAGTCATTTTAAGGAAAACAGATTTACCTGGAGACCAAGATATTAAGGGAACTATATCAGACCCACAAGTATAAATGTGTATAGTTCCTCTAATATGACAAAAATACATAAAGAGAAAAATAAAATATAATAGGATGTAAGTACATAGATTTTACTCAAATGGACGGGGGATCAAGAAATGGAGCAAGAGGTGAGGATTTGAAGGAAAGAGGGTGAGAAAAATACCGAGACATGTTATGTTTGTGGAATATCTCCACAAAGACAGTAGTCAGTATGTAATGCAAATATACACTAAAAACAAAAAAACTAAAAAAAAACTTATGTTTTTATCAAATATATACTCATATGTCGCTTCTTGTTCATTTCAGTGAGTAGAATCAAAGATAAGGTGGTTGAGTGTGTTTGTAGTTGTGATTGTATCTTCTAATCTATTCCATTGATCTTCAGCTCTATTTTGATTCCAGTATCATGTTGATTTTACTACTGTTGCTTTGTAGTATAACTTCAAGTCAGGGATTATGATGCCTCCCGCCTTGCCTTTGCTGCTTAGAATTGCCTTTGCTATTCTAGGTCTCTTCTGGTTCCAGATGAATTTTAGGAGTGATTTCTCTAGATTTATAAGGTATGTTGATGGTATTTTTATTGAGATTGAATAACTGTATGACAGTTGAATCTGTATAACAGTTTTGGGAGAATGGTCATTTTCACAATGTTTGTTCTTCCTACCCATGAGCAAGGGATGTCTTTCCATTTTCTGACATTGTCTTCAATTTCTTTTTTCAGTGTATTAAATTTTCCCTGTACAGGTCTTTCACTTCTTTTGTAAGAGTAATTCCTAAATATTTCATTTTTTTGCTTACTAGTATGAAGAGTATGGTTTCACTTAGTTCCCTCTCTGTGATTTTGTTGTTAGTGTATAGGAATGCTTTTGATTTCTGAGTATTGATTTTGTATCCAGCTACATTACTCAATTTATTTATTATATCTAAGAGTCTTTCAGTGGAACTTAGGGGGTCTTCTATGTAGAGTATCATGTCATCTGCAAGCAATGATAATTTAACTTCTTCTTTTCCTATCTTTACCCCTTTTATTTCTCTCTCTTGTCTAATTGCTCTGGCTAGTACTTCTAGTACTATATAGGAGTGGTGATAAAGCACATCCTTGTCTTGTACCTTATTTTAAAGTAAAGGCTTTCAATTTTTGGCCATTTAGTATGATGCTGGCTGTTGGTTTGTCATAAATGGCCTTTATTATATTGAGGTAAAGACCATGTATTCCAATTTTCTGTAAAGTTCTTATCATGAATGAATGTTGGACCTTATCAAAGGCTTTTTCTGCATCTGTAGAAATGATCATGTGATTCTTACTTTTGGCTTTATTGATATGGTGGATTACATTTATTGATTTACGTATGTTGAACCATCCCTGCATTCCTGGGATGAATCCCACTTGCTCATGGTGTATAATCTTCTTGATGATTTGCTGCATCCTATTTGCCAATATTTTATTGAGGGTTTTTGCATCTGCATTCATTAGGGAGATTGGCCTATAGTTCTCTTTTTTTAATTGGGTCTTTCTCAGGTTTTGGTACTAGAGTAATATTTGCTTCCAGGAATGACTTAGGAAGGATTGCTTCCCTTTCAATTTCATTGAATAGTTTGAGGAGTGTCGGCATTTAGGTCTTCTTTGTATTTCTTGTAGAATTCTGCAGTGAATCCATCTGGGCCTGGGCTCTTCTTTGTAGGTAAGGACTTAATTACATTTTCAATTTTATTAATAGAGATTGGGTTATTCGGCATTTTTACATCCTCTTGATATAGCTTTGGCACTTCATATGTTTCTAGGAATCTGTCTATTTCTTCTGTGTTATCTAACCTTTGGGAGTAGAGGTTTTTGAAATAGGTGTTGATGATCTTCTGTATTTCTGTAGAGTCTGTAATGGTTTCACCTTTTTCATTTCTCATTGCATGAATTTGAGCTTTTTCTTTCCTTTTGTAATAGTGGCTTATCGATTTTATTTATTCTTTCAAATAACCAGCTATTTGATTCATTGATTCTTTGGATTGTTTTCTTAGTCTCTATTGCATTGATTTCTGCTGTGATTTTTATAATTTCCTCCCTTCTTTTGACTTTGGGCTTGACTTGCTCTTCTTTTTCTAGCTGTTTGAGGTGTGGCATCAGGTTATTTATTTGTGTTCATTCTGTTTTCCTGATGTGGGAACTCAGTGCAATAAATTTTCCTCTGAAGACGGCTTTCATTGCATCCCACAGATTCCGGTAATTTGTGTCTCTATTTTCATTTTTTTGTAGGTATTGTTCAATTTCTTCTTTAATTTACTCTGTGTCCCACTGATTACTCAATGGTGTGTTATTCAGTTTCCATGTGTTTGTGGGATTTTTGCAGTATCTTTTATCATTAATTTCTAATTTCCAAGTGCTATGATCTGATAACATACAAGGGATGATTTCAACTCCTTTGCATTTGTTTAAATATGTTCTGTGGGCTAATATATGGTCTATTTTAAAAAATGATCCATGTACTGCTGAGAAGAATGTGTATTCTGATGTTGTTGGGTGGAACATTCTGTACATGTCTATCAAGTCCATTTGTTTACAGTTGTGATTCAGTTCTGTTATTTCTTTGCTCATTTTCTCTCTGGTTGATCTGTCCCTTGTTGTCAAAGACATGTTAAGGTCTCCTGTTATAATTGTGTTACTGATAATTTGAGTTTTCATTTCTGTTAATAGTTGTTTTATATAACTGGTTGCTCTGGAGTTTGGTTTGTATATATTTAAGATCGTTATCTCTTCCTCTTGGAGTTTTCCCCTAACGAGTATGTAGTGACCTTCTTTGTCCTTTATGATCATTGTTGGTTTAAAGTTCACATTGTCTGCAAACAGAATGGGTACTCCTCCTTTTTTTGGATTCCTGTTGCATGAACTATTGTTTTCCATCCTTTGACTTTCAGTCTGTGAGTATCCTTCTGGGTTAGATGGTTTTCCTGTAAACAACATATGGTGGGATTTTGTTTCTTGATTCATTCTGCTAGTCTGTTTCTTTTGATTGATGCATTGAGACCATTTACATTAATGGTTACAACTGTTATATGCTGGTTTATTGTTGACATGTGATCTCTCTGCTGTTGCATTTTTATCTTTCTGTTCTGTTTAATTATCTGCTTTGCTTAGTGGTTTTTTCCTTTGTGTATCTAAACTGTCTCTCAATATTTTTTGCAGAGTTGGCTTGGTGTTCATGAATTTCTTCAGCTGTTCTTTGTCATGGAAGTATACTTCACCATCGATTTTGAATGATAGTTTTGCAGGTACATCAGCCTAGGTTGGAAATCATTTTGCTTTAGGATCTGGAATACTTCACTCTATGCTCTTCTTGACTTTATTGTTTGTGCTGAGAAGTCTGCTGTGATTCTGATAGGTTTTCCTTTATAAGTGATCTGTCTTTTCTCTCTGACAGCTTTTAATAATCTATTCTTGTGTTGGATTTCTGGGATAGTGATTATTATATGTCTGGGTGTAGTTTTATTTTGGTTATGACTATTTGGAGTTCTATATGCTTCACTGAACCTGATGTCAATTTCTGATCTCATGCTTGGTAAATGTTCAGCTATTACTTTTCTAAATATCCTCTTGTCATCCTTTATGTTGTCCTCTTCTTTTTCATTAATCCCTATCAATTGTATGTTGTTTTTCTTTGCATCGTCTTGCAGTTGTTGAATTGTTATTTCCTGGTTCCTTGTTATTTTTAAAAGATCTTTCCTTTCCTGTTCACTAGCTGTAATTCTGTCTTCAAGGTCTGGAATTCTATCTTCCCTTTCATTGAGGCGGTTTTTACCGCTTTCAGTGGAGTTTTTCATTTCATGTATATCTTTGTGCATCTGCTTTATGTATTCTGTTTGTTTCTTATATAGCTCATCCAGGCATTCTATCTTTTTTTTATTTCCTCCAATTTTTTAACTGTGTTTTTTTTTTTAGATATATTCAGAATCTCTTTCATTGCTTTTATCATTTCTTTTTTTACCTGGGAGATTATTTCGAGTTTGAATTCCTTTAAAGCTTCCTGGATTTGCTTGTATATTTCCGTAGGTATTAAGACCCATATTTGAGGTGTATGGCATATATTTTCTTCTATATACATCACTCCTAGGGTTTCTTGAGATGGGCTAGAGGTTTGAGGTTGTAATTTGGTCTTTCGTTTTGTCATTTTCCTGTATTTCTGTGTTTCAAGTGTTATTTGAAAGCTTCCTCAGGGTCTGTTGGAAATCCACTTCTATGTTCACAGCTCCTGGGACTCTGGCACCCAGTCGCCCAGGCCGCTGGCCCTCTGGAACCAGTGGCCCTCTTCTGCCTGTTTAGAACTCCGTAGTTCCAGATAAGCTGTGCTCCAAGGAAACTGTGCTCCGGCCTCTTTGCTCAAAACCCCACAGTATTCTGAGCGCAGCTGGAATGCAGAGGCAGATGTCAGTCCCTCAGACCCACTTAGGCACTTCACTGCACCTGGACGCCTGGAGGGTCTGGAACAGTCTGGGCTTCTGGCAGAGTGCACTGAGCACTTACCGCAGGCTGCGGGCCTCTGGAACTGGTGATGCTCGCCTGCTTGCTGCAAAATCCACAGTCCTCCAGACACATGGAGAGGTGGTTGCAGGCACCCCAGACCCACCCAGCCCTTACTCTGCACCCAGATGGTGCAAGGATCCCAAATAGACTGGGCTCCGGAATAGTGTGTGCCCGCCTGCTTTCTGGAAATTGCACAGTTCTCCAAGCGCAGCAGGAATGGGGATGCAGATGTCAGTCCCTCAGACCCACTTAGGCACTTCACTGCACCCAGAAGCCTGGAGGGTCCCAAATGGTATGGGAAAAAATTTTAATTCTTAAAAGCTTTTATTAGAATAGTTCTAAATATTTAACACAAACTATGATGGAAACTCTAAGTAGAATTATAAATTTGCTTCAAAATATTTCAGCTAATGGAAATACCACTTAAATTATATTCTACTAACAGCTGTTCACTTGTATTTACTGGTTAATTACAGAAAACCACTAGAAGGCCACGTTGCACCTTTGGAACTGTAATATAATGAATAACATAATGAGGATAAATTAAACTCTCTGCTTTCATGAAAGTTATCTTCTTATGAAGGTTGAAAAACTATAGTTAAAAAAGAAGCAAAACGTCTAGTGACAGAGGACACTTGATTGTAAGTCTGAAATGTGAAGGGATGAAAGAAGTAGAAAGGGAAGGAGATCCAGGAGGTTGTTTTTTTGGTTGAAATCAGGCAGTATGGGAACCCAGTACCCATGAAAGAGGTGAGGGCTGTGCACTGCCTGAGGGAGGAGCCTGCATGCCATGTGCTGTTCCTGTTTAGTTCACTTTTTGCTTGGTATCCAAAGCTTTGGTATCAATAGAAACCTCAAATATTTTACAGATTATAAACAGATAGTAACCAAATCTCACAGGTGATATAATATATTTTTCTTTTTGCTGGTTCTATGGATTTTGGTGATTTTTATTCTTTAGATTTTTCTGCAATCCTTAATCCTGATATCACTAGTTCTCCCATAAACACTAGTTCTCCCAGTTTATTTTTCAGTCATGTATAAGACAATCAATTTAGCTAGTCATTCTTGAGTTGTTCTTATTATCAGTCAATGAGTTTTTATCTAGTATAAAATGAATGTCTATTTTGACTCTAATGAAATACTAGAGAGTACTTATAATGCACAGTGTAATTTTCATCTTGGACTATAATTTTCATCCACTGGGAAGTCACTATGATTATTTGAGCCATTCTCTCAATTGCAACAAAATTTCTGTTGCTTGAAATTTAGCATTCCTATAAGAACACAGTCATTTTACCCATCAATCAAGAATAATTTTTTTCTTTGAGAATAGAGTTGATGTCATTTGGAAACAAGTTCGATTATATATATATATATATATATATATATATATATATATATACCAGATATATATCTGGTTACCTGTTGTCACACTGAGTTGATGTAATGTGCTAATTGTTTTCTTTATTTTTAAAATCATACCATGTTTGGAATACTTACTGCTCAAACAACCTGTAGGGAGTTTTTACATGTATACTAAACAACTCAATCCTTTTTTCACTCCCTTCCCCTTTCTTCTCCTGCCATCTTTTGTGCTGATCCCCTGTCCAACTGAAAAACTTCTGTTTCTGTATTGCCTACTATCTATCTACAGCTTTTTCTTTGGTTCATATCTTGAGAGTCTCACATATGAGAAACCATGCAATATTTAAGTTTGTGTGCCTCATATTTCACTTGACGTTGTGGTGTCAAGGTGGACACTGTCTTACAAATGATTTAAGATTATCCTTCTTATGGCATATAAGTACTCAACTGTATATAAACATCATATTCCATTCATGCACCAGTCTCTTGATGGACCTACAGGCCCACTTCCAATATGTAGCTATTATGAATTATGCTGTACATTCATGAATGTGCATGCATCACTGTAATGTGATGTTTTTACTTCTTTTAGAGTCTTTCATGGACTTTTGGAATGAGGATTTTTTTTCTTGCTCAAAATGTTATATATATATATATATATATATATATATATATATATGATCCAAAACAAATATATGGTACCTCTGGGGAATGCATGATTAAAAGATAACTGCTTGCAAAAATCAGGGCTGTGTGTGGTTTGGTGTTAGAGAAACTCATTTTCATAAAGGGAATCCAAGAGGTACAGAGAAGCAACAGTCTCTAGAATAAATGCAGGATCTTGAACCTCCTTGAATTTTGCATGGCAGTTGTTGTTGAAATTTGGAAACACTGCAATGGAAGAATGGCACTAAGAAAATATTTTTGGCAGAGGGCCACATAGTAAATATGTTAGGCTTTGTAGATCCTATATGGTCTTTTTTCTTAGGTCATGAATGCTGCTAGTTTATTGTAAATACAGTCATAAATGGTATATAAAAATGAATAAGGCTATATGTTGACAAAATTTTACTCAAGGACACCAAAATTTGAGTTACATTTATATTTGTTATTGTAAGAAATGTTCTTGATCCCTTGAAATTATTTATTATTATTGGTAAAATCTATTCTTATCTCACAGCTTAAAACAAATAGATGAGTGACTCTCTTGTCAGTGGATCATTGGTTACTGACCCTAGGGATAGATTCTTCATCTTTCAGGTTTATTACTTTTCTATTTTCTCATGGAGCTATTGAAATATTTATGAAATCCTGCAGACAAATCTTACATCTATGTTCTTACATCTGTTTTTTTTTTTTACTTGTTTTATAATTCAGTGTTTCATCATTGGGCATTTACTAATGGTAATATTTGGAAGTTCTTGCCATGAATGGTATATCTGTTTAAGGAGAATATTGTTCATTTAATGTGCCATGGGTTTTTCTGACAAATCAACTTGTCAGACATAATAGTAGATCACATGAAGAGTCCTTTCTGTTAGCATATTAAACATCTGATTGTGGTTTCTTTTTATCAGTGATAGCTATAAATATCTCTTAGAACCCCTCATTGTCTAGTTTGATGTTTTTCTCAACAAAATTTAGGCTATTGTACACATAAGCATAGTGCATGTTATAAAAGCCATCATTTATGTTAAAATGCATTTCTGCTGAAACAATGAAGGATGTATTCAGAGGATTAAGAGATTATGGAAAAGATGGCAGATAGATAACAGCCAGCTACAGAGGCTCCCTCAGGGATAGTCAACTTAGAATTCAACATAATACAACATGGGGAGCCCCAAACAGAGGGAGAGGAATTCTCTCCTCCTAGAAAGAAACTAAAGTGAGAAAAACCAATCAAACATACACTGCCCTGGGGCTGCTGGAAAGACAGGCCATCCCCATGCCTCTGGGTTCCAGTTGCCAACCTCCGACTCTGTTGCCCGGGTCTTGCTGGGGGCTGAGAGAGTGGAGTGACTTGGCGCCCACCATCTGCCCCTGCCCTCACCCCTGCCCCTGCCCTACCACCACCGCTGCCACCTCCACCACTGCCACAGCCACCACCACTGCCTCCACTGCCGCCTCCACTGCCTCTGCCACCGCCACGCCCTCCACCACTTCCACTGCCTCCCAGGATCCGGGCTGCGTCCTGGAGGGTGCGAGTAGGAGGGCATGTTGTGGGGTCACAGACATGGGACTGGACATACTGGGATGTGTTGCTGCCTTCGCACTTGCCGCTTGCTTGAGGACACAAGCCCGTGTGCCGGTGCTGAGCGAGCCCACGCCGTCAGAGTGCCCCCGAGGCCCTTGAGTGGCTGAGTGTGTCTTTGCCACCTCCAGGCCCATGGGACCAGAGCCCCACAGAGCCGCCACCTCTGCCACCGCAGCCGCCTCCCCCTCTGCTGCCTACCCAGATCTTGGCCACATTCCAGAGAGCGTGAAGAAGAGGGCACATTGCGGTGTCATTGGAGCAGGACCGGCCCTGCTGGAATGCACAGCTGCCTTCACACTCACCACTTGCTCAAGAACACAAGCCCACTGCTCCAGCACTGACGGGGAATCCACCACCAGAGCACCTCTAAAGTTCACACGGGGGTGAGTGTGTCTTCATGGCCGACAGGCCCACATGACTGGAGTCCCCAGAGCCGCTGCCACAAATGGAAACCAGAGAAGCTGCTTCTGAAAATATCTCTTCAAACAATAATCAAAAATGCAGAACCAAAACTTTCCACTTTCCTGCCATGATAGACCAGCTCTGCAGAATTGGGCCTGCCTGCCTGCACGCTGAACTCTGGACTGGGTGGCCTGGGGTGAGTGTCCCTGCATCATCCCGTGCCCCTGGGAGGGAGTTTAAGATACCTCAGATAACAGCAAGTTGGGGAGGGCAGCAAAATCCCAGTCAGCAATCATCAGAAAGTCCCTATGCAATACAGAGAGGGCCAGAGACCCCCCAAACACACCTTTCTGAAAGAAACCAGAAACATGACAAGAGATAGGAAAAAAAAAAAAAAAAAAAAAAAACCAAAGCCACAAACCTCCAGCCACTGGAAAAACAAGCCCAGGAAAGATAAATACAGAAGATAATTAGTGCAGTAATCATGCCATATTAGATACAGCATCAGTGGACATAAAGAAATATCTTCATGACCTCATAGACAAATTTAAAACTGTACTTCTGATTCAAGTGAGGTAAGATATTAACAGATTAATTAAAGAAATAATAGGCCTCTCCCAAGAGAACACAGATGGAAGAACAGAGGAACTCAGAAAAGGAAGAGAAAGAATATAAACAAAATCTAGAATACATGACACAGAAACAAAGATATTATTAGGAATCTAAAAGCTCCATTGAAAGCTGGCAAAATGCATTGACAGAAACTAAAGTTAGCCTTTTGAAACTTGAAGAGAAATTTATGATGTGGGATCCTGAAAGGAAAGCTGTCTTAAAAATAACAAGGAACAAGGAAGAAACAATTCAAAGGATGGAAGATGACAAGAGGATTTATAATGTAAGAATAAAAAATATGAGTAAAAAGTAGGAGTAACTACAAATGAACTACAAAGACTATTTACAGATATAATTAAGGAAAACTTCCCAAGCAGGAAAAAGAAATGATATCCAGATAAAAGAGGCATACAGAACTTAAGCCACCTATAACCAAAACAGATCTACACCCAGACATGTAATAATCAAGATTCCAGAAATCCACCACAAGAACAGAATATTAAAAACAGCCAGAGAAAAGAAGCAGGTTACCTACAATGGAAAAATTATCAAAACAATGACAGATTTATCAACACAAACTCTCAAATCAAGAAGAGCCTGGGGAGGAAATAGTCCAAGCCTGAAAGAAAGTAACCTCCAACCAAGACTGCTGTATATCCGGAAAACTCTCCCTCAAATTTAATGGAGAAACAAGATATTTCCAAGACAAGGATGAACTGTGGGACCCTACAAAAAATACTGAAGGACATTCCAGAGAGAGTAAAAAATACCAGGATTCCAGCAACAGTGATACAGACGCCTCAATGTATGGGGCAGACAGTGGAATGAAGGAGCAAAGCAGACAAATAATGGCAGATGAATAAAATAGCAGAAATGAGGCAGAGAGAGTAAGCTATAATCTTTAATATAGATAGCCTTGATGCACTAACAAAAAAAGAAAGACAGGCAGAGTAGATTAGGAGACAGGATCCATCAAGATGCTCTGAATAGGAGATACACTCAACCTAAAGAGGGTTAATAAACTGAAAGTCAAAGATAAGAAAGCAACGCTATATGTGACAGGAAACCAGAGAGAAATAGGGACAACTCATCCAGCAGCCATAGATAGACTGGAAAGCTATGACACTTTTGGGCAGTGTAGAACTACCCAGCTGGAAGGAAGGACAACCTTGTGACTTTAGTAAGGGAGTACAGCTCAAGATCAAGCTCAGGGGTAAAAAGGTTCAGCAACACTCAGATAGATAACTGGTTGGCCCCCTAATCTAAAAACTAAAAGAGCTAGTGGGACCCAAAATACACAAAGCACCCTAAGAAGGGAAGAAGGAGGAATTGTCTAAAAAAGGAAGGCAGAGGACACTGTTAATAGTGTATCAGGATTTGAAAGTCACAGTAATCTTATCGCTCTGTTTAGTTTGATTATATTTTGTTCTGGTCTGTCTACTCATATTAGATTTGAGGGCACAGACAGCTAACCCAAAAATAGAAGGCTATACCATGGTAGCTATCCTTAATTTCCCATTAACTTACAATGAAACCCTGTATTAGTTACATTGTCTTATTATGAATGATCTTATTTGAAGCTGGTTTGTTACACTGCTGTTTAGCCTCGACTGACTTCATTCGAATTTGGTATGCTTGATAGTATCAAGTCTAAGAGTAGAGTCAACTACTCTAAAGATGACAAGATGTAAAAGATATCCATTCTGGTTTTGATTATTAATTGCTTTCAAGTCCTACAATATTTTGAAAGTTGTGTTTTTATTAAAATAGCTATGTAATGTTATGTTCAGTTATATTATGCCTGAAGATGTGGACAATTCTATTGAAAATAACAAGAGAAAGCATAGTAACTACTGTAGATCACCTAATATTATGGTCCTATATGTCTTTTTCATTTCATGTTTTTCTAGGAATTCATTTTGTTGTCTTGTTTTGATCTTTTTTTCCCTATAATACAGAAAGGATAGATAAATATGTAGAGATTCACACATGGGAAGAATTTCTAAACTATTTATGGGAACAGATTATATAATACATGGTGTAATGAATGGATACTCTGAAGAAGAGACACTAAGAAATCCAGTGGTAATTCTGTAGTGTTATGTTATGAAATCTAGTAATACTATCATTCACTGTTCAGGGTGATATTAGTCTAGTCTCTTATGTTCAATTTCAGCATACATAACAATAAAGACAGGTACTACGAAGAGACTGAGAAAGATATTGGTAGACATTATTGACTTCCCGAAAATCAGGTCTTGATGACTTAAAAAGCCTTCATCATCCTGTAATGATCTGATTCATTGTATAATGTTCAGTATATATTCAATGTGTGTGAAGATGGGGACAACTATGTGGCAGAAAACTAGAGAAAATAAAGTAGAGAAAATAAAGTAGACAGTGAAGATCTCCAGTGGACTTTCTTTGAAATCTATGTTTCTTTAAATTGATTCCTTATAAACTGTTTTGTTCTGTTTAATCTTACCCTCTTTAAGACAAAAAACAATTGTGTAGGACTGATAACCATATTACTTAGCTCTTGTTGGATCATTGAGGAGAACTGTTTGTAGTGTCATTGTTTGAATATCACTTTGTATGCTTTAATTTTGTGACTTGAGCTATTCTTTCTAAGATGATGGTATGTAACTATGGACTGGTGATTTCTTACTGTTTATTTTTCTGAAATTCTGTATTGTTTCTACCCTTTTTATCTTTTTTACTTTAAATAAAATTAAATAAAAAAGAGATTATGTCAGGGCAATGCACTCATCAATGAATTACACTTGATTATCAATGAAATTTTTAAAAAATTACCTTATGAGTTTAACATTTCAATAATATCCTTCATAGGCTATGTTTTTCACAAACTAGTCATTACAGAGCATTTATTCTGTTACTACATTGTCTTTTTTAAGTTTTAAATCATTCATAATTTACTTCATGTCTTGACACTGCTTTTATATTGAGATTTTTCTATTTATGGCATTTCCAAGATATATGGTAGTATATTTTCATTTTTTGATGATCATTTCTAATGTCTGTATGTAATCCATGAGTAAGTATAAGTGGAATTTATGCATTCTATTGTATCATAAAGTATTGATGAAGCCTTAGCTAGTTGGTGTCCTTCAGCGACTTTTTTACTTAAAAAGCAAAGGAGATGTTTGTGCAGTCCCCCTGGGAGCCATCCACACAGACTGAGTAGATGAAAGATGCAAGCACTGACAGCTGTTGGCCATGTGAACCTCAGGCCTCAGTGGCAGAGGCTGATGGAGAAACAGTGACAGAGAGTGGTGAAGGCAGCTCTTCAGTGTCCTAGGGGAAGTTAGCTAAATCATTAAAATGACAGTTCCCTTTTCTATGCAATCAGGGACTTCTTAGACATTCTTCTTAGGCATTCTGTTCACCCATAACTCCTTACTGTGGAAAATGCCATTGTGCACTTTAAAAATTTTATTATTCATTCAGTGTTTGGTACTGGGGATTAATCCCAGTGTTTCACTCAGGGTTTACTAGAGAAACAGATGTAACCAAGATATACAAATGTATTAGAAATTAAAAGATTGGCTTCCAGTGGTCAGCCCCAAAATCAAATGGGGGAACTTGCAGAAGGCGGCTGCATGCTAGAGCTTGAAAGATCCAGCACAAGAGCTGGTGCTTATTAAAGTTTCCCATGCAACCTCCTGTATCAGGAGGTTGATGGGTCTACAACCAAACACTGAAGAATGTACCATGGAATGCTGAGAGCCTATGATGAAGCATAAAGAATAGGCAGATGCTGAATAGCTTGTGCTAGAAGCTAGGAGACAGCATCCAAGCTGAAGGAGAAGACTTGGCACTCCTCTGAAGAACCAGCAATCAGTCCCTCCTCATTTGCCTTTTATTTTTTGTAGACAGGCTACTACCTTGAGGTGGGCTTAGCACTCTCAGCATCTGTGTGAACTCCACTTGTACTGGTTCAGGAAATTGCAAACTAGGGGCCCTGGCCCCCTGCTGAATCACCTAGTTAAAATTCTCACCTTCTCAAATTGACACAATGAACAATATTCTAGAACACTAACTGCTTGTCTTCTGCACCCCAATGTAGGCCTGATGAGTCACTTAGATATGCTTCAGACTTCTCAAGTTGACACAATTTAAGAATAATAACACACAAATTCTTATACATGCTAAGCAAGTGCTCTACCTCTCAGCGACATCATAGCCCTAAAATTCCATTTAAACTCATCTTGTTTTCACTTTTGTCTCTTATAGTATAAAACTGTACATGTTCACTTTGACTGGCAGAGACCAAGTTGTCAGTTTAGCACACAGCTGTTAGTCACGCATACTTTATTTTGTTCCCACAAGCTCCCCTCCTGTTGCCCGCATTGCTCTTTAACACTTCATGGTGTTCATGAGCTCAGCTCCAGCTGTGTTCTGATCTGATGAAGCCTGGTGGGACACTGCTAGGAAATTTAGCTTTTCTTGTCTTCTCCTCCATTATTTTGTAAACTCCTCAGACAATTCATAAATTTTCACTTTAATGTAAGGAGCAGTCTAATAAATTATACTTTGTATTTGTCATGAAACTTTGTCCACCACTGTTAAAATCTTTAGTTGAGTGACGATATTTGTATCTTTGTAAGCTATATCTGCCTTAAGAGTCATAATGAGTAGATATTTTATCTTCAGCTGAGAAGTAAATTTGTTCTCATTGCATTTTTTATTTTTCTTTTTGGAAAGATGATTAACGTCATTATACATGGACCGCTTATAGTTGCCTTTTTATTTGAGATAAAAAAGGATTGTGCTGCCATCCAGAATAGGTAACTAATTTTATTTCTTTATTTTGATAAATGTTGTTGCTTTGTTCAAGTGTATGGCTATACATTAAGAATTTTAATGTTATACAAATACAGTATAATATTATATTATTGTAGTGAGATGAGTTGATTTGTGATCACTGAGTCACACCATTTACTTTCTTTGTGAATTGTGTATGTGTGTGTGTAGTTTTAATGCACACACAACAGATATTTTCAATTTCAACTATTTTAAATGCATAGTTCAGTTCTATAAGTACATTCCTATTTACAGCTATCATCAGCATCCAACTCTACAACTGCTTTTTATCTTTATAGAAATAATCTCCATGTCATTAAGAACAGTAATTCCCCATACAAACCTATCCAAACTCCTGATTAATACAATTTTTCTTACACTCTTTGAATTTTACTACTGCAGGAACCTTATATATATGTAGCCACAAACTGTGTGGAGTGTGTGTGTGTGTGTGTGCGTGTGTGTGTGTGTGTTTCACTAAACATATGTCCTCAAGGGTAAGTGAAGTTTTAACTTGTCTTTGAATTGTATTCCTTCTTGATACTCAGTAATAGGTATATTGTGTCACCAGAAATTTAACTATTAGCAAATGAGACAGGAGGTTTGTTTCTAATTGGAAATCAAAGAAGGCATAATATTGTTTTTCCTTTGCATTCTTAATGATTAGCCATAGCTGAGACCCATGAAAGCATGTAGTTCAAACTCTCACTGCTGTGAATATAATATCCTTTGTGCATGTTTAAAAGATCTAGGATTTGTATCTATTCCAGACCATGGTTGAAGTTTTAGAAAAGTCTTAGGGCCCCGAAAAAAAACAGAAAACATTCATGTGGGAGGTACACCAAAATCTAGAAGTTGAACATTTCCCCCTTGTAAAAATAATACAATAACCTCAGCTGATCATGGGGAGAGTTAGAGTAGTGTCATCCGTTTTGATATCTCTCCCTCTCCATTCTTCTCAGACCAAGTCTACGTTATTTCTTTCTCTTTGTTCAGTTGAATGTTGTTGCATCACCTTTGGAAAGTCCTGTGAGTCAGAAACTGACCTTAGTGTGCTTAAATTACTGAGTCATTTTCATTTCTGTTCTATCCTGACAGACTCTTGATGTTCATTTTATTGATAGACTGTATTTGTTTTGGCTACTTCTTTGCAATACAGCTCTTTCAAGAGAAGAAGAAACTCTTCATGTGAATAGGGCTCAGGCGTGGGAAGGGCCATCAATCAATGTTGGGCAAATGATTACACCCAGAATTTGGCCAAGAATGTAATTCTGGGCATTAGTAATTTTCATTAAATTTTTGTTACTTAAATATTTAATTCATTTATAAACTGTGAATATTTCTTGCTTATAATATGAAATTTTAAATTTTTATTGAAATTATCTACATTTATTGAGAAAATGCACCAAGGTTTCAGGGAAAATGGAACATTTCTAGGACCTGATACCAAGTTAAAGGAGTTGTGAGTTTAGATTTTATTCAGGAAATAACAGGTTTGCAGAGTAAGTGGTGATATAGGTGTTAAAGGGTCTTTGGTTTGTCGTGGGTTTGAGGAAGATTAAGCCAGCGCAACTGTCACTAAATTGGATTGGAAGATAAAGCTGACAAAGAACGTGTCCAAAATAATATGAGGTGTAGTGAAAAGAGCCAAAAATCTGCTCTACACTAAGGAGGACAATGATTTTGCTTTTTGTGTTTTTAAAGATGGAAGGAATTTACCCCTATATTATACGGAGCCGTGCGACAGCCCCATTGCTACCTCCCTGCCTCTCTCTCTCCTATGGGCACTTCATCTGCCTACATTAACCATAATCCTCTCCTGCTTATGTCACATACCTAGATGTGATGATGACCCTGTTGTATTCACCCCCATAGCCTCTTCCTGTCCCATCTCCTGCCCTTAGCCTATAAAAGACGTAATCACTTCCAGAATAAAACGAGACTTAATTGGAACTGCTCAACTTGTCTCCATCTCTCTCTCCTCTTGCCCAGCCCCCCATTCTCGTCCTCTCTCCAGGCGAGGCCCACAGATTGATCCACGGGCCAGATCACTATACCCATATCAAGGAAAGGAATCATCAGAGAGGGAAGAAATGAAGAGAGTAGTGGAAGATTTGAGAAATGTAAGAGAACAATGTCAAGGAGAAAGAGTAAGATTTGGTCGTTGACAGGACTCTGTAGAGTAGAGATGTAATCACTAAAAGAAGTCTTTTAAAGCATGTATGAAAGTAGTAGATGTAAAACCAAATTAGTGATCTGAAGCTTGATTTCAAGACTTAGACAATAACAATTTCACCTTCTTCATAATCAGAAATAAGGTAAGAAAATCCCACTTAGAATAGTGTTTCCAGTGCTATTCTTAACAGAGAGCTAGCAAGAAAGGAGAAGTGCAGTCTCTGAAGAGAATGAGAATGAGGTACACAGACTCTATATACAGGGTGCAGAATTCTGAGGACAGTGTGGATGACAAGTTGAGGGCTTTGTAATGAGAGAGGATCACAGTGAGAGCCTCCTGTGGCTGATGTGCCGAAGTCCTGACATCTGAAAGCATGGACAGCTAATGGGCATGGAGGATGTGTGAAATTCTCCTGTTACGCATGTGGCTGAAGAAAACTATAAAGAACCTTACCTACTAGTTTATGCCCTGTTAAATTATCAGGGATATGTAATCTGTGTTTGTCATCTACAGGCATGAATACATGTGTGGATACTACAGAGTGTCATCTTATTTCCTTGGGAAACTGTTATGTGCCTTTGTTCCCAGGAGGATGTTGCACAGTTTTATACTTACTTTCATTCCCTACGTCAAAATAGGTAAGCAGCAAGACTTACATGTGAATCCCTTTTCCTTTTGTCAGTATATTTAAAATTCTCAAAACTGCAGCCCAAATCACAAACTAAAGGCATGTAATCACCAGGCATGCCAACTCTAAAACACCTATTAAATGTGGATGATATTTCTAAGACTTTTTCAAAATGAAAATTTGGAACTGTTTGTAGAATTATACTTTATAAAGACAACCATTTATTGTGAATTATACTGAAATATGGAAGACATTTTTAAGATTTTTTGAGGCTATTTTGCAAAATTTGTGAAATTTATCCCATAACCACTGGTAATTTTTCTATATCTTTCAGCATATATGTCTAAGTAAAAATATAATTTACATAGATACTTAATAACTTTAACAACTCTATATCTGTAAACCTTACACATATCCAGTTCTATCCACAATTACAAGTATTAATAGACATATCTAAATAAAGAGATACACATCAATACTTCAGTATATACTTCTGTCTCTCCCTCTCATTGTCCAAAAAAAAAAAAAACGAAATTAACTTAAATTTATTGAATTAATGGAAATATTTGTTTCATAGATATAGAAAATTTCATCTGTGCAGTACACTCAGAATTCATTACTGACTCATTGCACATATACACATACAACAGAAATGCTTATTTTATAACTCAATAAAGAATATAACCCTTAATAGAGATGAAAACTTTCATTATATTAATAAGAAATAAATTATAAAATTTAGCAATATTATACAGACTCCTAGATCATTGACTCCTATTATTGCACCTATTTCAAACCTTCAGACTGTTTAACCTATAATACCAGGTCATTATTGTTTACAAAGTAGTTTATGAAACTTCAATTTTCCATCCTCCATTGAAGCATTTCTCCCTAGGAATTTAAATTATGGGAGATTTCTCCTTTTCTGAAGATATTAAAACTACTCTGAAGTCATGTAATTCTGATCCTGATTTCTACACACATGCAGTTTTAGCAAACAGTAAGTACTATGGAAATGCCTGCTTAAATGAAAGTGTCACTGATGATTTTCCTAAAGAAGAAGACAACAGAATTCTGACTGGTTGTGTTGTCTCTAACTCTCTGTCTAAGGAGCCAGAAATTATTCTTAATGGCATGTACTGATCACAGGTACTATGGGGAAAAATGACTTTGGAATAAAACTCTGTGATAAAGTTTTACCTTTGCATACAGGTGTCAACAAAATTGCTGAGATAGGATACTTAGATTGTTACTTTTTCCATGTTGATACCAATTTCTCAGAATATTGTAATTTTATTTGCAGAGTAACCTATAGCAAATATGTAACAATGTATGCAGCTGAACTAATTCCCTCTTTTATCCCCTAAGGAATGAAACCAACAGTGGAGGCTTTCTTCATTATGATGCTTACCCTTTGGATGGTGGCTTGTTCATCTGATTCTGTGGCTCTGGCCATGACAGTAGGTCAGAGTGTGATGCTGTCCACAGTGACATGTCTCATGAGCTGCTATTTTCGGTTTATGATTGTAAGTAAGAACTGTGCATGAATATTTTTCCTTGTTCCCTCTCACACAGTAACTATCATATAAACCTTGCTTTAAGGACTCTGCACATGGGATTCTGATGCTTTCAGGAAATCATAGGTTGGAACCATTTATAAGGGAATTTAACAGCTTTCCTCAATACTCATATACAATCTTTTTTTTTTCACTTCTGTTTTAATATACTTACTATATAAACTTGAATAACATGTGTTTACACTTTAGCTTTCTTTCTTTCTTGCTTGCTTGCTTGCTTTCTTGATTTCTTTCTTCTTTTCTTGAGACGGGGTCTTGCTGTGTAGGACAAGCTGGCCTCTAATCCTTGCGACTCAACTTTCTGAATGCTGGGTTATAGGGGTGCACCATCATGCCTGACTTGCTAATTGGTTTTTTTTAAAAAACAGTTCTTATGACATACTATGAAACATCCATATATTATAAATTCAAGAAACAGAAGAATTATGATTGGCAGCTTCCTTCGTTGAAGAGCCCAATTATGTTCTTGCTTGTCATGTTAAAAATAGAGGAATTCTGACTCTTAACCACAGCAGAAGAAATTTTTGTTGGATTTACTTTTCTTCAGAGTAAAAGTTGAGATCCACATCAAGTAAACAGTGCCCATTGCAGGGAGTCCTTTTGAGTGTGCCTCGTAGTTTTAAAAATGATTCTCTCAAATTTTCAGGAAAGTTAGAATTTTACTACTCAGTAGGACTCTCTCCAAATACATTCTAGGCATGGGCCTTGGTAGGTAAACCAAAAGCTGTTAGTCTCTAATATGGACTTAGACCCGCAGTGCTGCTTCATGGAGGAGATTAGACAATTTATGCAGTCACATATGGGAGCTATTAGGCACAGGACAATCTGTGTGCAAGTACACTGACAGTGACACAGTACATGTTTTATTGTTGCATCATTGGAGAAGGCACTATTTAATGAAGAATGTCCCTCTCATACTTTGGCAATTCCAAAAATGTTCAAATCTGTTCTTCAGTACTAGGATTATCCAGAAAAGGATGAGTTGAAATTTTCCTGATGAGTCATAACTGTAATACATGGCACGTTAGGAAGATATAATCACTTCTAACTCTCCACCTATATGGGAGAGTACATGCATTTTCAATTTGAAGTCCAAACTTCAACAGAGACAGAACTAAAATGAGAAAACAAGGCAATAAAATCCCTGTACAAAGACACAACTCTGCAGAAGCTAAGCCCACAGCTGTGGAAGTAAAGGAAATTGGAGGTAAAGAGTTTAAAAATACTGATAATTAAAATGACCAATAGGATCAATAAGAGAAAGATAGCAGATGAGTGAACTAATATTTAAGTTGACATATGAGATCAAAGGAGATATGAAAAGCAATTGAATTAATGCTAGGAAATAACACAGAGTTTCAAAGATTATTTCAGTAAGTAAGAAAAGTTCTGAAAAATAAGCAGGTAAAAATACAAAAGGTAAAAGTACTGATAAATTAAATTTAAAAACACCATTGAAAATTTAGGAAGCAGACAAGATCAAAGAGAAGAGATAATATTTGGTGGCAAAATAAGGTGAGAAGTCCTAGAATATAGTATCAGGATGGAAAAAGTAGAGGAATAAACAACACTGAACCTACTACAGAAAAATTTCAAAAATAAATCTAAAGAACGAATTTAATTTTGTTGGTCTAATAGAAGGTGTTGAAGTACAGGACAATGGATTAAAAATATCCAATGAAAAGACCTCAAAAAGTTTGCTAAAATTTAGAAATGAGACAAGTACCTAAGTGAAGGAGACATTTACTACCACACATGGACACAGTCAGAAAGAAACTCCTCATAACACACCACAGTCAACATGCCAGGATCTCAGAACAAAGAAACAACATTATAAGTTGTTAGGAGAGTGCCAAATACCTTGTATGGTCAAGTCTATGAGAATAAGCGCCAATTCATCACAAGAGAATGTAAGGGGCCAGAAGGAATTAAAATGAAAATTTTAAAGACCTGAAATAAACAAATATCTAACTCAGATTAATATATCCTACAAAAAGTCTTTCAAAATCAAAGGAAAAATGAAGACATTCCATGGTCCAAATAAACTAAAAAATTCATGTCTGCCAGGCTAGCATTGCTGAAAATGCTTAAAGAATCCATAATACTAAAATATAAATGTGACAACAGTTGAGAGATAATGGAAAAAGAAAGCTCAATAAAAGGAAAGATAAAAGAATAAATAATAAAAATGAATCAAATATAAGAAAAACAATATACATAGTTTTTAATAACAACATTTAACTGTTCATAATTGTAACTCTTTAATTAAAAGACAGATTGGCAAACTCCATACACACACAAGGTCCAATCCAGTAGAAGAAACAATAATATGAGGATTGTAGAAATTAATGAATTTGAGCCTTTGAAAAAGCACAAATCCAAGGCTTTTTAAATATAAAGAAAATTGATAAAGCTTTAGCAAAAGTTACTAAAAGAATGAAAAGGCCCAAATTCAGAAAATTAAAATAAAAATTTGATATTAGAGCAGCCACGACTGAAATCCAAAGAAATATCAGAAGCTGCTTTCAAAATTTGTGCTTCAAGAGTTTGGAGTATCTAGAAGATACTGTTAAATTTCTAAATGCTTGTGATGTATGTAAGTTTTGCCAAGAGTATATTGAAAATCTAAGCATTTCAGTAACGAGTGATGAGCTTGAAAGAGTATTAGACAATTCCAGTTAACAAAAGCCTAGGATCAGATGAATTTGTAGCTGAGTAATATCAGAATGTAAGCGATTAAGTAACACTAATGCATCCCCGCAATTTTTCCACATAGTAGAAAGTGTATGTTTCTGCTCACATTCATTCTAGGACAGCAGTAATACTTTAGTACCCAAACCAGATAATGTCTTCATGAAAAAGGTACAGACCAAGATCCTTCATGAACATAAGTGCAAGACTACTCAGGTGCTCACTGACAGAATTCAATACCAAATTAGATCAATTATCCATCAAGATCAGTTGATTTGTCTCAGGAATTGAAGAATAGTTCAATATTAAGGGGATTTTTCAAAAGGAAAATGAAGTCAAATTATTCTCTTTTTTTTGCAGGGGATATGATTCTTCACATTTTGGGCACATACAGCACACAAAAATACTCCACTAGATAATCTCTTAGTTCTGACATATAAGTAGAGTGAAGCGATCAGATGCTAAAACATTGCATAAGAATAAATTGGTGCTTCTGTACATCAATGTTGAAACCCTTGAGAAGGAAATCAGAAAAATCTTCACTAAAGCTTCAAAATTTAAATACATAAAAGTCAGCATAATGAAAGAGGTGAAAGTTTTCTATAGTGAAACTTGACAGTACTTTGAAGAAATAAATCTAAAGTAGTAATAGATAATGGAAAAATATCCCTCATTCTTGGATTGGAAGAGTAAAATTTGTTAAAATGGCCATAAAAGAGATCTACAGTTCAATGCCATCCCTATAAAGCAGTATTATTCAACAAACTGGAAAAAAAGCAGTTGTGAATTTCATTCCAATTAAAAAGAATCAGAATAGCCAAAGCAGTCCTCAGCCAAAACAGTAAGGGAGGAGGCATCCTTATACATATCTCAGCCATGAAGAAGCATGAAGTCAATTCATTTGTAGGAAAATGGATGGAACAAGAAACTATCATGTTAAATGACATTGGCTAGTCACATAGAATTAAATGTCGTGCTTTCTCTTTTGTGATTAACAGAAAAATACATAAAATAATAAGCAATTTAAGTAAAGTTGAGAACAAGAAACCATGAGGAATACTTCTAAAATGAGATGAGAGCCAAGTTTAGTAAGGCAGAAAATAAAGGGATTGAAATTGATTAAACCATGTTAAATGCATGTTTCAACTTTCCAGTGAACTCCAGCATCTTGTAGTATTAACATGGGCTAATACAAGACAGTCTTAAAATGCTGAAACGTTTGTAAGTTCACAGTATTCAGTTATCACCATTATGGGTTTGTGTCAGTCTTGCATGTGAACATTTCTAGTTATCTTTTTTTTTAAAAGGACCTCATTCTAACCTTACATATATCTAAATTTTCCACTTATATAATTGGAAACTTATAAATTATTAGTTATGAGAATAATGAAACATTTTCTTTTACAGTATCATCAAACATAATTGCTTTGTCTTTTAAAACATAGATCATTTCTATTGCATCTTTTCTGCTACAGTAGGTGTACATGTTGCTATGTGACTGATAATTACCATAGGTCATTGGTGGTGAACCTGTAGCATATGTACTACAACCAAACGTTATCAATGAGAGCTCTGAAATGTTTGTCATCACTGCCATAAGTGCTTGGCAATTCTATTTTCTAACATATTGGAATTTGGCAGCTACTAGTGTAGATATCATTGAGAAATTAACTATCCTTTATGATCCATTGAAGAAAATATATCAAAATAAATTAAAAATTTTTGATTTGTTTGATACTTGTACAGATTGCTATGTACTGATGTCTATAGGCAGATTTAAAATCATCAGTCATACAATTACATTTACCCAGAAATGCTCTACTAGACATTAAACATTTGGTTAAGTGAAGTATAAATACATGTACACTCACGAGAAACATTGATATTTTTTCACATCCCAGTAGATCTTGTTTCAGGACAAGATTTGTGTAAATGTCACACTGCAAATTGCTCATTTTGAGCAGTTGAGGCATTTTCATTGCAATATTGCTTTTGCCTCACTTTAAATGGACGCATTGACCTCATCTGCTCTTGATTGTGATGTTAATATAAGCCTGTTTCCGACCCCATGTTGTAGAAATAAAGTGCAAACGATTGGAAATAACTCTATTTTAGTAAGAAAGTAGAGTGATTTACATGATTCTTAGAAGTGTTCTGAAATATTTTAGACTTGCCAAGATTTTTAGGGGAAGAAAGGCATCTGTTGTCTTTAGAATACTCAACAGATTTGGCCCATGATGTTCATGAATCCTATATTCAAAGATTCAACTAAGCTTGCCTCAAAAAGATGTGATACAAAAACTGGGTCTTTGTCCTTTTCTTGTCATTATTTTCTAAACAACACTGCATAGGTAGTTGCGTAGCATCTGTTTGAAGGTAGTAGTCTTCTCAAAAAAAAAAAAGAAGTTTTCTAGGATTCCTTCTGAAGCCCCTGGATCTTTTTTGACTCATGGTTTTTGCTTTTTTGTAGGTGTTTTACTTTGCAGCAGTTCTTTTTGGAACTAATGGATCTTGGCTTCCATGGCTTCAGTACCTCAGTATTCCATACTTTGGTCTGATGGTAATTGTGCTTCCTATGCTTGTGAATCCCAGGTTGAAAGGAAGCAAAATAAATCCTGGCCATCTGCTTTTCCTGGCCATTGCTCTAAGGGACAATAGATGAGCAATCCCTCTTAGCAGTGGTTAGCACAAAGTCAGGGAGTGGCCTGAGTTTTCCTCCAGTCTCCCCACTGTCTATGGCAGGTGAAGGATGAGGTAAATCTCATAGTAAAGGGAAGACTGACCAACTGAGGAAAATATATCATTGCAATGCAGTTAATAAGGAAATAAATTAGACAAAAGGAGACTGGACTGCCTAGTTTGTATCTCACCTAAGAAAAATAAACAAAGACCATGTAATGCTCATAGACACATTTGCTTCTGCGTGCTACTCAATCCCAAAGAAAATTGTTTCTTTTTAAATTTTAGTGTAATATAAATAGATGCTAATGAGATGTAAAATACCACTCTTCTTCTAAGAAAAATATAAAACAAAATTATTAGAGAATAACAATAGTTAATACAACTGGGTATCATAATCTTAAAAGAATAGCCTAAGTGTTATTCAAGTATAAGTTTTAAAAAGAAAAAAGAAAGAAGACTGTATGTTTCAAAGAAGAAAGAAGCAAAAAAGCACAACACTTTCTCTTCAATAAACTAAGGGAAATTTCTAATATCACTGTGTTTCTAGCTCTCATAATTACAACTGGTTTTGGTAAGAACAAAGAGGAATAAAAGATTGTTGTCATAAATCAACACTATCCCCGCAACACCAGTATTATCCTACCAAGTGTAGTGTCTGTTGCTTTATGATATGGTGGAGACAAAAAGGCAAAGCTCTACAGTTCAGGGTAATTGTTCCAGTGTCTCCTGTTGGCAAACTGAAAATAATGCCTCCACCCCAAGCCTCTCCAGTGCCAGGAAAATAAGCCTCGTTACAATCCTGTGACAGGATTATGAATGTGAAGCTTGGTATGTTTTCAGGAAGAAGAAACAAAAGTAAAATGCAGGGACAAAATTAATGATAAAGTGGTTACAAATTTGTAAAATTTAACAGTATTTATTTTGTCCAAATTCCCATTGTGTACTAGGCCTTGCAGCATTATGAACTTCTGGGACAAAACTTCTGTCCACAAGTTGGTGAAAATGGAAGCAGTAGCTGCCCCAGCTATGTAATGTAAGTCTGTGTCCAGCGTCATAGCGGATTTGCTCCCTCTCTTGTGTGGTGGGGAAAGACCCTTGGGCTTAGAGTAGGTGTAAGTCCTTTCAGTGAACAAGTGCTTCTGTGTCTAAATGAGCTCATGTGTAACTGAGTCATTCTGCAGTAATGCATGTGAACATACTACACAACTCATGTGTCCTTCCATAGTAAGTACTATACTTAATGCAATTAAGTGATTGTGTTATACTTCATTGCAAAGGTGAGCATAAGTGTTTTTCCTTGAGAACATTTGAGTTTGAAATGGGATGTTTGATAGTGAATCAAGGGTTTACAGTTTCTGGTATCTGTGAACCTAGTCCATGGAGCTAAAAGGGAAGCAATGGCTTATTGGGAGTTAATGTTCCTCAACTGAGATGATGGCAGTTCTCCCCCTCAAGCACTAGAAGATCTCATGAAATAAAAATCTGCACATTTGAGTGTGTTGGTGTGTGCTAGTGACCTATTAAATGCATTCTCTAAGGAAAGAAACATATCTCATCTCATTTCTGCATAGTGTCTTTAAATCAAGACGGAAGCTTTAATACCGATATTTTCATTTTCCGTATTCATTGTTAATGCTTGGTTCTCTTACATTAGTTTACGTGAGAAGAGAGAATATTTCTTTTTGTTTCATGGTAACTTTTGATGCCGGAGGCAAAGACAGCTGTCAGTTTTGTGACTGGGCCATGTTTTCTTTCTTAACACTGTTGCTTCCCCTTGAGATCCTATTGTTGCCCACAGTTTGAGCTCATAGATAACTGTATATATTTTGCTCAGCTATGAAAGATCCATTTCAATCTCAAATGTACTCGAAGTCATTTTATGATTTATTGAATGTACAAATTATTCTTAGAATTGAAACAAATTTCTGTTTTGAATGACTGGCTGTAAAACCCTGTGAAAATGAACAATTAATCATTCCATTTATGACCCACTTCATTTGCTTTGATCCAGGTGTGGCAAACTGATAAGAAAAATTCAGAGCCAGCCTGCTGGTCAGAAGGAAGTGGACAGGAAGCATAGGACTCCTCAAGGGGGATCTGCCATAGCTTTTAATAGTTGATACATTGTGTTAACGCAAGTGATTTAGGAGTTCAACTAACTGAGTTAGCAAGAAACCAGGGTCCTCACTTGGTAAACATCCTAATCCTGTTCAAAAGGAGAGCATGGAGATGTTGTGAGTGCTATATCTGCCCTATGGGGTACATACAATATACACTATAAATACAATATAATATCCACACAGTATAAATAAGGAAAATAGGCTTCTTTCCCCCCGTTTGTGTTCTTGCTGCCTTTGCTGTCTTCTGTCTCCTTGAACTGTTGCCCCTGTGCCACGCCTCCCTGCCTTGGAGCCAGCTGATTATGAACTGAAAGCTTCACAAACTGGGAGCTAAATTAACCCTTTCTTCCCTAATTTTGGGTATTAGAGATTTTGTCTCAGCAATGAGAGAAAAGTAATCAAGAAAGTCTTTAAAGAAAAAAGAGGGTGAAGATGTTTTAGCACTGCCAATTTCCATGAGGTGAAAAAAAAAAAGGAACAAGCAATAATTTTGACTACCACATATATTTTGAGTACAGGATTCTTTGTGTTGTTGTTTTAGCTGTAGCAAGACAAGTGTATCCTCCTGTGCTCCACCTGTGATTAAAACTGATACCTCACTTGTTAGCAGTGTCTTGCAGCTGAGGTTCTTTGATGCTCAACAATTTTGGCTCAAGAACTCTGAGAATGTGATCTGAATAAAGCCCATACTCCCCACTGTCCTAGTTTTAGGATTTATAGCCTGGGTTCTGGATGGCTTTCTTATGAATCAGCAGAAGGAGGAGCTTTGAGTTTCTTAGCAAGGGCTGTGGGTGACACAGAAGAAACTCTATACTGATCATCAAAAGACAATGAAAAATGCTTAATAAATACATCTTTTGCAGAGAAGAGCATTATAGATTTGGAAATAAATAAATGAGAGAAAATAAAAAGATCCTCCCTCTGTATTTTAGTCATGTTTCCTAAGCCTAATCCCATTTTTCTTTAAATGTGTGTTAGATCTCCACTCTTGAGGAATTAATTGCATAGGTAGTATCTAGAAAACAGTAAGCTCTTAATGATTATTACTGCTGTAAATTGATTATAATTAATATTTTGTTAACCTATTGAGTTTTTTACCAAAGGAATACTGGTGCTCTTGAGAAAAATTTGATATGTTTTAATCACGAAACTATATATCTTTTGTCCTGAATTGCAGATGTACTGGTGAAGAATTCCTGACAAGTCTGAATATTGATATCTCCCTTTGGGGCTTATGGAAGAATCATGTGACTTTGGCTGGTGTAATGATTGTCTTTTTCACAATTGTTTTCTTCAAATTGTTAATCTTTAAAAAAGATTTAAATTTTCCATAATTTACAGTAAATTATATTAATATTAAACATCATGTAAGATCATGATTTATTTTCAGTGCCTTAAGATTTCTTTTGGTCTCCCATCAGTTGTCATTACATTGCTTTTCTTTTTTATCTTTTTAAAAATTTTATTTAAAGAAAGACTAAATAAAACAGAAAATGGGTAGAAATAATCCATACTCTCCAAGAAAGAATAAACAGTATTAAATCACAAGTTAATATTTACATATTATCCTCTTACAAATACTATATAATCAGACATAGTATAATTGAATATATCAGTACATAAAAGTGTTAATAAAAACACAATTTTGTACGTAATATAAAACTTCAAAAACAGGTGGTAATCAAGCCAGAATGCATATTGTAGTGAGTCTTGTCATCTTCGGTATAATTGCCTAAACTATCAGACTTACTACTCTCAATCATATCAGTTTTGAATAAAATCCGTGGATACCAAACAGCAATCAAACAAAGCAGAATTAACTAAGATCAGTCACGATAAAACAATATAAGTCATACAGGACTCCAAATTAAGTTAATAGGAAATTAAAGATGATTACTATGCTATATCCTGGTGTTTTGGGGATAGCTGTCTGTGCCCTCAAATCTAATGCCAGCAGACAAACTGAGACAGAATAAAATCTATCTAAGCAGAGTGGTGCGAGTAATATGGGTTTTAATTCTTGATACACTATTATCTTCTATCATCTTTTTAAAGACCAATATTCCTCCCCTTTCACTACCCCAGGGTGCACTGTGTATTTTTGGGTCTCACTAGACCCTCAGTTTTAAATTGGGGGGGGCAACCTGCTATTTACCTAAGTGATAACAAACCTTCTCTCTCCTGGACTTGATCTCTAATTATATTCCTTTGTCTATTAAAGCCTGTCTTTCCAAGCTATCCACAAATACTGGTCTAGTTGCCCCTATTACTCTGTGGCTCCCTGTCCCATAGAGCATTGTTTTCCTAAATTCGATTTTCAGTCCATATATCCTTTTTCAGTTCAATTATATTTCCTATAAAGAGCATCTCGGTGGACTCTACCTCCTGATCTACTCTGCCTGTGTTTCTCTCTCTCTTTTTTTTTTAATTTAGTGTATCAAGGCCATCTATTTTAGAGATTATAACCAACCTTCTCTGCCTCATTTCTGTTATGCTCTTGTTTGCCATTAGTTGTCTGCTTGTCTTCTTCATTCTACTTTCTGCTCTATTCATTGAGGCCTCTCTGCCACTGTTTCTGAAATCCTGGTACTTTTCTCTCTCTCTGGAATGTCCTGCAATATTCTCTGTAGAGATGGATTGGTGGTTGTGAATTTCGCCTGTTCCTCTTTGTCTTGGAGGGATCTTGTTTCTCCATTTCTAGAGACAGTTTTTCAGCATATATCAATCTGGGCTAGAGGTTATTTTATACAACATCAAAAGAGGCAAATTCAACTCCTACAGAGTCCGTAGCTTTCCTTGTTTCATCTTGACCCCATAATTACTTTTAAACCTATCAAAATTCTTAAGCATGCATTCCAGAACAATCACCTTGCTGCCAGGAGAACCCACAGTGACAGAGTTAAAACAAAATCACAGGCAATTGTTACCTTGGCACGTCTTCCCTTTCCTACTCAACCAAAAATACAAACAATAGCCAAAGACTAGCAAAGTCTGAAAAGATGGCAATCTCCATGGTGGTTTGTTGCACGCAAGTTGAACCAGTTTGAGTTGCTAGGCATAGAACTGCAAGAGGTAAGAATGGTAGGAGTAGGGCAAACACCAGTGCTGAAAGCAAGGTGGTAGACTCAGGGGTGACCTGGAATTAGGGGCACATTTGGGGTGATAACACAAACACACAGAAAGACAAACAATCCCAGAAAACTATCACCACTCCTGATCGGAAATTTGGAACAAATGCAGAGATGAGCTCTGCTTAAATGTTTGGCCATGCCAAGACTTAATAATTACTGCATCTGTTGGCTAGGCTCCCTTGGGACCAACCAAATGCTAGCTCAAACAAAGAAGTCCCTGGATAAGCCCAATGCAAAAAACAAATGAGACAAAAATTTCCAAAGCTTACTTTAATCTGGGGATGAGGCTTAGCTATTCTGGCTCATAGCTGTGGTGCCCCACCTAGCAGCATGATGGGAGGCCAGCTGAAATCAGCCAAGATGCCCTGCTTCCCCAAGGCCAACTGCCAGGGCAAGGAGGCACAGGACACCCTCAAACAAAGACTGATCATGAGGATCTCACTGGGGCCTCCAAATGAAATGGACATGAGAATCACTCACAGAGATGGAGCACAGATAAAAGCAAGGTTTTTTAGAAGCCACTGGATGATAGAACAGCATAAACGGAGATCTATCTCCTCAAACCTTTGTTCTCTGGGGTTTTTATGCATTCTACAAGTTCCCATTTACCATAGCAACCACATTACTGTGCATCATACTGTTGGAATGTCACAAGATGTTTTTACAACTGTGTTTCCAAGCATCTGGCCTGTTTGTTGTATAGAATGTGGGTAACACTCAGTTTAACCTCTGTGAGCTAAAACTTTGTGCTTTCCCTTTGTGGGTTTATAGTTGACTGGGGAAGAGGATTTTTGGGAAGGAGTACATCTAAAGTTTTACTTCCAGCTAAAATGGAGACTAAAAACACAATGGAGTCACAACTGTTCTTACAAGTAAAGGTCAGGCTCAGGAGATTTCATGGGAACAAGGGATCCAATGGCAGTTGAACTAGAGGCTATGTGTATCACATTCTGACAGCAAATTTGTTTACATATTAAGGATGATTTATTAGTTAATCTGGAAGAGTAAGTTTTAGCCTAGGCTTGGCATGAATATTGCTTTCACCCAGCTCTACAGTGAAGCAGGAGCAAAAAGCACAGCTGAAATATTTAAAAGTTTACACTTTTACCTGAAAGGAAGTATCTGCAAGGGTGAAGCAAAGCAGAGCATGGGAGTTGGAAAAAAAAATTAAAAAGAAACGAAATACTTTGTATGGGGATGAGATGATATCTTGAGGGCATCTAAGAAATGAGAAAGATCCCAGGTACTGTGGGTATATATGGGTGAAAAACAATGTATCTTTCCTTTGAGAAAAGAGTCACTGGGTGACGCTCTCATTTGTGACATTCAGAGACTGCTACAGCCATGGCCCACAAAGCCCAGCTACTGCTGAAGCTTGTGACTGCTCCTGGTGTCACCCACATAGTGCTGTTTTTCAGGTATGCAAAATGCATGAGTTACAAGGTCATGAGGCTTACAGCTGAATGTCAGAAGAAGACCTGGGAGATCAGGCAAAAATCTATGAAACTGTCACAGTCCCCACCAGGAGCCCATGGAATGCCTATGTGTGGAGCTGTGAGTGAAACCAAAGGTACAATAGAGACCTAAGGAAGTTGAGAATGCTAGAAACTTGGACTCTCTGTTTAAGAAAACCTCAGGCAGTGTGTAGGGTCAGCCCAAGAAAGAGGCCACATGGACTGCCACAGGCAAAGAATATCCTGTCGAGCTCATACCTCACCACATCCTGCAATAGGTGTTAAACATGCAGCTGCAGAATGTAGTTATTGCTCTCCTGGGTTTTGGTCTTGTTTTTGTTCAGATTCTTTGTGTTATCTTGTTTCTCCTTTTTGGAATGGAAATATTTACCTTGTGCCATTGTGTAGAGGAAGTACTTTATTTTTGATTTTCAAAAGGGTTTACAATTCAGAGTTTGCCTTGGATCTCAGAAGAGACCCTGAACTTCTATTCTCAGCAGTGATGGGATTGTTAAGACTCCAGCAACTCTATGAACTCTTTAGAATGAACTAAAGTTCATTCTGCATAATAATATAGATCCAGGTTTTGGGGGGCCAGAGGCAGGATGTTACAGTTTAGATCTAAAATGCCTGCTAAAAGTTTAACATCTGTGAGTGGAGGCTAGTTGGAAGGGGTGAGCATGACGTGAGTGGGGCATTCTCATCCCAAGTTCTTTCTTTCTGTTTCCTGGCACTTGTGTGCTGAATAGCTTTCCTCCACTGTGTTGTTCTGACTTGCAGTTTTTGCTTTGGAGACGGTCAACCATGTACTGAATTCACTGAAAGTGTGATCCAAAGGAAGCTCCTTCTTTTTTTTTTTCAGTCTTCATGAGAACTTCAATTGAGAACAATAATATGAAGTAAATACTACTTATAATATTTAATTTATAATTAAGATTTAATTTCCTATTATCTTTGAAGCAGTAACTGAAGTTTAGTTAAATCTTAAGAAATGTTAATTATAAACTTACAAAACTTATAAAAGTCAGAAGTCACATTTCCAAGAATTTTCTTGTCTGGATGAAAAAACCACTGGGCCTTCAAGATGTACATGACACCTCACACAGACCTGAGGCATGGTTAGCACCCAAAGTCACATGAGAGACTCCAGGTAAAGTTGATGACATAAGCTATTTTTAAAGTGCTCTATTAAAAAACAAAACAAAACTTTAGTTTGTTTTGGAGCAATTGAAGTAAGTGTTGCTTTTTGAGGACTTCACATTATAAATACAAACTGAGGATAGGATTCTTGTTTTATAATTGTTCTATTTTTCTTTTTTATTCTGAAAGTGCTGTCATTTTCAGAGAATGACGGCCAACCACTCAGTTTCACACTGACAGCCCCTGTGTGCACTTGGCCAGAGGTGTTAGAGGTTATGATGTCTGCTGGCTAAATTCTTTTCTGTTAAATGAACATTTCCCCATACTACTTTTGTCACATCTAATCTATCTTCCTCCTGTAAGAACGGCATAAATATTTTTATCACCTATAATAAATTATAGAATTTGCTGAAAGTAGAGGTATTCTGATTAATGATGAAAATGGTGTGGTCAGAGGAAGAGCATTATTCAATATGAGTCATCCCAGCACAAAATAAAAACCACCTTTTCCTAGTAAAAAAGCTAATCCACAAAAGAGGTTTATTCTATAAAGAGTAAAATTCCAAATCACAATGAAACAAAATTTGAGTAATTTATTGGTTTTGTTGCTTAAAGATATCTTACTAAAAGTTGGTATCTGACATGACACAATAACATTTTCAGAATGTAATATTGTCGTGACAGTGCTGAGGTTAACTGCTAAGGACTAATGAACTCTTTCCATACTAAATGCTTACATCTTAATTATTTATATAGAACATTGGTCTAGTAACATAAAAGTAGTGAACAGTATCTGGAAATTTATCTCACTCGGTGTTCAGAGATAAAAGGGTTAACCACGGTTTCCATTATTTTCTGCAGATAAGTTCTTGCTCATACTGAAATCCACTGGCAATCGAATTCTCGCATTTCCCCAGGCTATTGTATGAAGAGGGTATTGAAGGCTATCACTATACAGCATATGGCAACATAAGGACTCTTTCGTTCACCAGTTCTGGCATACTTCCAAAATATTCCCAATAGTCTGATTTTGCTTTTGTCCAGGACATTAGGTGTCATGGATCAGATACAAGCACAGGTACATAGAAGCAGCAATATTATACTCAATAAACTCTGGAAATTGAAAATGGCAGACATAGTGAGACCAGTATTGGCCCAGCCACATCACTTTTCCAGGCCCAGGGCAGGAGCCTTGTGCCAAGGAGCCTGTGCTTGTGAGTAAAAGCAAAATCAGTTGTGAGCATCAGCTATTTTGTCCTGGTGATGGAACACCCCTCCTTCTCACTTTTGCTGGCCTGTGTGCAATCATTTCAAAGCCCACAGGCACACTCAGATAGGTGATATGGTTGATGAGAGAGGTGGGGAAACAGGCTTCCCCTGGATTTGGCTCCCTTCTTAGTTCTAACCACACCTGGTGTCTGAGGCTTGAGGCTAGACTCTTAGATCACACCAGAACTCTCTTTTCCACACACTCAGCTTTGGGGTTACATTGGTGATAAATGAAGAGGTGGGATCCATGAACCTCTATCCTGGATCCAGTTTCTGTCCCTAGGACTCAGGAGAATCCTTATCAGCCCCCATTCACCACATATGTGCCCCTTTGCACAACTCATTCAGGCCTGAAATGTAGAACTACATCTGGAATGTTGATGAATGTTGATTTGGCATACTCTGTGGCAAACCCTATGTCTCCTGCTCCTATATGCTCACCTCTTTAGCCAGCATAGGCAGGCTATATCCTCTGGCCTAAACTTTCTTCTTTTCTACAAAAACTCATGGGCTACAGGGCTGAGTTCTATTTGAAGAACATAGGCAACAACCCTCGGTGTGGGGCTGACACCAACATTCTTCCTTCTCTATCAGACATGGAGGACCTCAGCCTTTGGTTTGGCTACTATCTTTTCAAGGCTTGGATATGTGCCTAGGTGAAAAAGATACAATTTCTCAATGGTCAAGAGTATATCTGTAAAGATGTTAGCAATGAAATACTTTCATGTGAGATTCCACATGCCACAGCGAAGCCACCATTTTTCACAGGAAAAACCACAAGAAACATGCTGTGCCTGCCAGCATCCCCTGTACCCAACATAACCCTACCAGCTAGCCTAAGACCTCCTACTCAGAGACCCACAATTTTGTACCCCCTCGGCAACACCTCCCGCCTGTACCTAAACTCCCCACTTAAAGTATGCCCTCACCCCTTGCTCACCGCTAAGGGTCTTTTCACCTTTGGCCTGGCTGCACTTGGCTTGCAATAAAGTCTTTCCACATTGCTTGAACTCTGCCTGTCTCAGTGGTTTCATTATGCCTTGGTTTACCTAACACAATGATTGTTTCCTTGGTTAAACTGTAGTCGGGTTCCAAAACATTCTCTAGGATTCTAGCTTTTGTAAGGAAGCTACTAAGTCAGTTTAGGAATAATCTACCTTGAGTGTTTGATCACCATCAACATCTGATTCAGGGCTGGGGACATGACTCTGGTGCAGCACCTGTTTGGCAAGTGCCTGAATTCAATTCCCAGTCTTCCCCCTCCAAAGTATCTGTCTGTCTGTCTATCTATCAATCTATCTATCTGATTCAGTTTCTCATCCTCCACCATTCTTTAGGTGATCTCTGATCACTCTGGCCTTTCTTCAGCAAGAATAATCTCAAGTGGATTAGAATCTGTGACTCCTAGTATTTCCTTTTCACTATCTTCCATCCAGTGACCTCATCTTGCTTTTGATTTTTTTTTTTTACCGCTACTGGGGATCAAACTCTTGACTTGCAAAGCAGATGCTTATCCCGCTGAGCTAAATCCCCAGCCCCCTCATCTTGCTTCTTCACTATCAGTTCCCATGTGTCCTCATCAAGTCTACCTTCCTCCATTTTTAACAAGTGTTGTTGATTAACTTTTCTTGTACAGCAGGATGAACAAACAGAACATTAGAGCTAGAGGCCTTTATGAGAATCATAATCGACTTGATGAGGCTGAAGAGAGTGGCAATCTGAAAGCAAAGACCGTGTAGAGAAACACAAACATCCACAGTGAGGACACGGTTCAGACACGCTTCTGGAGAAAACCGCAAGTGAAAAGACAAGAAGTACAGTAGAAGAGAGGCGCGGCTAAGGCGGTGTGGTTCGGGAACGCCCGGAGGCGGGGGTTTCGGATCTGTGCTGCCCAGCTCTGCTCCTCCGCAACTCCGGGCCCAGGACGCCCCGAGTGTTCACCGCAGCCGCCAGGCGGCGCCACGCCTTCCGCCTGACCGGACCCGGACCCGGACCCGGACCCGGACCCGGACCCGGACCCGGTAGTGAGGTCCAGTCCGGCGCGTGCAGCAAAGGGAGCAGAAAGAAGCCGCGACATCCGCGCTGCCCCGGGCCCACCCGCGGTGAGTGCCCGGCCGGGGACGGGAAGGGGCTGCGGCCGCGCCCTGTGCCGCGCGGACGGACGAGCAGGAGGGCAGAGGGAGCCGCAGCCCCGACGACGGAGGCGGGGACGAGGGGAGGAGGCAGCCGGGAGCGGAGCGGGGCCGCTCGGGGAGGTCTGCGGGCGCCACAAGGCAGATGCTTGGGGTCCTGGTCGCCGGGAAGCTGCCGCTGTGGGCGGGTCCGGAGATCGGGGTGGTTCGTCCTGCTCGGTCCGACGGTGCGTGCTCTGCCCCTGGGCACCGCGAGCCGGATCCCTGGGCGGCGGGAACCGCTGCTGAGCCGGGAGCGAGCGCTGGCTGTGGAGGTGGGCGGGAAGAGTGGGCTTCGTGTGTGTGCGTTTCGTTAGGAAACTGCACGCTGTTCAGCAGAGTTGGCCGAGTTTGTGGACCTTCGAAGGAAACTATGAAATAGAAATGAAAATTCAGTGTTTTTTTTTTTTTTTTTCTTTCAAACAATTGGGCGGTGCAACTAATTCTGGGTCTAGAAGCCTGATCTGGGCAGGCTGAGGGAAAGCTCTTGCCTTCTGCAAAGGTGTGAAGATAAACTGGTTGGATAAAGTGTAAACTTAGCGAGCATGGGAGCTAGTACAGGCAGAGGATTAATTTGCTAATGTTAGTGTTTTAAAGAGATTAACAAACTTATTCATTCTCTTACTCCCAGGATATAAAGTTTGTCCACAATTTTGAGTAGTTTCTAAAGCGTTGTTGAGTCCTCTTTTGTAAGTTTTCTGTGAATAGCTGAGTTTTAATAATACCTTTAAAAATTAACGATGTGTTACAGTACATATTAAAAAGAGCATTGGGGAATTTCAAGCAAGGCAGAAAAAACAAAGGCAAGAAATTAATAAATCTATTACTTAAAATTTATATATATGAAATGTTGCCTTGTTTTAGTTTCTTTTATGTTTTATTTTTGTTTACTGTCTTGATTACTTCCTTCTGAGGCACAATACTTGAGGCACAGCCTAAAGGAGGAAAGGTTTATCTGGGTTCAGAGCTTTTAGAAGTTTCAGTCTATAGTTAACTGGCTCTACCAGGAAAAGTCTTAATGGTCAAAGGAGAGGAGAACTGCGCCCATTATGCTTGCCAGGAAGTGGAGAGAGAAAGGGAAAGAATCCTTCCAGGTCATACCTATTGCCTCTGCCAACCAGACCCCACCTCCTCTTCTACCACGCTGTTCATCAGCTGTAGTGCCTCTGTGATCTAGTCACCTTCCAAAAGCCACACCTTTGAGTGCATGAGGCATTGGTGGGGACATTCTCAATCTAAGCCATAACATTTACCTAAAAGGAGAAATGTAAAAATGCAACAATCTTTGAGAATAACATACCAATTCACAATAACCCGTGTTTATTAGGCATTTTTATTTCAAGTGCTGGCAATTCTGCAGTCCTCTTAGGAAACCTGTTCTTTTACATAAGTGTATTAATTTATTTTTTCATTTATTATCATTTAGTACCCATGAAACATTTGAAGAGAGCATAAGAATAATGATTGGAAAATAAAATACAATCTGAAGTGGACAGTTGCCATGGAGGAACACCTGGTATGGACATTGTTGGACCCTTGAAGGGACCTTTGTGTTTCATTAAGCTGCATATGGAAGTCATCATTAAAAGGAATGATCAAATCACACAGTTCAGTGACACAAAATGGTAAAACACACTGGTTCTTTAGAGAAACTCTTCCTGGCATTAACTTCTGAGGGAAATGTCTTCTGAGTGTATCACATAGAAATGTGGATAAGATTTAAGACTAGCAATAAGAGAGCATCCTCAGTACTATCCCATAGTACACACAGCAGTGCCTTGAGATGCTTTCTGAAATGGCTTGTTGTAGTTGTAATTGTCCTTACCCTAAGTGTTTTAGGACATACTAAGATGCTAAGACCCTGGGGTTTGATGGTAGGGTTTTATTCTGGGATAAACTTAGATTTTAAAAAAATATTTTAAACTTTATTTTAAAGAGACTAGAACAAACAAAACTGAACAAAGCAGATCAGAATAAAACAATGTAAGGAACACAGGATTTCAAAACGCCTTGTTTTAATAGGAAATCAACAGTAAACCTAGATTTTTATGGAGGGATAGGTAGACCTCATGTTTTCTATGTACTTCCCAGATATTTGTATAAAAATTTAAAAAAATATGTTTTATATTCATACAGTATGACATTTAAGTATACATATATAATGTGTGTATTAGTCACTTTCCCATCTTTCTAACAAAATGCGTGTTGTGGTTTGTATCTGGATGCTACCTCTAGTCCTCATGCACTCAAGGATGGGGCTTTCCTTTGCCCTTCTCTTTGCTCTTTACCGCCTGTCTATTATGAGTTGAGCAGCTTTCCTCTGCCCAGCCCCTTCCACCATGTTGTAGACTATGTAAGACCAAAACTTCTAACATGTGACCCAAAATATACCTTTTCTTCTTTGAACTATTGGTGTCAGATATTTTGTCCCAGCAATAAAGAAAGAAAGACAGCTTCTTATACCAAGAGTGTGGAAATTGTTAGGCCTGTACCTGACCGTGTGATTTACAAGCTGTAGAGCTCTTTTGATGGAGGAGTCCGGAAAAATTTGGAGATGCTGACTACAGAAGCCCTCGAATGCTGTGAGCTGAGCTTAGTGGGAGATTCTGGTCAAAGCTCAGAAGCCAGAATGCTGATTAAAAGGCAGGCACTAAAGAAGAGGCTGATGTTTCAGTTGGGAATAAGGACTCCGTTAACAGTTGAATTCCAGTCCATCTGTGTTATACTGTGACAAAAAATTTGTCTACATTTTCTTCATGTCCTGAGACTTTGCAGGTGACTGCAGTTAAGGCTGGTGTTCTTTAATTTGACAGAGAAAATTTCAAGACAGCCCAGTATACAGGCTGTTGAGTGGATACTGCTTGCTTCATTTAGTCAGGTTTACACTAAAAACCAGGAGCAAATGACTCATTTTGTAAGTTTTCTGCTTTGTCAGAAAAAAGGGGCTGTAAACTTGGATCAGGTTGTAAACCAAAGTGTTTGGTTCCTGAAACATTAGCATTAAAAAGAAGCCAATTACTTCACACCAGGACAATAAGAAATATTCCCTAAAGGCATGAAAGGAACAGCAAAACTCCATGCTTCATAGGCTCAACAATGCAAAAATGAAAGGTTTTCTTTTAGTGCATACTCTTAAGTGAAAGCAACCAGACACGTGTAAAAACTGCATTGTTTCTCTGGTATGAGAAACCAAAAGGATAAGTAAGGACCAAATCTACAATAGTCAATATGAAAAGGGAAAAATGTGTTCAAGTGGGAAGGAGTTGGGGGAGGGGGAGAAAAAAGGGGAAAATGGAAACAAAGGTTTTTTAAATAAAGAGGGGAAGAGGGGTTGAAGAGAGGGTAAGTGAATGGTAAGATAAAAGAATCAAGATAAGCTATATAGAAGTTCATAGATCCCTATGATGAGTATGATCATCATGTATATCTAAAATGTACCAATAAACTTAATTAATTGAAAACAATATAAAAGACTTTGTTTTGAGAAGAGAGGCTCAGGGTTCCTTATTTGAGAAAGGCCGACTAGGAAATTCATATCCTGGGATTTGGTTCACAATGCTCAGCCATGCAGACATTCAGAGGCCTCTGCAGCCATGATGCAGAAGCGCCTGGCTAATTCTGGAGCTAGTGGCAGATTTTGGTGTCATCTATATGGTGATGATCTTGCAGACATGCCGAAATCAAGAGGGATGGAGACAGGGAGGCTTCTATGCAGATTTCAGAAGGCTGGTGATGCTAGATGGAATATGCTTGTGAGTGATATGGGGAAATGCTGGATATCAAATACACAAGTTTGTGTCCCTCGAAGTCAAAGAATGAGTTCTAAGGAACAATGGAGGTTAGAAGTAGGAAAATTTATTAGAGAAAAGGAATGGGGAATAGGGATGGAAGAATGGGGATTAGGAATAGCCCCTGAGAGGTACGAGGGGTCCCTAACGGGTTCCCAGCAAGCTCACCTCTCAAAGAAAGTTTTATAGAACAAAATCATGAGGTAGGTACAACATGGATCAAAATTATGATCAACCAGTAACATTGCAAGTATAGTCACTTAGGTAATATTGATCTAGGGTAGCAAAAATACATGGGTATCATCATGCTTGATCGATAATCTGTAGCCTTCGTCATAATTTTAGTTTTAATAGTTTTAGTATTAGTGTTAGCTTTAGTCTTAGTGGTCTTAGTCTTCATCTTTGTGATTTTAGTCTTAGTAGGTTGGAAAGGATGTTTTAACCCTAATGAGAAAATGGGAAATCTTAAAAGGGTAATACCAATCAATAATCCCAAACTTCTGCACATCCCTTAGGGAAATATGTAAAACTAGCTATTGTGAGTTGACTCTTCAGATGTGTCTCCAGCCACCATCCTGATGAATGCTTTCTATTGCATTGACTTCCTTGAGGGCCCAGCCCTGCCTGATTGGCTACTATATTTCTGCCTAACTTAGCTGTCTGTAATAAGAGGGCAGTATGTGAAGCTGTGAGACTTCAGTACAGTGAAAAAGTACAAAAAGTACAGTGAAGATTCTAGAAGGCTGGAGAAGCAAGGAATATGAAACAAAGAGAGAGAGCCACAGGCAGTGAGCAAATCCAGCCAAAGATAGGTATTCACCATCTTTTTGGTCATACATTGTATATGTTTTAGAAGGCTACAATAAATTTAAAAGAACACAAAACTTTAAGGAATCCATTCCTGGCCAGCTCAGGTTGAAAACCAAAATTGATAAATGATTTTGGTGTCATATTTTTCTTTTCAATAATGGCTTTATTGGGATATAATTTATATGCCATGCAATTTATCTACTTAAAGTGCAAAGTTCAGTGGTTATTCATATATTGTGAATTTTTGAGCATTGTGTTTCTATCACAATCTTTCCCTAAGGCCTATTATTATGAAGAGTCATTTCCCACTCCCTGAAAAGCATGGATGTCTACTTTTCAGCTACTCAGTTAATTTAAAGAGACAAAAATTTCAGAGATGTTTAGACTGGGAATGGGTGATATGTACAGGGCAAAGTTCCTGTTCAGTTCTCCTAATCTCTGTGAATGTTTATCTTCACAAGAAGGGTAAATAAAATTTTGGTGAGTTTAGAGACACTGTTGACCTTGTTGATCATTAGCTAAGTCTTGAATTTGGGAGAGAAAGACTTTGTTACTATTTGTCTTACTTACTTTTCTCATCACTGAGACAGAATACCCAACACCCAAAGTTAAAGAAACACAGTTTTATTTAACTCACAATTTGTAGAGGTTTCAGTCCATAATCCACTAGCTATAAGACAGGGTGACTTCATAGAAGACTGCAGTTCATGGCGGGCAGAAGACCACAAAAACAATGGGGAGGGGGCAACACTCTTTCAGTCTCTTATATTATTTATATGCAGGCTACCTGCCCTAGGGCAGGTGTAGTACTCATACCCTTAATCGTAGCATGAATCAGTCACAAATTCTATATCTAGCCACTTCTGAAAAGCACCCCCACATTACTTCATGAGGCTTTGGGAGGGATATCTAGATACAATCATAACACTATGTCTGTATATATGTATTTATGCATGTATATATTATATATTTTGTTTTTTGAGACAGGGTCTCACTACAGAGATCAGCCTGGTCTTGAAGTCATTCTGTAGCTCAGGGTTGGCTCAAACTCATGGTGATCCTCCTGTCTCAGCCTTCCAGCATGCTGGGATTTACAGACAGGCATCACCATGCCAAGTACCTTGTTACTATTTAGAGCAGAGTTTGGCTGGAAATTAGTTCTTAGGCCCAGGTAATGTGAAGTAATTCTCCTATATGGAGTTCTGTAAGTTATCCAGAAGGGTGAATAAAAGTGTCTGGATTTTTACACAAGCATTCCCAGTAAGTGAGAGAAGAAAAAGAAATCCAGTCCAAAACAAAATTTATTCTAGATGCTTTTGTAGAGGAAATTTAACATAGGAAATTGACTTACATAGATGATAATAGAGAAGCCAAATAGCGGATGGTTGTTATTTCATATGGGACTTGTGGACAATAAGTGGAAATGTGGTTTCCTGAGACGGAAGCTAAGGCTGGCCACCGAAACTGGAACAATGGTGGGAACTCCCTCCTGGGAGCTTGGAGCACTGAGGTATTATGGAAAATGGAACCATGGGAAGGGCAAAGCCACGTCCTCATCTGGCGACAGTGCCAGAGCTGAGTCAGCACCAAGACATACCCCGGCCTCCATTTCCACCACTCATTTCATGTGTTCCACCAGTGTCTTACCGCTCCAGCTCGATCTGGAAGCCTGTTGGCAAGGAGGCTCAGAAGTATGGTTTCCCATGATACAGAGCAGGGAGAGACAATGAGACATCAGAGGAGCAAGAAATGGATATAAGTGTGGCCCACAATGTGAACATACTCCTTGATGTCCCCCAATTCACCCAATAATTGATTCAGCAAGTTGTCAGATAATTTGCTATTGCAAAAAGATTCATTTCCATCTCATGGGCAAAACAGTGTTTTTCAGCTTTAAAATATACCTGGGACTTTAGATTACTCCATACATTATTCTGAGTAATTTTTGTTACCTCTAATTCTGTAAGTGAGGAATTTTTTGGCAAAGAGTTATGGCACTTTATCAAAATAGTAATATTTTTTGAATTCTTTATGCATCGCTATATTTTCTCTGCCAAATAACTGGTTAACAAATGTTTATATTTATTAAAATTATTGTTAAAATATTAAAATATGACTTGTTAAAAAATGACATCTTTGACTTAATTCTTAAAAAATACCATAAGCAAACAAAAAACAAAATTAAAGAGTGCTGTCAGTCCTGTCTGTACTGCAGTCTAAATTCACACCAGTGTGCTTGTCCTCCTCTGTTCACAAATGGAGAAACATTGACTTGTATAGGAGGTCTGAACAGAATCGCCAGGTCTGGCTTTTTTATTTCCACACCTCACATAGCACAAGTGAGTACAACAGGTACCTTTTCCTCTCTCACTTGTCAGTCCACAGCCCACTCTTACACGTCACCTTCGCTTTTGTCTTCTGATCAGATACTTTCAGTGGAGCTGGGAATGGAGTGTGATTGGACTAGTACCCAGTGTTTTGCTGATTTAAAACAAAATTCTTAATCTCTGCTCTCTTCTCTTTGTGATAATCTCTGCATCTTCTGTGCTTACTTTGTAGAAGGCTCCAGCTGAAAATGCCACATCATGCTTCGTGGCTAAGCCATGTCTGTCTGACTTCACTTGTGTCTCCTCTGCATTCCACAGTATTGATTTCCAGCTTGTAAACTCTGAGGCCCAGGACACTTCGTGCTTGGCAGCCTTTCCCTTGTGAGCACCAAACAGTGGGCACTAGGTGAGATATCACATGGGTACAGAGCTCCCAATAGGTGAGACAACAATGGCAAAGTGCCTGCTTTGGCATTTCTCAAACTATTTTATGCTGGGTCTCACTGGTTGCATCCTGTGACTCCATGAGGCACAGCTCTCCCAGTAGCCAGCTACAGGTCCCTAATCTGTGCTATGCCCTTGTTCTTTGCTTATGCATGGATCCATTGATGCTGGCTCTGTCTCTGTCCTCCAGGTGATTCTCTGGCTTTCAGTTTCCTAAAGATCTGGCTGCAGCTAGCTGTAGTACTGCCTCTTTCTTTCAGAAAGGTAGATCTACTCCCACGATGTCATGTTTGCTGGACTTGGGGTGTTAGGGGTACTGTGGACCAGAGTTTTTGTCTTTTCCCTTTCTAAACTTCACTGGTGGGTTTCTCCTTCAGGTTGACTGTTTGCCTGCTCTGTTTCTGATGAACTGTGCTGCACAGGGCACTTCCTATGAGTTTCCTTCATGCACCTCCCCTCCCTTAAACCATTCTTTCTGTCAGGTGTCTGAACTAGATCCCTGCCCCACTCTGAGAAAAAAACTCCTCCAAACAGATCTGTCATTTACACCCAGTGGAGTGGACATTTAACAGGAAGCCGGCAACCATCTCCACACAGCATAACCTGCAAAGAGCTGGTTCCACTAAAAACCTTAAGACACATGCTGCGCCTGCCAGCATCCCCGGTACCAAACCCGATCATCTAGTTTTAGACCCCCTACTCAGTGACCCAAATTTTGCACAGCCCTCAGCAATACCTCCCTCCCTTACCTAAATCCCCTATAAAAACATGCCTTCACCTCTTGTTCAGGGCCAATGGTCTTTTTGCCCTTGTCCGACGGCAACGGGTCAGAAATAAAGTCACCATACGTTGCTTCAACTCTGCCTGCCTCAGTGGTCTCAGTTGTGCCTTGGTTTAGCCTAACATTTCCCTTCCTTATCTAAAAAAGGCTTTGTTTCCATTGTTTCCTTATATACGTATCTTTTCCCTTCCTTCCTTACTCCTTCCCCTCACCTTTGTTGTCCTTTCCATTTAAACATTTTCTTCCTATTTCCCAATATCTATTACATATTTTGGTCTTTGTTTATACTTTTAGTTTCTCATACCAGAGGGACAATGAAATATTTGAACATGTGTGTCTTATTTCACTTAAGATTATGATCTCATTCATCTATATAGAAACATTTCAGGTTTATTCTTCTTTACAACATAGTAGTACTGCACGGTATAAAAACACCACATTTTTTTATCCGTCTGTTGATGGGCATTTGAACTGTGTCCAAGACGCAGCTATTAGAAATTGTGCTGCTATAAACACAGATGTGAATATATCAGTGTGGTATGATATTTTTAATTATTTTGGAACGATACCAAGAAGGGAAATAGCTGCGCAAATGAAATCTCTAGTTTTAGTTCTATGAATTAGTATGTGATCTATTTTGAACAGTGCCCCATGTGCAGCTGAGAAGAATGTTGTATTCTTTTGTCATGGGATTAAACACTCTGTAGGCATATACTAAGTGCATTTATTCAAAGGTTTAGTTTAGTTCTGTTATTTACTGATTTTTTTATTTAGTTGGTCTCTTTGTGACAGTGAGGCACTGAGGTCCCCCATTGTAATTGTGTTAGTGCTTATTTGATTTTTCCTGTCCATTGATATTGTTTTATATAGTTGGGTGTACTGGTATTTGGTACATATATATTTATGATTGCTATATCTTTCTCTTTGATTGTTCCTTGACCAGGTCATCTCACTTGATCAGTCTTGGCTTGAAATACAATTTGTCTGAAAATAGAATAGCTACTGCTGCTTTTCTGGGTTCTTGTCACATAGAATATTATTTTATATCCTTTGACTTTAAATCTATGAATTTCCTTTTGAGTTAAATGTGCTTTTTGCGTACTACATACGCAAAAAGATCTTGTTTCTTCATTCGTTTTGCTAGTTTGTTTCTTTTGGTTGATGAACCGAGACCATTATATTGGTGATTATAACTGACATGTTATAACCATCATTGGTTGTATTATTTATTGTTGTTGTATTATTTTCTAATTGTTGGTTACATTTCTTTCTCCCTTGCTTAATTTCTTGCCTTACCTGGTAGATTCATTCTATTTGAGTTTGCAGAAATGTAGTCTTTGTTATCCTTGAGAAAATTTTGGAGTGTTGTTTTGGTGGTCATGAATTTCTTTAGGTTTTCTTTATCATGGATATATCTCATATTCTCCATCAGTTTTGAAAGATAGTTTTGAAGGGTACCTCAATCTGGGTTGCAGGTTTTCTTTTAGGGATTTAAATACTTTACCCCAAACTCTTCTGGACTTAAAGGTATGCATTAAGAAGTCTGCTGTGAGTCTGATGGGATTGCCTTTGTACATGATTTGTTTCTGTTCTGTAACATCTTTTAGTATTCTGTTCTTGTGTTGAATTTCTGGAATCTTGAGAATTATATGCCTTTGTGTAGATTTTTTTGAGCATGGATAACTGGTGTTCTCTATGCCTCCCTTATTTATATGTCGATTTTTTTATTCATGCTTGAGAAGTTTTCTGCCATTACTTTTATGAACAAGTTTTTTATGTTCTTTGTGCTATCTCCTGATTTTTTCAGTTATTCCTATCAAATTTATGTTATTCTTTGCATCATTTAGCAGTTGTTGGATTGATTTTTCATGGACCCTTGCTATTTTTAAGATGTTTTTCTTTTCACGATCACTAACCAGTAATCTGTCTTCTGAATCTGATTGTCCACACACTGGATGATTTTGTTGCATATACTTTCAATAGAATTTTAATCTCCTGCATTTAATCTCAAACATATGCTATATGTTTGAATTTGTTTCATGGATACTGTTCCTTTCCTACGTTGGGCTTTCATGGTTTCTATAATTTTCCTACGCATCTCTTATTTTATTTAAAAAACAGATTAAGATAAAAGAGGACATAACAACACTGGTCAGAACAGAAAAATTTAAGCAACATAGTGTTTCATCACAAGACAACCCGACATAATAGTAGCCACCATAGTGTCTCTTTCCTTGAAATATTTGAGTATACCGTCATATACTATAGTAACAAAACATAACAAGACAGTGTAAAACCGATCAAGAGATTGAAAGCATTACAGGGTATTCAGAACCAACTAACAGAAAATGAACAATGATTAGTATATTATTTCCTTGTCTATAAAAAATTTTGTTTATACTATCACATATAATAAAATTCTGTAAGATACAACATGATAAAACCGATGGAGACAGAAGAACAAAAGCTTGGTGAGACTTCAAAACAAGATGATATTGAATCAGCACTACCTATTATAATGTCTTGTTTTCTTCAAAATAGCTGTTCATATCATCACAGACAATAAAATCAAATAAGCTAGAATAAAACCATTCCAACTAATAAATGAAAATATTATAAGGCTTCAAAGTAATATATTGGGGAATCATGCTTATCACATAGTTTTATGTATTCTTACCATTTCTTACACTAGGGAAACTATTTGGTGTTTATACACGTGAGTTTGATTTATTTCACTTATGAGTATGGTCTCAAGCAGCGTCCATTTATTTATAAATATCTCAATGTGATCATTCTTTATAGCTGAGTAGTACTCCACTGTATAAAAATACCACATCTTTTTTATCCATTCCTCAGTTGATGGACACTTAGGTTGTTTCCAGGATCTGGCTATTACAAATTGTGCTGCTATAAACATGATTGCACATCTATCACTGTGGTATGATGTATTCAGTTCTTCTGGGAATATGCTTAGAAGGGGAATAGCTGGGTCAAATGAGAGTTCCAATCCCAGCTTTTTGAGAAATCTCCAGACTGACCTCCACAATGGTTGCTCCAGTCTACGCTCCCACTAACAGTGCAGGAGAGTTCCTTTTCCCCCACAGCCTCTCCAGCGTTTGTTGTTTGTAGTTTTCTTGATCCTGGCCATTCTTTCAGGAGGGAGATGGAATCTCAGTGTGGTTTTAATTTGCATTTCTCTAATGACTAATGATGATGAACATTTTTTCATGTTTTTATTTGCCATTTGTTTCTTCATGTGAGAATTGTGTATTCATCTCAGATGCCCATTTTTGGATTGGGTCTTTGAATTTTGGGGGTCTGATTTTTTAAAATTCTTTATATGTTTTAGACAGAAATCCTTTGCCTGAGGGACAGTTCACTAAGATTTTTTCCCAGTTTGTGGGTTTTCTTTTCACTATGCTGGAGATTTCTTTTGACATGTAGAAACTTTTTTAATAAGAGGTGGTCCAAGTTATTGATTCTGGGAAGCATTTCCCATGTGGTTTGATTCCTGTTCATGAATTCTCTACCTACCCCTATGTCTTTAAGGTTTTTACCCAATTTCTCTTCCAATAGATTTAATGTTTCTGTTGTAATATTCATATCTTTGATCCATTTAGATTTTAATTTAATACATGGTGATAGGCACGAGTCTAGTTTTAGTTTTCAGCATAGGGAGAACCAGTTTTTCCAACTCCATTTATTAAAGAAACTGTTGTTTTTCCAGTGAACATATTTGGCCTGTTTATCAAAGATAAGGTGGTTGAGTGTGTTTGTATATGCTAATCTATTCCATTGATCTTCAGCTCTGTTTTGCTTCCAGTACCATATTGATTTTACTATAGTTGCTTTGTAGTATAACTAAGTCAGGTATTGTGATGCCTCCTGCCTTGCCCTTGCTGCTTAGAACTGTCTTTCCTATTCTAGGTCTCTTCTCACTCCAGATGAATTTTAGGAGTGATTTCTTTAGAATCTGTAAAACAGTTTTAGGAGAATGGCCATTTTCACAATATTTATTGTTCCTATCCATGAGCAAGGGATGTATTTCCATTTTCTGAGATCCTGTTCAATTTCTTTTTTCAGTGTATTATAATTTTCCCACATCTTTCACTTCTTTCGTGAGAATATTTCCTAGATATTTCATTTTTTTTGGTTGCTTGTGTGAAGGGTGAGTCTTATTTCTCTCTCTGTGATTTTGTTGTTAGTGTATAGGAATGCTGTTGACTTTTGAGTATTGTTTCTGTATTAAGCTACATTGCTGAATTTATTTATTATATCTAGGAGTCTTTCTATGTAGAGTATCATGTCATCCGCAAATAATGATAATTTAACTTCGTTTCCTATCTTTACCCTTTTTATTTCTCTATCTTGTCTAATTGCTTTGGCTATTGTATCCAGTACTGTATTAAATAGGATCGATGATAAGGCACATCTGTCTTGTGCCTGATTTTAAGGTAAAGGCTTTCCGTTTTTGGCTATTTATTATGATACTGGCTGTTGGTTTGTCATAGATAGCCTTTATTATATTGAGGTAAAGACCATCTATTCCAATTTTCAGTAAGGTTCTTATCATGAATGAATGTTGGACCTTATCAAAAGCTTTTTCTGCATCCATAGAAATGATCATGTGATTCTTACTTTTGGCTTTATTGTTTGGTGAATTACATTTATTGATTTACGTATGTTGAACCATCCCTGCATGCCTGGGATGAATCCCATTTGGTCATGCTGTATAATCTTCTTGATGATTTGCTGCATCCTATTTGCCAGTATTCTGTTGAGTATTTTTGCATCTGTGTTCATTAGGGAGAATGGACTATAGTTCTCTTTTTTAGTTGGGTCTTTCTCAGGTTTTCTACTAGAGTAATATTTGCTTCCAGGAATGACTTGAGCAGGATTGCTTTCCTTTCAGTTTCGTTGAAGAGTTTGAGGAGTTTCAACATTAAGTCTTCTTTGTATTTCTTGTAGAATTCCGCAGTGGAACCGTCTGGCTAGGCTATTCTTTGTAGGTAAGGACTTAATTACATTTTATTAGCAATTGGGTTATTCAGCAGTTTTACATCTTCTTGACCCAGCTTTGGTACTTCATATGCTTCTAGGGATTTGTCTATTTCTTCCGTGTTATCAAACCTATGAGAGTAGAGGCTTTTGAAATAGGTGTTGATGATCTTCTGAATTTCTACAGAGTCTGTAGTGATTTTGCCTTTTTCCTTATTGCATGAATTTGAGCTTTTTCTTCCCTTTTCTTAATAAGGTTGGCTAGGGGCTTATCAATTTGACTTATTTTTTCAAAGAACCTACTCTTTGATTCATTGATTCTTTGTGTTGTTTTCTTAGTCTCTATTGCATTAATTTCTGCTGTGATTTTTATAATTTCTTCCCTGCTTTTGGCTTTGGGCTTGACCTGCTCTTCTTTTTCTAGATGTTTGAGGTATAGCATCAGGTTACTTATTTGTATGTGTTCTGTTTTCCTGATGTGGGAACTCCGTGCAATAAATTTTCCTCTGAGGACAGCTTTCATTGCATCCCACAGATTCTGGTAAGTTGTACTTTTATTTTCTTTGCTTGTAGGTATTGTTTAATTTCTTCTTTAATTTCCCCTGTGACCTACTGATTACTCAAGAGTATGCTATTCAGTTTCCATGTGTTTGTGGGATTTTTGCCGTTTGTTTTATCATTAATTTCTAGCTTCGGGGCTGGGGATTTAGCTCAGCGGCATAAGTGCCTGGCTTGCAAGCAGGCAGTCGCGGGTTCGATCCCTGGTATCGATAAAAATGAAAAAGACAAAAAAAAAATTGTAGCTTCACGGTGCTATGATCTGATAACATGCATGTGATAATTTCAATTCTTTTGCATTTATTTAAATATATTCTATGGGCTAGTATATGCTCTGTTTTAGAAAATGCCCCATGTACTGCTGAGAAGAATGTGTATTCTAATGATGTTGAACAGAACACTCTGTATATGTCTATCAAGTCCATTTGTTCATAGGTGTGATTTAGTTCTGTTATTTCTTTGCTGATTTTCTGTCTGGTTGATCTGTCCAATGGTATCAATGGTGTGTTAAGGTTTCCTGTTATAATTGTGTTATTGCTAATTTGGTTTTTCACTTCTATTAATACTTTCTTTACATAACTGGGTGCTCTGGAATTTGGTGCATATATATTTAAGATTGTTATCTCTTCCTTTGAAGTTTTCTCCTAACCAGTATGTAATGACTTTCTTTATCTCTTCTGATCATTCTTAGTTTGAAATTCACATTGTCTGCAAACAGAATAGCTGCCCCGTTTTTTTTTTTTTTTTTCAGTTACTGTTGTATGAAGTATTGTTTTCCATCCTTTGACTTTCAGTCTGTGAGTATCCTTTTGGGTTAGATGGGTTCTTGTAGACAGCATATGGTTGGATTTTGTTTCTTGATCCATTCTGCCAGTCTGTTTCTTTTAATTGGTGCATTGAGACCATTTACATTAAAGGTTATAATTGTTGTATATTGGTTTACTGTTGACATGTTATCTTTTTGCTGTTGCATCTTTATCTTTCCATTCTGTTTAATTGTTTGCTTTGCTTAGTGTTTTTTTCCTAAGTGTATCTAAACTGTCTTTCAGTGTTCTTTGTAGGGTTGGCTTGGTGATCATGAAGTTCTACAGCTGTTCTTTGTCATGGAAGTATCTTATTTCTCCAACATTTTGAAGAACAGTTTTGCAGGGTACATCAGTCTAGGTTGGAAATCACTTTCCTTTAGTGTCTGAAATACTTCACTCCATGCTGTTTTTGACTTCATTGTTTTTGCTGAGAAGTGTGCTGTGATTCTGATAGGTTTTCCTTTATAGGTGATCTGTCTTTTCTCTCTGATAGTTTTTAATATTCTATTCTTGTGTGGATTTCTGGGTTGGTGATTATTATATTTCTGGGTGTAGTTTTATTTTAGTTATGGTTATTTGAAGTTCTGTATGCTTCACTGATCCTGATGTCAGTTTCTGTTATGTTTGGAAAATTTTCAGCTATTACTTCTCTAAATATTCTCTTGATATCCTTTATGTTGTCCTCTTCTTTTTCATTTATTTCTATCAATCTCATGTTGTTTTTCTTCGAATCATCTTACAGCTATTGAATTGTTATTTCCTGATTCCTTGTTATTTTTAAAAGTTCTTTCCTGTTTACTAGCTGCAATCTTGTCTTCTAGGTCTGAAATTCTATCTTCGCTTTCATTGAGGTAGTTTTTACAGCTTTCAATGGAATTTTCAATTCCCGTATATCTCTTTGCATCTGCTTTATGAATTCTCTGTTTCCTATTATTGTTCATCCAGAGATTCTATCTTTTTGTTTAGTTCCTCCAGTTTTTTAACTGTGTTTTCTTTAGATATTTTCAGCATCTTTTTCATTACTTTTATCATTTCTTCTTTACCTGGATGACTATTTCTAGTTTGATTTCCTTTAAAGCTTCCCATAATTGCTTCTTTATTTCAGTTGCTATTATTTCAGGTATTTCATGTTTATGGCATATATTTTATTCTATGTACATACCTCCTAAGGTTTCTTTGGATGGGTTGGAAATTTGAGATTGTATTTTGTTTTTTCGTTTTGTCATTTTCCTATATTCCGTGTTTCAAGTGTTATTCCAAGGCTTCCCCTGGGCCTGTTGGAAATCCTTTTTCTATGCCTTCAGCTCCTGGGAGTCTGGCTGCCTAGTTCCCTGGAATGAGAGAGTGTCACTAGGGGTGGGGCAGGCAGGCCTAAGCTCTGTGGGGCAGGAAGCTGTAAAGTTCCTTGGCTGGTGGGAGCAATGATCCCAAACTCCCCCACTCGGGATTTGTGGGAACACTCACCCCAGGCCACACAGTCTCCAAAATTGAGGGCGCACACAGGCCTAAATCTCCAATTTTCTTAAGCATCTCTTTTTAAAAAAAATCTGTATTGATTCTATTCTACTTTCACTCACCATGTTCTTAACAATGCTCATCATCTTTTTAGTTATTAAAGAAATTATTTCTAATTTTTTCTAGAGCCTCTTTTATCTGCTTTGCTACTTCTACTATTACCATTTCATAAAGTTCAGGTGGGTGAGTTTAGATTTGTTATACTTCATTGCCCCCTGGGTTTGTCTCAGGTAAGCTGGATGTGTGGGGTTGCATCTCATTTTCTATGTTTTAAGAAAATTTATTTTCTGCATTTCTTATGAATCATTTATGGTAGCTAGCTTTACAACCACATGTAGGATTCCTTAGGAAGTGATTACTTTTCAGAGGTATCTTCTAGGTGTTGCTGGATTTTGACTTATGAGTCTGTCACAAGATCTGACTTTTCAGCTTATTAGGAATGAGAATTTGCTGCCTCTTTGGCCTACTCCTTTGTTCTTTGGTACTGGACTATAGTTATGTTTATGACCTTCAGACAGTCTTGTTATTGGCATCCAAGGGAAAACAACTGATTGGAACAACTATGTCACCTTGATTAAAACCAGTAATGACAACTGGATCTAATCTATCCTAGAAAATAATAAACTGTGGTAACTATTTTCTACCTTTAACCACATGAACAAAATTTATACTCATGTCACAAAATCTAAACCAAACTAGAATTTATATACATTGAATATCCCCTCAATTGAGTGATTTTTACCCTTCATGAGAAAATTTAAAAGGCGATAGGAGGAAAAGAGTGGGGAAATAAGAGAAAGTGATTAGAAACATGGTTGAAGGACAAAGGGAGATTACCTAAGCTTTTGGAGACTGCAAAGAAGATAGGAGGGAAATAAGAAGAAAGAAACAAAATAAGAACTAAACAAGACCAAAAAAGTAGAAACAATGTTCACACTTATGAAAAATAAGAATATGTGTTAAAAACTCCAAACAGACTAACAAACAGGAGATATTTCTTTGTGATTTCAATCTTCTGGTAGTATCTATTTCAGAGCGTATCTTTGCTGTCATTGTTAGACAAAGGAGGCAGTCAGAGTCAAGAGCCATACTGTATGATCCCAGCAAGCCTGTAGTAGGATTAGGGGAGGGTGCTGATTCAACTCTGCAGAAGCTCATGCTGCTCTTGGTCTCTGGCTTTGGGCCTGTGATTTGAGTTCATTAGCCCACAATACAATGGATGTTTCTTGCTGGCTTCATCATGGCTTCCTGACCGGGGGGTGTCTCAGGGCTGAGCCTCACCCAGAACTGGTAAACTTGAGATGACTCCAGTCTATTACTGCTCCAAGTGCTCAGAGGCTTGGGTTCATCTAGCACCATCCCAAAATGCCATCCAGTCAGTCACTCTCTCCTGAAGTCATTTGGAATGGTGTCACTCAGCAGCTGCTGCAGCCTTCCACTTCCAGTGCTCTTCTCCACTGGTGAGTTTCTTTCTGGAGGCCTCCATGGTCCTCTGCTGTCACCACACTGCTGTTCGCTCAGGCCTCCAGTGTGGTGCCATGAGCTGGGAATGGAATTCAATGCAATTTTCAGAACTTTCCTTCCCTGGCTTTTGGGGATCCACCTTCCTCCTTCCCTTCCCCAAATTGCTATACTCTAGCATCTGGACTCTCAATCTTGGAGAGGCTCTATTTGTATCTATTAAAGAGAGAATTTTTATTAAGTTGAAAATTTGAAAGGACAGATCTAATTTCTCGTTATCATAGTGGAGGAGAAGGTTTCTTTTCTTTTTTCTTATTTTAATGAAGTATTTTATTTGTAGATTTGAAACTTTTTTGACTTAATATTAGTCACAGAGACTTGCTAGCAAGCTAGGTAAGCTAACAAGTGCTATACGACTGCACTGTATCCTAAACATTTAAAAATTTTTCTTTTGATGTAAGACCATGCTAAGTGCTCAGGCTGGGCTTAAAATTCTGATCCTCCTGTAATCCTTGCAGCTAGGATTACAAATTGTGTCACCACACTGACTTTTTAATTTTTAATATTAATTTTAACTATATAAATATATATATAAATGTAAGATTATGCACATGTGTGTATTTATATTAATTTTTAAAATTCTAGTTAAATTGATTTAAATTACATAAAGATGTGTATTTAGACATAAGATTCTCCATATATATGTATTTATGCTAATTTTAAAAATTCACATGAAATTGATCTTAACTATATAAAATATATAAAGACATGTAAGCATAAGATTACACATAACAATGAGATTCCATACGTTGTTTGATTGCATGTATATTGTGTAATATTTAAATCAAGTTGTCTGTCTCCTCAAACCGTGTTTCTTTGTGATGAGAACATCAGAAGTCTTTCTTCTTTTTTTGGAGATAAATAGTACATAATAGTTATCTAAAGTTTCTCCACTGTACAGTTAAGGGAGAAGATTTTCTTTGGCATGATTCGAATGCACTATATCCTGAAGGTGGAGCTCACATGACTATGTTACCAAAATTCTGAAAACTTGACTTAGTAAGTTTTACTGTTTACAACAGTGAATCTACTAGAAGGTATAATAGGAAAAACACTTGAAAAGAGAGATATCTGCTATCCTGAATAGAACTCTATAGAGCAAAATAAATAATACTAAGAATTAACAAACAGGCTTACAATAAAATAAAAAAACTTCTGCACAGCAAAGGAAATACCAAACTGAAGAGACAGCCTACAGGCTGGGAAAAATAATTTTGTCATCTACTCCTCTGATAGAGGAGTACTATCTATAATACATAAAGAACTCAAAAAAGTGGACATTCTCCCTCTTCTCTTCTCTCCCTTGCCTTTCTCCTCTCATATTCTTTGCTCTTTTCATTCCTTCCTGCCTGTCATGAGGTGAGCAGCTCTCCTGTACTACACTATTCCACCACAGTGTTTCTGCCTCATCATAGGCCAGAAAGCAGTGGAACCAGGTGACCATGGATTGAAACTTCTGAAACTGTGAGCCAGAATAAACTTTTTCTTTTGTAAGTTGATTTTATCAGGTATTTTGTCACAGAGGTGGAAAACCGGTACAGAAAATTGGTTTCAGGGCTGGGGGTTTAGCTCAGTGGTGTAAAAAACAAAATTGGTTTCTAACAGTAGGATCATTGCTATGACTGTGTTTAGCAATGTGCTTCAGAAGCCTTTGGAACTAGTTTGCAGGAGGAGTTCAGAGAGGTTTGGAGATACAGCAGTACCTTGGTCCATGAATGTTTTTGTTTAACAGAAGCATTTGGCAAAATTTTGTTTTTGTTTGCAAAGTCTGCATCGTGTGATGAACACAACTTCAGCTTTCCCACCACTAACACAAAAGCGACCATGTTTTCCAAAATGGTGGAACAAATTAATTTTGTCAACTGAGGTACCACTTTGTTACTTTTTGGTAAATAAATTGTCTATATTTTATCACTGCTCTGATACACTGTGTGATTCTCAGTTAAAAGGTGACAGACTAATCTGTTGGAGGGAATTTCATGGCAGAAAAATATTTAGGCTATGGCACGTGTATTTTTGGTTATTTTACAAAGAACTGTGAGCATAAAGCAGAGAATAAAGATTTGAAAAACTGGGAGCTTGGTAAAGTTGGTAAATCTGAGATTGAGGAAGGTATTGTTTAAAAGAGATTAGCACCAGAAAAAAAGAAGCCAAAACTTCACACTGGGAAAATAACATAACTCAAGGCATTTTAAGAATTAGCCATGCCCTACTCATCGCGGGCTCAAATTCTAAAAGTGTAAACTCATTTGAAAGACATTTCCTTTGGAAGAGGGCTCTGGGGTATCCTTCTTGCATAAGGCCAGCCACAACACTATTTTCTTGGAATTTGTTTCTCCATGCTCATCTGTGCAGGCACTCCGAGGCCACTGCAGCCATGATCTAAGTGAGCCTGGCTACTGTTTGCACTGATGACAGTACTCAGCATTCTCCTCATGGTTCTGGTTTTGCAAATATACAGAATGCAAGAGCTGTCACAGATTTCAAAGGAAGGTCTGGAAACCCCTGCAATCAGTTCCTGAGAGGGAAATGCATAAAGCGATGAGAGTGAAATGAAAGTTGCAGTGGAGGCTCCAAAAAGCAATGCCAGAGCATGGAACGTCTTCGTAGGAAAGCTGTCTGCAGTGAACAGAGCTAACTCAAGGGAGTGGTTATATGGTCTGTGGCCCAAAAGATCATACATAGTACTGGGGATGATCCCCAACCCCTTTGTAGTTTATATCAGCCAACTTGTGTCCCAGATGCAAGACATAGGACTATAGAACTTAATGTTTTCCCTGAAGTGTTTTGGTCCTTATTTAGTCTGAACCCTCTGTGGTATTGTACTATTCTCTACTCTTGGATTGGAACTGTTCACCTTGTGTCTGTGTTACCAGTGTATGGTAAAAATATGCAAGTAATTTTCAAGCTTTACAGTGGCTCATGGCTGAAAGTTAGCTTTCAGTCTGAGAGGAGAATTTTACTTGGACCTCTGAGCAATGCTGGAACTGTTAAGAGTGTGGGGACCATTGTAGATAGAGTAAATATATTTGCTTTGTGAGGTACACATGAGCTTGTGGGATCTAGGAGTGGGATTTTGTAGTTTGGATCTGGAATGTCCCCCAGTGACTTAGTTGAGGAGTTGGTGGCACTTCTGGGAGGTGAGTTCTTTTTAGAGAAACTGGGTCCCTGGGGAGCTGGCTTTGAAGGGTGGCCCTTTGTCCCCTTTTCTCTTCCCCTCCTGTCCTTCTTTTTTCCTTACTGTGCTTCTTTTTTCCTGTCCTCTCCTTTCTCCTTTTCTCCTCTCCTCTGCTGCCCTCTCCTTTCCTCTGGTCCTCCCCTCTCTCCCTGCTTTCTTCCTGGATGACATGAGGCAAGCTGCTTTCCTTAACCACATCCTTCTGTCACTGTGTCTCTGTCAGACCAACGCCTCAAGGCAGTGTGTAGCTGACCATGGACAGAAACCTGAAATCATGCACCATAGTAGAGTTTTCTTCCTTTCAGTTGACTTTCTCAGGTACTTTCCCACATCGACAGGAAGCTAACAAACATGGGATTCTAATTTCTAAAGGGAGGCCTCTGCATGCCCCCTCTTCTCCAGCATGTGAAACCTCTACAAAATTGCTTTTTATGTTTTGTCTGCTTTTATGGTTGTTTATAGGAGGATGATGTATTTAAGCAGCTAGCCCATCACAGGCTGTTCTTCATGAATGACTTTAACTTTTAAAAACAAAAATAGATTTATTTTCACATTTTGTAACCTATTCTTTCATTCTTTGTTTGCCTTATGGCCTTGTTCTAATTAAATTCATTTAAAGGGATTTTTTTGTAACTTGTTTACTAGAACATTTTAGACTTCATTTATAAACACAATATTTAGGTTTTAGTTTTACGTTTATTTACTTACTTATCTATTTACTTTTTTTGTATATGTCAGGGACTCACTTTGTAGCCCAGGCCTGCTTTGAAGTCTTGGTGTTGCCTTGCCTCAGCCTCCTGAGTGCTGGAATTGCCAGTGTGTGCTACCACACTAAGAAATACACAATTTTTGCTTTAAAGTCTTATAGTACTTGACTGTTGGTTAGATTTATTAATTGTTTTCATAGTCAATTTTAAATCTTCCTAAAATTTAAATATGTTTTTCCATTAAGGAAATGATTATATCCTTGCAAAAAATTGTTGAGTTTACATTGTCAGCTGACTGAACACACATAATGATCAGGGTTGTAAAATCTGTCTGAAGGTTTAATTCAGAGAAATGTTTTGCTTTGCCTTCATTGCCTGGCTAAGCCTCTTGAGATAAATAATATAAACTCAAAAGTTTAAAGCAAAAATACGTGGGATATGATGATGATCATGTTGTCTTTCCCTTCACTTAAATTGTATCATAATGTGCTTTTCAAGCCACATGTCTAACCAGCATTTATGTTTTTCCTACGTGCTGAGTTTTGAGTAATTTTTTTTTTCCTCTTAACTCTATATCCTGGGGATTGATGTGACAGATCATTGGAGAGCAGGTATTCAAGGTTGTATTTGTCTCCTGTTATCAGTTCTAGGGTTGTATGATCACAGTGATGATTTTCCAGGAAATTTACCCAAATATCAATGTTTTAAAAAATTAGTTTAAATTTTTTGTCACGTAAGGTTTATAGTCTTACTCACCTCTACTATTGACTTACTGTTGCTTTTCCTTTTACAGAAAAGCAGCAAATTTCAGGATGTCTTCCAGTGATGTCCAGATTTCTGTCCCAGTGTCAGAAAGTAACACTCTTCTCCCCAGGACGACCGCCAGCAACCCGCAGACATGGACTAAAAGCCTTGTGTTAAGTTTCCATAACATTTCCTATAGGGTAAAAGTGAAGCATGGCTCTCTACCTTGTCGGAAAACAATTGAGAAAGAAATACTATCAAATGTCAGGTAAGTGCCTAACTTTTTAAAAAGACTTTTAAAAATTGGCCTACTATAAATTTCACAGGTTTAGCCTATTAACAGTAAACTGCTATGAACACTTGCTTACAAATCTTTGCATAGGCTCATGATTTTACTTCTTTTGGCTAAACAAAAACTGAATGACCACTTGTTAAATGCAGGTTTAACATTGAAAGGAATTTACAAATTGTTTTAAAAATGGCTGCACCTGCATTGAGTTGTTACTATATTTTGGTAGAAAGAGATCTCATAGTATGATTTAAAGATATTTATTTATTCAACCACAAATATTGTTTATGATACTGGGGATTGAACCCAAGGCTGTCACACTGATCTATATCCCCAGCCATCATTTCATTTTTATTATGATAGGAGTTCTTGCTGTGTTGCCCAGGCTTGGTGGAAACTTGTGACCCTCCTGCCTCAACCTCCCAGGGTACTGAGCTTATAGGTATGAGCCACAAGGCCTGACCTGTTGAACACATTTTGAATGATTATTAGGTCCCTGGTGTTGTGCAAAATAGCCAGTGATCGAGCTATGTTCTCTGTTTTCAGCAAAGGATTGCGAAAACCGCAGCACCATCACTACATTACTCTAGTGTGATAAAAGGATTAAAAGAAATAATGTAAGCTGCCAACCCTAAATTGGGGAGTGAGGAACATGGTGTTTAAGAAAGCAAGATGCTGTGTGTATGTGTGAATGTAGGAAGGAGGGACATGCTCCATTAATCTCTTGTTCATAAAGCATACCAAGTCAAAGGACTGATTAGTATTCATTAAACTGCAAGAGATGTGACAGGAATCTTTGGGATGACTTTCATTTCATGTATTCAGTAGTCAGTGTGCTGCATGTTATAGGAGAGGGAAGGATAGGGAGGTAGTAGCCTTTTCAGGAATGTTTTATAGTAGAACAAATGAGAATTCAACAAATAGTGTTGAGCAATGGCCAAGGGCAAGCATGACTTATAAAGGGTGATAGAGGACAGAAGACAGGTGGGGAGATCCTGCCGTTATACATTATTGTTATTTTTTGTAATTTCAGGACTTAATGTCAAAGCAAGCAAAACCCAGGAACCTGTATAATTCTTTGTTTTAGCACATTCATGTCCAGTTTCTGGATGAATCATGTAACATTGTTTGCTTGACTTTATTTATTTAAATTTTTATTTTGAAGAGAATAATACCGAAAGAAATAAAACAGAATAGAGACAATCACAAGATAATGAATGTGATACAAGACTTCAAAACAAGGTGAAAGGAAACCAACAATGGCTTCGTGATGCCTCTTGCTATCTTTAAAATAACTTCCTATACCATTAGGCACAATTTCAAACAAAACAGAGCAGAAAAAAAATCCACTCAGCACCAAAACAATGAAAGCAATACAGGACTTCAAAACAAGACAATAGGAATACCACAGTGGCTACAATAATGCATCTTCTTGTCTTCAAAGCAGCTTCTTATACCATCAAACATAATAAAATCAAACAAAACAAAGTAGAATAAAATCATTCAAAAGGAAACAAGTAGACCGGAAGGTGAGTGTCCAGCTGAGCGGAGGCGGCCCTGCTGCCGCCTTTCCTGCCAGGGGCCCATACTACGACCTCTGGGGATTGGAAGGTGCACATCCAGCTGAGCGGAGGCCAGCCCTCCTGCCGCCTCTCCTGCCTGGGACCCATGCTACCACCTCTGGGGACCTGAAGGTGCGCATCCAGCTGAGCGGTGGTGACTCCGGTCTGGCCCTGAAACTGTGCAAATTGAGGAAGCTTTAGGCCTACCTGAGAGGAGCCTGGCAAGCCTCTTTTAATCCAGGGGCTCCGCTGCCCAAGGAGGGAGCTACTACATGAGGAGTACCCAGAGCCCAGGACATGAGTCAATTTACAACACAACCAGGGGAAACTCTGAAACAATACTTGAAACACAGTAATATAGGAAAATGACAAAATGAAAGACCAAAATGCAATCTCAAACACCCAGCCCATCCCCCCACGAAAGCCTAGGAGCCATGTACATAGAAGAAAATACATGCCATATACCTGAAATACCTGAAACAATAGTAACAGAAATAAAGAAGCGACTCCGGGAAGCTTTGAAGGAATTTAAACTAGAAATAATATATCAGGTAAAAGAAGAAATAATAAAAGAAATGAAGGAGATGCTGAACATATCTAAAGAAGACACAGCTAAAAAATTGGAGGAACTAAACATAAGGATAGAATCTCTGGATGAACAATATAAGAAACAAACAGAATATATAAAACAGATGCAAAGAGATATACAGGAAATCAAAAGCAACATTGAAAGTTGTAAAAACCACCTGAATGAATGCGAAGATAGAATTCCGGACCTCAAAGCTGAGATTGTAGCCAGTGAACAGGAAAGGAAAGATCTTTTAAAAACAATAAGAAATCAGGAGCTGCGCGGATCCGGAGCGCCTGCAGAAGCCCCTTCCTTTGTCTGGAGGAGGAAGGATCCTGGGTTCCTGAGGCACCTCGGCCTGTGCCCAGCCGCGCCTAGCCATCGGTGTGCAGAGGAGGAGCTGCGCGGATCTGGAGCGCCTGCAAAAGCCCCTTCCTTTGTCTGGAGGAGGAGGGATCCAGGGTTCCTGAGGCACCTCGGCCTGTGCCCAGCCGCGCCTAGCCATCGGTGTGCAGAGGAGGAGCTGCGCGGATCCGGAGCGCCTGCAGAAGCCCCTTCCTTTGTCTGGAGGAGGAGGGATCCCAGGTTCCTGAGGCACCTCGGCCTGTGCCCAGCCGCGCCTAGCCATCGGTGTGCAGAGGAGGAGCTGCGCGGATCCGGAGCGCCTGCAGAAGCCCCTTCCTTTGTCTGGAGGAGGAGGGATCCCGGGTTCCTGAGGCACCTCGGCCTGTGCCCAGCCGCGCCTAGCCATCGGTGTGCAGAGGAGGAGCTGCGCGGATCTGGAGCGCCTGCAGAAGCCCCTTCCTTTGTCTGGAGGAGGAGGGATCCCAGGTTCCTGAGGCACCTCGGCCTGTGCCCAGCCGCGCCTAGCCATCGGTGTGCAGAGGAGGAGCTGCGCGGATCCAGAGTGCCTGCAGAAGCCCCTTCCTTTGTCTGGAGGAGGAGGGATCCCAGGTTCCTGAGGCACCTCGGCCTGTGCCCAGCCGCGCATAGCCATCTGCGTGTAGAGGAGGAGCTGGGTGGATCCGGAGTGCCCGCAGGAGGCCCTTCCTTTGTCTGGAGGACTGTGGATATCTCTGCAAGCAGGGAGGGATCACAGGTTCCTGAGGCACTGCGGTCTGTGGTGAGTACCCTAACCCGGCTGCGATCCAAGAGCTGTGGATCTACCAAGGGGCAGGTGGGCGCACAGTGTCCCTGAGGCCCAGCTTGTCTGGAACCGCGGAGTTCTGAACAAGCAGAGGAGGGCCATTGGTTCTGCAGGCCCAATGGCCTGGGGTAGAGTGGTGCCAGAGTCTCAGTAGCTGCAAACATAGAAGGGGATTTTCAACAGATCCTGAGGAGGCTTTCAAATAACACTTGAAACACAGAAATACAGGAAAATGACAAAACGAAAGACCAAATTACAACCTCAAACCTCCAGCCCATCTCAGGAAACCCTAGGAGGAATGTATTTAGAAGAAAATATATCCCATCCTCCTCATATATCAGACACAATAGCTACTGAAGTTGACAAGCAACTCCAGGAAGCTTTAAAGAAATTCAAACTCGAAATAATATCCCAGATAAAAGAAGAAATGATAAAAGAAATGAAAGAGATTCTAAATATATCTAAAGAAAACACAGATAAAAAATTGGAGGAACTAAAGAAAAAGATAGAATCCCTAGATGAGCAATATAAGAAACAAACAATACATAATGCAGATGCACAGAGATATACAGGAAATAAAAAACTCCACTGAAAGTTGTAAAAACCGCCTTAATGAAAGTGAAGATAGAATTTCAGACCTTGAAGACAGGATTGCAGCTAGTGAACAGGAAAGGAAAGATCTTTTAAAAATAACAAGGAATCAGGAAACAACAATTCAACAACTGCAAGATGATGCAAAGAAGAATAACATAAGAATGATAGGCATTAATGAAAAAGAAGGAGACAACATAAAGGATATCAAGAGGATATTTAGAGAAGCAATAGCTGAAAACTTTCCAAGCATGAGATCAGAAACTGACATCAGGATCAGTGAAGCATATAGAACTCCAAATAGTCATAACCAAAATAAAACTACACCCAGGCATATAATAATCACCATCCCAGAAATCCAACACAAGAATAGATTATTAAAAGCTGTCAGAGAGAAAAGACAGATCACTTATAAAGGAAAACCTATCAGAATCACAGCAGACTTCTCATCACAAACAATAAAGTCAAGAAGAGCATGGAGTGAAGTATTCCAGATCCTAAAGCAAAATGATTTCCAACCTAGACTGATATATCCTGCAAAACTATCATTTAAAATAGATGGTGAAATACGATACTTACATGACAAAGAACAGCTGAAGAACTTCATGAACACCAAACCAACCCTGCAAAAAATATTGAAAGACAGTTTAGATACACAAAGGAAAAAACCACTAAGCAAAGCAAATAATTAAACAGAACAGAAAGATAAAGATGCAACAGCAGAGAGATAAGAATCCTACAATTAACCAACATTTAACAGTAATAACCATTAATGTAAATGGTCTCAATGCACCAATCAAAAGAAAGAGACTAGCAGAATGGATCAAGAAACAAAATCCAACCATATGCTGTTTACAGGAAACCCATCTAACCCAGAAGGATACTCACAGACTGAAAGTCAAAGGATGGAAAACAATTCTTTATGCAGCAGGAATCCAAAAAAAGGCAGGAGTAGCCATTCTGTTTGCAGACAACGTGAACTTTAAACCAACAATGACCATAAAGGATAAAGAAGGTCACTACATACTCGTAAGGGGAAAACTCCAAGAGGAAGAGATAACTATCTTAAATATATACGCACCAAACTCCAGAGCGCCCAGTTATATAAAACAATTATTAACAGAAATGAAAACTCAAATTATCAGTAACACAATTGTAACAGGAAACCTTAATACGCCATTGACACCAAGGGACAGATCGACCAGACAGAAAATGAGTAAAGAAATAACAGAACTGAATCATACCTGTGAACAAACGGGTTTGATAGACATATACAGAATGTTCCACCCAACAACATCAGAATACACATTCTTCTCAGCAGTACATGGATCATTTTCTAAAATAGACCATATATTAGCTCATAGAACACATTTAAACAAGTGCAAAAGAGCTGAAATCATCCCTTGCATGTTATCAGATCACAGCGCTCTGAAATTAGAAATTAACGATAAAAGATACTGCAAAAATCCCACAAACACATGGAAACTGAATAACACACTCTTGAGTAATCAGTGGGTCACAGAAGAAATTAAAGAAGAAATCAAACAATACCTAAAAGAAAATGAAAATGCAGATACAACTTACCGGAATCTGTGGGATGTAATGAAAACTGTCCTGAGAGGAAAATTTATTGCACTAAGTTCCCACATCAGGAAAACAGAACGAATACAAATAAATAACTTGATGCTACACCTCAAACAGCTAGAAAAAGAAGAGCAAGTCAAGCCCACAGCCAAAAGAAGAGAGGAAATTATAAAAATCAGAGCAGAAATCAATGCAATAGAGACTAAGAAAACAATCCAAAGGATCAACAAATCAAAGAGTTGGTTCTTTGAAAGAATAAATAAAATCGATAAGCCCCTAGCCAACCTTATTAAAAAAAGGGAAGAAAAAGCTCAAATTCATGCAATAAGAAATGAAAAAGGAGAAGTCACTACAGACCCAATAGAAATACAGAAGATCATCAACACCTATTTTGAAAACCTCTACTCTCAAAAGTTTGATAACACAGAAGAAATAGACAGTTTCTTAGAAGCATATGAAGTGCCAAAGCTAGATCAAGAGGATGTAAAATTGTTGAATAACCCAATCTCGGTTACTGAAATTGAAAATGTAATTAAGTCCTTTCCCACCAAGAAGAGCCCAGGCCCAGATGGATTCACTGCAGAATTCTACAAGAAATACAAAGAAGACCTAATGCCGACACTCCTCAAACTATTAAATGAAATTGAAAGGGAAGCAATCCTTCCTAAGTCATTCCTGGAAGCAAATATCACTCTAGTACCAAAACCTGAGAAAGACCCAAGTAAAAAAGAGACCGATATATAGACCGATCTCCCTAATGAACACAGATGCAAAAATCCTCAATAAAATATTGGCAAATAGGATCCAGCAAATCATCAAGAAGATTATACACCATGACCAAGTGGGATTCATCCCAGGAATGCAACGATGGTTCAACATACGCAAATCAATAAATGTAATCCACCATATCAATAAAGCCAAAAATAAGAATCACATGATCATTTCTATAGATGCAGAAAAAACCTTCGATAAGGTCCAACATTTATTCATGATAAAAACTCTACAGAAAATTGGAATAGATGGTCTTTACCTCAATATAATAAAGGCCATTTATGACAAACCAACAGCCAGCATCATACTAAATGGCCAAAAATTGAAAGCCTTTACTTTAAAATCAGGCACAAGACAAGGATGTCCTTTATCACCACTCCTATTTAATATAGTACTGGAAGTACTAGCCAGAGCAATTAGGCAAGAAAGAGAAATAAAAGGGGTAAAGATAGGAAAAGAAGAAGTTACGTTGTCATTGTTTGCAGATGACATGATACTCTACATAGAAGACCCCCTAAGCTCCATTGAAAGACTCTTAGATACAATAAATAAATTCAGTAATGTGGCTGGATACAAAATCAATACTCAGAAATCAATAGCATTCCTATACACAAACAACAAAACCACAGAGAGGGAAATAAGGGAAACTGGACTATTCACATTAGCAAGCAAAAAAATGAAATATTTAGGAATTACTCTTACGAAAGAAGTGAAAGACTTATACAGTGAAAACTATATTACACTGAAAAAAGAAATTGAAGATGATCTCAGAAAATGGAAAGACATCCCTTGCTCATGGATAGGAAGAACAAACATTGTGAAGATGGCCATTCTCCCAAAACTCTTATACAGATTCAATGTAATCCCAATAGTAATACCATCAACATACCTTATAGATCTAGAGAAATCACTCCTAAATTTCATCTGGAACCAGAAGAGACCTAGAATCGCAAAAGCAATTCTAAGCAGCAAGGACAAAGCAGGAGGCATCACAATCCCTGACTTGAAATTATACTACAAAGCAACAGTAGTAAAATCAACATGGTATTGGAATCAAAACAGAGCTGAAGATCAATGGAATAGATTAGAAGATACAACCACAACTACAAACACACTCAACCACCTTATCTTTGATAAAGGAGCCAAGCAGGTTCACTGGAAGAACGACAGTTTCTTTAATAAATGGTGCTGGAAAAACTGGCTCTCCATTTGCCAAAAACTAAAGCTATACCCATATCTATCACCATGTACTAAATTAAAATCTAAACGGGTCAAAGATCTGAATATTAAAACAGAAACGCTAAATCTATTGGAAGACAAATTGGGTAGAAACCTTGGAGACATAGGAGTAGGTAGAGAATTCATGAATAGGACTCAAACTGCACGGGAAATACTTCCCAGAATCAATAACTGGGACCACTTCTTATTAAAAAGTTTTTGCATGTCAAAAGAAATCTCCAGCATAGTGAAAAGAAAACCCACAAACTGGGAAAAGATTTTAGTGAACTCTCTCTCAGACAAGGGACTCTTGTATAAAACATATAAAGAATTAAAAAAACTCAGACCTCCAAAATTCAAAGATCCAATCCAAAAATGGGCATCTGAGATGAATACGCACTTCTCAGATGAAGAAATGCAAATGGCAAATAAATACATGAAAAAATGCTCATCATCATTGGTCATTAGAGAAATGCAAATTAAAACCACACTGAGATACCATCTCACTCCTGAAAGAATGGCCAGGATCAAGAAAACCAACAACAACAAATGCTGGAGAGGCTGTGGGGAAAAAGGAACTCTCCTGCACTGTTGGTGGGAGTGTAGACTGGTACAGCCTTTGTGGAGGTCTGTCTGGAGGTTTCTCAAAAATTTGGGATTGGAAATCCCATTAATTCCAGCTATTCCACTTCTAGGCATATTCCCAGAAGAACTGAAAGCATCATACCACAGGGATATATGTGCACCTATGTTTATAGCAGCACAATTTGTAATCGCCAGATCTTGGAAACAACCCAAGTGTCCATTAACTGAGGAATGGATAAAAAAGTTGTGGTATTTCTATACAATGGAGTATTACTCAGTTATAAAGAAGGATCACATTGAGATATTTATCAATAAATGGGCGCAGCTTGAGACCATACTCATAAGTGAAATAAATCAATCTCGCATGTATGAATACCGAATAGTTTCCCTAATGTAAGTAATGATTCAAATATATAAAAATATGTGATAATCATGATTCCCCATTATGTGGCCTTGAAGCCTTATAAAATTTTCACTTATTAATTAGAAAGGCTTTATTCTGGGCTTTTTGATATGGAAATATTTGAAGCTATAGTATATGAAGTTTTATCCAAATATTTTAAGGAAAAAGACAGACACTATGGTAACTACTATTCTTTAAAAAAATTATTTAGCTATTTCTTATGTTTATTTTAATTAAGGGAAAAATTAAAAAAATTAGGATATATAGTAGTAACTCTTTTTGATCTCCTATTAACTTGTTTTGAAGTCCTGTAATACTCCCAAGATCTCGTTTTGACTGATTAGACTCTGTTCCATTCTGTGCGATAGTAGCAAGTCTGAGGGTATAGGCAACTAATTTGAAGGCAGTAAGATTCACAAAGATGCCCATTCTGGTTTGACTATTGTCTCCTTTGGAAGTCCTGTAATGTTCACAATGCCTAAGTTTTATTGGTCTTGTTCTCCACTGTTTTGTCCAACTTTATAGTATCTAATGAGATAGACAATTCCTTTTAAGGAAATAAGAGACAACGTTGATAACCATTGTTAATAACCTTGTACTCTGTTCTACATCATGTGCTATGTCTATCTTTGGTTTTGACTTACAGCTTTGTTTTGCCATATTTGACTTTATTCTCTCCCCCCCCCAAAAAAAGTAATAAGAACTAAGGAGTAATAAAATCCAAAATGTGTAAATTTTGTTGTAAAAAAGCGAGGGAGGGAAAAAAAAAGAGCTCTAACGGATATAACAGCAAGTGTGTTTAGGGATGGTAAATAGCTGACTATATTAATGTTTTTGGATCATTGAACACAGCTGTTTGCAGTCTCTCTGTTTGAATGTCCACTTTGTATTCTTTGATACTGTGATTTGAGCAACTATTTCCAAGATGATAATATGTAATCTATTAACAGGTGATTTCTTACTGTTATGTTTTTTTATTGTAGTTCTGTATTACGTGTACCATTACACTGTTTTGTTATGTTTTGTGTTTTTCTATTTTTCCTCTTAAAAAAAAAGAAAAAAAAATAAGAAATCAAGAAATAACAATACAACACCTGCAAGATGAGGCAAAGAAAAACAACATCAGGTTGATAGGGATAAATGAAAAAGGAGACAGTACAAAGGATGTCAAGAGGATATTTAGGGAAGTAATTGCTGAAAACTTCCCAAACATGAAATTGGAAACTGATATCAGGATCAATGAGGCATATAGAACTCCAAATACCCATAACCAAAGTAAAACTACACCCAGACATATAATAATCACCATTCCAGAAATCGAACAAAAGAATAGAATATTAAAAGCTGTCAGAGATAAAAGACAGATCACCTATAAAGGAAAACCTATCAGAATCACAGCACACTTCTCAGCACAAACAATAAAGGCAAGAAGAGCATGGAGTGAAGTATTTCAGACCCTAAAGGAAAATGATTTCCAACCTAGACTGATGTACCCTGCAAAGCTGTCCTTCAAAATTGATGGAGAAATAAGATACTTCCACGACAAAGAACAGCTGAAGAAATTCGTGATCACCAAGCCAATCCTGCAAAGAATACTGAAAGACAGTCTAGATACACTTAAGAAAAAACCACTTAACAAAGCAGACAATTAAATAGAACAGAAAGATAAAGATGCAACAGGATAAATATAACATGTCACTAATAAACCAATATATAACACTTATAACCATTAAAGTAAATGGTCTCAATGCACTAATTAAAAGAAATAGACGGGCAGAACGGATCAAGAAACAAAATCCAACCATATGCTGTCTACAAGAAACCCATCTAATCCAAAAGGATACTCACAGACTGAAAGTCAAAGGATGGAAAACAATACTTCATGCAACAGGAACCCCAAAAAAAGCGGGGGTAGCTATTCTGTTTGCAGACAATGTGAACTTCAAACCAATAATGATCAGAAGAGACAAAGCAGGTCACTACATACTGGTTACCGGAAAACTTCAAGAGGAAGTGATAACTATCTTAAATATAAATGCACCAAATTCCAAATCACCCAATTATATAAAACAAGTAATATCAGAAATGAAAAACCAAATTAGCAGTAATACAATTATAACAGGAGATTTTAACACGGCATTGACACCAATGGACAGATCAACAGGACAGAAAGTCAGCAAAGAGATAAAAGAACTGAATCACACCTGTGAACAAATGGAATTAATAGACATATACAGAGTATTCTGCCCAACAACAACAGAATGCACATTTTTCTCAGCTGTACATGGGTCATTCTCTAAAATAGACCATATATTAAGTCATAGAACATATTTAAAGAAATGCAAAAGAGTTGAAATCATCCCCTTCGTGTTATCAGATCATAGCGCTATGAAATTAGCAATTAATGAAAAAGATATTGCAAAAATCCCATAAACACATGGAAACTGAATAACACACTCTTGAGTAATTAGTGGGTCACAGAGGAAATTAAACAATACCTACAAACAAATGAAAACACAAATACATCTTACCAGAATCTGTGGGATGCAATGAAAGCTGTCCTCAGTGGAAAATTTATTGCAGAGTTCCCACAGCAGGAAAACAGAACAAATACAAATAAATAACTTGATGCTACACCTCAAACAGCTAATAAAGAAGAGCAAGTCAAGCCCAAAGCCAAAAGAAGAGAGGAAATTATAAAAATCAGAGCAGAAATCAATGCAATAGAGACTAAGAAAACAATACAAAGAATCAATGAATCAAAGAGTTGGTTCTTTGAAAGAATAAATAAAATTGATAAGCCCCTAGCCAACCTTATTAAAAAAAAAGGGAAGAAAAAGCTCAAATTCATGCAATAAGGAATGAAAAAGGTGAAATCACTACAGACCCAATAGAAATACAGAAGATCATCAACACCTATATCAAAAACCTCTACTCTCAAAGGTTAGATAACACAGAAGAAATAGACAGATTTCTAGAAGCATATGAAGTACCAAAGCTAGGTCAAGCAGAAATAAAACTGCTGAATAATCCAATTTCTATTAATGAAATAAAAAATGTAATTAAGTCATTACCTACAAAGAAGAGCCCAGGCCCAGATGGATTCACTGCAGAATTATACAAGAAATACAAAGAGGACCTAATGCCGATACTCCTCAAACTCTTCAATGAAATTGAAAGGGAAGCAATCCTTCCTAAGTCATTCCTGGAAGCAAATATTACTCTAGTACCAAAACCTGAGAAAGACCCAACTGAAAAAGAGAACTACAGACCAATCTCCCTAACGAACACAGATGCAAAGATCCTGAATAAAATATTGGCAAATAGGATGCAGCAAGTCATCATGAAGATTATACACCATGACCAAGTGGGATTCATTCCAGCTATGCAGGGATGGTTCAATATACGTAAATTAATAAATGTCATCCACCATATCAATAGAGTCAAATGTAAGAATCACATGATCATTTCTATAGATGCAGAAAAAGCTTTTGATAAGGTACAACATTCATTTATGATAAGAACCTTACAGAAAATTGGAATAGATGATCTTTACCTCAACATAATAAAGGCCATCTATGATAAACCAATAGCCAGTATCATACTAAATGGCCAAAAATTGAAGGTCTTTACTTTAAAATCAGGCACAAGACAAGGATGTCCCCTGTCACCGCTTCTATTTAATATAGTACTGGAAATACTAGCCAGAGAAATTAGACACGAAAGAAAGATAAAAGGCATAAAGATAGGAAAAGAAGAAGTTAAATTATCACTATTTGCAGATGATATGATACTCTACATAGAACACCCCCAAAACTCCATTGAAAGACTCCTAGATATAATAAATTCAGCAATGTGGCTGGATACAAAATCAATACTCAAAAATCAATAGCATTCTTATATACTAACAACAAAATCACAGAGAGAGAAATAAGAGAAGCCACACCCTTCACACTAGCAACCAAGAAAATGAAATATTTAGGAATTACTCTCATGAAAGAAGTGAAAGACCTATACAGGGAAAATTATAATACGTTGAAAAATGAAATTGAAGATGATCCCAGGTAATGGAAAGATATCCCTTGCTCATGGATAGGAAGAATAAATATCGTGAAAATGGCCATTCTCTCCAAACTGTTATACAGATTCAATGCAATCCCGATAAAAATACAATCAACATACCTCATAGATCTCGAGAAATCAATCCTAAAATTCATCTGGAGTGAGAAGAGACCTAGAATAGCAAGGACAGTTCTAAGCAGCAAAGGCAAGGTAGGAGGCATCACAATCCCTGACTTGAAGTTATACTACAAAACAACTGTAGTAAAATCAACATGGTACTGGAATCAAAACAGAGCCGAAGACAAATGGAATAGATTAGAAGATACAACCACAACTACAGACACACTCAAGCACCTCATCTTTGATAAAGGGGCCAAACTGGTTCACTGGAAGAATGACAGTCTCTTTAATAAATGGTGTTGGAAAAACTGGCTCTCCATATGCCGAAAACTAAAGCTAGACCCATGCTTGTCACCATATACTAAAATAAAATCTAAATGGATCAAAGATCTAAATATTAAAACAGAAACACTAAATCTATTGGAAGACAAATTGGGTAAAAACCTTGAAGACATAGGGGTAGGTAGAGAATTCCTGAAGAAGACACAAACCACACGGGAAATACTTCCCAGAGCCAATAACTGCAATCACATCTTATTAAAAAGTTTCTGTACATTGAAAGAAATCTCTAACATAGTGAAAATAAAACCCACAAACTGGGAAAAAATTCTAGTGAACTGTCCCTCAGACAAAGGATTTCTGTGTAAAACATACAAAGAATTAAAAAAAAATCAGACCCCCAAAATTCAAAGACCCCATCCAAAAATGGGCATCGGAGATGAATAAACAATCTTGAGATGAAGAAATACAAACGGAAAATAAATATATGAAAAAATGTTCAGCATCACTAGTCATTAGAGGAATGCAAAATAAAACCTCACTGAGATTTCATCTCACTCCTGAAAGAATGGCCAACATCAAGAAAACCACCAATAACAAATGCTGGAGAGGCTGTGGGGAAAAAGGAACTCTCCTGCACTGTTGGTGGGAGTGTAGACTGGTGCAACCATTGTGGAGGTCAGTCTGGAGATTTCTTAGAAAGCTGGGACTGGAAGCTCCATTTGACACAGCTATTCCACTCCTAGGCATATTCCCAGAAGAACTGAAGGCATGATACCACAGTGATATATGTGCACCCATGTTTATAGCAGCACAATTTGTAATAGCTAGATCTTGAAAACAACCTAAGTGTCTATCAACTGAGGAATGGATAAAAAAGTTCTGGTATTTTTATACAATGGAGTACTACTCAGCTATAAAGAATGATCACATTGAGACATTTATAAATAAATGGACGCAGCTGGAGACCATACTTATAAGTGAAATAAATCAAACTCACCTGTATAAATACCAAATAGTTTCCCTAGTGTAAGAAACTATAAGAATACATGAAAGTACGTGGTAATCATGATTCCCAGTCACACTGGTTTAAAGCCATATAATGTTTTGACTCATTACTTAGGATGGTTTTAATTTGGGTGTTTTTATTTTATTGTCTGTGATACTACAAATGACTATTTTGAAGAGAATAAAAGCGTAATAGCTAGCGCTGATTTAATATCATCCTGTTTTGAAGCCCCATCAAGTTTTTGTTCATTTGTTTCCATTGGTTCTAACATGTGGTACCTTATTGTATCTTAATGTATGTGATAGTATAAGCAAGTTTTTTATAGACAAAGAGATAATACAGAAATTGATGTTTGGTTTCTGCTAGCTGGTTCTAAATTCCCTGCAACAATTTCATTCTCTTGAACGGTCTCACACTGTCTTGATAAATTTGATGCTATAGTATACAAAGTTAGACTCAAACATTTCAAGGAAAGAGTCACTATGGTAACTACTATTAATGTCAAGTTATCTGGGGGTGAAACACAATAATGGTTAAATTTTTCGATTCTGATTGGTGTTGTTATATTGATAAGTTCTTTTTTTATCTCAGTCTCCTCCCCCTTTTTATTTCCTTTTTTAAAAAAAGTTAATTTATTTCTTAGTATCTTTTAACTAAGGGAAAATTAAATTAAAAATAGTGCGATAGATTATTGTAATTTTTTTGGTTTCCCTATTAACCTGATTTGAACCCCTGTAGTGTTCTCCATATCTTGTTCTGACTGATTTTATTATATTCTGTTTTGCTTAATAGTATCAAGTTTGAGGGTATAGGCAACCATTTGGAAGGCAACCAGATATTCTATGATGCCTGTTATTATTTGACTATTATCTTCTTTGGAATCCTGTAAGCTCTCCCATGTGGTTTTATTGGTCTTATGTACAGTTTTGTTCAATTCTTTTATACTAGCTGATATAGGTTACTCTTTTTAGGATAACAGGAGGCATAATGGTAACCATTGTTGATCACCTAGTAATCCCCCCCCTTTTTTTTTTATTTTTTATTTTATTTTTTTCATTTTATGCTATGTCCATCCTCCTGATCTAACTGACTCTGTTTTGCTTTGTCACATTGGGTTTTTCTTTGATCCGTCTTGTTTTGTTTTTTGTTTTTTGGTCTTTTTTTCAATCTTTTTTCTTTTCCTCTTTAAAGAAAAAGTTAAAAATAACTGTGGGAGTAATGGAAACTAAAATGCACAATTGTTAGTGTAAAAAAGAGAGGAAGGAAAGTGATCTAAAGGATATAACTGCAAGTTTATTTAAATGTGTAGGAAATAGAACCATATTGCTGAGTTTTTCTTGGATCATTGAACAGAACCGACTGCAATCTCACTGTATTAATCTCCACTTCGTATACTTTAATTTTGTAATCTGGACAGCTGTTTGTAAGTTGACAATGTGTGATCTATTAACCGGTGAACTCTTACTGTATGTTTTTACTCTTGAAATTCTGTGTTGCTTCTATCCTTTTACTGTCTTGCTTCGTTTAGTTTTGTCTTTCTCTTTAAATAAAAAAAAAATAGGAAACAAGTAAAGCGCAGTACAGGGCTTCAAAACAAGATAATTGGGAATCCATAATGACTACTACAATACATTTTTGTTGTTTTTGAAGTAGCTGTTCATGCCAACAAATATGATAAAATCAAACAAAACAAAACAGAATAAAACAAGCTAAACACAATGAAAATAATACAAGGTTTCAAAACAGAATATTGATTAACAATGGCTATTGCATTCCTCCCTCTAGATATTTCCTCCCCTTTCACCTTCACAACATCTATTGTGCATTTTGGATTCTACTAACTTCTTTAGATTTTTTTTTATTATTATTATTTGGTCTTTTTCCTTTTTTTATCGGTACCGGGGATCGAACTCACGACTGCCTGCTTGCAAGGCAGGCGCTTATGCCGCTGAGCTAAATCCCCAGCCTCCTTCTTTAGATTTTTATACTAGGGAGAAAACACAGTTTTCACCTGTGTGACTCTGAACCATTTCACCCATGAGCATGCTCTCCATTTACCTACATGAGCCTTGAGGTTATCTTTCTTTATAGCTGAGTAGCTTTCCATTGTATATAAATACTGTATCTTTTTTACCCATTCTGCAGTTGATGGGCAAGCTACCCCTACTTTTTTTTTTCTGATTCCCTGTCACATAGAACATTGTTTTCTCTCCTTTGACCTTTAGTCTGTGAATTTCCTTTGGAGTTAAATGTGTTTCTTGAATAAAGCATATTGATGGATTTTGTCTCCTGGTCCACTCTGTCTGTGCTCCTTTCTATTGGTGAGTTGAGGCCATCTACATTAATGGTTATGGCTAACATGCACTGGCTCCTCTCTGCCATGTTACTTTCCTGCCGTTAGCTGGTTACCTGCAGGCAGTGTCTTCCAGTGGCTCTTAGAGTGCATGAGGGGGCAGGTTCTACTTCTACCTCCCAACCCAGGCTGGTTACCCAGTGTCTTCAGATGGCTGCTGGAGTACATGAGGGAGCATGGCCAGTTGATGCCTCCCCACCAAGCTGGTTACCTGCAGGCAGTGTCTTCAGTGGTTGCTAGAGTGCATGAGGGGCAGGTTCTACCTCTAATTCCCAACCCAGGCTGGTTACTGGTAGGCAGTGTCTTCTGCTGGCTGCTGGAGTACATGAGGGATCAGGTCTGGCTGCTGCCCCCCCCCATTGAGCTGGTTACCTGTGGGCAGTGTCTTTGGATGGCTGCTGCCTCCCGCAACCCCCCCCCCACTGAGCTGGTTACCTGTGGGAGGGGCAGGACCTGTCCCAACCCGAGCTTGTTATTGGTGGGCAGTGTCATCAGATGGTTGCTGGAGTATAGGGCCAGCGCTTGCCTCTGCCTCCCCACTCTGGTTTACTTATTTAAAATATCCACTTTAGTCTGATGTGGTGATGCATGCTTATAATCCTAGCTACCAATCCCCAGGACTGCAAGAAACAAGCTAACAAAAAAGAAAACAAAATAAAAAAGCTGGAAATGTTTTCTAGCATTGAAGCCTTAATAAATAATAAAATTATTTCTGGTCATTTTAGAATATGTTATTAGGTAGCTATACATCAGGCTGGCTTTAGCCCGCGGTTCCTTTGAGTCTGGCTTCCCAATTGCCCTGGCCGATTAGTCTGGTGGTTCAAGACCCGCGGGCACTCTCTAGTCCTTTAAGAAAAAAAAAGATACATCAAGAGCTATCAATAAATGTACCTTGAAAGTTTAACCAATCATCAGTTGTTGGGAGCCGTGGCACTGTCAAGTCATCAGACGCGGTGATTGCGAGGCCTGTGGGAAAGTACAAAAGCCTGAGCTAGATTACCCCTCTCATCGAGCCCGCCTGTGTGGCACCTGTTTCTTATCACCCCACTAAGTTCCCGCCTCACAGGGTAGTCTGCCTAGCTATTAATCCTATATATAGCCAGTGCCTCCACCCCCGAGAGAGAGAGAGACTGAAGCACAAAAGGAGCCGCGGGGAGCGGACCGGTAGAGGCTTCGGGGGAGACAGAAGCACAAAAGGAGCCGCGGGGAGCGGACCGGTAGAGGCTTCGGGGCAGACTGAAGCACGGAAGGAGCCGCGGAGAGCGGACCGGTAGAGGCTTCGGGGCAGACTGAAGCACGGAAGGAGCCGCGGAGAGCGGACCGGTAGAGGCTTCGGGGCAGACTGTATAAGGAGAGAATAAAGAAAAGCCTGACCACCGCCAGACCTTGTCGTGTGTCTTTCCTGCCGGCCGGGAGCGGACATCGACATTTGGAGGCCCGCACGGGGATTGATCAACCCCGAGACGCGGCGGTGGACTGCATTCTCCTACACAGTGCTGCAGCTGCAGGACAGGTGAGTAGAGGATAAGCCTGGGCCCTGGGTGGCGCGCACCTACAGGGTTTGTAGACTCCTCTCAACCTCACGCGTAAGTGGCGGGTTTCTTGGGCCTCACGCGGTGAGTATGAAACATAACACCAGAACTTAAGGTAATAAAAGAGTGTAAAACATAAACATAGAAGTAAAAATAACAGAAGATATATTAAAAATGGGAAACATGCCAAGTAAAGATACACAGCCTTGGTGTTGGTCCTTCGGAGACTCCTAAAGTCCAAGGACCTCAAGGTGGGGCGTAAGACTTTAGAAAATTTCCTTGCAGAGATTGACAGCTTTGCTCCCTGGTTTCTGCCTACAGGGCATGTAAACCTGCCCTCCTGGGAAAAGTTGGGCAGAGACCTTTCCCTAGCAGAGCGGGAGGGTAGAGCTTCAGTCTCTGCTCGTCCATTGTGGGAAATGATACACACGTGCCTAAAGAGTGAGGGTAGTTACGGGGGGAGCTCTCAAGAACTTGTAGAAGTACGCGAGGTGTTTGAACAGGCACAGTGAGGAAGCTCCCGAGAAGGGTCCGTCAAGGAGGGCAGAGATACAAAAGAGGAAGCCGAGGCGCGGTTTGTGTCTTTCCGCAGGAATCGGGACGAGAGCCAATGTGGGTCCCAGAGAGGTTGACGCGACAAGTCCCTCGACTGAAGATCAGGCCTGTTCCACCAGAGGCCAACCGCAGACCCAACAACAAGATGAGCCCTAAAAGAACTGCAGGACAATCCCTTTTTGGGGGCCTGGAACGGCTTGCTCCCCTATGTGCTACCCTTGTATACGCATGGCTCGCTCGCATGGCCTACGACCGCGTTTAAAAGTGACAGGCTTCCCACATTCTCCTCCCTAGACAACAACATGTAGCAGGGTGGGTGAGTCAATGACGGGTAAGAGCGTGCCTCCCCAGCACGACTCAACCTAAGCCAGGCCCTACCCCGTTCCGCTCGAAAGCCGCTGGATTGTTAGATAAATTTCTCTCCGAGGGGATTCGTGGAGAGAAATGAGTGCATGCCTATGTGCAACCAGGTTCCGTCCGGTTCATTCCTGGCCCTAGAAAAAAGGACGAGGGCCTCAGGGCCTTGGTGGACCCTGGGACGGCCGACCAGGGTCTACGCTAAGGGCCTACGGTGGGCCTCAGTTCGGGGCATAGGCCTCTGCACTCTATCCAGGACGGGCTGCGATGCGCGTAGCCATCATTTAAAATAAAATAGGGGGAGATGTTGGGAGCCGTGGCACTGTCAAGTCATCAGACGTGGTGATTGCGAGGCCTGTGGGAAAGTACAAAAGCCTGAGCTAGATTACCCCTCTCATCGAGCCCGCCTGTGTGGCACCTGTTTCTTATCACCCCACTAAGTTCCCGCCTCACAGGGTAGTCTGCCTAGCTATTAATCCTATATATAGCCAGTGCCTCCACCCCCGAGAGAGAGAGAGACTGAAGCACAAAAGGAGCCGCGGGGAGCGGACCGGTAGAGGCTTCGGAGGAGACAGAAGCACAAAAGGAGCCGCGGGGAGCGGACCGGTAGAGGCTTCGGGGCAGACTGAAGCACGGAAGGAGCCGCGGAGAGCGGACCGGTAGAGGCTTCGGGGCAGACTGTATAAGGACAGAATAAAGAAAAGCCTGACCACCGCCAGACCTTGTCGTGTGTCTTTCCTGCCGGCCGGGAGCGGACATCGACAATCAGTATGGTTTTGCACTGTGAGAGGAGGTTGTAAAAGAATGAGAGTTTCTCTTACAGCTTGCTTTAGGTTTACTGACCTCTCACTCTCTCTGCCCAATGTTTCAGTGAGGGATGCTTCTGGTAGTGAGCTAAGCAAAAGGTAGATTTTGTCTTCTTCTCACTAGCTGTTGTATAATTGTGACAGTTCAGGGAAAACAGGTAGTTAATACTGAGGTCCTCTCTTGTCATTCATGATAATGGTACAATCATAGGATGAATATGAAATTTAAGTAAGGGTGAAGTTTCATAAACATGAAGTTAAATTGTAGAACCAGAAATTTAAAGGTTAAAAACAAGATGCTGTTTCTCAGCTAGAAACAGCACTGGGCCTCGTGACTCAGTCCTAACTCAGCCCTGCAGAAATAAAAACAACCTCTGTGGTTGTGATATGCTGGGGATGTGCTATGCCAGGGAACTCAGAGATAGAGCCTGCCATTATGCTAATCAGGGTTGTAAAATATGTCAGACTCAAGTCTACAGAAACCAGGTGTCTTAAAGACAAGTTGTGCAGAACAAAGACAGTTAATTAACTCTGACCTGCTGGTCACCCCTTATGAACTGACCAATAGCAGATAGATAAGATGCCCACCGCTCCGCACTAACTGTAATGATTGGCTTCTGTAATAAATGCTTACATTGCAGTTTTTCCCCCTTAAAAACACCAGCCCTGCCCCAACTCAGGGTTCTCCGTTTCTACCTGTTTGGAGGATCCCGTGTACACGGAATAATAAAAACCCCTTTGTTTTTACATGAGAGCGAGGCCCTTGGAGTCTTCCTTGGGACACCGGTCTAAAATTTTGGAGGCCCCAGCGAGATCATACTGAGATCAGACCTCCTCGCCCAAGGGAGACCCCAACGGCACCTCTCTGGGGTAAGCAGTACGGCCGGTTTTTGTTTACTTTCATCTTGATCGATCACTTATTTTCTCCTCTTTCTTTTACTGCCCTGAACCGTTCATTTTCTTTGGTTCTGATTTCAAAGGCAGTTTGTTTCTCTTGGGGGACGCCCCAAGGTTCCCCTGAGGAACATTCGTCGGTGGCTCACCAGTTCGCGTAGGCAGGTCGTTCCTGCTGTGTCGGGCAGGTCACTCCTGCCATTAGTTGTAGCCATTACACGGCTACGTTCACATAGGCAGGTTGCTCCTGCTGAGTCGGGCAGGTCGCTCCTGCCATTAGTTGTAGCCATTACATGGCTACGTTTACGGTGGAATACTCCGCTGGTTCGTTTCCACCTGGTGGTTTTGGTATGTGTGTGCGTGATGCTGGCTTGTGAGTTGTGTTCTAAAATGTAAACTTTTTGTGTTTGTCTGTGTCTTCCCTGTTTGTTGTTATTATTCTCTTTTTCTCCAGGATAAGATGGGACAGACAACTTCATCTCCTCTCTCCCTTACTTTAGACCATTGGCCCGAGGTTTGAGAGTGAGCTCACAATCTTTCTCTCCAGGTTAAAAAGGACATGATTAATGATGGTACAGCTGAGGGAAAAATGCCCTCTCCTTGGTTGCCTGTTTAAACTTGTTACTAACTTAGGGGCTTGTTGCCCATTTCTGTTGCAGGATCCATATGGCTTATTAGATCCAAGGTTCATAATAAGAAAAATTATTTCCTTTAGCTCACCAAACTATGCAAGAAACAACCTTCGTTTGTGTCTTTAATGTTGTGGTGCCTTGTTTAATATATAAGTCTTCAACTGATTGTTTACAACCTTGGCATGCCTTTTAAAAGGAGTATTTTTCTTTCTGGTTAAAATGTAAACATATGTGCACATATATGCGTATATGTATGGTTTTTAAGAATCATATCAACTTTACCAAGTGAAAACCAGGTCATACTGTAATTGAACCAGTAAAAGGGTTATAGTTTTTTTTAAAAAAACAGCATTTTAATATGGTAAAAAGACATAAAATAATTAAATATGATTTAGACTACTAGAAGGTGACTTCAAGGGTTTTGTTTTGAGTTTTAATGATGTCTAAGAAGCGAGAGAAAAGGTAATTGACTGGTGATAGTAAAAAGGAGGGACAAAGAAAGTGGTTTGTCTTCAAGTAAAAATGTCTGGCTGTGCCAGAATATGAAAGAAGATAAAACTTGGAGGTATATTATAAGTTATAAAAAGCACGAGATGATGTGAATTTTATTTGTCTTGGTTATAGTACTGAAAACAGCAGGTTTGACAAGAAGTAAATGTGTTCAAAATTTGACAATATTAGATCAGTGTTGGTAGATTTATTTATAAGATTCTAAACCTTTGCTACAAGGTGTTTCCATTAATATGAGATTATAGATGATAATAGAGTTAAGATATAAGTTCTTACATGTGCTGTGGACATCTGAGAGATTATATGGCACAATTTTGTTACCTATGAAAAAGCTTCTTTTTGTTAAGTATGTAATTTCAGTAAAATGATGGCCTGCCACGTGGCACCCTGGGACAAAAGGTGGTGTGCCATCCAGATAAAGCCTGCTCTCTGATCCGGAATGCCAAAGCCATGTTTTCCCTTTGTCCCACCCTGATTGGACTTCCAGAGGTAAGGGGGTTTCCCCAGCTTCGCCAGTTGTTCTCTTTGCAACTCAGTTGGCCCCACATGTTAGAAAAAAGATTACAAAGGTTTGAGAGTTTTTGAGAAAATGCCCCTCAGCCAGTTGATAGAAATAACACAAGAGATCTTTTAAAATTTAGAAAAAAAAAAAAACCACCCTGAGATAGTGCTCCTCCAGTTCGTAAATGACTTGTTAATAGCCTTGACCCCCTCCCCCCCCCCAGAAGCTTGTAAGCTTATCGAGAGGCAACTGAGAAACTGTTAAGGACTTTGAGGCAATTAGGCTATAAAGTCTCAGCTAAAAAGGCCCGATCGTGCTGTCAGGCTATGACTTATCTGGGCTACAAATTGCAAGAAAAAAAAAAAGAGGACTTTGTCTAAAAAAGAGCCCAGGCTATATTGCAGATCCCATTCCCAGAAACTAAGAAACAGGTGTGCGAATTTCTGGAAGCTGTCAGATACTCCAGGCTGTGGATTCTAAATTTTACTGAAACAGCTCACCCCCTATATGGCTCCCTTAAGGGAAAAACTCACTAAACTGGACTTATAAATGTAAACGGATCTTGCAGCAGCTCAAGTGGGCCTTGACAGAGGCCCCAGCCCTGGGACTCCCTGATGTTACCAAGCCATTAATTTTGTTCATAGATAAACTCAGGGACATTGCCAAAGGAGTCCTAACCCAGGACATTGGCCCTTAAAAGAGGCCTATAGCCTATCTTTCCAAAAGGCTCAATCTAGTAACAAGAGGGTGGCCTCCATGCCTAAAAATTCTGGCCGCTGTGACAATGCTACTTAAAAGAGGCTAAGAAACTCACTTTTGGACAGAAGATTTCTGTAATGACCTCCCACAGTTTAGAGACTCTTATCAAAACCCCTCCCGAAAATGTGAATGCTAAAATCTCACACTATTAGGCCCTGCTCCTAGACCCAGAATTGGTAGTTTTCAAAACTTCTTCAGCTTTAAACCCAGCCACCCTTATGCCTGACAACGACCTGAGAAATTTCACAGATGAAAGCAGCTTCATCCAGAACGGCAGAGACAGATGAGTGGCCGGGACAGCAGTGACCACCAAAAAGGAGGTACTCTGGGTTAAAAGGGTTAGAGCCTGACATCTCTGCCCAAAAGGCGGAGCTCATTGATTTGACTGAGGTACTAAAACTAGCCACGAGAAAGAGGGTAAACATCTATACTGATAGTAGATATGCTTTTGCTACTATACATATACATAGAACCATCTATTAAGAGCGAGGTCTCTTAACCTCGGCCAGAGCTAAGATTAAAAAAAAAAGAGGGCTCCACAAATCCTAGATTTGCTGGCAGCAGTCTGGCTGTCAGCAGATTGCTGCTATTCACCTGAGGAAACAATTTGGCAGATCAGGCCGCTCGAAGAGTAACAATTACATCAGAGAGGCCAGCCGAGAAAGTAACTGCTCTGATGCGAGTCCCCCCGACCTTGTCAAAACCAGTCTACACAAAAAAAGACTACACTGGTTGTTGTGAGCCATCTAACGGATTCCAGTCCCTGTGACTAAAAGACAAGTACAAAATTTCTAGGAGCCACAGGACTGATCCAGAGTTTGGGACCCTGGCAGAGGCCTGTTGCCTACCTTTCCAAGAGACTTGGTTCTGTGGCAGCCAGATGGCCACCCTGTCTGCGGTGATTTCCTCAATGGCCCCCTCATAAAAGAGGTTTAAAAATTGACTTTTGGACACAAACTCTTAATTGTTTCCTCCTATTCACTGGAGACTCTCATCAAGGCCCCACCAGACTGATGGATATCTAATTCCTGAGCTATACATTATCAGGCACTATTTCTGGAAACAGCAGCTTCAAACTCTGTCTACTTTGCTGCCTGAGGACGACCCCTCATCACCTCACCACAGTTGTACTGAGGTCATTGATCACCTCACGGAACATCGACCTTATCTAGTGGATAAGCTACTGTCTAGAGTTCCATCCTACTTCTCTGATGAAAACAGTTATGTCTCTCAAGGTAAGCAGGTCATGGGAGCTGCCGTTACACAAAATCTTAGGTTCTATGGGAACAAATCTTAGAGCCAGAGACATCAGCATAGTGGGCTAAACTCGTTGCCCACACTGAGGCCTCAAGTTGTCTTTATCAAAAATGGTGTTTACTGTCTTCTGGAGTCAAAAGATTAAAATTGCTTCCCAAATTTGGACTTGTTGGCTGCCATCTAGATGCCAAGGAGAGTGGCTACTATCTGCTGTATAAGCCATTGGGCAGAAGATGATCTTGTTATACGGGAAAATAATTTGGCAAATGCCACCTTCCAAAAGACAGCCAAAAAGCCCCAAAATCAGTGGGGATTGAGATAAGCTTGACATTACTGCTGATCTCACCTATTTTCTTTGTCAGAGCCCATTTGCACTTAAAAAGACCAGCATCTGGCAGCTCAACTTCCGAGAGATTCCCGGGGGCTAATATCAAGCTAGCCCAGTCTGTGAGCTTGAGATGCCCTCAGTGCCAATTGGTAAATCTAAAAGTACTGCAACAAATAAAAACCACTGGTTATCGTGGGACTATGCCTAAAAACACTGGAAAATAGATTTTACAAAAATAAAAAGCCTGAACTTCAAGGATATAAGTGTTTTCTACTTAGTCTGAGTCAGCTCTGATAGCAGTTTCTCTGATTTGGTCTCCCTTTTTATCTGTGGGGTCCGACAATGGCCTGGCTTTTATAGCCTAGTAACTCAAATTAACCTAAGCTTTGCAGATCAATTAAAAAACTCGATTGGGCTTACCAGCCTCAGAGTTCAGAAAAGGTAAAAAGATAAGTTAGATTTTAAAGACTATAATTACTAATGGCCTTAAAAACTGGCGAAAACTGGGTGAGTCTCTTTTCCTTCTGCCCCTTTGCATGCGTGATACATCCCCTATGTTACAGATATTTCCTCTTTTGAGGTTTTATGTGAGAAGGTTTCTAAAAATTAGCTGATTTAACTAATCAAGATCTTATTAAGTCTCCCCCAGACTTTTCAGCTAGCTGTGACTTCCATCCACTGGTTACTTCGCTGCTGCCCACTGCAGCTAAAGAGCCTAGGCACCTGGACAAGGGACCTCACTGTAAATCTCTTGAGAGCGACCTCACCCTGAATCTCTCAAGCCGCAATGGACTGTCAAAGTAGCTAAAAGCCTGCCTGGATTCAACGTTCCCACTGCAGACAGGTCCCAACTTCAAAAGACCATCAGCCTGCGGATAAGTGAACTGTCATTTCTTCCAAGGACACTTTAAAGCTTAAGATTGTCTAATATAACTGATAATTTTGTGTTCTCCTCCTTTGTAGAGACCCCAAGGAGGCCTCTGTCTGACTTAAAAATTGTTACTTGTATGATAAAACAGAACAAATTTAAATGTTGGTTTTCTTTCTTCTTTTGGTTAACAGCTTTAATGACAGCTGCAAGACCTTTGTCAATCCTCCTACTGGGCCTTATGTTGTAAACAAGTTGATAAACTATGTCAAAGTTCTTAAAAGCTTGTGATTTTAAAGACACATGCAAAGTTATAAACAGATGCTAATGAGTCAATCAATGGAAAATGTTGTACTCTAAGAAAATAGCTTCGTTATATGTGTATTATAACAAATCTGTAAAGTGACTTACTAAATGTTTTTTTATCCTTTTTCCCTAACTGATATGTTAAGTGACCTAATTGATATGTTGAGTAACACTCTCCTCTGTAAAAAATTACAAGAATCTCACCTAATTGATATGTTAACCATTGTTGCCCTCTACAAACTACAAAAGCTGTGCTAAAACAAGCTAACAAGGGTTGTTGATCACTGCTAGGCACCTCTACTCTCTGTTAAAGAAAACTAGAATGGCAATTAATTTACATTTGTTTAAAGTAACCTGCTTGTGTGCAGAGAGATTTGCGTGTGAGTTTGGCCCTTTACTCTGACCTTGACACATAACTGCCGTTTTCTGTTCTGTATGGCACCTTATTGCCTCCCTCTCCCCTCACCTATCTATCTAGGCCATAAAGAATTTGGGTTTCTGGTGACCTCCTCCCGACCCGGTGATGATCTATCATAAAATAAGCCTGCCCCAAAGTTTGAAAACTGTTTAGCTTCAAAAAAAAAAAAAAAAAAAAATTACCGGGTAATACTGTGGCCCAAACCCCAATCGGTGCTTTCCTTTTGTTCTGTGTGTATCAAATGAGTTAGCTATCAGATCTTTGTAAAACTTAAGTTTCAGCTTCTTGTAACTCTTGACCTCTTCACACCCACTAGCGAAAACGAGCTGTCCTGGGATGATTGACTTCCCCACTTCTTCTCCAAATGTTGCTGCAGACGTGCCACTCTGGGATGGTGTCAGTCTGCAGGATGAGAGTAATTTGAGAAAACACCGGGGGCTCCCGAGATTGTCAGAGCTAGGCGAACAGCAATACAGTTTCCAGACTCCGGTCAACAAGTTTGATGGCTCTACAGGTTTCTTTATAAATCACATAACTCAGTTTATTAACTCCCAAGTCTCTCAGATAAAAACAATTACTCTCAAGAGTAATTGTCACTCTCAAGAGATTTACGGTGAGGTCCCTTGTCCAGGTGCCTAGGCTCTTTAGCTGCAGTGGGCAGCAGCGAAGTAACTAGTGGATGGAAGTCACAGCTAGCTGAAAAGTCTGGGGGAGACTTAATAAGATCTTGATTAGTTAAACAAGACAACAATATACTCCCTTGGCTACAATTATACCTCTAAGATTAGAGGTATTATGCATGAAGAGAGGGGAATGTAGAACCAGAAATTTAAAGGTTAAAAACAAGATGCTGTTTCTCAGCTAGAAACAGCACTGGGCCTCGTGACTCAGTCCTAACTCAGCCCTGCAGAAATAAAAACAACCTCTGTGGCTGTGATATGCTGGGGATGTGCTATGCCAGGGAACCCAGAGATAGAGCCTGCCATTATGCTAATCAGCGTTGTAAAATATGTCAGACTCAAGTCTACAGAAACCAGGTGTCTTAAAAGACAAGTTGTGCAGAACAAAGACAGTTAATTAACTCTGACCTGCTGGTCACCCCTTATGAACTGACCAATAGCAGATAGATAAGATGCCCACCGCTCCGCACTAACTGTAATGATTGGCTTCTGTAATAAATGCTTACACTGCAGTTTTTCCCCCTTAAAAACACCAGCCCTGCCCCAACTCAGGGTTCTCCGTTTCCACCTGTTTGGAGGACCCCGTGTACACGGAATAATAAAAACCCCTTTGTTTTTACATGAGAGCGAGGCCCTTGGAGTCTTCCTTGTGACACCGGTCTAACAAAATATACATGAAATTTATCACTCACAATAATTACATAATCATAGGATTGACTCTGGCAGGAATTGTTATGTGATTCCTGGGTTTTTAGACATAGACACCAGGGTTTTTACCAGGCTAAATCAGGCCTCCATTTCACCATGGCTGTCCAGCTACAATGGCTCTGCTGTATTTTTTTCACCTTCCTACTCTACCTAAACACTCCCTACTCTCATACATCCATTTAGCTCATTTGAAAAATACTTGTGTCCATTCTCTACTTGTTTATCCTTAAAGGACGTCCTTTGCTGAAGTGATGAGGTACCCTTTTGATAGGTCGTATTTTCTAGCTCACTTATCAACTGCTTAACAAGGAAGGAAATCATCTAACTGAAGGATAGATTTAAAATTCCCATTTTTCTAGCTGGTAAGACATTTTCCTTGAGTGTTAACATGTGTTGATGCTTTCAAATCCTCTAATATGTTTCCTTCTAGCCTTTAGATTTCTATTTTTTTTGTTCTGATAAGAATTTAATAGTGAGCCCACTACCACTGATATTCTGTGAGTCAGTGATTAATTCCTCATGCAGAACTTGAGTAGATAACAACTGGACATATGAAGATATTGATCAACAAACAGTACTCACAAATTGTTTTGTAGTTTACACTGTGTCATAAGGAGTAAGTGTAAATGCAAATCTGTTACTTAAAGAAACATTTCTTTGTTGTTGTTACTGGAGTTAAACCCAGTCCATTGTATTCTAAACACTGGTTCTAACACTGAGCTGTATTCTGAGCTATAGTCCCAGGAACTGGATATGTCATTTTCCAAGAGAATAAGTGACTTAGAGCATAAGTGAACAGAATTCACAGGATCTGTGCCATATTCTTGCCATATAAGTCTTGTATTTGGATGAACATCTTTCATAAATAGAATTGTTTAATCAACATTTTTTAAAGTGTTGGTACTTACTCACTGAGTTTATTCCATGCAGACCCTAAATTAATAGAACTGGTTTAAGTCAAACAATAAATCAATATCTTTTTGTATTTACAGTGGGATTATGAGACCTGGCTTGAATGCCATTATGGGGCCTACAGGTGGAGGCAAATCTATGTGAGTATAACAAAAACTATAAGCAAACCTTCTGAGTGCAATTTAATTGTGATATTTAAAAGTTACATTTATCTTCTATGCCAGATTGATATGATTGATATGCAGCTGTTGACATTATTAGGAGATAATAGGGAAGAAAAATAAAGCAGTAAAATTGAAGGAGGCAAGTGGAGCAGAAGGTATAGTTGGGGACATGAAAATTGTTCACTGGGGACATGAGAACATTTCTTCAGTTTGACCCCACAAAGTAGATAACATTTCAGAGATCTGTGCTGACTAAGCCAGTGTTGCCTTTGGCTTATATTTTTGAGAATTCTTATGGCACCTAACTAAAAGAAAAGTGAGAATTTAAAAATTATGCTTTAATGCTCATAATAAAGCATAATGTTGTAAACAATGGAGAAATGTTTTGAAAAATATGTCCTTAGGGAATTTTGTTATTATGCAAAGATCAAAAAATGTACTTACACAAAAATAACTGCAGTGTTACTGTGATGTAATCTTTCTTTATCAAATTCTAATTATTAGCACATATTAACTGAAAAATATAATGAGCTTTATTATGACATTTTCATACATACAGATAACTCACTTTGCTTTTACCACCTTTCCTATTATCCTTTCTTACTCCCTAGTCTCTTTTTCCCTTCTCTAATATTCCCTGTAAGGGAATATTTTTCATATGTGTGTGCGTGTGTGTATTTACATACAGATTATCAAAGCTAGTTGAACTATAGAATCTTTTACTAGCTCATAACTTGAGTAGAATTTGAACTTAACTAGTTTATAATTGGAACAAAATTACATTTGAGAGTAGCTGAGAGGTACAGCTTGAATTGGAGGGGAAAAAATCCCATAAAATATATGTATTTTTATAGGTTGTTAGATGTGTTAGCTGGAAGAAAGGATTCGCCTGGATTATCTGGAGATGTTTTGATAAATGGAGAACTACCACCCGCTGATTTCAAGTGTAATTCAGGTTATGTGGTACAAGTAAGTATACATGGGTCTCTCTGTTTCTACATGAGCCAATGTCTTGAGTTATGCATTAGTGTGCTTCCAGTGAATTACATGATGTGCTTGTAGAACTAACTTTCTTTACACCAACTTTTCACAATATTCCACTATTTGAGGTAGTGTTAAAGGAAGAGGCAGAGAGGATCTGGAGTAAGAGCCTCCTAGGGCAGAGGCATCAATTCCAACTGTTGCATCATTTCTAAAACCCACTACTGTTGTCTTTTTCTGCTCTCCTTTCGCCTTTCTCCTTTCCTTAGCTTAGAGAGGTATCCATGGGCAATCCCTGTATGCAGCGGTCTGCTATTAGTAATTGTGCAACCTGTGCTGTCCTTGGGTGTGCAGTGGGGGATGGAAATGTCTGTGTATGTAGTTAACTGCAGTTGGTAGAATTGAAAGATCACGATTAGCTAGAAATTGCCTTTAGTATGTAATTTTTGAGGATTAAAATACACATACTAGACCGATGGTCTTAGAAAAGCCTCAGGATGTCTCATTAAAATACCGTGTTGTCTGAAGGATGATGTTGTGATGGTCACGCTGACTGTGAGACAACATTTAGAGTTCTCAGCAGCTCTTCGGCTTCCAACAACTATGAAGAATGATCAAAAAAATGCAAAGATTAACGATCTCATTGCTGAGCTAGATCTGGATGGAGTGGCAGATTCCAAGGTATTGTGAATAAAACGGAGGGAATCATAGCTAGGGAATAAAATCTCTCCAGGCTCTTTAATAGCTGTGTACTAACTTCTTTCTCCTGTTTCTCTCTTCCTCATTTCAGTTCCCCTCTCTTCCTCCAGGGGACTTGTTCCAATGTGTTTCTGAGGCATATGTCTGAAATTGACTGATGAGAAGCAAGAATTCCTGCTCTATTTCACTTTGCTCTAATGTGGTTTCCAAAATTATATTCAGTCATATTATTATTTACTTGTAGTTTTTACTCAAACTATTTTTCCATAGGCTTTCTTTTGATGTTTGTCTCATACCTCTCTCCTCTTTTACCTTTCTTCTGCTAGTATTTATTTCCAGACTCTTATTTGCCTTTTTTTTTTTTTTTTTTTTTTTTTTTTTTTTTTTTTTTTTAGAATTTTTATATGCCTTGTGGGCAGGGGTACCAAAGAGCAGACAAAGTAATGTTTTCTGTTGTGAGTTGTGAAGATTAAGGAGAAAAAATGAGAGAAATCATTGAAATTTAGACTTGACCAGTCAGTGTGGAAGCTTTGACGTGTGGGTGTTTGGAGGCAAATATATTAGTTAGATTGTAGTGACTTAGCTGTCCTTAGAACAACGAAGAATGGGAATTCTATACGAATTCCTAATATCATTACTTGTTGACAGACTGTTGTATAAAGTATATTTTGTTTGGAAAAAAAACTTTGAGATATCTCTATTTACCACTTGTTTTTCTTTTATAAGTGCTTGTGATCTTTGCTTTGGTTCTGTTTACCTGATTTTCTGAGTGAGATACTTTCTTTTACTTTCTTCTTCACATTTAAGCAGTCGTTGCCCTAAACTACTTGTTTGTATTTCTGTGGAAAACAAAAGCCATTGTTGAGCTATTAGAATTCACATAGTCCAGTTGATCAAAATAATTTTAATTTTTAATGGTATTTTAAACAAAAGAGACGTAAAGAACATAGTCTGATCACTATGATACAATGATTAGATAGTTAATATATTTGCATACTATTTACTTAGATATGTCAGCTGTTAAAATCTTCTCCAATGATTATTACAACTATTTGTTTCTGAAATATTTTATAGAAGTTTTATAACATTTTATGCTTGAATACTTATTACATATCTGTAAAAAATAAGGAAATTACCTAAATAACACTACTACCAGTTATCAAAATGGACACTATATATCTTCATGTCACCAGGTGTGTCAACCCTGTTTTGATTTACATTTAATTATTATCTCTCAGGAGGCTCTTAGTTACAGAATTGTTTCTTCCTGCCTCTTGCAAACCTTGCTACCTCCCTCACCACACACAGTGACCCTGCCTGGTGGCAAAATTCAGCCAGTTTGCCTGTGCAACATCCCATTTTCTGGATTTGTCTGAAAGGGTAAATCAGAATTGTGCCCTGAGACAGATTATAGGCAGAATCAGTCTGGAAAGCCGTATGGAAATTGAAAAGGTGCTCATATGGTAGAAGGTGAGCTTTCCTGGCTCCCAGTTCATTCCCTTGTAATTTTATTTGGAGATTTTTGGCCAGAATACTAGGGAGATGTATTGTTAGAAGGTTAATAATTTTCTATAGATTCTTTCTTCTTTTTCTCCTGTCTGTCTGCTCTGTTTTGAGTGTGATTTCACTGTGTCAGTACTATGCCTTTTCAGGGTTCTAATTTCCTACCTTAAAATGAAATGCTCAGCTTTATAAGGCACATCTACAACTGTGACAAGTATGGGCTTTATATCAGGTCTTATCATTTAACGGCTCTGAACTGAGTCTCAGTCTACTCATCTGGTGAAAGGGAAACCTTCTCTAAGTGTGTGGTTACTTACTGTTCAGAATAATAAGGAAATAAGAGATAGATTGTCTGTTATAGGACTGTTACAGGTTAGTTCACCAAATGACAGGAACCCTGGTCATATCTACAGATTCTGATAATGATTTGTGTTTTAGGTTTTGTCCAAAGGAGAGAGGAAAAGAACCAGTATTGCAGTGGAGCTGATCACTGACCCTCCCATCTTGTTCCTGGAAGAGCCCACGACTGGATTAGATTCAAGCACAGCATATGCTGTTATTTTGTGCCTGAAAAGGTAAATGCTACTGGAACATTGCTCTTTCATTTATTTAATATAAATCACTGATCACATCTGTGTGCTTAGTATTTTTAGTGAAGGGAACTCAGAATTGAACAGCAAAATTTCTTTTTCTTAGAAAGAAACAAAGCTGTGCTGTCAAGAAAGAAGAAACAGGAGTGTAGGGAAAGCTGGCCATGGTGGGATGGGGGCTGTGACATGTCAGCTGGGAGGCAGTGAGAGAGACCAGGCTGCAGGTGGCAAGAGAGAGCCATAGTTGGAGGGAACAACCTGTGGTGCAGGGCCCGAGGAGGCCTGCTATTTGTGGAGCATCAAAGAAACCAACCAGGTATAGAACCTGTGACTAGAGGGAGAGGAGGTTGGCAAGGGTGTTGTCACAGCAGAATACCACAGACCAGGTGGCTGAATGATAGAAATCAATTTTCTTACAGCGCTGGAGGCTGAAAGTCTGAGATTAAGATGTTCCCAGGCTTGTTTATTCTGAGTTGTTTATCATTGGCTTATAGGTGTGTGTGTGTGTGTGTGTGTGTGTGTGTGTGTGTGTGTGTGTGTGTGTCCTAATCTCTTAAGTGGACATCAGTTAGGTTAGGACCCTGTTGATGGCTTTGTTTAATCTGAATTAGCTCTTTGAAGACTCTACCTCCAAATGTACCCACTTTCTGAGGTACTGGTATCAGGACTCCAGCATACGAGTTCTGAGCAGGATACTTCAGCCCATCACAGGTAGAAATGGGATGGCAGTGGGCTGTGTTAGTGATGTTACATGGAGCTATTAGGCCACTGTGAGAATTGTAAATTTTACTCTGCATAGGGGATGTGGGAGATGTTTTCAGAGTAGTTCTAGAGCACAGCACAGGCAGCTGCAGAGAAGCTGCACAATTCACAGTGGGTAGTTCAAGGACACCAGAAAAAAGCCAGTTTAGGTTGTGTCACAGAACTGCTGTCACTGTTTTTTCCTAAACATTTTGTGTTGTGTGACATACTACCTTCTCTCCTTATGCAGAGAGCTCTAATCCATCCTTGTCAAGCATTGTTATGCATGCTTACCTCATGGGGTCTAGTTAACATGCAAATTTAGTTTCAGTAGGTCTGAGGTGGAGTGCAGTATTCTCCATTTCTATTCTCTTAGAAGAGATACTCACCTGAAGTCCCTGATCTGCAGACCATACTTTGAGTATTAGGGCTCTCAGCTTTTCATCTTTTACCAGCTCCTTATTGCCTGGTGGCCAGGAATCTCATTTCTGAGGGAAGGGTGTATCATAGGTCGTCTTTGCTGCAGCCTCTTTATCTTTTTCATCCAACACGACAAACACATGCTCACACTCACACACACACACACTCTTTGTTGTATAACAATGAACTCATGTTTTTCAACTAAACCTTTGAATTTTGCACTTTATTATTCTATTTTAGGATTTTCTCTTAGCATGCTTCTTTAGAGCCATTTGATATTCATATCTTCAGACTGGGTTACAAGACTCCTGTTAGCTTACAAGTAACTCTTAGCTTTTGCCTCTGAAATTCTTGGTTTTCCTGCCTGATCCCCTTAGACACAAACACTGCAAGCATTTAGTATTTATCAAATGCTACAAGTAATTCTGATAAAATATCTTTAATCACAGTTTTAAACGGGAATTTTTGACCTTTGTTTCCTCTACCCACTGATAATAACTCCGGTGGAAAGGTATTTAGCGTTGTTTCTGACATGGATGTTGACCAAGGATCAAATCACAAACTTATATCTTGGTAGCTGTGCCTTCTTGGTTAGTTGGTTGCCTTGTAAGACTTACATGTAAAAAGAAGAAAATAATACAGGAACCACTATACAATAACTTTGTAAAAATTACAGTGCAGTTTTCTCCAAAGAATTTCGCAAAGACTTAGTGCTTCATGATATTAATTGTATTACCATAGCACAAGAACAAAAATCAATCCTAAAGCCAAGAACACTGAAATGATCAGTGCAAACCGAAAAAAAAAAAAAGCAAAACAAAACAAAACAAAAAAACCAGCATTGTTTTAATGTTAGCCCATAATGAGTTATCAAACTTGGATGTAGTTGCAGATTTCTTGGAGTGTTGCACTTACCCCTAGAAATTCTAATTCAGTGCCTGAGAAGACTATCCAAGGACCTGCATTTTCAATAAACCTTCTAGTGCATTCTAGACTCTTAAAGTACCATCTTTTAAGGAGCTCTAGTCTTTTTAAATAAAGGCATTATATTTAGATTCCTCAACTATCAAATAGATAATATAAGGTAAGAGAAGAAGTTTGTAAGAGAAAATCAAGTTGAATTGGAAATAAACAGGGTAGTGGTAGGATAGAATATTTTATCAGAAAATGCAAAGTTCAGATGTTTAATGACCTCTTCTTTTCCCTCTCTTAACTTAGGATGGCCATGCAGGGGCGAACAATCATCTTCTCCATTCATCAGCCACAGTATTCCATTTTCAAGCTGTTTGATAGCCTCACCTTACTGACCTCAGGAAAACTAGTTTTCCATGGCCCTGCACATCTGGCTGTGGATTACTTTACATCGGCAGGTATTGTTTAGTTTTTCTTTTTCTTTTCTTTTCTTTTTTTTTTTTTTTTTGTCTTTTTCTTTTTTACAGGTACCAGGGATCGAACTCACGACTGCACACTTGCAAGGCAAGTGCTTATGCCGCTGAGCTAAATCCCCAGCCCCAACTTCTTCATCCAGCTGGTCCTTTATTCACAGAATCCTGGAAGAGAAGAGATAAGATCTCCGAGAGTGCTGTTTGATCTTTGTGTAGAAGTACTTTGGATTCCACCCCTCTGAAATGCCTTTGGCCACTGTGGTGCCCGGATTATTCTTCATTTTGCAGTGCTTTTTTTGTTCATGATGTTTCTTGCCGTTTCTTATCCTACTTGAGTGTGCATGCATGAATGTGTCTAAGTTGAGCCTGTGTCTATTTTATTGCCTAGGTGTGGTCACCTTCCCCTGAGAGTTTATTAAGTAATGTGTTGGGCTTATAGTCAATTTTTCTGTCAGGTGAACATTTTTGAAAAGTTCCAATATCATTCACTTCTTGATATTAAATTGGATAATGCTTCATAAGTTTTTACCCTGGCTTTTTTTTCTTCCTTCATGAGTTCTCATAGAGATGCTATTTCATTTTTTTCTTTTTTTTAATTAAAAAACAAGCAAAACAGAAAAAAAGACTAGAACTGATATAGAATTTCAAAAAATACCAATAAGAAATCATCGCTAGTTGACATGTTACATATTGTTATTTTAGAAGTATTTGTTCAAGTTACAATATCAAAGCATAAAAAATGAACAGACAGTCAAACAATGACAGCACCAACTATTCTGTTTGATGAACTAACAAAAACTTATTAGTATGGTTATCTACCTTGCACACTTAAACATACATAAGTTATATGTGTACACCTAGTTGTTCTTTCCTTTTGAGCACTTTCTTTCCCTTCCATCATTACAACAATCTGTTATACATTTTGGATCTTTTTACTGATTCACTTTATCATTGTTTATTTATTTTTATACCAGAGAGACAATGCAATATTTATAAATGTGAATCTGATTTATTTCACTTAAGAGGAGAGTCTCAAGTTGCCTCCATTTACCTTAAAAAGCCTCAAGATCATCCTTTTTGTAGCCAAGCAATATTCCATGTATAAAAAATACATCTTTTTCATTCATTCTGCAGTTGATGGATATTTTGGTTGTTTCCAAGATTTAGCTATTATAAATTGTGCTGCTATAAACATGAGGGGATATATATATCACTGTGACATGATCTTTTCAATTTTTCTGGGAAAGTACCCAGAAGCGGGATGACTGGATTGAGTGGGATTTCCAATCCTAGTTTTTTGAGGAATCTCCATACTGATTTCCACAGTGGCTGCTCCACTCTACACTCCCACCAACAGTGGAGAGAAGTGTTCCTTTTTCTCCATAGCCCCACCAACATTTATTATTGGTTAATGTCTTGATGGCAACCATTCTTTCTGGAGATGAAATCTCAATGCTGTTTTAATTTTCATTTCTTGAATGATCAGTGATGGTGAGCATTTCTTTATATACTTACTTTTCATTTGTATATCTTCATCTGAGAACTATGTGTTCATCTCAGACACTTGTTTTTTAGAGTGGGTCTTTGAATTTGGGGGGTTTGACGTTTTTGAATTTTTGTATGTTCTGGATATAAGTCCTTTGTCTAAGGGACTGCTGGACACAATTCTTTCCCATTCTATGGATTTTCCATTCACTTTGTTGGTGATTTCTTTTGAAGTCTAAAAACTAATAATATGAGATCCCAGATGTTGATTCTTTGAAATATTTCCCATGCAGTTTGCATCTTGTTCATGAATTCTTTGCCTATCCCTATGTCTTCAAGATAACTACATACCTTATCTTTCAGTAGATTTAGTGTTTTTGTTTTAATATTTAGATCTTTAATCCATTTTGACTTTAGTTTAGTGCATGGTAATAGGCATGGGTCTAGTTACAGTCTCCGACATGTGGAAAGCCAGTTTTTCCAACACCATTTATTAAGGAAGCTATCCTTTTTCCAGAGCATGTGTTTAGCTCCTTTGTTAAATATAAGGTGGCTGAGTGTCCTTGTAGTCATTTTTGCATCTTCTAATCTGTTCCACTGATTCTCAGGTCTATTTCTTTGCCAGTACCATGCTGATTTTATCACTGTAGCTTTGTAGTATAATTTCAAGTCAGGAATTGAGATGCTTCCTGCCTAACCTTTGTTGCCAAGAATTGTCTTTGCTATTCTAGGTTTCTTCTGTTTCCAAATGAATTTTTGGAATGTTTTCTCCAGATCTGTAAGGTATGTCAATGCTATTTTGATTGGGATTGTGTTAACTGTCAGTATAACTGTTTTGGGAGGATGGCCATTTTCACAATGTTCATTCTTCCTAACCAAGAGCAAGGGGTATCCTTCCTCTAGTATCCTCTTCAATTTCCTTTTTAGATTAGTATAATTTTCAATATGTAGGTCTTTTACATTCTTGATTAGGTTGATTCCTAAGTGTTTCATTTCTTTCATTATTGTGAAAGGTATTTTTTCCATAATTTCTCTCTCAGTGAATTTGTTGTTTGTGTACAGAAATGCGGTTGATTTTTGAGTACTTACTTTATATACAGCTACACTGCTGCATTTGTAGTCTTTTGATGGAGTTTTTGGAATCTTCTATGTAGAATATCATGACATCTGCAAGTAGATAATTGAACTTTTTCCTTTCCTTTCCTTATTCCTTTTATTTCTCTCTCTTGTCTGATTGCTCTAGCTAATGTTTCCAGAACTGTATTGAATAAGAGTGGTGTTAGTGGACATCCTCTCTTATTCCTGATTTTAGAGGGGAAGCTTTTGGGTTTTGTCTACTTACATAATGTTGGCTAGTGGTTTATCGTAGATGGCCTTTGTCAGATTGAGGTAGATACCATCTATTCCAAGTTTCTGAAGGGTTTTATCATGAACAAGTGTTGAACTTTATCAAAACCTTTTCTGCATCTATTGAGGTGGTCAAGTGATTTTTGTCTTTGGCTTTGTTGATTTATTTATTGATTGATTGATTTGCATATGTTAAACTATCCCTGCATTCCTGGGATGAATCCCACTTGGTCATAATGTATAATCTTCCTGATGATTTGCTGCATTTTATTTGCCAGTATTTTATTGAGAATCTTTGTATCAATGTTTCATTAGTGAGATTGGCCTGTAGTTCTTTTTGCTTGGATCTTTCTCTGGTTTTGGTAACAGAGTAATACTTGCCTCCAAAAATGAGTTAGGGAGGACTGATTCCCTTTCAATTTCCTTGAAGAGTTTGAGGAGTAGTGTCATTGAATTTTCTGTAAATTTTTTGTAGATTTCAGTTGTCAATCCATCAGGACCTAGGCTTTTCTTTGTTGGTAATTCTTTAATCATGTTAATTTCAGTAGCTGATAATGGGTTATTCAAAATTGCTATATATTCTTGATTGAGCTTTGGTAGTTCATATATTTCTAGAAATCTGTCCATTTCCTCTGTGTTTCCCACCTTATGTGAGTAAAGATTTTCAAAGTAAGTATTCATGATTTTTTGAGTTTCCATGGAATCTGTAGTAATTTCTCTCCTTTCATTCCTTATTGTGTGAATTTGACTTTTTTCTTTCTTTTTCTTGATAAGGTTGGCTAGAGATTTATCAATTTTGTTTATTCTCTCAAAAAACAGCTCTTTGACTCATTAATTCTTTATATTGTTTTCTTAGTCTTAATTGCAATAATTTCTGCTCTGATCTTTATAATTTCCTCTCTTCTTTGAGTTTTGGTTCTTACTTGCTCTTCTTTTTCTACATCTTCAGATATAGCATTAGTTTGTTTATTTGTGCTTGTTCTGTTTTCTTATGTGTCAATTCATTGCTATATATTTCCCTTTTAGGAAAGCTTTCAATGCATCCCACAGGTTGTATCTGCATTTTCATTGAATTGTAGGTATTGCTTAATTTCTTCTTTAGTTTCATTTGTAACTAATTGATTTTTTTAGGATGTTGGTCTTTAATTTCAATGTATTTATGCAGGTTTTGCAATTTCTTTTGCCATTAATTTCCATTTTCAGTACACTATAGTCAGAGAATATGCATGGGATAATTTCAGTCCCTTTACACTTACTTAAGAATAATTTATGGGATAATATGTGGTCTATTTTGGAGGATGTGCCATTCACAGCCGAAAAGAATGTGTATTCTGATGTGGTTGGGTGGAACACTCTGTAAACATCTAGTATACAATTTCCATTTTTCTTTGCTCATAGGTTTGATTCAGTTCTGTTTTTTCTTTGTCTACTTTTTGTCTAGTTGATCTATCTCTTTGTGACAATGGGGCATTACCTCCCCCTATTACAATTGTATTGTTGCTTATTTGGTTTTTCATATCTGTTAGTATTTGTCTTACATGGCTGGGTACCCCTGTATTTGGTGCACATATGTTTATGATTGTTAGGTCTTCTTCTTGAATTATTCCCCTGGCAAGTATGTGGTGACCTTCTTTATCTCTTTTGATCGTTTTTGGCTTGAAGTTCACATTGTCTGCGAATAGAATAGCTACTCCTGCTTTTCTCTCGGTTTCTGTCACATGGAACATTTTTTCCATCCTTTGACTTTTAGTCTATGAGTTTTCTTTTGTGCCAGATGTGTTTTTTGTATATAGCATATTGTTGGATCCTGTTTCTTGATCCATTCTGTCAATCTATTTCTTTTAATAGGTGAATTGAGGCCATGTCCTGGTTCAACTTTGTCATGTTATTTTCCTGTGTTGGTTTTCTGCTCTCCTCCTTTGTTTAATTGCTTGCCCTGTCAGGTGGCTGTTGTTCTGCAAATTGAACTCATTTTTGTCTCTATCTAGTATGTCTTTCAGTACTCTTTCTGGAGTTTGTTTGGCGGACATGAATTTCTTCAGTTGTTCTTTGTCAAGGGAGTATCTTATTTCTCCATTAAACTTCAAAGAAAGTTTTGCAGGGTACATCAATCTGGATTGAAAGTTGTTTTCTTTCAGGGCCTAAAATATTTGACTCCAAACTCTTCTTAACTTAAGGGTTTGTGCTGAAAAGTTTTCCATGATTTTATTGAACTTTCTTTGATAGGTGAGTTGGGTCTTTAACAGCTTTAGTAATCTGTTTTGATGTTGTATGTCTGGAAGCTTAATTATTATATGTCTGGGTGTAGATTTATTTTGATTATAACTGGCATCCTATATACCTCATTTATCCTCATATCAGCTTCTTTTCCTGTGTTTGGAAAATTTTCTGCTATTACTTCTGTGAATAGTTTACCCATGTCATTCACATTGACTCCTGCACTTCATTGATGCCTATTAGTCTTATATATTTTCTCTTTGTATCATCTTATAGTGGTTAGATTATCATTTCATACTACTTTGTTACTTTTAAAAGTTCTATCCTTTCATGATTGCTAGCTGCAATCCCATCCTCAAGGTCTGAAATTCTATCCCCAGCTTCGTTTAAATGTTTTTGCCAGCTTTCAGTAGAAATTTTTATTTCTTGGATATCTCTTTGAATTTGTTTCATGTATTCTACTTCTTTTCTATATTGTTCATTCAAGGCTTCTGTCATTGTCTCATGCTCCTGTACTTTTTTAATCTATGCCTTCTGTAGCTATGCTGAACAACTCCTTTATTAAGGCTGTCATTTCTGTCTTTATGTGAGAGATTATTTCTAATATGATTTCCTCTATAGCCTCATGGATTTGTTTCTTTGCTATAGGTTTGATTCAGTGCTGCTTTTTCTTTGTCTACTTTTTGTCTAGTTGATCTATCTCTTTGTGACAATGGGGCATTAATTTCCCGTATTACAATTGTGTTGTTGCATACAAATCAAACCTATTTCACTTGCTATGTTTTCAGGAATTTCAGGTATACGACTTTTAATGTCTACTATTTTAGTGTCTCCTGTATTTGTTCCTGATGAACTAGATGTCTGAGATTGCATTTTCCTTTTTCATTTTGTCATTTTCACCTTTTGGGCTAATATTTGGTTTTTCAATCCAACTATTCTCAATTGGTGGCAGTGTATAGGGTCCTACTGTGAGGTTAATGTTTATCCAGTTGCTAGGTCCCACAATGAGGAGGATTGCCAGTCACGTGAATTCCTCTTGCAGGGCTTGTTGGGTGAGTCCTGTATTTTTCCTAGGCTGACTAGCCTCGGAGTATTGGTGTAAGTCATCCCTTAGTTCCTGCTGGTACTATGTCTTCAGGTTGCTACAGGCTACCAGATCTACCTGGTACAGTGTTTGCCTCAACTGGGACTCCACTATGTCACTGGGTGTCTCATAAGCATTTTTAGATTTCCTCCAGGTTGGGAAGGCCTTATTGGCACTTTCCTCAACCCACCTGATGTTCTCTGTATGGAGGAAGGACCCACGTTCTTGCTAGGCTCACCAACGTCCTGTGACTGGAGGGGACTTTGCTACTTCTCCTGTTTACCCACTGAAGTCCTCTTTTTTAGGGGCAGACTCACCACACTGATGCAAGCCTGCTGAGGTCCTCTGTTTGGATGAGGGGTTACTGAGTCTCCCATTAGCCCAGCAAGGTTAATCTACTGCAGAAAAGGTTCTGGGAGGGGGAGGGGCAGCCAGAGATCCACAGTAGTACTAGGTTCAGTTGGTCAAGGAAGGAAGGCCAGCTGAAGACCTGCATCCTCCAAAGTCCGGAGGGTGTGGGCGCTGGGCAGCTGAAGACCCACCACCCTCCAAAGTCTGGGGAACAATGTGGTTGGGCACCCAAAGATCTACTGCCCTCTGAGGTCTGGGCAGTGAGGCAGGCCGAGTGGCCAAAGATATGCCACACTCTGAGGTCTGGGAGTCAAGGGGTCCAGGCCACTGAAGATCTGCCACCATAACTGCTACTTCATTTTCTAGTAAAATTAGATTGCAAATTTGGGCTGTGGATGGATGTGAATGAATTATTAGTCAATCAAATAATGAGTCTGACCTTCACAGGGCCAGGATTTCTGTCTTTTCTGCACTGTCTAGTTCTTTGTATTCACATAGACTTAATTAGTTTGTAAAATGCTTCATGCAGTTTGCTTCATTTTAGAAATATTTTGATATGTTTATAGATGTTTTACTATGACCTCAAATACAACTTTAAGAGCTAGGAATATAGCTTAGTGGTACAGCATCTGCCTAGTATGTGCAAAGCCCTGAGTTTAATTCCTGAATCCAAATAAATAAATAAATAAATAAATAAATAAATAAATAAATACAGTTTTAAATATTCACTATCATTTTTAGTTTGTTTAGTCTATTTCTTTAAAACTAATCAAGCACACATGGGAAAATCTAGGGGAGTTTAATCTTCAGATGATTGTGTCACAAGAAGTTAGGGTCAGAGTTCAGGTATGCTGTGATGGTCATGTTCTTTGGAGAGTACTACCCTGGGGATTTTTTCTGTATTTGAAATTATGGCAGTATAACAGATGCTAGTTTAGACCCCTGGATTTAGTAGGTATAGAAGGAGTCATTACTGATGTGTGTACTGCAGTTTTCACATTGCACAGAACACAGAAGAACTTAGAGAGGGGAACTCTGAAAGCACAGTGCACCAAAGTATTTGATTTCTTTTTTTGTCTTTTTAAAAATTTTATTTAAAGAAAGACTGAACAAAACAGAAAACAGGTAGAAATAATACATACTTTCAAAGAATAAACAGTAAGAGATCACTAATTGATATTTACATATTGTCCTCTTACAAATAGTTATTCCAGATACAAAAGTGGAACATATAAAGTGGGAATTCAAACAGTGAGACTACAACCAGTTCTGTTCAACTATCCAACAAAACTTAGTAATGTGGTTATCAATCCTATACACTTAAATATAGGTGTAGTTATCCATATCTTTATTTATGTTGAGATTAAACAAACCCAAGCCAGCTAAAATCATTCTGAACAAAGAATAATAATAGTATTGCTGGATTTTACATCATGACACTGTGGAGTCAGCACTGGATACTGTAGTGCCTTTTTTTCTTCAAAGTATTTGTTCGTTTCATCATGTGTCATAAGATCAGTTCTCATAAACTGTTTGTAGGTTCTACGCTTGCATGAGTCTTAACATGTATTTCTATCCTTTCTGTATTAGAGGGAGGAACAAAACAAAGCAAGACAGAACAAAACATATTACTATAAACACATGAAACAAAAAAGACATATAAGACTGCTGTACAAGGAGTTCTACCATGGTTATTGTGTTGTCTCTTGTTATCTTCAATAGAATTGGCTATATCATCAGACATAGTGTAATAGAATATATCAGTACATAACAGTATTAATAAAAACACAGCTATATATACTATATATATACAAAATATATTATATATATATATACACATATGTATATAGTATAAAACTTCAAAAACAGGTAGTAATCACCCAGAATATGTATCATAGTGAGTCTTGTCATCTTCGGTGTAGTTGCCTATACTCTCAGAGTTGATACTATCAATCATATCAGTTTTGAATAAAATCCGTCGATACCAAACAGCAGTCAAACAAACCAGATTTAACTAAGATCATGATAAAACAGTATAAGTCATACAGGGCTCCAGATTAAGTTAATAAGAAATTAAAAATGATTACTGTGCTAAATCCTGATATTTTTGTGATAGCTGTCTGTGCCCTCAAATCTAATGCAAGTAGACAAACTGGGACAGAATAAAATCTTATCTAAGCAGAGTGGTGTGATTAATATGGGTTTTAATTCTTGATACACTATCAATGATATCTTCTGCTGTCTTTTTAAATACTGTTCCTCATTTTTCACTCCCCTAGGGTGCACTGTGCATTTTTGGGTCTCACCAAGACCCTCGGTTTTAAATTGGCGGGGGGAACCTGCTATTACTTAAGTGGTTCCAAACCTTCTCTCTCCTGGACTTGATCTCTAATTATATTCCTTTACCTATAGAAGCCTGTCTTCCAACCTTTCCACAAACACTGGTCTAGTTGCCCCTACTACTCTCTGGTTCTGTCACATAGAGCATTGTTTTCTCATATTTGGTTTTCGGTCCATAAACTCTTTTTTCAGGTTAATTATATTTCCTATAAAGAACATCTGAGTGGCCACTACCTCCTGATCTACTCTGTCTGTGATTCTCTCTCTCTTTTTTTTTAATTTAGTATATCAAGGCCATCTACATTAGAGATTAACCTTCTCTGCCTCATTTCTGTTGTGCTATTTATTTGCCATTAGTTGTCTGCTTGTCTTCTTCATTCTGCTTTCTGCTCCATTCATTGAATCCTCTCTGCCACTGTTCCTGGAGTCCTGGTACTTTTCTCTTTCTTTAGAATGTCCTGCAGTATTCTCTGTAGAGTTGGATTGGTGGTCATGAATTTCCCCAGTTCCTCTTTGTCTTGGAAGCATCTTGTTTCTCCATTAATTTCTAGAGACAGTTTTGCAGGGTATGTCAATCTGAGTGGAGGTTATTTTCTTTCAAGGCTTAGAATATTTTGCTCCAAGCTCTTCTTGACTTGATGGTTTGGTCGAGAAGTCTGCTGTGATTCTGATGGGCTTTCCTTTATAGGGGATCTGTTTCTTGTCTCTAAAAGCTTTTAATATTCTGTTCTTATATTGAATTTCTGGGATCTTGACTATTATATACCCAGGTGTGGCTCTGTTTGGGTTGTAGCTGGCTGGAGTTCTGTATGCCTCATACATCTGAATATCATTTTCTTTTCCTATGTTTGGAAAGTTTTCCTTAATTATTTCTGTGAATAACCATTGTAGTTCTTTTGTTTATACCTCTGCTTCTTCATTCACATTCTTTATTCTTGAGTTGTAGATCCTCTTGTCGTCTTCTAGCCTTTGTGTTGTTACTGCTTGTTTCCTTGTTATTTTAAAAAAGTTTTTCTTTTCATAATCCCACATTGCAAACCTGTCCTCCAGTTTGGATAATCTATCCTTACTTTCTTTCAAGCAATTTTGCCAGCTTTCAATGGAGTTTTTAACTTCCTGGTAATCTCTTTGAATCTGCTTCATGTCTTCTATATTTTCTTTATACTCTACATTCTCTCCTTTGTTTGTGTTCCTCCATTCTTCCATCTGTGTCTTCTGAGAGGTGCTTAGCATTTCTTTTATTAATCTATTTATATCTTGCTTTACTTGGTTAAATATTTCACTTTTGATCTTGTCTATGAGGTCCCGAAGATACCTCTTTATGTCCATTGATGCTGTGTCTGATATTGCATGTTTGCTGTCCTCAAACTCTTTTGTATTTACCTTTTGTGGATCAGTGTTCTCAGGGTTGGGGACTGGGGGCTTTTTTTATTGCTTCCTCTTCTGATATTTTTTGTTTCTTCCATACAGCCATATAAAGGAGGCCCCATTCCCCTTTTCTTTCTTTCTTTCTTTTTTTTTTTTTTTTTTTTTTTGTTGATTCTTGTTCTTTTGAAGCATGCTGGCTAGGTGACCCTGTCTACTCCAGTGTGCTATTGAGGTGCAAATAAGGATGGCGTATACTGGCTCCTCCCCACCGGGTCAGCCCGTCTTCCAAGGTCTTCACTGAGCCTTAGTGTGCACAGCGCTAGGGAATTGGTCTGGGACAACCTACTGGTTCCCAACAAGGGTTGTTACCCAGGCGAAGCACATCTCACCCATTCCATCTGGGAAGGGAACAGCTGACTGAAGTCTTTGCAGTACCTGGTTTCTGCCAGTCCTCCCTGGTTCCAAAATGTCATTCCCCTTTCTGTGGAAGGGTTTTATTCCCAACACTCACCATAGGTCAATGCATGTCCCCTACCAGCTCTGCTCTCCATTGGTCTCGCCGAACTCCAACCTCAGTGTGCCCACACCTCAGTGTGACTGCCACTTAGTTGAAGCCACAGGAACCTGGGCAGTTCATGCAGCCTCATGAGTTCGGGCATGTCAGCCAGTGAATCTCAAGTTTGCTATTCCCTTCTGCCGTCACATCTCCCCACCAAGGCCTTCAGGCTTTCCAGCCACCAGCTTCATTGTGCCCGTGCATCTCTGGGTTCCAGCAATGCTTCTGGCACAGTGGAACTGGCTCTGGTGAGAGTGCCACTCTTCTGTTTAAGTTTTTCTTTTTAAAAATTCTTTCTGAGGGATTCAGTTCCCACTTTTGTTTTTTCCTGGGTCAAGGGGACCTACATTTTCCCTGCTTTTCTTCTCCAGAATGCTATATTCCAGCATCTGGGCTGTTTCTTTCAGAGAGGCTTTTTACTTTGCTGTTTATTGTTCTGCCATCTTCCCAGATTCCATATGAACTGTCGATATTTTTTTCTAAAAACCAAGTTTTATGTAGTACCAGGCATACTGACAGCTCTTTGAGTTCTATGACTTATGAAAGTTAAGGAGATGTTCAGAATAGTTCAATCTTCATGACATATATTTGAGGGGAGGCACAGATAATTGTAGGAGTGTCATGTGAGTGATTATATAAAAGGAAAGGAGGCTGGGGCACTCTGGTGTGCTGTGGGGTGTGAGTTGAAGGCCTGTACAGCACACTACCTAGCCATGGAGCCTTGGTATCCACTTGGGTCCTGGTAAGGCCCCTCACGGCAACCCTAAGCCACTGGGGAGCTTGGGCGTGCCATGTGGGATGAGCTGAAGGCCTGCATAGTGTACTCCACCTAGCTGTGCAGCTTTGGTGGTCCACTCAGAACCTGATATGGCCCTGCCCAGCTACCCCAAGCAACTGAGGAGCCTTGGTGTGTGCTTTGGGTCCTGGTAGTGTCCTGTGCAGTCACTCCAAGCAGCCAGACAGCATTGGTGTGCAATTTGGACCCTGGTAGGGCCTTTTCCAGTGGCCTTAGTCAGCCAGGGAACCTTGCTGCACCACTCTGGACCTGGTAGGGCCTGCCTACTAACCCCAAACAGCTGGAGAGCATGTGTTGGGTGGCATGAGCTGAAGTCCTGCACAGCATACTTTACCTAGTGTGCAGCCTTGGAGGCCACTCAAGGCCTGATGGGGCCTTGCACCAGAAGCCCAATCACTTGATAAGCCTCAGTGCATGGTATGGGGTATGCTCAATGTCCACTCTACATACTCCACCTATTCTGGGAGCTACTGAGTGCCACCAGATCGTGATAAGACCTGCCTAATGACCTTCACTGAGTTGGAGTAGCCCCCTCCAATATCGAAAGTCATCCTCAACCCAGGAAACAACTGAGACCTTGCAACCAGCTTCCTAGGGGAATACATGAAAATGACAAAACAAAAGAGCAAAATGCAATCTCAAACCTCCAGCCCATTCCAGAGAAAACTAGGAGACATGGATATAGAAGAAAGTATGAGTCACACACCTGAAACTTCTGAAATGATAGCAACTGAAGTAAAGAAACAATTCCATGAAGCTGTAAAGGAACTCAGATCAGAAACAATCTCCCAGGTAAAACAAGAAATGATAAATGTAAATGTAGTGCATGAAATGCTGAACACATCTAAAGAAGACATAGTTTAAAAAAAATTGAGGAGCACTGAAAAATGATGGAAACTTTGAATGAATAATATAAGAATTAGAATACATGAAACAGAGTCAGAAAGATATCTAGCAAATCAGAAATTCCACTGAAAGGTGGCAAAACCATCTAAATCAATGTAAAGATGACTTTGAGATCTCCAAGACAAAATTGCAGCTTGTGAACAGAAAAGATCTTTTAAAAACAGTAAGGAATCAAGAGATAACAATTCAACAGTTGCAGGATGATGCAAAAAAAATGTAAGATTAATAGATGTAAATGAAAAGTAGGTGACAAAACAAATGATATCAAAACACTCTTTCCAGAAATAATAGCATAAAATTTCCCAAACATGGAAAAGGAAACTGATAATTGAAGCACATAGAACTCCAATTATCCATAACAAAAATAAATCTATACTCAGACATAAAATAATCAACATCCCTGAAATTCAGCATAAGGACAGAATATTAAAAACTGTTAGAGAAATGAAAAAAATCACCTCTAAAGGAAAACCCATCAGAGCCACAGAAGATTTCTCAACACAAATAATCAAGTCAAGAAGGCCACAGAGAGAAGTATTTTAAATCCTAAAGGAAAATGACTTCCAACCCAGACTGATGTACGCTGCAAAACTATCCTTCAAATTTGATGGAGAAATAAGATAACTTGCATGACAAAGAACAGCTGAAGAATTTCATGACTATCAAACCAACACTACAAAGAATACTGAAAGATATTCCAGATAGACATAAAAATAACTATGACTTCAAGAGCACCAACAGAAATAACCACCAAGCAGGCAAACACTTATACAGGGGAAAGGTAAAGAACCAATAACAGAAAGATAACATAATGAAAATATATCACTTATAACCATTAATGTAAATGGTCTCAATGTACCAATTAAAAGAAACAGACTGGCAGAATGGATCAAGAAACAACATCGAATTATATGGTGCATACAAAAAACCCATCTAACCCAAAAGGAAGTTCATAGACTGAAAGTCAAAGGATGGAAAACAGTACTTCATGCAGCAGGAACCGTCCCTCCCCCACAAAAAAGTAAGGGTAAGCTATTCTGTTTGCACACAATGTGAATTTCAAACCAAGAATGATCAAAAGAGATAAAGGCAATCACTATTATACTAATTACTAGTATAATACTAGCTAGGGGAAAACTTGAAGAGGAAGAGATAACAGTGTTAAATATATGCATTCCAAATATGGGAATACCTAGATATATAAAACAATTATTAATAGACATGAAAAATCAAATAATTAGTAACATGATAACCACATTGACACAAGGAGATAGATCAACTAGACAGAAAAACAGCAAAGAAATAACAGAACTGAATCAAATTATGAACAAATGGACTTAGTAGAATTGTACACTGTGTTCCACCCAACAACATCAGACTACACATTCTTCTCAGCTTCACAAGGGACATTCTCTAAAGTCGACCATCCATAGAACATGCTTCAGTAAATTCAACAGAATCAAAATTATCCAATCATATTATCTGATCATAGTGCTACGAAACTAGAAATTAATGACAAAAGAAATTTCAAAAGCTCCATAAACACATGTAAAATAATAATACACTTCTGAACAATCAATGATTCACAGAGGAAAATTAAAGGAGAAATTACTATCTACAAGCAAACGAAAATGCAAATACAACTTACTGGGACCTGTGAGATTCAATGAAAACAGTCCTCAGAAGTAAATATAGTGTAGTAAATTTCCATATCAGAAAAACAATGAACATGAATAAATAACCTGATACTATACCTCAAACATACAGAAAAAGAAGTCAAGCCTAAACCAAAAGAAGGGAGGAAAGTATAAAGATCAAAACAGAAGTTAATGCAATTGAGACTAAGAAAAGAATACAAAGAATTAGTGAATTAAAGAAGTGATTCTTTGAAAAAATAAATAAAATTGATAGGCCCCTAGTCAACGTTATTTTAAAAAGGAAATTAAAAAACTCATATTTAGGCCGGGGACTTAGCTCAGTGGCAAAAGTGCCTGCTTGGCAAATGCGAAGTCATGAGTTTGATCCCCGGTACAAAAAACTTAAATTCATGCAATAAGGAATGAAAAGGATGAAATTACTACAGACCCTGTGGAAATATGGATCATCTCATCCTACTTTGGAAAACCTTTACTCTCATAGGTTTAATAACACAGAAGAAATAGACATATTTCAGGAAACATGAATTGCCAAAGGTGGATCAAGAAGATGTAAAACTACTGATAACCCAATTTCAGTTAATGAAACTGAAAATGCAAATAGAACCTTATAAAAACAAAGAAAAGCCCAGGACCTGATGGATTCACTGCAGAATTCTACAAGAAAGTAAAGGAAGATTTAATGCCAACAATTTTCAAACTCTTTAGTGAAATTAAAAGGGATGTAAGTCTCCCTAACTCACACCTGGAAATACTACCCTACCAAATAATACCTATCAACTACCACCTAGGTAGCAAATACTACTACCAAAACCAGAGAAAATCCATTAAAAAGAGAACTAGAGGTCAATCTCCCTAATGAACATAGATACAATAATTCTTATTGAAATGCTATCAAACAGAATGCATCGTCATCAAGAAGATTATACACCATGACCAAATGGGTTCCATCCCAGGAATGCAGGGATGGTTCGCCATACACATATCAATAAACGTAATCCACCATATCAGTGGAGCCAAAAATAAGAATCACATGATTATATCAATAGGTGCAGAAAAAGATTTTGATAAAGTACAGTACTCATTCATGATAACCCTATTGAAAATTGTAATAGATAGTCTTTACCTCAATCTAATAAAAGCCATCTGTGACAAACCAACAGCCAGCATCATATTAAAAGACCAAAAACTGAAAGTTTTCACTCTAAAATCAGAAATAAGACAAGAATGTCCATTATCACTACTCCTAAATAACATAGTGCTGGAAACAGCCAGAGCAATTAGACGAGAGAGAGAAATAAAAGAAATAAGGATAGGAAAGAAACATGTTAAATGATCATTATTTGCAGTTGACATGATATTCTACATAGAAGATGCCCAAAAATCCACTGAAAGACTTTTAGGTATAATAACCAAAGTCAGTAATGTAGCTGGATACAAGGTAAACACTCAAAAATCAATCACATTTCTGTACACAAAACCTCAATGAGAGAGAAAGGAGAAGCCACACCCTTCACAATAGCATCCAGATATATGAAATACTTAGGAATGAATCTAACAAAGGAAGTAAAAGATCTATACAGTGAAAATTCCAGTGCTCTGAAAAAAGAAATTGAAGAGGATTTCAGAAAATGGAAAGATATCCCTTATTCATGAATAGAAGAACAAACACTGTGAACATGGCCATTCACCCAAAATTGTTGAATAAATTTAATGTAATTCCAATCAAAATACTGTTAGCATACCTCACAGATCTGGAGAAATCATTCCTAAAATTCATCTGGAAATAGAAGAAACCTAGAATAGCAAAGGCAATTCTGGGCAACAAAGGCAAGGCAGGAGGCATCACAATCCATGACTTGCTCTGTGACTCTGTTTTAGGAGGAATTCAGTGGAAATAGTGGTGTCATTGTCATGTCTATGGGAAGCTGTGACAGGGCAGGAAAGTTCTGGTATCTGACTTAATCACCAACTCTGTACCCTTTGACAAATCTCTCATAGAGCCAAACATTGCTCATTGAATGTGATCTTAGGATAAGTGAGTGTAGAGAGAACTAGAATTGGATTTTTGAGAATTAGATTGTATTCTTACCTAACTGAAACACCTGATATGTAGAATTACTTTTATTTTATTTAGGTGTTTTGCTTTGTTTTGTTTTGAGATAGGTTCCCCCTATGTAGTTCAGGCTGGCTTTGAAATCATTTTGTAGTCCAGGCTGGACTGAAACTCATGGAGATTCTCCTTACTCAGCCTCCAGAATGCTGCGATAAGGCCTCTGCCAGTATACCTGGCTTAGAGTTGCATTTCTGAGGTCAGTTATCACTAAAAGGTGGTCAGAACTTTCATGTTTAACATTGAAGATTTTTGCCAGTAGAGTGCTTTTTTGTCAGTGCTTACCAACTTCAGGACTGGTGAATTAAGAGTACCATGGCCTTAATTATAGTGGCAGTCATTAGTGTAAAATATTTGTAGGTATTGATGGTTTAAGTGTTTACAGATGGTGCCAGGGAATTGTCAGAAAATCACTGCTCTAATGCCAGGAAAATCATGCAGTTTCGAAAATTCATGGTTAGTAATTGATATCACCGGGTGTTTTTTGGAAAAAAGCCTGCTTTTGAAGGGTTATGGAAGTAACTGTCTCCTGCCCAGTTCCTTCTCCCCTGGTGCCTCCCTAGAGGCAGCCCAAGGAAGTATTGCTGCTCCCTGGTGTTCAGGTCATTGTATACTCTAGGTGATGTTCCTCCTGAGCTCAGGTCTCTTACGAAGCTTGCTGCTCACTCTTTTCACTGGTTGGTGCCTGTAGGGTGGGTGCTAGTATGAGTTGCCCAGTCTCCTGGAGGGCAGGGTGACAACGTGCATTCCCCAGGCCTGGCTGTGTTTCCTTTCACTGCTCCCTCCCTTCTCTATGGAAGGAAGAGGACACTAGGAGATTAAAGAGACAGTGCTTCTTCCTGTGAGATTCTGGTGGTCCCCAGGTGACTTCATAGCTCAGAGCCCCTGACATCATTTCCTGCCCCTGGAAATGCCTCTTCCTGAAGCACTACCTTTCCTTTTCTGAGCTAATGAATTTGAGATACTATCTTGGCTGCATGTTTAATACCATGTCACTTTCTTGTACTGTCCTCCTGTCATTTACCAGATTTTACAGCTGAAGATTCCCTGATTTTACAGTTACACAATTCTAGTAACTTTTCAAATGATTGTTCCCAAATCAGTATTTTCAAATTTCAGTCACATTCTATCTTAGCTACTGAGGATAGAGAGGTAGTTACTAAAGGTGAAATGTGTTGTATTAGTTTACGAATCTGTCAAATTGCCACTTTGTCTGCTATGTTTTCTGTGTTATACTGATTTCTGTAAATGGAAAGCCTCCTCAAAGTTTTAAATAGGGAGATACATTCAAAATATACTAGTTCTTAGAGTGTCTTAGTAAGCCTTAGGTATCATTTATTACTTTTATAAGTCAAGTAAAAGCACAGTGACAGTATCAATAAATGTAAATAAATGGTATATATTTTGTCATGTTAATATTTTAAAGCAATCCTTTTTGTCACTGCAGTGTCCAAAATGGCCCTGAATGTATTTTAAGTAATGGGTAGGTTTTTCCTAATCTTAGGTATTCTATCTTGGTCACTCTTGAGGAAACCTGATGACATCCTTATATTCAAAACAAACAAATAAACAAACAACCTCCCCCCGCCCAAAGAAAAACCCCATATCTACTGATAGTAACTCTTACATCTTGCCAGGCAGGCACTTATGCCACTGAGCTAAATACTCATAACTCTTACATCTCATGTCTGTTACACTCCACTTTTGTCCTCTTACTCTTTCTGGTTCACCTGATCCTCAAGGACTGCAAAGCAGAAGCCTCAGCCAGTGCCCTGAATTCCTTACTGCAGTCAGCCTGGCCAACTTCAGCTTGGATGTTTCCTAGAGGCAAGAAAAGCAACTGGAGTAAAGCCCAGTGTGCCAGGGTGAAGGTGATTTGAATTCATTCACTCCACTTCTTGTTTCCTTAAGCCCAGTGGATAAAGGGAATGTGGTGATGGAGCCCTGCAAACTGAAATCAGGCATGTGCTTTCCGAAGTTCTGTTTGCCTGAAGGGAGGCAGGAAGGGAGTTGTCAGTCTGCACACAGTAAAATGTACACTGTATTCCTGTTTATTAACTTGTATGTGATATAGAGTTAGGAACTGAGCATGTGCAGTTTTTATCCTGAAATTCTCTTTACTTACTGAATATTAATCCTGAGAAAAAGTAGATGTGGAAGCAGTGAGGGGGAATGGAGGGTGACTCCTGAAGGGAGAACAGAGCTGGGGCCAGGGTGTGCTGTTGGGTGTGGGGCTATGTGTTGTGTAGCAGGCTCCTTGGAAGTTGGAGTGTGTCCCAAAGGGCCCCTCCATTCAGCGTGTGATGATGGGGAAAATGCCAGCTTTGGGAAAAAAGCCTAAAGAATAGGCCATGGGGAAGAGACTTTTCTCATGAGGAATGCTGGCTGTGGGTCGGGGACATATCTTGGTGGCCGATGACATGGAGCCCTCTTGGAGGAGGCATAAAAGGAGGAGCGGACTTCTCAGAATCTGGCCTATTGTAGGGGTTAGAAACTGTAGAGGGAGGGCTGGGGGAATCAAAGCCTGTCCTGGGGCGTGGCTTAGGACAGGCAGTGCTGAAGTAGGCCCTTCTGAGAGTCTCAAGTGGGCTTCATGGTTCTGCTGGAGAGGAAGCTGAGGATCACAGCAGCTCCTTCCAGCTTTGGAAGAGGGTGAGCAGATCTCCTTGCAGATGCAGGCCAACCCTGAGGGGAAGGAGCACGCTGGAAATGCTCTCTGCCAGATTCGCTTTTCGTGACACTAAGAGTGGCAGGATCTTGGCCTAACAGGGAAGCCTTCAGCTCCATTGCACATAGGATTTGTTTGGTGTGAGCGTTTTCCTTCCTTAACTCCCGGAGGTGTCTTTCAGCGATGGTGGCTGCAGCCCAGTTCTTATGGGCTTCTTTGTCTCTGCATGGAGGTCACTTGCCTTTGGTAGAATTGAACAGTCTTCTCCTACTCCTTCTTGCATATCTTGGCCTCTCTTCCTGTAAGTCTCCAGCTCTTCAGCAATGTGGTCCACCTCTCCTCTTCCAGTATGAACATTTTGTGTTCCTGCTCTGCCTGGACTTTGGCTACAATCTCAGTTTGTGGCAGCTCAGCACTGTTTGGTGGTGAACTTTGGTGCTCACTGTGAACTTTTGCTGAAGCTTCTGGTGCTTCCCTCACAGCTGTGCATTTGCTGACTGCAGAGATGCTTGTTGAGTCTGGAGGTGTTGCAGAGACTCTGCCAGTTCCTTCTTATTTTTCTCTGCTTCCAAGAGTTGAGTGCAAAGTTGGTTTCTTTGTTCTTCTATGGTCTTTAAGGACACATTTAACTGAGCACCATAAACCAGTTTCTTTAAAGGCACTTTTGGCTGATGACTTAAGTCAGGACCATTTTCCAGTTGACTTCCTGCTGTGAGTTCTCAGTCTGTGTGGTGTCTTTTGGGATCTCAGAAGCCCAGTCTTTCGTGATGATGAGCAGGCACTCAGAGCCTTGACATGCTTTCCTTTCTTCCAAAGCAGTTGTTCTGCTTGAGCCTGGGAGTCTTGCAGTGTCCTTTTCTGCGAGGTGATTTCAGCTACTCATTCCTTCCGCCACTGAGCTTCCTGGAAAAGCTGTGAGTGGCTTTCCTGGGTTGGGCTTTCTCACTCAGAGCATCGCCATAGCTCTCTAGAGCTACTGTTTGCACATGTTCAACAGGGTTGGCTTCAGCTATTTCAAATGTGAGTGATGTTGATTCCTCTGCTAGGGTCCATATCCTGTTGGATATCTCTGCCATCTTCGACTGCTGTCGTCAAAAACATTCTGATTGCTCTTCTTTGAGCTTCTTGAAGAGGAAAAGTATCTGCCCTGGAATCTTGGCTCTGTCCCTCAACCCCTTCTTGTAGGCTGCCTCCCGATGCTGTGCTTCCCTGGCCTCTTCTTCTAGGTGGGTCTCCTTGAGAGCTGTCTGTAAGGTTTCATGTTCTTTTTGAAGCTGGCTGAGTTTGTTCAAGTGTTGGCATTTTTGCTTAAGAGTCCTTCAAGTGAAAGAGCGAGCCGTTTTTCTCTCCTCACTGCAAACCGACTTCTAATAGAACAAAAAATTCTCCGTGAAATTAAGAGAGGGGTCAAATGACCCACAGTGGCTGGCCACTCCATGGCACAAGGCTGTATGAGCAGTTTCCTGAACCACAGTGCTGGCCTGGAATGTTCAGTGTTTGGTCCAGAACCTAGCAACAGGAGCAGCCCAATGCTATGCTAGTTAGGGGGTGAGTTGAGGGGAACATGGGGAAGCTGGATCTGTCAACCATCATGGGCTCTGTTTTCCTGTGCTGAGAGATCTTCAGGGGCTCTTACTTTGCTCTCTGTCTGGGAACAGCCCACTGTCACACATCCCCACAAGCCTGTGATGTGCCCACCCTTACCACCCACCTCTTTCGATTGGTTACATCAGGGTTGGTGGTGTTCCATGGGGGGCGGAGAAAATCAGTGTTCAGATAACTCTGCACTGTGTCTGTCAATGTCTAAGAAGTACAGCTTTCAAAGACACATAGCCTAAAATACTGCCAGACCACATATGTCATAAGTCATTGAAATTACCTTGACAAGAAAGAAAAGCCCTTTGTTTACCTAGTACTATGGTTGGTTTCTTCTGCCATTCTATGTTTTAGTCTCAAATTTATCCACAGACGCAAACCTGGATTCAGTGCTATGTCTTGATTTTCCACGTCACATGTTCTTGTGTGTGCTCTGGACCTCTCTATTTATTCTCTTTCCATCTGGGGCTCATTTTCCTTTGTCCATCCCTTCTTTATTTCTCTTTGATATCCTTACTTGAAATGGTATTGTCATTCTATACACCCTGCCTAGCTGGTTTAATCAACTTGCGCATTTTTAAACTATCATTTCCTATCTCTCACCTCTATACCACCATCCTCGGTCATCCCTGGTATAGTTTAATATTTTGTCTTCCTTCCTGCCATTGGACGATGTGTTCATGCAGAGCAACACTGCATGCAAGCAAATTCATCACCTTACCCTCAGGACTTTGGAGCACATGGAACAAAGAACTGCTTGTCGGGCAAAGGGCAAAAGACTAATGAAATCTGTGGATAAGAAGCCTAGCAAGCAGCAGCCACTGCACACCTGCTTTTTCACACATCCATCTGCTTCTTTCATGTACCAAAATCTCCATGTAAACCCTAGATTCAGGCACCTCTAAGACATCCTTACTTTTGAGCTTCCCTCCAAACCTGAGGGGTTTTCTTGTTCTTTCTAATGAACCACACCTGCTCTGTTCCCCCACCGCTGTTTTTTGACTTCATTCTTCTATCACCCTCAAGACTAGAGCCCAGGAAGAGAAAACTGGCTGCATCTTTGGTGCCCAGCATAGGCTTGACTTCTTTTTATTTTATTTTTATTTTGAAGTGAATAAAACCAAATGAGAGAAAACAAAATAGGGTCAGTCAAAACAAAACAATGCACACAGTAAATGACTTAAAACCAAAATACAAGGTGATCAACAATGGTTATCATAATGCCTCTTGTCATCTTCAAAAGAATTGCCCATATCAGTAGGCACAATAAAATTGAACATAACAGTACAGAACAAAATCAAAGAAAACAAAACATTGGAGACATTATAGGACTTCAAAAGAATATAATGGTCAAACCAGAAGGGGCATCATAGGGAAACTTATTGTCTTGAAAGTAGTTGCCTTATACCCTCAGACTTGATACTATCAAACAAAACAGATTCTAGTAAAATCAGTCAAAACAAGACAGTGATCAAACAAAAGAGACTCAAATAAACTTAGTCAAAACAAGACAGTGAAAGCAATACAGGGCTTCAAATTAAGTTAATAGGAAATCAAAAATGGTTACCATGTATATCCTGCTATCTTTCGAAAGCTGTCCAAGCCATCAAAACTAGTACAAGTTGATGAACTGGAACAGAGTATAGCCAAACTAAACAGAGTGATGAAAATAATGTGGGTTTCAAATCATGATACAAGATTAACAGTGTCCACTGCCTTCTGTTTTTAGACAGTTCTTCCCCTTTCACTTTTGCAGGGTACATTGTACATTTTGTATTCTATTAACTCCTTATTATGTTTTAGATTAGGGAGGTAACCCACTATTCACCTAAATGGTTCTGAACCTTTTAACCCCTGAGCATGATCTCAAGTTGTATCCATTTACCTGCAAGAGCCTCAAGGATTTCCTTCCTTATAGTTGAGTAGCTCTCTATTGTATAAAAGTGTTATGTCTTTGCAACTTATCTGCAGCTGATGGGCAAGGTAACCCCACTTTTTTCTGGTTCCCTGTTACACAGAGCATTATTTTCTCATCTTTGACTTCAGTTTATAAACCCTCTTTCAGGTTAACTATATTTCTTATATAGAGCATCTTGATGTGCCTTATCTCTGGATCCACTCTGCCTGTGTTTCTTTTTATTAATGTATTGAGACCATCTGTATTAGTGATTACGGCCAACCTTCTGCGCCTCATCTCTGCCATGCTATTTTTCTGCCTTTGGTTGTCTACTTTTCCTCTTCATTCCACTGTCTGCCCTGTTCAGTGAGACCTCTCTGCTGCTATTCCTGAAACCATTATCTTGTTTCTCTATCTCCAGAATGTCCTTCAGTACTTTTTGTATGATTGGATTGGTGGTCATCAACTCCCCGAATTCCTCTTTGTCATGGAAGCATCTTGTTTCTCCATTAATTTTGAGAGATAGATTTCAGGGTATATCAATCTGGGTTGGAGGTTATTTTCTTTCAGGGCTTGGAATTCTTCGCTCTAATCTCTTCTTGATTTGATGGTTTGTGTTGAGAAGTCTGTCGTGATTCTGATGGGTTTTCCTTTATAGGTGAGCTGTTTCTTTTCTCTGACAACTTTTAATATTCTTTGCTTGTGTTAAATTTCTGGGGTTTTGATTATTATATGTCTGGGTGTAGATCTATTTTGCTTATAGCTCGCTGGAGTTCAGTATGCCTCATACATCTGAATATCATTTCCTTTTCCTATGCTTGGGAAGTTTTCTGTAATTATTTCTATAAATAGTCTTTGTATTTCATTTGTATTTACCCCTGCCTCTTCACTCACATTTTTTATTCTTAAGTTATACTCTTGTCATCTTCTAACCTTTGTATTGTTTCTTCCTGGTACCTTGTTATTTTTAAGAGATCTTCCCTTTCATGATCACAAGTTGCAAACCTGTCTTCAAGGTTTGATAGTCTATTTTTAGTTTCTTTCAAACAGTTTTGACAGCTTTCAATGGAGTTTTTAATTTCCTGATAATCTCTTTGAATCTGTTTCATGTATTTTAATTTTTTTATATTCTTCATTGGAGGTTTCCCTCCTTTTTCTATGCTCCTCTTTTCTTCCATCTGTGTCTCCTTGAGTGATGATTAGCATTTCTTTTTTCTTATATCTTCCTTTACTTGTATTAGAATTTCTGTTTTAAGTTCTTTTATAGTTTCATAAAATTGTTTCTTTATGTCAGTTGCTGTTGCTTCAGAAACTGCAGGTGTGCAACTCCTGATCTCTTCTGTGTTTACTCTTCTGGGCCAGTACTGCTTGGGTTGGAGGCTGGAGACTGCCTTTTGTTTCTTCCTTTTGTCATGTTCCTGGTTTCTTCCAGATAAGTGGGTAGTGGAGTCCTGGGCACTTCCTGTATTGGTTATAATTACTTTGAAGCATGCTGGCTAGGAATTTCTGTTTTTTGCTGCTTCCCCCAATCTGCTGGAGTATAAGCAGTGGTAGGGCAGGCTGGCCTCTCCCTTCCAAGCTGGTTAACCACTGGGAGTCTTCAACATGTCAGTGTGTGCCACATGGGTGGGGTTGGTTAGGGATAGCTTTAGGGAGACCTCAACCTTGACTATTGGATCACTCAGGGGTGGGACTCAGTCCAGGGAATTTTCCCCAGTCTGCTCTGCACTAGGAGTGGCTGAATGAAGCCAACTAAAGTTCTGGTTCCAGGCTTATCCTGCCCAACTCCAAAATGGCATCTGGCCAATCACCCACTCAGCAGGAGGACTAAGTCCCCCACATTTACCGCCAGCCAGTGCCGTTCTTCATTCTACTGCTCCCCTCACCACTGTGTATTCCCACTGAGGCCTTCGGGCTTGCCAGCCCCCACATTCACTGTGACCAGCATCTCCAGATTCCAGGGGCACTTCTTGCACAGTGGGACCAGCTCCAGTGAGAATGCATTGGGCTACCTCTTGTTTAAGTTTTTCTTTTCTGTTTTAAAAAATTCTCTCTGTGGGTTCAATTCTCACTTCAGTTTTTTCCTGGGTTGAGGGGACCCATTTCTTTCCCTCTAGTCTTCTCCAGAATGCTATATTCCAGCATCTGGGCTGTTTCTTTGAGAGAGCCATTTTACTCTGCTGCTTACTGTTCCACCATCTTCCAGAATCTGGGGCTTGACTTCTTTGTGGAGATGAATGTGTGGCAAAACAGTCGGATCCCACACATGGTCTCCTTCTTCCCTGTCCTTTTACATTCTAAGACATGGAGCTCTCTTCTGGAAAGTTGAAAACTACCAGATCAGCTGCAGAGGTCAGGCCCATAATGTCCAGCTTGCAGTTCTCCATGAGGTGAAAGAACCTCTTGGTGCTCTCCAGCTGTCCCTTTTCCAGGGTGAACTGAGACCATGCTATCAGAGCCCTCTCAGAAGTCTCCATGAAGAGTTGGGCCACAGCCTAGGGATTTTCTTTCTCTGATAGTATGACAGATCCCACTCCTTGTTCAGATGGGTCTTGATACATTTATGGGTCTAGAAGGTGGTTAAAGTCCTAGCCCATATCCTGGGCTCCTCTGACCTCTGATGTGGCTATTGCCTGGGCCTCTGTCCTAACATTCATAGAACCTATGTCTACCGACCAGTCCTCTAGATTTTCTGAGAAAAGTTTGTTAAGACAAAGGTCAAAGTTAAAGAAGTGTTCCTCAGGGCATGTTATCATCCAACCTACTGGCAGTGGGCCTTGGTCTTCTCTGGCATCTCCTGCAGGGCTCAAGGGGACCTAATTTTGGAACCCCCTCAACCACTTCCTTCACACTTTGGTACAGCGACTGCCACTTCTCCAAACAAAAGCCACTTTGTACCACTGTCTTCTCCTCTGGAGGCTGAGTTAAAAGATATACTCTAAAGAGCTCTCTATAACTGCCGGCAGCCATGAAGATATATTTAGTCCAGAGCTTTCTATCCACCTTTAGTGTCAGTCCCTGGGAGGACCCTCCCAAGACATGATGTCATCACATGGCACAGGTGACTCTGCCTGGCCATAGGAGAAGATTTCTATTCTTGCTGTTGCAAGCAGGAAGAGGATGAGGAAGAAGAGAGAGTAATAGAAGTCACAAAGGGCTGCCCTTGTTACCAAACTTCTCTTCCAGAGAGTAGTTCTGAGATTTGGAAGGAGCTTATTTCTCCATGAGTTGTGTTCTCTATTGAAAGCAGCTTGACATAATATCTAACACAGGGGAACAGCTCTCAATGGAGCAGATTCCTCTAATAGCTATAGTACAGTGCACTGTGAGGAGCCTGCTCTGTGGTTTATCTTCCAACACTAAAATAAACTGTCAGTGTAATAATCATTCTTTAAACAGTCATTGGTTTCACAATGTACAAGGTTTTTTCTCTTTCCCTTTCTTTTTGGAGTTATCTTGTTACCAGAGAACTCTTTTGTGATTCACCAAAAAGAAAAAGTGATAATTTTTCACTGCATAAAATGTTCTAAGTATCTATTTATAGTTGTGCACCTAGAACTATAACTGATTATGATAGTGCGGCTGGCCAATACATCTACGCATGTGTCCTAATTTAAAACTAGCTGCTTTCTGTGTGCTTTGCTAATTGTTGGTCATTTTAATCTGACCAAGATACCTACACCTGCTTTGCTGAAGGTTTTAAGGTTGTATCAACTGTTTTTTCTTTTATTTTTGCCCGTATGAACTTGTGCTGTTTGCATCTTCTGTGTAAAACAGGTTATATATGTGTTTGGGAATAGCCAAACTCACTTAAGACGTTACAGAATGAGGCCTGATGGTCTTGAAGCCTACAAGGGACTTCAGATAAAACCTTAAAGTTTGATAACATAAAGGTTATGTGATTCAGATTAATGTAGATGTTTCTGTATGTCAATTTTCAGGTATGTATTCTGCTTATTTTGGCTTATAAACACTCACAATACTAGCCTAAATGCTTTTTGGCTCACATAGCTTAACAGTGGTCTAATTTAAATCAGTGGATAAAATAAAGATGTCTTTAAACTTGGTGACATCTTCACTTTTTTTCTTTTTAGTATACATGCACACATGTGATTTAATGGAAAAAAAGCCCAGTATGACCCACTTAAGGCTGGTTTCTTTGTGTGTCTCACAGTTGACTGCCCATGTGCACTACTGTGGCTGAACCTGCAAAGGAAAGACTAACAGAGAAACTGGGTCTTGCGTATGATCAGGCTAGTATGCCATTTGTGAACCGAAATCCTAAGAAGAGGTACAAATACTGATATCACATGCACAGACCACTGATTCCTTTTCCTGTACTCAGCCTTTTCCATGCTTTAATCTTGTTCTTTTTAAAAATTGTTTTTTAAAAAAGCAAACGGAAAAAAGGGTAGAAATGATACAGAATTTCAAAAAATAACATTAAGAAAAAAATAATAAGAAATCATCACTAGTTGATATATTACATATGGCTATCTCAGAAGTAGTTATTCAAGTAACTTAATCTTGTTCTTTATCCCTAAGCTTCCCTTGGGCATCTAGATTTGAGAGTTATGTCTCCTCACACTTGGGTGACTCGTAAATAAATATTTTGTCTTTTTCAGTACTTGTAATTTTAGTGATTGATATATTGTGCAGCAGGCAAAGTGTGTCTGGTCCAGAAGCATCCTTTCTCCCTGAATTTTAGCTCCTTGCAGGTCCCGAGAGACTGTAGATGAGTCCGAGCACATTCTTCAGTCGCTCATCACAGAGAGTGTCCCCAGGCATTTTCCCATTGCTCAGCACTGCTGACTATCTGTGCATTATCTCAGCATTTATACTGTAGAAACAGTAGCTGATCTGGAAGACATCTTATCCTGCAAGTAACTTCTATAGAAATGACCAGACTTCTGTTTATCTTTCTCTGTAGTTTGGCTTCCATTGTGAGAACCTGCCTTTTAGAGATGCCTGCTACTTGATTTTTCAATGGAAGCTGTGGATTGGCATTTATGGGGGGAGTTCTGGTTTAAAAATTATTAAAAGATCTTTGTCAATGGAATTTCTCTTTTAACTTCCCAAAGAAAATGCTCTTCTAGTCTCTTTTCTGGTTTGGGGGACACCTAATATTTAACTGCTGGAAACACTACTCTGGTCTTGTTTGTACTTCATTGTAAGAGTCTCAAGATCTGATTCTAGCATAAATAACATAAGTGTATCGTTGAGTAGCTTGGTCTCAGTCCATTAATTTATAATCTCCAAATTAGGGTGACTTTTAGCTATGTGTCTGCGGTGAGGGAAAACAATTTTCTTATATAATTGCTCCTGGGCTTGATATTCTTAGGTTAGGAGAGAAATGGCTTGAAAATGGACGCTCAAAACTGCGTTTGGTAGAATTTAATTCAGAGTCATCAAAATAAACTGTTCCCAGAATTCCTGGGCACAGCTTTGGAGAGAGTTCCCATGGTTGTTCTATTCTTTTTGCAGTTTCCTCCTACACTGCCTGTGGGTTTTTTCCTTACTTTTCTAAAGTAATTTTGTTTTCCATTGAGTGCAGTTCAATTCTCTGGCAATGATGTATTTTATTTATTTAACTTATATATTAATAGAATTTCATAAACATGTTAATGGTAGAAATGATGGATTCAGTAAGGTATTCCCATACATTTCTACATCATGAATGGATCATTTCTGTGGACCCTTTTCCTACTCTCCTTTTCCTATTTCTAGCCCTGGTAATCAGTCTCCTATTTCCAGGAAGGTTATTTTTTGTTGTTGTTTCTATATATGTGAGGACATATGATCATAGCTGTCCTCTGTATGATTTAATATGATGTTCTCAAATTCTATCCATTTTTAAAGAAAGGCCTGAAGATTGTATTATATCATCATGATTTTGATATTTGTAGTGTGATAATGTTCTTGCTTATTAGTTTGTTGTTTGTGTCCAAGTTTTTGTTTTTTATCATCACCCGTGTGAAACACACAATAATCACATTCCCCTTGAGGAGCTGGTACATGGACATAACACATCTAAGTCTTTATTTATCCTTTCCCTTTCCTCTCCCTTCTCTCTCCTTCTCATTTAAGAAGATCTGTCTCCCTAATTCCTATCATCTGTGTTTTATTTTGCTCTTTGTTTATAGTTGTACTTCTGATATAGGAGAAACCATTAAATATTTGAGTTGTATCTCTTTTTCTGAATGAAGTTAGACTAGGTCTAACTGTTGAAAATAACTAACTCCAGTTAATAAAAATAAGTGTGTAACTGTGTTCTTTATGTAATGTAAAGCCTTATAGTTATATTACATTAGGTAACAAAGATAAAGCTAATGTGTTGTTTCTAAGTAAAGTGAAGTTCTGAAACATCAATTGCTTAATATACATTTGAAGATGCTTAGCTTCTTTAATTCTGTCAAAGGACAGTATACTTTTGGTTCTATTCATAAATGTATCTCATAAACTTTTGGTATATGGGTTAATGATTTAAGATTTATTTCTAGATCTTCTCTAAAATGTAAGGTGATTAAGAATTAAGTATTGTAATTAACATATGTAATTCTATATGCAAAAGTTCAAAATATAAGAGTTTAATGAAAGAATCTATGTAAAGGGAAATTTGTTTTAATGAAAGAAAAATAATTTTGTCTGAATTCAATGATTTTATAAACATTGGTTAAAAATATATTCAAGAATCAAGGCAGAAAGAAAGCTATAATGAACATATGCTTTTGGTGAGCAAAATTACTTTAAGTAAGTTCAGCAAGTTATAAGTTTATACAGGAATAATCCATTGAAAGACTTCTCGATGTAGTAACCAAAATCGTTAATATAACTGATATATGGTAAATACTCAAATATCAATCACATTTCTGTACACAAACAAAAAACTCACTGAGAGGGAAATGAGGTACCACACCCTTCACAATAGCATCCAAATAAATGAAATTCTTAGAAATCAATCTAACAAAGTAGCAAAATATCTATACAGTGAAAATTCCAGTACTCTGAAAAAAAGAAATTGAAGAGGATTTCAGAAAATGGAAAGACATTCCTTGTTCACAGATAAGAAGAACAAACATTGTGAAAATGGCCATTCTCCCAAAATTGTTGTACAGGTTTAATGCAATTCTAATCAAAATACTATTAGCATACCTTATAGATCTGGAGAAATCATTCCTAAAATTCATCTGGAACCAGAAGAGACCTAGAATAGCAAAGGCAATTCTGGGCAACAAAAGTAAGGTAAGAGTCATAACAATCCCTACTTTGAAATCATACTACAAAACTACTATGACAAAATCAGCATGATACTGGCATAAAAACAGACCTGAAGATCAATGGAATAGATTAGAAGATACAACCATAACTGCAAATGCACTCAGTCATCTTATCTTTGACACAGTGATCAAACACTGAAAGAAAGGCAGCCTCTTTAACAAGTTTTACTGGAAAAACTATCTTTTCATATGCTGAAAACTAAAAGTAGACCTATGCCTATCACCATGCAGTAAAATGTATCAAAAATCTTAATACTAAAACAGAAGCACTGACTCTCCTGGAAGACAAAGTAAGTAGAAATCTTGAAGACATGGGGGTAGGCAGAGATTTCATTAAGAAAAGTCAAACCACATGGGAAATACTTCCCAGAATCAACAACTGTACCACATCTTACTAAAAAAGTTTTTGCATTTCAAAAGAAATCTCCAATAGAGTGAAAAGAAAACCCATAAATTGGCAAAAAAAATCTTTGTCAACTGTCCCGCAAACAAAGGACTTCTATCTAGAACATATAAAGAATTAAAAATAATCAGGGCTTCAAAATTTAAAGACCCAATTCAAAAATGGGAATCTGAGATGAATAAACACTTCTCAGCTGAAGAAATGCAAATGGCAAATAAATATATCAAAGAATGTTCAGCATCATTGATCACTAGAGAAATGCAAATTAAAACAACATTAAGATTCTATCTTACTCCAGAATGAATGACCAGGATCAAAAAAATAACCAGTATCAAATGCTGGAGAGGCTGTGGGGAAAAAGGAATTCTTCTGCACTGCTGGTGGGAGTGTAGACTGCTGCAACTACCGTAAAATTCAATGTAGAGGTTCCTCAAAAAGCTTGGATTGGCGATTCCATTTGACCCAGCTGTTCCACTTCTGGGCATATTTGCAGAAGGGTTGTAAACATCATACCACAGTGATATATGTGCACCCATGTTTATAGTAGCACAGTTTGTAGTAACCAAATCTCGGAAACAACTTAGACGCCAATCAATTGAGATATGTATGAAAAAGATGTAATATTTTTATACAATCGAATACTACTCAGCTATAAATAAAGATCACATTGAGGCTTTTATGGATAAATGGATAATTGGATGAGACTTGAGAGACCATACTCATAAGTGAAATAAATAAAATCATGGGCAAGTACTGTATTGTTTCCCTGGTGTAAGACATGGAAAGAGTAAATAAGATCTAAAGACTTCATTAATATTGTAAAAGGGTTAGAAACTGCTCAAAGGGAAAAAATTACTCAGTGGAAAGGAGAAAAGAAGGAAGAGAAAAGGAAATAATGTAAATTTGTCTATATACATGAGATAGCAAAGATGGTTGTACTACTAATTATATTCTTGGAACAAAACAGTTAATGTTCATAGGATTAGATCATTTTTGCATGTCTCTGCCTGGTAATCTGAGTAACTCTTTTGAAGATAACTGTGCAAAATAACCTTTGTTAAGTTCTACTACCTTGTTTTGGAAGCCTATATTGTTATTGTTTTGGGTTTTTTGTTATTGTTGTTCATTTGTTTCTTTTGTTTATTGTTTTTCTTGTGTTTTGTTTTTCCCTCTTTAAAATAAAAAAAAAGGAAAGGATAAATTACTGAGGGAAGAGAAGAGTAAGAAGATGAGGGGGAAGTTGTTAGATTCTGCCTTCCCTAGTGTTACCTGTCTTACCCTCTGTAAGGAGTCCTCTGTGTTCCAAGACCGTCAGGTTTGTTTTCTTGTGTTGCCTTTTCTCCTAGGTTACCACTGTGAGCCCTACAACAACCCTGCAGACTTCATTCTAGATGTGTTAAGTGGAAACTCCGCTATTGTAGTAAACCAAGAGGGAGAAAGCTCTGAAGGTATGTGAATTTTTTGGGTTCACAGGGGTGTTGCCTAGCTGGCTTATCTAAAATTCATTAATGTAGTGACTCATTACCACATGATTTTATAAATTTCTGTTAATGCATTGTTCTGATACCAGTCATCAGATAGCATTGTTGTCTATGAGTGGTGTAGGTATTTTGATTTAATTGGTAAATGAGCATTTATATAACATTGCCAATTGTAAGGGGAGTTTCCATTTAAAAACAAAAATGTTCATTTTGTGTGTGTGTGTGTGTGTGTGTGTGTGTGTGTGTGTGTGGTACCGGGGATCAAACTCATGACCTCACACTTGCCAGGCAGGCTGTTATGCCTCTGAGCTAAATCCCAGCCCCATTCATTGTTTATAGTATTTTTAAAATAAGACATTTGGGATTTTTTATATTTGCACATAGTAGAAAGTATGGACTGAAGTTTTATAATAAGAATTATAAATTTGTATGGTAACAAGTCTGTTTTAAGAATTGACATTCAAATTGTTAGAAAAAAGATCAGTGATTATTGCATACTCATAAGATTATGTAGTAGCCAGGTCAGATAGCTGTCTTTTTCTCATGTGTAATGACAGAGCTAGTGATTTCTTTTTGTACACAAGTTTTCACATTAAGATGTTATCCAATAAAAAGTCAGAGAAAACTGTTAAATCAGTTATTTTATTCCTGTCTTTAATGTTTCTTGTATTCATCTATTTTTATTCCAAAGCCAGAGAGACTGAAGTGTTTTATAAGAGAAACAAACCAGCTGTAGAAAACTTAGTCAACCTTTATGCCAACTCATCCTTCTACAAAGAAATAAAGGATGAATTAGATAATTCCAACTTCCCAAGAGGTCAGAAGAAGAGGATTTCAGCTTTCAAGATCACTTCTACTACCTCCTTCTGGCATCAGCTCAGATGTATTATGAAACGTTCATTCAGAAACTTGCAAGGTTTTCCTCAAGTCACTATAATTCAGGTAATTCAGCATATTTTTTCAATGTGATGTGAAATATTCATGTTGAACCAACTTGTGTGTGTGTGTGTGTGTGTGTGTGTGCTGAGACAGGATCCCAAAATGTAATTAAGTCTGGCCTTCAACTCACTGTGTAGCGCAAGCTGGCCTTGAATGATCCTCCTGTGTCAGCCTCTGAAGCGCTGGGATTACAGATGTGCTTCACCATACCCTGCTCAGCAGTTTGGTTCTGATGTGGTCTATTTAAGGATTATGTTTATCTCCTATGCACCTTACCATTTATTTGTCATCCCTATTCCATTTGGGACCTAGAAACAATCAGTAGGATGAAAAAGCACAATTAAGTTTCTATATAGAGAAAGCTTTTGTTAGTTGCTTCTTGCACTATCTAACTCATAATTTTTGTTGATTCAGATGAACTGTAATGGATTATCAGAGCAAAAAAAATCCCCCCAAAATGTAAAGCACCATCAGTCATGTTTGGGATATTCTAGAAACTGCAATTATATTCAGGAATTCCTTCCACAACTTTAACATAATATCTTATGTTGCCTTTTGAGATTTTAATACAATAGTGAACAAAATGAGTAAAGATAAAATCTCTGGTCTCACAGAAATTATTTTCTTATGAGGGCAGAGAGATGGTAGCTGAATGAAAAATAAAGTATATTGCATGTCAGATGGCAAACAGGACTGCAGAATGTTTGATCAGAGATGAGGGGCAGGGGCTAGAGGGAGAGAGTGACATCAGGATAAGGCTTGCTTGCAATTGAAGCCAGGAGACGAGGGAACCCATGGCAGCAAGTGGTCTTGAAGGTAGCTTAGGCTGTTTACTGTCTGAGAAAAGAGATTTCATGCCAAAGGATGTGTGCTCCATAATTGATTTCCTTATTCTGAGGGTTTCATATTTTGAAATTCTTAGATACCCAAATGAGTGTGTAGTTTGTACATAGGTAGTAACCAGATGTAATAAGGCTATTTACGGGCAGATTAAGTCACTTAACTACAATGAGATCATGTCCTTGCCTGATTTTGGATGACTCTGTGGAAGTTGTTTATTAGTCCTTTTTTTGGGGGGGGGGATTTTACTTTTTTTTTTTTTGTTGTTGTTGTTATCTTCTTCTTCTTATTGTTGTTGTTTTTTTTTTTTTTTTCTAATATTGGTCTGCTTTTTGTCTCTGTGACCAAGCACCACACATAAACAGCTTATAGAAGGAAAAATGTGTGGCTAAGATTTGCAGGGGTTTCAGTCCATGATTGTATAGTACTGTTGCTCTGGGTCTGAAGTGAGGCAGAAGTCACAGCAGAAGGGTTTGATGACAGCCTGATAGCAGCCTTGAAATAAAGAGAAAAGGAAAGAACGGTGAAGAAGGAGCCAGGAACCATGCATAGCAGTCAGGATCAAGCCTTGGAACCAGGCCCAGTCTCTTGTTTCTATTACCTTCCAGTAGTGCCATGAAATCACAATCTCATGAATGAGTTAGTCCACTGATGAATTTAGTGCCCTCATGATCTAATTGTGTCTGGAAACACCCACAGACTTACCTAGCAGTATGCTTAACTAATGTCTTTGGCAGTCCTGCATCTATCAGTTTGACTATCATGAGTAACCGCAAACCTTTGTCACAGATCACTGGTTCTTCCAGCTCATTTCTTTATCATCTATAAAGAAATTATTTTAGGTTGTTTTGGGGTTGTTATTTTTAGTATATGTCATTGAGTTGCTATTGAGTTCTAATAGCATGTTAGTCTAATGAAATTCTATGGACACATGCACCATAATTTTCTTATTGAAGTTTGTCACTTTCCAAGTGTATCTGAGAGCCTTCACTCCTGTGTGAGTCATAGTGTCAGACACTGCAGTGTTGGTGGTTATTTGATTAGGCACTTCTGTGAGAACGTGAACACTTTTGTGTCCTGTCAACCCAGGACAAAATTTCATTCTTTGCAGGAGATTTGATGCCATTTGGAAAAACGTTTTAAGAATTAAATCCATCAACTGGGGTTACCCCATTGTTGAACACTGACATGATGTAATGAGCTGATTTTTCCTGTAATTTATGTATTAGGTTGCTCTTATTTGCCTGTAGAAGTGGTTTATAAGTGTCTTGTCCAAGACACATATGTGGTAGTTCTAAGCAGTGTCTTATTAAAATCCATCTACTTCAGTCCCCCTGGATTGTGAGTGGTTTGCCCCGAGGCTTCCTCATGATGCAACCACCAGGCCCATTGCCTCCAGGATTCAAGTTCAGCAACCTTGCTTCATCAGTGTGCTCAGTTCCACAAAGGGAACACAGCAAAGCTCAGAGAAGCAGATGTCTGTAACATAAGGTTGAGACCTTGATTCTCCCTGAGCTTAGTGGGACAACTCTTACTTTGTAAATATTGGATGATTACCTTACTAGTGGACAATCCCATTTTGAGAATAGACTAGATAGCAAATATTTTAGACTTCACAGGCCATACATGGGATTTGTCTCAGGTAGTCTACCCGGCTATTTTAGTGTGAAAGCAGCCATAGCTAATATATAAACAAATGAATATGTCTTTCTCTCTTTCTTTCTTTCTTTCTTTTTTTCTTTGATACTGTGCTTGCCAAGCAGGTGCTTACTCCACTGAGCCAAATCCCTGGTTATTCTTTATTTGAAAAAAAAGTTATGATGTTATGCTAGACGGTGACATTTGAGTTTCAAATAAATTTGATATTGTAAGGATATTACTCTGTACATTTCTAAGTCTGAAATAATAATTATTCTCTATGTTGTTAGGTATGAAAGCCATTTTAACTTTCAGACAGAACAAAAATATTTGGCTGTCGCTTAGTGGCCTATGGGTAGCATTTTACTGACTTGCAAATACACTAGGACTTTTATTTATATTTTAATAGAAGTATGCTGTATATATTTTTAAATCTGTTTTTAATGTAGAATTACGAAAAATTTTATGATTTCGTGCCAAAAAATACTGTATCTGTTGTCTTATGGCTTGAAGTAGTCATTTACATGGCTCAAGTTGTATTAGAAGGTTCTTGGAATGAATAGATTTTCTGAATAGGAAGATTTAGCATTTGTTTAATGGGTGAGGGGCTTTCTAATCAAATTAATTTGTTAAAATTTAGCATTAATTTCTCAGTGTTGTCATTTCTACCAGCATATTACAAACCTACAATGGGTTCTCCTTTTTTCTGGAGACAGTGTCTCCCTATGTTATCCGGGTGACTTCAGTTTCGTCTCAATTAAGGTTGAGACAAACCCAAGTTGGTCTCAAAATTATTTCTCCTGTGTCTTCAGCTTCCAAGTGCTGAGATTATAATGAGCCACTACATTCATATTTTTAATAAAAGCTAGAAAAATCACTCAACATATTTTAGAGTGATCCATGTGTTGAAAATATGCTGGAGACCAAATTCCCAAATCTCCTAGATGGTGTCATTTACGCTGTTGTTTAATGTTTATTGTACATAATAGTTTTCCTATTACTTATGCAAAAAAAAGTGTAATTCTGATGCACTTTGTAAAAGCAGGATGTCGTTATGGGATTCATCATTTTTCAATGTTGCTAAACAGCTAAAATTTGTTGTAGAACTTTGAAACCAATAGTGAGCATCACAGTAGAAACACTGATTTTGTTAGTATAAATTGTCAAGTTTGGATGTAAAAAAAGTACAACAAAGAATATGGAATGCCTAGTTTAAAAGACCGATTCTTAAAATTTAGGCTCTGTGAAACTATAGACCCTTGTATACATTGGTATGCTACTGTTGATAGTCATTGGTATTTACTTTAGATCTGCTGAAGTCAGGTGTATTTTGAGAGTAGTAAAAATATGCCATGGCAAAGGAGTTCTTTTCTCTAAATGTCCCTCTTGTTGCCAAAGGAATTTAAGGATATCTTACAAGTGAAACATTTTATAAATGTCCTTTGCAGGTTAAGATTTTCACAAACTAGTTTTTACAGATCTTCATTCTGTTTCTACTTTGGCTTGGATTTCCTCAAATGTACCCTTCACAAATTACTTCATGTCTTTATATTATTGTAGTATTGAGACTTTATTTTTTAACTTTGAAGTTTCCAAAATATATATTAGAATATTTTGTTTTCTTTAGGTTACTATGTTCTATACCTCTGTATTCAGTCCATCAATAATTTTAGATTTCCTCAAAAAGTATGTCATAATGTAACCCTTGCTAATTGAAGAATCCTTAAGACAATGTTCATCTTAAAATTAAAAGTGATGTTTGTTCAGTCTCCTTGGGAGCCCTCCACACCTATTGGGGAGGTGAAGAGAGGTGAGGATAGCAAATATCCACAGCTTCCCTGGCTGTGAGGACTGCAAGCCTTCCTGATGCAGGGACAGAGGAACGAGTAATGGAAGCATTGGGTGCCCCCAAGAAAGCTGGCTGGGTGCTTTGGGGGCACTTTCTCACATAGGCAGGGACTCCTCATAAGTTGGCTAGATGGGGCCACCTCACTCCTACTTCTTATGCAAAATTTCCTTCTTAGAAATGTTGTGTGCTTTAAAAATTCTATTTTTGATTCATTTTTCAGTGCAGGGCATTCATCCCAGGGTCTTGCACATGACAAGCAAGTATTCTGCCTGTGAGCTACATTCTCAGCCCTAAAATGGTACTTATTTCTAATGATAAACATAAAGATAACTTTTTTGTGAACTTTTTGAACTATAAACTACATGTTCACTGTCATAAAAGTTATGAATTTACTTCAAATAAAAACTGTTGGCCACGTGGACTTTATTCTTAAAATGACTTCTCCAGGGAAGTGTAATGCTTGTGGGTCCAGTGGCTTAACTGGGCCCTGAGCCAGCAATATCTGGTGGGATAGTAGGAAGAACCTTGGATTTGTCAGTCATCTGTACTGTGTTCATTCAGAGCCTCAAACAACAGATAACTTAATTTTCAGCTTAATTTATAAAGCAGTCATATAATGCTCAGTGTTTTATATTCTCCCAGGGACTCTGGAAAAGTCATTGGAAGTGCTTATTTCAATGGAGATATTTGACAGGTGGCCAGATTTATTATAAATACTGTGTAAACATTTTTACCTTTGATTAAAACTCTGCTTTTTCATTTGAAAAGCTATTGATAATATTGGCGATAGCAGTGATTACAAGCTGTGTTTTTCTTGGACGACATGATAATTGTACTGCACTCCAGAATCGGTAAGTAAATTTTTATCTTCATTTGGGAAAAATTTTGATACTTTGTTCAAGATTGTAAATATCCATTGGGAACTTGAATTTTGGGTAGATGTCATTATTTTATTGAGGGGTTAGGATAAGTCAGTGCATTGAAAACTGAGTGGGAAAGTTAACTTTCTCTTTCCCATGTGTATTAATTATGTAGTGGTAAGATAAATGCAACATAAATTCTGCGCCATTTTTAAGTGTAGTTCTTAGTGACATGAAGTATATTCATATGATGCGGCCACCATGCAACTCTTAAGACTTTACTTCAGCTTCCCAAATAGATGCTTCATATACATTCAACACCCCATATCTACCTCTCTCCATACCTGGGTAATGCCATTCTCTGTCTCTGAATTTGACTGCTCTAGGAACATCATAAATTATCAATCATACAGTACAGTATTTGTGAGGGTTTTTTGGTGACTGGCTTAATTCCCTTAGCATAATGTTCTCAAAAGTCTTGCAAATTGTAGCATGTGTTAGAATATCTTGGTTTTTTAAGGCTGAATAAGCACTCAATTATATGTATGTACTATATTTTGTTTATCTGTTTATCTGATGATGAAAATTTGTGTTGCTTCTACCTTTTGGCTACTTTGAACAACAGTGCTATAAGCATACAAATGTTTGGTGAACTCCTGCTTTCAGTTTTTTGGGACACATGTGCAGGGGCAGAATTGTTTGACCGCATGGCAGTCAGGTTAATTTTGGGAGGAGCTGCTGCCCTGTCCTTCACAGCAGCTGCACGATTTTGCATTCTTAACAGCAGGGGATAAGAATCTCCATTTTTCTGCATCCTCACCTAGTATAGTTTTTGTTTTAATAATAGAGATTCATTAGATCTCTAAAATGTGGATTGAAATGTGGATTGTTGTTATTTTTGTTACTGAATTGGAATTCTTTATACTTCTGCATATTAATACCTTGGCCAATACAAGATTTGCAAATATTTTTCCCATTTTATGGACTTTTTATCACTTTGTTGATAGAGCCTTAGGTGAATAAGTATTTTTAAATTTGATGTCGTCAAGTTCATCTATGTTTTTGTTTTGCTGTGTGTGAGAAAGTTTCCCTGGAGTTTTTTTATTTGTTAGATGTAGGGTTAGCTCGAGTGGGTATTTTGTTATTCTTAACTCATTTCAGTTTAATGTGCTCTTATAAACCTTGTTTCTGAAGAGACTTTTAGACAACTGCACTGTGCTCTAAATGCAGATGTGCTCACACCTTCCAGTCCTTTAATTCATGTACAGAGAACTGCTCTTTGCCAGGCTCTGATCTGTGATTGACATCCCAGCAGTCAAAGGGGTAGTCGTATTTTTATGACTAAGGAAAGTTGTAGATCATGGTGATCTACTTTAATTTCTGCAAAAGACTGATTATTTTTGAAAGAAAATAAACATAAAAGCCAATTCTTCACTCACTTCAAACTAAGTACTGAAGCATGACAGTACTATAATATATTGAGATGGTTATTGCAGTGATTTTCCAGAATTTGTCATCTTTTTACCTTTCTCTGAAAGTTGAGTCCTCTGGACTGTTTCCAAACATGCCGGGACTTGTTTTGTGCCCTCTATTGAATCCCTTTTCTCACCAATGCAGCCTTCACCACAGGCTCTATAGGATGTGTCTCGTGGTAGAAGTGAGAATTCAAAAAATATTGAGCCAACTGTCATCAACTGGAATTTTAAAGACCATGTGGAAATCAAGACATGTAAGGTCTTACCAGAAAAACTCAGGGGAAAAAAAAAGAAGTGCTTTAGGTTCTTCTTCAAATGTTTTGTGGAGAAATTGGACATTTTTTTATTAGATGAAAAAATAAAACAATTTCATAACAAAATAATAAGAAAATGACAATAGTTAATACTCTGTGTATCATTATCTTTGAAGTAGTTACTTAATGGTATAAGATAGAAACCAAAAAGGTTCTTAGAAAAAACAAACAGTAACAGAAAATTTTTCAGTGATCTAAGATATACTAGTAGTATAAATGGAACAAATTAGCATATATATTAAAATATTTTTTAAAAAATGAAATAAGCAATTTGAGGAGGCATTTGAACTTACTTCCTATTTATTATCTCTTCTAGTTTGCTTTTTATGTGTACATTTATATGTATATGTTTTTTATTTCTTATATAAGACAAACCGTCTAATATTTGAGTTTGTGTCTAACTTCACTTAACATTATATCCTCAGGTTGCATCCACTTACCCACAAATGCCTCAAGTTTATACTTCTTTGCAACAGTGTAATATTCCACTGTGTATGCATACTACATTTTCCTTATCCATTTATGTGTTAGTGAAAAATATGTGTTTCAAAAATCTAGCTGTTACGAACTGTGCTGGTATATATATGGGTATGTATCCCTGTAATAGGATGATTTTTTTTTAGTCTCTTGAGAAGAGGAACATGTAAAAGAGGGATAGCTAGGTCAAATGGAATTTCTATTTTTAGTATTTTGAGGAATATCTACATGATTGCCATAGTGGTTGATGTAGTTTAAATTCTCATGGGAAACATGGAACAATTCTTTATCCAATATGTCCTTTCTTGCTTTTGTAATTATTAGACTTTTTGATGATAACCATTCTTTCTGGAATAAGGTGTCTGGTTTTAAATTTGCATTTTTTTCTTTTTATTTTAAAAACAAAAAATAAAGACGATGATATAGAATTCAAACCAATAGGAGATTAACACTGGGGTTAATATATTACATGTTGTTATCTCTTCAACTAGTAGTTATTCAGATTACAAGACATAGGTATGAAAAAAATGATCCAACAATCAAACAATGAAAACAGAACTGTTCTTTCTGATGAACTAACAGTTTAGTAGTATAATTATTTATCATATACATATATATATGTATATATTTATGCATACACATATACGTATAATCTTTTCCCTTTTTGCTTTTCTTTAATGGTCAGTGATGGTGAATATTTTTCATGTGTCTTTTGGCCATTTGTACTTCCTTTGAAATGCCTAATCATTTTGGTTAATCATTTTTTGATGGGGTCTTTTATTTTGAGGAGTCTAAATATTTTAGTTCTTTACATATTCCTGATGTTAGTTCTGATGTCCATGGAAGAGCTAGAAAATTTTTTCCCATTCTGTAGATTGTCTCTTTACTGTTGGTTGTTTCCTTCACTGAGCAGATTTTTAGGTTGATGCGACCTCCATTTGTTGATTATTGGGGTTATTTTTAATGCCAGTGTAATGCTGTCCAGAAAGTTCTTGCCTGTGCCTTATGTCTTCAAGAGTTATATCCATTTTATCTTCCAGGAGATTGTCAATATTAAAACAATATTGATATACTTGATCCATTTTGATATTAGTTTAGCACATGGTGAGATGTGTAGGTCTAGACTCAGTCTTCTGCATCTGGATACTCAAGTTTCTCAGCCCCATTTATTAAAGAGGCTATATTTCCACTAATGTTTGTATGTATTTATTTACTTACTTGTTTTTATGAGTACATGTTTGCCATATATAATGATCACATTTATCATAGAAAATTTGTACCTGTACATAATATTTCTTAAGTACTTGTTCATAGTATTTAATTCCATTTTCCTCATTTCCCTCTCTTCCTTTTTACAAAGCTTTGTTTCAGTTTTCCCTTCTATTCTCTTTTTAAAAAATCCCTTTTCATTTCCTTCTTTCCCCTCCATCCTCTCTTGTTCCTTTCTTGTTTGAACAAGTTCCTATTTTCCAATACTGCATAGTTTTTATTTCAGTGTGTGTTTCAGACTCTTGTCAAAGTTCAAATACCTAAATGTACCTGGGGTTTTTCTGCTTCTATTTTTCTGTTTCACTGATCTATGTGCCTGTTTTTCTTCCAGTATCACACTATTTTAATCACTATAGCTTGCAGTGTATTTCAAGTCTGAGATTGTGATTCCATTGGCTTTGTTACCCAGGATTGCTTTTACTATTTTGGGTCTTTCTAGATTTGATATGCATTTTATCATTACTTTCTCTAACTCTGTGAGAAATGACATTGATGGTTTGATTGGGATTTCATTAAATCTGTATATCAGTTTTGGAAATATGGTCATTTTGATTATGTTGATTCTCCCTATCCAGGAACAGGAGATAGCTTTCCATTTTATGGTATCTTCCTTGATTTTCTTTTTCAGAGTAATGTAATTTTTATTGTAGAAATCTTTTGCTTCCTTACTTATGTTAATCCCCAAGTATTTACTTTTTTGGATGCCATCATGAATGGTATTGTTTTCCTAATTCCTTTTTCAATTTATTCATTTCAGTTTGTTGCATGTCAAAGGAAATCTCCCATAGAGTGAAAAGAAAATCCATAAATTGTGAAAAGAAAATCCATAAATCCATAAAATCTTAGCCAACTGTCCCTCAGACAAAGGACTTCTATCTAGAGGCCCCCAGAATTCAAGGACCCAATCTAGTACCATGCACAATTACTGAATATAGGTATAAAATAAATGTAGGAGTCTTTGGGGACTTGGAAGTAAAGGATCATGTCATTTGCAAATGATGACATTTTGACTGTCTTTTTTTTTCCATTTGAAAAAGCTTTATTTTTTAAGGGAAAAGTGACACAGAAAAGAAAATCAAAAAGCAAAAGAGACAAACAATAACAAACCCAATACAATAATAGTATAGTTTTACAAAACAAGATGATAGGAATTTTACAATGGTTGTAATATTGCATATTGTTACCTTCAAAAGGCATGCTTAGATTAACTGATGTAGACATGTAATATTGATTTAATTATATGAATATTAACTGTTCTTTTCCAATAACTAAAACATTTAGTAGTATAGTCATTTTACCTATCACACACACACACATGTGTACACACACACACACGCGTATACACACACACACACACACACACATATATGTACAAATTTATGTCGTTTTCCTTTTCCCTTATTTCTTTCTTCCTTTCCCTGATCCCAATAACTTTTCCTCTATGAGAACTTTCGTACTCTTATACAATATTTATTGTAGATTTTGGATTGTACAGTTTTTTACATTAGGGAGTCAATATAGAATTTACACTTGTGAGTTCGATTTATTTCGTTTATAAGTATGGTTTCAAGTGGTGTCCATTTACTTATAAAAGCCTCAATGCAGTCTTTATAGCTGAATAGTACTCCATTGAATAAAAATACCACATCATTTTTATCCATTCCTTGATTGATGGGCACTTGAGTTGTTTCCAAGATTTGGCTGTTACAAATACAAATTTTATTGCTATAAACATGAGTGCACATATATCACTGTGATATGATGTCTTCAATTCTTCTAGGAGAATGCCTAGAAGCAGGATAGCTGGGTCAATGGAATCTCTAATCCTAGCTTTTTCAGAAATCATCACACTGATTTCCATAGTGGTTGTACCAGCCCATACTCCCACCAATAGTGAAGAGTTCGTTTTTCTCTACAACCTCTACAGCATTTGTTACTGGTTGCTTTCTTGATCTAGGCCTTTCTTTCTGGGATCAATTGGAATCTCAGTGTTGTTTTAATTTGCATTTCCCAAATGAACATTGATGTTGAACATTTTTCATATATTTATTTGCTATTTGTATTTCTTCAGCTGAGAAGTGTGTATTCATCTCATATGACCATTTTTGGTTTGGGTCCTTGAATTTGGGGGGCCTGATATTTTTTAATTCTTCATATATTCTAGATAGAACTACTTTGTCTGAGGGACAGTTGCCTAAGATATTTTCTCAATTTATGGATTTTCTTTTCACTCTGTTGGATATTTCCTTTGACATACTAAAACATTTTGATAAGGCAAGATCCCAGTTGATTCTGGGAAGTATTTCTTGTGCTTTTTGATTTTGGTTCATGAACCCTCTGCCTACTCCTATGTCATTAAGATTTTTACCTACTTTGTTTTTCAGCAGGTTTAGTGTTTTTGTTTTAATATTTAGATCTTTGATCCATTTTAACTTTAGTTTTATGCATGATGATAGGCATGGGTCTAGTTTTAGTTTTCAGCATATAGAGAGCTAATTTTTCTAACACCACTTGTTAAAGAGGCTGTCTTTCTCCCAGTGTACATGTTTGACCCCTGTGTCAAAGATGAGGTAACTAAGTGTGATTGCGCTTGTGGCTGTATCTTCTGATCTATTCCACTGGTCTTTAGATCTGTCTTTATTCCAATACCATGCTTATTTTATTACAGTAGCTTTGAGTAGAATTTCAAGGTGGGGATTGTGATGCTTCCTGCCTTGCCTTTGTTGCCTAAAATTGCGTTTTCTATTTTATGTCTCTTCTGGTTCCAAGTGAATTTTATGATGCTTTCTCTATATCTGTCAGGTATGCTAATAATATTTTAATTGTAATTGCATTAAATCTGTATAACAATTTTGAGAGAATGGCTGTTTACACAATGTCTGTTCTTCCTATCCATGAACAGGGAATATCTTTCTTTATGAAATCCTCTTTGATTTTTTTTTCAGAGTAATGTAATTTTCACTATATAGATCTTTTACTTGCTCTGTTAGACTGACTCCTAAGCATTGCATTTTTTGGATGAAATTATGAAGGGTGTAGTTTCTTTTATTTCTCTCTCAGTGAGTTTGTTGTTTGTGTATAGTAATGCTATTGATTTTTCAGTATTGACCTTGTATCTAGGTACATTACTGTATTTGGTTATTATACCTAGAAGTCTTTCAATGGAATTTTGGGGATCTCTATGTAGAGTACCATGTCATTTGCAAATAGTGATAATTTAATATCTTCCTTTCCTATCCTTATGCATTTTGTTTCTCTCTTTTTGTCTTACTGCACTGGCTAATGTTTCCAGAACTATATTGAATAGGAGTGGTGATAATGGATATCCTTGTCTTGTTCCTGATTTTAGGTTGAAAGCTTTCAGTTTTTGTCCATTTAGTAAGATGTTAGCTGTTGGTTTACAATACATTGCTTTTCTTACATTGAGGTAGAGACCATCTATTCTGATTTTCTGTAGAATTTTTACCATGAATCAGTGTTGGATTTTGTCAAAAGCTTTTTGTGCATCTCCTGAGATAATCATGTAATTCTTGTTCTTGATTCTGTTGATCTGGTGTATTACATTTATTGATTTGCTTAAGTTGAAGCTTCTCTACATTCCTGGGATGAATCCCACTTGATTGTGGCGTATAATCTTCCTGATTACTTGTTGCAATCTACTTGCCAGTATTTTATTAAGGATTTTTGCATCTATGTTTATTAGGGAAATTGGCCTGTAATTTTCTTTTCTGATCGAGTCTTTCTCTGGTTTTGGCATTAGGGTAATAATTGCTTCCAGGAATGAGTTACAGAGATTTGCTTTCCTCTCAGTTTCACTGAAGACTTTGAGGAGACTTTAAGCCTTCCATGAATTTCTTGTAGCATTGCGCAGTGAATCCATCAGGACCTGCGCTTTTCTTTGTTGGTAAGGTTCTAATTACATTTACAGTTTCATTAACTGAAATTGTGATATTCAGCAGTTTTACATCTTCTTGATTCAGCTTTGGTAATTTCTATGTTTCTTGGAATCTGTCCATTTGTCTGTCTTATTGAATCTATGAGAGTAAACATTTTCAAAGTAAGTATTTATAATCTTCTGTATTTCCACAGGGTCTGTAATGATTTCATCCTTTTCATTTATTTTATTGATTTGAGTTTTTTCATTACTTTTTTTGATAAGGTTAGCTAGGGGCTTACCAATTTTATTTATCTTTTTCAAAGAACCAGTTCTTTGATTCATTAATTCTTTGTATTTTTTCTTGTTTGAATTGCATTAATTTCTGCTCTAATCTTCATAAATTCTTCCCTTATTTTGGCTTTGGGCTTGTTCTTCTTTTTCTAGGATTTTGAGGTGCAGTATTAGGTTGTTTATCTGTGTTCATTCCATTTTCCTCATGTGGGAATTCACCACAATAAATTTCCCTCTGAGGACTGCTTTCATATGCCTAATGGGTTCTGATAATTTATATTTGCATTTTCATTTAAATGTCAATGTTGTTTAATTTCTTCTTCAATTTCTTCTGTGACTCATTCATTGTTTAGGAGAGTGTTATTTAATTTCATTGTGTTTATGGCCTTGTGTTCTTTTGTCATTAATTTCTAATTTTACTGTGCTACAGTTTGAGGACATCTTGGAGTTGGGCAGAGCCCGGCACCACGGTGATATCAGTCAGCTGCCCCTGGCACAGAGAGAACTGGCGGGGTCTGCTAGGGTTGAGCTATACCTCTGGTTGGGACCCAATAAGCAGGTACAAAATTGTTGTGACTCTGTGACGTCCATAAGGTACAGCCTTACTTGTGGATTGACCTGCTCAGAGGCTCGAGGCTAGCCTGCACCGTCCTTGCATCCCTGTGTGTACCTCAGATAACAGCAAATTGGAGAGGGCAGCAAAACTCCAGTCAGCACACTTTGGAAAGACCCTAAGCAATATGGAAAGAGCCAGAAAACCCCAGGACACACCAGTCTGAAAGAAACATGACAAGAGATAGAAATAAAAAAAAAATTTTCCAGCTGCCAAACCTGGGAAAATAAGCTCAGGAGAAGTAAATACAGAAGAGAACCAGTGCAGTACCCATACAATACTAGACACAGCATTAGTGGACATAAAGAAATACCTTCATGACCTCATAGGCGAACTTAAAACTCTACTTCTGATCCAAGTGAGGCAAGATATAAAAAGATTAATTCTTATTATTTTTTGTCTTTTTCCTTTTTATCGGTACCGGGGATCAAACTCATGACTGCCTGCTTCCAAGGCAGGCGCTTATGCCACTAAATCTCCAGCCCCGAAAAAAGATTAATTAAGGAAATGATAAGCCCCTTCCAAGAGAACACAGATGGAAAAAGGAGAAAATCAGAAAAGAAAGAGAAACCTCTGATGAAGAATTTAAACATAACCTAGAATACATGAAACAGATCCAAAGAGATTAGCAGGAAACTAAAAACTCCATTGAAAACTGGCAAAATGCTTTGACAGAAACTAAAGTTAGCCTTTGAAACTTGAAGAGAGATTTATGATATATGATCATGAAAGAAAAGACCTCTTAAAAATAATGAGGAACCAGAAAGAAACAATTCAAAGGCTAGAAGATGACAAAAGGATACATAACTTAAAAACAAAAAATGTAAACAAAGAATCAGGAGTAACCACAAATGAACTGCAAAGAATATTCATAGATATAATTAAGGAAAACTTCCCCAGCATAGGAAAAAGAAATGATATCCAGATAAGTGATCATACAGAAATCCAGCCACCTACAACCAAAACAGATCTACACTCAGACATATAATAATCAAGATTCCAGAAGTCCACCAAAAAATCCTCAATACTAAAAGCAGCCAAAGAAAAGAAGCAAATTACATACAATGGAAAAATTATCAAAATAACAACAGACTTATCAAAACAAACTCTCAAATTGAGAAGAGCCTGGGGGGACATAGTCCAAACCCTGAAAGAAAATAATTTGCAACCAAGACTGATGTACCCAGAAAAACTCTCTCTCAAAATTAATGGAGAACTAAGATGTTTCCAAGACAAGGAGGAGCTGTGGGAGTTCATGGCCACCAACCCAACCCTACAAAGAATGCTGAAGGACATTCCAGAGAGAGAGGGGAAGGGTTTCCAGGATTCCAGCAACAGTGGCAAAGAGGCCTCAATGAATGGGGCAGACAGTGGAATGAGGGAATAAGGTGGACAAATTATAGCAGTAAAGTGGAGTAGCAGACATGCAGCAGAAACGGTAAGCTGTAATCTTTAATATAGATAGCCTTGATACACTAAAATAAAAAAAAAACAGGCAGAATAGATTAGGAATCAGGTCCCATCGAGATGCTCTGAATGGGAAATACACTCAACTCGAAAGAGTGTTAATAAACTGAAAGTCAAATATGAGAAAGCAAAGCTATATGTGACAGGAAACCAGAGAGAAATAGGGACAACTCATCCAGCAGCTGCAGATAGATTGGAAAGCTATGACACTTTTGGGAAGTGTAGAACTACACAGTTGGAAGGAAGAAAACCCTATGATTTTAGTGAGTAAGGGAGTATAGCTCAAGATCAAACTCAAGAGTAGAAAGTTTCAGCAACACTCAGATAGACAACAGGCTGGCCCCCTAATCTAAAAGCTAAAGGGGCTGGTGGGACCCAAAACATACAAAGCATCCTGAGAAGGGGAAAGGTGAAAAATAGCCTAAAAAAAGGAAGGCAGAGGACATTGTTAATAGTGTATCAGGATTTAAAAGTCACAGTAGTCTTATTGCTCTGTTTTGTTTGATTTTATTTTATTCCTGGTCTGTCCACACATATCAGATTTAAGGGCACAGACAACTAACCCAAAAATAGCAGGTAATACCATGGTAAGTACCCTTTAATTTCCTACTAACTTAAACTGAAACCCTGTATTACTTACATCGTCTTACTATGATTGATCATATTTGAATCTGATTTGTTAGACTGCAGTTTTTCCTTGGCTGATTTTATTAGAATTTGGTATGCTTGATAGTATCAAGTCTAAAGGTAGGGGCAACTACTCTGAAGATGACAAGATGTAAAAGATACCCATACCAGTTTTGATTATTAACTGCTCTCAAGTCCTACAATGTCTTTAAAGTTGTGTTTTTATAAAAAATAGCTATGTAATACTATGCTTAACTGTATTAAGCCTGATGATGTGGACAAGTCTATTGAAAATAACAAGAGAAAGCATGGTAACTATGGCAGATCACCTAATATTATGGTCTTATGTGTCTTTTTCATTGCATGTTTTTTTAGGAATTTGTTTTGTTGTCTTGTTATGATCTGTTTTTCCCTATAATACAGAGAGGATAGATATTCATGTAGCAATTCACATATGTGAAGAACTTTTTAAACTATTTATAGGAACAGATTATATAACGCACTATGTATTTAACAGATACTCTGAAGAAGAGAACTAAGAAACCCAATGCTAATTCTGTAACACTATGATATAAAATATAGCAATACTATTATTCACTGTTCAGAGTGATATTAGGCTAGTCTCTTATGTTCAGTTTCAGCATATGTAAAGATAAGGACAGCTACTACGAAGATAAGGACATCTACTATGAAGAGAATGAGAGACATTATGGTAGTCAGTATTGACTTTCCCAATGTCAGGTCTTGAAGACTTAAAAAGCCTTCATCATCCTGTAATAATTTGATTAGTTCTATAATATACAGTATGTATTCAACGTGTGTAAAGATGGGGACAACTATTTGGAAGAAAACTAGAGACAATAAGATAGACAGTGAGGATCTCCAATGGATTTGCTTTAAAATCCGTATTTCTTTAAATTGTTTCTTTATGAACTGTTTGTTCTGTTTTGATATGTTTAATCTTACCCTCTTTGAGATAAAAAGCAAGTGTGTAGGACTGATAACCATACTACTAAGTTTTTGTTGGATCATTGAGCGGAACTGTTGGCAGTGTCACTATTTGAATGTCACTTTGTATGCTTTAATTTTGTAACCTGAACAACTATTTCTAAGATGACAATATGTAACTTATTAACTAGTGATTTCTTACTGTTTATTTTTCTGTAATTCTGTATTATTTCTATCCTTTTTTTCTCTATCTTTTCTGTTTTTTATTTTTTTCTTTAAATAATAATAATAATAACAGAATGTTCTGTGGGCTAATATATGATCTATTTTAGAGAACCACACATGCAGCTGAGAAGAATGTGTATGTGATGTAGCTGAGTGGAACACCTCTACATGGTCCATTTGTTCACAAGTTTGATTCATTTCTGTTAGTTTTTTGCTGATTTTTTGTTTGGTTGATCTGCGTCTTTGTGACAATGATGTGTTAATGTCCTCTGTTATAACTGTATTATTTTTATTTGTTTTTTATTTCTATTAATATTTGCCTTACATAGCTGTATACTCCCATATTTGGTGCATATATATTTAAGATTGTTATCTCTTCTACTTGCAGTTTTCCCCCAACAAGTGTGTAGTGACATTCTTTATCTCTTTTGATCATTCTTAGTTTGAAGTTCACACATTTGCAAACAAGATAGCTGTTCCTGCTTTTGTCTGGGTTCCTGTTGCATGGAGTACTGTTTTACCATTCTTTAACCTTTAGTCTATGAATTTCCTTTTGTGTTAAGTGTGTTTCTTATGTATGGAATATTCTTGGGTTTTGTTTCTTAATCTACTTTTCTGGTCTGTTTCTTTTTATTGGTGAGTTGAATTTATGAAGTCAATGGATATAACTGATATGTAGTATCTTACTCACTGTCATGTTATCTTTCTGTTGTTGGTATTCTACTTTTACTGCTAAATTTTTTGCCTTACTTAATAGTTTCTTTTTGTTGTTGGTCTTGGGATTGTAGTTATCTTTGTCTCTTTCTAAGGTGTCTTTCAATACTCTTTGTAGTGTTGGTTTGGTTGCCATGAATTCCTTCAGCTGTTTTTGTTGTGATGGTATCTTATTTCTCCATCAATTTTCAAAGATAGTTTTACAGGCTACATCAATCTTGGTTGAAAATTGTTTTCTTTCAGGACCAGAAATACTTAATTCCAAGCTCTTTTTTAAAAATTTATTTTAAAGATAGTAAAATGAAACAACAACAAAAAAGACTGAACAAAGCCAATCGAGACAATGCAGCAAAATTGGTACAAAACTTCAGGGCAGGATACTGGGAAAACAATAATAGCTTCCTACCATAATACATTTTGTCTTCAAATAGTTGTCCATTCCATCAGATTTAGCAAAATCAAACCAAAAACAAAACACTATAAGACCAATCAAAATAGAATATTGAACAAAACAAAATAGTGAAAACAATATTGGACTTCAAAGACAAGACAGAAGGAAATCCCCTATATTTGCTATATTATATACTGTCATCTTCCCAAGAGATGCTCAGATTGCTGGCCCCAGAACTGCATGATCAATGAAAAATACAAGCATCCAGTTGGTTTATGAAACTTAGCTGTTATCAACTCAGCCTGTTTTCAGAACCATCCAACTGCCATTTGTGGGGAAAGGGGGCAGGATGGACAGAGTTTGACTCTCAGCCCACACACTGGTAGGCTCTTGAGAGGTGCTGACTTTTCTTTCCCTGGAACCTGTATGCCTTGCCCAGCTTATTAGGAAGGCTGGCTAGTTGATTTCTTGGTTGATACCCCAAATCCTAGCATGGCCGATTCTCAGGAGATGCTGACTTTTCTCCCCAACCTCTTCTTGATTTGAAGGTTTGTGTTGAAAAATCTGCCATGATTCTGATAGGCTTTCCTTTGTAGGTGATCTGTTTCTTTTCTCTGACAGTTTTTGGTATTTTTTTCTTGTGAATTTCTGATACTCTAATTATTATATGTCTGGTTGAAGATTTATTTTGGTTATGGTTAACTGGGTTTCTGTATGCCTCACTTATCTGTACATCGGATTCTTTTCTCATGTTGGGAAAGTTTTCTGTTGTTATTTCTGCAAATTGTCTTCACAGGTCATTTGTGTTGACCCATAAATTGTATATTGTTTCTCTTTGCATCATCTTGTTGAATTGTTTCCTGGTTCCCTGTGATTTTTAAGAGATATTTTCTTTTGTGATTGTAAGCTTCCATCCTGTCTTCAAGGTCTGAGAGTCAATCTTCAGCTTTATTCAAGTGGCTTTACCAGCTTTCAATGGAATTTTTAGTTTCCTGAATATTCCTTTGAATCTGTTTATGCATTCTAATTAAGTCTTACATTGTTCATTCAGTGTTTCCATCATGTTCTTATGTTCCTCTGTTTTTATGTAGATCCTCTTTAGATACACACTGCATTTCTTTCATAATGCTTGTCATTTCATTTTTTACCTAGAAGATTATTTCTGACCTGATTTCCTCTATAGCTTCATGGAGTTGTTTCTTTCTTTCTTTTTTTTTTTTTATAAAGGATTTTATTTAAAGAGAAAAAAAGCAAAACAGAAAAAAAGGGTAGAAGTAATACAGAATTTCAAAAAACAGATAGGAAGAAATCACTAGTTGATAGATTACATATTGTAATCTTAGAAGTCACTTCAAGTTACAAAATTAAAGCATACAAAGTGGACACTTAAACAGTGAGACTGAAAACATTTCTGTTCAGTGTCCAACAAAAACTTAGTAATATGGTTACCTTTTTTTACACACTTAAACATACATGCAGTTACATCCTTTAGAGCACTTTCTATTCCTCTCTTTTTTATAATAACAATTACACATTTTAGGTTTTATTACTTCTACAGTTCTTATTACTTTGTTTGAAGAGAATAAAACCAAATGTGACAAAGCAAAATGGAGTCAGTTAAAACAAGAATAGACATAGTACATGATGTAAAAACAAAATCCAAGGTGATCAACAATGGCTACTATAATGCCTCTTGCTATCTTCAAAAGAATTGCCCATATTTTAAGGAGGGTAAGATTAAACATACCAAAACAGATCATAAGGAAACAATTTTAAGAAACACTGATTTCAAAGCAAGTCCACTAGAGATCTTCACTGTCTTATTGTCTCTAGTTTTCTTCCAAATAGTTGTCCCCATCTTCACACACAGTGAATACATACTGAACATTATAGAACTAATATGAACATAACAGGGTGATGAAGGCTTTTTAGATCTTCAAGACCTGACATTGGGGAAGTCAATAGTGACTGCCATAATGTCCCTCATTCTCTTCATAGTAGCTGTCCTTATCTTTACGTACCCTAGAATTGAACATAAGAGACTAGACTATTATCACTCTAAACAGTGAGTATTAGTTTTGCTAGATTTTATATCATAATGTTAAGAATTAGCACTGGGTTTTTTAGTGTCTCTTCTTCAGAGAATCTGTTCATTACATCATGCATTATATAATCTGTTCCTGTAAACCGTTTAGAAATTCTCCCCATGTGTGAATCTCTACATGTGTATCTATCCTTTCTGTATTAAACAGAAAAGCAGATCATAGTAAGACAAAAAACCAAATTCTTAGAAAAACATCAAATGAAAAAGATATAAAACCACATTATTAGTTGATCTACAGTAGTTACTAAGCTTTCCTTTGTTATTTTCAATAGAGTTGTCCACATCATCAGACATATAATAAACATTACATGGCTATTTTAATAAAAACACAACTTTGGAGACATTGTAGGACTTCAAACACAGTTCATAATCAAACCGGAAAGGATATGTTATTACATCTTGTCATCTTCAGAGTCGTTGCCTCTACTCTTAGACTCAATATTATGAAGCATACCAAATTCAAATAAGATCAGTCAAGGCAAAACAGCAGTTTAACAAACCAGCTTCAAATAAGATCAGTCATAGTAAGACAGTGTAAGTAATACAGGGCTTCAGTTTAAGTTAATAGGAAATTAAGGATAGTTACCGTGGTACAGCTTGCTATTTTGGGGATAACTATCTATGCCCTCAAATCTAGTATGAGTATTCTGACCTGAACAAAATAAAATCAAACTAAGCAGAGCAGTAAGATAACTGTGGCTTTAAATTCTGATACACTATTAAAAATGTCCTCTGTCTTCCTTTTTTAGACAATTTCTCACCTTTCCTTTCTCTGGATGCTTTGTATATTTTGGGTCCCACTAACTCCTTTAGTTTTTAGATTCAGGGGCAATCCATTATCTATCTGAGTGGTACTGAGTCTTTTTACCCCTGACCTTCATCTTGAACTGTACTCTTTTACTTACTAAAGCCACAAAGATTTCCTTCCTTCTAGCTTTGTAGTTCTTCTACACTGCACAGAAGAGTCATAGCTTTTCAACCTACCTGTGGCTGCTGGATGAATTGTCCCTATTTCTCTCTGGTTCCCTGTCACTTAGAGCTTCATTTTCTCATCTTTGATTTTCAGTTTATTAATCTTCTTTCAGGTTGAGTATATTTCCTATTCAGAGCATCATGATAGATCTGGCCTCCTAACCTACTCTGCCTGTGTTTCTTCTTGTTAGTATATCTAGGCTATCTATGTTAAAAAATTATAGCCCACCTTCTCTGCCTCAACTCTGTTTTTCTATTTTTCTGCTATTATTTGTCCATTTTTCTCCTTCATTCCACTGTCCTCCTTGTTCACTGAGGCTTCTCTGCCACTGTTGCTTGAATCCTGGTCTCTCTCTCTCTCTCTCTCTCTCTCTCTCTCTCTCTCTCTCTCATATCCTTCAGTATTTTCTGTATGGTTGGGTTGGTGGCCATGAACTCCCACAGTTCCTCTTTGTCTCGGAAACATCTTGTTACTCCATTAATTTTGAGAGATTTTCAGGGTATATTAATCTTAGTTAGAGGTTATTTTTTTTTCAGGGCTTGGACTATTTTCCCCCAGGCTCTTCTTCATTTAATAGTTTGTGTTGATAAGTCTGTCACTATTTTGATGATTGGTGCTTTATTCCTGCTTCTTTTCTGCTTTTTCTCACTGGCCACTTTTAATATTCTGTTCTTGTGGTGGATTTCTGGAATCTTGATTATTATATGTCTGGATGTAGATCTGTTTTGGCTAGAGTTCTGTATGCCTCATTTATCTGGATATCATTTGTTTTTCCTATGCTTGGGAAATTTTCCTATTATTTCTGTGAATAGTCTTTGTAATTCATTTGTGGTTACTCCTTATTCACTTATGTTTTTTATTCTTAAGTTATATATCCTCTTGTCTTCTAGCCTTTGAATTGTTATTTCTTGGTTCCTTGTTATTTTTAATAGGTCTTTTCTTTCTTGATCACACATTGTAAATCTGTCTTCAAGTTTTGAAAGGATAATTTTTGTTTCTGTCAAGGCATTTTGGCAGCTTTCAATGGAGTTTTTAGTTTCCTGGTAGTCTCTTTGGATCTGTTTCATGTATTTTGGATTTTGTTTATATTCTTCACCAAAGGTTTCTCTTCCTTTTCTGGGTTCCTCCCTTCTTCCCTCTGTGTTTTCTTGAGAAGGGCTTAACATTTCTTTAATTAACCTTTTTTTTTTTTTTTTTTGTCTCACTTGGGTTAGAATTTCAGTTTTAAGTTCATCTATGAAGTCATGAATGTATTTCTTTATGTCTGCTGATGTTGTGGCTAACACTGCATGATTGCTGTACTGGTCTCTTCTGTATTTACCTCCCCTTGGCTGATTTTCCAAGGGTCAGTGGCTGGAGGTTTTGTCTTATCTTTTGCTGTTGTTGTGTGTCTGGTTTCTTTCAGACAGGTGTGTAGAGATCTCAGGCCGTTTTTGTATTCCTTACAGTTTTTCTAAAGCGTGCTGGCTGGGGGCTTGCTGCTCTCTCCAGTTTGCTGATATTTGAGGTGGCATGCGGTTAGCTCTCCCCTCTGTGGTAGTCAACCTGCGACTGCCTTCAGCACTTTATGCTGTGCTGTGGCGGACATCACAGGTTTGGAATAGTTTCGTCCCTGGCTATTGGGTCCCAACCAGCTGTGTGGTTCAGCCCAAGCTGCTCCTAGCAGTCCTCTCTGGGCCAAGGGAGGTTGACTGATGCCACTGTGGTGCTGGACTGTGCTCTACTCCAAGATGTCTTCCAGTCAGTCTACCATACAGGACCCAATTTCCAGCACTTACCAAGAGCTAATAAAGCTCTCTACCTTGGCTCCATTCCACACTGTGCCACATCCTCCCGCCACGGGCCTAGGACTCACCAACTCCCGTTATTGGCAGCCACAGCTTCGGTGCAACCTTGAATCATCTGTCTCCATGGGGCGCCCAGCACAGCACGGAACAGGTCTCAGTGAGTATGTCAGGCTTCAGCCCTCCACCTGCGCTTTTCCTTCCTCTTCCTAATTTTATTTTTCTTTCAGTTATTTCCTGGTTTAGTGAGAATCATTTTCCAATTATCTGGCCCTCTCCATGTTGTCAGATTCTAGCATCTGGGCTGATTTCCCCAGAGAGGATCTCTATCCAACTTTCTAGCAAGCCATCATTTTTTTCCTTCTAGAGTTGTTTCTTTACTTCAGTTGCTATCATTTCAGAAATGGCAGTTGTGTAAATTCCAGTGTCTTCCATTTCAGTATCTCTTGGGTTTGTTCTTGGTGGGCTGGAGAACTAAGACTGCATCTTGCTCTTTTGTCATTTTCCTCTGGGACCATGTGGCTGGCCAGGTACCCTCCTGCTGGATTGCCCTGGAACTTGGTGCTGGGCAGAGCTTCCATCCTGCAACATCCCCGTGGCTAGCCAGGTGTACTCCCAAACTATGATGCTGGAACCTTGTGCTTTGTGGCCTGTGGGACTATTGGGTGTTTCCCTGATATACTGTACTGGGTTACCCTGAGACACTGTGCTGGGCACGGCTTAATGCTCCATGCAATTAGCATAAACACACCCGTAGAGTATATTGCTAGGGCCTAGAACCTGGCTGAGTGGAATTCAGAACCTCCACAACTCACATGGCTAGCAGGGACACATCCCTGGAATGTGGTGCTGTAGCCTTGTGCCTAGCTGAATGGAGTTCAGAACCTCTGGGACCCAGGTAGTTAGCAGGGATACACACCCAGTGTGTCACTGGGGCCTAGGGCCTGGCTGGGTGGAGTTCAGAACCTTCTTGACCCAGGAAGCTAGCAGGGATGTCCTCCTGGAGTGTGGTGCTGGAACCTTATGCCTGGATGGGTAGAATTCAGAGGCTCTGGAACCCAGGTGGCTAGGCAGGGTGCATCCCCAAAGTGTGGAATGGCTGGGAGCTTGTATCTGGCTAGGAGGAGTTCAGAGCCTCAGGAGCATGGGGCCAGCCAGAGCGCACCTCTACCAGCCAGAGCACATATGGTATTGGGATCTTGTTTCTGGCTGGGTGGAGTTCAGAACCTCCAGGACCTTCCGCATGACTAGCTGGGCTGCCCCCCTGAACTGTAGAGCTGGACCTTTGTGATCTGATGACCAGAGCTCAAATTCTCCAACACCCATCAGCTAGGTTGGTGACTTCCTGATGAGTGGCTCTTGGGTTCTGGGCCTGGGCTGGCCTCTGTACCTCTGTGACTTGTAAGGCTGGCTGGGCATTCATTCCCCTGAGGGATTGCACTGAGACACTGGGCTGGGCAGAGCTCGGGTCCTCTGTGTGGCTAGTGAGGACATACTGCTGGAGTGTGGTGCCCGGGTCTTATGCCTGGCTGAGTGGAGTTCAAAACCTCCAGGACCCAGGCAGCTAGGCAGAGCTTGACTGTCCTCTTCTAAAGTATTCCACTGCCTGATTGTTCTGGCTAATGTTTTGATGACTATGTTGAGCAAGAGTGGTGATAATGAAATTCTTTGTCTTGTTTCCTGACTTTAGAGGGAAAGTTTTAATTTTTTTCCCTACTTAGTATAATGATAGCAGTATCTTGGTCATAAATAGCTTTTGTCATGTTGAGATACCTATTTTCTGTAGGTTTTTAGCATGAATGGATGTTGGATCTTGTCAAAGGCCTTTTCTGTTTCTATTGAGATGATCATGTGATTTTTTGTCTTTGCTTCTGTTTATGTGATGAATTATATTTATTGATTTGCTTGCATGCAACCATCTCTGCATCCTTGGGATGAAGCCTACTTCCTCATGATGTATGATCTTGATGATTCATTGTAATCTGTTTACTAGTATCTTTTTAAGGATTTTTGCATCTGTGTTCATTAGAGAAATTGGTGTATAGTTCTCTTTTTTGGTTAGACCCTTGTCTGGTTTTGGGATCAGGATAATATTAGCTTCCAAGTGTGAGTTTGAAAGTACTCCTTATCTCTGGATTTCATTGAAAATTTTGAGGAGTATTGGTGTTGGATCTTGCCTGGAGATTCTGTAGAAATTGGCTATGACTTCATCAGGTCCTCGGCTTTTCTTAGTTTTTAGTTTTTCTTATTATTGCTTTAACTTTATTGCCTGTTATTGGGCTATTGAGAATTTTTAAGTCTTCTTGATTTAATTGTGGCTGTCATATAAGATCTAGAATCTTTCTATTTCTTCTGTGTTCTCCAATTGTATGGCAAATAATTTTGCAAAGTACTTGCTACAAATTTTCTGGGATTTCAACAGCGTCTACATTGATTTTACCATTTTTATTTCTAATTGTATTAATTTGTATCTTTTCTCCCTTTTTGTTTTTTGGTAACATTTGCTAAGTGTTTATCAATTTTGTTTATTCTTTCAAAGAACCAGCTCTTTGATTCATTGATTCTTTGTAATGTTTTGCTTTAGTCTCCCTTTTTAAAATTTCTGTTGTAATCTTTATAATTTCTTTCCTTCACTCTGTCTTCACATAGATCACTTCTACCCCCACAATTTCAATCAAGTTTTTAATCTCCTGGATTTCTGTTTTGTACCTTTCTTAAAGACTCCCATTTTTTTCTATGTTGAGCATTCATATTTTACATCTCTTTCTTTAGTTCCATTAGCTGTGTATTAGTGTCTTTAGACTAATTTATAATTTGTTTGATTAAGATCATTATCTTATTAGGTATAACTTCTTTAAGTTCACCAACTATTTTAATGGACTGGTTTATCTCCATTGGTAGCCTTTGAAATATATGTGCTGTATCATTTATGATTTTCTCCCTCGTATTGCCCCTTGAACTGGTTTTGAGAGAACTGGGAGATTTTGGGGGAATTTTGTTACCTTGTCTTTTCATGTTTCTGTTTTATAATGGGGTTTGCAAACTTTTTGGCTCAGTGCCTCTGTTTTTCAGGGGCAAGCCACAGTGTTATGACCTCCAGGCATCTAGGTATCAGCACAGAGAGAAAACCAATTGGCAGCAGTACTGTGTTTCCTTGGCAAGTGTATTAAATTCATTAACAACAATGGGATCAAATTTCAACTGTACATTAATAAACCCTAAGAAGCACTGGTAAACATCCTGTTAAGCAAAGAGGACTATGGTTTAACTAAGAAACGTGTTTGAATCCTTTGCAGACTATGAACTTCCTGCCGCCTAGTAGGTTGAGGTGATAGCTAAACAAATTAGGAGAGGGGCTTAAACTAATTGTATCTAGTCATCTCACTTTCATGTATTGCAATATTTGAAGTCAGCTTATGTGCATTTCTGTGTTCATTGCAATATTGTTCATAATAGCCAAACCAAGGAATCAAACTAAGCATCTATCAGCTGATGAAAGGATAAAATATTGTAGTCATTGTTCTGATCCAGCAGTGTCGGGTTCCTGTGAAGGCCCTGTGCTGGCTGCAGATGGCTGCCTTCCCTGGATGCCTTCTGATGACACAGAGTCAGGTGTTCCTCCCTGTCATAAGGACACTTATCTCATCTTGAGACTTTACTCTCATGACTTCATCTCAATCTAATTAACTCCCAAATACTTCCTCCCAAGGATTGTTGTTTCAACTATAAATTTTATGGGAACACAAAATGTATCTTGCAGCAGGCCATGAATGTCAAAATGTGCTATAGTTTGGACTCACAGGGGTCCAGCTGAGCTGTGGAGACAGATGGAAGAGAGCTGAGCTGTAGAGACAGATGGAAGAGAGACTTTATGGGGTCCTGCTCCCCTCTCACTTTGAACCAAAATAATTCTAGCTTTCATAAAGAAAAATTTCAATACTTTGTTTAATGTAATATTATTCATTAAAAAGAATTCTGCAGGTAGAATATCTAATGATGTGATACTGACTGTGGTGTTTTTGTTCTTCTTTTAACCTCGAAGATCCTTAGTACTCCTCACACTGGTCATCTTTCAGTGTTTTAGCAGTGTGTCAGCCGCGGATATCTTTGTGCTTGAGAAGAAGCTGTTCATGTGAGTAGATTTCTTTTGCAATGGTTGTTGTGGTGATTATTGGACAAACTATTTCCACTGAGAATTACAACAAGGATGCCATACTGGTGATTACCAGCAGTTTCATTTTGTTATTTTTTTAATTGAAAAATACAAACTATCCATATATTTATTATAATCAGAAGCTTTTGAAGTACATATGTATGAATACTAATTGAAAAAAAGTCACCAGTGGAGTAGAGAATCTGCTGCCAAGGGAGAGGAGTTTCAAGATCAGGGTATGGTCAGCAAATCCCAGTGCAAATGTCTAGGCACCAGTGAGGGGGCTGAAGAGAAGCTTTTGTTTTTAGCAAATACCTGGTGATAAAAACTCCAGGAAGAGAATTTTTGAAGGCCTGGTGTTGAGTATATGGCGAGTTCAGCAGTGAAGTGGAGAAAGCAGGTAAAGTTGACAAAGATTGGGTCCAAGTTAATCCTCGTTGGATGAAGGAGTGGAAAGACCAAGAGGGCAGCTTCACAGTAAGGAGCAGGCTGGGTTTGCCTGTTGTGTCTTTCAAAGATGAAAGACAATTGGCTCATATTTACATGCCAAGGAAAGGAATCATCAGAGAGGCGAAGGAGTAAGATAGTAGTGAAATAGTTTGCAAATATGAGAGAATAGTGTCAGAGGAAGATTAGGATTTGTTGGCTGACATGGCTGCTTAGTTGGAGACAGGATCATCAAAGGAAGAAGTCTTTTGCATAAAAATAGAAGAAGTAAAGAGAGATTGTTGATGTGAAGCTGCATTGTAGGTCTTGATACACAACTTCTTTATATCATGTATATAATACAGATCCCCTGTGATGAATGTGATCATTGTGTCTATCTAAATGGTACCAATAAACTTAATAGTAACAATAATAAGAAGAAGAAGTGAGGAAAAGAACAGCCACCATGACTGCTGTTCTTCAGAGAGAGCCAGCATTAAAGAAGAAGCAGAGTCTGTGAGGCAAGTGAGAAGATGCTGATTCTTTGCATCTGGAGCAGGATTCTGGGCCCACGTGGACAGCTGCAGGAGGAAGTTTTGCAAAAAGAGAGCATCACAGTGAGAGCCTCCTGCAGCTAATATGGGGTGTCGTGAAGAGTGTCGGAGTGGCAGCCTAGCACATGTGGGAAGTTGTCCTTTTACAGCCCTGGGCAGCAAAATTCTATATAGCAAGCACTTATTTTTATGGTCTGTAGCTTCTGAAATTAATCTGGGATGTCTAACAATGTATATTTTTCTTCTACAGACACGAGTATATCAGCGGATACTATGGACTTCTTCCTTATTTCTTTGGAAAACTATTATCTGACTTAATCCCTAGAAGGCTTTTGCCGAGTATTACATTTACTTTGACTGTATATTTTATGTTTGGTAAGTAAAAAGACAAAAAGTTTGTTTGTAGACTTGGATATTGGTGAAACTAATTTTTCCTTGCAAGAATATTTAGGGAAGATTGTTCAAAGTGGAAAAAAGGCCGTGAGCTAGAGACAAAATATGTTGCCTCTGTGAAATAACTGTGCTGTATGGGTATTTTTCATCTTTTTCTTTTAAAAATAAAAAAACAATAAAAATGATACAGAGTTTCAAAACAAGATGATAGGAAGTTAACAATAGTTATTATATTACATATTATTCTCTTCAAAGTAGTTGCTCAGTTACCAGATGTAGGCAGGCAAAACTGATCAAACAATACAAGCAGTAGCTGTTCTTTCAATAAGCTAATAGAGTGAATAGTACAATTATCTTAGCTATTTTGTATATTATATGGGTATTTTTCCCAAATCTTTTCCTACCTGAACGTTTTAAACTATAGAACTCGATTTTAATAAGATATATTTACTGTGAGTCATACACAAAAGTGAAAAAAATTTATACACAATTTGAGACCAAACTGGAAGCGGTGGAATATTCATTGCCTATGTGTCTATATTTTTCTATCCCTCTGTGTGTTCCTTATAGAGGTAAAATATAGATAGGAGATCGGTAACATCCTTAATAACTATATAGACGTATATATAGAGGTCAATAAAACAAAATACGTACTATTCCGTATGCCTTGTACTTTATAGTGCATTAATAAAAATGCTTGTTTGATTGCTATAGTTTCATTTTTGCATTATGTTCAGCCTTCATCCCATGCTCATCAAAATTACTTAACACCACATTTCAGTGATAGTATTTGCCACACAATGCATGTGTGCACAAAAACATGTGGGTGTACACACATACACAACAGAACTATCTTTTTTGATAACACGCTACCTAATAAGAATCATTTACAGAGCTTAGATATTCCATTTTGTAAGGATGATGTGCATCAAAAGAATTAGGTGTGGAATTGAGGTCTCGAGATTCCTGTTTGTGTTCTTGCAGCTCTTTGTAAATCTTCAGCCTGTGTGATGCATAATATTGGCTCACTATATTTTATGAGATGGCTTCAGGAATTCAGTTAACATCATTCTCAATCACAAAGTCACATGGTGCTTTGTTCTGGGGGACTTGGTTTATGAAGGCCTTTCCCTGGTCTCAGATATTAAAATCACTGTGAAGGCCATGGAGTCCTGACCCCAGACTCCTCACTAGTGCAGTCACAGCAAACACTGAGTGCTGTGCAGATGTCTGGGGAAGTGAAATGCTGTTGCTGAATGTTCTGTGAGAGGCGAAGGCATGAGAATGCTGGTCTATTGTGTTGCTTGGAGCGCTCCATCTCACGAACTCAGATATTGTTCTTAAGTTCATACAAGGGAGCACAGGTGCTTTATGGAGAAGAGTTCGTAGTAAGTGTGATAAGAAAAAACTATATGAAAACTTTATGCAGTTACATGGAGGGAAAATGAAACTGTTGACCCAGGTAGTTTGATAGTGTGTTACTCTTCATTCTGATACTAGATTTATAGATTATAGTATTACTTGTCCAATAAATTATTACCAAAACAAGGTGATATGGGCAGCTGGATTGACCCTTTGTTTTCTTTTAAGGATTGAAAAAAGAGGTAGAGGCCTTTTGCATCATGATGTTTACTGTCATGCTGATAACTTACACAGCCAGTTCCATGGCACTGGCCATAGCAATAAGTCCAAGAATAGACTCTCTGACAACATTAATCATGAACCTCTATTTTGCGTTTATGCTGGTGAGTATAATCTATGCTTCTGTGAGAGGGAAATACTCCCTTTGTTCCTTCCTGTGTATTCACCTATCTGATAAAATCAGCTGGAAATATTCTATACATGGGACTGATGCTTTCAGGAGACCATAAACAATTATAGTTTATAGTAGAGAATACCAGCTTTCTTCCTTCCCTTGTCCAACCTTTTTTTTTTTGGGGGGGGGGCTGTTCTAACGTAGTAATTGTAACTTAGTTAACATATGCTTAGTAATTTGCCTTTAAAAAGCTCTTTCTGGCAACACTGTGCTATATCTTATCTATTGGCATTTCTAAAACCAAAAGAATTATGATTTGTTAATTATTTCATGAACGTGCCATGCTATCTGCTTGCTTTTCCTGCCAGTATTAGAGATCTGCTGGCTTTTTAACTACAGAGGTGGTATGGCTGGAGTTACCACTCTCCAGGATGAAAGCCAAGCTACATAAGAAGTGTAATGTATTTTCTCATGGGAAGTCTGTCTTGGGGTCTCTTATGGTTTGAAAAGGAGTGTTTTGAAAATACTAAAAAATTTCAAAATCCACTATACTATCACCTCCTTTCTGAATTCCTAAGACTCTCTGATATGAGTATAATTTTCCTTATTATTTTTCTCATTTTCTTGATACTGAGGCTTGAATCCAAGGCTGCTCACGTGCCACGAAATTGCTCTTCCACTGAGCTATATCCTGAGATTTTTCAGATTATTTTGAGGCAGCATCTTGCTAATTTGCCTATGTTGGCCTCAAATTTGCAGTGTTCCTGCTTCATTCTTCTGAGTAGCTGTGGTTCACAGGCTTACATCACTTTTCCTAGCTCATCTTCATGTCTCTTTTTTAATGGTTGCTTAATTATAATCCTACATGTCCCCCTATATGTTCCCAAAGTTTGCACTCGATAACTGGAACCAATTGCCTTGTTCTTTTTTCTCACCAGAAAGCAGAATATGAAGGCAAGAGCCAGGGAGGAAGATACTTCCTGCCAGGTCACACCCCTACATCACGTACCTCTTCTGACCCGCCCCCAGCTTTCAATAACACACTCAGCTATGAATTTACTAATCAGTGGATTTCTGCCGATCAACAGAGCACCTTCTACGTGCTAATCACTTTTAAAAACACTACCTCTGAACACGTAAAACTTTGGGGGGAAATTCTAGATCTAAACCATAACGCCAATCAGAAAACCAAATTTTACTCCGAAATTCTTTGTTACATACTAAACACTTGGTTAGGTCACGTCTGAATAAGTGCAGAAACACTACCAATATTGACATTATTTTGCATATCCCAGTAAGTCTTCTCCCAGTTAGGACAATTTTCTGTGAACCCCATAGTTATCTCTTACTCATTTTCAGCAGTTGTTCCTCAATAGCTCTACTGTGCTGTGAGGTGTGGGGTACATTTTCTTTTGTATATTGCCACATTATGTTATGTATCAATTCTAGGTTTTGATTAATCCTAAACTTGTACTTTGAACCACACATTATTCATTAAGTGATGAATTCACAGAGCAAATCTTTGTAAATGACAAATCTTGCTATTGTATGGGTTAGAGAGGGGCATGTGAGACTTGGCATTGTTCTGGTCTGCTCCTAGATAACAAGGTTTATTAGGGAAAGAGGTAGTTGTGATATCTTTAGAACAGTTAGTGTAGTTGACCCTTCATGCCCATAGATTCCATATGCAGACTCCACCAACCATGAGTTGAAGATTTAAAACAAATACTATATGTCTGTACTTATGAGACACATTTTTCATTTGTTGCCATAATTCCCTAAACTATACAGTATAATTAGTTACATAGCATTTACATTATATTAGGTATCACTATAGATATCACATGGTTTCTCTTATATGAGAAGCAAAACCCATGAATAAATAAATAAGTAAATAGGTTAACGAAAGATAGTGAAAAACAAGACAAAGTGATCAAAAATGATGAAGATATGATATGCATGTATCTGTTCCCTAGAAGAAACATAACTACTATGTATTGCAAATATACACTTAAAAATAAGCAAAAGCTATAATATAAATTTCAGGATATTGTTCTTTCTTTAACACCTTTACCAGCCTTACCTATGCAGAGGTATTCACATACAAAGGAGGAAGACTAGTATTTAGTACAAATGAAAAGAATTTCAAGACCAAGTTGGTCTACTCAGAAATGATTAGAAGACTATACGGTTTTGAGCATACGGTTTTCTTTAAAATTCTCAAAATCACTGGATTGGTTATGATTTGTGTTTTGTGTTTTTTTGTAGGTTTTTTTTAATATATCGCTGTATTCTGAAACCGTTGCAACCATTGCACCTGTGTTTACACGATTTCAGTACTTAAGTATTCCTCATTTGGGTTTTATGGTGAGTGTCTTTGTCTTGTGATTCACGTCCCAAGATGAGAACAACCAAACCGAACTCTGACTGTGTCATTTACCTGGCCATGATTTGCAGTTGTCTCCTTTCCAGAGCAAAGGATAAGAATACGCTATTACCTTTGGTTAGCATGAGGTCAGGGAGCCATCATGGTTTCCCAGTTACCCTATTATCTGGGGAACATTAAAAGGTGCAGAGAATTCTCATAGTAAACCGGAAATGCTAATTGATGGAAAACGTATTGATGTGTCTGTGTAATAAGGAAATAAATGAGAAGATAGGTGACTAGAATATGAGGTTCATTGAAATGGATATTAAAATCCAAACAAAGGCATTACTATCAAACTAATGTACTCCAAGGAAAACTCCCTTTATATAGCATACTAAGTTTCTGTTTCCTATGACTACAACTGGTTTTGATGGAAATATTTAAGAAAAGATAATTACCATAAGGCATCAATATTCATTGAGCAGCATTGTAATATTTTAACTGTAGTCTTTATGTGGTTAAAACATTTGGGAGAAAAGGAACGATTTATAGAGCAGTTCTTCCAGGGAGCCAGGTGTCCCTTCTTGCCAATTAGAATAACATTCCAAAACCAACTATCTAAATTGCAGGAAAAATAACTTTAGCTGCTGTGATGTGACAAACACTGTGAATGTGAAACTTGGTGTTCTTTAGGAATAACAATGAAGATTAAGCCACAAGACATAATTGTGATAATTTCTTGGAAATGTTTTATAATGCCTACTCTCATTTGTGTTACAGGCTTTGCAGCATAATGAGTTTTGGGGTCAAAACTTCTGTCCTGAATTTAATACAGCGGAACACAGTGGTTGTTCCAGTTATGTAATGTAAGTTCACATTCATTGTCAAAATGGGTTTAGTTTCTGCTATGCTGTAATGAAGAATAGGCCCTGGCTTAGAGCCTGTCTGAATCCTCTGGGTCAGTCTTTCTGAGGCTGTATTTCTCATCTATCAAGTGAGACATTGTGTAGTGTTGCATGTGAACATGCTTTATTTGTATTCTCTGGTAGCCAAAATAATTTTCAATGTGGAGAAATATTTACTGTGACATTTTGAAAGACTACTTTTATGTTTTGATTATGGGTTTGGGTACTTATTTTTTTAATATTTAACAACAGCTTGCTTTGACAGTTGAAGAAAAGCTAACTGACTCTAAACTTAAGGATCATATTATATGTTTGAGCCCAGCCTGGGCAGAGTTGTAAGATCTAAAAGGGAGTGAGTGCTGCCTCAGGAGGATTGTAGGATTTCCCACTGCCAAAGGCCTTTGGGGGATGTCATGAATTGAAAAATTGCACAATTGTATGTGCGTATGTGTGTCGGTGTGTGTACATGCATGCGCATGCATGCAAACTAACTTGAAATATTCTACTATAGGATGTATATGCTAATGAAAGAAGTGTGTATTTCAGTGTGTTGAAATGGAAATTTCATTTTTGCATAATGTGATTTAAAAAATCTTATGTTTTAATAAATTTAGGAATATTGCTTTATGTTTTTTATCATACTCTTCCATGATTATTGTTAATGGCATGATTTAGGTACAAAAATTAATGAAACAGAAGCGTTGGTATATTAAATATCTCCTGGATTTTCAAGTAGTTTAGAAATAATTCTAACACAGATTTTGAGTTACCAATAGAAAAAACTTTTGAAGGGAGAATTTTTTTTACCCTTTCCACTCTTTTTTGTTTTGATCTAGATATGGTGTTTTGTAATATTGTCATCTCTAGGCTGCTGGTTAAGAGGAAGTGGACAGGAAAATATAACCAGATAAAGAGAAGCCACCGCAAGCTTTATGCGTACCTAAAGATCTTCTTTCCTGTGGAAAAGAGGAAGCAATTCTTAGTAAAGAGACACAAGGATGCTTTTGGAAATTCTGAGTTCTAACAGATGCTCAGAAATGGTAGCAGGCAATAATTATGATGGTTCCAGATATCTTTAGTACCAAGAACTTTTCATTTTAACAGCAGGGTTCCTCTCTGCTCTGCTTTTACTTAAGATTTGTGTTTGATACCTGGGTTACAGCAGGAATTGACCAAATGTGACTGCCCTGAAACCCTTGTTCCCATATATTTCCAGCTTTAGAATTTATAGCCTGTATTTTGATGGTTATTTTGTGGGTGAGCACAACTACAGGTAGATTTGACCATCTTGGCAAAGACAATAAGTATAATCAGTTAGGTCTCAGGGTTTTTCCATCAGTAATAAATGAAAGCTTACTTGATAAACATTTCCTTTGAAGAGCACAGCATTTTAGATTTAGAAACAAATGAATATGAAAGGGGTAGAAACTTGGTTTAGAGACAACTCTGTAAACTTAAATATTTCTCATTTTGTTTTTATGGAGAGTGTCTTTGTCTATCTTGTGACTGGCTTCCCAAGCTAGGAACAACCAAACTGAACATTGACCATCTCATTTACCTGATCATGTTTGTAAAATGTATATAATATTCAAATCCCATTGAATTATTTTAGGGATTATTAGAGTGTTATGCTTCAGATATAGTACGTGCCCCAAGAATTTCATGTGTTCAGAGATGGGACTTTTGGAAGCTTATTGGATTATGAGCTGTTATAGCTATACTGCTGTTAGGTTGACTTGGTCAGTTAAGACAATTTCCTGGGAGCCTGACCCTGGAAGTGTGTATCTGCCTATTCACCTCCCCGTTTCTCTCTGCTTCATGGTTGCCATGACATGAGTGGCTTTCTTCTGCTAGATACTTCTACCAGGTTCTTCTTGCGTTAGAATAAACCTGGACTGAATCATGAGGCAAAATTAATCTCTCCTTTTAATTGTGGGTGTCAGGTGTTTTGTTAGCCTTGTGAAAGTGACTAAGACAGATTTTTAGTGCCAGGAAAATGGAGGGTTGTTTCTATGACCATACCTGATCATATAGTTCAGAATCCATCAGAACTGGTTCATGGGAGGATTTGGAAAGGTTTGGAGATGCTAGTTGGAAAAGTCCAAGAATACCCTAAGCCAAGTTTTGATGGTAGATACTAGTCAGTACTCAGAAGACCAGAATAGTGATAGAAATGCAAACAGTAAAGATCAATTTAGGTGGTTTCATTTGGAAACAGAGTCTGCTGGAGTTTGGAACAGAAACTAAGACATTTAGCTGTCTGGTGAAGTTGTTTAGTGTAATATCTGGCAAAATTGTAAGTACTCAGTATCTGTCAGCTGTTACATATGAAGGGATAACTACTAACAGGTTCATTTAACTTATAGGCTTATTTCAAAACTGAACAGTGAATTGAGTGAATAAAATATGACCAATGCTTAGAATGAAGTTGTATTCTTTTTGTGTTTAATTTCAGATGTGATGGTGAAGAATTTTTGGAAATCCAAGGCATTGATCCCTCACTTTGGGGCTTTTGGAAGAATCTTCTAGGTTTGACTATAATGATGATTATCTTCCTCTTCATTACCTTCTTAAGATTGGTATTACTTATAAAACATTATAATTTCCACTTACAATTATTATGAGTTACTATCTATGAAAGAAGTTCTTCAACTTGCTTTCAATCTAATGAAGATTTTGTGTTGTCTGTGGTTCATTTGCCATCACACTGGTGCTCACCAACTATCATTTCAATAGAAGTGTTCACAGATGTCACAATGACTGAATTGTATGTGGGAGAACCCAAGCTAAAAACTAATGATGTTATGTATGGCATACCAGTTCATTTTGTCTGACAATGATCAGGAAGAATAAATGTAGTCTAATTTATTAACCTGAAAAAGGAGAATGAAATTCTAGACACACATGACAAGTTACTAATATCACTAATATCAGTTTCCTTATCTTTCAAAGAAGTAAGTGGGCTAGTAGTCCTCTAGCCTATGAATCTGTGATCTGCTATTGTTTAGTAAGTGACAAATGCATTAGTATTGTATGAGAATGTTTAAATTTATACAAAAATCTGTTATTTCATGGGTAAAACCAAAAGCAAGCTATGATGATGGAAAAATATCTTTGGTAAACTTACTGAGATTAATAGAATTTACTAATACTACTGTTATTTGGAATTATAATATCCCAGGATTCTTAGGTGGGACTTAATCCTTCAGATGGAATAGAGAGCCAAGCATTTGATAGTTTTAGCTCTTATGCTCTTTGTGGAACTTCATGATTGCTGAAAAGTCATGAAAAGTCATTTCACCATCCTGAAACAGTACAATGGTTATAATCTGTGCATCATTAGTCCCTGAGGAACTTGACTGAGACTCTGCTGTCTGGGTTCTTCCTCATCTGAGTACTTCCATGAAGAACTGACCACTGCTGCACCTGGTGATTCTTACAGTGCTTTCCAGTTCTGAAGATGTTAGGCCTATAATTTAATAATTGCTATAGTAGTTCCTGTTAATGACCTCTCTACAGGTGCACCTCATTTATTTACCTATAGTCTCTTTATTCTAGCCTTTGTCAGTAACAGGGAGGTATTTAACTATATTACAAAAGTGTTTTTAAAGTTTTTGGTGTGTGGAAGTTAAGTGTAGCAAAAAGCACAGTTCACCGAATTACCATATAATGACAACGTATGTGCAACCACAAGTCCAGGTCAAGAAATAGAGCTTGAACACAAACCCGTCATGCCCCTGCCTCAGTCTCTGCTTCCTCTCATTTCCATGAGTTGTGTGTGAAGACTTGTATTCCTCTCTGTTCTTCTTTTCAGAGCATCATTACAGCTCAGTTTTGCATTCTTATTTGCATAGATAGAGACTTAGATCGCCATTACAGCTTTTAAGAAATTTGAAATTTTTGAATAATTTTAAATTTTGAATAGGGATAGGAGATATTATGGAAAGTCCCTGTGTCTGCTTGTCTAGATTTGTTTCATGTTAACTTCTCATCTGACATATATGAATCAAGATGTATTGGTCAAAGCTAAGAAAATATCAGTGTGCCATTACTGCTAATGAAATTGTATGCTGTGTTCATATCTTAGTACTTTTCAACTAATATTCTTTTGTTGTTTTGGGAACCATCTTGGAAGGTACCATTTTATCTAGCTCCCCTTTTAAAAGTAGTAATTCTGTGAGTGTTAAGAGTTGAGAGACTCCAAATATTTCTCTCTAGATGCTGTCATATTGAAATATCATGTCTGTGGTCATTGGTGCTACAGTATTGTAACATGAGTCTGTTGATATAATCTTATACTTTAATCTTTGAACTTTAAGGAACATGTTTTCTTTTGAAGTCATTCGATTAGTGCATTATCTCATAGTAGATGTATTCGCTGGTTATTACATGAATCTCAAATTTATATTTCCTATTTTTTGTTTAATTTCTGTATTTTATGTGATCATATCTTATAATTCCCTGCATACGTATTCCTAAGTACACAGTGACAGATTACACGTGTAATTTAGCAATAAAATATACCTACCAGAAGAAATGAAATGGCCAAGATTTCCAATACCTACTTTTTAATTTATTAAGAGTTTAAATATGTCTTTTTATATTTACCCACCTTTTGCAAGCTAATTGCCTCTTATATACTTTTTCTCACAGTAAAAAGCACACCAAAATTTATCATCTGATTTTTAATGATGTTTCAGATGCTTTTGAACATCTTACAGTGTATAAGTTTATTTTCCATAAGATAGCAAAATGTTAGTGTATAGAAATTTATTTAAGAGGACTTCAGAGAACATGGCAGACAGATAGCAGCAGCTACAGAGGCTCTCTGAAAGACCCAGCTTAGAATTCAGGAATGGTGCGGAGTAAGGAATCATAAGCAGGAGGAGATATGCCCTGCTGACCCAAGAATGAACTGGGCTGAGAGAAACCAACTGGGAATGCAATCCTGGTGCTATAACAGGAACAGAAAAGCCTCAGTGTTTAAGCTGGAGCCCACACCATTGGAAGCTGCAATTTGGGTTTCCCACCACCGCTGCTTGCATCTACATCGGCTCAGCAGGGAGAGAGAGGTGCGAACACTCTGAGAATGGGAATTGGTGAACGCAGTTGAAAGCAGGACAGGCGGGGAGCTGTGCATTGACCTATGGTGAGTGAGAGAAACTGGGACTCTTCCACGGTCTAGGAGACTCCAACAGAGGACATTCTAGGACTGGGTAGACTTGCGGGAACAGGGAGCTGCAGTGACTTCAGTCACGTATCCCCCTCTCAAGAGGGATTGGTGAGTAGTGCCTAGCCTATGTGACGCTGCTGGCTGAGACCCAGTAGGCTAGCACAACCCAGGTCCCAGCGCCTGAAGGTAGATTGACCTGGAGGGGCGGGCTCCGCATAGGCTGCCTGGCCTGCAACTTCCTGGTGGTCTGCAGTGTGCGGGAACACCTAGCTGGCGCAATTCAATCAGACTGTGGCCGACAGGGAAGGAAGCTGGGCCTCCTATATACGCTTGCATATATAAGGAACAAAGAATATGGGAAAAGGCAGCAACAAGAAAGGCTCCTTGGCCCCCAGTCTTGAGAAAGAGGCAATAGCAGACACAGCACCAATAGATATAAAGCGCTATCTCCAGAGCCTCATAGACAAGTTCAGGAATGAAGTTATTAATGACCTGAAGCTAGACATAAGCAGAATAGTTAGAGAAATGCTAAGCACCACCCAAGAAAAAACAGATGGTGGAATGGAAGAACAGAAAAAGAGGGTTGAATTGTTTGATGGAGAAAATAGACAAAGCATAGAATATATGAAGCAGGTTCAAAGAGATTACCAGGAAACTACAAACTCTATCGAAAACTGGCATAACAGCTTGAAGGAAACTAAGGACAGACTATCTGAACTGGAGGGCAGATTTGTAATATGGGAGAATGAAATGAAAAACTTCTTAAAAATAACAAAGAAACAAACAGCAATAATACAAAGATAAGAAGATGATAAGAGGATCCATAACTTAAGAATTAAGAACATAAAAGAAGAAGTAATGACACAAACAAATGAACTACAAAAGCTACTCACAGAAATAATCCAGGAGAATTTTCCTAATTTAGCAAAAGGTAAAGATACTAAGTTTTATGAAGCATACAGGACCCCAGCCACCTACAACCCAAACAGAGCAACACCCAGGCATATAATAATTAAAATTCCAGATATCCAATACAAGAACAGAATATTAAAAGCCATCAGAGACAAGAAACAGATCACTTACAGGGAACACCCATCAGAATTACAGCAGCCTTCTTGGCACAAACCATCAAATCACGAAGAGCATGGGGGGAAATAATTCAAGCTTTGAAAGATAATAATCTCCAGCCAAGATTGATATATCCTGCACAACTATCCCTGGAAATTGATGGAAAAACAAGGTGCTTCCAGGATAAAGAGGAACTAGGGGAATATGCAACCACCAATTCAACTCTACAGAGAATACTGCAGGATATTCTAAAAAAGGAAAATATGAAGAATCCTGAAATAGTGGCAGAGAGGCCACAATGAATGGAGCAGAAAACAAAATGAAGAAGACAAACTGACAACTAATGACAGAAAAAGAGCTCAACAGAAATGAGGCAGAGAAGATTGGATAATAGGAACAGCTATTTTGGAGAAAATGACGTCTTAATAGGTAATACTGATTTAGTATCATCTTGTTTTGAAGTCTCATCAAGCTTTTGTTCTTCTGTCTCCATTGGTCTAAACAGGTTGTATCTTATTGAATTTTATTATATATGATAGTATAAGCAAAAACTTTTATAGACAAGGAGATTATACAGAAACCATTGTTCATTTTCTGTTAGTTGATTCTAAATACCCTGTAATACTGTCATTCTCTTAAATGGTTTTACATTGTTTTGATATATTTGATGCTACAGTATACGAAGTTGTACTCAAAGATTTCAAGGAAAGAGACAATATGGTAACTACTTTTATGTTGGGATTATCTTGTGGTGAAACACTATTTTGCTTAAATGGTTATGTTTTGATCTGCAATGTTTTGCCTGTTATGCCCACTTTTATCTCAATCTCCATTTTATTATTTACTTTTTTATTTTTATCCTTTTAATTAAGGGAAAAATAAATAAAAAATAGCAGGATTTATTATAGTAACCCACTTTCACTTTCCATTGTCTTGATTTAAAGCCCTGTATTGCTCTCACCATCTTGTTTTGACTGATGTTCCTCTATTCTGTTTTGTTTGATAGTACCAGGTTCGTAAATTTAGGCAATAGCTGTGAAGATAATGAGATTCATTATGACGCCCATTCTGGTTGACTATTATCTACTTTTGAAGACCTATAATGTCTCCAATGTTTTGGTTTTGTTGGTTTTGTTCTTTACTTTTTTGTTCAATTTTAATATAACTGATGATATAGGCAATTCTATTAGAGATAGCAGGAGGCATTATGGTAACCATTGTTGATCACCTTGTATTATGCTTTTACATTAACTATTATGTACACCCTTTTGATTTGACTGACTCTGTTCTGTTATGTCACATTTGGTTCTACTCTCTTCCAAAAAAGTAATAAGAACTGTGGGAGCAACAAAACCCAAGATTTGTAATTGTCATTGTACAAAAGAGAGGAAAAGAAAGTGCTCTAAATGATATAACTGCATGTATATTTAAGTGTATAAGATATATAATGATATTACTGAGTTTTGTTGGATCATTGAACAGAACTGTTTGCAGTCTCACTGTTGGAATGTCCACTTTATAAACGTTAATTCTGTAACTTGAACAATTATTTCTAAGATGACAACATGTAATCCATTAACTAGTGATTTCCTACTGTTTATTTTTTTCTGTAAATCTATATAACTTGTACCTTTCTCTGCTTTTTTTTCTTTTCTCCTTAAATAAAATTTAAAAAAAAACTCAAAGAAATTTATTTAAAACTATGCATATATTATCACAAAATTTTAAAATATTCCCATGTGTGAAAATTACTCTATAATAGAAACAGGCCAGTTAATTAGCTTTATTTATTTATTTTTCTGATGCTGAGGATCAAATTCATGACCTCACACTTGCCAAGCAGGTACATATGCCATTAAACTAAATCCCCAGCCCTTAATTAGCTTTAATATGAAAGAAACCACAAAGTTATATAAATTCTAGTTGGTATTTATATTCTAGTTATTCCTTTTTGATTGTAAGAACAATGGTGCTTTGGAAGGCTCCTTGGTATGTTATGGAAAGGTTGAAAGAAAATGTAGTTGTGAAAAAGGAAAAACATATACCTCTTGTCCTGTTTTTGGAAAAATTTTCCCTGAGCATTATATAGTACATGGATTTTATTAACCTCAACAGTACCTATTCACTGTCTATCATCTACTTAAAAAGTAGCATTACTTATTTATGCAATAATTTTTCCTAGGGTAGTACTTGATATATGAACTTTAGAAGCAAATTGTGTAGGCAGCAGAGATAGAGGCTTTGGTTTGGTCCTTTGACAGCTGAGGCTGTCACTTAGGCTGTTCTGCTGACACTCACTGTTGATGTTTGAACTGTCAGCAGTGCTGGGATCAAGGCTGAGTTCTCAGTATGGTCCTGCTCTCCAAGGAGACTAGAGAAGTCAGCAACTTGGTGGCAAATAATAATATGCAATAACTGAGTGACTGTCCTTGATGTCTGTGGGGATCATTGCCTTGGTTAAATCCTAATGGAGGCAATAACTTTATAGAAATGTTTTGGTATTTTTCGAGGCTACTTTTTGGCCTTTGAGGGGAAAGTGGTTTTGAAAAAAAAAAAAACTGCTCTAGTCTACAAAGCCTAAAGTATGTACAAATTGTCACTTTTATAAAGTTTTCAGGCCCCATAATAGAGGTCAATAGGGGCTGAGCCCAATGTTTGGAATTATCAGGTCCATAATCCAAGCAATATTGGCGTCTCTCTTTATAACTTTTATTAATTTTACTGTAGAATTTATACTTCCTATTTCTGTAGCTGTAGACCCTGCTAGATTAGAATTCCTGAATCCTAAAGAGCAGGGTACTGTGTCCCACTGGAAATACAGTGAGAGTTCTTCTAAACCTGATTGTTTCTGCCACTTAAATCACTTTGGGATTTCCACATTGGTGGAGTATTGGCAAACACAGGAGTTACAATATTGGGATAGTAGTCCACTTAGAAAACTTGTCATTTTTAGATCCTGAGTTCAGAATAAATTGTAAGGGACAATTATATAAAGAAGATGTGCTTGAACATGCTACTCACTGGTGGTCCAGGTTTCATTCTAGGGATGCTACTGTGCTGGTGAAGATGTGGCTAGAACCGAAGTGTTTGTTGTGCAGACTGTGCACAACAGTGCTGGAACTGCAGACTGTGCAATCACTAAGGAACACAACCTCAGAAATCAGAAAAAGTGTTTGTATATTTGGAACTCCGCACTTTTACACAGAGAAACTCATGAGAGAAACAGTCCATAAGAGATTATATACATAAAATGATTTTAAAATGGAGATATTAGAGCCAACTGTTCTCTGCAGAAATGAATAAATAAAATATGTTCACTGCATGTAACATGGATATCAGAATAAATATCAGAAGTACATTATAGAGAAGAATTACAATTTAATGACAATAGTGTAAGAAAAGACAAAACCACAGTAGAAGAGCCTCAATCCACTTGTTCAAATACATACGTGCGTTTTATTTCTCTTCATAGATAGAAATATTGGAACGAATACTTTATGAAGAAAAAAGCAGAAATAAATACTATAGCCAAAATGAAATGGAGGGATAATAGTGTTTGGTAAAATGCCTAAACATTTACTGTGTTGATAACAAGTGTATTGGACAACATACTTCAAAAATATACACCATTACACATTTAAAAGTTACTTTGTTAGAAATCTTAGTGGTAGTAGAAATGAGTTAGAAATAAAAACACTTAATGTTGATATAAATATTTTGGACAGACTTTTCTTGGTCATATTTAAAAGAAATATTAAGATTAAAATAGGGCAATTACCCTGGCTTTTATGAAAATGCTTTCATTTTGAACTTAAAATAAGTCTTGGAAGATTGCTTTTATGACTTTAATGATCACGCATATTGACCTAATGGAAAACAAAACTATTTTGTTTGGTTAAAGAACAGAACTGAATGAAATAAGGTGTTCAAAATGTTATATGTATGTGTCTTAGTTACTTTTTACTCATTACTGAGACAAAATACCTGAAGCCCAAGTTGGGAAAGGAAAGGTTTATTTCTTACAGTTTTTGGAGGTTTCATTCCATACTCAGTTGGCTCCAAGGCAGGCTGGCATGGCAGAGCCACAGTTCATGGCGGCTACAAACGGCAAGGGAAAAACCAGCAAAAGGGCAAAACACACCTTCCTGCCATTACGTCACATCCTGGCTCCACCCCTATGTGGCTGTAGCATTGACACCATCAATCCAAGCATTAGACATTGAACCATCACAAATGCACAATGCGAACTCATGAGGCCTGGGGACCACAGACATAAACCATGACATTCCACCCCTAGCCCCCAGTACTCTTGTACATCCTTTATACAAAAGACATTTAGTCCACCTCCAAGAGTTGCCAAAGTCCTTACTTTCAGCATTGCTGAAAAGTCCAAATCCCAAGTCTCCTCCAAGATCTATGGTAAACTTAACTATAACCCCCTGTACAAAGGAAACAAGATTACACATTTCTGAAATGCAAAGGCATGAGAGAAACATCACCATTCCAAAAGTTACAAACAGGGAAATATAAAGCAGTGGGAACAAAGCAAGTCCAGCATCCATCAGGACAAATATGAAGTCCCAGAGTTCCATACTCAGCATCTAAAGCAATCTGGTTGCAAGCTCCAAAAGGCTTGGGTGATTCCACCCCCCCACCCCCACCCCCCGCACGGCACTTCCAGGGATTTCAGCTTCCGCAGCTTTTCTCTTAAATCGTCTCTCTTCCCTTTTTGCAGGTTTCCTTGGATCATCCACGTTCCTGGCTTTTTCAAACTTCTGGGGTCTCCATTGCACCTTTGGCTTCACCCTTACATCTTTACAAATTGCTCTCTCAGGGGCACACTACTTGGCCTCCCAGGTCCCTAGCAATGGAGATGGAAGCCATCTTATCCTCAGAATTTGTGCATTTTCCTTGCACCTAAAACCAGCATTGTGGATGCCGCCAAGGTCTGCTGCCAGCTGAAGCAGTAGCCAGGCTTTTCTCTCTCTTGGTTGTAGGATCAGTTGCCTTGATCGCAGGGCTCTCTTTACCTAATTGTGACCAAAAGCTTCTCTACATTGCCACCATTCTGGCCCCTGATATGGCCACCATTGCCATTCTGGAGCATAGTGCTCTGCAGTTTTCTCCTCTTAGCAAATTCTTTCACCTTTGTAGTGAGGCTGCAAAGGGTGGGGACCTGTTTCCTGAGATGCCCTGGGGCCATCTTTTTTATCTCTCTGTTTCTCCTCAGCAATCAAAATCTCAACTCTGTCTTTACAATTCACAGCTTTCCTGCAATTTTCCTTCTGGCCAAAGTCATGGTATTGCAAATTATCTTGCTGGGCTCTTTGTTCTTGATTTGTAACATAAAGTTGGCTAAAAGCCCTCCAAAATAGCCATGCCACAGCCTCAATATGCTTTAAAATTTCCTTTTCCAGATTAATAAATCCACTGTCCTTTGTCTCTGTGTCAGGCAAAGTCTCTGGGAATGAGCAAAATGCAGATGAACTTCTTGCCAAACCATAGCACACACCATGGGAAGTCCAACAACCAATGCAGTCCTTCCCAGCAGAAACCTCCCAAGCCTGGTCTTTACCATGAAGCTTCCTATCAGCCTTCTGGTCTCCTGAGCTCTGACTAGGATCTTCTCTAGAGAACAGCCTAAGCTGCTCCAGCTCTAATGCAGCCAGGTCACATGTTTGAACCTTTCCAAACTCTGCCCACAAGCTATTTCCAAAGCCTCTCAAAAAACATGGTCAGGTATAGTAACAGCAAGTGACCCCACTCCTCATGCCAAATTCTGTCTTAGTTCCTTTTTACTCATTGCTGAGACAAAATACCTGAAGCCCAAGTTGGGAAAGGAAAGGTTTATTTCTTACAGTTTTGGGAGGTTTTCGTCCATAGTCAGTTGGCTCCAAGGCAGTCTGGCATGGCAGAGCCACAATTCATGGTGGCTGCAAGGCAAAAACCAGCAAAAGACCAAGACACACCTTCTTTCTGCCATTACATTACATCTTGGCTCCACACTTATGTGGGTATAGCACTGACACCATCAATCCAAACACTAGACAATGAACCATCACAAATGCATAATGCAAGCTCATGAGGCCACAGAGATAAATCATGACAGTATGTGTTTCTACTTTTTTTTTAAAAATTCAAAATCTTTACTTAGAGATAAAAAGGCAAAATCCAGCTTGTCTCACACCCACAACTGCAGATTCATTTCAGTGGTATGCTCAGACTTATTTGATAAACTGAGGCTGATTAGGATAAATAATAACAATTGTGTTAAAAACATTAGCTCTGTAACCATTCAAGAAGTCTTTTTAGAGCTGAGCTTCATTGGTGTTTGGCTGATTCTGGGAACACTGGCCATTTCCCAATGTTTCATGTATATAGCATTTCTCAAAGCCATTTTTTCCCCAAGCTACTTGGCAACTTTGACTATTATATGTAAGCAGAATATAGCTCATAGTTTCCAGATAGATCTTTTTATCTCATCTCATTCTCTTAGGTAACCAGGTTGATGTTGCCAGTGTTTACTCCATTTGGCAGGTTCACCATGAAATATGTGGCTCAATCAACTTTTGCATTGCTTTAGGTGCCACACAGCTCCAGGGGTCAGTACAGCTTTATCAGTGGCTGCTCCACTTCCTGTGTGCTCATTTGTATCACAGGGGGTCACCGATTGTTTTAGTTACATCTGGACCCCAAGAATATTAAGCATTTCCTGTGGTCAGTACAAGAATCAGCAGTTCATAACACAAAAATGTAAGTGATTCTTATAAAAAAATCACACTTTAAGTGTATGTAAACTGGGTGGCACTTTGATTTATTAAACTAGCAAAATTCATTTTTTCTTCTTTTTTTATTTAAAGAGAAAGAAAAAAAATACATGGAGATAAAAAAGGGTAGAAATAATACAGAACTACAGAAAAACAAATGGTAAGAAATCACCAGTTGATAAGCCACACATTGTCATCTCAGAAATAGCTATTCAGGTTACAAAATTAAAGTATACAAAATGACATTCAAACAATGACACTGCCAACAGTTCTGCTCAATGATCCAACAAAAACTTAGTGACATGGTTATCAGTCCTACACACTTGTTTTATATCTTAAAGAGGGCAAGATTAAACATATCAAAACAGGACAAAAGAGTTTTAAAAAACTTTAAAGAAATACAGATTTCAAAGCAAGTCCACTGGAGATCTTCACTGTCTAATTGTCTCTAGTTTCTACCAAATAGTTGTCCCCATCTTCACACACATAAAATACATACTGCATATTATAGAACTAACCAAATCATTACAGGATGATGAAGGCCTTTTAGGTCTTCAAGATCTGACATTGGGGAAGACAATAATAACTACCATCGCATTTCTCATTCTCTTCGTAGTAGTTGTCCCCATCCCTACATATGCTGATATTGAACTTAAGAGGCTAGACTAATATCACTCTGATCAGTGAACAATATTATTGCTAGATTTTAGATCATAATGCTACAAAATTAGCATTGGTTTTCTTAGTGTCTCTTCTTCAGAGTATCTGGTCATTACATATTGCATTATATAATCTGTTCCCATAAATAGATTTTTTAAAAAAATCTTCTCATGTGTGAATTTCTACATGTATATCTATCCTCTCTGTATTATAGGGGAAAACAAGTCATAACAAGACAGCAAAACAAATCCCTAGAAAAACATGCAGTGAAAAAGACACATAAAACCACAATATTAGGTGATCTATTGTAGTTACTATGCTTTCTGTTATTTTCAATAGTCTTGTCCATATCATCGGGCTTAATATAGTTGAACATAGTATTACCTAGCTATTTTTATAATAACACAACTTTGAAAACATTGTAGGACTTGAGATCTGTTAATAATTAATACTGGTATGGATATCTTTTACATCTTGTCATCTTCAGAGTAGTTGCCTCTACTTTTAGGGTTGACACTATCAAGCACATCAAATTCAAATGAAATCAGCCAAGGCAAAACCGCAGTCTTATGAATCTGATTCAAATAAGATCAGTCATAGTAAGACAATATAAGTAGTACAGGATTTCAGCTTAAGTTAATAGGAAATTAAGGATAGTTACCATGGTATAACCTGCTATTTTTGGGTCAGATGTCTGTGCCCTCAAATTCAATATGAGAGGACAGACCAGAACAAATTAAATTCAAACTAAACAGGGCGATAAGACTACTGTGACATTTAAATCCTGATACACTATTAACAATGACCTCTGTCTGTTTTTTGTAGTGTATCAAGGCTATCTATAATAAAGCCTATAGCTTACCATCTCTGCCTCCTGTCTGCTACTCCACTTTACTGCTATAATTTGTCCACCTTATCCCTTTTTCCACTGTCTGTCCCGTTCATAGAGGCCTCTCTGCCACTGTTGCTGGAATGCTGGTATCCCTTCTTCTCTTTCTCTGGAATGTCCTTCAGCACTCTATGTAGAGTTGGGTTGGTGGCCATGAACTCCCAGAGTTCCTCCTTGTCTTGGAAGCATCTTATTTCTCCATTAATTTTGAGAGACAGTTTTGATTGGTATACGAGTCTTGGTTGCATATTATTTTCTTTCAGGACTTGGAATATTTCTCCCCAGTATTTCCCTTCTTGATTTAAGAGTTTGTATTGATAAATCTGTTGTTATTTTGATAATTTTCCTGTTGTAGGTAATCTGCTTTTTTTTCTCTGGCTGCTTTTAATATTCTGTTCTTTTGGTGGATTTCTGGAATCTTGATTATTATATGTCTGGGTGTAGATCTGTTTTGGTTGTAGGTAGCTGGTGTTCTTGATGCCTATTTTATCTGGATATCATTTCTTTTTGCTATACATGGGAAATTTTGCTTTAATATATCTGTGAGTATTCTTTGTATTTCATTTTTGGTTGTTCCTGCTTTCTCACTCACATTCTTTATTCTTAAGTTATGTATCCTTTTGTCATCTTCTAGCCTTTGAATTTTTTCTTTCTGGTTCCTTATTATTTTTAAGAGGTCTTTTCTTTCACGATCATATATGATAAACCTCTCTTCAGGTCTCAAAAGGCTGACTTTGGTATCTGTCAAGGCATTTTGCCAGTGTTCAGTGGAGTTTTTAGTTTCCTGGTAATCTCTTTGGATCTGTTTCATGTATTCTAAGTTATGTTTCAATTCTTCTTCAGAAGTTTCTCTTTCTTTTCTGATTTCCTCAGTTCTTTCATCTGTGTTCTCTGGGGCAGGGCTTGTCATTTCTTTAATTAATCTCTTTATATCTTGCCTCACTTGGATCAGGAGTACCGCTTTAAATTCATCTATGAGGTCATGGAGGTATTTTTTTTTTTTTTGTGGCTGATCCTGTGTCCAGTATTGGATGGTTACTGCGCTTGTTCTCTTCAGTATTTACTTCTCCTGGGCTTATTTTCTCACGTTGGGCAGTTGGAGATTTTTTTTTTCTATCTCTTGTCATGTTTCTGGTTTATTTCAGACTAGAGTGTTCTCGGAGTCTGTGACCCAGTCCCCAGGACTCACCAGGACTCAGTGCAGGTCTTCCTCTCGAGTCTCCTGTACACTATGCCGCTTGCCTTCACTGCATTGCCAACACAGTGCCGAATGGTCAGAAAACTGCACGGTGCCTGGCTTCGGAACTCCGGAGCTTCTCACAATCTCCTCTGGCGCAGCTGGGCAGCCCTGGCTGCTTTGCAGGGTCCCGGGTCTCAATTTCCATCAGTCATCAAAAGCCAATACAGCTTTTCCTCTTGGATCCACTGGTCAGTTTGCCATATTAAACGTGTGGGATTTGCAGACCGTTATCAGCCATTGCAGTCTCAGCACGACCTTAAATCCTCCAGCTGTGCTGTCTTGGTTAATAAGAATCATTATCCATTCATCTGGCCCTCTCCATGTTGTCATATTCTAGCATCTAATATGATTTCTCCAGAGAGACTCTCCACCCAATCTCCTAGCAAGCCGCCATTTTTGAAACTCTCCAAAATTCATTTTTTCAATCAAAGATTTTTTCATCTTTTAGAGCTAAGTGGTGGCTTGTGATTCTTATAAAACATTTTATGTGCTGCAGGCAAGGCAACATGCACTAAAAAATCCTACTTGATTGTGAATACCTTTGTTTTTAGTCTATGAAAGGAGCTCTAGAAAATCTTATTTTTTGAGAGGTAATGTCTGTTTCTATTTATATTACACTAAAAATAGTATTGTAAAACAAAAAGTTCACTATGTTGGCAGGTGGACAAATGAACCATCCTGTAATTTTGTTTCCTATAAGAACAGATATAAAATTTAGAACTGGTAGTTTGCATCATGATTATATATTTACTGTACTAAAATGCTGAAAACTTAAAATAGTTAAGAGATAGCTATTATCAAAAATAGTTACTTAAAAAGATAGTTATTAGCAGTATTGTCATTGTGTGCCCAACTGCTTACCCTAGTTGCCACGCACCAACTACATCCTTATAAGTTAACTGACCACGTCATCACTGACCATGTTGTCATGCTGTTCTGTATGAGTTGTCCCCGAACAACCTGTTTGCTATGTCAGCCTTTGTTCCTTTTGTAAGAGACAAATGATGCTGTGTCAACCACTGTTCCCTTAATGAGAGACAAATGTTCCTGGAATTGGCAGACCAAGGGCTATAAATTCACTAAGCACCCACTGTGAAATGGCTTTGACCTCAAGCAAAGGGGAACAAAGGCCCACCTTGTTTCTGTTTCTCATCACTATATAGTTAATGATCAATGAGCTAATCATAAATGAACTATAAAAATCAGTCAAAATTCTAACTCAGTTGCACAGCTTTGCAAATTCCAGTACTATGTCACTGGGCCAGCTGAAGTAAAAGCTCTTCTTTTTAAAACGATGTTTTCTTACCCTGTTTTTCATCATGGGGCTTTTTTGGGGGTGGGGGCTTACAACAATGTTTATCCTGATGAATCTAACTATTATACTCCCTGCTAATTTTTAATAAATAATTTTTAAAAAGGAAGTAACCAGAAATATGTAAAAACTTATGTTAAACATAAATATTTGAGTGCAGTATTGTGGCACTTGCCTACAGTTCCAGCATTCTGGCAGACTCATGCAGGAGGATAGCATGTTCCGGCCCAGCTTTGAACTTACAAATTTAGTGAGATCCTGTCTCAGTTGCCCCCCAAAAACAAAATGAAATAAATCCAGCATCAAGCAACAAGCAAGGAAAATCAGCTTGGCACATACCTCTGAGAAGCCGCTGTGTTCCATTTCTAGCATCAAAAAGAAATTTGAAACAACCTAAATGTACTATATTAAGGATGAGGTTAACATGTTTTTGTTATTTCTTAAGAATCATAAATTGTAATTCGTTTTATATAGATATAATGTTGATTTACATTAACAGTCAATATTTCATAGAGTGCTCATGGTACAATATGAAGTGAGGCATTCAAAAGTTTACAGTTTTCAAGTATATAGGTATATATTTTGTTAGTTTTTAATTATTGTTTGTCCTTAAATTGCCTTTTCAGTTTGAAATTTGAAGTTCTCAATAAATCTTTTTCTTTTTGCTGATTTGAAAAGAGGGTTACTTGTTCAACAAACACATACATATATCATATAACATTTTGAATGCCTTATTTCATTCTGTGTCTTTCATCTGCAATGAAAATTTCAGGTTTAGTGTACTTTTGCACACATTTTGATTTTGCGCACAGGCTCATGTGAAGGAGACAGTCCACTCATTTCCTTCATTTACAAATGAGAAAAGCAGGTTGAGAAAAAGTGGCTTCAGGTACAGGCATCTGTCATGGTCACATGGCTGGTAAGTATAGAGTAGGGACCAAAGTCTCAGCATAGTCTTTCCCTGTACTTTCAGCTTCTCTCTGTTTCATGGGTGGACTGCAGAGAAAGTCCTGTAGCATACTCGGTGGGTCACCATCTGCACTGTATTCTAAGATAATGGTTTCTTGCCACTAAGCCATTCATAATTAAGTTAGTGGACATCAAGCACCTGCCCAAATCCTTTGTGCTACAGCAAGGCATTTAATTTCTTGCTCTTACTGCCTGCAGTTCTTTCCTTGCTCAGAAATCAGCAAGAGCTGCATATTACTGTATACTTTCAAAAAATAACATTTTTACTTTACAATGAGAAATACATTTCTGCTATAAACTTGGTGAAACCCACTCATGCAAACAATTGCCACTAGCTCAAATTTTGGCTGATAATTTCCAAAAGTGAAGGAAAGTTCAGTACCACAGCTTTCTCTTTCTTAACTTAAACCTTATCTGCATTATAAATCCAATTTTGACATGCATGATGAAGAATATTTGACATCTGTATTCCTAAAATGTCATAAAATGAGAACTTTAGTTATTTAATTCTTTAAGAATTTTGAAACATCCTTAAAATCTTGATTTAAATAAATATACTGAAATCAACCTTCGAGTGCATACTAGAAAACTTAGTAAGTTGATTCTGATGGGTAAGTTTCAACATTACATTCATTTGAAAATGAATTGATCGCATCTGTGGAGGGACAGAACCAGGCCTCACAAGGAAGTGATCTCTGTGTGGAAACCAGTGCCATGTGCAGGCCGCTGCTGGAGTCACACCCAAGCCTATCTCTGTGAGTCAGTGTCATTTGCAGACCTGGAGGGAGAGAACCACCTCACTGGGAGGTGATCCTCACCTGGAATCCATTTGATTTTCATTGTTTTCTTGGGTTGGGTTTTATTCTTTTTTGTTTTGTTTATGTTAAATCTGATGTCATGAGCAGCTATTTGAAAGATAGCAAGACATTATGAAGTCCTTTATTATATTCATTTTTCTGTTTTTATTATTTCTGTTCTATTGTGTTTTATTTGATTTTTATTATGTCTGAGCGGTATCTGCAGCTATTTTGAAGACAACAAAAGGCATTATGGCAGGTAAATATTGCTGATTTTGTAATTTTTGAAGTCCTGTCCTGTATCACTTATATTGGTTTTTCTTTTGATTGGTTTTATTCTATGTTATTTTCCTTGGTTGTATCCTCTTTAAAATAAAGAAAAATGAATCAAGGCACATCAGAAAGTAAGTGGAGAAATCATATACAAAATAAATTATTGAAAAAGTTAAGCTCAGTAACAATTATAGACTCCCCCCAATTTTCCTATGTCTCCATTTTTTCCTATGAGTGATATTTTGTGATTTTTTCAGCTGATTTCAAAGAATACCTAAAATAATATAAATAATAAAAATTCAGTAATATAGTTAGGCTCACAGATATGTGATATGAGAAAATAAAAAAGTAACAAGAAGTATAGTGTTTAACATTTGTTCTAACCATTCCTATCCCTAATGAAATGGAAACATACATATTCTATGGTTTGGAATTCTTTTGTACTTCATTTTTTAGAAAAGTTCACTGCAAGCGGTTAGCTGAAGTGCAAGATTTTTTTAAAAAAAAAAACAAAGCTAAGCATTAAGATCATGAGTTGCATATAAGTCGAAAGAAATATCCTGCTTTCCCTTTACACACTAGACAAAAATGACAATATTGATTTTAGAGGCTGAAAGTGAAACTAAGCAGCCTTATACCAATTTTCTACTTGCTTTTAGATGCCATGTCATGGTCAACTGAGAGAACTCAGGCATGGTAGCAACTGGTGTACCACTCAACCACTATACATTTAAAAGTTTTTTTTTTCTGAAGTCAATATTTACTTCTAGGTTTATCATAATAGAAAAAGAAAAAAAAAACCTTCAAAGAACAGAATATTAGCCATTGAGTTACAGAGACCAGCAGTATATGATGTTCAGGCTACATAAATAGGGTACTTGCTGGGGAAATTCAGTACAATGCTTTCTCTTCTGCTGAGAAACACCTAATGACTCAGTGATTATTTATGGATATAGGCATAGCGGGATTTACCCCCACCTTCCTGTCCATCTGCAGACAGGAGGAAGCACAGGCACTTTGGGGTGAGGCTGATGGTGGAAATTTACCTCTGTACCTAGACCAAAAATTAGGTGTACTCCTCAGACTCCCAGCATTTGGGTTTTTCCTGTGTCATTGTTGATCTTTCCCCTGGGAACATTTTTTAAAATTTTATTTAAAAGGAAAAAGAGAAAAAACAAAATAAAACAAAGCCGTGTAAGGGTACAAGTAATACAGAACTACAAAAAAACACAAACAAACAAACAAACAAAAAAACAGTAAGAAATCACCAGTTAACAGATTACATATTATCATCTTAGAGATAGTTGCTCAAATCACAGTATCAAAGCATACAAATTGGACATTCAAACAGTGAGACATCAAACAGTTGTGTTCAATGATCCAACCAAAAAACATTAATATGGTCAGCTATTTAACACCCCTAAACACACTTGCTGTTGTATCCTTTAGAGCTTTTTTTTTCCCTCTCTTTTTTACAACAAAATTTACACATTTTTGGGTTTTATTACTCTTTAGTTCTTATTACTTTTTTGGGGGGAGAGAATAAAGTCAAATATGGCAAAACAAAGCTGTCAGTCAAAACCAAGGATAGACATAGCACATGATGTAAAACAGAGTACAAGGTTATCAACAATGGTTATCAACAATGTCTCTTGTTTCCTTAAAAAGAATTGTGTATCTCATTAGATATTATAAAGTTGAACAAAACAGTAGGGAACAAGACCAATAAAACTTAAGCATTGTAAACATTACAGGACTTCCAAGGAGACAATAGTCAAACCAGAATGGGTATCTTAGTGAATTTTATTGCCTTCAAAATAGTTGCCTATACCCTCAAACTTGATACTATCATACAGAATGGAACAGAGTCTAATCAGTCAAAACAGGATAGTGGGAGTATTACAGGACTTAAAAGAAGTTAATAGGAAATCAAAAAAAGTTACTAATATATATCATGCTAAATTTTTTTGAATTTTTCCCCTTAATTAAAAAACATAAGAAGTAACTAAATAATTTTTTTAATGAATAAGGGAGAGATTGAGATAAAACAGGACATAACAACATTACAATAAAGGACAAAGCATGACCGTTTCAGCAACCTAGTGCTTCACCACCAAATAACACAACTTAATAGTAGTTACCATAGTGTCTGTCTTTTTCCTTGAAATATTTGAATAAAACTTCATATACTATAGCTTCAAATATTTCCATATCAAGAAGCCCAGAATAAAGCCTTTCCAATTAATAAGTGAAAACTTTATAAGGCTTGAAGGCCACATAATGGGGAATCATGATTACCACATATTTTTATATATTTGAATCATTACTTACATTAGGGAAACTATTCGGTATTCACACATGCGAGATTGATTTATTTCACTTATGAGTATGGGTCTCAAGCTGCGCCCATTTATTGATAAATATCTCGGGATTCTGAAAATGGCGGCGGGCTAGGGGATCGAGCGAAGAGTCTCTCCAGAGAATTCAAACTCGAAGCTAAAAAAAGACAGCATGGAGAGGGCCAGACAAATCGATAGCGATTCTTATTAACCAAGACAGTACAGCTGGAGGATTTAAAGTCGCACTGAGACCTTCAACGCCGACAACGGGAGGCTGCAAATCTCGTGCCCTTAAATCAACAAACAGACTCATGGACCCAGCACGAAAAGCTGAGTTGCTTTTGGGGACTGCGGGAAACGGACCAAGACTCCAAGTAGCAGCCAAGTCTGCACCGCTGCACCAGAGCGGACGAACAAAGTGCGGGCGTTTCAAATTTAAATGGTGCACAGATATCTGACCCGTCAGCACTGTGCTGGGAGCGCACGCTGTGCACCGCCCCGCACTGTCCTGGGAGTGCGGGAAAAGTGGGCAGCTTGGTGTGCGGCGGTCCCGGAACGAGGACTTGCACCGGACTCTGGTGAGTACAGAGAACCCCGTGGCTGCTGGGTTTGGCCAGAGAACAGCTGGCCCGCCACCACGGGGAAATCAATAACACAGAGTCTGGTGCAGACATATTTGCCTGGTGGCAGAAACCACAGCTTGGTGACATCACCAGGTCCCCTTGTAGGGAGGGCTGGTGGAAGACATCTTGAGTCCTGGCAGAGCCTGATTACTTGCTGGCTTCAGCTCCACACAAAGAACTTAGTGGGAGCCATCTTAGTTTTGGGCAGAGCTTCTTTTCTGGTGCTCCTGTCACAGAGAGGTTTGGAAGAGAACAGCTGGGACTTGGGCAGAATCCTGTGCCATTACTCAGCTGCTTCTGATTCAAAGAGAACTGGCAGGAGCTACTGGGGCTAAACCAAGCCTCTGCTTGGGGCCCAATAAGCGGATACAAAATAGTTACAACTCAGTGACAACCAGAAAGTACAGCCTAATTTAGGAACTAACTGGCACAGAGGCTAGAGACTAGACTGTACCGCCCCTGCATCCCAGCCTACCCCAGATAACAGCAAATTGGGGAGGACAGCAAAAACTCAAGCCAGCACGCTTCTGAGAGGCCCTAAGCAATTCGGAGAGGGCCAGAGAACTCCAGGACAGTCTGAAAGAAACCAGAAACATGACAAGAGATAAAAATAAAAAAAAAATCTCCAGCTGTTCAACAGGAGAAAATAAACCCAAGAGAACTAAACACTGAAGAGAACAAACACGGTAACCATCCTCTACTCGACACAGCATCAGCCGAAATTAAAAAGTACTTACATGATCTCATAGAGGAATTTAAAGATGTACTCCTGATCCAAGTGAGGCAAGATATAAAGAGATTAATTAAAGAAATGACAAGCCGCGCCCAAGAGAACACAGATGGAAGAACTGAGGAATTCAGAAAAGAAAGAGAAGCATCTGAAGAAGAATTTAAGCATAACTTAGAATACATGAAACAGATCCAAAGAGAATATCAGGAAACTAAAAACTCCATTGAATATTGGCAAAATGCCTTGACAGAAACTAAAGACAACCTTCTGAAACTTGAAGAGAGATTTAGGGCTTATGAACGTGAAAGAAAAAGCCTCTTAAAAATAACAAGGAACCAGAAAGAAGCAATTCTAAAACTGGAAGATGATAAAAAGATACATAACCTAAGAATAAAGAATGTGAGTGAGGAAGCAGGAACATCCAAAAATGAAATACAAAAAAATATTCACAGATATATTAAAGCAAAATTTCCCACGTATAGCAAAAAGAAATGATATCCAGATAAAAGAAGCATACAGAACGCCAGCTACCTACAACCAAAACAGATCTACGCCTAGGCATATAATAATCGAGATCCCAGAAATCCACCAAAAAAACAGAATATTAAAAGCAGCCAGAGAAAAGATGCAGGTTACCTATAATGGGAAATCTATCAAAATAACAGCAGACTTATCAACACAAACTCTTAAGTCAAGAAGGGAGTGGGGAGAAATATTCCAAGTCCTGAAGGAAAAAAATATGCAACCGAAGTTCATATATCCGTCAAAACTCTCTCTAAAAATTAATGAAGAAATAAGATACTTTCAAGACAAGGAGGAACTGTGGGAGTTCGTGGCCACCAATCCAACCCTACAGAGAGCGCTGAAGGACATTACAGAGAAAGAGAGGAAGAGAAATCAGGATTACAGCTACAGTGGCAGAGAGGCTTCAGTGAATGGGGCAGACAATGGAATGAGGGAATAAGGTGGACAAAATATAGCAGAAAAGTGGAGTAGCAGACATGAGGCAGAGACGGTAAGCTAGTCTTTGGTAGAGACAGCTCTGAAACTATATTTAAAAAAAAAAGGAGAGGTCATTGCTAATGGTGTATAACGATTTAAAAGACACAGTAGTCCTAGTGCCATATTTAGATTGAATTAAATTTGTTCTGGTCTGTCCACTCATGTCAGATTTGAGGACACAGACCTCTAGAACCAAAAATAGCAGGTTATACCATGGTAACTATCCTTACTTTCCTATTGACTTAGGCTGAAATCCTGTATTACTTACATTGTCTTACTATGACTGATCTTAATTGTATCTGAATCATAAGACTATTGGTTGGCCTTGACTGATCCTATTTGAAATCGGTATGCGTGTTAGAATCAACCCTAAAAGTAGAGGAAACTACTCTGAGCATGACAAGATGTAAAGGATATCCATACTGGTATGAATCAGTAACAGCTCTCAAATACTACAATGCAGTCAAAGATAAGTTTTTATAAAAATAGGTGTAAGTATGTTAAACTATAATAAGCCAGTGTTGTGGACAAATCTATTGAAAATAACAAGAGAAAACATAGTAGCTACGGAAGATCATTTATATTATAGTTTTATAAGTCTTATCCATTGCATGTTTTTCTAGGAAATTGTTTTTCTGTCTTGTTATGACTTGGTTTTCCCTATAATACAGAGAGGATAGGAACAAATAATCTGAGGAAGAGACCTGAAAAACCCGAGGCTTATTTTGTAGCATTATAATATAAATTCTAGCAATCTATTGCTTGCTGATTAGAATGACATTGGACTGGTTTCTTCAGCTCAACTTCAGCATATACAGAGATGGGGATGGCTATCACAAAGAGAATGAGAGATGCGATGGTAGTTGCTATTGTCTTCCCTAATTTGGAACTTGAGGACCTAAAAAGACTCCATCATCCTGTAATGATTTGATAATGATTTGATTAGTTCTATAATAGTAATGATTTATAATGATTTGTAATGATTTGATTAGTTCTATAATATGCAATAAGTATATAAAGTGGGTGAAGTTAGGGACAACTATTTGTAAGAAGCTAGAGACAGTTAGATAAGGTAGATCTCCAGTGGACTTGCTTTGAAATCTGTATTTCTTTAAATTGTTTTTTATTTTTTATTTTTTTTAAATGTTCTGTTCTGTTTTGATATGGTTAACCTTACCCTCTTAGAGATGTAAAACAAATAGGTGGGACTGATAATCATATTATGGAGCTTTTGTTCGACCATAGAGCAGAATGGTTTGTAGGGTCACTTTTTTGAATGTCATTCTAAATACTTTAATTCTGTAACCTGAACAGCCATTTCGAAGATGACAATTTGTAACTTATCAACTGGCAATTTCTTACCTTTTGTGTGTCTGTAATTTAGTATTATTTCTACCTTTTTTTTTAATCTCCATGTATTTTTTTTCTTTTTTTCATTTCCTTTTCTTTAAATAAAAAAAAAAAAGATAAATATCTCAATGTGATCCTTCTTTATAGCTGAATAGTACTCCACTGTATAGAAATACCACAACTGTTTTTTATCAATTCCTCAGTTGATGGACACTTGGGTTGTTTCCAAGATCTGGCGATTACAAATTGTGTTGCTATAAACATAGGTGCACATATATCACTGTGGTATGATGCTTTCAGTTCTTCTGGGAATATGCCTAGAAGTGGAATAGCTGGAATAAATGGGACTTCCAATCCCAGCTTTTAGAGAAATCTCCAGAATGACCTCCACAAAGGCTGCACCAGTCTACACTCCCACCAACAGTGTAGGAGAGTACCTTTTTCCCCACAGCCTCTCCAGCATTTGTTGTTGTTGGTTTTCTTGATCCTGGCCATTCTTTCAGGAGTGAGATGGTACCTCAGTGTGGTTTTAATTTGCATTTCTCTAATGACCAATGATGATGAACATTTTTTCATGTATTTTTTTGCCATTTGCATTTCTACATCTGAGAAGTGCGTTTTCATCTCAGATGCCCACTTTTGGATTGGATCTTTGAATTTTGGGGGTCTGAGTTTTTTAATTTCTTTATATGTTTTAGACAACAGTCCCTTGTCTGAGAGAGAGTTCCCGAAAATCTTTTCCCAGTTTGTGGGTTTTCTTTTCACTATGCTGGAGATTTCTTTTGACATGCAGAACCTTTTTAATAAGAAGTGGTCCCAGTTATTGATTCTGGGAAGTATTTCCCGTGCGGTTTGAGTCCTGTTCATGAATTCTCTACCTACTCCTATGTCTTCAAGGTTTCTACCCAACTTGTCTTCCAATAGATTTAGTGTTTCTGTTTTAATATTCAGATCTTTGACCCATTTAGATTTTAATTTAGTACGTGGTGATAGACATGGGTCTAGCTTTAGTTTTTGGCAAATGGAGAGCCAGTTTTTCCAGCACCATTTATTAAAGAGACTGTCATTCTTCCAGTGAACCTGCTTGGCTCCTTTATCAAAGATAAGGTGGTTGAGTGTGTTTGTAGTCGTGGTTGTATCTTCTAATATATTCCATTGATCTTCGACTCTGTTTTGATTCCAATACCACGTTGATTTTACTACTGTTGCTTTGTAGTATAACTTCAAGTCAGGGATTGTGATGCCTCTTGCTTTGTCTTAGCTGCTTAGAATTGCCTTTGCTATTCTAGGTCTCTTCTGGTTCCAGATGAAATTTAGGAGTGATTTCTCTAGATCTATAAGGTATGTTGATGGTATTTTTATTGGGACTGCATTGAATCTGTATAACAGTTTTGGGAGAATGGCCATTTTCACAATGTTTGTTCTTCCTATCCATGAGCAAGGGATGTATTTCCATTTTCTGAGGTCATCTTCGATTTCTTTTTTCAGTGTATAATTTTCAGTGTATAAGTCTTTCATAAGAGTAATTCCTAAATATTTCATTTTTTTGCTTGCTAATGTGAAGAATGTAGTTTCTCTTATTTCCGTCTCTGTGATTTTGTTGTTCGTGTATAGGAATGCTATTGGTTTCTGACTATTGATTTTGTATCCAGCCACATTACTGAATTCATTTATTGTATCTAAGAGTCTTTCAATGGAGTTTAGGGGGTCTTCTATGTAGAGTATCATGTCATCTGCAAACAATGATAATTTAACTTCTTTTTTTCCTATCTTTACCCTTTTTATTTCTCTCTCTTGCCTAATTGTTCTGGCTAGTACTTCCAGTACTATATTAAATAGGAATGGTGATAAAGGAAATCCTTGTCTTGTGCCTGATTTTAAAGTAAAAGCTTTCAATTTTTGGCCATTTAGTATGATATTGGCTGTTGGTTTGTCATAAATGGCCTTTATTATATTGAGGTAAAGACCATCTATTCCAATCTTCTGTAAAGTTCTTATCATGAATAAATGTTGGACCTTATCAAAGACTTTTTCTGCATCTATAGAAATTATGTGATTCTTACTTTTGGCTTTATTGATATGGTGGTTACATTTATTGATTTACAAATGTGAACCATCCTTGCATTCCTGGGATAAATCCCACTTGGTCATAGTGTATAATCTTCTTGATGATTTGCTGCATCCTATTTGCCAATATTTTATTGAGGATTTTTGCATCTGTGTTCATTGGTGAGATCAGTCTATAATTCTCTTTTTTAGTTGGGTCTTTCTCAGGTTTTGGTACTAGAGTAATATATTCTTCCAGGAATGACTTAGGAAGGATTGCTTCCCTTTCAATTTCATTGAATAGTTTGAGGAGTGTCGGCATTAGGTCTTCTTTGTATTTCTTGTAGAATTCTGCAGTGCATCCATCTGAGCCTGGGCTCTTCTTTGTAGGTAAGGACTTAATTATGTTTTCCATTTCATTAACAGATTGGGTCATTCAACAGTTTTACATCCTCTTGATCTAGCTTTGTTACTTCATATGTTTCTAAGAATCTGTGTATTTTTTCTGTGTTATCAAACTTTTGAGAGTAGAGGTTTTCGAAATAGGTGTTGATGATCTTCTGTATTGGGTCTGTAGTGATTTCACCTTTTTCACTTCTTATTGCATGAATTTGAGCTTTTTCTTCCCTTTTTTAAATAAGGTTGGCTAGGGGCTTATCAATTTTATTTATTCTTTCAAAGAACCAACTCTTTGATTCGTTGATTCTTTGGATTGTTTTCTTAGTCTCTATTGCATTGATTTCTGCTCTGATTTTTATAATTTCCTCCCTTCTTTTGGCTTTGGGCTTGACTTGCTCTTCTTTTTCTAGCTGTTTAAGGTGTAGCATCAAGCTATTTATTTGTATTCGTTCTGTTTTCCTGATGTGGGAACTCAGTGCAATAAATTTTCCTCTGAGGATGGCTCTCATTGCATCCCACAAATTCCGGTAAGTTGTATCTGCATTTTCATTTTCTTGTAGGTATTGTTCAATTTCTTCTTTAATTTCTTCTGTGACCCACTGATTACTCAAGAGTGTGTTATTCAGTTTCCATGTGTTTGCGGGATTTTTGCAGTATCGTTTATCATTAATTTCTAATTTCAGAGTGCTATGATCTGATAACATGCAAGGGATGATTTCAACTCTTTTGCATTTGTTTAAATATGTTCTGTGAGCTAATATATGGTCTATTTTAGAAAATGATCCATGTACTGCTGAGAAGAATGTGTATTCTGATGTTGTGGGGTGGAACATTCTGTGTTATGTCTAAGAAATCCATTTGTTCGCAGGTGTGATTCAGTTCTGTTATTTCTTTGCTCATTTTCTGTCTGGTTGATCTGTCCCTTGGTGTCAATGGCATATTAAGGTCTCCTGATAAAATTGTGTTAATGATAATTTGAGTTTTCATTTCTGTTAATAGTTGTTGTATATAACTGGGTGCTCCGGAGTTTGGTGCATATATATTTTAGATAGTTATCTCTTTCTCTTGGAGTTTTCCCCTTACGAGTATGTCCTTTATGTTCTTTGTCCTTATGGTGATTGTTGTTTTAAAATTCATGTTGTCTGCAAACAGAATAGCTACTCCTGCCTTTTTTTTGGATTCCTGCTGCATGAAGTATTGTTTTCCATCCTTTGACTTTCAGTCTGTGAGTATCCTTCTGGGTTAGATGGGTTTCCTGTAAACAGCATATGGTTGGATTTTGTTTCTTGATCCATTCTGCTAGTCTGTTTCTTTTGATTGGTGCATTGAGACCATTTACATTAATGGCTATAACTGTTATATGCTAGTTTATTGTTGACATGTTATCTCTCTGCTGTTGCATCTTTATCCTTCTGTTTAATTATCTGATTTGCTTAGTGGTTTTTTCCTTTGTGTATCTAAACTGTCTTTCAATATTTTTTGCAGGGTTGGTTTGGTGTTCATGAAGTTCTTCAGCTGTTCTTTGTCATGGAAGTATCATAATTCACCATCAATTTTGAATAATCGTTTTGCAGGATACATCAGTCTAGGTTGGAAATCATTTTGCTTTAGTATCTGGAATACTTCACTCCATGCTCTTCTTGACTTTATTGTTTTTGCTGATTAGTCTGCTGTGATTCTTATAGGTTTTCCTTTATAAGTGATCTGTCTTTTCTCTCTGACAGCTTTTAATAATCTATTCTTGTGTTGTATTTCTTGGATGGTGATTATTATATGTCTGGGTGTAGTTTTATTTTGGTTATGACTATTTGGAGTTCTATATGCTTCACTGATCCTGATGTCGGTTTCTGATCTCATGCTTGGGAAATGTTCAGCTATTACTTCTCTAAATATCCTCTTGACATCCTTTATGTTGTCTCCTTCTTTTTCATTAATCCCTATCATTCTTGTGTTACTCTTCTTTGCATCATTTTGCAGTTGTTGAATTGTTGTTTCCTGATTCCTTGTTATTTTTAAAAGATCTTTCCTTTCCTGTTCACTAGCTGCAATCCTGTCTTCAAGGTCTGAAATTCTATCTTCACTTTCATTAAGGTGGTTTTTACAACTTTCAGTGGAGTTTTTTATTTCCTGTATATCTCTGTGCATCTGCATTATGTATTCTGTTTGTTTCTTATATTGCTTGTCTAGGGATTCTATCTTTTTGTTTAGTTCCTCCAATTTTTTATCTGTGTTTTCTTTAGATATATTCAGAATCTCTTTCATTTCTTTTATCATTTCTTCTTTTATCTGGGAGATTATTTCGTGTTTGAATTTCTTTAAAAATTCCTGGAGTTGCTTGTCAATTTTAGTAGCTATTGTGTCCGATATTTGAGGTGTCTGGCATATATTTTCTTCTATATACATTGCTCCTAGGGTTTCTTGAGATGGGCTGGAGGTTTGCGGTTGTAATTTGGTCTTTCGTTTTGTCATTTTCCTATATTTCTGTGTTTCAAGTGTTATTTGAAAGCTTCCTCAGGATCTGTTGAAAATCCCCTTCTATGTTTGCAGCTGCTGAGACTCTGGCACCATGCTACCCCAAGCCACTGGGCCTTCAGAACCAATGGCCCTCCTTTGCCTGCTCAGAACTCCGCAGTTCCAGACATGCTGGGCCTCAGGGACACTGTGTGCCCACCTGCCCCTTGGAAGCTCCACAGCTGTCCAATTGCAGCCGGGATGTGGAGGCAGATGTAGACACCTCAAACCCACCTCTCCACTTCACTGCACCTGGAAGCCTGGAGGGACCCAAACAGTCTAGGCTGAGATATCCACAGTCCTCCAGATACACAGGGAGGCCGATGCAGGCACCCCAGATCCGCCCAGCCCCTCCGCTGCACGCTGATGGCTAGGCGTGGCAGTTGGAAACAGGCCTGGCTCCGGGGATAGTGTGGGCCCACCCACCCGTCAGAAGCTCAGCAGCTCTCCAAGTGCAAACGGGATGGGGAGGCAGATGTAGAGGTCTCAAACCCACCTCTCCACTTCACTGCACCTGGAAGCCTGGAGTGTCTGGAAGAGTCTGAGATTTGGGCAGAGTGTGCTGAGCACTCACTATAGGCCACGGTGCCTCAGGAACCTGCAATCCCTCCCTGCTTGCTGAGATATCCACTGTCCTCCAGACACACGGAGAGGCCAATGCAGCCGCCTCAGATCCCTGTCCTAAGGTTCTTAATAGCTTCCCCGTGGCCTCTTAGCAGGACTCCAAAGTGGGGGAGGCTATCAGCAGATCGTCTATGTATTGTAAGTGTCACCTCAAGGTGTTCTTCATGAAACCCCAAGAGATCTCTGGCCAGGGTCTCATCAAAAAGAGTGGGCAAGTTTGTAAAACCCTGTGGCAACCGAGTCCAGGTCAGTTGTTCCATGACCCCAGAATCTGGGTCAGTCTATTCAAAGGCAAAAATGGGTTGACTCACTGGAATGAGAGGTAGAGTGAAGAAGGCATCCTTGAGGTCCAATACGGAGTACCAGGCACACTCTGGGTTGAGGAGGCTGAGTAAAGTGTAGGGGTTAGGCACAATTGGGTGTAAAATTAATACCCGCCTGTTGACCTCCCGGAGGTCTTGCACAGGGTGATAGTCAGTTGTCCCTGGTTTTTGGACTGGAAGCAGAGTCATGTTCCAAGGGGAGGCACAAGGAATGAGGATACCGTTGTCTCTTAGTCTCTGAATATGAACTTTAATTCTCTTTCAGGCTTGGAGACTTATTGGATATTGATGCAAACAAATAGGATGCACCTGGGGTAGGAGCTCTACTACAAGGGGCACTCGGTTGACTGCAAGTCCTGGGGGATTAGTTTCAGCCCAGACCTCTGGGATTTCTTGTCTGCATTTGTATAATAATTCTAGTTCTATGTCTGTAGGTGGCGGCTCAGGTGAATCAGACAAATTTTCCAACAGGTGGTAATTTTCTCCTTCTGGGACAAGGGCTAAAACTCTAATACTCTTTTCAGGACCTTGGGTTGAGGGCATTCCCACTCTTAGTCTTGGCTCATTTGTCAAGAAATCAATTTGTACTGCAATTTATGAAGGAGGTCTCATCCTAGGAGGGGGTCTGGACACTCTGGTACCCATAGAAAATCATGCTGGACCAACTTGTGGCCTGGTCAAGCTAAACTGGCAGTTACCTTTAGGTATGATCTTTTTCCCCCTGTGGCTCTTATTACATTAACTGAGTCTTTAGTCAATCTTCCTAAGGGTTCAGTTAGTACAGAATAGGTGGTTCCTGTGTCCATCAGGAAGTCCACCAGGTGCCCCCCAACCTGAAGAGTTATCCGGGCCTCAAGGGGTGGCAATGAGCCCTGACCTCCTCGTTGTTGGGACAACAAAGACTTTGCTTCTCTCTCAAGTTTAGTCCTTAACCTTGGGCAATCCTTTTCCCAATGTCCCATCTCTTTGCAATATGCACATTGTTCTTTATCTAAAGGAGGTCCTTGTCCCTGGCTTCCTTTTTATTGGTATTGGCTGGCTTTTTAATTTCTCTTTCACAGAGTAATTCTAACACTTTGGTCATTTTCTTGTTGGTGGCTTCTTGGAAATTTTCTTTATTTGCAAAAACCTTTTGCACTCTCTTTTAACTGGCTGAGAGGCCTTCCCTCAAATCCCTCAAGCTTTTGTAATTTTCTTCTGATATTGGGAGCTGACTGGGACATGAAAGCAGCATTAATCTCACAGGCATTCTCAGGTGCCATCGGATTAATTGGGTATGCAGTCTATATGCCTCTAGGAGGTACTCTAAGAACATAGCAGGAGATTCATCACTTACCTGTCTTACCTCAGTCACTTGGGACAAATGGTGGGCTTCTTGGCAGCTGCGTGGAGCGTGTTTAGAAGCCTCAGGCAATAATCATCAAGAGCCCTCTTACCTTTGTATTGGGGTTCCAGTCAGGTAGGGAGGAAGGGAACAGCTGTTGGATCTTCTGTGGATTGGTGGACGCTGACCCATCTGGGTCTTGGACTCCTTTTTGCCCAAGAGTGTAGATACACAGCCTCTCTTCAGCCATGAAGAAGATGCACAGAATCTGTTGGCAGTTGTCCCAGGTGGGGCAATGAGTAGAGAATACAGATTCTGAAAGGTTAATCAGAGTTTCAGGATCCTTGAAAAAGGAAGGTTCTGAGTTTTCCAATTATAAAGGTGTGAAAATGAGAAAGGAGTATACACAAACATTGAGCTCCCACTCGGAGTGGGGACCTCCCATAATGGACACAGTGGAACCGCCTCAGAGCTCTGCTCTGAGGATGCCTGGGCCACAGGTGTCAGCTGGTGCGAATGGGATATGGTGGGGATGGAGCAGTGGAATCAGGTTGGGGATCAGAGTTGGGGTAAGGGGGATGCAGCGGGAGTCCCTCCAGCAGTTCGAGGTGCTCTTCTTTGACAGGCAGGACCAGAGGTGTGGTAGATTCAGAAGGCAGCTTTTTGAGTTTTTCTTTTGGTTTGAGGGCTGCAATAACTCCATCCCGAGAGGCTTAATCAATGAAGGGGCAGCATAAATTATGTCTATTCAAATCTGAATATAGACAATTTGATCAGGGTGAGCAGCAGGCCCAAAAACATACCAGTGAGTGGCTTGTGCTGTCTCTGTTAAAAGACCCGGAGGGGGGGCCATACCCCCTGGGTCCATAATGGCCATTCCTGTGTGATCCCCATATTCCTCTGCTCACCAATTGAATTCTTTGAAGTGATCAAGCACAAGGCTGACGGGAGGCTGGATTTAGATTCAGTTTGCCCCATGGCTGGCAAAGATGTCAGTTCTTTTCTCCTGTGGGGGACTCTAAGCGACAGAGATAAGATTAGAAAGAAGAGACAAAACAAAAATGAGATGACAATAATGGTCAGAATCGCTTTCGCCCATTTTGAGCTTGTAGAAGGGGTTCCTAGAAGAAAATGATCTGCTAGATTTGAGTAACCAAAAGGGGAACAGTTAGACCAAATAGACATACAGACAGACATACAAGACAAGACAAGCTGCAGCAAAAATGGCCTTTACTTAAAAATAGGTCAAATTTTGGGATCTGGAAGAATTATCAAATTAACCAACAGCGCAGCTCCCACCAGGGAAGAGTCACAAATGGATGAGGCTCTTCCCAAAGCCAATTGACTCTGCCCTCGAGAGGTCCTTGCTCCCCAAATTGAGGGCATCCCCTCCAAAAGTACAAATTGACTGCAGTCCAAACAAACCCTCCAGAATACTTACTTTTAGGTGTTTAGAATTGAGTTGGGGGTCTTGCTTCCATCCCAGATGAGCTTCCAAATGAGATAATTTGGACTCCAGAATGAAATCCAAGGAAGCAAGGAATTAAGAAATTTGGAGAATAGGCTTTTATTTCAGGCCTGGCGATGCAGCTCCCTTAGGATTGACCCAGAGACTGTGCACCTCAAAAACTAAGGAAGGGATTTTTAAGGCTAAAAAAATAAAAAAAAAATAAAAAAATAAAAAAATAAAAAACCTCAGAGCTATTAAGCTGTTGACTTAGTCCTGACAACATCTGGAAACTGTAAAGCTGTGGACTTAGTTCTGATAACATCTGGAGCTTTTGGCACATTTCGTTACTCCCACCCTGTGGATAAACATTATCTTAGAATAGCACATCTGCAATAACATGTGGAAAAGAAAGTAAGGAGTTAATTATCTCGGGACAGCTCATTAGCAATAACATGTGAAAAGGGGTAGAAAGTTACAAGAAGCTGAAACTTACGTTTTTACAAGGATTAGAAACTTAACCCTATCAGCTCATACAGAACAAGAGGAGGCGCATTGGTTAGAGTTAAGCCATAACAAACTAATGGCTCTTCATTCCCATGGCTTTAGTACATCAGTGTTCCACACTTCAGTCTGATTGTAATTGTGCTTGTTCAACTTTGTGACTGGGTCCCCAGGCTGGAAGCAACCAAAATGAATCCTGGCCATCTGCTTTTCCTGGCCATTGCTTTGAGGGGCAGTGGATGAGAAATCCTTCTTAGCTGTTGTTAATACAAAGTCATGGAGTGGCCTGAAGTTTCCTTCAGTCTCCCCACTTTCTGTGGGAGGTGAAGGATGGGGTAAATCTCACAGTAAAGACTGACCAAATGAGGAAAATATATCATTGCACAGTGGTTCAATAAGGAAATGAATGAGACAATTGAAGCCTGGACTGCATAGTTTGCATCTAACCTAAGAAACAAAACAAAGACCATGTAATGTTCATGACACATTTGCTTCAGCATGGTAATCAACCCCAATAAAAATTATTTTTATTAAACTTTAGTGTAATACAAGTAGATGCTAGTAAGATGTAAAAAAAAATACCCTACTTCTAAGAAAAAAAAAGTTAGAGAATAACCAAATTAATAAACTGGGTATCATAATCTTAAAAGAATAACCAAAATGTTGTTCAGAGATAAGCCCTAGAAAAAGACTGTCTGATTCAAAGAAGAAACAAGCAAAAAAGAACCATACTTTCTCTTCAATAAAGTAAAGGAAATTTCTATTATCAGTGTGTTTCTAACTCCCATAAATGCATCTGGTTTTGATAAAAACAAAGAGGGATAATAGAATGTTGTCATAAATCAACACTTTCCCTCAACACCAGTGTTATTCTACCAAGTATAATGTCTGTGGCTTTATGACATGATGGAGACAAAAAAGGCAGACCTTAGTTTGAGGTCATCTTTCCAGTGTCTCCTTATTCAAGAACTGAAAATATTGCCTCAAATCCAAGCCTCTCCAATGCCAGGAAAATAAGCCTAGCTGCTTTGCTGTGACAAGGATTATGAATGTGAAATTTGCTGTGTTTTCAGGAAGAAGAAACAAAGGTAGAATTCAGGGACAAAATTATGATAAAGTTGTAAGAAAATGTATCAAATTTCAAAATATTTATTTTGCCCAAATTCCCACTGTGTACTAGGCCTTGCAGCATAATGAACTTTTGTGACAAAATTTCTGTCTACCACTCGGTGAAAATGGAAACAGTAGCTGCCCTAGATATGTAATGTAAGTCTGTGTTCAGCAGCATAGTGGATTTGCTCCCTCTCTGGTGTGGTGGGGAAAAACTCTTGGACTTAGAGTAGGTGTAAGTCCTTTCAGTGAACAAATCCTTCTATATCTAAATGAGCTCATGTGTAACTGAGTCATTCTGCAGTAATGCATGTGGAGCATACTACACAACTCATGTGTCCTTCCATGGTAAGTACTATACTTAATGCAAATGAATTATTGTGTTATCCTTTTGAAAGTATTTTGATGTTTCAGTGGTTAGTGAAAGTTTTTTTTTTTTTTTTTTTTAGGACATTTGAGTTTGAAATGAGATGCTTTGATAGGGGATCAAGAACTTACAGTCTCTGGTGTCTGTGATACCAGTTCATGGACCTAAAAAGAAGCAATGGCTTAAAGGGAATGAATGTTCCTCAGCTGAGATCATGGCATTCTCCCTTCAGGCACTAGAAGATCTCACAAAATAAATATCTGCACAGTTGAGTGTGTTGGTGTGTGTCAGTGGCCTGTTAAATGTATCTTCTAAAGAAAGAAACATATCTCACTACATTGAGAAGGACATCTCGTTTCTACACAGTGACATTTTAAAAAGATGGCAGTTTTAATAAAGTAAGATGGTTTAAAATTGTACTGATATTTTCCTTTTCCATGTTCATTGTTTTTTTATCGGTACCAGGGATCGAACTCACGACTGCCTGCTTGCAAGGCAGGAGCTTATGCCGCTGAGCTAAATCCCCAGCCCCTCCGTGTTCATTGTTAATGTTTGATTCTCATACGTTAGTTTATGTCTAGTTACTATTTCCTGATCGCTGAGACAAAATACCTGATGACCAAAATTGGGAAAGGAAAGGTTTATTTCTTACAAAATTTGGAAGTTTCAGTCCATACTCAGGTGGCTCCAAGCATGGCAGGGCCACATTTCATAGCAGCTGCAAATAGCAAGGCAGAAACTGGCAAGAGAACCTGACACACCTTGCTGCCATTACATCACATCCTGGCTCCACCCCTATGTGGGTGTAGACTGACACCATCAATCCAAGCACTAGACAATGAACCAATCACAAATGCACAATGCAAACACATGAGGCCTGGGGGCCACAGACATAAACCATGACAGTTTATGTGAGAAGAGAGAATATTTCTTTTTGTTTCATGGCACCTTTCCATGCCTGAGGGAGGGAGAACTTTCAGAATTGTGACAGGGCCATATCCTCTTCCTTTACACTATTGCTTTCCCTTTAGATCCTATTTTGGTTCATGGGTTGGGCTCACAGGTAGCTGTATATGTTGTGCTCAGCTATTAAAAGAGCCATTTCAAACTTAAATGTACTCAAAAGAAGTCATTTTATGATTCATAGTGTTCAAATTTGTTTTAGAATTGAAACAAATTTTTGTTCTGAATTATTGGCTGTAAAACCCTGTGAAAATGAATAATGATTTCATTTACCAACCTACTTCCTTTGCTTTGATCCAGGTGTGGCAAACTGATAAGAAAAATTCAGAGCCAGCCTGCTGGTCAGAAGGAAGTGGACAGGAAACATAGGACTCCTGAAGGGGGAATCTGCCAATAGCTTTGTAATAGTTGATACATTGTGTTAACTCAAGAAATTTAGAAGTTCAACTAAGTGATGTGCTCAGTGGCGACATGCAACTACTGGCTAGCACATTAACCAGGCTCCTCAAGTTGCGTTCCTCATTTTAATATGTCCCAGATACACTGTGTTTTATAAGGTGCTTTCCTTGCTGAGTGGGATGAAATTACTTATTTTTGTTTGTTTCTTGTTTTTTATTTAAAGAAAAAAAGCAAAACAAAAAAGGGTAGAAATAATACAGAATTTCAAAAACATTAATGCTAAGAAATCACTAGTTGAAAACTACATATTGTCATTTTAGAAATAGTTGTTTAAGACACAAAATTAAAGCATAGAAAGTGGACAATCAAACAGTGAGAATGCAAACCGTTTTGTTCAATGATGCAACAAAAACTTAGCAATAAGGTTATCAAACCTGTACACTTAAACCTATGTGCACTTATATCCTTCAGAGCACTTTGCTTCCCTTTCTTCTCTACAGCATGTACTATACATTTTGGATCTTCTTACTCCAATAGTTTTTATGAATTTTTACACCAGACAGACAATGTGATATTTAAAACTGTGATTCTTATTTATTTCAATTATGAGAAAGTCTCCAGTTGCCTCCTTGTACCTATAATGGCTTCAAGATCATCCTTTATATAGCTGAGTAGTATTCCATAGTATAAACATACCACATCTTTTTCATCCACTCTGAAGTTGATGGGCATTTTGGTTGTTTCCAAGATTTAGCTATTACAAATTGTAACTGTAGGTGCATGTTAGGGGCTGAGGATTTAGCTCAGTGGCATAAGCGCCTGCTTTGCAAGCAGGCAGTCGTGGGTTTGATCCCTGGTACCGATAAAAAGGAAAAAGACAAAAAAAAAAAATAGGTGCACGTATGTCACTGTGACATGACCTTTTCAGTTTTTCTGGGAAAGTACCCAGGAGGGGAAGAGCTGGTTTGAATGGAACTTCCAATCCTAGTCTTCTGAAGAATCCCCGTGCTCAGTGAATAGGCCTGTTCTCCCCCTATTTGTGTTCTTGCTGCCTTTGCTGTCTTCTGTCCCTTTGAACTATTGCCCCTGTGTCATTCCACCCTGCCTTGGACACACCTGATAATGAACTGAAAGCTTCACAAACTGAGCTAAATAAAACCTTTCCTTCCCTAATTTTGGATGTTAGATATTTTGGTTCATCAATGAGAGAAAAGTAACCAAGAAAGGCTTTAATTAAAAAGAGATGGAAGGTGTTTTTAGTACTGCCAAGTGCTAAGAGATACACAATAATTGGAGCAAGCAATAATTTTGACTACCATGGGCATTTTCAGTACAGGATTTTTTCTTATAGCTGTAGCAGGACAAGTCTAGCCTCCTTTGCTCCAGTTCACTAAGATTTGAATCTGATACTTCACTTGTAGGCAGTGTCTTGCAGCCAAGGAAACTTGATGCTCAACAGTCTTGGCTCAACAACTGTGAAAATATGATCTGAACAAAGCCCATACTCCCCGCTGTCCTAGTTTTAGGATTCATAGCCTGGGTTCTGGATCACTTTCGTATGCTTCAGCAGAATAAGAAGAAGGAGCTTTGAGTTTCTTAGTAAGGGCTGTGGGTGACATTGATCTTCAAAAGAAAAGCAAAAATGTTTAATAAATATATCCTTTGCAGAGAACAGCATTATAGATTTGGAAATAAATAAATAAATCACAGAACACTAAAAAGGATCCTTACTCTGTAATTGGGCCATGTTTCTTAAACTAATCCCATTTTTCTTTAAATGTGTGTTATATCTCCTCTCTTGACTATTACAGGAATTAATTGCCTAGATATTATCTAGAAAATGGTAAGTTCTCAATGACTGTTACTAGAATAAATTGACTATTATTAATGTTTTGTTAATCTATTGGATTCTTTACTAAAGCAATAATGGAGATGTTGAGTAAATTTCACATATGCTAATAGTGAAACTATATTCCTTTTGTCATGAATTTCAGATGTACTGGTGAAGAATTCCTAACAAGTCTGGGTATTGTTATCGCCCCTTGGGGCTTATGGAAGAATCTGCGGCTTTGGCTGGTGTAATGATTGTCTTCTTCATAATTGCTTTTTTAAAATTGTTAATCTTTAAAAACATTTTTAAATCCTCCATAATTTACTGTAAATTACATTCATATTAAACAGGAACATTGTGATTTATTTTCAGTGCCTTATGTTTTCCTTTTGTCTCCCAACAGTTGCCACTGCATTGCTGTTTAGCCACAATTATTTTTTCTGGGACCACTTGCCAAAATTAGAGCAAACTGAGTTATACATAGAAGACCCCAAATCAATAATTAAAGATACTGTACACTGTTTACTAAGTGACATTTTTAGGCAATAATCTTTAGGAAGTAATCTAATGTATTGCACTGAAAAGTTAATTCTACAGCATCTTGACAACCTGTTAATAACTTTGGTAGTTATAGTCTGTGACTTTCAAATGAATAGAAGACATATATTATTTTTATAATCTATGAATCTCTCATCTGAAGTTTTTTTTGTAACTAACAAAAGAACTGATATTATGTTAGATGAATTAAATTTAACACAGCTTTGAAAGGAAAACCAGTGGTACTTCAACATTAAAACAAAACTTGATGGTGGAAAATATGTTTGATACCATTGATAAAGTTGGTAGAATGTACTGGTAGTCCTCTCTAGAGAATTGTAATATCTCAGGATTGTGTGAGGAGATGTTAGGCTCTTTTATCACTTCTGGGGCTTTGATGTTATCTTTTTCCCCCTCTGGAACTCAGTCGTTTAAAGTCTATGTATCAGAATTTGCTGAGTAACTGTGCTAAGACACATGTCTGGATCTTGCCTCATCCTACTGTAGTATCTGCAGAGTTGCCTCCTTGAAGAGCTGACCACTGATGGGCTCCATAATTCCCAAGATTCTTGCCATTCCAGAGTTTCTAGACTTGTGGCTTACTGTTGTATCTATCCCTGGACAAGCCCTTGCTACTTATTCATTTTATTTCCTTATTATTCTCAATTTGAAAATTCTATTGAATGTGTGAGCAGCAGAAGTGACCAAAGTGAGGGTAGTGTCAGAACTATATCTATTCTTTACATTTAAGCCAAATCCAATTTTGCCCATAAAACTTTTCTATGTTCATTAAATCAAATGTAGCATATTATGCGCTGAGAAAAAAAGGGATAGCACTCACATTACTTTCAAGAGGAAAGTAAAATTTTCTCGTACAGTGTTGTCATCCAGTTGTTTTTTATGTATAGATTTTTGGTATATGCTTTGTATATTATATATATATATATATAATATTTCACCCCCTTTGGTGCTGGAACATGAACTTTGTCCGAAGATGTTTACCGCTGAGGAAATTCCCCTGCCTTCTCATTTTATATATGTAATTCCAGGATTGTATATTCAAATTAGTTGTTTTGCTTTGTTTGTTCATGTTCTTTCTCTCTGCTTCACATGTCTTCCCCTGATATATGAGGACTCAGAGAGGGAGAGAGTGAAACAGTTTTCCTCTTGAAATTTGCCTCCCAGCTTGTTATTCAGGAGCTATTGAGAACACGATCTGAAAGAGTTGCCATATCTGTGGCTTACAATAAATCAGGACAAACAGATCTATTTCTTCGTGGTTCTTTAGTAATGGATAAACTGAAGCTAAAAGAATAATTATCTGCAAATGCTAGTTATTGAAAAATATACAGTATGGTGTTTTCAATATTATAAAACATTATGCACCATCAATTTCTTTCTCTAGTCTTTTCTTAGGACTCTCCTGTATTGGGCGAAAAACTAATAAGAATTTCTAATGTCCATTTAAATAAAGCAACTGGATGTTTGCATGATTTTATTTTTCTGATATGGCAAAGCAGAAGATATCTCCATGCAAGGACTCATTTCTGAAGGTAGATGGTGGAGTTGATACCCTGCTGTTTTCCTAATCCCATAGTCACTTTCTAGAGATTATGGATCCTTAGAATAGCGCAGGGAAGTACACAGTGGTGGCTTGTTAGTAATAATACGGAAGATTTTCATGGAAAATTTCAGTTCCTTATTTTATAGAACTTGGCACAACCCCTCAGTCAATGTCCAGGAAAGAACTATCATCCTTTCACCTTTGGGATGGACAAGCTATGTGAGCAGAGCAGGTCTTCATCAGCCAGGGACCGCGTCGGAAACAGTGATGTCTATGTATTTGGAAAAGTCATGCAGGCAGGAGTAATGGACTTGTCCCTAGGTGCACAGTAGGTCTTTAGGCGCCCAAGAGAGAGTGTTGATCCTTGCCCAATGGGCGGCTCAGCCCTCTGCCTACTGGACTCATATCTGGCCCTGTCAGGTGTCCCCACCCAAAGAAGTGGCAGGAATCAACATCTGCACCACATTGCCTTCCAAAAGCTAACCGCGCCCTGGTGCACCCTAGGCTCCCAGGGCTGTTTCCTCCATCCAACCCAGCTTTCCTACAGACTGGCAGAGAGTACACTGCCCACCAGCCGGCCAACTCAGATTTGCCTGCGGTGAGTACCCTACCCAGGAGAGGGAGGAGGGGCAGTCCCTGCAAAGAAAGAAGTTGCAGACTGTGTCCTGTGTCTCCGCGGAGGAGCAGGAAGTCAGAGGGAACCCAGGCCCCAAAGGCTACAGGGAGGCAGCTAGGAGTAGAACCTTGGTGCTCTGGGAGGTCTTCTGGATGTCTCACTACTGGAGGAGCCCAGTAAGGCACTGCCTACAGTAGCAACTACTTGGGAGATTGAGGCCTGAGGGCCAGGTGAACCCGATATTTTGTGGGCAAACCTGGAAAGCATAACACAAGAAACTCTTAATATAACGTGAGTGCAGTACAGATGTTTCCTGTCATTAACTGGAAACTGCTCTTCAGATACTGTTTACAAGTTTCCACGACTCCTCTCTTAGGTTTAACAACTTTTTAATCTGTGAGTGTGGAAACTCTGCCTGTGAGTCCTGTTATTCTGAGGTTCCAGCCCTTAATTACCTGAACCCAATGAACTGAGCCCCGTGAGTAATTTGGTATGAGTGTGTGGTGGGAGAGGTACATAGGGTTTGTGTGTACTTTGTATTGGAAATCACCTTAGTGCTTAGTAGAGATGATGAGTCTGTGGCTCCCCCAGACTGCTTTGAAAGTGAGTATGAAATAGAAGCTGTCAATTCTCTCTCTCTGACTCTGTTTCTCTCTCTGTCTGTCTTGTGGTGTGTATGTGTGTGTGTGTGTGTGTGTGTGTGCGCGCGTGCGTGCATATGTGTGTGCGTGCGTGCATATGTGTGTGTGTGTGTGTGTGTGTGTGTGTGTGTGTGTGTCTTGAAATGATAACAAGGTGCAAGTGATTCTGGGTCTGAGCCAGTCAGTAGGGATAACCCTCTTGCTTTCCCACAAATGTCTGAAGATAAGTATAGTTGATATAGGATCAGGAAAAATTTACTGAGAGGGAAATATACCATGGTTGAAGGTAAATTTGGTAACAATAGTGTTTTGAAGGAATTGATCAATCAGTTTTATTTTCTGCTTTTTTTTATCGGTACCGGAGATCGAACTCACAACCGTCTGCTTGCAAGGCAGGTGCTTTTGCCACTGAGCTAAATCCCCAGCCCCAATCAGTTTTATTTTAGCAGAACACAAAATTTGTCCACGTTTGCTCATTTTACTACAGTTACTGATTTCCTCTTTGTATTTTTCTGTGAATAGTTGAGTTTTATCAATTACAAAAGTTTATTAACATAATTCTAATTAGAAAAATATTTTTAATTAGTAGAAAAAACACCAAATCAATGGATTGTAAACCTCTCAGTATTTGATATTGCATGTTTTGTTTCTTTGTGACAAAAAATAAAGAAAATCTTGTTTTTCATAAAGATATACAGATTAATATTTAAAAATAGGCAATTTTGAACTAGGCCCTGGAGTTTATTAAGTAATTTCCTTAAAAAACATTCTCGTGCATCACAAAGAATTAGAATATCACATGCACATGCAAAATCTATTTCTGAACTTAATATCATTAAGTAATTACAGTGTATATATGAAGCATGTGAAGTGATCAAAAACATGATGAGTAGAAGATAAACTGCAACTTAGGATGGAAAGATGCCATGAAAGGGCACATTAGAGGGCTAGTGATTTAGCTCAGTGCGGTAAGTGCCTGCATGGCAAGTGTGAGGTCATGAGTTCAATCCTCAGTCCCCCTCACCCCCCGCAAAAGAAAAGAAAGGAGCACATTAGAATGGGCATCAGAGAATCAAAGGGTCCTCTCTGCTTAACAGATCGACATTGTAATTAAAAGGGAAAGACCAGTCATATATTTGGTTGAGAGTAATGCGAAAAATGTGCTGGCTATTCAGTGAAGCTTTTCTTTTACTTTTGAGGGAACTGTCCTGTACAAGTGTCACACAGGGATGCAGAGGAGACTGAAGAAGGAAATGGGAGAGCAGCCTCAGTGCTGCCCCATAACACAGAAGTCCATAGTCTCCTGTACAATCTGAGAGGGCTCATATAGTTGTCATTGTTCTTAACCTATATGTTCTGGGTCACATTAGGATGATAAGTCTCTGGTCCTACACATGGTTTGGAGGTTGGGTCTTATTCAATAGTAATGCTAGAAATTATGGGAGATAATTGGATCTCATGTTCTATAAATACTCTCCAAATATTTCTATCAAGCATTAAAATATTTTAAATTTTTTTTCAATTGGTAAGTAGTAATTTAAATATGCATTGTGTTTAATGTGAAATTTCTGTTCACATATAAACATAAAACGGTCACATCAGGGTAGTTTGCATTTGTCATTTCATATGACTTATCAACAGTTTTTGCTGGCATCAGATGCTACACATGAAACTACAGGACTTAATGCCAGTTTGTTTCTTCTGATTTGTGAATTGAGACCATTTACAATGAGAGCTTTAACTGATATGTATTTATTTATTCTTGTCATATTATTATCCTGCTCTTAATTCCCTGTCTTTCCTTTCTGTTAATTGTTGACCTGCCTTATAGTTTCCTTCTCTAAGTGTTCTTTTAATAGTGTCCCCTGTGATTTTTTCTAGAAAATCATTCATTACAATTTGAAGAGCTAGTTTAATGGTTGTTAATTTCTTCACTTGTTTTTTGTCATGGAATTGTCTCATTTCTCCATTAATTGTGAAGGATAGTTTTTCAGGTGACATCAATCTGGCTTGGCAGGTATTTTCTTCCAGGATTTGAAAATCGTCACTCCAACTCTCCTTGACTTAAGGGTTTGTGTTGAGATATTGGGTGTGATTCTGATGGGTTTTCCTTTATATGTGATGTTTTTCTTTACTACAACAGCTTTTAATATTTTGTTCTTGTGCCAAAATTCTGGAATCTTGAATATTATATTCTGAGGTTCAAGTTTATTGATATGTCAAATTCTTATTCCAAGTTCTAAATGTTTTCTACCATTGCTACTGTGTAAGTTTATTCATACCTTTTTTGCTGACTTTCTTTTTTGTTGACTCCTGTGAACCATGATTTTCTTTTTTGAATCATGTTGTAGCTGTTGAATTGATCTTTCATTTCCCTGTGCTTGTATTCTCTCAAGCCACTTGTTGCAGGTTGGGATGGATCGTTCTACTTTGCTCCTTAACTTCATTGCTGGTGTTCTAGTTTTGTTGCTGTAGCTGTGGTCCCTAACCTTACTGACCTACTGCTTCTGCCCTGCCATGGAGACACCCAGGGTTGCTCCATCCTGCTTTAATCTCCTCTTACTCTCCTATGGCTCTTTAAATCCCATGAATCAGTATCGCTGTTCAAGTCACTGGTTGCAGGGCAGTGAGCTTTTTGCACTGTCTCTGCTGAGGTCCTTAACCTTATTGTCACTAGGGGTTCCAGTTAACCACTAGGACTCACAGGAAAAAGAAAAGACAAAATGAAACAAAAAGCTGGTCTCTCACTGGGAAGGAGCAGTGCTGGTGAAATTTGCTGTTAGCTTGTTGACTTATGTTCTTAAGAGGCCTAGAATAGCTCAAATATCCAAAACAAAAGAAACTTCCTTAGGATTCCCCAAATATATAAAGCAGCCTCATGATCTTTTATGCGATCAAGATATTTTACAGGAATTTAGTCGTGCACTATTTAGCTTGTGGTGAATGGCTTCTAATGAAGCTCCTGAGAGGATGTTGAGTATTTTTTCCTGTTGGACTGCTACAAAGTACTTGGCTTTCAAGACAATACTAAACTTTCAGGAACTATACAATTTAGTCTGAACTTTAAAGATGTTTCCTTTCTGCCCAAACATAACAAAGTTCATATCTTTTAGTTAGACTTTTTGCTTCTGACCTGACCTGAAGTTGCTTACTCTACCCAAATGGCTGTGTCAACATTTAGGCAGACTTGAATTTTCCTCATCCTGATCTGTTACTCTGCCATTCTTAACTGCAATCTCCTACTGTTTTGGAGCCTGAGCACCGTATAGGACACTTCTTTTAAAAAAACCAAGGCCCAATACACATGGCCTCTATTGAAATTATCAATGTGTCCCTTATTCCTGACTGAAATTCCATGAAGCTGGCCTTTTCTGCCCAGTTTTATGAACATTCTGGCCTTCTGAGGTGTGAACATAAGTATCCCTAAACTATTCTTATAGCATTGAGAGTTTCTCTAGTCTGCACTTCCAAGTGTTTCCAAACTCCTCCCTCTTATCATTACACATGTTTCTGATCCATACAGTCAGTGGGTTCACAGTTATTACTCCAGTGCTGGTAGCAAATTTGTTGCTGTTGTTACTTTAGTCTCTTTCCTCTTTTGGTATACAATGTTTCACACTAATAGTTTAAAGAAAGAGAATTTTTTGCTTGCTCACAATTTTTGAGAATTCAGTCCATGGATGACTTTAATTCAGAAACAGTGTGATGGATGTTTATAGCACAGGAAATCTGTTCAACCCATGGTAGCCAAGAAACAGAGGGGAAGGGCCATATAGAACGTGACATGTCATCTTCCAGGTCATGCTCTAAGGCTTCCAACTTTCAGAACAAAGATTCTCATCTGAACAGCACATTCAACTTTTAATTCATTGTTTAGTGTCTCAAGTTATAGTCACTTTCCAAAAGTTGTACCTCTGAAGCTATGAGGCATTTGGGAGACAATTTAGATCTAAATGATATCAGGCTTATTTTTAAAAATTACTACATTTAAAATAATTGCATTTTTAAAAGCCCACATTTTGAAAAGAAACTCTTTGCACAATTTACCAAAAAGAAAAACAAATTTATGTATGCAAAGGCATCTAGTAAAATATCTAGGGGATATTTTGTAGAGGACCTATAAAATAAAGTTCAGTATTTTTAATGAACATCCCTAAAGTCACAGATAATTTTTATAGTGTGGGACATCAATTATTTGGCCTTTCAAAAACTACATGTAGAAACCAAGAAGTAGTTGAGAAGTAGAGAAAACTTCAGATAATATTGGCAATTTGTGAAGGTTTCTATATAAATGTGGAAGAATCACTGAAACAACCTACAGTAGATAAGGCTCTTAGAGAATGAATGAATGAATGATTGTCAGTGGGAGGTCAGAAAATGACCTAGTGAACATCAGTAAGTTCCCTGGAGATATTCACACATATGTGGCTTCATTATTTTAGCCATAGTAGACCCTTTGTCTTGCTTGGTTTTGCTTTTCACAACAGACAGAGCAAGCATTGTAACACTGTAATTTTCTCAAGTCAATGGGATTGAAACAAAATTCACATCTAACTTTGACTTATTATGTGCATTGTATTGCTAACAGCAGGTTTTTCTAGCAAATGAAGCTAAAAGGTTCATTGGTTATTACTTCTAGTTCGTTCTCAGCAGCACCAGACAGTAGAGCCCATCTGGTAAGCATCTCTCTGGATGGTCATCATTTTTCATCCCTGGCACAGGGCATTGCTAAGGAAGTGGCAACTCAGATTTCTGTTCAGAGACTAAAGGAAGTTGGGTGACTGCTGTTGCACACATCAGTGACCACCAGTATCTCTATCTTCCTCTACAAAACTATATGTTACGAACTAATGCTCAGAATTTTTTATGAAAAGAATGTTAATTACTACCCTGCACCTGGTGGATCATTTTCTTCTCTGAACTGTTTTTACTATATGAGGAGCTCTGCATTTCTGCTCTGGTTATTTTTTAGAATTTTGCAGTTATTATCAAAGCATTGAGATGGATCAGTAGTCGCATAGTGTGCCACAGAATCTCTTCCTCCAAGAAGGATACATCCAGTCACTTACCAGCCTGCTAATCTTATCACTGATCATAGAGGTAGAAGGATCAACCTCACAAAGGTGGGGAAAGTTAGTGTTAAGTATGTGTTTAGAAACACATACTTTTATACATTAATATGCTAACCTGACTCGATCTAGCTTGCTCAATGCTAAAAATCAGTAGCCCGGATCCCAGGTTAGTCAGAATTTTAAAAAGCATCTCTTCAGGGAGACGCTATCATTTTCTTTCCAATTTCCCTTCCAGTTTTCTTAGATATCACAAAACATATCATCTAGGTTACTTTAATATGTATCATATTTTTCCGGCCTGTGGGTAAGTCCATGGAACCCCTAGAGGGGCAGTGGAGATGAAAAGGGAACAAGAGATACATAGAGCGGAGACAAGTTGAGGAATTCCAATCAATTCTTGTTTATTCACAGAAGGAGTAACAAATATATAGGGTATTGGGGAGGAGGGATTTGGGTTCTGAGATATCAGCAGGTAACTTAGCAACAGAGGCAAGAGGGAGGTTCATAGGTCAATTCATATTTCCCATTTGTGGGATCATAAGAATAATCCCTGAACAACGGACCAGGCTAAACAAGTTATGCAAAGTGCTGCTTAATTACCAAACTTAACTCCTAGAGGGAATTAAGGTGGTGTGGCCTGCAGATAGATATAAAGTGGCAGCCAATTACAGGGCTTCCCACATCATATGATATCACTCATGGGTTGTACTCTGCCTCTGTGTTATAAATTTAAACATCTTTGTTAAGTGTTGAGTTTAATTTTACGAGAACAGACCTCTGAGAAAATGTGCCTTTTTTTCAGACATTGTTCTAAGGAGACACATGTCCTTGTCAAAATGATGCGATGTAAGATGAAGTCATGTTGGTTACAGCTTTGCTTTCCAGTTACATGCATTTAATTGTCATGAGTCTCATTTGTCATTTAACACACGGTAGCCTAGATGCAGGAAGAAGGAAGAAGCCAGGTATAAGAATATATTCTTTATGGTTAAGTAGTACCCATTCTATAACACACACACACACACACACACACACACACACACACACACATCTTTTTTATCCATTTATTGGTTGATGTGCATCTGGGTTGCATCTAAGATTTAGCTATTAAAAATGTGCTGTGATATACATGGGTATGCGTACATCACTGTGGCATGGTCTTTAATTCTGAGGAGATAATAAGAGGAAGACTGTAAACAAGAACAAAATATATAATAGATATTGTGAAACTAGAAGGACTTGTTCAAGGGAAAGAGGAACTAGGAAGAGTGGATGGGGAAGTGAAAAAGCTAAGAAAAGAAGGATAAAATGGAAACAAGACTTTGTAAATAAGGAAGAGGGGTTGAAGAAAGAGGATGGGAATGGGGAAAAAAAAAGAACCAAAATATACCTTCCACAGGTACGAATTTCCTAAAATGAAGGTGATCATTTTGTATTCTAACTTGGACCAATGAATTCAATAAAAAAGAAATCATAAGAAGGACCTTCCACCATGTGAAGACACAGGATTCATCTGTAAGCCTGAAAGTAGATATCAGCAGACACTGAAGCTCCTAGTTGCATGCCCTTAGACTTGGCAGTCTCTAGAATTATAAGATAAAGTTGTCACTTATAGAAATTATACATATATGTGTATTTTCAGGTCCTGTTTTCAGTGAGCGATCTCTTTAAAAAAGTTTCCACATTTTAACAGCATATTCAGTTATGAATTCATCAGTGGGTTAATCCACTGATTATCAGTATAGCATCCCATGATCCAGTCAACTTCCAAAAGCCTCCCTTGGGATACATGTGACTTGCAGTCATTTTAACTGTAAACCATACAGACAGATTCTCTAATGACTAACATGGTTATCTGTAGAGCTGAGAGTGATTTGACAAAATGAAAACCAATCTTTGTTTTGTCATAACCTTTGTAAGCCCAGTTTATGAGTTATGGTGTTGTAGCAAAGACCACCTTTATGTCTCTGACTGCATCTAGTGGAATTCAAAATCATGCTTTTGATGACTCACAGGTTTAGGGCACATGAATTTTTTGTCCTTTGTGTTTATATGTGTTTTATGTGTTGGACCTTCTCACTGAGCATGCATATCTTTCATAAAGGGGTTCATTCATTGTCACAGCGTGGCCTGTAGATTATACAAACAGTTAGGGGGTTCCTGGAGTCACCTCAGTGAGCAGACTGACCCCCAAGTCAACTTTAATGAGCAACCTTGGAATTCAGAGTCCATGTTAGGTGCACCAGGGTGTATATATTGAGTGAGAAACAATGTGAGAAGCATTGATTGACAGATGTCTTAAACATAAGGGATAATATTTGAAAATTAGAATGCATATTTTGTGCTCCTTTTTGTATTTTCCATAAAAAATAGCTACCTGATAATAAAACCATCAGGCTCCTATCTTCTTGGAAATGTAATCTCCCTGTTCCCAACTTCCTCTCTCAACTTCCTTTCCATCTCTGTCTTCCTTTTGTTCTCCCTGCTCATCTGTCTCTCCTTTTGCATTTTCTCTCTCTCCTTGAGACAGAGTCTTACTATGCATCTTCCCTCCTCTGTTGAGACAGAGTCTTACTATGAAAATGAAAACAGCCTTCAACTAATGATCACTCTGCTTCAATGTGCAGAGTGGTGTGGTTACAGATAAACTCTACCATGTCCAGCATGATTGCAGACTCTTGAGATTCATGTAAGTAAATTCTTTAGCCAGTCTTGCTTGCCAAGCATGCTGGAATAAACTTATAATGCTACTACTCTGACTGAGACAGAAGGATAAACAATGTGAACATTACCGGGCAATTTAATGTCGTATGGAAACAATGTTCAAAATAAGAATTTAAAAAATCTGGTTGTGTAGCACAGTGTAAACTCACTGGGTTCAATTTGCAATTTTACTAGAAAAAAAAATGAACAGAGGTATGTGCTTATAAAGGAGCTTTAGATTTATGAGACAGAGGCCAAATCTCCATTTATTAGAAACTTTGCTATGAAAAAATATAAAAAACAGCTCCCTTGTGTACTCAATGTGAAATAGTTTTAAAAGTTACAGGATTCAAAATCTTCCTTTGCAGACTTCCTATCTGCCTTTCTTATTTGTGCAATTTTCATTGTAGAATAACCACGTTTGGTACTCTGGTTTTAGATAAGTATACAATTAAGATTACGGTAAAAGGAATATAAAATTAGTAGTTTTATTAAAGATTGTTATTATGATATATATGTATACCTATCTAAATATAGTGAAAGGAAATGTTTAAAGTGTTCAAAAAGTAAATTTGTAGCCTTGGTAGTTAGAATATACAAAGAGAAAAGAGGATGATGTATGTAGGGTCCCAGAAATAGCACAACTGGAAAGAGAAAAACAAGCCCTAAAATCTTCTTTAGAAGAAGTTTTCAAGTTGATTAGATTTATAATTAGTCTGGAAATCATGAGAAGGCTGGCTTCAGTGGGCTGTGAAGTTCCTTGGAAGTTTTCATCAATGAACTTGAGGTCCCTGCATTGGGTTTAGGACACAGAGAGTGAGGAGAAGGCAGTTAGGATTAGTGGGGCTCTGGAAACCAGGAAACAGAAAGGAGAAGGAGGCAGAATTTTGTCACCGAGAAATCTACACATGATTGGAGTGTTTTTCTTCATTTAAAACCATACTGTTAGTCCTGTGAGAGCACTACCAGGGTCTAGAAAGCTGCTCCTACAGGAAAGACTAATGTATACTTAACTACACTACTTTCTACCACAGCACACTGTTAACAAGCATTATGCACTAGTTGGTACTGAGATGTATTTTCTTCTGTTTCATAATCCTTGCTACACTGTTTGTTTCATCTTGGGGAAAAACATTATTCTTTTTGTATTTGAAATAAAGGGTTTTTTTTGCAAGTTTAACTTTTTCTTTCCTTCCTCATTCCTTCTTTATTTTCTTCATTTCTTCAAGTTATACCACACTTCAGCAATATGTTATGTGTATGTTATGCATTCCTCTGAGGCAGATGTTTGAACCCTAGAAAGGAAGTTGGAGTCCTTGAATTCAAACTCAATCCACTCACCAGGCAGGTGAACTCTCTATGTACCCTTCTAATGCTATTACTGTATTTAGAAGTTATCGCCCACTGTTTTGGGTAGACATAGGTATATTTTCTTGTGTACTTCAGTTACATTTGTTACTTTTTACTTGTAAGAAAAGTCACAGAAAGCTCAGTTCCATCTTGAGTCAGTTATCTATTTAAAGTAAAACAATGTGTTCTTGGCATTCTCTTAATAAGTGTCTAGGGAAGGTAGAAACATCCTTAATGCCTGAACATCACATTACTATTCAGGTATTTGACTAACATCACATTACTGTTCAGGCATACATACATCGACAGAAAGTACTGCAAGGATGAATTTGGCTTTTAAAACATCACATTACTTAACAGTTTTACAACTGTTAAGTGATGCTGGAAGTTGCTCTGTAACCATTCTTAGTTTAATGACTATTCTGTTCTGTTCCTATGCCTAGGGTGTTAAATGAATTGGTCACTAAGTTAGGAGTTGTAATTATAGTATGTACATTACAATATTCAGAACAAAGAAATGGCAAAGGAAACTTCAACTTCATAACTTTGATATTACTTGCATAACTCTTACATGCAGTAATATATAACAATATAAAACTGTACCATAGAATCAGTAAAAATTATAGTACTGTATATAGAAGGTATAGTATACAAAAAAGACACCAAGGCTCTATAAACATGATGTATAGAGTCGTATAATTCAGAAAATATTTGTTCTAAGTCTCAGTGGTGACATGTAAGTTGAAACATTTGTTAAATGAAGAAAATCTGTATTTGCTTTCTGAAGTCATAGGCAAATCGTTCACAGGACTGCAAATTAAAGTTGTGAGTCCCCTTCAGTGCCTATGCCTTTTCTTTTAACTGCTTCTGTGGAATGAAATTTTGGGTAATTTTTACCATTGACAGTGATTGCACATTAATATTTAGTTCTTTACTTTTAATTCCCTAGATGCCAAGCTCAAAATTATTTCCCAAGTGTCCATTTTCCAAACTGAGTGTTTTGAATTGTAAGTTTTTGGGTATAGAACAGTCCCTCAGAGATTATTTTCTAGCAGTTTGGATATATTATGCTTGTAAGTGGCTCTCTTGAACTTTCCAGTTTCATATTTGTAGAGTTTAATTAATCTATGTCTTCAAAGTTTCGACAGGAGATACTTGGCAAATATATGATCAAATGGTAAGGCTTTTTTTGTTTGTTTGTTTTTCCTTCTCCCTCTGAACTCCAGTTGCAAATATGCCAGAACCATTTCTTTGTGTTTTTTCTTTACATTTTTTCATGTTTTTATCTTTTTAAATTTTTCTTAATTTGTTTTTCAAGGTCAGAAACTCCTTGTTTTGGTTTCTTATATATCATTCCTCCACTTTACATTCCATTTCTTTTTCTGTGTAAACTGCTAAGATTACATACTTAATTTTAAATTTTTACTCTTTTAGAAATAATCTGTTTCTTAGGTGGTAATCTATATTTTCCTTTGTTTTATCAAAAACGATTTTATGAATATTACCATTTGATGACTCCAGTCTGGATATTACTACTAGGTCTATTTCTCAGTATTCATTTCTAGAGATACAGGTCTCCTTTTCTGGCATGCATGATAATTTCAGCGGAAAGTGTGAACAACAGTATCTTTGTCAAGAGAGGATTAACATTCCTTCAGCAAAGACTTTCACAGGTCACTGTGAAGAAGCAGAGCTGGGCCTGTTTCCATCTGTCCATATTTCTAGGGCGTAGCCTTTCAGATCTCAAACTTTGCCTTTTAAGGACTCTCAGTCTTTGTTGGGGCTGAAAGATCAAATGTCTTAGCTGAAAGCCTGCTGAATTATTTTCTCAAGTATTTTCCAGTATTCCTCTAGTATATTTGTTCTGCTTGGATTTCCTGAAATATTCCCCATGCAGGTGCAGTTTGCCTGTACAAATATCAGGAGGGAAAATTAACAGGTGCTGAGCTGGGTTCCGGGCTATTCCTTTCTTTCCAGAATTTTGATTCTTCTTTTGTCTCAGGAAGCTTTGGTTTCTCTCATCAGAGAGCTCTTCCTACAGCAGGTTCTCATGTTTTGTCTCCCTCTCTGTGGTTCTTCTCATGACCATTATTTGGTTGAACCTGTTAGTCAAACATACATACATCGACAGAAAGTACTGCAAGGATGAATTTGGCTTTTAAAAATAAAAACTAGTTTATTGTAGGTTACATTTCAATCCTGTTTTACTAGCTCTGTTCATGTAATGTTTAGTGTAGATAATTTTTTTACAGGGCCTTCTGTAACTTGTTTCCTAAAACATTGAAAACTTTTATAAATAGAATTCAAGTGTTGCTTCAAAATCTTGTGATCTTTACAGGCTTTATTCTCCTTTGTAATTTATTATAGAAATAAATTTCTATATCTTTTAGAAATTCAGTATTGTATGTTTACCAAATAAGAAGATGATTGTGTCTTTGGAAATCTTTTTGGAATTTACCACCTTACTTTATTGAAAGCATATAATACTCACAAGTATACATTAGGATGTAAAAATTCAGAGAAATTGCTTTTGTTCCTGAATGACTCACTAAATCCTTTGGATACTAGCAATATCATAAATTATCAAAGTATAATAAAATGTAGGAAGTATGATGATGATCATGTGGTCTTTCCTTGAATATAAGGTGTCTTATACTCTGCTTTTCAAGCCAGATTAGTCTAAACATCACGTCTCATTATGTCTTAGGAATATGACAATAGGACTCTACGTATTTAAGGATGCATATGTCTCGCATCATAAGTATTAAAGTAGTTGTGTATGCTGTTTATTGATAAAGAATTTATTTATAATGATGCATTTTAAAACACGCTGATTGAAATATATTACCTAGGGTTTACAAGCCAATTTGATGGGATTCACCTGACTGTTGGTTTTCCTTCTACAGCAGAGGAAAACTCTCCAGATGTCCTCTAATAACGACCAGATTAATATCCCACTGTCAGAAAGAAACGTCAGCAGTGTCTCTGAGATGATCCCTAATGACATGAAGTTACATCCTGAAGGGGCTGTCTTAAGTTTTCATAATATTTCTTATAGAGTAAAAATGAAGAGTAGATTTTTACTTGGTAAGAAAACAGTGGAAAAAGACATACTATCAAATATAAGGTAAGTGTTACATCTTTTTAAAGAGTTCTTTGTTGATCTACACCTTAGTTATACATGTTTTCCATATTACCAATAATTAATTGTGAGTAATTAATTGTGAGTTCATGTATATGTACCAATATGTAGACACATAATTTCATTTCTTTAGAGTAAGCCTGAGACACAGTGATGAAATGACTTTTCTTTTATCATCAAGATTTTTAAAAAGTGATTTGCATTTTTAAACAAAAGATTAATAGAAGAAACAAATGCAGTCTTTTTATACTTTGTATTCCTACTTTGCCATAAAGAAGGAAAATCTTAAGTCATTTGTCGGAAATAGATGTACCCGGAGACAATAATATCAAGGAAATACATCAGATCCACAAGCACAAATACTCATGATTCCCTAATATCACGAAAATACATAAAGAGAAACATTAACGATAATAGGATGTAAATATATAGATTTTAGTTAATGGACAGGGGATCAAGAAATGGAGTGAGAGGTGATGAGTGGTGGCAAAGAGGCTGAGAAAAATACTGAGATGTGCTGTTTGTGGAATGAGTCTCCACAAACAGAGTAGCCAGTATGTAATGTAAATATGTACTAAAAAGTAAAAACTGAAAACTTATGTATCTATCAAATATATACTCATGTGTCTCTTCTTGTTCATTTCATTGAACAGAATTAGCATTTATATGTATTCCTGAACATTCACAGTTGTATACATGTCAATAAAAAAATCCATGATTTCTCATTAATTCATCAAGTCCTATGTATCTTTTCACATTTTAAAGTTTGTGAAATGTCAGAAGAAATTTGACTCCCATTATTCTTAGTCTATTTAGTGATCTGCTTGGTGCATTTTCTTATTCCCTAGTAGAAGTACTTCACAGTGTGGGCCAAATCCCTCATTCTTCCCATCCCTGTCCCTTTATAGCTCACGTTTTTAGGAGGTGAAGTGCATTACTCTGCTCTCTTGCAAATCAATGACTAATACACAGTCATGAATTTCTTAAGGTTTTATTTTTCATGGAAGATAAGCTATTGTATGGTTTCAGTAAAGAGAGTTTTCATACTGTTTTTGCTATCTTCTGATTTTTCTCTGATTCTTGTTAACCTAAACTTAGGGATCTTGGCCTCTTGAATCAATTGTTTGAATCAATTTCTATGATCTTTGGAGTTTTGGAGCTATCTCTGGACCTATGCTGTCCAGCATTGAATCTTATGTTCTAGGCATTCTAGTTCGGGAACTGTCTCTTCTCATGGGCGAATTCTGCCGCCTATAGTTTCAGTAAAGATTTTTATGGACTTCAATTCTTTGCTATACAGGACAATCATATATTCTACTATATTTTTAAGATTATTACATTTTTGAAATTTTTTCATTAGTAGATGATGGTGGGGAATTGGTACATGGACATAATGCATTTTATTTCCCATTTTTTATCCCCTTTTCCTTTACACCCTAACCCTCCACCCATCTCTTGACTCCAAACTTTATTCCCATCATGGTTGTGGTAACACTTACATGTCTTCTGAGGAGTTGGCACATGTACCTAACACATCTCCATTTCTTTTGCCAACAGCTTTTCTGCTGAATGGAGACCACATTGTAGGCTGCACTAAATGTCCATAGTCATGGAATCTGTTTGCTTCTTTCTCTCTTTGAGATTGTCCTCATTCAGAGTTAGGGCAGTTTGTTAGTTCTCACCTCTGGCGCCCCATGTCACAGGTAAACAGATTGTAGTACTTCCTTGGACTAAGTGGGTGGCTCTGCCCTTGCATCAGTCAGTGCTGTGTTTTGTGTGGGGACAGTTAAGTTCTTTATTCCTTTGGATTAGTCATCTTTGGGCCCGCTGAATATCTTATTGATAGTTCTGTTTTCCTTGTTATCATTTTGTATATTTCAGTCTTTGGGTTTCTGATTTTCTCTCCATCAATGCCATTGGGGAATTAGTTGTTTTTGGAGGCATTATATTGCCTTGCTTTCTCTTGTTTCTCTCTCTGTCTCTCTCTCTCTCTCTCTCTCTCTCTCTCTCTCTCTCTGTCTGTCTCTCTCTCTCTGTCTCTCTCTCCGTGTGTGTGTGTGTGTGTGTGTGTGTGTGTGTGTGTGTGTGTGTGTGTTTCTGTGTGTAATGGTGTTTGGGGAGGGACTTGGGGGAATGAGAGGAAAATCAAGAGGATAAATTAGAAAAAAGAAAGGAGAAAACAGAAATAATACTTGAAAGAAAGAGGTAGATTGATTAATGTTTTTATTATTCTTGCATCTTGAGTAAATGTCTCATGAATTGGAGTTTTAAAGTATATTCACGGGAGCAGATGGAGCAGAGGGAGTGGTGTGTAATTGGACGTTGAGGGAAGATTTGAAAAGATCAGACCTTGATTATAGGCTGTTATATAATAGGCTATCAAAGTCCTATATACACAAGGTTCATGCGGATTACACTGATATTCCAACAAAGGCATTATTTAGGGTTATGAATTAATTAATTTTCTTCTCCTGTTGTATATACTGACACCTCCCGTATATATGCATACAATATATATTATACGTTACACGTATATTAGATGCATGAGGTAAAGAAAATGGGATGATAAAGGAAAAAGAACCTAAGAAAAAATAAAGGAAAATTATTAGATATATACCATTGCAAAGTACTAAATTAAAGCATCCTCACAGCACTCCATATCTTGCAATGTGAGTTCAATAAATCAGCTCTTCTCCCTAAATTCACAAATGAAGCTTTGACCTACAAAAGGGGTCTGGATGGATTTCTGGATCTGAGTATTGCTCACACTTCTGTCCTCTATAAAATGCCACAAAATGCTTTTTACAGTCCTCCAGCTACCGGCAGCTCCTGATGGTTTCTGGGCTGGTTGCACTATTATTATAAGTTGTTCAATTCCCTGTCTTTGAGTGCATATTCTTGCTTTCTCATCACTTTAGAAGCAGGTATCAGACAGTTATTAGTAAAGATGATGCATGAAATGGTATAAATAAATAAAAAAACTGTTTTTTGTAGTATATTTTTGTATTGGTAGCCAGGATAAGGTCACTAAAATAAAAAGTGAATGTTCCAGGTTATCAAAACTTTCATTGTCTATGTCCAAAATTTCAGTGAGAGATATCTCAGTCAGTTAGCTATAGAAAATGCACATTTTACCTATCCTTCTACTTACCATTTTATAAGTGCAACAGTTTAGAGAAAATTGGCAAGGAGAAAAAAATCCATCATGAGAATAAGTGTCTATTCTAGTAATAATGAAGCTCTGCCCATTCTATGATTGAAGGGTCCAGTATAATCAAACTATCAACAGGTCACAGATTGATATCCTAAAGCAATGGGTCATTTTGGGACCTCAGAATTTGTCTGTGCTGCTGACAGAAAAGGTGATCATCACAGGCTATATATTAGATTAGCCTTTGAGCGGTTGCAGTGTTGCTGAATCCATGGATAACCAGCCCAAACTCTTAACCTTGGACTTACAAAATAACATATGACCAACACAGTATTTCACATAGCTCTGCTTCTGACTAAGGAATAGCCTTCTCAGCCAATGAAGTGTGATAATGTGCTCACACTTTTGGAATTCACTGTTCTAGTATTTTTCCTTATGGTAATGAAGCAAGTGGATTGGTATAAAGGTACAATTGATTTTTAAGACATAATAAGTGTGACATCAAGATAGAAAAGCATTGTAATACTGGGGAAAGGTTTCCCTGAATGCTCTACATACTTTGAATAAGTGAACAATATACACTACCCTTTCTCCTACAACCAGGAATCATTGTTCAATTAATAAAGAAGTAGAAAAGAAAATGACATCATTCACTATTACTCTTAGCAATAAACTAGCAAAGTTTTGCTTCCTGTTTTGCAGTCTGATGCTCAGTGGATCTAGGGTTCTTAGTTCCAGAAGGAGCAATGATTGTACAAGAGGACACAACAATGATTCCTTTGAAATCAATGATTTCACTCTGGCTATTTTGTGTACATTAGGTATCAATCAACAAGATTTTAAAAGGATATGTTATTGAAATAGAGAATTGACCCAGTCTATGAAGGAGAAATTGCATTTATCCTCCACAATGGCTGTAAACAAAAGGATACTTGGAGTATATTTGGATCCCAAGAAGCCACTTAGGGTCCCAAATATTACCATGCCAGTTATTCAGGACAGTGATACCTTAGTTACTTTCTCATCACTGAAACTCATAACTCAACATTTAAATTATCAACCACTTCAAAGAAGAAAAGTTGGAGGAAAAACTGCTCAAATTATAGGGAGAGAGAGAGAGAGAGAGAGAGAGAGAGAGAGAGAGAGAGAGAGTAAAGTGAGGAGGTAGACAGGGTGATGTATCATTCATAGTGATTCTTTAAGTGACCCTTTACCACCAGGCTCCATTTCCTAACTAGTCAAGTATAGCAATCTCATGATCCCACCACCATCTAAACACTCCATCACTGAACACATAAGAGTTCTGGAAGTCACTGAAGACACAAACGATAGTAATGGGAAACTGTGACACTCCATGCAGCATGGATGACAAAAGACCCAAAACTTTCTTGAGGTATCATCCCATCCAATCAAACAACCAAGTCCCACTGAAATGTTTTCTAGTGACCAAAGTAATGAGTGCTAGATGTTAGTTATCAATAGCAGTGGGAAACATCAGCCGGTTTCAGAAGTATTGATTATAATTTTTAAGAGTATATCCTTCCCATTTTATTTATATATTTGAGCGTATTAACACATCTATTAAATATCTTTGATTTCTTTCTTTGTGTTAATGTTTATTGGTTTAACTTTGTTAAATCTGTAAGATAATACATAATTTAATGAATTCGGAAGAAGAGTAAGGACCACCCAGAGAAACATTTTGTGTTCTATTAAGAGAGAGAGTTAGTGTGTTGTCTTTTGTATGCGGAAAAGTTGTACTACATTCAGTGTAATTAAGTACTTTCTACTATATTTGGAGGTTAAGTATTGTTTAAGGAGATACATTAGATTGTCAAGTTGAGAAACAGTGAACTGTGATCATCTACTATTATGGTTCAACTTGAATAAGAAGCACCTGAAAGAATTACTAAATTGCAGTTGTATTTGTGAAAGATTTACACATATGCCAATAATGTGAATTTGGATGAGCAAACATGGATTCGAAGGCACAGCACAGAACTCAAAGGGAAAAAGGAAGTGTTATCTTTTTCTTTTTGCACCACTCTTTGCCATTGATTTTTGGGCGTTGGTCTCCACTTTCTTCAGCATTCTAGCTCAGAATCTTTTTTTTTTTTTTTTTTAAACTTTTTTATCGGAACCAGGGATCGAACTCACGATTGCCTGCTTGCAAGGCAGGTGCTTATGCCCCTGAGCTAAACCTCCAGCCCCTTAGCTCACACTCTTGAGCTTTTCCATGCAGACTCTTTGACCTTCTGATAGAGACTCACACAAGTGACTCTATTGTGAGTTTTTAGGCCTCCAACTCTGGCTGCTTCTGAATCCTTTGAATTAGCAGCACAAAAAGAGCCATGCTGGAATTTTCTATCTCTGATCCTGCAGATGGCCTGTGACTCTTCTAGTTCTGATCCTGTAAATCAGCCTAACAAATCTTTTTGTATAATCATGTATTTTTAATCAATTTTGTTTCTATAGAAAAAGTTACCAAGGAATAAATGACTTTGAGAATACTGTAGTGCCACCCTTCATGAGCTTAATGTATTTCATAATTTTGAACTGTAATAGGGTTTGTCATGAACAGAATCAAATTTCCCCATAAGGTTCAGTATAAATAAAATTAATCTCTTCCAACCCCCAATAATGTGCTGAAAACACATTTTCATTGGAAACTGAATAACATTTTCCCAGAAGATTCAATGTAAACATAGCTAATTCATTCTGAACCATAGCTATTTTTACCCACAATATTTTTAAGAAGTACAGTACAAGACAGTGTGATAGGTGAAAACACTAATGTGACTTATCTCCTAATTGGTCTGCCTGTATGTGCCACCTTCCTCATGGCTGTACACTTTTCCCCATGATCTTTGCTCTGCACTTTCTGTGGAGCTGTGCTAGATTAAATAACACTGTATGTGCTAACAAGCTCACCAAAATGCTCTTTAGAGCAAGGGTGTATAGGTCTCTCTGGAATCATGATATCAGCTAGAGGAAGCTACAATCATATACCAGAGCACAGAAGATGTTTACATTTATGTTACTGTGGGAAGACGATTTTGGTTCCATTTGTCACCCCAATGCAGAGTTCCTGAAGCAAAGCAAAATTCTGCCAAAGAGGAACCAAATTACTCATGGACACCAGTGTTTGTGAATCAAAGAGTTTCTGTACATGAAAGGATACTAAACCTTATAGGTTGTGACTGAAAAATACCCTTATGTTGTATTGTAAACCTATTGATCAGGTTTTTTTATTTTAGGTTTATTTTTGTTTTCTGTGTATCAATTCATCAGCCTATATTAAGTGTAATAAATTAAAACTCAAAATTAGCACCATTTTCTTTAATGTAAAGCAATAAATCAATATATTTTTATGCTTACAGTGGGATCATGAGACCTGGCCTCAATGCCATTTTTGGACCTCCAGGTTCAGGCAAATCTGTGTGAGTATAAAATAAAGTATAGGTCAGCCATGTTATTAGTTTCAGTGTCTTTAAAAAAATCATTGTTACATGAGCAAGGATTAGTTCAGCATTTTTGCGTACATCTAGTCTGGCCCTAGGTGCTGTGGATAATGTTCAGTTTGGTCAGCTTGTGAAAGACTACCAAGTCTTATTGGTCTTGTTTACTACTAGAACATTATAAAGTGATTGTTAGCAGCCAATATCATGAACCAATGGAGAGTGAAAATAAATGGATAATTGAACTGGGAAGATGTAACCGATATTTTATGTACAGTCATGAGTGTTACATGAAAGAGCATATTATGTGCGTTGTAACCTCCAAATTCCTATACCAACAGGATAATTTGTGAGGTATCTGCTTGATAAACAAATGATAACTTATTTTTTTTGGGGGGGGGACTTTCAAGTATCCTATAATGAATGCATATATTTAGATAAAACATAGAATATCCAGGCTAGATATTTTTGTAGCTCGAGCAGAAAAGATGATAAATATAGGCTTTGTATTAGGGATAGAAGTTCCAAAATATGTATATCCTTTTACAGGTTGTTAGATATCTTAGCTGCAAGGAAACACCTGGAAAAATTCTCAGGCGATGTTTTGATAAATGGAGAACCTTATCCTGCCAATTTCAAATGTTATTCAGGTTATGTGACACAAGTGAGTATTACTGGGTTTGCATTTTAGATTTCTCATTTTTATATGGACAAGTGCCTTGGTTTATAGCATCCAGCTGCTTAGAAAAGCTTCATATAGAAATAAGTATCCTGAGATCAGCTTTTAATAATTATCCATCAGCTTTAGTGTGGTATTAAATGAATATGCAGAGCAGATACAGACTGTGACCTTTGTAGGATAGTGGTATCCATTGAATCTGGTATATCAGTTCTACAAGGTCTAATGTTATGCTATTTCCACTTTTCTTTCTCCCTTGAAGATATCCTTGCCATGTTATTGTAGAAAGAAGTCTGAAAGTGCTTGTTACATCATGAGAAAGGAAAAAAAAATGATAAATGCAGGTAGAAAGCAGACATGGAAATCAAGATCTTAAAATTGTGCTTAGAAACCAAAATTATACATTTAAGAAAACTGCAGCAAGACAGGCTTTTGTTTCCTTGCTTCTGTAGGCCACCTCAGCTGGTGCACCCTTCTTCATCCTTACTGAAATAATGATAAACTCCATTTTACAACAGCTTATAAAATACAGGGTACAAGACCTGCCCCTTTCCCCAGCATGTTGCCTTTTCCATCAGCCCCCAAAACAACAGCCTTGGCATCAGACTCTCTTAACTGAAACACATGCACTGTGTGAGAGTGAAACATACACTGTGTGAGAGTGAAAGATACACTGTGTGAGAGTGAAACATACACTGTGTGAGAGTGAAAATATACATTGTAAATCATTTACTTTAAAGATACCCCTTTCCTCCAGTGTGGACCCTCTCAAATATTTGACTGTGAACATCCTGTAAAGGTCTAGCTACAATCTGTAAAAATATCTTGTTCATGCCTGTTTCTAATATGTGCTAAAAATCCTGTTTCTGCAAGGGAATCAACAAAATACAAATTAATTATAAGAGATCAAGACAATCGTAATGGCTTTACTCTCCTTGATTGTGCAAATGTGTGTGAAATTTATACCAATGGGATATGCAGACCTCTAACACATAGTTACTGTAATTGGTAGAATTGAATGTAGCTAGAGCTCTACTTTGGGTGTATTATATGTGTTGTAGGGTGATGGATGAGCTTAGAAAAGACTCGGTTTGTCTCACTAAAATACCATTTGCCTTAAGGATGATGTCATGATGGGCACACTGACAGTAAGAGAAAACTTGCGCTTCTCAGCAGCAATTCGGCTTCCCACAACCATGACCAATCATGAAAAAAATGAGAAGATTAATGAGACCATTCAAGAATTAGGTCTGGATAAAGTGGCAGATTGCAAGGTAATGTGATTAAAACAAGTGAAATCATAGCCACAATAAGACTTGACGAGCGTGAAAACATTTTTTTTTTTTTTTTTTTTTTGTGTGTGTGTGGTCAAAGTGGCAGCTTCCTGTAGAGAGGAGAAAAGCATCTCATAACTTCATAAGGACATTTAAATTAAGCTGAAAAAATTATTTAAGAATGGTTTGATCCTGGGGCTGAAGAAGATCTAGGAAAGAAACCTATTCCTCATGTAATGGTTTTCAAATGATCCTCACCCAGCTTGTCTGTTCTGGATCATTTGATAATTTGGCACTGATTTTTCTACTTGTGCTTTTCTCTATTCAAACTTAGGAATTTATCTCTCTTTATTCCAGGGAAGTTTGTGCTGTTGCTTTTTGAAGGTTTATTTCTGGAACTGATGAATAATGAGTTGCAGGGAATTTTGTTCAACACATTTTACCTAGTTTAATTCTCACGTTATATATTTGTGGCCTTTGCACTCCTTTTCGTTCATGTATATTACTCCTTTACTCTCTTTTTTCCCCCCAGATCCTTATCTGTGAGGCTCATTTTCTGGATTTAGAAATTGACTTGTGGGCAAAGAGAGAGAGGGAAAGGGAGGGAGAGGGAGAGAAAGAGACAGAGAGAGAAAGGGAGGAGAGAGAGGGAGCCAGAGAGGGAGAGGGAGAAAGAAAGACAGAGACAGAGAGAACAAAGAAACTCTTTATTTGGAGGGTTGTGTAGATCCGTGAATGCAAATCAGAGGAGTGTCCTTTCCAGTTGAGAACTCCCTATAAAAGAAATTGTGAACAGATATTTGGGGTTTTAAGTGAAAACGAACTTTCTGATGATAATGGCTGTGCTTTAACCTGGTGTAGTATCCCCTACTTCAGTCAACGAAAAACAAGGTTTCTGCTAACTGCTGCTTCCATGACACTTGCTGAAAGACTGTGAACTCTTCTTGTTTGGGAAATAGCCCTGCCATGCTACCATTTACCACTTAGTTTCTTATTATGAATGATTCATTTTTTCTTTCGCTTGGGCTCTATATTTTATTTAATTTTTTCTTTCTAACCAGGTATTTCCTTTTATTCAGTTTTTTTTTGTCTATGTATTGGCCTATATTAATCTGTGGAATTTTCAGCAAAAACATTGAAAGAAATTATTGACTTCTTAAAATTCACATAATTGATTTAAATATTTGTAATTTTTGTCTTTTATGATATTATAAACATAGACTAATATACATTCAGAGAAAATAATGTACTTACTGCATTGATAATATTGTAAGAAACCATCTATTTTTTGTCTTTTTGAGACAAAGTCTCAGTATGCAGTTCAGGCTGGTCCTGAACTCATTTTGTAGTCAGGATGGCCTCCAATTCACAAGGATCTTTTTGCCTCAACCTCCCACGTGCTGGGATTACAGGTGTGTACCATCACATCTGGCTAGTATTTCACATAATATTTAAATTACAAGGGATGGTACAGAGTTTTTCCACAAAATGATAGTGATTGTGGTGATTCCTGTTGGTCATATTATGTTTTAGGTTGGAACTGAACTAATCCATGGTGTGTCCAAGGCAGAAAGAAAAAAGATCAGTATTGCCATGGAGTTGGTCACTGATCCTTCCATCTTGTTCCTGGATAAGCCAACAAATGCTTTAGACTTGAACACAGCATATGCTGTCTTTTTACTTCTGAAAAGGTAAGTGTTATGAGACCTCCTCTTTTATTTATTTAATAGCTGGTTACTTCTGTACACAAGACGTTCTTAGTGCAGAGGATGCAACAGTGAAACAGCAGAAGATTTTCCACTCTTGGTTGGGGAGAGCAGTCAATCAACACAGCAGTGGTATCAAGAAAGATTAATGAGACACACAGGAAGGGGAGCCATTGTGATTGTGAGGGCTGATTTGAATAGCAGAGGGTTAGAGAAGACCTCAATACTGTGGCAAGTGAGTTGCAAGCAGAGAGTGATAGCAGGCTGAAACCATCAGAGAGAGCTCTAGTTGAAGGAATAGGCAGTGTCCCATGGCCAAGCTAGCCTAGTGCATGTGGGACATCAAAAAGTACAAAAGGACAGATCTCAGTGAATAAGGTAAGTGGAGACTGGATAAGGTACTGTTATAACAAAATACCATGGAGTTGGTGGCTTAAAAATAGAAATTTAATTTTTCATAGCTCTGGAGCTTGGAATTCTGAGATCAAAGTGTCCATATTATTGTTCTTCTGAATATAGTGTCATTGGCTTGGAGATGACCAACTTCTCCCTCTGTGTATCCATCTGTCATCATCTACTTTTAAATGGACCCTATTCACCTACTCAGTGCTCTGGCTTAACGTTAACTGAGTAAAGACTTTGGAGTTATCATTAGTTCTATATCCATAGTAGACAAATCCAAGAAATGAACACTTATGAGTGTGTGTATGTATAAATATATATATATGTGTGTGTGTGTGTGTGTCTGTGTTTCTGTGTTTATATATATGATAGAATCACATTGACAATAAATATATTTTGTATCTTTGATTCCTGTTTGCAAAAAGATATGTACACATTTATACTATTTGTGTGTGTGGTGCTTATAAATGTTGTTTTCTTAAAGTAGAATAATAATAATCATAAAGTTCAAGAAGATTTAAGATTAAGTAGGTAATTATTGGCTAAATATTGAGTTTGCATAATACATCAGTGAGTATATTTTCAGATTACTTGGGGTGGTTCTTAACAATTTGGACTCCTAGAGCACAACATAGAGATTCTAATTTAGTGTCTGGAAAGACTATTGAAGATTCTCATTTTAATAAGGCTTCTTGTGGATTATATACTGTTAATGTACCATCATTTAAGAAACCCTTGCATTTTTAAATGAAATCATTAAAGTAAGCATTAGTTAACAAAATGAGGCTCAATGAAATATTTATAAGAGAAAATCAAGATGAACTGGGATTAAATGGTCTAAAATCAGGAATAATGTATTTTATCAGGAACTTCCAAGTTTAGATGTGTAATGACTGCTTATTTTCTCTACTTTCTAGGATATCTAAGAAGAGACGAACAATAATCTTCTCCATTCATGAACTTCGGCATCCCATCTTCGAGATGTTTGATAGCCTCACTTTACTGACTGCAGGAAAACTAATATTCCATGGCCCTGCACAGATGGCTGCAGAGCACCTTGCATCAGCAGGTATGGTTGAGTTGCACAAAGCAGACGCCCCACGCAAAGAATCAAGGAAGACAGCATAGCAAGTCACAGGATTGCTGTTTGACTTTGTGTAGATGAACCTTGGGTTCTACCACTCTAAAAGCATCTTTTTACAGATTAGTATTATAACTTTTCTATATTTTTAGTACTTTATAGTTTAGATCCCTTTCCATTTTCTGTCCTATTTGAGATTGTGTCCATGCATGTGTCTTGACTTGTGCTTGTGTTGCTTTCCAGGTGTGGTGACTTTTTCTCAAGAGTTTAGTAATTAGTATGCTGGACTCACAGTTAGTTACTTGTCACTTGAACGTTTGTGTCTCATGAATACTAAGTTGTTCAGCCTGGCCTCAAAATTACCATTTCCCTATATTCTTCAATTGCTTTTTAATGTTATCATTTTTCCGCACTACTTCTAAATTAGATTGAGTCAAGTGACTTAGTTTTAATGGTAAATGATCTCTGCTTAATTTTTGAGATATTTTCGTATGATTAACAATGTTTCTCCTGACCTAAGTACAATTTTAAATATTTACTAGCCACATGTCCTATTATGACTTTTTAAAATTCATTAAATTTAAAAATAAATATGCATACTGTATAAGAATCTGTAGAGTCTATGGAAGTTGAATTTCACTAGCAGATTTCAAGCTGAGTTGAGATGATTGCACTATAAGAAGTAGAGTTCAGGTGTGCTACATTTGTCACATTCTCTGCAGAATGCCACTGTGTGAATTTCTTGTGTGTGTGGAGATAATAATAGAATGACAAATTTTAGACTTCTGAGGTGAATAGGTAGAGAAGTCATCATTGCTTCCACGTGTAGCGCTGTTCCATTGTTTCCTAGGGAAATTCAGAGAGCACATACACTCTGTCACTAATATTTTTTCCGATATGTATGATAAAGAGAGTCACTGAGACATCACATACATTCTTATAAGCTAAATGATTCAAGGGAGAAGAGAAAAGTTGAGGGAGAGAGAGAAGTTTTTATATTCCATGTTCACCTGTCTCACCTCACTTACCCTCTGATATGAATGCTTTTAATTTCCAACATCATTAGCTTTGTTTTCTTAGGTCATCTTCTTTGTTCCATAGGTTACAACTATAAGCTGTACATCAACTCTGCAGACTTTTTGCTGGACGTTATCAGTGGAGTCTTCCCTGCTATGGAATCAGACGGAGAGGAGGAACACCATGAATGTATGTGTGTCTGTAAGACTTACAGAGTGTTAGCGAACTATAGTGGCTGAGATTTAGCAATCTGAAAACTCATCTTAGAAGGTTTTGTAAATTACTATCAATGCAGTTTTTTCCTTCCTTCCTTTCTTCCTTCCTTCCTTCCTTCCTTCCTTCCTTCCTGCTTTCCTTTCTCTTTCTTTCTTTCTTTCTTTCTTTCTTTCTTTCTTTCTTTCTTTCTTTTTCTTTCTTTCTTTCTTTTTCATATATGGTTTTGATAATTTGCCCAGGCAGTTCTCAAGATGTAAATCATCATCAATAAAAAACTTAACTGTACATTATTTTTTAAATAAGAAGCTTTGTGCTTTAGGCTTTGCACAGAGTACAATACACGGGCTTTAGTTTCATATTTACAGTTATACATCAGTGCAATAATGTCTCTTTTTAAGAATTTAGTGCTGAAATGGAGTGGTCAGCAAATTTGCTATATGCATATGGTTATGACACTAGTAAAATGAGACCTTTTAGTGTGTATAGTCATGGAAAATCTGTTAATCTTTATTCCAATGCTGTAGAATTGAGATGTGATACAAAAAACGAGTCACAATGAAATGAATTTAGTAATTTCTTGTCTGTAATACTGTTTGTTTTCTCATTCACTTTTATCACAAAGATAAGAAGATGGAAGAATTTTCCATGAGAGATGAGCCAGCCATAGAAAACTTAGCTGAGTACTATGCCAATTCATCCTTATACAGAGATACAAAAGCTGAACTAGATCACCTCTTAGAGGGTCAGAAGAAGAAGAGCTCAGCCTTCCAGGACTTTACCTACGTGACCTCCTTTTGGCAGCAATTCAGATGGATTAGCTGGCGCTCATTTAAAAACTTCCTGGGTGATCACTGGACCTCTATAACTCAGGTAACCTGGAGGATGGTTTTCGTTGTGTTGCAAAAGAGTTATGTGGGAAAAACTTGGTTCTGATTTATTCTTCTTCAGGATTCTTTATCTCCTACCCACTCTTCTTGTATTTATCATCCTTACTCTATCTGGGATGTAGAAACAATGAAAAGAACATGAAAACACATTTAAATTTTTTAAATCTTGAAAGCTTTTGTTAGAATAGTCCAGAATATTTAACACAACCTATGATGGAAACTCTAAGTAGAATTATAATTTTGCTTGAAAATACTTCAACTAATGGAAATACTACTTAATTAATATTTTTGAACAGCTGTTCACTTTCATTCTCTGGTACATTACAGAAAACCACTGGAAGTCCATGTCGCACCCTGGGAACTCTAATACAATAAATAGTGAGCACAATGAGTAAACATAAAAATCTCTGCTTTCATGAAAGTTATCTTGTTGTGAGGGCTGAATAAGTATAATTAAAAATAAACAAAGCATGTCTAGTGATAGAAGGAATTGTGCTATAAGTCTGAGCAATAAAGGGGTGAGAGAGGCAGACAGGGGAGGCGATCAGAGGAGGTTGTTTTATGGTTGAAATCAGGCAGTGAGGGAACTCAGCAACTCCGAGTTGACCTGAAGGACATGAGGGCTGTGAGCTGCCTGAGAAAAGAGCTTATGTTATAAACATGATGAGTATGCCTGCATCACTGTAATGTGATGTTTTCAGTTCTTTAAAACCTTTCATGGAATTTTTGCATGAGGGGTTTTCTTTCTTGCTAAATAAGTGTTTTATATATATCTGATCCAAGATAAGTATATGGTAGCTCTGGGAAGCGTATGATTAAAATGTAACTACTTGTACACATCAGGGCTGTGGTGGTTTGCTGTTAGGGAAACCCATTTCCATAAAGGGAATCCAGGAGGTTCAGAGAAGCACCAATCTTTAGAAAAAGTGCAGGACCTTGTATCCCCCTGAATTTTGCATGGCAATTATTGATCAAGTTTAGAAACACTGGAATAGTAGAACAGCAGTAAAAAAACCTTTTTGGCAAAGGACCACAAAGTAATTATGTTAGGCTTTGTGTAATCTGTGTATGGTCTTTTTCTTAGGTCATGAATCCTGCTACTTTATTGTGATTACAGTTATAACTAATGTAAGGAAATGAACAAGGTTATGTGTTGATAAAATTTTAGTTATGGACAACAAAATTTGAATTTCATGTATTTTTTATTATTGTAAGAAATATTCTTGATCCCCTCACACTATCAGTAATACTGGTAAAATTTATTGTTATCTCACAGCTTTGCACAAATATATGTTTGACCCTCTAGTCACTGGGCTATTGGTCACTGACCCTAGAGATAGATTCTTCATCCTTTAGGTTTATTATTTCTCTGGTTTTTTTTATGTGGAGCTATTGAAATGTTTATGAATTTCTGAAGATAAATCTTACATCTATTTTCTTACATCTGTTTTTTTTTTTTTTTTTTTTTGCTTTCACTTGTTTTATGTTTCAGTGTTCCAGCATTGGCCATTTACTAATGGTTGTATTTTGAAGATCTTGCCATGAGTGGGTTATCTGTTTAAGGAGTATAGTGTTCATTTAATGTGCCATGGGTTTTTCAGACAAATCAATGTGGCAGACATAATAGTTTGTCACATGGAGAGTCCTTTCTATGAGCATATTTTTGTATTTAGGGATTGTGAGGACAACAATTAGAATCAGGACATGGAATTTATTTTATTCTCTTATGATGGTCACCCAGAGTTAGCAAAAGAAAGTGCAGGAAATCTATCCACAACACTAACGACTCAGAATATTTAGCCAAGGGCTTGGATCCCAAAGCAGTATCTTGTGTAAGTCCAGATGAAAACCTAGAGACTATGACAATGCCTCCCACAAGTCCAACTGGAGGTCTAGAGCCCACAAGAAGGACTCACCTCAGTCTATTTTACGAATCTGTGCAGAGAAGGTCCAAAGGTAACCGGTGGAAGTCAGAAAGTCTATGCCAGTGGGGAGAAGGAGCTGTGCTGGTAGGTTGAGGATTCTACACTGGAGGCAAGAAGTCATGCTCCAAGCGAGGACCAGGGCTGCCCTGAAAAGCACAACAGCCATCCTCAGAGACACAGAGGTCCAGAGCTCTTCTGAGGGTAGGAATAGTTGAGTACATGCCAGAAAGCCAGCGTGAATTTTGTCCTGAAGATTAAATGACACATGTCTTCCCCTCCAGAGCCAGGAAGCGATGCTTCATGTAAGGACCAGAGCTCCCCCAAAGTGAACCACACATGCTGTCACCAACATGGTCTCAAGCTCCTCCCATGACAATGGTCAAACTTACACTGGGGAAGCTAGTCATGATGAGCTCCTCCAGGAGAACCAACAGCTCAAACCGCAACACAGAGGAGAACCCACAATGCCTCGCTCGTCTTCTCCATGTCTCTATTTATGCTCACAACTTCTCTCAGGTGGAACATCTACACTCAGAATTGTGCTGATTTAATCCAGCTGGTGTTAAGATGACCACCAGTTTTTAATCCATAACACATATTAAACATTTGAATGTGGATTCATTCTATCAGTGACAGCCATAAACATCCCTCAGAACTCACCACCAGAAATAGTGACTAAATACATTTGAACAGTAACATATTTGGAGAGCTAATTTCTTATCATGTTTCATCTGCTTTTGTATCAAAAAAGGATTGAGACCAACTGTCCAATGATTATAGCAGTATCATTTGTTTTTAGTTAAATCTTCAGTTTGCTTAAAGACATTTTTGGTAACCAAATGAGTAACACACTTGCACATTTTAAAAAACAGGAGTTTCTTAAGAAATTCGCTGTTTTGAAAATATATCTGTAAACTGACTGAAATAGTTTAAGAACTTTCAAACCTGTGTGAGGCATCCTACTGGTAATAGTGATATTGTTGGTATATCACAGTTTAGATCTTGTATTCTCACAAAGTCACATGCTTTCAGAAGTAGGATCTTAGAAAGGGATTGGATGATGGGTTTTAGGAAGTGATTGCATGTTGTAGTTCACTTGATGCTTGGAGATCTGAACTGATTAGCAGTAGGTCGTTGGGTCATGACCTGGAAGAATACACCTCCCTCCCTGCAGCCTCTGTTCTGTGTCTGCCTCCTGTACACCATATCATGAGCATCTTTCTTCTACCCAGGCCCTTTCCACACATAGTTTCTGTCTTGCAACCAGCTAAGTCTGGACTGAAATATCTAATAATCATGAATGGTTTAAGTATTAGGTGTTGTGTTTAATTATGGGTCTTAGGTAATGTGTCCCACGATGAGAAACTAGGACATGGCATATAGTATCATGCTTCAATGGAAAAAACAGAGGGTAGAGAGTGGCTAATTTGATGAACATCATTCATAGAATGTTTTACTAAACAAAAGTATAGATTATTGTACACATGACCATAGTGCATGTTGATAAAGCCATCAGCATTTATCTTGGAATGCTGTTGTGATGAAACAAAGAGGAGTATATTCAAAGTGTAATGAAAATATGTCTGGGTAATGCAGTCACCCTCATATTACACTTGATTGTCAAGGGACTTTTAAAAATCATCTAATGAGTTGAACATTTCAATGGTATCCTTCATAGACTATGGTTTTCACAAACTAGTCATTATAGACTATTATTATGTTTTACTACTTTGCATTTTTTAAAGTTTTAAAACCTTGATAAATTACCTCATGTCTTGAGCCTGCTCTTATATTAAGATTTTTACAATTATGGCAGTTCCAAAATATACGTTAGTGTATTTTCATTTTTAAATCATCGTTTCTAATGTTGCTGTCTGCAATCCATGTGTAACTACAAGAAAAATACATGCATTATATAACCTCATAAAGTAGTGCTGAAGCCTTAGCTAATTGGTGTTAGGTAAGAGACTTTTCATTTTAAAAACAAAGGAGATGTTTGTGCAGTCCCCCTGGGAGCCATCCACACAGAGTAGACGAAAGATGCAAGCACTGACAGCTCAGTTGGCTGTGTGGAGTTCAAGCCTCAGGGGCAGAGGTTGATGGAGAAACAGTGACAGAGAGGAGTAAAGGCATCTCTTCAGTATCCTAGGGAAAGCTATCTGAAACATTTGGTTAAGATGACAGTTCCCTTTTCTATGCAGTAAGGGACTTCTTAGACATTGGATAACTGGCATTCTGTTCACGCATAACTACTTACTGTAGGTATGGCATTGTGTGCTTTTATAAAAGTTTATTATTCATTCAGTTCTTGGTACTGGGAATCAATCCCAGTGTATCACTCAGGGTTTACTAAAGAAACAGATACAGCCAAGACATACAAATGTGTAAGAAATTAGCAGATTGGCTTACCATGGTCAGCCACAAAATTGGATGAGGGAATTTGCAGAGGGTGTCTGTATGCTGGAGGTTGAAGTATCCAGCCCAAGGGCTGGAGCTTACTACAGTGTCCCATGAAAGTCTATATCAGGAGGTTGATGGGTTGACAGCAGAACACTGGAGAATGTATGATGAAGGGCTGAAAGCTTATGATGAAGGCTGAAGAGTCCCAGCCAGAAGATAAACAGCCTATGCCAGAAGCCAGGAGACAAGTGCAAACTGAAGGCGAAGACAGGCACTCCTCTGAAGAATCAGCAATCAGTCCCTTCTCATTTTTCTTTTATTGTACACAAGCTGCTACCTTGGGATGGATGTAGCACTAACATCATCTGTGTGAACTCCACTTGTAAAGGTTGAGGATATCGCAAACTAGGGACCCTGACCCCCTGCTGAATCAATTAACATTCTGACCTTCTCAAATTGACACAATGACAATATTCTAGAATTGTAACTACTTGTCTTCTGTACCCCAGGATGTAGGGCTAATGAGTCATTAGATTTGCTTATAGACTTCTCAAGTTAACACAACATTTGAGCCATAACACCCAGATTCCTGTACATGCTAAGCAAACTCTACTTCTGAGGTACATAAGAGCCCTAAAATTCTGTTGAAATTAGTCTTGTTTTCACTTTTTCCTCTTTTAGTATGAAGCTGTGCATGTTCACTTTCACTGGCAGAGACCTTGATGTCAGATTAGCACACAGCTCTTAGCCATGCAGACTTTATTTTGTTCCCACAAGCACCCCTCCAGTTGCCTGCATTGCTCTGTAACACTTCATGGCATTCATGAGCTCATCATTTGAGCTGTTCCCTGATCTGATGATGCCTGGGAGGAAATTTAGCTTTTATTGCCGTCTCCTCTGTTATCTTATCAGCTCCTCAAACAATTCATAAATTTTCACTTTAATGTAAGGAGCAGTCTAATAGAGTATACTTTATATTTATCATGAAACTTTGGCCACTGTTGTTAAAGTCTTTAGTTGAATGGTGATATCTCTATCTTTGTAATCTATATCTATCCTAATAGTCATAATGTGTAAAAATTTCACCTCTAAATGTGAAGTAAATTTGTTCTGATTGCTTTTTTATATTTTATTTTGGAAAGATCATTAATGTAATTATAGAAGGACTGCTTATAAGTGCCTTTTTCCTTGGGATAAAAAATGATTGCACTGCCATCCAAAACAGGTAAGTAATTTTATTTCTTGATTGCAATAAATGTTGTTACTTTGTTCAAGTGTATGGCTTTCTGTTAGGAATTTTAATGTAAAAGAATTACAGTACAATATTGTATTACTGATAGGAGTTGACATATGAAAACTAAATAACACCATTTACTTTCTTCATCACATATGAATATATGTGTGTCAATTTAATGTACATAAAACAGTTATTTTCAATTTTAACTATTTTAAAAGTATAGTTCAGTAGCACCAAGTACATCCCATATACAGCTATCACCAGCATGCAACTCTATACCTGTTTTTTATCTTTGCAGAAATAATCTCCATGTCCAGAAGAACTGTAATTCTCCATACAAATCTATCCAAACTCCTGATTGATACAGTTTTTCTTCTGTCTGAATTTCAATACTCAAAGAGCTATATATATATATATGTAGCTACAAACTGTGTGGAGTGTGTGTGTGTGTGTGTGTGTGTGTGTGTGTGTGTATTTCACTAACATATGTCCTCAATGATCAGTGACATTTTAACTTGTCTTTGAATTTTATTCTTTCTTGACATTCAGTAATGGTACATTGCATTACCAAAATTTTAGCTATCAGCAAGAGGACAGACAGGAGCTTTGCTTCTAATTGAAAATCAAAGACATGGTGTTGCTGTTTCTTCACTTTCTTTATGATTAACTGTAGTTGAGACCCATGAAAGCATGTGGTTCAAACTCTAGCTCCCATGAATATAATATTCTGTGAGCATGATGAAAAGATTCAGGACTTGTACGTATTCCAGGCCATGGTTGGATTTAAAAAAAAAAAAAAAAAACTCAGGGCCTTAGTAATTACAGAAAACATCCATGTAGGAGTCAAGCAAAATCCAGAACTTCAACATTTCCCCTTTAAAAATAATACAGCAACCTCAGCTGAAGCAAAAGATATTCCCTGCAAGTCTCAATTTCAGGTCATGAGAGGAGTTGAACTAGTGTCTGCTTTAATTCTGCCCTTTTGATCTCTCTCTGTCTCTCTGTCTCTCTGTCTCTGTCTCTGTCTCTGTCTCTCTCTCTCTCTCTCTCTCTCTCTCTCTCTGTCTCTCTCTGTCTCTGTCTCTCTCTCCATTTTCCTAGGAGCAGGCTACATTCTTTCTTTGTCTTTGATTAGTTAAATGTTGTATCATTTTTGGAAAGTCCTGTGAGTAGGAAACTGACCTGAATGTACTTAAATAACTGAGCTGTTTTCATTTCTTTTCTATCCTGACAGAATCTGGATGCTCTTTTTACTGACAGATTCCATTTATTATAGCTTCTTCTCTGCAATACAGCTCTTTCAAGAGGAGAAGAAGCTCTTTATGTGAGTAGTGCTCAGGTCTTGGAAGGGCCATTAGAGGATGTTGGGCAAATGGTTACATCCACAATATGGCAAAGAATGTCATTCTGGCCATTCATACTCTTTATTAAATTTTCCTTATTTAAATATTTAATTCATTTATAAATTGTGAATATTCATCATTTATAATATGAAATTTTAAATTTTTATGGAAATTACCAACATTTATTGAGAAAACGTAGTCACAGAACAGAGGAAAATGGAGCATTTATGGGACCTGATGCCAAGTTAAAACAGTTGTGAGTTTAGATTTTATTCAGGAAAGGGCAGTGTTGCAGAGGAAGCAGTGATACAGGGTCTAAAGGATCTTTGGTTAGTTTTGTGAGGCTTGCAGGAGATTAAGCAGTGCAACTGTCACTAAATTGAACTTGGAAGGTAAAGCTGACAAAGAATGTGACCAAAATAATATGAGGGGGAGTGCAAAGAGCCAAAAATCTTCTTTATAGTAAGGAAGAGAATTATTTTATTTCTTATATTTTTAAAGATGGAAGGGATTTGCACCCATTTCCATATCAAGGAAAGAAATCATCAGAGAGGAAAAAATGAAAAGAGTAGAGGAAGTTATAATTGTGACAGAATCGATGTCATGAAGGAGAAAGATTAGGATTTGGTGGTTGACAGGATTCTGTAGGGTAGAGGTGTAATCACTAAAAGAAGTCTTTTGTAAGCATGAGAGTAGCGGAAATAAAACCACAGTAGTAATCTGAAACTGCATTTCAGGACTTAGACAATAATGATGTCACCTTCTTAATAATCAGAAGTAAGGCAAGAAAAATTCTATGCCCACTGAGAACACAGCTTCAAGTGCTGTTCTGAACAGAGAGCCAGCAAGAAAGGGGAAGTGCAGTCTCTGAGGAGAGTGAGGTGACACAGTGTGCGGAATGCAGAGGGTGGACAGGGTGCAGAGTTCTGAGGACAGTGTAGGTGACAACTGGAGGGCCGTGTAATGAGGAGTGATCACAGTGAGAGCCTCCTGTGGCTGATGTGCAGAAGTCCTAACCTCTGAGAGCATGAAGAGCTAGTGGAGCCTGGGGGATCAGTGAAGGTCTCCTATTATACGTGTAACAGCAGAAATCTATAGAGAAAGAACCTTATCAACTAGTTTACTACTTGTTAAATTATCAGGGTTATGTACACTGTGTTTGTCGTCTACAGGCATGAATATATGTGTGGATACTACACAGTGTCATCTTATTTCCTTGGGAAAGTGTTGTGTGACATGATTCCCAGGAGGATGTTGCACAGTTTTATACTCACTTTCATACCCTACGTCATAGTAGGTAAGTGGCAAGACTTACATGTGAAGCCCTTTTCCTTTTGTCAGTACGCTTACTGTTCTCCAAACTACAGACCAAGCCATAAGCTATGGCTTGCTTGCATAAGCCATGCTTGCAGCATGTAACCACCAGACATGCACACTCTAAAATAACTTTTCAATGTGGGTGTTATTTTGGAGACTTTTTAAAACAAAATTTATGAAACTATTTGTAGAATTATATTTTATTAAGATGACCATTTATTGTGACTCATACTGAAATATGGAAAACATTTGTAAGATTTTTTGAGCCTATCTTGCAAATGTTGGAATATTTATCGCATAACCATTTGTATTTTCTGTCTTTCAACATGTATGTCTAAATAAACATAAAATTTAGATAAGCACTTAATAACTTTAGCATATCTATAACTTTAAACCTATATTTATCTAATTACATATACACAATCATAAAGGTTCATACACATAAATAAATATAGAGATATATCAAATTTTCCATATATGCATGTATCATCTTCTCTCATTGTACAAAGAGAGAAAAATTAATTTGAATTTATTGAATTAATTGAAATGTTTATTTCATGGATATAGAAAAGTTCATTTGTGCATTATATTCAACGTTTCACCACTGACTCATTGCACACACACACACACATACACCAGAAACACATATGTTATATCTCAATAAAGGATATGACCACTAATAGTGTTTAAATCTATCATTATATTAAAAAGATGTGTGTCATAAAAGTTAGGAATATTCCACAAACTCTTACATTACTGACTCGTATTAGTGTACCTATTTCCCAATCTTCAGGCTGTTTAACCTACAGTACCAGGTCATTATTACAAAGTAATTTATGAAACTTCAATTTCTCATTCTCCACTGAGTCATTTGTCACTGGGGATTTAAATTACGGCAGAATTTTTCTTTCCTGAAGATATTAAAACCACCTCAGGAACTTGAAATTATTCATAATGGCATGCACTGATCACAGGTGCTATGTGGAAAGTGACTTTGGAATAAATGTGAATAGAAAATTCTGTGATGTTTGTACATTTACATGCAGGTGACAATCAAATTGGTGCACTAGGATACTTGATTAGATTGTCACTTTTTCCATTTTGATATCAGTTTCTCAAAATATTGTAATGCTATTTGCACAGTAACCTATAACAAATACGTAACAATGTAGGCAGCTGAACTAATTCCTTCTTTTTTTCCAAAGGGTTGAAACCAGCCGTGGAGGCTTTCTTCATTACAATGCTTACCATTTTGATGATGACTTGTTCAGCTGAATCGGTGGAACTGGCCATGACTGTAGGTCAGAGTGTGCTCATGCTGCCCATACTAACATTTCTCATAGGAAACTACTTTTGGTTTATGTTGGTGAGTAGGAACTGTGCATCTCTGAGGGAGAATCTTTTGTCTTTGATCTTTCTTACATGCTCACAGTCATATAAATCTTGCTCTGAGGATTCAATATATGGGATTCTGTTTCTTTCAGGAAATCATAAGTTGAAACAGTTATAAAGGAATTTAATAGCTTTCCTCAATACTCATGTACAATCTTTTTTGTCACCTCTGTTCTAATATACTTAACTATAATTTGGTTTACATGTATTTGAGCGTTAGCTCTTCCTGTCTCTCTCCCTCTCTTCCTTCTTTCCTTCCTTTTTTCCTCTTTCTTTCTTTCTTTCTTTCTTTCTTTCTTTCTTTCTTTCTTTCTCTCTTTCTTTCTTTCTTGCCTTCCTTCCTTCCTTCCTTCCTTCCTTCCTTCCTTCCTTCCTTCCTTCCTTCTTTCTTTCTTTATTCCTTGCTTCCTTCTTTTTTCTTCCTCTCTTTCTTCTTTCTATCCTTTTTCTGAGACATGGTCTTGCTCTATAGTTCAGTCTGGCCTTGTACTCACTTGTAGCTAAGGCTGACCTCTGATCCTCCCAATTCAACCTCCTGAATGCTGGGATTACAGGGGTACACCACCGTGGCTAGCTGGATAATTAGCTTTTAAAAACAGTTCCTGAGACATATTATGAAACTTTTATATTTGAGAAATTCAAAAATAGCAGAATTATGATAGGCAGCTTCTTTCATAGTACAGCCAAATAAATTTTCTTCATGCCTGTTATGTTTGAAAAGAGAAATCCTGGTTCTCAACCACAGCAGAAATAATTTTTGTTGGAATTACTCTTTGTCACAGTGAAAATTAAGACACGTGACAAAGTAAAAATACAGTGTGTTTCATATTAGGGTGTGTCTCATATTTTTACAAAATGTTCTTTCAACTTTTCAGAAAAGTTGTAATTTTACTATTAGGTAGGATTCTTTCCAAGTAGAGTCTATGTATAGGCCTTGGTGGGTAAACAGCAAGCTCTTAGTCTCTACTATAGAATTATAGTGCTACTTCATGAAGGACATTAGGCCATTTAGACAGTGGAAGCAACAATCACACATGGTTGCTATTAGGCACAGAAAAATCTGTGTCCCAGTACACTGACAGTAACACAGTACATACTTTTCCATCACTGGAGAAGGCACTATTCAAAGAAGAATCACCATCTTGTATTATGGCAATTCAAAAATGTTCAGATTCTGTTCATCAGTGTTAGGAGTATCCAGAAAAGGATAGGTGGAAATTTTCCTAAGGAGTCATACCTGTAATCAGTAAGATATAGTCACTTATATCACTCTAACTACACAGGAGAGGACATGCATTTCCAAATTGAAATCCAAAATGCACACAGAGGCAGAACTAAGATGAGAAACCAAAGCAATAAGATCCCTGCAAAGACACAACTCTGTAGAAGCTAAGACTACAGCTGAGGAAGTAAATAAAACTGGAGATAAAGAGTTTAAAAAATGAAAATTTAAAAATAGCAGATGAATGAAGTAATCATTAAATTGACTATGAGCTCAAAGAAGATATGAAAAGCAATTGAATTAATTATAGGAGATAATGCAGCATCTAAAAGATTATTTCAGTAAGTAAGAGAAGTTCTGAAAAAGAACCATGTAGAAATCCTGAAGGTGAAAGCATCAATAAATTAAATTTAAAAATTTCTTTGAAAATTTAGGAAGCAGACAAGGTTAATCAGAAGACAGAATATTTGGTGCAAAAAAGGTGGAAAATTGCTAGAATACAGAGTAAGGAAGGGGAAAAGATGAGTAATAAGCAACATTGATCCAAGTACAGATACATTTCAACATCAATCTAAAAGAATGAACTTAAATCTGTTGGCCTAATAGAAGGTGTTGAAGTAAAGGACAATAGACTAAAAATATCCAATGAAATAACAGCAGAAAATTTCCTAAAATTATAAATGAGACAAGTACCTAAATGAAGGAGGTACTTAGAATCAGGAAAGAAACTCTTTATAACATACCACAGTCAACATGCTTGGATCTCAGAACAAAGAAACAATGTTATAGGCTGTTAGGAGAGTGCCAAGCAGCTTGTAGTGTCAATCTATGAGAATAATGGCAGATCCTCCCAAGAGAATAGAAGAGATCCAAGAGAATAAAAGAGCCAAAGGAGTTAAAATGAAAATTTTTAACACCTAAAAGAAACTAATTGCTAACCCAGACTAATGTATCCTACAATCCTAGAATTCCTTTGTAGGAATGTATCCTACAAAGAAAATATAAATAACTTACATGATAAGATTAAACTAAACAAATTCATGTCTGCCAGGCTAGCATTGCTGGAAATGCTTAAAGAATAACACTAAAACATAAACTTGACAATAGTTGAGAGACAATGGGAAAAAATAAAGCTCAATGAATGAAAAGTTAAAAGAATAACCAATAAAACAGAATCAAATACAAGATAAGGAAGTGGCAAGACCATGTACATGTTTTTTCACAATAACATTCACTGTTCATAATTGTAAATCTTTAAGTAAAAGACAGATTGGAAAATTAGATACACACACGAGGCCCAATCCAGTAAAAGAAACGGTAATTTGAGGATTGTAGAAAATAATGAAATTGAGCCTTTAAAAAGCACACAGAATCTGCAAATCAAAGATTTGTTTCTTTGAAATGTAAACAAAGTTACCAAAAGAATAAAAAGGCCCAAATTAAGAAAGTTAAAATAAAAATTTGAAACTATAAAAGCCATCCCTAAAATCCAGAGCAATATCAGAAGCTGCTTTTAAAATATATGCTCCAAAGTTTGGAGACCCTAGAAGAAACTGTTAAATTCCTAAATGAATGAGAAATAGCTAAATCTTGCCAAAAGTGTATTCAAAATCTAAGTGTTTCAATAACGAGTGATGAGGTGGAAGTAGTATTAAACAACTCCAGTTAGCAGAAGCCTAGGGTCAGATAAATTTGTAGCTGAATAATATCAGAATTTCAGTGATGAACTAACACCAATGCTTCACCCTAATTTTTCCATATAGTAGAAAAGAAATGTTTCTGTCCAAATTCATTTTAAGACAGCAGTAATACACAAATAGCAAAGCCAGATAAAGACTCCACAAAAATGGAAAAGGTATAGACCAATGTCCTTCATGAACACAAACGTAAGACTATTCAGTTAGATCCTCGATACCAGAATTCAATAGAAAATTGGATAAATTATACATTGAGATCAAGTTGATTTTATCTCAGTTCATTAGAAAGGGATTTTTCAATAGGAAAATGAATCCAAAGTATCCTTAAATTTGCAGGGGATATGACTCTTTACATTATGGATACATATAACACATAAAAATCCTCCACAAGAGGTCTTTTAGATCTAACACACAAGTTGAGCAAACCGGTTGGATGCAAAAACAATAGATAAAAATAAATTTGTGCTTCTGGCCATCAATGTTGAAACCACTGAGAAGGAAATCAGAAAAATATTTTTAACTAATGCTTCAAAATTAAAATACATAGAAATCCATATAATGAAAGAAGTGAAAGTTTTCTATAGTGAAACTTAACGGTACTTTGAAGAAATAAAAAATAATAATAGACAATGGAAAAACACTGCTTTTTCATGGATTGGAAGACTAAAAGTTGTTAAAATGGTTATAAAAGAGATCTATATTTCAATGCCATCCCTATAACAAAGCAGTATAGATAATGAGAAAAAATCTGTTGTTTTTGTTTTGAGAGAGTAAAATTTGTTAAAATGGCCATAAAAAAGATCTTTATCTTCAGTGCAATCCCTATAACAAAGCAGTATTATTCAGCAAACTGGAAGAAAGCAGTTATGAATTTCATTCCAAATTAAAAAGAATCAAAATAGACAAAACAGTCCTCAGCCAAAACAGTAAGGGTGGAGACATCCTTATACATATCTCAAATTCATTTAGAAGGAGATAGTGAACAGAAATAGTACTGCACAAACTATACATATAAGCCAATAGAAAAAGACACAGCAAGAAACACAACAGCTGCAAACAAGAATTCAGGGGATAAAGAAAGTGCCTACATTGTTGCTGGGAAGGTAAACTATTACAAACTCTGTGGAAATCAGTATGGATATTCCTCAAATGTTTAAACCAGTGATGGCAAACCTTCTGCAGATGAATGCACAAATGACAACTGAAGATCCACTTCTTTATCACAAAGTGTTGACACTGCAATTAAACCTCATTGTTGAGGTTTTAGTTTAGGGGAAAAAAACCCTCAAACATTAGTATCTTTTGCCTTAAAAGAAAAATAAACAACATATGTGATACTTAAACCATTTGAAATATCTTTAAACTCAGCCACACAACATGGGTGTATCCCAGAAGGGATTATAGACTGCATAAGGTAGTGATATATTCACAGCCATGTTTATATAAGTGCAATTCACAATGGCTAAGCTGTGACATACCCATTAACAGATGAATTAAGAAAAGGTAATATATATATATATATATATATATATATTCCTCAGCTGTAAAGAAGCATGAAATCAAGTCATTTGTAGGAAAATAAATGGAACAAAACACTATCATGTTAGGTGAAATTGGCTAGTCACATATAATTAAATGTCATGCTTTCTCTTTGGTGATAAACATAAAAAATACATTAAAAAGCAATTAAAAGTAAAGACAGGTCAGGAAACCATGAGTAATACTTCTGGAATTAGGCGAGAACCAAGTTGTGGGAGGCAGAAAATAAAAGAGATTGAACTTGAGTAAGACATGTTAAATGCATGTGCCAACTTTCCAGTGAACTCTAACATAATGTGATGTTAATGTGGGCTAATACAAGACAATCTTAAAAGGCTGAAACATTTGTAAGTTCACAGTACTAACTCACTGCCTTTATGGGTTTGTGGCAATTTTGTATGTCAACATATCTACTTATTTTTTTAAATACATACTGATCTAGTTCTAATCTGACATGTATCTAAATTTTCCACTCACGTAGGTGGGAAGTTATGAGTTATGAGATTAATGAAATATTTTCTCTTAGATTATCAATTAAACAGATTTTCTTTGGATTTTAAAACAAGGATCTTTTCTGCTACAGCAGGAGCACATGTTGCTAAATGATTGATAATTACCATAGGTCAGTGGTGGTGAACCTATATCACACATACTAACCAACTGTTATCCCTGAAAGCTCTAAAATATTTGTCATCACTGCCATAAGCACTTGGCAAAACTTTTTTCTTACATATACGAATTTTGTAGCTACCAGTGTAGATATCATTGAGAAAGTAACCATACTTTTTGAACCACTAAAAAATATCTGAATAAGCAAAAAAGTTTTCATTGATTTGATACTTGTACAGATTTTATGTACTGATGTCTATTGACATTTAAAATCAGTCACACAATTACATTTACCCAGAAATTATCTACTATACATGAAACATTTGTTAAATGAAGTGTAAATATTTACACATTCACAAGCAACATTGATTTTTTTTTGCACATCATGGCAGATCTTGTTTCAGTTAGAAAAAGATTTGTGTGAAGCTCACACTGCAAATTGCTCATTTTGAGCAATTGAGGCATCGTCATAGCAATGCTGCTTTTGCCTCAGTTTAAATGGACGCATTGATCACATTATCTGCTGTAATTCACCGCATACTGGTGTTTATCAGTTCTTAGCTATGTGTTAGTATAAACCTGCTTCTGACCACATGTTGAGAATGACTTGATATGATAACACTGGTGTTGAAGGAATAGCGTTGATTTATGACAACAATCTTTTACTCACCTTTGTTTTTATCACAACCAGTTGCAGTTATGGGAGTAGAAACACACTGATAATATAAGTTTCCCTTAGTTTATTGAAGAGAAATTGTTATGCTTTTTAGTTATTTCTTCTTTGAACCAGACAGTCTTATTTCTTTTTTTTTTCCTATGACTTACATTCTAAATAACTGATGGAAATGACTCTATTTTGGTAAGGAAGTAGAGTGGATTATGTGATGCCTAGGAGCGCTCAGATTTGTTTCAGGATTGCCAATATTTTTAGGGGAAAAAAGGAGCCTGATGTCTTTAGAATACTCAACAGATTTGGCTCATCAGTTCATCAGTTCCATATCCAAAGATTCAACTAACCTTGTCTCAAAAAGACGTGAAACAAAAATTGTCTGTACCGAATAAATACTTTATCCTTTTCTTGTCATTATTTTCTAAACAACACTGCATAGGTAGTTTGCATAGCATCTATTTGAAGGTAGTTGTCTTCTCAATAAAAAATGTTTCCTAGGATTCCTTCTGAAATCCCTGGACCTGTGGTGATTCATGGCTTTTGCTGTTTTGTAGATGTTTTACATTGTGGCAGCTCTTCTTGGAACTAATGGGTCTTCGCTCCAGTGGTTTCAATACATCAACATTGCATACTTCGGCCTGATGGTAATTGTGCTTACTCATCTTTGTTCCCAGGCTGGAAGCAAGCAAAATAAATGCTGGCCATCTGCTTTTCCCGGCCATTACTCTAAGGGGCAGAGGAGGCGAAATACCTATTAGCTGTGCTTAGCACAAAGTCAGGGAGTGGCCTGAGGTTTCCTACAGTCTCCCCACTGTCTGAGGGAGATGAAGGATGGGGTAAATCTCACAGTAAAGAGAACACTGATGAAATGGTGCTTTGCAATTCAATAAGGAAATAAATGAGACAACAGAAGACTGGAATGCATAGTTTCCATCTCACCTAAGAACAAAAACAAAGACTGTGTAATGCTCATAGACACATTTAACTTAGCACCATAATCGACCCCAAAGAAAACTGTTTCTTTTTAAATTTCAGTGTAATACAAGTAGATGCTAATAGTATGTAAAAAAAAAAAAAACAAAAAAACAAAAAACAAAAAAACCTTCTTCTAAGAGAAATATAAAACAACATGATTAGAGAATAATAACAGTTAGTACACTGGGTATCATAATCTTAAAAGAGTAGACAAAATGTTATTCAGAGTATAAGTCATAGAAAAAAAAAAGAAAGAGGACTGTCTGTTTCAAAGAAGAAATAATCAGAATAGCACAAAACTTTCTCTTCAATAAACTAAGGGACATTTCTAGTATCACTATGTTTGTAGCTCCCATAACTGCAACTGATTGTGATAAAAACAAAAGGAAATAAAAAATTACTGTCATAGGTCAACAATATTCCCTCAACACCAGTTTTATCCTACCAAGTTTGAGGTAATCTTTCCAGTGTCTATTTATTGTCAAAATGAAAATAATGCCTCAACCCCAAGCCTCTTCAGTGGCAAGAAAATAAGCCTAGTTACTTTGCTGTGACAAGGATTATGAAAGTGAATCTTGATATGCTTTCAGGAAGAAAGAAAAAAAAGGTAAAATGCAGGGACAAAATTATGATAAACTTGTTAGAAAATCTAAAAAATTAAAAAATATACTTATTTTATTCAAATTCCCATTTTTATTAGGCTTTGCAGAATAATGAACTTTTGGGACAAAACTTCTGCCCACCACTTGAAGAAAATGGAATCAGTAACTGCCCAACCTACGTAATGTAAGTCTGTGTTCAGCATCACAGTGAATTTGCTCTCTTTCTGGTTCAGTAGGCAAAGGCCCTTGGGCTTAGAGTAGGTGTAAGTCCTTTCAGTGAACAAATCCTTCTGCACCTAAATTATCTCATGTGTAACTGAATTATTGTGCTCTAATACATGTGAACATACTACAACAACTCTTGTGCTCTTCCATAGTAAATACTGTACTTAATGCAAATGAATTGTTGTGTCATGCTTTTGAAAGTACTTTGATGTTTCAGTGGTTAGTGTAAGTGTTTTTTCCTTGAGGACATTTAAGTTTGAAATGGGATGCTTTGAGAGTGGATCCAGGACTTACAATCTCTGGCATCTGTGATCCTAGTTAAGGGAGCAAAAAAGGGAAGCAATGGCTTAAAGGGAGTGAATGTTCCTCGATTGAGATCATGAAAATTTTCCACCTTAGGCACTAGAATATTTCATGAAATAAAAATCTGCACAGTTGAGTTTGTTGTTGTTTGTCAGTGGCCTATTAAATATATCCTCTAAAGAAAGAAACATATCTCAATACATTGAGAAGGACATCTCATTTCTGTATAGTGACATTAAAAGAGATGGCAGATTTAATAAGGTAAGATTGTTTAAAATTCTACCATATTTTCCTATTCCATGTTTATTGTTAATGTTTGATTCTCATATATTAGTTTATGTGAAAAGAGAGAATATTTCCTTTTGTTTCATGACATCTTTTAATGTCCAAGGCAAAGACAGTTGTCAGAATTGTGACAGGGCCAGGTCCTCTTTCTTTACACTGTTGTTTCCCCTTTAGATCCTATTATTGTTCACAGATTGGGCTCACAGATAGTTGTATAAATTTTGCTCAGCTACTAAGAGAGCCATTTCAAACTCAAATGTACTCAAAAGAAGTCATTTTATGACTCATAGAGTATACGAATTATTTTTAGAATTGAAACAAATTTCTTTTCTGAAATATTGGCTGTAAAATCCTGTGAAGATGAACAATGATTTAATTTACCAACCCACTTCCTTTGCTTCGATCCAGGGTGGCAAATTGATAAGAAAAATTCAGAGCCAGCCTGCTGGTCAGAAGGAAGTAGACAGGAAACATAGGACTCCTGACAGGGAATCTGCCTTAGCTTTTTAATAGTTGATACATTGTGTTAACTCAATATTTAGGAATTACTCTTATGAAAGAAGTGAAAGACTTATACAGTGAAAATTATAATACACTGAAAAAAGAAATTGAAGATGTCCTCAGAAAATGGAAAGACATCCCTTGCTCATGGATAGGAAGAACAAACATTGTGAAGATGGCCATTCTCCCCAAACTGTTGTACAGATTCAATGCAATCCCAATAGAAATACCGTCAACATACCTTATAGACCTAGAGAAATCACTCCTAAATTTCATCTGGAACCAGAAGAGACCTAGAATAGCAAAGGCAATTCTAAGCATCAAAGACAAAGCAGGAGGCATCACAATCCCTGACTTGAAGTTATACTACAAAGCAACAGTAGTAAAATCAACATGGTATTGGAATCAAAACAGAGCCAAAGATCAATGGAATAGATTAGAAGATACAACCACAACTACAAACACACTCAACCACCTTATCTTTGATAAAGGAGCCCAGCAGGTTCACTAGAAGAACGACAGTCTCTTTAATAAATGGTGCTGGAAAAACTGGCTCTCCATTTGCCAAAAACTAAAGCTAGATCCATGTCTATCACCATGTACTAAATTAAAATCTAAATGGGTTAAAGATCTGAATATTAAAACAGAAACACTAAATCTATTGGAAGACAAATTGGGTAGAAAACTTGAAGACATAGGAGTAGGCAGGGAATTCACGAACAGGACTCAAACCGCACGGGAAATGCTTCCCAGAATCAATAACTGGGACCACTTCTTATTAAAAAGTTTCTGCATGTCAAAAGAAATCTCCAGCATAATGAAAAGAAAACCCACAAACTGGGAAAAGATTTTAGTGAACTCTCTCTCAGACAAGGGACTCTTGTCTAAAACATATAAAGAATTAAAAAAGCTCAGACCCCCAAAATTCAAAGATCCAATCCAAAAATCGGCATCTGAGATGAATACGCACTTCTCAGATGAAGAAATGCAAATGGCAAATAAATACATCAAAAAATGTTAATCATCATTGGTCATTAGAGAAATGCAAATTAAAACCACACTGAGATACCATCTCACTCCTGAAAGAATGGCCAGGATCAAGAAAACCAACAACAACAAATGCTGGAGAGGCTGTGGGGCAAAAGGAACTCTCTTGCACTGTTGGTGGGAGTGTAGACTGGTACAGCGTTTTTGGAGGTCTGTCTGGAGATTTCTCAAAAAGTTGGGATTGGAAATTCCATTTATTCCAGTTATTCCACTTCTAGGCATATTCCCAGAAGAACTGAAAGCATCATACCACAGTGATATATGTGCACCTATGTTTATAGCAGCACAATTTGTAATTGCCAGATCTTGGAAACAACCCAAGTGTCCATCAACTGAGGAATGGATAAAAAAGTTGTGGTATTTCTATACAATGGAGTATAATTCAGCTATAAAGAAGGATCACATGAGATATTTATCAATAAATGGGCGCAGCTTGAGACCATACTCATAAGTGAAATAAATCAATCTCGCATGTGTGAATACCGAATAGTTTCCCTAATGCAAGTAATGATTCAAATATATAAAAATATGTGGTAATCATGATTCCCCATTATGTGGCCTTGAAGCCTTATAATGTATTCACTTATTAATTGGAAAAGCTTTATTCTGGTCTTCTTGATATGCAAATATTTGAAGCTATAGTATATGAAGTTTTATTCAAATATTTCAAGGAAAAAGACAGACACTTTGGTAAGTACTATTAAGTTGGGTTATTTGGTGGTGAAGCACTAGGTTGCTGAAACAGTCATGCTTTGACCTGTATTGTTATATTGTTATGCCCTGTTTTATCTCAATCTCTCCCTTATTCTTTAAAAAAATTGTTTAGTTATTTCTTGTTTGTTTTAATTAAGGGGAAAATTAAAAAAAATAGCAGGATATATAATAGTAACTTTTTTTGATTTCCTATTAACTTGTTTTGAAGTCCTGTAATACTCCCACGATCTTGTTTTGACTGATTAGAGTCTGTTCCATTCTGTATGATAGTATCAAGTTTGAGGGTATAGGCAACTACTTTGAAGGCAATAAGATTCACTAAGATGCCCATTCTGGTTTGACTATTGTCTCCTTTGGAAGTCCTGTAATATTTACAATGCCTAAGTTTTATTGGTCTTGTTCTCTACTGTTTTGTTCAACTTTATAATATCTAATGAGATAGACAATTCTTTTTAAGGAAACAAGAGACATCGTTGATAACCATTGTTGATAACCTTGTACTCTGTTTTACATCATGTGCTATGTCTATCCTTGGTTTTGACTGACAGCTTTGTTTTGCCATATTTGACTTTATTCTCCCCCCCCAAAAAGTAATAAGAACAAGGAGTAATAAAACGCAAAATGTGTAAATTTTGTTGTAAAAAAGAGAGGGGAAAAAAAGAGCTCTAAAGGATGCAACAGCAAGTGTGTTTAGGGGTGTTAAATAGCTGACCTTATTAATGTTTTTGGTTGGATCATTGAACACAGCTGTTTGCAGCCTCCCTGTTTGAATGTCCACTTTGTATTCTTTGATACTGTGATTTGAGCAACCTATTTCTAAGATGATAATATGTAATCTATTAACTGGCGATTTCTTACTGTTTTTTTTTTTGTAGTTCTGTATTACGTGTACCCTTACACCACTTTGTTTTGTTTTGTGTTTTTCTCTTTTTCCTTTTAAATAAAATTAAAAATAAAATCTAGTAAATTCGTATGCCATGTATCAGGAGCAGGTATGTAAAAGAGAAATATGAGGAATCAGTGAAAGAAAAATAATGTGATGTTAGAACTATGCTGATAACTCTCAATAATAACTCTCAGTGTGAATGGCCTTGCTTTGCAAATGTAATGCACAAAAGCCAGAATGAATTAAAGAATATAATCTGATAGTATATTATATAAACAAGACATTTTTCCCAAAAACAAACCCATAGATTATGAATCAATCAATGGCAAATAATATCTCATTCAATGGGAACCTGAAAAAAACAGGTATAACTATACTAATTTTAGACAAAGTGGACTTTAGGCCAAAACTGATCAAGAAGTCAAAGATAGTTACTATATACTGGTTAAGGCAAAAATTCCACACCAAAAACAACACACAGGAGCACAACACACAGCTAACTAGTAAATAAGCACAACTAACTACTAAATAAGCACTACGGAATGTACACTCGTCATAGCCACAATTATAATGGGAGATGTCAATACCGCACTATCAAAAACAGATTGATCCTCTAGACAGCAAAAATTAGAGTTGAAAAAAACCTTTGAAAAAATGGAGCTAAGGGATATCTGTAGGTGTTCCACTCAATGGCAACAGAATAAAGATTTTTCTCAGTAGCAAATGACTACATGCTGATCACTAAAGAAAACTTCCTTAAATATGAAAGACAATTGAACTTATAACATGCATGTTACCAGATGCTTGTGCACGGGAACTAAAAGTTAATGGCAAAACACAGAAATTATGAAAATTCATAGAAAATTTAAAAAGTGCTCTATTAAATAAATAATGGGTGGCATAAAAGAAAACAAGGAATAATTAATATGCTTAGCATAGTGATACTCTTATATCATACCAAAACTTTTGGGACACAGTGAAGGCTCTCCTAGAGGAATTTTTTTTTTTAATTTTAAAAAGATTAAAAAAAAACAAGTCAATAAAAACAAAACAAAATCTTAAAAATGGCACATGTCTTCAAAACAAGCTGATAGGAAATTAACATAGTGCCTTCATTGCAGATACCTATCTTCAAAATAGATGTTCAGACTACAACATATGGGGATGCAATAAAGACCAAACAATTTAGGCAGTCACAGTTTCCTTCTATGAACCAACCAGAAGTACAATTATCTTAGCTACCTGTGTGTGTCTGTGTGTGTGTGTGTGTGTGTGTGTGTGTGTGTTTTCTCCTTTCCTTTTTTATTTTTAAAAAACAAAAGAGAAAAAAGGTGGAAATAATAATTTCAAAAAATAACAGTAAGAAATCAATGCTAGTCAACATATTACATTTTGTTATCTCAGAAGTAGTTATTCAAGCATAAAATCAAAGCATAAAAATGAACAGTCAATCAAACAATGACAGCATGAGCTATTCCTTTTGATGAACAGAATTAGTAGTATGGTTATCTTACTTGCATGCTTAAACATGCGTACAGTTACATATGGACACCTACGAGTTGTTCTTTCCTTTTGAGCACTTTCCCTTTCATTATGACAATATCTATTGTATATTTTGTATCTTATTCTTTCAATTTATTATTAATATTATTATTACACCAGACAGTGTGATATTTACAAATACGAGTCTGATTTATTTCACTTATGAGCATAATATCAAGTTGCCTACATTTACCAGTAAAAGCCTGAAAAATCATCATTTTTTATAGATGAATAACAGTCCATTGTATAAAAAATCAGATATTTTTCATCCATTCTGCTGTTGAAGGACATTTGGGTTGTTTCCAAGATTTAGCTATTACAAAATGTGCTTCTATTAACATGGATGCACATATATCTCTGTGACATGTTGTTTTTGATTTTTCTGGAATGTAGCCAGAAGGGGAATAGCTGGATTGAATGTAACCTTCAATCCTAGTTTTTTGAGGAATCTCCACACTGATTTCCACAGTGGCCACACCAGTGTACCTTCCCACCAACAGTGGAAAAGAGTTCCTTTTTCTCCACAGCCTCACCAACATTTGCTATCAATTGATTTCTTGATGGCAGCCATTCTTTCTGAAGTGAGATGAAATTCTCAATGCTGTTTTAATTTGCATTTCTTGAACGACCAGTGATGGTGAATATTTCTCCATGTATTTATTTGTCATTTATATATCTTTATCTGAGAAATGTGCGTTCACCTCAGATGCCCATTTTTGAATTGGGTCTTTGACTTTGGGGGGCCTGATGTTTTTCAATTCATTATATGTTCTGGATTTAAATCCTTACTCTGAGGACCTGCTGACTAAAATTCTTTCTCATTCTTTGAGTATCCTTTTCACTTTGTTAGTGATTTCTTTTGAAGTTCAAAACTTTTAAATAAGATGTGATGCCGGTTGTTGATTCTTTGAAGTATTTCCCATGTAGTTTGCATTTTGTTCATAAACTCTTTGCCTGTCTCTATGTATCCATGATTTCTACCTAGCTTGTCTTCTAGTAGATTTAGTGATTTTATTTTAATATTTAGATCTTTAACCCATTTTTGACTTTACTGCATGGGAATAAACATGGGTCTAGTTTCAGTCCTCAGGATATGGAAAGCCAATTTTTCCAGTACCTTTTATGAAAGAGGCTATCTTTCTTCAGTGAACATTCTACATCATGTGCTATGTCTATCCTTGGTTTTGACTGACAGCTTTGTTTTGCCATATTCGACTTTATTCTCTCCCCCCAAAAAAGTAATAAGAACTAAGGAGTAATAAAATCCAAAATGTGTAAATTTTGTTGTGAAAAAAAGAGGGGGAAAAAAAGAGCTCTAACGGATATAACAGCAAGTGTGTTTGGGGGTGTTAAATGGCTGACTATATTAATGTTTTTGGATCATTGAACACAGCTGTTTGCAGTCTCTCTGTTTGAATGTCCACTTTGTATTCTTTGATACTGTGATTTGAGCAACTATTTCCAAGATGATAATATGTAATCTATTAACAGGTGATTTCTTACTGTTATGTTTTTGTTTGTTTGTTTGTTTGTTTTTTTGTAGTTCTGTATTACGTGTACCCTTACACCGTTTTGTTATGTTTTGTGTTTTTCTCTTTTTCCTCTTAAATAAAATTAAAAAAAAATAAAAAGGGGCTCTTTATCTTTTCCATAATATCTTTTAATCTGTTCCATTGATCCTCAGGTCTGCTTTTTTGCCAGTACCATTTTGATTTTAGCACTGTAGCTTTGTAATACAATTTCAGGTCAAGGAGTGTGATGCCTTCTGCCTTGCCTTTGTTGCTCAGGAATGCCTTTGGTATTCTAGGTTACTTCTGTTTTCAAATGAATTTTAGGAATGTTTTCTCTAGGTCTATAAGGTATGTTAATGGTATTTTGAATGGCATTGCATTAAATCTTTATAACAGTTTTGAGAGTGTGGCCATTTTCACAATGTTGGTTCTTCTTAACTGAAAGCAAGTGATATCTTCCCATTTTAACATATTCTTGTCAATCTCTTTTTAGTGTAGTATAATTTTCAGCATAAGTTGAGTACATCAACATTCAATGGATAAATATTCATTCTCGTTAGCTCTTCTTATTGAATTACTCTCTTTATCAGTACATATTGTCATGTTTGCCCCTTCTGACCAATTTTTGGCTTAAAGTTTCCTGTGTCATAATATGACAGCTACTTCTGCTTGCTTTCAGGTTCTATTTGCTTCAAGTATTGTTTTCTATCCTTCCATCTTTAGTCTTTGAGCTTCCTTTTAGATGAAATGTGTTTCCCTAGTCAACATATGGTTGCATTTTGTTTTTAGATCCAGTCTGTTAATTTGTGTCTTTTGATTGGATAGTTAACACTGAAATGATTTTGCCCTAGATAGGACATTACAGCAGTGGGAGGCGGGACCAAGGGACTTTACCTTGAGGTCCCTTTCCCCGCCCCTAGGCAACTTACCTATGGGATGAAAAGAGTTCCAATCAGCTACTTGTGCATCAGGGATGCCACCTTTAGGCACCATCCCAGACAAAAGCTATATATACGCCCCCCACACCATGCATCCAGCAGAGAAAGCCAGACCCTGGCAGTCATAGTGTTTCTCTCCTCATCCTCAGAATAAAGGCCAGTTTAATTTAAATTCTTTTACTGCACTGAAAATCCTATCATTTGGTTCCTTAACCAGGAAAGGCAGAGTGAGTGGCTCCTGGGAATCCCTCCCAGTTTGAGTCCCCTTGCCTGAGAATCCTCTGTTTTACCAGCGAAACTACCTTTTTCTTCCTCCAGGACTGTTTACTTGCCACAGCTAATCTGCATACAACAGCAACCTTCCTCATTCCAAAAAGGAGAGCTGCCATCCGGGGTTTCTTGTTTCAGCTCCTTAGCAAGCTTGCAACAGAAAACTGATCCTGCTGTCTGGAACAGGGATACCAGTTTGTATGGCCACATGACTTGAGGCAATACTGACATTTTTGTTTGCTGGCACCCTGCCCTGCACTCTTTGGTATCCAGACCAAGAAGATGGGTGTTGAAATGTTCCATGTCACACTCATAAAATACATGACGGTCTTTTTTGTTATGTGTTGACACAGCACAGCTTTCACGTTCCTTGGGGGGAGCTACAGCTCTTAATTCCCAAGGCAAACTTGTTCTCTCAGGTCACTTATAATTTGGTAATGGGGACCACTTCCCATCCCCCAAAAAGCACACCTCTGGGGTGCCTGGTTCATACCTTGTTGCTCTTGGCCTCTAAAATGCAACCAAAAACCAAAAAGCTGATCTTTTATTATGGGGAAGAAACTCTTCATCTTTAGGCCTTTTTCCCTTTAAGGATGTCTTTCTCTAACTGTGTCTTCTGTGATGGCCCAGATACTTCTGTCTCACTCTGCTTCTCCAGGATCTCTTCCGCTCCCCACACTTAGGATGTGGCTCCTGTCTTTACAGCTTCTCCTTTGTATCTCACATACCAAATCCTGTTGCCTTCTCAGCTAAAGGCTGAGACCCCCGCATCATCCTCTCCTCGCCTTTCACCCACTAGGCTCTCTAATTCTTCCCCTAGCATTTTTCCCAATCTCCAATTTCTCAATCCCTCCCACCTGAGCCTTCTGTCCCATCTGACGCTTCTTTGTCTTTTTCCCCTGTGTTGCCATTTTTTCCGTCAGCTCACCATAGTCAGTCTCAGGCATTCCAAACTTCTAGCAGGACACATGGTTGCCAGCAGCCATGTTGTACCCACACATGCCTGCCAGATAGATATCTACTCCTGCTTTCAGGAACAGGCTGGCCCCAAAGATTACATTCCTTTTTAACTTTCTGAGCTATCTCAGATTGGCCATCAATTAGATTCCTTTTCTGGTATTCTTTTTTCAAGAGATCTCTATTAATTGATCTACAAGTAGGTTCACACTAGTCTATTTATTATAGATCAAAATGGCCAAATACATTTGAGTGCACTCTAAACTTAAAACATGTTTCTCAGTCCATATATTTGTTGTCTGTTTGCCCATTTGCCTATTCTGTAAACAGCTGTTTCTTTTTATTTGAGCTCAACAATTTTTCTCCCCCTTTATATTTTCAGATCATTTAATCAAGTTTCATTTGGGTTATAGATTTAAAAAAACATGCTTCCACCTGGTGGAAGCTTTTCAAAATGATGCTAAAATTGGTTAAACAAAATCCATTCGGGTGAGGAGACATTGGAAAGGACTTCAACTGATAAACAAGAAAGTGACTACCTGGTAATTTTGACCAGCTCTTGTTCATTAATTGGAGGCCCAATAATCTCCATAGCCTCTGGGGGACACCTCAACTAAAGTTCATATGACTAAGACAATTCATTGTTGCTGATCTGATGTTATATTCATGTCTTCACATATAAAATTGGGATTGTTTCTGCTGCCTTTTTCTTGTGTTCCAGCCAGGCGATTCAGATCAGACCAATATGAGGTCATTAGTTAAATAATGATTTTTGAACAAAAATTTATGTAATGTATGCTGACAATTGTTTTCTTTCAGATACAGACATATGCTTAGAGATGCTTCACAAATTTCTTCAGTGCTCAAATGTTAAAACACCCATGGTTAATAGCCATTTAATGTTCTATGTTAAGCTTATTGTAAGTACTGCACTGTACTGTTATCAATCTACTGAATGTGCAACAACTAAAATTAAGAGATAATTATAAATTCCTTTTGGATTCCTTTTGCTGGAATCCACCAGATCTTTTCCAGAAAAAAAGGTTAGATGATGCATGCAGAGCAATGAGACCAGCTCTGGGGCAGGGGCCAGGTCTGAGCCTTTCCCTGCCCAACTGCCATCCCTGGCTCAGTCCTCTGCTGACCAATGGGTGCTGGGCATATTGGAGCCATAATTAATTATACTCAACTGCTGTTAAATGACACCATAGCTGATCTCTCTCCTAAATAAAAAGCTAAAATTATTAAAACAGGCCATTCTCCAAAAATCAGATTGCATTAGACATTATAACAGCAGAAGAAGTACTTATGCAGTTGTAAAACCTAAATGTATATATGACAAATGAATGACATGCCTGTTTCTAAAATTCCCTGGACCTTTTCCTCCTTATGGAAAGCCATTGCTAAAGTTATAATCATAAATAACCAATTAATTGTATTATGTGACTCTTGCATAATTAACTTATTCTTTGCCTTTGTCTCCTTTAGACTTGTACATCTGGACAAGCTGAATAAGCTGTACACCTACCCAAGATAAAAACCAGATGTCTTATGACTGTGGAAGAGGCAGATATCTTCCAATGTGGCCCAGTTACAAAACAAAAGGCTAAATATCACCCTCAAATCCCACAGGGAGACCTTCTTAATATGGCTTTTCATGTTTTTAACAACAGAGATAAAAATCAAAAGAAAAAATAACAACCTGATCTTTTAGCAGTGATAGTTGGAGCTCTGAGACAGGTAAACCAAAACAAGGTAGAGCTGCCTGAGCCCCTCCTGGATCATTCTTCAATGCAGCCAAGAAGGACATTGGGCAAGAGAATGCCCCAATCCTGGTGTTCCTTTGGGGCCTTGCCCCAAATGCAATCTCAAGGGCCACTGGAATAGTGACTGTCCTAGCCGCCAGAGAGTGGGTAAGCCATCCTCTAACTCCTTGCCCTCACAGGAGGCTCCATCATTGCCAGATTCTACACTGTCTGATCTGCTTGGACTTGCTGCTGAAGACTGATAGGGCTCGGGAGCCACAGCCCCCGTTAAGATGTCCTTCTCAGAGCCCCAAGTCCCACTAGAGGTCTCAGGTAAGACATTCTCTATATTTGTGGACATAGAAGCCATGTATAGTGTTCTTCCTGAGTTTTCAGGCCACTATATTAAGTCTTCAATCTCTGTAGTGAGTGTTGACAGCCAACCTATGCAGCCTTTGCAGACAGGGCCTATTTCATGCAAGTTCCAGACTCATTTCTTCTCTGGTTGATCCTATAGTTTGAAATACCTCCAATCCCATCTGCACTACCCATAACATGCCTATTTTAATTCACCTCAAGGATCCTTCAAGTTTTCCTTGTGTTCCCCAATATCCCATAGCTTCCAAATATTTACAGGGACTTAAACCTATAATTAAGTGCCTTTCATACAATGGTTTTCTTAAACCTACCCATTCACCCTATAATATTCCCATTCTCCCAGTATTCAAGACTGGGTCTTACTATCTGGTGCAAGACCTCAGGGTAATCAATAGTGCTGTTACCCCAATTCACCCAGTGGTGCCAAACCCTTATACCATGCTCTCTCATATCCCTCCCTCCACCACTCATCTACTTTACAGTCATAGATCTTACAAATGCCTTTTTTAGTCCTTTGAGTTTATGCAGACTGACACAGACACTCTGAGGTCTCCACAACTTACTCCTGTTATCTCTAGTAAACCCTCTCCTCAGGAAAATGTAGCACCCCCTTCCTTTCCTATTTATCAATTTCTTAGATACAACCCTGGTCATGACTGGCAGGTAGATTTTATACACATGCCCTGCCACAAAACTCTCAAATATTTTCTCCCCTTTATTTGTACTTTTTCAGGAAACATAAAAACCATTAGCACAACAAGGGAGATTGATTATATACTTACTAAAGTCCTATTACAGGAAATCATCCCAAGGACTACAACCAAGGTGGAGCGGCCCCTACGTGATCTTCTTGACAACCCCAACAGTGGTCAAAGTTGCTGGACTGGCATCCTGCTTCCACACCACTCAAGCAGTGCCCATACATCCCTAAATTTAACCATCCCATTGTGCACTTTTCTCCATCTTACCACGGCCTCACAGCCACAACTCTCAGGCTAAGTCATGTTTTGTTATCCAATTTGGTTCCTAATTTCTTACATTCTATTGATTATCCTTTTTACAGCAGGTCTTTTAACAGTCTTTCCTAAAGACTCCCACATCAGGTGTAAGACCGTCTTCATGTTATTCTATGTGACAGCTCTTTTAGTTCTCTCTACCCTCAGCTTTTTAGTCAAATGTGAGATCCTTAAAGGCTTAGGCTCTTACCTCCCTTATAGTGACACAGCTACAGCCATCACCTCCTCTCTTATACTTTCCAGCTTAACTTCTGGACCGGAGATAAGCCTTACTTACCTACACTTTTATTAACTTTTATCCTTTCATATGGGGGAATAATCAATGGCACCTTTCCTTCTACTTCACCTGGGTCCTTAAATATGATAGTGTCCTGCCTCCTCATAGCACCTTGTCTCTTTTTTTCCCAGTCTAATGCATGGGCATTCACCCAGGATAAAGTTGTCCTGGTTGAAACAGCTAGCGCTAGCTTCTACATGGGCATCAATCACCATCCCGTCAACCTCCCTAAACCCCAATAGGATGCCCCCTTTCAGCAGGAAGTAATAAGAGAGAGAGAGAGAGAGAGAGAGAGAGAGAGAGAGAGAGAGAGACTTTGCCCTTTTTCTAACAATAAAAAGATGGGAATGAAAGGATTTTGCCCTAGATAGGACATTACAGCAGTGGGAGGCGGGACCAAGGGACTTTACTTTGAGGTCATTTTCCCTGCCCCTAGGCAACTTACCTGTGGCAGGAAAAGAGTTCCAATCAGCTACTCATGCATCAGTAATGCCACCTTTTGGCAGCACTCCAGACAAAAGCTATATGTATGCCCCCCACACCGCGTGTCCAGCAGAGAAATCCAGACCCCAACAGTCATGGAATTTCTCTCCATGTTCTTAGAATAAAGGTCATTTTTACTTTATGTTCTCTCTTTTACCGTGCCAGAAATCCTATCAAACACCACTGACAATGGGTGTGACTGTTACAAACCATTTACTGAATCTTATTATTTCATTATTTTTCCAGTGCAGAGTCATTGTATGTGTGAGTTTGTGTGTATGTGTGTGTGTGTGTGTGTGTGTGTGTGTGTGTGCTTGTGCATGTGTGTGTCTTTTTACTATGCTCGCAGTTAAATGTATATTTTCTTTTGTGTTCTTTGGTGCTGGTGGCCTCCATGTCTGTATCTAGGATTTCCCAGGATAGTATCTGCAGTGTTGGTTTAGTGAGCATGTATTCTTTGGGATTTCATTGTTTTGGAAAACCTTTACTTCTTCATCAGTTTCTAAGGCTCATTTTTCAGGATATGAAAATCTAGATTGACTATTGTTTCTTTGCCCAAAACACTCCTAGCTTATTTAGGTTTTTTATATCTTCTTGGTTTAATTTTGGTAGGTCATACTTTGTTAGAAATTTGTCAGTCTCTTATAGATGTTCCAACTTATTGTCATATCATTTTTCAAAATATTTCTTAATGATCCTTTAGATTTCAGTAGTATTTGTTGCAATAACCCCATTCACACTTCTAATCTGAACACATGCCCAGGATGATTGAGATACCTGTCCCAAATTCAGTACCACTCAGAAAAAATAAAAAAGTGAGAATAAAGAACTGCCATGTACAAACACATCAGCTATGGATATATGGTAATAACTAGCTAAAACAATTATGACTGCATCACCAACAACAGTAGAAAAGAAAGAAATAAAAACTATATAATGAACTAAAAAGTTAACAATGAGTATTCTAACTACACAAGTGTAATTTTAAAAGTCTTTTTTAAAAGGTAAATATTTCTGTCAAGAAGTAGGTCAGTCATGTTTCTAAAGATAACTTCCTCAAACTACCCCAATCAGGTCTTTTTAACCTGGCCTCTTTGGCCATTGCTTTGTGGAGAAAACATAGGCTGTGTGTTCTTTGCTGTTTTTTTTTTTCCTCCTTTTTATTGCATCCCTGGGAACAATACCAAGTCATTTGTGAGCAGAGCTGGTTATAAAACACTTTGTTACTCCTCTTTGCAGTAGTGGTGGGAGCAGAAGCAAAATTTCCTCCTGCAGTCTTTTACTCTATTTATTTTGCATATTCATATGCCTTTCACAGCCTGTAAACTTGCATCTAGAAATTTTGGGGGTCTCAGTATCCTCACTGAACCAAATGGGATGAAAGCAGTAGAATCCACATACATTGCAATCTTTTCAGCTATGATATTCCAAATTTCCCTCCTGTTTGTCAGTTTCCCAAGTTGAAATCTGTCAGTTTCCTCCACTGCCAAGACAAGTCTCAAGGCCAACATATGCTGGATGAATGTATTGTTTTTGTTGCTGATTCCCAGAGAGGAACAATGTAGGAAATGGTCAGCTCAAAGTAGGAGATTCAGACAAGAACTCCCTACACCATGGTTGTGTGGTGGGAAGCAGGAAGTATGTCCTCAGCTCCTGTACATTATGCAAATTCCTGATCCACTGTCTGTGTAGAATGCACTTCAACACAGTGATAAGGTCTGTGCTAGCTATGTTTTCATGTTAGTCCCACTTTTTCCTGTCATGTCCACACATGCTTATAGATCCACAGAAGTCATCCAGCCTTGGGGCTCCATTGCTCACACTGTTCCACAACCCTCAGATTGTTTTTCAAGTTTCTCCTGATACCTGAGCTTCAGTACCTTCTCTGAGTCACACAGTTTTTTTTTTTTTTTTTTTTTTTTATCGGTACCAAGGATCAAACTCATGACTGCCTGCTTACAAGGCAGATACTTATGCTGCTGAGCTAAATCCCCAGCCCCAAGTCACACATTTCAAAGATTAAGGGCTCTCCAGGTGTTTGCATCCTGTACCTGTAGAGAAGCTGCTGGTTAATGAATGCTTCAAGCCAACTATCTTTGAACCCCCTTAAAATGAAATTATTTATTCCTTTTCTGTCACTGAGGATTTAAGCCAAGGTCTTGTATATTTTAGGCAAGCTTTCTACTGCTTAACTGTGTATTTTATATATTTATAACTGTAAGAGAAAAGATATCACTGTATCATTTGAACCTCTGAAGTATAAAACTGTGTATGTTCACTGCCATGGAAGTTGAGAATTTACTTTAGCTAAAACTCTAGTCAAATGTAGTATGTCCCCACACTGATTTCTCCAGTTATATGTGTGACTCTGCTACCTGTGTGGCACCCATTGGTCCAGAACCTGAGCTCAAAGTTCTCATTAGAAGAAATCTTAGCTTTCCTAGCAGTTTGCTTTGCTTTCCTTTCAGTTTTTAAATGAAGAATACCTTAATCTTTGATTTAATTTGTAAAGCAGCCAAATAAAGTTCACTACTTACATTTTTCCAGTGACTCTGGCCCAATCATATGAAGTGCTTATCTAAATGGAAAAATTTGATTATTATTCCATATTCCTTATGTTAATATAAATGATATGTAAAATAGTTACTACTAATTGAAGCTTTTTGCTTTCTTTTTCCATTTTTTCCTTTTGAAAAGATAATTGGCACAATCACATTATGGCTGATTATAAATGGCATTTTCCATTTGCTAAGAATAATTTTACTGAAACACAGAATATGTAAATTAGATATGGATTTTGAAGTATTTCAATTGCTTTGTAAAATTTGAATTCATGCTAAGTACATGGTATTGTTTTGTTATGGGATAGGGCAAGATAAATAGTGAATGACTTATGTTTTTCTTACATAGGGAATATATATATATATATGCACAGTGGTAAAAATGTATCCTTTTTACTCTTTTAACTGTAGGGCTTAGTTGTACCAAGTATATTAGTATTGTGTAAAAATTGCCATTGTCTCCAGAAATGCTTTTTGTCTTTTGAAATGAATCTCCATTCCCTTTAAAGCACAACCCTCCATATCTTTCCTCCAAATATCTGGCTAACACGATTTTACTTTGTGTCTCAACTGAACTGCTCTAGGACTGTCATGATTTATGCCTGTGGCCTCAAGGCCTCATACATTTACATTGTGCATTGGTGATTGGTTCATTGTCTACTGCTTGGATTGATGGTGTCAGTGCTATACCCACATAGGAGCGGAGCCAGGATGTAACGTAATGGCAGGAAGAAGGTGTGTCTTGCTGTCTTGCTAGTTCCAGCTTGTCATTTGCAGTGGCCGTGAGCTGCGGTCCTGCCATGTCACCCTGCATTGGAGCACACTGAGTATGGACTGAAATCTCCAAAAACTGTGATAAATAAAGCTTCCCTTTCCCAACTTGGTGCATCAGGAATTTTTTCTCAGTGACAAGTAAAAAGTAACTAAGACAGAATTTGGTACCAGCAGTGGGGTCATTTGCTGTGACTATACCTGAGCATGTTTTTCAAGAGGCTTTGGAAATGGTTAGAGATAAGAAAGATGACCCCAGGGCATCCCAGGAAGCAGCAGGTCTCCATACTTTGTAGCCTCAAAACTGCAAAAGTAAAAGAATTTTCTTAGAGGAGAAAGTTGCAGAGCACCATGCTCCAGTATGGCGATGGAGGCCACATGAGGTTCCAGAATGTCAACAACATAGAGAAGCTTTTCTTCACAATCAGATTCACAAAGCCCAAGGATCTAGGCAATTGACCCCTTCAGCTAAGAGAGAGAAAAACCTGGCAACTGCTCCAGCTGGCAGCAAACTTTGGTGGCATCCACATGATGCTGATTTTAGGTGCAAAGAAAACACATAAATTCTGAGGGTAAGATGGCTTCCACCTGTATTGCAAAGGGTCTGGGAGGTCAACCAGTGTGCTCCTGAGAGGGCAATTTTTAAAGATGTAAGGTTAAGCCAAAGGTGCAGTGGAGACCTCAGAATTTGGAAAAGCTAAAAATGTGGATCATCCAAGGAAAGCTGCAAAAAGTGAGCAGAGCGGGTTTAAGAGAAAAACTGCATGAGCTGAAATCACTGGAAGTGCCATGGGAGTGGAATCACCCAAGCCTTTTGGAGCTTGCAATCAGATTGCTTGAAATGTTGAGCATGGAAATCTAGGACTTAATGTTTGACCTGCTGGATGTTGGACTTGCTTTGTTTCCAATGCTTTATATTCCCCAGTTTATAAATTGTGGAATGGTAGTTTATCTTGTGCCTTTGCATTTCAGAAATGGTTAACCATGTTTCATTTGTACAGGCTGTTACAGTTAGGAGTTTGCCAGAGATCTTGGAGGAGACCTTGGACTTGGACTCTTCAGGATTGCTGACACTGTTAGGACTTTGGAAACTCTTGGAGATGGACTAAATGTCTTTTGTATAAAAGATGTAGATGAGTCCTTGGGGCCAAGGGTAGAATGTCATGGTTTAGATCTGTGGTCCCCAGGCGTCATGTGTTAGTATTGTGTGTTTGTGATTGGTTCATTGTCTAGTGCTTGGATTGATGGTGTTAGTGCTACACCCACATAGGGGTGGAGCCAGAATGTAATGTAATGGCAAGAAGAAGGTGTGTCTCACTCTCTTGGCGTTTTCAGCTTGCCATTTGCAGTGGCCATGAGCTGTGGCACTGCCATGCCACCTGCCTTGGAGCCAATTGAGTATGGACTGAAACCTCCAAAAACTGTAAAAAAATAAATCTTTCCTTTCCCAACTTGGTGCATTAGGAATTTTGTCTCAGCGACAAGTAAAAAGTGACTAAGGCAAGGACTTTCATATTTGTGAAGTCATAAGTATTTGGCTGTTGGTCACTAATTTGTTTCCACTGTGTCATTTCTTCAGGGTTCACCCTAGTTGTAATATATGTCACTACTTCCTTATTTTACAAGACTGAATTACTGTCACTACAATAGTGTATACATGCATTTTATTTCTCCACTCACTTATTGAAGAAAATTTTCGTTTCATCTACTTTTTGGTTATTGGAAACATTGCAGCTCTAAGTGTACTGAAGTGAAAAATAGGTAAGTAAATGTAGATCTGGATTTTTAAGAAATTTTGTTGCTTTGTTTAAAGTTAAAAAATCCAATAAGAATTTGAATTTATGATAAGCACAGGATACATGTTACTGTTTTATTATAGGATAAGATGAATTGAAAACTGAATAAAGCTAATCTTTCTTAGACATGTCAATGTATATATAGGAGTAAACTACACATGGTGAAAAATTTGCCTTTTTACCTTTTTAAGTATACAGCTGAGTCATAACAAGTACATTGTCATTGTGTAACTATCTGACACCAAGCTGTTTTTCATATTCTGAAAGGTAATCTCCATACCCATTAAAAAACAACTCATATCCATTCCTCTAATAGTTGGCTAACACTATTTTACATTATGTCTCTGAATCTACCTATTCTATGACTTTCATATACATGGAGCTGCAAGTTTTGTTCTCCTAATCACTGATTTGTTTCCGTTAGCATAATGTTCTCAAAGCTCATTCAAATTGTGTGTTACAATTTACTTCATAAGGCTGAATAATCATCCATTCTAAATATCTCTATACACATAAAGATATACACAGAACATCATTTATCCACTCATTCATGGAAGAAAATTTACCTTCCATCTATTTTTTGACTGTTGTGAACAGTGATACCTAGAGTATGCAAGTACGCTTTCAGTGCTTTGCAGTAGATACCCAGAAGTAAAATTACTGGCTCACATGATAATGGTGTGAATGTTTTGAGGAATTGCCCTAGGTCTCTTCCATAGCACCTATATACAATATTTTGAACTCTTACCAGAAGTTCACAAGAGTTCTGGTTTCTCCATACCATCACTAATGATTGATACTTTTTACTTGTTTCAATAATTGATCTGCTGCATCTTTGGAGCAATATCTGTTCAATTCCACTGCTCCCTTTAAAATTGAATTATATGAGTTTGGTGTTACATTTTTATACTCATGGGACATTGATCCTTATTAAATATATGATTTGCATATATTTTACCCTTCTCTGTAGATTGTGTTTCCAATCTGTTAACAGTGCTTTCTGTGCATAAATATCTTTAATTTTGATGTAGTCAGTTTTATCTGATTTTTGTTTTGCTGTTAACCAATTTGCTAGATGTGTTTTATTTAACATTGAGCAATAGCATAAGTGAGTAGGAATCAGTTTTTTTTATTGTTATATGGGTAACACATTAGTATTGTGATTCTGACCTCTTGTCATTCATAATGTTCACATGAAAATCTAAAGCCTTTGAGACTTTATTTAGCTTCCATTTCTCTGTGCATAATCTAGCAAAGATACTTTGCATTTTTATAGTTAAATTGAAGTTCACAGCATTTGTATGACCTGTATATGCTCAGGATGCCAGCAAAATACTTAAAACAGATTCTTCAACCACAGAAGTTAATTTTCCTCATTCCTGGAGCCAGGAATCTGTGGTCAGATTTTCAATCCAGCAGAGTCAGGCTCCTGTTTGGGTCCCAACCTGGCTGGCAGATGGCCACCTTCTCTTTGTTCCCACCTGTGGCAGAACATCTTTCATTGTTTCTTCTCATTTTAAAGACATAAACTCCATCTGAAGACTGCACTATGAAGAATTTTTTCTACTTTAGTACATCTCAAAGCAGTGATGGTGAACCTTTTAGAGAACGAGAGCCTAAGCTGCAAACCAGAACCCACTTATTTATTGCAAAGTGCCAACACTGTAATTGAGATTTTACTTCAGAAAAACAACTCATGACACCATGATGGACAGGGCTCTATATGCCTGCCGTGGCACAGCTGCCATAGGTTCACCAGCACTGTCTCAAAGGATGTATTCTCCAAATACAATAGCATTGAGGATTCATATTCAGCACGTGAATTTAGCAGAACACAGTTCGTACACAGAAGCCTAAGATCATGAATTTCAAAATGTGCTGTAATATGAGCTCACATAGGACACACATGGAAACAGAGATGGGGATAAGACTTCACAGAGTCATGCTTCCCATTCGCATTTAACAAAAACAATTCTACTTTTGTTATTTTATTTTAAAAATCTGCTTAGTGTTATACCATCTGTTGAAATAGGTAGAAGGCAGACTTACAAATGTTGAACTCACTGCACTGGTGCTTTTGTCCCTGCAGAGCTACAGTGCTTTTCTTCCTGATGGTCTGCTAGTGTTTCAGCAGTGTGTCAGCCATGGATATGTTTATGGTTGAGAAGAAGATTTTTGTGTAAGTTCCTGCTGCAAGGAACATCAATGGCTGTTGGTATAATTAATCACATCCAGCATTTGTCTAAGGATGGAGTTCTATGAATCACAATTATTTTCCTCTTTTTTATTTTTACATTGACAAATAAAAATTGTATAGATTATTGTACATGCTGTGAGCTTTTGAAGTACAGATAGAGATTACAAACATTAATTGATAAAAAGCAGTCATGTATGGCATGGAAACTTAAGAGTGTCTGAGATCTGCTACCAAAAGAAAGGAGTTTAAGGTTAAGGATTTGATTAGAAAATCTCATTAGAGGATAGAAAAGCAGCAGGAAAGGGAATGAAAGGAATATTTTGGCCTTAGCAAATAATTGATTATGACAAAGGCAAGAAAAGTTTGAGAGGCCTGGTGGACATTAATTGGTAAACTAAGCTACAAAATGGAGGTGAGATATAAAGTCAAACATCGTGATCAAATTTATCCCTCAAATGATGGAGGGGTGGGAAACACAGCTTTACAGTAATAAGAAGGTTGGTTTTGATTCTCATAGTCCTCAAGAATGGAAGCTATTCACCCATGCAGTATTTACATCCAAGGAAAGGAGTCATCAGAAAGGTAGCAAAGAAAGCACTGGAATAGGTTTGGGATTATGGCAGGATAATGTCAGAAGGGGAGGATTAGGGTGTAGTGGTTCACAAGATTATGCATTATATGTGTTATCAGAAGACTTTTTCTTTCATGTGAAATTAGAATCAGTAAAAAGAATTTAATGGCCTACAGCTATTTGAGATCCTGCCAAGTTACCTCACCTTCTTCAAATTCAGAAGTGGGGAGAAGAAAAGTCCAATGGTCACTGAGATTAGCCCCTGAAATGCTTCTCTTTACAGAGAGTCAATATTAGAAGAGTTTCCAGGTTAGGACTTTTCTCAGTCTCTGGAAAAATTGAATAGAAGAATCTGTGCATCTCTGCTCATGTGGGCAGCAGCAAGAGGGAGGTTTTAGGGAGAGCAGGTCACAGTGAGAACCTCCTTAGGTTGTTATCCAAGGGTGCTGGCACCTGTGAGAGTGAAGTGTGGGTGATGGCCAACCTGGAGCATGTGGAGAATTGGGCCTCTGTTAGCCACAAAACTCCCAAACTGGGGTATTGGGCCTCTGTTAGCCACAAAAGTCTGTGCAGCCAGTGTCTCTGCCCTCTGAAAGTAGTCTAGGACTTATGATATGTATGTGTTTGTCTTTCTATAGGCACAAGTATAACAATGGATACTATGAACTATCATTCTATTTCCTGGGAAAACTGTTAGCTGAGTGGCTACCCATGAGACTCCTGCCAAGTATTATTTACCTGTACTCTGTACTTTGTGACTGGTAAGTAACAAAACAAAGAGGTTGTCTTTAATCTTGGATCTGAGGTAAAGCAAGTTCTCTCTGCAAGCACTTTTCCAGTTTTACCAACCAAGTCATGAACTGGGAAAATATGAATGCACTGTACATTCTAAAGTAGTGGTGCAATGTGAACATTTTTCTCAATACTTGTTTTTAGTTAATTTAAAGGTATTTGTAAGCTATCTTTCAGGGAGAGATATTTTGTATCATGTATAAATATGCAATAAATCAAAATTATGCTGGGAACTCTGCTGGAGGAGCTGGGATATTAACTTTTTCTTTATATCTCTCTACATACATATCTATATAGAAGTAAAATACAGATAGTTAAGAAATAGGGCTGCTAGGTATCTATGTCTATATCTATAACCATATCTAAATACATATAGAGATAAAAGATACATATTCTCCATCTTGCCATTCTCAAATAAGGAAAAGATGATGATTTATTGTTTATTGACTTAATATACGTGCTTGTTTGATACATGCAGACAGATTTATATTATGGTTAGACTTCACCCATCACTTGCTGACAAACTTATGCAAACCAGAAATTCTATTTATAGCACACACTACAGTGTAACAACAGTAATAGACCTTGAACCTTCTATTGTACAAAGCAAAGTTGTGTCGTGTTAGTTGTGGGGGGTCTGGGAGACTGCTCAGTGGTTGAGCACTTGTGCAGAAAATGTGGGCAAGACCTTTTGTTTACTCTCTAGCACTGGGAAAAAAAGATTTAAGAATGGAATCTAGGATCCAGACTCCTGTTCAGGGTTCCACATATGTCCCCAAATTTTTATCTATGTAATTTTTCATATCTCCTCATCACAGTTACAAAATATTTTATGATACTGAATAAAATTCTCCTATATATGGAGAGTTTCCCAGTGCTTTGACTATGGGCCCTTAGATTGTGGAGGCCCCTCCCTCCTTCAGGTATTAAAAACCCTGGGAAGTCATGGTGTGTTGACTCCAAGTTCCTCACCAGTGCAGTGAACACTGAGTGCTCTGGAAATGTGTGGACAGATGATTGGCTGATGCTGAGTTTACTGTGAGAGGGCAAGTAGTTGGGTTCTAACGAACTATGTTACCTGGAGCTCTCTGTCTCAAGAACTCAGAAATTGTTCATATTCATATACACAGAGCACAGGTGTTGGATGGGAATGTGCTCTTACTTTCATTGTTAAAAAGAAAACTGTGATGACTGTGTGTAGTTATGTGGAGTAGAAGTAAAATTGCTAGGTCAGGATAGTTGCTTAATGGGGACATTCCTTTTGTTCTACAAGTATTTTCTCAGAATATTATAGTGTTAATAAATAATCCCCAATACATGGTGAATTAGTTGATAAACTAACCCCTTGTGTTCTTTCCAAGGTTCAAAACCAGCAGCTGAAACTTTCTTCATCATGCTGTTTACACTTGTGTTGACGTCTTGTCCAGTCAGTTCCATTGCACTGGCCATAGCAGCAGGTCAGAGGATAGTCTCCAAAGCAACCCATATTCTGGACATCTATTTTCAATTCATGATGGTGAGTATAAATAGAGCTACTCTGACAGAGAATTTTCTTGCTCTTTCCTGAACATTCACCTATCCCATGAAACCTTGTGGGGGATGAGGTGTCACTTTGTAGGCCCAACCCCCTCTAACCTGCAATTTACAATAGCCCCCCTGGTATGCGAGACCGAGGTAGAATAGGAATGCCTGTTCTTAGTGAGATCTCTCACCCTCTGGAATCCATACTGTGAGCTGGCTTTGTTTTGCAGAAGTCTTGAGGAAGTGGCTGGCCACCCTTTGTGACACTAACAGCAGACAAATTAACAACATTCTTGAGCTAATGAATTTCTTCCTGGGCTAGAGAAGTTAGGAAAACTGGTTGTGGTTATTTACTTCACTTAGATAGTTTAGAATAAACATTGTAGTCTGTCACGTTGTAGCTTGCCACAAAGAATGCCTTTTCACTACTTAATTATCTGGGCTCTGTGAACTGATCCAGTTTACTATATATGAATCTTAAAATAAAGATTGTGCATGCAGTGCAGTGTAATGCGGTGCAGGCAGTAAAGGTGCCGTGTCTCTCCTGTCTTCCTTTCCGAGCACTGTACCCCCCGTGTCCCGATCAGGCGTGTTTGCGTGTTTACCTTTCCCGGAGTTCAGAGTGCCCTAGACACTCATGACAAGTGGCGCCCGAACAGGGACTCCGAAGGTTGCTTAGGAAGGTAAGTATAATTTTATTATGGGGATATGGGACAATCTGCTTCTTCTTCTTTCTTAAAAATTCTTAAACATTTATTATCTATATATGGCATATCGCTCAGGTCAGCTGACTTGGATATGTGTATTGATACAATTAAAGAATATAATCCTTGGTTTCCAGATGAAGGAACTTTGGATGTAGAAGTATGGAGGAAGGCAAGGGTTAGTATAGAAAGGGCTATGCAACAGGAGGAGAAGATTCCTTTATGTTTTTGGGCTATTTGGTCGGTTGTGTACTCTTTATTAAAAGCTATGGAAGATGAACATATTGTAGAAAATCTTCAACTAGAAATTAAGCCAGTTATTCAGGAATTGCCCCTCACAGAGGAGGAGCAGAATGTAGTTCAAAATGACGCTATCGCTTTAAGTAGTGAAAAGGCGTCCAAACCAAAAGTAAAATCCGCTGCAGTCGACTCAGCTTTAGCTGCCGCAGCAATATCAAATTATGACAATCGCCCAATTTTACAGGCTATACAGCATTTAACACAAGAGGTGAAACAACTCTCCGTTAAGCAGAACCCGCCTGTAGCTCCCTCTGCACCTCCTCCATCTAACCCTAATTGGAGTAAAGCCAAACTAGCTTTGGCTGATCTACCAAAATTAGGGGATTCTGACGAGGAAAAGCCTGCCTTTGCTTTCCCTGTAATCAGGCCGCAGCCAGTAGATGGAGCGGCAGTTCCCCCTAGATGGGAAGCATTTAATATGGATGATTTAGCAAAATTAAAAAAAGCTGTAACCCTTTATGGCCCTCAGGCTCATTACACTAGAGAATTAATAACGTCGGTAGCAGATCAGTATGGTAATCTTGCTCCATATGATTGGAAAGCCTTGGCCAAAATTCTTTTAAAAGAGCCAGAATATTTACAGTGGCACATGTGGTTTATGGAAGGTTGTGCGAAAAAGGCAAAGCAAAATGCTGACGATCGAGATCCTAATATTAGACTCATTTCTTATCCCATGCTCTCTGGTACAGGTTTCTTTGATACTGGTGAGCATCAGGCAGGAGCTCCAAGAGAGATTCATGCTCAATTAAAAAATATTGCTTTAGAAGCTTGGGATAAAATACGGCCTAAAGGATCAGAATATGGATCTTGGGCTAAAGTTCTGCAAGGAGCCAATAAACCGTATGTTGAGTTCATTGCAAGACTTCAAAATGTTATAGAAAAAACAGTAGTGGGACAAGACTTACAACAACATCTCTTAAAACTTTTAGCTTTTGAAAATGCTAATGATGAATGCAAAAGGGCTTTAATTCCAATAAAAGATACTGGAACGATTGACAGTTTTATAAAACAATGTAAAGATTTAAATTCAGAATCTAGGAAAATGCAACTGTTTGCTGAAACCATGGCAACCACGTGGACTAATTGGCAATCTAAAAAGGAACAGTCTTTAAAATGTTTTAATTGTGGTCAGACAGGACATGTAAAGAGGGCCTGTCCAAAACTTGTAGGCAATGATCAAAAAAAGAGATCTAGAGCTCCTGGCTTATGTCCAAAGTGCAGGAAGGGAAATCATTGGGCTCGTGAATGCAGGAGTAAACAAGTTAATTCAGCTGAACAGAAGGGAAATGGGAGAACGGGCCCTACCCCGGGCCCCGGACAAATCAATGGGGTAAATCTACCGTATTCTCCCTACAGCCAGCCACCCAACACAGCGCCGCAGTGGACATACCAGCCTTAAAAGATATAAAATTAAGAGGAGGAAAATCTCCCGTGAGAATTCCTACAGGAATTTTTGGTCCCCTGCCTGCAGGAACTTTTGGCTTGCTCACGGGTAGATCTAGTTTAAATCAAAAAGGCATTACTGTTCATTTAGGAATTATAGATGCAGATTATACTGGAGAAATTCAAATTCTGATGTCCTCACTTACAGATTATAAATTATTAAAGGGAGAACGTATAGCTCAACTCATTTTACTGCCTTATATCCCAATAGGATCCTCTGTTGTTCAGCGAACAGGAGGGTTCGGCAGCACTAACCCTATTAATGTAATGTGGACAGCTAAATTATCTCAACAACAACCTCTTATTAATATTTTTATTGAGCATAAGAAAATTCAGGCTCTTATAGATACAGGCTCGGATATTACTATTGTTAAACCTACTGATTGGCCTTCTCATATTACTTATACTATTATTCCATGTAATATAAAAGGAGTAAGTAAAACTCCAGTAAATACAATTGGACAAGCCACAATGCATATACATATAAAAAATGAAGAGGGTCAAGTTGCTGTTATTAAACCTTATATCTTAGAGGTGCCAGTTTCTATTTTAGGAAGAGATATATTAGAACAATGGGGAGCTCATATACATTTTTAATATTTTACATGTTTCTACAGCTTAGAGAAATAAATCCTTTAAAGCTTAATTAGAAAAACTATGACCCAATTTGGATAGATCAGTGGCCTTTGACTACTCAAAAGTTACAGGCAGCGCAGGAATTGATTGATCAACAACTTTCTCTACATCACATAGACCCATCAACATCTCCTTGGAATTCTCCAATATTTGTGATAAAAAAGAAATCAGGCAAGTGGAGACTTTTAACCGACTTACGTGCTGTAAATTCATCCTTATTTCAAATGGGAGCCCTTCAGCCCGGCATTCCTTTACCCTCAGTGCTCCCTGCTGGTTGGTTTGTATATGTTATAGATTTACAAGATTGTTTCTTTAACATTCCACTACATCCAAAAGATAGAAAACGGTTTGCTTTTTCAGTTCCTCAAACAAATTATCAAAGACCTTATCAAAGATATCAATGGAGAACTTTACCCCAAGGAATGAAAAATTCCCCAACTATATGTCAAATTTATGTTGATACAGCATTAAAACCAGTGCGTGCACGATGGCCTCAGGTTTATACGGCTCATTTCATGGATGATATTTTATTCTCATATAGTGATAGAAATGTTTTAAAAGATATTTTAAAAACTTTACCTCAATATTTTTCTCCATTTGGACTTGTAATAGCACAGAATAAAATTCAAAAGGAAGAAGTTGATCATTATTTGGGATATATTCTTACTAGACAAAAGGTGATTCCACAGAAAATGTCTATTAGGAGAGATAAGTTATCCACTTTAAATGATTTTCAAAAATTATTAGGGGATATTAATTGGCTTCGTCCCACACTAGGTATTCCTACCCATGCATTACAGCATTTGTTTGCTACTCTACAGGGCTCTTCAGATCCATCCAGCCCTCGTTCTTTAACAGCAAAAGCAGAGCAAGAATTACAGTTTATAGAACAACGAATTAAGGATGCATTTTTAATTAGGATTGATCCTAAATTGCCTCTAACTTTATATATTATTAATACTTTTCAATATCCCTCTGCAGTTTTAGGTCAGAGTGCTATGCCAGTAAAATGGGTATTCACTAAAACTAAGCAATCTAAAAATGTCACACCGTATATCGATATGGTTGCAGCTTTAATTATGAATGGTAGAGCTCGTTCTATAACTTTGATAGGAAAAGATATAAACAATATAGTTATCCCTTTAACTAAGGAACAATGGGAATATTTGTTGTCAATTACTAAAACCTTACAAATTGCTTTAGCAGATTTCATGGGAACCTTTTCGTATCATTTTCCTAAAAGTAAATTATGAGATTTTTTTAGACGTCAACAATTTGTGGTTAATACTTTATTAGCTGTACAGCCAATTCCACAAGCTTTGACTATATTTACAGATGGATCTAAAAATAAAGCTGCATATTGGACTCAAAAATCTTATTGGGTACGTCAAACAAATTTTAACTCTGTACAACAAAATGAACTTTTTGCTATATTGCAAGTGTTTTTAGATTTTCCTAACCAACCTATTAATATTATAGCCGATTCAGCCTATTCTGTTAGAGTAGTGACAAATATCTATTCAGCTGTGTTATATTCTAATAAGCCTGCCTTACTGTCTTTATTTCAAAATTTACAAATACATGTTCAAAAAAGAAATCATTCTTATTTTATCACTCATTTACGTTCTCATTCTCAGTTACCTGGACCATTAGTATCAGGTAACAATACAGTAGATTCCTTAGTTATGTTCACTACACCCGTTGAAGAACATCAATTTAATCATGCAAATACAGGACATTTACATCTTAAATATAAGATACCTTTTACAAAAGCTAAACAGATTGTAAAAGCCTGCCCTATTTGTAGACCATTACATTTAAAAATTATTCCCACAGGTGTCAACCCTCGAGGAACTCAACCTAATGAGTTATGACAAATAGATATTACACATGTACCTTCTTTTGGTCGGCTTTCTTATGTACATGTAGTTATTGATACCTATTCTTCATTTCTATGGGCTACTGCTCAACAGGGAGAATCCACTAAAAATGTTATTGTACATTTATTGGAGACTTTTGCAGTTATGGGAATTCCTTCTAAAATCAAAACAGATAATGGACCTGCTTATACTAGCAGAACATTTAAACAATTTTGTGATCTTCATAATATTATTCATATTACAGGGATTAAATATAACCCCCAGGGTCAAGCTATTGTTAAAAGAGCACATGGCACTCTTAAGTTACAAATTAAAAAATTAAAAAGGAGGAGTCAGGAGGATATTCAGATACCAATACTGTTTAAATTGCAAAACAGTCCAAAAACATTACTGCATCAAGCATTGTTTATTTTAAATTTTCTCAATTTAACACAAGGTTAAATATTAACAAGAGCTGAAAGACATTTCGAACAGCAACAACAGCCCTATGTAATTAATGAACCTATTTGGACTAAAACAGCCCCAGAGGCTGAATGGGAGAAGGGCACACTGCTCTATAAGGGGAAAGGTTTTGGTTATATCTCCACAGAAAATGGAATTCAGCAGTGGGTCCCTGGACGATGGATCAGGATCCGCGCCTCCAGACCCTGTTCGCCAGTCCCGGAGACAACTCCCCCAGGAACCGGAACCGTGCCTTCAGAAGCGAGCGCGAAACCAGCTAGAGGCTGAGGATGCTGAGCTTGTTCCTGTCGCAGCCATGGCCAGATTACAGCTAAGAAATTCCCGCCGCTCACAGCGACCAAATTTAAATCCCCTCCCTACATGGGGACAAATAAAGAAATTGACCATAGAAGGGCAACGGCTTGTCCTTCAAGCAGGAAAGCCTTTAAACCCTGAAAACTTGTTTTTAGCTTTATGTGCCTTGCTCACCGTTGCATCGGGGACTGAGGTATCCCCACATTCTTACTGGGCATATATTCCAAATCCCCCTTTATTAGAACCTGTAAAATGTGGAACTAGTGATATTTTACTTTATACCACACCTAGAGAAATTTTGTCAGCACCGTGGGCTGATTTAACCCCCCACAATCAAGATGATGGGGCATTATTCAATTTTACTTATTATGGTAATCAAAGGCCTATTTGCATTGGAGAACCGCCTTGCATCCCTCTGGGATGGCAGTATTGGATTCAACATGGAATAAAAGCAGGCAACAAAAGGACAAGGCTTCAAGCCTTGGCTGCTCAAACCTTTAATGATACCTGGAGAAATTTAACAGCACCTGATACAGATACATTTCCTGTATGCCCTGATTTCACTTATAAGAATATTTCTTATTATCCCATAATTTGGCAACAGTGTATGGGAAAATTTGCTAAAAATATTGATGGGTATATTATTTGGGGACCATTTGGAAAATTCGTTAATGGATGTGCTGAATGGAATGAGACAAGATGTAATCTCTCTGTTGTGTATAGTCTTCCAGATCCAAAGAAAATAACTGACGGAGCTCCTATCTTGCCTCAAAAGACGCCTCTTTTGTGGTGGGGAGATGGTGGAATCGCTAACCCTGCTGTTGCAGCCGAAGAATACCCTCATCACCTTCAAAATCATATTTGGAAGATTCCAGCCGCTATGTAACCTGTAACCTTGTACAATGTTTCCTATTCAGGGACTAGTCGATCTGTATCTACTACTTATAATTTTACTAGGTTTAAAATGTATAATATTACTGTTTGTGCACCTCTGCTTTATGTCTTTTTAGTGGGAACTTTTAATTTTACACATTTTTCTTGTACTTGTTTAAATTGTCAATTGTTCACCTGTTTAAATAACACATTAAATTTCACTAAGCCTTATACAGTTATGCTGTTACAACAAAAAACTCATATTTGGTTGCCTGTAAATTTAACTCAACCATGGTCTCAAGACCCGGTAATTTCTGTTACTACTGAATTTTTTAAACATCTGTTAAAACGTACAAAAAGATTTATTAGAATAGTGGTTGCTGTACTGTTAAGTCTGATAACTGTAGCCTCCCTAGCAGCAGTCTCAGGAATAGCTTTACAAACCTCTTTGCAAAAAAAACATGTTGTAGAATTATGGCATGAAAATTCTCATGAACTTTGGTTAACTCAGTGGCAAATAAATGCCAAACTACTGCAGCAAATAGACCTCCTTAAACAAACAGTTAAATGGATGGGTAGAAAAATATTGGCTCTTCAGCATCAAGTGTTTTTAAAATGTGATTGGAATTCAACTACTTTCTGTATAACCCAACGACCTTATAATCAAACAGAACATGAATGGGAAGTGATTAGAATGTATCTAAATGGAAACACCTCTGCCCAGGAAGAAATAGAATCTTTGCATAATCAAATTGACAAGGGTTTTGCAAAGCAAAATGATGATGAATCCCTGGCACAATTCACGCAATTGCTTGCTCAATCTTTGAAAGGATTAGATTCCAAAGAAATCTGGCAGAGCATAACCCACACTTTAAATGGCATGGGGCTTAGTTTAATTATAGTTCTCATTGCCATAGTTCTTGTGTATTTTTATTGCATAAGACGAAATACTATTAATAACCTGATCTTATGGAAATTGTTGTTAAAAAATAAAAAGGAAGGAAGTGTGGGGGATGAGGTGTCACTTTGTAGGCCCAACCCCCTCTAACCTGCAATTTACAATAGCCCCCCTGGTATGCGAGACCGAGGTAGAATAGGAATGCCTGTTCTTAGTGAGATCTCTCACCCTCTGGAATCCATACTGTGAGCTGGCTTTGTTTTGCAGAAATCTTGAGGAAGTGGCTGGCCACCCTTTGTGACACTAACAGCAGACAAATTAACAACATTCTTGAGCTAATGAATTTCTTCCTGGGCTAGAGAAGTTAGGAAAACTGGTTGTGGTTATTTACTTCACTTAGATAGTTTAGAATAAACATTGTAGTCTGTCACGTTGTAGCTTGCCACAAAGAATGCCTTTTCACTACTTAATTATCTGGGCTCTGTGAACTGATCCAGTTTACTATATATGAATCTTAAAATAAAGATTGTGCGTGCAGTGCAGTGTAACGCGGTGCAGGCAGTAAAGGTGCCGTGTCTCTCCTGTCTTCCTTTCCGAGCACTGTACCCCCCGTGTCCCGATCAGGCGTGTTTGCGTGTTTACCTTTCCCGGAGTTCAGAGTGCCCTAGACACTCACAACAAAACCTATTTTGAGGTTTCTGTACATGGGTCTCTGATGTGTTCCGGAAACGTTAGACTGAAATGCAGTTTACATTAGAGTACATACTAACTTTTCTCCTTGTTCCTAAGGAACACAGAAACTTGACTTAGCTACTTTTGTCATTACTAAGACAAAACACCCCAATGTTAGAGGAGAGGTGTTTTGGGCTCACAGTTTGTGGAAGTTTCAAACCATATTTGGCTGGCTCTAAGGGACTTAGGGGTAGCAGAGGGGCATTGTAGAGGAGAAACAGTTCCTGGTAGAGAAGACATGAGGCAGCAAGCAGAAAACCTCGCTTTACCTTTCACTCTACCCAGGGTATAATCCTGTTGAATGGTATCACCAACACATGGTGTGAGTCTTCCTATCACCCATACTCAAAACTATGATAGACCAATTAGTAGGCTAATTGAGTACCACAACCCTCAATCCCAGTGTCACATCCTTAATCGATATGTCATACCCTAGATCCAGCTACCTCAGAAAAGCATCAACCCTGAGTGCATGAGGTTATGGGGGAACATGCAGACACAAGCTGTAACATCACTGTAACTGAGATTCCCAGTAGGAGTTCAATGCTTGGATTATAGACATGTGCCCCACATCTGGATTCTTTCAATTTCATATCGAATATATCTGCTTATAATTTTTTGCTTAATGAATACTTAGCGCCAACTTTAAGTGCCCCTAAAAATTTAATCACAGATGACTCAAAGGATGACCAAAACTAGTTACTATATATTGTCCCCCATCAGATTGAGTATATAAGAATGCCCAGCCTATTAAAATATAAGTGATTTTTGTTACATTAGAAGTATATGTGCTTTAATGATACATAATTAGCATTAACTTTTACAAAAACTTAATTCTTACATTTCTGTACTGGACAATTTCAGTGTATATTTGATTGAGAAAGTGGCAGGCCTTGTTTATATTTTCTAAAGTGTCACGTAGTAAAGAAAATGTCATTTAGAAAATTAAATTTTACAAAAATTTGTTTTATGCTTTGACTGGTTATTATGTAATACTTTCTATACAGAATTTTTTAAAACAGCCAAAATACCATATTTTATTTGAAGATTATATACTATATATTATATATATCACTTTCCTGTTACTGGGATAAAATACCAACATCCACACATACATAGTCTTATTTCGGCTCATGGTTTCATACCTGTTTGACTGTTCTAAGGCAGAAATGATATAGTGAAAAGGTTTACAGGAGAAAAGATGCTCACACCAGGGCTTCAGAAAACAGAGACAAGAATATACCCTTGTGCTCCTGGAGACTATCTCATGCAAACAAACACCAACTCCTAAAAGGACATTCGAATATGGCCATATTGGTGGATGAATACACTGATGAGTATAGTCCCCCAGTGATCAAATCACCTGCTAAAAACATCAGCCCTGACCACAGGAGATTTTAGAAGGACATTTCAGCTCTAAATTGTAACATGTATTAAGTGGTTGATTAGACTGTCTAAATTTATGCAGACCCACAGCCACACAATCATTGCTTTGCAGGTCCCAGAATGACAAGTTTCATGGGAACATCAGATCTGTATGCTTTTCTTGTCCAGCAGTCTTCCCTGCAATCTTCAATGTAGTACTGTTTTTATATGGAATATATTGGCTATGTTTCCTCTTTTGTTTCTCCACATTTTGCTGCTTAGTGGTTCTAGGATTTGGGTTTTGTGAAGCCTGCATCCTAAACCTCATATTAGTGGTAACCTTGAGGATATAGAAGAAAATACCTGAAAATAACCACTATCATATTTGAATAAAAGTTGAAAGGTGAAAAATATGCTCAAGCTTGTTTTTTCCTGGACTTAGGTTGCCAGGTTTGTTGAGAAAAGCAGACAGTGATGTTATTATTTGAATAGTCAGTAGGGTTGTGTTTATGGGTTCTACATCTGAAAAATTAACTGAAAGTAAATATAATAAAATTTATTTCAGTAATAAACTTGTCTTCTTTTCTGCTCATTATTTGTTTAAGCACAATATGCTGTTTAAATAATGTTTACATGTATTAGATGCCAAAAGAAGATGACTTAAAATATTCAGGATGTTTACATGAAACGTTCAAAGGATTTACATAGTTCCCATGCAAATATTATGCTATTTGAGATGCAGCCTTGATCAACTGTAGAGTTTAGCTTTATGTGGGGGTCCAGGATAAACCCCCTTTAGACTCTGGAGGCTGGCTTCTTAATCTCCCATTGTGTGCCATTACAGAGAAAGTTGGGGACATAGCCTTGACAATCAAAGATCTTCCAAATAAGTAGAGTATATACTACAGGTGATGGCTATATTGATCTTTCTTTAATACCAAGAGCACATTAACGATTATGATGGTTAATCTTGCTTTTCAACATGATTGGATTGAAAAATGCCTGGGGAATTTGGTGCATTATTGAGGATGTTTTTATAGAATATTAGCACAAGGGACAGTAAACATTCCCCAGTGTGGGTAGCACCATCCAGTTTGGTGAGGGCGCACGTAGAACAAAAAGATAAGAAAAGCCTGCCAGTGCAATCTCTCACTCTCCGCTTCCTGATTGATATAAGATGAGCAGTGCTTGTCTCCCACCCCTTTTCCCATGGTGTTCGGTCTGCCAAATGGGCCAGAGGCAACAGAGCCAAGTGTCCATGGACTGACAGCTCCGAGGCTGTGAGACAAAATACAACTTTCCCCCTAATTTGTTTCTCACTGGGATTTGTCACACTGCTAGAAAGCTGACATAGCCATGCAGAGATATGCACATATGAAGAAGAAAGCTATGTGTTTATAGTGAGTATAACATATTCCAAAATAGTGATTACACTAGCAGAAATATATTAAAATATTAATATATAAATATAATTATTAAAACAACACCAATATATTAATATTTATAATAACTAATATAATTATATTGATATTAAAAATATATTAAGATAATCTTTGTAAGATGTTCCATGAAATCACCAACTGGGTTCGTATTTTATGTGGTTTCTGCTTTTGGTATGTTTTTAGGTCTGTCACTGTACTTTGAAGCCATGGCTTTTTGGCTCTCCTGGATTCAGTATTTCAGCATTCCCTATTATGGCTTTACAATAAGTTATACTCCTATATCATTTTGACTAAATTCCCAAGTAGGGAACAACCAAAATACAGCCTAACTACCTCCTTTTGGGGGTCATGTGTTCTCACTCCAGAATTTTATATCATGACCATTAGATAAGAATTTTATATTATCCTTGGTTAGCAGAAGGTCAGGGAGCTATGTGGGTTTTCTCCAATCACTCAGTTGTTTGAAGGAGATGAAATGGGGTCGGTAAGGGGAGAAATCTCACAATAAGGGGAGACACTGACTGATTAAAAACACATTGTGTCGTTGTATTTCATTTTCATCAGCAAATAAATGATAGGATAAGAGATAATATATAACATTTTGATAGAGAATTCAAAGAACATACCCCATCTAATTTTCATAGCCATGTTGACTTTAGTAAGACAATGAACTTCAGAAAAAAACTGCCAGTGTCTAAGGACAGCATAAATGAGAATCTAACTACATTTATTATAACTACAGCTCTCTTTTTTTTCAATTGTAGGATTTGAACTCAGAGCCTCATACATGCTAGGAAAGTACTCTTAAGTGACAGAATGTTCACCTAGAATGTGTAAGGCCTTGTGTTCTGTCTTAATACTAAAAACTAGCATCCAATAATAAACCCATGATGTGAATAAGCAACAAAAGGCCATGTTCATAAATCAATAATATTCTTTGGGTCTCAATGGGGGATTTTAATTTTAGTACTTTTGGCATTATAAAAATGGAGAAAGAAAAAGAAGGGGCCTATGGCATAATCTGTCCAACCCTTAGGGCTCCGTGTTTTCCAGGGAAAATAACCTTTCTTGCTTTGATATGACAAAGACTGTGAATGGAAAGTTCTTATGGTTTAGAAAAAGCAATCCAAATAAGGCTTGCAAATATAATCACGACACTTCTTTGGAAACTTTAAAAAATTTAAAACTATTTATCTTGCTTTATATTGCTATCCTTGTTTTATAGGCTTTGCAGCATAATGAATTTGGGACAAAAATTCTGTCACAGACTTGATATAGCAGAACTCAGTGACTGTCCCTTTGTAATGTAAGTTAGTGTTCAATGTCTTAACAGATTGTCTTATAACAAAGTACTTAGGTGTGATGGAAGAAGGCCCTGGGCTTATAGCTGGTACCAGACTAACTGAGCAAACCTTTCTAAATATGTATTTTCCAACCCATAAAAATGTCACTTTTCAGTTAACACTTGTGGACAGAGGTTCTGGTATTGTATAAACCCTCAACCTGCTGTAGTTGTATTACATGCAAAATTGTATGTAGTATGGAGAAAGCTGTTTCTGGCCTTTTAAGGAATCTTTCTGATGTTTTGATTATGGATTTGAGTTCATATTTTTTACATTTGAGTTTGCAGTGGGATGCTTTGATATTCTAGCAGTGGATAATGACTTTTGAATGTATGGATTATATGGTGATTCTGAACTCAGCAACTGCATAGTAGTAAGAGATAGTGGGGTGGAATTGCATAAGGGGAGTGAATACAGTCTTACTAGCATCCTAACACTTCTGTCTGCCTCATACTTTTGGGAAGCACCTTGAAATCAAGGCCACTCTGCATGCATAGGATGTATCCTCTGATAAAAGAAATTCAAATTTAAGTAGATTGAGAAGGAATTCTCATTTGTGCATAATGCCATTAATGCAAATGTAGCATTTATGAAATTAGAGAATCTTGCAGTTAAAAACTGCAAGATTTCCTTTTGTTATTGATGTTAATGTTTTGATTTTGATACATAAATGAATGAAAGAAAAGAGATTACTGCTATCCTCAATCTCCTGGACATTGAGATAATGTGGAAATAATTCTAATTGATAAGATGTTTCTATTTTAAATTATTGACAGAAATATACTATATGAAGAGAAGATTTCTTTATCTTTGCTACTCCTTTTTGCTTTATGGCATATATGTAACAAAAAGTCATTGCATGCCAGGATATGGATGTGAAAAATAGCAGCAGATAGGGTATCTCCAAAGGCTTCACACTTATTTAAGGCTCGTCTTCACAAGATGAAGGAGGATGCTACTCTGACAGGAAAGAGAGGATATGGCTGTTTTTGCAACTGCCAAATTCCAAGAAATGCACAGCAGTTGTATTAGGCAATAATTGGGGGTCCACCAGATACTTTTACTAGCAGGTGCTTTTCAGATCTCTGGCAGAACCAGGCCATCCTTTTCCATGTCAGCTGCTACCCTGGGTTTGTCTGACCCTTGGGCTGCTGACAGTGTGCTGTAGCTGAGCATCTGCCATGCTCACTGGATCTTGTCCCCAGAGCTGACAGATTGTCACTCTTACCTTAAGCTCTTGTTCCCCTCTATTCCTAGTTCAGGACACATCTTGTGTTGTGTTTGAGCAGAACTATAATACTCAAGCATCTTAACATTAGGAATGATTGGTTAAAGACCACATTTTCTCACCACAAGTAAGAAAATACTATTTAATAAACATTTCCTTTGAAAAGAGTAAGATGAATTATTTGAGCAACTTAAAAACTTAGTCCATAGTGTGACTGTAAGTTTGGCTGAATTCCTTAGCCTGTCCCTCCTCCTCTTTTAAATGATCTCTGTTGATTCATCAAAAAGAGCAGTTTGTGCTGTCATTGTTTGATCAGGTTTCCCATACCTATATCGTATAATCTGAATGGCCATTTTGAAGGTATCAATATGCAATACAGTAACCAGGGTTAATTGCCTATTATTTTATTTTGAAATTCTTTATAATCCATTTTATTCTTTTTTGTTTGTCTCTAAAATTAAAAAAAAAAACCGTGTACTGTGTCCATATGCTTTTAGATGATTTTAGAGCTTAAGTGAGCTATGAAGTGTAAGCTGCTTAGCACAGTAGCTAGCAAAATTGTAACCCATTCAGTGACAGCTATTATGTAAGAGGGGGAAATTATTAAAGATTTCATTACTCTGAAGGTCTTTTTTAAATAACAATGAATATAGTGGATAAAATATAGCAGAATCTAGGAATTAATTATGTATTTTTGTTTAATTTCAGATCTTCTGGCACAGAATTCTTGATGCTGCAGGGCACTGATCTCCTTGGGGTTTGTGGAAGAATCACGTCATTTGGCTTCTGTGATGATTATATTCCTCACAATTATCCTGCTATGATTGTTAAATTTAAGGAGAAAATTTTTGTATTTCCCTTTAATTTACTGTGAATTACCCCCCATATGAAGAAGGGGCACCCCGAATTAAGTCCACTGAAGATTTTTTTTGTTGTCATCTATCACTTGTGAGGCAATTAGAAAATCACTGTCATGATCAAAAGATAACTGCTCCAAGCCCTAAGTATTAAGGGGCTTTGTGAATGGAAGTGGTCAGAAATGTTCCTCACCCTTCGTAATCAATATTTCAGGTCACTTTTAACTGTTGATACTTTGTAGATAAACACAGGCAGGACAACAGCCCAGCTGTCAAAGCTTACAAAGCAACCTTGACTCAAGATAGCCAGTCTCTGCCTTAAAAGCCCATATAAACTCCTCAGCCTGTAAGAATGTTGCAACTCTGATGTGTGCTTGCCAGCAGACCCTTTCAGATATGAACCCTAACAAAGCCTGCCTTCTTCTATGGAGCTTTATTTCCTTTATATTTTTCCTAAAACTTGCCATCTCACTGTTGTTCAGCAATAATTAATTTGAATAGAACTACTTACAAAAAAGCACAAACAATTACGAGTGACAAAAGCAAGCAAAAACCCTAAGGATAGTATGTATGTATGTATTGTAAAGTAATTCATCTCACCACACAATAATATAGTCTGAAAAGAAATTTAGTATTGAAATGGAGAATTGGGTTTTAGAAACAATTGACAAATTGCTAGTCTCTATTGTGTTGCTTTCTTTAACCAAAAAATGACCAGGTAGGCTCCTAGTCATACAGTTTTAGCAGTACATGAATCTATAAACTGTTACCATTTAATACAGAATAAAGGTATTAATGCTGCATTGGATGTATGAAATCCAGAACATATTAGACAACACTACTATTTCCTGACTGAAAAAAAATCTTAACCATAGAAACTAATATCATTTATCAGCCTACTAACAATGGTGACTCTTAAAGATGCTCCTCTATAATGTAATAATCCAGTCTGAGTTCTTAGCAAGGGCATCTGGGTATCTGATGATCTGGCCTTTGTGAAATTTTGGGAACATACTGGCTCTGAGCAGTCACTTCACCTTCCTGATCAGCTCACCGATATATAATAAGATTATTATGTTATTGTAGCTAGGCTGGGATGCTGCTATCTGACCTTGCTCTGTCCCTCTGCAGCAGAATGTGCAGAGTGGACTCTACGAAGAAACCAACACCTGCTGGACTTGAGGATTCCCAAGATACTTTCCACTCTGTAAATTCTGGGCTGTGATTTAATAAGCATTATATCAGTGTCTGCATGAGATTTCCCAAACTTTATGTATTTCATTTATTTTCATGTATTCATTCAAGCAGGAAATTATTCATTATTTGATAGTGTTTTTAAACTTCTTTCTATGGAATGGTAGTGTAAACAAATACTGTTTCATTGAATGACTGTAAAATAAAGACAGATGTGTAAACATCACATCAAGAAATGGATCATGAGTATCACAAAGAAGCCCCTTGCCCTCCTCTCCTAGTCCCTGCTTCCTGTCTCCATGGGTTGTTTCTGAAATGATACTTGTGTGTTCCTCTGTGCTGCTTTTATCAGAGAATCACACAGTGCACAAGTTCAGATTTGGACCTTGCTTCCAGTTTTTAATGAACATTTTTCGTAAACAACATGGAAATTGCTGTATGTTCTGGTAGAGACAGGGGGTCATAGGCAAGAAAAATTATGCAATAAAATTTCATCTCATTCAAGTTTATTAAAACAAATAATAGGAAATCTTACTAAAGGCACTTTTAGACTCTAATAATTAGAAAGACAAAGGTAAAGAGCTGAGAGAAACTAGAGTCCAGGAAGGTGCCATGTAACACAATTAACAGAAATTTGTTAGGCACAAAGGCAAAACAGAGATGTAGCCAGGAGTATGAAAGTCCAAGATAACCAGCTCCCTTATCAAATTAAATACAAAGGAAACAAGGGGCAGCCATCTAGGGGGTCTTATTTAATGTGTAGAACACACCTGTGCATATATATGCATATCCTCACTTTAGAATTGTTATACTACAGCAGATCATATCTCCCCATTAATTCATTTTTAAATCTAAGCTGAACATCTGTGAGCTCCCCCTCTCCCCACATTTACCAAACATGAATGGTAGGATTAATCAAATGGCCAGAAGGAATGTAGGGGTGCTCAGTTTAGGATCAAGGACAGACAGACAGCCAATCAGATGTTAACCATTTCTAGGTGCTTGCATGGAGGATGGGAAAAAATCACCAGACCATAAATCACCATAAAAGATATGAAGACAAAAATTCACAGGTATTCACTTTCCAGAATAGATATCTATCTTATTTTTTCTCCTGCTCTTTTCAATGTAAACTGCTTTCTTTTGCCTTTTTAATGCATTACTCCTATGAATTTATGATCCTGGTGTTATCCCAGTAAATGTATGCTCCAGTATAGAAGTGGTATGTCACAGCATGGTGAACACCACTCCCCTTATATTACAGTTATTATGACTCATGTCTAGATGGCCCCCAATATCTAAAGCAGTCATAGGTGGGGCTTTTCAGAGGGGGGATGGACCTAAAGTGTGTGACACTGCGATTCAGTGTATGATGCTGGGATTAAGGATGTGTGATTACTAAATCAGTCTACTGGTACCACCCTAATCCTGATAGCCTACAGAAAGAATAAAAGATACAGAAAGAAGCTGCTATGGTCCTTTCTTGCTTGTTTTGCTACCTTCAGCCCATCATGAATTATTTTTCCTTTGTAGTGCCTGTCTTGCCTCCCTGCCTTGGAGCCAGCTGATTGTGCATTGAAACCTGTACATACTGTAAGCTAAATATACCTTTTCTCTTTTACCTTTGAATATTGGGTATTTGCTTGAACAGCTAGAAAAAGCAACTAAAAGAGAAATTGGTACCAGAGAAGTGGATTCATTGCAGGGACTCTGCTTGACAATGTCTTTAAAAACATTTGGAGCTGGCTTATGAGTAGGGAAGAGTTAGGAGAGATTTGGAGATGCTGGATGAAAAAATAGATCTGGAAATCAGGAGGCTGTATTTGAGATTAGAGTATGAGTTCAAAGGTCACAAGGCTGATAGAAATGACACCAATAAAGACCAGGCTCAGGAGATTTCTGTCTGTCTCCAGATGATCAGAGCAGGCATTTGAGTGCATTGTCTCTTTAGGTAAACCGTTTACAAATTCTTCCTTTAGTGAACTCTCTCATAACTTAATGGTCTGTATGCTGTATGTAATTTTTATTTTATCTATAATAATTCTGGCAGCTTCTGCAGTATTCATGCTATAAATACCGGCCCATCATCACTGCCAATAATGAAAGGTAGGCCATATCTAGGGATGAGTTTTCACAGCAGCACCATATAAGCTTTTGTTATCTTGGCCAGCATGAGTAGGTGCAGATGAGCTCTAAATCATGCCAGGTGGAGGTCAGGGGTGGTGACACAGATGGTGAAGCCTCAAGTAGCTGCAGGAGTACAGGTTCCAGCACTATGGTTTGATCTTTCATAACATATGTTAGGGGCAAGTCTGGCTCTGATTAAAATGGATCTTCCAATAGTACCAGGGGAAATTTTTCTGCATGGGGTTAATGTTTGGGTCATTTGGCTCACTGGAGAGGTTTTTGCCTCTGGATCAGTTTGTTTTAATTGATTTGGCCAAAATATCTTTGTCCAAGGTGACCACACCACATCTAGTCAATCAGATTCTATTCATAACAGAGCTACTTTCCATAAACTGGGTGTACTTAGCATCTGTTAGGTTTATTTTGACTCATTAACTGTTCATCAGTTATTGCCATGTAGTCATGGTACTGAGTGAGGCACAGCATGACATTTGGCACCAGGACAGTTAGGTGTCAGCCTAAAGTGAGTTTGTCTATTTTCTTTTTTTTTATTTTTATCAGAAGGAGTGTGGCTGTTAGAGCATATAATCATAGAGAAGGCAGTTCTTGGTGACTGGATCCAAGTATTTGTACAGGACAGCCACTGAGCAATCCCAAGGGTTGACATTTCAAATAAACATCATTGTTTTTGTGAACTCAAGGATCTAGGTTTTATACAAGCCATGCACTCCAAGAAACTTGGGGTGTCTCTTTTGTCCAGTGTCTTAAAGATATTGCAGAAGAGCTTTTGTGTCTTTTTAACAGGCAGTTTCTGTGTCATGAACCAGCTAAGAAACAATTGAAACAGGTTTTTGAAATTCTGCAATATTGATTACAGGTCATTTGATTTTTGAGTCCATACTGGTTTTTTTTTTTTACTTTAAAAATTAAGAAGGGTTGGCTGATAGAAGCAAATCAAAGGCAGAAGTAGGTATTCTTTAGGTCCAGGCAGGTGTATCAGGGTGCTATGGATAGCACAAGACTGAGGCAAAGTGTGCAGAGTGTAATCATGGTGTCATCATCAGCTTGGAGATTCTGAACAGGCTTTACAGGCAGGAGAGATGTATTTTAGCAATTTGACAGATCATACTGGTTGCTTGAAAAGTTTATATGGAGCTGGAAAGGACAGAGAAACAGGCTGTCTCAGGGAAAAGGTGCTTGTCCAATATTGTTGACAGAGCCTACCTGAAAAATAGTGGGAGAGTTCTTAAACTCATAAGGAAATTGTATCCAAGTGAAACAATTCTTTGTCTCAGGACTTTCCTAGTTGAAGGGTATTATGGGAGAAACTCAACAAGCAGTGAAATGATCTTTTAAATCTAAACAGTCCAAAAAGAGTGTACGGATCAGAAACCATGGAGTGTAAGGTGATGGTTGCATTGTTGTCAGCGTAGAGATCTCACACCGGCAAGTAAGTCCCATTGGGCATTTTTACTGAGCAGAGAGTAGCATTCCAAGGTGATTAACAAACCATCAGGTTGTCAAACTGTTTTAGATGGCTGAGGTGTGGCCAGAGCCTAATTTCTAGATATGTCCAGTCATGAGTGTTGGCTCCTATCTCTGTGAGGAGAGGTTTCAGAATTTCAGAACTGTGGTTATTTCTCTCAGGCTGATGTACTTTCAGGGAAAGTGTAGGGTTACATGAGATGCAGGCTGACTTACTTGCTGCCAGGAATTTATATTTGATGAGATATCCTCATAGGATACAACTTTGTGCCTGGCATAAGGGAAGAGAGGCAAGAGTCCTAGTTGAACCAGTTACGGTAACTTTTTGACAAAGAGTACTTTTGAATGTACAGATTCTATTCCGTTTTCTACCAGGAAAGCCACAGGTTTGCCACAACTTTTATAATGACAGTGAACCCTTAGGGGCCTAATTTGATACTGTCCAATCTGTCCTATCCATCTATTCATGACAAAGTGAGAAGTTTAGGTTGAGTTGAACTTGGATAATCAAGTTCCTTTGTATATCACAGATGGATGAGAATTTATTATTTGTGCCATTACCTTTATAACTCATAGCCAGAGGATTTGATAGTGTATCAGGCTAGATTTTCCTATGGGAATTAGATGCTTTTCTTTTTATCAGGTTTCTGGGTAACAGTGGTTGACGGTTTTTTTTGTTTCTCTTTTTGACTTCTTTGAGAAGTGCTTAAGTAGGTTGTTTTTAGGCAGTGTGACCATTGGCAACTCATTTTTCAAGGCTGAAAGTCTAATTTTTCTCATTCAGTATGTGAAACTCAGAAGGAATTGCTGACCTGGACATTAGATGGTGCCATCTGATAAGTATAAGTGTGTCTCTTGGAGTTTTCCATAGCTAATTGCAGGCAATGGCTAGTTAGAACCAGTTCAACTGGCTGTAAGTAGATGTGTTGAGAGTGAGGAGCTTAAGCAATATCTGTTGGTAGCAACTGCAGTGGCTGATGAGGGTGTCAAGGTGGAATTCTCAAAAAACATGGAATCTTTGTGCTTTTTAAATTTTTTATGTTTTTAGTTCTGGGAATTGAACTCAGGACTTTGTGCTTGCCACGCAAGCACTTATGCCGCAGAGATATATGCTAACCCAAAGAATGGGCTTCTTTTTCTTATGTTTTTCTTCAAGATGCAAGGAGAAGTTTGATTTTATTTTGGACTCCATAAAACCCCTTTTTTCCTGCAATCAGAGACTGTGCATTTTGACTAATTAGTACTCATCTCTGACATCCAACACGTGTTTTGTGTACCATTGAATGATGACACAACAGACAAAGGGTGGGTGCCCCTTAGAGAGAGATCATTCAGATGCCCACCAGGGACTTAGCTGTGACTTAGTTAAAGATGATATGAGATCTACTTTACACCATTCATTGTTTGCCACAGAGCCAAGGTGAGGGCATACTAAGTCACTCCAACAAGTGATTCCTGGTCTTGGTGCACAGACTATTGCTTATTCTGCCCATTACACTCATTACACTCACACATTCATTTAACATACTTAGATGTTAAACATTCCAACATCTTTTCCTTGAAGGTGGCCCTGATTTATGAGAGTTGATCAGACTGCCCTCTGATTAAGCTGAGCAGGACTGACTGACACACAGATTAAGCCGTGTGCCTCCAGGGGTGTCAAAGGAATCATGCAGGCAGCGGACAGACAGACAGACTTCATCCTCCTTGCTTTGGGGTCCATTGTGAACCATTTAAATCAGGAGACAGGTATCCTTCTCCAGATCTCTGAGGGGACTTGAGAAATCTCAACAGTGCACCTTACCACTGGGACTTGGAGAGGTCCTTGTCCTACCCATGAGGGCCATGATTGGTGATCAAAAATGTCAGCATGTTCAGACTTCTCACCCAATGTACCAAATGCAGTGGCAAGCAGAAATCTCAAAGGAACATTCAGGATTTGGATGCAGATATATTTATGTTGATAAGTACTGATAGAGATCATTCCCAAAATATTAGGCCTTGCTCTCTTGTTGTCTAGGGCTTACATGGGATTAGCATGCAAGAAGTACAGAGGGAGAATGACTTGTTAATTAGGGATTGGTTCTTCCAATATATATCATAGTGACCAACTATGCGTCACAGTGACCAGCCATTTCTAAGGAACAAAAGTAAAGAGAACTCTAATGCATCTACTACCCAGTCAACTAACAACCTAAAGAGTACTGACTGTGAGGGGACATCTTCTGCTACATTTCCCCCTCTTTTAGTTTGTCTGGAAATCATAGCTGGGCATGTTGCATGTGATCTTTTGAGATACGGGCCAACTGGAAGCAGTCTTAGGATGGGCCTTAGCCAAGGTACCCACGGCTGAAATTTTTACCACCAGAAGATTGTAGATAGTTTTCCCTTCTTATAGAGTTTTAAGGCAGATACATTGTTAATGTCTATTTGTTCTGTAGAAATTCTATGAATGATGTCTCTGGCTTCAACTACAGATGCACTGGCCAGTGTTTGAAGTGAAGAGAGCAGGACTTTGAGTGCATTGTCTCTTTAGCTAAACTGGCTCCAAGTTTTTCCTGTAGGGAAATCTTTCAGAACTTTATGTCCTATAAGCTGTGTGTAATTTTTATTTAATCTTTAATGGTCCTGCCACTTTTTGCATTATTTCTGCTACAAATACAGACCCATTATCACTGTCAATAATCAGGCAAAGGCCATATCTATGAATGATTGTTCACAGAAGTGTCCTATAAGCTCTTATTGTCTTGGCCAGCATAAGTAGGTGCAGATAAGCAGTATGTTATGTCAGATGGAGGTCAGAGTCAGTGACATGCAATGTAGCCTGAGATAGCTGCAGGGACAATTATGCCAGTGATGTGGCTTGAGCTTGCAATACATATGGTGGGGGAAGGACTGGTTATAAATAAGATGGATCTTCTGGGTGTGCCAGGTAAAGTTCTTCTGGGTGAAATTGATGTTTCACTGAACTGGATCCCTAGAGAGGTCTTAGGCCTATGGACTGAATTGTTTTGAGATCAGGTTTGGCTTAAATAGCTTTTTTCGAGCTACAACATATTTAGCTTATCAGACTTCATTTTTAACGGAGTGTATTCATCATCTGTCAGAGGGTTCATTCTACTTCCTAATGTTTATCAGTGAATGCCAGGCAGTCATGGTACTGGATGAGGTCCAACACAACATGTGGGTGTTGGCCTAAGGTGAGGTTGTCAGTTTTTTCACCCAAAATACAGGGACTATTAAAGCACAGAAGAAAGGCAAGGCATCCCTTGGTGACTGCATGCAAGTATTTGAAGTAGTCCACTGAGTGCTCCCAGAGACCGACAGTACAACTAAGCATTATTCTTTTTTGCACTCTGTTTTTAGGCAAAGTCTCACTATGTAGTATAGGCTGGGCTTGAACTCACCTATGTGAATCTGTTTGGCCTCAAACTCATGACAATCTACTTTTGTAGCCTCTTGAGTGCTGGGATTACAGGTGTGCACCACCACAACTGGCAAGAATCCAGATTTTATACAAACCAGCAGCTTCAAGAAACAGTTTCTGCCAGACATTGCAGCAAATATTTATCTTTTATTAACAGGCAGCTTGAATATCATTAATCATCAGGGAAACTAATGAAACAAGTTTTTGAATTCTGGGATGTTGAGTCCAGGCCATTTGACTTCTGAGTTTAGAACTGGAGTTTTTTCCTTTAAAAGTGAAGAGTGGCTGGCTGACAGAAGTCAAGCAAAGAAAAAAGAAGGTGTTTCTTAAGTCTAGGCTGCTATACCAGCAGACTGTGGATATTACAATACTGAGGCAATGTATACAAAAGCATTCATGGCAGCATTGCCAGTTTGGAGATCCTGAACTGGATTTACAGGCAGGAGAATTTTTTTTTGTAGTATATGCTTGAAAAAGCATGAGAGAGATGGAAGAGAAAGACAAACAGGCTGTCTCACAAAAACATACTGGCATCTTGGCCAAATCTGTTGTCGGGACCTCCCCGAATATAGTGTTGGAGTTCTTAACCTCATCTGATAATTGGGTCCAAATGAGCTGGCCATTTGTTTCAGACTTTTCCGAGGTGAAGGCGCTTTATGGGAGCAAGTTGTAAGCAGAGGAAGACACCTATTAGATCTATAAGAGTCCAAAAATGTGTGTAAAGGGTTGGAACCATGGAATGCAAGTTGATGGCTGCATTCTCGACAACATGGCAATCTTGCATTTGTTGGTAATCTTTATTGGGCATTTTTACTGGGAGGAGAGGTGTATTACAAGGTGATTAACAGTCTATTAGGATCCAGGACTATTTTATATGGCTTAAGTGTGGGTAAAGCACCATAGTTAGGCCCTGAGGCAAGTCTTGGCTAATATCTCTGTGTGAATTTTCATTATTTCAGGATTATGGTTATCTCTCTCAGTGTGATTTTGGCATCATCTTTCTTTTGGAGAAGGTATACAGTTAAATGAGAGGGAGACTGACTGGTTTGGTGACCGAAATTTATGTTTGGTGACCGAAATTTATGTTTGGTGAGATGTCCTTTCAGCCTGCAAGTTTGTACTTGGCAGAACAAGTGAGAGGCAAGGGTACCAGTTGCTCCAGTCATGGTAACTATTTGACAGAGGATATTTTGAAGGTAGAGAGTTCCATTCAGGAAAGGCACAAATTGGTGCCCAAATGTAATGATAGTTAGCTCACAGTAACCCAATTCAATAAAGCTCAGTCTGTCCTATCCATCCAGGCCTAATAGGTTGAGGATAAGGTAGATCTGAATAGTCAGATTTCTTTGTAACATACAGAGGGTCCTTTTATTTCTTGTGTTCATAGCCCTTACAACTTGTAGCCAGAATGCTTGGTTGTCTATTGGACTGATTTTTCTTAAGGTCAAGTGATTTTTTTAAAAATCAGGCTTCTTTGTAAGAGTGGTTAATGGTCTTTTTGTCCTCTTTTTTGATACCATTGAAAAGCGTTTGACCGGGTTGTCTTTAGGCAGGCTGATCATTGAAAAGACCATGACAAATCATTGGTTAGAAATGACAGTCCAATTTTTCCTCCATCAATATGTGGAACCCAGAAGGAATTGATGATAGTCATCTTGTGTGGGTGATAGATGATGCCATCTGACTAGGATAGGTGTGACTCCAGTGGAGCCTATGTGGCAAAATGCAGTCTAGAACTAGCTGGGACTCCTACAATTGGCTGAAAGTAGACAAGTTTGGAGTGGAGAGTGTCACCATAGGTGTTGGCAGCCAATGTGAGCGTCAAGGTGGAATTGCGAGAAAATATGTGTCTCTTATTTCCTTTTTGTTTTTCTTTGAGATGTAGGGACAGGTTTTGATTTCATTTTTATCTCTATAAAAATTCTTTTTCCTGCAATCAGAAGCTGTGGTTTTTGAATAATCAATACTCAACACTGACTTTCATTGTGTGTATTTTGTACCCTTCATTGATGATACAATAGACGACGGGTGAGTACTCCTCAGAAGTAAACCATTCAGATACCCTCCATGTCATACCCCTCACAAGAACTTAGGAAGACTTAACTAAATGGGGTGAAACGGCTCTGTTACACCATCTGTTGGTCATGACAGAATCTCTGCTAAGGTTCCAATTATCCAACATGATCATTGCTTCCAAGTCTTGTTGCACAGATGGAGGAGCGTATTGCTTATGCTATCCATTTTACTCACTCACACATACATTTAACATGCACTCAGAAGTTAAACATTACAGTCCCCATTCTGAGGTTGGTCTTGATTAATGAGAGCTGATTAGATTCTATTTCTGTTCAAGATGAGAAGTACTGACAGACTAAAAAATATCCTGCAGGGGGTATTACTGGAATCAGTAGGTAGCCAACAGACAGACAGACAGACAGACAGACAGGCAGACAGATTGCATCTTCCTTACTTTTTGGTCCAATGGGAACTGCTCAAGTGAGGAGCCAGGAATTTTCCTACAGACTTCCAAGGTGATTGAAGAAATGGGGATTTAGCTCAGCGGCATAAGTGCCTGCCTTGCAAGTGTGCAGTCATGAGTTCAATCCCTGGTACTGATAAAAATGAAAAAGACAAAAAAAAAAAAAAAAAAAAAAAAGAAAGAAATCTCTAGTGAATGCCTTTCCACTGGGATCCAGAGAGGTCATTTTTCCATTTATGAAGACTACAACTAGTGACCAAAGATATCAGCATGTTTAGTCTTCCCAGCTGAGACACCAGATGCAACATCAAGAAGAAACATGAAAACAACACCCAGAATTTGGAGGTAGATTTATTTGTCAACAAGCACCGATTAGTGTCATTCCAAAAGTATCAGGTCCTAATGTCTGGTCCCTAGAGCTTTATGGGATGAATAAGCAGGAAATATAGAGGCAAAAAGGCTCATTAATTGGGGACTGAGTCTTACAAAATGCATCATAGTGACCAGTTGCATGTGACAGTGACCAGTTGTTTCTAACAAACAAAAGTTTCTTAGAACTTTTTAACTGTAACTGGAAATACTAACTGTGCAGCTACAAGCTGAAGTATACTGACTGGAAGTGGGGGAAGTCTTTTGCTACAATATCTTGCTGAAGATTGCCTAGGGTGTTGTACAGGAAAATACAGGACTTAATGTTTTCCCTGTGAGAGTTTAGCACTGCTTTGTTCCCTTTCCTGTCTATCTTGCTATTTGTATTTTTTGAAATGAAAATATCTATCATGTGCCATTAAATGTTGGAAGTGTTTAACTTTCTTTCCACTTGTACAGCAGTTTGAAGCTAACAGCTTGTCTTGAATCTCAGAGGGCACTTTAGACAAGGGCTTTCCAGCAATGAAGAAAATATTAGGGCTTGGCAACTCTTGGAGATGGATTAATTGGTTTTTGCAAAAAGGGATGTGCATGAGACTTTGAATGGCAAGAGATATAAGGCTATGACTTGTGTCTTGATGTTCTACAAAAGGCTCTTGCAGTTATGGAAGGCAGAGTTTTAGAGGTGGCTGGATCAAAAGTGTATGACTTTGGTATTAAGTGCGTGATGCTGGGATTAAGGATGTGTGATTGGTAAATCAGTTCACTGATTAGTTTGGTAATGCCCAAATCCTGGTAGCCTAGATAAAATATAAAAAGGTAAGAAAGCAGCTGAAATGGTCATTTCTTTCTTGCTTTGCAACCTTGTACCCATCATGAACTGTTTCTTCTCTGTGATATTTGTCTGCCATGCCCCCATTGTATTGGAGCCAGCTGACTGTGGACTGAAACCTCTACAAACTGTGAGCTAACTAAACCATTTCTCCTTTAGCTTGGGGTACTGGATATTTTGTTTCACCAGTGAAAAAAGTAACTAAGACAACACATTTTCTCATACTAACATTTTTAAACAGATGTTAATTTAACATTTTATATAGCATAAACCATTGATCAAAATGAGTACGTTACCATTGGGACATTACTTGTTACTAAACAGAATAGGATAGTCAAAATTTCACCAACTTTTTACTAATTTTTTATATTTTCCAGCATCTGATTCAGACATTTTATATAAATTACAGCTACTATTGGGATCTAAAACCCATAAGATCTATTTTTAAATCATATAAGAAATTTTCATAAATCAGCAAATGATCTGTGCTCAACTGAAAACACATAATGAAAAAAGTATACTTATTCCCCCATTAGAACACAGGATTATAAAGATTTAAATAGACAGTTTTTAAGTGAAGCTCAAACACTTAACAGCTATATATATATATGAGAAGAAACACTCAAGTCACTTCTAGATTTCCCTGTAACAAATAGCAGCTTTCCACTTTGTTGTTTATTGATTTACAGAATACTGATAATCCTAATTGGTTTGTTCTCATTACTTATATGCTTGGCCTACTGCAGGGACCTCAAATCATTGCCACAGAATTTAACAGCCCACCAGCACCCAACCTTCCTGGGTTATCTGGGTGGATCATAATCCCAGGCAGGTGAATAGTCCTTCCAAATAAGATCACAGATTTCGTTCCCTCTTCCCAGATATTTATTTCTGTGTGACTAATGATATCATCCTCTTTTTATCTTCTGACATTGTAACCAGTGAAGTCACATATTTGCTAATTATTTGAAAATATTACAACCTTTCCTTTAATATATCCTGCTATATCCATTACAATGATAATCTGGGTTAAAAAATCCGTTTTCTCTACATTTTATCATACTCTTATTTGTATACTTCTCTGAAACCAGAGTACAAAACTCAGTTTTCCTACAAGGGGAAACTGCACATAAGTAACAAAAGACCATAGGTAGATTCTATGTCCTTAGTCAGACATCTGCCCCTCTGTAATTACTGTGTAGAGTGGTAGATGCAAGAACAACCTGAGAAATTTTCCCCAAGGATGACTTTAGTAAAAGAAGAGCTGCCTTTTGCTTCAGAACTAGAAGGTTGTTGTTTAAAACACAGCTCCTTATACTGTTTACTGAGGTTAATGCCAAGCAATCATTGTCTTGACATAAGTTAGAAAGCTTAAACTCTGTTGCTTGTCAATTTATAAAAAAAAAAAAAGAACAGGAATCAAAATGCACCCTGAAACACCCAATATAGACTCCATATTCCAATGTTGCTTGGTACTGTCATTTTGGATGAGGCCATTGCAACAACCCTAGATCAAACATCTCTGTAGCAGTGATGCGTGGTTCAAGACAGAAGAGACCTCATCATTAAATAACTAGATCAAGAGCTTAGCATGGCCTACACCCAGATTTCAATCCCTACCATCACTATGGCCCCAACTACAAAAGTGAAAAAGGGAGGAAAAGAAAGAAAGAAAGAAAGAAAGAAAGAAAGAAAGAAAGATAGAAAGAAAATGAAATGAAATAATTAAAGGAAATAAAGAAGTACACTATATAAAATTCAAAATGAAAAAGAAAGGCCAGAGGGAAAACAAAGACAGATAACATAATGAAAATAAAAAAACCCGTCAGACAGAAATTCAACTATGTCAATAAGAACATTAAATATGATTACACTAAATAGTATAATTAAAATACAGAAATTGACATACTGGATAAAAATACACATATGCTGTCTGCGAGAGACTCTTGGAGTTTCAGATAAAAATAGGTTGAAAGTCTAAGAATAACAAAATATGTATCATGTAAATAGCAACCATAGGAAATATGAAATGGCTGTAATTATAAGGAACAAAAATATTTTAAAATATATACTTTATTAGAGATAGAGTTCAACATTCTATAATGTTAGAAGATTTAGTCTATTAGAGAATTATATTAATTATAAGCATGTATGTACTTAACAACAGAGAGCCAAAATAAAAGAAAATCTTACAAACTTGAAGGGCTGAACTGAAAATAGTAATAGTTGGAGACTTTCATACCTTGCTTTCAAAAGTAAACGGAACAACTAGGCAGAAGATCAGAAGGGAATCAGGATAATTGAATACCACTACACATCAACTGTATCTAACAAACTTCTATAGAACATCCCATTTGATAATAGCAGACTATATATTCTTCTCAAGTGTCATGGACTCTTCCAAGACAGGTCTCTTATCAGGTAATAAAATATCAATAAAATATCATAAAGTATCAATAAATACATGCAAATAGAGATACAAATATCAAAATATTAATATGGGCTTGTCGGAAGATGAGAGAGTTTAATATTTTCATTCACTTTATTCACTAATTTTCCTGCAAAAATTAATGTACCAATAAACCTTTAAAAAAAAACTAAAGACTAGAACTGGGAAGGAGTAAATTCATAAAGTGATGGGAGCTGCTTCATTTCATGTAACTGCAGGTTAATCCCAATATTGCAAATTATTTTTTGTTACACTTGAAACTGGTTATGAGGAAGCCCACTGGAGATGTTCTCCTGCCACCAAAACACTGCCCACTTCTGGAGATATATCCACTCTCTTCATTCTCCTCCTCCTCAGATCACTCAGGCTTTTTGAGACACTTAGGCCCTTCCTGGAAAACAACACAGACCTGTAATCCAAGTCTGTGTCCTCCTGAAAAAAAAATTAGATCATCAAGTAAGAAGCAAGCATGAGAAGAGCCCATAAAATTTTACCAAGGACATTTGCAGGTAAGAAGTGTGTGTGTGTGTGTGTGTGTGTGTGTGTGTGTGTGAGAGAGAGAGAGAGAGAGAGAGAGAGAGAGAGAGAGACAGACAGACAGACAGACAGAAAGACAGAATGTGATTCCTAAGCTTTTTAATTTTATGTATTGACAAATTTTCAAAACAGAATTTAACACCTGAGGAGGAGTTACTAAATTTTTGTTTGGAAAAGCCTAAAAAACCTAAAAAAACACTAAAAAATATACATGAAGCTTTCTTTCTTTTTTTCTTTCTTTCTTTCTTCCTTTCTTTCTTTCTTTCTTTCTTTCTTTCTTTCTTTCTTTCTTTCTGTGCTGGGTATCAAACTCATAAGTTCATGCCTGCCAGGCAGGCCCTGTGACACTAAGCTATATCCCTGGCCCATTTTTTTTTTTTGGTAAGATTAACGAGTTTAGCAGACTTAAGTTAGAAAGGATGTGATCTTGAAAGTTAACTAAATTCAGACTTGTGAAAACTTAATTTATTGTGTTTACATTTTGGTATGACTATTGAATCTTTCCTTCTAAGACTGTGCTATGGAGCAATGTATAGGCATCACTATTCTGACTTCTCCTTATGGGAAAATAACTTTAGCAGATAGCATTTATCTGTGTTAGGAGAGCTTCAGTCCCTAAGAGTTTTGTCATTGTTTAACCATCTATATTTTAAAATTAATGGCAATGCTTTTAGTTATTCCTCTAATTATGTAAGCTCATTTGTGTTTGTTTTTATTTGTGTATTATTGCTTTTATTCATTTGATATGGGATTTGGGTATATTTCTGGGACTTGTTTAGAGCACTTTAAACAATTCTCATACACACAACTTTTGAGTAAATGGAACTAAACATGGGTACCCATCAGGTAAACTTACTTATAACTAACTCCCAGTTACCGTAGTGTTTGACATGTGGTAGTGGTTGTTGAATTTAGTCACACTCTCCTAAACCAGATCCAGCCTCTTTTGCATTTTATGTGCATCTGTTTGGTCAGCTCCTGTTTGGTCAGTTCTTGGTCTTCACTTTAGACACGTGTGGTCAATCTTCATGTCAGTGTGGCCTTTCCTGAAATTATTGAGAGAATACACAGACACTTGTCCTTTTCATGGTTTCACACAAACAAAGAGACATCAAGACTCAGAAGGAAGGGAGAAAGTCCTGGATGGGCCAGTCATCACCTCATAACATGTTCCAGAGATGAAAAGAGCTGTCTCTCTATAAGTACCTGGGCCAGAAACATCATGTCATCAACAACTTAGCTTCATAGGCATAATTTTTTGGAGCCTTGTAGTAGTAGCACTGTTACCCTTTATATCTTTTTGAAGTTCATCAGGGTTTAAGTTGTCTTCCTCAGATTCTGAAATGTCATCCACAGTATTTATCCTCAGCTTAAATTCAACACCTTATGGTACCCCTGTTGGGGAAGCTTTAGTTTAGTTTATTCTCCTTTTACATTTGTTTTACTTTCTATTTATACTAGTGTTACTATATAGGTTATGGGATAGAGAACCAGCTTCCTAGGTTCTTGTTTTCAAAGAACAAGGAAATTCATGTAGCCATGACAAATAAACAGTGGCAAATTCATTCAACTGAAAGCATATTCAGAATGAGTAGGTTTGTGTGAAACAAAGGAAAATAGCACGAGAAAAATAGCACAAGGCCCTTCCTGGAAAATAACACAGATCTGTAATCCAAGTCTGTGTCCTCCTGAAAAAAAAATTAGATCATCATGTAAGAAGCAAGCATGAGAAGAGCCCATAAAATTTTACCAAGGACATTTGCAGGTAAGAAGGATGTGTATAAGGAATTAAATTTCCTACCTGCTTTGAGGTGCCTCTCATGGGCTGGGAATCCTGCAGACCATGATTGACAGTGTGATTGGCAGTGTAACTGGCATATTTCTGACAATTCATTTTTATATATTTCTATCTATCTTAGGACCTCTTTCATTGCATTCCACAAGTTATGTTATTTTGCATCTGCATTTTTATTGAATTATAGGTATTGATTAATTTCTTTCTTTAATTTGATCTGTAATCCATTGATTGTTCAAGAGATTATTTAATTTCAAAATATTTATACATATTTGCCATTTATTTATTTTGTCATTTATTTCCAGTATCAGTGCACTATGGTCAGATTATATGTATGGGATAATTTTAATCCTTTGCATTTACTTAAGAATGATCTATGGGCTAATATTTGGTCTATTTTAGAGAATATCCCATGTAAGTTGAGAACAATGTGTACTCTGGTGTCTTTGGGTGGAGCACTCTGTAAACATCTACTAAATCCATTTGATCACAGACTTGATTCAGTTCTGTTATTTCTTTGCCAACTCTTTGTCTAAAGGATCTATTTCTTCATAAAAACAAAGTGGGGGGGTCTATGGAGGCACCTGCATCCGCTTCCCAGTTCTGGCTGTGTTTGGAGAACTGTGGAGTTCTAAGCAAGCAGGCAGGTGCCCATTTTCCCTGGAGCACAGCTTGTTTGGGACCCTCACACCCTCTGGGTGCAGTGGAACAGCTAGGTGAGTCTGGGGCTCCAGCATCCGCCTCCCCATGTGTTTGGAGTACTGTGGAGTTCTAAGCAAGCAGGCAAGCTCTACTGTTTTTCCGGAGGCCCGGCATCCTGGGATAAGTGCCCCACACACTTTCCCCAGAGCCCAGCTTGTTTGAGACCCTTGAGCCTTCCGGGTGCACTGGAAGGGCTAGGCAGGTCTGAGGCACCTGCATTTGCCTCCCCTTTCTGGCTGTGTTTGGAGAACTGTGGAGTTCTAAGCAAGCAGGTGGGCAGCCACTTTCCCTGGAGCCCAGCTTGTTTGGGTCTGTGGAGTTCTAAGCAAGCAGAGAAGCACCACCAGTTCCAGAGGCCCAGCGGCCTGGGGAAACTGGGTGCCAGAGTCCCAGGAGCTTTGGCATTGAAGTGAATTTCCAACAGACCATGAAGAAGCTTTTGAATGACACTTGAAACACAGAAATATAGGAAAATGACAAAACAAAAGACCAAATTACAATCTCAAACCTCCAGCCCATCCCAAGAAACCTTAGGAGTGACATATATAGAAGAAAATATATGCCATACATCTCAAATATCAGACAAAATAGCTACTAAAATAAACAAGCAACCACGGGAAATTTTAAGGAATTTAAAGTAGAAATAATCTCCCAGGCAAAAGAAGAAATCATAAAAGAAATGAAAGAGATGCTGAACATATCTAAAGAAAATATATTTAAAAACCTAGAAGAATTAAACAAAAAGATAGAATCTCTAGATGAGCAATATAAGAAACAAACAGAATACTTAAAGCAGATGCACAGAGATATACAGGAAATCAAAAATTCCACTGAAAGCTGTAAAAACCACCTCAATGAAAGTGAAGATAAAATTTCAGACCTTGAAGACAAGATTGCAGCTAGTGAACAGAAAAGGAAAGATCTTTTAAAAATAACAAAGAATCAGGAAATAACAATTCAACAACTGCAAGATGACTCAAAGGAAAACAACATAAGATTGATAGAGATTAATGAAAAAGAAGAGGGTGACATAAAGGATGTCAAAGGGGTGACAAAAAGGATGTCAAGAAGATATTTAGAGAAGTAACAGCTGAAAATTTCCCAAGCATGAGATTGGAAACTGACATCACGTTCAGTGAAGCATATAGAACTCTAAATAGTCATAACCAAAATAAAACTATGCCTAGACATATAATAATCACCATCCCAGAAATCCAACACAAGAATAGATTATTAAAAGCTGTCAGAGAGAAAAGACAGATCACCTAAAACCAATCAGAATCACAGCAGACTTCTCTGCACAAACAGTAAAGTCAAAAGTGCATGGAGTGAAGTATTCCAGATCCTAAAGGAAAATGATTTCCAACCTAGACTGATATACCCTGAAAAACAATCCTTCAAAATCAATGGAGAAATACGATACTTCCATGACAAATCACAGCTGAAGAACTTCCTGATCACCAAGCCAACCCTGCAAAAAATACTGAAAGACAGTTTAGATACACTTAGGAAAAAGCCACTAAGCAAAGCAGATAATTAAACAGAACACAAAGATAAAGATGCAACAGCATAAAGATAACATGTCAACAATAAACCAACATATAACAGTTGTAACCATTAATGTAAATGGTCTCAATGCACCAATTAAAAGAAACAGAGTGGCAGAATGGGTCAAGAAACAAAATCTAACCATATTCTCTCTACAAGATACAAATCTAACCCAGAAGGACACTCACAGACTGAAAGTCAAAGGATGGAAAACAATACTTCATGCAGCAGGAACCCCCCAAAACAGCAAGAGTAGCCATTCTGTTTGCAGACACTGTGAACTTTAAACCAATAATGATCAGAAGAGACAAAGAAGGTCACTACATACTACTTAGGGGAAAACTTCAAGAGGAGGAGATAACTATCCTAAATATATATGCACCAAATTCCAAAGCACCCAGTTATATAAAACAAGTATTAACAGAAATGAAAAAATCAAATTATCAGTAACACAATTGTAACAGGAGACCTTAACACACCATTGACACCAAGGGGAAAATCAACCAGACAGAAAACCAGCAAAGAACAGAACTGGATCACACATGTGAACGAGATGGACTTGATAGACACATACAGAGTGTTCCATGCAACAACATCAGAATACACATTCTTCTCAGCAGTACATGGGTCATTCTCTAAAACAGACCATATATTAGCTCACAGAACACATTTAAGTAAATGCAAAAGAATTGAAATTATCCCTTGCATGTTGTCAGATAATAGTGTTTTGAAATTAGAAATTATTGATAAAAGATACTGCAAAAATCCCATAAACACATAAAAATTGGATAATACACTCTTGAGTAATCAGTGGGTCACAGTACAGATGCTGGAGTCCGTGCCACTGGAAGCCACAATTTGAATTTCCTGCAGGCGCTGCTGTGTCCCAATCCGCATGGCAAGGAGAGAGGAATGAAAGCTCTGAGAGTGGGAAGCGGTGAATGGAGTTGAGAGCGGGACTGGCTGGGAGCCCTGCATTGACCTGTGGTGAGTAATTGGATCGGGGATCCTTCCATACACTAGGAGGCTTCAGCAAAGGACATATTGGGACTGGGCAGACTAACCTGAACAGGATACTGCAGTGACTTCAGCCACGTATTCCCCTCTCAAGTGGGGTTGGTGGGCAGTGCCTGGCTTGGGTGATGCCACTGACTAAGACCCAGTAAGCTAGCCCAAACCAGGTCCCAGTGCCTGGAGGTACACCCTAGAAGTGAAGCTTTTGGTAGGTTGACCTGGTGAGGCAGGCCTAGCATAGGCTGCCTAGCTGTGTCTCCCTAGTACACTGCAGCGGGCTGCAACACCTAGCTGGCACAATTCAAACAGACTGTGGCCAACAGGGAAGGAAGCTGGGCCTCCTATATACGCTTATATATAAGGAACAAAGATTATGGGAAGAGGGAGCAATTAAAATTAAATTAAAGAAGAAATTAAACAATACCTAAAAGAAAATGAAAATGCAGATACAACTTACCGGAATCTGTGGGATGCAATGAAAGCCGTTCTGAGAGGAAAATTTATTGCGCTGAGTTCCCACATCAGGAAAACAGAACGAATACAAATAAATAACTTGATGCTACACCTCAAACAGCTAGATAAAGAAGAGCAAGTCAAGCCCAAAGCCAAAAGAAGAGAGGAAATTATAAGTCAGAGCAGAAATCAATGCAATAGAGACTAAGAAAACAATCCAAAGAATCAACAAATCAAAGAGTTGGTTCTTTGAAAGAATAAATAAAATCGATAAGCCCCTAGCCAACCTTATTAAAAAAAGGAAAGAAAAAGCTCAAATTCATGCAATAAGAAATGAAAAAGGAGAAATCACTACAGACCCAATAGAAATACAGAGGATCATCAACACCTATTTCGAAAACCTCTACTCTCAAAAGTTTGATAACGCAGAAGAAATAGACAGATTCTTCGAAGCATATGAAGTACCAAAGCTAGATCAAGAGGATATAAAACTGTTAAATAACCCAATCTCTGCTAATGAAATTGAGAATGTAATTGGGTCCTTGCCCACCAAGAAAAGCCCAGGCCCAGATAGATTCACTGCAGAATTCTACAAGAAATATAAAGAAGACCTAATGCCGACACTCCTCAAACTATTCAATGAAATTGAAAGGGAAGCAATCCTTCCTAAGTCATTCCTGGAAGCAAATATTACTCTAGTACCAAAACCTGAGAAAGACCCAACTATAAAAGAGAACTATAGACCGATCTCCCTAATGAACACAGATGCAAAAATCCTCAATAAAATATTGGCAAATAGGATCCAGCAAATCATCAAGAAGATTATACACCATGACCAAGTGGGATTCATCCCAGGAATGCAAGGATGGTTCAACATACGCAAATCAATAAATGTAATCCACCATATCAATAAAGCCAAAAATAAGAATCACATGATCATCTCTATAGATGCAGAAAAAGCCTTCGATAAGGTCCAACACTTATTCATGATAAGAACTTTACAGAAAATTGGAATAAATGGTCTTTACCTCAATATAATAAAGGCCATTTATGACAAACCAACAGCCAGCATCATACTAAATGGCCAAAAATTGAAAGCCTTTACTTTAAAATCGGGTACAAGACAAGGATGTACTTTATCACCACTCCTATTTAATATAGTCCTGGAAGTACTAGCCAGAGCAATTAGGCAAGAAAGAGAAATAAAAGGGGTAAAGATAGGAAAAGAAGAAGTTAAATTATCATTGTTTGCAGATGACATGATACTCTACATAGAAGACCCCCTAAACTCCATTGAAATACTCTTAGATACAATAAATAAATTCAGTAATGTGGCTGGATACAAAATCAATACTCAGAAATCAATAGCATTCCAATACACGAACAACAAAATTACAGAGAGGGAAATAAGAGAAACTGGACTATTCACATTAGCAAGCAAAAAAAATGAAATATTTAGGAATTACTCTTACGAAAGAAGTGAAAGACTTATACAGTGAAAATTATAATACACTGAAAAAGGAAATTGAAGATGATCTCAGAAAATGGAAAGACATCCCTTGCTCATGGATAGGAAGAACAAACATTGTGAAAATGGCCATTCTCCCAAAACTGTTATACAGATTCAATGCAATCCCAATAGAAATACCATCAACATACCTTATAGATCTAGAGAAATCACTCTTAAATTTCATCTGGAACCAGAAGAGACCTAGAATAGCAAAGGCAATTCTAAGCAGCAAAGACAAAGCAGGAGGCATCACAATCCCTGACTTGAAGTTATACTACAAAGCAACAGTAGTAAAATCAACATGGTATTGGAATCAAAACAGAGCTGAAGATCAGTGGAATAGATTAGAAGATACAACCACAACTACGAACACACTCAACCACCTTATTTTTGATAAAGGAGCCAAGTAGGTTCACTGGAAGAACGACAGTCTCTTTAATAAATGGTGCTGGAAAAACTGGCTCTCCATTTGCCAAAAACTAAAGCTAGACCCATGTCTATCACCATGTACTAAATTAAAATCTAAATGGGTCAAAGATCTGAATATTAAAACAGAAACACTAAATCTATTGGAAGACAAAATAGGTAGAAACCTTGGAGACATAGGAGTAGGTAAAGAATTCATGAACAGGACTCAAACCGCACGGGAAATACTTCCCAGAATCAATAACTGGGACCACTTCTTATTAAAAAGTTTCTGCATGTCAAAAGAAATCTCCAGCATAGTGAAAAGAAAACCCACAAACTGGGAAAAGATTTTAGTGAACTCTCTCTCAGACAAGGGCCTCTTGTCTAAAACATATAAAGAATTAAAGAACTCAGACCTCCAAAATTCAAAGATCCAATCCTAAAATGGGCATCTGAGCTGAATATGCAATTCTCAGATGAAGAAATGCAAATGGCAAATAAATACATGAAAAAATGCTCATCATCATTGGTCATTAGAGAAATGCAAATTAAAACCACACTGAGATACCATCTCACTCCTGAAAGAATGGCCAGGATCAAGAAAACCGACAACAAATGCTGGAGAGGCTGTGGGGAAAAAGGAACTCTTCCTGCACTGCTGGTGGGAGTGTAGACTGGTACAGCCTTTGTGGAGATCTGTCTGGAGATTTCTCAAAAAGTTGGGACTGGAAATCCCATTTATTCCAGCTATTCCACTTCTAGGCATATTCCCAGAAGAACTGAAAGCATCATACCACAGTGATATATGTGCACCTATGTTTATAGCAGCACAATTTGTAATCGCCAGATCTTGGAAACAACCCAAGTGCCCATCAACTGAGGAATGGGTAAAAAAGTTGTGGTATTTCGATACAATGGAGTATTATTCAGCTATAAAGAAGGATCACATTGAGATATTTATCAATAAATGGGCGCAGCTTGAGACCATACTCATTAGTGAAATAAATCAATCTCGCATGTGTGAATACCGAATAGTTTCCCTAATGTAAATAATGATTCAAATATATAAAAAATATGTGGTAATCATGATTCCCCATTAGGTGGCCTTGAAGCGTTATAAAGTTTTCACTCATTAATTAGAAAGGCTTTATTCTGGGCTTCTTTATATGAAAATATTTGAAGCTAGAGTATATGAAGTTTTATCCAAATATTTCAAGGAAAAAGACACTATGGTAACTACTATTAAGTCAGGTTATAAGGTGGTGAAGTACTAGGTTGTTGAAACAGTCATGCTGTGACCTCTATTGTTATATTGTTATGTCCTGTTTTATCTCAATCTCCCCCTTATTGTTTCAAAAAAAAATTATTTAGTCATTTCTTATGTTTGTCTTAATTAAAGAAAAAATTCAAAAAAATTAGGATATATAAATAGTAACTCTTTTCGATTTCCTATTAACTTGTTTTGAAGTCCTGTAGTACTCCCACGATCTTGTTTTGACTGATTAGACACTGTTCCATTCTATATGATAGTATCAAGTTTGAAAACATAGGCAACTACTTTGAAGACAATAAGATTCACTAAGATACCCATTCTGGTTTGACTATTGTCTTCTTTGGAAGTCCTGTAATGTTTACAATGCCTAAGTTTTATTGGTCTTGTTCTCTACTGTTTTGTCCAACTTTATAATATCTAATAAGATAGACAATTCTTTTTAAGGAAACAAGGGACAATGTTGATAACCATTGTTGATAAACTTGTACTCTGTTCTACACCAAAAAAAAAAAAATGGGTTGGTTAAAGAGAACCACTCTTCATACAGGATTTTACACCTAATAATTCAAAACTGAAACTTCTTTCAGTTCTAAGAATATTTATACACTATGTGAATTATAAAATAACCTCTTTTGAGTACTTTTGAGTTTGTAATGGAGTGTTCTGATAGGTAAGCAAAATGTGTAATCTCTACTTCCTGTGAGCACAACCTGAGGGCAATAATAAACACAGAGAACAGTGCCCAACCACAACCTGAGTATTTCTCTGCCTCCAGCATTGGAAGACACTATGAAATAAAAGGAAATTCTCACTTCTCACATAAATTTATATATCAGAATGAGGCATTAACAACAAACAAACATGGAAAAGGAAAACATTATTAAAAGTTTACAAGATATTCTAACTTTATTAAAACTGCATTTGTGTTTTAATGTCACTAGACAGAAATGAGATTTATTCCTCAGTGTATTGAGGTACATGTTTCTTTCTCTAAAGGATACCTCTTATAGGCCATCTACACACAGACACACTCACATGTGTAGATTTTCATTTCACAATAGCTTCCAGTGCCTGAGGGAAAGAAAATTGCCAGGATCTTCTTGCTGATCCCCTTTTAGCTCCTATCATGCATGGGTCTCACACCTAACAGACAATAGGAGGCTTTGATTCACTATCAAAGCAGTCCATTTCACACCAAAATGTCCTCAGAAGGCAAAAAACTTAAACCAATCACAAAAATATCAAAATATTCTAGCATAGCACAAGCATTTTCTGCATTAAATGTAATATTTAGCTCAGAAGAACAGAAGTTGTGCAGCATTTTCACCAGTCTCACTCACGATGACCCACTCACAGATGTGGTAAGTTAGGTGCAGAATGATTTGCTGACTGAAAGGACTCAGTAACTGTAAGCCCAAGGGTCTTTCTCTAGAACACAAAGGGAACAAACCCATTATGATGCTGGGCACAGACTTACATTACAGAGTTGGGACAGCTACTGCTTCCATTTTCATTGCGTCCTTCACAGAAGTTTTGCCCCAAATGTTCATTGTGCTTCAAAGCCTAAAACACAATGGCAATTAGAGCAAAGTGAGCATTTTTAACTTTTAAAATTTTTGTAAGAAATTTAATACAATCTTGGCATGCTTTCTTTTCTTTCTTTCTTTCTTTCTTTCTTTCTTTCTTTCTTTCTTTCTTTCTTTCTTTCTTTCTTCCTTCCTCCCTCCCTCCCTCCCTTCCTTTCTTCCTTCCTTCCTTCCTTCCTTCCTTCCTTCCTTCCTTGCTTCCTTCCTTTCTTTGTTCCTTTCTTTCTTTTTCTTTCTGCTTTTTTGCATTCATTCTTTCTATCTTTGCTTTCTTTCTTTCTGAAAACATACCAAGTCTCACACTGACAGTTTTTTTTTTCACATCAACTAGGCTTATTTTATTGTCTTTGAACTGGCCTAGGACTTGGGGTACTGCTTTCAGTAGGCCAAGAAGGAGAACAGTGGATAGATTATCTCAGACTATCGCCCTATCCTTACTCTGTTAACTGTAAACTCACAAATATTAAACTTGGTATGATAACAGCAGTGATCAGTGAATAGTGCTGGCTTATGACAATGGTCTTTGGTTTTTGTTTGATTTTATCAAAACCAGTTATAATTGTGGGAGTTAGAACACACATATACTAATAGTTTCCCTTAGTTTATTGAAGTAAAAGTTTTGTGCTTTTATTTCTGCTTCTTTCTTTTCTGTAAAAGGGTCATTTTTTGATAACTTGTACTCTGAATAACATCTAGCTATTCTTTTATGATTATGATACCCAATGTATTATCTGCTGTTATTCTTTAATTATTTTGGGTTTTCCCCCTAGAAGCAAAAACAATACTTTTTACATCTTCTTCATTAGTATCAACTTATATAACATTGAAATTTTAAAAAGATACACTTTAGGAGGGTGGTTAACTAACATACTAAAGCAAATGTGGCTATGAGCCACATATGGCTTTGTTCCTAACTACACATTCTAGTCTCCTATAATCTCATTTATTTCTTTATGGAACTGAAACACAACATGTTTTCCTGGTTGTTCAATATTTAGTCTGAGCTTTGCTGCACCATTTACCTCTCACAAACAGTGGAGAAACCTGATAAAAAACTCCCTCAACATCCTGAGTTTGTGCTAACCACTGCTAATAGGAATTTTTCACATGTTGCCTCTTAGAGCAATGGCCAGGAAATTCAGATGACCAGGGTTTACTTAGGTTGTTTCCAACCTGGGAACTCAGTCACTAAGGTAGACTAACACAGTTACCTTCAGGGCATAGTGTGGAATATTAATGTACTCAAGCCATGGGACCCAAGAGCCATCAACTCCAAAAAATAGTATCATGAATGCTAATCTCAAAAAAAAAAAAAGAGCAAAAACCTTGAATCACAACATGTCTATAGATTTCAGGAGGAATTCTAGAAAACGTCTTCAAGAAGCTACAACTTTTGTACCGATACTATGCAAATTGCTTATGCAGTATTGTTTAGAGAATACAGACACAATTTTTGTTTTATGTATTTTTGAGATGAGTTTACTTGAAACTTTGGGTGCAGAACTGATGAACATGATGTGCCAACTCTATTGAGTCTTGTAAGGTCACTGCACCCATCTGTTGTCCTAAAAATCTTGGCAATGCTAGAAGACACAAGAGCAATCATAGGCATCATATATCCCACGCTACCCTCTTACAAGAATAATGTTATTTACAATGGTTTGCACTTCATTTCCATAATTTGAGATCAGAAGCAGGTTTACAATAATCCTAAATCAAGAACTGATAAGCACCACAATACGATGAAATATAGCAGACAATATGGTCAAGGTGTCTATTTAAATTGATCCAAAAGTACTATCACAATGGTGATATTAAGGAAGGACAACTCAAGATGAACAAGTGGCACTGTGAGGTTCACATAAAACATGTCTTAATTGGAACAAGGTCGACTGGGATATGCAGAAAACATCAGTGTTGCTGCTGAGTGTGCATACATTTAGATTTCCCTAAACCAAATGTTTAGTATACAGCAGAGCATATACACCTAAATGAATTATGCAACCAATTTTAAATCTATATATAGAAATCCCTGCATAATAATCTTTTTTACGCATCCATAAAATTAATGAAAACCTTTTTTATTTATTAAGATACATTAGTGAATCACAAAGCATAGTACTTTCTCAATGTCATCTATAATGCCAGTTGCTAAATACAAATGTGTAAGAAAAAAATTTTGTCAAGAGCTCATGGCAGTAATTGGCAAAACTTTTAGAGTTTTCAGTACCAACAGACAGCTGTGGCATGAGTGCTACACCTTCCCCACAACTGACTTGTGGTAATTACATATCATTTAAAGACATATACTATTACTGCAGCAGAAAAGATCTGTGTTTTAAAAGGCAAAGCATTTCTGGTTAGTTGATATTGTGAGAGAAATTGTTCCATTATTCTAATAACTCACCTATGTGAATGGAAAATTCAGGAATATGTAAGATTTGAACTATGTCACTATTTTTAAAACATATAAGCAGATATGTTGACATGGGAGACTGCCACAAACCTAGAAAGGTGATGACCAAGTACTGTGAACTTATGTTTCAGTATTTTGAGTTTGCCTTGTATGTTGTCAGATAATAGTGTTTTGAAATTAGAAATTATTGATAAAATATACTGCAAAAATCCCATAAACACATAAAAATTGGATAACACACTCTTGAGTAATCAGTGGGTCACAGGAGAAATTAAACAAGAAATTAAGAAATACCTACAAGAAAATGAATACAGATACAACTTACCAGAACGTGTGGGATGCAATGAAAGCTGTCCTCAGAGGAAAATTTATTGCACTGAGTTTCCACATCAGGAAAACAGAATGAATACAAATAAATAACCTGATGCTATAGCTCAAACAGCTAGAAAAAGAAGAGCAAGTCAAGCCCAAAGCCAATAGAAGAGAGGAAAATATAAAATTCAGAGCAGAAATTAATGCAATAGAGACTAAGAAAACAATAGAAAGAATCAATGAATCAAAGAGTTGATTCTTTGAAAGAATAATCCCCTATCCAACGTTATTTTAAAAAGGGAAGAAAAAGCTCAAATTCATGCAATAAGAAAAGAAAAAGTTGAAATCACTACAGACTCTATAGAAATACCGAAAATCATCAACACCTATTTTGAAAACCTCTACTCTCAGAGGTTTGATAACATAGAAGAAATAGACAGATTCCTAGAAACATATGAAGTACCAAAGCTAGGTCAAGAGGATATAAACCTACTGAATAACCCTATTTCTATAAATGAAATTAAAAAGGTAATAAAGTGTTTACCTACATGGAAGAGCCCAGGCCCAGACAGAGTCACTGCAGAATTCTATAAGAAATACAAAGAAGACCTAATGCCAACACTCCTCAAAATATTCAATGAAATTGAAAGAGAAGCAATTTTCCCAAGTCATTCCTGGAAGCAAATATTACTCTAGTACCAAAGCCTGAGAAAAACACAGCTAAAAAAGCAAACTATAGACCAATCTCCCTAATGAATACAGATGCAAAATTCTCAATAAAATATTGGCAAATAGGATGCAGCAAATCATCAAGAAGATTATACACCATGACCAAGTGGGATTCATCCCAGGCATGCAGGGATGGTTTAACATACATAAATCAAAAAAATGTAATCCGCCATATTAATAAAGCAAAAAGTAAGAAACACCTGATAATTTTTATGGATGCAGAAAAAGCTTTTGATAAGGTGCAACATTCATTCATGATAAGAAGTTTACAGAAAATTGGAATAGATGGTCTTTACCTCAATATAACAAAGGCCATTGGTAACAAACCAACAGCAAGTATCACACTAAATGGCCAAAAATTGAAGGCCTTTACTTTAAAATCAGGCACAAGACAAGGATGTCCTTTATCACCACTCCTATTTAATATAGCACTGGAAATACTAGCCAGAGCAGTTAGATGAGAGAAATAAAAGGGGGCAGGATAGGAAAAAAAGAAGTTAAATTATCATTGTTTGCAGATGACATGATACTCTAGAAGACCCCCTAAACTCCATTGAAAGACTTTTAGATATAATAAGATACAAAATCTTATTAGATTTTGTAATCTAATAGATCTAATCTAATTAGATTTTGTAATCTAATCTTTTGTATCTCTTAGATACAAAATCAGTACTCAAAAATCAATAGCATTCCTATACACTAATAACAAAATCACAGAAAGAAGTAAGAGAGCCCACACCCTTCATACTAGCAACCAACAAAAATGAAATATTTAGGAATTACTCTTATGAATGAAGTGAAAGGCCTATAAGTAAAAATTATAATACACTAAAAAAAAGAGAAATTGAAGATGCTCTCAGAAAATGGAAAGACATCCCTTGCTCATAGATAGGAAGAATAAATATTGTGAAAAATGGCCATTATCCCAAAACTGTTATACAGATTCAATGCAATCCCAATAAAAATACCTCATAGATCTAGAGAAATCACTCCTTAAATTCATCTGGAATGAGAAGAGACCTAGAATAGTAAGGACAGTTCTAAGCAACAGAGGTAAGGCAGGAAGACTCACAATCCCTGACTTGAAGTTATTCTACAAAGCAACCGTAGTAAAATCAACGTGGTACTGGAATCAAAACTGAGCTGAAGATCAATGGAATAGATTAGAAGATAAAACCATAACTATGTACACACTCAACTACCTTATCTTTGATAAAAGAGCCAAACAGGTTCACTGGAAGAATGACAGTCTCTTTAATAAATGGTGCAGGAAAACCTGGCTCTCCATTTGTCAAAAACTAAAACTAGACCCTTCCCAATTACCATGTACTGAACTAAAATCTAAATGGATCAAAAATCTGAATATTAAAACAGAAACACTAGATCTATTGGAAGACAAATGGGGTAAAAACCTTGAAGACATAGGGGTAGCTAGATAATTCATGAACAGGACTGAAATTGCACCGGAAATACTTCCCAGAATCAATAACTGGGACTACCTCTTATTAAAAACTTTCTACATGTCAAAAGAAATATCTAGCATAGTGAAAAGAAAACCCACAAACTGGGAAAAGATCTTAGTTAACTCTCCCTCAGGCAAAGGACTTCTGTCTAAAACATATAAAGAGTTAAAAAAAAGATCACACCCCCAAAATTCAAAGATCCAATCCAAAAAATGGGCTTCTGAAATCAATACACACCTCTCAGATGAAGAAATACAAATGGAAAATAAATACATGAAAAAATGTTTGTCATCATTAGTCACTTGAGAAATGCAAATTAAAATCACACTGAGATTCCGTCTCACTCCTGAAAGAAAGGCCAGGATCAAGAAAATCAACAATAACAAATGCTGGAGAGGCTGTGGGGAAAAAGGAAGACTGGTGCAACTTTTGTGGAGGTCTGTCTGGAGATTTCTCAAAAAGCTGAGATTGGAAGTCCCATTTGTTCCAGCTACTCCACTTCTAGGCATATTCCCAGAAGAACTGAAAGCATCATAGCACAGTGATATATGTGCACCTATGTTTATAGCAGCACAATTTATAATCGCCAGATCTTGGAAACAACCCAAGTGTCCATCAACTGAGGAATGGATATAAAAATTGTGGTAGGGACTTCCAGGAGAATATGGCAGATAGATAGCAGCAGCTTTGGAGGGTCTCTGAGAAACTGCACTTAAAATCCAGGAATGGTGCTCGGTGAGAAGTCCTAAGCAAGGGAAGATATACTTTGCTGACCCAGGAATGAACTAAACTAAGAGAAACCAACTGGAAATGCAATGCTGGTGATATAACAGGAACAGATAAGGTCTCAGTACAGATGCTGGAGTCCGCGCCACTGGAAGCCGTAAATTGAATTTCCTGCAGGCGCTGCTGTGTCCCAATCCACCTGGCAAGGAGAGAGGAATGAAAGCTCTGAGAGTGGGAAGTGGTGAATGGAGTTGAGAGCGGGACTGGCTGGGAGCCCTGCATCAACCTGTGGTGACTGATTGGATCGGGGATCCTTCCATACAGTAGGAGACTTCAGCAAAGGACATATTGGGACTGGGCAGACTAACCTGAACAGGGTACTGCAGTGACTTCAGCCACGTATTCCCCTCTCAAGTGGGGTTGGTGGGCAGTGCCTGGCTTGGGTGATGCCACTGACTAAGTCCCAGGAAGCTAGCCCAAACCAGGTCCCAGTGCCTGGAGGTACACCCTAGCAGTGAAGCCTTTGGTAGGTTGACCTGGTGAGGCGGGCCTAGCATAGGCTGCCTAGCTGTGTCTCCCTAGTACACTGCAGTGGGCTGGAACACCTAGCTGTCACAATTCAAACAGACTGTGGCCAACAAGGAAGGAAGCTGGGCCTCCTATATACGCTTATATATAAGGAACAAAGAATATGGAAGAGGGAGCAACAAGAAAGGGTCCTCCACCCCCAATCCTGAAAAACATGCAATAGCAGACATAGCACCAATAGACATAAAGCACTATCTCCAGAGCCTCGTAGATGAGTTTAGGAATGAAATTATTAATGAACTGAAGCAAGACATAAGCAGAATAGTTAGAGAAATGCTAAGCACCACCCAAGAAAAAAACAGATGGTGGAATGGAAGAACAGAAAAAAAAAAAGGGGAGAATTGTTTGATGGAGAAGATAGAGAAAACATAGAATACGTGAAGCAGGTTCAAAGAGATTACCAGGAAACTAAAAACTCTATCAAAAACTGGCATAACAGCTTGAAAGAAACTAAGGATAGACTATCTGAACTGGAGGTAAGATTTGTAATATGGGAGCATGAAATGAAAAACTTCTTAAAAATAACAAAAAAAAAAAAACAAGCAGCAACAATACAAAGGCTAGACGATGATAAGAGGATCTATAACTTAAGAATTAAGAACATAAGAGAAGAAGTGGGGACACAAACAAATGGACTACAGAAGCTATTCACAGAAATAGTCCAAGATAATTTCCCTAATTTAGCAAATGGTAAAGATACTCAGATATATGAGGCATTCAGGACTCCAGCCACCTACAACCCAAACAGAGCTACACCCAGGCATATAATAATCAAAATTCCAGAAATACAATATAAGAATAGAATATTAAAAGCTGTCAGAGACAAGAAATGGATCACTTACAAGGGAACACCCATCAGAATTACAGCAGACTTCTCAGCACAAACCATCAAATCACAAAGAGCACGGGGGGAAATAATTCAAGCTTTGAAAGATAATAACCTCCAGCCAAGATTGATATATCCTGCACAACTTTCCATAGAAATTAATGGAAAAACAAGGTGCTTCCAAGATAAAGAGGAATTAGGGGAATTTGCAACCATTAATTCAACTCTACAGAGAATGCTGCAGGATAGTCTAAAAAAGAAAAAATACCAAGATGATAAAAATAGTGACAGAGAGGCCACAATGAATGGAGCAGAAAGCGCAGTGAAGAAGACAAACTGACAACAAACGACAGAAAAAGAACTTAACAGAAATGAGGCAGAGAAGATTGGATGGTATAAACAGCTATTTTGGAGAAAACAAGACATCATAATAGCTAGTGCTGATTTAGTATCATCTTGTTTTGAAGTCCCATCAAACTTGTATTATTCTGTCTCCATCAGTCTTAAATGGTTGTATCTTACTGGTTTTTATTATGTATTATAATATAAGCAAAACTTTATAGACAAGGAGATTATACAGAAACCATAGTTCATTTTCTGTTAATTGGTTCTAAATATCCTGTAATAATGGTATCCTCTTGAATGGTTTTATAGTGTCTTGATATGTTTGGTGCTACAGTATACGAAGTTATACTCAAATATTTCAAGGAAAGAGACACTATGGTAACTATTTTTATGTCAGGATATCTTGTGGTGAAACACTATTTTGCCAAATGTTTATGTTTTGACCTGTGCTGTTCTGTTGTTATGCCCTCTTTTATCTCAATCCCCTCTTTTTTATTATTTACTTTTTTATTTTTATCTTTTTAATTAAGGGAAAAATAAATAAAAAATAGCAGGATACATTATAGTAATCTACTTTGATTTTCTATTAAGTTGATTTGAAATCCTATATTGCCCTCTCCATCTTGTTTTGACTGATTTTCTCCTATTCTGCTTTGCTTCATATTACCAAGTTCGAAAGTATAGGCAACAATTGTGAAGACAATAAGATTCATTATGAAGCCCATTCTGGTTGACTATTATCTTTTTTAAAGTCCTGTAATGTCTCCAATGCTTTGGTTTTACTTTTTACTGTTTTGTTCAGTTTTATTATAACTGACAATTCTTCTTAAAATAGCAAGAGGCAGTATAGTAACCATTGTTGATCACCTTGTATTTTGTTTTTACACTACCTATTATGTCCATCCTTTTGATTTGACTGACTCTGTTCTGATATGTCACATTTGGTTTTACTCTCTTCAAAAGAAGTAATAAGAACTGTGGGAGTAATAAAACCCAAAATGTGTAATTGTCATTGTACAAAAAGAAAAGAAAAGAAAGTGCTCTAAAGGTTATAACTGCATATATGTTTAAGTGTATGAGATAGATAACCACATTCCTGAATTTTTTTGATCATTGAACAAAACTGTTTGCACTCTCACTGTTTGAAAGTCCACTTTATATGCTTTAATTTTGTAAGTTGAACAGCTATTTCTAAGATGAGAATATGTAATCTATTAGCTAGTGATTTCTTACTGTTTATTTTTAAATTTTGTATTACTTGTAGCCTTTTTCTATTTTTTCTTTTTCTCCTTAAAAAAAAGAAAAAAAGTTGTATTTTTATACAATGGAGTACTACTCAGCTATAAACAAGGACTACATTGAGATATTTATAAATAAATGGACTCAGCTTGAGACTATACTCATAAGTAAAATAAATCAAACTCACATGTATGAATGCCGAATAGTTTCCCTAATGTAAGAAATGATTCAACTATATAAAAGTATATGGAAATCATGATTCCACATTATGTGGCTTTGAAGCCTTATAAAGTTTTCACTCATTAATTGGAATGGCTTTATTCTGGGCTGTTTGATATTATTGCCTGTGATGAAATGAACAGCTATTTTGAAGAAAACAAGACATCATAAAAGCTAAGTGCTGATTTAGTATCATCTTTTGAAATCCAACCAAACTGTTGCTCTTCTGTCTGTATTGGTTTTATCACTTTGTATCTTACTGGATTTTATTATATGTGATAGCATAAACAAAAAATTCTATAGGCAAAGAGACATTATAGAAACCATTGCTCATTTTCCATTAGCTGGTTCTAAATACCCTGTAATACTTTCACCCACTTAAATGGTTTCACACTGTCTTGATATGCTTAATGCTATAGTATATGAAGTTACATTCAAATATTTCAAGGAAAGAGACACTTTGGTAACTACTATTAAGTCAGGATATCTTGTGGTGAAGCACTAGGTTGCTGAAATTGTCATTCTTTAACCTCTGTTATGTTGTTATGTCCTCTGTTATCTCAATATCCCCCTTATTCATAATTTTTTATTATTTTATTTAATTAAGGGAAAAAATCAAAGAAATTAGCAGGATATATTATAGTAGCTTTTTTGATTTCCTATTAACTTGATTGGAAGCCCTGTATTACTCCCACTATCTTATTTTGACTGATTAGACTCTGTTCCATTCTGTTTCATAATATCCTTTGAGGGTATAGGCAACTACTTTGATGGCAATAAGATTCACTATGATGCCCATTCTGGTTTGACTATTATCTTCTTTTAAGTCCTGTAATGTTTCCAATGTTTAGGTTTTATTGATCTTGTTCTGTATTGTTTTGTTCATTTTTATTATACCTAATAATACAGGCAATTCTTTTTAAGGAAGCAAGAGGCACAATGGTAACCATTTTTGATAATCTTGTATTCTGTTTTTACATCATGTGCTATGTCTATCTTTTGTTTTGACTGACTGCTTTGTTTCATCATATTTGGTTTTATTCTCTTCCAAAAAAAGTAATAAGAACAATTGGAGTAATAAAACCCCAAATGTGTAAATTTTTTTGTAAAGAAGAGAGGGAAAAATATGCTCTAAAGGATACAACTGCAAGTGTGTTTAATTGTGTTAAGATAGATGACCATATTACTGAGTTTTTGTTGGATCATTGAACACAACTGTTTGCAGTCTCACTGTTTGAATGTCCACTTTGTATGCTTTAATCCTGTAACTTGAACAACTATTTCTAAGATGACAATATGTAATCTATTAACCAGTGATTTCTTACCTTTTTTTTGTAATTCTGTATTACTTGTACCCTTATACTGTTTTGTTTTTTTTTTATCCTTTAAATAAAAAAGGGGGTCAATGTTTGCCTTACACACTTGGGGGTTCCTGTATTTGGTGCATCTACATTAATTATTGTTAGTTCTCCCTCTTGAATTATTCCCTGACAAATATATAGTGACCTTTTAAATCTCTTTTTATCATTTTTGGTGTGAAGTTCACCCAGGCTGCCTACAGAATAGCTATCACTGCTTTTTTTTTTTTTTTTTTTTTTTTTTTTTTTTTTTTTTTTTTTGGTTCAGTTGCATGGAATATTGTTTTCCATCCTTTAACTATTAGTCTATGAGTTTCCTTTTGAGTCAGATGGGTTTCTTGTATGCAGTATATTTTTGAGTCCTGTTTTTAAATCTATTCTGTTAACATATTTGTTTAAATTGGTGATTTGAGGCCATTTACATTGATCAGTATAAGTGATATATACTGGTGCAACTGTATCATATTATTTCCCTTTTGTTGGTTACCTGCTCCCCCTCAACCTAGCTTGTTTAATTGCTTGTCTTATCTGGTGTTTTCTTTCTGTTGTTGTCCTGGAAATTGTAGTCATTTTTATCTCTATTTAGTATGTCTTTCAGTACTCTTTCTAGCATTGATTTGGTGGACATGAATTTCTTCAGTTTCTTTGTCATGGAAGTATCTTGTTTCACCATTAAATTTCAAAGAATGTTTTAGAGGGTACATCAATCTGAGTTTAAAGTTGTTTCCTTTCAGGAATTGAAACACTTCACTCTAAGCTTGTCTTAAATTGAGGGTTTGTGTTGAGGGTCTGCCATGATTCTAATTGGCTTTCTTTATACCAAAGTTATGTCTTTTCTCTGACAGCTTTTAGTATTCTATTTTTATGCTGTATGTCTTGAATCTTAATTATTTTATATCTGCGTATAGATTTATTTTTGGTATTACTGCTTGATATTATCACTTATCTGGATATTTGTTTTCCCATATTTGAGAAGTTTTGTGCTTTAACTTCTCTGAACACTTAACTGATGTTGTTTGCATTGACTTCTGCGTCTTCACTGATGCCTAGTAGTCTTTTATTTTTTCCATTTGTATCTTCTTGAGGTTGTTGAATTGTTATTTCATGCTGTCTTTTTATTTTTACAAGTTCTTTCCTTTCATGTGTGCTAGCTGCAATCCTGTCCTCAAGGTCTGAAATTCTATTCTCAGCTTCATTCAAATGGTCTCACCAACTTTCAGTAGAACTTTTTTTTTTAAATTTTATTTTAAAGAGGGTAAAATTAAATATAACAAAACAGAATAGAACAGATCATAATAAAATAATGTAAGAGGCACAGATTTCAAAGGAAGAAAACCAGATATTTTCACTATTGCATTGTCTCTTTTTTCTTCCAAATAGTTGTCTGTATCTTCACATACAATGAATTCATAGAAAACAAAATTGTGTAAAACTGATCAGAATGGGATGATGAGGGCATTTTAGGTCTTCAATACCAGATAATAGGGAAGTCAACAATGGCTACTATAATGTCTCTCATTCTCTTCAAAATAACTGCCCATTCCTTCACACACGTTGAAATCAAATAAACAAACAAAAAACCAGACTAAAATCACTCTGAACAAATAATAATAGTATTGCTGTATTTCACATCATGATGCTATGGAATCAGTACTGTGTGTCTTAGTGTCTCTTTTTCTTCAAAGCAGCTGTTCATTTCATCTTGCATTATGTAATCAATTCTAACAAACTGCTTAGAAGTTCTATGCATGCATGAGTCCCTACATGTATACCTATTCTTTCTGTACTAAAGGAAAACAAAACAAAGCAAAACAAAACAAAACAAATTCCTAGAAAAATATGAAATGAAAAAGGCATATAAACAACAATAGCAAAAAGCCAGAACAGTGACAGTATAGGCCTTGAAAGCAAGATGGTACGAGCATAATTGGAGTTGTTATTTTACATAATCAACTTCAAGAGTTCCTCAGATCACCATGCAATAATATACACAATTGTTCCAAATTTATGAATGTTAACTATTTTGTTCCAAGTACTTATAAAATTTGTAGCACAATCATCTGAGCTATACAAAGATTGCTTGTATAATTTTAGATATTTTTCTCTTCCATTCCCTTTCTTCTTCCTCATTTTCTCTGAGATATTATCCTTTCCCCTTTAAGCAGATTCTTGTCCTTTCACTGTGTTTATTGAGTTTTTTGTATCTTATGTACTCTTACCATTTGTTACAATAGGGAGACTATATGGTATTTAACACACGTAAGTTTGATTTATTTCACTTATGAGTATGCTCTCAAGCTGCATCCACTTACTTATGAATATCTCAATGTGATCATTTTTTATAGTAGAGTAGTAATCTATTGTATAAAAACACTACATTTTTAAATCCTTTCCTCAGTTGATGGGCACTTAGGCAACCTCAGCTTTTTGAGGAATCTCTAGACTAACCTTCACAGTGGTTACAACAACAGTGCGAAACAGTTCCTTTTCCCCCATAGCCTCTCCAGCATTTCTTCTTGGTAATTTTCTTGATCCTGGCTATTCTTTCTGAAGTGAGATGGAACCTCAGTGCTGTTTTAATTTGCATTTCTCTAATGACCAATGATGCTGAACATTTTTTCATGTATTTATTTGCCATTTTGTATTTATTCATCTGAGCATGGTGTATTCATCTCAGATGCCCATTTTTTGATTGGGTCTTTGAATTTTGGGGATCTGTTTTTTTTTTTTTAATTCTTTATATGTTTTAGACAGAAGTCCTTTTTCTGAGGGACTTTTCACTAAGAATTTTTCTCAATTTGTACATTTTCTTTTCACTATTCAGGAGATTTCTTTCAACACACACAAACTCTTTAATAGGACATGGTCCCAGTTGTTGATTCTGTGAAGTATTTCGTGTGCTGTTTGATTCTCGTTCATGAATTCTCTATCTACCCGTATGTCATCAAGATTTCTACCTACTATGTCTTGCAACAAATTTCTTGTTGCTGTTTTAATATTTAGATCTTTGATCCATTTAGACTTTAGTTTAGTACATAGTGATAGGCATGTGTCTAGTTTTAGTTTTCATCATATGGAGAGCCAATTTTTCCAGCATCATTTATTATAGAGACTATCTTAATTCCAGTGGAGGGGTAGGCACCTTTATCAAAGATAAGATGCCTGAGTGCGTTTGTAGTTGTAGTTGTATCTTCTAATCTACTCCACTGATCTTCAGGTCATTTTTATTCCAATACCATGCTAATTTTATTATAGCAGCTTTGTAGTACAACTTCAAGTAAGGGATTTTGATGCCTCCTGTGTTGTCTTTTTTGCTTATGATTGCCTTTTCTATTCTAGGCCTCTTCTAGTTCCAGATGAATTTTAGGAGTGATCTTTCAAGATCTGTGAGGTTTGCTAGTGACATTTTGATTGGGATTGCATTATATCTGTTTAGCAATTTTTGGAGAATTGCCATTTTTACAATGTTTGTTCTTCTTATCCATCAACAAGGAATGTCTTTCCATTTTCTGAGGTCCTCTTCAATTTCTTTTTTCATGGTTTTATAATTTTCCCTGAATAGATCTTTTGCTTCTTTTGTTAGATTAATTCCTTAGTATTTCATTTTCTTGGATTCTATTGTAAAGGGTGTATCTTCTCTTATTTCTCTGTCAGCAGTGTTATTAGTTTACAGTGTACAGAAATGATATTGGTTTTTGAGTGTTGACTTTGTATCCAGCTACACTACTGAATGTATTTATCATGATTACGAGTCTTTCAATGGAATTAGGGGGTCTTCTACGTAGAGTATTGTGTCATCTGCAAATAATGATAGTTTAACTTCTTTTCCTATCCTTACTCCTTTTATTTCTCTCTCTTATCTAATTGTTCTGGCTAGTATTTCCAGGACTATATTGAATAAGAGTGGTGATAATGGACATCTTTGTTTTGTTCCTGATTTTAGGGTAAAGGCTTTAGGTTTTGGCCATTCAATGTAATGCTGGCTGTTGGTTTGTCATAGATGGATTATTATCATATTGAGGTAAATACCATCTATTTCAATTTTATGTAAGGTTTTTACTGTGTGTTGGACCTGATCCAAAGCTTTTTCTGCATTTATAAAGATAATCATGTGGTTCTGATTTTGGCTCTATTGATACATTTATTGATTTGCATATGTTGAACCATCGCAGCATTTCTGGGATGAATCCCACTTGGTCATAATGTATATAATCTTCTTAATGATTTACTGCATTCTGTTTACCAAAATTTTATTGAGAATTTTTGTGTCTATGTTCATTAAGAAGATTGGTCTATAGTTCTCTTTTATTTGGGTCTTTCTCAGGTTTTGGTATTAGACTAATGTTTGCTCTGGCAATGAGTTAGGGAGTGTTGCTTGCTTTCAATTTCATTGAAGAGTTTGAGGATGTTGGCATTAAATATTTTTTGAATTTCTCGCAGAATTCTTCAATGAATCCATCTGAACCTGGGCTTTTCTTTGTTGGTAAGAATTTAGTTACATTTTCAATTTTGTTAATTGAAATCAGGCTACTCAGCAGTTTTACATCCTGATTCAGCTTTGGTACTTCATATGTTTCTAGGAATTGGTCCATTACTTCTGTGTTATCAAGCTTATGAAAGTAGAGGTTTTCAAAATAGGTATTGATTATCTACATTCCTGGATATCTCTTTGAATTTGTTTCGTGAATTCTATTATTTTAATATTGTTCAATCAAGCTTTCCATCATTTTATCATGATCCTATACTTTCTTTTATCTATATCTTATCTAGCTATACAGAGGAACTTCTTTATTGTGGTTGTCATTTCTTTCTTTAATTGAGAGATTATTTCTAATCTGACATCCTCTGTAGCCTCATGGATTTTTTTTTATTTCACTTGCTGTCTTTTCACAAATTTGAGGTGCATGATTTCTGATTTTCTCCATTTTGATATCCTTGATCATGATGGGCAGGACATTTGAGATTGCATTTTGATTTTTCATTTTATCATTTCCAACAATTGGATTAATATTTTGGTCTCTTCAATCTCTCTATTCTCAACAGTCCTTTGTGTGTGTCTTACGGTGCTAATGTATCGTCAGTGTTTGTTCAAATGCTTGGTCCAACAATGAAGGGAAGTGGCCAGTCACTTGAATCCTCCTGCGGGACCTGTTGGATAACTTCTGTATCGCTCCTAGGCTCACTACCCTAGGAGTATTAATGAAATACAACCGTTTGGTCTTATTGTTATTTCAGCCTCAGTGTGTCCAGGCTGCTAGATCTACCTGGCTATTGTGTGCACCTCAACTGGGAATTTATTGTGTCACTGGGTGACACAATACCCTTTTTTATTTCCTCCAGGTTGAAGTAGGCCTTTTGGCATTCTCCTAAACTCACCTGGTGTTCTCTCTATGGAAGATGGACTCATCAACACTCTTGTCAGAGTTGCCAAAGTCCTACAGTGGGGAAGAGTTCACTGCTGCTTCTGTTTACCCACTGAGGTCCTCAATTTGATAGGGAAACTCACCACATTGTCACAAGCCCACTGAATTTCTCTGTTTGGATGAAGAGTTGCTAAGACTCCCATTAGACCTCCAATGTTCTATGTGTTTGAAAGGATCACTAATTATCCATGGGCTGCTATGTCTTTTGGGTGGGGAGGGTGACTAATGATCCTGTCAGTCTCTGAGATCACAGGGCAAGGAAGATGTGAGACCAAGGATCCTGCTATCACCCTAGGTCCATGGAGCAATGGGGACAAGGCCAATGATCCTGCCAACCCCTAGGTCCATGGAATGAGGATGGGGATGAGGCTGACTATTCTGTCAGCTCCTAGATCCAAGGAGTGGGGAGAAGGACCTTGCCAAAACTTTAAAAACTTCATTACTTTCTGTTATAATTCTATAAGGTATAAAAATCATAACTATAATTTATTATGTACACTAAAATTGAAACATTAGTGACTGTCTTTTGATTTTATATAGAGTTACATTGTGCATTCCTTTGTTCTACTTGCCTCTTTGTCAGCCCATTCCCTCTCTTTTTATTTTCAAATACACAGTTTTGTACAATGACTTATGTGTTTATCATTGAAGGACTGGAAAGCAGCACTATACACTTTACTAGTGCATAAATTGAACAGATATCCAGTGACCAAGCAACACCATGAGGAAAACAGTGTCACAGATGGTCACTTTAGCTTAATTTACTTAGGTAGTGACTTACAGACTAAAGAACCAACACTGCAAATTATTCTCTGACTTCATCCATTCATACAATGTGATCTCTGAAATTTGAGTGAGGTTATTGGGGGCATTGTGTTATGTAATACAAGTGTGACAATGGAAATTTCTACAAATGAAGACAACATTGTGGAGTGTTCATATGCGTACAGAATCTTTATCAAAATGTAAGCAACTATTACACAGATTTCAGGAAACCATGAACCATCATTATGATTTTAGCTTTAACAGGCTAATGGTATCTGCTAATGGTATCCTCTTAAAACATGAATTACAACAATGGGGTCAGACTGAACCAAAAGAAAACAAGAGTGAAGGAATAATTGTAACTTACTAACATAATGTCAGAGAAAAGATGTGTATTTAAAATGACTTTTTTTGTTGTTGTGAGACTAATTAGCCTCAGTGACATAGACAAGGTATGTAAGTGTGGCTCTGGAAAGCAAATGTTGTCATATATTTCAATCTCTCTTGTTAGAACCCTCAACTGTCTTCCTACTGAGTGAATATAGGAAAAAATAAGACAGGTAAAAGAAGACATGAAAAATATAACTTAAAAATTGCACTTCAATAAAAGCAATAAGACTGATTAAATATGACATGAATTCATTATTATTTTAAAAAGAATAAATATAATAAAAATAAAACAGAATAAAGCCAATAAAAACAAACTATTTTAAGTGACAAAGGACTTCAAAACAATACAAAATCAACAAAAATGTTATCATAATGCTTTTTGTTGTCTTTAATGTAGCTGCAGATACCTTTAGACATCATAAAAATCAAACAAAACTGAACATAATAGGACCAATAAAAGCAAACCAATTAATGTAGCAAATGACTTCAAAATAAGACAACTGTAAATCCAAAATGGCCACCATAATATATCTTGTTATTTTTGAAATAGCTACCCATGCCATCAGATATATCAAAATCAAACAAAACAAAATATATTAAAACCTTACCCAACAAAAGATTGAAAATGATATAGGTCTTCAAAATGAGATATTAGGGAATTAACAAAGGCTACCACCATCAGAAGGAGAGCCTCCATAAATGTCACTCTGCATACCATTATCCTCTGAATAGATGATCATACCACCTGCCTTAGACTGGCAAGTCAGTGAAACATGAAACACCACAAACATCAAATTGCATTTCACCTCAGTAGCTATCATCACAGGCCATCATGCTTCTCTGGATCAGCCAGTCGCTACAGATGGGGTGATGGGTTTTGGCTCTTCTTGTTTCCCAACCCACACACTGGAAGGGGTTAGGGTCTGACTGTGCCCACAACAGCAGCCTGCACGTGGTCCTCATTCACAGGGAGGGTATGCTTCTTTGTTGACTTCCTATTTTCTTCCCTCGCAGTCTATGAAATGTACAGATTCATGGGGAAACACTGGGTCTGGCTGCTTCCCCAGTGTGAGTAGCTCACATATGGAACTGGTTCACAAGAAGAGCTTGCTTCTTGGTGACTTCTTGTTCTTTTGACACTAATTCCTAATACTAGTTAAAGAAGAAGTTGTTCTCTTGCCATGTTTTATATTTCAAAGTACTATGATATCCAAGTAGGGTTATGATATCCAGGTGGGTTAATATTAAAACCTAGTTCTCCTATTTAAATATCAATATAACTAAACTTCTGAGTGTTCAACAGAACAGGCTTGGAGACCAAAGATATAAAGGACAAAGGACTTAAGACAACAAAAAACATTATGGAATTTACCCTCTAATGTCAGCCATGATGCAGATCATGACAAGGATTTCTGTGAAACAGCTCTGGAACTCCAGTGCATCATCCAACCTCCTGAGTAAGGAGATCATTGGACACCAGAAGACAGTAATCAAAAAATGCACATTCTGCAACAAAGAGGATCACTAAGGAGGAAAATGCTACTCATGCTTTGAAGAGAAGCCACATGATTAAGCTAGACCATGTCTTATCTTTGCAAATAACACAATGGATTGAGGAAAGCTAAGAGCACTAAGAAGCTCTTAACATGCCTTAAAAAATAATCACTAAGTAGTTTTAACTATTACTATACATATATATTATATATATGAATATATGTGTATATATAGTTAATATGCAATAAGTTTAATATTCCTATGTTGACTTGGGCTGAAACATTAAGAAAGTATAAACAAAAAATTAGACTAATAATGTAAAAGACAGAAAAGGCTAGGCTTCATATAAAAAGGGGCCCCAAACACTAGCCCGAAATGGCAATCCCCAGTTGAACTTTTTTTTTTTTTTTTTTTTTTTTTTTTAATTTTTATTTAAGGAGAAAAGAAAAGAAAAAAAAACAGTGAAGGGTACAAGTTATACAGATTTACAGAAGAAAAAAAATGCGCAGTAGGAAATCACTAGTTAATAGATTACATATTGCCATCTTAGAAATAATTGTTCAAGTCACAGAATTAAAGTTTGTAGAGTGGACATTCCAGCAATGATACTGCAAACAGTTCTGTTCAATGATCCATTAGAACTCTGTGATATCATTTTCTGTCTTATACATTTAAATATACATGCAGTTATATAGTTTAGAGCATTTTCTTTTCCTCTCTTTTGTACAGTGACTATTACACATTTTGGGTTTCATTGCTCCCACTGTTCTTATTGCTTTTTTGGAAGAGAGTAAAACCAAATGTGACATGACAGAACAGAATCGGTCAAGTCAAAAGGGTGGATATAATAGATAATATAAAAACATAATACAAGGTGATCAACAATGGTTACCCTAATGCCTCCCGCTATTTCTAATAGAATTGCCTATATCGTTAGTTGTAATACTATTGAACAAAACCGTAAAGGATAAAACCGACAAAACCAAAACATTGGAGATATTGTAGGTCTTCAAAAGTAGATAGAAGTCAACGAGAATGGGCGTTATAATGAATCTCATTATCTTCTCAGCTGATGCCTAAACTTTCGAACCTGATACTATTCAGCAAAACAGAATAGAGGAACCTCAGTCAAAAACAAGATGGTGAGAGTAATACAGGGCTTCAAATTGAGAAAATAGAAAGTCAAAGTGGGTTACTATATTATATCCTGCTATATTTTTCCCTTTAATTAAATGGATAACAATAAAAAAGTATATAATGGAGTGGAGATTGAGAAAAAGAAAAAGAGGGCATAACAGCGAAACAGGGCAGATCAAAACATAACCTTTTAAGCAGAATAGTGTTTCACCACCAGATATTTCCGACTTAAAAATAGTTACCATATTGACTCCCTCCCTGAAGTCCTTGAGTACAACTTCATATACTGTAGCATTAAGTATATCAAAACAATGTAAAACCATTTAAGAGAATGACAGCATTATAGAGTATTTGGAATTGACTAACAGAAAATGAACAATGGTCTCTGTATAATCTCCTTGTCTTTAAAAGGTTTTTGCTTATACTAACGTACATAACAAAATCCAATAAGATACAACCTGGTTAGACCATTGGAGACAGAAGAACAAAAGCTAGATGAGACTTCAAAACAAGATGGTACTGAATCAGCATTACCTATTAAGATGTCATTTTCTCAAAAATAGCTGTTCCTATCATCCAATCTTCTCTGTCTCCTTTCTGTTGAGCTCTTTTTCTGTCAGTAGCTGTCAGTTTGTCTTCTTCATTTTGTTCTCTGCTCCATTCGTTGTGGCCTCCCTGCCACTATTTCTGGGTTCTTTGTATTTTTCTTTTTTTAGAATATCCTGCAATACTTTCTGTAGAGTTGAATTGGTGGTTGCAAATTCCCCCAGTTCCTCTTTATCCTGGAAGCACCTCGTTTTTCCATCAATTTCCAGGGACAGTTGTGCAGGATATCTCAATCTTGGCTGGAGATTATTATCTTTCAAAGCTTGAATTATTTCCCCCCATGCTCTTCGTGATTTGATGGTTTGTGAAGAGAAATCTGCTGTAATTCTGATGGGTGTTCCTTTGTAAGTGATCTGTTTCTTGTCTCTTACAGCTTTTAATATTCTGTTCTTGTATTGAATTTCTGGGATTTTTATTATTATATGCCTGGGTGTTTCTCTGTTAGGGTTGTAGGTAGCTGGGGTCCTGTATGCCTCATACAGCTGAGTATCTTTACCTTTTGCTAAATTAGGAAAATTCTCCTGGATTATTTCTGTGAGTAGCTTTTGTAATTCATTTGTTTGTGTCCCTACTTCTTCTTCTATGTTCTTAATCCTTAAGTGGTGGCTCCTCTTATCATCTTCTTGTCTTTGTATTATTGCTGTTTGTTTCTTTGTTATTTTTAAGAAGTTTTTCATTTCATTCTCCCATATTTCAAGTCTGCCCTCCAGTTCAGATAGTCTGTCCTTAGTTTCTTTCAAGCTGTTATGCCAGTCTTGTATAGACTTATTAATTTCTTGATAGTCCCTTTGAACCTGCTTCACATACTCAATGCTTTCTCTGTTTTCTCCATCAAGCAATTCTCCCCTCTTTTTCTGTTCTTCCATTCCACCATCTGTTTTTTCCTGGGTGGTGTTTAGCATTTCTCTAACTATTCTGCATACTTCTAGCTTCAGATCATTGATAACTTCATTCCTGAATTGGTCTATGAGGCTCTCAATATGGTGCTTAATGTATACTGGTGCGGCGTCCATTATTGCCTGTTTCTCAGGATTGGGGGCCGAGGAGCTTTTTTTGTTGCTTCCCTTCCCCATATTTTTGTTCCTTATAAAATGCAATCTTACAAAGGAGGCCCGGCTTCCCTGCCTGTCAGCCACAGCCTGATCAAATTGCGCTGGCTAGTTGTTCCCGCCCACCGCTGCGCACCAGGGAGTCGGAGGAGGCAGCCTACGCGGAAGTCAGTCGCTCCTCCGGGCCATCGTCCGGCTCTGGGATCTGGGTTAGGCTAGTCTAGCCTAGAGAGTCCGCCAGCAGCGTCACTCAGGCCAGGCACTTTTCTCCAATCCCGTCCGAGAGGGGAATGGCGCCCAGAGAGATCTCCGCTAGAGTCAAACTGTGGTGGGGGGTCAGATTCTCACTCACCTCGCCACCAGTCAGTTTTCGTGTACACCTCTGTCCGTCCTTTTTTTTTTCGACTCCGTTCTCCCGTTCCCAGAGCTCGGCGCTCCCAGAGCTCGGCGCGTCTCTCCTTGCTGAGCCGCTGTGGAGATAGCCGGCCGCCGCACGGCGGGAAATCCAAACCGGTTTCCGATGGCGCGGAGTCGAGCCTCCACACCGAGATTTTTCTGTTCCTATTTTAGCGCCAGGACTGTATTCCAAGTTGGATTCTCTCAGCCCAGTTCGTTCCTGAGTCAGCAGAGCATATCTCTACTGATTCGTGTCTCCCTAGTCCGCATTATTTCTGGCCTCTGAGCCGAACCTTTCAGAGAGCCTCTGGTAGTTGCTGTTGTCTGTCCGCCATGTTCCCCCAGTTGAACTTTTAATATGTGAATTTGCAAGCATAGGAGGTCATGATTCCTGATTCCAGTTTCAGGGGAGGAGAAAATAAAGCAGGACAAGAGATATCAGATAAGTAGAAAGCTGACCTGGAAACTAAGGAGTGTAGAAACCCCAAAGGCATAAATAAATTTGTTGACATTTCAGTGTACTTTGGATTCACTGATGATTATACTCATTGGTTTGTTTCTATTAAGATAGAATTTTGATAAACTATTTTAAAGTATTTGACTTCTAACTTTTATACAGTTTTATATAAATATTTAAAGGACACAAAACTCCTGAAAATTATAAATAGAAAGTTTCATCATGTAATGCTTCAATACATGTATATGTTTTCTAATATTTAAATCTCATTAAACATATCTGAGTCCTCAAATATTTGCCATTTTTTGTGGTGAAATACTCAAAACCCCCCTTTTTTCTAACTTTTTAAAACCTACAGTACATAACTTTTAAACCTACCATACAAACATAAATTTGTTATCTATAACCACATGGCACTATGCAGTAACAGGAAGAACGTTTTCTTTGAGGTGATGCTAATGCTTCATAACCTGAAGGTGGAGTTCACATGACTACATTTTGAAAAGTTCGAAAACTTCACTACAAGGATAGACAATAATATTCCCAAGAAGATCAACAGCAATAGCAAGAATTAGGTCCAATTGTAGACAGTGGCCACCTGAGATGCCCTACCAAAGCACATTTTTCTTTTTAAGGTAATAAGTTTCAACAGTCATTAAATTTTGGAATGCCCCTTTTGGTTTTTCTGAATACCTTGTTAGTACTGAAAAGTCAAGAAGCTCAGGTGATATGAAGAGAGGCTAGAAGAGGAACCCTTTAGTCCTGGATCCTCCATGCTTCCAGGATCAAAGCTCCTTAACAGGCCTTCTCCTTCTTTAATGGCCTTTATTGTGTCTCTGACCTCATTTTCTTATTCATCTTCTTTGAAAGTAAAGCTCCACCATGGTGAACTACATGCACTTCCCAGCATCTATTTCAGTATAAAAACTGCACTCTTTTTCTTGATTGGAGTTTCCTCTTTTTCTTTCTCCTCTTCCCATATAATGGATCTATGTCATTTCGGAATTGGAACTATCCACCGCCGATGTTGTGTGTTTCACCAGGGTTATAGCTTTGTCTCAATCTTTCATTACTAGATGAATATGAGGTTTCAGGAATTGAGGGAGGTAGGACATCCCTACTAGAAAATTATATTCTGAATTGAAGCAGGAGAATTTTATTTTTTGTTAACATAGCAAATTCTTAGGTGCTATTGTTTAGGATTTGTTCGGATCTTTAAAAAAATTGATACTAAACCTGCTCCATTTTGCTTATTCTCTTTCTAAATTTTGTACATATTCATATATTAATCCTATTAGAATCTAACAGCCATAATAATTTATTGTTAGTGCTTACTCCTTTGTGATTTAGTGAGTTTTAATCTTTCATTCCTAAAACTAATTAAGAATAAATTCTGAGGAAAGTTGAATGATTCAAAAATAGCAGGCCACCATCAGGATAACCATCACCAGTAATCATTTCAAGTTCAGGAGGCAACAGCCAACCCTGCCCCCACACCCACTCCAGCCACCATCAAGGACACTTCCTGCCACAGGTGGCAAGCATGGGCTGGAAAAAGACTCAGTCAGCCCTGCACCGGTGTGCCCAATGGCCACGATCATACACACATAGCCAGCACTGGCCAGGCAAAACAAACAGCCAAGCTTTTGAGAAGTTATAGCCAATGTAGGAAGTACCTGGTAGCACACTACCAACTTTTCCAGAAGAACCCAGGAAAGTGTGAAGACAACGAAGCAAAAGGCATTCTCTGGATTCCAGCTTAGCAGAGCAAGTCTGGAGATGTAAACACAGGAGTTTCTTAAATGATGGAAAATGAAGTAAAGAAATAGCTTCATGAGGCTATAAAAGAAATTAGAAATACTAGCTAACGTAAAAGAAGAAATGAAAAATATAATAAAATAATTTTAAGTATCTCTGAAGAAGGCATACATTAAAAAATACCAGACTATAAGAAAATGAGAGAAGCCATGAATGAACAATATAAGACATTTAGAATGTATGAAACAGATTTAAAGAGATACTGAGGAAATTAAAAGCTCCATTGAAAGCTGGCAGAACTAGTTGACAGAAACTGAATACAGACTTTCAGAACTTGAAGACAGGTGTGCAGCTGCAATCATGAAAGGAAAGATTTCCTAAAAAAATAACAAGGAAGCAAGATATAACTACTCAACAGTAAGATGAAACAAAGAAAAATAATTTAGACTCTTGAGTAATTAAACAGAACCTCAGTGCTATTAAGTTTGTGTTTCTCTGATACCCAAAATATTGAACATTTTTTTCATGCTCTAATTTGCCATTTACACTTCTTCTTTTGTGAGATTTTTATTCATTTCAAATGACCACTTTATTAACTCTTCATTTTAGACAGTATTATATCTTTGATTCTTTATGGACTGTTGATAACAGTTATCTGTCCAAGATGTAGCTGCAATCTTTTTCCATTCTATGTCGTGTATCTGTACTGTGTTGGTTGTTTTCTTTGCTGTACAGAAGCTTTTTAAATTGAAACTATGAAATTTGTTGATTTTTTGCCATTTTTTTGTGAAATTGGGGTTCCTAGATTCCTTGCATAAGTGTGTGTCCTCAAGAATTTTATTATTAACTTCCTTGCATATGTGTGTGTCCTCAAAAATTTTATCTATTATCTTCCAGAAGACTGTTTCTGTTTTATTTTATTTTTATTTTTTTCAGTTCAAATATTTATTTATTTATTTTATTATTTTGAAGGAAGTAAGATGCAACAGAACAAGACAGAACAAAGCCAATTGAGACAATGCAGTGAAATTAGTACAGAACATTACAGCAGGTTATCGGGTTAACAGTAATAGGTACCATAGTATATCTTGTTATTTTCATAATAGCTGTCCTTTCAATCAGCTATAGCAAAATCAAACCAAATACAGAACAAGACAGAACTTATCAAAGCAAAGTGTTGAATAGAGCAAGACAATCAATCTGAACAAAGCAAAACAGTGATAACAATATTTGCTTTCAAAGAGATGGTAGAAGGATATCCCCTGTATTTGCTATATTGCATATGGTCAGTCTCCCAAGAGATGCTCAGACTTCTGGCTCCCATTTGCTAGTGGGGGGAATATAGAATGTTTGATTCTCAGCATATGTGCTGCTAGGCTCACAGCTGCTTACCAGGAGATGAGCAAGTTGCTTTCTTTTCCACCTCCCTAAGTTTCAACATGGTGGGATCTTGGGAGATGCTGGCTGGTTCTTGCCCTGGGGTACCTATCACTTGCTCAAGACATTGCTGCTTACCAGGAAGGTGAGCAGGTTGTTCTCTTTCCCAACACCCTAAGTTTTAATATGGCAGGATCTTGGGAGAGGCCAGCTAATTGTTTCCCTGGGGCACCCATGGCTAGCTTGAGCTACACCTGCTTTCCAGGGAGGTGAGAGAGTTTCTTTCTTTCCCAGGACCCTAAGTTCCAACATGGGAGGATTTACGGAGAGGCTAGATGGTTTTCTCCCTTTGGCACTTACTACTTGCTGGGGCCATGGCTGCTTACCAGGGCGTCCATCTGGTTGCTTTCTTTCCCTGTACCCTAAGTTCTAACATGAGCATATCTTGGGAGAAGACAGATGTTTCTTTCCCTGTGGCATCCACTGCTAGCTTGAGCCATGGCTGCTTACCCGGGAGGCTAGTGGGTTGCTTTCTTTCCCAGCACCATAAGTTCCAACATGGCAGGATCTCGGGAGACACTGGTTGATTCTCTCCCTGGACCAAACAAAATAAAGCAGAATAAAGACAATCAAAACAAAACAGTGAAAGTGATACAGAACTTCAAAACAAGACATTCAACAATGGCTACCATAAAGCCTCTTGGTATCTTAAAAATTGCTGCCCCTACAATTGGACACAGTAAAATCAAACAAAACAGAACACAATAAAACCAATCAAAACAGAATATTGAATAAAACAAAACAATAAGCAGAACAAAACAAAACAAAACACTGAGAACAATATTGGATTTCAAAAACAAGGCTTTAGGAAAACTCCCAAATTTACTATGTGTTATTCTCTTAATGGATACTTAGACTACTGGTCTTAAGTCTGCAACTCAATTGTACAATACAAACATTAAGTTGGTTTTATACCTCAATTGCTATCAACTCAGTCTGTAGTTTGAATCAGCAGGTTGCTCACGATAGGGATGAATTGGCTTTTTTCTCCTCCAGGTCGCAGCATGGCTTGTATCAGCTCACAGAAAGGGCAAATTCAGTGTCTGCTTTAATATTTTGGTCTCTTGTTCATTTTAACTTTACTTTAGCACATGGTGAGAGATACTGGTGTAGATTCAATCTGCATCTTAATAATCAACTTTCCCAGAACCATTTGATACGAGGTTGTCTTTTCCCCAGGATATGCTTTGGGCCATTGTCATAAGAAATCAGATGACTGAGTTTGCCTGGAGATTTTTCTTCATTATCTGCTCTCTTCTGTTGTTCCACATTTCTTAATTTAAACCAGGACCAGGCTGTTTGGATCAGTATGCTGTTGTAATGAACTTTCCATCTAAGAGTTTGAGGTCTCTATTTTCTTGTTCTCAGGATTGGTTTTGTATTCTGGGTCTCTTCTAATTTAACATAAATTTTAGGGCTGGTTTTTTTAGTTCTGTGAAGAATGATGTTTTGTTTTTAAATTGAGAGTGTATGAAATCTATATATCATTATTCATAGTATGGCCATTTTGACAACTTTTGTTCTTCTTTTCCATGTATAGTGGTGTTTCTCTACTTATTGACCTCCTATCTGATCTCCTTTTTCAGATTACTGTAATTGTCATTATACAAGTTTTTTATTACCTGACTACAATAATTTCTAGGTTTTGAGTTTTTGACTTATTATGAAATGTACTGTTTTCTTTTTCAATATATTATTATTTATTATTATTATTATTATTATTATTATTATTATTATTTTTGTACTGGGGATCAAACTCATGATCTCATGTTTGCAAGACAGTCACTTGTGCCGCTGAGCTAAATCCTTGGCCTGTGTTCATTTTTAGCTAAATCCTTGGCCTGTGTTCATTTTTAATGTAGAGAAAAGCTGTGGATATTTCTGCATTGGTTTTGTATCCTGGTACTCTGACAAATTTATTTGTTTTAAGTGCTTGTTGATGAGAAGTTTTGAGTCCTGTATGTCAACCAATAAAAATGAAGGATTGATTGCTTCATTTCCTATACATATCTAGTTTATTTTTTTTTCTTGATTCATTTGGCTAATATTTAGTGGTATTTTAAATAGGAGTGGTGATAGGAGACATTGGTGTCTTGTTCCTTATTTAGGAGGAAAATTATAGGTTTCCCTCCATTTAGTACGATGTCAGAAATAGGGTTGACATAAGTGTGGATTTATCCCATTGAGATAAGGTCCTTCTATGAACACCTTTTTGGGGTGTTTTATCACAGTGGCTGCTAGATTTTGTCAAAGGCTCTTCCAATGTATATTAAGATGATGAAATATTTGCTGCTTTTGCCTATGTACTTTATGAGTTACATGAGTTAACAGGTTGTCCCGGCCTGCAGGTAAGTCCACGAAGACCCTAGAGGGGGAGTGGGGATGAAAGGGAAATAAGAAATGCAAGGAATGGAGACAAGATGAAGAATTGCAAACAAGTCTTGTTTATTCAAGGAATGAGTATCAAATATATAGGATATTGGGGAGGAAGGAGTTGGGTTCTGAGATATCAGGGGGTAATTTAGCAACCATGGCAAGACTGAGGGTCATAGGTTAATTCAAATTTTCAAATTTCATACATATAGGCTCATAAAGTAGGCTGATTAGCATAATCCCTAAATAGGCCAAACAAGCTGGGCAAGGTGCTGCTTAACTACCTCCCTCTAGGAGTTAAGTTGGTGTGGCCTGCAGATATAAGGTGGCAGCCAATTACAGGGCTTCCCACACAGGTCATGATGTATGATCATTTTAATTATTTGTTGCATTCTGTTTATCTTAAGATTTTAAAATATGTGTTCATTTCAGAAATTGATTTGCAGTTTTTGTTGTTCTTAATTCCTTGATATTGCTAATAAGATAATGCTAATTCCTTGAAATTTCATTGAAAGATTAGAAGAGTACTGATATTAGATCCTCTTAGAAGTTTTATAGAATCCATCAGTGAATCTGTCAATGTCATGGACTTTTCCTTGTAGGTAGGTAGGTAGGTAGGTAGGTAGGTGTTTCTTTAATTGTCTCAATGTCATTACAGATTATTTGACACCCTAGTAATTTTATATCTTCTCATTTCAGATTTGGTAATTCAGAATTTTTTAGAAGTCTGTTCATTTCTTCTACATGCTATATTATTGGTTTACAAGTTTTTGAAATAGTTACTTGGACTTTTTTGAGTTTCAGGAGTGTCTGTTACCATTTAACCTTCTGATTTCTAATCACAATGATGGAAGTCTTTCATTAGTTTTTTCTGGTTAGTTCAAATAAGTTTCTCTAATTCATTTTGAGAACCAGCTCTTTTACTCATTAATTTTTATAGTTGTTTTAGTCTAAAATTTAATTAATTTCTGCTCCTCATGATTTCTTTTTTTTGGATGTTTTAGATTTTGGTATTGTCATTTGTCTAGAACTATGAAGTGCATCATTTGTTGGGATTGTTTTGATTTTTTTTTTTAATATGGGCATTCATGGCTATAAACTTCCCTCTCAGGACTGCTTTCCCTGTGTTCTATGTGTTCTTGTATTATGTACTGGCAATATCATTTGATTCTAGCAATTGTTTAATTTGTTATTTTATTGTTTCTGTGCCTCATGAAATTTTCAAGATTATATTGTCATGATTTGTATGGTTTCTTTTGCCATTGATATCTAGTTTCATTTCATTGTGCTCAAAAAGTATACAAGGGATGGTATTGATATTATAATATTTATTTTGATAAGCTTTCCACCTTAGATATTCTATAGAGGAGAATATATATTTATTTGTGGGTTTGAACACTATAAAATATTAAGTCCTTTTGTTCTAAGGTACATTTCAGTGCTAATTGTTTTTAACAATTATTCCTCTAGTGAATTTGTTTGTTTTTGAAAGTGGTTCTTCTAGGTCCCTCACTAGAGTTATTTTGGTGTTTATTGAATGTTGCAGGTCAAGTTGTATTTGTTTTAGGCAACTTGGTACACTTATTTATGGTGTATTGATATTTACAATGGTTATCTCTGTCTGCTGAAATATTTCCCTTTACCAGATGCTACAACCTCTTTGTATTTCTTGATAAATTTTGACTTGAACTGTACTTTTTCTGTAAATAGGGTAGGTATTCTTTCGTGCTTTTGGTTCTTATTGCATGGAACATTTGTTTCAAGGCTCTAAATTTTAGTTTATTTTTAAATTTTTTATGAAATGAGTTCCTTGTACTCAATGTATTATTAGGCTTTATTTATTTTTATCTAATTCTCCAAATTCATGTGCATCAGTTGGGTATTCATTTCACTTATACTGACAATTATTACTGAAAGGTATTGAGTGATTCCATTCTTTGCATTGTTTTTCTGTTGCTGATTGATTTATTTTCCCCTTTTGCTTAAGTATTCACTCTGCTTTATTGATCCTGTTAAGGCCTCTGGCCTTGTGGACCTCATTGCTTCTGTCTAGGATATCCTGGATTATCTTCATAATGTTGGTCACATGGTTATATAGTGTGGTGGTTTAGTTAATGGCCAACTGACTGGGAAGGCCCAGCTGAATTGAGTCAGTGTGAGTCAGGGTATAGAAAATCTATATAATGATTGTTGTCAGAACAGATATAAAAGGAGAGCAGGAGGGGAAGATTCGTGCTAATTTCCCTGGAGAATCTTTGTTGGGGCTGATTTTTTGACTGTTCTCATGGGAAGACAGTCCTCACTCTCATTGGAATGTCTACTGCTTTGCACAGGGGAGCTCCGTTCTTAGCTTTCCTCTTGAGCATTGCTCTCTGGCTTCAGTGCAGATACCTCAGTCTTCTGGCACAGATCTTTCACCATTTTGGCCCACACTCTTTGGCCTCTGGTCTCCAAGATTTCATGCAGACCCTTAGTGTTCTGTCCTATAATGTCTGGCTGGATTCCTGCCAGCCATTACCATAGAATCCAGGCCCACAGCTGGATTCTTTGGATCAATAGCATACAAACCAATTTTTTGCACTATTCTGAATTAGACTTCGTGGGCAAATGTTGTAAGATAATGTTGTAAATGTATATGTGCCTCACTAAATCTGGTTTCTTGAAAGCCATTGCTTAATACACAGCTATGAATTTCTGAAGGTGTTCTTTTTCATGGGAGAAAACATTTTGTTTGATTTCAGTAAAAATTTTTATATAGTTTTTGCCAACTTCTGATTTTTCTCTGATTCTTGTTAATCTCGATTTAGTCTTTGCCTCATTTATCAGTTGAATCAACCCCCAGTTGAAACTCTCTTTTGTAGTTTTTGAGCTGTTTCTAAATATGAAAACGTATGTCCTGCATGGATATTATATTTTAGGCACTCTAATTCTGCTACTCTCTCTTTTTGCTGATCAAATCTGATGCCTACACTTTCAATAAAGAATTTATTCACTGAATTTCTTTTTGGTGCCTTTTTTATTGGCTTTAATTCTTTCCTATATTAGTCATTCATATTTTCTATTATAATTGTTAGCTATAACACATCTTTGGGATTTTTATTCGTACATGTTTGTACACATGGTAATTACATTCCTGATGGGGTGTTGATCAGTGGAAATAATACACTTAATTCCTTAACTGTTTTCATGCCCATTTTTCCCCTCCCTACCCCTCCATCCATCTCTTGATTCCCAACCTTATTCCCATCAAGGTTGTGATAGATAATGCTTCAATTCCTTCTGAGGTGTTGGCACATGCACATAACACATCTTCATTCTTTTTGTAAACCCTTTTCTCTACTGGGTAGCAATCACATTGAAGACTGGACTGAGTGTCCATAGTCATGGAATCTGGTTGCCCCAATCTCTCTTTGGCATTGTCCTCATTCAGGATTAGGTCAGTTGGTTACTTCTCACCTGTGGTACCCCTACTGTGGCAAAGCAAATCGGAAAATTTCCTTAGACTCAGTGAGTGGCTCTGTCTTTGTATAGTTGGATGCTGTGATTTGTGTGGTGACCTGCTTGATCGTGTGGGTGAGGGGCATTTCTCCTTCCTTGCAGACCTCTAACTTTTTGTTAACTTCTGCATTGAAAAGTAGAAGACTTCAGATATTTCACTTCATTTGAAGGTATCATCAACCATCAGATCAGTCAATTGGTAGGGTTCTCTGTGGCCATGTTCTGAGGAGAAACAGAATGTATAACCATCTAGGAGTAGAAATATGACTGCACTGAATGCATAGTATGCATCACCTGTGGCACATGGTGCTTCTTGTCCTGTGGACAAGTTGCTAGTGGCTCCCTGCCATCAGTTTTTTTCCTTCAAACTCACTCTTAGTTAAATTCATTATTTCTTTGGTTCATCATCTTTGGACTCATTGAATGGCTTATTGATCATTTTTTTTTTTGCTGTTTTATCATTTTATATATTTCAGTCTTTGGTGTTTGATTTTCTCTCCATCAAAAGTGTTGGATAAGATCTTGGAGAATTTGTTGTTTTTTGAGGCATTTTGTTGACTTGTTTTCTCTTTTGCTCCCCTACCCTGTGTGTGTGAGTGTGTGTGTGTGTGTGTGTGTGTGTGTGTGTGTGTGTGTGTACACTGAAGATTGGTGATCCTTTGGAGTGGAAATATTTTGTTGTTAGTATGGACAACTTATTAGGTACTGTCTGTTGTCCATTGGTATGAACTTCACTCTGTTTGACATTTGAAGTTTATGTACAATTTAACCCTACCCCGTTGAATAGGAACAGAATCAATCTTTGTTTTGGAAGTTGAAAATCCCTATTGATAATATAATATTAGTGTTGATCCATTCTGCCAACCTATTTCTTTGATAGGTGAATTGAGGCCATTTACATTTATGGATGTAACTGATATGTACTGGCTCAACTTTGTCATGTTATGTTCTTGTTCGTTTTCTCCTTTTCCCCCTTGGTTAATTGCTTGTCCTGCCTAGTGGTGTCTTTCTGTTTTTGTTCTGAAGATTGTGGTCATTTTTTTCTCTAGTATATATTTCAATACTCTTTCTAGGGTTGGTTTGGTAGACATCAATTTCTTCAGTTGTTCTTTGTCATGGAAGTAACTTGTTTCTCCATTAGATCTGAAAGACAGTTTTGCTGGATACATCAGTCTGGGTTGAAAGTTGTTTTCTTTCACAGCTTGGAAAACTGCACTCCAAGCTCATCTTAACTTGAGGGTTTGTGCTGAAAAGTCTGCTGTGATTCTGATAGGCTTTCCTTGATGGGTGAGTTGCATCTTTTCTCTAACACTTTTAATGTTCTATTTTATGTTGTATATCTGGGATTCTAATTATTATACATCTGGTTGTAGATTTATGTTGGTTTTGACTGTTTGGCATTCTGTATACTTCACTTATCTGTATATCAGCTTTTTATCCATGTTTGGGGAATTTTCTGGTATTACTTCTGTGAATAATTTACCTATGTTATTTGTGTTGACTCTTATATCTTCACTGATGACTATTAGTCTTATATTGTTTCTCTTGGCATCATCCTGAAGTTGCTGTATTATCATTTCATGCTGCTCTGTTGCTTTAAAAAGTTCTACTCTTTCATGATCGCTAACTGTGATCCTGTTCTCAAGATCTGAAATTGTATCCTCAGCTTCATTTAAACAATCTTGCTAGCCTCAGTAGAATTTTTTATTTCTTGGATATCTCTTTGAATTTGTTTCATAGATTCTGCTTGTTTTCTATATTGTTCATTTAAGGTTTCAATCACTTTCCCATGTTCCTGTTTTTTTTTTTTAAATTTATTTCTTCCTTGGCTATGCTGAGTAACTCTTTTACTAAGGTTGTTATTCTGCCCTTTTTGGTGAAAGTACCCAATATAATCAAAGTGACACCAGGTCACATGCTCATTCCCAAAGCCATTGGGCTCTATTGGGACCTCAGAATTGTTCTCTGCTACTAACATGTAAGGCAGTCAGCAGTGGTTTTATGAGGTCAGTAGTCATCATTTTGTTGAATCCATGCATAGACTGCCCAAATTCTCATATATAGAACTCCAAAATGATTCATTTGCTATTATGGTATTATACATAGCACTGTTTCTAAGGAAGGGACATGCATCATAGCCAGTGGTTCAACAATGAGTTTATGCTTCTGGAATTCACTCCTCTACTCATGTTCCTTATCATGGACAAGCAACTAGATTGGTATAAGTCTTAAATACTCTTTTAAGATGTAAAAAGAGTTACAGTGACATAGAAATGCATTGCATTAGTTGGAGAAATTTCATCAGAAGGCTGAATATACTTCACCTAAGTGTGTATCTGATATATGATTCTCTTTCTTCTATAACAAGGATTCATAGTCTAAGCAATAAAGAAGTAGAAGTAGAATGGCATTTTTCACTGTCACTCCTAGTAAGAAAAAGGCTAATTTTTTTCATCTTGTCCTTACAGCCTTTGCTCAATGGACCTGTAACTATTAGTTCCAGGTAGGGTTATGACTGTACAATGATTCCATTGAACTATGATCAAAGACTTTGCACTGATTATTTTGGGCTTTTCAGGCCTAGATGTTATGATCCATAATATAAAGGCCAAATTGGGCTAATTCTCCACAGTGGTTGTAAGGAAGAGTACATTCAGAGTGCAGGAGGTTCCTTAGGATGACTAATACCAGCATGCCTAGTCATTCAGATCAATGGGTGTCTTAGCTAGTTTCTCACCACTGAAACACAAAGCCCAACACTCACAAATTATCAGTCACTTCAAACAAAAATGGCATGGCAGAGGGAAAACTGCAAATCATAGCTGGCTGAAGCAAAGAGAAAAGGAAGAGGGGAGGTGGGAAGCATGATATGTACCTCATACTGACACTCCTAGTGACCCATTATCAACCAGGCTTCATTGCCTGACTACTTGTCAGGTTTAGCACTCCCATGATTCCACCACCATCTAAAAGCCCCACAACTGAACACATGAGACTTCTGGAGGTCACTGAAGATAACCATAGCAATGGGAAACTATAATGCTTAATGCAGCATGGTTGACAAAAGACCCACATCTTTCATACATGAAGATGTTTCCTCACAGACCAGGAAGCTAGACCTACTGAGATGTTTTCTGAAGAACAAAGGAATATAGTATGGGCAGTAAAATTTAGGTACTAATACTAGCTACGATCACAAGCCAGTTATAGAAAAATTATAACTGTCATGAATATTTTCTTCCTATTTTGTATATTTTTGTGCCTATTAACATGGCTATTAAATATGTATTTTTATTTCTTTCTTTGTAGCATAATGTTCATTTGTTCTTAAACTTTGCTAAATGTGCATGGTATTACATAAGTTAACGCATGTCAGGTGAGGAGTAAAGGTCACTGGAGAAACACTATGTCTTGCATTCTAGGAGGATTTAGTGTGTTTTCATTTGTATGCAGGAGACGTGTACCACATTTGGTATGAATAAGAATTTTCTATTATATTTGGTGTTTAAATACTGTTTCAGGAGATGTAACTATCAAGATTACAAAAGGTGAATTGTGGTATTAACAGTGATATTTCAGTTTGAATAAAAGGGAATTACTAAATTGCAGTTGTGTTTGTGAAAGATTGACATGTGTGCCAATAATCTGAAGTTGGAAAAACATATATGGATTTCAAGGCAAAGATTTGAAAAGGAAAAAAGGAAGTGTTGCCTTGCTTTTATTTTTATTTTTATTTTTTTGCACCTGTCTTCACCATTCCTATGGGCATTGGTGTCTAATTTCTTCAGTCTTCTAGCACAGATTCTTGAGCTTTGAGTGCAGACTCTTTATCCTTCTGATAGAGACCCACACAAGTGACTCTCCTATGAATTTTCAGATTTCCAAATTCGACTACTCCTGGATCCCCACAGAAAGTCATTTTGGAATTTTCTACCTATAATCCAGAAGATGTGTGTTGCTACTCTTCTACTTTTGACCTTAAATGAACCAAACACCTGTATAATTTTTTACATGCTTTATATTGATTTTGTTCCTCTTGAGAACACTAACAGTTATCATATGGATAAGTAGTTTTGAAAATACAGTGGTAAGAAGTGGTAAGAAGAAAACCTGTTCCTCATGTAGTCTTTTCCATATGTTCCAACTTCCCTGGTCTGATTTATTTGATACAGTAATTTTTCTACTTGTGGTTTTCTCTTTTCAAAATTAAGGATGCATCTCTCTCTTATTCTTGGAATGTTTCTTCTGTTGCTTTTAAATGTTTGTTTCTAGACTTGGTGAATTATGACATCAAAGGATTTTTGCTCCATACATTTTATTTGCTGTAGTTCTCCAGTTACATTTGTATAGACTTTGGTTTTTCCCTATTTCTTTTTGTTCTTCCTCTTCTTCTTCTGTTTTAGCACAGTTCTTTCTTTCTTTCTTTCTTTTTTCCTTTGTCTCTTCTTCTTTTTCTTTTACTTGTTCCTCCTTCTCCTCCTCTTCATCCTCTTCCTCTTCTTCTCCTCCTTCTCCTCTGTTCCCATCCTTTCCCTCCCCCTCCCCTTTCTCCTCCTCTTTGTTTTGTTTCTTTCCCATATATCTCTCATTTTTTTCTTTTTTGTGTCCTCTCTCTCTCTCTCTGTCTCTCTCAACTTTTCAATTCTCTCTTTTAGGTTTTAAAGACACACTCATGCAAAAAGAAAAAAGAGAATAAGAAAAAAAGAATTTCCTTACTTTGAGAGTTATGCAGAATCATGAAGGCAAATCAGAGGAATAGGTTGAGAATTCCCTATAAAATAAATCCTCAGAAGACATTTTGTGTTTTATGTGAAAATGAGCTATTTAGATGATAATGGCTGTGCTTTAACCCAGTGTGACATCCTCTACCTAGAGGCAATGAACAGCAAGGGTTCTTCTAACTGCTGCTTCCCATGACACTAAAAGGCTTTTGTGAAATCTTTTTCTTCAAAAGACTAGCCTTGCACTCATATTCTTACTGTGAATTATCCTTTTTTCCTTTCTCTCTATTCATATTTATTTTACTTTATTTTCTTTTCCCACAAAATACTTCAATTTACTGTTATTAAGTATTTATTGTTTTATACTACTGTTTGTAATGTTCAGGAAAAATATGATTGAAATGAACTGATTTGTAAGAATTCATATAATGCAACTGATTGAAATACTTATTTTTTTACTTTTTATGATATTGTGATCACAAAATAACATAAATCCTGAGAAATTAATCTAATTACTTCATTGTAATTCATCTAATTATTGCATTGTAATGTAATTTAATTATATTCATAATTCTAATTACTTCATTCATATATTACAATGCCAATTTCATCTCAGTTTTCAACATTGTATTCCATAATACCTCAATTCTTTCTTATTGAAGTAATTTTTAAAAATAATGTAGTGTTTCACCCTGAACACATACTTTCAATCTTAAAAATGCCTATAACTATTATTAACTGACAAAAGATCGTATTCATTAAATTCATATTCACATACCACAAATTATCTCCAAATATCTTTTGTAATTCTGTTGCAAAATCTAGACCAAACATAAGGAAAATGGCAATTCCCTTTTACTATCCCCTTTTATCACTTTAATTTGTTCATATATGATGTTTGAATTGAATTTCACACTGAACTGCATTCCCAGCCCCTTTTCAATTTTCTTTTATTTTGCACAGGGTCTTGCTAAGTTGCTAGGGCTGGGCTTGAACTTTTCATCTTTCTACCTCTGCCTCCCAGAGTGGTGGAATTTGTAGGAGTGTGCCACAATGTCTGGCTCTTATCACCTCTTTGGACATTGATTTCACTTCTGTACCACTGAGTATTCTATCTTACTACCTTAAAAATAAATATTTCAACAGTATGGCACCTGTAGAAGTATAAAAATTCATACTATCAATCAATAAAAATACCAGTACCAATTCTCAATTAACAAAATGTTCGTACTCAGTAAGCCTGTATTCATCAACAAACTTCAAATCTAAGCTTCCTATTTGATCTAAGCCTTCAGCAGTATTGACCTGAGCCTAAGTTGACTTCTTTCATAAAAGAGAGCCCTCTTTCAACTCTGAGATATCCTCTAATTATTTTTCTGAATTATGAGAGTAATAAGATAGAGTATTTTGCACAGGGCTGGCACAGAATTTTTCAGCAAATGTGAGTGACTGTGGTCATTGCTGTTGACAATGCTTTGTTTAAGGTTGGAACTAAACAAATTCATGGTGCATCTACAACAGAAAATAAAAAGACCAGTATTGCCACGGTGTTGGTCACTGATTCTTCTATCTTGTTCCTGGATGAGCCTATGAATGCTTTAGCCTGGAGCACAGCACATGCTGTGATTTTACTCCTGAAAAGGTAACTGCTACTGGAAGTGTTCTTTCACTTATTTAATACGTAGTTTCTTCTGTGTACTTGACGTTCTTGGTAAGGAGGATGCAACATTGAAAGTGTGAAAGTTCTTTCTTTCTTGCTTGTGGGGACCAGTCAATCAATACAGATGAGAGAAGTACAGGGAGTGGTGGGGATGGTGGTTGTGAGGGCTGATTTGAAAAGCAAAAGTGCCAAAGAAAACCTCAAGACTGTGCCACATGATCTGCAAGCAGAGAAGTGAGACCAGGCTGGATCCAGCAGAAGAGAACTCTGAAGGAACAGGAGGTGTCCCTGTGACCAAGCCAGCCTCCTTTGTGGGGACATCAAGGAGGCCCAAGGGAATGATACCAGTGAATAGGGGAGTAGAGGTTGTTAACTTACTTCTGTTACTAAATACCACAGAATTGGTGGCTAGCAGTAGAAACTAATTTTCTTACAGCTCTGGGGTGTGGAAATCTGATCAAGGTGTCCATAGCATTGTGCTTCTGTTTCCTCTATCACTGCCTGGACATGCCCATCTTCTCTCTTTGAGTGTCTGTCTGTGTCCTTATGTCTGTTAACTGGATCCTACTCAATGCCTCATGTCTGTTAGCTGGACCCTACTCAAAGCCCTGGTTTAGCCTTAATTTCCTGAAGACTATGGAGTTATAATTACTTCTGGACCCATAGTAGACGAACTCAAGAAATACACACCTATGAAAGTGTTCATATACATATATATGAACCATGGAAATACATTGACAATAAATATATTTTATGTGTGTTTTTCTTTGTGCATATAGGTATAATATATGTGTATATTCATGTCGTTTGTGTTTCTGCAGCTCTCTGTATCCAGTCTAGTGTCTCACAATGATACACCACTAAACAGTATTGTCATCTTTCTATGTATTTTCTATTGTGAGAAACACATACACATATGTCTATAATGATTGTACTTCTTCTTAGTATATGTTTATTTAATACCTATCAGCTCATAGTAGTATTTCTGATTGACAACTAAATGCTTATCATTGTTTAGTCTTTGCCCTTTGCCAGTTTCAAATGACTTTAGACAGGGAACACATGGCTCCCATTATCACAGTACTATTGGGGCCCTGGATAAGGAACACAAGTCTCCTGCTCAGATATATGATGAAGGAATGAAACACAGACACGTTATATATTTAGTTGTGAAGGTAACTGGGATTGTCACAGTAGAAGAATGACTAGGACTATGAGGCCTGATGTCCCTGGGCATTATTCTGTGCACAGCTTGATTGTGATAATGGGCTGCAGGAAGTGATGGGTGAACCACTGATGTAGGCAAAGCTCAAAGATTAAGGCTTGAGGATTTGAGGAATAAATCATTTTTTGCAGGAAGTATACAGGCGTCTATCTGGGTTAACTGGTAACCAGTTTATTTGCTAACTGCAGCTAGTCAGTGAGGGAAAGAATTTGCATGTGAGTTAGAAATGTCCTCAGCTGCCTCATTATCTTGCTTTGAGTTGCCAGGATTTCACAGATGTTTGCTGATCTCCGCTTGGCTGTTGTTCATCCCTAAACTGGCCACAGGTCTAGCCATGAGTCTGAAGGCCTAAGACAGACTCAATTTATCTTATACCAATTTATGTATAGTAATCACTGCCTTCTTTGTAAAGCGAGATCCTGGTCCTCAGCAAGTATATTTAGTACCCTGTACAATTAAGGAACTTAATTATTTGTAAAGAAACTGAACTACTTCTTTATACACATTATTGAAATAATTGATCTTCTGGACTGATCCTCTTTGAGACAACACCTTTAGGTACACTGTGTCCTATTCTAAGTGCTTACCAAATGTTTAAAATGAAGCTATTCCTGTCATAAGATAATTTAAGTATAACTTTGTGAAGGGCATTTGGCCATTGTTTCTTCTATCCATAGGAATACATGACTGTGAAGAAGTTCTTCAGCCATATTTCTAGTATAGAATTAAACCCGGGCCTAACTCCAGTCTTGTCCCAGTTAGCTGTGACATTTCAATGAGTCTTGACCTATAATATTATCCTTAAGAGCAATAAAATAATAGTAGTATTCAATAGGTGGCTCCTATGACATAAATGTGAGTATATTTTCTGATTCCCAGGGGTGGTTGTTAATAATCTGGACTTTTTATATATACTACAGAGATTCTATTTCAGTGTCTGGAAAGACTGTTGAAGAATCTGCATTTTAATTAGACTTCTAGTGGATTGTAAACAATTAATGCGGCATACTTCAAGAAATCCTTGTCTTTTTAATAAATCCATTAAAAATTAGTAGCAATTAACAATACAAGGTCATATTTGTAAAAGCAATAAAATTGAACTGAGATCAAATGGTCTAAAATCAGGAATAAAGTGTTGTATCAGGAAATATAAAGATTGGGTGTATAATGGCTGTTGCTTTTTCTCTGAGGATTTCTAAGCACAGGTGAACAATCATCTTCTCCACTTCTCAACCTCATCATTCCATTTTCAAGATTTTTGATAGTCTCACTTTACTGGCTGCAGGAAAGCTAATATTCCAAGGTCCTGCACAGATGGCTGTAGAGCACTTTGCATCAGCGGGTGTGGTTGAGTTCTGTATGCAGTAGATGCCTCATGCAAATAATCCTGGAAGAGTGCAGAGTAGGTCATCAGAGTACTGTTTGACCTTGCACAGACAAACCCAAACTGTAGATTCTACTAATCTGAACCATTTTTGGCCAGTTTAGTACCAGAACTTTTCTTCATTTTGTAGCACGTTTGCTGCTGCGGTCACTTTCTATTTCCAGTCCCATTTGAGTACCTGTGAACCTGTGTGAATTTGTCTCTTGTGCCTGTGTTTGTGTTGCTTCCCAGGTATGATGATGTTTCTTGACAATTTAGTAATTAGTGTGTTGGACTCACAAGCAGTTATTGTAGTACTTTAACATATCTGTTTATTTATTTATTTTTGGTGGGCATGTGGTCCTGAAGACTGAAGGGAAAGCTTGAATATTTAGCAATATTGCTAAAAAGTTTAAAGTTTTTATTTTGAGACAGTGTGTCTCACCAGCTCACTAAGTTGCCCATTCTGACCTCAAACTTGCCATTCTCCTACATCGTTAATCTGAAGAATGCTGCTGTGGGTTTTTCTTGTCTATTTGGAATTAAAGATAGCATGACAAATAAAAATTAGACTTCTGCATTCCGTAGGTGGTGGAGGCATCACTTTTGGCATGTGAACTGCAGTTCCAGTGTTTTCTTGGGGAAATTCAGACTGCGTATACACTCTGCCACTTCTATTTTTCTTTATATATATCATACAGAGAATCACTGAAACATCCCATACATTCTGGAAAGGATAAATGAGTCAGAGGAGAAGAGAAAAGATAAGTTTTGAAGTTCCATCTTCACGTCTCACTTCACCTACCCTCTGATATGAATGCTTTTTATTTCCAAGGTCATCAGCCTTGCCTTTTTAGGTTTCCTTCTTTGTTCTGTAGGTTACAATTGTGAGCCCTACACCAATCCAGTCTTCTTGCTGGATGTCATCAGTTGAGTCTTCATTGCTGTGGAATCAGACAGAGGGGAGGAAGACCATGATTGTATGGGGGTCTGTAAGATTCACAAGATTCACAGAGTTTTATTTAGTTGTGATGGCAGAGATTTAGCAATGTGATACTCATATGAAAATGACTTTGTACATCCTTGGGAATGTAGTCTCTCTCTCTCTCTCTTTTTTTTTTTTTTTTTTTTTTGGTCTTTTTCCTTTTTATCGGTACCGGACTCACGACTGCCTGCTTGCAAGGCAGGTGCTTATGCCGCTGAGCTAAATCCCCAGCCCCCGTCTCTCTCTCTCTCATACATTTAGTAGCTAGTGTGTTTTACTCACAGTCAGTTGTTGTTTCACTTTAACATACCTATTTATTTATTGATTTTATCTCTCTCTCTCTCTCTCTCTCTCTCTCTCTCTCTCTCTCTCTCTCTCTCTCTGTAAGCTCAAGGCCAGCCTGAACTGCACAATGAGACCTTGTTTCAAAAAAATCTATGTATATATGTATATGTATATATATTACAGTATCATATATAATTTTGCATAAGTGTTAGTGGTTTTAATTTACAAATGAGCATTTATAAGCTATCAATTTTAAGAGGAATTGACACAAAATAAATATACTGATAGTTTTCTTGAAAAGCTATTGGAACCGTTTACTGTAGCCTCAAACTTTTTAACTCTCTTTCTCTCTTTCTCTATTTTTTTTTTCTGTCTCAGTCTCAAAGAGTGCTTAACTCTATGGTAGTTTAAAATAGGAAACTTAGAATTTTAACCTTTGCTCAGAATCAAATGAAAGGACCTGAATTTCACAATAACAATTACACATCTGTGCAATGATATGTCTCTCTAAAGTATTAGTATTGAAATGGGAAAAGATTAGCCACCTTGCTATAAGGTTATGAGACTAGTATAATGTGACATTTTAGTGTGCATAGACATGGAAAATCTATCAATTTTTATTCTCTAGATTTACAGACGATTTTTTGGATTTTTTTAGTCTCTATTGCATTGATTTCTTTGTCTCTTTATATGGAGCTACTGAAATATTTATAACTTCCTGCTGATAAACCCTACATCTGTTTTCTGACAGTTTCTTTTTAGGTTGACCTTGTTATATACTACAGTGTTTCAGTACTGGCCATTTACTAGTCGCTGTATTTGGAAGATCTTGCCATGAATGGGTTATATGTTTAAAGATAGTATTGTTGATTTAATGTGCCATGTGTTATTTTTATCAAAACAACTTGGTAGATATAATAGTTGACCATGGAGAGTCCTTTCTATTTGTGTATTACATATTTGACTCCGATTCATTCTATTTTGATAACCACAAACATTTTTCAGAACACAATATGAAATATAGTCCCTAAACATCTTTGAATAGTAACATACTTTGGGACGTTTTAAATAACTTTTAACCACTTTGTTTTCCTATCAAAAGAAGACTGAGACTAGATGTCCAGTGCTCATTTAACCTGCTATGCAATGTTCAGTTTGCTTGAAGGTTTTTTTCATGGTGGAATGAATAACACATTTTCACCTTGTAGAAGCAGGCCTTTCTCTTGACATTCATTGTTCTACCAGTATATCTGAAAAACGACTAAAATAGTTTAATAACTTTGAAACCTGTATGAAGCATCCTATTGATAAAAGCAATATTGTTGGTATATCATAGTTTATATACTGTGTTCTCCTAAAGTAACATGTGTTCAGAAGTGAGGTTTTTGGAAATTGGTAGGATTATGGATTTTTAGAAAGTGATTGCATGATACAGCTTGATGCTAGGAGATCTGGACTGATTAGCAGCAGCCACTGAGATCATGACCTGGAAGAATACGGCTCCCTTCCTACAGCCTCTGTTCTGTCTCTGCTTCCTGTCTACCACAACATGAGCATCTGTTCTGCCAAGGCCCTTCACCCACGTAGTTTCTGTCTTGGAATCAGTTAACTCTGGTTTTTCAGTTATGACATTTTAAAGTTATATGGTGGAATCATATCTCATGTTTTTGTAAACCATGAGTAACTATAAGAATTCCTGCATTGTATTACATCAGGAATTAGTGCTGAAGCCTTAGATACTTTGTGGTTCTTCAGTCTTTTTTATCTTAGAAACAAAGGAGTTGTTTGTGTAGCACCCTTGCGAGTCATCCACAAGACTAAGTAGGTGAAGAATGTAAGCACTGGCAACTCATACATGGTCCTGTGAAATGCAAGCCTCACTAGGATGAGGATGATGGAGAAACAGTGACAGAGGGGTGAAGGCAGCTCTTTATGGTCCTAGGGAAAGCTAGCTGAAACATTTGATTGAAGTTACAATTCCCTTTTCTATGCAATCAACGATTTCCTAGAAATTGGGTAACTGGCATGTAGTTCATTTACAATTCCTTGTGGAAATACCATTGTTTTGTACTTTTAAAAAGTTTAGTACTCATTCAGTTTTTGGAACTGGAGCTCGTGTCAATGTTCTTGTACATGTTAAGCAAGGACTCTTAACTCTGAGCTACTTCATAGCCCTAAAATGCTGTTTAAATTGATCTAATTTTCACTTTCGCCTCCTGAAGTATAAAACTGTGCATTCCAGTGGCATAGAGACGGTGATGTCAGTTTACCTCACAATTCATATTCAGGTAGACTTTATTTTTCTCACACCAGGACCTTCTAGGTACTTTGCTCTTTTGCACTTCATGGCATTCATGACTGCAGTACCTGGGTTGTGCCCTGATCTGGCAGTGCCTGGAAGGACACTGGTGGGGGGGGGGACATTAACTTCTCCAGTAGTCTCCTCTGTTGTCCTGTCAGCTACTCAATGATTAATCAGTTTTCACGTTGTGGTAAGGAACAGTCTAATAAAGTAAACTTTGTATTATCCAGGGATATTTGGTCAACTCATTTAAAATGCTTAGTTCAGTACAGATATCTTTGTGTATCCTAATAGTAAGTAATGTGTAAAAAATGTACTTCTAGTTGAAAATTTTTGGAAATATCATTATTCTGATTATAGGGGGATTTCTTATAACTATCTTTTTCCTTGGGTTGAAAAATGATTGTGTTGAATTCCAGAATAGTTAAGTAGTTTTATCTCTTTATTTAATGAAATTCTGTTACTTTTTTCAAGCTTATTGATAAATATTAATAACTTGAACATAAACAAATGTTTATGTGTGTTAATGTAGTGGGATGAGTTGATGCATGAAAACTGAGCAAAAGCATTTACTTTTTTGTGAAACCTTTATGTATATATGTATTAAATTTAAAGTATGCATACATAAATTTTCAACATTGTTGTGTACTGTTCATTGCATTCACATTGCACACCTGTCTGCACCATTCAACTCTACAACTGTTTTTTATCTTCCAGAAAGATTCTCCCTGTCCAGTATAAGAGTAAATCCCCCATAAAAACCTATTCATACTCCTGATTAATACATTATTCTTTATGTGTCTGAACTTCATTACTCAAGGATCCTGAAATACATGGAGCCAATGAGTATTAAGGTGTGTGTGTGTGTATACGTGTGTATGAATGTGTGTTTTGCTTCTTTCTTTAAACACAATATCCTCAATGTTCACATATTTTAACTTGTCTTTCTTATTTTATTCTTTCTTGAAACTCGGTAATAATACATTGTACTGGGTGGAAATTTAGCTATTAGCAAGTGACTGTGTCTCCCTGAAAATAAAAGAAGACATGATGTTTTTCCTTTGCTTTCTTAACCATTGGCTATAGATAGCATCCATAAAGGCTTTTGGTTCAATCTTTAGCTTAATTGAATGATGTAATCACCTATAAACATGCTGGTAAGGTCCAGGGTCTGAATGAAGTCCAGATCATTGTTGAATGTTTGGAAAACTTCTAACTGTCTAAAACAAAACAAAGCAAAAACAGGAAACATCCACCTAAACAAAATCCTAAGGGAAAAATACACCCCATTTGTATTTGTATAAAATATAATAACGTCAGATCGAGTAAAGAAGGGATATTCCTTTAAAATCTCAATTGCAGATCATGGTGAGTGTGTATACCAGTGTCTGCTTTTCTCTATCGTTTGGTTTTCTCTCCCTCTCCATTTGCCTCAGTGCAGGTCTACATTCTTTCATTGTCTTTGAATGGTTAAATGTTACATCATTTATGAAAATATCTTGTGAGTAGAAAACTGACATAAGCATGTTTAAATAACTGAGGTGACAGAGCCTGGATGTCCGGTGTTGTCAGTGTCTCATAGTTATAGCTAACTGCCTGCAGTGCAGCTCTTTCTGGGGAAAAAGCAGCTCATTATGAGACTAGGGCTGTGGTCTGGGAAGGGCCATCAGAGGATGTTGGACAGCTGATCACATCAAGAATATGGCTAAGCATGCTGTGATGTGCTTTACTGATACTTAAAAATTTTTCTTACACTCTCTTTTCAGTATACTGAAGAAACTTTTCAAAATAGACCACATTTTAGGCCATGAATTTTTAATCAATACATACTTTTAATTTTTTTTTTTGAGACAGAGTTTCACTGTAGTTCAAGCTTGCCTTGAACTCACTGTGTAGCTCAGGACATCCCTGAACTTGTGGCAATGCTCCTATCTCAGGCTTCTGAGTGCTATGATCACAGACATGTGCCACCACACCTGGTCAATACATTTTAAAACCTCAAGCATTCCATAAGATCACAATGAAATCATAGCAAAACAAGTCGCAGAAACCATACATATACTAATAGAATAATAACCTTTTAAATGATCAAATTACTGATGGAATTCAGAGAAATTTAACAGTTTCTAGTAGCAAACTACAGTGGAAATGCTAAATACAAGAATCTGTAGGATATGATAAAATTTCTAAGAGGGGTATTTCTATTTATGAATCCTTACATTACATGAACAGAGCAAGGTCCAAAAAGTAATTGAATTATACATCTCAAGTACCTAGAAAAGAAGAAATAAACCAAACTCCAATCCAGTAGAAGAAAATGATACATACTGTAAAGAAATCAATGAAATTAGAAAGTTTTTTTAGAAAAAGAATCTCCAAACCAAAGATTTGTTTCTTTGAAAGAGTAAAAAAGGTAGATAAATGTTTAGCAAATGTGCTACAAAAAAAGAAGGCCCAAAAGAAAAAAAAATAAAAATCTGAAATTCTAGCAGACACTGCTGAAATTCAGGTCATCAGAAGCATCTTTCCAAATTTAGGTTTCAACAGTTTGGGGAATCTGAAAGAAGTGATTAAATTCCTAGACACATATAAAGTACATAAGGTGAGCCAATGTTACATAAAAATATAAATATATAAATAATAAATGATGAACTTCAAGTTATATAATATACTGCTCTGTGCATAGTTTTGATACGCACAAATTCCAGTACCAATTTTACTGATTAACACCAAGCCCTGAATAGCCTGGTTCCATTTGAGTTATCATAGCTTTTAATAATGATTATTAGTACAAAATACAAGCTTCACTGCTGGATTGTAAATATTTACATTTTAAGTTTATAGATAATCGCTAAATAGCAGTTGTCCGTTATGTTTATTAGCTACCATAAGAATGCAACCATCTGTTTTGGCTTGGTCACTGACATCTACTGTTTAGTTAACACAAAAAACACATTACCTTCTTATCTCTCAGTGATTAAGTTAGATAACATTTTACCATAATATATCATTTTAAATGAGAAATGAAGTCAATAGTAAGAAAGTTACACAAAAAATAATTGTAACATATAAATTATGAATGTACTCATAATAAAAAAGAATAAAGATGCCTTGAATAAAGTGAGTGACAAAATTCTTCATATTAGAGACACTTACAAGAGATATTTAATGATGATCAATGTGCAAAAAGTCACTGAAAACTAATCCATATTTTCAGGATGTATAACAATTTATTAACAGACAGACAATCAATTTAGTTCATTTGAAAAATATACAGCAAAATATGAGAAGAGTGAAGCAACACCTGTCCAAAATACTCTGTAGGTTTTTCTATCAAAAAAAGCACAGCAATGATCAAATATTTTTAGTGTAAATTTCAGAGCCCTGAAGAAATACTGGTGTTACTTTTTATTTCTGTTCAAATTAATAATGACAAAACTAAGTTTTTAATATTTTGTTAAATAGTTTTAAAGCTCAGGGAACAGTTACACTTATTCCTGCTGATCATTCACTTTACTTTGCGTGGGTTCAGCTAACATGGCTATGCTTTTGCCATGAACAACCAGGCAAAATAGTCACAACCACACAGCTGTAGCCCAGCACTTCCTATGTTTTGCAGTGGAAATATTGATCTATATTTCAGTGTTTTAAAAAATATTTATGATATTTCCAAGAAAAAAAACATTAAAATATTTTAAAAAAACCTTAAAATAAGCAATCTATGGCTGGTAGTTTTTTTTTTTTTTTTGTATTTGTGAGAAAATAAATAAGGCTATATAATCTGGGGCAGATAGTGATTTCCTTTTTTGTCACCTGAACTTGAATACACGTAGGGAAAATGCCCATAGATCTTGATTTACTGAGGACCTTGACTTTCTCCATGAAACTTTTCTACAAGAGAATTATTGGAAACCAAAAAATATGTTTGCTATTCATTCAACATGTACTTTGTAAGTGACCATCTTCTAATGGGCACAGGGTTTATAGTAGTTATTATTATAAATGACTGAAGTGCAAAAGGAAAGTATACTAAACTAATGTCTTTTCCAGCTATCTCCCACTAAAGGGGCTACTATAAAAAGTCTTAATCACACTAAACCTGAAAGGAATTAATTTGGATGGCACTTCAGAGAGTATGTCCAGGGAAAGAAAAGCTAAAATTTGATTGACTTTTACAAGACCCCATGGGTAAGTGCCCTGGAACCAAGAAAGTTTTAGCTTTTGAAGATATATTCTTGCAGAGACAGATTTTTCTGGCACAAGAATTATTTTTTAGAGGCATGTGTCTTTCTGGAACATGTCCTACAAGGAGGAGTATTATTATATTGATACAGTACTTTTTTCCTTCCTGTAGCATATCGATGCCTCTGTGTTTGGCCTGTATCATGTAGAGAACTTTATCTGTACCCACTCAATAAATTCAAGAAGGGCCTTATTTACATGGAAACAGAGCCAATATCACCAAGATGGAGATCAAGAACTGATCAAATATGAGGATCAGCAGATTAGAGATGATAAGAAAAATAAGATATTTCTTCTGATCTTGGAGAAGTTTATTTTATTTAGCATCACAGTTTATTAACACTAGAGTAAATGCCCACCTGTTATGAATCTCTCTGTCTTCCTTTCTCCCTCATTCTCCCTCTCTACTTTTTGTCTTTCTTTTTCTTTCTTCCTGTTTCTCAATACATTTCGATATTAGTACTGTTTATTCAAAAATATTGAGCAGCATAGTAAGAGATAAAATGGAATAACTTTATATCAATGTCAAAAGTCAAAGTGATGAGTGAAACAAAACAGATTTGAAAGCAATGATGAAGCTACACTGAATTTTATAAATACTCATGTGCTTATAAATATTTGGCTGAAGTCTTAGCCTAATTTGACATAAGTAGTCTAGGAGGTGACTTGAAAAGAGATTCCCAATTAATTTCATAGTTCATGATATGCATGTGCGTGAAGAAAATGAGAGGACTGGGGTTTTTGCTGTCTAACCCAAAACCTCACACATGCTAGCCACGCACTTTATCAATGAGGTACAGTCCCAACCCTGATGGAAAAACATAAATTTTATTAGGAGAAAATTATTCTAGTTAATTGCTTTTAAAACTATTAACATATTAACACTTATGCTAAAATCTAACATGTGCCTCCATTTGAATATTTATTACAAAGTAATGAAAAGTAAATTCAAAGATGTGGGCACAGGATGATAAGTCTCAGCTACTTGGCAGTCTAAGCCAGTGTGTGCAACATAGCCCAAGGCATTTTAAATGAATCTGTATCAATCTGTAATTATATCTATCTATCTATCTGTACTGTCTATCTAGAAAATAAATTCATGAATAAAATTAAACATGACCTTATGAAAAACTAAACACTTTACCATTAGCTTTGAAATATAAATGATTCAATGCAAAAAGTACCTATGGTAATTTAAGTACCTGTACTGAGACCATAGATAAAAGCTAATACAAAAGCCACCTTGTGTAAGGAAAAGCAAGAATAAGGGCTTCTCAGTGTTATTCCACACAGCAGTGCCAATATGTAACATTTCATTGGTCATAGAGAAAAGTAAACTAACAAAAAATGAATACAAATTCAAAAGTCTCTGTGCTTGTCTCCTGTTTGATGACTTCATTTGATGCAGGAGGAACCTTACTGAGTGATTCCTGTTTATGATGTTCCGGAGAAGCTGATCTTCCCCAAGAATTCTGGATGACTAGAAGATAGTGGTCATAGCTCTAGAAGGTGGCACCACATAGCCAACGGTTTTTATAAAGCATTTTAGTAATATATATAAACAAATTTGTAGAATTAGGATTGATCAGATGTTAAATAAGAGTAAGTAATGTCCATGTCTTTCTAAATTCACTTTTTTGAATTGGTTAATACATTAATCTTTATTAAATAAGCTATTCACATTAGGAAGATGATCCAATAAAACCAAAGGGAAACAAAAGGAAAAGGTACCTTTTCCTAGTAAGAAAAATGTTCGTTAAAATTTTAGTGTTTTTACTTCAGTACAAATGTGCTTATCAGTTGTTGCGTTTTTTTTGTTTGTTTGTTTTTTACATTTTTAACAGATTTTCAGTTGAGAATGAATATTCTGCTGCTGTGTGGACTCTTCTTCAGGAGATAGTTATTAGATCTATGTGGTTTATAATATTATTTAAATCTCCTGTTTCCTTGATGACTTTCTGACTTCTTGCTTTACTTTTGAAAGTAGGTCACTGAAGTCTCCAACTGCTAGTTATGAAATTGTTTTTTAACCCCATTAATTCTATAAGATTTGTTTTGCTAATTTTTAAACTCTGAATCTAGATAGAAATATGTTTATATTTATTATATTTTCCTAATATGTTAGTATTGCTTTCCATATAGTACATGTTACACTATCTCAAATAAAATATTTGAATTCAAAGTCTTTTTGTCTTCTAAAAAATCTGGCTTTCCTATGTTTTTCATTTATATGTTATAATTTTGGACAAACCATTTGAGCTTTTAAATCTAAAGTGTGTTTCATATATATAAATATGTTCTGCTTCTTTATCAGTTTTCAGCTGCTGGATCTATTCGCATCTTTTTTTTTTTTTTTTTTTTTTTTTTTTGAAACAAGCTGGCCTTGGTCTCACTTTGTAACCCAGACTGTTCTCAAACTTGCAATGATGCCCTTGCCTCAGTCTCTTAAGCGCTGGAATTATATGTATGTACAACCACAGCCCTCTTGATTCATTTGTGTTTAACATTATTATTGATATCACTTAATTTATATCTACTAATTTCCTTTTCCTTTTCTTTTTCCCCATTTTGTTCCATTGTTTCCTTTATTATTTGTCTTTTGAGTATTTCCAAGTGTAACATTGTAACATTTCATTTTCTTTAATAAATGATTAGCTTTTCTTGTTTTCTTGATGGTTGCCATAGGATTAATGTACACAGATTAATTAATTAGAAACTAACATATATTAAATTGTTCTGGGTTCACAGAAATATAATTCCTATTTATATTTTACCATCTCACATTTTGTGTTCTGTCCTTCTCTCTCTCTCTCTCTCTCTCTCTATATATATATATATATATATATGTATATAAATATTTAAATATATTATACATAATGTATATATTAGCTTCTACCTATTAATTGTGCAACATTAAACCATTGTAATTGTCACTGACTATATTTTTACATCTAAACAAATGCAAATGAATAAAATACAGACATTAGTAGTATTTGGTATTTTATCCTCATTATTATTTACCATATTTCTTTGTCTCCACAGTTCCCTTTGAATTCAAGTGACCATCTACAGTCATTTTTTTACTGCAATAGGACTTTGTTGCTTGTTTCTTTTGCTAGTTGTTGTCAAATGTGTTACAGGTCTGTTTATATATATATATATATATATATATATATATATATATATATATATATCAGTTTCTCTAAGCAAAGATCTCATATAATTTCATTTTGAGTGAGTTAGGACTGAAAAGAAGAAATATGTAACTGCCCCATTCGACTGATAAGTGATCTCTAGCCGTCGCCATGGCTATCTGTAGCCTCCTTCTTGGCAGCCAGAGGACTGGGGCCCAATCTGTCTGTGTGAAGCCCAGAGATGTCTTGCAAACCGTGGAAACCATAGATTGACAAATTCCTCCACTTGACTGTCAAATGTCATGGAAGGTGGCTTGGTTGTTCTTTACTCTTTTCTGCCACAAAAATGAAGAGGCAGAAGGCCTTGTCCAGCAAGTAGACCAACGGCAGCAGACAGAAGAGGACCTTGAGAAACAGGTAGCTTCTGGGCAGCTCATGTTGTCAGATGTGGGGAAACTGCTTCATCCAGAAATGTCTCTATAAACAAGAAATATCTGAGAAAACTCCTGAGAGAATCTTCTGGCTCTGCATCGAGGCTCGCTATTCTTCAAAAAGGGGAGGAAAAGGAACCCCTACTTCAGAAAGGAGTCTTGAGAGGGCTGCCTACCTCTGCCTGGCAGGCAACATATACAACCTGTAAAGTCATAGAGCTGTGGGAACTGGAAAACAATTAAAGCAAAAGGTAGATGAAACAGCACCTATATGGCTACTATGGCTGTGGTTCAAGGGCTGCTGACCACACGCAGTTAAGCTCACAGAGTTGTCCCAAACAGCCAGCATAGTCAGCATCTGAGTTCAGGTGTGCTGTGCTGTTCATATTCTTTGTAGATTGCTGCTGTGAGGATTTCTTGTCTATTTGGAGTTATGATGGTATGAAAAACAAAAATTAGACCTCTGCATTTAGTAAGTGGTGAAGTCATCATTACTGGCATTGTGTACTGCTTTTCCAATGTTTCCTAGGGGAATTCAGAGAGCACATATACTCTGGCACTTGCATTTTTTCTTGACATATATGACACAGTCACTGAAACATCTTGTATATTCAGGAAAGGATAAATAAGTCAGAGAAGAAAAAAGAAGAGATAGAAAGCGAAGTTTTTAGGTTGCATGTTAACATACCTCCCTTCACCTATTCTGTGATATGAATGCTTTTTATTTCCAAGGGCATCAGCTTTGTCTTCTTGGGTTGTTTATCTTCTTTGATCCATAGGTTACAACTATGAGCCTTACACCAATCCTGCAGACTTCTTTCTGGATGTTATCAATGGTATCATCACTGCTGCAGAATCAGACAGAGAGGAGAAAGACCATGAATGTATGTGGGTCTGTATGATTCAGTTTTACCTCATTATAGTGGCTGAGATTCAGCAATATGATAGCTCATCTGAAGAAGGCTTTGTAAATTTGTGTGAATGCATTCTTTCTTTGTTTCTTTCTTTCCTTTTCTGTCTCTCTCCAATCTGTTGCTATTTGTTTCTTCTTTCTCTCTCTCTATGTTTTTCTTTCTTTCTTTCTTTCTTTCTTTCTTTCTTTCTTTCTTTCTTTCTTTCTTTCTTTCTTTCTTTCTTTCATTCTCTCTCTCCCCCCTCTCTCTTTCTCTCTTCAGATGCTAGATTGAGCATAATTGTGTAACCTTCCAACACTGAGGTATATCCTTGCACTTTCTAGGAATTTTATTTTAGTTCAGGCCTAGACTGCAGTCCAAGTAGCAGTGCTCTTGTCTTAGTCTCCCGAGTTACCAGGGTGTCCGGTGTAGGCCATAATACCTTGGTTAAACTATTGCTCTAATGACAGTCAAGAGGTACAATATTTTCCATTAGTTCTGTTGGTGGTTTTGATATAATTTACAAATGAACTTTTATAAACTACTATATCTTTAACAAGAATTTCTATAAAACTAAGTATGCTCATTCATTGTTTTTATGGAGAAGGATTGAAACCACTTAGCTATTTCCTCAACTTTCTTGTCTCCTTTCCCTCCTGTCTGTCTGTCTGTCTGTCTGTCTGTTTCTGTCAGGTTGATGAAGCATCTTGGTAAATTTCCCAGCCTGTGTTTAGCTTTAAACCCTGCCTCAGTCTGCCACAATGTTTAACCCTACATTATCAAAAAAAAAATACCTGGCCTTTTATCTTTTCAAGGCCTGAGTTTCATATTAACAATTATACATCTGTGCAATAATGCAAGTTTATTTTAAGGATTAATGTTGAAATGGGAAAAAGACAACTGGTTTACTGTATCCATAAAGTGGTGACCCTAGTAAAATATTTAGCATTTGTAGCCATGGAAAATCTAATAATTTTTTATTCTCACACTGTAGAATTGAAGTGTGATACAAGAATGTATCACAATGGAATGTATTGTCATGTCTTTTCTGTAATATTGTTTTATCTCTGTCCACTTTTATAATAAGGTAAGAAGAATGGAGAGTTTTCCATGAGAGATGAGCCAGTCATAGAAAACTTAGCTAAGTTCTATGCTAACTCATCCTTGTACAGAGATACAAAAGCTGCACTAGATCAACTCTTAGATGTTCAGCAAAAAAGGAGCATAACTTTCCAGGAGTTCACCTATGCCACCTTCTTTTGTCACCAACTCAGGTGGATTAGCTGGTGTTCATTTAAAAACTTCTTGGGTGATTTCCAGAGCTATATAATTCAGGTAAGCTGGAGAATTCTTTTCCTTATGTTGCAGAATAGTTTAGTGGGAAAAATTTGGTTTTTACTTATTGTTCTTCAGGATCATTTATCTCCTACCCACGCTTGCATGTCTCGATCATCTCCACTCAATCTGGGATATAAATCCATCAAAAGAACAAGAAAACACAATTATTTTTTAATTCATAAAAGCTGTATTTTTAGAATACCCCAAAATACTTCATACAATCTATGCCAGATAATCAAAGTAGAAGTTTAATTTTGCTTCAGAAAATGTAATAAAGGAAATACTGCTTAATTTGTGTTTTTCTAACAGATATCCTCTTTCATTCACTGATTCACTGTGTGAAACCATTACAAGCTCATGTGCTGCACTTTGGGAACTCATAATAGTGAACACAATGAATAAAAATAAAAATCTCCACTTTTATGAAACTTATTTTTATGATGGCATAACAATTATAATTGAAAAACAAAACATTCCTAATAATAGCATGAACTGTGCTGAAATGTAGAGTAGAGAAGTAGTGTAGAAGGGAGGTGGAGAGGTAAGGAGATCTGAAGAGGAATTTGATTTGCAGTTGAAATTGGACAATGAGGGAACCCAGTGCCCCTGAGTTGATCTGAGGGTGGTGAGGGCTGTGTGCTGCCTGAAAGTTGCATGTTCCTCAATGTACAGTAATTTCTTCCCTGTGTTTAAAAGCTGAACCTTTGGAAAACAATAGATACTTCAAAGAATATGCAATTTATAAACAGATAGGAAATGAATTTAACAATCTCTTTACCAAAGTAATATCATATACTTTTTGTTGGTTCATGAAGATTGATGACTAGCATACTTTGTGGTTTCTCTGTCATCATTAATTGTAATAGCACATAAACTCTAGTTCTAGTTTGCTTTTCTATAATTTAAAAGAGAATTAATTTAGCTGGTTGTTCTTGAGTGCTTGTTTTTATTATCAACCAATAAGTTTCAGTTGAATATTAAGTGATTGCATTTTTTGGTAGTAGTAACATGCTAGAGAGTACTTAACCTGTGCACCATAATTTTCATATTTGAATATTGTTGTCACCCATCATATGGCAGACATTCTGATTATAATCATCCTCTCATTTGCACTACAAGTTTCTGAACCTTGCAATTAGATATTCCTCTAAGAAAAAGACATTTTTGTGTCCCATCAGTCAAGAATATTTTTTTTGTAGAATATATTTAGTGTTCTCCAGAAACAAGTTTGATGAGGCAGGTATATCAAGCTAGTCGCCTATTTTTGAACACTGAGATAATGTAATGAGTTGATTCTTCTTTTATTATCAGACCATGTTTAATGTATATAATGGTCACATTCTTTGTGGGGAGTTATCACATGCATGCAACACAATCTAATTCTTTTTCTACTACCATTCCCTCCCTTCTTCTGCCTTTATCCTTCTCCTGATTTCCTTCTCATGTAAAAATATATATCTCCCTACTTCCCAATGTCTGTCTTCTATTTTCCCTCTTTATTCATATTTTTGGATTTTCACCTAAAAGGAACCATGCAATATTTTAGTTTGCATATTATTTATTTCTCTCAACCTTATGGTCTCAGTGTTTCACACACTGTCTCACAAATGACTCAAGCTTATCTTTCTTTATGCCACAGCAATATTGTATTATATGTAAATATAATGTTTTCTATATCTATTCATCTGTTAGTGGACCTATAGGCCATTTCCAAAATATATCTATTATGAATTTTGCTGATATAAACATGATATAGTGATAAACTATATCACTATAATATGACATTTTTACTACTTTTGGAATCTTTCCTGGGGTATGCAAAAGGTTGTTATTTTTTTGCTCAAAAAGAAGTTTGCATGTGTCTGATCCAAGACTAATATATGGTAGTTCTGGATAGGGGATGGTTAGAACATACCTATTTAGACAGTAGGAATGTGTGTGGTTTGGTTCTGGGTTCTCAAATATCAGGTACAATTCATCCTCTATGTTCCACAGAAAGAATCCTCACAAGATGCAGAGAAGCATCAGTATCTAGAATGAGTGCAGGACCTTGTATCTCCGTGAACTTAGTATAATAACTATTGTTCAGGTTAAACAGTACTAGAATAGTAGTCTTCCAGTAGGAAACCCCTTTTTATAGAGGACCAGATAGTAAATATTTTATTATGCAGGTCCTATATGGTCTTTCTCTCAGGCTGTGGACCCTGATATTTTATTGTGAACACAGTCATAACTCAGTCATAATACATAAGAAAATCAATAAAGTATGTGGTGATAAAATTTTAGACATGGATACTGAATTTTTAATATTTATTTGAGACTGTAAAAATATTATTCTTGATCTCCTTATCTTATTAAAATTGGTAAAATCTATTCTTATCTCATAGCTTAACAAAAATATGTCTAGCGCTCTGGTCACTGGATACTGACTCTAGGGATCGGTTCTTTATTTTATGTTTATATTTTCTCTGTTTTTTTTTTTTTAATTTGGAGGTGTTGAAATGTTTATTAGTTATTCCAGATAAATTTTGCACATTTTTGTTACAGCTTTTGGTTTGTTTTAAATTGTTACATATTTGATGATTTCAGCACTGGTCATTTACCAATGGTTGTATTTGGAAAATCTTCCTTTGTGTTTGTTATCTGTTTAAGGATATTATTGTTCATTTAATGTGTCATGAATTTTTCTGGTCAAATCAATGAGGGAGAAATAATAGTTGACCACATGGAGAGTTCTTTCTATTAGTATATTAAACATTTGACTCTGAATTTATTGAACCAGATACACAAACATCCATCAGAATTGATTATCAGAAATATCATCTAAAATTTTTAAAATAAGAACATATTGGAACATTAACTTTTTATCACTTTTCAATTGCAGCTTTATCAAAAGCAAACTGAGACCATATGCCTAATGCTCACAGCAGTGCCATTTCTTCTGCTGTGAAAGGTTCAGTTTGCCTAAGGGCTTCTTTCACTACGGAATGAATGACACATTTGCACTTTATAAAAGCAGGATTTTCTCATTAAATTCATAGTTTTGCCAGTATATTAAAAACTGACAAAATAGTTTAAAAATTTGAAACCTGTATGACGCTTCCTATAAATAATAGTGATATTGCTAGTATATTGTAGTTTAGGTCTCATGTCCTCCCAGTGTCCCATGCATTCAGAAATGGGGTTTTAGAAAGTGATTGCACAATGGGTTTTAGAAAGACACTGAATGATATAGCTCACTTGATGCGAAGAGAGCTAGTGTGTTCAGCAGTACCCACTAAGTTGATGACCTAGAAGAATACATCTCCCTCCCTTCTGCCTCTGTTCTGTTTATGTTTTCTGACTGCCATAACATGAGCATCTTTCTTCCACCAAGGTCCTTCTCCAGCCTAGGTTCTGTCTTAGATCCAGCTAATCTGGACTCTAAAAAACTATGAGTCAAGGGGCTGGGGATTTAGCTCAGCGGCATAAGCACCTGACTTGCAAGCAGGCGGTCATGAGTTCAATCCCTGGTACCGATAAAAAACGAAAAAGACAAACAACAACAACAACAAACAAACAAACAAAAAACACTTCAAGCTGTGGATGTTAGGTACTGTGTCCTAGTGATGAGAAAGTAATTACAATATGGGATAAGGTATCACGTTTGAATGTAAAAAAAAAAAAATCTAAGGATGGGTAGTGTCTAGTTTGAAGAGTATCATAAAATTTTCTACTACAAAAAATTATATGCCATTGCAAAAATGTGCATACTGCATGATGATAAAGCCATCAGCATTTATCTTGGAAAATTGCTCTGCTGAAATGAAGAAGAGTATATTCAGTGTATAATTAAAATTGCCAGGGTAGGAGAATCACCCTCATTACTATTTGACTATCAAGGGAATTTTTTAAAGGTCATCTCCTGAGTGCAACATTTAAATGTTATCATTTAGACTACGATTTTCACAAGCTACCCTTAAAGACTATTCTGTTGCAATAGTTAAAATTACTTCATGTTTTTACATTTTATTTTAAAGAGGATAAAATTAAACAGAATAAAACAGATCATAAGAAAACAATGTAAGAGACACAGATTTCAAAGCAAGACAACTGCAGATTTTCACTGTCTATCACATTGTCTCTTGTTTTCTTCCAAAGAGTTGTCCATATCTTCGCATACAATGAATTCATACAAAATAGAATAGTATAAAACTGATCAGGACAGGATGATGAAGATATTTTAGGTTTTCAAGACTAGACAATAGGGAAATCAACAATGCCTGCAGTAATATCTTCCATTCTCTTCAAAATAGTTGTCCTTACCTTCACTTACATTGAGGTTAAACAAACAAACAAACAACCAACAGACTCAAATAAGTCTGAACAAAGAATAATGGTATTGCTGGATTTCATATTATGACACTACAGAATCAGCATTGGGTACCCCAGTGTCTCTTTTTCTTAAAAGTAGCTGTTCATTTTCATCGTGCATTATACAAACTTTATATACTGTTTAGAAGTTCTATGCATGCATGAGTCTCTACATGTATACCTATTTATCTGTACTAAAGGGAAAAACAAAACAAGACAAAACAAAAAAATTCCTAGAAAAACATGAAATGAAAAATACATATAAATAATAGCAAAAATTATGCTTGTACTGAATAAATAATTTATTCTTTTCCTGACATTATTCTATTAACAATACTGTGTATGCAGTTTGCGAAGTATCAGTATGAAGGTGGTAGGGTTTTTGAAAAGGAAATGTGAAGCCTGAAATTATTGTACCTGTTGTGATTCATGTTTTTTGCTTTTTTGTAGAGATTTTGGTTTATGGAATATATTTTTGGATTCAGTGGATCTCATCTCCCTTGGTTTCAGTACATCAGTATTCCATATTATGGCCTGATGGTAATTGTGTTTGTCTATCTTTGTGACTGGATTTCCAGGCTGGGAACAACCAAAGTAAACCCTGACCATCTCATTTTCCTGGCCATTGCTCTAAAAAGCAATGGATGAGAAATCCCAACTAGCAGTGGTTAACACAAGCTCAGGGTATTGACTGGAGTTTTCCAGGTCTCCTCACTCTCTGTGAGAGGTAAAGGTTGTTGTAGGTCCCACAGTAAAGACTGACCAATTGAAAAACACATATTGTTGTGTTTTAGTTATATGAAGAAATGAATGAGATGATATGAGACTAGAAAGCATACCTTCTATTTTTACTAAGAATGAACAAAGACCATGTAATGCTCATAATCACATTAGATTTTGCATGCTAATCAATCCCCCAAAATTGGATTCCTTTAAAACTTTAATGTAATATAGTAGATACTACTAAAGACAATATTAAAAAAACACTTTTCCCAGGGCTGGAGATTTAGCTCAGTGGCATAAGCACCTGCCTTGCAATCAGGCAGTCGTGAGTTCTATCCCTGGTACTGATAAACAGATTTAAAAAAAAAAACAAGAAAAAAAAACAAAAAAAACAAAACACTCTTCCTACTTAGAAGAAAAAAGCAAAACAAAATAATTAGAAAAAACAAGAATTAATATACTTGTTTCATAATCTTAAATGAATTGCCAAAATGTAACTCAGAGTACATTGTTATTCTACTCTGTTGTACTTTGTACAGTATTGTTTTGAAAACATGGCTCTTTAACAAAGAAAGGACTAGCAGGAAAAAAGCACAAAACTTTCTCTTCCATGAGGGAAACTACTTGCATAAATGTGTTCCTAGCTTCCATATTGCAGTGAGTTATGATAAAATCAAATAGGAACCAAAGATTATTGCCATAAATCAACATTGTTCATTGAGCACCACTGGTTTCCATACCAATTTTAGTGATTGTGGGTGTGTGATACAGTGAAGAGGGCAGATCTGCAGTAATCTATTCAGTGGTGTCCTTTTTGGCCAGATGAAATCAATCCCCCAAACCCTAGAACACCAATGCTACGGAAATTAGCATAGTTGCTTTCTATGAAAAGGACTATGAGCCTAAAAATTGGTATGTTTTCAAAAAGAAAAAAAATTAACGGACAAAATTGTATTAAATTGCTTAGAAAATTTTTAAAATTTAAAATTTTCACTTTTCTCTAATTCCTACTGTGTTTTAGGCTTTGCAGCACAATGTATTTTTGGGGCAAAAATTTTGTGAAGGACCTAGTGAAACTGAAAATGGTGGCTGTCCAAGCTATGTAATGTAAGTCTGTGATCAGTATCATAATGGACTTGCTTTCTTCTGGATTTTTCTGGAGAAAGGCACTTGGGTTTAAAGCTAGTATAAGTCTTTTCAGTGAACAAATCATCCTGCACCTGACTTACATCTGCACATAAATCATTCTGCACTAATGCATGTGAAATGCTGTACAACTCTTGTGTTTTTTATAGTAAATATTATTTTGAATGTGGAGAAATACTTGGGCTATTCTTTAAAGAGTATTTAGATGTTTTCATGCTCAGTTTAAGTTTTTTGCCTTTTGGGGACTTTTGGGTTTGAAATGGGCTGCTTTGATAGTGAATCAAGGATATACAGTCTCTGGTATCTGTGAGCCCCACGTTATGGGCAAGAGGAGGAGCTAAATGGGAAGCAGCAACAAGAATCTGGAAATTTCCTTTCCTTCAGGAATTAGAAGAGAACATGAAATGAAAATCTGCACAGTTGATTGTGTCTTTGCATGTAGATATCTACATAATGTATCCTATAATGAAACAAAAACATATCTCAAGACCTTGAGTAAGAAATATCATTTCTGCATGACATTTTAATAAAGTTAGATGACCTTCTTTTTAAAATTTTAATGATATTTTTCTTTTCCATGTGTGTTGACAATGCTTGATTCTCATACATAAATTTGTGTGAGAAGAGAGAATATTTCTTTCTGTTTCATGATGTCTTTCAATGCCTGTTGCAAGGAGAATTGCCAGGTTTTGGCTGGAAAGTGTTCTCTTCCTTTATTCTGTTGCTGTTCTCTTAGCTGCTATTATTGCCACAGGCTCAGCTCACAGAAATCAGAGGCTATATGTTTTACTTGACTATCAAAAAAAATCTCAAATGTACTCAAAAGGAGTCATTTTATAATTAATGTCGTGTATAAATCATACTTACAATTGAGACAAATTTCTGTTCTGAATTTTTGGCTATAAAATCCTGTAGGAAGAGTGGTTCTTTTTACCCAACCAACTTCATTAGTTTTGATCTATGTGTGGCAAATTTATAAAAATTCACTGCCCCTTTGTTGGTTGACTGGAAGTGGATAGGAAAAGTGGGAGCAGGGCAGGGGGATTTGCCATAACTTCAGAGTAAAAAGAAGCTGCAGATCATTTTAGTACTGCTAAGTTCCTGGAGATGCACAAGAGCAGGCAATGATTTTGGTTTCTATAGGCATTTTGAGTACAGGAGGCTTTTTATCTGTAGCAGGACAAGTCCGTCCTGCTCTGCATCAACTACAAATTATTTAAATCTGGTACCTGGCCCTGCTGGTTATACCTTGTAGCTGAGTAACTTTGATGCCCATCACTCTTTTTTTTTTTTTTTTTCTTTTTCAAAATTTTATTTTGATGGTAGTAAAATACAGCAGAGCAAGACAGAACAAACAAGTGGAAACAATGCAGTGAAATTGGTACAGAACTTCACAACAGGGTACCATAACAAGTAAGAGGTACCATAGTACATCTCGTTATCTTCACAATAATTTTCCACTCAATAAGTTATAGCATAATCAAACCAAAAAAACATTTAAAAACAAGTCAGAAGAGAATATTGAACAGAGCAAAACAATCATAACAAAGCAAAAGATTACAAACAACATTTGTATTCAAACAGAAGATAGAAGGAAATCCCCCATATTTTCTATATTGCAGACAGTCATATTTCCAAGAGATGCTCAGAACTCCGCTTCCTGTTGCTAACCAGGGGCTGAGCAACTGGGATGTATGTTTCTCAATCCATGCACCAGTAGGCTCACTGGAAATGGTGGCTGGTTCTCCTCCTGGATCCCACCAGGGGTGCTTTCCAGGAAAGCCTGAGAATTATGCCCATCACTCTTGGTGCAAGAGCTGATAGAATGTGATCTCACCAAAGCCCTTATTCCTTCTTTGTTGCCCTACTTTTACGATTCAAAGACCGATTTGAATTTTATGATTACAGGAAATTTGAATTTCCTAGCAAGGATTTTCTAGGATTAATACATATGTCCCCACTATTGCTCATTAGAATAAAATGAAAAATGTTTCATTAATATTTCTTTTGAGGAGAACTTCATTATAGATTTGGAAACAAATAAATCAGAGTAGGCTAGAAAAACAGTGCCACTCTGTAACCATGGCCAAGTTTCTTAAACCTAATTCCATTCCATCTTGAAATGTGTATTATGTCTCTTCTTTGGACTGTTTAGTTACCCAGATATTACCTAGCAAATGGTAAGCATACCTCCACGACTGTTAACTCGTATAAACTGAAATGATAACTATTGTTTGATTAACCTACAAGATTCTTTGTCAAAGAAATACTGATTATACAGAGTGAAATTTAACATATATTAAAACAATTAAGTTATATTCCTTTGTCTTAAATTTCAGATGTACTGGTGAAGAATTCCTGACAAGTCTGGGCATTGATGTCTCCCCTTGGGGTTTATGGAAGAATCACGTGCTTTTGACTGTTGTAATGATTGTCTTCTTCACAATTGCTTTCTTAAAATTATTATTCTTTAAAAACATTTTCAAATTCTGGTAAAATTTAATATGAAATATTTTATCTTTAAAAAAACATTGTGATTTACTTTTAGTGTATGAAGATTTTCTTCTCTCTCTCTCTCTCTCTCTCTCTCTCTCTTTCTTGATATAATATTGTTGTTCAGCAACAATTGTTTTTAATGGAACTATTCACCAAAATAAGAGCAATAAACATTTTGTGAATTTTGGAAAGACCTCAAACCAAAATTTAAAACAATTGTGCACGCTTTATTAAATTGTGTTGTTAGACAATGATGATAAGGAAGTAATGTAATGTATTTAACAGGAAAATTAAAATGGAACTCTAAAAAGTCTTGACAAACTACTAACATCTTTGGTATTCGTTCCATAACTTTCAAATAAATAGGTGGCTTAGAAACACTCCAGTTGTTTTTTTTTTTTTTTTTGGTCTTTTTCGTTTTTATTGGTACCAGGGATTGAACTCACGACTGCCTGCTTGCAAGGCAGGCGCTTATGCCGCTGAGGTAAATCCCCAGCCCCGAAACACTCCAGTTTTAAGAGTCCATGAATCTGTGATCTGAAATTCTTTTTATAAATGATAAATGTATTCTTGCTTGGGAAGAAAATCAAATCAATGTTACTCTAGGATTAAGAAAACGATGTTATAAAATATACTTGATATCATTCTTAAGGCTGGTAGCACTCCTCTCTAGAGAATTGTAATATTTCATGTTTGTGGAAATCATTTGTGCTTGTACCATTTCTGGGACAGTTGACTCTCCTGTAACTCCCCTGAGACACCTTAGTCATTTTCAATTATTGTATCAGAAGGTGTTGAAGAACTTTTCAAGACATATGTCTCATCTTATTGTAGTACCTGAAAAAATTGCCTTCTGAAGAGCTGATCACTGCTGGATTCAGTTATTCCCAAGATCCTTGCCATTCTAGAAATTCTAGACTTGTGGCTTAGTATTATACCTGTCCATATACAAGTATCCCTGCTAACTGTCCCCCACTTTATTTCCATATCATTCTCAATTTGAAAATTCTGTTGAAAGTAAGGGAAGCAAACTGGCCAATGAGAGGACAGAGTTTCAGAACCAGAAATGATGTGGTTCTGAAATGACCAATTAATGAGAGATACCTTAAAAACTAAAAGAACGCATGAAATATGGTTCCAAAAGCAAATATACAGTGGAAAGAGTACTAATATATGATTAAGTGGAAATAATGAAAAATCAGAAGACAAAACAAATGGCATAAAAATACTGTTACCTATAATAGTAGCTGAAAACATTCTGAGTGAGGGAAAAGAATATAACATAGAGATGAAAGAAGCCTATATGACCTGAATAGTCACAAAGAAAAAAGAATCTCTCTGCCACACATCATAGTCAAAAATCTCAGAAATCACATACAGGAACAAAATCTTAGAAGCAGTTAGAGAAAAGCAACAAATAACTTATGAAGGAAGCTTGTCATAACTACAGAAAATTTTTCAACACACAATTTAAAGATCAGGAGGGTTTGGGATGAAGTATTCCAAGCCCTAAAAAATCTCAATATCATTCAAAGGTGATGGAGAATTAAGACACCTTCATGATAAAGAGCATCAAAAGAAACATAACCATCAGAGCTGTACTTCAAAAATTCTCGAGTACCTGAGAAACAGTGAATCTAAAAATGAAAAAGTTCTCATTAAATGAATACTCCAGGTAGTAAGAGCACATTGGTAAAAGGGAAAGATAAGAAATCAGTGGCAGAAATTAATGCAATGACAAAAATAAACCAATAACTATCGATAATAACTGTAAAAGTGAACAGTCTCAATTCACTAATTAAAACACCCACTTGCCAGAATGTATTAAAAACAAAATTCAATCATAAATGGTATAAAAGATGTATTAATCCAAAAATAAGCCCAGGGATTATACATTAATTGATGGAATTAATTGCAACGAAATAAGCAAGTATAGCTATCTTAGGTTCAGACAAAGTGGACTTTAAGCCAAAAATGATCACAAAGGTAAATTTGATTATTAAGTCTATAAGTCTTTTGGTGTCTTCTTTTAGTGTCTTCTTTGTAGAATACCATGTCATCAGACCTTTTAGTGTCTTCTTTGTAGAATATCATGTCATCTGCAAATAATGATAATTACACTACTTCCTTTCCTATCATTATTCCTTTTATTTGTCTGTCTTGTCTAATTGGTCTGTTTAATGTTTTCAGAACTATACTAAATAGGAATGGTGATAGTGGACAGTCTTGTCTTGTTCCTGATTTTAGAGTAAAAGCTTTTGGCTTTTGTTCACTTAGTGTGATGGTTGTTGGTTTGTCATAGATGACTTTTATCAGATTAAGATAAAGACCTCCTATTATACTTTTTTGTAGGATTTTTATAATGAATGAGTGTTGTACTTTGTCAAAAGCTTTTTCTGCGTCTATTGAGATGATCACATGGTTTTTGTCTTTGGTTTTGCTAATATGGTTGATTACATTTATTGATTTGTGTATGTTGTACCATCCCCACATCCCTGGTATGAATCCCACTTGGTCATGGTGTATAATCTTCTTGATGATTTTCTACATTCTGTTTGCCAGTATTTTACTGGCAATTTTTGTATCTATATTCATTATGGAGATTAGTCTGTAGTTTTCTTTTTTTGGATCACTTCTCTGGTTTTGGGATCATGGTAATACTTGCTGCCATAAATGGTTGTGCAAGTATTTTTTCTCTTTCAATTTTCTTAAAGAGTTTCAGCATTAGTGGCATTAGTTACTCTCTAAATATCTTGTAGAATTTCACCATACATTTGTCAGAGCCCGGGCTTATCTTTTTTGGTATATTTTTATTACATTTTCCATTTCTTTGATTGATGCAGGTTTTTTTTTAAATTCTTTTATTTTCTTGAGTGAGTTTGGCAGCTGTGTCTAGGAATCTGTAGATTTTTCTGCTTTCCATTATCTGAATTTATGTTCTCATAGTATGTATTGATGATTTTCTGAATTTCTGTAAGATCTGTTGTGATTTTCCCTTTTTCATTTCTAATTGCTTGAACTAGTGTTTTTTTTTTCTGTCTTTTTCATGAGGTTGGCTAATAGTTTACCAATTTTATTAATTCTTCAGCGAATCAATTTTTCAACTCATTGATCCTTTGTATTTTTTAGACTCAGTTGCAGTAATTTCTGTACTTATCTTTATCATTTCTTTCCTTTTATGAACTTTTATCTTGTCTCATATGTTTTGTTATGTTGTATTGGCATTACCATTTAAGTATATGCACTGCAATTTTGTGTTTAATTTCCTCTGTGACCTATTTGTTGTTCAGGAGTGTGTTGTTTAATTTCCATGTGTTTGTATAGTTTTTGTCATTTCTTTCATCATTGATTTTCAGTTTCATTGTACTATGGTCAACTAGTGTGCAAGGAATGATTTCAATTCCTCCACATTTACTTAAACATGTTTTGTGGGTTAGTATGTGTTCAATTTTGGAGAATATCCCCTGTGCGTCTGACAAGAATGTGTATGTTGATGTTTTAGGATGTAACACTTTGTTTTAGAGTGAAACATTCATTGTTTATTTTTTATCTAGTCAATCTATCTGTTTGCGAGAGTGAGTTATTAAGGTCCACAATGACAACTATGCTTGTTTTTTTTTTAATGTTTGGTAATGTTTGTTTTATGTAGATGGATGCAGCAGTATTTGGTCCATATATATTTATGATTGTTATCTCATCGTCTTGGAGTTTTCCCTTACCAAGTACTTACTGACCTTTTTTGTCTCTCTAGACTGCTTTTTCTTAAAATCTACACTGTCTGAAAATAAAATAGCTAGCCCAGCATTTTTTCTGGATTTCTGTAGCAAGGAAAATTATTTTCCATCCTTTGAATTTCAATCTACGAATCACTTTTTTTGTTAAATATGTTTTTTGAATGCAACATATTGATGGATGTTGTTTCTTGATCCATCCTGTCAGTCTGTTTCTTTTGATTGGTGAGTTGTGACAATGCACATTGATGGCTATAACTGATATATATTGGTTTATGTATTTCATATTGTTTTCCTGTTGTTGGTTCCCAGTCTTTCTCCTCTGTTTAATTGCTCACTCTGCTTGACTGTTTGTTTATATTAGTGTTCATGTGTTTGAGGTCTTCTATATCCTTAAGAACATTCTGTAGTCTTGGTCTGGTTTTCATGAATTAATTCAATTTTCTTGGAAGTATCTTATTTCTTCATCAAATTTGAAAGATAGTTTTACAGGACACATCAATCTGAGTTGAAGACTATTTGCTTTTAGACATCATTCCAAGGTGTCCTTTATTTGAGAGTTTGTGCTGAGTCATCTTCTCTGATTCTGATGGATTTTCTTTGTAGGTGATTTGTTTGTCTTCTCTAGCTGCTTTTAATATTTAATTCCTGTGCTGAATTTCAGGAAACTAGACTTGTTTTTAAAATTTATCAAATGTCACAATTTAGTAGGTAGCATAGTGGGGCTGGAAACTGTATAATCTTTTTTTAAATAAAATTTTAGAGCAAAATCATAAAAAAGGATAACCGAGGCTTTTGGTAAATGGATGGAACTTGAGACCATATTCATAAGTGAAATAAATCAGATTCTCCTGTGTTAAATTTGTAATATCTCCCTGATATAAAAAGCTGAAAGAGTAAATAAGATCCAAAATGTACAATTGACATTATGAAAGTGAAAGTGAAAGAAACTTCTCAAAAAGAAGGTAACCTTGGATAGAGAAAAGGAGTAATGCTGAGTAATATTCTATTGTATAAAAATACCACATTTTTTTTATTCATTCCTCCAATGATGGGCAGTTAGCTTGTATCCAAGATGTAGCTATTACAAATTGTGCTGCTATAAACATGAGTACATACATATTGCTGTGGTATAGTGTTTTTAATTTTTCAGGGAATATACCAGGAAGAGGAAAAGTTGGGCTGAATAGGACTTCTAATCCTAGTTTCTTGAGGACTCTCCAAACTGATTTCTACATTGGTTGTACAAATCTACACTCCCACCTACAGTAGGCAAATATTATCTTTTCCAAGCAGATCTGCCAGCATTTGTTATTGGTTAATTCCTTGATAATAGATATTCTTTCTGGAGTGAGATGGAACCTCAGTGTTGTATTAATTTGCATTTCCTGAATTACCAGTGATGGTGAACATTTCTTCATATATTCATTAATTATTTGTATTTTTCATGTAAGGAGGTGCCATGGCAACGTTGGTCTGCCACCCCTGACACAGAGAGGATTGGTGGAGGACATCTTGGAGTTAGACAGAGCCTGGCACTGCAGTGATGTCAGATAGTCACCCCTGGCACAGAGAGGACTGGTGGAGGACATCTTGGAGTTGGACAGAGCCCAGTGCTGCGGTGATGTCAGTCAGCCACCTCTGGCAGAGTGAACTGGCAGGGTCTGCTAGGGCTGAGCTACACCTCTGATTGGGACCCAATAAGCAGGTACAAAATTGTTGCGACTCTGTGACGTCCACAAGATACAGGCTGACTTGTGGATTGACTGGCTCAGAGGCTCGAGGCTAGCCTGCACTGTCCCTGCAGCCCTGTGTGTATCTCAGATAACATCAAATTGGAAAGGGCAGCAAAACCCCATGCAGCATGCTTGGAAAGACCCTAAACAATATGGAGAGGGCCAGAGACCCCCAGGACACACTAGTCTAAAAGAAACCAGAAACATGACAAGAGATAAAATAAATTAATTAATTAATTAAAAAAAAATCTCCAGCTGCTGAACCTGGGAAAATAAGCCCAGGAGAAGTAAATACCGAAGAGAATCTGTGCAGTAACCATCCAATACTAGACACAGCATCAGTGAATATAAAGAAATACCTTCATGACCTCATAGATGAATTTAAAACTGTACTTCTGATCCAAGTGAGGTAAGATATAAAAAGATTAAAGAAATGATAAGCCCCTCCCAAGAGAACACAGATGGAAGAAGGAGGAAATCAGAGAAGAAAGAGAAACCTTTGATGAAGAATTTGAACTTAACTTAGAGTGCATGAAACAGATCCAAAGAGATTACCAGGAAATTAAAACTCCATTGAAAACTGGCAAAATGCCTTGACAGAAACTAAAGTTAGCCTTTTGAAACTTGAAGAGAGATTTATGATATATGATCGTGAAAGAAAAGACCTCTTAAAAATAATGAGGCACCAGAAAGAAACAATTCATAGGCTAGCAAAAAGATACATAACTTAAGAATAAAGAATGTGAGTGAAGAAGCAAGAGGAACCAAAATGAATTACAAAGAATATTCACTGTCTGCCCTTTATTATTATATAATAATAAAGGAAATACTTCCCAAGCATAGGAACAATAAATGATATCCAGATAAATGAGGCATACAGAATACCAGCCACCTACAACCAAAACAGATCTACACCCAGACATATAATAATTAAGATTCCAGAAATCCACCAAAAGAGCAGAACACCAAAAGCAGCCAGTGAAAAGAAGCAGAATACCTACAATGGGAAAATCATCAAAATAACAACAGACTTATCAACACAAAACTCTCAAATCGAGAAGAGCTTGTGGGGAAATAGTCCAAGCCCTGAAAGAAAATAATTTGCCACCAAGACTGATGTACCCAGAAAAATTCTCTCTCAAAATTAATGGAGAAATAAGATGTTTCTAAGATAAGGAGAAACTCTGGGAGTTCATGGTCACCAACCCAACCCTACAAATAATGCTGAAGGACATTCCAGAGAGAGAGAGTAAAAGGGATACCAGGATTCCAGCAACAGTGGCAGAGAAACCTCAATGAAAAGGGCAGACAGTGAAATGAGGGAGCAAAGTGTACAAGTTATAGCAGTAAAGTGGAGTAGTAGACATGAGGCAGAGATGGTAAGCTATAATCTTTAATATAACCTTGATACACTAAAATAAAATAAAATGGGCAGAGTAGATTAGGAGGCAGGCTCCATCGAGATGCTCTGAATGGGAAATACAGTCAACCCGAAGGATGGTTAATAAATTGAAAGTCAAAGATGAGAAAGCAAAGCTATATGTGACAGGAAACCAGAGAGAAATAGGGACAACTCATCCAGCAGCTGCAGATAGATTGGAAAGCTATGACAATTTTGGGCATTGTAGAACTACACAGCTGGAAGGAAGGAAAATCCTATGACTTTAGTGAGTAAAGGAGTACAGCTCAAGATCAAGCTCAGGGGTAGAAATGTTCAGCACTGAGATAGACAACAGGGTGACCCCCTAATCTAAAAACTAAAGGGACTAGTGGAACCCAAAACATACAAAGCATCCTGAGAAGGGGAAAGTTGAAAAATAGCCTAAAAAAGGAAGGCAGAGGACACTGTTAATAGTGTATCAGGATTTAAATGTCACAGTAATCTTATTGCTCTGTTTAGTTTGATTTTATTTTGTTCCAGTCTGTCCACTCATATCAGATTTGAGGGGCACAGACATCTAACCGAAAAATAGCATGTTATACCATGGTAACTATTCTTAATTTCCTATTAACTTAAACTGAAGCTCTGTATTACTTACATTGTCTTACTATGACTGATCATATTTGAATCTGGTTTGTTAGATTCTGGTCTGTTATTAGAATTTGATATGCTTGATACTATCGAGTCTAAAAGTATAGGCAACTTCTCTGAAGATGATAAGATGTAAAAGATATCCATAACAGTTTTGATTATTAACTACTCTCAAGTCCTACAATGTCCTTAAAGTTGTGTTTTTATAAATATAGCTATGTAATACTATGCTTAACTATATTAAGCCTGATGATGTGGACAAGTCTATTGAAAATAACAAGAAAAAGCTTAGTAACTTGGTAGATCACCTAATATTGTGGTCTTATGTGTCTTTGTCATTGCATTTTTTCTAGGAATTTGTTCTGTTGTCTTGTTATGATCTGTTTTTCCCTATAATACAGAGAGGATAGATATACATGTAGAAATTCACACATGGGAAGAAGTTTTTAAACTATTTATGGGAATAGATTATACAATGAATGATGTATTGAACAAATACTCCTAAGAAGAAGAGACAGTAAGAAATCCAATGCTAATTCTGTGACATTATGATATAAAATCTAGCTATAGTATTATTCACTCTCAGAATGATATTAGTCTATTCTCTTAAGTTCAATTTCAGCATACATAAAGATAAGGACATCTACTATGAAGAGAATGATAGACATCATGGTAGTCATTATTGACTTCCCCAATGTCAGGTCTTGAAGACCTAAAAAGCCTTCATCATCCTGTAATGATTTCATTAGTTCTATAATATGCAGTATGTATTCAACACAACATATCAAAACTCATGGGACAAATGAAAGCAGTTCTAAAACAGAAATTTATACAAATGAGTACCTATATCAAGAATATAGAGCAAACACAAATAGATAACTTAAATGTGAACATTAGTCTCCTAGAAAAAGAAGAGGAGACCAAGCCCAAATCTTAGACACGGGAGGAAATTATAAATATTGGAGCACAACTTAACATATTGGAGACTAAGAAAATAATGCAAAAAATCAATGAATCAAAGATTTGGTTCTTTGAAAGATTAAATAAAATTGATGAACCTTTAGCCAAAAACCTTTAGATAGAACCTTTAAAAAAAAGGAAAGACTCAAATTCACAAAATTAGGAATTAAAGGCCCTACAGAAATCCAAAATACATTGTATACCTACATTGAGAAATTGTGTTGTACTAAGATGGAAAACACAGATGAAATTGACAGATTCCTAGATATATATGAATTTAAAAGGCTGAACCAACAAGATATAAACTAATCCTAAATAAACCAGTGTGGATCAATGAAATTGAAGATGTAATTGAAAACCTAATAACAAAGAAGGTCTCAGGCTCTGAATTTTACAAAAAAATCAGAGAGGAAATAATGCCACTATTTCTCAAACTCTTTAATGAAATTTAAAGGGTAGTAACAGTCTTAAATTTATTCCTGGAAGTATGCATTATACTGGTTGTATATATACTGATTGGAGAGAGACAGAGAGAGAGACAGACAGAGAGAGAGACAGACAGAGAGAGAGACAGAGAGAGAGACAGACAGAGAGAGAGACAGAGAGAAAGAGAGAGAGAGAGAGAGAGAGAGAGAGAGAGAGAGAGAGAGAGAGAGAGAGAGAGAGACAGGGACCCAACTATAAGAAAGAGAACTACAGTTCAGCCTTTTTAATAAACACAGATGCAAAAATTCTCAGTTAGGTCACTGACAAACAGAATGTAGCAAATCATCAAGAAGGTTATACAAGTTAGATTGATCTCAGGGAGGCAAGAATATTCAACATAAATAAAGCAATCAATTTATACACTATAATAACAGAACCAGGAACAAAACACATATGATCATCTCAAAAGATGCAGAAAAAGCTTTTGACAAAGTCCAGCACCTATTCATAAAACTTCATACCTTTCATAAAACTTCCATAGAAAACTGGAAGAGGCTCTTTGTTACAATATGATAAAAAGCCATCTAAAACAAACCAATAGCCAACATCATACTAAATGTACAATAACTGAAAGCTTTATGTCTAAAATCAGGAACAAGAGATAGATGTCCATGGTCTATGCTCATATTCGACATAGTTCTGGAAACTTTAACCTAAGTAAGTAGACAAAAGAAAGAAATGAAAGGAATAATGATAGGAAAGGAAGTTAGGTTATTATTCACAAATGACATGATGCTCTACCTAGAATATTCCAAAAACTCCTCAAAAAACTTCTAGATTTAATAATCAAATTCAGTAGTATAGCTGCATAAAATAAATCAGACAAAAATTGATGGCCTTTCTGTACATCAATAAAAATTCATTGGGAGAGAACTTAGAGATACAATAGCATCCAAAAAATATAGTACATAGGAATCATTCTAATGAAGGATGTGAAGGACTTCTACATTACAAATTACAGTACTCTGAAAAAAGAAAATTGAATCTGATACTCAAAAATGGAAAGACATTCCTTGGTTTTGGGTACAGAGAGCCAATATAGTGAAAATAGACATAAGTCCAAAACTCTTATACAGATTTAATGCAACTTCCATAAAAATTCCAATGGCATATCTCACAGAATTAGAGAAAAATATCTAAAATTCATTTGGAAACAGACGAGGCCTCAAATAGCAACATAAATTATCAGCAAAAAAAGCAAGGCAGGGGCATCACAATTCCTGACTTGAAATTATACTGTGAAGCTACTGGGATATAAATATCATAGTACTGGCAATAAAATGGACCCAAGCATCGATGGAATAGATTAGAAGATGCAGAAACCACTTGAGACATACTAAATTATCTTGTCTTTGACAAAAGTGCCAAAAAATTCTCTAAAAGAAGGTGTCTTTAATAAATGGAGTTAGAAAAATTGATTTTACACATGCCAAAGATTGAAATGGGACCCATTATCTTTCACCATGTTATAAACAAATTTGAAATGGATCACAGTTACAGGTATTAAATCAGAAACATTAATTTTATTGCAAGACATAATAGATGTAACTCTTGAAAATATTGGTGTAGACAAATACTTTAATGAATAAAATTCTGATCACACAGGAACTATCACACACAATCAATAACTGGGATCTCAACTTATTAAAAAGCTTTTTCACAGCAAGAAAAAGTACCAACAGAGTGAAGAGACAACCTAGAATGTGTGAAAAAAATGTTTTCCAGCTCTTCCTCAGACAAGAATTACCATTAAGAACATACGAGGAACTGAACTACTGCACACATAGGAGGGTATGGAGGTGACTACATTATGGTCTGGAAGGCCCAGGTAGCTTTGGAAATTGGGTGCTTGCCCCCATACCAACATGACATTTATGTTTCCCTGGTTACTGAATAAATACTAGGAGTGGATATACTGACTGGTGCTCAACTAGACACCAACGAGGGAGAATTTGAGCTGTAACTTCACATGGTAAAAAATGTAATCCAAGGCCATCTACACCATGCACTGCTGACTCTCCCACAAGCCACGTAGGTTGTGTGCATGAAGCATTATCAGCTGCTTGGTGGTCATGAAGAAATAGGATGGACTATCTTAAAATTGGAAGAAGCAGGGCTGATATACCCTGTTTAGAGCCCTTTTAACTCCCCCCTATTGCCTGTTCAGAAGCCAGATGGGACGTGGAGAATGTGGATTACCAGGAGCTTAATAAAGTGATTGCTCCACTGCATGTAGCAGTGCCTAACATTGCAGACTTCATGGATCATCTCACTCTGAAGCGATTATGTTGAGGATTTGGCTAATGCCTCTTTCTCTGTTACACCTGATAATCAAGATCAATTTTCCTTCACCTGGCAGGGCAGGCAATGGACCTTCCTGGTGTTTCCACAAGGCTATTTACATAGCCCAACTTTGCATAATGACCTGGTGGCCCATATTCTGCACCACTTGATGACATTACGTTAATGTCTGATTGCCTTGCAGATTTGAAAGATGCCAGGCACAACCTGAAGGAAGTTTTATTGATATGCATGTAAGCCATGAACAAAGACAAGTGCTGGGGACCTGGCTTGTATGTCAAATTCTTGGATGTTATCTGGTTGAGTAGATGAAAGTATTTCCTGATGCTGTTTTGATAAAATCCAAGTATACCCCAGACCCATGACAGTACACCAGTTAAAGATATATGTGAACTTGGTAGGGTTCACACCACACCTAGCTACATTGCTGCAACCTTTATACCAGATGATTTGGAACAGTGCTACATGACTGAGCAGGTGTAGAACAAGCTGCTTTTTAGGAACTAAAAAGAGATATTGATGGGTGAGAATCCTATGAGTCATTGGCCCTACAATGCCATTCATTCTAATCATGAGGTTGAATGGCAGTGGGTTTGACTGAGGCTTATGGCAAAAACACAGGGAGTGGAAGCACCCTGTTGGGATTTGGGTACAGTTGTGAAAGGGAACCAACAGTCAAAATTCCCTGGTTGAAAAACAGCATCACTGTACTCTGCTCTGCATACCTGTGGGGAACCATGGGACAGAGAGATGGCCGGGTAATGACATGAACAGCCCATTGTAAGAACGGAGTGACACAAGCCCCACTCTCACATATTGGGGCCTCTTTCTTGGCTAGGCTGTTTGGAAATTGAACTGGGAACAGTTTTGGGATTTGTGATGAACATGGTGCAGGAACTCATCCAGGAGGATGGACTATAGGAATTGATTCCTAATCCCTATGCAAAAGGAAAAGAGGGACCTCCAGCTGATGCTGAATATACCGATGGGTATAGCTGTGACACAGCCCTGCAATAGATGACAGTCTCTGTGCAGCACAGTAGAGAGCTACTTTGGTTTGAAACTGGAACAGGCTGGTCCACCAACTGGCAGAGTTGTGGGCAGTGTGACTACTTATGTTGCATGAATAAGTTCCCCTACATTTGTGCACAGACCGTTGGGTCATCTTTAGGGGACTGGTGCTCTGGTTGCCAGCTTGGGTGATTCAGGACTTGCAGATAGGGCATTGGGGTGCTCACCTATAGAAAGACTTATGGGTATGCAGCCAAAGTACTAACCACATAGTGTATCATGTTTCAGGACATAAGCTCCTCCTCGTGCTGGGGAATAACTTAGCTGATTCATTGACAAGAGTGGCCTCTCTCTAAGGGCTACTTTTGCAGTGAGACCTTGGCTCCATAAGAAACTGGGACATGTGGGACCCCCTACCCTGAAGCTGGGATGGCTCCTGGACTTGACTCCTTCTGAGTCAAAGGCTACAGCAAATAGGATTCCCAGAAAGATAACCACAAAACTTCGTATGATATATGAGTACCCTAGTTACTGCAGCAAATAGGATTATATTGGTAGGTGGATTATAGTGGGCTCCTGCCTTTCTCCCAGGAGCACAGGTATGCTTTGACTGCTGTAGATACAGACATAGGTGTAGCTTTATCTTACCTTGTGCCCTCTTGTGAACAAGCTTACAGAGTTAAGGTTTCACAATGGTTGACTGCTGCATACAAGATTCTGCTAGGAATAGCATCTCACAGGGGAACTCATTTTATAAAGGCACATGTACAACAATGGACTAGAAATAATGATGTCATTTGACACTTTCATGTGCCATACTGGCCACAGGATGCTGGTATAACTGAGAGATACAATGGGATCATGAAAAACAAACTTGTCAATTTGGGTCCAGAGTTTGCTGTGTGGTGCAGGTCTTATCCTAGATGGTTCAGTTACTCAGTGACCAGTCCCAGTGTATGGGTGACAGCCCATTGGATCTCCTCTGAAAGCACAACTGATTCCTCTGCATATTCAATCCAAAGAGCAGGACCCTAAGTCTATGAAAGTGTTCTTAATTCTTCCTGCATTGGAGCCTAGGGACTAGGAAGCTGCTATTGGGATTGGCCTGAAAACTGCCTGGTGGGCAATTTAGTAGTCTTATTGGAACCCTGCAGGGAAAACTGAGACATGCTGTATAAATACAGCCTTAGACTTCAACTTGGCTATTGAAGGCACTGGCGTACATTTTGCCCAGGGCTGGTACCACCTTTCTGAAAAGAGTGATTTTGTGGCTGCTTGACATATTCCTTGGGGTGCGTGAGGGTGGATTGAGCACCAACTCTCTTATCTTTGGTAGCAGCAGGAACCACAGTCCGCTTTTCTAAGCCAAGGGGTAAAAGTAGATACCAGGCACAACCCTATCACAGAACGAATGTGTGGCCTGCTTTCTCCTAGAAAGGTGAGATCTCCCTGATCTCATCTGACCAGAATGAGCCACACTAACAGTACTGTCTCATGGGCACATAAGTTAGCTCATGTGCATCAATAATTGCATCGTTGGGTGTGCACTGAATGGCCCACCGAGGCAGCTGAGGGCCTCCCATGGAGGATCATGCTGGTATCCTTGCTCAATTGGACTGAATGATGACAGCAAAACTGGACTAGCTCTGCCTGAGATCAATAGCACTGGGTCATTGAGGCAATAATCTGAAAAAGCACATCCATCCCACAGGGGCTGGGCCCTGTTATGTACCATCGTTGGATGGGGGTGGATGACTGGGAGATTCTGTGATATTATTGGATGTAGTCCCACTTTGTATTCAAGAAGTGAATACTTCAGTGGGAAATCAAACAGTGGGATAGCTATCCCCCAACTTGTGTAACAGACATTATTAGTAAATGACACAAACAAGTGGTGGGACAGCTATAAGTTTATATATATCATGACCTCTGATTGACCACTGCAGATGCATTATGGATTGTTTGTGATCCCACAGGTTGACCACACCTAACTGTCCATTGGAGAAGATGCTGAGACTGCATATTTCCATATGTTAAGGGCACTATCAGATCCACTCTTAAATACACACCCCACAACTGGGATGCTGTGAATCACAGATGGTACCATTCTAAACAAGTGGCATAGTGATTTTATCCAATGTCCTTGATGCTGCCAGGAGCCCTCCAAATTGAAACCCTGGCTCAACATGTGGCCCAGGCCTTGAATGTTACACGTCAGGCTTTAGCATTGTTCATAGATGAGACTTCTCAGAGGATAAAGATGGTTTTGCAAAACCTCATGGCTCTTGCTTTGCTGACTGCAACACAAGGAGGCATTTCTGCCTTCTTACTCACAAAATGTTGTATTTATATCTTTGATCACCAGACATAGGTGTAAAAATCTTTCACAAGATAGATGCAGAGATTTCTGCTACCCAGGTGCTGCACAAGGATTCCCTTAACGAACAGTGTGAATCCTTGGTATTCAACTGGTACTTGATAGCCCTGTATTGTTGTAATATTTGTGTACATGGGCCAGTATTATGTGCAGCTCACAAAAGGTAACGCATCCTAGACCTTTGAGAGAGCGGAGTGTGGGGAACCGCTCAGACTGCTTCAAAGCTCAGAGTTGTCTAAGGACACCTGAGGACATGATTCTGGTTATCAGTGCAGGTACATGACGGGACTTAATTTTATAGCCATGGTTTAGCAGTGAGTAAATAAACATGCACTGGCTATGGCACGAGGTAAGAATGTAAATATAAGGTAACAACCCATATAAGAACTATAAAATAAAGGCAGGCTGCTCTTGTGCTCTTGCCCTCTTATGCTGTTGTGCTCTTGTGTTCTGCTTGGCTCCATGCTGCATGCTGTTGATGCTGATATGCTGCATATGTGTTTTCTTTACCATTGCTTCTTGACTCTCATACTTTCCTTGGGCTCATGAGTGGGCTGACACCAGGTAGGTATTATTAAACATTGTGTTTTTAAAGTATCCCTATGTTGTTATTTTTAGCCTTATATTTAATAATATATGTATTATCTTAGTTATTTTCCTCAATGCTGGGACAAAATACTTGCCACCTTCAATTTAAGGCACTGGCTTGGTATATGTGAAGCTTAGAGAACACCCCCAGGATTTAAAAAAGAAACATACATGCTAACTCTTCTCAGTGTAATCCTTGGTCAGAAGCTAAAATCTCTTAAAACAATGTTTAAGGTTGGCCAGATATCTATAAAGTCAAGGAGCATTATTTTCACATTCAAACTAAGTGAGTTTAAAATGGATTTGCATTACCAGTCCTGGGTTTTAATAAAATCCTTTCTGCTCTGACATTATTTTAACTAAAAAATGAAGTAAAATTTCCCACATACAAAGCTCTGAGCCCTGCAGGATGATGAGCTTGTCTTTTTCTAACTCCTAATTTCTCTGTAAAGTGCATTCAAGTCTTACACTTGTTATGTTTTTGAGAGAACTGGATATTTTATAGTTAATTTAGGAACTCAAGAAAAAAACTGAAAATTCCTATGGTACTCTAAGTGACACCTACATTGTTAAAATACCTATTTTTGATCATGAAATGAGTTGATGTTCCAAATATGTAACTAAAATATTCAATGCAATTTAAAATACACCAACTGATCATTCTGATGCTTATAATTGAACTGAGTGCAGAGAAGACTTTGGCCTTAGGATCAGTGTGGGCTTTGTATGACTTCTATCTCATTACCAGGGGACTGGTATCTTAGTTAAAGTTTTTCACAGTGTGATTTCTCGCTTCTTATCATTTTCTTTCTCTTTCTGCTTCCTGAGTGCCATGGTTGGGCACTTTTTCCTTCACACTCTGTCTTGTCATCCTCGTTTTGTCTCAGAATCAGGACACCATGGACTACAAATGAGTAAAAGATAAACCTCTTTTCTGTCAAATTACAAATGTTGGAAAGTTACTGTATTAGTAGGTCAGTGTTTCTGGAAATAGTAGTTCAATCATACTTCAAATAAATACTTGAACACTTGGTGCTCAAACACAACCAATGAGAACTGTTATTTCTTGGGATGGCAGACAACTAACCGTGTTATTTACTTTCTTGTTGGGACAAAATACCTGACACACAAAGAGAAAAGATTTATTTTGGCTCACAGTGTATAGAGGTCTCATTCTATACTTAGCTGCTTATAAGGCAAGAAATCTTATCTGATTATCTATTTTTGCCTGGCCACCCATGATTTCTGGAATCTTGGGGGAAATTTTTATTACTGAATAATTCTTGAATGTTGGACATCAATGAAACCAGCACTGTGTGGATGATGTCAAGGTCTTCTGCCAGTGTGAGGAGTAGCCAGGCCCCTTAAATCATGGTTGTAAAGGTGAGCACTCTGAAGTGAATCTCAGGGAACCAGAAAAATTTCAAAATGTCACATAAGATCAGCATGGCAAAGTTTGGAACTAACACGAATTTAGCTAGCAAAAACTGTTCTCAACATGCAAAACATAAATTAAATTACTTTGTAAATTATACTAGAACAAGGTGAACTATCTTTGCTATAAGTTTGTTTTACTTATTTTCTAGAACAAATAAAAATAAGGCAAATTAAAAAACTCAAACCCTGTTTTTCTCTATGTATCTTATATCTATCCATTACTTTAAGCAAAGTCCAATTATGCTCATAAAACTTTTCTATGTTCATTAAATCAAATGTAGCATATTATGCTGAAAAAAGATGAATTCTTGTTACTATCTAGAGCAAAGTAGATTTTTCTTGTACAGTATTTTCAACCATTTTAAAATGTATAGATTTTTGGTATGTGTTGCCTGATATATATATGAATACATATAATATTTCACCCCCTTTGGTGCAGGGACATGAACCTTGGTCCGAAGATGTTTACCAATGAGAAAGTTTCCCTGCCTTTACATATATATATATATATATATATATATATATATATATATATATAATTCCAGAATTGTATATTCAAATTAGTTGTTGTTTCACTTTGCTTGTTCCTGTTCTTTCTCTCTGTTTCACATTTCCTCACGTTATATATGGGGAGTCCGAGAGGGAGAGAGTGAAACAGAGAGAGAGAGAGGTTCCCTCTTGAAAGTTGCCTCCCAGCTTGTTATTAAGGAGCTTTTAAAAACAGGATCTGAAGGAGCTGCCCTAACTGTGACTTACAATAAATCATGAAAAAATATATATTTTCTCATGATTCTTTAAGAGTGGATAAACTGATAGAACGGAAGCTAAAAGAGTGATTAGCTACAAATGGTAGTTATTGAAAAATATACAGTAGGGTATTTTCAATATTATAAAACATGTACCACCAATTACTTTCTCTAGTCTTTTGCTACAACTCTCCTGTATTAGGTGAACAACTAACAAGAATTCCTAGTGTTGATTTAAATAAGTAACTAGTTGTTTGCATGATTTTTCTTTGGTGTGATAAAGCAGAACACATTTCCATGCAAGGACTCATTTCTGAGGCCAGATGTTGGAGTTGAAATTCAGCTGTTCACCTAAACCCATAGTCACTTTTGAGAAACTATGGAGGCTCAGGAAAGCACAAGAAAGTGCATATGGGAGGACTGCTAGGAACAGTACTAAAGACTTTCATGGAAAACTTCAGTTCTTTATTTTACATACTTGGGCACAACCCCTCAGTCAGTGTCCAGGAAAGGGCTATCATCCTTTCACTCTTGGCTTGGGCAAGCCATGTGAGCAGAGCAAGTCTTCATCAGGCAGGGACTCCATTGAAAACAGGGTTGTCTATGTATTTGGAAAATCCAAGCAGGCAAGAGCAATGGGTTTCCCCCTAGTTGCACAGGGAGTCTTTAGGCACTGAGGAGAGAGTGTTGGTTCTGGTCCAATGGGTGGCTCAGCCCCCTGCATACTGGACTCATATCTGGCCCTGACAGGCGTCCCCACCCAAAAAAGTGGCGGAGGAAAACATCTGCACTGCGATGATTCCCAAAAGTGAACCGCGCTCTGTGTACCCTGAGCCCTGGGCTTCCTGTACTGTTTCTTCTGTCCAACCCAGGGAGTCCCACAGCCCAGCACAGAGCACACTACCCTGCCAACCCAAGTTTGCCTGTGGTGAGTACCAGACCTTAGGAGAAGGCCAACGGGCAGTCCCTCAAAGGAAGGTGCTGCAGACTGCATCACTGAGGAGTAGGAGGTCAGAGGGAACCTGCAGCCCCAAAGGAGACAAGGAGATGGGAGGAGGCAGCCAAGAACTGATCATGGAAGCTCTGGGAGGTCTTTGGGATGTCTCACAATTGGAGCAGCTCAACCTGGCACTGCCTGCAGTAGCAGCTACTTGGGAGACCTAGACCTGAGTTTCAGGTAAACCCCAGAGTTTGTGGGCAACTTGGAAGCATAGCACAAAAAACTGTTAACATGAAGAGAGTGCAGCTCAGATGCTTCCTATCATTAGTTTACAAGCTGCTCCGCAGGTACTGTTTACAAGCTTCCATGACTCCTCTCAACTCTTTACAAACTTTACTTAATCAGTGACTGCTGAAACTCTGCCTTTGAGTCATGGTATCCTAAGATTCCAGCTCTTAATTACATAAACCCAGTGAACTGAGTCCAGTAAGTAATTTGCAATGAGTATGTGCTGGGAAATGTATGTGGGATTGTGTGTGTACAGTGAATTAGAAAACAGAGCAGTGCTCACTAGGGATGACTGAGTCTGTGGCTCCTCACAGACTCCTTTCAAAGTGAGTATGAAATAGAAACTCAATTCTCTCTCTTTCTCTGTCTCTCTTTCTCTCTGATTCTCTCTCTCTCTCTCTCTTTCTGTGTAGGTGTGTGTGTTTCTTGAAAATATAACATGGTGCAAGTGATTCTGGGTCTAGCCCATTTAGTAAGTATAACACTCTTGCTTTCCTGCAAATATGTGAAGATAGTTGTAGCTGACATAGGATCAAGAGTAATTTACTCAGAAGGAAAGTTACCACGTTTAAAGGTAAATTTGGTGCTTTGAAGGAATTGATCAATCAGTTTTATTTTCCCAGAACATGAAGTTTGTCCACATTTGCTCCTTTTGCTATAGTTACTGATTTCCTCTTGGTATTTTTCCAAAAATGGGTGTTTTAATAACTACAAAATTTAAAATTCTAATTAAAAATTTTTAATCAATACAAAAACAGCAAACCAGTGGATTGAAAGTCTCTCAATATTTGATATTGCATGTGTTATTTCTGTACATGACAGAAGATATAGAAAACTTCTCCATTTTTCATAAAAATATACAAATTAATAGTAAAAAAATTAGGCATTTTTGAACTAGGCCTTAGATTTTTTTCAGTAATTTCCTTAAAATACATTCTCTTGTAGCACAAAAAATTAAAATATCACACACACATGCAAAAATCTATCTCTGAACTTAACATCATTAAGTAATTACAGTGTATATATGAAGCATGTCAAGTGATAATAAACATGATAAGTAGAAGATAAACTACAACCTAGGGTGGAAATATGCCATGGAGGAGCACATTATATGGTTGGTGATTTAGCTCAGCAGCATAAGTACCTGCCTGGCAGACGTGAGGTTCTAAGTTCTGTCACCAGTCCTTAGTTTGACCCTTCCCCACCAAAAAAAGAAAAAAAGGAGCATATTAAAAGGAGAATATTAGAAGGAGCATCTGTGGATCAAAGAGTCCTCTATCCTTAACAAATCTGCATCCTAAATAAAAGGGAAAGACCAATCATATAATTTAGTGACAGTAATGGAAAAACATGTTGGTTATTCAGTGAAGCTTTTCCTGATTCACTTTTGAGGAACCTGTCCTGTACACGTATCACACAGACACGCAGAGACTGAAAATGGAATGGGAGAGCAGCCTCAGCACTGCCCCATAACACAGCAGTGCACGGTCTCCTGTGCATTCTGAGAGGGCTCATGTAGTTGTCATTGTTGTTAATCTAAGTGTTCTGGACAATTTGGATGATAAAACTCTGGTCCTTCATGTGGTTTGGCCTTATTCAATAATTAAACTAGAAATTATCGAGGGATAATTGGACTTCATGTTTAATAAATATTCTCCAAATATTTCTATCAGGATTAAAATATTTTAAATTGTTTTAAACCAGTCTGAAGTAATTAAAATATGTATTGTACATGGTAAGACATTTCAGTTAACATATATATTATATAATGGTCACATCAGGGTAGTTTGTGTTTGCTATCTCCTATGATTTATCAATAGTTTTTGGTGGCATCAGATGCTACACATGAAACCGCAGGACTTAATGGCAGTGTGTTTCTTCTGATTGGTGAATTGGACCATTAACAAGGAGCACTTTAACTGATATATATTGTTTTACTCTTGTCATATTATTATCTTGCTTTTGATTCCTTGTCTTTCCTTTCTGTTTAATTGCTTGCTTTGCCTTATAGCCTCCTTCACTTGATTATTGTTTTAATAATAGTCCCTGTGATTCTTTCTAGAAAATCTTTTGTAACAATTGGTGAGCTGATTTAGTGGTCATGAATTTCTTCACTTGTTTTTTGCCATGGAAATGTCTCATTTCTCCATTAATTGTGAAGGATAGCTTTTCAGGTGCCATCAACCTGTCTTGGCAGGTGTTTTCTTTAATGATTTGAAATTTTTCACTCCACCTCTCCTTGACGTAAGGGTTTGTGCTGAAATATTGGGTGTGATTCTGAAGGACTTTACTTTATATGTGATGCCTTTCTTTACTACAACAACCTTTAAAATTTTGTTCTTGTGCCAAAATTCTGGAATCTTGAATATTACATTCTGAAGTACAGATTTATCTTGGTCATGACTATTTTGAATTCATATGTAGAATTCTTATTCCAACCTCTGGAAGTGTTCTACCATTGCTTCTCTGTATGTTTATTCATGCCATTTTTGATGACTTTTTCATGTTTATTAATTCCTGTCAACCCTATAATCTTTTCTGAATCATCTTGCAGCTATTGAATTGATTTTTCAAGGTTCTTTGCTATTTTAAAGAGATCTTTCTTTTTGTGATTACTAAAAAATCCTGTCTTCTAGGTCTGATAGTCTGTCTGAATTTCATTTAATTTCTTTTGCAAACATTTAATGGAATTTTAATTTCCTACATGTGTGTTCGATTTTCTTTCTTGGATTCCATTTGTCTCCTATGGTGGATATTCATTATTTTCCTATACTCCTTTTTTGAAAAATCTACGTCAACTATACGTTTGCTGTGGCAGTCCTTCATCATAGTTTTCATGTCTTTTTTTGCTTGTGAGATTATTTCTTTTTTAAAAAAATTATTTAAAAGGAAAAAGAGAAAAAACAAAACAAAGTGGTGTTAGGGTACAAGTAATACAGAACTATAAAAAAAAACAGTAAGAAATCACCAGTTAATAGATTACACATTATCATCTTAGAGATAGTTGATCAAGTCACAGTATCAAAGCATACAAAGTGGACATTCAAACAGTGAGACTGCAAACAGTTGTGTTCAATGATCAAACCAAAAACATTAATATAGTCATCTATTTATCACCCCTAAACACACTTGCAGTTGTATCCTTGAGAGCACTTTTTTTTCCTCTCTTTTTTACAACAAAATTTACACATTTTGGGTTTTATTACTCCTTAGTTCTTATTAATTTTTTTGGAAGAGAATAAAGTCAAATATGACAAAACAAAGCTTTCAGTCAAAACCAAGGGTAGACATAGCACATGATGTAAAAAAAGAGTACAAGGTTATCAACAATGGTTACGATAATGCCTCTTACTTCCTTAAAATGAATTGTCTATCTCATTAGGTATTATAAAGTTGAACAAAAAAGTAGAGAACAAGACCAATAAAACCTAAAATTTGTAAACATTATAGGACTTCCAAAGAAGATAATAGTCAAACCAGAATGGGCATCATAGTGAATCTTATTGCCTTCAAAGTAGTTGCCTATACCCTCAAACTTGATACTATCATACAGAACAGAACAGTCTAATCAGTCAAAAAAAGATAGTGGGAGTATTACAGGGATTCAGTTAATAGGAAATCAAAAAACTTACTATAATATATCCTGCTAATTTTTTTGATTTTTTCCCTTAATTAAAAAATCATAAAAAATAACTAAATAATTTTTTTAATGAGTAAGAGAGAGATTGAGATAAAAGAGGACATAACAACATAACAGTACAGGTCAAAGCATGACAGTTTCAGCAACCTAGTGCTTCACTACCAATAACCCGACTTAATGGTAGTTACCATAGTGTCTTTTTCCTTGAAATATTTTAATATAACTTCATATACTATAGTTTCAAACATTTCAAGTCAGTGTAAAACCATTCAAGCGGATGAAAGCATTGTAGGCTATTTAGAACCAGCTAACAGAGAATGAACAATGGTTTCTATATTATCTCTTTGCCTATAAAAATTTTTGTTTATACTATAACATATAATAAAATCCAGCAGGATACATCATGATAAAACCACTGGAGACAGAAGAGGCATAGTTTGTTGGGTCTTCAAAACAAGATGATACTAAATTAGGACTAGCTATTTTGATGACTTATTTTCTTCAAAATAGCTGTTCATTTCATCACAGGCAATAATATCAAGCAGCCCAGAATAAAGCCATTCCAATTAATAAGTGAAAGCTTTATAAGGCTTCAGGGACACATAATGGGGAATCATGATTACCACATATTTTTATATATTTGAATCATCACTTACCTTCGGGAAACTATTCTGTATTCACACATGCGGAACTGATTTATTTCACTTATGAATATGGTCTCAAGCTGCGCCCATTTATTGAAAAATACCTCAAAGTGATACTTCTTTATAGCTGAGTAATACTCCATTGTATAGAAATACCACAGCTTTTTTAACCATTCCTCAGTTGATGGACACTTGGGTTGTTTCCAAGATCTGGTGATTACAAATTGTGCTGCTATTAATATAGGTGCACGTATATCACTGTGGTATGATGCTTTCAGTTCTTCTGGGCATATACCTAGAAGTGGAAGAGCAGGAACAAATGGGACTTCCAATCCCAGCTTTTTGAGAAATCTCCAGACTGACCTCCACAAAGGCTGTACCAGTCTACACTCCCAACAACAGTGTAGGAGAGTTCTTTTTCCCCACAGCCTCTCCAGCATTTGTTGTTGTTGGTTTTCTTGATCCTGGCCATTCTTTCAGGAGTGAGATAGAATCTCAGTGTGGCTTTAATTTGCATTTCTCTAATGACCAATGAGGATGAACATTTTTTCATGTATTTATTTGCCATTTGTATTTCTTCATCTGAGAAGTGTGTATTCATCTCAGATGCCCATTTTTGGATTGGATCTTTGAATTTTGGGGATCTGAGTTTTTCTAATTCTTTATATGTTTTAGACAAAAGTCCCTTGTCTGAGGGGGATTTCACTAACATCTTTTCCCAATTTGTGGGTTTTCTTTTAACTATGCTGGAGATTTCTTTTGACATACAGAAACTTTTAATAAGAGGTGTCCCAGTTATTGATTCTGGGAAGTATTTACCGTGTGGTTTGAGTCCTGTTCATGAATTCTGTACCTTGCCCTATGTCTTCAGGTTTCTACCCAATTTGTCTTCCAATAGATTTAGTGTTTCTGTTTTAATATTCAGATATTGGATCCATTTAGATTTTAATTTAGTACATGCTGATAGGCATGTGTCTAGCTTTAGTTTTTGGCAAATGGAGAGCCAGTTTTTCCAACACTATTTATTAAAGAGACTGCCGTTCTTCCAGTGAACCTGCTTGGCTCCTTTATCAAAGATAAGGTGGTTGAGTGTGTTTGTAGTTGTGGTTGTATCTTCTAATCAATTCTGTTGTTCTTCGGCTCTGTTTTGATTCCAGTACCATGTTGAATTTACTACTATTGCTTTGTAGTGTAACTTCAAGTCAGGGATTGTGATTCCTCCTGCCTTGCCTTTGCTGCTTAGAATTGCCTTTGCTATTCTATGTCTCTTCTGGTTCAAGATGAATTTTAGGAGTGATTTCTCTAGATTTATAAGTTATATTGATGGTATTTTTATTGGGATTGCATTGAATCTGTATAAAAGTTTTGGGAGAATGGCCATTTTCACAATGTTTGTTCTTCCTATCCATGAGCAAGGGATGTCTTTTCATTTTCTGAGATCATCTTCAATTTCTTTTTTCAGTGTAATATAATTTTCCCTGTAGAGGTCTTTCACTTCTTTCATAAGAGTAATTCCTAAATATTTCATTTTTTTGCTTACTAGTGTGAACAGTGTGGTCTCTCTTATTTTGTTCTCTGTGATTTTGTTGTTCAGTGAATAGGAATGCTCTTGATTTCTGAGTATTGATTTTTATCCAGCTACATTACTGAATTTATTTATTATATCTAAGAGTCTTTCAATGGAGGTTAGGGAGTCTTCTATGTAGAGTATCATGTCATCTGCAAACAATGATAATTTAAATTCTTCTTTTCCTATCTTTGCTCCTTTTATTTCTCTCTCTTGTCTAATTGCTCTGGCTAGTACTTCCAGTACTATATTAAATTAGGAGTGGTGATAAAGGACATCCTTGTCTTGTGCCTGATTTTAAAATAAAGGCTTTCAATTTTTGGCCATTTAGTATGATGTTGGCTATTGGTTTGTCATAAATGGCCTTTATTATATTGAGATAAAGACCATCTAATCCAATTTTCTGTAAAGTTCTTATCAGGAATGAATGTTGGGCTTTATTGAAGGCTTTTTCTGCATCTATAGAAATGATCATGTGATTCTTACTTTTGGCTTTATTGATATGGTGGATTACATTTATTGATTTATGTATGTTGAACCATCCTTGCATTCATGGGATGAATCCCACTTGGTCATGGTGTATAATCTTCTTGATGATTTGCTGCATCCTATTTGCCAATATTTTATTGAGGATGTTTGCATCTGTGTTCATTAGGGAGATTGGCCTATAGTTCTCTTTTTCCATTGGGTCTTTCTCAGGTTTTGGTACTAGAGTAATATTTGTTTCCAGGAATGACTTAGGAAGGATTGCTTCCCTTTCAATCTCATTGAATAATTTGAGGAGTGTTGGCATTAGGTCTTCTCTGTATTTCGTGTAGAATTCTGCAGTGAATACCTTTGGGCCTGGGCTCTTCTTTGTAGGTAAGGACTTAATTACATTTTCAATTTCATTAATAGAGATTGGGTTTTTCAGCAGTTTTACACTCTCTTGATCTAGCTTTGGTAGTTCATATGTTTCTAGGAGTCTGTCTCTTCCTTCTATGTTATCAAACCTTTGAGAGTAGAGGTTTTCAAAATAGGTGTTGATGAACTTCTGTATTTCTGTATAGTCTGTAGTGATTTCAACTTTTTCATTTCTTATTGCATTAATTTGAGCCTTTTCTTCCCTTTTTAAAATAAGGTTGGCTAGTGGCTTATCGATTTTGTTTATTCTTTCAAAAAACCAACTCTGATTCATTGATTCTTTGGATTGTGTTCTTAGTCTCTATTGCATTGATTTCTGCCCTGATTTTTATAATTTTCTCCCTTCTTTTGGCTTTTGGCTTGGCTTGCTATTCTTTTTCTCACTGTTTGATGTGTAGCATCAGGTTATTTATTTGTATTCACTCTGTTTTCCTGATGTGGGAACTCAGCGCAATAAATTTTCCTCCTAGGACGGCTTTCATTGCATCCCACAGATTCTGGTAAGTTGTGTCTGTATTTTCATTTTCTTGTAGGTATTGCTTAATTTCTTCTTTAATTTCCCTGTGACCCATTGATTCCTCATTAGTGTGTTATTCAGTTTCCATGTGTTTGTGAGATTTTTGCAATATATTTTATCATTAACTTCTACTTTCAAAGCGCTATGATCTGATAACATGCAAGGGAGAATTTCAACTATTTTGTATTTGTTTAAATACATTCTGTGAGCTAATATATGGTCTATTTTAGAGAATGACCCATGTACTGCTGAGAAGAATGTGTATTCTGATGTTGATGGGTGGAACATTCTGTATATGTCTATCAAGTCCATTTGATTACAGTTGTGATTCAGTTCTGTTATTTCTTTGCTCATTTTCTGTCTGGTTGATCTGCCCTTGGTGTCAATGGCATGTTACAATTGTTACAATTGCCTTACTGATAATTTGAATTTTCATTTCTGTTAACAGTTGTTTTATATAACTGGGTGCTCTGGAGTTTGGTGCATATATATTTAAGATACCTCTTCCTCTTGCAGTTTTCCCCTAAGGAGTGTGTAGTGACCTTCTTTGTCCTCTATGATCATTGTTGGTTTAAAGTTCATGTTGTCTGCAAACAGGATGGCTACTCCTGCTTTTTTTTTTTTTTTTTTTGATTCCTCTTGCATGAAGTATTGTTTTCCATCCTTTGACTTTCAGTCTGTGAGTATCCTTCTGGGTTAGATGGGTTTCCTGTAAACAGCATATGGTTGGATTTTGTTTCTTGATCCATTCTGCTAGTCTGTTTCTTTTGATTGGCGCATTGAGACCATTTACATTAGTGGTTATAACTGTTATATCCTGGTTTATTGTTGACATGTTATCTCTCTGCTGTTGCATCTTTATCTTTCTGTTCTGTTTAATTATCTGCTTTGCTTAGTGGTTTTTTCCTTTGTGTATCTAAACTGTCTCTCAATATTTTTTGCATGGTTGGCTTGGTATTCATGAAGTTCTTCAGCTGTTCTTTGTATGCAAGTGTCATATTTCACCATTGATTTTGAATGATAGTTTTGCAGGGTACATCAGTCTAGGTTGGAAATCATTTTGCTTTAGGATGTGGAATACTTCACTCCATGCTATTCTTGACTTTATTGTTTGTGCTGAGAAGTCTGCTGTGATTCTGATAGGTTTTCCTTTATAAGTGATCTGTCTTTTCTCTCTGACAGCTTTTAATAATCTATTCTTGTGTTGGATTTCTGGGATAGTGATTATTATATGTCTGAGTGTAGTTTTATTTTGGTTATGACTTTTTGGAGTTCTATAGGCTTCACTGAACCTGATGTCAGTTTCTGATCTCATGCTTGGGAAATTTTCACTATTATTTCTCTAAATACGCTCTTGACATCCTTCATGTTGTCCCTTTCTTTTTCATTAATCCCTATCAATCTTATGTTGTTTTTCTTTGCATCATCTTGCAGTTGTTGAATTTTTATTTCCTGATTACTTGTTATTTTTAAAATATCTTCCCTTTCCTGTTCACTAGCTGCAATCCTGTCTTCAAGGTCTGAAATTCTATCTTCACTTTCACTGAGGTGGTTTTTACAGCTTTCAGTGGAGTTTTTTATTTCCTGTATATCTCTGTGCATCTGCTTTATGTATTCTGTTTGTTTCTTATATTGCTCATCTAATGATTCTATCTTTTTGTTTAGTTCCTCCAATTTTTAACTGTGTTTTCTTTAGATATATTCAGAATCTCTTTCATTTGTTTTATCATTTCTTCTTTTACGTGGGAGACTATTTCAAGTTTGAATTCCTTTAAAGCTTCCTGGAGTTGCTTGTTTATTTCAGTAGCTATTATGTCCGATATTTGAGGTGTGTGGCATATGTTTTCTTCTATATACATTGCTCCTAGGGTTTCTTGAGATGGGCTGGAGGTTTGTGGTTGTAATTTGGTCTTTTGTTTTGTCATTTTCCTATATTTATGTGTTTCAAGTGTTATTCGAAAGCTTCCTCAGTGGCTGTTGGAAATCCACTTCTATGTTCACAGCTCCTGGGGCTCTGGCACCCAGTTCCCCCAGGCCACCTGGCCTCTGGTACCAGTGACCATCTTCTGCCTGTTTAGAACTCCGTAGTTCCAGATAAGCTGGGCTCCAAGGACACTGTGCGCCCGCCTGCTTGCTGGAAACTCCACAGTTCTCCGAGCGCAGCCAGAATGGGGAGGCGGATGTAGATACCTGGGGCCCACTTACCCACTTCACTGCACCCTGAAGGCTCGAGGGTCCGGAACAGTCTGGGCTTGGGGCAGAGTGCACTGGGCACTTACCGCAGGCTGAGGGACCTCTGGACCTGGTGATGCTCGCCTACTTGCTGAGAAAGCCACAGTCCTCCAGACACATGGGGAGGCTGATGCAGGCGCCCCAGATCCACCGAGCCCTTACTCTGCACCCAGACGGTGCAAGTGTCCCAAATAGGCTGGTCTCCGGGGTAGCGTGTGCCCTCCTTCTTGCTGGAAACTCCACAGTTCTCCGAGCGCAGCCGGAATTGTGATATTATTTCTTGACTTATTTCTTCTGTAGCCTCATATATTTTTTATTCACCTATTTTATTCCAGAGAATTCAGGTGGGTGGTTATTGAATTTCTCTTTATCTTGGTTCTCTAGATTTTTTCTGGGTGGGCTGGATGTTTGCAGTTGAATTTTGCTTTTGCATCATTTGTTATTTTTTATTTAATATGGTTTTTTCTTTTGATACTTAAAAATTTCTTGTAGTAAATAGTTTTATCACTAGTATTATTATTTTCTTAAAGAATATCTATTCCTGAGAGATGTCTTCCAGGAAAAGATTGTCCCTGTATTTTGTGTCTGTGTCAAGATTCTACCCTCAGAATTTATAAGGGATGAGATTTGGTTGTTTGCCTCAGCTCCCAGTCCTTTGGTACTGGGTATGGTGATATCTATGACCCCCAGACAATTGCACACTTGTAATACTAGGGAGAACAACTTATTACAACAGAAATGGAATCCTGGCTAAAGTTGTACTCTTGGAAATAACTATAGCATTCAGCACAGCCTACAACCTGTCATACTATGGTAACTATCCATTTGATACCTTTCATTGTAGGCTAAGGTCTACAGTTGTACAACAAGCCTAACCTAACTCAGGAACTGAAATGCAAAGAGTTTCCCCTTAGTAGAGTAACTTGACACCAAGGGTGGTAAGGTTAGAGGAACCAGTGAAATAGCAGAGAGCTTAATGAACAGAAATATAGTACAAGAGGGATGGACAAAAGATTATTACACAAGTTTTGGGAATCTGGAGGAGATGGAAGAAAGAAATGAAAGGGAAGCGAGAGTTTATCAATGTGAACCAGAATGAAGAGGACAATTTCCCCTCATATATAAATATCATAAAATCAAGAGATAATTGTCTTGGTTACTTTTCTCTTATTGCTGGGCCAAAATAGCCAGCCCTCAAAGTGAAAGAAGGAAAGGCATGTTTATCTATTATGTAGGTTTCATTCTATAATCATCTGGTTCCAACGCAGGGTAACATGGCACAGGGGCAACACTTCAAGGCAGCAGTCAGCAAAAGCAGCCAGAGCAAAAGGAGAGAAGAGCAAGCCTCTTTTCCTTCCTTGTATTGTTCACAGACCACCCCTTCTTCAGGTGGTGTAACATTCACAAAATCTCCTAGCCTCCGCTTGCACAGGATGAAGGTATTTACAAAGAAAGAACCCTGGATACCTGATGAGTCTCTTGGTTAGCTTCTAAATATCTCAGTTTGACACAGTGTATCAACCATAACAATCCAGCCCTTGTCAACTTGGAAAGCAGGCACATTTGTTTTTGTCCCCAGTGAAGACTCCTGCACATCTCTTTATGTAAGAACCATTTAGTCCAGCTGCAAGCAGTGCCAAATTCTTAACAGTTTCAGCATTGCTGAAAAGTCTAAGCCCCGGTTCTCATTTGAGATGTAAGACAAACTTTTAGCTGCAAGGCCCTAAACAAATAAAAACAACACCAAACACTTTTGACATGCAATGACATAGATAAGCATTCCCATTCCAAAAGCTGCAAACAGGGCGATAAAAAGCATTGGGAACAAAGGAAGTCCAAAATCCAGCAGGATAGATGAAGTCATAGTTGCACATCTAGTACCTGAAGCAACTTGTGGCAAATTGTGAGCAGCAAAGGGCTTGTTTGTTCCATCCCATGGCACTTTTTGGTGATTGTACCTCCCACAACTTTTCTCTTAGTCTTACTTTGCTTTTTCTTGCAGCTTTCCTTAAACAATCCACATTCCTGGCCATTACAAACTTCTGGGTGCTCCACTGAACCTTTGGCTTCACATTCATAGCTTGATGTACTGCCCTCTCATGGCCACTTCACGTGGCTTCCCTTCACTTGGCTTCTGCAATCATGATGGATGCCTTTTTAATCTTAGAAACCTTGCATTCTGCATGCACCTAAAACCAGCACCATGTGGATGATGCCAAGGTCTGCTGCCAATAGGAGTAGTAGCCAGGCTTTTCTCTCTCTTGCCTGTAGAGGTCAAGTTCCTGGATCAATGGGCACTCCGAATCCAATTCTGAGAAACAAATTTCTTATGCCACTGCCATTCTGGAACGTGTACTCTTTAGTTTTCATCTCAAAGCAAAGTCTTTGACTGCAAAGATTTTAGACTTGTTGCTTTGTACGATGCCTTCAGGCCATCTTTTGTATTCTCTTGTTCCTTCTCAACAGTTGAGATTTACTCAGCTCTGTCATTGCATCGCTCAGCTGTATTGGAGCTTCCTTTCTGATCAAGCTCACAGTGATTCAAATCATAATGCTGGGCTCTTTGCTCTTGATTTGCAACATAAACATAGCTAAAAATACCAAACAATAGCCATAACAACTCTTCAATAGTAGACTGCCTTGAAATTTCTTCTGAAGATTAATTAGTCTAGTCCTTTAATGTTAGGCTCAGGCAAAGTCTCTGAACACAAGCAAATACACAGAAATTTTTGCTAAGCAAAATTCTGCCGTAAAACCACCAGTGCAATTATTCTTCCCTGCAGAAACCTCCTGAGCTGGTCTTTACTGGTTTTCTGAGCTCAGATCAGAATCTCTCATACAGAACAGCCTAAGGTGTCTCAGCTTTACACATTTAGGTAATATTTCCAAACCTTCCAAACTCTTCCCATGAGTGATTTCCAAAGATTGGGATGGGTCATGCTGTTTTGCTTGTTGCATTCATTGCTGGTGTTCTAGTTTTGATGCTGTAGCTGTGGTCCCTAACTTTACTGACATACTGTTTCTGGTCTGCCATGGAGATCCCCAGGGCTGCTCCATCCTGCTTTAATCTCCTCTTCCATTCTCATGGTTTTTAAATCCCATGACTGAGTATCTCGTTCAAGTCACTGGTTGCAGGACAGTAAGCTTTGTGCACGTTCTCTGCTGAGGTCCCTAACCCTATTTTCATGAAGATTTCCACTTAGCCACTAGGGCTCAGAAGAAAAAAAAAAAAAAAAAAAGAAAACAAAATGAACAAAAAGCTGTTGGCCCATTGGGAGGGAGCAGTGCTGGTGAAATTTGCTGTAAGATTGTTGAATATAATCTTAAGAGGGCTAGAATAGCTGAAATAGCCAAAAAGAAATATTTTGAGTAAAGCCGGCTAGGGTCTTTTATGAGATCAAGATCTCTCAAAGGAATTTAGTCTCCTGCCATTTAGCTTGTGGTGAATGGCTTCTAGTGAAGCTCCTGGGAGGATGTGGAGTCATTTTTCCTGCAACTGGCTTTTAAGAAAATTCTAAACTTTCAGGAACTATACTCTTTAGCCCCAACTTTAAAGATGTTTCCTTTCTATCTAAACCAAACAAAGTTCACATCTTCAGGTTAGTGTTTTGCTTTTGATTCTCACTGGAATCCTGACAAGAAGTTGCTTACTCTACCCAGGTTTCTGTGTCAACATTAGGTTGACTTGAATTTCCCTATCCTGATCTGTTAGTCTACCATTCTTAATCTCAACCTTCCACTGTTTTAGAGTTTTAGCACAATATAGGACACTTAAAAAAAAACAGGGTCCCATACACATGGTCTCTATTGCAATTATCAATGTGACCCTTATTCCCTACTGAAATCCCATGAAGCTAGCCTTTTCTGTCCAGTTTTACCAACATGCTCTTTTGAGCTGTAAAAATAAGTACCTCTAAACAGTTTTTGTAGAACTGACAGTTTGTCTACTCTTCACCTCCCTCTTATGTTCAATGTATCCACAGTTATTACTCCAGTTCTGGTACCAATTTTTGTTGCTACTGTTGCTTTAGTCTCTTTCCTCTTTTGGTATACAATGCCTCACACCAGTAGCTTAATGGAAGAGATGTTTATTCTTGCTCACAATTTTTGAGAATTCAGTCTGTGATTGACTGACTCTAACTCAGAAACTATGTGATGGATGTTCATATCATAGGAAATCTGCTCAAGAAATAGAGAGGAAGTACTGTATGGAATGTGACATGTCACCTTCAAGGTCATGCTCTAAGGCTTCCACCTCTCAGAACAATGATTCCCTTCTGAACAACACATTCAACTGTAAATTCGTTGTTAAGTGTTTTGTCAATGAAAAAAGAAGTCAATGAATTTGAAATAAAATTCATATCCTACTTTGAGTTGTCCTGTGCATCATATTGCTACCAGCAGGTTATTCTAGAAAATGAAGCTAAGAGGTTCATTGGTTGTTACTTTCACTTAGTTCTCAGCAGCACCTGACAGTAAAGCCCATCTGGAAGTGTCTCTCTGAAAAGCCCATAATGTTGCGTCCCTGGCACAGGGCATTGCTTAGGAAGTGGCAACTCTGATTTCTGTTCAGAGACCAAAGGAAGTTGGATGACTGATGTTGCATACATCAGTGGTCATCACCATCTCTACCTTCCTCATCATTATGAAAATATAATGTTATAAACTAATGTTCAGAATTTTTTATGAGAAGAATGTGGATTACTTGCCTTCACCTGGTGGATCATTTTTCTTTCTGGACTGTTTTTGCTATATGAGGAGCTCTTCACTTCTGCTATGTTTTTTCTTTTAGAGCTTTGCAGTTATTGTCAAAGAATTGAGATGAATCAGTAGTCTCATAACTTGTTATAGAAGCTCTTTGTCTAAGCAGGATGGATGCACTCACTTGCCAGTCCATTAATCTTAACAATGATCAAGATAGGCAGATGGATCAGCCTCACAGAGGTGGAAGAAGTTAGTGTTAAGCAAATGTGGCTTTAGCACTACATACTATATTCATTAATAGGTTAACCTGATCTGATTCAGCTTTCTCAGTGCTAAAAATCAGTAGTTCTGATCCCAGGTTAGGCAGATTTTAAAAAGCATCTCTTCAGGGAGAAGCTATAAAACATATCATCTAGACCACTTTAATGTGTATTATATGGTATCACACATGGCTTATACTTTGCCTCTGTGTTACAAATTTTAACATCTAGGGAAGCGTTGAGTTCAATTTTATATGAACAGAATGATGAGAACATGTGCCTTTTTATCAGGAAATATTCTAAGAAAAGGCAACACATATCCTTATCAGAAAAGACACACTGTTAGATGTAAGATGAAGTAATGACTGTCACACCCTTGTTCCCTAGTTATATGCATTTAAACATCTTGAGAATCATTTACCACTTAACCTATGGTACACTAGAAGCAGAACGCAGGGAGGAAGCATATATTCTTTATGGTTAAGTAGTATCCCATTCTGTAAAACACATACATACATGTGCACACACACACACACACACAAAAAAAAAACAAAACAAAAAAAAAACACACACATCTTTTTTATCTGTTCATTGGTTGATATGCATCCAGATTGAACCCGAGATTTAGCTATTACAAATGTGCTGTGATATACGTGGGTGTGCCTGTATTAGTGAGGCATGGTCTTTTAATTCTTCTAAGAAGAAAAAAAGAGGAAGAGTGTAAACAGAAACAAAATGTAAAATACATTTTGTGAAAACAGAAGGAGTTGATCAAAGGAGAGGGGAACTAGGGAGAATGGGTGCGAAAGGGATGAAGTTAAAGGAAAAAACTAAGAAAAAAAGATAAAATGGAAACATAAATTTATAAATAAGAAAAGGAGTTGAAGAAAGAGGATAGGAATAGTGGAAAAAATGAATCAAGATATACCTTGCACAGGTACAAATTTCCTAAAATGAAGGTGGTCATTTTGTATATGTAAATTGGGCCAATGAACTTAATCAAAAAGGAAAAAAAAAAAAAAAAAAAGACCCAGAGAGCAGCCTTGGCTTTCCACAATGTGAAACACAGGATCCATCTATAAGCCTGAAAGTACCTATCAACAGACACCAAGTCTCCTAAGCCCGTGTTCTTAGACTTGAAAGCCTCTGGAATTATGAGAAATAAAGTTGTTATCTATAAGACAGGTACTCTCTTCAGTGATCCATCTTTTTAAAAAAATTCCCACATTTTAGCAGCATATTCAGTTATGAACTCAGCAATGACTCATCTACTGATTATCGGTATGATATCCCATGATCCAGTCAACTTCCAGAAGCCTCACTTGGGATACATGTGACTTGCAGTCATTTTAACTGTAAACCATAGGACAGATTCCCTAATGACTGACATGGTTATCTGTAGAGCTGAGAATGATTTGACCCAAAGTCTTACAAAATGAAAATCAATTTTTGTTTTGTCATAACCTTGGCAGGCCCAATTTATGAGTTATGGCATTTCCTCTTTGACTGCATCTGATGAAATGCAAATCATGCCTTTGGTGAATAGCAGGTTTAGGGCACAAGAATTTGTTGGTCCTTTGTGTTTAAAGAAGGTTATTTGAACGTGTAAGGCCTTCTCCCTGAGCATGCACATCATTCACAAGGGGTTTCTTCTATCTGTCAATTGTCATGCTGTGGCCTCTAGATTATGAAAACAATTAGGGCATTCCTGAAACAGTCTCAGTGAGCAGACTGACCCTAAATCAACTTCAATGAGCAACCTTGGAATTCAGAGCCCATATTAGGCACAACAGAGTATATATATATCAAGTGAGAGACAACATGAGAAGCATTGATTTACAGATATCTTAAATATAAAAGATAATATTTGAAAATGAGAATGTATATTTTATGTTACTTTTTGTATTTCTCATGAAAGCAGCCACCTGATAATAAAACCATCAGGCCCCTAACTTCTTGGAAATGTAATCCCCCTCTTCCCGAAACCCTCTCTCTTTTCCTTTCCATCTCTGTCTTCCTTCTATTCTCCCTGCTCAGTGGTCTTTCCTGTGCATCTTCCCCCTCTCCTTGTGCTTTTGAGACAGGGTCTACCATGAAGATGATACCAGCCTGCCAGTAATGATCATTCTGCTTCAGTGTCCAGAGTGGTGAGGTTAAGGGAGTTTAGAGGGTTTTGCTTGGCAAGGATGCAGGAATAAATTTATAATCCTACTCTGAGATACTGAGGGAGGTGAATAAACAATGTGAACATTGCTAGGTAATTTAGTGCCATATGAAGGCAATATTCAAATTAAAAATTAAACAATGTCTTGTTGTATAACACATTGTGAAGCCACTGGATTCAATTTGAAATCTTACTAGAAAAAAAAAATGAAAAGAGGTTTGTGCTTTAAAAGGAGCCCTGCACCTAGGATTTTTACTTTTTTAAAGAAATAATCTGTTTCTTAGGTGATAATCTATATTTTCCTTTGTTTTATCAAACATATTATTTGGTTTTATTAATATTACCAGTTGATGACTCCAGTCTGGATTACTACTTGGTCTATTTCTCAGTATTCATTTCGAGATATAGGTCTCCTTTACTGGCATGCATGATAATTTGAACTGAAAGTGTGGACAACAGTATCTTTGTTGAGAGAGGATTAATGTCCCTTCAGCAAAGACTGAACAGATCACTGAGAGGAAGCAGAGCTGGGCTTGTTTTCCATCTGTCCATGTATCCAGAGCACAGCCTTTCAGAGCTCAGACACTGCTGAATTATTTTCTCAGATATTTTCCAGTATTCTTCTAGCAACTTCTTTCTGCTTGGTTTTCCTGAAGTATTCTACATGCAGGTGCAATTTGCCTCTACAAATATCAGGAAGGGAAATTACGAGGTGCTGAGTTGGGTTCAGAGATACCCCTTTTTTTTCCAGATTTTTGATTCTACTTTTGCTTCTGGAAGCTTTGGTTTCTCTCATCGGAGAGCTTTTCCTACGCAGCTTCTCATGGTGTATCTGCCTCTCAGTGATTCTTCTCATGACCATGATTTGGTTGAAGGTGTTAGTCAAACATACATTCATAGAAAGTACTGCAAGGATGACTTTGGCTTTTAAAAATGAGAACTATTTTATTGCAGATTACATTTCAATCCTGTTTTAGTAGCTCTTTTCATGTAATATTTAGTGTGGACAATTCTCTTTACAGGGCATTCTGTAACTTACTTCATAAAACATTGAAAACTTTTATAAATTGCATTCAGGTTCAGAATCTTGTGATCTTTGTAGGATTTATTCCTGGATCATCTTAATTTTAATTCTATATCTTTTAGAAATTCAATAAAGTATGTTTACCAATTAAGTGAATGATTGTGTCTTTGAAAATCATTTTGTGATTTACCATCTTACTTGATTGAAAGCATATAACAATCACAAGTATAACATAAGCACGTAGAAATTCAGAGAAATTGCTTCTTTTACTGAATGACTCACTAAATACTTTGGATACTTACAAAGTTATAAATTCCCAAAGTAAAATAAAATGTGGGAGGTATGATGATAATTATGTAGTCTTTCTCTGAATACAATGTGTACTCATACTCTGCTGTTCAAGCTAGATTAGTTAAACATTAGATCTAATTATGTCTTAGGAATAAGACAATAGAATTCTATGTATTTAAAGATGCATATTTCTCTCATCTTAAGTATCAAAGTAGTTGTGTATGCTGTTTATTGGAAAGGAATTTTCTTATAATGATGCATTTTGCAACACACTGATTTAAATATACTACCTAGGGTTTATAATCAAATGAAATGGGATTTACCTAAGTCTTGCTTTTCCTTCTATAACAGAGGAGAACTCTCCAGATGTCCTCAAGTAATGACCAGTTTCACATCCCACCGTCACAAAGAAACACTGGTGGTGTCTCTGAGATGATTCCCAGTGACATGAAGTTATATATTAAAGGGGCTGTGTTAAGTTTTCATAACATCTCCTACAGAGTAAAAACGAAGAGTGGATTTATGCTTGGTAAGAAAACAGTGGAAAAAGACATACTATCCAATATAAGGTATGTGTTTCATCTGTACTTTGTTGATCTACACCTTAATTATATGTTTTACATATTACCACTAATGTGTTGTGAGCATTTGTGTCCTTGCATATGTACCAATATATAGGTATATAATTTCATTTCTTTAAGGTAACCTTGGAACACAGTGATGGAATGACTTTTCTTTTATCATCAAGACATTTTAAAAGAATGATTTGCTAGTTTATAACAAAAGATTTTAGGAAGAAACAAATGTGGTATTTTTAGATCTCTTATTTTTGTGGCTTTTTAAGATTAAAAGTAGAAGACTTCAGATTTCTCACTTCTTTTTGAAGGTATCGTCTACCATCATTTTGGTCAGTTGATAGTTTCCTCTATGGCCATGCCTTGAGCTGAAACAATGTAGCTCTGTCTAGGACTGGTCTTGTGGCTGCAGCCAAGACACAGAATCTACCTCCAGTGGCTGTTAGTGCTTCTTGTCTTGTGGAAAACTTGCTGGTGACACCCTGCTAACAGTTCTATATTCATATTTTTTTCTTTAAACTCACTGATAAATTCCTTATTCCTTTGAATTTGTCATCCTTGGGTTCACTGAGTATCTTATTGCTCTTTCTGTTTTCTCTGTTATAATTATGTATGTTTCGACCTTTGGGTATATGATTTTCTCTCCATAAATGCCATTGGATAAGCTATTGGGGAATTAGTTGTCTTTGGAGGCATTTGTTGCCTTGCTTTTACTTGTTTCTCCTTTCTCTCTCTCTCTCTCTCTCTCTCTCTCTCTCTCTCTCTCTTTTTCTCTGTCTCCCTCCTTGTCTCTCTTCTCTTTCTTTATATCTCCCTCTCCCTCTCTGTCTCCCTCCACTGTGTGTGTGTGTGTGTGTGTGTGTGTGTGTGTGTGTGTGTGTGTGCTGAAAGTACGTGGTTAGCGGGAATGGAGACTTTCTGTTGGTAGCAAGGAAACCTTATTTGGTATTGCCTTTTTCCCTTTGTTATGGACTTTGCTTTATTCAATTTTTGATAGTTACATAGATTTTAAATCTATTCATGCAACTAGGAATAGATACATAGATACAGTCTCTGTTTCTTATGGAGAAAATCCTTACTGATGATATAATATCAACAGATTCAATCATATGTCACTCATTTACATTAAAATTTGTTTCAATAATTTCACAGTTTCTCAAAGAACCACAAGGAATATACTAACATACTATCCATGGCAGGTAGACTGGGATTGGGGAGGGAGAGAAGGGAAATACAGAAAAAAAGAGGATATATTATAAAAAAGAAAAGGAGAAAATAGAAATAATACTTGAAAGAAAGAGGTAGGTTGATCATCGTTTTTATTATTTATAAATTAGATGTCTGGTGGAGTGGAGCTTTAGAGTATATTTGTGTGAGCACAAATGACAGAGGGAGCGTTCTGTAATTTGACCTTGAGGGAAGCTTTGAAAAGATCTGACCTTGATTAGATAAAAAGGCTGTTCAGGTCTTATATACATAAGTTTCATGTGGGTTACACTGATATTCCAACATAGGCATTATTTAGGTTTAAGAATTAGTTGATTTTCTTCTCTTTCTGCATGTACTGACACTTCTTATATACAATAAGATACATAAAATATATATTACATGTTACATGTATATTAGATCAATGAGGTAAAGAAAATGGGAAAATAAAGAAAAAGAATCTAAGAAGAAATAAAGGCAAATGATTAGATGCACACAGTTGCAAAGCACTAAAGTAAAGCATCCTCACAGCACTCCATACCTTCCAATATGAGTCCGATGAGTCAGCTCTTCTCATGAATTTTTGGGTCTGAGTATTTCTCACATTTCTGTCCTCTATAAAATGCCACAAAATGTTTCTTACAGTCCTTCATCTACAGGTAGATCCTCCTGGTTTCTTGGCTGGTTGCACTATTATAAACTGTTCAATTCCCTGCCTTTGAGTGCACATGCCTGTCTTATGCTCACTTTAGAAGTAGATACCAGAAAGTTACTAGAAAGGGTGATGCATGTAAAGCTATAAATAAATAAAAGTTGGTTTTTGAAGCATGTTTTTACATTGGTGGCCAGGACAAGGTGACTCAAATATAAAGTGAATTTTCTGTTATGACTAGTCCAGGTTAACTAAAATTTCATTGTTTATGTCCAAACTTTCAGTAAGAGGTACCTCAGTCAGTTAGCTATACCAAATGCACATTTCACCTATCCTTCTACTTGCCATTTAATAATTTTGACAGTTCGGACAAAATGGGCAAAGAAAATAATGTCTATTACAGTCATAGTGAAACTCTACCCATTCTAGGATGGAAGTGTCTGATAAAATCAAATTACCAACAGGTCACAGGCTAATATCGTAAAGCAATGGGGCTGGGACCTCAGTATTGGTCTGTGCTGCTGGCAGATAACGTGTTCAGCAGAGGCTGTCTACCAGATCAGCTTTTGTGGTTGCAGTGTTGTTGAATCCATGGATAAGCGGCTCAAACTCTCATTGGTGGACTTACAAAGTAGCATAAACCAACGCAGTATTTGACATAGCCCTGCTTCTAACTGGGCAATACACTTCAGAGCCAGTGGGTGCAGCAATGTGCTCATACTTGTGGACTTCACTTCTCTGGTCTTGCCCCTTATTACAGAGCAGCAAGTGGATTGGTATAAAGGTGTAATAGATTTTTAAGACACAATGAGAGTGACAGTAAAGTAGAAAAATATTGTAGTACTGTGGGAAAGATTTTCCTGAATGCTGTGCATACTTTGAATAAGTATACTATAATTACTACCCTTTTTCCTATAGTCAGGAGTCATTGTTCACTTAATAAAGAAGTAGAAGAGCAAACAGCTTCTTTCACCATTACTCTTAGTGATAAACTAGCAAAGTTTTGCTTCCTGTTCTTGCAGTCTGATGCTCAGTGGATCTAGAGTTCTTCCAGACGGAGCAATGATTGAACAAGAGAATACAACAATGATTCCATTGAACTGGAATAGATGGTTTTACTCTAATTATTTTGTATATATTACACTGAATCAACCAGATTTTAAAAGGATATATGGTGTTTGGAGGGAAGATTGATCCAGTATAAGAAGGAGAAATTGGATTTTACCTCCACAATGGTTGTAAAGGAAAGGATATTTGGAGTACATTTGGAGTGCAGGAGGCCACTTAGGGTTCCAAATATTACCATGCAAGTAATTCAGATTAGTGAGCATCTTAGCTAATTTCTCATCACTGAAACCCCAAACTCAACACTGAATTATCAACAACTTCCAAGAATAAATCTCATGGTAGTGGGAAAAGTGGAGGAAAAACTGCTCAAATCATAGCTATAAAAAGCCTAGAGAGAAGAGACAGTGAGGAGGTTGACATGGTGATGTATCTTTCATGGTGACTCTTTCAGTGATACTTTATCCACAAGACTCTATCTCCTAACAAGAAGTCAGGTATAGCACTCCCATGATTCCACCATGATCTAAACATTCCACCACTGAACACAAGAGATTTCTGCAAGTCACTGAAGATACAAATTATAGCGATGGGAAACCATGATACTCAATGCATCATGGATGATAAAAACCCAAAACTTTCATGAAGTGTCACCCACCTGAACAACAAGCAAATCCCACTGAGATGTTTTCCGAAGACCAAAGTAATGGGTGGTAGATACAAGTTTTCAGTATCAGTGAGAAACACCAGCTAGATACAGAAGTATTGACTATAATTTTTATGAGTATATCCTTCTCATTTTGTTTATATATTTGTACATATTAACACATCTACAAAATAATCTTTTTTTCTTTCTTTGTAACATAATGTTTATTGGTCTTAAGCTTTCGTAAATCTGCAAGATAATACATAATTTAATGAATTCAGAATACTTTGTGTTCAATTCTAGCAGGGAGTTAGTGTGTTGTCTGGCAGAAAATTTATGCTACATTCAGTGAGTGTAATTAAGTACTTTTGATTATATTTGGAGATTAAGTATTGTTTAAGGAGATGCCTCTGATTGTCAAGTTTAGAAACAGTGAACTATTACTATCTACCATTGTATTTCAACTTGAATAAAAAGCACCTGAGGGAATTAATAAATTGCAGTCATCTCTGTGAAAGATTGACACATAAGCCAAAAATGTGAGTTTTGATGACCATACATGGATTGGAAGGTACAGAATTCAAAGGGAAAAAGGAACTGTTACCTTTATTGCTTTTTCCACCACTCTTCGCCATTGATTTTGAACACTGGTCTCTACTTTGTTCAGCATTCTACTCAGACTCCTGAGCTTTTCCATGCAGACTCTGGCCTTCAGACAGAAACTGACCCAAGTGACTTTACTGTGAGTTTTCAGGCTTCCAGCTCTGGCTGCTTCTGGATTCTCTGGATCAGCAGTACACAGAGAGCACTGCTGAAATCTCTTACCTCTGTCCTGCAGATGGGCTTCTGACTCTTCTATATCTGATCCCATAAATCAACCTAATACATTTTTTATATAATATGTATTTTTAAATCAGTTTTGTTTCTATAAAGAAAGTTTCCAAGGAATAAGTGGCTTTGAGAATACTATAGTGCCTCCCTCCATGAACTTAATTCATTTCACAATTTTGAACTCAAATAGGGTTTATCAAAAACAGAATCAAATTTCCCTATAAGGTTCAGTATAAATAAGATTAATCTCTTCTGACCCCCACTAATGCAGCTGAAAACAGATATTCATTGGAAACTGAATCAAATTTCCCAAAAGATTCAATGTAAATACAGCTAATACATCCTGAACAATATGTACTTTTAACCACAATAATATTTTTTAAAAGTACAATACAAGACACTGTGATAGGTGACAACAGTAATCTGACAATTCATTATTGGTCTGCACACATTTGACATCTTCCTCATGGCTATACATTTTCCCCATGATGCTTGCTCTGCAGTTTCCTTGGAGCTATGCTAGATCAAATAATACTGTATGTACTAAAAAGCTCACCAAAATGCTCTTTAGAGCAAGTGTATACAGTTCAGTCTGGAATCATGATCTCAACTAGTGGAAGCTCATGTGCCAGAGCACAGATATCTACATTTATGTTCCTGTGGAAAGAATGTTGTGGTCCTGTTTGTCACCCAGTGTAGAGTTCATGTAGTGAAGCAAAATTTTGCCAAAGATGAACCAAATTAGTCACAAACACAAGTGTTTGTGAACCAAAGTGTTCCTGTACATGAAAGTTTACTAAAGAGACCTGAGTCATTTTTATAGGATGTGAGTGAAAAATATCCTTAGTTTGTATTCTAAACTTCTGTTAATCAATTTTTTGTTTTAGGTTGATTCTTGCTTTCTGCATATAATTTCATCATACTGTATTTAGTGTACTCAATTAAAACTCAAAATTGGCACAATTTTATTTAATGTGAAGTAGTAAGTCAATATATTTTTATGCTTACAGTGGGATCATGAGACCTGGCCTCAATGCCATTGTTGGACCTCCAGGTTCAGGCAAATCTGTGTGAGTATAAAACTATAGATTACCATGTTAGTAGTTTCAATGCTCCTTAAAAAAATCACGGTTACATGAGCAAGGATTGGATCAGTATTTTCTGTGCACATCTGGTTTGGCCCTGGGTGCTGTGAATAATATTGTTAAGTTAGCTAGCAAAAGACTACCAAGTCTTATTGGTCAGGTTTAGGACTAAAATATTATAAAGTATTTGGTTTTCAGCAGCCAATTCTATAATGAATGGAGTATGAAAATAAATGGATTATTGAAATGGGACGATGTAATAGAAGTTGTATGTATAGTCAAGAGTGTTATGTAAAAAAGTGTATTGCCAGGGTTTTACCTCCAAATTCCAATACCAGGAAGATAATTTGGGAGATCTGTGCCTGATAAACAAATGATAACATTTTTATTTTGGGGTCCTTTCATGTATCCTATAATGAATGTATATATTTAGATACACCATAGAATATCTAGATTAGTTTTCTAACTTGAGCAGGAAGCATGATAAATATGGCCTGTGTGATAGGGATAAAAACCCCAAAATGTGTATATTCTTTTATAGATTGTTGGATGTCTTGGCTGCAAGGAAAAATCCTGAAAAATTCTCAGGAGATGTTTGCATAAATGGAAAACCTTATCCTGCCAATTTCAAATGTGATTCAGGTTATGTGTCACAAGTGAGTATTACTGGGTTTGCATTTTACATTTCCCATTTTTATATGGGCAATTGCCTTGGTTTATAGCTTGCAGCTGATTACAAAATCTGCATGTAGAACTAAGTTTCTTGAGACCTGCTTTTAATAATTATTCCTCAGATTTAGTGTGGTATTAAATGAAGATGCAGAGTGGATATGGACTTTTTCCTTTGTAGGACAGTGGCATCCATTGTACCATTTCCAACAGGGTCTAAAGCTATACTATCCCCACTTTTCTCACTCCCTTAACACTGTCCTTGAAAATTCATTGTAGAAAGTCTGAAAGTGGGTTCTACATCATGAGAGAGGAAAAACAGAGATAAAAACAGATACAAAGAAGACATGGAAATTGAGATTTTAAAATTGTGCTAAAAAAAAACCAGAGTTACACTTTTAAGAAAAACTGCAGCAAGACAGGGTTTTGTTTCCTTGCTTCGGTAGACCACCTCAATGGTGTACACTTCTTAGTCCTTACTGAAGTAATGGTAAGTTCAATTTTACAATGGCTTATAAAATTCAGGGTACCCGGCCTGCCCTTTTACTTACAAGCTACCTTTTCCTCCAGTCCCCAAAACAACAGCCTTAGCATGAGACTCTCTTAACTTGAATCACATGCACTGTAACCTGAGAGAGAGTGAAAATGTACATTGTAGATCACTTAGTTTAAAGATACCACTTTCCTCCAGCTTTGAATGTGTTCAAGTCTTTGAGTGTATGAACTTCTTTTAAGGGTCTAGCTAAAATCTGTAAAAGTGTCCTGTTCATGCTAGTTTCTAATGTGTGCTAAAAATCATGTTTCTGCAAGGGAATCAACAAAACACAAATCAATTTTAAGAAAGCAAGACAATCATAATTTCTGTACTGTCCTTGGGTGTGCAAATGTGGGTGAAACTTATTCCAATGTAATCTGCAGACCTCTAAAACGTAGATACTGTAATTTGTAGAATTGAATGTAGCTAGAGCTCTACTTCGGCTGTGTTATGTTCTTGGATAAACAGATGTGTTCTAGAATGATGAGTGAACTTAGAAAGGATTGGGTATGTCTCACTAAAATACCATTTGCCTTAAGGATGATGTTGTGATGGGCACGCTGACAGTGAGAGAAAACTTGCGCTTCTCAGCAGCTCTTCGGCTTCCCACAACCATGACCAATCATGAAAAAAATGAGAAGATTAATGAGGCCATTCAAGAACTAGGTCTGGATAAAGTGGCAGATTCCAAGGTAATGTGATTAAAACGAGTAAAATCATACCCACATATGACATCATGTGTGTGAAAATAGACACTTTCTTTATGTTTGTGAGCGTTGGCTTCCTGTAGAGAAGAAGAAAGCATCTCATAACTTCATAAGGACATTTAAATTAAGCTGAAAAAATTATTTAAGAATGGTTTAGTCCTGGGGCAGAATAAGCTGTAGGAAAGAAAACTTCCTCATGTAGTGGTTTTCAAATGCTCCTCACCCAGCTTCGCTGTTCTGGATCATTTGGTAATTTGGCACTGATTTTCTACTTGTGCTTTTCTTTTCAAACTTAGGAATTCATCTGTCTCTCCTTATTCCGGGGAAGTTTGTGCTGTTGCTTTTTGAAGTTTCATTTCTAGAATTGATAAATAATGTGTTTCAGGGAGTTTTGTTCAGCATATTTTACCTGGTGTAATTCTCAGGTTATATTTTTATGGCTTTTCCTCTTCTTTCCGCCCATGTACATTACTTTATTTTTACCTTTTTTTCCCCTCAGATTCTACTCTGTGAGGCTCATATTTTGCATTTACAAACAGACTTGTGGGGAAAAAGAAAGAAAGGGATAGAGAGAAAGATATAGAAAGACAGAGAGACAGGCACAGAGAGAGAGAGAGAGAGAGAGAGAGAGAGAGAGAGAGAGAGAGAGAGAGACAGAGACAGAGACAGAGAGACAGAGAGAGACAGAGAGACAGAGAGACAGAGACAGACAGAGACAGAGAGAGACAGAGACAGAGACAGAGAAACTCCCTATTTGGAGGGTTGTGTAGATCCATGAAGGGAAATCAAAACAATGTCCTTTCCAGTTGAGAACTCCTTTTAAAAGAAATCTTGTACAACTATTTGGGGTTTTAGTGAAAATGAACTGTTTGAATGATGATTGCTGTGCTTTAACCTTTTGTATGTCCTCTACTTCAGTCAGTGAAAAATAAGGGTTCTGCTAACTGCTGCTTCCCATGACACTTGCTGAAAGACTTTTGTGAACTCTTCTGGCTTGGAAAATAGCACTGCCATGCTACAATTTACCACATAATTTCTATTATGAACGATTCATTTTTCCTTTCTCTTGGGCTCTATGTTTTACTTGATTTTTCTTCTCTTACCAAGTACGTCCTTTTGCTCTGTTTTTAATTTTTTGTCTATTTATTGTCCTATATTAATCTGTGGGATTTTCAAAAAAGATTAAAAGAAATTATTGATATCTTAAAATTCACATAATATAACTGATTTCAATTATTATATTTTTTGAATTTTTATGATATTATAAACATAAACTAGAAAATTCAGAGAAAATAACCTACTTACTTCATTGATAATATTGTACGAAACCAACTTTTTTTTTTTTTGTCTTTTGGAGACAGTGTCTCACTCTGCAGTTCAGGCTGGCCCTGAACTCACTCTGTAGCCCAGGCTGCCCTCAAGTTCACAATGATCTTTTTGCCTCAACCTTGTAAGAGCTGGAATTACAGGTGTGTGCCATCACATCTGACTAATATTTCACATAATAATTTAAATTAGACAGGATGACACAAAGTTTTTCACCAAGTGGTAGTAACTGTGGTCATTCTTCCGGTCATATTTTGTATTAGGTTGGAACTGAACAAATCCATGGTGTGTCCAGGGCAGAAAGAAAAAAGGTCATTATAGCCATGGAGTTGGTAACTGATCCTACCATCTTGTTCCTGGATGAGCCCACAAACGCTTTAGACTGGAGCACAGCACATGCTGTCTTTTTACTCCTGAAAAGGTAACTGCTATGAGACCTGTGCTTTTATTTATTTAATATCTGGTTACTTCTGTGCACAAGATGTTCTTAGTGCAGACAATGCAACAATGAAGCAGCAGAAGATCTTCTATTCTTGTTAGAGTGGAGCAGTCAAGAAACACAGCACTGTTATCAGGAAAGACAGAAGACAAGCACAGGGAGGGGTGGCCATGGAGATTGTGAGTGCTGACTTGAAAAGCGGAGGATTAGAGAAGAACTCAATACTGTGGCAAGTGAGCTATAAGCAGGGAAGTGAGAAAAGGCAGAAACCTTCAGAAAGAGTCTAGTTGAAGGGACAGGCAGTGTCCCCATGGCCAAGCCAGCGTGGTGCATGTGGGACGTTAAAGAGTACAGTAGGACAGAACCCAGTGAATAAGGCAAGTGGAGTTTGGCTAAGGTACTGTTATGACAAACTGCCATTGGTGGCTTAACAATAGAAATTTAATTTTTTACAACTCTGGAGCTTGGAATTCTGAGATCAAGGTGTCCATAGCATTGTTGTTCTGAATACAGTGTCATTGCCTTGGAGATGACCAAATTCTCTCTCTGTGTATCTGCCTGTGTCATCATCTACTTTTAAATGGATCCTATCCACCAACTCAGTGCCCTGGCTTAATGTTAATTGCATGAGGAATGTGGAGTCATCATTATTTCTAGATCCATAGTAGACAAATGCAAGAAATGAACATTTATGAGTGTATGTGTGCATGTGTGTGTGGGCATGTGTATATATATACACATATATGATGGATTCATTTGGACAATAAATGCATTTTATATATTTGATTCCTGTTTGCAAAAAGATGTATGTACATACTTATACTTTTTGTGTATGTTGTGCTTATAAATGTTGTTTTCTCAAGGTAGAATAATTAATATAATCATAAAATACAATAAGATTTAATATTAAGTAGGTAATTATTGGCTAAATGCTGAGTTTACATACTACATCAGTGAGTATATTTTCAGATTATATGGGTGGTTCTTAACAATCTGGACTCCTTGAGCACAGCATAGAAATTCTAATTCAGAGCCTAGAAAGACTGTTCAAGACTTTCATTTTAATAAGGCTTATCATGGATTGTATGCTGGTAATATACCATCATTTAAGAAATCTTTGAATTTTTAAAATGAAACCATTTAAGTTAGCATTAGTTAACAAGATGAGGCTCAATGGAATATTTATAAGAGAAAATCAAGTTGAGCTGGGATCAAATGGTCTAAATTCAGGAAAAGTATATTTTATCTGGAACATTCAAGTCTATATGTGTAATGATTGCTTGCTTCCTCTCCTTTCCAGGATATCTAAGAAGAGACGAACAATCATCTTCTGCATTCGTGAACCTCGGTATTCCATCTTCAAGATGTTTGATAGTCTCACCTTATTGGCTGCAGGAAAACTAATATTCCATGGCCCTGCACAAAGGGCTGCAAAGCACTTTGCATCAGCAGGTATGGTTGAGTTGCATGAAGCAGGTGCCTGATGCAAAGAATCATGGAAGAGAGCACAGCAGGTCACAAGAGTGCTGTTTGATTTTGTGTAGATGATTCTTGGGTTCTCCACTCCGAAGCATCTTTGGACAGATTAGTATCAGAACTTTTCTATACTTTTAGCACTTGTGTGTAGTTTAGGTCCCTTTCCATTTCCTGTCCTAGTTGAGTACCTGTGCACATGTGTCTTGACTTGTGCTTGAGTTGCTTCCCAGGTGTGGTGACGTTTTCTTGAGAGTTTAGTAATTAGTGTGTTGGACTCAGCTAGCTGTTTGTCACTTGAACATGTCTTTTTTCGGGGTGGGGGTGGGATGGGCTGAGAATTAAAGGAAAGCTCGCCTACTGAACGACATGTCTAATCATTTTTAAAGTTTTACTTTGAGACAGGGTGTCTCACTAATACTCATTAAGTTGCCCAGCCTGGCCGCGAGCTCACCATTTTCCTATATTCTTTAATTGCTTTTTAATGTTACCATTTTTCTGCACTGATTCTACCTTACATTGAGTCAGGTGATTTCATTTTACTAGTACATAATCTCTGCTTATTGTTTTGTGATATTTTCATATGATTAGCGATGCTTCCCTGACCTCAGTACAATTTTAAATATTTACTAGCCATCTGTCTTAATATGATTTTTTAAATTTTTTTTGTCTATTTTTTTTTTTATCGGTACCGGGAATCAAACTCACAACTGCCTGCTTGCAAGGCAGGTGCTTATGCCGCTGAGCTAAATCCCCAGCCCCCTTAATATGACTTTTTAAAATTCATTTCATTTAAAAATAAATATGCATACTGTATAAGAATCTGTAGAGTCCATGGAAATTGAATTTCACTATCAGATTTCAAGCTGAGTTGAAATGATTGCACCAAAAGAAGTTGAGGACTGAGTTCAGGTGTGCTGTGTTTGTCATATTCTCTGCAGAATGCTGCTGTGGTAATTTCTTGTCTGTGTGAAGTTAATAATAGCGTGACAAATAAAAATTAGGCTTCTCAGGAAGTCATCATAACTATCATGTGTACTGCTGTTCCATTGATTCCTAGGGGAATTCAGCGATCACATACACTCTGGCACTAATGATTTTTCTTGATATACATGATATAGAGAGTCACTGAAGCATCACATACAATCACATACATTCAATGAGTCAGGAGAGAAGAAAAAAGTTGAGGGAGGATAAGTTTTTAGATTCTATGTTTACCTTCCTCACCTCACCTACCCTCTGATATGAATGTTTTTTTTTATTTCCAATGTCATCAGGTTTGTCTTCTTGGCTTTCCTTCTTTGTTCCATAGGTTACAACTGTAAGCTGTACACCAACTCTTCATGGATTTTGCTGGGCATTCCCAGTGGAGTCCTCACGGCCATGGAATCAAATGGAGATGATGAAGACCCTGAATGTATGTGTGTCTGTAAGACTCACAGAGTGTTACCTAACTGTAGTGGTTGAGATTTAGCAGTGTGATAACACATCTGAACAAGGCTTTGTAAATTCCTGTCAGTGTAGTCTCTGTCTCTGTCTCTCTGCCTCTGTCTCTCTCTCTTTCTCTTTCTTGTGCTGCATTGAACACAGGGCCTGTGGATGACAGGTGACCCTTTATCACTGGCCTCTATTCCTGAACTTTCTATAAATTTAATTTTGAGTCAAAGCCCAGGCTGGAATCCAACTAGCAGGGATCTTGCCTCAGTCTCCCTAGTTTCCAAGATGTCAGCTATAGACTATAATACCTAAATTAAAATAATGTTCTGATACCAGTCAAGAGATACATCATTTTCAATGAGTGCTATTCATGGTTTTGATTTCAATTACAAATGAGCATTCATAAACTACTATCACTTTTCAGAGGAATTTCCTTAAAAATAAATATTTGCATTTCTTGTTTTATGAGAAAGTTGTCAAAACCAGTTAGCCTCTTAGGGTAAGGTTAAGCAAGGCTTATGGTTAGGGTTAGGATTGGGATTACGGTAAGAGTTAAGTTTAGGTTAATCCTAAATGAAGCCTTTGTTTGTCTTTTCTTTTTTCTCTCTCTCTTTTTCTTTCTTTTCTTTTCACATTGGGTCTTGCTAACATTTCCAAGCTATTCACAAGCTAGAAATCCTGTCTCTTCCTCAAAGAGAGCTTAACCGTACATTATTTTTTAAATGAGAAACTTGTTGTCTTAGGCTTTGCACAGAGTAGAATTCAAGGGCTTGAGTGTCATGTTAACAATTATACATCAGTTCAATAATGTCTCTTTCTTAAGAAATAGTGCTGAAACAGAGAGTGGTCAGCCAATTTACTGTATGCATAAGGTTATGACCTTTAGTGAGTATAGGCATGAAAAATCTATTAAATGTGAACCTTTAGTGTGTATAATGATGAAAAATATATAGCTATAGATTGCTATAGCATTGAGATGCAATACAAAAAACAAGTCACAATGAAATTAATTCTTTTTTTTTTTTTGCTACTGGGGGTCCAACTTACAACCTCACCTTTGCCAAGCAGACACTTAAGCCACTGATCTAAACCCCCAGAATTAATCATTTCTTGTCCTTAATACTGTTTGTTTTCTTCATTCACTTTTATCACAAAGGTGAGAAGATTGAAGAGTTTTCCATAAGAGATGAGCCAATCATAGAAAATTTAGCTAAGTTCTATAAAAAATCATCCTTATACAGAGATACAAAGGCTGAAATAGATCAACTCTCAGAAGGTCAGAAGAAGAGGAACTCAGCTTTCAAGGAGTTCATCTATGTCACCTCTTTTTGGAAGCAATTCAGATGGATTAGCTGGCGCTCATTTAAAAACTTCCTGGGTGATCACAAAGCCTCTGTAACTCAGGTAACCTGAAGAATAGGTTTTGTTACGTGCAAAATAGATATGTGGGAAATACTTGGTTTTGATTTATTGTTCTTCAGGATTCATCTCCTACCCACTGAAGAGAGATCATAGTCATGTATTATCATTCACACTCTATCTGGCATATAGAAACAATGAATAGAACAAGAAAACACATTTAAATTTTTAATTCTTGAAAGCTTTTGTTAGAATGTTTCAGAATATTTAATACAAATTATGATGGAAAACCTAAGAGTTATAATTTTGCTTCAAAATATTTCAACTAATGGAAATACCACTAAATTTGTATTCTACTAACAGCCCTTCACTTTCATTCACTGATTCATTACAGAAAACCACTAGAAGGCCATGTTGTTCCTTGGGAACTGTAATATAATAAACAGTGAGCACAATGATCTTTGCTTTCGTGAACGTTATCTTCTTGTGAGGACTGAAACACTATAATTGAAAAAAATAAACAAAGCATGTCTAGTGAGAGAAGGAATTGTGCTGTAAGTCTGAGCGGTGCAGGGATAAGAGAGGAAGAACACGAAGATCAGAGGAGGTTTTTTTGTAGTTGAAATTGGTCAGTGAGTGATCCTGACACCTCTGATTTGACCTGGAGGAGTTGAGGGCTGTGCACTGCCTCAGTGGAGAACCTGCACCTCACATGCTATTCCTTATTGGTGCTATTTTATGTTTAGGATCCAAACCAATTGACACCTTAAAGACTTTGCAGTTTATAAACAGATAGGAGCAAAACTTCATAATCTCTTCACTAAAGTAATGTAATGTGCTTTTCTTTTTGCTGGTTCTTTGGATTTTGGTGACTATTATTTTTTATGATTTTTCTGTTATCCTTAACCTGATAGCACATAGACACTAGTTCTCCTAGTTTATTTTTCAATAATGTATAAGATAATCAATTTAGCTCATTGTTCTTGAGTCATTTTTATTATCAGTCAATGAGTTTCTACTCAGTATAAAGCGATTGTCTATTTTGGCACTAATGAAATATTAGACAGTACTTAAAATGCACACTGTAATTTTCATGTTGGACTATTATTTTTTATCAACTGGAAAGCCAATATTATTATTTGAGCCACTCTCTCAATTGCAACAAAAATTTCTGTTGCTTGCAATTTAGCATTCCTGTAAGAACACAGTCTTTTTGTTTTCCCATCAGTTGAGTAAATTTTTTTTTCTTTGAGAATAGAGTTGATGTCATTTGGAAACAAGTTTGATGATCTCTCTCTGTCTCTCTTTTTCTGTCTCTGTCTGTCTGTCTGTCTGTCTGTCTCTCTCTCATATATATATATATATATATATATATATATATATATATATATATAATTTTACCTGTTGTTACACTGAGCTGATGTAATGTGCTGATTTTTTTTATTTAAATTTTTTATTTGGAATATTTAGTGGTCACATACCTTATGGGGAGTTTTTACATGTGTAAATTCCTCAAACTCTAAACAACTCAATTCCTTTTCCACTCCTTTCCTCTTACCTCTCCTAGAATCTCCTTATGCTAATCCATCTCCCACTTGAAAAGTTCTGTCTCCCTGTTTTCTACTATCTATCTTCTGCTTTTCTTTTTGTTCATATTTTGGGGTTTTGACATAAGATAAACTATGCACTATTTAATTTTGTGTGTCTCATTTATTTCACTTAACACTGTGGTCTCAAGTGGACACTGTGTATAAATGATTTTATGGCATAGTAGTATTCTACTGTATATAAGCATTGTGTTTCCTTTATCATTCAATCTGTTGGGGGACCTACAAGGCCCACTTTCAAGATACAGCGATTGTAAATCATGCTGTTAAACACATGAATATGCAAGCATCACTGTAATGTGATGTTTTCACTTGTTTTAGAACCTTTCAGGGACTTTTTACTTGAGGGTTTTTTTTCCTTGCTCAAAAATCAGATATATATATATATATATATATATATATATATATATATATATGTATATACATTCCAAGACAAATATATGGTACCTTTGGGGAGTGCATGATTAAAAAATAATTACTTGCACACACATCAGGGCTTGTGTGATTTGGTGTTAGAGAAACTCATCTCCATAAAGTGAATCTAGGAGGTTCAGAGAAGCATCAGTCTCTAGAATAAACGCAGGACCTTGCATCTCTTTGAATTTTGCATGGAAATTATTGTTCATGTTTATAAATACTGGAATAGTAGAATAGCAAAAAGAAAATCTTTTGGACAGAGGACCACATAGTAAATATGTTAGGCTTCATAGATCCTATATGGTCTATTTTTTCAGGTCATGAATCCTGCTAGTTTATTGAGAATACAGTCATAACTAGTATGTAAGGAAATGAACAAGACTATGTGTTGACAAAATTTTATTCAAGGACACCAAAATTTGTGTTTCATATGTATATTTGTTATTGTAAGAAATATTCTTGATCTCCTCACATTATTTATTAATATTGGTAAAGTCCATTCTTAACTCACAGCTTAGCACAACTATATGAGTGACACTCTGGTCACTGGTTGATTTGTCACTGACCCTAGGGATAGATTCTTCATCTTTTGTGTTTAATATTTCTCTGTATTTTAAGTAGAATTTACTAATTGTTGTATTTGGCATTTACTAATTGTTGTATTTGGAAGATCTTGCCATGAATGGGTTATCTGTTTAAGGAGAATATTATTCATTTAATGTGCCATGGGTTTTTCTGACAAATCAACTTATCAGACATAATAGTTGATCACATGGAAAGTCCTTTCTGTTAGCATATTAAACATTTGCCTCAGGATTCCTTCTATTAGTGATAGCCATAAACATCCCTCAGAACACACTACCAGAAATAGTGACTAAATATCTTTGGATGGTAACATATTTATAGAGTTAATTTATCATGTTTCATCTACTTTTCAATCAAAAGAGGACTGAGACCTGCTCTCCAATAATTATAGTAGTATAATTTCTTTTGTTATGTAATCTTCAGTTTTCCTGGAGGCTTTTTGGTGACAGAATGAGTAACACAGTTGGAAATTATAAAAGCAGGGCTTTCTCAAGAAATCCACTGTGTTTTGCAAGTATCTCTGGAAACTGACTAAAATAGTTTAAGAACTTTGAAACCTGTGTGAAGCATCCTTTTGATAATAATGATTTTGTTGTTATATCATAGTTTAGATCTCATATTCTCCCAAAGTCTCATGCTTTCAGAAGTGGGATTTTAGACAGTGATTACATGATGGATTTTAGGAAGAGATTGCATGTTATAGCTCACTTGATGCTAGGAGATCTGAACTGATTTCCAGTGTGTCGTTGTGTCATGACTTGGAAGAACACACCTCCCTCTTTGCAGCCTGTGTTCTGTGTCTGTCTCCTGTCCACCATAACATGAGCATCTTTCTTCCACCCAGGCTCTTCCCCAACATAGTTTCTGTCTTGGAGCCAGCTAACTCTGGACTGAAACATCTAAAAATCATGAGTGGTTTAGAGTACTAAGTGTTGTGTTTAATTATGGGTCGTAGGTAACGTGTCCACTTGATGGGAAACTAGATAGGAAATGGCACCAGGTATCATGTTTCAGAGGAAAAAACAGAGGATGGAGAGTGTCAGGTCTGATGAACTTCATAAAATGTTTTACTCAACTAAAGTATAGGTTATTGTACACATGAGCAGAGTGCATGTTGATAAATCCATCACCATTTATTCTGGAAAGTTTTCTGCTGAAACAAAGAAGAATATGCTCAATGTGTAATGAAAATATGTCCAGATAATAGAATTAACCTCATGTTACATTTTAGTAGCAAGGGAATTTTTTAAAGTTACCTTGTGAGTTTAACATTTCAAAAATATCCTTCATAGACTACGGTTTTCACAAACTAGTCATTACAGATCATTATTCTGTTTTACTGTCTTGCCTTTTGTTAAGTTTTAAGCCCATTATAAATTATCTCATGTCTTGATACTGTTCTTATATTGAAATTTTTACATTTATGATATTTCCAAGATATACCGTAGTATATTTACATTTTTTAGATGATCATTTCTCATGTCTGTATGTAATCCATGAGTAAGTATAATTGGAATTAATGAATTCTCTTGTATCATAAAATAGTGCTGAAGCTTTAGCTAGCTGGTGGTCCTTCATAGACTTTTTAACTTAAGAGCAAAGGAGATGTTTGTGCAGTCCCTCTGGGAGCCATCCACACAGATTGAGTAGATGAAAGATGCAAGCACTGACAGCTCAGTTAGCTGTGTGGACCTCAGGTCTCAGGGGCAGAAGTTAATGGAGAAACAGTGACAGAGAGGGCTGAAGGCAGCTCTTCAATGTCCTAGGGAAAGCTAACTGAAACACTTGGTTAAAATGACAATTCCCTTTTCTATGCAATGCATGACTTCCTAGACATTGGATAACTGGCATCCTGTTCACCCATAACTCCTTACTATGGAAAATGCCATTGCGTGATTTTTAAAAAGTTTTTTATTCATTCAGTTTTTGGTATGAGGGATCAAACCCATGTATCACTCAAGGTTTACTAGAGAAGCAGATGTAACAAAGACATACAAATGTACAAGAAATTAAAAGATTGGATTACAATGAATGATAAGCCACAAAGTCGATTGAGGGAGCTCACAGAGGGTTCTTGCACCTTAGAGGCTGATGGGGTTCAGCCCAAGGACTGGAGCTTACTATGGTTGCCTGTGCAAGTTCATGTCAGGAAGTTGATAGGCTGACAGCAGAACACTGAAGAATGTACGATGGAAGGCTGAAGAGCCTATGATAAAGGCTGAAGAGTCCCAGGCAGAAGATGAATAGCCTGTGCCAGAAGCCAGGAGACAAGTGCAAACTGAAGGCGAAGACCTGCACTCCTCTGAAGAACCAGCAATCAGTCCCTCCTCATTTTTCTTTTATTGTACACAAGCTACTACCTTGGGATGGATATAGCACTCACATCATCTGTGTGAACTCCACTTGCACAGATTGAGGATATCGCAAACTAGGGGCCCTGGCCTCCTGCTGAATCCCTTAAAGTTCTAACCTCAGATTGACACAATGACAATATTCTAGAATTGTAACTCCTGTCCTCTCTATACCACATGATGTAGGGCTAATGAGTCACTTAGATTTGCTTCCAAACTCCTCAAGTTGACACATTTGAGCCGTAATTCTTGTACGTGCTAAGCAAACTCTCTACCTCTGAGGTATGTCAGAGCCCTAAAATTCTGTTTAAATTCATCTTGTTTCCACTTTTGCCTCTTTTAGCATGAAGCTGTACATGTTCACTTTCACTGGCAGAGTCTTTGATGTTAGATTAGCACACAGCTCTTAGCCATGCAGACTTTATTTTATTCCCACAAGCACCCCTCCAGTTGCCTGCATTGCTCTGTAACACTTCATGGCATTCATGAGCTCATCACTTGAGCTGTTCCCTGATCTGTTGATGCCTGGGAGGAAATTAGCTTTTCTTTCTCATCTCCTCTGTTATCTTATCAGCTGCTCAGACCATTCATAAGTTTTCACTTTAATGTAAGGAGCAATCTAATAGAGTATACTTTATATTATCATGAAACTTTGACCACAACTGTTAAAGTCTTTAGTTGATTGGTGATATCTATATCTTTGTGTCTATATCTATCTTAATAGTCATAATGTATAAATTTTTACTTCTGAGAAGTAATTTTGCTCTCATTGATTTTTTATTTTTCTTTTTGGAAAGATAATTAATGTAATTATAGAAGGACTGCTTATAAGTGCCTTTTTCCTTGGGATAAAAAATGATTGTGCTGCCATCCAGAATAGGTAAGTAAATTTATTTCTTAATTGTCAGAAATGTCACTTTGTTCAAGTGTATGTATGTACATTGAGAATTTTAATGTAAAACAATTACAGTATAATATTGTATTACTGTAGTGAGATAAATTGATTTGTGAAAACTGAATAAGACTGTTTATTCCTTTCATCTGTATGTATGTGTGTAGTTTTAATGCATGCACAACAAATATTTACAACTTTAACTATTTTAAATGCACAGTTCAATAGCATAAGTACATTCCCATTTATAGCTATCACCAGCATCCAACTCTACAAATGTTTTTTTATCTTTGTAGAAATAATTTCCATGTCTAGAAGAATAGTAGTTCTACATACAAACCTATCCTATCCAAACCCTCTATTATCACAATTTTTCTTTCTGTCACTGAATTTCATTACTAGGATATATATATATATATATATATATATATATATATATAGCTACAAATTGTGTGAACTGTGTGTGTGTGTGGTGTGTTGTATGCATGTGCATTTCACTAAACATATGTCCTCCAGTATCAGTGAAGTTTTAACTTGTCTCTGAATTTTATTCCTTCTTGATACTCAGTAATAATACATTGTGTTACCAGAAAATTAACTATTAGCAGAGATGATGCAGGAGATTTGTTTCTAATTGAAAATCAGTAAAGACATGATATATTTTCTTCACTTTCTTAATGATTAGCCATAGATGAGACACATGAAAGCTTGTGGTTCAAACTCTAGTTCCTATGAATATAATATTCTGTGAGCATTTGGAAAAGACCCACTTCTGGTGCATATTCTAGACCTCTGTTGATGTTTTAGAAAAAAATCACTGCCTCAACAAAAACAGAAATCCACCATTTTGGTACACCAAAATCTAGAGGTTCATCATTTTCCTTGTTAAAATAATACAATAACCTCAACTGAAGGAAAAATTATTCTCTGCAAGTCTCAACTCCGGGTAATGGGAAGACTTAGAAGTAGTGTCTTCCCTTTCGATCTCTCTCCCTCTCCATTTTTCTCAGAGCAGGTCTACATCCTTTGTTTCTGTTTGCTCAGTTGAATGTTGCGTCATTTTTGGAAACTGACCTGAGTGTGCTTAAATAACTGGTTCATTTTTATTTCTGCTCTATCTTGACAGACTGTTGATGTTCTTCTTATTGATGGAGTGTCTTTGTTTTAGTTACTTCTCTGCAACACAGCTCTTTCAAGAGGAGAAGAAGCTCTTCACGTGAGTAAGGCTCAGGTCTGGGAAGGGCCATCAGAGGATGTTGGGAAAATGGTTACATCCAGAATATGGCAAAGAGTATCATTCTGGACATTACTAGTGTTTTAAATTTTCTTTATTTAAATATTTAATTCATTTATAAATTGTGAATATTTCTCCTTTATAATATTAAATTTTAATGGAAATTACCTACATTTATTGAGAAAATGTAGCCAAGGACTGGGGAAAAATGGAGCCTTTGTGGGGCCTGATACCAAGTTAAAAGAGTTGTGAGTTTAGGTTCTATTCAGGTAATGCCAGTGTTGCACAGGAAGCAGTGATGCAGGGGCTGAAGGGTCTTTGGTTAGTTTTGTGAGGCTTGCAGGAGATTAAGCAGAACAACTCTCAGTAAATTGGATTGGAAGATAAAACTGACAAAGAATGTGACCAAAATAATATGAGATGGAGTGGAGAGAGCCAAAAATTTCTTTACACTAAAAAAGGCAATGACTTTGTTTCTTCTGTTTTAAAGATGGAAGGGATTTGCCCCTGTTTCCATACCAAGCAAAGGAATCATCAGAGGGAAGGAATGAAGAGAGTAGTGGAAGAGCTGAGAAATGTAAGAGAACGATGTCAAGGAGAAAGAGTAGGATTTGGTGGTTGACAGGATTCTGTAGCGTAGAGGTGTAATCACTAAAAGAAGTCTTTTAAAGCATGAGAGTTGTAGAAGTAAAACCAGATCAACGATCTGAAACTACATTTCAGATCTTAGACAATAACAATGTCACCTTTTTCATAATGAGAAGTAAGGTAAGAAAAGTCTCATGCCCCCTGAGAATAGAGCTTCAAGTGATATTCCAAGCATAAAGCCTGAAAGAGGAAGTGAAGTCCCTGAAGAGAGTGAAAATGAAGTACACAGAGTCCATATACAGGTGGAGAGTTCTGAGGACAGCTTGGATGACAAATGGAGGGATCCGTAATGAGAGAGGCTCACAGTGAGAGCCTCCTGTTGTTGATGTGCGGAAGTCCTGACATCAGAGAGCATGAAGTGGTAGCAGAGCGTGGGGATGCATGAAGCTCGCATATTATACATGTGACACCAGAAATCTATAGCGAAAGAACCTTATTTACTAGTTTCTTAGTTGTTAAATTATCAGGGATATGTAATCTGTGTTTTTCATCCACAGGCATGAATATATGTGTGGATACTACAGAGTGTCATCTTATTTTCTTGGGAAACTGTTTTGTGACTTGCTACCTAGGAGGTTGTTGCACAGTTTTATATTTAGTTTCATACTCTACGTCATAATAGGTAAGTAGCAAGACTTAGATGTGAAACCCTTTTCCTTTTGTCTGTACATTTACAGTTTTCAAAACTGAAAAACAAGATACAAGCTAGCAAGCATGTAACCTCCAGGCATGCACACTCTAGATTACCTATTCAATGTGGATGTTATTTCAGAGACTTTTTCAAAACAAAAATTATGAAACTATTTGTAGAATTAAATTTTATTAAGATGACCATTTATTTTTGCTCATACTAAATATGGAAAACATTTGTAAGGATTTTTGAGCCTGTCTCACAAAAGTTGGATAACTTATCATATACTCATTTATGTTTTATGTCTTTCAACATATGTCTAAATAAAAATTAAATTTAGATAGATACTTAATAACTTTAACATATCTGTATCTGTATGTCTATATCTATCTATCCAATTACATATACACAATTATAAAAATTCATACACATACATAAATACAGAGATATATTAGAATTTCAAAATACACATGGATCCTCTCCCTGTTTTATTGTCCAAAGAGAGAAAAAACTTATTTGAATTTATTGAATTAATGTAAATATTTGTTTCATGAATATATAAAACATCATTTTTGCAGCATATTCAGTTTACCACTGACTCACTACATACACACACACACACACACACACACACACACCAGAAATACACGTATGCATTTGTAACTCAGTAAGGGATATGACCACTTTTATAGCTTAAATATATCATTATATTAACAAGATGTGTGTCATAAAAGTTAGGAATATTATACAAACTCCTAGACTACTGCCTCCTATTAGTGTACCTATTTCACATTCTTCAGACTGTTTAACCTATAGCACCAGGTCATTATTGTTTACAAAGTAGCTTATGAAATTTCAATTTCCCATTCTCCATTGAAACATTTGTCACTAGGGATTTAAATTATGGCAGAATGTTTATTTTCTGAAGATAGTAAAACCACTCTGAGAACATGTTATTCTGATCCTAGTTTCTACACCCATGCAGTTATACCAAACAATAAGTACTGTGGAAACATTTGCTTAAATGAAAGTGCCATTGATGAGTTTCCTGGAAGAGAAGACAACAGAATTCTTAGAAGTTATGCTGTGTCTAAGTCTCTATCTCAGGATTATACTGATCGCAGGTGCTATGTGGAAAGTGACTTTAGAATATATGTGAATAGAAAACTCAGTGTTAAGTTTTTACATTTACATATGGGCGTCAATAAAATTTGTGAGTTAAAATAGTTGGTTAGATTGTTACTTTTTCCACTTTAATATTAGTTTTTCAGAATATTGTAATACTATTTGCACAGTAACCTATAACAAACATTTAACAATGTAGGCAGCAGAACGAATTCCTTCTTTTTTTCTGAAGGATTGAAACCAGCAGTTGAAGCTTTCTTCATTATGATGCTTACCATTTTGATGATGGCTTGTTCAATTGATTCTGTGGCACTGGCCATGACTATAGGTCAGAGTGTGCTGCTGCTTCCAATACTAACATTTCTCATTGAAAACTACTTTTGGTGCATGTTGGTGAGTAGGAACTGTGCATTTCTGACAGGGTAATTTTCTTCCATTATTCCTTCTTACACACTCACAGTCTTGGAAATCTTGCTCTGAGGATTCTGTACATGGGATTGGATTCTTGCAGGAAATCATAGGGTGAAACGGTTTATAAACGAATTTAACTGCTTTCCTCAATACTCATATACAAAGTTTTCTCACTTCTGTTCTAATATACTTACTATATAAACTTGATTAACATGTATTTACTCATGAGCTCTGTTTTTTCCTTTTCTATTCTTATCCTTTCTTTCCTTTTCTTTTCTTTTCTTTTCTTTTCTTTTCTTTTCTTTTCTTTTCTTTCTTTTCTTTTTGAGACAGGGTCGTGCTATGTATTTCAGGCTGGCCCTTAATTCACTATGTAATTCAGGCTGGCCTCTAATCCTCCAAACTCAGCCTCCTGAATCCTAGGATTATAGGGGGGCACCATCAATCCTGGCTAGCTAATTAGCTTTTAAAAAGCCTTCACATTTGAGAAATTCAAGAAACAAAAGAATTATGATTGGCACTTTCTTCTTTGAAGAGCGAGATTATCTTCTTGCTTGTTGTGTTAGAAATAGGAAATTCTGGTTCTTAACCACAGCAGAAATGATTTTTGTTGGTTTTACTTTTTAGAGTAAAAGTTAAGATCCAGAACAAGTTAACAGTGTCCACTTCAGGGAGTCCTTTTGAGAGTGTCTCATATTTCTCAAAAAGTTCTTTCAAAATTTCAGGAAAGTTAGAATTTACTACTCAGTAGGACTCTTTCCAAGTACACTCTAGGCATGGGCCTTGGTAAGGAAAGAGGAAGCTCTTAGTCCCTACTATGGACTAGATGAGGGACATTAGGCAATTTTGACGGTGGCAGCAACAACCACATACTGGAGCTATTAGCACAGAGCAATCTGTGTCTCAGTACACTGACAGAAACACAGTGCATCATTGGAGAAGGCTATTTAATAAAGAATCTCCATCTCATATTTTGGCAATTCAAAAAATGTTCAGATTCTGTTCATTAGTGTTAGGAGTATCTAGAAAAGGATGGGTTGAAATATTTCTGAGGAGTCATAATTGTAATCCATGGCACTGTAGGAAGATATAATCACTTACAAGTCTCCACCTATACCGGAGAGAACATGAAAGTCCAAGCTTCAATAGACAGACAGAATTAAAATAAGAAAACAAGGCAATAAGATCCCTGCACAAATACACAACTCTGAAGAAGCTAAGCCCACAGCCGAGGAAGTAAGTGAAATTGGAGGTAAAGAGTTTTTTTTTTTTTTAACTGATAATTGAAATGGCCAACAGGATAAATAAAGAGAAAGATAGCAGATGAATGACCTAATATTTAAGTTGACATATGAGCTCATAAAGATATTGAAAGCAATTGAATTAATTATAGGAAATAATGTAGAGTCTCAAAGATTATTCCAGTAAGTAAGAAAAGTTCTGAAAAAGAACCAGGTAGAAATCCTAAAGGTGAAAGCATCAATAAATTAAATTTAAAAACTCCACTGAAAATTTGGGAAGGACACAAGTCAATCACAAGAGAGAATATTTGGTGCCAAAAAAGGGGGAGAAGTACTAGAATACATAGTCAGGATGGGAAAAGTAGAGTAATAAATGACACTGATCCAACCACAGAAGAATTTTAACATAAAACTGAAAGAATGAACTTAATTCTATCGGCCAAATAGAGGGTGTTGAAATAAAGGACAATGAATTAAAAATATCCAATGAAATTACAGCAGAATATTTCCTAAAATTTGGAAATGGGACAAGTGTCCAAGTGAAGAAGGCGTTTAGAACTACACATAGACGCAATCAGAAAAGAAACTCCTCATAACACAAGACAGTCAACATGCCAGCATCTCAGAACAAAGACAAAAATGTTTTAAGCTGTTAGGAGACTGCTAAGTCACATGTATGGCCAAGTCTATGAGAATACAGCAGATTCATTATAACAGAATGTAAGGGCCAGAAGGAATTAAAATGAAAATATTGAAGACTTGAAAGAAACTAATTGCTACCCAGATTAATTTATCCTAAGAAGAATCTTTGAAAATCAAAGGTAAAATAAAGACCCTTAATGATAAAAATACACTAAATAGATACATCTCTGCCACACTAGCATTGCTGGAAATGTGTAAAGAATCCATAATACTAAAATATAAACATGATAACTTTTGATAGACAATGGGAAAATAGCTCAATGAAAGAAAAGGTGAGAGAATAAACAATAAAAAGGAATCAAATATAAGAAAAACAAGGAAGTGACAAGAAGATTTACATAACTTTTAATAATAACATTCCCTGGTCATAATTGTAACTCTTTAATTAAAGGACAGATTGGAAAACTAGATACATGCACAAGGTCTAGTCCAGTAGAAGAAACAATAATATAAAGAATATAGAAATTAATGAAATTGAGCCCTTAAAAGAGCAGAAAGAATCTGCAAATCCAAGATTTGTTTCTTTGAAATGTAAAGAAAGTTGATAAACCATTAGTAAAAGTTACTAAAATAATGAAAAGGCTCAAAATAAGAAAAATTTTTAAAAAACCTTGAAATTAGATCAGCCACCAGTGAAATCCAGAGGAATATCAGAAGTTGCTTTCAAAATTTGTGCTTTAAGAGTTTGGAGAATCTAAAAGGAAAGGTTAAATTTGTAAACACATGTGAAGTACCAAAGTTGCGCCAAGAGTATACTCAATATTTAAGCATTTCAATAACAAGTGATGAGCTCGTAATAGTGTTAAACAATTTCAGTTAGCAAAAGCTTATGATCAGTCGAATTTGTAGCTTAATAATACCAGAATTTCAGCGATTAAGTAATACTAATGCCTCCTCCCAATTTTTCCATATAGTAGAAAGTGTATGTTTCAGCTCACATTCATTCTAGGACAGCAGTAGTACTCTAATACCCAAACAATGTCTTCATGAAAAAGGTACAGACCAAGATCCTTCATGAACATAAATGCAAGACTACTCAGGTGCTCACTGACAGAATTCAATAGCAAATTAGATCAATTATCCATCAAGATCAATTCATTTTCTCAGGAGTCCAAGAATAGTTCAATAGCAAAGGACATTTTTCAGTTGGAAAATGAAGTCAAATTATTCTCTTTTTTTGCAGGGAATATGATTCTTCACATTTTGGGCACCTACAGTGCACAAAAATACTCCACAATGGGTCTTTTAGTTCTGACACATAAGTTGAGTGAAGCAGTTAGATGTAAATCCAATACATAAAAACAAATTGGTGCTTCTGTTCATCAGTGTTGACACACCTGAGAAGGAAATCAGAAAAATATTTCTTCACTAAAGCTTCAAAATTTAAATACATAGAAATCAGTATAATGAAAGAGGTGAAAGTTTTCTATAGTGAAACTTGACAGTACTTTGAAGAAAGAAATCAAAAATAATAATAGACAATGGAAAAACATCCCTTGTTCTTGGATTGGAAGAGTAAAAGTTGTTAAAATGACCATGAAAAAGATCTACAGTTCAATGTCAACCCTGTAACAAAGCAATATTATTCAACAAACTGGAAAAAAAGCAGTTGCGAATTTGATTCCAAATTAAAAAGGATCAGAATAGCCAAAGCAGTTGTCAGCCAAAACAGTAAGGGTGGAGGCATCCTTATACATATCTCAAACTCAACTAGGCAGAGATAGTGAAAAGAAATAGTATGGCACAAACTACACATGCAGGCCAACAGAAAAGATACAGCAAGAAACACAACACCTGCAAACAAGAATGCACAGGATAAAGAAAGTTCCTACATGGTTGCCCTTGAAGGTAAATTGCTACAAAATCTTTGGAAATCAATGTGGCTATTCCCAACATGTCTAAATCAGTGATGACAACCCTTCTGCAGATGAATGCACAAATGACAAGCAAAGATCCACTTGTTTATCACAAAGTGCTGACACTGCAATTAAACCTCAATAGTAAGGTTTTTAGTTTTAAAAAAATCTCAGATATTAGCATCTTTTTCTTAAATTTTATTTTAAAGTGGGTAAATTTAAAAATAAAAAAATAGAACAAAACAGACCATACAAAAACCATATAAGAGACACAGATATCAAAGCAATACAATCAGAGATCTTCACTGTCTATCATATTGTCTCTTGTTTTCTTCCAAAGAATTGTCCATAGCTTCACATACAGTGAATTCTATACAAAACAAAATAGTATTAAACTGATCAGAACAGGATCAAGGAAGGCATTTTAGGTCTTCAAGAACAGACAGTAGGTCAGTCAACACCGGCTGCCATAATGTTCTCATTATCATCAAAAAAGTTTTACATACCCTCATGTATGTTGAAATTAAACAAAATAAAACAGACTAAAATCATTCTGAACAAAGAATAATAATATTGTTGGATTTCACATCATGATGCTACCAATCAGCACTCATACCTTAGTGTCTCTTTTTGTTCAAAGTAGCTGCTCATTTCATCATGCATTATATAATTCTCAAAAACTTCTTAGAATTTCTACACTTGCATGAGTCTCTGCATGTATACCTATCCTTTTTATATGAGAGGCAAAAAATAAAAATAAAACAAGACCAAACAAAATAAATTCCTAGAAAAACATGAAACGAAAAAGACATATAACTTTTGGTACAGTTGGCAATAGATAAGAGCAGAATACAAAGACTCCCTGAGACAGACAACTTGGATGCCAGAATAACACATACTGGGGAGTCTTGGACAGAATGGGATGGATCCTCTTGACCCAGGAAGAAACTAAAGCAAAAAGAACCAGTAAAACATGAAGTCCCAGGGCTACTATTGAGGCAGCTAAGATTCTGTGCTCTTACACGCCTGAATTCCCGCTGCCTCAACTCAGCGGAAACGCAGTCACAGTAAAATGCAGTCACACTGAAGTCAGAGGTCAGCAAGCCCAATGGATAACAGAGCCAGCAAGGGACCTGGATTGATCTGCAGTGACTTCCAGGTATAAAACTCTTCCATGGGAAAGGAACACCAACAGGACAACATTTTGGAATTGGGCAAGACTGGGAAGAAAAGGAAAGCATTGACTTCAGTCAGTTGTTCTCTTCCCAGATGAGATTGGCCTGGGTCATGTCCCTGGCTGAGACTCAGTAAGTTGTCCCAAACCAATTCCCTAAGTGTAGCATGCATTAATGCAGTGAAGGCTTCAGCAGGTTGACTGAACCAGAGGGGAGGAGCCAGGATATGCCATCCCTGTTTGCACCTCAATAAGACATTAGAGTCAGTAGGATTACCTAGCCAGTGCAATTTAGAAGAACCATAACCGACAAGGAAGGAGACTGGGACCTCTTCTATATGCCTGTATGAAAGAAACCAAAAACATGAGAAGAGGAAGCAATAAGAAAAAGTCCCCAGTCCCCAACCCTGAGAACATTGATGGAGGAAGGGTAAATACAAAAGAGAGTGAGGACAGCAACCATGCAATATCAGACACAGCATCAGTGGACATGAAGAGATATGTTCAGGACCTCATCAATGAGTTCAAAAGTGAAATACTTAACCAAGTAAAGCAAGATATAAGTAGATTAATAAAAGAAATACTAAGCACCTCTCAAGCAGACACAGATGGAAGAATAGAGGAGCACAAAAAAGGAGAGAAACATTTGGTGAAAAATGTAAAGAAAACATATAATACATGAAGCAGGTTCAAAGAGATTCCTAGGAAATAAGAAAATCCATAGAAAGCTGGCAAAACTGCTTGAAAGACACTAAGAATAGATTATCCAAACTGGAAGACAGGTTTGCATGAAAGGAAAAATTTCTTAAAAATAACAAGGAAACAGGCAGTAACAATACAAAGGCTAGAAGATGACAAGAGGATCTATAACTTGAGAATAAAGAATGTGAATGAAGAAGCAGGGGTACAAACAAAGGAACCACAAGGTTATTTACAGAAATAATTAAGAAAAACTTCCCAAGCATATGAAAAACAAATGATATTCAGATGTATGAAACATACAGAATTCCAGCCACCTACAACCAAAACAGAGCTACACAAAGGCATATAATAATCAACATCCCAGAAATTCAATATAAGAAAAGAATACTAAAAGCCATCAGAGAAAAGAAACAGATCACCTAATCACCTATAAAGGTAAACCCATCAAAATCATGGCAGATTTCTAGACACAGACCATAAAATCAAGAAGAGCTTGAATCAAAGTATTCCAAGCCATGAAAGAAGATACCCTCCAGCCCAGATTGATGTATCCTGAAAAACTATCTCTAGAAATTAATGGAAAAAACAAGATGCTTCCAAGACAAAGAGGAAGTAGGGGAATTTGCAACCATTAATCAAACTCTACAGAGAATAATGAAGGACATTCTAAAGAGTGAGAAAAGTAGCAGGATTCCAGGAACACTGGCATAGAGGCATCAGTGAATGGAGCAGAAAGTGGAATGAAGAAGAAAAGCAGACAACTAATGGCAAAAAAGAGCACAACAGAAATGAAGCAGACATGGTTGGCTATAATCTCTAATATAGATGGCTTTGATACACTAAAAAAGAAAGAGAAACACAGGCACAGTAGATCAGGAGGTAGGGTACACAAGATGCTCCTTATAGGAAATATAATTAACCTGAAAAATGGTTTATGGATAGGAAATCAAATATGAGAAAATAGTGCTCTATGTGACAGGGAACCAGAGAGTAATAGGGGCAACTAGACCAGTATTTGTAGATAGGTTGGAAAGACAAGCTTTAATAGGTAAAGGAATACATCTAGAGATCAATTCCAGGAGAGGGAATGTTTGGAACCAGTAAGGAGGTTCCCCCCCACAGGTTAAAAACTGAGGGTGCTGGTGAGACCCAAAAATACACAGTGCACCCTGGGGGAGTGAAGGGGAAGGAATAGTCTTAAAAAAGGCAGCAGAGAATATTGTCAATAGTGTATCAGGATTTAAAACACACATTACTTGCACCTCTCTGCTTAGATAGATTTTACTCTGTCCCAGTTTTTACTCTGTCTCAGTCCACTTGCACTTGATTTGAGGGCACAGATAGATATCCCCAAAACAAGAGGATACAGTACAGTAATCATCTTCAATTTCCTGTTAATTTAATTTGGAACCCTGTATAACTTATACTGTTTTATCACGACTGATCTTAGTTAAATCTGTTTTTTTTTTTTTTTTTGATTGCTGTTTGGTATCCAAAGATTTTATTCAAAAGTGTTATGATTGATAGTATCAAGTTTCAGAGTATAAGCAACTACACTGAAGATGACAAGATTCATTATGATACCCATTCTGGTTTGAAGTTTTACACTATCTACAAAGTTGTATTTTTATTAATATTGTTGTGTACTGCTATATTCAATTATACCATGTCTGATTATATAGACAATTCTATTGAAGCTAACAAGAGACAACACAGTAATCATTGTAGAATTCCTTGTACAGTGGTTTTATATGTCTTGTTTGTTTTGTGTGTTTATAGGAATATGTTTTGTTTTGTTTCTCCCTCTAATATAGAAAGGATAGAAATACCTGTTAAGACTCATGCATGTGTAGAACCTATAAACAGTTTACGAGAACTGATCTTATAACGCATGATGAAATGAACAAATACTTTGAAGAAAAAGAGACATTACAGTGCCCAGTGCTGATTCTGTAGTGTCATGATGTGAAATGCAGCAATACTATTATTCTTTGTTCAGAATGACTTTAGCTTGCTTTAGTTTGTTTAATCTCACTATTATTGAAGATATGGATAACTGCATGCATGTTTAAGTGTATAGGATTGATAACCATATTACTAAGTTTTTGTTGGATGGTTGAACAGAACTGTTTGTAGTCTTGCTGTTTGAATCCCCGCTTTGTATGTTTCACTTTTGTACCTTAAACAACTATTTGTCAGAAGACAATATGTAATCATCAACTAGTGATTTCTTACTGTTTATTCTTCTTTGAAAGTATGTATTATTTCTACCCATTTTCTGCTTTGTTTAGTTTTTCTTTAAATGAAATTTAAAAAAAGAAAAAGACATAACAATAGCAAAGCACTCAGAACACTCACAGTATACACCTTCAAAACAAGTTCTTATGAGCATAACTAGGGTTGGTATTTTACCTAATGATCTTTACGGGTTCCTCAGATCACCATACAATAATATGCACAATTGTTCCAATCCTATGGATGTTATCTATTTTGTTCCAAGTATGTATAGAGTTTATAGCACAACCATCTTAGCTATTCTGTGTGTTTATTATAATTTAATACATTTTTCTTTACCCTTCCTTTTTCTTTAACCCCATTTTCCCTGAGATATTATATTTCCCTTGTAAGCAGATTCTTATCCTTTCACCGTAATTATTGAGGTTTTTGTATTTTATGTTCTTTTCTGGCCCCATGTTGTGGATAAAGGGCAAAGCATTGGAAATGACTCTAATTTGGTAAGGAAGTAGAGTGGGTTATGTGATGCCTAGAAATGTTTGGATTTGTTTCAGAATTGCCAAGAATTTTAGGGGGAAAAAGGAGTCTGATGTCTTTAGAATACTCAACATATTTGGCCCATCATGTTCATCAATTCTTTATCCAAAGATTCAACTCACCTTGACCAGAAAGATATGAAACAAAAATTGTGTATATACTGAATAAGTACTTTACCTTTTTTTGTCATTACTTTCTAAACAGTACTGCATTCATAGTTTGTGTAGCATCAGTTTGAAGGTAGTAGTCTCACAAAAAGATATTTTCTAGGATTCTTTCTGAAATCCCTGGATCTGTTGTAATTCATGGTTGTTGCTTTTTTGTAGGTATTTTATATTGTGGAAGTTTTTTTCAGAACTAATGGCTCTTCATTCCCATGGCTTCAGTACGTCAGTATTCCATACTTCGGTCTGATGGTAATTGTGTTTGCTCAACTTTCTGACTGGGTTCCCAGGCTGGAAGCAACCAAAATGATTCCTGGCCATCGCTCTGAGGGGCAGTGGATGAGAAATCCCACTTTTCTGTGGTTAGCACAAAGTCAGAGAGTGGCCTGAGGTTTCCTCCAGTCTCTCCAATCTGTGTAGGAGGTGAAGGATAGGGTAAATCTCACAGTAAAGGAAGACTGACCCAATGAGGAAAATATATCATTGACAGTAGTTCAATAAGGAAATAAATGAGACAAGAGAATACTAGACTACATAGTTTGCATCTTACCTAAGAAACAAAACAAAGATCATATAATGCTCATAGACACATTTCCTTTAGCATGGTAATCAACCCCAAAGAAAAGTGTTTCCTATTAAACTTTAGTGTAATACAAGTAGATGCTAGTGGGATGCAAAAAAACCTTGTTCTAAGAAAAAAAATAATTACAGAATAACCACAGTTAATACACTGGGTATCATAATCTTAAAAGCCAAAATGTTATTCAGAGTATAAGTCATAGAAAAAGAAAGACTGTCTGATTCAAAGAAGAAACAAGCAAAAAAATACCATACTTTCTCTTCAATAAAGTAAGGGAAATTTCTAGTACCAGTGTGTTTTTAGCTCCCATAAATGCATCTGGTTTTGAAAACAATAAAGAGGAATAACATATTGCTGTGCTAAATCAACAGTGTTCCCTCAACACCAGTGTTATCCTTCCAGATGTAGTGTCTGTGGCTTTATGATATGATGGAGACAAAAAAGGCAGAGTTTAGTTTCAGGTAATCTTTCCAGTGACTCCTTATTCAAGAATTGAAAATAATGCCTCAAACCCAAGCCTCTCCAATGACAGGAAAATAAGCCTAGCTCCTTTGTTGTGACAAGGATTATGAATGTGAAACTTGGTGTGTTTTCAGGAAGAAGAAACAAAGATAAAATACAGGGACATAATTATGATACTTGGTAGAAAGTGTGTCAAATTTAAAAATATTTATTTTGCCTAAATTCTCATTGTATATTAGGCCTTGCAGCATAATGAACTTTTGGGACAAAACTTCTGTCCACAACCCGGTGAAAATGGAAGCAGTAGCTGCCCCATATATGTAATGTAAGTGTGTGTTCAGCATCATAGTGGATTTGCTCCCTCTCTATTATGGTGGGGAAAGACCCTTGGGCTTAGAGTAGGTATAAGTCTTTCCAAGGAGCAAATCCTTCTGCACCTGGATTATCTTATGTATAACTGTGTGATTCTGCACTAATGCATGTGACTATATGACGCAACTCTAGTGTCCTTCCATAGTAAACATTATACTCAATGCAAGTGAATTATTGTATAATGCTTTTGAAAGTATTTTGATGTTTCAATGGTTGGTGTTTTATCCTCGAGGACATTTGAGTTTGAAATGGGATGCTTTGATAGTGGATAAAGGATTTACAGACTCTGGCATCTGGGATCCCAGTCCATGGAGCTAAAAGGGAAGCAATGGCTTAAAGGGAGTGAATGTTCCTCAACTGAGACCATGGCATTCTCACCTCAGGCACTAGAAGATACCATGAAATAAATACCTGCACAGTTGAGTGTGTTGGTGTGTGTCAGTGGCCTGTTAAATATATTATCTAAAGAAAGAAATATATCTCAAAACATTGAGAAGGACATCTCATTTCTGCACAGTGACATTTTAAAAAGATGGCAGTTTTAATAAAGTAAGATCGTTTAAAATTGTACCAATATTTTCCTTTTCCATGGTTACTGTTAATGTTTGATTCTCAAACATTAGTCTATGTGAGAAGAGAGAATATTTCCTTTTGTTTCATGGCATATTTTGATGCCTGAGGCAAAGAAAACTGTCAGAATTGTGACAGGGCCACGTCCTCTTCCTTTACACTGTTGCTTCCCTTTTGTATCCTATTGTGGCCCACGAGTTGGGCTCATAGATAGCTGTATATGTTTTCCTCAGTTATTAAAAGATCCATTTCAACCTGAACTGTACTCAAAAGAAGTCATTTTATGATTCCTAGTGTGTTCAAATCATTCTTAGAATTGAAACAAATTTCAGTTCTGAATTATTGGCTGTAAAGCCCTGTGAAAATGAACAATGATTTCATTTACCAACCCTCTTCAATTGCTTCGATCCAGGTGCGGCAAATTGATAAGAAAAATTTAGAGCTAGCCTGCTGGTCAGAAAGAAGTGGACAGGAAACATAGGACTCCTGAAGGGGGATCTGCCATAGCTTTGTAATAGTTGATACACTGTTTTAACTTGAGAGATTTAGAAGTTTAAGTGACTTAGCAAGAGACCAGGGTCCTCACTTGGTAAACATCCTAACCCTGTTCAAAAGGAGAGCATGGAAATGGTGAAAGTGCTATAACTGCCCTAAAGGGTACATACTATATACAATATAAATAGAATAATATACACACAATATAAATAAGAGAAAAGGCTTTTTCTTCCTCTTCCTCTTACTGACTTTGCTGTTTTCTGTCTGCCCTCTTGAACTGTTGGCCCTGTGCCATTCCACGCTGCCTTGGACCTAGCTGATTATGAACTGAAAGTTTCACAAACTGAGCTAAATATACCTTTTCTTCCCTATTTTTGGGTGTTAGATATTTTGTTTCAGCAATGAGAGAAACGTAACCAAGAAAGGATTTAATTAAAAAGGGCTGAAGGTGTTTTTGGTACTGCCAAGTTCCAAGAGATGCACAATAATTGGAGCAAGCAATAATTTTGACTATCACAGGCATTATGAGTACAGGATTTTTTTATAGCTGTAGCAGGACAAGTGTATCATCCTGTGCTCCAGCTCACTAAGGTTTGAATCTGATACCTGGCTTGTTGGCAGTGTCTTGCAGCTGAGGTTCTTTGATGCACAACCATCTTGGCTCACTAACTATGAAAATATGATCTGAACAAAGCCCATATTATCTGTTGTCCTAGTTTTAGGATTCATAGCCTGGGTTCTGTATCGCTTTCTTATGGATCAACAGAAAGAGGAGCTTTGAGTTTCTTAGCAAAAGCTGTGGGTGACACAGCAGAAACTCTCCCTACTGATCACCAAAGACAATAAAAAATGTTTCATAAATCCATCCTTTGATGAGAAATTCATTATAGATTTGGAAATAAATAAATCAGAGAAAACTAAAAAGGATCCTCACTCTGTAATTTGGCCATATTTCTTAAACTAATCCCATTTTCTTTAAAAGTGTTTTATCTCCGCTCTTGACTACTATAGGAATTAATTTGCAAGACATTATCTAGAAAATGGTAAGCTCTCAATGATTGTTACTAGAATAAATTGACTATTACTAATATTTTGTTAATCTATTTGATTCTTTACTAAAGCAATACTGGTGATGTTGAGTAAATTTCACATATGCTAATAGTGAAACTATATTCCTTTTGTCATGAATTTCAGATGTAATGGTGAAGAATTCCTGACCAGTCTGGGTATTGATATCTCCCCTTGGGGCTTATGGAAGAATCACGTGGCTTTGACTGTTGTAATGATTGTCTTCTTCATGATTGCTTTCTTAAAATTTTTAACCTTTAAAAAAATTTAAATTCTCCATAATTTACTGTAAATTATATTCATATTAAACATGAATATCACTATTTATTTTCAGTGCCTTATATTTTCCTTTTGCCATTTCACTGCTCTTCAGCAACAGTTATTTTTACTGGAACCACTTACCAATATTAGAGCAAATTGAGTTATACATAGAAGACTCCAAATCAAAAATTAAAGATATTTTACAGTTTATTAAATCATATGGTTATACAGTAATCATTGGAATGTAATCTAATGTATTGAACTGAAAATGAAAATTTAATTCTAGAGCACCTTGACAACATATTAGGAACTTTGGTAGTAGTGTCTGTGCCTTTTAAATGAATAGATGACCCATATTATTTTTATAATCTATGAACCTATCATCTGAAGTTCTTTTATAATTAACAAAATAACTGATGTTATATTTGAAGAATGAAATTTAGCAAAGCTTAGAAGGAAATCAAGTGGTACGTTAGCATTAAAAAATACTTGATGGTGGAAAATATGTTTGATACCATTGATAAGGTTGGTAGAATGTACTGGTAGTCCTCTCTAGAGAATTATAATGTCTCAGGAGTGAGGAGATGTTAGGCTCTTGTATCCCTTCTGAGGCTTTGTGGTTCTCTTTCTTCCCCTCTGGAACTCAGTAGTTTATAGTCTATGTATCAGAATCTGCTTAGAAACAGTGCTAAGACACATGTCTGGATCTTGCCTCATCCTACTGTAGTATCTGCAGAGTTGCCTCCTTGAAGAGCTGACTACTGTTGGACTCAGCAATTCTCAAGATTTTTGCCATTCCAGAGACTCTAGACTTGTGGCTTACTGCTGTATCTATCCCTGGACAGGCCCCCTGCTACTTGTTCACTTTATTTCCATATTATTCTAATTTGGAATATTCTATTGAAAGTGTGAGCAGCAGAAGTTACCAATGTGAGGGTAGTGTCAGAACTATAAAATGATTTTGTTATTGCTCACTGATTAACTAGAGATACATTAAAACTCAAAGAGTACATGATAAATGGATCCAACAGCTACTAGATGACAGAAAGATTAATCTAAGATTAAGTGGAATTCTTGAAGAATTGAAGACAAAATATGACATAAAAACTTGTACCTGAATTAATAACATAAAATATAAAAGTATAGGAAAATAATATAACATAGATATGAATGAGGAATGTAGCACCTGAAGAGCCACAAAGAGAAGAAAACCTCACCATGTCACATCACAGTCAAAATCCCAGAAGTTGTATGTGAGAATAGAATGATAGCAGCACTGAGAAAAAAGACCAAATCTTTTATGATTAAAACTTGTCACAATTACTGGAAATTAGTTAACACACAACTAAAAGGCCAGGAGAATTTGGAATGAAGTGTGTTAAACCCCAAATAATTTTTTATCTTTCAAAAGTGATTGGGAAAAAGGTAATATGGTAAATAGCACCAAATATATATATATATATATATATATATATATATATATATATATATATAACCACCAAATAAGCACTTCAAAACACTCAAAGGTATCCTAGAAAGAGATGATGAAGCCACAAGTAACAAAAATCTAGAAAGTAATATGCCATTTATCAGGAACAAGTACATAAAAGAGAAAAATGTGGAATCAGTGACAGAAAAATAATGTAATGTTAGGACTACATTGATAACTCTCAATAGGAACTCTCAATGTGAATGACTTCAATTTGCTAATCAAATGCAGAAATGCCAGAATGGATTAAAAAATAAAATCTGATAGTATATTATATAAAAGAGACATTTATCCCAAAAAGGAACCCATAGATTATGAATCAATCCATGGAAAATAATATCTTATGCAAAGGTAACTTGAAAAAAAATCAGTTATAGCTATGCTATTTTCCAAGTAGACTTTAGGCATAAATTATCAAAAAAAATTCAAGGATGGTTACTATGTACTGGTTAAGGCAATAATTCCACACCAAACAGCCTCATACAAGAGCACCACATAACAGCACCACTAACTACTAAACAAATGTTACTGAATGTATAACCGGATAGTCATAGCCACAATTATAATGGGAGATTTCAATACCCCAATATCAAAAATAGATTTTTCATATAGACAGAAAACATTAGAGTTGGAAAAAAACTTTTAAGAAATGGATTTAAGATCTGCAGGTGTTCCAAGCAATGGCAACAGAATATAGGTTTTTTTCTAGCAGCAATTGGAATTTTCTCCAAATAAACCACATTCCGGTCCATAAAGAAACCTCAGGTAAACATAGAAGAGAATTGAACTTATAAGATGCATATTATCAGACAGTTGTGCAAGGAAACTAAAAATCAATGATAAAACCCAGAAATTATGCAAATTCATGAAAAATAAAAAGTCTCTTAAATAAATAATGGGTCACATAAAAGAAATCAAGGAAGACATAATACAGTTAGAGAGCTAAATCATACAAGCAGTATATCATACAAAAATTTGTGGGACACAGTGAATTCACTCCCATGAGGAAATTATCTGGTTTTTTTTTTCATTTTACAGAGATTAAAAGAAAGCAAATCAATAAAAACAAAACAAAACCTTAAAAAATGACACACGACCTCAAATCAAGCTGATAGGAAATTAACAATAGTCCCTACATTGCAGATAGTTATCCTCAAAATAGGTGCTCAGGCCTCAACCTATGGGCATGCAAAACAGACCACCCAATAATAGAAGGGAAAGTTACTTTCTGTGAGACAACAGAACCAGCAGTACAATTCATTTAGCCCTTATGTGTGTGTATAAGTATGTATATATGTATGTGTGTGTGTGTGTATATATATATATATATATATATATACATATATACAGTGATTTCTGTTTTTAATTTTTAAAAAGCGTAATGGAAAAAAGGGTGAAAATAACACAGACTTTTTAAAAAACCATAAGTAATTAACACCAGTTAATATATTACACATTGTTATCTTAGAATTAGTTGTTCAAGATACAAAATTTAAGCATGAAAAATAAACAGAATTTCATCAAGCAATGACAGCAAAAACTATTCTTTTTGATGAACTTACAGAAGATTAATACTGTGGTTATTTATCTTGCACACTTAAACATGTACACAGTTATATGTGGATATCTACAAGTGGAACAGGACCCCAAGGCTATGAAAACGACCTTAATTCTTCCTGCACTGGAGCCTAGAGACCAGGAGGCTGCTATTAGCGGGATTGGCCTGAGGAAGCCCTGGTGGGCAATTAGGTAGTCTTTTTGGAGCTCTGAGGGAAAGGACTTAGACATGCTATAGAAATGTAGCCTTAATTTCAACTTGGCCATTGAAAGCATTGGTGCACTGTCGGCTAGATGCTGGAGCCACCACTCTGAAAGGAATAATGCTATGGCTGCTTGATGTATTTCCCCGGTGAGGGGGTAGATTCACCACCAACTCCATTATCTCTGGTAGCAACTGGAGCCCCAGTCTGTTATTCTAAGCCAAGGGGTAAAGGTAGATTCCAGTCACCACCCTATCACAGAAAGAACATGTGGCCTGCATCCTCCTAGTAAGGTGAGATCTCCTGATCTCATCCAACAAGGACAAGCAACGCTAACAGTGCTGTTTTACAGGCACAGGAGTTTGCTCACGTGCAGTAATTATTCCAGTGTTAGGTGTGCACTAAATGGCCTACTGAGGCAGCTGAGGGCCTCCCATGGAGGATAATGCTGGCACTCTTGCTCAATTGGACTGAATGGTGACAGCAAAACTGGACTAGCTTTACCTGAGGTCAACAGCACTGGATCATTGAGGCGCTGATCAGAAGAGCGCATCCATCCCACAGGGACTGGAACCTGTTATGTACCATGGTTGGGGGTGGATGACTGGGAGATTCTGTGATATTGTTGGCTGTAGTCCCACTTTGTATTCAAGAGGTAAATACGTCAGTGGGATATCTAACAGTGGGGTACATACCCCCCAACTTTTGTAACCAGACATTATTAGTAAATGACACAAACAAGTGGTGGGACAGCAATAAATTTATATGTATGGTGACCACTGATTGGCCCATTGCAGATGCATAAAGGGTTGTTTGTGACACTACAGATTGGCCCCACCTACCTGTACACTGGAGACAGTGCTGAGCCTGTGGATTTCCATGTTAAGGGCACTATCAGATCCACTCTTAAACACACACCCCATACCTGGGATTCTGTGAATCACAGATGGTACCATTATAAACAAGTGGCCTAGTGGTTTTATCCAATAGCCTTGATGCTGCCAGGATTCATAGACCTAGCCTTTCAATTTGAAGTCCTTGCTCATCATGTGGCCCAAGACTTTTATGTTACAATCTTGGTTTTTTACATTGCTCACAGGTGAGACTTCTCAGAGGAGAAAGATGGGTTTGTAAAACTTTATGACTCTTGATTTGGTGACTGCAGCACAAGGAGGCACTTGTACCTTCTTACATGCTGAATGTTCCCTTTATGTTTTTGACCACCAGACATAGGTGCAACGATCTTCCATGAGATGGATGCAGAGGTTTCTGCCACCCAGGTGCTGCACAAGGATTCCCTTAATGAATAGTGTGAATCCTTGGTATTCACCTGGTGCTTGATAGCCCTGTGTCATTGTTGTAGTTTTTGGTACAGGGGCCCTGGCATTATGGGCTGCTCATAAGAGGTGACACATCCTAGACCTTTGAGAGGACGTGGATAACCACTCAGACTTCTTCAAAGCTCAGGGGTGCCTAAGGACACCTGAGGACATACTTCTGGTTCTCAGTGCAGGTACACAGCAGAGCTTAATTCTATAACCATGGCTTAGCTATGGAGAAACACAAATACACTGGTTATGGAATGAGTTAAGAATGTAAGTTTAAGGTAACAACCCATATAAGAACTATAAATAGAGGCAGGCTGCTCTTGTGCTCTTGCCCTCTTACACTGTTGTACTCTTGTGCTCTGTTCTGCTTCATGCTGTCTACTGTTGATGCTGATATCCTGCATATGTGCTTGCTTTAATACTGGGTCATGACTCTCAAAAACTTTCCTTTGGCTCATGAGTGGGCTGACACTAGGTAGGTATTATTAAACATTATTTTTTTAAAGTATCCCTATGTTCTTAGTTTTAGGCTTACATTTAATACATGTATTGTCTTAGCTTCTCCTCCCAGTGCTGGGATAAAATACTTGACACCCACAGTTTAAGGTGCTTGCTCCGTATTTGTGAAGTTTAGAGAACACTCCCCTGATTTAAAAAGAAAAATACATGCTAACTCTGTATCTTCCCAATGTGATCCTGGATTTGAAGCTAAAATCTCTTAAAACAATGTTGACGGTGGCCAGATAGCTATGAATTCAAGGAACATTATTTTTTTATTCAAGTCAAGTAAGCTTAAAAGGTTTTTGTTTTGCCAGTTCTGAGTGTTAACAACATCCTTTCTACTCTGACATTATTCTAATTGAAAAATGAATTCAGATTCGCTATATACAAAGCCCTGTACATTTCATGTGATGAACTTGTTTTTTTTTCGAACTCCTCACTCCTTTGTAAAGTGCATAAATGTCTTACATTTGTTATTTTTTGAGGGAACAGGATTTTTTGTATTTTATTTGGGAACTCCAGAAAAAAGCTGAAAATCCTATACTGCTCAAATTCATGTGCCAAATATGTAGCAAAAATATTAACTGGAAATTAAAATAGACCAACTACTATTCAGATGCTTCTAACTGAACGGAGTGCTCAGAAGACCTTGGCCTTAGGATGAATTTGGTCTTTGTATGACTTTCTGTCTCACTACTAGGAGACTGGTATCATAGTAAAGGCATTTTACAATGCATTTTCTTGCTTTTTACCATTTCTTTTGTCTCTCTGATTCCTGAATGCCATAGTTGGGCTGTTTTTTCTCCATACTGTGTCCTGTCATCTTTTTATTGGCCTCAGAATCAGGAAACTGGACTAAAACTGTAAGTAAAAGATAAACCTCTTTTCTATCAGGTTACAAATGTTGTTAAATTTGTCTTATTAGTAGGTCAGTGATTCTGGTAATGGTACTATAATCATACTTTAAATAAATACTTGAGCACTTGGTGCTCAAAAAACAACCAACAAGATGTCTTATTTCTTGAGAAGGTGAGTATCTCATGTGTTATTTATTTTCTTTTTGTCATGCGAAAATACCTAACACACAAGTTAAAGAGAAAAGACTTCCTTTGGCTCACAGTTTTAAAAGATCTCATTCCATACTAAGCTGTTTATAAGTAGGGCAACATTGTAGGAGGACATGACAGAGGATAAACACTTCATGGGATGGTGGCAGGATGCAGCATGATTTCTTTCTTCTTTCCATTTTTACTGCATCCAGGCTACAAAGCTATTTGTTAGTACCACTCACACCCAGGGTAGGTGTTCCTTCTTCAGTAAATCTATTATCCACCATAGAACCATGTTGAACCAATCATTGGATTGATCTATTGGACTAATTCATGATCCATTGACACATATCCATTGCCCAGTCACATCCCAAAAGTTCCAGCTATGAGCAGATAAGTCTATGGAGGGACCTCTAGATAGCAAAGATGAAAACTTTCCTTCTTAATGTTATTTATAACTGCATATGTTGTTAGCATTTCTTGATTTAACTGTAGCTATAAAGCATGTTAATCTCTTTTTCATCTCTGGAACAAAAAGCCCAGCACTCGCAATTTTAAGAAAATAAGTTTATTTATTACTCACTATGTTATTCCTCAGTTGCCTCATTCCACAGCATAAAAGATGTCAGGACATATGGAGAGACAAAAGTAGCCAGAAAGGAGACAAAAAATAAAGAGGTAGGAAGGAGATACACTCTTCAAAATCCTGGCCTTTCTTACCAGGTCTCACATATAATGATGAGAATTTTGGGGACATTTTAGATCAGAACCTTAACATTTTTATTGATCCCTCAAAAGCTCATGTCAACATCAGTATACAAACTTAATTCACCTCTAACAATTAGCAACCTCTGTAATAGTTTCAGTATTGTTTCAGGAAGTCCAACTCCAAAGTCTCACTTGAGACTAAAAGCACATTATTATCTATGAACCCATTAAAAATACAAATAAAAATGAAGTTAAACACTTTCAGGGTACAGTAGCACAGGATAAAATCTGCCATTCCAGAAAGGAGAGATAGGCAGATGAATAGGAACACAACCAAAGTAAAGCTGACACCAAGCAGGGCAAACATTAAGTCCTGTAGTTCCATGTTTGCCACCTGGGGCAGTGGTTGAGGATCTAAGCTTCCAAGAGTTTGGGAAGCTGCGGTGCTATGATCTTTCTTATTTTAGGTCCCATGGCTTCTTTCTTATAATGGCTACCATCACTGCCTGTGGCATTCCTTAGCAGATTTTCCATGTTCCTGTCATCTCCAACTTCCTGAGATCTCCTCTTCACCTTTTGGCTTCATTTTCACACCTTCACACACAATCCTCTCACGAGATATGGCAAGGAATCTTACCTGATTATCTATTTTTGCCTAGCTTACATGATTTCTGGAATATGGGGGGAAATCTCTATTACTGTGTAAGCCTTGCATTTTGGACATCTACAAAACCAGTACTGTGCTAAAGTCTGCTGCCAGTTTGAGATAAACCAGGCCCCTTAACTCATGGTTGTAGAGGTGACCACTGTGAAGTGAATCTCAGGGACCAGAAAAAACTTCTTGGCACTTACGCTCAGCTTGGAAAAGTTTGGAATTGTTATGGATTAAAACTTGGTGGTCAACTTAATGCCAGCTGGATTACTTCAGCATGGCACTAAGGGAAGATGCCCCACCTGAGGAAAGTTGCCAGCATAAATAGGTGAGGGAAAAGAAGGGCGAGAAGGCATTGATGCATTAATGCATTGAGGCATTGTGACATTGTGGGTTCTCCTACATGTTGCTGTTTGAGCCTTTGGTTCTCCTGGAGAAGCTTTGGTACTCACATTGAGCTCTGGCTCTGGAGGGGAAGCCATGTGCCATTTGGTCTCCAGTATGAACGTGTCACTGGCTTCCTGGCATGTACCTGACTGCTTGTCATCGGAGGAGCTCAGGGCCTCCGTGTTGCTGAGAATGGTTGTGGTGCCTTTCAGGACAGCCCTGGTCTTTGTTTTCAGTGTGACATCTCAGCTCCAGCATAGAACCCTCATTTCACCAGCACAGCTCCTTCACCCTGCTGGCATGGACTTTCTGGTTTCCACGGCTGACAATTGGGCCTTCCCGTCACAGATCCATAAAAGAGACTCACATGAGTCCTTCTGGTGGGCTCTGGACCTCCAGTCGGACATGTATGAGGCCTTGATATAAGTTCTGGGTTTTCATCTGGACTCCTGTGGGACATTTCTGTGGGATGTAGGCCCTTGATTAAATATTCTATGTCTTTGGTGTTGCCTATACAATTCCTACATTTTCTTGTGTTAACTCCCGGTGACCATTATAAAAATATTATAAACTCCATTTCCAATTCTAATTGTTCTCTGTACAACCTAAACTACAATGGGAACTAACACAAATTTAGCTAGCAAAAAGTAGTATCAATGTGCAAAGCATGAACTAACCTCCTTTGTAATTTGGATTAAAAATAAGGTGGAAATACTTTTACTGTAATTTATTTTCTAAAACAAATAAAATACAAAACAAATCAAAAAACTAAAACCCAGTTAAGACTGTAACCTTGAGTAATGCATTGTCTCTTTATATGTACTTTATATATATTCTTTACCTTTAAGCCAAATCCAATTTTGCCCATAAAACTTTTCTAAGTTCACTAAATCAAATGTGGCATATTATGCTGAGAAAAAAAGGATGAGATTCACGTTACTATCAAGAGCAAAGTAAAAATTTCTTGTACAGTATTGTCATCCAGTTATCTTTTTTGTATAGATGTTTGGTAAATACTTTGCTTTGTGATATATATATATATATAACATAATATATTATTTCACCCCCTTTGTTGCTGGGAAATGAACTTTTGTCTGAAGATGTTCACGACTGATAAAATTACTCTGCCTTCTCATTTATAAATGTAATTCCAGGACTGTATATTCAAATTGTTGTTGTTTCATTTTGCTTGTGCATATTTCTTCTCTCTGTTTCACATATGTTTCTGTGATACATGGGAAGTCAGAGAATGAGAGAGGGAAGGAAGGAGAGAGGAGTTTCTCTCTTGAAACTTGCCTCCCAACCTGTTATTTAGGAGTTATTGAGAACACAAGCTGAAAGAGTTGCCATATCTGTGGCTTATAATATATCATGATTAAAAATCTATTTCTTCATGGTTCTTTAGTAATGGATAAACTGAAGCTCAAAGAATAATTATCTTCAAATGCTAGTTATTGAAAATATACAGTACAGTGTTTTCAATACTATAAAACATTATGTACCATCAATGTACTTTTTTTATAGAACACTATAGAGTTTATCAAAACAGAATATTGAGTAGAGCAGTACCATTAATCAGAAAAGAGCAAAACAGTAATAAAAATATTTTCCTTCAAAGAAATGGTAAAAGGAAGTCCCCCTTATTTGCTATGGTCAATCTCCCATGAGATGCTCAGATTCCCACTTGCTAATGGGTGGGGAGGAGGAGGAGAAGGAGGATATGCGAAGTGGGATAATTGACTCTAGGCCATGTAGCAGTAGGTTCACTATTGCTAAGCAGGGAGGCAGAATGGTCATTTGTTTTCACAGCATCCTCAGTTACAACATGGCGTGGATTTCAGGAGACACTGCTAGTTCTCCCCCTGGAAGGGCTGCAGTCTGCCACCCTGTCTCCGCTTACCAGGGAGGGGAGGTGCTGGCTTGGCTTCCCAGAGTCCTAAGTTCCAACATGGCCTGGATCTCAGGAGACACTACTAGTTCTCCCCCCTGGCAGGGCTGCAGTCTGCCACCCTGTCTCCGCTTACCAGGGAGGGGAGGTGCTGGCTTGGCTTCCCAGAGTCCTCAATTCCAACATGGCCTGGATCTCAGGAGACACTACTAGTTCTCCTCCCTGGAAGGGCTCAGTCTGCCACCCTGCCTCCGCTTACCATGGAGGGGAGGTGCTGGCTTGGCTTCCCAGAGTCCTCAGTTCTAACATGGCCTGGATCTCAGGAGACACTGCTAGTTCTCTCCCTGGAAGGGCTGCAGTCTGCTACCCTGCCTCTGCCTACCAGGGAGGGGAGGTGCTGGCTTGGCTTCCCAGAGTCCATGGAGGGGAGGTGCTGGCTTGGCTTCCCAGAGTCCATGGAGGGGAGGTGGTGGCTTGGCTTCCCAGAGCCCTAAGTTCCAACATTTTGTGGATCTCAGGAGACACTGCTAGTTCTCCCCCTGGAAGGGCTGCAGTGGCCCACACTACCGCCGCTTACCAGGGAGGGGAGGTGCTGGCTTGGCTTGATACCATCAATTCCTTTCTGTAGTCTTTTTTAGGACTCTCCTTTATTGGGTGAACAACTAATAAGAATTTCTAATGTCAATTTAAATAAAAGTAACTGGCTGTTTGAATGATTTTATTTTTCTGATATGGCAAAGCAGAAGATATCTCCATGCAAGGACCCATTTCTGAAGGCAGATGTTGGAGTTGATACCCCGCTGTTTTCCTAAACCCACAGTCACTTTCTAGAGATTAAAGAGCCTTAGAATAGCAGGGAAGTGCATGGTGGAGGCCTGTTAGGAATAATACTGAAGATTTTCATGGAAAATTTCAAGTCCTTATTTTATGGAACTTTTCACAAGCCCTCAGTCAGTGTTGGGGAAAGGACTATCATCTTTTCACCTTTGGGTTGGACAAGCATCGTAGGCAGAGCAGGTCTTCATCAGCCAGGGACCCAGTTGGAAACAGGGATTTCTATGTATTTGGAAAAGCCATGCAAGCAGGATTAATGGACTTGTCCACCCAAGAAAGAGTGTTGATCCTTGTCCAATGGGTGGCTCAGCCCTCTACATACTGGACTCATATCAGGCCCTGACAGGCATCCCCACCCAAAGAAGTGGCAGAGGTCAACATCTGCACCAGGTCAGCTCCCAAAAGCAAACCACACCCTGTGCTGTTTCCTCCACCCATCCCAGCTTTCCCACAGCCTGGCAGAGAGCACACCACCCACCAGCCTGCCAACTCAGGATTCCCTGCAGTGAGTAACCTACCCAGGAGAGGAAAGAGGGGCAGCCCCTGCAAAAGAAGGAGCTGCAGACTGCTTCCTGTGTCCCCGCTGAGGAGGAGGAGGTCAGAGGAAACTCAAGCCCCAAGGGAGACAGGGAGGCAGGAGGAGGCAGCCAGTAGAACCTTGGTGCTCTGGGAGGTCCTCTGGATGTCTCTCAACTGGAGGAGCCCAGCAAGGCCCTACCTGCAGTAGCAGCTACTTAGGAGACCAATGCCTGAGGGCCAGCTAAACCTGAGATTTTGTGGGCAAACCTAGAAAGCATAGCATGAGAAACTTAATATAACGTGGTGCAGCACAGATGCTTCCTGTCATTAAGTGGAAACTGCTCTTCAGGTACTGTTTACAAGTTTCCAAGACTCCTCTCTTAGGTTTAACAACTATGCAATCTGTGAGTGTGGAAACTCTGCATGAGTCCTGGTATCCTGAGGTTCCAGCCCTTAATTACCTGAACCCAGTGAACTGAGCCCCGTAAGTAATTTGGTATGAGTGTGTGGTGGGAGAGGTACACAGGGTTTGTTTACACATTGTATTGGAAATCACCTCAGTGCTTAATAGAAATGACTGAGTCTGTGACTCCTCACAGACTGCTTTGAAAGTGAGTATGAAATAGAAACTGTCAGTTCTCTCTCTCTGACTCTGCCTCTCTTTCTCTATTTCTCTCTCTGTCTCTCTAGCTGTGTGTGTGTGTGTGTGTGTGTGTGTGTGTGTGTGTGCGTGCAAGTGTGTGTGTGTCTTGAAATGATAACAAGGTGCAAGTGATTCTGGGTCTGGGCCAGTTAGGAGGGGTAACCCTCTTGCTTTCCCACAAATGTCTGAAGATATGTGTAGTTGATATAGGATCAGGAAAAATTTACTCAGAACGAAACTTACCATGGTTGAAAATAAATTTGGTAGCAATAGTGTTTTGAAGGAATTGCTCAGTTAGTTTTATTTTCACAGAACATAAAATTTGTCCATGTTTGTTCATTTTACTAGTTACTGATTTCCTCTTTGTGTATTTCTGTGAATAGTTGAGTTTTAATAACTACAAAATTTTATCAACTTATAATTCTAATTAAAATGATATCTTTAATCAGTACAAAAAACACCAAACCAATGGATTGTAATTCTCTCAATATTTGATATTGCATGTTTTGTTTCTTTATGGGACAGAAGATAAAGAAAATCTCCTTGTTTTTCATAAAAATATACAGATTAACATTTAAAAATTAGGCATTTTTGAACTAGGCCCTGGAATTTATTCAGTAATTTCCTTAAAAACATTTTGTGTATCACAAAGAATTAAAATATTACATGCACATGAAAAATATGTTTATGGACTTAATATCATTAAGTAATTACAGTGCATATATGAAGCATGTGAAGTGATCAAAACCATGATAAGTGGAAGACAAACTACAACCTAGGATGGAAAGATGCCATGAAGGAGCACATTAGAGGACTTGTGATTTAGCTCAGTAGCATAAGTTCCTGCCTGGCAAGTGTGAGGTCCTGAGTTCAATCCTCAGTCCCCACTCCCCGCAAAAAAAAGGAGCACATTAGAATGGATGTGAATCAAAAGGTCCTCTCTGCTTAACAAATCTGCATTGTAAATAAAAGGGAGAGACCAGTCATATATTTTAATGAGAGTAGTGGGAAAAAAATGTGTGGGCTATTAAGTGAAGCTTTTCTTTTACTTTTGAGGGAACTATTCTGTACAAGTATCACACAGGGATGCAAAGGAGACTGAAGAAGGGAATGGGAGAGAAGCCTCAGTACTGCCCCATAAGACAGCAGTGCATGGTCTCCTGTGCATTCTGAGAGGGCTCATGTAGTTTTCATTGTTGTTAACCTAAATGTTCTGGGACACATTACGACAATGAGCTTCTAGTCCTACATGTGGTTTGGTGGCTGGCTCTTATTAAATAATAATGCTAGAAATTATGGGGGGATAATTGGAACCCATCTTCCATAAACACTCTCCAAATATTTCTATCAAGCATTAAAATATTTTTTCAATGGGTATGTAGTAATTAAAATATGCATTGTGTTTAATGTGACATTTCAGTTCACATATACATCATACAATAGTCACATCAGGGTAGTTTGCGTTTGTCATCTCCTGATTTATCAACAGTTTTTGCCGGCATCAGTTGCTACATATGAAACTACAGGACTTAATTCCAGTTTGTTTCTTCTCATAAGTGAATTGAGACCATTTACAGTGAGAGCTTTAACTGATATGTACTGATTTATCCTTGTCATATTATTATCCTGCTCTTGATTCCCTGTCTTTCCCTTCTGTTTAAATGCTTGACCTGTCTTATAGCTTCTTTTTCTTGGTGTTCTTTTAATTGGGGTCCCTGTGATTTTTTCTAGAAAATAATTGATAACAATCTGAAAAGCTGGTTTAGTGGTCATGAATTTCTTCACTTGTTCTTTGCCATGGAAGTGTCTCATTTATCCATTAATTGTGAAGGATAGTTTTTCAGGTGACATCAATCTGGCTTAGCAGGTGTTTTCTTTCAGGATTTGAAAATCTTCACTCCAACTCTCCTTGACTTAAGGGTTTGTGCTGAGATATTGGGTGTGATTCTGATGGGCTTTCCTTTATATGTGATGAGTTTCTTTTCTATAACAGCTTTTAATAGTTGGTTCTTGTGCCAAAATTTTGGAATCTTGAATATTATCTGCTAAGGTACAGATTTATTTTGGTCATGAATATTTTGAATATGTATGTATATATATATATATATATATATATATATATAATTATTATTCCAAGGTCTGGATGTTTTCTACCATTGCTACTGTGTAAGTATATTCATACCATTTTTGCTGGGTTTTTTATTGACTCCTGTCAACCCTAAGTTTTTCTTTCTTGAATCATCTTGTACCTGGTGAATTGATTTTTCATGGTCCCTTGCTATTTTAAGGAGATTTTCTATTTGTGATTACTAACTGCAATCCTGTCATCTAGTTCTATAATGTCTCCATTTAATTTAATCCATTTGCAAACATTTAATGTCATTTTAAATTTCCTGAAGATGTGTTTGACTTTGTTTCATGATTCCATTACTCTCCTATGTTGGGTATTTATGGTTTTCATCATGTACCTATATTCCTTTTCTGAAAAATCTATGTCTACTGTAGATTTGCTGATGCAGTTCTTCATTATAGTTTTCACCTCTTTTTTATCTTGAGATATATTTCTTCTGTAATTTCATATATATTTTACTTACCTACTATTATTCCACAAAATTTAGGTGGGAGGCTACTGCTTTTCTCTATCTCCTTGTTCCCTAGATTTTTCCTGGATGAGCTGTTGCATTTTGTTTTTACATCATTTTCTATTTTTATTTAATATAGTGCTTTGTTGATACTTGAAAATTTCTTATAGTAAATAGATTTGTCACTAGTATTAAGGTTTCCCTAAAGAATGTCTGTTCCTCAGAGATGTCTTCCAGGAAAAGACTGTTCCTGTTATTTGCATCTGTGCCAAGATCTGAACTTTCAGTTTCATAAAGCATGAGATTTGGATATTTGCCTCAGCTCCCACTCCTATTGCACCCAATATGGTGATAGTTATAACCCCCAGACAATCACAGTCTTCTCATATAAGAGAGAAAAACTTACTACAACAGGTATGACATGCTGCCTAAAGTTGTGGAAATAACTATTACATCCTGCACAACTTAAAACCTGTCACAATGTGGCATTCATTTGATACCTTTTGTTCTAAGGCCAAGATCTAACATTATACAACAAACCCAACCATACTCTAGAACTTATATTCAAAGAGTTTTCACTTAGTAGAGCAACTTGACTTCATAGTAGGTAAGGTTAGAGGAATAGAGGACATTGAAGAGAAATGAATGAACAGAAATGTACAAGCAGTATGGACAAAAGTAATCACACAAGTTTTGGTAAGCTGGAATAAACAGGAAGAAAGAAATGAAGTGGGAAGCAAAAGATTATCAAAGTGAACTAGAATGAATAGGAGAATTTTCACTCATATATAAATATCATAAAATCAAGAGATAGTTGTCTTACTTTTCTTTCATTGCTGGGACAAAATACCCAACACCCAAAGTGAAAGAAGGAAATGTTTATAAGCTCACTGCAGAGGTTTCAGTCCATTATCATCTGGCTCCATGGCAGGGTGGCATGGCACTGGGGCAACACTTCCGGACAGCAATCAGCAAAAGCAGCCAGAGCAAAAGAGGCAAAAAGCAAGCCACTTGTCTTTCCTTATATTATTCACAGACTATCCTTTTTTCAGGTGGTGCAGTATACGGCGCCGCGGGCAACGAAAGACGTAACTGTGTTTGGATCAGCTCTCAATATTTATTGTGTACAGCGAAGCTGGATCTGACAAGATCCGCCACCCTCAAGTTTCTTCCTCTTCTGCCCATTGGGGGCAGAAACACACACTTATATAGGATCTGAATAACCAATCAATACGAAGCAGAAGTCGCATGCTGATAGGCCACAGTCACCGGTAGCTAGGTAGACACTCATTTTGGCAGGGTTGTTTGCGTGGCAACAGGGACCCGGAAGCAGGAAACGGGCGCCATCTTAGGGGAGCAGCACGAGCAACCCCCAACATCTCCCCCTTTTTTATTTAAGTTTGATACACAAATCACATGGGTCTTCTCCCCTCCGCCCGTATACTGTGGCCAGTGCCAAAAGAAAAGGGGAAGGCCCAAGACAGGCCGGGACAAGAGAGAGTGCAGAGGTCTATACCCCGCTGTGCACCATCTCATTCTATGCATATTTTTGCGCTAAGACCATGCTTGAGATGGGGTGCTCATTTTTCGCAGGGCCAGGCATTATTGAGTGGAACCTGGATGCATATAGACATGCATTCCTATCACCCCCTGTTCAGCTCAACCAGGGTGGATGATACTGCAGTACCCTTGGTCTCGCATCTCATTGCCCCTGTTATTCGTACTCCCCAACACATCCGAGGAGGAAGAGGAGGAGGAGGACCCATGGGTGCAAACAGCCAATTTAAATCTGATGTTCTGCCAGGCGCAACAAATAGGCCGCAGCCGGTCCCCCTGTCAGGCCCTGTTCTGTAACTTGCATAGCGGCCAGCACCGTAAGCCTAACTTGTTGTTGAGTCTGCATTAATCGATCAAGCAAACACTTAATGACCACTAAGCCTACTAGTATGGCTACAGCTATGAGGACCCAAGTGGTGAGGTTAGGCCACGAGAACCATGACGTTACACGATCCCACAAGGATTTCAGGACTGTCCCCAGACTATCAAGGTCATAGGTTACTGGCTTTAGGCAGATATTGTCCATGCGATCAATGGCACCGAACACCTCTGCGGAGATGTTTTTAAAAGTAGGAAGGTAGGTGTTTTGGAGCCAGTGAGTCACCTTTTTGGTAGTGCCAGTTAAATTAGTGCGAGCGGGGGTCACGCAGAGGCGGGCAAACAGCCATCTTTGATAGCATAGCTGCGTGGCTACATTCCAAAGGTTGTCAATCTCTTGTCCGATTTCATCAATCTCCTTTTGGATCTCTAAGATGGTCTGGCTGTTAAGTTCAATGAGGAGCTCTTGTCTCCTCAAGGCATAGGTGGTCTCATTGGCAAGATTATTGACTGCTTCCATGGTCAAGGCTATCTGATTCATGGTCCACGCTTGCAACACCGTTTGGCCTATGGCTGGGACAAAAACAGAAGCAGCAACTCCGAGAGCATTAATAAGCCAATCTTTAACACTTCTAGTCTGTCTGGAGGGTAACTGAGAAGCTGAAATCTGTTGGACTACCGGACCCACCCAAGAATTTTTCTCTACTGGTACCCAAAGAAATCTTGGGCGATATACCAAGACAGCGAAGGACGGGTGTCCATTCCAGCAGTTAGATAAACTGCAGAGAGAGTCGGTTTCATTACAAAGTTGGAAGTTATGTGTGGTGGCAAGGAGAAATAGGAAGGGTGGGTCCACACAAACATAATTATGAAGGGGGGTAGTGCTATTGCTTTCACTATTGCTCGTGGATGTACTATGGAGCGTTCCATTAAGGGTGAGAAATGGCCTCAGGTCGAGACAAGCCTTTAACGGGTTGCATATCTGATGTCCTGTAAATACCTGTGGCCCTTGAAATGCTCTATATCACAATGTCCAGTATAATTCATGAAGGAATTATGGTGTGGCTGTGGGCAAGCAATGGCGCCAGAAAAGATTTTGCATAATATCACCTCTCAATAAGGCAGGATGATGAGAGGGAACACAAGGGTCCATCCATGGATGTTAAAATGGATGAGGGGACTGATTGCAATCTTTAAGATCTATAGAGGGCCATCTTACCTCCATCTTGAGGCAGCGTGTTACATTACCTTGCTGGCTTACAGAATCAAGACATTCTCTGCGTGTCCAATTGAGGAAGTTAATGAACGGGCGAGAATCATTATATAATGCATAGGACTCGTTGCAGGTGAAGTTAGCATAGGAGAAAACAAGGGTATCTTCTTCCAGCGGAAAGGAAGCATTAAAGGGGAAAAGGCTTGGGGAAGTTCGCTTATAGGGGAGTGATATAGAAGAGTCATTAGGCACAAATATCGTGGGAGCACTAGGAGACAGCGCAGAAAAAGGGGGTAGAGTAGGGGGATGCCTCCAGAGTCCCCACAGATATGTGGTCGGCTCTGGGTGCGCCACGGCAGGATGGAGCACATACAACAGACAGAGGACAAGATTACTTATCCGGATCCCTGGGCGTTTGTCCTCCCAGCGATGCTTTTCCTCCATCTTTTGATGAGTCATCTTGGATTTCCCGGTATGCTGGCTGAGGGTTCATCGTTCGTACCAACCGCTCGGGGATCCACAGGGGTTCGCGGCCTGGTTCCTGTGGGAAGACACATACCGCACCTCAGGTCCAGCTGACTACTGGATCCGGGCCCATCCATTGTCCTGTGAGGACATCCTTCCATCTCACTAGGCCTTTATCAGAAGGAGATGGATTGCAATGCTCCGCGGCAGGAGAATGATTATCATTATTGAGGTTCAAAAAATTTATGGTAAATAGTGCAAGGGATAACCTCCCTCTGGGTGGTAGGCCATGGCCTATTCCCTCCTTTTGTTTTTGTAGAACGTCTTTGAGTGTTCTATGAGATCTCTCAATTATACCTTGTCCCTGAGGATTATAAGGTATGCCATGTTTAAGAAGGACTTCCATCTGCTTACAAAATGTTTGAAATGTTTTACTAGTGTAAGCAGGGCCATTATCTGTCTTTAATATAGCTGGTTTGCCCCAAGCAGCCCAAGCTGCGAGACAATGACTAATAACTTGAGTTACCTTTTCTCCAGTCTCCGCTGAGGCAAACATGATCTGTGAACAGGTGTCAACCGATACATGGACATATTTTAAGGTTCCAAAGTCTGGGATGTGGGTGACATCCATCTGCCAAATATGATTGGGGCGCAGGCCTTGTGGGTTGACACCAACTGAGTGTATAGGGTTAGAGATTACACAGGCTGAACAATGGCGAACCATGTCTCATGCCTGAGCTCTCGAGATGTTAAAGCGTGCCGCCAAAGTACAAGCATTAACATGGAATTGAGAATGGAAGCGTTGAGCTGACTCAATCGCACTGGGAGAGGCGAAAATCCATGTCGGGCGCGTAGCCATGTCAGCAAGGGTGTTCCCTTCGGAGAGGGGTCCCGGCAATTGAGTGTGTGCCCTAATATGTGATATAAAAACCTTAGAAGTCCTGCTTAATATTAGCCTCTGAATTTTTATAAATAGGGAGGCGACAGTGGAAGACGGTTTAATAGAGCCTGCTGTTTCCAAAATCTGTAGAGCATTGATAACATATTTAGAGTCTGAGATGAGATTGACATCACCGGGAAAATGTTGTAGGACTACATGTATAATTTGAAGCTCCACCACCTGAGGCTGTTCCGGCCTAAACTGGACAGCCACTGATGACTGGCCCATCACTACATAGGCTCCCACACCTGATTTGGATCCATCAGTAAATATAATAGGAGCTCCATCGATGGGCTTGGGAGATGTGACTTTTGGGAAAATCACGGGATGAACAGTTATAAACTGTACCAGGGGATCTTTGGGTAATTGATTATCAATAATTCCTTGGAAGGTACACCGGAGAATGGCCCAGGAATCTAAACAGGCCGTCAAAACCTCAATTTGATCTCTGGTGTAAGGCACATGCAAAGCAGTGGGAGGCGCTCCAAAATGCTGAATGGCACGTAGAATCGCCTCTGTGGATAGGGATGCTACAGCTTCAGGGTAATGTTCTATGGCTTTAGCGGGTGACATCTTCGGGTGGACCCATAACAAGGGACCTTGCTGCCATACGACAGCCGTTGGCTGTCTCTCTGTCCTGAGAACACATACAACAAAGGGCTTTTCAAGAACAATACGTCTCAATGCAGCGTTAGCTAGCACCTGCTCAACTGTCTGTAATGCTCTTTCAGCCTCGGGAGTAAGTATTCTTGGAGAAGTAAGTTCAGGATCTCCCTTAAGCATGTCAAATAGGGGTTTAAGCTGACTGTTAGGCAAGGAAAGATATGGCCTGATCCAATTTATGTCACCTATCAACCTCTGCATATCATGCAGGGTACGAATAGTATCTCTTCGAATAGCAAGTTTCTGCGGTGAAATCTGAGTGGTGGTGACTCGGGCCCCCAAGTAAAGAGCCACCTCGGATTGTTGGATTTTGTCTGGGGCAATATAGATTTACTTTTCTAAGAGTAGAAACTAACTGATGCAGCATACTTTGCAGATTAGAGAGATCCTTCCCAGAAATAAGGATGTCATCCATGTAATGCAGGCATTTATTCTTTGGGAAGGCTCGCCTCAAGGGCTCAAGGACGGCATCTACGAACAATTGGCACATGGTAGGACTATTTGCCATGCCCTGTGGTAGCACTACCCACTCATACCTTAGGTCAAGTTTTTCTTGATTAACCGTAGGTAGGGTAAACGCGAAGCATGGGGAGTCCTCTGGGTGTAGGGGAATGGAGAAAAAGCAATCCCTAAGGTCTATCACATAGACCGGCCAATTTTGTGGCAATGCTGAGAGAGCGGGCATACCTCTCTGGACCGCGCCCAAGGGTTGCATCTGAGCATTTACTGCTTGCAGATCATGAAGAAGTCGCCATTTCCCTGATTTTTTCTTAATGACAAAAACAGGAGTGTTCCATGGGGAAGTAGAAGGTTTAATATGCCCTGCTTGGAGTTGCGCCTGTATCAATTCTGAAGCTGCTTCTGCCTTCTCCCTTGGTAGGGGCCACTGTTGCACCCATACGGGGCTGTCTGTCTTGCAGGTAATCTTTATGGGAGCAGGTGTGAGAAGGCTTTCAGTGGCCCCTAGGAAAAACCCAGGCCCTTTCTATCTTGTTTGGGAGCACCTCGAAGCGGTGTTGCTCTGCCTTGTAGATTGATGCCCAAGCCTTTTCCTGGGATGTAGCCTTGCTTCAATAGCATGGACTGGGCCTTTGGAGAATATAAAGTGGTTAATGTAATGCCCATGTCTGTCAAGACATCTCTTCCCCAGAGGGACACAGGCAATTGGAGTATGAAGGGTTGGAATTGGCCAGTATGACCTTCCTCATCTCGCCAATTCAATAGTGAGGCACTGACTTTCAGGGCATGAACAAACCCCAGCCCTTGCAGGCTTTGCTCTGCCACATTTGTGGGCCAGGAGCCAGGCCAATCCTTTTGAGAAATAATGGAGCGATCAGCTCCAGTATCTAATAGGCCCTTGATAGGTTTCTCATTGACATTTAGAGTCAACATAGGCCGTTCCTGTAAGGTCATATGTAGGCCTTCGAAGACATCGTCACAGGAGCCGAAACCCCGATCTCCGCGAGTCTGTCTTTCCGCGGGGAAGTGCTTGTGAAGGCTTGGCAAAATTAGCAACTGAGCTATCTTATCCCCTTTGTTGATCAGAATAGTGCCCTGCAGAGCTTGAACCATAATTTTTATTGTGCCCGTATAGTCCGAATCAATGACCCCTGGAATAACTGTGAGACCCCAAAGGGCAACTGAGGACCTTCCCAACAAGAGCCCAACTGTGTCTGGTGGAAGGGGGCCTGGGAAGGAAGTCTCAATCAACTGAACTCCCATCTCCGGGGTCAATAGGAGTTCGGAGGTGGCACTGAGGTCCAACCCTGCGGAGCCTGGAGTTGCCCACCTGAAAGGGTTTGGGGGGCCTGCTGTTGTTGTGGCTGAAACTGGAGAAAAGTTTGAGTTTGTGGGGACCCTGCCTGCCGGTGAGGTCCCCTCTGGCCGTTTTTTGACTGGCCTTCAGGATGTCCAGAGAGTCTCCTTCCGTCTTTATCAAAAATCGAGCGCCATTCTGCTGCGGAGTGATCGCCCTTGCGGCATCTTGGGCACAACCCTGAACTAAGGTTGTTATCCCCCCTCGACTGCTTATTAGGGCAGTTCCTCTTTATGTGTCCTGATTGGCCGCAATTGAAGCATGCACCCTGATTTTTACCTTTATTCCCTTTTCCAAGTTGTTTACCCCCATAATTACCATTCTGGAGCGCGGCTATCATGGCGGTGGTAAGCCCGTGGTTAGTTACTGGTCCACCGAGCTCCCGACATAATCGTGTCCAATCCTCCAAGGTCTTGTTTTTATTGGATCTTAAAACATCACAGCACTCCTTGGTGCATTGTTCAAAAATTAACTGCTTTATAAGAGGGTGAGCAGCCTCTGTGTCTGGAAAAATCCTATTTGCTGCCTCAAGCATGCGAGCCACAAAGTCTGAAAATGGTTCTCCCTGACCTTGGACAATCTTAGTAAGGTGACCCGTGTGTTCACCCTTTCCAGCCAATCGCCTCCAGGCCTGAACACCACAACAGCTAATCTGTTCATATACAGGGCGAGGAAACTGTGTCTGATCTTCCTCAAAGGCTCCCCGTCCTAGTAACATATCTCTATTCCATTCCCTATGTCCATTATCCCTATTAGTTGCTGCCTGTTCTGTGCAGAATTCCTCATTCCATGATTTACAATCTAGGTACTGACCAGGGGAGAGACAAGCACGTGCAAGTTGTGTCCAATCCCCGGGTGTCAGCAACAAGCCAGCCAGGGCTTCCAGGAGGGCCATGGTAAAGGGGGCATTAGGTCCATAAGCTGAGGTTGCATCCTTGATAGCCTTTAATTGCTTTATCTCTAAAGGTTCGTAATATCACCCTCCTCCTCTGCCCCCTATTTGAACAGGGAAGGCATGAAGACTGGAACAGTCAAAGGGTAGGCGTGACCAGACTCTCTGAAGAAAAGAACGCCCCCCACCGGTCACAGGTGGGGGTGGCAGCCCGGGAAGTAACTCCTCCCCCTGCCACGGCGGTGCAGTGGGCTACTGTGCCTCCAAGGGGGCAATTGCAGGCTGTAAGGCCTCATAGGGCTGAAGGAATCTCAACTCCTGTCGTAAGTCAGTGTACCTGGGACAGGAAGGCATCAATTTTCTCGGCCCATGTTTAGTATCTTTAACAATGTCCTTAGTGTCAAGGGCCGCTACATCATCTGGGTCATCCGAATCCGACCCCGAGTCCTCAGCGCTATCAGAGAGCTCTGGGGCAGGTTTAAGCAGTGGATCTAGCTCCTCAGAACATTCGGAACGGGCCCTGGCAAAAGTCTGTCTGGCTGAGTGTAGCCCGGGGGCGTCCTCATCCGCCAAGCAGGTCCTAACTAGCTCCCATAGGGGCATGACCATTGGGTCCAAATTACCCCCTTCCTTTGCACGTAACAAATCCTTGCCCAATTTTTTCCAGGAAGGAAGAGTCAGGGAACCCGTAGGCCAGAACCAAGGTGCCAAGTCATTGAGGTGATCCAGGAAGCGAGACACGGTATCCCGGCTAATCTGGATGCCTCGGGATTTTAACAGAATTCTCAATGAAGCAGCGAGGGGTTTACGGGCAGCATTGCCCATGTCGTCGAAAGCGAAAGTAAGCAAGGCAAGCGAGCTAGAGAATATAACAGCGGCATCTATGTGTGAGACGCCTCAGAGCTTATCGGGCGCATCCACCCGACCCAGGTGACCCAGTACTCACCTGACCTAGGTATTTATCTGCTGTATCGTGCGTAGCTGACCCAGGGTGTTGAGAAGAGGTGCTCCCGGTCCTCTGCTGTTATTAGACCAGATTTTCCGTTACTCGCAGATCGCGATGGAGGTCATGCCCGCCACGTCCCTTGGCCAGAGAGAGCGCAGCGGTCGAATAAATTAGTCCCCGTACGGGCCACCAGTTATACAGCGCCACGGGCAACGAAAGACGTAACTGTGTTTGGATCAGCTCTCAATATTTATTGTGTACAGCGAAGCTGGATCTGACAAGATCCGCCACCCTCAAGTTTCTTCCTCTTCTTCCCATTGGGGGCAGAAACACACGCTTATATAGGATCTGAGTAACCAATCAATACGAAGCAGAAGTCGCATGCTGATAGGCCACAGTCACCGGTAGCTAGGTAGACACTCATTTTGGCAGGGTTGGTTGTGCGGCAACAGGGACCCGGAAGCAGGAAACGGGCGCCATCTTAGGGGAACGGCTCGAGCAACCCCCAACAGTGCAGAATTCACAAAATTTCCTGACCCTCCTCTTGCACAGGATGAAGATATTTACAAAGTAAGAATCCTGGCTCCCTGAGGAGTTTCTTAGTTAAGCTTCTAAACATCTTAAGTTGACAAAATGTATCGACAATAACAATCCACCTTTTGTCAACTTGATAAGAAGGCTTACTTTGTTCTTGACCCCAACAAAGACTAATGCATATTTCCTTATGTAAAAGAACAATTTAGTCCAGCTGCAAAAGTTACCAAAGTCCTAACAGTTTCAGCATTACTGAAAAGTCTAAGCCCCAAGTTTCCTTTGTGATATAAAAGAAGCTCTTAGCTATAGCCCTCTGAACAAATGAAAACAACAAAAACAACCCTAAACACTTCCAACATGTAATAATGCAGATAAGCATTCTCATTTCAAAAGCTGCAAATAGGAGGACACAAAGCGTTGGTACCAAAGGAAGTCCAAAATCAGATAGGGCACATAAAATCACATGAATTAATATTTGTGTCCAAGTCACTGGCTGCAGGGCAGTGAGATTTTTCCACTGTCTCTTCTGAAGTCCCTAACCTATCATCACTAGGGGTTCCAGTTAGCAAGTGCTCACAAGAAAAAGGAAAAGAAAACAAAACAAAATGAAACAAAAAAGCTGGTGGTCCACTGGGAGGCAGCAGTGCTGGTGAAATTTGATGTTAAATTGTTGAAGATAATTTTTATTTTTTATTTTAAAGAAATTAAGACAAAAGAGGGCATAACAAAGCAGATCGGATCAGAACAATGCAAGTAACACAGCATTTTAGCACAAGGCAACCCATAATTAACAGTAAATACCATAATGTCTCTTTCTTTGAAATTGTTGAGCATAGCTTCATATACCATAGTATAAAGCATAACAAAACAGTATAAAACCATTCAAGAGAATGAAAGCATTACAGAGCTCCAAAACTAAATAGCAGAGAATGAACAATGGCTACAATATTATCTCATTTTTCATAGAAAATTTGGTTATACTATCACCCATAATAAAATCAAATAAGATACAACATGATAGAACCAATGGAAACAGAAGAACAAAAACATGATAGGACTTCAAAGCAAGAAGATATTGAATCAGCAATCGCTTTCATAATGTCTTGTTTTCTTCAAAATAGCTGTTCATGCCATTGTACTTAATAAAATCAAACAAAACAGAATAAAACCATTCCAACTAATAAATGGAAACACTATAAGTCTTCAAAGCAATGTAATGGGGAATCATGATAACCATAACATCTTATACATTCTTATCATTTCTTGCATTAGGGAGACTATATGGTATTTAAACATGGGAGTTTGATTTATTTCTCTTATGAGTATGGTCTCAAGTTATGTCCATTTATTTATAAATACCTCAATGTGTTCATTCTTTATAGCTGAGTATTACTCCATTGTATAAAAATAAGAAAACATTTTTATCCACTCCTCAGTTAATGGACACTTAGGTTGTTTCCAAGATCTGGCAATTACAAATTGTGCTGCTATAGACATGGGTGCACATATATCACTGTGGAATGATGTTTTCATTTCTTCTGGGAATATGCCCAGAAGTGGGATAGCTGGAAGAAATGGAACTTCCAATCCCAGGTTTTGGAGAAATCTCCGGAATGACCTCCACAATGGTTGTACCATTCTATAATCCCACCAACAGTGCAGGAGCGTTCCCTTTTCCCAACAGCCTCTCCAGCAATTGTTGTTGGTAGTTTTCTTGATCCTGGCCATTCTTTCAGGAGTGAGATGGAATCTCAGTGTAGTTTTAATTTGCATTTCTCTAATGAGTAATGATGATGAACATTTTTTTCATGTATTTATTTGCCATTTGTATTTCTTCATCTGAGAACTGTGTATTCATCTAAGAAGCCCATTTTTGGATTGGGTCTTTGATTTTGGGGGTTTGATATTTTTTAATTCTTTATATGCTTTAGACAGAAGTCCTTTATCTCAGGGACAGTTCACTAAGAATTTTTCCTGTTTGTAGATTTTCTTTTCACTATGCTGGAGATTTATTTTGACATGGAGAAAACTTTAATAAGACGTGATCCCAGCTATAGATTCTGGGAAGTTATTTCCCATGTGATTTGATTCCTATTCATGAATTCTCTACCTACCCCTATGTCTTCAAGATTTTTACCTAATTCCTCTTCCACCAGATTGTGTTTCTGTTTTAATATTCAGATATTTTATCCATTTAGATTTTAGTTATTTTATGGTGATAAGCATGGGTCTAGTTTTAGTTTTTGGCATGTGGAGAGCCAGTTTTTCTAGCACGGCTTATTAAAGAGACTGTCATCCTTCCACTGAACATGTATGGCCCTTTTATCAAAGATAAGGTCATTGAGTGTGTTGGTAGCTGTGGTTGAATCTTCTAATCTATTCCATTGATCTTCAGCTCTTTTTATTCCAGTACCATGCTGATTTTATTACACTTGCTTTGTAGTATAACTTCAAGTCAGGGATTGTTTTTCTAGGTTCCAGATAAATTTTAGGATTGATTTCTCTAGATCTATGAGGTATATTTCTGGTGTTTTCATTGAGATTGCATTGAATCTGTGTAACAGTTTTGGGAGAATGGCCATTTTCATGATATTTATTCTTCTTATCCATGAGCAAGGGATGTCTTTCCATTTTCTGAGATCCTCTTCAATTACTTTTTTCAGGGTTTTATAATTTTCCCTGTTTAGATATTTTACTTCTTTTTTTTTTTTTTTTTTTTTAGAGGAAAAAGAGAAAAACACAAAACAAAACCAAAGCGGCGTAAGGGTACACGCAATACAGAACTACAAAACAAAACAAAACAAAAAACCATAACAGTAAGAAATTACCTGCTAGTAGATTACACACTATTTTCTTGAAAATAGTTCCTCAAATCACAGTATCAAAGAACACAAGGTGGACATTCAAACAGGGAGACTGCAAACAGCTGTGTTCAATGTTCCAAAAACATTGATAAAGTCAGCTATTTAACACCCCCAAACACACTTGCTGTTATATCCGTTAGAGCTCCTTTTCTTTTTTTTTTTCCCTCTCTTTTTTACAACAAAATTTACACATCTTGGATTTTATTACTCCTTAGTGCTTATTACTTTCTTTGGGGGGGGGGGAAGAATACAGTCAAATATGGCAAAACAAAGCTGTCAGTCAATACCAAGGATAGACGTAGCACATGGTGTAGAACAGAGTACAAGTTTATCAACAATGGTTATCAACGTTGTCCCTTGTTTCCTTAAAAAGAATTGTCTATCTTATTAGATATTATAAAGTTGGACAAAACAGTAGAGAACAAGACCAATAAAACTTAGGCGTTGTAAACATTAAAGGACTTCCAAAGAAGACAATAGTCAAACCAGAATGGGTATCTTAGTGAATCTTATTGTCTTCAAAGTAGTTGCCTATGTCTTCAAACTTGATACTATCATATAGAATGGAACAGAGTCTAATCAGTCAAAACAAGATCGTGGGAGTACTACAGGAGTTCAAAACAAGTTAATAGGAAATCGAAAAGAGTTACTATTTATATATCCTAATTTTTTTGAATTTTTTCTTTAATTAAGACAAACATAAGAAATGACTAAATAATTTTTTTTGAAACAATAAGGGGGAGATTGAGATAAAACAGGACATAACAATATAACAATAGAGGTCACAGCATGACTGTTTCAATAACTTAGTACTTCACCACCTTATAACCTGACTTAATAGTAGTTACAATAGTGTCTTTTTCCTTGAAATATTTGGGTAAAACTTCATATACTCTAGCTTCAAATATTTTCATATCAAGAAGCCCAGAATAAAGCCTTTCTAATTAATGAGTGAAAACTTTATAAGGCTTCAAGGCCACCTAATGGGGAATCATGATTACCACATATTTTTATATATTTGAATCATTACTTACGTTAGGGAAACTATTCGGTATTTACACATGCGAGATTGATTTATTTCACTTATGAGTATGGTCTCAAGCTGCGCCCATTTATTGATAAATATCTCAATGTGATCCTTCTTTATAGCTGAATAATACTCCATTGTATAGAAATACCACAACTTTTTTATCCATTCCTCAGTTGATGGGCACTTGGGTTGTTTCCAAGATCTGGCGATTACAAATTGTGCTGCTATAAACATAGGTGCACATATATCACTGTGGTATGATGCTTTCAGTTCTTCTGGGAATATGCCTAGAAGTGGAATAGCTGGAATAAATGGGATTTCCAGTCCCAACTTTTTGAGAAATCTCCAGACAGATCTCCACAAAGGCTGTACCAGTCTACACTCCCACCAGCAGTGCAGGAGAGTTCCTTTTTCCCCACAGCCTCTCCAGCATTTGTTGTCGGTTTTCTTGATCCTGGCCATTCTTTCAGGAGTGAGATGGTATCTCAGTGTGGTTTTAATTTGCATTTCTCTAATGACCAATGATGATGAGCATTTTTTCATGTATTTATTTGCCATTTGCATTTCTTCATCTGAGAATTGCATATTCATCTCAGATGCCCATTTTTGGATTGGATCTTTGAATTTCGGAGGTCTGAGTTTCTTTAATTCTTTATATGTTTTAGACAAGAGGCCCTTGTCTGAGAGTTCACTAAAATCTTTTCCCAGTTTGTGGGTTTTCTTTTCACTATGCTGGAGATTTCTTTTGACATGCAGAAACTTTTTAATAAGAAGTGGTCCCAGTTATTGATTCTGGGAAGTATTTCCCGTGCGGTTTGAGTCCTGTTCATGAATTCTTTACCTACTCCTATGTCTTCAAGGTTTCTACCTATTTTGTCTTCCAATAGATTTAGTGTTTCTGTTTTAATATTCAGATCTTTGACCCATTTAGATTTTAATTTAGTACATGGTGATAGACATGGGTCTAGCTTTAGTTTTCGGCAAATGGAGAGCCAGTTTTTCCAGCACCATTTATTAAAGAGACTGCCGTTCTTCCAGTGAACCTGCTTGGCTCCTTTATCAAAAATAAGGTGGTTGAGTGTGTTCGTAGTTGTGGTTGTATCTTCTAATCTATTCCACTGATCTTCAGCTCTGTTTTGATTCCAATACCATGTTGATTTTACTACTGTTGCTTTGTAGTATAACTTCAAGTCAGGGATTGTGATGCCTCCTGCTTTGTCTTTGCTGCTTAGAATTGCCTTTGCTATTCTAGGTCTCTTCTGGTTCCAGATGAAATTTAGGAGTGATTTCTCTAGATCTATAAGGTATGTTGATGGTATTTCTATTGGGATTGCATTGAATCTGTATAACAGTTTTGGGAGAATGGCCATTTTCACAATGTTTGTTCTTCCTATCCATGAGCAAGGGATGTCTTTCCATTTTCTGAGATCATCTTCAATTTCCTTTTTCAGTGTATTATAATTTTCACTGTATAAGTCTTTCACTTCTTTCGTAAGAGTAATTCCTAAATATTTCATTTTTTTGCTTGCTAATGTGAATAGTCCAGTTTCTCTTATTTCCCTCTCTGTAATTTTGTTGTTCGTGTATAGGAATGCTATTGATTTCTGAGTATTGATTTTGTATCCAGCCACATTACTGAATTTATTTATTGTATCTAAGAGTATTTCAATGGAGTTTAGGGGGTCTTCTATGTAGAGTATCATGTCATCTGCAAACAATGATAATTTAACTTCTTCTTTTCCTATCTTTACCCCTTTTATTTCTCTTTCTTGCCTAATTGCTCTGGCTAGTACTTCCAGTACTATATTAAATAGGAGTGGTGATAAAGGACATCCTTGTCTTGTACCCGATTTTAAAGTAAAGGCTTTCAATTTTTGGCCATTTAGTATGATGCTGGCTGTTGGTTTGTCATAAATGGCCTTTATTATATTGAGGTAAAGACCATTTATTCCAATTTTCTGTAAAGTTCTTATCATGAATAAGTGTTGGACCTTATCGAAGGCTTTTTCTGCATCTATAGAGATGATCATGTGATTCTTATTTTTGGCTTTATTGATATGGTGGATTACATTTATTGATTTGCGTATGTTGAACCATCCTTGCATTCCTGGGATGAATCCCACCTGGTCATGGTGTATAATCTTCTTGATGATTTGCTGGATCCTATTTGCCAATATTTTATTGAGGATTTTTGCATCTGTGTTCATTAGGGAGATCGGTCTATAGTTCTCTTTTATAGTTGGGTCTTTCTCAGGTTTTGGTACTAGAGTAATATTTGCTTCCAGGAATGACTTAGGAAGGATTGCTTCCCTTTCAATTTCATTGAATAGTTTGAGGAGTGTTGGCATTAGGTCTTCTTTATATTTCTTGTAGAATTCTGCAGTGAATCCATCTGGGCCTGGGCTCTTCTTGGTGGGCAAGGACCCAATTACATTCTCAATTTCATTAGCAGAGATTGGGTTATTCAACAGTTTTATATCCTCTTGATCTAGCTTTGGTACTTCATATGCTTCTAAGAATCTGTCTATTTCTTCTGTGTTATCAAACTTTTGAGAGTAGAGGTTTTCGAAATAGGTGTTGATGATCCTCTGTATTTCTATTGGGTCTGTAGTGATTTCTCCTTTTTCATTTCTTATTGCATGAATTTGAGCTTTTTCTTTCCTTTTTTTAATAAGGTTGGCTAGGGGCTTATCGATTTCATTTATTCTTTCAAAGAACCAACTCTTTGATTCGTTGATTCTTTGGATTGTTTTCTTAGTCTCTATTGCATTGATTTCTGCTCTGATTCTTATAATTTCCTCTCTTCTTTTGGCTTTGGGCTTGACTTGCTCTTCTTTTTCTAGCTGTTTGAGGTGTAGCATCAAGTTATTTACTTGTATTCGTTCTGTTTTCCTGATGTGGGAACTCAGTGCAATAAATTTTCCTCTCAGAACGGCTTTCATTGCATCCCACAGATTCCGGTAAGTTGTATCTGCATTTTCATTTTCTTTTAGGTATTGTTTAATTTCTTCTTTAATTTCTTCTGTGACCCACTGATTATTCAAGAGTGTGTTATTTAGTTTCCATGTGTTTGCGGGATTTTTGCAGTATCCTTTGTCATTAATTTCTAATTTCAGAGCGCTATGATCCGATAATATGCAAGGGATGATTTCAACTCTTTTGCATTTGCTTAAATATGTTCTGTGAGCTAATATATGGTCTATTTTAGAAAATGATCCATGTACTGCTGAGAAGAATGTGTATTCTGATGTTGTTGGGTGGAACATTCTGTATATGTCTATCAAACCCATTTGTTCACAGGTGTGATTCAGTTCTGTTATTTCTTTGCTCATTTTCTGTCTGGTTGATCTGTCCCTTGGTGTCAGTGGTGTATTAAGGTCTCCTGTTACAATTGTGTTACTGATAATTTGAGTTTTCATTTCTGTTAATAATTGTTTTATATAACTGGGTGCTCTGGAGTTTGGTGCGTATATATTTAAGATAGTTATCTCTTCCTCTTGGAGTTTTCCCCTTACGAGTATGTAGTGACCTTCTTTGTCCTTTATGGTCATTGTTGGTTTAAAGTTCACGTAGTCTGCAAACAGAATGGCTACTCCTGCCTTTTTTTGGATTCCTGCTGCATGGAGAATTGTTTTCCATCCTTTGACTTTCAGTCTGTGAGTATCTTTCTGGGTTAGATGGGTTTCCTGTAAACAGCATATGGTTGGATTTTGTTTCTTGATCCATTCTGCTAGTCTGTTTCTTTTGATTGGTGCATTGAGACCATTTACATTAATGGTTATTACTCTTAAATGCTGGTTAATTTAGGAATGTTATCTCTCTGCTGTTGCATCTTTATCTTTCGGTTCTGTTTAATTATTTGCTTTGCTTAGTGGTTTTTTCCTTTGTGTATCTAAACTGTCTTTCAATATTTTTTGCAGGGTTGGTTTGGTGTTCATGAAGTTCTTCAGCTGTTCTTTGTCATGGAAGTATCGTATTGCACCATCTATTTTGAATGATAGTTTTGCAGGATATATCAGTCTTGGTTGGAAATCATTTTGCTTTAGGATCTGGAATACTTCACTCCATGCTCTTCTTGACTTTATCGTTTGTGCTGAGAAGTCTGCTGTGATTCTGATAGGTTTTCCTTTATAAGTGATTTGTCTTTTCTCTCTGACAGCTTTTAATAATCTATTCTTGTGTTGGATTTCTGGGATGGTGACTATTATATGTCTGGGTGTAGTTTTATTTTGGTTATGACTGTTTGGAGTTCTATATGCTTCACTGATCCTGATGTCAGTTTCTGATCTCATGCTTGGGAAATTTTCAGCTATTACTTCTCTAAATATCCTCCTGACATCCTTCATGTTGTCTCTCTCTCTTTCATTAATCCCTATCATTCTTATGTTATTCTTCTTTGCATCGTCTTGCAGTTGTTGAATTGTTGTTTCCTGGTTCCTTGTTATTTTCAAAAGATCTTTCCTTTCCTGTTCACTAGCTGCAATCCTGTCTTCAAGGTCTGAAATTCTATCTTCACTTTCATTAAGGCGGTTTTTACAACTTTCAGTGGAGTTTTTTATTTCCTGTATATCTCTGTGCATCTGCATTATGTATTCTGTTTGTTTCTTATATTGCTCGTCTAGGGATTCTATCTTTTTTTTAGTTCCTCCAATTTTTTATCTGTGTTTTCTTTAGATATATTTAGAATCTCTTTCATTTCTTTTATCATTTCTTCTTTTATCTGGGAGATTATTTCGAGTTTGAATTTCTTTAAAGCTTCCTGGAGTTGCTTGTCAATTTCAGTGGCTATTGTGTCCGATATATGAGGTGGATGGGATATATTTTCTTCTATATACATCGCTCCTAGGGTTTCTTGAGATGGGCTGGAGGTTTGAGGTTGTAATTTGGTCTTTCGTTTTGTCATTTTCCTATATTTCTGTGTTTCAAGTGTTACTTGAAAGCTTCCTCAGGATCTGTTGAAAATCCCCTTCTATGTTTGGAGCTACTGGGACTCTGGCGCCGTGCTACTCCAAGCCATTAGGCCTACAGAACCAGTGGCCCTCCTCTGCCTGCTCAGAACTCCGCAGTTCCAGACAAGCTGGGCCTCAGGGACACTGTGCGCCCACCTGCCCCTTGGAAGCTCCACAGTTCTTCAATCGCAGCCGGGTTAGGGTACTCACCACAGGCCGCAGTGCTTCAGGAACCTGTGGACCCTCCCTGGTTGCAGAGATATCCACAGTCCTCCAGACACGCAGAGAGGCCAGTGAGGGCACCCCAGATCTGCCCAGCTCCTCCTCTGCAGACCTGTGGCCAGGCGCGGCAGCTAAACAGGCTGGGCTAGGCTGGTAGTGTGGGCCAGCCCACCTATTGGGAGCTCAGCAGGTCTCCAAATGAAGCCAGGAATGGGGAGGCTGATGTGGAAGCCTTAAACCCACCTCTCTCCTTCACTGCACCTGGAAGCCTGAGGGAACTCCAGCAGTCTGGGCGCAGAAATCCAGAGTCCTCCAGACACGCAGAGAGGCCAGTGAGGGCACCCCAGATCTGCCCAGCTCCTCCTCTGCAGACCTGTGTCCAGGCGCGGCAGCTAAACAGGCTGGGCTAGGCTGGTAGTGTGGGCCAGCCCACCTATCGGGAGCTCAGCAGGTCTCCAAATGAAGCCGGGAATGGGGAGGCTGATGTGGAAGCCTTAAACCCACCTCTCTCCTTCACTGCACCTGGAAGCCTGAGGGAACTCCAGCCGTCTGGGCGCAGAAATCCAGAGTCCTCCAGACACACAGAGAGGCCAGTGAGGGCACCCCAGATCTGCCCAGCTCCTCCTCTCAAGATATTTTACTTCTTAAGTGAGATAAATTCCTAAGAATTTCATTTTTTTGGATGTTAGTGTGAAGGCTGTGGCTTCATTTATTTCTCTCTCAGTGAGTTTGTTGTTAGTGTATAGAAATACTACTTATTTTTGAGTATTGATTTTGTATCCAGCTACACTACTGAATTTATTTATTATATCTAGGAATCTTTCAATGGAGTTTTGGGTGTCCTCTATGTAGAGTATCACGTCATCTGCAAATAATGATAGTTTAACTTCCTCTTTTCCTATCTTAACCCTTTGATTTCTCTGTCTTGTCTAATTGCTCTGGCTAGTATTTCTAGTACTATGTTAAATAAGAGCAGTGATAAAGGACATCCTTATCTTGTGCCTGATTTTAAGGTAAAGGCCTTCAGTTTTTCACTATTTAGTGTGATACTGGCTGTTGCTTTGTCATAGAAGGACTTTATCATATTGATGTAAAGACTGTCTATTCCAATTTTCTGTAAGGTTCTGTGGGAAGCCCTATAATTGGCTGCCACATTGTATCAACAGGCAGCAGCCACCTTAACCTCCTCTAGGAGGTAAGTCTTCATTTGGTAGTTAAGCTTCTGTCTTTGCCTAGCCTGTTTGTTCTTAGGTCATATGTCCCTGTGGTTTGGCCCATTCAGGGATATGCTAATCAGCCTGCCTTATGAGTCTGTGCACAGGAGATTTGAATTACCCTATAACCCCCAGTCTTGCCACTGTTGCTAAGTTTCCTGATGATGTCTCAGAACCCAACTCTCTCCTCCCCCAATACATTATGTATTCATTACTCTTTCTTTGAATAAATGAGACTGTATTAGAGCACTGTCTTGTCTACATTATTCATGCCTCTTCTCATCCCCACTCGCCCTCTAGCATCTACATTGAGTCACCCATGGGCCAGGACTACGTTGTTATCATGAATGAGTGTGGGACCTTATCAAAAGGTTTTTCTTCATCTATAGAGATGATCATGCGATTCATACTTTTGCTTTATTGATATGGCAGATTACATTTATTCACTTATGTATGTTGAACCATCCCTGCATGCCTGGGATGAATCCCACTTGGTCGTGGTGCATAGTCATCTTGAAGATCTGCTGATTCCTGTTTGCCAATATTTTATTGAGGAGTTTTGCATCTATGTTCATTAGGGAGATTGGCCTGTAGTTCTCTTTTTTAGTTGGATCTTTCTCAGGTTTTTTTTTTTTTTTACTAGAGTAATATTTGTTTCCAGGAATGACTTAGGAAGAATTGCTTCCCTATCAATTTCATTGAAGAATTTGAGGAGTGTTGGTATTAGGTCTTCTTTGTATTTCTTGTAGAATTCTGTAGTGGATCTGTCTGGGCATGGGATCTTCTTTGTAGGTAGGGACTTACTAACACTTTCAATTTCATTAATAGAAAGTGGGTTATTCAGCAGTTTTACTTCTTATTGACCCAGCTTTGGTACTTCATATGTTTGTAAGAATCTGTCTATTTCTTCTATGTTATTGAACCTATGAGAGTAGGGTTTTTGAAAAAGGTGTTTATGATTTTCTGTATTTCCACAGAGTCTGTAGTGATTTTGCCTTTTTAATTCCTTACTGCATGAATTTGAGCTGTTTCTTTCCTTTTTAAAGTAAGGTTGGCTAGGGCATTATCAATTTTATTTATTCTTTCAAAGGACCACCTGTTTGATTCATTGATTTTTTGATTGTTTTCTTAGTCTCTATTGCATTAATTTCTGCTCTGATTTTTGTAATTTATTTCCTTCTTTTGCCCTTGGACTTGACTTGCTCTTCTTTTTCTAGATGTTTGAGGTATAGCAACAGGTTGTTTATTTGTATTCTTTCTGTTTTCCTGATGTGGGAACTCAGTACAATAAATTTTCCTCTGAGGACAGCTTTCATTGCATCTCACAGATTCCAGTAAGTTGTATTTGTATTTTTGCTTGCCTGTAGGTATTGTTTAATTCATTCTTTAATTTTCTGTGACCCATTGATTGCTCAAAGTGTATTATTCAATTTCCATGTGTTTGTGGGTTTTTTGCAGTTTCTTTTATCATTAATTTCTAGTTTCATGGCACTATGATCTGATAACATGCATGGGATAATTTCAATTCTTTTGCATTATTTAAATATGTTCTGAGCTAGTATATGATCTATTTTAGAGACTATCCTATGTGCTGCTGAGAAGAATGTATATTCTGATGTTGTTCGATGGAACATTCTGTATATGTCTACCAAGTCCATTTGTTCACAGGTGTGATTCAATTCTATTATTTCTTTGCTGATTTTCTGCTGGTTGATCTGTCTTTGGTGTTAATGGTGTGTTAAGGTCTCCTGTCATAATTGTATTATTGCTAATTTGATTTTTCGTTTCTATTAATACTTGTTTTGTATAACTGGGTGCTCTGGAATTTGGTGCATATATATTTAAGATAGTTATCTTTTACTCTTTACGTTTTCCCCTAACCAGTATGTAGTGACCTTCTTTATCTCTTAGGATCATTCTTGCTTTGAAGTTCACATTATCTGCCAACAGAATAGCTACCCCTGCTTTTTTTCAGTTCCTGTTGCATGAACTATTTTTTCAATCCTTTGACTTTCAGTCTGGGAGTTTCTTTTTGAGTTAGATGAGTTTCCTGCAGTCAGCATATGGTTTTAGGTTGTTTCTTGATCCATTCTGCCAGCCTGTTTCATTTAACTGGTCAACTGAGACCATTTACATGAATGATTATAACAGTTATATATTGACTTACTGTTGACATGTTATCTTTCTGCTGTTGCATCTTTATCTTTCCATTCTGTTTAGTTGTCTACCTTGCTTAGTGGTTTTTTCCTATGTGTATCTAAACTGTCTTTCAGTATTCTTTTCAGGGTTGGCTTGGTGCTCATGAAATTCTTCAGCTGTTCTTTGTCATGGAAGTATCTTATTTCTCTATCCATTTTGATGGACAGTTTTTCAGGATACATCAGTCTAGGTTGAAAATCATTTTCTGTTAGCATCTGAAAAACTTCACTCCATGCTCTTCTTTATTTCATTGTTTGTGTTGAGAAGTCTGCTGTGATACTGATAGGCTTTCCTTTATAGTTGATCCATGTTTTCTCTCTGACAGCTTTTAGTATTCTATTCTTATGTGAGATTTCTGTGATGGTGATCATTATATGTCTGCATGTAGTTTTATTTTGGTTATGGCTATTTAGAGTTGTATATGCTTCACTAATCCTAATGTCAGTTTCCATTCTCATGTTTGGGAAATTTTCAGCTATGACTTCTGTGAATAGCCTTTTGATATCATTTGTGTTGTTCCCTTCTTTTACATTTATCCCTATTAATCTTAAGTTGGTTTTCTTTGCATCATCTCGTAGTTGTTGAATTTTTATTTCCTGATTTCTTGTTATCTTTACAAGATCTTTCCTTTCCTGTTCACCAGCTATAATCTTGTCTTCAAGGTCTGAAATTCTATCTTCACTTTTGTTGAGGCAGTTTTGACAACTTTCAGTGGAATTTTTGATTTCCTCTATATCTCTTTGCATCCGCTTCATGTATTCTGTTTGTTCCTTATATTGTTTACCCACGGATTCTATCTTTTCGTTTTGTTCCTCTAATTTTTTTTGACTTTGTCCTCTTTAGATGTGTTCAGCATCTCTTTCATTACTTTTATCATTTCTTCTTTTACCTGGGATATTATTTCTAGTTTGAATTCTTTTAAAGCTTCCTGGAATTGCTTCTTTGTTTCAGGTGCTATTATTGCAGGTTTTTCAAGTGTATGGCATATATTTTCTTCTATGTATATAGCTCCTAAGTTTTCTTGGGATGGGCTGGAGGTTTGAGATTGCATTTTGGTCTTTTGTTTTGTCATTTTTCTACATTTATGTGTCTCAAGTGTTTTTCTAACACTTCCCTTGGATGTGTTGCAAATTGCCCCCTATGCCCTAGGCTCCTGGGATTGAATGGAGGTTGCTGAGCATGGTCCAGTCAGGCCTTCAGGCCCTCTTGTGTCAGCTTCAGTGTTCCAGGTAGCTGGGCAGGCTCCTAACCACGTTGGATGGGCCAAAGTTCTCCCTGGGCAAACACCAATGCCCTGGAACTCACTTCACCTTCTCTCAACTCCCTTAATTGAAGAACGTCACTGGGTGTAATCTACTCATGCTACAAAACCTCCCAAGGCTAACCTAGTGTGGCTGGGCTCTGGGAAGGTCCTTGAGCTCTAGGAGTGATGATTTTAACCCAGTCTCCTGGAGCTTAGGATTGGGAGCAGGGTCATCCCAGCAGCCAGCTGAGTTTGCCCTGAAGATAATTTTAAAAGGACTATAATACCTAAAATATCCAAATCAAAAGACACTTCCTTAGTATTCCCCAGATGAGTAAAGCAGACTCATGATCTTTATGAGATCAAGATCTTTCAAAGGAATTTCGTCGTGCACTATTTAGCTTGTGGTGAATGGCTTCCAATGAAGCTCTTGAGGGATGTCGAGTATTTTTTCCTTTTGGACTGCTACAAAGTACTTGGCTTTCAAGACAATACTAAACTTTCAGGAACTATACAATTTAGTCTGAACTTTAAAGATGTGTCCTTTCTGTCCAGACCAAACAAAGTTCGTATCTTTTACTTAGGCTTTTTGCTTCTGATTCTCACTGTAATCGTAAGCCAAAGTTGTTGTGTCATTATTAGGCTGACTTGAATTTTCCTCATCCTGATCTGTTACTCTGCCATTCTTAATCTCTTTCTCCTATTGTTTTGGAGCCTGGGCACAATATAGAATACTTTTAAAGAAAAAAAATCAAAGTCCAGTACACATGACCTCTATTGCAATTATGAATGTGGCCCTTATCCCCAACGGAAATCCCATGAAGCTGGCTGTTTCTGCCCATTTTTATCAACATTAACATTGCCTTCTGAGCTGTAAACATATGTATCCCTAAATTGTTTTAATAGCACTTTAATAGCACCTCCAAGTCTTGTCATGCTCTTCCCTCTTATCATTACACATTCTTCAGAGCCAGAAGGTCAGTGGATTCACAGTTATTACTCCAGTGCTGGTACCACTTTTTTGCTATTGTTGCTTTAGTATCTTTCCTCTTTTGGTACACAAGTCCTCACACCAGTAGCTTAATGGAAGAGATGTTTATTCTTGCTCACAATTTTTCAGAATTCAGTCCATGGTCTGACCCTAACTCAGAAACAGTGTGAAGGATGTTCATAGCATAGGAAATCTGCTCAACCAGTGGTAGCCAAGAAATAGAGGGGAAGAGCAGTATGGAACTTCACATGTCACCTTCCAGGTCATGCTCTAAGGCTTCCAACTCTCAGAACAAAGATTCTCTTCTGAACAGCACATTCAACTTTTAATTCATTTTAACTATAGTGTCTCAAGTTATATTCACTTTCTAAAAGTTATACTTCTGAATCTATGAGTCATTTGGGAGACAATTTAGATCTAAATGGTATGAGGCTCAGTTTTTTGAATTATTGCATTTAAAATAATTGCATTAAAAAACTGCATTTTGAAAAATAATACTCTTTGCAAAATATACCAAAAAGAAAAATAAAGTATGAATGCAAAAGCTTCTAGTAAAGTATCTAGGGCATGATTTTACAGGACCTATAACATAGAGTTCATGCATGCTTAATGTCATAGATAAAGTCATAGATAATTTTTATAGTATGGGAATCAATTATTTGGCCTTTCTCAAAATACACATAGAAACCAAGAGGTAGTTTAGAAGTAGAAACAACTTCAGATAATAATGGCAGTTTTGCCAAGGCTTCTATGGAAGACTTAGCAAAATAAATGTGGAAGAATCACTGAAATAACCTATAATAGATGTGGCTCTTAGAGAATGAATGAATATATGATTGTTAGTGGGAGGTTAGAAAATGACCTAGTGAACATCAATAAGTTCTCTGGAGATATACACACCCAGTGGCTTCTTATTTCATCCATAGTAGACCCTTCTTCTTGCTTTGTTTTGCTTTTCACAGCACACAGTATAAAAAACCCCTATAACACTATAATTTCCTCAAGTCAAGGATTGAAAAAAAAAATCATATCTGACTTGACTTGTCCTGCTCATTGTATTGGTACCAGCAGGTTATTCCAGAAAATTAAGCTAAGTGGCTCATTGGTTGTTACTTTCACTTAGTTCTCAGTGGCACCTGACTGTAAAGCCCATATGGTAAGCATCACTCTTGAGAGTCCATCATTTTGCATCCCTGGCACTGGGCATTGCTTAGGAAGTGACAACTCTGATTCCTGTTCAGAGACTAAAGGAAGTTGGATGACTACTGTTGCACACATCAATGACCACCAGTATCTCTACCTTCCTCTACGAAGCTATCATGTTATGAACTAATGTTCAGAATTTTTTACAAAAAGAGTGTTGATTACTATCCTGCACCTGGTGGATCATTTTATTCTCTGAAGTGTTTTTGCTATATGAGGAGCTCTGCATTTCTGCTCTTTTTTTTTTAAGAGATTTGCAGTTATGATCAAAGCATTGAGATGGATCAGTAGTCGCGAATCTCTTCCTCCAAGCAGGATACATCCAGTCACTTACCAGCCTGCTAATCTTTTTTTTTTAAAAAAAATTTTATTTAAAAGGAAAAAGAGAAAAACACAAAACAAAACAAAGCGGTGTAAGGGTACACGTAATACAGAACTACAAAAAAAAAAAAAAACAGTAAGAAATCACCTGTTAATAGATTACATATTATCATCTTAGAAATAGTTGCTCAAATCACAGTATCAAAGAATACAAAGTGGACATTCAAACAGAGAGACTGCAAACAGCTGTGTTCAATGATCCAAAAACATTAATATAGTCAGCTACTTAGCACCCCTAAACACACTTGCTGTTATAACCGTTAGAGCTCTTTTTTTCCCCTTTCTTTTTTACAACAAAATTTACACATTTTGGATTTTATTACTCCTTAGTTCTTATTACTTTTTTGGGGGGGAGAGAATAAAGTCAAATATGGCAAAACAAAGCTGTCAGTCCAAACCAAGGATAGACATAGCACATGATGTAAAACAGAGTACAAGGTTATCAACAATGGTTATCAACAATGTCTCTTGTTTCCTTAAAAAGAATTGTCTATCTCATTAGATATTATAAAGTTGTACAAAACAGTAGAGAACAAGACCAATAAAACTTAAAGCCTGCTAATCTTATCAATGATCATAGAGGCAGACGGATCAACCTCACAAAAGTGGGGAAAGTTAGCGTTAAGTATGTGGCTTAGAACCACATACTTTTATAAATTAATATGTTAACCTGACTCGATCTAGCTTGCTCAATGCTAAAAATCAGTAGCCCGGATCCCAGGTTAGTCAGAATTTTAAAAAGCATCTCTTCAGGGAGAAGCTATCATTTGCTTTCCAATTTCACTTCCAGTTTTCTTAGATACCACAAAACATATCATCTAGGTCACTTTAATATGTATCATATGATATCACTCATGGCTTATACTCTGACTCTGTGTTATAAATTTAAAGATCTATGTTAAGTGTTGAGTTTAATTTTATCAGAACAGATCTCTGAGAGAATGTATCCTTTCTTCAGACAGTATTCTAAGGAGATACATGTCCTTGTCAAAATGATGTGATGTAAGATGAAGTCGTGTTTGTTACAGCCTTGTTTTCCAGTTATATGCATTTAATTGTCATGAATCTCATTTGTCATTTAACGCATGGTAGCCTAGATGCAGGAAGAAGGAAGAAGCCAGGTATAAGAATATATTCTTTATGGTTAAGTAGTACCCCATTCTATAACACACACACACACAGACACACACACACACACACATGCACGCGTGCATGCACACATCTTTTTTATCCATTTATTGGTTGATGTGCATCTGGGTTGCATCCAAGATTTAGCTATTAAAAATGTGCTGTGATATACATGGGTATGCATACATCACTGTGGCATGGTCTTTAATTCTTCTGAGGAAATAATAAGAAGGGGAAGACTGTAAACAACAACAAAATATATAATAGATATTGTGAAACTAGAAGGGATTGTTCAAAGGAAAGAGGAACTAGGAAGAGTGGATGGGGAAGTGAAAAAGCTAAGGAAAGAAGGATAAAATGGAAACAAGACTTTGTAAATAAGGAAGAGGGGATGAAGAAAGAGGATGGGAATGGGGAAAAAAGAATCAAAATATGCCTTCCACTGGTACAAATTTCCTAAAATGAAGGTGATCATTTTATATTCTAAATTGGACCAATGAACTCAATAAAAAGAAATCATAAAAAGGACCTTCCACCATGTAAAGACACAGGATCCATCTGTAAGCCTGAAAGTAGGTATCAGCAGACACTGAATCTCCTAGTCCCATATGCTTAGACTTGGCAACCTCTGGAATTATGAGAAATAAAATTGTTACTTACAGAAACTACACAAAAATGTGTATTTTCATATCCTGTTTTCAATAAGCCATATCTTTTAAAAAATTCCCATTTTACTAGCATATTCAGTTATGAACTTATCAGTGGGTTAATGCACTGATTATCGGTATGGTATCCCAAGATCCAGTCAACTTCCAGAAGCCTCACCTAGGGATACATGTGACTTGCAGTCATTTTAACTGTAAAGCATACAGACAGATTCCTTATTGACTAACATGGTTATGTGTAGAGCTGAGAGTGATTTGACAAAATGAAAACCTCCATAACCTTTGTAGGCCCAATTTATGAGTTATGGTATTTTAGCAAAAACTACCTTTATGTCTGACTGCATCTGGAGAAAATGCAAATCATGCTTTTGATGAGTAACAGGTTTAGGGCACAGATATTTGTTCTTTGTGTTTAAACAAGGCTATTTTTATGATCATGCACCTCATTCATAAGGAGGTCTCTTCTATCTGTCCATTGTCACACTGTGATCACTAGATTGTGCAAACAGTTAGGGGATTCCTGGGGCAACCTCAGTGAGAAGACTGACCCCACATCAACTTGAATGAGCAATCTTGGAATTCAGAGTCCATATGAGGTGCATCAGGGTATATATATCAAGTGAGAAACAACATGAGAAGTATTGATTGACAGATATCTCAATATAAGGCATAATATTTGAAAATGAGAACCTGCATATTTTGTGTTCCTTTTTGTATTTTCCATGAAAAACAGCCACCTGATAATAAAACCATCAGGCCCCTAACTTCTTCTTTAGAAGTTTTCAAGTTGATTAGATTTATAATTAGCCCAGATCATGAGAAGGCTTTGTGAAGTGGGGATGTGAAGTTCCTTGGAAGCTTTCATCAATGAACTTGAGGTCCCTGCATTGGGTTTAGGACACAGAGAGTGAGGAGAAGGCTGTTAGGATTAGGTGGACGCTGGAAATCAGGAAACAGCAAGGAGAAGGAGGCAGAATTTTGTCACAGAGAAATCTACACATGATTGGAGTGTTTTTCTTCATTTAAAACCATACTGTTAGTCCTGTGAGAGCACTACCAGGGTCTAGAAAGCTGTTCCTACAGGAAAGACTAATGTATACTTAACAACACTACTTTCTACCACAGCACATTGTTAACAAGCATTATGCACTAGTTGGTACTGAGATGTGTTTTCCTCTGTTTCATAATCCTTGCTACACTGTTTGCTTCATCTTGGGGAAAAGCATTATTCTGTTTGTACTTGAAATAAAGTTTGTTTGCAGGTTTAACTTTTTCTTTCCTTCCTCATACTTTATTTTCATTTCTTCAAGTTATACCACACTTCAGCAATATGTTATGTGTTGGTTATGTGTATGTTATGCATTCCTCTGAGGCAGATATTTGAACCATAGAAAGAAAGTTGGAGTCCTCAGCAATGTGAATTCAAACTCAATCCACTCACCAGTCATTTGAACTCTCTATGTACCCTTCTAAAGCTATTACTACTGTATTTAGAAGTTATAGTCCACTGTCTTTGGTAGACATAGGTGCATTTTTTGTGTAATTCAGTTATGTTTTTTACTGTTTATTTGTAAGGAACTTCACAAAAAGCTCAGTTCCATCTTGAGTCAGTTATGTATTTAAAGTAAAATAATATGTTCTTGCATTCTCTTAATAAGTCTCTAGGGAAGGTAGAAACATCCTTAATGCCTGAACATCACAGTAGGAGAAGTGTTGAGCACTGCTGGATGTTGCTCTGTAACCATTCTTAGTTTAATGAGTTCTGTTCCTGTGCCTAGGTTGTTAAATGAATTGGTCACTAAGTTAGGAGTTGTAATTATAGTATGTGCATTACAATATTCAGAAGAAATAAATGGCAAAGGAAACTTCAACTTTATAACTTTGATATTATTTGCATAAATCTTACATGCAGTAATGTATAACAGAATATAAAACTGTGTCATACAATCAGTAAAAATTATAGTACTGTATGTAGGAGGTGTAGTATACAAAAAAGCACCAAGGCTCTATAAACATGATGTACAGAGTCATATAAATCAGAAAATATTTGTTCTAAGTCTCAGTGGTGGCGTGTCAGTTGAAACATTTGTTAAATGAAGAAAATCTGTATTTAGTTTCAGAAGTCATAGGCAAACGTTTCATAGGTCTGCAAATTAAAAATGTGAGTCTCCTGTAATGACTATGCCTTTTCTTTTAACTGCTTCTGTGGAATGGAATTTTGGGTAATATTTACCATTGACAGTGATGGCACATTAATATTTAGTTCTTTTAATTCCTTAGATGCCAAGCTCAAAATTATTTCCTAAGTGTCCATTTTCCAAACTGAGTGTTTTCAATCATAAGTTTTTGTGCATAGAAGCTTTCCCTCAGAGATTATTTTCTAGCAGTTTGTATATATTATGCTTGTAAGTGGCTCCTCTGAACTTTCCAGCTTCGTTATTTGTAGAGTTTAATTAACCTACATCTTCATACTTTCATCAGTTTTGGGAAATACTTGGCAAATATTTGACTAAATGGTAAGGGGTTTTTTTTCCTTCTCCCTCTAAGAAATATCCCAGAACCATTTCTTTGTATTTTTTTCCTTTATACTCTTTCATGTTTTTATCTTTTTTTATCTTTCTTAATTTGTTTTTTCAGGTCAGAAACTTCTTTTTTTTATTTAAAGAAAGAAAAAACAAAAGAGAAAACTGGGAAAAATTGTACATAATTTCAAAGAAAATAAATAATCAGAAATAAATAACTAGTTGATGTATACATATTGTCCCCCACAAATATTTGTTCAAATGTAACATATAAATGGAAATTCAACCAGGGAGACTGCAAACACTTCTTTTCAAATATCCAACAAAAACTAAGTATTATGCCTGTCAATCCTATACATTTAGGTATGTATGCATTTATCCATATCTTGGTTTATGTTGAGACCTAACAAAACTTATTAGATTAAAAAACTTCTGAGCAAAGATTAATAATATTGCTAGATTTCACATCATAACACCCTGGAATCAGCACTGGGTACTCTAATGCCCTTTTCTTTCCTTCAAAGTAGTTGTTCATTTCATCACGTGTCAAAAGATCAGTTCTCATAAACTGTTAATAGGTTTTACACAAGCATGAGTCTCAACTTGTATTTACATCCTTTCTGTATTAGAGGGAGAAACAGAACAAAACAGGACAGAACTAAACTTTTTTCCTACAGACACATAAATCTAAAAAGACATAAAACTGCTGTATAAGGAGTTCTTCCATAGTCACTGTGCTGTTTCTTGTTATCATCAACAGAATTGGCTATATCATCAGATAAAATATAATTGAACATATCAGTATATAACAGGATTAACAGAAATACAATTTTGTAGATAGTGTAGAGCTACAAAAACAGATAGTAACCAAACCAGAATGGATGTTGTGGTGAATCACTGTCATTTTCAGTAGCGTTGTCTATACTCCTCAACTTGATGCCAGCAACCTTACAGTTTTGAATAAAATCTGTCAATAATAAGCAGGAAACAAGTCAGATTTAACTAAGAGTCATGATACAATAGTATAAGTCATATAGGGATCCTTATTGAGTTAATATGAAAATAACAATGACCACTGTGCTATGTCCTGATATCTTCAGGACAGCTGTCTGCACCCTCAGATCCAGTGCTTGTATACAAACTAGGACAGAACAAGTTCCAATCAAGCAGAGTTGTGCGAGCAATAGGGTTTTTAATTCCTGTTACATGATTAGCTGTATCTTCTGCTGTTTTTTTTTTTTTGAAGACTATTCATTCCCTTTATTCCCCCAGAATGAACTGTGTATTTTTGGGTATCCCCAACACTCACAGTTTTCTATTGGGGGAGCAACCTGCTATTTACCTAAGTGTTTCTGAGCTTTCTCACTCCTGGGATGGGTTTCTAGTTATATTTTGTCATTTATTAAAGCCTGTTTGTTCAACCTATCCATAAATACTTGTCTAGTTACCCATATTACTCTCTGGTTCCCTATCACATTGAGTTACATTTTCTCATGTTTGATTTTGGTCCATATAACCTTCTTCAGGCTAAGTATATTTCCTATAAAGAGCCTCTCAGTGGTCCCTACATCTTGATCCACTCTGCCTGTGATTCTCTCTTTTCTCCCTTAAGTTAGTGTATCTAGGCCATCTATATTAGAAATTATATCCAACTTTCTTTGCCTCATTTCTGTTGTGCTCTTTTTCTCTCATTAGTTGTCTGTTGGTCTTCTTCATTTTGCTTTCTGCTCCATTCATTTTGGCCTCTCTGCCACTGTTTCTGGAATCTTGGTACTATTCTCTCTCTTTAGAATGTCCCGGAGTACTCTCTGTAGAGTTGGGTTGGTGGTTGAAAATTCCCCCAGTTCCTCTTTATCTTGGAAGCACCCTGCTTCTCCATTAATTTTTAGGGAAAGTTGTGCAGGATATATCAATCTTGGCTGGAGGTTATTGTCTTTCAAAGCTTGGATTATTTTACCTCACACTGTTTGAGATTTATGGTTTGTGCCAAGAAGTCTGCTGTAATTCTGATGGGTGTTCCCTGTAAGTGATCTATTTCTTGTCTCTGTCAGCTTTTAATATTTTGTTCTTATACTGAATTTCTGGAATCTTATTATATGCCTGGGTGTAGTTCTGTTTTGATTGTAGGTGGCTGGAGTTCTGAATGCCTCATACATCTGAGCATCTTTACCTTTTCCTATGTTTGGGAAGTTTTCCTTGGTTATTTCTGTGAATAGCCTTTGAAGTTTCTTTGTTTGTACCCCTGCTTATTCCTTTACATTCTTTATTCTTAAGTTATATACACTTCTGTCATCTTCTTGCCTTTGTATTGTTACTGCTTGTTTCCTTCTTATTTTTAAAAAGTTTTTCCTTTCATGTTCCTACAATACAAAAATGTCCTCAATTTTAGATAATCTATCCTTTGTATCTTTCAAGCTGTTTGCCAGCTTTCAATAGAGTTTTTAGTTTCCTGGTAATCCCTTTGAATCTGCTTCATGTATTCTATGTTTTCTCTTTTTTCTCCATCAAACAGTCCCTCCCCGCTTTTTTTTGTTCTTCCATTCTACCATCTATTTTTTCTTGGGAGGTGCTTAGCATTTCTTTAACTATTCTACTTATATCTTGCTTTACTTGGTTAAATCCTTCACTTTTGAACTCATCTATGAGGTCCCAAAGATATTGCTTTATGTCTATTGGTGCCATGCCTGATATTGCATGTCTGTCCTCATTCTCCTTTGCCTTTACCTTTCCTGGAAAAGTGTTCTCAGGATTGGGGACTCAGGACCCATTTTTTATTGCCTCCTTTTCTCATATTTTTTGGTCCTTCCATACAGGTGTATATAGAAGGCCCAGTTTCTTTCTTTGTCGGTTTCAGTTTGTCTGAAGCAAGCTGACTGGGCGGTTCCACCCACTGCAGTGTACTAGGAGGTACAGACTCGGGCAGCCTATGCTGGGCCCGCCCCTCCAGGTCAAACTACTAAAGGCTTCACTGCATTATGATGCACTGCCAGGCACAGGGACCTGGTTTGCTCTAGCCTGCTGGGCCTCAGACGCTGGCATCACCCAAGTCAAGCACTCACCACCAATCCTGCTAGAGAGGGGAATATGTGACTGAAGTCACTGCATCACCCTGTTCTGGCCAGTCTGCCCTGTCCCAAAATGTCCTCTGTTGGAACCTCTTTGTCTATGGAAGGGTCCCTATTCCTCTCACTCACAGCAGGTCGATGCAGGGTTCCCTGCCAGCTCTGCTTTCAATTTGGTTCACTGATTCCCGCTCTCAGACCTTCACAGCTCTATCCCAACTATGCCAATTCAAGCACAGCAGCAGCAGTGAGTTCAATCCACGAGTTCTGGCAGTGGCACCAAGACTTTAGCTGTTCCAATTGTAGCACCTGAACTGCATTTCCAATTGGTTTCTCTCAGTTTACTTTGTTCCTGGGTTGGCAAGGTATATCTCCCTCTGCTTGGGACTTCCTATAGCACACCATTCCTGGAATCTAAGCTGGCTATCTCAGAGAATCTCTATTATTGCTGTTATCTATCTGCCATCTTTTCTCGATCTCCTGTCAAAGACTTCTTGTTTTGACTTCTTATATATCATTCCTCAACTTTACATTCCATTTCTTTTTCTGTGTAAGCCACAGAGATTATGTACTTAATTTTTAATTTTTAAAGAAATAATTGGTGATAATCTATATTTTCCTTTGTTTTATCAAGCATTGATTTTATTAATAATACCAGATGACTCAGTATTCATTTCTAGAGATATGTCTCCTTTTCTGACATGCACGATAATTTCAGCTAAAAATGTGGAAAACAGTATCTTTGTCTGGAAAGGATTAACATTTCTTCAAGCAAAGACTGAACAGGCCACTGTGAAGAAGCAGAGCTGGGTTCATTTTCTATCTGTCCTTGTATCCAGGGCATAGCCCTTCACATCTCAAACTTTGCACTTAAAGGACACTCAGTCTTTGATGGAGGTGAAAGACCAAATATCCTAGCTGAGACCCTGCTGAATTATTTTCTCAGATATTTTCCATTATTCCTCTAGCATCTTTGTTCTGCTTGGTTTTCCTGAAATATTCCCCATGCAGGTGCAGTTTGCCTCTACAAATATCAGGAGGGGAAATTACCAGGTTCTGAGCTGGGTTCAGGGCTGTTCCTTTCTTTCCAGGATTTTGATTCTTCTTTGGTCTGAGGAAGCCTTGATTTCTCTCATCAGAGAGCTCTTCCTACAGCAGGTTCTCATATTGTATCTCGCTCTCTGTGATTCTTCCCATGACCATGATTTGTTTGAACCTGTTAGTCAAACATACCTACATCACAGAAAGTACTGCAAAGATGACTTTGGCTTTTAAAAATGCAAACTATTTTATTGCAGATTACATTTCAATCCTGTTTTACTAGCTCTGTCATGTAATATTTAGTGTGGATAATTTTGTTTACAGGCCCTTCTGTAACTTGTTTCATAAAACATTGAAAACTTTTATAAATAGAATTCAGGTATTGCTTCAAAATCTTTTGATCTTCATTCAGGTGCTGTGTCAAAATCTTGTGATCTTTAGAAATTCAATACTGTATGTTTACCATTTAAAAAGATGATTATGTCTTTGTCAATATTTTTTGGAATTTACCATCTTACTTTATTGAAAGTACATAATAATCACAAGTATAACGTTGGGATGTAGAAATTCAGAGAAATTGCACCTGTTCCTGAATGACTCACTAAACCCTTTGGATCCGAGCTATGTTATAAATTCTCAAAGTAAAGTAAAATGTGAGAGGTATGATGATGATCATGCAGTCTTTCCCTGAATATAAAGTGTCTTATACTCTGCTTTTCAAGGCAGATTAGTCTAAACATCAGGTCTAGTTATGTCTTAGGAATATGACAATAGGACTCTATGTATTTAAGAATGCATCTGTCTCTCATTGTAAGTATTAAAGTAGTTGTTTATGCTGTTTATTGATAAAGAATTTACTTATAAAGATGCATTTTAAAACACACTGAAATATACTATCAAGGGTTTACAAGCATTCTGGTGGGTTTTCATCTAACTACTGGTTTTCCTTCTACAGCAGAGAAAAACTCTCCAGATGTCCTCTAGTAATGACCAGTCTCATATCCCACTGTCACAAAGAAACACCAGTGGTGTCTCTGAGATGATCCTCAATGACATGAAGTTACATCCTGAAGGGGCTGTGTTAAGTTTTCATAACATCTCCTATAGAGTAAAAACGAAGAGTGGGTTTCTACTTGGTAAGAAAACAGTGGAAAAAGATGTACTATCACATATAATGTATGTGCTTTATCTTTTTAAAGTGTATTTTGTTGATCTACGCCTTAGTTATACAGGTTTTCCATACTAACAATAATTAATGTGAGCCTTTTTGTTCATGTATATGTACCATATACATATACATAGACACATAATTTCATTTCTTTATATAGAGACATAATTTCATTTCTTTAGGGTAACCTTGGAAACAGTGTTAGAATGAATTTTCTTTTATCACAAGAGATTTTTAAAAAGGGATTTGCATTTTTAGACAAAATATTAAAAGAAGAAACAAATGTGGTATCTTTACATTTTGTATTCCTACTTTGCCAAACAGAAGGAAAAATTTTAGTCATCTGTAGGAAATAGATGTACCTGGAGACCATTGTATTAAGGGAAATACATCAGACCCACAGGCATAAATGGTTATGATTCTCTAATATAACAAAAATCCATAAAGAGTAACATTAAATATAATAGGATGTAAGTATATACATTTTACTTAAATGGACAGGCGATCAATAAATGGAATGAGAGGTGATGAGTGAAGGGAAAGAGGGTGAGAAAAATACTGAAATGTGTTATGTTTGTGGAATGATTCTCCACAAAAAGAGTAGTCAGTATGTAATGTAAATATTTACTAAAAATAAAAACTGAAAAGTAACTTATGTATCTATAAAATATATAGTCATGGGTCTCTTCTTGTTCATTTCATTGAACAGAATTAGCATTTATACACATTCATGAACATCCACAGTTGTATACATATCAATAAAAAATCCATGATTTCTCATAAATTCATCAAGACATCTGTATCTTTTCACATTTCCAAGTTTGTGAAATGTCAAAAGAAATTTGAATCCCAGTATTCTTAATCCAATTACTAATCTGCTTGGTCCATTTTCTTATTCCCTAGTAGAAGTACTTCCCAGTGTTGGCCAAATCCTTGGTTCTTCCTACCCCTGTCCCTTTACAGCTCACATTTTTGGGAGGTGAAGTGCATTAATTTGCTTTCTTGCAAACCAATGTCTAACACACAGACATAAGTTTCTTAGGGTTTTATTTTTCATGGAAGACAAGCTATTGTATGGTTTCCGTAAAGAGAGTTTTTATAGTATTTTTGCTATTTTCTGATTTTTCTTTGATTCTGGTTAACCTAAACTTAGGCCTCTTTGCCTCATGAATTAACTGTTTGAATCAATTTCCATTATCTTTTGTAGTTTTGGAGCTATTTCTGAATATATACTATCCTGCATGAATCTTACGTTTTAGGCATTCTAGTTCTGGAACTGTCTATTCTCATGGGTGAATTTTGCTGCCTATATTTTCAGTAAAGATTTTTATGGACTTCAAGTCTTTGCTATAAGGACAATCATATGTTCTAGTACATTTTAAAGTTTATTACATTTTTGAAATTTTTCATTCCTACATAATTGTGGGGACATGGTACATAATACATTTTATTTCACATTTTTAAAATCCCCTTTTCCTTTACACTCTAACACTCCACCCATCTCTTGACTCCAAACTTTATTCCCATCATGGTTGTGATAACACATGTCTTTTGAGGAGTTGGCACACGTACCTAACACATCTTCATTCCTTTTGCTAACAGCTTTTCTGCTGAATGGAGACTAAATTGTAGGCTGCACTAAAAGTCCATAGTCATGGAATCTATTTGCTTCTTTTTCTTTTTGAGCTTGTCCTCATTCAGGGTTAGGGCAGTTTGTTAGTTCTCACCTCTGGTGCCACACGTCACAGGTAAACAGATTGTAGTATTTCATTGGAATTAGTGGGTGGCTCTGCCCTTGCATTGGTCAGTGCTGTGTTTTGTGTGGAGACCTGTAGGATCATGTGGGTGAGGAGCATTGCTCCTCCCATGCAGATCTCTTATTTTTTGGCTTTCTGAGATGAAATATAGATAACTTCCGATTTCTTACTTCTTTTTGAAGGTATTGTCTACCATCATTTTGGTCAGTTGGCAGGCTCCTCTGTGGCCATGTCTTGAGCTGAAACAATGCAGCTCTGGCTAGGAGTGGCCATGTGGCTGCAGCCAGGACACAAAATCTATCTCCAGTGGCTTCTTTTCCTTTGGAAAACCTGATGGAGACATGTTCTTTATTCATTTTTTCTTTCAACTCACTGACAGTTGTTTATTCCTTTGAATTAGTCATCTTTGGGCCCACTGAGCATCTTATTGATCTTTCTGTTTTCCCTGTTGTCATTTTGTATATTTCAGTCTTTGGGTTTCTGATTTTCTCTCCATTAATGTCATTGGGGAATTAGTTGGTTTTGGAGACGTTTTGTTGCCTTGCTTTCTCTTGTTTCTCTCTCTCTCTCTCTCTCTCTCTCTCTCTCTCTCTCTCTCTCTCTCTCCCTCTGTGTGTGTGTGTGTGTGTGTGTGTGTGCTGAAGGCTAGAGGTCAATTTGAGTGGAGTTATTCTGTTGCTAGCAATGAATCCTTATTAGGTGCTCTCATTTTCCCTTAGTTATGAACTTTGCTTTGTTCGATTTTTTAAGTTTACATATATTTTAAATCTATTTATGTGAATAGGAATAGATGCAGTCTTCATTTCTTAGGGACAATAACCTTAACGATGTTATAATAGCAACATATACAATCATATGTCACTCATTCACACTAAAATATGTTTTAATAATTTCTCCTTTTTGTCAATGAACTATGAGGAATGGAGTAACCTATACAATACCTGGCAGGTGGAGTCAAATTTGGGGAGGAAGAGTAAAAAGAAAGAGAAAAATAAAGAGGATAAATTAGAAAAAAGAAAACAAAAATAATACTTGAAAGAAAGAGGTAGGTTTATCATTATTTTTATTATTCTTGCATCTTGAGTAAATATTTTGTGGATTGGAGTTTTAAAGTATATTCGTGGGTGCAGATGGGACAGAGGGAGTGGTGTGTGATTGGACATTGAGGGAAGATTTGAAAAGGTCAGGCCTTGATTATAGGCTGTTATACAATAGGCTGTTAAAGTCCTATATACCGAGTCCATGCTGATTACAAGGATATTGCAACAAAGGCATTCTTTAGGTTTACAAATGAATTAATTTTCTTTTTGCGCATATACTGACACCTCCCATCTATATATATATATATATATATATATATATATATATATATATATTATACTTACATGTATATTAGATACATGAGGTAAAGAAAATGGGAAGATAAAGGGAAAAGAATCTAAGAAGAAATAAAAGGAAAATATGTAGATATATACAGTTGCAAAGTACTAAATTAAAGCATCCTCACAGCACTCCATATCTTGCAATCTGAGTTCAATGAGTCAGCTCTTCTCCCCACATTCACAAATGAAGCTTTGACCTACAAGAGGGGTCCAGGTGGATTTCTGGATCTGAGTATTTTTTACACTTCTGTCCTCTATAAATTGCTACAAAGCGTTTCTTGCAATCCTCCATCTACAGGCAGTTTCTGATTTTTCTGGGCTTGTTGCACTATTTTAAAATGTTCAAATCCCTGCCTTTGAGTGAAGATTCTTGCTTTCTGGTCACTTTAGAAGCAGGTATCAGATAGTTATTAGTAAACATGATGCATGAAAAGGTATAAATCAATGAAAGTTGTTTTTTGTAGCATTTTTTTTTGCCTTGGTGTCCAGGATAAGGTCAGTGAAATAAAAAGTGAATTTTTTGTTGTAGCTTGTTCCATGTTAGCAAAACTCATTGTCTATGTCCAAAATTTCATTGAGAGAAACCTCAATGAATTAGCTATACCAAATGCATATTTCACCTATCCTTCTACTTACCATTTTATAAGCGTGACAGTTCAGAGAAAATGGGCAATGAGAACAAATCCATCAAGAGAATAAATGTCTATTCCAGTCATAATGAAGCTATGTCCATTCTATGATTGAAATGTCCAATACAATTAAGATGCCAACAGGTCACAGACTGAAATCCTACATCAATAAGCCATGTTAGGGCCTCAGAAGTGGTCTGTGCTGCTGGCAGAAAAGGTGTTCATCAGAGGCTGTATATCAGGTCACCCTTTGAGTGGTTGCAGTGTTGCTGAATCCATGGATAACTTTCCCAGATTCTAAATCTTGGACTTACAAAATAGCATAAACCAACACAGTATTTCACATAGCTCTGCTTCTGACTGAGGAATACCCTTCCTAGCCAATGAAGTGTAATAATGTATTCATGCTTTTGGAATTCACTGTTCTAGCCTTGTTCCTTACAGTAAAGCAGCAAGTGGATTGGTATAAAAGGTGCAATTGATTTTTAAGACACAATAAGAGTGACATCAAGGTAGAAAAGCATTGTAATACTGGGGAAAGGTTTTCCTGATGCTCTACATACTTTGAATAAGTGTATAATACACATACCCTTTCTCCTACAGCCAGGAGTCATTGTTGAATTAATAAAGAAGTAGAAACACAAAATGGCATCATTCACCATTACTCTTAACAGTAAACTAGCAAAGTTTTGCTTCCTGTTTTGCAGGATGATGCTCAGTGGATCTAGAGTTCTTAGTTCCAGAAGGAGAAATGATTGTACAAGAGGACACAACGATTCCATTGAACTGGAATCAATGATTACACTCTGGCTATTTTGTGTTCAGTAGGTCTCAATCAATAAGATTTTAAATGCATATGATGTTGGGATAGAGAATTAACCAGTCTATGAAGGGGGAACTGGATTTATCCTCCACAGTGGTTGTAAAGGAAAGGATATTTGAAGTATATTCAGAGTGCAAGAGACCACTTAGGGTTCCAAATATCACCATGCCAGTTATTCAGGTCAGTATCTTAGCTACTTTCTCATCACTGAAATTCATAACTCAACACTTCAATTATCAACAACTTCAAAGAAGAATTGGCATGGGAGAAGGAAAGGTGGAGGAAAAACTGCTCAAATTATAGCTATTAGAAGGAGAGAGAGAGAGAGAGAGAGAGAGAGAGAGAGAGAGAGACAGAGAGACAGAGAGACAGAGAGAAAGAGAAGGTGAGGAGGTAGAAGACAGGGTCATTTGTCATTCATAGTGACTTTTTCAGTGACCCACTACCACAAGGCTCCATTTCCTAACAAGTCAGGTATAGCATTCTCATGATCCCACCACCATCTAAACACTCCATCACTGAACACATGAGAATTCTGGAAGTCACTGAAGATAGAAACTATAGTAATGGGAAACTATGACAGTTAGTGCATAATGGATGACAAAAGACCCAGAACTTTCATAAGGTGTCATCCTACCCGATCAACCACCAAGTCCCACTGAGATGTTTTCCAAAGACCAAAGTAATGGGTTAGTTATCAATAGTTTTCAGGCTTTCATCTCTGGCTGCTCCTGAATCCTCTGGATCACCAGCACAAAGAGAGCCATGCTGGAATTTTCTATCTCTGATCCTGCAGATGGCCTGTGACTCTTGTACTTCTGATCCTGTAAATCACCCTAAAAAATCTTTCTGTGTAAACGTGTATTTTTTAACCAATTTTGTTTCTATAGAGAAAGTTGCCAAGGGACAAGTGGCTTTGAGAATACTGTAGTACCTCCCTTAATGAAATTAATTCATTCCATAATTTTGAACAGTAATAGAGTTTATCATGAACAGAATCAAATTTCCACATAAGGTTCAGTATAAATAAAATTAACTTCTTCCGACCCCACTAAAGTGGCTAAAAACAGATTGTCATTGGAAACTGAATCAAATTTTCCCAGGATATTCAATAAAAACATAGCTAATCCATTCTTAACCGTAAGTATTTTTTACCCACAATAATAATTTTTCATTTTTAGAAAAATTTTTATTTAAAAATAGATTAAGATAAAAGAGGACATAACAAAACAGGTCAGTACAGAACAGTTTAAGCAACATAATATTTCACCACAAGACAATCAGACATAACAGTGACTACCATAGTGACTCTTTCCTTGAAATAATTGAGTATACCTTCATATACTATAGTATCAAACATAAAAAGACCGGGTAAAACCATTCAAGAGAATGAAAGTACTACAGTGTATTCAGAATCAAATAAGTGAAAATGAACAAAGGTTATTATATTATCTCCTTGTCTAAAATTATTTTGTTTATACTATCACATATAATAAAATCCAATAAGACACAACAAGATAAAACCAATGGAGAAAGAAGAAGAAAAGCTTGGTGGGACCTCAAAACAAGATGACATTAAATCCTCACTACCTATTATAATGTCTTGTTTTCTTCAAAATAGCTGTTCATACCGAAACAGACAATAAAATCAAACAACCCAGAATGAAAACATTCCAATTAATGAATGAAAACATTATAAGCTTCAAAGCAATATAACAGGGAATCATGATTACCACATACTTTTAGGTATTCTTACCATTTCTATACTAGGGAAACTTTTCAGTATTTATACATGTGAATTATTTTGCTTATGAGTATGGTCTTATCATTTCTTACACTAGGGAAACTATTCGGTATTTATACATTTGATTTATTTTGCTTATGTTTATGGTCTCAAGCTGCGACCATTTATTTATAAATATCTCAATGTGATCATTCTTTATAGCTGAGTAGTACTTCATTGTATAAAAATACCACAACTTTTTTTTAGCCATTCCTCAACTGATGGACACTTGGGTTGTTTCCAAGATCTGGCTACTACAAATTGTGCTGCTATAAACATGGATGAACATATACCACTGTGTTATGATGTTTTCATTTATTCTGGGAATATACCTAGAAGTGGAATAGCTGGAACAAATGGGACCTCCAATCCCAGATTTCTGAGAAATCTCCAGACTAACCTCCACAGTGTTTGGCACCAGTCTACACTCCCACTAACAGTGCAGGAGAGTTCTTTTCTCCTCACAGCCTCCCCAGCATTTGTTTTTGGTAGTTTTCTTGATCCTGACCATTCTTTCAGGAATGAGATGAAATCTCAGTGTGGTTTTAATTTGAATTTCTTTAGTGAGTAATGATGACGAACAATTTTTCATGTATTTATTTGTATTTCTTCATCTGAGAATTGTGTATTCATCTCAGATGCCCATTTTTGGGTTGGATTCTTAAATCTGGGGGGTCTGGTTTTTTTTTTTTAAATTCTTTATATGTTTTAGACAGAAGGGACAGTTCATTAAGATTGTTTCCCAGTTTGCAGGATTTCTTTTTCTTTTTTATATCTTTTTGTCTTTTTCATTATTATTGGTACCAGGAATCAAACTCATGACTGCCTGCTTGCAAGGCAGGCGCTTATGCACTGAGCTAAATCCCCAACTCCCAGGATTTCTTTTTCTATGCTAGAGATTTCTTTGGATGTGCAGAAACTTTTTAATAAGACATGATCCAAGTTGTTGATTCTGGGAAGTATTTCTCACGTGGTTTGATTCCTGTTTTTAACTCCCCACTTCCCCGTATGTCACCAAGGATTTTACTCATCTTGTCTTCTAATAGATTTAATGTTTCTGTTTAATATTCAGATCTTTGGCCCATTTAGATTTTAAGTTAGTACATGATGTTAGGCATGGGTCTAGTTATAGTTTTTGACATATTGAGAGCCAGTTTTTCCATTTATTAAAGAGACTGTCTTTCCTCCAGTGAACATGTTTGGCCCCTTTATCGAAGATAAGGTGGTTAAGTGTGTTTGTAGTTGTGGTTGTATCCTCTAATCTATTCCATTGATCTTTGGCACTGTTTTTATTCCAGTACCATGTTGATTTTACTACAGTTACTTTGTAGTATAATATCACGTTAGGGATTGTGATGCTGCCTGCCTTGCCTTTGCTGATTAGAATTGTCTTTGCTATTCTAGGTCTCTTCTGGTTCCAGATAAATTTTAGGAAAGTTTTCTCTAGATCTATGAGATAGGTTGATGGTATTTTGATTATTATTGCATTGAATCTGTATAACAGTTTTGGAAGAATGGCCATTTTCTTATTCTTCCTATGCACGAGCAAGGGATGTCTTTCTACCTTCTGAGATCCTCTTCAATTTCTTTTTTCAGTATATTATAATTTTCCCCATATAGATCTTTCACTTCTTTCGTAAGGATAATTCCTAAATATTTCAATTTTTTGGTTGCTGATGTGAAGGATGTGGTGGCTTCTCTTATTTCTCTCTCTGTGATCTTGTTGTTAGTGTATAAGAATGCTATTGATTTTGTATCCAGCTACATTGCTGAATTTATTTATTATATCTAGAAGTTTTTCAATGGAGTTTTGGGGGTCTTCTTTGTAGAGTATTGTGTCATCTACAAATTATGATAATGTAACTTCTGCTTTACTCCTTTTATTTTATACTCTTGTCTAATTTCCCTGCGTAGTATTTCTAGTACTATAGAATTGGTTGAATAAGAGCAGTGATAAGGGACATCCTTGTCTTATGCCTGATTTCAAGGTAAAGGCCTTCTTTTTCTGGCCATTTAGCATGACACTGATTGTTGGTTTGTCATAGATGGCCTTTATCATAATGAGGTAAAGACATTCTTTTCCAATTTTCTGTAAGGTTCTTATCATGAATGAATGTTGGACCTTATCAAAAGCTTTTTCTACATCTATAGAAATGATCATGGGATTCTTACTTTTCACTTTATTGATATGGTGGGTTAAATTTACTGATTTACATATGTTGAACCATCCCTGCATGCCTTGGATGAATCCCATTTGACCTTAGTGTATAATCTTCTTGAGGATTTGCTGCAACCTATTTGCCATTACTTTATTGAGGATTTTTGCATCTGTGTTCATTAGGGAGATTGGCCTAATGTTCTCTTTTTTGTTGGGTGTTTCTCAACTTTAGGTACTAGAGTAATATTTGCATTCAGGAATGAATTCCCTTTCAACTTCATTTAAGCTTTTGAGGAGTGTCAGCATTAAGTCTTCTTTTCATTTCTTGTAGAATTCTGCAGAAAATCCGTCTGGGCCTGGGCTCCTCTTTGTAGGTAAGGACTTAATTACGTTTTCAATTTCATTAATAGAAATTGGGTTATTCAGCATTTTTACATCTTCTTGACCCAACTTTGGTACTTCATATGTTTCTAGGAACCTGTCAATCTCTTCTGTATTATCAAACCTATGAGAGTAGAAGTTTTCAAAATAGGTGTTGATCTTCTGTATTTCTACAGATTCTGTAGTGATATCACCTTTTTCATTTTTTATTGCATGAATTTGAGCTTTTTTATCCTTTTTAAAAATAAGATTGGCTAGGGGCTTATCAATTTTATTTATTTCAAAGAACTAACTCTTTGATTCATTGATTCTTTGGATTGTTTTCTTAGGGTCTATTGCATTAATTTCTGCTCTGATTTTATAATTTCTTCCCTTCTTTTGGCTTTTGGCTTTACTTGCTCTTCTTTTTCTAGATGTTTGAGGTGTAACATCAGGTTATTTATTTGTATTCTTTCTGTTTTCCTGATGTGGAAACTCATTGCAATAAAGTTTTCTCTGAGGACAGCTTTCTTTGCATCCCACAGATTCTGGTATGTTGTATTTGTATTTTTGTTTGCTTTTAGGTATTGTTTAATTTCTTCTTTAATTTTCCCTGTGACTCACTAATTATTCAAGAGTGTGCTATTCAGTTTCCATGTGTTTGTGGGAATTTTGCTGTATCTTTTAGCATTAATTTCTAGTTTAGTGGCTCTGTGATCAGATAATATGTATGGGATAATTTCAATTCTTTCACATTTCTTTAAATATGTTCTGTGGACTAGTGTATGGTCTATTTTAGAGAATGTCACATGTACTGCTGAGAAGAATGTGTATTCTCATGTTATTGGATGGGACACTGTGAATGTCTATCTAGTCCATTTATTCACAGGTGTGATGCAGTTCTGTTATCTGTTTCCTGATCTCTGTCGGTTGATCCGTCTTTTGGTGTCAATGATGTATTAAGGTCTCCTGTTGTAATTGTACTATTGCTAGTTTGGTTTTCCATTTCTCTTAATAGTTACTTTATATAACTTGCTGCTCTGGGATTTGGTGCATATATATTTAAGATTGTTATTTGTTTGTCTTGAAATATTCCCCTAATGAGTATGTAATCACCTTCTTTATCTCTTCTGACTGTTCTTTGTTTGAAGTTCACATTGCCTGAAAACATAATAGCTACTCCTGCTTTTTTTTCCAGTTCCTATTGCATGAAGTATTGTTTTCTATCCTTTGAATTTCAGTCTATGAGTATTCTTTTGGGTTAGATGGGTTTCTTGTAAAGAGGATATGGTTGAATGTTGTTTCTTGATCCATTCCGACAGTCTGTTTCTTTTAATTAGTGAATTGAGACCATTTACATTAATGGTATAACTGTTATATATTGGTTTATTGTTGACATGTTATCTTTCTGCTGTTGCATCTTTATCTTTCTGTTGTATTTAATTGTCTGCTTTGCTTAGTGGTTTTTTCCTAAGTGTATCTAAACTGAATTTCCATATTTTTTGCAGGGCTGATGTGGTGATCATAAAGTTCTTCAGTTGTTCTTTGTCATGGAAACATCTTATTTCTCCATCAATTTTGAAGGATGGTTTTGCAGGTTACATCATTCTAGGTTGGAAATCATTTTCCTTTAGGATTTGAAATACTTCACTGCCTGTTCTTCTTGACTTTATTGTTTGTGCTGAGAAGTCTGCTGTGATTCTGATAGGTTTTCCTTTATAGGTGATCTGTCTTTTCTCTCTGACAGCTTTTAATATTCTATTCTTATGTTGAATATCTGGTATGCTGATTATTATATGTCTGGGTGTAGTTTTATTTTGGTTCTGGCTATTTGGGAGTTCTATATGCTTCACTGATCATGATGTCAGTTTCGATTCTCATGTTTGGGAAATTTTCAGCTATTACTTCTCTGATTATCCTCTTGACATCCTTTACGTTGTCCCCCTTCTTTTTCATTTATCCCTTTCAATCTTATGTTGTTTTTCTTTGCATCATCTTGCAGCTGTTGAATTGTTATTTCCTGATTCCTTGTTATTTTTAAAAGATCTTTCCTTTCCTGTTCACAAGCTGCAATCTTGTCTTCAAGGTCTGAAATTCTATCTTCCCTTTCACTGAGGCAGTTTTGACAACTTTCAATGGAATTTTTGATTTCCTCTATATCTCTTTGTATCTGCTTCATGTATTCTGTTTGTTTCTTATATTGTTCATCCAGGAATTCTATCTTTTTGTTTAGCTCCTCCAATATTTTTAACTTTGTCCTCTTTAGATATGTTCAGCATCTCTTTCATTTCTTTTATCATTTCTTCTTTTACCTGGGAGAATATTTCTGGTTTTCATTCCTTTAAAGCTTTGTGGAATTGCTTCTTTATTTCAGTTGCTATTATTTCATGTATTTCAGGTGAATGGCGTATCTTTTCTTCTATGTACATAGCTCCTAGGGTTTCTTGGGATGGCCTGGAGGCTTGAGATTGTAATTTGGTCTTTCATTTTGTCATTTTCCTATATTTCTGTGTCAAGTCTTATTCCTAGGCTTCCCCTGAGCCTGTTGTAAATCCTCTTCTATGCTCTCAGCTTCTGGGACTCTGGCTGCCCACTTCCCCTGATTGAAAGAGGGTCACTGGGGTTGGAGCAGGCAGGGCCAAGCCCTGCTGCGCTGGTCCAGTATGGCAGGAAGCTGAAAGTTTCCCTAGCCAGTGGGGCAATGATCTTACACTCCATCCCAGGGGCTTGGGATGGTGTGGGGACACCTACCCCAGGCTGCCCAGTCCAGAGTTCAGTGTGCAGGCAGGCAGGCCCAATTCACCAGAACTCCCAGAATAATATTTTTAAGAAGTACTGTACAAGACAATGTGATAGGAGAAAACACTAATCTGACTTAACTTCTAATTGGTCTGCAAGTGTTTGCCACTTTCCTCATGGCTGTACACTTTTTTCCCTTGATACTTGCTCTGCACTTGTTGTAGATCAAATAACACTGTATGTGCTAAAAAGTTCAACAAAATGCTCTTTAGAGCAAGTGTGTATAGTTATGTCTGGAATCAGGATATGAACTAGAGGAAGCTACAATCATATGCCAGAGCACAGATGCCTACATTTATGTTCCAGTAGGAAGATGATTGTGGTCCCATTTGTCACCCCAATGCAGAATTCCTGAAGAAAAGTAAGATACTGCCAAAGAGGTACCAAGTTATTCATGGACACCAGCATTTGCAAATGAAAGTGTTTCTGCACATGATAGGATACTAACGAGGTGAATCATTTTAATATGATGTGACTGAAAAATATCCTTATGTTGTATTCTATACTTGTTAATCAGTTTTTTTAATTTTAAGTTTATTTTTGCTTTTTGTGTATAATTTCATCAGCCTGTATTAAGTATACTCAGTTAAAACTCAAAATTAGCACAATTTTGTTTAATGTGAAATAGCAAGTCAATATATTTTTGTGCTTACAGTAGGATCATGAATCCTGGCCTAAATGCCATTTGTGAACCTCCATATTCAGACAAATTTGTGTATAAAAATAGTATAGGTCAACCATGTTAGTAGTTGCATTGTCTTTTAAAATAATAACTGTTACATGAGCAAGGATTGGTTCAGCAGTTTTTGTGTCCATCTAGTCTGGCCCTGAGTACTGTGGGTTCAGTTAGGTCAGCTCATGAAAGACTAGAAACTCTTATTGGCCTTGTTTACTACTAGAATAGTATAAAGTGGTTTTCAGCAGCCAATATCATGAAGCAATGGAGTGTGAAAATAAATAGATAATTGAAATGGGAAGATGTAATTGATGTTTTATGTAAGGTGATAAGTGTTACATGAAAGAGCACATTGCATTGGTTGCAACCTCCAAGTTCCCATATGTGGAGGATAATTTGGCAGGCCTGTGCTTGATAAACAAATGATAACATATTTTTATTTTGGGGGGCTCTCATGTATACCATAATGAACGTATATATTTAGATAAACTATAGAATATTCAGGTTAGATATTTTGTAGTTCGAGCAGAAAAGATGATAAATATAGGCTGTGCATTAGAGATAGAAACTCCAAAATATGTATATACTTTTACAGGTTGTTAGGTGTCTTTGCTGCAAGGAAACACCTGGAAAAATTCTTAGGAGATGTTTTGATGCATTGAGAACCATATCCTGCCAATTTCAAATGTTATTCAGGCTATGCAGCATAAGTGAGTATTACTGGGTTTGCATTTTAGATTTCTCATTTTTATGTGGGCGGTTGCTTTGATTTATAACATCCAGCTGCTTAGAAAACGTGCATATAGAACTAAATATCCTTAATAATTATCCACCAGCTTTAGTGTGGTATTAAATGAATATACAGAGTGGATATAGACTATGACCTTTGTAGGACAGTGGTATCCACTGGATCTGGTATATCAGTTCTACATGGTCTAGTGTTATGCTACCTGCACTTTTCTCACTCCTGCCAAGTCATTGTAGAAAGAAGTCTGAAAGTCTGAAATCATAAATGTTACATCATGAGAAAGAAAAAAACATAAATATAGGTAGAAAGAAAAACATGGAAATCGAGGTTTTAAAATTGTGCTTAAAAAACCAAATTATACTTCTACGAAAAATTGTGCCAGGACAGGCTCTTGTTTCTTTGCTTCTGAAGGCCACCTCCAGTGGTGCTTCCTTCTTTCTCCTTACTGAAGTAATGATAAATTCAATTTTACAATGGTTTACAAAATGCAGAGTACTGGACCTGCCCCCTTTCACCTGAAAGTTACTTTTTCCTCCAAACCCCGAATCAACAGTCTTGGCATCAGGTACTTACCTTAAATCACATGCATTGTAACCTGAAATAGAGTTAAAAATGTATATTGTAGATCACATACTTTAAAGATATACCTTTCCTCCAGCTTGGAGCATCTCTCAAATCTTTGAGCCTATGAACCTCCTGTAAAGGTCAAGCTACAATCTGTAAAAAGTATCTTGTTCATGCCTGTTTCTAATATGTGCTAAAAATCCTGTTTCTGCAAGGGAATCAACAAAACACAAATTAATTATGAGAGAGCAAGACAATCATAATAGCTTCACTTTCCTTGGATGTGCAAATGGGTGAAATTTATTCCAGTGAGACATGCAGAACTCTACTATGTAGATACTGTAGTTTGTAGAATTGAATGTAGCTAGAGCTCTACTTTGGGTGCGTTGTGTTCTGGCACTAACATATGTGTTCTAGAATGATGGATGAGTTTAGAAGAGACTGGGTATGTCTCAACAAAAATACAATTTGCCTTACGTATGATGTTATGATGGACACACCGACAGTGAGAGAAATCTTGTGTTTCTCAGCAGCAATTCGGCTTCCCAAAGCTATGACCAATCATGAAAAAAGTGAGAAGATTAATGAGGCCATTAAAAAATATGTCTAGATAAAGTGGCAGATTCTAAGGTAACATGATTAAAACTAGTAAAATCATAGCCACATAAGACTTCATGTGTGTAAAATAGTATTTTTTTGTTTGTTTGTTTGTTAGTGGTCAAAGTGGTGTCTTCTTATAGAGAGAGGGAAAGCACCTCATAATTTCATAAGGATATTTAAATTAAGCTGAAAAAATTATTAAAGAATGATTTGATCCTGGGGCCAAAAAAGCCCTAGGAAAGAAACCTATTCCTCATGTAGTGGTTTTCAAATGATCCTCACCCATCTTTACTGTTATGGATCATTTGATAATTTGGCACTGATTTTTCTACTTGTGATTTTCTTTTTTCAAACCTAAGAATTTATCTCTCTCTTTATTCCAGGGAAGTTTGTTCTGTTGCCTTTTGAAGGTTCATTTCTGAAACTGATGGACAATGAATTGCAGGGAGTTTTGTTCCACACATTTTACCTGGTGTAATTCTCAGGTTATATGTTTGTGGCTTTTCCTCTCATTTTCCTCCATGTACATTATTTTTATTCGCTTTTTCCCCCCAGATGCCTATCTGTGAGGCTCATTTTCTGGATTTAGAAATAGACTTGTGGGTAAAAAGTGAGAAAAAGTGAGAAAGACTGAGAGACACAGAGACAGAGAGACAGGCAGAGACAGAGAGAGGGAGAACAAAAAAAAAAAAAAAAAAAAAAAAAAAAAAAAAAAAAAACTCCCTATTTGGAGGATTATGTAGATCCATGAATGCAAATCAGAGAAGTGCCCTTTCCAGTTGAGAACTCCCTATAAAAGAAATCTTGAACAACTATTTGGTGTTTTAGGTGAAAATGAACTAATTAGATAATAATGTCTGTGATTTAACCTTGTGTGACATCCTCTACTTCAGTCAGTGAAAAACAAGGTTTCTGCTATCTGCTGCTTCTCATGACACTTGCTTGAAAGACTTTGTGAACTCTTCTGGCTTGGAAAATATCCCTCCATGCTACAATTTACCATTTAGTTTCTTATTATGGATGATTCATTTTTCCTTTCTCTTGGGTTCTATATTTTGCTTAATTTTTCCTTTCCCACCAGATATTTCCTTTATCTGTTTTTTTTTTTTTTTTTGGTCTATTCATTGTCCTATGTTAATCTGTGGGATTTTCAACAAAAACACTAAAATAAATTATTGACTTCTTAAAATTCACATAATGATTTAAATTATTATAATTTTTACTTTTATGATATTATAAACATTAACATACAGAGAAAATAATCAACTTAATACAGTGATAGTATTGTAGGAAACCAACTTTTTTGTGTGTTTTTGAGACAAGGTCTCACTATGCACTCAACTCATTTTGAAGCCCGGGCTGGCCTCAAATTCTCAACGATCTTTTTGCCTCAACCTCCCAAGTGCTGGGATTACAGGTGTGCACCATCACATCTGAGTAGTATTTCACATAATAGCTTCAATTACACAGGATGACACAAATTTTTTCACGAAATGATAGTGACTGTGGTAATTCCTCTTGGTCATATTATATCTTTTAGGTTGGAACTGAACAAATTCATGGTGTGTTCAGGCCAGAATAAAAAAAAAAAAAAAAAGTTCAGTATAGCCATGGAGTTGGTTACCGATCCTTCCATCTTGTTCCAGGATAAACCAACAAATGTTTTAGACGTGAACACAGCACATGCTGCCTTTTTATTCTGAAAATGTAACTGTGTGAGACCTGTTCTTTTATTTATTTAATACCTGGTTACTTGTGTGCACAAGATGTTCTTAGTGCAGAGGATGCAACAATGAAACAACAGAAGATTTTCCACTCTTGGTTGAGGAGAGCAGTCAATCAATACAGCAGTGGTATCAAGAAAGATTAAAGAGAAGCACATGAAAGGGTTGCCATGGTGATTGTGAGGGCTGAATTGAATAGCAGGAGAGTTCAGAGAAGACCTCAATACTGTGGCAAATGAGCTGCAAGCAGAGACTGATACCAGGCTGAAACCTTCAGAGAGCTCTGGTTGATGGAGCAGGCAGTGTCCCCAGGGCCAATCCAGACTAGTGCATGTGGGAAAGCAAAAAGAACAGAAGGACAGAACTCAGTTAATAAGGTCAGTGGAGACTGGCTAAGGTACTGTTGTAACAAAATATCACAGAGTTAGTGGCTTAACAATAGAAATTTAATTTTTCATAGTTCTGGAGCTTGGAATTCTGAGATCAGATTGTCCATAGCATTGTTCTTCTGAATAAGATATCATTGCTTTGGAGATGACCAACTTCTACCTCTGTGTATCTGTCTGTGTCATCATCTACTTTTAAATGGGCTCTATTCACACACTCAGTGCCCCATCTTAACATTAATTGAGTGAAGACTGTAATTATCATTACCTCTATATCCATAGTAGAAAAACTAAAGAAATATGAGTATGTGTGTGTGTGTGTGTATATATATATATATGATAGAATCATATTGACAATAAATACATTTTATATCTTTGATTACTGTGTGCAAAAAGATATATATATATATATATATATATATATATATATATATTTAAACTATTTGTGTGTGTGGTGCTTATAAATGCTGCTTCTTCAAAGTAGAAAAATTAATAATATTCATAAAGTACAAGAACACTTAAGATTAAGTAGGTAATTCCTGGCTAAATACTGAGTTTCATAATACATCAGTGAGTATAATTTTAGATTACTTGGGGTGGTCCTTAACAATCTGGACTCCTTAATCACAGCATAGAGATTCTACTTCAGTGTCTGGAAAGACTGCTCAAGACTCTCATTTTAATAAGGCTTCTTGTGGATTGTATACTGTTAATGTACTATTCATGTAAGAAAGCCTTGAATTTTTAAATGAAACCATTAAAGTTAGCCTTAGTTAACAGAATAAGGCTCAATGAAATATTTAGAAGAGAAAATCAAGTTGAACAGGGATAAAAAGATCTAAAATCAGTAAAAATGTATGTTATCAGGAACTTCCAAATTTAGAGGAGTAATGACTTCTTGTTTCCTCTCTTTCTAGGCTATCTAAGAAGAGATGAACAATCATCTTCTTCATTTGTGAACCTCGGCATTCCATTTTCGAGATGTTCAATAGCCTCACTTTACTTACTGCAGGAAAACTAATATTCCATGGCCCTGAACAGATGGCTGTAGAGTACTTTGCATCAGCAGTTATGGTTGAGTTGCAGGAAGCAGGTGCCTGATGCAAGGAATCCTGGAAAAGAGCACAGGATGTATCCGGAGTGCTGTTTGATCTTGTGTAGATGATCCTTAGGTTCTACATTCTAAAGCATCTTTGGACAGATTAGCATCAAAACATTTCTATATTTTTTAGTACTTGTTTGTAGTTTAGGTCCTTTTCCATTTCCTGTCCTGCTTGAGTATGTGTGCACGCATGTGTCTTGACTTGTGCTTGTGTTGCTTTCCAGGTGTGGTGACTTTTTCTTGAGTGTTTAGTGTTTTGGACTCATAGCTAGTTGTTTGTCACTTGAACATACCTGTTTTTTGGGGGAGGGTGGGCTGAGAATTGAAGGCAAGCTTGTATATTGAGCTACATATCTAATTATTTTTAAAATTTTTATTTTGAGACAGTTTTTATTAGTGAGGCAGTCTCACTAATAGTCACTAAGTTGCCTAGCCTGGCCTCACCATTCCCCTATATTCTCACCATTTCCCTATATTAGTTAATTGCTTTTCAATTTTATAATTTTTCTGCACTGATTCTACCTTAGATTGAGTCAGGTGATTTAGTTTTAATGGTACATGATCTCTGCTTAATTTTTTGAGATATTTTCATATGATTAGTGCTGCTTTTCCTGACCTCAGTACAATTTTAAATATTTACTAGCCATCTGTCTTAATACGACTTTTTAAAATTCATTTCATTTAAAAATAAATATGCATACTGTATAAGAATCTGTAGTATCCATGGAAGTTGAATTTCGCTATCAGATTTCAAGCTGAGTTGAGATGATTGCACTATAAGAAGTTGAGGACTGAGTTCAGGTGTGATGTGTTTGTCACGTTCTCTACAGAATGCTTCTGTGGGAATTTCTTGTCTGTGTGGAGTTAATAATAGCATGACAAATAAAAATTATACTTCTGAGGTGAATAGCTAGAGAAGTCGTCATTGCTTCATGTGTAGTGCTGTTCCATTGTTTCCTAGGGAAATTCAGAGAGCACATACACTCTGGCATTAATATTTTTTCTGATATGTATAATATAGAGATTCACTGAAACATCATATACATTCAGCTAAATGAGTCAAAGGAGAAGAGAAAAGTTGAGGGAGAGAGAGAAGGTGTTATATTTCATGTTCATCTGCCTCACTTCACTTACCCTCTGATATGAATGCTTTTTATTTCCAATGTCATCAGCTTTGTCTTCTATGGTCATCTTCTTTCTTCCATAGTTACAACTATAAGCTGTACACCAACTCTGCAGACTTTATGCTGGAATTATCAGTGGAATCTTCACTGCTATGGAATCAGATGCAGGTCAGGAAGACCAAGAATACATGTGTGTCTGTAAGACTCACAGAGTGTCACTGAACTGTAGTGGCTGAGATTTCGTAATCTGATAACTCTTCTGAAGTAGGCTTTGTAAATTCCTATCGATGTAGTTTTTTCTTTCCCTCCCTTCCTTCCTTCCTTCCTTTCTTCCTTCCTTCCTTCCCTCCTTCTCTCTCCCTCCCTCCCTTCTTTCTTTCTTTCTTTCTTTCTTTCTTTCTTTCTTTCTTTCTTTCCTTTCTTTCTTTTTTCCCTTTCTTTCCTTTTCATATATGATTTTGCTAATTTTCCCAAGCTATTCACAAGATGAAAATCGTGTCTCATCCTCAAAAACAACTTAACCATACATTATTTTTAAAATAAGAAACTTTGTGTATTAGGCTTTGTTCAGAATAAAATGCAGGGCATGAGTTTCATATTGATAATTATACTTCAATGCAGTAAGCCTCTTTTTAAAGAAGTAGTTCTGAAATGGAGTTGTCAGCAAATTTGCTATATTTGCATGGTTATGACACTAGTAAAATGAGACCTTTTAGTGTGTACAGTCATGGAAAATCTATTAATCTTTACCCTCATGCTGTAGAATTGAGATGCAATACAAAAAGGACTCACAATGAAATAAATTTATTAATTTCTTGTCTGTATTCCTGTTTGTTTTCTCATTCAATTTTATCACAAAGGTGAGAAGATTGAAGAGTTTTCCATGAGAGAAGAGCCAGTCATAGAAAATTTAGCTGAGATCTATGCCAACATTTTTTATACAGAGATACAAAAGCTGAACTAGATCAACTCTCAGAGGGTCAGAAGAGGAAAAGCTCAGCCTTCAAGGAGTTCACCTATGCCACCTCCTTTTAGCTGCAATTCAAATGGATTAGCTGGCTATCATTTAAAAATTTCCTGGGGGATCGCTGAACCTCTATAAATCAGTAACCTGGAGGATGATTTTCATTGTGCTGCAAAACAATTATGTGGGAAAAACTTGTTTCTGGTTTGTTCTTCTTCAGGATTCTTTATCTGCTACTCACTCTTCCATGTATGTATCATCCTCACTCTACCTGGGATATAGAAACAATGAATAGAATAAGAAACCACATTTAAATTTCTTAACTCTGGGAAGAATTTCCCGTGTTGTTTGAGTCCTGTCATGAATTTTCTAACTACTCCTGTATCTTCAAAGTTTTTACCCAATTTGTCTTCCAATAGATTTAGTGTTTCTGTTTTAATATTTAGATCTTTGATCCATTTAGATTTTATTTTAGTACAATAAAATCAATAATAATCAATAAATTTTAGTAAAATAAAATCAATAACTGGGATCACCTCTTATTAAAAAGTTTCTGCATGTCAAAAGAAGTCTCCAGTGTGGTGAGAAGGAAACCCACAAACTGGGAAAAAATCTTAGTGAACTACCTCTCAGACAAAGGACTTCTGTCTAAAACATATAAAGAATTAAAAAAAAAAATCAGAACCCCAAAATTCAAAGACCCAATCCAAAAATGGGCATCTGAGATGAATAAACAATTCTCAGATGAAGAAATACAAATGGCAAATAAATATATGAAAAAATGTTCATCATCATTGGTCATTAGAGAAATGCAAATCAAAACCACACTGAGATTTCATCTCACTCCTGAAAGAATGGCCAACATCAAGAAAACCAACAACAACAAATGCTGGAGAGGCTGTGGAAAAAAAGGAAATCTCGTGCACTGTTGGTGGGAGTGTAGACTAGTGCAACCATTGTGGAGGTCAGTCTGGAGATTTCTCAGAAAACTGGGACTGGAAGCCCCATTTGACCTAGCTATTCCACTTCTAGGCATATTCCCAGAAGAACTGAAAGCATCATACCACAGTGATATATGTGCATCCATGTTTATAGAAGCACAATTTGTAATAGCCAGATCTTGGAAACAACCTAAGTATCCATCGACTGAAAAATGGATAAAAAAGTTGTGGTATTTTTATACAAAGGAGTACTACTCAGCTATAAAGAATGACCACATTCAGACATTTATAAATAAATAGATGTAGCTTGAGACCATACGCATAATGAAATAAATCAAACTCACATGTATAAATACTGAATAGTTTCCCTAGTGTAAAAAGTGATAAGAGCACATAGAAGTATGTGGTAATCATGATTCCCAATCATATTGGTTTGAAGCCATATAATGTTTTCACTCATTAACCGCAATGGTTTTAACCTGGGTTGTTCGATTTTAGTATCTACGATAGCACGAATAGCTATTTTGAAGAAAGCAACACAACATAAAAGCTAGGGCTGATTTAATATCATCTTGTTTTGAAGTCCCATCAAGCTGTAGTACATCTGTTTCCACTGGTTTTAACATGTTGTATCTTACTATATTTCACTATATGCTATAGTATAAAGAAATTCTTTATAGGCAAAGAGATAATATAGAAACCACTGTTTGTTTTCTATTAGCAGGTTCTAAATACCCTGTAATTCTTGCATTCTCTTGAAAGGCTTCACACTGTCTAGATATGCTTGATAGGATAGCACATGAAATTATACTAAAATAATTTAAGGAAAGAGGCACTATGGTGACTACTATTATGTTAGATTATCTGGCGGTGAAACACAATGATGCTTGAATTGCTTGGTTCTGCCCTGCGTTGTTCTATTACAATGTCCTCTCTTATCTCAGTCTTCCCCCTATTTTTAAATTAATCTATTTTCTCTCATTTGTTTAATTAAGGGAAAACTAAATTAAAGAATAACAGGACATATTATAGTTACTTTTTGTTGTCCTATTAACCTGATTTGAACCCCAATATTACTCTCCCCATCTTGTTCTGTCTGATTATTATATATTCTATTTTGTTTGATAGTATCAAGTTTGAGGGTATAGGCAATCACTTTGAAGGCAATAAGATATACTATGATGTCCAATATGGATTGACTATCATCCTTTTTATCGAAGTCTTGTAAAGTCCTCAGTGTAGATTTTATTGGTTTTGTTCTGTACTGTTTTGATCAATTCTATTATACCTGATGATATAGACAACTCAATTTAAAAATAGCAAGAGACACAATGGTAACCACTTTTGATCACCTGGTATTCTATTTTTGCATCACGTGCTATGCCCACCCTTCTGTTCTAACTGACTCTGTTTTGCTTAGTCACATTTGTTTTTATACTCTTCAAAAAAGTAATAAGAACCGTGAGAGTAATAAAACCCTAAAAGTCTAATTGTTACTGTAAAAAGAGAGGAAAGTAAGGTGGACTAAGGGATATAACCGCAGGTATGTTCAAGTGTGTAGGATGGAAAACCATATAACTGAGTTTTTGTTGGATCATTAAACAGAACTGTCTCCAATTTCACTGTGTGAATGTTCACTTTATATGCTTTAATTAAGTGATATGGACAACTGTTTCTGGGAAGATAATATGTAAACTATTAACTGGTGATTTCATACTGTATATATTTTTTTCTAGAAATACTGTATTATTTGTACCCTTTTACTGCATTGTTTTTTTATGTCCTTTCTTTTTTTTTCTCTTCTCTTTAAATAAAAAAAATTAATTATTGAAAGCTTGTGTTAGCATCGTTCAGAATATTTAATACAAACTATAGTGGTTAATCTAAGTAGAATTATAATTTTGCTTGTAAATACTTCAATTAATGGAAATACTACTTAATTTGTAGTTTTTGAACAGCTGTTCACTTTCATTTTCTGATTCACTACAAAAAAACCACTGGAAAGCCATGTCAAACCCTGGGAACTCAAATATAATAAATAGTTAACACAATGAGTAAAAATAAAAATTTCTGCTTTCATGAAAGTTATCTTCTTATGAGGACATAAAAACCATAATTGAAAAAAAAAATAAACAAAGCATGTCTAGTGATAGAAGGAATTGTGCTATAAGTCTGAGCAGTGAAGGGGTGAGAGAGATAGAAAAGGAAAGAGATCAGAGAAGGTTGTTTTGTGGTTGAAATTGGGCAGTGAGGGAACCCAGCACCTCTGAGTTGACCTAAAGGAAGTGAGGGTTGTGTGCTGCCTGAGAGAAAAACTCATGTTATAAACACGAGTATGCATGCATCGCTGTAATGTGATGTTTTCACTTCTTTAAAAACTTTCAGGGACTTTTTGCATGTGGATTTTTCTTTCTTGCTAAATAAATGATTTATATATATATCTGATCCAAGATAAGTATATGATAGCTCTGGGAAGCGCATGATTAAAATGTAACTACTTGTACACATCAGGGCTGTGGTGGTTTGATGATAGGGAAACCTATTTCCATAAAGGGAATCCAGGAGTTTCAGAGAAGCACTGATCTTTAGAATAAATGCAGGACCTTGTATCCCCATGGATTTTCCATGGCAATTACTGATCAAATTTAGAAGTACTGGAATAGCAGAACAGCAGTTAAAAAAAAAATTAAAAAAAAAAAAAAAAAAAAAACCTTTTTGTCAGAGGACCACATAGTAAATATGTTAGGCTCTGTGTATTCTATGTGGTCTTTTTCTTAGCTCATGAATCCTGCTAGTTTATTGTGATTACAGTTATACCTAATGTAAGGAAATGAACAAGGCTATATGTTGATAAAATTTTAGTCATGGACAGCAAAATTTGAATTTCATGTATATTTATTATTGTAAGAAATATTCTTGATCTCCTAACACTATTATTAACATTGGTAAAATCTATTGTTATCTCACAGCTTCACACAAATAGATGTGTGACCCTCTAGTCACTGGGCAATTTGTCACTGACCCTAGAGATAGATTCTTCATCCTATAGGTTTATTATTTCTGTTTTTTTAATGTGGAGCTATTGAAATGTTTATGAATTTCATAGGATAAATCTTACACCTATTTTCTTACATTTGCTTTGACTTATTTTATGTTTCAGCGTTATGATATTGGCTATTTACTAAAGGTTCTGTTTGGAAGTTTTTGCCATGAATGGGTTATCTATTTAAGTTACATAGTGTTCATTTGATGTGACATGGGTTTTTCTGACAAATCAACCTGGCAGACATAATAATTGGTCACATGGAGAGTCCTTTCTATTAGCATATTGTTGTAGTCATGGATTGTGAGGAGAGTAATTAGAATCAGGACATAGAATTTATTATATTCTTTTATGATGGTCACCCAGAGTTAACACAAGAAAGTGCAGAAAGTCTATCCACAACACTAAAGACTCAGAATATTTAGCCAAGGGCCTGGATCCCACAGCAGTGTCCTTCATGAGTCTGGATAAAAACCTAAAGACCATGACAGTGCTTCCCACAAGTTTAGCTGGGGGTCTAGAGCCGACAAGAAGGACACATGCCAGTCTGTTTTACGAATCTGTGCAGAGAAGGTCCAAAGGTCACTGGTGGAAGCCATAAAGTCTATGCCAGTGGGGTGAAGGAGCTATGCTGGTGGGTTGAGGATTTCACACGGAAGTCAAGGAGTCATGCTCAAAATGAGAACCAGGGCTGTCCTGAAAAGCACAACAGCCATCCTCAGCGACACCGAGGTCCAGAGCTCCTCCAACAGCAGGTATGGTTGAGTACATGACAGAAAGCCAGCATGAACTTTGTCCTGAGATTAAATGGCACAAGTCTTCCCCTCTAGAGTCAGGAAGCTATGCTCCATATAAGGACCAGAGCTCCCGAAAAGTGAACCACAGACACTCTCGCCAACGTGGTCCCAAGCTCCTCCCATGACAATAGCCAAACTCACACTGGGGAAGCTAGTCATGATGAGTTCCTCAGGAAAAAAAAATAGCAACACACAGGAGAGCCCAACATGCCTCACTCATCTTCTCTATGTCTCTATTTATGCTGGCAACTTCCCTCAGGTGGAACATCTACACTTAGCACTATGCTGATTTAATCCATCTGGCGCTAAGATGACCACCAGTTTTTAATCCATAACACATATGAAACATTTGAATATGGACTCAGTTTTAGCCATAAACATCCCTCAGAACTCATCACCAGAAATGGTGTGACTAAATACATTTGAACAATATCATATTTGGAGAGCTAATTTCTTTTCATGCTTCATCTGCTTTTTTATCAAAAGATAACTGAGACCAGCTCTCCAATGATTTATTATTCATTCAGTTTTTGCCACTGGAGAATTAAACCCAGTGTATCACTGAGGGTTTACTAGAGAAACAGATATAACCAAGACATACAAATGCATAAGAAATTAAAAGATGGACTTACAATGGTTAGCCACAAAATTGGATGAGGGAACTCTCAGAGGGTGTCTGCATGCCAGAGGTTGAAGGATCCAGCACAAGCTCAATACAGTGTCCTACGCAATTCTGTATCAGGAGGTTAATGGCTCTACAACAGAATACTGAAGAATGTACGATGGGAGGCTGAAGAGCCTATGATGAAGGCAGAAGAGTCCCAGGCAGAGGCTGACCAGCCTGTGCCAGAAGCCAGGAGACAATGTCCACGCTGAAGGCGAGGACTGGCATTCCTCTGAAGAACCAGTAATCAGCCCCTCCCCATTTGCCTTTTATTTTTTGTAGACAGGCTACTACCTTGGGGTGGGCTTAGCACTCAAGTCCTCTGCGCACCCTCCTCTGCGCGCCCTCCTCTCTCACAGGGTGAGGATGTTGCAAACTTGGGATCCTGTTCTCCTGCTGAATCACTTAAAGTTCTGACCTTCTCAGATTGACACAATAAACAATATTCTAAAACAGTAACTGCTTGTCCTCAACCACCCAGAATGTGGAGCTGCAGCATCACTCAGATTGGCTTACAGACTTCTCAGTTTGACACAATGTATAAATCATAACACAATAAACAGATTCCTGTTCATGGTAAGCAAACTCTTTACCTCTGAGGTACATATGAGCCCTAAAATTCTATTTAGATTCATCTTGTTTTCAATTTTGTCTTTTGTAGTATGAAGCTTTGCATGTTCACTTACACTGGCAGAGCACTTGATGCAAGATTAGCACACAGCTCTTAGCCATGCAGACTTTATTTTGTTCCCACAAGCTTGCTTCCAGTTGCCTGCATTGCTCTGTAACACTTCATGGCATTCGTGAGCTCATCACTTGAGCTCTTCTCTGATCTGCTGATGCCTGGGAAAGTGCCAGAAATCTGCTTTATACTAGGGAGGAGACTGATTTTATTTCTTATATTTTTAAAGATGGAAGAGATTTGCACCTATTTCCATATCAAGGAAAGGAGTCATCAGAGAGGAAAAAATGAAGAGTAGTAGTAGAAGAGTTTAGAATTATGAAAGAACAATGTCATGAAGGAGAAAGGTGAGGAAATGGTGGTTGACAAGATTCTATAGGGTAGAGGTGTAATCATAAAAGAAGTCTTTTTTTTTAAGCATGAGAATACTAGAAGTAGAACTACATTAGTAATCTGGAGCTACATTTTAGTACTTAGACAATAATGATGTCACCTTAACAATCAGATGTAAGGCAATAAAAATTCTCATTCCCACTGAGAAGAGAGCGTCAAGTGCTGTTCTTAACAGAGAGCCAGCATGAAAAGGGAAATGCAGTCTCTGAGGAGAATGAGGTGACTCAGACCCTGTGCCAAGGGTGCAGAGTTCTGAGGACACTGTGGGTGACAACTGGAGGGCTTCACAATTAGAGAAAATCACAGTGAGAGCCTCCTGTGGCTGATATGCAGAAGTCCTGACATATGAAAGCATGAAGAGCTAGTGGAGCATGGAAGATGAGCAAAGGTCTCTTATTATACATGTGACAGCAGAAATCTACAGAGGAAGAACCTTATCTACTAGTTTACTACTTGATAAATTAGCAGGAATACGTAATCTGTGTTTGTCGTCTATAGGTATGAATATATGTGTGGATACTACGGAGTGTCATCTTATTTCCTTGGGAAGGTGTTATGTGACTTGGTTCCCAGGAGGATGCTGCACAGTTTTATACTCACTTTCATACCCTACGTCATAGTAGGTAAGCGGCAAGACTTACGTGTGAAGCCCTTTTCTTTTGTCAGTACACTTACAGTTCTCCAAACTACAGACCAAGCCATAAGCTAGCAAGCATGTAACCACCAGGCATGCACACTCTAAAATAACTTTTCAATGTAGATGTTATTTTGGAGACTTTTTCAAAAGAAAAATTATGAAACTATTTGTAGAATTATATTTTATTGAGATGACCATTTATTGTGACTCATACTGAAATACAGAAAACATTTGTAAGATTTTTTGAGTATATCTTGCAAATGTTGAAATATTTAACACATAACCATTCATATTTTCTGTCTTTCAACATGTGTGTTTAAATAAAAATTAAATTTAGATAAGTACTTAATAACTAGCATTTCTATAACTGTAAACCTATATCTATCTATCCAATTACATATACATAATTATAAATGTTCATACATACACATAAATACAGAGAGATATACCACAATTTCCCAATACACATGTATCATCTTCTCGCATTGTCCAAAGAGAGAAAAATTAATTTGAATTTATTGAATTAATAGAAATGTTTGTTTCATGGATATAGAAAAGTTCATTTTTTCATTATATTCAGAGTTCACCACTGACTCATTGCACACATGTACATACACCAGAAATACATATGTTATATCTCATAAAGGATATGGCCACTAATACACGTTAAATCTATCATTATATTAACAAGATGTGTGTCATAAAAGGTAAGAATATTATACAAACTCCTAGACTACTGACTTGTATTGTTGCACTTATTTCCAATCTTCAGACAGTTATTATTGTTTACAAAGTAGTTTATGAAACTTCAATTTCCCATTCTCCACAGATTCATTTGCCACTGGGGATGTAAATTTTGGAAGTATTCTTCTCCTTTCCTGAAGATATTAAAACCACTCTGAGGTGGTGTTATTCTGATCCTAGTTTCTACACCCATGCAGTTGTATTACTCAGTAAGTACTGTGGAACATTAAGTATTGTTAACTTAAATGAAACTACCATTGATGAGTTTCCTGGAAGGGAAGACGTCAGAATTCTGACTGTTGTTGTCTGTAATTCTTCAGCTCAGGAACTTGAAATTATTCATAATGGCATGTACTGATCACAAGTGCTATGTGGAAAAGTGACTTTGGAATAAGTCTGCATAGATAATTCTGTGATAAGTTTCTACATTTACATGCAGGTGACAATATAATTGGTGCACTAGGATATTTGCTTAAATGGTTACTTTTTCCATTTTAATATCAGTTTCTCAGAATATTGTAATGGTCTTTGCATGGTAACCTATAACAAATATATAACAATGTAGAGAGCAGAACTAATCCCCACCCCCACCCCGAAGGATTGAAACCAGCCGTGGAGGCTTTCTTCATTACAATGCTTACCATTTTGATGATGACTTGTTCAGCTGAATCGGTGGCACTGGCATGACTGTAGGTCAAAGTGTGCTGTTGCTGCCCATACTAACATTTCTCATAGGAAACTACTTTTGGTTTACACTGGTGAGTAGGAACTTTTGTCTTTGAGGGAGAATATTTTGTCTTTGATCTTTCTTACATGTTCATAGTCATGTAAATCTTGCTCTGAGGATTTTGTATATGGGATTCTGATGTTTTCAGGAAATCATAAGTTGAAACAGTTTATAAAGGAATTTAACAGCTTTCCTCAATACTCATATACAATCTTTTTTGGCACCTCGGTTCTAATATACTTACTATAATTTGGTTAACATATTTGTGCATTAGCTCTTCCTGCCCCCTGCCGTTTATTTTCTTCTGAGACATGGTCTTACTGTGTTCAATCTTGTAATCACTTGTAGCTCAGGCTAGCCTCTAATCATCCTGATTCAACCTCCTGAATGCTGGGATTACAGGGGTACACCGCCATGCCTGGCTGGCTAATTAGCTTTTTAAAAAACAGTTCCTGTGACATATTATGAAACCTTCATATTTGAGAAATTCAAAAACAGCAGAATTATGATAGACAGCTTCTTTCATAGTATAGCCAAATTATCCTCATGCTTGTTATGCTAGAAAAGGAGAAATCCCGTTACTTAACCATAGCAGAAATAATTTTTGTTGGATTTACTCTTTGTCAGAGTGAAAATTAAGACACATGACAAGGTAAATATACAGTGTGTCTCATAGTTAGAATGTGCTTCATATTTTTAGAAAATGTTCTTTCAAAATTTCAGAAAAGTTAGAATTTTACTGCTAAATAAGATTCATTCCAAGTAGAGTCTAGGTATAGGCCTTTGTAGGTAAACAGCAAGCTCGTAGTCTCTACTATAGACTTACAGTGCTACTTCATGGAGGACATTAGGCAATTTAGACAGTGGCAACAACAATCACACATAGCTACTATGAGACATGGAGCAATCTGTGTTTTAGTTAATTGACAGAAAAACAGTACATCTTTTTGCATCACTGGAGAAGGCACTATTCAAAGAAGAATCTCCATCTTGTACTTTGGCAATCCAACAAATGTTCAGATTCTGTTCATCAGTGTTAGGAGTATTCAGAAAATGATGCATTGAAATTTTCCTAAGGAGACATACCTGTATACAGGAATATATAATCACTTGCAGCACTCTAACTACACAGAAGAAGACATGCACTTCCAAACTGAAATCCAAAATGCACACAGAGGCAGAACTTAAATGAGAAACCAAAGCAACAAGATCCCTGCAAAGACAGAACTCTGCAGAAGCTAAGCCCACAACTGAGGAAGTAAATGAAACTGGAGATAAGGAGTTTAAAAAACTGACAATTAAAATAGCCAACAGGATCAATAAAGAGAAAAATAGCAGATGAGTGAAGTAATATTTAAATTGACCTAGGGGCTCAAAGAAGATACGAAAAGCAATTAAATTAATTATAGGAGATAATGCAGCTCCTAAAAGATTATATCAGTAAGTAAGAGAAGTTCTGAAAAAGAACTAGGTAGAAATCCTGAAGGTGAAAGCATCAATCAATAAATTAAATTTTAAAATTTCTTTGAAAATTTAGGAAGCAGACAAGGTTAATCAGAAGACAGACTATTTGGTGCCAAAAAAGGGGGAAAGTGTAGAATATAGAGTAAGGAAGGGGAAAAGGTGAGTAATAACATTGATCCAAGTACAGATACATTTCAACATAAATTTAAAATATGAACTTAAATCTGTTGACCTTATAGAAGCTTTTGAACTAAAGGACAATAGATTAAAAATATCCAATGAACTGACAGCAGAAAATTTCCTAAAATTTAGAAATGAGACAAGTACCTAAATTAAGGAAGTACTTAGAACAACACGTAGACACAGAAAACAAACTCCTTATAACATACCACAGTCAACATGTTTGGATCTCAGAACAAACAAACAACATTATAAGCTGTTAGGAGAGTGCCGAGCAGTTTATAGTGTAAAGACGATGAGAATAATGGCATATTCATCAAAAGAGAATGTAAGATCCAGGAGGAATTAAAATGAAAATTTTTAAGACCTGAAAGAAACTAATTGCTAACCCTGATTAATGTATCCTTCAAAGAATCCTACAATCCTAGAATTCCTTTGTAGGAATGTATCCTACAAAGAAAATATGAAGACCTTCCATGATAACAATAAACCAAACAAATTCATGTCTGCCAGGATAGCATTGCTGGAAATGCTTAAAGAATCCATAATACTAAAACATAAACATGACAGCAGTTGAGAGACAGTGGGGAAAACAAAGCTCAATGAAAGAAAAGATAAAATAAACAATAAAACAGAATCAAATACAAGAAAAACAAGAAAGTGACAAGACCATGTACATAACTTTTAATAATAACATTCACTGTTCATAATTGTAACTTTTTAATTAAAAGACAGATTGGAAAACTAGATAAGCTTACAAGGTCCAACCCAGTAGAAGAAACAATAACATGAGAATTCTAGAAATTAATGAAGTTGAGCCTTTAAAAAAGCACACATAATCTGCAAACCAAAGATTTATTTCTTTGAAATGTAAAGAAAGTTGATAAACCTTTTTAAAAGTTACCAAAATAATAAAAGGGCCCAAATTAAGAAAATTAAAAATTTGAAACTACAAAAGCCATCACTAAAATCCAGAGCAATATCAGAAGCTGCTTTCAAAATTTATGGTCCAAAGTTTGGAGAATCTAAAAGCCATGGTTAAATTCCTAAATGAATGTGAAATAGCTAAGTCTTGCCAACAGTGTATTCAGAATCTAAGCATTTCAATAATGAGTGATAAGGTTGGAATCGTATTAAACAATTCCAGTTAGTGAAAGCCTAGGATCAGGTAAATTTGTAGCTGAATAATATCAGAACTTCAGTAATGAATTAACACCAATCCTTCATCCCAATTTTTCCATATAGTAGAAAGGAAATGTTTCTGTCCAAATTCATTCTAAGATAGCAGTAATACACAATAGCAAAGCCAGATAATGACTCCACAAAAATGGAAAAGTTACAGACCAATGTTCTTCATAAAGGCAAATATAAGACTACTCAGTTATATCCTTGATAACAGAATTCAATAGCATATTGGATAAATTATACATCAAGAACAAGTTGATTTTATCTCAGGAATCCAGGAATAATTCATTAGAAAAGGGGATTTTTCAATAGGAAAATGAATTCAAAGCATCCTTTTATTTGCAGGGGATATGATTCTTTACATTATGGATACATATAGTACACAAAAATCCTCCACAAGAGGTCTTTTAGATCTAACACACAAGTTGAGGGAACCAGTTGGATACAAAACCAATAGATAAGAATAAATTGGTGCCTCTGTACATCATTGTTGAAACCACTGAGAAGGAAATCAGAAAAAGGTTTCTTCACTACTGTTTCAAAATTTAAATACATAAAACTCAGCATAATGAAAGAGGTGAAAGTTTTCTACAGTGAAACTTAAGAGTACTTTGAATAAAGGAATCAAAAAGAATAATAGACAATGGAAAAAAAAAAACATCTGTTGTTCTTGGATTGGTAGAGTAAAAGTTGTTAAAATGGCCATAAAATAGATCTTTATGTTTAGTGCAATCCCTGTAACAAAGCAGACATATTCAACAAACTGGAAAAAAGCAGTTGTGAATTTCATTCCAAATTAAAAAGAATCAGAATAGACAAAGCAGTCCACAGCCAAAGCAATAAGGGTAGAGACATCCTTATGCATATCTCAAATTCAACTAGAAGTGGGTAGTGAAAGGAATAGTACTACACAAACTATACATGTAGGCCAATAGAAAAAAACACAGCAAGAAACAACATCTGCAAACTAGAATTCAGGGGATAAACAAAGAGCCTACATTGTTTTGGGGAAGGTAAACTATTACAAACTCTGTGGAAATCAGTATGAATATTCCTCAAATGTCTAAACTAGTGATGCCAAACCTTCTGCAATTGAGTGCACAAATGACAACCAAAGATCCACTTCTTTATCACAAAGTGTTGACACTGCAATTAAACCTCAATATTGAGGTTTTAGTTTAGGGGGAAAAAACCTCAAACATTAGCATCTTTTACCTTAAAACAAAAATAAATAACCTATGTGCCACTCGACACTTAAACCATTTGAAATACCTTTAAACTCAGCTACACAATATGGGTGCATTCCAGAAGGAATCATAGACTGTACACGGTAGTTATATATTCACAGCCATGTTTATATAAGTGCAATTCACAATGGCTAAATTATGACATATCCATTAACCAATGAATTGATTAACAAAAGGTAATGCATATATAAAGGAATATTCCTCAGCTGTAAAGAAGCATAAAATCAAGTCATTTGTAGGAAAATAGATGGAACAAAACACTATCATGTTAAGTGAAATTGGCTAGTCACATATAATTAAATGTCGTGCTTTTTCTTTTGTGATAAACATAAAAATACATAAAATAACAAGCAATTAAAAGTAAAGAGAGAGCAGGAAACAATGAGTAATACTTCTGGAATTAGGCAAAAGCCAAGTTGTGGGAGGCAGAAAATGAAGAGGTTGAACTTGAGTAAGACATGTTAAATGCATGTGCCAACTTTCCAGTGAACTCCACCATCATGTAATATTAAAGTGGGCTGGCATAAGACAATCTTAAAATGCTGAAACATTTGTAAGTTCACAGTACTCAGTCACCACCTTTATGGGTTTGTGGCAAATTTGTATGTCAACATATCTACTCATCTTTTATTTTTTTAAAAATACTGATCTAGTTCTAATCTTACGTATATCTAAATTTTCCCCAATATAGGTGGAAAGTTATGAGTTATGAGAATAATGGAATATTTTTTTCTTACAATATCAATTAAATAGACTTGCTTTGTCTTTTAAACTAGGACCCTTTCTGCTACAGTAGAAGTACATGTTGCTAAATGATTGATAATTACCATAGGTCAGTGGTGGTGAACCTATAGCACACATACTACAAACCGACTCTTATCACTCTAAAATATATGTCATCACTGCCATAAGCACTTGGCAAAACTTTTTCTTACATATTTGAATTTGGCACCTAAGTGAAGTGTATCTACACCTCAGTGTAGGTATCACTGAGAAAGTAACCATAACTTTTTGATCCACTAAAAAAATATGAATGTGTAAGAATTTTTCATTGATTATTTTATATTTGTACAGATTGCTATGTACTGATGTCTTTAGAATTTTGAAATTAGTTGCACAATTATATTTACCCGGAAATTCTCTACTATACATTAAAAAGTTGGTTAAGTGAAGTATAAATATATACACATTCACAAGCAACATTGTTATTTTTGGCACATCCCAGTAGATCTTGTTTCAGTTAGAAAAGGTTTTGTGTGAACCTCACATTGTAAATTGCTCATTTTGAGCAGTGGAGGCATCATCATTGCAATACTGTTTTTGCCTCAGTTTAAATGGGTGCATTGACCACATTATCTGCTGTAATTCACCACATGCTGGGGTTTATTAGTTCTTGATTATGTATTAATATAAACCTACTTCTGGCCCCGTCTTGGGAATGACTTAGTATGATAACACTGGTGTTGAAGGAATAGCATTGATTTATGACAACAATCTTTTATTTACCTTTGTTTTTATCACAACCAGTTGCAGTTATGAGAGTAGAAACACACTAATATTAGAAGTTTCCCTTAGTTTATTGAAGAGACAGTGTTGTGCTTTTTAGTTATTTCTTCTTTGAACCAGACAGTCTTCTTTCTTCTTTTTCCTATGACTTATATTTTGAATAACTGTTGGAAATGACTCTAATTTGTTACAAAATTAGAGTGGGTTATGTAATGCCTAGGAGTGTTCGGATTTGTTTCAGAATTGCCAGTATTTCTAGGGGAAAAAAGAAGTCTGATATCTTTAGAATACTCAACAGATTTGGCTCATCATGTTCATAAATTCTGTATCCAAAATTCAACTCACCTTGCCTCAAAAAGACGTAAAACAAAAATCATCTCTACCAAATAAATATTTTATCCTTGTCCTGTCATTATTTTTTTTTTTCATTTTTTTTATCGGTACCAGGGATCGAACTCACGACTGCTGCTTGCAAGGCAGGCGTTTATGCCGCTGAGCTAAATCCCCAGCCCCTCTGTCATTATTTCTAAACAACAACTGCATAGGTAGCGTGCATGGCATCTGTTTGAAGGTAGTCATCTTCTCAATAAAACGTGTCTCCTATGATTCCTTCTAAATCCCTGGTCCTGTGGTGATTCATGGTTTTTGCTGTTTTGTAGGTGTTTTACACTGTGGCAGAACTTCTTGGAAGTAAAGGGTCTTCACTCAAGTGACTTCAGTACATCAACACTGCATACTTCGGTCTGATGGTAATTGTGCTTGCTCATCTTTGTGACTGGGTTCCCAGGCTGGAAGCAAGCAAAATCAATCCTGGCCATTTGTTTTTCCCAGCCACTACTCTAAGGGCCAATGGATGGGAAATACCTATTAGCTCTGGATAGCAAAATGTCATGGAATAACTGAGGTTTCCTCCAGTCTCCCCACTGTTTGAGGGAAATGAAGGATGGGGTAAATTTCACAGTAAAAAGAATGACCAAATGGTGCTTTGCAGTTCAATAAGGAAATAAATGAGACAATAGAAGACTGGACTGCATAGTTTCCATCTCACCTAAGAACAAAAACAATGCTCATAGACACATTTAACTTACCACCGTAAAACCAAAGAAAATTGTTTCTTATTAAAGTTTAGTGTAATGCAAGTAGATGCTAATAAGACGTACAAAAACCCTTTTCTAAGAGAAATATAAAACAACATGATTAGAGAAAAACCACATTTAATATACTGGGTATCATAATCTTAAAAAAAGTAGCCAAAATGTTATTTGAACTATAAGTCATAGGAAAAAAGACAGAAGACTGTCTGGTTCAAAGAAGAATTAACCAAAATAGCACACCACTTTTTCTTTAATAAACTAAGGGAAATTTCTGGTACCAGTGTGTTTCTAGTTCCTATAACTGCAACTGGTTGTCATGAAAACAAAGGGGAATAAAAGATTCTTGTCATAAATCAATACTATTCCCTCAAACCAGTGTTATCCTACCAAGTGTAGTGTCCATGGCTTTATGATATGAGGGAGACAAAACTGCAGAGCTGTACTTTAAGGTAATCTTTCCAGTATCTCCTTATTGGCAAACTGAAAATAATGCCTCAACACCAAGTCTCTTCAGTGCCAGGAAAATAAGCCTAGTTGCTTTGTGGTGACAAGGATTATGAATGTGAAACTTGCTGTGTTTTCAGGAAGAAAAAAAGATAAAATGCAGAGAAAAAATATGATAAAGTTGTTAGAAAATCTGCAAAATTTAAAAAATATTTATATTGTCCAAATTCCCATTGTGTATTAGGCTTTGCAGTATAATGAACTTTTGGAACAAAACTTCTGTTTAAGACTTGATGAAAATGGAATCAGTAGGTGCCCCAGCTATGTAATGTAAGTCTGTGTTGTGGATCATAGTGGATTTGCTCCCTCTCTGGTGTGTGGGGAAAGACTGTTGGGCTTAGAGTAGGTGTAAGTCCTTTCATTGAGCAAATCCTTCTGCACCTAATTATCTCATGTGTAACTGAGTCATTCTGCAGTAATGCATGTGAACATACTACACAACTCTTGTGTCCTTTCATAGTAAATACTATACTTAATGCAAATCAATTATTGTTATGCTTTTGAAAGTATTTTGATATTTTTTTTTGGTCTTTTTCATTTTTATCGGTACCAAGGATCGAACTCACGACTGCGTGCTTACAAAACAGGCACTTACGCCACTGAGCTAAATCCCCAGCCCCGTATTTTGATGTTTCAATGGTTAGTGTAAGTGCTTTTTCCTTAAGGACATTTGAGTTTGAAATGGGCTGCTTTGATAGTGGATCAAGGACTTACAGTCTTTGGTATCTATAATCCTAGCCTATGAGCAAAAAAGGGAAACAATGGCTTAAAGAGAGTGAATGTTTCTCAATTGATACAATGAAAATTCTCCACCTCAGGCACTAGAAGATACCATGAAATAAATATCTGCACAGTTGAGTATGGTGGTGTGTGTCAGTGGCGTTTTAAATATATCCTCTAAAGAAAGAAACATAGCTCAATACATTGAGAAGGACATGTCATTTCTGCATAGGTCATTTAAAATTGTAACGATATTTTCCTTTTCCATTTTCGTTGTTAATGTTTGGTTCTCTTACATTATTTTATGTGAGAAGTGAGAATATTTCCTTTTGTTTCATGCCATCTTTCAATGCCTGAGGCAGAGAGAACTGTCAGAATTGTGACAGGACCAGGTCCTCTTCCTTTACAGTGTCGCTTCCCATTTAGATCCTATTGTGGCCCACAGGTTGGGCTCCCAGGTAGCTGTATATGTTTTGCTCAGCTTTTAAAAGAGCCATTTAAAACTCAAATGTACTAAAAAGAAGTCATTTTATGATTCATAGAATGTTCAAATCATTCTTAGAATTGAAACAATTTGCTGCTCTGAATTATTGGCTGTAAAACCCTGTTAAAATGAACAATCATTCCATTTACCAACCCACTTCCTTTGTTTTGATCCAGGGGTGGCAAATTGATAAGAAAAATTCAGAGCCAGCCTGCTGGTCAGAAGAAAGTGGACAGGAAACATAGGACTCCTGAATGGGGATCTGCTTTTTTAATATTTGATACACTGTGTTAACTCAAGAGATTTAGAAGTTTAACTAAGCAACTTAGCAAGAGACCAGAGTCCTCACTTGGTAAACATCCTAATCCTGTGCAAAAAGATAGCATGGTGATGGTGGTGAGCACTATACTTGCCCTATGGGGTACATACAATTTACAATATGGATACAATATTATATACACACAATATAAATAAGAAAAATAGACTTGTTCTTCACCTATATGTGTTCTTTCTGCCTTTGCTGTCTTCTGCCCCCTTGAACTGTTGTCCTTGTCCTATGCCACCCTGCCTCAGAGCTAGCTGATTATGAACTGAAAGCTTCACAAACTGTGAGCTAAATGAACTCTCTCCTACCGTAATTTTGGGTGTTAGACATTTTGTATCAGCAATGAGAGAAAAATAAGAAAGGCTTTAATTAAAAAGAGGTTGAAGGTGGTTTTGGTACGGCCAAGTTCCAAGAAATGCATAATAATTGGAGCAAGCAATAATTTTGACTACTACAGGCATTTTTGAGTACAGGATTGTTTTTAAATAGCTGTAGCAGGACAAGTCTACACTCCTGTGCTCCAACTTACTAAGATTTGAATCTGATAGCTGGTTTGTTGGCAGTGTTGTGCAGCTGATGTTCTTTGATGCTCAACAATCTTGGCTCAAGAACTGAGAGAATGTGATCTGAACAAAGCCCATACTTTCAGCTGTCCTAGTTTTAGGATTCATAGCCTGGGTTCTGGATCACTTTCTTATGGATCAGCAGAATGAGAAGGAGTTTTGAGTTTCTTAGCAAGGGATGTGGGTGACACAGCAGAAACTCTCTGTACTGATCATCAAAAGACAATGAAAATGCTTCATAAATACATCATTTGATGGGAATGGCATTATAGATATGGAAACAAATAAATCAGAGAAAACTATAGAGGATCCTCACTCTGTAATTTGGCTATGTTCTTAAAATAATCCCATTTTTCCTTAAATGTATGTTAGATCTCCTTTCTTGACTACTATAGGAATTAACTGCCTACATATTATCTAGAAAATGGTAAGCTGTCACTGATTCTTATACAATAAATTGATTGTTATTAATATTTTGTTAATCTCATGGAGTTTTACTAGAGCAATAGTGGTAATGCTGAATAAAATTTGACATATATTAATAGTGAAACTATATTCTTTTGTCATGAATTTCAGATGCACTGATGAAGAATTCCTGACCAGTCTGGGCATTGATATCTCCCCTTGGGGCTTATGGAAGAATCACGTGGCTTTGGCTGGTGTAATGATTGTCTTCTTCACAATTGCTTTCTTAAAATTGTTTGTCTTTAAAAAACATTTTTAAATCCTTCATAAATTATTATAAATTATATTCATATTAAACAGGAACATCGTGATTTATTTTCAGTGCCTTATGTTTTCCTTTTGTCTCCCAGAAGTTGCCATTTCACTGCTGTTCAGCAACAGTTGTTTTTACTGGAATCACTTACCAAAATTAGAGCAACCTGAACTATACATAGAAGACCCCGAATCAAAAATTAAAGATACTGTACACTGTTTATTAAATCACAGTATTAAGCAATAATCATTGGGAAATAATCTACTGTATTGAACTGAAAAATGAAAAGGTAATTCTAGAGCACCCTAACAAACTATTAGTATCTTTGGAAGTAGTGTTCGTGCCTTTCACATGAATAGATGACCCACACTATTTTTATAACCTATGAATCTATGATCTGAAGTTATTTTATAATTAACAAAAGGAGTGATGCTATATTATAAGAATGAAATTTAACATAGCTTGGAAAGAAAAACCAGTGATACTTTAGAATTAAAAAAATATTTGGTGGTGGAAATATGTTTGTCACCATTGATAAGGCTGGTAGAATATACTGATACTCGTTTTTAGAGAATTGTAATATATCAGGATTGTGGGAAGAGATGTTAGGCCCTTCTATCACTTCTGGGGATTTGTGGTTCTCTTTTTTCCCCTCTGAAACTCAGTAGTTTACAGTTATGTATCAGAATTTGCTGAGTAACTGTGCTAAGACACATGTCTGGATCTTGCCTCATCCTACTGCAGTATCTGCATGAGTTGCCTCCTTGAAGAGCCTGGACAAGCCCCTTGCTACTTTTTCATTTTATTTCCTTATTATTATCAATTTGAAAATTCTATTGAAAGTGTGAGCAGCAGAAATTACCAATGTGAGCATAGTGTCAGAACTAGAAAATGATTTTGTTGTTGCTGACTGATTAACCAAAGATACATTAAACTCATAGAGTATCTGATAAATGGATCCAAAAGCTTCTAGATGATGGAAAATTAATCTAAGATTAAGTGGAATTCTTGAAGAATTGAAGACAAAACAAATGACATAAAAACCATTCTCTGAAATAATAGAGGAAATCTTAAAAGTGATGGAAAAGAATGTAACATAGATATGAGTGAAGCATGGAGAACTCGAATAGCCACAAAGAGAAGAGACCTTCACCATGACACATCACAGTCAAAATCCCAGAAGTTGCACATGAGAACAGAATGTTAGCAGCACTTCGAGAAAACAACAAATCACTTATGAAAACTTGTCACAACTACTAGAAATTTCTTAACACCAACTTAAAGGCCAGGGGAGTTTGGAATGAAGTGTTTCAAGCCTAAAAAAGTTTCTGTATCTTTGAAAAGTGACAAGGAAACAAGATAATACCATGATAAAAAGAACCAAAAATTGCATGATCAGAAATAAGCACTTCAAGATCTCAAAGGCACCTTAGAAAAAGACAATGAAGCTAAAAATTAAAAAATCTAATAAATTCATATGCCATCTATCAGGAGCAGGTAGGTAAAAGACAAATATGAGGAATCAGTGACAGAAAAGTAATGTGATGATAGGAGTATGCTGATAACTCTCAATAACTCTCAATTTGAATGGCCTTGATTTGCTAATCAAATGCACAAATGCCAGAATGAATTAAAGAATAAAATTTGATAGTGTATCATATAAAAGAGACATTTATCCCAAAAGAAACCCATAGATTATAAATCAGTCAATGGAAAATAATAACCCATGCAATGGGAACCTGAAAAATGCAGATATAACTATACTATTTTCAGACAAAGTGGACGTTAGGCCAAAACTGATCAAAGAAGTCAAAGATGGTTCAGGCAACAATTCCACACCAAAAGACCATACAAGAGCACCACACAACAGCACAGCTAACTATTAAATAAGCACTACTGAATGCACACTCAGATAGTCAGAGCCACAACAGCAAACATCTTCCCCTCTGAAGCCAGGAAATGATGCTCAACATTTGGGGGGATCAGAGCACTCCCAAGTAAATCACAGCCACTCTCAGCACCAAGGTCCAGAGCCCCTTCAAAGATAATGATTGAATTTATATCAAGAAAGCTAGCCATGTAAAGCTCCTCCAGGAAAACCAATGACTCCAAAGAGTATCACTTAGGAGAACTCATAACACCATGCTCTTTCGCTCCATGTCTCTTTTTATGCTGGCAACTGTTCCTCAGCTGGGCCATCTACTCTGAGCACCATGCTAATTTAACTCAGCTGGTGTTAAACTGACCACCAGTTTTTAATCCATAATGCCTAGGATTGAAAGTTATCCAATAGTCCTTCTCTTCTTTCTGCTCATCTTCCCACCATGCCAATGAGATGCGCTGTTCTTGAGAAAATAAGCATTTAGTCACCCTGGACATCTACTTCCCTACCTGCCCTTGTCCACAAACACCCCCAACACTTGTTTACCTTTTCCTGTCATTTACACTGAACATTTTGATCATATACCTCATAAATCTAAACTATTTATTCTTCAGTTTCAATACACCTGAAAGTTAATCATTATCTATTTATGACAGTGTTTTTCACATATATTCTATGGTTGGAACTTCTAGAGAAGTGAACTTTTCTTGAGACCAGTTAAAACTACCCAGAATCCTTATAACTTCGGAGGTGTAGAGTATACTTAGCCAAGACTTAGTGTCTTGGCTTCAATGTACACATACCCCAAATAAAATTCTTAAGGAACTTCTTTCTGGTTGTTCTCTTACTGTGGGAGTTAGACGCCTTCTCCCGCTGGAGTTCTACGCCTCACCCACCTCATAATAATGTTTCTGGGTTGAAATAAATGAGAGCTATGAGAAGTACATTCCTCCATCCTCAGCTGTGTCTGAGGAACCTGATGCCCTTTATGATATCATCTTTCTAGAGTGCTTCTTGTCTCTTAGTGCATCTGAGCAGCAGATAGTGGCGAGCCAGCTTCCAGGAGTGCTCATAGGCTATAGCAGAGGTTTTTGTGACAGTGTCTCCATCTTTGCTCTTGGATTGTTTCAAGAACAATTTATAGGATCTCCAGCCTCTTTTGCTTCCTCAAATCAGTGTTACAATGATCCTTCCAAAGATGGCTAGATCATGCCACGCCTTTACTCATTGTGTTCTGATGCCTCCTTGTCTTATTATGAGTTAAATCCAAGGTCCTTGTGGTGGACAGTAGCAGGTTCTTCCTGACCTGTCTTTCTTCTGATTTTCTCCTGTTCTCTTACCCTCTTGTGCTTCTCATGCTCTCTTGCCTTTTTGTTATGCCCTAGATTCAAACTTGGACTTGTAGTACTCTTCCCTGTGGCCAGACTCAGATATCAGCTCAGCAGTCTCACTTGAAATTTTGTGACCCATATGTCCTGTTACTTTATTTATCCATTTCACTATTGGCTGATGTATTTCCTAGGTCATGTCATTTGACCATGATATTTTGTTTTTTAAATTTGTCCATATATAAGTGTGTTTCACCAGTAAGCCTATTATGCTGGGCATCTTTCTTGTTGCTGGGTCAAAGTGCACTATACCTAAAACTTGTTTTTTTTTTTTTTTTTTTTTTTTTTTTTTACTTTAAAGAAAATAAAAACAAGAATTACTTTAAAGAAAATAAAAACAAGAAAAACAAAACAGAATAATGCCAATCAAAACAAAACAGTGTAAGTGACATAGGACTTCAAAACAATAAAAAATCAACATGGTTACCATAATGCCTCCTGTTGTTGTCTTCAAAATAGTTGCAGATACCTTCAGACATAGTAAAAAATCAAACAAAACAGAACAGAATAGAACCAATAAAAACCAAACAATTAATTAAATAAAGAACTTCAAAACAAGATAATAGTAAATCCAAAATTGCTACCATAATATATATTATCTTTGAAATAGCTGCCCATGCTATCAGATATAATAAAATCAAATAAGACAAAACAGAATAAAACCCAACCCAATGAGACAATGAAAATGATACATGACCTCAAAGCAAGATAATAGGGAATTAGCAATGGATATCAACTTCAAAAGGAGATTCTCTATCAGTGCTGCATTGCACATTATTATCCTCTGAATAGATGATCAGACTACCAGCGTTAGGCCTCAAACGTCAGTGAAACATTAAACACTATAAGTGTCAAATTGTATTTTATCTCAATAGGTCTCATTTCAGCCTGCATTTCTCCTGATCAGCTGGTCCCTTAAGGTGGTGGTAGTAGTGGGGGATGATTGTCTCTTCTTGTCTCCCAGCACATATGCTGGGAGGGGCTGTCATCTGGCTCTCCCTACAGTGGCACGAGCATGGCAACAATTTTCAGAGAGGGCTTGCTTTATGACAATTTCTTGTTCTCTTCCCCTGAAGTCCAAGAATGGTGTTGACTCATAGGAATATGCTGAGGTCTGGTTGTCCCCCTAGTGGCCTGGCTGTCCTCTTTGCATCTATTCTCAGGGAAGCCTGCTTCTTGGTGACTTCTTGTTCTCTTCCCCTGCAGTTCATGAATGGCTTTGACTTATGAGAAAAAGTTGAAATCTGGCTATCCCCCCAGCAACCCACACACAGTGCCTATTTGCACGGAGGGCTTACTTCTTGTTTTCTTCCCCTGTAGTCTTTATCTGGAATTTAAAAGGGGAAATTTTATTTCAGCCCTGAGTTTCAGAGAAGTTAGTCCTTGGTGTGCTGGCTTTTTGGAAGAAACCACATGGCAAAAGTTTGTGGAAAAGGAAATTTTTCTCAGTTCATGGCATGTGGCAGAGTACAGGGAAGGAATGCCAATGAGAGACATGTTTATCCAAACCTATGTCCCCAGTGACCCAACTCCTCTACCTGGGGTCCTTCTCCTAAAAACACATTGAACTGTGAATTTTGGTGTATTCATGTATTGATGAGTGTAGCCCACTGCCATTATGTAATCACCTCTCATAGTTGACACCTAAGATTATATACTTAGCTTAACTGACTTAGTATAACTGACTTGTATACCTTGCTTAGTTGACTTAGTCATATCTTCTTAAACCATACATAATCTCCAAATTAAAATGATAAGTTGAGGAGAAGTCAGAAATTGGAAAAGGAACAGATTAAGTGTATGTTTGTACTCTCCAGGATGTAAAATAAAAGCTTTAGTAAACGTACTCTTTTATATACTATAAAATATATTTTAATATTATTTAATTTCTTGCCAATTATTGTACTGATTTTCACAGAATTTTGCATTTTACAGGGCATGATAGTACATAGTGTCCACATGGGATAATCAACAAAAGTTATGGTCATTGAAAATGTGTTTACCCTTGCAAATCATCTAATGAGGATTATGAATTACTTATTTCCCATGAAAATTCTCTAGATGTTGTGCAAGGATTATTTTAGAAAAGGATGGAATACAGTTATGCACACACTGATTTACACAAAGGCACCAATTTCAAGAGGTTCAGAGAGCAACTTAGAGCTGGTCCCATTTCTTTAAAGTGCCAATAACAATTCTACAAATAAAAATTTATTTTTATGAATGCATAATATAACTGAGATACCAATACCGAAGTGGAAATATGTGAAAATATGAAATAGTGCAAATATGTATCAATGCAATACTTACACAAATCTAAAATTATGAACATATTTGCAATGAAAGTTTTTTTTAACATTTTCAACAAAATAAAACAAAAATAAGAATAAAATAGTTTCAAAACTGAATAGTAAAAGAGTAATGATAATCAAGATATTGCATATTGTTATATTCATAGTAGTTGTTCAGAGTGCAAGATATAGGTATGAAACATTGTCCACAAAATTAGTAGCATAAAACTTTCCCCTCAGTGAACCAAGAGAAATCATATATATAACTATCTTGTCGTGTGTGTGTTTATGTATATATATGTTTTTCTTCACCTTTCTTTCCTTTCCCCCATCAAAGTTTTTCTTTTTATCAGTTTCTTCCCTATCCACAATATTTATCGTACATTTTGAATATTGCTTACTGTTTCAGATTCTCACACTAGTGAGACAGTATTTTGTTTACATATATGGGTCAGGTTTAGTTCACTTACAAATATGGTCTCAATTTTCACCCATTTTCCTAAAGAAGTCTCTAAGTCTTTATGGCTGACTAGTATTCTAGCATATGAAAAAAAAACATCTTTTTAAAAATATATGTTCCTTGGTTGACGGGTATGTGGGTTGTTTCCAGGATTTGGCTATTACAAATTGTGCTGCTATAAACATGGATTCACATATATAACTGTGATGCAATGTTTTTAATTCTTCTGGGAAGATATCCAGAAAGGGAATAGATAGGTCTAATAGGACTTGTATTACTAGTTTTTAAACAAATCTCTACACTGATTTCCACAATGGTTTCACCAGCCTAAACTTCCATCTACAGTAGAGAAGAGTTCCTTTTTCCCCACAGCACTTCCTGCATCTGTTATTGGTTGTTCTCTTGATGTTAACCATTCTTTTTGGAATTAGCTGGAATCTCATTGAAGAATCACATAGCTTTGGCTGTTATAATGATTGTCTTCTTCACAATTGCTTTCTTAAAATTGTTATTCTTTTAAAACCATGTTTAAATTATTCTTTAATACTTGTTTGCTTCATATTAAAAAGTAACATGATTTATTTTCAGTGTCCTAAGACTTCCTTTTGTCTTCTGTCACTTGCCATAATGATGTTGCTCAAGAACAGTTATTTTTAATGGAACTATTCATCAACATTAGAGCACATTAAGCTATAGATGGAAGACCTCAATCCAAAAATTAAAGATATTTCATGTTGTTTATTAAATCATGTTATTATACAATAATCATTGAATTTGTTCAATCTAAAGTATCAAATTGAAAAAGGAAAATAAAACTCTAGAAAGCTTTAACAAACTTCTAATATCTTTGGTAATAGTTGCACCTTTCATATTTATAGGTGACCTAGTAACTTTCTAGTTTTCTTGACCATGAATCTATGCTCTGCTGTTCTTTTATAAATAACGAAAAGACTAATGCTGCACCAGAACAATGAAATCTAACATGTGTTGGAAAAAAAATCAGGGTTATATCAAGGATTGGAAAACTGCATGGTAGACAGTATGTTTGATGATATTGTTAAGGTTGGTAGAACTTATTGATCTTCCTCTCTAGAGAATTGTAGATGCTCGAGTTTGAGAATATTCTTGTTTATTGTGCCATTCCTGGGCCATTCCAGCTCTCCTTTCTCCTCTCTGGGACAGTCCAGTAGTTTATAATCTTTGTATCAGAATCTGCTGAGGAAGCTTTCCAAGATACATGTCTGGATCCTATCTCATTCTACTGCAGTATCAGCAGTATCAGCAATATCAGCATGAAAAGCAGACTACTGCTGGACTCAGCCATTCCCAAGATTCTTACTACTCTGGAAATTCTAGACTTGTGACTTGCCATTATTTCTATCCCTGGACAAGTCGCCCTTGTCTACTACTTTATTTCCATTTCATTCAGAACTTGAACATTCATCAAAAATAGAGAAATATCTGGCACTAATTCAAAGGTGATTTTAGAGTTCTTGTTCTTGGTAGTGTAGTGTACCATAAAGAATAATATAGTAATATGCTGTAAAATAAAGATATATGTGCAACCATCATTGTAGGTCTAGAAATCAATGATGACTGGACTTCTGATGATCCAGTCATTACTTCTTTCATGGACTATGCTGAAAGAGAACATGTGTGTTCTTTCCTGTTGCTCTTATCAGAGTATCATTACTGCTCAGTTTATGGTTTTTGTACACACAAGTAAGTATAGACTTATACCTCCTTACTGTTTTTAATGACTTTAAATTTTCAAATGATTTTAGAGAAGAGTTACAAATATAATGAGGCAAACACCCATGTGCCTTTTGCCAAGATGCTCACGATGTTAATATTTACTACATATGCAACCCTAGACATAAATCAAAGTTTAGACACAAGCATTGAAGCATTACTCTTACTTAAACTACACAATTTATTCATTTTTACTGCTTTAAAATGTTATTCTTTTATTGTTCTGTGATCCAACACAGGATGTCACACTGTCTGTAACTCCCATTTTTAAAAGAAATATTTTCATAGTTAAGAGGCCTGGGAGCCCAGAATGTATGGATTCCCCAAGAGTATGCTCACCTTTGAACATCATCAGCCCATCAGTGATGCCTTACCAGGTTGCTGTACCATCAGTCCAGGAATATAGTTTTGCATTTTCATTTTTGAAGTTGAAGAGACTTTTTATTTTAAAAGATACATGATTAATGCATCACTTTATAACATCTTTTTATGACACTTTATGAACATCAAAGATAATCATTCTTTTCAATTTTGGTACAATTCCTGTCTTTCTATAAATAAAAATAAATGAGAAAATGTAAAGATAGCTTGTTCCTGGACAGGCAGCACCATTATACTCAATGTAATCACCATTATACTCAATGTAAAGTTGAAACACAGATTTAACCCTATCCAAGTCAAAAACCTATAAAGTCTTCACAGAATTAGAGAAATCAATCCAAAATTCCTATGGAACCAGAAGAGAAGAACAAAAGTAACCATCAGCAAAAACAGCAAAGCAAGAAGCATAAAAACTACAGAGTTGATTTACTAAAAGTCTGCAGTGATAAAAATATCATGGTTCTGGGACAAAGAGATCTGAGGATCACTGGGACTCTGAGCACATTCAACTATTTGGTCTTTGACAAAGGAAATGAACATATACAATAGAAGAAAGCCTTTTTAATAAATTCTGATATAGCAAACTCATGAGGAGAAATACTAAAAAGAATGATTACTTAATTGGTGCTTCTCAGAAGGAACAAATTTATGACTGCATATAAGCTCATCACTGAAAAGGGAAGAAAAACACACAACCTAGAAAGCACCAAACTAGTTAGAATTTTAGACTAAATGGATACAACTCAAAAGTCATTCATGCAATCACATGCTGTCTAAACAAGCAACTAGGCAAATGAAACACAGTTTTACTGCAAGAACCTGTTAACACAGGAAAGAGCGTAATCACACAGAAAATTTTGAGGTTGGTTGGTAATGTTTGGTGCTACAATCCAGGAGATATTAACTTTCCTTTAATGACTGCTGCAGAAAAGACATAACTCGGATAGAAGAAGCTGGAAATTTAGGGAAGCAAGTAAACCAATTCAAGGCAATCATGTCAGGGCACATCATTAGACTTGATCAAAAAAGGAAAGGTAGCAAATCCATTGAACCAACATCAGTAATCATAACTAGCAGTGAGGACATTACTGTTGTTAGAATTGAATGTAAAATTAGACCAGAACACAATGACCAATTAAACACATTTGTGTCAATATAAGATTCAACCAGACTATGGATGATAGGTTTGTTTTGATTGAGCATAAATAAATAACAAATATCTTCAAAACTCTTGAAGACTTTAGCTACCATCCAACAATAAGCAGCTATGCATAGCATTGGTCAGCTATGCCATTGTGGGAGGAGCAATGTGAGGATACTAAAGATATAAAAAGCTCTTCACCATCTAGAGACATAGCAGAAGTTAGCCTGAAAGACTGGGAATGCTTCTCTAACTCATCTTCAGAATTGAATGTCTGAGATTGAAGATTAGCAGAGCCTAATTCAACATGTGATATATCAACAGTTTCAGAAAACTGCAAGCACACTCAAGCACATCAGATGGAGCGGATCCAACTTGTCCCGATATTGCTCAGGGTACAAGAGGAGGACAGCTTTACATGTGGGAGCTGGATGACTTGGTTTGATGACATTATGGAAGATTCCAAAATTTAAATGCCAAACATCAACTGACCAAGACAAGGTGAGTCACTTGGTTACTTGGGCCTTAGTTACTGCCTATTTTATGACAAGCACTAAATGTAGCTCTCTGAATCACAGGCTATACGTTGCCAGGATACAAGTACCTCAGACTAGGCAACACTGTTGATCAAAAAGAACCAACCAATCCAAGTGGTCAGACTGCCAAATAACAGGATAAGCACTATCATCTTTTCCAGCAGTGTGGCAATAGCCCTTCCTTCTAATTCTATGAAGTTGCTGATAATTTTATCAAAGATGCCAACCAAGCATCAGACTAGAGATGCTGGATCAGAAACAAAGTCTTCAAACTTAAACAAAGCATCACTCCAGAACTGTCTCAATCCAGCAGAAGACAAACAAACAAACAAAAAATACCAACTAACTGTGAAAGAAAAAGACCTCTGCCTAAACACATTTTTACCAATCTATAAAAGAAGAAGGAGAAGGAAGACAGACAGGAGGAGGAAGAAGAGGGGGAGGAGAAAAAAAGTAGCTGGAACTGCAGCTAGAGAGAACATGAGTGACAACGTAGAACAGATGGACACAGAACAGCAGCTTGCAGGAGCACCAACTAAACCAGGAACTGTGGGAGGTGGAGGTGGCATTGGAAGAAGCACTGGTAATTATAACACCACTGAATGGAAATATGAAGGTGACTTTGTTAAAATAACATACATTGTACCAGGTATATTATCTTAAATGAAACAGAAAATGATGAACACACTTTACAACAAACAGAATTACAAGAGACTCAAAAAATAATTTAATGGTTGGACAGATAATGGACATGCACAAATACTAACATCATGGCTCTTGCTAGATGCAAATGCTTGGGGGATATGAATGAATCCAAAATACTTCTACTACATAGCCATCATATGAAAAGACCTAGAACTAACATCACTAAAACAATAAATATTCAATATAAGCATAAAACCATTACATAAACAGCCTCACAACCAGAGCAAACACAATACATCAAGGATCTAGCAGGCACAATGCTAATAGCAGAAGGCACAAACAGCATATTTCCTTGAGCAAGTGATGGGGGCTTATTTGAAACACTAGGATATAAGCCATGGCAAATTAACCAACTAGAGCAATATGGATAATATACCAGCTACTGTAATGTATTTGTAACTAGTGGTAGTAACCAAGGCATGGAAGAGACTATATATGTGCCTGGCTGGAAACAACTATTCATGACATTTGAAAGCTCAGTTCCAATAGAAATGCTTAGAAAAGGAGACAGCTGGTATTCAGGAGTAAATAAATTCAACACCAAACCAACTAAACAGAAAAAAAAAATGTATGAGATATAAGGAAGCTAAGCAGAACTCCAAAAACCACACCTGACTATACCACAGACAAAAAAAAGTTTTAGAATCTACAAAAAACGTAGGCAAAAGATCCAGAAGACCTGATATGTGATATAGTGAAGCCATAAGAAAAAGACAACGCCAAGATGGTCACTTGTGCCCAGAATACATATTTGAAACTGTCAAAAGCAGGCTCACACTAGCAATGGAACCCATAGGAGCACAAGAAACAGTGACAGAAGGTAACAAAACATGGATTGAGGATGATAATGGCACAATGAGAATATGCCATGACTGTGCACATGGGAGTAAATTGTCTGATGACATCATAGGCCCAAACAAGTTAATTGAAACTCAGTAGTGGCAGGAAAGGTAAGCAAGCAACACAAAAATGAGCTGGTGGCAAAGATTTTGTGGCGGGACATCCAGAGCAACAACCATATCAGTTAGTGGAGAAACATCCAAACAAAACCAAATCAAAGGTGAAATACAAACAATAAACATTTACAAGCCACTTTACTGCTGTGAGTGGCACAGGTCCACATATCCTCGTGGCCCCATATTTGACACAGCTGGCCATTATGACAAACATCCCAACCTTAAATGGTGTCCTTTATCATCAGAGACAATGTACTAGGTCAAATTTTTCTAAGAGTAAGTCCACAATTCACCAACCAATTTAAACAGAATGTGCTAAAAAATGCAAATCAAATATTTTCCAGACTTAATTGGAGAGGGAAACTCACATTTAAAGCCAGATTAAGAACTTCTCATATAGGGGCTGGGGATTTAGCTCAACGGCATAAGCGCCTGCCTTGCAAGCAGGCAGTCGTGAGTTCGATCTCTGGTACCAATAAAAAAAAAACAAAAAAAAACTTCTCATATATTTAATGCTCTTGTTCTACTATATGACATCCTTTATAAGCAAGGGTTATAAAAGTGTAGAATTGAAATGAGTGTTTTGACATGGAAACAGTTACCAATTTATAGTAATTGGTTGGTTGAAATTCAAAAAATGTGTGCATTTTACTGTGAATGAACATGTTGCTTGCTCTGCTATGTGTCAGAAATGATAAGCCTCTATGTAATGACTTATTATACCATTTACCAAAAAAAAAAAAAAAAAAAGATTCTCTCATAAGCAATAAAGTCTCTGTGTCCTGGTGTGTTTACCAAGCAAACACCCTGTGCTGAATGGGAGGAGGTGGTGGGCATTTCTTATTTAGTGGCCATTATGTGATCCACTTGCACCCACCAACCAACCAGCTAACTGGCACAGATATAAATCAGCTTCTAGGTGAGCTCTTAGATTATGCATGAGGGCTTCAGGACATCTGGTCTTTTGGATCATTCTGGGAGCCTCTTATAGGACCTCTGTGTACTTTTGCTACCCAAAACCAATGTCAGAATGATTCTTCCAAAAATGGTTAGATCATTTTGTGCCTTTACTTAAGAATCTTGTGGTGCCTCTTTGTCTCATTCAGAGTCAAATCTAAAGTTATTATGGTGGTCAGTGGTAGGTTCAACCTGAGTTGCCATTCTTCTGATTTGTCTCCTGTACCTCTAAAGCCCTCTAGACTCTTCGCTTTGTTTTAGATTTGAACTTGGCCTCGCGCTATCCCTCTTGATGGCCACAGTAGATGTCAGCTCTGCAGTCTCACTCAAAATCTTTCCTAACCCACCTTCCCTCTTGTTTTGTTTTGTTTTCTATGCTTATACTTGTAATTTTCTTATAATAGATAGCATTATTGTTAGCATTGAAGCTTCCCTTTAAAATTTATGTTCCTCAGAGATATTTTCTGGAAGTAGGTGGTTCTTAGTTTGAACCTGTTCCAAGATCCTACTTTCCCAGTTTGTTAAGGGATGAAATGTTGCTATCTATATGGCTCAGCACCCAGTCCTTTGGTGCTGGACTGTGGTAATGGTTATCTCCCCACACAATTGGAGTTTTGTCACACAAGGGAGAACAACTGATTACAACTGGTACGGCATTCTAGAATAATAGTAAAATGAGCAATAACAATAGCATCAAGGATAACACAAAACCTGACAAACTGTGGAGATTGGCCTATAGTTCCCCTTTTTGATGGGTCTTTCTCTGGTTTTGGTATGAGAGTACTACTTGCCTCTAAGAATGAGTTAGGGAAGACTGCTTTCATTTTCATTGAAGAGTTTGAGGAGTGTTCACATTAAATCTTCTCTTAATTTTTTGTAGAATTCAGACATAAATCCATCGGGACATGGGTTTTTCTTGATTGGTAAATTTTTAAACATGTTTTCAATTGCAGAAACCATATAGGTTATACAGATTTGTTATAACTCCTTGATTGAGACTTGGTAATTCATACATTTCTAAGAATTTATAAATTTGCTCTGTTTTTCACCCCATGTGAGTAGGTATTTATAATCTTTTGAGTTTCCATGGGATCTGTAGTAATTTCACCCTTTTCAAATATTGTTGAATGAATTTATGTTGTCTATTTCTTTTTCTTTATAAGGTTGGCCAGCGGCTTATCACTTTTATTTACTCATTCAATGAATGAAATCTTTGATTCATTGATTCTTTGTATAGTTTTCTTAGTCTCAGTTGCATTAATTTCTCCTCTGATCATTTTTTAATTTTTTTTTATTTTAAAGGGATTAAGACAAAAGAGGATGAAACAAAGAAGATCAGAACAGAACAGCGTAAGAAGTACAGCATTTCACCACAAGACAACCGGATATTAACAGTAGGTACCGTAATGTCTCTTTCATTGAAATAGTTGAGCAAACCTTCACAAACAATAGCATCAAACATAACAAAATAGTATAAAACCATTCAAGAGAATGAAAGTATTACAGGCCATTAAGAACCAAATAACTGAAAATGAATAATGGCTACTGTATTATCTCATTTTCCATAAAAAATTTATTGATACTATCACACATAATAAAATACAATAAGATAAAATATGATAGAACCAATGGAAACAGAAGAACAAAAACATGATAGTACTTCAAAGCAAGATGATATTAAAGCAGCAATGGCTATTATAATGTCTTGTTTTCTTCAAAATAGATGTTCATACCATCACAGACAATAAAATCAAACAACCCAGAATAAAACCATTCCAATTAATGAATGAAAACATTATAAGGCTTCAAAACAATATAATAGGGAATCCTGATTACTACATACTTTTATGTATTATTACCATTTCTTACACTAGGGAAACTATTCAGTATTTATACATGTGAGTTTGATTTATTTTGCTTATGAGTATGGTCTCAAGCTGCACCCATTCATTTATAAATAGCTCAATGTGATCATTCTTTATAGCTGAGTAGTACTCCACTGTATTAAAATACCACAACTTTTTTTATCCATTCCTCAGTTGATGGACACTTAGGTTGTATCCAAAATCTGGCTATTACAAATTGTGCTGCTATAAACATGGGTGCACATATAGCACTGTCTTATGATGTTTTCAGTTCTTCTAGGAATATGCCTAGAAGTGGAATAGCTGGAACAAATGGGACTTCCAAGCCCAGCTTTTGGAGGAGTTTCCAGAATGACCTCCACAGTGGTTGCATCAATCTACACTTCCACCAACAGAGCAGAAGAGTTCCTTTTTCCCCACATCCTCTTCAGCTTTTGTTGTTGGTGGTTCTTGATCTTGGCCATTCTTTCAGGAGTGAGATGGAATCTCAGTGTGGTTTTAATTTGTATTTCTCTAATTACTAATGATGGTGAACATTTTTTCATGTATTTATTTGCCATTTGTACTTCTTCATCTGAGAATTATGTATTCATCTCAGATGCCCATTTCTGGATTGAGTCTTTGAATTTTGGAGGTCTGATGCTTTTTTAGTTCTTTATATCTTTGAGACAGAAGTCCTTTGTCTGAAGGACAGTTCACTAAGATTTTTTTTCCAGTTTGTAGTTTTCTTTTCACTATGCTGGGGATTTCTTTTGAGTACAGAAACTTTTTAATAACATGTGATCCCAAATATTGATTCTGGGAAGTATTTCCCATGCTGTTTGATTTCTGCTTGTGAATTCCCTACCTACCCCTATGTTTTCAAGGTTTTTATGCATTTTGTCGTCCAATAGATTTAGTGTTCCTGTTTTAATATTCAGATCTGTTATCCATTTAGATTTTAATTTAGTACATGGTGATAGGCATGGGTCTAGTTTTAGTTTTCAACATAAGGAGAGCAGTGTTTCCAAAACCATTTATTAAGGAGACTGTCCTTCTTCCAGTGAAAATTTTTGACCCCTTTATCCAAGTTAAGGTGGTTGAGTGTGTTTGTAGTTGTGGTTGAATTTTCTAATCTATTCCATTGATCTTTGGCTCTGTTTTTATTCCAGTACCATGTTGATTTTACTACAGTTGCTTTGTAGTATAACTTCAAGTAAGGGATTGTGATGCCTCATGCCTTGGCTTTACTGCTTAGAACTGTCTTTGCTATTCTAGGTCTCTTCTGGTTCCAGATGAATTTTAAGTTTGATTTCTCTAGATCTATGAGGTTTGTTGATGGTGTTTGATTGGGATTGCATTGAATCTGTATAACAGTTTTGGGAGAATAGCTATTTTCACAATATTTATTCTTCTTATCCATGAACAAGGGAAATTTTTAATCTTCTGAGATCCTCTTCAATTTTTTTTCAGTGTATTATAATTTTCCCTATATAGATCTTTCACTTCTTTTTGAGAATAATTCCTAAATATTCAAATTTTTGGTTGCTAGTGCGAAGGGTGTGGCTTCTCTTATTTCTGTCTCTGTGATTTTTTGTTAATGTATAGGAATGCTATTGATTTTTGAGTATTGATTTTGTATCCAGCTACCTTTCTGAATTTATTTATTATATCTAAGAGTCTCTCAATGGAGTTTTGTGGGTCTTCTATGTAGAGTATCATGTCATCAACAAATAATGATAATTTAACTTCTTCTTTTCCTCTCCTACCCCTTTTATTATTTTCTCTTGTCTAATATCTCTGGCTAATATTTCCAGTACTATATTAAATACGAGCAGCAATGAGGGACATCCTTGTCTTGTGCCTGATTTTAAGGTAAAGGTCTTTAGTTTTTGGCCATTTACTATGATATTAACTGTTGGTTTGTCATAGATGGCCTTTATCATATTGAGGTAAAGACAATATATTCCAATTTTCTATAAGGTCTTATCATAAATCAGTGTTGGACCTTATCAAAAGCTTTTTCTGCATCTATAGAAATGACTGTGTGATGCTTACTTTTGATTTTATTGATATAGTGGATTACATTTATTGATTTACATATGTTGAACCACGCCTGCATGCCTGGGATGAACCCCACTTGGTCATGGTCTATAATCTTCTTGATTTGCTGCATCCTGTTTGCCAAAATTTTATGGAAGATTTTTGCATCTATGTTTATTAGGGAGATTGGCCTTTAGTTCTCTTTTCTAGTTGGGTCTTTCTCAAGTTTTTGTTCTAGAGTAATATTTGCATTCAGAAATGACTTAGAAAGAGTTGTTTCCCTTTCTATTACATTGAACAGTTTGAGGAGTGTTGGCATTATGTCTACTTTGTACGTCTTGTAGAATTCCGCAGTGAATCCGTCTAGGCCTAGGCTCTTTTTTGTAGATAAGGATTTAATTAAATTTTCAATTTCATTAATAGAAATCGGGTTATCCAGCAGTTTTACATCTTCTTGACCCAGCTTTGGTACTTCTTATGTTTCTATAAATTTGTCCATTTCTTCTGTGTTATCAAACCTATGAGAGCAAAGGTTTTCAAAATTGGTGTTGATGATCTTCTGTATTTCTACAGAGACTGTAGTGATTTTATCACTTTCATTCCTTATTGCATGAATGTGAAGTTTTTTTTTCTTTTTTAAATAAGGTTGGCCAGGGGCTGATCGATTTTATTTTTAGTCTTTCAGAAAACCAAATCTTTGATTCATTGATCTTTGGATTTTTTTCTCATTCTCTATTGCATTGATTTCTGCTCTGATTTTATAATTTTGTCCTTTCTTTTGGCTTTGGGCTTGACTTGCTCTTCTTTTTCTATATGTTTGAGGTGTAGTGTCAGTTTTTTTTTATTCATTCTTTTTTCCTGATGTGGGAACCCAGTGGAATAAATTTTCCTTTGAGGACCACTTTCATTGCATCACACACGTTCTGGTGAGTTGTATTTGTATTTTTGTTTTGTAGGAATTATTTAAATTCTTCTTTAATTTTGTCTGTCACCCACTGGTTGCTCAGGAGTGTATTATTAAATTTCCACCTGTTTCTTGGGTTTTTGCATTTTTTATCATTAATTTCTAGTGTCATAGCACTATGATCTGATAACATGCATGGGATAGATTCAGCTCATTTCATTTACTTAAATATGTTCTGTGGGCTAGTATATGGTCTATTTTAGATAGTGTGCTATGTACTGCTGAGAAGAATGTGTATTCTGATATTGTTGCATGGAACACTCTGTATATGTCTCTAAAGTCCATTTGTTCACAGGTGTGATTGAATTCTGTTATTTCTTTGATGATTTTCGGTCTGCTTGACCTGTCCCATTGTGTCAATGGTGTGTTAAGGTCTCCTGCTATAATTGTGTTAATGCTTATTTGATTTTTCATTTCTGTTAATACTTGCTTTGTATACCTGGGTGCTCTGGAATTTGGTGCATATATATTTAAGATTGTTATCTCTTCCTCTTGAAGTTTTCCCCTAACTAGTATGTAGTGACCTTCTTTATCTCTTTGGATCACTCTTGGTTTGAACTTCACATTGTCTGCAAACAGAATAGCTACCTCTGCTTTTTTGGGAGTGAGCGTTTCTTTTTCCATGAAGTACTCTTTTCCATCCTTTGAATTTCAGTTTATGAGTTTCCTTTTGGGTTTGATGGGTTTCTTGTAGACATCATATGGTAGGATGTTGTTTCTTGATCTATTCTGTCAGTCTCTTTCTTTTAATTGGTGGATTGAGACTTTTTACATTAATGGTTATAATTATTATATATTGGTTTATTGCTGAGATGTTATCTTTCTGTTGTTGCATCTTTACCTTTTCATTCTGTTTAATTGTCTTCCTTGCTTAGTGGCTTTTCCTATGCTTATCTAGAATATCTTTGCAGGGTTTGTTTTGTGATCACGAAGTTCTTCAGCTGTTTTTTGTTATGAAAGTATCTTATTTCTCCATCCATTTTTAAGGACAGTTTTGCAGGGTACAACAGTCTAGGTTTGAAGTCATTTTCCTTTAAGACCTGAAATACTTCACTCCATGCTCTTCTTGACTTCATTGTTTATGCTGAGAAGTCTGCTGTAATTCCGATAGGTTTTCCTTTGTAGGTGTCCTGTCTTTTCTCTCTAACAGCTACTAATTTTCTATTCTTATGTTTGATTTCTGGGATGGTGATTTTTATATGTCTGGATGCAGTTTTATTTTGGCTATGGCCATATAGAGTTCTATATGCTTCACTAATCCGAATGTCATTTTTTATTCTCATGTTTGGGAATTTTTCAGCTATTACTTCTGTAAATAGTCTCTTGATATCTTTTTTGTTGTCCCTTTCTTTTTCATTTATCCCTTTCAATCTTATCTTGTTTTTCTTTGCATCATATTTCAGCCGTTTAATTGTTATTTCCTGATTCTTTGTTATTTTTAAAAGATCTTTCTTTTCCTGTTCACTAGCTGCAATCTTGTCATCGAGTTCTGAAATTGTCTCCACTTTTCGTTGAGTCGGTTTTGATGACTTTAAATGGAATTTTTTATTTCTTGTATATTTCTTGGAATCTGCTTTGTGCATCCTGTTTATTTCTTATATTGTTCATCTGTGGATTCTGTCTTTTTATTTTATTCCTTTAAGTTTTAACTGCATTTTCTTTATATGTGTTCCACATCTATCTCATTACTTTTATCACTTCTTCTTTTACCTGGGAGATTATTTCTAATTTTAATTCCTTTAAATTGGAGTTGCTTCTTTATTTCAGTTGCTATTATTTTAGATATTTCTGTTGTATGGCATGTATTTTCTTCTATGTACATTACTCCTAGGCTTTCTTGGGATCTGCTGGAGGTTTGAGATTGCATTTTGGTCTTTTGTCTTGTAATTTTCCTATATGTCCGTGTTTCGAGTGATGTTCCAAATCTTCCCATGGTAGTGTTGGAAATTGCTTCTTTTGCCCTTGGCCCCTGGGACTGAATGCAGGTTTCTGAGCATGGTCCAGTCAGACCCACAGGGCCTCCCTTGCCACCTTTGATGCTAGATATGCTGATGTTCCAGGATGTTGGGTATGCTCCTAACCACTGTGGGTCATGGTCTATAGCTCTTTCTGGGAAATGATGTATGTGCTGGCCATCACATGCCATCAGCTCTCTTGATTGAAGAAGGTCACTGGACATGGTGTAGTCTGGCCACAAAACCTCCCAAGCTTAGTCTAGTGTGGCTGCAAGTTAGGCGGACACTTAACCACCTGGAGTGAGTTCTCAAACTCTTCCTGGGCTTGTGCTGATGTGCTGGAATCACCTAGGGCAGCCCCAGATCCCTAGGTTGAAAGAAGGTTGCTAGGATGTGGCCCAGCCAGGCTAGATACCTGTAAAGCCCAGTCTAGTGTGGCTGGACACTGGGTGGGTCCTTAATCACTGGGTGTGATGATGTTAATCTCTCACTGGGCTGGAACTGGTGTGCTGGAACTCACCTCAGGCAGCGCCAGTACCCTGGATTGCAAGAATGTCACTGAGCATTGCCCAGCCAGTCTACAAAATCTGCAGAGCCCAGTCTAGTGTGGCTGGAAGCAGGATGGGTCCTTAACCACTAAGAGTGAGAATCTTAAACTCTCCCGGGGCCCAAGCTGGTGTGCTGGAATTCACCTCTGTCATCTCAGTTCCCTGGATTAAGAGAATCTCCTCTAATATTTATAGTTTCCTCTGTTCTGTTTGCTTTGGGCTTGACTTGCTCTTCCTTTACTGGAAGCTTGATATGTAGCATTAGATTCTTTATTCATGATCATTATATTTTCTTGATGTGGCAATCTATTGCTATATATTTCCATCTTAGGTTTGCTTTCATTGTGTCCCACAAGTATCAGTATGTTTTTTCTGCATTTTCATTGAATTTTAGATATTGTTTAAATTGTTCCTTAATATTATCTGTAACCCATTGGTTGTTCAAGAGGTGGTTATTTGATTTCCATGTGTTTATGTAGGTTTTGCAGTTTCTTTGCAATTAATTTCCAATTTCAGTGCAATATGACCACATAATATGCATGGGATAATTTCAATCCCTTCATATTTACTTAATCATGTTCTAAGAGCTAATATATGATCTATTTTAGAGACTGCCCCACATGCAGTTGAGAATAATATGCATTGTGATAGGTGGAACAGTATAAATGTTTACTGTTCATTTATACACAGGTTTAATTCACTTCTGTTATGTCTTTGTTGACTGTCTGTCTAGTTGATCAGTCTTTGTGAAAATGGAGTATTAGTGTCCCCTCTTACAATTGTGTTTTTGCATATTTGATTTTTCATGTTTGTTAGTATTCATCTTATTTAGTTAAGAGCTCCTGTATTTGGTGCATATATTTTTTTGATTGTTAGCTCTTCCTCTTGAATTATCCTCTAACAAATGTGCAGTTACCTTCTTTAGGTCTTTTTGATCATTTTCAGTTTGCAGTTCACATGGTCTGCAAACAGAATAACTACCTTTGTTTATTTCTGGGTTCCTGTTGCATGGAATATTGTTTTCCATAATTTGACTATTAGTCTGCTATTAGTCTGTGAGTTTCCTTTTAAGTCAAGCATGTCTCTTGTATACAGAATATTGTTGGATCCTGTTTCTTGATCCATTCTATCAATCTAATTCTTTTAATTGGTGAATTGAGTCCATTTACATTGATAGATAAAATTGATATGTACTGGCTTAACTTTGTCATGTTATTTTCCTATTGTTGGTTTCCTGCTTTCCCTCCTCACTTTATTATTTGTCCTGTCTGGTGGTTTGTTTCTGTTGTTGTTCTGGGAATTTTAGTCATTTTCGTGTCTCTCTACTGTCTTTCATTTTTCTTTCTAGGATTTGTTTCGTGGACATGAATTTCTTCAGCTATTCTTTGCAATGGAAGTATCTTATTTCTACATCAATCTGAGTTGAAAGTTGTTTTTTTTTTTTTTTTCAGGGCTTGCAACACTTCACTCCAAGCTCGTTTTGACTTCAGAGTTTGTGCTGAGAAGTGATTCTAACAGTTTTCCTTGATAGGTAAGATGTGTTTTTTCTCTAACAACTTTGAGTATTCTATTTTTATGCTGAATTTCTGGAATCTTAATTATTATATGTCTGGGTGTAGATTTATTTTTGTTATCACTGTTTGACATTTTATATGCCTCACTAATTTGTATATCCAATTCTTTCCCCATGTTTGGAAAATTTTGTGTTATTACTTCTGTGAGTATTTTATTTTATGTCATTTGCATTGAGTCTGAATTTTCATTGATACCTTTCACTCATATTTCTTTACATCATCTTGAAGTTGTTGAATTGTTATTTCATGCACTTTTTTTATTTTTAAAAGTTCTTTCCTTTCATGATCACTAGTTGCAATCCTGTCTTCCAGGTCCAAAAGTCTACTTCAACTTCATTCAAACAGTTTTACCAGCTTTGGAAATTTTATTTTCTGGATTTCTCTTTGAATTTGTTTCTTGCATTGTTCTTTCTTTATTGTTCACTCAAGATTTCCATCATTTTCCCATGCTCCTGTACTTTTTTTTCATTTATGTTTTCTCTAGCTATGCTGAGAAGTTCAAGGTTGTCATTTCTTTCTTTATCTTAGAGATTATTTCTGATTTCCTTTATAGTCTCATGGATTTGTTTCTTTATTTCACTTACTATTTTTTCAGAAATTTCAGATGTATGACTTCTAATGTCCTCTATTTCAATGTATCCTGTACTAGTTCCTTAGAATGGATGTTTGAGATTGCGTTTTGCTTTTTTGTTTTGTCATTTTCACCTCTTGGGTTAATATTCTGGTCTTTCCAATTCCACTAGTTTCTACTGACCATTGTTTGTGTCTTAGGGCCCTACTGTACTCATCATGCTTTTCCAATTGCTTGCTACCACAATACGGGGGAGAGGCCAGTCACATGAATTCCTCCTGTGGGACCTGTTGGGTGAGTCTTATATTCTCCTTTAGCTAACTAGTCTAGGAGTATTGCTGTAAGGCAACCCTTAGCTCCTATTGTTACTTGTTATTGTTGCTTTCAGCTGTTTCAGGCTGCCAGATTTACCTGGCAATGCTATGCAACTCAGCTGGGATGCTGCTGTGTTACTGGGGTCTCATAAACCCTTGCAAGTTCCTACAGGTTGGGAAAGACCTTGTTGGTGCTCTACTCAGGCCACCCAGTGTTTTCTGTATGGAATAAGGACTCCTACTCTTGCTGGGCTTGCCAAGGTCCTACAGCTGGAGGTGGTAGGTTATGCTGCTGTTCTTGTTGACCCACTCAGGACCTCTATTTGACAGGGAAACTCAACACACTGTCACAGGCCCACTGAGGTTCTCTGTGTGGGGGAGAGTTTGCTGAGGTTTCCACAAGTCCACCAGGGTCTGCAGGTGGTGGATGAGGTTACTGATGATCCCGTTGGCTGCTAATGTCTTTGGGGTGAGGGAGAGTGTTGACCAGTGTTTATACTGTGTGGAGGTCCCCAAGATGAAAGAGGAGGTGCTACCAATGATCTCACTAGCTGCAGAGGTCTCTGGGGCGGAAGGGGAGATATTGATGATGATTCTATGGGTCAAAAGTCTATGTTCTTGCTCACAGTTGATAACCTCATATTATTCAGGAGGACCCTAACTGGATCATAGCTGTTTATGTTAATCAGATGTTCTCTTCCCCAAGAATTCTGAATGACTCTGAATACAAGGTTGCAAATAAAGACAGTGATACTAGGTCTAGAAGTGGAACCACATATTCAGTGGTTTTTATTAAGTATTTCAATGTTACAATAATCAAGTTTATATAATTAGGGCTCACCAGATTCTCAATGAGATTAAGCATTTTCCTTGTCATTCTAAATTTACTTTTTTTATTATTAATCACAAATTTTTAAATTTTTGTTAATATTTTCATATTTATTAAAATAAGATATTTAATTCAAGGTGAATAGTGGATAAAGTTAAAGAAATGAAAAGATCTTTTTTACCAACCAAAATGTTCATTAGAACTTTTATTTCTAAGCTGCTATACAATTGTGTTTATCAAATTTTTTATGTGAGGATCTATCTTGGAGAATTCCATTTGCAGTTTAGAATGAATATTGTGCTGTTGTTATATGGACTCCTCTGTAGATAATTGTTAGTTCTATTTAGTTTATAATATTATTTTAGTGTCCTGTTTCCCTATTGACTTTTTGAGCTTTTACTATACTTTCAAAAGTAGGTCCCTAAGTCTCCAACTATTAATACTAAATTATTTCAATCCAACTCACAACCTCATGCTTGCCAAGCAGGTGCTTATGCTGCTGAGCTAAATCCCTGGCTATACCTTTAATTCCATAAGATTTTTCTTTTACTTTGGAACTCTGTAGTTAGGTACATATATGTTTATATCTTCCTAATACATTAATATTGCTTTCAATACAGTGCATTTTACTGTCTCTAATGAAATATTTTTTATCTGTTAAGCTATCTTATGCATTTACTTGTATGCTATAATTTTTGGAATCCTTTACCTTTCAAATTATTTGTATATTTGGATCTACTGTGTGTTTCACATAGATAGGATATAAATATATTCCAACTTATTACCAGTTTTCAACCTCCATATTTTATTTAGACTGTTTGACCCATTTGTATTTAATTCAGTTACTGATATAATTTGATTTATATCTCCAATTTATCTTTTTTCTATGATTTTTACATTTTGTTCCATTGTTTCCTTTATTATTTACTGTGTTATTTTGAATATTTCCAAGTGTGACATTTTATTTTTTTTAGTAATCATTTTGTGATTAGTTTTAGTTGTTTTCTTAGTGGCTGCTCTAGGAATTTATATATATAGATATATAGATATATATAGATATATAGATATATAGATATATAGAGATAGATAGATCAATTAGAAACTAAATCATATATTAATTTTTCTGGTGTGAATGAAATATAATTCCTGTGTGCATTTTGTTTCTTCTGTTATTTCATGTTATATATATATATATATATATATATATATATATTCTTCTACCTATACATTAATTACGCAACATTAAACTATTGCAATTGTCACTGTCTGTATAAAATTTTGTGCCTCAAAAATTAAGTACATAAAATATTTACATTAGTAGCATTTACTGTATTATCCTTATTTACCACATCTATTTATCTTCACATTTTTCTCTGAATTCAAGTTACTATCTAGTGTCATTTTATTAGTGCAACAGACCTTTACTGCTTTAGCTCCTTTTGCCAGTTATTGTCAAATGTATTATAGGTTCATGCTATATGCTCTCTCTATGCATAGATCTTATATAATTTTTTGAGTGAGTTAGGAATAAAAGGAAGAAATACCCAATCACCCTATATTTTATATTGACATAATTGCTTTTACCAATAGTTTTACATTATTGTTTTAAGTACTGTAATTCTATTTACAAAAAAACTCACTTCAATGGAGACATGGAAGGTGTTTTTAGATCTAAAAGTTAACACTCATGTTAGAAACTTCTGATTTCTGTCAATTGTGAAGGAATTATTTGGGAGAATAAAAAGTGAGTACAATAAATTTTGGCACCATGAATAGGGTGTTCTTGTGACAATTCTTGACCTTGCAGCTTAAATATTTTGAAATTATTATGCAGGAGGAGTTTGGAAATGTTTGGAAGTGCTGGCTAGGGAAACTTTAAAATTCTGTAAGCTGAACTCAATGGAAGATTCTTCTCAGATCTGAGAAAACTGGAGTGACCATGCAAATTTGGACTGCACAGGTCTGACACAAGAATCAAGGACCTCAAAACAGCTGGATTAGGGGACAGATGTGTTATGCTTACAGGAAAATTTATCTTCACTTTGCCCATATACTGAGATCCATGTACTGAGACTTTGCAGCACACTGACATTTTTAGTAGTGCAAAAATTAACCTGCCTGAAGAAATTTCAACGTAGCCCAGTGTTCGAAGTTTGACAGTAGTACTTCTGGATGCTTTCTGTAAAGTAAATACTGATAATTAGGAGCAAAGTTTATTTGACATTTTTAATGTTTCACCAAAAAGGTTGCAATGTTGGATCTGTAAGGAGGATGGTTGCTGAAAAGATAAAACTATATAACTACTTTGTAAGAGAACAATAGAAAGCTGCCTTAAGGGCATAGCAGGAATCAGCCAGAACCTATGTTTCCCAACAACAAAGTTTCACAAGGGTAAAAATAAAGTCTTTTCAAATACTGCATTGAGAATTGCATCATAAGACAGTATGCTTGAGAAGGGCCATATAGGGAAGTTTTTCCCCTGCAATTTGGTTCATAGTTCCTAGCCATTAGGGCACTTGGAGACCTCTGTAGTCTTGATCTAAGTAGCTGAGGACATTGCTTGAGATAATGATAAACCTTGACTTCATGACATCATGCTGGTTTCGGGGACATGTGAAATACAATTGTGGGGTTAGGGAAACTTCCACCTATATTTCAGAGGAATTACGTGGAGGTCAGTCACTGTGCCCTGGAGAATGTAATGAGGGAAGCCGAATTTTAATCTGAAATGCAGTAGGAATCCAACATTTGAAAACAGTAGGCATATGGAACAGCTGATAAAGAAAGATAAACAGATTGAATATACATAACCCATGAGAGTTGCTGTCAGGGGATGAAAATAGCAATGCCAAGTGGGTGAAACCACACAAGTCTTTTGTATTTCACATCTTGCTACAACTTCTTCTAGGTGCTAAACCTGTAACCACAAGATTTATTCATTGTCCTTTTGAGTTTTGATCTTGCTTTTGTCTGATTCCTTACTATTCTCTTGTTTCTCCCTTTTGTAATGAGAATACTAACCTCATTTCAATGTATGCTGGAATTATTTAACTTCATGTTTTTTAAAGGCCCTCATGGGTAAGTTTGCCTTGAATGTGGAGAAAATTTGAGTATAGCTTTAAAGATGCTGAAACTGTTAAGACTTTGCCAAATCTCAGAGATGGCCTACATTTATTTTGTAAAACAAGTTGGATATAAGTCTTTTGGGAGCCAGGGTTGAAATGTTACAGTGTAAATCTAAAATGTGTCCTCACGTGCTCATATGTTCAGAGGTGGTGCTTTTGGAAAGTAATTGACCCTTAGAGGTGGTATATTAATTAGTGATATAATTCATCTATGAATTTGTACTTGAATACTGTTAGGAAACAACGACATGGTTAAAAGAGGCAAATCTTTCTACATGAACTGGATATTTTCTGATCATCATGATGTGAGCAACTTCTTCACTATGCTCTGTTGCTGTTCTGTTTCTTCTTGGAGCCTGTTATGGATTAAAAACTGATGTTCAACTTAACACCAGCTGAATTAAATCAGCATGGTGCTGAGTATAGGTAGTCCACCTGAGGAAAGTTGCCAGCATAAATATGAGACAAGGAGAAGATGAGTGAGGCATTGTGGGTTCCTCTAAGTGTTGCTGTTTGAGCTGCTTTTTCTCCTGGAGGAGCTCTTCATCACTAGCTTCCCCAGTGTGAGTTCGACCATTGTCATGGGCGGCGCTTGTAATTTTGTTGGTGAGAGTGGCTGTGGTTCACTTTGGGCGAGCTCTGGTCTTTGCATCAAGTATCACTTCCTGGTTCTGGAGGGGAAGGCATGTGCCACTTAATCTCCAGGAGAAACTTGTCATGCTGGCTTTCTGGCATGTGCTTGACTGTTCTTATCATTGGAGAAGCTCGGGACATCTGTGCTGCTGAGGATGGCTGTGGTGTTTTTCAGGACGGCCCTAGTCTTTATGTGACTTCTTGGCTCCAGTGTAGAACCCTCAACCTCCCAGCAAAGCTCCTTTACGCCACTGGCACATACTTTCTAGCTTCCACCACCGAACTTCGGGCCTTCCCAGCATGGATCCATAAAACAGACTGGTGTGAGTCCTTCTTGTGGGATCTAGACCTCCAGCTGGACTTGTGGGAGGCATTGTCATGGGTCAGTCTTCATCTGGACTCATGAAGGATATTGCTGTGGGATTTAGGCCCTTGGATGAATATTCTGTTTTTAGTGTTGTGGATAGAATCTCCTGCACTTTCTTGTGCTAACTTTGGGTGAGCATCATAAAATAATATTATAAACTCTGTGTCCTGATTCTAATTTTTCTCCTTACCACGCCTGACTAAAATCAAGCCAGACAACTATTAAAGTTGTAAGCCAAAATAAACATCTACTCCATTACATTCCAAGTGCCAGATTTTGTTTTCTAGTGATGGGGAAATGATTAACATGTTGTTAGTGAGACTAATGAGGCTAATATATTTGACACTTATAAACTCCTAGTCATATGTCTCATTCCAAAAGCTGGGAATTTCAGTCCACCTTCTCTCTGCAACTCCACATCTAACATTCTAATTTTTCTTACATATGGCTAACTGGTGCCTTAATTTTTAAATTGAAATGAATTAAAGTGTGGATCTTCTGAGGAGATTTTGAAAAGTAAGCAGTGGCAGTGAAATTTCCTTGAAGATGTGGGTGTAGAAGTTCACCTGCCTTCTGTCCAGCCTGTCTCTCTAGTGTTCCTAGTTGACAGATGGGCTTCAGCTCTAGGAGATCTTTCCCTGTTTGTATGGCAGAAGGTGGTTCAGCTGAAGTAATTAACATCACTGTAGATTTTTTTTTTTAAAGACAGGAACTAAATTATTACCAGGCAGGCTCTTCAGAAGGGACATTCCCTCAGTCAATGTCTATATTCTTCAAAGAGTTAGTTTTAAAACTAGGCATCATCCTATTTCTAGCTATGCATTTATCTCCCTATCTACTAATCTATTAATATATCTAACCCGATTCTTATCTATCTTTGTGTGTATGTGCGCGTGTGCAAGAAGGTTTTTTTTTTGTGTGTGCAGTAGTGTGAAACAATTTCTTTTATTTTATTTAAAAAAGATTAAGATAAAAGAGGACATAACAAAACAGGTCAATTTTGGCAACATACTGTTTCATCACAAAACAACCTGACATAACAATAAGTGCCACAGTGTTTATTTCCTTGAAATATTTGAGTATACCTTCATACACTATAGTATCAAACAAAAAAGATATTGTAAAATATTGAAGAGAATGAAAGTATTACAGGGTATTCAGAATCAACTAACAGAAAATGAACAATGGTTACTATATTATCTCCTTGTCCATAAAAAATTCTCTTTATACTATCACATATAATAAGATATAACGTGATAAAACCAATGGAGACAGAAGAACAAAAACTTGGAAGGACTTCAAAACAAAATGATATTAAGTCAGTACTAACTATTACAATGTCTTGTTGTCTTCAAAATAGCTGTTCATACCATCACAGACAATAGAATCAGACAACCCAGAATAAAACCATTCCAACTAATGAATGAAAACATTATAAGGCTTCAAAGCAATATAATGGGGAATCATGATTATGACATACATTTATGTATTATTACCATTATGTACACTAGAGAAACTATTCGGTATTTATACATGTGAGACTGATTTATTTTGATTATGGTCTCAAGCTGTGCCCACTTATTTATAAATATCTCAATGTGATCATTCTTTATAGCTGAGTAGCACTCCATAGTATAAAAATACCACAACTTTTTATCCATTCCTCAGTTGATGGACACTTAGGTTGTTTCCAAGATCTGGCTATTACAAATTGTGCTGCTGTAAACACGGGTGCACATATATCAGTGTGGTATGTTGTTTTCAGTTCTTCTGGGAATATGCCTAGAAGTGGAATAGCTGGAACAAATGGAACTTCCAATCCAAGCTATTTGAGAACTATCCAGACTGACCTCCACAATGTATGCAACAGTCTAAACTCCCACCAACAGTGCAAGAGAGTTCCTTTTTCCCCACATCCTCTCCAGCATTTGTTTTTGGTAGTTTAATTGATCCTGGCCATTCTTTCAGGAGTCAGATGGAATCTCAGTGTGGTTTTAATTTGCATTTCTCTAGTGAGTAATGATGATGAACATTTTTTTCATGTATTTATTTGCAATTTGTATTTCTTCATCTGAAAATTATGTATACCCATTTTTAGATGCCCATTTTTAGATTGGAGTTTTGAATCTTGGGGGTCTGATTTTATAAAATTCTTTTTTTTTAATTTTAGTTAAGAGGAAAAAGAGAAAAACACAAAACAAAACAAGGCAGTGTAAGGGTACACATAATACAGAACTACAAAAAAAAAAACAGTAAGAAATCACCTGTTAATAGATTACGTATTATCATCTTAGAAATAGTTGCTCAAATCACAGTATCAAAGAATTCTTAATAGGTTTTAGATAGAAGTCCTTTGTCTGAGGGACAGTTTACTAGGATTTTTTCCTAGTTTGTGGGTTTTCTTTCCACTATGCTAGAGATTTCTTTTGATGTGCAGGAACTTTTTATAAGACTTAATCCCAGTTATTGATTCTGGGAAGTATTTCCCATGCGGTTTGATTCCTGTTCATGAATTCTCTACCTATCCCTGTGTCTTTAAGTTCTTTACCCAATTTGTCTTCCAATAGATTTAGTGTTCCTGTTTTAATATTCAGATCTTTGTTCCATTTAGATTTTAATTTACTACAGGGTAATAGGCATGGGTCAAGTTTTAGTTTTTGGCCTATGGAGAGCCAGTTTTTCCAAAACCATTTATTAAAGAGATTATCATTCTTTCAGTGAACAGGTTAGGCCCCTTTATCAAAGATAAGGTGGTTGAGTGTGTTTGTAGTTGTGGTTGTACCTTCTAATCTATTCCATAGATCATTGGCTCTGTTTTGATTCTGAACCATGTTGATTTTACTACAGTTGCTTTGTAGTATAACTTCAAGTCAGGGATTGAAATGCCTGCTACCTTGCCTTTGCTGCTTAGAACTGTCTTTGCTATTCTAGAACTCTTCCGGTTTCCAGGTGAATTTTAGGAGTGATTTCTCTATATCTATGAGGTTTGTTGATGGTGTTTTGATTGAGATTGCATTGAATCTGTATAAAAGTTTTGGGAGAATAGCTATTTTCACAATATTTATTCTTCCTATGCATGAGCAAGGGATGTCTTTCCATTTTCTGAGATCCTATTCAATTTCTTTTTTCAGTGTGTTATAATTTTCCCTATATAGATCTTTCACTTCTTTTGTGAGAATAATTCCTAAATATTTCATTTATTTGGTTGCTAGTGTGAACTTATTTCTCTCTATGTCATTTTGTGTTAATGTATGGGAATGCTATTGATTTTTGTGTATTGATTCTGCATCCAGTTACATTACTGAATTTATTTATTATATCCTGGAGTCTTTCAATGGAGTTTTGAGGGTCTTCTATGTTGACTATCATGTCATCCACAAATAATGATAATCTAACTTCCTCTTTTCCTATCTTTATCTCTTTTATTTCTCTCTCTTTTCTAATTGCTTTGGATAGTATTTCCATTACTATATTAAATAGGAGTGGTGATAAGGGAAATCCTTGTCTTGTGCCTGATTTTAAGGTAAGGACTTCAATTTTTGGCCATTTAGTGTGATACTGGCTGTTGGTTTGTTATAGATGGCCTTCATCATATTGAGGTAAAGACCATCTATTCTAAATTTCTGTAAAGTTCTTATCAAGAATGAATTTTGTACCTTATCAAAGGCTTTTTCTGCATATATAGAGATGATCATGTGATTCTTACTTTTGGCTTTATGATTTGGTGTATTGAATTTATTGATTTACATATGTTGAACCATCCCTGCATGCCTAGGATGAATCCCACTTGTTCATGATGTATAATCTTCTTGATGATTTGCTGCATCCTATTTGCCAATATTATTTTGAGGATTTTTGCATCTGTGTTCGTTAGGGAGATTGGCCTGTAATTCTCTCTCTCTCTCTCTCTCTCTCTCTCTCTCTCTCTCTCTCTCTTTCTTTTTTTTTTTTTTTTTTTGTAATTCTCTTTTACAGTTGGTTCTTTCTCAGGTTCTGGTACTAGAGTAATATTTGCTTACAGGAATGACTTAGGAAGGATTGCTTCCCTACTGATTTCACTGAAGAGTTCGAGGAATGTGGGCATTATGTCTTCTTTGTATTTTTTATAGAATTCTGCAGTGAATCTGTCTGGGTCTGGGCTCTTCTTTGTAGGAAACGACTTAATTACATTTTCAATTTCATTAATAGAAACTCGGTTATTCAACAGTTTTACATCTTCTTAACTTAGCTTTGGTACCTTATAGGTTTCTAGGAATGTATTTCTTCTGTGTTAACAAACCTACGATAGTAGACATTTTCGAAATAGGTGTTGATGATCTTCTAAATTTCCACAGAGTCTGTAGTGATTTCACCTTTTTCAGTCCTTATTGCATGAATTTGAGATTTTTATTCCATTTTTAAAATAACTTTGGCTAAGGGCTTATCAATTTTATTTATTCTTTCAGAGAAACACCTCTTTGATTGATTCTTTGGATTGTTTTCTTAGTCTCTATTGCATTAATTTCTGCTCTGATTTTTATAATTTCCTCCCTTCTTTTGGCTTTTGGCTTGACTTGCTCTTCATTTTCTAGATGCTCGAGCTGTAGCATCAGGTGACTTATTTGTATTCATTATGTTTTCCTGATGTGGGTACTCTGTGCAAAAAATTTTCTCTGAGAATGGCTTTCATTGCATCCCACAGATTCTGGTAAGTTGTATTTGTAGTTTCACTGGCTTGTAGGTATTGTTTAATTTCTTTAATTTCCCCTGTGACTCACTGATTGCTCAAGAGTGTGTTATTCAATTTCCATGTGTTTGTGGAATTTTTGCAGTCTTTTATCATTAGTTTCTAGTTTCATGGCCCTTTGGTCTGATAACATGCGTGGGATAATTTCAACTCTTTTGCATTTATTTACATATGTTCTCTGTACTAATATATGGTCTATTTTAGAGAATGTTCCATGTACTGCGGAGAAGAATGTGTATTCTGATGTTGTTTGATGGAACACTCTGTATATGTCTATCATGTCCATTTGTTCACAGGTGTGATTCAGTTCTGTAATTTCTTTACTGATTTTCTGTCTGGTTGATCTGTCCCTTGGTGTTAATTTTGTGTTAATGTCTCCTGTTATAATTGTGTTATTGCTACTTTAGTTTTTCATTTCTATTAATACTTGCTGTATGTAACTGGGTGCTCTGGAATTTGGTGCATATAAATTTAAGATTGTTATCTCTTCCTCTTGCAGTTTTCGCCTAACTAGTATGAAATAATCTTCTTTATCTCTTCTGATCTTTCTTGGTTTTAAGTTCACATTGACAGAATGGCTCCCCCTGCTTTTTTGGGTGTTCCTGTTGCATGAAGCATCTAGTTGTTTTTATGTATAGGTTTTTGGTATATGCTTTGTCATATAGCTGAACAAGCTGAATATATATATATATATATATATATATATATATATATATATGCTGAAATACAGTTGCATGAAGCATCTAGTTGTTTTTATGTATAGATTTTTGGTGTATGCTTTGTCATATAGCTGAACAAGCTGAAATATATACATATATATATATATATATATATATATGCTGAAATATATGTAATATATGCCAGCTGAAATATATATATAATACATGCTTTGTATAATTATATATATAATATATGCTTTATATAATTATATACAATATACTCTTTATATAATTATATATATATATATATATATATATATATATATATTTTTTCCTTTTTAGTGCTGGAAATGAACCCTGGTCCTAAGCCCTTTGCCACTGAGAAAATTCCTCTGCCTTGTCATTTGTATATATAATTCTGTAATTGTGTATTCAAATTAATTGTTATTTCATTTTGCTTGTTCATGTTCTTTCTTCATTTCACATGTCCTTCATTTATGTATGGGAGTCAGAGAGGGAGAGCGAGAGATAAGGAGAGGTAGATTTCCTCTTGAAAATTCCCTTCCAGCTTGTTGTTATCAAAACAACTATTAAGAACAGGATCTGAAAGAGTTGTCGAAACTGTGGCTTACAACAAATCAAAAATCTATTTGTATGTGGATCTTTATGAGTGGATAAACTGATAGAATTGGAGCTAAAATAATTAGCTGAAAATGCTAAAGTTATTTAAAAATATACAGTAGTTTATTTTTAATATTCTAAAACTCGATGTAACATCAATTTCTAAGCTAGAACTTTCCTTATGGGGTGAATAATTAAGAATTTCTAGTGATGATTTAAGTAAGTAACTGGTTGTTTGCATCATTTTTGTTTGGTGTGGCGAGTCAGAAATGTCTTCATGTGGGGACTCATATCTGAGAGCAAACGTTGGACCTGATACCAAGCTGTTTTCCTGAACCTGTAATCACTTTCTAAACATTCCTGAGCCTCAGAAGAACACAGGGTGGGGGTGAGGGTTGGGGATTTAGCTCAGCGGCATAAGTGCTTGCCTTGCAAGCAGGCAGTCCTAAGTTCGATCCCCAATACTGAGAAAAAAGAAAAAACAGACAAAAAAAAAAAAAAAAAAGAAGAAGAAGAACACAGGAAAGTGCATTATGGAGCCCTGCTGTGAATAATACTGAAGATTTTCATTAAAATTTCAACTCCTTGTTTTATGAGACTGGGGACACAACCCCTCAGTCAGTATCCAGGAAAGGACTATCATCCTTTTACCCTTTCACCCTAGGGTTAGGCAAGCCATGTGGGCAGATGAGGTCTTCATCCCAGAATCCTCTTGGAGATAGTCTATTTTGAAAAGCCACGCAGGAAAGAGCAATGGTTTGTCCCTAGCAGTACGGGGAGTCTTCAAGAGTCCAAAGGAATTGTTGGTTTCTGTTAAAGGGTGGCTCAACCCTGGGGTAACTGACCCTTATCTCGCTCTAGCAGGTGTCACAATTCAAACGAGGGGCAGAGGACAACATCTTTGCCCCACTGGCTGTGGAAGCCAAGCCACACCCTGTGCACCGCACCCCAAGCTTACTGGACCCGCAGGACCCAGTGTACATCCCAAGCCCAAGTCCGGCCAAGGCAGACCCAGGTTCACCTTCAGGTGAGTGCTGGCCCAGGAGAGGGAGGGAACAGAGGGGCAGGATGGGAAAGGGGATGGCTTTCCTGAAAGGGAAGAGTGTGAGGTCTGTCCTGTGTTTTTGCATGGACTAAGCAGCAGGGCAGAGGGTATCCACAGGGCCTACAGAGATGAGGAGGCCAGGGGATACTGGAAAGGTTTTCAGGCTGTGGTACAACAGGAGAGTTTGTGGGCAACCCGGAAAACATAGCGTGAGCGACTATTAATATAATGCAAGTACAGCACAGATGCTTCCTGTCAACCAGTGGAAACTGCTCTTTAGGTGTTCTTTAGATGTTTTTATGACTCCTCTCGACTATTTTTAAAAACTTTTTAAAAAATCAGTTCGTGTTGAGCTCTGCCTCTGAGTCCTGGTGTCCAGAGATCAGAGCCCTTGGGGATCTGAACCACTGTTGAGTCCAGTGAGTAAATTTGGGCCGTGTGTGGCAGGAAATGTTCCTGGGGTTTGTGTACATTTTGTTAGAAAACAGCATGTTGCTGAATAGAGATTACTGTGTCTGTTGCCTCTCACAGACTCCTTTGAAAGTGAGTACAAAATAGAAATTGGCAGTTCTGTGTGTGTGTGTGTGTGTGTGTGTGTGTGTCTGTGTGTGTGTGTGTGTGTGTGTGTGTGTCTGTGTGTGTGTGTTTCTTGAAATGATAAGGCAGTACAACTGATTCTGGATTGGGTCACTTGATAAGGGAAAGCCTCTTGCATTCCTGAAAATGTGTGCAGATAAACATAGTTGATGTAGGCTCAGGAAAATCTATACAGAAGGAAAGCTACCACATTTGATGGATAAAATTTGCCAACAATAGTATTTTGAAGGAATGGAGCAATCAGTAGTCTTTTCCTTTCCTTTCCCTTCCTTTCCTTTCCTTTCCTTTCTTTCTATCTATCTTTCTTTTTCTGTACTGGCAATTGAACTCATGACCTTATACTTACCAGTCAGGCACTTGTGCTTGTGAGCTAAATCTCTGGGCTAGTTATGTTTTCTTATCCCAGAATATGAACATTGTCCACATATTTGGTTATTTTACTCAGTTACTGATGTCCTCCTTGTATTTTCTGGTGGATAGTTGAATTTTAATAATCAATTATAAAAATTATCAAATTATTATAATTTTAATTAAAATAGTATTTTAAGCAATCAATACAAAATGGTATTTTACGCAATTAATACAGCATAGTATTTTAAGCAATGGATACAAAGAAGACAAACTCATTAGACTGTAATTCTCTCAGTGCTTGTAATATTACATATTTTGGTTCTTTGCATAATAGTACCAATAGAAAACTTCTTCCTTTTTTCATAAAAGCATACAGATTCGGGGGCTGGGGGTTTAGCTCAGTGGCATAAGCGCCTGCCTTGCAAGCAGGCAGTCGTGAGTCCGATCCCTGATACCGATAAAAATTAAAAAGACAAAAAAAAAAAAACCCAAAAAACAAAAACAAAAAAAAACATACAGATTCATAGTAAAAGAAAATGTTAGGCATTGTTGTCCTAGGTCTTAGATGTTATTCAATATTCCCCTCCTTTTGCATCACAGAATATTAAAATATCACACATATATGCAAAATGTATTTCTGAATTTAGCATCATTAAGTAATTGCACATTATGTAATATTTTAAGTGATCCTAGCATAATAAGAGGAAGAGAAACTGTAATCTAGCATGGAAAGATGCCAAGAAGGAGCGTATTAGAATGGGCATCAGTGGATCAAAGAGTCATCTCTGCCTAAAAAAATTTGCATCCTAAATAAAAGGGAAATACCAGTCATACAACTTGGAGACAATAATGAAAAAATGTTGACTATTCAGTGAAGCTTTTCCTGATTTATCTTTGAGGAAACTACTTTGTACATCTATCACACAGGGATGCAGAGGAGACTGAAGAATGGAATGGGAGAGAAGCCTCAGTTCTGCCCCATAACACACAGCAGTGCCTGGGCTCCTGTGCATTTTGAGAGAGCTCATGTTGTTGTCATCATTATTAACCTAAGTGTTCTGAGACACATTAAGACCATAAGACTCGGGTCTAAAGCATCCTGAACAGTTGGCTGAACCTGTTGTAGAGACTCTTGTTGTTTTGGGTCCTACCTAAAACTAGTGCTTTCCTAGTAACTCCATAAATGGGCTGGAGTAAAACAGGTAAATGAGGAATGTGTTGCCTCTAAAAGCCAAATAGGGTTACTAGGCTTTGTGCTACGTTTTGATTGGGAGGCAGATGCCAGAATTTATACTTCACCTTAGAAGAAATGTCTATTCATACACTATGGGACTCCTTCAAATTTCACTGAGGTACAGAGACCTTGAATTTTAGTTGGATTTATTTTCCATCTTTTGACACACAAAGGCTTTCCTATCATGTCTAGCGTGGTTGTTGCCTCATACTCACTTGGTCCATTTAGTATATATCATCAATATAATGGATCACAGTGAGTCCTTGTGGGTGAGGAAGATATCTTGAACAAAGTCACAACACTGAGCTGGAGAGTTAGTATAACCCTAAGGTAGGACAATGAATGTGCATTGTTGGCCTTGACAACTGAAAGCAAATTGTCTCAGGTCAGCCTTATGGATACAGACAGGGAAAAGACATTTCAAAATCAATAGCTGAATACCAGGTACTAGGAGATGTGTTAAGCAAGGAAACCACACCTGATACAACAACTGCAAATGGAATCCAAGTGCTTGATAGTAGCACAAGTTTCTGAAGTCCCTCCAAAGATGTGATATGTTTTTGTTTTACTATTTTCCTAGGCAAAAGCAAGTATAGTGGTTTCCAATCATATTTGCCAAACATAATACCCTCACATTAACATTTAGGGAACCAAGGTGAGGATTCCACTAACTACTAATATTATTTAAGCCAATTATGCATTCTGGAATCAGGGAAATAACTAGAGTATGGTCTTGGAGACCTGCTGCATCTGCTGTGAATTGACCTTTGTTGAAATTCCATTAACTACCTAACGTTTATAGGCCCCTACTCTTAATGGAATCCTACAATGATGATTGGATCTTTTGGAAAGTGTTAGCTCAAAACCAGTGTGTGGTAATCATTGAAATTTCTGATCATTTCTCTTCTCCAGATGTACAGCTATCATGTTAACAGGGCTTAGGTACTTTTGGGGAAGTTGAAATTGTTTTTTAAAAAGCAGAATATTTTGTATTTTGCTCCTCCTTAAAAAAATTTTGGTGCACTTCCAGGCATACACATACATCCCCACCAAAATTGAGACCATTTACATACCCTCAGTCCATTGAATGAATGTGTGACTGGGTTCTCTTGAGGAAAGATACTGGTATACTAACAAAACTTAGCCTTCCTTCCTCTCATACTTCTCAACTTCCCAAACATACATAAGCCCTGGTATCATGATAACTTATTTACCTAATCCTCTCACATTTTTAGAAGCATCTCAGTCACTTTCCTCATAAATATAACTGACTTTTCTTCAGTTTCCCTACATATGAAACTTAATAATTGCCTGTTTTTGCCTTTGATTTCACATATTTTCATAGGTTGTAGCTGCTATAGAAGTAATCTTTCTTCTGGGGTTTTACCAGAATCCTAATGACTTTTGAGGTGTAGATAATATGCTAAGCATGAGTGAGCCTGGGATTCAATGTACACCAACTCCAAATAAAATTCTTAGGAAACTTTTGTGCCCTTGCTGTGGGAATGAGATGCCTTCTCCTACTGGAGTTCTATGCCTCACCACACTCATAGCCACCTTTCTGTGGTGGAAGAAAGTAGTACTATGGGCAGCACATTTCACCATCCTCAGCTGTGTCTGAGAAACCAGATGCCCTTTCTGATATCCTCTTTCTAGAAGGCTTCATGCATGCCAGTGCACCACCACAGAACACAGAGATAAATCAACTCCCAGGAGTGCTTCCCTACAGGGGAAGAGTTCAGACACTATCTTTTTCTTAGATCTTGCATTGTCCCAGGAGCCTCTTATGTGATCTCCATTGCCTTTTGATACCCAAAACCAATGACAGAATTATCCTTCTGAACATGATTGCATATGTCATGCCTTTACTCAGATCTTTCTGGTGCCTCCTTCTCTCATTCAGTGTCAAATCCAAGTTCTTTATAGTGGGCAGTAATAGGCTTTGCCTGAGAGGTACTTCCTCTGACACATCACCTGTCATTTTGCCCTCCTGTACTGCTCGGGCTCCCTGCCCTCTTTCCTGTGACTTAGATTCAATCTATGGTCACCCTCAGGTGTCATCTTTGCAATATCACTGGGAAGCTTTCCTAGCATACCTGTCCTCTTATTTATTTATCCATTTCTATGTTGACTGATGTTTCCCCAGGTAACCACATGACTGTGATGATTTCACTTGTAAATTTGTGTGTATGCAAATGTCTGCCACCTTTAAATCTTGTTTATTGTCAACTTTGTTCTTTGCTGTACAAAGTACCCAATACTTAAAACTTTGAGGAGTTAAAAATTTATTTCAGCTTACACTTTCACATGAGTTAGTCCAAAGTCTACTGGATTTAAGGCTAAAATCTCATGGAAGTAGAAATCTTATTTAATGGCATATGGCAGAGTACAGGAGGAAAAGTGCCAGTAAGGGATATATCATCCAAAGTCATGCCCTACTTCCTCTACCTAAACTCCATTTCATAATAGTGCATTTGACAGTGAACTTTAGCATATTATTCCACTGATGCAAGATTTCAGTATATCTCTTACTTAGGTTGACAACTAAAATTACATGACACATGTATATACCTTGCTATATTGACACTTCATTACATCACGTTAAGCCATGTTCAATCTTGAAATAAACACGGTAATAAAGTGGTGCAAAGTAACAAGTTGGACACATAACAGATCAAAGATGGGCTTGTGCCCTTTAGGACTTGAAAAAGAAAGCTTTAGTAAGTATAATCTTACATACACTATAAAATATATTTTAATATGCAATTCCCTGACACTTATTTTCCTGACTTTTATGAATTTTGTGTTTTACAGAATCTGGTGTCTATAATCCAGTATACACTGGATTATAGATAAAGAATATGGTCAGGGAAACAATGTTTCGCCTTGGAAATTAACCAATATGGAGTATGAATGACTTAGTTCCCATGAAAATTCTCTACATAACATGTGAGAATTATTTTAGCAGAGGATGGATACAGTTTTGCCACATTGATTGCTTGAAGGCACAAACTCCAAGAGGTCCATCATGATAGTGCCTTAGAACTGATTTTATTTTTTAAAAGTTGACAGTAATAATTTTAAAAATAAAAATTTATTTTTCTGAATGCATAGTATATCTGAAGTATCTGTGCCAAATTGCCCAACCCTGAAATTATATAAAAATGAAAATATGTATTAATGTATGCACTTGTATAAATTTAAAATTATAAATATATATTTGAATTTTATAGGCTTTAAACAAGAGATGAATGTGCTTCTCCTACTCAAGCTTTAAAGAATTTTGCTATTCTAGGTCTCTTCTGGCTCCAAATGAACTTTGGGGATGTTTTCTCTAGTTCTGTGAGGTATTAATGTTATTTTGATTGGAATTGAATTAAATCTATGCAACAATTTTAGGAGTAGGGCCATTTTCACTATGTTGATTCTTTCTACCAAAAACTATGTGATAGCTTTTCATTTTTTATATCCTGTTTGACTTTCTTTTTCAGAGTACTGTAGTTTTCAGTGTAGAGAACATTTACTTTGTTAGGTTTATTCCCATGTATTTCATTTTTTTGATGGTATTGCAAAAGGGGTTGTTTGCTTAATTTCTATCTCTGTGAGTCTATTAGTGGTGCAGTGGGATTCTATTGATTTTTGACTGTTGACTTTGCATGCAGCTACACAAGTGAATTTGATTATTAAATCTACAAGTCTTTTGGTGGAGTTTTTGGGTTCTTCTGTGTAGAGTATCATGTCATCTACAAATAATATTAACTTCTTTTCCTGTCTTTATTGATTTTGTTTCCTTTTCTTGTCTACCTGCTGTGGCTAATATGTTTAGAACTATATTGAATATGAGTGGTGATAATGAACATCTTTGTCTTGCTCCTTATTTTAGAGTTAAGGTTTTCAGTTTTTGTCCATTTAGTATGATGTTGGCTATTGGTTTTTCACAGATGGCTTTTATCAATTGAAGTAAAGACCATCAATTACAATTTTTGTTAGGGGTGTTATCATGAATGAGTGTTGGGTTTGTCAAATGGTTTTTCTGCATCCTTTGAAATGATCATGTGATTTTGGTTTTAGGTCTGTTGATATAGTGTATTATATTTATTGATTCAAGTATGTTGCACCTCTGGGATGAATTCTACGTAATCTTGTTGCATTCTGTTTTCCAGCATCTTATGAGGAGTTTTTCATCTCAGTTCATTAGGAAGATTGGCTTGTAGTTCTCTTTATTGGTTGGGTCTATCCCTGGTTTTGATATTAGAGCATATATACTTGCTTCCAGGAATGACTTTGGGAGTACTGCTTCAATTTTACTTCCATTAAAGAGTTTTTAACAGTAGTGCTATAATATATTCTCTAAATTTCTCATATAATTCAGTGTTGAATTCATCAGGACCTGGGATTTTCTTTTTTGTAAGTTTTTAAATACATTTTCAATTTTATTGACTGAAACTGCGTTATTAAAATGCTTGTAAGTTTTTAATTCAACTTTGGTAATTAATTTGTATCTTGAAATCTGTTCAATTCTTCTGGCTTTTTTTTCATATTGTTAAAGTAGAGGTCCTCAATTCATGTGACTAAAATAAATGTTCTCAAGGCAGATGTTGTTGATCTTCTGGATTTCCACAGGATCCATTGGGATTTAACTGTTTTCATTCCTAATTTCATGAATTTGAGTATTTTCTTTTTTGTGTAAGTTTGGCTAAGAATTTATTGATTTTATTTAACCTTACAAAGAACCAACACCTCCATTCATTGATATTTTACATCATTTTCACAATATTCAATTGCAATAATTTCTGCTCTGATCTTTATAATCTTCCCATATTGTATGAGCTTCAGATTTGACTTGATTTTCTTTTTACTAAAATTTGTAGTTCAACATTAGGTGATTTGTTTAAGCTCATACTATTTCTCTTATATGAGAGTTAGTCACTATTAATTTCTCTCTTAGAACTGCTTTGATTGTATCTCATAAGTCCCAGTATTATCATTATCAGTTTTATCATTTAATTGTAGATTATTGTTTTCTTCTTTAATTTAATCTGACCATTGAACATTTGGTTTTGTATTAATTTTCATGTGTGTTTGGAGTTTTGTGATTTCTTTTGTTGTTGATTTGAAATTGTACTGCACTATGGTCAGATGCATGGGAGAATTTTCATTACTTTTCATTTACTTAACTATGTTGTCTGGATTAGGATGTAGTCTATTTTGGAGAATGCCCCCTGTATACTGATAATAATGTGTATCTTGATGTTGAGCATTGAACACTCTGTAGATATCTACTAAATGCTTTATTCAATAGTAAGGTCTGGTTCTGGTGTTTCTTTGTTGTTTTTTGTCTGATTGATCAAACTACTTGTGACATAGGGTATTGACGTCCCTCACTACAATTGTGTTAATTGACTTTTCAGTGACATTAATATTTGTTTTATATAGTTATGTGTGCTGTTTTATATGTATATATGTACACATTTATGAGTATTAACTCTTCTTGGAGTTTTCCCTTAACAAGCATGTATTGACCTTCTTTACCTCTTTTGATGCACCTTGGCCTGAAGTTCACATTGTCTGCAAATAGAATAGCTATTCTTAATTTTCTGAATTCCTGTCATATGTCAAAGACAAAGTATTTCTTTCTGTCTTTGACTTTCAGTCTATAAATTTTTGTTATGATTTGTGTCTAGATGTCCCCAAAAAGCATCATGTGGTCATTGGGAGAGTTGGATTTTTTGGATCAGATGTTTCTAGAGTTTTTGATTGGTTCATTGTCTAGTGCCTGGATTAGGGTTCTGAGTGTCGCACCCACCCTAGGGTGGGTGACATGCATACAATATGAGTGAGGGCAAATGTTTATCATCCTTCCTTTTGCTCCTATTCTGCATGGTGGCAGAAAACTACCATGAACTGTTTCCCCTTTGCCACATGCCACCTTGCCTTGGAGTCAGCAAATTGTGTACTGAAATCTTTACAAAATGTGAGCCAAATAAATCTTTCCTCCTTTAATTTGGAATGTCAGGTACTTTGTCTCAGCAACAAGAGATAAGTAACTGAAACAGAATTTGGTACTGAGAGTGGGGTCATTTCTGTGGCCATGTGGTTCAAGAGCATTTGAGAATGGCTTTTGGGAAGAAATTGTAAAGGTTTAGAGATGTCACCTGAAAGAGTACAACTGGAATGAATGCCTAAAGCTGTTCTGTGTGGGACATTCTTGTTAGAACTCAGAAGACCAGAAGGCTGATAGAAATACACACACACATTAAAAACAAACAAACAAACAAACAAACCCAAAACAAACAAACAAACAACAACAACAAAAAAAAAAAAACCAGGCAGAGTAGATTAGGAGGCAGGCTCCATCCAGATGCTCTGAATAGGAAACCTGAAAGAGGGTTAATAAACTGAAAGTCAAAGATGAGAAAGCAAAGCTATATGTGACAGGAAACCAGAGAGAAATAGGGACAACTCATCCAGTAGCCGCAGATAGATTGGAAAGCTATGACACTTTTGGGCAGTGTAGAACTACACAGCTGGAAGGAAGGAAAACCCTGTAACTTTAGTAAGTAAATGAGTACAGCTCCAGATCAAGCTCAGGGGTAAAAAGGTTCAGCAATACTCAGACAACAGGCTGGCCCCCTAATCTAATCTAAAAACTAAAGGAGCTAGTGGGACCCAAAAATACAACGCATCCTGAGAAGGGGAAAGGTCAAAAATAGCTTAACAAAAGGAAGGAAGAGGACATTGTTAATAGTGTATCAGGATTTAAAAGTCACAGTAGTCTTATCGCTCCGTTTAGTTTGATTTTATTTTGTTCTGGTCTGTCCACTCATATCAGATTTGAGGGCACAGACATCTAACCCAAAAATAGCAGGTTATACCATAGTAACTATCCTTAATTTCCTATTAACTTAAACTGAGACCCTGTATTACTTACATTGTCTTACTATGACTGATCTTATTTGAATCTGGTTTGTTAGACCACAATTTTGCCTTGGCTGATTTTATTCAAATTTGGTATGCTTGATAGTATCAAGTCTAAAAGTAGAGGCAACTACTCTGAAGATGACAAGATGTAAAAGATATCCATACCAGTTTTGATTATTAACCACTCTCAAGTCCTACAATGTCTTCAAAGTTATATTTTTATAAAAATAGCTATCTAATACTATGCTTAATATGTTAAGCCTGATGATGTGGACAAGTCTATTGAAAATAACAAGAGAAAGCATAGTAACTATGGTAGATCACCTAATACTGTGGTCTTATGTGTCTTTTTCATTGCATGTTTTTGTAGGAATTTGTTTTGTTGTCTTGTTATGATCTGTTTTTCCCTATAATACAGAGAGGATAAATATACATGTAGAAATTCACACATGGGAAGAATTTTTAAACTATTTATGGGAACAGATTATATAATGAACGATGTAATGCATGATGTAATGTAATGTAATATAATGTAATACTCTGAAGAAGAAGAGACACTAAGAAACCCAATGTTAATTCTGTAACATTAGGATATAAAATCTAGCAATACTATTATTCACTGTTCAGAGTGATATTAGTCTAGTCTCTTAAGTTTAGTTTCAGCATTCGTAAAGATAAGGACAGCTACTACGAAGAGAATGAGAGACATTATGGTAGTCATTATTGACTTCCCCAATGACAGGTCTTGAAGACCTAAAAAGCTTTCATCATTCTGTAATGATTTGATTAGTTCTATAATATGCAGTATATATTCAATGTGTGTGAAGATGGGGACAACTATTTGGAAGAAAACAAGAGACAATAAGATAGACAGTGAAGATCTCCAGTGGACTTGCTTTGAAATCTGTATTTCTTTAAATTATTTCTTTATGAACTGCTTTGTTCTGTTTTAATATGTTTAATCTTACCCTCTTTAAGATAAAAAATAAGTGTGTAGGACTGATAACCATATTACTAAGTTTTTGTTGAATCATTGAGCAGAACTGTTGGCAGTGTCACTATTTGAATGTCACTTTATATGCTTTAATTTTGCAACCTGAACAACTATTTGTAAGATGACAATATATAACTTATCAAATAGTGATTTTTTACTTTTTATTTTTCTGTAATTCTGTATTATTTCTATCCCTTTTTTCTATGTGGTTTTTGTTTGTTTGTTTCTCTCTTTCTTTCTCTTAAAAAAAATCCTGCCAGTAAATACCAGGATCAGGAGGTTCCTGTTGGAAAGGACTGTATTGGCTGATGGAATCCAAATGATGTGGCTGTTGTTACAGACAACTGAGTTAGATAGAAATATTATAGGCATCACACAAGGCTAGATCCTCAAAGGAGCAGTGTAGAAGACCAGATACCTTGCAACTGTGGGGAAGACAGGCACCTCCTTTGGTGGGCCAGGCCTCAAGACAAAAGATCAAACAAATACACCCACATCATAAGGACTGATTGCTAAATAGGTCTCTATCATCCTGAGAAAGCCAGAAGGCACTATCCCAACCCCTTCTGGAAAGAGTCACTGCTCCTTATGCATGCTGGCTTTCTACCTGACTCACTTCCCCTTTTGTCCTTGATTTAATCAATTTTAACTGAGTAATTAATCTTATTGGTTAACCATAGTTCTGTCCTACTTTATCACCACTTCGTGATTTCCCAGGTTTTCCCCAACTTGTACCACTCTCACTTTATGGTTTTACTTTATAAAAGTCCTTAGAAAAGACAGTCTCTGGCAACCTGCTCAGGACCCTTCTGTCTCTCTCTCTCTCAGACAGAGGTTTTCTTTCTCTCAATAAATATATTCTGATCTTACCCTCCATTGTTCCTAAAATTCATTCTTCAATTTTAGAGAACATGACAGATAGGTTGGGAGTTTCATTGCTCTCTATCACTATGACTTAGCAGAAAGTTTGTTGGTATTGAGCTTGTGTCCAGAGACTGCCTGAGTCTGAGGTTAAGGGTGGTGGACTGTTAGTCTCGCAGAAGAAATTTCAAGGCAGTCTAATTCTGATTCAATGACATGGCTGTTCCTGGGGGCTTTATCACTAGCTTTGAGGTTTCCTTAGGGAATGTCTATTCCTCAGCAATATCTTCCTGGTAAATTTTATTCCTGTTCTTTGGTCTGTCACAAGATCCTACCTTCCACATTCATTAAGGGTGAAATTTGAGTATTCGTTTAGCTCAGCTCTTAGTGCTTTTGTACTGGACTATGATGATGTTTATGACACCCAGACAATCACACTATTGTCATGCAAGGGAGAGAAACTTATTACAACAGTTATGATATCTTAGCTAAAGTTGTATAATTAGCAACAATAATAGCACCCAGCACAACCTAGACCCTGACATGATGTGGTAACTATTTATTTGGTGCCTTTAATTGTATTGCCAAGATTTATAGCTATATAATAAACCCAGTTTAACTCAGGAACTTGTATGCAAAGTTTCCCCTTAGCAGAGTCATTTGACACTGTAATCAGTACATTTAGAGAAATAGGGGACAACAGAGAGAAATAAGAGAACAGAAGTGTAATGCAAGTAAAGATAATCACATAAGCTTTGAGAAAAGGGGGATGGGAAGAAATAAATGAAGGGGGAAGCAAGATTATTGAAGTGAACCCAAATGAGTAGAGACAATTTTTAATCACATGAAAATAGAGCTGGTTGGGGAAAGAGAACAAGAAGACAAATAGAACAAAATCAAATTAAAGGTACAGACCTAAGCAACCTGAAAAAATACCACAACGACAAGACAGAAAATGGAAAAAAAAAAACCACCAAACAAAGAAAGATAAACAGAAAGAAAGAGAGGGAGAAAAGAAGGAAGGAAAAATGAAAGAGAGAAAAAAAGAAAAGAGAGAGAGAAAGAAAAAAGAAAGAAAGAGAAAGGGAGAAAGAAAGAGAAAAAGAAAGGGAGAAAGAAAGAAAAGAGAGAGAGAGAAAGAAAGAAAGAAAGAAAGAAAGAAAGAAAGAAAGAAAGAAAGAAAGAAAGAAAGAAATTCATTCCCTGGTGTCCACAGGTCTATGGTAGTATGAAGGGAGATATCACACCTGCTGGATAGCCCAGCTACAACTGCACAAGGATTAGTGCTGTGTATGGAGCTGATCTTGGCCCACAAATATTGGGACTGGGCCCAGTGTCTTTAGCCAGTAACTTTCCTTATTATCCTCAGTGGTTTATGCACTCCTTACTCTGTTTGTCTGTGTGTCACTCTGAAAATTGCTGTTGTGCCCTTAGATGAAGACAGCCAAGGGATGCTCCCAGTCCCATGTACATATGGCTTCTCCTGGTCCTTGCAGACTTCCCTGTTATACTTCGATTGGCATATCTTTGTCCTCCTAAGCTACTTGTTACAGGGTGGGATGAAATGCTAAATGCAGGCTCTATGCTTTTCCCTCCTTAGGAGACAGCTGGTTCCACTTTGATCTCCTCTGCTAGAAGTGGAGTGCGAATCCCCCACTAGTTGCTGTTCTGTGGTACAAGGTTGTTGAAATTCTCTCAAGCCACTGGTCACAGAGTGGGATGCATCATGCTGTCTACTCTTTACCTCCACTGCTGGGGTGCTACTTCTGCTGCTGCAGTCATGGTCCCTAACCTTAGTGACATACAGGTTCTGCCCTGCCGTAGAAACATCGGAAGGCTACTCCATCTTGCTTTAATCAGCTCTCCCTCTCCCATGACAGGTTTAACTTTAGTATCCCTACCTCAAGTCACTGGTTACAGGGCAGTAAGCATTGTGCACTGTTTCTGCCAAGGTCCCTAACTTTATTGTCACTAAAGGTTCCAGTTAGCCACTAGAGCTCACAATAGAAAAGAGAAAAAAAGAAAAAAAAAAAAAAAAAAAAAAAAAGAAAACACAAGACAAGAAAAGAAAGAAAAGGGGAAAAGGAAAAGAAGGAAAAAAGAAAAGAAAGGAAAGGGAAAAAGAAAAAAGAAAATCTATCTGGTGGCCCATTAGGAGGAAGCAGAGCTGGAGAAATTTCCGCTAGGCTGTTGAACAGAGTCCAGAATGGCTAAAATGTCCATATCCAAACACTTCCTTAGGTGTCCTCAAATCAGTAAAGCAGGGTGGGGGCCTTTTATGACATCAAGAGCTTTCAAAGAAATTTAGTCTTTCCACAGGTTAGATTGAAGTGAATGACTTCTGGTGAAGCCCTGAGAGGATGTGAAACCATTTTCCCCATTGGCCTGCTACAAAGTATTTGGTTTATAAGAAAATTCTAACCTTTTCAGCAACTGCACTCTTTTCAGTCCCAACTTTAATGGTGTTTCTTTTTGCCCAAATCAAGCAAAATTCGCATCTTTTGGTTATGATTTTTGCTTCTGGTTCTCTGGCTGGCCAGAAGCTGCCAACTCTAACCAGGCTACTGTGTCAACATTGAACTGCCTTGGAATTTCCTCAGCCACATCTATTAGTCTTACTCTTATTCTCAGTCTACCACACTCTTGGGAGATGGGCAATATACAGATCACATTGTTTCTGTCAGAGTCTTCTACACATGTCCTCTATTACAGTTGTCCTTGTTCCCAACTGCAGCCCCTTGAACCAGGCCTTTTCTGCTCAGTTTTATCAACATTCTGAGCTTTTGAGCTGTAAACATAAATAACCCCCACCATTCTTATAGCACTGTAGAGTTTCTCTATTCTGCATCTCCAAGTCTTTCCAAACTCCTCCCTCATGTCTATTACACATTCTTCTGAGCCACATGGTTAGTAAGCACAGTTGTTACTCCCAGTGCTGGTACCAACATTTAAAAAAAAAAAAAAAAAAACAACATTTGTTGTTTTTTTAATCACATTTGTTGTTTTTTAAATCTCTTTCCTCTTTCAGTGCACAATGCCTGACACCAACTACTTAATAAAGAAATGTTTGTTCTTGCTCACAATTTTGGAAAATTCAGTTCAGGATTGACTAAGTCTACTACAGAAACAGCATGATGGATGGCCATAGCATATGAAATCTGCTCAACCTTGGTTAACCAGGAAACGGAGGAGAAAGGCAGAGTGGGACCCTTGTATGTAGCCTTCCTGGTCATACCCTAAGGCTCCCAACTCTCAGGACAAATTTCATCTCCCAACAAAACATTGAGCAGTTAATTCATTGCTAATTATAGTGTCTTCAATTTCATTTTTCATCATGAATACTTTCAGAGCTCTCACTCTTACCATATGACATATGAGAAACAATTTAGATCTAAAGGATACCAGTCTCAATTTTTAAAATTTACATTTAAATAATTGCATTTTGAAAAAAATCTCTTTGTACAACCTACAAAAAAATCAAGGAATTTATGTATGCAAAGACTTTCTGGTAAAATATCTTGGGAATATTGTTATTGGGCCTACAACACAGGGGTTAAGCATGTTAAACAGAACCTCATTAAGGTCACAGATAATTTTTATTACATGAGAAGTCAATGATTTAGCTGTTTTGAACTACATGTAGAAATCTAAAGGTGGTTGAAAAGTAGGGAAAATTTAAAACAATAATGAAAATTTGGCCAAGGTCGCTACATGAATGTAGCAGAATCACTGACACAATCTTCTAAATGGTGAGGCTCTTAAAGAATTAATGGATGAATGAATATCAGTGGGAGGTCAGAGAATGACTTAATGAATATCAGTGAGTACAACAGACATACAGGCATTTATGTGGCTTCATTTTTCATCATGAGTACTTTTTCTTTTTTCTTTTCTTTTTTTCCCCCTGTGGACAGGGCAGATATTGTAATACTGCAGTTTTATCAACAAGTCCATAGAAATAAAACAGAACTCGTTTCTGACTTTGAATTGTCCTGTGTATAGTAACTCTAAAGCAGGTTATTCTAGAAAATGAAGCCAAGAGGTTCATTAGTTGTTACCTCCCCTTTGTTCTCAGCAGTACCTTCCAATAGCGCCCATCTGGTAAGCATATCTCTGTATGACCTGAAAGCACAGGAAGTATTGTTGAAAGATTCCAAGTGCAGCAACTTTTATCTAAAACATGTTTGCAATTGAGACTTTGGCACCTTTCTTTAACATGGAGCAGAAAGAGAGGGTTTTGTTGTCAGAAAAATTTGGGCATGGCTCTTTTCTTTCGCTTGGCAGCAATGAGGCCTTGAGCAGGATCTATTGAGCAAGGGTTCCCACATCTGGAGTGCCCATCACTGTGCAACTCTGGCACAGGGCATTGCTTAGTAAGTGGCAACTCTGATTTCTGTTCAGAGACTAAAAGAAGTAGAACGGGCATACATCCATGACCACCAATATCTCCACCTTTCTCTACTAAAAGGTCATGCTATGTAATTATTTATGAATAATTTGTTATGAATTTGTTATGAAAAGAATATTGATTACAAATCTGCATCTGGTGGATCCATTTCCTCTCTGGACTGTTTTTGCTCTATGAGGAAGCCTTCATTCTCTCTGCTTTTTTAGAAATTTGCAGTTATTATCAAGTAATTAAAGTGGTTCAATAGTCTCATAGTTTGCTACAGAAGCTCTGCCTCCAAGCAGGACCGATCCAGCCAATTGCCAGTGCATTATCCTTATCAGATGGTCAACAGACCCAAAGAGAACAGTCTCAAAGGAAGTTAGTAGTAAGCAAATGTGGGTTTGGTGCCATGTACTTTTATATGTTAATAGGTTTCCCTGATCCAGCTTCCTCTAGGCTCTAAATCAGTAACCTTGACCTCAACGTTAGTCATAATTTTAAAAAGCTTCTCTTCAGGGAAAAGCTATCATTTTCAGTTTTCTTAGATACCATAAAATATAATATTTAGGTCACTTTAATGTGTAGCATATGGTGTCACTCATGGCTTATACTCTGCTACTATGTAATACATGTTAACAGGTAGGAAAGTGTTGGGTTCAATTTTACATGTTAACAGGTAGGAAAGTGTTGGGTTCAATTTTACATTAGCAGATCTCAGAAAGGATGTGCCTATTTTCAGGTAGTTTTCTAAGAAGAGGGAACACATGCTGTTGTCAACAAAGACCCAAACACAATAAACAAGGCAAGGCAGTGCAATGAAATGCTTTCATGGATTTTATAACTTAAGATCCTTATGTACTATTTATTAGACCATGAACAACTAAATGTGTAATATGAAGTCATGTCTGTCAGACCCTTGTTCCCCGGTTACATGCATTTAAATATCATGAATCTCATTTGCTGCTTAACTTGTGGTAGCCTAGAAGCAGAGAAAGGGAGGACCCAAGTAAAAGAATATGTTCTTTATGGTTGAGCAGTACTCAATTATATATTTAAAAGATACATATTTGTACTCATTCATTGGCCAGTTCACATTGGGTTGTTTCCAAGATTTAGTTATTACAAACTGTACTCCCATAACCACAGATACTGTGGGAGGAGGGTTTTAGTTCTTCCAGGAAGATAATAAAAGGGGGATAGTGTACATAAAAACAAAATTTATAATAGATATTGTGAAATTGTAAGGAACTATACAAAAAGAAAAGGTAAATAGGGAGAGTGGAGTGGGAAATGAGGAAAGCAGAAGAAAAAATTGAGGAAAAAGAAGGATAAAATGGTAACAACTTTTATATGAGGAAGATGGGTTGAAGGAAGAGGGCGAGAATAGGGGGAAAAAGAGGAACCAAGATAAATCTTGTATGAGTACAAATTTCCTAGGATGAAAGTGATCATTATGTATATGTAAATTGTACCAAAGAATTCAATAAAAAATAAATAAAAGAAGACCTAGGCAGCTGCCTTGGACCTTCCACCATGTGATGACACAGGATCCATCTGTAAGCCTGAAAACAGATTTCACCAGACACTAAATCTGCTAGTCCCTGACCTTAGACTTGGAAGCCTCTAGAATTATGAAAATTGCTATTTATACTGTAGTGTGTTATATATTATTAGATATTATACTATAAAATATGTATCCCAGGTCCTGCCTGCAGTGACCCACCTCTTCAGATAAGGCCCCACATCTTAATACTATGTTCATTTATGTACCCAGCAGTGGATTAATCCATTGACAGAATGGTACCCCAATGATCGAATCAACTCCCACAACTCTTACTTTGGAATTTTGTGATTTACAGTCATTTTAGTTTTAAATTGTTGCAGACAGTTTTCTTAGATGACTAACATGGCTGCATGCAGAGCTGAGAAGGATTTGACCCAGAGTCTTACAAAATAAAGTCAATCCTTGTTTAGTCATAACCTGTGTAGGCCCAGCTTATGAATTATGTCATTTCAGCATAAACCACCTTCATGTCTCTGAATTCATAAGGAAAAAATATAAATCATACTTTTGATGAGTAGTAGGTTAAGGCCAAAGGGGTTTGTTTGTCCTTTGTGTTTCAATATGGTTATTTGTACATGTAAAGCCTCAAGTCTTCTCAATGAACATGCACATCATGCATGATGAGGTCTCTTCTATATGTTCGGTGTGATATTGTGACCTCTAGATTATGTGTACAGTTAGGGGATTCCTAGAGCAATGTCATTGAGCTGATTGACTCCAAATCAACATAAATGAGCAACCTGGGAATTCAGAGTCAATATTAGGTGCATCATGGTATGTATATCAAATGAGAGACAACATGTGAACCATTGATTGACAGAAGATAACAAATATAAGGGATACTATTTGCATATTAAAATTTGTGTTTTTTGTCTCTTTTTCCATTTTCCATGAAAGACAGCCACCTGATAAAACCATTAGGACCCTGACTTCTTGGAAATGTATTCGCCCTCTCCCTCTTTTTCTCCTTCTTCCTTTCACTCTGTCTTCCTTTTCTTCCCACTGTTTATCTTTATTTTCTCATGAATCTTATCCTCTTCCAGTTCTTGTGAGAGGGGTATCTTACTATGAAGATGGTGCCAGCCTTCAAGTAATGATCATTCTACTTCAGTCTCCAGTGTGGTTCCTGGCAGGATTTTAATCTCTTGGGATTAATATAAATAAATCATTTAGAGTTTTGCTCACCAAATATGTTGGAGCAAACTAGTACTCTGAAAGACTGAGGCAGGGGGATAAAAAGTGGGAGCATTGCCAGACAACTTAATGTCATATGAAGATAATCAAAATCAAAATAAAAAGGGTCTGGTTGTGTAGTTCAGTGTGATGGCATTGAGCTCAATTTGCAGAATTACTCCAAAGATAAGGAAAGGCTTCTGATTTTGCAGGAGTCATATATTTACAAGGCAAAAGCCAGAAGGTCCAGAAATAGCACAGCTGGGAAGAGAAAAAGAAGCCCTAAGACATAGTTAATTAGCCCAGAAATCATGAGCAGGGAGGGGTACAGGTTGGGCTGGGAAGTTCCTTGGAAGTTTTTGTTTATGAACTTGAGGTACATACTTTGGGATTAGGACATAGAAAATGAGAACAAGGCAGTTAGGATTAGCAGGGCTTGGAAACCAGGAAATAGCAAGGAGGTAGAAGGCAGGTTTTTTCACAGAGAAAGCTACACATGATGTGGTTTGCTTTATTAAAAAATATGCTGCTAGTTCTGTGATAGCACTACAAGTGTCTAGAAATCTGCACTCACAGGAAAGGCTAGTGTGTAGTTCTTATTCTTTGAACTCTCTTAGTCTTTGATGAGGCTATGAGACCAAATTTCCTAGCTGAGAGATTGCTGAATTTTCTGCTCAGATACTTTACAGCATTCAGGCAGACCCTCTAGCATTTTCGTTCTGTTTTGTTTTCCTGAAATATTCCCAGGCAGACAGAGTTTGCTTGTGCAAATATTAGGCAAGAAAAGCACAAAATTCTAAGCTGGGTTCAGGGTTGCTCCTTTCTTTCTAAGATTTTGGTTCTTGAGTTCTGTATGTTTTGGTTTCTCTCATTAGAGAACTCTTCCCCAGTGGCTTCTCATTTTTGTCTTCTTCTTTGTGATTGTTCCCATAAGAATGATTTGGTTGAAGCTGTTAGTAAAACACACATAGGTACACAGAAGGTAATGCATGGATAGCTTTGGCTTTTAAAAATGAAAGCTAGTTTATTGCAGGTTACATTTCAATGCTGTTTCCTTAGCTCAGTTCACCTAATGTTTAGTTTGAATAATCCTCATTACATGGCCTTTTGTAACTTGTTTCATTAAACATTGAACATTTTTATGAACAATATTCAAGTTTTGCTTCAAAATCTTGTGATCTTTATAGGCTTTTTTGTCATCATCTTAATCATAACTTTGCATCTTTCTAAAAAGTGAATACTACATGTTTCCCAATTAAATACATGATTGTGTTTATGAAAATCATTTTGGTATATCACATACTATTTGATTGGAAGCATATCATACCCACAGGTGTAGTTAGGATATATACGTTTAGAGAAATTACTCCTGTTCCTGATGACTCACTAAATCTCTTTTGTACTAACAAAACCATAAATTTCCACATTAAAATAAAATGCAGTGAAGTATGATGATCAGGTAGTTTTTCTCTGAATAAAGCTGTCTTACTTCGCGTTTATCAGGCCAGATTAGTCTAATCATCAGTGATCTTTTTCATCCTTTATATATTATTAGAAATATTTATATTGTTTAATATTAGTTCCCATTTTGTCCTAGGAACATGACAATAGGACTTAATATATTCACAGATCATTGTAGGTATTAAAGAAGTTCTGTGGGATGCTTACTGGTCAGGAATTTACTTGTTACAATGCATTTTAAGTCATGTTGACTTAAATGTACTTCCTAGGGTTTACAATCAAGTTTAGTGAGAGTCTCACCTAACTCTTACCTTTCCTATTAAAACAAGGGATAATTCTCCAGATGTCCTCCGGTAATGAGCAATTTGGTATTCCACTGTCACCAAGAAACACCAGCGGTCTTTCTGAGATGACCTTTAGTGACCTGAAGTCATACACCAAAGGGGCTGTGTTAAGTTTTTATAACATCTGCTATCGAGAAAAAGTGAAGAGTGGTTTTCTACTTCGTTGCAAAACAGTGGAGAAAGAACTATTATCAAATATAAGGTATGTGTATGATCTTTTTAAAAGAGTACTTTGTTGATCTACAATAAATTATGTAGGTTTTCCATACTACAACAATGTTTTGTGAGCTTTTGTGTCCGTGTAGAAATACAGGGATATAGACACATGTATTCATTTATTTAGATAACTTTGGAGTAAAGCAATGAAATGTCTTTTCTTTAGTTATCAAGATGTTTTTAAAATGTGATGTACAGGTATATATCAAAGATTAAAGGAAGAAAAATTTATTTGTACATGATGGAGTACTGTTCTTCTGTAACAAAGAACAACCTTGGGTCATTTATAGGAAAACAGATGCACATTGAAGCCATGATACTAAATAAAATGGTCAGACACCACTGTAAATAATATGGTTCCTCCAATATGACAAGGATATATATATATATATATATATATATATATATATTCCCTATATCACGTATATATAATATACATGACCCCTATACCTCATTATCCATGATATATACATATTATATATAATATATGTACATATATATATGATATAAACAAATATATGTACATATATATATGATATAAACATATATATATATATATATCATAGATAATGGGATATAGGGACAGAGATTTTGTTCAGATGGACTGGGGATCAAGAATTAGAGGGAGAGATGTGGAGGGAAATGGGTGAGAAAAATATTGATATATGTTAGGTATATACAATGACTCTCCACAAAAAATAATCAGTATGTAATGCAAATGTACAAAAAATAAAAACTAAAAAATTAACCTATGTATCAATTATATATATGCAGGTATAATTTTTCTTGTCCATTTAAGAGAATAGAAATAAGATTTTTATATATTCATGAACATATAGAAGCAATACATACCCACATAAAATCCATGACTTCTCATTAAATCACCAATTCTGCATATTTTCACATTTTCAAGTTTGTGAAATCTCAAAAAAAATTTGACTTCCATTATTCTTAATACTTGCTCCATATTCTTATTCCCTAATAGAAGTACTTCCCAACCTAGTTGATCTCTTTGGTTCTTCCTTGTCCCTGTCCCTTTATAGCTCTGTTTTTTGGGACCTGTCCTGTGTTAAATTTGCTCTCTTTCAAACCACTGAATAATACATGGCCATGAATTTCTTTTTCATGGGAAAAAACCCTACTGTATGGTTTCAGTACACAGAGTTTTTATACTATTTTTGCTATCTTCTTAATTTTTCTTGATTCTTAACATAAAATTAGTCATCTTTGCCTCATTTATCGGTTTTTGAATCAATCCCCATGACCTTTTGTAGGTTTGGAGCTATCTCTGAATATATAGCATCCTAAATGAATCCTATGTTCTAGCACTCTTGTTCTCACTTTCTTTCTTCTCATTGGTTAAATGTGTTCCCCATACTTTCAATAGAGATTTTATTCTATGGATTTCCTTTTGGCACATTTTTATGGACTTTAATTGCTTGCAACATTGGCCATTCATATTTTCTATTATATTTTTTAGGTATATTACATTTTTATATTTTTTTCATTAGTACATGTTTGGGGAGAATTGGTACATGGCACAATGCATCTTAATTTCAATCTTTCATCACCTTTTCCTTCCCTCTCTGCTCCTCCATCCATCTCTTGATTCCCAGATTTATCCCTTCATGATTGTAATGGATAGTGCTTACCTTCCTTCTGAGAAGTTGGCACACGCACAGAACATATTTTCATTCCTTTTGCCAAACTCTTTCTCTTCTGGTTGGAGGTCACATTGCATGCTGGACTAAATGTCCATAGTCATGGAATCTGTTTGCTCCATTCTTTCTTTGGTATTGTCCTTATTCAGGATTAGGGCAGTTTGTCAGTTCTCACCACTGGTGCTACAATGCCATGGGGAAGCAAAATGGAACACTGCCTCAGAATTAGTGGGTAACTCTGTCCTTGCATCAGTAGCTGCAGCGTTTTGTGTGGGGACTTGCTTGATTAAGTGTGTGAGAGGCATTTTTTCCTCCTGTGTGTATCTTTTATTTTTGTGAGTTTCTGAGATGAAAAGTAGCAGACTTCAGATTTTTCACTTCTTTTTAAAAACATCTCATATCAGGTCAGTCAGTTGGCAGGCTCCTTTGTGGCCCATGTTCTGAGAAGAAACAGAATGCAGAGTTGGCTAGGTATGGGTTTGTGGCTGCAGCCAGGGCATAGAATCCACCTCCCAAGGCTGTTAGTGCTTCTTGTGCTATAGAAAAATCTACTGGTGACTCCCAGCTAATGGCTTTTTATTCATTTTTTTTTCTTTAAAATCATGATAGTTAAGTCCATTATTACTTTGAATATATCATGTTGAGTTTACTGAACACCTTATTGGCCTTTTTGTTTCTCTTTTATCATTCTATATGTTTCAGACTTGGGGTGTCCTCATCAGTGATATTGGAAAGCTTTTTGGGGAATAAGCTGTTTTTTGGCCTTGTTCTCTCTCTCTCTCTCTCTCTCTCTCTCTCTCTCTCTCTCTCTCTCTCTGTGTGTGTGTGTGTGTGTGTGTGTGTGTGTGTTGAATGCTTGTGGTCAGTTGGAGTGGAGATATTCATTCGTGGCTAATATGGAGAACTTATTAGATACTTTGTTTTTTCCCATTGATATCAACTTTGCTTTGTTTGATTTTTTGATGTTCACATATGTTATAAATCTACTCAAGTGAGTAGAAATACACACAGCCACTGTTTTTTTTTTTCAGAGAAAATCCCTACTGATGACATAGTATCAGCAGATTCTATTATATATTACTGTGAACTTTAAAATTCATTTTAATAATTTTCCCTTATGTCAATGATCTATAAGGTATAGTGTAGCCTATACTATATATTGCAGGTATAATGGGATTTGGGCAGGGAGCAGGAGAAAAAGGAGAAAAAAAGGATAAATTAGAGGGAATACATGAGACTCTGGGGGTCAGTGAAGATATAAATCATAGCAATGGGAAATTATGACACTCAATGCAGCATGGATGACAAAAGACCCAGAACTTTGACGAATGATAGTGTCACCACACCAGGTCAAGAACCAAGATCTTCTGAGTTGTTTTCTGGAGATCAAAGAAATACAACATTGTTGTTAGATGTTAGTTATCAAAACCAGTGAGAAACACCAGCCAGTTACAGAAGTATGAATTATAATGGTCATGAGTATATCTTTACTATTTTGTTTATGTATTTATGCATAGTAATCCACCTATTAAATGAGTGCCTCTGTTCATTTTAATTTTTGTAGCACAATATTCATTGGTTCTTAAGCTTTCTTAAATCTGCATAATACATAAATTAATGAATGTCCCCAGAGGAGCAAGAATCACCCAGAGAAGCATTGTGTCTTCTATTGTAGGAGAGACATTGTAGGAGAGACGTAGTGTGTTTTCATCATGCTTGGTGTAATTAAGTACTTTCAATTGTATTGGGGGTTAAGTATTCTTGTAGGAGATGTGTATGGTTGTCAGGTTTACAGACAGTGAATTGTGATCAACTGTGATATTTCAATTTGAATAGGAACCACCTGAGGGGATTATTAAATTGCAGTGGTGTTTGTAAAACATTGATATGCGTGCCAATAACTTGAGGTTGGAAGACTAAATATGGATTGGAAGGCACAGATTTCAAAGAGAAAGAAGGAAGGATTACTTTCTAGCTGACTCCTGAGCGTTTCCATGCAGACTTTTTGACCTTCAGACAGAGACTCACACAAGTGACTTACTGTGAGTTTTCAGGCTTCCAGCTCTGGCTGCTCCTGGATCCTCTGAATCACCAGCACACAGAGGGCCATGCTGGTACTTCCTACTTCTGATCCTGCAGATGGCCCTTGCTACTCTTCTACTTTTTATCTTGCAGATTGGTCTAATACATATTTTTGTTTATATGTATGCTTTAAATCGATTTTCTTCCTATAGAGAATGCTAACTAATACAGTTACAAAGGGATAATTGGCTTTGAGACTATTGTGGTGCTTCCTTTCATAAACTTAATTCATTCTACAGTTATGGACTTGAACAGTGTTTCTTGCAAATCGAATCAAATTTCACCATAAGGTTCGGTGTAAACAAGAATGATTCATTCTGAGCACTCCCAAAATAGTTACAAATTGAATCAAATTTTCCCAAAAGGCTCAATTCAAATAAGATTTTTTAATGTATATGTATATTTTATGTATATGTATATGTATATGTATATTTTTTAACTACAAGAACATAAAACAAAGTGCAGGACAGGACAGAGTGAAGGGAAAGGACCCTAACCTGATTCATTACTGGTCAGCATGCTTGTTGTCTTCCTGACCTCTGAACACTGTTTTACCCTGATGCTTGCTCTGCACTTTCTTTGGGGCTGTGCTACATCAAATAATACCAGATGGAACTGTATGTGTTAAAAAGCTAAGCAAAACACCCTTTAGAAAAAGTGTCTGCAACCAAGATCTCAAATGGAAATGGAGGAATCTACAGCTTTGGGCCAGAACACAGATGTCCACTTTTATGTTCCTTTGGGGTAGAAGGACATTGTCCTTTCTTTCCCCCAATGTGGAGTTTGTAAAAGGAAGCAAAATTTGACCAAAGGTGAACCAAACTGAAACAGAACCATTTGTGAACTGAGACATTTCTGTACATGAAAGGAAATTAGAGAGACCTGAGTCATTTTTATAGTTTGTGACTGTAAACATATCTTTACTTTGTATTCTAATCTTCTATTAATCCATTTTTTATTTCGTGTGGATTCTTGCTTTCTGTGTATAATTTCATAGGCCTATATTATAAGTGTTCAATTAAACTCAAAATTAATACAGTTTTGTATAATGTGGAACGGTAAGTCAATATAATTTTATGCTTACAGTGGGATCATGAGACCTGGCCTCAATGCCATTCTGGGACCTCCAGGTGCAGGCAAATCTGTGTAAGTATAAAAGAAAATGTCATTCAGCTTCTTTGCCCAGTTTCAATGTACCTTTACAAATCACTGTTACATGAGTTATTGGTTCAGTATTTGCTGGTTGTGTCTGGTCTGGTCCAAAATGCTATAAATAATGTTTAGTGATGACAGGTTGTGAAAGACCACAATGTCTTATTGATCGGGTTAACTACCAGGAACTTATGAAGTGATTGGTTTTCAGCAGCCAATATTATGAATCAGTGGAGGCTAAAAATAAGTGGATAATATTTGAAATGGGAAGATGTAACAGATGATTTATGTATGATCTATTCTTACATAAAACAGCACATTGCCTGCTTGGACTCTCCAAGTTCCCACATCAAGAGGATACTTTGGGAAGTCTGTGCCAGATAAACCAATGATAACATACTTGTATTTGGGAGGCTTTCATGTGTTCCATAGTGAATGTATATATTTAGATAAACAATAGAGTTTCTAGATTGCTTGTATTTCTGACTCGAGCAGAAAGGATGAGCAATATGGCCTGTGTTTATGCCTAGAAATCCCACTGCATATACATCTCTCACAGGTTATTAGATGTCTTGGCTGCAAGAAAACATCCAGAAAAGTTCTCTGGAGGTGTGCTGATAAATGGGGAATCTTATCCTGACAATTTGAAATATTATTCAGGTTATGTGGCAAAAGTGAGTATTACTGGGTTTGCATTTTAGATTTTGTCATTTTTACATGGGCAAGTGCCTTGGTTTATACCTTCCAACTGATTATAAATGTGCATACATAACTAAGTCTCTTTTCACCAGCTTTTAATAATTTTCCATTAGATTTAGTTTGGTAAGAGTCTGAAAGTGCTGGCTACTAGTCTTCATGAGGTAGGATAAAGATAATAAAGAACAGGTATAAAGGAGATAAGGAAATCAAAATTTTAAAATTATGCTTAAAAATGAAATTATACTTTTATTTTATTTTAGTTTATATTTTTGGTACGGAGGACTGAACTCATGACCTTGTACTTGCCAGGCAAGCACTTATGCTGCTGAATTAAATCCCTGGTCCCTTGACATCATACTTTTAAGAAAAACTGCAGCAAGCAAGGTTTTGTTTCTCTGCTTCTAGAAATCACCCCAGCTGGTGCATCCTTCTTAATCTATACTGAAATTTTGTTAAATTCCTAAAGCTCTTTTTACAATAGTTTATAAATTCCAGGTCACTAGACCTGTGCATTTCACCTGCAAGTTGCCTTTCCTCCAGCCTCCAAAACAACATCCTTGGTAACAGATTGTTCGAAGTTCAGTCAAATGCACCTTAACCTGAGAGTGTAAAATTACACATCGCAGATTGCTTCCTTTAAAGATATTCCTTTTGGGGCTGGGGATTTAGCTCAGCGGCATAAGCGCCTGCCTTGCAAGCAGACAGTCGTGAGTTCAGTCCCTGGTGCCAACTAAAAGGAAAAAGACAAAAAAAAAAAAAAAAAAAAAAAAAGATATCCCTTTCAGGGTCCCTTCCTCCAGCTTGAAGTCTGTCTCATTTCTTTGAGTGTATGCACCTCCTTCAAGGGTCCAGTTTACAATCTATAATAAATCTTATTCATGCCTATTTCTGACATATGTGAAGAATTATTTTTCTGCAAAGCATCCAGCAAAACGCAAGTTTATTATGAGTGCAAAGTTATTTTAATTGCCTATACTCTCCGTAGATGTGCAAATGGGCTGGAAATCATCCCACTGTTTCTGTGGATATCTATCTTGTAGTTACTGTAATTTGTAAGATTGAATGGTCACCAGTAGCTAGAGCTTTACTTTGGCTATTTTATATTCTTGGATTAACTTACAAGTTCTCAAGTTTAGGCAAGACTCAGTTTGTCTCACTAAAATACCATTTGCCTTAAGGATGATATTATGATGGGCACACTGACAGTGAAAGAAAACTTACACTTCTCAGCAGCTCTTCGGCTTCCAACAACCATGACGAATCATGAAAAAAGTGAGAAGATTAATGAGGTCATTGAAGAGTTAGGTCTAGGTAAAGTGGCAGATTCCAAGGTAATGTCATGAAAACTGGTAAAATCATAGCCACGTAAGATTTCCCGTGTGTAAAATATATGACTTAATCAGCTTTTTTTTCTGTTTGCAGTCAAAGTTGTTGCTCTCTGTAATGAAAAGTGTTTAGTTACAGCATAAGGATGTTTAAATTAAGCTAGAAAAACTAATTTAAGAATAGTTAAATTCTTAGGGTAGAACAAGCTCTAGGAAGAAAACCTGTTGCTCTTGTAGTATGTTTCATATGATCTTTGTCCAGCCTCATTGTTCTTGATCATTTGATAATTTTGCACTAAATTTTCTACTTGTGTTTTGCTCTATCAAAGAAATTTCTGTACCTCTACCTGTCACTCTCTGTCTCTCTCTGTCTCTCTCTGTCTCTGTCTGTCTGTCTGTCTGTCTGTCTGTCTCTCTCTCTCTCTCTCTCTCTCTCTCTCTGTCTGTCTGTCTCTGTCTCTCTCTCCCTCTCTTTCCCTGTCTCCAGGGAAGTTTTTTTTCTGTTGCTTTTTGAAGGCTCATTTCTGAAACTGATAAATGAGAAGTTATGAGGAGTTTTGTTCAGTACATTTTGCCTGCTCAAGCGTTCCCCTTTCTTCCTCATGTACATCTCTCCTTTACTTTCTTTTTCATTTTATTTCAGAATCTTCTTTCTGAGCCTCACTTTCAGGTGTTAGAAACAGACGGTGGGCAAAAGTGAAAAAGAAAATGTAAAAGTACAAAGAACTCCCTATTGTGAGGGCTATGCAGATCCATGAATGCAAATCAGAGGATTGAGTCGCCTCTCCAGTTGAGAATTCGCTATAAAACAAATCCAAAGCAGATAATTTTGCTTTTTATTTGAAAATGAACTGTTTGGATGATATTGGCTGAACTTTAACCCACCATGACATCTCCTATTTAAGTCAATGAAAAACAAGGGTTCCACTCACTGCTACTTTCCATGACATTTACTAAAGACTTTGTGAACTGTTCTTGTTTGGAAGAATAACTCCGCTATGTCTCCATTTACCACTTATTTTCTTATTACGAATGACTCATTTTTTTCTTTTCTCTGCTACTGTGTTACTTGATTTTTCCTTTCCCAAAAGGTAGTCTCTTTTACTTTAGTTTTTAAAATCTATTATTCTGTATTAATTGTTGGGATTTTGAGCAAAAACATTCAAATAAATAATTGACTTCTTAAAATTCATATCAGTGAGTGAAATAATTCTTTACTTTTTATGATATTTAAACATAAAATAAAATAATTTCAGAGAAAATAGCCTGCTGACTTCATTGATAATATTGTAGGAAATCAACTTGATTTCTTGTCTTTTAATTTTGTATTCCATAATTTTTCACTTGTTTTTTACTTATGCAGTTTTTAAAGTTGCGTAATATTTTATGCAATATTTTAAATTACACAGGGTGGCACAGAGTCTTTCACCAAATGCTAGTGACTATGATCGTTCCTGTTGGTAACATTTTGTTTTAGGTTGGAACTGAACAAATCCAGGGTGTATCTAGAGCAGAAAGAAAAAAGACCAGCATTGCCATGGAGTTGGTCACTGATCCTTCCATCTTGTTCCTGGATGAACCCACAAATGCTTTAGACTGCAGCACAGCACATGCTGTCTTTTTACTTCTGAAAAGGTAACTGTTATGGGAACTGTTCTTTTATTTATTGAATATCTTGCTATTTCTGTGTATCACATGTTCCTGATGAAAAGGATGGAATAACAAAACAGCATAAGTCAGTCAACACAGCAGTGCTATCAAAAATGATGAAAGAGAAACACAGGGAGGGTTGGCCGTGTTGGTTGTGAGGGCTGATTTCAATAGCAGGATGGTCACAAAAGACCTTAAGACTGTATCATATGAGCTGCAAGGAGGGGAGAAGCCAAGCTGGAAATTGCAAGAGGAAGCTCTGGTTGAAAGAACAGCCAGCATCTCTGTGGCCAAGCCAGCCTGCTGCCTATGGGACATAAATGAGCCCTGGGGTACAATACTCAGCAAATAAGGAGAGTGGAGGTTGGCCAAGGTATAAGAGGGCAACCAAATACCACAGAGTTGGTGGCTTGACAATAAAAATTTATATTTTTTACAATTCTGGACCTTGGAAATCTGAGATCAAAATGTCCATAGCATTGTTCTTTTGACCCTTCTGTCATTGCATTGGAAATGCCCATCTTTTCCCTCTGTATGTCTGCTTGTGTCCTTCTCTCCTCTTTTATGGATCCTATTCCCCTACTCAATGCTGTGGTTTAGCCTTAATTGCCTGAAAACTATGGAGTTATCTTGGCTTCTAGACTCACAACAGAGAGACCCACAAAATGCATACTTTTGAATATATATGATAAAACTATAAGTAAACAATAAAACTATGTTGACTATAAATACATTTTATATGTGTAGTTTCTGTGTTCAAATAGGTATAACATCTGTATATATTCATTCCATTTATATGTATATGTGGTACTTAGTATTGTTATTTCTTGAGGTAGAATAGTTAATAATAATCATAAAGTACAAGAAGATTTAAGGTTTAGGAGTGATTATTGTTTTCATATTGAATTCATCTAACACAACAGTGAGTATGTTTTCTAATTAGTTGGAATGGTTCTTAGTATTGTGGACTCCTTGAATGCTCCACCAAGATTTTAAATCAGTGTCTGGAAAAACTGTTCAAGAATCTGCATTTTAATAAGACTTTTAGTGGATTGTGTATTGTAAATGCATTATCATGTAAGAAAACTCTTGCCTTTTCCTAATAAAACCATTAAAGTTAACATTAATTAATGAAATATTTTTAAGTGAAAATTAAATTTAACTGGGATTAAATGGTTTAAAATCAGGAATAAAATGTTTTATCAGGAACTGCCAAGTTCAGATGTGTAATGACTGCTTCTTCCCCTTTCTAGGAGATCAAAGCAGGGGCGAACAATCATCTTCTCCATTCATCAGCCTCGGCACTCCATCTTCGAGATGTTTGATAGCCTCACCTTACTGGCTGCAGGAAAGCTAATATTCCACGGTCCTGCACAGATGGTTGTACACTACTTTGCATCAGCAGGTAAGGTTGAGTTCTGTATGCAGTAGATGCCTCATGCAAATAATTCTGGAAGAGCGCAGAGGAGGATTCAGGAGTACTGCTTAATCTTCTGTAGATGAACCTTGGGTTCTAGTACTCTAAAATGTCTTTGGCCATTTTAGTATCAGATCTTTCTTCTTTTTGCAACACTGGTTTGTTGTTTAGGCCCTTTCTCATTTCCTGTCCTATTTCAATATGTGTGCACATGTGCATGTCTGTTGTAATTTGTCTCCTTGATCTGTGCCGGTGTTGCTTTCCAGGTGTGGTCAAATTTTCTTGAGAGTTTAGAAATTAGTGTGTGAGACTTGCAGCCATTTATTTATTTATTTATTTATTTATCTATTTATTTATTTAGGTACCAGGGATCAAACTCACAACCTTGTGCTTGCCAGGGAAGCACTTATGCTGCTGAGCTAAATCCCTGGCTGCTTTTTATTTTTAACTTGAATATGCCAAGATTTTTTGAGGGGAAGGGGGGAAGATTCTGAGAAATGAAGGAAGAGCTTGCAGTCTAAGCTACATGTTTAACAACATTTAAAGTTTTTATGTTGAAACAGTATATCTCATGAACTCACTAAGTTGCCCAGCCTGGTTTCAACTTCACCATTTTCCGATAGGCTTACTCTTTTTTTTTTTTTTAATGTGCCAATATTTCTGCCCATTTAGGTTGAGTCTGGTGGTTTAGTTTTCAAAGGTACATTACCTCTCTTTTATTTTTCTGTTATTTTCATATGAGTAATCTCCCTGACCTAAATACAATTTAAATATTTGCTAGCCATCTGTCTTCATACAAATTTGTTTAAACTACTTCATTTTTAAAAATAAGCATAATACATATGAATTCTTAGAATTCATGGGAGTTGAATTTAACTGTCAGATTTCAGGTCAGCTTGAGATGATTACAGCAACAGAAGCTGAGTTCTGAGTTCCGGTGTGCTGTGTTGATCATATTCTCTGCAGAATTTTGCTGTGGGGATTTCTTTTTCTATTTGGAGTTAATGATAGAATCACACAAAAATTAGACTTCTGAGGTGAATAGCTAAAGAAGTCATTATTGGCAAGTGTACTGTTGCTCCAATATTCCCTAGGGGAATTCAGAGAGGACATACATTCGGCCACTTACACTTTTTCGTGATACATATGATAAAGAGAGACACTGAAACATCATATGTACTCAGGAAAGGATAAATAACTCAGGGAGGAGAGAAAATTGGAGGAAAACAAGAAATTTTTAAATTTTGTTTTCACATGCCTCATGTCACTCTGATATGAATGCTTTTTATTTCCAAGGACAGCAGCTTCGTCTTCTTGGATTATCTCCTTTGTTCCATAGGTTACAACTGTGAGCTCTACACCAACCATGCAGTGTTCTTGCTAGATGTCATCAGTGGGGTTTTCCCTGCTGTGGAATCAGACACAAGAGACAAAGACCATGAACGTATGTGGATTGGTAAGATTCAGAGTTTTACCTAATCGTAGAGCTTGAGATTTAGCAAAGTGATAGCTCATCTGAAGAAGGCTTTGTAAATGTCTGTGAATGTAGTCACTTTTCTTTTATGTTCCTCCACCCCCTTTCTGATGCTGGACTGAACACAAAGCTTGTGGATGCCAGATGAGCTTTCTATCACTGAGCTGTATTCCTGCACTTTCTATGAATTTAATTTTGAGTCAGGCCCGGGCTGAAATCCAACTAGCAATGCTCTTGCCTCATACCTGGATTAAAATGATGTTCTGATAGAAATCAAGAGATGCACTATTTTCCATGAGTGCTTTGGGTGGTTTTGATTTAATTTATAAACTACCATCATTTTAAAGATGAATTCCTTAAAACTAAGTATGTTCATTCCTTGTTTTATGAAAAATGTATCAAGACCATTTACCTTCTGAGGGTAAGGATAGGTAATGCTTAAGGTTAGGATTAGGGTTACCCTAAACACATTTTTTCTCTATTTGTTTCTTGCCTTCCTTCCTTCCTTCCTTCCTTCCTTCCTTCCTTCCTTCCTTCCTTCCTTTCTTCTTTCTTTTTTCATATAGGTTCTAATTTGCCAGCGCTATTCTCAAGCTTGAAATTCTGTCTCAGACTCAAAGAATTCTTGATCCTATATTATTTTTAAAAGAAGAAACTTGGCCTTTTAGAATTTGAACAGAGTAAAATGCGAGGACATGAGTTTCACATTAACAGTTATACATCTGTGCAATGATGCATCTTTTTTAAGAATTAGTGCTGAAATGGGAAAATGGCAGTCAGATTGCTGTATGTATAAGATTATGGCATTAGGACGTTTAGTGTATATAGCTGTGACAAAACTATTAATTTTTTATGTCGCTATAGAATTATGTGAAACAAGAAACGAGTCACAGTGAAATGTATTCAATCATTTCTTTTCTGTAATACTGTTTGTTATCATTGTCCATTTTTATTACAAAGGTGAGGAGATTGAAGTATTTTCCACAAAAGAGGAGCCAGTCATAGAAAAGTTAGCTAAATTCTATGAAAACTCATCCTTGTACCAAACTACAAAACTTAAACTAGACCAACTCTCAGATGGTTGGAAGAAGAAGGACTCAGCCTTCAAGGAGTTCACCTATGCCACCTCCATTTGGCATCAACTCAGATGGATTAGCTGGCGCTCATTTAAAAACTTCCTGGGTGATCGCCAGACCTCTATAATTCAGGTAACCTAGAAGATGCTTTTCATTGCTCTACAAGAGTTATGTGGGAGAAATTTGGTTTTGATTCCTTCTAGTCCAAGCTTCTCTCCTACCCACATACCCTTCCATGTACGTGATACCTTCACTCCATCCACGATATAGAACTAATCTATAGAGCATGAAAACATGTTTAATGTTTTTATTCTTGAAAGATTTCATTAGAATAGTTCAAAATATTTAATACAAACTGTGATGGATAATCTAAGTAGAATTTGAATTTTGCTTCAAAATGTGTAAACTAAAGGAAACACTACTTAATTTGTGTTTTTCTAACAGCTGTTCACTTTATTCCCTGGCTGAGTACAGAAAACCACTCCAAGATAACAGAACAATGAATAAAAGTTTTTAAAAATTCTGCATTTGTGAAACTTATCTTCTTAAGAGGGCATAAAAGTAACTGAATAAAAATAAGTAAAGCACATCTAGTGTTAGAAAGAATTGTGAAGTGATAAAAGGCAGAGAGGGAAGGAGATGAGAAGGGTTTTTTAGTGTTGAAATCAGGCAACGAGGGAAACCAGTAACCCTGAACTGGTGCTGTGGGTTATGCGCTGCCTGAGACAAGAGCCTGCAAATCATATGCTTTGCTTATTCATGTTTTTTTTTTTTCTGTTCAGAGACCCAAATATTTGAAGGTCAATAGCAACCTCAAGAGATTGCAGCTTATTAACAGATAGGAACCGAACTCAACAATCTCTTTACCAAAGTGATAAAATGTGCTTTTCTTTTTACTAGTTCTCTGTTATCCTTATTCCTGATAGCACATAAACACTAGTTCTCCTGGTTTGTTTTTTGATAATGTCTGAGGGAATCAAGTTAGCAGATTGTTCTAGAGTTGTTGCTTTTATTACCAGTCAATTAGATTTTATTGCATATGAAATGATTACTTGTTTTTGGCACTAATGAAATACTAGAGAGTACTTAAAATGCATATTGTAATTTTCATTTTTGACTATTATTTTAATCCACTGAAAAGTCAATATTATTGGAGTCATTCCCTCACTTGCAACAAGTTTTGTTGCTTACATTTTAGCATTTCTCTAAGAATACAGTCACTTTGTTATCCCATCAGTCAAGAGTAACTTTATGTCTTTGAGAATATATTTGATGTCATTTGGAACAAATTTGATGAGATATATGTATCAAACTGATTAACTCTTGTTGAACATTGAGATGATGTAATGTGTTGATTCTTTTTTTTTTCCTCAAACCATGTTTGGAGTACATGGTGGTAACATATCATATAGGGAGTTTTTACATGTACACTGCATAATTCAATTCCTTTCTCACTTCCTTCCCTTCCCCTCCCCACTCCTACCATCTTCCTTATGCTGATCCCCTTCTCTTTTGAAAAAGCTCTTTTTCCCAACTTCCTATTTTCTGTCTTCTTTTTTTTTCTTTATTCATATTTTTGGATTCTCATATTAGAGAAAACATGCAATATTTTTGTGTGTTTGATTTATTACACTCAACACTATGGTCTCAAGGTGAGTACATAATCTTGCAAATGACTCATGCTTATCTTTATTCACAGTATAATAGTACTCTTATATGTAAATGTCACATTGTCTTTATCCATTAATCTTTTGGTAGGCATATAACTACTTCCAAGATACAGCTATTATGAATTGTGTGGCTATAAACATGAGTATGCATGCATCACTGTAATGTGATGTTTTCACTATTTTAGAACTTCTCAGGGAGTTTTTGCATGGGATTTTTTCTTTCTAGGTGAAAAAGTGGTTTGTATATATCTGATCCAAGACAAACATGTGGCAGTTCTGGGTAATGCATGATTAGAACCCACCTACTAATATACAGTAGGAATTCATGTGGTTTGGTGCTAGGTTCTATGTGCTGTAAACATCAGGAGCAAGATTATTCTCCAGTTGCACCAGTGACCTTGTTTCCATAAAAGCTATCCCTGCAAGGTTCACAGAAGTATCAGTCTCTAGAATAAGTGCAGGACCTTGTAGCTCCCTGAGCATAGAATGGTAACTACTGCTTACGTTTAAAAATACTGGAATAATATCAGTGCAGCAGGGAACCCTTTTTGGTAGAGGACCAAAATGTAAATATGTTAGATTGTGCATATCCTAAATGGATTTTTTTCTCAGGTTGTGAATCCTTCTAGTTTATTATGAATATATTTACAACTAATATGTAAGGAAATGAATGAGGCTATGAGTTGATAAAATTTTATTCATGTATGCCACACTTTCAATTCCATATATATTTGATGTTATGAGAAACATTATTCTTAATCTCCTCATCCTGTTATTAAAATTGGTAAAAGTATTATTACTCACAGCCTAGCACAAGTAGATGAGTGACCCTATGGTCAGTGGGGCATTGGTCAGTGACCCTTGGGATGGATGTTTCACCTTATAGATTTATTTTTTTCTGAGTGTTTTTTTGTATTTGAAGCTATTGAGATATTTATGAATACTTGTAAATAAATCTTACATCTTCTTTCTTATGCTGTTTTCATTTTTCCTTGATTTGTTTTTAGTACTGATCATTTACTAATGATTGTATTTGGAAGATCCTGCCATGAATGAGTTATCTGTTTAAGGAGCATTTTGATAAATTTTGATTAAGCCCACAGGGTTTATCTTGCAAAACCTTCTGCTGAAACAAAAAAGTGTGTATCCACAGAGTATAATGAAAATATGCCAGGGTTATGGAATCATACTCATGTTACTATTTGATTAGCAAGAGAATTTTTAAGATGACCACATGAGTCAACATTTAAATGGTATCCTTCACAGTCTATGCTTTTCACAAACTAATCTTTGTAGATTGTTATTCTGTTTTACTACTTTGCCTTTTCTAGTTTTAATCCTTTATAAATTACTTCTTATCTGGATACTACTATTATGAAATTTTTAAAAATTGATATTTTCAGGATTTATGGTAGGATATTTTTATTTTAGAGGATAGTTTCTCATATTCTTATATCTAATCCACGAGTAACTATAAGTAGAATTCCTGTATATTACATCATGAAGTAGAGCTGAAGCCTTAGCTAATTATTGATACTTCAGAGACTTTTTCTCCTCACAGCAAAGGAGGTTTTGGTGTAGTTCCCCAGGGAGTCATCTACACAGACTGAGTAGGTAAAGGAAACAAGCATTTGCAGCTCAGGTGGTTGTGTGGACTGCAAGCCTCACTGGCTAAGGTTGATAGAGAAGCAGTGAAAGATTGGGGTAAAGGCAGCTCTTAAGTTTCCTAGGAAGCTGCCTGAATGATTTGATTAAAATGACCATTTCCTTAGCTATGCAATCAAGGACTTAAAGTTTGAATAATTGGCATTCAATTCATCGTAGCTTTTTATTATTGAAGATGGCATTGTGTGTTTTAAAACATGTATTATTCATTCAGCTTTTGGTACTGTAGATCAACCCCAGATTCTTATGTATGCCAAGAAAACACTCTATCATCTACCTCTGAGCTATTTCATAGCCCTAAAATTTTGTTTAAATTTACCTTTTCACTTTTGCCTCTTGAAATATAAAACCGTGCATGTCCACTAGCACACAGACTGAGATTTCAATTCAGCACACAACTCTTAGTTATGTAGACTTTATTTTATTCGAACAAGGACCCCTCCAGGTACCTGCATTGCTTTTTTTTCCCCTTGGAGCACAATATATTTATTGAGAGAAAGCTTCTGTCTGAGAGACAGAGAGACATTAGGGGTCTTGATTGGATTGTCAAAGATTCTGTGTTTTCTAAGGATTTTTATACAACAAAACCACACTGTGAGGTATGTCCAAGATCAGTAAAAATGGAAACTTGCCAGGTGGGCATTAGGTGGAACAGTACAATGGTTAACCAATAAGATTACGAGTATAATTGCTCAGGTGAAATTGATTAAATCACAGTCAGTTGGGGAAGCAAGACACAAAGCAAGTAGGCAGAAATAGAGAACAGGACTCTTTCCTATAGGGGTTGAGGTACCGACTCCATTGCTCTTTTACACTTCATGACACTCTTGAGTGCCGCAACTGAGCTGTGCTCTGATCTGACAGTGCCTGGCGGGACACTGGGAGGAACTTTAGCTTTCCCTGCCATCTCCTATGTTGTCCTGTCAGCTCATCACACAACTCCTAAATTTTCATTTTAATGTAAGGAACAGACTACTAAAGTGTATTTTATATTCTCTGTTGAACTTTGGCCACTGTATTTACAATCTTTAGTTGAGTGGTGATATATATTCACATAAAGTATATTCTAATAGTAATAATGTGTAAAAATTTTACTTATAATTGAATCTCATTTCTTTTTTTATTTTTCTTTTGGAAAGATCTTTATCATGATTATACAGGTACTGCTTATAGGTGTTTTTCTCGTTGGAATAAAAAATGATTGTGATGCCATCCAGATTAGGTAAGTAATTTTATCTCTTGATGTGGGAAATTCTGTCATTTTGTTCAAGTGTATGGCTATCTGTTAATAATTTTACAGCATCATTGTAGTACTGTAGTGAAATGACTTGCATGAAAAGTGAATAACAATGTTTACTTTCTTTATCACACTTTTATGTATGTGTGTGGTTTTGATGTATGCACAACACATATTTTCAGTTTTATCTATCATAAATGTAAAGTTCAATTGCATCAAGTGCATTCACATTTACAGCTATAACTACCATCCAACTCCACAACTGCTCCTTATCTTTGCATAAGGAATACCCATATCTAGAAGAACAATAATTCCCCATGCAACTCTATCAAAACTCTATCAAACATTTCTCTTTCTGTCTCTGATTTTGACTACCCTGGTGGCTTTATACGTATGGAGCTACAGAGTATATGGTGTGTGTGTGTATGTGTGTGTGTGTGTGTGTGTGTGTGTGTGTGTGTATTTCACTAAATATATGTTATTCATGATCAACAAGGTTTTAAATTGTCTTTGAATTTTATTCCTTCTTGAGACTCAGTAATAGTATAGTGTGATATCAGAAATTTAGCTATTAGCAGGACAAGGAACAGGTGATTTGTTTCTAATTGAACATTTAAGAAGACAGGATGTTGTTTTTTCTTTACTTTCTCAATGATTTTATATATATATATGTATATATATATATATATATATATATATATATATATATATTAGTTTCATAAAAGCTTGTGGTTCAGACTTAGGCTCCTGTAATATAATATCCTGTGAAAATGCTGAAAACGTCAAGGACTTGTACAAAGTCCAGACCATGGGTGAAGCTTTGGAAGACTTCCATGGCTTTATCACATTCACACATCAAATATAGAAAACATCCATGTAGGAAGTACAGGTAGTCAACATTCTCTTTATTAAAAATAAATACAATGACCTCAGCCAAAGGAAAAGATATTCCCAACAAGTCTGAATGACAGGTCATGGGAAGGATTTGAGCTAGTGTCTGCTTTAGCTCTGCTCTTTTCATCTTTCTTACTCTCCATTTTCCTCAGAGCAGATCTATATTCTTCCTTTCTCTTTGATCAGTTGCATACTGCATCATTTCTTGAAACTCCTGTGAGTAGAAAACTGATCTAAAGATATTTAAATAAATGTGGTGCTCTTTATTTCTGCTCTATTCCAACAGAGTCTGGATGTTCTGTTTGGTGGCAATCTCCTTTTGTGAAGACTTTGTTTCTGCAGTACAGTTGTTTCTTGGGGAAAAGAAACTTTTTATGTGAGTACAGCTCTGGTTTGGGAAAGGCCATCAGAGGATGTTGGGAAATGGCAAAATCCAGAATATGGTTAAGATTGTGATGCTGTGGATTATTAGTGTTTATTAAATTTTTCTTATTTAGTTGTTGAATTCTCAATTATAAATTGTATTTGTCATTTGTAACATGGTTTTAAATTTCTTATGAAGATCACCAACATTTATTGAGAACATACAGCCAAAGGGAAAGGGAAAATCAAGAATTTGGGGGACCTAACACCAAGTTACAAAGATTGCAATATTAGATTTTATTCAGGAAATGCCAGTGTTTCAGAGTATGTAGTGATAAAGGGGTAAAGTGATTGGTTTTGAGAGTCTCGCAGAAGATTAAGCAGTGGACCATCAGTTGATTTAGAGTTGAGATAACAAAGATAAAGATAACAAAGAATGTGACCAAGTTAAACCACAGGTTGGAGGAGTAGAAAGAGCCAAAAGGTTGCTTTACTAAAAAGGAGAATTTTGTGTCTTATGTTTTCAAAGATGGAAGAGATTTACCCCTATTTAGATATCAAGCACAGGAATCATCAAAAAGGGGAGGCGTGAAGAAAGTAGTTAAAGATTTGAGAAATTGAATAGGCAGGGAGAAGAAAGATTAGAATTTAGAGGCTGACAGGACTGTGTAGGTTAGAGTCATAATCACTAAAAGAAATCTGTTTTTAAATCATGAGAGTAGTTGAAGTAAAAACAGATTAATGATCTGAAGCTACATTTGAGGACTCAGAGAACAATAACGTCACCTTTTTCATTTTTGTTTTTCATTACTTTGGGTTTTTGTTTTGTTTTTATGTGGTAATAGGAATCAAACTAACAACCTCACACTTGCCAAGCAGGTGCTTATGCCACTGAGTTAAATTCCCAGTTGTCATCTTCATATTCAGGAGTGAGACAAGAAGAGTCCTATGACCACTGAAAATTGTACTTCAAGCATTGTGCTTCAAAGAGAGTCAGTACCAGAGACGCACAGTCTATAGTGAGAGTGAGGTGACACAAACTCTGTGCATAGGTCAGCGTGTTCTAAGTACAGTGTGGATGACAACAGGAGAAATCTGTAATAAAAAAGGATCACAGTGAGAGTCTTCTGTGACTGCTATGCAGAAGTGCTTGCATCTGAAAGCATGATAAGTTGGAGGGACCATATAGGATGTTGGGAAGCTCTCATATTATACATGTGGCAGTAGAAACCTGTACAGAAACCATCTTACCTATTAGTTGGTGCCTTATTAAATTATCAGGGATGTATAATATGTGTTTGTCTTTTATAGGCACGAGTACATGAGTGGATACTACAAAGAGCCATCTTATTTCCTTGGAAAACTGTTGTGTGATTTGATACCCAAGAGGTTCTTGCAATGTTTTATTTTTACTTTCATTCTGTACATCACAGTAGGTAAGTAGCAAGACAAAGAGCTGGAAACAGAGATTATTCAAAATGGCATGTACTAATCACAGATGCTATATGGAAATTTGCTTTATAATAAGTATAAATAGAAAACTGTGATAAGTTTTTACATTTACATTCAGGAGACAATAAAATTGGTGAACTAGGGTACCTCATTAGTTGGTTACTTTCTCATTCTTGTTAGTTTCTCAGAATATTGTAATGCTATTTGCACAGTAACCTATCAGAAATATATGACACTCCAGGCAGCTGAAATAATCTCTTTTTCCCCCCTAAGGACTGAGACCAGCAGTGGAGGCTTTCTTCATTACAATGCTTACCCTTTGGATGATGGCTTGTTCAACTGATTCTGTGATGCTAGCCATCACAGTAGGCCAGAATGTACTGCTGCCCATAGCATTATTTCTCGGATTCAACTTCCTTTGGTTTATGCTGGTGAGTAGGATCTGTATTGGAGAGGTAATCTTTTCCCATTGTTCCTCACACAGTCAGTCATGTAAATCTTGATTTTATGTTTACTCACTTGGGATCCTGATGCTTGCAGGAAATCATAGTTTGAAATAAATTTTATAAAAGAATTTAACAGCTTTCTTTAAAACTCATATGCAACCTTTTCACACCTCTGTTCTAATATAGTTAATATAACCTGTTTAGCATGTATTTACTCTTTAGCTTTTTCTTTCTTTTATTCTTTTTTATTTCTTGTTTTCTTTCTGTCTGTTTTGTTTTGTTTTCAGACAGGGTCTTGTTGCTTATTTCAGTCTGGCCTCCAATCATGTTTTAACATCCTGAAGCCTAGGATTACAGGGCACACCACCACATCCAGATTGCTAATTAGCTTTTTCAAAAACAGTTCTTGTGACATGTGAGACTTTCATAAGTAAAAGATTCAAGAAACAGAATAATGACTGGCAGCTTCCTTCATAAAATCTAGATAATCATCCTTTTACCTATCACGTTAGCTATAAAGAAATTCTAAAACAAACAGAAATGATTTTTGTCAGATTTACTCTTCTCCAGAATAAAGGTTAACATCCATGACTGTGTGCAATGTGGAGATTCCATTTTCAAGCTCCTCATATTTTGAAAAAGATTCTTTCAAAACATCAAGAAAGCTAAAACTTTACTGCCTAATAGGACTGTGTCCAAGTACACCTTAGGCAAGGGCATTGGTGGGTAAAGAACAAACTCTTAATTCCCAGTATGTACAGGTAGACCCTCAGTGCCACTTCATGTAGGAGAGGAGCCAACAAGGACAGTGGTAGTAACTGTCACACATGAGAGTCACACATAGTACACAAGAGGACCAACAATATGCACCCTAATACACTATCATCAACACATTACATCTTTTTGGATCATTAGAGTGGGCACTATCCAGTGAAGAAGCTCTATCTTGTACCTTGCCAATCCCAAGAAATATTTGGATTATATTTGTCAGTGTTAACAGTATCCAGAAAATGATGAGTTGAAATTTTCCTAATGAGTCTTACTTGTAATCCTGGGCACATCAGAAAGACAGAATCACATTCAATCCCCAACAATATAGAGGAAGAGATAGATTTCCAAATTGAACTCCCAACTTCAACACAGAGGAAGAACCAAAATGAGAAAACAAGGCAACAAGATGCCTGCACAAATACACCACTCTGCAAGATCTAACCTCACAGCTGAGGAAGTAGATGAAATTAGAGGCAAAGAATTTTAAAAACTGTTAAGTAAAATGGCCAATAGGATCAATAAAGAGGCCAATAAATAGATGAATGAATTAATAATTAAATTGACCTATGAGCTCAAAGAAGATATGAAAAGCAATTGAATTAATTATAGAAGATAGTGCAGAGTCTTAAAGACTATCTCATTAAGTGAGAGGATCTCTGAAAAAGAACCATGTAGAAATCCTGAAGGCAAAAACATCAATAAATTAAATTTTTTTAAAAATTCCTTTGAAAACTTAGGCAGCAGGCAAGTTCAACCAGGAGATAGAATTTCTGGTGCAAAAAATAGGGTAGAAGTGCTGGAATACAGAGCAAAGATGGGAAAAGAAATGACCAATACTGATCCAACTACAAATCATTTCCTACCTAAATCTAAAAGAAGGAATTTAGTCTGTTGCCCTAGTAGAAAGTGCTGAAATAAAATACAATGCATTAAAAATATCCAATGAAATTACAGCAGAAAATATCCTAAAATTTTGCAATGAGACAAGTACCTAAGTAAAGAAGGTATTTAGAATTACACATAGACATATTCAGAAAATAAACCCCCTGTAGCACATTATAGTCAAAATGCCAAAACAAATAAAAAATATTATAAGCTGTTAAGAGAACTTCCAAGTCACTTGTAAGGTCAAATAGATAAGAAAAACAGCAGATTCCTCACAAAGGTCAGGACTAATTAGAGTGAAGTTTTTTAAGACCTGAAAGAAATAATTTGCCAATCTAGATTCATATGTTCTGTAAAGATTCTTTCAAAAATCAAAGAAAAAATAAAGACCTTCTGTGTTAAAAACAAAAGGCAAATTCATGCCTTCTCTGTCAACATTGCTGGAAACGCTTAAAGGAATCCTCAATACAAACGTGCATGACCACAGCTGAGAGACAATGGGAAAAAGAAAGATCAATAAAAGAAAAGATAAAAGAATAAATAGAAAGGAATCAAGCACAAGGAATGCAAAAAAGTGACAAGAGCATGTGTGCAGCTTTTAATAATAACATTCCCTGTTCATAATTATAACTCTTTAATTAAAAGACAATTGTAAAACTAGATACACACACAAAGAGCAAGCCACTAGAAGAAATATATGAGGGTTGTAGAGGAAATTGATGAAACTCAACCTTTAAAAAAGCACAAAGATTCTGCAAAGCAAAGATTTGTTTCTTTGAAAGATAGGAAGTTTTCCAGGCATGGTGGCTCACGCCTGTAATCCCAGCACTCAGGAGGGCTGAGATCATAGGATCATTGTGAGTTCCAGACCAGCCTGGGCTACAAAGTGAGCTCAAGGCCAGCCTGAACTATATAGGGAGACCCGTTACAAAAAAGACCAAAAAAAAAAAAAAAAAAAAAAAAAAAAAAAGGAAAAGGAAAAGAAAAGAAAGAAAGATAGGAAGTTAGTAAATCTTAAATCTTTATCAAAAGTTACTGAAAGAATGAGAAGGCTCAAATTAAGAAAATTGAATATAAAAACATGAATTACAGTAGGCATCATTGAAATAAAGAGGAACATCAGAAACTACTTAAAATTTATATCCCAATAGTTTGGAAATTCTGGAAGAAATGGTTAAATTACTAAACATGCATGAAGTACCTAATTTGTGCCAATGATATATACAAAATCTAAGAATGTCAATAGCAAGTCATAATGTTGAAGTAGTATTAAACAATTCCAATTAGAATATTATAGCACCAGATGAATTTGTAGCTGAATAAATTTCAATGATGAACTAACACAAATTCCTCCTCCCTCATTTTTTCCATATAATAGAAAGGATATATTTCCACTCAAAGTAATTCTATGATAGCAGCAATATCCCAATACCAAAACCAGATAATGTCTCCACAAAAATGGAAGAGATAGATGAGTATCCTTCACAATTATAAATACAAGACTCATCAATTGATGAGTTGAATTAACAGAATTCAACAGTACATTGGATGAATCATACATTAATATCAAACTGATTTTATCTCAAAAATCCAAAATTGGTTCAACAGATCTAAGTAAACTTAATGAATAACATAAATAAATTTAAAAACAAAATCTTATGATCATTCCAATATATCCGGAAGAAGCATTTGAGGAAAATCCAACACTCATTCCTGTACTCTGAAAACTCTATTGCAATTAGTTTGAAAGTACTTTACTTGAAAATGGCAAAAGCCACACCCATAGCAAACATTGTTATTAAATGAGAAAAACACCTGAAAGAATTTCTCTAACACCTTAAAGGATACAAGAGTATCTGTTTCAATCACTCCCATTCAATATAGTGCTTTAAATTTTTGTCAGAACAACTAATAAAGAGAAAGAAAAGGAATTTCTCAACAAGTAAATGAAGCCAAATTATTCTTTTGTGGTTGGTGATATGATTCTTTACATACTATGTCCAAAAATACTGCACCAAACAACTTTTAGATCTGACACACAAGTTGAGTAAAGTGCTTGAATGCAAAACCAATACATAAGAATAAATTGTTGTTCCTGTATATAAATGATGAACCCATTGTGGAGATCAGAAAAATATTTCTTCACTAATCCTTCAAAATTTAAATGCATAGAAATCAACATAACAAAAGAGGTAAACGTCTTCTATAGTGAAGCTTAACAGTACTTTGAAGAAAGAAATTGAAGAGCATAAAAAATAATGGGGGAAAAAAACCCTTGTTCTTGGGTTGGTAGTGTGAAAACTGCAAAGTGGCCATAGTGGAGAGCTTTACACTAATGCAATCCCTATAGGAAAGCAATATTATTCAACAAACTGGAAACAATTATAAATTTCATTAAATATAGAAAAAGAATCAGAATAGCCAAAGCAGTACTCAAACAAAATAGTAATAGTGGAGGCATTGTATATGTATTTCAAACTAATCTAGAAGGAAATAGTTAAATAAATAGCATTGCACAAACTATAAATGTGGGCCAACAGGAAAAGACACAGAAACAATCAAAAACACCTACAAATAAGAATGCAGAGGAAAAGAAAGGTACCTACATTGTTTCTGGGCAGGTAAACTAGTACAAGCCGTGTGAAGATCAGTATGAAGATTCCTCAAAAGTCTAAACAATGATGGCAAACCTTCTTCAAATGAATGCTCAAATGACAACCCCAAATCCACTTATCACAATGTGCCAATACTACAATTAAACTTCAATTTTAGGATTTTAGTTTAGAAGAAAGTATCTTGTACATTAACATCTTTTGCTTAAAAAATAAATAACATGCATGCTATATAGATTTGCTACCTCTGAACATTTAAGCCTTTTAAAATACCATTAAACTCAACTATACAACCTAATTGTATTCCAGAAAGATTCTTGGACTGAATACTATAGTGATACAGCCATAGTTATGTTTGTATCAATGCAATTCACAATGGTTAAGCTGTGACATACCGATAAACAGAAGAATGAATCATAAAAATGTGATGTGCAGCCATTTCCATCTCCTCTTCTCCACTGCTGGGAACACAGGTTTGGGGTGCCCTAGGTGACAGCCACTCCCAGTGCCTCTCCACCATTACATGAGCCCACAAGATGAAAATATCAGGAAGCAAAATGCAATCTCAGATCTCCAAACCACCCAGAACAAGTCCATGAGTCATTCATATTGAAGAAAATGAGAGACACACACCTGAAATTTCTGAAATGATATTAATCAAAATAAAAAAAATTTATGAGGTTATAGAGGAAATCCGGATCAGAAATTAGCTCTCATGTTAAATATGAAATATCAACATTTGTAAATGAAATGCTCAGAATGAACAGATATAGATAAGAAAATAGATAATGATAGGAAAAAGAAATCATGAATGATCAATATATGAAGAAATTTAATGTATGAAATGGATTAAAGCAGATAGACAGGACATCAAAAATTCCATTGAAAGCTGGCAAAATTGCTTGAATGAAAATGAAGACAGAATTCCATACCTAAAAGTCAGAATTTCAGAAAGCAAGCATGAAAGCAAAAACCTCTTAAAAATCACAATATCAGGAAATAATAATTCTACAGTTCCAAGAAAATGATCAGAAAAACAATTTAAGAATAACTGCTTTCCATGAAAAGACAGGAGCCAACACAAATAACATAAAAAGTAATCTATTTGCAGAAGTAATAGCAGAATACTTCCCAAGCATGGGAAAAAAATCTGACACACATGTAAATGAACCCAAATTAGCCATAGCCAAAATAGATGTATACCCAGGCATATAATAGTTAAGATCCCATAAATTCATCACAAGAACATAATATAAAAAGCTACTGGAGAAAATAAACAGATCATCTATAAGAGAAAGCCTATAAGTACCATGCCAGACTTCTCAAACAATTGCAGAATTCAAGAAGAGTTTGCAGTAAAGTATTTCAAGCCCTGAAACAAAAAGAACTTTCAGCTCTGACTAGTGTACTTATAAAAAATATGTTTCAAAATTAATGGAGAAATGATATATATCCATGACAAACAACAACTGAAGTAATTAATGTCCATCAAACCAACACTATAAAAGATACTGAAAGAGATAAAAGTGACCCTAATTCCAAGAACAACAGAAAGAAAACAGCAAGCAGGCAAACAATTAAACAGAGGGAAGAATCAGGAAACCAAGATCAGGAAAATACCATCACAAAAATGAGCCAATATATACATCAGTTATAACCAGTAATATAAATGTCCTCAAATCACCAATTAAAATAAGCAGATTTGTAGAATGGATCAAGAAACAACATCTGGCACTTGGAGAACTGTGGAGCTTCCAACAAGTAGGCGGGCACATGCTATCCCCTGAGCCCAGCCTGTTTGGGACTCCCGCACCTCTCCATCAGTGTGCAGAGGAGGGGCTGGGCGGATCTGGGGTGCCTGCATCAGCTTCCCCGTGTGTCTGGAGGACTGTGGATATCTCAGCAAGCAGGGGAGGATCACAGGTTCCAGAGGCACCGCAGCCAGTGGTGAGCGCTCAGTGCACTCTGCCCAAAGCCCAGACTGTTTGGGACCCTCCAGGCTTCCAGGTGCAGTGAAGTGGAGAGGTGGGTTTGAGGCAGCTACATCCGCCTCTGCATCCCAGCTGCGCTTGGAGAGCTGTGGAGCTTCCAATGGGCAGGTGGGCGCACAGTGTCCCTGAGGCCCAGCTTATCTGGAACGGCAGAGTTCTGAACAGGCAGAGGAGGGCCATTGGTTCTGCAGGCCCAGTGGCTTGGGGTAACAGGGTGCCAGAGTCTCAGGAGCTTCAAACATAGAAGGGGATTTCCAACAGACCCTGAGGAAGCTTTCAAATAACACTTGAAACACAGAAATATAGGAAAATGACAAAACGAAAGACCAAATTAAAACCTCAAACCTCCAGCCCATCTAAAGAAACCCTAGGAGCAATGTATATAGAAGAAAATATATGCCATTGACCTCATATATCAGACACAATAGCTACTGAAATTAACAAGCAACTCCAGGAAGCTTTAAAGAAATTCAAACTCAAAATAATCTCCCAGGTAAAAGAAGAAATGATAAAAGAAATGAAGAAGATTCTTAATACATCTAAAGAAAACACAGATAAAAAATTGGAGGAACTAAACAAAAACATAGAATCCCTAGATGAGCAATATAAGAAACAAACAGAATACATAATGCAGATGCACAGAGATATACAGGAAATAAAAAACTCCACTGAAAGTTGTAAAAACCGCCTTAATGAAAGTGAAGATAGAATTTCAGACCTTGAAGACAGGATTGCAGCTAACGAACAGGAAAGGAAAGATCTTTTTAAAATAACAAGGAATCAGGAAACAACAATTCAACAACTGTAAGACGATGCAAAGAAAAATAACATGAGAATGATAGGGATTAATGAAAAAGAAGGAGACAACATAAAGGATGTCAAGAGGATATTTAGAGAAGTAATAGCTGAAAATTCCCCAAGCATGAGATCAGAAACTGACATCAGGATCAGTGAAGCATATAGAACTGCAAATAGTCATAACCAAAATAAAACTACACCCAGACATATAATAATCACCATCCCAGAAATCCAACACAAGAATAGATTATTAAAAGCTGTCAGAGAGAAAAGACAGATCACTTATAAAGGAAAACCTATCAGAATCACAGCAGACTTCTCAGCACAAACAATAAAGTCAAGAAGAGCATGGAGTGAAGTATTCCAGATCCTAAAGCAAAATGATTTCCAACCTAGACTGATGTATCCTGCAAAACTATCATTCGGGGGCTGAGGGTTTAGCTCAGCGGCATAAGCGCCTGTCTTGCAAGCAGGCAGTCCTGAGTTCAATCCCCAGTACTGATAAAAGACAAAAAAAAAAAAAAAAAAAACTATCATTCAAAATTTGTGGTGAAATACGATACTTCCATGACAAAGAACAGCTGAAGAACTTTATGAACACCAAACCAACCCTGCAAAAACTATTGAAAGACAGTTTAGATACACAAAGAAAAAAACCACTAAGCAAAGCTGATATTAAACAGAACAGAAAGATAAAGATGCAACAGCAGAGAGATAACATGTCAACAATAACCCAGCATATAACAGTTATAGACATTAATGTAAATGGTCTCAATGCACCAATCAAAAGAAACAGACTAGCAGAATGGATCAAGAAACAAAATCCAACTATATGCTGTTTACAGGAAACCCGTCTAACCCAGAAGGATACTCACAGACTGAAAGTCAAAGGATGGAAAACAATACTTCATGCAACAGGAATAAAAAAAAAGGCAGGAATAGCTATTCTGTTTGCAGACAACGTGAACTTTAAACCAACAATGACCATAAGGACAAAGAAGGTCACTACATACTCGTAAGGGGAAAACTCCAAGAGGAAGAGATAACTATCTTAAATATATATGCACAAAACTCCAGAGCACCCAGCTATATAAAACAACTATTAACAGAAATGAAAACTCAAATTATCAGGAAGACAATTGTAACAGGAGACCTTAATACGCCATTGACACCAAGGGACAGATCAACCAGACAGAAAATGAGCAATGAAATAACAGAACTGAATCATACCGGTGAACAAATGGATTTCATAGACATAATACAGAATGTTCCACCCAACAACATCAGAATACACATTCTTCTCAACAGTACATGGATCATTTTCTAAAATAGACCATATATTAGCTCACAAAACATATTTAAACAAATGCAAAAGAGTTGAAATCATCCCTTGCACGTTATCGGATCATAGCACTATGGAATTAGAAATTAATGATAAAAGATACTGCAAAAATCCCACAAACACATGGAAATTGTATAACACACTCTTGAGTAATCAGTGGGTCACAGAAGAAATTAAAGAAGAAATTAAACAATACCTAAAACAAAATGAAAATGAAGATACAACTTACCAGAATTTGTGGGATGCAATGAGAGCCATCCTCAGAGGAAAATTTATTGCACTGAGTTCCCACATCAGGAAAACAGAATGAATACAAATAAAAAGCTTCATACTACACCTTAAACAGCTAGAAAAAGAAGAGCAAGTCAAGCCCAAAGCCAAAAGAAGAGAGGAAATTATAAAAATCAGAGCAGAAATCAATGCAATAGAGACTAAGAAAACAATCCAAAGAATCAACCAATCAAAGAGTTGGCTCTTTGAAAGAATAAATAAAATCGATAAGCCCCTAGCCAACCTTATTTAAAAAGGGAAGAAAAAGCTAAAATTCATGCAATAAGAAATGAAACAGGTGAAATCACTACAGACACAATACAGAAGATCATCAACACCTATTTCGAAAACCTCTACTCTCAAAAGTTTGATAACACAGAAGAAATAGATAGATTCCTAGAAACATATGAAGTACCAAAGCTAGATCAAGAGGATGTAAAACTGTTGAATGACCCAATCTGTTAATGAAACGGAAAACATAATTAAGTCCTTACCTCCAAAGAAGAGCCCAGGCCCAGATGGATTCACTGCAGAATTCTACAAGAAATACAAAGAAGACCTAATGCCAACACTCCTCAAACTATTCAATGAAATTGAAAGGGAAGCAATCCTTCCTAAGTCATTCCTGGAAACAAATATTACTATAGTACCAAAACCTGAGAAAGACCCAACTAAAAAAGAGAACTATAGACCGATCTCCCTAATGAACACAGATGCAAAAATCCTCAAAAATATTGGCAAATAGGATGCAGCAAATCATCAAGAAGATTATACACCATGACCAAGTGGGATTTATCCCAGGAATGCAACGATGGTTCAACATTTGTAAATCAATAAATGTAATCCACTGTATCAATAAAGCCAAAAGTAAGAATCACATGATCATCTCTATAGATGCAGAAAAAGCCTTCGATAAGGTCCAACATTTATTCATGATAAGAACTTTACAGAAAATTGGAATAGATGGTCTTTACCTCAATATAATAAAAGCCATTTATGACAAACCACCAGGCAGCATCATACTAAATGGCCAAAAATTGAAAGCCTTTATTTTAAAATTAGGCACAAGACAAGGATTTCCTTTATCACCATTCCTATTTAATATAGTACTGGAAGTACTAGCCAGAACAATTAGGCAAGAGAGAGAAATAAAAAGGGTAAAGATAGGAAAAGAAGAAGTTAAATTATCATTGTTTGCAGATGACATGATACTCTACATAGAAGACCCCCTAAACTCCATTGAAAGACTCTTAGATACAATAAATGAATTCAGTAATGTGGCTGGATACGAAATCAACACTCAGAAATCAATAGCATTCCTATACACGAACAACAAAATCACAGAGAGGGAAATAAGAGAAACTACATTCTTCACATTAGCAAGCAAAAAAAATGAAATATTTAGGAATTACTCTTATGAAAGACTTATACAGTGAAAATTATAATACACTGAAAAAAGAAATTGAAGATGACCTCAGAAAATGGAAAGACATCCCTTGCTCATGGATAGGAAGAACAAACATTGTGAAAACGGCCATTGTCCCAAAACCGTTATACAAATTCAAAGCAATCCCAATAAATATACCATCAACACACCGTATAGATCTAGAGAAATCACTCCTAAATTTCATCTGGAACCAGAAGAGACCTAGAATAGCAAAGGCAATTCTAAGCAGCAAAGACAAAGCAAGAGGCATCACAATCCCTGACTTGAAGTTATACTACAAAGCAACAGTAATAAAATCAACATGGTATTGGAATCAAAACAGAGCTGAAGATCAACCGAATTGATTAGAAGATACAACCACAACTACAAACACACTCAACCACCTTATCTTTGATAAAGGAGCCAAGCAGGTTCACTGGAAGAACGACAGTCTCTTTAATAAATGGTGCTGGAAAAACTGGCTTTCCATTTGCAAAAAACTAAAGCTAGACCCATGTCTATCACCATGTACTAAATTAAAATCTAAATGGGTCAAAGATCTGAATATTAAAACAGAAACACTAAAACTATTGGAAGACAAATTGGGTAGAAACCTTGAAGACATAGGAGTAGGTAGAGAATTCATGAACAGGACTCAAACCGCACGGGAAATACTTCCCAAAATCAATAGCTGGTACCACTTCTTATTAAAAAGTTTCTGAATGTCAAAAGAAATCTCCAACATAGTGACAAGAAAACCCACAAACTGGTAAAAGATTTTAGTGAACTCTCTCTCAGACAAGGGACACTTGTCTAAAACATATAAAGAATTAAAAAAACTCAGACTCCCGAAATTCAAAGATCCAATCCAAAAATGGGCATCTGAGATGAATATGCACTTCTCAGATGAAGAAATGCAAATGGCAAATAAATACATGAAAAAATGTTCATCATCATTGGTAATTAGAGAAATGCAAATTAAAACCACACTGAGATACCATCTCACTCCTTCAAGAATGGCCAGGATCAAGAAAAACAACAACAACAAATGCTGGAGAGGCTGTGGGGAAAAAGGCACTCTCCTACACTGTTGGTGGGAGTATAGACTGGTGCAGCCTTTGTGGAGGTCAGTCTGGAGATTTCTCAAAACCTGGGATTGGAAGTTCCATTTATTCCAGCTATTCCAGGCATATTCCCAGAAGAACTGAAAGCATCATACCACAGTGATATATGTGCACCTATGTTTATAGCAGCACAATTTGTAATCGCCAGATCTTGGAAACAACCCAAGTGTCCATCAACTGAGGAATGGATAAAAAAGTTGTGGTATTTCTATACAATGGAGTATTATTCAGCTACAAAGAAGGATCACATTGAGATATTTATCAATAAATGGGCGCAGCTTGAGACCATATTCATAAGTGAAATAAATCAATCTCGCATGTGTGAATACCGAATAGTTTCCCTAATGTAAGTAATGATTCAAATATATAAAAATATGTGGTAATCATGATTCCCCATTATGTGGCCTTGAAGCCTTATAAATTTTCACTTATTAATTAGAAGGGCTTTATTCTGGGCTTCTTGATATGGAAATATTTGAAGCTATAGTATATGAAGTTTTATTCAAATATTTCAAGGAAAAAGACAGACACTATGGTAACTACTATTAAGTTGGGTTATTTGGTGGTGAAGCACTAGGTTGCTGAAACAGTCATACTTTGACCTGTATTGTTATATTGTTATGTCCTGTTTTATCTCAATCTCTCCCTTATTCATTAAAAAAATTATTTAGTTAAAAAAAACATCCAACAATATGTTGTATATAAGAAACACATTTAACTCAAAATGAAATTCATAGACTAAATGCTAAAGCATGGAAAACAATATCCATGCAACAGGAATCCAGAAAAAAAAGCAGAGGTAGCTATTCTGTTTGCAGACAATTGAACTTCAAACCAAGAATGATTAAAAGAGATAAAGAAGGTCATTGCCATCTTGTGAGGGGAAAATTTCAAAAGGAAAAATAACATATATATATATAATGAAATAACTGAACTCAAACCTCTGGATAATTGGATTTGGTAGATGCTTACAGAGTGTTCTACATAACATCAGAATAGACATTATTGTCTGCTGCACATGGAACATTCTCTAAAATAGTCCATAGAACATGCTTAAGTAAATGCAAAGGAATTGAAATTATCCCATGAAGATTATCTGACGTCGTGCAAAAAATTGGAAATTAATGATAATATAAACTACAAAAACTCATAAACATATGGAAATTAATAAAAGCCTCCTTAACTACCAATGAGACACAGATGAAATTAAAGAAGAAATTAAACAGTATCTACAGTCAAAATAAAGTGAAAATAGGACTTACAGAAACCTGTGGTATGCTATCAAAGCAATCCTAAGAGAGAAATGTGCACTAGTGAATTCTCATCAAGAAAACAGAAGAGCCCAAATAAATAGCCTAATGCTATACCTGAAGCTTCTAGAAAGAAAAGAACAAGTCCACCTTAAATCTTGTAAAAGGGAGGAGATTGTAAACATTTGAGCAGAAATTAGTGCAATTCCAAATAAGAAAACAATAAAAGAATAGAAGAACTGGTTCTCAGAAAGAATAAACAATATCAATAAACTCCTAGCTAATCTTATTTAAAAAATGAAATAAAAAACTGAAGTTTATGCAATAATGAATTAAAAGTGTGAAATCACTACATATCCTGTGGAAATTTAGAAGGCTATCTGAATCTACTTTGAAAATCTTTATTTGCATAAAATAAAATCAGAAAAGAAATGAACAGATTCCTAGAAATTTATGAATTACCACAGTTGAATAAAGAAGATATAAAAGTATTGAATAACCCAGTATCAGTTAATGAAATGAAAAATGTAATTAAAATCCACCAACAAAGAAAAATCCAGTTTATGATGGATTCATGACTAAATTTTATAAGAAATTTAGAAAGGATTTAATGCTAATATACCTCAAACTCTTTAATGAAATTGAAAGAGAAATAATTCTCACTAACTCATTCCTGGAGGGAAGTACTATTCTGATATCAAAGCTAGACAAAAAATTCAATCAGAAAAGAAAACTAAAGATCAAGCTCTCTAATAAACATAAATGGAAAAAATCCTCAATAAAAAACTAACAAACAGAATCAAGCAAATCATCAAGAATATTATACACCATGACTAAGTCGTATTCATCACAGGAATGCAGGGGTGGTTTAACATAATAAAAAAAAAATAAGCACAATGTATCATATTAACAAAACCAAAGACAAAAATCACATAATCACACTAATAGATGCAGAAAAAGATTTGACAAATTCCAACATGAATTCATGATTTAAAAAAATAAAACCTACAGAAAATCAGAATAGATTGTCTGTATCTCAAGTTGACAAAAGCCCTCTATGCCAAGCTAACAACTAATATCATATGGACAAAAACTTAAAACTTTCAGTCTAAAATCAAGAACAAGACAGGGTTCTCCACTATGACTGGTCTCATTCAATATAGCTCTGGAAACATTACCCAGGACAATTAGACAAAAAAGGGAAATAAAAGAAATAAAGATGGGAAAGGAAAAAGTTAAACTATTATTATTAGCAGATGACATGATACTATACTTAGAAGACCCCAAAAACTCCACCAACAAACTTCTAGAACTAATAAACAAATTCAGTAGTGCAATGACAACATTCAAAATCAATAGCATTCTTGCACACAACAAAAAGCTCACTGAAAAAGAAATTAGGAAAACTACACCCTTCACAATAGCTTTTAAAAAAAAAGAAATACTCCAGAATCTGTCTTACAAAAGATATAAAAATTACATGAGATCAAAGCAGATACCAGAAAATATAAAGATGTCCCTTCTCATGGACAGGATGAAGCAACAATGTGAAAATGGCCATACTCCCAAAACTTTTATTCAGATTTAATGAAATCCCACTCAAAATAGCTTTAACATACCTCACACATCTAGAGAAAACATTACTAAAATTCATTTGGAAAGAGAAGGATCTTTGAATAGCAAAGGTAATGTTGGGCAACAAAAGTATGGTAGAAGGCATCACAATCCATGACTTGAAATTATACCACAAATCTACTGAGATAAAATCAGCATGATACTAGGAGTGCAGACTGGAATAACTGCTGTGGAATTCAGTGTGGAGATTCCTCCTATAGCTACAATTAGCTATTCCCCTTTGGTTATTTTCCCAGAATTCAAAACATGCAACAGTGACATATGTGCAACTATGTTTATAGCAGCACAACTTATAGTAACTCAATCTTGGAAACCACAGATGTCCCTCAATCATGGAATGAATAAAAAAGTTGTGACATTTTTATATGATGCGGTACTTCTCAGCTATTAAGGACAAACTTGAGGCTTTTATAATTAAATGGATGCAAATTGAGACCATACTCATGAATGTAACAAATCACTCTCAGGTGTAAACATTATACTGTCTCCTTAGTGCAAAAATCTGAAAGAGTAAATAAGACCCAAGATGTATGATAGATACTGTGAAAACAAAAGGGGAAAATTTGGTCAGAAGGAAAGAGCAACTGGGGTGCTGGGGTAGGGGACAGGAGAAAAGAAAGAAGAGAAAAGAAAAAAATTATGTATGTATATATGATACATAATTCATACTCCTAATCTCGATAAGTTCATCAAAAGAATGGTGTATGTTTTCATTGTTTGATCATTTTTTCATACTTATATTTTGTAATCTGAGCAATTATTTGAAGATAAAACACAATACAGTAATAATTGTTTAAAATACTGTGTTGGTTGACAAATCTACACCATTGTATTTAGTCTTTTTGGATTTTTTGTTTTACAGTTTAAGAATGTGATTTATAAATAAAATGGAATATTACTTAGCTATAAAAAGCATAATATCAAATCATTTGTAGGAAAATGGGTGGAACTAGAAACTATCATGTTAAGTGAAATTGATCAAAGAGAATTAAATATTGTTTTCTCTTTTGTTATAAGTATAAAAAATAAGCAAATAAAATAAAAGAACAAGAAACCATGAAGAATACTTCTGCAATGTGTCAGGAGTCAAGTTGTGGGAGCAGAAAATAAAGGGACTGAAATTAAATAAGCCATGTTAATTGCACATATCAACTTTCCAAAGTGATTTCCAATATCATGTAATAGAATGTACTAATACAGACAATCTAAAAACACTTGTGAGTTCATTTGTGAAACATTTGTGAGTTCACAGTAGTCAGTCACTGCCTTTCTGGGTTTGTGGCTATCTTTTATGTCAACATACCTGGTTTTTATTTTTTACATACACTAAATTTTGCACTCACATAGGTGAGTAATGAGAATAATGGAACATTTTCTGTTATAGTACCAATTAAATAGATTTTCTTTGCCTTTTAAAGCACAGATCATTTCATCTGAAGTATGAATGTATGTCTTTAAATTATAATTATCATAAGTCAGTGGTGGTAAGCTTATAGCATGCATACAACAGCTGTATGTTTAACATAATCGAAGTTCTAAAATATTTGCATCACTGACATAAGTGCTTGATGAAACTTTTTGTTACACATTTGAATTTGGCAGCTAGCAATGTAGATATGATTGAGAAAGTACTATGGATTGTGTTCCACATACAAAAAAACCTCTCGATAAATAAAAAGGTTTTCATTGATATATTTAATGATTCTGCACAGTACTGATGTCTATAGACAGACAGCTTTAAAATCAATCATCTATATTACAAAGTGTTGCTCTGCTATAAACTAAACACTTAGTAAGTGATGTCTAAATATACACACACCCACCAACAACATTATTTTATTATTATTATTATTATTATTATTTTGCCATCGCAATAGATTTTGTTCCAGTTAGGACAAGATTTGTGTGAACCTAACAGTGCCACTTGTTCATCTTGAGCAGTCCAGGCATTACCTTTGTGATAGTGCTTTTGCACCAGTTTAAATGGCGCAAAATGTCCATAATCTGCCGTATTTCACCACATTATGGTGTTTATTAGTTCTTGATTTTGGGTTAGTGTAAGCCTGTTTCTGACCCCAAGTTATGGATAGAAAGGGCAAACCTTTGTAAATAATGCATTTCTTTTGGTAAGGAAGTAGAGTGGGTTATGTGATGCCTATGATTATTCTGGTCTGCTTCAAAATTACTAAGATTCTTAGGGGAAAAGAGTTGGGTGTCTTTAGATTACTCAGTAGGGCTGGCCAGTTAGGTTCATCAGTTCTGTAGCCAAAGATTCAACTAGCCTTGCCTTGAAAATATATAAAATAAAAATTGTGTCTGTATCAAATAAATACCTTATTCTTTTCATGTCATAATTTTCTAAACAATACTCCATAGGTAGTTTTTGTGGTATCAGTTAGAAAGTAGTAGGGTCCTTGAAAAAGATTTCTAGAATGCTTCATGAAATCACTGGACCAGTTGTGATTCATGGTTTTGGCTTTTTTGTAGATGCTTTCGTTTATGATATTTCTCTTCAGAACTACTGGGTTTCAGTTCTTGTGGCTTCAGTACATCAGCATTCCACACATAAGCCTGACGGTAATTGTGTTTGTCTATCTTTGTGACTGGGTTTGCAGGCTGGAAGCAATCAAAATAAATCATGGTAATGCTTTACCTGACCACTGCACTATGGAGAAGTGGATTTGAAAACCCTATTCACCTTTCAGGTGAATACCTGAAAGTCAGGAAGTCACCTGGAGTTTTCTCCAGTCTCCCCACTCTCTGCAGAGGTGAAGGATATGGTAAATCTCACAGTATATGGAAGACTGACCAATTTATGAAAACATATTGTTGTGTTGCAGTTCAATAAGGAAATACATGACATGATAGGAGACTGGAATGCATAGTTTCCATCTCACCTAAGAACAAAGCAAAGACCATGTAATGCTCATACATACATTTGCTTTAGCATGCTAATCAACCCCAAAGAAAATTGTTTCTTTTAAATTTTAATGTAATGTAAGTAGGGGCTATTAGGAAGATGTAAAAATGCACTTTTCTTACTTCTAAGAAAAAAGGAAACAAAATAATTAGGAAATAGCAACAATTAATAAAATGGGTATCATAATCTTAGAATAGACAACATGCTGAGTAACAGAGTGGAAAAAAGACTCACAAAGAAGAAACAAACAGAAAAAAAAGCATACTTCCTCTCAATAAACTAAGAGAAGTTATTAATATCAGTGTGTTTCTAGCTCCCATAATTGCAACTGGTTTTGATAAAAACAAAGAGGAACAAAAGACTGTAAGCATAAATCAACACTATTCATTTTGCATCACTGTTATCGTACCAAGTTTAGCTTTTGTGAGTTATGATAGAAGAAAGACAGAGGTACAGTTTGAGGTAACGTTTCCAGTGGTCCCCTTCTTGACCAACTGAAAATATTACCACAACCTCTATGCCTGTTCAAAGACAAGATTATAAGCCTAATTGCTTTGCTGTGACAAAAACTATTAATGTGAAACTTGATATGTTTACACGAAGAAAAGAAAAAGATGAAATACAGGGACAAAATTGTGATAAGCTTTTTAGAAAAAATTTAAAATTTAGAAATATTTACTTTGCCTTGATTCCCATTGTGTTAGGCTTTGCAGCATAATGAATTTTTGGGACAAAACTTCTGTCCAGGACTTGGTGAAACTGGAAGCAATGGCTGTCCTGACTACGTAGTGTAAGTCTGTGTTCAGTGTTATAATGAATTTGCTTTCTTCTGTGGTGCAATGGGGGAAAGTCCTTTGGCTTATAGTTACTAAAGTCCTTTCAGTGAAAAAATCATTCTGCATCTAAATTATCACATCTCTCAGTGAGTCATTCTGAACTATTGCATGTGTGTATGCTACACACATCTTGGGTTCTTCTATAGTAAATCTTATACTTAATGCAGAGAAATAATTTTGAAACTATTTTGATGTTTTGATGTTTGATGTAAGTTGTTTTTTTTTTCCTTGAGGACATTTGGTTTGAAATGGGATGCTTTGATAGCAAATCAAGGATATACAGTCTGTAATATCTGTGAGTCCAATCCATGATGCTAAGGGATACAAGAACTTAAAGGGCCTGAATGCTCCTAAACTTAGATCATGACAATTCTCTAAGGCATTTGAATAGATCAGGAAATACAAATTTGCAAATTTGAGTGTGTCTGTACATGTAAATGCCCTCTAAGATGTATTATCTAAAGAAAGAAACATATCTCAATACATTGAGATGGACATTTTATTTCTGGAAAGTGACATTAAAACAATATGGAGTTTTAATATCGTTAGAAGGTATTATTTTGAAAATTTTATGGTGCTTTCCTTTTCCATGTTTGTTGTTAATGTTTGATTTACATATATCAGTTTATGTAAAAAGAGAGAATATTTCTTTTTGTTTCTTGGCATCTTCCAAGGCCTGAGTAAAAGACAATCATCAGTACTGTGAATGGGCTATGTCCTCAATCATTATGTTGGTTCTCCACCTTTAGCTCCTATTATTGCCCACAGGCTGGGCTCCCAGGTAACTCTATATGTTTTGCTAAACCATCAAAAGAATTAATTTCAATCTCAAATTTCTTTAAAAGAAGTCATTTTTATAACTTGTATTGTGTACATATTATTCTTTTTTCCTTTTTATTTTTTGTCTTTTTCGTTTTTATCGGTACCAAGGATTAAACTCACGACTACCTCCTTGCAAGGCAGGCACTTATGCCGCTGAGCTAAATCTCCAGCCCTACAAATTATTCTTAGAATTACAAACAACTTCTGTTATGAGTAATTGGCTGTAAAAGCCTGTATGAACAGTGGTTCTCTTTACCCAACTCACTTCCTTTGCTTTGATCCAGGCATGGCAAATTTATAAGGTATATTTAGCATGCTAGCCAGAATGACATGGACAGGAAAGAAACATGTTATCCAAAATGACATGGACAGGAAAGCAGGACCAGGGAAGGAGAATCTGCCAGAGCCTTTTTAATAGTTGATACATTGTGTTAACTTGAGAAATTTAGAAGTTTATGCAACTCAGCAAGGGATCAGTTTCCTCATTTTATAAACATACTCATTCTGTGCAAAAAGAGAGCATGGAGATGGTATAAGTGCTACACCCACACTACGGGGTAGTAGTCTGCATTCAATATAAGGGGGAAAAGGTGCTTTCTTCACCCCTTTTTGCTCTTACTGCTTTTGCTGTCTTCTGCTGCCTTGAGCTATTGCCTCTGTGCAATGCCATCTTGCTTTGGAGCCAGCTGATTATGAACTGAAACCTCTACAGACTGTGAGCTAAATAAACATTTCCTTCCTCAATTTGGGCTTTGAGTATTTTGTGTCAACACTAACCAAGACAGGCTTTAAATAAAAAAGAGGCTGTGAATGTTTTCAGTACTGCCAAGTTCCAAGACATGCAGAAGAATAGGCTCAGGTAATAATTTTGAGTACCAGAGGCATTTTTAGTACTGGGCTTTTTTTTTTTTTTAATCTGTAGCAGGCAAGTCCATTCTGCTCTTTTCCAGCTACCTAATTTTTGAATCTGATACCTTTACCTGTTGATGATATTTTGTAGCTGAGAAACTTAGGCACTCATTAAAGGTGGCCCAAGCACAGATAGAATGTGATTGACCAAAGCCCTTATTTCTTTTGTCCAGCTTTTAGGATTCATAGCCTGGGCTTTGGATGACTTTCTTACAGATGAGCAGGATGACAAGAATGTCTGAGTTTCTCTGCAAGGGCTATAGGTGTCATAGAATAAACTCTCTGTATTTCTCATCCTACAAATAGAAGAGCATTTCAAAATATGTCTTTTGAAAAGAATGGAATTATAGATTTGGAAACAAATGAATCAGAGGAGATTAGAAATAGAACCTTACCCTGTAATTTAGACAAATTTCTTAATCCTAATCATCCTTCTTTAAATGTGTATTATATCTCTACTCTTGGCTATTATAGAGGTTAGTTGTCTAGCTAGTATCTAGCAAATGATAAATACTCAAGGACTGTTAGCTACTATGAATTGAATGATTATTATTACTTTGTTAATATATGGGATTCTTTATCAAAAGAATAATGATGATGTTGAACAAAATTTAACATATGCTAACAATGAAATTATGTCACTTTTGTCATGAATTTCAGATGTTCTGGTGAAGAATTCCTGACAAGTCTGGGTATTGATGTATCCCCTTGGGGCTTATGGAAGAATCACGTGGCTTTGGCTGTTGTAATGATTGTCTTCTTCACAATTACTTTCATAAAATTGATATTAGTTAAAAAATATTTTTAAATTCCCCTTAATATACTGTGAACCAGTGTTATTTTATCATTAAAAAAGCATGATAGCCAAATATGTTGATATCATTGATAAAGGTAGGTAGAACTTACTGATACTTCTTTCTGGAGATTTATAATATGTCAAGATTATAAGAGGAGATCTTTGGCTCTTGTACCATGTTTGGGACTTTTGGTTCTCTTTGCTGCCTTCTTGGAGAGTTAAATACTTTACAATATGTATATCAGAATTTGCTTAGAATCTTTGGAAAGACACATTGGGATCTTGCCTTCTGGGATAATATCCAGGAGAATATTACATGGGACCTGGGTTACATGGGACCTCTAATTCTAGCTTTCTGAGAAATTTCCACACTGATTTGCACAGTGGTTGCACAAATCTACACTCTTGCCTACAGTGGAAAAGGGTTTCTTTTCCCCCACAGCCTTGTCAGCATTTATTTGTTGTTGGTTGATTTCCTGAAGATAGCCATTCTTTCTGTAGTGAAGTAGAATCTCAGTGTTGATTTAATTCACATTTCTTGAATGAGCAATTACACTGAACTTTTTTTCATACATTTGCTTGCCATTTATATTCCTTCACCTGAGAAGTGTGTATTTACCTCAGATGCCCATTTTTTAGATTGGATCTTGAATTTTGGGGCCTGATTTTTTTTTTTCTTAATTCATTGTATGTTCTAGATAGAAGTCTTCTGTCTGGGGGAGACTTGGTTAAGATTTTCCCCCAACTCATGGGTTTACTTTTCACTCTGTTATGTCTTTTGACATGCTGAAACTTTTTAATAAAATGACATCTCAGTTGTTGATTCTTTGAAGTATTTCTTGTGCAGTTTTTTTCATGAAACTCTCTACCTACTTCTATCTCTCCAAGATTATAACTACTTTGTCTTCCAGCAGATTGAGTGTTTCTGTTTTAATATCTAGACCTCTGATCCATTTTGACTTTAGTTTAGTACATGGTGATAGACATGTGTCTAGTTTTAGTCTTTGATGTAAGGAAAGTCAGTTTTTTCAGTACCATTTGTTAAAGAGCTTATCTTTCTTCCTGTTTGGCCCCTTCTTCAAAGAAAAGACACTTAAGTGTGTTTGTCATTTTGTCTGTATCTTCTATTACATAGTTCTTTGGGTTTGTTTTATTGCCAGTATCATACTGATTTTATCTCACTATCTTTATAGTGTAATTTCAAAGCAGGGATTGTGATGTCACCTGATTTACCTTTGTTTCCCAGGATTGCCTTTGCTATTCCAGAACACTTCTGATTTCAGAAGAATTTTAGTTATGATTTTCTAGATCCATGAGGTAGGCTAATGGGATTTTGATTGAGACTGCATTAAATCTGTATAACAGTTTTGAGAGTATGGCTATATTCGCAATGTTTGTTCTTTCTATACATGAACAAGGAATATCTTTCCATTGTCTGGTATACTCTTTCTTTCTTCAGAGTACTGTAATTTTGATTGTATAAATCTTATAATTTTTGTTAGATTGTTTCCTAAGTATTTCATTGTTTTTGGATGCTATTATGAAGGGTGTGGTTTTCCTAATTTGTTGCTCAGTGAGGTTGTTGTTTGTGTATAGGAATACTATTGATTTTTGAGTGTTCACTTCGTATGTAAGTATGCTACTGAGTTTGGTTATTATATATAGAAGTATTTCAGTGAAGTTTTGGAAGTCTTCTATGTAGAGTATCATGTCTTCTGCAAATAATGATAATTTAGCTTCTTCCTTTCCTAACTTTATTTCTTTTATTTCTCCCTCTGGTCTAATATCTCTGGCCAGAATTTCCAGAATTATATCAAATAGAAGTGGTGATAAGTGAGCATCCTTGTCTTATACATGATTTAGACTATAATTTCTCAGTTTTGGTCCAATTAGTATGATGTTGGTTGTTTGTCAAAGATTGCTTGTATCAGACTAATGGAAAGACTATTCTGATTTTCTGCAGGGTTTTTGTCATTAATGAGTGCTGGATTTTATGAAAAGATTTTATTTTGTCTATTTTTATTACCATGTGATTTTTGTGTTTGACTCTTTATGTGGTGTATTACATTTATTGATTTGTGTATGTTGAACCATTCTGTTCTCCTGAGATGAATCTCATTTGCTCCTAGTGTATAATGTTCCTGATGATTTGTGGCATTCTGTTTAGTAATGTTTTATTAAAAAGTTTTGCATTTAGAGATTGATGTATAGTGTTCCTTTTCAGTTAAGTTTTTTCTCAGGTTTTTATACCAGGGTAATATTAAGTTCCCAGCATGAATTAGGAAGAATTGATTCTCTTTCAATTTCATTAAAGAGTTTGAGGAATATCAGCATTAGATTTTCTCTAAATTTTTTATAATTCATCTGCAAATTCATCATTATGTGGGATTTTCTTTTTGGTAAGTTTTTAATTACGTTTTCAATTTCACTAAAGGGTATTGGATTTTTGAGAGGTTTTATATTTTCTTGATCCAGCTTTGGTATTTCACATGTTTCTAGAAATCTCTCCATTTCTTCTGTCTTCCATCCTATGAGAGTAAAGATTTTTGAAGTAGGTATTGATGATCTTCCCTATTTCCACAGAATCTATAGTGATTCAAGGCTCTTCATTCCTTATTGCATGAATTTAAGTTTTTTTTTTCATTTTTGTTAAGGTTGGCTAGGGATTTATCAATTTTATTCTTTCAAAGGACCAACTCTTCTAATCATTAATTCTTTGTGTTGTTTTCTTAGTCTTGGTTGTGCTATTCTCTGCTCTGATCTTTATAAATTTTTCCCTGCTTTCTGCTTTGGGGTTTGGGCTTTTTTTTAGAAGTTTGAAGTACAGTATTGTGTTGTTTATTTGTGCTTGTTCTGATTCCCTAACATGGTGATTCCCCCCTATAAATTTTTCTCTGAGGACTGATTTCTTTGCATCCCACAGATTCTGGTAAGTTGTATTTGTATTTTTGTATGATTGTTTATATTGATTTTTTATTCTTTGATTTCCTGTATGACACATTGGTTTTTTTGATAGGGTGCTATTTAATTTCTATGTACTATGGAGCTTTTTCAGCTTCTTTTGTTATTAATTTCTAGTTTCACTGCACTATTGTCACATAATATTCATGAGATAATTTTAATTTCTTTGTATTTACTTAAGCACATTCTATGATCTAGTATATGATCTATTTTAGAGAATGTCCCATGTACAGCTGACAACAATGTGTATTCTGACGTTGTGTGGAATGCTGTAAACATCTACTAAGTCCATTTGTTCACAGGTTTCATTCAGTTCAGTTATTTCTTTGCTTATTTTTTGTCTACTTGATCTGTATCTTTCTGACAATGGGTTTTTAAGCTCCCTGCTCTAATTCTATAATTGTAATTTTTGGTGCTTAATAATTTTTGTCATATATTTAGATGCTCCCATGTTTGGTGCATATACATTTATGACTTTATAACAATTTTCTTCTTGAAACTTTGCTCAAACAAATATGTAGTGACCTTCTTTATATATTCCATTAATTCTTGAAATTATTGAAAATAGAATAGCTATGCTTTCTTTTTTCTGGGTTCTTGTCACATGGAGTATTGTTTTCTATACTTTGACATTCAGTCTACGAATTTCCTTTTGAGTTAGGTATGTTTCTACTACACACAATACTGGTGGATTTTGTTTCTTCATTCATTCTGTTTCTTTAGATTGGTGAATTGAGGACATTTAAATTATTGGTGATAACTGATGTATATTACCTTATCTTTGTCATGTCATCTTTCTGCTGTTAGTTCCCTACATTTCTCCTCTGTTTGATTGCTTGCCCTAATGGTGGTTTCTTTCTGTTGTTGTTCTTGTAATTGTGGCTATTTTAATCTCTTTCTAGAAGGTCTTCCATACTCTTTATAGAGTAGGAAGTATCATATTTCTTCATCCATTTTGAAAACTAGCTTTGCAGGGTACATAAATCTGAGTTGGAAGTTGTTTTCTTTTAGGACTTGAAATGATTCACTTCATGCTCTTCTTGGCTTGATCATTTCTGCTGAGAAGTCTGTTGTGATTCTGATAGGCTTTCATTTGTAAGTGATCTGTTTCTCTTCTCTCGGGGCTTTTAATATTCTGTTCTTATGATCAATTTCTGAGATCTTGATTGTTATATGTCTATTATGATTTATTTTGGTTATGGCTAATTAGAGTTCCATAAACCTCACTTATCTGTATGTCAGATATTTTTGTATAGTTGGTAAATTTTCTGCTATTACTTCTAAAAAAAACTCTTTATGCCATTTGTGTTGCCTCCTTTTTTTTCACTGGTACTCGTCAGTATATATTGTTTTTCTCTGCATTACCTTGCAGCTGTTTCTTTGTTATTTGTAAGAGATATTTGCTTTTGTGTTCACTAACTGCAATCATGTCTTCAAGGTCTAAGTATCTATCTTTAGTTTTGTTCATGAGCTTTTACCAGTCTTTGATGGAACTTTTGATTTCCTGGACATCTTTTTGAATCTGTTTCATGTATTTTAATTCATTCTTATATTGTTCATTCCAGGTTTCTATCATTTTCCTATGCTACTCTATTTTTTTAAATCTATGTCTACTTTGGACATTTTCACTAATTCTTTCATTACTTTTATCATTTTTGTTAACCTCAGAGATTATTCTGATCTAAATTCCTTTACAATTTCATGTAGGTGTTTCTCTACTAATGTTGCTATCATTTCAGGAATTTTAGGTTTTTAATTTCCAATTTCTTTCATTGTTTTTGATGTGCTTGAGGGTCTGAGATGGCATTTTTCCCCTTCATTTTGGCATTTCCTGTGTTCTTCCATATCATCTGGATGCCAAGTCCTAGTTGCTTCCCTCAGTCGTGTCCCACTCAATAATGGTGTTTACTGAGGATTTTCAAGTGTAGTTGGGAAACTGGAGGTGGATGGGTTCCTGGGTGTGGCTACTTGGTTCCTTTAGGTATCACTGAGGGTCCCTGCATAGCTACAAGTCTCTGGAAGCTGCCATATGAAGGGTTTGTGGGAGTCAGAAGATATCTAGGTATAGCTTTCAGATCTGTGCTGGCTTCAGTGAGGGTTCCTGCATGTGAATGGTTACTATGAGGGAATTTTACGGTCATGAATGCATACGACACAAAACTAGAACAAGCCCAAATAAATAACATAATGATACATCTCAACAATTTTGAAAACCAGAGCAATTCAAACCTAAAGCAAGTATAAGAAAGGAAATTGTGAAGATCAGAGAAGAAATCAGTGAATTGAGATCCAAATATAACAAAACTAATTAATGAATTAAAAATTGAAGAAGGAAAGAATAAACAAATGAGACAAACTCATACCCAATGTAAATAAAATAAAAAGAGAAGAGACCCAAATGAACTCAATTGGTATTGAAAAAGGTGTAATTGCAATGGATATTGCTGAACTCAATAAGATAACTAGCAATTAAATCACAATCCTGTATGACATTAAATCAGAATTCAGACAAAAAAAGGATAGATTCCAAAATGTCCATGAATTATCAAACCTGAATGAAGAAAGTTTAAAAAATACCCTGAATAGTTTAATAAAAGACAAAGAAATTGAAACAGTGACAAACAAACAAACACACACACACACACACACACACACCTACACACCTTCAAAGTAAGAAAAGTCCATATCCTGATAGGATTACTGCTGAATTCTAAAGTAACTTCAAGTATATTCGAGGATTACTCTTTAAATATCTAAGTGAAATTCAATGACAAGTCCCAAAGGCATGTCCCAAACTCATGACATGTCCCAAACATATGACTGGAAGCAACTTTTATCCTGATTGCAAAACCAGACAACAATCCAATGAAAATATCAAAACCATAGAGCAATTACTTTAATTAAGTCACATGTGTTTTAGTTATACATTTAACAAAACAAAATATCTGACATCAGAGTTAAAGGGAGAAATATTTATTTAGCTCACAGTTTGTAGAGGTTTCAATCTATAATCTTCTGGCTCCAAGGCAGAGTGGCACATGGCAGAGGAGCAATAGTTCAGAGTGACAGAAGATGTAAAAAGCCAAAGGAGAGGAAAGTGAGACAAATTTTTTTCTGTCCCTCATATTGTATTCAGGCTACCCCTATTAGGGTGGGTTTAGGACTCACACACTTAATCACAGAGTTGAACCATAAGTCAGTCACAAACCTTTGATTCAGCCATCTCCAAAAATCCTACCCCCACCATTACTTGAGGCATTAGAGGAACAGTTAGATGCAAAACATGATACTCTACCCCTGTTCCCCAAAGACTCTTGTACGTTTCTTTATGCAAAGGGCATTTGGTTCATCTCCAAGAGTTGCCAAAATCCTAAAAGTTTCACCATTGCTGAATTACCTAGCCTCTTCTGAGATATATGTTAAACTCTTAGCTTATAAATGAAAAGAAACAGACACTTCCAGCATTTAATGGCACAAGATAGACATTTCCATTCCAAAAGTTACAAACAGGGCAATACAATTTAATGAGACAAAGTAACATACAAAATCTAGCAGGGTAAATATTAAGTCCTGTAGTTCCACGTGCAGCATCTGAGGCAATCTGTAGCAAGATGTGAACTCCAAAGAACTTGGGCAGCTCCATTCCCACAGTATTGCTAATGGCTCTTCTTTCCATAGCTTCTCTTTTAGGCCTGCTCTGCATCTTCCTTAAAGTTTTCCTCAGATGGTCCACATCCTTGCTTTCTCCAAACTTCTAAAGATTCTGTTGCACCTTTGGCTTCACACACACAGCTTCACACACTGCCCCCTTGGAGCCACACTGAATGAGCTCTCAGGTCTTTGAAAATCTACCTGGAAGACTGCATGACTCTGCAACTCTTGCATTCTGCATAAGCCAAAAACCAGCCCCATGTGGAGGATGCCAAGGTCTGCTGGCAGCTGAAGCAGTAGCCACATTTCCCTTTCACTTGGGTGTAGTGATTGAGAGCCTGGATCACTGGGCACCCTGAGAAACAAATTCTCTACATGGCCATTATTCTAGAACTTGGTGAGGCATCAGCCAATCTGGAATATGGTGCACTGAGTTCTCATCTTGCAGAAAAAGCTTTCACTTTATAACTTTGAGATTGAAAAGGGTAGAGTCCTCCTGCCTCTTGTGAAGCACGTATGCCATCTTTTCTATTGTCCCATTCCTTCTCAGTAATTAAAATCTCCTCTGGTATATCTTCTCAATCCACAGCTTTACTCGAGATTCCTTTCTGACAAAACTCATTATGTTTTTAAATCATTCTATGGAGCTTTTTGCTCTTGATTTTCAATATATATTTGACTAAAGTCCCCAACAATAGCTATGCCAAAATCTCAATATTTTACTGCCTTGAATTTTCTTCTACAAGAGTAATTACTTTGCTACTCTTAATCTCAGCCTCAGGCAAAACCTCTGAACATGAGCAGAGTACTGTCAAACTTTCTGCCATGCAACAGCACACATCTTCTGACTCCAATAGACAAGGCAGTCCTTGTCTCAGCAGAAATATCGCGAGCCTGCTCTTTACTGGCTTTCAAATCTTCTACATTTTGAAAGGAATCTATTGTATAGAATAGATTAAGGCACTTATGTTCTACATTTTTATCTGGAATCCCTGAATTATTCCAAAATCTTCCCACACAGTCATATATACTCACAACAACTACCCTGATTCTTTGGTGCCAAATTCTGACATTGTTGGTTTTCCTCTGATGCCAAAACAAAACACCCAACACCCAACGTTAATGGAGGAAAGATTTACTTAGCTGATAGTTTGTAGAGGTTTCAGTCTATAATCAAAGGGCTCCAAGGCAGCAATGAACATGGCAAAAGAACAGCAGTTCATACTACTACAAGATACCAAGAGAATCAAGAGATTCATGCAAGATAAATTTATTTCTCTCTTTTACATTTTATGAGGAAACCACTTCTAGTGTGGATACAACATTGGACCATGAATCAATCACATATTCTAGATTCAACCATCTCTAAAAGGTCTGTCAACCATGACTACATGAAGCTTTGGGAAGACATCCAGACACAAATTGTAACAAAATTCCAAACCTGGCAAACAAAATCAACAAATGATCAAAAGCATATATGTCAAAACCAACAAAGTTTCATATCATAAGTGCAAGGAAGGTTCAACATATACACATCCATAAGAGGAACAGAAACAATGACAAATATCACATGATAATCTCAATAGATGCAGAAAAAGCCTTTTATTTTCTTTTTTTTTAAAGAGCAGAATGTATTACTGAGAGAAACAAAGCTTCTGTCTAGGAGAGAGACACAAGCGGCCCCAAGTGGGTTTCCATAGACTCTGTCTTTTCTAGGCACTTTTGTAGAGTAAAACCATGAGGTTAGATGGGTCCAAGATGAGAAAAACTGAGAACTCACAAGGCAGACAGGCATGAGGTGGGATGGAACTATGGTCAATTAACAAGATTAATTGTTCAGGTAAATTTGACCAAATCAGGAATAAATGGGGAAATGCATCACATAGTAAACAAGTATTCTTACAGAGCTATGGAGATTGGGATGGTGGTTCCTGACTTCCTCAAGGTGATCCATACCTATTTAAGGTATAAATCACTGATGTTTACACTTAGGTTGTGATCACATTTGTTTTGCCTTTTGTCTTGAGATCTGGCCCACAGTGGGAGGTGTCTTGTCTCCTCCAAGTTCATAAGACATTTGGCCCTCTGGGCTGGCCCTCTCCAAGGCCTAACCCTACTTGACTGCCTATAATTCTATTTAACTCAGCTGTCTGTAACATTGCCCCCTTCTGAACAAGTAACTCAAACTGACATGAGGGAGTAATTGGTGATGACTGATCTGATTTCTTCAGTCTGAAGAGGGTTATAGTTGGTGAATGGCAGTCAGTGAAATTCTTTAAAGGTTCTAACTAAAGGCCTTCAGTAGATATCAGGTATTTTCATCTTGGGTAGGCATAGAGCTTTAGGTCTGAAGGAGACAATGCCAAGGAAATGATTAAGTATGAATGGGCCAAATAATAGAATCAATAGAATTATTATGAGTTCAGCTAACAAAGAATTCCACCAGTAGGAACTAGTAATGGCTTCCCATAAGGAGGATAAAGATAAGGTTCTTGGAATTTTAGAGTCTGACATGTCATTGATTTGTCATCTAATATCTTGAACACTTACTGAGATATGAGCAGAAGGATCAGAAATGCATAGACATTTAGTTTTCACAGTTGCATTAGTATCCCCCAGTGCTGCTGTTAGAATGTCTAAGGCCATCTGATTTTGGAGGGCAGCCTGTCTCATGAATTTTCCTTTTTTTATTTATGAGACAGACCAGATGGGGTGTCATTTAAAGCCTGCTGAGTGTAGTTATTAAGGCCTAACCACGTGTCATATAACCTATTCTGTGGGCAATATCTGGTGGATCCCAGCAAAAGGAATTTAAAAGATACTAGCATATTTGTCATTGGTTTTATCTGTATTATGCCTTTGGGTTTGGCACCACCTAGACAAGAACAAACTTTAATCAAAGCATGTATAATCAGAGTATGCATACAAATGCATGTACAATAAACGCATGAGCTTTACAGCTGACAGATAAGTTTAGAAACTGGTTTTAAGGAATACAAATTGTAACCCATTGGCTCTTAGGTCCTTTTATTGATGAAATCTGACATTTGATCATAAATCCTTGTAGTTTTAATTATAATTACCTCTAAATTTGATTAACTTATGAGAACCAGATTAATACAGTTTTGATAAGTGAAAAACTCTCTTAAGTTTTATACATGAACAACAATATGTACTATATTTGTGAAAAAACAGTTTCTGCATCATGTTGATTAGTTGGCAACCTGGTTATATATTACAGTATTTAGTCAAGATGAAATCTCTTCAGGATTGGAGTCAGGCTTTTAGACAAAACTAAAAGAATGAGTGAAGAAAAAGTTATCCCAGTTACAGTTTAAGCAACACATATTTTGGTGACTTTGTTGAGTACAATGCATGGAAGGAAGAACAGAGTTGAGAAGATCAAAGAGACATGTTCCAATGTGCAGCAATAATATGGTTTTTAACTCTTGTCATGATTACTTAAGGCTCCTCTGTGGAAATGACAGGCAGAGTAAACAGTCTGGCCAGACAGAGGAGATAAATGTCCCAAGGCTCTTCAGTGTCATTATATCAAGGTTCGATAGTATCATTAAAAGATGAGTCTGAACACTGGAGCTTTAGTCTCAGAGGGCAGTCTATAGACCTCCAGTGGTACTTTTGCAACCAGGGCATGACCTCAGGGGCTTCCTAGAGAAGTCCATCTTAAGGTGGCCGGGCTTGTGGCAGTGATAGCAGGTAGGTGTCATTATAAACTCTTCTTGGACTCTAGAACATAAGACTTAAGGTCTGTGTGTTTGAGGCCACAATAAAGGCAACATTTTTTTGGCCTCTTTGTTTCCTGTTTTTGGTTTTGTCCCAGTCCTGATTATAGAATGCGAAGGAAGCAATCTTTACTAAAGAGTCAAAGGAACTATCTGGAGTAAAGTCTATCTTTGGTAACTTTTTTCTAATATCTGGAGTTGACTGTGCAATAAACATGTCTTTAAGCAAAATCTTTCCTTCTATTCAATCAGGATCTATGGACACATGTTTTATTAGTGCTGCTAATAAATAATCTAAGTAGTCAGATGTATTCACATCTTTCTCCTGAAAAATAGATGACAATTTACAATAGCCAGAAGGCTGGGTTTTTGACCTTCTTAAACCTTGGAGAATACACACTTCAAAATGTCTCCTATTCTAATCTCCTGTTTCCTGCAAGGCCAGTTAGGGTCTTGGGTGGGAAATGCTGTGTCCTAGTGGGAATTGGTAGCTTCCCTGGTTGTCAACTGAGTATTTTAAAATTAGTAATATGATATTCATCTCCAAATAAAATAGCAGCTTGTAGTGGTTTTTGTATCTTCCTAGAAGGGAACATCTGATTTAAAAGTAACATTACATCTTTCTAGCCTAGCTTAAAGGAATAAGTATCTTATGGTACTGATGTACTTATCAGGATCATTTGAAAATTTTCCTAGTTCTACTTTAACTTGATTTCAGTCACTGAGAGAAAGAGACTTACAAATGGAAATAGTCTCATAAGAAGTATAATTATATGGACTGAAGAGTGGAGTCCGGAAGAACATGGCGGATAGATAGCAGCAGCCTTGGAGGCTCTCTGAGAAACCGCACTTGAAATCCAGGAGTGGTGCCAGGCAGGAAGTCTTAGGCAAGGGGGTATATTCTTTGCCGACACAGGAACGAACTAAATTAAGAGAAACCAACTGGAAACATAATCCCAGTGATATAGCAGGAACAGATAAGGTCTCAACACGGAAGCTGGACCCAGCGCCACTGGAAACTGATTTGAATATCCTGTAGCCTCTGTTTTGTCCCGGTGGGTCGACACAGCAGGGAGAGAGGTGTGAAAGCTCAGAGAGTGGGAAGCATTGAATGGAGTTTGGAGTTGGACTGGCAGGGTGCCCTGCATTGACCTGCAGTGAGTGACCAGATTGGGACCCTTCCATAGAGAAGGAGGCTTCAGCGGAGGACATACTCGGACAGGCAGACTTCCCAGAATGAGATGCTGCAGTGACTTCAGTCACATATCCCCCTCTTAAGCGGGACTGGTGGGGAGTGCCTGGCCTTCGAGATGCCACTGGCTGAGAACCAGTAGGCCAGCCCAACCCAGATCCCAGTGCCTGGAGGTGCACCCTAGCGGTGAAGCCTTCAGTAGGTTGACCTGGAGGGGTGGGCCTGGAATAGACTGCCCAGGTCTCTGTCTCCCTGGTGCGCTGTGGTGGATGGGAACACCTAGCCAGTGCAATTCAAACAGACTGTGGCTGAAAGGAAGGAAGCTGGGCCTCCTATATATGCTTATATATAAGGAACAAAGAATATGGGAAGAGGTAGCAACAAGAAAGGGACCTCCACCCCCAATCCTGAAAAACATGCAATAGCAGACACAGCACCAATAGACATAAAGCGCTATCTCCAGAGCCTCATAGATGAGTTCAGGAATGAAGTTATTAATGAACTGTAGCAAGACATAAGCAGAATAGAGAAATGCTAAGCACCACCCAAGAAAAAAACAGATGGTGGAATGGAAGAACAGAATAAAAAGGGAGAATTGTTTGATGGAGATGATAAGGAAAACATAGAATACATGAAGCAGGTTCAAAGAGATTACCAGGAAACTAAAAACTCTATCAAAAACTGGCATAACAGCTTGAAAGAAACTAAGGATAGACTATTTGAACTGGAGGGCAGATTTGTAATACGAGAGCATGAAATGAAAAACTTCTTAAAAATAACAACAACAAAAAAACAGCAACAATACAAAAGCTAGAAGATGATAAGAAGATCTATAACTTAAGAATTAAGAACATAAGAGAAGAAGTGGGGCCACAAACAAATGGACTACAAAAGGTATTCACAGAAACAATCCTAGAGAATTTCCCTAATTTAGCAAGTGGTAAAGATACTCTATGAAGCATACAGGACTCCAGCCACCTACAACCCAAACAGAGCTACACCCAGGCATATAATAATCAAAATTCTAGAAATCCAATATAAGAACAGAATATTAAAAGCTGTCAGAGACAAGAAACAGATCACTTACAAGGGAATACCCATCAGAATTACAGCAGACTTCTCAGCACAAACCATCAAATCACGAAGAGCATGGGGGGAAATGATTCAAGCTTTGAAAGATAATAACCTCCAGCCAAGATTGATATATCCTGCACAACTGTCCCTAGAAATTTGATGGAAAAACAAGGTGCTTCCAGGATAAAGAGGAACTAGGGGAATTTGCAACCACTAATTCAACTCTACAGAGAATACTGCAGGATAGTCTAAAAAAGGAAAATACCAAGATTCCAGAAACAGTGGAAGAGAGGCCACAATGGATGGAGCAAAAAATGAAATGAAGAAAACAAACTAACAACAAATGACAGAAAAAGAGCTCAACAGAAATGAGGCAGAGAAGATCGGAAGGAAAGAACAGCTATTTTGGAGAAAACAAGCCATCAGAATAGCTAGTCCTGATTTAGTATCATCTTGTTTTGATCCCATCAAACTTGTATTATTCTGTCTCCATTGGTCTTAAAAGGTTGTATCTTATTGGATTTTATTATATATGATAATATAAGCAAAAACTTTTATAGACAAGGAGTTTATATAGAAACCATTATTCACTTTCTGTTAATTGGTTCTAAATACCCTGTAATAATGTCATTCTCTTGAATGGTTTTAGTGTCTTGATATGTTTGATGCTACAGTATATGAAGTTATACTCAAAGATTTCAAGGAAAGTGACACTATGGTAACTATTTTTACGTCAGGATATCTTGTGGTGAAACACTATTTTCCTTAAATGGTTATGTTTTGACCTGCGCTGTTCTGTTGCTATGCTCTCTTTTATATCAATCCCCTTTTTAAAAATTATTTACTTTTTTCTTTTTATTTTTTTAATTAAGGGAAAAATAAATAAAAAATAGCAAGATATATTATAGTAACCTACTTTGATTTCCTATTAACTTGATTTGAAATCCTGTATTGCCCTCACCATCTCTTTTGACTGATTTTCCTCTATTCTGCTTTGCTTGATAGTACCAAGTTCGAAAATATAGGCATAACTATGAAGACAATAAGAATCATTATGATGCCCATTCTGGTTGACTATTGTTTTCTTTTAAAATCCTGTAATGTCTCCAATGCTTTGGTTTTATTCTTTACCACTTAGTTCAATTTTATTATAACTGCCAATTCTTCTTAAAATAGCAAGAGCCAGTATGGTAACCATTGTTGATCACCTTATATTTTGTTTTTACATTATATATGATGTCCATCCTTTTGATTTGACTGACTCTGTTCTGATATGTTGCATTTGGTTTTACTCACTTCAAAAAAAAGTAATAAGAACTGTGGGAATAATAAAACTCAAAATGTGTAATTGTCATTGTACAAAAGAAAAGAAAAGAAAGTGCTCTAAAGGTTATAACTGCATATATGTTTAAGTGTGTAAGACAGATAACCATATCACTGAGTGTTTTTTGGATCATTGAACAAAACTGTTTGCACTCTCACTGTTTGAAAGTCTACTTTATATGCTTCAATTTTGTAACTTGAACAACTATTTTTAAGATGACAATGTATAATCTATTAACTACTGATTTCTTACTGTTTATTTTTTTAAATTTTGTATTACTTGTACCATTTTTCTGTTTTTTTTTCCTTTTTCTCCTTAAATAAAAGAAAAAAAGAAGTATAATTATACCTGGAGCATAAATAAGAATTATCTCTTAATGTTAAGAAAGTTTCAACATAAAGAAATTGTAACTGTTTTTCCTTTCTTACAGTATGATGTTAGTTGTAAAAGGATATCATAATTAATACTTTCCTCTGTGTTCTATTTTGGTTCTGAGGGTTGGAAGGCCACACAACATGTGCAATATCAAAATGCTCTTTTTCAACAAGGAAGGCTCAAACATCTTTCAGTGCTTAATAATGCATTCCAAAGACGTAAAGGGCTTTGGCCCTGACTTACTCATGTATACAAGGTAAAAAGCAATATCTAATGGTATGAAGCCTTTTATGTACCGTGACTCAAACTCAGGAACCTTCACTGAGCTCTGTCTGTAGCCCTGTAGTGCAAGACACTTTGACATTGAGCTACCTACCTATCTATGCAAAAACAGGAGGCAATAATGTGTCCCTTTTTTATTCCTATTCAATAATGTTCCCAAGGCATCCCTTGGTCTAATTTCATTATAGGGCAGGTGGATGCCATCTGGAGAGAATTCAAGACAAAATTCCACCAGCCTATCTACTCTCAAGCTGGAACACAGTTTTATCTTCCCTGGTAGCTCATGAACTTTGTTTTCATGTGATATTTATAAGTTATTGTAACAGAAATATTTAAAGAAAGAAGCATAACTTTGTAATCGACTACTGCTTTTGTTCATGAGAAGAGGGCACATACAAAAAGGAGAGCTGGTAATCATTGTACCCCAAAAATGAGCCCCCCAAAATCATGTCCAAAATGGGACAAGACATGTTTTTTGAAGAAAAGTAGCACTGTATATTTAACCTGGCACCAGGGACACGGTGTAGTTGGAGTTCACAAACTGTGTAACTCACATAAAACTTTTTACAGACTTTTATAGAAAGTACAATTAAGAAGACCTTTGTTTCCCTTTGTTTGAGGTTTCACAGGAATTTACAATCCTTTGTCAGCTAATTTTTTTTTTTATTTAAAGGAAATAAAAACAGTACAAGTAATAAAGAATTTCAAAAATAACGGTAAGAAAGCACTAGTTAATAGATTACATTTGTCATCTTAAAAATAGTTGCTCAAGTTACAGGATTAAAACATACAAAGTGGACATTCAAAGAGTCAGACTGCAAAGAGTTGTGTTCAATGATCCAACAAAAACTTAGTAATATGGTCATCTGTCTCAACACACCTAAACACATTTGCAGTTGTATCCTTTAGAGCACTTATTTCCCTCTTTTTTTTACAACAAAGTTTACACATTTTGGGTTTTATTATTCCCATAGTTTTTATTATTTTTTGGAAGAGAATAAAATCAAATATGACAAAACAAAGCAGTCAGTCAAAACAAAGATAGACATAGCACATGATGTAAAAACAGAATACAAGGTTATCAACAATGGTTACCATAATGCCTCTTGCTTCATTAAAAAGAATTGCCTGTACATTCGGTATAATAAAATTGAACAAAACAGTACAGAACAAGACCAATAAAACCTAAACATTGGAAATATTACAAGACTTCAAAAGAAGACAATAGTCAAAACAGAATGGGCATCATACTGAATCTTATTGCCTTGAAAGTAGTAGCCTATACCCACAAACTTGATACTATCAAACAGAATGGAATGGAACAAAATCAGTCAAAACAAGATAGTGGGAGTAATACAGGGCTTCAAATCAAGTTAATAGGCAATCAAAAAACTTACTATAATATATCCTGCTAATTTTTTTTATTTTTTCCTTTAATTAAAAAATAATAATAAATTTTTTTATTAAAAAGGGAGAGATTGAGGTAAAACAAGACATAACAACATAACAATACAGGTCAAAGCATGACAATTTCAGCAACCTAGTGCTTCACTACAAGATAACCCGACTTAACAGTAGTTACCATAGTGTCTCTTTCCTTGAAATATTTGAATATAACTTTGTATACTATAGCATCAAAAATATCAAGACAGTGTGAAACCATTCAAGATGATGAAAGTATTACAAGGTATTTAGAACCAGCTAATGGAAAACGAACTATGGTTTCTATATTATCTCTTTGCCTATAAAAATTTGTGTTTATACTATCACATGTAATAAAATCCAGTAAGATAAAACATGATAAAACCAATGGAGACAGAAGAACAACAGTTTGGTGGGACTTCAAAACAAGATGATATTAAATCAGCACTAGCTATTATGATGTTTTCTTCAAAATAGCTGTTCATATTATCACAGGAAATAATATCAAACAGCCCATAATAAATTCGTGAGTGAAAACTTTATAAGGTTTCAAAGCCACATAATGGGGAATCATGATTACCACATACTTTTATATATTTGAATCATTTTTACAATAGGGAAACTATTTGGTATTCAAACATGTGAGTTTGATATATTTCACTTATGAGTATGGTCTCAAGCTGTTTCCATTTATTTACAAATATCTCAATGTGATACTTCTTTATAGCTGAGTAGTACTCTGTTGTATAAAATACCACAATTTTTTTATGCATTCCTCAGTTGATGGACACTTGGGTTGTTTCCAAGATCTGGAGATTACAAATTGTGCTGCTATAAACATAGATGCACAAGAGGGAAGAAAAAGCTCAAATTCATGTAATAAGAAATGAAAAAGGTGAAGTCACTACAGACTCTATAGAAATAAGGAAGATCATCAACACCTACTTTGAAAACCTCTGCTCTCAAAGGTTTGATAACACAGAAGAAATAGACAGATTCCTAGAAACATATGAAGTACCAAAGCTAGGTCGAGAGGATGTAAAACTGCTGAATAACCCAACTTCTATTAATGAAATTGAAAATGTAATTAAGTCCTTTCCTACAAAGAAGAGCCCAGGCCCAGACAGATTCACTGCAGAATTCTCAAGAAACGCAAAGAAGACCTAAGGCCGACACTCCTCAAACTCTTCAATGAAATTGAAAGGGAATCAATTCTTACTAAGTCATTCCTGGAAGCAAATATTACTCTAGCATTAAAACCTGAGAAAGCCCAACAAAAAAGAGAACTATAGACTAATCTCCCTAATGAACACAGATGCAAAAATCCTCAATAAAATATTGGCAAATAGGATGCAGCAAATCATCAAGAAGATTATATACCATGTGAGTGTATTCACCATGTGAATTGAGATCTCACCAAGTGAGATTCATCCCAGGCATGCAGGATGGTTCAACATTCGTAAATCAATAAATGTAATCCACCATATCAATAAAGCCAAAAGTAAGAATCACATGATCATTTATATAGATGCAGAAAAATCTTTCAATAAGGTCCAACATTCATTCATGATAAGAACTTTACAGAAAATTGGAATAGATGATCTTTACCTCAATATAATAAAGGCCATCTATGACAAAACAACAGCCAGTATCATAATATATGGCCAAAAATCAAAGGCCTTTACTTTAAATTCAGGCACAAGACAAGGATGTTATTTATTACAACTCCTATTTAATATAGTACTGGAAATACTAGCCAGAGCAATTAGACAAGAGAGAGAAACAAAAGGGGCAAAGATAGGAAAAGAAAAAGTTAAATTATCATTGTTTGCAGATGACATGATACGTGACATAGAAAACCCCTTAAACTCCATTGAAAGACTCTTAAATATAATAAGTAAATTCAATAATGTAGCTATATTTAAAAACAATACTCAAAAATCAATAGCATTCCTATACACGAACAACAAAATCACAGAGAGGGAAATAAGAGAGGCCACACCCTTCACACTAGCAACCAAAAAAAAAGAAATATTTAGGAATTATTCTTATGAAAGAAATGAAATATCTATTCACGGAAAATTATACTACACTGAAAAAAGAAATTGAAGATAATTTCAGAAAATGGAAAGGCATCTCTTGCTCATGGATAGGAAGAATAAATATTGTGAAAATGGCCATTCTCCCAAAACTGTTAAACAGATTCAATGCAATCCCAATAAACATTCCATCAACATACCTCATAGATCTAGAGAAATAACTCCTAAAATTCATCTGGAGCTACCAGAGACCTAGAGTAGCAGACAGTTCTAAGCAACAAAGGCAAGGCAGGAGGCATCACAATCCCTGACTTGAAGTTATACTACAAACAACCGTAGTAAAGTCAACATGGTACTGGAATCAAAACAGAGCCTAAGATCAATGGAATAGATTAGAAGATACAACCACAACTACAAACACACTCAACCACCTTATCTTTGATAGAGGAGCCAAGCAGGTTCACTGGAAGAATGACAGTTTCTTTAATAAATTGTGTTGGAAAAACTGGCTCTCCATATGCTGAAAACTAAAATTAGACCCATGTCTATCACCATGTACTAAATTAAAATCTAAATGAATCAAAGATCTGAATATTAAAACAGAAACACTAACTCTATTGGAAGACAAATTGGGTAGAAACCTTGAAGACATAGGGATAGGTAAAGAATTCACGAACAGGACTCAAACCGCATGGGAAATTCTTCCCAGAATCAACAACTGGGACCACCTCTTACTAAAAAGTATCTGCTTTTCAGCTAATTTTGGCACTTAATTTTAGATAATGTCTGTCCTTTGTAGAGGGAAACAATGGTTAACACATCAGTCAGGTCACCCAGGAAGATGGCGCATACAGAAGAGTATGATAATACTACAGGTATTGTATAATAATGTGGTCAGTGCCCAAGGGTGTCCAGTTGTAGAAAATAGTTGCATTTACAAAGAGAATTAACAAGTAATTTGGTCATATAACTTGGGCATTGGCAATCATAACACAAACATAATGAAGCTCTTTTTGTTAGTGTATAACAATAATTAGAGGATTTCTCTGGCTCTCCTGTGAAGGAGGTCACCTCTGGAGATAGATCATGCAAAAAATGATTTGGAAAGTCCTAGATGGGCCCTAGGGCAAAGAATCCACCAAAAGTTACTCATCTAATCCCCTGGACAACCTTTACTAGCAGCAGAACATAGCTATGCTTTACTTAAAGTTTTGGATTTTTCACACTCACAGATTAAATTTATTAATTATCTATTAATCACATTTTATATGTTAATAAAGGCACATCAGTCTTCTAGGCACACAGAAAAGTAAAAGGATATTTACTCTTAAGAAACATATGTAAGGCACAAGAGGTAAACCATTAACTTACTAAGGGCCCTAAAATGTAAACATTTGTTGCAAACTGCCTCAGCTTAATCTCTGAAGGGAGAGGTAGTCTAAGTAATCTAAAATTCCACTGAAAACTTAGAGAGAGTTCCTAGTCTACTAACTGTTAAATAAGGGTAAGTGGTCACAAGCCAGTATTCACACTTAAACTTTTGGCTGTCCACCAGGGAGATGCCTTGGCCAGGGACCCTCAGTTGTTCTGTTTCTATTGGCCCAGATAACCAGAGATCAGTCTCCAGAAAGGAATGGAGCTATCCATTTGGTCAACATTCCACTGATTCAGTTGGCCACTGACTTCAGTGGGGATTCACCAAACAGATGCTGGGGAAAACTGTCTCCTGCTTTTAAGAATGGCAGCTGCTATCGGTGCAATTAATTAGCTGGCAGAGTAACCACTGTTCTATTAGGGATAGTTAAAAGCCTGAGCAAGATCATTACCTAATGCTCTTTAAATTTACAATAAAGGTTTTAAAGTACACAACTTGAAAGTTTGGAAAGCCTCCTTAGTCTAAATGTGTTCTAGGTCCCATAAGTGTGCTGCGTTTGAACATAGCTCCTTCTGGTTTCATTTAGAAGTCGATTCTTCCCACTATATCTCATGTTCATTCTTTGGAAAATAGAACACTAAGCCAGGACATGGCTTTTATGTGTATTTACCTGGACAGGCAAAATTTCAGTGTCTCATTTGACCCAGAAATGGTATGCGTCCCTCATCTAAGATAACTTCCCTGTTTTTGACATTAGCAAACACTCATTTTCTATGGGATTAATTTGAGAATAAAAGGTTGGAATAGTCTAGAGTTCTTTGTGGTTTTACATGCCACTATAAGGAAAGTATAGAGTGGGGAAATGATTAGAAGTAAAGCCAAAGAAAGGAAACTAAAGCAGAAAAGTCTTAACATTTCCTCTAGAGTGCAGAGGAGTATCAGAGCCAGTCTGTCTCAGTGAAATCTGTCCACTAATATTTCAAGGCTGGCCACCAACCTAGTACCATTTAAATGGTGGAAGGAGTCCTGGTTTTATTGTAGGCATGTATATTTTCTAAGTCTGAGCTGGATTTCATTTAAGAACCATTTTATAGAAGTTTATATTGAAGTCTGTTAAGGGTGTTAACTTTTTTTCTAGTGCTATTGTCTAAATAGAGTCAAGCAAGGAGTACCAGAAAATTTAGCAACTAATTTAATGTAACATATAAAGGAACAAAGTGATAAAAATTCCCACTGAAGACACATTATAACTTTATAACCTTCCCATGTTTTAACTTACATTTATCATTATTTTAGCAAAACTTTATAAGCGACAAAGAAATTATGAACAATGGACAAAAACAAGGCAAACTTTCACATAAAAATTTATTACCTAAATGAGTCTCAGTCCAGATTCTATGAGACAAAAGCAAACCCTTACATCCATCCAATGATCTCAGTGGAAGACTTCCAAATGATATAGGGAAGTGATACTCCCAACCTACTATAGGTCCAGTATATGCTTGTGTTCTCTAAAATTGAAGAATGAATTTTAGGAACAATGGAGGTTAAGAGCAGTATATATCTTTTGAGAGAAAGAAAGCTTCTGTCTGGGAGGGAGAGAAAAGAGATCTCAAGTGGATTCCTCGGAAAAAACCTCTTATAAATCTCAATACACATTCAGGATAAAAGCACTAAACATTATTTTTACAGAAGAGCATTATCTCAATATAAGCTATGTATAATTACTTTAGTGCCAGCATCATATGAAATGGGGGAAAACTAAAAGCTTCCCTCTAAAATCAGGAAAAGGACAAGGATGCACATTATCCCACCTTCTGTTCCACATAGTACTCAAAACATTTGAAAAAGCAAACAGGCAAGAAAATGAAATAAAATTATGTTTGTGGTAAAGGATGATGTCAAATTGCTTTTTACACATGACATGATCCTCTACATTCAAGAAAATCTACAAAAAATATTCTTAGAATTAATAACCAAATTCAGTAGTACAGCAGGATATACAATCAACACACAAAGTAATAAGATTCCTTTACAATAATAACCCACTGAAGCAGAAAGCAGGAAAAAAATTTCATTCACATTAGCACCAAAAAATTTAAACAATTCCGAAATAACCTAAGGAAGTGAAAGACTTCTAGAATGAAATAAACAACACAATGAGAAAGAAAATCAAAGGAAATATATCACAAAATGGAAAGATAGCATGTTCCTGGACAGGCTGGACCAATACTCATTGCAATCATTATTGCAAAATTGATACACAAGTAGAACACCATGCCAGTCAAAATTACAACACCATTCTTCACAGAATTGGAGAAAGAAATCCTAAAATTCCCATGGAACCAGAAAAGACCAGAAGATCAAAATCAATCCCCAGTAAAAAGTCCAAGGCAGGAGACATCACAAATCAATCTTGATATATTACCAATCTCCTATGAATAAATAACATGGTACTCACACCAAAAAAAGACTTGATCAGTGGAATTCCAAGCATATTCAACTACTTGATCTTTGACAAGAGCACAAAACATATGCTACAAGAAATAAAGTCTCTTTAATAAATTGGGAAAACTGGCTACTCATTTGTAGAATTTGAACCTACACCCATATATTTTACCAAGTACTAAACTAAAATTGCAATGAATCAAAATTAATTAAAATAAGTATACTTTCCATGCTGGAAGACAAAATGGGTAAAATTTAAAATCAAAGGCGTTGGCAACAGTCTTCTGAACACAATCCCAGTTGCACTGGAAATAGTACCTAAAATCAACAAATGGGATTGTATCAAATTAAAGCTTCTGCAAAGCAGACAAAACATTTAACAATATGAAAAGGAAACCTACAAAATGGGAAAAATATTTTTCCAGCTATTCTTCACACAGGAGATTAATACCTAGAATATATAAATAGTGAAAAACATTAGTGAAATTAATAGACACTTCATTGAAGAAAGAGTAAATATGGTCAATAAAATGTCAAAATGTTCAACTTTGTTGACCAGTACACAGGTACAAATTAAAAGCTAGAAATACAGAATGGTAATCATAGCCTATGAATAGCAAATACCAAAGTTTCACTGGCTCATTGTGCTGTGTTTCTAGAGACTGCAACTGGCTTCTTCCTCAAAGCTTCCTGAATGGTCTTAAGGTAAGCCCAAGTAGATCTATGTAGTGAGAAGAGTGGTCTGTCTATGTTGGGCTCTTGGTGCTCTATCATGTGTACTCTGTGAATCTTCACATTTAGCTGAATACATGGTGGGCAGTTCCATGTGAGCTGGGATCATACTGAGAACATCCACAATAGCCCTGGGCCATGTATCTCTGCTCCTCGTCATCTCCACAGTTGAAAAAAGCTCAGTTTGGTGCAAGATGAGCCCAGAAGATTAGGGGTTAATACTTCTAAATGAACATGGATAGAAGCAATGAAGAAATACCCAAGATTTACGTCTTGGTGACAGTCATAGGATGCATTCATTCCTGCTGTCAGAGGACCCTGATCCTGTGTTATCTGCACAAGCAGCACTGCGTTGGCATTTCCTTCTTTGCACTCTGATTCTTTCTCTCATTTCCTGGAATAGCTTCTGGAGAAACTATCTGAACCAAGTCCTTCTCTTGGGTGCTTTTCTAGAGGAGCACAAAGTGAAGCACAAACTCCTTAAAAGCATATACATGACTGCGTACTGTGTTAATCCATTCCACAGAACTGTCTTTACTTAAGGAGGAGAATTTTACAAGTAATTTAATCAATCAACAAAAAATCATAGCTACTACAGAAACTCAATAAATGGTCAGAGTAAGATTATTTAAGAAAAATTAGTAAAATTCCTTTATAATTGTAATATATAGCTAAAACATATACTGAAAGACATTATATTCATCAAAGCAACAAACCATAAAATACAAGTGAAATCATAGGAGCAACAAAACTATTCATATCAATAAGTTCATAAGATCATAAATACTTAAATGACATAAACAAAGAGCTGAATAAGTGGCAAGTATCCATGCTGCTGATAATGGTATCGATATTTGTACTAGGCCAATTCATAAACTTAACATATTACAAATAAATTTCACTGAGACTTTTCATCTTTATTTTTTCACAAATTCATCAGCCTTGTCCTAATATTTACATGAAATACAAAAGTTTACAAAATCACATACTTAATTTGGCAAAGCAAATAAACATACTAAAACATAGGAACTACTACTATTATTACACATGAACATATACTCCTTAAGGCATAGTAGGAAATATCATAGCATAGACTTTGTATGATTAAGCACCAGTTTAAGGAGAAAAGATTTACTTTGGTTCAGTTTGTAGAACTTTCAGTCCATAGTTGATGTTTTCCAGGCAAGCATCATGGTAAAGGGTCATGACAGAGATGAAAGAGTTCATGACATGACAGGAAGGAAGCAGCAAGCCTTCTTTTTTTTTTTATTTCATATTTTATTTCATCATGGCTACAAGCCTATTGGTTGTACTCAGGTGAGTATTCCCATCCAGAGAATTCCTTTTCTACCATCTACCTCCAGAAATGCAGAAAATCATCTATTTGAGTAATCCAATCCACACCTAGGAAACATTACACATACCTACAATCCAATCACATGCAAAAAGCCCCACCTATGAGCATGAGGCATCTAGATATAAACTCTAACATCAAAGACTAAATTTTCCCTCTTGATTTAATTTATATTTACATGCATTTTTTTGAGAGGTGCATTGCATCTTAGTGACTTTTTTCAATTGGGACAAAACATTCAACCATTGCAACTTAAAATAAAGAGGTTTATCTTTTACTCACATTTTAGTCCTGGGCCTGATTCCAAGGAAAAAGAGGATGACAGGACACATGGAAATGAAAAAGGTGTTGAAGCATAATAGTCTGGAAGCACAGAGAGAAATGGAGATGTAAGAAAAGAGTTATACTCTTCCAGATCCTGTGCTTTCTGACCAGGTCTGGCTTATATTGATGAGAGTTTTGACGGAAATTTTAGATCTAAACCTTATAATTTTTCCTGGCCCCTTAAGACCTCAAGTCAATTTCTTTTACAAAATACATTTAGTTCATCTCTAACGTTTACTAAACTCTTAATAGTTGCAGCATTGTTTCAGCAAGTCCAACTGCAAATTGTCACTTGAGACTTAAATCACACAATTATTTGTGAGTCCCTTAAAAATAAAAACAAAGTTAAACATTTTGAACCTACAATGGCCCAGTGCAAGTACTGCCATTCCAAAAGGAAGAGATAGGACGATGGAAAGAAGAGAATCAAAGTAAAACTGACACCAAGCAGGCAAACATTAAGTCCTGTATCTCCATTTTTGTCACCTGTGGAGGATTTTGGGAGATGTGAACCCCAAAGGTTTTGGGAAGCTCCAGTACTATGATCTTTCTGGTTTTAGGTCCCATGGCTTCTTTCTTGGAACAGCTGCCATCACTATCTGTGACATTCCTTACTAAATATTCTATGTTCCTGCCATCTCCAACTTTCTGGGGTCTCCTCCTCACCTTTGGCTTCACTCTCACACCTTCATACCTTGTCATCTCTTGGGCTATTGGCAAAGCATCTTATCTGGTTACTCATTTTTCCCTGGCCTCCTGGGATTTCTGGAATGTGGGTAGAAATCTTTATTATTCCATAATGCTTGCATGCTTGTTCCAATGGTTGACACATTATGTCAACTTGAGAAGTGTAGAAGTTTAATTAAAGGACTAAGAATAGAAGTTTACCTGGGAGTTAGTGTTCTCACTGTGTAAACACCCTGAATCTATGCAAGAGGAAGACAAGAAGATGGTGCAAGTACTACACACACCCTGAGAGGGGGGTAGTCTGCTTACATTATAAAGGAGGAAAAAATGCTTATTCTGTCCATTTTGCTCTTGTTGATTTTACTGTTTTCTGACACTTTAAACAGTTGCCCCTCAGCCATGCCACCTTGCCTTGGAGCCAGCTGATTACAGACTGAAACTTCTATAAATTGTGAGCTAAATAAACTTTTCACTACTTAAATTTGCCCATCAAGTGTTTAATCTCGGAAATAAGAATACCTAAAACAAATGTAAAACCAGAACCATGTGGATGATGCCAAGGTCTGTTTCCAATTTGAGGAGAAGTAAGCCCCTTGCATAGTAGAGTCCTCTGAGCATTTTGAAGTGAATCTCATAAATATAATAGAAACAGTGAAATTTAATGGTACTGATGATCAACATGGTAAAGTTTGGAACTAAGACAAATTTAGCTAAAATCTGATCTTAAGATGGAAAGCATGTATTAAACTCTTTTATATATATTAGACTGAAAATAAGGGGAGGTAATTCTTTAGTATAATTTATTTTTATGTGTTTTAATCCTGTTTTGGTGGAGGATGTGACTGAGTATTGTACTCTCTTTATACATACATTTTATCACTTCTTTGCTTTTAAACAAAAAACTACTTTTTGATTGTAAAACTTTTCTGTCTCTATTAATTCAAATATAAACTATTACCCTAGACAGAAAAAAAGATACATCAATATGACTACCCAGAGAAAACTAAGGCTTTCTTATAAAATTTTGTCAGCTTTTCTACATATAAATTTTAGTACATGTTTGATATATATATATATGTTTTACCTCCCATGGTTCTAGGAAGTGAAGCTTGAACCGAAGCCTTTGACCACTGAGAAAGATCTGCATTCTCATTTGTTTTAATTGTATAGTTCCGGAATATTATACCTAAATTCGTTTCCTTTTAGCTGTTCTTTTCTAGTTTGTTTTTTTATGTTCTTATGCTGTTTCATGCATCTATGTGAGGGAGAAATTGATTCCCTCTTGAAACTTTCCTCTCAACTTGCTGTCACCAAAGCAGCTGTTAACAACAGGATCTGAAAGAGTTGTTGTAACTTTGGATTACAACGAAGTATGGGAAAATCTATTTTTATGTGGGTCTTTATGAGTGGATAAACTGACCGAAGTGAAACTAAAAGAATAGTTAGATGCAAATGTTAACATTCTTTAAAAGTATTCATTAGTTTTTTTCAATTTTCAAAATGTTATGTACCATCAGTTTTTTTTTGGTTTGTTTGTTTTTTGTTGTTGTTGTTTTTGTTGTTTTTTCTCTAGGGTGTTTTGGCTATAACTTTTCTGTACTAATTGGGCAATTAACAACAATTTCTGGCATCAATTTAAGAAAATAACTTTTGTTTGAATAGTTCTTGTTTGATGTGGCAAAGCAGAACTATCCCATTCTAGGTGATCATTTCTGAGACTAAATGTAAGCTCCATACCCAGCTGTTTTCCTGAACCCACACATTGATTTTCTAGTTTTCTAACCTCAGAATAGAGCACACAAGTGCAAGAAGTACTTATTGGAGTCCTGCTAGGAATAATACTGAAGACTGTCACTGAGATATCTTTATTCATACCCATCCCCAACTCTGCCCCAAACAGTGCAGAATCAGTTCCTTACCTTATTGGATTTGGTGCACAACTATCTAATGTCCCCACAGCTCAGTGATCAGGAAATGACTATGGCTCTTAGGTCAGGTAAACTGTGAGGCTTCCCTGAATTCTCAGAGCTCAGTTGCAGGTCTAGGACCGAGCTCAAACACGTGTGGGCAGAGCAGGTCTTCATCAGTCAAGGACCCCGATGGATACAGGGATGTCTGTGCATTTGGAAAAGCCATGCAGGCAGGAGGATTAGGTTCCTCTCTAGATGCACGGGGATTCTTTAGATGCCCAAGGGAAAGTGTTGGTCCCTGTCCAATGAGCGACTCAGCCCACGTGGTACCTGACCCTTATCTTGCCCTAACAAGCATCTTCACCTTAGCCCAGCTAACTGCAAAAGCCCAGCTATGCCCTGTGCACTCCAAGCCCCACTGGTTGCCCTTTGTCCTCTGCCCAACCCAATGTGCTTCCCGCCCCACGGTATAGCCCGTAGGTGAGCGTCCAGCCCAGCAGGGGCCAGTAAGGTTGGCCCTGAGGAGGAGCTGGAGGTCCCATCTTGTGTCTACACAGATGAGTAAAAAAGGGCAGGGGGGCCTCCGCAGCCTCCGCGGAGATGAGGAGACACAGGAGGAAGCAGCTGGGATGGAGGGAGAGTAACAAGGAGGTCTTCAGGATGCTGCACAGCTGGAGCAACCCAGCCCAGTGCCTCCTGCTGTTCAAGCTGATGGGAGTCTGAGGCCTGAGGCCCAATTGAACCTGAAAAGCATGAAAAACTATTAAAGTGATGCGAGTACAGTACAGATGCTTCCCGTCGATGGCGGACATTGCTATTTAGGTACTGTTTAGAGGTCTCCATGACTCCTCTCAACTCTTTAAGAACTTTTTTAAATCAGTGGGTGCTAAGCTCTGCTTCTGAGCCCTGGTGTCTGGAAATCAGAGCCCTTGGAGATCTGAACTGCTGTTGAGCCCAGTGAGTAAATCTGGGCTTAGCATGTGGCAGAAAAGGTCTCTGTGCTTTGTGTGTGTATGTCATGGTTTATGTTTGTGTCCCCCAGGCCTCATGAGTTTGCATTGTTCATATGTGATGGTTCATTGTATAGTGCTTGGATTGATGGTGTCAGTGCTCCACCCACATAGGGGTGGAACCAGGATGTGATGTAATGGCAGGAAGAAGGTGTGTTTTTCTCTTTGCTGGTTCGAGTTTGCTGTTGCCGGCTACCATGAATTGCAGCCCAGCCATGCCTGCCTGTCTTGGAGCCAACTGAGTGTGGACTGAAACCTCCAAAAACTGTAAGAAATAAACCTTTCCTTTCCCAACTTTGGGCTTCAGGTATTTTGTCTCAGCGACGAGTATAAGGTAACTAAGACAGTGTATTTCCTTACAAAACAGCACAGTGCTCAACAGAGAGGACTGAGTCTGTCACCCCTAAGTGAGTTTGAAATACAAATTGTCAATTCTCTCTCTCTCTCTCTCTCTCTCTCTCTCTCTCTCTCTCTCTCTCTCTGTGTGTGTATGTGTTTCTTGAAATGATAAGACTATGCAACTGATTCTGGGTGTACGTCAGTTAAAAAGGGTAACCCTCTTGCTTTCCTGAAAATACATGAAGATAAATATAGTTGCTATAGGATAAGTAAAACTTAGCAGAAAGCCACTATGGTTGAAGGATAACTTTGGTAGCATTCGTATTTTGAAGCTATTTATGAATCAGTTTTGTTTCTTATCCCAGAAGATGAAGTTTGTTTGAAATTTTGGTTGTTTTACTACAGCTGTTGATTTCTTGCTTGCATTTTCCCAGGATAGTTGAAATTTATTAATTAATTGTAAGAATTAATGTCTTAAAAAAGAATTAATTAGTCTTTTATAATTCTAATTAAAAGTAATGTTTTAAAAGTTCAAATAATACAAAACAGATCAAAATTAGATTATACATTGGTCAATATTTGTAATGTTGCATGTTTTATTTCCTTGTATGATAATAGAAATGGATGATTTCTTCCTTCATAAAGCCTTAAAGTAAAGGAAAATGTTAGGCCTCTTTGTTCTAGGCCCTGGACATTATTCAATAATTTCTGTAACACACATTGTTTGACATCAAAGTGTGTTAAAATAATGCACATCTATTTGCAAAATCTATTTATGCACTTAATATATTTACATGTGAATTATATATGAAGCATTTTAGGTGCATAAATGGAAAATAAATTGCAACTAAAGAGTAGAAAGTTGCCATGAGGAAACACATTAGAATGGGTGTGGTTCATCAAGGAGCTTTTCTGCTTAATAAATCTGTGTCCTAAATAAAAAAGAAAGATCAGTCATACAGTTCAGTGAAAAGAAAGGAAAAATATGTTGGCTCTTCAGAGAAGCTTTTCCTGGCTTACTTTTAAGGGAAATGTCTTGCACATCTATCACACTGGGGTGCAGGGGATATTGAAGAATGGAATGGGAGAGCAGCCTCATTGCTACCCCATGACACAGCAGTGCATGGACTTATGTGCATTCTGAGTGGGTTTGTGTAGCTGTAATTGTTTCAGTGGAAGTTCCCTTGATGCTAAAACTCTAAAATCGTGCGTGCTTCTGTTTCATGGCTTGGTTTTACTGAGGCACAAACTTAGATTTTATGGAGAGATATATGGATCTCCTGTTTTCTAAATATTCATAAATATTTTGATATTTCTATTTTGACATTTTTATTTAAAATAAGTCTTTCTTTTTCATCAATACACATAAATCTAATACACATATGTACACATGTATAATTATATATGGCTAGCAATAATTATTAGGGTAGAAGTCTTGTTAAGATTAATAAGGGAGAAGAGAGTTGGGGAATATAATGGATAATTTTGTCTAATGATGTCAAGTTTATTTATAGTTGTGAGGCTGATAAATATGATTAATAAACTGCAGTGTTGTTTGTTACTATGGAGTTTTTGGATAATTGAGTAGTTGAGATGAGTATAATGTAGGCAAAATAAGGTTTAGCATTACAGTAGATTTAGGTTTTGTACATAACTGATGCCCTAGATATTTGAAATCATGACTAGAAGTGCCAGTATTATAGCTGCTTCACAAACAGCAAATGCAATCATGGTAATGGGGGTGGCAAAGGAGAGTAGGTAGTGTGAGTTAAGTATAATTTGGGCATCAAAGATGAATGTTGATAGTATTATACCTGCTAGGCACAGGAGGGATGATATTATATGGGACTAATAAATATTGTGCCTCAAAATGATACAGCATAGGCTATAATTAGAGTAAAGTGAATTGAGAACATTTTGGTAGTTATGGGTTAAAACATAATTTAATGAGTCAAAATTATTTGTTTTGACTGTTAAACTAATTACTATATTTGGTTCATTCTAATCCTTTTTTGGATTCATTTGTGTGCTAGGCCTAACACTAGGATTAAGATTGGTATTAGTGAAATTATAATACAAATAATTATGTGTATATCTACACATATATATATGTACACACACACATGGTTTGGGACCACATTTCATTCTTTACAGTATGTAATAATCTAATCAAGGCAGTTAGCACACTCATCCCCTCAGACATTTGGTTAACAGTTTTTACATGAGTTTGGCAGGAGTTAGACTATATCAAGTGAGAAGTTTTACGTTGTGTTCCTTACTGAGGCAATAAGCTAGGATTTAAATGCCTTAATGAAAATTAATGAACCCAGACTGCCATCTCAGCCTTATCTATACGTTATTTTTTTTTTCAAATCCATATCATTCAAACAAAGAGAAAGAAAAAAGAATACAATCAAATTTCAAAGTGTGTCAGTGAGGGCAACAATGGTACATCTATTGTGCATTGTCATCCTCAAATCATTCACCCAGAGCACAAGACATTTGCATTCAATTGTCTGAACAATACTAGAAGCCTATATCTGTGAATGTCAGCATCTGAAAACAGAGCAATCCCAGTTAACTAATCTAATGATATTACCCAACATCCTGAAAAAAAATAAGAGCAGCTCAAATAAAATAGTAGTCTCAAGAATGAAATTATAAAGGTCAGAATGAAAATTAATAAAATAGAAACTAAAATTTTACAACAAAACAATTAATAAAAGAACTGGCTCATTAAAAGAATGAACAAAATAAACAAACCCTTAGACAATCTAATCAAAAGAAGAAAAGACACATTTCAAAACAATTAGGAATTAAAAATGTGAAGTTACAATGGGCATTACCAAAATCAAGAGGATTATTCATAACTACTTTGAAAACCAACAAGTTGGAGAATCCAGTTGGTACTGTGCTTTAACAAATTGGAGAACCCAGAAGAAATGAATTGATTACTTGACACATATGAAAAGTTCAAAAAAAATTCCAAACTAGAAAAAAAAGATGTAAACACATTGAACAAAAAATGTAATTAAAGCAGTAATAAAAATAATTATAACAATTGTAAGATTGCACAGGGCTGATATATTCATTGCTGAATTATACAACATCAGGAAAGAAATAACAGCAATACTATACAAACTTTTTTAAGGAAATTGAAATTTAAGAAGTACTATTAAACTGATTCTTGGAAGCTAGAATTACCCTGATTCCAAAACAAGACAACAGCTCAACTAAAAAGAGAAAAATACAGGCCAATCACTTAATGAACATAGAAGCAAAAATCCTCAATAAAATCCTGGCAAATGGAATACAACAAATCATTTTTAAAAAGCATACATCTAGATTAATTAGATTTCATCTTGGGGTTCCAAGAATGATTCAACATATGCAAACCAATATGTATCACATAAACAGAAATAGGACAAAAATCATGTGATCATCTCAACAGATGCAAAAAAAAATCTTTAACAAAATAAAACATTCATTCATTTAAAAAATCCTGAAGAAATTAGGCATAGAAACACCTTATCTCAACCTGAAAAAATCTGTTTATTACAATCCCATTGGAAACATCAGAAGAGTGAAGAGAGGGACATCACAACTCTGGATTTTTAGTCATAATACAAGGATAAAATGATGAAAGTAACATTATACTGGCACAATAGCAGACCTCTATATACTCTATATAGAAAGGACAGAATGTAGGATGCAGAAACAAACTCAGGCATATCCAGCCATGATCTTTGACTCAGGGTCAAACATATACATTGTAGGAAAGTTAGTGTTTTTAAAATATGGTGCTGAAAATAGCTACAATCATGCAGAAGATTGATCTACACACATATCTCTCACTGTGTCCTAAAGTAGGGTAAAAATATTTCAAACATCTAAATATTAAAACAGATATAGTTTGTAGGAAGATAAAGTAGTAAGACTCTAGAAGTCATAGTTCTAAGCAAGGACTTTCTAGACAGAATCCCAATTGTACAAGAAATAACATCAAAAATCAATAAATGAGGTTATAATAAATAAATAAAACCTTCAGCATGGCAAATGAAACAAGCAACAGGGTGAAGAGACAATCTATGGGAAGAATAAAAGATTTTTGCCAGCTACTTCTCAGACAGAGGATTAATACCCAGGATACATAAAGAAGTAAAAAACATTAGATTCCCCCCCCCAAAAAAAATTAAAGTCTTCAAAAACTGAACTGAAATGCACAGACATTTCCCAGAAGAAGAAATAGAAATGATCAACAAATGCATAATAAAATATTCAACACTTTTGGTCCCTAGAGAAATGCAAATGAAAACAACACTGAGATGTCGTCTTAGTTGAAACATAAAGGTTACTGTCAAAAATAAAACACAAACAAATGTTGCTGAGGCTGGGGGCAAACAAACTTTCTACATGACAGCAGGAATGTTAGTTTGTACAACAGACAGGAAAATCATTGGAGATTCCTAGACAATCTAAAACTAAAACTTTCAATAGATCTAGCTACTCCCCTTCTAGTTAACTTTATCAAAAGTTAAAGACATCATATGTTTATAGTACAACGATTCATGATAGTTAAATCTTAGAGATAGCCTGTATGCTTATCATTAGAAGAATGCGTAAATAAAATGTAGTATTTACATACAATGGAACACTACTATGACATAAAGAATGAAAAATGTGAACTATTGCAGGAAATGGAAACACTTTCAAAACATAATGTTAAATGAATTAAATCAGGCACATAATATCACATGGTTTATCTTACCAAGAAATTCAAAGTATAAATAGTTCAAAGAGCAAAATAAGAGTAAGATAAAGGAGACAGGGAGATAGATCTTTCACAAGCCAAGACGTGCACGGATAAGAGGGGGAGTACAGGAGAAAGAGATGTAAAAGAATTAAGATGTATTAGATACAGTTATCAGCTCCAGACAACAAATACAATCAAGTCCTGCAACCACATGTGAATAGAAATGTAAATGACTTTTAAGCAATAAAATAAATTTTATTTTTAAGTGATACACAGATAATGAAGAAAAACAAACTCAGTTATACCAAGTATCGTGAGGTGCAGCAGAGAGTAGACTCTATTCTTCATTCCTCTAAGGAGACCATGTGGAAGAGGTTAGCAATTATAACCAAGATTGTTCATTTTTAATGAATCTTGAACTTTTACCTGGCAAACCTTCTATACATACAAGTCAACTGTAACATTTACTGATTTGTTTCAATTTCTCTCCATGATCCTGTACAACATATAAAAAGAGGAACTACTTGCTGCGTCAATTCAACCACCCACAGTTATCTCTTAACACTTACCAGGAGCTGGCATATAATATATGGAAGTAAATACTGACAAAAGAAAAAAAGGGAAGGAAGGAAACAGAGTGTAACAGGCAAAACTGACAAAGTAAAGCAGTGGAAAATAATTTTGATGCTGCACAAATTATAATTAACCTAATGTGATTAAATATAATTTTGGAGGCCAAATTACACCAAAATACAAACTGGAGAGCAACAATCAATCACTGGATTCTCTTCATTTATTAATTCCAAAGTTACACTAAAAATGTAGTGGAACAATATTCATCAAGAAAGAGATAAGAATGGCTTAACGGAAGAGAAAAAAGTTGAAAAAATAATGGTAAAACTGAGATATCACATGGTGAGGACTTGACCATTATAGGTTGGGAGCAACTCATGAAAAAGGACATACAAGTGACACTTTTCCATCTCAGATCTCACTCTGTTTCCAGAATTTCACCATATGGAGACTGTTTTTTCCAGCTCTAATTTGCTTTCATATTATACACTCATTAGTAACTTTTCACTACAGAAAGCAGCCACTTTGGCTATACACATAATCATGTGACTTCTGTTAATGTCATATTATCTAATAGGGCACATCCTGTATCTTTGCTGTGATTCCACCAGTTCTATTACATTTGGAATCTGCCACTCCATACAGACCTAAGTTTTGCATGATCTTTTCAATCTTTTTTTCATGATTTTTCACACTCATTGGAAGCTGAAATGCTGCAAAGAATTGTGTATTTTTCTCACTGTCAGATTGGTCATACAATGGCATCCTTGAGACAAATGTTATTTTAATGATATATAATGCATGCTATTTAAATGAGTCACTCTACCACTTGCAATTTAATACATTAAAATAACTTACCAAGACAAAGTTCTAGGTAATGGTGATCCTTTAATTCTACAAATTGTAGCACCTTCATATAGACAGCTTCAGAAATTAATAGTATCAATTTCACCCCACTCCTGCACAGGAAAGCTTAATTATGAGGACTAGTGGAACAACGAATTTTATAAGTACTGTCTGCTAACTGATTGAGCCATAGCAGCTCTTGGAAGAGTTAATTAAGAGGCCTAGAAGGAGCCCACTCCAGATTGCTTCTTACAGGACTACCAGTCATCTCTATAATGTAGAAGAAAGAGAAAGGCAAATGAATGATTACATTATTTAGTCTTTTTGGAAATGATGTATCAGCTAGGGTCGATGCCTGTATCTGACAAGTGTCATGTTCCAGATCCTCTCTGCCCTTCTATTTAACAATATCTTCAAACCAATGAGAAATTGTATAAACTGGTACAAAACAGTTGGTCATATGAACATGTCAGACAGCCAATTAAATGCAGATTAAGTTATAATTCCAGGCACTTGCCCATACAGAAACAAAGGAGACCCAAAAGTCCAACCCACTAATAATTACTCATGCCACATAACCTGAATTACAATTGAAATTTGTGGGACAAGGTGCTCCATTCATCAAAATATAGAAACCTTGTCATTGCGGAAGACATCTGGAGAGTTGCTTTGCTTTCTACAGAAAGTAGTAAGTTCACAGCCCAGGTAAATGTGGATTAAAATTGTGCTGCATTTCTGTTCAGAGAACACCTCACAGTACTGTGACAAGAGCATCCTTACAATGTGGGAAGTGGATACAACTTTTAAAATCTGAAGTCAAATAACAGATCTTTTTAAAAAGCAAGGTATTTTCCTAATATATTATATGATTATTTCAATTTCCTCACTACTAGACAGCTAGTGAGTTTCTGCCTTTTGGTAGAGGTACAAGCAATAGTAAATTTGTTGTTTAGATAAATAAGTATAAACTCTACAGTACAGCACATTTAAAATAAAAAAGACTGTCACCTGCATTATGATGAGTAAATTTCTTTCCAAAGGCTGTTTATATTATTGTGCTAAGAACAATATTAAAACCAATCAATGAGATGCAACTTTGAAAAAATGTACTCAAATGAGATGTTATATAAACTCATTAAAAGTAAATGGGGGGACTCTGGAGTTCTAAACAAGCAAGTAGGCACCATTGGTTCCAGAGGCTGGGCAGCCTGGTGTAAGTGTCCCACGCACTTTCCCCTGAGTCCAGCTAGTTTTGGACACTACTTGGCCCCTGACAGTGAACTTTGTGGCTTCCATGCATGCTGGACCAGTGCAGCGGGTCTTGAGTAGGCCTGCAGTGGCCTCCCTGCTCTAGTCATACTTGGCAGATTCTGGAGTTCTAAGCAAGCAAGTGGGTGCCATCAGTTCCAGAAGCTGGGTGGCCTGGTGTAAGTGCCCCACACTTTTCTGAGTCCAGCTAGTTTGGGACCCTTTCTCAGCCCCAGACAAGGAACTTTGTGTCTTCTGGGTGCCCTGGACCAGTGTGGTGGGTCCTGGGTGGGCCTGCATTGACCTCCCCACTCCCAGCTGTTCTTGGAGGACACTGGAGTTCTGAGCAAGTGGGCACCATCAGTTGGGGCTGGGTTTGGGCTGAAGTGCCCTACCCCCAGTGACCCTCTCAATCTAGGGAACTGGGTGGCCAGAGACCCAGGAGCTGAGGGCATAGAAGATGATTTCCACAGACACTGGGGAAGCCTTGGAATAACAATTGAAGCACTTGAAACAGAGAAATATAGGAAAATGGCAAAATGAAAGACCAAAATAACTCTCAAACCTCCGCCCATCAAAAGAAACATTAGGAGTGGTGTACATAGAAGAAACTATATGCCACACACCTGAAATATTGGACATATTAGCAACTGAAATAAAGAAGCAACTCCAGGAAGCTTTAAAGGAATTCAAACTAAAAATAATCTCCCAGGTAAAAGAAGAAATGATAAAAGAAACAAGGAGATGCTGAACATATCTAAAGAAGACAAAGTTAAAAAGTTGGAAGAACTAAATAAAAAGATAGAATCCCTGAATAAGCAGTATAAGAAACAAACAGAATACATAAAGCAGATGCACAGAGATATACAGGAAATCAAAAATTGTCTTGAAAGCTAGAAAACTGCCTCAATGAAAGTGAAGATAGAATTTCAGACCTTGAAGACAACTTTGCAGCTAGTGAACAGGAAAGCAAATATCTTTTAAAAGTAACAAGGAATCAGGAAATAACAATTCAACAACTGCAAGATGATGCAAAGAAAAACAACATTAGATTGATAGGGATAAATGAAAAAGAAGGGGACAACATAAAAGATGTCAAAAGGATATTTAGAGAAGTAATAGCTGAAAATTTCCCAAACATGAGATTGGAAACTGACATTAGGATCAGTGAAGCATATAGAACTCCAAATAGTCATAACCAACATAAAACTACACTCAGAAATATAATAATCACCATCCCAGAAATCCAACATAAGAATAGAATATTAAAAGCTGTCAGAGCGAAAAGACAGAGCACTTATAAAGGAAAACCTATCAGAAGAAGAGCAGACTTCTCATTACAAACAATAAAGTCAAAAAGAGCATAAAGTATTCCGGATCCTAATGGAAAATTATTTTCAACCAAGACTGATGTACCCTGCAAAAATTTCCTTCAAAATCAATGGAGAAATAAGATACTTCCATGCCAAAAAACAGCTGAAGAACTTCATGATCACCAAGCCAACCCTGCAAAGAGCATTGAAAGACAGTTTAGATACACATAGGAAAAAAATCATGAAGCAAACAGACCATTAAACAGAACGCAAAGATAAAGATACAACAGCAGAAAGATAACATGTGAATAATAAACCAACATATAACAGTTATAACCATTAATGTAAATGGTCTCAATTAAAAGAAACAGACTGGCAGAATGGATCGAGAAACAAAATCCAACCATATGCTCTCTACGAGAAACCCATCTAACCCAAAAAGATACTCACAGACTGAAAGTCAATGGATGGAAAACAATATTTCATGCAACAGGAACCCTCCCCAAAAGTGGGAGTAGCCATTCTGATTGCAGACAATGTGAACTTTAAACCAACAATGATCAGAAGAGATAGAAAAGGTCACTAAATACTGGTTAGGGTAAAACTTCAAGAGGCTGAGATAACTATCTTAAATATATATGCACCAGGGGCTGGGGATTTAGCTCAGGGCATAAGCACCTGCCTTGCAAGCAGATGGTCGTGAGTTCGATCCCCGGTACTGGTAAAAATGAAAAAGACCTATATATATATATATATATATATATATATATATATATATATATATGAAGGATATATATGATACTTGTTTTATATAACTCTATATATATATATAGAGAGAGTTATATAAAACAAGTATCAACAGAAATGAAAAACCAAATTATCAGTAACACAATTATAACAGGAGGTGTTAACCTGCAGTTGACACCAAGGGACAGAACAACCTGACAGAAAATTGGCAAAGAAACAACAAAACTGAATCACACCTGTGAACAAATGGACTTGATAGACCTATACAGAGTGTTCCATTCAACAACATTAGAATACACATTATTCTCAGCAGTATATGGGACATTCTCTAAAAGAGACCATATATTAGCCCACAGATCATACTTAAATAAACGCAAAATCACTGAACTTATCCCATACATGTTATCAGATTGTAGCACCATGAAACTAGAAATAAATGATAGAAGATAATATAAAAATCACACAAACACATGGAAATTGAATAGCACACTCTTGAGTAATCAGTGGGTCACAGGGGAAATTAAAGAAGAAATTAAACAATAACTACAAGCAAATTAAATGCAAATACAATTTACTAGAACCTGTGGGATGCAATGAAAGCTGTCCTCACAGGAAAATTTATTGCACTGAGTTCCCATATCAGGAAAACAAAATGAATACAAATAAATAACCTGATGTTACACCACAAACATCTAGAAAAAGAAGAGCAAGTCAAGCCCAAAGCCAACAGAAGAGAGGAAATTATAAAAATCAGAGCAGAAATTAATGCAATAGAGACTAAGAAAACAATCCAAAGAAGCAATGAATCAAACAGTTGGTTCTTTGAAAGAATAAATAAAATTGATAATCCCCGGGCCAACCTTATTTTAAGAAGGGAAGAAAAAGCTCAAATTCATGCAATAAGGAATGAAAAAGGTGAAATCAGTACTGACTCTGTAATAATAGAGAAGATCATCAACACCTATTTTGAAAACCTCTATTCTCATAGGTTTGAAAACAGAAGAAATGGATAGATTCCTAGAAACATATGAAGTACCAAAGATAGGTCAAGATGATGTAAAACCTAATCTGAATAACCCAATCTGTTAATGAAATTGAAAATGTAATTAAGTGCTTACCTACAAAGAAGAGCCCAGGCCCAGACGGATTGACTGCAGAATTCTACAAGAGCTACAAAGAAGACTTAATGCCGACACTCCTCAAACTCTTCAATGAAATTGAAATGAAATCAATCTTTCCTAAGTTATTCCTGGAAGCAAGCATTACTATTGTACCAAAACTGGAGAAAGACCCAACTGAAAAAGAGAACTAGAAACCAATCTCCCTAATGAACACAGATGCAAAAATCCTAAATAAAATACTGGCAAATAGGATGCAGCAAATCATCAAGAAGATTATTCACCATGACAAATTGGGACTCATCTCAGGCATGCAGGGATGGTTCAACATACATAAATGAATGAATGTAATCTACTATATCAATAAAACCAAAAGTAAGAATCATGATTATGTCTATAGATGCAGAAAAAGCTTTGGATGAGGTCCAACATTCATTATTGATAAAAACCTTCCAGAAAATGGAAATAGATGATCTTTACCTCAATATAATAAAGACCAGTCATGAGAAACCCACAGCCAGTATCATACTAAATGGCAAAAATTTGAAGGCCTTTACTTTAAAATCAGACACAAGACAAAGATGTCCATTATCACTGCTCCTATTTAATATAGTACTGGAAATACTAGCCAGAGCAATTAGACAAGAGAGAAAAATAAAAAGGGTAAAGATAGGTAAAGAAGAAGTTAAATTATCATTATTAGACATGATACTCTACATAGAAGACACCCCAAAACTCCATTGAAAGACTCTTAGATATAATAAATAAATTCAGCAGTGTAGCTGGATACAAAATTAATACTTAAATATCAGTAGCAGTCTTATTCAGTAACAACAAAATCACTGACAGAGAAATGTGATACCACACCCTTCACACTAGCAATCAAAAAATGAAATATTTAGGAATTACTCTTTGAAAGAAGTGAAAGACCTATACAGGGAAAATTATAATACACTGGAAAAAGAAATTGAAATCATCTCGGAAAGTGGAAGGACATCCCTTGCTCAGGCAAAGGAAGAATAAATATTGTGAAAATGGCCTTTCTACCAAAACTGTTATACAGATTCAAGGCAATCCCAATAAAAATACCATCAACATACCCCATACATCTAGAAAAATCACTCCTAAAATTCATATGGAACCTGAAGTTACCTAGAATAGCAAAGAAAGTACTAAGCAGCAAAAAAAGGGAGGAGGCATCACAATCCCTGACTTGAAGTTATACTACAAAGCAACTGTAGTAAATCAACAGGTACTGGAATACAAACAGAGCCAAAGATCAATGGAATAGATTAGAAGATATAGCCACAACTCCAAATACACTCAACCACCTTATTTTTTTTTAATTTTATTTAAGGAGAAAAGAAAAAAAAAGCAGGGAAAGGGTACAAGTTATACAGATTTACAGAAAAAAAAATGAACAGTAGGAAATCACTAGTTAATGGATTACATATTGTCATCTTAGAAATAATTGTTCAAGTCACAAAATTAAAGCTTGTAAAGTGGACATTCCATCAATGATACTGCAAACAGTTCTGTTCATTGATCCAATAAAACTCTGTGATATCATTTTCTATCTTATACATTTAAATATACATGCAGTTATATAGTTTGGAGCACTTTCTTTTCCTCTCTTTTGTACCATGAATATTACACATTTTGGGTTTCATTGCTCCCACGGTTCTTATTACTTTTTTGGAAGAGAGTAAAACCAAATGTGACATAACAGAACAGAATCAGCCAAGTCAAAAGGGTGGACATAATAGATAATGTAAAAACATAATACAAGGTGATCAACAATGGTTACCATAATGCCTCCCGCTATCTCTAATAGAATTGCCTATATCGTTAGTTATAATACAATTGAACAAAACAGTAAAGAATAAAACAGACAAAACCAAAACATTTGGAGACATTGTAGGTCTTCAAAAGTAGATAAAAGTCAACAAGAATGGGCGTCATAATGAATCTCATTATCTTCACAGCTGATGCCTAAACTTTCGAACCTGATACTATCCAGCAAAACAGAATAGGGGAACATCAGTTAAAAACCAGATGGTGAGAGTAATACAGGGCTTTAAATCAAGGTAATGAAAAGTCAAAGTGGGTTACTATAATATATGCTGCTATTTTTTTCCTTTAATTAAAAGGATAAAGATAAAAAAGTAAATAATGGAGTGGAGATTGAGATAAAAGAGGGTATAACAACGAAACAGCGCAGATCAAAACATAACCATTTAAGCAGAATAGTGTTTCACCACCAGATAATCCTAACCTAAAAGTAGTTACCATATTGTCTCTTTCTTTGAAATCCTTGAGTACAACTTCGTATACTGTAGCATTAAGTATATCAAAACAATGTAAAACCATTCAAGAGAATGACAGCATTACAGAGTATTTAGAATCGACTAACAGAAAATGAACAATGGTTTCTGTATAATCTCCTTGTCTTTAAAAGGTTTTTGCCTATACTATCGTACATAATAAAATCCAATAAGATACAGCCTATTTAGACCATTGGAGACAGAAGGACAAAAGCTAGATGAGACTTCAAAACAAATGATACTAAATCAGTATTACCTATTCAGATGTCATTTTCTCCAAAATAGCTGTTCCTATCATCCAATCTTCTCTGCCTCATTTCTGTTGAGCTCTTTTTCTGTCAGTAGCTGTCAGTTTGTCTTCTTTATTTTGTTCTCTGCTCCATTCGTTGTGGCCTCTCTGCCATTATTTCTGGATTCTTTGTATTTTTCTTTTTTTAGAATATCCTGCAATACTCTCTGTAGAGTTGAATTGGTGGTTGCAAATTCCCCCAGTTCCTCTTTATCCTGGAAGCACCTTGTTTTTCCATCAATTTCCAGGGACAGTTGTGCAGGATATCTCAATCTTGGCTGGAGATTATTATCTTTCAAAGCTTGAATTATTTTCCCCCATGCTCTTCGTGATTTGATGGTTTGTGCAGAGAAATCTGCTGTAATTCTGATGGGTGTTCCCTTGTAAGTGGTCTGTTTCTTGTCTCTGACAGCTTTTAATATTCTGTTCTTGTATTGAATTTCTGGAATTTTGATTATTATATGCCTGAGTATAGCTCTGTTTGGGTTGTAGGTAGCTGGGGTCCTGTATGCCTCATACATCTGAGTATCTTTACCTTTTGCTAAATTAGGAAAATTCTCCTGGATTATTTCTGTGAGTAGCTTTTGTAGTTCACTTGTTTGTGTCTCTACTTCTTCTTTTATGTTCTTAATCCTTAAGTTATGGATCCTCTTATCATCTTCTTGTCTTTGTATTATTGCTGTTTGTTTCTTTGTTATTTTTACACCGCACCAATACACATAAGGCGCCATATAGAGAGCCTCATAGACCAATTCAGGAATGAAGTTATCAACGACCTGAAGCTAGAAGTATGCAGAATAGTTAGAGAAATGCTAAGTACCACCCAAGAAAAAACAGGTGGTGGAATGGAAGAACAGAAAAAAAAGGGAGAATTGTTTGATGGAGAAAACAGAGAAAGCATAGAATACGTGAAGCAGGTTCAAAGGGACTACCAAGATACTAAGAAGTCTATCGAAGACTGGCATAACAGCTTGAAAGAAACTAAGGACAGACTATCTGAACTGGAGGGCAGACTTGTAATATGGGAGAATGAAATGAAAAACTTCTTAAAAATAACCACCTTATTTTTGATAAAGGGGCCAAACATGGTCACTGGAAGAATGACAGTCTCTTTAATAAATGGTGTTGGAAAAAACTGGCTCTCTATATGCTGAAAACTAAAACTAGACCCATGCCTATGACCATGTACTAAACTAAAATCTAAATGGATCAAAGATATGAATATTAAAACAGAAACATTAAATCGATTGGAAGAAAAGTTGTGTAAAAACCTTGAAGATATAGAGGTAGATAGAGAATTCATGAACAGGACTCAAACTGCATGGGAACTACTTCCCAGAATGTATAACTGGAATCATCTCTTATTAAAAAGTTTCTGCATGTTAAAAGAAATCTCCAGCATAGTGAAAAGAAAACCCAGAAACTGAGAAAAAAAATCTTAGTTAACTGTCCCTCAGACAAAGGACTTTTGTCTAAAACATATAAAGAATTAAAAAAAAATCAGATGCCCAAAATTCAAAGATCCAATCCAAAATTGGGCATCTGAGATGAATACAGAATTCTCAGATGAAAAAATACAAATGGCAAATAAATACATGAGAAGTTGTTCTCATCATTACTCATTAGAGAAATGCAAATTAAAAACACACTGAAATTACATCCCACTCCTGAAAGAATGTCCAGGATCAAGAAAACCACCAACAACAAATGCTCGAGAGTCTGTGGGGAGAAAGACACTCTCCTGCACTGTTGGTGGGAGTGTAGACTGGTGCAAACATTGTGGAAGTCAGTTTGGAGATTTCTCAAAATGCTGGAATTGGAAGTCCAAGTTCTTCCCAGCTATTCCACTTCTAGTAATATTCCCAGAAGAACTGAAAACATCATAACACAGTGATATATGTTCACCATGTTTATAGCAACACAATTTGTAAAAGCTAGATCTTGGAAATAACCTAAATGTCCATCAACTGAGGAATGGATAAAAAAGTTACAGTGTTTTTATACAATGGAGTACAAGTCTGCTTTAAAGAAGGATCACTTTGAGATATTTTTAAATAAATGAGCACAGCTTCAGACCATGCTCATAAGTGACATAAACCAAAGTCACATCTATAAATACCAAATAGTTTCCCTAATATAAAAAATGATAAAAGATACATAAATGTATGTGGTAATCATGATTCCCCATTATATTGCTTTGGTTTTATTCTGGGTTGTTTGATTTTATTGTCTGTGATGGTATGAACAGCTATTTTGACGGAAACAAGAAGTCATAATTGCTAGTGCTGAATTCATATCATCTCGTTTGACGTCCCATCAAGTTCTTCTGTCTGCATCAGTCTTATCATGATGTATCTTATTGGATTTTATTATATTTGATAGTACAAACAAAATCTTTTATAGACAAGGAGATGATATAGAAACCATTATTCATTTTCTGTTAGTTGGTTCTAACCCTGTAATACTTTCATTCTCTTATATGGTTTTACATTGTTTTCATAAGTTTGATGCTATAGTATACAAAGTTATACACAAATATTTCAAGGATAGAGACACTATGGTAACTACTGTTATGTCAGGTTATATTGTGGTGAAACACTATGTTGCTTAAATTGTTCTGTTCTGACCTGTGCTGTTGTCTTGTTATGTCCTCTTTTATCTCAATCTCCTTTATTTATTTATTTATTTTTATTTTTTAAATTAAGGGGAAAATAAATTAAATAAATAGCAGAATATATTATACTAACCATTTTGATTTCCTGTTAACTTGATTTGAAGCCCTGTGTTGCTCTCACCTACTTGTTTTGACTGATTTTACTCTATTCAGTTTTGCTTGATAGTGTCAAGTTTGAGCATATAGGCAACCTCTTTAAAAGACAATAAGATTCACTCTGACACCCATTCTGGTTGACTGTTATCTTCTTTTGAAGTCCTGTAATGTCTCCAGTGCTTTGGTTTTATTGACTTTGTTTTATATTGTTTTGTTCAATTTTATTATAATTGATTTTCTAGGCAATTCTTTTTAAGATAGCAAGAGGCATTAAGGTAACCATTGTTGATTACCTTGTATTCTATTTTTATGTCATGTACTATGTTCATCCTTTTGATTTGACTGACTCTGTCTTTTTTTGTCACATTTGGTTTTATTCTCTTCAAATAAATTAATAAGAACTGTGGGAGTAATAAAACCCAAAATGTATAATTGCTATTATAAAAAAGAGGAAAAGAAAGTGTTCTAAAGGGTATAACTGCATGTATATTTAAGTGTATAAGATAGATAACCATATTACTGAGTTTTTGCTGGATCATTGAACAGAACTGTTTGCAGTCTCACTGAATGTCCACTTTGTATGCTTTAATTTTGTAACTTGAACAACTGTTTCTAAGTTGACAATATATAATCTATTAACTAGTGATTTCTTACTATTTATTTTTTGAAAGTCTGTATTACTTGTACCCATTTTCTGTTTTTTTTTCTTTTTCTCTTTAATAAAATTTAAATAAAATGGAGAGAAAATCATAACTCCATGAAATCTCCTTCCTATTTTTGTGACTAAACAGATAACCTGTGACTCCATATTTTAGCATATTTTAGAATTAATGGAGTTATATGACTGTGAAAGGATTGTGTTTCCCTAAAATCCTCATGTTGATGTTTGATCTCCCATCCCCAAAGATCTGATACATGGAGATTAGCCGCTGGGGTGGCAGCTAAGTTTCAATAATGTCAGGAGAGTGGGGACGGCAAATTGGCGTTAGTGTTCTTAGAAAAGGAGAAATCCCAAAGCAACATCTGCCATGAGAGAGGGCATGGTGGAGAGGAATGTTTGAAAGCCAACCCTGGAGCCTCACCAGTAACAGGTCTTTCCTAGACTGGACTCATAACTATTGATTCTAGGCTACAGAGCTAAGAAAACATAAAACTCTATGGATGAAGCCACTGAGTCCCTGGTAGTTTTTGTTTTGCGAGTAATGCTGGGCATTGTTCTGCAGCAACACATTGATGCTAAGCAAATGCTCTTCAACTGATATACGTTCTTAGGTGCAGATATTATAATTCACGAATACAATATTAATCATTAAAAAGGTGATTGAGGTAATATTCATCACCTGAAATATTTATCACTTTTTATGTGAGAATATTTGAAAATTTACTCTCAGAAACTTTCAAATGTACATTATTATTTATTGTATTTACTAGGTTGAATGATGAATCTCAAATATATTTTAATTTGTTTATGTTATGGGCAATAATTTTATTCATTTTTGTTATTAATACATATACACATCTTCATCGTTTGATCCACTTTCCCTCCACATCCTTCACTTTACCCCACACTCAAATTTCCTTCCCATCTCCATAATATCTACCTCCCTTCTTCCTGTCACCTCTTATTTATTTTGTTCTGTAAATTATATATATTTTGATTTTTGCATATTCTAAAATAACTCAAATTTACCTCCTTAATGACTTAGTACATTTATATATTAAAGAAAATGTATGCATATATACATATTATATATACACATATTTCTTTCTCTCTCTCTCTCTCTCTCTCTCTCTATATATATATATATATATATATATATATATATCTCCACACTCTTTACCATTCTTCTGATGGTGAGCATTATAAGACACTTCCCAAAATTAGCTCCTATGAAATATACTGCTCTAAATTGATATGTATGTATGAATCAATGTAACATGATAATTTTAATCTTTAGGGAGATACTCAGCAAAGGTAAAGTTGGGCCAAGTAGAACTCCTAATTTTAGCTTGAGCAATCTCCATTCTGATTTTCCTAGTGGATGTAATAGTTTATGTTTCCACCAAAAGTTTGGAAGTGTTCCCTCACTTACCCTCTCCAACATTTGTTGTTTTTTGAATTCTTGCTTATTGTATTCTTTTTGGATTAAGATGAAAACACAGTGTTGCTTTGATTTACATTTTTGCCCAAAAATGCTGAACATTTTTTTTCAAGAATTTACTGGCCATTTGTACTTCTTTAGTATTTATTCATTTCTATTGCCCATTTTTTTGACTAGGTATCTCTCTTTGGGAACCCATTTTTTTTTCTTTTACTTCTTTGTATAGTTTACATAGTACCCTGGGGAATAGATGGCAAAATTCTATTCCAGATTTGTGTACTGTCCCTTGGTTGTTTTCTTTGGTATAGAAGTTTTCAATTTTCTATTATTACATTTGTTGATTCTTGGCATCATTGGTTGTGGAATTACTTTCAATTCAAAAAGATTTAGATTTAGAAAGGGAAAAAGAAAGAAAGTAAAATGTCTCTGGTTAAAATGTCAATGTCTTGCCTATGACAATATCTTCAAGATTTTTACCTATTTCATCATGCAATATATTTATTGCATCTATTTTTATCTTTTTCAACTATCTTGATTTGACTTTCACCAGGGTGAGATATAGGGGTCTACATTTGTCCTTCTGCATGTGAATAATAAGGTTTCTATAAACAATTTGTTAAAGAAGCTGTCTTTTCTGCAGGCCATTTTTCTTGGCTATTGTGCCTCTTCACTAAAAATGAGGTGGTTTCACCTACCTGAGGTAATTTCTGCACCTTTAAAATTATTAAATTGATCTATTAAATGATCAAAATATCTATTTTTTGTGCTAAGGCCTCCTGCTTTGCTCTTGTTCACTTCCTTGCTTACTTTAATTCACAGATATTTAATTTGTTGAAGTTATAGAAAATAGATTTTTTCTTGATTTCTTTCTTTGTCATTTCATTATTTGTGTATAGAAAAGCTATGCATTTTTTGCACTGATTGTGTACACTTCCTTATTGTATTCTTTTACTAGTTCTAAGAGTTTTCTGGTGAAGTTTTTATTGGGGGAGGCATTTTCTATGTAAAAGATCATGTGATCTGAAAAGAAGCATAGTTTCTTATTTGTATTCCTTTTACATTTTTTCTCTTGTCTGATTTTTTGTGCTAAAGTTTAAAATACCATATTGTGGGAATAGTGGTGGACTTCTGTAGTCCTAGTAGTTGGAAGACCTAGAGGATCATCATGAATTTGAGGAGATACTAGGCTACATAGTGAATTCAACATAAGCAAGAACTTATCTGAAAAACAAACAAACAAGTCCCCGACAACAACCAAAACTAATACATACATACATACATATGTACATATGACTTTGAAAATGAGCAGTAAAAATTGAAATTATTGTCTTGTTTCTGACTTTTCAGGAAATGATTTCAGATTTCCCTATTTAGGATGATGCAAGAAATGGATTTTTCTTAGTGACTTTGACATCAGTTTGAGATAAAGTCCTTGTCTTAGTTACATTTTACTGATTGCTGAGACAAAATACTTGATGCCCAAAGTTGAGAAAGCAAAGGTTTATTTCTTACAGATTTGGAGGTTTCAGTTCATACTCAGTTGGCTCCAATGCAGGGTGGTATGGGAGGGCCGCAGTTCCTGGCTGCTGCAAACAGCAAGGCAGAAATTGGCAAGAGAGCAAGGCATGCCTTCTTCCTGCCATTACTTCACATCCTGACTCCATACCTATGTGGGTGTAGCACTGACAACATCAATCCAAATACAATGAACCAATTACAGATGGATAATGTAAATGCATGAGGTCTGGGAGCCACTGACATAAACCATGGCATTCCATCCCTGGACCACAGGACTCATGGACATCCTTTATGCAAAAGACTTTTAGTCCATCTCCAAGAGTTGCCAAAATCCTAATAGTTTCAGTATTGCTGAGAAGTCCAAGTCTCAAGTCTCCTCCAAGATCTATGGCAAACTCTTAACTGTAACCCTCTGTACAAATGAAACAAGGTCAAACAGTTCTGAAATGCAAAGGCACAACATAAACATTACCATTCCAAAAGTTACAAACAGGGGAATATAAAGAATTAGAAACAAAGCAAGTCCAAATTGCAGCCGGAAGCTGCAAACAGCAAGGCAGAAACCAGCAAGAGAGCAAGACACACCTTCTTCCTGCCATTACATCACAATCTGGCTCCTCCCCTATGTGGGTGTAGCACTGACACTATCAATCCAAGCACTATACAATGAACCAATCACAGATGCATAATGTAAATGCATGAGGCTTGAGAGCCACTGACATAAACCATGAGTCCTCCTAGACCCATTTTTATCAGGGTATTTATCATGGATGGATGTTTCTAGCAAAGTGATTTGGTGCATCTATTCATATACTCATCTGATTTTTGTCCTTGATTTTATCATGTGATGTATTATGCCTATCGATTTATGCATGTTGAATCATGTTTGCATCTCTGAGACAAAGCCAAATTGATTATGATATATATGCTTTAATGCTTTATTGCATTCTCTGTAAATACTTTTTTGAGGATGTTCTACATCTATGGTCATTATGGACTGATCAAACCTTTCATTTTATTATTTTTAATTCTTCTCTGATTTTGTTATCAGGGTAATGCTAGAGTCCTGGAACAAATTTGCCAGTATTACTTCTCTTTCAATTTCATGGAAAATTTAGGGGAGACTTGATATTAGATCTTCCTTGAAATTGTGTTAAAAATATTTGTTCACTCAGTCCTGGGCTTTTCTTAGTTCATAGAGCTTCTATCAGTGTCTCTATTTCATTGCTTGTTTGCTCACAGTTTTTGTATCTTGGTTTAGTTTTGATAAATTATGTTTGTCCCATGGGAACTATACCCACCAGAAGTGTGATAGGCATAGAGACCCACAAGCCCTTTGGTGCTCACAATTTGCCACAGATTGCTTCAGATGCTGGATGTGGAACTACAGGATTTATCATTTGACCAGTCTTCCTTTGGTCCCAATCCTTTGTGGTCCCTTGTTTGTAACTTTTGAAATGGGAGTATTTATCTTGTATCATTGCACACTGGAAGTGTTTAACTTTATTTGTATTTGAACAGGGGATTGCAACTAAGGATTTCCTTACAAGGAGACATGGGACTTGAACTTTTTGACAGTGTTGAAACTGGTAGGGCTGTGGCAACTCTTACAGATGAATGGCTTTTGTATAAAGGGATCTGCATGAATCTTTGAGGGGGAAAAAGGCAAAATATTATGTTCTAATGTAATATAATGTTTATAGTCTTAATAAAAATTATTAAGGATTATTAAAGGTGTGTTATAATGTTCAAATTGTAGAATAAGCAGGTCATGTATCTAAAAACAGGTTTAAAGAAAGAATTTTGGTTGTCAAGTTAACAAGGGTTGAATTGTTATACTTGATACATTGTGTCAATTTGAGAAGTTTAGAAATTTATCTAAGAGACTCAGCATGGAGCCAGGATCTGTCCTTTGTAAATATCCACAGTCATGCAAGAGGAGGGCGCAGAGGTGGTGTGAGTACTATACCTCTCCTGGAGTAAGGGGTAATCTGGTATAGTATAACAGAGGCAAAGAGGCTTGTTCACCCCTTTTTGCTCTGACTGTTTTTGCTGGCATTCATTTGAAGTGTTGTTGCCCCTGTGCCATGCCAACCTTGCCTTGGAGCTAGCTGATTATGGAGTGAAACCTCCACACAAACACTGAGCTAAATAAACCTTTTCTTCCTTAACTTTGGATTTTGAGTATTTTGTCTCAGCAACAAGAGAGAATTGAACAAGACAATGTTATTCACTGTATATTGAGATTCCATTTGAGAAGATAACAAGCTATTCTGGTGTCTTCTAGTGGAGATTGTTGTACAACATAAATGAGTTTGATACTAGTGAGACTTACAAATTACAAGATATGTTAAGATTTATGTTGTGCATAGTTTACTGTCATACATAGAAATTGCCATATATATATATATAATATGTACATATATAAGCAAATGATAATGTTTCATTCAGTGTATTACACAGTGCTATTTACCATACATTTGTCATAAATTTAAATTCTTAATGGACTTTTATAAGTTAGAAAAAAGTAACGATTTTTTTTAATTTTAAAGAAAGATTAAACAAAACAGAAAATAGGTAGAAATAATACATATGTTTAGAGAAAAAATAAAGAGTAAGAAACCACTAGTTGGTGTTTACATATTGTCATTTTACAAATAATTGTTCAAGATATAAAAATGGAACAGGTAAAGTGGGAATTCAAACAACGAGACTGCAAACAGTTCTGTTCAACTGTCCAACAAAAACTTAGAAACATGGTTGTCAATCCTATATACTTAAACGTACATGCAGTTATACATATCTTCATTTATGTTTACATTAAACAAACTAAACCAGGTTAAAATCATTCTGAACAAAGAATAATAGTATTGCTGGATTTCACATCATGACACTGCGTGATCAGCACTGGGTACTGTAATGTCTTTTTTTTTAAAAAAAAATTTAATTTAAAGAAAGACTAAACAAAACAGAAAATGGGCAGAAACAATACATAATTTCAAAGAAAAAAGTAAACAGTAAGAAATCACTAGTTAATGATTACAGATTGTCTTCTTACAAGTAGTTATTCAAGATACTAAAGTGGAGCATATAAAGTAGGGATTCAGTGACATTGCAACCAGTTCTGTTCAAGTATCCAACAAAATCTTAGAAATATGGTTATCAATCCTATACACTTAAACATATATGCAGTTATCTATATCTTCAATTGTGTTGAGACTGAAAACCCAAGCAGGCTAATATCACTCTGAACAAAGAATAATACTATTGCTGAGTTTTACATTATAACACTCCAAGATCAGCACCGGTATTTTAGTGTAACTTTTTCTTCAATGTATCTATTCATTTCATCATGTATTATAAGATCAATTCTCAGATTCTACACTGTTTATAGATTATACACATACATGAGTCTTAACATGTATTTCTATCCTTTCTATATTAGAAGAAGAAACAAAACAAAGCAAGGCAAAACAAAACATATTCCTATAAACACATGAAATGAAATAAACATATAAGACCATTGTACAAAGAGTTCTACCATAGTTCCTGTGTTGTCTCTTGTTATCTTTAATGGAATTCACTATATCATCAGACATAGTATAATTGAATATATCAGCACATGACAGTAACAATAAAAACACAACTTTGTATATAGTATAGAACTTCAAACTTATCAAATGAGAATGTGTATCGTAGAGTCTTGTCATCTTCAGTGTAGTTGCCTGTACTCTCAGACTTGTTACTATCAATCATATCAGTTTTGAATAAAATCTTCTCTGCCTCATTTCTGTTTTGCTCTTTTTTGCTATCAGCTGTCTGCTTATCTACTTCATTCTGTTTTCTGCTCTATTCATTGAGGCCTCTCTGCCACTGTTCCTGGAATCTTAGTACTTTTTTCTCTCTCTAGAATGCCCTGCAGTATTCTCTGTACAGTTGGATTAGTGGTTATGAATTTCCCAAGTTCCACTTTGTCTTGAAAGCATTTTGTTTTGCCATTAGAGACAGTTTAGCAAGGTATATCAATCTGTGCTGGAGGTTATTTTCTTTCATGGCTTGAAATATGGGCTCTTCTTGACTTGATGATTTGTGTCAAAAAGTCTGCCGTTATTCTTATGGGCCTTCCTCTACAGGTTATCGGTTTCTTGTCTCTAACTGCTTTTAATATTCTGTTCTCATATTGAATTTCTGGGATCTTTATTGTTATATCAAGAGGGTGTAGCTCTGTTTTGGTTATAGGTGGCAGGAGTTCTGTATGCCTCATATATCAGAATATCATTTACTTTTCCTATGTTTGGAAAGTTTTCCTTAATTATTTCTGTGAATAACCTTTGTAGTTCCTTTGTTTTTACCCCAGCTTCTTCATTCACATTCTTTACTCTCAAGTTATAGATCCTTTTGTCATTTTCTAGCCTTATTGTTACTGCTTGTTTCCTTGTTATTTTTAAAAAGTTTTTCCTTTCATACTCTCAAATTGCAAAATTGTCCTCCAGTTTGGATAATCTGTCCTTAGTTTCTTTTAAGTTGATTTTCCATCTTTCAATAGAGTTTTTAATTTCTTGGTAATCTCTTTGGATCTGCTTCATGTGTTCTATATTTTTTATATTCTTCATCAAATGTTTGAGTTTGTTTGAGTTCCTCCCTTCTTCCATCTGTGTCTCCTTGAGGGGGTGCTTAGTAACTCTTTTAATAATCTTCTTATACATTGTTTTATTTGGCTAAATATTTCACTTTTGAACTCATCTATGAGGTCTTGCCTATATCTCTTTATGTCCACTGCCATTGTGTCTGATATTGCATGTTTGCTGTTCTCATTCTCCTTTCTATTTACCTTTCCTGGGTTAATGTTCTCAAGGGTTGGGACCTGCGGACTTTCTGTTACTGCTTCCTCTTCCCAACTTTTTGCTTCTTCCAGAGGCCCCAGTTTCTTTCTTTGTTGGTTACAATTCTTCTGAAGCACATTGGCTAGATGACTCTTCCCACTGCCCTGTGCTAGTGAGTTGCAGACAGGGACAGCACATACTGGCCCCTCCCCTCCAGATCAGTCAAGCTGCTATAGACTGCACTGTATTACTTTGCGCCATCTCCCTTCCAGATCAGTCAAACTTCCAAGGTTTCACTGGGTTAGTGTGGTTCATGTGCACCAACACTGTAGGGACTTGATTTCAGATAACCTATTGGGACTCATCCAAGTCACGTGACCCAGGCCTAGGTCACTCCAGCAATGCTGTTCAGGAAGGGAACAACTGACTGTAGTTGCTGCTGCCCCTTGTACTTGCCAGTCCTGTCCAGTCCCAGAATGTTGTCCACCAGAGCCCCCTATTTATGGAATGGATCCACTCTCATCACTCACCACAGGTCGATGTAGGCACTCTGCCAACTCAGCTCTCTGTTCAGCTCGCTGACCCCCAAACTCAGTGTAACTGTGCCTCCAGTGAGCCGAAGCAGTGGGACTTCAGACAACTCAGCAAGCCACAGTGGGACCTCGGATGTTCGGCAAGTCACCTTAATTTCTTCTTGGGATTAGAGAATTCATCTCCCTCTGTTCAGGGCTCCCCATGCTGTATTATGTTGAATTCTAAGTTGACTCAAAAAAATTAACCTGGTTTTTTGAAAACCAGACTTGCAATTTACTTACCTTTTCTGGAGTTCATTACTATCATTTTTTAAACAATTATGACAATTACCTTTTCTAAAAAAGAAAAAAGGAGAAAGTTGCAATTAGAGATAAAGAAAGTTATACAACATGCATGAATATAAGATATAAGGCTATATAATTAAATATACCCATTGAGACATGCACTCTTTAAATGTCTTGGTCAGAGTCACTAGGGAATACAAAATAATGAATATTATTTGATTTATTTCTAATTAAATTTTAAAAATAATATGTTTGGGGAACTGACAAGTCATCCGAGCTATTGACTGGAAAGCTAAGCTTCCATTCAGTATCCATCAGGCACTGCTGTAGTAGGGTGAAAGTCAGGTGCTGACCATGAATGCCACACAGGGTAGCAGAAAAATGCAGGCACTGATAAAGATGTTATGGAAACAAACTAAAGACCAGGTGGCTGATTTTAATGAGAACTGACATGCACATTTTGTTGAAGTGAACATATAGTTTTATAGTGCCAGAGGTTGAAGTGAAAGCAAGACATCTTTACATTTATCATTAAAAATAAATACACTAGCAGAGCTGGAGATGTAGCTCAGCAATGGGGTGCTTTCTTAGCATAGTCCAGACCTTGGGTTAATGCTCAGCACTACAAAATGAATAAATGAAATTTTGAAAGCACACATGGAATTTCTCCCAAAGGCACTTTCCAATAAGGAAGTAGGGGTGAGCTGAACCCCTCCTATACCTACTCTGGCCTACACATAAAGGTACACTGTCAGCCACTCAAGCATCCATCCAGCTTTCTCTGGGGCAACTAAGCACTTTCTTTACTCCTCTCCTCTGTCACTGATTCTCCATCAACCTTTGCCAATGAAGCCTGTGGCCTGCACGAGTTACCCAGTAGTTTACTTCCTCACTTGTATCTGTTGCTTTAATCTACATGGATGGATCATAATGGACTGGAAAAGAAAAATCTTTTATTTTTAGGATAAAATGCCTTTTAGATATGCACTATTTCACAGTGTCTTAAGGGTTATATATTGAGGAAGTCCACGTGTAAGTATCTATCGGTAATTTAAAAAACATAGAAAATAATAATCTTTTTCACAATCATACCATGCATGTTGGAAAGTTCCAAGCTAAAAAAAAAAAAAAAGACTCAAGACCCCAAAAGTATCAGCACATGAGATAACTGGTGAGAGATATTTTTAGTGTAAAGAAAGCCAAAGTAAATGAATGGTCCCTGAGATAAAATTAAGATATTTATCACCATATCCCTAAAATAATCCTTGTGTGTTCCCAAGATTCATGCCAAGGCAAAAGCACATTGTAAATATGGGCCAAATGTCTGGATAAGTGTTAAATGAGGTGCAGTGAAAACTGGGCAAAGTACTGTTATCTGTAAAAACTTCCTCCATCAACGTATACTAACTTAGATATCATATATTTATTATGAAGCAGAACAGGGAAGTAATGATATCACTACTGTGATGATTAGTCATTCCCTCAAGTAACCTGATAATTAGAAATTCACCTAAATAACTGCCAGTGAACCACTTTCTCAGTGATGCTGTTGTTGAATTCCAGTCCCTTTTGAATTCTGTTGAGTGGAACTCTTGAGCACACAACCTTCCTGGGGTTATGCTATGTGCAATTTTTGAGCAGTTAGAACTGTGGCAGTTAGAATAGTTTCAACTTGATTGCCTTTGGGACCTACCATGGAGACTGGTAGAGCACATTGTAGGTATGTCTGAATGGGCCATAACACTTTAGGGCTTATGTCTAGTCCCTTGATCCTTCTGCTCTAGTACACTTCCTATTATTCTTCCAACCAACAAGAACCACTCAGATTTGTTCCACTGAGTCCTTTTGCCATTATATCTCATTTTGAATGTAGCTAGCTCATTGTGGACTGGTACTGAGACAAAGTAAACCTCTCCTCTTTTAAATTTTCTGTGATAATCATTGCGTCTTAGCATCAAGAAAGTTAATATAGAAAACTGGTACTAGGAACGGATTTGATCCTGTGACCATGAAGCTCAGAACCATTGGGAATTGCTCTATGGGATGACTTAGAAAGGTTTAGGGATGCTGGTTAGAGAAGTCTTAGAATGTTACAAGCTGAGCTTGCTGGGTGATTCTGGTCAGAGTTCAGAAAACTGGAATGCTGATACAAATGCAAATAGTAAAGGCCAGATGCAGGAAGTTTCAGTTAAACACAAGAACTCCATCAACACTGGTCTATAGGCCATATGAATCATACTCCAGCAGAAAATTTGTCTATAATCTCCCTGCCTACTGAGACTTTGTGGGAACTGGGATTAACGCCAGTGGACTAATTAATCTCATAGTGGAAACAATCTAGCATTCAGTCTGTAGCTTGGTACTTCTGGCTATTTTTAGCCAGATTTATAGTGAAAATTAAAAGAGAAAGGAGGGCATACAAATTTGTAAAATTAGCATATTTGACACGGAAGGAATCACGTTCAAAGTTGAGGCCAAAAAGTCAAATATAAAACTTTCAAATTTTGACTGTAAAACTTTCAGTTCAGAATATAACTGTTGCATTTTATACCCAAAGAAGGCCTAGTAGGAGACTGTTCCTTTGGGATTCCTTTCACTATATTCAAGTCTCTAGGCATGAATAGGCCACTGAAGCCATGATTGAAGGGAGCCTATCTACTGCTACCACTGAAAGCCTACCGTTGCATCATCCCAGGGATGCTTGCTTTAACATCACAGTGACTGAAAGCATCAAGGGATCAAGAAGACTTCTAATCAGATTTCAGAGAAAATCTTGTGATACTGGACAAGCAAGCCCTGGAAAGACAGTGTGTATATCTGTGGGAATAAAAGCAAAGGTACAGTGGAGACCTCTGGAATTTGGAGATGTCAGGCATGTGGAAAAACAGCTGAAGAAAGTTGTAAACAATGAATGAAACCAGCCCAAGATGCAGTTTGTGTAGGTTGATATCAGAAAGCCATAGGAACAGGGTCACTGTTGCCCTTTGAAACTCTTTTACCACATGCACAGGTGCCAGATATTGAGCTATAGAACTTAACATTTTTCCTGCTTGGTTTGTGTCTTGCTTTGGTATAATTCTTTTCTTTCCCCAATACTTCCTTTTTTAAATAGGAAATATTTACCTTTAGTTACTATTCCCTGTTTTTTGTTTTAATGAGCTGTGCTTTCTTTATTCAGTAGTCAACTACCTGTCCTTATGAGAAAATAAGCTCTGAGAGAGCAGTTTTATTTTTACTCATTTTGTAAACTGCTTTATTACAGTGCCTAAACACAAGATATAATTTTGTGTCGCACTTATTAGATGACTCAGTGAATGAAATTGGATAGGTATCGGAAAATCCCAAATATAGATGACCTTGCATTTAATTTCCAGTTCTTGTAATAGAAATTTTTTTGTCTCAGTATATCCACTGTGTCTTAAGTGAACAATTCTAGTTCAGTAGTCCAACAAAATACTAAACAATTCTGTAAGTGAAAGCTTAATTGCATTTTACTTTAGAAATCATGCTCCTTTCACTGTTTCTATATGCCAAATGGAGCGAGTGTGACAAATAAATGGAAACCATGAGGAGAAGAGTAATGTAATCTTGAAGTGAACTATACTGGAACCAAATTGCCACCACATAAGTATTTTACATCACAAATAAAAAATCTGGCAGGTTACCTTTGCTATGGAGGCCTTGGGATTGCCCAGTGGGTTTCTGAATGAATATTTTACAATCCATCTAAGCTGATAAAAGAAGGAGGTGGCAGAGGTTATCTTCTTGAAACCAAAACTCCTCTTCTTCAAACTACCTGACAATGGCTCTATTTCACCATTTGTATTTCTTTAGAAAGGTGAGTCAGCATATGCTCAGCTAACTTTTCTATGACTGGCTTGTCACTAGTCAAAGGATCTTCAGTCTTATGGTCTTTAGAATAAAAACAAGAAGAAGAAGAAGAAGAAGAAGAAGAAGAAGAAGAAGAAGAAGAAGAAGAAGAAGAAGAAGAAGAAGAAGAAGAAGAAGAAGAAGGGGAGGAAAAAGAAGAAGAAGAAGAAGAAGAAGAAGAAGAAGAAGAAGAAGAAGAAGAAGAAGAAGAAGAAGAAGAAGAAGAAGAAGAAGAAGAAGAGGAAAAAGAAGAAGAAGAAGAAGAAGAAGAAGAAGAAGAAGAAGAAGAAGAAGAAGAAGGAATATTGTTAACAGACAACAACTGTTTAACTCCTTTTACCTCTTCATGTGATAACACATACATTCTAAAATCTTAATACAAAAAAGGTACCAGTTTTTTTCATTACTTTATTGTTAGAAAACATGAGCTAGCTGATCTGAATTTTGCTACAATTTTATGGATATAGTGAACTTAATTTTTCAATCTGAACCCTAACTTTTAATATAGACTTCTTACCATATAGTTATAATTAGTTACCTAACAGATATTCTTATGTACAAATGTGAAAGTGCCAAAATTTTTTATTTTTAAAAGGCACTATAAAATTATCATATTTTAATGGAATTCCCCCTCCCAACTCATAATATTCAACTGCTCATTTACAAATTTTAAAAAATGGACACTACTCTTGGACAAGACCTGAGTATTGAGTGTTAAATGGAGCATAGCATTTACATTTAAGGAGCCAATTTTTATATGGCTGACAAATTACTAAATCTCACTCAATTTAATTAGGCAAAACATTGTGAATATGAATATGTACCTACCTTTACAGCCTTTTTCATCTCTACTTAAAAATCACAGCAGAGGAGATTCTATTAATGATATTGAAGAAAAATTGTGCAGGGTTGTTGTAAGGCTCACTGCAGTAACCTGTGAGAGAAGACAACTCAAGAACACAACCTGATGGCCTTAGGAAATAAAAATACTTCCTTACTGGGGGTGGTTATGATGAGGCAAGGGAAGAGATTCAGCAACCTCTTTCTCATCTTCTTGCCTCTAATGTCCTCACTAAGTTGTCTTTTCCTCTTACATATTCTCTCATACAATATTTCAAGTCTTTTGTTTCTTATAAAGCATATACAACCATTGCATATATGTGTGTGTGTGAGTGTGTGTGTATATATATATATACACTCACACACACACACACACACACACACACATATATATATATATATATATATATATATATATATATATGCTTTACTGTCAACTTGATCAGCGTGTGAGCCACCTAAGTGATTAGTAAAACACATACCAAGTATCTTGTTGGGCCCTGGATGCCTAACCCTAGAATTCACATCTAATGACTTAACATTTTCTCTTTATCACTATCCCTCTCCTTTGCTTACTGCCAAGAACTAAACAGTTGGTCATTCTTCAGCCTTCTTCTATGATGTTCCTACCTTGGAGCCAGGTGATCATGGACTGAACCTTCTGTAACCTTAAGACACAAGAACCTCTTCTTTAAATTGTGGCTGTTGATTTTTTATCTTAGTGACAAGAAAGCTGGTTAAAGAAAATTGATCCCAGAATTGGGGGTGTTGCTGTAATTCTACCTGACCATGTGGTTTGGAACTTCTATGTAGTGAGAGTTTGAAATGTTTGGAGAATCAGGCAAGAGAAAGTTTGAAAGGCTATAAGTAGAGCCAGATGGGAAATTTTAGTGAGATCTCAAATGATCAGAATGCTGACAGGAATGCTGATTTTAAAGGCCAGTCTCAGATGGGTTCAGCTATGGGAATAAACACTCAAATAAAGCTGGACTACTGGCCACATGCCTACAATTTGTCTACATTTGTCCATGCTCGGAGACTTTCTGAGAGGATAAATACAAGGGCAGTGGACTAATTGATCTGGTGAAGGAAATTTCGAGGTAGACCAATGTTCAAGATGCAATATAAGTAGTGGTGGTTGATTTTAGTGATATTTATAGTGTGAAATTGTAGGGAAAAATCAGAAAAATAAGTCTTGGCCCAGCGGGATAAAGCTGGGAGCCAAAGGAAGTGTGTTGCAAAGACATTAGTGCTTTTAAAAAGAAACTAAGTACGTAGGCATGATGACACACACCTGTAATTCTAGCATTCTGGGAGACTGAGACAGACTGATCACAACTTTAAGCCCAATACATTCCCCCTAACAGTGTGTAAGAGTCCTTTTTCTTTGCAGCCTTGCCAGAATTTATCACTATTTGATTTCTTTCTTTTTCCTTTCTTTTTTTTTTTTTTTTTTGTCTTTTTTGTTTTTATTGGTACCAGGGATCGAACTCACGATGGCCTGCTTGATGATAGATATTCTTCCTGGAGGAAAATGGAATTTCAGTGTTTTTTTTTTTAAATTGGTATTCTCTAAATGTTCAGAACATAAGGCCAATTTTTTCATCAAGATACAGAAATAAATGTAAAACCCACATTTATCCTCTAGAATATTTCTAATGATGAATTATTGATTTTAATTTTATGAGTTTTATTATAATAAACAATGAGTACTTAGGGAAAATCACAAAAATAAAGTACTTGGTTTTTAATATTTAATGTGTTTATCAGAAAGCCTCAAAAATTTTAACATTGACTGCTTTTGTATGCAAGGCCTAGAAAAGAACATCAGAAATAAGTTTCTATATGAACTACAATAAAATTCCAATACCACTGTACCAAGAAAACCTTACTTCAATTATCAAAGCTAAGGCAGTCTGCATATGTGAAAATAGCACATTCCATGCACACACACTGTTTACACTAATAGCACATATCTTTTGTAAGTTTCCTGGTCTTTTTATAGGAAATAGTTGACATCGCAGTGCTCTTGCTGTTTAGTCAGGAGGTTCTTATGATATTATATTGTATGTAGTGAACAGGAACACAAAGTATCAATAAAATAAATTGTTAATTTTTAATATGTTTTGTGCATTTAAAATTCACACCACATTTTCACATGAGCTGTGTCCTTGCTTACAAAAGCTAAAAGATGACATCAGAAATAAATTTTTATGTGAACAATGAAAATACCAATAGAAGTCTACCACAAAAATGAACTTTGCTTCTAGTATCATACCCAGGCAGTCTTCACACATGACAACTGCAGGTTCCATGCACACATCTCACAATGAGAGCATGTGTACGTAGCTTTCCTTATTTATGTAGTAGGTTATTATCTCTCTTCTCTCCTTGTTTTTTTCAGGAGCTTTCTACTATATTATATGGAATGTACTTAGCAGGGAGATAAGATGTCAGTAAAATACAATATCAAATAGGTAATGAATGCTTAGAACAGACACTGACATTTTCACATCAGCTATTTAGTTGCTTACATAACCTAAAAGATAGCATCAACAATAAAAAACAATAAAAACTATGTGAACTATAATGTAAACAAACAAAATCCTACCACAGAAATAACCTTTGATTCAGCTGTCACACCCGAGAGTCTTTCCACAAAACAGCATGTTCCATAGAAAAGTATCACTTACACTGATAGCACATATCTATTGTTTTCCTGTATTTTCTTGTGGGACAAAGTGGACATTCTTTTTGTTTTCCTGTTGTCACCATAGTTCTTTGTAATGCTGTTTCTCTCTGTTCAGCTATTAGCTCATCAGTGTCCTCCACAACATTTTTTGTGTATTTCCCTGAACAAAAACATTTTGTTTCTCCTCTGCTAGAAATGACCTCTTATGAGGTCCAGTCCAAATTCTCTAAAAAATTTCTTAGTGGTATTTTCTGCTTTTTTTTTCCTTTGTAGACTATCAAACTATTTATATCACATGGTTAGACTGAGTAAAACAATCTTTAGCTAAAGTTTGTGTTTCAAATAACATCATAATTTCTGTATAACTCATCAAGAACATTTACTCCACCCTCAGTTTTGTTTTTGAAACTTTCCATCTTGGGCTTCTGTTACATTAATGTTTACCTAGAAATGTCTCCATTGAGGTACAAAATTTACATCAGCATTGCCTGTTTCCTTTTCTTTGACATTGCAAGTCCAATGTTAAATCTTTCTGAAATACAAAGATTGTACTATAAGATTTTCTGTTTTGAAATTGTAACATTTCAATTGTAATTTCTGCTTTACTCCTATGTATGGTTCCTGTGCTGGTCAATTTGTACTCTGTTAGGAATTGTAACATCAGTTAGAATCCAATAAACTAATTATTGAATGTCATATTCCAATTAGGTTGGGAGATAGGAGCAACAAGTCTGTTCATGACACCATTTGACTTTATATTATATAAATAAGAATCTGTTGGCTGAGTACCTGGATAATTATCTAAATTGAATGCACAATAAGTTTTTGTATCTACAATGGCATAAATTTTTATGACATAAGTTGGTTAATCACTTTTCCACCTTTCTTTTTTTATTATTTAAAAAAAGAGTAAGATAAAAGAGGACGTAACAAAATAGGTCAGAACAGATCAATTTAAGCAATGTAGTGTTTCACCACAGGACAACTTGACATAACTGTAGCTATCATAGTGTCTCTTTCCTTGAAATATTTGCATATACCTTCATATACTATAGTATCAAACATAAAAGACAATATAAATCCATTCAAGAGAGTGAAACTATTACAGGGTATTTAGAACCAACTAATAGAAAATGAAAAATGGTTACCATATTATCTCCTTGTCAATAAAAATTTTTGTTTATACTATCACATCTAATAAAATCTAATAAGATACAACATGATAAAACCGATGGAGACAGAAGAACAAAAGCTTGGTTGGACTTCAAAACAAGGTAATATTAAATCAACACTAGCTACTATAATGTCTTGTTTTCTTCAAAATATCTGTTCATACCATCATAGACAATAAAATCAAACAACCTAGAATAAAACTGTTCCACCTAATGAATAAAAACATTATAAGGCTTCAAAACAATATAATGGGGAATTATGATTACCACATACTTTTATGTATTCGTACCATTTCTTACACTAGGGAAACTATTTGGTATTTATACATATGAGTTTGATTTAATTTGTTTATGGGTATGGTCTCAAGCTGCATCCAATTATTTATAAATATCTCCATGTGATCATTCTTTATAGCTGAGTAGTACTTCACTGTGCAAAAATATCACATCTTTTTTTGTCCATTCCTCAGTTTATGGACACTTAGGTTGTTTCCAAGATCTGGCTATTACAAATTGTGCTGCTATAAACATGGGTGCACATATATCACTGTGGTATGAGGTTTTCAGTTCTTCTGGGAATATGCATAGAAGTGGAATAGCTGGAACAAATGGGAATTCCAATCCCAGCTTTTTGAGAAATCTCCAGACTGACACGCACAATGGTTGCACCAGTCTACACTCTCACCGACAGTACCGAACAGTTCCTTTTACTCCTCAGGCTCTCCAACATTTGTTGTTGGTAGTTTTCTTTTCTCTCTCTCTCTCTCTCTCTCTCTCTCTCTCTCTCTCTCTCTCTCTCTCTGTCTCTGTCTTTTTTGAAATGGGGTCTTGCTATCCAGTTCAGGCTGGCCTTGAGCTCACTTTGTAGCCCGGGCTGGTCTCAATCTCGCAACGATCCTCCCACCTCAGCCTCCTGAGTGCTGAAATTACAGGCGGGAGCCACCATTCCCAGCTTGTCGATAGTTTTCTTGATCCTGGTCATTTTTTCAGGAGTGAGGTGAATCTCAGTGTGGTTTCTCTTATGAGTAATGAAGATGAAGATTTTTTTCATGTATTTATTTGTATTTCTTCACCTGAGAATTGTGTATTCATCTCAGATGCCCATTTTTGGATTGGATCTTTGAATTTTGGCCGTCCAATTTTTGTTTTAATTCTTTATGTTTCAGACAGAAGTCTTTTGTCTGAGGGACAGTTCACTAAGATATTTTCCCAGTTTGTGGGTTTTATTTTCATTATGCTGGAGATTTCTTTTGATGTGCAGAAACTTTTTAAAGATGTGATCCCAGTTATTGATTCTGGGAAGTAGTTCCTCTTTGGTCTGAGTCCTGTTCATGAATTCTCTACCAACCCCTATGTCTTCAAGGTTTTTACCCCCTTTTCTTCTAGTAGATTTAATGTTTCTGTTTCAATATTCAGATCTTTGATCCATTTAAATTTTAATTTAGTACACACCAACAGCCAGTATCATACAAAATGGCACAAAACTGAGGACTTTTAACATAAAATCAGGCACAAGACAAGGATGTCCGTTTTTACTGCTCCTATTTAATGTAGTACTGTAAACACTATCCAGAGCAGTTGGACAAGAGAGAAAAATAAAAAGGGTAAAGATAGGAAAAAAGGAAGTTAAATGATATTTTTTTTGCAGATGACATGGTACTTTACTTAGAAGACCACGTAGAATTCCACAGTGAATCTGACTGGGCCTGGGCTCTTCTTTATAGGGAAGGAATTAATTACATTGTCAATTTCATTAACAGAGATTGGGTTATTCAGCAGATTTACATCTTCTTGACCTAGCTTTGGTACTTCATATGTTTCTAGGAATCTATCTTTTCTGTGTTATCAAACCTACTTGAGTAGAGGTTTTCAAAATAGGTGTTGATGATCTGTATTTCTACAGAATCTGTACTGATTTTGCCTTTTTCATTTCTTATTGCATGAATTTGAGCTTTTCCTTCCCTTTTTAAAATAATATTAGCTAGGGGCTTATCAATTTTATTTGTTCTTTCAAAGAACCAACTGTTTGATTCATTGATTCTTTGGACTGTTTTCTTAATCTCTATTGTATTAATTTCTGCTCTGATTTTTATAATTTCCTCTCTTCTTTTGGATTTGGGCTTGAACTGCTCTTCTTTTTCTATATGTTTGAGGTGTAGCATTAGGTTATTTATTTGTATTCATTCTGTTTTCCTGATGTTGGAACTCAATGAAATAAATTTTCTTCTGAGGACAGTTTTCATAGCATCCCACAGATTCTGGTAAGTTGTTTTTGTGTTTTTGTTTGCTTGTAGGTATTGTTTAATTTCTTCTTTAATTTACCATATGACCCACTGATTGCTCAAGAGTGTGTTATTCAATTTCCATGTGTTTGTGGGATTTCTCCAGTTTCTTTTATCATTAATTTCTAGTTTCATGGTGCTATGATCTGATAACATTAATGAGATAATTTGAACAATTTTGCATTTATTTAAATATGTTCTGTGGGGTAGTACATAGTCTATTTTAGAGAATTTCCCTGTACTTCAGAGAAGAATGTGTATTCTCGTGTTGTTGGATGGAGAATTCTGTATATGTCTATCAAGTCCATTTGTTCACAGATATGATTCAGTTTTGTTATTTATTTGCTGATTTTCTGTCTGGTTGATCGGTCCCTCAGTGTCAATGCTGTGTTTAGGGCTCCTGTTATAATTGTGTTATTGCTAATTTAGTTTTTCATTTCTATTGATACTTGCTTTATATAACTGGGTGCTCTGGAATTTTGTGCATATATATTTAAGATTGTTATCTCTTCCTCTTGAAGTTTTTCCTAACCAGTATGTAATGACCTTCTTTATCTCTTCGGATCATTCTTGGTTTGTAGTTCACATTGTCTGCAAACAGAATAGCTTCCCCCACTTTTTTTGGGTTTCTGTGGCATGAAGTATTGTTTTCCATTCTTTGGCTTTCAGTCTATGAACATCCTTTTGGGTTAGATGGATTTCCTGTAGACAGCATATGGTTGGATGTTGTTTCTTGATCCATTCTACCAGTCTGTTTCTTTTAATTGGTTATTTAAGACCATTTACATTAATGGTTATAACTGTTATATATTGATTTATTGTTGACATATTATCTTTCTGCTGTTGCATCTTTATTTTTGAATTCTGTTTAGTTGTCTGCTTTGCTCACTGGTTTTTTCTAAGTGTATCTAACTGTCTTTGAGTATTTTTTTTGCAGGATTGGATTGGTGATCATGAAGTTCTTCAGCTGTTTTTTTTTTTTTTTTTTTTTTTTTTTTTTTTTTTTTTTTGTCATGGAAGTACCTTAGCTCCATCTATTTTGAAGGACACTCTTGCAGGGTACATCAGTCTCGGTTGGAAGTCATTTTCCTTTAGGATCTGAAATACTTCACTGCATGCCCTTCTTGACTTCATTGTTTGTGCTGAGAAGTCTGCTGTGATTCTGATAAGTTTTCCTTCATAGGTGGTCTGTCTTTCCTCTCTGACAGCTTTTAATATTCTATTCTTATGTTAGATTTCTGGGATGGTGATTATTATATATCTGGGTGTAGTTTTATCTTGGTTATGGCTATTGTAGTTCTATATGCCTCAGTGATCCTGATGTCAGTTTCCATTTTCATGTTCGGGAATTTTTCAGCTATTAGTTCTCTAATTATCCTCTTGACATCCTTAATGTTGTCCCCTTCTTTTTCATTTGTCCCTACCAATCTTATTTTGTTTTTCTTTGCATCATCTTGCAGCTGTTGAATTGTTATTTCCTGATTCCTTGTTATTTTTGAAAGATCTTTCCTTTCCTGTTCACTAGCTGAAATCTTGTCTTCAAGGTCTGAAATTGTATCTTCACTTTCATTGAGGCAGTTTTTACAGCTTTCAATGGAATTTTTGATTCCCTGTATATCTCTTTGAATCTCCTTCATGTATTCTGTTTTTTTCCTTATATTGTTCATCCAGGGATTTTATCTTTTTATTTTTTTCCTCTAATTTTTTAACTGTGTCTTCTTTAGATATATTCAGCTTCTCTTTCATTTCTTTTATCATTTTTTCTTTTACCTGAGAGATTATTTCTAGTTTGAATTGCTTTAAAGCTTCCCGTAGTTGTTTCTTTATTTCAGTTGCTATTATTTCAGATGTATAGCATATATTTTCTTCTATGTATATAGCTCCTAAGGTTTCTTGGGATGGGCTGGATGTTTGAGATTGTATTTTGGTCTTTCATTTTATCATTTTCCTTTATTTCTGTGCTTCAACTGTTATTTTAATGCTTCCCCTGGGCCTGTTGGAAATTGTCTTCTATGCCCTCAGCTCCTGGGACTCTGGCCACCAATTGAGAGAGGGTCACTGGGTGTGGGACCGGCCCCAGATCTATGGAGCCAGTGCAGTTTGGCAGGAAGCTGTGAATTTGCTTGGCTGGTGAGAGTAATGATCTTAAACTCCTATGGCTCAAAATGGTACAGAGACACTCACCTCCAGCCACCCAGTTTCCACAATTGTGGGAACAGGCAGGCCCAAGATCCCCAGAGCTGACCAAGCATGGCAGGAAGTTGGGAAGTGGTGCAGGCAGGCCCAAGACCTGCTGAGCTGGCTGAGTGTGGCAGGAAGCTGTGAAGTTCTTTGGCGGTGGGATCAATGATCTTAAACTCACTTTTCCATTTTTCATACATCTGCAATCACCATAAGAAATCATTGCTAAGGAAAACAGACCTGTGAATGCCTTCAGGTCAACTAGTGAGGCATCATAATAAGTACATTTTTGAAGTTATTATTGGTGCATACAGAATGTACAGCATTTGTGTATTTTATAAGCTCTTTGAACATTTCCTGTTACAGCTTCCAACACTGAATAGCAGTGCTGCATTCTATATATTTCAAAGGTAGCAAGAACTTCACTGTATTTTTGGACCAAGTCATGACACCTGATCATTCCAGTTGGTTGTGTGGCCATTTTGCAAGAGTTTGACTTGTCAGATATATATTCACATTGCTATTTTTCTCATTGTCTCAGTCAAGAAGGCCTATATTCCTCATTTCTGTATCAGTCAGCTCATGTTCTATTTCATTGCCACAAGAACTTTGGCTCGCATAGCCTGTGTTAAAATCATCATCATCATCTAGGTGTATCACTATTCTGTTATGAAAGCATGTATTTTATAAAAATGGATTATCTTCATCATCCATGCAGGAGTAAAATGATGGTTCACTTTTGACTTTCTCCAAGTCTGGTTTTTAACTGTGCTATTGTACTGACAGAAAAATCAAAAGTTAACTTTTCTTTAACAAATCCTGGAATGTGGGTCTATTGAACCCTCTGTGATGCTTGGGTAAAAATACACAGAGCCAGTTACATGGAGCCTAAAGATGGGTCCAAATCCTGTTTTGACACTTTTTGCACATGTACACACTCCTTAGCATTTGTCATATCAAGTGGATCAACATATAGATTGCTTCCTGTATCCCTCACAGGAAGGTACTGAGATGCACAGCCATGTATCATAGAGCTAAGGTAGAGATTTCCAGTAGAAAATAGGGATTGGTCCACTGGACCCAGTCTTATGCCCTTATTACTAACAGAGAAGGTAAATATTCTTTCATATATTTATTGGCCATCTATAATTTATATATATTCATATGACATATTCTATTTCAGTTGTCTCTTTTTTATTCAGTATTTCATTGAGTGGGTGCAAATTTTTTGATTTCTCAGTATATTCTATATATTTGTCCATTATTCAAGGGATAGCTGACAAAATTGCTTTCCATTCTGTATGCTATATCATGTTAGGTAGAATTATACAACTGCTATTGTGGTATTCCACCCAGGTGGGAAGTTTCTAGGAACCTGGTAAGGTCCTGCCCAGTGAATCCAAACAACCAGGGAGCATGAACTGTATTTGGCCTGACTTTGCAATTATGCTGCTCCTAGGTAACACAGGAAAATGACAAACTGCAAGAGCAAAACATAATCTTAAACCTCTAACCCACCCCAAGACTCCAGCAAACATGAACATAGATGATTGTAAGTTATACATCTGAAATTTCTAAAATCATAACAACTGAAGTAAAGAACTCCATGAGGCTATGAAGGAGATTAGATCAGAAATAATCTTTGAGGCCAAACATGAAACGTTAAACATAATGAAAGAAATGCTGAACATATCTAAAGAAGATACGGGTAAAAAATATAACAGCTTAAGCAAATGCAAATAAATGCATATTCTTTGACCAAAGTACAATGAAAGTTGAAATTAATGAAAAATGAAACTGAAAAAAAAATGTATAAACATACGAAAATTATACACTTTTCTAAACAACCAATGGATCACAGAGGAAACTAAAGAATATAGATGTAAAAACTCCCAATAAAATACTGGCAAACAGAATGCAGCAAATCACCAAAAAGGTTATACAACATGACCAAGTGTTACTCATCACAGGAATTCAGGGATGGTTCAACATACTCTAATCAAGAAATGTAATGCACCACATCAACAGAGCCAAAGACAAAACCACATCATCATCTCAATAGAGGCAGAAAAAGTTTTGACAAATCCCATACTCATTCATAATAAATATTCTACAGCAATTGGGAATAGTTCATCTGTAACTCAATGTGATAAAAATCTATCAATGACAAACCAACAGTCAACATCATAGTAAATGAACAAAACATAAAAACTTTCAAATTATAATCAGCCACAAGAATGCTCTCTATTACTAGTCCTATTCAATATACTTCTAAAAATATTAGTCAGAATAATTAGACAAGAGGGAGAAATAGAAGGAATAAGGTTAGGAAAGGAAAAATTTAAATTATCATTATTTGCAGATGACATGGTACTCTACATAGAAGACCACCAACACTACACTGAAAGACTTCTAGATTTAATAATCCAATTCAGTAGTGTAGCTGGATACAAATTCAGCGCTCAAATATCAATAACATTCCTGTACACAGACAAAAAAACTTTCTGGGAGAAATATTAGGGAAACCAAAACTTTTGCAATAGTATCCTTAAGATGAAATACATAGGAATCAATCTAACAAAGCAAGTAAAAGACCTATACATTGAAAATTACACAACTGTTAAAAAATGATTTCAGAAAATGAAAGACATCTCTTGTTCATGGGTATGAAAAACAATCATTGTGAAAATGGCCATACTCTCAAAATTGTCAGACAGGTTTAAAGTAATCCCTAACACAATACCATTAGCATACTTCACAGATCAATCAAAAGAACTCTTCTAAAATTTATCTGGATCCAGAAGAGACCTAGAATAGCAAAGGCAATCCTGGGCAACTAGGGCAAAGCAGATGGCATCACAATCTCTGACTTGAAATTATACTACAAATCTAGTGTGATATAATCAGAGTGATACTGTCAATAAAACAGACCTGAGAATTAATGAAACAGAATGGAAGACGCAGACAGAACTATAAACACACTGAAGCACCTTATCTTTGACAAAGAAGTCAAACAAGTTCACTGGGAGAAAGATAGCTTCTTTATAAATCAGTGCTGGAAAAATTAGCTTTCCACATGCCAAACCCTAAAACTAGACAGGGAATATTGTGAAAGAGAAAGAAACTGCTAAAAGGAAAGAACAAGTAGGATGAGGAAAAAGAGAGAAGTAGAAAAGGGAAAGAAAGTGAAAGAAATTGTATACAAGATAGTTAAGGATACTGTGATTACTTATATTGTTCAGTCTGTTTTGTATGCCTGTATTTTGTAGTCTGAACAACTATTTTGAAGGCAATGATCTGCAATATACTGACCACTGCTAATGTCCTATCAGCTTGTTTTGAAGACCTGTGTCATTTTCAATGTTTTATTTTGTTTCTACTATCTTGTTTTCTGTTAATCAATTTAAAATTTTAAGAAACCCACAAAATTCACTCATATTAGTGCCCTCATTGTGTTTCAAAGGTTTGGGTACGGTATACTATTTTTTCATTTATTTCTCAAAACTACATTATTTCTTCCTTGTTTTGTTTTATGTGAACCATTATTTATTGAGAGCATTTTTTTCATTTTCCATAAATCTGCATATTTTCTATGTTTTCTTTTGTGCTTGATTTCTAGTTTCCTTGGACAATCATCAAGTAACATGGCATGTAATGATTTCAGATCTCCTTACTATTTCGTTAAGGTTCCTTTATTGGCCACCATGTGGTCTATTTTCAAGAAAGTTCCATTTGCTGCTGAAAAGAATGTGCATTCTATTGTCATTCAGTGAAACAAGCGCAGATATCCATTAAGTCCATTGCTTCTACTGTTTTTCCATCTTTGATTTATTTTTGTTTCTCTCAGTGATCAATCTACCTGTCATAGTGGGATAATGAGGTCGTACATTACAATTCTGGCTATGATTATCTGGTTTTACATTCATTATTGATTGTTTGAAAAAGTTGTGATGCTGTTTGATGCTCTTTTGTGAGGTTGTTTGGTGTTTGATTGTCACCTTAACCAATATGTTACCATCTTTGTCCTTTTTGTTCAGTTTTATTTAAAGTTCAGTGTGTCTATAAATAGGTTAAGGTGGCTACACCTCCTATTTTTTCAAGTTTCCATTATGCGGGATATTATTTTCCATTGATTGATTTCTTTTTGAGTTAAATGCCTTTTATAACATAAGCCACTGCATGCTTTTACTTAATTCATTCTGACCATTATATGTTTTGATTAGAAAATTGAGACTTGGTAGTTATTATTGATAGTTATACAATGTATTGCTTTCACAATATTATCTTTTGTCACTGATTCCTTATTTTCTCTGTTTACATAACTGTTCCTAATAGATGGCATATCCATTTATTAGAGTTTTGTTATGCTTCACTTCATTGTCTGTTTCTAGAGTATCCTTGAGAATTTTTGAAGGACTTTCTTGGTAGTTATGTATTTTGATTTTGGTGCTCTTTATTATGAAATTATCTCATTTGTCAATCTCTTTTGAAAGATATTTTCAAGGATACACTTTCTTTTTCGGACTTGAAACACTTCACTTCACTCCTGGCCTTTAAATTGTGTGTTGAGAAAATTCCTGTAACTGTGACAAGTTTTCCTAATAAGTGATTTGTTGATTTTCTCTACTGGCTTCTAAGACTTTGTTCTTCTGTGGAAATTCTGGGATTTTGATTATGATGTGTCATGGTGAGTTACTTTTCTCTTGTGGCTATTTGGGTTCTATGTGCCTCACTCGTCTCTATGTTACATTCTTTTTACCCTCTTGTTAAGATATCTGTCATTATTTCAGGTAAGAGTTTTTCCATGCCATTTGTTTTCTCTTCTTATTCTTCGTTAACTCCACCTGATCTTAGATTAATCTCCTTTCAGTTGTCTATTACCTGTTGGTTTCATTTATCATGTACTGTTTTAGTTTTTAAGACACCTCTCATTAATCAGTCAGCAGCAACAACATTACTTTCCACTTCTGACACCCTGTCCTCAAATTGATCACATCTGCTGCCCATAGTTTTAATATAAATTTCAAATTGAGAGTGATATGGAAATAAACTGGTGGGCAAGTAGAGGAGGCTTGTACAGGGATAGATACAACAGTCAGCCTCAAATCTAGAATCTCTAGTTTGGCAAGGATCTTGGGAATGATTGAGTCCATGAGTGGTCAGCTGTTCAAGAAGCAACACTTCAGATACTTCATAACGATGAGGCAGGATCCACTCATGTGTCTTAGCAGAGTTTTGGAGCAGATTCTGATACACAGATTATAAACTACTTACCTGTCCCAAAAGGGAGAACAGAGGATGAGAATGTCCCCAAAATGGTATAAGAACCAAAGATCTCTTCACATAAGCCTGAGACATTACAATTGTCTGCAGAGGAGTAGCAATAAGTTCTACCAACCAACAATGCTAGCAGACACATTCTCTGCTCTCAATTTTCTTAATGCTATGTTAACAATGGTTTGATTTCCAAAACATGTTACAATCTGTTCTTCTAATAGAGCATCCATCTTTTTGTTATCTATAAAAGAATTTCAGGCTGTAGATTCATAGAATATAAAAAATAGTCTAGGTTATCTATTCATTTAAAAGAAGTAGAACACTCGATTCCTAGTAAAAAAAAAAAAAGAAGAAGTAGAACATATCACCAAATTTATTAATGGTTTGTCTAGGCTTTCTAGAAATACATTTTCATATTTCAGTTCAATACATTAGAGTACTTCCCCATGATTGTTGTCTGAGAACATGATTTAATAAGCACTGTACAATCACTTTAATGTTTGGCTTGAGGTCTTCCAAGTATAATCCAGTTTGTTCTAATGTTAGTGAATAGTTAGGTGAAAACTAATTGTTGCTGAACAATGTGATGGCAAGTGATGGGAAAGGAAAGGAAACTTTAAGACACTTAAAAAGATCACCATGGCCACATTTAATATGAATGTAATTCGCAATACATTAAGGAGAATTTAAAAATGTTTTTTAAAGAGTAACAATTTTAAGAAAGCAATTGTGAAGAAGACAATCATTATAACAGCCAAAGCTACATGATTCTTCCATAGGCCCCAAAGGGAGATATCAACACCCAGACTTGTCAGGAATTCTTCACCAGTACATCTGAAATTAATGACAAAAGTGACATAGTTTTGTTATTAATACATGTTAAGTTTTACTCGACATCATTATTATTCCTTTGATAAAGAATCCAATATATTAACAAAATGTTAGTAAAAATCATTCAACTTATAGTGCTAGTAATTCATGAGTGTTTATCATTTGTTAGATACTATCTAGGTAACTAATCTCTATAACAGTGCAGAGAGGAGATATAATACACTTCTAAAGAAGAATTGGATTAGGATTAAGAAACTTTTCTAAATTTCAGGGTGAGGCTCTATTTCTAATCTTCTCTGATTCATTTGTTTCAAAATGTATAATGCTGTTCTCTTCAAAGGATATATTTATCAAATATTTTCTATTTATATGATGAGCAATACAGAGGGTTATCCTGTGACCCCACAGCCCTTGCTAAGAAACTCAAAGATCCTTGTCATCCTGCTTAACCATAAGAAAGCCATCCAAAACCCAGCCTATAAATCCTAAAAGTATGACCACAGGGAATAAGGGCTTTGGTCAGATAGCATTTTATCAGTTCTTTTTTCTTGATTGATGAACATCAAAAATCCTGAGCTCCAAGATATTACCAATACGTCCAGGTATCAGATTCAAATCTTAGATAACTGCAGAAAAGAATAGTGGACTTGTCCTGCTACAGATATAAAAGTCCCTCGACTAAAAGTACCTATGGGAGTTAAAATTTAGTCTGTTCCCATTCTTGTGTATGTCTTTGAATTTGGCAGTAGTAAAAACACTCCCAGCCTTTTTCTCCTTTAAAGCCTGTCATGGTTAATTTTCTTTCAATATTGAGACAGAATATATGATATTCAAAATTGAGGAAGGGAAGGTTTACTTAACTCACAGTTTGTGGACATTTCAGTGCATAATCAGCTGGCTGCATAGCAAAATGACATGGTACAAGGGCAACAGCTCAAGGCGACAGAAGACAGAAAAAATAGCAAGAGAAGAAAGAGGGGGACAACAAACCTATTTCCCTCCTTTATATTGTATGCAGACTACCACTACCTCCATCTGGTATAGAACCCACATCATCTCCATATTCTTCTTTTGTCCAGGATGAGAAGGTTTACAAAGTGAGGACTCTGGCCCCTTGCTGATTCATTTAGTTAAACTTTTAAACTTCTCAAGTTGCCACAATGCATTAACTATTACAAGGTCTATAACAGGTCCTCCTTTACTTTTTCTTCTTTTTCTATTCACTTCCTTCTCATCAGCAGGCTGACTCTAAATTGTTCTTACAAGTTTGCCACACCTGGATCAAAGCTAAATAGGTGGGCTGAGTGAAGAGAACCACTGTTCATACAGGCTTTTACAGCCACTAATTCAAAACAGAAATGTGTGTCGATTCTAAGAATAATTTACACACTGTATGAAATATAACATGACTTCATCTGAGTAAATTTAAGGTTCTTGATAGTTGAGCAAAGCATATACAGCTACCTGTGAGCCCAAGCTGTGAGGACCAATAGGATTTAAAGGGGAAGCCACAGCGTAAAGGAAAAGGACGTGGACCAGCCTCAATACTGACAATGTTCTTTGCCTCGTGCATCAGAAGATTCCATGAAAAAAAAGTAATATTTACTCTTCATATAAGCTAATGCATGAGAGTCAATTATTTAGAACAAGCATGGAAAGGGAAAATATCATTAAAATTGCAAAACTAGATCTTCTAACTCTATTAAAATAGCCTTCTCATTTTTGCCACTATAAAAATGAGATGCCCTTCTTGATGTATTAAGATATATTTCTTTCTTTAGATGATGTATTTAACAGGCCACTGACACACTACAACACATACAACTCTGCAGATTTTTATTTCATGATGTCTTCTAATGCCTGAGGAACAGTATTGCCATGATCTCTGATTAGGAGCACTTAGTTCCTTTGAGTTGCCGCTTCCCTTTTAGCTCCATGGATTGTGCTCACAGATATCAGACACTGCATGTTTTTGATTCACTATCAAAGCATCACATTTGAAACTCAGGTCTCCTCAAAGAAAAAAGTATACACCAACCATCAAAACATCAAAATAGATTTAGCAGTATTCAATTATTTCTCTGCCTTAAGTATATTAACTACAGAAGGACACCAGCTGTGCAGCATGCTCACCTGCATTATTACAGAATAACTCATTTACAGATGGAATAATTTAGATGCAGAATGATTTGTTCACTGAAAGGATTTATATCAACTGTAAGCCCAAGGCCCTTACCCCATGGCCTCAAAGGATGGAACAAATCCATTTTACATCAAATACAGACTTACATTACATAGTTGGGACAGCCATTGCTTCCAGTTTCACTGAGGCCAGGACAGAAGTTTTGCCCCAAAAGTTCATTATCTTGCAAAGCCTAATATGCAATGGGAATATGAGCAAAGTAAACATTTTCAAATTTTAAAAGTTTTCCAATGAATTTATCACAATTTTATCCCTGTACTTTATCTTTTTTTCTTCTTCTTCTTCTTGAAAACATATTAAGTTTCACGTCACAGTCCTTTTCACAGCAAAGCAACTAGGCTTATTTTCTTGGCATCAAAGAGGCCTATGGGTTGGGAAACTATTTTCAATTGGCCAAGAAGGAGACCACTGGTATCTTGGACTGTAGTGCTGTCCTTCTTTCCATCATATCATAAACCCACAAACACTAAACTTGGTCTGATACGAGTGATTCTCAGGGAATAGTGTTGATTTGTGGCAACCATCTTTTGTTCCTCTTTGCTTTTATCAAAACCAGTTGCAATCATGGGAGCTAGCCACTGATATTGTAAATTCTCATGAGTTTATTAAAGAGAAAGTGTTGTGCTTTTTTGCTTGTCTCTTCTTTGCAAGAAACAGTCTTTTTTTTCCTATGACTTTTACTGTGAGTAACACTTGTTTACTCCTTTAGGATTATGATACCCCGTGAGTTAACTTTGTAATTTCTAATTATTATATTTTGTTTTTTTCTTAGAAGTAAGAAGAGTGCATTTTTACATATTCTTGATTGGTGTCCCCTTATATTATATTAAAATTTAAAAAGACACAATTTGCTTTGAGGTTGATTAGCATGTGAAAACAAGTCTGGCTCTGAGAAAAAATTACATGGTCTTTGTTTTTGTTCTTAGGTGAGATGCAAACTGTGCATTCCAGTTCCCTATCATCTCATATATTTCTTTATTGAACTTCAACAGAACAATATATTTCCACCATTTGATCAGTCTTCCCTATACTGTGAGATTTACCCCCATCCTTCAACTCCCACAGAGAATAGGGAGACTGGAGAAAACTCCAGGCCACTCCTTGACTTTGTGCTAACCACAGCTAATAGGGATTTCATAGTCACTGGTCCTTAGAGAAGTGGCTAGAAAAAGCAGATGGCAAGGATTCATTTTGGGTGTTTTCAGCCTAAGAATGCAGCCACAAAGACAGACAAATACAATTACCGTCAGGCCCAAGTATGGGATACCAATGTTCTGAAGCCACAGTAGCCGAGACTCACTGGTTCTAAAGAGAAATTTCATAAACCAGGGCAACTACAAAAAAGCAAAAACCATGAATCACAACAGTCCGAGGATTTTATGAGGAATTCTAGAAAACATTTTTTTCAAGAATGCTACTACCTTGTAACTGATACTACACAAACTACCTGTGCAGTATTGTTTAGAAAATAGTGACAAGAAAACAAAAAGGTATTTATTCATTATAGACTTAACTTTTGTTTTACATATTTTTGAGTAAATTTAACAGAAACTTTCAACAGAGTACTGATGAACCTGATAGGCCAAACGTACTGAGTATTCTAAAGACACAACACTCCTTTTTGCTCCTAAATATCTTGACCAAACAGACCAGAACAATACCAACCATCACATAACCCATTCTAATTTCTTTAAAAAAAATAATGTTATCTACAATAGTTTGGAATGTATTTGCATAACTTAGGGTCAGAATCATGTGTACAATAGCCCAAAATGAAGAACTGATGATCACCGATCACCAGAAGTTGTTGAAATATAGCAGATAATGAGGTCAATTTAAACTGACACAAAAGCAATATGATGATGATGATGCCTGAACTTCACAAGATGGACTAGTAGTACCGTGAGGTTCACACAAATCTTGTCCTAACTGGAACAAGGGCGACTAGGATATGCAAATAACATCAGTGTTGCTGATGAGTGTGCATGCATGTCTACATCACTTAACCAAATGTTTTGTTTACAGTAGAGCAGCCCTGGGAAAATAGAGCTATATGACTGAATTTAAAGTTATCTATAATATTGGTTTCTTAACAATCTGTAGAGGCATCAAATAAATCAAAGAAAACCTTTTTGTATATTGAGATACATTTTGTATAGTGGATCACAAAGCATAGTACTTTCTCAATGGTATCTACATTGATAGCTGCCAAATTCAAATGTGTAATAAAAAAGATTTGCAAAGTGCAATTACAGAAGTGATGGCAAACCTTTTAGAGTTTTCAGTGACAACAAACAGACCGTGGGATGCATACTACATGTTCAGCACCACTGACTTAGAATCGCTACTTATTATTTAATGAAATATACTCCCAAATCAGAAAGAATCTGTGTTTTAAAAGGCAAAGAATTCTGATACTGTAAGAGAAAATGTTCCATTATTCTCATAACTCACTTATGTGAGTGCAAAATTTAGTGTAGGTAGACAAAAACTAGGTCACTAATTTTGAAAAAAGATAAGCAGATATGTGAACATACAAGACTTCCACAAGCCCGGAAAGGTGGTGACTGAGTACTGTGAACTTACAAATGTTTCACTGGTTTAGCCTTGTCTTGTATTAGTGCATATTAATATTCCATGATGATGGAATTCAGTTTGGAGATTTGGTATAAGCTTTAACGTGTTAATTTCAATTCCTTCATTTTCAGTCCCTATAACTTGGCTCCCACTCCATTCCTAAACTATTCTTCATGGTTTCCTTTTTTCCCCTTTATTTTAACTGCATATTAATTTATATATTTTTAGGTTAATTGCAAAAGAGAAATTTTGATATTTAATTCTCTGTGACTGGCCGTCATGTAACATGATAGTTTCTAGTTCCATCCATTTTCTTACAAATGACTTCATTCCGTGCTTCTTTATGGCTTAGGAATATTCCATTATACATATACATTGCATTTTGCTAATCCGTTTGACTGTTAATGGGTATGTCACAGCTTAGCCATTGTGAATTACAATGATACAAAGTGGCTATGAACACATCATGACAGAATATAGTCCATGATTCTACCTGGGATATACCCAATTTTTGTAACCTGGGTTAATGGTATTTTAACTGATGTATATATCCTGTGGTGGCAAAATTATGGCACACATGTTATTTATTTATCTCTTAAGGCAAAAGATGTTAATGTCCATGCTTTTTTTCCTAAACTAAAATCTCAATTTTGAGGTTTAATTGCAGTGTTGGCACACTGTAATAAGTGGATTTTGAGTTGTCATTTGGAACTTGACTATAGAAGGTTTGTCATCACTGGTGTAGAACTTTGTGGAATCTGCATACGATTTCCACAGAGCTTTCAGTAGTTTACCTTCCTAGAAACAATGCAGGCACTTTCCTTTATCTCTGCACTTTCCTTTGTAGGTGTTTGTTTCTGTATCTTTTTTCTATTAGCAAACATTTATAGTTTGTGCAATATTATTTTATTTTAATTTTCTCCTTCTAGATCAGTTGAGATACGTATAATGATGCCACCACCATTGCTGATTTGGTTGAGGACTGCTTTTGCTATTTTGATACTTTTTTTCATTTTAATGAAGTTCACAATTGTTTTGTCCAGTTTGTTGACTAATACTGCATTTTAACAGGGATTGCACTGAATGTATAGATCTCTTTTATGGCCATTTAAAAAAATTTCACACTTCCAATCAAGAACAAGGAATATCTTTCCATTGTCTATTTCCTACTTCAATTTCTTTCTTCACAGTAAGAATTTCACACAGTAAGAATTTCTTCAAGTAAGAATTTCACCTTTTGTTATGCTTATTTCTAAGTATTTAAATTTTGAAGCATTAGTGAAGAAATATTTTTCTGATTTCCTTCTCAATGGGTTGGTTCATCATTGATGTACAGAAACACTAATTTATTTTTATTTATTGGCTTTGCATTCCACCACTTTGCTCAACTTGTATGTCAGGTATAAAAGAAATCTGGTGGAGTATTTTTAGATATTTGTTGTAAAGAATCACAGTGCCTGCTAAAAAAACATAACTTCATTTTCTTATTGAAACATACCTTTTCTTTCTAATTATTGGTTGTTCTGACCAAAATTTCAAGCTTTATATTGAATGAGAGTGATAGGAATAGATACTTTTGTCTCTTCTAAGATGTTAAAGAAAATTATTTCAGGTATTTTCCTCATTTAATATGATATTTGATGTGGGTGTAACAGATGTGGATTTTGTCATTTTCAGGTAAGGTACTCATACCCATTTGCACAAGCGTTCTTTGAGTACAGAAGTGAGTGTTGAATTTTTGTCAAATGCTTTTTTAGGATATATTTAAAATGATAATATGACTTATTTTTTAATCTATTTATGTGATGCATTATATTTCCTGATCTACATATGTTTAATCATTCTTTAATTCCTGAGATAAAACCAACTTGATCGTGATGCATGATTTATCAAATATACTGCTGAATTCTGTTAATGAAGCCCTAATTGAGGAGTCTTGCATTTATATCCACGCAACATGTTAATTTGTTGCTTTTCCATCTTTGCAGAATCATTATCTGGTTTTGGTATTAGGATACTGCTGCTGTCATAGAGTGTATTTGGTAAGAAATATATGCTTTCCATTTTATTGAAACTGGGTGGTCATTGGTGTTAGTTCATTATTGAAGTTCTGATATATCTAATCAGCTACAAATTCATTTGGTCCTAGGCTTTTCCTAATTGGGATTGTTTAATACTACCTCAAGCTTATCACTTGCTATTGACATGCTTAGATTTTGTATATATTATTGGTACAACTTAGGTACTTCGTTCATATTTAGGAATTTAACCATTTCTCCAGATTCTCCAAGCAATTGGGACATAAATTTTGATGGCACCTTCTGATGTTCCTCTGGATTTCTGTTGTCTGTTGTAATTTCTTATTTTTATTTTCAATTTTCTTACTTTGGGCCTTCCCATTTTTTATTTTAAAGAGATTAAAAGAAAACAAAACAATAAAAACCAAACAGAACCAATATAGTAGTTCGAAACAAGTTGATAGGAGATTGATAATAATCATTCTATTGCATACTGTTGTCTTCGAAACAGTTGCTAGATTCCAAGATACAGGCATGTAAAACAGATGAAACAATATAAGCAATCACAGTTTCTTTCTCCGCACTAATAAGATCAAGAGTACAATTATCTTAACCATCTTGTGTATGTTCCGGTTTTAGCTAAGTGTCGCAAGCTCCTGACATAGTGTCAGGTTGTGAGTTAAATCACCAGTACCAAAAAGAAAAAAAAAAAAAAAAAAAAAAAAAAAAAAGGCGGGGGGGTCTTTTCATTCTTTTGGTAACTTATGCCAAAGGTTTATCAATTTTCTTTACCTTTCAAAGGAACAAATCTTTGGTTTGCAGATTCTTCCTGCTTTTTTAAAGGTCTAATTTCATTAAATTCTACTGCAAACTTATCTTTTTGTTTCTGCTACAAGATCTGTACTTGTTTGTGTCTCGTTTTACAATTGTCTTTCAGTTAAAGAGTTACAATTATGAACAGGGAATGCTAGTAAAAGCTGTGTGCATGCTCTGTCATTTTCTTGCATTTCATGTATTTGATTCCTTTCTATTGTTTATTCTTTTATCTTTTCTTTTATTGATCTTTCTATTTCCCATGGTCTCTCAGCTGTTGTCATGTCTGTTTGTACTGAGGATTCCTTTAAGCATTTCCAGCAATGTCAGCTTGCCAGGCATGAATTTGTCTAGTTTATTTTTAACACAGAGGTCTTTATTTTTCCTTTTATTTTGAAATATTCTTTGTAGAACACACAAATCTGGGTTGACAAATAGTTTCTTTCAGTTCTTAAAAAAATTATTCTAATTAGTCCTGATCCTTTTGAGGAATCTGCTGTTTTTCTCATAGATTTGACCTTACAAGTGACCTGGCACTTCTCCTAACACCTTATGATATTGTTGCTTTGCTCTGCCTTTTGACTGCAGTATTTTACAGGGAGTTTTTTTTTTTTTTTTCTGAGTCTGTTTATGTGTAGTTCTAAATGCCTTCTTGTCTTGCTTCCAAATTTTAGGAAATTTTCTGCTGTAATTTCATTCTGATGTAACCTGGATTTCAGTAGTGTCTGTCATGCTTTCATATTTTTTTATTTTAAATTTTCTTAATACATTATCATTTATTTCAACCCCTTCTACTAATCCAACAGACTTTAAATTCATTCTTTTAGATTTGTACTGAAATTCTTTTGTATTTGTGTTGGTGTTGTTTGCTCTTCTTCTTTTCCTATCCTTACTATATATTCCAGCACTTATAGATCTTTGGCACCAGAAACTTATAGTGTTTGACTTTCTCTGCTGCATAAATTTTCAGTGGAGTTTTTAAATTTAATTAAATTAATTGATCAATGTTTTCACCTTCAGAATTTCTACTTGATTCTTTACCAAAGCTTCTCTTACTTACTGAAATAGTATTTTAGACTCTGCATTAACTTCTATAATTATTCAGTTGCTTTTCATATCTTATTTGAGCTCATAGGTCAGTTTAGTAGTTCACTCATTCATCTGCTGTTTATCTGTTTACTGATCCTATTGGTGAGTGTAATTATCTGGTTTTTAATTCTTTGCCTTAATTTCATCTGCTTCCTCAAATGTGAGGTTAGATTTTGCAGAGCAGTGTATTTGTTTGTGCAGGCATCTTGTTGTCTTATTTTCTCATTTTAGTTTGGCCTCTGTGTTGAAGTTTGGACTTCAGTTTTGAAATATCTCTTCACCTATGTTGTTGGGGAGTTGTAAGTGATTATCTCTTTCTAATGTGCCCAGATTACAAGTATGTGTCCTCAGAAAAGTTTCAACTCATCCTTTTCTGGATACTCGTAACACTGTTGGACAGAATCTGAACAGTTTTGTGATTGCCAAGGTACAGGATGCAGATTCTTCACTGAATATTGCCATCTCTAGTAATTCAGAAAGATGTAATATGCTGCTGTCAGTATACTGGGATGCAGATTGCTGGTAATATCTGTGCATAATATCATCCATGTGTGATTGTTGTTGCCACTGTCTGAATTGCCTGATCTCCCCCAGGAAGTAGCACTGTGGGTCTAAGTTCATATTAGGGACTAAGAGTTTGTGATTTATCTACCAAGGCCTATGACTAAAGTGTACTTACAGAGAGATCTACTGAGTAATAAAATTTGAACTTTCCTGAAAATTTCAAAGAACTTTTTTTAAAAATACGAGACACACTCAGAAGGATTTCATACAATGGACACTATGTTAAGTTGTCATAGACCTTAACTTTTACTCTGGAGAGGAATAAATCCAACAAAGATCATTTTTACTATGCTTAAGAACTAAAATTTCTCTATTTATAATGAAACAGGCAAGAAGATAATCTCGATATTCTATGAAGGAAGCTGCCTATCATAATTTTTTTTTAGTTTTAATTTTTTAAAAAGCTAATCATCCACCCAGGCATGATGGTACAGCCCTGTAACCCCAGCATTCAGGATGTAGAGTCAGGAGAGTTAGAAGCCAGTCTGAGCTACATAGTGAGTCCAAGGCCAGCCTGAACCACACAGCAAGACCCTGTCTCAAAAAAAGAAGAGATTTTTTTTCTCCATAAAAGAAATAACACTTAAGACATAAATTTCAGTGTAATTTTGCCCCTAAAAACATCAATTTTGAAAGTCAGAATTCAGTATATTCCCAGTTATTTAAAATTATATGAAATGTTTTCAATTTGGAAATCCATCATTGCTGTTTTAATGATTTAGATTTTGAGGTATAAGTCTCAAAATTGCTATAGGAGCTTTATTTTCAATACTACGTGTCTGTGAACCATGGTCTTCTTCCATTGAAAAAAGACATTTTAGATCATTTAAATGTCACTAGTTTCTCCTTACTCATTTTATTAGTCTGCTTTTTGTTGCTTATATGGTTTAATATTGCTCTTGAAAATAGTTGCTGCTATGTTTATAATAAAAATTGTGTTATATGCTATTAGAAAGAAAGAAAGCTAATCATCAATATATACATGTTAAACAAGTTATAGTAAGTATATTAGAACAGAGGTGAAAAAAGGTTGTATATGAGTTTTGAAGAAAGCTGTTAAATTCCCTTATAAATAATTTCAGCTTATGATTTCTTGAAAGCATCAAAATCCCATGCACAGAATTCTCAGAGCAAATTTTACCTGACTGTGATTGTGTAAGAAGGAAGATTAGAAAAATATTCCCCCTCAGATGTGCACAGTTCCTACTCACCATCGTATACCGTAAGTAACTGTCCATGAGAAGTTTTACTATGGGCAGCAGCATACTCTGACCTACAGTCATGGCCAGAGCCACAGAATCAGTTGAACAAGCCATCATCCAAAGGGTAAGTATCGTAATGAAGAAAGCCTCCATGGCTGGTTTCAGTCCTTAGCAAAAAAAAAAAAAAAAAAAAAAAAAAAAAAAAGGAAATAGCCATTTGCATACATTGTCACATGTTTGTTATAGGTTACTGAGAAAATATCATTGGGAAGTTTTGAGAAACTGATATCAAGAATGAAACAAGTAACTAGCTAACCGGGTACTCGAGCTCACCAAAAACTGAATAAAGTTTTTAAACACCACAGTAACATTTTCCACAATAAAGAGCTATGGGTAAACAGAGTGCCAGTTATCCAATTTTTAGGAGGTCCCTGATTGCATGTAAAAGGGGATTGTCACTGTAACCAAATACATCAGCTAGCTTTTCCAGATCACTAATGAGTTGCCTTTAGTAATCTCCATCACTGTTTCATCAGTCTCAGTTGGTGAGGCCTGTGGTCCACATGGCCACCAGAACTGCCACTGCTTGTCCTTCACCTACTCTGTCTGTGTGGATAGCTCCCAGGGGAACTACACAAATATCTTCTTTGCTTTTAGGAGAAAAAGTCTCTGAAGGACTAGAAATTAGCAAAGGTTTCAGCACTACTTTAAAACATAATGTGATGCAGGAACTGTACCTATAGTAACTCATCTGTTGCATAGAAAAATAAAAGCAATGACCATCTAAAAATGAAAATATCCTACCTTATATCTTGAAGATGTCATAATTGTAAAAATCTCAAAAGAATAGTACTATCAAGACATGGTATAATAAAGGACTTAAAATTTGAAAACAGATGAAATAGTGAAACCAAAATGATCTGTAAATATGAGCTTGTAAATACCAGTCTATGAAAGATATAATTTAAATGTTACACTCTTGAGGTAACTTTAAAAAATCCCCTTGCTAATCAAACAGTAATATGAGGGTTATTTCATTACCCTAACGTATTTTTCATTAAAACCTGCATATACTCTTTTTTTTTTCGACAGAGTAGTTTTCCAAGATAAATACTGGTGACTTTATCAACTTGCACTATGAGCATGTGTGCAATATCCTGTAGTTCTGCTGATAAAATATTCTTTGATATTCATGAAACTAGAGACTTCCTGTCTAGTGTTTTTTTTTTGTTTTTTTGTTTTTTTGTTTTTGTTTTTTTTGTTTTTTACATTCAAACATGATACCTTATCCCAGGTCCTAGTTAATTCATCCTGTATCACATTACCTAACACCCATAGCTTAAACACAATAGCTAACACAAAAAATCATTCATGGTTTTTAGAGGCTTTAGTCCAGAGTTAGCTGGTTCTAGACAGAAAGGGCCTAAATGGAATAAATATGGTCATGTTATGGCAGACAGAAAGCAGAGAGAGAACAGAGGCATCAAGGAAAGAGATACATTCTTGCAGGTAATGGGTCATTAACCAAATGCTAACAGTCCAGATCTCCTAGCATCCAATGAATTATACCTTATAATCTCTTCCTAAACTCTTCATCAATCACTTTCTAAAAACTTCACTTCTAAATGCATGGGACTTTGGGAGATACAATATCTAGATAATGATATAGCAACAATATTGCTATCGTTAATAAGAATGCTTCATATAGATTTCAAGGTTCTTAAACTATTTCAGCCAGTTTACAGATATATTTTCAAACAATAATTTCATGAGAAAGCACTGCTATTTTAAAGTGTAAATGTTTTATTCATTTTGTCACAAAAGAAGCTTTCAGGCAAACTGAATATTTCACAATAGAAGAAATGACACTGCCATGAGCACTGGGCATCTGATCTCAGTCCTCTTTTGATAAAAAAAAATTAACTCTCCATATATGTCACTGTTCACAGATATTTAGCCAATATTTCTCATGGTGTGTCCTGAGGAATACATATGGCCAATCCCTAATAGAATGAATCCGGAGTCAAATGTTTAATATGCTAAGGGAAATGACTCTCCATGTGGTCAACTGTTATGTCTGCCATTGTGATCTGACCAGAAAAATCCATGGCATATTAAATCAACAAAACTTTCTTTTAAAAAATACCATTCATGGCAAGATTTCCAAATAAAACCATTAATAAATGAGCAATGCTGAAACACTGAAATATAAAATGAGTCAGAGAAAACAAAAACAGATGTAAGAAAATAGATGAAAGATTTATCCACAGGATTTCATTAATATTTCAAAACCTGCATGTACAAACACAGAGAAAAAATAAACCTAAAGGAGGAAGCATCTATCCCAAGGGTCAGTGACCAATGGCCCACGGACCAGGAGGCAAATCATCTATTAGTGCTAAGCTGTGAGATAAGAATAGGTTCAGCTGAATTTATTAGTATGGTGATGAGATCAAGAATATTTCTTTCAATATCAAATACTTATGAAATTGAAAATCTGGTACCCATGTATAAAATTTTATCAACACAAAGCCTTGTTCATTTGCTTACATATTAGTTATGTCTATATTCACAATAAACTAGCAGTATTCACAACCTGAGGAAAAGATTATATAGGATATGCAAAGTCTAATATATTTACTAGGTGACCCTTTATTCTAATTAATGGTGTTACTCTATTCAATATTGTTTTGATAACTTCTATCATCCTCTGTATTTCATTTTATTTTGCTATATCTGACTGAAAAAACAACTATTGTGAAGATAATGAGATATACTGTGTACCTATTACTGTTATCCTGGTAACTTGCTGCGAAGTTCTGTACCATTTTCACTACACTGTTTAAATTGGCTTTGTTCCATTTTGTTGTGTTGTATTTTACTGCCTTCAAAATTATGAAAAAAAATTAAAAATAAACCAAAGCACTAGTATCTATGTGCTAATAAGATTAAAGATAACAGGAAAAATGATAAACAATAATAATTACCAAAATCCACAGAACCAGCAAAAAGAAAAGCATACTATATCACCTTGGTGAAGACATTGTTAAGCTTGGTTCCTATCTGTTTACAAACTGAAAACTCTTCAAATTATCTACTGATTTTCAAATATGTGTATCTCTAAACACAGAAAACCACCAATAAGGAACAGCATATGGCATGCAGGCTCTTTCCTCACTACCCTCATCTCAACTTAGAGGCACTGAGTTCTCCACTGCATGCTTTTGATCACAAAATAACCTCCTCTCATCTCCTTCCCTGACCATCCACCCTTTTATACCCTTCACTGCTCCAATCACAGCACAATTCCTTTTATTAGTACATATTCTTTGTTTATTTTTATTCAATTATCATTTTATGCTGTCATAGGATAATAAATTTATAAAAGCAGAGATTTTTATTTTAAATGTGCTCTTTATTATATTAGAGTTTCAAGTTGTGACATGACTTTGTAGTGGTTTTCCCTAATGAACCAATGAATGAAAGTGGACAGCTGTTAGCAAAATGCAAATTAAGTGGTATTTCCTTCAGTTTACATATTTTGAAGCAAAATTCAAATTTTACTTAGATTATCTATTATTGTTTATATTAAGTATTCTGTTCTATTCTTAAAAAAGCTTCCAAGTTAGATTTTTTGTGTTCTATTGATTATTGCTATATCCTAGATGGAGTAAGTGTGACAAATACACTGAAAGGTGGGTGGGAGATAAACATTCGTGAAAAACAATAGATCACAACCAAACTTTTCCCATATATTTCTATTACAGCACAATGAAATGTATCCTACAGGTTACCTGAGATATAGAGGTCTGGAAATCACCCAGAAAGTTTTTAAGTGAGCGCCAGCTAATCCATCTGAGTTGGTGCCAAAAAGAGGTGTCAAAGGTGAACTCCTTGAAGGCTGAGCTCTTCTTCTGACCATCTGAGAGGCGACCTAGTTCAGCTTTCGTACTTCTGTAGAACCAGGAGCTGGCATAGAACTCAGCAGTTTTCTATGACTGGCTTATCACTCAAGGAAAACTTTTCAATCTTCGCACCTTTGGAGTAAAAGTGAACAAAGAAAATAAACAATATTAAAGATAAATCATTAAACAATTTCATTGTGATTTTTTTCTTGTATCACACCTCAATTATACAGCATCAGAATAAAAAATGAATAGATTTTCCATGGTTACACACTACAAAGACTCATTTTGTAATGCCATAACCTTATGTATACAGTAAATTGGCTGATCTTTTCCTGATTAAACACTAATTCTTTAAAAAGATGCATTATTGCACAGATGTATAATTGTTAATATAAGACTCAATTCCCCGTATTTTACTGTCTGCAAATTCTAAAAGGTCAAGTTTCTTCTTTTAAAAATAATGTAGGCTTAAGCACTCTTTGAGGCTGAGACAGAATTTCAAGCTTGAGAGTAGCCTGAGAAAATTAGAAAGAACCTGTATGAAAAGGAAGGAAGGAACAAAAGAGAAGAAAAAAGGAAAGAAAAGAAAAGAAAAGAGACAAAGCATTACATTTAGAGTTACCCTAACCCTAATCCTAAACCTCACCTAAACTTACCTTAAGAAGCTAAATGATTTTGATACTTTTTCATAAAACAAGGAATCAACATATTTATTTTAAAGAAAATTTCTCTTAAAGTGATAGTAGTTTATCAATGTTGATTTATAAATTGAAAACCAGCAGCAGCATTCATGGAAAATAGTGCATCTCTTCACTTCTATCACACTACTACTGTAACATAAGTTTTGTTGTCTACACTTCTTATGTTGGTAACTAGGGAGACTGAGGCAAAGGCACTCTTAGTTGGACTCCAGCCTGTACATGACTGAAAATTAAATTTATAGCAAGTGCAGGAATACAGCTCAGTAATCTACTGGCCTTATGTTCAATCCAGCAGAAAAGCAAAGGAAGGAAGGAAGGAAGGAAGGAAGGAAGGAAGGAAGGAAGGAAGGAAGGAAGGGAAGGCAAGGGAAGGCAAGGGAAGGGAAGGGAAGGGAAAACAAAATGAAAAGAAAAGAGAAAAAAATGAAATGACTACACTCCTATATTCACAAGAATTTACAATGCCTTCTTCTTCATATAAGCTATTACATTGCTAAGTCTCAACCACTACAATTAGGTAAAATTTTGTGACTCTTAACAGAATCACATACCCTCATGGTCTTTGTCTTCTCTGTCTGATTCCATAGCAGTGATGACTCCACTCACGACATCCAGAAAGAAGACTGCTGGGTTGGTGTAGGGCTGACAGCTGTAACCTATGGAACAAATAAGGAAACTGAAGAAGACAAAGCTGATGTCTTTGGAAATAAAAAGCATTCATATCAGAGGGCAAGTGAGGAGAGGCAAATGAACATAGAATCTAAAATCTTCTCTTTCACTCAACTTTTCTTTTCTCTCCTAACTCATTTGGCCTTGACTGAATATGTGTGATATTTCAGTGACTCTGTATCATATATAATATATATATATTAAAAAAAGTGCCAGAGTCTATGTGCTCTCTGAATTCTCCTAGGGAACACTAGAACTGCAGTACATGTGCCAGTAATGATGGTTTCCCTACCTATTCACCTCAGAAGTCTAATTGTTTTTTGTGATACTATATTAATTTCAAACTGACAACAAATCCCCACATTGACATTCTGTAAAAAATGTGAATCACACAACAAACCTGAATTTAGGCCTTAACTCCTTTGGTGCAATCATCCCAACTCAGTGTGAAATCAGACAGTTAAATTCAACTTCCATGAGCTCTACAGATTTATATACAGTATTCTTATTTTTAAACAAAATAGTTTAAACAAATTCTTATGAAGGCAGAGGGCTAGTAAACATTTAAAATTATATTTAGGTTATGGAAATCATCTCTAATCAACTCTGTGGTATTTGGTTACAAGAGTATCTGAGCCAACCTCCATTCCCCTTATTCCCTGGGTTCTGGCCCTCGGGCCTCTTTGATGCCCCACATGCAGCAGGCTGACTTGGCCACAAGGACACTAATCATATGAAAATATCTCAAAAGTGAATCAGAGGTCATGTACTATTAAAAACTAAACAACTTGACTCAATCTAAAATATAAGAAGAACAAAAATATTGGCACATTAAAAGACAGATTAAAGATACAGGAAAGTGATGAGTATGGGACCATATGTGAAACTTATTGAGTTAGTAAAACAACATATCTCAAAATAAAAACTTTAAAAAATGGTTAGAGCTGTAGCTCATTATGCAAGCTCTTCCTTCTCAGCACCCCCCCAAAAACCCAGGTATGTATGTACAAGTGACAGAATAACTGGCTATAAGTTTGACACATTAATTACTAAACTCTCAAGAAATTCTCACCACACGTGGGAAGTCACACAAGCTCAGGTCAAGAAGACAAACTCTAACAGACACACACATGTTCACATACTCAAGTAGGACAGGAAAAGGAAAGGGACCTAAACAAAAAAAAAAAAAGAAGTACTACAAATGAAGCAAATCTCTGGTACTAAACTGGCCAAAGATATTATACAGTGGTAGAGCCCAAGGTTCATCTACACAAGACAAACAGCACTCCTGTGACCTCCTCTGTGCTCTTCCAGCATTCCTTGCATGGGGCACCTACTGCATACAGAACTCAACCTTACCTGCTGATGCAAAGTGCTCTACAGCCATCTGTGCAGGACCGTGGAATATTAGCTTTCCTGCAGCCAGTAAGGTGAGGCTATCAAACATCTCGAAGATGGAGTGCCGAGGCTGATGAATGGAGAAGATGATTGTTCGCCCCTGCTTTGATCTCCTAGAAAGGGGAAGAAGCAGTCATTACACATCTGAACTTGGCAGTTCCTGATAAAATACTGTATTCTTGATTTTAGATCATTTATTCCCACTTAGAATTGATTTTCTCAGAAATATTTCATTGAGCCTCACCTTGTTAATTAATGCTAATTTTAATGGATTTTTTAAAAGACAAAGTTTCTTAAATGATGGTGCATTAACAGTATATAATCCATTAGAAATCTGATTAAAATACAGATTCATGAAAAGTATTTCCAGACCTTAGATTAGAATCTCTGTGGTGTATTCAAGGTGCCAACATTGTTAACAACCACCTTAAGTAAGGCGAAAATATACTCTTGTTTTGTTACATGAACTAAATATGAAACCAGTAAATCATCTGATTAATCTTAATTCTTGTGACTTATAATTACTATTAATTATTCTATCTTGAGACAATGGTATAAAATGTACATATAATATATCTTTTGGTATGCAGGAATCACACATGTAAAATGTATTTATTGTTTATATATATGAACACACTCATAAGTGTGCATTTTTTTGGTTTCTTAAGTGGGTCTAGAAGTAATCATAACTCCATAGTCTTGGCAGTTTACGGTAAAGCAAGGCATTGAGTTGGTGGATAGGATCCATTTAAAAGGAGACAAGGACACAGACACATACACAGAGGGAGAAGATGATTATCTCCAAGGCAGCGACATCAGGGTGAGAAGAACAATGCCATGGACTCAGATTTCCAAGATCCAAAAATCACACACACAAAAAATTAAATTTCTATTGTTAAGCCACTAACTCTGTGGTATTTGGTTACAAGAGTACCTGAGCCAACCTCCATTCCCCTTATTCCCTGGGTTCTGTCCCTCAGGCCTCTTTGATGCCCCACATGCAGCAGGCTGACTTGGCCACAAGGACACTGACTGCTCCCTCAACCAGAGCTCTCCCTTGCCGGGTCCAGCCTGGCCTCACCCCTTTGCTTGCAGCTCACTTGCCACAGTCTTTAGGTCTTCTCTGACCCTCCTGTTATTCAAGTCAGCCCTCACAACCACCATGGCCACCCCTCCCTGTGCTTCTCTTTCATCTTTCTTAATAGCACTGCTGTATTGACTGACTGTTCCCCTTGAACAAGAAATGAAGAAACTCTGCCGTTTCATTGTTGTACCTTCTGCACCAAGAACATCTGGTGCACAATAGAAACCAGATATTGAATAAATAAAAGAACAGGTCTCATAACAGTTACCTTTTCAGAAGCAGAAAGACAGAATGTTCTGTGCTCCAGTCTAAAGTATTTGTGGGTTCATCCAGGAACAGGATGGAAGGATCAGTGATCAACTCCATGGCGATACTGGTCTTCTTTCTTTCTGCCCTAGACACAGTTCCAGCCTAATACAAAATATTACCAACAGAAATGACTACAATTACTAGCATTTGGTGAAAGACTTTGTGCCACCCTGTGAAATTTAAAATATTATGTGAAATGTTATGTAATTTTAAAAATTGCATCAGTAAACAAGTTTTGAGGAAACAGCTATGCATGAGTTATAGCTGGATTGGAGATATCCAGACCCATGCCTCTCCTCCTGAGTCAGCACCGTTAACAGACTTCAGGGAGAGAGAACAAGTCACACCAGGAAGCAAGCCTGATCTGGGAACCAATGCCATGCATGGGCTGCCATTGGCCTGGGGACAGCCAGTTCCCAGTCTCTCCTAAGAGTGAGCGTCATTAGCAGAATGGGGAGAGAGAGAACCTGGCCACAGTAGGAGGCAAGCCTGTCAGTGCCTTGCACGGGCCACCGCCAGACTGGCAACAGCCAGACCCAACACTTTCTGGCATGTGGGCTAACAAACAAGAAGTACCAATCTCCCCTCATCACCCAATCTTGTAAGAGACTGGTTTACCCAGGGAAACACAGGCTGTGATAACAGCTATTGAAGTGAAATGCAACTGAATGCCTGTGGGGCTTTAATGTTCACTGACATTGCCAGTCTACAGCTAGTGGTCTGATCATAGGATAAGGGTAAGCAGTGTGGCATCTAGGAGGGATCTCCTTCTGAGGGTTACAGCCATTGTTCACTCCCTATGGTCTTTTTTAAAGTTCTACATCATTTCCAATATTTTGTGGGGTTGGGTTTTATTCTCTTTTGTTTTGCTTAGCTTAAAAATGCAATGGCAGGAGCAGCTATTTAAAAGACTGCAAGATACGTTGTGTAGAAATTTTGGATTTACTACTGGCTGATTTTGAAGTCCTTTATTGCATTCATTGTATTGTTTTTATTGTTTATATTCTATTCTCTTCTGTGTGATTTTTATTATGTTTGAAGTTACCAGGAGCTATTTTAAGACATCAAAAGGCATTGCAGTAACTATTGTTGATTTCATGTTTTGAAGTCCTATATTACACTGGTTTGTTTTTTATTGCTTATATTCTGTTTTATCCTTTTTAAGTTAAAAAAAAAGAGTTGCGGAATTATAGAATATTAAAAACTGAGATATCAAGTTGTATTCCTGATATTATCAATGAAGAAAGTAGATTACTTTCCCTGAGTTTATGTGATTTTATTTTGACAAAATCATAAAAAGCAAAAATTATAATTATTTTAATCAGTTCTGTGAATTTTCAAAAGTCAAAAATTGCTTTCAGTGCTTTCACTGAAAATCACAGAGATTGATATAAAACAATAAAAATACAAAAAAAAAAAAAACGAGCAAAAGGCCCTACATCAAGGGAAAGGCAAAACCAAGTCAAATTAATAGCCTGAGAGAAAGGAAAATTGAATCATTCATAAAAAAGGAAATAGGTAGCCATTTGATGCAGCTATTTCACTTCTGGGCATATTTCCAGAAGAACTGAAAACATCATACCATAGTGATATATGTGCACCCATGTTTATAGAGGCACAATTTTTAATAGCCAAAACTTAAAAACAACCTAAATGCCCATCAACTGAGGAATGGATAAAAAAGATGTAGTATTTTTATACAATGGAGTACTACTCAGCTATAAAGAATAATCACATTGAGATATTTATAAAGGGATGGAACTTGGGACCATACTCATAAGTGAAGTAAATCAAACTCATTTGCATAAATGCCATATTGTTTCCCTATTGTAAGAAAAGATAAGATACAAAATCTTCAGTAAATATGGTTGAAGGGTAAGAATCTGTTCAAAGGGGAAAAATAATATGTCAGGGAAAAGGAAAAAAGTGGAAGGGAAAATTTAAAAATATCTAAATTTGTATAAAAACATTTAAGATAGCTAAGATGATGGTGCTACAAATTCTATTAGTTCTTGAAACAAAAGAGTTAACATTCATAGGATTGGGACAAGTTTGCATGCTTGTGTCTGGTGATCTGAGGAACTCTTTTGAAGATGACTATGTAAAATAGAAACCTTAGTTATGTTCTTAAAACCTTGTGTTGAACGCCTATATCATCATTGTTTTGTGCACTTTGGTACTGTTATTTACTTGACTTTTTTTGTTTCTTATTTTTTTTAGTAACTTGTTTTGGTTGTTTTTTCCTCTAATTCAGAAAGGATGGGACTGGGGATTTAGCTCAGTGGCATAAGCGCCTGCCTTGCAAGCAGGCAGTCATGAGTTCGATCCCTGGTACCGATAAAAAGGAAAAAGACAAAAAAAAAAAAAAAAAAAAAAAAGAAAGAAAGGATAGGTATACATGTAGATACTTACATATGCCCAGAACTTCTCCTAAATAGCTTATAAGAATCAATTATATTATGTGTAATGAAATGAACAGCTACTTTGAAGCAAAAGAGACATTATGGTAGCCATTGCTGATTCTATATCACCACACTGTGAAATCCAGTAATGCTTCTGTTCTTTCTTCCAAATGCTTCTAGTCTGCCAGGTATTTTTTAATTTCAACATACATGAAGGTATGGAGAGCTATTTTGAAGAGAACAAGAGACATTACGGCGCCATTGTTGATTTCCATATCGCCAGGGTTTGAAGGCCTATAATTCCTTCATTACTCTGTTTTTATCAGTTTTATACTATTTTGTTTTGTATGAATTCATTGTGTGTGAAGATACGGACAACTATTTAGAAGAAAACAAGAGACATAGTAGCCACTGTAGATCTCCTGTTGTCTGCTTTGAAATCTGTGCCACTTACATTGTTTTCTTCTGATCTGCTTTGCTCTGTTTTGTTTTACCCTCTTTAAAAGGAAGTAATTGGTAAATATGGCATTGCAGGGTTATTTTTCCAAACAAGAACAGTTCATGAAGATCTTTCAGCAACTGTCATGGAAAGCAACAGTTAGCAGAACACTGTTTTTCATTGATTTATGTAGGGAATGTCGCACTGTTTGGTTAAAGCACAGCCATTATCATCCAAATAGCTCATTTTCACCTGAAGCCTCAAATCACTGTTCAGGATTTCTTTTATAGGGAATTCTCAACTAGAGTGGCCACTCATTCCTCTGATACGCCTTCATGGAATTTGTTTCTCCCCCTTCCCCACACTTTTTTTTTTATTATTTTTAGTTTTTCTAATAAGTTGATTTCTAAAACCTGAAAGTGAGTCTCACTTAGAAGAGTTTGGCCAAAATTAAAAAGAAAAACAAGAATAGATATACATGGGAAGATGGAGAGGAACAGCCACAGAAATTCAATATAAGAACTACAGCAGGTAAAACTGATTAAACAAAACCCCTTGTATCTCATTATTTATAAATTCCAGAAATGAACCCTTGAAAAGCAACAATACAAACTTCCCTCATGTAAAAGAGAGAAGGGAGTGAAAGAGAGAGTGAGTGAGAGAGAGAGAGAGAGAGAGAGAGAGAGAGAGAGAGAGAGAGAGAGAAATCCTAAGTTTGAAAAGAGAAAATCAAGTAGAACAGTTAGTGCAAAATTATCAAATGATCGAGAACAGCGAAGCTGGCTGAGGATCACTGAAAACCACTACATGAGGAATAGGTTTTCTAGAGCTTTTTCCACACCTAGGATTGAACCACTCTTACATTAATTTTTTCAGCGTCATTCAAACATTCTTTGAAGTAACTCGGTACTGTTCTCCTCATTACAGAAAGCAGAAACTTTGACTACAAACAGAAAAAATTGATCAAACTCATATTTTTCATACACAGAAAGTCTTACATGGCTATGATTTTACCTATTTTGATCATGTTACCTTGTAATCTGCAACTGTATCCAGACCTAATTCTTCAATGACCTCATTAATCTTCTCATTTTTTTCATAATTGGTCGCAGTGGTGGGAAGCCGAAGAGCTGCTGAGAAGAGTAAGTTTTCTCTCACTGTCAGTGTGTCCATCATGATATCATCCTTAAGGCAAATGGTATTTTAGTGAGACAAACTGAGTCTTTTCTAAGATCATCCATCACTCTAGCACATCTAACTTAATCCAGGAACATAACATACCTAAAGTAGAGCTCTAGCTACAGGTGACCATCCAGTTTTACAAATTACAGAAACTACATCTTAGACATCTGCCGAACCCACTGGAATATTTTTCACCTATGTTTGCACATCTAAGGAGAGTATATGCAATTATGATTGTCTTGCTGTCTTATGTTAAGTTTCTGTTTTGGTAAATGCCTTGAAGAAAAGAATTTTAACATGTATCACACACAAATAGGTATGCATAAGTTTTATTACAGATTGTAAGCTGGACCCTGAAGGAGGTATACACTGAAAGAAATGAGACAGGCTCCATCCTAGAGGAAAGGCACATTGAATAAGTATCTTTTAAAGTAAGTGATGTAAAATGTATATAATTAATTGTCTTTCAGGCTAACATGTGTGTCATTGAAACTGAGACAGTCTGTTGCCAGTAATGTTGTTTTGGGGAGGAAAAGGCAACTTGCCAGTGAAAAGGACAGGGCTAGTACCTTGGCATTTATAAGCTACTGTAAAAAAATCTTTAGGAATTTAACACTATTTAAATAAGGATTAAAAAGGATGCACCAGCTTGAGTGGCCTCCAGAAGCAGGGAAAGAAAAACTTGTTTTGCTGCAGTTTTTCTTAAATATATTTTGTTTTTTAAGATTAATTTTAAAATCTTGATTTCTACTTCCTGTTCTTATTATCTTGTATACTGTCTCATGACGAAGAGTAGCAAGCACATTCAGACTGCTTTCTACAATGATTTGCTGAAAACATCTTCAAGGGAGAGAAAAGGGTAAAGAAAACTCAGCACTAGTCCCTGTTGGAACAGATATGCCAGGTACAATGGATACCACCTCCTTCGGTCACAGTCCATATCTGCTCTGCATCTTCTTTTAATATCACATGAAATATAATGGATAATTATTGAAAGTTGATATAAAAACTTAGTTCTATATGCATGTTAATAATCAGCTGGAAGCTGTGAAACTAAGGCATTTATCCATATAAAAATGAGGAAATCTAAAATGCGAACCCAGTAATACTCACTTGTGCCACATAACCTGAATGATGTTTGAAATTTGCAGGATAAAGTTCTCCATTTATCATCACATCTCCAGAGAATTTTCCCAGATGTTTTCTTGCAGCTAAGATATCTAACAACCTAGGAAAGGATATATATTTTGGGGAGTTTCCATTCCTAAAACATTGGCCATATCTCTCATACTTCTTCCTCACGTCAGAAAAATAACTAATCTACAAATTCTATGCCTAATCAAATATATACATTCAGTATGGAATATATTAAAGCCCCCCAAATATAAACACACAATCATTTGTTTATCAGACCTCCCAAATTGTCCACCTGGTATGGAAACTTGGATGTCCCAACCCAGGCAATGTGCTCCTTTATGGAAGACTCACGACCATCCATAAAATATTAGTCACATTCTCCTATTTTGAATATTAATCATCTGTTTTCACACTCCATTGATTCATAATATTGGATGCTGAAAAACCAATCACTTTATAATATCTTTGTATTAAACCTAACCAGTAAGAAATTGTGGTCTTTCAAAAGCCAGCCTAACTGAATATTGTCCCTAATATCTAGGACCAGACCAGACAGTCACAACAAATACTGAAAAAAATCCCACCTCACATAACAGTGATTTTGAAAAGGACACTGAAATTGTGCAAACAAGTCTGACCTACACTTTCTTTGATACTCACACAGATTTTCCAGCACCTGGAGGTCCCAGAATGGCATTGAGGCCAGGTATCATGATCCCACTATAAGCACAAAAATTGACTTATTATTCCACATTAAATAAAATTGTACTAATTCAAAGTTTTAACTAATATACTTAGTGCAGTTAATGAAATCATACACAGAAGATGAGAATCAATCTATAAGTAAAAAATGGATTAATCGAAGATTAGAATACAAAGTAAAGACATTTTTCAGTCACAATCTACAAAAATGGCTCAGGATCTTTAATTTCCTTTTATGAATATCTTGGTTCACAAATGCTTCTGTTTGCAAGCCATTTGGTTCACCTTTGGCAAAATTTTGCTTGCCTTCATTAACTCTGCATTTGGTGACAAACAGGACCATGGTCATCTTCTTCACAGGAACATAAATGTGGACAATTTCTGTGCTTTGGCACATGACAGTAGCTTCCTTAGTTGATATCGTGGTTGCAGAAACATCTATGCACACTTGTTCTAAAGAGCCATTAGGTGAGCTTTAGAACATGTACAGTGCATCCAGTATTATTTGATCTAGCACAGCACCAGAGAAATTGCAGAGCAAGCATTATAGTAAATATTTACAGTGATCAGAAGGATGACAAACGTGCAGGCCAATACTGAGTCAGGTTAGTGTTCTCTCTCTTCACACTTCCCTGTACTGTACTTTGTTTTGTATTCTTGTGCTTAAAAATACACAGTGTTCAGAATACATTAATCTTCTTTACACTGAACATTGTGGGAAAACTCAGAACAGTTCCCAATAAAAATCAGTTTGTAACCACATTCACAGTGCTCAGGATGAATTTATCTTATGTACCCTGAACCTTATGGGGAAATTTGGTTCAGTTTATGGCACACCTTGTTCAAGAACAGAATCACAGAATGAATAAAGTTAATTAAGGGAGGCATCATTGTAACTGTATCCCACTGGTAACTGTGTTCTCCATAGGATGAAAATGGTTGTAAAGCATACATAATTATACAAAAAGGTTTATTAGATTGATTTATAGAATAAAAAGTAAAAGAGTCACAAAGGCCATTTGCAGGTTTAGAGGTAGGAAATTCCAGCATGGCCCTCTGTGTGCTGCTGATCCAGAGGATCCAGGAGCAGCTGAAGCAGGAAGCCCGAAAACTCAGGATGCTATTCAAGTTGAAATATCACACTTGATAGTCACAATTTACCTTTTGTAAACTTGGGAATGTTTCCTAAAATAATATTTACCCTACACATACAATAAAAAGTACTTAATTATACCTAATATGGTACAAGTCTCCTGCATACAAATAAAAATGCACTAACTTCTTCCTAGAACGTTTTTCTGGGTGATTTTACTGCTCTCCTGACATTCATTAACTTACATATATCATGCAGGTTTAACAAAATTTAAGAACCAATGAATATTATGTTACAAAGAAACAAAAGAAATTTATCCACTTAATAGATGTGTTAATATGCATAAATATATTAACAAAATAGGAAAGAAATACTCATGACAATTTTAATTTTTCATTTTATAACAGGCTGGTGATTGCCCCTGATACTAAAAACTAACTACTACAATCCATGCTGTATTTCTTTGGTCTTTGAAAAACAATTTGGTAGGTCTCGATTATTGATTGGTGGGGTGACATTGTCATTCATGAAAGTTATGGGTCTTTTTCTCTACGTGGTACATTGAGCATCATAATTTCCCATTGCTACGGTTTATATATTCAGTGATCCTCAAGAGTCTCATGTGCTCAGTGGCAGGGCTTTTAGATGCTGGCTGGATCATGGGAGCATTGTACTTGACTTTTTTAGGAAATGGAGCCTGTTTTGTAATAAATGGGTCACTCAGAGGGTCACAGTGGAGAATATATCACCCTTCCCACTTCCTCCCTTTTCTCTGTCTATCTCTCTGCTTCAGGCAACTATAATCTGAGCAGTTTTTACACCACCATTACCCTCTACCATGCCCTTTCTTCTTTGAAGTGGTTGATAATTTGTGAGGGTTGTGTTTTGTGTTTCAGTGATGATGTTACAGCAAGCTCAAGAAATTTATCCTTGGCACACCAAGTTTTCAGGAAGTAGTGAGGCTTATTTCAAACTTCAGTGCTCAGTCACCTTTTGCTTTGAAACTCATGATTACTGGCTAGCTGGCACAAATTCCTTAGGTCCTTTCTGTTATATATTCTTGTACATATTCACAAGGTCAGGGGTTTCCATGCATGCCACCTTTTGGCAACACTATTATTGCTTTGGAATGTTACATGATCTTCGTACACATCTGGTTAATTGACTTGCAGAATGTGGGCACCAAGTAGTTTGGTGCCTAGACAAAAACTCATTTGTTTCCTTTTCCATAGTTTTGTGGCAAATTGAAGCAGAGGAAGAGGCTTTTTGAGGGCTTGGACAAATTTCACTCTCTGAAGTCTAACTGATAACTAGGTGTCTAAACTATAATCTAAAGGCCATAAAATATGTGAAGTTTTCAAGGCTAAGATTTTGGGGGTTCAAAAGAAAAAAAAAGCAGAGAAAATAAAGCAGTGGGAGTTATGAATATCCTCACAACGAGAAAGTAGCTAAGGTAATTACTGATCTGAATAACTGGCATGGTAATATTAGCCACCCTGAGTGATCTCAAGTATTTCAAACATACTCTTCCTTACATCTGTTGTGGAGGATTGATTCATTTTCTCCTGCATAGTCTGGTAGAAACCTCCTTCTCAAAAACATAATGTCTTTTAAAATCCTTTTTATTCAGGCTTGATGTAAGCAAAATGATCAGAATGCAATCATTGATTCCAGTTCAGTGGAACCATTGCTTTCTCCCTTTGTACAATCATTTCTTCTTCTGGAACTAAGTCTTCTAGAGCCACTGAGCATCAGTGGCTCTAGAACAATTTTTGGTAGTTTACCTCTAGGAGTAAGTGTGCATGATGCAATTCCTTCTTCCACCACTTGACTACAAATTCAATTAATCCTGTTGCAGGAGAAGAGGTGCCATATATTGGACACTTATTCAAAATATGCACAACCTTCAAAATAAACTTTTCCCAGTACCATAATGTTTTTCTAACACATTGTCACTCTTATTATGTCTTAAAAGCTCATTGTACCTTTATGCCAATCCACTTGCTACTCCATCATAAAGAATAAGACTAAAGCAGTGGATTCCAGAAGTATAAGCCCATTACTGAACTTCTCTGGCTATGAACTGAGTTCCTCAGTCAGAAGCAGTACTGTGAAATACAGTGATGGTGGGTGAGTCATTTTGTAAGTCTATAGATGAGAGTTTGGGCAGGTTATGCATGGGTTAAATAACATGGCAACTATGTAAAGGGTGGCAGGGCCACTGCTGACCACCTTATCTGACTGCAGCAGAGACCAAATCTAAGGTCCCAGTATGGTCCCATTGCAAAGGAATGTAAATCTGTGACCTGGAGGCTCTTTGCCTACACTGTACACTTCTATCATAGAATGGGCTTCATTATGACTGGAATAGACACTTATTCTCAGAATGGGTTTGTCTATCTTGACCATTTTATCAGAACTCTCACAATTATAAAGTGGCAAGTAGAAGAGCAGGTAAAACACACATTTTGCATAAATGACTAAGGTATGCCACTGAAATTCTGGACATAGACAATGAAAATTTTGCTAACTGGCACAAGCCACCAAGTGAAAAAATCTATTTCTTTGGGTGATCTTATCCTGCCCACCAATGCAAAAACATACTATAAAGGATAGCTTTAATATTTATTTATTTATACATTTCTTGCATCATCTTTACTAACATCTAGCTGATAATTGCTTCTAATATGACCAGAAAGAAAACATCTGCACTCAAAGACAGGAAATTGAACAGCTCATAAGGGGGAAAACATCCCAGAAATCAGCAGGTTCTAGATGCAGAAGGAGAATTGTAAGAAGGAGCACTCTGTGGCATTTTTTAGGGGGAAGAAGCATGAGAAACAGCCAGGCCCAAAGAGTCACCCTGTTCCATCTTATAAGTCAAAGATTCACTTGTGAATGTTGGGAGAAGAGGTGACTCATTGCACGATTCATAGACCTGTGAAGATACTTTAATTTTGTTCTTTGCACTGTATATGCAGTTCTAATTATTTCCCTCTTATTTCTTCTATTTTTTTCTTTTTCCTTTATCTCCCCTCTTTCTTTTTCCTCATTCACCTAACATATCTTCTATGTAGCATATATTATATATTACATATTGTATTCCTATATATGGGATATGTCAGTACATGTGCAAAGGGAAGAAAATTAAGTATTTTTTAACCTAAATAATACTTTTGGTATTGGAAGACAAATTGGGTAGAAACGTTGGAGACATAGGAGTAGGTAGAGAATTCATGAACAGGACTCAAACCGCACAGGAAATACTTCCCAGAATCAATAACTGGGACCACTTCTTATTAAAAAGTTTCTGCATGTCAAAAGAAATCTCCAGCATAGTGAAAAGAAAACCCGCAAACTTGGAAAAAATCTTAGTGAACTCTCTCTCAGACAAGGGACTCTTGTCTAAAACATATAAAGAATTAAAAAAACTCAGACCTCCAAATTTCAAAGATCCAATCCAAAAATGGGCATCTGAGATGAATATGCAATTATCAGATGAAGAAATGCAAATGGCAAATAAATACATGAAAAAATGTTCATCATAATTGATCATTAGAGAAATGCAAATTAAAACCACACTGAGATACCATCTCACTCCTGAAAGAATGGACAAGATCAAGAAAACCAATAACAACAAATGCAGGAGAGGCTGTGGGGAAAAAGGAACCCTCCTGCACTGTTAGTGGGAGTGTAGACTGGTACAGCCTTTGTGGAGGTCTGTCTGGAGATTTCTCAAAAAGTTGGGATTGGAAATCCCATTTATTCCAGCTATTCCACTTCTAGGCATATTCCCACAAGAACTGAAAGCATCACACCACAGTGATATATGTGCACCTATGTTTATAGCAGCACAATTTGTAATCGCCAGATCTTGGAAACAACCCAAGTGTCCATCAACTGAGGAATGGATAAAAAAGTTGTGGTATTTCTATACAATGGAGTATTATTCAGCTATAAAGAAGGATCACATTGAGATATTTATCAATAAATGGGCGCAGCTTGAGACCATACTCATAAGTGAAATAAATCAATCTCGCATGTGTGAATACCGAATAGTATCCCTAATGTAAGTAATGATTCAAATATATAAAAATATGTGGTAATCATGATTCCCCATTATGTGGCCTTGAAGCCTTATAAAGTTTTCACTTATTAATTAGAAAGGCTTTATTCTGGGCTTCTTGATATGGAAATATTTGAAGCTATAGTATATGAAGTTTTATCCAAATATTTCAAGGAAAAAGACAGACACTATGGTAACTACTATTAAGTCGGGTTATTTGGTGGTGAAGCACTAGGTTGCTGAAACAGTCATGCTTTGATTTGTATTGTTATATTGTTATGTCCTGTTTTATCTCAATCTCTCCCTTATTCTTTAAAAAAATTATTTAGTTATTTCTTATGTTTGTTTTAATTAAGGGGAAAAAATTTTTAAAATTAGGGTATATATAATAGTAACTCTTTTTGATTTCCTATTAACTTGTTTTGAAGTCCTGTAATACTCCCACGATCTTGTTTTGACTGATTAGACTCTGTTCCATTCTGTATGATAGTATCAAGTTTGAGGGTATAGGCAACTACTTTGAAGGCAATAAGATTCACTAAGATGCCCATTCTGGTTTGACTATTGTCTCCTTTGGAAGTCCTGTAATGTTTACAATGCCTAAGTTTTATTGGTCTTGTTCTCTACTGTTTTGTCCAACTTTATAATATCTAATGAGATAGACAATTCTTTTTAAGGAAACAAGAGATAACGTTTATAACCATTGTTGATAACCTTGTACTCTGTTCTACATCATGTGCTATGTCTATCCTTGGTTTTGACTGACAGCTTTGTTTTCCATATTTGACTTTATTCTCTCCTCCCCCAAAAAAGTAATAAGAACTAAGGAGTAATAAAATCCAAAATGTGTAAATTTTGTTGTAAAAAAGAGAGGGGAAAAAAAAGAGCTCTAACGGATATAACAGCAAGTGTGTTTAGGGGTGTTAAATAGCTGACTATATTAATGTTTTTGGATCATTGAACACAGCTGTTTGCAGTCTCTCTGTTTGAATGTCTACTTTGTATTCTTTGGTACTGTGATTTGAGCAACTATTTCTAAGATGATAATATGTAATCTATTAACAGGTGATTTCTTACTGTTTTTTTTTTTTTTGTAGTTCTGTATTACGTGTACCCTTACACCGCTTTGTTTTGTTTTGTGTTTTTCTCTTTTTCCTCTTAAATAAAATTTAAAAAAAAAAAACTTTTGATGGCATGTCTGTGTAACTCAGATGGAATTTGTAAACAGAGGACCTAGACTGCCTATATCTAGCAGTTAATTATCAGGCCCTCAGGTTCTCAAAGCTTCCCTCAATTTCCAGTTACATGTACTTTCTTCTGTCCTTTCTGCTCCCTAAAATATACTCTAACACTTCACGATGTCAGACATTTTTACTGAAGACACAAAAATAATAAAAACAATGATCAACTTATTTCTTTCTTTCCATTATCATTTCTGTTGTCTCTTTTTCACCTTTCTAATTTATTCTTTCTTTTTCTCTTTCTTCCTCTACTCCCACCCCAAATTTCATTCTACTTGCTAGAGATACTATGGAATACTGTATTCTTTGTAGATCACTGACAAATGGGTAAAATTATTTTAAAAAATTAGTGTTAATGAGTGATATATCATTGAATCCATTGATATTATAACATCAGTAGGGATTTTTCCCTAAAATGACACAAACTGTGTCTATACCTAGTCACATGAATAGATTTAAAATATATGTAAATATCAAAAATCAATCAAAGCACAGTCTCAAATGATGGAAAAGACCTAAAAGTTCTCCATGCTAGCAACAGAATGTCTCCCTTCCAATTGACCACCAACCTTGAAAACACACAACACACACATACACACATGCATGTGCACACATGCACACACACACACACACACACACACACACACACACACAGAGAAATAAGAGAAAACAAGGCAACAAAATGCCTCCAAAAAGAACTAATTCCCCAAAATCTTATCCAGTGTCACTGACTGAGAGAAAATCCTACACCCAAAGACTGAAGCAAAACAATAATTAGTGCACAGAAATATCAGTAGTTATTCAGTGAGCTCAAAGATGATGTATCCAAAGAAATAATGTATTTCACTATCAATAAGTATAAAGAAAAAATATGAATAAAAAGCTGCTAGGGAATCACCAGCAGCTTTTCTGCAGAACAAGAAGCACAAGCAGCCACCGGAGGTGGATTCTGTGCCTGGCTGCAGCCGAATGTCCACGCCTAGTAAGCTGTGCGTTCTGATTTAGCTTTGAACATGACCACAGATGACCCTACCAACTGACTAACTTGATGGTAGATGATATCTTATAAAAGATGTTAAAAATTTGGTATCTTCTCCTTTTCATTCTTGGAAAGTGACAAAATCAAGACATGTACCCAAGAGAAAAAACACCTGTCACCCAAATGATCCAGGAGGTCCCCACACAAAACACTGCACCTACTGATGCAAGGACACAAGCACCCACTATGTCCAAGGAAGTACTACATTTTGTTTCCCTATGGCATAGAGCACCAGAGGTGGGAACTAACAAACTACCCTAATCCTGAATGAGAAAAATGCTAAAGAGAGAAGAGAGCAACAGACTCCAAGGCCATGGACATTTAATCAAGTCTACAACCTGGCCTCCATCCAACAGAGAAAAGGATTGGCAAAAGGAATGAAGGTATGTTATGTGTATTCCTCAGAAGGAATGTAAGCCTTATCTACTACAACCATGCAGGGAATAAATTTGGAAATCAAGTGCTGGGTGGAATGATAAGGGGAGAAGGAAAAGGAGATGAATAATGAGAAGATGTACTATGTCCACATACAAATTCCCCAAAATTTACAAGAAAATCACAACAATGCAATATATCCAAAAACTATAATAGAACATGTGACTGTCCAGCATAGAAAAGAATTAAAGTTCATTAAAAGGTACTAAAAGAAATCCAGGGAATAAAATCTTTATTGGAAATATGGGCAGCAGATTTGACTTATGAGACGATAGTGTCAAAACTAGAGTGCCTAGAGCATAGAGTTCATGCAGGATACCGTTTACTTAGAGATATCTCAAAAACTGCAAAAGATCATGGAGACTGTTTCAAACAACTAGTAAATGAGGCAAATATGACTAAGTTTAGGTTAACAAAAATCAGGGAAAAATTAGAAGATAACAAAAATAGAATAAAAACTCTATTTACTGAAACCATAAAGTAGGTTTTCTTCCATGAAAAAAATCTTAAGAAATTCATAGCTGTGTATTAGTCAATGGTTTGCAAGCGAGCTGACTTAATACAGTTTATCTTCCAAACATGTGAGCTTTAAGTAAGAGGGGTGGGAAAGCCCGAGTAGACAGCCCAGGCTGGAAAGTGTTTCTATTAGGGAATACAAAATTGGACAAAGTAAATTAGTAAGCATATTATATATAATGCCAGTTTTTTTAAGGTTTCGCAAACTTGAAAATGTGAAACTATGCAGAAGAATTGGGCAATTAATGAGAAGTCATGAATTTCATATGGATATGTATGCATGCATTATAAGTTCATGAATTCATACAAAACTTAATTCTGTCCACTGAAATGGAACAGAAAATATGCATCTGCATATCTATTTGATAGACACATAAGTTTTTTTTGTTTTTATTTTTAGTATATGTTTGAATTACATACTATGGAGACTTGCTGCATACGCGTAACACCTCTCAATATTTTTCTCACCCCATTCCCTCCTTCCACATCTCTCCTTCACTTTCTTCACCCCCTATCTATTTCTATATATATTTCTCTCTCTCTCTCTCTCTCTCTCTCTCTATATATATATATATATATATATATATATATGTCTATCTATATTTCTATATATCTCAAATATATATATATACTGCATATATATATATATATTTGTGCATCCCATTATCTGTTTTACTTTTCTTTTTACATATATTTCTGTTTTGTCATATTAGAAGAGCCATAATTATTTAAGTTTACATGTCTGATTTATTTTACTTAACACTATAGTCTCTAGGTGCATCTGTTTTCCTATAAATGACTCCAGTTTGTTCTTACAGCAGAGTAATACTCCACACTCCACAATGTACAAATACTGCATTCTTTCTTCCATTCATCTTTTGATATATATGTATATAACAATTTTTAAAAGGTCAATGATAAAAAAAATTATTCCATCACATCACTCCAAAACTAGCCAAATAAATGAAATTATATGTCTATGTATCTGTACACAAACATGGACACAAAGGCTCACAACACATAATTGGAAATATGGAAAACCGACATGATTCATTGTAGGTCAACAAAGTACACATTTTGAAAGATTAAACACATACCTTATATTCGATAATATTTCTTTCTCCACTGTTTTCTGTGAAAGTAGAAAGCTACTCTTCATTTCTACTTGATAGAAGATGTTATGAAAACTTAACTTATTCCCCTTGGTGCATGACTTTGGGTCACTGGAAGTCATCTTAGGGCGATAATTCATGTTTCTTTGTGACAGTGGGATATGAAACTGGTCATTTCTGGAGGATATCTGGAGAGTTCTCCCTTGTTTTAGAAGAAAAAGCAAGAATTAGATGAGAGTCCCACTAAATTTGATTGTAAACCCTATGTAGTACATTTAAGTCAATGTGTTTTAAAATGCATTGTAAGCAGTACACAAAACTACTTTAATACCTATGATGAGAGGCAGATGTATCTTTGAATATATATAGCCCCATTGGCCCTAACATTTAAACTGAGTATAAATGTTACTCAAAATATATGAGGGATGAATAAGATTGCTGAGGGTGAGACTAATCTGGCTTGAAAATCATATTATGACACAGCTTATGTTCATGGAGTCCCTATGATCATCATAGGGAATGCATTTTATTTTAATTTGGTAGTTTTTGACATTGTCCGTACCAAAAGAGATTTAGTGAGTCTTTAGCAACAGGAGCAATCTCTCTGAAATTCTACAGTCCAACTTAATACTTGTGGTTATTACATGCTGTCCATCTACAATGACAGTAAATTTCAAAATGATTTTTAAAAACAAATCATTCATTGAATTGACGAATATTAGTATCAAATTTCCAGAAAGATACAAAATCAAGGTTGAGAAGATCAGGAGAGTAAAGCCTATAAAGATGACAAGACTTTTTAGCAAAACCTGAATGCTGTTTACAAGTTTTCAGTGTTTCATAAAACAAGTTACAAAAGACCCTGTGAAGAGGTGAACTGAGGTAGTAAAACACGATTGTACATAACCTGCAATAAACTAGCCTTTATTTTAAAAATCCAAAGTCATCTATGCAGCACTTTCTGCCTATCTATATATGTTTGACAATTGACTTCAACCAAACCATGGTCATGAGAACAGTTCCAAAGATGACAAAACATAAGAAGCCACTGTAAGAAGAGCTCCCTGAAAAGAGAAACCAAAGCTTCCAGAACTCAAAAAAACAGAATCCTAGGAAGACATGTTCAGTCCTGAAGAAAACTCAGCATCCTGTACAGATTTTCCCACATGATATTTGCACAAGCAACCTGTACCTCTGTGAGGAATATTTCAGGAAACCAAGCGGAAAGAAGATTCCTGAGGGTCCTCTTAAATGCTTGAAAAACCTGAGCAAATGATCAGCAGTCTCTCAGCTTAGGGTTACTTGCACTTACAGCCTTATACAAGATTAACAGTCCTGCAAACACAAAACTTTTTAGATTGGAACACCTATGACCTGCGAAAATGGGCAGAAAGAAAACAGTCCCAAGTATGCTTCCTCATGTGATTTGCTCAGTCTTTAAAAAAAAGAAAGGATACTCCTCTCTCAAAAAACATACTTCTATCCACTTCTTCAGTTGAAATTACCATGCATGCAGAAAAGCAGATCTAAATATCCAAGAAAGAAAACACAGAAGTAGACCAACTAATAATCTAGACTGGAGTTATCAAATGGTGATATTAATAAAACTGACTAATGCTCAAGAAAACAAAAGAAAACACAGATTATCACCTAAGAAATATCTCTTACAGGCACTCTTTCCCGTCGTCAGCCATATGGTATTAAATGAACAAGATTTCCTCTGCCATGAGGTTGTTGCCTTGAATCCAGTGGATTTTTGAAAAACTTAGCTAACTAAGTTGAAATGAAATTTAACATCCTTAAATGTTAACTATAGGGCACTTTGTGTAGCAAACAACAAAACTGACGAGAAAAGGAGCTTAATGATGGCAGACACTTACATATGCACAAAGGTACAAATAAAATCATCACAAACAAATAAGCTTTCCTTTTAAATTTCAGTAATTGATATTGGATCATTTATAATTTTTATATCTTCTTAATTCAGCTTTGGAAGTCCATTTGTTTCTAGGAACCTGTCCATTTCTTCTGTGTTTTCCAGTCTATGAGTGAAGTTTTCCAAAGTAGGTATTGATGACCATCTGAATTTCCACAGGATCTGTGGTAATTTTTTCACCCTCTTTATTCTTCATTGTATGAATTTAAGTTTTTTTTTCTTTCTTCTTCTTGATAAGGTTGGCTAGGGCTTTATCAGTTTTATTTATTCTTCCAAAAAACCAACTCTTCAGGTCATTAATTAATTGTACTGTTTTCTCAATTTCATTAATTTCTGTTCTGTTCTGTTCCTTATAATTGCCTCCCTTCTATGAGCTGTGGGTTTGATTTGCTCATTTTTTTCTAGAAGCTAAGGGTGCAGAATTAGGTTGTTTATTTATGCTCAGTCTGTTTTCCTGATGTGAGATGTCGCTGCTATATATTTTCCTCTTAGGACTGCTTTTATTGTGTCCCACAGTTCTAGTATGTTTTATCTGCATTTTCATTTAATTATAGATGCTGTTTAATTTATTCTTTAATTTAATATGTTATCCATTGGTTGTTCAGGAGGGTGTTATATAATTTCCATGTGTTTATATAGGTTTTATAGATTCTTTTGTCATTAATTTCTAATGTCAGTGCACAATGGTCAGATAATAGGCATGGGACACTTTCAATTCCCATGCATTAACCTGAGCATGTTCTAATAGCTAGCATATGGACTATTTTAGGGGGTCCCCTGTGCAGATAAGAAAAATGTGTATTCCAGTGTTACTAGGTGGAACATTCTGTAAACATCTGTTAAGTCCATTTGTTCTTGGGTTTGATGCAGTTGTTATTTCTTTGCTGACTTTTTATCTAGTTAATCTGTCTCTTGGTTTCAGTGGGGTACTAAGGACCACCATTATAACTGTGATATTGCATATTTGATTTTTATATCTATTATTATTTGTCTTATATAGTTGCCTGCTACCATATTTGATACATGTATCTTCATTGACTATTATCTCTTCCTCTTGAATTTTTCCCCTAACAAGTATGAAGTGACATTCTTTATCTCTCTTGATCATTTCTGGTTTGAAGTTCATACCATATGCAAAGAGAATAACTATCCTTGATTTTTTTTTTTTGAAATTAAAGCAACACTGAGTTTCCATCTCACTCCATAAAGAATGGCTGTTCTCAAGAAATCAACATATAAGAAATATTTGTGGGACTGTGGGGGAATAGAAACATTTCTCTACTGTTGTTATGGATGCAAACTGGTATAACTATTGCAGAAATCAGTGTGAAGATTCCTCAAAAGCTAATAGTAGGGGTCCCATTCAATTCAGCCATTCTCTTCAGAATATTTTCTCAGAAAAATTGAAAACATTGTGCCACAGCAATATATGTACATCTATGCTCATAACAGCACAGTTTGTGGGATTAGTACCACTCAACATTACTACAAGTGCTCCACCAGCAAAATTTCTAATTTCTTTTCTCATGATCTTTTGCTCTGTTGGCTTAGAAGTTTTAGTTCCAGATGAGGGAAGACATGAGCCAGGAAGCACCATGATTCCACAGAACTAGAATCTAAAACTTCCTTTGGTCATTTTGTTCTCCACATGCCTCTGTAAACAAGCTGTGAACAAGCTGTGAACAAGGGAGTAATGATGTTCATAGGGGAGATTAATTTACACTATCAAGCAAAAATTGGATGATTACTCCACTATAGATGAAGTGAAGAATATGTATGAAGTTCAGATATCTCTTCGGAGTCCTTCTAATATTACCACATCTGGTTAATAAGGTCAAAGGGAAATTATAACAACCCAAGCCAGATAGGATGACAAATGACCTAGCACCTTCAAGACTGAAAGTATGGGCCATCCCTCCATCAAAAAAAAAGGAAAGAAAGAAAAGAAAAGAAAAAAAAAAAAAGAAAAAGACTTGCTGAAGTGCTTGCTAAAGGCCAAGATGAGCATATGACCACTTGGATGGAAATTGTAATTGTTTTCTCTTATTTTGCTAATATGCATCCTTTGTAACATAACTTTGATAGATTTAATACTGGTTCTCAATTATTACCAAGCCTGTAATACATGGTTAAATTCTTAAATGTTAGTAATGAGCGTCACCCAATGAAAAACTTTGCATTTTGCATGACTTGTACCTAAATGTCTCTCAGACCTTCATGCAATCCTAGATGTGTAAGTTTTAAGGAGGCTTGGATTAGGGTGTGAGAATACTGATTAAAGGAATGATACTGGGATTAAGGTATAGATAATAGAAGCCCTGCCCTGGGTGTAGCTGGCACCAATCAGTAGGTTTGTAGTCAGGATGGAACAGAAAGGGACAGAAAGAAGGAAGTCTTGCTATGACTGCGGCTTGATGACTACAGCCTACCATGCCATAATATGAACTATTTCTCATTTTTGATGCCCCTCTCTCCTGCCGCGTGCCATGGAGCCAACTGACTTTGGACTTCAACCTTTAAAAATTATGAGCTGAAATAACGTTTTTCTCCTTTAACTTAGGGTGCTTCATATTTTGTGGGGGAGGGCAGAAGCTGGAGGTGGATCATAGGTTTGGGGTGGGAGCAAAGCCTTTCCCAAAAACAAAGTGCACCTGAGGCTGAGGAACTGAACAGCCACTCTAGCTCAGAGAATGTGAAGTGTCCTGAGGCTACCTTTGCAGGCAGGTTGCTGGGCAGAGCAGGTTCCCTGTATAAATAATGTATAAATAAGTGGTGGTTGAGCAGTTCTTTTCTTCCTACTCAGTGTGAGGGCTCCACCTGACCTCTGCTTTCTGTATTTCTACACTTAAATGACTCATATTTATTTCTCCATCCTCCCAAGATCCTTTTACCACCCTCAAACCCCTAGGAACTTAGGGAGCTATGCTGGACACAGCATTTTAACTCAGAAATAAGAAAAGTAACTATGACATTGGCCCTTAGAGAGAGAAAATCAGTGCATTTTCATTTGTGTGCAAATAATACCATGTTCTGGTTAATTATGAATTTGATTTTGTACCTGAAGTATATTGCTTAAGCATGAGAGGACCTCAACTGCCTATGTAGGGAACTCAATGCACTCAGCAATGCAACTGTTGGTGCACACTAGCAAACATTTGTGCCCATAAAACAACACTCTTAGTGTGGCTCATCCTGGTTGCAAGGACAGAGTAAAAATAGAAACAATTATAGGGAAATCCGACCCTTCTAAGAAGATAAAGGACACATATTAATTGCTTGAGGAAACATTTCTGATGACTAATTTGACAAGGAGTGGATTGTGTTAGCTGTAGAGTCAATTTGAATGAGAAATAACTAGTTTATTGTTTTAGTAGAGCTTTGAGTTTGTCCAGATGATGAACTCACTAAAGCAGGAAGACCTGTACTGGATGTGGAAAGCACCAATCAATAGGCTTACAGCCTGGATGGAGAAAAAAATAATAGAAAGAGAAACCCCCATTTCTGACACTTTGTAAAAGTTTCAGTAATCACCTTGGCCTTTTGAGATCCATCTCTAGGCTTCCAGTTCAGACTCTATCCATTAAATGCAGACACTTATTTTCCTGATGTAGATCACTAAGGCCTATGTAGAGAGCCACAAGTTTTCTACATTTTACTGTACTATCCCACTCTCCAGCCTGCATATGGTCCTTTTACATTCTTCCACCCCTCAATCTGCCGCTAGTCATTTAATATCATATATCTACATCTCTCAGTCTCTGTCTCTGTCTCTGTCTCTGTCTCTCTCTCTCTCTCTCTCTCTCTCTCTCTATATATATATATATATATATATATATATAATCTGCATTCCTATAATGAGTCCTAATTGATACACCTATAGATATTCAAAGAGTAGTTTTGGGGTCCCTTAATTTTTATGGAAACATTTCAATCCAAAATTATTGCCACAGAGCAATCCAACATCGTTGAATAGAGAAAGAGTAACATCTATCATTCAGAGAAGATTGACAACAAACACAGACAATTGGAAGAAAGGAAGGGATGTACACCCTGATATAAAATTACTGCCACAGCAGGCAAACAATGTGATCATTTCACTTGACATAATCTATCAGAATCAGACTGCCACCAAAACTATGGATAAATTGTCTCAGGTGACAAATATGAGCTATACTAAGGTGACCATTTCATATTATATATGTGAATTTAAATGTTACATAAACACAATAGATATGGTTAATTACTATGCACCAATTGAAAAACTTTTAAAATATTTTCTTGATATAAATATTTGGAGAGTGTTTATGAAACATGAGGTCCAAGTATCCTTCCATAATTTCTAGCTTTGTTATTGAATAAGGCTCAGTAGGCAAATCCCATATAGGACCAGATCCTAATGTGTGCCAGAACACTTAGGTTAAGAATGATGACAACAACACAAGCTCTTTAAGAAAGCACATGTGAGTTATAGAACAGCACTGAGGCTGCTCCCCCATTCCATTTTCTGTCTCCTCTACATCCCCGTGTGATAGACATATATGACATTTCCTCTAAAAGTAAATGAGGAAAAGCTTCACTGAATAGCCAACATGTTTTTTCCATTATTGGCACCAAAATATATGACTAGTGTTTCCCTTTTATTAGTATGCAAATTTGTTAGGCAGAAAGGACCCTTAGATCCACTATGGCTATCCTAAATATACTTCTTCTTGGCATATTTTCATGCTGGGCTGTAATTTATCTTCCATTTATGCTCACAATCACTTTAAATGCTTCATAGACACGGTGCAATTACACAACAATGTTAAGTTCAGAAATAGATTTTGCATGAGTGCATGGTACTTTAATACTCTGTGATGCAAAAGAAAGGAGTTATTAAATAATATCCAGGACCTAGAGCAAAGATACCCAACATTTTATTTTATGTTGAATCTTTATGTTTTTATGAAAAAGGAAGAGGCATTCTATTTGTATTATTATGCAAGGAAACAAAACATGAAATAATACAAACACTGAAAGAACTGTATTCTAATGGTTTGGTTCTTTTTTGTTTTGATTGCTTAAAATTCTATCTTAATTAGAATTATTAAGAGTTCATACATTTTGATAATTAAATATTCAACTCAACTATTCATGGAAAAATACAAAAAGAAAATCAAATACTGTAGTAAAAGAACCAAACGTGAACAATCGTATGTCCCGGGATAAGAAAATGCAACTGACTGGTAGGTTTCTTTAAAGTATTATTGCTACCAAATTTGTCTTTTAACACTGGTGGCCTTCTTTCTGAGGAAGCTCTTCCTGATCTTGCTTCAACTACATTTGTCTTCACACATTTACAGGAAAGCAGAAGGGTTACCCTTACCAACTGGCCCAGACCCAGAATCAGTTGCACAGCCTTATCACTTACAAGAAACATGCAAACACACATGCCCCCACCCAGAGAGAGAGACAGAGAGAGAGAGAGAGAGAGAGAGAGAGAGAGAGAGAATTATCAGTTTCTATTTCTTAGTCACTTTCCAAGGAGTCTGTGAGGGATGACAGGACAGTGTTCTATATTGAGCAGTGCACTATTTTCTAATAAAATATACACACAAAACCACAAACTTTCCTTTCATCTACATATCTTAAATTTACTCACTGACTCCACAGCAGTTTACATCACACGGGCTGGGATCTCAGAACTCAAAGGCAGTGACTCAGCAACCACTGATTAAAAAACTTAAAAAAAAAATAGTTGAGAGAAGTTAAGGAAACTGCTAAATGGTACCTAGAGAGCAGATTCCAAGTAATGACAGGAAGCATCTGTGCTGTACTTGTGTCACTTTAATAGTATTTTATGCTTTGCAGTTGCCCACAAACTCCCCAGTTCAAGTGGCCCTCACGCCTCAGTCTTTAGCTGTATGTATAGTCAGCGCCCAGGCTGGGCCTCCAGTTGTATCATATCCTGCAGACCTCCTGGAGTATCCCTGCTCCCATGCCTTCCTATTTCCCTGTATCCCTCAGGGCTGTGGATCCCTCTGTCCTCATGCTCCATCCATGGGGACATAGGAGACTAGGACAGGCCCACACCCTTTCCATTCCCGGTCTGGGGACTCACCACAGAGGGTTCAGGAGATGCTGCATGCACACTTGGGTTGGTGGAAGACTCAGGGTGAGCTTCAGGAGAGGGATATTCAGGATACTGCACGGCTTTGGGAGTCACTGTGGCAAAGGTGGCACCCTCTGTTCCTTGGTTGGGTGACGATGCCTGTCAGGGTGAGATAAGGGTGGGGTACTCTGGGAGCTGAGCCGCCCATTGGACAGAGACCAATACTGTTCCTTGGGTGCCAAGACTCCCAGTGTACCTAGCTACAAACCCATTGCTTTTGCCTGGGTGACTTTTCCAAATGCATACAATCCCCTGCCTCCATCAGGGTTCCTGGTTAATGAAGACCTCATCTGAACACACAGTTTGCCCCACCCCAAGGTGAAAGGGCAGTAGTCCTTTCTTGGACAATGAATTGAGGGTCTGTGCCCCAAGTCCCATAAAATAAGGAACTGAAACACTGAAAGTTATTTCTATTAGGATCCAGCACACACTTACTTGCACTATTTTGAGGCTTAGGAACCCCTAGAAAGTGACCAGGGGTTCAGGAAACTAGCTGGGTATCAGGGCCAACATCTGCCCTCATAAATGAGCCTCATCACAGAGATGTTTCTGCTTTGCCACACCAAAAAAAGTCATTCAGACAACTGGTTACTTATTTAGATGGAAGCTAGGAATTCTTGCTAATTGTTCACCAATAGAGCAAAGTTCCAGCAAAAAGCTTAGAGAAGGAAATTAATTGTACATAATGGTTTAGAATGCTGAAAACATCCTACCATGTATTTTAAAATAACTTTAACATTTTCATCTATTTATTTGCCTAGCTTCAGTTCTAGCAGTTTGTCCACTCATAAAGAATCACACAGAAATAGATGTTTTCTGGTTTTGTTTTAAGCCTCAGTTATGGTAACTCTCTCAAATTCTGTTCTTAATAACTATTTTGATAACAAACTGGGAGGGAAGATTCAAGAGGGAATCGAACTCTCTCTTTCTTTCTCTCTTGCTCTCTCTCCCCCTCTCTGTCTATCTCTCTCTCTTTTCCTCCCTCCCTCTCTCTCTGAATACTCATAAATTGGGAATGGGCATATAAAACAGAAAAAAACATGAGTAAGCAAAATGAAACAACAACTAATTTGAATATACAATTATGAAATTATATGAACAAATGAGAAGGCAGCAGAATTTTCTGTGATAAAGGGCATGGGACTGAGTTTCAGGTCCTAGCCCAAAGGGGTAAAATATTTAATATATATTTATATTGCAATCTCTCTCTCTTTCCAAATATATACATACACACATACATATACATGTATATCAATGCATATACTAAAAATCTATACATAAAAACAGCTGTGTTACAGTACTGTGCAAAAAAATTACAGTTTACTCCTGATAGTGGCAATAATGCCTTTCCTTTTTTCCTCAGCATGATAGGCTACATTTGATATAAGGGACACAGAAAAGTTTGATAAGCAAAACTGGACTTTGTTTCAAAGTAAAGAATTGATATAAGGTATATATAAAGAGACACTACAATACTGAGTCACATCCTTAAGCAAAATAGGTTTTGGTTTCTTTAACTCATTTTATTTGTTGTTTTAATTTGTTTTAGAGAACAAATTATAGCAAAGGCATTTCTACTTTATTTTGGCCTAATTTACAAAGCATTTTATTTTATATTTTTTGCATTGAGACTAGCTTTTGCTGACTGAATTTCTGTTAGTTCCAAACTTCATCAAGCATATCTTACGTGTCTTGAATTTCACTGAATCCATGAGATTCACTTCACAATTTTCAGATATCCATGTACTCAGAGGCCTCTACAGCCATGACTGAAAAGGCCTGGTTTGTTATCAAGCTAGCAGGAAACCTTGGCATCATCCTGACAGAGCTTGGGTTATGGACATCCAAAATGCAAGAGTTATGGAGTAATAGAGATTTCCACACATATTGTTGAAATCCTGGGAGGCCAGCAAACTTGAATAACCAGATAAGATACTGTGCCATATCTTGTAAAAAGCACAGTGTGTGAAGCTATGAGAATAAAGTCAAAAGGTACAGAGGAGGCCCCAAAATTTGGAGATAAAAAGAACATGAAATATCTGGTAAGGAATGCCACAGGTAGTGATGGAAGCCATTGCAAAAAAGAATTCATGGGAGAAGAATCAGCAAGATCATAGCACTGGAGCTTTCTAAACCCTTTGGAGATTATGTCTCACAACAATCTGCCCACAGTGTCAAACATGGAACTAAAGAACTTAACATTTGCCCTACTAAGTATCAGCTTATTTTGATTCTGTTCCTTTTCATCTGCCTATTTATTCCTTTGGGAATAATGATGTTTGCCCTATGCATTTGTATGCTGAAAGTGTTTAACTTTATTTTTAATTTTATTTTTAATAGGCTCACAGATACCAATTTGCTTTAAGTCTCAGATGAGACTTTGGAGTTGGTCTTGTTGAATCTATTAAAGATTTTGGCAACTGTTAGAGATGAACTGAGAACATTTTGTATAATGAGATTCACATGAGTTTTTGAGGGGCCAGGAAAAATTTTAAGGTTTGGATCGAAAATGTCCCTGAAATTCTCATCATTATATGTAGGACCGGTCAGAAGGGTCAGGATCTGGAAGAGTGTATCTCCTTCTTACCTCTCCATTTTTCTTGCTGATTCTTGGCTACCATGTGTGACCACCTTTCTCTCCCCCATGTTTCCTCTCATCCTCTTTTTGCCTTAAAATGAGGCAATTGTGGAATAACACTGTGAATGAAACACTGTGAACTTCTTTTCTTTAAACTTGAAAGTGTTGGACATTTTGTCCCAGAAATAAAAAAGTAACTAAGATTCCCAGTGATCTGTATTCTTCCCCTGGGGCCCAGGATCTGGCTTCCTGTTGGTTGAGTAAGTCCAGCAAAGGCAGGGAACCCTGCTCCAGCCCATCAAACTGTTTTCTTCCCCTGAGGCCCAGGATCCAGCTTCCTGTCGAAATCAGTGAGTAAGGAGGGGGCAGGGAATTCTGTCCCAGCCTGGCTGACCTCTCTACCTCACTTGGAACAATACTTGAAGCTCAAAAATATAGGAAAATGACAAAACAAAAGACCAAAATGCAGTCTCAAGCATCCAGCCCATCCTAAGAAAGCCTAGGAGCCAAGTGCATAGAAGACAATATATGCCACATACCTGAAATAATAGTAACTGAAATAAACAAGTAACTCAGGGAAGCCTTAAAGGAAATCAAACTAGAAATAATCTCTCAGGTAAAATAAGAAATGATAAAAGAAATGAAGGAGACACTGAACAGATCTAAAGGAGACACAGTTAAAAAATTTGAGGAGATAAACAAACAGATAGAATCCCTGGATGAACAATATAAGAAACAAAGAGAATATATAAAGCAGATGCAAAGAGATATACAGGAAATCAAAAACTCCATCGAAAGTTGTAAAAACCACATTAGAATATGAAGATAGAATTTCACACCTTGAAGACAAGGTTTCAGCCAGTGAACAGGAAAGCAAAGACCTTTTAAAAATAACAAGAAATCAGAAAATAATAATTCACCACTTGAAAGATGACACAAAGAGGAACAACATAAGGTTAATAGGGATAAATGAACAAGAAGGGAGCAACATAAAGGATATCAAGACGATAGTTAGAGAAGTAATAGCTGAAAATTTCCGAAACATGAGATTGGAAACCGATATCAAGATCAATGAAGCATAAAGAACTCCAAATAACCATAACCAAAATAAAACTACACCCAGACATATAGTAATGGCCATCCCAGAAATCGAACAAAAGAATAGAATATTAAAAGCTGTAAGAAAGAAAAGACAGATCACCTATAAAAAAAAAAACCTATCAGAATCACAGCAGACTTCTCAGCAGAAACAATAAAGTCAAGAACATGGAGCAAAGTATTTCAGATCCCAAAGGAAAATGATTTCCAACCTAGGCTGATGTATCCTGCAAAACTGTCCTTCAAAATGGATGGAGAAGTAAGATACTTCCATGACAAAGAACAGCTGAAAAACTACATGATCACCAAGCCAACCCTGCAAAGAATACTGAAAAACAGCCTAGATGCATCTACGAAAAAACCACTAAACAAAGCAGAGAGTTAAACAGAACTGAAAGACAAAGATGCAACAGCAGAAAGATAACAGGTCAATAATAAACCAATATATAACAGTTATAACCTTTAAATGGTCTCAATGCACCAAAGCAAAGACAAAGCAGGAGGCATCACAATCGCTGACTTGAAGTAATAGTACAAAACAACCGTAGTAAAATCAACATGGTACTGGAACCAAAACAGAGCTGAAGATCAGTGGAATCGATTGGAAGATACAACCACAACTACAAACACACTCAACCACCTTATTTTCGATAAAGGGGCCAAACATATTCACTGGGAGAACAACAGTCTCTTTAACAAATGGTGCTGGAAAAACTGGCTCTCCATATGTCGAAAACTAAAACTAGACCCATGCCTATCACCATGTACTAAAATAAAATCTAAACAGATCAAAGATCTAAATATTAAAACAGAAACACTAAATCTATTGGAAGACAAATTGTGTAAAAACCTTGAAGATATAGGAGTAGGTAGAGAATTCATGAACAGGACTCAAACCTCATGGGAAATACTTCCCAGAATCAATAACTGGGATCACATCTTATTAAAAAGTTTCTGCACTTCAAAAGAAGTCTCTAGCATGGTGAGAAGAAAACCCACAAACTGGGAAAAAATCTTAGTGAACTGCCCCTCAGACAAAGGACTTCTGTCTAAAACATATAAAGGATTAAAAAAAAATCAGACCCCAAAAATTCAAAGACCCCATCCAAAAATCGGCATCTGAGATAAATAAACAATTCTCAGATAAAGAAATACAAACAGCAAATAAATATGTGAAAAAATGTTCATCATCATTGGTCATTACAGAAATGCAAATTAAAACCACACTGAGATTTCATCTCACTCCTGAAAGAATGGCCAGGATCAAGAAAACCATCACCAACAAATGCTGGAGAGGCTGTGGGGAAAAAGGAACTCTCCTACACTGTTGGTGGGAGTGTAGACGAGTGCAACCATTGTGGAGGTCACTCTGGAGATTTCTCAGAAAACTAGGACTGGAAGCCCCATTTGACTTAGCTATTCCACTTCTAGGCATATTCCCAGAAGAACTGAAAGCATCATATCACAGTGATATATGTGCACTTATGCTTATAGCAGCACAATTTGTAATAGCCATATCTTGGAAACAACCTAAGTGTCCATCGACTGAAGAATGGATAAAAAAGTTGTGGTATTTTTATACAATGTAGGACTACTCGGCTATAAAGAATGACCACATTGAGACATTTATATGTAAATGGACACAGCTTGAGACCATACTCATAAGTGAAATAAATCAGTCTCACATGTATAAATACCGAATAGTTTCCCTAGTGTAAGAAATGATAAGAATACATAGAAGTATGTGGTAGTCATGATTCCCAATCATATTGGTTTGAAGCCATATAATGTTTTCACTCATTAACCGCAATGGTTTTAACCTGGGTTGTTCAATTTTAGTATGTATGATAGCACGAATAGCTATTTTGAAGAAAGCAATACAACATAAAAAGGTAGTGCTGATTTAATATCATCTTGTTTTGAAGTCCCATCAAGCTGTTGTACATCTTTTTCCACTGGTTTTAACACGTATCTTACTATATTTCATTATATGCTATAGTATAAACAAAATTCATTATAGGCAAGAGATACTATAGAAACCGTCATTCGTTTTCTATTAGCAGGTTCTAAATACCCTGTAATTCTTGCATTCTCCTGAAAGGCTTCACCCTGTCTGGGTATGCTTGATATTATAGCAAACGAAGTTACCCTCAAATAATTTATGGAAAGAGGCACTATGGCGACTACTATTATGTTGTATTATCTGGTGGTGAAACACAATGATTCTTGAATTGCTCAGTTCTGCCCTGCGTTGTTCTATTACAATGTCCTCTCTTATCTCAATCCCCCCCTTTTTAAAAAAATTAATCTATTCTCTCTCTTTTTTAATTAAGGGAAAACTAAATTAAAAATTACAGGACATATTATAGTAACTTTTTTGTTGTCCTATTAACCTGACTTGAACCCCAGTATTACTCTCACCATCTTGTTCTGTCTGATTATTATATATTCTATTTTATTTAATAGTATCAAGTTTGAGGGTATAGGCAACCACTTTGAAGGCAATAAGATACACTATGATGCCCAATATGGATTGACAATTATCCTTATTTGAAGTCCTATAAAGTTCTCAGTGTAGGTTTTATTGGTTTTGTTCTGTACTGCTTTGATCAATTCTATTATACCTGATGATATAGACAACTCAATTTAAAAATAGCAAGAGGCACAATGGTAACCACTTTTGATTACCTGGTATTCTATTTTAGCATCATGTGCTTTGCCCACCCTTCTGTTCTAACTGACTCTGTTTTGCTTAGTACATTTGGTTTCATTCTCTTCAAAAAAGCAATAAGAATCATGAAAGTAATAAAACCCTAAAAGTCTAATTGTTACTGTAAATGAGAGGAAAGTAAGATGGACTAAGGATGGAATACATATAACTTAGCTTTTTTTGGATCATTGAAAAGAAGTGTCTCCAATTTCACTGTATGAATGTTCACTTTATATGATTTAATTTAGTAATATGAACAACTGTTTCTGGGAAGATAATATGTAACCTATTAACTGGTGATTTCATACTGTATATTTTTTTCTTGAAATACTGTATTATTTGTACCCTTTTACTGCATTTTTATGTCCTTTCTTTTTTTTCTCTCTTTAAATATAAAAAAGTAACTAAGATGCCATGTAGCTCCAGTTAACTGAAAAAGTGCTAATAATATATGTACATGAAAATGAAATTAAGAAGAAAAATTTTAATCTTTGATATCTAGAAGTCCCTCAATAGACTCATGTGCCCATAGGTGGGACTCTGGGGATGTGACTGGATTATTGGTTTCTGATAACAGATCATGGGTTATTTCAATGGATTAGATCAGTGATCAGTTTAGCTCAGCTCTGGATGGATGATGGATTTACTGAAGAGGGCCTCCCTCTTGGTGGGTGTGGGTGGTTCCAACCAATAGGTTTGTGGCTTAGGTGGAAAAAAATAAAAATGAAAGAAGTCTTGCTGCCTCCTGCCACCATGACATGAACTGTTTGTCCTCTGCCATGTCCTCCTACCATGTGGCCCTACCTCAAAAACAGCTTAGTATGGACTGAAACCTCCATTAAGTGAGCCAATATACATCTTTTCTGTTTAATTTGTGTATCATTTATTTTGTCCCAACACTAAGAAAGTAAATATGATATTAGGTTTCTGCCTTTTCAAGAATTAAGGGTTTTGCTTGTTTTATGAGCACTAAGTGTTCAAATAATTATCTGAAATATAATTAAATTTCTATTTCCAGAAACACTGACCTATGAATAAAACAAAATTCCTATCATTCATAATGTGACGGAAACGAGGTTTGTCTTTTACTCTCAGATTTAGGCCATAGATTCCTGATTCTGAGGCACAAAGAAGAGCATAGGACACAGTCTGAAGAAATGGTGCCCAAGCACGTCAGCCAGGAATCAGAGAGAGAAAGCAAGAGGAAAAAATAAGGTAATGCTTCTACCAGAATACCAAACCCCTAGTAATGAGATAGAAAGCCATTCAAAACCTACATTGTTCCTAAGGACAAGGTCTTTTTAGCACTCAGTTCAGTTGGAAGCATCTAAATAATCATTTGGTATATTTTAATATCCATCCAATATTGTTGCCATATATTTGAAACATAAACTCTTTTCATGGTGAAAAAAAGACATATTTAAATAATATAGAAGTAACTGAGAATAGCATAGGAGTTTTCAGTCTTTTCCTGGAGTTCCCAATAAATTACAAATCATTGTATTCTCCACAAAGAAATATGAGACTTTTATGCACTGTAAAAAGGAGTTAGTAGTTAGAAAAGGAAAAGATCATCACACTAGAATCTCATGGGGCTTTGTATATGGAGATCTATAATTCATTCTGCTGTCAGAATAATGTCAGAATAGAAAACATATTGTTAAGAGCCACCACAGGCAGAGGAAATCTCTTTTAGGCTCACTTAGAGTGAATATGAAAATAATGTTCCTTGAGTTCATACACAGTTGGCCATCCTTCAACATTTCTTTAAGAGATTTTCACTTCAGACCCAGGATCACATTGAGAAGACATAGATAGCAAGCACCTTAAATTGTGGGTGCCAAGTATTTTTTCCCAACTTTGAGGGAAGCAACTAACACAATACATATATTAAATGAAAAGCTAAAGCTAACAAGTGGAATTTTAAAAAATATAATGTTTTGAAATGCCTAGTGTCATCCCATTTGTTGCTCACGTGAGGTTTTGACTCTGTGGTAAAGAACACATGCATGCAACACATCAGCAACAACAGGCAATATGGAGTACAGCAGAACACAATTGCACAAGAGTGCAAGAGCAAAAGAACAGCCTGCATCTTTATTGTATAATTCTTATACTGGGTGTTATCCTATATTTACAGTCTTCCATAGTGTTGTAACCAGTGCATGTGAGTTTGTCCACTGATAAGTTATTATATAGTAATATCCTGATGTGCTCCTGCACTGACAACTGGGGACAGGTACTCAGGTGTCTTTAGACAACCCTGTGCTTTCAAGCAATCTCAGCTTGAATTCCCCACATTCCACTCCCTCAAAGATCCAGGTTGTGTTGCCTCTTGTGAGCAGCCCATTAAGCTGACCACTGCACACAAAGATCATAACAACAACACAAGGAACAGCAGAGCACTATCAACACACCAAAATGTGGCTTATGGCTATTCAGCACCAGGTAAATCCCAAGGATTCCCACTACTGGGTAAGAGGGTCCCACTATAGGGTCTGCATAACAGACACCTCTGCATCGATCTCGTGCAAAGTTTCCTGCATCTTTGTCTGCTGATTTGGGGTACAAGTGCAACATTCTGTATGTAAGAAGGCAAAGTGCCTCCATGTTCTGTGGTTCACAAATCAAGAGCCATGTAGTTTTACCAAACTATCTTTATCCTTTGAGAAGTTTCACCCAAGAACAACATCAAAGCCTGATGGATAACATTCAAGGCCTGAGCCATAGGCTGAGCAAGGGCTTCGACTTAGTGGGCTGGGTCTATGGACCCCAGCAACATCCAAGCCATTGTACAAAACTACCAGGCCACTCATTAAGATTCACAGCATCCCAGTTCTAGGTGTGTCTATAAGAGTGGATCTGACAGTGCCCTTAACATATGGAACTCCCCAGCTTCAGCACCCTTTCCAGAGTGCAGGTAGGCATAATCAATCTGTGATGCCACAAACCCGTAATGCATCTACAATGGGCCAATCAGTGGGCCCCACACATATAAGCTTATGGCCATCCCACCACATGTTTGTGTCACTCACCAGTAATGGCTAGCTACATAGGTTGGTGAGCACTCACCCACTCTTTGATATCCCACTGATACATTCACTTCTTGAATACAATGTAGGGCTACATGAAGCAAAATAATAGAATTTCTCCATCATCCAACACCAACCATGGTACACAACAAGTGCCAGTCTCTGTGGGGTGGATGTGCTCTTCCAGATAAATGCCTTGATGACCTGGTGTTATTGATCTCAGGCAACAACACTCCAGTGTTTCTGTCACCCTCAGTCCAGATGAGCAGGGACCCCACCATGATCTTCCATGGGAGAACTTCAGCTGCCTATGTGGGGAGTTCAATGCACACTCAGTAATGCAGCTGTTGGTACAAACTGGTAAGTGTTTGTGCCCATGAAGCAACACTCTTAGTGTGGCTCATCCTGATTGGAAAGACTGGCTAAAAACAGAAACAATTATAGGGAAATCCCATCCTTCTATGAAGATGAAAGTCACATGCTCATCCCATGAGAGAACTGTGTCTGGAATCATCTTACTCCCCACCTTAGAATACCAAGCCAGGCTTCCTGTAGCTATCAGGGCTAAGGCAGTTGGGGCCAAATCCACCACCCCATGGAGGACGGGCCAAGCAACCACAATATCACTCCTTTCAGAATGAGAGCACCAGCACTGGGCAGGAAGTACTCCAAGGCTTTTGATGGGCAAGTTGAAGGCTGTATATCTACAGCATATCTAAGTCCATCCCTTCTGGATCACTCATTATAATGGTTGTAGCAGTATAGCAGGTGCAGTATGAATGTCCACCAGAACCTTAGCAAATCCAAGTATACCTTTAACTGGAACATTGTCATAGGTCTAGGGTATACTTGTGTCTTACTAATAATGAGTAATTACTTTCATCTATCAAATCAGATAACACCCAAGAATTTGACAGGCAAGCCGGGTACCTGAACTTTCTCTTCATTCATGTGCCACATGAATCAATAGTGCTTCCACCAGGCTGTGCTTGGTGGCTTTCAAATTTTCAAGACAATGAGAAATTAACATCATATCATCAATACAATGAATCAACCACACAGAATATGGCTTATTTTATGTAGCCAGGTCCTGAGCCACCAGGCTATGACACAATGTCAGGCTATGCATGACAAAGTTAAGCCAATATACATCATTGTAACCATCAATTAAAATGGCATCAATTAACCAATTAAAATAAATAAATTGGCAGAATGGATCAAGAAACAGGATCCAAAAATATGTTATATACAAGAAACACATTTAACTCAAATAGAAACTCATAGACTGAAATCAAAGGATGGAAAAAATATTTCATGTAACAGGAAATCAGAAAAAACAATGATGGCTATTCTGTTTGCACAGTGTTAATTTACCAAAAATAATCAAAAGAGATAAATAAGGTTACTATATACTTGTTAGGGGAAAACTTAAAGAGGAAAAAAATAGCAATCATAAAGATACATGTAACAAATATGGGTATACTCAAATATATAAGACAAATAATAATAGATGTGAAAAATCAAATATGCAATAACACAATTATAAAGGTGAACCTTAATACCCCATAGTCACAAAGAGACAGATCAACTAGACAAAAAGTCAGCAAAAATGTAACAGAACTGAATCAAACCTATGAACAAATGGACTTACTAGATATTTATAGGGTGTTCCAACCAATAAAATCAGGATACACATTCTTCTCAGTTACACATGAAGTATTCTCTAAAATAGATCATATATTAGCCCATAGAATATGATTAAGTAAATGCAATGGGATTTCAATTATCCCGTGAATTTTCCCTGACCATAGTGCACTGAAACTGAAAATTATTGGTAAAAGTAACGGCAAAAGCTACATAAACACATGGAAATTAAATAACATCCTCCAGAATAAATAATGATTTACAGATGACATTACCTTTCAAAGAATTAATAAATCAAATAGATGGTTCTTTGAAAGAATAAGCAAAATTGATATACTTGGTGCCCACTATATGTAGAAAACAAAATGACACTTCATTCAATAAAGAATAAAAAGGATGAAATTACTACACATTCTGCAGAAATTCAAAAGACCATCAACAGCTACTCTGAAAATCTTCACTCACTTAGACTTGAAAACACACAGGAAATGTATAGATTCCTAGAAAAGTATGAATTACCAAAGCTTAATCAAGAAGCTACCAAAATTTTGAATCATGAAACATCAGTTACTGAAATTTAAATTGTAATTAAAAACTCACAAAAAAGAAAAGCCCAGGTCCAGACAGATTCAGAGTTGAATTCCATAAGAAATTTAGAGAAGATTTAATACCAATACTCCTCAAAATCTTAAATATAATTGAAATGGAATAAGTTATCCCTAACTCATTTTTTGTGGCAATACTAATCTGATACCTAAACAAGACAAAGTCCCAACCAAATAGGATAACTAGAAGTTAATATCTCTAATGAACATAGAAGCAAAAATTCTCAATAAAATATTAGCAAACAGAATGCAGGAAGTCTGTAAGAAGAGTAAATACATGACCAAGTGGGATTCATCACAGGGACGGAGGGATGGCTCAAAATGAACACAGCACATTAACAGAACCAAAGACAAAAATCACATTATCACCTCAATAGATGCAGAAAAAGCTTTTGGTAAAGTTGTAATAAAAAAAACCTGCAGAAAACTGGAATATATGGTCTCTACCTCAATCTGATAAAAGCTATCTATGGCAAACCAACAGTCAACATATTAAATGGACAAAAACTGAAAATTTTTACTGTAAAATCAGGAACAAGACAATGATGTCCACTATCATAATTATTATTAAATATAGTTTTGTAAACATTAATCAGGTCAATTACAGAAGAGAAAGAAATGAAAAGGAAATGATGGAAAAGGAAGAAGATAAACTATCATTTACAGATGACTTGGTACTTTACATAGAAGACTCCAAAAACTCCATCAAAAGAGTAATAGAGTTGAGAAGTAAATTCAGCACTGTTTCTGGACACAAAGTCAACACTCAAAAATCAATAGCACGTGTACACAAACAGAAAACTCATGAGAGAGAAATTATGGAAATAACACCTTTCACAGGAGCATCCAAAAAATGAAATACTCAGGAATCAGTCTAAGAAAAGATGTAAAACATCTATTCACTGTGACACTAGCGTAGGATGAACACATACATTCTTCTCCCTTCATCAGTCTGACCTCTCAACTGGCCCTATAATTTTACTACCTGTGTCAGTGTGAGCAAAAGTGGCAGCTCTCTGAAATCCTTAGCAGCTCTCTGAAGTTGTTCCTCCTCCTTTGTATGAAAGACACTCACCTCTTGGCTTCAGCAAGAGACCACAAGAAGGCACTCAAGAATAAATACCATATGATAGATCTCATTTGAGTAAGGCAAAGTACAATGAAAATAATAAAGGAGGGCTACAAGAGGCCAAGGGAATAGATGTCTTTCTAGACACATTTTCTTCACACTTCTATATAACCTGCAGGTGAACTACCTACTACTGCCTGGGCAAAGAATTTATATCCAGCCAGATCCTGCACCAAATAGTAAGATGGCCTTTCACCAATCCTAAGGCCAAAGGATTGCAGAAGTGATCAATCAAGTATAAAATCCCTGATTCAACAGGTTCACTGACTTTGCTAAGACTTTATGCACTCTTCTTGTAAAAAGAAGTATTCATTGAGATTAGCAGAGGAGCAGAAAGTGTACATACCATGTTTCCCAAATGAATAACCAGTACATGATTCTTTTAATTACAAGAGCATTTCATTTCTCTATATTCATTAGTTAACTATTTAGCTCAAAATTAAATACCCTGTTTCAGCCTTCTAGTACCACTGTGGCTTGTGCAGGAAAGAGCAAGAGTCATGTTGTAGTAAGGGTTAGTGATTAAAACAATTTAATACAGGAACACATTCTTTATAGAATTATTTTATAATAGCCATCCAAAGAGTGAAACACAAAAAAGTGCAGGAAATCTATCCATACACTAAAGACCCAAAGAATGAAGTTCAGGGCCGTGATCACATGGCAAGGTCCATTGTGAGTCCAGCTAAAGACATAGAGCCCTTGGCAATGCCCACCACAAGTCCAACTGGAGCCCAAAACAATGGCTCATATAGATCTGTATCACTGATCTGTGCTGAGAAATATCAAATATCAGTAGTGGAAGCTAGAAAGTCTGTGCCAGTGGGATGAAGGATCTGTGCCAGTGGGGTGAGAGATATTCATTGGAGATGCTCAAAGTAAGGACCAGAGCTCTCCTGAAAAGAACCACAGTGATTCTCAGTGACAAGGTCCCATGCTCCACTGACAGTGAGAACAGCCAAGTTCATATTAGGACAGAAGCTCCACAAGCTCCTCCAGGAGCACCTATGGCAACAAGCGAACCAGCAATACCTACCTCTTCCTTTTCAGTTCTCCCCTTACGTTGCTTCCATTCTATCCTTCAGTCCCCTCTGCATCCCTGTGTAAATACTCACAAGGCATTTCTCTGGAAAGTAAATACCAGGACAAGTTTCTCTGAGGAGCTAGTATGTCATCCCTTTTATGGTCACTCAACTGATCATTTCCTTTTTGATTCCAGTCTCAGCATGCAACTTCTTTACATGCAGAAGGCCCTTCTCTTTGCCCCTGTCCCTCCAGTGTCCTCTCTTGTGGAAATTTTCCACTCTATGTAATATTTTATTGTCCATTCATCACACTCGTTCTCACTTTAAATGTTTGCTACACACTTAACCAAAATAAATGCAGGAATAGATTTGCATGCATGCGGAATTGAATGCACTGGATACAAAAGAATGTGTTTCCCAAGGGAGCTCCTGTGTATGGTCTGGGCCTGGAACAAAGATCTCCAATAAACACTACAAACCTGTATGTTTTCTGAAAGTGCAATGAGCTTTTACGTTTCTATTATTATTTTTTAAAAAAAAGAAGAAGAAAAACAGGGCCTCAGTCACTGAGCATCTGCCAGAACTAAACTTCTTTCCCCTTGAGCTCCCTGCTTACTGCATCTTTCACAGGACATTTCCACCAAGAAAAAGAACCCTATTATATGTCCACTACCCAGAATCTCTACTATTTTGACCCCTTTGCTGATAAAGTAAGGGGGATGGTCTAACTCTTGCTGGCATTGAGGATTACATCCATGTATGATTCCAATAGAAGTCCAGAGATTGAACTCAATAGCATAAGCACCAGCCTGGCCACTACAAAGTCCTAAGTTTGATCCTTAGTACAAACAAACAAACAAACAAACAAACAAAAATCCAATAGAAAGGATAGGAAGACCCTTACCACTGCACAAGAGATCACTGAAGATTACCATGAAATGAAGCTGATGATGGTGTTTAAGAAGAAATTTGCCTGCCTGCAATGGCACTCTCAGATTATGGAGAGGTAATGCAGATCCAGGGCAACCCATATAAGAACATCTGGCAGTTCCTAGCAGAGAACGCACTGGCTAAGGATGAGCAGCTGAAGGTTCATGGGTTTTAAGCACTTGTGGCTCACTGAAACATGGGAGGGGGGGCAGGGATTCCTTGATGAGTAGACAATGAGTAGAACACCCATTTAGTGCCTTGATACAAATTTCAAAACCTCACAGCTTATATCATTTAATCATTAGTGGTCTGCTTTCACTTGGGGTAGTGTAACTCCTTCATGCAATAAACTGAAAAGAGCCATGCAAATAAATAAATTGATAGATAGATAGATAGATAGATAGATAGATAGATAAATGTGCCAAAATTTTATATATGTAGAAAATAACTGATACCAAGAAGCGAGCTTTGCCTGCCCATTGGTGCCATGCACAGGCCACTGGGGAAACAGCCAGATGCCAGCCATTTCCTATGAATCAGTACCATTTGCAGACTGTGGGGAAAGAGAACAGGATGTCCTCAAGAAGCAAGCCCTCCCTGTGAATCTGTGCCATGTGTGGGCTGCGGGGGAAATAGCCCCTTCTGGTGTGTGGCTGAGACACAAGAAGAGCCAACCCTCCCCCTCACACACACAAACCATAAGCGACCAGCTTATCAGAGAAACACAGGCTACAATGATAACTATTGAGGTGGAATACAATTTAATGCTTATAGTGCTGGGTGCTTCACCAACTTTGCAGGTCTAAGTCATCTATTTAGAGGATAATGAAACACAATGTAGAATCTGTTGGGGATCTCCTTCTGAAGATGGTAGCCATTGTTTAATGCTCTATTATCTTGCTTTGAAGTCCTGTATCATTTTTATTGTTTCATTGTGTTGGGTTTTGTTTTGTTTGATTTTAGTATCTGATGGCATGGGCAGCTATTTCAAAGATAACAGGATGTATTACAGTAACCATTTTGGATTCACTCTTCTCTTATTTTGAAGTCCTTTATCGCATTCATTGTTTTATTTTTACTGGTTCTATTCTATTCTGTTTTGCTTGATTTTTACTACATCTGAAGTAATCTGCAGCTATTTGGAAGACAATAGGAGGCATTATGGTAAACACTGTTGATTTCTCATTGTTTTGAATTGTGTCATTTACACTGGTTTGTTTTGATTGCATTTATTCTGTTTAATTTTTCTTAGTTTTATTCTCTTAAAATTTTAAAGAAAGAAAATAACTGATAGATTCACAGTCTAATTTGTTTGATCTTACATTTTTATGTACCATGTAAAGTTTTCAATAGTATTTTAATAAGGATTGTAACAGAATCATTACTTTACAAGTTCATAACAAGCTCAACAATTCACAGAAAAATTACAAGTGTAGCTTAGTAACTTCTTTGCAAATCACTGAAAGCTATGCATAACATGTCCCAGGAATAAGAAAATAAGAAAGAATAAGAATAAGAAAAATAAGAATAAGAATAAGAGACTATATCCCACAAAATAGTCATGCTAACAAATTTCTCCTTAACCCCTAGTAACTTCTATGCCTAGTAAATTTTATCCATCCAATGCCAACTACATTTATCTTTACATATTTGCAGAAAAGCAAGCTCATTACTGTTGTAGACAGAGATTGCAAGAAAAAAAAGAACACAACATGTAATTTGTAGTGTTATTTATAATGATGACCCAAGGAGTCAAGTACAGAGGAAAACAAGGAAACTGGTTCACACACTAAGAACCAAGAAATCCAACTAAGGGCCTGGATCCCTTCTTCAGCCACTTCTGTCATTGTCAAATGGGTTCATGAACCCAGTGTGGTCACAGTGGTAGAGTTGAAGGTCATGCATGGCTTTAGGAACATGGAATATCACTCACCAAGGGTGATTTGACTACTGTCACTGCTGAATGGCCAATATGCCAGCAGCAGAGAGCAACACTGAGTCTCTGATATAGCACCACTCCATGGAGTAATCAATGTTTGATCTGTTGATGGGTCACACATATTCACACATGTAGACATATTGGACCACTTATCGTTACTACTAAGTAGTGGCTGGATTGACATAAAGATGGAATGGACTTTTGAAGATGGAATTACAGTACCAGCTAAGTGACAATATCTTGCAAGCTGGCACAAGGTTCTCCAAAAGGCTGAATATGACTTGACTCATCATTCACTATATGGTGTGCTATGTCTCCTATAGCCAGGATTCATGGGGCCAAGAATCAAGAGGTGGTAAGGGAAATGTTACTACCTAAAATTGCCTCTAATGACCCACTAGCAAAATTTCATCTCCTGCTCCCATTATCTTGTTTTAATGATTTAAAAGTCTTAGTTACAGAGTGAGGAAGGCTTGTAACAGGAAGCACAGCAATGATCGTTGAATTAGAAGGTAACATTTCCCCCTGGTCATTTTGGTCAACTCAGGCCTCTCAGGAAACAAACAAATGAAGTTATAGTGTTGCCAGGGGTAACTGACCTACACTATCAAGGGTAAATTGGACAATTTCTCCACAGTGGAAGAAAAAAAGAATATACTTGGAGTGCAAGGGCCCTTTAGAAACCTCCTAGTATTACTGTGCCCTAATATTAAAATCAGTGGGAAACAACAATAACTTAACCTGTGCAGAATGACAAATGGTGCAGAACTTTCAGGAGTTAAGGAATGGGTCAGTCCTCCAGGGAAAGAAACAAGACCAGTTGAGATGTTTGCTGAAGGTCAACGGACTACACAATGGCTAGGCAGTAGAAGATAGTTCTATATATGAGCTATGACCCTGTGATCAGATATAGAAACAAAGACTGTAATTGTTCTAGTTCTCTCCTAATGTAATATAATGTTGACATACTTAATATTGGTTATTAAAGACTAATAAGCCTGTGTTATAAGCTTCAGGTTATGAAATGTTCAATTTCTGGAATGTTCATTATTATATGTCTGGGTGTAGATTTATTTTGGTTGTGGCTATTTGGAGTTCTATATGCTTCATTGATCTTGATCTCAGTTTCTAATCTCATGTTTGGGAAATTTTCAGCTATTACTTTTCTAAATGTCCTCTTGACATCCTTTATGTTGTCCCCTTCTTTTTCATTTATTCCTATCAACCTTATGTTGTTCCACTTTGCATCATCTTGCAGGTGTTGAATTGTTATTTCCTGATTTCTTGTTATTTTTAAAAGATCTTTCCTTTCCTGTTCACTAGCTGCAATCTTGTCTTCAAGGTCTGAGATTCTATCTTCACATTCATTGAGGTAGTTTTTACAACTTTCAATGGAGTTTTTGATTTCCTGTATATCTCTTTGCATCTGCCTTATGTATTCTGTTTGTTTCTTATATTGTTCATCCAGGGATTCTATCTTTTTGTTTAGGTCCTCCAATTTTTAAATGTGTCTTCTTTAGATATGTTCAGCATCTCCTTCACTTCTTTTATCATTTCTTCTTTTACCTGAGACATTATTTCTAGTTTGAATTCCTTTAAGGTTTCCCAGAGATACTTCTTTATTTCAGTTACTATTATTCAGGTATTTCAGGTATGTAGAAGGTGTTCTCTTCTATGCATGTGGTTCCTAGGCTTTCTTGGGATGGGCTGGATATTTGATGTTGCATTTTGGTCTTTAGTTTTGTCATTTTCCTATTTTTTCAAGCTTCAAGTGTTGTTCCAAGTGAGGGAGAGAGTTCCCCCAGACCGTGCCTAGGCCCCACAGGCTGGGCCTGGCAGGAAACCCAGGTGACAAAGAGAGTTCCCCTAGACTGGGGCAGGATTCTGTGCCTACTCCACTCACTGGTCCCAGCAGGAAACTGCAGGCAGGTCCCCAGGTAATGAAGAGAGTTCCCCCAGACAGGGCGGGATTCCTGGGGCAGGATTCCTTGCCTAGGCCCCACTGGCTGGTCCCAGCAGGAAACCATGAGCTGGACCCCAGGCAACAAAGACCAAATTATGAAATGTTAAGAGAAAATTTAACCCAAAGAAAACTTGCTTTCTAATCTGAGGGAGGAAATTATTGTGTTTCCATTCTATTCACTTCAGTTTCTCATTTTTATTTGGTCTATTCTTTTGAAGTGATCTAACTTTTTGAGTTATTTATATATTCTAAACATTAGTTCTTTGTCTGAGAAATAGATAACATTGTTTTCTATTACATATTGTGTTCTCATTCTGTGGAGTTTTCTTTGGTCCTGCAGAAACAATTTAATTTGTTATGATTTTATTTATTGATTCTTGGTGTTATTTTCTTTGCAACCAGTTTCTGCTTATAAAGTCATTGCCTACAAATATGACTTCAAGAGTTTTATCCATACTGTGTTTGAGGAAGCTGTTTCTGTTTTAACATTTAGTTTTTTAGTACATTTTTCTTTTATTTTAGTACAAAGATAGATAAATAATAGGTCTAGATTCAGTTTGCTGTGGGTGAATAATCAGTCTTCCTAACATTATTTATTAAAGAAATCATTTTCCACCACTGTAGAAGAAAACACAGTATAGGAGAAAAATTGTTTTTGCTCACTCTGTCAATGATTAAATAGTTAAATGTGATTGGGGTTGTTTCTGCATCTTTTATACTAATCCACCAATCCTCATATCTATGTCTGAGCCAGTTTCCAAACCAGTAACAGTACACTGTATGAAGCTACTTGCTCATGATGTATGATCTTTTAAATAATTTGACAGTGTCTTGTTGAGGATTTTCACATCTGTATTTATTTAACAGATTTGTCTTTCGTTCTCCTTGTAGGTTGGATTCTTGTCTGATTTTGAAATCAAGGTAATGATAGTTTTGAGGGATGACTCCAGAAGTACTCCTTCCCTTTCGATTTTATCAAAGAGCTTGTGGTGTACTGGTGTTAGATTGTCTATGAGCTTTTTGTAGAATTCAGAAGTGAACCCTTAAGAGCTTGGGCTTTTCTTAGTCAAAAGGTTTTGTACCACTGTTTCATCTTTCTTGCCTCTTACTGGATGACACAGAATTTGTAAATCTTCTTGGTTGAATTTGGCAATTCATGTGTATCTATCCATTTCTTCTGAATTCCCCAATTTATTGGTATACAGATTTGTAAGGGAGTTGTTAATAACCTTATTTTGGCAATGTTCTTTGTGATTTCATCTTTTTATTTCTAAATACATTGATTTGGGTCCTTTTCTTGATTTCCTGGTTAGATTACTTCAGAGTTTGTCTATTTTGCTTATTCCTTTTTTTTTTTTTTTTTTTTGGTATCAGGGATCAAAAGTCAGGATTACACTCTTGTAAGACAGGCTCTTACACCACTGAGCTAAATCCCTGGCCGCTATTTTGCTTATTCTTTTAAAGAACCTACTCTTCAACTCATTGATTCTTTGTATACTTTTGTCTCAATTTCACTGATTTGTTCTGATCTATATAATTTCCTTCCTTATATTAGCTTTTGTCATGGACTACTCTTGTTTTTCTAGGACATTGAGATACATCATTAGGTTATTGATACCCAGTCAGTCATGACATTCTCTACCTAGCTGAAGTGTCTATGAGGTTTTGAGGTGTCCCCTTGTACCACAGTCCCCTCTCTGTTCCCCTCATACTCCGGTTACTACCCATTCCAGTGCATGTTCTTGATCCTGTCATGATGAAAACGTTATAAGCCCTCTGGTTTTGGTGAATATAAGCTGCATCCTGGGGATTCAAGTAGCCTGTGAGACTTAATGTTGACAGCCAAAGGAGCTGGTTTCTCTCCTTAATCCATTGGTGTTATTTTTTCAGGAGCAAATCAGTTGGTCAGTCCATGCCTCTGCTGCTCCTTCCCATGGGGAAGAATATGTGTAGCCAGACTGCTCTTGATAGGTGGTCATGACCTTGTATGTGGGGGAAAACACAATCAGGTGTCAGCCTGCTTTCTCACACTGGAGCATTTTTCATTTTAACCAATAATTGAAAATTTGTCAATTTGAAAGTGTTTAATACATGAACATTTCATATATTGGAACTCTCAATAATATTTTTGCTACTTTATGCTTTCTTATATTTCAAGTTTTTTCTTTTTCTTCCTTAGATTGTATATTTTTTCTTAATTTTTTAATATAGAGATTAGAAACTATTCAGTAGGTATGGGAGGCAAGGATAAAGGAAGGCAGGGTAAAGGAAATACACACACACACACACACACACACACACACACACACAAGATAGTTAAGACAGATACACAGCAATTTTCTCTTAATTCATTTAAAAGGAAGATTTGTGCTAATATTGTTTGGACAGTATTTCATACCTAAATCTTTTACTCTGGGTAACTATTATGAATGTAAAAATATGCAATGTATTAATTATTGTTAGTCTTATTATCTTGTTTTCAATGTCCTGTTTTATTTGTATATTTGCTTTTTAAAATAATAGTTCTATTCTACCATACCATGTTTTTTCTTTTAATACAGGTACCTATATTTTCAACAATATTAAGAATAAAATATATATTACACAAGCTGTATCTACTGCATATGTTTCTTTTTTAACTTAGTATCATTTGGCAAAATTTGAAGTGAAATACCGTGTTTCAAAGTGGCTATGTTAGTTTGCATGTAGTTTGTTAGGTGACCTGTGTTTTACATGTAGTTTGTTAGGTGACCTGTGTTTATTGTTACTTGATGTTTTTGCTGTAGACCCTGTTATGGTGTAATCATGATCATTCTGACAGATAAAACAGAAGTTAACAGAATAATTCTATAGGTTTATTCCAGAAATTTTGTTTAATTACTCATTTATCAAATGTTTATTAGACTGTAGTTTCCAAGAACTATCTGAGGTGCTCCGGATACATCAATGCACAGCAGAACTTGCAGAGCTGGTCTTCAATCAAGATGAGGTGGGATATGCACAATAAACAATGAACAAACACACAGGTCATACTATTGAAATATGACAGCTATAAAAAAACAACACCAAGTACAAAAAGGTAGAGCAAAGCAAAGGGAATTTGGACATCATCCTGGGTATCATGTTGGCAGCACTCAAATACTGCTAGAAAGAATTAATTGCAAATATATTTCCATAAAAGTATTAAGTAGATATTATAATATTAGTATTTTGTTATCGTTTTTGAAGTTAAACTCAGTTCTGCTTTATTGGCCAGGTGGGGGCTTCAAGTCCTTATTTTTAACATCTTTTGCATAAAATAATATCAAATATAAATCAAGCATAGTTATTATTAGAAATAATTGAAAAGTTATTGCAAATTATTATTGAACATTTTCTAATTCCCAAGAGGGCAGGAAGATTGTACTAACCACCTAGTAACTCTGACGTTTAAGCAAAATGTCTACATACAATACAGTTTAAATTTATTTTGCATCTTTCCTCCTTCCACTGAGTTACCTGTACCTAGTTTAAAGACCCCTGAGAAATTGCTGATATTGTAGAAGTAAAGGATAGTATCTCTGGTTCAGGAGCTACAACATCTTTCAATTATTTCTTTTAAATTTTACTTCCTGAATTACTAGCTTTCTCATTGCTGGGACAAATTACCACAATAACCAGAATTTAAAAGAGAGGCAGTTCATTCGGCTCATATTTACAGCAGGTTCAAATCCATACTTATCTGTATCCAAGGCAGCAATGTTTGGTGGAAGTGTGTAGTGAAGCAGAGCTGATTGGTTCATGGTGGTCAGGAAATGGAATAGGGGACCAGTGCCAGAGAAAGAGGAGATAGCACATAAATATAGTCCACAAAGAGATGCCTCCATTAACAACCCAGACACACTGAATTATGTTTTACTAATTCTCTGGGTTCTCCCAGCTGATAATCTGCCTTAATATCGTATGACCCATTGTTTTTAATTCCTGTTTAACTTTAAGTACTGCCAAGACAACGGATCATTTCTTGAGCTTTTGTAAAAAACACAGTAGGGCTCCCAATATTTCTGTTCTCCTTTGACACCTGCTCTGACTACATGGAAGTAAGGAGTTGCTCTCTGCTGCCCCCAAAATACACCCTGTGCTGCATTGTCCCGTCAAACCTATGAAACTGGTTAAGGTTTCTGTTTTATTTAGTCCAAATTTGTTTAAGTCTGCCTGAAAAGTTAAAAAAATTGCCTTCTAGATAATAATGTCTGAAAATTTCTTTAAAAGTGTTTTCTCTATTTTCTAATTTGTTTTTCTAACAGCTATTCCAATGTCTAAAGTATTATATCCATTGGGCATTGGCACTAAATGATAACCTTTCCAGTCTACCAGAATTGCTAGAAAAGACTGTTTAAAATTCTGATAATGTTGAGCCTTTGAAAGGAAAATGATCTATTTTTTAATTTATCAAATAATATTTGAGCATCAGCCATGTACTTAGCACTGTTCCTGGCAGTGGAGATATAGGAATAAATACAGTAACTAAAACTTCTTTCCTCCTAAAACTTCTGCTCTGCTGTGGAGAGAAGGGATGAAAATTCCAGAGACAATCAGGGTGGGGTGAAATACTCCATACTTAAATTACATCTGCCTCATCTGTCTTTTCTCTTATTTCATTCCATACTTTGAAGGAAAGCTCCTATGGAAAGATAACATATTAATGTGACATTGATGCTGTGTAAAGGTCCATCTTACTCTGTATCATTATGAGCCCCTGTTCTGTACAGAGTAAAAACACATCACAGGTTAACAAATGCATGCCTCCTAGGAGTTGTGCAAAGAATTGCTGGTTCACCCAACCACTTTTGCCTCTTCATATACTTACCTGAGTCCATTGAGAAAACCATTTGCAGTGTATTCCAGAAAATACTCTACCAGGACACAAGTATGACTGGCTTTGGAAATCCTAAGGAGAGTTGGCTTTTAACTTTGTTTAGTGGGGAACTCTGCTGTGATGATCCCTTGGCCTCTCTTGTGGAGGACTCTCTCAGGAAGGGTTAGTGAAGTGAACTGTGACCATCAGAATAGAGGTTGAAGACAGACAGGACAGCAAAAGCTCAGCACCTGTCAAACTCCAACTCTTGTAGACTCAGGCTTCACATGAAGGCATGTTATATTTAACCCCAAACATGGATCACATATACAGTTCATCTATTTGCTGATGGCTGCCAAGTAGGGCCCAGTGTCCCCTCAAATCTGTATGTATATCTTGCATTCAAATGAGACTTGAAAAAATGTATGGTCATGAGTGAAAAGACACAAACTAGAAATAGGGAACATTTGGCTCACATGTTTCCGCTGGAAGCTTTCTGGTACCTACATGTACCTCATTTTGACAGTAAACACATTGCTTCCTCTCATGAGTTATCTTTCTTAGTATCTTTGGTTTCACGTTTTCTTATGTTGTATGTTGTCAACTTTTCAGTCATTTTTAAAATCATTTATCTTTTTTTGTATATATGGCCTTGAAGCACAACATTAGTTTCTTGAGAGTGGATTTTACCCTAAGGTTGTTTCATTTTATTCCTTCAATTTCTTTGTGTTGGTCTGTGTACATGGACACAGGAGAAAGGAGAAAAAGGACAGGTATATATTGGGGAATAGAGAGAAATAAAAAATGTGATTTTTTTTAGAAACCACAAACAAAAATACAAATCAAGCTATACATGTTAGAGACCACCCTTGGAAACAGTGTGACACTGTCTAAAGTAAAATAAAATTTTTAAATGTTTTGAAAAATGCTGAGGATATAGATGAGTGGAAGAGCATTTGTCATACATACATGAGAACCTAGATTTAAATCTCAGTACTTGGAAAATGCATGAGAACAATAAAAAAGGAAAATGAAAGAAGTCAACATATACAGTGGATAGAAAATGACTTACAAGAATAGAATTGTCCAAATGCATTCCCTGTTGCATTTCATTTTGCATCATCTTTCATGTGTGTGTGTAGGTACATGTGTGCAAAAATGCACAAACACATTCTCTTCCTGGATTGCTATGCTTAAGAAAATACAAGCAATATGCTTTTTACGTGTTCTGTGGAAATGCTAAGCAATTTCCATCTGGGTGAATGACTTATGAATGGCATTGGGTGAGCATGATCATCAGCATCAGGTTCAATACACTGCATAGGAAAGTGAAGTTATCATTTTAAGGTAAGTTATTTATTTCTAAAGTACTGTAATAAAATATAAATCTACCAAACATCAACAGTAGAGGGTGTAATACAGTCTCTGCTAGAACAAATCCTTTCCCATTTCTGAACATCTGACACCCTGGCATATATTGATTGACAATATAGTTTTTGCCACAGTATTTTTATGTCTAGATTAAGGCAACTCGTATATTTCATGTTTTGGATTTCAAATAATTTTATTTTAGTTTCATTAACATGAATCACACAAAATGTTGGATGACTTAAAATTGCCTTTCTGATCAAATCCAAGTCCAAAGCTACTCCTTAATTTATATCAAGTAAAGAAGTGGGATCTATGTGAGCAGCCATCTACTGTGTATAAGGTTTACTTCTGCTACCTGAATTCATGTAGACGTTTTCTTAGAAAGAAAGAAAGAAAGAAAGAAAGAAAGAAAGAAAGAAAGAAAAAGAAACTTATAAAAGAAAGAGGGAAAAATATGCAACAAGATGCCTTTTTAGTGTGTTTGCTAGACCTGGGCCCTGAACTTCTTTAACACAGGGACAGGTCCCAATCTAAGAGATGTTGATCAGGTGAGGAAAAGGAACTCAGAGTCAGACCAAGAAGATGGACTTCAGGGTAGGAAGTGGTGCTGTATGTAGAAATACCCACTGGATGAATCACATCTTTCCAGAGGAAGATCAAAGGGAAGCTTCACACAGAACTGAGGATGGGACAGACACTTCTGAGAAGTTCCTTCTTCATCATTTTCCTCTCTTCCTTAGGTGTGATACACATTTATAGCATGAGAAAGGGCAGAACATTTCCCACACACATGATTCTCAGAGCTTGACATGCAATGGATTTCAAGCAAAGACTGATTAATAGACACAAAGAAGGTCACTACATCCTTGTAAGGGAACAATACAAAAGAAGAAGTAAGTATACATACACCAAACTCCACTGCATTCAAACATATGAAATAAATGTTAACAAATATAAAAATTTTAAAATTAAAAAGACACCAAAAGAAAATGCAAAAAAGTAATACACACAAACAAAGAACAAGAAACCAAATACAATAACAGTGTAAGTTTACAAAACAAAATGATAGGAATTTGACAATGACTGTCATACTGTATATTGTTACCTTCAAGAGATTTGCTTAGATTAATAGACATAGGCATGTAAAATTGATCTAAACATATGAGTATTAACTGTGTTTTCCAATAACTAATACATTATTAGTATAGTCAATTTAGCTATCACATATAAGATATATATATATATATATATATATATGTCTTTTTTTCCTTTTCTCTTCTTTTTCCCTCCCTTTCCTCATTCTAATTATTTTCTGCTTTGAATAGTTTCTTACATTTAACACAGTATTCATCATTGATTTTGGAACATATAAAAATTTTACCTTTCTTATACTAGGGAGACAATACAATATTGACACATGGGAGTTTGATTTATTCCACTTATGAGTATGATCTCAAGTCAAATCCATTTACTTATTAAAGTCTCAATGCACTATTTCTTTATAGTTGAGTAATACACAATTGTATAAAATACATCTTTTTTATCCATTCCTTGACTGATTGGCAATGGGGTGTTTCCAAGATTTGGCTATTACAAACTGTGCTGTTGTAAACACACATGTAAATATATCAGTGTGGTACGACGTTTTCAATTCTTCTGGGAAAATGTCCAGTAGTGTGATATCTGGGTGAAATTGAATCTCTAATCGTAGCTTTTTGAGGGATCTCCACACTGATTTCCACAGTGGTTGCACCAGTCTACACTCCCACCAACAGTGGAGAAGAATGCCTTTTCCCTCACAGTCCTTTCAGCATTTGCTGTTGGTTGATTTCTTGATCTTGGCCATTCTTTCTGGAATGAGATGCAATCTCAGTGTTATTTTAATTTATATTCCATGAATGACATTGACGTTGAACATCTCTTAATATACTTGCCATTTGTATTTCTTCATCTGAGAAGTGTGTATTCATCTCAGATGCCCCTTTTTAAATTGGGTCCTTGAATTTTAGGGGCCTGATTTTTTAAAAATTCTTTATAAGTTCTATATAGAAGTCCTTTGTCTGAGGGAAAGTTGGCTAAGATAGTTTCCCAGTTGGTAAGGTTTTTTTTTTTTATTCTGTTGGAGATTTCCTTTGACAGACAAAAACTTTTTAATAAGACAAAATTCCAGTTGTGGATTCTGGGAAGTGTTTCCCATATAGTTTAACTTTTGTTCATGAACTCTATGCCTACTCCCTATGTTGTCAAGATTTCTCCCTACCTTTTCTTCCAGTAGATTTAGTGTTACTCACTTAAATTTGTAGTTCTTTGATCCATTTTGACTTTAGTTTAGTACATGGTGATACACATGGATCTTGTTTTAGTTTTTGGAATATGGAAAGCCAGTCTTTCTAGCACCACTTATAAAAGAAGCTATCCTTTTTCAGTGTACTTGTTTGGCTGCTTGGTCAATGATGAGGTGACTGACTGTTTTTGTAGTTGTGGCCGTATCTTGTAATATACTCCATTAATCTTCAGATCTGTTTTTATTCTAATATCATCCTGACTTTACCACAGTAGCTTAGCAATGTAATTTCAAGTCAGAGATTGTGATGCCTCTTGCCTTAGCTTTGTGCCTCAGATTTTCCTTTGATATTCTAGGTCCCTTTTAGTTCCTGATGAATTTTAACAGTGTTTTCTCTAGATCTGTGAGGTATACAAATGATATTTTGATTTGAATTGCTTTGAATCTGTATAGCAATTTTGGAAGAATGGTCATTTTTACAATGTTTGTTCTTCCTATCCATGAACAGGCAATATGTTTCCATTTTCTGAAATTCTCTTTGATTTCCTTTTTCAATGTATGTAGTTTTCCCTTTATAGATTTTTACTTACTTTGTTAGATTGATTCCTAAGTATTTCATTTTTTTGGATGTTATAGTGAAGTGTATTGTTTCCTTTATTTCACTCTCAGTGAGTTTGTTGTTTGTATAGAGGAATACTATTTATTTTTGAGTGTTAATTTTGTATCCAGCTATGTCACTGACTTTGGCTATTATGTCTAGGAGACTTTCAATGGGGTTTTGGGGGTCTTCTATGTAAAGTTTCATGTCATCTGCAAATAATGATAATTTAACTTCCTTTTTTGCTATCCTTATTCCTTTTATTTCTCTCTCTTTTCTAATTGCTCTGGCTAATGGTGCCAGTACTATATGGAATAGAAGCAGTGATAATGGACATCCTTGTCTTGCTCCTGATTTTAGATTGAAACTTTTCAGTTTTTGTCCATTTAATAAGATGTTGGCTGTTGGTTTATCACATGTGGCTTTTATCAGATTGAGGTAGAGACCATCTATTCTGATTTTCTGTAGGGTTTTTGTCATGAATGAGTGTTGAATTTTTTTGAAGGACTTTTCTGCCTCTATTGAGATGATCATCTGGTTCTTGTCTGACTGTGTTGATACAATGTATTACATTTATTGATTTGTGTATGTTAAACCATCCCTGCATTCCTGGGATGAAAACCACCACTTGGTCATGGTGTATAATCTTCTTGATGATGTATTGTATTCTATTTCCCAATATTTTATTGGGGATTTTGCCTCTATGTTCATTAGAGGCATTGGCCTGTAATTTTCTTTTTAGGTTGGGTGTCTGGTTTTGGTATTAGGGTAATGCTTGCTTCCAGAAATGAGTTAGAATTGCTTTCCTGAGTTTGAGGTATGTTGGCATTAAGTTTTCCTTGAATTTCCTTGAATTCTGCTGTGAACTCATCAGGAGCTGGACTTTTCTTTGTTGTAGACTTCTAATTACATTTTCAATTTCATTAACTGAAATTGGGCTATTTAGCAGTTTTACATCTTATTGAGTCAGCTTTGCTGATTCATATATTTGTAGGAATCTGTCAATTTCTTCTGTGTTATCAAACTTATGAGAGTAAAAATTTTCAAGGTAGGTACTGATGATCTGGATTTCCACAGGGTCTGTATTGAATTCACCCTTTTCATATCTTATGACATGGATTTGAGCTTTTCCTTCCCCTTTTTTGATAAGGTTGGCTAGATTTATCAATTTTCTTTATTCTTTCAGAGAACCAACTCTTCAGTTCATTAATTCTTTAAATTATTTTCTTTGTTTCAATTGTGTTAATTTCTGCTCTGTTCTTTATAATTTTTTACCTTGTTTGGGCATGAGGCTTGACTTGCTTTTCTTGTTCTAGAAGTTTGAGGTGCAGCATTAGGTTGTTCATGTGTGTTCTTTTTCCATTTTCCTAATGTGGGTGTTTAGTGCTATAAATTTCCCTCTGGGAACTGCTTTCTTTGCTTCTTATAGGTTCCTGTAATTTGCATATGCATTTGCATTTGCATTCCACTTTATACAGTCTTCAAATTCTTCTTTAATTTATTCTGTGACCCACTGGTTGTTTTGGAAAGTTTTATTTATTTTACATGCATTTATGTGGTTCTTATGTGCTTTTTGTCATTAATTTCCAATTTTATTGCACTATGGTAAGATAATAAACATGGAATTATTTCAATCACGTTGTATTTACTTTAGCATGTTCTGTAAGTTAGTATATGATCTATCGTAGAGAATGAGCCATGTGCAGCCAAAAAGAATGTGTACTGTGATGTTGTTGAATGGAACACTCTGTACACATCTACTAGGTCCATTTCTTCACAAGGTTGATTTAGTTCTGCTACATTTTTGCTGATTTTTTGTTTGGTTGACCTGTCTCTTTGGGACAATAAGATGTTACGATCCCCTCTTATAACTTTACTATTGTTCATTTGGTTTTTCATGTCTATAAAAATTTGATATACATAGTTGGGTGCTCACATTCTTGGTGAATATATACTTATGATTGTAATGTCTTTCTCTTGAATTTATCCCCTAACAAGTAATAGTGACCTTCTTTATCTCTTTTGAGCATTCTTGGTTTGAAGTCCACATTATCTGCAAATAAAATAGCTATCCCTGCCTTCATCTAGGATCCTGCTGTATGGAGTATTGTTTTCCATCCTTTGACTTTTAGCGTGTGAATTTAATTTTTTGTGAGATGTGTTTTTAGTACATAGCATATTTTGAAATTTGTTTTTTAATCCACTCTGCCTGTCTGTTTCTTTTTATCCATGAGTGTAGTCCATTTACATTGATGGATATCACTGATATGTGCTGACATCACTGTCATGTCATCTTCTGTTGTTGTTTGCCCTGCTTAGTGGCTTCCTTTTGTTGTTTTTCTTGGGATTGTAGTTATTTTTGTCTCTTTCAATAGTATCTTTCAGACTCTTTGTAGTGTTAATCTGGTGATTATGAATTTCTTCAGTTGTTCTTTTTCATGGAAATATATTCTTTCAACATCTATTTTCAAAGATAGTTTTGCAGTATGCATCAATCTAAGTTGAAAGTTATTTTCATTCAGGACCTGAAATACTTAACTCCAGACTCTTCTTGACCTGAAGGTTTGAGTTGAGAACCCTATCATGATTCTGCTAGGCTTTGATTCATAGGTGATCTGTTTCTTTTTTTCTGACAGCTTCTAGTATTCTTTTCTTATGCTAAATTTCTGATATTCTAATTATTATACGTCTGGGTGAAGACTTATGTTGGTTATGGTTAATTGGGATTCTGTATGCCTCACTTCTGTGTATATCAGATTCTCTTCCTATGTTTAGAATATTTTCTGTTATTATTTCTACAAATAGTCTTTGCAGGTCATTTGTGTTGACCCCTGCTTTTTATTATTTTATAATTTTTTTGTACCTGAGCTCAAACTCACAATCTTGCACTCACCATATAGTTGCTTATACCACTAAGCTAAATCCCTTGCAACCCTTGCTTTTTCACTGACACCCATCAATCTTATATTGTGTCTCTTTGAAACATTTTGCAGCTGTTGAATTGTTGTTTCCAGGTTTCTTGTTATTTTTAAGATATATTTTCTTTCATGGTCAGAATCTTCCATCTTGTCTTCAAGGTCTGAGAGTCCATCTTCAGCTTCATTCAAGTGGTTTTGCCAGGTCTTAATGGAATTTTAATTTCTGAATATTGCTTTGAATCTGTTTCATGCACTATAATTCAATCTTATGTTGTTCATTCATGGTTTCTATCAGTTTCTTATGTTGTTTTATTTTTCTTTAGATCTTCTTTTGATACACATAGCATTTCTTTCATAATGTTTTCATTTCATTTTTTACCTGAGAGATTATTTATGACTTGATTTCCTCTGTAATTACATGGGGTTGTTTCTTTACTTCATTTGCTATTATTTTAGAGAGTTCAGTTGTGTGATTTCCAATGTCTTCCATTTTAGTGTCTCTTGGGTCTTTTCTCAGTAGGCTGGAGGACTGAGATTGCATTTTTCTCTTTTATTTTTGTCATTTTCCTCTTTTTTTTATAGTTTGGGGTTGTGATGAGAACAATTAGAATCAGAGACTAGAATTTATAATATTATTTTATTATGATCACCCAGAGTTAACCCAAGAAACTGCAGGAAATCTATCCACATATAAAAGACACAGAATATTCAGTCAAGGGCCTGAATCCTACATAAATGTCATACATGAATCCAGATGAAAACCTAGAGCCCATGAAAATGCCTCCCACAAGTCCAACTGGAGGTCTAGAGCCCACAAGAAGGACTCACACCAGTCTGTTTATGGATCCATGCTGGGAAAGCCCAAAGGTAATTAGTGAAAGCTAGAAAGTCTATGCCAGCAAGGTGAAGGAGCTGTGCTGGTAGGTTGAAGGTTCTATGCTGGAACCAAGAAGTCACATTCAAAACAAGGACCAGGGCTGCCCTGAACAGTACCACCACCATCCTCAGTGACACAGAGGCCCCAAGCTCCTCCAACAATAAGCACAGTCTAGTACATGCCAGGAAGCCAGCATGATGAGTTCATCATGGAGAGTAAGCAGCACATGTCTTCCACTCATGTCTTGCTGATAGCAAGGGGCAGGAAAGCAATACTTGATGTAAGGACTAGAGCTTCTCCAGGAACCAATGACTTAAAGGGCAACGTGTAGGAGAACCCACAATGCCTCAGTGCCTCAATGCCTCTCCTTCTCCACATCTCTATTTGTGCTGGCAACTTTTCTCAGGTGGAGCATCTATGCTCAGTGCCCTGCTGACTTAATTCAGCTGGCATTAAATTGTCCACCAAATTTTAATCTATAACATTCTGGGATCCATGTGACTGATTAGGCACCCTCATGATAGATTGCACTGGAGTACTGTACTGGGCAGAGTTTTAATACTCCAGTATCCCTGTGGCTAGCTAGGGTGAAACCCCAACCTATGGTGCCAGATTCTTGTGCTCTGTGGACTGTGAGGCTGCCAGGGTGTTCTCCTGATGTACTGTGCTGGCTTGCTCTGGGATGCTAGGTTGGGCAGAGGTTGGATCCTCTTGCTGCTAGCAGGGACAGCCTTTAGGAGTGTGTTGCTGGGGCCTAGAACCTTGTTGAGTGTAATTGATAACCCTTGACATCCAGGTGGCTAGTAGGGATGACCTCCCAGTATATCGTTAGGGCCTATCCCCTGGCTAGATAGAGTTTTTTAAAACCTCCAGGACCCAGGTGGGTAGGCAGAGCATGACTCAGGTGTGGTACTGCCTGGACATTGCCTCTGGCTGAGATGAGTTCAGAGCCTCTGGAGCACCCGAATACTTATTTTTAGTGGAAATCTCCCTTTCAACTCTATTGAATATTCTCAGACACTAAACTTCTTTTTTCTCCTAAAACTCTTGACAATTCTGGAACAGACCACAACAATCCTAGGCATCACATAATTCACTCTATTTTTTTTTAAAAGGATAATGTGTTATGTACAATGGTTTACACTTTATTTCCATAACTTAGGTCAGACGCAGGCTTACAATAACCCCAAATCAAGAACTGATTAGTAGCTGAAGTTGTTGAAATAGGCAGGTAGTGGGATCAATTCAAACTTACATAAAAGCAATATGTATGACTGAATTTAAAACTGTCTATAGACATTGGTTTCTTAATGCTCAAAACACTGCCTGTAGAAGCACTGCCTATAGAACAATCTAGAGAAGCATTAAATAAATCAATGAAAATCTTTTTATATATTGAGATATATTTTCTTTAGTAGATCACAAAATATAGTACTTTCTCAAAATGTTTTGTCAAGTGCACTTGGGACAGCAATGGTAAACCTTTTGACATATTCAATGATAAAAAACAGTTGTGCTATGCTTGCTATCACTGACATTATCATTATGTATTATTTAAAGATGTATACTCTTGAATCAGAAAGAATCTGTGTTTGTAAAGGCAAAGAATTCTGTTTAAATTCTGTAAAAGAAAATGTTCCATTATTCTCATAACTCACCTATGTGAGTGCAAAATTTAGTTTATGTAGACAAGAACTAGGTCACTAGTTTTAAAAGACATAAGCAGATACGTTAACATACAAGGCTGCCACAAGCCGAAAAAGGTGGTGACTGAGTACTGTGAACTTACAAATGTTTCAGTATTTTAGACTTTTCTTTTATTAGTGCATGTTAATACTATATGATGATGGAATTCAGTGTGGAGAGTTGGTATATGAATTTAAGACGTCCTGATCAATTTCAATCCCTTTATTTTTAGTCCACTATAACTTGTTTCCCACTCCATTCCTAAAGTGTTCTGCATGGTTTTCTGTTCTCTCCTTTATTTTACTTGTTTAATAATTTATGTATTTTTAAGTTAATCACAAAAAAGAAAATTCAAGATTTAATTCTCTGTGACTGGCCAATGTCATATAACATGATAATTTCTAGTTCCATCCATTTTCTTACAAATGACTTGATTTCATGCTTCTTTATGACTGAGAAATATCTGATTGGCATAAATACACATAGGTATACATTTTCCTAAGTGATTTGATTGTTAACGGATATGTCACAGCTTAGCCATTGGGAATTGCACTGATACAAATATGGTTATGAATACATCACTACAGTATATAGTCCATGCTTCTTCCTGGAATACACCCAATTATTGGAGTTGAGACTAATTTTATTTTAAATTATGTATATGTCCAGTGATGGCAAAATTATAGCATGCATGTTATTTGCTTATCTCTTAAGGCAAAAGATGTTAATGTCCAAGTTGTTAATTTTATAAACTAAAAGCTCAACTTTGAGGTTTAATTACAGTGTTGGCACATTGTGATAAGTGTACTTTCAGTTGTCATTTGAACACTCAACTATAGAAGTTTTGCCAGCACTGGTGTAGAACTTGGTGAAATCTGAATACTGATTTCCACAGAGCTTTCAGTCGTTTACCTTCCTGGAAACAACATATGCAATTTCCTTTACCTCTGCACTTTCCTTTGTAGGTGTTTGTGTTTGTTTCTCTATTTTTTCTATTAGCAAACATTTATAGTTTGCACAGTATTATTTTTTAAAATTTTCTCCTTCTATATTAGTATGAGATATGTGTAATGATACCACCACCATTGCTGTTTTGGTTGAGGATTGTTTTTGCTATTTTGATCCTTTTAGCCATTTTAATGAAATTCACAATTGTTTTGTCCAGTTTGTTGCCTAATACCACATTTTAACAGGGATTGAATTGAATGTACAGATGTCTTTTTGGCTATTTAAAAAATGTTATACTTCCAATCCAAGAACAAGAAACATCTTTCCATTGTTTATTTCCAACTTCAACTTCTTTCTTCAACTCAAAAAACTCCATTAAAGAGTACTAGATGTAATAAACAAATTCAGCAGTGTAGCTGGATACAAAGGCAATGCTCAAAAATCAATAGCATTCCTGTACACAAACAAAAAACTAACTGAGAGAGAAACTTGGGAAATATTACCTTTCACAGTAGCATCTTTGTAAATGAAATACTTAAGAATCAACCTAACTTCTTAGACCTGTATGCTGAAATTATGCTATGCTTAAAAGAAGATTGAAGAGGATATAAGAAAATGAAAGGATATTCCTTAGTCTTGACTAGGAAGAACCAACATTGTGAAAATGACCACACTCCCAAAACTGTTATACAGATTCAATGTAATCCCAATCAAAATACTATCAACATACCTCACAGATCTAGAGAAAACACTCCTAAAATTCATTTGGAAGCAGAAGAAACCTACACTAACAAAGGCAATTCTAGGCAACAAAGGCAAGGCAGGAGGCACCTCAATTCCTGACTTGAAACTATACTACAAAGCTACAGTGATAAAATCATCATGGTATTGGCAAAGAAATAGACTTGAGGTTCAATGGAACAGATTAGAAGATGCAAACATGACTGCAAAGGCACTCAGCCACCTGATATTTGACAAAATGGCTAAACATGTTCACTGGAAGAAGGATAGCCTCTTTAATAAATGGTGTTGTAAAAATTGGCTATCCACATTGCAAAGACTGTAACTAGATCCATCCCTATCACTATGCACAGCACTAAAGTTTAAATAAATCAAAAATCTAAATATTAAAACAGAAACACTAAATCTACTAGAAGACAAGGTAGGTAGACATCTTGGAGACATATGGATAGGCAGACAATTCATGAACAAAACACAAACTGCACGGTAAACACTTGAAAGTATCAACAACTGGGATCTCATATTACTGAAAAGTTTTTGCACTTCAAAAAAAAAAAAAATCACCAACAGAGTGAAAAGAAAACCCACAGAATGGGAAAGAATTTTAGTCAGCAAACCCTCAGACAAAGAACTTATATCCAGAACATAAAAGAAATGAAAAAACATGAAGCCCTCCAAATTCAAAGAGCTTCTCCAAAAATGGTCATCTGAGATGAACACATATTTCTCAGATGATGATATACAAATGGCAAATAAATACATGAAGAAATGTTCACCATCACTGGTCATTTGAGAAATGCAAATTAAAACAGCATTGAGATTTCATCTCACTCTGGAAAGAATAGCTGCCATCAAGAAATCAACTGATAACAATTGTTGGCAAGACTATGTGGGTGGGGGAGAATGCCTCTCCACTGTTGTTGGGAATGTAGACTGGTGCAAACCCTATGGAAATCACTATGGAGATTTCTCAAAAGACTGGGATTGGAAATTCCATTCAATGCAGCTATTCCCATCTGGGTATTTTCCCAGAAAAAACTGAGAAGATCCTATTGGAGTGATATATGTGCACCCATGTTCATAGCAGCACAATTAGTAATAGCTAAATCTTGGAAACAACCAAAACACCCATCAACTGCAGTGTGGATAAAAAAGATGTGTTATTTTTATACCATAGAATATTGCTCAGCTATATAAAAGGGTGATCTTGAGTCTTTCATAGGTAAATGGAGACAACTTGAGATTATTCTCAGAGATGAAACAAATAAGAATCATCTTTACAAATATCATATTGTGTCTGTAGTATAAAAAAATGATAAGAACTGTAAGAGTAATAAAGTCCAAAATGTGTAATTGCTATTGTAAAAAAGAGAGGAAAAGAAAGTTCTCCAAAGGATATAACTGCATGTATGTATAGAATTGATAACCATATTACTAAATTTTTGTTGTATCATTGAGCAGAACTGTTCACAGGCTGTTTGAATGTGCACTTTGTATGCTTTAATTTTGTAACTTGGACAAATTTCTAAAAGGAAAATATGTAATTAATCAACTAGTGATTTCTTACTGTTTATTTTTTTGAGATTCTGTATTATTTCTATCCTTTTTCTGTTTTGCCTTTTTTCTTTAAATAAAATTAAAAATAAATAAAGAAGTAAATAAAAAATTTCTTTCTTCAAAGTATTATTATGCAAGAATTTCACCTCTTTTGTTATGCTGATTGCTAGGTATTTTAATTTTGAAGCACTAGGAAGAAATATTTTCATTCTAATTAGTTCTGACCTTTGTGAGGAATCTGCTGTTTTTTCTCATAGATTTGACCTTACAAGTGATGTGGCGCTTCTCCTAACACCTTATGATATTGTTGCTTTGCTCTGCCTTTTGACTGTAGTGTGTTACAGGGAGATTTTTTTCTGAGTTTGTCTATGTATAGTTCTAAATGCCTTTTTGTCTTGCTTCTAAATTTTAGGAAATTTTCTGCTGTAATTTCATTCTGATGTAATCTGGATTTCAGTAGTGTCTGCAGTAATTTCATATTTTTATTTTCAGTTTTCTTAATCCATTGTCCTTTATTTCAACCCCTTTTCCTAGGCCAACAGACTTTAATTTCTTTACTTCAGATTTATACTGAAATTCTTCTGTATTTGGGTTGCTGTTTTTTTTTTTCTTCTTTTCCTATCCTTACTCTATATTCTAATAATTCTCCCCTATTTATGGCACCAGATATTTGTCTCATGTTTGACTTTCTCTGCTGCCTAAGTTTTCAGTAGAGTTTTCTTATTTAATTATTTAATTGATCAATGTTTCCACCTTCAGAATTTCTGCTTGGTTCTTTGCCAAAACTTCTCTTGCTTACTGAAATAATCTTTTAGACTCTGCATTATCTCCTATAGCTATTCAATTGCTTTTCATATCTTATTTGAGCTCATAGGTCAGTTTAGTAGTTCATTCATTCATCTGGTCTTTATTTGTTTGCCATCCTATGGACAAGTTTAATTATCTTATCTGTTTTTTAAATTCTTTTCCTCTGATTTCATCTACTTCCTCAGCTGTGGGACTAGATTTTTCAGAGTTAAGTATATGTGCAGGCATCTTGCTGCCTTGCTTTCTCTCTTGAAGTTTGGACTAATCTCCTCCAGGAAGAAGCACTGTGTTTCTAAGTTCATAGTAGGGACTAAGAGTTGGTGATTCAGGTACCAAGGCCTATGACTAACGTGTACTTAGAAAGAGTTCTACTGAGTAGTAAAATGTTAAATTTCCTGAAAATTTAAAGAACCTTTTTTAAAAATGTGAGACACACTCCAAAGGATTCTCCACACTGGATATTGTTAACTTGTCATAGATCTTAATTTTCACTCTGGACAGGAGTAAATCGAACAAAAATTATTTTTACTGTGGTTAAGAACTAAAATTTTTCCATTTCTAATGTGACAGGCAAGATGATAATCTGGATATTCTATGAAGGAAGCTGCCTATCATAATTGTGCTGTTTTTTGAATTTCACATATATGAAGTTTTCATGGTATGTCACAATAACTTTTTTTAAAAAGCTAATTAGCAAGCCAAGGCACAGTGGTGCAACCACATAACTCCAACATTCAAGATGTTTAGTCAGGAGGTTTAGAAGCCAATCTGAGCTACACAGTGAATCTAAGGCCAGCCTGAACTATACAGCAAGACCCTGTCTAAAAAAAAGAAAGAAAGTGATTTTTTTCACAAAAGATCCAACACTTAAGACAAAACTTTCAGTGTAATTTTGCCTTTTAAAATTAATTTTGAAACTCAGACTTCAACATATACCCAGTTATTTAAAATTATATGAGACAATTTCAATTTGAGAACTCATAATTACTGTTTAGTGATTCAAATTTTGAGACTAGTTAATTGTATGAAATTGCTATTGCAGCTTTATTTTCAATAATATATGCCTGTAAACCATTGTCCTCCCCCTTGGTAAAAACTCATTGAGGATAATTGAACGTTTTATCACTGAAATGTCATTAGTTTCTCCTTACACATTTTGTTAGTCTGGTTTTTGTTACTTCTTGGGTTTGATATTGCTCTTGTAAATAGTTGATGCTATGTTAAGTGTTACTTTTCTAATAAAAATTGGGTTACATGCTATAAGAAAGAAAGAAAGAAAGAAAGAAAGAAAGAAAGAAAGAAAGAAAGAAAGAAAGAAAATGTTAATGAGTAATACATGTTAATGATATTATAGTAAGTATATTGGAACAGAGGCAAAAAAAAAAAGATTGCATATGGGTATTGAGGAAAGCTGTTAAACTCCTTTATAAACGGATTCAACTTATGATTTCCTGCAGTCATTAGAATCCCATGTACAGAATCCTAAGAACAAGATTTCCATGACTGTGAGTGTATAAGAAGGAACAGAGAAAAAAGATTCCCCCTCAGATGTGCACAGTTCCTACTCACCAGCATATACTGTAAGTAACTGTCCATGAGAAATGTGACCATGGACAGCAGCACACTCTGACCTACAGTCATGGCCAGTGCCACAGAATCAGCTGAAGAAGCCCTCATCAAAAGGGTAAGTATCATAATGAAGAAAGCCTCCATGGCTGGTTTCAGTCCTTAGCAAGAAAAGAAGGAATTAGCCAGCTGCATACATTGTCACACATTTGTGATGGGTTACTGGGCAAATATCATTACAATGTTTTGAGAAACTAATATCAAAAATGAAACAAGTAATCAACTAACCAGGTATCCAAGCTCACCAATTTTATCATTCCCTACGTAAATGTAGAAACCTAACACAAAATCGTCTATTCACATTTATTCAAAAGATACTTTTCCACATAGCATATGTGATAAATATACATAACTATGAGTAATTTCTGATTCCTGGGATAGAGAGGAAATAATACAACCAGTCAGGATTCTGTTGTCTTCTTTTACAAGAAACTTGTCAATGACACATTCATTTAAGCAGATATTTCTACAGTATCTATTGCTTCTATAACTGCATGGGTATTGAAACTAGATCAGAATTATAGTACCTCAGAGATGTTTTAATATATTTAGAAAAGGAGACTACTTCATAATTTAAGTCTCCAGTGACAAAGCACCAAATAAGTCTTCAAGGGAGAACAGGGAGTTGAAGTTTCATAAACTCCTTTGTGAACAATAATGTCCTGGTTCTACAGGTGAAACAGCCTGAAGATTGGGAAATAGGTGGAAACACAGCAGTCAGTATTCTAGGACTTTGTATGATAGCCTTAGTTTTCATGACAAACCTGCTATTAATATAATGAAAGATGTGAGCTCTCTGAGAGTTACCTATTGTCATTTTATGAAATATGTATTTCTAGTGTGTGTTGTTTATATAACAATTCAGAGGCAAACTCTGAATATACTGTGCAAATGATTCTTTTTACATTAATGATACAAATATTTCCTTTAATTCAGTGAACCCAAAGCTCATCTTCTTTCTCTCATTGGACAATGGGAGAGGCAGAGAATATATATGTATATTGAAATTTTGATAACTGAATTTACATATGTGTGTAAATCTTTATAACTCTATTTATGTAATCAGATATACAGATAAGTAGATATGGGTTTACAAATATAGATGGACATGTTTAAATTATTAAGTAACTAAATTTTATTTTTATTTAAACATATATGTTGAAAGACAAAAATACAAGTAATTATGCAATATATGAACCAACTTTTGCAAAAGATTTCAAAAAATCTTTAAAATACTTTGCATGTAGGCTTCCGGGAGAACATGGTGGACAGATAACAGCAGCTATGGAGGCTCTCTGAAAGACTCGGCTCAGAACTCAGGAATGGTGCACAGTAAGGAGACATAAGCAGGTGGATATATGCTCTGCTGACCCAGGAACGAACTGGGATGAGAGAAACCAACTTGGAATGCAGTCCTGGTGCTAGAACAGGAACAGAGGGGCCTCATTAGAACCATGATTTGGGTTTCCCACCACGCGGCAACTGCATCTACATCCGCTGGGCAAGGAGAGAGATGCGCGGAAGCTCTGAGAATGGGAATCAGCGAACGGAGTCGAAAACAGGACGGGCGGGGAGCCGTGCACTGACTTGTGGTGAGGTGAGTGAGAGAAACTGACACTCTACCACAGTTTGACTCCAGCAGAGGACAATCTGGGACTGCGCAGACTTGTGGGAGTGGGGCTCTGCAGCGAATCCAGCCATGTATCCCCCTCTCAAGCGGGATTGGTGAGAAGTTCTTAGCCTATGTGACGCTGCTGGCGGACCCAGTAGGCTAGCCCAACCCAGATCCCAGAGCCTGAGGGTGGGCTGGAGGGGCGGGCCCCACGTAGACTGCCTGGTCTACAACTTCCTGGTGTGCTGCGGTGGGCGGGAACACCTAGCCGGCACAATTCGATCAGGCTGTGGCTGACAGGGAGGGAAGCTGGGCCTCCTATATACACTTGCGTATACAAGGAACAAAGACTATGGGAAGAGGCAGCAAAAAGAAAGGCTCCTCGACCCCTAATCCTGAGAAACAGGTAATAGCGGACACCGCACCAATAGACATAAAGTGCCATCTAGAGAGCCTCATAGATCAGTTCAGGAATGAAGTTATTAATGACCTGAAGCTAGAAGTAAGCAGAATAGTTAGAGAAATGCTAAGCACCACCCAAGAAAAACGGATGGTGGAATGGAAGAACAGAAAAAGAGGGGAGAATTGTTTGATGGAGAAAATAGAGAAAGCATAGAATACATGAAGCAGGTTCAAAGGGACTACCAGGAAACTAAAAACTCTATCAAAAACTGGCATAACAGCTTGAAAGAAACTAAGGACAGACTATCTGAACTGCAGGGCAGATTTGTAATATGGGAGAATGAAATGAAAAACTTCTTAAAAATAACAAAGAAACAAACAGCAATAATACAAAGACAAGATGATAAGAGGATCCACAACTTAAGAATTAAGAACATAAAAGAAGAAGTAGGGACACAAACAAATGAACTACAAAAGCTACTCACAGAAATAATCCAGGAGAATTTTCCTAATTTAGCAAAAGGTAAAGACACTCAGATGTATGAGGCATACAGGACCCCAGCCACCTACAACCCAAACAGAGCTACACCCAGGCATATAATAATAAAAATTCCAGAAATTCAATACAAGAACAGAATATTAAAAGCTGTCAGAGACAAGAAACAGACCACTTATAAGAGAACACCCATCAGAATTACAGCAGATTTCTCTGCACAAACCATCAAATCACGAAGAGAGTGGGGGGAAATAATTCAAGCATTGAAAGATAATAATCTCCAGCCAAGATTGAGATATCCTGCACAACTGTCCCTGGAAATTGATGGAAAAACAGGTGCTTCCAGGATAAAGAGGAACTGGGGGAATTTGCAACCACCAATTCAACTCTACAGAGAGTATTGCAGGATATTCTTAAAAAAAAAAAAATACAAAGAATCCAGAAATAGTGGCGGGGAGGCCACAATGAATGGAGCAGAGAACAAAATGAAGAAGACAAACTGACAACTAATGACAGAAAAAGAGCTCAACAGAAATGAGGCAGAGAAGATTGGATGATAGGAACAGCTATTTTGGAGAAAATGACGTCTTAATAGGTAATACTGATTTAGCATCATCTTGTTTTGAAGTCTCACCAAGCTTTTGTTCTGTCTCCACTGGTCTAAACAGGTTGTATCTTATTGAATTTTATTATGTACGATAGTATAAGCAAAAACTTTTAAAGACAAGGAGATTATACAGAAACCATTGTTCATTTTCTGTTAGTTGATTCTAAATACCCTGTAATGCTGTCATTCTCTTAAATGGTTTTACATTGTTTTGATATATTTAATGCTATAGTATACGAAGTTGTACTCAAGGATTTCAAGGAAAGAGACAATATGGTAACTACTTTTATGTCAGGATTATCTTGTGGTGAAACGCTATTCTGCATAAATGGTTATGTTTTGATCTGCGCTGTTTTGCTGTTATGCCCTCTTTTATCTCAATCTCCACTCCATTATTTACATTTTTATTTTTATCCTTTTAATTAAGGATAATTAACTTTGACTTTCCATTATCTTGATTTAAAGCCCTGTATTACTCTCACCATCTTGTTTTTGACTGATGTCCCCCTATTCTGTTTTGCTGGATAGTACCAGGTTCTAAAGTTTAGGCAACAGCTGTGAAGATAGTGAGATTCATTATGACGCCCATTCTCAATGACTTTTATCTACTTTTGAAGACCTACAATGTCTCCAATGTTTTGGTTTTGTCGATTTTGTTCTTTACTGTTTTGTTCAATTTTATTATAACTGATAATATAGGCAATTCTATTAGAGATAGCGGGAGGCATTATGGTAACCATTATTGATCACTTTGTATTATGCTTTTACATTATCTATTATGTCCACCCTTTTGATTTGATTGACTCTGTTCTGTTATGTCACATTTGGTTCTACTCCCTTCCAAAAAAGTAGTAAGAACTGTGGGAATAACAAAACCCAAAATGTGTAATTGTCATTGTACAAAAGAGAGGAAAACAAAGTGCTCTAAATGATATAACTGCATTTATATTTAAGTGTATAAGATAGAAAATGATGTCACTGAATTTTATTGGATCATTGAACAGAACTGTTTGCAGTATCATTGTTGGAATGTCCACTTTACAAGCTTTAATTTTGTGACTTGAACAATTATTTCTAAGATGACAATATGTAATCCATTAACTAGTGATTTCCTACTGTTTATTTTTTTTCTGTAAATCTGTATAACTTGTACCCTTTCTCTGCTTTTTTTCTCCTTAAATAAAATTTAAAAAAAATACTTTGCATGTTACAGTATGAGTCAAAAAGTTGTTTTTCATAAAATATATTTCTACAAATATTTTAAAATTTTAAGTGGAAAAAAGTCTTGTGAGTAACATACACATTGAATGAGAATTTTAGAGTTTGCATGCATGGTAGTTACAGTCTTCCATAGCTTGTGGCTTGGTCTATAGACTTGAGAATCAGAAATGCACTGACAGATGAAAATTGGCTGCACCTAGCAGGTAAAGTGGCTAATGACACAGCCACTTTGCCTACCATGATGTATAGTAAACAATTAAAGATAAAAGTTTGCAACAACCTCCTGGGTATCAAATCCCATAACATTTTTCCAAGGAAATAAGATGACAAATAAAATGATCACTTATATACTCATATCTATGGAATACAAACACAGATTACACATTTTGATAGTTGAATTAAGCATATAGTGGTATATAAAGTACTTTATGGATTTCTGCTGCCACATGTGTAATGTGAGAGCTTCTCATATCCTTCATGTTCCCTCCAACTGTAAATGCTCTCAGATGCCAGCATTTCTGCATATCAGCCACAAAAACCTGACTGGGATCCTCTCATGTGATCCTTTCCTGTTGTCATCCACACTGTGCTCAAAACCCTGCACCTTGTGCACAGAGTCTGTGTCACTTCACTCTCCTCAGAAACTGCTTCTCTGATGCTGTCACTCAGTGAAGAACAGTGCTTGATTCACTATTCTCAGTGGGCATGAGGACTGTTTTTGCTTCACTTCTGATTATGAAGAAGGTGACATTATTATCCTTGAAGAATTCACATGTAGCTTCAGATCACTAATCTGTTTTTACTTCTACTACACTCATGGTTTAAAAATAGACTTCTTTTAGAGATTATCTCTCTAACATACACAGTCATGTTAACCATCAGATCCTAATCTTTCCTCATCCTGATGTATCTTTTATATTTCTCAACTCTTCCACTACTCTCTTCATTCCTTCCCTCTCTAATGATTCCTTTCCTTGGCATGTAAGGAGGCAAATCTCTTCCACCTTTCAAAAACACAAGAAACAAAATCATTCTCCTCTTTAGAGTAAAATACCCTTTTGGCTCTTTTACTCATCCACACAACTCTGGTTTAACATGGTCACATTCCTTGTCATATTTACTTTCCAACTCCAGTTTAGTGATGGTCCCACTTCTTTGGCTTGAGCAAGTCCCTCAACCCCAACCAAAGACTCATTAGGCCCTTTGCACTACTTCCTCCACAACATTGGAATTTGGTGAATAAAATCTAAATGTTAATTTAAAATTACATGTTATAAATGAAATATACTTACAATGTAGAATTGAGAGCTTAATGATTAAGGAAAACTTAAACACTAGAAATGTCCAGCATCACAATATTAACCTTATTCTGGATGTAACCATTTTCCAACATCCTCTGATGGCCCTTCCCAAACTAGAGCCCTACTCACATAAAGAGCTTCTTCTCTCTAAGAAACAGCTGTACTGCAGACCAGTAGCTATACCAAAGGGAGACCATCAACACATAGAGCAACCAGACTCTGCTAGATAGAGTATAAATGGAAATACCTAGTAATTTGAACACCTTCAGGTCAGTTTTCTGCTCACAGAACTTCCAAGAAATGATGTCATATTCAACTGACAGAGATAAAGATAGAATACAGAACTGCTCTGAGAGAAATGGAGAGGGAGAGAGATCAAAAGGGCAGAGTTGAAGCAAACACTTGAAAATATATTTTCCTTCAGCTGAGGCTATAACATTTTCACAAGAGAAATGTTGCACTTTTAGGTTTTGGTGTACTTCCTACATGAAAGTTTTCTGTATTTATTAAGGCCCTGACATTTTTCTAAAAGTTTATTTACTGATGGAAGGTTGTACAACGGCTCCATCTTTTCAACATGTTCACAGGATATTTTACTTATGGAATGTAAAATTTGAATCACAAGCTTTTGTGAATATTATCTATAACTAGTCATTAGAAAGCAAAGGAAAAATAACATCATGTGTTCTTTGATTTTCAGTTAGGAAAAAAACACCATTCTTGTGTCCTGCTGATTGCTAATTTTCTGATAACACAGTGTATTATTACTAAGTCTCAACAGGCATAAATTCAAAGACAAGTTAAAACTGGGCTCAAGTTAAAACCTTGAGGACATATGTGTAGTGAAATGTCACACACGTGCACACACACATGCACACCACACACTTTCTAGTTCCTTACAAATAAGGTGCCCTGGTTAGTCAAATTCTGAGACAGAAAGAGAACTGTGTTAATCAATAGTTTGGTTTGATTTGCATAGGGAATTACTATTCTAGGTTTGGAGATTCTTTCTGTTAAGACAAAATGCAGTTGTGGAACTTGATGCTGGTGAGATCTGTAAGTGTGTATGTACGTCTTGTTACTGAACTGTACATTTATAATAGGTCAAACTGAAAATATGTGTTGTGCATACATTAAAACCACACACATACATATGTGGTGAAGAAAATAAAGGCTGTTACTCAGTTTTCATACAATTCACCTCACTACAGTACTATAATAAAATACTGTACTTGTTTTACACTAAAATTTGTAATAGATATCCCTAAACTACAAAGTGATAAGCTTTCCCACAATCGAGAGATAAAATTACTTGCCTATTCTGTATTGCAGCACAATCATTTTTTATCACAAGGAAAAAAACACCTATAAGCAGTCCCTTTATAATTGTCATAAAGATCTTTAGGAAAAGAAAAATAGAAAAGGAAGGAGTTTAGAAAACATTTTACACAGTATTGCTATTAGATTCAATATAGTTTACATAGATAAAGCTATCACCATTCAACAAAAGACTTTAAAAGTCATGGCCAAAGTTCCATGGAGAATATAAAGTATACTTCACTAAACTATTTCTTATATTAAAGTCAAAATTAATGAGTTGTGTGAGGAGCTAACAGGATAACAGAGGAGATGATTGGGAAAGCTATAGTTCCTCCCAGAGTCCTGCCAGGCGCTGCCAGATCAGGGCATGGCTCGGGAGCTTCACTCATGAATGCCATGAAGTGTAAAAGAGCACTGCAGGAACCTGGAGGTGTCCTCATAGGAACAAAATAAAGTCTACATAAGTAAGACTTGTGTGCTGAACCCACCTCTCAGTCTCTGTGCCAGTGGATATAGACAGTTTTATACATCAACAGGTGAAAGTGAAAACAAGGTAAATTTAAAAAGAATTTTAGGTCTATAAATTAGTTTATATGTAAAAGGCTCACTTAGAACATACAAAAATAGATTGTTGATTCTGAGTACCAAAAACAGAATAAAGTTTTAAAATCACACAATGGCATTTTCCACAAAAGTAGCTATGGTTGAATAGAGTGCCAGTTATTCAGTATCTAGGAAGTCTCTGATTACATAGAAAAGGGAATTGTCATTGTAACCAAATATTTCAGTTAGCTTCTTCAAAGCACTAATGGGTTGCCTTCAGTCACCTCCCTCACTGCTTCATGTGAGCCATGTGGTCCAAATGGCCACCAGAACTGCCAGTGCTCTAGTCCTTCGCCCACTCAGTCTATGTGGATTGCTCCCAGGGGAACTACACAAACATCTTCTTTGTTTTTAGGAGAAAAAGTCTTTGAAGGACCAGAAATTAGCAAAGGCTTCAGCACTACTTTAAGATGTAATACAGTGCAGGAACTCTACCTATACTTTCTCATGTGTTGCATAGAAAAATATAAGCAATGATCATCTAAAAAGAAAATACCCTACTATATATCTTGAAGATCTCATAATTGTAAAAATCTCAATAGAATAATAATATCAAGACATAATATAATAAAGGGCTTAAAATTTTAAAAAGATGAAATAGTGAAACTATAATGATTTATAAATATGAGCTTGTAAATACCAATCTATGAAGGATATTGTTTAAATGTTAAACTCCTGAGGTGACCTTACAAAAATTCCCTTGCTAATAAAACAGCAATATGAGGGTTGTTTTATTACCCTAACATATTTTTATTAAACCCTGCATATACTCCTTGTTTCAACGACTAGTTTTCCAAGATAAATATTGGTGGCTTTATCAACATGTACTATGAACATGTGTGCAATATCCTATAGTTCTGCTGATAAAATATTTTATGATATTCATGAAACTAGAGACTTCCTGTCTAGTGTTTTTTTTACGTTCAAACATGATAACTTATCCCAGGTCCTAGTTATTTCATCACTGGATCACATTACCTAACACCCATAACTTAAACACAATACCTAACATACAAAACCCCTCATTGTTTTTAGAGGCTTTAGTCCAGAGTTAGCTGGTTCTAGACAGAAATTATCTGGGAATGGCCTAGGTGGAATAAATATGCTCATGTTATGGCAGACAGAAAGCAGAGAGAGAACAGAGGCATCAGGGAAAGAGATGCATTCTTGCAGATAATGACTCATTGACCCAATGCTAACAGTCCAGATTTCCTAGCATCCAATGAGTTATGTCGTAAATTTCTTCCTAAGTGCATCATCAATCACTTTATAAAAACTTCACTTCTAAATACATGGGACTTTGGGAGGACACAATATCTAAACAATGATACAGCAACAATACTGCTATTATTAATAAGAATGCTTCATATAGATTTCAAGGTTCTTAAACGATTTCAGCCAGTTTACAGATATATTTTCGAACAGTAAATTTCATTAGAGAGTACTGATTTTTTAGTGTAAGTGTTGTATTCATTCTGGCACAAAAGAAGCCTTCAGGCAAACTGAACATTTCACAGTAAAAAAAATGACACTGCCATGATCACTGGGCATCTGGTCTCAGTTCTCTTTTGAAAAAAAAAAGATTTAAAAATGTTAACTTTACAGATATGCCACTGATGACAGTTATTTAACCAAGGTTTCTCATGGAGTGCCCTGAAGGATGTATACAGCTATCACTAACAGTATGAATCCAGAGTCACATGTTGAATATTCTAATGAAAATGATTCACCATATGGGCATCTATTAAGTCTACCATTGTGATCTGACCAGAAAAACCCATGGCACATTAAATCAACAAAAGTTTCTTTAAAAAAATAATCTATTCATGGAAAGATTTCCAAATACAATCATTAGTAAATTGGCAATGCTAAAACACTAAAATATAAAATGAGTCAGAAAAAAAACAGATGTAAGAACATAGATGCAAAATTTATCCATAAGAGTTCATTAATATTTTAAAAGCTGCACATAGAAAAACAGAGAAAAATAAACCTACAGGAAGAAGCATGTATCCCAAGAGTCATTCACCAATGGCCCACTGACCAGGAAGCCAATCATCTATTTGTCCTAGCTGTGAGATAATAGTTTCAACTGAATTTATTAGTAGGATGATAAGATCAAGAATAATATTTCTTACAATATCAAATACTTATGAAATTAAAAATTTTGTATCCATGCTTAAAATTTTATCAACGCCAAGCCTTGTTCTTTTCCTTACATATTAGTTATGTCTGTATTCACAATAAACTGGCAGGATTCACAACCTGAGGAAAAGATCATATAAGATATGCAAAGTCTAATATATTTACTGGGTGACCCCCTTCCTAAAAGGAATTCCTACAGCTCTAATAGGGCTTTTTGAAATGGGAAGGGGATCAACAAAGGAGGATTGTAGGACGGGATAGAAAGACAGTGAAAAATGAGTTGAGTTGTGTAGCATACATGGAAAAACTCCCTACAGGTTATGTGACCATTATGTATTCCAAATATGGTCTGATTATTTTAAAAAATTGGCACATTACATCATGCCAGTGTTCAACAACAGGTAATCAGGTGATATATATATGCCTCATCAAACTTGTTTCCAAATGACATCAAATCTTTTCTCAAAGAAAAATTTACTCTTGACTGATGGGAAACCAAAGCGATTGTTCTTTAGAGGAATGCTAAGTTGTATACAGCAGAAAATTTGACTGCAGTAGAAAGAATGACTCCCACAGTAATTTTGACTTCCCAGTAAGGGAAAATCACAGTCACACATGAAAATTACAGTGTAAATTTTAAGCATTCGGTTGTATGTCATTAGTGGCAAAATGAGCAACCACTTCATACTCAATAGAAACTCATTGACTGATGAAAAAACAGCTCAAGAACAAACAAGCTAAATGATTCTCATATAAAGTATCAAAAAATGAACCAGGATAATTAGTGCTTATGTGCTATCAGGATAACAGAAAACCATCAACATAATAATCACCCAAATCCACAGAACCAGTTTTTTTTGTCCCTGCAGGATGAGGAGGTGGCATAAAACTCAGCTAATTTTTCTGTGTGTGGCTTTTCTTCTTTGCAAAGTTCTTCCATCTTGTTGGTTTAGAGATAAGAGTAGATGAGAAAGATAAACATTTACAGAAAACTATTGGACCCATATTTCCTGTGACCCTTTCTTGGATAATAGCTTATTTCTAAAGATTGAGTACCAAAAAATGTTTGCTTTGTCATTGATTTACACATTAAGAATATATAGCTAGTTGATCTGAATACTGTTATACTGTAATGGACACTATTTTCTACTTGGATTTTAACAATAAAGTTCCTTATTATTTATTTTAACATAAAGATCCTTATTTAACAATAAGAATAAGCATAGTGTGTTTACTTTTTAATGGAAATTCATCTCATAACTGACAATACAATAAGGAGAAAAATTCTCAGAATTTTAACTGAAGAATCATCTTTTATGGTAGACCACTTTTTGGCTGAGTAGTTGGACTCTGCCGGGTGCTGAAGCTATGTACCTGGCTGCTGCGTAACAAGATCATCTAAAACTGCTACTTGACAGTGCTGACTGAGACCAACAGAATAAAACTCAAACACTCATAAAACAAAAGTTATATCACCTAAATGGTGACATCTGAAACATAGCACACTTCACATAAAAGATTATCAGCAAGTATCATGAAAAATAACAGCCAGTAGAAACCACATTCTTTAATTTATATAAAGATAGGGTATCAGAATGGGTTCAGTCACAGCCATTTCATTCTAAGGAGATACTTTTCATGCAATGCTCTAAATATCTGCACTGTAAAATCTCCATATGGACAGGTCAACAGTGAAACCACTGAGAACATTTCTAAACTTCTAAGGCATACCAAGAGAAGCACATAAAAAAATGGCCCAACTTTAAATAGTCACTAAACCAGAATGAAAAAAAAAAAATTTTAGTGAGGTCACCTAATAAAAGGGAAAAACTAAAACTACAGTATTTAGAAACATCATACATGACAGTGGGCTAGAAATTATATATACAGTAAGAGTGCTGGAAGTGTATGTATAAAGCTCACTTTCCCTGTGTCTGCGTGGTTTCCAATTCATACTGCTGCGGAATTCATTCTTCCTAGGGTTCTAACATCTTCAGAGAGATGTAGAATTGTAAAATTAATGATTCACAAAGTGATAAAGCAACTAAAACAAAGGCATGCAATTTCTACCTAAAGTACGTAATACAAGGTAGAAAGTAAACCAACTTAATTTCCAATGCCAATATGGAACATTACACTATCCTACAATGGGACAAAATATACTAAGGTTTAAAAATAAACAAAATACATTTCAGCACCATACCAACTGGAAAGTATCCAATATCTAGGTAATGTGGTAATACAGCATACTGGGTTTTTACAAAAAGTAATAATTGCACCCAAGTACCCTTTATTCTTTCCCTATCATGGCAGCTTTCTAGTTATACATGCTCTTCTCATTTGGTTAACATCTTGTTATACAAAGAGCAATATTCATATCATGACTACAGTTAGCTGAGACAAACGTCCACTCCACTTTTTGTACGCTCCTGGTTTCCAGGATCTTTCTAATCTATTTGGGTTGTACTCTGTATGTGTGTCATAAGCCCTGCAAAGACATCATGACTTCACATTTCACCTGCATCCCACCTATTCTGTTTATCTGGGCTGGTCATAAATTCTAACCAAATGAGTCCTTCTAAAGGGTATCACCAGCCTCTTTCCCTTTTCTGCTGTTTCTTTTAGGGACCTTAAGTCTTCTTGGTGCTTTCAAAATAGTTAGATCTTATTGTACTTTTCTAAGTTTAAATATTGCTCTTCACTGTATCTGTGGTATACCTATTATGATAATCTACATTAAGAATATTTCTTTTCTGTACTTTTTACCATAATCTATTGTATATTCCTCTACAATCAGAGCCATGACCCAGTTTTCAAATGAAGTAAACTCCACATAGGCAAGAAAAGTACACAGATTCTAATTTTTCAGATAGACATCTGCCGGGTTATAACTACAGCACAGATTGGTAGACGTAAGAGCAGCCTCAGGCTGTGAAATCAAGGCCTCTCCTTAAATTTTTTCACTAGAGATGATTTTAGTAAATGGAGAGATGGGCTGTGCCTCAGAATCCCAATGCTGCTGCTTAAGCACATACCTCTTTACACTATTTCCTGAGATTAATTACAAGAGACTACAAATTCTGACAAGAATTCCCAATACACTGTCATATGGTGGCATCAAATTATAAATAGAAAAGTACACAAACTGTAATTTTTAATTTCTCCACGTTACCCTTATATTTCAAATCTCTTCTGTTGATCAGTGATTTTTGTGATGTCTCTTATTTGGCAGAATCATCATAAATCACCTAGTGTTGACCAAGTGACTAGTTTCAAGGCTGCTGACTAGTATAGTTTCAGAATAAGTCCACTGAGCTGCAGCAGTGATTTGCAGGTCCCAACAGAGTGATTTGGACAGAGAGCAAGGTATCTCCTTTATTGAAGATGTTCATGTTCAGTGAGAAGCCTGAGAACTTGAATCAGGAAAAATTCATAAACCAATTGTGTTTTTAGAAGATCAGTCTGGCTGCTACAGTGTGGAGAACTCTGGAGAAATGGAGGCTTACTGTAAGGAAGGGATTGTTAGAAATACTGCAGGAAACCAAAACATCCTGGGCAGGGAGATGAACCTGGGTGACAGCAGGAAGATTATCACCTTTAAGGATGCAGAAGGATAAATTTTGATTTAAATGATGCAGAAAATACTCGTGTATGACAAATTTCCCATCCTCTTTGAGCCTTCATTACACAAAAATATACATGACAGTGGGCTAGAAATTATATATACAGTAAGAGTGCTGGAAGTGTATGTATAAAGCTCACTTTCCCTGTGTCTGCATGGTTTCCAATTCATACTGCTGCGGAATTCATTCTTCCTAGGGTTCTTTTCTGGCCCTTGGCTCAAACACAGTGACTCTGCATCAAAGTCCTCCCTGTTTCTTCAACCTCGCCTTCCTCAGATGTCTCATTTCTGCCATGGATTACTATATCAATAGTCTTTATCAGCCTTTTGCTACTAAAACTGTTGATAGAGGCTGGAGATTTAGCTCAGTGGTACAATACCTGCCTGGCAAGGGCGAGACTTAGTTTGATTCCCAGTACCCTTGCCCACTCACCAAAAAAGAAATCTGGTAATAAATTGTCTGAGGTGACAAACATACTACCCTGAGGAACTATTAAATACTGTATATGTGAATTGAAATGTCACACTAAATATTTTTAATTACTGTGTGCCAATCAAATTTTTACAAGTATGTTAATTCTTCATAGTGATATTTGGAGAATATTCATGGAATATGAGGTCCAACTATCTCTACATACATTTTCCTTTATTACTGACAAAGAAACAATTACCACGCCACATATAGAACCAGAGTCCTGTCATTCTAATGTGTCACAGAATACTTAGGTTAAGAATGATGACAACAGCAGGAGCCCTCTCACAACGCACATGAGACCACGTACTGCTATGTTATGGGGCAGAACTGAAGATGCTCTCCCATTCCATTCTTCAGCCTCCTCTGAATCCCTGTGTGATAGATGCACAAGACAGTTCCCTCAAAAGTAAATCAAGAAAAGCTTCGTTGAATAGCCAACATATTTTTTATTATTATCACCAAGTTCCAAATTATATAACAGGTCTTTTCCTTTTATTTAGGATGTAGACTTGTTAAGCAGAGAAGACCCTCTGATCCAGTCATGCCCATTCTAAATGTACTCCTTCTTGGCATTTTTCCATGCTAGGCAGGAGTTTATCTTCCACTTGTGCTTATGATGACTTCAATTGTTTCATATACACAGTGCAATTACACAATGATATTAAATTCACAAATAATTTTGTGTCCTGTGTGTGGTATTTTAATACTTTATGATTCAAAAGAATGCTTTTAGAGAAATTATTGAATAACATCCAGGGCCTAGAACATAGATGTCTAATGTTTTCCTTTACTATGAATCTGTATATTTTTATGAAGAAGGAGGAGTTTTTCTATTTGTACTAGTATGCAAGACAACAAAACACGCAATATTAAAATTACTGAAAGATTTACAATCTAGTGTTTTTGTCTTTTATGTATTAAGGGTTTAAAATAATATTTTAATAGAAATAAGAAGACAAATATTTATAATAATTATTAAAATTCAACTATCCATAGTAAAATACAAAGAGGAAATGAATAACTGTAGTCAAACAACAATATATGTGGCTAAACCATGTTCTGAGACAAGAAAATATAACTTATCAAATACTAGTTCCTTCAAATACTATTATTACCAAATTTATTCTTCAATGTGATAGTTTTTCTTCTAAGTAAGATTTTACTGATCCTTCCCCAACTCTATTTGTCTTCATATACTTATAGGTCACCCTTACCAACTGATCCAACCCAGAATCAGCTGCATCTTATCATTTCAAGAAACACACACATATATGCACACACACACAGAGAACTGTTTCTATTTCATACTCACTTTCAACGGAGTCTGTGAGGGACCAAAGACTCCTGGTTATCTCTATAGAGCAATGTGCTGCTGTTTTCTAATCAAATGTACAAACAAAACCCACAAGACCTTTCCCTCCACCCAATGGTATTCACTGGGCTCAACAGCAGTTTAGTTTCCCAAGGGCTCTGATCTCCTGACACCAGGGCTCAGAGGCAGAGTGAAAAGAACTGAGTGGTGTCAAGGAAACTTCTAAACAGCACCTGCAGAACAGTTTTCTAATCTAATGACAGGAAACATCTGAGCTGCACTCCAGTATTACTAACGGTTCCCTGTGCTGTGCTTTCTAGGTCGCCCACAAACTTTTGGGTTCACCTAGCCCTCAGGCTTCAGCCTCCCAATTAGCTGGACTGCATCCAGTCTGGGCTTCTCCAGTTGTGCTGCACCCTGAAGACCTCCCCAAGTATCCCATCTGCTCTGGGCTGCCTCCTCCCAAGCCTCCCCTTCTCAGTCTCAGCTTTGGGCCCCCTCAGTCCTCCTACTAGGTCTGTTTGGAGACTGGAGGCAATCAGCAGCTCTTCTTTCCCCTAGGGGGCTGCCGACCCCTCCCCAGCCAGACACTCACTGCTGGGCTAATTTGAGAAGGTACCTGCAGGACTCAGGGCTGCTGGACCTGCCCTGATATAGTGGAAAACAGAGTAAGCAAATCTCACTGGGGGCCTCAGGCCATGGCTGAACGTCCTGTGCTAGCTGGGCGCAGGTGGTGGCCTCACTCTCTAGTCCCAGTAGAGAAATCTGTCTGGGTGATATAAGGGTTGGTTACTGGGGATTTGGGGATGATGAACCACACACTGATTAGGGCCAACACTGACCCTTGGGCATCTGAAGACTCCCCCTGCACCTAGTGACAAACCCATTGCTCCTGCCTGCTGGATTTTTCTAATGCAGAGATCGCTGTCTCCATGGGTTTTCCTGTGCTGATGAGCTCCTCTTCTGCCTCACAGGGATTTGAGCTCTGCCCTGGTCTCAGAGCTGAGTTCTGAGGGCTTAGGGAAGACTCACAGGTTGCCCCATCCAAGGGCCATCCTCCTTTCCTGATCACTGAGCTGAGGGGATATTAGAGGGTTGGTCCCCAAGTCCCAAAATATGAAAAACTGGTTCTACAGGGCTTTGGGCTGGGGCAGAGACAGGGTGGATGTAGTTATGTCCCTGAAAGTCTTCAATATTATTCCTAGCAGGGCTCTAGGAAGCACTTCCCTGTGCTACTCAGGGCTCAGGAGCCTCCAGAAATGACTGTGGGTTCAGGAAAACATCCAGGTATCAGGTCAGACTTTTCCTCTCAGAAATGGTTGCCTATCATACCAGACAAAACTCATTCAAACAGCAGGCTACTTATTTAAATCAATGCGAGGAATTCTTGTTAATTGTTCACTCAGCAAGAAAGGCTCAGCAAAAAGCCTAGAGGAGGAAAGTGATGGTACATAATACTTTATAATTTTGAAAATACTGTACTGTATACTTTTGAAGACCTTTACCATTTGCATCTAATTATTCGTTTAGCTTCAGTTCTGTTCATCCACTGGTAAAGACTCACTTAGAAATAAGTTTTTGCCATGCTTCCTTCTAAGCCACAGTTATGGCAACCCTTTCAGATCATATTCTTAATAGCTGTTTTGATAACAGCAAGCTGGGAGGGAATATTCTAGAGGAAATAAATCTCTTTCTTTCTCTCTGTCTCTCTAATCTCTGTCTCCCTCTCTCTCTCTCTCAGTCTCCCAATATGTAGGGAGAGAACAATGGAAACACAAAGAAAGAACATAAAAAGCAAGGTAAAGCAAAAACAAATTTCAACATACATTTTTGGAATTACATAAAAAATGATAAGGTGGGAATTTTCTCAAAGGTTATAGGCTTGGGTCGAAAGTTCACATCCCAGTACCAAAGGAGGTAAAATATTTTATGTTCATATGGATAAATATAATATATATATATATATATATATATATATATATGCACTACAGAGCAATATCAAAAATGTTTATATAAAAACAGCTGGATGCAATAGCTTGCAAGAAAATTTTACTTTCTTTGTGATAGTAATGTGAATGTCCCCTTTTTTTCTGATTGTAATATGCTATAGTTGCTTTAAGGGACGCAGAAAAGTTTTATAGGCAAAAAAATGGACTTTGTTTAAATGTAAAGAAATGACATAATATTTGTATAAAGAGACACTGCAATGCTCACAGGAACATCCTCAACCAAAATAAAATTAAAACAAAGCAAATTATAGAAAAGACATTCTAATCATATTTTTAGTCTAATTTACAGAATAGTTTAGTTTATGCTTTGCTTATTGCTAGATAAATTTGTATCAGTTCCAGTCTTTACCAAGGTGACCATAAGTTACATCAAATTTTATTTGTTTCCCAAGATTCATCTCACAATGTTCAGGCATCCAGTCACTCAGAGGCCTCTACAGGCATGACTCAATAGTCTGGCTTCTTCTCAAGCTGGCAGTAGATCTTGGCATCATTCGCATGGCGCTGGTTTTACAGACATCCAAAATGCAAGAGTTATGGAGTACTAGAGATTTCCACTCATATTCCAGAAATCATGAGAGCCCAGGTTACCAGGATAAGAGACCCTTACACATCCCATGAGAAGATGGGATGTGAAGGTTTGAGGATGAAGCCAAAGGGTACAGCAGAAGCCCAGGAAGTTAGGATGACAGAAACAGGAAGTATCTGGTGAGGAGTGCCTCAGAAAGAAGTGGCAGCCATCACAAGGAACCTAAAATCGGCAAGATTGTACCACTGGGGCTTGTCAGCCTTTTTGGAGCTCAGATTTCACCACAGCCTGTCCAAGGTGTTAACTATGGAACTACAGGATTTAATGTTTGCCTTTAATGTTTACCCTACTGAGTGTCAGCTTTACTTTGGTTCTCTTTCTTTCTATCCTCCTAACTCTGTCTTTTGGAATGGCAGTGTTTTCCCTGTGCCACTGTATGTTTGAAGTGTTTAACATTATTTTTATTATTATTGGGCTGACAGATCATAGTTTGCTTTAAATCTCAAATGAAACTTGAGATTTGGACTGGCTGAAACTATGTTAAAACTATTAAGACTTTGGCAGTGTTAAAGACCAATGAAATATATTGTGTGTAATGAAACTGACATGAGATTTTTGAGGAAACAGGAAGAAATTTAAGGTTTAGATCTTAAATCTCCTCCTCTCCTCATAGATCTTAAATCTCTCCCAAAATCTCCTCATTAAATGTGCGACCTTGTCAGAAAGAGAATAATCTGGGAGTCTATCTGTCTTCCTGCATCTCTATTTATCTCTCTGCTTCCTGGCTACCACAAGTGAGCACCTTTGTCACTCGATGTGTCCTGTCATCCTGTTTGCCTTGGAACCAGGAAACTATGGACTCGAATGTGAGTAAAATACAAACCTCTCTGTGATAAAGTGTAATTTTGGGGTTTTTTGTACCAGTGTTTTAAAAAGTGACTAAAACAACATACATGTCCAATTATCTCAAAAAGTGCCAAGAATGCAAGTAAATATAAATGAAATGGATAAAAAAAATTAATCTTTAATATTATAGCATATCTAGATGTCCTTCCATAGACTCATGCATTCATAGGTAGGGTTTTGGGGCTGTGACTGGATTAGGGTAAGTGATAATGCTTCATGGATGTGTATTGGATTAGTCAAATGGTTGGTTTCCCACAGCTCTGCTGTCAATGATGAGGCAGGACTATTCTCAAGAGGGGATACTTTTCCTGGGTATGGCTGGCCCCAACCAATAGGTTTGTAAGCTAGTATAAAAAAAGAAATGACATGTTATGAATCCTCTCTTCTCTGCCATGCCTCTTTCCCATAATGTCTGCCTTGGAAACGTCCAATTATTCACTGAAACCTCTAGAAAATGTGAACCAGAATATACCTTTTCTCCATTAACTTGTTTAACCTTATAAAATATGTTATTGCTCCTATGCTATGATTATTTTTTGTTATGCATCAAGGATATGTGTTCATATCCTTGTAGTAAGATGGTGCATCTGGTTACATTTCTTTTTGCTTGATTGTTTGTTTTGCCATATTAACTAGGAGATTTTTTTAAACCTCTGTTTTTCCATATAAATATTAGGACAAATATGATGAATTCCTGAAAAAATAAAGAAGAAAAAGCATCGGTGAAATTTATTTATAACATGTTACATTTGTGGGTTGGGTGAGTATGAATATCTTTACCATATTAGAAACATGGATACTCTTCATTTATTAAGATATTTATTTCTATCCATCAAGTATTTCTTTAAGATTTTGTGCATCCATTAATACGAAAAGTTTTATTGCAGCTATGATTTAATTTGTATTTTATAGTTTGTTGCTTTGATGAACATAATCATGTCTTTTAGCATATGTGATAGTTATAAATCACAATTACAAAGGAACATTACTAATTACACAGAATAATCTTACTCTATGCACTGTTGGGTTTTATACAGGCTCTGAAACTGTGCTAATTGCCTGGATTACTGGAAAAGTTTCTTCCATAAATAAGAATGGTAGTATGGAGTGGATTAGCATAGTAGACAGTCTCACATCTGTCTTTAAAGAGAATGTATTTCAGTTTTGTGCTCCTCTAAAAAAAGCCTGTATTCAGGTAGTTTTTCTGGAAGCTATACTAAAAAATGAGTATACGAAACAGTGCGAAGAAGAAAATAGAAACACATCACAAATGTTGCCCATATTGCCTCTGCAGGCAACAGAGACTTAGTCTCCTCTGACATCAGCAATGAATGCATCATATGACTGTCACAAAAATATGATGTAAGGATTTCTCTTTTCCTTGGTTCATGTTTGTTCAGAAATGCTAAGCCCTACACTTCCAGTTTCCTCCTGCAGCCAAAGTGATCTTCTTTCAGCTGTGGAGAAGGTTAGGAGCAGAAAGCAGAAAGATACACGAGACAGAGTTGATGTGGGTGCTCTCAGGATTATCTCAGCTCACTCAGAACTGCCCGGCATGTCTGCAGTTAAAAATGGAGGCACACAGATAGCACATAACATGACACTAAGAGCCCAGGTCAGAGCACTCCTCACATGAATCAGATCCACTTGTGTTGACCTTCAGGCCATTCAGGACCCTTTGAGGAGGAGGCCAGTTGCAATCTCTAGAATACACAGCAAAACTAGATAATGAAACTAGCTAGTGAATCTAGTTAGCTAGTGAAAATAGATAGTCCACTGGTTTTTGCTGGTCATAGGCTACTATTACTATTCTACATTTGTTCTCTATAATTTGCATTTGTGTAATGGCCAGCAATGTTTAACATTTTGGAGCAGAAAATTGGCTTTTGTTATTTCTTATTCTACAAATAGTCTATTCATCTCTCTAATCCATTTTGGATTGGATCTAATTTATTCAGATTTTTAGGTATTTTAGGTATCTGTGTCTTATGTGAGGAATAGCTGGAAATTATTTTCCCATTTTCAAGCTGTGTTTTCATTGTTATTTTTTGTTGTTGCTGCTGTGCAGAAGCTTTAGTATGGTATCATCTCATCAGCTGATTTTGAGTACTCCTTCCTGTGCAACCAGTCCATTGATTTCTAATCTGATATTCATAATTCCTACCTTATACTGCTGTTGGTTTGAAATGTTCTGGTTTTCATAGGTTTTTGAGATACATATTATGTTATTTATTTGTACTTTCCCTAGTTTCGTGCTGTGTGCATTTACAACTATAAAATTCCATCTTAGTACTACTTTTCATTATGTCTCAAAAGCTTTGGTATGATATAAAACAGTATGTCAAGAACAGTATATCCCTTACAAGAAAAGAGGACTACTGTTTTATCATGAGTTCTCAAAACCATTTTATTTCTGTTTTTTTAATGTAATCCATTATGTAAGAATGGATTACATTCTTTACATTCTTTACATAAGAATTCTTTATATTCCATACATTTCCTTGATTTCTGGATCTTCTGTCACTGATTTCTACTATCCTTAACAATCATCTGATAATATGCATGCTATAATTTCAATTCTTTTATATTTACTTAAGTTTATTTTATTGATCAGCATGCAGTCTATTTTGGAGAAAGTTCTATATGCTTCTAAGAAGAATGAAACTCTGTTTGATAAATTTGCCTGTGTTGTGTGCTGCCATTGTGTGGAGTTGCTTGGTTTTAGGCTGCTGCCTTAACCAGAAAGTAGTGACTATACTACCATTAAGGTAGTGACCAAACCTTGTTGTTTTTTTTTTTTTTTTCTTTTAATGAGTTTTGGCTTAAAATCCTCTTTATCTGAAAATAGGATAGCTACAATGGATTATTTTAGGTTCCCACTGCATTGGGTATTATTTTTCTTTAGTTTATTTTGGGTTAAATATGTCTTTTACATTCCATACCATTGAATTTTCTTTTTGCTTAATCCATTCAAGTAGTTGTGTATTTTGATTAGAGAACTGAGATTACTCATACAAATACTATTGATAGTTGTTGGCTTATTTCTGTCAATTATTGCTTTATTTTTCTGTCACTGATTCCATATCTTTCTGTTTTACCTACCTGCTGCTACAACCTGGAATATTCATTAAAGTAGAACTTTCGTTATTTTTAATTTCATCATATGCTTCTAGAGTACCCTTGAGAATTTTTAAGTGCTGCTCTGGTGGTTATAAATTTCTTTTGGTGTTCTTTATCATGAAAGTATCATGTCTCCATTACTTTGACAGATATTTTGAAAGATATAGAGATTTTATCAGGGATTAGAATACTTCAGTCCAAATTCTTCTGGCCCTTAGATTGTGTGTTGAAGACTTTGCTGTAATTGTGATGTAAATGTGATTCCCTCATAGATAATTTGTTGCTTTTCTCTAAATGTTTAAGCTCCTGTTCTAGTGTGGAACCTCTGGGGTTTTGAATATGAAGGTTATGAAGTTCTTTTATCTTTATGGTCATTTGGGTTCCATATGCCTAATTTATCTATTTGATTCATTCTTTTCCCTTACAAGAAGTTTTATTATTTCAGGTAAACATTTTTCACATCACTTGTTTTGTTCTTTGATTCTTCATTAATACCACTTATATTTAGATTAGCGTTTTTCCCTCATTCAGTAGTTCTTGAATGCATTATTCATGAACTGTTTTAGTTTTTAAGATATCTCTCATTAGTTGGTCAGCAACAATCAACGTGTTTTCTAGATCTGATACTCTGTCATCATGCTGCTCAATTCTGCTCCCATACTTTCAACTAAATTTTCAAAATGAAAAATGTGGAAAGAAAACGGTGGACAGATACTAGGAAGACTTGTATATGGATATGTCAAACACTGAGCCACAATTCTACAATTTCTGGAATGAAAAATATCATGAATCCAGCAATGATAACCTCTTCAAGGAGGCAGTTCTGTAGATGCTGCAATGGGATGAGGCAAAATCCAGATATGTGTCTTAGCAAAGTTCCTCAGTAGATTCTTATGCAAACAATGAAAGTTACTGAACTTCCCCTCGGGGGAGAAAAGATAGCCAGAATGTCCCAGAAATGGTGAAAGAACAAAATATTACCTCAAAAAAAATCTGAGATATTACCATTCCCTAGAAACAGTTAGTACTACCAACCTTAAAAATGATATTTAATATATTTTGTAAAATCAAGTTTTCTTAATCCTAGAGTAACATTGATTTTGTTTTCCAACACATGGGTTAAAAACTGGTGGTCAACTTAACACCAGTTGTATTAAATCAGCATGGTGGTATTGAGTGTAGATGACCCACCTAAGGAAATTTGTCAGCATAAAAAGAGACATGGAGAGGACTAGTAGAGCACCGTGGATTCTCCTAAGTATTGCTGTTTGAGATGTTGGTTCTCCTAGAGGAGCTTGTCATGGCTAGATTCCCCAATGTAAATTCAGCCATTATCATCAGAGGAGCTCAGCACCCTGTTGGTGAGAGTGGCTGTGGTTTACTCTTATGGATTAAAAACTGGTGGTCAACTTAACACCAAGTGAATTAAATCAATATGATGCTGAGTATAGATGGTCCAACTGGGGAAAGTTGCCAGCATAAATAGAGACATGGAGAAGAAGAGCTAGGCACTGTGGATTCTCCTAAGTATTGCTGATTCAAGCCATTGGTTTTCCTGGAAGAGTTTGTCATGGCTAGCTTCCTTGTTATGAATTTTGCCATTATCATTTGAGACTGTTGTTTGAGACCTTGTTGGTATGAGTGGATATGGTTAACTTTGGAGAAGCTCTTCTCCTTACATTGAGCATTGCTTCCTTGTTCCATTGGGGAAGATGTGTGATGTTTAATCTTCAGGAGAAGCTTGCTTGCTGGGTTTCTGACGTACTCCACTGTTCTCATTTTCAGAGGAGCTTGGGACCTCTCTGTCACTGAGAATGGCTCTGGTACTTTTCAGGGAAGCCCTTGGTCCTTATTTTAAGCATTTCTTGGCTCCATTGTAGAACCTTCAACCTACTTACACAGTTCCTTCATCCCATTGGCACAGACTTTTTGTCTTCCACCCTTGACCTTTGGGACTTCCCAGTAGATCCATAAAACATGTGTGAGTCTTTGTTGTGGGCTCTAGACCTCCAGCTGGACTGATAGGAGACATTATCCTGGGCTCTAGCTATGTCTTCAGCTTGACTCATGCAGTATATTGTAGTAGAACCCAGGCACTTGGCTGAATATTCTGGGTCTTTAGTGTTGTGGACAGATTTCCTATGCTTTCTTGTATTTAACCCTGGATGATCATCATAAAATAATATTACAAAGTCTGTGTCCTGTATGTAATTGTTCTCTTTGGAACTCCTGACTGCAACAGTTAGAGTTAATTCTTCTAATGCATCATGAATACTTTTGTTATTACTAAAATAACAGCATATCAAATATTCATGGAATGTTACAACTGGAGAGGTACCAGGCATTTATTCATTTAAAGGGTGTGGAAACTAATAACAAAGTTATTAGTAGTTTTTCAAAATTTTCTACAATTCCTTCTTAGGGCCAGGGATATAGTTCACTGGGAAAGCACCTGCCAGGCAAGATCAAGATCCTGAGTTTGATTCCTAGTACAAAAAAATAGAATTTCATTTTAATTTTTCAGTTAACACATTAGATTATTTCCTCATTATTTGTTCAGATGAGGTCTTTACACGTTCAAAAAACTCAGTTTGCTCTGATTTTAGTGAATAGTTACAATAAAATAATTATTGTTGGGTGTTTTGCTGGAAGACTGGTAAGTCTCCACCCCACCTTGCACATCATGAGAGGACTCACTGGCAAATCCCTCTAGGCCTACCCGTGCCTTCCCAGTGATTGACTAGCTGCCCACATTCTGCTTGTGTGCTAGAAGGTGTAAATAGCGCTATCCAGCCCACAGAAGATATATCACTTTTCTGGGAGCCTGGTAAGACTCTTCCCTTCATCCCACATCACTGGAGGATACCAGGAGATCCCACTGGGCCTATATGGGTGCACCAAGGTATTGCCTACCTGCCTGCATTCCAACTGGCAGGCCAGAAAGTGCTCACAGCACTATCCAGCCCATGGAAGCTTTGGTGCTTTGCAGGGAGACTGGTAAGACCCTGCCTTGCCTCCCACATCACCAGAGGATGCACAGGGAGGTCCCTTGGGGTTGATCTGGCCCCTGCTCAGTGACTCCCAAGCTGGCCACAGCTGTCGGCATTTGGCCTGGCAAGCCCAAGTGCGTGCAGCACTGTACAGCCCATGGGGAAGCTTTGGCACTTGGCTCCTAGCCTGGTAAGGCCCCACCAAGCAATCCCAAGTGGCTGGAACCATTTGATCTGTTTTAGAAACTTCACTCAACTAGGGAAACTCTCTGCAATAAGAATAGATATTCTCAACCCAAGAAACAAATGAGGACTTGCAATAGGTTTCCCTAAAGGAATACAGAACAGTGTCAAAATGAATGAGCAAAATGCAATCTCAAAACTCCAGTGAATCCCATGAAAGCCTAGGAGTCATGGACATAGAACAAAATGCAGACCATACACCTGAAACTCCTGAAATGATAGCAACTGAAATAAAGAAACTCTGAGAAGGGGCTGGGGATTTAGCTCAGCGGCATAAGCACCTGCCTTGCAAGCAGGCGGTCGTGAGTTCGATCCTTGGTACCGATAAAAATGAAAAAGACAAAAAAAAAAAGAAACTCTGAGAAGCTATAAAAGAACACAGATCAGAAAGTATATCCCATGTAAAATAAGAAATGATAAATATAATGAAAGAAATGCTGAACACATCTAAAAAAAGACAGTTAAAAAAATTAGAGAAACAATGCAAAAAGATAGAATCCCTGGATTAACAATATAAGGAGCATACAGAATGCATGAAACAGATTCAAAGGGATACACAGGGAATCAAAAATTCCATTAAAAGTTGGAAAAACTGCCTCAATAAAAGTGAAGATAAAATTTCAGACCTCAAAAACAAGATTTCAGTAAATCCCCACATCAGGAAAACAGAACAAACACAAATAAACAGCTTGATGTTATACTTCAAACACCTAGAAAAAGAAAAGCAAGTCAAAGCCAAGCCAAAAGAAGGGAGGATATTATAAAGATCAGAGCCAAAATTAAGGCAATAGAGACTAAGAAAACAATACAAAGACTCAATGAATCAGAGTTGATTCTTTGAAAGAATAAATAAAATTTATAATCCTCTAGTCAATCTTATTTTTAAAAGGAAAGAAAAAACTCAATATCATGCCAAAAGGAATGAAAAGGGTGAAATCACTATAGACCCTGTGGAAATACAGAAGTTAAACAATATCTATTTCAAAAACCTCTACTCTGATAGGCTTGATAACACAGAACAAATGGACACATTCCTAGAAGATGTAAAATGGCTGAGTAACCCAACTTCAATTAAGGAAATTGAAAATATCATTAGAAATCTTACCAACAAAGGAAAGCTCACATCCAGATGGACTTACTGCAGAATATTACAAGAAATTCAAAGAAGAGATAATGCTGACACTCCCTCAAACTCTTCAATGAAATTGAAAGGGAAGTGATTTTCCCTAACTCACTTCTGGAAGCGAATATTATGCGAATACCAAACCCAGATAAAGACCCAACAACAACAAAAAAGAACTACAGGCCAATCTCCCTACTGAACAAAGATGCAAAATTTCTCAATAAAATACTGGCAAACATAATGCAACAAATCATCAAGATTATATACCATGATCAAGTGGGATTCATTCCAGGAATGCAGGGATGGTCAACATGTGCAATTCAATAAATGTAAATCACCATATCAATAGAACCAAAAATAAGAATCACATGAATATTTCTAGAGATGCAGAAAAAGCTTTTGACAAGAGCCAATACTCATTTATGGTAAGAACCTTAGAGAAAATTGGAATAGATGGTCTTTACCTCAATATGATAAAAGACATCTATGACAAACCAACAGCCACCATCATATTAAATGGACAAAAACTGAAAGCCTTTACTCTAAAATCAGGGAAAAAAAAAACAAGAATGTCAATTACCACAACTCCTATTCAATATAGTGCTGGAAATACTAGCCAGAGCTATTAGATAACAGAGAGAAATAAATGGTAAGCATAGGAAAAGAAGTTAAACTATCATTATTTGCAGGTGACAGGATACACTACATAGAAGACCCTCAAAACACTATTGAAAGACTCCTAGGAATAATAAATTCAAAATGCAGCTGGATAAAAAGTCAACACTCAAAAATCAATAGCATACACAAACAACAAACTCACCGAGAAATAAGTGAAGCCATGCCCTTCACAATAGCATCCAAAAAAATGAAATTCTTAGGAATCAGTCTAACAAAAGAAATAAAAGATGTATTCAGGTAAAATTATAATACCCTGAAAAAAAGAAATTAAAGAGGATCTCAGAAAATGGAAATACATTCACTGTTTACATATAGGAAGAATAAACATTATGAAAATGGACATTCTCCGAAAATTGTTATACAGATTTAATGCAATCCCAATCAAAATACCGTTAGTGTACTTCACAGACCTAGAGAAATCATTCCTAAAATTCCTCTGGAACCAGAAAAGATCTAGAATAGCAAAGGCAATTAATTCTCAGCAACAAAGGCAAGGCAGGAGGCATCACAATTCCTAACTTGAAGTTATACTACAAAGCTACTGTAATAAAATCAGCATGAGGGTGATATAAAAACAAACCTGAAGATCAATGGAATAGATTAGAAGATACAACTACAACTACAAACACACTCAGACATCTTATCTTTGAGGAAGTGAATGACATGTCCACTTTAAGAAAGATAGTCTCTTTAATAAATGGTGCTGGAAAAACTGGCTCACCAAATGGCAAAAACAAAAACTATATCCAAGCTTTTCACCATTTACTAACCTAAATTCAAAATGGATCAAAGATCTAAATATTAAAACAGAAACACTAAATCTGCTGGAAGACAAAGTATGTAGAAATTTAGAAGACATAGAACTAGGTAGAGAATTCATGAACAAGAATCAAACCACAAGTGAAATACTTCCCAGAATCAATAACTGGGATCACGTCTTATTAAACAGTTTCTGCAGGTTGAAAGAAATCTCCAGCATAGTGAAAAGAAATCCCATAAACTGGGAAAAAATCTTAGTGAACTTCTCCTCAGACAAAGGACATCTGTCTAGAACATATAAAGAATTTTTAAAAAATCAGACCACTGAAATTCAAAGACCCAATCCAACAATGGGCATCTAAGTTGAACACACAGTTCCCAGTTGAAGAAACACAAATGGAAAATAAATACATGAAAAAAAATGTTTATCATCATTAGTCATTAGAGAAATGCAAATTGAAACCACACTGAGATTCCATCTCACTCCAGAAAGAATGGCCAGCATCAAGAAAACTACCAATAACAAATTCTGGAGAGGCTGTGTGGAAAAAGGAACTGTTCTGTTGAAGGGAGTGCAGATTGGTGCAACTACTGTGGAGGTCAGATGGAAGTTCCTCAAGAAGCTGGGATTGGAGTCCCTTTTTGACCCAGCTATTCCACTTCTGGACATATTAGCAGAAGAATTGAAAGTATCATATCACAATGATATATGTACAGCCATGTTTATAGCAGCACAATTTGTAATAGCTAGATCTTGAGCACAGCCTAAATGCCCACTAACTGAGGAATGGATAAAAAAAGATGTAGTACTTTTATACAATGGAGAACTACTCAGCTATAAAGAATGATCACATTGAGATATTTGTACATAAGTGGGTGCAAATTGAGAGCATACTCATAAGTGAAATAAATGAAACTCACATGAGTAAATACCATATTGTCTCCCTAATGTAAGAAATGGTATGAGTCCATAAAATATGAAATCTTCAATAAATACAGTGAAAGGGTAAGAATCTTCTCAAAAGGGAAAACCATAATATCTCTGGGAAAAATCAGGAAAAAGAAAAAATATCTAAATTTGTATAAACACACTTAGGGTAACTAAGATGATTGTGCTACAAATTCTATAAGTTTGTAGAACAAAGCAGTTAATATTCATACAATTGGAACAATTTTGTATGCCTGTGTCAGGAGACCTGAGTAACTCTTGAAGATCACTAAGTAAAATATCAACCTTAATTCTGTCCCTTCCACCGTACTTTGAAGGTCTGTATCATTATGGTTTGGGGCTCTTTGCTATTGTTATTTATTTGGTTTTTTTTGTTTCTGATTTTTCCTGAAGGTATGGACAGCTATTTTGAAGAGAACAAGAGACACTGAGGTAGCCATTGTTGATTTTCCTATTGTCCAATATTGGAGGCCTGTAATGCCCTCATTATTTTGTTCTGACTAGTTTTATACTATTTTACTTTGTATGCATTCATTGTGTGTGAAGATACAGACATCCATTTAGAATAAAAAAAGACACATTAATTACCGTAGATCTCCTGTGGTCTTGCTTTGAAACCTGTGTCACATACATTGTTTTCTTCTGATCTGCTTTATTCTGTTTTGTTAGGTTTAGTTTTAACCTTTTTAAAAAAATAAATTTAAATTTAAAAAAATAATAATTATTATTATTGCTGAACAATAGTGTAATGGTAAGAGACAGATAGACACTGAAAATAAATGGCTATGTATCTTTTTAATGGGAAAGTAATTCACAGTAAATTTAAGAGAAATCTTAAAAACATTTTTTGAACCAGGGATTGAACTCAAGAACTCATGCTAGCCAAGCTGGCATGTATGCCAGTGAGCTAAATCTCTGATCCATTAAACAAGCCTTTTAAATAACAATAATTTTAGGAAAGCAATTATGAAGAATATAATAATCACAGCACCCAAAGCCATGTGATTCTGCCATAAGCCCCAAGGTGAAAGATCAATATCCACACTTCTCAGGAATTCTTCACCAGTACATCTGAAATTTAAGACAAAAAGAATATAACTTCATGGCTTTAACATATATTAAATCAGTATTTCTTTGATAAAGTCTATAGGATAACCAAACACTAATAGTTATCACTTCAATTTATAGTACTTAAAGAGTCATTGAAGAGTGCTTATCATTGCTAAATATTCTCTAGGCCATTAATACTTAAGCATTCCAAAGAGGAGATAAAATACACATCTAAAGAAGAAATTATAAAACAATCTCTTTTGAGCAGTTTTGAGTTTGTCATGGGGAGGTTTGATAGTTAGGCAAAATATATAGTCTCTCCTTTCTGTGAGTCTGAGAACAATAATAGGAGATAGAGTGGGCAGCACCAGCATACAGGGAAAGAACAGTGCCCAACCACAATCTGGGAAATTTTCTTTGCCTTTGACAATGGAAGACACCATGGAACAGAAAGAAACATTCTCTCTTCTCACATTAATTTATGTATGAAGATCAAACATTAAAAACAACATAGAAAAGGAAAACATCATTAAAATTTTACAAGATCTTGTAACTTTTTTAAAGCTATATTTTTGTTTTAATGTCATGATACAGAAATGAGATTTCCTGCTGAATGTATTGAGATGTTTCTTTCTCTAAAGGACACCTCTTTTAGGCCATTGACACACAGACACACTCAAATTTGCAGATTTTCATTTCATAAAAACTTCCAGTGCCAGAGGAAAAAAGTATTGCCAGGATTACCCTGCTGCTCTCATTTTAGCTCCTACCAAGAGTAAGACTTACAACTCCCAGATATTATAAGTCTTTGAGTCACTAGCCAAGAAACTCATTTTAGGAAAAAACTTAAATGAACTATGAAAACATCAAAATGCTCTACAAAGCATAACACAAATGTTTTTCCATATTAATTATATTTACTGCAGAAGAACACTAGTTTTACAGCATGTTCACATGTGTCACTCATAATGATTCACTCACAAAAGGGATAAGTTAGGTGCAGAATGATTTTCTGACTGAAAAGGCTCATATCAGCTGTAAGCCCAAGGGCCTTTCTCCAGAACACCACACAAGGGAACAAACCCATTATGATGCTGGGCACAGACTTACATTACAAAGTTTGGACAGCCACTGATTTCAGTTTCACTGAGTCCTTCACAGAAGTTTTGCCCCAAAAAGTCATTGTGCTGCAAAGCCTAAAACACAATGGGAACTAGAGCAAAGTGAATATTTTTAAATTCTAAACATTTTCTAAGTAATTTATTGCAATCTTGGCCTTGTTTCTCTCTCCTTTCTCTTACTTTCTTCTCTTTCTTTCTTTCTTTCTTTCTTTCTTTCTTTCTTTCTTTCTTTCTTTCTCTCTCTCTTTCTTTCCTTCTGTCTACCTGTATGTCTTTCTTTCTTTCTTTTTCTCTTTTTGTTTGTTTGTTTCTTTCTTTCTACCTTTCTGTCTCTTTCATTCTTTATTTCTTTCTTAAAATATAACATTGACAATCCTTGTCACAGCAAAGCAACTAGGCTTATCTTCCTGGCCTTGAAGAGGCCTGATAGTTGGAGTATTACTTTCAGTTGACCAAGAAGGTGAACACTTGATAGAATAGCTCAGACTGCACCTCTGTCTTTACTCACTTCACTGTATCATAAATTCACAAACACTAATTTTGATATGATAACAGTGCTGTTCAAGGAATAGTGCTGATTTATGGCAATGATATTTGATTCTTGTTTGATTTTATCTAAACTACTTGCAATTATTATACCTAGAAAACCATTTATACTAACAATTTCCTTACTTTATTAAAGAGAATGTTTGAGCTTTTTTCCACTTGTTTCTTCTTTGTGACAGAGTCTAGTTTGAATAACACTTTGGCTATTCTTTTAAGATTATGATACCCAGTATATTAACAGTATGTTATTCTTTAATTATTTTGTTTTATATTTTTCTAAGAAATGTGATTTTTTTTACATCTTATTAGCATCTACTTATATTACAGTAAAATTTAAATAGAAACAATTTTCTTTGCGACTGATTGGCACACTAAAGCAAATGTGACTATGACCATTACATGGCCTTTGGTCTTGTTCTTATTTAAAATGCAAACTGCATTCTAGTCTCCTATCATCACATTTATTTTCTTTATTAATCTCATTTATTTTCATTTTTATTTATTGAACTAAATATTTTTTATTTGGATCAACTGGAAAATTTTTACTATGAGATTTATCACAACTTTTACCTCCCTCAGAGAGTGAAGAGACCTGAGAAAACACCACTCAACACCCTGTTTTGTGCTAACCACTGCTTATAGGGTTTATCAGCCACTACACCTTAAAATGGTGGCCAGGAAAATGAGATGAGAAGGGTTTACTTAGTTTGGTTCCAGTCTGGGACACAGTCACTGAGATGGACAAACACAATTACCTTCATTCCAAAATATGGAATACTGATGTACTGAAGCCATGACAGCTGAGACACACTGATTCCAAAAAAAAGTGCCATCACTGAAAATCTCTACAAAAAAGCAAAAACCATGAATCACAACATGTCTAGGGACTTTAGGAGGGATTCTAGAAAAACTTCTTCAAGAACTCTATAACCTTCATATTGTTACTATGCAAACTGCTTATGTAGTATAGTTTAGATTAAAATGCCAAGAAAATGAAAAAGTACTTATTTGTTAGACATAATATGTGCGTGTGTGGGGGTGGGGAGGAGAGAGAGAGAGAACTTTTTATTACAGTATAGTTTCTGGAAATGAGCTAAAACATAGTAAATTTTTAAAGAAACACTGAGAACATCACTCAACGAACACACAATAATGCAGAAAGTTCTAAAAGAGGTTTACAGATTGAAATTTGGGAGACTTCCCAGGACAGATGGAGCAGCCCCTGCTGAGCATGGATAGCATTCACACCTCAGACGAATAAGTGCTACCCACTGCTCCCTAGAGATCTACCCTTGGCTGTTGTGTAATTTTTGAGGCAAGATAAGTTGAGTCTTTGCATGTGGAAGTAATGAACATGATGGAACAAATCTATTCAGTATCCTTAGGCAAACCCACTGTTAACTTAAAACTCTTGGCAATTCTGAAACAGATCACAACAACCCTATCCATCATATTACCCACTGTATTTCCTTACAAAAATAATGTGTTATTTACAAAGGCTTGCACTTTATTTTCATAGCTTACAGTCAGAAGCAGGCTTACAGTATCCCCAAATCAAGAAGTTATAAGCACAATAATGTGGTGAAACATAGCAGATATTATGGCCAACGTGTACATTTAAACTCTTGCAATTCTGTATCACAATGGCAATGTCAGGAAGGACTGCTCCACAGGAACAAGTGCCATTGTGAGTTTCACATAACAGTTACTCTGATAGGAACAAGTCTACTGAGACATGTTAAAAATATCACTCTTCCTGGTGAGTGCACATATATTTAGACTTCACTTAACCAAATGGTTATGTATAGCAGAGCATTTCTGGGAAGATGTAGTTGTTTGACTGGTTTTAAAGCTGTATATAGACATCCTGACATAACAATCTCTACAAGCATCAAATAAAACAACAAAAACATTTTTATTTAGATACATTTTCTTTAGTGGATCAAAGAGTATAATACTTTCTTACTGACATCCATATTAGTAATTGCCAAATTCAAATGTGGTAGAAAAAACATTTTTCAGAGTTTATGGCAGTGGTGGCAAACCTTTTAGAGCTTTCAATAATTACAGAGTGGCATGAGTGTCACCAGTTCACCAGTACTGACTATGCTAATTATCTATCACTTAATGACATACAGTCTTAATGTAGCAGAAAAGATCTGTGTGCCTTATAAAAGACAAAGCATGGAGTCAGCATCATTTGCAGAGCACAGTGGTTGGGGGACAAGGCCACACAAAGAGATAATCAGCACCTGGAAACCAGCACCATGGGTAGGCCATTGCTCTAGTGGGGACAGCCAGACCCAAACCTCTCTCCTTCACTCAGTGCCATTTGCAGACTGCAGAGGGAGAGAACCAGGCCTCACCAGGAAGGAATGCCTGTTTAGAAATCATATCATTTTCATTGTTTTCTTGGATTGTGTTTTATTTTCTTTTGTTTTGTTTATGTTAAATCTGATGGCATGAGCAACTATTTAAAACATCAAGACATTTTATGGTAGCCATTTTGGATTTACTATTAGCTTATTTTGAAGTCTTTGATTGAATTCATTGTTTTGCTTTTATTATTTCTACTTTATTCTGTTCTATTTAATTTTTACTGTCTGAAAGTATCTGCAGCTATTTTGAAGACAACAAAAGGCACTATGATAACCATTGCTGATTTCATAAGGTTTTGAAGTCATGTATCACTTATATTAGTTTATTTTGATTGGTTTTATTCTGATTTATTTTCCTGGGTTCTATTCTCTTTAAAATAAAGAAAAATAAAAATAAAAAGGAAAGCATTTCTGTTTAATTGATATTGTAAGAGAAAATATTCCATTATTTTCATAACTCACTTATGTGAGTGGAAAACTTAGGTATACGTCAGAACTTCATTACTACTTTTAAACTATATAATCAGATATGTTGACATAGGAGATTGCCTCAAAACCAGAAATAACGTGAATGAGTACTGTGAACTTATGAATATTTGAGTATTTTAAACTAATGGTGTATTAGTCCATGTTAATGTTACATGATGGTGGAGTCATTTTGTAATGTTGATATATGTCTTAAATTATTTCAATTTCCTTATTTTATGGCCCCTTCAGCTTCACTTCTATTCCATTCCAGAACTATTTCTCATGCTTTCCTTTCATTAATTTGTGTATATTTATTTATCTCACAAAAGAGAAAACATGACAGTTAATTCTCTATACTGGCTGATTTCACTTTAACATCCTATTTTTGAGATGAATACACAGTTCTCAGATGAAGAAATACACATGGAAAATAAACACATGAAAAAATGTTCATCATCATTAGTCTTTAAAGAAATGCAAATTAAAGCAACACTGAGATTCCATCTCACTCCAGAAAGAATGACCAAGATCAAAAAAACTACCAACAACAAATGCTGGGAAGGCTATGGGGGAAAAGGAACTCTCCTTGATGGGAGTGTAGACTGGTGCAAAGACTGTGGAAGTCAGTCTGGAGATTCCTCAGAAAACTTGGATTGGAAGTCCCATTTGACCCAGCTATTCCACTTCCAGGCATATTCGCAAAAGAACTGAAAATATCATACCACAGCGATATATATGCACCCATGTTTATTCCAGCACAATGTGTAATAGGCAGATTTTGGAAACAACCTAAGTGTCTATCAACTGAGGAATGGATAAAAAAGTTGTGAGTTTAAGACCATTGCTCCCACAAGTCAAGGCACTTCCCAGCTTCCTGCCACACTTGACTGGCTCTACAGGTTTTGGGTCTGCCTGCGCCACTCCCAGTGACCCTCTCTCAATCTGGAGAACTGGGAGAACTGGGCGGCTGGAAGTGAGGGTCCAAGTCCCACCCCGAGCCCCAGGAGTTTAAGATCATCTCTCCCACTGGTCAAGGACCCTACCAGCTTCCTGCCACACTTGCCCAGCTCCACAGGTTTCGGGCCTGCCTAGGCCATGCAGTGAACTTCTCTCAGTCCAGAGAAATGGGCAGCTGAAGTCCTAGGAGCTGAGGGCATAAAGACGATTTCAAACAGGCCCAAGGGAAGCCTTGGAACAACACGTGAAACAGGGAGATATAGGAAAACGACAAAACAAAAGACTAAAATGCAATCTCAAACCTCCAGCCCATCCCAAGAAAACTTAGGAGCTATATACATAGAAGAAAATATATGCCATACACCTGAAATATCTGAAATAACATCAACTGAAATAAAGAAGCAACTCAAGGAATCTTTAAAGGAATTCAAACCAGAAATCATTTCCAGGTAAAAGAAGAAATGATAAAAGTGATGAAAGAGATGCTGAACACCTCTAAAGAAGACACAGTTAAAAAATTAGAAGAACAAAATAAAAAGAAAGAATCCCTGGATGAACAATATAACAAACAAACACAATACATGAAGCAGATTCAAAGAGACACACAGGAAATCAAACATTCCATTGAAGTTGTCGAAGCCACCTCAATGAAAGTGAAGATAGAATTTCAGACGTCAGAGACAAGATTTCAGCTGGTTAACTGGAAAGGAAAGATGTTTTAAAAATAACAAGGAATCAGAAAATAACAATTCAAGACCTTCAAGATGATGCAAAGAAAAACAACGTAAGATTCGTAGAGATAAAAGAAAAAGAAGGGTACAACACAAAGGATATCAAGAGGATATTTACAGAAGTAATAGATAAAAAATTCCCAAACATGAGAATGGAAACTGACATCAAGATCACTGAAGCATACAGAACTCCAAATAGCCATAACCAAAATAAAACTATATCCAGACATATAATAATCACCACCCCAGAAATCCCACATAAGAACAGAATATTAAAAGCTGTTAGAGACAAAAGACAGATCACCTATAAAGGAAAACCTATCAGAATCACAGCATAATTCTCAGCACAAACAAAAAAGTCAAGAAGAGCATGGAGTGAAGTATTTCAGATCCTAAAGGAAAGTGATTTCCAAACTACACTGATGTACCCTGCAAAGCTGTACTTCAAAATGAATGGAGAAATAAGATACTTCCATGACAAACAACGCCTGAAGGACTTCATGATCACCAAGGCAAGCATGCAAAGTATACTGAAAGACAGTTTAGATACACTTAGGAAACAACCACTAAGCAAAGCAGACAATAAAACAGAATAGAAAGATAAAGATGCAGCAGCAGAAAGATAACATGTCAACAATAAAGCAATATATAACAGTTATAATCATTAATGTAAATGGTCTCAAATCACCAATTAAAAGAAACAGCCTGGCAGAATGGATCAAGTTACAACATTGAACCATATGCTGTCTACAAGAAACCCGTCTAACCCACAAGGAAACTCACAGACTGAAAGTCAGAGAATGGAAAGCAATACTTCATGCAACAGGAACCAAAAAAAAAAAAAAAAAAAAAAAGTGGGAGTAGCTATTCTACTTGAAGACATTGTGAACTTCAAACCAAGAATGATAAGAAGAGATAAAGAAAGTCACTACATACTGGTTAAGGGAAAACTTCAAAAGGAAGAGATAACAATCTTCAATATACATGCACCAAATTTCAGAGAACCCAGTTATAAAAAGCAAGTATTAATAGAAAGGAAAAATCAAATAAGCAATAACACAATTATAACAGGAAACTTTAACACACCATTAACACCAAGGAACAGATCAAGCAGACAGAAAAACCAACAAAGAAATAACAGAACTGAATCACACCTGTGATAGACATACACAGAGTGTTCCATTCAACAAAATCAGAATACACATTCTTCTCAGGCAGTACAGGGGACATTCTGTAAAACAGACCATACACTAGGGAACATATTTCAGTAAATGCAAAAGAATTGAAACTATCCCATGCATCTTATCAGATCATAGCGCCATGAAACCAGAAATTAATGATAAAAGAAACTGCAAAAATGACACAAACACATGGAAATTGAAAAACACACTCTTGAGCAATTAGTGGGTCACAGGGGAAATTAAAGAAGAAATTAAACAATACCTACAAGCAAATGAAAATACAAATACAACGTACTGGAATCTGTGGCAATGAAAGCAGTCCTCAGAGGAAAATATATTGCATTGAGTTCTCACATCAGGAAAACAGAACGAATACAAATAAATAACCTGATGCTACACCTCAAACATCTAGAAAAAGAAGAACAAGTTGAATTCAAAGCCAAAAGAAGGGAGTAAATTATAAAAATCATAGCAGAATTTAATGCAATAGAGACTAAGAAAACAATCCAAAGAATCAATGAATCAAAGAGGTGGTTTTGGAAGAATAAATATCATTGATAAGCCTCTAGCCAACCCTGTTAACAAAAGGAAAGGAAAAGCTCAAATTCATGCAATAAGGAATGAAAAAGGTGAAATCACTGTAGACTCTGTAGAAATACAGATCTTCAACATCTATTTCAAAAATTTCTACTCTCATATGTTTGATAACACAGAAAAAATGGACAAATTCCTAGAAACACATGAAGTACCAAAGCTAGGTCAAGAAGATGTAAAACTGCTGAATAACCCAATTTCTATTAATGAAATTGAAAATGTAATTAAGTCCTTACCTACAAAGAAGAGCCCAGGCCCAGATGGACTCACTGCAGAATTCTACAAGCAATACAAAGAAGACTTAACGCTAACACTCCACAAACTCTTCAGTGAAATTGAAAGGGAAGCAATCCTTCCTAAGTCATTCCTAGAAGCAAATATTACTCTAGTACCAAAACCTGAGAAAGATCCAACTAAAAAGGGGAACTACAGCCAATCTCCCTAATGAACACAGATGCAAAAATCCTCAATAAAATATTGGCAAATAGGATGCAGCAAATCATCAAGAAGATTATATATCATGACCAAGTGCGATTCATCCCAGGCATGCAGGGATGGTTCAACATACGTAATCAATAAATACAATCCACCATATCAATAAAGCCAAAAGTAAGAAGCACATGATCATTTCTATCGATGCAGAAAAAGCTCTTGATAAGGTCCAACATTCATTCGTGATAAAAACCTTACAGAAAATTGGAATAGATTGCCTTCACCTCAATATAATAAAGGCCATCTATGACAAACCAAAAGCCAGTATCATGCTAAATGCCCAAAAACTGAAGGCCTTTACCATAAAATCAGGCACAAGACAAGGATATCCCTTATTGCTGCTCCTATTCAATATAGTACTGGAAATACTAGCCAGAGAAATTAGACAAGAGAGAGAAATAAAGGGGTAAAGATAGGAAAAGAGGAAGTTAAACTATCATTATTTATGGATGACATGATACTCTACATAGAAGACCTCCAAAACTCCATTGAAATTCTCCTAGATATAATAAATAAATTCAGCAATATAGCTGGATACAAAATCAATACTCAAAAATCAATAGCATTCCTATACACTAATAACAAAATCACAGAGAGAGAAATAAGAGAAGTCAAAAGACAATTATAAGCAGCAAAGTCAAGGCAGGAGGCATCACAGTCCCTGACTTGAAGTTATATTACAAAGCAACTGTAGTAAAATCAACACGGTACTGGAATAAAAACAGATCTGAAGATCAATGAAATAGATTAGAAGATACAACCACAGCTAAAAACACACTCAAGCACCTTATCTTTGATAAGGAGCCAAACAAGATCATTGGAAGAAGGACAGTCTCTTTAATAAATGGTGTTGGAAAAACTGGCTCTCCATATGCCGAAAACTAAAACTAGACTCATGCCTGTCACCATGTAATAAATTAAAATCTAAATGGATCAAAGATCTAAACATTAAAACAAAAACACTAAATCTATTGGAAGACAAATTGGTAAATACCTTGAAGACATAGGGGTAGGTAGAGAATTCATGAACAAGAATCAAACCGCATGGGAAATACTTCCCAGAATCAATAGCTGGGATCACATCTTACTAAAACGTCCCTGCATGTCAAAAGAAATCTCCAGCATAATGAAAAGAAAACCCACAAACTGGGAAAAAATCTTAGTGAACTGTCCCTCAGACAAAGGACTTCTGTCTAAAACATATAAAGAATTTTTAAAAATCAAACCCCCAAAATTCAAAGATTCAATCCAAAAATGAGCATCAGAGATGAATACACAGTTCTCAGATGAAGAAATACAAATGGAAAATAAATACATGAAAAAATGTTCATCATCATTTCTCATTAGAGAAATGCATATTACAACCACTGTGAGATTTCATTTTACTCCAGAAAGAATGGGAAGATCAAGAAAACTACCAACAACAAATGCTGGAGAGGATGTGGGGAAAAAGGAACTCTCCTGCACTGTTGGTGGGAGTGTAGACTGGTGCAACTATTGTGAAGGTAAGTGTGGAGATTTCTCAGAAAGCTGGGATTGAAAATCTCATTTGTTACAACTATTCCACTTCTAAGCATATTGCCAGAAGAATTGAAAACATCATACCACATTGATATATGTGCATCCATGTTTATAGCAGCACAATTTGTAATAGCAAGGTCTTGGAAACAACCTCGGTGCTCATCAACTGAGAAATGGATAGAAAGTTGTGGTATTTTTATACAATGGGATACTACTCAGCTATAAAGAATGATCATATTAAGATATTTATAAATAAATGGATACAACTTGAGACCATACTCATAAGCGAAATAAAGCAAACTACATGTATATATCGTATAGTTTCCCTAGTGTAAGAAGTGGTAAGAATACATAAAAATAGGTGGTAATCATAATTCCCCATTATTTTGCTTTGAAGCCTTATAATGTTTTCATTCATTAGTTGGAATGGTTTTATTCTGGGTTGTTTGATTTTATTGTCTGTGCTGATATGAACAGCTACTTTAAAGAAAACAAGGCATTGTAATGGCTAGTGCCGAGTTAACATCATCTTGTTTTGAAGTCTTACCAATCTTTTGTTCTTCTGTCTCCATTGGTTTTATCATGTTGTATCTTATTGGATTTTATTATATGTGATAGTATAAACAAAATTTTTATGGACAAGGAGATAATATAGTAACCATTGTTCATTTTCTGTTAGTTGCTTCTGAGAGTCCTATAATACTTTCACTATCTTGAGTGGTTTTATACTCTTTTGTTATGTTTGATATTATGGTATGTGAAGGCTCAACTATTTCAAAGAAAGAGATATTATGGTAGCTACTGTTAATATCGGGTTGTCTTATGGTGAAGTACTGTGTTGCTTACCATGTTCTTTCTAATCTGCTTTGTTTTGTCCTCTTTTGTCTTAATCTATTTAAAATAAAAAAACCCTTATTTCTAGTTCCATCCATTTGCCTGTAAATGTCTTGATTTCATGCTTCGTGTCTGTGTAGTTTGGGAGATAGTTTGAGTGACTCCCCTTGAATGCAGAACGATTGCCGCAACTTGATTATATAGACACTTATTTCCTTATCTGACTGACATATATAGAGCTGACTATGGTGTTTTTTTTTTTTTTAATTGGCTCTAAGCATTGCAAATAAGGACAGCTGAGGTACTGGTATATAATCTCTAAATCCATCAGACACTCTCAGTTTCCTCTCATAAGGCTCTCTATAAAATATATGAGCACAGTAGGATGGAAGAGCCAGTTAGCTACAGAAATGTCAACTGGGTATGAGCCTCAAGGTAAATAGGTTATGACTACCCAGGGCACAAAAGTTTATGTATAAAAAACCAAAGCAACGGTCTCTTAAAACAATTTAGTTGCCATCTTAATTTAATTATGCAAAGTGATCATTCTGCATATCATTATCTCTGTATTTTGCAAAGATGCTTTTCTCCCCACCTGGCTAGCCAGCTCAAGTTACTGACATATTTCCCACAATCCTCACTATCACTCATCCTCAAGCCACCCCCTTCTTCACAGGATAATAAATTCTGGGAGAGGCCTTGGATCAAGGCCTCTGTCTGCACATCCTCAGGATGATTAGACTTAGGACCCCTTGGCTGCCTGTAACTTGGAATATGTCTTGTGTCTACTCTCGTCATCATTTGCATTGGAGGTGGAGGATTGGAATTAATTTGCTGGGATTCCAATAACATCTCAATGGGATTATAAATATAAATTTTTGGATTATGAGGAAGACTAAAAAAGGGATTATAATACTTAGATGACTGTACATAAAATTTGGGATTACAATAAGCAATAATGAATTTCCCATTTTATATATATATACATATATATATATATATATATATATATGCACCACATTTCCTTAATCCATTCATTTGTTAATGGGTATGTCACAGTTTACGCACTGTGAATTGCACTGATATGAACACCCATGTATCACTATAGTGTGCAGTCCATGATGCTTTCTGGATTACACCCAGGTTATGTTGCTGGCTAAAATGATATTTCAAATGATTTAAGATTCCATTAGCAGCAAATTATAGTGCCATTTATTTTTCTTTTAAGAGAAAATATGTTAATGTATAAGTTGGTTTTTCTAAACTAAAACCTCAGTATTCTGAGTTAATTAAAGTGTCAGCAATCTGAAATACATAAGGTTTGGGATTGCAGTTTGTACACTTAACTGCAGAAGATTCACAGAGGCTGCATTAGCTAACCTTCCTGGCAAAAATGTAGGCACTTTCCTTTTCCTCTGCATCCTTGATCATTTGTGCTTTGTTCTGAGTCTTCTTCTAATGGTTTGAATTTGTGTTTTGTACAGTAGCATATGGTTGTTGTTATTGTTTTCAACTACTGCCTTCTAGTATGATCTGAAATACATGTAATGATGCCTCTGCCATTTCTGTTTTCCCCGAGGACTGCTATGGCTATTTTGATTCTTTTTTTCTCTGAAATGAAATTCACAATTATATTTTCCAGATTTCTGAATAGTATTGCTTTTTGGTAGGATTGAATTTAATATATAGATCTCTTTTATGACCATTTGAAAAAATCTTCCCACCTTTAAACCAAGAACAAGGGATGCCTTTTCATTATCTATTGTCCGCTTCAATTTCTTTCTTCAAAGTGCTATTAGGTAAGGCTTTTAACTCTTTCATTAAATTGATTTCTATGCATTTAAATTTTGAAGCATTAGTGAAGTTATTTTTTCTGAAATCCTTTTTAATGGGTTCACCATTGATGAGCAAGAACACCAATATTTTTGTGTGTATTGATTTTGTATACAACCACTTTTCTAAACTTGTGTGTCAGATCTAAAATACATCTGGTGGAGTTTTAGGGGGTACTGTATGTAAAGAATCATATTGCCTGCCAAAAGTAATAATTTGACTTTGTTTACCTATATATATCTTTTTCTTCCTCTTTACTGATTGTCCTGTCTAAAATTTCAGGCTGTCTACTGAATAGGAGTGTCAGGAGCAGACACTCTTGTCTCCCCAAAGACTTTAAAGGAAATTCTTTTAGTTATTTTCCCCATTTAAGCATGATGTTTATTATGTGTCTGACAAATGTGGCTTTTGTCACTTTATGATAAAGTACTATCATACCCATTTACAATAGAGGACGTAAGGTATGGAAATGAGTGTTGGGTTTTGTTAAAGGCCTTTTCAGCATATATTGAAATCATCATATGATTTTTAGGTTTGAATTTATTTATCTGACGCATTATATTTACTGATTTATGTATGTTCTTGCATTCTTGAGAATTTTGGGGGTGTTTGTTTGTTTGTTTGTTTGTCTGTTTGGTGGGTTTTGGGAATCAAAATCAGAACTTTGTACTTACCAGGGAGGCACTGAACCATTGAGCTATATCCCCAACACAAGTCAACTAGACCTTGATGTAAAATTTATCTAATGTACCATTGAATTTTGTCAATGAGGACCTGAAGATTTTTGCACTTATGTTAATGAAAGATATTAGTCTATGGCTTTTCCATTATTTTGAAGTCACTATCTGGTTTTTATATTAGGGTAATGCTGCTGTCATAGACTCCATTTGAGAAAAAACATGTCTTTTCTATTATATGGGAAAATTAGGGGGCAGTGTTGGGGTTAGTTCATCAGTAAAGGTCTGATATTCAACTACAAACCCATGTGGCCCTAGACTTTTTCCTAACTGGAGTTGTTTAATATAATTTTAAGCTCATCACCTGTTAGCAACATGCTTAAATTTTTGTGTATATATTTTGAGCTCACCTTAGATAATTCATATATATTTAGGAATTTAACCATTTCTGCCAGACTCTCCAAACGATTACAACACAAATTTTGAAAAGACCTTCTGATAATCTTCTGGATTTCAGTTTGCTGTAAATTCAGTCTGCTGTAATTTCAAATTTTTACTTTTAATTTTCTTAATTTGGGCCTCCTCTCCCTTTTCCTAACTTCTGATAAAGGTTTACCAAATTTGTTTGTCATTTCAAAGAAATAAATCTTTGGTTTACAGATTATTTGTATTCTTTTAAACTTAAAATTTTATCAATTCATTCTACAATTCTATCTTTTAGCTTCTTCTATACAATTGGAGTCTGACTTGCCGTTTATTTTCTAGGGACTTGAGAAGTATAATTAGGTTACCTATTGTACCTTGTTCTGTTTGTTTAATGTAGGTATTCATCGCTATAAACATTCTTAGAACTTTCACATATTGTTATCATATATGGAGTTTCCAGAATACTTGGCTACTAGGAACTTTTATATTTCTATGAATTCCTCCTACCTAGAGGAGCTCAGCAGCCAGCAACAATGTCAGTGACCCTTTCCCAATTTGCACTTTCCTGGTGGGCCAATCACAGCCTCAGCAACTGCTCTCCACCTCCTGGAGGAGCTGAAAATTAGTCAAGAGCCTAGATGATTCCTTCCTTTGTCCAAATGAATGTAAAAGGCTGGAAAGAGATATGCGACCCCTCTCCCCACCTGAGGGAACTCAGTAAGCAGGAGAGAGTGTCAGGGAATCCTTTCCCCAGGCAGAGGCAGTAGTGGGTCAGCAGGATTCTCAACAACCCATTCCCTCACTCAGAAGACCTCACTCAGAAGAAGAGTCATATAGGTGACTCCCACCTATATGAACTTGGAAAGCTGCTGACAAGAGCACCAGAGAGGCCACTACCAGTGGGAGGAATCTGGCTGTGCCTGAAAGTCCCCAGTGACACAGTAAGGCCATGTCTGGGACACATCCCATGATCAGGTGGGTCTGGTAGTGTAGAAAAGTCTGAAACTCCAGTAACAGTAAGAACTAAGGTTTGGTTCACATTAATACCCTTAGGCTAATCACTTAGGAAAAACTCAGGACTCACTCAACAGGTTTGCAGGAGAAATTCCGGTAACTCGCCTTCCCCTATACTGTGGGACAGAGCAACTCAGTGAAAGTCAGCCACACACAACGACCCTAAGATACACAATGGGCAGACAAGACTAGTGAAATTGAAAAGATTGAAATATAAATCAAGAAGTGAAAATAACAAAATGAAAAAGGAAAATGCAATCTTAAACCCCCAGCCCATCTGGAACAAGTATAGGTGGCATAAACATGGAAGACACTGAAAGACTCACACCTGAATTTCTGAAAAGATACCAGGTGCAGTAAAGAAACAAATTTACAAGGCTATAGAGAAAATCAGATCAGAAATAATCTGTCAGGTAGCAAAAAGAAATGACAACCTTAATGAAGGAATCTCTCAGTACATCTAGATAAGACACAGATTTAAAAAAAATATACAGCAGCATAGGAACATTATGGAAACCTTGAATGAACAATATAGGAAAAATAGAATGCATGAAACATATTCAAAGAGATATCCAGGAAATTAAAAATTCCACTGAAAGAAGGCAAAACCACTTGAATGAAACTAAAGATAAACTTTCAGTCTTTAAAGACAGGATTGTGGTTAGAGATCACAAAAAGAAAGATCTCTTAAAAATAACAATGGACTATGAAATAACAATTCAAGATCTCCAAGATGATGCAAAGGAAGCAATATAAGAATGACAAGTGTCATGAGCACACAACAGTCAACACAAATGACATTAAAAATCATATTTCAGAGAACAATACTAGAGAACTTCTCTAGTGTGGGAACAAAATCTGATGTTCAGATAAGTGAGGCATATACAACTCCAAACAAACATAATCAAAATAAATCTACACCCAGTCATATCACAATCAAAATCCCAGGCAGTCAACATAAAAAAGAACATTGAAAACTACTAGAGAAAAAGAAACAGATGGCCTATCAAGGAAAGTCAATTAGACTCATGGCTGACTTGTCAGTGCAAACCCTGATGTCAATAGAGTATGGAATAAAGTAATTCAAACACTGAAAAAGAACAACTTCCAACCCAGAATGACATTTTCTGCAAAAATGTCTTTCAAAATAAAAAGAAAAATAAGATACTTCTATGACAAAAAAAAAAACTGAAGAAATTCACATCTGCCAAATTAACCTCTGAAAGAGTACTAAAAGATATTCTAGATAGAGACAAAAATGACCACAATTTCCAGCACAACAATGTAAAGAAATCACCACGTAGAGCAAGCAGTTAAACAGAGGGGCAAAGCAGGGAATGAACAACAGAAAAATAACATGACAAAGATAAATCAATAGCTATCAGTTACAATCATCAATGCCAATGGCTGCAATTCATCTGAGAAAGGAAACAGATTGGCAAAATGAATCAAGAAACAGGATTTAACAATATGCTGTAGACAAGAAACACTTTTACTTGGAAAAAGTCTACTGAAAGTCAAAAGATGGGAAACAATATTCCATGCCATAGGAACCTGGAAAAAAGCACGGGGACATATTCTGTTTGCATACACCATGAGTTTCAAACCAAAACTGATCAAAAGAGATAAAGAAGATCACTACATACTTCTTAGAGGAAAAGTTCAAGAGGAAGAAATAACAATCATAACTCTATATGCACCAAATATAGGAGCAACCAATGATATATGACAAATATTAATATCCCATTAGCACAAAGAGACAGACTAATTGGACAAAAAGTCAGCAGAGAAATAACAGAACTAAATCAAACATGAGAGCAAATGTACTTAGTTGACATTTATTGAGTATTCTACACAAAACATCAAAATACACATTCTTCTTAGCTGCATATGGAATGGTCTCTAAAACAGACTACAAACTGGCCCATAGTACATGCTTAAATAAATGCAAAGGAATTGAAATTATCCGATGCATAGTACTGACCGTAGTACACTGACCATAGTGCAAAGAAACTAGAAGTAAATGGCAAAAGAGAATATGAAAACTACATAAACATACAAAAGTTAAACAACACCCTCCTGAACAAGGGGTCACAAGTGAAAATAAAGAAGAAATTAAACAATATCCACATTAAATGAAAATGTGGATACAACACACAAGTTCTATCCACAAGGATTCAATGAAAGCAAGTGGGATAAAAACCAGGAATGCATGGGTGGTTTAACATCCATGCATGGTTTAACACAAATCAATAAATGTAATTCAGCACATCAAAAGTGTCAAAGACAAAAATCTCATGATTGTCTCAATAAATGCAGAAAAGCTTTTAATAAAGTGCAACAGTTGTTCATAATAAAAACCTTACAGAAACTCAAAATAGATGGCATCTATCTCAATCTGATAGAAACCATCTATGACAAACCAACAGCCAACATTATACTAAATGAAAAAAATGGAAAACTTTCACTCTAATATCAAGAACAAGACAAGGATACCCACTACCACCACTCCTAATCAATATAGTTCTGGAAACATTAGCCAGAGCAATCAGACAAGAGAGAGAAATAAAAGGAATAAGGATAAGAAAAGAAGTTATATTATCACAATTTGCAGGCAACACAAAACTCTATATAGAAGATACTAAAAATTCTACTAAACAATACTAGAGTTAATAAACAAATTCAGCAGTGTAGCTAGATACCAAATCAACACTCAAAAATCAATAGTATTCCTGTACACAGACAACGAACTCACTGAGAGAGAAATTATGGAAATAACACCTTTCACAATAGCATGAAAAACAATGAAATATTTAGGAACCAACCTAATAAAGAATATAAAACACCTATATGCTAAAAACCACAGTACTCTTAAAATGAGATTGAAGAGGATGTCAGACAATGCAAAGATATCCCTTGCTCTTCATTAGGAAGAACCCCAATTGTGGAAATGGCCATTTTCCCAAAACTGTTATAAAGATTTAATGAAATCTCAATCAAAATATCATTGACATACATTACAGATCTAGGAAAAACATTCCTAAAATTCATTTGGAAGCAGAAGAGACTTATAATAGCATGGCAATCCTGGAAACAAAGGCCAGGCAGGAGGCATCACATTCCCTGACTTGTAAATATACTACAAAGCTACAGTGATAAAATCAGCATAGTACTGACAAAAAAGAAAAACCAGCCCTGAGGACCAATGGAGTAGATTAGCAGATGCAAACACAACTACAAGCACACTCAGCCACCTTATCTTTGACAAAGGGACTAAACATGCTCACAGGAAGAAAAATTCCTCTTTAATAAATGGTGCTGGAAAAATTGGCTTCCACATGCTAAAGACTGAAACTAGATCCATGTTTAGTGCATATCTACCATGCACTAAACCAAAGTCAAAGTGAGTCAAAGACCTCAATATTAAAATAGAAAAGGTAGGTAGAAATCTTGAAGATATAGGGCTAGGCAGAGAATTCATAAGCAAAACGTAAACTGCATGAGAAGTACTTCAAAGAATAAACAAATGGGGTCTCATCTTATTAAAAATTTTTTGTACTTCAAAAGAAATCACCGACAAAGTGAAGACAAAAATCACAGAATGGGAAAGAATTTTAGCCAGCTATCCCTCAGACAAAAGGACTTATCTCCAGAACACACAAAGAATTGAAAAATATCAACCCTCCCAAATTCAAACACCCAGTCCAAAAATGGGCATCTGAAATGAACAGGGTATTTCTCAGATGAAGAAATACAAATGGCAAATAAATATATAAAGACATGCTCAACATCACTGGTCATTTGAGAAATGCAAACTAAAACAATGTTGAGATTCCATCTCACTCCAGAAATAATGGCTGATATCAAGAATCATTCTGAAATTCTGTATAACTTGTACCCTTTTTCTGTTTTTTTTTCTTTTTCTCCTTAATAAAATTTTTAAAAAAATAAATCAACCAATATCAAGTGATGGCAGAGCTGTAAGGAGAAAGGAGCACTTTTGCATGGCTGGTGGGAGTATAGACTACTGTAGCCATTGTGGGAATCAGTGTGGGGATTCCTCAAAAAATTAAGATTATAAAGAGTTCTCATTTAATCCAGCTATTCCTCTTTTGAGTATTTTCCCAGAAAAATTGAAAAGGTCATGTCATTATGATACATGTGCACCTATGTTTATAGCAGCACAATTTGTAATAGCTAAGTCTTGGAAACAATCTAAATGCCCATCAACTGCAGAATGGATAGAAAAGATGTGGTATTTTGATACAATAGAATATTATTCAGCTATAAAAAGGATAATCTTGAGGAGTTTATAGGTAAATGGAGGCAACTTGATACCATAATCAAAAGTGAAATAAATCAAACTCACATTTATAAATATCATATTGTCTCCCTCATATAAAAAAATAAAAAACAAAAATGTGAAAGAGTAATAAGATCCAAAATATAGAATAGATATCGTAATAATGAGAGGGAAAAGTAGGTGCTCAAAAGGACGGAATTACTGGGATAGGAGAAAGAAAACAATGAAGGAAAGGATTATATGTGTGTTGGTAAACATGTAAGTATATGTATCTATATATATGCTAGATAGATAGCTATACTACTAATCTTTCTTAGTTCATAAAAATGAATATTTGTGTTGTCATTGTTTGATTCAACAGTTTTGTAGCCTGAACAGATAGTTCTGAGATAACAATATGCAATATATTTACTAGTGTTAATTCCCTAGTTTTTTTTTTTCTTTTTTGAATTTTGTTTCATTTCTATCCTTTTCTTCTGTTTTGCTTTTTAAAATAAAAGACAAAAGAAAAATCAAAAACAATAATTACAAAAGCTAGTCAACAAGCTGGGCATAATGGTACATATTGTGATCTCTGTACTATGGAGGCTGAGGCCCAAGGATATCTGCAAGTTTAAGGACATAGTGGGCTGCATAGTGGGTCCAACTTAGCCTAAACTAGATAGAATGACCTTGTCACAAAACCTACAACAACAAAAGTTAATGAGTAAAGACACGTTACCCAAGTTATAATAACTATCTGAGAACAGAGGCCAAAAATATGTTGAATATGAGTACTGAAGAAAGCTGTTAAATTCCCTTATAAATTTTAATTCAACTTAACAGTTTCCTTAAAGTATCTAAATTCCATGTACAGAATCTTCAAAGCAAGATTTATGTGATGATTACTGTGCAGGAAAAAAGAATGAAAAAATTTCTCTCTCAAGGATGCACAGCTCCTACTTACCAGCATATAGTGAAAATATCTGACCGTGAGAAATGTTGTCATGGGATTCAGCAAATTCTGATCTATTGTTAAGGCCAGTGTCATAAAATCAGCTGAACAAGCCACCATCCAAAGGGTAAGCAACATAATGAAGAAAGCCTTAACTGCTGGATTCAATTCTTGGAAAGAAAAGAAGGTATTAGTCTTGCTGCCTACATTGTTACATATTTGTATCTCTTTATTGTGTAAATAGCATTACAGATTTCTCATAAACTAATAAAAGGATGAGAAAAGTAGCCATTAAACCAGGTATCCTAGCTTGCCAACTTTGCTGTCTCCTGCAAGTAAATGTAGAAACTTAGCATAGACTTTTATTTCACACTTACTCCAAAGGCACTTTTCCATATAGCACCTGTATTTGAGTACAGGCAGTAACTGACAATCTCTGACTTCTAAAATGGAGTGGTAGGGACAATAACTCCTCAGTAGCACATTCACTTAAACAGACATTTCCACAGACATTGTTTGCTATAACTGCATGAGTGTAGAATCCAGGAACAGAATTACATGGTCTCACTGTAGTTTTAGTATCTCCAAAGCAAGAAGACAAAGACCACAAACTACTTTGTAAATAACCATGATCTTTTCAAGTAGTCTAAAGATTAAGAAATAGGTGCAATAATAAGAGCCAGTAGTCTAGGAGTCTGTATGATATTCCTAATGTTTTATGACACATCTCTTATTAATATAATAAAAGACAAACTTTCTTAACTGTTATATCCTTTTTGTCTTAAAAAATATATACTTCTATTGTGTGTGTGTTTGTGCAACGAGTAGCAAACAATGAATATACTGTGCAAGTGAATTTTCATATATTCATGAAATATTTCCATTAACTCAATAAATCCCAAAATCATATTCTTTCTTTCAATGGACAGTGAGAAAGACAGAGAATACATGCATATATTGAAATTTTGATATCTCTCTCACTGTATATGTATATAAATAATTTATATGCATTAGATATATACATACAGATTTATATAAATAAACATTATCATTATTAATTACCTATAAAACTTTATTTTTATGTAGATATATACATATTTTGAGACACATGAAAAAATACAAATAATTATGCAACAAAATATTTGCAACACAGAATCAAAAAAACCTTACAAATGTTTTCTATATTTGAGTATGAGTCACAATAAATGTGGGTCTTAAGAAGATATAATTCTACAGATAGTTTTAAATTTTCAGTTAGAAAAGTCTGCGGAACAGCAGGTAGATTGGGTAGGTATTTAGTAGCATGCATGATTGGTGGTTAGAGGCTTCCCAGCTTGTGACTTTGTCTCCATTCTTGAGAAACATAACTGTACTGAAAATCTTTACCTCCAAAATTAAAGACACAAGCTCTTTGTCTTGATACTTACCTACTATAAGGTATACTACGATAGTAATGATAAAACTTTGCAACAACCTCCTGGGTAGCAAATTACATAACACTTTTTCAAGGAAATATGAAGACTGTCTGTAGTATCCACTCATATGCTCATGCCTATAGAAGACAAAGACAGATTATACATCCTTGATAATTTAATGAGGCATAAACTAATAAGTGAGAGTGTTTCTCTACAGATTTCTGCGGCCACATCATTCATGCTACCCATAACTCTAAGCTCTCAATGGGAACGCTTCTGGATCACAGCCACAGGAGAAACTCACTGAGGTCCTCTCTCATTACAGATCCCTCCTGTGGTCCTGTACACTGTCTTTAGAACCCCATCCCTGTGATGTGCACAGAGTCTGTCACCACACTCTCCTAAGAAACTGTGCATCTCCTCTGATACTCGATCTCTGTGAAGAGCAGCTCTTTAAGCGCTAGTCTCAGTGGACTTGAGGTGTCTCCTGGCCTCACTTCTGATTAGGAAGAAGATAAGATTATTATTCTACAAGACCTCAAGTGCAGCTTCAGATCCCTAGCCTATTTTTACTTCTACCATTCTCATGTGTAAAAGAAATAAAAGACTTTTTCATTTAGCAATTATACTTCTAACCCACCGAGTCCTGTTGCCTGCCTTGTCCTAATCTTTCTTCTGTCTGACATCTTTCTCTCATAATTCTAAACTCCTCCACTACCCTGTTCACTCCCTCACTTTCTGATGATTCCTGTGCTTGCTATGTAAAAAAGGGTAAATCTCTCCCATCTTTAAAAACACAAGAAACAAAATCAGTCTTCTCTTTTCTGTAAAGCAGCTGTTGGCTCTTCCCATACCTCTGCACATTGTGATTTAACTTGCTCACATTCTTTGTCATCTTGACCCTCCAACTGCAACTTGGTGACAGTTCCACTGTTTAGTCTTGTCCAAGCCCATCAAATTAACCAAAGGCTCTTTAGACATTTGTCACTGCTTCTTCTTCACCTTTGACCTTTTCTGAATAAAATCTGAACTTCCAACCCTTATAACTTGGTATCAGGCTCCACAAAAACTCCAATCTCCCTAGTCCTAGGTTGATTTATCTCAATAAATATTTGTAATTTCCATCAAATTTGAAATTTCATTTTATTAATGATAAACATTTATAATTTATAATTGAGAACTAAACAAGTAAATAAGGATAATGTTACAAAACACCACTTATGCCCAGTCATGCTTAGCCATAGTATGGATGTAAAAATTTCCCAACATCCTCCAGAGGCCCTTCCAAGTGTAGAGCCCTACTCACTCAAAGAGCTGCTTCTCCCCCAGAAAGATCTGTACTGCAGACACGTAGGCAAAACAATGGCAGGCTGTCAACACATAGAACATCCAGACTCTGTCAGGATAGAGCAGAAATGAAAACACATCAGTTATTTAAGCATACTTAGGTTAGTTTTCTAATCACAGGACTTGTCAGAAATGGTGTAATGCTTAACTGAGCAAAGAGAAACAAAGAATGAAGAACTACTACAAGAAAAATGAAATGGAGAGAGATCAAAAAGAAAAGTAGAAGCAGACACTAGCTCAAATCCTTCCCATGACCTGGAACTGAGACTGGCAAGAAATATCTTTCCTTTTATCTAAATTTGTCACATTTTTTTACAAGTTAAGTGTTCAATTTGTAGACATTAATATACTTTCTACATGGATTTTTGCTGTATGCTTTGAGGCCCCAAGGTTTTCTAAAATTTCACACGTGTTCTGGACTTTGTACAAGTCCTGAAACTTTTCAGCACGTTCACCAGGTATTATATTCACATGCGCTAGAGTCTGAAATATGGGCTTTTATGGATTTTACCTCTAGCTAATGATTGAAAGAGCAAAGGAGAAGCAGCATCATGTCTTCTTTGATTTTCATATAAACCCAAGCTACCTGTCTCTTGGCCTGCTAATGGCTAAATTTCTGCCTCACACAATGGACTATTCCTTATTCTAGGAAAGAATAAAATTCAAAGACAAGTTAAAACTTTGGTGAAGATTGAGGACACATGGGTGGGAAACACACACACACACACACACCATGTACTATGTAGGTTCATACATATAAGGTTCCCAGGGTAGTCAAATTCAGAGACAGAATGGAGGATTGTATTCATCAGCAGTTTGGATAGGTTTGCATGAGAAATTACTGTTTCACTGGACATGGAGATTCTTTATGCTAAGATAAAAAGCAGAATTGGATGGTCATGATAGCTGTACAAGGTGGATGTACTTGATTCTACTGAACTATGCATTTAAAATAGTTAAAAGTGAAAATAGGTATTGTGAATACATTTAAACCACATACATAGGTATAGGTACAACAAAGAAAATAAACCATTTTATTCAGTATATGCATATCAACTCATCTCACTACAATATAATAATAATATATTGTATTTGTCATACATTAAAATTCTCAATGGGTATCCATAAGCTTAAACAAAGTTCAGCATTTCTCGGAATGAAGAGATAAAATGACTTACCTAGTCTGGATTGTAGAACAATCATTTTTTATCCCAAAGAAAAAGCCAGCTATAAGAAGTCCTTCCATAATAATTGTAATGATCTTTCCAAAAAGAAATATAAAACAAATGATATTCCGTTAGAAGTAAGACTTTAAATATTACTTACTATTAAGATTTACATAGATTTATATGGATATACATATCACCACTGAACTAAAGATATTAAATGACCAAAGTATACTTTATGAACTGTTCCATAAATTAAATTGAAAATTTATCAGTTGTGCGAGGAGCTGTAGGACAACAGAACGATGACTGCAAAAGCTGAAGCTCCTCCCAGTGTCCATCCATGCATTGCCAGATCAGGGCACAGGTCAAGAGCTGCACTCATGAATGCCATGAAATATAAAAGAGGAATGCAGGCACCTAGAAGGGTCCTCCTAGGAAGAAAATAAAGTCTAAATGAAAACAAGCTGTGTGCTTAACTGGTATCTTGTTCTCTTTGCCAGTGGACCTGAATAGTTTTATGTTTCAAGAGGGCAAATCAAAATGAGATGAATTTAAACAGAATTTTAGGGCTATGAAGTAGCTCAGATGAGAGTGCTTGCTTAACATATACAGAAATCTGGCATTGATCCTAGGTATCAAAAACCAAATGAATAATACATTTTTTAAAGCACATAATGGCATTTTAGATAATAAGCAGTTAGGGAGTGAATTGTACCCCACTTATCCCATCTCTAGGAAGTTGATCATTACATAAAAAAGGTAACTATCATTTTAACCAAATCTTTCAGTCAACTGTCCTTAGAACATTGAAGAGATGCCTTTACCCTGCTCTGTTACTTCTTCTCCGTCGACCTGGACTAGTGAGACCCTGCAGTCCCCATGGCCCTAGAAATTATCAGTTCTTGAGTCCTTCACCTACTCAGTCCATGTGGATGGCTCCCAGGGGGACTGTACAAGCATCTCCTTTGTTTTCAGGAGAAAAGGTCCCCACAGGCTCAGCAATTAGCAAAGGCTTCAGCACTACTTTATGATATAATATAATGGAGGAAATCTAATTAATGTTTATTCATTGATTATGTTAAAAAATATGACAAATGATCATCTAAAAATGAAAATGTCCCCCCATCTATCTTGGAAATATCCTAATTGTAAGAAATCCAAATACCATGGCAGTATCAAAACATGAAATAATTTACAGAGAATATAAAATGTGAAGTAAGGCTAAGTAGTATGACAGAATAATTGAATTGTAAGACTACCTTTAAAAAATCATAGGCTTTGGGGCTGAGGAGTTAGCTTAGCAGCATAAAAGCCTGCCTGGCAAGTGCTAGGTTGAGTTTGATTCTCAGCACACACACACACACAAAAATCATACTGTGGAGTTCATAGGAAGGACATGATTTAAATGTTATACTCATTTTTAAAAAAACTTAAAAACTTGCATTGCTAATCAAATACTACTATGAGACTGTGTCTATTAACCTGGCATATTTTAATTATATACTGAATACACTAGTTTTCATTTCAGCAGAGCACTATTTAAACATAAATATTGATGGCTTCATCAACATGCAGTGTGCACATTTGTGAAATTTACGAATATTTTATAATATTCATCGAACTAGTCACTTTCCATTCTTTTTTCTTTCATTCAAGCATGATACCTTATCCCATGTCCTAGTTAATTTCTCATTACTGTAATATAATATCTAACACCTACAACTTAAAGGAGAACAGATTAATTTTCACTCATAGATTTTAGAGGTTTCAGTCCACAATTAGCTGGTTCCAAGAAAGAACCTATGTGGGAGAAGAACCAGGGTAGAAGATAGATGCTCAGTATGTTGTATGGGAAGCAGAGAAAGAACAAAATCAGCAAGGAGAGAGATATATTCTTCCAAGTCATGAGCTCAGTGGGCACTGCTAACCAGATCTCCTAGCCCCAAGTGAGCTATGTCATGCAATTTCATCCCAAATCAATCCTCCAACCTCTTTTGAAATCCCACTTCTGAATGCATGTTACTCTGGGATGACATGAGATCTAAACTATGATATACAAACGATATCACTATTATCAACAGGATAGTTCATCATATTTGAAAGTTCTTAAACTATTTTAGTCAGTTTTGAGATATATTGGCAAAAGCATTAATTTTATTAGCAAGCCCTGTTTTATAAGATGCAAATGTGTTATTTATTTTGTTGTTGTAGTTGAAAGAAACCTACAGGAAAACTCAACATTTCACAACAGAAGAAATGACACCACTGTGAGCACTGGGCATCTAGTCTCAGTCCTCTTTTCATAAAAGAGCAGGAGAAACATGATAAAACACTAACTCTCTCAATATGTAACTGTTCAAAGATGTTTAGTCAACGTTTTAGATGGTGAGTTCTGAGTGATGTTTGTGTCCCTGATAGAATAAATTCAGAGTCTAATGCTTTGGATACTAATAGAAAGGACACCCCGTGTCATCATTATGTCTCTGAAGTTGATTTGACTAGAAAAATCCTTGGCACATTAAATGAACAACACTGTCCTTCAACAAATAACCCACCAAAGGCAAAATTTTCCAAATACAACTGTTAGTAAATGGCTACTGCTAAAACCTTCAAATAAGTAACGAAATCACATGTAAACAAAGCTATCACAAAACACATTGTAAGATTTATCCACAGGAACTCATAAATAGAGTAACAATTCCATATACAAAAATAGAGAAATAGGGGCTGGGGAATTAGCTCAGCGGCCTTGTAAGTGCACCAGCCTTGTAAGTGCAAGGTGGTGAGTTCAATCCCCATTACCAATTAAAAAAATAGAAAAATAATAAACATACAAGATAAAGGACCTATCCCAAGCATCAGTAACCAAGGGCTAAATAATCAGAAAGCCAGATATCTATTTGTGTTAAGTTGTGAGATAATAACAGATTTTATGAATTTTAATAATAGGCTGAGGAGACCAAGAATAATACTTTTTACAATATCAAATGTAAATGAAATTGAAAATTCAGTATCCACAACTAAAATTTTTCAGCACATAGTATTGTTTATTCCCTTATATATTAGTTATAACTGTGTTCACAATAAAATATCAGAATTCACAACCTGATAAAAAGACAAGGGAACTTAGGGTGCTGGGAAACCAACCAGCTCGTCTCCCTGGTCAGCGGCTGTGGTGTGGCAGGCTGCAGGCCTTCCAGGGTGAGAACCACCAGCATCTCCTGAGATCTGTGCCAGGTTGGAAAATAAGGTGCTGGGAAACCAAAAAAACCAGCTCGTCTCCCTGTTAAGCAGCCCTCCAGTGGGAGGACCACCAGTGTCTCCTGAGATTTGCAACTGTTGGAACTTAGGGTACTGGGAAACCAAGCAACCAGCTAGCCTCCCTGGTAAGTGGCTGTGGTGTGACAGGCTGTGGCCCTTCCAGGGGGAGAACCACCAGTGTCTCCTGAGATCCACAACATGTTGGAACTTAGGGTGCTGGGAAACCAAGCAACCAACTCACCTCCCTGCCAAGCAATAGTGAGCCTACCGGCCAACGGGCTAAGAGTCAAACATCCCACTTCCCCTCCTCACCACTAGCAAATGGAAACTAGAGATCTGAGCATCTCTTGGGAGGTTGAATATGTGCACTACAGCAAATAAGGGGGATGTATTTCTACCATCTCTTTGAAGGCAAATATTTTTACCACTGTTTTTGCTTTATTCTGATTAATGGTACTGCTCTATTCAATATTCTGTTTTGATAAGTTCTATAATGTTCTGTATTTCATTTCATTTTGCTATACGTGATTGAAAGAAGAACTGTTGTAAAGATAATGAGATATACTGTGATACCTATTACTGTTATCCCAGTAACTTGCTGTGAAGTTCTGTACCAATTTCACTACACTGTCTCAGTTGGCTTTGTTCTGTCTTGTTCTGGTTTTTTTTTTTTAATACATTCAAAATAAAAAATTAAAAAAAAGACAAAATAAGACATGCAAAGCTTAACACACTTAGTATCTGGCCCTCTTCCCAAAAGATTTCTTACTGCACTACTACTATGCCAGCATTTTCTAACCTAAAAGTAGCTTCCAGGCTAAGTTCAGGGAGATACAAGGTTCTGTACTTACTCTAGAGACTGACACTTCTCTGTTCCTTGCTAGGATTCCTTTCATGGAAGTGAGTTCACTGGTGAAACTTGGAAGCTGAACACTCACCTAATATTTGAAGCATAAAGAAGCCTAGAACTACACAACACACGGCCTGATATGTATGACTAAGTATGTTCTAATCATACTGTCCATATCTATCATATATTTGTTTTGGATCAGACACACAGAAATTTCTTTTTGAGCAAACAAGTAAAAACCTTATACAAAAACCCATGAACTTTAATATTTTGTTTTGAAACTCTGTAACATTTTTATTTTCATTCGCTTTTCTAGCATTAAATAACATTTTAAAAAACATAGAAATTTTGAGATTTATTCCTAGGAGAAAAAAAGCCCTGAAAGATCGCAAAATTAGAGAAAACATCACATTGCAGTGATACATGCATATTCACATTTATAGCAGCACAATTCATAGCAGCAATTTGAAAAAATGTCCTATATGTCCATCGAAAGATGAATAAAGATAATGTGGTATTTATATACAATTGAGTACTGCTGAACCATAATAAAGGATAAACTTGGTCATTTGTCAGACAATGGATACAACTTGAGACCACAGTGCTGAGTGAAATAATAAGATGGGAAACTAGAAAACTACATGGCTTGTCTTACATGAGAATCACAAAATATGAATCAAGACAAAAACAGAAGACAGCTAAAGGAAGTAGGGAGAAAGGTCTTTTAAAATGAGAAAGTGATCAGGAGAAAGAACAAGGCAAGAAGGGGAAAGAAAGGGATTGAAAAGGAATTAGGTTGTGTTGCATGCATGTAACAACTCCTAACAAGGAATGTGACCATTATGTACTCCACGCATGGTGTGATTAAAAAAAAAGCTAAGAAAATAAAAGAAAGCGGTACATCATCTCAGTACTTAACAGCCAGTAACTACATTGATACAAATATATCTCATCAAAACTGTTTCCAAATGATATCAAATCCATGCTAAAAGAAAATAATTATTTTTGATTGACAGAACATAAAAGTGCCTGTGCTCTTAGAGGAATGCCAGATTGCAAGGACAAGAAACTTTTTGTGCAAATGAGAGAAAGCCTATAATAAGAATGTCAGCTTGGATGGATAAAAACAATATTCAAATATGAAAACTATAGTGTACATGTCAAGTGCTCTTCAGTAAGTCATTAGTGCCAAAACATGCGATCATTTAATAATCAATAGAAACTTACTGAGTGATAACAAACACAACCACTCAAGAACAACCAACTGAATTGATTCCTTGTAAATTACTGAAAAGTTAACTAAGAAAACTAGAGTTCATGTGCTATCATGATTAAGGATAACAGAAAAAGACAAAAAAAAATATGATAGTAACCAATCTTCATCAACCAAGAAAAAGAAAAGCAAACTTTTGATGAAGAGTTTATTTAGTTTCCCATTTGTTTATAAACAACATATTCTTTAACTATTGATTTCCAAATACTCATATCTCCAAGCACAGAAAAACGATTACTGTACAGGGAGCAGCATGGGGTGTGCAGGCTCCTTCCTCAGGCGGTGCACAGCCCTCACCAACCTCAGCTCAACTCAGGGACACTGGGTTCCCTCACTGCACCATTTCAGCTGCAAACCAAACTCTTCTCCCAGTCTCTGTCCCTCTCCATCCCCTTCTGCAGTTGTCTGCTCAAATTTACAGCACAGTTCATTCTATCACTAGACATGTTCTTTTTATTTTTATTCACTTTTATTTGTTTGTCCTCATAAGAAAATAGTTTCATGAAAGCAGAGTTTTTTATTCTATTCATTGTGTTCTCTATTATATAAGAGTTCCCAAAGTGAAACACATGATCTGGTAGTGATTTTCTGCCATGAATCACTGAAAGAAAGTGGACACCTATTAGAAAAACAAATTAAGCAGTATTCCCTTTAGTTTACACATTTTGAAGCAAAGTCAAACTTCTACTTAGATTACTTAACACAGTTTGCATGAAATATTCTGTGGCATTCTAACAAAAGTTTTCATGAATTAAAATTTTAAATGTGCTTTCTAGTTCCACTGATTGTTTCTATATCCTAGATGAAGTGGGCATGACAAATACATGGAAGGGTGGGTAGCATTTAAACAACCCTAGAGGAGAACAGATTTTCCTCACAAAACTATTTTTCAATACAATAAAATACATTCTCCAGGTTACCTCAAGTATAGAGGTTCGGCGATCACTCACGAAGTTTTTACATGAGCGCCAGCTAATCCACCTGAGTTGATGCCAAAAGGAGGTGGCATATGTGAACTCTTTGAAGGCTGAACTCCTCTGCTGATTATGTGAGAGTTGATCTAGTTCAGATTTTGTATCTCTGTATAAGGATGAGTTAACATAGAATTTAGCTAGCTTTTCTGTGACTGACTCCTCTTTGAAGGAAAACTCTTCAATATTCTCACCTTTGTAATAAAAATGGACAAAGTAAAAATAGTATTAGATAAAAGACATGATTACATATATTTCATTGTAAGTCACTTCTTACAAAACACCTCAGTTCTACAGCACAAGAATAAAAAATTAATAGATTTTCATGGCTACACACACTAAAATGTCATGTTACTACTGCCATAAGCCCATGCATATGGCAAACCAGCTGACCTTTTCCCATTTTAACACTAATTCTTAAGACAAATGCATTATTGCACAGATGTATAATTTTACAGGTCCTTGAGAAACTTAAAAAAACAATTTTCATTTTTAAAAACATAAGATCAAATACTTTCAAAGGCTGAGGCAGGAGGATTCCAGGTCAGAACACAGGCTGAGCAACTTAGCAAGACTATCAACCAGAGAGAAAGAGGCAGACAGACAGAGACACAAAAAGGGTGAGAGAGAGAGAGAGAGACAAAGAGAGAGAGAGAGAAAGAGACAGAGACAGGGACAGACAGAGACAAAGAGACAAAAACAGAGACACAGACAAACAGAAAGGGAGGAGAAAGTAAAAAAGACTGAGGAAACAATGAAATGATTTCAGCATCATTTCCATAAAAATAGTGAGAGACCATACTTTTTATTGTAGAAATTCTTGTAAGAAGCCATAGTAGTTTATAAATGTTCACTTGGAAATTAAATCAAGACCACCAACAGCACTCTTTGAAAACAGTGTATCTCCTGTCCACTATGAGAACACTAACATTAATCTAAGTATTGTGGTCTACACCTGACATCCTGGCACCTATCGAGAAGGAGCAATAACATTGCTAGTTAGACCTCAGCCTGGGTCTTTACTCAAAATAAGCTTCTCAAAGAGTGCAGGGATATACTTCTGTAATGAAAGGTTTAACTAACACAACACGCACTGAGTTCAATCTACTATAACAGAGAGAGAGAGAGAGAGAGAGAGAGAGAGAGAGAGAGAGAGAGAAAATTCATATGAAATCCCAAACTCTTCTTCAAATGAGCTATCACACTGTTAAATCTCAACCACTCCAATTAGGTAAATCTCTGTGAATCTCACAGACCCACATACATTCATGGTCTTCCTCATCTCTGTCTGATTCCATAGCAATTAAGTCTCCACTGATGACATCCAGAAAAAAATCTGCAGGGTTGGTGCAGGGCTCACAGTTGTAACCTATGGAACAAAGAAGGAAACCCAAGAACAAAGCTGATGATCTTGGAAATAAAAAGCATTCATATCAGAGGGTAGGTGAGGTGAAGCATGTGAATATGGAACCTAAAACTTCTCCTTCTCCCTCATCTTTTCTTCTCTGACTCATTTATCCTTTCCTGAATGTATGGAATGTTTCAGTGACTATCTGTATCATATATCTAAAGAAAAAATAGAAGTGCCAGAGTGTATATGCACTCTCTGAATTTCCCCAAGAAAACACTGGAACCACAATTCACATGCCAAAAGTGATGGATTCACCACCCACTAAATGCAGAGGTCTAACTTTTATTTGTATGCTCTCATAACTAAAAATAGCAAAAATCTCCACAGCAGCATTGTCTAGAAATACAATCAACACAGCATACCTGAACTCAGACTTCAGCTTCTTTTGATACAGTCATGTCATCTCAACTTTGCTTGAGATCTGACACTTAAATTCAACTTCCACAGATTCTACAGATTCATACAAAGAATGCTTATTTATTTTTAAATTAAAGAGCGTAAACAAACTCCTTAAGACAGGTGTATAGCACATATTTAAAATGGTATTTAGTGCAGGGGGAACGTCTCTAATCATATGAAAATATCTCAAGAATAATGCAAAGTGCATGTATCATTAAAAATTAAGCCACGTGACTCAAAGAAAGAGGAGGTGCAGGAAAAGAGATTAAGGATGTAGTAAAATGGCAAGCTTGAAGCCAGCCTGGGCAACTTAGTGAGTTAGTGAGACACACTGTCTCAAAATTAAAACTTTAAAATAGGTTACAGATGTAGCACAACATTCAAGCTCTTCCTTCAGTCCTCAGTATCTTGCCCCAAGAAAAAAACCAGTGTATTCAAGTGACATAGTAACAGGCAGTTGGTCCAACACACTAGTTACTAAACTCACAAGAAAAAACACCACACCTGGGAAACAACACAAACACAGACCCAGAAGACAAACTCAGACAGACACACAGGTGCGTAGTTATAGGACAGGAAATGGCAAGAGACAAAAACAACAAACAAGCACTAGGAAATGAAGAAAAGTTCTGGTATTAAACTGACCAGAAATGGTTGAGAGTGATAGAACCCATGGTTTGATTTGTCTATGCAAGATCAAACAGCACTCCAGTCACCACTTCTGAATTCCTCTAGCATTCTTTGCATGAAGCATCTCCTGCATACAGAACTCAACCTTACCAGCTGATGCAAAGTGCTCTATAGCACTCTGCACAGGACCGTGGAATATTAATTTTCCTGCAGCCAATAAGGTGATACTGTCAAATATCTTGAAGACAGAATGCCGAGGCTGACGAATAGAGAAGATGATTGTTCGTCCCTGCTTAGAAATCCTAAATTAAAGAAGAGAAAACAATCAATCATTACACATCCCATCTTTGTACTTCCTGATAAAACATGTTATTCCTGATTGTAGAACATTTGACCCCAGTTTAACTTCATTTTCTCTTAGAAATATTACATTGTACCTCATATCGCTAATTGATACAAATTTTAATGATTTATAGGCAAGGGTTTCTTAAAATATGGTAAATTGATAATATACTAAAATCCTCACTAAAATGTGGATTCTTGAAGTGTTTTCAGACACTGAATTAGATTATAGTGAGCACCAAGACTACAGTTAACAGCCATCCAACTAATCTGACAATGCACTAAGCTTTGTGTTATATGTACTAAGTATTAATCCAATAATTACCTGTTCAATCTTAAATATTCTTGTTTTATGATTATTATTAATTATTATTATTAATTATTCTTCCTTGAGGAATCAACACTATTAAGTATTTTCAACATTTTGCTAGATTCCTAAGAGATAATATCACTTCCATTTTCACAATACTGTTGTAGGACAGTTTGGATATTATTATTTCATTCATTTAAGGTTAAGATCAATAGATCAAGAATCATCAAGATGTCAGTCACATGGGACAAGACTGGCATTAAGTATCAATTTAATTCCATAGTAGAAACATTGCTAACCTACTTCTTTACGGTAACTTATTCTTATGGATAGGAGAAACAATGACATAATTCTCATTGCAAAATAATCATTAAAATATTGTATGAAAGTAATCACTTCATTTTAAGTATTTGTTAAGCACTAACTAGAGCCCAATAGTGTGTCAAACAGAGGACGTTGTTTCAAAGAGGATCAGGCTACAAGATCAATTATTGCAATAATGTGTGCAACAGAAGTGGCTATGTTTCTTTATAAATAAATTCTTTCTCTGCACAGGTTACTAAATGTATTGTGATAATGGGAGCTCCATGCTCACTATCTAATGTCAGATGCAACCTAGAAAGAGCAAAGACAAACAATACCATTCAACTTTTAGATTTCAATTTTAAATACCACTATGAGTTCACAGATATTTAATACACATGTACTAAGAACTACCACAATCATTATAGATATATCCTAAAGTATTTCTCTCTATTAGAAATACACAGAGAAAGAGAGAGCATTGTTTAATGATAGAGCACTTTGGGACATTCAGATACTGAACACCACATACAAAAATGGCATGAATATATTACACATAGATGGACAAACAAAACACATATAAAATGTGTTTATTGTTGATACATTTCTGTAATTCATATTTGCACATATGAACACACTCTTAAATGTGTATTTCTCAGGTTTGTCTTCCATAGATCGAGAAGTAAGAATAGCTCCATAGACTTCAGGTAATTAAGGCTAAACCAGTTCACTAAGTGGGTGAATAGGGTCCCTTTAAGAGAAGGCAAGGACACAGAAAGACACACAGATAGTGAAGATGATCATTTTCAGGCAGTGATAGAGAAGGCAGAAAAACAATGTCATAGACACCTTGATTTCAAATTTTAAGTCTCCAGAGCTGAAACAAAATTAATTTCTATGGTTAACACATCAACTCTGCAGTACTCTGTTACAAGAGTATCTCAGCCATTCTCCACTCTCCTTATTCACTAGGTTCAATCCCTCGAGCCTCTTGATGTGCCATGCACAGGAGGCTGGCTTGGCCACGGGGACACCAGCTGTTCCTTCAACAAGAACTCTCTCTGGAGGTTTCAGCGTGGTCTCATTCCCCTTCTTACAGTTCACATGTCCCAGTCTGGAGGTCTTCAATGACCCTGCTGCTACTCAAATCAGCCCTCACAACCACCATGGCCACCCCTTCCAGTGCTTCTCTTTCATCTTCCTTCATACCACTGCTGTGTGGAATGATTGTTCCCCTCTAACAAAAAAGGAAGAACTTCTGCAGTTTCAATGTTGCATCTTCTGCAATAAGGACATCTTATGCACAGAAGTAATCAGATATTAAAACAATTAAAAAAACAGTTCTCACAGCAGTTACCTTTTCAGGAGTAAAAAGAGATTATGAGCTGTGCTCGAGTCTAAAGCATTTGTGGGCTCATCCAGGAACAAGATGGAAGGATTGGTGACCAACTCAATGGCAATACTGGTCTTTTTCCTTTCTGATCTAGACACACCATGGATTTGTTCAGTTCCAACCTAAAACAAAATATTACCAACGGGAGTGACCACAGTCACTAGCTTTTGGTAAAAACACTTTATGCCGGTCCTGTACAAGACACTATTATTCTCACTATTCTTAAGAGATAAAATAGGGGACATGACAGACATGGAAGAGGGTTTTGTTTCATGAGACATATAAACTCAGCCTCAGGTTAGAAATGCTAATGGCTGAGATCACATAGAAGCTCATCTTTTTATATAGTTCTGTAGTTGCCTTATCAACTACATATATATACATATATTAAGATGGTAAGTTGGAATACTAAAAGGTATGCCACAACATAGTAAAATTATAGTCGAAAGCAGGTGATAAAATTAACACACTGGGGCACACTCCAGTAATTCCATCATTCTGGGAGGGATGAATAAATTAGATAAAAACAGGAGAGGAAAAAAGAAAGTATCTATGAAATTTATTGGACTTTTACCAACATACCTCTCTACTTGTTTCCAGCGAGACACCAAAAAGGAATTGTAAGAGACTGAGTTTGGAACCAGGAAAATTCACCTGTAGTCAGACTATATTAACTACTTCTTTCCCAGCAGACACTGCTTACATTGTAACTTAACAGAGCCATTATCTTTTAAATAGCTCATTTTTACCTAAAATCTTAAATATCAGCTTAGGATTTCTTTTAAACAGAGTTCTCAACTAGAACTGCCACTCATTCTTCTGACTTCTTTTCATATAGTTGCACAATCTTTAAAATTAGGGAGGCTTTTGTTATCTTTTTTTTGTTCTTCTTTACTTTTTCCTAAAGTCTGTTTCTGAAATCTGAAGGTGAATTTCACAGAGAACAGTCTGAAACAAAAGAGAAAGAGAAGAAAGGACAGATGTAAATAGATAAGATGGAGGGGAAAAGCTATAAAACATAACTTGGGACACTCCTCCACATCTGAAAGACCTCAGCAGCCCACAGGAGCATCAGCAACCATGTATACCACATACAGTAACTTGGTGGGCTTGCAGAAAGTTGTGCAAATCCTTTCCCAAACTCAGAGTATCTAGGCATGCCAAAGAGAGCATAGTGAGTCCTTCCACAAAAATAGAACCTCAGTGTGTAGGCAGGGGCCTGACGAACCATTCACCCACCCAGAGGACTTAGGAGGCTAATGAGAGCACAGATGAGCTCTTCTTCCATACATAGAAACCCAGGTGGGTTGTTGAGAGTGCCGGCAAGGCTTCAGCCTACCCAGAGGAAACTGGCTGTGCCTTCAAGCCCCAGTGACACAGTAGGGTTCAGCTGGGGCACACACCATGGATAGGTGGATCTGGTAGTCTGGAAAACTCTAAAGCTGCAGCAACAATACAGGCTAAGGGTTGGTTCACAATAATACTCCTAGGTTAATCATCCTAGGAAAAATATAGGACTCATCTAATTGGCCCTGGAAGAGAAATTTAGGTGACTAGTCCCTCCCCTACTCTGCAGAAAGGGTGATTGACAGCAACTGAAGAATGTCAACCACACAGAAGGACACTAAGATACACAGAGCAGGCAACTGAGACTAGTGGTATTAAAAAAAAATAAATATCAATGAAGAGATGAAAATGACAAAACAAAAAAGCAAAATGTGATCTGAAACGCCCCCATCTGGAACAAGTACGTTAGACATCAAAATAGCTGGACTCAAACACCTGAAGTTTCTAAAAAGATAGCAAGTGAACTAAAAAAACAAATTCATGGGGCTACAGAAGAAATTATATCAGAAATAATCTCTCAAGTAAACAAAGAAATGACAATAAATGGGTTACTCATAATAACTAGAGAGGACATAGACTTTTTTTTAAAGTACAGGGTAAAATGATAGAAACCCTGAATAAAGAAGACATAGAATTCATGAAACAGATTCAAAGAGATATCTAGGAAATTAAAAATTCCATTGAAAGATGGAAAAACTGCTTGAACAAAACTGAAAAGTGACTTTCAGACCTTGATGACAGGATCACAGATACTGATCATGAAAGGAAATAACTCATAAATAACAAGGGACCATGAAATGATAATTCAAGAGCTGAGGATGGTATAGAGAAGAAGAATATTAACATGGTAGGTGTCAATGAAAACTCAGAATTCAACACAAATGACCTGGAAAAAAAAACTATTTGCTGAATTAATAGCAGTAATAGCATCCTGAGGATGGGAACAAAATCTGATCTATAGATAAGTGAGGCATGTAGAATATGAAACAACCAAAACCAAAAAAGATCTGTACCCAGACATATAGTAATCACGATCCCAGAATGTTGGCATAAACACAGAATAATAAAAGTTGTTACAGAAAAGAAACAGAACACCTGTGGGGGATGAGGAGTCACTTTGAAGGCTCTGGCCCCCTCGGGACCTGCAGTAAACAATAGCCCCCAGTGTGCGAGACAGAGACGGGACAGGAATGCCTGATCTCAGTGGGGGATGTTCCCCCCCTCTGAACCCATGCTGTGTGACTTGGCTTTGTTTGCAGAGTCATGAGGAAGTGGCCGACCACCATTGTGACACTAATGTTTACAATAACTAAGTTTTATTGGTCTTGTTCTCTACTGTTTTGTCCAACTTTATAATATCTAATGAGATAGACAATTCTTTTTAAGGAAACAAGAGACAACGTTGATAACCATTGCTAATAACCTTGTACTCTGTTCTACATCATGTGCTATGTCTGTCCTTGGTTTTGACTGACAGCTTTGTTTTGCCATATTTGACTTTATTCTCTCCCCCCCCCAAAAAAATTAATAAGAACTAAGGAGTAATAAAATCCAAAATGTGTAAATTTTGTTGTAAAAAAGAGAGGGAGGAAAAATAAAAGAGCTCTAACGGATATAACAGCAAGTGTGTTTAGGGGTGTTAAATAGCTGACTATATTAATGTTTTTGGATCATTGAACACAGCTGTTTGCAGTCTCTCTGTTTGAATGTCTACTTTGTATTCTTTGATACTGTGATTTGAGCAACTATTTTCAAGATGATAATATGTAATCTATTAACAGGTGATTTCTTACTGTTATGTTTTTTTTTTTTTTGTAGTTCTGTATTATGTGTAACCTTACACTGCTTTGTTTTGTTTTGTGTTTTTCTCTTTTTCCTCTTAAATAAAAAAAAAAGAGAGAACAAACATAACTAACAACATTCTTGGGCTAATAGAGTTCCTCCTGGGTTAGAGGAGCTAGAAGAACTGGTTTTGCTTGTTTGCTTAACTTAGATAGTTTAGATAAACATTGTAGTCTGTCACACTGTAGTCTGTCACAAAGCTTGTCACAAAGAATGCTTTTTCAAGATAATCGTCTGTACTCTGTGAGTTGATCCGGTTTACTATATAAGAACCCTGGAATAAAGACTTAGTGTGCAGTGCAGTGCAGTGCGGTGTAGTTGCAATTGCCGTGTCTCTCTGTTTCTTTTCCTCGCGCTGCATCCCCCGTGTCCCGACTTGGTGTGTGTGTGCCTCTTCCCGGGGTTCAGAATGCACTAGACACTCTCAACAAACACCTATCAAGGAAAGCTGATTAGAGTCACAGCCAACTTCTCAACAGAAAATCTCAACTCAAGAAGAGAAGGGGTTGAAGCATTTCAACCCCTGAAAGAAAATAACTTTCATCCAGGCTGATGAACCCTGAAAAACTATCTCACAAAATTAACAGAGAAATTAGATGCTTCCATGACAAAAAACAACTGAAGAAATTCATGTCCACCAAATCAATCCTAGAAGGACTACTGAAAGATATTCTAGATAGAGATAACAATGACCATAATTACCAGAACAACAACAGAAGCAAATCACCAGGCAGGGCATGCGATTAAACAAAGGGAAAAAGCAGGGAACCAATAACATGATAAAGATAAGCCAATACCTATCAGTGATAACCATCAATGTAAAAGCTTCCATTAACCAATTACAAGAAACAGATTGGCAGAATAGATCAAGAGACAAGAGCCAAAAACATAGTGAGTACAAGAAACACATCTAACACAAAAAGAAAATCGTAGACTAAAAACCTAAGAATAGAAAATAATATTCCATTCCAATAGGAACCCAGAAAAAAGCAGGGGAATCTATTCTGTTTGCAGATAATGTGAAATTGAAACCAAAAATGATAAAAAGAAATAAAGAAGGTAACTACGTACTCATTAGAAAAAGTTCAAGAAGAGGAGGTAATAGTATAACTCTATATGCAACAAATATAAGAGCACCCAAAGATACAGGACAAATACTAATAGACTTCAAAATTCAAACATACAACACAATTGTAGCAGGAGACCTTGATATACATTGTCACAAAGAGATAGATAAACTAGACAGAAAATCCAAAAAGAAAAAACAGAACTGTGTCAAACATGTGAGCAAATGGACTTAAAACACATTTACAGAGCTCTAACCAAAACATCAAAATACACATTCTTCTCAGCTGTACATGGAATATTCTTTAAAGTAGACTGTATATTGGCCCATAGAACATGCTTAAGTAAATGCAAAGGAATTGAAATTATCCCATGCACATTATCTGACAATTGTGCAATTAAACTGGAATATAATAGCAAAAGAAAATATCCAAACTATATAAAGACATGGAAATTGAACGACACCCTCCTGAACAATCAATGGGTCACAAATGAAATAAAGAAGAAATTAAACAATATCTACATTTAAAAGAAAATGCAGATACAAGGTACCAGAAAGTGTGGGATGCAATGAAAGTGGTCCTAAGAGGAAAACATACAGCAATGAATTCCTCACATCAGAAAAAACAATGGGCACAAATAAACAACCTAATGCTGGTCCTCCAGCTTCTAGAAGAAGAGTAAGAAGTCAACACAAAGCTCATAGAAGGGAGGAAATTATAAAGATAAGAGGAGAAATTAACACAATTGAAAAAATATAACAAGAAATTAATGAATCACAGAGCTTGTTCTTTGAGAGAATAAAAAATTGATAAACACCTAGCCAACTCTATAAAAAAGGTCAGAAAAATTCAAATTCATGCAATGAGAAATGTAAAGGGGAAAATAACAGATCCTGTGGAAGTTCAGAAGACCATCAATATCTACTTCAAAAATGTTTACTTGCATAGGCAGGAAAGCACAGATGAAATGGAGAGATTCCTAGAAACATGTGAATTACCAAAGCTGAATCAAAAAGACATAAAAAATTTTGAATAAGCCAATATGAGTTACTGAAATTGAACACATAATTAAAATCTACCAACAAAGAAAAGCCCAGGTCTTGATGTATTCGCAGCTGAATTCTACAAGAATTTTAGAGATTTAACATTAACACTCCTCAAACTCTTTCATGAAATTGAAAGGAAAGAAATTCTCTCTAACTCAGTTTTGGAGGTAAGTACTATGTTGACACCTAAACTGAGAAAGACCGATGCAAAAAGGAGAAATACAAGCTCATCTCGCTCTGATGCAAAAATTCTCAACAAAGAACTAGTAAGCAGAATGAAGCAAATAATCAAGAACTTTATACAACTTGAACAAGTGAGATATCCCAGAAATGCAAGGATGGTTCAACATATGCAAAAACAATAAATGTAATATACCATATTAACAGAGCCAGAGACAAAAGTAGTCATTTCAGTAGATGCAGAAAACTTTTGATAAATTCCAGCACTTATTCATTATAAAAACCTTACAGAAAATTGGAATATATGGTCTTAACCTGATAAAAGTCATCTATGACAAACCAACATTTAACATCACACTAAACGAATAAAATTTGAAAGTTTTCACTCTAAAATCAGGAACAAGACAAGGGTGTCCACTGTTACCACTTCTATTCAATATAGTTCTGGAAACATTAGCCAGAACAATTAGACAAGAGAGAGAAATAAAAGGAGTAAGAATAGAAAGAAGTTAAATTATTATTACTTTCAGATGACATGCTACTGTCCATAGAACACCCCAAAAATTCCACTAAAAGACTACTAAAGTTAATAAGAAAATTCAGCAACATAGCTGGATACAGAATCAACACTCAAAAATAAATAGCATTCTTGTACACAAACAACAAGCTCACTGAAAGAACTCATACTTTTCACAGTAGCATCCAAAAAAAATGAAATACTTAGGAATTACTCTAGCAAAGGATATAAAAGCTTTATATGTTGAAAATTAAGTACTCTAAAAAATGAGATTGAAGAGGATATCAGAAAATGAAATGATATTAATTGCTTTTGAATAAGAAGAAAGAAAATTGGGAAAACGGCCATACTCCCAAAACTGTAATTCGGATTCAATGCAATGCCAATGAAAATACAATTGGCATAACTCACAGATCTAGAGAAAACATTCCTAAAATTCATTTGGAAACAGAAGAGACAGAAAACGAAAGGAAATCCTGGACAACAGCAAAGAGGGAGTCATCACAATCCCAGACTTGAAAGTATACTATAATGCTACTGTGGCGAAATCAGCATGGTATCAGCAAAAACCAGACCTGAGGATCAGTGAAAGAGCTTAGAAGATGCAGACACAATTACAAAGACACTCAGCCACCTTATCTTTGAGAAAGTGGCCAAACATGTTCACTGAAAGAAAGAAAGGCTCTTTAATAAATGGTGCTGGTAAAATCAGATTTCCACATTCCAAAGACTAAAATTAGATCCATATCTATCATCATGTATTAAACTAAAGTCGAAATCAATCAAACAAACAGCTAAATATTACAACAGAAACACTAAATTTAATGAAAGACAGGCTTGGAGACATAGGGGTAAGCAAAGATTTCATGAACAAAATGTAAACTGCATGAGAAGTATTTCAAAGAATCAACAAATGGGGTACTATCTTACTAAAAAAAAGATTTATACATCAAAAGAAATCAACACAGTGAAAAGAAAATCCACAGAATGGGAAAGAATTTTAGGCAACTGTCCCTTAGATAAAGGACTTATATACAGAACATGTAAGAAACTGAAAAAAAATGAAGATCCACGAATTTAAAGACTCAGTCCAAATATTGGCATCTGAGAACAATACACACTTCTCATATGAAGAAATACAAATGGCAAATAAATATACAAAAAAATGTTCAATGTCATTGATAATTCAAGAAATGCATATTAAAATAACACTAAGATAGCATCTCACTCCAGGAAGAATGGCTAGCATCAAGAAATTAACCAACAACCAATGCTGAAGGGTGCTATTAGAAAAAAGGAACACTTCTCCATTGTTGGTAGGCATGTAGCCTTGTACAACCACTGAGGAAATCATGTGGTGATTTCTCAAAAAAGCAGGATTAGAGGTTCCATTCAACCCAGCTATTCCTCTTGTAGGTATGTTCCCAAAAGTATTGAAAATATCATACCATAGTGATACATGTGAACCCAGGTTCATAGCTGCAAAATTTGTAATAATCAGATTTTGAAAACAACCCAAATGCCATTCAACTGGGGAATGAGCAAAAGTTATGTGGTATTTTTATAAAATGGGGTATTACTAGGCTACTAAGAAGACTCTGGAAACAACCCAAATGCCCATCAACCACACAATGGATAACAGTGATGTGGGATTTTTATACAATTTTTTATATTTTTATACAGCTAAAGAAGAATACACTTCAGGTTTTTATAGGTAAATGGATGCAGCTAGAGCCTATGCTCATAAGTGAAATAAATCAGACTTGCATGTATAAATATCATAGTGTCTCCCTAGTTTAAAAAAAGAGTAAATAAGATCCCAAATGTACAACAGATATTGTGAAACTGAAAGGAAAGAAAGTGACCAAAAGGAAAGAATATCTAGGATAAGGGAAAGGAGAAAAGAAAGAATGGAAAAGAATATATATATGTGTGTATGTACATATATGTATATGCATATCCATATGTATGTATATGTATATATATACACACATACACATACATATATATGTGTGTACATAAATATATACAACTTAGATAACTATACTATTAATCTCTGTTCATCAGTAAAAAGAGTTGGGTTTTCATTGTCTGATTGATGAATTTTTTCATGCCTAAATCTTGTAATCTGAATAACTACTTTCAAGATAACAATATGAATATATTAAATATCATTAATTTCCTATTTCTTCTTTTGAAACTTTATAACATTTTATCATTTTTAGTTTGTTATATATATGTATATATGTATGTGTGTGTGTGTATATATATATATATATATATATATATATATATATATATATATTTATATGACCTGACAGTGATAGCAAGTAAAATATATTGAGCAAAAATTCTTGTGTCTCATTATTTATCAATTCCAGAATGTTCAAAAGGCAACAGAACAAATTTCCCCAGAGTGAAGGAGACAGAGAGAGAGAGAGAGAGAGAGAGAGAGAGAGAGAAAGAGATTCCTAAGTTTCAAAATAGATAAGCACAACTTAAAAATTTAGTGCAAATTATCAAATTGTGCAGAACAATGAGAATGAGTGAGGATAATATGATAAACACTACTTGAGAAACAGGTTTGTTTTTTTTGTTTTGTTTTGTTTTTGTTTTTTTTTAACCTAGAGCTTGTTCCACCCTCAGGATTCAATCATCCTTAAATTAATTTTTCCAGCTTAATTTAAATGCCCTTATGATATAATTAGATACGTTTCTCCTCATTACAGAAAGCAGCCACTTTGACAGCAAACATAGAAAACACTGATTAAGGTCATTTTTTTGTTGTTGTCTTTTTCCTTTTTATTGGTACCAGGGATCGAACTCACGACTGCCTGCTTGCAAGGCAGGCGCTTATGCCGCTAAGCTAAATCCCCAAGAGAAGTTTTATTATGTGGTTACGATTGCATCATCTTTAATCACATTACCTGGACATCTGCCACTTTACACAGACCTAATTGCTCAATAATCTCATTGATCTTCCTGTTTTTTTCATGATTCGTCATGGTCATGGGAAGCCGAAGAGCTGCAGAGAAGCGTAAGTTTTCTCTCACTGTCAGTGTGCCCATCATGACATCATCCTTAAGGCAAACGGTATTTTAGTGAGACAAACTGAGCCCTTTTTTAAGCTCATCCATCATTCTAGAACCAAAATTGCATCATTCTTAACCAAAATTGCAAAATAGCCAAGGTAAATCTCTAGCTTCTTGTAGCCACTGCATTCTATAAATTATAGTAACTACTTGTACAGACAGTTGCAGAACCTACTAGAATAATTTTTGCAACAAGGAAGGTACACACAATGGTGATATGTTGCTCTCATACAATAAATTTGTGTTTTGTTGATATGTTGCTCTCATATGATAAATTTGTGTTTTGTTGACATTCTTGCAAAAAGAGAATTTTTAGCACCTGTCAGAAAGAGGAACGCATAGGATTGTAGGAGGTCCTCCGGTTACAGTCCATGTGTTTGAACTGGGGAGAGGATTACCAAAGTTGGGTTTTTTATTGTTTTATTTTGCTTTGGTTTTTGTTTTGTTTTGTTTTGTTTTGTTTTGTTTTGTTTTGTTTTGTTTTTGTTTTTATTATTATTATTATTATTTTTGGCTGGAGGAAAAAACAACTTACAGGTGTAGGGACATATACTTCCCTGGAATTTATAAGCTACTGTAAAAGGACTTTAGGGAATTTAACACTATTTCAGCAAGGATGAAGGGAGTGTCACAAGATGGGGTGGCCTCCAGAAGCAGGGAAACATAAGCTTGTCCTGCTGAACTTTTTCTTAAAAGTATAATTTGCTCTTTTAAAAACATAATTTTATAATTTCAATTTTTATTAATTCTACCTGTTTCTCATTTCTTTTATTATTCTACCTGTTTCTCATTTCTTTTATCCTATCTCATTATGACTTGTTACAAATCCTTTCAGAATTCTTCCTACAATGATTTGCCAAAGACAGCTTCAAGGGAGAGGGAAAAGTGAAGAAAGCATATGTTAGATACTCTGGAAGAGATAGCTATACCATATACAACTGGTACCACTGTCCTACAAAATTATAATCCATATCCACTCTACATTTTTCTTTAATGCCACACTAAATCTATTGGATAATTATTAAAATCTGGTTTAAAAAAGCTTAGTCCTATATACAGGTTTTACAATCAGCTGGAAGCTATAAGCCAAAGCACTTGCCCATACAAAAATGAAAACTATAAAATGCAAAGCCAGTAATGCTTACTTGTGTCACATAACCTGAGTGATATTTGAAATTGGCAGAACGAGGTTCTCCATTTATCAAAACATCTTTAGAGAATTTTTCTGGATGTTTTCTTGCAGCTAAGACATCTAATAACCTATGAAAGAATATACGTATTAAGGGTTTCTATCCCTAAAACACAGGCCATATCTGTCACATTTTCTGTCCATTAGAAAATATACTAGTCAATAAATTCTATAACTTATTTAAAGACATATGTTCCTTACGTGATACATGGAAGCCCCTTGAAATGCAAATATATTGTCATTGGTTTACCTGGCACAGACCTCCCAACTTATCTTCTTGTGTGAGAATTTACAGGTTCTAACACAGGTAACATGCTTTTAAGTAAGACTCATGATGTTGCATAAAACTGCTGGTACATTTTCCCTTTTTAAATATTTTCCACTTATTTTCACATTTCATTGGTTCGTGCTATTGGCTGCTGAAAGCCAGTCACTTTATGTTGTACTAGTAAATCAGACCAATAAAATACTGTGGTCTTTCAAAAGGTGGCCTAACTGCACATAATTCATAGAACCTAGGACCAAACCAGACATGCACGGAAAATACTGAACCAACCCCAGCTCATACCAGTGATCTTTAGAAGGAAATATACAAAGAAAGCTGACCAACATTTTCTTTTATACTCACACAGATTTGCCTGCACCTGTTGGTCCCAGAATGGCATTGAGGCCAGGTCTCATGATCCCACTGTAAACATAAAAATATATTGACTTACTGTTCCACATTAAACAAAATTGTACTAATTTAGTGTCTTAATACAATAATAATGAAGTTTAGTGAAATTATATACAGTATGTTAGAGTTGACCTATGAATAAAAAACTAATAGAAGATTAGAATACAAAGTAAAGATATTTTTCAGTCACAACCTATGAAAGTGGCTCAGGTATCTTTTAATTTTCTTTCATGTGCAGTAACACTTTAATTCATAAACACTTCTGTGCATGAACAATTTGATTCACATTTGGGAAAAATCTGCTCACAAACTCTGCACTGGGTAACAAACAAGACCACAGCCATTTCCTTACATTAACATAAATACAGACTATTCAGAGCTCTGGCACAATGTTGTAGCTTCCTCTAGTTGAGACAGAGTTGCAGATGTACCTGTGCATATTTTCTCTAAAGAGCCTTTGGTGAGATTTTTAGCATGTACAGTGCCATCCAATATTATTTGATCTAGCAAAACCCAAAAGAAAGTACATAGTAATCTTCATGATATGAAGTATAAGCCATCAGAAAGATGACAACCATGTGCAGACTGATAATGTGTCTGCTTATTGTTTGCTCCCTTCTTACTGTCCTGTGCTGTACTTTGTTTTATAGTCTTGTGGTAAAAGATAATACATATATTTCAAAATGAATGAATCTTATTAACAATGAACTCTATGGGAAAATTTGATTCAGTTCCCAAGGAAAATATGTTTTCAGCCACATTAGTGGGGATCAGAAGAGATGAACCTTACTTACAAGGAACCATATGTGTAAATTTGATTTGATTCCTGACAAATTCTATTTGAGAAACAAATCGTGAAGTGAATTAAGTTCATGAAGAGAGGCACCACTGTATTGTCAAAATTACTTATCACTTTGGTAATTGCAGTAATTAGGATTTTCTACAGGAACAAAATTGATTTAAAGAATATATAGTTATAAAAGAGATTTATTAGGTTGCTTTACAAGATAAGATAAGATGTAGAGAATCACAGGCCATCTGCAGGATCAGAAGTGGGAAATTCCAGCACAGCCCTCTGTGTGCTACTGATCCACAGTATCCAGGAGCAGCCAAATCTGGAAGCCTGAAAACTCACAGTAGAGTCACTTGTGTGAGTCTCTATCAGTCTCTGTCAGCAGGCCAAAAGAGTCTGTATGAAAAGCTCTGCTGGAAGGCTAAAGAAGGTGGAGACAAAGTCCAAAATCAATGGGGAAGATTTGTGCAAAAAAAAAAAAAAAAAAAAAAAAAAGCAGAAAAGTAACATGTCCTTTTCCTTTGAATTCTGTGCCTCTCAGTCCATTTGGTTTTCAAACCTCTGACTATTAGCATTTGTGTCAGTCTTTCAGAGACAGGATTGAAATTTAGTAATCTCCTATGTGATTCTTATTCAACTTGAAATATCACAACTAATGATCAGCATTCACCTTTGTGAACTTGACAGCCAGACACATTTGCTAAAACAATACTTAATCTCCAATAAAATAGAAAGTTAACCCTTATGCATGCAAATGAAAACACACTAATTCTCTCCAAGAATAGAAGACATACTTTTTCTTACTCCTCTGCTGACATTCATAAACTATAATTGTATAAAGTTAGCAATTTTTAAGAACCAATGAACATTAGGCTACAAAGAAAGAAAACAAAGACATTCATTTAATAGACTTGTTAACATACAAAAGAACGCTAACCAAACAGGAAGAAAATACTCATGACAATTATAATCCTTGCTTTTGTAACTGGCTGGTGGCTGTCCCCAGTACTGATAACTAAATTCTTTATTCCGTTGGTCTTCAGGAAACACTTCAAAAGGTCTTGGTCCTTGATCTGATAGTGTGACACCATCATCAATATTCTGTAATTTTTGTCAACCAAGATGCATTGACCATCATAGTTTCCCATTTCTATGGTTTATATGTGCAGTGACTCCAGAAGTCTCAGGTGTTTAGTGGGGGGGGGGGGGGTTAGATGGTGGTGGGCTCATGTGAGTGCTGTACCTGATCGTTGTTAGGCAGTGGAGCCTGGTTGATCATGTATCACAGAAAGTATTATCATGAAAGATGCATCACTCTTCCCACTTCCCCCATTCTCTCTCATTCTGCTTCTGGCAGTTATGATTTGAGGAGTTTTTCTTCCATCATTCCTCTATACCATGCCTTTTCTTTTTGGAAGTAGCTGATAATTTGTGAATGTTGGGTTTTGTGTTCAGTGATAAGGACATAGCTAAAAGACCTGAATAACTGGCATGACGGTATTAGCCACCCTAAGGGATCTCCAGCACTCCACATATACTTTTTCTTACATTAATTTTGAAGTATTAATACAATTTTTCCTTCATAGTTTGGAATAACCTTAATTTCTCATATAACTCACTTTTAAAATCTTGTTGACTCAGGCTGATATGCACAAAATAATCACAGTATTCTTTGATTTCAGTTCAACAAAATCACTGTTGTGTCCACTTATTGGCCCTTCTTTGAACCATGACTTCTAGGCAACCTGAGTTTCAAACTGCAAGAAAGGGGAGCGAGCTTTTGCTACTTTATCACTAGGAGTAATGATGAATGATTCCAATCCCATTTCTACCTCTTGATTACTTAAAAATAAATCCTGATTTGCTACCATATATTAAACACTTACTAAAAGTATATACAGCCTTCAGGAGAAACTTTCCCCAATACTGCAATGTTTTTCTACCTCACTGTCAGTCCTATTGCATCTTAAATGGCCAATACAGATTTATACCAATTTATTTCCTACTCTATGATAATTCCAGTGAATTCCAGAACATGAACCCATTGCTGCACCTCACTGGCTGTGACCTGTGATCCTCCATTAGAAGCAGTGGTGTGTGAAAAAAGATGATCCTGAGTCATTTTGGAAACCGATAGATGAGAGTTTGGGCAGTTTATGCATGGCTTCAACAACATGGCACCCACTTAAAGGCATACGTGGTACAGCCATTTTTAACCACCCATTTGCCAGCAGCAGAGACCAATTATGAGGTCCCAATGTAGACCCATTGCTTAGGCATATCAGTCTGTGACTAGGCAGAACTTTGTTTATATTGGACACTTCCATTAGAGAATGGGCAGAGCTTCATTTTGACAGGAGTAGATGCTTATTCTCAGGATGGATTTGCCTGTGTTGCCCATTTTCTCTGAACTTTCACAATTATAAAATGGAAGGTAGAGGCATGGCTAAAATGTACATTTTGCAAGCTAACAACACACTGAGGTATCTCTCAGTGAAATTTTGAACCAAAACGATGAAAGTTCAATAAGCCTGGAGCAAGCCATAACAGAAGAATCTTTTTTTCTATGAGTGACCGTATCCTGGCAGGCAATGCAAAAACATACCATAAAGGACAAATTTTGCACTTATTTATCACTTTTCATGCATTTTCTATACTAATAGCTAGCTGGTGACTGCTTCTAAAATACCCAGAAAGAAAGCGTCCGCACTGAAAGGCAGAGAATTGAATAGATTATAAAGGAAAAACCATCCTTTTACCACATTCATCGAATATATATGTATATTATATAGTGTACATTATATGTACATATATGGGAGGTGTCAGTATATGTCCAGAGGAGAAGAAAATTGACTAACTCTTTAACCTAAGTAATACCCTTTCATCATGTCAATATAACTCATATGAAATATGACCCAAAGAGCCTACTGTCTTACAGCCCATTATCAGACTCTCACATTATTAAATATTCCTTTAATTTCTAATTGCATGTGACTCCCTCTGTTTCTTTTGCTCCCATATGATACTTCAAGAACTCCACTTCTCCAGATTTATACTCAAAATACAAATATAATACAAGCATTTGTCATTCTACTTCTCTCTTTTAATTATTAGTTCTATTTTCTCCTTTTCTTTTAATTTATCCTCTTCATTTTCCTCTTTCTTCCTCCCTTTCCCCAATTCCCAGGCTACCTGCTAGCAGTAGATTAGGTTACTATAGTCCCTATAGGTCATTGAAAATAGGGTGAAATTATTAAAATGAGTTTTAATGTACACGAGAGACTTATGATTGAATCTCTTTGCATTGTATCATCAGTAAGGATCTTTTCCCTAAAATACAGATACTGTGTCTGCTCCTATGCAACTGAGTAGGTTTAAGATGTACAGGAATATCAAAAATCATACAAAGTTCATAACAATAAGAAACAGACAGTAGTTTATAAGTTATCCATAACAGCAACGGAATATCTCTCCTCCAACTGACCACCAACCTTCAGCACACACACATTCATATGCATGTGCACACACATGCACGCATGCATGCACACAAGCATGCAGACACATGCAAGAGAAAACAAGGTAACAAATAGCTGCCAAACCAAACGAATTACCCGAAAGCTTACCTAATGCTATTGATTGGAAGAAAATCAAATACTCAAAGATTGAAATATAAAAAATGATAAGAAGGGAAACAGAAAGATGAATAAAGTTTCCAGTGAGCCAAAGGATGATGTATTCAGAAAAATAATGGACTTAACTATCAATGACCTTAAGGAAAAAAGTGAATAAAAACCAGCCACTGGAGGTGGGTTCCACTCCCCAGAAACAACCACATGCTCACTCCTAGCCAGCTCTGCACTTTGCTTCTGCTTAGAACAGAGGAGCCTACCCACTGACAGATGATGCAAGCTGATACCTTCAAAAGAAATGAAAAATCTGAAGTTTTCTACTTCTCATCACAGAAAGTCACAAAATTAACAGATCTACATGAGAGGATCAGTGCCCCTCACCCACATGATCATGTAGATCCCCACACAAACACAGCACCACTGATGCAAGGACACAGCCACCCACTAAGTCCAAGGCAGTACTACATTTTGCTTCTATAACGCATGGGGCACTAGAGATGAGAACTAACAAAATTGCCTAACCCTGAATGAGAATAATCTCAAAGAGAGAAAGGAGCAGCCAGACTTCATGACTATGGACATTTAATCTAGCCTACAATGTGGTCTCCATTCAGCAGAGAAAGGGGTTGGCAAAAGAAACGAAGATGTGTTATGTGCATGTGCCAACTCTTCAGGAGGAATGTAAGCATTATCTATCACAATCATAATGGGAATAAAGTTTAGAATCAAGAGATCGGTAGAGGGTGAAGGAAAATGGAATGGAAAATTGGAATTAAGATGTATTATATCCATGTACCAATTCCTCACAAGCAATATAAATATTATGTGCCATAAGCAGGTATTAATGAAAAAATCAATAAAAGGTAATGTTATGGTTGATACATTGTATCAACCTAAGAAGTTTACAAATTTAACAGAGACTTAGCAAGGAACCAGGGTTCTTACTTTGCAAACATCCTCATTTTGTACCAGATGAGGGTACAGAGATTTTGTGAGTGTTATACTTGCTGGGAGCTGGAAGGGGACGGTGGCCTATGTACAATATAAGAGAGGAAAAGAGGCTTGCTTGTTCCCCTCTTTGCTCTGGCTGCTGCCTTAAAGTGTTACCCCAGTACCATACCACCCCATCTTGGAGCCCACTGATTATGGGCAGAGACCTCACAAACAGATTTATGAACCATTCCAGTCCAAATTTTGAGTGTAGGGTGTTTTGCTCCAGCAAGGAGAGAAAAGTAGCCAAGACAGGTAATAAATCTAAAAGATAAAAAAGAAAATATGATTGACCAGTACAGCAAATAAATGAAGTCATAAAAATGTATCAAAAGGAAAACCAGAGAATAAAATCTCTATTGAAAGCATCGGCAGCAGATTTAACCAATGAGAAGCAAGAGAGTCAGAATTAGAGTGCTTAGAATATAGGATTCATGCAGGACAGCATATATTCAGAGATACCTCAAAAACTACAAAAGATTACAGAGATTGACTCAAACAACTCATAAATGAAAAAAAGATGACTAAATTTAGGTTAATAAAACAGAGAAAACTCAGGGGGTATGAAAAAAATGCAATAAAAATCCATTTTCTGAGGTCATACAGAAAGTTTTCTGTCCTGAAAAAGATCTTAAGAAATTCATGACTATGTGTATTAATCAGTGATTTTCAAGACAGCAGCTTTAATGAGGGCACATGAAGTTAAAAGATTATTTTACAGTATTTACCCACAAAGTCAAATGTAGAAGAGTGCAAAAGTTCTATCCCAGAACTAGAGATCCCAAGGATCAAGTGGAGGACCTGCATTCCATGACAATGTCTAGCAGGAGTCTAGCCAGGGATTCCAGGACAGAACACTAAAGGATCTACATGAAAGCCCAGGGCACAGTGCTAGAGATCAGAGAATCTACACCAAAAGGCTGAAGGATCTGTGCAAGAAGACTGAAGGGTGTGCACTGGAACCAAGAAATGAGGCTCATGACAAAAGCCAAGACCTGAGCTCTGCAGAAATAGACAGCAGCAAGGACACTAGCTCCTCTGAGAAGTGCCAACAGCTGAGCTCTTATCAGGAAAACCAGCCTCAACAAAGCTTCTCCTGAAAAATCAGCATGAATCCTCCCCTCTGTTTTCCTTTTACACCTGTTCTGACAACAATCGTCAGGTGGATCTGTGTCCTAACCTACGGTGACTCAATTCACTGGAGTGTTTTTACTCAAGAGGACCATTAATTAAACCTATACACTATGTAACCATTTAACTAGCACTACAAAAATAATCTAGGATGTCCTAGACAAGAACAATGAGGTGAACAATGCCAAAGGGCCCTAATGGGATGAAAAAAGCAGAATGAACACTTTAGCAAAAGTGGAAAATTAAGGAATCATGATCAAAAAGACCATGAAATGACAAAATAGTCCAAAACCTTGCAGTACTGCCTCTCAGTGCAAATAGTCAGTACTCAACTAGCAGGTACAAATTAGAAGATTACATTAAAAGAAACCAGTAATATGCTGAATACAAGAATCTTATTTAATAAAAAATAATAGAGAAACTCAGAACATGGAAAACAATGCTTCTTGCAATAATAAAACAAAGTCAAGTGAGTACCTATTCTATTTACAGAAAAAATGGACTTTTAGTCTAAACTTATCAGAAGAAATAAAGTCCACCACATACTGATAAAGGAAATATTTCAGCAGGAAGAGATAACAATTATGAATATATATGCACCATAAGCCAATGTATCATAGTTCCTAAAACAAATTCAACCTGTCATAAAACATCCAATAATCACCAAAATAATCCTAGTGTGGGACCTCCATGTACCATTTTCATGAACAGACAAATCCACTAGATAAATTATTAACAAAAACAATTAGTGTTGAAACATGCCTTTGCACAATAGGACTTAATAGAATACAGAGTGTTCAAACCAACAATAGAATACACATTTTTCCCTACATAACATGAAATTTTGTCAAAAAAAAGACCATACACTAAGCCATAAATCTTGTTTAAGTAAATATAAAATGATCAATTCAATCTCATGCATAATATCAGATCACAGTGTGATGAAACTCAATATCAATGGCAAAAGAAAGCACACTATCTTGGTTACTTTTTTCTCATTGTTGAGATAAAATACCTGACTCCCAACATGAAGGATGGAAAGGTTTATTTATCTACAGTTTTGGAAGTTTCAGTCCATATTCAGCTGGCTCCAAAGTAGGGTGCCATGGCTGAGAGGCAGCTGTTTATGGCAGCCACGAACAAGAGCCAACTGGACAAAAGAGAAAAAAACATGCCTTTTTCCCTCCCTTACATGCTATGTCAGCTCCACCTCTGGGTGGGTACAGCACTCACACCACCAATCCCACCGCTAGACAACAAACCAATCACAAATGCTAGATTCAGCCATTTCTGTGACTCCATGAGCTTGGAGGCCCTAGACATAAAAACCATAACACACACAAATTATGTCACAGAAGAAATAAAAGAAATTAAACATTTCCTTCAATCAAATGATATTACCAGTACAAAGTACAAGAACACACACCATACAATGAAAGCAGTCCTAAGTCAGAAATTTACATGTATGAATTCCTATCTCAAAAACAAATGTAAAAAGCAATTCTAACAAATTATCTAATGGTATACTTATTGGCCCAAGCAAAATAACAACCACCAAAATTCAAAATAGTCAAGAAAATAGACTGTAAGAAGAGAGAAGTTATTGAAATTGAGAATAAAACAATCACAAATATTTAATAATTCAAAAGTTGGTTCTTTGAAAGGACAAACAAATAGACAAATTCTTAAACAAATTTACCAGAAAAGATAAGAAAAGACCACTATCATGGAAATTAGAAAACAACAGGTTAAATAATGACCGAAACTCATGAAATTCAAAAGACTCTAAGTACTTCAAAAACCTATACTCCAATAAATTAGAGACTCTCATCCCACAATAAGTCCAAAAAATCAAAACCTAGAAATTAATCTAGCCAAGGAAATAGAAGACCTGTAAAATGGAAGTATAGTAATGTGACAAAGGAGATTGGAGAGCACATCAATAAATGGATAACAAGATCCAGTATTGTCAAAACACAGATACTATAAAAAATGATGCATAGACTTCAGGCATCCCTAATGAAAAATATCAGAAGTATTCTTCACAGAACTAGAAAAAAAAAACCCTACAATTTATACTGGTCCTGAAGAAACCCAGAATATTAAAAGTGATCCTAAGAAAGAAGAAAAACTGGAGATAGCAAACTCTTAGATATCAAGTAATACTACAAAGGACTACTGATTTAAAAGATAAAAAAAAACATATTACTGACATAAAGCTACACATGTGAGCCCGCAGAAGAGAATAGAGGACGTAAAACCATCTCCTGGCACAATTGGCCATCTGATTTTAAACAATATGGCCCAGAGCATATCCTGAGGAAATCACAGCCTCTTTGACAAATGGTGCCAGGAAACCTTGTTAACCACACACAGATTGAATCTGTACCTGTGCCTCTCACCTTGCACTAAAACAAAATAAAAATGGACCAAAAAATTAAATATTAAAACAGAAAAACTTAATTTGCTGGAGAATAAAATACATAAAACTGTTGAAGTCACTCTGAATATAGCTCAAATTTTACCAAAAGAAAAAAACTGACAAACTGGATAGTTTCCACTAAAAAAATTCTGTTCAATAAAGAAAATAGCCAATAGAGTAAAGATAGATGGTTTAGAATGGGAAAAATTTGGCAGCTATTACTTGGACAAATAATTAATATCTAAATTATATGAAGAACCAAAGACATTATAGTCCCCAAAACACAGACTCAGTAAAAATGGACAATTGAAATGAATAGACACCTCACAGAAGAAGAAATATAAAGAGCCAAAACAACATGAAAAAATACTGTCTTTTTTGTCATCAGAGAAATGCAAATTTAAATAACACTAAGTTGCCATCTAACTCCAGGAAGAGTCAATATCACCAAGAACTAAAAAAAAAAAAAAAAAAAAAAAAAAAAAAAAAAAAAAACAACTAGCGAAGTGTAGGAAAATATGAATCTTTTTAACTTACTGATGGAAGAAGAAACTATTACAATTACTGGGAAGCAGTATGGGAATTTCTCAAAACAGTAAAATTAGTGATTCCATTTGATCCAGCAATGCTCCTTCTATACATCCTCTCCAAAAGTTAAACTTCACATTACAAAAATGTTTTAATACTCATGTTCATAGTAACACAGCTCATACCAGAAAATCTTGGAAGCAACCTATATGCCCATCAATAGATGAATGGAGAAAGGATATTTGGTATATATACTCAATGGAGTAATATTCAGCCAAAAGAAGGATAAATTTGAATTATTTGCAGGAAAATGGATGAACCCTGACATCATATTACTGAGTCAAATTAACTATGCACAAATGTTTTTCTTATTTGAGAAACCCAGGTACAAAAAATTGAAATAGTGAAACTTACTGACTAGAGAACATGGATGAAGTCCTTTTGGAAATCAGAGTATAACATAGAGATAAAGGGAAAGGGGAGGCTGTAAAGGTGATCCTGAATTAAATAAGATGTGATTTATATACAGGTACCAACTTCTCATGAAGGATACATGAATTTTATTACACAATATGTACTATTGGAAAATAAGTACTTTGTAAAAGAACAGTGCTGTGCCAGCTGATATATGGAAGTCTGCTGATGATGACAGTATAAAATTTTGAGTCATAGAAAACAGAAAAGATAAGTTACTAGGACAAGGTACACTGTCTAGGTTGACGGCAGGAAAGTCTCTAAGAGTTGAATGACAATCTGGCTGAATAAATGGAGTTTTTATATGGTGTAGTATGTGGCAAAGGAGTACTGGGTTGGCAAAGTGCAGACCTCTCTGTAATGCATTTTTCATATTGTCCTAACCCTTGTTGAACTTTCAGGACCAAAAACACTGTAACATAAGTTGCATATAAAATAGAAAAGCTGAAAAGATAATTTACTTCAGTCTCACAAAATTCCCTTGTGTGTTAGACACAGATATCTTGATGCATTAACTCTTTCAGATACCTGGTTCACTATTCATTGGGGAAATAAATAAGTCATATTTACTTTTCACTCTATGCTGTTTCTCATCAGCATTAGTGCAGTACCTCATGACTGCCCAATACATGCTTGGAAGGTCTGTGTCAGCAGAGATATTGAAGGTTGAGTATTTTAACACTCTGTCAACATGGAAAGCACTACCAAGTGATTCAAAAAGAAGCTGAACATCAAAGAGTTAAGAAAAAACATAAACAGCTGCCCTGGTATTATAGAAAATATAGACCATCACAAAGTTGATAGCAGGGGTCACTTTCACCTCCATTCATTCAACACAATTACTAAGTATTTCCGGTTTACATACAAGACATTCTTCTAGCATAGACCAGAGGAAAAAACACCCAGAAACACAAATGAAAAACCAAAGTCTCACCCTCCCGGATTTTGCATTCTACTACAGAGATCAGAGCAATAGAGTTGGTTAGCAGTTTCCCCTATTCGTGAAAAGTGTGGTCAGAATGAAGAGGGCAATTAAAATTTTAAATAAAAGCCTACCACGGGTGCCTGCCAAAGCCAAGTGGACGTGTCTTGCAGGCCCAGTAAGAGATCTCTTCTCCATTTATAGAAACTCCTGGCTTTGCTGCCTTTGTAATTGATGACTGCAATATAATTTCAAGTATAACAGGATGTAGGACGCTTCCTCCTTTGTATAACTGATAACTTTCCTTTGTATAACTGATAGTCTTATGATGTAACCTGAAATGTTCAAACTCCTTCATCAACCAATGATGTCATCAACCCTCCAATCAAATGCACCAAATCTCCCTATGTACATTTCAGCTCACTTTCCCTTTAAAACCCCTGAAACCCCGCCTAGTGGGGCTCTGACTCTTGGAATCATCCTAGTCAGAAGCCTGCCAGTGTAATAACCTGCCCTGCTTCACTTCTTGGTGTTTGTTTTGTTTTGTTTTGTTTTGTTGGCATGTTTGGTCTGTTTTCCTGCAGCAAGAGCAGAGCCATTCTCTTTGTGTACATCATATCTGTTTTGGTGTTCATGCTACCAAGCTGGAGTCTAGTCACAACACAGATGTATGGCCCAAAAAACTGCAACTGTTTAACATCTGAACTCTGACAAGAAGAGTTTGCTGACTGCTATTCTAGTCCATGGTACACGTTTTCCTTGGTCTCTTCACTCCACTCCCCACCATCTATAACCTCTCTTGAGCCACCTCCAGCCTCATTTATTGCTTTACAATATTTGTCTGCAACAGCTCTTCACTATACTGTAAAACTTCCATGACTGACTTGGCACACTACTACCACCTCACTTTCTCTTCTGCCCCAAATGTGTGGCACACTGACCATTAAATAAGTGAAATGAAATACAACTTAGAATCCTACACACACACACACACACACACACACACACACACACACACACACACACATATCCTTGCTATATCTGTTCATTGCAGTTAGATCACAGTTAATCTTTGGTCTCTTTTATGCACAAGAAATGTCAATGCCATTGTTGAGCTCAGCCCACTTCCCTGCCCTCATTTCAATACGTCCACACATTCTTACTCTCCATGCTTACAGCTCTCCAATTCAGGGTTATGGGCTTCTGTTGTGTCTTTTGATCCATATATCACAGGCCGAAAATCACAGTAAAATTCTCTAGTTTTCTAAATCACCAATTATACTGTAAGATTTTGAGAACAAGAGGCCATATATGTTTCACTGGTCATTTTGTACACTGTCAGGCACTGTCATCCAATTTCTACTGAATGAATTAACCTTTCAATTTTTCTAAATAGCTAATTTTAAGAAAGCAGTAAGCCAGTTGTGGTGGCACATGCCTGTAATCCCAGCACTTGGGAGGCTGAGACAGAAGGATCTTTGCGAGTTCAAGACCAGCATTGGTTACAACGTGAGCTCAAGGTCAGCCTGAACTTCATAGGAAGACCATGTCTCAAAAAAAAAAAAAAAGAAAGAAAAAAAAAAGAAAAAGAAAGAAAGAAAGAAAGAAAGAAAAAAGAAACAAGTGAGTAAACAAAATAAAACCATAAAAATATTATTTAAATATGTAACCAAGAAAAAGCAGAAGTCAAGAAGAAGAAAATAATGCATCCCAAACAGTTATGTTCTGTCTGGATAAAAGCTTCCATTCCTATTTGTTACTTCACATTCAAATCCATTGTGAAAAATTCCTGCTAGATTTACCCCTTCTCTCCCTTTCAGAAAGGATATATGGGGGAATTCTCTGTGGAGATGCAACAACTGCCACATCCCAAAAACATGAACTGTAAAGGGACAGGGCTGGGAAGAATCGAGGAGACAGTCAAGGATGGGAAGTGCTTGTATTAAGACATAAGAAAATGAACCAAGCAGATTAGTAAGCATACTAAGAATAATGGGCTTCTGATTTTTCTTTTCTCTGAGATTTCATAAACTTGAAAATGTGAAAAAAATGCAAAAGTATTAGTGAACTGATGAGAATTCATAGATTCTATATAGATATGTATACCTGTGTGTATGTTCATGAATATATTCAAACCCTAATTCTGTCCATGACTTTGACCAGAAGAAATGCATATGCACATGTATTTGACATATATATGTGTTAATTTTAGCTTATATTTTCTTAGTACATGTTTGCATTATGCGCTAATTACTTTCTTTGTGGGGATTCGTTGTGCATATAGAGCACATCACATTTTTCTCACTCCCTTTCCCTCCCCTCCATCCCTCTCCCTCCATTTCACACTCCTCTTTCCATTTTAGCAAAATCTGCATCCTTACACCCCATTATCTGTGCTTTACTTTTCTCTTTATTTGTAATTTTCCTTTGGCATATTAGAGGAGCCATAATTATTGAACCTTGTGGGTCTGATTTATTTCATTTAACATCATGGCCCCAAGGTGCATCTATTTTCCTATATATGACTATTTCGTTCGTCTTTACAGCTGAGTAGTACTCCATCATGTAAAACTGCTGCATTTTTTCTCCAGTTCACCTTTTGATATATGCATGTATGTCACTTTTTAAAAATGTCTTGATTATAAAAGAAAAGGCATTTTATCACCTCACTCCAAAGTTAATCAGACAAATGAGATTATGTGTCTACATATCTGTACATACTAATGGACAAATTGCTCATAATGTATTCTTGGTGATACAAAAAAACCTATATAATTCATTACAGATTAACAAAGTAGTCTTTTTAAAAATCAAATACATACCTTATATTTGATAATATTTCATTCTCCACTGTTTTCCTACCAAGTAGAAAACCACTCTTCACTTTTACTTGATAGGAGATGTTACAAAAACTTAAAATAGCCTTTTTAGTACAGGATTTCAGGTCACTGGAGGTCATCTCTGAGAGATCATTGGTATCTCTTTGTGATAGTGGGATAGAAACCTCCACATTACTGGAGGACATCTGGAAACTTCTCCCTTGTTTTGGAAGGAAAAGCAAGCGTTAGATGAGAGTCCCACTAAATTTGATTGTAAACTCTACATAGTACATTTCAATCAATGTGTTTTAAAATGCCTTGTCAAGATAGAAGGGAATCCCCCATATATGCTATACTGCATACTGTCATCCTCCCAAAGGATGCTTACACCACTCGCCCCAGGCCTGCATGATCAAAACAAAACAAGCTTTTAGTTGCTTTATATACCTTAGGTGCTATCAACTGAGCCTGTCCTCCAAGCTATCTTGTCTTTGAAGTCAAATATAGTTTTCACTGTTTTACTTTGTTCTGATTAATTGCTGATTTATTTAATATTCTGAATTGATTAGCTTTACTGTGTTATGTCTTTGGTTTGATTCTGCTATACCTGATGAAACTGACAACTATTGCGAAGTTAACAAGATATAATATGGTAGTTATTGTTGTTTTCCTGGTATCATGCTTTGAAGTTATGTACCAATTTTGCTGCATTGTTTTTATTGGCTTTGTTCTGTATTGTTTTGTTGGATTTTACTATCTTTAAAATAAAAAATAATAAAATACATTGTCATGAGTATATTCCATGCAAATTAGCAGCCCCCAGAGCTACTTTAATACCTGTAAAGGAAATAAATGTATTTTTAAATATATAGAGTCTTATTGTCATAATTACTGAGACAAAATTGACTCTAATAAATAATAAAATTGTTACACAAGATTTATTAAGGATTAAAATGATTTCTGATGATTAGACCAACCTGACTTGAAAAGCATACTATGAGACTGAATATGTTCAGGAAAAGATTACTTGATCATCATAATTCCTCCTACATTTTATTTTCATTGGAGAGTTTATGACATTGCTGGTACCAATAGGGATTTAGTAAATCAGTCAGAAACAATATTTAATTAAAAATTAAAGGTATAATCTCAGCACTTATACAGATAAAAAAATATGAAGTTAGTAAACATGATGAATGGTACACAGAAAATATTCAGGATGAAAATTTTAGCTGGTTATGCTAGTCCACACCTATAATCCTAGTGCTCCAGAGGCTGAACAGGAGATTTTCCATGAGTCCAAGTACAAACTGGTCTAAAAGACAGTGCAAGGTCATTTAAACTGCATAGTGAAACCTTATCTCAAAAACAAAAACAAACTTTAAAAAAGGACCTATTTAATTGATTTAAATGATGAGTTTGATAAACAAATTCAGAAAAATCACACACAGAAAGATAACAGCTTGAAAGAGTAAATGGGAAAAAAGGATAAGAAGAAATAGGCTTGTCATATTTGCAAATGGAGGCAAGAGAGAGAGAAAGGAAACCTGAACAGAACCACCATTTAAAGAAATATTGGTCCAGTATTTTCCAAAACTAAAACTCCACAAATATGAAACTGGAAACTTCATGGGAGCTGATTACAAGCACACTGTAAGCAAACTGCCAAAAAGAAATCATCTCTGAGTTATTGCTTTTATACTCAAAAACTTATCATTTAAAAACACCCCACTCACTTCAGAAACTTAACATGTAGGAAATCATTTAAAGCTTGGCACCTAAGAAATTGAAAGTAAGGGGGCTGGGGATTTAGCTCAGCGGCATAAACGCCTGCCTTGCAAGCAGGCAGTCAGGAGTTCGATCCCTGGTACCGATAAAAACGAAAAAGACCAAAAATTAAAAAAAAAAAAAAAGAAATTGAAAGTAAATAGCTGAATATTAATGTGCAATTACTATCAATGGTAAAAATTAGCCAAATTTCCACTCTGCAGAAGCAGTCCCATAGGGCTCAGGTCTTCACTTTGAAAACCTGTGAACCACCTCCCTATGCCTTCTAAACCCAAATACAGATTTCCTAATTTTAGCAAACTTTCCATCTAACAACTCTTTGGATTGATGTTCTACCACTTGGACTTAGGACAATTATTTTTGTTTAAACAGCACTGTACCTCATGTTTATAGAAACTAAATGTCGATTTTCTTTAATACTAGATCTTGTTTCCACAGTATTATAATTTTTACTGAATATACTCTACAGTTTTACAATATTTTGTACATTACTACACTGCATGTAAAAGTTACACAAATAAAATCATAGTTGTCAAGGTGAAGTTTTTTTACCATTTTCTTGTTTTGAATATTTTAATGTACCTAACTATATACAACTCATCACTTAGCAAACAATCATTTTAGCAACGTAGCCTCAAGGAACCAAACTGTCATTAAATTAGGAATGTCTGTAAAGCCACTTCCAGCACCAGCCACCACATCTGCTACTGTCATGCTTATGTGATGGTCAGGTACTAATGATAGTCTTTCCTCTTCCCAAGAATTGTTAAGAGAATCTAAGAATGTATTGTTTTACTTTAAATGGGTCATTGACTAAAGACAGAACTCAGATTCTTGTGAAATTACTGACAAATGAAAAGTAAAAAAATGGAACTGAAGTACACAAGAAAATTTACCCACACCTACCCAAGACAGTGGACTAGAAATTCTAAGCACAGCAATAGCATTAAGATGATGTATAAGGAGTTAACCTTCACTGTGAGGGGATTGAGTTTGAAATTCATATTGCTCAAAACTTCAACTTCTGTCCTATGGTTCAGTCATCTCAGTAGAATGTAGAACCTTCATAGTTCACGATCGATGAAGCAGGTAATTAGATGGATTCAATCAACACATACCATATTACTGAAGTGTGGTATATTTTAAAAGTGGGAAAGAAAGGAGGAAAGAGGAAGGAGACAAACAGTCAAGCATGCAAACAAACATATCAGACACGAAAATAGAACATTTCCCCAACATGAAGAAAGAAAACTATAGTAAAAATTTTTAAACTGAAGAACATACCTCAGCATCATATAACCTAGAATATTCAATGCTTCTTAACGCAGTACACTATACTTAAGTGACTCATAGCAAGTAGTGTCTCTCAATACAAATTAGTCTTTCCTGTGGCAGCAGCTTTCTGGACACTTGTAGTGCTCTCAAAGGAATAACAGCATGTTTTTCAGTAAAGAAAATGTCTCCAATCGTGTATAGATTTCTCTGTGACAAACATATGCATCCTACCTGTTGGCTGTTCCCTGATTTCTAGAGTTCGTCTAACCCTAACTGGTTGTTCTCACTCTCTGTGTCCTAAATCCACTGAACAAACGTTAACTACACTGATGAAAGCTTCCAAGTCAATTCACAGCCCATCTGCAGTCTACTCATATTGCAGAACTAATTATAAATCTGCTGATCTTTAAATGTTCTTGTGAAGAAGAGGTTAGAGTTTCTTTTTCTCTCCAGTTGTGCTGTATCTGGGACCCTTCTTATATTGCCTTATTTTCTCTTACTGTATTTTAACCACTGAGGCCACATGTTGTTTTTTGAAAACTTCAAACTTTTTCCTTCAGTATATCCTTACTTATGTGTTATAGTAGCAATCTTAAATAAAAATGCTTATTTTATCCATTTTTATCAAAATCTTAATTGTATACTTTTCTAAAATCAGAGTGCCAAACTCAGTTTTTCTACAATGAAAACTGCACAAATCAAAGTACACAAGAGGTTTTGAAGTCCTAAAAAAGTTATAACTACTTCATATTTAGGTACAAGAGAAGGCTATATTCCCTTACATTTTTTTCTTTGCAATAATTCTAGTATGTGGAAATTTGGTCTCCACCTCCTACATATAGAGCTCCTGCATCAGCACAAACCTCTGTTCATTTTTTCCCAGTAAGATTGCAGACTAAACCTACTGGTTTCACACTGAGCTATACAACCAGATACTTTTTATTTTGTTTTGCACATTGTCTTCATATGACCCTAAATGGCCCTTCATTGCTCACATTTTTGACCTTCCTGCTACAGTCTCTCAGAGTACAGAAAACACAGGTTTATTCCAGCATTCTTGGCAAGCAAAATCCTCTAAACAATTTACTTATAATAATCCCAAGAGATTGCAATCCTGCTGGGCTATTTATTTTGGAGACTGAAGCAGAAAAGATTATTCATTGCTTGAAGGCTAGCATCATCTTCACAGTAAGACCCCACCTTAAAAGTATAAGGAGCGAGGTAGAAGAGGGATGTAGAGAAGAAGAGCAATAGTAACAATGAAAGGAAGACAGTGAAAGAAAAAGACAGAGAGAAAGAGAAACATTACAATTACAAGAAATTAGGGGCCTGATGTTTTTAAGACCAGGTGGGTATGTTTCATGCAAGATGGAGTGGGGAGGAGGCCAAAAAACATAAATTCTAATTTCCAAACATTATTCCTTATATTGAAAATATCTTTGAACAAATACTGGTTTTCATGTTGTCTCTCACTTGATGTATACACCCTGATGCAACTAGAGATAACTCTGAATTCCAAGGCTGCTCCTGAGGCTCTGTAGAACTCCACTTAACTGTATCCATAATCCAGAGGTCACAATATTACACTGGACAGACAGAAGAGACCCACTTATGAATGATGTGCATGCTCAGTGAGAAGACTTGAGACCTGAGACACACAAATAACTGTGTTTGAAGACAAAAGATACGCAAACTCTGATGTCCATAACCTGTTACTGAGGACATCAAAGGCATGATTTGTATTTTCTCCTAATGCAGTAGGAGATATAAAGATGGTTTTTCCTAAAATGTCATAAGTCTTAAATTGGGCCTACACAGCTTAGGGCAAAAGCAAGATACATATTTAATTTGTAAGACTCTAGGTCAAATCCATCTCAGCTCTACACATATCCATGTTGATCATGTAGGAAATCTTTCCAGTATGGTTTATAGCTACAATGACCCCAAATCACATGTATGCCAAAGTGAGACTTCTAGAAGTTCATAAGATACCACACCAATTGCCAGTACACTAATCCACCAATGAATACACAACTGAAAATACTGATAAAGAGGAGGCTTTATCTAAAGAGGTGGGCCACTGCAGGCAGGACATCGAAAAATGAATACATATATACATTTTTGTAATGTTTTTCTTTCTCCATCTCCCTTTCCTTCTGGTCTTCCTTTTCTTCTCCTTACTCATCTTCTTCCCTTTATCCTTTTCTGCCTCTCTCTCTCTCTCTCTCTCTCTCTCTCTCTCTCTCTCTCTCTTCTCTAAATATATATATATATATATGCATGTATATATATATTTAAAATAGGATCTTAATATGAAATTGATGCCTTCCTCCAAGGAATGAATAGTCTTTATCATTCTGCTTCCATCTACAGTGTTTTGAAAGAAGGAGTGAACACTGCATGCTCAGTAGGACATATATTTATATTTATTGTATCTTATAAATAAAAACCTTTATTTCTCATACAGTTAGGCTTATGAGGCTAAGGCTTAGGCAGCCTTAGGACTTAGTCTCCCAAGTCCTAAGGTCAAGGCATGAGGAAACTTAATGTATGGTGAAAGCTGCTTTCAGACTCACAGATGGTTTATTTCTTCCCATGAATGCATTTTTTCACACAACTGTCTAGGTTTTTTTTTATTATGTTCATTGGTATAACTTAGATATACATGAAGATTGTATTTATCATGGGAAATTTGTACCTGTAAAAGATATACCTTGGTTCCTCTTTTTTCCCTTCCCTCCCCTTCCTTCAAACACTCTTCCTTATTTACAAAGCTTTGTTTCCATTTTATCCTTCTCATCATTTTTTCTTTTATCTTTTTATTTTCCACCTACAATCCTCCTAGTCAGTGTTTTCTCTTGAACAATTCCTTCCAGTTTCACAATATTTATTATATATTTTGTTCATATTAACCCTGTTCTCTTTTTTGGCATCTTCTCAGAAGAATTAAATGCATCTTGCCATAATAATATATATACGCATCCATATTTATAGCAGCACAGTTTGTAATAGCTAAATCTTGAAAACAAACAAATTGCCCATTAACAAATGAATGGATAAAAAATGTGTTTATATTTTATATGCTAGGTACTACTCAGCCATAAAAAATACATTCTTTAATCTGGCTTCTCATTTGACTCTGCTTCTAAGCTACCATGGGTTAAGCAGCAAGTCAGATTCATGATGTTTTAATTCATATAACTGAGTAAAAAGGGTCTAATACACATGACTTCATCTTGCCCATTCAGTTTCATAAGATCCAATAAATAGTGATTTAGGATCTTAAGTTGTAAAATTCAGGAAAGAATTTCATTGTGTTGCATTCCCTTGCTTGTTGTATTTATGGTTTTGGTGACAAGGACACTTGTCCCTGAAACAGAAATTCTAAACTAACTGCAGCCATTTTGTTAAAGCTACAGTCATATCACCACCACCAAAAAGCTCCTTCCTGTGGGCAGAGAAAATCAGCAAATCTGCCTTCACCTGCTAGCTGCTGTCACCAGAGGGCTCCTTCCTGCAGTGGATCAGCATGAACAGAGAAAGTCAGCAGATAACCTTCACCTGCTAGGCCACTGATGCTAGAAGGCTTGCTTCCTATGTACAGCCAATGGGAACAGGGACATGCAGTCAGGTAAGTCCCATAAACCCCACCCACAGGCCACCACTGGAGGGCCTTTCTTCATTTGGGCAGCCATCACCCACCAGTAGAATCAAACAAACACAATCCTATGTGTCTGCCACCACTGCAAGAGTCCCAGTTAAGACACACAGGCAAAGAGAAGCAGCCCCATCACCATGCATCACTGGCCATTGGGGAAGCTCAAGGGTGGCTGCATAGGTCTAGAGAGGCTGCATAGGTCTGCCACTTCCCTGAAACCCAGGGTCAGAGGAACCCAGATCCCTGTCCCACTCCCATACAATGCAGAGGGGCAGTCAATGTGTGAAGTGCCTGGAACCCTGCAACCAGTTTGTTAGGAGAAACCCAGGAGAATGTCAAGAGGAAGGAGCAAAAGGTAATCTCAGACCTCCACTGCACAGAGAACAAGTCTGGGAGATACAGTCATGGAAGACATTGGAAGTCACACACTTGAAACCCCTGAGAGGATAAAAACTGAAGAAAAAACCTCAGGAGACTGTAAAATTAATCAAATCAGAAATAATGTCTGATTTTAAAAAGAAGAAATGAAAAACATAATGAAAGAATTGCTCAACATATCTAACAAAGACATAGGCTAAAAAAAGAGGAGCATAGAAAATGACAGAAACCTTGAATGAGCAATATAGAAAGGAATTACAATGCATGAAAAAGATTCAAAAAGATCTCCAGGATATTTAAAAAGTCAATCAAAAGCACTTGAAAGAAATTATAGAGAGACTTCCAGACATTGAAGACATGCTTGTACTTACAATTGTGAAAAGAAAGATCTTCTAAAAATAATGAGAAACAGGAAATAACAATTCAATAGCTGCAAGATATTGTAAAGAGAAATAATTTAATGATTGGCATCTACGAAGAAGCAGGGATCAACACAAATGAAATAAAAAGTCTATTTAGAGGTTCTTGTAGATAAATGGATGCAACTGATGTTATGTTCATGGGCAAAACAGTTTGAACTATATGGGTGGACACTAGCATAAAAAACAGGAGTTACTAGGATCCAACAACAATAGATGTTATAAAAGTGATAGAAGAGGAAAGAACTAGGAGGAGAAGGTGGTAACCACAGTTAAGATGTTATTGTGTAAGTCTTGAACTCTTGTAAGATTTTTACAGTTGTCTTAGTTTTTTCTGTTCTGTCTGGTTTTGTTAGATTTTACTGTGTCTGATGATATGGGCAACTATTTTGAAAATAATTGAACACATTATGGTAATCATGATTGGTTTCCTTTTATCGTGTTTTAAAGTCCTATAAAACTTTCATTCTTTTGGTTAATTGGTTTTATTCAGTTTCGTTTTGATTTTATTATGGTATAAACAGCTATTTTGAAGAAAACAAGACATTATAGTAACTATTGACATTTCCTGTTACCTGATTTTGATATCCTGCAATGTGCACATTCTTTTTTTTTATTTGTTTTTGTCTGTTTTTTATTATTTGATTTCATTGTGTATGAGGTTATAGACAGCTATTTTGAAGAGCACAAGAGGTATTATAGTAGCCATTGTTGATTTTCCATTGTTTTGTTTTGAAGTCCTGTAATGCTTTCATTGTTTTCTTTTGATTGGTATTATACTATTTTTTTATTTGATTGTATTGTGTGTGAAAGTATGGACAATTATTTCAAAGAAAAAAAGAAACATTATGGTAGTCATTGTTGATTTCCTGTTGTAGATTCTGCGTTGCTTGCATTGTTGTGTCTGACTTGCTGTGTTGTCTTTTTTTGTTGTTGTTGTTCTCTTTAAAATAAAAAAAATTTAAAAACTACAATCATTCTGTTCTCTGTCATGGAACTCAGCTAAATCATGATTTGTCATCAAATTGAAACTTCTTTGAATGTGCTAAGAGCAACTTTGCTACAAGCTATCTTCACGGCACAAGATACCCATTGTACAACAGTATTTTGTTAAAACCTATCTACTTCTTATAACTTTTGTTTGCCACGCTATAAAAAATTAACAATCTCTCTGTAACCATGACCTCAGATTTTGGAGATTATGCCTCTAGGGCGCAGTGACATGAACAAAATTTCTTATCTTCTCCTAAACTCTGACCTACGGTTGATTCAATTTTTCCTGCAACATTTCCTCTTCCTAGAATATGACCTGTAAAAGAAAGGAACATTCTTTTAAAGATATCCTCAGGTAAAACTGAAGCCAACAAATTTCCTAGTTGTTAAAAATTATGATGTAGTGTCATAGCATAAGTCATGAGTAATACCACATGATACACATTAAAGTAAACTAGATGACACGTTTTGTGGTATCTATGTGTGGGAGACCACAATAACACTCTTTCCTGAGAAATGAAGCTCTTTTCTCAATCTGTCCTTGACCTCTTCATCAACCCTATTCATTGATATATGCACAACTGCCTATATTGAACCAGATGTTCTCCCTATTGGATAAAATAATATTATCAAACATGGTTAAGAGAATGGTGGTCTCATTAATAGCAACACAGTAACATGCAGGTAACAGTAGCCTCCATGTTGATGGTTGGTGTAGAGGTACAATTAGTAAGCTATGAGATTCCAGGGCTAAGATATGGCATGACTTAACGTCTCAGGTGAGCCCACAGAGTGGCCTCACTGGCACAGCACCTGGGTGGCAAACACAAGGTCATCAGTTCAACCACTAGTACTGAAAAAAAAAAAAAAGGAGAAAAAATCCTGACCACAGAAGTCATGGCAGAAAGTTACCAAGGGTGGAAACAGATGTAGACACATATATAAATGAGGCATGTACAACTCAAAATAATAATGATCAAAATAAATCTATGTGACAGCATATAATATTCAATATTCCACAAGTTTGGAACAAGAACAGAATATTAAACAGTGTTAGAGTAAAGAAATGCATTGCATATAAAGCAAAGCTTATCAGAATCACATGCAATATCTCAGCACAAATCATTGTCAAGGAGAGCTTTGCATGAAAGTATTTTTAATTCTGAATGACAACACTTTATAAACCAGATTTCAGTACTCTGAAAAACTATTTTTCACAATTAATGGACAAATAAGACATTTCTATGACAAAGAACAAGTGAAGAAATTTAAAGTCACAAAACCAGCTCTACAAATTGTAATGAAAGATGTTCTAGAAAGAGATAACAGAGACCACTATTGAAAGAACACCAACAGAAACAAGCTACCAGACAGGTCAAGCAATTACACAGAAAGGAAACAGGGAATCAACAGCAAGATAATAATATGACAAGGATAAGACAATACATGTCAGTTATAGCTATCAATGTAAAAGGTCTCAATTAGCCAATCAAAATAAAGACTGGCAGATTGGATCAAGAAACAAGATCCAACAACATGCTGCATACAGGAAACATATTTAACTCAAAAACAAATTGTTTTGTTACTTTTCTCTCATTTCTAAGATAAAATACCTGATGACAAAAATTAAGGGAGGAGAAGTTTATTTGGCTCACAGCTTATGGAGATTTCCATCTATAATCAGTGTACTATGAGCCACCGTGGCATGGCTCTGGAGTACAGTTCATGGTGACACAAGGAAAAAAAAAATCCCAAGAGCAAAAAGGGAAGGAGATAAGCCTCTTAGCTTCCCTTATATTATATGTAGGCTACGTATCCTAGAGTGGGTGTAAGCACTATCTGTGAGCCTCTGTACAACTGAAATGAAAGATAAACACTTTCACATTCAATAGCATGCAGTAAACATTTCCAAATAAAAGTTACAAATAAAAGAATGCAAAGGAATGGGACCAAAGCAAGTACAAAATCTAGCAGAGCAAACATTAAATCTGTAGTTTCATGTGCAAATCTGATGCAACCAATCAGATTGCAAACTTCATCAGATCGCAAGTTGCAAACTTCAAATATTTGAATGACCCCACTGCTAGGTTACTTGTAGTGGTTGTAGCATCCATGGATTCTTTATTGGGCCTTTACTGCTCTCTCGTGATGTGTTTCCTCAGATGATCCACATTCCTGGTTTCTACCAACTTCTGAGGTCTCCACTGCACCTTTGGCTTCACCCAGACAGCTTCACATGCTGCTCACTTAGGGGAACTTTCGATGACCTCTCAGGCCATCTGAAATCAGGATGGAAGCCACCTAAACCTTACAATGTTTTGACTCCATACACCTAAAATGAGTGACATGTGGGTTCTTCGCTGCACCTTTGGCTTTACACTCACAACTTCACACTGGCCTCCCAGACCTTCCTAAATCAACATAAAAGTCTTCAGAAATCTTGCATTCTGTATGCTCTAAAAAAAAAAAAAAAAAAAAAAAACAACAGCACATGGTTGATACCAATGTCTGCCTCCAGTTAGCAATATTGAAGCTTTCCTTTCTCTTTGCTGTAGGTGTCAGGTGCCTGGGTCACTGGACAGTATGAATCTGATTCTGAGGAACAGATTCTCTATGCTGTCTCCTTTCTGGAATCTGGTATGGCTGCTGCAACATTTTGGAAAACAGTGCTCTGAGCCTTTCTCCTCCAAGCAAAGTACTGCACTTTTGCAGATTTGAGGCTGCAAAGTTTTGAGATTTTCTGCTTTTTGCAATGCCTTCGGGCCACCTTTTCTATTCTGTTCCTTCTCATCAATGGAGCTCTAAACTCTATCTTTATAGTCCATAGCATTACTGGAGCTTTCTTTCTGCCCAAACTCACAGTGTTTTAAATCACCCTGCTAGCTTTTTGCTCTTGATTCTCAATATAAATCTGGCTAAAAGCCATCAACAATAACCATGCCACTACCTCAACATTCAACTGCCTTGAAATTTCTTCTGCAGATTAATTAGTCCAACAACCTTAATTTCAGTCTCAGGAAGTCTCTGGACATAAGCAAAATGCAGACAAACCACCTGCAAAGCCATAACAAAAATCAACTGGATTCCAACAACCAATGGAGTCCTTCCCAGCAGAAACATCATGAGCTTGGTCATTAATGGCAATCTTTCTATCAAGTTTTTGGCTTCCTGAGCTCTGACTGGAGTCTCCCATATAGAACGGCCTAAACTATTCCTGCTCTATACATTCACATGACATCTCCAAACATTTCCATACTCTTCCCACAGTCTATTCCCAAAGTCTCTTGAACCACATGATCAGGTACCATCACAGTAACAACCCCATTCCTGGTAACAAATTCAATCTTGGTTATTGTTCTCTTCTTACTGGTACAAAACACCTGACATTCAAAACTAAAGAAGGGACGGCTTATTTAGCACACTATTTGTAGATGTTTCAGTCTGTAAGCAGCTGGCTTCAAGGCAGGGTGGCATGGCACTGGGGCAACACTTCAAGGCAGCAGACAGAGCAAAAAAGGGGAACAAGTCTCTTCCTCTCCTTCATATGGTACACAGGCACCCCCATTCAAACCCCTTTCTGAGCAGGTGCAGCACTCACAAAATCTCCTTACCTTCCACTGCACAACATGAAGATATTTACAAAGTAAGAATTCTGACTCCCTATTGAGTCTCTTAGTTAAAACTACTAAACTCCTCAAATAGACACAAGGTATTAACCATAACAACAACATACTAGTGCACAGAATATGCTTAAATACACAAAAAGAAATTGAAATTCTCCCATCATCTGATCATAGTGCAATGAAACTGCAAATCAATGCTAAAGAAACCACATGGAAACAAAAACCTATGAAAATTAAATAACACAACACTGAACTCCTACTGGATTAGGAGAAATTAAAGAAGGAAAAAACAATACCTACAATTAAATCATAATGCTGATACAAAACACTGGAACTTCTGTGATACAATAAAACTAGTTCTACGAGGGAAATAGCCGGAGGTAAGCTGCAATATCAAGAAAACAGAATTTGGTCAAATCAACCACCTGATGTTGAACCAAGCTTAATGGTGGCATACACTGACAAATACACAAATTTACAAAAGAAATCAGTCGAATGAGTTTACCTGGGAAAAACATCAACCAACAGTGAAATGGATAAATAAAGCAAGAGGGCTGGTGGACTACATATTAATCTGACATCTAATGTTGACAATCAGTGAGAGTATTTGAAGTCCAACATCAAATCTGCATCACAGCAAAAAAAGGCAAGAAGAACCGAGGAGTATAAGAGAGCAACATGACAGGAGATATATAGAAGGAAGAAGAGCTTGAGCAGAGTTTTCCACCATAAGAAATTTGTATTTGACTCTGAATCAGCGCAAGAGGCACCAAAATCTCTGAATAAAGGCATGACATGATGAAACCATATTTGGAAGGGTCATTTGCACATTAGTTTTGCTTTCCAAAGAGCAATGCAGATACTGTATGGAGCTCCTAGAAAAACCTAAGAGCTAAGATGGAGATTCTGGCCTGAGCCCCTCCCCCAAAGCCTATGGTCATTCCTGGGAGCTGATTTATCTCTGTATCCTGCCCTGGTGCACTAGCGGACATGAAGGACTCCAGAAAGAGAACATGAGAAAAGCACCTGGTTTCTCAGACACAGTTGAGGGTGAAGGAATGTGCTGCCCATTGCTCTCACTTCTTTCAACACAGAATGGCAGCTGTGAGGCAGTGAGGTATAGAACTGCAGCAGAAGAAGGCATCTCATTCCCACAGTAAGGACACAGGAGTTTCCTAAGAATTTGATTTGGAGTCATTGTACACTGAATCCAGGGCTCACAATGCTTAGTGTATCTTCTACACCTCTACAGTCATCAGAATTCTGGCTATTTCAAATAGTCCCAGAGAAAATATTACTTCTCCAGCTGTTCCAACAAAAAAATTTGAAAAACAAAGACAAAAGTAGGAAATTATTACATCTCAGATATATAGAAACGGTAGAAAAATCATTTATATTTGTGAGAGATGTGACTGGCACACTTCTTTAATGTGTAAGAGAGATGAATAGGTACAAGTCCTGGAATGTTTGTGGAGAAGACCACTTGAAGAGCCACAGTTGTTCTATCTTTGACTGAACTGCCCTGCCCTCCAGTCTGCAGATGGACCTTTTACATTCTTCCACCCCTGAATCTTCAGATGGCCATATGGTATCACATATCTATATCTATCTATCTATCTATCTATCTATCTATCTATCTATCTGTAATTCTTCTAGTGAATCCTAACTGATACACCTATAAAGATAACAGAAAGTAATCTAACTCATTTGTCCTTTTCATTTTTACTAAAATAGCTCAATCCGAAATTAATGCCACAGAGAGATACAACATGGCCAAATAGAAGAACAGTCTTTTTCAGAGAAGATCCACAAAAAGCACAGATATTTGGAAGAAGGGCAAGGACACACACTCTGATATAAAATTACTGCCATAGAAGAAAAAAATGTGATTGTTTTCACAAGGTTGTTGACAGATCACAGAAGTAGATCCCCTGCCCAAGCAGGAGAAAATAAAACTCAAGCAGATCTGTTATTCACACCTGTATTCAACTGGAAGCAAGTAGCTTCCTCCAGCAGCTCAATCAGCAGAGGACTAATGTGAAAAAACACAACAGACATCCTGTGTCTGCCAGTATCTGCTGTAGCCAACAACACCTTATCACCTAGCCTTGGACCCCTTACTCAGAAACCTAAATTTTTTTTTTTTTGTCTTTTTCCTTTTTACTGGTACCAGGGATCGAACTCATGACTGACTGCTTGCAAGGCAGGCGCTTATGCTGCTGAGCTAAATCCCCAGCCCCGAAACCTAAAATTTTGTACCCTTCTCCAAATGACTCCCTCCTCTACCTAAACTCCCCTATAAAAACACACACTCACCACTTGCTCAGGGTCACGGTCTTTTGGCCCTTGGCTCAAACACAGTGGCTCTGCATCAAAGTCCTCCCTGTTTCTTCCACCTCGCCTTCCTCAGATGTCTCATTTCTACCATGGTTTACTATGTCAATAGTCTTTATCAGTCTTATGCTATCAAAAACTGCTGATAGGGGCTGGAAAATTAGCTCAATGGTAAAGTACTTGCCTAGCAAGTGTGAGATTCAGTTTGATTTCCAGTACCCTTACCCACTCTCCAAAAAAGAAATCTACTATTAAACTGTCTGAGGTGACAAATATATACTACCCTAAGGGACCACTGAATACTGTATATGTGAATTGAAATGTCACACTTACTATTTTTAATTACTGTGTATCAATAAAAAATTTTTAAAAATATTTTAATTCTTCATAGAAACATTTGGCAAGTATTTATGGAATACGAGGTCAACTATTCCTCCATAATTTCTTGCTTTATTATTGACAAAGAAACAGTCACCAAGCCACATGTTGGACCAGTCTTATCATTCTAACGTGTCACAGAATACTTAGTTTAAGAATGATGACAACTACATGAGCCGTCTCACAATGCACATGAGACCATGCACTGTTGTGTTATGGGGCAGCACTGAAAATTCTCTCCCATTCCATTCTTCAGTCTCCTCTGCATCCCTGTGTGATAGATGTACAAGACAGTTCCCTCAAAAGTAAATCAGGAAAAGCTTCATGAACAATCAGCATGTTTTTTCCATTATTATCACCAAGTTCCAATTTTTTTTTATTTAAAAAGAAAAAGAGAAAAAAAGCAGAACAAAACAAAACAGTGTAAGGGTACAAGTAATTCAGAACTACCAAAAAAAAACCAGTAAGCTATAACCAGTTAATAGATTGCACACTATCATCTTAGAAACGGTGTTTCAGGTCATAGGATCAAAGCATACAAAGTAAACATTCAAACAGTGAGACTGCAAATAGTTGTATTCAGTAATCCAATCAAAAATATTAATATGGTCTTCTATTTAACACACCTAAACACCCTTGCTGTTGTATCCTTTAGGGCACTTTTTTTTCCCTCTCTCTATTACAACAAAATTTACACGTTTTGGGTTTTATTGCTCCCTTAGATCTTATTACTTTTTTTTTGAAGAGAATAAAATCAAGCATGATAAAACAAAGCTGTCAGTCAAAATCAAGGAAAGACCTAGCACATGATGTAAAAACAAAGTACAAGGTTATCAACAATGGTTACCATAATGCCTCTTGCTTCCTTAAGAAGAATTGTCTATCTCATTAGGTATTATAAAGTTGAACAAAACAGTAGAGAACAAGACCAATAAAACCTAAACATTGTAAATCTTACAGAACCTCAAAAGAGGATAATAGTCAAACCAGAATGGGCATCATAGTGAATCTTATTGCCTTCAAAGTAGTTGCCTATACTCTCAAACTTGATACTACCATACAGAACGGAACAGAGTCTAATCAGTCAAAACAAGATAATGGGGGTATTACAAGACTTAATGCTAATAGGAAATCAAAAAGTTACTACAATATATCCTGCTAGTTTTTTTCCCCTTAGTTTAAAAAAGAAATTTAAAAAATTAAATAATTTTTAATGAATAAGGGAGAAGTTGAGATAAAAGGGGGCATAACAGCATAGCAATACAGGTTAAAGCATGACACTTCCAGCAACCTACTGCTTCACCACCAAATAACCCGACTTAATAGTAGCTACCATAGTGTCTTTTTCCTTGAAATATTTGAATATAACTTCATATGTTATAGCATCAAACATATCAACACAGTGTAACACTATTCAAGTGGATGAAAGCATTGTAGAGTATTTAGAACCAGCTAGAGGACCTTCTGATCTAGTCATGCCCATTCTAAATGTACTCCTTCTTGGCATCTTTCCATGCTAGGCTGGAGTTTATGCTTATGATGACTTCAATTGTTTCATATATACAGTGCAATTACACAATGTTATTAAATTCAGAAATAATTTTGTGTCTGTGTGTGTGATATTTTAATACTCTGTGATTCAAAAGAATGCCTTTAGACAAATTATTGAATAACATCCAAGGCCTAGAACATAGAAGTCTAACATTTTCTTTACTATGAATCTGTATGTTTTTATGAAAAAGGAGGTTTTTCTATCTGCACTACCATGCAAGACAATAAAACATGCGATATTAAAATTATTGAAAGATTTACAATCTAATGTTTCCATCTCTTCTATAGTAAGAGTTTAAAATAATATTTTAATGAGAAATAAGAAGACAAATATTTATAATTTATTATTAAAATTCAACTATCCATAGTAAAACACAAAGAGGAAATGAAATAGTCAAATAACAATATGAATACAAATAACAATACAAATACAAATAACAATAACAAAATGAAGTAGTCAAATAACAATATATGTAGCCAAACCATGTACTGATATAAGAAAATATCTTGGTCAGCTCCTTCAAAATACTATTGTTACCAAATTTATTCCTCAATGTGATAGTTTTCCTTATAAGATTTTACTGACCCTATCTGAACTCTATTTATCTTCATAAATAGGTAGGTCACACTTACCAACTGACTCAGACCAAGAATCAGCTGCATTTCAAAGACCACACACATTTCAAGAAACACACACACATATGCACACACACACAGAGAACTGTTTCTATTTCATACTCACTTTTAAAGGAGTCTATGAAGGACCAAAGACTCGGTCATTTCTATTGAGCAATGTGCTTCTATTTGCTAATAAAATGTACAAACAAAACCTACAGACCTTTCCCTCCACACAGTGGTATTCACTGGGCTCAAAGGCGGTTCAGATCCCCCAGGCCCCTGATCTCAGCACACCAGGGTTCAGAGGCAGAGCTCAGCACTCACTGATTTTAAAAAGTTTTCAGAGAGTAGAGAGGAGTCAAGGAAACTTCTAAACAGCACCTGCAGGGCAGTTTTCATCTTAAGACAGGAAGCATCTGAGCTGTACTCCAGTTCAATACTATGCTTTCCAGGTCTCCCATAAACTCTTGGGTTCACCTGGCCCTCAAGGCCTCAATCTCCCAATTAGCTGGACTGCATCCAGTCTGGGCTTCTCCAGTTGTGCTGCACCCTGAAGACCTCCCCAAGCATCCCCACTCTGCTCCTGGCTGCCTCCTCCTGTGCCTCCCCTTCTCCATGAGAGCTGCAGGGTCCCTTCTGTACTCCTGGTAGGTCAGTTCTGAGACTGGAGGCAGTCCTCAGGCTTCCCTTACCCCAGGGGCCCACCGGCCTCTCCCCCAGCCAGGCACTCACCGCTGGGCAACTTGAGAAGGCACCAGTAGGACACAGGACTGCTGGGCCCACCCAGATTCTAGTAGAAAATACCAGTGAAAGCAAACAGGATGCTGAGCCTCGGGGCGTGGCTGAGCTTCCTGTGCCAGCAGGGCTCAAGTGGGAATTCACTCTCTAGCCCTGATGGCAAAACCTGTCGGGGTTATATAAGGGTCAGTTACTGGGGGCTTAGGGATGCTGAACTGCACATTGGTCAGGGGCCAACACTGACCTGTGGGCTTCTGAAGACTCCCCTTGCACCTAGGGACAAACCCGTTGCTCCTGCAATACTGGCTTTTCCTAATGCAGAGGTCGCTGTCTCTATGGGTTTTCCTGGCCTCACAGGGATTTGAGCTCTGCCCCGGTTCCAGAGCTGAGCTCTGAGGACTCAGGGAAGCCTCACAGATTGCCCCTCCCAAGGATGATAGTCCTTTCCTGATCAGTGTGCTGAGAGGATATTAGAGGGTTGGTCTCCAAGTCCCTAAATATAAACAACTGATTCTACAGGGCTTGGGGCTAGGGCACAGACTGGGTGGATGAAGGTGTGTCCCTGAAAGTCTTCAGTATTATTCCTGGCAGGGCTCCAGGAAGCACTTCCTTGCACTATTTTGAGGCTCAGGAACCTACAGAAATGACTGTGGGTTCAGGAAAACAGCCTGCTATCAGGTCCCACGTTTCCTCCAGGAAATGATCACATGCCACACCAAACAAAACTCACTTAAACAGTAGGCTACTTATTTAAATCATTGAGAGGAATTCTTGTTAATTGTTCATTCAGTACAGGAAAGGTCCAGCAAAAAGCCTAGAGGAGGAAATTGACAGAACATAATATTTTATAATTTTGAAAATACTCTATTGTATACTTTTAAAGAACTTTAACATTTGCATCTAATTATTCATTTAGCTTCAGTTCTGTTTGTTCATACTCTATTGTATAATTTTAAAGAACTTTAACATTTGCATCTAATTATTCGTTTAGCTTCAGTTCTGTTTGTTCATCCACTCATAAAGACTCACATAGAAATAAGTTTTTGCCATGATTCTTTGTAAGGCATAGTTATGGCAACACTTTCAGATATTGTTCTCATTAGCTGTTTTGATAATAGCAAGCTGGGAGAGAAGATTCCAGAGGGAATAAATCTCTTTGTATCTGTCTATCTTTGTCTCTGTGTCTCTGTCTCTCTCTCTCTCTGTCTGTCTCTTTCTCTCTGTCTCTCTCTCTGGCTCTCTCTGGCTCTCTGTGTCTCTGTATTTCTGTCTCCCTCTCTCCCTATGTCTCTCTCCCCCTCTCTGTCTTCCTATATATAGTGGGAGAACTTATGAAACACAGAGGAACAACACAAAAAGCAAGGTAAAAGCAAGGTAAATCAACAATAAATTTCAGTACAAATTTCTGGAATTATATAACTAAATGGAAAAGCAGGGGAATTTTCTCAGCACTTCATGTCCCAGCATCAAAGAAGGTAAAATATTATATATATATATATATATATATATATATATTCACCACAGAGCATACATCAAAAATCTATACATAAAAACCAAGCTGGATTCAACAGTGTGCAAGAAAATTTTAGCTTCCTCATGATAGTAACATGAATGTCTTCCTTTTTTTTCTGAGTGTAACATGCTACAGTTGTTTTAATAGTAACAAAAAATGGACTTTGTTTAAAGGTAAAGAAATAAAATAATATTCATATAAAGAGACACTGCAATGCTCATAGTCACATCTTCAACCAAAATAGAATTAAAGCAAATTATACCAAAGACATTATCTGGACTCATGTGGGACATGCGCTGTGGGGTTTAGGCCCTTGACTAAATAATCAGTGTCTGTGGTGTTGTGGATAGATTTCCTGCATTTTCCTGTGTTAACTTCTGGTGACCATTATAAAAATATTATAAACTCCATGTCCTGAACCTAATTGTTCTCTGTGTACAATCCCTGACTACAACAGGGGCTGACAGATCATAGTTTGCTTTAATCTCAAATCTCTAATTTACAGAATAGTTTAGGTTATGCTTTGCTTATTGAGAACAGTTTTTGCTAGCTAAATTTGTGTCAGTTCCAGTCTTTACCAAGCTGATTGTAAGCTACATCAAATTTTATTTGTTCCCCAAGATTCATTTCACAATGTTCAGCTGTCCAGTCACTCAGAGGCCTTTACAGCCATGATTCAATAGCCCTGGCTTCTTCTCAAGCTGGCAGCAGATCTTGGCATCATCTGCCTGGTGCTGGTTTTATAGACATCCAGAATGCAAGAGCTATGGAGTACTAGAGATTCCCACTCATATTCCAGAAATCCTGACAGGCCAGGCTAACAGGATAAAGAAACCCTTCCATATTCCATGAGAGGATGTGTGTGGAGGTTTGAGAATGAAGGCAAAGGGTACAGCAGAACCCAAGGAAGTTGGGATGACAGAAACAGGAAGTATCTGGTGAGGAGTGCCTCAGAAAAAAGTGGCAGCCATCGCAAGAACGAAGTCATGGGACTTAAAATCAGCCAGATCATACCACTGGGGCTTGTCAACCCTTTTAGAGCTCAGATTTCAAAACAGCCTGTCCAAAATGTCAACCATGGAACTACAGAATTTAATTCTTGCTTTTATTTTTTGCCCTACTGGTTGTCAGCTTTACTTTGGTTCTCTCTTTCCATCCTCCTAACTCTGTCTTTTGGAATGGTAATGGTTTCCCCTGTGCCACTGTATGTTAAAGCGTTTAACATTATTTTTATTATTATGGGGCTGTTACGGATTGAGAACTGGTGGTCAATTTAATGCCAGCTGGATTACATCAGCATGCATTAAGCGAAGATGCTCCACCTGAGGAGGGGTTGCCAGGATAAACAGGTGGAGAAGAAGGGAGGTGTAGAGGGTTGAGGTGTTAAGGAGGCATTGTGGGTTCTTCTACAAGTTGCTGTCTGAGCTGTTGGTTCTCCTGGAGAAGCTTTGGTCCTCACATCGAGCATTGCTTCCTGGCTCCTGAGGGGAAGACATGTCCTGCTTGGTCTCCAGTATGAACTCCTCATGCTGCCTTCTGGCACGTACCCGACTGTGCTTGTCCTCAGAGGAGCTTGGGACTCCGTGTCCCTGAGGATGGCTGTGGTGCCTTTCAGGATAGCCCTGGTCTTTGTTGTGAGTGTGACTTCTTGGCTCCAGCGTAGAACCCTCATCCCACTAGGACAGCTCCTTCATCCTGCTGGCATAGACTTTCTAGCTTCCACCTCTGACCCTTGGGTCTTCCTGCCAAGAATCCATAAAAGAGACTGGTGTGAGTCCTTCTTGTGGGCTCTGGGCCTCCAGTTGGGCTCGTGGGAGGCATTGTCCTGAGCTCTGGGATTTTATCTGGACTCATGTGGGACATGCGCTGTGGGGTTTAGGTCCTTGACTAAATAATCAGTGTCTGTGGTGTTGTGGATAGATTTCCTGCATTTTCCTGTGTTAACTTCTGGTGACCATTATAAAAATATTATAAACTCCATGTCCTGAACCTAATTGTTCTCTGTGTACAATCCCTGACTACAACAGGGGCTGACAGATCATAGTTTGCTTTAATCTCAAATAAAACTTAGGAGTTAGACTTGTTGAAACAATGCTGAAACTATCAAGACTTTGGCAAGTGTTAAAGACCAACAAAATAGATTTTGTATAATGAAATTGACATGAGCTTTTTAGGCAATAAGAAGGAATTTAAGGTTTAGATCTTAAATGTCCCCAAAATTCTCATAATTAAATGTGCAACCGGTCAGAGTGGCCTAATCTGAAAGTGTATCTGTCTTCCTGTATCTCCATTTCTCACTCTGCTTCTTTTACCATGAGAGAGCACCTTTGTCTCCTCCATATGTCCTGTTATCCTGTTTGCCTTTAGAACCAGAAAACTATGGGACTCGAGCTGTGTATAAAACATAAAGCTCTTGTTTTAAAGTGTAATTGTCTGGTATTTTGTACCAGTGATAAAAAAGTGACTACAATAACATACATGTCCAGTTACCTCAAAAAAAAAACCAAGCATGCAAATAAATATAAATGAAATTAAGAAAAATATACTTAATCTTTAATGTTATAGCATATATCTAGCTGACCCCTCATAGACTCATGCACTCATAGGTGGGGATTATGGGATGTGACTGCCTTATGGGTAAATGATAATGCTTCATGGGTGTGTATTACATTAGTCAAATGGTTGCTTTCCCACAGCTCTGCCTGTTGATGATGAGGCAGAACCGTTCTGAAGAGGGAATACTTTCCCTGAGTATGGGTGGCCCCAACCAATAGGTTGGTACACTGGAATAAAAAAAGAAATGCCATGTTATGAACCCCTTTCCTCTTCATGCCTCTTTCCCATGATATATGCCTTGGAAACATTCTGTTATACACTGAAACCTCTACAAAATGTGAACCACAATAAATCTTTTCTCCATTAACTTTTTTAATCTCGTAACTTCTGTTTTTGCTTGTACGCTATGATTAATTTTCAATATGCATCAAGGATATTGTTCATATACAGTAAGGTAGTGCATCTGGTTACATTTTTTTGCTTGTTTGTTTGTTTTGCCAAATTAACTAGGAGATTTTGTTAGCCTCTGTCTTTCCATATAATTATTAGACAAGTCTGATGAATTCCTGAAAAAATAAAGAGGAAAAAGCATCAGTGAAATTTGCTTTTAATATGTTAAATATATGGATTAGGTGAGTATGAATATATCTACCATATTAGAAACATGGATATTCTTCATTTATTAAGATGTTTGTTTCTATCCATTATTTCTTAAAGATCTTGTGAATCCATTGACATGAATAGTTTTGTTGCAGCTATAATTTAATTTGTATTTTGTAATTTGTTGTTTTGATGAACATAATCATGTCTTTCAGTACATGTTATAGTAATAAATCACAATTATAAAGAATATTACTAATTTCAAAAAATAATCTTACTCTACACATTATTGAGTTTTTATACAGGCTCTGTAACTGTGTTAATTGATTGGGTTCCTAGAAAAATTTCCTCCATAAATAAGAATGGTAGTGTGGAGTGGATTAGCAGAGTAGACAGTCTCCATTTGCAAAAAGGATGTGTTTCACTTTTGTGTTCCTCTAAAAAAAGCCTGTATTCAGGTAGTTTCTCTAGAAGCTGTACTAAGAAATAAGTGTAGGAAACAGTGTAAAGAAAAAAATAGAAACACATCACAAATGTTGCCCATATTGGCTCTGCGGATAACAGAGACTCAGTCTCTTCTGACATCAGAAATGAATGCATCATATGACTGTCACAAAAATATAATCTAAGGTTTTCTCCTTTACTCAGTTCATGTTTGTTCAGAAGTACTAAGCCCTACACTTCCAGATTCCTCCTGCAGCCAAAGTGATCTTCTTTTAGCTCTGGCGAAGGTTAGGAGCAGAAAGCAGAAAGATACACGAGACAGAGTTTATGTGGGTGCTCTCAAGATTATCTCAGCTCACTCAGAAATATCCAGCAAGTCTGCAGTTAAAAATGGAGGCACACAGACAGCACATAACATGACACCAAGAGCCCCAGGTCGGAGCACTCCTTGCATGACTCAGATCTACTTGCATTGACTTTCAGGCCATTCAGGACCCTTTGAGGATGAGGCCAGCTGCAATCTCTAGAATACACAGCAATATGGCTGTGGTAACAGGCATGAAAGTTATGCATGTATTCAGCAATGTGGATTTTGACTCATTAAGGCTGATGTGAGTACAACTGCTGAATTCCCAAGATGCCAGTACCAGAGACCAACACTGAGTCCCTGATGTGGCAGAATTCAATGGCATCTTTAGCCTATAAGCTGGTCAGCAACTGACTACATAGGATCCCTTTTATCGTGGAAATAGCAAAGCTTTGTCCTTACTGATGCATATACTCACTGTGGGTATGGTTTGGTCTTCCCTGCATATAACTATGCAAAAGCCATAATTTGTGGACTTACATATCATTATGGTTTGTATTTTGACATCCTCCCAAAGCCTCACACAGTTATGGTGGGGAAGGCCTTTCCAAAGCTGCTGAGTTTAGCATTCGTGATTAGTTCATTTGCTAGCACTTGGATTTGCATGTGAGTGCTGCAATCGCCCAGAAGTGAGAAATTCAGATACAATATAAGCAATGGAAAGAGACTTACTTCTACTTTTTGCCCCTTTTCCCCTTTTTGCTCTTGTTGTTTGTGGCCACCATGAATGGCTGCCCTTTAGCCAGGCCATCCTGCCCCGGGGCTGGCTGAGTATGGACTGAAACCTCCAAAAACTATGAGCAAAATAAACCTTATCTTCCTTCATTTTGGGCATCAAGAAATTTATCTCAGAAATGAAATAAAAGTAACTGAGGCAGAATTGGTACCAGTGAAGTGGTATCATTACTGTGACTACACTTTACTAGTAGTTCAAAGCCCTTTGGAAATCACTTCTGGGAAGAGTTCAAAGCATCAGAGATGTCGGCTGTATGTATAGAGCTGAAACATCTTAGGCTATTCTGTTACAGAGATTAAGTAAGAGCTCAGAAGACCACACAGCCAGTAAAGACAAGGCTCAGGAGGTTTCTACTGGGAAGAACAACTGCATTTGTTGTTGGACTCCAGATGATGTGTGTTCTGGCTTGGCAGAAAGTTTGTCTGCATTTTGCTCATATCCAGAAAATTTGTTCTGAGACTAAGATTAAGTGTGGTACACTAATTAAGTAGATAGAAGAAATTTCAAGGCTGTCAAATGTTCAGGCTTAGCTATTATTAGGGGCTTATAGTCAGATTTATGTTGTAAATCAAGAGTAAAAAGCCCAGATGAATGGTTTAAAATGTTGTGACTCTGGCCAGAAAGGAACCTCTAATAAAGCTGTGGACTCTAAAGATAGAGCTAAGTTCTCCATTACTGCAAAGGAACAGAAGAATAAAAGTGATGGTGTCATGGGGGCACCATGAGAATTGGTGGTTTTCCAAGCTTTGCAGCCTCAAAACTACAGAAATGAAAGACTGTTTTGAGGAGAAAACCACGGAGTACCAAATTTCAGAATGGCAAGGGTAGCAAGCACACAATGTTCCAAAATGGGGCAGCCACCATGCTCCAGAATGGTGGCAGCCCAGAGAATTTGTTCCTTAGAATCAGGTTCAGAGTGCTGAGAGTTAAGGCACTCACCTCTATTGCCAAGAGAGAGTAAAGCTTGGCTTCTGCTCCAGCTGGAAGAGGACCTTAGCATCATTCACATGGCTCTGGTTTTAGGCACATGCAGAACACAAAAGTTCTGAGGTTGGAAAAGCTTCCAACTCAATTTCAGAACAAGGTCTGTAAGGCCAGGCAGTGTGCCCCTGAGAGGGCAGTCTGTCAAGCTGTGAGCATGAAGCCAAAGGTGCAATGTAGTCCCTATAAGTTTGGAAATTCTAGCAACATGAATCAATTAAGGAAAGCTGCAAGGATAGAGCAAAACAGGCCTAAGAGAGAAGTTGTGGGAGCTACAATCACCAGAGGTGGGATGGAGACACTGAGGCCTTTTGGAGCTCAAAACTTATCACAGATTGCTTCAGATGCTTCACATAAAAATAAAGGATTTAATGCTTGCCTTGATGGATTATGAATTTCCTTTGGTCCCAATGCTTTGTATTCCCACTTGTGCCTTTTAAAATACTATTATTTATCTGGTGCCACTGAATGTTGGAAGTATTTAACTTAGTTTTTATTTGTGTAGGAGGTTATAGCTAAGTGTTTGATTTAGATCTCTGAGAAGACTTGGGATCTGAATTTTTCAGCAATGCTAAAAGGGCTTTGGCAACTCTTGGAGCTGGACTAAATGGCTGTTGTACAAAGAATGTGTAAGATTCTTTGTGGGAGGCTGGTGTAGAATGATTGGATGTCCCCCAGAGCTTCATGGGGTCATGCAGGGAGCAGACCTTTTGAAGGACACTGAGTCTAGCATTTGTGATTGGTTCACTGTCTAAAGCACTGACATTGCCAGTGGGAGTGCTGTACCCTCCCAAGGCTGAGTAGCCCAGACACAATATAATGGAAGGAAAGAGGCTTGTCTCTCCCTTTTGTTTCTTTAACCCTTTTTACTCTTGTCACTTGCAGTCCTCCATGAAAGGCTTTCCCTTTGCCACACCTCTTTGCCTTGGAGATAGTTGAGCATGGACTCAAACCTCGAAAAACTCTAAGTTAAGTACATCTTTCCTTCCTTAACTTTAGGTGTCAGGTATTTTGTCTTAGCAATGAGAGAAAAGTAACTAATATATGTATCAACTTATAATGTTCTTATCCACCATCTTTTTATACTATACAATATTGCTTCTTACCCAGGAATATCTTCACAGGCAAGAAGTGAGGCAAAGGGCTCACACTTATGGAACTCACTGATCTTACCATATTCTTGAAAAACCAGTAGCATTGGATTGGCAAAAAAGAAGAGAGGGGTGAGAGAGGGAGAGAGAAAGACACACAGAGAGAGACAGAGACAGAGACAGAGATAGAGAAAGAGACAGAAAGCTAAATGATTTTTTTGAAGATGCATTACAGAACCAGTTATGTGCAAATAGCTTGCAGATCATGGGTGATAGCAAAAGAACAAATGGTTGAAGATCAAAAGGCTGTTTGTGCTTGAAATCAGCATCTATTATATGGTACTATGGCACTCACAGTCAGAATTCATAGTTTCAGGAATCAATTTTTCTAGTTTGGACAGCACGGTATCTCGTGTTCATAGAGCCTAAACTTCAATTTTCTTTAATACACTACACCTTGTTTCTACTACACCTTGTTTCTACAAGTTGTAGAAAATTATAATTTTTACTGATTATATCATGCAGTTTCACATTCTGTTATACATTATAATACTGTATGTAAGAGTTACATAAATAAAATCACAGTCATCAAATTGAATTTTCCTTTACCATTTCCTTGTTGTGAATATTTTAATGTACCTAACTATATACAACTCCTCACTTAGCTACTAATTCATTCAACATAGGCACGGGGAGCAGAACGCAGTCATTAAGTGAGGAATGACTGTAGAGCTACTTCCAGCACCAGCCACGACCTCTCCTACTGTCATGCTCCTGTGATGTTCAAATAATAACAATATTTCTATCTCTTCCTAAGAATTGTTAAGAGAATCTAAGAATGTGTTTCTTTATTTTAAATGGATCATTGACTAGAAACAGACTCAGATTTTTGTGAAGTTACCAACAAATGAAAAGTAACAAATAGAGCTAAAGTACACAAGAAAATTCAGCCTTGCCTACCCAAGACAATGGGTTAGAAATTCTAAGCACAGCAATAGCATTAGTTTACCTTCACGGTAAAGGGACTGAGTTTGAAATTCACCCTGCTCAAGACTTTGACTTCCTCCCTATGGTTCAAGCTTCTCAGAGGCATGTAGAGCCTTTGGAATTCAAGAGCAATGAGCCAGATAATTAAGTGGATCTAGGCAACACATAACTATTACTGAAGTTTGGTATATCTTAAAAACAGGAAATAAAGGAGGAAAGAGGAAGAAAGGAAAATGCCGAACATGCAAACAAACATTTTAAACACTAAGATGGAATAATGCACTTTCCCAACCTGAAAAAAAGAAAACTATAGTAAAGATTTTAAAACTTAAGAAAATACCTCAGCATCACATAACCTGGAACACTCAATGCTTGTTAACACAGCACACTATACTTAAGTGACTCATAGAAAGTAGTGTCTCTCAATACAAATCAGTCTTTCCTGTGGAAGCAGCTTTCTGGACATGTGCTCTCACAGGAATAGCAGCATGTTTTTCAATAAAGAAAAAGTCTTCAGTCATGTATAGATTTCTCTGTGACAAAATATGCATCCTACCTGTTTGTTGTTTCCTGGTTTCTAGAGTCCTGCTAACCCTAACTGGTTGTTCTCACTCTCTGTATTCTAAACCCACTGCATGGATGTCAAGTCCATCTTGCATGAAAGCTTGCAAGTAAAATCACAACCCATTTTCACTCAGTCTACTCGTGTACTAATTATAAATCTGCTGAACCTTAAACATCGTAGTTAGGAAGATGTTAGAGTTTCTTTTTCTCTCCAGCTGTGCTTATATATTTTTTATGATAATCTTAATTGTATACTTATCTAAAATCAGAGTGCCAAACTCAGTTTTTCTACAATGAAAACTGCACAATAAAAGTATACAAGAAGATGTGAAATCCTAAAAAAATTATAACTACTGCATATTTAGGTACACAAGAAGGCAGTATACCCTTACATTTTCATCTCAGCAATGATTTGGAGTAGAGATTTGGCCTCTGCCTCATATGCATAGAGCTCCTGCATAAGCGCAAACCTCTGTTCATTTTTTCCCAGTAAGATTGCAGATTGAATTTAGTGGCTTCACACTGAGCTATACAACCAGAAGCTTTATTTTAATTTTGTACATTGTCTTCATATGACCCTAAATTCCCCTGTCAATGCTCACATTTTTGATCTTCATGCTACGGTCCCTCAGATTACTGCAATCGCAAGTTTATTCCAGCATACTTGGCAAGAAAAATCCTCTAAGTAATAAAATTTACTTATATTAATCCCAAGACATTGCAATCTTGCTGGGCATGATAGTGTCCACTCCTAACCTCACCATTCTGAAAGCAGAATGATAAAGATTATTCATTACTTGAAGGCTGGCATCATCTTCATGGTACAATCCTACATTAAAAGTATTGAGAGAGAGGTCGAATAGGGACAAAGAGAGGAAGATAAATAGGAGAAGAAAAGGAAGGCAGTGGGGGAGAGGGAAAAAGAGAAACATTACAATTCCAAGAAATTAGGTGCCTGATGTTTTTCATACTGAGTAGTTGTTTTTCATAAAAAATGGAAGGAAAGCCCAGAAAACATAAATTCTGATTTCCAAACATTATCCCTTATGTTTAAAATATTTTTGAACAACTACTTGTTCTCATGTTGTCTCTCATGACATATACACCCTGATGCAACCAGTGATAACTCTGAATTCCAACGCCACTCACTGAGGTCCTCTAGAACCCACTTAACTGTATCCATAATTCAGAGGTCACAATATTACACTGGACAGACAGAAGAGACCTACTTATGAATGATGTGCATGATCAGGAAGAAGACTAGAGACCTTGGACACACAAATCACTACATTTAAAGCCAAAAAGACACCAAAACTTTTATGCCCTTAACCTGTTACTGAGTATATCAAAAGCACGGTTTATACTTTTTCCTAATGCAGTAGATGTAAACATGGTTTTTCCAAAAATGCCATGACTCTTCAACTGGACCTACACAGTTTATGACAAAGGAAAGATTCATTTTCATTTTGTAAGTCTCTGCATCAAACCCATCTCAGCTCTCCATGCAGTCATGTTGATTATGTAAGAAATCTGTCCAGTATAGTTACAGCTAAAATGACCCCAAATCACATATGTTCCTAGGGGAGGCTTCTGATTGTTGACTGGGTCATGGTGTACCATATTGCTTATCAGCACATGAATCCAGTGATGAATATATAACTGAACATACGGTTGAATATGGCACCTTGTCTAAAGAGATGGGTCACTGCAGTAAGGACACTGAAAAATGAACACATATACATTTTTGTAATGTTTATTTTTCTTCCTCTCTCTTTCCCTCCTTGTCTTCCTTTTCTTCTCCTCATTCTTCTTCTTCTCTTTACCACTCTTGCCTCTCTCCCTATATTTTTAGGATAGTATCATATTATGAATATGATACCACCCTTTAAGTAACAGATAGTCTTTATCATTCTGCTTCCATCTACAGAGTGTTGAAAGAAGGAGTGACCACTACATGCTCAGTAGGACATATATTTATATTTATAATTTATTTATTCTCTTATAAATAAAAACTTTATTTCTCATAATTGCAGAGACTGCCAAGTCCTAAGGTCAAGGCATGAGGAGACTTAGTGTATGGTGGAAGCTGCTTTCAGGCCCACAGTTGGTCTGTTTCTTCACATGAATGAATTTCTGAGGCAGCTCTCTAGGTCTACTTTTTTTTTTATTATGTTCATTGGTACAATTTAGATACACATAAAGCCTGCATCTATCATAGGAAATTTGTACCTGTAAAAGATATACCTCGGTTCCTCTTTTTTACCCTTTCCTTCTTCTCCCTTTAAACACTCTTTCTTATTTGCAAAGCTTTGTTTCCATTTTATCCTTCTCTTATTTTTCTTTTATCTTTTTCTTTCCTACCTACACCCTTCCTAATTCCTGTTTCTTCTTGAACAATTTCTTCCAATTTCACAATATTTGTTATACGTTTTGTTCTTATTTACCTTGTTCTCTTTTTATTATCCATTCAGAAGAATTAAAAGCATCTTGCCACAGTAATATATATGCATCCATGTTAATAGCAGCACAGTTTGTAATAGCTAAATCTTGGAAACAATTCAATTACCCATAAATCAATGAATGGATAAAAATATGTGTTTATATGTTATATAATAGATAATACTCAGCCATAAAAAATACATTCTTTAATATGGCTCCTTCTTTGTCTCTGCTTCTAAGCTACAATGGGTTAAGCAGCAAGTCAGATTCATGATGTTTAAATTCATATAACTGGATAACAAGGGTCTAACACACATGACTTCACCTTGCACATTGAGTTTCTTATGATGCAATAGTGATTAAGGATCTTAAGTTGTAAAATGCAGGAAAGAATTTCATTGTGTTGCATTCCCTTATTATGTTTGTGGCTTTGTTGACAAGGGCATGTGTCACTAAAGCAGAAATTCTACCCTAACTGCAGCAATTTTGTTAAAGCTTCAGTCATATCATCACTACCAAAAGGCTCTTTCCTGTGGGCCAAGAACATCAGCCGATCTGCCTCTGCCTGCTGGCTGCCACCACCAAAAGGCTTTTTCCTGTGAGTGGCCAGTGTGGGCAGAGAGTGCCAGTAGATCCACCTTCACCTGCTGGCCACTGCCTCTAGAGGGCTCCTTCTTGCACTGGGTCAACATGGACAGAGAGAGCCAGCAGATTTACCTCCACCTGCTAGGCCACTGATGATAGAAGGCTTGCTTCCTGTGAACAGCCAGTGGGAACAGAGACACGCAGCCAGATAAACCCATGCACCCCACACACAGGCTACCAGTCGAGGCTCTTTCTCCCTTTGGGTAGCCATCATCCACCAGGAGAATTGGACAAACACACTCCTATGTGTCTGCCACCACCACAAGAGTCCAAATGTAGACACACAGGCAGAGATAATCAGCCCCATAACCATTCACCACAGGCCATTGGGGAAGCTTAAGTGTGGCTGCACAGGTAGAGAGGCCAACTCCACATCCTGCTATCTCTCTGTAAACCCAGGGTCAGAGGAATCCAGGTGCCTGTCCTGCTCCCCTACAATGCAGAAGAGCCATCAATGTGTGAAGTGCCTGGAACCCTGCAACCAGTTTGTTGGGAGAAACCCAGGAGAATGTCAAGAGAAAGGAGTAAAAGGTAATCTCAGACCTCCACTGCACAGAGAACAAGATATGGGTATATGGGAACAAGATATCTCCCATGACTGGGAGATACAGTCATGGAAGACATTGGAAGTCACACACTTCAAACCCCTGAGAGGATAAAAACTGAAGAAACAACTTTAGGAGACTGTAAAATTAATCAAATCAGAAATAATGTCTCAGGTAAAAGAAGAAATGAAAAGCACCCAACCCACAGAAAAGCATAATGAAAGAATTGCTCAGCATACCTAAAGAAGACATAGATAAAAAGAGGATAATCGAAAAATGACAAAAACCTTAAATGAACAATACAGAAAGGAATTATAATGCATAAACAGATTCAAAAAGATGTCCAGAATATTAAAAAAAAGTCAATCAAAAGCTGGCCAAACCACTTGAAAGAGTCTAAAGACAGACTTTCAGACATTAAAGACAGGATTGCAACTAGCAATTGTGAAAGAAAGATCTTTTAAAAATAACAAGGTAATAGGGATTAAAAATTCAAAGGCTGCAAGACAATGCAAAGAGAAATAATTTAAGAGTGATAGGTATCAGCAAAGATGTAGGAGTTAGCACAAATGAAATTAAAAGATCATTTATAGAGGTAATATCAGCAATTATTCCAAACATGGAGAAAGGATATGGCACACAGATTAACAAGGCATATGCAACTTCAACTAGCCATAACCAAAGTAAATCTACACCAGACGTGTAAGTTAGAGACATCCCAGAAATTCAGCACAAGAACAGAACATTAAAAGCTGTAAGAGAAAAGAAACAGACTGCCTATAACGGGAAACCAATAAAAATCATGGCAAATTTCTCAACAGAAACCATCAAGTAAAGATGATTTGGAGTGAAGTGTGTGAAATCCTGAAGGAAAACAATTTCCAACCCAGATTGATGTACTCTGTAAATCTTTCAAAACTGATGAAAAAATAAAGTACTCCCACAATAAAGAACAACTGAAGGAATTAGTGACCAACAAATCAATCCTACAATGAGTGATAAAGGATATTCTAGAGAGAGATAAAGATGATCAAGGTTCCAGGAACAGCAGCACAGGAGGACTGACACCAAATAGGACTGACAACTGAATTAAGTGCAAAAGTGGAGGACCAAGAGCAGGTGGATAGCATGGCAGAGATGCTGGCTGTATGCTGACTGTAACCATTAATGTAGATGGCTTCAGTTCATCAATAAAAAGAAACAAAGCAACAGTGTATCGGGAAATCTGAAAATCAAAGGGGTGAAAACAATTGTTCCATAAAGCAGGAGACCAGAAAAAAGCAAGAGTTAACATGCCCATTAACCACAGAATGGATAAGAAATATATGATATTCTCATACAATGGAAAGCTATCCAACTATAAAGTAAGATAATCTCAAGGCCTTGTAGTTAAATGGATGCAAATGAAGATCATCTTCATGGGTGAAAATTTGAACTAATACGCGTGAACACTAGCATAAAAAACAGAAGGAATTAGTGAGATCCAAAAACACAATAGCTATTATAAAAGTAATAGGAGAGGAAACACCTAGGAGGAGAAAGTGGTAACCATTGTTAATATGTTACTGTCTTGTCTTGAACTCATGTAATGTTTTCACAATTTTGTTAGGTTTGCTTCTGTTCTGTCTTATTTTGTTAGATTTTATGGTATTTGTTGATATGGGCAGCTATTTTGGTTTCCTATTATCTTGTTTTGAAGTCCTATAATGCTTTCATTCTTTTGTTTAGTTTTATTCTGCTTTGTCTTAATTTTACTATGTGTAATGGTATAAACAGCTATTTTGAAGAAAACAAGACACTATAGTAACTACTGATCATTTCCTGTTATCTGATTTTGAAGTCCTGTAATGTTTTCATTCTTTTGTTTTGATTTGTTTTAATCTATTTTTTTATTATTGATTTCATTGTGTATGAGGTTATGGACAGCTATTTTGAAGAGAACAAAAGATATTATTGTAGCCATTGTTGATTTCCTATTGTCTTGCTTTGAAGTCTTGTAATATTTTCATTGTTTTCTTTTATACTACTTATACTATTTTGTTTTGTTTGATTGTATTGTGTGTGAAGCTATGGACAATTATTTTGAAGAAACCAAGAGACTTTATGATAGCTACTATTTATTTCCTATTATCTTGTGGTGAAATCCTGTGTTGCTTGCATTGTTCTGTTCTGGTTTGCTTTGTTCTGTTCTGTTCTGTTTTGTTTTGTTTTGTTTTATTCTCTTTAAAAATTTTTAAAAGCTACAGTCATTCTGTTCTCTGTCATGGAACTCAGCTAAATGGTGATTTGTCATGATTGAAACATCTGTAAATGTTCTAAAAGCAACTTTCCTACAAAGTATGCTAACTGCATAAGATATCCCCGCACCACAACTTTCAGGTAAAACCTATCTACTTTTTGTAACTTCTGTTTTTGCCACCTTAAAAAAAAAAAAAAAAAAAAAAAAAAAAAAAACAAAAACAAGCTCACTGTAATCACCACGTCAGATTTTGTAGATTACTCCTCTGAGGCTCACTGACATCAATAAAATTTTCTTTCTTCTCCTAAACTCCAGGCTACTGTTGATTCAACCTTTTCCTGCAACATTTCTTCTTCTTAGAATACTGCCTGAAAAAAAAATGAATATTCTTTTACAGGTCTCCTCAAGTAAAATGAAATTCAATACATTCTCTAGTTGTTAAAAATTTTGATGTAGGACTTCCAGGAGAACATGGAGGACAGATAGCAGCAGCTACGGAGGCTCTCTGAAACACCCAGCTTAGAATTCAGGAATGGTGCTGAGTAAGGAATCATAAGCAGGAGGAGATATGCCCTGGTGACCCAAGAATGAACTGGGCCGAAAGAAACCAACTGGGAATGCAATCCTGGTGCTATAACAGTAACAGATAAAGCCTCAGTGTGTAAGCTGGAGCCCGCGCCTTTGGAAGCCGCAATTTGGGTTTCCCGCCACCGCGGCTGCGTCTGCATCGGCTCTGCAGGGAGAGAGATTCACGGAAGCTCTGAGAACTGGAATCGGTGAACGGAGTTGAGAGTGGGTCGGGCAGGGAGCCATGCATCCACCTCCGGTGAGTGAGGGAAAACTGGGTCTCTTCCCCACGGTCTAGGAGACTCCAACAGAGGACATTCTGGGATCGGGCAGACTTGCGGGAACAGGGCGCTGCAGTGACTTCAGTCACCAATCCCCCTCTCAAGCGGGATTGGTGAGCAGTGCCTAGCCCATGTGACACTGCTGGCTGAGACCCAGTAGGCTAGCACAGCCCAGGTCCCATCTCCTGAAGGTGACCTGGAGGGGTGGGCCCCGCATAGGCTGTCTGGTCTGTAACTCCCTGGTGCGCTGCTGTGGGCGGGAACACCTAGCTGGCGCAATTCAATCAGACTGTGGATGACAGGGAAGGAAGTTGGGCCTCCTATATATGCTTGCATATATAAGGAACAAAGAATATGGGAAGAGGCAGCAACAAGAAAGGGTCCTCGACCCCTAATTCTGAGAAAGAGGCAACAGCAGACACAGCACCAATAGACATAAAGCGCTATCTTGAGAGCCTCATAGACAAATTCAGGAATGAAGTTATTAATGACCTGAAGCTAGACATAAACAGAATAGTTAGAGAAATGCTAAGCACCACCCAAGAAAAAACAGAAGGTGGAATGAAAGAACAGAAAATGAGGGGAGAATTGTTTAATGGAAAAAATAGAGAAAGCATAGAATACGTGAAGCAGGTTCAAAGAGAATACCAGGAAACTAAAAAGTCTATTGAAAACTGGCATAACAGCTTGAAAGAAAATAAGGACAGATTATCTGAACTGGAGGGCAGATTTGTAATATGGGAACATGAAATGAAAAACTTATTAAAAATAACAAAGAAACAAACAGCAATAATACAAAGACTAGAAGATGATAAGAGGGTCTATAACTTAAGAATTAAGAACATAAAAGAAGAAGTAGGGACACAAACAAATGAACTACAAAAGCTACTCACAGAAATAATCCAGGAGAATTTTCCTAATTTAGCAAAAGGTAAAGATACTCAGTTGTATGAAGCATACAGGACCACAGCCACCTACAACCCAAACAGAGCTACACCCAGGCATATAATAATAAAAATTCCAGAAATTCAATACAAGAACAGAATAATAAAAGCCATTAGAGACAAGAAACAGATCAAGGGAACACCCTTACAGCAGACTTCTCGGCACAAACCATCAAATCACGAAGAGCGTGGGGGGAAATAATTCAAGCTTTGGAAGATAATAGTCTCCAGCCAAGATTGATATATCCTGCACAACTATCCCTGGAAATTGATGGAAAAACAAGGTGCTTCCAGGATAAAGAGGAACTAGGGGAATATGCAACCACCAATTCAACTCTACAGAGAATACTGCAAGATATTCTAAAAAAGAAAAATACGAAGAATCCAGAAGTAGCGGCAGAGAGGCCACAATTAATAGAGCAGAAAACAAAATGAAAAAGACAAACAGACAACTAATGACAGAAAAAGAGCTCAACAGAAATGAGGCAGAGAAGATTGGATGATAGGAACAGCTATTTTGGAGAAAATGGTGTCTTAAGAGGTAATACTGATTTAGTATCATCTTGTTTTGAAGTCTCATCAAGCTCTTGTTCTTCTGTCTCCATTGGTCTAAACAGGTGGTATCTTATTGGATTTTATTATACATGATACTATAAGCAAAACCTTTTACAGACAAGAAGATTATACAGAAACCATTGTTTATTTTCTGTTAGTTGATTCTAAATACCCTGTAACACTGTCATTCTCTTGAATGGTTTTACATTGTTTTGATATATTTGATGCTACAGTATATGAAGTTATGCTCAAAGATTTCAAGGAAAGAGACAATATGGTAACTACTTTTATGTCAGGATAATCTTGTGGTGAAACACTATTTTGCTTAAATGGTTATGTTTTGATCTGCGCTGATTTGCTGTTATGCCGTCTTTTATCTCAATCTCCATTTATTATTTACTTTTTTACCCTTTTAATTAAGGGAAAAATAAATTTAAAAATAGCAGGGTATATTATAGTAACCCACTTTGACTTTCCATTATCTTGATTTAAAGCCCTGTATTGCTCTCACCATCTTGTTTTGACTGATGTTCCTCTATTCTGTTTTGCTTGATAGTACTGGGTTCGAAAGTTTAGGCAACAGCTGTGAAGATAGTAGGATTCATTATGATGCCCATTCTGGTTGACTATTATCTACTTTTGAAGACCTATAATGTCTCCAATGTTTTGGTTTTGTTGGTTTTGTTCTTTACTGTTTTGTTCAATTTTATTATAACTAATGATATAGGCAATTCTATTAGAGATAGTGGGAGGCATTATGGTAACCATTGTTGATCACCTAGTATTATGCTTTTACATTATCTATTACATCCACCCTTTTGATTTGACTGACTGTTCTGTTCTGTCACATTTGGTGTTATTCTCTTCCAAAAAAGTAATAAGAACTGTGGGAGCAACAAAACCCAAAATGTGTAATTGTCATGGACACAATAGAGGAAAAGAAAGTGCTCTAAATGATATAACTGCATGTATATTTACGTGTATAAGATAGATAATGATATTACTGAGTTTTGTTGGATCATTGAACAGAACTGTTTTCAGTTTCACCGTTGGAATGTCCACTTTACAAGCTTTAGTTTTGTAACTTGAACAATTGTTTCTGAGATGACAAAATGTAATCCATTAACTAGTGATTTCCTACTGTTTATTTTTTTCTGTAAATCTGTATAACCCCCTTTCTCTGCTTTTTTTCTTTTCTTTTTCTCCTTAAATAAAATTTTAAAAAATTATGATGTAGTATTATGCTATAAGTCATGAGTAATACTATATTATACACAGTAAAGTAACCTAGATGGTATGTTTTATGATATCTAAGTGTGGGAGACCACCATAATACTCTCTCCTGAGAAATGAAGCCCTTGTGTTAATCTGTCCCTGACCTTTTGGTCAACCATATTCATATTTGAGCAGAACTGCACATACTGAAACATATGTTCCCCTTATTGGCTAAAAGAATATTATCAAAGATGGCCAATATAATAGTGGTTTCATTAATAGCAAATCAGCAACATGCAGGTAACAATAACTTCCGTGCTGATGATTGGTACAGAGGTGCAAGTAGTAAGCTGTGAGATTCCAGGGCTAGGGCATCAGATAGCATCTCAGCTGAGGCCATGAGACACAAAAATTTCCATTTCCTGGTAATCAAGGTGCCAGCCTTTCATATATCAAACCTCTATACATTGCTAATTGGAAGACTTTGTGCCTGATACAGAATTGCTGTCTCTCTTTATAGCTGATGCCTGCAAAGTTTCTTTTTCCTAGCACTCTGCCTTGACCCTTACCTATCTGCCTGGTTGATATAAATAAAAGTCACGAGCTTTTGGACATAAGGCCTTCTGTTCCACAGAGAGCATTGAGTCATTCCAGAACTCCTCAAATGCAGGATTTCTCTGTCTTTTATTTTGAAGCCATGTGGCAGTGAAGAGTGGAATACACTGATTCCCTCCATTTTGTCTAAGAAAACTGGAAGGTAAATTGGAAAGAAAATTATTGTTTCTCTGGGAATATGTGCCTTTGAAAATTCTGACTACACTTATCATAAGAACTACTGATTTTGAACACAGAATAAGGGAAACCTATAAATGTATAAACATACATGACACCAAATCCACATGTGCTAAATACTAACTTTTCCCAAACACTATGAGATTCATCTCTTCTGTCTCTATTGATCATTTGATAAGTGTAATGGTCTGACAAGTGAGGCTGAGGTTATATAGTAAACTATGAGCAGACTATTGATCCACCTTACTCCTTTGATAATAACTGAAAAACTTTAAGGAAGCTGAGAGGGAATGAAGGGATCCTCATATAACAAGGGAAAGAAAGTCCAGAGAATAAAAGGATCTCTCATATGCAGACTAGTAATAAATATTCTTTTCATAACAAATTCTGAACATAATTCGGTGACATGATATTTTCATGAAGGTAAGTGAATCTATTGGTTTCCATAGATGTTTGCAACATCACTTACTGCATTTTCTTTAGTCTCTGAACAGGAATCAGAGTTGCCACTTATTAAGCAGTGCTAAGGTTGCACAATGATGGACAATTCAGATGTGGGAACCCTAGCTCAGTGGATCCTACTCAAGGTATTACAGCTAGAAGGTGAGTGAAAAAGACCCTCACCCAAATTTTTCTAACAAAGCCCCCTCTTTCTTCCTCCAAGATGCCAAATGCTTTATAAAGCAAATGTTTTAGATGAAATCTAAATGTTTTAGACTAGAGCTTAAAGACTCACTGAGCTTGTAGTCTTTCAACAGTATCCTGCAATTTCAGGACACAGAGTGATACTTACTAGATGTGTTTATTAGCAGATGCTGCTGAGAACGAAGTAGTGGCAACAGCCAATCACTATATTAGCTTCATTTTCTAGAACAATCTGGTGCTAGACAGACAATGCACAGAAAATGCAAAGTCAGAAATGAATTCTGTTCCATCCCCATGGACTTATCTAGTAACTTCAGTGTTACAAAGTCTTCCCTGTCTGTGAGAAAAAGGCTCTAGCTAGAAGAAAACATCAGAAAATGGATAGATATCTGGGTAGATGGGTAAGAACAATAAAATGCAGTGAAAATAGCTATAATCTCAAAATTATTAGACAGATGTAATGAAATCCTAAACAAATACCATCAGGATACCTCATAGGGACTAGAGAAAATATTCCAAATATTCATTTGAAAACAGAAAAAAACATAAAACAGTAAAACAAACTACAAGCCACAAAGGCAAGGCAGGGGGCAGCACAAAACCTGACTTGAAGTTATACTATAAAGATACTGTGATAAAATTACCATGTTATTGGCAAAAAAACGGGACCAAGGATCAGTGAAACAGATTAGAAGTTGTGGCCACAACTGCAAGTGCACTCAACCACCTTATTTTTGACAAAGAGGCCAAACATGTTCTCTGGAAGAAAGTAAGCCTCTTTCATAAATGCTGCTGGAAAAATTGGCTCTTTATGTCAAAGACTAAAACTAGACCCATGTCTATTACCATGCACTAAAGCAAAGTTAAAGTATATCAAACATCTAAATAATAAAACAGAAATGCTAAATCTACTGGAAGAGAAAGTAAGTAGAAAGGTGTAGGTAGTACATAGGTGTAGGTAGAGTCCATGAACAAAATTCAAACAGCATGAGAAAAAAAAATCAACAACTGAAATCTCATTAAAAAACTTTTGAAAGGCTAGGAATTTAGCTCATCAGCACAAACACCTACCTGGCAAGGGCAAGGTCATAACTTGATCCTGGTACAAAAAAAAAAAAAACTTTTGCACATCAAAAGAAATCACCAATAGAGAAAAATGACAACACAGAAAGTTGGGAACATTTCAGCCAGCTGTCCCTCAGACAAATTACTTCTGTCTTTAACATACAAAGAACTAAAAATAATCAGCCAACCAAAATTCAAAGATCCAATTAAAAAATGGGCATCCAAGATCAATACTCACTTCTCACTGAAGAAATGCAAATAACAAATAAATGTATGCAAAAATGTTCAACATTATTAGTCATTTAAGAGATGCAAATTGAAAAATAAATACATAAATAAAGAAATATATGTAAATTAAAATAACACTGAGACTCCATCTCAATCTGGAAAGAAGGGCTAACATCAAGATATCAACATATAACAAATGCTGAAGGGACTGTGAGGGGGAAAGTAACACTTATATACTGTTGGTGGGAGCCCAGACTAATACAACCACTGTGAAAATCAGTGTGGAGATTCCTTAAATAACAATGATTAGAGGCCCTACTGAACCCAGCCATTCTGTTTTGTGTGTGTTTACAAAAGAATTAAAACTTTATTCCACAATGATACATGTGCTCCTACGTACCTAGCAGCCAATTTTTAATATCTAAATCTTGGAAACAACCCAAATGTCCATCAATCTGATTTTTTCATGTCCATTAATATTTGATTTGTATATTTGGATGCACTGGTATTTGGTGCATACATGTTTGCAAAGCATACTAAATGAACATAAAGATAGAATATCAGACTTAGAAGACAGGATTGTAGTTGGTGACCATGAAAAGTATAATCCCCTTAAAACAGAAAAAAAAAACACTGAAATATCAATGCAACAGCTGCAAGATTATGAAAGAAATAATAGGATAAGCCAGAGTAGAGTCAGTGAAGATACAGAAGTCGGAACAAACAGCTTCAAAAACCTGAACACAAAGGGCTGGCTCTCTGGCACAGTATCTGACTGGCAAGCATAAGGTCATGAGTTCAGTCCCCAGTACTGCAAAAAAAAAAAAAAAAGAGGAAAAAAAACTGATCACAGAAGTCATGGCAGAAGACTTACCAAGCATGGCACATAAAAATGAGGCATTTACAACTCAAAATAGTCATGACCAAAATAAATCTACACTACAGTATGTAATATTCAATATTCCACAACTTTGGAGCAAGAACAGAGTAGCAAACACTGTTAGAGTGAAGAAACACATCACATATAAAAGAAAGGCCATCAGAATCAAACCCAGTATCTCAACACAAACCATTAAGTCAAGGAGAGCTTTGAGTGAATGTATTTTTAATCCTGAAAGACAGCACCTTGTAAACCAGATTGAAGTACTCTGAAAAACTATTTTTCACAATTAATGGAGATACAAGACACTTCTACGACAAAAAATAGATGAAAAAATTTATGGCCACCAAAGGCTCTACCAATTGTTATGAAAGATTTTCTAGAAAGAGATAACAGAGACCACTATTGAAAGAGCACCAACAGAAAGAAGCTATCAGACAGGTCAAGCAATTAAACAGAAGGGAAACACAAGAAATCAACAGCAAGATAATAAAATGACAAGGATAAACCAATACATATCAGTTATAGATATCAATGTAAATGGTCTCAATTCACCCTTCAAAAGAAATATACTGGAAGAATGGAACAAGAAACAAGATCCACCAACACACTGCATACAAGAACTCAAAAATACATTTAAGTTACTTTTCTCTCATTTCTAAAATAAAATAATTGATGACAACAATTAATGGAGGAGTTTATTTAGCTCACAGTTTATGGAGGTTTCCAACTATAACCTAGTGTGCTCTGAGCCAGGGTGGCACAGGTGAGGAGTAACAGTTCATGGTGGCACAAGGCAAAAAAATAATGAATAGCAAAAAGGGAAGGAGACAAGCTTCTTTGCTTGACTTATATTGTACATAGGCTACCTACCCTAAAGCAGATGTATTCTGCCATGACTTCTGTGATCAGGAATTTGGGGGTTTTTTTTTGGGGGGGGGTGGGTTGTTGTTGTTGTTGTTGTTGTTTGTGGGTTTTTTTGTTTTGTTTTTGTTTTTGTTTTTGCAGTACAGGTGATTGAACTCATGGCTTTGTACTTGCCAGGCAGGTGCTGTGCCAGCAATAGCTTTGAGCCCCTGTACAACTGAAATGAAAGGTAAACACTTCCACATTTAATAGCACAAAGCAAACATTTCCATTTCAAAAGTTGTAAACAGGAGAATGAAAAGGAATGGGACCAAAGCAAGTCCAAAATCCAGCACGGCAAACATTAAATCCTGTAGTTCCATGTGCAAATGTAATACAACCAGTGGCAAATCGTGGACTTTAAAAGGCTTGAATGGCCCCACTGCTGTAACTTGTAGTGGTTATAGCTTGCATGGATTCTTTCTTGGTCATGTACTGCTCCCTCCTTGCAGATTTCTTCAGATGTTCTAAGTTCCAGGTTTCTACAAATTTCTGAGGTCTCCACTGCACCTTTGGCTTCACATTCACAGCTTCACTTGCTGTCCACTCAGGGGCACACTGGATGATCTTTCAAGCTATTTGAAATCAGGATGGAAGCCTCCTCAACCCCATTACACTTGTACTCTGTATGCACCTAAAATGAGTGCCATGTGGATGATGCCAAGGTCTGGTGCCACCTGAAATAGTAGCCAGGCTTGCTTCTCTCTTCCAGTGGGGTCCAGTGCCTGGATCACTGAGCACTCTGAATCTCATTCTGAAGAACAAATTGTTCAGGTTATGACCATTCAAGAACCTGGTGCTCTCAGGCTTTTTCTCAAGGCAAAGTCTCAATTTTGCAATATTGAGGATGTGAATGGTGGAGTTCTACTGTTTTCTAAGATGTCCTGAAGTCATTTTTCTATTGTCCTGTTTCTTCTCAGCAATCAAGATCTCCTCTGATCTATCTTTGCAGTGCACAGTTTTACCAGAGCTTCTGTTTTGGCCAGCACACATTTTAAATAATTCTGCTAGGCTCTTGACTCTTAATTCTCAACATAGACCTGTTTCTAAGCCTCCAACAGTAACCATGCCAAATCCTTAACATTAAGCTGCTTAAAATTTCTTCAGCCAGATTCATTAGTCCACCACACTTAATTTTAGTCTCAGGCAAAGTTTTTTTGACACAAGAAAAATGCAAACAACAGCCAATATAGTCCTTCTCCTCCTGATGAACTTCCCAAACCTGGCCTTACTGGCAGGATTTCTACCAGTCTTCTGGTGTTCTGAGCTCTGACAAGAATCTTCCATAAAGAGCAGCCTATGGAATTCCAGTTCTACTTTTTAAGGCAAGATCTCTGAATTTTTGCCATCTCTTCTCACAATCTATTCCCAAAGGCAATTGAAACACATTGTCAGATCAATGGCCCCACTCTTGGTACCAAATTAGGTTTCAGTTACTTTTTTCTCATTTCTGAGAAAAAATACCCATACCCAAAACTAAAGGGAGGAAAGGTTTATTTTGCCCACTCTTTGCAGATATTTCAGTCCATACTGAGCTCCTCCAAGACAGAGTGACATATGGCAAAGGTGCAACAATGCACAGTGGTGAAAGACAGCAAAAATGGCAAGAGCAAAAGAGGTAAAGACAAGGATCTTTCCTTCCTATATATTGTAATTAAGCTACCCAACCCAGGGTGAGTGTAGCAGTCCCAACCCCAGTCCCAGGACTGGACAATGAACCAACCACAAACTCTAGATCCATCTGCCTCTGAAAAGCCTGCATCTTATATCTCAATGAGGGTCTGGGGCATATTCAGACACAAACCATAAGAGAAAATTCATAGGCTGAAAGCCAAAGGATAGAAAACAATACTCCATTTGACAGGAACCTGGAAAAAAAGCAGCAGGAGTTATTCTATTTACAGTATTGAGACCTTCAAGCCACGAGTAATTTTAAAAGGTAAAGAAGGTCATATATACTTGCTAAGGAAAAACTCCAAGAAAAATAGATAATAGTCATAAATATATAGGTGCACCATATAGAGGAGCACACAACTGTATAAAACAAATATGAAAAGAAATGAAAAATCAAATAAGAATTAACATATTTTAATGGGATTCATTAATACCTCATATAACAAATATATTGATGAACCAGATAAAAAGTAACAGAGAAATACCAAAACTGCACCAAACCTGTGAACAAAGGGAATAGATGTCTAAAGACTGTTCAACCACAACATCAGAATACACATTTTTTCTAAGCTGCAATGCAACGTTCTGAACAACAGACCACTGTCTTAGTTATTTTCTCTCACTGCTGAGACAAAATACCCAACATTAAAATGAAGAAATAAAAGGTTTATTTAGTTCAGTTTGTAGAGATTTCAGTCCATAAGCAGCTGGCTCCAAGGCAGGGTGGCATAGCATAAGGACAACATTTCAATGCAGCAGCCAGAGAAAAAAGGGGAAACAAGCCTCTTTTCCTCCCTTATATCATACACAAGCCACTTCCCACTGCCACTCTCATTCAGGGCAGGTGTAGCACTCACAAAATGTCCTTGCTTTCCTTTGCACAGGATAAAGATATTTACAAAGTAAGAATCCTGGCTTCCTGCTGAGTCACTTAGTTAAAACTACTAAACTCAAGCTGACACATTGTATCAACCATAACAAACCATAGCATGTCAACTTGCCCACCAGACACATTCCTTTAACCAGACACAAAGGCATGCTTATTCTTAGCATTTTGCAACTTGAACATTATAACATAGTTTAACAATCCTTAAGAATCAGCATTAAATCTATCAACATTGTATTACACTACAATCATAACATTCTGTCCTTGGCCCTCCAAAGACTCATAGACATCCCTTTATGCAAAAGGCATTTAGTCCACCTGCAAGAATGGTTAAAGTTCTAAGAGTTTAGCATTGTTGAAAAGTTTAAGTCTCAAATCTCCTCCCAGATGTGAAGGAAACCTTAACTACAAGGCCAAGTACAAATGAATACAAAGTTAAACACTTCCAATATGCAATGACAAAAGATAAATATTTTCATTCCAAAATTTACAAACAGGAAGATAGAAAAGATTGGGACAAAAGCAAGCCCAGACTCCAGCAAGGGAAACATTAAGTCCTACAGTTCCATGTGTACCACTTGAGACAATATGTGACAAATTGCAAGCTCCAAAGGGCATATGTGGTTCCATCCTCTTGACACTTCTGGTGGTGTTAGCTCCTACAGCTGCTCTCTTGGGCTGGCTTTGCTCCCTTATTGCAGATTTCCTTAAATGATCCACATTCCTGGCTTTTCCAAGTTTCTGGGTTCTTCACTGCAGATTTGGCTTCACACTCACAACTTACCACATTAGCATCTCTGGGGCACACTGCTTGACCTCCCAGGTCTTCTGAAATCAGGATGGAAGCCTTTTTAACTTCAGAACCCTTGCATTCTGTATGCACCTAAAACCAGCACCATATAGATGATGCCAATATCTTCTACCAGTTGGAGCAGCAGCCAGGCTTTCCTCTCTCTTGGCTGTAGGGGTCAAGTGTCTGGATCACAGGGAACTCTGAACCTGATTCTGAGGAACAGATAATGCTCTCTCCATTCTGGAACCTGGTGTATCTGCTGCCACCATTCTGAAACATGGTTCCCTGAGGCTTTCTCCTCCAACCAAATTATTTCACTTTTGCAGACTGGAGACTGCAAAGTTTCAAGACTTGCTGCTTTTTGCAGTGTCTTTAGGCCACCTTTTCTATTCTGTTCTCTCTCATCAATGAAAATCTCAGCCCTATTTTTATAGTCCATAACTTTATTGGAGCTTTCTTCCTCCCCAAACTCACAATGTTTTAAACCACCCTGCTTGCTTTTTGCTCTTGATTCTCAGCATAAATCTTGCTAAAAGCCTCCAACAATAACCATGCCACTGCCCAAACATTCAACTGCCTTAAAATTTCTTCTGTCAGATTAATTAGTATACCACTCTTTTTTTTTTTATCTCAGTCTAAGGCAAAGTCTCTGGACATGAGCAAAATGCAGACAAACTTTCTGCTAAGCCATAATGTATATCAACTGGAGTCCAAAAACCAATGTGGTCCTTCTTCCCAACAGGAACCTCATGAGCTTGATCATTACCAGCAACCTCTCTATCAAACTTATAGTCTCCTGAGCTCTGACCAGAATTGCCCATGTAGAATAGCTGAAGCTGTTCCAGATCTATACATTCAGGTGACATCTCCAGACATTTTCAAACTCTTCCCACAATCCATCCCAAAGGCTTTTGAACCACATAATCATGTACAGTCACAGTAACAATCCCACTCCTTTTACTAAATTCAGTCTTGGTTATTTTTCTCTCTTTGCTAGGACAAAACACCAGACCCTCCAAATGAAGGAAGGAAGTGTTTATGTAGCTCACTGTTTGTAGAGATTTCAGTACATAAGCAGCTGGCTCTAAGGCAGGTTAGCATGGCACAAAGCAACAATTCAAGGAAGCAGCCAGAGCAAAAAAAAGGAACAATTCTCTTCTTCTCCCTTATACTGTGCACTGGCCATGGCTTACATGCAACTCCCTTCAGGGTGGTTGTAGCACTCACAAAATCCCCTTGCCTTCCTTTGCAAAGGTGAGAATATTTACAAAGTAAGAATTCTGGCTCTCTGCTGAGGCTTTCAGTTAAAACTACTAAACTTCTCAAACTGACACAATGTATTAACCATTACAACCATATACTAGCATAGAATATGCTTAAGTACACAAAAAAGAATTGAAATTCTCCCATCATCTGACCAATGAAATTGCAAGTCAATGCCAAAAGAATCCACATGGAAGCTAAAACATATGGAAATTAAATAATACAATGTATAACACCTAATGGGTCAGGAGAAATTAAAGAAGGAGGAATAACACCTACAATTAATTTTTAATGCTCATCCAACACACGGAACTTATGTGAAGCAATAAAACTAGTCCTAAGAAGGAAATAGACAGTGGCAAACTGCAACATCAAGAAAGCAGAATGTGCTCAAATAAGCCACCTGATGTTTAACCTCAACCTCAAGAAAGAACAAGTCAAGCCTGAAGTTCACACAAGAGAGGATGCTGTAAATATCATAGTACAAATTAATACAAGGAGAGACAGGAAACAATACAAAGTGTCAATGAATTGAAAAGTTGTTTCTTTGTAATTAAATACAATTTATAAATCTTTAACCAACTTTAGCCAATAAAAAAAGAGAAAGATTCAAATTCATGCACTTAGCGACAAAAAGAGAGCTACAAGAAAATATCCCTAATGAACACAGATGCAAAACTCTTCAATAAGATATTGCAAACAGAATGCAACAAATTCTCAAGGAGATTATGCAGCATAACATTGTAGGATTTATCCCAGAGATTCAGGGGATGACTCAACTTACCCAAACCAATAAATGTAACAAACAATATTAATAGAGCACAAAAATGGCATTACCATCTCAATAGATGCAGAAAAAGCATTTGACAAATCCAACACACATTCATGATGCCACCCCTACAAAAATTGGAATAGACGATCTTTATCTCATTCTGGTAAAAGACTTCTGTGACAAGAATCATACTAACTGGACAAGAGCTGAAAGCTTTCATTCTAAAAATGAGGATCAAGACAAAGATGTCCACTATCACCACTCATGCTTACTATGGTTCTGGAAACATTATTCCAAGCAAGTAGACAAAAAAGGAATTAAGAGCAACAAAGACTAGAAAGGGAGAAGTTAAATTATTATTTTTGTAGTGGACAGGATATGCTACATAGAAAATCCCAAAAACTTTACTAAAAGACTTCTAGATTTAATAACCAAATTCATTTGGATAGCTGGATAGAAAGTCAACACTCAAAAGTTAATAGCATTCCTCTAAACAAATAAAAAAATCCCTGAAAGAGAAATTAAGCAAATGATTCCTTTCATAATACCAGCAAAAAACTAAAATACTTACGGATTAACTTAACAAAGGAAGTAAAGTTTCTCTACACTGAAAACTACAGAACTCTGAAGAATGAGGGCACAGATGATAGCAGAAAATGGAATGAGAACCCTGTTCTTGAGTAGGAAGAATCAACACAGTGAAAATAGCCATACACCTAAAATTATTATACAGAGTTCATGCAGTCCAAATAAAAACACCATTAATACTTCACAGACTAAAGAAAACATTCCTAAAATTTATTTGAAACCAGAACAGACCTAGAAAAGCAAACACAATTCCTTGAAAAATGACATGGAGCAACGCTTTGATCTTCTGTTTAAAGCTTATCATTCTAAAATATTTACTTATAATTTTAAGTTTATATAAATATACACATTGTTGCATATTTACATTATTCCATATTTTTAGCTCTTGTGCATTTTGTACAGATATGTCAAATATACTATGCATTAAGAGCAATAAGTTTTTATATTTGGAAATATTATTGTCAACTTTAAATGAACAGGACAAGATCTAAGGCACTATCATGGTGGACCTCTTGGGGTTTGTGTCCTTTGGTAAATCAGTGTGGACATATCTGTCTGCTAAAATAATCCTCATACTTCATGCAGTGATTTTTCATGGAAACTAAGTCATTCAGAATCCACACTGGCTAATTTACAATGGGAAACATATTTTCAGTGAGTATATTTTTTGTCATTCAGGTCTTCCTCAATGTATATAGGTTCTATAAGACACAACACTTAGTAAAAATCAGGATGATAAGTGGCAAAGCTTATATTAATATTCAAATATATTTTATAGTATATAAAAGGTTATATTTACTAAAGCTTTCCTTTTGAAATCCTAAATAGTACAAGACCATTGATCTATTACTTTTCCAATGATTTACTACATCTCACTTTGTTAATGTATTTATTTGGAGATTATGTGTGGCTTAAAGAGATGTGACTAAGTGGGAATTTAACAAGGTATGCATGCATGTCAGTTAATCTGAGTTGTCAACTTAGCTAAGAGAAGTGACTGGATCAAGGGGTAGACAGCATGCATCATTGGTTTAACATGCTAAAATTGTGGTTAGGAGATAAAACACAAAACTGAAGGTAAGTCACTGGGGCCATGGCTTTGGATTACATATGTCTTCTTAGCACTCTCCCCATTACTCCAGAACAGGCCATGAATTGAGCAAGATTTTCTCTTCCATAAGGATTCCACCTTGAATCCAACAGACACTGGACTAACTCTTCTGAAACTGTAAATAGAAATAAATGTTTATCCCCTTAAATTTTAAGTGTCGGGCACTTTGTCTTAGTAAGAAGAAAGTTAACAATACACCAAACTTCACAGTGACATACACTTACAAATGCACAAATTGACAAAACTCACAGTTGAATAAGGTTACTTGGGACAAACATCAGCCAACAGTGAAATGGATAAACAAAGCAACAGGGCAGATGGACTACATATTAAGCTGAAATCTAAGGGTGGCAATCAGAAAGAATATTTCAAGTCCAAAAATCAAATCTAAATCACAACAAAGAGGCCAGAGACCTGAGGATATAGGAGAGCAAGATGACAAGAAATATATAGGAGGAAGGAGAGCTTGGGCAGAGTTGTCCACCATATGGAATTTGTATTTGACTCTGAATGATAGGAGGAGGTACCAAAAAGCTCTGAATCAAAGCATAACATGATGAAACCATGTTTGAAAGGATCATTTGCACATTGATTTTGGGTTGCAAAAGAGCAATGTAGGTACTGTAAGAGTCTCCTGGAAAAATCCAAGAGCTAAGATCACAATACTGTCCTGAGCCTTTCTGCAAAGCCTTTGTTCACTCCTGGGAGCTGATTTATCTCTGTATTCTGCCCTTGTGCACTAGTGGACATGAAGGACTTCAGAAAGATGATATCAGAAAGAGCACCTGGTTTCTCAGATACAGTTGAGGATGGAGGAATGTGCTGCCCATAACTCTCCCTTCTTTCAACACAGAATGGCGGCTGTGAGGCAGTGAGGCATAGAACTCTAGCAGAAGAAGGCATCTCATTCACACAGTAATAGCACAGGAGTTCCCAATGAATTTCATTTGGAGTTTGTGTACCTTGAGTCCAGGGCTCACAATGCTGAGTGTATCATTTACACGTCTGGAGTCATCAGAATTCTAGATATTTTAAATGATCCCAGAAAAAAGATTACTTCCCCAGCAACTTCAACAAATAAAAAAATTGAAAAACAAAGGCAAAAATAGGCAATTATTAAGTCTCAGATGTTTGGAAACTGTAAAAAAAAAGTCATTTATATTTGTGAGAGATGTGACTGACATGCTTCTAAGAGTATAAGAGAGATAAATAGGTAAATAAGTCCTGGAATGTTTGTGGCACATAGGTGAAAAGATATCCAGGGGAGTTGTAACCCTTTTCTCAAGACCAGAATATCTAATTGGCATGGTGGGAAGCTGAGCAAGAGAAAGTAAAGTATTACTAGAGAATTTTTGATCCTGGGGCCCATAGAGCAAACAAGAGGAATAGACCATTCAGATGAATCTGAGTTAGAGTTCATAAGAAGCTACACAACACTGGATCTACAATACATCCACTCACCTTCAAGACACATGTGTACTGATACATGTGTACTGTATTAAGTCAATACCCCACTTCTCTTCTAGATTTTAATCTTAATAACAGACACTAATATCATGAAAAGACTGTCAGAGGTTAACAGTTGGACTACGGTTCAAAATTGTGAAAGGACCTACAATAATAAATATAATTTCATGCCAAGCACAGTAGTATATAATTGTAATCACAGCTACTCCCCAGACTAAAACAGAGGCACTCCAAGTTGGGGACAACTAGACAACTTAGTAAAAATCTGTCTAAAGCCAGGCATGTCAGCACAGATTTAGAAGGTTGAGGAAGGTGGATTCTTATGAGTTCAAGGTCACCCTGTGCTACATAGTTTAAGACCAGGCTAGATGCTGTAGTGAGACTCTGTATCAAATAAATGAAACAACAAAAATATCTCTCAAAAGAATACACCAGGCCTGTGCTTTAATCCCAAAGATCTCAATTATTTTTTAAAAAGCAGAATATTTTGTATCATGCTCCCTGTTAAAATATTCTGTGTGTGTATGTGTGCACTTGCAGTCATACACACACAGTCCCATCAAAATTGGGCCAATTCACAGACACACAACCACTGAAAGATGTGTGACTGGTTTCTCTTGAGAAAGGTTTCTGGTGCACTATCAAATATTAACTTTTCTTCTTTTCTTTTTCACCCAAAACATCTAAAATCTGCTGTACATTGGGGAGGAGAAATGAGTGAAATTTCAGTGACTATTGGACACTGGTTATGATCTAACACTGATTCAATGGGATCCAATTATCATTGTAGGATTCCATCAAGTATAAGGGCTATGGAAGTTAAATGATCAATGGAATTTTAGTTCCAACTTACAGCAGATTCATTAAGTCCAAAATGCATGTTCTAGTTATTTGGTTCCCAAGTGCATAATTAAGATAGATACACTTAATACTTAGTGGAACTCTCACATTGGGTTATATTGTTTTTTTGTTTCCCATACTAGGAATCTATGGCTTTGTGGTGTACCACAGGATGAGTAGACAAAAAAAGGGGGGGGGAGTTTACACATGGATATGTGCATTATGCAGGACCACTAAGTGAGCACCTGAAGTATTACAGCCATTTTCTAAGACATTCCTGAAGGACAGTGGAGTAGCAAAATGTTCACAACAGGGAGTGCACCTGGTCATACATTTCCCTGGAAGAAAAGATAGTCAAGTATGCAACTATGTCCTGATTGATAAGCTATATAAGTAGTCTGGTTTTATGGTCCAGGGACTTGGCAAGCACATGACTTAAAATCTAATCACAAAGATATTTGAGGAACAGTTATAGGGAAGGTCTTCTCCATATGGCTGAATGATGTAAAGATATTTGTGTCCCATGGAAATACTCATCAAAAGCTGATCTCAGTTGAAGAAGACTTTAATAATTCATTGAATAAGATGACCCATTCTATCAATAGCAACCTTTTCTTCATACAACCTTTATCATTACCCAATGGACTCTTTAACAGTGTGCACATGGTGACAAGGATGAATAGGTTCAGCAAAGGGGACTTCCACTCACTAAACTTGATGTGAGTACATCAACTGCTGAAAACCAAAGATGCCTGTGGCAGAGATGAACACTGAGTCCCAGATGTAGCACAATTCACTAGCATGTTCAGCCTATGAGTTGGTGATTGATTGACTATATAGGATCCCTTTTATCATGGAAATGACAAAACTTTGTCCATACTTGTATAGACACTCACTGTAGGTATGGATGTTGTCATCCTGGCACATAAATGTGCAAAAATCATCATTTGTGAACTTATATGTTGTTAAGGTTTGTGTTTGAATGTTCCCCCCCACCACAAAAGCCTCACACAGTCATGGTGAGGCAGACAAGGCAGCTGAGTTTAGCACTTGTGATTGGTTCATTTGTTAGCACTGGGATTGACAATGAGAGTGCTGCACCAGCCCAGGAGTGAGTAGCTCAGGTACAATATAATCAATGGAAAGAGGCTTACTCATACTTTTTGCCCCTTTTAAACTTTTTGCTCTTGTTGCTTATGGCCACCATGAATGGCTGCCCATTAGCCATGCCATCCTGCTCTGGGGCCAGCTGAAAATGGACTGAAACTTCCAAAACCTGTGAGCTAAATAAACCTTTCTTTCTTTCATCAAGAATTTTGTCCCAGAAATTAAAGAAAAGTAACTAAGACAAAATTTGGTGAAGTGGTGTCATTGCTATGAATATACCATATTATATGGTTCAAGAGCCTTTGGAAATGACTTCTGGGAAGAGTTTGGAGAGGTTTAGAGATGTCACCTGAATGTATAGAGATGAAACAGCTTTTGGCTGTTCTGTTAGGGAGATTCTGGTTAGAGCTCAGAAGACCAGAAAGCCAGGAAAGATCAGGCTAAGGAGGTTTCTACTGCGAAGGACAATTGAATATGTTGTTGAACTCCAGATGATGTGTATTATGGCTTGGCAGAAAGTTTGTCTGCATTTTGCTCATATCCAGAAACTTTGTTTGATACTGAGATTAAGAATGATAGATTAATTAATTGTCAAGTTGAGGCTTGGCTATTATTGGGGACTTATAGACAGGATTATGTTGTGAACCAAGAGCAAAGAGCCCAGGTGGATGGCTTACAATGTTGTGAGTTTGACCAGCAAGGAAGCTCCTATAAAGCTGTGGACTCTAAAGATAGAGCTGAGATCTCCACTGCTTCAAATAAAAGAGATGGTCTCTTGGAGGCACCATGAGAATTGGTGAATCTCCACCCTTTGCAGCCTCAAAACTACAGAAATGAAAGACTGTTTTGAGGAGAAAACCACAGAACACAAAGTTCCAGAATGGCAGGAGCAGCAGCCACACGATGTTACAAAAATGAGGCTACCACAACATTTCAAAATGGCAGCCACACAGAATATTTGTTCCTCGGAATCAAGTTCAGAGTGCTCATTGTCCAGACACTCACCCCTACTGCCAAGAGAGAGTAAAGTCTGGCTTCTGCTCTAGCTGGAAGTGGACCTTAGCACCATCCACATGGCACTGGTGCTAGTGGTTCTAGACATATGCAGAACACAAGAGTTCTGAGGTTGAAAAAGCTTCCAACTCAATTTCAGAATAGGGACTGGAAGGCCAGGCAGTGCGCCCCTCAGAGAGTGTGAGTGTGTAAAGCTGTGAGCATGAAGCCAAAGGTGCAATGGAGACCTCGAAAATTTGGGAAAGCCAGCAACATGGATCAAGTAAGGAAAGCTCAAAGGAAGATCAAAGCAGGCATAAAAGAGAAGCTGTGGGAGCTACAGTCATCAAAAGTGGGATGGAGGTTGAGTCACTGAAGCCTTTTGGAGCTCACATCTTTTCACAGATTGCTTCAGTTTTTCCCCATGGAACTAAAGGATTTAATGCTTATCCTGCTTGATTTTGGACTACCTTTGATCCCAATGCTTTGTATTCCCATTTGTACCTTTTGGAATGCTAATATTTATCTTGTGCCACTGAATGTTAGAAGAATTTAACTTAGTTTTCATTTGTATAGCAGGTTATAGCTAAGAGTTTGCCTTAGATCTCTGAGGAGACTTGGGATTTGAATTTTTCAGCAATGATGAAAAGACTTTGGAAACTCTTGAATATGGACTAAATGTCTTTTGCATAAAGGATGTGCATGGGTCTTTGTGGCGGGACAGGTTCGGAATGTTTGGATGCCCCCCAAAGCCTTATGTGATCATGGAAGGGGCAGACATTTTGAAGGAGACTGAGTCTAGTGTTTGTGATTGTGAGTGCTGAACCCACCCAAGGATGAGTTATCCTGATAAAATATAAGGGAGAGAAAGAGGCTTGCTCCTCCTTTTAACTCATTTTGCCCTTTGTGCTCTTGTCACTTGTGTCCTCCATGAAAGGCTGCCCCTTGCCATACCTCCCTGCCTTAGAGCCAGCTAAGCATGGACTGCAACCTACAAAACTGTAAGTTAAATATACTTTCCTTCCTTAACTTTAGGTGTCAGGTATTTTGTCTCAGCAATAAGAGTAAATTAACTAACACATGTATCAACTTATAGAATGGTCTATCCACTATCATTTTATAATTGCTTCTAATTTGTAATTTACAACATTGCTTCTGACCAAAGAACATCTTCACAGCCAAAAAGTGAGGCAAAGGGCTCACACTCATGGTACTCACTGATCTTACCACGTTCTTCAACATCCAGAAGCCATTGGATTGGCAAAAAAGGGGAGAGAGGGTGAGAGAGAGAGAGAGAGAGAGAGAGAGAGAGAGAGAGTCAGAGAGACAGAGACAGAAAGTGGAATGATGTTTTGAAGATGTAATTATAGAGCCAATTAAGTACAAATAGCTTGCAGGGCAAGGGTGATATCAAAAGATCAAAAGGCTGTATGTGCTTTAAATCTGCATCTATTATATGGTACTATGTCTTCCACAGCCAGGATTCACAGCTTCAGGAATCAAGGGATTGAAAAGTGATAGGTACTAGTCAACATTACCACTAATAACCCATCATTAAAACTGCTAATTCCTTTACTCATGACTTTGTGCTCTGCTAGCCTTGAAGTTCCAGATGGGGGAAGGCTTGTACCAGGAAGCAACATGATTCCATTGAACTAGAAGCTCAAAATTCCCTTCGTCATTTTGGGCTCCACATGCCTCTGAATGAACAAGCTAAAAAAGGAGTAATGATGTTGGTAGGGTGATTAATCCACACCATCAAGCAAAAACCAGACAAGTTCTCCACAATAAGTGAAATGAAAAATACATATGGAGAAGATCCCTTAGTGTGACTCCTAGTATTATCACACTTTACTAATAAAGTCAGTGGAAACTATAACAACCATAACCTAATCCATGTAGAATAAAAAATGACCAATACCTTCTTGACTAAAGTATCAACTACTCCTCCTCCAAGAAAAAAACCAGACTCTGAGCTGCTTGCTAAAGCCCAGGAATACAGAATACATAGTAAAAGAAGGTAGTTCAAAATACTATATATGAACATGTAATCAGTTAAAGAAAAATGACTGCAATTGTAATTGGTCTCGCCTATTTAATATTTATCCTCTGTAATATAACATTGATAATTTTAATACTGGATCTTAATTGTTGCCAAACCTATACTATAATGCTTAAATTCTCAAATATTAGAAATGAGCATCACTCAAAGAAAAACTTTACCTTCTTTTTGGCTTATAGCCTAATGTCTCTCAAAACCTCATGCAGTCATATATGGAGAAGTTTTAGTGGTGCTTTGGTTAACATGTGTGAATAATGATTAAAGGAATGCTAAACATATTAAGAGTATGGATAATAGAAACCCTATCCAAGGTGTGTGTGGCAACAAATAATACACTTGTAGCGTGGGTAGAATACAAAGGGACAGAAAGAAACAATGCTTGCTATGATGGCTGGTGTCTTCTGGCTGCCCTGCTATGCCATGTACTGTTTCTCACTTGTCATGCCCCTCTACAATGCCACCATGCCTAGGAGATACCTGACTCTGGACTAAAACTCTATTAACAACAAGGTGAAATAAACCTTCCCTCCTTCAACTTTTGGTACTGGGTATTTTGTAGCAAGAACAAGAAAACTAACTAATAGAAAACAAGCAGAATACATGAAACAAATTCAAAGAGATATCCAAGAAACAAAAAATTCTCTAAAGCTGGAAAAAAAAACCATTTAAATGAACCTGAGGACAGAATTTCAGACCTTGATGGGCAGGAATGCAGATAGTAACCATGAAAAGGTAGAACTTATTAAAAACAACAAAGCAGCTTGAAATGACAATCCAGCAGCTTCAAGATGACACCAAGAGAAACAATGTAATACGAATATGCATCAGTGAGGATGCAGGAGACAACACAAAAGCCATACCTAAGCTGTTCACGGAAGTAATAGCAGAAAATTTCCCAAACATAGGGAAAAATCTGATATGTAGCTAAGTGAGCCATATAGAATGCCAAACAATTACAACTAACATAAATCTACACCCAGACATATAATAATTAAGATCTCAGCATAAAGCATAAAAACAGAATATCAAAAGCTGTTAGAGAAAAGACACAACTCACCTATCAAGGAAAGCTTATTTGAATCACAGCAGACTTCTCAGCACAAATCTTCAGATTAAGACGAGCTTGGAGTGAAGTATTTCAAGCCCTAAAAGGATACAACTTTCAACCTAGACTGATGTACGCACGAAAACTGCCATTCAAATTTAGTGGAGAAAAAAGATACTTCCATGACAAAGAGCAACTGAAGAAATTCATATCTACCAAACCAACCCTGGAAATAGTATTGAAAGACATATAAGAAAGAGATTAAAATGACCACAATTCCCAGAACAACAAGAGAAAGAAAACACCAGGCTGGACAAAAATTAAACAAGGCAGGAAAGTTGGAAACCAGCAACAAGAACATAATATGGAAAAGTTAAGCCAGTACATATCAGTGATATCCATAAATTGTAAATGGGCTCAATTCACCTGTCAAAAGAAGGAGGTTGACAGAATGGATCAAGAAACAGGACCCCACAGTATGCTGTATACAAGAAACACATATGATGCAAAAAAGAAACTCATAGATAAAAATCAAAGGACGGAAAACAGTATTCCATGCATAAGGAACCAATAAAAAAGCAGGGGTAGCTATTCTGTTTGCAAAGTGAACTTCAAACTTAAAATGATTAAAAGAGATAAAGAAGGCCATTACATACCTGTAAGTGGAAAACTACAAGAGGAAAAATAAACAATTATAAATATATATGCACCAAATACAGGAACACCTGACTGTATAAGACAAACATTAGTGGACATGAAAAACCAAATAGAGAAGAGCACAATTGTAATAGGAGACCTTAACACTCCACTGTCACAAAGAGTTAGATCTATTAGACAAAAAATCAACAAATGAATAACAGAACTGAATTACATCTGTAAAAGAACGGATGTTTACAGATTTTTCCACCCAACTACATCAAAATATATATTCTTCTCAGCTGCACATGGAGCATTCTCCAAAATAGACCATATGTTAACTCGTAAAACATTCATAGGTAAATGCAAAGGGAGTGAAATTATCCCATGCATAATATCTGATCATAGTGCACTAAAATTGAAAATCAATGACAAAAAAACTGAAAAATTTGCATAAATACATGGAAATTAAATAACAATCTTTTGAACAACCAGTGGGTTACAGATGAAATTAAAGAAATAAAACAATACCTACAATACAATGAAAATGCCAATACAACTTATTGTAACCTATGGGATGCAATGAAAGCAGTCATATATATATAGCAATATATAGTCACATCAAGAAAATGGAATGAGCACAAATAAATAAACTAATGCTACATCTCATGCTCTTGGATAAGGAAGAGCAAGTCAAATCCAAAGCTCATAGAAGAGAGGAAATTGTAATGATTAGAGCAGAAATTAATGTAATTGAAATAAAAAAAACAACACAAAGAATTAACAAATCAAAGAGCTGGTTTTCTGAGAGAATAAATAATATTGATAAACCTCTAGCCAATTTTATCAAGAAAAGAAACAAAAAACTCAAATTAACACAATAAGGACTTAAAAGAAGGAAATTACTACAGATTCCATGGAAACTCAAAACATCCTAAACACCTAATTTGAAAATATCTACTCACATAGGGTGGAAAACAGAGGAAAGGAACGGATCTCTAGAAACATATGAATTACCAAAGCTCAATCAAGAAGATATAACAATTTTGAATAACCCAATATCAGCTGCTGAAATTGAAAACATGATTAAAAACTTAGCAACTAGGAAAAGCCCAGATCCTGATGCATTCTATAAGTTGAATTCTATAAGAAATTTAGAGAATATTTAATGCCAGCACTCCTTAAACTCTTCAATAAAACTGATAGAAAAGCATTCCTCCATAACTCATTCTTGGAGACAAGTATTACCCTGATACCAAAAGCAGAGTAAGACCCAACCAAACAGGAGAACTACAGACCACGCTCATTAATGAATATTGATGCAAAGATTCTCAAAACACTGGCAAATAGAATGCAGCAAATCATCAAGAAGATTATACACCATGACCAAGTGGGATTTATTCCAGGAAGGCAGGGATGGCTCAACATGCACAAATTAATAGATGTAATAAACCACATAAACAGACCCAAAAATAAAAATCACATATTCATCTCAATAGACACAAAAATAAGCTCCAATACCTGTTCATGATAAAAAAAAAAAACCCTACAGAAACTCGGAATAAATTGTGCATACCTCAATCTCATAAAGGCCATTTATGACAAATCAACAGCCAACATTACACTAAATAGACAAAAATTGAAACCCTTCACTCTAAAATCAGGAACAAGACAAGGATGTCCACTATCACCACTCCTATTCAATATAGTTCTAGAAATATTAGCCAAAGCAATCAAACAAGAGGTCAAAATAAAAGGAATAAAAATAGGAAAAGAAGACATTAACATTATTTACAGACAGCATGATACTGTACATAGAAAACCCAAAAATCTCCATTAAAAGACTACTAGAGGTAATAAATTCAGTAGCATAGCTGGATACAAATTCAGCACTCAAAAATCAATAGCATTTATGTACACAAACAAAAAACTCACTGAGAGAGAAATTATGGAAATATCACCTTTCAAAATAGCATCTTAAAAAATCAGATACTTAGGAATCAACCTAACCAAGAATGTAAAAGGTCTATATGCTGAAAATTATGCTACTCTAAAAAAGGAGATTGAAGATGATATTAGAAAATGGAAGTATATTCCTTACTCTTGGCTAGGAAGGACAAACATTGTGAAAATGGCCATATTCCCAAAACTTTTATACAGATTTAAAGCAATTCCAATCAAAATACTATTGATATATCTCATAGATTGAAAGAAAACACTCCTAAAATTCATTTGGAAACAGAAGAGACCTTAGGATAGCAAAAGTAATTCTGGGCAACAAAGACAAGGCAAGAGGCATCTTAATTCCTGACTTGAAACTATACTACAAAGCCACAATGATAAAATCAGAATGGCACTGGCAAAGAAATAGACCTGAGGAGCAATGGAACAGATTAGAAGATGCAAACACAACTACAAAGACACTCAGCCACCTGATATTTGACAAAGTGCTAACTATGTTCACTGGAAGGACAGCCTTTTTAGTAAATGGTATTGGAAAAATTGACTCTTCACATGCCAAAGACTGAAACTAGACCCATATACAAAACTAAGTCTAAATGGACCAAAGTCCTAAATATTAAAACAGAAACACTAAATCTACTGGAAGACAAAGTAGGTTGAAGTCTTAGAGACATAGGGGTAGACAGAGAATTCATGAACAAAACGGAAATTGCATGGGAAACACTTCAAAGTATCAACAACTATGACTCATATTATTGAAAATTTTCTGCACTTCAAAAGAAATAACCAATAAAATGAAAAGAAAAACCACAGAATGGGAAAGAGAGTCAACAATCCCTCAGAAAAAGGACTTACATTCAGAACATATAAAGAACTGAAAACATCAAGCCCCCCAAATTCAAAGACCTTCTCCAAAACTGGGCATCTGAGATGAGCACACAGTTCTCAGAGGAAGATATACAAATGGCAAATAAATACATGAAGAAATGTTCACCATCACTGGTCATTTGGGAAATGCAAATTAAAACAGCATTGAGATTTCATCTCACCCTAAAAAGAATGGCTGCCATCAAGAAAACAACTGATAACAAATGTGGCGAGGATGCAGGGGAAAAGGAACACTGCTCTGTTGTTGGTAGGAGTGCAGACTGGTGCAATCACTGGGGAAATCAGTATGGAGATTCCTCAGAAAACTAGGATTGGAAGCTCCATTCAATCCAGCTATTTCCCTCCTGGGTATTTTTCCAGAAAAAATGAAAATATTATGTCACAGAGATATATGCACACCCATGTTCATAGCAGCACAATATGTGATAGCTAAACTTTGGAAACAGCCAAAATTCTCATTAACTGCAGAGTCCATGAAAAAAATGTGGTATTTTTATATAATTGAATATTACTCATCTATAAAAAGTATGATCTTGAGGCCTTAATAGCTAAATAGAGGTAACTTGAAAATATCCTCATTAGTGAAACAAGACTCACATTAGTAAATATCGCATTGTCTCTCTAGTGTAAAAAATAATAAAAACTGACATAATAATGGGATCCAAAACGTATCATAGATATGGTGAAAGTGAAAGGGAAGGTAAGTGCTCTAAAAGTATAACAGCATGTATAGTGTGTAAGATAGATGACCATATTACTGAATCTTTGTAGGAACATTGAATAGAAGGATTTGCACTGTCAATGTTTGAATGTCTAGCCACTATTTGTGCTTTGATTTTGTGACTTTGGCAACTATTTTTTAAGACAACAATGAATAATGTATCAACTACCAATTCTATAATGATAATTTTTTGAATTTGATATGTTCTACCTTTCTTTTCTTTTTTTTCTATTCTCTTTCTTTGAAAAAGAAGAGAACAATATGCAATATAACAACCATTGTTAAATTTCTTTCATTCTGTTTTGAAAACCTATATTATTATTGTTTTGAGTTTGCTGTTGTTTATGTTTTTTGCTTTTTGATTTTCTTTTCTGAATTTTCTCTTCTTAAAATAAAATTTTAAAAAGAAAATTAACTAAAACACCTCCTTTTATGGGCAGAAAATCGGTGCATTTCCATTTGTTTATAAAGTAATCATACCATGTTATTATGTGTAATTGTGAATTTGATATTGTCTGTAGCTCAAGGAAATGCATCTGGTTGCTAATTTGACAAGCAGTGGAATGTGATAGTTAACTATGAAGTCAATTTGAATAAGAAATGATTAGCTGGTTGGTTTAGTAGAATTCTGAGCATGTCTGGATAATGAACTGCCTAAAGCAGGAAAGCTTGCACTAGATGTGGGAAGCACCAATCAATAGGCTTACAATCTGCTGGAGAAAAAAAATAATGGAAAAGAAGATGCCAGGGCTCAGAAGCAGAGCTTCAACACTCACTGATTTTAAAGGTTTTTAAAGAGTTGAAAGGAGTCAACAAAACTTCTAAACAGTATCTGAAAAGTAGCATCTACCTAATATCAGGAAGCTGTCCTATCATCATTTTAATAGTTTCTTGTGCTGTGCTTTCCAGGTTGCACCCAAACTCTTGGGTTCACTTGGTTCTCTGGCTTCAGCCTTCCCAAGTAGCTATGACTGCAGGCGGAACAGGGCTGGGCTCCAGTTGTGCCGCATCCTGAAGACCTTTCCCCAGTATCCGCTCTCTGTCCTGGCTGCCTCCTCCCCCATCTCCCAGTTGTCGTCAGGGCTGTGGGTCCCCTCGGCCCTCCTGCTCTTCTGTATGGACACAGGACGTGGTTAGCAGCCAGTTCCCCTAACTAGCCGGGCACTCACCATGGGGCGAACCCTGGGTAGTACAACCCAGTACTCAGGGAGAGTGGTGGAGCATGGGGTGCACAGGGCGTAGCTCAGCTTTAGAGCCAGCAGAATGCAGCTGACAGCTTCTCTCTAGTCCCTGTGGTGAACTCTGCCAGGGTGATATATAAGGGTCAGTTACTGGTAACTTGGAGGTGCCAAACCTCCCACTGGGCAGGAGCCAACACTGCCCCTTATGCCCCTAAAGACTCACCTTGTACCTAGGGACAAACCCATTGGTCCTGCCTGCTGGTTTTCCTAATGCAGAGATCACTGTCTCCATTTGTTTTGCTGGCTGATTAGGTCCTCTTCTGCACCACAGTGATTTGAGCTCTGCCCTAGTCCCACAGCTTAGCTCTGTGGACTTAGGGAAGCCTCACAGGTTGACTCTCCCAGGGCGATAGTCCTTTCCTGATTGTTGCACTGAGAGGCTATTAGAGGGTTGGTCCCCAAGTCCCTAACTATAAAGAACTGATTCTACAAGGCTTGGGCTAGGGCAGAGACTGGGTGGATGAAGATGTGTCCCTGAAAGTCTTCAGTGTTATTCCTGGTAGGGCTCCAGCAAGCACCTCCCTACTCTCTTCTGAGTTTCAGAAACCTCCAGAAATGACTGTGGGTTCAGGAAAACAGCCCGGTATCAAATCCGACATTTCCTCTCAGAAATGGTCACCTGGGCTTCTGGGAGAACATGGCGGACAGATAGCAGCAGCTATGGAGGCTCTCTGAGAGACCCAGCTTAGAATCCAGGAATGGTGTGGAGTGAGGAATCCTAAGCAAGACGAGATATACCCTGCTGACCCAAGAATGAACTGGGCTGAGAGAATACAACTGGGAATGCAATCCTGTTGCTATAATAGGAACAGATAAAGCCTCAGCATGGGAGCTGGAGCCAATGCTATTGGAAGCTGCAATTTGGGTTTCCTGCTGCTGCTCATATCTGAATTGGCTCAGCAGGGAGAGAGAGGCACAAAAGCTCTGAGAACGGGAATCAGTCAACGGAGTTGAGAGCAGGATGGGCAGGGAGCCATGCATCGACCTGCAGTGAGTGAGGGAAATGGGGACTCTTCCACCGCCTAGGAGGCTCCAACAGAGGACATTGTGGGACCTGGCAGACTTGCCAGAACAGGGTGCTGTAGTGACTTCAGTCATATATCCCGCTCTCAAGCAGGATTAGTGAACAGTGCCTAGCCTATGTGACACTGCTGGCTGGGACACAGTAGGCTAGCACAATCCAGGTCCCAGGGCCTGGAGGTACACCCTAGCGGTGAAGCCTTCAGTAGGCTGACATGGTTGGGGCGGACCCTGCATAGGCTGCCTGGTCCGTATCTCCCTGGTGCACTGTGTTGGGCGGGAACACCTAGCCAGTGCAATTCAAACAGACTGTGGCTGACAGGGAAGGAAGCTGGGCCTGCTATATACCCTTGTATATAAGGAACAAAGAATATAGGAAGAGGGAGCAGCAAGAAAGGCTCCTTGGCCCCCAATCCTGAGAAACATGCAATAGCAGACACGGCATCAATAGACATAGAGCGCTATCTCCAGAGTCTCATAGACGAGTTCAGGAATGAAGTTATTAATGACCTGAAGCAAGACATAAGCAGAATAGTTAGAGAAATGCTAAGCTCCACCCAAGAAAAAACAGGTGGTGGAATGGAAGAACAGAAAAAAAGGGGAGAATTATTTGATGGAGAAAATAGAGAAAACATAGAATATGTGAAGCAGGTTCAAAGAGATTACCAGGAAACTAAAAACTCTATTGAAAGTTGGCATAACAGCTTGAAAGAAACTGAGGATAGATTATCTGAACTGGAGGGCAGATTTGTAATATGGGAACATGAAATGAAAAACTTATTAAAAATAACAAAGAAACAAACAGCAATAATACAAAGGCTAGAAGATGATAAGAGGATCTATAACTTAAGAATTAAGAACATAAAAGAAGAATTAAGAACATAAAAGTCCAAACAAATGGACTACAAAAGCTACTCACAGAAATAATCCAGGAGAGTTTTCCTAATTTAGCAAAAGGTAAAGATACTCAGATGTATGAAGCATACAGGTCCCCATCCACCTACAACTCAAACAGAGCTATACCTAGGCATATAATAATGAAAGTACCAGAAATCCAATATAAGAACAGAATAATAAAAGCCATCAGACACAAGAAACAGATCAAGGGAACACCCTTACAGCAGACTTCTCAGCACAAACCATCAAATCATGAAGGGCATGGGGAGAAATAATTCAAGCTTTGAAAGATAATAACCTCCAGCCAAGATTGATATATCCTGCACAACTATCCCTGGAAATTGATGGAAAAACAAGGTGCTTCCAGGATAAAGAGGATTAGGGGAATATGCAACCACCAATTCAACTCTACAGGGAATATTGCAGGATATTCTAAAAAAGAAAAATACCAAGAATCCAGAAATAGTGGCAGAGAGGCCACAATTAATGGAGCAGAAAACAAAATGAAGAAGACAAACTTACAACTAATGACAGAAGAAGATCTCAACAGAAATGAGGCAGAGAAGATTAGATGATAGGAACAGCTATTTTGGAGAAAACAATGTCATAATAGGTAATGCTAATTTAATATCATCTTGTTCAGAAGTCCCATCAAACTTTTGTTCTTCTGTCTCCATAGGTCTTAACATGTTGTATCTTATTGGATTTTATTATATGTGATAGTATAAACAAAAAACTTTTATAGACAAGGAGACTATACAGAAACCATTGTTCATTTTCTGTTAGTTGATTCTAAATACCCTGTAACACTGTCATTCTCTTGAATGGTTTTACATTGTTTTGATATATTTGATGCTACAGTATATGAAGTTATGCTCAAAGACTTCAAGGAAAGAGACAATATGGTAACTACTTTTATGTCAGGATAATCTTGTGGTGAAACACTATTTTGCTTAAATAGTTATGTTTTGATCTGCGCTGATTTGCTGTTATGCCGTCTTTTATCTCAATCTCCATTTTATTATTTGGTTTTTTATTTTTATCCTTTTAATTAAGGGACAAATAAATAAAAATAGCAGGATATATTATAGTAACCCACTTTGATTTTCTATTAACTTGATTTGAAGCCCTGTATTGCTCTCACCATCATGTTTTGACTGATGTTCCTCTCTTCTGTTTTGCCTGATAATACCAGGTTTGAAAGTTTAGGCAACAGCTGTGAAGATAGTGGGATTCATTATGATGCCCATTCTGATTGACTATTATCTACTTTGGAAGACCTGTAATGTCTCCAATGTTTTGGTTTTGTTGGTTTCGTTCTTTACTGTTTTGTTCAATTTTATTATAACTGATGATATAGGCAATTCTTTTTGAGATAGTGGGAGGCATTATGGTAACCATTGTTGATCACCTTGTATTATGTTTTTACATTAAGTCCACCCTTTTGATTTGACTGACTCTGTTCTGGTATGTCACATTTGGTTTTATTCTCTTCCAAAAAAGTAATAAGAACTGTGGGAGTAATAAAATCCAAAATGTGTAATAGTCATTGTACAAAAGAAAGGAAAAGAAAGTGCTCTAAATGATATAACTGCATGTATATTTAAGTGTATAAGATAGACAGTGATATTACTGAGTTTTGTTGGATCATGGAACAGAACTGTTTGCAGTCTCACTGTTTGAATGTCCACTTATATGCTTTAATTTTGTAACTTGAACAAATATTTCTAAGATGATAATAGGTAATCCATTAACTAGTGATTTGCTGTTTATTTTTTTTTCTGAAATTCTATATAACTTGTACCCTTTTACCACTTTTTTTCTCCTTAAATAAAAAAAAAAAAAAAAAAAAGAAATGGTCACCTGCACAGAGACGTTTCTGCTTTGCCACACCAAACAAAACTCATTCAAACAACAGGCTACTTATGTAAATCAACGTGAGGAATTCTTGTTAATTGTTCACTCAGTACAGGAAAATTCCAGCAAAAAGCCTAGAGGAGGAAATTGATGGTACATAATGCTTTATAATTTTGAAAATATCCTACTTCTAGAGAATTTTAACATTTGCCTCTAATTGTTCTTTTAGCTTCAGCTCTATCAGTTTATCCATTCATAAAGCCTCACATAGAAATAAATTTTTGCCAATCTTCCTTGTAACCCACAGTTATGGCAGCTCTTTCAGATCCTGTTCCTGATAGCTGTTTTGATATCAGCAAGCTGGGAAGATTCAGGAGAGAATCTCTTTGTCTATCTGTCTGTCCATCTGTGTGTGTGTGTGTGTGTGTGTGTGTGTGTGTGTGTCTGTCCCTCTCTCTCCCTCTCCCCTGTCTCTACATATAGGGACAGGACATATGAAATGGAGAGAAAAAACATGAAAAGCTAACTACAAACTTAAATATACATTTCTGGTATTATATAAGTGAATGAGAAGGCAAGAGAATTACCTCAGTGGTAGAGGGTTTAGGACCAAGGTTCATGTCCCAGCACCAAAGGAGGGTAAAATATTTTTAGTATGTATATTATACATGTAACATATATGCCGCCAAACATATATCAAAAACCTATCCATAAAAAACAGCAGGATGAAAATAATATACAAGAAAATTTTAGTTTCTTCTTGACAGTAACATGAATGTCTCCCTTTTTTTCTCAGTATAATAAGCAACATTTAATTTAATGGACACAAAAACTTTCATAAGCAAAAAATGGACTTTTTTTAAAGGATAAGAATTGATATAATGTTCATATAAAGAGATATTACAATACTCAGAGTCACATCCTTGACCAAAATAAGGCTAAAACAAATAAAACAAACTATGGCAAAGATGCTTCCATCTTAGTTTTAATCTAATTTACAAAATAGTTTAGTTATGCTTTCCATCTTGAGATCAGTTTTTGCTAAGTAAATTTGTGTCAGTTCCAAACTTTACCAAGCTGATCATAGGTGTCATCCAAGTTTACTCATTCTTCAAGATTCACTTCACAGTGTTCAGCTGTCCAGGCACTCAGAGGCCTGTACAGCCATGATTCAATAGTCTTGGTTTCTCCTTGAGCGAGCTGAAGACCTTGACATTATCCACATGGTGCTGACTTTACAGAGATCCAGAATGCAAGAATTATGGAATACTAGAGTTTTCCACTAATATTCCAGAAACCCTGAGAAGCCATGCAAAAATGAATAACCAGATAAGACACCCTACCATACTCTCCAAGAGAACAGTGTGTGAAGGGTAAGAATGAAGCCAAAAGGCACAGAGGCAACCTTAGAAAGTTGGAGATGACAGGAACATGGAATATCTAGTAAGGAATACCTCAAGGAAGCCATCCCAAGAAAGACTTTATGGGACCTAAAATCAGCAAGATTACACCATTGGAGTTTGTCAATCCATTTGGAGTTCAGATCTCACAGCAATCTGCCCCAGGTGTCAAACATGAAACTACAGGATTTAATGTTTACCCTACTGGGTGTCTGCTTTACTTTGGTTCTGATCCTTTTCATCTGCCTTTCTCTTCCTTTTGTAATGGCAGTATGTATCCTGCACCACTGTATGTTGAAAGCGTTTAACTTCATTTTTATTTTTAAGGTGCTCACAGATAATAGTTTGCTTTTAACTTACAGCTAGAAGTCCCTCCACAGACTCAAGGGCTATAGGTGGATCTTTTGGGATGTGACTGGGCTATAGACATGTGATAATGGATCATGGGTTAGTTCAGTGGATTAGTCCAGAGCTTGGTTTAGCACAATTCTAGGGTGGAAGACGGATTTACTGAAGAGGGGATACCCACCCTGAGTGTGGGTGGTACCAACCAAGAGGTCTGTAATAGTCTGTGTAGAATAAAAAAGGAAAAAAGAAAAAAAGTCTTGCTGCCTCCTGCCACCATGACATGAACTGTTTGTCCTCCTATCATGTGATCCTGCTTTATAAACAGTCAAGTATGGACTGAGACCTCTATTAAAACTTGGTCTAAAATAAATCTTTTCTCCTCTAACTTGTATATGTCCAGTATTTTTTCCAAACCACAAGAAAGTAAATTAGACATTTAGAGGTCACTGCCCTCTCATGAATTAAGAGATATTTTTGCTGATTTTTGAGCACCCAGTGTTCAAGTATTTATTTGACATATGATTGAATTATCATTTCCAGAAAAACTGACCTACTAATAAGGCAAAATTCTCAACATTCACAACTTCACAGAAAGGAGGCTTATCTTTTATTCACAGTTTTTTCCCATAGTTTCTTGATTTCAAGACAGAAAAGCAATGAAAGGACACAGTATGGAGAAAGAGGTGTTTGAGCATGTCAGCCAGGAAGCAGAGAGAGAAGGGAAGGGGTAGGAGCTAAGATAATACATTATAAAATGCTGTTACTGTGATATCAGCCCTCTAGTTGTGAGAGAGAAAATATAGAAAGCCAGCACTGATCCTAAGGTCAAGATCTTCTTAGCATCCAGTTCAAATGGAAGCACATAGTCAGTGGGCGTATTTTAATTCCATTGAATATTGTTGCCACATATTTGGAACATCAACTCTTTTCATTATGATACTTTATTAATGTACGAAAATTTAGAACAGCATAAGAGTTTTCAATCTTTTAGTAGAGTTCCCAAATAAACCATAAATGATCCTGCTCCCCTCAAAAATAATGAGCACTTCATACAGGGGTGAGTAGTTATAAAAGGAGATCATAACACTAGAAATTTACAGGGCTTTGTACATGGAGAGCTTTAATTCATCTTACTGTTAGACAAAACAGAAAGGACTTTACTAAGACTCAGCACTGACAATGCAAAGCCCTTTTGAACTCATTGTGAGCAAATACCAAAATAATTTGCCTTGAATTCATTCACATCTGTCCATCCTTCAGTATATTTTTAAGAGACATTAGCTTCAGACCCATGATAACATTGAGAAGATAGAGAATTATCATATTTTTAATAGAGTGTGTGTACTTTAGGCTTCATAAATGCTAGGCAAGCACTCTAACCTTGAATTATTGCTATTATTTTTTACCAAGATTATATATTGATAACTGACAAGATTATCTATTTATATAATTACCATATATAGTATGAAACCATATCATTATTCTAGAAGGTCTCAGTTTCTGATATATGTAGCAAGACTTCTTCAAATAGATCACAATGTTTTTGTTACTTGCAAGCTATCTTACAGTCAAAAACTCAATGTCAAATGTCACTACTCTCTCAGGAATTTAAAGTCATCTCTATGAAATGCTGTATATGTGTCATGATACTTTGTTTTGTTTTGTTTTTTGAGCACATCATTCAGTTTTATATCATGTTTAGAAATGTTTGTCAAATGTTTAGGGTTTGATAAATTTAATCCAGTTTCAAGATCACTATAATATACACTTTCATTGTTATGATGATCTTTATGGTTTTGCAGACAGTTTATACTTCATAATCATAAATTGTCATCTCTTTTCTTTCATACGGTATTCTATATCATCTCAAATAAAGGGAATAGAAAAAATGTTGATTTTAAAACACTGATTTTTGCTTTTGTATGATTTGCAATTTTAGACATTAATCAAATACCTTTTACATTGTGTTTTAATTATTCATAACACAAGTCTATGAATCAGTGCAACTCTATCAAATAATTTACAGTAGTGTTTTGCATCAACAATCGAATATGCATTCATGATTTTGATCAGCACTGTGCTCTAACCAAGTAAGGCAACCAGCCACTCCAGCCTTCATGGATTTTAGCACAATTGCCTGCACTTTCATGTTCACTTGCAACCATGACTTTTCATTTCTTAATTTGTTCTTAGATTTTTTTAAAAAAATACAATATCACGGGGTAAACTAGTTTAGGATTTTAAGTATAGTGTATAAGTACATTTGCTTGTCAATCTTAAGGTTTTCTTAAAAATTATGATGAAAGGGAAAAAAAGTGCTCTAAAGAATATAACTGTATGTATGTTTAAGCGTGCAAGATAGATAACCATACTACTAAATTTTTCTTAGTTTATCCAACAGAATAGTTTGTACTGTCATTGTTTGATTGCCCACTTTTTATGCTTTGATTTTGTAACTTGAACAAACATGTCTAAGATAACAATATATAATTTATCAACTGATGATTTCTCAGCTTTTTTTCTGAAATTTTGTATTATTTCTACCCTTTTTTGTGTTGCTTTTTTTCTCTAAATAAACAAAAAATTAAATATTGCCAACAAAGAATATGCATCTGCTGGTTTATTATTAGATAACTTCCTAAAGCTTATGAGATCATAGGCAAAGCTTTTAGAAGATGACTAGATAACAGAAGGCTATATAACTAACTTGTTCTTAAGAGGTAAGGTCTGGTCAGAAGAGTCAGGTCAATGGAAGTATGATCTTGAAGGCTTTATCTCCCTCCCTGTTCCTCCCTTGGTCTCCCTCTTCCTCTCCCAGTCCTTCTTCAAATGCCTCTCCCAGTGCCTTTTCCAGTCCCTTTCTCTTCCCCCCCCCCCCCCCGCCTTGGTCTTCCTCTCCCTCTCCCTCTCCCTCTCCTCCTCCTTCTCTTTCTCCACTCCCTCTCCCTTTCCCTCTCCCTTTCCCTCTCCCTCTCCCTCTCCCTCTCCCTCTCCCTCTCCCTCTCCCTCTCCTTCTCCTTCTCCTCCTCTTTCTCCACTCCCTCTCCCCTTCCCTCTCCCTCTCCCTCTCCCTCTCCCTCTCCCTCTCCTTCTTCTTCTCTTTCTCCACTCCCTCTCCCTTTCCCTCTCCCTCTCCCTCTCCCTCTCCCTCTCCCATTCCCCCTCTCTCTTCCTCCCTCTCTAAGCTTAAGGACAGCAATGGTATGAGTAGCCCTCTTCTGTGATATCCCTCTGCCATGCCATTCCACCTAGGAGCTAGTCTTCTATGAAATTTAAACATGGGACAAAATTAACCCCTTCTTCCTTAAGTTATGAGTTTTCAGGTACTTTGTCCCAGCATTGAGGGAAGTAACTAAGGTAATACATATATTAAATTTAAAACTAAAGCCAACAGCAAATGGTAGTTTTTAAAATATGATTTTTTCAAATATGTAGACTCTGCATTTAGTACAAATTAATACCTTTAACACTTTTGCACCAAGTTAGTTATTTTCTCTTTAACTTAACATTCAGTTTGTCCCCTAAGAAAATACTAGATTGTTAGCTTAATTTAGACAATAAGTGTTATCACTTATACACTATCTTTTCCCTATGTAAAGTAATATCTCTTTTATTTTAAGGAGGGTAAAACAAAGCATAACAAAACAGAACAAAGCAGATCATAGATTTCAAAGCAAGACAACAGGAGATCTACAGTGGCTGCCATAATGTCTCTTGTTTTCTTCTAAATATATCTTCACACAAAATGAATTCATAAAAAACAAAATAGTATAAAACTGACCAGAACAGAGTAATGAGTAATTACAGGCATGAAGTAATATCTTAATAATAAAAATAAGCATTTCTATTTTCAGCAAATTTTGTAAAGATGCTTTATTAAAGATTGAATGATCATATTTTTAGTAATTTGGTGTCAGTCTCCAAACTGGGCCCCAGTATTCTGAATTCAGTAGATGGTATTTACTATTTGATTATTTAAATTCCTTAAATGGTACTGACAGACACACTAGCAGCTAGCTATGTGATCATTCTGATCAGTTTTAAAAATTTAATCCTTTTAAGCTACTCTTCCTATGATATATTACCAAAAAGTATGGAAAAGAAGCCTATTTTACTCTCTAACATAGTCTAGAACTTTGACTTCAGGCTCAGCTGAATTTCTACTAAGAATCAAATTTCTCTTAGGGAAATAGGAATAAAGAGTCACACAACACATTCTTCAGTTGGCTTCAGACCACTTGGCTTGCTCAATGTGATATCCATCAAAACAAGGACATAATGATGTAAACTTCAGATGTTCAAATATAGTCTTGTTTGAATATTGCGTTTTATTGAGCAAGAATAACTAGATTATTCAGTCATTTCACCAGCTCAATCACAGCTCAACATCAGAAGTTGGCTTTTGCTTCTATACTGAAAATTTTCCACACTACTGTACATACAAAAAAAAAACTTATTTACTCGCATCTAGCACCATATACAGATACATAAAAGACAGATAGATATATTAATAGATCAATTGCTAGGTAGATAAATAGATTGCTAGAAATAAGGTGAACACTAGTTTTAAAACTACCTATAGGAAATAAGTCCCTGAGTGAGGCTTGTTCCCTTATGAACTCCCTGCCTGAAATTAATTTAGTTCCTCTCTTTAAAAAGAGAATCTGCAGTGGTGTTAACTGTTTCAGTTAAATCAACCCCTCCACACACACAAGTAAAGTCCTCCTAGGACACAGGACCATCTGTCAACAAGGCAACGCTAGAGAGCCAGGCTGGAGAGAAAGCAGGTGAACACCCACGCCCACAGCTTTAAGGGAATTGAACTGCCACCGCTTACTTTCCAAAGTCTCCTCAGAAGACCCACACTTTAATCCATTTCAATTAATAGATAAAGCACCAGTTAGCCTTATGGAAGTAAAATAAGAATGTTAGATGTGGGGTTGCAGAAACAAGAAGGACTGGGAACCCAGTTCTTAGAATGGACCATGTAACCAGGAGTTTATATGAGACAAATATATTAATCTCATCAAACAACACGTTAATCATTTTCCCATCACTTAGACACAATGTCTGGTACTTAGAACAGAATAGCAGAAATGTTCATGTTGGTTCATAATTTTAAAGGTTTCAGTCTATATTTGACTGGATCCACCCACAAGCAGCATGGCAGTGGAGAATAGTGAAGAAGTTGCTCCTGTCATGGTAGCCAGGAAGCATGGGGAAAGAGATGTACCCTCCCATTTGTGTTTCTAGTGACTTGCCTCTTTCAACTACATCCTACTTCCTGATGGCATTGAGCTATAAATAAATAGCTCTGATATTTATATTTCATTTGGAATTTGACAAGAAGAGTTTGCTAACCATAGTTCTAGTTCATGCTACACATTTTTCTTGGTCTGCTCACTTGACTCTGTCAAGCCACAACCACTCTCATGCCATCCTCAGTCTCATTTATTGCTTAATAATATTTGTCTGCATTACTTCTTCAGGGTACTGTAAAATTCCCATGAATAACTTGATATACTGCTACCAGCCCCTTTTCCTTCCCTTCTGCAAACCTGTGGCACACTGAAGACTGACTTACCATAAGAATACTTGTCACAAAAAAAATCCTTGTCACATCTGCTCACTTCATTAGATCACAGTCAATCTTTGGTCTCTTTTATTGACAAGAAGTTCTGGCCATTGTTAAGCACACCCCACCTCTCTACTCTCATTTTAACAACTCTTCCCTTCTTACTCGCCATGACTGCAGCCCTTCAATATGGGCTTTTGTTGTGTTTTTGATCCATCTTTCACAAGCATAAACCTCAGTAAAAGTGCTCTTCTCTTCTAAATCACCCATTACATTATAAGATTTCCTAGAACAAGAAGACATATGTAAATCACTGGTCATTTTGTACGCTTATCAGGCAACTGTGCACATTAAAATTTTGCTAAATAAATGAATCTCAGTTTTTCTTAGTGAGAGCTACTTTTAAGAAAACAATAAAAATGCATCCATTAAAAATAGAAGTCAAGAAGTAGAAAACAGTGTGCTGAAAACACCCATGTTGTTTCTGGGTAAAAACTATTTCCATTCCAATTTGTTGCTTCACTTTCTAATACTTTGTCAATAATTCCTACTAGACTCACCCCCTCCTCCCTTTCTGAATGGGCAGATGGTGGAATTTTGTGCGGAGATGCAGCAACTCCCACCTCCCAAAAATGTGAGCTGCAAAGAGGCAGGAGTGGGAAGTACCAAGGAGACTGCCAAGGCTGGGAAGCCCTCATAGTAGAGAATGAGAAAATGGATGGAGCAGATTAGTAAGCATTTAAAGAATAATGGAAGTCAGATTTTTTTGAGAGTTTACAAACTTGAAAATGTGAAAAGATGCAGAAGAATTGATGACTTAATGAGAACCCATGGATTTTATATGGATATGTATACATGTATGTATTTGTGCATGAATACATATAGACCCTAATTTTGTCCATTGAAATATACCAGAAGAGATGCATAGGCATATATATATATATATATATATATATATATATGATATATACATGTTAATTTTTCAGTTTTTATTTTTTAGCACATCTGCATAACATACTGATTACTTTCTTTGTGGTAAGTGATTGCATGTACAGAGCACATCTCAATATTTTTCTCATCCTCTTTCCATCCCATCCCAATTTCTCCCTCCATTTCTTTATCCTCTTTCCATGTAAGCTGAATCTATCTCCTTTCATCCTATTATCTAGCTTTTATTTTTCCATTTATTTATATTTTTCTTTTGTCATATTAGAGAAACCATAAATATTTAAGCTTAAGAGCCTGATTTGTCTCAATATCATGATCTCAAGGTGCAACTAATTTCCCTTAAATGACTCAGTATGGTTCTTCTTTATAGCAGAGTAATACTCCATAGTATAAAACTACATTGTTTCTTCCATTCATATTTTGATATGTACACATATATAACTTTTTAAAAACATTTTGATGATAAAATAAAAGGCATTCTATAACTTCCTTTCATTCCAAAGTTAGTCAAATAAATGAAATTATGTGTCCATCTATCTATACATATACATACACAGAAAAACTCACGAAGTATTATTGGTAGTATGCAAAACCTACATACTTCATTGTAGGTCAACGAAATATTTTTAGAAAAAGGTGAAACACATAACTTACATTCAATAGTATTTCTTTCTCCATTGTTTTCATATCAAGTAGAAGAGCACTCTTCGTGTTTACTTGTTAGCAGATGTTATGAGAACATCACACAGCCCTTCTGGTGCATGACTTCAGGTCACTGGAGGTCATCTCAGAGTGATCATTGGTGTTTCTTTGTCACAGTGGGGTACAAAATTGGTCATTACAGGATGACGTGTGGAGAGTTCTCCCTTGGTTAGAAGGAAAAGCAAGAGTTAGGTTAGAATCCCACTAAATTTTACTGTAAACCCTAGGTAACACATTTAAATCAATGTGATTTAAAATGCATTATATTAAGTAAATTACCAGTAAGCAGCTCCCAGAACTACTTTAGCACCTATAATGGGAGACAGATGTGTCTTGAAAGTCTACAGTCTTGTCAGCATATTCCTAAGACATAACTGGACCTAATACTTAAGACATAACTGGACCTAATACTTAAACAGAATATGAATGTTACTCAAAATTTGTGAACAATGAAAAAGATTGCTGAAGGTTAGACTAATCTGGCTTAAAATGAATACTATAAGACGTGTCTGTTCAGCGAAAGACTACATGATCATAATCTGTCCTCCCTGCCTTTTATTTTAATTTGAGAATTTATGACAGTGTTACTACCAATAGGGACTTAGTGAGGCATCAGAAAAAGGAGCAATTTCTCTGAATTTCTACATCCTAAACTTATATCTGTGGATATTACGTGCCTTTAATCAGTTCAGATGTAAACTCCAAAATGATTAGCAAGAGCACAATCATTTATTTAGTTGGCAAACATACAGTATTTAATTTTTAGAAAGATATGAAATTAAGATTGAAGTAATCAGGAGAATGAAGCCAAAAAAGATCACAAGATTTTGAAGCAAAACCTAAATGTCATTTATAAAAAGTTTTCAATGTTTAATGAAACAAGTTACAAAAGGCCCATAATGAGTATTATTCACACTAAACATTAAGTGAACTGAGCTAGGGAAACATAACCTCCAGTCAACTAGTTTTCATTTTTAAAAGCCAAACTTATCAATGCAGTAGTTCCTGCCCACCTAAGTATGCTTGGCCAGAAGCTTCAATCAAAATTATGGCTGTGAAAACAACCTCAGAGAAGCAGACAAAGCATGAGAAGCTGCTGCAGGAAAATCTCTCTGATGAGAGACGTCAAAGCTTTCACAACTCAAAGAACCAAAATCTGCAAAGCATCATCCCTGAATCCCGATCAGCACCTTGTACTTTCTCTTTCTGATATTTGCACAGGCAAACTGTGCCTGTGTGGCGACTATTTCAGGAAAATCAATCTAAAAGATGCCTTAGGAGTCCTCCTGAATCCAGTGAAGTATTTGAGCAAGTAGTTCAGCAGTCTCTCAGCTAGGAAATTTAAACTTACAGCTCTATGAAATATTAAGAGTCTAGAAATGCAAAATCTTTGAGATATGAAGAACTGTGGCCTGGCAACATGGGCAGACTGAAAATAGACACAGATCTGCTTCCTCACAATGATCTGTTCAGTCTTTACTAAAAGAAAGTTAATCTACTATCAAAAAAAACCCTTTCATCCTCATTTTCATTTGAAATTATCATACATGCCAGAAAAGGATGCCTAAATACCCAAAAAAGAAAACACAGAAATAGATCAAGTAGGGCCAGGGATTTAGCTCAGTGGTGTAAGTGCCTGCCTGGCAAGTGCAAGATCAAGAGTTCAATCCCCAGTACCAAAAAAATAAAAAATAAAAAGGAAAGAAAGAAAGAAAGAAAGAAAGAAAGAAAGAAAGAAAGAAAGAAAGAAAGAAAGAAAAAAGGAAGGAAAGAAAGAAAGAAAGAAAGAAAGAAAGAAAGAAAAGAAAAGAAAAGAAAAGAGATCAACTGCTCCATTCTGCAGGAACAGTTTAATGAGAAGGCACAAGCACTGTGGGTAGCTCATATCTTTACTTTAAAAACCTTGTGAACTGTCTCCCCATACCCTGAAAAACTAAACAGACTTTCTCTTTGTATAATAACCTTCCTGTTTAACTGTTCAGAACTACAACCCACACTCAGACTTATAATTCTTTTATTTTTATCACATTTCTGTGCATGATGCAGATAGAGCCTCAATGTCTTTTTTGTACACAACCTTATATTTATAGAATAGTTTCATTTTTACTGATTGTATTGCACAGCACTGTAAGTTTATGATCATTACATTATGTTCAGTTACATTCCAGTACGGCAAGTAAGAGTTACACAAATAAAAGCAAAGTTAACAATTTGGAGTCACATTGCCATTTCTTTGTTCTGAATATTGAAATGTATATGTTATATACAACGTGTCATTTAGTGACCAATTCATCTCACTACCTAGTGGCAGGAACAGAACTCAGTCATTAAAGGAGAAATATAGAGACACTTTCACTTTACCTCTCCCACTGTCATGACCGTGTGATGTTCAGATGTTCAGGCACTAAAGTATCCTTTATCTCTACCTTCTCCAAAGACTTATTAAGAAAATTTGGGGACATATTGCTTTACTTTTAACAGATCAATGACTCAAAATGAAACAGATTTTGGTGAAGTTCTCTACAAATGAAAAGTAACAAATAGAACTAAAGTTCACAAAAAATTACACCCATGCCTGTGTATGAAAATGGACTAGAACATCTAAATACAGTAATGGCATTAGAAGTTTGTATATAGAAGTGACCTTCCCTGTGAGTTGGTTAAGACTGGAATTCACACTATTTGAGGACTTCAACTCCCACCCTAAAGGTTCAAACATCTTCCTCAGAAAGATGTAAAGCCAAGGAATTCATGAACCATAAACCAGGTTATTAGATGGATCTAACCATCACATAACATATTGCTGAAGTGTGGTATATCTAAAAAAGGAAAGAAGGAAAGGAGGAAGGGAATAAAAAGGCAAACATGCATGCAAACTTTATTTCAAACACTAACATTATACAATGCATTTCCCGAGATGAAATAAAAACTGCAGTAAGGATTGTAAAAATGAAGATCCATCTCAGCACCGTACAAGCTGGAATATCCAATGCTTATTAACAAAATACATTGTGTTTAAGTGATTCATAGAAAGTAGTTTCTTTAAGCACACATTAGACTTTCCCTGTGGTAGCAGTTTTCTAAAAGTTCTTAGTGCTCTCAAAGAATTAGCAGCATATTTTTAAATAAAGAAAAACACTCAAATCAAGCGTGGATGCCTCTGTGACAAAAATCTCCCTCCTATCTCCTTACTATTTCCTGGTTTCCAGTGTCCTGCTAATCCCGGCTGGTGAATCTCACTATGTTTTTCCTAAATCGAATGCAGGGACCTCAAGTCCACAGACATAACCTTCCAAGGGGCTTCACAGCCTGCTCATGATTTTTGGCTTATTAATAAATCTGGTAAACTTGAAATGTTCTTCTAAAGAAGATCTTAGAGTTTCTGTTATCTTCCCAGCTGTGTTATTTCATGAACTCTACTTAAAATGCCATTATTTCTTTTTTTGTATTCTAACCACCGAGGCCACATATTTACTTTTTCAAAATTTAAATACTTTCTTTCTTTATACCATGTATATATTATAATAGTATGAAATAAAATTCTACTCTTTACCAAAAATTTCATTGTATACTTATCTGAAATCATAATGACAAGTTGTATTTCTACAGAAAAAAGTGCACAAGGTAGAAAAGTACACAGGAAGATTGTAAGTCCTAAAACATTTATAATTATTGCGTATTTATCTTTACAGAGCAGACTTCTGTTACATTTTCTTCCTAGCAGTGATTCACTTAATGGAGATTTCACCTTGCCTAATTATTTGGCTCCTCAATAAGCACAAATCTCTACTTATTTTGTTCTAGTGATACTGAAAATTAAATCCAATGCCTCCAAACTGAACTGTACAATCATTCCTTTTTAACTTTCTTTTAGGTCATCTTGATATGACACCAAATTGTTCTAACAATACTCAAATTTTTAAATTTCTTATCTCTTTTTCTCAGAGTACTGGAATTACATGTGTGTTTCAGCATGCTTTACAATCACAAACTCTGTGAACTATTTACTTGTATTAATGCCAAGAGATTGAAATCCTACTGGGCATGGTAGTGCTCACCTCTAACTTCACCATTGCAGTGATTGAAGCAGAATGGTCATTACTTGAAGTCTGGCAAGTAACACATTATCTCAAAAGTACAAGGAGAAAGGTAGAAGGTATCCACCTTCTGGAAGGCAAACACAGAGAAGGAAAGGAAGGCCAAAGAAAGAGTAAAAGAGAAAGAGATGAAGAGGGAGATTCTGATTCCAAGAAAATAGAATGGTTTTACTTTCAAGTGGTTGAATTTAATTTAAAATGAAAAAAAGAACAAAAAATATAAATTTAAATTCAGCAATATTTTTCCTTATATTTAAAATATCTTCTGTAATCAATGCTTCTCATGTTGTCTCTCATTTGACAGATCCATTCAGTACACCTACCATTAACTGTAAATTCCACGCCTGCTCATTCATATATACTTGGAGTTGGGCATCTCATTGAGGTTCTCCAGGACCATATCAAACTATACCTATAATCTAGAGGCTACATGATGACACTGGACAGAGAGAAAAGACACTCCCATGTATGATATGTATGCTCAGTGAGAGGATTTATTATCTTACACATACAAATAAATTTGTTTGAGGATAAAGGACCAGAAAGTCCTGTGCCCTTAACCTGTACAACAAAACCATGATTTACATTTTTTCCTGATGCAGTCAGAAACATAAAGGTGGTTTTTGCTGAAACGTTGTAGCTCATAGGTTGGGCTTCCACAGGTTATGACAACACAGAGATTGATTTTCATTTTGTAAGACTGGGTCAAATCATTCTCAGCTCTATATGTGGCCATGATACTTATTTAGGGAATCTGTCTTTTAAGATTTAGACCTAAAATGACCCCAAACCATGTGTATTTCATGGTGAGGCTTCAAGAAGCTGACTGGATCATGTGATAAAATACTGATTACTTGTATATTAGTCCACTGAGGAGCACATAACTGAATGTGCTTTTGAATATGTAGACTTGTCTTAAGAGATGGATCATGTAGGAAAATCCTGGAAGAATATATTCTTGTACCTGCTTCCAGTTGTTATGGTTTAAGCAGTAAATGAGATTCATGATGTTTAATTGAGTATGTTATGGTTTATGTCTAGGTGCCCCCCCCCAAGCCTCATGAAGTCATGGAGGCAGCTGAATCTAGCATTTGTGATTGGTTTGTCATCTAGCACTGGGACTGGCAGTGTGAGTACCATACTCACCTAGGGGCAGAGCTGGAATACAATATAAGGGAGGTAAGAAGCCATGTGTTTTCCTCTTTTGCCCAGTGTGCTCTTGTCATTTGTGGCTGCCATGAATGGCTACCCCTTAGCCACACCACATTGCCTTGGAACCAGCTGAGTATGGACTGAAACTTCCAAAACTGTAAGATAAATAAACCTTTCCTTCTTTCATGTTGGGAGTCAGATATTTTGTCTCAGCAAAGAGAGGGAAAAATAACCAAGACATAATTTGGTACTAGAGGAGTGGGGTCATTGCTGTGATACTGTCTCACCATGTGGTTCAAGAGCCTTTGGGAACAGCTTATGGGAAGAGTTTGGAAAGATTTGGAGATGTTGCCTGAATGCATAGAGCTGGAGTAGCTTAGGCTGTTCTGTAGGGGAGATTCTTGCCAGAGCTCAGGAGACAAAAGGCTGCTAGAAAGCTTGCCAGTTAAAGACCAGGTATGAGAGGTTTCTGCTAGGAAGAAGGAGTACACTGGTTGTTGGGCTCCACGTGTGTGTTATGGTTTGGATGAAAGTTTGTTTGCAATTTGCTTGTGTCCAGAGAACTTTCCTGAGAATGAGATTAATGATGATTAATCTGGCAGAAGAAATTTCAAGGCACTCTAATGTTAAAGTGGTGGCATGGCTATTTTTGGAGGATTTTAGCCAGATTTATACTGCAAATCTAGAACAAACAGCCCAGCATGATGATTTAAAATGCTGTGATTTTAGACAGAAAGAAAACTCTAGTAGAGCTGTGGACTGTAAAGATAGAGCTGAGATCTCCATTGCTGAGAAGGAACAGAAGAATAAAAAGATGCCCTGAGGGCATCCCAAGAAGCAACAAGTCCATTTGCAGCCTCAAAACTGCAAAAGTGAAAGACTTTGCTCAGAGGAGAAAGCTTCAGAGTGCCATATTCCAGAGTGCCAGCCTCCAGTGGTGGAGGCTACCTGAGGTTCCAGAATGGTGGTAGCCACACCAGGTTCCAGAATGGCAGCAACATAGACAATCTGTTCCTCACAACCAGGTTCAGCCCAGAAATCCAGGCACTTGACTCCTACATCCAAAAGAGAGGAAAGCCTGGCTACTGCTCCAGCTGGCAGCAGACCTTTGCAGCATCTACGTGGTACTAGTTTTAGGTGCATGGAGAATGCATGAGTTGTGAGGTTAAAAAGGCTTCCACCTCAATTTCAGAAGAAAGCCTGGGAGGCTAGGCAGTGTGCCCCTGAGAGGGCAGTGTGTGAAGCTGTGAATGTGAAGCCAAAGATGCAATGGAGAACATAGAACCTTGGAAATGCCAGGAGCATGGATCATCTAAGGAAACTTGCAAGGAGAGGACAAAACCAGCCCGGAGAGAAGCTGTGGGAGCTAAAATTTCTGAGTGACACAGCCATGGAGGTGGTGCCACTCAGTCATTTTGGAGTTTGCAACCAGATTGCTTCAGAGGTTGAGCACAGAAGTCCAGGACTTAATGTTTGTCCTGCTGGATTTTGTACTTCCTTTGGTCCCAATCCTTTGTATTCCATTTTTACCCTTTGGAATGGTAATGTTTAAGTTGTGCCATTGTATGTTGCAAGTGTTTAACTGTTTTCATTTGTACAGGGCCTTGTAGCTAAGAGTTTACCTTTCATATTGAAGGTAACTTGGGACTTGAACATTTCAGCAATGCTGAAACTGTTAGGATGTTAGCAACTCTTGGAAATGTACTAAATGTCTTTTGCATAAAGGATATACATGGACCTTTGGGGGAGCCAGGAGTGTAATGCTATGGCTTGTGTCTAGGTGGCCCCTCCAAACCTTATGCAGTCATGGAAGCAGCTGAGTCTAGCATTTCTGATTGGTTCGTTGTCTAGTGCTGGGATTGGTGGTGAGAGTGCGGCACTCACCCATGGGAAAATTGGCATACAATGTAAGGGAGGGAGAAGGTATGCTTTTTTTCCTCTTTTGCCCTGTTTGCTCTTGTCATTTGCAGCCACCATGAACAGCTGCCCCTCAGACACTGAGTATGGACTGAAACCTCAAAAGCTGTAATATAAACTAAATTTTGCTTCCTTCATGTTGAGTTTGAGGTATCTTGTCTCAGCAACAAGAGTGATAAGTCACTAAGACAATATAAAACTGAAACAATGGAGTGATACACATGTTTTCGTCTGTGTTTATAACATACTGAGTCCTCCATCATGCAATATTGATTGAGAATATTTTATTTTATTTTTATTTTACTTTAAATAGAATAGAACCAAGGAAAGTAAAACAGAATAAAACCAATGAAAACAAACTAGTATAAGGGATATAGGATTTCATAACAATATGAAATCAACAATGGTTTCCATAATGTCTTTTGTTGTCTTCAAAATAGTTTCAGATATAGCAAAAATCAAACAGACAGAATAAAGTAGAAATAACAGAAATGTGGTTTTTTGTTTTTTTTTTTTTTTTTTTTTTGTCTTCAAAAGAGTGGCAGATACCTTCAGGTATAGTAAAAATCAAATAGCAGAGAACAGTACAGAGTAGAATCAATAAAAACAAAACACTAAATACAGCAAAGGGCTTCATAATAAGATAACTGAAAATCCAAAATGGCTACCATATCTTGCTATCTTTGAAATAGCTGCTCATGTCATTGGATATAATAAAATAAAACAAGACAAAACAGAATAAAACCCAACCAAACAAGACAATGAAAATGATTCATGACCTCAAAACAAGATAATAGGGAATTAACAATGGCTATAACCTTCAGAAGGAAATCACCCCCACCCAGATGCCACACAGTGTACCACTATCCTCTGAACAGATGATAAGACCACTGGCCCTAGACCTGCAAGGTCAGTGAAACATAAAAACACCACAAGCATCAAATTATATCTCACCTCAGTAGCTATTATTGTGGCCTATGTTTCTTCAGGTCAGGTGCTGGGGGATTGAGTCTTCTTATTTGCCAGCCCATGCTGGAAGGGACTGGGATCTGGCTTTCCCCCTGCCAGTGGCCTGCACATAGCTCTGATTCACAGGAAGGGCTTGCTTCTTGGTGAATCCTTATTCCCTCCCCCCCCACTACAGTCCAAAAATGACTTGATTGAGAATCTTAAAATATAAAATAAAACAAAGCATTTTACTATGCTGCATTGCCTTCTATGTTGTGTTTATGTCTTTGTTGATAAGGGCATGTGTCTTTTGTTAGAATACTGCCTGAAAAAAGGCATAGTCTCTTAAAGGTCTGCACATGCAAAATTGAGCCCAACATTTTTCCAGTTGTTATCATTTATAGAATAGTAGTAGAGTATAAGCCATGAGTAATACCATTGATATATAGTAAAGTGACCTAGATGAGAAGCTTTTTGGTATCTAAGAAAATTTTAAGGGAAACTGGGGAAAAATTATTGTTTCTCCCTAAGAATATCCTTTTTCAAATTCTGACTAAACTTGGGATCCAGGCTAATTATTTTGAGTACAGAGAAAACTTGGTCAAAGAAACCTATTAACACACAAAACTATGTGGTACCAAAACCACATTTGCATAAAACTAACTTTTACAAATACATGACATACACATGAAACACCTGAAATAATAGCAACTGAAATAAAGAAGCAACTCCAGGAAGCTTTAAAGGAACTCAAATTAGAAATAATCTCCCAGGTAAAAGAAGAAATGATGAAAGTAATGAAAGAGATGCTGAACACATCTGAAGAACACAGTTAAAAAATTAGAGGAAGCTCTCCCACTGGAGGACTGCACCACAGCTGCCAGCCGGAAAGAGAGGGCACAGCCAAGCGGAGGGACTCCAGTCCAGCCCCGCCCGCCACCTCTCCCACCTGAGAAGTGCACCACAGCTGCCGGCCAGAAGGAGGGAGCTGGGCCGAGCCTCTGGAACCTGCTGCGGTCTCATCTGTGACATTCTTTTGACCTGGAGAGCACCAGCACTACTGCCACTGCCTGGAAGAGGGAGCAGCCCAATAGTACAATGTGTGGAGAAGGTTTGAGGCCTACCTAGGCCATACGGGGACCCTCTATCAGCCTGGGGAGCTTTGCCATCCAAGGAGCTGGAAGACTACACAACATCCAATCCCTGGGAGAATATGAGATCCTGGCTTTACGGGGTTGGGGGCCTGCTAGGCTTGCAGCAACACTAGACTGGGCTTAGCAGGATTTGGGAATGCATGGACCACACCAGGTGGCCTTCTTTCCCTTAGGGGAGCTTTGCTACCAGAGAAGGAAACTGTGCAGATTGAGGAGGCTTTAGGTCTACCTGAGAGGAGCCTGGCAACCCTCTTTTAATCCAGGGGCTCCGCTGCCCAAGGAGGGAGCTACACTACCAGAGGAGTCCCAAGAGCCCAGGACATAAGAGGTAATTTCCAACAGGCCCAGGGGAAACTCTGGAAAAACACTTGTGACACAGAAATATAGGAAAATGACAAAACGAAAGAACAAAATGCAATCTCAAACATCTAGCCCATCCCAAGAAAGCCTAGGAACCATGAACATAGAGGAAAATACATGCCATATGCCTGAAATACCTGAAATAATGGCAACCAAAATAAACAAGCAACTCGGTGAAGCTTTAAAGGAATTCAAACTAGAAATAATCTCTCAGGTAAAAGAAGAAATAATAAAAGAAATAAAGGAGATGCTGAACATATCTAAAGAAGACAGAGTTAAAAAATTGGAGGAACTAAACAAAAAGATAGAATACCTGGATGAACAATATAAGAAACAAACAGAATATATAAAACAGATGCAAAGAGATATACAGGAAATCAAAAATTCCTTTGAAAGTTGTAAAAACTGCCTCAATGAATGCAAAGATAGAATTTTGGACCTCGAAGACAAGATTGCAGCCAGTGAACACTAAAGGAAAATTTTTTTAAAAATAACAAGAAATCAAGAAATAACAATTCAACACCTGCAAGATGATGCAAAGAAAAACAACATAAGATTGATAGGGATAAATGAAAAAGACGGAGACAACATAAAGGATTTCAAGAGGATATTTAGAGAAGTAATAGCTGAAAATTTCCCAAACATGAAATTGGAAACTGATAACCGGATCAATGAGGCACATAGAACTTCAAATAGCCATAGCCAAAATAAAACTACACCCAGACATATAATAATCACAATCCCAGAAATCAAACAAAAGAATAGAATATTAAAAGATGTCCAAGAGAAAGGACAGATTACGAATAAAGGAAAACCTATCAGAATCACAGCAGATTTCTCAACACAAACAATAAAGGCAAGAAGAGCATGCAGTGAAGTATTTCAGATCCTAAAGGAAAATGATTTCCAACCTAGAATGATGTACCCTGAAAAACTGTCCTTAAAATTGATGGAGAAATAAAATACTTCCACAACAGAGAACAGCTGAAGAACTTCATGATCACCAAGCCAATCCTGCAAAGAATATTGAAAGACAGTTTAGATACACTTAGGAAAAAACCACTAGACAAAGCAGACCATTAAACAGAGCAGAAAGATAAAGATGCAAAAACAGAAAAATAACATGTCAGCAATGAACCAATATATAACAGTTATAACCATTAACGTAAATGGTCTCAGTGCACCAATTAAAAGAAATAGACTGGCAGAATGGATCAAGAAACAAAATCCAACCATTTGCTGTCTACAAGAATCCAAAAGGATCCTCACAGGCTGAAAGTCAAAGGATGGAAAACAATACGTCACGCAACAGGAAACCAAAAAAAAAAAAAAAAGCGGGGGTAGCTATTCTATTTGCAGACACTGTGAACTTCAAACCAGTAATGATCAGAAGAGACAAAGGTCACTACATACTGGTAAAGGGAAAACTTCAAAAGGAAGAGATAACTACCTTAAATATATATGTACCAAATTCCAGAGCACCCCGTTACATAAAATAAGTAATATCAGAAATGAAAAACCAAATTAGCAGTAATGCTATTATAACAGGAGATTTTAAAACACCATTGACACCAATGGACAGATCAAGCAGAGAGAAAATCAACAAAGAAATCAAAGAACTGAATCATACCTGTGAACAAATGGAATTGATAGACATATAAAGAGTATTCCACCCAACAACAACAGAATACACATTCTTCTCAGCAGTACATGGGTCATTCTCTAAAATAGACCATATATTCACTCACAGAACATATTTAAATAAATGCAAAAGAGTTGAAATTATCCCCTGCATGTTATCAGATGATAGCGCTATAAAATTAGAAATTAATGATAAAATATACTGCAAAAATCCCACAAACACATGGAAACTGAATAACACACTCATGAGTAATCAGTGGGTTACAGAGAAAATTAAGGAATAAATTAAACAACACCTATGAACAAATGAAAATACAAATACAACTTACCAGAATCTTACTGGAATGTGTGGGATGCAATGAAAGCTGTACTCAGAGGAAAATTTATTGCACTGAGTTCTCACATCAGGAAAACAGAACAAATACAAATAAATAACCTAATGTTACACCTCAAACATCTATAAAAAGAAGAGCAAGTCAAGCCCAAAGCCAAAAGAAGAGAGGAAATTATAAAAATCAGAGCAGAAATCAATGCAATAGAGACTAAGAAAACAATCCAAAAAAATCAATGAATCACAAAGGTGGTTCTTTGAAACAATAAATAAAATTGATAAACCCCTAGCCAACCTTATTTTAAAAAGGGAAGAAAAAGCACAAATTCATGCAATAAGGAATGAAAAAGGTAAAATCACTACAGACCCAACAGAAATACAGAAGATCATCAACACCTATTTCAAAAACCTCTACTCTCAAAGGTTTGATAGCACAGAATAAATAGACAGATTCCTAGAAGCATATGAAGTACCAAAGCTAGGTCAAGAAGATGTAAAACTGCTGGATAACCCAATTTCTATTAATGAAATTGAAACTATAATTAAGTCCTTATCTACAAAGAAGAGCCCAGACAGATTCACTGCAGAATTCTACAAGAAATACAAAGAAGACCTAATGCTGACACTCCTCAAACTATTTGATGAAATTGAAAGGGAAGCAATCCTTCCAAGGTCATTCCTGGAAGCAAATATTACTCTAGTACCAAAACGTGAGAAAGACCCAACTGAAAAAGAGAATTTCAGACCAATCTCCCTAATGAACACAGATGCAAAAATCTTCAATAAAATATTGGCAAATAGGATGCAGCAAATCATCAAGAAGGTTATACACCATGACCAAGTGGGATTCATCCCAGGTATGCAGGGATGGTTCAACATACGTAAATCAATAAATATAATCCACCATATCAATAGAGTCAAAAGTAAAAATCACATGATCATTTCTATAGATGCAGAAAAGGCTTTTGATAAGGTACAACATTCATTTATGATAAGAACCTTGCAGAAAATTGGAATAGATGGTCTTTACCTCAACATAATAAAGGCCATCTATGACAAACCAACAGCCAGTATCATATTGAATGGCCAAAAATTGAAGGCCTTTACTTTAAAATCAGGCACAAGATAAAGCTGTCCCCTGTCACTGCTGCTATTTAAAATAGTACTGGAAATATGAGCCAGAGCAATTAGACAAGAGAGAGAAATAAAAGGGGTAAAGATAGGAAAAGAAGTTAAATTACCACTATTTGCATATGATATGATAATCTACATAGAAGACCCCCAAAACTCCACTGAAAAACTCCTAGATATAATAAATACATTCAGCAATGTGGCTGGATATAAAATCAGTACTCAAAAATCAATAGCATTCTTATACACTAACAACAAAATCACAGAGAGAGAAATAAGAGAAGCCACAACCTTCATACTAACAACCAAAAAAATGAAATATTTAGGAATTATTCTCATGAAAGAAGAGAAAGACCTATACAGGGAAAATTATAATACACTGAAAAATGAAATTTAAGATGATCTCAGAAAATAGAAAGACATACCTTACTTATGCATAGGAAGAATAAATATTGTGAAAATGGCCATTCTCCCAAATCTGTTATACAGATTCAATGCAATCACGATAAAAATACCATCAACATACCTTATAAATCTAGAGAAATCACTCCTAAAATTTATCTGGAACCAGAAGAGACCTAGAATAGCAAAGACAGTTCTAAGCAGCAAAGTCAAGGCAGGAGGCATCACAATCCCTGACTTGAAGTTATACTACAAAGCAACAGTAGTAAAATCAACATGGTACTGGAATCAAAACAGAGCCGAAGATCAGGGGAATAGATTAGAAGACACATCACAACTACCAATGCACTCAACCACCTTATCTTTGATAAAGGGGCCTAACATGTTCACTGGAAGAACGACAATCTCTTTAATAAATGCTGTTGGAAAAAAAACTTGCTCTCCATATACTGAAAAACTAAAACTGGACCCATGTCTTTTACCATATACTAAAATAAAATCTAAATGGATCAAAGTTCTAAATATTAAAACAGAAACACTAAATCTATTGGAAGACAAATTGGGTGAAAAACTTGAAGACATAGGGGTAGGTAGAGAATTCATCAAGCAGACTCAAACCTCATGGGAAATACTTTCCAGAGTCAATAACTGGGATCACATTTTATTAAAAAGTTTCTGCACATCAAAAGAAATCTCTCACATCGTGAAAAGCAAACCCATAAACTGGTAAAAAAAAATCCTAGTGAACTGCCCCTCAGAAAAAGGACTTCTGTCTAAAACATATAAAGAATTAAAAAAATCAGACCCCCAAAATTCAAAGACCCCATCCAAAAATGGGCATCTGAGATGAATAAACAATTTTCAGATGAAGAAATATGAACAGCAAATATGTGAAAAAATGTTCATCATCATTAGTCATTAGAGAAATGCAAATTAAAACCACACTGAGATTTCATCTCACTCCTGAAAGAATGGCCAAGATCAAGAAAACCATCAACAACAAATGCTGGATAGGCTGTGAGGGAAAAGGAACTCTCCTACACTGTGGGTGGGAGTGTAGACTGGTGCAACCATTGTCAAGGTCAGTCTGGCAATTTGTCAGAAAGCTGGGACTGGAAGCCGCATTTGACCCAGCTATTCCACTTCTAGGCATATTCCCAGAAGAACTGAAAGCATCATACCACAGTGATATATGTGCACCCATGTTTATAGCAGCACAATTTGTAATAGCCAGATCTTGGAAACAACCTAAGTTTCCATCAACTGAGAAATGGATAAAAAAGTTGTTGTATTTTTATGCAATGGAGTACTACTCAGCTATAAAGAATGATCACATTGAGACAATTATAAATAAATGGATGCAGCTTGAGACCATACTCATAAGTGAAATAAATCAAACTCACAGGTATAAATACTGAATAGTTTCCCTAGGGTAAGAAAGTATAAGAATATATAAAAGTACATGGTAGTCAAAATTCTCAGTCACACTGGTTTGAACCAATATAATGTTTTCACTCATTAATTCGAATGGTTTTAATCTGGGTTGTTGTATTTTATTGTCTGTGATACTATGAATAGCTATTTTGAAGAAAATAAGACAGTGTAATAGCTAGTGCTGATTTGAAGCCCCATCAAGTTGTTGTTCATCTGTTTCCATTGGTTTTAACATGCTGTATCTTATTATATTTTAATGTTTGCAATAGTATAAGCAAAATTTTTTATAGGCAGAGAGATAATATAGAATGTTTGGTTTCTGTTAGCTGGTTCTAAATACCCTGCAATACTTTCATTCTCTTGAATGGTTTCACACTGTCTTGATAAATTTGATACTATAGTATATGAAGTTAGACTCAAATATTTCAAGGAAACGGACACTGTGGTAACTACTATTAATGTCAGGCTATCTGGTCGTGAAGCACAATGATGCTTAAATTGTTTAGTTCTGACTAGTATTGTGCTCTTGATATATTCTTTTTTATCTCAATCTCCCCCCTTTTTTCTTTTTTTAAAAATTAATTTATTCCTTAGTATCCTTTAATTAATGGAAAACAATTAAAAATAGTGGGATATATTATAGTAACTTTTTTGTTTTCCTATCAACCTGATTTGAACCCCTGTATTGTTCTCCACATCTTGTTCTGACTGATTTTATTATATTCTGTTTTGTTTAATAGTATCAAATTTGATGGCATATGCAACCACTTTGAAGGCAACCAGATATTCTATGATGCACATCATGGTTTGACTATTATCTTCTTTGGAAGTCCTGCAAGGTCTCCAATGTGGGTTTTATTGGTCTTGTTCTGTACTGTTTTGGTCAATTCATTTATACCAGCTGATATAGGCAACTCTTTTTAGGATAACAAGAAGCATAATGGTAACCATTGTTGATCACCTAGTAATCTCTTTTTGCATCATATACTATGTCCATCCTCCTGTTCTAACTGACTCTGTTTTGCTTTATCACATTGGGTTTTTCTTTGTTCTGTTTTGTTTTGTTTTGTTTTGTTTTTTGTTTTTTGTTTTTTTTTTCTTTTCTTCTTCAAAGAAAAAGTTGTAAGAACTGTGAGAGTAATGGAAACCAAAATGCATGATTGTTTGCATAAAAAAGAGGAAAGAAAGTGATCTAAAGGATATAACTGCAAGTATATTTAAGTGTGTAGGATAGAAAACCATATTACTGAGATTTTGTTGGATAATTGAACAGAACTGTCTGCAATCTCACTGTATTAATGTCCACTTTGTATGCTTTAATTTTGTAACCTGGACAACTGTTTCTGAGATGAAAATATGTAATCTATTAACTAGTGAATTCTTACTGTATATTTTTCTCTTGAAATTCTGTATTACTTGTAGCCTTTTACTGTTTTGTTTTGTTTTGTTTTTCTCTTTAAATAAAAAAAAGTTTGAGGAACAAAACAAAAAGATAGAATGCCTGGATGAACAATATAAGAAAAAAACAGAATAGATGAAGCAGATTCAAAGACATATACAGCAAATCAAAAATTCCATCAAAAGTTGTCAAACCCACCTCAATGAAAGTGAAGATAGAATTTCAGACCTTGAAGACAAGATTGCAGCTAGTGAACAGGAAATAAAATATTTTTTAAATATAACAAGGAATCAGGAAATAACAATTCAACAGCTGCAAGATGATGCAAAGGAAAACAACATAAGATTGATAAATGATAAAGGGATAAATGAAAAAGAAGGTGACAACACAAATGATATCAAGAGGCTACTTACAGAAATAATAGCTGAAAATTTCCCAAACATGAGAATGGAAACTGAAATTCAGATTAGTGAAGCATATAGAACTCCAAATAGCTATAACCAAAATAAAACTACACCCAGACATAATAATCACTGTAGGGAGTGGTGCAAATGCCCCGCTGCTGTCTCCACACCTCTCCCTCATAAGGGCACATAATGTGCCTACATTAACCATAATCCTCTCCTGATCATTTCATGTACACGAACCTGATGATGACATATCAGAGATCACCCCATAGCCTCTTCCTGTCCCACCAGTCCACCCCTGCCCTATAAAAGCCACAACCACTTTCTCAATAAATGAAGCTTGATGGGAATTCCTCAACTTGTCTCCGTCTCTCTGTCTCCTACCCTGCCTCTGTCAATCCCCGTTTCTTCCCCAAGAAACTGCCCCATGGATCCGGATTGACCTGCGGGCCGGGTCAAGTGGCGCCCAACATGGGGCTCCTGGCACAAAGGGCTCAACGAGGGAGCCATCCTGAGACACATGCATAAAAGTGAAACTCAGAGTTTTGTGACCAACGCTACATGAGAGCCTGCCGTGCTGCTCGAGTCACAGTAATTGGACAGTGATCCTTTCCCTTTTTTTCTGGCATGGGTCAGGCATTAAGTAATCATAAACACTTTGTGTCAGGTTTAAGCAAAGCTTTAAAGACAAGAGGGATAAAGGCTAAAGAAAAAGTTTTATTGCAGTACTTTCAATTTATTCATAACGTTTGCCCTTGGTTTCCTTTAGAGGGCTCTATTGATGCAAAAAGATGGGAAAGAGTAGGAGACGCATTAAAGGATTACTATCGGGTCTTTGGCCCTGAAAAAGTCCTGGTTACAGCCTTTGCCTATTGGAACCTAATTCGGAGCTACTTACACAGCGCTACCAAGACCCTCAAATTGATAAAAACAATCACCCAAGGTGAAGCCGCCTTACGCGCTTCCACTTCACCAACATCACTCCCTTCAGGAGACGAATCTAAACCTTCTCGCCCCTCCAGTGAGTCAAATGATATGTTTAAAAAGCCCCAAGATAGCAGTCTGCTGCCATCCGAGCCCCTACTATCTGAGGCCCACCACAACTCTTTATATCCCAGCCTTGCTCCTTTACAAGAGGTCGGTTGGAAACAATTAGCAGAAGAAGCTAGTGGACATCACTCAGACCCTATTGTAGCCCCCGTTTCCATAAAACCACCCCCTTGCTACCATAAGACACCCAAATTGTCCAGCCCCTCTACCGCACTTCTTGACTTAGAGTCAGAGATTCATGACTTGCAATAACAGTTCCAATTAGAACAAGAAAAACAAAGACTCATTCTGCAACTCCAAAGTTTATGAATGAGCCATTTAGATGCCATCCCTAAGATGGCACCAGCTTCTAAAATGTTGCTTGCCTCACTTCTCCCACATCAGGGTGGGCCCCTCTCCAAAATGGTGTTTCCGATGACAGAAACAAAGGTACCTCCCCAAGATGGCGCTGCACAGCCACAAGATGGCGCCACACCGCCAGCTCCACAGGTCATTAGGACCCATATGCCATTCACAGTGTCAGCTTTAAAAGAATTAAAGACAGCAGTTGCCCAATATGGCCCTACAGCTGCTTTCACTCTTGCTGTTTTAGATTCTATGACCCAAGGTTGGATCATTCCAAATGAATGGAGGAATTTAGCCAAAGCTACTCTCTCTGGGAGCAATTATTTACTCTGGAAGTCTGAATTTATGGAACAATGTGAAAATATTGCTAGAGATAATGCTGCTAGACAAAACCCCTGGACCCTTCCCATGTTAACAGGAACTGGGGATTTTAACACCAAAGAGGCCCAAATGAGATATGATCCTGGCCTTTTTGCAAGTTAATGCAGCCACTACCAGAGCTTGGAGAAAGCTACCCTCTGGGGGTGATGTAACCTCCTCCCTCACCCAGATTAGACAAAAGCCAGAAGAGCCATTCTCTGATTTTGTCAACTGCCTCATACAGGCGGCTGAGAGCCTTTTTGGCACCATTGAAACTAATGCGGCCCTAATTAAACAATTAGCCTATGAAAATGCAACATCAGCTTACCAAGCCACAACTTGGCCTCATTTTAAAAAAGGAAGATCTATCTGGCTACATACCCCTATGTGCCGACATAGGCCCTACCTACCACCAGGGTCTAGCTATGGCTGCCGTGGTCAAACAAGTCTTTCTTGAGCAAAAAAAAAATTAATGGTAAATGCTTTAAATGTGACCAATCAGGGCACTTTGTCCGGGACTGCCCTCAAGTCAAAAACAAGATCCAACAAACCCCACAAAAAAAAAAAAAAAAAAAACCAGGCCTCTGCCTTAGATGTAAAAGAGGGGATCACTGGCCAATGAATGCTGGTCCAAAAGGGATGTCTATGGTAACCCTCTATCCCCGCAGGAAAATGGTAATTAGGGCCAGCCCCAGGGCCCCAACTACTACCAAAAATCTGGGGCACCAAGGTTCATTCCGGCCCAAAACAATCCATTTCAGACCTCATCAGGGCAACCCCAGGAAGCACAGGACTGGACTTCTGTTCTGCCTCCAACACAGTATTAACCCCTGATATTGGCTCTCAGGGCCATCCCCACTACAACCTTTGGCCCCCCCTCCCCCTGGATGCATTGGACTTTTTATAGGGCACTGCAGCTCCACGTTACAGGGACTGCAAGTATTGCCTGGTGTTATAGACTCAGGTTATACAGGGCAAATTAAGGTTATGGTCACTATCTACATGCCTTCCAGTGTTGCATCTATTAAGGCTAACCAGCGCCTCACCCAATTGCTCCTGTTACCATTAGTCTCTATCCCCAATCCATTTATGTCATCTCATAGGGGTGCTTCCCTCCCTGGGTCCTCAGATGTATATTGGGCCCAATACATATCTAAAGACAAGCCCCTTATGGTCTTACAACTAGATGGAAAAGGTTTTTCAGGCCTTATAGATATGGGCGTTGATGTGACTATTATCAAAAAGGAAGACTGGCTCCTCATGTGGCCCTTAGAGACAACTATGACACATCTACAGGGAATTGCGCAATCAAAAAACTCCTTACCTGGAAAGACCAAGAAGGCAATCAGGGACACATATAGCCCTATGTTATTGCAGGACTACTTCTTAATCTGTGGGGCAGAGATTTACTAACCCAAATGGGAATGATTCTGGGTAGCCCTAATAATGTAGTCACAGCACAAATGCTCAAAAGTGGATTTCTCCCAAATCAAGGCCTAGGAAAACAGGGCACAGGCATCAAAATCCCTATGTCCCCCATTCCAAATCTAACAAAAACAGAATTAGGCCATTTTCAATAGAGACCATTGATCTTCCTGTGATCCACGCAGACAAAATCACCTGGCTCTCAGATGATCCTGTATGGGTCAATCAATGGCCTCTTGCTCAATCAAAACCCTCTGCTGTCCAACAGCTGGTGCAGGAATGGCTTGCCCTAGGACATATCATCCCAAGTAACTCCCCATGGAACACACCCATCTTTGCTATTAAGAAAAAGTCAGGAAAATGGCGCCTATTACAAGACCTTAGGGCCATCAACAAGACCATGATTCTCATGGGGGCCCTACAGCCAGGCCTCCCTTCCCTCTCCGCTATTCCGCTAGGCCATTATAAGATCATCATTGATCTTAAAGACTGCTTTTTCTCTATTCCCTTTTACCCAGAAGACCAAATTTAGTGTCCCAGCCCCAAATTTCCAAGACCCCATGGGCTCACCCCCCCCAAGGGATGGCAAATAGCCTCACCCTATGCCAGTCTTTTGTGGCTTCTGCCTTACAACAGATGAGAGATAATTGGCCACAACTCTACATCCTCCATTATATGGATGATTTTCTGGTCATGGGATAAGATCGTCAACAGGTTTTCCTACGTTACTCAGATCTCCAAGAGGCCCTCCATGCAAAAGGCCTTACTATTGCCCCAGACAAGGTCCAGCTGACAGACTCATACACCTACCTAGGTTTTCAATTGAGGGGCACCCACCTCTTCTCCCCAAAGCCTCAACTAAGACTTGATGGCTTAAAAACCCTAAATGATTTCCAAAAACTCCTAGGAGACATCAATTGGCTCATTCCATACCTAAAGATAAGTAAACATGACCTCACACCCCTTTATGACCTGATCCAAATCTGACCTCTCCCCAACAGCTTACTCCAATGGCCAGACAGGCAACCTCAGCTGTAGAAGAGGCCATCTCTAATCAGACCATTTCCTGTATGGACTATAGCCAACCTCTACAATTCCTCATCTTTAATACCGAACATTCTCCCACCACTGTGTTTTGGCAGCAGGCACCCCTCATGTGGGTTCACCTGCCAGTCAATCCAAAGTGAATGCTTAATCCTTACTATCAGGCTGTCTCAGACCTAATCATCCAAGGCTGAAAACAAGCTAAATGCTACTTTGGCAAAGATCCTGATATCATCATCCAACCCTACACTAAAAATCAAATAGACTGGCTATTCCAGACAACTGAGTCCTGGCCCATTGCCCTGGCTGCATTTAAAGGACAAATTGATAATCATTACCTACCTGATAAGCTTTTAGATTTTGCCAACCACCGTGCTTACCTTTTTCCAAAGGCTACAGCCTCTCAGCCCCTACCAATGCCCTGGTGCTTTTCACCAATGGCTCCTCCTCTGGCAGAGCCACTTATGCCTTCCAAGTTAAAGTGGTTTCCTTACAAACCAGTTCCACCTCAGCCCAACTAATGGAACTCCAAGCTATCCTGGCTGTTTTCACAGCCTTCCCCCAACAGCCTTTCAACCTCTATACAGATAGTTCCTATTTGGCTCACTCTGTAACCATATTGGAGACAGTAGGTGCTGTTTGCCAGGCCTCCCCAGCAGCAAACCTATTTACTAAATTACAAAGCCACATATGGCTCAGCCACCATAAGTTTTTCACTGGGTACCTAAGAGCCCACTCAGGCCTTCCTGGTCCCCTAACAAGGGGCAACCACCTTGCAGATCTAGCCACATGAGCACAGATCTTTTTTCAAGATTCCAATCCCCCAGGCAATAAAGTAGACCAAAACATCTTAGACGCCCAACACACTCACCGGCTGCACCACCTTAATGCCCAGTCCCTTCACCTCCTCCATAAAATTACCCGTGACTGAGACAGACAGATTGTAAAAGACTGCCCATCCTGTGCTATCCACCTACCCATGAAACACTTAGGGGTTAATCCAAGGAGCCTTGTTCCCAATGCCCTGTGGCAAATGGATGTCACTCATATCCCAGAGTTTGGCAACCTAAAATATGTCCATGTGAGCATTGATACATACAGTGGCTTTATCTTCACCACCCTCCAAACTGAAGAGGCTACCAAACATATCATTGCTCACATGCTGTCAGCTTTATCAGTGCTTGGAAACCCTCATCAACTTAAGACTGACCATGGTCCTGTATGTACTAGCACTTTGCCCACTTCTGCAAGTGCCTCAACATCCTCCATACAACAGGAATACCTTACAATCCACAAGGCCAAGGTATTGTTGAACGTGCACATTGTTCTCTCAAACTCACTATTGATAAAGTCAAAGGGGGATCATGGTACCTTATCCAAGGATACCCCAGAAATATACTACCTCATGCCTTATTCATCCTTAATTTTTTTAATTTGGATGCTTCTGGACAGTCAGCAGCCATGCATTTTTGGCATACTGAAACACAAAAGCAATTTGCTTTGTATTATGGAGAGACCCCCTGACTAACTCATGGCATGGCCCTGACCCCGTTCTCATATGGGGACGTGGTTCAGTGTGTATATACTCCCGCCAAGACAAAGAGGCTAGATGGCTCCCCAAATGCCTCGTTAGGCAAATTAATGAGCCAAATAATAATAACCCCCAAAAGGCCCAGGACTAAACACATACTCTGAGGCAACTTCTTGTGCTTCCTTACAGAAAATGCCAAAACAATGGATTATGTGGTGCCTTCTCAAGATCCTCCTTGGACCACTCTTGACCAATGGTATATTCGGACCTTCCATCACAAATGGCCTCTAACCCCTTCTCCATGCTCTGGGGAGGGCTCTCCCCTTACCTAGGCCCCTCCTGAGGTCCTAGCTGCCTTGTTGCTTCTCCTCTCTGTGGGTCCTTGTATTTTCATAGGATTATGATGCTCATTAATAACTGGATAGACACATTTATGGCAAATCCCATTCAGGTACACTATCACCAGCTGGAGATGGCAGATGAACAAACCTACCAGGAAAGAATTCTCACGAGTGGCCCATATGACGATGTGGCCTAACCACCCTGAGGCAATGGACAGGCAGCCAGAGATGGGCAACTAGGACATACATGCCACACCACCAGCCACCTAAGACAGGCACAGGACCAACTGCTGTCCTGCAAGCCCATGACAGGTAAGGCCCAGTTGGGTCCATGTAATGAGGTCCTTGACTTAAGACAGGCACTGTCCTCACAGGGCCTGCCATACTCCTGATTAAAAAATATAGAAAGGGAGGAGATGTAGGGAGCCGCACAACCGCCCCACTCCTGTCTCCCCACCTTTCCCTCATATGGGCACATAATGTGCCTACATTAACCATAATCCTCTCCTGCTCATGTCACATACACGGACATGATGATGATCCATCAGAGATCACCCCATAGCCTCTTCCTGTCCCACCATCCTGCCTCTGCCCTATAAAAGCCATGACCATTTTCTCAATAAATGAGGCTTGACTGGACTTCCTCGACTTATCTCCGTCTGTCTGTCTCCTACCCTGCCTCTGTCAATCCCAATTCCTTCCCCAGGGAACTGCCCCATGGATCCGGATTGACCCGTGGGTGAGGTCAAATCACCACCCCAGAAATCCAACATAAGAATACAATATTAAAAGCTGTTAGAAAAGACAGCTTTCTGATAGGAAAACCTATCAGAATCCCAGCAAACTTTTCAACACAAATAATGAAGTAAAGAAGAGTGTGAAACAAAGTATTTCAGATCCTAAAGGAAAAGGATTTCCACCCTAGACTGATGCACCCTGAAAAACTGTCCTTCAAAGTTCATGGAGAAATAAGATACTTCCATAACAAAGAACAACTGAATAACTTCATGATCACCAAGCCAATCCTGCAAAGAATACTGAAAGACATTCTAGATACACATAGGGAAAAAAACACTTAGCAAGGCAGACAAACAGAATGGAAAGGTAAAGATGCAACAGCAGTACGACAACATGTCAACAATAAACCAGTATATAGCAGTTATAATCATTAATGTAAATGCTCTCAATTCACTAATTAAAAGGAATAGACTGTCATAATGGATCAAGAAGCAACATCCAACCATATGCTGTTTACAAGAAACCCATCTCATCCAAAAGGAAACTGATAGACTGAAAGTCAAAGGATAGAAAACAATACTTCATGCATTGGAAACCCAAAACAAAAGCTGGGGTAGCTATTCTGTTTGCATACAATGTGAACTTCCATGATCAGAAGAAATAAAATCACTATGTACTAGTTAGGGGAAAACTTCAAGAGGAATACATAGCAATCTTAAATATATATGCATCAAATTCCAGAGCAACCAGGTATACAACGGAAGTATTAACAGAAATGAAAAATCAAATAAGCAATAACACAATAACAGGAGACCTTAATACACCATTGACACAAAGGGACAGATCAACCAGACAGAAAATCAGTAAGAAGTAACAGACCTGAATCACACCTGTGAACAAATGGACTTGATAAACATATACAGAGTTGTCCACACAACAACATCAGAATATATACTCTTCTCTGAAGTACTTGGGCATTCTCTAAAATAGACCATATTCTAGCCCAAAGAACATATTTAAGTAATGGCAAAAGAGTTGCAATTATCCCAAGCATGTTATCAGTTCATAGCACCATGACACTAGAAATTAGTGATCAAAGAAACTAAAAAAAAAAAAAAAAAAAAAACCCACAAACACATGGAAATTGAATAATACACTCAAGCAATCAATGGGTCACAGAGAAAATTAAATAATACCTACAAGCAAACAAAAATACAAATACTATTTAACAGAATCTGTGGAATGCAATGAAAGCAGTCCTCAGGGGGAAATTTATTGCACTGAGATTCCACATCAAGAAAAAAGAATAAATACAAATAAACAGCCTGATGCTACACCTCAAACATCTAGAAAAAGAAGAGCAAGTCAAGTTCAAAGCCAAAAGAAGGGAGGAAACTGTAAAAATCAGAGCACAAATTAATGCAATAGAGACTAAGAAAACAATACAAAGAATCAATGAATCAAAGAGTTGGTTCTTTGAAAGAAAAAATAAAATTGAAAAGCCCCTACCAACCTTATTTTTAAAGTGGAAAAAAACTCAAATTCATGCAATAAAGAATAAAAAAGGTGAAATCATTATGGGCTCTGTAGAAATACAGAACATCATTAACATTTATTTCAAAAATTCTACTCTCATAGGTTCAATAATATAGAAGAAATGGGCAAATTCCTAGAAATATATGAAGTACCAAATCTGGGTCAAGAAGATGTTAAAAAGGCTGAATAACCCAATTTCTATCAATGAAATTTAAAACGTAATTAGTCCTTACCTACAAAGAAGAGCCCAGGCCCAGACAGATTCACTGCAGAACTCTACAAGAAATACAAAGAAGACTTAATTTCCACACTCTTCAATCTCTTCAATGAAATTGAAAGAGAAGCAATTCTTCCTAAGTCATTCCTGGAAGCAAATATTACTTTAGTACCAAAACCTGAGAAAGACCCAACTAGAAAAGAGAACTACAGGCCAATCTCCCTAAAAAACATAGTACAAAAATTCTCAATAAAATATTGGCAAACAGGATGCAGTAAGTCATCAAGAAGATTATATATTACGACCAAGTGGGATCCATCCCAGGCACAGAGGGATGAGTCAACATACAAAAATCAATAAATCCACCATATCAATAGAGCCAAAAGCAAGAATCACATGATCATTTCTATAGAGGCAGAAAAAGATTTGATGAGGTCCAACACTCATTCATGATAAGAACCTTACAGAAAATTGGAATAGATGCTCTTTACCTTAATATGATAAGGGCCATCTATAACAAACCAACAGCCAGCATCATATTAAATGGCCCAAAACTGAGGACATTTAACTCTAAATCAGGCACAAGACAAGGATGTCCGTTATCTCTGCTCCTACTCAACATATTACTGGAAATACTAGCCAGAGCAAGTAGACAAGAGAGAGAAATAAAAGGGAAAAAGATAGGAAAAGAAGTTAAACTATCATTATTTTCAGATGACATGATATTCCACATAGAAGATCAGCAAAACTCCATTGAAAGACTCCTAGATATAATAAATAAATTCAGCAATGTAGATGGATACAAAATCAATACTTCAAAATCAGTAGCACACTAACAACAAAATCACAGAGAGTGAAATAAGAGAAGCCACAACCTTCACACTAGCATCCAAAAAATGAAATACTTAGGAATTAATATAACAAAGAAGTAAAAGATCTATATAGGGAAAGTTATAATACCCTGAAAAAGAAATTGAAGAGGATCTCAGAAAATGGAAAGACATCCCTTGTTCATGGATAGGAAGAAGAAATATTGTGTAAATGGCCATTCTCCCAAAACTGTTACACAGATTCAATGCAATCCGATTAAAAATACCATCAACATACGTCATAGATCTAGAGAAATTACTCCTAAAACTCATCTGGAATGAGAAGAGACCTAGCTAGAATAGAAAAGGCAATTCTAAGCAGCAAAGGCAAGGCAGGAGGCATCACAATTCCTGACTTGAAGTTATACTACAAAGCTACTAAAATAAAATCAACAAGGTATGAGAATAAAAACAGAGCCAAAGCTCAATGGAATAGATTAGAAGGTACAACCACAACTACAAACACACTCAACCACTTTATCTTTGATAAAAGGGCCAAACAGTTTCACTGGAAGGACAGTCTCTTCAATAAATGGTGCTGGCAGATGATTTTTTTTTGTCTTTTTTTCCTTTTTTGTTTTTATCAGTAGCAGGGATCAAACTCACAACTGCCTGCTTGCAAGGCAGGCACTTGTGCCACTGAGCTAAATCCCCAGCCCCAATCAATAGCATTCCTATACACTAACAACAAAATCACAGAGAGGGAAATAAAAGAAACCACACTCTTCACATTAGCAAGCAAAAAAAATGAAATATTTAGGAATTACTCTTATGAAAGAAGTGAAAGACCTATACAGGGAAAATTATAATACACTGAAAAAGAATTTGAAGATGATCTCAGAAAATGGAAAGACATCCCTTGCTCATGGAAAAGAAGAGCAAACACTGTGAAAATGGCCATTCTCCCAAAACTCTTATACAGATTCAATGCAATCCCAATAAAAATATCATCAACATACCTTATAAATCTAGAGAAATCACTCCTAAAATTCATCTGGAACCAGAAGAGACTTAGAATAGCAAAGGCAATTCTAAGCAGCAAAGTCAAGGCAGGAGGCATCACAATCCCTGACTTGAAGTTATAATACAAAGCAACAGTAATAAAATCAACATGGTACTGGAATCAAAACAGAGCTGAAGATCAATGGAACAGATTAGAAGATACAACCACAACTGCAAACACACTCAACCACCTTATCTTTGATAAAGGAGCCAAGCAGGTTCACTGGAAGAACAACAGTCTCTTTATAAATGGTGCTGGGAAAACTGGCACTCCATTTGCCGAAAACTAAAGCTAGACCCATGCCTATCACCATGTATAAATTAAAATCTAAATGGATCAAAGATCTGAATATTAAAAGAGAAACACTAAATCTATTGGAAGACAAATTGGGTAGAAACCTTGAAGACATAGGGATAGGTCAAGAATTCATGAATAGGACTCAACCCGCATGGGAAATACTTCCCAGAATCAATAACTGGGACCACTTCTTATTAAAAAGTTCCTGCATGTCAAAAGAAATCTCCAGCATAGTGAAAAGAAAACCCATTAACTGGGAAAAGATCTTAGTGAACTCTCTCTCTCAGACAAGGGACTCTTGTCTAAAACATATAAAGAATTAAAAAAACCTCAGACCCCCAAAATTCAAAGATCCAATCCAAAAATGGGCATCTGAGATGAATACGCACTTCTCAGATGAAGAAATACAAAAGGCAAATAAATACATGAAAAAATGTTCATCATCATTGGTCATTAGAGAAATGCAAATTAAAACCACACTGAGATTCCATCTCACTCCCAAATGAATCATCAGGATCAAGAAAATTACCAACAACAACTCCTGGAGAGGCCTGCACTGCTGGTGGGAGTGTAGACTGGTGCAACCACACTGGAGGTCAGTCTAGAGATTCCTCAGAAAGCTGGGATTGGAAGTCCCTTTTTACCCAGCTATTCTACTTCTTGGCATATTCCCAGAAGAACTGAAAACATCATAGCACAATGATATATGTGCACTCATGTTTATAGCAGCATAATTTCTAATAGCCAGATCTTGGAAGCAACTTACATGTCCATCAACTGAGGAATGGATAAAAAATTGTGGTATTTTTATACAATGGAGTATTACTCACCTATGAAGAATGATCACATTGAAATATTTATAAATAATTGGATGCAACTTGAGACCATACTTATAAGTGAAATAAATCAAACTCATATGTATAAATACTGTATAGTTTCCCTAGTGTAAGAAATGGTAAGAGTACATAAGATTTTATGGTCATCATGATTCCCCATTACATATCTTTGAAGCCTTATAATGTTTTCATTTATTAGTTGGAATGGATTTATTCTGGTTTATTTGATTTTATTATCTGTGATGGTATCAACAGCTATTTTGAATAAAACAAGATGTTATAATAGCCATTGTTGAAGTCTTACCATATGTTTGTTCTTCTGTTTCCATTGGTTCTATCATGTTGTATCTTATTGGATTTTATTGTGTGTGATAGTTTTAAGAAAATTTTTATGGAAACTGACATAATATAGTAGCATTTGTTCATTTTCTGTGTTTTGGTTCTGAATGCTGTGTATACTTTCATTCTCTTGAATGGTTTTATACTATTTTGTTATGTTTGATACTACTATATATGAAGGTATGCTCAACTATTTCAAAGAAAGAGACATTATGGTAGCTACTGTTAATATTGGCTTGTCTTGTGGTAAAGTACTGTGTTGCTTACATTGCTGTGTTCTGATCTGCTTTATTCTGTCCTCTTCTGTCTTAATCCCTTTAAAATAAAAAACAATTTAAAAATTAACATTTCCCTTCTCTGTGAGGCTCATCTCCCTGACAGTATTGATGATATTATAAGGATAAATAACTGACAAGTGGCTGGATCTTTACTCCTTAGAGGCAGAACTTCTGTAGCAAACTATGAGGAGACAATCCATCTCAATTCTTGATAGTAACTGCAAAGCTCTAAAATAGGAGAGAGAGAGAGAATCAAGAGTTCCTCATATAACTAAAACTATTCAGAGAGGAAAAGGATCCACCAGGTGCAGACTAGTAATCAATTTTTTTTCATTACAAATTCTGAACAAAATTACATGGCATGAAATTTTAGTAGAGAAAGGTGGAGCTATTGGTGGTCATGGATATATGCAGCATAATCTATTCCACTTCCTTTAGTCTCTGAACAGAAGCATCACCACTTAATAACTTGAACTGGCAATAGGAAAAAGACTAAACCAAAAAATAATAGGTAACAGAGCTGCAGTCACAGCAGTGTATATACTGATCATGTGGCTCAGAAACATGTGAAATACATTTGTGGAAGGACTTTGGGGAGACTTGGAGATGCAGACTGTATAAGCTTTATCATACAGCTGATGGAGTGTTTAAATTATGGCCTAGAAGACCAGAATGTTGATAAAACTGGACAATAAAGGCCAGATTCCTGGGGTTTCCTTTGGAAATAAGGACCACATTGACAACTGCGATAGAGGCCGTATATGTTAGAGACATTAAAAAAATGTTTTACACAGTCTCTCCAGGCCTCAAGATTGTGGCAGATTGAGATTAAGTATAGTGGACTAAGAAATCTCGCAGAGGAAACTTCAAGGAAGCCCAAGTTAATAGAGCAGACCAGAAAGGGCTGGCAGATACTAATCAGATTTACAATGAGAATCCAAAGCAAAAAGCATTACCAAAAGGCATTAATTTTTTTTAGTTTGTGTAGAAAGGAAGTTGGCATTGAAGTGAGTACAGTTGCTGAAAAGATTACAATTTTCTTAAAAGCCAAATATTTTGTAATACTCCAATAGGAAAATGTTTCTAAAACTGCTGCGAAATTTGCCAAAAGCCATGCATCACAAACTAAGTGGTCGAATGACTAAATTCCTTTGAAAGTTCTTCCTCTGATAAAAGGCCCTAACCTGCTTTGCTCATATGGGGACACCTATGAAAATATCTTTGGACTTGGACTTTTACTGATTCTGAACTTGTTAAGACAGGGGCAACTCTTTGAGATATACTAAATGCATTTTGCATAGTGAGACAGACAAGCACTTAGTGGGGGCCAAGGGCAGAATAATATTGTTGAAACCAAAAATTTCCTACAAAGTCTTATGTGGTCAGAGGTGGGAATTTTGGAAGTATCAAGTCACTGATGAGTTCACCATTAATGTGATCTTAGGAGGTGAAGCTTGGTCAGAAGGGACAGACTATTGATGGCATGCCTCAGAAGGTATATTCTTGCCCCTGTCTCCTCCCTTCTCTCCCAGCTTTCTTGTCCCTATGCATTAAACATCTCTGTTACCATTTCACTTCTGCCTTGGAGTCAATCAACAGTATCTCAAACTATGAGTCAAAACAATCCCTCTCTTCATTTGAGTTGTGTCAGGTATTTCTTCCTGTGACAGGATAGTGACTAGTACACATATATAATTGTTTATCTTGGAAAGATGCAGTACAGTAATTGATAATATGTACACATTATGTAATGATTAAATCAGTAGTTAGCATTTTTGTTTCCTCAAAGATTAATTGTATCAGGAAGGAGCAAGATGGTGGATAGATAACAACTGGCTACAGAGGCTCTCTGAGATAGTCAACTTAGAATTCAACATAATACAGTGTGGGGAGCCCCAAACAGAGAGAGATGAATTCTCTCATCCCAAGAAGAAATTAAGGTGAGCTTGCCAACCATCCAAGGTCCCAATTCGGTCCTGCTGCAGCTTGCTAAGGTCCCACAGCGGCTTGATGAGGTCTGGCCACGACTTGTCAAGGTCCTGCTGTAACTTGCTGAGCTGTCAGAGGTCCCGCTGCTTCGACATTGAATTCAGGGGCCAGCAAACCAAAGGGAGAGCTGAGTTGGCAGGGTGCCTACATAGACCTGTGGTGAGTGATGGGAGTGGAGCCATTCCATAAGTAGGGGGGCTTTGGTAGACAACATTCTGGGACCAGGCAGGACTTGCAAGTACAAGGGGCAGCAGCAACTTCAGTCAATTGCTCCCTTCCTGAATAGGATAGGTGGAGTTAGCTAGGCCCCAGTAACATGACCTGGCTGAGACCCAATAGGCTATGTGAAATCAAGTCCCTACAGTGGTGGCACACACTAACCACACTAACCCAGTGAAGTCTCAGAAGTTTGACTGACAGTACAGGCCACAGCAGCTTGACTGACACAGAGGGGTGGCGGCACAAAGAAATGCAGTGCACGTCACAGCAACTTGACTGATCCCTGCCCCGCCCCACTCCAGCCAATGCCTGCAATGCCTCGGGGCTGCTGGTGAGACCTGTTGCTGCAGGCTGGGAGTGACTGGGCACCCACTGGCTGCCCCTGCCCCTTCCCCTGCCATGGCCACTGACTCAGAGGGGAGGCCATGCAAAGTCTGCTGCCACTGCCACCACTGCCAGCCACCACCACCAGGAGGGGAGGTGACACAAAGTAATACAGTGCAGGCCACAGTGCTTCACTGATCCAGAGGGAGAGGGACCAGCATACGCTGTCCCTGTCTGCAACTCACCAGCACACTGCAGTGGGAAGGGTTGTCTAGCCAGCACATTTCAGAAGAATTGTAACCAAAAAAGAAAGAAACTGGGGTTCCTGGAAGAAGCAAAAAAAAAATGGGAAGAGAAAGCAACAACAAAAAGTCCCCATGTCCCAACCCTGAGAACATTGACCCAGGAAAGTAAATACAAAGCAGAATGAGGACAGCAAACATACAATATCAGACACAAAGCCAGTGGACATAAAGAGATATATTCAGGACCTCATAGATGAGTTCAAAAGTGAATTATTTAACCAAATAAAGCAAGATATAAGAAAATTCATTAAAGAGATACTAAGCACCCCTCAAGCAGACACAGATGGAAGAAGGGAGGAACTCAAACAAAGGAGAGAACCATATGATGAAGAATATAAAAAAAAAATATAGAATACATGAAGCAGATTCAAAGAGATTACCAGGAAATTAAAAACTCTATGGAAAGATGGCAAATCAGATTGAAAGAAACTAAGGATAGATTATCCAAAACTGGAGGACAATTTTGCAGTGTTGGAGTATGAAAGGGAAAACTTTTTTAAAATAACAAGGAAACAAGCAGTAACAATACAAAAGCTAGAAGATGACGAAAGGATCTATAACTTGATAATAAAGAATGTGAATGAAGAAGCTGGGCTACAAGCAAAGGAACTACAAAAGTTATACACAGAAATAATTAAGGAAACTTCCTAAACATTGGAAAAGGAAATTATATTCTGATATATGAGGCATACAAAACTCCAGCCATCTACAACCTAAACAGAGCTACACCCAGGCATATAATAATCAAGATCCCAATAATTCAATATAAGAACAGAGTATTAAAAGCTGTTAGAGACAAGAAACAGATAACCTATAGAGGAATGCCCATTGGAATAACAGCAGACTTCTCGACACAAACCATCAAGTCAAGAAGAGCCTGGAGCAAAAATATTTCAAGCCCTGAAAGAATATAACCTCCAGCCCAGATTGATGTACCCTGATAAACTGTCTTAGAAATTAATGGAGAAACAAGATGCTTCCAAGACAAAGAGGAACTTGGGAAATTCGCAACCACCAACCCAACTCTACAAAGAATACTGCAGGGCATTCTAGAGAGAGAGAAAAGTACTAGGATTCCAGGAACAGTGGCAGAGAGGCCTCAATTAATGAAGCAGAAAACAGAATGAAGAAAATAAGCAAACAACTGATGGTAAACAAGAGCATAATAGAAATGAGGCAGAGAAGATTTTATTCAAAACTGATATAATTGATAGTATCAAATTTGAAAGTATAGGCAACTACACCGAAGATGACAAGACTCTACAATACACATTCTGGTTTGATAACTGCCAGTTTTTGAAGTTCTATACTACATACAAAATTGTATTTTTATTAATACTGTTATGTACTGATATATTGATTTATATTATATCTGATAATATAGCCAATTATATTGGTTATAACAAGAGGCAACACAGGAACTATGGTAGAACCTTTGTACAACAGTCTTATATATTTATTTCATTTCATGTGTTTATAGGAATATGTTTTGTTTTGCCTTGCTTTGTTTTGTGTCTCCCTCTAATATAGAAAGGACAGAAATACATGTTAAGACTCGTGCATGTGTAGAATTTATAAACAGTTTATGAGAACTGATCTTATGACACATGATGAAAGATACTTTGAAGAAAAAGAGATACTAAAATATCCAGTGCTGATCCTGGAGTGTCATAATGTGAAACCCAGCCATGGTATTATTCTTTGTTCAGAGTGATATCAGCCTGCTTGGGTTTATTCAATGTCAACATAATTGAAGATATGAATAACTGCATATATGTTTAAGTGTATAGGATTGATAACCATATTTCTAAGTTTTTGTTGGATAGTTGAACAGAACTGGTTGCAATCTCACTATTTGAATCCCTACTTAATATACTCCACGTTAGTATGTTGAATAACTATTTGTAAGAAGACAATCTGTAATCATCAACTAGTGATTTTTTACTGTTTATTTTTTGTTTAAAATTATGTATTATTTCTACTCATTTTATGTTTTGTTTAGTCTTTCTTTAAATTAAATTTTTTTAAAAAGGCACTACAGTATCCAGTCCTGATCACAGAGTGTCATGATGTGAAATCCAGCAATACTATTATTCTTTGTTCAGAATGATTTTAACCTTCTTTAGTTTGTTTAATCTAAACATAAATGGAGATATGGATAACTGCATGTATGTTTAAGTGTATAGGATTGACAACCATGTTACTAAATTTTTGTTGGACAGTTGAACAGAACTGTTTGCAGTCTCGCTGTTTGAATTTCCACTTTACATATTCCACTCTTGTACCTTGAACAACTATTTGTAAAACAACAATATATAAATATCAACTAGTGATTTCTTACTGTTTTTTTCTCTGAATGTATGTATTATTTCTACCTATTTTCTGTTTTGCTTAATCTTTCTTCAAATAAAATTTTTTTAAAAAGATTAATTGTATCTATACATTGGGAAACTTCAAATTCTTATAATTATACTGAGATATAAAGTGCTTCATACTGTAGTTACTTTATGTGCTGTGAAACAGCAGAATTATTTCATACTATCTGCAATTTGGTGCACCTTATCTGTCAGCTGTATGTCGCCTCTCCATACTGTGTCTCCTACCTTTTAAAAAACAGTGTACTCTGCTGCAGTCTATGAAATTTAATCCTCCTTCTGGTTAAATTTATTTCTTTTATATATAAGCCATATTTTCTTTATTCATACACTGAAGTACATTTGATTAATTTTACTTTTTAAATCTTATGATTAATGTAATAAATATAATAATGCTGCTGTCTCTTTCATTTCCTTTCTATGTATACTTACTAGTGAGATTTCTGGCTCGTATGGTAGATCCATTTTCAGTCATTTAGGGAATTTCTCAAAGTGTGAGTAGATGAGGTAGTCTTCTCTCTTGGCCCCAGTCCCCACATTCAGTCCAAGATCAGCCCTGTACCCAGCAATGAATCTTCTACAGACCTTGGTGGGTTGGTTATTTAGGAGATTCGGGCTCTGAATTCACACTACCACAGAACTTTGGACACCAGAGGAATTTTTTTTGTTTTTGTTTTTGTTTTTTTTTCTTGTCTGGTTTTTGTTTTGTTTTGCCTTATTTAGTTTTGTTTTCATTTTTCTTTTTCTGTCTAGTAATTTTTCTTTTTTTTAAGGTTATATCTGCACCTTTATTTTTGTTCTATTCTATTCCTCTTCCTTCTCTGTTTCTTCAGTTATCTTTCTTGGTTTCACAGTATTTTCATTGTGATTCAATATTGTTGTTTAGAATTCATCCAAAGCTACACAACACTGGGTCTACAACCCATTCCTTCATATATACCTATGAAAACAAGTCTACTGTATTAAGGTCAATATTCCTCTTCCAGATTTTAACTCAATAATTTTAATCACAATCAGACACTAATTATCATGAACAGATTATCAGTAGCACTACTTTTCAAAATCCTGAAGGCACCTACAGTGTAAATCAATCTCCAGTCTGGCATGGTGGCACATGCTAGGAAGACAACAGCAAGTGATTGCAGTAAATTCAAGAGCAGGCTGTGGTACATAGTTTAAGGCCAGCCTAAAGTACTTAGTGAGATCCTGTCTCCAACAAACAAATCTGTCTCAAAATAAAATTAAAATTTCTGGGAGTATAGCTCAACACTAACACTCTTCACACATATGCACAATACCCACGCTTGAATCTCAAGGATCACAACTTTTTTTAGAAGCAGAATATTTTGTGCACACCCTAGATAAAATCCTTTTTGAGGTTGCATGCGCCACATACATTCACCCCAAAATAAAGCCAGTTTACAAATCCATACCCCACTGAATGAAGGCGCAGCTGGGTTTTCTTGAGGAAAGATCCAGTCATCTCTGTTGAGCACTATGATGTTTTCTAACAAAAGATACACATAAAACCCACCGGCCTTTCCAGCCACACACTCGGCCTAAATTTACTCGCTGAGTTCAACAGAGGTTCAGATCCAAAAAAAGCAGGGATCTCAGGAAATCAGGGCTCAGAAGCAGAGCTTCACACTCACTGATTTTTTAAAAAGTTGAGAGAAGTCAAAGAATTTCTAAACAGCACCTGCAGAGCAGTTTCACCTTAATGACAGGAAGCATCTGAGCTGCCCTCTCATAGTATTAACAGTGTCTCCTGCTATGCTTTCCAGGTCGCCAACAAACTCTTGGGTTCACCTGGTCCTCAGACCTTGGTCACCCAAGTAGCTGCGACTGCAGGCGGCGCTGGGCCGAGCTGGGCTGCTCCAGTTGTGCAGCATCCAGGAGACCTCCCCAAATATCCCTGCTGGACTCCTGGCTGCCTCCTCCTGAACCTCCTCATCTCTGTGGGGGTTGCGGGTCCCCTCTGTCCTCCTGCTCCTTCCTGTGTGAGGACACAGGACACTGCCCACAGCATTTTCCCTACCTAGGACACCGAGCTGTCCCCTTCCAGGCCCGGCATGCTTCTCAGGCAAACTTGGGGCCTCAGGGGCGGGATGGACACCGGGCTGCGGAAGGCGCACTGAGTCAGGAGGAGGACACAGGGCGAGCAGCGGGGAGCAGCTGGGCTTCAGGAGGCAACGGAGCACAGATGGCTGCCCCTGCCCCTCCTCAGGATGGCAACGCCTGTCAAGGCAAGATAAGGGTAAGGTACCCCAGGGGATGAGCCGCTCATTAGACCGGACCAATACTGTCCCTTGGACGCTAGGACTCTCGGTGCAGCTAGGAATTAGCCTATTGCTCTTGTTTGCATGGGTTTTCCAGATTTATACATAGGGCTGTCTCCCAGGGGTTCCTGGCTGATGAAGATGGGTTTGAGCTCCACCCCCCGCCCCCTGCTGAGCTTTGAGGTCTCAGGGAAACCTCACAGGTTGCCAACCCGAGGGCAATAGTCCTTTCCTGATCACTGAGCTGAAGGGACATTAGATGGTTATGCCCCAAGTCGGATAAGATAAGGCAGTGATTCTACAGTGCTTGGGACGGGGCTGGGAATGGTGAGGTGAATGAAAGTATCTCAGTAAAAGCCTTCAGTATTAATCCTCCCAGGACACCAACATGCACCTCCCTGAGCTATTCTGAGGCTCAGGAACCTCTAGAAAGTGATTGTATCTGTATGGGTTCAGGAAAACAGCTGGGTATAAGGGCCCAACATCTGCTCTCAGAAATGGGCGTCTGCAAGATGTCTTCTGTTTTGCCACACCAAACAAAACTCAAACAACTGATTACTTAGTTAAATCAACATTGCTAATTTTCATTAATTTTTCACCCCATACAGGAAACTTTCAGCCAAAAAGCCTAGAGAAGGAAATTGATGGTACATAGTGTTTTAGAATATTGAAAATACCCTACTGTCTACTTTTAAAGAACTTTTAACAGTTGATCTAATTATTCTCTTAGCTTCATTTCTGTTAGCTTATCCACTCATAAAGACTCACATAGAAATAGTTTTTACCATGATTCATTGCAAACCACAATTATGATAACTCTTTCAGAATCATTTCTTAGTAACTGTTGGTGACAGTAAACTTAGAAGTTTCAAAAGGAGATGAATCCTCATTCTCTCTCTCTCTCTCTCTCTCTCTCTCTCTCTCTGTCTTGCTGTCTCTGTCTCTGTCTCTCTCATTCTCGTTATCTCTCCCTGCTTCCCTAGCTCTCTCTCTCTCCACTTATATATGAGCATTGAAGATCACATAAAACACAGCAAGAATATGAAAAAGTAAAACAAAACAAGGATACTAATTTGAATATAAAATTCTAAAATTATATAAATAAAACAAATGAGAATATAGATAGTCTTTCTTAGTGGTAAAGGGCTTGGGCCCAGGTTTCACTTTCCAACACTATATTTTACCTTCATATATATATGAAGAAACACATACTAGAAATCTATACATAGAAAAGAGCTGGATGACAATACTGCACAAGAAAACTTTAGTTTGCGCTTGGTGGTAACATGGCTGCCTTCTTTTTCTATTTCAGTATATCTTATATTTTAATTAATGGACACAGAAAAGTATTATAATCAAAAAATAGATTAGTTTAAAGGTAAAAAATTGATATATTATACATATAAAGAGATATTGCAATACTTGAGTCACATCCTTAACCCAAATAGGTTAAACAAAGTAAAGCACATTACAGCAAAGTCATTTCCACCTTATTTTTAGTCTAATTCACAAAATAGTTTACTTTATGCTTTCATGCTAAGACCAATTTTTGCTGGCTAAATTTGACATCCTGAATGCAAGAGATATGGAGTAACAGAGATCTCCACTTATATTCAACAATTCAACATTTTGCCAGTCAAAAATGGACAACAAATTAAGACACCCTGCCATACCCATGACAGCACAGCATGTGAAGGTCTAAGAATGAAACCAAAGGTTCAGTGGAGACCTCAGAAGGTGAAAATGATAGGATCATAGCATATTTGGTAAAGAATGCCACAGAAGGAAGAGGCAGCCATTCCAAAAAAAAGAAGCCAAAAGAAACTAAAGTCAGCAGGATCTCAGCTCTAGGGCTTGGCAATTACTTTGGAGCTCAGATCTCAAGGCAACCTGCCCCAAGTATCACACATGGAACTACAGAATTTATTATTTGCCCTACTGGGTGTCAGCTTTACTTTTTTTCTGTTCTTTCCATCCTCTTATCTCTCTCTTTTGGAATGGCAGTGTTTACCCTGTGACACTGTATGTCAAAAGTGTTTTACTTCATGTTTATTTTTAAAGGTCTCACAGATAATAGTTTGCTTTAAGTCTCAGATAAGACTTTGGAGTTAAACTTGCAGAAACAATGCTGAAACTCTTAAGACTTAATACTTTCCATGTTAAAAATGAAGTCAATGGGTTTTTTGTTTGTTTGTTTGTTTTTACCTTTTGTTCCTACAAGTTTTGAGACTGGCAGAATATTCTTTTTTATTTTAAAAAGCAAAACAGAAAAAAAGGATAGAAATGATACAGAATTTCAAAAGAGAAAACAAGTGAAGAATTAACCCTAGTTAATATATTGCATATTGTTATCTCAGAATTAGTTGTTCAGATTATAAAATCTAGGCACAAAAGTGATCAATCAAATAACAGCACAAACTGTTCTTCTGGATGAACTAATAAAGATCAGTAGTATAGTTGTCAATCTAGCATACATATACATACATACATTTATGTATGTTTACCAGAATACCTATAACCTTTTATATTCTTCATTTTGCCCTTCCCCCTGTCCCAGTAGTTCTGTCCTTTTGAGCACTTACTTTCTCTTTCATTATTACAATATGCATTGTAAATTTTCGATCTTATTACTCTTTCCCATTTTTATTTTTTACCTTTTTTATACTAGGGAGACAATAAAATGTTTACAAATGTGAGTTTTATTAATTTTATTTATGAGTATGATCTCTCAAGTTGCCTCCACTTACCTACAAAGCCCTCAACATTATCCTTTTTATAGCTGAGTAATATTTCATTGTATAAAAATACCACTTTTTTTTTCCATTCTGCAGTTGATGGGCATTTTGGTTATTTCAAAATATAGCTATTACAAATTGTGCTGCTATAAACATGGGTGCACATATATTGCTGTGACATGACTTTTTCAGTTTTTCTGGGAGGATACCCAGAAAGGTAATGGCTGGATTAAATGAGTCTTCCAATCCTAGTTTTTTGAGGCATCTGCACACTGGTTTCCACAGTGGTTGGATAGTCTACACTCCCACCTGCAGTGGAGAAGTGTTCCTTTTTTCCCACAACCCTGCCAACATTTGGTATTGGTTAATTTCGTGATGGCACTCATTCTTACTGGAGTGAGATGGAATCTCAATATTGTTTTAATTTGCATTTCTCAAATGACCAGTGATGTTGAACATTTCTTCATGTATTTATTTGCCATTTGTATTTCCTTATTTGAGATGTACATGGTCATTTCAGATTCCCATTTTTGCACTGAATTTTGGGGGCCTGAGGTTTTTCAATTCTTTATGTGTTCTAGATATAAGTTCTTTGCCTGAGGGACAACTGGCTATAATTCTTTCCTATTTTGTGGATTTTTCTCTTCACTCTGTTGTTAATTTCTTTTGAAGTGCAAAACATTTTAATGAAATGAGACATTAGTTGTTGATTCTGGGAAGTACTTTGATTTTTATTCATGAATTCTCTGCCTACCCCTATGTCGTCAAGATTTCTACCTACTTTGTCCTCTAATAGGTTTAGTGTTTCTGTTTTAATATTTAAATATTTGATCCACTTTGACTTTAGTTTAGTGCATGGTGATAAACATGGGTCTAATGTTAGTCTTTGGCATGTGGAAAGGTAATTTTTCCCACAGCATTTATTAAAGAAGTTATCTTTCTTCCTGTGAACATGTTTAGACCCTTTCTCAAAGATAGGTGGCTAAGTGTCTTTGCAGTTGGGTTTGCATCTTCTAATCTGTTCCTTTTATCTTCAGATTTTTTTTTGCCACTCCCATGCTGATTTTAGCACTGTAGCTTTGCAGTATAACTTCAAGACAAGGATTCACTCCTCCTGCTTTGCTTTTGTTGCCCAGGACTGTCTTTAATATTCTAGGTCTATTATCTTTCCAAATGAATTCTAGATCTGTAAGGTATGTTATTGGCATTTTGATCAGAATTGCATTAAATCTCTGTAACAATGTTGGGAGTATGACCATTTTCACAGCATTGATTCTTCCTAACCAAGAGCAAGAGATATCTTTCCGTTTTCTGATATTCTCTTCAACCTTCATTTTCAGAATATTATAGTTTTCAATGTATAGGTATTTTACATGCTTTGTTAGCTTGATTCCTAAGTATTTTATTGTTTTGGGTGCTATTGTGAAAGGTGGAATTTCCATAATTTCTCTCTCAGTGACTTTGTTGTTTGTGTACTAGAAGGCTATTGATTTTTGAGCATTGACTTTGTATCCAGCTACACTGCGGAATTTGTTTATTACCTCTCGTAGTTTTTGGTGGAGTTTTGGGAATCTTTTATGTAAAGTACCATGTCATCTGCAAACCTCTTCCTTTCCTATTCTTACTCCTTTTATTTCTCTATCTTGCCTGATTGCTCTGGCTAATGTTTCCAGAACATATTGAATGAGTGATGATAGTGGACATCCTTGTCTTGTTCCTGATATTATAGTTAAAGCTTTCATGTTTTGTCCATTTAATATTAAGTTGGCTGTTCGTTTGTCATGCATGGCTTTTATCAGATTGAGGTAGATACCATTTATTCCAAGTTTCGGAGGGTTTGTAACATGAATAAGTGTTGGATTTATCAAAAGCTTTTTCTGCATCTATTGAGATGATTTATGATTTTTGTCTTTGGCTCTATTGATAATATATTGATTTGCATATGTTAAACCCTCCCTGCATTCCTTGGGTAAATTCCACTAGATCATGATGTATAATCTTCTTGGTGATTTGCTGTATTCTACTTGCCATTATTTTATGGAGAATTTCTACATTGATGTTCATTAGGGAAACTGACCTATGGCTCTCACTTTTTATTTGGTCTTTCTCTGGTTTGGGTGTCACAGTAATCCTTGCCTCCAGAAATTAGTTAGAAAGAATTACTTCGCTTTGCAATTTCATTTAAAAGTTTAATGAGAATTGGCATTAAATCTTCCCTAAATTGAGCCGGGTGTGGTGGCTCATGCCTGTAATCCCAGCACTTGGGAGGCTGAGACAGGAGGATCATTGTGAGTTCCAGACCAATCTGGGCTTCAAAGTGAGCTCAAGGCCAGCCTGAACTGCATAGCGAGACCCTGTCTCAAAAAGACAAAAAAAAAAATCTTCCCTAAATTTCTTGTAGAATTCAGCTGTAAATTCATCAGGATCTGGGTTTTTCTTTGTTGGTAAATTTTTAATCATATTTTCAATTTCAATAGCTGATATTGGGTTATTCAAAATCGTTATTTCTTGATTGAGGTTTTGTAGTTCATATACTTCAAGAAATCTGTCTGTTTCCTCTGTGTTTTGCACCCTATGTGGGTAAAGATTTTCAATGTAGGTAATCATGATCTTCTGAATTTCCATGTGATCAGTAGTAATCTGTCTCTTTTCAGCCCCTATTGTGTGAATTTGAGTTTTTTCTTTCTTTTTCTTGATAAAGTTGGCTAGAAGTTTATCAGTTTGTTTATTTTCTCAAAAAAAAAAACCATCTCTTGATTTGTTAGTTCTTTGTACTGATTTTTAGTTTCAATTGCATGAATTTTTGTTCTGATCTTTATAATTTTCTATCTTCTATAAGGTTTGGGTTGACTTGCTCTTCCCTTTCTAGAAGTTTGAGATATAGGTTTAATATTGTTATATCAGGAGAAATTTAATGCAGTAAATTCCCATGTCAGTAAAACAGAATGAACACATAGAAACAACTTGATACTATACCTCAAATATCTAGAAAAAGAAGAGCAAGTCAAGCCTAAAGCCAAAAGAAAGGAGGAATTATAAAGATCAGAGCTAAAATTAATGCAAAGAGACTAAAAAAGAAATACAAAGAATTAACCAATCAAAAAGTTGGTTCTTTGAAACAATACATAAAATTGATAAGCCCCTAGCCAACTTTATTTTAAAAAGAAAAAAAACTCAAATTCATGCAAGGAATGAAAGGAGTGAAGTCACTATGGACTCTGTGGAAATACAAATCATCAGTAAGTACTTTGAAAATCTTTAGTGTCATAAATTCAATAAGAAAGATAAAATGAGTGGATTTCTAGACACATGTGAATTACCAAAGCTGGATCAGGAGGATGTAAAACTGCTAAATAACCAAACTTCAGTTAACGAAATTGAAAATGTAATTAGAACCTTACCAACAAAGAAAATTCCAGCTCCTGATGGATTCACAGCTGAGTTCTATAAGAAATTCAAGGAACACTTAATGTCAACACTCTGCAAATTATTCAGTGAAACTGAAAGGAAAGCAACTCACTCCTGGTACCTATTTGGTACCCTAATACCAAAACCAGAGAAAGACCCAACCAAAAAAGAGAACCACAGGACAATCTCCCTAATGAACATAGATCCAAAAATTCTCACTAAAATACTGGCAAACAGAATGCAAGAAATCATCAAGAAGATTATACACCATGACCAAGTGGGATTCATCCCAGGAATGCAGGAATGGTTCATCACACACACAAAAATAAACATAATACACCATATCAATAGAGCCAAAGATCCAAGAATCACATGATCATTTCAATAGAAGCAGAAAAACCTTTTGATAAGGTCATGACAAACTCATTCATGATAAGAAACCTACAGAAGTTGGAATAGATGGTCTTTACCTCAATATGATAAAAGCCATCTATGACAAACCAATAGCCAGATCTTATGGAATGGTTAAAAACTGAAAGTTTTCACTCTAAAATCAGGAACAGGGAAAGGATGTCCACTATCACCACTTCAATATAGTACTGGAAACATTAGCCAAAGCAATTAGACAAGAGAGAGAAATAAAAGGAATAAGGATAGGAAAGGAAGAAGCGAAATTAACATTATTTACAAAAGACATGATACTTTACATATAAGGACCCCAAAATTCCTTTGAAAGACTCCTAGATATAATAACCAAATTCAGTAATGTAGTTGAGTACAAAGTCAATACTCAAAAATCAATAGTATTCCTGTACACAAAAAACAAACTTGCTGAGAGAAAAAAAGAGAAGCCAACCCCTTCACAATAGAATCCAATAAAATGAAATACTTAGGAATCAATCTAACAAAGGAAAGTAAAAGATCTATTCAGTAAAAATTATAATTCACTGAAAAAGGAATTGAAGAAGATCTCAGAAAATGTAAAGACATTCCTTGTTCATGGACAGGAAGAATGATCACTGTGAAAATGTTCATTTTTCCTAAATTGTTACACAGATTTAATGCAATTCCAATCAAAAAACAATTAGCATACTTCAAAGATCTAGACATATCTTTCCTAAAATTCATCTGGAACCAGAAGAGATCTAGAAGAGAAAAGCAATTCTGGGCAACAAAAACAAGACAGGAGGCATCACAATCCCTGATTTGAAATTATATTATAAAACTACCGTGATAAAATCAGTATGGTACTAGAATAAAAACAGACCTGCAGATCAATGGCATAGATTATAAGATACAACAACAACTGAAAACACACACAGTCACCTTATCTTTGACAAAGGGGCCAAACATGTTCACAGAAAAAAGATAGCCTCTTTAACAAATGGTGCTGGAAAAATTAGATTTTCATATGTCTAAAACTAAAACTAGACCCATGCCTATCACCACATACTGAAGTAATGTCAAAATGGATCAAAGATTTAAATATTAAAACAGAAACACTAAAACTGCTGGAAGGCAAATTAGAAATCTTGAAAGCATAGTGGTAGGCAGAGAATTCATGAATAAAAATCAAGGTTCATGGGAAATACGTCCCAGAATCAATAACTGAGATCTCATCTGATTAAAAAAATTTTCCGTCAAAAGAAATCTCCAACAGAGTGAAAAGTAAAAGCACCAACTGATAAAATTTTAGTCAACTGTCCTTCAGACAAAGAACTTCTATCTGGAACATATGAAGGTATTTTTTTAAAAAATCATGACCCCAAAATGAAAAGACCCAATCTAAAAATGGGCATCTAAGATGAATACACACTTCTCAGCTGAAGAAACACAAATGGCAAATAAATATATGAAAAAATGCTCAACATCATTGGCCATTAGAGAAATGTAAATAAAGCAGCATTTAGAATCCATCTCACTCCAGAAAGAATGTCCAGGATCAAGAAAACCATCAATAACATATGATGGAGAGGTTTTAAAGGAAAAGGAACTCTTCTGCACTGTTGGTGAGAACATAGACTGGTGCAGCCACTGTAGAAATCATTCTGGAAGTCCCTAAAAAGCTGGGATTGGCAGTTTCATTTAACCTAGCTATTCCACTTCTGGCCATAGTCCCAGAAAAATTGAAAACATCATGCCACAATGATATAAGTGCACCCATGTTTATAGCAACACAATTTGTAATAGCTAATTCTTGGAAATAACCAAATACCCATCAACTGAGGAACGAATAAAAAAGATGTGGCATTTTTATACAATGGAGTACTACTCAGCTACAAAGAAGGATCACATTGAGGCTTTTGTAGGCAAATGGATGTGATGAGATCATACTCGTAAGTGAAATAAATCAAACACATATGTATAAATACCATATTGTCTCTCTAGTGTAAAAAACTGAAAGAGAAAATAAGAAACAAAAATTTTCAATAAATTTTGTGAAAGGGTAAGTAACTGCTCATAGGGGAAAAATAAGTCAGGAAAAATGATAAAAGAAGGAAGAGAAAATAAAAAAGATAAATTTGTATATATATACTTAAAATAGCTAAGATGATTGAACTAATTCTATTAGTTAATGGAACAAAATAGTTAACTTTCATAGGATTAGAACAATTGTGCATGTTTATATCTAGTAATCTGAGTAAATCTTTTGATGATAACTATGCAAAATAACAACCCTTGTTATTGTCTTACCACCGTGTTTTGAAAACCTGTATTGTCATTGCTTTGGGCTCTTTGCTATTGTCACTTATTTGTCTCTTTTTTCTTTCTTTTTTTTTGTTGTTGTATTTTGTTTGTTTGTTTGTTTGTTTTCCCCTGAAATACAGAAAGGATATATGTATATGTATAGGTTTATACATGCCTTGAACTTCTCCTAAACAGTTTATGAGTTATTTTACTACATGTGATATTAAGAACAGCTACTTTGAAGAAAATGAGACACTGTGGTAAACTATAAAGGCCCCTTTTTAAAGGCATATTTAGTAAGGGAAGAAAGATATAATTTGTGCAACTTTAATTCTTAAAAGAGAAAGCAAAGCATGTGAATAAACATTGAAATGTTCACCACAGTTTGGGACCAAACCGCTTGGATCTTTGTGCAATCCGCTTTTGTACAGCAAGCAGAAGTTTAAGGCCTTTCTGACCACCCCGTGGTCCCCTCTTCTGTGCATCTCTGTGTCACACAGACTTGCTCCTAAGCACTTTCGGTGCACTCTGCGCTTGCATTTGCTGGGTTGGGCCTGCCATTCTCTCGCAGCATCGCCAGTGTCCCAAACTTTCTTGTGTTGCTGATCCTCTGCAAAAGCAGTGGAAACTGGAGGGCATTTTCTGGTGGGTTTTCTAAGATTCTTCTGAATTCTCCTATCTTAACAATTAGAAATTAGGAAAAAAAATTAATATTTTTTGTTAATCTTTTTGTAAAATGAAAGCAACACCCATAATCAATTATAAAGCCAGTTATGGCCGGGTGGTTCTTGGCGTTATGTCTATTGTTTGGTTATTTTTTTTCCTTTATCTTTTTAATCTTAAGTTTTAAATTGAAATACTCTCTGATACTTGGGGCAAACACCCTCTTGAGCTTGCCTCCCTAGGAGGCTGTCCTGAGCGGTTGAATCATATGGCATGTGTGCGTATGTTCTATTTGGACTGTGCCCTCATCCCTTCCCCCAACCTTTGCTTCTTTGATTGTTGTGCTTTCCCCTTACTTTGTTACATTTCTTTAGTTAAGTTGATTTTACTTGAAAGATTCATGTTTGGGGGAGCAAAAACACTTATAATTTTTTCAACTCCTCCTGCAAACAAAAACAATAAATGAAGAAAGGAAAAAGACAGAGAACAGCACAAAAAGATTCATGGACCATTCCCACTGGAGAATTAGTAGGCCACCTATTCATTTGAAAGATGTGGAAAATAATATCAAAGATATTAGTATTTTTACAAAGCTTTCTAGAATTCCATTTTAATTTTTCAGTTCAACACACTAGATTGCAGTCCTGTGAATATTGTCTAACAACATGATTTACTGAAGACTGTGTAATACCTTTAGTGTTTCATTTGAGATCTTCCCAAACTTCACATAACTCAGCTTTTGATAAATAGTTCCATTAAAAATAATTTCTGCTGACAACAATGTGATGGCAAGTGACAGAAAATAGAAGTAAACATTTGGACACTGGAAAGAATAATGATTTTTTTTAATATGAAAGAAATTCACAGTGATATAAAGGGGAATTTAAAAATATTTTTTAAGGAGTAATAATTTTAAGAATGCCATCATGAAGAAGATAATTGTTTTTTTTTTTTTTTTTTTTTTTTTTTAATTTAAGAGGAAAAAGAGAAAAACACAAAACAAAACAAAGCAGTGTAAGGTTACACATAATACAGAACTACAAAAAAAAAAACAGAACAGTAAGAAATCACCTGTTAATAGATTACATAATATCATCTTGGAAATAGTTGCTCAAATCACAGTATCAAAGAATATAAAGTAGACATTCAAACGGAGAGACTGCAAACAGCTGTGTTCAATGATCCAAAAACATTAATATAGTCAGCTATTTAACATCCCTAAACACACTTGTTGTTATATCCGTTAGAGTTCTTTTTTTTTTTCCCCTCCCTCTCTTTTTTATAACAAAATTTACACATTTTGGATTTTATTACTCCTCAGTTCTCATTACTCTCTTGGGGGGGAGAGAATAAAGTCAAATATGGCAAAACAAAGCTGTAAGTCCAAACCAAGGATAGACATAGCACATGATGTAGAACAGAGTACAAGGTCATCAACAATGGTTATCAACATTGTCTCTTGTTTCCTTAAAAGGAATTGTTACAAGAGCCAAAACCACGTGATTCTTCCACAAACCCCAAGCAGAGAGATCAATACCCGCCATTGTCAGGAATTCTTCACCAGAACATTTGAAATGCAAGACACAAGGGATATAACTTCGTTCTTAGCAAATGTTAAATCTTACTCTGAATCATCAGGATTCCTTTGATAAAGAATCCTATAGGTTTTCCAAACATTAATGGTTATCAATTCAATTTGTAGTAGGTAAGAGTCAGTGAAGAGTAAATTAACATTTGCTAGATACTATCTAGACAACTAATCCCTAAACAGTGCAGAGAGGAGATATAATGCGCATTTAAAGAAGAAATGGGATTAAGTTTAAGAAAGTTGGCCACAGTTATAGAGTGAAGCTGTTTTTCTAGCTTCCTCTGATTAATTTGGTTCCAAATCTATAACACTGTTCTCTTCAAAGGAAATATTTATGAAGTTTTTTTTTTATTGTTTTTTAGTGAGAAATAGTGAGGGTTTATCCTATGACACCCACAGCCCTTGCTAACAAATACAGCTCCCTGTCATTCTCATAATCCATCAAAAAAATCCATTCAGAAACCAGGTTATGAATCCTAAAAGTGGACAAAGGGGAGTAATAAAAGCTTTGCTCAGATCACATTCTATTGGATCTTGTATTAAGACTGCTGAGCAGCAAAGGTTCTCAGCTACAAGACATTACCAGCAGTCTGAGATATCCAATTCAAATCTTAGGTGGCTGGAGAAGACCACCTGCTTGTCTTGCTATGGATTTAAAAAGCTTTTGTACTGCAAAATGCACATGGGATCCAGAATTATTGCCTGCTCCCATTCTTCCACATCTCTTCGAACTTGACAGGACTAAAATCATCTGCAGCCCCTTTTCTTTGACCCTGTGGCAGATCCTCCTTCACTGGTCCCACTTTTTCTATCCACTTCCTCCTGACCAACAGGCTGTCAGTGAATTTTTCCCATAAATTTGCCACATCTGCATCAAAGCAAAGGCAATCCTTTTGATAAAGAGAACACTTACTCATGTGAGCTTTTATAGTCAATAATTTAATATAAAATTTGTCTCAATTCTAAGGATTATTTGTACATTATGTGAATTACAATAGGACATCTCATCAGGACATTTAAGTTTGAAATGGGTTGTTCTGATAGTTAAGCAATAACATATAGTCTCTGCTTCCCTGTGAGCCCAGCCTGTACGTGGTAACAGGAGCTAGAGTAACAGCAACAGCATAAAGCCATAACTGGTGCGAATCCTCTCGCCTCAACAATGGAAGACAACAAGAAACAAAACGAAACACTCTCTTTTCAGGTAAATTTATGTATGATGATCAAATACTAACAGCAAACATGGACAAGGAAAGTGTTGTAAAATTTCAAAACAGGATCTCCTAATTTTATGAAAACTGTACCTATATTTTAATATCATTGTGCAGAAATGAGATTTCCTTCTCAGTCTGTTGAGATACATGTTTTTTCGTAGAGATACATGTTCTTTCCATGCATTTTATAAATATTTACATACAGAGACATACTCACCTGGGTAGATTGTTATTTCATCAAGTCTTCCAATGCCCCAGGTAAAGAGGGTTGCTAGGATCATAGTTGGATTACATTTACTCCTTCTATGCTGTTGCTGTTCTTTTAGCTCTAATATTGCTCAGGAATCAGAAATGTTAGGGACTATAAATCTTTGATTCATTATCAAAGTGGCCCATTTCAAACACAAATGTCCTCAAAGAAAAAAATTTAAACCAACCATCAAAACAATTTAGAAAGTATAACACAACCATTTGTCTGCATTAAACATAATGTTTACTGCAGAGGTACACAAGAGTTGTGTGGCGTATTCACATACATTAGTGCAGACTGATTCACTTACAGATGGGATAAGTTAGGTGCAGAATGATTTGATGATTGAAAGAACTTATACCAGCTATAAGCCCAAAAGCCTTTATCCATGGCATCAAAGAAGGGAGCAAATCTATCATGACACTGAACAGTGACTTACATTACATAGTTGGAACAGCCACTGATCCCTGTTTCACTGTGTCCTGTACAGAAGTTTTGCCCCCAAAATTCATTGTGCTGCAAAGCCTAAAACACAATGGAATATAGGCAAAGTAAATGCTTTGAAATTTTAAAAAGTTTCTAATAAATTTAGTTCAATATTCCCATTTTTTTTTCTTTCTGAAAAAACGCTAAGTTTCAGATTCACTGTCCTTGTCACAGCAAAGCAACTAGGCTTATTTTTCGTGGCAGTGAAGTGGTCTAGGCATTGAAATACAGGTTTCAGGTTGCCAAGGAGAACACTGGATAGATTAGCTCAGATTGTAGCTCTTTCCTTCTCTCTGTTGAATTATAACATTAAATTACTAAATTTGATAACAGAGATGTTCAGTGAAAAGTGTTGATTTATGGCAACAATTTTTGTTCTTTGTTTTTTGAAAACCAGTTGTAATTTTGGAGTGGAAACACACTTATATGAGAAGTTTCCTTTAGTTTGTTGAAAAGAAAGTTTTTTAAATCCTGATACACTATTAACAATGACCTCTGCCTTTTTTTATAGTGTATCAAAGCTATCTATACTAAAGATTATAGCTTACCGTCTCTGCCTCATGTCTGCTACTCCACTTACTGCTATAATTTGTCCGCCTTACTCCCTCATTCCACTGTCTGCCCCATTCATTGAGGCCTTTCTGCCACTGTTGCTGGAATCCCGGTATCCATTCCTCTCTCTCTCTGAAATGTCCTTCAGCATTCTCTGTAGGGTTGGGTTGGTGGCCATGAACTCCCACAGCTCCTCCTTGTCTTGGAAGCATCTTATTTCTCTATTAATTTTGGGAGACAGTTTTCATGGGTATATGAGTCTTAGTTGCATATTATTTTCTTTCAGGACTTGGAATATTTCACCCCATTCCCTTCTTGATTTAAGAATTTGTGTTGATAAGTCTGTTGTTATTTTGATAATTTTCCAGTTGTAGGTAATCTACTTCTTTTTTCTGACTGCTTTTAATATTCTGTTCTTTTGGTGGATTTCTGGAATCTTGATTATTATATGTCCTGGTGTAGATCTGTTTTGGTTATAGGTAGCTGGTGTTCTGTATGCCTCTTTTACCTGGATATCATATTGCCCTGTTTAGTTTGAATTTAATTTGTTCTGGTCTGTCCACTCATATCAGATTTGAGGGCACAGACATCTGACCCAAAAATAGCAGGTTACACCATGGTAACTATCCTTAATTTCTTATTAACTTAAACTGAAATCATGTATTACTTACATTGTTTTACTATGACTGATCTTATTTGAATCCGATTCACTAGACCGCGGTTTTGCCTTGGCTGATTTTATTTGAATTTGGTATGCTTGATAGTATCAACCCTAAAAGTAGAGGCAACTACTCTGAAGATGACAAGATGTAAAAGATATCCATTCTGGTATTAATCATTAACAGCTCTCAAGTCCTACAATGTTTTCAAAGCGGTGTTTTTATAAAAATAGCCAGGTAATATTATGTTTAACTGTATTAAGCCCAATGATGTGGACAAATCTATTGAAAATAACAAGAGAAATCATAGAAACTATGGTAGGTCACCTAATATTGTGGTCTTATGTGTCTTTTTCATTGCATGTTTTTCTAGAAATTTGTTTTGCTCTCTTGTTATGATTTGTTTTTCCCTATAATACAGAGGGGATAGTTGTACACATAGAAATTCACACATGAGAAGATTTTTTTAAAAAACTATTTACGGGAACAGATTATATAATGCAAGATGTAATGAATAGATACTCAGAAGAAGAAGAGACACGAAGAAACCCAATGCTAATTCTGTATCATTACGATATAAAATCTAGCAATACTATTATTCACTGATCAATTCACTCTTAAGTTCAATTTCAGCATATGTAAAGATAAGGACAGCTACTACAAAGAGAATGAGAGATGCAATGGGAGTTATTATTGTCTTCACCAATGTCAGATCCTAAAGACATAAAAAGCCTTCATCATCCTATAATGATTTGATTAGTTCTATAATATGCAGTATGTATTTAATGTGCCTGAAGATGGGGACAACTATTTGGAAGAAACTAGAGACAATTAGATAAACAGTGAAGATCTCCAGTGGACTTGCTTTGAAATCTGCTTTTCTTTAAAATGTTTTTTTAACTGTTTTGTTCTGTTTTGATATGTTTAATCTTACCCTCTTTAAGATACAAAACAAGTATGTAGGACTGATAACCATATTACTAAGTTTTAGTTAGATCATTGAGCAGAACTGTTGGCAGTGTCACTATTTGAATGTCATTTTACAGACTTTAATTTTTTAACCTGAACAGCTATTTCTAAGATGACAATATCTAACTTATCAGCTGGTGACTTCTTACCATTTATTTTTCGATAATTCTGTATTATTTCTACCCTTTTTTATCTTGATTTTTTTGTTTCTTTCTCTTTAAATAAAAAAAAGTTTTGTGCTTTTTGCTACTTATTTATTCTTTGTAAGAATCTTTTTTTCTATGAATTTTACTCTGAGTGATGTTTTGGCTGTTTTTCTAAAATTATGATACCCAGTGTATTAACTGCTGTTGTTCTCTAGTTATTTTGTTTTACTTTTTCCTTAGAAGTAAGAAGAGTAGACTTCCAGGAGAACATGGTGGATAGATAGCAGCAGCTTCGGAGGCTCTCTGAGAAACCACACTTAAAATCCAGGAATGGTGCCGGGCGAGAAGTCCTAAGCAAGGAGAGATATATTTTGATGATGCAGGAATGAACTAAACTAAGAGAAACCAACTGGAAACACAATCCTGGTGATATAACAGGAACAGATAAGGTCTCTGGCACAGAAGCTGGAGCCAGTGCCACGGGAAACCGCGATTTGAATTTCCTGCAGCCACTGCTGTGTCCCAATTGACATGGCAAGGAGAGAGGCGTGAAAGCTCTGAGAGTGGGAAGTGGTGAATGGAGTTGAGAGCGACACTGCCTGGGAGCTCTGCATCGACCTGTGGTGAGTGAGTGGATCAGGGACCCTTCCATAGAGTAGGAGGCTTCAGCAAAGGACATATTGGAACTGAGCAGACTAGCCAGAACAGGTTGCTGCAATGACTTCAGTCATATATTCCCCTCTCAAGCGGGATTGGTGGAGAGTGCCTGGCTTGGGGGATGCCGCTGACTAAGACCCAGTAAGCTAGCCCAAACCAGGTCCCATCGCCTGGAGGTGTACCCTAGCAGTGAAGCCTATGGTAGATTGACCTGGAGAGGCGGGCCCAGCATAGGCTGCCCAGGTCTGTGTCTCCCTAGTACACTGCAGTGGGTGGGAACACCTAGCCGGCGCAATTCAAACAAACTGTAACTGACAAAGAAAGAAACTGGGCCTCCTATATACACTTGTATAACAGAAACAAAAAATATGGGAAGAGGGAGCAACAACAAAGGGTCCTCAGCCCCGAATCCTGAGAAACACGCAATATCAGACATGGTACCAATAGACATAAAGCGATATCTCCAGAGCCTCATAGACGAGTTCAAGAATGAAGTCATTAATGACCTAAAGCAAGATATAAGTAGAATAGTTAGAAAAATGCTAAGCACTGCCCAAGAAAAAACAGATGGTGGAATGGAAGAACAGAAAAAAAGGGGAGAATTGTTTGATGGGCAAAATAGACAAAACATAGAATATGTGAAGCAGGTTCAAAGAGATTACCAGGAAATTAAAAACTCTATCGAAAACTGGCATAACAGCTTGAAAGAAACTAAGGATAGATTATCTGAACTGGAGGGCAGATTTGTAATATGGGAGCATAAAAGGAAAAATTTCTTAAAAATAACAAAAAAAACAGCAACAATACAAAGGCTAGAAGATGATAAGAGGATCTATAACTTAAGAATTAAGAACATAAAAGAAGAAGTAGGGACACAAACAAATGGACTACAAAAGCTATTCACAGAAATAATCGAAGAGAATTTCCCTAATTTAGCAAATGGTAAAGATACTCAGATGTATGGGGCATACAGGACCCCAGCCACCTACAACCCAAACAGAGCTACACCCAGGCATATAATAATCAAAATTCCAGAAATCCAATATAAGAACAGAATATTAAAAGCCATCAGAGACAAGAAACAGATCACTTACAAGGGAACACCAATCAAAATTACAGCACATCTCAGCACAAACCATCAAATCACGAAGAGTGTGGGGGGAAATAATTAAATCTTTGAAAGATAATAACCTCCAGCCAAGATGGGGACTAGTGTCTGTCAAGGTTCCCTTGCTTATGCTTCAGGAGAAGTGTGACCTCAGCATGGAAGGCCAGGGGTCACAAGGTGGGACACCTCAGGCAGATGGCCCCAGGCCTGTCTGCTTCCCCTGGTCACAGGTGAATAAAGTGCTATCTGTTGAAAAAAAAATTGATATATCCTGCACAACTGTCCCTAGAAATTGATGGAAAAACAAGGTGCTTCCAGGATAAAGAGGAACTAGGGGAATTTGCAACCACCAATTCAACTCTACAGAAGTATTGCAGGATTTTCTAAAAAAGGAAAATACCAAGATTCCAGAAATAGTGGCAGAGAGGCCACAATGAATGGAGCAGAAAGCAAAATGAAGAAGACAAACTGACAATAAATGACAGAAAAAGAGCTCATGAGAAATGAGGCAGAGAAGATCGGATGGTAGGAACAGCTATTTTGGAGAAAACAAGACATCATAGCTAGTGCTGATTTAGTATCATCTTGTTTTGAAGTTCCATCAAACTTGTATTCTTCTATCTCCATCGGTCTTAACAGGTTGTATCTTATTGGATTTTATTATATATGATATTATAAGCAAAGACTTTTATAAACAAGGAGAGTATACAGAAACCATTGTTCATTTTCTGTTAATTGGTTCTAAATACCCTGTAATAATGTCATTCTCTTGAATGGCTTTGTAGTGTCTTGATATGTTTGGTGCTACAGTATACAAAGTTATATTCAAAGATTGCAAGGAAAGCGATGCTATGGTAACTACTTTTATGTCAGGATATCTTGTGGTGACACTATTTTGCTTAAATGGTTATGTTTTGGCCTGTGCTGTTCTGTTGTTATGCCCTCTTTTATCTCAACCCCCCCCTTTTAATTATTTACTTTTTTATCTTTTTAATTAAGGGAAAAATAAAAAATAGCAGGATACATTATAGTAACCTATTTTGATTTCCTATTAACTTGATTTCAAACCCTGTATTGCCCTCACCATCTTGTTTTGACTGATTTTCCCCTATTCTGCTTTGCTTGATAGTACCAAGTTCGAAAATATAGACAACAACTGTGAAGACAATAAGATTCATTATGACTCCCATCTGGTTGACTATTATCTCCTTTTAAAGTCCTGTAATGTCTCCCATGCTTTGGTTTTATTCTCTACTGTTTTGTTCAATTTTAGTATAACTGGCAATTCTTAAAATACCAAGAGGCATTATGTAACCATTGTTGACCACCTTGTATTTTGTTTTTACATTATCCATTATATCCATCATTTTGATTTGACTGACTCTGTTCTGATATGTCACATTTGGTTTTACTCTCTTCACAAAAGTAATAACTGTGGGAGTAACAAAACCCAAAATGTGTAATTGTCATTGTACAAAAGAAAGGAATAGAAAGTGCTCTAAAGGATATAACTGCATATATGTTTAAGTGTATAATATAGATAACCATATTACTGAGTTTTTTTGGATCATTGAACAAAACTGTTTACACTCTCACTGTTTGAAAGTCCACTTTATATGCTTTAATTTTGTAACTTGAACAACTATTTCTAAGATGAGAATATGTAATGTATTAACTAGTGATTTCTTACTGTTTATTTTTTAAATTTTGTGCTACTTGTACCCTTTTTTTGTTTTTTTCTTTTTCTCCTTAAATAGAAAAAAAAAGAAAGATGAGAAGTAAGAAGAGTACCCTTAACATTCTCTTTATTAGTATTTGTTTATATTACATTACAACTTAAGAAGAAACAATTTTCTTTGTGATTGATTACTACACTAAAGCAAACGTGCCTATGAACATTACATGATCATTGTTCTTGTTCCTTGTTGAGATGCAAACTACGCAGTCTCCTGCCACCTTCATTTCCTCACGGAATGGACATAGCAGTATGTTTTCATCAATGGGTCAACTTTTCCTTTACCATCAGATTCACCTCACCTTCTGCCTCTAACAGAGTGGAGAGACTGGAAACACCCCTGGTGACTCCCTGACCTTGTGCTAATCACTGCAAATAAGAATTTCTCCTCCACTGCTTCTTAGATCAGTGGTAGGGAAAACAGGATGATGGGAGCTTATTTTGGTTTTCTCCAGCCCAGGAACCCAGTCATAAAGATAGACAAGCACAATTACCATCATGCCATAATATGGGACATTGATGTATTGAAGCCAAGAGACCCAAGATTCATTGGTTTCAAAAAAACCAGTCACAAACCGAAATCTCTGCAAAAAAGCAAAACTATGAATTACAACAGGTTCAGAAACTTCAGGAGGAATTCTAGAAAATGTCTTTCTCAACAATTCTACAATCTTCAGATTAATACAATGAAAACTGGGTTTGCAATATCATTTAGAGAATAATGACGAGAAAGGAATAAAGCATTTATTCATTATGGACATAATTTTTATTTTGTATGTTTTAGAGCCAAGATTACTTAAATCTCTCAGTATGGAACTAAAGAACTTTATGGACCAATCCACTGAGTATTCAAAGTATACCACACCCATCTCTTATAAAAACCTTAACAATTCTGGATCAGACCAGAACAATCCTAAGTATCAAATAACCCATTCTATTTGCTTACAAAAACAGTGTGTTACAAAGTTTTGAACTTTGTTTTTGCGACTTTGTGTCAGAAACAGGTTTACCATAACCCAAAATCAAGAAGTGATAAACACCATAATGTGAAATACAGTAGATACTATGGTCAGTGCGTCCATTTAAACTGATGCAAATACAATACAACAAGAGTATTAGTTCAAGAGGTATAAGTGACACTGTGAGGTTCACGTAAAAGTTACTCTAACTAGGACAAATTCTCTGGGATATGCAAAAAAGTCAATGCTGCTTTTGAGTGTGCCCGTGTTTAGACTTCATGCTATTATGAATGTCCTCAAAGCTGCATATAAACATCTTTGCATAATAATTTGTACAAGCATCAAGGAAATCAGTGAAACATTTTTATTTATTGAGATTTACTTTCTGTTCACAAAGCATAGTACTTTCCTGATGATATCTACATTGGTAGTTGCCAAATTCAAAAGTGTAAGCAAAAGACTTTGTCAGGAGCTTATGGCAGTGATGGCAAACTCTTCAGAGCTTTCAAGGATAACAAACAGCCATCGTGCTGCTACAGGGTCACCACCACTGACTTATTATAATTATGTATTATTTGGAGACATGTACTTCTTCTGTAGCAGAAAGCCTCTGTGTTTTAAGAGACAAAGTATTTCTGCTTAATTGATATTATAAGAGAAAACATTCCACTATTCTTATAACTCACCTATGTGAGTGCAAAATTTAGATATATGGAAGACTAGAAACAGGCCATATTTTTAAAAATGTAAGCAGATATATTGATGTATAAGATTGTTATAAACTCAGAAAGAAAGTGAATGAGTTCTGCTGACTTACAAATTGTCTGGTATTTTAAAATTATCTTGTATTAGTGCCTGTTAATATTACATGATGGTCGAGATCACTTTGGAAAGTTGGTACATGATTAACATATCTAAATCAATTTCAATTCCTTTCTCTTTTGCTCCATCAAACTTGGCTCCTATTCCATATTAGAAGTATTCTTTATGGTTTCCTGTTCTCTGCTTTATTTTAATTATTTGCTTATTAATTTATGTATTTTATGGTATTCACAAAATAAAAAACACATAACACTTAATTAATTTAATTTAACATGATTATTTCTAGTTCCAACCATTTTCCTACAAATGACTGTATTTCATGCTTCTTTATGGCTTAGTAGTATTCCATGGTGTGTTTGTGAATGTGTGTGTGTGTTTCTATCACACTTTCTTTATTCATTAATCTGCGAATGGGTATGTCATTGCTTATTAACTGTGAATTCCACATACAAACACAGTTTATCCATATATCTCTGTAGTATGAAGTCCATCATTCTCTTTAGAATACACCCAAGTTATATAGCTATATTTTCAAATGGTTTAGGAGTCCATTGGTGATAAATCTAAAGAACATGTGTCCTTTGTTTTTCTTTTAAGGCAAAAGGTGTGTGGATGTATAAGTTGTTTTTTTTTTTTTTTTCTAAACTAAATTTTCAGTGGCTGAATTCAATTGTAGTAAAAGCCCTTGGTGCTAAACAAGTGGATTTGGGTTTGCCTTTGGGTGATAATCTCTAAAAGTCTCACCATCATTGGTTTAAACTTTTGAGGAATCTCCATAATGATTTCCATAAAGGTTGTAGTAGTTTAACTTCCCAGTAACAATATACAATTTCCTTCTCCCCTGCATCCTTGGGTGTAGGTGTTCATATTTGATTCTGTGTTTTTATGTATTGATCTACATTTGAATTTTGTGTGGGCACTGTTTTTTCCACTTCCAACTTCTAGCATACTTTAAGTCTGATATAATGATGCCTGCAATGTTATTGCTTTGGCTCAGGACTGTTTTAGCTGTTCTCATTCTTTTTCTTTGAAATGAAATTCACAATGGCTTTTTCTAGTTTCTTGAAGAATATTAGTATTTGGTTGGTGGCTGCATTGAATATATAAACCTATTTTATAGCCATTTTAATAATTTTCACATATTCCAAGAACAAAGGATGTCTCTCTGTTGTATACTGTTATCTTCAATTTCTTATTTTCAAACACTGTAATTCTCACTACAGAATATTTTCACCTCTTTTGTTAAGCTGATTTCTATGCATTTAATTTTTCAAAGATTTTGTGAAGAATTGTTTATCTGATTTCTTTCTCAGTGTGTTCATCATTGATGTAGAACAACACCAATTTATTTTTGGGTATTGATTTTGTATCCAATCACTTTGCGCAACTAATTTATCCTATCTAAAAGACATCTGGTGGAGTTTTTGGACACTGCATGTGGAGAATCATATTGCAAAAAGGAAAGTTTCTACTTCATTTTCCTATTTATATTCTTTTTCTGTCTGTAACTGATTTCAAGCTCTATACTGAATAGTAGCCATGAGAATATATACTATAGTCTCCTTTAAAACTGTTGGGGAAATTCTTTTAGCTGTGAGTGTGTCATATATGACTTTTGTAATTTTGAGATGAGGTACTTTCATACCCATTTGCAGTGGTTTTTAAGGTAAATGAATGAGTACTGGATTCTGTTAAAGGTTTTTACAGTGTGTATTTAAATGATCATATGATTTTTATTTTTGGATTCTATTTGTATGAAGCATTATATTCACTGAATTATGCATGTAGAACAATTCTTGCATTCCTGGGATATATTCAACTTGACTTTGATGGATGATTTATCTAATGTGCTGTTGAATTCTGTCATATGTGAGTATTTTTGCATCACGTTCATGAAAGATATTGTTTTGCAGTTTCTTTCATTTTTGTGAAGTCATTATCTGGTTTTTGGGTTAGGATAGTGCTTCTTCCATAGTATGAATTCAAGAGGAAACTTTTTCCTTCTATTATATGGAAAATTAGAGAGGAGCATTGTTGTTAATTCATTGTTAAACGTTTGATATTATTTAGCCACAAACCCATCTGGTCCTAGGCTTTTCCTAATTGGAACTATTCAATACTACTTCAAGAGTAATCACTTGACGACGTGCTTAGATTTTACATATATTATTGGCTCAACTTATGTACTTCATATGTGTCTAGGAATAGAAACATTTTTACAAATTCTCCATCTATTGCACATTAATTTGGAAAAGAGCTTCTAATGATTCTCTGAATGTCAGTCATGTCAGATGTGATTTCAAATTTTTATTTTTAGTTTCCTTAATTTTGGCTTAATTATAATTGTTAACATTAAATGTTACTACTAAAAGCAGTATACGCACTACTGTCAATTTTTGTTTGTCTTGCCATTGATTCTTTCTAATTTTTTATTCTTTTATCATTACTTTCCTCGAGCTTTTTTCTTCCCTTCTGTCTCTCAACTGTTGTCTTCTGGGTTTGCATTTAGGATTCCCTTGACTATTTCCAGAAATTCTACTTTGGTGGATAAGAATTTTGTCTAACTTATGTTTATCATGGAAGGTCTATTTTTCATTTGATTTTGCAGTTAGCTTTGCAACTGGGTTAGCAATTAGTTTCTTTCAGGTTTTGAAAAAATTCATTCCTATTCCACCTGGACCTTAAATTCTCTTGTGAGAAATCTGTTGTTATTCTGATAGGCTTGACCTTACAAGTAATTTGGCACTTCTCTTAATAGTTTTTTTCTTTTTTCTTTGTTCTGAACTTCTGACACTTTGACTATGGTATGTTGTGTTGATGCTCTTTTCTGGTTGTTTCTATGTGTGGTTCTCAGTGCCTCCCTTACCTACATATTTCTCTCATCTCCAAATTTTAGGCAATTTTCTGCTGTAATATCATTGAACAGATATTAATTTAATTGCATTTTATATCTACTTAGATTTCATTGATCAATTAATTTTTAATTTATTCATGTGCTTATTTTTGTGACCTTTTAAGACATTTTAATCATTAGGTTTTTTGTAAATTCTATACCTGGAATTTCAACTACTTCCTCAGATGAAGCTATCTTCTGTAGAAAGCTATCTTTTGTAGAGTTGTGTATTTATGCAAAGATCTTGTTATCTTGTTTTCTCATTTTAGATTTATCCTTATTGTGCAGGAGTTGTAAATGGTTAGTTGTCCCTGAATTATTCATGAATTACAGGTATGACTCCTCAGGAAAGTTTCTACCCATGCTTTTCTGAATATTCCTAACATTGTTGGACAGAGTCTGAGCATTCTTCAAATTGCCAAAATACAATGAAGATGGAGACTCTTCATTGAAAAGTGCACTCTTCAGTGATCCAAAGAGATCTAATGAGTTGCTGACAGCGTACTGGTGCCCAGGTACCTGACCTTCTTGTGTATCTAACAGCTCCCATGTGTGATTGCTGGTGCTGCTGTCAAAGTTGCCACCCCTTCTCCATGAAGTGGCACTGAGGATCTACCAGGCCACAGTGGAGATTTGGATTATTGTGTATTTACCATGGCCCAATCCTAGAATACATGCGTAGAAAGTCACCCTGGTCAGTAAAATTTTAACTTTCCTGAAGTTTTAAAAGAATCTTTTTCAAAATATGATGCAATCAAATGGACCCCCCATATTACAAACACTATCTTGTCTTATAAATTAGCTTTAAAAAGGAGAGGAGTAAATCCAACAAAAATCACTTCTGCTGTATCTAGCAATCACAGTTTCTCTAATGTTTGCATGAAGACAAGTAGATTAAACTGGTATTTTTATGAATGAAACTGCCACTCATAATTTTTTTGTTTCATATTTATGAAGGTATCATAATATGTCACAAGAACTGTCCTTTAAATAAGCTATACTAATTACATTTGATGCAAGACAAGGTTGTATATGAGTACAGAAAAAATCGGACATTCCATTATAAACTTTACTTTGACATAAGACTTCCTAAAACTTATTTAAATGCATTGTACAGTATCTTCATAGCGAGATTTACATGATGGCTGAAATTGTAGGAATAAAAAATGGAAAAATCTCCCTCTCAAAGATGCACAGTTCCTACTCACCAGTATTAACCGAAAATAATTCTTCATGAGAAATGTTAGGATAGGCAGCATCACACTCTGAGCTACATTCATGCCTAATGTGACAGAATCAACTGAATAAGCCGCCATCAAAAGTGTTAGCATCATAATGAAGAAAGCCTCCACTGCTGGTTTCAATCCTTTGAAAGAAAAGAAGGGATTAGTCTAGTTTCCTGCTTTTTATTTTTGTGATGGTTTAGTGTGAAAATCACATTAAAATATTGTGAGAATGCAAATCCCAGAATGCAAAAAGTAAACAACTAACCAGATACCCTAGCTCATCAATTTTATTATCTCCTGCAAGGAAATGTAAATAGTTATCACAGTTATATTTCAAACTTACTCCAAAGGCACTTTTCCGTATAGCAGCAATGACTGAGTGCATGTACTTATGAGTAACTGCTGGTTCCTGAGATTAAGTTTTAGAGGCCACCCAACCAGTCAGAATTCTGCTGCCCTCTCTCACAGGAAACTCATCAATTGCACATTCACTTAGGCAGACATTTCAACAGTAATTATTGTTTGCTGTAACTGCTTGGGTGTAAAACTGGGATCAGATTTACATGACCTCAGAGTAATTTTAAATCTCCACAAAAGGGTAGCAAGGCACCCCACCACTTTTCAATAGAGAATGGGGAGTTTAAGCTTCACAAACTACTTTGTAAACAATCATGACTTCTTTCTATAGGTTCAACAATCTGAAGATTGAGAACAGGTACAATAACACCAATCAGTACTCAAAATATCTGCATGATATTCCTAAATTTTATGACATACCTTTTTTTTTGTTTGTTTGTTTTTTGTCTTTTTCTTTTTTATCGGTACCAGGGAGGGAACTCAGGACTGCCTGCTTGCAAGGCAGGCGCTTATGCGGCTGAGCTAAATCCCCAGACCATGACATATCTCTTATTAATATAATGAAAGATTTCTGTTTTGTTAGTGGTTATGTTATTCATTGTGTTATAAAATAAGTATTTCTAGTGTGTTTGCATGCATGTGTGTGTACAATGAGTCAGTGAACCATAAATATACTACACAAATGAATGTTTCTCCAACCATGAAATAATTATTTCCACTGATAAATAATTCCCAAAGTCATTTTCTTTCTCTCATTGGATAGTGAGAGAGAGAATACACGTGTTTATAGAAAATTTTAATCTCTCTTCCTCTTTTTATTTATATATGTATGTACATAAATTTATAATTCATTATATGTAATATGATAGATGATAGATAAAGGTTTAGAGATACAGATGTCTTGAGACTATACACATAAGTGAAATAAATCAGACTCGCATATGTAAATATAGTAATGTCTCCCTAGTACATAAAACTGAAGGAGTAAGTAAGATCCAAAATGTACAATGAGTTTTGTGAAAATGAAAGATAAAGCTCTCAAAAGGAAAAAATAACTGGGTTAGGGGAAAGGAGAAAAGAAAGAAGGAAAAAGATTATATGCATGTGTGTGTATGTGTGTGTGTGTGTGTGTGTGTGTGTGTGTGTACAAGATAGATAAGTAGGATACTAATCTCATTTCATAAAAAAACAGTTTGTGCTTTCATTGATTGTTTATTTTTATGTCTAAATTTTATCTGAACAACTACTCTAAAGATAACAGTATCCTATATATTAACAATATGTTATACATATGCGATATAGTATTAATATCCTATTACTTGGTTTAAATTTTGTATCATTGTTTTCATTTTTTGTTGTTTTATTTTCAAAATAAAAAATTATTAAATTTCTATCTAAATTTTATTTTAATTTTGTTATATATGTTGGAAGACATAGAAAAACTACAAATAATTATGCAATTATGCAATAAATGTCACAATTTTTTCCAAGATAGACTAAAAAATTTTACAAATAATTTCCATATTTGAGTATGATATATAATAAATGTATACCTTAATAAAGTATATTTTGATAAGTAATTTCAAACTTTCAGTTGGAAAATGTCTTGGGAAAAACATCCACACTGCATACGTATTTTAGAATGTGCATGTTTGATGGTTACAGGGTTCCCTTGTTTTGGCATGATCTGCAGTTTTGAGAATCATAACTACTGACAAAGGGAAATCAGCTTTATCTCACATTCAAGACTAAAGCCACAGCCTCCTTGTCTTGTTACTTACCTATCATGAAATATAGTATGCAACTGTAGATAAAACTTGGCAACAACCTCCTGGGAAGCAAATCACTTAAAAGTTTTCCAAGGAAATAAGATGGCATTCCATAGTATCCACTCACATACTCATGCCTATAGATGACAAACATGTATTACACATCCTTGACAAGTAATAAGGCATAAACTAGCAGACAAGATTCTTTCTCTACAGTTTTCTTCTGCTTCATTTGTAATATGAGAGCATCCTACATCCTCCATACACCATCCAACTCTTCATGTTCGTAGATGCCAACATTTATGACACAGGAGGCTCTCACTGTGACCTTTCTCATTACAGATCCCTCCATAAAAATTTAAAATTTCATACTATAAATGACCAGTATTTATAATTTATAATTGAGAACAATTAAATAAGGAAAATTTAGAAAATATTAACAGTCTTCAGAATGACATTATTAGCCACATTCTGCTTGCAGTCATTTTGCCCAACATCCTCAATGACACTTCCCAAAATACATCCTTACTCACATCAAGAGCTTCTTCTCGCCAAGAAAGAACTGTACTGCAGATAAATAGCTAACACAATGGGAGACTATCAACATATAAAGCATCCATGACCTGCAGGATAGAGAACAAATGAAAACTTCCCAGTTATTTAAACACACTTAGGTCACTGTTGTACGAAGATTTTTCCGAAAATAATGTAACATCAACTGATCAAAGGGAAAGATAGGATGTAGAACTATTGTGATAAAAATAAAGGTGAGATGTCAAAAGGGCAAAGAAGCAGACTAGTCAAATCCTGTCCATGACCTAAAACTGAGAACTACAGGAAATATCTTCTCCTTCATCTGAGGATACCGTGTATTTTTTACAAGGAAAATGTTGAGCTTCTAGATTTTGGTGTACCTCCTATATGGATGTTTTCTGTGTGGTTTGAGGACCCGAGGTCTTTCCAAACTTTCACCAGTGGTCCGGACATTGCACAGGACTGGGAACTATCAGTATGCTCACAGGATGTTATATTCACATGAGCTAAAGTTTAAACCACGAGCTTTTATGGATTTTATGTATAGATAACTATTAAGAAAGCAAAGGAAAAACAACATCACGTTTTCTTTTATTTTCATGTAGACATAAGTCACCTGTTTCTTGACCTGCTACTGGCTACATTTCTGCCTAACACAACGGAATATTACTGAGTCTCAGGAAGAAATAAAATTTAAAGGCAAGTTAAAACTTAGATCAACCATAAGGATAATATGTGTAGGGAAATAAGACACACACACGCAAAATATTCAGTATATCAGGTTCCTGGAGTATTAAAACTCAGATAGCATAAAGAATTCTACAAATCAGGAGTTTGGAAAGACTTAAGTAATTAGTGTTCTACTGGACATGGAGATTTTATGGGAAAAAAAACAGTTGTGGATTGGAATGGTGGTGATGCCAGTACAAAATGAATGTAGTTTATTCTACTGCACTGTACACTTGAAATAGTTAAAACTGGGGCTGGGGTTTTAGCTCAGCGGCATTAATGCCTGCCTTGCAAGCAGGCAGTCATGAGTTCGAACCCTGGGACCGATAAAAACGAAAAAGACCAAAAAAAAAAATATATATATATATAGTTAAAACTGTGTTGTGTATAGTATAATCCTACATACATACAAGTGTGACAAAAAGTAAGCCTTTTTACTCATTTTTCATGCATCAATTCAACTTACCACAGTAAAACAAAGACATGACATACTTGTCCTACACTAAAATTCTGAACAGATATCTATAAGCATGAACAAAGTGACATTATTTCACAAAATCAAGAGGCAAAATTACTTACCTATTCTGAACTTCAGCACAATCATTTTTTATGATAAGGTAAAAGGCACCCACAAGCAATCCCTTTATAAATGGTATAATGAGCTTTCCAAATAGAAAAAGAAAAAAAAAAAAGGAAAAAGTTTCAATTAGAAGTAAAATTTTAACACGTTATTTACTATTGGGATAGATGACATAAACAAGACTTTTAATTGTGCTGGCCAACGTTCCACAGAGAACATAAAGTATACTCTGCTAGACTGACAGAGATATACATAGATATATAGGTGTAGATGTAAATGTAAGCACATATAGATAAGGATATATATAGAAATAGATATAGATATATATACAGAATAGATGTAGATATCTGCACTGAACTTAACACTCTTAGTGTGCTGGCCAAAGATCCTTGGAGAGTATAAAGTACACTCTGTTAGACTCTTCCTTACATTAAACTGAAAATACGTGAGTTGTTTGGGAAGCTGACAGGACAACAGAGGAGATGACCAAAACAGCTAAACTTCCTCCCAGTATTCCACCACACAATACCAGCTCAGGGCACAGCTCAGGTGCTGTGCTCATGAATCCTATGAAGCATAAAAGAGCAACACAGGCACCTGGAGGAGTCTTTGTGGAAATTAAATAGAGTCTACATGACTATGAGTCGTGTATTGAAATGACATGTCAATGTCAGTCTCTGTGCCTGTGGACATGCACAGTTTTACACTACAAGAAACTGAAGTGAAACTTAGATGAATTCAAATGACATTTTAGAGCAATGAAGTAGCTCAAAGATAAAGTGCTTGCTTAGCATTTACAAGAACCCAGGATTGACCCTGATTTTAAAGTATACAATGGCATTTTCCATAATAAAGAGTCATGAATGAAATATATGCCAGTTATCCAATCTCTAAGAAGTCATTGGTTGTATAAAAAACATAATTCACTTTAAGGAAAACTTTCTGCCAACTTTCCCTACGAAGAGTAAAGATCTGACTTTACCCATGTCTGTCACTGTTTTTCCATCAATCTTAGCCCATGAGTCCTGCAGTCCACAAGGCCACCTGGCTGCCAGTACTGGCATCCTTTGTTTACTCAAACTGTGTGGATGGCTCCCAGGGGTACTACACAAATATCTCCTTTTTATTTAGGAGAAAAAGTTTCTGCAGCACCAGCAATTAGTTGTGGCTTCACCACTACTTTATGACATAATGTAATGGAGGAATTCTAATCAGTTACTAGTGGATTACATATAAAAATGTGAGAAGTGATCATCTAAAAATGAAAATGTCCTACAATGTATCTTGGAAATGTCTTAATTGAACAATATCAATACTATAGCAGTATGAAAACATGAAACAATTTATAAAAATGTGTTTGGAATGAAGAAAAGCAAAGAAGTATAACAGAATAATGGTCTGTAAAGACAAACTTGTTAAAACCATAATCTCTAAAGGATATCATTTAAATGCTCCACTCATGAAATATCCTTTAAAATACCATTGATAATCAAATACTAATATGAGAGCAATTCGGTTGCTGTGACATATTTTTACTATACTCAGAATATACCCATCTTCATTTCAGCAGAGCAGTTTTCCAAGATAACTGCTGATGGCTCTATCAAAATGCAGCATACCCATTGGGCAATAGCACGGTAAAACATTTTATGATATTCATAAAACTAAACACTCCATATCCTTTGTGCTTTTTATTCAAACATGATACCTTATCCCAAGTCTTAGTTACTTTCTCCTCACTGGAACACAGTACCTAAAACCTACAACCTAAACGAGAACAGGTAACTTTTTACTCATGGTCTTCAGAGGTTTCAGTCCAGAGTTAGCTGTCTCTAAGGCAGAATGTGGAGAAATCCAAGTAGAAGAAAAATGCTCATGATGGTGGACAGAAAGCAGAGAGAGAGAGAACAGAAGCAACAGAGAGTGAGACACATTCATCCAGGTCATAATTCCAGTGATCCACTGCTAATCAGTCCAGATCTCTCAGCATCAAGTGAGCTCTATCATGAAATCATTTCCTAAAACTCATCATCCAATCACTTTTGAAAGTCTACTTCTGGATGCAGGGGACTCTGAAAGGACATGAGATCTAAACCATGATATAAGCAAAGTATCACCATAGTCAATAGGATGAGTCATACAGATTTCAAACTTCTTGAATTATTTTAGTCAGTTTTCAGATATGTTGAGAAAACAATACATTTTATGATAAAGTCCTGCTTTTCATGCTTTTTATAAGGTGCAAAATTGTTATTTATTCTGCCATGAGAAAAAATTTCAGGCAAACTGAACACTGCACAATATAAGAAATAACACTGCTATGAGCATTGGGCATGTGGTCTGTTGAATAAAATAAATAATTTAGCAAAGCCCTCCAACTTTTCTAATATATTAGGCTTCTTTCCAATACTCGTGCACCAATCACTTCTTATAATTCTGCCAAGTCAAAACTTAGCACCAGTAATAATCAACTTAATTTGGTTTGAAAGAGCAACTCCAAAAAACATTTACAGCCTAAAAATTTCAGCATTCATTAGTTTATCAAATCACAAAGGCTTAATTAAATTCTATTTCCTTTCTTTTCTTACCTTGATAACTCTGGTAACTGTTATAGTTATCTAATTACTATGAGTAATTTCAATAGCAATAAAAATATCTACAAACATAGATCAACGAGCTACAAACATTAATCAACTATTGTAGCTAGAAATAGCAGCTACACCTGTAGGGTCTTCAATAACAAAACCTACCGCATTTTCATAATCATAAAAAATTTATTCTCGTATACTGTAGCAATCAATTAAAATCTCAACTTAATCATTAATAGCTCATCAATAAAACAATAAAAACTCTATAATTAATCTTAATAACAAAGTGCTTCAAATACTTATGCTAGATATTCACGTGTCTAGGTACCATTCTGTAGCTAAAGCTGTTGTATCAGTAAATATGCCTATTATTCCTTCTAGATAGATTAAAAATACTATGAGTCCTAAAAATGACACACCTTGACTTAAAAAGAGTATATATCCAATACCGCTGCTAACAATCAATATTAAGCTGCCATAAAATTGAACAGGGATTTGCTGATAGGCATATAAAGCCTATGATAAACAAGACACTAAGAATGTGCCTAGTGTTTAAAGTCATAATTCCTACATGGAATTTTACCATGACCCGTGGCATGAAAAACCACTGTGTAATTGAACTATAGAAACAAAGCTAATGACCCACATACAAAAATCACACCCACTAATCAAAATCATCAATCATTCATTTATCGACCTCCGTCTAACATCTCGGCATGATGAAATTTTAGTTCCCTCTTAGAATCTGCCTAGGGTTAAAAATTATCACAGGGCTATTTGTAGCAGTATACTGTACTACACACACAGCCACAACATTCCCATCTGCTCAGCAGATTCCCAAAGTAGTCACATCTGCTGAGATGTCAACTATGGCTGACTGATCTGAAACCTGCATGCCAATGGAGAATCAATATTTTTCATTTTCCTCTACCTCCACATTGGATGAAGTGTTTACTATGGATCCTATACATTTCTGGAAACTAGAAACATCAGAGTCCTGTTCATATTTACAGTAATGGCCACTGCTTTCATAGGATACATGTTACCTGAGGACAAATATTCTGAGGTGCCACCATAATCACAAACCTCCTATCAGCAATCCCCATCTATATATTATGTATACTCAATTATAAATTTATATAAGTACATATATATAAAAAAGATAAGCAAATGAATACATTAGAACTAAATTGATCAATGAAATCTAAGTAGATATGAAATACAATTAAATTAATTAAAATTATGTACAGGGTCTTAATGACTATTTTAGTAATGAGAGAGAAGTTCTGAAGAAGAACCAAGTAGAAACTCTGAAGTTGAAAACTTCATTAAATTAAATTTTAAAAATTCATTGAAGCTTAGGCTATAGACAAGGTAAATGAGAAGATAAAATATATAGTGGCAAAAACAGGATAGGAATGCTAGAACACACAGGAAGAGTAGAAAAGAAAAGGAATGAATAACACTGATCTAATTATGCTAGAATTCATGTATAAATCTACAAGAATGAACTTAAAGTCTACTGGCCTAGCAGAAGGTGCTGAAGTAAAGGATAATGCATTAAAAATATCTGTTCAATGATATTACAGCAGAAAATTGCCTAAAATTTGGAGATGAGAGAAATATGTAGGTAAGGGAGGCACTGAGAACCACACATAGAAACAACCAGAAAAGAGCATCAACACAGCATACCATAGTCAAAGTGTCAGAAGTTCAGAACAAAGAAAAAAGAAAAAAACTATTAAGAGAAGTGCCAAATTACTTGGAAGGTCAAACCTATCAGAATAACAGCAGATTTCTCACAAGAGAATTTAAGGTCAGAGGAGGCATTGGAAAGAATTTTTTCAAAAACCTGAAAGAAACTTATTGCCAAGCCAGTTGCAAACATAATTGCAAAATTAAATGAAAAATAGACCTTCCACGATAAACATAAGTTAGACAAAATTCTTATCCACCAAAGTAGCATTTCTGGAAATAGTCAAGGGAATCCTAAATGCAAACCCAGAAGACAACAGTTGAGAGACAGACGGAAAGAAAAAAGCTCGAGGAAAGTAATGATAAAAGAATAAAGAATTACAAAGAATCAAGTGCAAGACAAACAAAAATTTACAGGAATGTGTATACTGCTTTCAATAGTAACATTCAATGTTAACACATATAATTCTTTAAAGAGGGAATTGTAAAGTTGAATTTAAACACATTGTCCATCCATATGTTGCCTACAAGAAATACACCTGCAAAGATTTCCTGTAATGAAAGTGAAAGCATGGGAAGTGAAATTCTAAAGAGCTAGGCCTCTAAAAGAAGCAGGGATAACTACATGCATATCTGACAAGGTAGATGTTAAACCAAAAGGGGTCAGAAAAAAAAAAGCACAAAATACTAGTAATAGAAACAACATACCAGGAAGACATAACAATCAAAAATATGAACACGCAAAAATCTGGCACTATTAGACATAAAATGTCAGAGGTGCAGAATTCAGTACTACTATCACATATAGGTGAACCAGAAAACAAGCAACAACAAAGCATCAGGAATAAAATGCACTGCAGATCAAATGGATCTAACCATTTTGTATAGTATTTTGTCCAACATTAATAGAATACAGCCTCTTTTCAACATACTCCACAACATTATCAAAACAGACCATATTTTAGATCATAGAGTAGTGAAAATCACTATACAACTGAAATAATTTCAAGCATCCCATGAAATGAAATAAGGAATCAACAGCAAAACAAGCCTCAGAGACAAGATGTGTAGAAATAGAATAACACAAGCATAAGAAAGAGTAATAATCTCTTAAATGGTCATTAGGACATTGAACAAATCTAGGGAAACTTAAAAGTTCCTAATAGCAAATTATTTTGGAAACAGTATGTATGAGAATCTGTGAAAGTTTTAAGAGGAATGTTCATAGTTATGTGTACCTAAATTAGAAAAATAGAACAAGGACATATAAATAACCTAATTATGCACCTCAAGTTTCTAGAAAAGAAGAAATAGACCATATATCAATGCAGTAGAAGAAACCAAATTTTAAGAATTGCAGAAGAAATTAATGGAATTGAAACTTAAAAAGCACAAAACATCTGGAATCCAAAGATTTATTTCTACAAAGTGGTAAACAATTTGTTGATAAATCTTTAATAAAAATTACCAAGAGTGAGAAGTCCAAATTAAGGAAACTAAAAATAAAAATTTGAAATCACATCTGACATGACTGAAATTCAGAAAATCATTAGAAGCTCTTTTCCAAATTTGTGTACCAATAGATGGAGAATTTGTAAAAATGGTTATATTCCTAGACACATATGAAGTACATAAGTTGAGCCAAGAATATATGTAAAATCTAAGCATTCAACAAGTGGTTAAGCTTCATAGAGTATTAAACAATTCCAGTTAGGAAACGCCTACAACCGGATGGGTTTGTGGTTAAATAATATCAAACTTTTAGCAATGAACTAACAACAATGCTCCTCTCTAATTTTCCATAAAATAGAAGGAAAATGTGTCCTCTTGAATTCATACTATGAAAGAAACATCCTAACACAAAAACCAGATAATGACTTCACAAAAATGAAAGAAACTACAAACCAGTATCTTTCATGAACGTGATGCAAAAATACTCACATTGGTCCTCACTGACAGAATTTAGCAGCACATTAGATGTCATCCATCAAAGTCAAGTTGAATATAACCCAGGAATGCAAGAATTGTTCTACATGCATAACTCAGTGAATATAATGCTTCATAGCAATAGAATTCAAAATAAAAATCACATGGTCATTTAAATACAACACTGAAAAATCCTTTCACAAAATCCAGTACTCATTCATTTACCTTAAAAACCACTGCAAATGCGTATGAAAGCACCTTATCTCAGAATGACAAAAGTCATATATGACACACCCATAGCTAAAAGGATTTCTCCAACAGTTTTTTGTTGTTGTTGTTGTTGTTGCTGCTGGTTTCTTGTTTGTTTGTTTGTTTGTTTTTGTCTTTTTCCTTTTTATCTGTACCAGGGATGAAATTCACAACTGCCTGCTTGCAAGGTAGGCACTTATGCCAGTGAGCTAAATTCCCAGCCCCCTCTCCAACAGTTTTAAAGGAGACTATAGTATATATTCTATGGCTACCATTCAGTATAGAGCTTGAAATCAGTAAAGAGACAGAAAAAGAATATAAATAGGAAAGTGAAGTAGAAACTTTCATTTTTGCAGATGGTGATTCTTCACATGCAGCATCCAAAAAACTCCACCAGATGTCTTTTAGATCTGATAAATAAGTTGAGCAAAGTGATTGGATAAAAAGTCAATACCCAAAAATAAATTGGTGTTCTTCTACATCAATGATGAACCCACTGAGAAAGAAATCAGATAAACAATTCTTCACAAAAGTTTTGAAAAATTAAATGCATAGAAAGCAACTTAACAAAAGAGGTGAAAATTTTCTGTAGTGAGAATTACAGTGCTTGAAAATAAGAAATTGAAGAGAACAGTATGCAACAGAGAGACATCCTTTGTTCTTGGAATATGTGAAAATTTTTAAAATGGATGTAAAGTAGGTTTATATATTCAATGCAGCCCCAAACAAAATATTAATATTCTTCAAGAAACTAGAAAAAACCATTGTGAATTTAATTTCAAAGAAAAAGAGTGAGAACAGCTAAAGCAATCCTGAGCCAAAGCAGTAATACTGCAGGCATCATTATATCAGACTCTAAAGTACACTAGAAGGTGAAGTGGAAAAAATAGTGCCCACACAAAATTCAAAAGTAGATCAATACAAAAAAACACAGAAACAAACATGAACACCTACAACCAAGGATGCAGAGGAGAAGGAAATTGTTACTAGGAAGTTAAACTACTACAACGTTTATGGAAACCGTTATGGAGATTCCTCAAAAGATTAAATGAATGATGCTGAGACTTTTAGAGATGATCGCCCAAAAGCAACCCCAAACGCACTTTTTTAGCACCAAGGGCGAGCACTACAATTGAATTCTACTATTGAAAATTTAGTTTAGAAAAAAAAAACCGATTTATACATTTACACCTTTGCCTTAAAAGAAAAACAAAGGACACATGTTCTTTAGATTTATCACCACTGGACTCCTAAATCATTTGAAATACCACTAAATATAGCTATATAACTGGGGTGTATTCCAGAGAGAATCATGGATTTCATACTACAGAAACATATGCATAAACTGTGTTTGTATGTTGAATTCACAGTTGCTAAGCCAAGTTTGATGGAGCAGAAGAGAAAGGAATTGAAATTGATTTGATATGTTAATCATGTACCAACTTTCCAAAGTGACCTGCACCATCATGTAATATTAACAGGCACTAATACAAGACAATTTTAAAATACCAAAAAATTTGTAAGTCAGCCGAACTCAGTCACTTTCTTTCTGAGTTTGTAACAATCTCATACATCAATATATCTGCTTACATTTTTTAAAATATGGCCTGGTCCTACTCTTCCACATATCTAAATTTTGCACTCACATAGGTGAGTTATAAGAATAGTGCAATGTTTTCTTTTATAACATCAATTAAGCAGAAATACTTTGCCTCTTAAAACACAGATCCTTCCTGCTACAGAAGAAGTACATGAATCCAAATAACACATAATTACACTGAGTCAGTGGTGGTGACCCTGTGGCAGTATAGCACAGATGGCTGTTTGTTATCCTGGAAAGCTCTGAAGAGTTTGCCATCACTGCCATAAGCTCCTGACAAAATCTTTTGCTTATGCTGATTGAATTTGGCAACTACTAATGCAGATATCATTAGGAAAGTAGTATGCTTTGTCAATAGAAAGTAAATCTCAATAAATAAAAATGTTTCACCGATTTACTTGATGCCTATACAAATTGTTATGTAAGATGTCTATGCAGCTTTGAAGATAGTCATAATAGCATGGAGTCTAAACATGGGCACACTCAACAGCAGCACTGACTCTTTTGCATATCCCAGTAGAACTTGTCCAAGGTTGAGAAACTTTTATGTAAACCTCACAGTGCCACTTGTTCCTCCTGAACAATCCAGGCATCACCCTTGCCATAGTGCTTTAGCATCAGTTTAAATGGACACATTGACCACATTATCTACTGTATTTCTTTTTTTTTTAATTTTATTTAAGAGAAAAAAGAGAAAAAACAAAGCAAAACAAAACGGTGTAAGGGTACAAGTAATACAGAACTACAAAAAAAAAAAAAAAAAAAACACAGTAAGAAATCACCAGTTAATAGATTACACATTATCATCTTAGAGATAGTTGCTCAAGCAACAGTATCAAAGCATACAAAGTGGACATTAAAACAGCAAGACCGCAAACAGTTGTGCTCAGTGATCTCACCAAAAACATTAATATGGTCAGCTATTTAACACCCCTAAACACACTTGCATTTGTATCCTTTAGAGCACTTTTTTTTTGCCCTCTCTTTTTTAAATACAATTTACACATTTTGGGTTTTATTACTCGTTAGTTCTTATTACTTTTTTTGGAAGAGAATAAAGTCAAATATAACAAAACAAAGCTGTCAGTCAAAATCAAGGATAGTCATAGCACATGATGTAAAAACAGAGTACGAAGTTATCAACAATGGTTACCATAATGCCTCTTGCTCCCTTAAAAAGAATTGTCTATCTCATTAGGTATTATAAAGTTGAACAAAACCGTAGAGAACAAGACCAATAAAACCTAAACCTTGTAAACATTACAGGACTTCCAATGAAAATAACAGTCAAACCAGAATGGGCATCATAGTAAATCTTATTGCCTTCAAAGCAGTTGCCTATTTGATACTATCATGCAGAACGGAACAGAGTCTAATCAGTCAAAACAAGATAGTGGGAGTATTACAAGACTTCAAATCAAGTTAATAGGAAATCAAAAAAAGTTACTATAATATATCCTGCTAATTTTTTTATTTTTCCTTTACTTAAAAAATCATAAAAAATAACTAATTTTTTTAATGAATAAGGGAGAAATTGAGATAAAAGAGGACATAACAACATAACAATACAGGTCAAAGCACGACAGTTTCAGCAACCTAGTGCTTCACCACCAGATAACCCAACTTAATAGTAGTTACCATAGTGTCTTTTTCCTTTAAATATTTGAATATAACTTTGTATACTATAGCTTCAAATATATCAAGTCAGTGTAAAACGATTCAAGGGGATGAATTCATTGTAGGGTATTTAGAAGCAGCTAACAGAAAACAGAACAGTGGTTTCTATATTATCTCTTTGCCTATAACAACTTTTGTTTATACTACCACATATAATAAAATCCAGCAAGATACATCATGATAAAACCAATGGAGACAGAAGAGCCATAGTTTGGTGGGGCTTCAAAACAAGATGATAGTAAATCAACACTATCTATAATGATGACTTATTTTCTTCAAAATAACTGTTCATTTCATCACAGGCAATAATACCAAGCAGCCTGGAATAAAGTCATTCCAATTAATAAGTGAAAACTTTATAATGCTTCAAGGCCACATAATGGGGAATCATGACTACCACATACTTTTATATATTTCAATCATTACTTACATTAGGGAAACTGTTCAGTATTTGCACATGCGAGATTGATTTATATCACTTATGAATATGGTCTCAAGCTGCACCCATTTATTTATAAATATCTCAATGTGATCCTTCTTTATAGCTGAGTAATACTCCATTATATAGAAATACCACAATTTTTTTATCCATTCCTCAGCTGATGGACACTTGGATTGTTTCCAAGATCTGGTGATTACAAATTGTGTTGCTATAAACATAGGTACACATATATCACTGTGGTATGATGCTTTCAGTTCTTCTGGGAATATGCCTAGAAGTGGAATAGGTGGAACAAATAGGACTTCGAATCCCAGCTTTTTGAGAAATCTCCAGACTGACCTCCACAAGGTTGTACCAGTCTACACCTCCCCCCCAACAGTGTAGGAGAGTTCCCTTTTCCCCACAGCCTCTCCAGCATTTGATGTTGTTGGTTTTCTTGATCCTGGCCATTCTTTCAAGAATGAGATGGAATCTCAGTGTCGTTTTAATTTGCATTTCTCTAATGACCAATGATGATGGACATTTTTTCGGGTATTTATTTTCCATTTGTATTTCTTCATCTGAGAAGTGTGTATTCATCTCAGATGCCCATTTTTGGATTGGATCTTTGAATTTTGGGGGTCTCAGTTTTTTTAATTCTTTATATGTTTTAAACAAAAGTCCCTTGTCTGAGAGGGAGTTCAGTAAAATCTTTTCCCAGTTTGTGGGTTTTCTTTTCACTATGCTGAAGATTTCTTTTGACATGCGGAAACATTTTAATAAGGGGTGGTCCCAGTTATTGATTCTGGGAAGTATTTCCCGTGCGGTTTGAGTCCTGTTCATGAATTCTCTACCTACCCCTTATGTCTTCAAGGTTTCTACCAAATTTGTCTTACAATAGATTTAGTGTTTCCATTTTAATATTCAGATCTTTGATCCATTTAGATTTTAATTTAGTACATGGTGATAGGCATGGGTCTAGCTTTAGTTTTCAGCAAATGGAGAGCCAGTTTTTCCAGCACCATTTATTAAAGAAACTGTCGTTCTTCCAATGAACCTGCTTGACTCATTATCAAAGATAAGGTGGTTGAGTGTGTTTGTAGATGTGGTTGTATCTTCTAATCTATTCCATTGATCCTTGGCTCTATTTTGATTCCAGTACCATGTTGATTTTTCTACGTTGGTTTGTAGTATAACCTCAAGTCAGGGATTGTGATGCCTCCTGCCTTGCCTTTGCTGCTTAGAATTGCCTTTGCTATTCTAGGTCTCTTCTGGTTCCAGATGAATTTTAGGAGTGATTTCTCTCAATTTATAAGGTATGTTGATGGTATTTTTATTGGGATTGCATTGAATCTGTATAACAGTTTTGGGAGAATGGCCATTTTCACATTGTTTGTTCTTCCTATCCATGAGAAAGGGATGTTTTTCCATTTTTTGAGATCATCTTCAATTTCTTTTTTCAGTGTATTATAATTTTCGCTGTATAGGTCTTTCACTTCTTTCATAAGAATAACTCCTAAATATTTCATTTTTTTTTGTTTGCTAGTGTCAAGAGTATTGTTTCTCTTATTTCCCTCTCTGTGATTTTGTTGTTAGTGTATAGGAATGCTATTGATTTCTGAGTATTGATTTTGTATCCAGCTACATTACTGAATTTATTTATTGTATCTAAGAGTCTTTCAATGGAGTTTAGGGGGTCTTCTATGTAGAGTATCATGTCATCTACAAAGAATGATAATTTAACTGTTTCTTGTCCTGTCTTTACCCCTTTTATTTCTCTCTCTTGTCTAATTGCTCTGACTAGTACTTCCAGTACTATATTAAATAGGAGTGGTGATAAAGGACATCCTTGTCTTGTGCCTGATTTTAAAGTAAAGGCTTTCAATTGTTGGCCATTTAGTATGATACTGGCTGTTGGTTTGTCATAAATGGCCTTTATTATATTGAGGTAAAGACTATCTATTCCAATTTTCTGTAAAGTTCTTATCATGAATGAATGTTGGACCTTATTGAAGGCTTTTTCTGCATCTATAGAAATGATCATGTGATTCTTACTTTTGGCTTTATTGATATGCTGGATTACATTTATTGATTTACATGTGTTGAAACATCCCTGCATTTCTAGGATGAATCCCATTTGGTCATGGTGTATAATCTTCTTGATGATTTGCTGCATCCTATTTGCTAATATTTTATTGAGGATTTTTGCATCAGTGTTCGTTAGGGAGATTGGTCTATAGTTCTCTTTTTTTGTTGGGTCTTTCTCAGGTTTTGGTACTAGAGTAATATTTGCTTCCAGGAATGACTTAGGAAGGATTGCTTCTCTTTCAATTTCATTGAATAGTTTGAGGAGTGTCGGCATTAGGTCTTCTTTGTATTTCTTGTAGAATTCTGCAGTGAATCCATCTGGGCCTGGGCTCTTCTTTGTAGGTAAGGACTTAATTACATTTTCAGTTTTGTTCATAGAGATTGGGTTATTCAGCAGTTTTACATCCTCTTGATCTAGCTTTGGTACTTCATATGTTTCTAGGAATCTGTCTATTTCTTCTGTGTTATCAAACGTTTGAGAGTAGAGATTTTCTAAATAGGTTATGAACTTCTCTACTTCTGTAGAGTCTATAGTGATATCTACTATATTTCACATTATGGTGTTTATCATTACTTCATTTTGGGTGCAAAATTTTGTGAGTAACATACTATTTTTTAAGGAAATAGAATGAGTTATATGAACTTAGGATTGTTCTGGTCTGATCCAGAATTGCTAAGGTTTTTAAAAGACGTGGGTGTGGTATCCTTTAAATACTCAGTAGGTTGGTCCATAAATTTCATTAGTTCCATACTGAGAGATTTACGTAATCTTGGCTCTAAAACATATAAAACAAAAATTATATCCATACTGAATAAATGCTTTATTTCTTTCTCATAATTATTCTATAAGTGATATTACAGACCCAGTTTTCATTGTATCAGTTTGAAGATTTTAGAATTGTTGAGAAAGACATTTTCTAGAATTCCTCCCAAAGTTTCTGAACCTGTTGTAATTCATATTTTTTGATTTTTTGCAGAGATTTTGGTTTCTGACTGGTTTTTTTTTTTGAAACCAAAGAATCTTGGATCTCTTGGCTTTAATACATCAATGTCCCATATTATGGCATGATGGTAATTGTGCTTGTCTATCATTATGACTGGGTTTCTGGGCTGGAAAAAACCAAAATAAGCTCCCATCATCCTGTTTTCCTGAGCACTGATCTAAGAAGCAGTGGGGGAGAAATTCTTATTAGCAGTGATTAGCACAAGTTCAGGGAGAAGGTAGGGTTTTTTCCAGTCTCTCCACTCTGTTAGAGACAAAAAGTGTGGCGATTCTGATGGTAAAGGAAAAATTGCATATTGATGAAAACATATTGCTATTTACATTCCGTGAAGAAATGAAGGTGACAGGAGACTGCATGGTTTGCATCTCAACAAGCAACAAGAACAAAGGTCATGTAATGCTGATAGGAAATTTGCTTTAGTGTACTTATCAACTGCAAGGAAAATTGTTTCTTCTTAAATTGAAATGTAGTATAAACAAATACTAATAAAGAGAATGTAAAAGTGTACTCTTTTTACTTCTAAGAAAATGGTAAAACAAAATAACTAGAGAATAACAACAGTTAGTACACTTAGTATCCTAATCTTAGAAAAACAGCCAAAACATCACTCAGAGTAAAATTCATAGAAAAAAAAAAGTCTTACAAAGAAGAAATCATCCGCAAAAAGAACAAAACTTTCTTTTCAACAAACTAAAGAAAACTTCTCATATAAGTGTGTTTTCATTCCTATAATTACAACCGGTTTTCAAAAAACAAAGAACAAAAATTGTTGCCATAAATCAACACTATTCATTGAACATCACTGTTATGCACTTTAGTAATTTTGAGTTACAATTCAACAAAGAGAAGGAAAGAGCTACAATCTGAGCCAATCTACCCAGTGTTCTCCTTGGCAACCAGAAACCAATACTTGAAACCCTGGACTACTTCGCTGCCACGAAAAATAAGCCTAGTTATTTTGCTGCGACAAGGACAGGGAATCTGAAACTTGGTGTGTTTTCAGAAAGAAAAAAATGGAAATATTGAACTAAATTTATTAGAAAATTTTTAAAATTTCAAAACATTTACTTTGCCCTAATTTCCATTATGTTTTAGGCTTTGCAGCACAGTGAATTTTGGGGGAAAACTTCTGTACACGACAAAGTGAAACAGGGATCAACAGCTGTTCCAACTACGTAATGTAAGTCACTGTTCTGTGCCGTGATAAATTTGCTCATTTCTTTGATGCCATGCATAAAGGCTTGTGGGCTTATATCTGGTATAAGAACTTCCAATCAACAAATCATTCTGCACCTAACTTATCCCATCTGTAAGTTAATTAGTCTGCACTAATGTATGTGAATACGCAACACAGCTGTTGCATTCTTCTTCAGTAAACATTATGTTTAATGCAGACAAATGGTTGTATTACACTTTTGAAATTGTTTTGATGGTTGGTTTATTTTTTTTTCTTTGAGGACATTTGTGCTTGAAATGGGCTGCTTTGATAATAAATCAAGGATTTATAGTCCCTAACATTATTGAGTCCTAAGCAATAGTAGAAGCTACAATAACAGCAACAGCATACAAGGAGTAAATGCAATCCAACTATGATACTAGCAACACTCTTTACCTTGGGGCATTGGAAGCCTTGATGAAATAGTAATCTACATAGTTGAGTGTGTCTCTGTGTGTAAATATTTATAAAATGCATCCTCTAAGGAAAGAAGATGTGTCTCAACATACTGAGAAGGAAATCTCAATTCTGCCTAATGATATTAAAATATAGGTACAGTTTCACAAAGATAGAAGATCCTGTTGTGAAATTTTAATGACACTTTCCTTGTCCATGTTTGTTGCTACTATTTGACTATCATACATACATTTACATGAGAAGAGAATATTTCGTTTTGTTTCCTGTTGTCTTCCAGTGTTGAGGCGAGGGGAATCGCCCCAGTTGTGGCTATACGCTGTTGCTGTTTCTCTAGCTCCTGTTAATGCACACAGGCTGGGCTCACCGGGAAACAGAGACTATATGTTCTTGCTTGCCTGTCAGAACAACCCATTTCAAACTCAAATGTACTGAAGACAAGTCATACTGTAATTCATATAATGTATAAATAATTCTTTGAATCAAAACAAATTCATATTGAATTATTGACTATAAAAGCTTGCATGAGGAACTCTTCTCTTTAACCAAAGAACTGCCTTTGCTTTAGTGCAGATGTGGCAAATTCATAGGAAAAATTCACTGCCAGCATGCTGGTCAGGAGGAAGTGGATAGGAAAGTAGGATCAGTCAAGGAGAATCTGCCATAGGCGTCAAAGAAAAGAGGCTGCAGATGATTTTACTCCTGTCAAGTTCCAAAAGATGCAGAAAATGAGAATAAGAAATAATTCTGGATCCCATATGCATTTTGAGTACAAAAGCTTTTTAAATCCATACCAGGACAAGTTCAGCTTGCTCTGCTCCAGCCACCTAAGATTTGAATCGGATATCTCAGCCTGCTGGTAATGCCTTGTAGCTGAGAACCTTTGCTGCTCAGCAGTCTTAGTACAAGATCCGATAGAATGTGATCTGAGCGAAGTTCTTATTCCTTCCCTGTTTTCCCACTTTTAGGACTCATAAACTGGTTTCTGAATGGATTTTTTAAAATGGATTATCAGAATGACAGGGAACTGTGAGTTTGTTAACAAGGGCTGCGGGTGTCATAGGATAAACTCTCACTATTTCTAAATAAAAAACAATTTAAAAAATTCACAAATATTTCCTTTAAAGAGAACAGTGTTACAGATTTGGAAACAAATTAATCAGAAGAGGCTAGAAAAACAGCCACACTCTATAACTTTGGCCAACTTTCTTAAACCTAATCCTGTTCCTTCTTTAATGTTCATTATATCTCTTCTCTGGACTGTTTAGGGATTAGATGTCTAGATAGTATCTAGCAAATGTTAATTACTCCTCACTGACACTTACCTATTAAAAATTGAAGTGATAACCATTTATGTTTGGATAACATATAGGATTCTTTATCAAAGGAATGCTGATGATTCAGAGTAAGTTTTAACATATGCTAAGAATGAAGTTATATCCCTTCTGTCTTGCATTTCAGATGTTCTGGTGAAGAATTCCTGACAATGGTAGGTATTGATCTCTCTGCTTGGGGCTTGTGGAAGAATCATGTGGTTTTGGCTCTTGTAATGATTATCTTCTTCACGATGGCATTCTTAAAATTATTATTCCTTAAAAAACATTTTTAAATTTGCCTTTATGTTACTGTGAATTACTTTCATATTAAAAAATCATTCTTTCCAGTGTCCAAATATCTTCTACTGTTTTCTGTCACTTGCGATTATGCTGCGGTCAGCAGAAACTACTTTTAATGGAACTATTTATCAAAAACTGAGTTGTGTGAAGTTTGGGAAGATCCCAAATGAAACACTAAATATATTACACAGTCTTCATTAAATCATAATCACGGGACAGCAATCTAGTGTGTTGAACTAAAAAATTAAAATGGAATTCTAGAAAGCTTTGTAAAAACACTAATATCTTTGATATTATCTTCCACACCTTTCAAATGAATAGGTGGCTTACTAATTCTCCAGTTTGAATGCTCCATGAATCTGTATTCTGCTGTTCTCTGTCTCTCTTTCTCTTTTTTTCATTTATTGTTTTTGTTTGCAGGACGAGTTAAAAAATTTTGTGTTTTTGCTCCCCTAAACATGAATCATTCAAGTAAAATCAACTTACCTAAAGAAATGTACCAAAGTAAGGGGAAAGCAACACAATCAAAGAAGCAATGGTTGGGCAAAGAGAAGTGGGTACAGTCTAAATAGCACATATGCACAAATGCCACATTATTCAACTGCTCAGGACAGCCTCCTAGGGAGGCAAGCACAAGAAGATGTTTCCCCCAAGCATCATAGAACATTTCAATATAAACTTAAGGTTAAAAAGATAAAGAAAAAATTAACCAAAAATATACATAACGCCAAGAACCACCCAGCCATAACTGACTTTGTAATTGATTGTGGGTGTTGCTTTCATTTTATAAAAAGATTAACAAAAATATTAAAATTTTTGCCTCAATTTATGTTTGTTAGGATAATAGAATTCAGAAGAATCTTAGAAAACAAACCAGAAAGTGCCCTCCAGTTTCTACCCCTTTTGCAGAGGATCAGCAACACAAGAAAGTTTGGGACATTGGCACCGCTGCCAGAGAATGGCAAGCCAACCCAGGAGAAGTCAGCAAATGCAGGAGCAGCATGCACAGAAAGCAGTTAGGAGCAACTCTGTGTGACACAGAGATGCACAGAAAAGGGGACAACAGGGTGGTCAGACAGGCCTTAAACTTCTGCTGGCTGTTCAAATGCAGATTGCACAAAGATCCAAGCAGTTTGGTCCCAAACTGTGGTGAACACTTCAATGTTTATTCGCATGGTTTGCTTTCTCTTTTAAGAATTAAAGTTGCACAAATTAAATCTTTCTTCCCTTAAAACATATGCCTTAAAAGGGGGGCCTTTTAAAATCCGGTTAGGAGAGAAGAGACTGCAAGTTAAATTAGTCCTCTTAGCTCCAAACAACATGAAAATTAAAAGCAAAACTATGGTTTCTAATAGTGAAAAAAACAAAATCAAGCATCACTCTCTCTCTTGTATCATAAGCCCCACCCCATACACCAATAATAAATGAGGAACACAGATAGAACCCAATATGTCCTGCTCTTCTGAGAGCTGGGCCTGACCCCAGGTTCTATGGTGGCCTCCTCTGTCCAGTAGGACACAGCCCAGGGACACTTTCCACTGTAGTAGGCTTCTGCATGGCTGGTGGGGTGAATCTTCTTAAGGACACCCTGTTCAGCTCCTCATCAGCCACCTTCCCAGTGCCTCTTTCCCCTGGGCAAGTGTGGCCCCTACTGAGTGGTAGGAAAACAAAAGTTATATATAGGTTCTCTCTTCCAATCTGATCATCTTCAATCTCCCTTTCTTCCTCACTGAACTTGTGGGTCCATTTGAGGCTGGTAGTGGATTTCCAGAACATGAATTGGCACTTACCCTGGGGGAAGGCTCCTTGGTCCCAGCCCTGACTCACTCACGTATCACTGCTTTCATCTTCTTGATCATCATGCAAGTACTACTTGTTCCTTTTGGGTGTGTACTCTGAATCCTATTCCTCCTCCCAGTTTGTTTTTTGAGGATGATTGTTAGTGTTGTCATTATTACCAGAGTAATTACCTAAGCCCCAGCCTCTCCCTCTGGCTTGCAATTGAAAGGTTCCTAGAGCTCTGCTGTCTCCTCTTTCACTTGGACCCATGAAGTCTTTGGTTACCAGTCTTGATTTATCAAAAGACTATGGTGCTTCTTCTCTCTCCTCTGTCTTTTCAGAATACTCTTCCACTTTGTAGGAGTGATATAATTGAGAGGCAGGTAAGTGTGGAGGAGTAAGAACTTGGACTGCTCTTCTTCTGCTTCTTTGATTATATGTTTTCTCTGCTTTCTCAGTTGACCTTTCCATTGAATGACTTCCATCTTGGGAATTACTGAGCCTCTTGATTTACTTTGTTTAAGATCTCTCTCCTTATGTTTTTTTTTTTTTTTATGACAGTCAGTATCAAGACAGAGATCAACAGGATCACCTTTGTATTTTCCCTCAGCCTTGTGTTCATGTTTCCAAGGACTTTTCATTTTGTCATGAGCCAAACCATGTTTTCTGAATGTTCTGGGGAAAATATCTATCCTTCTGTATATTCTGAGATTTTCTTGTTTTTAGCTGCCTCCTGTTCAGCTCTTCTCTTTAGGTATTTAGTAAAACATCCATGAACTATCATTCCAAAGGAATCAAAGTGATACTTTTTATTTTTATTTTTTAACCTTTTTTATTTTAAAGAGATTAAGACAAAAGAGGACATAAAAAAGCAGATCAGAAAAGAACAAGGTAAGCAACACAGTACTTCACCACAAGACAACCCATAATTAACAGTAACTACCATAATGTCTTTCTTTGAAATAGCTGAGCATAACTGCATATACAATTATATCAAATGTAAGAAAATAATATAAAACCATTCAGAAAAATGGATGTATTAGAACAGAGAATTAACAATGCCTACTATATTATCTCATTTTCCATAATAATCTTAGTCTGTGAACTTATCAAAATAGAATATTGAATAGAGAAGTACCATTAATAAGAATAAAGCAAAACGGTAATAAAAAATATTTGCCTTCAAAGAGATGGTAAAAGTAAATTCCCCTTATTTGCTAGAGTCAACCTCCCAAGAGATGCTCAGATTTCTGGTTCCCATTTGCTAACGGGGCGGGGGGGGGGGGACATGTGAAGGGGGGTAGGGTAAGTGGGATGTTAGACACTAGGCCATGCACCAGTTGGGTCACTATTGCTTAGCAGGGGAGGTGAACTGGTTGTTTGGTTTCCCAGCATCCTAAGTTCCAGCATGGTGTAGATCTCTGGAGACACTGGTGATTCTCACCCTGGAAGGGCTGTAGTCTGCCACACCACAGCCACTTATCAGGGAGGCGAGCTGCTTGCTTGGTTTTGCAGGGTCCTAAGTTCCAACATGATGCAGAGCTCAGAAGACACTGGTGGTTCTCCCCATGGAAGGGCCACAGGCTGCCACACCACAGCCACTTACTAGGGAGGGGAGCTGCTTGCTTGGCTTCCCAAGGGTCCCAAGTTCCAACATGGCAAGGATCTCATGAGACACTGGTGGTTCTCTCCATGGAGGGGACGCAGTTTGCCACACTGCCGCAACTTACCTGGGAGGGGAGCTGCTTGCTTGGTTTCCCAGGGTCCTAATTTCCAACACGTCAAGACAAATATTAATATACACAAAAACACATCAACAATAAGACAATTGTAATGGGCGAATTAACATACAAAGAGACAGGTCAAGAAAATAAAGAAGAAATAACAGAACTCAAACCTCTGAACAAATGGACTTAGTAGACTTTACAGGGTGTTCAATCCAATAACTTCAGAATATACACTTTTCTTAGCATCACAAAGAGATATTCTCTAAAATAGACCATATAGTTGCATATAATATATTCTTAAATAAGTCCAAGGGAATTTAAATTATCCCACACATATTATGTGATCATAGTGCGATAAAATTGGAAATTAACAGCCAAAAAAACTGAAAAAAAACTGTATAGAAATATAGAAATTAATAGCACCCTCTTGAACAACTAGTAGACCATAAATAAACTGAAGAAGAAATTAAACAATATCTGCAATCATTCTGAGGAGAGTAATTTATAGCTCTTAATTCTCATATCAGGAAAACAGTGCATACAATTTTAAAAACCTAATGTTTCACCTCAAACTTTTAAAAAAAGGAGAGGAAGACAAGCTGAAAGTTCATGGGAGGAAGAAAGTTACAAAATTCAGAAGAGAAATTAACACAATTGAAACTAAGAAAATAGTACAAAGGATTAACTAATTAAAGAGTTTGACAGTTTGAAAGTATAAAAAAATTGATAAATCCCTAGACAAACTTATTTTTAAAAGGAAGTAACTCAAATGTATGCAATAAGAAATAAAAGGTGGGAGCTGGAGGTTTAGCTCAGTGCCCTGAGTTCCTGCTTGGCAAATGGAAGTTCATGAGTTCAATTCCTGGGACACAACCAAAAAAAAAACAAAAAAACAAAAAAACAAATAAACAAAAGTAAAAGATATGAAATCACTACAGATCCTGTATAAATTCAGATCATTGATACCTTTCTTTGAAAATCTCTAAATCTTTACATAAGACAGAAAACATAGAAGAAATCAATGAATTCTTAAAAAGTCATGAATTACTAAATCTGCATGAAAAACGTATAAAAACTAGGAATAAACCAATATCAGTCAACGAAATTGAAAACATAATTAAAAGCTTATCAACATAGAAAATCCTGGTCCTGATGGATTCAAGATTGAATTTTACAAGACATCTTAGAGAAAATTTAACACCAGTGCTCTTCAAACTCTTTAATGAAATGGAAAGGAAAATAATTCTTCCTAACTCATTCCTGGAGGCATATTACTCTGATACCAAAACCAGAGAAAGACCGAATATCAAGAAAGAACAGTACAAATAAATCTCCAAAATGAATATAGATTCAAAAATCCTCAATAAAATACTAGGGAGTAGAATTCAACAAATTATTCAGAAGATTATGCACCATTACCAAGTGGAGTTCATCCTAGAGATGCAGGGATGGTTCAACGTATGCAAATCAATAAATGTAATCCATTGCCGGAATAGAGCCAAATATAACAATCACATGATTGTCTCAATAGACGCAAAAAAATCTATTGATAAGGAAACACTCCTTCAAGTTAAAATCCTTAGAGAAAATCATATAGGTGGTCTTTACCTCAATCTGATAAAAGCAATTAATGACAAACCAAAAGGCAACATGATATGAAATGCATAAAATGGAAAGCTTTTACTCAAAACTCAAGACAAGATAAGGATGTCCATTATTGCCACTCCTATTCAACGTAGTTATGGCAACATTAGCCAGAGCAATTCAACATGAGAGAAATAAAAGGAACAAGAATAGGAAAGAATGAAGCTAAATTATCTTATTCTGAAATTATATGATGCTGTATAAACAAGCACCCAAATACTCCACCAAAAGACTTCTACAAATCAGAAGCAAATTCAGTGATGTAGCTCGGTATAAAGCAAACAATCAAAAATCAATTGCATTCTTATACACAAAAGAGAAGCACACTGAGAGAGAAATAACGGATACCTCACCCTTCACAGTAATACCAAAAAAATTGCAATGCCTAGAAACCAACCTTTCAAAGGAGAAAAAAATCTATACATTCTAAATTGCAGTACTCTGAAACAGGAGATTGAAAAGGATATCAGAAAATAAACACATACCTTGCTTATGGATAAGAACAAACATTGTGAAAATGACCATACTCCCAAAACTGTTTGAGATTTAATGCAGTCCCTATCAAAATTCTTTAGAATACGTCACAGATCTACAGAAAACATTCATGACATTCATTTGGTAAGAAAAGAAACCTAGAATAATGTAGAGAATACTGGTCAGCAAAGGCAAGGCAAGAATTATCACAGTCTCTGATGTGAAATTGCATTACAAAGCTACTGTGGTAAAACCAGCATGGTACTGGCAAAAAAGAAACAGACCCAAGGACCAGTGGAAAGGATTAGAAGAAGTAGACACAACTACAAACAAACTCAGTCATGTTGTCTTTGATAAAGGGGCAAGCATTCACTCAAAGAATAATAGCTTCATTAATAAATAATTTTGAATAACTGTCTTTTGACATGCCAAAGACTAAAATTGTACCCATGTCTACCACCATGCACTAAACTGAAATGAAAATGGATCAATGATATAAATGTTAAATCAAAACCACTACATCTACTGGAAGAGAAATTAAGTGGATCTCTTGAAGACATAGGGACAGGCAGAGAGTTCATACACAAAAGCCAGAGTTCACAGAATCAACATGTGGGATCTTATTAAAAAGTTTTTGCACATCAGAGTCACCAACAGAGTGAAAGGACTACTCACAGAGTGGGAAAAATTTTAGGCCTTGAGCCTCAATGGTTGTATACCTGGAGAAGTTTCAGCATATAATTGGCTGACTCCAAAGAAGAGTGGCTTGACAGAGAATAGTTCATGGCTCCCACAAAACAGAAAGAGTAACAAGGGAGAAAGATAAGAATCTCTCTATTCTGTTTACTGTATGCAGGCTATCCACCCTAGGGCAGGTGTAGCACTCACACCCTTTTCCCCAGGATCATGCACTCTAGATTCAGTCACTTCTGAAAAGAACTCCCTGTGATATCATGAAGCTTTGGAGGAACATCTGGACACTAACCATAATAAGGATTTTATAGATACAGTGCAACACACTTTCCAAATATAGGGATAGAATATAATGTAACAAAATGTGAAGAGTATAAAATGACAAATAATTAAGATCATAAAACAACTTGTGAATGACACATCATAGCTAAAGACCAAAAGACCAACAAAAGAACAAAATTGTAAAAACATTTAGAGAAATGCAACACATCAAATATAAAATAAATATATTAGTATTGCAGCAGACTTTCAACACAAACTTTAGAGCCACGTGAGGTCAGAGTGAAGTGTTTCAAGCCCTCAAAGAAAATGTTTTTCAACTCAGATTGATATATCCCACAAAATCAATGGAGAAAGAGCATATTCCATTAAAATGAGCACCTTAACAAATCCATGACCACCAAATCAGCACTGATTCTCACGGATACCCTTGAAACAGAAAATGAAACCAACAACGAGAAAAATTCTAATTTATTGAATTCAGGAGGCAGGTTGAGCATTTAGGCAGAAGAGAGAAAAAGGCAACCAGCAACAGAAAGGTAATGACATGACAAGCAAAAAGTAAAAGAGTATAATAATAACTCTCCATGTTCATAGTTTCAGTTCTTCTGATAAAAGACACAGATTGATGGAATGTGTGACAAAATATACAAAACGGTATACTGCATGTGAAAAACACACTTAATAAATAACTTTATAGACTAAAGCACAAAGGACCAAAAACAATAACCCATGCAACCCTCCAAAACAAGGAAGAATAAACTTTCTGTTTTCTGTCAAAGTTGATTTCAAGTCAAGTTGATCATAAAAAGCATAGTAGCCACTAAATATTAAGTGAATAACTGAACAGGAAGAGACAACAATTATAAACTTATGTACATCTAGTGCCAAAATGCCCACTTCATAAAATAAAGATTAGACACAAATATCAGATAAATATCAACACAGTCATACAAGGGGGCCTCAATACACTAAAAACAGATGGTTTAGCTAAACAAATCAAAAGAAAACAGAGCAAAACAAAGCAAAACAGCAGGAGGATCCTAAAATGGTGGCTTGCAAGGGAATTACGTGGAGAGTCTCTCCAGAGAAATCATATTAGATGCTAGAATATGACAACATGGAGAGGGCCAGACTAATGGATAATGATCCTTATTAACCAAGACAGCATAGCTGGAGGATTTAAAGTCGTGCTGAGACTACGAAGGCTGATAACGGGAGGCTGCAAATCCCATGCCTTTAATGCGGCGAACTGACCAATGGACCCAACAGGACAAGCTGTGTTGGCTTTTGGTGACTGCTGGAAATTGAGACCCGGGACCCCGAGAAGCAGCCAGGACTGCCCCACTGCACCAGAGGAGATTGTGAAAGGCTCTGGAGCCCCGAAGCCAAATGTTGTGCAGTTTTCTGACCATTCCACATGGTGCTGGGAGTGCAGTGAGAGCAAGCCGTGTGGTGTGCAGTAGACTCAAGAGGAGGATCTGCACTGAGCCGTGGTGAGTACTGGGGACTGGGTCCCGCGGCTGCTGGGGTTGGCCAGAGGACATCTTAGAACTGGGCAGAGCCCACCACCATGGGGACATCAATAACACAGAGACATCTTAGAGTTGGGCAGAACCTGCGGCTCAGTGACATCACCAAGTCGCCCCTGTAGAGAGGTCTGGTGGAGGACATCTTGAAATTGGGCAGAGCCTGATGCCATGTTGGCTTCAGCGTCATACAGAGAACTAGCGGAAGACATCTTGGAATTGGGCAGACCCGCTGTCCTGGTGCTCCAGGCACAGAGAGGTCTGGTAGAGAACAGCTGGGATTTGGGCAGAACCCTGTGCCATGGTGAGATTAGTCAGCTGCTTCTGGCACAGAGAGAACTGGCAGGATCTGCTGGGGCTGAACCAAGCCTCTGCTTGGGGCCCAATAAGCAGATACAAAATAGGCACAACTCTGTGACATCCAGAAAGTACAGCCTAATTTATGGATTAATGGCACAGAGGATGGAGGCTAGCCTGCACTGTCCCTGCATCCCAGCCTACCCCGGATAACAGCAAATTGGGGAGGACAGCAAAAACTCAAGCCAGCACGTTTCTGAAAGGCCCTAAGCAATACAGAGAGGGCCAGAGACCCCAGGATACTCCAGTCTGAAAGAAACCAGAAACATGACAAGAGATAAAAATAAAAAAAAAAAAACTCCAGCTGCCCAAAATGAGAAAATAAGCACAGAAGAAGTAAACACTGAAGAGAACAAGCACAGTAACCAAGTAACCAAGTATCCAATAGTGGACACAGCATCAGCTGAAATTAAAAAATACCTCCACGACCTCATAGATGAATTTAAAGCTGTACTCCTGGTCCAAGTGAGGCAAGATATAAAGAGATTAATTAAAGAAATGACAAGCCCCGCCCAAGAGAACACAGATGGAAGAACTGAGGAAATCAAAAAAGAAAGAGAAACTTCTGAAGAAGAATTTAAACATAACTTAGAATACATGAAACAGATCCAAAGAGATTACCAGGAAACTAAAAACTCCATTGAACACTGGCAAAATATCCTGACAGAAACCAAAGCCAGCCTTCTGAAACTTGAAGAGAGATTTTTGGCATATGATCGTGAAAGAAAAAACCTCTTAAAAATAACAAGGAACCAGAAAGAAACAATTCAAAGGCTAGAAGATGACAAAAAGATACATAACTTAAGAATAAAGAATGTGAGTGAGGAAGCAGGAACAACCAAAAATAAAATACAAAGAATATTCACAGATATATTAAAGCAAAATTTCCCATGTATAGCAAAAAGAAATGATATCCAGATAAAAGAGGCGTACAGAACACCAGCTACCTACAACCAAAACAGATCTACGCCTAGACATATAATAATCAAGATTCAGAAATCCACCAAAAGAACAGAATATTAAAAGCAGCCAGAGAAAAGAAGCAGATTACCTACAACAGGAAAATTATCAAAATAACAACAGACTTATCAACACAAACGCTTAAGAAGGGAATGGGGAGAAATATACCAAGTCCTGAAAGAAAATAGTATGCAACCAAGACTCATTATACCCGTCAAAACTCTCTCTCAAAATTAATGGAGAACTAAGATGCTTCCAAGACAAGAAGGAACTGTGGGAGTTCGTGGCCACCAATCCAACCCTACAGAGAGTGTTGAAGGACATTCCAGAGAAAGAGAGGAAGGGATACCAGGATTCTAGCAACAGTGGCAGAGAGGCCTCAATGAATGGGCAGACAGTGGAATGAGGGAATAAAGTGGACAAATTATAGCAGAAAAGTGGCATAACAGACATGAGGCAGAGACAGTAAGCTATAGTTTTTAGTATAGACAGCTCTGAAACACTATAAAAAAAGGCAGAGGTCATTGTTAATAGTGTATCAGGATTTAAAAGATACAGTAATCTTATTGCCATATTTAGTTTGAATTTAATTTGTTCTGGTCTGTCCACTCACGTCAGATTTGAGGGCACAGACATCTGACCCAAAAATAGCAGGTTATACCATGGTAACTATCCTTACTTTCCTATTAACTTAAACTGAAGTCCTGTATTACTTACATTGTCTTACTATGACTGATCTTAATTGAATCTGATTCATAAGATCATGGGTTGGCCTTGGCTGATTTTATTTGAATTTGGTATGCTTGTTAGTATCAACCCTAAAAGTAGAGGCAACTACTCTGAAGATGACAAGATGTAAAGGATATCCATACTGGTATTAATTATTAACAGTTCTCAAATCCTACAATGCTTTCAAAGTTGTGTTTTTATAAAAATAGGTAATACTATGTTTAACTATATTAAGCCAATGTTGTGGACAAATCTATTGAAAATAAGAGAAAACATAGTAACTACAGAAGATCACCTGTATTGTGGTCTTATATGTCTTATCCATTGCATGTTTTTCTAGGAATTTGTTTTGCTGTCTTGTTATGACTTGTTTTTCCCTATAATATAGAGAGGATAGATATATACGTAGAAATTCACACATGAGCTTTTTTTAAAATTATTTATGAGAACAGATTATATAATGCAAGATGTAATGAACAGATACTCTGAAGAAGAGATGCTAAGAAACCCAATGCTTCTGGGAAGGTAAGCCAGCACCTCTCCTCTCTGGTAAGTGGTGGTAGTGTGGCCCAATGCAGCCCTCCCAGGGGGAGAACTAGCAGTGTCTCCTGAGATCCATGCCATGTTGGAACTTAGGACCCTGAGAAGCCAAGGCAGCACCTCCCTTCCCTGGTAAGCGGTGGTAGGGTGGCAGACTGCAGCCCTTCCAGGGGGAGAACTAGCAGTGTCTCCTGAGATCCACGCCATGTTGGAACTTAGAACTCTGGGAAGCCAAGCCAGCACCTCCCCTCCCTGATAAGCAGTGGTAGGTTAGCCCACTGAAGCCCTTCCTGGGGGATAACTAGCAGTGTCTCCTGAGATCCACACCGTGTTGGAACTTAGGACTCTGAGAAGCCAAGCCAGCACCTCAAAAAAAAATTTAAAAAAAAAAAGCATTTTGCCAAAAAAAAAAAAAAAAGATCTCTGTTTATAAGCTGGGGAAACGGTTTTCTTAATGAAACCACAGAATACATAATATATTAAAGTGATAGTTAATTAAATGTTAACCTAACTTAGTCTTGGGAAAATATGATATTTCACTTACTAAATTAGGATGATATTGAATAAAAAGTTATATAATAAAAAAAAGAAACCCAATGCTAATTTTGTAGCATTATGATATAAGTTCTAGCAACATTATTGTTCGCTGATTAGAATGACATTGGTCTGGTCTCTTGAGTTCAGTTTTAGCATATGTAGAGATGGGGATGGCTATCACAAAGAGAATGAGAGATGCAATGGTAGTTATTATTGTCTTACCTAATGTTGGATCTTGAAGACCTAAAAGGCCTTCATCATCCTGTAATGATTTGATTAGTTCTATAATATGCAATAGGTATATAAAGTGGGTGAAAATGGGGACAACTATTTGTAAGAAACTAGAGGCAGTTAGATGGACAGTGAGGATCTCCAATGGACTTGCTTTGAAATCTGTATTTCTTTAAATTGTTTTTTAAACTGTTTTGTTCTGTTTTGATATGTTTAATCTTGCCCTCTTTGAGATGTAAAACAGATATGTAGGACTGATAACCATATTACTGAGTTTTTGTTCGATCATTGAGCAGAACTGTTTGCAGTGTCACTTTTTGAATGTCATTTTAAATACTTTAATTTTGTAACTTGAACAGCAATTTCTAAGATGACAATATGTAACTTGTCAACCAGCGATTTCTTACCGTTTGTTTTTCTGTAATTTTGTATTATTTCTACCCTTTTTATCTCCAGGTATTTTTTGTTTCCTTTTCTTTAAATAAAAAAAATAAAAATAAAAAAACAAAGCAAAACAGCAACAACAGAAAAAAAATTAAGAAATAACAGCAGAATCAAGCACTTGATTTCTTTATTTAGAGGAAAAAAAACCAGGATAAAGGGTAGAAATAATACAGAATTGCAAAAAAATAATAACACTAAAAATCATTAGTTGATAAATTACATATGGTTATCTTACAGATAGTTTTTCAAGTTACAAAATCAAAGCATAAAAACAATACACAGACAAACGATGACAGTATAAACCATTCTGTTTGAAAATATAACAAAAACTTAGTAGTATAGTTATCTATGTTACAGATTTAAACATATATACAGTTATATCCTTAAAACAATTTCCTTCCCTTTCATTTTTCAATACCTATTATACATTTTGGATCTTATTGCTCTTTCAGTTTATTATTATTATGTTTTACACTAGAGAGTCAATGTGACACTTAAAAATATGAATCTGATGTATTTCACTTAGGAGGATAATCTCAAGTTGCATCCATTTATCTATAAAAGCCTCAAGATCCTCTTTATTTATAGCTGAGTAATATTCCATTGTATAAAAATACTACAGCTTTTTCATCCACTCTGTGGTTGATGTCATTTGGGTTGTTTCCAAGATTTAGCTATTATAAATTGTTCTACTCTAAACGTGGGTGCACATATATTGCTGTGACATGACCTTTATAATTTGCCTGGGAATATACCCAGGAGGGAATAGATGGATTGAATGCAATCCTAGTTTTTTGAAGAATCTCCATACTGATTTCTACAGTGGCTGCACTAGTCTACACTCCCACCAACAATGGAAAAGTGTTCCTTTTCCCCACAGCCTCACCAACATTTGTTATCAGTTGATTTCTTGATGGCAGCCATCTTATTGGAGTAAGATAACATCTCAATGCTGTTTTAATTTGCATTTCACAAATGGCCAGTGATGGTGAACATTTCTTCATGTATTTATTTGACATGTGTATATCTTCATCTGAGAAATTTCTGTTCATGTTAGATGCCCATTTTTGGAGAGGGTCTTTGAATTTGGGGACTTGATGTTTTTCAGTTCTTCCTGTGTTCTGGATATAAGTCCTTTGTCTAAGGGACTGCTGGCCAAAATTCATACCTGTTCTGTAGGTTTTTATTTCACTTTGTTGGTGATTTCTTTTGAAGTGCAAAAACATGGAGCTCCAGTGGTGCACGACACTTATATGAAGTGCAAAAACTTTAACAACATGAGATTCCAGTTGCTGATTCTTTGAAGTACTTCCTGTTCAGTTTGCATTTTGTTCATGAATCCTTTGCTTATCCTTATGTCTCCAAGTTATCTACCAGCCTTGTCTGCCAGATTTAGTTTGTTTTAATATTTAGATCTTTATTGACTTTATTTTAGTGCATGATGGATATGCACTAAACATAGATCTAGTTTCAGTCTTTAGCATGTAGAAAGCCAGTTTTTCCAGCATCATTTATTAAAGAGAGTATCTTTTTTTCAATGCACATATTTAGCCCCTCTTCTAAACATAAAGTGGCTGAGTATCTCTATAGTTGTATTTACATCTTCTAATTTGTTCCATTCATCCTCTGCTCCATTTCATTGCCAGAACTATGCTGATTTATTCACTATAGCTTTATAGAATAATTTCAAATCAGGAATTGAGGTGCCAACTCTCTTGCCTTTGTTGTCCAGAACTGTCTTTGCTAGTCTAGGTCTCTTCTGTTTTGAAATGAATTTTAGGAATATTTTCTCTAATCTGTAAGGTATGTCCAAGATATTTTGATTGGAATTCATTAAATCTGTATAACAATTTTGGGACTATGGCCATTTTCACAATGTTTGTTATTCCTAACCAAGAGAAAGGAATATCTTTCCATTTTCTCATATCCTCATTAATCTCCTCTTTTACAGTAGTGTAATTTTCAGCATATAGGTCTTTTACATTCTTGCTTAGGTTGATTCTTATTTCAGTTTATTAGACGCTATGGTGAAAGGTGATATTTGCATAATTTCACTCACTGAGTTTTATGTGTATAGGAGTCTTATTGATTTTTGAGTGTTGACTTTGTATCCAGCTGAATTTGTTTATTAACTCTACTAGCCTTTTTAATAGAGGTTTTGGGGTCTTCTATGTAGAGTGTCATGCCACCTACAAATAGCGATAATTTAACTTCTTTTCCTATCTTTATTCCTGTTATTTCTCTCTCTTGTTTGATTGTTCTGGCTAATATTCCCATACAAGTATTGAATAGAAATGGAGATAGGAATTGTCTGGTTCCTCATTTTAGACTCAAAGCTTTTAGTTTTTGTCCATTTAAAATAATGTTGATTACTTGTTTATCATAGATGGCCTTTATCAGACTGAGGTAGATACCATCTATTCAAGTTTCTGTAGAATTGTTTTAATCATGAACAATGATTGGAGTTATCAAAAGCTTTTTCTCTGTTTATTGAGGTGATCATGTGATTTTTTGACTCTGTTGATGTGTTGTATTGCATTTATTGATTTCCACATATTAAAACATCCTGCATTCCTGGAATAAATCCCACTCATTTGTGATGTGTAATATTGGTGGTGATTTGCTGCATTCTATTTGCCCATATTTTATTGAGAATATTTATATCAATGTTCATTTGGGAGATTGGCCTATAGTCCTCTCTGTTTGGGATTTCTCTGGGTTTGCTATCAGAATAATACTTGTCTCTAGGAATGAGTTAGGAAGGATTGCTTCCCTTTCAATTTCATTGAAGAGTTTAAGGAGTATTGGCATCAATTCTTCTTTAAAATTTTTGTAGAATTCTGACATGAATCCAATAAAACCTGGCATTTTCTTTGTTGTTAAGTTTCAATCACATTTTCAATTTCAACAGCTGATATTAGATTATTCAAAATTGCTATATCTTTTTGATTGAGCTTTGGTAGTTCATATGTTTCTCAAAACCCATCCATTTCCTTTGTGTTTTCCACTCTATGTGAGTAGAGATTTTCATAGTAGATATTCATCATCTTTTGAGTTTCCAGTGATCTGTATTAATTTGTCTCTTTCAGTCCTTATTGCATGAATTTGATTTTTTCTTTCTTTTTCTTGATAAGGTTTCCTAGATCTTTATCAATTTTGTTTATTCTCAAAAAAAAACGCTCTTTGATTCATCAATTCTTTGTAATTTTTTGTTTCAACTGTATTAATTTTTGCTCTGATCTTTATAATTTCCTCTCTTCTATGAGCATTGAGTTTGACTTGCTCTTCTTTTTCTAGAAGCTTGAGATGTAGCATTAGGTTGTTAATTGGTGCTCACCCATTTCTTGATATACACTGCTATATATTTGCCTCTTAGGACCACTTTCATTGCATTCCACTGCTTTTGGTATGTTGTGTCTGCATTTACATTGAATTTTAGGAATTGCTTTATTTCTTCTTTAATTTCACCTGTAACCCACTGATTATTCAGGTTATTATTTAATTTCTATGTATTTGTGTATATTTTGCAATTTGTTTTGTCATTAATTTCCAATTTCAGTGCACTATGGTCAGATAATATGCATGGGATAATTTCAGTCTCTTTGCATTTACTCAAGAATGTTTCATGGGTAAGTATGTGTTCTATTTTGGAGAATGAGCCATGTACAACTGACAAGAATGTATATTCTGATATGGTTTGGCGGAACGTTATCCACTAAGTCCTTTTGCTCACAGGCTTGATTCATTTCTGTTATTTTTTTCTGACTTTTTGTCTAGTTCATCTATCACTTTGTTACAATGGGGTGTTAAGGCCCCCTAATAAAATTGTGTTCTTTTGTTGCTAGTGTGAAGGGTGTGGCTTCTCTTATTTCTCTGTTTGTGATTTTGTTGTTAGTGTATAGGAATGTTATTGATTTTTGAGTATTAATTTTGTATCCAGCTAAATTGCTGAATTTATTTATTATATCTAAAAGTCTTTCAATGGAGTTTTGGGGGTCTTCTGTGTAGAGTATCATGTCATCTGCAAGTAATGATAATTTAACTTCTTTACCTATCTTTACCCTTTTTATTTCTCTCTCTTGTCTAATTGCTCTGGCTAATATTTCCAGTACTATATTAAATAGTAGTGGTGATAAGGGACATCCTTGTCTTCTGCCCGATTTTAAAGTAAAGACCTTCAATATTTGGCCACTTAGTATGATACTGGCTATTGGTGTGTCATAGATGGCTTTTATTATATTGAGGTAAAGACCATCTTTTCCAATTTTCTGTAAGTTTCTTATCATAAATGAATGTTGGACCTTATCAAAAGCTTTTTATGCACCTATAGAAATTATCATGTGATTCTTACTTTTGGCTTTATTGATATGGTGGATTACATTTATTGATTTACTTATGTTGAACCATCCCAGCATGCCTGGGATGAATCCCACTTGGTCATGGTGTATAAACTTCATGATTTGCTGCATCCTATTTGCCAATATTTTATTGAGGATTTTTGCATCTGTGTTCGTTAGGGAGATTGGTCTGTAGTTCTCTTTTTTAGTTGGGTTGTTTTCAGGTTTTTGCCTAGAGTAATATTTGCTTCCAGGAATGACTTAGGAAGGATTGCTTCCCTTTCAATTTCATTGAAGAGTTTGAGGAGTGTTGGCATTAGGTCTTTGTGTTTCTTATAGAATCCTGCAGTGAATCCATCTGGGTCTGGGCTCTTCTTTGTAGGTAAGGACTTAATTACATTTTCAATTTCATTAATAGAAATTGGGTTATTCAGCAGTTTTACATCTTCTTGACCTAGCTTTTATATTTCATATGCTTCTAGGAATCTTTCTATTTCTTCTGTGTTATCAAACTTTTCAAAGTAGAGGTTTTTGAAATAGGTGTTGATGATCTTCAGCATTGCTATAGAGTCTAGTAATTTTGCCTTTTTCATTCCTTATTGCATGAATTTGAGGGTTTTCTTTTTAATAAGATTGGCTAAGGACTTATCGATTTTAGTTATTCTTTCAAATTACCAACTCTTTGATTCATTGATACTTTCGATTGTTTTCTTTATCTCTATTGCATTGATTTCTGCTCAGATTTTTGTAATTTCCTCTCTACTTTTGACTTTGGGCTTGACTTGCTCTTCATTTTCTAGATCTGTGAGGTGTAACATCAGGTTATTTATTTGTATTCATTCTGTTTCCATGATGTAGTAACAGTGCAATTAATTTTCTTCTGAGGAGAGTTTTCATTGCACCCCACATATTCTGGTAAGCTGTATTTGTGTTTTCATTTGCTTGTAAGTATTGTTTAACTTCTTGTTTAAATCCCCTTTGATCTAATGATTAGGGAAGAGTGTGTTATGCAGTTTCCATGTGTTTGTGGGATTTTTGCAGTATCTTTTATCATTAATCTCTAATTTCAGAGTGCTATGATCCAATAACATGCAGGGGATAATTTCAACTCTTTTGTATTTAATTTAATATGTCCTTTGAGTTAATATATGGTCCCTTTCAGAGAATGACCCATGTGCTGCTGAGAAGAATATGTATTCTGTTGTTGTTAGATGGAACACACGGTTTATGTCTATCAAGTCCATTGGTTCACATCTATCAAGTCCATTATTCACAGGTGTGATTCAGTTCTGTTATTTCTTTGCTGATTTCTGTCTGGTTGATGTGTCCTTTGGTGTCAATGGTGTGTTAAGATCTCCTGTTAGAATTGTGTTACTGCTAATTTGGTTTTTCATTTTTGTTAACACTTGTTTTATATAACTGGGTGGCCTGGAATTTGGTGCATATATATTTAAAATAATTATCTCTTCCTCTTGGAGTTTTGCTCTAATGAGTATGTAGTGACCTTCTTTATCTCTTCTGATCATTTTTCGTTTCAAGTTCACTTTGTCTGAGAACAGAATGGCTACCCTTGTTTTTGTTTTTTTTGTTTTTGTTTTTTTTTTTTTTTTTTTTTTTGGTGAGGATGTTCCTGTTACATGAAGTATTGCTTTCCATCCTTTGACTTTTAGCCTGTGAGTATGCTTTTGGGTTAGATGGGTTTCCTGTAGACAGCATGTGGTTGGATTTGTTCCTGGATCCATTCTGCCAGTTTTTTTTTTTTAACTGCTGCATTGAGACCATTTACATTAATGGTTATAACTGTTATGTGTTGATTTATTGTTGACATGTTATCTTTTTTTATTTAAGAAGAAATAGAAAAAAAGAGAAAAAGGGTACAAGTAATACAAAATTTTAAAAATAAACAGTAAAAAATCACTAGTTAATAGATTGCATATTCTCATCTTAGAAATAGTTGTTCAAGTTATAAAATTGAAACATATAAAGTGGACTTTCAAACAGTGAGAGTGCAAACAGTTTTGTTCAATGATCCACAAAACATTCACTAATATGGTTATCTATCTTAAACACTTAAACATATATGTAGTTATAACCTTTAGGGCACTTTTTTTTTCTTTTCTTTTGTACAATGACAATTACAAATTTTGGGATTTATTACTCCCACAGTTCTTATTACTTTTTTTGAAGAGAGTAAAACCAAATGCGACATATCGGAACAGAGTCAATCAAATCAAAATATGGACATAATAGATAATGTAAAAACAAAATATAAGGTGATCAACAATGGTTACCATACTGCCTCTTGGTATTTTAAGAAGAATTGTGAGTTATAATAAAATTAAACTTAACAGTAAAGAATAAAACCAAAGCATTGGAGACATTACAGGACTTTAAAAGAAAATAATAGTCAACCAGAATGGGTGTCATAATGAATCTTATTGTCTTCACAGTTTTGCCTATACTTTCGAACTTGGTACTATCAAGCAAAGCAAAATAGAGGAAAATCAGTCAAAACAAGATGGTGAGGGCAATACAGGATCTCAAATCAAGTTAATAGGAAATCAAAGTAGGTTACTATAATGTATCCTGCTATTTTTATTTATTTTCCCTTAATTAAAAAGATAAAGAGAAAAAAGTAAATAAAAAAGAGGATTGAGATAAAAGAGAGCATAACAACATGACAACGCAGGTCAAAACATAACCAAGCAAATTAGTTTTTCACCACAAGATATCCTGACATAAAAATAGTTACCATAGTGTCACTTTCCTTGAAATCTTTGAGTATGACTTCATATACTGTAGCACCAAGCAGATCAAGACACTATAAAACCATTCAAGAGAATGACATTATTAAAGGGTATTCAGAACCAGCTAACCAAAAGTGAACAATGGTTTCTGTATAATCTCCTTGTCTATAAAAGTTTTTGCTTATATTATCACATATATAAAATTCAATAAGATTCAACCTTTTAAGACCATGGAGACAGAAGAATACAAGTTTGATAGGATTTCAAACAAAATGATACTGAATCAGTACTAGCTATTATGATGTCTTATTTTCTCCAAAATAGCTGTTCCCACCATCCGATCTTCTCTGCCTCATTTGTGTTGAGCTCTTTTTCTGTCATTTGTTGTCAGTTTGTCTTCTTCATTTCATTTTCTGCTCCATCCCCCCACACTCTTCGTGATTTGATGGTTTGTGCTGAGAAGTCTGCTATAATTCTGGTGGGTGTTTACTTGTGAGTGAACTGTTTCTTGTCTCTGATGGCTTTTAATATTCTGTTCTTATATTGGATTTCTCGAATTTTGATTATTATATGCCTGGTGTAGCTCTGTTTGAGTTGTAGGTGGCTGGAGTCCTGTATGCCTTATATATCTGAATTTCTTTACCATTTGCCAAATTAGGGGAATTCTCTTGGATTATTTCTGTGAATAGCTTTTGTAGTCCATTTGTTTGTGTTCCCACTTCTTCTCTTATGTTCTTAATTCTTAAGTTATAGATCCTCTTATCTTCTAGTTTTTTGTATTGTTGCTGTTTGATTTTTTTGTTATTTTTAAGAAGTTTTTCATTTTATGTTCCCATATTACAAATCTGCCCTCCAGTTCAGATAATGTATCCTTAGTTTCCTTCAAGCTGTTATGCCAGTTTTTGATAGAGTTTTTAGTTTCCTGGTAATCTCTTTGAACCTGCTTCACGTATTCTATGTTTTCTCTATTTTCTCCATCAAAGAATTCTTCCCTTTTTTTCTGTTCTTCGATTCCACCATCTGTTTTTTCTTGGGTGGTGCTTAGCATTTCTCTAACTATTCTGCTTATGTCTTGCTTCAGGTCATTAATAACTTCATTCCTGAACTCATCTATGAGGCTCTGGAGAAAGCGGTTTATTTCTCTTGGTGCTGTGTCTGGTATTGCAAGTTTCTGAGGATTGAGGGCCAAGGACACTTTCTTGTTGCTCCCTCTTCCCATATTCTTTATTCCTTTTATACAAGCATATATAGGAGGCCCAGTTTCCTTCCCAGTTGGCCACAGTCTGTTTGAATTGCACTGGCTAGGTGTTCCTACCCACCGCAGCGCACCAGGGAGATACGGGTTGGGCAGCCTATGCTGAGCCTGCCCCTCCAGGTCAACCTACTGAAGGCTTCACTACTAGGGTGAAGCTCCAGGCTGCTGGGACCTGGGTTGTTCTAGCTTACTGGGTCTCAGCCAGTGGCATCACGCAGGCCAGGCACTCCCCACCAACCCTGCTTGAGAGGGGGATATGTGACTAAAGTCACTGCAATTATTGTTCCAGGAAGCCTGCCTGGTCTGAGTATGTCCTCCGCTGAAGCCTCCTTCTCTTTGGAAGGGTCTCTGGTCTGCTCACTCACCACAGGTCGATGCAGGCACCCGGCCAGCCCCGCTCCCAACTCCATTCAATGCTTCCCACTCTCAGAGCTTTCATGCTTCTCTCCCTGCCGTGCCAACCAGGATGCAACAGCGGCTGCTGGAAATTCAAATCACAGCTTCCAGTGGTGCAGGGACCAGTTTCCATGCTGAGACTTATCTGTTCTGGCTGTATCACCGGGATTGCGTTTCCAGTTGGTTTCTCTTAATTTAGTTCATTCCTGGGTCAGCAAAGAATATCCTCCCTTGCCTAGCACTTCCTGTCTGGTACCATTCCTGGATTTCAAATGCAATTTCTCAGAGAGTCTCCAAAGCTGCTGCTATATATCCGCCATGTTCTCCCGGAAGTCGACATGCTATCTTTCTGCTGTTGCATCTTTATATTTCTGTTCTGTGTAATTGTCTGCTTTGTGTAGTGGTTTTTTCCTAAGTGTATCTAAACTGTCTTTCAGTATTCTTTGCACAATTGGCTTGCTGATAATGAAGTACTTCAGCTGTTCCTGTCATGGAAGTATCTTATTTCTCCATCAATTCTGAAGGACAGTTTTTCAGGATACATCAGTCTAGGTTGGAAATCATTTTTCTTTAGGATCTGAAATACTTTACTCCATACTCTTCTTGACTTTATTATTTGTGCTGAGAAGTCTTCTTTGATTCTGATAGATTTTCCTTTATAGATCATCTGTCTTTTCTCTCTGACAGCTTTCAATATTCTATTCTTTTGTTGGATTTCTGGGATGGTAATTATATATGTCTGGGTGTAGTTTTATTTTTGTTATGGCTATTTGGAGTTCTATATGCTTCACTTATCCTGATATCAGTTTTCAATCTCATGTTTGGGATGTTTTCAGCTATTACTTCTCTAAATATCTTCTTGACATCCTTTATGTTGTCCCCTTCTTTTTCATTTATCCCTATCAAACTTACGTTGTTTTTCATTGTGTCATCTTGAAGTTGTTGAATTGTTATTTCCTGATTTCTTGTTATTTTTAAAAGATCTTGCCTTCCTTTTCACTGGCTACAATTTTGTCTTCAATGTCTGAAGTTCTATCTTCACATTCATTGAGGAGGTTTTTACAACTCTGAATGGAATTTTTGGTTTCCTGTATATAACTCTGCATCTGCTTTATGTATTCTGTTTGTTTCTTTTTTTTTTTTTATTTAAGAGGAAAAAGAGAAAAACACAAAACAAACCAAAGCGGCATAAGGGTACACGCAATACAGAACTACAAAACAAAACAAAACAAAACAAAACAAAAAACCATAACAGTAAGAAATTACCTGCTAGTAGATTACACACTATTTTCTTGAAAATAGTTCCTCAAATCACAGTATCAAAGAACACAAGGTGGACATTCAAACAGGGAGAATGCAAACAGCTGTGTTCAATGTTCCAAAAACATTGATAAAGTCAGCTATTTAACACCCCCAAACACTCTTGCTGTTATATCCGTTAGAGCTCTTTTTCTTTTTTTTTTCCCTCTCTTTTTTACAATGAAATTTACACATCTTGGATTTTATTACTCCTTAGTGCTTATTACTTTCTTTGGGGGGGGGAAGAATACAGTCAAATATGGCAAAACAAAGCTGTCAGTCAATACCAAGGATAGACATAGCACATGGTGTAGAACAGAGTACAAGTTTATCAACAATGGTTATCAACGTTGTCCCTTGTTTCCTTAAAAAGAATTGTCTATCTTATTAGATATTATAAAGTTGGACAAAACAGTAGAGAACAAGACCAATAAAACTTAGGCATTGTAAACATTACAGGACTTCCAAAGAAGACAATAGTCAAACCAGAATGGGTATCTTAGTGAATCTTATTGTCTTCAAAGTAGTTGCCTATGTCTTCAAACTTGATACTATCATATAGAATGGAACAGAGTCTAATCAGTCAAAACAAGATCATGGGAGTACTACAGGACTTCAAAACAAGTTAATAGGAAATCGAAAAGAGTTACTATTTATATATCCTAATTTTTTTGAATTTTTTCTTTAATTAAGACAAACATAAGAAATGACTAAATAATTTTTTTTGAAACAATAAGGGGGAGATTGAGATAAAACAGGACATAACAATATAACAATAGAGGTCACAGCATGACTGTTTCAATAACCTAGTACTTCACCACCTTATAACCTGACTTAATAGTAGTTACCATAGTATCTTTTTCCTTGAAATATTTGGGTAAAACTTCATATACTCTAGCTTCAAATATTTTCATATCAAGAAGCCCAGAATAAAGCCTTTCTAATTAATGAGTGAAAACTTTATAAGGCTTCAAGGCCACCTAATGGGGAATCATGATTACCACATATTTTTATATATTTGAATCATTACTTACATTAGGGAAACTATTCGGTATTCACACATGCGAGATTGATTTGTTTCACTTATGAGTATGGTCTCAAGCTGCGCCCATTTATTGATAAATATCTCAATGTGATCCTTCTTTATAGCTGAATAATACTCCATTGTATAGAAATACCACAACTTTTTTATCCATTCCTCAGTTGATGGGCACTTGGGTTGTTTCCAAGATCTGGCGATTACAAATTGTGCTGCTATAAACATAGGTGCACATATATCACTGTGGTATGATGCTTTCAGTTCTTCTGGGAATATGCCTAGAAGTGGAATAGCTGGAATAAATGGGATTTCCAGTCCCAACTTTTTGAGAAATCTCCAGACAGATCTCCACAAAGGCTGTACCAGTCTACACTCCCACCAGCAGTGCAGGAGAGTTCCTTTTTCCCCACAGCCTCTCCAGCATTTGTTGTCGGTTTTCTTGATCCTGGCCATTCTTTCAGGAGTGAGATGGTATCTCAGTGTGGTTTTAATTTGCATTTCTCTAATGACCAATGATGATGAGCATTTTTTCATGTATTTATTTGCCATTTGCATTTCTTCATCTGAGAATTGCATATTCATCTCAGATGCCCATTTTTGGATTGGATCTTTGAATTTCGGAGGTCTGAGTTTCTTTAATTCTTTGTATGTTTTAGACAAGAGGCCCTTGTCTGAGAGAGAGTTCACTAAAATCTTTTCCCAGTTTGTGGGTTTTCTTTTCACTATGCTGGAGATTTCTTTTGACATGCAGAAACTTTTTAATAAGAAGTGGTCCCAGTTATTGATTCTGGGAAGTATTTCCCGTGCGGTTTGAGTCCTGTTCATGAATTCTTTACCTACTCCTATGTCTCCAAGGTTTCTACCTATTTTGTCTTCCAATAGATTTAGTGTTTCTGTTTTAATATTCAGATCTTTGACTCATTTAGATTTTAATTTAGTACATGGTGATAGACATGGGTCTAGCTTTAGTTTTCGGCAAATGGAGAGCCAGTTTTTCCAGCACCATTTATTAAAGAGACTGTCGTTCTTCCAGTGAACCTGCTTGGCTCCTTTATCAAAAATAAGGTGGTTGAGTGTGTTCGTAGTTGTGGTTGTATCTTCTAATCTATTCCACTGATCTTCAGCTCTGTTTTGATTCCAATACCATGTTGATTTTACTACTGTTGCTTTGTAGTATAACTTCAAGTCAGGGATTGTGATGCCTCCTGCTTTGTCTTTGCTGCTTAGAATTGCCTTTGCGATTCTAGGTCTCTTCTGGTTCCAGATGAAATTTAGGAGTGATTTCTCTAGATCTATAAGGTATGTTGATGGTATTTCTATTGGGATTGCATTGAATCTGTATAAGAGTTTTGGGAGAATGGCCATTTTCACAATGTTTGTTCTTCCTATCCATGAGCAAGGGATGTCTTTCCATTTTCTGAGATCATCTTCAATTTCCTTTTTCAGTGTATTATAATTTTCACTGTATAAGTCTTTCACTTCTTTCGTAAGAGTAATTCCTAAATATTTCATTTTTTTGCTTGCTAATGTGAATAGTCCAGTTTCTCTTATTTCCCTCTCTGTAATTTTGTTGTTCGTGTATAGGAATGCTATTGATTTCTGAGTATTGATTTTGTATCCAGCCACATTACTGAATTTATTTATTGTATCTAAGAGTATTTCAATGGAGTTTAGGGGGTCTTCTATGTAGAGTATCATGTCATCTGCAAACAATGATAATTTAACTTCTTCTTTTCCTATCTTTACCCCTTTTATTTCTCTTTCTTACCTAATTGCTCTGGCTAGTACTTCCAGTACTATATTAAATAGGAGTGGTGATAAAGGACATCCTTGTCTTGTACCCTATTTTAAAGTAAAGGCTTTCAATTTTTGGCCATTTAGTATGATGCTGGCTGTTGGTTTGTCATAAATGGCCTTTATTATATTGAGGTAAAGACCATTTATTCCAATTTTCTGTAAAGTTCTTATCATGAATAAGTGTTGGACCTTATCGAAGGCTTTTTCTGCATCTATAGAGATGATCATGTGATTCTTATTTTTGGCTTTATTGATATGGTGGATTACATTTATTGATTTGCGTATGTTGAACCATCCTTGCATTCCTGGGATGAATCCCACCTGGTCATGGTGTATAATCTTCTTGATGATTTGCTGGATCCTATTTGCCAATATTTTATTGAGGATTTTTGCATCTGTGTTCATTAGGGAGATGGGTCTATAGTTCTCTTTTATAGTTGGGTCTTTCTCAGGTTTTGGTACTAGAGTAATATTTGCTTCCAGGAATGACTTAGGAAGGATTGCTTCCCTTTCAATTTCATTGAATAGTTTGAGGAGTGTCAGCATTAGGTCTTCTTTATATTTCTTGTAGAATTCTGCAGTGAATCCATCTGGGCCTGGGCTCTTCTTGGTGGGCAAGGACCCAATTACATTCTCAATTTCATTAGCAGAGATTGGGTTATTCAACAGTTTTATATCCTCTTGATCTAGCTTTGGTACTTCATATGCTTCTAAGAATCTGTCTATTTCTTCTGTGTTATCAAACTTTTGAGAGTAGAGGTTTTCGAAATAGGTGTTGATGATCCTCTGTATTTCTATTGGGTCTGTAGTGATTTCTCCTTTTTCATTTCTTATTGCATGAATTTGAGCTTTTTCTTCCCTTTTTTTAATAAGGTTGGCTAGGGGCTTATCGATTTTATTTATTCTTTCAAAGAACCAACTCTTTGATTCGTTGATTCTTTGGATTGTTTTCTTAGTCTCTATTGCATTGATTTCTGCTCTGATTTTTATAATTTCCTTGCTTCTTTTGGCTTTGGGCTTGACTTGCTCTTCTTTTTCTAGCTGTTTGAGGTGTAGCATCAAGTTATTTATTTGTATTCGTTCTGTTTTCCTGATGTGGGAACTCAGTGCAATAAATTTTCCGCTCAGAACGGCTTTCATTGCATCCCACAGATTCCGGTAAGTTGTATCTGCATTTTCATTTTCTTTTAGGTATTGTTTAATTTCTTCTTTAATTTCTTCTGTGACCCACTGATTACTCAAGAGTGTGTTATTTAGTCTCCATGTGTTTGCGGAATTTTTGCAGTATCCTTTGTCATTAATTTCTAATTTCAGAGCGCTATGATCCGATAATATGCAAGGGATGATTTCAACTCTTTTGCATTTGCTTAAATATGTTCTGTGAGCTAATATATGGTCTATTTTAGAAAATGATCCATGTACTGCTGAGAAGAATGTGTATTCTGATGTTGTTGGGTGGAACATTCTGTATATGTCTATCAAACCCATTTGTTCACAGGTGTGATTCAGTTCTGTTATTTCTTTGCTCATTTTCTGTCTGGTTGATCTGTCCCTTGGTGTCAGTGGTGTATTAAGGTCTCCTGTTACAATTGTGTTACTGATAATTTGAGTTTTCATTTCTGTTAATAATTGTTTTATATAACTGGGTGCTCTGGAGTTTGGTGCGTATATATTTAAGATAGTTATCTCTTCCTCTTGGAGTTTTCTCCTTACGAGTATGTAGTGACCTTCTTTGTCCTTTATGGTCATTGTTGGTTTAAAGTTCACGTTGTCTGCAAACAGAATGGCTACTCCTGCCTTTTTTTGGATTCCTGCTGCATGAAGAATTGTTTTCCATCCTTTGACTTTCAGTCTGTGAGTATCTTTCTGGGTTAGATGGGTTTCCTGTAAACAGCATATGGTTGGATTTTGTTTCTTGATCCATTCTGCTAGTCTGTTTCTTTTGATTGGTGCATTCAGACCATTTACATTAATGGTTATTACTGTTAAGTGCTGGTTAATTGTAGGAATGTTATCTCTCTGCTGTTGCATCTTTATCTTTCGGTTCTGTTTAATTATTTGCTTTGCTTAGTGGTTTTTTCCTTTGTATATCTAAACTGTCTTTCAATATTTTTTGCAGGGTTGGTTTGGTGTTCATGAAGTTCTTCAGCTGTTCTTTGTCATGGAAGTATCATATTGCATCTATTTTGAATGATAGTTTTGCAGGATATATCAGTCTTGGTTGGAAATCATTTTGCTTTAGGATCTGGAATACTTCACTCCATGCTCTTCTTGACTTTATCGTTTGTGCTGAGAAGTCTGCTGTGATTCTGATAGGTTTTCCTTTATAAGTGATTTGTCTTTTCTCTCTGACAGCTTTTAATAATCTATTCTTGTGTTGGATTTCTGGGATGGTGACTATTATATGTCTGGGTGTAGTTTTATTTTGGTTATGACTGTTTGGAGTTCTATATGCTTCACTGATCCTGATGTCAGTTTCTGATCTCATGCTTGGGAAATTTTCAGCTATTACTTCTCTAAATATTCTCCTGACATCCTTCATGTTGTCTCCCTCTCTTTGATTAATCCCTATCATTCTTATGTTATTCTTCTTTGCATTGTCTTGCAGTTGTTGAATTGTTGTTTCCTGGTTCCTTGTTATTTTCAAAAGATCTTTCCTTTCCTGTTCACTAGCTGCAATCCTGTCTTCAAGGTCTGAAATTCTACCTTCACTTTCATTAAGGCGGTTTTTACAACTTTCAGTGGAGTTTTTTATTTCCTGTATATCTCTGTGCATCTGCATTATGTATTCTGTTTGTTTCTTATATTGCTCGTCTAGGGATTCTATCTTTTTGTTTAGTTCCTCCAATTTTTTATCTGTGTTTTCTTTAGATATATTTAGAATCTCTTTCATTTCTTTTATCATTTCTTCTTTTATCTGGGAGATTATTTCGAGTTTGAATTTCTTTAAAGCTTCCTGGAGTTGCTTGTCAATTTCAGTGGCTATTGTGTCCGATATATGAGGTGGATGGGATATATTTTCTTCTATATACATCGCTCCTAGGGTTTCTTGAGATGGGCTGGAGGTTTGAGGTTGTAATTTGGTCTTTAGTGTTGTCATTTTCCTATATTTCTGTGTTTCAAGTGTTATTTGAAAGCTTCCTCAGGATCTGTTGAAAATCCCCTACTATGTTTGGAGCTACTGGGACTCTGGCGCCGCGCTACTCCAAGCCATTAGGCCTACAGAACCAGTGGCCCTCCTCTGCCTGCTCAGAACTCCACAGTTCCAGACAAGCTGGGCCTCAGGGACACTGTGCGCCCACCTGCCCCTTGGAAGCTCCACAGTTCTTCAATCGCAGCCGGGTTAGGGTACTCACCACAGGCCACAGTGCTTTAGGAACCTGTGGACCCTCACTGGTTGCAGAGATATCCACAGTCCTCCAGACACGCAGAGAGGCCGGTGAGGGCACCCCAGATCTGCCCAGCTCCTCCTCTGCAGACCTATGGCCAGGCGCGGCAGCTAAACAGGCTGGGCTAGGCTGGTAGTGTGGGCCAGCCCACCTATCGGGAGCTCAGCAGGTCTCCAAATGAAGCCGGGAATGGGGAGGCTGATGTGGAAGCCTCAAACCCACCTTTCTCCTTCACTGCACCTGGAAGCCTGAGGGAACTCCAGCAGTCTGGGCGCAGAAATCCAGAGTCCTCCAGACACGCAGAGAGGCCAGTGAGGGCACCCCAGTTCTGCCCAGCTCCTCCTCTGCAGACCTATGGCCAGGCGCGGCAGCTAAACAGGCTGGGCTAGGCTGGTAGTGTGGGCCAGCCCACCTATCGGGAGCTCAGCAGGTCTCCAAATGAAGCCGGGAATGGGGAGGCTGATGTGGAAGCCTCAAACCCACCTCTCTCCTTCACTGCACCTGGAAGCCTGAGGGAACTCCAGCAGTCTGGGCGCAGAAATCCAGAGTCCTCCAGACACGCAGAGAGGCCAGTGAGGGCACCCCAGATCTGCCCAGCTCCTCCTCTGCAGACCTATGGCCAGGCGCGGCAGCTAAACAGGCTGGGCTAGGCTGGTAGTGTGGGCCAGCCCACCTATCGGGAGCTCAGCAGGTCTCCAAATGAAGCCGGGAATGGGGAGGCTGATGTGGAAGCCTCAAACCCACCTCTCCCCTTCACTGCACCTGGAAGCCTGAGGGAACTCCAGCAGACTGGGCGCAGAAATCCAGAGTCCTCCAGACATGCAGAGAGGCCAGTCTCTGTTTGTTTCTTATATTGTTCATCCAGGGTTCTATCTTTTTGCTTAGTTCCTCCAAGTTTTTAATTATGTCTTCTTTAGATATGTTCAGCATCTCCTTAATTTCTTTTATCATTTATTCTTTTATCTGGGAAATTATTTCTAGTTTGAATTCCTTTAAAGCTTCCCAGAGTTGTTTCTTTATTTTGGTTGCTATTATTTCAGATATTTCAGGCATATGGCATGTATTTTCTTCTATGTTCAAGGCTCCTAGGCTTTCTTGGGATGGGCTGGATGTTTGAGATTGCATTTTGGTCTTTTGTTTTGTCATTTTCCTATATTCCATGTTTCAAGTGTTGTTCCAAAGCTTCCCCTGGGTGTGTTGGAATTTGTCTCCTATGTCCTGGGCTCCTGGGACTCTTCAGGTAGCCTAGCTCCCTCCTTGGGCAGCAAGGCCCCTGGATTAAAAGAAGGTTGCCAGGTCCCTGTCATGTAGGCCTAAAGTCTCCTCAAGCTGCACAGCTTGCCCCTCTGGCAGCAAAGCTCCACTGATGGAAAGAAGGCCATCCAGCATGGTCCAGGCAAGCTCAAATCCCGCTAAGCCAAATCTAGTGTGGCCACAAGCCCAGTGGGCTCCTAACCCCCCACAGCAAGGATCTCATACTCTCCTGGGGGTTGGATGTTGTGTAGCCATCCACCTCCTTTGATGTCAAAGCTCCCTGGGCTCATAGAGGGCCACCCCTGTGGCTGAGGTAGATCTCAAACCACTTTAGCCGTGCTGCACCCTCCTCCAAGCGGTGGCAGTAGTGCTGCTGCTCTCTAGGCCTAAAGAAGGTCAGAGGTAAGGCCAGAGCAAGTTCCTGTGGCTGGGCCCATCTCTCTCCTCCTGGTGGGGCAGCTGTGGTGTCAGTGCAGCCATGTTTACAGCAAGACAATTTGTAATAGCTAAGTCTTGGAAACAACTAAGTACCCATCAACTGAGGAATGGATGAAAAGATGTGTCATTTTTTACAATGGAGTACTACTCAGCTACAAATCAGGATCACATTGAGGCTTTTTTAGGCAAATGGATGTGATGAGATCATACTCATAAGTGAAATAAATCAAACACATGTGCATAAATATCATATTGTCTCCCTAGTGTAAAAAACCTGAAAGACACTTCTGGGAGAACATGGTGGACAAATATCAGCAACCACAGAGGGTCTCTGAGATTACCAGTTTAGAATCCAGGAGCGGTGCTGTGTGAGGAGTCCTATGTGAGGGCAGATGTACTCTGCCAACCCAGGAACAAACTAAGCTGAGAGAAACCAACTGGAAATGCAATCCTGATACTATAACAGGAACAGATAAAATCTCAGTGTGGAAGCTGGATCCCGCACCATTGGAAGCCATGATTTGAATTTCCTGCTACCGATACTGTGTCCCAATCCACACGGCAGGGAGAGAGATGTGCAAAAGCTCTGAGAGCTCGAATCAGCGAACCAAACGGTGTTGAGAGCAGGACTGGCAGGGAGCCCTGCATCGATCTGCAGTGATTGAGAGAAATGGGGACTCTAGGAGGCTCCAAACAGGACATTCTGGGAATGAGCAGACTAGCCAGAACAGGGCCCTGCAGTGACTTTAGTCGCATATTCCCCTCTCAAGCAGGAGTGCTGGGGAGCGCTTGGCCTGGTGATGCCGCAGACTAAGATCCAGTAGGCTAGCCCAAATCGGGTCCCTGCACCTGGTGGTGCACCCTAGCAGTGAAGCATTCAGTAGGTTGACCTGGAGGGGCGGGCCCAGAGGGGGCTGCCCAGGTCTGTGTCTCCCTGGTGCACTGCAGTGGCGGGAACACCTAGCTGGCAGATTCAAACAAACTATAACAGACAAAGAGAAAAAAAACTGGGCCTCCTGCATACGCTTGTATGGAAGGAACAAAAAGTATGGGAAAAGGGAACAAGAAGAAAGGGTCCTCAGTCCCCAATCCTGGGAACACTGATGCAGGAAAGCTAAATGCAAAAGAGAATGAAGACAGAAAACATGCAATATCAAACATGGCACTTATAGACATAAAGCGGTATCTCCAGAGCCTCGTGGAGGAGTTCAAAAATGAAGTATTTAATGAAATAAAGCAAGAAATAAGTAGAATAGTTAGAGAAATGCTAAGCACCACCCAAGAAAAAACAGATGGTGGAATGGAAGAACAGAAAAAAAGGGGAGAATTCTTTGATGGAGAAAATAGAGAAAACATAGAATACGTGAAGCAGGTTCAAAGAGATTACCAGGAAACTAAGAACTCTATTGAAAAGCTGGCATAACAGCTTGAAAGAAACTAAGGATAGATTAGCAGAACTGGAGGACAGATTGTAAGGTGGGAACATGAAATGAAAAATTTCTTAAAAATAACAAGAAAACAAACAGCAATAATACAAAGACTAGAAGATGATAAGAGGATCTATAACTTAAGAGATCTATAACATAAAAGAAGAAGTAGGGCCTCAAACAAATGAACTACAAAAGCTATTCACAGAAATAATCCAAGAGAATTTCCCTAATTTGGCAAAAGGTAAAGATACTCAGATTTATGAGGCATACAGGACCCTAGCCACCTACAACCCAAACAGAGCTACACCCAGGCATATAATAATCAAAATTCTAGAAATCCAATATAAGAACAGAATATTAAAAGCCCTCAAAGACAAGAAACAGATCACTTACAAGGGAACACCCATCAAAATTACAGCAGACTTCTTGGCACAAACCATCATATCACAAAGAGTGTGGGTGGAAATAAATCAAGCTTTGAAAGATAATAACCTCCAGCCAAGACTGATATATCCTGCACAACTGTCCCTAGAAATTGATGGAAAAACAAGGTGCTTCCAGGATAAAGAGGAACTAGGGAAATTTGCAACCACCAATTCACCTCTACAGAGATTACTGCAGGATATTCTAAAAATGAAAAATACCAAGATTCCAGAGACCGTGGCAGAGTGACCACAATGAATGGAGCAGAAAGGGAAATGAAAAGGACAAACTGACAACTAATGACAGAAAAAGAGCTCAACAGAAATGAGGCAGAGAAGGTTGAATGTTAGGAACAGCCATTTTGGAGAAAACAAGACATCATAATAGGTAGTGATGATTTAATATCCTCTTGTTTTGAAGTCCCATCAAGCTTTTGTTCTGTCTCCATCGGTTTTAATGTGTTGTATCTTATTGGATTTTATTATATGTAATAGTATAAACAAAAAATTTTATAGACAAGGAGATTACACAGAAACCATTGTTTATTTTCTGTTAGTTGATTCTAAATATCCTGTAATACTGTCATTCTCTTGAATGGTTTTACATTGTCTTGATACGTTTGATGCTACAGTATACGAAGTTATACCAAAGATTTTAAGGGAAGAGACACTATAGTAACTACTATTATGTCAAGATTATCTTGTGGTGAAACACTATTTTGCTTAAATGGCTACATTTTGACCTGCACTGTTTTGTTGTTATGCCCTCTTTTTTATCTCAATCCCCTTTTTATTATCTACTTTTTCATTTTTTTCCTTTTAATTAAGGAAAAAATAAATAAAAAATAGCAGAATATAGTATAGTAACCTACTTTGATTTCCTATTAACTTGACTTGAAACTCTGTATTGCTCTCACCATCTTGTTTTGACTGATTTTCCTCTATTCTGTTATGCTTGATACTACCAAGTTTGAAAGTATAGGCAACTATGAAGACAATAGGATTCATTGTGATGCCCATTCTGGTTGACTATTATCTTCTTTTGAAGTCCTCTAATGTCTCCAATATTTTGGTTTTATTGATCTTATTCTTTATTGTTTTGTTCAGTTTTATTATAACTGATGATTTAGGCAATTCTTCTTAAGAGCAAGAGGCAGTATGGTAACCATTGCTGATCACCTTGTATTTTGTTTTTACATTATCTATTATTTCCATCCTTTTGATTTGACTGACTCTGTCTGGTATGTCACATTTGGTTTTACTTTCTTCAAAAAAAAAGTAATAAGAACTATGGGAGTAATAAAACCCAAAATGTGTAATTGTCATTGTACAAAAGGAAGGAAAAGAAAGTTCTCTAAAAGATATACCTGCATATATATTTAAGTGTATAAGATAGATAACCATATTACTGAGTTTTGTTGGATCATTGAACAAAACTGTTTGCAGCCTCACTGTTTGAAAGTCCCCTCTATATGCTTTAATTTTTAATTTCGACAACTATTTATAAGATGACAATATGTAATTAACGAGTGATTTCCTACTGTTTATTTTTTCTGAAAGTCTGTATAACTTGTACCCTTTTTCTGTTTTTTTTTCTTTTTTCTCCTTAAATAAAGTTTTGAAAAAAGACCTGAAAGAATAAATAAGAAACAAAAATCTTTAATAAATTTTGTGAAAGGGTAAGAAACTGCTCAAAGGGGAAAATTAGGAAAAAGGACAAAAGAAAGAAGAGAAAATAAAAAAGACATAAATTTATATATATATACTTAAAATAGCTAAGATGATTCAACTAATTCTATTAGCTCTTGGAACAAAATAGTTAGCTTTCATAGGATTAAAACAATTTTGCATGTTTATATCTCGTAATCTGAGTAAATCTTTTGATGATAACTATGCAAAATAACAACCTTTGTTATTGTCTTACCACCTTGTTTTGAAAACCTATATTGTCACTGCTTTGGGCTCTTTGGTATTGTCATTTATTTGTGTCTTTGTTTTTGTTGCTGTATTTTGTTTGTTTGTTTGTTTTCCCCTCAAGTACACAAAGGATACGTGTATATGTATATGCTTATATATGCCTTGAATTTCTCCTAAACAGTTTATGAGTTATTTTATTACATATGATAGTAAGAACAGCTGCTTCGAAGAAGATAAGACACTGTGGTAACTATTGCTGATTTCCTATCATCTTGTTTGGAAGTCTTAAAATGCTTTTGATCTCTGTTTTGATTAGTTTTAGTCTGTTTTCTATTATTTCATTTTAATAAGTGTGAAGCTATCAACAGCTATTTTGTAGAAAACAATAGACCATTGTTGATTTCCTATTGCCTGGTTTTGAAGGCCCAGAATGCTTTCATTCTTTTGTTTTGAATGGTTTTATACTATTATGTTTTGTTTGAATATATTGTCTGTGAAAGTATAGATGACTATTTGAAAGAAAACAAGAGACACAATGACATGTTTTGAAGCTCTGTGTTGCTTTCATTGTTCTTATCTGATACACTTTGTTTTCTCTTGTTTTGCTTTGGTTTTGATTGGTTTGTTTGATTCTCTTTAAAATAAAAAACAAAGATAACCTCAGACATATAGGAAAATGGATGCAACTGAAGATCATACTCACCAGGGTAATAAATTAAATCCTAAATTGTCTTGTTCCTGTGAGAAACTGAAAGAATAAATAAGATTCAAAATTGAAAATGGGTATTGTGAATAGTGAAAAACCTGTAGAAAAGAAAATTAAAACCATCATGAGAGAACAGAGAAAGGAAGGAAAGGAAAAAATAAAATTATATATATATATATATATATATATATATATATATAAAACAAGATAGCTACAAAGCTAGTTTCTCATAGTTCATTGAAAAGAAACCTTTGTGAAAACACTGCTTTGGACAATATTTCATTATATCTATATCTTGTACTGTAAAGAGCTATTGTGAATACAACTGTATATAATGTACTAATTATTGTTACTCTCCTACTTGCCTGTTTTGAAACTGTTTATTGCTATTTTTGTTTATTTCTCTTTAAAATAAAAAATCTCATACATTCATTAATATAAAGAATTTTATTGCAACTATGATTTCATTAGTATTTTATGGTTGGTTGCTTTGATACACATAATCATATCTTTCAGAAGATTTTAGCTGGACCTCATGATTATACAGGAATATCACTGTTTTCATAAAATAATCTTACTCTGCACGTTTGTTGAGTTTCTGTAGTAACTCTGAATCTGTGTTGATTGATTAGGTTACTTGTAAAGGTCTCTGTAAATAAGAACATTGCAGTGAAGTGGCTTAGTAGATTATACAGTATTGTATCTGCTTCAATAGGAATGTGTTTCAGTTCGTGTTTCTATAAAATAAAGGACACTAGAGAAAGATTCGGGTCAGATAGTTTATCTGGAAGGCTATACTAGGAAATGAAGATCAGAAATAGTGCAAAGAAGGAAATTCTAACATGCCACAAGAATTGCTAAATTTGCCTCTTCAGGTAACAGCGGCTCAGTCTCTTTAGACAGCAAAAATAAATGCATCCTATGACTGTCATAAAAATGTAAATCTAGGACTTTTTGCCTTTGTTCCTTTCAAAAGGGTTCTTTTGAAGCATTAACCCCAGCATTTCCAGTCTCCTTCTGCACCCAAGCTGAGATTCTTTCCACTGTGAAGAAACCTGGGAGCATAACATGGAGACACACATGGCACAGGCGTGATGTGAGTGCTCTCAGGATGATCTCAGCTCATGTCTTCAGCTAAAAGTGGAGGCACCCAGCACATGACAGAGTATCAAGTGCCCCATGTAGAACATTCCTCTCACTTCTCAGATCTATCTGAGTTTACTTTAAGAACATTCAGGACCCTTTAAAGAAGATGCCAGTTGCAATCTCTAGAAAACACAGCAGAACTAGTGCAACTAGTTACTCCTGGGTTTTTCTGGCCACCAACTAAGAAAAAACCAGGTACTTCTACTCTTTAGTTTAAATTTGTGTAGTGGCGAGTAATGTTGAATATTTCAAGTTTTGTCCTCCTTCAACACCTGTTGCAACTTCTCTTTGCTGTCCTCCTTCTTTTTCCTCTTTAATGAAGGGTCTTCATTTCACTAACCAACTTTGGATTGGGTCTAATTTGCTCATGTTTTTATGTAGTCTAGATATTAGTCCCCTGTATATGGAATAAATGGCAAAAGTATTTCCCACCATGTATACTGTCTTTTTATTCAGTTGATTGCTTCCTTTGCTGTGTAGAAACAGATAAATTATGATAAAGACAAAGGAGAAAGGAGGCTTCTGAGGCTGATGCAAAACCATTTGCTTCTAAGACTGATACTGAGAAGCCCTTTGGGGGCATTCAGTCATCCCAAAGGTATAAGCTCCCTGATGTCTCTGAGAAGATGGCAGACTTCTATAAGGTAGAGATAAGTGACCAAGAAAGGGAGAAAACTAAGGGTAGGAAAGAATCTGAGTGTGATGTTGAACCCAAATTTATATCTAATGTCATAGCTGGTGTAAATTAAAGCCAGGAGAAGGGGAAGTCAGGCAATTGGGAAAGGCTGGTGTATGCAGGGAAGAAAAAGCAGAACAAAGCGGAAGAGCTTGGGAGGAGACTGTCTTTCACAGAGGGATTTAAAAAGGAAGAGTGAGGAGAGGCCTAGAGAGCCAAAAGCGGGCACAGGGGATTTGTTCTGGAGAAAAGTATTTGAGAGACTTCTTACAAAGCAACTCAAGAGAAAAACTCATCAACTTCCCACAGGAAGACTTTTGAGAGCCGTGAAAAGCTGGGAGACAAAGGAGAATTTTCCTCAAGAAAGTCCGTTTTCCATTACTAGAGAGGCCCAGGTCAATATTTGGAAGGACTCATTCAACAAGGACCTCACATGAACCAGTGGCTTATTGGCCAAGGAACACAAGCTTTGTTGTTATCAAGTTTTAGCAACAAAAAGGAACAGGAGTTTCATTTCATTTTCCAGCACATACAGTCAGCTCAGTCTCAGTGTAGCCCTTCAGAATTATTTGCTCAGCATATAGTGACCATCATTCATTCACCATGTTAAAGAACATCACTGGATCCTCTAGAATGACACTTCATGGATATTTTACTAAATACCTAAAGGGGAGCTGAACAGGAGGCAGCTAAAAATAAGAAAAGCTCAGAGATACACAAAACAATAGATATTTCCCCCACTACATTCAGAAAACATGGTTTGGCTCATGACAAAATGAAAAGTCCTTAGGAACATAAACATAAGGCTGAGGGAAAATACAAAGGTGATCCTGTTGATCTCTGCCTTAATACTGACTGTCATAAAAAATAAGGAATCTTATTTTTTTAAGGGATCTTAAATAAAGTAAATCAAGAGACTCAATAATTCCCATGATGTAAGCCATTCAGGGAAAGGTCAACTGAGAAAGCAGAGAAAACGCATAAAGAATCAAAGAAGCAGAAGAAGCATAGGAGAGCACAAGACCAGTCAAGCTTCCTCTTCCTCTTCCTGTTCTTCCTCTTCCTCTTCCTCTGCCTCTCAGTCATGTCAGTACTACAAAAGTGAAGAGTATTGTGAAGAGACAGAGGAGAGAGAAGAAGCTTTCAATTTTGAGCCAGAGAAAGAGGCTAGGGTAGAGACCACTACTCTGGTAGCAATGACAGAACTAACAATGATCTTCAAAGAACAAACTTGGAAGAGGAATGGGATCCGGAATCCATGCCCAGAAGCAAAGTAGTACTTGCATGATGACCCAGAAATTAAAGGCAGTGATAAGTGGGTGAGCCAGCGCTGGGACCAAGGAGCCTTCCCCATGGTAAGTGCCAGTTCATGTTCTGGAAATCAAGTACCAGCCTCAAATGGGCCCACAAGTTCAGTGGGGAAGAAGGGGAGATTGAAGATGATAAGATTGGAAAGAGGACGTATTTATAACTTTGTTTTCCTTCCACTCAGTAGGGGCCACGCTGGTCCAGGGGAAAGAGACACTGGGAAGGTGGCTGGTGAGGAGCTGAACAGGGTGTCCTCAAGAAGATTCTGAACATCCCACCCCACCAGCCATGCAGAAGCCTACTACAGTGGAAAGTGTTCCTGGGCTGTGTCCCACTGGATAGAGGAGGCCACCATAGAACCTGGGGTCAGGCCAGCTCTCAGCAGAGCAGGACATGTTGGGCTCTAGCTGTGTTCCTCATTTCTTATTGGTGTATGGGGTGGGGCTTAGGGTAAGAGAGAGAGCGCGATGCTTGATTTTGGTTTGCTCACAATTAGAAATCAATAGTTTTGCTTTTAATTTTCATGTCATTTGGAGCTAAGAGGACTAATTGGATTTTCAGTCTCTTCTAACCTAACTTGATCATCAAAGGCCCCTTTTTAAAGGTGTATGTAATAAGGGAAGAAAGATTTAATTTGTGCAACTTTAATTCTTAAAAGAGAAAGCAAAGCATGTGAATAAACATTGAAATGTTCACCACAGTTTGGGACCAAACCGCTTGGATCTTTGTGCAATCCGCTTTTGTACAGCAAGCAGAAGTTTAAGGCCTTTCTGACCACCCCGTGGTCCCCTCTTCTGTGCATCTCTGTGTCACACAGACTTGCTCCTAAGCACTTTCGGTGCACTCTGCGCTTGCATTTGCTGGGTTGGGCCTGCCATTCTCTCGCAGCATCGCCAGTGTCCCAAACTTTCTTGTGTTGCTGATCCTCTGCAAAAGCAGTGGAAACTGGAGGGCACTTTCTGGTTGGTTTTCTAAGATTTTTCTGAATTCTCCTATCTTAACAAGTATAAAATGAGAAAAAAATGTAACATTTTTTGTTAATCTTTTTGTAAATTGAAAGCAACACCATAATCAACTGCAAAACACTTATGGCTGGGTGTTTCTTGGGATTATACACATTTTTGAATAATATTTATCTTTTTAATATTAAGTTTATATTGAAATGTTCTATGATGCTTGGGGGGAAACATCCTCTTTTGCTTGCCTCCCTAGGAGGCTGTCGTGAGCAGCTGAATCATATGGCATTTGTGCATATGTGCTATTTAGATTGTACCCATTTCTCTTCCCCCAACCATTGCTTCTTGTATTGTTGTGCTTTCCCCTTACTTTGCTACATTTCTTTAGTTAAGTTGATTTTATTTGAATGATTCATGTTTAGGGGAGCAAAAACTCTTCAAATTTTTTTAACTCCTCCTGCAAACAAAAACAATAAATGAAAAAAAGAAAAAGAGAGACAAAGAACAGTAGAACACAGATTCATGGACCATTCAAACTGGAGAATTAGTAGGCCACCTATTCATTTGAAAGGTGTGGAAAATAATATCAAAGATATTAGTGTTTTTACAAAGCTTTCTAGAATTCCATTTTAATTTTTCATTTCAACACATTAGATTGCTGCCCGTGATTATGACTTAATGAAGACTGTATAATACTTTTAGTGTTTCATTTGAGATCTTCCCATACTTCAAATAACTCAGCTTTTGATAAATAGTTCCATTAAAAGTAGTTTCTGCTGACAACAGTGTAATGGAAAGTGACAGAAAACAGAAGTAGACATTTGGACTCTGGAAATAAATCATGATTTTTTAATATGAAAGTAATTCACAGTAATATGAAGGGGAATTTAAAAATGTTTTTTAAGGAATAATAATTTTAAGAACACCATCGTGAAGAAGATAATTGTTACAAGAGCCAAAACTACATGATTCTTCCAAAAGCCCCAAGTAGAGAGATCAATACCCGCCATTGTCAGGAATTCTTCACCAGAACACCTGAAATGCAAGACACAAGGGATATAACTTCATTTTTAGCATATGTTATATCTTAATCTGAATCATCAATATTCCTTTGATAAAGAATCCTATAGGTTCTCCAAATATTAATAGTTATCACTTCAATTTATAGTAGTTGAGAGTCAGTGAGGAGTAATTAACATTTGCTAGATACTATCTAGACATCTAATTGCTAAACAGTGCAGAGAGGAGATATAATGCACATTTAAAGAATGAATGGGATTAGGTTTAAGAAAGTTGGCCACAGTTATAGAGTGTAGCTATTTTTCTAGCCTCCTTTGATTAATTTGTTTACAAATCTGTAATACTGTTCTCTTCAAAGGAAATATTTATGAAGTGTTTTTTTTATTGTCTTTTAGTGAGAAACGGTGAGGGTTTATCCTATGACATTCACAGCCCTTGCTAACAAACTCACAGCTCCCTGTCATTCTGATAATCGATCAAAAAAATACATTCAGAAACCAGGTTATGAATCCTAAAAGTGGGACAACAGGGAAGGAATAAGGGTTTTGCTCAGATCACATTCTATCGGATCTTGTGCTAAGACTGCTGAGCAGCAAAGGTTCTCAGCTACAAGGCATTACCAGCAGGCCGAAACATCCAATTCAAATCTTAGGTGGCTGGAGAAGAGCAAGATAAACATTTCCTGCTATGGATTTAAAAGCTTTTGTACTCAAAATGTACATGGGAGCCAGAATTATTGCCTGCTCCCATTCTTCCACATCTCTTGGAACTTGACAGGACTAAAATCATCTGCAGCCTCTTTTCTTTGACCCTGTGGCAGATCCTCCTTCCCTGGTCCCACTTTTTCTACCCACTTCCTCCTGACCAAAAGGTGGGCAGTGAATATTTCCTATAAATTTTCCACATCTGCATCAAATCAAAGGCAATCCTTTGGATAAAGAGAACACTTCCTCATGCGAGCTTTTATACTTAATAATTTATTTTAAAATTTCTTTCAATTCTAAGAATTATTTGTACATTATGTGAATTACAATATGACTTCTCTTCAGTACATTTCAGTTTGAAATGGGTTGTTCTGATAGTTAAGCAATAACATATAGTCTCTGTTTCCCTGTGAGCCCAGCCTGTACGCGATAACAGGAGTTATAGGAAAAGCAACAGCGTATAGACACAACTAGTGCGATTCCCCTCGCCTCAACATTGGAAGACACCAGGAAACAAAACGAAATATTCTCTTCTCACATAAATGTATGTACGATAATCAAATAATAACAACAAACATGGACAAGGAAAGTGTCATTAAAATTTCACAAAAGGATCTTCTAACTTTATGAAAACTGTACCTATATTTTAATATCATTATGCAGAAATGAGACTTACTTCTGTCTGTTGAGATACATGCTCTTTCCTTAGAGGATGAATTTTATAAATATTTACACACAGAGGCACACTCAACTGGGTAGATTGTTATTTCATCAAGTCTTCCAATGCCCCAGGTAAAGAGGGTTGCTAGGATCATAGCTGGATTACATTTACTCCTTGTATGCTGTTGTTGTTCTTTTAGCTCCTGCTATTGCTCAGGAGTCAGAAATGTTAGGGACTCTAAATCCTTGATTCATTATCGAAGCAGCCCATTTCAAACACAAATATCCTCAAAGAAAAAAATTTAAACCAACCATCAAAACAATTTCAAAAGTATAACACAACCATTTGTCTGCCATAAACATAATGTTTACTGCAGAAGAACACAAGAGTTGTGTGGCATATTCACATACATTAGTGCCGACTGATTCACTTACACATGGGATAAGTTAGGTACAGAATGATTTGTTGATAGAAATGTCTTATACCAACTATAAGCCCAAAAGCCTTTATCCATGGCATCAAAGAAAGGAGCAAATCTATCATGACCCTGAACATTGACTTACATTACATAATTGGAACAGCCACTGAACCCTGTTTCACTGTGTCCTGTACAGAAGTTTTGCCCCCAAAATTCATTGTGCTGCAAAGCCTAAAACACAATGGAATATAGAGCAAAGTAAATGCTTGGAAATTTTAAAAATTTTCTAATACATTTAGTTCAATATTCCCATTTTTTTCTTTCTGAAAACACGCTAAGTTTCAGATTCACTGTCCTTGTCGCAGCGAAGGAACTAGGCTTATTTTTCTTGGTACTGAAGTGGTCTAAGGGTTGAAGTGTCAGTTTCAAGTTGCAAAGGAGAACACTGGATACATTAGCTGAGATTGTAGCTCTTCCGTTTTCTCTGTTGAATTATAACCTCAAAATTACTAAATTTCATAACAGTGATGTTCAATGAAAAGTATTGATTTATGGCAACAATTTTTGTTCTTTATTTTTTAAAAACAAGTTGGAATTATGGGAGTGGAAACACACTTACATGAGAAGTTTCATTTAGTTTGTTGAAAAGAAAGTTTTGTGCTTTTAGCTACTTATTTCTTCATTGTAAGAATCTTTTTTTCTATGAATTTTACTGAGTGATGTTTTGGCTATTTTTCTAAGATTAGGATACGCAGTCTATTAACTGTTGTTATTCCCTAGTTATTTTGTTTTACTTTTTTCTTAGAAGTAAGAAGAGTACCCTTAACATTCTATTTATTAGTATTTGTTTATATTACATTACAATTTAAGAAGAAACTATTTTCTTTGTGATTGATAAGTACACTAAAGCAAACGTGCCTATCAGGATTACATGATCTTTGTTCTTGGTGCTTGTTTGAGATGCAAACCATGCAGTCTCCTGTCACCTTCATTTCCTCACGGAATGGAAATAGCAGTATGTTTTCATCAATAGGTCAACTTTTCCTTTACAATCAGATTCACCTCACCTTCTGCCTCTAACAGAGTGGAAAGACTGGGAAAAAACGTTGTGACTCCCTGAACTTGTGGTAATCACTGCAATAAGAATTTCTCTTCCACTGCTTCTTAGATCAGTGGTCAGGAAAACAGGATGATCGGAGCTTATTTTGGTTTTCTCCAGCCCAGGAACGCAGTCATAAAGACAGATAAGCACAATTACCATCATGCCATAATATGGAACATTGATGTATTGAAGCCAAGAGACCCAAGATTCATTGGTTCCCGAAAAACCAGTCACAAGCCAAAATCTCTGCAAAAAAGCAAAAACTATGAATTACAACAGGTTCAGAAATTTCAGGAGGAATTCCAGAAAATGTCTTTCTCAATAATTCCACAATCCTCAGACTAATACAATGAAAACTGGGTCTGCAATATCATATTAGAGAATAATGACGAGAAAGAAATGAAGCATTTATTCAGTATGGATATAATTTTTTTATATGTTTTAGAGCCAAGATTACTTCATTCTCTCAGTATGGAACTAATGAACTTTATGGACCAACCTACTGAGTATTCAACGGATACCATACCCATCTCTTCTAAAAACTGTTAGCAATTCTCGAACAGACCAGAACAATCCTAAGCATCACATAACTCATTCTACTTCCTTACAGAAATAGTATATTACTCACAAAGTTTTGCACTTTTATTTCATACATTTGTGTCAGAAACAGGCTTACCATAACCCAAAATCAAGAAGTGATAAACACCATAATGTAAAATACAGTAGATAATGTGGTCAATTAGCGCATTTAAACTGAAGCAAAAGCACTGTGGCAGGGATCATTCCTGGATTGTTCAAGAGGAACAAGTGGCACTGTGAGGTTCACATAAAAGTTACGCTAACTGGGACAAGTTCTAGTGGGATATGCACAAAAGTCTGTGCTGCTGTTGAGTGTGCCCATGTTTAGACTCCATCCTATTATGAATGTGTTCAAAGCTGCATAGACATCTTTACATAACAATTTGTACAAGCATCGAGTAAAATCAGTGAAACATTTTTATTTATTGAGATTTACTTTCTGTTGACAAAGCATAGTATTTTCCTAATGATATCTACATTAGTAGTTGCCAAATTCAAAGTACAAGCAAAAGATTTTTTCAGGAGCTTATGGCGGTGATGGCAAACTCTTCAGAGTTTTCAAAGATAACAAACAGTCATCTGTGCCATGCTGCTACAGGATCACCACCACTGACATTGTAATTATGTATTATTTGGAGACATGTACTTCTTCTGTAGCAGGAAGGATCTGTGTTTTAAGAGGCAAAATATTTCTGCTTAATTGATGTGATAAGAGAAAACGTTCCACTATTCTTATAACTCACCTATGTGAGTGCAAAATTGAGATATATGGAAGACCAGAACCAGGCCATATTTTTAAAAATGTAAGCAGACATATTGATGTATGAGATCGTTACAAACTCAGAAAGAAAGTGACTGAGTTCTGCTGACTTACAAATTTTCTGGTATTTTAAAATTGTCTTGTTTCAGTGCCTGTTAATATTACATGATGGTGCAGGTCACTTTGGAAAGTTGGTACATGATTAACATACCTTAATCAATTTCAATTCCTTTCTCTTCTGCTCTATCCAACTTGGCTCCTATTCCACTTCAGAAGTATTCTTCATGGCTTCCTGTTCTCTGCTTTATTTTAATTATTTGCTTATTAATTTATGTATTTTATGGTATTCACAAAATAAAAACACATAACTTTTAATTCTTAATTTCATTTAACATGATAATTTCTAGTTCCAGCCATTTTCCTGCAAATGACTCGATTTCATGCTTCTATATGGCTTAGTAGTATTCCATGATGTGTGTGTGTGTGTGTGTGTGTGTGTGTGTGTCTCACATTTTCTTTATCCATTAATCTGTTAATGGGTATGTCATTGCTTAGCAACTGTGAATTCCACATACAAACACAGTTTATGCATATATCTATGTAGTAGGCAGTCCATGATTCTCTCTGGAATATACCCAAGTTATATAGCTATGTTTAATGATATTTCAAATGGTTTAAGAGTTCAGTGGTGATAAATTTATGGAACATGTGTCCTTTGTTTTTCTTTTAAGGAAAAAGGTGTTAATGTATAAGTTGTGTTTTTTTTTTTCTAAACTAAATTTTCAGTAGTTGAATTCAATTGTAGTGTTGGCCTTTCTTGCTAAATAAGTGGGTTTGGGGTTGCCATTGGGTGATCATCTCCAAATGTCTCATCATCATTGGTTTAAACTTTTGAGGAATCTCCATAATGATTGTAGTGGTTTAACTTCCCAATCACAATACACACAATTTCCTTCTCCTCTGCATCCTTGGTTGTAGATTTTCATGCTTGTTTCTGTGTCTTTTTCTATTGCTCTACATTTGAATTTTGTGTCAACAGTATTTTGTTCCACTGCCACCTTCTGCTATACTTTGAAGTCTGATATAATGATACCTGCAATGTTACTGCTTTGGCTCAGGACTGCTTTAACTGTTCTCAGTCTTTTTCTTTGAAATGAAATTCACAATGGCTTTATCTAGTTTGTTGAAGAATATTAGTATTTTGTTGGGGGCTTACAGCCATTTTAATAATTTTCACATATTCCAAGAACAAAGAAGTCTCTCTGTTGTATATTGTTCTCTTTAATTTCTTATTTTCAAGCACTGTAATTCTCACTACAGAAGATTTTCACCTCTTTTGTTAAGTTGATTTCTATGCATTTTAAAATCAAACTTTTGTGAAGAATTGTTTATCTGATTTCTTTCTCAGTGGGTTCATCATTGATATAGAAGAACACCAGCTTATTTTTGGGTATTGGCTTGATATCCAATCACTTTGCCCAACTTATTTATCAGATCTAAAAGACATCTGGTGGAGTTTTTTGGACACTGCATGTGGAGAATCATCATCTGCAAAAAGCAAAGTTTCTACTTCAATTTCCTATTTATATTCTTTTTCTGTCTCTTAACTGGTTTCAAGCTCTACACTGAATCACAGCCATGGGAATACATACTATAGTCCCCTTCAAAACTGTTGGGGAAATTCTTTTAGCTGTGGGTGTGTCATATATGACTTGCCATTCTGAGGTAAAGTACTTTCATACCCATTTGCAGTGGTTTTTAAGGTAAATGAATGAGTATTGGATTTTGTCAAAGGTTTATTCAGTGTGTATTAAAATGATCATATGATTTTTATTTTGGATTCTATCTGTATGAATCGTTATATTTACTCAATTATGCCTGTAGAACAATTCTTGCATTCCTGGGATATATTTAACTTGTCTTTGATGGATGATTTATTTAATATACTCTTAAATTCTGTCAGTGAGGACTTACTTGAGTATTTTTGCACCATGTTCATGAAGGATATTGCTCTATAGTTTCCTTCATTTTTGAGAAGTTATTTTCTCATTTTTGTATTAGGATAATGCTCCTCTCATAAAATGAATATGAGAGAAAACACTTTCCTTCTATTATATGGAAAATTTGGAAGGAGTGTTGGTGTTAATTCATTGATAAAGTTTGATATTATTTATCTACAAAACCATCTGGTCTTAAGCTTTTCCTAATTGGAATTGTTTAATACTATTTTAAGCTTAATCACTTGTTGTTGATATACTTAGATTTTGCCTATATTCTTGGCACAACTTATGTACTTCATATGTGTCTAAGAATATAATCATGTTTTCCAGATTCTACATCTGTGGTGATTAAATTTTGAAAATTGCTTTTAATGATCCTTTAGATTTCAGTCATGTCAGATAATGATTTCAAGTTTTTATTTTTAGTTTCCTTAATTTGGGCTTCTCATTTTTTGGTAATTTTTACAAAAGGTTTATCAATCTTGTTTACCAGTTCAAAGAAATAAATCTTTGGATTCCACATTCTTGTACTTTTTAAGTTTCAATTCCACTGATTTCTTCTATAATCCTTAACTTTTGGTTTCTTCTACTGCATTGATATCTGATCTATTCCTTCTTTTCTAGAAACCTGAGATGCATAATTATGTTATTTATATATCCTTGTTCTATTTTTCTAATTTAGGTACACATGCCTGTAAACATTCCTCCTAAAACTTTCACAGATTCCCATATATAGTATTTCCAGAATAATTTGCTATGAGTAACTTTTAAATTTCTCTAGATTTCTTCAATGATCATTTAAGGGATTATTACTCTATTTCTTATGCTTGTGTTATTCCATTTCTATATATTTTGTCTCTGAGGTTGTGATTTGCTGTTGATTTCTTGTTTTATTTCATAATGATATTATGGGATGCCTGCAATTATTTCAAATGTATCAAGCTTTTTGCTATTCTGTGGTCTAAAATGTGGTCTGTTCTGAAAATGTTATGGAGCATGGTGAAAGAGAGTGTATTCTACTGATGTTGGATAAAAAACAAAATGGTTCGGTCCATTTGATCTACAATATATTTTAATTCTGATGTTTTGTTGCTGCTGGTTTTCTGGTTCACCTATTGTGATAGTAGTACTGAAATCTGCACCTCTGACATTTTATGTCTAATAGTTCCAGATTTTTGCTGTGTTCATATTTTTGGTTGTTATGTCTTCCTGGCATGTTGTTTCCATTACTAGTATTTTGTGCTTTCTTTTCTGACCCCTTTTGGTTTAACATCTACCTTATCAGACATGCGTGTAGCTGCCCCTGCTTCTTTTAAAGTCTCTTTAGAATTTCATTTCCCATGCTTTCACTCTCATTATAGGAAATCTCTGCAGGTGTACTTCCTGTAGGCAACTTTGGATGGACAATGTGTTTTGATTCAGCTTTACATTCTCTTCTTTAACTAAAGAATTAGAATTTTTAACATTGAATGTTACTATTGAAAGCGTTCCTGTCACATTTTTTGCTTGCACTTGATTCTAATTTTTTATTCTTTTATCATTACTTTCATTGAGCTTTCTTCTTCCCTTTTCTCTCCCAATTATTGTGTTCTGGGTTTTATTTAGGATTCCCTTAAGAATTTGCAGAAATGCTAGTTTAGTGGATAAGAATTTGGTCTAGCTTATGTTTATCATGGAAGGTCTGTCTATTTTTCATTTGATTTCACAGATTACATCAATTAGTAACTAGTTCGTAACTAGATTCTTTCAGGTTTTGAAAAAATTCATTGCAATTCCTACTGGACCTTAAATTCTCTTGTGAGAAATGTGCTATTTTGATAGATTTGACCTTTCAAGTGATTTGGAACTTCTCTTAACAGTTTTATTCTTGTTTCTTTGTTCTGAACTTCTGGCATTTTGACGATGGTATGCTGTGTTGAAGTTCTTTTCTGGTTGTTTCTATGTGTGGTTCTTAGTGCCTCCCTTACCTACATATTTCTCTCATTTCCAAGTTTTAGGCAATTTCCTGCTGTAATTTCATTGAATAGATATTTTTAATGCATTATCCTTTACTTCAGCACCTTCTACTAGGCCAGCAGACTTTAAGTTCATTCTTTACATTTATACAGGAATGCAGACATAATTAGATCAGTGTTATTCATTTCGCTTTTTTTCCATTCTTTCTGTGTGTTCTAGCATCCCTAACCTATTTTGCCACCAGATATTTTATCTTCTGATTTACTTTGTCTATTGCTTATACTTCAATGGATCTTCAAATTTTTTTTTGAGATTTTCAGTTCAGAGTTTCTACTTGATTCTAGAAATTCTTTCTTTACTAAAATAATCATTGAGACCCTTCACTATAATCTTTAATTAATTTAATTGCATTGCATGTCTACTTTAACTATTAATTTAGTTTTAATTTATTCATCTGCTTATCTTTATTGATCATTTTAGCCACTTTAATCATTATGCTTATTTTTAATTCTTTACCTGGAATTTCTGCTACTTCCTTATCTATGAAGTTATCTTTTATGGAGTTGTGTATTTATGCAGAGATCTCATTACCTTGTTTTCTCATTTTAGTTTTGTCTCTCTATTGTGTCAGAGAAATTGTAAATGGTTAGTTATTTCTGGGGTCCATGAATCACAAGTTGTAAATGGTTAGTTATTTCTGGGGTCCATGAATCACAAGTATGACTCCTCAAGAAGGTTTCTACCTGTACCTTTCTGAATATTCATAATGTTGTTGGACAGAGTCTGAACATTTTTGGAATTGCCAAAATACAATTAAGATGGAGAATCTTCATTGAAAAGTGCACTCTTTAGTGATCCAAAGAGATCTAATGTGTTGCTGGCAGTGTACTGGTACCCAGGTAACTGACCCTCTTATGTACCTAACAGCTACCATGTGTGATTGTTGGTCAAAGTTGCCTCCTTTTCTCTATGAAGTGGCAATGAGGATCTACAAGTCCACACTGGAGACTAAAAGTTTATTGTCTACTTACCATGGCCCAATCCTGTAGTAGACTTGTAGAAAGTCACCCTGGACAGTAAAGTCTTAACTTCCCTGAAGTTTTAAAAGAATCTTTTTCAAAATAATGATGCAATCAAATGGACTCCCCATGTTACAAACCACTAACTTGTCTGACAAATTAACTTTTAAAAACGAGAGGAGTAAATCCACCAAAAATCACTTCTGTTGTAGCTAACAATCACAATTTCTCTAATGCTTCCATGAAGGAAAGCAGAAAATCTGGCATTTTTATGAATGGAACTGCCAATCATTATTTTTTTTCAGTTTCATATTATGAAGGTATCATAATATGTCACAAGAACTGTCCTTTAAAAAACTAATCAATAAGCACATGTTAAATAAGCTATAGTAATTACATTTGATGCACGACAAGGTTGTATATGAATACTGAGGAAAGCTGCCATTCCGTTATATCCTTATTTTGACATATGACTTCCTAAAATTATTTTAATACATATACAGTATCCTCAAAGAAAGATTTACATGATGGGTGAATGTGTAGGAAGGAACATGGAAAAATCTACTTTTGAAAGATGCACAGTTCCTACTCACCAGCATAAACCAAAAGTAGTTGCTTATAAGAAATATTAGTATGGGCAGTAGCACACTCTGACCTACAGTCACGGCCAGTGTGACAGAATCAACTGAACAAGCCGCCATCAAAAGGGTAAGCACCATAATGAAGAAAGCCTCCACTGTTGGTTTCAATCCTTGGAAAGAAAAGCAGGTGTTAGTCTAGTTACTGCTTTTTTATATTTGAGATTGTTTAGTGTGAAAATAGCATTACAACATTGTGAGAAACTAATATCAGAATGCAAAAAGTAACCAACTAACCAGGTACCCTAGTTCATCAATTTTATTATCTCCTGCATGGAAATGTAAAAACTTATCACAGTTTTGTTTCAAATTTACTTCAATGCACTTTTCCATATAGCACCAATGATTGTATGCATGTACTTATGAGCAACTGCTGATTCCTGAGATGAAGTGCTAGAGCCCACAGAACCCGTCAGAATTCTGCTGCCCTCTCTCACAGGAAACTCATCAGTTACACATTCACTTAGACAGACATTTCCACAGTAATTATTGTTTGCTGTAACTGCTTGAGTATAAAACTGGCATCAAGTTTACTTGACCTCAGAGTAGTTGTGAATCTCCACAAAAGGATAGCAAAGCACCCCACCACTTTTCAATAGAGAATGGGGAGTTTAAGCTTCACAAACTACATTGTAAACAATCATGACTTCTTGTTATAGGTTCAACAGTCTGAAGATTGAGAACAGGTACAGTAACACCAATCAGTACTCAAAATATCTGCGTGATATTCCTAACTTTTATGACATATCTCTTATTAATATAATGAAAGATTTTTGTTTTGTTAGTGGTTATATTACTTATTGTGTTATAAAATAAGTATATCTAGTGTGTTTGCATGCGTGTGTGTGTCTGCAATGAGTCAGTGAACCGTAAATATACTACACAAATGAATGTTTCTCCAACCATGAAATAAGTATTTCCACTGATAAATAATTCCCAAAGTCATCTTCTTTCTCTCATTGGATAGTGAGAGAGAGAATACACGTGTTTATAGAAAATTTTAATCTCTCTTTCTCTTTTCATTTATATATATGTATATACATAAATTTATAATTGAGTATATGTAATATGATAGATGATAGAAAGATAGATAGATAAAGGTTTAGAGATAGAGGTGTCTTGAGATTATACACATAAGTGAAATAAATCAGAATCACAGGTATAAATATAGTATTGTCTCCCTAGTTCGAGTAAATAAGATCCAAAATATACAATGAGTTTTGTGCAAATGAAAGATACAGAAAGCACTCAAGAGGAACAAATAACTGGGTTAGGGAAAAGGAGAAAAGAAAGAAGGGAAAATATTATCTGCGTGTGTGTGTGTGTGTGTGTGTGTGTGTATGTGTATGTGTGTCTGTGTGTGTGTGTACAAAGAGATAAGTAGGCTACTAATCTCCTTTCATAAAAAAGTTTGTGCTTTCATTGATTGTTTATTTTTATGTCTAAATCTTGTCTGAACAATCACTCTAAAGATAACAATATGCTATATACTAACAATATGTTATATAAATGCGATATAGTGTTAATATCCTATTACTTGGTTTTTAAATTTTGTATCATTGTTTTAATTTTTGTTGTTGTTTTATTTTTAAAATAAAAAATTATTAAGTTCCTATCTAAATTTTATTTTTATTTTGTTATATATGTTGGAAGACATAGAAAAACTACAAATAATTATGCAATAAATGTCACAATTTTTTCAAGATAGACTAAAAAATTTAAAAATAATTTCCATATTTGAGTTTGATATACAATAAATGTATCTTAATAAAGTATATTTTGATAAGTAATTTCAAACTTTCAGTTGGAAAATGTCTTGGGAAAAACATCCACACTGCATAGGTATTTTAGAATGTGCATGTTTGATGGTTATAGGGTTCCCTTGTTTTGGGCATGATTTGCAGTTTTGAGAATCATAACTCTACTGACAAAGGGAAATCAGCTTTACCTCACATTCAAGACTAAAGACACAGCCTCTTTGTCTTCTTACTTACTTATCATGAAGTATAGTATGCAAGTGTAGATAAAACTTTGCAACAACCTCCTGGCAAGCAAATCACTTAAAAGTTTTCCAAGGACATAAGATGGCACTCCATAGTATCCACTCACGTACTCATGCCTATAGATGACAAACACATATTGCACATCCTTGACAAGTTAATAAGGCATAAACTAGCAGACAAGATTCTTTCCCTACAGGTTTCTTCTGCTTCATTTATAATATGAGAGCATCCCACATCCTCCATACTCCACTCAACTCTTAATACTCTCAGATGCCAGTACCTCTGACACAGGAGGCTCTCACTGTGACCTTTCTCATTGCAGATCCCTCTTGTCATCCACACTGTCCTCAGAGACTACACTTCTCCTCTGATGCTGCTTCTCTGTAAAGAGCAGAACTTCAAGCGTTAATCTGAATGGAGGTGTGGGCTTTCTGCCTTCTGATTATGAAGGTGCATTATTATTCTTGAAGAGCCCCAATGCAGCTAAGATGTTTCTACAGCTACTCTTATATTTAAATAAAAGACTTCCTCTTTCAGTGATTACACCTGTAATCTACAGAGTTCCATCAGCCAACAAGGCCATAACTTTCCTCTTTCTGACATCTTTCCCTCATAATTCTAAACTCTTCCACTACTATCTTCATTCCTTCCCTTTTTGATGTTACCTATTTTTTGGCAAGTAAGTATGGGCAAATCTCCTCCATCTCTGAAAAACGCAAGAAACAAAATCATCCTTCCTTTTACTATAAAGCTTAGTTCTTGTCTCTTCCCCAAACACCTAAGGTTGAACTTGCTCACATTCTTCGTCACTTTTACTTTCCAACTCCAGTTTGGTGTTAGACCCACCATTTATTCTCATCCAAAGCCTCCTTAAGCCTTTTATCACTGCTTCCTCCACATCATTGACATTTACTGAATAAAATTTAAACTCGCAACTCTTTAACTTGGTATCTGGCACCATAACTGCGCCATTTTTTCCAGGTCCTTGGCCACATTATCTAAATAAGTGTTGATGGCCTCCATAAAATTTAAAATTTCATACTATAAATGACCAGTATTTATAATTGAGAACAATTAAGTAAGGAAAATTTAGAAAATACATATTAACAGTCCTCAGAATGACATTATTAGCCACATACTGGATGCAGTCATTTTGCCCAACATCCTCAGTGACCCTTCCCAAAATATATCCCTACTCACATCAAGAGCTTCTTCTCCCCAAGAAAGAACTGTACTGCAGATAAATAGCTAACACAATGGGAGGCTATCAACACATAAAGCATCCATGACCTGCAGGATAGAGCACAAATGAAAACTTCCCAGTTATTTAAACACACTTAGGTCACTGTTGTACGAAGATTTTTCCGAAAATAATGTAACATCAACTGATCAAAGGGAAAGATCCTATCTACATCCTTGTAGAACTATTGTGATAAAAATAAAGGTGGGATGTCAAAAGGGCAAAGAAACAAACTATTCAAATGCTGTCCATGACCTAAAAGTGAGAACTACAGGAAATATCTTCTCCTTCATCTGAGGATACTGTGTGTTTTTTACAAGGAAAATGTTGAATTTCTAGATTTTGGTGTACCTCCTATATGGATGTTTTCTGTGTGCTTTGAGGACCTGAGGTCTTTACAAACTTTCACCAGTGGTCTGGACATTGCACAGGAATTGGAACTATCAGTGTGTTCACAGGATATTATATTCATGTGAGCTAAAGTTTAAACCCCAAGCTTTTATGGATTTTACGTATAGATAACTATTAAGAAAGCAAAGGGAAAAAAATTACGTTTTCTTTTATTTTCATGTAGACACAAGTCACCTGTTTCTTGACCTACTACTGGCTAAATTTCTGCGTAACACAATGGAATATTACTGAGTCTCAGGAAGAAATAAAATTTAAAGGCAAGTTAAAACTTAGGTCAACCTTAAGGATAATATGCGTAGGGAAATAACACACGCACACACACACACACATGAAAATATTCAGTATATCAGGTTCCTGGAGTATTAAAATTCAGACAGCAGAAAGAATTCTACAAATCAGGAGTTTGGAAAGACTTAAACAAGTAATTAGTGTTCTACTGGACACGGAGATTTTATTGGAAAAAAAACAGTTGTGGATTGGCATTGTGGTGGTGCCAGTTCAAAATGAATGTACTTTATTCTACTGCACTGTACACTTAAAATAGTTAAAACTGTGTTGTGTATAGTATAATACTACATACATACAAGTGTGACAAAAGTAAGCCCTTTTACTCATTTTTTATGCATCAACTCATCTTAGCACAATAAAACAAAGACATATCATACTTGTCGTACACTAAAATTCTGAACAGATATCTATAAGCTTGAACAAAGTGACATTATTTCACAAAATCAAGAGGCAAAATTACTTACCTATTATGAATTTCAGCACAATCATTTTTTGTGACAAGGTAAAAGGCACCCACAAGCAATCCCTTTATAAATGGTATAATGAGCTTTCCAAACAGAAAAAGGAAAAAAAAGGAAAAAGGTTCAATTAGAAGTAAAATTTTAACACGTTATTTACTATTGGGATAGATGACATAAACAAGACTTTAATTGTGCTGGCCAACGTTCCACAGAGAACATAAAGTATACCCTGCTAGACTGATATAGATATACATAGATATATAGGTGTAGATATAAATGTAAGCACCTATAGATAAGGATACATATATAGAAATAGATATAGATATATATACAGAATAGACGTAGATATCTGCACTGAACTTAACACTCTTAGTGTGCTGGCCAAAGATCCTTGGAGAGTATAAAGTACACTCTGTTAGACTCTTCCCTACATTAAACTGAAAATGTATGAGTTGTTTGGGAAGCTGACAGGACAACAGAGGAGATGACCAGAACAGCTAAACTTCCTCCCAGTATTCCACCACACAACACCAGCTCAGGACACAGCTCAGGTGCTGTGCTCATGAATCCTATGAAGCATAAAAGAGCAACACAGGCATCTGGAAGAATCTTTGTGGAAATTATATAGAGTCTACATGACTAGGAGTCGTGTCGTGAACTGACGTGTCAATGTCAGTCTTTGTGCCTGCGGACATGCACAGTTTTACACTACAAGAAACTAAAGTGAAACTTAGATGAATTCAAATGACATTTTAGAGCTATGAAGTAGCTCAAAGATAAAGTGCTTGCTTAGCATTTACAAGAACCCAGGATTGACCCTGATTTTAAAGTATACAATGGCATTTTCCATAATAAAGAGTCATGAATGAAATATATGCCAGTTATCCAATCTCTAAGAAGTCGTTGGTTGTACAAAAAAGATAATTCACTTTAAGGAAAACTTTCTGCCAACTTTCCCTAGAAAGAGTAAAGATCTGCCTTTACCCGTGTCTCTCACTGCTTTTCCATGCAATCTCAGCCTGTGAGCCCTGTGGTCCACAAGGCCACGTGGCTGCCAGTACTCGCATGGCTCCTAGGGATACTACACAAATATCTCCTTTTTATTTAGGAGAAAAAGTTTCTGCAGCACCAGCAATTAGTTGTGGCTTCACCACTACTTTATGACATAATATAATGGAGGAATTCTAATCAGTTACTAGTGGATTACATATAAAAATGTGAGAAGTGATCATCTAAAAATGAAAATGTTCTACAATGTATCTTGGAAATGTCTTAATTGAACAATACCAATACTATAGCAGTATGAAAACAAGAAATAATTTATAAAAATGTGTTTGGAATGAAGAAAAGCGAAGAAGTATAACAGAATAATGATCTGTAAAGACTAACTTGTTAAAACCATAATCTCTGAAGGATATCATTTAAATGCTCCACTCATGAAATATCCTTTAAAATACCATTGATAATCAAATACTAATATGAGAGCAATTCAGTTGCTCTGGCATGTTTTCACTATACTCAGAATATACCCATCTTCATTTCAGCAGAGCAGTTTTCCAAGATAACTGCTGATGGCTCTATCAAAATGCAGCAAACCCATTGGGCAATAGTACGGTAAAACACTTTATGATATTCATAAAACTAAACACCCCATATCCTCTGTGCTTTTTATTCAAACATGATACCTTATCCCAAGTCTTAGTTACTTTCTCCTCACTGGAACACAGTACCTAAAACCTACAACCTAAACGAGAACAGGTTACTTTTTACTCATGGTCTTCAGAGGTTTCAGTCCAGAGTTAGCTGTCTCTAAGGCAGAATGTGGAGAAATGGCCCAAGTAGAAGAAAAATGCTCATGATGGTGGACAAAAAGCAGAGAGAGAGAGAGAGAACAGAAGCAACAGAGAGTGAGACACATTCTTCCAGGTCATAACTCCAGTGATCCACTGCTAATCAGTCCAGATCTCTCAGTATCAAGTGAGCTATATCATGAAATCATTTCCTAAAACTCATCATCCAATCACTTTTGAAAGTCTACTTCTGGATGCAGGGGACTCTGAAAGGACATGAGATCTAAACCATGATATTAGCAAAATATCACTGTAATCAATAGGATGTCATACAGATTTTTAAATTCTTAAATTATTTTAGTCAGTTTTCAGATATTTTGAGAAAACAATACACTTTATGATAAAGTTCTGCTTTTCATGCTTTTTATAAGGTACGAAATTGTTACTCATTCTGTCATGAGAGAAAATTTCAGGCAAACTGAACATTGCACAATAGAAGAAATAACACTGCTATGAGCATTGGGCATGTGGTCTGTGGAATAAAATAAATAATTTAGCAAAGCCCTCCAACTTTTCTAATATATTAGGCTTCTTTCCAATACTCACGCACCAATCACTTCTTATAATTCTGCCAAGTCAAAACTTAGCACCAGTAATAAGCAACTTAATTTGGTATGAAAGAGCAACTCCAAAAAACATTTGCAGCCTAAAAATTTCAGCATTCATTAGTTTATCAAATCAGAAAGGCTTAATTAAATTCTATTTCCTTTCTTTTCGTACCTTGATACCTCTGGTAACTATAATATTTATCTAATTACCGCGAGTAATTTCAATAAAAATATCTACAAACATAGATCAAATAGCTGCAAACATTAATCAACTATTATAGCTAGAAATAGCAGCTGCACCTATAGGATCTTCAACAACAAAACCTACCACACTTTCATAATCATAAATAATCCATTCTCGTATACTGTAGCAATAAATTAAAATCTCAACTTAATCATTACTAGCTCATCAATAAAACAATAAAAACTCTACAGTTAATCTTAATAACAAAGTGCTTCAAATACTTACACTAGATATTCACGTCTCTAGGCACCATTCTGTAGCTAAAGCTGTTGTATAACCAAATATGCCTATTATTCCTTCTAGATAGATTAAAAATACTATGAGTCCTAAAAATGACACACCTTGACTTAAAAAGAGTATACATCCAATACCGCTGCTAACAATCAATATTAAGCTGCTATAAAATGGAAGAATCCGCTGATAGGCATATAAAGCCTATGATAAACAAGACACTAAGAATGTGCACAGCGTTTAAAGTCATATGACCAGTGGAATGAAAAAACCACTGTGTAATTGAACTATAGAAACAAAGCTAATGACCCACATACAAAAATCACACACACTAATCAAAATCATCAATCATTCATTTATCAACCTCCAAGCTCGATCTAACATCTCAGCATGATCAAATTTTTGCTCCCTCTTAGAATCTGCCTAGAGTTAAAAATTATCACAGGACTATTTGTAGCAATACACTGTACTACACACACAGCCACAACTTTCTCATCTGTCACTCACATCTGCTGAAATGTCAACTATGGCTGACTGATCTGATACATTCATGCCAATGGAGAATCAATATTTTTCATTTTCCTCTACCTCCACATTGGACGAAGTGTTTACTATGGAACCTATACATTTCTAGAAACTTGAAACATCAGAGTCCTGCTCATATTTACAGTCATGACCACTGCTTTCATAGTATACATGTTACCCTGAGGACAAATATTATTCTGAGATGCTACCATAATCACAAACCTCCTATTAGCAATCCCCTACATTGGTACAACCCTTGTCAAATTAATCTGAGGTGGCTTTTATCCTTTGAAAAAAAGTAGCTGAGAGTGATTAAAAAATAATTCTCCAAATATGTTACTATTCACAGATATTTATCCAATATTTCGGAGGGGTATTTAAGGTTATCTCTAATAGAATGAATCCAGAGTCACATGTTTAATTTGCTAATAGAAAGGACTCTTCATTTGACCAACTATTTTATCTGCCAAGTTGATTTGATCAGAATAACCTTGGCACATTAAATGAACAATACTCTCCTTATACAAATAACCAATTTGTGGCAAGATTTTCCAAATACAACCATTAGTAAATAACCAATGCTGAGACACCGAAATGTACAACAAGTTCAAAGAAAAAAATCTGTAGGAAAATAGATGTAAGATTTGACATAGGAAGTCTTAAATAATTCAACAGCTCTATATACAAAAATGATGCAAATAATAAAGAATATGAAGTTAAAGAAGCTATCCCAAGGCCTGTAATAATGGCCCAGAGATTAGAAGGCCAGACATCAGTTTGTGCTAAGCAATAAGACAAAAATAGCTTTTTTTTTTTTTTTGTCTTTTTCCTTTTTATCAGTACCAGGGATCGAACTCACGACTGCCTGCTTGCAAGGCAGGCGCTTATGTGGCTGAGCTAAACATCAAGCGCCCAAAAATAGCTTTTTTAAACCAATTTTAAAATAGAGGATGGAGATCAAGAGTAATGTTTTTATATCAAATATATGTGAAATGAAAATTTGATATCTATGAATAAAATTTAATCATCACATATCCATGTTCATTTTCTTACATATTAGTTAAGACTGTATCCACAAAAAAAGAGCAAGATTCATGACCTGAGCAAAAGACCATATAGGACCTGAAAAGTGCAACATATTTACTATCTGATCCTATACAAAAAAAGGTTTCGTACTGTCTTACTACTATTCCAGTATTTCTAAACCTCAACAGTAATTGCGAAGCTCAAGGAAACACATGGTTCTACACTTATTCTCGATACTGATGCTTCTCTGAACCTTGCTAGGCTTCTTCTGTGGAAATGAGCCTGTTGGTGCACCACAGAGGGTGAATATGCACCTGAACTTTCAAATGATATCAAATCTATTCTTTTTTTATTTAAAGAGAAAAAATAAATCAAAGCAGAAAAGAGGTAGAAATAATACAGAATTTCAAAAAAATTACACTAAGAAATCAGTAGGTGATAAATCACATATTGTCATCTTAGAAATAGCTGTTCAAGTCAGAAAATAAAAGTACAGAAAGTGGGCAATCAAACAATAACAGTGCACTCCGTTTTGTTAAAAAAAAAACGTACTAATATGGTTATCTGCTTATACACAATCATACATGCAGTTATATTTCAAATCTATTCTTAAAGAAATAATTACCATTTTCTGATAAGACACAAAAATAACAATATCCTTAAAGGAAGGCAAAATTGCAAAAATCAGAAACTTTTGATGCAATTGTTAGAATGACCACTAATAATATTGGCTTTCTGGTGGATGAAAATAATAGTCAAATGTGAAAATTATAGTGCACATGTTAAGTATACTCTAGTATTTCTTTAATGCCAAAGCATGTAATCATTTAACCCTTTGTTATAAAAAACAACCAGGAATAATCAGCAAAATTGAGTGTCTTATAAATTATAGAAAAACTAGACATGCTTTTTTATTTTTATTCAATTATAATTGTTATGATTATATAAGAAAATAATTTGCATCAAAGATTTTTATTGTGTTCCCTATTTTATTCAAGTTCCCAAAGTGTACCATATGACCTCGTAGTGATTTTCTGTAGTGGATCAATGAAGGAAAGTGGACACCTGTTGGAAACAAACAAATTAAGTGATATTTTCTTTAATTTATATATTTTGAAGCAAAGTTGAATTTTACTTAAGTTATTTATCACTGTTTCTATGAAATATTCTGAGGCATTCCAAAAAAAATTTTGAAGAATTAAAACTTAAGTGTATTTTCTTGTCCTATTGATTGTTTTCGTATCCTAGATGGAGTAGGGATGACAAATGCATGGAAGGGTGAGTAGGAGATGAACAACTAAGTTAGAAACAAATTGCTTCCTCATAATTCTTTCACAACACAATGAAAAGCATCTTCCAGGTTACCTGGATTATAGAGGTCTGGCGATCACCCAGGAAGTTTTTAAGTGAGCGCCAGCTAATCCATCTGAGTTGGTGCCAAAAGGAGGTGGCAAAGGTGAACTCCTTGAAGGCTGAGATCCTCTTCTTCTGACCATCTGAGAGTTGATCTAGTTCAGCTTTTGTATCTCTGGAGAAGGAAGAGTTGGCATAGAACTCAGCTAAATTTTCTATGACTGGATCATCCCTCAAGAAAAATTCTTCAATCTTCTCACCTTTATAACAAAGATGGACAAAGAAGAAACAGTATTACAGACAAAAAATGATTGAATATATTTCAAAAACTCTTGCTTATATCATGTATTAAGTCTATAGTTCAAGGATAAAACACTAATAGCTTCGCCATGGCTATACACACTTAAAAAATCACATTTTACTAGTGCTATAAACTTATGGGTGCAACAAATTAGCTGACCTTCTCCCATTCTAGCACTAATTCTTTAAATAGACACATTGTTGCACAGACATATGATTATTAACATAAAACTCAGGTCCTTGCATTTCACTGAGAATTAAGAATGTTAGAGTTAACTCTAACCCCAACCCTATCCCTAACCATAATCAACCTTAAAGCTAGCAGCTAACTGATTTCAATATCTTTTCCATAAAAAAAGAATAAGCATATTTATTTTAAAGCAAATTCTTCTTAGAAGTGATAGGACTTTATAGATGCTCATTTATAAAATTAGATCAAAACCACAGAGAGCACTCAAGGAAAATGTGGTATTTCTTGACTGTTATCAGAGCACTGCTTTAATCCAGGTACTGTGAAATGCACTGACTCCCTGGTAACGAGGGAGACTGAGACAAGAGCACAGCAAATTGGAAACCAGCCTGGGTCCTGGCTCAAAATATAATTCTTTACAAGTAGAAGACCATACGTTGGGGATAAAAGACTTTCCTAGCACCAATAGAGCCTATGTTCAATTCAGCATCTGAAAAAAGAAAGAAAGAAAGAAAGAAAGAAAGAAAGAAAGAAAGAAAGAAAGAAAGAAAGAAAAAGAAAGAAAGAAGAAAGGGAGAAAGAGGCTTCATTCACATGAAATCACAAAGCCTTCTTCAGATGAGCTATCCCACTGCTAAATCTCAGCCACTACAATTAGGTAAAACTCTGTGAATCTTACAGGCCCACATACATTCATTGTCTTCCTCCTCTCTGTCTGATTCCACAGCAGTGAAGACTCCATTGATGACATCCAGAAAGAAGTCTGCAGGGTTGGTGCAGGGCTCACAGTTGTAACCTAAGGAGCAAAGAAGGCAACCCAAAAGGACAAAGCTGATGACCTTGGAAATAAAAAGCATTCATAGCAGAGGGTAGGTGAGGTGAAGCATATGAATATCGAATCTAAAAACTTCTCCTCTTTCCTCATCTTTTTTTCACCTAACTTATCTTTTCCCTCATATAGTGATGTTTCAGTGACTCTCTGTATCATGTACAGAAAGAAAAACTGTAAATGCCAGAGTTTATATATTCTCTGAATTCCCCTAACGAACACTGAAACAGCAGTACACATGCCAGTAATGATGATTTCCTCATCAACTAAATGCTGAGGTCTAATTTTTATTTGTGATGGTATCATTAACTCCAAATAGACAAGAAATGCCCAGAACAGCATTCTGCAGAGAATGTGACCAACCCAGCACATCTGAACTCAGCTTTCAACTTCTTTTGGTGCAATCGTCTCAAGTTGGCCTGAAATCTGAAAGCTAACTTCAACTCCATGGACTACAGTTTCATATACAGTATGCTGATTTATTTTTAAATGAAACAGATTAAACAAAGTCACATTAAGACAGGAGGCAAGTAAATACTTAAAATTGCATGTAGATTTGGGAGAGCATCCCTAATCATATGAAAATATCATAAATGAACCAAGAGGGAAAGCACCATTGAAAACAAAATCACCTAACTCAATCTCTGTTAGAAAGAAGCATGCAGAAATGTTACCACATCAAAGAGAGATTAAGGATGTAGGAGAAAGGTAAGTCTGAGCCAACGTTGGGTAACTTAGTGCGTTATAAGATACACCATCTTGAAACAAAAACTTTAAAATGTTTAGGAATACAGTTCAATATGCAAGCTCTTCTGTCAGTCCTTAATTATCGCACCACCATCAATAAATATTCCAGTGACATAATAACTGATTGTGAGACCCACGCACTGTATACTAAACTCTCAAAAATGTCATTACCCCTGAGAAGCAACACACACATAGACCCAGGAAAAAAATTCAGACAGACACACATTCATATACATACTCAAATATGACAAAAATGGACCTAAACAACAAACAAGTGTTGCAAAATGAAGAAAAGTTCTGGTGCTAAAATGTCCAAAGAGGTTTTAAAGTGGTAAAACCCAAAGTTGATGCAAGATCAAACAGGACTCCTGCATCCTCCTCTGTTCACTTCCAGGATTCAATGCCTGAAGCACCTAAGGCATACAGAATTCAACCTTACCTGCTGATGCGAAGTGCTCTACAGCCATCTGTGCAGGGCCATGGAATATTAGTTTTCCTGCAGCCAGTAAGGTGAGACTATCAAACATCTTGAAGATGGAATACCGAGGGTCACGAATGGAGAAGATGATTGTTCGTCCCCGCCTAGACAACCTACGGCAAGGGTGAAAACAACCAATAATTACACATTTGACATGGCACTCCCTGATAAAATACTTTATTCCACATATCATGCCATTTGATCCCAATTCAACTTCATTTCTCTAACTATCTTATTGAGTCTCATATTGTAAATTCATCTAACTTTAATGCTTTTACTAAATAGGCAAGAGTTTCCTAAAGGATGGTGCATTAACAGTATAGAATCCATTAGGAGACTTATTAAAATGATTGTTTTGAAGTCTCCCCAGACACTGAATTAGAAACCATGTGTTGTATATAGGGAATCCAGACTGCTAGCAACCACCTCAAGTATTCAAACAATATACTCACTTCTGTATTATATTAACTAAATAGTAAACCAATAATCACATGATAAATCTTAAACTTTTTTGTACTTCAAGATTATTATAAATTATTCTACCTTGAGAAAACATTACTAAATAACACATACAAACAAATGGTATAAATGTATGCACAAACCTATATTCATGCAGAATAAATAAATATATAAAATGTATTTATCATCAGTATACTTCCATAATTCACATATACATATATGAACACACTCAGTAAGTGTGTATTTCTTAGATTTGTTTACTATGGGTCTAGAAGTAATGATAACTTGTGTTCTTCAGGCAGTTGGAGCTAAACCAGGTCACTGAGTGTGTGAATAGGGTCCAGTTAAGAGGAGATGAGGACACAGTCCGACACACAGAGGGAGAGGATGGGCATCTCCAGGCAATGACATTAGAGTCAGAGACACAATGCTACGGACAAGATTTCCAACCTCCAGAGCTGTAAGAAAATTAATTTCTATAGGTAAGCAATCAACTCTGTGGCATTTTGTTACAACAGTAAGTAAACCAACACTCGTCTTATTCACTGGGTTCTGTCCCTCAGGCCTCGGAAGCCCCGCATGAGGCAGGCTCTGGCTTGATCACAGACATTGACTGTTTCTTCGACAAAGCTCTCTTGCCAGATCCAGCCTGGTCTCACCCACCACTCTGCTTACAGCTCACATGCAACGGTCTTGAAGTCCTCTCTGACTGCTGATATTCAAATCAGCCCTCACAATCACCATGGGCAGCACTTCCTGTGCTTCTCGTTCATCTTTCTTGGTAGTTCTAATGTGTTATTTGACTGTTTCTCTCCAACAAGGAAGTAAAATTCTGCTACTTCACTTTTGCATCGTCTGCACCAAGAACATCTTATGCACAGAAATAATTAGATATTAAATAAATAAAAGAACAGTTCTCATAGCAGTTACCTTTCCAGGAGTAAAAGGACAGCATGTGCTGTACTTGAGTCTAAAGCATCTGTGGGCTCATCCAGGAACAAGATGGAAGGATCGGTGACCAGCTCCATGGCGATACTGGTCTTTTTTCTATCTGACCTGGACACACCATGGATTTGTTCAGTTCCAACCTAAAACAAAATATCACCAACAGGCATGACCATAGTCACTATCATTTGGTAAAAAACTTTGTGCCACTCCTGCAAAAGACACTATATCTTGTTATTCTCACAATTCTGAAGAGATAAAAAGAGATGGAAGAGGGTTCTGTTTTATGAGATTAGTAAACTCAGGTCACAACTGCTAAATAGCTGAGATCTCATACTCTTTATAGTTTTATAGGTAACTTATCAAGTCAAATATTTATTTTAAGGTGGTAAATAAGAATAATAAGTGTAATGATATAGATGAATCAGAGCCTAAAACAGGTGAGAAAAGGCAGACATGGTGGCATATTCCTGTAATTCCACACTCTGGGAGGCTGAAATAGGATGGCAACAAGTTCAAGCCCAAGTCTAGTAACTTAGCGAGACCCTGTATGAAAATAAAAAGATAATTAAAAAGTGGCCGGGGACGCATCTTAGAGTGAAGGTCCTGGGTTGTATTCCCAATATCACAAATGAGTAAATGAGGTAAAAACATGAGAACATAAGAGAAAATACCTATAGAATTTGTATTTTACCAACATACTTCTCTACTTTTTCCAGTAAGAGTCTCCAAATGGAATTACAAGAAGAGAGTAGATGTGGAGCCAGGATAATTCACCTTCAATCAGACTATATTAGCATCTTTTTAATTTCCATAACCCCTTCACAACAGAAACTGCCTGCACTGTAAGTCATCAGAGGATCTTGATGGATCTTCTCAGACAAATGTAGAAGGTGGGGTATTTCAAAGTATAGTTGTCTCAGTCTTTTCAACCAATGAGTATCACTTTGGCTAATGAGAAGAGTAGAAAGTTTTGGGGAAGATGAAAAATGTGAAACTGTAATTAAAAGTCTCCAAAGACATGCTATTTCTGGCTGTCAGTGGGATCCTATTAACAGTTAAACTGCAAAAGACATTTGGAGACAATTTGGGGCATGTGAATGAATATGGACTTAATGAATAAGTTCCTTTTTCTAGTAGATAATTAAATTCTATTGTTAAGCAATCAACTCTGTGGCATTTTGCTACAACAGTACCTTAACCAATCTCTACTCCTCTTATTCACTAGGTTCTATTCCTTGGGTCTCTTTGATATCACACATGCAACAGGCTCTGGCTTGGCCACAGGGACACTTGCTATTTCTTCAACCAGATCTCTCTCTCTGAGGGTTTCAACCTGGTCTCACTCCCCTTCTTACAGCTCACTTGCCATGGTCTTGAGGTCTCCTCTCACCCTCCTGCTCTTCAAGTTTTCCCTCATAACCATCATGACCACCCTTTCCTGTGCTTCTCTTTTGTCTTTCTTGATATCTTTGATGTGTTATTTTACTGTAACCTCTAACAAGAAAAGAAGAAATTCTGCTATGTAATTTTGGCATGCTCTGCACCATTGTGATCACAATTAACCAGATATTAAATAAATTAAGGAACAGGTCCCATAATGGTTACCTTTTTGAAAAATTTTAGTTAAAGAGAAGAAAAAGAAAAACAGAAAAAAGAGTAGAAATAATACATGAATTCAAAAAAAGTAAGAAATTACTAGATGATAAATTAAATACTGTCATCTTAGAAATAGTTGTTCAAGTTACAAAATTAAAGCACACAAAGTGGACATTCAAGCAGTGAGACTGCGAACAGTTCTGTTCAATGATCCAACAAATGCTAAGTATATGGATATCTATCTTACAGACTTAAACATACATGCAGTTATATCCTTTAGAGCATTTTCTTTTCCTCTTTTTCACTATAGCAATTTCACATATTGAGTTTTAGTACTCCTACAGTTCTCATTACTTTTTAAACTAGAGACACAATGTGATACTTATAAATATTATTCTTATTTATTTCACTTATGAGGATAGTCTCAAGTTGCCTCTATTTTCCTAGGAAGGCCTCAAGATCATCGTTTTTTTTAGCTGAGTAATATTCCATTGTATAAAAATACAACATCTTTTTCATCCCCTTTGCAGTTGATGGACATTTTGGTTGTTTCCAAGACTTAGCTATTACAAATTGTGCTGCTATGAACATGGGTACACATATATCACTGTGACATGACCTCTTCAGTTTTTCTGGGAAAACACCCAGGAGGAGAATAGCTGGATTGAATAGAACTTCCAATCCTAGTCTTCTGAGAAATCTCTGTAGTGATTTCCACAGTGGCTGCACCAGTCTACATTCCCACCAACAGTGGAGCAGTGCCATAACAGTTACCTTTGTAAGAGTAAAAGGAGAACATGAGCTTGTTGTTCCACTCCCAGGAACATTCTTAAATCAACTTTTCCAGCTTAAATCAACTTTTCCAGCTTAATAGAAATCTCCTTGAGATGTTACTAGACACTTTACTCCTCACTGTAGGAAGAGCCACTCTCCCGCAAACGTAGATCACAATTGAGTAAGGTCAAATGTTTCACAGAAGAGAAGTCATATTATGTGGTTATGATTCTACCAGCTTTAATCACTTTACCTTGGAGTCTGCCACTTTATTCAGACCTAAGTCTTCAATGACCTCATTAATCTTCTCATTTTTTTCATGATTCGATATGGTTGTTGGAAGCCGAAGAGCTGCTGAGAAGTGTATGTTTTCTCTCACTGTCAGAGTGTCCATCATGACATCATCCTTAAGACAAATAGTGACAAATTTTAAGACAAATTTTAGTGAAACAAAATGAACCTTTTCTAAACTCATCCACCTCTCTAGAACATGTAACTTAATGCAAGCATATCACATACCCAAGGGAAAACTCTAGCTCCTGGTGACCAGGCAATTCTATAAATTACAGTAACTATATATACAGACAGCTGCAAAACCCACTGGAGTAATTTTTCAATCCATGTTTGCACATCCAAGGAGAGTGCAGGCAATTATGATTATCTTACCCCCTTAAAATACATCTGAGGTTTTGTTGACTACCTTGCAGGAAAACAATGTTTAGTACCTACAAGAAAGAGGTACAAATATGGTTTATGACAGACTATAGGCAGACCCATTTAAGGGCTGCATGTGCTTAATGAAGTGAGCCACACTACAAGCTGGAGGAAGGCACATTTAAAGGGCTACCTTTAAGTCAGGTGACCTACAATGAATGTGGAGTTTTAATGTCCATAAGGGTAGAGTGCATGTGTTTGAAGTGGAGACAGCCTATTGCCAAAGTTGTTGTTTTGGGGCTGGAGGAAAGGCAACTTGCAGATGAAAAGGACACATCTATTGCAGTGCAATTTATAAGCTATTGTAAAAGAATCTCTAGGAATTTAACACGATTTCATTAAAGAAGAAGGGCCAGTGTCACAAGCCGGGTGGCCTCCAGAAGCAGGGAAACAATAGCTTCTCTTGCTTCAGTTTTACTTACACTATAATTTTATTTTTGAAGCATAATTTTAAAAATCAATTTCTGTGTCTTCTTTTGACCCACTTTTAATATCTTTTATTCTATCTCATGATGACGAGTAGCGAACACTTTCAGGCTTTTCTCTACAATGATTTGTTAAAGACAGCTTCAGAGAAAGGGGAAAGACAGAAAAACACAACAATAGACCCTGTTGGACTGCATACACCATCTACAACTGATGCCATTGTCCTATAAAAACCATAGTCCATATCCACTCTGCATTTTCATTTACTACCACAGGAACTCTAATGGACAATTATTAAAACATGGTATAAAGAAACTTAGCTCTATATGCTTCATAATCAGCTGGAGAGAGACGCCAAGGCAATTGCCCATATAAAAGTGACAAAATCTAAAATGCAAACTTAGTGATACGTACTTGTGCCACATAACCTGAACAACATCTGAAATCAGCAGGATAAGGGTCTCCATTTATCAATACAACTCCAGAGAATTTTTCTGGATTTTTTCTTGCAGCTAAGACACTCAACAACCTGTAAAATGATATACACGTTGTGAAGCTTCTAACCATAAAACACAGGCCACATCTCTCACAATTCTGTTCAAGTCAGAAAAACAACTAGTCAAGAAATTCCACATTCACTAAATAAGTACATTTATTTTATGCAACATGAGAGCCTCCTAGAATAAAAATATGTTATCATTGGTTTATCTGGCACAGACCTCCCACCAATTATCCTCCTGGTGTAAGAACTTGGAAATTTTAACCCAGTCACTGTACTCTTTTATTTAAGCCTCTTGACCTTACATAAGACTTCTGTTGTATCTTCCCTTTTCAAATATTATCCACTTATTTCACACTCCATTGGTTCATAATATTGGCTGCTGAAAACCCATCACTCTATAGTGTCCTAGTAGTAAACATGACCAATAAGATTTTGCAGTCTTTCACAAGCTGGCCTAATAGAACATTATGTATAACAGCTAGGGCTAGACAAGCATGACAAATACTGAACCAATCCCTGTTAAAATAAAAGCAATTTTTAAGGTAATTGAAACTGTATAAACAAGGTTGACCCATATTTTCTGTTATACTCACGATGATTTGCCTGCACCTGTTGGTCCCAGAATGGCATTGAGGCCAGGTCTCATGATCCCACTGTAAGAATGAAAACATACTAACTTACTGTTCTACATAAAACAAATTCCTACTATTTTAGAGTGCTAACTGAATACACGTAATGCAAAATGATGAAATTATACGCAGAAAGTAAGCAACAACATATAAACTGATTAACAGAAAATTAGAATGCAAAGTAAAGTATTTTTGAGTCACAACCTGTAAAAATGGCTCCATTCTCTTTCATTTCTTTTCAGAGTAATGCCTTGGTTCACCAAAGCTTCTGTTTGTAAACAGTTGCTTCACATTTGGTGAAATTTTGCTTCCTTTCACAAACTTTTTACTGGATGTCAAACAGGATACTGGCCATCTTGCCCAGACAAACATAAACGCAGATAGCATCGCTGCTCTGACACATGTTTGTGACTTCCTCCAATTTAGATAGTGGTCATAGACAGACCTATGTACAAATGCTGTAAAAAGAGAGAGAGAGAGAGAGAGAGAGAGAGTGTGTGTGTGTGTGTGTGTGTGTGTGTGTGTGTGTGCTTTTTAGCACATAAACTACCATAAGGCATTATTCAGTCCAGCACATCTCCAAAGAAGTGCTGAGAAAGAATCATGGTAAACACAAGGCGACAGGCAATAATGCAGATGATAAGAATGTTCAGACCAGTAATGAGATAAGCAAGATTAGCATATTGTCTCTTCATATTTTATTTTACATTGTTTCTTTTTATAACTAAAAAATGTATATGGTGCAGAACAGATTAACCTTTTTTACATTGAATCTTATGGGAAAATAGGATTCCATTCACTATCAATTCTATTCAAGATCAGATGTTGGAAAAAATTAAATTTGTAAAGAGAGGCAACACTGTATTCTCAAAACCAATAATCCTTTTGGTAACTATAGTAATTACAGTTCTCTATATAAAAAATCTATATAAAACATATATAATTTACAAACAGATTTATTATGTTGATTTACAAGATCAGAAGTAGAAGAGTCACAAGGGCCATGTGCAGGATCAAAGGTGGGAAATTCCAACATGGCCCTCTGTGTGCTTGTGATCCAGCAGATCCAGAGTACCCACACTTGGAAGCCTGAAAACTCACAGTAGAGTCACTTGTGTGAGCCCCTATCAGCAGACCAAAGAGTCTGCATTGAAAAGCTCAAGAGTCTCTGCTAGAAGGCTGAAGTGGAGAGCAATGTCCAAAAGCAATGAGGAAGACTGGTGCAAAAAATTGAGGAAAAGGCAACGCTTCCCTATTTCTCTTTGAATTCTGTGATTTCCAATCTATCTAATAATATAGATAGATAGATAGTCAGATAGAAATCTTATCTTCCTTCTTTGCATTGTTCATGACAAAATGGTATAACTGTTTACTAATGTCGTATAGCTTTTTCTTCCATGAAAAAGAACACCTTCAGTAATTCATGACTATATGTATTAGTCAAAGGTTTGCAAGGGAGCAGATTTAATGCAGGACATATAAATACCTGAGATTTCCCTATGATATGTGATGATTAAGTTGAATGTAGAAGAATGCAAAATATCTATGCACCTGAGATCCAAAAAAATCCAGTCAACAGCCTAAGTCCTGTGATAATACCTACAGGAGTCAAGTCAAAGAATCCTGCACAGAATACAAACAGGTCTGCATGAAAGGTCAAAAATCTGCACCAAGAGGCGAAAGGATGTGTGCCAGAAGACCAAGGGACCTGCACTGGAACCAGGAAGCAATGCTCAAGACCAAAGTGAAGGCCAGAGCTCCCCTGAAACACAGCATCCCAACTGACAACAAGAACCTGAGCTCCTCAGATGAGACCAGATAGCAACCAACTCCTGTCAGGGAAACCAGTACCTAACAAGCTTCTCTTTCTTTGAATATAAAAGAATTAGAATAATCCCATGTACACTGTCAGATCACAGAGCAATGAAATTAGATATCAGTGGCAAAAGAAACCATACAAATTATGTAAGAACTATAGTCTTGAAAATTCTACAATCCACAGAAGAAATAGAAAAAATTAAACAGATCCTGTAATTAAATGACATTGCCAATACAAAGTACAAAAATATATAGAACACAATAGCAATCCTAAGAGGAAAGTTTATCGCTTTGAATTCCCATATTAAAAAAAAGCTGCCCATTGCCCCATCAGCTTTGCAAGAGTCTCAGTGAACCAAGCAGAAATGAAGAAGGCCTGCCCCTCCCCCACCACCATTGGGCAAACAGTGGTGCCTGCATACCACAAACATTAGGGGAGCCCCAAGGAGCAATAAGAGGGGAGAAGCCTCACCCACTGCCCCTTGGCCATTGGGGGAGCCTTGACTCAGAGGAACTTGAGTGCCTAGCCCATTCCCCTAAACCAAGGGATGAGCAGCCAGAACATAAAGCACTCAGGATGCAGCAACACATTCATAAGGAGGAATCCAGGAAAATAACAACACAAAGAAGCAAACTGAAGGGCTGGGGATTTAGCTCAAACCCTGAAAGAAAACAATTTCAACCCTGATTAATGTATCCTGAAATGCTATCTTTCAAAATTAATGGAGAAATAATACACCTCTATGACAAAGGACAACTAAAGAAATATATGACTACCAAACCAAAACTACCAAAGGGTATTCAAAGATATTCTAGAAAGAGATAAAAATGACTACATTTCCAAGAACAGTAATAGAAAGAAACCACAAAACAAGACAACCAATTAAACAATGGAGGAAACTAGGGAACCAAAGCAAGAAAATAACATGACAAAGATATGCCAATACACATCAGTTATTTCATTAATGTAAATGACATCAATTCAAGAATCAAAATAATCAGACTGGAACAGTGGATCAAGAAACAAAATCCAAGAATATACTGTATGCAATAAATATATTTAATTCATAGATTGAATGTCAAAGAATGGAAACCAATACTCCATGTGACAGGAACCGAAAAACAAAAGCAGAGGTACCTGCTCGGTCTGCAGATAATGTGAGCTTCAAACCAAGAATGATAAAAAGACATAAAGATCACTACATACCTATTGAGGGAAAAATTCAAGAAGAAGAGATAACAATCATAAACATATATACATCAAATATTGGAGCACCCAACTACGTAAGAAAAACATTAATAGACATGAAATATTAAGCAATAGCACAATTATAACACAGGAAGAATGTCACAAAGAAATAGAACAAATAGAGGAAAAAATCAGCAAAAAAAAATAACAAAATTGAACCGACCTTGTGAACAAATGATGTAGTGGACATGTACAGAGTATTCCAACTAACAACATCAAAACACACATTCTTATCAACTAGATATAGAGCATTATTTAAAATATACTGGTCAGATACAAGCCAGTAGACCATGTTTAAGTAAGTGCAATGAAACTGCAATTATCCTATGTATATTTTCTGACCATACTACAATGGAATTGGAAATTAATGAGAAAAAAACTGCAAAGGCTACATAAACACATGGAAATTAAATAATATCCTCCTAAACACCCAAAGGGACACAGACGAAATTTAAACAAAAATCCAAATCAAACAAAATCAAACAAAAATCCAAAATTTGTGCTCGCTTCAGCAGCACATATATCAAATATCCAAATGTAAAATACAGAAACCTGTGGGATGCAACAAAGGCAGTCCTCAGAGGGAAATTTATAGCATGCAATTATCATATCAAGAAAATGAAATAAACACAAGTAAATAACCTAATGCTGCACCTCAGGCTTCTAGAAAGGAAGAGCAAGTCAAGCATAAAGCCCAAGGAAGAAAGTATATTATAAAGATCAGAACAGAAATTAATACAGTTGAGACTAAGAAAACAACACAAAGAATTAATCAACTGAATAATTGATTCCTTTAAAGAAAAAATAAAATTAATAAGCCCCTAGCTAACTTTGTCCAAGAAAAGTAAAGGAAAAACTCAAATTCTTGCAATCGGAAAGGAAAGGGATAAATCATAACAGATCCTGTGGAAATTTAGATCATCAGTGCCAACACTGAAAATGTTCATTCCCATGGTATGAAAAACACACAAGTAATGGGCAGATTTCTACAAATGTATGAATTATCAAAGCTGGCTCGATTAGACATCAAAATTCTAAATAAACCAGTGTCAGTTAACAAAATTGAAAATATAACTAAAAACTTGCTGACAAAGCAAAGTCCACATTCCAGGCATATTCACAGATGAATTCTAAAAGAAATCTATACCCTTCATCATGCATTAAAAGAAAATTAAAATGTACCAAAGACCTAAATAAAACAGAAAAACATACACAAAGATGAAGTAAGTAAAGCTTTTGAAGACACAATCATAAGCAAGGACTCTCTAAACAGAACCCCAGTTGTATGAGACATAACATAAAATAGCAAATTGGATTGTTTCAATTTAAAAAGCTTCTGTACAGCAAAGAAAAAACCCATAGAGTAAAGGTACAAACTAAAAAATGGGCAAAACCTTTGCAGCTGCTCCTTGGAAAGGTATCTATTATCTAGAAGGTATAAAAAACCAAAGACGTTTTACCCTCTAAAATAAAAAACCCAATGAAAATGGGAAATGGAAGTAAATAGACACTTCACAGAAGCAAAAGTAAATGGTCACTAAGAACATAAGAAAATGTTCATTTTTACCACCACAGAAATGCATATGTAAATAACACTGAAATTTCATCTCACTCCACAAAAAGTGAATACCATCAAAAACTCAAAAAAAAAAAAAAAAAACCAACAAATCCTATTAAGGCTGTAAGGAAAAAAGCAAACCCTCTAAATAGCTGCTGGGAGAGGAAACAGTTATAATTACTGGAATCAGTATGACAATTCCTCAAAGCACTAAAATTTGTAGTCCCTTTTGATCCAGTTACTTCCCTCATAGATACCTTCCCCCAAAAGTTAAAGACCTACATTACAATAACCTAAGGATATCCATTCTTGTAACAGTACAACTCATAACAGAATCTTGGAAGCAATGTATATACCCATCAATAGATAAAGAAAGTAAGAAAATTTGATATATATTCACAATAGAGAAATACTCAAACATAAGTAAAGATAAATTTGAGTCGTTGCAGGAAAATGGATGAAATTTGTGCCCATAATACTAAGTCAAATTAACCAGGCATAAATTGTTAGACAGCACATGGTTTCTCATACTATAGAAACTCAAGTATAAATAATTTAATAGTAAAGCATAGAGAATAGAGAATATAAATGTAGTCCTTTTGCAGTTGAGAGTGGGACATAGAGGTACACGGAAAGGGAAAGGGAAGGAGTAAAGGTGATACTGAGTTAAATGAATTCCACAGAGAAAGTACTAACTCCTGATGAAGAAAATATTCATTATATACCACTAACATCTTTTGCTGACAAAAGTACTTATGAAAAGAATAATACTCTGCCAGGTGAGGGCAGTACAATAGTTCAAGTCACAGGATACAGAAAAGACAGGGTTACTCAGATCAGAGTATACTGTCAAGGTTGACATCTGGCAAGTTTCTAAGAGCTGAATGACATTCAGGTTGGGAGATAGGAGTTTTCATATAGGAAGAGGGTACTGGGTTGGAATGTGTATGCATCCTAAGAATGTGTTTTCATGTCATCTGACCCTTGTATTTCTTAGAACATAAGCACTGTAGCTAAAGTTACATCTAAAAGATAAAAAAGGGAAATGTCAATTTACTTCAGTTTCACAAATCCTCTTGTTTTAGATAAGGATATCTGGATATCTGAATTTTTCTGGAGGACTTGGTTTACTGCCCATTGTGTGAATAAATAAGTCTTAAATTTATGCTTCACTCTGTGTTGTTTCTCATCAGTGTTAGTGCAGTATTTCATGGCTGCCAATGCTGGACTGTTTTGTGTCAGCAGACATATCTTGAGGCTGAGAATTTTAGCACATTGACACCATAAAAAGCACTACAGATTGATTCAAATGGCAGCTGAATGTGAATGTGTTAAGTTAAAGAATTTAAAAGATTCCTGAATTTACCTTCCTTTCACAATAAGGTTTAGCATTACAGAAAACAATAATGAACATCACAAATTTGAGAGTTTCACTCTAGAATAGTAGTGACTCCCACCTCCATTTAGTCGTAGTAATTAGTATTTCCTATGTACATGCAAGACACTCATCTAGGAGTGTGCTTACAACAAAACACCCAGATATACAAATGAATAAATGAAAATTGCAGACTACTTCTCCACCCATAGGACCTCTAAGGGCTTGGGAGAGTACTGGTGATCTCTCCCTCAACGCTGAGGTCTCTATGATCTGAAAGACCCTCAATGACAGAATAGAGCTCCAATTGGGGTTCATATCATGGACAGGTGGGTCTGGCAGCCTGGAAAAGTCTGAAGCAGCAGTGACAATAAGTCATAGGTTGATTCGCATCAGTTCTCCTGGGCTAGTCAGCCTGGGAGAAATTGAAGACTCACCCAACTGGCCCCACAGTAGGAATTCAGGTGACTGGTTCCTCAGCTACACTGTGGGATGCTGTGACTGAGTGAATGCAGCTACACAATAAGGTCCTTGTCAAGACACACATGATGGACAGGAGAGACTACTGAGATTAAAAAGACTAAAATATGAACCAAGAGGTGAAAATGACAAGATGAAAAAGCAAAACGCAGTCTCAGAACACCAGCCCATTCAGAACAAGTACAGAAGACTTTGACATGTAAGACACTGGAAGACGGGGGGGGGCTGGGGATTTAGCTCAGCGGCATAAGCGCCTGCCTTGCAAGCAGGCGGTCGTGAGTTCGATCCCTGGTACCGATAAAAAGGAAAAAGACAAAAAAAAAAAAAAAAAGACACTGGAAGACATGCACGTGAAATTCCTAAAAGGATAGTAAGTGAGGTAAAGAAACAAAGTCATGAGGCTATAGAGACAATCAGATCAGAAACGATCTCTCAGGTAAAAAAAATAAAAAAATTTAAAAAAAGATTTGACAACCATAATGAAGGAATTGGTCAGTGTATCTAGAGAAGACACAGATAAAATGAAATACAGGAGCACAGGAAAATTATGGAAACTTTCAATCGGCAATACAGGCAAAAAATAGATGGCATCAAACAGATTCAAAGAGATAGCCAAGAAATCAAAAATTCCATTGAGGGAAAATGTAGTGTCACCCTAGTGTAAAGAAAATAAAACGGTAAGTAAGACCAAAATGTACCATAGATGTTGTGACAATGAAAGGGAAACGAAGTGCTCAAAAGTAAAGAAAAGCAAAAATACGCAAAAGAAAGGTAAAAAAATGATCTGTTCATTCATCAAAAAGAATAGTTTGTGCTTTCATTGTTTGATTATTTGATCATAAAAATGCTTAAATCTTATCATCTGAAAACTATTTTGAAGAAAACAATATGCAATATGGTAACCAGTGTTAACTTCCTATTATTTAGTTTTGAAATTTTGTATCACGATTTTTCTATTCTATTTTTGTTATTTTGTTATTTTTTGTTATTCTATTTTATTTTAAAGAGAAAAAAGAAAAAGAAAAATCGAGATAGCCAAATAATTTTAAAATCAACAACAAAAGCACAATGACAGCAACAACAAAGAACCACAATATCTACGTAAGTTTTCAAAACAAGATGACAGGAATTTAACAATAGTTGCTGTATTGTATATTGTTATCTTCAAAATACAGGAATAAAACAAAATGGCAAAATGGAACACAACAATGCATTTCAAAAACAAAACAGAAGAAACTTCTCCCCCCAGTTTGCTATAAAGCGTATTGTTATCTTTCAAAGAGATGTTCAGAATACTAGCTTTAGGCCTGCAAAGTCAAACAATAAAAGCGTTAAGCTATTTATTTTATTTCTGTTGCATCATCTCAGCCTCACTTTCTCTGGAGCAGCCCATTGCATACAGGGGTGGTGGGGGAAGTTGTTCTTCTTGTCTCCCAGCCCACATACCAGTTGGTTCTTTGTAAGGCATGGTTTAGTTTCTGGATTCTCCTCTTATTCCCTATAGTAGCTGTCCCTGGCATATAGGAAGGCATGGCTTGGATTCATGATTCTCTTTTCATTTCCAATGACAGCTGCTCCTGATTCATGGAAAGGTATAGTATCCGGTGTTTGTTTTAAAATTAAAAAAAAAAAATCAATTGAGAGCTAGTAAACTACTTGAACAAAACTGAAGATCCTTTCAGACCTTGAAGACAGGATCATAGCTAGCAATCATGAAATGAAATGTCTCTTTGAAATAACCAGGGACCATTACATAACAGTCAACAGCATCAGGATAAAATAAAAAGAATCAAAAAAAAAAAAATACAAACACGATAGGTGTCAGTTGGGCCCTGCCCAGCGACCCAAAGTAGCAGGGTAACTGCTTGCCCTCAGCAGCATTAAACAAACACCTGCATAGCGAACCCCATCCAGCTATGCAAATTTGGCACCTCACTTGGAACCTGATAGAGCCCTTCCCAGTGTCCTCAATCAGCTGTGGACCTTTGGGTAGGTCCCTCGGAGACTGGTTGGGCCCTTCCCAGTGACCCTGAGTACCAGGGGACTCACCTATGCTCAGTGATGTGAGCCAAAGGACTGCACAGTGAACCATATCCAGCAGTGTAAACTCAACACCACGCTGGAAACTAGGTAAGGTCCCACCTAGTGCCCCAATCAGCCGAGGATCTCCAAGTAGCTGCCTCAGGGCTTAGCTGGGCCCTGGCCAACCACCTCGAGTAGCCAGGAGCCACTTGCACTCAAAGGTGTCAGAAGAGAAAGGCCTGCACAGCAAAGCCCATCCAGCCGTGCAACCTCAGCACCTCACTCAGAACCTTTCAGTCCATACCCAGATCTGCAATCAACCATGGACATTCAGTAGGTCCCTCAGGGCCTGCTTGTGCCCCACCCAGCAACCCCAAGTAACTGGGGAACCACCTGCCCTCAGTGGCATGAGCTACAGGCCTGCATAGCAAACCCATTTAGCTGTGGAACCTCAGCACTTTGCTCAGAACCTGGTAGAGCCCTATCCAACATTCCCAAATAGCCACAGACATTCTGGTAGGTCCCTCAGAGCCAGGTTGAACCCTACCCAGTGACCCCAAGTAGCTGTGGAACCTCCATAAATTGAGTGGCATGAGCTGAAGGCCTGCACAGTGAACCCTTCCTAGCTGTACAGCCTCAGCATCTTGCTTGGGACCAGGTAGAGCCCTGCCCAGCATCTCCAAATATCTGGGGACCTTTGGCAAATGGCTCAGGTTCTGTTTTGGCCCTGCCCAGCAACCCCAAGTCACTGGAGAGCCTCTTTGCACTGACTGGCATGAGATAAAGGCTTGTGCAGTGAACTCCACCTACCCATGCAGCCTGGATATGTCAAGCAGAACCTGGTAGGGACCCACCCAACTACCGAACTCCGGGGTCACTGGCCTGTCTCTTCTAACAGCTTTTAGTATTCTGTTTTTATGTTGAATTTCTGGGATGTTAATTATTATATGTCATGGTGTAAATTTATTTTGGTTATGGCTAAATAGATTTTTATATGCTTCACTTATTTGTATGCCTATTTGGGCCCCACCCAGTGACACCCAAGAGGCCTCTGAGAGTCATCTATGCTCTACCGTGGAAGCCCAAAGTGAACGCAGCAATTTCCATTCCACAGGGAAGCCTTCGCACATCACTTGGAGACTAGAAGAGCCTAGCCCAGTGTCCCCTTCACTGGAGGACCCACAAGAAGGTCCCTCCCTGCGACCCCAGATTGCCCACAGCTGCCTACACACTGCTTCAGAACCCAAAGTATGCATAGTAATTTCCATACCACAGAGAAACCCTGGCACATCACTTGGAGATTGATAGGCGCTGCCCAACAACCCCAAATGGCTGGGAGCCATCTGATAAGCCCTGTCCAATGAATTCCAATTAACAGGGGAAATTCCCTGCAGTAGAGATAGACATTATCAACCCAAGAAACAACTGAGATCTTGCCTTCAGCTTCCCTAAGGGAACATAGGAAAATGACAAAATGAAAGACCATAGTGCAACCTCAAACCTCCACCCAATCCCATCAAGTTTAGGAGACATGGACATAGAAGAAAACGTAAGCCATATACCTGAAACTCCTGAAATGATAGCAATTGAAGTAAAGAAACAACTCCAGGAAGATATAAAAGAACTCAGATTACAAATAATCTCCCAGGTAAAGGAAGAGTAAATGTAATGAAAGAAATGATGAGCATATCTAAAGAATACATAGTTAATAATTTAGAGGAACAACGAAAAAAGATGGAAACCTCGAATAAACAATATAGGACACAAACAGAATGCATGAAACAGTTTCAAAAAGATACACAAGAAGTCAAAAATTCCATCAAAAGTTGGCAAAAACACCTCAATGAAAGTAAAGACAGACTTTTAGACCTTGAAGACAAGATTCTGTTAGTGAAGAGGAAAGGAAAAAATCTTTTAAAAGTAACAAGAAATCAGGAAATAACAATGCAACAGCTTCAAAATGATGCAAAGAAAAACAGAATAAGATTGATAAGGATAAATGAAAAAGAAGGGACAACACAAATGATGTCAAAACATTATTTATATAAGTAATAGTGGGATGCAATGAAAGCAGTCCTCAGAGGGAAATTCATTGTGATGATTTTCCACACCAGGAAAACAGAATGAACACAAATAAACGACCAGATGCTACACTTCAATGATTTAGAAATAAAAGAGAAAGTTAAGCCCAAAGCCAAAAGGAGGAAGGAAATTATAAATATCGGAGGAGAAATTAGTGCAATCGAGACTAAGAAACTAAGACAAAGAATCAATGATTCAAAGAACTGATTCTATGAAAGAAACAGAATTGATAAGTCCGTAGTCAACCATATTTTCAAAAGGAAAGAAAATGATCAAATTGAAGCAATAAGGAATGAAAAGGGAAAAATCACTATAGAACATGTGGCAGTGCAAAAGATCATCAACACGTACTTCAGAAACCTTTATTCTCATAGGTTTGTTAGGACATAAGAAATGGACAGATTCCCAGAAACGTATGAACTACCAAAGCTGGATCAAGAAGATGTAAAACTGCTGAATAACCTAATTTCAATTAATGAAATTGAAAATGTAAATTAAACCTTATCAATCTCAGGTCCTGATGGATTTACTGCAGAATTTTATAAGAAATTCAAGGAACACTTAATTCCAATATTCCTCAAACTCTTCAATTAAATTGAAATGGAAGTCCCATTTGAACCAGCTGCTCCACTTCTGGGAATATTTCCAGATGAACAGAAAACATCATACCACAGTGATATAGGTGCACCCATGTTTATATCACCACAATTTGTAATAGCTAAATCTTGGAAATAACCCAAATGCCCATTAAACAAGAAAAGATAAAAAAAAAAAGATGTGGTACTTTTACACAATGGAGTACTACTCAGCTATAAAGAAGAATCACATTGAGGCTTTTATGGTAAATGGATGCAACTTGAGACCATACTCATAAGTGAAACCAATCAAAGACAGATGTGTAAATACCATATTGTCTCCTAGTGTAAAAAACTGAAAGAGTAAGACAGAAACAAAGAGTAAGAAACTGCTCAAAGGGGAAAAATTAACTCAGATAGGAAAGGAGGGGGAAAAAAGCAAGGGAAAAAGAAAAATTATACAAATGTATATATACACACTTAAGATTGCTAAAATGATTGTGCTATTAATTCTATTAGTTCTCAGAACAAAACAGTTAACATTTATAGGTTTATATCAATTTTACATGTTCATATCTGGTAATCTGAGTAACTCTTTTGAAGATAAATATGCAAAACAACAACCATAATTATGTTCCTACTACCTTGTTTTGAAAGCCTATATTGTCATTGTTTTGGGGGTTTTGTTATTGTTATTTATTAGTCTCTTTTGTTTTTTATTTTCATTGTATTTTATTTTGTTTTGTGTTTCCCTGTAATAAAGAAAGGATAGATGTACACATATAGGCTTATACATGCCTAGAACTTGTCCTAAATAGTTTACAAGAATTGATTTTATTATGTGTGATGGTGTGAACTTTGAAGAAAATGAGACATTATGGTAGCCATTGCTGATTTCCTATCATCCTGTTGTGAAGTCTGGTAATGCTTTTATTCTTTGTTTTTATTGATTTTAGTCTGCTTTATTTAATTTCAATATGTGTGAAGGTATGGACAGCTATTTTGAAGAGAACAAGAGACATTATGGAAGGCACAGTTGATTTTCCTATTGTCTGGTTTTGAAGGCCTGTAATGCTTTCATTCTTTTGTTTTGAATGATTTTATTCTCTTTTGTCTTGTTTGAAGTCACTGTGTGTGAAGGTATGGATAACTGTTTTGAAGAAAACAAGAGGCATTATGGGAGCCACTGCTGATTTCCTGTTGTCTTGTCTTGAAGTCCTGTGTTGCTTGCATTGTTCTGTTCTTATGTGCTTTGTTCTGTTTTGTTTTGTTTTATTTCTTTAAAATTAAAAATTAAAAAAAGAAATATTAATGCAATTTTTAAACTAAAAAAAAATGACAGATGTCAATGTAATGCAGAACTCATCACAAATGATATAAAAACATATTTGCGGAAATAAAATCAGAAAACTTCCCAAGCATGGAAAAAGAACCTGAGGCACAGATGAGTGAAGCACATATAAATCCAAACAGCCATAATCAAATATCTACATCCAGACATATAATAATCAAAGTCCAAGAAATTAAGCACAACAACAGAATAGTAAAATCTGTTATTTGTTTAAATAGATCACCTGAAAAGCCCATCAGAATCACGTCCGACTTTTCCATTCAAACCCTCAAATCAAGAAGAACTTTGAAGTATTTCAAGTCCTGAAAGAAAACAACTTCCAACCCAGATTGATGTACTGCGCAAAGCTCTCTTTTAAAATTAGTGGAGAAATAAAATACTTCCATGACAAAAAAAAAAAAAAAAAAAAAAAACTGAAGAAATTCATGACCACCAAACCAACCTTACAATGGGTACTCAAATATATTCTATAAAGATATGAAAATTATCACAATTCCAAGAAAAATAGCAAAAAGAAACAACCAGACAGGGCAAGCATTTAAAGAGAATGGAGAAACAGGATATCAATAGCAAGAAAGTAACATGACAGAGATAAACCAGTACATTTCAGTAATAACCACTAATACAAATGGCCTCAATTGACCAATCAAAAGAATCAGATTGTCAGAATGGATCAGCAAAGATTCAACAATATGCTGTATAGAGGAAACACATTTAGCTCAAAAAGAAGTTCAAACCGAAAGTCAGAGGATGGGAAACAATACTCAACAGAAACCAGAGAAAGGCAGGAGTAGATATTCTGTTTTAAACAAGTGAACTTTAAACCAAGAATGATCAAAACAAAGATAAAGGTCACTACATCTTGTTAGGGGAAATATACATGAAGAAGAGATAATTACCATAAATAAATACCACTGCATATGGCACACCCAACTATTTAAGTCAAATATTAATAAACAAGAAAAATCAAATATACAATACCACAATTATAATGAGGGACCTTAATGCACCATTATTACAAAAAGATAGATGAACTAGACAAAACGCAGCAAAGAAAAAAGAGAACTGAATCAATCTGTGAACAAATAGACTTAGTAGTTATTTACAGTGTACTTCACCCAATAACATGAGAATACACATTCTTCTCAGCTGCACATGACATATTCCCTAAAACAAATCATATATCAGCACATTGAACATGCTTAAGTAAATACAATGGCAAGGAAAATATCTCATGCATATTATCTGATCATAATATCATGAAATTAGAAATTAATGTGAAAAGGTACAACAAAACATCCATAAACACATGGAAATTAAATAACATCTTTCTGAACAACCAAAGGATCACAGATAAAATTTTAAAACATTAAATAATATCGACAATGCAGTGAAAATACAGATACAATATACCGGAACCTATGGGACACAATGAAAGCAATCCAAAGAAGGAAATTTATAGTGGTGAATTCTCACATCAGGAAAACAGAATCAGCACAAGTAAACAACCTAAAGTTGCACCTCAATGATCTAAGAAAGTAGATCTAGTCAGCCAGGAGCCTATAAAAGAGAGGAAATAATAAAGATCAGAGCAGAAGCTATGCAATTGAGACTATGAAAACAGTACCAAGAATTAATAAAAGAAGTAGTACTTTGAAGAAATAAGCAAAGTTAGTAAACACCTAGTCAACTGTAATAAGAAAAGAAAAACTCAAATTCATGGATTGAGTAATTAAAAGGGTGAAATCACTATATATCCTGTGAAATTTCAGATCATTAATGCCTGCTTTGGAAAATCTTTGCTTGCATAGCAGGAAAACACAGAAGAAAAGGACAGATTGCTAGAAATGTACGAATTACCAAAGATGAATCAAGAAGACATAAAAATGTCAAATAACAATATTAGTTAATGAACTTGACAACATAATTAAAAACTTAACATAAAAGAAAAGTCCAGATCCTGATGGAGTCACAGCTGAATTTTACATGAAATTTAGAGAACGTTTAAAGCCAGTACTCCTTAATCTTTTTAATGAAATTGAAAGGAAAGCAATTCTCCCTAACTCACTCTGGGAGTATTATTCTAGAAAGACCCAACCAAAATGAGAACTATAGGTCAATCTCCTTAATAAACACAGTTTCAAAAAACCTTAATAAAATACTAGCAAATGGAATACAGCAAATCGCTAAGAAGACTGTACACCATGGCCAACAGAAATTCATACCAGGAATGCAGAGATGAGTGAACATATGCAAATCACTAAACATATTGCACCATATCAATACAGCCAAAGACAAAAATCACATGATCATCCCAATAGATGCAGAAAAATCTTTTGATAAACTTCAAAAGTTATTCATATTTTTTACAAGCCTATAGAAAATTCTAATAGATGAAAACCATCTATGACACACCAACAACCAACATTATACTAAATGGACAAAAACTGAAAACTTTCAGGAGTCTGGAAGAACATGGTGGATAGATAGCAGCAGCCTCGGAGGCTCTCTGAGAAACCGCACTTGAAATCCAGGAATGGTGCCGGGCAGGAAGTCCCAGGCAAGGGGGGATATTCTTTGCCAACCCAAGAACAAACTAAATTAAGAGAAACCATCTGGAAACGCAATCCCGGTGATACAGCAGGAACAGATAGGGTCTCAGCATGGAAGCCGGACATCGCGCCACTGGATACTATGATTTGAATTACCTGCAGCTGCTGTTGCATCCCAGTTGGCACAGCGGGGAGAGAGACGCAAAAGCTCGGAGAGTGGGAAGCGTTGAAAGGAGTTGGGAGCAGGACTGGCCGGCTGCCCTGCATTAACCTGCGGTGAGTGAGCGGATCGGGACCCTCCAATAGAGAAGGAGGTTTCAGCAGAGGACATACTCAGACTGGGCAGACTTCCCAGAATGAGATGCTGCAGTGACTTCACTCACATATCCCCCACTCAAGCAGGATTGGTGGGGAGTGCCTGGCCAGCGAGATGCCACTGGCTGAGGCCCAATAGGCTACCCCAACTCAGGTCGCATCACCGGGAGGTGCACCCTAGCGGTAAAGCCTTCTGTAGGTTGACATGGTGGGGGCCTGGCATAGAATGCCCAGGTCTGTGTCTCCCTGGTGAGCTGCGGTGGGCGGGACCACCTAACCGGCGCAATTCAAACAGACTGTGGCTGACAGGGAAGGAAGCGGGGCTTCTATACAGGCTTAAATATAAGGAACAAAGAATATGGGAAGAGGGAGCAACAAGAAAGGGTCCTAGGCCCCCAATCCTGAGAAACATGCAATAGCAAACACGGCACTAATAGACATAAAGCGCTATCTCCAGAACCTCATAGACGAGTTCAGGAATGAAGTTATTAATGACTTGAAGAAAGACATAAGCAGAGTAGTTACAGAAAGGCTAACCACGGCCCAAGAAAAAACAGATGGTGGAATGGAAGAACAGAAAAAAAGGGGAGAATTGTTTGATGGAGAACATAGAGAAAACATACAATACGTGAAACAGGTTCAAAGAGATTACCAGGAAACTAAAAACTCTATCAAAAACTGGCATAACAGCTTGAAAGAAACTAAGGATAGATTATCTGAACTGGAGGGCAGATTTGTAATATGGGAGCATAAAATGAAAAACTTCTTAAAAATAACAAAAAAATCAAACAGCAACAGTACAAAAACTAGAAGATGATAAGAGGATCTATAACTTAAGAATTAAGAACATAAGAGAAGAAGTGGGGACACAAACAAATGGACTACAAAAGCTATTCACAGAAATAATCCAAGAGAATTTCCCTAATTTGGCAAATGGTAAAGATACTCAGATATATGAGGCATACAGGACTCTAGCCACCTACAACACAAACAGAGCTACACCCAGGCATATAATAATCAAAATTACAGAAATCCAATATAATAGAATATTAAAAGCTGTCAGAGACAAGAACAGATCACTTACAAGGGAACACCCATCAGAATTACAGCAGACTTCTTGGCACAACCATCAAATCACAAAGTGTGTGGGGGGAAATAATTCAAGCTTTGAAAGATAATAACCTCCAGCCAAGATTGATATATCCTGCACAACTGTCCCTAGAAACTGATGGAAAAACAAGGTGCTTCCAGGATAAAGAGGAACTAGAGGATTTTGCAACCACTAATTCATCTCTACAGAAAATACTGCAGGATAGTCTAAAAAAGGAAAATACCAAGATTCCAGAAATAGTGGCAGAGAGGCCACAATGAATGGAGCAGAAAACAAAATGAAGAAGACAAACTGACAACAAACAACAGAAAAAGAGCTCAACAGAAATGAGGCAGAGAAGATCAAAAAGTAGGAACAACAATTTTGGAGAAAACAAGACATCATAAGAGATAGTGCTGATTTAGTATCATCTTGTTTTGAAGTTGCGTCAAACTTGTATTCTTCTGTCTCCATTGGTCTTAAAAGGTTGTATCTTTTTGGATTTTATTATATATGATAATATAAGCAAAAACTTTTATAGACAAGGAGTTTATATAGAAATCATGGTTCATTTTCTGTTAATTGGTTCTAAATATGCTGTAATAATGTCATTCTTTTGAATGGTTTTATAGTGTCTTGATATGTTTGGTGCTACAGCATAACAAGTTATACTCAAAGATTTCAAGGAAAGAGACACTATGGTAACTATTTTTATGTCAGGATATCCTGTGGTGAAACACTATTTTGCTTAAATGGTTATGATTTGACCTGCGCTGTTCTGCTCTTATGCCCTCTTTTATCTCAATCCCCTTTTTTAAAATTATTTACTTTTTTCCCTTTATTTTTTAATTAAGAGAAAAATAAATTTAAAAAATAGCAGGATACATTATAGTAACCTCTTTGATTTCCTATTAACTTGATTTGAAATCCTGTATTGTCCTCAACATCTTGTTTTGATTGAGTTTCCTCTATTCTTCTTTGCTTGATAGTACCAAGTTCGAAAGTATAGGAATAACTCTGTAGTTAATAAGAATCATTATGACGCCTATTCTGGTTGACTATTATTTTCTTTTAAAATCCTGTAATGCCTCCAATGCTTTGGTTTTATTCTTTACTGCTTAGTTCAATTTTATTATAACTGGCAATTCTTCTTAAAATAGCAAGAGGCAGTATGGTAACCATTGTTGATTACTTTATATTTTGTTTTTACGTTATCTATTATGTCCATCCTTTTGATTTGAGTAACTCTGTTCTGATATATCACATTTGGTTTTACTCTCTTCAAAAAAAGTAATAAGAACTGTGGGAGTAATAAAACCCAAAATGTGTAATTGTCATTGTACAAAAGAAAAGAAAATAAAGTGCTCTAAAGGTTAAAACTGCATATATGTTTAAGTGTATAAGATAGATAACTATATGACTGAGTGTTTTTGGATCATTGCACAAAACTGTTTGCACTCTCACTGTTTGAAAGTCCACTTTATATAATTCTATTTTGTAACTTGAACAACTCTTTCTAAGATGAGAATATGTAATCTATTAACTAGTGATTTCTTACTGTTTATTTTTTAAATTTTGTATTACTTGTACCCTTTTTCTGTTTTTTTCCTTTTTCTCCTTAAATAAAAAAAAAACTAAAACTTTCATTCTAAAATAAGGAACAAAACAAGAATGTCCACTATCACACTCCTGTTCAAAATAGTTCTGGAAGCACTAACCAGAGCAATTAGACAAGAGTGAGAAATAAAAGGAATAAGGATAAGAAAAGAACAAGTGAAATTCTTATTATTTGCAGACAACATAATACTCGACATAGAAGATCCCAAAATGTCCATCAAAATACTTCTAGATTTAATAAGCAAAATCAGTAGCATAGAAGGATACAAAGCCAGTATTCAAAATCAATAACATTCCTGTACACAAACAATAAACTCACTGAGAGAGAAATTAGGAAACCACATCCTTCACAGTAGGATGCTAAAAAATTCAATGCTTAGGAATCAATTTCACAAGGGAAATAAAATATCTATACATTGAAAATTATGATACTTTTAAGATGAATATTGAGGATATCAGAAAATGGAAAGTTATCTCTTATTCATGGATAGAAAGTACAAACTATGAAAATGGACACACTCTCAAAACTGTTATGCAGATTTAATGCAATCCCAATCAAAATACCATTTACATCTCTCATATAAGTAAAGAAAAAATTCCTAAAGTTCATATGGAAACAAAAGAGACTCAGAATATCAAAGGCAATCCTGGGCAACAAAGCCAAGGCAAGAAATATCACAGTGCATGACTTGAAATTACACTACAAAGATAATGTGATGAAACCAGCATGGTACTGGCAAAAAATCCAGACCTGAGGATAAGCAGAACAGATTAGGAGATGCAGACAAAACTGCAAGGACACACGGGCACTTTTCTTTGACAAAACTGCCAAACATGTTCATTGAAAGAGAGCCTGTTGAATAAATAGTGCTGGAAATATTGAGTCTCCACGTGCCAAAGAATAAAACTAGACCCCTATCTATGATCATGAACTAAACTAACATAAAAATGAATCAAAATTCTGAATAATCAAACAAAAACACTAAATCTACTGAAAGAGAAAGTAGGTAGACATCTTGGAGACATAGAAGTAAAAATCACCAGTGGAGTGAAAGAAAAGTCACAGAGTGAGTAAAAAGAATATACCCAGCTGTTCCTCAGACAAGATTTCTATTGAGAACATATAAAGAACTGAAAAAAACTCAGGCCTCCTAAATTCCAAGACCCAATTCAAAAACGGGCACTGAAGATGAATACACACTTCTCAGATGAAGAAACAAAAATGTCAAATAAATATATGAAAAAATGTTCTCCGTCATTGGTCATTGATAAATGACAAGTAAATCAGGACTGAGAGAGCATCTGACTCCAGAAAGAACGGCTATCATCAAGAAATCAACTAATAATGAATACTGGGAGGGCAGTAAGGAAAAAGAACCCCTTCACCATTCTCGATGGGACTGAACACTGGTGCAACCACTGTGGAAATCAGAGATTCCTCAAAAACTAGGATTAGAGGTTCCATTCTACCTAGCTATTCTCCTTCTTGGTATTTTTGCAGAAAAATTAAAAACACACCACAGTTATATATGTTCACTTGTGTTTATAGAAGCACAATGTGTAATAGCTAGATATTGGAAACAACCCAAACTGAGGGAGGATTTTAAAAAGATATGGTACTTTTATACAATGTAGTACTATCCAGCTATAAAGAAAGATAAATTTGAGGTTTTTGCAGATAAAAAGAATGAAACTAAAGACCATATTCATAAGTGAAATAAATCAGACTCACATATATAACCATATTGCCTCCCTAGTGTAAAAAACTGAAAGATTAAATATGATCCAACATGTACAATAGTTTTGTGAAGGTGAAAGGGGAAGAAACTGCTGAAAATGAAAGAACTGAGATGGCAAAAAGGAGAAAAGAAAGAAGGTCATATATAGATAATTATACTACTAATGCCCATTAGCTCATCATAAATAATGGTTGTGATTTAATTCTTTGACCATTTTTTCATGCATATATTTTATAATGTGATCAACTTCTCTGAAGATAATAATACACTATATATTCACTGTTGTTGATCTATTATTTTATTTTGAAATCCTGTATCATCATTTTTATTCTTTTTTCATTTAAAAGTTAAAAAATGAAATTCTATTCTCCTCTAGTTGCACTCTAGTTCATTGATCAGCACATCAGACAGATCATCAGCTTCCCCTATTCATGCAAATTGTGTTCCAAGCAAAGCCATGCTCTTCAGTCACATGTTTGTTGTGGCGTTCATGCTACAAATGTGGAGTTTAGTCACAACACAGATGTGTAGCTCAAAAACCTGAAACTCTTTGATATCTGGCCTTTGATGAGAAAATTTTGCTGACTGCGATCTAGTTTATGGTACACATTTTCCATGATCTCCTTTCCCCATATTCCACTGATTTGTACCCATTCAAGCTGTTCCCAGTCTCATTTATTGCTTTTCAATATTTATCTGCATTTCTTCATTGTTATACTGTAAAATCCCCATTGAAAACTTGACCCATTGCTTCCACCTCCCTTTCCATCCCTTCTCAAACACGTGGTACACTGAGAACTGAATACCCAGGCATAATCAAGGACTCCGAACAGAACCCCAGTACACAAGAAACAGCAAAAAAGAAAAAAAATTGAATTATTTAGTTTGAAAAGCATTTTGAAACTTATCACAGCAGCTCACTTCAGTAGATCACAGTCAATCATTGGTCTTTTTATGGACAAGAAACATCCATGCCATTGTCGAGCACTGCCTATCTCCCTACCTTCAATTCAAAACATCTGCACACTCTTACTCTCCATCCCTGCAGCACTCCAGATCAAGGTTTTATTGTGTCTTTTGATCCACACACAGGTGAAAACTACAAGGAAACTGCTCTACTTTTTAAAGTAGATTACACTGTAAGATTTCTGAGAACAAGGGGACATATGGGTGTCACGGGTCATTTTGTTCACTGTCAGGTGCCTGTGCACATTCAAATTTTGCTGAACAAATCAATCTCTCAATTTTTCTAAATGAAAATTGTTTTTAAGAAAAAAGTAAAGTGTGTCAAATATAAAGTAGAAGTCAGGAAGAAGGAAATAGCCAGATGTGGTGGTGCACAGCTATAAGCCCAGCACTCAGAAGTCTGAAACAGGAAAGCTGCCAGAGTTTGAGGCCAGGCTGGGTTACAAAGTGAGTTCAAGGCCATCCTGAACGGCCTGGAGAAATCCTGTCTCAAATGAAGAAGGAGAAAATGAAGAAGAGCAAAGACAAGAGGAAGAAAAAGGAAGAAGGAGGAGGAGGAGGAACTGAGGTATTGGAAGAAAAGCTGGGTTTTGTCTGATAAAAATTACTTCCATTCCATTTGTTATTTCACACTGAAATATCTTGTCAATAATTCCTGCTAGACTTACTCATTCCATCCTTTCTGAATGGACAACGAATGCAATTCTGGGTGGAGATGCAGCAACTGCCACGCCCAAAAACGTGAGTTACAGAGGGAAAGGGGTGGGAGAACTGAGGAAATGACCAAGCCTGGAAGGTGCTTATATTAGCAAATAAGAAAATGGGCTAGGCAGATTAGCAAGCATATTAAGATTAATAGGAGTCAATTTTTTTGATACTTCACAAACTTGAAAATGTGTAAATAATCAGAAGAATTAAAGAATGAATAAGCTACTGGGTTTTATATGTACATGTATGCATGTGTATATCTATTCATAAATAAATATAAAGCTTAATCCCATCCTTCAAAATGAGCTGGAGATATAGCTTAGTGGTAGAGCACCTGCCTGGCAAGTGCAAGGTCCTGAGTTCAAGTGCCAGTACTAAAAAATATACACTGTGAAATGGACCAGAAGTTATTTATATGCATACACACACACACACATGTCAGTTTTTCAATTTTTACTTTTTATAAGTACATGCCTGCATTACATACTGATTACATTCTTTGTGGGGAGCCATTACATGTACAAATTACATCTCAGTATTTTTTCACCTTCTTTCCCTTTGGTCCACACCTCTCTTGTCTGTCTCCTGATCAGCTTTCCCATGGAGCAAAACTTATGCTCCTACATAATACTATCTATCTTTTCTTTTTCTCTACCTTTATATTTTTTCCCATAGTAGAAAAATTGTAAGTTTTTAAACTCATGTATCTGATACTTTCACCTCATATCATGGTCTTAAGGTGCATCTATTTTCCTAAAAATGACTCATTTATTCTTCTGTGTAGCAGAGTACTAGTCCATAGTGTATAAGTACTATAACTTTTCTTCCATCCATCTTATGATATATACACATTTATCATTTTTTAAAGTGTCTTGATGATAAAACAAAAGTCATTCTATCACTTCACCCCTAGGTTAGCCAAAAATCTTAAATTATGTATCTGTATATCTGTATGTATTTGAAGATACAAAAGGTCACAACACATTATTGGTAATATGGAAAACCTATATAATTCAAGGAAGGTCAACAAAGCACTCTTTTAAAAAGATCAAACACATACCTTACATTTGATAATATTTCTTTCTCCACTCCTCTCTTACCAAATAAAAAACCATTCTTCTCTTTTACTCGATAGCAGATGTTATGAAAACTTAACACAGCCCTTCTGGTGTGTCTCTTCAGTTCACTGCAGGTCATCCCAGGGTGAGAACTGGAGTTTCCTTGTGACAATAAGATACAAAAATTAGTTAGTACTGGAAGACATCTGAAGAATTCTCCCTCGCTTTTGAAGGAAAAGCAAGAGTTAGAGAAGAATTCCACTAAATTTGTTTGCAAATCTTAAGTAGTACATTTAAAATCAATATATTTTTAAATGCATCTTAATGAGTAAATTTCTTTTCAATGAGAAGACCACAGAAACACTTTTGTACTTATAATGGGAGGAAGATGATTGTTTGTACACATACAGTCTTAATTGTCATACTCCTAACATAACTGGAACTAATAAATAAGCAGAAGATAAGTGACACTCAAAACTTCCAAAAGATGAAAAATAAGACTGCTAGACTAATCTGGCTTGTAAAGTACCTAATGATATGGCTCATATTGAGGGAAGGATTACATGATCATCACACCACCTGTATTTTATTTTAATTTCAGAATTTATGACATTGTTAGTACCAAAAGGAATTTAGGAGAGTCATCAGGAACAGGAGCAACTTCTCTGAAATTCAACATTCTAACCTTATACCTGTGGGTTTTTATGCCTTAAATAAGCTAAGTTGATTAACTTCAAAATTATTTTCAAGTACACACTCATTTCTCTAACTGGCAAACATACAATATCTAATTTCCAGAAGATATAAAATCAAGATTAAGATGCCCAAGTGAAGCAAGCCAATAAAGTTCACAAAAATTTGACAAAAAACATGAGCATTATTTATAAAAAAAATTTACAATGTTTCATGAAACAAGTAATGAAAGACTTCTTAAAGAAAAATAAACTAAAAAAATACAAAGAATTAATGAAACAAAAAGCTGTTTTTCGAGATAATAAACAAAATTGACAAACCTCTAGCTAACTTATAAAGAGAAAGAAACAAAAAACCCAAATTCACGCAATAAGAACTGAAAAGGGGGGAATTACTACAGATTCCATGGAAACTCAAAAGATTATGAATGCCTACTAAGAAAATCTCTACACACAGAGAGAATTGTCATTCTAAACATTAGGTGAACAGAGCTAATGAAATAGGTTTGAAATGTGACCTATGATAAACTAACTTTCACTTTTCAAAGTCAAAGTTATCAATGCAGCACTTTCTCCTGCCTGCAGCTATGTGTGTTTGACCAGCAGCTTCAATCCTAATCACGCTCATAGGAAAAATCACAGAGATGCAGACCAAATATGAGAACCTTCTGTGGGAAGAGCTCTCTGATGAAAGAAACCAAAGCTTCCCAAACTCGAAGAACCAAAATCCTGCACAGAAAGGACAAGCCTTAAATTCACATCAGGACTTTGCGTTTTCCCATCCCAATATTGGCACAGACAAACTGTGCCCACGTGGGGAAAGATTTAGATAAACCCAGCACACAGAAGATGCTAGAAGTATTCTCCTGGGTACTGGAAAATATCTTAGCAAATAATTCAACAGTCTTTCAACTAAGAATAGGAAGTTTGAACTTAAAGCTCTGTGGAAGCTTAAGATTCCTCGAAACACAGAGCTTTTGAAATCTGAAACACAAATATGCAGAAGTAGGAGGAGACTGAAAGTAGCCACAACTCTGCTTCCTCATGGTAATCTGTTCAGTCTTTGCTAGAAGAAAGTTAATCCTCTCTCAAAGAACATATTGTTATCCACATTTTCAGTCTGAAATTATGATAAATGCCAGGAAGTAAGATCTAAATTTCCAAGAATGAAAATAGACAAATAGACCAAGTGCCAACCCAAACTGGAGTTATCAATAGATCCTATTAATAAAACTGACTAATATGTTCAAAAGAAAATAAAATATAGATTATTGCCTAAGAAACAGATTACATTTACAAAACAATATAAGATTAAAAATTAAATACACAAGCTTAGCAGTTTACAACGTAAGGAAATAGAATTAACCTAATGAACGGTACATAAAAAAACATATGTGATGAAAACTCTAACAGGATGTGGAACCTCACAACTGTAACCTCAATACTCCTGAGCCTGAGAGAGAATGTTTGCCATGAGTTCAACCTCAGTCAGGGATTCAAGTGGGATCAAGGTCAGTTTAAACTGCATAGTGAAACCTTATCAAAAAATAGAGAAAAGAGGGGCTGGGGATTTAGCTCAGTGGCATAAGCACCTGCCTTGCAAGCAGGCAGTCGTGAGTTCGATCCCTGGTACAGATAAAAACCAAAAAAGACAAAAAAATAAAAAAAATAGAGAAAAGAAAAAAGCTATTTTAAGTGATTAAAATTGTGTCCATTATAAAGAAATTCAGAAAATTAAAAAGTTCCAGAGTAAAACATAACAATATGAAAGCATATAAGGAAATACAGGCTATGAAAAGATGGTTTGGTAAATGTGCAATTGGAGGTCAGAAAGAAGAGGATAAACAGAGCAGAATTTCTACTTACATAAATACTGCCCAAATATTTTCCAAAACTCGTAAAAGTATGAAGCCACAGATGAATGAAGCTCTACTAACATGAAACCTCAAAGTTCAAGGGAACCACTTGCAAACATAGTATAACCAAACTGTGGAAAAACAAAGTAATCTCTGAGTAATTTCTTCTATATCAAAAAAGTTATCATTTAAAATACTCCACTAACTTTGGATTGTAAATGTAGGAAATCATTTAATACTTGGGACTTAAGAAATTAAAAGTAAATACCTGAACTTTAATGTGGATCACAATGCATGGTAAAATTATCCCAAGTTCCATTCTGCATAAGAGAAGGCATATGCAATGCATCCTAACAATTAATTGGACTTAATGACACATCCTTGACGTAGGATCCATCTTTTCTTTTCTGAAAAGCTCTGTACATCATGTTTATAAAGATTCAATGTCTTATTTTTGGTGCACTGTACATTGTTTATACAGTACTGTCATTTCTAAGAGTTGTACAGTACAGAACTGTATTTTATGTTCTGTTCTATATCACAGTACTGCATGTGAGAGTTGTGCAAATAAAATCAAAGTTATCAAGTTTTCTTTGCCATTGCTTTGTTCTGAATATTATAATGTACATGATATATAGAACTCTTCATTTGGCAAACAAGTCATTTAACAACCTGTTCACAGGAACAGAACTTCATCATTACATGAGTAATGACTGTAAAGCCACTTCCACCCCGGGCACCATCTCATCTACTGTCATGCCTTTGTGATTTCCAGGCACAAAGAATACTTCTGCATTTTCTCAAGACTTTTTAAGAGAATCCAGGAGCAGACTGCTTTATTTAAATAGATTGATTTAAACAGATTTATTTAAAGAGATTAATCAAGATGGAACTGAGAATTTTATGAAATTTGCTAAAAATGGAAAGTAACAAATAAAACTAAAGTACATAAGAAAATTTACCCACACCTACACGAAACAGTGGGTTACAACATCTAGTAATGGCACTAGAAGGGTGTAGAGAGAGAGCTGACCTTCCCTGAGAGTGGACTGAGTTTGGAATTAACAGTGCTCAAGACTTCGACTTCCTCCCTAGGTTCAAAAGATTTCCTTCAGAGGAATGCAGAACCTTAGGAATTCATGAGCCATGAACAAGGTGACTAGACAGACCTAACCAACACATAACATGTTGTTTAAGTGTGTGTGGTATAGCTAAAAAAAAAAAAAAAAAAAAAAAAAAAAAAAAAAAAAAACAGTAAAAAAGGAAAGGGTAAGAAAACAAAGGGACAAATGTTCAAAATGTTCAAACTTTATTTGAAACACTAACAGAGAACAACCCATTTCCCCAAGACACAGACACTGAAGTAACAATTTTAAAACTGAAGAAAATATATCCCAACACCACACAAGTAACAATATCCAAGGCATGTAATATACTGGGCATAAGTGATTCAGAGAAAGTAGTATTTTCTAGCAAACACTAGTCTTTCCCTGTGGTAGCAGGTTTCTATGGCTTGTAGTGGTCTCACAGGATTAGCAGTACATTTTTAAATTAAAAAACTCTTAAATCACTTATAGATTTCTCTATGACAAAATCTGGCCCTGCCTCCTTGCTGTTTCCTGATTTCTAGGGTCCAGCTAATCCCAAGTGTTTGTTCTCTCTCTTCCTGTCCTAAATCCAATGCTTGGACCTCAAGCCCATAGACCAAAGCTCCTAAGGGACTTCAGAGCCCAACTGCACCAGCCTGCTACTGTAAATCTAGTCAACTGGAAGATTTATCCTAAAAAAGATCTTTGGGGTTCTTTTTCTCTTCCTGACTATGCTGTTTCTAACAGAGTATCACCCTCTTTCTACATGTATCACCCTCTTTCTCTTTTTGTATTCTAACCACTGAGGCCACACATTTACTTTCTAAAAACTTTAAACCTTTCCTTCACTGTATCATTAAATGCATGTCATAATAACAAACTGAAATTGTTAATTTTCTCTTCTTAATACCAAAAATCAAAGTGTCAAACTCAGTTTTTCTACACTTAAAACTGCACAAGTGACGAAAGTACCCAGAAAGATTTTAAGTTCTAAAATATTTATAACTACTGCATATTTAGGCACAGAAAGGCAAGCTTCCCTTACATTTTCTTTCTAGCAATAATTCTAGTAAATGGAGAGTTGACCTCTGCCTCATCAGTGTAGGACTCCTGCATAAGCACAAACCTCTATTTTTTCTAGTGATACTGAAAATTGAACTGAGAGTCTTCATACTGAGCTCCACAACAGAACATTTTTATTTTTATTTTGAATTTGTCTTGATATGACACCAAATTGCCTTTTAACCTCCTGACTCAGTTTCTCAGAATAGTGGGGTATCTAGTGTTCCAGCATGCTTAACAAGCACAGGAGCTCTAAACAATTAACCTATAATGATACCAAGAGCTTGTGATCCTTCTGGACATGATAGGTGCTCACCACTAACCTCACTCCTCTGAGACTGAAGCAGAATGTTTCTTAGTTGAAGGTTGGCATCATCTCCTTAGTAAGACAGGAAAAGAGGAAGAAGGAGAAGAAAGTGAACAGGAAGAAGGAAAGAAGGACTGAGAGAAATGGAGATAGAGAATAAGAAGAAGAGAAGGAAAAAGAGAGAGAAGGAGAGAACAATTCTAAGAAGAAATTAGGAACATTGTGTTTTTGTTACCAGGGAGTGTTTTTAATGGAAAATGGAAAAAAGGAATGCAAAATATAAATTCTACTTTCCAAATATTATCCCTTATATTTAAAAATGTTCAGTTAATCAATGATTTTCATGTTGCCTGTTATTAGGTAGGAGCCCCCTGAGTCAAACTAGTGTTAACTCTTTTCTTGGTTACTTTTATCTCATTGCTGGGAGAAAACAACTGACACCAAAATTAGGAAAGGAGAGGTTTATTTAGTTTGCAGTTTTGGGAGGTTTAAGTCAACAATCAGCCGGCTCCAAGGCAGGGTGTCATGTCACTGACCTCACACTTCAAGGCAGCAGCCAGAGCAAAAACGAGGGAAGAGCAAGCCTCTTTTCCTGCAGTATAGTGTACGCAGTTACCCCCCAACCAGGGAAGATATAGTACTCACCAAATCTCTGTGTCCTCCTCTTGCACAGGATAAGGATATTTACAAAGTAAAGATCTGGCTCCCTGATTAATCTCTCAGTTAAACTACTAAACTTCTCAAATTGACACAATGTATCAACCATAACAACTCTAAATTCCAAGTCTGCTCATTCATGTAGATTTGGAGTTGGCCAGTCTATTGAGGTTGCTTCAGGATATCACTTAACCATACTCATACTGTAAAGGTCACAGCGTGATATTAAACAGATAGAATAGACCCCATCAGGAGACTTGAGATTCCCACATACAAATACCCTTGTCTGAAGACAAAGTACAAACTTCTGTGCCCTTAACCAGTTACTCATTAAAAGCATGATTTACATGTATTCTAAGGTAGTCAGAGATGTAAAGGTAGTTTTTGCTGAAATGTCATAATTCATAAGTTGATTCTACAGTTGTTATGACAAAATAAAGACTGATTTTCAGTTGATAAGCTCCTAGGTCAAATTCTTCTCAGCTCTACATGCAACCATATTACTCATTAAGGAAATCTGTCTGTTAGGGTTTACAAGTTAAATGACCACAAGCCACGTGTGTTTCAAGGTTTAGTTTCTGGAAGTTGACTGGATGATTGGATACCATTCTGATTATCATGGGATTAATCCACTGATGACTTCATAACTAAATATGCTTTTTAGATGTGGGGTCTTGTCTAAAGAGATGGGTTCCTGAAAGCAGAACCTGGAAGAACATATTATTGTATCCGGCAATTCTCTCCTCTCTGCTTCAATTATCATGGCTTAAGCGGCAAATGAGATTCAAAATATTTAAATACACATAATTTGGAAACAAGGCTGTGACAGTAATGTCTTCTCCTGAGTTTATTACACATATTCAGTTCTTCATGATTCAATAAATGCCTATTGAAAATCTTAAGATGTAAACCCAAGAAAGCATTTTTTTTTGCACTATCATTTTTGAGCTTTTGACTTTGTTGAAAAGGGCATGTGTTCCCTTATAGAACAGTGCCTGAAAAAAGGCACATCATTCAGAGGTTTGCTCAATTAAAATTGAACCAAACACGTACCCCAATTTTTCAAAAAATTTAACTTAGTAGCAGGCCATAAACCACAAGTGATGCTATACAATACACATTATATAACCTATATGATTTGTTATTTGGTATCTAAGAATAGTGAAAAGGAAATTGGAAATAAAACACTGCTTCACTCTGAAGAGACACTTCTTAAAATTCTGACTGAATTTGGGTCAGAGTTACTGCTTTTCAGCATAGGAAAATCTGGATCAGGGAAACTTACTAACATAAAAATACATGACACCAAACACACATTGCTTAATACTAACTTCCCCGTCTATCTGAGGCTGAACTCTCTGCTTCTGTACATCATGTGATAAGGACAGCAGGTTGGATCTGTTGTACTTAGAGGCAGAGCTTCTGTAGCAAACTATGAGGAGACTATTGACCCTCCTGGGTTCTTTGATGATAACTGTAAATCTCTAAAGCACAGAGGAAATGAAGGGTGCCTCAAACAGCAAAAATAGCCCAGAGAGGAAAAGGATTCAAGTTATTAACACTCCTTTTCACAACAAATTCTGAGCATAATTCTATGGCGTGATATTTTCATAAAGGAAGATGGAGCTATTGGTGGTCATGGATGTGCACAGCATCACTCATTCTCCTTCTTTAGTCTCTGAACAGAAATCAGAGTTACCACTTATTAAGCACTGCTGTGCCAGGGCTGCACAATGACGGACTCTCCAGTGTGGGAACTTTGCTCAGGGCATCACAGCTGCCAAGTAAAGAAAAAAGCCCCACAATCAAATTTTTCTGACAGCAAAGTGCTCTCTTCCTGCTCTATTTGTACACAGATGCCAAAGTCTCAATTGCACAAATGTTTTACACAAAAGTTTAGAAAGCTGATGACCTTGGAAACTTTCTATACTTTCTGTGCTTTCCGGTCACAGAGATTCATACTAGACAGGCTATGTTGGAAGGTGCTGCTGAGAACCAAGTGGAGGTAACAACCAATCCTCCTCTGGGCTTCATTTTCTAGAACAACTTGCTGTTACTGGTACCATGCACAGGGCAACTCAAAGTCAAAATAAATCCTGTTTCATCTCCCATTGACTTGTGGATGAAATTGCAGTGTTACAACACTTACCGTGTCTGGTAATAAAGAAATGGCTCTATATGGGGTGAAAAATGAAGCCACATAACTTTCTGTTTCTCTAGGGTACTTACTGAAATTCATGAATTCATTTTCTGACCTCCCACTGACATTTATTCATTCTCTACGAACCTCACCAATTAGAAGATGATTTCAGTAACTCTCAATATTAATATACAAGCCTAGACCAAATTCAGCCTCATTGTCTCAAATTTGCTCTACTTTTCAACTATCTCTTCATTTCTACGTGCATAATTTTAGAAAGGCTAAATCACTGACATCCCTCAGAACAGAAATTATTTGTGACTTTAGAGAGGTTCCACTTAACATGCTTAGACTCTGTTATATATACAATAGCACAGTCTCTTATGTATTTTACTAGGAAGTCTTTGCATACATAATTTAGTTTTTTGGTAGGTTTTTCAAATAGTTTTTTTTTTCACAATGTGGTTATTTTAGAGGTAGTAATTTTTTGAATTGAGACTGATATAATTTCAATCTAAGTTGTCTCCCAAATGTCTAATATGTACAGAGGTAGAACTTTTGGAAAGTTACTGGACCTTCGGCAAACTACACTTTACCAATGAATTAACAGCTGAATGTGCTGTTGAGTCGTAAAGCTTAGTTGAGAGAATTGGATCATTTAGTTATAATGGGAAGGCTATATTCTTGCCTACCACCCTGCCTCTTTCCCTGTTTCCAGGCTGCAATGGTTTGAGCAGATTTCTTATTCCATGACCACACATCATGCTGTTTCTGTATTCGACAACCAAACATAGACTGAATTCTTCAAAGTTGTGAGCATAACCAAAATCTCTCCCATTAAGCTTGTGTCATGCATTGTGAACTGGCAATAGAAAAGAGACTAAAACAACCAGAGAAAATGGTACTGGCACCAGGGTCATAGCTGTGAGCCATGTGTTTCAAAAGCCTTTGCAATGAGTTTGTGGAAATAAGTTTGAAAAGACTTGGAAATCTTGGCTAAAGAAGTTCTGGAATGATACAAGAACTGTTGAGGGGGTATTTACGTTTATAGCTCAGAAGACCAGAAAAAGTGTCAACAAAACTGGGCAGAAAAGACTATGTTCATGGAACTTCAACTGAAAACAAAAACCACATTGACATCTGCAATAGTGGTCGTGAGTATTAGACTCTGACAAAAATTTATATATTCTTCCCAGGCTCCAAGATTGTGGGAGGCTGACATTAAGGATGGTGGACTAAGAATCTCACAGAGGAAATTTCCGGATAGCCAAGTGCTGACCAAACAGCCTGAGTACTGTAGACTGCTTCTAAACAGATTTACAATGAAAATCAGAGGCAAAAAAATATTACCACAAGGTGAATTTTTGTCTGGTTTGGGCAGAAAGAAAGCATCTCCAAAGTTCAGATTGAAGAGAGTGTAGTTGTTGAAAAGATTAAAATTTTCTTAAAAGCCAAGAACTTTGTAGCAGTTCAATAGGAAAAAGGGTTTTAAACCCTCCCAGGAAATCACCAGAAGTCGCCTATACAAACTAAATGGTGAAATGAGTAAATTCCTATGAAAGCTCCTGCTTTGATAAAAGGGTTCCTCCCTGCTTTATTCATTTGGGGACATCTAAGAAAGTGTCTTTTGACTTGGACGTTTTATCTATTCTGTGCTTGTTAAGATGTTATTAACTCTTTGAGATTTACTAAAAACATTTTGCATAATAAGACAGAGAACGGTTTAAAAGCCATGCGCAGAATAATATTGTTTCAACAAAAAATGCCACTACAAAGCTTCATGTGGTCAGAGACGGAGATTTTGGAAGAATCAAGGCACTGATGAATTTATAGCTGAATGTGTTCTTAGCAGGTGAAGTTTGATCAGAAGGGGCAGGTCACTGGGGGCAGAACTTGGAAAGTATATACTTTCCTGTCTCCTCCCTGCGCTCTGCTTCCCAGCTTCCATGGATTAAACTCTGTTCTTCTGTGCCCTTCCACCATGACACTTCTGCCTTGCAGCCAATCAAGTGTGACAACTGTGTTGTAATTGTTGTTGTCCTGACAGGAAAGTGACTAACATAGACACATGAAATAATTTTTCATGTTTAGGATGAAATATAATAATTTGTCATATGCATACAATGTGTAATGGTTTAATAGAAGTATTTAGCAGCTCAATTAGAGTAGCGATTTAATTAGAGTAATTAGCAACTCAATCTCTTCAAAGATTAGTCATGTATACAGTTTGGGAAACTTCCAATGCTTTTAGTTGTTCTGCAGTTTTTATTTCGTATGTGAATAACAGCATACAATATTTGTCTTTCTGCATTTGTCTTACTTCCCTAAATATGACGCCCTCCAAGTCTGTCCCACTTCACAAAATTATGAAATTTCTTTCTTTTTATGATGAGATAAGATCTCTGGGTATGTAAAACGTATTTCTTTTATCCCTTGAAGTACATTTTGATTGGTTTGCTATCTTTAGCATTTATGAATAGTACTATAATAAACATGGTAGTACAGATTTCTCTCTCATACAGTGACTCATTCCTATATATGCTTAGTAATAAAATCTCTTGCTTGTATGGTAGTTCCACTTTCAGCTTTTTAGGGAATTCCCATGCAAAGTGAGATTTTTCAGAGTGAATTGCTGAGGCATTTTTATCTGTTTAAAGCCCAGTATTCTGGAAGGGAATTCTACATGGCTGAAGAGAGAAGGAGCCACATTGGAACTACTCAAATAATATCAACAAAAACACAGGTAATGGGAGGAAATGAATGGCATATATTCTGATGCTAAAATCAATATGAAATAAGAGGCTTATAAATGAACAAAACATAGACCTAAACATGTACGTCGTAGACATAGGACTTTATAAAATGGTGATCCAGCCTACAGTGCTGCCAGTGGCAATGCCACCTGTGGGCCAAGCAACAATCACCATACTGAGAATTCTCCAAGAAACTGATGAACAGCAGAATGCGGACAACTCAAGCCAGAAAAGAATAGGTTTGGAATATAAGGCCCCTTGCCTTGTTAGCCTTCCTCCACAAAGAGGATGTGGCATCCTGGCAGCAAATTTCAACAGCATGCTTCTCTCCTAAACAGCCACCATTTTTTGCACTTTGGTTTGGTCTGCTTTGATTTGGTTTGGTTTTTTGTGATCCCTAGTAGCTAACCAGAGTTGTTACGGGCAATAAGGCCAGGGTCTCAGAAAAAGCAGTGCATAACACTTACTGCCCTGCAGTCAGTGACTGGAAAGAGCAACACAGGTGTGCAAGATTTAAATCACTAGGGGAGAGGAGATGGAGGCAGGATGAGGTACCTTGGGGCTGTCTCCATGGCAGTGGCAGAAGCCGTGAGGCAGTGAGGTTAGGGATAGCAGCTGCAGCAGCAGTGGTACCACCAAATGGTTGAAGGTGGTAAGTGGAATAGCAGGAGCACTCCTACCCTGTCACTAGTTCCATGCAGAATTTGAGCAACATCACACCACAGCACAGCAACTAGTGGCAGAGTTTTGCTACCCTCATGGCAGAGAAGACCAAGGTGGGACTGCCTCCACAGGTGGCAGGAACAGAGAGTCAGTCCACAGCACCTCAGCCCACCCCACCCTGCAATAAGTGGCACAAGTAGACAGGTGAACCCCTATAAGGAGAACAGAGAAAGCTGTGCAAGAATTGGGAGGAGCCAAATACACACTGGACTGGAAGAAGCCTTGCGCTGTCCCTACTGAGATGCCACAGCAACTAGGAGAGTAACACAGAGACAAACAGCATAAGGGAGAGTTCGGGCCACTGAGTAACAGAAGTTATTGGCTGAAGATTCTGACCTCAGTCAGGAGGCCAAGAACATCTCTGAATCCAGGACTAATCTTACTATAGGCATAGCTTGGTTACAAAGCAGATTTGAGATCTGACACAACACTACCACGGAACTGTACAAACCAGAGAAATTTCATTTGTGTTTTTTGTTTGTTTGTTTGCTTGCTTGCTTTTTCCATTTTCCTTTTTCTATCTGGTAGTTTTTTGAGGTTTGTCTTTTTAGGTTTTTTAACCTCTGTACCTTTATTTTTGTTCTGCTCTATTTGCTCCATTCTGCTCAAGGGTCGCTCTTAATTTTCTGATATTTTCATGTTGGTGAACATTGTCTCTACTCCTTCTTGTTCACTTTGAAAATCCTTTGATTTCTCACTCTTTTTTTCATTTCTACCCTCTCTTCCTTTTGTCCTCCAGCCTTGGTTCTACTATGTTTCTCTTCACTTATCTCTCTGCTTTTGTGATAACTCAGACCCCAGTATAAAATCCAAGGAAGCAAGAAATTAAAATTTGGGGAGCAAAGGCTTTATTTTAGGTCAGGCCTGGTGACACAGTCTCCTGGAGCCAATTTGGAGACTGTGCCCCTGACAGCTAAAAGTCAGGGCTTTTATCTTGTAAATCCACAAACAGCTGCTGGTCTCACAATGTAAGGAAGAGGGTGGGGGTGTGGTGCAAACAGAAACGGTGATTACACTCTTGGAAAGAGCGAGAGTAAGGGTTGTGCTAACAAGCAAGTCTCCCTGCATACAAACAAGTTTAGATAAGAAGAAATCTTTTTTTTCTTAGCAAAGAATAGAGAAGTCTACCAGCAATTGACAACCTTAGTTACCTTACTTTAGCACCACAACTGTTATTTGTAGAGGGCAACGATGATTAACATATCAATTAGGTAAGATTTTACAATTCTTTACACAGGAGAGCATTGATTAACATATCAATCCTTTACCCAGAGGGAAAAGGAAAACACATATACTGTAAGACCAAGTTACAGGTATTGCTATGATACAAATTTAATGAAGCTATTTTTGTGAAAAATAGTACAATCTAATACAATCTAATGCAATTAACACAATTTGTGACCAGGCCACTGGGTAGGGAAGAGGGTTGTCAGGAGCTATTACCTCAGGCCTTTGTTTTATGGCCTTTCAGGAAGTTAAAACCTAGTTAGATGTGAAGGGAGAAGGGGAGGGGAAGCAGCAGGTGGCGCTTATACAGAACAGGTTTCATGGCAGGATAGTTAGGGGGGCTTAGGTTATAACACTTTGTCTTCTATCTCTCAAAAATTTTGCCACCACAGGGTGAAATCACTCTATTAAAGGGAAACACTTTACATAATAGTTCCTGGATTAGGTTGGATTTCATAATATAACTATAGATCTTGTCTTTATAATTATAGTACTAGATTAATAGTTATCACACTTTCTTAGGTTCTAGGCTGTTCCTTATGCTATTTTTATGGCTAATTGTACAACTTTACACAGGATATTATAACTGTTATAATCAGTTGTTCTCCTTTATATGACAAGCATGATTGTCTCAAATCACAACTATCACCATATTGCAGTATGAAAAGACTGGGTGGTGAGCCAAACAGATAACAATATTTCATTCTTAATGAATTCAGAAAGTAGCACCATGGGACAAGCACAAAGACCAAGAACCACCTGCACTTATAAGATATCTCTGAGGAACAGACATTCTGCAAGTGTCATGGTTTATGTATGTGGCCCCCAGGGATCATGAGTTTGCATTGTTCATTTGTGATGGTTCATTGTATAGTGCTTGGATTGATGGTGTCAGTGCTCCGCCCACATAGAGGTGGAGCCAGGATGTGATGTAATGGCAGGAAGAAGTTGTGTCTTGCTTTTTGCTGGTTCTGGCTTGCTGTTTGCAGCCACCATGAGCTGCAGCCCAGCCATGCCCGCCTGCCTTGGAGCCAACTGAGTTTGGACTGAAACCTCCAAAAACTGTAGGAAATAAACCTTTCCTTTCCCAACTTTGGGCCTCAGGTATTTTGTCTCAGCAAGGACTAAAAAGTAACTAAGACAGAATTTGGTACCAAGGAGTGGATTGTTTGCTGTGACTATACCTGGCCATGTTTTTCAAGAGGCTTTGGAAATGGCTTGTAGGCAGAGTTTGGAAAGGTTCAGACCTGTCACCTGGATGCATAGAGCTGAGCAGCTTAGGCTGTTCTGTAGAGGAGATACTGGTCAGAGCTCAGGAGACCAGAAGGCTGATAAAATGCCTCACGGTAAAGACCAGGCTTGAGAGGTTTCTGCTGGGAAGGATTGCATTGGTTGTTGGACTCCACGTGATGTGTGTTATGGTTGGCAGAAAATTTGTCTGCATTTTGCTCCTGCCTGGAGACTTTGCCTGAGACTGAGACAAAGGGCAATGGACTGATTAATCTTGAAAAAGAAATTTAAAGCAATCAAACATTGAGGCTGTGGCATGGCTATTGTTGGGGGTTTAATCCAGCTATATGTTTCAAATCAAGAGCAAAGAGCCCAGCAGGGTAATTTACAATGCTGTGAGTTTGGCCAGAAGGAAAACTGCAGGAAGGCTGTGGATTGTAAAGACAGAGTTGAGATTTTGATTGTTGATGGGAAACAGAGAGATAAGAAAGATGGCCTTGGGGCATGCCAGGAAGCAGGTCCCCACCCTTTGCAGCCTCACTGCAAAGGTGAAAGAATTTCCTCAAAGGGAAAAGCTGCAGAGTGCCATACTCCAGAATGACGACAGAGGCCACATGAGGTTCCAGAATGGCAACAGAGGCCACATGACTTTCCAGAATGGTGGCAACACAGAGAAGCTTTTCATCACAATCAGGTAAACAGAGCCCTGTGATCCAGGCAACTGACCCCTACAGCCAAGAGACAGAAAAGCCTGGCTACTGCTTTAGCTGGCAGCAGACCTTGGCCGCATCCACAAGGTGCCGATTTTAGGTGCAAGGAAAATGCACAAATCCTGAGGGTAACATGGCTTCCATCTTGATTGCAAAGGGCCTAGGAAGCCAAACAGTGTGCCCCTGAGAGGGCAATTTGTGAAGATATAAAGGTGAAGCTGAAGGTGCAGTGGAGACCCCAGAAGTTTGGAAAAGCCAGGAACATGGGTGATCCAAGGGAAGCTGCAAAAAGCAAGCAGAGAGTATTTAAGAGAGAAGCTGCAGGACCTGATATCCCTGGAAGTGCCATGGGGGTGGAATCACCCAAGCCTTTTGGAGCTTGCAACCAGATTGCTTCAGATGCTGAGCATGGAACTCTAGGACTTAATGTTTGTCCTGCTGGACATTGGACTCGCTTTGTTTCCAATGCTTTATATTCCCCTGTTTATAACTTTTGTAATGCTAATGTTTATCCTGTACCTTTACATTTCATAAATGTTTAACCTAGTTTCATTTGTACAGGGAGTTAGAGTTAAGTTTGCCATAGATCTTGGAAGAGACTTGGACTGTTCAGCAATGCTGAAACTTAGGACTTTGGCAACTCTTGGAGGTGAACTGTCTTTTGTAAAAAGGATGTATATGAGTCCTGGGGGCCAGAGATAGAATGTCATGGTTTATGTATGTGGCCCCGGGCCTCATGAGTTTGTATTGTTCATTTGTGATGGTTCATTGTATAGCACTTGGATTGATGGTGTCAGTGCTCCACCCACATAGGGGTGGACCAGGATGTGGTTTAATGGCAGGAAGAAGGTGTGTCTTGCTTTTTGCTGGTTCCGGCTTGCTGTTTGCAGCTGCCATGAACTGTGGCCCGGCCGTGCCTGCCTGCCTTGGAGCCAACGGAGTGTAGACTGAAACCTCCAAAAACTGGAAGAAATAAACTTATCCTTTCCCAACTTTGGGCTTCAGGTAATTTGTCTCAGCAATGAGTAAAAAGTAACAAAGACAGTGAGGAAATCTTGATATTAGTAATAAAGCTTTCTACTACAACAAAATCACAAACATCAATAGGAAAACAAAACAAAAAAAATATAAAAATGACAAGATACAAAAGCAGAATATCACCATAGACCTCCAGCTCACACAGGACAAATCTAGATAACAAGAAATAAAGAAATCAGAAAGCACCCACCTGTATTTTCTGGAATGATAGCAGCAAATGAAAAAAATGTATAAAGCTACAGAGAAAATTAGAGAAGAAATAATCTCTCGGATTAAAAAAAAGAGCAGATGACCACAATGAAAGACTTGCTCAGCAAAACTAGAGTAGAAATAGATTTAACAAAAGCAAGGAGCCTAGGAAAGTGAATGAAACCATGAATTCCCAACACAGGAGAGAAATAGAATCCACAAAATATAGTCAAACACATATGCAGGAAATTAAATATTCCACTAAAAATTTGCAAAACTGATTGAATGAAAGTGAAAGCAAGATATCAGATCTAGAAGACATGATTGTGCTTAGAGATTATGAAAAGAAAGATCTTTTTAAAATAATAAGGGGTCTTGAAGAAACAATTCAACACCTGCAAGATGATGCAAAAAAGGAACTAAGATTGATCAAACTCCGTAAAAAACCAAGAGTCTGCATACATGACATATAAAATAAATTCACAGAAAAAATGGCAGAAAAGTTCCCATGCATGAAAAAGAATTTGATATACAGATAGCTGAGGCTTATGGAACTCCTAAATAGTCATGACCAAAACAAATCTACACCAAAGCTTATTATAGCCACAATTCCAGAAGGTAAATAGAAGTACAGAATATCTAAACCTGTTAGAGAAAAGAAACAAATCCCCTATTAAAAAAAAAGCCCACCAGAATCACAGAATACTTCTTAAAACAAACCCTTAAGTCAATGAGATCTTGGAGCAAAGCATTTCAAATCTTGAAAGAAAACAACTTCCAACCCAGATCAATGTACCCTGTAAAACTATCTTTCACAATTAATGGAAAAGAATAATTGAGGAAATTTATGACCACAAAACCCCCTTACAAATTATTATTAAAGATATTCTAAAAATAAGTAATAGAGATCACCACCCTATGAATGGAAATACAATGAAGTGACTAGGAAAGTAAAGGAAGTAAATAGAAAGTGAAAACAAACAGTCAACAACAGAAAAATAATATCACAAAGATAAGCCAAAATATATCTGTTATAACCAACAATGTAATTCACCAATCAAAAGAAACAGACTGGCATAATGGATCAAGAAAAAGCATGAATCAACACAAATGTCATAAAAAGACATTTATGTTGTCATATATACAAAATTAATAGCAGAGAACTTCCCAAGCATGGGAAAAGGATTGGACATGCAGATGGGTGATGCATATAGGACTCCAAATAACCATACTTAAATAAATGTATACCCAGACTTATAATAATCAAGAGTCCAGAAATTCAGCACAAAAACAGATCATTAAAAGTTGTTAGAGAAAAGAAAAAGATCACCTATAAAGGGAAACCCATCAGAATCATGACACACTTCTCAATACAAATCATCAAGTCAAGAAGAGCTTCGATTGAAGTGTTTCAAATCCTGAAGTAAACAAGTTCCAAACCACACTGATGTACCCTGCAAAATTATCTTTCAAAATTAATGGAGAAATAAGATACTTTCATGACAAAGAACAACTGAAGGAATTCATGACCACCAAACCAACCCTACAAACAGTACTGATGGATATTCTAGACACAGATAAAGATGACCATGCTTCCAGGAACAACTTCAGAAAGAAATCACTAAGCAGGGCAGACGACTGAACAGAGGGGAAAAGTGAGGAGCCAATACCAGGAAAATAGCATGGCAGACATAAGCCAAGTACATGTTGGTCATAACCATTAATGTATATGGCCTCAACCAAAATAAATAAATAAAATAAATAAATAAATAAATACAGGCAAAGTGGATAAAGAAACAAGATCCATTAATACATTGTATACAAGAAACACATTTAACTTGAAAAAAAAACTCATAGACTGAAAGTCAAGAGAGAAAACAATGTGCTGTACAACAGGGAACTAGAAAAAAGCAGGGCAGCATGCCCTTCAACTGCAGAATGGATAAGGAAGTTATGGCATTCTTATACAATGAAAAGCTACTCAGCTATAAATAAGGATAATCTGGAGGCTCTTGGAGATAAATGGATGCAACTTGAGATAATGCTCATGGGTAAAATGGTGTGGACTCATGTGGCAGAACATCTTGTTTCCTCCCTCCTATAAAAAACTAAAGGAGTTAGTGTGATCCAGAATGTACAATAGATACTGTGAATGTGAATTGGAGGAAATGTCTAAAAAGGGAAGGTGATATCCACTGTTAGTTTCCAATTACCTTGTTTTGAAGTCCTCTATCATTTTCATTTGTTTTATTAGGTTTTACTCTGGGGTTTTTTGTTTGATTTTAATAAGTCTCATGGCATGGGCAGCTGTCTTGAAGATAACAAGATACATTTTGATAGCCATTGTTGATTTCCTATTATCTTATATTGCAGCCTGGTATCATTTTCATTGTTTTTTTATTGTTTTTCTCTGTTTTGTTTGATTTTATTATGTCTGACGGTATGGGCAGCTATTATGAGGCATGGTAGCCATTATTGATTTCCCATGATCACGTTTTAAACTACTATACAGCTTTGATTGTTTTGCTGTGATTGACCTTATTCTGTTCTGGTTTGTTAGGTTTTATTCTCTTTATTTAATTATTTTATTCTCTTTAAAAAAAAAAAGAAATGCAATAAGGTTTAAAGCACTCTCAGGTGGAGCTGGTATCCATGGGTAAATCAATGTGGACAGAACTGTCTTGTAATCTCCCATCTTGTAAGTAAATATGCCATGCAGAACTCACATTGTTTAATTTCCAAGTACTTGTAGGTCTTATAATACACAGAATTCAAAAAAAAAAAAAACAGGACAATAAGTGACAATGGGTTGATCAATATTAAAATATATTTTATGGTACATGTGAGGCTCACCAAAAATAATTTGCTTTCAGTTGCCAAGGTTAGCAGTGCACATTCACTGTCCTTTATCAGGGTTATATTAATTCCTCAGCCCTGTGCTATGACTTAGGTCAAGGGATCTTTCTCTCTCACAGAATATCAAAATGATCCATCATATATTTGATATATACTAATTGGACCAAGTGAGTAGGTGTTAACAACCACTTTAACTTTTTAAGAAAGCATCTGTGTGCCAAAGGATGGAAAATAAATCCAATGAAAATTCAAGATCCCTCTACTAAGTGAAATTTTTAGGAGGCCAGTGGTTTCAAGCACAAGAGACATTCTGTCTAAGATAAAGTATAAGTTGTTGCATCTGGCTCCCCCAAAATCATAAAAGTCTAATAGTACTATATGAATTTTGGTGTCAACCCACCCCACATCTAGCTGTTTTACCCCAGCCCCTTAAGGAGTGACTAGTAAAGCTACTATTTGAGTGGCCCCCAGAGGAAGGCTCTACAATAGATCTAGCCAGTGATGCAGGCTACTACACCACTGGAGCAAGACCATCCAGCAGATGCAAGATTACTGAGGTTTCAGTAGCAGATAGGGATGCCATTTGGAGTCTTTTCCAAAACCTCCTTAAGTGAATTGCAGTAAGATCATTAGAATTTTGGAGCAAGGCCCTATTCATCAACAGACAAGTACCCTCCCTTTTGAAACTCAATTCCTGGTCTGCCAGGGTCTGGGCCTTAAGGGAAACTGAACTCTGGACCACAAGACACAAGTTTATCATGAAACATGAGCTGCCAATCATGAGATGAGTATCTGTTTTACCGATTCATATTTTGGGATATACACAGCAATAGGCCATGGTTAAATGAAAGTGATATATTCACATGTGATTGAGCCTGAGCAGGTCTAAGTCACAAGTAGGTTTTCCAAGAAGCAGTTTTCTGGAGGCCCATGGATCTTACTCCTGTTATGTTTCCCTGTATGAATCTGTGGTTTCACGCCATGTTCCATATAGTCAGCTGACTGAGGAAGAGAAGAGTAGGGCCTGCTTTACACATGCTTTTGCACATCATGCAGCAACACTGAGTGCACAGCTATAGCATTACAGCTTCTTTCGGGACATCCATGAAGGACAGTGGTGAAGAGAAATCTTCACAGTAGGCAGAACACCTGGTCATACACTTTGCCTGGAAGAAAAAACAGACCAATGTGCAGCTACATACTGATTGATGAGCTGTCATCAGTTGTCTGGCTAAATGGTGAAGGACTTGGAGAAGAACATCACTGAAAACTGATGACAGAGATATTTGGGGAAAAGTTAAAAGTATAGGCCTCTCCATATGAATGAATGATATAAAGATATTTGTGTCATGTAAATACTCATCAAAAGTTGAACTCAGCATAAAAGGACTTCAATAATTAACTGGATAAAATGAACCATTCTGTGAATAGCAGTCAACACTTTTCTTCAGCAAACCTTCTCATTACCCAAAGGGTTCATGAATGAAGTGCCCAGAGTGACAGGGATAAAGGTTATGGATGGGCTCAGCAACATGGACTTCCTCTCACTATGGCTGATGTGGCTACAGCAACTGCTGAATGCCTAAGATGCCATTAGCAGAAACCAACACTGAGTCCCTGTTATAGTACAATTTCCAGCCTGCTCAACCTGTGACCTAGTGGCAGACTGACTATAGAGGTGCTTTCATCACAGGAAGGGCTGACCTACGCCCATACAGGTATAACCACCTTTACACTCCACATTGTACTTTATCATGCACTTATCATGCTTATGATCACCTCAAATGCTTCACATACATAACACAGTTACTTAATGACATTAAGTACAGAAATAGATTTTGCATGCATGTGTTAATAACATGTTCAAAAGGAATATTTGAATAACTTCCAGGGCCTAGAATAAAGATACCTAATATTTGCTTTTGCTATGAATGTATATGTTTTTATGAAAAAAGTAGAGTTTTCCATTTCTACCATTATTCTAGAAAACAAAACATGCAAAATACTGATAGATTTACATTCTAATATGTTGATCTTTTTGCTTTGTTCAAACTTTTAAATATTACTGTAATTAGAATTATAATAAGCTGATTTATTTTTATAATTAATTATTAAAACTCAGTAATCCACAAAATATACAGAGGGAATCAGTAACTGCAGTAAAACAACCAAACTTCATGTTCTGTGATAAAAAAACATAACTGATTAGTCAATTCCTTCAAAATACTATTGTTACTAAATTGATCCTTCAACGTGGTAGCTTTCTGCTGAGTAAGTTTCCACTCATCCTATGTCAACTATTTTTATCTTTACACATTTGCAGGAAAGCAAGAGGGTTACACTTCCAGCTGGCCCCACCCCCCACACACAGAATAGTCAGTATCTATTTCATAGTCATTTTCAAAGGAATCCCTGAAGGGAGACAGACTCATTCATCTGTATTGAGCACCATGTTATTTTCTAACAAAGCGTACACACAAAACACAGGGACCTTTCCCTCCACACATTTGGCCCAGATTTATTCACTGGCTGGATCCCCAAGGGCTCAGATCTCAGAACACCAGGGCTCAGAGGCAGAGCTCAACACTCACTGATTTAAAAAAAAAAATTGTTTAAAGTTGAGAGGAGCCATGGAATCTTTTAAACAGTACCTAAAGGGCAGCTTCCACCTAATGACAGGAAGCAGCTGTGCTGTACTGGAGTCTTTTGTGCTATCCTTTCCAAGTTGCCCTAAACTGTCCGGTTCAGTGAACCCTCAGGCTGTTGTAACCTAGTTCTAACCAATGTGCCCCCTTCCTTTTCTGTATGCGTCATTTCAATAGAGATTAAAATTCTATCTCCAGTAAAGACTTAAGTTTCAGCTCCTTGTAAATCTCCCTCCTCTCCCCATTCTTAGGTTAAGTCTCCCTTTCCCATAAAAGCTTTAAGTTTCAGTTTCTTGTAATTCCGCCCCCTCCCCCACACCCTTCAGCCTATCTGCAATACAATGTGCTGTCCTTAAGAAATGTTTAACTACAAGGAAGTTATCAAACTGAGTCAAAGTTGGCAACATTCCTGGGGTTTTTGGCTTTTAAATGGCAACCTTTGTAGCTGTAAAGCCCACAGTCTCCATATTGGCTCCTGGAGGCTGTGTCACCAGGCCTGGCCCAAAATAAAGCCTTTGCTCCCCAAATTTTAATTTCTTGGTTCCTTGTGTTTTATTCCGGGGTCAGAGCTATCACAAGGCCTCAGTCTCTTACATATCTGCGACTATGGTTCCGGGAGTGGGGGGGTCTGACTTGGCTGCTCCAGTTGTGCAACCCGCAGACCTCCCTGAGTGCCTGGAGAGGGCTGCCTCCTCTCTCCTCCCAGTCTTAGCCAGGGTTGTGGGTCCCCTCTTGCCCTCCTGCTCCTCTGAGTAGACACAGGAACCGGCCTACAGCCCCTTCCCTTCCCCAGAGGGCTCAAATGCCCCTTCAGGGGCCAGCACTCACCACAGGGTGAACCTGGGTCAGCCAGGCAGAGGAGGGGCTGAAGGACCAGAGATTGGTAGATGGATGCAAGGTGAGCAGCAGGGCACGAGCTGTGCAGGGCGCGCTGGACTTCCGGATCCAGTAGGGTACAGATGACAGCTTATCTGTGTTGGCCAAGTGAGGACACCTTTGCCATAAGAGTAGAGGAGTGCGGGAGCTTAGCTGCCCATTGAACAGGGACAAAAACCCTCCCGTGGATGTTAAGGACACCCGATGAACCTAGAGACAAACAGATTATTTTTGCCCTCCTGGCTTTTCCGAATGCATAGTTATTGGTGTCTCCCTCAACATCTCTGGCTGATGAAGACCTTATCTGCCCACAAGGGTTTGAAATCTGCCCTGGCCCAGCAGCTGAACTCTGAGAACTCACAGAAGCCTCACAGATATCCCAGTGGGAGGGCAAATAGTCCTTTCCTGATAACCAGCTGCAGAGACATTAGAGGATTGTGCCCCAAGGCAAATAAGATAAGAAACTGATTCTACAGGGCTTGGGGCAGGGCTTGGGGGGTAGACAGGAAAAAACATGCCAGCATGCACTTCCCTGCTCTATTCTGAAGCTCAGGAAACTACAAAGTGTCTGTGTGGGTTCAAGAAAACAGCTCAAAATCAGAGCTCAAAATCTGCCCTCAGAAACAAGCCTCTGCACAGAGATTTTTCTGCTTTGCCACATCAAACAAAAATCCTTCAAACAACCAGTTACTTATTTAAATTGACATTGGTAATGCTCTTTAATTGTTCACCCAATACACGAAGCTTTCAGCCAAAAAAGCCTAGAAATGGAAATTGACATGATGCATGGTAGTTTAGAACATTGAAAAGAGGCTACTGTATACTTTTAAAGAACTTTAACATTTGCCTCTAATTATTCATGGAGCTACATTTCTGTCCATTTATCCACTCATACAGACTGACATAGGAATAGATTTTTGTCATACATCATTGTAAGCTGTGGAGGACCACCTGAATGCTTCTCCTTAAATAAAGAGCAGTTATCTCAATTTTGGCTGAACCTGGACAGGGTGAAGAGCCATGGTTGCAGGAATGTACACCTGGATTGAGCCTTGAAATAAGAGGCTGTGAGTTCCCAGAGCAGAAAAGTTTACACATCAGAGTTGAAACACAGACCCCAAAACATTAGATGCTATCTCAGATGTGTTATGTGAATTAACATTTCTGAATATCTTTCCCTATGCATATTTCAGAGGTGCTTCAGGACTCCTACCTAGCCCAGCTCGTGTATTTTCAGCCTTTCTCACAGTCACTCATTCTCAAGCCACTCCCTTCTTCATGAATTAATAAAATCAGGGTTAGGCTCTGGGTTAAGGCAATCCACTGTCTTGGTTGGACTTAGGACTCTCTTGGCTCACATAATTATAAATATGTCTTAGTGTCTTATTCTCACTGTGAGTTACACTGGAAGAGGTAGTCTGTAATTAACTTGGAATTTCAATAATTTTCCCATGGGATATCAAATATAAACTTCTGCTTGGACCAAAACAAGGTTTGGGACAGTTATGGCAACTATTTCAGAGTCAGCTCTTAAATGCTTTTTTTGGTGACAGAAAGCTGTGAGGGAAGATTCAAGAGGGAATCTCATTCTCTCTCTCTCTCTCCTCTATCTTTATCTCTCTCCCTTTCTCCCGATGCATGGGTACAGGGTAAATGAAATAAAGAAAAAAAAAAAAAAAAGCAAATTAAAACAACCAAGCAAAAGGGTACTAATTTGAATATGAAATTTTAGAATTATAAATTTAAAAATGAGAAGGCAGCTGAACTTTCTCAACTTGGGCTAAAAGATTTGGATCATGTGTTAATTGGTTAATTTCCCAACACCACAAGGTGTCATATAAATTTTAATTACTTATGTATGAAAACATATAATATATATATATATATATATATATATATATATAACAAAAATCTATACATAGAAAACAGCTGAAGGACAACACCGAACAAGAAATTTGTAGTTGCTCTTGGTAGTAGCATGGATGTCTTCTTTTTCTGTCTCAGTGCAATATCATACAGTTGACTTAATGGAAACATAAAACTTTTACAATCAAAAAATGGATGTAAACCGAAATGATCATATATAGGTATAAATTCTCTGATAAATTTAATCATTCTGTGTTATAACTTGGGCCCCAGTATAAAATCCAAGGAGGCAAGAGACCGAAAATTTAGTGGCAAAGGCTTTATTTCCAGGCCTGGCGACCAGTCTCCGGGAACCAATTTGGAGACTGTCCCCCAGAAGCTGAAGGGAGGACTTTAAAAAGGGGCTGGAGGAAAGGGCGGGGGGAGAGAAACAAAGAAACCTGCAGAGCCATCAAACTTGTTGACCCGAGTCTGGAAACTGTATTGCTGTCCACTTAGCTCTGACAATCTAGGGAGTTCCTGGTGTTTTTTTAAATTACTCCCATCCTGCAGACTGACATTATCTCAGAGTGGCACGTCTGCAGCAATATTTGGAGAAGAAAGTGGAGAGTTAATTATCTCAGGACAGCTTGTCTTCGCTAGTGAGTGGGAAGGGGTCACGAGTTATGAGACGCTGGAACTTAAGTTTTATAAAGACCTGATATCTAACTCATTTGATACATACAGAACAAAAGGAAAGCACCGATTGGGGTTTGGGCCATAGTATTACCCAGTAATTTCTTTAAGCTAAGCAGTTCTTAAAATTGGGGCAGGCTCATTTTACGACAGATCATCACCGGGTCGGGGGGAGGTCACCAGAAACCCAAATTTTTTATGGCCTAGATAGATAGGTGAGGGGAGAGGGAGGCAATAAGGCGCCATATAGAACAGAAAACGGCGGTAATGTGTCAAGGTCAGGGTAAAGGGTTAAACTCACACGCAAATCTCTCTGCACACAAGCAGGTTACTTTAAACAAATGTAAATTAATTGCCATTCTAGTTTTCCTTAGCTTTTTAGCGGAGAATAGAGGCACCTAGCAGTGATTAACAACCCTTGTTAGCTTGTTTTAGCACAGCTTCTGTAGTTTGTAGAGGGCAACAATGGTTAACATATCAATTAGGTGAGATTCTTGCAATTTTTTACAGGGGAGAGTGTTGCTCAACATATCAATTAGGTCACTTAACATATCAGTTAGGGAAAAAGGATAAAACAAACACATTTAGTAAGCCCCTATACAGGTTTGCTATAATACACATATAACTAAGCTATTTTCTTAGAGTACAACATTCTGTATATATAAAATATCTAAAATGTACCAATAAACTTTATTTTAAAAATTATATTTGTTTTAGAGATGAAGAAGTGATATAATGTACATAAAAAGAACCACTGCAATACTCAGAGTCACAGCCTCAACCAAAATAGCACTACTTTTCTCATGAAACATCAAACCTTTCAAATTAGTTTATTCCTATTTCTGAAACCATCCAAAAGTACCAGTTCCACACTTTGAACATTGGGATACATTGAAATTTCCTCAAGAAGACTAATTTTCGTACTCCTGATAATGTGGTTCTGCGGCAAGCTTTCAGATTATGGGCAAAAGGAAGATCAATTTTCTTCAAGAGCATAACACACATGGCCTCTAATTCAACGTATACGTATTTGGAGAGACATTCTGGATCTAAATCATAGCATGTCACTCCTGGATCCCAAATGACTTATGTCCACCTTATTATACAAAATTAATTTAGTCCATCTGTAAGTTTTGCCAAAGTTTTAACAATACCAGCACGTTTGAAGCCAAATCTAAATTCTAACTAGATTCAAGGCAAAATCTTACCTGTGAGAACCTTTAAAAATCATAAAGTTAAGTAATGCCAACATACACTGGCACAAGATAAATACTCATTTATAGAAGGAAATCACAAACCAGTAGTAAGAAATCAAACAAAACCAAGATCAAAACCCAGAAGGGAAATCAATAAATCCTATAATTACATATTTAGCACCTAGAGCGAGTTGTGACAAGACATCAAATTCAAAAGGCTTGTGTGGCCTGAATCCCTTGGAATCACTATTTGCAGACCTCATAACCTTTCACATGTGTTGGTTCTGCTCAACTTGTTTGACTTTCATAGTTTATGTTCCATATTCCTAGTATTTTCAGGTTTGGAGTCTCTACTGAACTTCCAAGTTAGCATTCAAAGTTTCACCAATTATACCCTCAAGGGCATAGGACCAGATTTCCAAGGTCTTCCTCTGAAATACAGGAGGAAGTTTCCCTAACCCCACACACTTGCATTTTGCATGTCCATATAACCAGAACCATGTCATGATGCCAAAGTCTCTCACCATCTCGATCAGTAGTCTAGGCTGCTTTGATCATGGTTGCAGAGGACCCAACTGCCCTAGTGGGTAAGAACTATGAACAAATCCCAGGAGAACAATTCCCTATATGGCCTTTCTCAGCCATAGGGTCCTGTGACTCTATTCTCAAACTAGTCTTTGAAAAATTTATCTTTACACTTTGGCATCCTTGATTTTGAGTTACATATCCTAAAATATCTTCAGTCATCTTTTCCTATTGTTCTATTGCAAACTAATCAGATTATTGTTAAGCTTTTTGCAACCATTCTCTTCACAGCCCAACACTGCAACCTTTATGGTGAAACACTAAATTTCTCAAATCAATTCTGTTCCTAATTCTGAGCATTTACCTTGCTGAAAATAGCCAGAAGTATCATTGCCACACTTTGATTTTACAAGCTGGTTAGAAGACTTTCTATTTATATTTTACTTTTATTTATTTATAGTGCCTTTATGAGAAAAGAATAAAGGTATGAAATATCCTCATATCTTTCCTTAAGAAATTAGAAATAAAAGGCAGAATAAAACCAAAAATAAATAGAAGAAAATAATAAAGATTAGAAAACATAAATCTTTATCAAAATACCTATATCATTTTTCATAAAAATTAACATTTTGATTTTTACATTTGTGTACAAATACAAAAGACTTAGAATAGTCTAAACAACTTTGATAAAGAGACAAAATTAGAGCCCCAATCCTCCTCAGTCCCATAACTCACCACAAAGTTACCCCAATCCTGAAAAACATCACTGATATCAAGACAGACAAACCACCAAGACAGCAACATGAAATCTGAAAATAGATACACACATAACAGACAATTGATTTCTGGCAAAGATGCAAAATCCATTAATAGACAAAAGATTGTACCTTCAATAAATATACTGAACCAACTCAATACCCACATTCAAAAAACCCAAGCCTCACAGCAAATGAAAAATTTCTTAGGACATCCAAAAGTCAACTCAAAATGGCTCATAGTAGGTTAGTTAAAGTAAAGGCAGGTGTGACCTGAGTCATTGCTTTGGCTCAGGTTATTCTCTCTGGGACAAAAAAACTGGGACAAGTTGTAGAAGGGAAGGTAGAACATACAGAGGTGTTCAGTTAAGGCAGATATTCAACTTACCTCTAAACAGGCCCTACTGATGACAAAAGAGGCTATTATGCATCTTCTCTTTTAAACTATCTTAACTATTTTATATACATATACATTTTTAACTTGTCACACTAAGGAAGCAATATGATGTTTATACATGCATATCTTATTTACTTCACTAATAAATATGTTTCAAAGTGTACCCATTTACCTATAAATATATCCATTTTATCATTCTTTATGGCTGAGTAGTATTCCATTGTATAGAAATACCATATCTTTTTTTATAGCTTCCTCATCTGATGGGTATTTAAGTTGTTTCCAATATCTAGCTATTATCAACTGTGTTTCTATAAACATGGGCACACATATATCACTGTGATATGATGCTTTCATTCTTGTGGGAGGTTACCCAGAAGGGGAATAACTGGGTCAAATGAGACTTCCAATCCTAGTTTTTTGAGAAATCTCCACACTGATTTCCACAGTGGTTGCACCACCCTGAATTCCCACCAACAAAAGAGAAGTGTTCCTTTTCCCACACAACCCCTCTAGCATTTGTTACTGGTTGATTTCTTAATACTAGCCATTTTTCTGAGGTGAGGTGAAATCTCAGTGTTGTTTTAATTTGCATCTCTTGAATGACCAGTGCCGTTGAACATCTCTTCATGTACTTATTTTCTGTTTGAATTTCTTCATTTGAAAAGTGTGTGTTCGTCTCAGATGCCCATTTTTGAATTGGGTCTTTAATTCTGGGAGGACTTATTTTTTTGATACTTAATTGTTTATCTGAGGAACATCTGGCAAACACGTTCTCTCACATTGTGGGTTATCCCTTCACTCTGTTGGTTGTTTCTATTGTTATTAAAAGCTTTTCAGCAGGGTGAGATCCCATTTGTTGATACTTGTGCGATAAATCCTATGCAATCTGGGGTGCATTCATAAGGTTTTTGCCTATACCAAAGTCTTAAAGAGTGTGACCTACTCTATCTTCCAGAAGATCTAAAGTTTTTGTTTTAATATTAAGATATTTGATCTATTCTGATTTTAGTTTAATTCACAGTGAAAGATTTGGGTCAAGTTTTATCCTCAGCATGTGGAAAGTCAATTTTGTGAACACCATTTATTAAAGTGGCCATTTTTCTTCCAGTGAATGTGTTTGGCACCTTTGTCAAAGATAAGGTGGCTTAGTATGTCTATAGTTATTTCTGCATCTATTAATCTATTTCATTGGTCTTGGGGTCAGGGTTTTTTTTTTTTTTTTTTTTTTTTTTTTTTTTTTTTTTTTTTTGCAGTACCACACTCGTTTTATCATCATAGCTTTATAGTAAACTCTCAAATCAGGGATTGTGATGTCCCCTGTCTTGTCTTTGTTTACCAGGATTGCTTTTGCTATTTTAGGTTTCTTCTGATTCCAGAAGAACTTTAGAATGATTTTCTCGAATTCTATAAGATATGCCACTGGATATCTGATTGGGATTGCTTTGAAACTGTGTAACAGTTTGGAAGTATGACAATTTTCACTATATTGGTTCTTCCTACTCAACAACATGGGATATCTCTCCATTTTCTAATATCCCCTGCTAATCTCTTATTTCAGAGTACTATAGTTTTCAACACAGAAGTATTTCATTTTTTATATATTATTGTAAAAAGTATTGTTTCCTTGATTTCTGTCTCAGTGAGTTTGTTTATTCATGTACAAGAAGGCTATTGATTTTTGAGTGTTGATTTTGTAACCAGCTGCATTACTGAATTTGCTTATTAAATCTAGAAGTGTTTTGGTAGAGATTATTGGGGTCTTCTAAATAAAGTATCATGTCATCTGCAAATATGGATACTTTAACTTCCTTTCCTACCTTTATTCCTTTTATTTCTTTGTATTGTCTAATTTTTCTGGCTAAAGTTTCTAAGACTATGTAGAATAAGAGTGGAGACAGTGGACATTCTTGTCTTGTTCCTGATTTTAGAGTGAAAGTTTTCAGTTTTGTCCATTTAGTATGATGTTGGCTGTTGGTTTGCCAAAATGGCTTTTATCAGATTGAGATAAGACTATCTATTCCTTTGCCTATGGACTGGGTGTCTCAGATTGGGTCTTGTTTAAGTGTCTTCTCATCTCTTTTCTTTTTCAGATTAATTTCTGGAGTGATACTTGTTAGTTGCCTATGGTGAGTTGCTTTCTTGGTTGTGTTGAGGACACCCAGATTATGATCACTTCTCTGAAGTACCTTTCAGGTGTAGCTGCTTTTTGGGTTCTGAGTCTATTGAAAGATCCTACTTTCTAAGTGTTTTGGCAATGAAAAGATATTACTCACCTGGCTTGGTCCCTGATTCTTGGGCACTATGCCACATCTCTGTGACCCAGAGTCAATCATAGTTATGGATTATCAGGGCCAACAATTATTTAGAATAGTTATGTCAATTTTGGCTGTAGTGGTACCAGTAGCATCAAACACAGTATATAAGAAAATACACTGAGCCAGTCTCTACATTGCCATTTTTAACCACATGGACTGAATTTTTAACAGCATAACAGAATGCAAAACAATTATTATACAATACATAAATTTTTAATATGCCAATTCTGTCCTTAGGAGTTAAGATCCAAAATGAATGAAGAAGAAAACAGAGAAGTGGAGAAAAGAAAGTAGGATGGAGGACAAAGATGGATCCCCCAACTTTGGGAAACTAATGTAGAAGACTGAAGGTAAAGAGAACTGGAAGAGAAAAAAGGTAAAACAGAAGAAACCTATGCCTATCAGAAGCTTAGGAACAACACTCACACTAAAAAAAAAAAGAGAGAGAGAAAATAATAAAGGAGAAATAGAAACAAATTGAATAAAACATACAAGAAGAGAAGAAAAACAAAACAAAAAAAGTAGTCCACTTTCAAGATTCTCTCCGGATTCACTAGTAGACAGCCTGTGGAGACAGCATCCTGAATCATGCCACTGCATTCCTTCAAGCCAGGAACTGCTTTATGTTGGAGTAACATGCAACTGTAGCAGGCCTGCCCTGATACCAGGCTCATTGGGATCACCACAGTATAAGAATATTCCACAAACTATATCCAGCTAGAAGCTGCTGGAGGAAGCTGGAAGCAGTTCTGATTCTAGGCTTATCTGGCTCAACTCCAAAATGGCCCTAGGCCAATTGCTGTCTCCCACTGGAGGACCAAGTCCTCTGCACTCACAGCCAGCCAGTGCAGTCCTCCACATCCACAGCTCTTCTCCACTGCCAAATCTCTCTGCAGAGGCCTCTGGAGTTGACAGCCACCACTATCACCATGACCACATGTCCCCAGGTTCCAACAGCTCCCCTCATGCAGTGAGTCTGGCTCCAGGCAAGTGTCACCAGCTATAGCTCTCTTCTTCAATGAAGTTTTTCTTTTTGCTCTCTCTCTGTGGGCTTCAATTCAGACTTCAGTCTCTTTCTGGGTCCAAGGGACCTACTTCCTTCCTTATTGTTTTCCTCACAATGGCATATGCCCATCTCTAGATGATATCTTTCAGAGAGACTGTTTTCTCTGCTGCCTCCTTCTCCATCTTCCTAGATGTCCCAATGCCACACTTTAAACATTGAACTATGGTGAAATTTTCTGAGAAATATTAACTTTTGCACTACCAATAATGTTGATTTTTTGGAAACTGTCAGCACATGAGCACAATGAATTGAAATTTTCTTCATAGCATAATACATATGGGCTCTAATTCAAGCATCTGCTTCCTAAGCCAGGCCTGTATAGACCAAATTTGCATGATCATTCCAGGCTTCACAGCTGTGACAAGAAGCTCTCATCAAATTCAGCTTACAAAATTTTGAGGTTTCTCTTGCATCTCCAAACATTTCCAAACTCCTTTGTAACAGTTTGAAAGTTTTTTAAATAACAATGTCAGTACACAGAAACAACTCCACTCATGGTAAAAGGGCTTATGAGACAACCACTGACACAGTAGAGTCTCAGCTAAGACAAATACTATAGACAGGAAGATCTGCTGACCTGGAACACCTGAAGACATAGTAACAGCAGCAACTAAGGTTTGATGTACATCAATACTCCTAGGCTAGTCAGCCCAGGAAGAATATAGGACTCACAAAAAGGCCCTGCAGCAGAAATTCAGGTAGCTGGCCATCTACTTCATTATGGTACCCAGCAACCAGACAAATATCAATCACACATTAGGGTCCTAAGACACACACTACTCACAGTTGAGACTAGTAGGATTGAAAGACCAAATATTAGTCCAAAAGGTGAAAATGACAAAACATGAAAGTAAAATGCAATGTCAAACATCTAGCCCATCAGGAGTAAGTACAGGAGACATTGAAATAGAAGTCTTTAAAAGTCATACACCAGAAATCTCTGAAAAGATAGCAAGTTAAACAAAGATGCAAATCCATAAAGTTATAGAAGAAATCAAATTAGAAGTAATCTCTCATGTAAAGATAGAATATACAACATTAGTAAAGGAGTTGCTTATCATATCTAGAGAAAAAATAGATTTTAAAAGTACAGGAAGCGTTAGCATTCTGTTTTTATGCTGTATGTCTGGGACTTTAATTATTATTAAGACAAAGAACCCCTGAAACCTTGAATGAATAATATAGAAAACAAGCATAACCCATGAAACAACTTCAAAGAGATTCCAAAGACAAAAATGCTATTAAAAACTGTCAAAATCATTTAAATGAAGCAGAGGATACAGTTTTGGGCCTGAGTTCATGGTCATAGCTAGCAATCATGAAAGGGTAGAACTTTTAAAAATATAACAAAGCAGCATGAAATAACAATTTAGCAACTTCAACAGGATGCCAAGAGAAATAATATAAAACTAATAAGCATCAATGAAGATGCAGGAGTCAATGCAAATGACATCAGTAAACTATATACAGAAGTAAGAGCACAAAATTTCCCAAACATGGGCAAAAACCTGATATGTAGATAAATGAGTCAGATAGAATGCCAAACAGTCACAACTAACATAAATCTATACCCAAATATATAATATTAAGATGTCAGACATACAACAATAACAGAGAATATTAAAAGCTGTTAGAGAAAAGACACAACTCACCTATCAGGCAAAGTTCATTAGAATCATGGCAGACTTTTCAGCAAAAGTCCTCAAGTTAAGATGAGCCTGGAGTGAATGATATCAAGCCCTGATAGAAAACAGTCATCAACCCAGATTATTGTACTCTGCAAAACTTTCTTTCAAATTTAATGGAGAAACAAAATAATTCCATGCCAAGAACAACTGAAGAAATTCATATCAATCAAACCAACCATACAAAGAATTCTAAAAAAACATACCAGATAGAGATAAAAATGATCACAATTTTCAGAACAACAACAGGTGGAAACCACCAGGTAAGGCAAGCAGTTAAGCAAAGGGAGAAAATCAGAAACCCAACAACAGAAACATAACATGACAAAGTCGAGCCACTACATATCCATTATAACCATTAATGTAAATGGCCACAATTCACCTATTTAAAGAAATAGATTGACAGAATGGATCAAGAAACATAATTCCACAATACACTGTATACAAGAAACACATCTAACCCAAAAGGCAACTCATAGATTAAAAGACGAAGGATGCAAAACAATATTCCATGCAACAGGAAGCCAGAAAAAAGGAGTAACTATTCTGTTTGCAGACAATGTGAACTCCAAACCTAAAATGATTAAAAGAGATAAAGAAGGTCACTACATACTTATTAGTGAAAAAATTCAAGAGAAAGAACCAATAATTGTAAATATATATGCACCCAATACAGGAGTACCCAACTGTATAAAACAAATGCTAATTGACATGAAAAATAAAATACACAAGAATACCATTTTATTTTTTTTTTATTTAAAGAGAAACAAAAACAAAAAAAAAACAGTAAAAGGACACAAGTAATACAGAATTTCAAAAAATAAAAAGTAAGAAATCACTAATTAATAGATTACATATTGTCATCTTAGAAACAGTTTTTCAAGTTCCAAAATTAAAACATACAGAGTAGAAATTCAAACAGTGAGACTGCAAACAGTTGTATTCAATGATCCAACAAAAACTTAGTAATACAGTTTTATATATTACACACTTAAATATACATGCAGTTATACCCTTTAGAACACTTTCTTTTCCTGTCTTTTTTATAATGACTATTACACATTTTGGGTTTTATTACTCCCACAGTTCTTATTACTTTTTTTGAAAAGAATAAAACCAAATGTGACAAAACAAAATAGAGTCAGTCAAAACAAAAGAATGGACATAGTACATGATGTGAAAATAGAATACCAGGTGATCAACAATGGTTACCATAATGCATCTTGCTATCTTATTATATCATCAGGTATAATAAAATTGAACAAAACAGTACAGAACAAAAACAATAAAGCCTAAACATTGTAGACCCTACTGGACTTCAAAAGCAGATAATAGTCGAGCCAGAATGGGCATCATAGTGAATCTCTTTGCCTTCAAAGTAGTTGCCTATACCCTCAAACTTGATACTATCAAACAAAACAGAATAAAGTAAAGTCAGTCAATACAAGATCATGAGAGCAATACAGATGTTCAAATCAGGTTAATAGGAAAACAAAAAAGTTACTATAATATATCCTGCTATTTTTTAATTTATTTTTCCCTTAATTAAAAAATAATTTTAAAAAAGGGGAGACTGAGATAAAAGAGGACATAACAACACAGGTCAGAACAGAACAATTTAAGCAACATCGTGTTTCAACACCAGATAACCTGACATAATAGTAGTTACCATAGTGTCTCTTTCCTTAAAATACTTGAGTATAACTTCATATACTATAGCATCAAATGTATCAAGAAATTGTGAAACTATTCAAGAGAATGAAAGTATTACAGGGTATTTAGAACCAGCTAAAAGAAAATGAACAATGGTTTCTATATTATTTCTTTGCCAATAAAAAATTTTGTTTATACTATCACATATGATAGAATCCAATAAGATACAAGATGATAAAAGCAATGGAGACAGAAGAACAACACCTTGATGAGACTTCAAAACAAGATGATATTAAATCAGCGCTAGGTATTATTGTGTCTTATTTTCTTCAAAATTGCTCTTCATACTATCACAGACAATAAAATCAAACAACCCAGAGTAAAACCATTCCAATTAATGAGTGAAAACATGATAAGGCTTTAAGCAATATAATGGGGAATCATGATTACCACATACTTTTAGGTATTCTCATTTCTTAAACTAGGGAAACTATTCAGTATTTATATATGTGAGTTTGACTTATTTCACTTGTGAGTATGGTATCAAGCTGTGACCATTTATTTATAAATATCTCAATGTGATCCTTCTTTATGGCTGAGTAGTACTCCATTGTATAAAAATACCAAAACTTTTTTATCCATTCCTCAGTTGATGGACACTCAGGTTGTTTCCAAGATCTGGCTATTACAAATTATGCTGCTATAAACATGGATTCACATATATCATTGTGGTACGATACTTTCAGTTCTTCTGGGAATATGCCTAGAAGTGGAATAGCTTAAACAAAAGGGATTTCCAATCCCACCTTTCTCAGAAATCCCCAGACTAATATTCACAAAGGCTACACCACTCTACACTCCCACCAACAATACAGGAGAGTTCCTTTTTCCCCACAGCCTCTCCAGCATTTGTTGTTGATGGTATTCTTGATCCTGGCCATTCTTTCAGGAGTTAGTTGAAATCTCAGTGTGGTTTTAATTTGCATTTGTCTAATGACTAATGATGATGAACATTTTTTCATGTATTTATTTGCCATTTGTATTTCTTCATCTGAGAATTCTGTATTCATCAAAGATGCCCATTTTTTGATTCGATCTTTGAATTTTGGGGGTCTGACTTTTAAAAATTCTTTATATGTTTTATACAGAAATTCTTTATCTGAGGGACAGTTCACTAAAATTTTTTCCCAGTTTGTGGGTTTCCTTTTCACTATGCTAGAGATTTCTTTTGACGTGCAGAAACTTTTTAATAACACTATCCAGCAGGGTATGAATGCTTTATAGGTTGATAGTCTCCCATTGTGTTAGCTATTTGTCTGTGGTGCAGCTCTTTTTTGGAGACAAGAAGCTCTTCATATGAGTAGGGATGTATTTTGGGAAGGGCCATCTGAGGATTTTGGGCAGACTGACCGCATCTAGAATGTGCCTAATGATGTCATTCTGAGGACTGTTAATGCTTTCTAAATTTTCCTTATTTACTTGTTCTCAATTATAAATTATAAATATTGGTCACTTATAATGTAAAATTTTAAATTTCTGTGGAGACCACCAACACTTATTGAGATAATGTAGCCAAAGACATGGGGAAATGGAGAAGTTATGGTGCCAGATACCAAGTTAAAGAGTTGCGAGTTTGAATTTCAGTAAATGCCAATGATGTGGAGGAAGCAGTGATAAAAGGCCTAAAGGGTCTTTGGTTAGTTTTGAGGAATGGATGAGATTAAATGGTGGGTCTAACACCAAACTGCAGTTGGAAGGTAAAGGTGACAAAGAATGTGAGCAAGTTCAACCCTAGGTGTTGGGGAAGAGACAAGAACTAAGCTTTATAGCAAAAGGAAGGATGATTTTGTTTCTTGTGACTTTCAGAGATGGAGGAGATTTGCCCATACTTACTTGCCAAAAATAGGTAACATCAAAAAGGGAAGGAATGAAGATAGTGGTGCAACAGCTTAAAATTGTGAGGGAAAGATGTCAGGAAGAGGAAAGTTAAGGACGTGTTGGCTGATAGAACTATGTAGATTACAGGTGTAATCACTAAAAGAAGAAGACTTTTATTTAAATATAAGAGTATCCTTAGAAACAACTTAGCTGCATTGGGGCTCTTCAAGAATAATAATGTACCTTCATAATCAGAAGGCAGAAAGAGCCCTCACCCCCATTCAGATTAACGCTTGAAGTTCTGTTCTTTACAGAAAAGCAGCATCAGGGGAAGAAGTGTAATCTATGAGGACAGTGTGGATGACAAGAGGAATCTATAATGAGAAAGGTCACAGTGAGAGTCTCATGTGTCAGAGGTGCTGGCATTTGAGAGCATGAAGAGTTGAGTGGAGTATGGAGGATGTGGGATGCTCACATACTATAAATGCAGCAGCAGAAATCTGTAGAGAAAGAATCTTGTCTACTAGTTTATGCCTTATTAACTTGTCAAAGAGGTGTAATATCTGTTTGTCATCTATAGGCATGAGTATGTGACACTATGGAGTGTCATCTTATTTTCTTGGAAAACAAAGTGATTTGCTTCCCAGGAGGTTGTTGCAATGTTTAATCTATACTTGCATACTATCCTTCTTTATAGGTAAGTAACAAGACAAAGAGGCTGTATCTTTAGTCTTGATCCTGAGGTGAAGCCGATTTCCCTTTGTCAGTAGAGTTATGATTCTCAAAACTGCAGATCATGCCCCAAACAAGGGAACTCTTTAACTATAAGCGTGCACACTCTAAAATACCTATGCAGTGTGGATGTTTTTCCAAAGATTTTCCACGGAAAGTTTGAAATTACTTATCAAAATATACTTTATTAAGGTCTACATTTATTGTACATCATACTCAAACATGGAAATTATTTGCAAAGTTTTTTAGTCTATCTTGAAAAAATTTTGACATTTATTGCAAAATTATTTGTATTTTTTCTATGTCTTCCATCATATATAACTAAATAAAAAATTAAATTTAGATAGGAACTTAATAATTTTTTTTAAAAAAATAAACAAAAAATTAAAACGATACAAAATTTCAAAGTGAAGTAACAGGATATTAACACTATATTGCATATATATACAGCATATTGTTAATATATAGCATATTGTTATCTTCAGCGTAGTTGTTCAAATAAGATTGAGACATAAAAATAATCAAACAATCAATGAAAGCACAAACTGGTTTTTTTTTGAAGTAACAAAGATCAGTAGCCTACTTATCTGTCTTGTACACACACACACACACACACACATGCATATAATCTTTTCCCTTATTTCTTTTCTCCTTTTCCCTAACCCAGTTATTTTTTCCTTTCGAGCACTTTATTTATCTTTCATTTTCACAAAACTCATTGTACATTTTGGATCTTATTTACTCCTTTAATTTTTTGTTGTTGTTGTTGTTGTTTTGGTTGGTTTTTTTTTTGTCTTTTTAGTTTTTATTGGTACCGGGGATCGAACTCACGACTGACTGCTTGCAAGGCAGGCGCTTATGCCGCTGAGCTAAATCCCCAGCCCCTCCTTTAGTTTTTTATACTAGGGAGACAATACTATATTTACACCTGCAAGTCTGATTTATTTCACTTATGTGTACAGTCTCAAGACATCTCTATCTCTAAACCTTTATCTACCATCTATGTATCTGTCTTTCTATCATCTATATATTACGTATAGTCAATTATAAATTTATGTAAGTACATATATATAAATAAAAGGAGAAAGAGAGATCAAAAATTTCTGAAAACACATGTGTTCTCTCTCACACTATCCAATGAGAAGAAAGAAGATGACTTTGGGATTTATCAGTGGAAATACTTATTTCATAGTTGCAGAAAGATTCATTTGTGTAGAATTTCTATGGTCCACTGACTCATGGTACACACACACATGCATGCAAACACACCAGAAGTACTTCTTTTACAACACAATAAATAATATAACCACTAACAAAAATTTAGTATTTCATTATAATAATAAGAGATATGTCATAAAAGTTAGGAATATCATGCAGATATTTTGAGTACTGATTGGTGTTACTGTACTTGTTCTCAATCATCAGACTGTTGAACCTATATCAAGAAGTCATGATAGTTTACAAAGTAGTTTGTGAAGCTTAAACTCCCCATTCTCTATTGAAAAGTGGTAGGATGCCCTGCTATCCTTTTGTAGAGATTTAAAACTACTCTGAGGTCACGTAAATCTGATCCCAGTTTTATACTCAAGCAGTTACAGCAAACAATAATTACTGTGGAAATGTCTGCCTAAGTGAATGTGTAATTGATGAGTTTCCTGTGGAAGAGGATAGCAGAATTCTGATTGGTTGTGTTGGCTCTAACACTTCATTTCAGAAATCAGTAGTTGCTCATAAGTACATGCACTCAGTCATTGGTGCTATATGGACAAGTGCCTTTGGAGTAAGTTTGAAATAAAATGTGATAAGTTTTTACATTTCCTTGCAGAAGATAAAAAAAAAATGATGAGCTAGGGTACCTGGTTAGTTGGTTACTATTTGCATTCTGATATCATTGTGATATTTCTCACAGTATTCTAATGCTGTTTTCATACTAACCCATCACAAAAATAAAAAGCAGGCAACTAGACTAATCCCTTCTTTTCTTTCAAAGGCTTGAAACCAGCAGTGGAGGCTTTCTTCATTATGATGCGAAAACTTTTGATGACGGCTTGTTCAGTTGATTCTGTCATATTAGGGATGATTGTAGGTCAGAGTGTGATACTGCCCATCCTAACATTTCTCATGAGCAATTATTAATGGTCAATGCTGGTGAGTAGGAACTGTGCATCTCTGAGAGGGAGATTTTTCCATTGTTTCTGACTACTATTTCAGGCATCATGTAAATCTTGCTTTGAAGATACTGTACGTGGCATTTAAATAAATTTTAGGAAGACATATGTCAAAGTAAAGTTTATAATGGAATGTCCGCTTTCCTCTGTACTCTTATACAACCTTGTCTTGCACCAAATGTAATTACTATAGCTCATTTAACATGTCCTTATTTATTAGCTTTTTAAAGGACAGTTCTTGTGACATATTATGATAATTTCATAAATATGAAACTAAAAATATTCTGAGTGGCAGTTTCATTCATAAAAATGCCAGATTATCCGCTCTCTTCATGCAAACATTAGAGAAATTGTGATTGTTAGATACAACAGAAGTGATTTTTGTTGGATTTACTCCTCTCCTTTTTAAACCTAATTTATAAGACAAGATAGTGGTTTGTAATATTGGGGGTCCATTTGATTGCATCTTATTTTGAAAAAGATTCTTTTAAAACTTCAGGAAAGTTGAAATTTTACTGGCCAGGGTGACTTTCTATGAGTCTGTTCTAGGATTGGGCCATGGTAAGCACACAATAATCCAAATCTCCACCGTGACCTGGTAGATCCTCAGTGCTACTTCATGGAGAAGGGCAGGCAACTTTGAGAGCAGCACTAACAAACACACATGGGAGCTGTTAGGTACACAAGAGAATCAGTTACCTGGGCACCAGTACGCTGTCAGCAACATATTAAATCTCTTTGGATCACTAAAGAGTGCACTTTTCAGTGAAGAGTCTCCATCTTCATATTTTGGCAATTCCAAAAATGTTCAGACTCTGTACAACAATGTTAGGAGTATTCAGAAAAGCATGGGTAGAAACTTTCCTGAGGAGTCATATTTGTAATTCACGCATAATTCAGGGATAACTAACCATTTACAACTCCTGCACAATACAGGGATGAATCTAAAATGAGAAAACAAGGTACAAAGATCTTTGCATAAATACACAACTCTACAAAAGATAGCTTCATAGATGAGGAAGTAGCTAAAATTCCAGGTATAGAATTTTTAAAAAACCTAATGATTAAAATGTCCAAAAAGATCAAAAAAGATAAGCAGATGAATAAATTAAAATTAAACTGATCAATGAAATCTAAGTAGATATGAAATACAATTAAATTAATTACAGATTATGTGCAGGATCTTAATGACTATTTTAGTAATGAGAGAGAAGGTGCGAAGAAGAACCAAGTAGAAACTCTGAAATTGAAAACTTCATTAAGTTAAAAATTCATTGAAGCTTAGGCAATACACAAGGTAAATCAGAAGATAAACTATCTGGTGGCAAAAATAGGATAGGAATGCTAGAACACACAGGAAGAGAAGAAAAGAAAAGGAATGAATAACACTGATCTAATTATGCAAAAATTCATGTATAAATCTAAAAGAATGAACTTAAAGTCTACTGGCCTAGGAGAACGTGCTGAAGTAAAGGATAAAGCATTAAAAATATCTGTTCAATGATATTACAGCACAAAATTGTCTAAAATTTGGAGATGAGAGCAATATGTAGGTAAGGGAGGTGCTGAGAACCATACATAGAAACAACCAGAAAAGAACATCAATATAACATACCATAGTCAAAATGCCAGAAGTTCAGAACAAAGAAACAAGAATAAAACCATTAAGAGAAGTGACAAATTATTTGTAAGGTCAAACCTATCAGAATAACAGCATATTTCTCACAAGAGATTTTAAGGTAGAGGAGGAATTGGAATGATTTTTTTCAAAACCTGAAAGAAACTTATTGCCAACCCAGTTGCAAACCTAATTGCAAAATCAAATAAAAAATAGACCTTCCATGGTAAACATAAGTCAGACAAAATTCTTATACACCAAAGTAGCATCTCTGGAAATAGTCAAGGGAATCCTAAATGCAAACCAAGAAGACAACAGTTGAGAGACAGAAGAAAAAAAAAAAAAGCTCGAGGAAAGTAACAATAAAAGAATAAAATATTAGAGTCAAGTGCAAGACAAACAAAAATTGACAGGAATGTGTACACTGCTTTCAATAGTAACATTCAATGTTAACAATTATAATTCTTTAATTAAAGAGGGGATTGTAAGGTTGAATTTAAACACACTGTCCATCCATATGTTGCCTACAAGAAATACACCTGCAAAGATTTCCTGTAGTGAAAGTGAAAGCATGGGAAATTAAATTCTAAAGAGCTAGGCCTCTAAAAGAAGCAAGGATAGCTACATGTATATCTGACAAGGTAGATGTTAAACCAAAAGGGGTCAGAAAAGAAAGCACAAAATACTAGTAATGGAAACAACATGCCAGGAAGACACAACAACCAAAAATATCAACACACCAAAAATCTGGAACTATTAGACATAAAATGTCAGAGGTGCAGATTTCAGTACTACTATCACAAAGAGGTGAACCAGAAAACAAGTAACAACAAAGCATCAGAAATAAAATGCACTGCAGATCAAATGGATTTAACCATTTTGTATAGTATTTTGACCAACATTAATAGAATAGAGCCTCTTTTCAACATACTCCATAACATTCTCAAAACAGACCATATTTTAGATCATAGAGTAGTGAAAATAACTATACAACTGAAATAATTTCAAGCATCCAATGAGATGAAATAAGGAATCAACAGCAAAACAAGCCTCAGAGACAAAATGTGTAGAAATAGAATAATACAAGCACAAGAAAGAGTAATAATCTCTTAAATAATCATTAGGTAATTGAACAAAATCTAGGGAAACTTAAATAATAGCAAATTATTTTGGAAATAGTATGTATGAGAATCTGTGAAAATTTTAAGAGAAATGTTGATAGTTATGTGTACCTAAAATAGAAAAATAGAACAAGGACATATAAATAACCTAATTACGCATCTCAAGTTTCGAGAAAAGAAGAAATAGACCAGATATCAATGCAGCAGAAGAAACCAAATTTCAAGGATTGTAGAAGAAATTAATGGAATTGAAACTTAAAAAGCACAGAGAATCTGGAATCCAAAGATTTATTTCTACAAAGTGGTAAACAATGTTGATAAATCTTTAATAAAAATTACGAAGAATGAGAAGCCCAAATTAAGGAAACTAAAAGTAAAAATTTGAAATCACATCTGACATGACTGAAATTCAGAGAATCATTAGAAGCTTTTTTCCAAATTTATGTAAAAATAGATGGAGAATTTGTAAAAATTGTTATATGCCTAGACACATATGAAGTACATAAGTTGAGCCAAGAATTTATTTAAAATCTAAGCAATCAACAAGTGATTAAGCTTGAAGTAGTATTGAACAGTTCCAATTAAGAAAAGCCTAGGACCAGATGGGTTTGTGGCTAAATAATACCAAACTTTTAGCAATGAACTAACAACAATGCTCCTCTCTAATTTTCCATATAATAGAAGGAAAAAGTTTCCTCTTGAATTCATACTATGAAAGAAGCACTATCCTAACACAAAAACCAGATGATGACTTCACAAAAATGAAAGAAACTACAAACAAGTACCTTTCATGAACGTGATGCAAAAATACTCACATAGGTCCTCACTAACAGAATTCAATGGCATATTAGATAAATCAACCATCAAAGTCAAGTTGAATATATCCCAGGAATGCAAGAATTGTTCTATATGCATAACTCAGTGAATATAAGTGCTTCTTACAAATAGAATCCAAAATAAAAATGATATGATCATTTAAATACACACTGTAAATACCTTTGACAAAATCTAGTACTCATTCATTTACCTTAAAAACCACTGCAAATGGGTATGAAAGTACCTCATCTCAGAATGACAAGAGTCATATATGAACCACCCATAGATAAAAGAATTTCCCCAATAGTTTTAAAGGAGACTATAGTACATATTCTCATGGCTACCATTCAGTATAGAGCTTGAAATCAGTAAAGAGACAGAAAAACAATATAAATAGGAAAATGAAGTAGAAACTTTGCTTTTTGCAGATGATGATTCTTCACGTGCAGTGTCCAAAAAACTCCACCAGATGAATTTTAGATCTGATACATAAGTTGAGCAAAATGATTGGATACAAAATTAACACCCAAAAATAAATTGGTGTTCTTCTACATCAATTATGAACCCACTGAGAAAGAAATCAGATAAACAATTCTTCAAAAAGCTTTGAAAAATTAAATGCATAAAAATCAACTTAACAAAAGAGGTGAAAATCTTCTGTAGTGAGAATTACAGTGCTTTCAAATAAGAAATTGAAAAGTATGCAACAGAGAGATATCCTTTGTTCTTGGAATATGTGAAAATTATTAAAATGGCTGTAAAGTAGGTTTATATATTCAATGCAGCCCCAAACAAAATATTATTATTCTTCAAGAAACTAGAAAAAGCCATTGTGAATTTCATTTCGAAGAAAAAGAATGAGAATAGCTAAAGCAGTCCTGAGCCAAAGCAGTAACACTGCAGGCATCATCATATCAGACTTTAAAGTATACTAGAAGGTGGAAGTGGAAAAAATAGTGTTGACACAAAATTCAAATGTAGATCAATACAAAGCAACACAGAAACAAACATGAACACCTACAACCAAGGATGCAGAGGAGAAGAAAATTGCATATGTTATTACTGGGAAGTTAAATCACTACAACCTTTATGGAAATAACTGTGGAGATTCCTCAAAAGTTTAAACCAATGATGCTGAGACTTTTAGAGATGATCGCCCAAAGGCAACTCCAAACCCACTTATTTAATCACCAAGGGCCAACACTACAATTGAATTCTACTACTGAAAATTTAGTTTAGAAAAAAAAAACCGATTTATACATTTACACCTTTGCCTTAAAAGAAAAACAAAGGACACATGTTCTTTAGATTTATCACCACTGGACTCCTAAACCATTTGAAATACCATTAAACATAGCTATATAACTGGGGTGTATTACAGAGAGAATCATGGACCGCCTACTACATAGATATATGCGTAAACTGTGTTTGTATGTGGAATTCACAGTTGATAAGCAATGACATACCCATTAGCAGATTAATGAATAGAGAAAATGTGGTATATATATACATACACATATATACCATGGAATACTACTAAGCCATAAAGAAGCATGAAATATAGTCATTTGTAGGAAAATGACCAGAACTAGAAATTATCATGTTAAATGAAATTAATTAAATGTTATGTGTTTTTTATTTTGTGAATACGATAAAATACATAAATTAATAAGCAAATAATTAAAATAAAGCAGAGAACAGGAAACCATGAAGAATACTTCTGATATGGAATATGAGCCAAGTTTGATGCAGCCAAAGAGAAAGGAATTGAAATTGATTGAGATATGTTAATCATCTATCAACTTTCCAAAGTGACCTCCACCATCATGTAATATTAACAGACACTAATACAAGATAATTTTAAAATATCAAAAAATTTGTAAGTCAGCCAAACTCAGTCACTTTCTTTCTGAGTTTGTAATAATCTCATACTTCAATATATATGCTTACATTTTTTAAAATATGGTCTTGTTCTACTCTTCCATATATCTAAATTTTACACTCACATAGGTGAGTTATAAGAATTGTGCAATGTTTTCTCTTATAACATGAATTAAGCAGAAATACTTTGCCTCTTAAAACACAGATCCTTTCTGCTACAGAAGAAGTACATGCCTCCAAATAATACATAATTACACTAAGTCAGTGGTGGTGACCCTGTGGCAGTATGGCACAGATGGCTGTTGGTTACCCTTGAAAGCTCTGAAGAGTTTGCCATCACTGCCATAAGCTCCTGACAAATCTTTTGCTTATGCTTTTCAATTTGGCAACTACTAATGTAGATATCATTAGGAAAGTATTATGCTTTGTCAACAGAAAGTAAATCTCAATAAATAAAAATGTTTCACTGATTTACTTGATGCTTGTACAAATTATTGTGTAAAGATGTCTATGCAGCTTTGAAGACAGTCATAATAGCATGGAGTCTAAACATGGGCACACTTAACAGCAGCATTGACTTCTTTGCATATCCCAGGAGAACTTGTCCCAGGTAGAGAAACATTTACATCAACCTCACAGTGCCACTTTTACCTCCTGAACAATCCAGGCATCACCCTTACCATAGTGCTTTTGCATGAGTTTAAATGGACACACTGACCACATTATCTACTGTATTTCACATTATGGTGTTTATCATTACTTCATTTTGGGTTATGGTAAACCTGTTTCTGACACAAAGTTATGAAAATAAAGTGCAAAACTTTGTGAGTAACACACTGTTTTGTAAGGAAATAGAATGGGTTTTGTGAAGCTTAGGATTGTTCTGGTCTGATCCAGAATTGCTAAGGTTTTTAGAAGAGATGGGTGCGGTATCCTTTGAATACTCAGTAGGTTGGTCCACAAAGTTCATTAGTTCCATACTGAGAGATTTAAGTAATCTTGGCTCTAAAATATATAAATCAAAAATTATGTCCATACTGAATATATGCTTTATTCTTTTCTTGTCATTATTCTCTAAATGAATTGCAGACCTAATTTTCACTGTATTAGTCTGAAGATTGTAGAATTGTTGAAAAAGACATCGTCTAGAATTCCTCCTGAAGTTTCTGAACCTGTTGTAATTCATAGTTTTTGCTTTTTTTGCAGAGATTTTGGTTTCTGACTGTTTTTTTTTTTTTTTTTGAAACCAATGAATCTTGGGTCTCTTGGCTTCAATACATCAATGCCCCATATTATGGCATGATGGTAATTGTGCTTTTATATCTTTATGACTGGGTTCTTGGGCTGGAAACAACCAAAATAAGCTCTGATCATCTTGTTTTCCGGACCACTGATCTAAGAAGCATTGGAGGAGAAATTCTTATTAGCAGTGATTAGCACAAGGTCAGGGAGTCACTAGGGGTGTTTCCAGTCTCTCCACTCTGTTAGAGGAAGAAGGTGAGGTGAATCTGATGGTAAAGGAAAAGTTGACCAATTGATGAAAACATATTGTTATTTGTATTCCGTGAGGAAATGAAGGTGATAGGAGACTGCATGGTTTGCATCTCAACAAGGAACAAGAACAGTGATCATGCAATGCTGATAGGCACATTTGCTTTAGTGTACTTATCAATTGCAAGGAAAATTGTTTCTTCTTAAATTGTAATGTAATATAGACAAATAATGATAAAGAGAATGTTAAAGGGTACTATGCCTACTTCTAAGAAAATGGTAAAACAAAATAACTAGAGAATAACAACCGTTAATACACTGGGTTTCCTAATCTTAGAAAAACAGCCAAAACATCACTCAGTAAAATTCATAGAAAAAAAAAGAATCTTAAAAAGAAGAAATCAGTAGCAAAAAGCACAAAGCTTTCTTTTCAACAAACTAGAGGAAACTTCTCATATAAGTGTGTTTCCACTCCCATAATTACAACTGGTTTTCAAAAGAAAAAGAACAAAAATTGTTGCTGTTGTAGCAGGGGTTCTACACAGAGAACAATTCATATTAGGACATGGAATTTATAATATTTTTATAATGGTCACTGGAAGTCAACATCGGAAAATGCAGGAAATTTATCCACAACACCAAAGACATAGATTATTTAGTCAAAGACTAAACCCCACGGCAATGTCCCACATGAGTCCAGATAAAAACCCAGAGCTCAGGACAATGCCTCCAAGAGTTTAACTGGAAGTCCAAAGCCCACAAGAAAGACTCACTCCAGTCTCTTTTACGGATCCATGCCAGGATGACCCAAGGGTCAGCGTTGGAAGCCAGAAATTCTATGCTAGCAGGATGAAGGAGCTGTCCTAGTGGGATGAGTGTTCTACACTGGAGCCGAGAAGTCACACAGCTAAGACCAGGGCTATCCTGAAAGGCACCACAGCTGTCCTCAGAGACACGGAGGCCCCGAGCTTCTCCGAAGACAAGCACAGTCAGGTACGTGCCAGGAAGCAGCATGACGAGTTCATCCTGGAGACCAAGCAGCACATGTCTTCCCCTCCAGAGCCAGGAAGCAATGCTCGATGTGAGGACCAAAGCTTCTCCAGGAGAACCAACAGCTCAGACAGCAACTCGTAGGAGAACCCACAATGCCTCCTTAATGCCTCAACCCTCTCAACACCTTCCTTTTTCTCCACCTATTTATCCTGGCAACCCTCCTCAGGTGGAGCATCTTTTCTCAGTGCATGCTGATGTAATCCAGCTGGCATTAAGTTGAGCACCAGTTTTCAAACCATAACAGTTGCCATAAATCAATATTTTTCACTGAACATCACTGTTACCAAATTTAGTAATTTTCAGGTTATACTTCAACAAAGAGAAGGAAAGAGCTACAATCTGAGCTAATCTATCCAATGTTCTTCTTGGCAACCTGAAACCAATATTTTAAACCCTAGATCACTTCACTGTCATGAAAAATAAGCCTAGTTATTTTGCTGGGACAAGGACCAGGAATCTGAAACTTGGTGTGTTTTCAGAAAGAAAAAAATGGGAATACTGGACTAAATTTATTAGAAAATTTTTAAAATTTCAAAACATTTACTTTGCCCTAATGTCCATTGTGTTTTAGGCTTTGCAGCGTAATGAATTTTGGGGCAAAACTTCTGTACAGGACACAGTGAAACAGGGATCAGCGGCTGTTCCAAGCACATAATGTAAGTCAGTGTTCAGTTTAATGATAAATTTGCTCCTTTCTTTGATGCCATGCATAAAGGCTTTTGGGCTTATATCTGGTATAAGAACTTTCAATCAACAAATCATTCTGTACCTAACTTATCCCATCTGTAAGTTAATTGATCTGTATTAATGTATGTGAATACACAACACAACTCTTGTGTTCTTCTGCAGTAAACATTTTGTTTAATGCAGACAAATGGTTGTGTTATACTTTTGAAATTTTTTTGATGGTTGGTTTATTTTTTTTCTTTGAGGACATTTGTGCTTGAAATGGGCTGCTTTGATAATAAATCAAGGATTTATAGTCCCTAACATTATTGAGTCCTAAGCAATAGTAGAAGCTACAATAATAGCAACAGCATACAAGGAGTAAATGTAATCCAACTATGATCCTAGCAACTCTCTTTACCTTGGGGCACTGGAAGACTTGATGAAATAACAATCTACACAGTTGAGTGTGTCTGTGTAAATATTTATAAAATGCATCTGCTAAGGAAAGAACATGTATCTCAACAGACTGAGAAGGAAATCTCAATTCTGCCTAATGATATTAAAATATAGGAAGAGTTTTCATGAAGATAGAAGATCTTGTTTTGAAATTTTAATGACAATTTCCTTGTCCATGTTTGTTGCTAGTATCTGATTATCATACATACATTTATGTGAGAAGAGAATATTTTCTTTTGTTTCCTGTTGTCTTCCAATGTTGAGGCGAGGGGAATCACCCCAGTTGTGGCTTTATGCTGTTGCTGCTCCTCTAGGTCCTGTTATCATGCACAGGCTGGGCTCACAGGGAAACAGAGACTATATGTGCTTGCTTAACTGTCAGAACAACCCATTTCAAACTCAAATGTACCAAAGGGAAGTCATATTGTAATTCACATAATGTATAAATAATTCTTTGAATCAAAACAAATTTGTATTGAATTATTGATTATAAAAGCTTGCATGAGGAGCTGTTCTCTTTAACCAAAGAACTGCCTTTGCTTTGATGCAGATGTGGCAAATTTATAGGAAAAATTCACTGCCAGCCTTCTGGTCAGGAGGAAGTGGATAGGAAAAGTAGGATCAGTGGAGGAGGATCTACCATAAGGCGTCAAAGAAAACAGGCTGCAGATGATTTTAATCCTGTCAAGTTCCAAAAGATGCAGAATGGGAGCAGGCAATAATTCTGGTTCCCATGTGCATTTTGAGTACAAAAGCTTTTTAAATCCATACCAGTACAAGTTCCTCCTGCTCTGCTCCAGCCACCTAAGATTTGAATCGGATATCTCGGCCTGCTGGTAACGCCTTGTAGTTGAAAACCTTTGCTGCTCAACAGTCTTAGTACAAGATCTGATAGAATGTGATCTGAGCAAAGCTCTTATTCCTTCCCTGTTGTCCTACTTTTAGCATTCATAACCTGATTTCTGAATAGATTTTTTTTGATGGATTATCAGAATGACAAGGAGCTCCGAGTTTGTAAGCAAGGGCTGTGGGTGTCATAGGATAAACCCTCACTATTTCTAACTAAAAAACAATTTTTAAAAATTCATAAATATTTCTGGTGAAGAGAACAGTGTTACAGATTTGGAAACAAATTAATCAGAAGAGGCTAGAAAAACCACCGAACTCTATAACCTTGGCCAACTTTCTTAAACCTAATCCCATTCCTTCTTTAAATGTGCATTATATCTCCTCTCTGGACTTTTTAGGGATTAGATGTCTAGATAGTATCTAGCAAATGTTAATTACACCTCACTGACTCTTACTTACTACAAATTGAAGTGATAACCATTAATGTTTGGAGAATCTATAGTATTCTTTATCAAAGGAATGCTGATAATTCAGAGTAAGTTTTAACATATGCTAAGAATGAAGTTATATCCCTTCTGTTTTGCATTTCAGATGTTCTGGTGAAGAGTTCCTGACAATGGTGGGTACTGATCTCTCTGCTTGGGGCTTGTGGAAGAATCACGTGGTTTTGGCTCTTGGAATGATTATCTTCTTCATGATGGCATTCTTAAAATTATTATTCCTTAAAAACATTTTTAAATTCCCCTTTATATTACTGTGAACTACTTTCATATTAAAAAATCATTATTTGTTTCCAGTGTCCAAATGTCTTCTTCTCTTTTCTGTCACTTGCCATTACACTGTTGTCAGCAGAAACTACTTTTAATGGAACTATTTATAAAAAGCTGAGTTATGCAAAGTTTGGGAAGATCCCAAATGAAACACTAAAGATATTATGCAGTCTTCATTAAATCATAATCACAGGACAGCAATATAATATGTTGAAATGAAAGATTAAAACGGAATTCTAGAAAGCTTTGTAAAACCACTAATATCTTTGATATTATTTTCCACAGCTTTCAAATGAATAGGTGGCCTACTAATTCTCCAGTTTGAATGTTCCATGAATCTGTGTTCTGCTTTTCTCTGTCTTTCTTTCTCTTTTTTTCATTTATTGTTTTTGTTTGTAGGAGGAGTTAAAAATTTTTGTGTTTTTGTTCCATTAAACATGAATCATTCAAGTAAAATTAACTTACCTAAAGAAATGTACCAAAATAAGGGGAAAGCAAAACAACAAAGAAGCCATGGTTGGGGGAAGAGAGGCGGTTACAGTCTAAATAGCACATATTCACAAATGCCACATTATTCAACTGCTCAAGACAGGCTCCTAGGGAGGCAAGCACAAGAGGATGTTTTTCCCCAAGCATCATGGAACATTTCAATATAAACTTAAGATTAAAAAGATAAAGAAAAATTAACCAAAAGTATACATAACCCCAATAACTACCCAGCCATAACTGGCTTTGTAATTGATTGTGGTTGTTGCTTTCACATTATGGAAAGATTAACAAAAATATTAAAATTTTTGCCTCATTTTATATTTTTTAGGATAATAGAATTCAGAAGACTCTTAGAAAACCCACCAGAAACTGCCTTCCAGATTCCACTCCTTTTGTAGAGGATCAGCAACACAAGAAAGTTTGGGACATTGGCGCTGCTGCCAGAGAATGGCAAGCCCAACCCCGGAGAAGTCAGTAAATGCAGCAGAGTGCACAGAAAGTGGTTCAGAGCAAGTCTGTGTGACACAGAGATACACAGAAAAGGAGACCACAGGGTGATCAGAAAGGCCTTAAATTTCTGCTTACTGTACAAAAGCGGATTTCACGAAGATCCAACAATTTGGTCCCAAACTGCGGTGAACACGTCAATGTTTAATCACATGATTTGCATTCTCTTTTAAGAGTTAAAGTTACACAAATTAAATATTCCCTACCTTACAACATATGCCTTAAAAGGGGGACCTTTTAAAATCTGGTTAGGAGATTCTGGCTGCACTCAAAGAACTGTGGAGTTTCCAGCAAGCAGGCGCACGCACACACTATACCCAGAGCCCAGCCTATTTGGGACTCTTGCACCATGTGGGTGCAGAGTAAGGGCTGGGTGGATCTGGGGCGCCTGCAACTGCCTCCCCGTGTGTCTTGAGGGCTCTGGATTTTCACCAAGCAGGCGAGCATCACTAGTTCCAGAGGCCCCAAAGCCTGCGCTAAGTGCCCAGGGCCCTGTGCACCAAGTGCAGAATGTTCCGGACACTCGAGCCTTCCAGGTGCAGTGAAGTGGCTAACTGGGTCTGAGGCACCTACATCCGCCTCCTCATTCTGGCTGCACTCAGAGAACTGGGGGGTTTTGAGCAAGCAGGTGGGCACACAGTGTCCTTGGAGCCCAGCTTATCTGGAACTACAGAGTTTGAAACAGGCAGGAGATGGCCACTGGTTCCAGAGTCCCAGTGGCCAGGGCAACTGGGTGCCAGAGTTCCAGGAACTGCAAACATAGAAGTGGATTTCCAACAGACCCTGAGGAAGCTTTTCAATAACACTTGAAACACAGAAATATAGGAAAATTACAAAATGAAAAACCAAATTACAATCTCAAACCTCCAGCCCATCTCAAGAAACCTTAGGAGCGATGTATAGAAAAGAAAATATATGCCATTCACCTCAAATATCAGACATAATAGCTACTGAAATTAACAAGCAACTCCAGGAAGCTTTAAAGGAATTCAAACTCGAAATAATCTCCCAGGTAAAAGAAGAAATGATAAAAGAAATGAAAATCATTCTGAATATATCTAAAGAAAACACAGTTAAAAAATTGGAGGAACTAAACAAAAAGATAAAATCCCTAGAGGAGCAATAAGAGAAACAAACAAAATACATAAAGCAGATGCACAGAGATATACAGGAAATAAAAAACTCCACTGAAAGTTGTAAAAACAGCCTCAATGAAAGTGAAGATACAATTCCAGACCTTGAAGACAGGATTGCAGCTAGTGAACAGGAAAGGAAAGGTCTTTTTAAAATAACAAGGAATCAGGAAATAACAATTAAACAACTGCAAGATGATGCTAAGAAAACAACATAAGATATATAGGACTAATGAAAAAGAAGGGGACAATGTAAAGGATGTCAAGAGGATATTTAGAGAAGTAATATTTGAAAATTTCCCAAGCATGAGATCAGAAACTGATATCAGGTTCAGTGAAGCCTATAGAATTCCAAATAGCCATAACCAAAATAAAACTAAACCCAGACACATAATAATGGCCATCCCAGAAATCAAACAAAAGAATAGAATATTAAAAGCTGTCAGAGAGAAAAGACAGATCACCTATAAAGGAAAATCTATCAGAATCACAGCAGACTTCTCAGTACAAAAAATATAATCAAGAAAAGCATGGAGTGAAGTATTCCAGATCCTAAAGCAAAATGATTTCCAACCTAGACTGATGTACCCTGAAAAATTATTAATCAAAATTGATGGTGAAATATGATACTTCCATGACAAAGAACAGCTGGAGAACTTCATGAACACCAAGCCAACCGTGCAAAAATATTGAGACACAGTTTAGATACACAACGGAAAAAGCCACTAAGCAAAGCAGATAATTAAACAGAACAGAAAGATAAAGATGCAACAGCATAGAGATAACATGTCAACAATAAATCAGCATATAACAGTTATAATCATTAATGTAAATGGTCTCAATGCACCAATCAAAAGAAACAGACTAGCAGAATGGATCAAGAAACAAAATCCAACCATATGCTGTTTACAGGAAACCATCTAACTCAGGATACTCACAGACTGAAAGTCAAAGGATGGAAAACAATACTTCACACAACAGGAATCCAAAATAAAAGTAGGAGTAGCCATTCTGTTTGCAGACAACGTGAACTTTAAACCAACAATGATCATAAAGGACAAAGAAGATCACTACATACTCGTTAGGGGAAAACTCCAAGAGGAAGAGATAACTGTCTTAAATATATATGCACCAAACTCCAGAGCACCCAGTTATATAAAATAACTATTAACACAAATGAAAATTCAAATTATCAGTAACACAATTGTAACAGGAAACCTTAACACACCATTGACACCAAGGGACTGATCAACCCGACAGAAAATGAGCAAAGAAATAACAGAACTGAATCACACCTGTAAACAAATGGCCTTGATAGACATATACAGAATGTTCCACCCAACAACATCAGAATACACATTCTTCTCAACAGTATATGGGTCATTCTCTAAAATAGACCATATATTAGCTCACAGAACATATTTAAACAAATGCAAAAGAATTGAAATCATCCCTTGCATGTTATCAGATCCTATTGCTTTGAAATTAGAAATTAACGATAAAAGATACTGCAAAAATCCAACAAACACATGGAAACAGAATAACACACTCTTGAGTAATCAGTGGTTCACAGAGGAAATTAAAGAAGAAATCAAACAATACCTACAAGAAAATGAAAACGCAGATACAACTTAATGGAATCTGTGGGATGCAATGATAGCTGTCCTCAGAGGAAAATTTATTGCACTGAGTTCCCACATCAGGAAAACAGAAAAAATACAAATAAATAACTTGATGCTACAACTCAAACAACTAGAAAAAGAGCAAGTCAAGCCCAAACCAAAAAAAGGGAGGAAATTATAAAAATCAGAGCAGAAATCAACGCAATAGCAACTAAGAAAACAATCCAAAGAATCAATGAATCAAAGAGTTGGTTCTTTGAAAGAATAAATAAAATTGATAAGCACCTAGCCAACCTTATTTAAAAAATGGAAGAAGAAGCTGAAATTCATGCAAATTCATTCTTCTCAGTAGTACACAGGGCATTATTTAAAACAGACCATGTACTAACCCACAGAACATATTTAAATAAATGTAAAGGAAATGAAACTATCCAATGCATGTTATCAGATTATTGTGCCATGAAGCTAGAAATTCATGATAAAAGAAACTGCAAAATTACTATGAACACATGGAAACTAAATAATACACTCTTTTTTTTTTTTTTTTTTTTTTTTTTTTGTCTTTTTCATTTTTATCGGTACCGGGGATCGAACTCACGACCGCTTGCTTGCAAGGCAGGTACTTATGCCGCTGAGCTAAATCCTCAGCCCCAATAATACACTCTTGAGCAATCAGTGGGCCACAGGGAAAATTGAAGAAGAAATTAAACAATACTTACAGGCAAATACAGCTTATTGGAATCTGTGGGATGCAATGAAAGCAGTGCTTAGAGGAAAATTTGTTGCACTGCATTCCCACATCAGGAAAACAGAACGAATACAAATATACAACCTGATGCTACACCTCAGACATTTAGAAAAGAAGAGCAAGTCAAGCCCAAATCCAGAAGGGAGGACATTATAAAAATCAGAGCAGAAATTAATACAAAAGAGACTAAGAAAACAATCCAAAGAATCAATGAATCAAAGAGTTGGTTCTTTGAAAGAATACATAAAATTGATAAGCCTCTAGCCAACATTATTCTTAAAAAGGAAAGAAAATGCACAAATTCAGGCAGTAAGGGATGAAAAAGGTGAATCTTTCACAGACTCTGTGGAAATACAGAAGATCATCAACAAAAACCTATTGCAAAAACCTCTGCTCTCATAGGTTTGGCAACACAGAAGAAATGGACAGATTTCTATAAACATATTAAGTACCAAAGCTGGGTCAAGAAGATGTAGAAATACTGAATAACCCAATTTCTATTAATGAAATTGAAAATGTAATTAAGCCCTTACCTACAAAAAGAGCCCAGACCCAGACAGATTCACTTCAGAATTCTATAAGAAATACACAGAAGACTTAATGTGAACACTCCAAAAATTCTTCAATGAAATCAAAAGGGAAACAATTCTTCCTAATTTATTTCTGGAAGCAAATATTACTCTAGTGTTAAAACCTGAGAAAGGCCCAATTAAAAAAGTAAACTACAGGCCAATCTTCACAATCGCTGTGTATCTCATCTCTAATGAACACAGATGCAAAACTCCTCAATAAAATATTGGCAAATAGGATGCAGCGAATCATTAAGAAGATTATGCACCTTTACCAAGTGGGATTCATCCCAGGCATGCAGGGATAGTTCAACATATGTAAATCAATAAATGTAATCCACCATATCAATAAAACCAAAAGTAAGAGTCACATGATCATTTCTATGGATGCAGAAAAAGCTTTTGATAAGGGCCAACACTCATTCATAAGAACTTTACAGAAAATTGGAATATATGGTCTTTACCTCAATATGATAAAAGCCATCTATGACAAATCAACAGCCATCATCATATTAAATGTCCAAAAACTGAAGGCCTTTAACTTAAAATCACACACAACCCAAGGAAGTCCCTTATCACCACTCCTATTCAACAGAGTACTGGAAATACTAGCCAGAGCAATTAAACAAGAGAGAGAAATAAAATTGATAAAGATAGGAAAAGAGGAAATTAAATTATCATTATTTGCAGATGACATGATACTCTACATAGAAGACCCCCCTCCATGAAAGACTCCTAGATATAATAAGTAAATTCAACAATGTAGCTGGATATAAAACCAATACTCAGAAATGAATAGAATTCCTATACACTAACAACAATATCAATGAGAAATAAGATGCTTTGGGTGCTTCACACTAGCATCCAAAAAAATGAAATACTTAGGAATTAATCTCATGAAAGAAGTAAAAGATCTGAACAGATAATATTACACTGCCCTGAAAAAAGAAATCAAAGGGGATTTCACAAAATGGAAAGACGTCCCTTACACATGGATAGAAAGAATAAATATTGTGAAAATGGCCGTTCTCCCAAAACTGTTATACAGATTCATTGCAATCCCAATAAAAATACCAACCTCATAGATCTAGAGAAATCACTCCTAAAATTCATCTCGAACCAGAAGAGACCTAGAATAGCAAAGATAACTTTAGCAGCAAAGGCAAGGCAAATGGCATCACAATCCCTGACTTGAAGTTATACTACAAAGCAACTGTAATAAAATCAACATGGTACTGGAATAAAAACAGATCTGAAGATCAATTGAATAGATTAGAAGATAAAACCACAACTACAAATGCACTCAATCATCTTATCTTTGATAAAGGGGCCAAACAGGTTCACTGAAAGAACAACAGTCACTTTAATAAGTGGTGCTGGGAAAACTGGCTCTCCCTATGCCGAAAACTAAAACTATACCCATGTCTTTAATCATGTACTAAACCAAAATCTAAATGGATCAAAGATCTGAATACTAAAACATAAACACTAAATCTGTTGGAAGAAAAATTATGCAAAAACCTTGAAGACATAGGGGTAGGTAGAGAATTCATGAACGAAAATCAAAATGCACAGGATATACTTTCCAGAATCAGTAACTGGGATCACCTCTTATTAAAAAGAATCTGCATGTCAAAGGAAACCTCCAGCATATTGAAAATAAAACCCACAAACTGGGAAAAAAATCATAGTGAACTCTTCCCTCAGACAAAGGACTTCTTTTTAAAACATATAAATAATTTTAAAAAGTAGACCTTTAAAATTCGAAGATCCAATCCAAAAATGGGCATCTGAGATGAATATGCAATTCTCAGATGAAGAAATTCAAATGACAAATAAATACATGAAAAAATGTTCATCATCCTTACTCACTAGAGAAATGTAAGTTAAAAACACACTGAGATTCCATTTCACTCCTGAAAGAATGGCCAGGATCTAGAAAACCACCAACAACAAATGCTGGAGAGGCTGTGGGGAAAAATGAACTCTTGTGCACTGTTGGTGGGAGTGTAGACTGGTGCAACCGTTGTAGGGGTCCATCTGGAGATTTCTCCAAAAAGCTGGGATTGGAAGTCCCATTTGTTCCAATAATTCTACTTCTATGGATATTCCCAGAGGAACAGAAACCATGATACCACAGTGACATATGCGCATCCATGTTTATAGAAACACAATTAGTAATAGCCAGATCTTGGAAACAATGTCAGTGTCCATCAACTGAGGAATGGATAAAAAAATTGTGGTATTTTTATACAATGGAGTAGTACTCAGCTATAAATAATGCTTACATTGAGGTATTTATAGATAAATGGATTCAATTTGAGACCATTCTCATAAGCAAAATAAATCAATCTCACATATATAAATATCTTGTAGTCTCCCTATTGTAAGAAATGGTAAGAGTACATAACAGTTTATGGTAATGATTCCCCATTACATTGCTTTGAAGTCTTATAATATTTGCATTCATTAGCTGGAATGGTTTTATGCTGGTTTGTTTGATTTTATTATCTGTGATAGTATGAATAGCTATTTTGAAGAAAAAAAGACATTATAATAGTATTGCTGATTTAATATCATCTTACTCTGAAGTCTTACCATGCTTTTTTTCTTCTGTTTCTATTGCTTCTATCATTTGTATCTCTTTGGATTTTATTATGTGTGATAGTATAAAAAATTTTTCTATGGAAAATGAGATAATATAGTAGCCATTGTCAATTCTCTGTTCTGAATGCTCTGTAATACTTTCATTCTCTTGAATAGTTTTAGCTATTTTCTTATGTTTGATACTATTGTATATGAAGTTATGCTCAACTATTTCAAAGAAAGAGACAGTATGGTAGTTACTGTTAATATGGGTTGTCTTGTGGTGAAGTACTGTGTTGCTTAAATTGTTCTGATCTGCTTTGTTCTGTCCTCTTTCGTCTTAATACCTTTAAGATAAAAAATTAAAAAATTGAAAAGGTATCACTTTGGATTCTCTGGAATGACACTGCATGGATGTTTTACTAAATCTAAAGAGAAGAGCTCAACAGGAGGCAGCTAAAAACAAGAAAATCTCAGAGATATACAGGACGATAGATATTTTCCCCAGGACATTCAGAAAGCATGGTTTGTCTCATGACAAAATGAATCAAAGTGTTTGGGAACATGCACACAAGCCTGAGGGAAAATACAAAGGTCATCCTGTTGATCTCTGTCTTGATACTGACTGTCATAAAAAAACATAAGGAGAGAGATCTTAAAGTAAATCAAGAGACTCTGTAATTCCCAAGATGCAAGCCATTCAATGGAAAGGTCAACTGAGAAAGCAGAGAAAACACATAATCAAAGAAGCAAAAGAAGAGTTGGAGAGCATAAGAGCAGTCCAGGTTCTTACTCCTCCCCACTTACCTGCCTCTCAATCATCTCACTCCTACAAAGTGGAAGAGTATTTTGAAGAGACAAAGGAGAGAGAAGAAGCACCACACTCTTTTGGTAAATGAAGACTGGCAACCAAAGACTTCATGGGTCCAAGTGAAAGAGGAGACAGCAGAGCTCAAGGAACGTTTCAATTGCAAGCCAGAAGGAGAGGTTGGGGCTTAGGTAATTACTCTGGTAATAATGACAACACTAACAATCATCGTCAAAAAAAAAAAAAAAAAAAAACTGGGAGGAGGAATAGGATCCAGAGTACACACCCAAAAGGAACAAGTAGTACTTGCATGATGATCAAGAAGATGAAAGCAGTGATATATGAGTGAGCCAGGGCTGGGACCAAGGAGCCTTCCCCCAAGGTAAGTGCCAATTCATGTTCTGGAAATCCACTACCAGCCTCAAATGGACCCACAAGTTCAGTGAGGAAGAAGGGGAGATTGAAGATGATCAGATTGGAAAAGAGAACCCATATATAACCTTTGTTTTCCTATCACTCAGTAGGGGCCACACTTGCCTAGGGGAAAGAGTCACTGGGAAGGTGGCTGATGAGGAGCTGAACAGGGTATCCTTAAGAAGATTCGAATACCGCACCCCCTCAGCCATGCAGAATCCTATTACAGTGGAAAGTGTCCCTGGGCTGTGTCCCACTGAACAGAAGAGGCCACCATAGAACATGGAGTCAGGGCCAGCTCTCAGAAGAGAAGGACATGTTTGGTTCTATCTGTGTTCCTCATTTATTATTGATGTATAGGGTGGGGCTAAGATAAGGGAGAGAGAGTGATACTTGATTTTGGTTTGCTCACTATTAGAAACCAATAGTTTTGCTTTTAATTTCATGTCATTTGGAGCTAAGAGGACTAATTTGATTTTCAGTCTCTTCTCTCCTAATCAAACTTTATTATTTTTAAAATTTTTTTATTTTTTTATATTTTACTTAAAAGGAAAAAGAGAAAAAACAAAACAAAACAAAGCAGTGTAAGGGTACAAGTAATACAGAACTACAAAAAAAAAAAAAAACAGTAAGAAATCACCAGTTAATAGATTACACATTATCATCTTACAGATAGTTGTTCAAGTCACAGTATCAAAGCATACAAAGTGGACATTCAAAGAGTGAGACTGCAAAGAGTTGTGTTCAATGATCCAACCAAAAACATTAATATGGTCATCTATTTTACACCCCTAAACACACTTGCAGTTGTATCCTTTAGAGTACTTCTTTTTTACAACAAAATTTACACATTTTGGGTTTTATTACTCCTTAGTTCTTATTACTTTTTTTGGAAGAGAATAAAGTCAAATATGGCAAAACAAAGCTGTCAGCCAAAACCAAGAATAGACATAGCACATGATGTAAAAACAGAGTACAAGGTTATCAACAATGGTTACTATAATGTCTCTTGCTTCCTTAAAAAGAATTGTCTATCTCATTAGGTATTATAAAGTTGAACAAAACAGTAGAGAACAAGACCAATAATACCTAAACCTTGTAAACATTACAGACTTCCAAAGAAGATAATAGTCAAACCAGAATGAGCATCATAGTGAATCTTATTGCCTTCTAATTAGTTGCCTATACCCTCAAAATTGATACTATCATACAGAACGGAACAGAGTCTAATCAGTCAAAACAATATAGTGGGAGTATTACAGGACTTCAAATCAAGTTAATAGGAAATCAAAAAAGTTACTATAATATATTCTGCTATTTTTTTTATTTTTCCCCTTAATTAAAAAAATCATAAAAAATAACTAAATAATTTTTTAATGAATAACGGAGAGATTGAGATAAAAGAGGACATAACAACTTAACAGTACAGGTCAAAGCATGACAGTTTCAGAAACCTAGTGCTTCACTAAAAGATAATCCGGCTTAATAGCAGTTACCATAGTGTCTCTTTCCCTGAAATATTTGAATATAACTTCACATACTATAGCTTCAAACATATCAAGTCAGTGTAAAACCACTCAAGTGGATGAAAGCATTGTAGGGTATTTAAAACCAGCTAACAGAAAATGAACAATGGTTTCTATATTGTCTCTTTACCTACAACAATTTTTGTTTATACTATCACATATAATAAAATCTAGCAAGATACATCATGGTAAAACCAATGGAGATGGAACAGCCATAGTTTTGTGGGGCTTCAAAACAAGATGATAGTAAATCAGCACTAGCAATTATGATGACTTATTTTCTTCAAAATAGCTGTTCATTTCATCACAGGCAATAATATCAAGCAGCCCAGAATAAAGCCATTCCAATTAATAAGTGAAAACTTTATAAGGCTTCAAGGCCACATAATGGGAATCATGATTACCACATACTTTTATATATTTGAATCATTACTTACATTAGGGAAACTATTCGGTATTCATACATGCAAGATTGATTTATTTCACTTATGAGCATGGTCTCAAGCTGTGCCCATTTATTGATAAATACCTCAATGTTATCCTTCTTTATAGCTGAGTAATACTCCATTGTATAGAAATACTACACCTTTTTTATCCATTCTTCAGTTGATGGACACTTGGGTTGTTTCCAAGATCTGGCGATTACAAATTGTGCTGCTATAAACGTAGGTGCACATTTATCACTGGGGTATGATGCTTTCAGTTCTTCTGGGAATATGCCTAAAAGTGGAATAGCTGGAACAAATGGGGCTTCCAATCCCAGGTTTTTGAGAACTATCCAGACTGACCTCCACAAAGGTTGTACCAGTCTACACTCCAACCAACAGTGTAGGAGAGTTCCTTTTTCCCCACAGTCTCTCCAGCATTTGTTGTTGTTGTTTTTCTTGATCCCTGCCATTCTTTCGGGAGTGAGATGGAATCTCAGTGTGGTTTTAATTTGCATTTCTCTAATGACCAATGATGATGAACATTTTTTCACGTATTTATTTGCCATTTATTTCTTCATCCGAGAAGTGTGTATTCATTTCAGATGCCCGTTTTTGGATTGGATCTTTGAATTTTGGAGGTCTGAGTTTTTTTAATTCTTTATATGTTTTAGACAAGAGTCCCTTGTCTGAGAGAGAGTTCAATAAAATCTTTTCCCAGATTGTGGGTTTTCTTTTCACTATGCTGGAGATTTCTTTTGACATGCAGAAACTTTTTAATAAGAAGTGGTCCCAGTTATTGATTCTGGGAAGTATTTCCTGTGTGGTTTGAGTCCTGTTCATGAATTCTTTACCTACTCCTATGTCTCCAAGGTTTCTACCCAATTTGTCTTCCAATAGATTTAGTGTTTCTGTTTTAATATTCAGATCTTTAACCCATTTAGATTTTAATTTAGTGCATGGTGATAGGCATGGGTCTAGCTTTAGTTTTCGGCAAACGGAGAGCCAGTTTTTCCAACACCATTTATTAAAGAGACTGTCATTCTTCCAGCGAACCTGCTTGGCTCATTTATCAAAGATAAGGTGGTTGAGTGTGTTTGTAGTTGTAGTTGTATATTCTAATCTATTCCATTGATCTTCCGCTCTGTTTTGATTCCAATACCATGTTGATTTTACTACTGTTGCTTTGTAGTATAACTTCAAGTCAGGGGTTGTGATGCTTCCTGCCTTGCGTTTGCTGCTTAGAATTGCCTTTGCTATTCTAGGTTTCTTCCGGTTCCACATGAATTTTAGGAGTGATTTCTCGAGATTTATAAAATATGTTGATGGTATTTTATTGGTATTGCACTGAATCTGTATCAGAGTTTTGGGAGAATGGCATTTTCACAATGTTTGTTCTTCCTATCCATGAGGAAGGGATGTATTTTCATTTTCTGAGATCATCTTCAATTTCTTTTCTCAGTGTATTATAATTTTCCCTGTATAGGTCTTTCACTTCTTTCATAAGAGTAATTCCTAAATATTTCATTTTTTTGCTTGCTAGTGTGAAGAGTGTGGTTTCTCTTATTTCCCTCTGTGATTTTGTTGTTAGTGTATAGGAATGCTATTGATTTCTGAGTATTGATTTGTATCCAGCTACATTACTGAATTTATTTATTATATCTGAGTCTTTCAATGGAGTTTAGGGGGTCATCTATGTAGAGTATCATGTCATCTGCAAGTAATGATAATCTAATTTCTTTTCCTATCTTTAACCCTTTTATTTCTCTCTCTTGTCTAATTACTCTGGCTAGTACTTCCATACTATATTAAATAGGAGTGGAGATAAGGAACATCCTTGTCTTGTGTCTAATTTTAAAGTGAAGGCTTTCAATTTTTGGCCATTTAGAATGATGCTGACTGTTGGTTTGTCACAAATGGCCTTTATTATATTGAGGTAAAGACCATCTATTCCAATTTTCTGTAAAGTTCTTATCATGAATGAATGTTGGATCTAATGGAAGAATTTTTCTGCATTTATAGAAATGATCATGTGATTCTTACTTTTGGCTTTATTGATATGGTGGATTACATTTATTGATTTATGTATGTTGAACCATCCCTGCATTCCTGGGATGAATCCCACTTGGCCATGATGTATAATCTTCTTGATGATATGCTGCATCCTATTTGCCAATATTTTATTGAGGATTTTCCCATCTATGTTCATTAGGGAGATTGGTCTTTAGTTCTCTTTTTTAGTTGGGTCTTTCTCAGGTTTTGGTATTAGAGCAATATTTGCTTCCAGGAATGACTTAGGAAGGATTGCTTCCCTTTCAGCTTCATTGAACAATTTGAGGAGTGTTGGCATTAGGTCTTCTTTGTATTTCTTGTAGAATTCTGCAGTGAATCCATCTGGGCCTGGGCTCTTCTTGGTGGGTAAGGACTTAATTACATTTTCAATTTCATTAACAGAGATTGGGTTATTCAACAGTTTTACATCCACTTGATCTAGCTTTGGTACTTCATATGCTTCTAAGAATCTGTCTATTTCTTCTGTGTTATCAAATTTTTGAGAGTAGAGTTTTTCGAAATAGGTGTTGATGATCTTCTGTATTTCTATTGGGTCTGTAGTGATTTCTCCTTTTTCATTTCTTATTGCATGAATTTGAGATTTTTCTTCCCTTTTTTAAATAAGGTTGGCTAGGGGCTTATCGATTTTATTTATTCTTTCAAAGAACCAACTCTTTGATTTGTTGATTCTTTGGATTGTTTTCTTAGTCTCTATTGCATTGATTTCTGCTCTGATTCTTATAATTTCCTCTCTTCTTTTGGCTTTGGGCTTGACTTGCTCTTCTTTTTCTAGCTGTTTCAGGTGTAGCATCAAGTTATTTATTTGTATTCATTCTGTTTTCCTGATGTGGGAACTCAGTGCAATAAATTTTCCTCTCAGGACGGCTTTCATTGCATCCCACAGATTCCGGTAAGTTGTATCTGCATTTTCATTTTCTTTTAGGTATTGTTTAATTTCTTCTGTGATGCACTGATTACTCAAGAGTGTGTTATTCAGTTTCCATGTGTTTGCGGGATTTTTGCAGTATCTTTTATCATTAATTTCTAATTTCAGAGTGCTATGATCCGATAACATGCAAGGGATGATTTCAACTCTTTTGCATTTGTTTAAATATGTTCTGTGAGCTAATATATGGTCTATTTTAGAAAATGATCCATGTACTGTTGAGAAGAATGTGTATTCTGATGTTGTTGGGTGGAACATTCTGTATATGTCTATCAAATACATTTTGTGGCAGGTGTGATTCAGTTCTGTTATTTCTTTGCTCATTTTCTGTATGGTTGATCTGTCCCTTGGTGTCAATGGCGTATTAAGGTCTCCTGTTACAATTGTGTTACTGATAATTTGAGTTTTCATTTCTGTTGATCTGGCCTGCAGACCAGTCCGTGGGTCTCACCTGGTGAGGGGACAGGGCATGGGGGCAGGGCAAGAGAAAAGAGAGATGGAGACAGGATGTGATTCCAATCGAGTCTCGTTTATTTTCAAAATGGCTACAACTTTATATAGGGTGGGGGGTGGGCCAAGGGCAGGAAGAGGGTACAGAGTGTTATCTGATAGGTCATCATCATATCCAGATATATGATGTAAGCAGGAGAGGATTATGGGTAATGTAGGCGGACATGAGGATCATGGGAAATGTAGGCTGACACACAAAATGCCCTCAGGCAGGAGGGGCAGGGCAGCAGCAGCTATTCGAAGCTGCTCCCTACATTCTGTTAATAATTGTTTTATATAACTGGGTGCTCTGGAGTTTGGTGCATATATATTTAAGATAGTTATCTCTTCCTCTTGGAGTTTTCCCCTTACGAGTATGTAGTGACCTTCTTTGTCCTTTATGGTCATTGTTGGTTTAAAGTTCACATTGTCTGCAAACAGAATGGTTACTCCTGCCTTTTTTTGGATTCCTGCTGCATGAAGAATTGTTTTCCATCCTTTGACTTTCAGTCTGTGAGTATCCTGAGTTAGATGGTTTCCTGTAAACAGCATATGGTTGGATTTTGTTTCTTGATCCATTCTGCTAGTCTGTTTCTTTTGATTGGTGCATTGAGACCATTTACATTAATGGTTATTACTGTTAAATGCTGATTAATTGTAGGAATCTTATCTCTCTGCTGTTGCATCTTTATCTTTCTGTTCTGTTTAATTATTTGCTTTGCTTAGTGGTTTTTTCCTTTGTGTATCTAAACTGTCTCTCAATATTTTTTGCAGGGTTGGCTTGGTGTTCATGAATTTCTTCAGCTGTTCTTTGTCATGGAAGTATTGTATTTCACCATCTATTTTGAATGATAGTTTTGCAGGATATATCAGTCTAGGTTGGAAATCATTTTGCTTTAGGATCTGGAATACTTCACTCCATGCTCTTCTTGACTTTATCGTTTGTGAAGAGAAGTCTGCTGTGATTCTGATAGGTTTTCCTTTATAAGTGATCTGTCTTTTCTCTCTGTCAGCTTTTAATAATCTATTCTTGTGTTGGATTTCTGGGATGGTGATTATTATGTGTCTGGGTGTAGTTTTATTTTGGTTATGACTATTTGGAGTTCTATATGCTTCACTGATCCTGATGTCAGTTTCTGATCTCATGCTTGGGAAATTTTCAGCTATTATTCTCTAAATATCCTCCTGACATCCTTCATGTTGTCTCCATCTCTTTCATTAATCCCTATCATTCTTATGTTATTCTTCTTTGCATCGTCTTGCAGTTGTTGAATTGTTATTTCCTGATTCCTTGTTATTTTCAAAAGATCTTTCCTTTCCTGTTCACTAGCTGCAATCCTGTCTTCAAAGTCTGAAATTCTATCTTCACTTTTATTAAGGCGGTTTTTACAACTTTCAGTGGAGTTTTTTTTTTCCTGTATATCTCTGTGCATCTCCATTATGTATTCTATTTGTTTCTTAAATTGCTCGTCTAGGGATTCTATCTTTTTGTTTAGTTCCTCCAATTTTTAAACTGTGTTTTCTTTAGATATATTCAGAATGTCTTTCATTTCTTTTATTATTTCTTCTTTTATCTGGGAGATTATTTCGAGTTTGAATTTCTTTAAAGCTTCCTGGAGTTGCTTGTCAATTTCAGTAGCTATTGTATCCGATATATGAGGTGGATGGGATATATTTTCTTCTATATACATTGCTCCTAGGGTTTCTTGAGATGGGCTGGAGGTTTCAGTTTGTAATTTGGTCTTTTGTTTTGTCATTTTCCTATATTTCTGTGTTTCAAGTGTTATTTGAAAGTTTCCTCAGGTTCTGTTGAAAATCCCCTTCTATGTTTGCAGCTACTAAGACTCTGGCACCATGCTACCCCAAGCCATTGGGCCTGCAGAACCAGTGGCCCTCCTCTGCCTGCTCAGAACTCCTCAGTTCCAGACAAGCTGGGCCTCAGGGACACTGTGCACCCACCTGCCCCTTGGAAGCTCCACAGCTCTTCAATTGCAGCTGGGTTAGGGTACTCACCACAGGCCGTGGTGCCTCAGGAACCTGTGATCCCTCCCTGCTTGCAGAGATATCCTCCAGACACACAGAGAGGCTGATGCAGGCACCCCAGATCTGCCCAGCTCCTCCTCTGTACACCGATGGCCAGGCGTGGCAGCAAAACAGGCTGGGCTCGGGGGATAGTGTGGGCCCACCCACCCATCGGGAGCTCAGCAGTTTTCCAAGTGCAACCGATTTGGGGAGGCTGATGTAGAGGCCTCAAACCCAACTCTCCCCTTCACTGCACCTGGAAGCCTGGAGGGACCCAAACAGTCTGGGCCGAGATATCCACAGTCCTCCAGACACACAGAGAGGCCAATGCAGGCACCCCTGATCCGCCCAGCTCCTCCTCTGCACACCGATGGCCAGGCGCAGCAGCAAAACAGCACTCCCATAGTTCTTATTACTTTTTTGGAAGAGAATAAAACCAAATATGACAAAACAAAGCAGTCAGTCAAAACAAAATATAAGCATAGCACATGATGTAAAAAAAAATACAAGGTAATCAACAATGGTTCCTATAATGCCTCTTTCTACGTTAAAAAGAATTGCCTATATCATCAGGTATAATAAAACTGAACAAAACAGTAAAGAACAAAACCAATAAAAGCTACACATTGGACATTACAGGACTTCAAAAGAAGATAATAGTCAAACCAGAATGGGTGTCATAGTGAACCTTATTGCCTTCAAAGTAGTTGCCAATACCCTCAAACTTGATACTACAAAATAGCACAAAATAGACTAAAATTAGTCAGAACAAGATGGTGGGAGCAACACAGTGCATCAAATCGAGTTAATAGGAAATTAAAAAATTACTCTAATATATCCTGCTAATTATTTTGATTTTTTTCCCTTAATTAAAAAATTATAATAAAAATAAATAATGTTTTTTAAAAAGGGGAGACTGAGATAAAAGAGGACATAACAGTACAGGTCAAAGCATAACAATTTCAGCAACCTAGTGCTTCACTACAAGATAATCTGACTTAATAGTAGTTACCATAGTGTCTCTTTCCTTGAAATATTTGAGTATAATTTCATATACTGTGGCTTCAAGCATATCAAGGCAGTGTAAAACCATTCAAGGGGATCAAAGTATTATAAGGTATTTAGGACTAGCTAACCGAAAATGAACAATGGTTGCTATGTTATCTTTTGCCTATAACAATTTTTGTTTATACTACCACATATAATAAAATCCAGTAAGATACAACATGATAAAAGCAATGGAGACAGAAGGGACTTCAAAACAAGATGATATTAAATCAGCACTAGCTATTTATGATGTCTTGTTTTCTTCAAAATAGCTGTTCATATCATCACAAACAATGATATCAAGCAGCCCAGAATAAAGCCATTCCAATTAATGAGTGAAAACTTTATAAGGCTTCAAAGCAACATAATGGGGAATCATGACTACCACATACTTTTATATATTTGAATCATTTCACCCAATAGGGAAACTATTTGGTATTCATACTTGTGAGTTTGATTTATTTCACTTTTGAGTATGGTCTCAAGCTGCATCCATTTATTGATATATATCTCAATGTGATCCTTCTTATAGCTAAGTAGTACTCCATTGTATAAAAATACCACAACTTTTGTATCCATTCCTCAGTTGATGGGCACTTAGGTTGTTTCCAAGATCTGGCAATTAAAAATTGTGCTGCTATAAATATGAGTGCACATACATCACTGTGTATGATGCTTTTAGTTCCTCTGGGAATATGCCTAGAAGTGGGATAGCTAGAACAAATAGGACTTCCAATCCCAGCTTTTTGAGAAGTCTCCAGACTGTCCTCCACAATGGTTGCCCCAGTCTTTATTCCCACCAACAATGCAGGAGAGTTCCTTTTTCCCACAGCCTCTACAGCATTTGTTGTTGATGGTTTTCTTGATCCTGGCCATTCTTGAAGGAGTGAGATGCAATATCAGTGTGGTTTTAATTTGCATTTCTCTGATGACTAATGATCATGAACATTTTTTCATGTATTTATTTGCATTTGTATTTCTTCATCTGAGAATTGTGCATTCATTTTTGGATTGGATCTTTGAATTTTGGGGGTCTGATTTTTATAAAAATTCTTTATATGTTTTAGACAGAAGTCCTTTGTCTCAGGGAGAGTTCACTAAGATTTTTTCCCAGTTTGTGGGTTTCCTTTTCACTATGCTGGAGATTTCTTTTGACATGCAGAAAATTTTCAATAAGAAGTGATCCCAGTTATTGATTCTGGGAAGTATTTCCCACGTGGTTTGAGTCCTGTTCATGAATTCTCTACCTTCCCCTGTGTCTTCAAGGTTTCTACTCAATTTGTCTTCCAATAGATTCAGTGTTTCTGTTTTAATATTCAGATCTTTGACCCATTTAGATTTTAATTTAGTACATGGTGATAGGCATGGGTCTAGCTTTAGTTTTCAGCATTTGGAGAGCCAGTTTTTCCAACACCATTTATTAAAGAGACTGTCGTTCTTCCAGTAAACCTGCTTGGCTCCTTTATCAAAGATAAGGTGGTTGAGTGTGTTTGTAGTTGTGGCTGAATCTTCTAATCTATTCCATTGATCTTCAGCTCTGTTTTGATTCCAGTGGTGCTTTGTAGTATAACTTCAAGTCAGGGATTGTGATGTCTCCTGCCTTGCCTTTGTTGCTTAGAACTCTCTTTGCTCTTCTAGGTCTATTCTCACTCTGGATTGATCTGGCCCACGGATCAATCTGCATGGTGTACCTGGAGCGGGAACGGGGATTACATAAAAACATGGGGGAGACAGAGAGAGACTGAGGCAAGTTGAGAGAGTCCAATCAAGTCCCATTTATTCCAGAAGTGATTACATCTTTTATAGGCCAAGTGCTGGCTGGTGGGACAGGAAGAAGCTACGGGGATGAATACAACAGGGTCATCTTCACGTCTGGGTATGTGACGTAAGCAGGAGAGGATTATGGTTAATATAGGTAGACGCATTGTGCCCACAGGAGAGAGAGAGAGGCAGTTAGGCAGAAATGGGGCTGTCGCATGGCTCCCTACACTGGATGAAATTTAAGAGTCATTTCTCTAGATCTATGAGGTATGTTGATTGTATTTTTATTGGGATTGCACTGAAGTTGTATAACAATTTTGGGAGAATGGCCATTTTCACAATATTAATTCTTCCTATCCATGAGCAAGGGATTTCTTTCTATTATCTGAGATCATCATCAGTTTCTTTTTTCAGTGTATTATAATTTTCCCTGAATAGGTGTTTCACTTCTTTCATAAGAGTAATTCCTAAATATTTCATTTTTTTGGTTGCTAGTGTGAACGGTATGGCTTTTCTTTTTTCTTTCTCTGTGATTTTGTTGTTACTGTATAGGAATGCTATTGATTTTGTATCCAGCTACATTATTGAATTTATTTATTATATCTAAAGGTCTTTCAATGGAGTTTATGGGGTCTTCTATGTAGAGTATCATGTCATCTGCAAACAAAGATAATTTAACTTCTTCTTTTCCTCTCTTTACCTCTTTTATTTCTCTCTCTTGTCTAATTGCTCTGACTAGTATTTAGAGTACTATATTAAAAAGGAGTGGTGATAAGAGACATCCTTGTTTTGTGGCTGATTTTAAAGTAAAGGCCTTCAGTTTTTGGCCATTTAGTATGATACTGGCTGTTGGTTTGTCATAGATGGCCTTTATTATATTGAGGTAAAAACCATCTATTCCAATTTTCTGTAATGTTCTTATAACAAATGAATGTTGGACTTTATCAAAAGCTTTTTCTGCATTTATAGAAATGGTCATGTGATTCTTGCATTTGGTTTTATTGATATGGTGGATTACATTTATTGTTTTACCTGTGTTGAACCATCCCTGCATGCCTGGGATGAATCACACTTGGTAAAGTTGCATAAACTTCTTAATGATTTGCTGCATCCTATTTGCCAATATTTTATTGAGGATTTTTGCATCTGTATTCATTAGGGAGATTGGTCTATAGTTCTCTTTTTTAGTTGGGTCATTTTCAGGTTTTGGTCCTAGAGTAATATTTGCTTCCAGGAATGACTTAGGAAAGATTGGTTCTCTTTCAATTTCATTGAATAGTTTGAGGAGTGCTGGCATTAGATCTTCTTTGTATTTCTTGTAGAATTCTTCAGTGAATACGTCTGGGCCTGGGCTCTTCTTTGTAGGTAAGGAGTTAATTGCATTTTCAATTTCATTAGTAGAAATTGGGTTATTCATCAGTTTTACATCGTCTTGACCTAGCTTTGGTACTTCATATGTTTCTAGATATCTGTCGATATCTTCTGTGTTATCAAACCTTTGAAAGTAGAGGTCTTTGAAATAGGTGTTGATGATCTTCTGTATTTCTGTTGAGTCTGTAGTGATTTCACTTTTTTTATTTCTTATTGCATGAATATCAGCTTTTTCTTCTCTTTTTAAAATAAGTTTGGATAGAGGCTTATCAGTTTTATTTATTCTTTCAAACAAGCAACTCTGATTCATTGATTCTTTGGATTGTTTTCTTAGTCTCTATTCCATTGATTTCTGCTCTGATTTTTATAGTTTCCTCTCTTCTTTTGGCTTTGGGCTTGACTTGCTCTTCTTTTTCAAGATTTTTGAGGTGTTGCATCAGTTTATTTATTTGTATTCATTCGTTTTCCTGATGTGGGAACTCAATGCAACAAATTTTCCTCTGAACACTGCTGTTATTGCATCCGACAGATTCCGGTAAGTTGTATTTTTATTTTCATTTTCTTGTAGGTATTGTTTAATTTCTTCTTTAATTTCCCATGTGACTCACTGATTACTCAAGGGTGTTATTCAGTTTCCATGTGTTTGTGGGATTTTTGCAGTATCTTTTATCATTTATTTCTAATTTCAAAGTGCTATGATCCGATAACATACAAGGGATAATTTCAACTCTTTTGCTTTTATTTAAATATATTTTGTTAGCTAATATATGGTCTAGGTTAGAGATTAACCCATGTACTACTGACAAGAGTGTGTTCTGATGTTGTTGGATGCAACATTCTGTATATGTGTATCAAGTCCATTTTTTCACACATGTGATTCAGTTCTGTTATTTCCTTGCTGAATTTCTGTCTGGTTGATCGGTCCCTTGGTGTCAATGGTGTAATAAGGTCTCCTGTTACAATTGTGTTACTGATAATTTGTTTTTTCATTTCTGTTAATACTTGTTTTATGTAACTGAGTGCTCTGGAATTTGGTGTATATATATTTAAGATTTTTATCTTTTCCTCTTTCCCCTAACAAGTATTTAGTGACCATCTTTGTCTCTTCTGATCATTATTGTTTTTTTTAAATTTTATTTAAAACAAAAAAGAGAAAAAATAAAACAAAAAAAGGGGTGTAAGGGTACAAGTAATCTAGAACTACAAAAAAAAACAAAAACAAAAACAAAACAGTAAGAAATCACCAGTTAATAGATTGCACATTATCATCTGAGAGATAGTTGCTCAAGTCACAGTATCAAAGGATACAAAGTGAATATTCAAACAGATTGACTGTAACCATTAATACGGTCAGGTATTTAACACCCCAAACACAATTGCAGTTGTATCCCTTAGAGCAATTTTTTTCTCTCTCTTTTTTAAAACAAAATTTACGCATTTTGGGTTTTATTACTCCTTAGTTCTTATTACACTTTTTGAAGAGAATAAAGTCAAATATGGCAAAACAAAGCTGTTAGTCAAAACCAAGAATAGACATAGTACATGATGTAAAAACAGAGTACAAGGTTATCAACAATGGTTACCATAATGCCTCTTGCTTCCTTGAAAAGAATTGTCTATCTCATTAGGTATTATAAAGTTGAGCAAAACAGTAGAGAACAAGAACAATAAGACTTAAACATTGTAAACATTACAGGATTTACAAAGGAGATAATAGTCAAACCAGAATGGGCATCTTAGTGAATCTTATTGCTTTCAAAGTAGTTGCCTATTCCATCAAACTTGATACTATCATACAGAATGGAACAGAGTCTAATCAGTCAAAACAGGATAGTGGGAGTATTACAGGACTTCAAAACAAGTTAATAGGAAATCCAAAAAAGTTACAATAATATATCCTGCTAATTTTTTAAATTTTTCCCCTTAATTAAAAAATCATAAAAAATAACTAAATAATTTTTAATGAATAAGGGAGAAATTGAGATAAAAGAGGATATAAAAACATAACAATACATATCAAAGCATTACTGTTTCAGCAACCTAGTGCTTCACCACCAAGTAACCCAACTTAATAGTAGTTACCATAGTGTCTGTCTTTTTCCTTGAAATATTTGAATATAAGTTCATACACTATAGCTTCAAACATTTTCATATCAAGCAGCCCAGAATAAAGCCTTTCCAATTCACAAGTGAAAACTTTATAAGGCTTCAAGGCCACATTGGGGAATCATTATTACCACATACTTTTATATATTTGAATCATTAATTACATTAGGGAAACTATTTGGTACTCACACATGCGAGATTGATTTATTTCACTTATGAGTATGGTCTCAAGCTGTGCCCATTTATTGACAAAAATCTCAATGTGATCCTTCTTAATAGCTGACTAATACTCTGTTGTATGGAAATACCACAATTTTTTTATCCATTCCTCAGTTGATGGACACTTGCGTTGTTTCCAAGATCTGGCGATTACAAATTCTGCTGTTATAAACATAGGTGCACATTTATCACTGTGGTATGATGCTTTCAGTTCTTCTGGGAATATGCCTAGAAGTGGAATAGCTGGAATAAATGGGACTTCCAATCCCAGCTTTTTGAGAACTATCCAGACTAACCTCCACAAAGGTTGTACCAGTCTACACTCTCACCAACAGTGTAGGAGAGTTCCTTTTTCCCCTCAGCCTCTCCAGCATTTGTTGTTTTTGGTTTTCTTGATCCTGGCCATCTTTCAGGAGTTAGATGGAATCTCAGTGTGGTTTTAATTTGCATTTCTCTAATGACCAATGATGATGAACATTTTTTCATGTATTTATTTGCCATTTGTATTTCGTCATCTGAGAAGTGCATATTCATCTCAGATGCCCATTTTTGGATTGGATCATTGAATTTTGAGGGTCTGAGTTTTTTCTTTGTATGTTTTAGACAAGAGTCCCTTGTCTGACAGAGACTTCACTAAAATCTTTTCCCAATTTGTGGGTTTTCTTTTCACTATATTGGACATTTCTTTTGACATACAGAAACTTTTTAATAAGAAGTGGTCCCAGTTATTGAATCTGGGAAGTATTTCCTGTGCGGTTAGAGTCCTGTTCATGAATTCTCTACCTATCTCTATGTCTTCAAGGTTTCTACCCAATTTGTCTTCCAGTGTTTCTGTTTTAATATTTAGATCTTTGATCCATTTAGATTTTATTTTTGTACATGCTGATAGGCATGGGTCTAGTTTTAGCTTTCGACGTATGGAAGGCCTGTTTTTCCAGCAACATTTATTAAAGAGACTGTCGTTGTTCCAGTGAACCTGCTTGGCTCCTTTATCAAAGATAAGGTGGTTGAGTATGTTTGTAGTTGTGGTTGTATCTTCTAATCTATTCCACTGATCTTTGGCTCTGTTTTGATTCCAGTACCATGTTGATTTTACTACTGTTGCTTTGTAGTATAACTTCAAGTCAGGGATTATGATGCCTCCTGCCTTGCCTTTGCTTCTTAGAATTGCCTTTGCTATTCTAGGTCTCTTCTGGTTCGAGATGAATTTTATGAGTGATTTCTCTCGATTTATAAGGTATGTTGATGGTATTTTTATTGGTATTGCATTGAATCTGTATAAGAGTTTTGGGAGAATGGCCATTTTCACAATGTTTGTTCTTCCTATTCATGAGCAAGGGATGTCTTTCTATTTTCTCAGATCATCTTCAATTTGTTTTTTCAGTGTATTATAATTTTCCCTGTATAGGTCTTTCACTTCTTTTATAAGAGTAATTCCTAAATATTTCATTTTTTTGCTTGCTAGTGTGAAGAGTGTGGTTTCTCTTATTTCCCTCTGTGATTTTGTTGTTAGTGTATAGGAATGCTATTGATTTCTGAGTATTGATTTGTATCCAGCTACATTACTGAATTTATTTATTATATCTAAGAGTCTTTCGATGGAGTTTAGGGGGTCTTCTACGTAGAGTATCATGTCATCTGCAAACAATGATAACTTAACTTCTTCTTTTTCTATCTTTACCCCTTTTATTTATCTCTCTTGTCTAATTGCTCTGGCTAGTGTTTCCAGTACTATATTAAATAGGAGTGCTGATAAAGGACATCCTTGTCTTGTGCCTGATTTTAAAGTAAAGGCGTTCAATTTTTGGCCATTTAGTATGATGCTGGCTGTGTTCCATCCAACAAGACTAGAATAAACATTCTTCTCAGTCTTTACCTCTACATAATAAAGGCCATTTATGACAAACCAACAGTATTCTTCAAACTCTTTAATGAAATTGAAAGGGAAGCAATTCTTCCTAACTCATTCCTGGAGGCATATTACTCTGATACCAAAACCAGAGAAAGACCGAATCAACAAAGAGAAATACAAATAAATCTCCAAAATGAATATAGATTCAAAATTCCTCAATAAAATAGTAGAGAGTAGAATTCAACAAATTATCAAGAAGATTACACACCATTACCAAGTGGGGTTCATCCTAGAGATGCAGGGACGGTTCAACATATGCAAATCAATAAATGTAATTCGCTGCAGGAATAGAGCCAAACACAACAGTCACATGATTGTCTCAATGGATGCAGATAAAACTATTCATAAGGGAACACTCCTTCAAGTTAAAATCCTTAGAGAAAATCATAGAAGTGACCTTTACCTCAATCTGATAAAAGCAATTAATGACAAACCAACATGCAACATGATATGAAATGGACAAAATGGAAAGCTTTCACATCAGGACAAGATAAGGATGTCCATTATCACCATCCCTGCATCCTATTTGACAATATTTTATTGAGGATTTTTGCATCTCTATTCATTAGGGAGATTGTTCTGTAGTTCTCTTTTTTAGTTGGGTCTTTCTCAAGTTTTGGTCCTAGAGTAATATTTGCTTCCAGGAATGACTTAGGAAAGTTTACTTCCCTTTCAATTTCATTGAAGATTTTGAGAAGTGTCGGTATTAGTTCTTCTTTGTATTTATTGTAGAATTCTGCAGTGAACCTTCTGGGTCTGGGCTCTTCTTTGTAGGTAAGGACTTAATTACATTTTCAATTTGAATAATAGGAATTGGGTTATTCAGCAGTTTGACATCTTCTTGACCTAGCTTGTTACTTCACATTGCCTCTAGGAATCTGTCTATTTCTTCTGTGTTATCAAACTTTTCAAAGCAGAGGTTTTCGAAGTAGGTGTTGGTGATCTTCAGCATTACTGTAGAGTCTGTAGTAATTTTGCCTTTTTCATTCCTTATTGCGTGAACTTGAGCATTTTCTTCCCTTTTTTAAATAACGTTGGCTAGGGGCTTATCAATTTTAGTTATTCTTTCAAAGAACCAACTCTTTATTGATTTATTGATTCTTTGGATTGTTTTCTTCATCTCTATTGCATTGATTTCTGCTCTGATTTTTATAATATCCTCTCTTCTTTTGGCTTTGTGCTTGACTTGTTCTTCTTCTTCTAGATGTGTGAGGTGTAACACCAGGTTATTTATTTGTATCTGTTCTGTTTTCCTGATGTAGTAACAGTGCAATTAATTTTCCTCTGAGGAGAGTGTTCATTGCACCCCACATATTCTGGTAAGCTGTATTTGTGTTTTTGTTTGCTTGTAGGTATTGTTTAATTTCTTCTTTAATTTCCCCTGTGACCTGCTGATTAATCAAGAGTATGTTATTCAGTTTCCAAGTGTTTGTGGGATTTTTACAGTATCTTTTATCATTAATTTCTAATTTCATAGTGCTACAATCCAATAACATGCAAGGGATAATTTTAACTCTTTTTATTTATTTATTTATATATGTTCTTTGAGTTAATATATGGTCTCTTTTAGAGAGTGACCCATGTACTGCTGGGAAGAATATGTATTCTGTTTTGTTGGGTGGAACACTCTGTATATGTCTGTCAAGTCCATTTGTTCACAGGTATGATTAGTTCTGTTATTTATTGGCTGATTTCTTACTGGTTGATCTGTCCTTTGGTGTCAATGGTGTGTTAAGATCTCCTGTTAGAACTGTGTTACTGCTAATTTGGTTTTTCATTTCTGTTAATACTTGTTTTATATAACTGGGTGGTCTGGAATTTGGTGCATATATATTTAAAATAGTTATCTCTTTCTCTTGAAGTTTTCCCCTAACAAGTATGTAGTGACCTTCTTTATCTCTTCTGATCATTATTGCTTTCAAGTTCACATTGTCTGCAAACAGAATAGCTACCCTCGCTTTTTTGGGAGTGGTGTTCCTGTTGTATGAAATATTGCTTTCCACCCTTTGACTTTCAGCCTGTGAGTATCCTTTTGGGTTCGACGGGTTTCTTGTAGATAGCATATGGTTGGATTTTGTTTCTGGATCCATTCTGCCAGTTTGTTTCTTTTAATTGGTGCACTGAGACCATTTACATTTATGGTTATAACTGTTATATGTTGATTTATTTTTGACATTTTATCTTTCTACTGTTGCATCTTTATCTTTCTGTTCCGTTTAATTGTCTGCTTTGTTTAGTGGTTTTTTCCTAAGTGTATCTAAACTATCTTTCAGTACTTTTTGCAGGGTTGGCTTGTTGAACATGAAGTTCTTCAGCTGTTCCTGTCATGGAAGTATCTTATTTCTCCATCGATTCTGAAGGACAGTTTTGCAGGATACATCAGTCTCAGTTGGAAATGATTTTCCTTTAGAATCTGAAATACTTCACTCCATGCTCATCTTGACTTTATTGTTTGTACTGAGAAGTTTTCTGTGATTCTGATAGGTTTTCCTTTATAGGTCATCTGTCTTTTCTCACTGACAGCTTTTAATATTCTATTCTTTTGGATTTCTGGGATGGTGATTATTATATGTCTGGGTGTAGTTTTATTTTGGTTATGGTTATTTGGAGTTCTATATGCTTTACTGATCCTGATATCAGTTTTCAATCTCATGTTTGGTAAGTTTTCAGCTATTACTTCTCTAAATATCCACTTGACATCCTTTATGTTGTCCCCTTCTTTTTCATTTATCCCTGTCAAACTTATGCTGTTTTTCTTTGTGTCATCTTACAGTTGTTGAATTGTTATTTCTTGATTTCTTGTTATTTTTAAAAGATCTTGCCTTTCCTTTTCACAGGCTGCAGTCTTGTCTTCAATGTCTGAAATTCTCTCTTCACATTCATTGAGGAGGTTTTTACAACTTTCAATGGAATTTTTGGTTTCCTGTATATCTCTCTGCATCTGCTTTATGTATTGTTTGTTTCTTATATTATTCATCCAGGGTTCTATCTTTTTGTTTAGTTCCTCCAAGTTTTTAACTGTGTCTTCTTTAGATATGTTCAGTATCTCCTTCATTTCTTTTATCATTTCTTCTTTTATCTGGGAGATTATTTCTAGTTTGAATTCCTTTAAAGCTACCCAGAGTTGCTTGTTTATTTTGCTTGCTATTATTTCAGGTATTTCAGGCATATGGCATGTATTTTCTTCTATGTACAAGGCTCCTAGGCTTTCTTTGGTTGGGCTCTATGTTGGAGATTGCATTTTGGCCTTTTGTTTTGTCATTTTCCTATATTTCTGTGTTTTGTGTTGTTCCAAAGCTACCCCTGGGTGTGTTGGAAATTGTCTCCTATGTCTTGTGCTCCTCAGCCTAGCTCCCTTCTTGTGCAGCAAGGCCCCTGGATTAGAAGAAGGTTGCCAGGCTCTTCTCATGTAGGCCTAAAGCGTCCTCCAGCTGCACAGCTCACCCCTCTGGCAGCAAAGCTCCCCTGATGGAAAGAAGGCCACCCAGCATGGTCCAGGCAGGTTCAAATCCCACTAAGCCCACCCAACCTAGTGTGGCCACAAGCCCAGTGGGCCCCCAACCCCCTATAGCAAGGATCTCATACTCTCCCGGGGATTGGATATTGTGTAACGATCCACCTCCTTGGATGGCAAAGCACCCCAGGCTCATAGAAGGTCACCTCTATGGCCGATGTAGGCCTCAAATCTCCTCAGCAGGGCTGCGCCCTCCTCCAGGTAGTGGCAGTAGTGCTGGTGCTCTCCAGCTCAAAGAAGTTCAGAGGCAAGGCCAGAGCAGGTTCCCGTGGCTCTGCTCAGCTCCCTCCTCCAAGCAGGGCAGCTGTGGTGTGCCCTCTGGGTGAGAGTATATGGTGAGCAAGGCCTGAGCAGATTCCCCAGGCTTGGCCCAGCTTCCTCCTCCAGGCAGGGCAGCTGTGGTGTCAGTGCACCCATGTTTATAGCAACACAGTTTGTATTAGCTAAATCTTGGAAACAACCAAATACCCATCAACTGAGGAATGGATAAAAAAGATGTGTCATTTTTTACAATGGAGTACTACTCGCTACAAAGAAGGACCACATTGAGGCTTTTGTAGGCAAATGGATGTGATGAGATCATACTCATAAGTAAAATAAATCAAACACATATGCATAAATACTCTATTGTCGCCCTAGTGTAAAATACCTGAAAGAGTAAATAAGAAACAAAAAATCTTTAATAAATTTTGTGAAAGGGTAAGAAACTGCTCAAAGGGGGAAATTAGTCAAGAAAAAGGACAAAAGAAGGAAGAGAAAATAAAAAAGACATAAATTTGTATATATACTTATAATAGCTAAGATGATTGAACTAATTCTATTAGTTCTTGGAACAAAATAGTTAACATTCATAGGATTAGAACAATTGTGCACTTTTATATCTGGTTATCTGAGAAATCTTTTGATGATAACTACACAAAATAACTATCTTTGTTATTGCCTTACCACCTTGTTTTGAAAACCTATATTGTCATTGCTTTGGGCTCTTTGATATTGTCACTTATTTGTCTCTTTGTTTTTGTTGTTGTATTTTGTTTGTTTGTTTGTTTTCCCCTCAAATACAGAAAGGATAGATGTATATGTATAGGCTTATATATGCCTTGAACTTCTCCTAAACAGTTTATGAATTATTTTATTACATGTGATAGTAAGAACAGCTACTTTGAAGAAAATAAGACACTGTGGTGACCATTACTGATATCCTGTCATCTTGTTTTGAAGTCCTACAATGCTTTTGTTCTCTGTTTTGATTAGTTTTAGCCTGTTTTCTATTTTTTCATTTTAATAACTGTGAAGCTATTGACAGCTGTTTTGTAGAAAAGAGTAGATATTATGTTAACCATTGTTGATTTCCTATTACATGGTTTTGGAGGCCCATAATGCTTTCATTCTTTTGTTTTGAATGGTTTTATACTATTTTATTTTGTTTGAATATATTGTCGGTGAAACTATAGATGACTATTTCAAAGAAAACAAGACATATCATGACATGTTTTGAAGCCCTGTGTTGCTTTCATTGTTCTTTTCTGATACACTTCTTTGTTTTATTTTGCTTTCATTTTGATTTGTTTTGTTTGATTTTCTTTAAAATAAAAAACAAAGATAAACTTCAGACATATAGGAAAATGGATGGAACTGAAGATCACACTCACCAATCCTATATTGTCTTGTTAGTGTAGAAACTGAAAGAGTAAATAAGATTCAAAATTGAAAATGGGTATTGTGAATAGTGGAAAACCTGTACAAAAGAAAAATAAAACCATCATGAGAGAGCAGAGAAAGGAAGGAAAGGAAAAAGTAAAATTATATATATCTATATAGATATATATAGATATATATAAAACAAGATAGACATAAAGATAGTTCACTGAAAAGAAAGCTTTGTGATAACACTTCTTTTTTCTCATAGTTCATTGAAAAGAAAGCTTTGTGATAACACTTCTTTGGACAATATTTCATGCCTATGTCTTGTACTGTAAAGAGCTATTCTGAATATAACCATATGCAATGTACTAATTATGTTACTCTCCTACTAGCCTGTTTTGAAACCTTTTATTGCTGTTTTTGCCACTTTGTCTTTAAAATAAAAAATATTATACATTCATTAATATAAATTATTTTATTGCAACTATGATTTCATTAGTATTTTATGGTTGGTTGCTTTGATAAACATAATCGTATCTTTCAGAATATTTTAGCTGTATCTCAGGATTATACAGGAATATCATTAAATTTATATAAAATAATCTTGCTCTGCACATTTGTTGAGTTTCTGTACTATCTCTGAATCTGTGTTGATTGATTAGGTTACTTGTAAAGATCTCGGTAAATAAGAGCATTGCTATGAAGTGGCTTAGTAGATTAGACAGTATTGCATCTGCTTCAATAGGAATGTGTTTCAGTTTGTGTTTTTATAAAATAAAGGACATTAGAGAAGGGCTCAGTTCAGATAGTTTATCTGGAAGGCTGTACTAGGAAATGAAGGTCAGAAACAGTGCAAAGAGGGAAATGCTAATATACCACAATAATTGCTGAATTTGCCTCTGCAGGTAACAGAGGCTCAGTCTCTTCAGACAGCAAAAATAAATGCATCCTATGACTGTCATAAAAATGTAAATCCAGGACTTTTCACTTTTGTTCCTTTCAAAAGACTTCTTTTGAAGTGTTAACTCCAGCACTTCCAGTCTCCTCCTGCACCCAAGCTGAGATTCTTTCCACTGTGAAGAAGCCTGGGAGCACACCGTGGAGACACACATGGAACAGGCATGATGTGGGTGCTCTCAGGATGATCTCAGCTCATGTCTTCAGCTAAAAGTGGAGGCACACAGCACATGACAGAGTACTAAGTGCCCCATGTAGAACATTCCTCTCACCTCTCAGATCCACCTGAGTTTACTTTAAGAACATTCAGGACCCTTTAAAGAAGATGCCAGTTGCAATCTCTAGAAAACACAGCAAAACTAGTAAAACAAGCTACTCCTGGGTTTTTCTGGCCACAGACTAATTAAAAACCAGGTACTTCTACTATTTAGTTTAAGTTTGTGTAGGGGCCAGTAATGTTGAATATTTCAATTTTTATCCTCCTTCAACACCTGGTATTTCTCCTCTTTGCCGTCCTCCTTCTTCTTCCTCTTAAATGAAAGGTCTTCATTTCACTAACCAACTTTGGATTGGGTCTAATTTACTCATGTTTTTATATAGTCTAGATATTAGTCCTCTGTATATGGAATAGATGGCAAAAGTATTTCCCACCATGTGAACTGTCTTTTCATTGAGTTGATTGCTTCCTTTGCTTGTAGAAACAGATAAATTATGATAAAGACAAAGGAGAAAGGAGGCTTCTCTGAGGCTGACGCAAAAGTGAAAACAGAAGCATTTGTTTCTAAGACTGATACTCAGAAGCCCTTTAGGGGCATTCAGTCATTGCCAAAGGTATAAGGTCCCTGATGTCTCTGAGAAGATGGCAGACTTCTGTAAGGTAGAGATAAGTGATCTAGACAGGGACAAAACTAAGAGTAGGAAAGAATCTGAGTGTGATGTTGAAACCAAATTTATATCTAATGTCATAGCTGGTGCAAATAAAAGCCAGGAGAAAGAGAAGTCAGGCAAGTAGGAGGGGCTGGTATATGCAGGGACAAAAAAGCAGAAGAGCTTGGGGGGTGTCTCTCACAGAAAGATATAAAAAGGAAGAGTGAGGAGAGGCCTAGAGAACCACAAGCGGTCACAGGGGATTTGTTCCTGAGAAAAATATGTTAGAGATTTTTTATAAAGCAACTCAAGAGAAAAACTCATCACTTTCCCACAAGGAAGACTTCTGAGAGCCGTAAAAGCTGGGAGACAAAGGAGAATTTTCCTTAGGAACGTCTGTTTTCCATTACTAGAGAGGCCCAGGTCAACATTTGGAAGGACTCATTCAACAAGGAACTCACATGAACCAGTGGCTTATTGGCCAAGGAACACAAGCTTTGTTGTTCTTATCTAGTTCATCACTGGATCCTCTAGAATGACACTTTATGGATGTTTTACTAAAATACCTAAAGAAGAGCTGAACAGGAGGCAGCTGAAAACAAGCAAAGCTCAGAGATATATAAGAAGATAGATATTTCCCCACTACATTCAGAAAACATGGTTTGGCTCATGACAAAAAGAAAAGTGCTTGAGAACATGAACACAAGGCTGAGGGAATATACCAAGGCGATTCTGTTGATATCTGGCTTGATACTGACTGTCATAAAAAAATTAAGAAAGAGATCTTAAAGAAAGTAAATCAAGAGACTCAGCAATTCCCGAGATGCAAGGAATTCTGGGAAAGATCAACTAAGAAAGCAGAGAAAACACATAGAGTATCAAAGAAGCAGAAAAAGCAGAGGAGAGCACAAGACCAGCTAAGCTTCCTCTTCCTCTTCCTGTTCTTCCTCCTCCTCTTCCTCTGCCTCTCAGTCATCTCGGTACTACAAAATTGAAGAGTATTGTGAAGAGACAGAGGAGAGAGAAGAAGCTTTCAATTTTGAGCCAGAGAGACAGAGGCTAGGGCAGAGGCAACTACTCTGGTAACAATCACAGAACTAACAATGATGTTCAAAAAACAAACTTGGAAGAGAAATGGAATCCGGAATCCATGCCCAAAAACACAAGTAGTACATGCATAAAATGACCCAGAAAGTAAAGGCAGTGATAAGTGGGTGAGCCAGCACTGGGACCAAGGAGCCTTCTCCCATGGTAAGTGCCAGTTCAGGTTCTGGAAATCCAGTATCAGCCTCAAATGGGCCCACAAGTTCAGTGGGGAAGAAGGTGAGACTGAAGATGATCAGATTGGAAGAGGACCTATTTACAACCTTTGTTTTTCTACAACTCAGTAGGGCCCACACTTGCCCAGGGGAAAGAGGCACCGGGAAGGTGGCTGGTGAGGAGCTGAACAGGGTGTCCTCAAGAAGATTCTGAACATCCCACACCACAGCCATACAGAATCCTACTACAGTGGAAAGTGTCCCTGGTGCTGTGTCCCACTGGACAGAGGAGGCCACCGTAGAACCAGGGGTCAGGCCAAGCTCTCAGCAGAGCAGGACATATTGAGCTCTAGCTATGTAGCTCTCTTTACTGTTGGTGTATGGGGTTGGGCTTGAGGTAAGGGAAAGAGAGCAATGCTTGATTTTGGTTTGTTCACTATTAGAAATCAATAATTTTGCTTTTAATTTTCATGTCATTTGGAGCTAAGAGGACTAATTTGATTTTCAGTCTCTTTTCTCCTAACCTGATTTTAAAAGGCCCCCTTTTTAAGACATATGTTATAAGGGAAGAAAGATTTAATTTGTACAACTTTAATTCTTAAAGAGAAAGCAAAGCATGTGAATAAACATTGAAGTGTTCACCACAGTTTGGGACCAAACTGCTTGGATCTTTGTGCAATCCGCTTTTGTACAGCAAGCAGAAGTTTAAGGCCTTTCTGACCACCCTGTGGCCACTTTTCTGTGCATCTCTGTGTCACACAGACTTGCTCCTAACCACTTTCCATGCACTCTGATCCTGCATTTGCTGACTTCTCCTGGGTTGGCTTGCCATTCTCCGGCAGCAGTGCCAATGTCCCAAACTTTCTTGTGTTGCTGATCCTCTGCAAAAGGGGTGGAAACTGGAGGGCACTTGCTGGTTGGTTTTCTAAGATTCTTCTGAATTCTATTGTCTCAACAATTTTAAAATGAGAAAAAAAATTTAATACTTTTCTTTAATCTTTTTATAAAATGAAAGCAACACCCACAATCAATTACAAACCCGGTTATAACTGGATGGTTCTTGGGGCTATATATATTGTTTGGTTATTTTTTTCTTTATCTTTTTAATCTTAAGCTTTGAATTGAAATATTCTCTGATGCTTGGGGGGAAACAACCTCTTGTGCTCGCCTTATGAGGAGGCTGTCCTGAGCAGTTGAATCATACGGCCTTTGTGTATATGTTCTTTTTGGACTGTACCCTATTCTTTCCCCCCAACCTTTGCTTCTTTGATTGCTGTGCTCCTCTCCTTACTTTGGTACATTTCTTTAGTTAAGTTGATTTTACTTGAATGATTCATGTTTAGGTGAAGCAAAAGCCATTAAAAGTTTTTTAAATCCTCCTGCAAAGAAAAAAAAAACAATAAATGAAAAAAGAGAAAGAGAGAAGAGAACAGCAGAACACAGATTCATGGACCATTAAAACTGGAGAATTAGTAGACCACCTATTTATTTGAAAAGTGTGGAAAATAATATCAAAGATATTAGTGGTTTTACAAAGCTTTCTAGAATTCCATTTTAATTTTTTACTTCAACACATTAGATTGCTGCCACGTGATTATGATTTAACGAAGAATGTATAATACCTTTGGTGTTTCATTTAGGAACTTCCCAAATTTCACGTAACTCAATTTTTGATAAATAGTTCCATTAAAAGTAGTTTCTGCTAATAACAGTGTGAGGGCAAGTGACAGAAAACAGAAGGCGGCATTTGGACACTAGAAATAATGATTTTTTAATATGAAAGTAATTCACAGTAATATAAAGGCGAATTTAAAAATGTTTTTTTAAGGAATAATAATTTTAAGAATGCCATCATGAAGAAGATAATCATTACAAGAGCCAAAACCACGTGATTCTTCCACAAGCCACAAGCAGAGAGATCAGTACCCGCCACTGTCAGGAATTCTTTACCAGAACATCTGAAATGCAAAACAGAAGGGATATAACTTCATTCTTGCATATGTTAAATCTTACTCTGAATGATCAGCATTTCTTTGATAAAGAATCCTATAGGTTAGCCAAACATTAATGGTTATCACTTCAATTTGTAGTAGGTAAGAGTCAGCGAAGTGTAATTAACATTTGCTAGATACTATCTAGACATCTAATCCCTAAAAAGTCCAGAGAGGAGATATAATGCACATTTAAAGAAGGAATGGGATTAGGTTTAAGAAAGTTGGCCAAGGTTATAGAGTTCGGTGGTTTTTCTAGCCTCTTCTGATTAATTTGTTTCCAAATCTGTAACACTGTTCTCTTCACCAGAAATATTTATGAATTTTTAAAAATTGTTTTTTAGTTAGAAATAGTGAGGGTTTATCCTATGACACCCACAGCCCTTGCTTACAAACTCGGAGCTCCTTGTCATTCTGATAATCCATCAAAAAAAAATCCATTCAGAAACCAGGTTATGAATGCTAAAAGTAGGACAACAGGGAAGGAATAAGAGCTTTGCTCAGATCACATTCTATTGGATCTTGTACTAAGACTGCTGAGCAGCAAAGGTTCTCAGCTACAGGGCATTACCAGCAGGCCGAGATATCCAATTCAAATCTTAGGTGGCTGGAGCAGAGCAAGATGAACTTGTCCTGCTGTGGATTTAAAAAGCTTTTGTACTCAAAATGCACATGGGAACCAGAATTATTTCCTGTCCCCATTCTTCCGCATCTTTTGGAACTTGACAGGACTAAAATCATCTGCAGCCTCTTTTCTTTGACGCCTATGGCAGATCCTCCTTCACTGGTCCCACTTTTCCTATCCACTTCCTCCTGGCCAGCAGGCTGGAAGTGAATTTTTCCTATAAATTTGCCACATCTGCATCAAAGCAAAGGCAGTTCTTTGGCTGAAGAGAACAGCTCCTCATGCAAGCTTTTATAGTCAATAATTCAATATAAATTTGTTTCGTTTCAAAGAATTATTTATACATTATGTGAATTACAATATGACTTCTCTTCTGTACTTTTGAGTTTGAAATGGGTTGTTCTGACAGGTAAGCAATAACATATAGTCTCTGCTTCCCTGTGAGCCCAACCTGTACACGATAACAGGAGCTACAGGAACAGCAACAGCATAAAGCCACAACTGGGGCGATTCCCCTCGCCTCAACATTGGAAGACAACAGGAAACAAAATGAAACATTCTTTCTCACATAAATGTATGTATGGTAATCAAATACTAGCAACAAACATGGACAAGGAAAGTGTCATTAAAATTTCAAAACAGGATCTTCTATCTTTATGAAAACTGTACCTATATTTTAATATCATTAGGCAGAATTGAGATTTCCTTCTCAGTCTGTTGAGATACATGTTCTTTCCTTAGAGGATGCATTTTATAAATATTTACACAAAGAGACACATTCAACTGTGCAGATTGTTATTTCATCAAGTCTTCCAATGCCCCAAGGTAAAGAGGGTTGCTAGGATCATAGTTGGATTACATTTACTCCTTATATGCTGTTGCTGTTATTGTAGCTTCTACTATTGCTTAGGACTCAGTAATGTTACGGACTATAAATTCTTGATTCATTATCAAAGCATCCCATTTAAAACAAAAATGTCCTCAAAGAAAAAAAAATTAAAGCAACCATCAAAACAATTTCAAAAGTATGACACAACCATTTGTCTGCATTAAACATAATGTTTATTGCAGAAGAACACAAGAGTTGTGTGGCGTATTCACATGCATTAGTGCAGACTAATTAACTTACAGATGGGATAAGTTAGGTGCAGAATGATTTGTTGATTGAAAGTTCTTATACCAGATATAAGCCCAAAAGCCTTTATCCATGGCATCAAAGAAGGGAGCAAATTTATCATGAAACTGAACACTGACTTACACTATCTAGTTGGAACAGCCGCTGATCCCTGTTTCACTGTGTCCTCTACAGAAGTTTTGCCCCCAAAATTCATTGTACTACCAAGCCTAAAACACAATGGAAATTAGGGCAGAGTAAATATTTTGAAATTTTAAAAAGTTTGTAATAAATTTAGTTCAATATTCCCATTTCTTTCTTTCTGAAAACACACCAAGTTTCAGATTCCTGGTCCTTGTCACAGCAAAATAACTAGGCTTGTTTTTCATGTCAGTGAAGTAGTCTAGGATTTGAAGTATTAGTTTTCAGGTTGCCAAGGAGAACACTGGATACATAGCTCAGATTGTAGCTCTTTCCTTCTGTCTCTTGAATTATAACCTCAAAGTTACTAAATTTGATAACAGTGATGTTCAATGATGTTCAAGGAAAGAGACAATATGGTAACTACTTTTATGTCAGGATTATCTTGTGGTGAAACACTATTCTGCGTAAATGGTTACATTTTGATCTGTGCTGATTTGCTGTTATGCCCTCTTTTATCTCAATCTCCACTCCATTATTTACTTTTTTATTTTTATCCTTTTAATTAAGGGAAAAATAAATAAAAATAGCAGGATATATTATAGTAACCCACTTTGACTTTCCATTATCTTGATTTAAAGCCCTGTATTACTCTCACCATCTTGTTTTTGACTGATGTCCCCCTATTCTGTTTTGCTGGATAGTACCAAGTTCAAAAGTTTAGGCAATAATGTTGATAACCATTGTTGATGACCTTGTACTCTGTTCTACATCATGTGCTATGTCTATCCTTGGTTTGGACTTACAGCTTTGTTTTGCCATATTTGACTTTATTATCTCCCCCCCAAGAGAGTAATGAGAACTGAGGAGTAATAAAATCCAAAATGTGTAAATTTTGTTATAAAAAAGAGAGGGAGGGAAAAAAAAAAAGAGCTCTAACGGATATAACAACAAGTGTGTTTAGGGATGTTAAATAGCTGACTATATTAATGTTTTTGGATCATTGAACACAGCTGTTTGCAGTCTCTCCGTTTGAATGTCTACTTTGTATTCTTTGATACTGTGATTTGAGCAACTATTTCCAAGATGATATTATGTAATCTATTAACAGGTGATTTCTTACTGTTATGTTTATTTTTTTTTTTGTAGTTCTGTATTATGTGTAACCTTACACTGCTTTGTCTTGTTTTGTGTTTTTCTCTTTTTCCTCTTAAATAAAAAAAAAAAAAAAAAAAAAAAAAAAAAAGTTTAGGCAACAGCTGTGAAGATAGTGAGATTCATTATGACGCCCATTCTCGATGACTTTTATCTACTTTTGAAGACCTACAATGTCTCCAATGTTTTGGTTTTGTCGGTTTTGTTCTTTACTGTTTTGTTCAATTTTATTATAACTGAGGATATAGGCAATTCTATTAGAAATAGCGGGAGGTATTATGGTAACCATTGTTGATCACCTTGCATTATGTTTTTACATTATCTATTATGTCAACCCTTTTGATTTGACCGACTCTGTTCTGTTATGTCACACGTCTTCTGCTATGTCTTCCAAAAAAGTAGTAAGAACCGTGGGAGCAATAAAACCCAAAATGTGTAATAGTCATTGTACAAAAGAGAGGAAAAGAAAGTGCTCTAAATGATATAACTGCATGTATATTTAAGTGTATAAGATAGAAATGATATCACTGAGTTTTATTGGATCATTGAAAGAACTGTTTGCAGTATCATTGTTGGAATGTCCACTTTACAAGCTTTAATTTTGTGACTTGAACAATTATTTCTAAGATGACAATATGTAATCCATTAACTAGTGATTTCCTACTGTTTATTTTTTCTGTAAATCTGTATAACTTGTACCCTTTCTCTGCTTTTTTTTCTCCTTAAATAAAATTAAAAAAAAAAAAAAGCACTATGGCAAAGGTGATGCCTGGATTGTTCAAGAGTAACAAGTGGCACTGTGAGGTTCACATAAGAGTTTCTCAACCTTGGACAAGTTCTAGTGGGATATGCAAAAAAGTCAGTGCTGCTGTTGAGTGTGCCATGTTTAGACTTCATGCTATTATGACTGTCTTCAAAGCTGCATATAGACATCTTTACATAATAATTTGTACAAACCTCAAATAAATCAGTGAAACATCTTTATTTATTGAGATTTACTTTCTGTTGAAAAAGCATAGTACTTTCCTAATGATAGCTACATTAGTAGTTGCCAAATTCAAAAGCGTAAGCAAAAGATTTTGTCAGGAGCTTATGGCAGTGATGGCAAACTCTTCAGAGCTTTCAAGGATAACCAACAGCCTTCATGCTGCTACAAGGTCACCACCACTGACTTACTGTAATTATGTATTATTTGGAGACATGTACTTCTTCTGTAGCAGAAAGGATCTGTGTTTTAAGAGACAAAGTATTTCTGCTTAATTGATGTTATAAGAGAAAATTTTCCGCTATTCTTATAGCTCACCTATGTGAGTGTAAAATTTAAATATATGGAAGACTAAAACCAGGTCATATTTTTTAAAAATGTAAGCAGATATATTGATGTATGAGTTTTTTACAAACTCAGAAAGAAAATGACAGAGTTCTGCTGACTTAAATATTGTCTGGTATTTTTAAATTGTCTTGTATTAGTACCTGTTAATATTACATGTTGGTGCAGGTCACTTTGGAAAGTTGGTACATGATTAACATATCTTAATCAATTTCAATTCTTTTCTCTTCTGATCCATCACACTTGGCTCCTATTCCATATCAGAAGTATTCTTCATGGTTTCCTGTTCTCTGCTTTATTTTAATTATTTGCTTATTAATTTATGTATTTTATGATATTCACAGAATAACAAACACATAACATTTAATTAATTGCATTTAACATGATAATTTCTAGTTCCATCCATTTTCCTACAAATGACTGTATTTCATGCTTCTTTATGGCTTAGTAGTATTCCATGGTATATATGTGTGTGTGTATATATACCACATTTTCTCTATTCATTAATGTGCTAATGGGTATGTCATTGCTTAGCAACTGTGAATTCCACATACAAACACAGTTTATGCATATATCTCTGTAGTATGCAGTCCATGATTCTCTCTGGAATACACCCCAGTTATATAGCTATATTTAATGGTATTTCAAATGATTTAGGAGTCCAGTGGAGATAAATCTAAAGAACATGTGTCCTTTGTTTTTCTTTTAAGGCAAAGGTGTAAGTGTATAAATCGGTTTTTTTTTCTAAACTAAATTTTCAATAGTAGAATTCAATTGAAGTGTTGGTCCTTCGTGCTAAAAAGTGGGCTTGGGGTTGCCTTTGGGCGATCATCTCTAAAAGTCTCAGCATCATTGGTTTAAACTTTTGAGGAATCTCCATAATGATTTCCATAAAGGTTGTAGTAGTTTAACTTCCCAGTAACAATATATGCAATTTCCTTCTCCTCTGCATCCTTGATTGTAGGTGTTCATGTTTGTTTCTGTGGTTTTTTTTGTATTGATCTACATTTGAATTTTGTGTCAACACTATTTTTTCCACTTCCACCTTCTAGTGTACTTTAAAGTCTGATATAATGATGCCTGCAGTGTTAATGCTTTGGCTCAGGACTGCTTTAGCTGTTCTCATTCTTTTTCTTTGAAATGAAATTCACATTGGCTTTTTCTAGTTTCTTGAAAAATATTAGTATTTTGTAGGGGGTACATTGAACATATAAACCTACTTTACAGCCATTTTAATAATTTTCACATATTCCAAAAAAAAAAGGATGTCTCTCTGTTGTATACTGTTCTCTTCAATTTCTTATTTTCAAGCACTGTAATTCTCACTACAGACAATTTTCACCTTTTTAAGTTGATTTCTATGCATTTAATTTTTCAAAGATTTTTTGAAGAATTGTTTTTCTGATTTCTTTTGCAGTGAGTTCATCATTGCTGTAGAAGAACACCACTTTATTTTCGAGTGTTGATTTTGTATCCAATGACTTTCCTGAACTTATTTATCAGTTCTAAAAGACATCTGGTGGAGCTTTTTGGACACTGCATGTGAAGAATCATCATCTGCAAAAAGCAAAGTTTCTACTTCATTTTCCTATTTATATTCTTTTTCTGTCTCTTAACTGATTTAAAGCTCTATACTGAATGGTAGCCATGAGAATATATACTATAGTCTCCTTTAAAACTGTTGGGGAAATTCTTTTAGCTGTAGGTGTGTCATATATGACTCTTGTCATTCTGAGATAAGGTACGTTCATACCCATTTGCAGTGGTTCTTAAGGTAAATGAATGAGTACTGGATTTTGTCAAAGGTTTTTACAGTGTGTATTTAAATTATCATATGATTTTTATTTTGGATTCTATTTGTATGAAACTTTATATTCACTGAGTTATGCATGTAGAACAGTTCTTGCATTCCTGGGACATATTCAACTTGACTTTGCTGGGTGATTTATCTAATATGCTGCTGAATTCTGTCAGTGAGGATCTATGTGAGTATTTTTACATCACATTCATGAAAGATTCTGGATGGTAGTTTCTTTCATTTTTGTGAAGTCATTGTCCGGTTTTTGTGTTAGGATAGTGCTTCTTTCATAGTATGAATTCAAGAGGAAATATTTTCCTTCTATTATACGGAAAATTAGAGAGGAGCATTGTTGTTAGTTCTTTGCTAAAAGTTTGATATTATTTAGCCACAAACCCATCTGGTCCTAGGCTTTTCCTAACTAGAATTGTTCAATACTACTTGAAGCTTAATCACTTGTTGATATGCTTAGATTTTACATATATTCTTGGCTCAACTTATGTACTTCATGTGTGTCTAGGAATATAACCATTTTTACAAATTCTCCATCTATTGGTACATAAATTTGGAAAAGAGCTTGTAATGATTCTCTGAATTTCAGTCATGTCAGATGTGATTTCAAATTTTTATTTTTAATTTCCTTAATTTGGACTTCTCACTCTTGGTAATTTTTACTAAAGATTTATCAATCTTATTTACCACTTTGAAGAAATAAATCTTTGGATTCCAGATTTTTTGTGCTTTTTAAGTTTCAATTCCATTAATTTCTTCTACAATCCTTAAAATTTGGTTTCTCCTACTGCATTGATATCTGGCCTATTTCTTCTATTCAAGAAATTTGTGATGGCATAGTTAGGTTTTTTATGGGTCCTTTTTCTATTTTCTAATGTAGGTACACACAACTATAAACACACCTTTTAAAACTTTCATAGATTCTCATACATACTATTTCCAAAATAATTTGCTATTAGGAACTTTTAAGTTTCCCTAGATTTGTTCAATGACCTAATGATCATTTAAGAGATTATTACTCTTTCTTATGCTTGTATTATTCTATTTCTACACATTTTGTCTCTGAGGCTTGTTTTGCTGTTGATTTCTTATTTTATTGCATAATGACCTTATGGAATGCTTGAAATTATTTCTGTTATGTAGTGATTTTTACTACTCTATGATCTAAAATGTGGTCTGTTTTGAGAATGTTATGGAGCATGTTAAAAAGAGGATGTATTCTATTAATGTTGGACAAGATACTATATAAAATGGTTAGATCCATTTGATGTGCAGTGCATTTTATTTCTGATGCTTTATTGTTGCTTTTTTTCTGGTTCACCTATTTTGATAGTAGTACTGAAATCTGCACCTGTGACATTTTATGTCTTATAGTGCCAGATTCTTGCTGTGTTCATATCTTTGATTGTTATTCTTCCTGGTATGTTGTTTCCATTACTAGTATTTTGTGCTTTCCTTTCTGACCCCTTTTGGTTTAACATGTACCTTGTCAGACATGCATGTAGTTATCCCTGCTTCTTTCAGAGGCCTAGCTCTTTAGAATTTCCTTTCTCATGCTTTCACTTTCACTCTAGGAAATCTTTGCAGGTGTATTTCTTGTATGTAACATCTGGATGGACAATGTGTTTAAATTCAACTTTACAATCCCCTCTTTAATTAAAGAATTATAATTGTTAACATTGAAAGTTACTATTGAAAGCAGTGTACACATTCCTGTCAATTTTCGTTTGTCTTGTGCTTGATTCTTTCTAATATTTTATTCTTTGATCATTATTTTCCTTGAGCTTTCTTCTTCCCTTTTGTTGTCTTCTGGGTTTGCATTTAGGATTCCCTTGACTATTTCTTTTTTTTTGAACCCGGGATCAAACTCATGACTTTGCGCTTGCTAGGCAGGTGCTTAAACTGCTGTGCTAAATCCCACGCCCTCTCCCTTGACTATTTCCAGAAACACTACTTTGGTGGATAAGAATTTTGTCTAACTTATGTTTATCATGGAAAGTCTATTTTTCATTTGATTTTGCAGTTAGGTTTGCATCTTGTTAGCAATTAGTTTATTTCAGGTTTTGCAAAATTTCATTCAATTTCCTCCTGGACCTTAAAATCTCTTGTAAGAAATCTGCTGTTATTCTGATAGGTTTGACCTTAAAAGTAATTTGGCACTTTTCTTAACAAACGTATTCTTGTTTCTTTATTCTGAACTTCTGACATTTTGACTATGGTATGTTGTGTTGATGTTCTTTTCTATTTGTCTCTATATGTGGTTCTCAGTGCCTCCCTTACCTACATATTTCTCTCATCTGAAATTTGAGGTAATTTTCTGCTGTAATATCATTGAACAGATATTTTTAATGCTTTATCCTTTACTTCAGCACCTTCTCTTAGGCCAGTAGACTTTAAGTTCATTCTTTTAAATTTATGCAGGAATTATTGCATAATTAGATTAGTGTTATTTATTCCTTTTCTTTTCTACTCTTCCTGTGTGTTCTAGCATTCCTATTCTATTTTTGCCACCAGATATTTTATCTTCTGATTCACCTTGTTTATTGCCTGAGCTTCAATAAATTTTTTAAATTTATTTTAATAAAATTTTCAGTTTCAGAGTTTCTACTTGGTTCTTGTCTTAGTTACTTTATGCTCATTGCTGAGACAAAATACCTGAAACCCAAAGTGGGAAAGGAAAGGTTTATTTCTTACAGTTTTTGGGGGTTTCAGTCCACATTCAGTTGGCTCCAAGGCAGGCAGGCATGGCTGAGCTACAGTTGGTGGCGGTTGCAAACAGCAAACTCCAACCAGCAAAGAGAAAGACACACCTTCTTCCTGCCATTATATCACATCCTGGCTCCACCCCTTTGTGGGTGGAGCACTGACACCATCGATCCAAGCACTATACAATGAACAAATAACAAATGCACAATTCCAACTCAGGAGGCCTGGGGGACACAGACATAAACCACGACTTTCCACTCCTGGTCCCCAGGACTCAAGTACATCCTTTATATAAGACATTTAGTCCACCTCCAAGAGTTGCCAAAGTCCTAAGTTTCAGCATTGCTGAACAGTCCAAGTCCCAAGTCTCCTCCAAGATCTACGGCAAACTTAACTGTAACCCCCTGTACAAATGAAACAAGGTTAAACATTTCTGAAATGCAAAGGCACAAGATAAGCATTACCATTCCAAAAGTTACAAACAGGGGAATATAAAGCATTAGAAACATAGCAAGTCCAACACCCAGCAGGGCAAACATTAAGTCCTAGAGTTCCACACTCAGCATCTAAAGCAATATGGTTGCTAGCTCCAATAGGCTTGGGTGATTGCACTCCCATGGCACTTCCAGGGATTTTAGCTCCTTCACCTTTTCTCTTAAATCCTCTCTACTCGCTGTTTGCAGCTTTCCTTGGATCACCCACGTTCCTGGCTTTTGCAATCTTCTGGGGTCTCCACTGCACTTTTGGCTTCACCTTTACATCTTCACAAATTGCCCTCTCAGGGGCACACTGCTTGGCCAGCCAGGCCCTTTGCAATCGAGGTGGAAGCCGTCTTACCCTCAGAATTTGTGCATTTTCCTTGCACCTAAAATCAGCACCTTGTGGATGACACCAAGGATTTCTGCTAGCTGAAGCAGTAGCCAGGCTTTTTTCCCTCTTGGCTGTAGGGATCAGTTGCCTGGATCACAGGGCTCTGTTTACCTGATTGTGAGAAAAAGCTTTATATTGCTGCAATTCTGGAACCTCACGTGGCCGCTGTCACCATTCCGGAACATGACACTCGGCAGCTTTTCCCTCTGAGCAAATTTTTTCTATCTTTGCTGTGAGGCTGCACAGGGTGGGGACCCACTTCCTGGGATGCCCCGGGGCCATCTTTCTTCTCTCTGTTTCTGCTCAGGAATCAAAATCTCAACTCTGTCTTTACAATCCACAGCCTTCCTGGAATTTTCCTTCTGGCCAAACTCACAGCATTGTGAATTATCCTGCTGGACTCTTTACTCTTGATTTGAAACATAAAGCTCACTAAAAGCCGCCAACAATAGCCATGCCACAGCCTCAATATTTGATTGCTTTTTAATTTCTTTTTCAAGATTAATCAGTCCATTGCCCTTTGTCTCAGTCTCAGGCAAAGTCTCTGGGCAGGAGCAAAATGCAGACAAACTTTCTGCCAAGCCATAACACATCATGTGGAGTCCAATGACCAATGCAGTCCTTCTTCCCAGCAGAAACCTCCCAAGCCTGTTCTTTACCATCCGGCTTTCTATCAGCCTTCTGGTCTCCTGAGCTCTGACCAGAATCTCCTCTACAGAACATCCTAAGCTGCTCTAGCTCTATGTACCCAGGTGACATGTCCAAACCTTTCCAAACTCTGCCCCACAAGACATTTCCAAAGCATCTTGAAAAACATGGCCAAGTATAGTCACAGAAAATGACCCCACTCCTCAGTACCAAATTCTGTCTTAGTTACTTTTTAGTCATCACTGAGACAAAATATCTGAAGCCCAAAGTGGGAAAGGAAAGGTTTATTTCTTACAGTTTTTGGAGGTTTCAGTCCACACTCATTAGGCTCCAAGGCAGGCAGGCATGGCTGGGCTACAGCTCATGGTGCCTGCAAACAGCAAACTCGAACCAGCAAAGAGAAAGACAGACCTTCTTCCTGCCATTACATCACATCCTGGCTCCAACCCTTTGTGGGTGGAGCACTGACACCATCAATTCAAGCACTAGACAATGAACAAATAACAAATGCAAAATTCAAATTCATGAGGCCTGGGGGACACAAACATAAACCACGAAAGTTCTTCAGAACTTCTCTCTCATTACTAAAATAGTCATTAAGACCCTGCACTATAATCTTTAATTAATTTAATTGTATTTCATATTTACTTAGATTTCATTGATCAATTTACTTTTAATTTATTCATCTGCTTATCTTTTTTGATCTTTTTAGACATTTTAATCATTAGGGTTTTTTTTTAATTCTATACCTGGAATTTCAGATACTTCCTCATCTATGAAGCTATCTTTTGTAGAGTTGTGTATTTATGCAAAGATCTAGTTACCTTGTTTTCTCATTTTAGTTTGGTCCCTGTATTGTGCAGGAGTTGTAAATGGTTAGTTACCCCTGAATTATGCATGAATTACAAGTATGACCCCTCAGGAAGGTTTCTACCCATGCTTTTCTGAATACTCCTAACACTATTAGACAGAGTCTGAACATTTTTGGAATTGCCAAAAATACAATGAAGATGGAGACTTCTCACTGAAAAGTGCACTCTTTAGTGATCCAAAGAGATCTAATGTGTTGCTGACAGCATACTGGTGCCCAGGTACCTGACCCTCTTGTGTATCTAACAGCTCCCATGTGTGATTGTTGGTGGTGTTGTCAAAGTTGCCACCCCTTCTCCATGAAGTGGCACTGAGGAGCTACCAGGCCACAGTGGAGATGTGGGTTATTGTGTACTTACCATGGCCCAATCCTAGAACAGACTCATAGAAAGTCACCCTGGCCAGTAAAATTTTAACTTTCCTGAAGTTTTAAAAGAATCTTTTTCAAAATATGATGCAATCAAATGGACCCCCGATATTACAAACCACTACCTTGTCTTATAAATTAGCTTTTAAAAAGGAGAGGAGCAAATCCAACAAAAATCACTTTTGCTGTATCTAACAATCACAATTTCTCTAATGTTTGGATGAAGACAAGTGGATAATCTGGCATTTTTAAGAATGAAACCCACTCATAAATTTTTTTAGCTTCATATTTATGAAGTTATCATAATATGTCACAAGAACTGTCCTTTAAAAAGCTAATCAATAAGGAGATGTTAAATAAGCTATAGTAATTACATTTGGTGCAAGACAAGGTTGCATGTGAGTACAGAGGAAAGCGGACATTCCGTTATTAGACTTTACTTTGACATATGACTTCCTAAAATTTATTTAAATGCCTTTGTACAGTATCTTCAAAGCAAGATTTACATGATGGCTGAAATTGTAGGAAGATATAACGGAAAAATCTCCCTCTCAAAGATGCGCAATTCCTACTCACCAGCATTAACCAAAAATAGTTGCTCATGAGAAATGTTAGGATAGGCAGCATCACACTCTGACCTACAGTCATCCCTAATGTGACAGAATCAACTGAACAAGCTGCCATCAAAAGTGTTAGCATCATAATGAAGAAAGCCTCCACTGCTGGTTTCAATCCTTTGAAAGAAAAGAAGGGATTAGTCTAGTTGTCTGCCTTTTATATTTGTGATGGTTTAGTGTGAAAATAGCATTACAATATTGTGAGAAATATCACAATAATATCGGAATGCAAAAAGTAACCAACTATCCAGGTACCCTAGCTCATCAATTTTATTATCTCCTGCAAGGAAATGTAAAAACTTATCACAGTTTTATTTCAAACTTACTCCAAAGGCACTTCTGCATATAGCACCAATGACTGAGTGCATGTACTTGTGAGCAACTGCTGATTCCTGAGATGAAGTGTTAGAGCCCACACAACCAGTCAGAATTCTACTGTCCTTTCTCATAGGAAACTCATCAATTACACATTCACTTAGGCAGACATTTCCACAGTAATTATTGTTTGCTGTAACTGCTTGAGTGTAAAACTGGGATCAGATTTAAATGACCTCAGAGTAGTTGTAAATCTCCACAAAAGGATAACAAGGCACCCCACCACTTTTCAATAGAGAATGGGAAGTTTAAGCTTCACAAACTACTTTGTAAACAATAATGACTTCTTGTTACAGGTTCAACAGTCTGAAGATTGAGAACAGCTACAGTAACACCACTCAGTACTCAAAATATCTGCATGATATTCCTAACTTTTATGACATATTTCTTATTAATAAAATGAAAGACTTCAGTTTTGTTAGTGGTTATATTATTTATTATGTTATAAAATAAGTATTTTTAGTGTGTTTGCATGCATGTGTGTGTGCAATGAGTCAGTGAACCATAAATATACTACACAAATGAATCTTTCTCCAACCATGAAATATGTATTTCCACTGATAAATAAATTCCAAAGTCATCTTCTTTCTCTCATTGGATGGTGAGAGGGAGAATACATATCTTTATAGAAAATTTTAATCTCTCTTTCTCTTTTTATTTATATATATGTATGTACATAAATTTATAACTGAGTATGTGTAACATGATAGATGATAGAAAGATAGATACATAGATGATTGATAAAGGTTTAGAGATAGAGACATCTTGAGACTATACACATAAGTGAAATAAATCAGACTTGCATGTGTAAATATGGTATAGTCTCCCTAGTATAAAAAACTGAAAGAGTAAATAAGATCCAAAATGCACAATGAGTTTTGTGAAAATGAAAGATAGAACGCACATGAAAGGAAAAAATAACTGGGTTAGGGGAAAGGAGAAAAGAAAGAAGAGAAAAGATTATACGTGTGTGTGTGTGTGTGTGTGTGTGTGTGTGTACAAGATAGATAAGTAGGCTACTAATCTCATTTCATAAAAAAAAGTTTGTGCTTTCATTGATTGTATATTTTTATGTCCAAATTTTATCTGAACAACTACTCAAAAGATAACAATAGGCTATATGTTAACAATATGTTATATATATGCGATATAATGTTAATATCCTATTACTAGGTTTTTAAATTTTGTATCATTGTTTTAATTTTTGTTGTTGTTTTATTTTTAAAATAAAAAAATTCTTAAGTTCCCATGAAAATATTATTTTAATTTTGTTATATATGTTGGAAGACATAGAAACACTACAAATAGTTATGCAATAAATGAGTTTTGTGAAAATGAAAGATAAAGAAAGCACTCGAAAGGGAAAAAAACTGGGTTAGGAAAAAGGAGAAAAGAAATAAGGGAAAAGATTATATGCGTGTGTGTGTGTGTGTCTGTGTGTGTGTGTGTGTGTCTGTGTGTACAAAATAGATAATTAGGCTACTATCTTTGTTACTTCATGAAAAAATAGTTTGTGCTTTCATTGATTGTTTGATTATTTTTATGTCTAAATCTTACCTGAACAACTACTCTGAAAATAACAATATGCTATATATTAACAATATGCTGTATATATATGCAATATAGTGTTAATATCCTGCTACTTCGTTTTGAAGTATCATTGTTTTAATTTTGTTGTTTTATTTTTAAAATAAAAAATTATTAACTCCTATTTAAATTTAATTTTTATTTAGTTATATATGATGGAAGACATAGAAAAAATACAAATAATTATGAAATAAATGTCACAATATTTTCAAGATAGACTAAAAAATTTTACAAATAATTTCCATATTTGAGTATGATACACAATAAATGTATACCTTAATAAAGAATATTTTGATAAGTAATTTCAAACTTTCAGTTGGAAAAAATCTTGGGAAAAAGATCCACACTGCATAGGTATTTTAGAGTGTGCATGCTTATAGTTAAAGTGTACCCTTGTTGTGGGCATGGTCTGCAGTTTTGAGAATCATAACTCTACTGACAAAGGGAAATTGGCTTCACCTCAGGATCAAGACTAATGACACAGCCTTTTTGTCTTGTTACTTACCTATAATGAAGTATAGTATGCAAGTGTAGATAAAACTTTGCAACAACATCCAGGGAAGCAAATTACTTCGTTTTCTAAGGAAATAAGATGGCACTCCATAGTATCTACTCACATACTCATGCCTATGGATGACAAACACATATTACACATCCTTGACAAGTTAATAAGGTATAAACTAGTAGACAAGATTCTTTCTCTATGGATTTCTGCTGCTGCATTTATAGTATGTGAGCATCCCACATCCTCCAAACTCCACTCAACTCTTCACGCTCCCAAATGCCAGCATCTCTGACACATGAGGCTCTCACTGTGACATTTCTCATTACAGATTCCTCTTGTCATCCACACTGTCCTCATAGATTACACTTCTTCCCCTGATGCTGCTTTTCTGTAAAGAACAGAACTTTAAGCGTTAATCTGAATGGGGGTCAGGGCTCTTTTTGCCTTCTGATTATGAAGGTGCATTATTATTCTTGAAGAGCCCCAATGCAGCTAAGTTGTTTCTAAGGATACTCATATTTAAATAAAAGACTTCCTCTTTTAGTGATTACACCTGTAATCTACAGAGTTCCATCAGCCAACAAGTCCTAAACTTTCCTCTTCCTGACATCTTTCCCTCATAATTCTAAATTCTTCCATTATGACCTTCATTCATTCCCTTTTTGATGTTTCCTATTTTTGGCAAGTAAGTATGGGCAAATCTCCTCCATCTCTGAAAAACACAAGAAACAAAATCATCTTTCCTTTTGCTATAAAGCTTAGTTCTTGTCTCTTCTCCAAACACCTAGGGTTGAACTTGCTCAAATTCTTTGTCACCTTTAACTTCCAACTGCAGTTTGGTGTTAGACCCACCATTTAATCTCATCCATTCCTCAAAACTAACCAAAGACTACTTAGGCCTTTTATCACTGCTTCCTCCACATCATTGGCATGGCATTTACTGAATAAAATTTAAACTCGCAACTCTGTAACTTGGTATCTGGCACCAGAACTGCTCAATTTTTCCCATGTCCTTGGCTACATAATCTCAATAAGTGTTGATGGTCTCCATAGAAATTTAAAATTTCATGTTATAAATGGACAATATTTATAATTTATAATTGAGAACAAGTAAATAAGAAAAATTTAGAAAACATTAACATTCCTCAGAATGACATTATTAGACACATTTTGGATGCAGTCAATTTTCCCAAGATCCTCAGATGGCCATTCCCAAAATACATCCCTACTCATATCAAGAGCTTCTTCTCTCCAAAAAAGATCTGTACTGCAGACCAATATCTAACACAATGGGAGACTGTCAACCTATAAAACATTCATGCCCTGCCGGATAGTCTTATTAAAATGTGTCTGCACATCAAAAGAAATCTCCAGCATAATGAAAAGAAAACCCACACACTGGGAAAGAATCTTAGTGAACTGTCCATCAGATAAAGGATTTCTGTATAAAACATATAAAGAATTTTTAAAAATCAGACCCCCAAAATTCAAAGATCCAATCGAAAAATGGGCATCTTTGCTGAATACAGAATTCTCAGATGAAGAAATACAAATGGCAAATAAATACATGAAAAAATGTTCATCATCATTAGTCATTAGACAAATGCAAATTAAAACCACACTGAGATTTCAACTAACTTCTGAAAGAATGGCCAGGATCAAGAAAATCACCAACAACAAATGCTGGAGAGGCTGTGGGGAAAAAGGAACTCTCCTGTATTGTTGGTGGGAGTGTAGAGTGGTGTAGCCTTTGTGAATATTAGTCTGGGGATTTCTGAGAAAGGTGGGATTGGAAGTCCCTTTTGTTTTAGCTATTCCACTTCTAGGCATATTCCCAGAAGAACTGAAAGCATTGTACCACAATGATATATGTGAATCCATGTTTATAGCAGCATAATTTGTAATAGCCAGATCTTGGAAACAACCTGAGTGTCCATCAACTGAGGAATGGATAAAAAAGTTTTGGTATTTTTATACAATGGAGTACTACTCAGCCATAAAGAAGGATCACGTTGAGATATTTATAAATAAATGGGCGCAGCTTGAGACCATACTCACAAGTGAAATAATTCAAACTCACATATATAAATACTGAATAGTTTCCCTAGTTTAAGAAATGAGAATACCTAAAAGTATGTGGTAATCATGATTCCCCATTATATTGCTTAAAGCCTTATCATGTTTTCACTCATTAATTGGAATGGTTTTATTCTGGGTTGTTTGATTTTATTGTCTGTGATAGTATGAAGAGCAATTTTGAAGAGGAGAAGACATCATAATACCTAGCACTGATTTAATATCATCTTGTTTTGAAGTCTCATCAAGCTGTTGTTCTTCTGTCTCCATTGCTTTTATCATCTTGTATCTTATTGGATTCTATCATATGTGATAGTATAAACAAAATTTTTTATTGGCAAAGAAATAATATAGAAACCATTGTTCATTTTCTTTTAGCTGGTTCTAAATACCCTGTAATACTTTCATTCTCCTGAATGATTTCACACTGTCTTGATATATTTGATACTATAGTATATGAAGTTATACTCAAGTATTTTAAGGAAAGAGACACTATGGTAACTACTATTATGTCAGGTTATCTGGTGGTAAAACACTATGTTGCTTAAATTGTTCTGTTCTGATCTGTGTTGTTATGTCCTCTTTTATCTCAGTCTCCCCTTTTTTAAAATTATTTTTAATTAAGGGAAAAAAATTAAAAATCGCAGGATATATTATAGTAACTATTTTGTTTTCCTATTAACCTGATTTGAACCTCTGTATTGCTCTCATGATCTTGTATTGACTGACTTTACTTTATTCTGTTTTGTTTGATAGTATCAAGTTTGAGGGTATAGGCAACTACTTTGAAGGCAATAAGATTCACTATGGTGCCCATTCTGGCTTGACTATTATCTTTTTTTGAAACCCTGTAGGGTCTGCAATGTTTAGGTTTTATTGTTTTTGTTCTGTACTGTTTTGTTTAATTTTATTATACCTGATGATATAGGCAACTCTTTTTAAGGTAGCAAGAGGCATTGTTGTAACCATTGTTGATCACCTGGTATTCTATTTTCACATCATGTACTATGTTCATCCTTTTGTTTTGACTGACTCTATTTTATTTTGTCACATTTGGTTTTATTCTCTTCAAAAAAAAGTAATAAGAACTGTGGAAGTAATAAAACCAAAATATGTAATAGAAATTGTAAAAAGGAGAGGAAAAGAAAGTGTTCTAAAGGATATAACTGCATGTACATTTAAGTGTGTAATATAGAAAACCACACTACTAAGTTTTTGTTGGATCATTGACTACAACTCTTTGCAGTCTCACTGTTTGAATGTCCACTCTGTATGTTTTAATTTTGGAACTTGAAGAAGTATTTCTAAGATGACAATATGTAATCTCTTAATTAGTGATTTCTTACTTTTTATTTTTTTGAAATTCTGTATTACTTCTGCCCTTTACTGTTTTGTTTTGTTTTGTTTCTCTTTAAATAAAAAAATTTAAAAAAATAAAATGGTGTTCTTGTTTATTTGATTTTTCATGTCAATTAGCATTTGTTTTATACAGTTGGGTACTCCTGTATTTCGTGCATATATATTTACAATTATTGGTTCTTCATCTTGAATTTTTTCACTAATAAGTATGTAGTGACCTTCTTTACCTCTTTTAATCATTTTAGGTTTGAAGTTCACATTGTCTGCATACAGAATAGTTACTCCTTTTTTCTGGGTTCCTGTTGCATGGAACACTGTTTTCCATCCTTTGTCTTTTAGTCTATGAGTTGCCTTTTGGGTTAGATGTGTTTCTTGTATACAGCATATTGTGGAATTCTGTTTCTTGATCCATTCTGTTAATCTATTTCTTTAAATAGGTGAATTATGGCCATTTACATTAATGGTTATAATGGATATGTAGTGGCTCGACTTTGTCATGTTATGTTTCTGTTGTTGGGTTTCTGATTTTCTCCCTTTGCTTAACTGCTTGCCTTACCTGGTGATTTCCACCTGTTGTTGTTCTGAAAATTGTGATGATTTTTATCTCTATCTAGTATTTTTTTTTGGTATTCTTTGTATGGTTGGTTTGATTGACATGAATTTCCAGTTGTTCTTGGCATGGAATTATTTTGTTTCTCCATTAAATTTGAAAGAATGTTTTTCAGGGTACAATAATCTGGGTTGATAGTTGTTTTCTATCAGGGCTTGAAATCATACACTCCAGGCTCATCTTAACTTGAGTACTTTTGCTGAAAAATCTGCCATGATTCTAATGGACTTTGCTTGATAGGTGAGTTGTGTCTTTTCTCTAACAGCTTTTAATATTCTCTTTTAATGTTGTATGTCTGACATCTTAATATTATATTTCTGGGTATAGATTTATGTTAGTTGTGACTCTTTGGCATTCTTTCTGACTCATTTATCTACATATAAGTTTTTTCCCCATGTTTGGGAAATTTTGTGCTCTTACTTCTGTATATAGTTTATTGATGTCATTTGCACTGACTCCTGTATCTTCATTGATGTCTATTAGTTTTATATTGTTTCTCTTGGCATCATGTTGAAGTTGCTAATTTGTTATTTCATGCTGCTTTGTTATATTTTTAAAAGTTCTATCCTTTCATGAGTGCTAGCTATGACCATGAACTCAAGGCCCAAAACTGTATCCTCAGCTTCATTTAAATGATTTTGCTAGCTTTTAATACCTTTTTTCTCTTTGGAATCTCTTTGAAATTGTTTCTTGGATTATGCTTGTTTTCTATATAGTTCATTCAAGGTTTCAGGGATTCTTTGTGTTAATAATAATTAAGGTCCCAGACATACAACATAAAAACAGAATGCTAACGGCTCCTGTACTTTTAAAATCTATTTTTTCTCTAGCTATGATAAGCAACTCCTTTACTAATGTTGTATTTTCTATCTCTACATGAGAGATTACTTCTAATTTGATTTCCTCTATAGCTTTATGGATTTGCATCTTTGTTTAACTTGCTATCTTTTCAGGGATTTCTGGTGTATGACTTCTAAAGACTTCTTTTTCAATGTCTCCTGTACTTACTCCTGATGGGCTAGATGTTTGACATTGCATTTTACTTTCATGTTTTGTCATTTTCACCTTTTGGACTAATATTTGTTCTTTGAATCCTACTAGTCTCAACTGTGGGTAGTGTGTGTCTTAGGACCCTAATGTGTGATTGATATTTGTCTGATTGCTGGGTACTATAATGAAGTGGAGGCCCAGTTACCTAAATTTCTGCTGCAGGGCCTTTTGGGTGAGTCCTATATTCTTCCTGGGCTGACTAGCCTAGGAGTATTGATATACATCAAAACTTAGTTCCTGCTGTTACTATGTCTTCAGGTGTTCCAGGTCAGCAGATCTTCCTGTCTATAGTATTTGTCTTGGCTGAAACTCTACTGTGTCACTGGTTGTCTCATAAGCCCTTTTACCATGAATGGGGCTGTTTCTGTGTACTGACATTGTTATTTTAAAAACTTTCAAACTGTTACACAGGAGTTTGGAAATATTTGTAGATGCAAGAGAAACCTCAAAATTTTCTAAGCTACACTTGATGAGAGCTTCTTGTCACAGGTGCGAAGGCTGGAATAATCATGCAAATTTGGATTATACAGGCCTGGCTTGGGAAGCAGATATTTGAATTAGAGCCCATGTGTATTACGCTATGAAGAAAATTTCAATTCATTGTGCTCATGTGCTGAGAGTTTCCAGAAAATCAACATTATTGGTAGTGCAAAGGTTAATCTTACTCAGAAAGTTTCACCATAGTTCAATGTTCAAAGTGTGGCATTGGGACTTCTAGGAAGATGGAGAAGGAGGCAGCAGATAAAATAGTCTCTCTGAAAGATACCATCTAGAGATGGGAATATACCATTGTGAGGAAAACAAAAAAGAAGGAAGTAGGTACCTTGGACCCAGAAAGAGATTGAAGTCTGAATTGAAGCCCACAGAGAGAGAGAGAGAGAGCAAAAAGAAAAACTTCATTGAAGAAGAGAGCTATAGCTGGTGACACTTTTGCCTGGAGCCAGACTCACTACATGAGGGGAGCTGTTGGAACCTGCGGACATGTGGTCATGGTGATGGTGGTGGCTATCAACTCCAGAAGCCTCTGCAGAGAGATTTGGCAGTGGAGAAGAGCTGTGGATGTGGAGGACTGCACTGCTGGCTGTGAGTGCAGAGGACTTGGTCCTCCAATGGGAGACAGCAATTGGCCTAGGGCCATTTTGGAGTTGTGCCAGATAATCCTAGAATCAGAACTGCTTCCAGCTTCCTCCAGCAGCTTCTAGCTGGATAGAGTTTGTGGAATTTTCTTGTACTGTGGTGATCTCAATGAGTCTGGTATTGGGGCAGGCCTGCTAGAGTTGCCTGTTACTCCACCATAAAGCAGTTCCTGGCTTGAAGGAATGCAGTGGCATGATTAAGGATGCTGTCTCTACAGGCTTTCTACTAGTGAATCCAGAGAGAATCTTGGAAGTGGACTACTTTTTTTGTTTTGTTTTTCTTCTCTTCATGTTTGTTTTATTCAATTTGTTTCTATTTCTCCTTTATTATTTTCTTTCTCTCTCTCTTTTTTTTTTTTGAGTGTGAGTGTTGTTCCTAACCTTCTTATAGGCATGGTTTTCTCCTGTTTTATCTTTTATCTCTTCCAGTTCTCTTTACCTTCATTCTTCTACATTAGTTTCCCCAAGTTGGAGGAACCATCTTTGTCCCCCATCCTACTTTTTCTCCACTTCCTTGTTTTCTTCTTAATTCATTTTGGATATTAACCCATGAGGATAGAATTGGCATATTAAAAACTTATATATTGTATATAATTGTTTTGCCTTCTGTTATGCTGTTAAAAAATCAGACCATATGGTTTAAAATGGCAATGTAGAGACTGGCTCAGTGTATTTTCTTATATACTATGTTTGATGCTAATGGTACCACTACAGCCAAAATTGACATAATTATTCTAAATAATTGTTGGCCCTGATAATCCATAACTATGATTGACTATGGGTCACAGAGATGTGGCATAGTGCCCAAGAATCAGGGACCAGGCCAGGTGAGTAGTATCTTGTCATTGCCAAAACACTTAGAAGGTATGATCTTTCAATAGACTCAGAAGCCAAAAGGCAGCTACACCTAAAAGGTACTTCAGAGATGTGATCATAATCTGAGTGTCCTCAACACAACCAAGAAAGCAACTCACCATAGGCAACTAACAAGTATCACTGCAGAAATTAAAGTGAAAAAGAAAAGAGATGAGAAGTCATTTAAACATGACCCAATCTAAGACACCCAGTCCATAGGCAAAGGAATAGTTGGTCTTTATCTCAATCTGATAAAATCCATCTATGACAAACCAACAGCCAACATCATACTAAATGCACAAAACTGAGAACTTTCATTCTAAAATCAGGAACAAGACAAGAATGTCCACTGTCTCCACTCTTATTCTACATAGTCTTAGAAACTTTAGCCAGAAAAATTAGACAATACAAAGAAATAAAAGGAATAAAGGTAGGAAAGGAAGTTTAAGTATCAGTATTTGCAGATGGCATGATACTTTACTTAGAAGACCCCAATAATCTCTACCAAAACACTTCTAGATTTAATAAGCAAATTCAGTAACGTAGCTGGTTACAAAATCAACACTCAAAAATTAATAGCCTTCTGATACATAAATAAACAAACTCACTGAGACAGCAATCAGTGTAACAATACTTTTTACAATAGTATACAAAAATGAAATACCTAGGAATCAATCTAATTAAGAATGCAAAAGACTTCTGTGTTGACAACTATAGTACTCTGAAATAAGAGATAGCAGGGGTATTAGAAAATGGAGAGATATCCCATGTTGTTGAGTAGGAAGAACCAATATAGTGAAAATTGTCATACTTCCAAACTATTACACAGTTTCAATGCAATCCCAATCAGATTTCCAGTGACATATCTTATAGAATTAGAGAAAATCATTCTAAAGTTCTTCTGGAATCAGAAGAGACCTAAAATCACAAAAGCAATCCTGGTAAACAAAGACAAGACAGGGGACAACACAATCCCTGATTTGAGAATATACTATAAAGATATGATGATAAAAGCAGTGTGGTGCTGCCAAAAAAAAAAAACCTGACCCCAAGACCAATGAAATAAATTAGTAGATGCAGAAATAACTACAGACACACTAAGCCACCTTATCTTTGACAAAGGTGCCAAACACATTCACTGGAAGAAAAATAGCCACTTTAATAAATGATGTTTGGAAAATCTGGCTTTCCACATGCTGAGCATTAAAACTCGACACAAATCTTTCACTGTGTATTAAACTAAAATCTGAATAGATCAAAGATCTTAATATTAAAACAGAAACTTTAGATCTGCTGGAAGATAGAGTAGGTCAAACTCTTTAAGACTTTGGTATAGGCAAAACTTTATGAATAAAACCCAGATTGCATAGGATTTATCACAAAACAACAAATAAACCACCAACAGAGTGAAGGGATAACCCACAATGTGAGAGAAAGTGTTTGCCAGATGTTCTTCTGATAAACAATTACTATTGAGAACTTATAAAGTATTTAAAAAAAATAAGTCCTCCAAGAATTAAAGACCCAATCCAAAAATGGGCATCTGAAATGAACACACACTTCTCAAATGAAGAAATTCAAACAGAAAATAATTACATGAAAAGATGTTCAACAGCACTGGTCATTCAAGAGATGCAAATTAAAACAACACTGAGATTTCAAGTCTCCTCAGAAAAATGGCTAGTATTAAGAAAGCAACCAATAACAAATGCTAGAGGGGTTGTGTTGGAAAAGGAACACTTCTCTATTGTTGGTGGGAATTCAGAGTGGTGCGACCACTGTGGAAATGAGTATGGAGATTCCTCAAAAAACTAGGATTGGAAGTCTCACTTGATCCAGTTATTCCCCTTCTGGGTATCTTCCCACAAAAATGAAAGCATCATATCACAGTGATATATGTGTGCCCGTGTTTATAGAAACACAGTTGATAATAGCTAGATATTGGAAACAACTTAAACACCCATTAACTGAGGAATGGATAAAAAAAGATATGGTATCTCTATACAATGGAATACTACTCAGCCATAAAGAATGATAAACTGGATATTTTTATAGGTAAATGGATGCACCTTGAAAACATATTTATTAGTAAAATAAATAAGATATGCATGTGTAAACATTATATTGTTTCAATAGTGTGACAAGTTAAAAATGTATATGTATATAAAATAGTTAAGATAGTTTAAAAGAGAAGATGCATAATAGCCTCTTTTGTCATCAACATGGCCTGTTTAGAAATAAATTCAATATCTGCCTTAACTGAACACCTCTGTAGGTTCTTCCTTCCCTTCTACACCTTGTCCCAGTCTTTTTGTCCCAGAGAGAATAACCTTAGCCAAAGCACTGACTCAGGTCACACCTGCCTTTACTTTAACTAACCCACTATGAGCCATTTTGAGTTGACTTTTGGTTATCCTAAGAAATTTTTGATTTGCTGCAAGGTTTGGGTTTTTTGAATGTGGGTATCAAGTTGGTCCAGTATATTTATTGAAGGTACAATCTTTTGTTTATTAATTGCTTTGGCATCTTTGCCAGAAATCAATTGTCTGTTATGTGAGTATCTATTTTGGGATTTCATGTTGGTATCTTGGTGATTTGTCTGTCTTGATATCAGTGATGTTTTTCAGGATTGGTGTAACTTTGTGGTAAGTCGTGGGACTGAGGAGGTTTAGGGTTATAATTTTGTCACTTTATCAAAGTTGTTTAGACTACTCTGAGTCTTTTGTATTTGTACACAAATGTAAGAATCAAAATGTTAATTTTTATGAAAAATGATGTAGGTATTTTGATAAAGGCTTATGTTTTCTAATCTTTATTATTTTCTTCTATTTGTTTTTGGTTTTATTCTGCCTTTTATTTCAACTTCTTAATAAAGGCACTGTAAATAAGTAAAAGTAAAACTAAATAGAAAGTTTTCTAACCGTCTTGTAAAATCAAAGTGTGGCATTCATACTTCTGCCTACTTTCAGCAAGGTAAATACTCAGAATTAGGAACAGAACTGATTTGAGAAATTTGATGTTTCACCATAAACATTGCAGTGTTGGGCTGTGAAGAGAATGGTTGCAAAAAGCTTAAAAATAATCTGATTAGTTTGCAGTAGAACAATAGGAAAAAGTGACTTAGGATACATAACCTCAAATCAAGGATGCAAAAGTTTAAAGATAAACGTTTCAAAGACTAGTTTGAGAATAGAGTCACAGGACCCTATGGCTGAGAAAGGCCATATAGGGAATTGTTGTCCTGGGATTTGGTTCTCCAGGTCACTTGAAGGCCTCTGCAGCCACGATCCAAGCAGCCTAGACTACTGATCTACATGGTGAGAGACCTTGGCATCATGACATGGTTCTGGTTATATGGACGTGCAGAATGCAATTGTTGTGGGGTTAGGGAAACTTCCCACTGTATTTCAGAGGAAGACCTTGGAAGTCTGGTCCTATGCCCTTGAGGGTATAATTGGTGAAACTTTGAATGCTAACTTGGAAGTTCAGTAGAGACTCCAAACCTGAAAATACTAGGAATATGGAACATCTACTATGAAAATCAAACAAGTTGAGCAGAACCAACACATGAGAAAGGTTATGAGGTCTGCAAATATTGATTCCAAGGAATTGGGGACACACAAGCCTTTAGAATTTGATGTCTTGTCACAACTTGCTCCAGGTGCTAAATATGTAATTATAGGATTTATTGATTGCCTTTCTGGATTTTGATCTTGCTTTTGTTTGATTTCTTACTACTGTGATTTCCTTCTATAAATGAGTATTTATCTTGTGCCAGTGTATGTTGGCATTACTCAACTTTATGATTTTTAAAGTTTCTCACAAGTAAGAGTTTGCCTTGAATATAGTGAAAATTTAGATTTGGCTTCAAATATGCTGGTACTGTTAAGACTCTGGCAAATCTTATAGATGGACTAAATTAATTTTGTATAATGAGGTGGACATAAGTCATTTGGGATCCAGTAGTGGCATGTGACCCGGTCTACAGATCAATCCGTGGGGTATACCTGGAGGCGGAATGGGGATTAAATAAAGACATAGGGGAGACAAAGAGAGATGGAAGCAAGTCGAGAGAATCCAATCAAGCCCCCAGTTTATTCCGGAAATGATTACATCTTTTATAGGCCAAGGGCGGGAGGTGGGACAGGAAGAGGCTATGGGGATGAATTCAACAGGGTCACCATCACATCCAGGTATGTGACATAAGCAGGAGAGGATTATGGTTAATATAGGCAGATGCAGTGCCCATAGGAGAGAGAGAGGCAGGGAGGCAGCAATGGGCTGTCGCTCGGCTCCCTACATCTCCTCCCTTTCTATATTATTTAATCAAGTGTATGGCAGGCCCTGCCGGACAGTGTCTGTCTTAGGTCAAGGACCTCATTGCATGAACCCAACCAGGCCTTACCCTTCATGGCCTTGCAGAACAGCAGTTGGTCCTGTGCCGGTCTTAGGTGGCTGTTGGAATTAACACGCATGTCCTAGTTGCCTGTCTCTGACTGCCTGTCCATTGCCCCAGGGCAGTTAGGCTGAATTGTCATATGGGCCACTCATGGGAATTCCTTCCTGGTAGGTTTGTTGATCTGCCATCTCCAGCTGATGATAGTGTACCTGAATGGGCTTTGCCATAAACGCATCTATCCAGTAATTAATGAGCGTCATAATCTTCTGAAAAATACAAGGACTCACAGAAAGGAGAAGCAATAGGGCAGCTAGGGGACCCAAAAGGGGCTCTAGGTAAGGGAAAGCTCACACACACACACACACACACATATCGAGGAGAAGGGGTTGGCAGCCATTTGTTGGTGTCTCTGTTGAAGTCGTTTTCCTATGTCTTGGAGCATGCCTCGCATAACACTGGATGCAGTCTATTTGGCTGGTGTATGTCCCTCCAGACCAAGAAGAGCCTCTTCTGCAGTCACAGAGGGTTGTGTGCATGGCTGTCAGCAGTTGTAATCTGTTTGACAGGGGTCGAAATCCACCGTGGGTGTGGTACGGCTCAAGGAGAAGGCTGAGTAGGGAGCATAAGGCTCCAGGGGGTTGTGTCACCTTTAAGAGAACACAGGGGATTGTGCCTCAGGAAATGACATTATTCCTGGGCATTGCATGTGGTCTTTGAAGAACTGTCTACTTGTTTTACGAGGCGCTCAGGTAGCCATCCTGCTTCTCTATCTTGTTGAGAGTAAACACACACTGAACCACGTCCCCATATGAGACTGGGATCAGGGCCATGTCATGAATTAGTTAGGGGTCTCTTCATAATACAGAAGCAAATTGCTTTTGTGTTTTAGAATGCCAAAAACACATGGCTGCTGACTGTCGAGAAGCATCCAAATTTTAAAAATTAATGATGAATAAGGCATGAGATAGAATACTTAGGTGTCCTTCTTGTGGAGTACCATTTTCCCTTCTTATTTTATCAACAGTGAGTTTTAGGAAAAGATGTGCCCTTTTAATTATGCCTTGACCTTGAGGGATATAAGGTATGCCTTTTATTTGATCAATATTAAGATGTTGACAGAAATGAGCAAAAGGCAGAACTAGCATAGTCTGGACCATTATCAGTCTTTAATTGTTGTGGACATCTCAAAACTGATAAGGTAGTTAACATATGGCTAATAACACTTGGTAGCTTTGCCAGTCTGGGGAGAGGTATAAATGAAACCACTAAAGGTATTTATAATTACATGAACATATTTAAGATTGCCAAGCTCAGGAATGTGGATGATATCCATTTGCCATAATGCATTGAGGATTGTCCTCTAGGATTAACCTCAAAGTGTGGAACTGGGAGGTGCACTGCACAAGAAAGGCAATTTTTTATTATCTGTCTGGCTTGTTCAATAGTGATCTTAATACAGAATTACAGAAAAACAAATGGTAAGAAATCAACAGTTAACAAGTTACATATTGTCATCTTAGAAATAGCTGTCCAGTTTACAAAATTAAAGCATGTAAAGTGACATTTAAACAGTGACAATGCCAACAGTTCTGCTCAATGATCCAACAAAAACTTAGTAATATGGTTATCAGTCCTACACACTTGTTTTTTATCTCAAAGAGGGCACAAACATATCAAAACAGAACAAAACCATTTAAAAAAAGATTTAAAGAAATACAGATTTTAAAGCAAGTCTACTGGAGATCTTTACTGTCTATCTAATTGTCTCTAGTTTCCTCCAAACAGCTGTGCCCATTTTCAAGCACATTAAATACACACTGCATTTTATAATACTAATCAAATCATTACAGGATGATGAAGGCTTCTCAGGTTTTTAAGATCTGACATTGAGGAAGACAATAATAACTACCATAGTGTCTCTCATTCTCCTCTCAGCAGCTGTCCCCATCCTTACATATGCTGAAATTAAACTTAAAGAGACCAGACCAATATCACTCCAATCAGTTAAATGAGTCAAAGTAATTGACATTGGAATCTCTATCTCTAGAGTCTTTTTGTAAAAAGACTAGTCTCTCCACAGGCAAAATAGTCCTGTTCATGCTTTTGAGACAAGAACTGTCCAACTGCAAACCTCTGCAAGGCAGCAGCCACAGCAAAGGTGTATATATCCTGTTAGGCCTGTTCTATTTTTATGAGGTCTGATACCAGCCCGGCAGACGGTGCTGGCACCTTTAAAAGCCAGCTGTTTAACAAAATCAGTGCTTGCATCAGCGTGGCTAAAGACTCCGCTAGCAGCAGCAATCAAACAATCAACAAACTCTGAAAAGGGTTTATCTGGGCCTTGCTTAATGCTAGTGAGAGAGGAGCTTATATTATCTTTTGCAGGCAGCTTTTTCCATGCTCGAGTAGCTGCTGTTTGAGGGATATAAGGTATGCCTTTTATTTGATCAATATTAAGATGTTGACAGAAATGAGCAAAAGGCAGAAATAGCAAAGTGTTGGATTAAACTCTTTTTAGCTTCTCTGCACGCATAGGCATCTTTTACTATTAACATATCAAGGTCTCACCTATTGCTGGCTTGTGTATTGGGCCTGGCGTTCTCTTTGTAATTTTTTGTATATTCTGATTTCTACAAAAGATGATCGCCACCCAATAAAGTCACTCAGGCCAATCTTTGCCAATCTGTAGGTGTGAGCCAGCCGTCAGCCAGAGAATTTAAAACAGCAAGAATGAAAGCGGCTGTAAGGCCATATTGGGTAACTGCTGTCTTTAATTCTTTTAAAGTTGCCACTGTGAATGGCGTATGAATCCTAATGACTCGTGGAGCTAGCAGTGCAGCTCCCACACCGTCTTGCAGCTATGAGGTGCCATCTTGGGGAGGACCTTTGTTTCCATCACCGGAAACACAATTTTAGGGAGGGACCCACGCTGATGTGGCAGAAGTGAGGCAAGCACCATTTTAAGAGCGCCACGAGGCTTGCTGGAGGCAGGCGCTATCTTAGGAGTACTATAAGGCCGTGTGCGACCGTCTCCTCAATCTTAGGATCTGTATGTCACTGGGCAAGCAGCTCGGAAATTAAATTCCAATATGCAAAGGTGGTCACCGGAACCTTTTTCCAGACCGAAAACTCTATAATAATCTTTTAAAGCATCTCTTACTCTATTCCACCTATTGGTATCTATAGAACCCTCTAGGGCAAACCTTATGGATAAATTGAAAATACTGCAATAATTCTTTTGTTCTAATCCTTACCCCTCTTGTCTTTCATGCCTTTATAAGGTCTCCCATGAACACTTCGTGTTCGTTCAACGCTTGACCCATGTCCAGGAAAGGGAATAGTGTCGCTGTTCACTCACCATGACTCAGGCAGGATGCTGGGTAGTCATCTGCACAGGCCTTGGTACTTGACTTAATGTCCTGTTGCTTTAAGCTTTAATCCTTGATTCAGTTTGCTCACTCCTTGCCGCGGTCTTTGGTTCAATTCGCTTTCACTTTAAGCCAGCTTTCTCGAACGGCTCCCTCGTTGACTCCTCCATGCCAGGAGCCCCCACGCTGAGCGCCACTTGACCCGGCCTGCAGATCAATCCATGGGGTATACCTGGAGGTGGAACGGGAATTAAATAAAGACATAGGGGAGACAAAGAGAGATGGAAGCAAGTCGAGAGAATCCAATCAAGCCCCCAGTTTATTCCGGAAGTGATTACATCTTTTATAGGCCAAGGGCGGGAGGTGGGACAGGAAGAGGCTATGGGGATGAATACAACAGGGCCACTGTCACATCCAGGTATGTGACATAAGCAGGAGAGGATTATGGTTAATGTAGGCAGATGCAGTGCCCATAGGAGAGAGAGAGGCAGGGAGGCAGCAATGGGCTGTCGCTCGGCTCCCTACAGACATGTTGTGATTTAGATCCAGAATGTCTCTCCAAATACTTATATTTTGAATTAGAGGCCATGTGTGTTACGCTCTTGAAGAAAATCCATCTTCATTTTGCTCATAATCTGAAAGCTTGCAGCTAAACCACATCATCAATAGTACAAAAATTAGTCTTCTTGAGGAAATTTCAATGTATCCCAATGTTCAAAGTGTGGAATTGGTACTTTTGGATGCTTTCAGAAATAGGAAAAAACTAATTTGAAAAGTTTAATGTTTCATGAAAAAGGTCACCCTATTTTGGTTGAGGCTGAGACTCTGAGTATTGCAGTGGCTCTTTTTATGTATATTATATCACTTCTGCATCTCTAAACTAACTACAATTTTTAAAATAAAGTTTATTGGTACATTTTAGATATTTTGTATATAAAGAATGATTGGATTTATAATAGGGAATTTATATCTAGACATGATCATTTTGATTAACATCCATTTTTTGATTGTAAAACTTTTCTGTTTCCATTAAATCAAATGTATGATATTGCACTGAGACAGAAAAAGAAGACATCCATGCTACTACCAAAAGCACACTACAAATTTCTTGTTCAGTGTTGTCCTTCAGCAGTTTTCTATGTATAGATTTTTGGTATATATATATATATATATATATATATATATATATATTATATGTATATATAATATGTTTTCATACATATGTAATAAAAATTTATATGACACCCTGTGGTGTTGGCAATTTAACCAAATAACTCATGAACAAAACCTTTTAGCCCAATTTCAGAAAATCCAGCTGCCTTCTCATTTTTAAATTTATAATTCTGGAATTTCATGTTCAAAGTAGTACCCTTTTGCTTGGTTCTTTTAATTTGCTTTTTTGTTTTTTTTGTTTTTTTCTCCATTTCATTGGCCCTGTACCCATGTGTGGGGAGAAAGGGAGAGAGATAAAGATAGAGAAGAGAGAGAGAGAGACAGAGAGAGAGAGAGAGAGAGAGAGAGAGAGAGAGAAAGAGAGAGAGAGAGATTCCCTCTTGAATCCTCCCTCACAACTTCCTGTCACCAAAAAAAGCTATTAAGAGCTGACTCTGAAAGAGTCGCCATGACTGTCCCAGACTTGTTTTGGTTCAAGAAGTTAATATTTGATATCCCATGGAAAATTATTGAAATTCCAAGTTAATTACAGACTACCTCTTCCAGTGTAACTCACAGTGAGAATAAGACACTAAGACATATTTATAATTATGTGAGCCAAGAGAGTCCTAAGTCCAACCAAGACAGTGGATTGCCTTAACCCAGAGCCTAACCCTGATTTTATTAATTCATGAAGAAGGGAGTGGCTTGAGAATGAGTGACTGTGAGAAAGGCTGAAAATACACGAGCTGGGCTAGGTAGGAGTCCTGAAGCACCTCTGAAATATGCATAGGGAAAGATATTCAGAAATGTTAATTCACATAACACATCTGAGATAGCATCTAATGTTTTGGGGTCTGTGTTTCAACTCTGATGTGTAAACTTTTCTGCTCTGGGAACTCACAGCCTCTTATTTCAAGGCTCAATCCAGGTGTACATTCCTGCAACCATGGCTCTTCACCCTGTCCAGGTTCAGCCAAAATTGAGATAACTGCTCTTTATTTAAGGAGAAGCATTCAGGTGGTCCTCCACAGCTTACAATGATGTATGACAAAAATCTATTCCTATGTCAGTCTGTATGAGTGGATAAATGGACAGAAATGTAGCTCCATGAATAATTAGAGGCAAATGTTAAAGTTCTTTAAAAGTATACAGTAGCCTCTTTTCAATGTTCTAAACCACCATGCATCATGTCAATTTCCATTTCTAGGCTTTTTTGGCTGAAAGCTTCGTGTATTGGGTGAACAATTAAAGAGCATTACCAATGTCAATTTAAATAAGTAACTGGTTGTTTGAAGGATTTTTGTTTGATGTGGCAAAGCAGAAAAATCTCTGTGCAGAGGCTTGTTTCTGAGGGCAGATTTTGAGCTCTGATTTTGAGCTGTTTTCTTGAACCCACACAGACACTTTCTAGTTTCCTGAGCTTCAAAATAGAGCAGGGAAGTGCATGCTGGTGCCCTGAGAGGAGTAATAAGACTTTCACTGAGATATCTTTTTCCAGTCTACCCCCCAAGCCCTGCCCCAAGCCCTGTAGAATCAGTTCCTTATCTTACTTGCCTTGGACACAACCCTCTAATGTCCCTGCAGCTGGGTGATCAGGAAAGGACTATTGCCCTCTGATTGGGCTACCTGTGAGGCTTCCCTGAGTTCTCAGAGTTCAGCTGCTGGGCCAGTGCAGAGTTCAAACCCTTGTGGGCAGATAAGGTCTTCATCAGCCAGAGACGCTGAGGGAGACACAAATAACTATGCATTCGGAAAAGCCAGGAGAGCAAAAAAAAAAATTGGTTTGTCTCTAGGTGCATCGGGAGTCCTTAACGTCCACTTTTTGTCCCTGTTCAATGGGCAGCTCAGCTCCCGCACTCCTCTACTCTTACAGCAAAGGTGTCGCCACTTGGCCACCCAGATAAGCTGTCATCTGCACCAAATTGGATCCTGAAGCCCAGCGCGACCTGCACAGCCCGTGCCCCGCTGCTCACCTTGTATCCATCCACCTATCTCTGGTCCTTCAGCCCCTCCTCTGCCTGGCTGACCCAGGTTCACCCTGTGGTGAGTGCTGGCCCCTGAAGGGGCATTTGAGCCCTCTGGGGAAGGGAAGGGACTGTGGGCTGGGTCCTGTGTCTACCCAGAGGAGCAGGAGGGCAAAGAGGGGACCCACAACCCTGGCTAAGACTGGGAGGAGGGAGGAGGCAGCCAGGAGAGGAGTGAGGGCACTCAGGGAGGTCTGCGGGATTGAGGGACAACTGGAGCAGCCAAGTCAGACCCCCCACTCCCGAATCATAGTCGCAGATATGTGGGAGACTGAGGCCTGAGGGTCCACTGAACCGGACAGTTTATGGGCAACCTGGAAAGGATAGTACAAAAGACTCGAGTACAGCACAGCTGCTTCCTGTCATTAGGTGGAAACTGTCCTGTAGATACTGTTTAAAAGATTCCACGGCTCCTCTCAACTTTAAAAAAAATATTTTTTTAAATCAGTGAGTGTTGAGCTCTGCCTCTGAGCCCTACTGTTCTGAGATCTGAGCCCTTGGGGATCCAGCCAGTGAATAAATCTGGGCCAAGAGTGTGGAGGGAAAGGTCCGTGGGTTTTGTGTGTACATTTTGTTAGGAAATAGCATGGTGCTCAATACAGATGACTGAATCTGTCTCCCTTCAGGGATTCCTTTGAAAATGAATATGAAATAGACACTGACAATTCGGGGTGGGAGTGACAATTCGGGGTGCGGGCCAAGCCAGCTGGAAGTATAACCCTCTTGCTTTCCTGCAAATGTGTGAAGATAAAAATAGTTGACACAGAATGAGTGGAAACTTAACAGAAAGCTACCACGTTGAAGGATAAATTTAGTAACAATGGTATTTTGAAGGAACTGACTCATCAGTTATATTTTTATCACAGTACCATGAAGTTTGGTTGTTTTACTACAGTTATTGACTTCCTCTTTGTATTTTTGTTGATTACTGAGTTTTAATAATTAATTATAAAAATAAATCAGCTTATTATAATTCTAATTATAGTAGTATTTTAAAATCTTGGATAAAACAAATAAGATCAACATATTAGAATGTAAATCCATCAATATTTTCCATGTTTTGTTTCCTAGCATAATGGTAGAAATGGAAAACTCTACTTTTTTCATAAAAACATATACATTCATAGCAAAAGCAAATATTAGGTATCTTTATTCTAGGCCCTGGAAGTTATTCAAATATTCCTTTTGAACATATTATTAACACATGCATGCAAAATCTATTTCTGTACTTAATGTCATTAAGTACTTGTGCTATGTATGTGAAGCATTTGAAGTGATCATAGCATGATAAGTGCATGATAAAGTACAATGTGGAGTGTAAAGGTGGTTATACCCGTATGGACATAGCTCAGCCCTTCCTATGGTGAAAGCACTTATATAGTCAGTCTGCCACTAGGTCACAGGTTGAGCAGGTTGGAAATTGTACTATAACAGGGACTCAGTGTTGGTTTTTGCTAATGGCATCTTGAGCATTCAGCAGTTGCTGTAGCCATATCAGCCATAGTGAGAGGAAGTCCATGTTGCTGAGCCCATCCATAACCTTCATCCCTGTCACACTGGGCACTTCGTTCATGAACCTTTTGGGTAATAAAGTTTGCTGAAGAAAAGTGTTGACTGTAATTCATAGAATGGTTCATTTTATCCAGTTAATTATTAAAGTCCTCTTAGGCTGAGTTCAACTTTTGATGAGTATTTACATGGGACACAAATATCTTTATATCATTCATTCATATGGAGAGACCTATACTTTTAACTTTTCCCCAAATATCTCTGTCATCAGTTTTCAGTAATTTTATTCTCCAAGTCCTTCACCATTTAGCCAGACAATTGATGACAGCTCATCAATCAGTACGTAGCTGCACATTTGTCTGTTTTTTCTTCAAGGCAAAATATATGACCAGGTTTTCTGCCTACTGTGAAGATTCCCTTCACCACTGTCCTTCATGGATGTCCTGAAAGAAGCTGTAAAGCTATAGCTGTGCACTCAGTGTTGCTGCATGATATGCAAAAGCATGTGTAAAGCAGGCCCTACTCTTCTCTTCCTCAGTCAGCTGACTATATGGTACATGGCATGAAACCACAGATTCATACAGGGAAACAGAAGACAATATAGCAGGAGTAAGATCTATGGACCTCCAGGCAACTGCTTCATGTAACCTACTTGTGCCCTTAGACCTGCTCAGGCTCAATCATATATGCATATATCACTTTCATTTAACAATGACCTATTGCTGTGTACATCCCAAAATATGAATGGGTAAAACAGATATCCATCTCATGATTGGCAGCTCATGTTTCATGAGAACCTAGTGTCTTATGGTCCAGAGTTCAGTTTCCCTTAAGGCTCAGTGGCAGACCAGGAACTGAGTTTCAAAAGGGAGGGTACTTATCTGTAGATGATTACAGAGCCTTGCTCCAAAATTCTAAAGATCTCACTGCAATTCACTTAAGAAGGTTTTGGAAAAGACTCCAAATGGCATCCCTATCTGCTACTGAAACCTCAGTAATCTTGCATCTTCTGGATGATCTTGCTCCAGGGGTGTAGCAGCCTGTATCGCTGGCTAGATCTATTGTAGAGCCTTCCTCTGGGGGCCACTCAAACTATTAGCTTTACTAGTCACTCCATAAGTGGGCTGGGGTAAAACAGCTAGATGTGGGGTGGGTTGACACCAAAATTTAAATAGTACTATTAGACTTTTATGATTGTGGGGGAGCCAGATGCAACAACTTATACTTTATCTTAGACAGAATGTCTTTTGATGCCTGAAACCACTGGCCTCCTAAAAATTTAACTGAGTAGAGGGACCTTGAGTTTTTGTCGGATTTATTTTCCATTCTTTGGCACACAAGTGTTTTCTTAAAAAGTTCAAAGTGGGTGTTACCGCCTACTCATTTGGTCTAATTAGTATATATCAAATATGTGATGGATCAGTTTGATACTGTGTGGGAGAGAAAGATCCCTTGACCTAAGTCATGGCACAGGGCTGAGGAGTTAATATAACCCAGAGGGAGGACAGTGAATGTGTTTTGCTGACATTGCCAACTAAAAGCAAATTATTTTTAGTCAGCCTCACATGTACCATAAAATATATTTTAATATTGATCAATCCATTGTCACTTATTGTCCTGTTTTTTTGAATTATGTGTCTTAAAAGACCTACAAGTACTTGTAAATTAAACAATGTGAGTTCTGAATGGCATATTTACTTACATGATGAGAGAGGATTACCAGACAATTCTGCCCACATTGATTTACCTAAGGGTACCAGCTCCAAAAAGTCCACATGAGAGTGCTTTAGAGCTTATTGCATTTCTTTTTTTTTTATTTTAAAAAGAATAAAATAAAAAATAAAGGGAATAAAATCCATCAAATTACAATAGAATAAGGTCAATCAAAGTAAAACAATCAAAGCTATATAGTAGTTTAAAACATGATCATGGGATATCAATAATGGCTACCACGCCTCATAATAGATGCCCATATCATTAGACATAATAAAATCAAACAAAACAGAATAAAACCAATCAAAACAAAACAATGAAAATTATACAGGACTGCAATACAAGATAATAAAAAATCAACAATTGCTATCATAATATATCTTGTTATCTTCAAGACAGCTGCTCATGCCATCAGACATTAAAATAAAAAAAAAAAACCCAGAGTAAAACCTAATAAAATAAATGAAAATGATGCAGGACTTCAAAACAAGGTAATTGGAAACTAACAGTAGCTATTGCCTTCCCTTTCTAGACATTTTCTCCCCTCACTTTCACAGTATCTATTGTATATTGTGAATCACACTAACTCCTTCAGTTTTTTATACGAGGGAGGAAACACGATGTTCTCCCACATGCGTCCACACCATTTTACCCATAAGCATTATCTCAAGTTGCATCCATTGATCAACAAGAGCCTCCAGATTATCCTTTATTTATAACTGAGTAGCTTTTCATTGTATAAGAATGCCATAACTTCCTTATCCATTCTGCAGTTAATGGGCATGCTGCCACTGCTTTTTTCTAGTTCCTTGTTGTACAGAGCATTGTTTTCTCTCTTTGACTTTCAGTCTATGAGTTTTCTTTCAAGTTAAATGTGTTTCTTGTATACAGCATATTAATGAATCTTGTTTCTTGATCCACTTTGCCTGTGTTTATTTATTTTGGTTAATTGAGGCCATATGCATTAATGGTTATGAGCAACATGTACTTGGCTTGTGTCTGCCATGCTATTTTCCTGCTATTGGCTCCCCACTTTTCCCCTCTGTTCAGTCAATCTGCTCTGCTTAGTGATTTCTTTCTGCAGCTGTTCCTGGAACCATGGTCTTCTCTATCTGTGTCTAGAATATTCTCCAATACTTTTTGTTGGGTTGGTTTGGTGTTCATGAATTCCTTCAGTTGTTCTTTGTCATGAAAGTATCTTATTTCTCCATTAATTTTGCAGGGTACATCAGTGTGATTTGGAAGTTGTTTACTTTCAGGATTTGAAACACTTCAATCCAAGCTTCTTGACTTGATGATTTGTGCCTTGATTCTGATAGGTTTCACTTTATAGGTGATTTTTTTCTTTTCTCTAACAGCATTTAATGATCTGTTCTTGTGCTGAATTTCTGGACTCTTGATTATTGTATGTCTGCGTGTAGATTTATTTTAGTTATGGTTATTTGGAGTTCTATATGCCTCATCTATCTGCATGTCCAGTTCTTTTTCCATGCTTGGGAAGTTCTCTGCTATTAATTTTGTATTTGTCTTTTTATGACATTTGTGTTGACTCATGCTTTTTCTTGATCCATTATGCCAGTCTGTTTTTTTTTTGATTGATAAATTGAGACTAATTACATTGTTGGTTATAACAGATATATTTTGGCTTATCCTTGTGATATTATTTTTCTGTTGTTGATTGTTTGTCTTCCCTTTCTATTTACTTCCTTGACCTTCCTAGTCACTTCTTTCTATTTCCATTCATTGAGTAGTGGTCTTTGTTACTTGTTTTTAGAATATCTTTCATAATAATTTGTAAGGAGGTTTTGTGGTCATAAATTTCCTCAGTTGTTCTTTTCCATTAATTGTGAAAGATAGTTTTTCAGGGTACATTGACCTGGGTTGGAAGTTGTTTCTTTCAAGATTTGAAATGCTTTGCTCCAAGATCTCATTGACTTGAGGAATTGTTTTAAGAAGTTTTCTGTGATTCTGGTGGGCTTTTTTATGGGCGATTTCTTTCTTTTCTCTAACAGGCTTGAATATTCTGTACTTCTATTTAAATTCTGGAATTGTGGCTATAATAAGCTTTGGTGTAGATTTATTTTGGTCATGAGTATTTTGGAGTTCCATATGCCACAGCTATCTGTATAGCAAATTCATTTTGATGCTTGGGAAGTTTTCTGCCATTTTTTTTCTGTGAACTTATTTTATATAGCGTGTATGCAGACTTTTGGTTTTTCATTGAGTTTGATCAGTCTTAGGTCTTTCTTTGCATCATCTTGCAGGTGTTGAATTGTTTCTTCAAGACCCCTTATTATTTTAAAAAGATCTTTCTTTTCATAATCTCTAAGCAAAATCATGTCTTCTAGCTCTGATATCTTGCTTTCACTTTAATTCAACCAGTTTTGCAAATTTTTAGTGGAATATTTAATTTCCTGCATATGTGCTCAGCTACGTTTTGTGGATTCTGTTTCTCTCCTGTTGGGATTTCATGATTTCCTTTACTTTCCTAGACGCCTTGCTTTTGTTAAATCTATGTCTACTCTAGTTTTGCTGAGCAAGTCCTTCATTGTGGTCATCATCTGTTTTTTTAACCTTAAAGATTATTTCTTCTCTAATTTTCTCTGTAGCTTTATATATTTTTTTTCATTTGCTGCTATCATTCCAGAAAATACAGGTGGGTGGTTTATGATTTCTTCATCTCTTGTTATCTACATTTGTCCTGTGTGAGCTGGAGGTGGTGATATTCTGTTTTGTATCTTGTCATTTTCTATATTTTTATTTTATTTTGTTTTCCTATTGATGTTTGTGATTTTTTTGTAGTAGAAAGCATTATTACTAATATCAAGGCTTCCTTACAGAATGTCTGTTCCTCAGAGATATCTTATAAGTGCAGGTGGTTCTTGGTCTTTGTGTTTGTCCCACAGTGCTACTTTCCTAATTGATTAAAAATGAAATATTGTTATCTGTTTGGCTCACCACCCAGTCTTTTCATACTGCAATATGGTGATAGTTGTGATTTGAGACAATCATGCTTGTCATACAAGGGAGAACTACTGATTACAACAGTTATAACATCCTGTCTAAAGCAGTACAATTAGCCATAAAAATAGCATAAAGGACAGCTTAGAACCTAAGAAAGTGTGCTAACTATTAATCTGATACTCTAATTATAGAGACAAGATCTACAGTTATATAATGAAATTCAACCTAATCCAGGAACTCATACATAAATTGTTTCCCTTTAATAGAGTGATTTCACCTTGTGGTGGCAAAATTTTTGAGGGATAGAGGACAAAGCAGAGAGATAAGTGAAGAGAAACATAGTAGAATCAAGGCTGGAGGACAAAAGGAGGAGAGGGTAGAAATGAAAGAATGAGTGAGAAATCAAAAGATTTTCAAAGTGAACAAGAAGGAGTAGAGACAATGTTCACAACATGAAAATATCAGAAAATATAGAGTGACAATTAAGCAGAATAGAGCAAATAGAGCAGAGCAAAAATAAGGGTACAGATGTAAAAAACCTTAAAAAAAAACCCTCAAAAAACTACCAGATAGAAAAATGAAAATGAAAAAAGCAAGCAAGCAAACAAACAAACAAAAAACACAAATGAAATTTCTCTGGTTTGTACAGTTCCATGGTAGTGTTGTGTCAGATCTCAAATCTGTTTTGTAACCAAGCTATGCCTATAGTAAGATTAGTCCTGGATTCAGAGATGTTCTTGGCCTCCTGACTGGGGTCAGAATCTTCAGCCAATAGCTTCTGTTACTCAGTGGCCCGAACTCTCCCTTATGCTGTTTGTCTCTGTGTTACTCTCCTAGTTGCTGTGGCATCTCAGTTAGGGACAGCGCAAGGCTTCTTCCTGTCCAGTGTGTATTTGGCTCCTCCCAGTTCTTGCACAGCCTTCTCTGTTCTCCTTATAGGGGTTCATCTGTCTACTTGTGCCACTTATTGCAGGGTGGGGTGGGCTGAGGTGCTGTGGACTGACTCTCTGCTCCTGCCACCTGTGGAGGCAGTCCCACTTTGGTCTTCTCTGCCATGAGTGTAGTAAAACTCTGCCACTAGTTGCTGTGCTGTGGCGTGATGTTGCTCAAATTCTGCATGGAACTAGTGACAGGGTGGGAGTGGTCCTACTATTCCACTTACTACCTTCATCCATTCGGTGGCACCACTGCTGATGCAGCTGCTATCCCTAACCTCACTGCCTCACGGCTTCTGCCACTGCCACGGAGACAGCCCAAAGATACCTCATCCTGCGTCTATCTCCGCTCCCCTAGTGATTTAAATCTTGCACACCTGTGTTGCTCTTTCCAGTCACTGACCGCAGGGCAGTAAGTGTTATGCACTGCTTCTCCTGAGACCTTGGCCTTATTGCCTGTAACAACTCTAGTTAGCTACTGGGGATCACAAAAAACCAAACCAAATTAAAGCAGAACAAACCAAAATGCAAAAAATGGTGACTCTTTAGGAGAGAGGCGTGCTGTTGAAATTTGCTGACAGGCTGCCACATCCTCTTTGTGGAGGAAGGCTAACAAGGCAAGGGGCTTTATATTCCAAACCTATCCTATTTGGCTTGAGTTGTCCACATTCTTCTGTTCATCAGTTTCTTGGAGAATTCTAAGTATGGTGATTGTTGCTCGGCCCACAGGTGACATTGCCACTGGCAGCACTGTAGGCTGGATCGCCATTTTATAAAGTCCTATGTCTATGTTTTGTTTCATTTATAAGCCTCTTATTTCATATTGATTTTGGCTTCAGAATATATGTCGTTCATTTCCTCCCATTACCTGTGGGTTTTTTTGGTTTTGTTTGTTTGTTTGTTTGTTTGTTTTGATAATCTCTGAGTAGTTCCAATGTGGCTCCTTCTCTATTCAGCCATGTAGAATTCCCTTTCAGAATACTGGGCTTTAAACAGATCAAAATGCCTCAGCAACTCCCTCTTTGAAAAATCTCACTTTGCATGGGAATTCCCTAAAAATCTGAAAGTGGAACTACCATACAAGCCAGAGATTTCATTACTAAGCATATATAGAAAAGAGTCACTGTATGAGAGAGAAATCTGAACTACCATGTTTATTATAGTACTATTCATAAATGCTAAAGATAGCAAACCAATCAAAATGTACTTCAAGGGATAAAAGAAATATGTTTTACATAACCAGAGATATTATCTCATCATAAAAAAAGAAATTTCATAATTTTTTGAAGTGGGACAGACTTGGAGGGCATCATATTTAGTGAAGTAAGACAAACACAGAAAGACAAATATCGTATGCTCTTACTCACATACGAAATAAAAACTGCAGAACAACTAAAAGCATTGGAAGTTTCCCAAACCGTATACATGACTAATCTTTGAAGAGATTGAGTTGCTAATTACTCTAATTAAATCACTACTCTAATTGAGTTCCTAATTACTTCTATTAAATCATTACACATTTTATGCACATGACAAATGATTATATTTCATCCTAAACATGAAAAATTGTTACATGTGTCTATGTTAGTCACTTTCCTGTCAGGACAACTACAACACAGTTGATTGGCTGCAAGGCAGAAGTGTCATGGTGGAAGGGCACAGAAGAACAGAGTTTAATCCATGGAAGCTGGGAAGCAGAGCGCAGGGAGGAGACAGGAAAGTATATACTTTCCAAGTTCTGCCCACAGTGACCTGCCCCTTCTGATCAAACTTCACCTGCTAAGAACACATTCAGCTATAAATTCATCAGTACCTTGATTCTACCAAAATCTCCATCTCTGACCACATGAGGCTTTGTAGTGGCATTTTTTTGTTGTTGAAACAATATTATCCTGCACATGGTTCTTAAAACATTCGCTGTCTTATTATGCAAAATGTTTTAGTAAATCTCAAAGAGTTAATAAAGTCTTAACAAGCACCAAATAGCTAAAACGTCCAAGTCAAAAGACACTTTCTTAGAAGTCCCCAAATGAATAAAGCAGGGAGGAGCCCTTTTATCAAAGCAGGAGCTTTCATAGGAATTTACTCATTTCACCACTTAGCTTGTATAGGCGACTTCTGGTGATTTCCTGGGAGGGTTTAAATCCATTTTTCCTATTGAATTGCTACAGAGTACTTGGCTTTTAAGAAAACTGTAATCTTTTCAACAACTACACTCTCTTCAATCTGAACTTTGGAGGTGCTTTCTATCTGTCCAAACCAGACAAAAATTCACATTCTGGTAATATTTTTTGCCTTTGATTGTCATTGTAAATCTGTTTAGAAGCAGTCAACTGTACTCAGGCTGCTTGGTCAACACTTGGCTACCTGGAAATTTCCTCTGTGAGATTCTTAGTCCACCATCCTTAATGTCAGTCTCCCACAATCTTGGAGCCTGGGAAGAACATATCAATTTTTGTCAGAGTCTAATACACATGACCACTATTGCAGATGTCAATGTGGTGTTTATTTCCAACTGAAGTTCCATGAACATAGTCTTTTCTGCCCAGTTTGGTTGACATTCTGGTCTTCTGAGCTATAAACATAAATATCCCCTCAACTGTTTTTATATCATTCCAGAACTTCTTTAGCCCAGATCTTCAAGTCTTTTCAAACTTATTTCCACAAACTCATTGCAAAGGCTTTCGAAACGCATGGCTCACAGCTATGAACCTGGTGCCAGTACCATTTTCTTAGGTTGTTTTAGTCTCTTTCCTATTGCCAGTTCACAATGCATGACACAAAGCTTAATGGGAGAGACTTTGGTTATGCTCACAACTTTGAAGAATTCAGTCTATGTTTGGTTGTCGAATACAGAAACAGCATGATGGGTGGTTATGGAATAGGAAATCTGCTCAAACCATAGCAGCCTGGAATAAGGGAAAGAGGCAGGGTGGGAGGCAAGAATATAGCCTTCCCATTATACCTAAATGATCCAATTCTCCCAACTAAACTTTATGTCTCAACAGCACATTCAACTGTTAATTCATTGGTAAAGTGTAGTTTGCCGAAGGTCCAGAAACTTTCCAGAAGTTGCCACCCCTGTACATATTAGACATTTGGGAGACAACTTAGATTGAAATTATATCAGTCTCAATTCAAAAAATTACTACATCTAAAATAACTACATTTTGAAAAAAAAGCTATTTGAAAAACCTACCAAAAAATAAATTTATGTATGCAAAGGCTTCCTAGTAAAATACATAAGAGACTATGCTATTGTATATATAACAGAGTCTAAGCATGTTAAGTGGAACGTCTCTAAAGTCACAAATAATTTCTGTTCTGAGGGAGGCCAGTGATTTAGCCTTTCTAAAACTATAAACATAGAAATGAAGAGATAGTTGAAAAGTAGAGCAAATTTGAGACAATGGGGCTGAATTTGGCATAGGCTTGTATATTAACATTGAGAGTTACTGGAATCATCTTCTAATTAATGAGGTTCTTAGAGAATGAATGAATAAATGAACGTCAGTGGGAGGTCAGAAAATGCATTCATGAATTTCAATAAGTACCCTAGAGAAACAGATACTTATGTGGCTTCATTTTTCAGCCCAAATAGAGCCATTTCTTTACTACCAGACATGGTAAGTGTTGCAACACTGCAATTTCATTAACAAATCAATAGGGATGAAACAGGATTTATTTTGACTTTGAGTTGCCCTGTGCATGGTACCAGAAACAGCAAGTAGAGGTGGTGCCTGGGGTAGAAGTGGCTTTACAGTCATTACTCATGTAAAGATGAAGTTCTGTTCCTGTGAATAGGTTGTTAAATGAATTGTCTGCCAAATGAAGAGTTCTATATATCATGTACATTATGATATTCAGAACAAAGCAATGGCAAAGAAAATTTGATATCTTTGATTTTATTTGCACAACTCTCACATGCAGTACTGTGATATATATCAGAACATAAAAAACAGTGCTGTATTGCAAAACTCTTAGAAATTACAGTATACAAACAATGTATGGTACACCAAAAAGAAGATATTAAAGCTTTATAAACATGATATACAGAGCTTTTCAGAAAACAAAAAATGGATCCTAAGTCAAGGATATGTCATTACATCCAATTAATTGTTGGAATGCATTGCATGTACCTTCTCTTTTGACTACTTATTCCGAATGGAATTTGGGATAATTGTATCATTCATAGTGATCCACATTAAAGTTCAAGTATTTACTGTTAATTTGTTAGGTACCAAGTATTAAATGATTTCCTACATTTACAAATTCCAGAGTCAGTGGAGTGTTTTAAATGATAACTTTTTGGATATAGAAGAAATTACTCAGAGATTACATTGTTTTTTGGCAGTTTGGTTATACTATTTTTGCAAGTGGTTCCCATGAACTTTGAAGTTTCATATTAGTAGAGCTTCATTCATCTGTGGATTCATACTTTTACCAGTTTTGGAAAATACTTAGGCGGTATTTCTTTAAATAGAAATTCTGCTCTGTTTTTCCTCTTCTTTCTGACCTCCAATTGCACGTTTACCAAACCATTTTCTCATATCCTTTATTTTTTTTATATACTTTCATGTTGTTATCTTTTTCTCTGGAACTTTTTAATTTTCTGAATTTCTTTATCATGGACACAATTTCAATCACTTAAAATAGCGTTTTTCTTTGGTCTATTTTTTGATAAGGTTTCACTACGCAGTTTTTTTTATTTTATTTAAAGAGAAAAAAGAGGGGCTGGGGATTTAGCTCAGCGGCATAAGTACCTGCCTTGCAAGCAGGCGGTCGTGAGTTCGATCCCGGGTACCGATAAAAAGGAAAAAGACAAAAAAAAAAAAAAAGAGAAAAAAGAAAAAAACAGAAAAAGGGTAAAAGTTATACAGAATTCAGAAAAAATAAACAGTAGGAAATCACTAGTTAATTACATATTGTCATCTTAGAAATAGTTGTTGAAGTTACAAAATTAAAGCATATAGAGGGGACTTTCAAACAGTGAGACTGCAAACAGTTTTGCTCAATGACCCAACAAAACTCAGTAATATGGTTATCTATCTTATACACTTAAATATATATGCAGTTATATCTATTAGAGAACTTTCTTTTCCTTTCTTTTGTACAATGACAATTACACATTTTGGGTTTTATTACTCCCACAGTTCTTATTACTTTTTTTTTTTAAGAAAGTAAAACCAAATGTGACATACTAGGACAGAGTCAATCAAATCAAAAGGATGGACATGATACATAATGTAGAAACAAAATACAAGGTGATCAACAATGGTTACCATAATGCCTCTTGTTATCTTAAAAAGAATTGACTATATCATCAGTTATAATAAAATTGAACAAAACAGTAAAGAATAAGACCAATAAAACCAAAACATTGGAGACATTAGAGGACTTCAAAAGAAGATAACAGTCAACCAGAATGGGTGTCACAATGAATCTTATTGTCTTCATAGTCATTGCTTATACTTTCAAACTTGCTACTATCAAGCATAACAGAATAGAGGAAAATCAGTCAAAACAAGATGGTGAGAGCAATGGAGTTTCAAATCAGGTTAATAGGAAATCAAAGTGGGTTACTATAATATATCCTGCTATTTTTTACTTTTTCCTTAATTAAAAGGATAAAAATGGAAAAGTAGATAATAAAAAGGAAATTGAGATAAAAAAAAAAGAGGGCATAACAACAAAATAATGCAGGTCAAAACACAGCCATTTAAGCAAAATATTGTTTCAACACAAGATAATGTCAACATAATAGTAGTTACCATAGTGTCTCTTCCCTTAAAATCTTTGGGTATAACTGCGTATACTGTAGCATCAAACATATCAAGGCAATGTAAAACCATTCAAGAGAATGATAGTATTACAGGGTATTTAGAATCAACTAACAGAAAATGAACAATGGTTTCTATATAATCTCCTTGTCTATAAAAGTTTTTGTTTATATTATCACATATAATAAAATCCAGTAAGATACAACATGTTAAAACCGATGGAGACAGAAGAACAAAAGCTTGATGGGACTTCAAAACAAGAGGATATTAAATCAGCACTACCTATTATGATGTCTTGTTTTCTCCAAAATGGCTGTTCCTACCATCCAACCTTCTCTGCCTCATTTCTGTTGAGCTCTTTTTCTGTCATTAGTTGTCAGTTTGTCCTCTTCATTTCACTTTCTGCTCCATTCATTGTGGCTACTCTGCCACTGTTTCTGGAATCTTGGTATTTTTCATTTTTAGAATATCCTGCAGTAATCTCTGTCGAGTTGAATTGGTGGTTGCAAATTCCCCTAGTCCCTCTTTATCCTGGAAGCACCTTGTTTTTCCATCAATTTCTAGGGACAGTTGTGCAGGATATATCAATCTTGGCTGAAGGTTATTATCTTTCAAAGCTTGAATTATTTCCCCCCACGCTCTTCGTGATTTGATGGTTTGTGCCGAGAAGTCTGCTGTAATTCTGATGGGTATTCCCTTGTAAGTGATCTGTTTCTTGTCTTTGACGGCTTTTAATATTCTGTTCTTATATTGGATTTTTGGAATTTTGATTATTATATGCCTGGGTGTAGCTCTGTTTGGGTTGTAAGTGGCTGGGATCCTGTATGCCTCATACATCTGAGTATCTTTACCTTTTGCTAAATTAGGGAAAATCTCCTGGATTATTTCTGTGAATAGCTTTTGTAGTTCATTTGTTTGAGTCCCTACTTCTTCTTTTATGTTCTTAATTCTTAAGTTATAGATCCTCTTATCATCTTCTAGTCTTTGTATTATGCTGTTTGTCTTCTTGTTATTTTTAAGAAGTTTTTCATTTCATGCTCCCACCTTATAATTCTGTCCTCCAGTTCTGATAACCTATCCTTAATTTCTTTTAAGCTGTTATGCCAGCTTTCAATAGAGTTTTTACTTTCCTGGTAATCTCTTTGAGCCTGCTTCACGTATTCTATGTTTTCTCTGTTTTCTCCATCAAACAATTCTCCCCTTTTTTTCTGTTCTTCCATTCCACCATCTGTTTTTTCTTGGGTGGTGCTTAGCATTTCTCTAACTATTCTACTTATTTCTTGCTTTATTTCATTAAATACTTCATTTTTGAACTCATCTATGAGGCTCCCGAGATACCACTTTATGTCTATTGGTGCCATGTCTGATATTGCATGTTTTCTGTCTTCATTCTCTTTTGCATTTACCTTTCCTGGTTCAGTGTTCTCAGGATTGGGGACTGAGGATTCTTTCTTGTTGCTCCCTTTTCCCATACTTTTTGTTCCTTCCATACAAGCGTATGTAGGAGGCCCAGTTTTTTTGGGTTTTTTTTGTCTTTGTCTGTTACAGTTTGTTTGAATCTGCCAGCTCGGTGTTCCCGCCCACTGCAGTGTACTAGGGGGACACAGACCTGGGCAGCCTCTGCTGGGCCCGCCCCTCCAGTTCAACCTACTGAATGTTTCACCTCTAGGGTGCACCGCCAGGTGCAGGGACCTGATTTGGGCTAGCCTACTGGATCTTAGTCCGCGGCATCACTAGGCCAAGTGCTCCCCACCAATCCTGCTTGAGAAGGGAATATGCAACTAAAGTCATGGCAGGGCCCTGTTCCGGCTAGTCTGCTCATTCCCAGAATGTCCTCTGTTGGAGCCTCATAGTCGAAGAAAGGGTCTCCATTTCTCTCTGAGTGAGAAGTGACAGCCAGTCCTGCTGTCAATGCTGTTTGGTTTGTCGATTCAAGCTCTCAGAGCTTTCATGCATCTCTCTCCTTGCCGTGCGGATTGGGACGCTGTATCCGCAGCAGGAAATTCAAATCGCGGCTTCCAGTGGCATGGGATCCAGCTTCTGCACTGAGATTTTATCTGTTCCTGTTATAGCATCAGGATTGCATTTCCAGTTGGTTTCTCTCAGCTTAGTTCATTCCTGGGTCGGCAGGGTACATCTCCCCTCACATAGGACTCCTCACACAGCACCGCTCCTGGATTCTAAACTGGTAACCTCAGAGAGCCTCCCTGGCTGCTGTTATTTGTCCACCATGTTTTCCCAGAAGTCACTATGCAGTTTTAACTGACCTTGATCCCACTTGAATCCCTGACTGAGGTTGGACTCATGGCAAACATTCTCCCTCAGCCTCCAGAGTATTGAGGTTATAGTTGTGAGCTACCACATCCCACTGTGATTTTTCATCACATATGTTTTTTATGTACCGTTCATTCCTTATGTTGTAAACTGCTTGTGTAAGCTTGTGTATTTAATTTTTAATCTTATATTGTTTTTAAAATGTAATCTGTTTATTAGGCAATAATCTATGTTTTACTATTTTCTTGAACATATTAGTCAGTGTTATTAATAGGATCATTTGATAACTCCAGGATGGGTTGCCACTTGCTCTATTTGTCTATTTTCATTCTTGGAAATTTAGATCTTATTTTCTGTATCGTAATTTCAAACTGAAATTCTTATTTATGTATCATAATTTCAGACTGAAAATGTGGACATCAATATCTTCTTTGAGAGAGGATTAACTTTCTTTTAGCAAAGACTGAACAGATTACCATGAAGAGGAAACAGAGTTGTGGCTACTTTCAGTCTACTCCTACTTCAGCACAATTGTATTTGAGATTTCAAAAAGCTTTGTGTTTTGAGGAATCTTAACCTTTGACTGGGCTTTAAGTCCAAACTTCCTCTTCTTAGATGAAAGACTTGAGTTATTTGCTAAGATATTTTACAGTACTCATGTGAACACTTCTAACATCTTCTGAGTGGTGGGTTTTCCTTAAATTTTCCCCACATGGGCACAGTTTGCCTGTGCAAATATCAGGATGGGAAAACACAAAGTGCTGACCTGATTTATGGCTTGTCCTTTCTATGCAGGATTTTGGTTCTTCGAGTTTGGGAAGCTTTGTTTTCTTTCATCAGAGAGCTCTTCCCACAGAATGTTCTCATGTTTGGTCTGCATCTCTGTGATTGTTCCTATGAGCATGATTAGGATTGAAGCTGCTGGTCAAACACACATAGCTGCATGGATAACTTTGACTTTTAAAAATGGAAGTTAGTTTATTATAGGTTGTATTTCAAACCTATTTCACTAGCTCAGTTCACCTAATGTTTACTATGAAAATTCTCTCTATTTGAGTAGAGATTTTCTAAGTCAATATTCATTTTCCATGGGATCTGTATTAATTTCCCCCTTTTCAATCTTTATTGCATGAATTTTGTTTTTTTCTTTCTTTTTCTATATAAGGATACATAGAAGTTTGTCAATTTTGTTTATTCTCTCAAAAAACAGCTTTTTTGATTCATAATTCTTTGTATTTTTTAGTTTAATTCTCTTTAAGAAATCTTTCATTGCATGTTTCATGAAACATTGTAAAAATTTTTTATAAATAATGCTCATGTTTTTCTTCAAATTTTTGTGAACTTTATTGGTTGCTCCACTTGGTCATCTTAATCTTGATTTTATTTCTTTCTGGAAATTAGATATTGTATGTTTGCCAGTTAAAGAAATGATTGTGTCCTTGAAAATCATTTTGGAGTTCACTATCTTAGCTTATTTAAGGCATATAATACCCACAGGTATAAGGTTAGGATATAGAATTTCAGAGAAATTGCTCCTGTTCCTGATGACTCTCCTAAATTCTTTTTGGTACTAACAATGTCATAAACTCCCAAATTAAAATAAAATACAGGTGGTGTGATGATCATGTAGTCCTCTCTTGAATACAAGCCATATCATTAGGTACTTTACAAGCCAGATTAGTCTAACAGCAATATTTTTCATCCTTTATATATTTTGAGCATCATTTATTGTCTGTTTAAATATTAGTTCCAGTTATGTTTTAGGAATATAACATTAACACTGTATGTATGCAAATATACATCTGCCTCCTATTATGAGTACAAAAGTGTTTCTGTGGTCTGCTTATTGAAAACTCATTTACTTAATAACATGCATTTTAAAATACATTGCTTTAAATGTACTGCTTGGGATTTACAATCAACTTTAATGGAATTCTTCTCTAATTCTTGCTTTTTCTTCAAAAGATGCCTTCCAGTGGTAACTAAGTTTTGTATCTTATTGTCACAAGGAAACCCCAGTAGTCACCCTGGGATGACCTCCAGTGAACTGAAGAGACACATCAGAGGGGCTGTGTTAAGTTTTCGTAACATCTGCTATCCAGTAAAAGAGAAGAATCGTTTTTTATTTGGAAAGAAAGCAGTGGAGAAAGAAATATTATTGAATGTAAGGTATGTATTTGATCTTTTTAAAAGAGTGCTTTGTTGATCTTCCACGAATTATATAGGTTTTCCATATTACCAATAATGTGTTGTGACCTTTTGTATCCTTGTATATATACAGATATATGGGCACATAATTTAATATTTTTGGCTAATCTAGGGATGAAGTGATAGAATGACTTTCGTTTTGTCATCAAGACATTTTTTAAAAAGTGTTAAACATGTATATGTTATAAGATGAGTGGAAGAAAAATTATAGTACTTATACACTATGGACTAGTACTCTGCTACACAGAAGGATAAATAAGTCATTTTTAGGAAAATAGATGCACCTTGAGACCATGATATGAAGTGAAACTATCAGATACATGAGTTTAAATACTTAGAGTTTTTCTAACATGAGAAAAAAATATAAATGAAGAGAAAAAGAAGAGATAGTATGGTGTAGGGGCATAAGTTTTGCTCCAAGGGAAAGATGATCAGGAGATAGACAAGAGAACTAGAAGGAAAGGGGACTAGAAGGAAAGGGGGTGAAAAAATATTGAGATGTAATTTGTACATGCCATGGCTCCCCACAAAGAATGTAATCAGTATGTAATGCAGACATGTACTTACAAAAAGTAAAAATTGAAAAGCTAATATATATATGCATATATATAACTTCTGGTCCATTTCACAGTGTATATTTTTTAATACTGACTCTTAAACTCAGGACCTTGCACTTGCCAGGTAGGTGCTGTACCACTAAGCTTTATCTCCAGCTCATTTTGAAGGATGGAATTAAGCTTTATATTTATTTATGAATAGATACACACATGCACACATGTATATATAAAAACCTAATAGCTCTCATTCGTTCACTAATTCTTCTGATTATTTACACATTTTCAAGTTTGTGAAATCTTAAAATAAAATTGACTCCTACAGTCTTAATATGCTTGCTAATCTGCCTAGCCCGTTTTCTTATTTGCTAATATAAGCACCTTCCAGGCTTGGTCATTTCCTCAGTTCTCCCACCCCTTTCCCTCTGTAACTCACGTTTTTGGGCGTGGCAGTTGCTGCATCTCCACACAGAATTGCATCCGTTGTCCATTCAGAAAGGAGGGAATGAGTAAGTCTAGCAGGAATTATTCACAAGATATTTCAATGTGAAATAACAAATAGGAATGGAAGTAATTTTTATCAGACAGAACTGCAGCTTTTGTTCAGTAATGTTATTTCCTCCTCCTCCTCCTCCTCCTCCTCCTCCTCCTCCTCCTGCTACTCCCTCTTTCTTCCTCTTGTCTTTGCTCTTCTTCATTTTCTCCTTCTTCATTTGAGAGAGGATTTCTCCAGGCCGTTAAGGATGGCCTTGAACTCACTTTGTAACCCAGCCTGGCCTCAAACTCTGGCAGTTCTCCTGTTTCAGACTTCTGAGTGCTGGCCTACAGCCGTGCGCCACCACATCGAGCTATTTCCTTCTTCTTGACTTCCACCTCTTATTTGACACATCTTACTTTTTTTCTTAAAAACAGTTCTCATTTAGAAAAATTGGGAGATTGATTTGTTCAGCAAAATTTGAATGTGCACAGGCACCTGACAGTGAACAAAATGACCCGTGACACCCAATGTCCTCTTGTTCTCAGAAATCTTACAGTGTAATCTACTTAAAAAGTTGAGCAGTTTCCTTGTAGTTTGCACCTGTGTGTGGATCAAAAGACACAACAAAACCTTGATCTGGAGGGCTGCAGGGATGGAGAGTAAGAATGTGCAGATGTTTTGAATTGAAGGTAGGGAGGTAGGCAGTGCTCGACAATGGCATGGATGTTTCTTGTCCATAAAAAGACCAATGATTGACTGTGATCTACTGAAGTGAACTGCTGTGACAGGGATTCTTATGGTAAGTTTCAAAATGCTTTTCAAATTGAAATAATTCAATTTTTTTTCTTTTTTGCTGTTTCTTGTCAACTGGGGTTCCGTTCAGATTCCTTGATTATGCCTGTGTATTCAGTTCTCAGTGTACCACGTGTTTGAGGAAGGGATGGAAAGGGAGGTGGAAGCATTGGGTCAAGTTTTCAATGGGGATTTTACAGTATGACATGAAGAAATGCAGATAAATATTGAAAAGCAATAAATGAGACTGGGAACAGCTTAAGAATGGGTACAAATCAGTGGAATATGGGGAAAGGATACCATGGAAAATGTATATCATAAACTAGACCGCAGTCAAAAAAATTTTCTCATCAAAGGCCAGATATCAAAAGAGTTTCAGATTTTTGAGCTACACATCTGTGTTGTGAGTGAACTCCACATTTGTAGCATGAACTCCACAACAGACATGATGTGACTGAAGAGCATGGCTTTGTTTGGAACACAATTTGCATGAATAGGGGAAGCTGATGATCTGTCTGATGTGCAGATCAATGAACTAGAGTGCAACTAGAGGAGAAGAGAATTTACTTTTTAAATTTTTAAATAAAAAAAGAATAAAAATGATCATACAGGATTTCAAAATAAAATAATAGATCAACAACAGTAAATATATTGTGTATTATCTTCAGAGAAGTTGATCAGATTACAAAATATAGGCATGAAAAAATGGTCAAACAATTAAATCACAACCATAATTTATGATGAGCTAATGGGCATTAGTAGTATAATTATCTATATATGATCTTTTGCCTTCTTTCTTTTCTCTTTTTTGCCATCTCAGTTCTTTCCTTTTCAGCAGTTTCTTCCCCTTTCATCTTTACAATAGTATTCTACATGTTGGATCTTATTTAATCTTTCAGTTTTTTACACTAGGGAGATAATACAATGTTTACATATGTGAATCTGATTTATTTCACTTATGAGTGTGGTCTTTAGTTTTATCCTTTTACCTGTAAAAACCTCAAATTTATCTTCTTTGTAACTGGATAGTACTACATTGTATAAAAGTACCACATCTTTTTAAAATCTTCCCTCAGTTTGGGTTGTTTCCAATATCCAGCTTTTACAAATTGTGCTTCTATAAACATAAGTGAACATATATAACTGTGGTATGTTTTTACTTTTTCTGCAAAAATACCAAGAAGGAGAATAGCTAGGTCGAATGGGACCTCTAATCCTAGTTTTTGAAGAATCTCTACTCTGATTTCCACAGTGGTTGCACCAGTGTTCAATCCCATCAATAATGGTGAAGGGGTTCTTTTTCCTTACTGCCCTACCAGTATTCATTATTAGTTGATTTCTTGATGATAGCTATTCTTTCTGGAGTAAGATGCTCTCTCAGTGCTGATTTACTTGTCATTTTATCAATGATCAATGACGGAAAATATTTTTTCATATATTTATTTGACATTTGTATTTCTTCATGAGAAGTGTGTATTCATCTTCTGTGTCCACTTTTAGATTGAGTCTTTGAATTTAGGAGGCCTGAGTTTTTTCAGTTCTTTATATGTCCTCAATAGAAGTCTTGTCTGAGGAACAGCTGGGTATATTCTTTTTATCCACTCTGTGACTTTTCTTTCACTCCACTGGTGACTTCTTTGGATGTACAAAAATTTTTTTAATAAGGTGAGATTCCAGTTGATTGTGTGAAATACTTCCGTGCAGTTTTTTTTTTTTTTTTTTTAATGGGTACCGGAGATCGAACTCACAACTGCCTGCTTGCAAGGCAGGCGCTTATGCCACTGAGCTAAATCCACAGCCCCCAGTTTGGTTTTTCTTAAGGAACTCTTTAGGTACTTCTATGTCTCCAAGCTATCTACCTACTTTCTCTTTCAGTAGATTTAGTGTTTTTGTTTGATTATTTAGAACTTTGATTCATTTTTACATTAGTTTAGTTCATGATCATAGATAGGGGTCTACTTTTATTCTTTGGCATGTGGAGACCCAATATTTCTAGCACTATTTATTCAAGAGGCTCTCTTCCAGTGAACATGTTTGGCAGTTTTGTCAAAGATATAGTACCTGAATGTCTTTGCAGTTTTGCCTGCATTTTCTAATCTGTGTTCCACTTATCCTCAGGTCTGGATTTTTTTTCAGGTCTGGATTTTTTGCCAGTACCATGCCAATTGCATCACATTATCTTTGTAGTAGAATTCCAAGTCATGCATTGTGATATCTCTTGCCTTGGCTTTGTTGTCCAGGATTGCCTTTGCTATTCTGAGTCTCTTTTGGTTCCAACTGAATTTTAGGAATGTTTTCTTTACATCTATGAGAGATGGAAATGGTATTCTAATTGGGATCGCATTAAATCTGCATTAACAGTTTTGAGAGTATGCCCATTTTCATAGAGTTGGTCCTTTGTATCCACAAATAAGAGATAATTTACCATTTTCTGATATCCTCTTCAATGTTCATCTCAAGACTATCATAATTTTAAATATATAGATATTTTATTTCCCTTGTGAAACTGGTTCCTGTGTGGCATTTTTTAGCTTGCTACTGTGAAGGATGTGGTTTCCCTAATTTCTCTCTCAGTGAGCTTGTTATTTGTGTACAGGAATGTTATTGATTTTTGAATATTGGCTTTGTATCCAGCTATGCTACTGAATTTGGTATTAAATCTAGACATCTTTTGGTGGAGATTTTGGGATCTTCTATGTAGAGTATTATGTTGTCTGCAAATATTAAGAATTTCACTTGTTCCTTTGTTATCCTTATTACTTTTATTTCTCACTCTTGTCTAATTGCTCTGATTAGTGCTTCCAGAACTACTTTGAACAGGAGTGGTAATATTGGACATCCTTGTTTTGTTCCTTATTTTAGAGTGAAAGTTTTCAGTTTTTGTCCATTTAGTAGAATGTTGGTTGTTGGTGTGTCATAGATGGCTTTCATCATATTGAGATCGAGACTGTTTATTACAATTTTCTCTAGGCATTTAAAAAATATGAATAACTGTTCAACTTTATCAAAAGTTTTTTATGCATCTATTGAGATGATCATGTGATTTTTGCCTCTGTTTGTATTGGTGTAGTGTAATATGTTTAGTTATTTGCATATGTTCAGTCATCTCTGTATTCCGGGGATGAATCTCTATTGGCCATGGTGTATAATCTTCTTGACAATTTGCTGTATTTCATTTGCTAGTATTTTATTCAGGATTTTTGGATCTGTGTTTATTAAGAAGATTGACCTATAGTTCTCTTTTTGATTGGGTCTTTCTCTGGTTTTGATATCAGAGTAATACTCCAGGAATAAGTTAGAGAGAATTGCTTCCCTTTCAATTTCATTAAAAAGATTGAGGAGTATTAGGATTAAATCTTCTCTAAATGTCATGTAGAATTCAGCTGTGACTCCATCAGGATCTGGACTTTTCTTTGTTGGTAAGTTTTTAGTTATGTTTTCAATTTCATTAACTAATATTGTTATTTGAAATTTTTATGTCTTCTTGATTCATCTTTGGTAATTCATATATTTCTAGGAGTCTGTCCTTTTCTTCTGTGTTTTCCTGCTATGCAAGTAAAGATTTTCAAAGTAGGTATTGATGATCTCCAGAATTTTCACAGAATCTATAGTGATTTCACCCTTTTAATTACTCAGTGGATGAATTTGAGTTTTTCTTTTCTTATTACAGTTGACTAGGTGTTTACTAACTTTGCTTATTCTTTCAAAGAACCAACTCTTTTATTAATTCTTGGTTCTGTTTTCTTAGTCTCAACTGCATTAGCTTGTGCTATGATCTTTGTTATTTCCTCTCTTTTAGGGCTCTGTGCTGACTAGAGCTACTTTCTTAGACGACTGAAGTACAACATTAGGTTGTTTACTTGTGCTCATTCTGTTTTCCCGATGTGAGAATTCACCACTATAAATTTTCTTCTTAGGACTGCTTTCATTGTGTCCCATAGGTTATATCTTCATTTTCATTAAATTGTAGGTATTATTAATTATTTATTTCATCTGTGATCCTTTGACTGTTCAGGCAGTTGTTATTTAATTTCCATGTGTTTAAGGAGGTTTTGTGGTACCTTTTGACATTAATTTCTAATTTCATGATATTATGATCAGATAATATGCATGGGATATTTTCCTTGCCTTTGCATTTACTTAAGCATGTTCTATGGGCTAGTCTATGGTTTGTTTTAGAGAATATGTCATGTGCAGCTGAGAAGAATGTGTATTCTCGTGTTATTGGGTGTAGTGCACTGTAAATATCTACTAAGTCTATTTGCTCACAGGTTGATTCAGTTCTCTTTTCTTTGCTGCCTTTTGTCTAGTTCATCTCCCTTTTTGTAATAATAGGTTATTAAGGTCCCTAATTGCAATTGTGGTATTGCTTATTTGATTTTTCTTATCTATTAATATTTGACTTAAATAGTTGGGTGCTCCATATGTCATGCATATATATTTATGGTAATTATCACTTCCTCATGAATATTCCCGCTAATAAGATGCAGTGGCCTTTATCTTTTTTTTTTTTTTTGATCATTCTTGGTTTGAAGTTTGCCACAGATTATCTACTCCTTCCTTTTTTGCCACAGATTATCTACTTCCTTTTTTTGGTTTCTGTTGAGTGAGTCTAGTTTCCAATTGTTTGACTTTCAGTTTGAACTTCTTTTTTTGCTAAATGTGTTTCATGTATATAGCATATTGTTGAATCTTCTTTGCGATCCATTCTGCCAATCTGGTTATTTTTATTGGTGAATTGAGGCCATCTACATTAGAGGTTATAACTGGTATGCATTGGTTTATCTCTCTCATGTTATTTTTTTGCTATTGGTTCCCTGCTTCTCCATTCTGTTTAACTGCTTGCCCTGCCTGGTTGTTTCTTTTAGCTATGGTTCTTGGAATTGTGGTAATTCATATCTTTCTAGAATATCTTTGAGTTCCCTTTGTAGGGTTGGTTTGGTGGTCATGAATTTCTTCAGTTGTTTTTTGTCATGGAAGTATTTTATTTCTCCATTGATATTGAAATATAGTTTTGCAGGGTACATAAATCTGGGTTAAAAGTTGTTTTCTTTCAGCACTTGAAATACTTCATTCAACAGTCTTGATTTGAGAGTTTGAATGGAAAAGTTGGATGTGATTCTGATGGGCTTTTCAGGTGTTCTATTTAAACAAATAACAGTTATTAATATTTTGTTCTTGTGCTTAATTTCTGGGATCTTGATTATTATATGTCTGGATGTAGATTTATTTGCTTATGGCTGTTTGGATTTATATATGCTTCACTCATCTATACATCAGGTTCTTTTTCTGTGCTTGGGAAATTTTCTGATTTTATTTCTGCAAATAGTTTGTTATGTCATTTGTGTTGAGTTCTGCATTTCATTGACACGTCATTTTTTTGAGTTTCAAAATTGCTTTTCTTTCTCTTTTTCTTTTGTTAATTTTAAAGAGAACAAAGCAAAACAAAACAGAACAAAGCACATACGAACAGAACAATGCAAGCAACACAGGACTTCAAAACACAATAACAGTAAATCAACAATGGCTACCATAATGTCTCTTGTTTTCTTCAAAACAGTTGTCCATACGTTCACACACAGTGACTTCAAACAAGACAAATTAGAATAAAATATTTCAAAACAAAAGAATGAAATTATTACAGGCCTTCAAAACCAGACAATAGGAAAATCATAGTGCCAACCATAATGTCTCTTGCTCTCTTCAAAATAGCTGTCCATACCTTTACACACATTGAAATTAAATGAAGCAGACTAAAACAAAAACAAAGAACAAATCATGCTGGACTTCACCACAAGATGATAGGAAATCAGCAATGGCTACCAGAATGTCTCATTTTCTTCAAAGTAGCTGTTCATACCATCACACATAATAAAATCAATTCTTATAAACTCTTTAGGACAAGTTCTAGGCATGTATAAGCCTATATGTGTACATCTATTCTTTCTGTATTAGAAGGAAAAACAAAACAAAACAAAATACAACAAGAATAAGAAACAAAAGAGACAAATAAATAACAATAACAAAGAACCCAAAAGAATGACAATAGAGGCTTTCAAAACAACGTAATAGGAACATAATTATGGTTGTTGTTTTGCATACTTATCTTCAAAAGAGTTACTCAGGTTACCAGATATAAACGTTCAAAATTGATATAAACCTATAGATGTTAACTGTTTTGTTCTGAGAACTAATAGAATTAATAACACAATCATCTTAGTTATCTTAAGTGTGTATATACACATTTATATTTTTTTCTTTTTCCTTTCCTTTTTTTTCCTCCTTTTTCCTGAGTTATTTTTCCCCTTTGAGCAGTTTCTTACTCTTTATTTCTTTTTTACTCCCTCAGTTTTTTACACTAGGAGACAATATGGTATTTATGCATATATGTTTGATTTATTTCACTTATGAGTATGGTCTTAAGTTGCATCCATTTACCATAAAAGCCTCAATGTGATCCTTCTTTATAGCTGAGTAGTACTCCATTGCATAAAAGCACCACATCATTTTCATTCATCTCTTGGTTGATGGGCATTTGGGTTGTCTCCAAGACATAGCTATTACAAATTGTGTTGCTATAAACATGGGCACATATAAATCACTGTGTATGATGTTTTCTGTTCATCTGGGAATATTCCCAGAAGTGGAATAGCTGGTTCAAATGGGACTTCCATTTCAATTTCATTGAAGAGTTTGGGGAATATGGGAATTAAGTCTTCCTTGAATTTCTTGTAAAATTCTGCATCCATCAGGAATCCATCAGGACCTGAGGTTGGTAAGGTTAGAATTACATTTTCAAGCAGTTTTACATCTTCTTGATCCAGCTTTGGTAGTTCATATGTTTCTGGGAATCTTCCATTCCTTCTGTCTTATCAAACCTATGAGAATAAAGGTTTTCCAAGTACGTATTAATGATCTTTTGCATTGCCACATGGTCTGTAGTGAGTTTGCCCTTTTCATTTCTTACTGCTTGAATTTGATGATTTCCTTGCTTTTTGAAAATAGGGGCTTATCAATTTTGTTTACTCTTCCAAAAAACCAATTCTTTGATTCATTGATTCTTTGTCTTAGTTTCTTAGTCTCAATTGCATTAATTTCTCCTCTGATATTTATAATTTTCTTCCTTCTTTTGGTTTTGGACTTGACTTGCTCTTTTATTTCTAAATGTTCGAGGTGTAACATCAGGTTATTTGTTAGTATTCATTCTGTTTTCCTGATGTGGAAAGTCATCACAGTGAATTTCCCTCTGAGGACTGCTTTCATTGCGTCTCCCTGTTTCTTCTGTAAATAGTGTTTTGACATTATTTGTGTTACCACCTTCATTTTTGTTTATACCTGGCAATCTTATGTTATTTTTCTTTGATCATCTTGAAGCTATTAAATTGATATTTCCTATTTCTTGTTACTTGTAAAAGATCTTTCCTTTCTTATTCATTAGGTGCAATCTTGTCTTCAAGGTGTAACGTCTATCTTTTCTTTCATTGAAGTGGTTTTGTCAATTTTTGATGGAATTTTTGACTTCTATATATCTCTTTGAAACTATTTCATGCATTCTGTTTGTGTCTTATATTGCAAGTTTTCCATCTTTTTTCATTGTTCCTCTCATTTTTGAACTATGTATTCTTTAGATGTGTTCAGCATTTTTTCATTACATTTCTTTTATTACATTTACTTCTTCTTTTACCTGGGAGATTATTTCTGATCTGAGTTCTTTTATATCTTCCTGGAGTTGTTTCTTTACTTTAATTGCTATCATTTCAGTAGTTTCAGGTATACGGCTTACATTTTCTTCTATGTCCATGTCTCCTAAGCTTTGGCTGGAGGTTTGAGGTTGCACTTTGCTCTTTCATTTTGTTATTTTCCTATGTTCCCTTAGGGAAGCTGAAGGCAAGATCTCGGTTGTTTCTTGATAATATCTATCTCTACTGCAGGAAATTTCCCCCGTTAATTGGAATTCATTGGATGGGGCTTACCAGGTGGCTCCCAGCCATTTGGAATTGCTGAGCGGGGTCCTATCAATCTCCAAGTGATGTTCCAGGGCTTCTTTGTGGTATGGAAATTACTATGCCCACTTTGGGTTCTGAAGCAGACTGCAGGCAGCTGTGGGCCATCTGGAGTCGCAGGGAGGGCCCTTCTTGTGGGTTCTTCAATGAAGAAGACATTGAGAAAGGCCCTTCCAGTATCCAAGTGATGTTCAAAGGCTTCCCCCATGGGATAGAAATTGCTGCACACAATTTGGGCTTCCAAGGAAGAGCACACATGGCTGCAGGCCACTTGGGTTCACTGGGTGGGGCCCAAATAGGTATACAGATAAGTGAAGCATATCAAAACCTATTTAGCCATAACCCAAATAAATCTACACCTTGACAGATAATAATTAACATCCCAGAAATTCAACATAAGAACAAAGATGTTTGAGAGAAGTGACAGGCCTTTTTGGGCTAGTGACCCCTGAGTTTGGTAGTTGGGTGGGCCCCTACCAGGTTCTGCTTGACATACCCAGGCTGCATGGCTAAGTGGAGTTCACTGTGCAGGCCTTTATCTCATGCCAGTCAGTGCAAAAAGACTCTCCAGTGACTTGGGATTGCTGGGCAGGGCCCAAACAGGACCTGAGCCATTTGCCAAAGGTCCCCAGCTACTTGGAGATGCTGTGCAGGGCTCTGCCAGGTCCCAAGCAAGGTGCTGAGGCTGCACAGCTAGGAAGAATTCACTGTACAGGCTTTCAGCTCATGCCACTCAGTGCATGGAGGTTCCACAGCGCCTTGAGGTCATGGGGCATGGTCCAACCAGGACCTGAGGGACCTACCAGAATGTCTGTGGCTATTTGGGGATGTTGGATAGGGCTCTACCAGGTTCTGAGCAAGGTGTCGAAATGCCACAGCTAGATGATGTTTGCTGTGCAGGCCTGTGGCTCATGTCATTAAGGGCAGGTGATTCCCCAGCTACTTGGGGTTCCTGGGTGGTGACCAGCCAGGCCCTGAAGCACCTACTTGGATGTCCTCCACTGATTGGAGCACTGAGTGGGACCTTACCTGGTTCCCAGTGTGGTGCTGAGTTTGCACAACTGGGTGGGGTTCACTGTGCAGTCCTTTGGCTTGCACCACTGAGTATAAGTGAGTCCCCAGGTACTCAGTATCACTAGGCAGGGCCCAACCAGGCCCCGCAGAACCTACCCAAAGGTCCACAGTTGACTGGGGACACAGGGCAGGGTCGTAGCAGGTTCCAAGTGAGATGCCAAATTTGCATACCTGGATGGTGTTCGTTGTACAGGTCTTTGTTTAATGCTGCTGAGGGCAGTCAGTTACTCTGCTACTTGGGGTCCCTGGGTAGAGCCCAGTGGACACCTATCATATTTGTATTGTTTTGTTTGCATCATCATGACACTGTTGACTTGTTATTTAATTGGTTATTTTGAAGAGATATTTCATTTCATGATTACTAGGTATGATCCTGTCTTCAAGGTCTGAAACTATCTTCAGTTTTGTTCAAGTAGTTTACTATCTTTCAATTGATTTTTTTTAAATCTAAAACAAAACACCAGAAACTATACCTTTCTATGAGTCAGGAGCAGCTGTCATAGGAAATGAAAAGAGAGTGATGAAGCCACGCCACGCCTTTCTATGAACCAGGGGCAACTACTATGGGGAATAAGAGAATCAAGAAGCTAAATCATGCCTTACAAAGAGCCAACTGGTGTGTGGGCTGAGAGACAAGAAGAGCAACTTCCCCCACCACCCCTGTATGCAGTGGGCTGCTCCAGAGGAAGTGAGGCTGAGATGCAACAGAAATAAAATAAATAACTTAATGCTTTTATTGTTTGACTTTGCAGGCCTGAAGCTAGTATTCTGAGCATCTCTTGGAAGATAACAATATGTATAATAGCAACTGGGGGAGGAGTTCCTTTCATTTCCTTCTGTTTTGTTTGAAATCCATTGTTTTTTTCCATTTTGTTGTTTTGTTTTATTCCTGTATTTTGAAGATAACAATATATAATATAGCAACTATTGTTAAATCCCTATCATCTTATTTTGAAAACTTATATAGATATTGCTGTTCTTTGTTGTTTTTGTTGTCATTGTGCTTTTATTGTTGATTTTAAAATTTGTTTGCTTCTTGATTTTTCCTTTTTCTCTTTAAAATATAAATAGGATAACAAAAATGGAATAGAAAATTGTGATAGAAAATTTCAATTATTTTATTTTATTTTTTATTTAAAAAACAGATAAAAAGGGTGGAGGGACAATACACAATTTCAGAAAAATAAACAGTAAAAAATCACCAATCGATAAGTTGCATACCATTGTCTTAGAAATAGTTGCTCGAGTTACAAGATTAAAGCATACAAAGTGATAGACAAACAATGACACTGCAAACAGTTCTGCTCAATGATCCAATAAGAACTTAGTAATATGGTTATCAGTCCTACACACTTGTTTTCTATCTTAAAGCGGGTAAGATAAAACATAGCAAAACAGAACAAAACAGTTTATAAGAAAACAATTTAAAGAAACATAGATTTCAAAGCAAGTCCACTGGAGATCTTTACTCTCTGTGTTATTGTCTCTAGTTTTCTTCCAAATAATTGCCCCCATCTTCACACACATTGAATATTAATGGACATTATAGAACTAATCAGATCATTATAGGATGATGAAGGCTTTTCAGGTCTTCAAGACCTGATTTTGGGGAAGTCATTAATGTCTACCATAATGTTTCTCAGTCTCTTCGTAGTAACTGTCTTTTTCTTTACGTATGCTGAAATTGAACATAAGAGACTAGCGTAATATCACTCTGAACAGTGAATGATAGCTTTGCTAGATTTCATATCATAGCACTACAGAATTAGCACTGGGTTGCTTAGTGTCTCTTCTTCTTCAGAGCATCCGTTCATTACATCATGTATTATATAATCTGTTCCCATAAATAGTTTAGAAATTCTTCCCATGTGTGACTCTCTACATGTATATCTATCCTTTCTGTATTATAGGGAAAAACAGATCAAAACAAGACAACAAAATAAATTCCTAGAAAAACATGAAATGAAAAAGACATATAGGACCACAATATTAAGTCATCTACAGTAGTTACTGTGCTTTCTCTTGTTATTTTCAATAGAATTGTCCACATCATCAGATATAATATAACTGAACATAACACTATATAGCTATTTTATTAAAAACACAACTTTGAAGATATTGTAGGACTTGAAAGCAGGACTTAATAATCAAAACCAGAATGGATATCTTTTACATCTTGTCATTTTCAAAGTAGTTGTCTCTACTCCCAGACTTAATAATATCAAGGATACCATATTCAAATGAAATCAGTCAAGGCTAAACAGCAGTCTAGTGAACCAGCTTCAAATAAGATCAGTCATAGTAAGACAATGTAAGTAATACAGGGTTTCAGTTTAAGTTAATAGGAAATTAAGAATAGTTACCATGATATAACCTGCTATTTGGGGGTTTGCTGTCTGTGCCCAAAAATCTAATATGGGTAGACAGACCAGAACAAAATATAATCAAACTAAACAGAGTGATAAGACTAATGTGGCTTTTAAATCTTGATACACTACTAACAATGTCCTCTGCCTTCCTTTTGTAGACAATTGCTCCCATTTCCCTTTCTCAGGGTGCTTTGTATATTTTGGGTCCCACTAGCACTTTTAGTTTTTAGATTAGGGGGCCAACCTGTTATCTATCTGAGTGTTGCTAAACCTTTTTACTGCTGAGCTTGATCTTGAGCTGTACTCCTTTACTTACTAAAGTCACAAGGTTGTCCTTCCTTCTAGCTGTGTAGTTCTACACTGCCCAAAAGTGTCATAGCTTTCCAGTCTATCTGCAGCTGCTGGACAAATTGTCCCTATTTCTCTCTGGTTTCCTGTCATGTATAGCATTGTTTTCTCACTTACTTTTGTACTTTTTTTTTGGTATCAGGGATTGAACTCACGACCACGTGCTTACAAGTCAGGCACTTATGCTGCTGAGCTAAATCCCCAGCCTCTGTTTTCAATCTTTGACTCTCAGTTTATTAACCCTCTTTCAGGTTGAGTGTATCTCCTATTCAGAGCATCTCGATGGATCCTGCCACCTACTCTGCTCTGCCTGTTTTTTTTTTTTTTTTTTGTTAGTGTAGTAGGGCTATCTATATTAAAGATTATAGCTTACCATCTCTGCCTCATTTCTGCTACTTTATTCTTCTATCATTATTTGTCCACTTTACTCCTTCATTCCACTCTCTGCTCCATTCACTGAGGCCTCTCTGTCACTGTTGCTGGAACCCTGGCATTTTTTCCTCTCTCTCTCTGGAATGTCCTTCAGTATTTTTTGTAGGGTTGAGTTGGTGGTCATGAACTCCCACAGTTTCTCCTTGTCTTGGAAATATCTTATTTCTCCATTAATTGTGAGAGAGAGTTTTTCTGGGTACATCAGTCTTGGTTGGAGGTTATTTTATTTCAGGGCTTGGACTATTTCTCCCCAGGCTCTTCTTGATTTGAGAGTTTGTGTTGACAAGTCTGTCATTATTTTGATAATTTTTCCATTGTAGGTAATCTGCTTCTTTTCTCTGGCTGCTTTTAATATTCTGTTTTTGTGGCGGATTTCTGGAATCTTGATTATATTATATGTCTGGGTATAGATCTGTTTTAGTTGAAGGTGGCTGGAGTTCTGTATGCCTCTTTTATCTGGATATCATTTCTTTTTCCTATGCTTAGGAAGTTTTCCTTAATTATATCTGTGAATATTCTTTGTAGTTCATTTGTAGTTACTCTTGCTTCTTTGTTCACATTTTTTATTTTTAAGTTATAAATCCTCTTGTTGTCTTCCAGTCTTTGCACTGTTTCTTTCTGGTTCCTTGTTATTTTTTGGAGATCTTTTCTTTCATGTTTACACACCATAAATCTCTCTTCAAGTTTCAAAATGCTAACTTTAGTTTCTGTCAAGGCATTTTGCCCACTTTCAATGGAGTTTTTAGTTTCCTTGGTAGTGTCTTTGGATCTGTTTCATGTATTCTAGATTTTTTTTATATTCTTCATGAAAAGTTTCTCTTTCTTTTCTGAGTTCCTCCATTCTTCTACCTATGTTCTCTTGGGAGGAGCTTATCATTTCTTTAATTAATCTTTTTATATCTTGCCTCACTTGGATCAGAAGTACAGTTTTAAATTCGTCTATGAGGTCATGAAGGTATTTCTTTATGTCCGCTCAATCTGTATCTAATATTGCATGATTCACTGTTTTTCTTCTGTATTTATCTCTCCTGGGCTTATTTTTCAAGGGTCAGTGGCTAGAGGGTTTTTATTATTTCTATCTCTTGTCGTGCTTCTGGTTTCTTTCAAACACATGTGTCGGGGGGTCTGTGGCCCTCTCCGTATTGCTTAGGGTCTTTCCGAAGCATGATGACTGGGGTTTTGCTGCCCTCCCCAAATTGCTGTTACCTGAGATATCTTAAACTCCCTCCCAGGGGCTTGGGATGGTGCTGGGACACTCACCCCAGGCTGCCCAGTCTAGAGTTCAGAGCGCAGGCAGGCAGGCCCAATTCCCTGAAGCTGGTCAATCATGGCAGGAAATTGGAAAGTTCTGGTTCTATATTTTTGATTATTGTCTGAAGAGGTGCTTTTAGAAGCAGCTTCCCAGGGCTCTATTTGCAGTAGCAGTTCTGTGGGGCTCTGCTCGCATGGGCCTGGTGGCAGTGAAGATACACTCACCCACCTGGGGACCTTGGGGTGCTCCAGCAGCAGGGGCTTGCACAGCACCAGCACCATGGGCTTGGGTCCTTGCGTGAGTGGCAAGTGCCAAGGTGGGATGTGTCCCAGCAGGTCTAATTCTGTGCCTGTGATGCCACAACACACCTTTCTTCTCGCTGCATCCAGGACAGGGCCTGGATCCCAGCAGTTGGCAGATGCGGGGGTGGTGGAGGTGGCAGACATGGCTCCATGGGGCTCTGGTCGCACAGGCCTGGTGGTGGCAAAGACACACTCACCCCCCTGGGGAATTCAGGGGTGCTCTGGTGGTGGGGGCCTACTCAGCACCAGTGCCACGGGCACGGGTCCTCATGCGAGTGACAAGTGTGAAGGTGGGGGATGCATCTCAGCAGGGTGGTCCCAAACCTGTGGGTCCATAACCCACCCTCTTCCTCATGCCCTCCTGGACACTGCCCAGATCCGGGGAGGAGGCGGTGGTCGCAGGGACAGGGGCAGCCAGTGGGCATTGAGTCATTTCACTCCCCCAGCTTCTATTGGGCCCCTAGTGACAGAGTTGGAGGTGGTGGCTGGTGGTGGTGGCACAGGGGTGGCCTGTCTCACAAGTGGCCCAGAGGTGCTCAGGGCTGTAGTGGTGATGACAGGCAGGAGCGTATGTTTGATTCATTTTTCTCACCTTAGTTTTCTCTTGGGATGAGAGAATTTCTCTCCCTCTGTTTCAGGCTCCCCATGTTGTATTATGTTGAGTTCTAAGTTGACTATCTTATGGAGCCACTGTAGCCCTCTCTTATCTATCCACCATCTTAGCTCCACCCAGATACAAAATTTCAAAACTAAGTAATAGGAAGTTAATACTGGTTACCATACTGCATATTGTTTTCTTCAAAGCAGTTTTTCAGATTACAAGATTTAAGCATAAAAAATGATCAAATAATCAAACATGAAAACACAAACTATTCTTTTTGATCAATTAACAAAAAGTAGTACACTGATCATTTTTTTACCTTTCTTTTGTGTATTTTGGTTTTTCTTTACTTTTGAAAAGAAAAACCACTTCGTTTCCCTTTCATTGTCACAATATCTATGGTACATTTTGGTCTTATTTGCCGTTTTAGTTTCTTTACACTAGGGTGACACTACATTTTCCCTCAATGGAATTTTTGATTTCTTGGCTCTCTTTGAATCTGTTTAATGCCATCTATGTTTTGCTTATGTTGCCGGGTAAAAGTTTCCATAATTTTCCTGTGCTCCTGTATTTCATTTTATCTGTGTCTTCTCTAGATACACTAAGCAATTCCTTCATTATGGTTGTCAGATCTTTTTTTTTTTTTTTTACCTAAGAGATTGTTTCTGATCTGATTACCTCTATAGCCTCATGAATTTGTTCCTTTACCCCACTTACTATCATTTTAGGAATTTCATGTGAATGTCTTCCAGTGTCTTACATGTCAAACTCTCCTGTACTTGTTCTGAATGGGCTGGTGTTTGAGACTGCGTTTTGCTTTTTCATCTTGTCATTTTCACCTCTTGGTTCATATTTTAGTCTTTTTAATCTCAGTAGTCTCTCCTGTCCATCATGTGTGTCTTAATGAGGGCCTTATTGTGTGGCTGGCATTCACTCAGTCACAGGGTCTCACTGTGTAGGGAGGAACCAGTCACCTGAGTTCCTACTGTGGGGCCAGTTGGGTGAGTCTTCAATTCCTCCCAGGCAGACTAGCCCAGGAGAACTGATGTGAATCAATCCATGACTTATTGTCGCTGCTGCTTCAGACTTTTCCAGGATGCTAGATACACCTGTACATGATATGAACCCCAATTGGAGCTCTATTCTGTCACTGAGGGTCTTTCAGATCATAGAGACCTCTGGGTTGAGGGAGAGGTCACCAGTACTCTCCCAAGCCCTTAGAGGTCCTCTGGGTGGAAGGAGGAGTCTAGAATTTTCCTTTATGGATTTGTATATCTGGGGTTTTTTGTTATAAGCACACTCCTAGATGAGTGTCTTACATGTGCATAGGAAATACTCATTAACTATTTTTGAGTAAACGGAGGTGGAAGTCACGTCTGCTCCAGAGTGAAACTCTCAAATTTGTGATGGTTCAGTATAGTTTTCTGTAATGCTAAACCTTATTGTGTAAAGAAGGCAAATTCAGGAACCTTTTAAATTCTTTGACTTAACACATTCACACTCAGCTGCCATTTGAATCAGTCTGTCGTGCTTTTTATGGTGCCAAAGTGTTAAAATTCTCAGCTTCAAGATATATCTGCTGACACAAACCTGTCCAGCACTGGCAGCCATGAAGCACTGCACTAACACTGATGAGAAACAATACAGAGTGAAACATAAATTTAAGACTTATTTATTCACACAATGAGCAGTAAACCATATCTTCCAAAAGAATTCAGATGTCCAGATATCCTTACCTAAAACAAAAGAGGATTTGAAACTGAAGTAAATTGACGTTACAATTTTATCTTTTATTTATTTTTTTTTAATTTTTATTTAAGGAGAAAAGAAAAGAAAGAAAAAAAAACAGTGAAGGGGTACAAGTTATACAGATTTACAGAATAGAAAAATGCGCAGTAGGAAATCACTAGTTAATGGATTACATATTGCCATCTTAGAAATAATTGTTCAAGTCACAAAATTAAAGCTTGTAGAGTGGACATTCCACCAATGATACTGCAAACAGTTCTGTTCAATGATCCAATAAAACTCTGTGATATCATTTTCTATCTTATACTTTTAAATATACATGCAGTTATATAGTTTAGAGCACTTTCTTTTCCTCTCTTTTGTACAGTGACAATTTTATCTTTTAGATGTAACTTTAGCTATAGTGCTTATGTTCTTATAAGTACAACAAAGATCGGATGACATGAAAACACCTTCTTAGGATGCATACACATTCCAACCCAGTACCCTCTTCCTATATAAAAACTCCTATCTCCCAATCTGAATGTCATTCAGCTCTTAGAAACTTGCCGGATGTCAACCTTGACAGTGTACTCTGATCTGAATAACCCTGTCTTTTCTGTATTTTGTGACTTGAACTATTGTACTGCCCTCACCTGGCAGAGTATTATTCTTTTGATAAGTACTTTTCTCAGCCAAAGATGTTAGTGGTATGTAAGGAATATTTTTTCATCAGAAGTTAGTACCTTTCTGTATGTAACTCATTTAACTCAGTATCACCTGACTCCTTTCTGTTTCTTTTATCTCTATGTCCTACTCTCAACTGCAAAAGGTCTACATTTATATTCTCTATTCTCTATGCTTTACTATTTAAATTATTTATTCTTGAGTTTCTATAGTAAGAGAAACCACGTGCTGTCTAACAATTTATGCCTGGTTAATTTGACTTAGTATTATGGGCTCAAATTTCACCCATTTTCCTGCAATTACTCAAATTTATCTTTACTAATGGTTGAGGATTACTGTATTGCGTATATATTTTTCTTACTCCATTCGTCTATTGATGGGTATATACATTGCTCCCAAGATTCCATGTTATGTGTTGTGCTGCTACAAGGATGGATATCCTTAGGTTATGCTAATGTGAGGTCTTTAACCTTTGGGGGAAGTATCTATGAGGGAATTAACTGGATCAAATGGGATTACAAATTTTAGTGCTTTGAGGAATTGCCATACTGATTCCAGTAATTATAACTGTTTCCTCTCCCAGAAACTATTTAGAAGGTTTGCTATTTTTCCTCACAGTCTTAATAGGATTTGTTAACTTTTTTTTTTTTTTTGAGTTTTAGATGGTATTGACTTTTTGTGGAGTGAGATGAAATATCAGTGTTATTTACATATGTATTTCTGTGGTGGTAAAAATGAACATTTTCTTATGTTCTTAGTGACCATTTACTTTTGCTTCTGTGAGGTGTCTATTTCCATTTCCCCTTTTTATTGGTTTTTTTGTTTTGTTTTGTTTTGTTTTAGAGGGTAATAGGTCTTTGGTTTTTTATACATTCTAGATAACAGATACCTGTCCAAGAAGCAGCTGCAAAGGTTTTGCCCATTCTTTAGGCTGTACCTTTATTCTGTGGGTTTTTTCTTTGCTGTACAGAAGCTTTTTAAATTGAAACAATCCAATTTGTTATTTTATGTTATATCTCGTACAACTGGGGTTCTGTTCAGAGAGTCATTGCTTATGTTTTTGTCTTCACAAGCTTTACTTACTTTATCTTTTTGTAGGTTTTTCAGTTTTATTTAGGTCTTTGGTACATTTCAATTTTCTTTTACTGCATGATGAAGGTACAGGCTTCTTTTACAATTCATCTGTGAATATGCCTGGATCTGGACTTTGCTTTGTCAGCAAGTATTTAGTTATTAACTGATACTGGTTTATTTAGAATTTTTATGTCTAATGAAGCCAGCTTTGATAATTCACACATTTCTAGAAACCTACCCATTACTTGTGTGTTTTTCATAACATGAGAATAAACATTTTCAGTGTTGGCACTGATGATCTAAATTTTCACAGGATCTGCGGATGTATCCCTTTCCTTTCCAATTGCAAGAATTTGAGTTTTTCCTTTGCTTTTTTTTTTTTTTTTTTTTTGGATAAAGTTAGCTAGGGCTTATTAATTTTATTTTTTCTTTAAAGGAATCAATTATTCAGTTGATACTTTGTGTTGTTTTCTTAGTCTCAATTGTGTTAATCTCTGCTCTGATCTTTATAATATACTCTCTTCATTGGGCTTTAGGCTTGACTTGGTCTTCCTTTTAGAAGCCTGAGGTGCAGCATTAGGTTAATTACGTGAGTTTATTTCATTTTCTTGATATGATAATTGCATGCTATAAATTTCCCTCTGAGAACTGCCTTCATTGCATCCCACAGGTTTCTGTATTTTAGATTTGGATTTTTGATATATGTGCTCCTGAAGCGAGCACAATATTTGTATTTTTGTTTGATTGTAAATCTTGCTTAAATTCTTTTTAAATTTCATCTGTGTCCCTTTGGGTGTTTAGGAGGATATTATTTAATTTCCATGTGTTTATGTAACTTTCAGTTTTTTTCTCATTAATTTCCCATCCCATTGTAGTACGGTCAGAAAATATACATTGGATAACTGCAGTTCCATTGCATTTACTTAAGCATGGTCTACTGGCTAGTATCTGACCACTATATTTTAAATAATGTTCTATATGTAGCTGATAAGAATGTGTGTTTTGATGTTATTGGATGGAATACTCTGTACATGTCTACTACATCATTTGTTCACAAGGTCGGTTCAATTTTGTTATTTTTTTGCTGATTTCTTCTCTATTTGTTCTATTTCTTTGTGACACTCTTCCTGTGTTATAATTGTGCTATTGCTTAATTTTTCATGTCTATTAACATTTGTCTTACATAGTTGGGTGCTCCAATATTTGATGTATATATATTTATGATTGTTATCTCTTCCTCTTGAATTATTCCCTCAATAGGTATGTAGTGATCTTTATGTCTTTTGATCATTTTTGGTTTGAAGCTCACATTGTCTTCAAACAGAGCAGGTACCCCTGCTTTTGTTTTTTTGGTTCCTGTCACATGGAGTATTGCTTTCCATTCTTTGACATTCAGTCTATGAGTTAAATGTATTTACTGTACACAGCATATTCTTGGATTTGGTTTCTTGATCCACTCTGCCAGTCTGTTTATTTTGATTCTTGAATTGAGGCTATTTACATTAATTATATAACTGATGTGTATTGGCATGTCTTTTTCATGTTATTTTCTTGCTTTGGTTCCCTAGTTTCCTCCACTGTTTAATTGGTTGTCCTGTTTCATGGTTTCTTTCTATTGCTGTTCTTGGAATTGTAGTCATTTTTGTCTTTTTCTAAAACATCTTTGCATACCCTTTGTAGTTTTGGTTTGGTGGTCATACATTTCTTTAATTGTCCTTTGTCATGGAAGTGTATTATTTCTCCACTAATTTTGAAAGACAACTTTTCAGGATACATCAATCTGGGTTGGAAGTTGTTTTCTTTCATGGTTTGAGCTAAATCCCCAGCCCTTTTCTTTGCTTCTTTGTCTTGTCATTTTCCTGGATTCCTCTTTATGGGTGTGTTGCTGCATTCTGAGTGCTTTATGTTGTGGCTGCTCATCCCCTGGTTTAGGGGAATGGGCTAGGCACTCAAGTTCCTCTGAGTCAAGGCTCCCCCAATGGCCAAGAGGCAATGGGTGAGGCTTCTCCCCTCTTATTGCTCGCTGGGGCTCCCCTGATGGTGGTGGGGTGGTATGTGGGCACCATTGTTCACCCAATGGTGGTGGGCCAGGGGGAGGCCTTCTTCATTTCTGCTTGGTTCACTGAGACTTTTGCAAATCTGATGGGGCATTGGGCACCTTTTTTTTTTATATGGGCATTCAAAGCTATAAACTTTCCTTTTAGGACTGCTTTCATTGTGTCCTACATATTTTTGTATTTTGTAGTGGCAATGTCATTTGATTATAGGATCTGTTTAATTTTCTCTATTTCTTCTGTGGATTGTAGAATTTTCAAGACTATAGTTTTTACATAATTTGTATGGTTTCTTTTGCCACTGATATCTAGTTTCATACTCTGTGATCTGACAGTGTACAAGGCTTATTCTGATTCTTTTATATTCAAAGAAAGAGAAGAAGGGGCTGGGGATTTAGCTCAGCGGCATAAGCGCCTGCCTTGTAAACAGGCAGTCGTGAGTTCGGTCCCTGGTACCGATAAAAAGGAAAAAAGACAAAAAAAAAAAAAAAAGAAAGAAAGAAAGAAAAGATTGTTTGGTACTTGTTTCCCTGACAGGACTTGATTGCTGTCTGTTTTCATTTGAGGAGCTCAGGTTCTTTTTGTCAGTAGGGATGGTATGTTTCAGGGGAGCTCTGGTTTCACTTTGGTCTTGAGCATTGTTTCCTGGCTCCAGTGCAGGTCCCTTGGTCTTCTGGCACACATCCCTCTGCCTTTTGGTGCACATTTTCAGTCTTTCATGCAGATTTGTTAGTATTCTCTGCAGGACTCTTTGGCTTGACTCCTGTGGGACATTATCACAGGACTTAGGCTGTTGACTGGAGTTTTTCTATCTCTGGTGCATAGATCTTTTGCATTCCTCTACATTCAACTCAATCAGCAAATATCATAAGAAAATCATACACATTTATGTGTCCTGCTTTAAATCTGCTCCCTTGCAAACCTCTGACAGTATATAGTCTTGAATTGCTGAAGGTGTTCTTTTTCATGGAAGATAGACTCTATGATTTTAGTAAACAGTTATACCATTTTGTCATGAACAATGCAAAGAAGGAAGATAAAGATATCTATCTATCTATCTATCTATCTATCTATCTAATCTATCTATGTCTATTACATGGATTGGAAATCACAGAATTCAAAGGGAAACAGAGAAGTGGTGCCTTTTCCCCCTTTTTTGCAGCAGTCTTCCTCATTGCTTTTGGACATTGGTCTCCACTTCAGCCTTAGTCTGTGATAGAGCACAGACTCCTGGGGTTTTCAATGCACAGTCTTTGGCTGCTGATTGAGGCTCACACAAGTGACTCTACTGTGAGTGTACAGGCTTACAAGTGTGGGTACTCTGGATCTCCTGCATCACAAGCACACAGAGGGCCATGTTGGAATTTCCCAACTCTGATCCTGCAGATGGCCCTTGTGACTCTTCTACTTCTGATCTTGTAAATCAACATAATAAATGTGATGTAAATTATGTATGTTTTATATAGATTTTGTTTATTTAAAGAACTCTAATTAGTATAGCTACCAAAAGTATTATTGGCTTTGAGAAAACAAACAGTGTTGTTCTCTTCACAAATTTAATTTATTCCAAATTCTGCTCTTGAATAGAATTGATAGTGAATGGAATCCAATTTTCCCATAAGATTCAATAAAAAAGGTTAATCTGTTCTGGACCATATACATTTTTTAGTTAAAAAAAGAAACAATGTAAAGTAAAATATGAAGAGAGAAAACGCTACTCTTGCTTATCTCATAACTGGTCTGCCCATTCTTGTCATCTTCATTATTGCTCATCACCTTATGTTTACCATGATTCTTTCTTGGCACTTTCTTTGGAAATGTGCTGGATTGAATAATGCCATATGATTGTTTATTACTAAAATGTGCATGCATGCACACACACACACACACACACTTTTTACAGCAGGTATACACAGGTCTGTATGGCCACCATCTACACTGAAGTAAGTCACAAACATGTGTCAGAGCAGAGAAGCTATCTGCATTTATGTTTGTGTGGACAAGATAGCCATGATGCCATTTGTCACCCGGTGAAAAATTTGTGAAAGGAAGCAAAATTTTGCCAAATCTGAAGCAACTGTTTACAAACAAAAGCATTGGTGAACCAAGGTACTACTCTGAAAAGAAATGAAAGAGACTGGAGCCATTTTTACAGGTTGTGACTCAAAAATACTTTGCATTCTAATTTTCTATTAATAAGTTTGTATGTTGCTGCTTGCTTTCTGTGTATAATTTCATCAGTTTGTATTCAGTTAGTACTCTAAAATAGTAGGATTTTGTTTTATATAGAACAGTAAGTCAGTATGTTTTCATTCTTACAGTGGGATCATGAGACCTGGCCTCAATGCCATTCTGGGACCAACAGGTTCGGGCAAATCTTTGTGAGTATAACAGAAAATATGGGTCAGCCTTGTTTATACAGTTTATATAGTTTATACAGTTACCTTTATTTTAACAGGGATTGGTTCAGTATTTGTCATGCTTGTCTAGCCCTAGGTATTATATATAATGTTCTATTAGACAAGCTTGTGAAAGACTGCAAAATCTTATTGGTCATGTTTACTACTAGGACACTATAAAGTAATGGGTTTTCAGCAGCCAATATTACGAACCAATGGAGTGTGAAATAACTGAATAATATTTGAAATGGGAAGATACATTAGACGTTTTATGTACTGTCAAGAGGCTTACATAAAACAGTGCAGTGGCTGGGTTGAAATTTCCAACTTCTCAAACAAGGAGGATAACTGGTGGGAGGTCTGTGCCAGATAAACCAATGATAATGTATTTTTATTTTGGGAAGCTCTCATGTAGCATAAAATAAATGTACTTATTTAGTGAATGTGGAATTTCTTGACTAGTTGTTTTTCTGACTTGAACAGAAATGTGAGAGATGTGACCTGTGTTTTAGTGTTAGAAACCTCAAACATGTATTATTATTTTACAGGTTGTTAGGTATCTTAGCTGCAAGAAAAAATCCAGAAAAATTCTCTGGAGATGTTGGGATAAATGGAGAACCCTATCCTGCCAATTTCAGATGTTGTTCAGGTTATGTGGCACAAGTAAGTATTACTGAGTTTGCATTTTAGATTTTTGTCACTTTTATAAGGGAAAGTGCCTTGGCATCTCTCTTCCAGATTATAAAGCATATAGAATAAAGTTCCTTTACATCATGTTTTAATAATTGTCCATTAGAATTATTGTGGTAGTAAATGAAAATGCAGAGTGGATATGGACTATGATTTTTGTAGGACAATGGCATCAGTTGTAGATTGTGTATGCAGTCCAACAGGGTCTATTGTTGTGTTTTTCTCTCTTTCCCTCTTCTCCGAAGCTGTCTTTAACAAATCATTGTAGAGAAAAGCCTGAAAGTGTTTGCTAGTAGTCATCATGAGATAGAATAAAATATATTGAAAGTGGGTCAAAAGAAGACACAGAAATTGATTTTTAAAATTATGCTTAAAAAAATAAAATTATACTGTAAGTAAAACTGAAGAAAGAGAAGCTATTTTTTCCCTGTTTCTGGAGGCCACCCCGGCTTGTGACACCGCCTCTTCTTTTTACTGAAATGGTGTTAAGTTCCTAGAGGTTCTTTTACAATAGCTTATAAATTGCAGTGCAATGGATGTGTCCTTTTCACCTGCAAGTTGCCTTTCCTCCAGCCCAAAAACAACAACTTTGGCAATAGGCTGTCTCCACTTCAAACACACGCACACTACCCTTATGGACAATACAAATGTACATTCATTGTAGGTCACCTGCCTTAAAGATAGGTCTTTAAATGTGCCTTCCTCCAGGTCACTTCATTAAGCACATGCAGCCCATAAATTGATCTGGCCCATAATCTGTCATAAACCATATTTGTACCTCTTTCTTATAGGTACTAAACATTGTTTTCCTGCAAGGTAGTCAACAAAAACTACAGATGTATTTTAAGGGGGTAAGATAACATAATTGCCTGTGGTCTCCTTGGATGTGCAAACATGGATTGAAAAATTATACCAGTGGGTTCTGCAGGTTTCTGTATATATATTTACTGTAATTTATAGAATTGACTGATCACCAGTAGCTAGAGTTTTCCTTTGGGTATGTGATATGCTTGCATTAAGTTACATGTTCTAGAGAGGTGGATGAGTTTAGAAAAGGTTCAATTTGTTTCACTAAAATTTGTCTTAAAATTTGTCACTATTTGTCTTAAGGATGATGTCATGATGGACACTCTGACAGTGAGAGAAAACTTACACTTCTCAGCAGCTCTTCGGCTTCCAACAACCATGACGAATCATGAAAAAAATGAGAAGATTAATGAGGTCATTAAAGACTTAGGTCTGAATAAAGTGGCAGACTCCAAGGTAAAGTGATTAAAGCTGGTATAATCATAACCACATAATATGACTTCTCTCCTGTGAAATATTTGACCTTACTCAATAGTGATCTATGTTTGCGGGAGAGTGGCTCTTCCTACAATGAGGAGTAAAGTGTCTAGTAACATCTCAAGGAGATTTATATTAAGCTGGAAAAGATGATTTAAGAATGGTTGAATACTGGGAGTGGAACAATCTCATGTTCTCCTTTTACTCTTACAAAGGTAACTGTTATGGCACTGCTCCGCTGCTGGTAGGAGTGTAGACCAGTGCAGCCACTGTGGAAATCACTATGGAGATTTCTCAGAAGACTAGGTTTGGAAATTCCATTCAATCCAGCTATTCTCCTCCTGGGTATTTCCCAGAAAAACTGAAAAGGTCATGTCACAGTGATATATTTGTACCCATGTTCATAACAGCACAATTTATAAGAGCTAAATATTGGAAACAACCAAAAGGCCCATCAACTGCAGAGGGGATGAAAAAGATATGGTATTTTATACACTGGAATATTACTCAGCTACAAAAAGGATGATCTTAAGGCCTTCATAGGAAAATGGAGGCAACTTGAGACTATCCTCATAAGTGAAATAAATAAGAATAATATTTATAAAGATCACATTGTGTCTCTAGTGTAAAAAGTAATAAGAACTGTAGGAGAAATCAAACTCAAAATGTGAAATTGCTATAGTGAAAAAAGAGAGGAAAGGAAAGTACTCTAAAATATATAACTGCATGTATGTTTTTTTTAATTTTATTTAAAAGGAAAAAGAGAAAAACACAGAACAAAACAAAGTGGTGTAAGGGTACATGTAATACAGAACTACAAAAAAAAAAAGACAGTAAGAAATCACCAGTTAATAGATTACATATTATCATCTTAGAAATAGTCTGTAAGATAGACAACCATATTACTTAGTATTTGTTGGGTCATTGAACAGAACTGTTCGCAGTCTCACTGCTTGAATGTCCACTTTGTGTGCTTTAATTTTGTAACTTAAGCAACTATTTCTAAGATGACAGTATGCAAATTATTAACTAGTAATGTCTTACTGGTTTTTTTTAATTCTGTATTATTTCTACTCTTTTTTCTGTTTTGCTTTTTCTTCTCTTTAAATAAAAATTTTGAAAAAATAACCATTATGGGAACTGTTCCTTAATTTATTTAATATCAGGTTACTTGTGTGCACTAAATGTTCTTGGTGCAGAGCATGCCAAAATTAAATAGCAGAATTTCTTTTTTTCCTGTTAGAGGTTAACAGTAAAATAACACATCAAAGATATCAAGAAAGACAAAAGAGAAGCACAGGAAAGGGTGGTCATGATGGTTATGAGGGCAGACTTGAGTGGCAAGAGGGTAAGATAAGACCTCAAGACGGTGGCAAGTGAGCTGTAAGAAGGGGACTGAGACCAGGTTGAAACCCTCAGAGAGAGAGATCTGGTTGAAGAAATAGCAAGTGTCCCTGTGGCGAAGCCAGAGCCTGCTGCATGTGAGATATCAAAGAGACCCAAGGAATAGAACCTAGTGAATAAGAGGAGTAGAGATTGGTTAAGGTACTGTTGTAGCAAAATGCAGCAGAGTTGATTGCTTAACAATAGAATTTAATTATCTACTAGAAAAAGGAGCTTCAGTTCTTTTTTTTTTATTTAAGAGGAAAAAGAGAAAAACACAAAACAAAACAAAGCGGTGTAAGGGTACACGTAATACAGAACTACAAAAAAAAAAAAAACATAACAGTAAGAAATCACCTGTTAGTAGATTACATATTATCATCTTGAAAATAGTTGCTCAAATCACAGTATCAAAGAATACAAGGTGGACATTCAAACAGGGAGACTGCAAACAGCTGTGTTCAATGATCCAAAAACATTGATATAGTCAGCTATTTAACACCCCTAAACAAACTTGCTGTTATATCCGTTAGAGCTCTTTTTCCGAAAAAGGAGCTTATTCATTAAGTCCATACTCATTCACATGCCCCAAATTGTCTCCAAATGTCTTTTGCAGTTTAACTGTTAATAGTATCCCACTGAGAGCCAGGAATAGCATGTCTTTGGAGACTCTTAGTTACAGTTTCATACTTCCCATCTTCCCCAAAACTTTCTACTCTTGTCATTAGCCAAAGTGGTACTCACTGGTTGAAAAGAATGAGACAACTACACTTTGAAATACCCCACCTTCTACATTTGTCTGAGAAGATCCATAAAGATCCTCTGATGACTTACCATGTAGGCAGTTTCTGTTGGGAAGGGGTTATGAAAATTAAAAAGATGCTAATATAGTCTGATTGAAGGTGAATTGTCCTGGCTCCACATTCACTCTCTTCTTGTAACTTCATTTGGAGACTTTTGCTGGAAAGGGTAAAGAGGTATGTTGGCAAAGACAAATTCTATAGGTATTTTCTCTTATGTTCTCATGTTCTTACCTCGTTCACTCATTTGTGATATTGGGAATACAACCCAGGACCTTCACTCTGAGATGCGTCCCCATCCACTTTGTAATTATCTTTTTATTTTCATACAAGGTCTCACTAAGTTGCTAGACTTGGGCTTGAACTTGTTGCCATCCCATTTAAGCCTCCCAGAGTGTACAATTACAGGAATATGCCACAATATCTGGCTTTTCTCACCTGTTTTATACACTGATGCCTCTATGTTATATCATTACACTTATTATTCTAATTTACCACTTTAAAAATTAATATTTGACTTCATAATTTATCTATAAAACTATAAAGACTATGAGATCTCAGCTATTTAGCAATTCTTATCTTAGGCTGAGTTTACTCATCTCATAAAACGGAACCCTCTTCCATCTCTTTTTATCTCTTCAGAATAGTGAGAATAATAAGATATAGTGTCTTTTGCAGGACTGGCACAAAGCTTTTTTACCAAATGATAGTGACTTTGGTCATGCCTGCTGCTAATATTTTGTTTAAGGTTGGAACTGAACAAATCCATGGTGTGTCCAGGTCAGAGAGAAAAAAGACCAGTATCGCCATGGAGTTAGTCACTGATCCTTCCATTTTGTTCCTGGATGAGCCCACAGATGCTTTAGACTCGAGCACAGCACATGCTGTCCTTTTACTCCTGAAAAGGTAACTGCTATGAGACCTGTTCTTTTATTTATTTAGTATGTAATTATTTCTGTGCATAAGATGTTCTTGGTGCAGACGATGCAAAAGTGAAGTAGCAGAATTTTACTTCCTTGTTGGAGAGAAACAGTCAAATAACACATCAGAACTACAAAGAAAGATGAATGAGAAGCACAGAAAGTGCTGGCCATGGTGATTGTGAGGGTTGATTTGAATAGCAGCAGTCAGAGAGGACTTCAAGACCGTTGCATGTGAGCTGTAAGCAGAGTGGTGGGTGAGACCAGGCTGGATCTGGCAAGAGAGCTTTGTTGAAGAAACAGTCAATGTCTCTGTGATCAAGCCAGAGCCTGCCCCATGTGGGACTTCTGAGGCCTGAGGGACAGAACCCAGTGAATAAGGGGAATGGCAGTTTACTTACTGTTGTAACAAAATGCCACAGAGTTGATGGCTTACTTATAGAAATTAATTTTCTTACAGCTCTGGAGGTTGGAAATCTTGTCCGTAGCATTGTGCTTCTGACTCTAATGTCATTGCCTGGAGATGCCTATCCTCTCCCTCTGTGTGTCTGACTGTGTCCTTATCCTCTTAACTGGACCCTATTCACACACTCAGTGACCTGGTTTAGCTCCAACTGCCTGAAGAGCACAAAGTTATCATTACTTCTAGACCCATAGTAAACAAATCCTAGAAATACACACTTATTGAGTGTGTTAATACATCTATATGTGAATTATGGAAGTATACTGATGATAAATACATTTTACATATTGATGTTTTCTGCATGAAAATAGGTTTGTGCATATATTTATACCATTTGTTTGTATGTGTTATTTAGTAAGGTTGTTTTCTCAAGGTGGAATAATTTGTAATAATCTTGAAGTGTAAGAAAGTTTAAGATTTATCATGTGATTATTGGTTTAATATTTAGTTCATATATACAGAAGTGAGTGTAATTTTGAATACTTGAGGTGGTTGCTAGCTATCTAGACTCCCTATACATAACACAGGGTTCTAATTCAATGTCTGAAGAGACTTCTCAAGGACCATTTTTATAATGCTCCTAATGGATTCTATATCATTAATGCACCATCCTTTAGGAAGCTCTTGCCTGTTTAGTAAAAGCATTAAAGTTAGATGAATTTGCAATATGAGACTCAATAAGATATTTAGAGACAAGAAGTTGAATTGGGATCAAATGGCATAATATGCGGAATAAAGTATTTTATCAGAGACTGCCATGGTCAAAAGTATAATTATTGGTTGTTTTCACCTTTGCCATAGGTTGTCTAGGCGGGGACGGACAATCATCTTTTCCATTTGTCAACCTCGGAATTCCATCGTCCATATGTTTGATAGTCTCACCTTATTGGCTGCAGGAAAGCTAATATTCCATGGCCCTGCACAGATGGCTGTAGAGCACTTCGCATCAGCAGGTAAGGTTGAGTTCTGTATGCCGTAGTGCTTCAGGCATGGAATCCTGGAGGTGAACAGAGGAGGATTCAGGAGTCCTGTTTGATCTTCCATAAACAAATTTTGGGTTTTACCACTTTAAAACATTTTTGGACATTTTGGCACCAGAATTTTCTTCATTTTGCAACACTTGTTTGTTGTTTAGGTCCATTTCTTGTCATATTTGAGTATGTATATAAGTGTGTGTCTGTCTGAATTTGTTTCCTGGGTCTATGTTTGTGTTGCTTCTCTGTTGTGATGACATTTTTGAGAGGTTAGTATACATTGTGTTGGGCTCACAATCAGTTATTATGTCACTGTAAATTCCTTGAGGGTGGGGGAATGATTAAGGATTGACAGAATAGCTTGCATATTGAACTGTATTCCTAAACATTTTAAAGTTTTTGTTTCAAGATGGTGTATCTTATAACTCACTAAGCTACCCAGCCTTGGCTCAAACTTATCTTTCTCCTACATCCTTAATCTCTCTTTGATGTGGTAACATTTCTGCATGCTTCTTTCTAACAGAGATTGAGTTAGGTGATTTTGTTTTCAAAGGTGCTTTCCCTCTTGGTTCATTTATGATATTTTCATATGATTAGGGATGCTCTCCCAAATCTACATGCAATTTTAAGTATTTACTTGCCTCCTGTCTTAATGTGACTTTGTTTAATCTGTTTCATTTAAAAATAAATCAGCATACTGTATATGAAACTGTAGTCCATGGAGTTGAAGTTAGCTTTCAGATTTCAGGCCAACTTGAGATGATTGCACCAAAAGAAGTTGAGATCTGAGTTCAGGTGTGCTGGGTTGGTCACATTCTCTGCAGAATGCTGTTCTGAGCATTTCTTGTCTATTTGGAGTGAATGATAGCATCACAAATAAAAATTAGACCTCCTCATTTAGTTGGTGAGGAGCTCATCATTATTGGCATGTGTACTGCTGTTTCAGTATTCCTTAGGGGAATTCAGAGAGCATATCAACTCTGGCACTTGCAGTTTTTCTTTCTGTACATGATACAGAGAGTCCCTGGAACATCACCATATGAGGGAAAAGATAAATGAGTTAGGAGAGAAAAGATGAGGAAAGAGGAGATGGTTTTAGATTCCATATTCATATGCTTCACCTCACATACCCTCTGATATGAATGGTTTTTATTTTCAAGGTCATCAGCTTTGTCTTCTCGGGTTGCCTTCTTTGCTCCTTAGGTTATAACTGTGAGCCCTGCACCAACCCTGCAGATTTCTTTCTGGATGTCATCAATGGAGTCTCCACTGCTTTGGAATCAGATAGAGAGGAGGAAGACCATACATGTATGTATGACTGTAAGAGTCACAGAATTTTTAATTTTAGTGGCGGAGATTTAGCAGTGTGATATCTCATTTGAAGAAGGCTTTGCGATTTCATGTGAATGAAGCCTCTTTCTCCTTCTATCTTTTATTTCTTTCTCTTTCTTTCTTTCTTTCTTTCTTCCTTTCTTTCTTTCTTTTTTCTTTCTTTCTTTCTGAGTTTGAATTGAACATAGGCCCTATTGGTGCTAGGAAAATCTTTTATCCCCAATCTATGGTCTTGTAAAGAATTTTGTTTTGAGCCAGGACTCAGGCTGGTTTCCAATTTGCTGTGCTCTTGTCTCAGTCTCCCTCATTACCAGGATGTCAGTGCATATCACAATACCTAGATTAAAGCAGTGTTCTGATAGCAGTCAAGAAGTAGCATATTTTCCTTGAATTCTGTTTGTGGTTTGGATTTAATTTTATAAATGAGCATCTATAAAGTCCTATCACTTCTAGAAGAATTTGCTTTAAAATAAATATGCTTATTCTTTTTTATGGAAAAGATATTGTAATCACTTAGCTGCTAGGATTAAGGTTGGTTAGGGTGAAGGTTAGGGTTCGGGTTAGGGTTAACTCTAACATTCTTAATTCTCAGTGAAATGCAAGGATCTGAGTTTCATGTTAACAATCATATATGTCTGTGCACCAGTGTGTATAGTGTTAGAATGGGAGAAGGTCAGCTAATTTGTTGCACCCGTGAGTTTATAGAACTAGTAAAATGTGATTTTTTAAGCATGTATAGCCATGGAAGCTATTAGTGTTTTATCTTTAAACTGTAGACTTGAAGTATGTTATAAGCAAGAGTCCTTGAAATATATTCAATCATTTTTTGTCTGTAATACTGTTTCTTCTTTGTCCATCTTTGTTATAAAGGTGAGAAGATTGAAGAGTTTTTTTTGAGTGATGATCCAGTCATAGAAAATTTAGCTGAGTTCTATGCCAACTCTTCCTTCTCCAGAGATACAAAAGCTGAACTAGATCAACTCTCAGATGGTCAGAAGAAGAGGATTTCAGCCTTCAAGGAGTTCACCTATGCCACCTCCTTTTGGCACCAACTCAGATGGATTAGCTGGCGCTCACTTAAAAACTTCCTGGGTGATCGCCAGACCTCTATAATCCAGGTAACCTGGAAGACGCTTTTCATTGTGTTGTGAAAGAGTTATGGGAAAGCAATTTGTTTCTAATTTAGTTGTTCATCTCCCACTCACCCTTCCATGCATTTGTCATTCCTACTCCATCTAGGATATGGAAACATTCAATAGGACAGAGAGCACACTTAAGTTTTAATTCTTCAAAATATTTCTTAGAATGCCTCAGAATATTTCTTAGCAACAGTGATAGATAACTTAAGTAAAATTCAACTTTGCTTCAAAATATATAAATTAAAGAAAATATCACTTAGTTTCTGTGTTTCTAACAGATGTCCACTTTCCTTCATTGATTCACTGCAGAAAATCACTACAAGGTCATATGCTACACTTTGGGAACTCTAATAAAATAGTGAACACAATAAAAAATGTTTGATACAAATTATTTTCTTATATAATCATAAAAATTATAATTGAATAAAAGTAAAGAAAGCATGTCTATTTTATTTTCACATAATTTTTAAGACGCTCAATTTTGCTGATTATTCCTTGTTGTTGTTTTTCATAACAATCATTGATTTCCTATTAAGTGTTAATGATTACATATTTTGGCATTAAAGAAATACTAGAGTATACTTAACATGTGCAATATGATTTTCATATTTGACTATTATTTTCATCCACCAGAAAGCCAATATTATTAGTGGTCATTCTAACAGTTGCACCAAAAGTTTCTGGGTTTTGCAATTTTGCATTCCTCTAAAAACATTGTTATTTTTGTGTCTTATCAGAAAATAGTAATTTTTTCTTTAAGAATAGATTTGATATATAACTGTATGTATGTTTAAGTGTATAAGTAGATAACCATATTCGTTAGTTTTTGTTGGATCATTGAACAAAACGGTTTGCAGTCTTATTGTTTGATTGCCCACTTTCTGTACTTTCATTTTCTGACTTGAACAGCTATTTCTAAGATGATAATATGTGATTTATCACCTAGTGATATTTTAGTGCAATTTTTTTGAAATTTTGTATTATTTTTACCTCTTTTCTGCTTTGATTTTTTCTCTTTAAATAAAAAAAGAATAGATTTGATATCATTTGAAAATAAGTTTGGTGAGGTATATATATCAACCTGGTTAGAAACCAGGATGGTAAAGATGATTTAATATACTGATTCATTTTTTAAGCTATATTTTTGATTGAACCATGTCTGGAGTATATAGTGGTCACCTTACTTGTAGAAAGTTGTAACATGCACACAGCACAACACAATGCAGTTCACTTTTTTACTTACTCTGCCACCCTGCTACTGTCTTTCTTTTTCCTAACATTCTTTCCATTTGAGAAATATCTATCTCTCCACTTCCTATTATCTATTTTTTATTTTCTCCTTATGCATATTTTGGGGTTATCCAAAAGAAAAATCATTCAATATTTAAGTCAATGTGTCTGATTTATTTTTTTCAATACTATGATCTCAAATGGACTCAGTGTCTTATACATGACTCTTATAAGACCCGATGTCTTATAAATGACTCTTTATGGTAGGGTAGTACTCTATAGTATATAAATATCACATTTTCTTTATCCATTCATCTGTTGCTGACCACTCCTAAGATATAAAAATATGAATTGTGCTTCTGTAAACATTGAGTGTGCATGCATCACTGTCATATGATGTTTTCACTACTTTTAGAAACTCTCAGAGACTTTTTGCATGGGATTTTTTCTTTCTTGCTGAAAAAGTGGTTTGTATATATCTGATCCCCCAAGAGAAAACACAGTAGCTCTGGGCTGTGCCTGACTGGAACACACTTACTTACATACAGTAGGAGTGTATGTGGTTAGGTGCTAGGCCTCCATGTCCTTCAAAGTTCAGGTGCATTTTCACCCTCTGTGGTGCACCAACAGGCTCATTTCCACAGAAGAATCCTAGCAAGGTTCAGAGAAGCATCAGTATTTAGAATAAGTGTAGAACCAAGTATTTCCTTGAGCTTCACAATTACTGTTCAGGTTTAGAAATACTGGAATAATAACGCAGTATGAAACCTTTTTTTGTATAGGATCAGATAGTAAATATGTTGAACTTTTCAGGTCCTATATGGTCTTTTGCTCAGATCATGAATCTTGCTATTTTATTGTGGATACAGTCTTAACTAATATGTAAGAAAATGAACATGACTCTGTATTGATAAAATTTTATTCATAGATATCAAATTTTCATTTCATATGTATTTGATATTATAAGAAACATTACTTTTGGTCTCCTTCCTCTATTGTTAAAATTGCTGAAAGCTATTTTTGTCTTACTCCTTAGCACAAATTGATGTCTGGCCTTCTAATCTCTGGGCCATTATTACAGACCTTGGGATAGCTTCTTTAACTTCATCTTCTTTTTTATTTGCATCATTTTTGTATATGGAGCTGTTGAATTATTTAAGACTTCTTATGTCAAATCTTATATCTATTTTCCTACAGATTTTTTTCTTTGAACTTGTTGTGTGTTTCGGTGTCTCAGCATTGGTTATTTACTAATAGTTGTATTTGGAAAATCTTGCCACATATTGGTTATTTGTATAAGGAAAGTATAATTCATTTAATGTGCCAAGGTTATTTCTGATCAAATCAACTTGGCAGATATAACACCTGATCAAATGAAGAATCCTTTCTATTAGCATATTAAACATGTGACTCTGGATTCATTCTATTAGAGACAACCTTAAACACCCCTCAGAACACCCTCAGAAATATTGGCTAAATATCTGTGAACGGTAACATATTTGGAGAATTATTTTTAATCACTTTTCAGCTACTTTTTATCAAAGGATAAAAGCCACGTCAGATTAATTTGACAAGGGTTGTACCAATGTAGGGGATTGCTGATAGGAGGTTTGTGATTATGGTGGCACCTCAGAATGATATTTGTCCCCGGGATACCTCAGTGTATCCTATGAAAGCAGTGGCCATGATTGTAAATATGAGCAGGACTCTGATGTTTCAAGTTTTTGGAAATGTGCAGGATCCATAGTGGAGGTAGAGGAAAATGAAAAATGTTGATGCTCCATTGACATGCAGGTATCAGATCAGTCAGCCATAGTTGATATCTCAGCAGATGTGAGTGATGGATGAGAATGTTGTGGCTGTGTGTATAGTACAGTGTATTGCTACAAATGGTCCTGTGATAATTTTTAACCCTAGGCAGATTCTAAGCGGGAGCCAAAATTTCATCATGCCGAGATGCTAGATGGAGCTGGGAGGTTGATAAATGAATGACGGATGATTTTGACTAGTGAGTGTGATTTTTGTATGTGGGTCATTAGCTTTGTTTCTATAGTTCAGTTACACAGTGGTTTTTCATGCCACTGGTCATGGTAAAATTCCATGTAGGAATTATGACTTTAAACACTATACACATTCTTAGTGTCTTGTTTATCATAGGCTTTATATGCCTATCAGCAAAACCCTCTTCCATTTTATGGCGGCCTAATATTGATTGTTAGCGATCGTATTAGATGTATACTCATTGTAAGTCAAGGTGGGTAATTTTTAGGACTCATAATATTTTTAATCCGTCTAGAAGGAATAATAGCTGTATTTGGTTACACAACAGCTTTAGCTACAGAATGGAACCTAGAGACGTGAATGTCTAGCATAATTATTTGAAGCACTTTGTTATTAAGATTAATTGTAGAGTTTTTAGTATTGTATTGATGAGCTAGTAATGATCAAGTAGAGATTTTAATTGATTGCTACAGTATATGAGAAAAAATTATTTATGATTGTGAAAATGCAGCAGGTTTTGTTAGTGAGGACCCTGAAGATGTAGCTACTATTTATAGCTACAATTGTTGATTAATGTTGTAGCTGGTTGATCTATGTTTGTAGGTATTTTTATTGCTATTGAAATTACCTGAGGTAATTAAATAACTATAATAGTTACCAGAGTAAGAAAAGAAAGGTAATAGACTCTAATAAAGCCTGTTTGATTTGATAAACTAATGGATGCAGAAATTTGTATGCTGTAAATGTTTCTTGGAGTTGTTTTTTAAACCAAATTCAGTCAATTATTACTGGTGCTAAGTTTTGTCTTAGAAGATTTACAAGAAGTGATTGGTGCGCGAACATCGGGAAGAAGCATAATATATTAGAAAAGTTGGATGGCTTTGCTCAATTAATTATTTTATTCAACAGACCAGATGCCCAATGCTCATACCAGTGTTATTTCTTTTATTGTGCAATGTTCAGTTTGCCTGAAATTTTCTCTCATGACAGAATGAATAACAATTTGTACCTTATAAAAAGCATGAAAAGCAGGACTTTATCATAAAATGTATTGTTTTCTCAATATATCTAAAAACTGACCAAAATAATTCAAGAATTTTAAAACCTGTATGACTCATCCTATTGATTATAGTGATATTTTGGTTATATCATGGTTTAGATCTCATGTCTTTTCAGAGTCCCCTGCATGCAGAAGTAGAGAGTTTCAAAAGTGATTGGATGATGAGATTTAGGAAATGATTTCACGATATAGCTCACTTGATGCTGGGAGATCTGGACTGATCACCAGTGAATCACTGGGGTCATGACCTGGAAGAATGTGTCTCACTCTCTGTTGCTTCTGTTCTCTCTCTCTCTGCTTCCTGTCCACCATAACATGAGCATTTTTCTTCTACTTGGGCCATTTCTCCACATTCTGCCTTAGAGACAGCTAACTGGACTTAAACCTCTGAAAATCAAGAGTAAAAATTAACCTGTTTTCCTTAAGTTGTAGGTTTTGGGTACTGTTTTCCAATGATGAGAAAGTAACTAAGACTTGGGATAAGGTATCATGTTTGAAAAACAAACACAAAGGATGTGGAGTGTTTAGTTTTATGAATATCATAAAATGTTTTACTGTGCTATTGCCCAGTGGGCATGCTGCATGTTGATAGAACCATCAGCATTTATCTTGGAAAACTGCTCTAAAATGAAGATGAGTATATTCTGAGTATAGTGAAAATATGCCAGGATAACTGAATTGCTCTCATATTACTATTTGATTAACAAGGGTATTTTTAAAGGTTATCTCATAAGTGGTGCATTTAAATGATGTTCTTCATAGACTATTGTTTTAACAGGCTAATCCTACAGATCATTATTCTGTTATACTTCTATATCTTTCTTCATTCCAAACACATTTTTAAAATTAATTACTTCATGTCTTCTTCCTGCTCTACTATTGAAATTTTTCAGTTAAGACATTTCCAAGATACATGGTAGGACATTTTTATTTTTAGATGATCATTTCTCATATGTTTATATGTAATCCACTAGTAACTAATTAGAATTCCCCCATTACATTATGTCAAAAAGTAGTGGTGAAGCCAAAACTAATTGCTGGTGCTGCAGAAATTTTTATCCTAAAAACAAAGGAGATATTTGTGTAGTACCCCTGGGAGCAATCTACCTAGTTTATGTAAATGAAGGATGCAAGTACTGGCAGCCCAGGTGGCCTTATGGACCGCAGGGCTCACAGGCTAAGATTGATGGAAAAGCATTGACAGACACAGGTAAAGGCAGATCTTTAGTCTTCCTAGGGAAAGTTGGCAGAAAGATTTGCTTAACGTGAATTATCTTTTTTTATAGAGTCAACGACTTCTTAGAGATTGGATAACTGGCATAAATTTCATTCCTGACTCCTTATTATGAAAAATGCCAATGTGCACTTTAAACTAAGGATCAATCCTGGGTTCTTGTAAATGCTGAGCAAGCACTTTACCTTTGAGCTAATTCATAGCTCTAAAATGTCATTTGAATTCATCTCAGTTTCACTTTAGTTTCTTGTTGTGTAAAACTGTTCATGTCCACAGGCACAGAGACTGACATTGACATGTCAGTTCAAGACACGACTCATAGTCATGTAGACTCTATTTAATTTCCACAAAGACTCCTCCAGGTGCCTGTGTTGTTCTTTTATGCTTCGTAAGATTCATGAGTACAGCACCTGAGCTGTGTCCTGATCTAATAGTGTGTGGCGGAACACTGGGAAGAACTTTAACTGTTCTGGTCATCTCCTCTGTTGTCCTGTTAGCTTCCGAAACAACTCATACATTTTCAGTTTAGTGTAGGGAAGAGTCTAACAGAGTGTACTTTATACTCTCCAAGGATTGTTGGCCAGCACATTAAGAGTGTTAAATTCAGTGCAGACATCTGTGTCTAGTCTGTATATCTATCTATATTTATTTCTATAAATATCCTTATCTATATGTGCCTACATTTACATATACACATATATATGTATGTATATCTCTATGAGTCTAGTAAAGTATACTTTATATTCTCTGTGGAACGTTGGCCAGCACAATTAAAGTCTTTGTTTATTTCATCTATCCCCAGTAAATAATGTGTAAAAATTTTACTTGTAATTGAAACTCTTTCCTTTTTTTTTTTTTTTCTTTTTCTGTTTGGAAAGCTCATTATAACATTTATAGAGGGATTGCTTATGGGTGCCTTTTACCTTGGGATAAAAAATGATTGTGCTGAAGTTCAGAATAGGTAAGTAATTTTGCCTCTTGATTTTGTGAAATAATGTCACTTTGTTCAAGCTTATAGATATCTGTTCAGAATTTTAGTGTAGGACAAGTATATGTCTTTGTTTTATTGTGGTGAGATGAGTTGATGCATGAAAAATGAGTAAAAAGGCTTACTTTTTGTCACACCTGTATATATGTAGTATTATACTGTACATAACTCAAAATTTCAGTTTTAACTATTTTAAGTGTACAGTAGCATCAAGTACATTCATTTTGTACTGGCATCACCGCCATCCCATTCTACAAATGTTTTTTTTCCAATAAAATCTCCATGTCCAGGAGAACACTAATTACTTGTTTGTCTTTCCAAATGCCTGATTTGTAGAATTCTTTCTGCTCTATGAATTTTACTACTCCAAGAACCTGATATATTGAGTTTTTGCACTCGTGTGTATGAGTGTGTCTTATTTCTTATTACGTCTTATTTCCCTAAGCATATTATCCTTAAGGTTGACCTAAGTTTTAACTTGCCTTTAAATTTTGTTTCTTCCTTAGACTCAATAATATTCCGTTGTGTTAGGAAGAAATTTAGCCAGTAGTAGGTCAAGAAACAGGTGACGGGTGTCTATATGAAAATCAAAGAAAACGTGATGTTGTTTTTCCTTTGCTTTCTTAATAGTTATCTATACGTAAAATCCATAAAAGCTTGTGGTTTAAACTTTAGCTCACATGAATATAATATCCTGTGAGCCTACTGATCGTTCCAAGTACTGGGCAATGTCCAGACCACTGGTGAAAATTTGGAAAGACCTCAGGTCCTCTAAGCACACAGAAAACATATATATAGGAGGTACACCAAAATCTAGAAGCTCAACATTTTCTTTGTAAAAAACACACAGTATCCTCAGACAAAGGAACAGATATTTCCTGTAGTTCTTAGTTTTAGGTCATGGACAGGATTTGACTAGTTTGCTTCTTTGCCCTTTTGACATCTCATCTTTATTTTTATCAGAATAGTTTTACATCTTATCTTTCCCTTTGATCAGTTCATGTTATGTTATTTTTGGAAAAGTCTTGGTACAAAAGTGACCTAAGTGTGTTTAAATAACTGAGAAGTTTTCATTTGTCCTCTATCCTACAGGTCATGGATGCTTTATATGTTGACAGTCTCCCATTGTGTTAGCTATTTGTCTGCAGTACAGCTCTTTTTGGGGGAGAAGAAGCTTTTGATGTGAGTAGGGATGTATTTTGGGATGAGTCATTGAGGATTTCTGGCAAAATGACTGCATCTAGAATGTGGCTAATAATGTCATTCTGAGGACTGTTAATGTTTTCTAAATTTTCCTTATTTAATTGTTCTCAATTATAAATTATAAATATTGGTCACTTATGAAATTTTAAAATTTATGGAGGGCATCAACACTTATTGAGATAATGTAGCCAAGGACATGGGAAAAATGGCACAGTTATGGTGCCAGATACCAAGTTAAGGAGTTGGGAGTTTAAATTTTATTCAGTAAATGCCAATGATGTGCAGGAAGCAGTGATAAAAGGCCTAAAGAGTCTTTGGTTAGTTTTGAGGAATGGATGAGAATAAATGGTGGGTCTAACACCAAACTGCAGTTGGAAGTTAAAGGTGACAAAGAATGTGAGCAAGTTCAACTCTTGCTCCCTTGTTTGGAGAAGAGACGAGAACTAAACTTTATAGCAAGAAGAAGGATGATTTTGTTTGTTCTGTTTTTTCAGAGATGGAGGAAATTTGCCCATAGTTACTTGCCAAAAATAGGAAACATCAAAAAGGGAAGGAATGAAGATAGTAGTGGAAGAGCTTAGAATTATGAGGGAAAGATGTCAGGAAGAGGAAAGTTTAGGACGTGTTAGCTGATGGAACTCTGTAGATTACAGGTGTAATCACTAAAATAAGTCTTTTATTTAAATATAAGAGTAGCTGTAGAAATAACTTAGCTGCATTGGGGCTCTTCAAGAATAATAATGGACCTTCATAATCAGAAGGCAGAAAGAGCCCTCACCCCCATTCAGATTAACGCTTGAAGTTCTGCTCTTTACAGAGAAGCAGCGTCAGGGGAGAAGTGTAGTCTTTGAGAACAGTGTGGAAGACAAGAGTGATCTGTAATGAGAAAGGCCACAGTGAGAGCCTCCTGTGTCAGAGGTGCTGGCATCTGAGAGCATGAAGAGTTAGTATGGAGGATGTGGGATGCTCTCATATTATAAATGAAGCAGAAGAAAACTGTAGAGAAAGAATCTTTTCTACTAGTTTATGCCTTATTAACTTGTCAAGGATGTGTAATATGTGTTTTTCATCTATAGGCATGAGTATATGAGTGGATACTATGGAGTGCCATCTTACTTCCTTGGAAAACTTTTAAGTGATTTGCTTCCCAGAAGGTTGTTGCAAAGTTTTATGTACACTTGCATACTATACTTCATTATAGGTAAGTAACAAGACAAGGAGGCTGTGTCTTTAGTCTTGAATGTGAGGTAAAGCTGATTTCTCTTTGTCTTTAGAGTTATGATTCTCAAAACTGCAGATCATGCCCAAAACAAGGGAACCCTGTAACCATCAAACATGCACACTCTAAAATACCTATGCAGTGCGGATTTTTTTCACAAGACTTTTTCCAACTGAAAGTTTGAAACTGTTTGTCAAAATATATTTTATTAAGATACACACTTATTGTGTGTTATACTCAAATATGGAAATGATTTGTAAGATTTTTTTAGTCTATCTTGCACAAATTGGACTGTTTTGCATGACTATTTGTATTTTCTAAATCTTTCAGCATATATATCTAAAAAAATAAAATTTAGATAGGAACTTAATAATTTTTTTATCTTAAAAAGAAAACAACCACAATGAAAAAGAATGAAAACAACCATACAGAATTTCAAAACAAATAGGATATTAACACTAGTTAATATATAGCATATTGTTATCTTCAGAGTAGTTGTTCAGATAAGATTTAGACATAAAAATTATCAAACTAACAATGAAAGCACAAACTGTTCTTTTTGATGAAATAATAGAGATGAATAGCATAGATATCTATCTTGTCCACACACACACACACAATCTTTTCCCTTCTTTCTTTCCTCCTTTACCTGAACCCAGTTGTTCTGTCTTTTCAAATGCTTTCTTTCTCTTTCATTTTCACAAAAATTATTGATCTTATTTACTCTTTCAGGGTTTTACGCAAGGGAAACAAAATTATATTTACATCTGTGAGTCTGATTTATTTCACTTATGTGTATGACCTCAAGACACCTCTGTCTTTAAACCTCTATCTATAATCTATGTATGTATCTTTCTATCATCTATCATATTACGTAAACTGAATTATAAATATATGTACATACACAAATATATATATAAATAAAAAGAGAGACATTAAAAATTTCCATAAATGCACATGCTCTTTCTCTCACTGTTCAATGAGAGACAGAAGATGACTTTGGGATTTATTTATTAGTAGAAATACTTATTTCATGGTTGTAGAAAGATTTATTTGTGTATTTATGGTTCACCACTGACTCACTGCACACACACACATGCACATAAACACACTAGAAATACTTATTTTATAACACAATAAGTAATATAACCACTAACAAGGCTGAAGACTTTCATTATATTAATAGAAGATATGTCATAAAAGTTAGGAATATCATGCAGATATTTTGAGTACTGACTGGTATTACTGTACCTGTTTTCAATCTTCAGACTGTTGAACCTATAACAAGAAGTCATTATTGTTTACAAAGTAGTTTGTGAAGCTTAAGCTCCCCATTCTCTATTGAAGAGGTGTGGAGTGCCTTGCTATTCTTTGGTGGAGATTTAAAACTACTCTGAGCATATAAATCTGACCCCAGTTTCTATACTCATTTCTACTGTGGAAATGTCTGCTTAAGTGAACATGTCACTGATGAGTTTCCTGTGAGAGAGGACAGCAGAATTCTAACTGGTTGTGTTGGCTCTAACACTTCATCTGGGGAATCAGCAGTTGCTCCTAAGTTCATGTACTCAGTCATTGGTGTTATATGGAAAAGTGCTTTTGGAGTAAGTTTGAAATAAATCTGTGATAAGTTTTTACATTTCCTTGCAGGAGATAATAAAATTGATGAACTAGGGTACCTGTTTATTGGTTACTTTTTGCCTTCTGATATTAATTTCTCACAATGTTGTAATGCTATTTTCACACTAAACCATCACAAATATAAAAAGCATGCAACTAGACTAACACCTTCTTTTCTTTCCAAGGATTGAAACCAACAGTGGAGGCTTTCTTCATTATGGTGCTTACCCTTTTGATGGCGGCTTGTTCAGTTGATTCTGTCACACTGGCCATGACTGTAGGTCAGAACATGCCCATACTAACATTTCTTATAAGCACCTACTTTTGGTTTACGCTGGTGAGTAGGAACTGCGCATGTTTCAAAACAGATTTTTCCATGTTCCTTCCTACACATTCACCCATCACATAAATCTTTCTTTGAGGATACTGTACATGTATTTAAATAATTTTAGGAAGTCATATGTCAAAATAAAATATATAATGGAATGTCAGGTTTCCCCAGTACTCATATACAAACTTGCCTTGCATAAATGTAATTACTATAGCTTAATTAACAGGTCCTTATTGACTGGTTTTTTAAAGGACAGTTCTTGGACATATTATGATACCTTCATAAATATGAACCTGAAAAAAGAATAATGGTTGGCAATTCCATTCATAAAAATGCCAGAATTTCTGCTTTCCTTCATGTAAGCATTAGAGAAATTGTGATTGTTAGCTACAACAGAAGTGGTTTTTGTTTGGATTTACTCCTCTCGTTTTTAAAAGTTAATTTATAAGACAAGTTAGTGGTTTGTAACATGGGAAGTCCATTTGATTGCATCATTGTTTTGAAAAAGATTCTTTTAAAACTTTAGGAAAGTTAAAACTTTACTGCCCAGGGTGACTTTCTACAAGTCTACTCCAGGATTGGGCCATGGTAAGTACACAATAAACTTTTAGTCTCCAGTGTGGACATTGCCACTTTATAGAGAAGAGGAGGCAACTTTGATAGTAGCACCAACAATCACACATGGTAGCTCTCAAGTACACAAGAGGGTCAGTTACCTGGGTACCAGTACACTGCCAGCAACACATTAGATCTCTTTGGATCACTAACGAGTGCACTTTTCAATGAAGAGTCTCCATCTTAATTGTGTTTTGGCAATTCCAAAAATGTTCAGACTCTGTCCAACAACGTTAGGAATATTCATAAAGGTACAAGTAGAAACCTTCCTGACGAGTCATACTTGTTATTCATGGGACCCCAGAAATAACTAACCATTTGCAACCCTCACACAATAGAGAGACAAAACTAAAATGAGAAAACAAGGTAATGAGATCTCTGCATAAATACACAACTCTATAAAAGATAACTTCATAGTTAAGGAAGTAGTGGAAATTCCAGGTAAAGAATTTTTTTAAAAACCTGATGATTAAAATGGTTAAACAGATCAATAAAGATAAGCAGATGAATAAATTAAAACTAAATTGATCAATGAGGTAAAGTAAATATGCAATGCAATTAAATTAATTAAAGATTGTAGTGTGGAGTCTTAATGACTATTTTAGTAAAGAAAGAATTTCTAAAAAAGAACCAAGTAGAAACTCTAAAGTGAAAATCTCAAAAAAAAAAAAAAAAAAGTTTAAAGAACCATTGAAATATAGGCAATAGACAAAGTAAATCAGAAGATAAAATATCTGGTGGCAAAATAGGATAGGAATGGTAGAAAACACAGAAAGAATAGACAAAATGGGAATGAATAACACTGATCTAATTATGTAGGCATTCCTGCATAAATGTAAAGAATGAACTTAAAGTCTACTGGCCTAGAAGAAGGTGCTGAAGTAAAGGATACTGCATTAAAAATATCTGTTCAATGAAATTACAGCAGAAAATTGTCTAAAATTTGGAGATGAGAGAAATATGTAGGTAAAGGGAGGCACTGAGAACCACACACAGAAACAACCAGAAAAGAACATCAACACAGCGTGCTATCATCAAAGTGCCTGAAGTCCAGAACAAAGAAACAAGAATAAAACTGTTAAGAGAAGTGTCAAATTACTTGTAAGGCCAAATCTATCAAAACAGCAGATTTCTCACAAGAGAATTTAAGGTAGAGGAAGAAAATTGGAATGAATTTTTTCAAAACCTGAAAGAATCTAGTTGCTAACCCAGATTGATGCATTCTGCAAAATCAAATGAAAACCAGACCTTCCATGATAAACATAAGCTAGACCAAATTCTTATCCACCAAACTAGCTTTGCTGGAAATTCTTAAGGGAATCCTAAATACAAACCCAGAACACAATAATTGAGAGAGAAAAGAGAAGAAGAAAGCTCAATGAAAGTACTGATGAAAGAATAAAAATTAGAAAGAATCAAGTGTAAGACAAAAAAAAATGACAGGAATGTGTACACTGATTTCAATAGTACCATTTTCTTTTTTTTTAAATTTTATTTAAAAGGAAAAAGAGAAAAAACAAAACAAAACAAAGTGGTGTAAGGGTACAAGTAATACAGAGCTACAAAAAAAAAGCAGTAAGAAATCACCAGTTAATAGATTACATATTATCATCTTAGAGATAGTTGCTCAAATCACAGTATCAAAGCATACAAAGTGGACATTCAAACAGTGAGACTGCAAACAATTGTGTTCAATGATCCAACCAAAAACATTAATATGGTCAACTATTTAACACCCCTAAACACTCTTGCTATTGTATCCTTTAGAGCCCTTTTTTCCCCTCTCTTTTTTACAACAAAATTTACACATTTTGGGTTTTATTACTCCTTAGTTCTTATTACATTTGGGGGGGGGGAGAGAATAAAGTCAAATATGGCAAAACAAAGCTGTCAGTCAAAACCAAGGATAGACATAGTACATGATGTAAAATAGAGTACAAGGTTATCAACAATGGTTATCAACAATGTCTCTTGTTTCCTTAAAAAGAATTGTCTTTCTCATTAGATATTATAAAGTTGAACAAAACAGTAGAGAACAAGACCAATAAAACTTAAGCATTGTAAACATTACAGGACTTCCAAAGGAGACAATAGTCAAACCAGAATGGGCATCTTAGTGAATCTTATTGCCTTCAAAGTAGTTGCCTATACCCTCAAACTTGATACTAGTCATACAGAATGGAACAGAGTCTAATCAGTCCAAACAAGATAGTGGGAGTATTACAGGACTTCAAAACAAGTTAATAGGAAATCAAAAAAAAGTTACTATTATATATCCTGCTAATTTTTTAAATTTTTCCCCTTAATTAAAAAAAAATAAAAAATAACTAAATAATTTTTTTAATGAATAAGGGAGAGATTGAGATAAAACAGGACATAACAATATAACAATACAGGTCAAAGCATGACTGTTTCAGCAACCTAGTGCTTCACCACCAAATAACCCGACTTAAAAGTAGTTACCATAGTGTCTGTCTTTTTCCTTGAAATATTTGAATAAAACTTCATATACTATAGCTTCAAATATTTCCATATCAAGAAGCCCAGAATAAAGCCTTTCCAATTAATAAGTGAAAACTTTATGAGGCTTCAAGACCACATAATGGGGAATCATGATTACCACATTTTTTTTATATATTTGAATCATTACTTACATTAGGGAAACTATTCAGTATTCACACATGCGAGATTGATTTATTTCATTTATGAGTATGATCTCAAGCTGTGCCCATTTATTGATAAATATCTCAATGTGATTCTTCTTTATAGCTGAATAATACTCCATTGTATAGAAATACCACTACTTTTTTATCCATTCCTCAGTTGATGGACACTTGGGTTGTTTCCAAGATCTGGCGATTACAAATTGTGATGCTATAAACATAGGTGCACATATATCACTGTGGTATGATGCTTTCAATTCTTCTGGGAATATGCCTAGAAGTGGAATAGCTGGAATAAGTGAGACTTCCAATCCCAGCTTTTTGAGAAATCTCCAGATTGACCTCCACAAAGGCTGCACCAGTCTACACTCCCACCAACAGTGTAGGAGAGTTCCTTTTTCCCCACAGCCTCTCCAGCATTTGTTGTTGTTGGTTTTCTTGATCCTGGCCATTCTTTCAGGAGTGAGATGGTATCTCAGTGTGGTTTTAATTTGCATTTCTCTAATGACCAATGATGATGAACATTTTTTCATGTATTTATTTGCCATTTGCATTTCTTCATCTGAGAAGTGCGTGTTCATCTCACATGCCCATTTTTGGATTGGATCTTTGAATTTTGGGGGTCTGAGTTTTTTTTTAATTCTTTATATGTTTTAGACAAGAGTCCCTTGTCTGAAAGAGAGTTCACTAAAATCTTTTCCCAGTTTGTGGGTTTTCTTTTCACTATGCTGGAGATTTCTTTTGACATGCAATGTTAAAAATTCTAATTCTTTAGTTAAAGAAGAGATTGTAAACCTGAATCAAAACACATTGTCCATCCAAAGTTGCCTACAAGAAATACACCTGTAGAGATTTCCTATAAAAAAGGGAAAGCATGGGAAATGAATTCTAGAGACAGGGCCCTAAAAGAAGCAGGGGCAGCTACATGCATGTCTGACAAGGTAGATGTTAAACCAAAAGGGGTCAGAAAAGAAAGCACAAAATACTAATAAGGGAAACAACATATCAGGAAGATATAACAATCAAAATATGAACACAGCAAGAATCTGGCACTATCAGACATAAAATGTTAGAGGTGCAGATTTCAGTACTACTATCACAAATAGGTGAACCAGAAAACCAGCAGCAACAAAACATCAAAAATAAAATATATTGTAAATCAAATGGACCTAACCATTTTGTTTTTATCCAACATCAATAGAATACACTCTCTTTCAACATGCTCCATAACATTCTCAGAACAGACCACATTTTAGATCATAGAATAGCAAAAAGCTTGATACATTTGAAATAATTTCAGGCATCCCATAATATCATCATGAAATAAAACAGGGAATCAACAGCAAATCAACAACCTCAGAGACAAAATATATAGAAATGGAATAACACAAGCATAAGAAATAGAGTAATAATCCCTTAAATGATCATTAGATCATTGAAGAAATCTAGAGAAATTTAAGTTCCTCATAGAAAATTATTTTGGAAATACTATATATGGGAGTCTGTGAAAGTTTTAGAAGAAATGTTTACATGTGTACCTACATTAGAAAAACAGAACAAGGACATATAAATAACATAATTATGCATCTCAAGTTTCTAGAAAAGAAGGAATAAGTCAGATATCAATACAGTAGACGAAACCAACTTTTAAGGATTGTAGAAGAAATTAATGGAATTGAAACTTAAAATGTACAAAAATCTGAAATCCAGAGATTTATTTCTTTGAAATGGTAAACAAGATTGATAAACCTTTTGTAAAAATTACCAAAAGAATGAGAAGCCTAAATTAAGGAAACTAAAAATAAAAACTTGAAATCACATCTGACATGATTGAAATCTAAAGGATCATCAGAAGCAATTTTCAAAATTTATACACCAACAGATGGAGAATCTGGAAAAAATGATTATATCCTTAGACACATATGAAGTACATACGTTGAGCCAAGAATATATGCAAAATCTAAGCATATCAACAAGTGATTAAGCTTGAAGTAGTATTAAAAAATTCCAATCAGGAAAAGCTTAGGACCAGATGGGTTTGTAGCTAAATAATACCAAAATTTATCAATGAATTAACACCAACACTTCTCCCAAATTTTCCATATAATAGAAAGAAAGTGTTTTCTCTCATATTCATTCTATGAAAGGAGCATTATCCTAATACAAAGACGAGATAATAACTTCATGAAAATGAAGGAAACTACAGAGCAATATCCTTCATGAACATGATGCAAAAATACTCAAGTAGGTCCTCACTGTCAGAATTTAAGAGCATATTAAATAAATCATCCATCAAAGACAAGTTAATATCCCAGGAAAGCAAGAATTGTTTTACATGCAGAATTGAGTAAATATAATGCTTCATACAGATAGAATCCAAAATAAAAATCATATGATCATTTTAATACACACTGTAAAAACCTTTGACAAAATCCAGTACTCATTCATTTACCTTGAAAAACACTGCAAATGGGTATGAAATACCTTATCTCAGAATGACAAAAGTGTTATATGACACACCCACAGCTAAAAGAATTTCCCCAACACTTTTGAAGAATACTATAGTATGTATTCCCATAGCTGCCATTCAGTATAGAGCTTGAAATCAGTTAAGAGACAGAAAAAGAATATGAATAGGAAAATGAAGTAGAAACTTTGCTTTTTGCAGATGATGATTCTCCACATGCAGTGTCCAAAAACTCCACCAGATGTCTTTTAGATCTGATAAATAAGTTGGGCAAAGTAATTGGATACAAAATCAACATTCAAAACTAAATTTGTGTTCTTCTACATCAATGATGAACCCACTGAGAAAGAAATCAGATAAACAATTCTTCAAGAAAGTTTTGCAAAATTAAATGCATAGAAATTAACAAAAGAGGTGAAAATCTGTGGTGAAAATTACAGTGCTTGAAAATAAGAAATTAAAGAGGACGATATACAACGGAGAGACTTCCTGTGTTCTTGGAATATGTGAAAACTATTAAAATGGCTGTAAAGTAGGTTTATATATTCAATGCATCCCCCCAACGAAATATTAATATTCTTCAACAAACTAGGAAAAGCCATTGTAAATTTCATTTCAAAGAAAAAGAATGAGAACAGCTAAAGCAGTCCTGAGCCAAAGCAATAACACTGCAGGCATCATTATATCAGACTTTAAAGTATACTAGAACGTGGAATTTGAAAAAATAGTGCTGACACCAAATTCAAACGCAGATCAATAGAAAAAGACACAGAAACAAACATGCACACCTACACCCACGGATGCAGAGGAGAAGAAAATTGTGTATATTGTTACTGGGAAGTTAAACCACTACAACCTTTATGGAAATAACTATGAAGATTCCTCAAAAGTTTAAACCAATGATGGTGAGACTTTTAGAGATGATCGCCCAAAGGCAACCCCAAACACACTTATTTAGCAACAAGGGCCAATACTACAATTGAATTCTCCTTTTTTTTTTTTTTTTTTTTTTTTTTTTGTCTTTTTCTTTTTTATCGGTACCAGGGATCGAACCCAAGACTGCCTGCTTGCAAGGCAGGCGCTTATGCTGCTGAGCTAAATCCCCAGCCCCTACAATTGAATTCTACTACTGAAAATTTAGTTTAGAAAAAAAAAACAACTTATACATTAACACCTTTTTCCTTAAAAGAAAAACAAAGGACACATTGTTCCATAAATTTATCACCACTGAAATCTTAAACCATTTGAAATAACATTAAAAATAACTATATAATTTGGGTATATTCCAGAGAGAATCATGGACTGCGTACTACAGAGATACATGCATAAACTGTGTTTGTATGTGGAATTCACAGTTGCTAAGCAATGACATACCCATTAACAGATTAATGGATAAAGAAAATGTGACATATCTATCTATCTATCATCTATATGTGTGTGTGTGTATATACACACACACACACACACACACACACACACACACACACCATGGAATATTCCTAAGCCTTAAAGAAGCATGAAATCAAGTCATTTGAAGGAAAATGGCTAGAACTAGAAATTATCATGTTAAATCAAATTAATTAAATGTTATGTGTTTTTTATTCTGTGAATAACATAAAATACATAAACTAATAAGAAAATAATTAAAATAAAGCAGAGAACAGGAAACCATGGAGAATACTTCTGATATGGAATAAGAGCCAAGCTTGATGGAGCAGAAGAGAAAGGAATTGAAATTGATTAGATATGTTAATCATGTACCAACTTTCCAAAGTGACCTGCACCATCATGTAATATTAACAGGCACTAATACAAGACAATTTTAAAATACCAGAAAATTTGTAAGTGAACAGAACTCTGTCACTTTCTTTCTGAGTTTGTAACAATCTCATACATCAATATATCTGCTTACATTTTTTAAATTATGGCCTGGTTCTAGTCTTCCATATATCTAAATTTTGCACAAACATAGGTGAGTTATGAGAATAATGCAATGTTTTCTCATATAACATCAATTAAGCAGAAATACTTTGCCTCTTAAAACACAGATCCTTCCTGCTACAGAAGAAGTACATGTCTCCAAATAATACATAATTACACTAAGTCAGTGGTGGTGACCCTGTGGCAGCATGGCACAGATGGCTGTTGGTTACCCTTGAAAGCTCTGAAGAGTTTGCCATTACTGCCATAAGCTCCTGACAAAATCTTTTGCTTATGCTTTTGAATTTGTCAACTATTAATGTAGATATCATTAGAAATGTATTATGCTTTGTCAACAGAAAGCAAATCTCAATGAATAAAAATGTTTCACTGATTTACTTGAGGCTTGTACAAATTATTATGTAAAGATACCTATAGAGCTTTGAAGACAGTCATAATAGCATGAAGTCTAAACATGGGCACACTCAATAGCAGCATTGACATTTTGCATATCCCACTAGAACTTGTCGCAGGTAGAGAAAATTTTATGTGAACCTCACAGTGCCACTTGTACCTCTTGAACTATCCAGGCATCACTCTTGCTGTATTGCATTTGCATCAGTTTAAATGGACACATTGACCACAGTATCTGGTGTATTTCACATTATGGTGTTTATCACTTCTTGATTTGGGGTTACGGTAAACCTGTTTCTGACACAAAGTCACAAAAACAAAGTTCAAAACTTTGTAACACACTGTTTTTGTAAGCAAATAGAATGGGTTATTTGATACTTAGGATTGTTCTGGTCTGATCCAGAATTGGTTTTTATAAGAGATGGGTGTGGTATACTTTGAATACTCAGTGGATTGGTCCATAAAGTTCTTTAGTTCCATACTGAGAGATTTAAGTAATCTTGGCTCTAAAACATATAAAATAAAAATTATGTCCATAATGAATAAATGCTTTATTCCTTTCTTGTCATTATTCTCTAAATAATATTGCAGACCCAGTTTTCATGTATTAGTCTGAAGACTGTAGAATTGTTGAGAAAGACATTTTCTAGAATTCCTCCTGAAGTTTCTGAACCTGTTGTAATTCATAGTTTTTTATTTTTTTGCAGAGATTTTGGCTTGTGACTGGTTTTTTTGAAACCAATGAATCTTGGGTCTCTTGGCTTCAATACATCAATGTCCCATATTATGGCATGATGGTAATTGTGCTTGTCTATCTTTATGACTGGGTTCCTGGGCTGGAGAAAACCATAAATAAGCTCCCATCATCCTGTTTTCCTGAGCACTGATCTAAGAAGCTTTGGAGGAGAAATTCTTATTAGCAGTGATTAGCACAAGTTCAGGGAGTCACCAGGGGTTTTTGCAGTCTCTCCACTCTGTTAGAGGCAGAAGGTGAGGTGAATCTGATGGTAAGGGAAAAGTTGACCTATAGATGAAAACATATTGCTATTTCCATTCCGTGAGGAAATGAAGGTGGCAGGAGACTGCATGGTTTGCATCTCAACAAGGAACAAGAACAGTGATCATGTAATGTTCATAGGCACGTTTGCTTTAGTATACTAATCAATCGCAAAGAAAATTGTTTCTTCTTAAATTGTAATGTAATATAAACAAATACTAATAAAGAGAATGTAAAAAGATATTCTTTTTACTTCTAGAAAAAAGTAAAACAAAATAACTAGAGAATAACAACAGATAATGCACTGGGTATCCTAATCTTAGAAAAATAGCCAAAACGTCACTCAGAGTAAAATTCATAGAAAAAAAAAGATTCTTACAAAGAAGAAATCAGTAGCAAAAAGCACAAAACTTCCTTTTTAACAAACAAAAGGAAACTGCTCATATAAGAGTGTTTCCACTCCCATAATTACAACTGGTTTTCAAAAAACAACAAAAATTGTTGCCATAAATCAATACTGTTCATTGAACATCACTGTTAACAAATTTAGTAATTTTGAGGTTATAATTCAACAAAAGAGAAGGAAAGAGCTACAATCTGAGCTAATCTATCCAGTGTTCTCCTTGGCAACCTGAAAATCAATACTTCAACTGCTATTCCACTTCACTGCCAAGAAAAATAAGCCTAGTTGCTTTGCTCTGACAAGGACCGGGAATCTGAAACTTGGTGTGTTTTCAGAAAGAAAAATGGAAAATTGAACTAAAATTTCTTAGAAAATTTCTAAAATTTAAAAACTTTTACTTTGCTCTAATTTCCATTGTGTTTTAGGCTTTGCAGCACAATGAATTTTGGGGGCAAAACTTCTGTGTAGGACACAGTGAAACCAGGATCAGTGGCTGTTCCAACTACGTAATGTAAGTCAGTGTTCAGTGTCATAATAGATTCGCTTCCTTATTTGATGCCATGGATAAAGGCTCTTGGGCTTATAGACCTTTATAAGACCTTTCGATCAACAAATCATTCTGCACCTAACTTATCCCATCTGCAAGTGAATCAGTCTGCCCTAATGCATGTGAATACACCACACAACTCTTGTGTTCCTCTGCAGTAAACATTATGTTTAATGCAGACAATTTGTTGTGTCATACTTTTGAAATTGTTTTGATGGTTGGTTTAAATTTTTTTCTTTGAGGACATTTGTGTTTGAAATGGGCCGCTTTGATAATGAATCAAGGATTTACAGTCCCTAGCATTTCTGAGTCTTGAGCAATAGTAGGAGCTAAAAGAGCAACAACAGCATACAAGGAGTAAATATAATCCAGCTATGATCCTAGCAACCCTCTTTACCTTGGGGCATTGGAAGACTTGATGAAATAACAGTCTACACAGTTGAGTGTGTCTCTCTGTGATGGGATTCGCACCAGTTATGGCTGTATGCTGTTGCTGTTATTCTAGCTCCTGTTATCATGCACAGGCTGGGCTCACAAGGAAGCAGAGACTATATATTATAGCTTAACTATCAGAACAACCCATTTCAAACTCAAATGTACTTAAGAGAAGTCATATTGTAATTCACATAATGTAAATAATCCTTAGAATTGAAACAAATTTCATATTGAATGATTGAGTATAAAAGCTTGCATGAGAAGCTGTTCTGTTTATCCAAGGGACTGCCTTTGCTTTGATGCAGATGTGGCAAATTTATAGGAAAAATTCACTGCCAGCCTGCTGGTCAGGAGGAAGTGAATAGGAAAAATAGGATTAGTGAAGGAGGATCTGCCATAGGCGTCAAAGAAAAGAGGCTGCAGATGATTTTAGTCCTGTCAAGTTCCAAGAGATGCGCAAGAATGGGAGCAGGCAATAATTCTGGCTCCCATGTGCATTTTGAGTACAAAAACTTTTGAAATCCATAGCAGGACAAGTTCATCCTGCTCTGCTCCAGCCACCCAAGATTTGAATTGGATATCTCGGCCTGCTGGTAATGCCTTGTAGCTGAGAACCTTTGCTGCTCAGCACTCTTAGTACAAGATCTGATAGAATGTGAACTGAGCAAAGCCTTTATTACTTCCCTTTGTCCACTTTTAGGATACATAGCTTGGTTTCATGAATGGATTTTTTTGATGCATTATCAGAATGACAGGGAGCTGTGAGTTTGTTAGCAAGGGCTGTGGATGTAATACGATAAACCCTCAGTATAAAACAATAAAAAAGCACTTCATAAATATTCCTTTGAAGAGAACAGTGTTATAGATTTGGAACCAAATTAATCAGAGGAGGCTAGAAAAATAGATTCACTCTATAACTGTGGCCAACTTTCTTAAACTGAACCCCATTCCTTCATTAAATGTGCATTATATCTCCGCTCTGGACTGTTTAGGGGTTAGATGTCTAGATAGTATCTAGCAAATGTTAATTACTCTTCACTGACTCTTACCTACTACAAATTGAAGTGATAACCATTAATGTTTGGAGAACCTATAGGATTCCTTATCAGAAGAACGCTGATGATTGATTGTAAGTTTTAACACATGCTAAGAATGGAATTATATCCCTTCGGTCTTTCATTTCAGATGTTCTGGTGAAGAATTCCTGACAATGGTGGGTATTGATCTCTCTGCTTGGGGCTTGTGGAAGAATCACGTGGTTTTGGCCCTTGTAACAATTATCTTCTTCATGATGGCATTCTTAAAATTATTATTCATTAAAAAACATTTTTAAATTCCCCTTAATATTACTGTGAATTTCTTTCATATTAAAAAATCATTATTTATTTCCAGTGTCCAAATGTCTGCTTCTGTGTTCTGTCACTTGCCATTACACTGTTGTCAGCAGAAACTACTTTTAATGGAGCTATTTATCAAAAGTTGAGTTATGTGAAGTTTGGGAAGATCCCAAATGAAACACTAAAGTTATCATACAGTCTTCATTAAATCATAATCATAGGCAACAATCTAATGTGTTGAAATGAAAAATTAAAATGGAATTCTAGAAAGCTTTGTAAAAACACTAATATATTTGATATTATTTTCCACACTTTTCGAATGAATAGGTGGCCTACTAATACTCCAGTTTGAATGGTCCATGGATCTGTGTTCTGCTGTTCTCTGTCTCTCTTTCTCTTTTTTTCATTTATTGTTTTTGTTTGCAGGAGGAGTTAAAAAAGTTTTGCGCTTTGCTCCCCTAAACATGAATCATTCAAGTAAAATCAACTTACCTAAAGAAATGTACCAAAGTAAGGGGAAAGCAAAACAATCAACAAAACAATTGTTGGGGGAAGAGAAGTTGGTACAGTCTAAATAGCACATATGCACAAATGCCACATTATTGACCTGCTCAGGACAGCCTCCTAGGGAGGCAAGCATAAGAGGATATTTCCCCCCAAGCATCATCGAATACTTCAATATAAATTTAAGATTAAAAAGATAAAGAAAAAATTAACCAAAAAATATACATAACCCCAAGAACCACCCAGCCATAACTGGCTTTGTAATTGATTGTGGGTGTTGCTTTCATTTTATAAAAAGAGTAACAAAAATATTAAATTTTTTTCCTAATTTATATTTGCTAGGATAATAGAATTCAGAAGAATCTTAGAAAACCAATCAGAAAATGCCCTCCAGTTTCCACCCCTTTTGCAGAAGATCATCAACACAAGAAAGTTTGGGACATTGGCGCGACTGCCAGAGAGTGGCAAACCCCACCCAGGAGAAGTCAGCAAATGCAGGAGCAGAGTGCAAAGAAAGTGGTTAGAAGCAAGTCTGTGTGACACAGAGATGCACAGAAAAGGGGACCACAGGGTGATCACAAAGGCCTTAAACTTCTGCTTGCTGTACAGGCGGATTGCACAAAGATCCAAGTGGTTTGATCCCAAACTGTGGTGAACACTTCAATGTTTATTCACATGCTTTGCTTTCTCTTTTAAGAATTAAAGTTGCACAAATTAAATCTTTCTTCCCTTACAACATATGCCTTAAAATGGGGGCCTTTTAAAATCAGGTTAGGAGAGAAGAGACTGAAAATCAAATTAGTCCTCTTAGCTCCAAGTGACATGAAAATTATAAACAAAACTATTGGTTTCTAATAGTGAACAAACCAAAATCAAGCATTGCTCTCTCTCCCTTACCCCAAGCCCAACCCCATACACCAACAATAAAGAGAGCTACACAGCTAGAGCTCAACATGTCCTGCTCTGCTGAAAGGTGGGCCTGACCCCAGGTTCTATGGTGGCCTCCTCTGTCCAATGGGACACAGCCCAGGAACACTTTCCACTGTTGTAGGCTTCTGCATGGCTGGTGGGGTGGGATGTTGAGAATCTTCTTTTTTTTTTTTTTTTTTTTTTTTTTAATTTTATTTAAGGAGAAAAGAAAAAAAAAGCAGGGAAAGGGTACAAGTTATACAGATTTACAGAAAAAAAATGAACAGTAGGAAATCACTAGTTAATGGATTACATATTGTCATCTTAGAAATAATTGTTCAAGTCACAAAATTAAAGCTTGTAAAGTGGACATTCCATCAACGATACTGCAAACAGTTCTGTTCATTGATCCAATAAAACTCTGTGATATCATTTTCTATCTTATGCACTTAAATATACATGCAGTTATATAGTTTGGAGCACTTTCTTTTCCTCTCTTTTGTACCATGACTATTACACATTTTGGGTTTCATTGCTCCCACGGTTCTTATTACTTTTTTGGAAGAGAGTAAAACCAAATGCGACATAACAGAACAGAATCGGTCAAGTCAAAAGGGTGGACATAATAGATAATGTAAAAACATAATACAAGGTGATCAACAATGGTTACTATAATGCCTCCCGCTATCTCTAATAGAATTGCCTATATCGTTAGTTATAATACAATTGAACAAAACAGTAAAGAATAAAACCAACAAAACCAAAACATTGGAGACATTGTAGGTCTTCAAAAGTAGATAAAAGTCAACAAGAATGGGCGTCATAATGAATCTCATTATCTTCACAGCTGATGCCTAAACTTTCGAACCTGATACTATCCAGCAAAACAGAATAGGGGAACATCAGTTAAAAACCAGATGGTGAGAGTAATACAGGGCTTTAAATCAAGGTAATGAAAAGTCAAAGTGGGTTACTATAATATATCCTGCTATTTTTTCCTTTAATTAAAAGGATAAAGATAAAAAAGTAAATAATGGAGTGGAGATTGAGATAAAAGAGGGCATAACAACGAAACAGCGCAGATCAAAACATAACCATTTAAGCAGAATAGAGATTCACCACCAGATAATCCTAACCTAAAAGTAGTTACCATATTGTCTCTTTCTTTGAAATCCTTGAGTACAACTTCGTATACTGTAGCATTAAGTATATCAAAACAATGTAAAACCATTCAAGAGAATGACAGCATTACAGAGTATTTAGAATCGACTAACAGAAAATGAATAATGGTTTCTGTATAATCTCCTTGTCTTTACAAGGTTTTTGCTTATACTATCGTACATAATAAAATCCAGTAAGATACAACCTATTTAGACCATTGGAGACAGAAGGACAAAAGCTAGATGAGACTTCAAAACAAGATGATACTAAATCAGTATTACCTATTAAGATGTCATTTTCTCCAAAATAGCTGTTCCTATCATCCAATCTTCTCTGCCTCATTTCTGTTGAGCTCCTTTTCTGTCAGTAGCTGTCAGTTTGTCTTCTTCATTTTGTTCTCTGCTCCATTCGTTGTGGCCTCTCTGCCATTATTTCTGGATTCTTTGTATTTTTCTTTTTTTAGAATATCCTGCAATACTCTCTGTAGAGTTGAATTGGTGGTTGCAAATTCCCCCAGTTCCTCTTTATCCTGGAAGCACCTTGTTTTTCCATCAATTTCCAGGGACAGTTGTGCAGGATATCTCAATCTTGGCTGGAGATTATTATCTTTCAAAGCTTGAATTATTTCCCCCCACGCTCTTCGTGATTTGATGGTTTGTGCCGAGAAATCTGCTGTAATTCTGATGGGTGTTCCCTTGTAAGTGGTCTGTTTCTTGTCTCTTACAGCTTTTAATATTCTGTTCTTGTATTGAATTTCTGGAATTTTTATTATTATATGCCTGGGTGTTGGTCTGTTTGGGTTGTAGGTAGCTGGGGTCCTGTATGCCTCATACATCTGAGTATCTTTACCTTTTGCTAAATTAGGAAAATTCTCCTGGATTATTTCTGTGAGTAGCTTTTGTAGTTCACTTGTTTGTGTTCCTACTTCTTCTTTTATGTTCTTAATCCTTAAGTTATGGATCCTCTTATCATCTTCTTGTCTTTGTATTATTGCTGTTTGTTTCTTTGTTATTTTTAAGAAGTTTTTCATTTCATTCTCCCATATTACAAGTCTGCCCTCCAGTTCAGATAGTCTGTCCTTAGTTTCTTTCAAGCTGTTATGCCAGTCTTCTGTAGACTTCTTGGTATCTTGGTAGTCCCTTTGAACCTGCTTCACATATTCTATGGTTTCTCTGTTTTCTCCATCAAACAATTCTCCCCTTTTTTTCTGTTCTTCCATTCCACCGCCTGTTTTTTCTTGGGTGGTACTTAGCATTTCTCTAACTATTCTGCATACTTCTAGCTTCAGGTCGTTGATAACTTCATTCCTGAATTGGTCTATGAGGCTCTCTATATGGTGCCTTATGTATATTGGTGCGGTGTCTGCTATTGCCTGTTTCTCAGAATTGGGGGCCGAGGAGCCTTTCTTGTTGCTGCCTCTTCCCATGCTGCCTCTTCTTCTCTGTTCCTTATATATGCAAGCTTATATAAGAGGCCCAGCTTCTCTCCCAGTCAGCCACAGCCTGATCGAATTGCGCCAGTTAGGTGTTCCCGCTCACCGCTGCGTACCAGGGAGTTACGGACCAGGCAGCCTACGCGGGAGTCGCCCCTCTGGGCCACCGTCAGGCTCTGGGATCTGGGTTGGGACAGCCTACCAGGTCCGCCGGCAGCGTCACGCAGGCCAGGCACTTTTCACCAATCCCGCCCAAGAGGGGGATGTGTGGCTGGAGTCGCCACCACGCCCTGCTCCCGCAGGACTGCTCGGGCCCAGAAAGTCCTCCTCTGGAGTCAAACTGTGGTAGAGTGTCAGTTTCTCTCACTCACCTCACCACAAGTCAGTGCACGCCTCCCTGCCGTTCGCAGATTGCTGTTCTCAGAGCTTCTGCGTGTCTCTCTCCTTGCTGAGCCACTGTAAAGGCAGCCAGCCGCCGCGCGGCGGGAAACCCAAATCGCGGCTTACAGTGGCGCGGGGTCCAGCTCCACACCGAGGCTTTTCTGTTCCTGTTTTAGCACCAGGACTGCATTCCAAGTTGGTTTCTCTCAGCCCAGTTCGTTCCTGAGTCAGCAGAGCATATCTCCACCTGCTTATGTCTCCTTAGTCCGCACCATTCCTGGCTTCTGAGCCGAGTCTTTCAGAGAGCCTCCGGTAGTTGCTGTTATCTGTCCGCCATGTTCTCCCGGAAGTCGAGAATCTTCTTGAGGACACCCTGTTCAGCTCCTCACCAGCCACCTTCCCAGGGCCTCTTTCCCCTGGGCCAGTGTGGCCACTACTGAGTTATAGGAAAACAAAGATTATAAATAGGTCCACTCTTCCAATCTGATCATCTTCAATCTCCCCTTCTTCCCCACTCTGAACTTGTGGGCCCATTTGAGGTTGGTACTGGATTTCCAGAACCTGAACTGGCACTTACCCCAGGGGAAGGCTTCTTAGTCCCAGTGCTGGTTCGCCCATCACTGCCTTTAATTTTTGGGTCATCATGCAAGTACTACTTTGCTTCTGGGCATGGATTCCAGATCCCATTCCTCTTTCAAGTTTGTTTTTTGAAGATCATTGTTAGTGCTGTCATTGTTACCAGAGTAGTTGCCTCTGCCCTAGCCTCTCTCTCTGGTTCAAAATTGAAAGCTTCTTCTCTTACTCTGTCTCTTGACAATACTCTTCGATTTTGTAGTACTGACATGACTCAGAGGCAGAGGAAGAGGAAGAGGAAGAACAGGAAGAGGAAGAGGAAGCTTGACTGGTCTTGTGCTCTCCTATGCTTCTTCTGCTTCTTTGATTTTTATGTTTTCTCTGCTTTCTCGGTTGACCTTTCCCTGAATGGCTTACATCATGGAAATTACTGAGTCTCTTGATTTACTTTATTTAAGATCTCTTTTCTTATTTTTTATGACAGTCAGTATCAAGGCAGAGATCAACAGGATCACCTTTGTATTTTCCCTCAGCCTTATGTTTATGTTCCTAAGGACTTTTCATTTTGTCATGAGCCAAACCATGTTTTCTGAATGTAGTGGGGGAAATATCTATCTTCTTGTATATCTCTGAGCTTTTCTTGTTTTTAGCTGCCTCCTGTTCAACTCCTCTTTAGATAGTAAAACATCCATGAAGTGTCCTTCTAGAGGATCCAGTGATGTTCTTTAACATAGTGAATGAATGATGGTCACTATATGCTGAGCAAATAATTCTGAAGGGCTACACTGAGACTGAGCTGACTGTATATGCTGGAAAATGGAATGAAACTCCTGTTCTTTTGTTGCTAAAACTAGATATCAACAAAGCTTGTGTTCCTTGGCCAATAAGCCAGTGGTCCTTGTTGAATGAGTCCTTCCAAATGTTGACCTGGGCCTCTCTAGTAATGGAAAACAGACTTTCTTGAGGAAAATTCTCCTTTGTCTCCTGCTTTTCACGGCTCTCAGAAGTCTTCCTGTGGGAAGGTGATGAGTTTATCTCTTGAATTGCTTTATAAGAAATCTCTAACATATTTTTCTCAGGAACAAATCCCTTGTGACCGCTTGTGGTTCTCTAGGCCTCTCCTCACTCTTCCTTTTTATATCTCTCTGTGAGAGACACCCCCCCCAAAGCTCTTCTGCTTTTTCTTCCCTGCATACACCAGCGCCTCCTACTTGCCTGACTTCTCTTTCTCCTGGCTTTTATTTGCACCAACTATGACATTAGATATAAATTTGAGTTCAACATCACACTCAGATTCTTTCCTACCCTTAGTTTTGTCCCTTTCTAGATCATTTATCTCTACCTTATAGAAGTCTGCCATCTTCTTCTCAGAGACATCAGGGAGCTTATACCTTTCGCAATGACTGAATGCCCCTAGAGGGCTTCTGAGTATCAGTCTTAGAAGCAAATGCTTTTGTTTTCACTTTTGCATCAGCCTCAGAGAAGCCTCCTTTCTCCTTTGTCTTTATCATAATTTATCTGTTTCTACACAGCAAAGGAAGCAATCAACTCAATGAAAAGACAGTTCACATGGTGGGAAATACGTTTGCCATCTATTCCATATACAGGGGACTAATATCTAGACTACATAAAAACATGAGCAAATTAGACCCAATCTAAAGTTGGTTAGTGAAATGAAGACCCTTCATTGAAGAGGAAGAAGAAGGAGGACAGCAAAGAAGAGGAATAGCAGGTGTTGAAGGAGGATAAAAGTTGAAATATTCAACATTACTCACCACTACACAAATTTAAACTAAAGAGTAGAAGTACCTGGTTTTTAATTAGTCTGTGGCCAGAAAAACCAGGAGTAGCTAATTTCACTAGTTCTGCTGTGTTTTCTGGAGATTGCAACTGGCATCTTCTTTAAAGGGTCCTGAATGTTCTTAAAGTAAACTCAGGTAGATCTGAGTGGTCAGAGGAATGTTCTACATGGGGCCTTGGTACTCTGTCATGTGCTGTGTGCCTCCATTTTTAGCTGAAGACATGAGCTGAGATCATCCTAAGAGCACCCACATCACGCCTGTGCCATGTGTGTCTCCAGGTTGTGCTCCCAAGCTTCTTCACAGTGGAAAGAATCTCAGGTTGGGTGCAGAAAGAGACTGGAAGTACTGGGGTTAACACTTCAAAATAACCCTTTTGAAAGGAACAAAGGTGAAAAGTCCTGGATTTACATTTTTATGACAGTCATAGGATGCATTTATTTTTGCTGTCAGAAGAGGCTGAACCTCTGTTACCTTCAGAGGCAAATTCAGCAATTATTGTGGTATGTTAGCATTTCCCTCTTTGCACTGTTTCTGACTTTCATTTCCTAGTACACCCTTCCAGATAAACTATCTGAACTGAGCCCTTCTCTAGTGTCCTTTATTTTATAGAAACACAAACTGAAACAAATTCCTATTGAATCAGATACAACACTGTCTAATCTACTAAGCCACTTCACAGCAATGTTCTTATTTACAGAGACCTTTACAAGTAACCTAATCAATCAGCACAGATTCAGAGCTAGTACAGAAACTCAACAAATGTGCAGAGCAAGATTATTTTATGAAAACTTAGTGATATTCCTTATAATCATGAGATACACCTAAAATCTTCTGAAAGATATGATTATGTTTATTAAATTAACCAACCATAAAATACTAATGAAAACATAGTTGCAATAAAATTCTTTATATTAATGAATGTATAAGATTTTTTATTTTAAAGACAAAGAAGCAAAAATAGCAATAAAAAGTTTCAAAACAGGCTAGTAGGAGAGTAACAATGATTAGTACACTGCATATGGTTATATTCAGAATAGTTCTTCACAGTACAAGATATAGGCATGAAATATTCTCCAAAAAAAGTGTTATCACAAAGCTTTCTTTTCAATGAACTATGAGAAACTAGCTTTATGTCTATCTTGTTATATATATATATATATATATATATATATATATATATATAATTTTTTTTTCCTTTCCTTCCTTTCTCTGTTCTCTCATGATGGTTTTACTTTTCTTTTGTACAGGTTTTTCACTATTCACAGTACCATTTTCAATTTTGAATCTTATTTACTCTTTCAGTTTCTCACATTAACAAGACAATACAGGATTTGATTTATTTCCCTGGTGAGTGTGATCTCCAGTTGCATCCATTTTCCTTTATGTCTGAAGTTTATCTTTGTTTTTTATTTTAAAGAGAATCAAACAAAACAAATCAAACCAAAACAAAACAAAGTGTATCAAAAAAGAACAATGAAAACAACACAGGGCTTCAAAACATGTCATGATGTCTCTTGTTTTCTTTGAAAAGTCATCTATACTTTCACAGACAATATATTCAAACAAAACAAAATAGTATAAAACCATTCAAAACAAAAGAATGAAAGCATTATGGGCCTTCAAAACCATGCAATAGGAAATCAGCAATGGTTAACGTAATATCTATTGTTTTCTACAAAATAGCTGTCGATAGCTTCACACTTATTAAAATGAAATCATAGAAAATAGACTAAAACTAATCAAAACAGAGAACAAAAGCATTGTAGGACTTCAAAACAAGATGATAGGAAATCAGTACTTGTTACCACAGTGTCTTATTTTCTTCAAAGTAGCTGTTCTTACTATCACATATAATAAAATAACTGATAAACTATTTAAAAGCTCAAGGTACACATATACCCATATATATACATCTATCCTTTCTGTATTTGAGGGGAAAACAAACAAACAAACAAAATACAACAACAAAAACAAAGAGACAAGTAAGTAACAATACCAAAGAGCCCAAAGCAGTGACAATATAGGTTTTCAAAACAAGGTGGTAAGACAATAACAAAGGCTGTTATTTTGCGTAGTTATCATCAAAAGATTTACTCAGATTACCAGATATAAACATGCAAAATGGTTCTAATCCTATGAAAGTTAACTATTTTGTTCCAGGAACTAATAGAATTAGTTCAATCATCTTAGCTATTATAAGTATATATATATATATATATATATATATATATATATACAAATTTATGTCTTTTTTATTTTCTCTTTCTTCTTTTGTCCTTTTTCCTAACTAATTTTTCCCTTTAAGAAGTTTCTTATTCTTTTACAAAATTTATTAAAGATTTTTGTTTCTTATTTCCTCTTTCAGGTTTTTTACACTAGGGAGACAATATCATATTGATGCATATGTGTTTGATTTATTTCACTTATGAATATGATCTCATCACATCCATTTGCCTACAAAAGCCTCAATGTGGTCCTTCTTCGTAGCAAGTAGTACTCCATTGTAAAAAATGACACATCTTTTTTATCCATTCCTCAGTTGATGGGTATTTGGTTGTTTCCAAGATTTAGCTAATACAAACTGTGTTGCTATAAACATGGGTGCACTGACACCGCAGATGCCCTGCCTGGAGGAGGAAGCTGGGCCAAGCCTGGGGAATCTGCTCAGGCCATGCTCACCATCTACTCTCAACCAGAGGGCACACCACAGCTGCCCCGCCTGGAGGAGGGAGCTGAGCAGAGCCAAGGGAACCTGCTCTGGCCTTGCTTCTGAACTTCTTTGAGCTGGAGAGCACCAGCACTACTGCCACTGCCTGGAGGAGGGCGCAGCCCTGCTGAGGAGGTTTGAGGCCTACATCGGGCCCGGGGAGCTTTGCCATCCAAGGAGGTGGATGGTTACACAATATCCAATCCCCGGGATAGTATGAGATCCTTGCTATAGGGGGTTGGGGGCCCGCTGGGCTTGTGGCCACACTAGGTTGGGTGGGCTTAGCAGGATTTGAACCTGTCTGGACCATGCCAGGTGGCCTTCTTTCCGTCAGGGGAGCTTTGGTGCCAGAGGGGTGAGCTGTGCAGCTGGAGGACACTTTAGGCCTACATGAGAGGAGCCTGGCAACCTTCTTCTAATCCAGGGGCCTTGCTGCACAAGAAGGGAGCTGGGCTACCTGTAGAGTCCCAGGAGCACAAGACATAGGAGACAATTTCCAACACACCCAGGGGAAGCTTTGGAACAACACTTGAAACATGGAAATATAGGAAAATGAGAAAATGAAAGACTAAAATGCAATCACAAACATCGAGCCCATCCCAAGAAAGCCTAGGAGCCTTGTACATAGAAGAAAATACATGCCATATGCCTGAAATACCTGAAATAATAGCAAGCAAAATAAACAAGCAACTCTGGGAAGCTTTAAAGGAATTCAAACTAGAAATAATCTCCCAGATAAAAGAAATGAAGGAGATTTTGAAAATATCTAAAGAAGAACAGTTAAAAACTTGGAGGAACTAAACAAAAAGATAGAACCCTGGATGAACAATGTAAGAAACAAATAGAATACATAAAGCAGATGCAAAGAGATATACAGGAAATGAAAAATTCCACTGAAAGTTGTAAAAACCACCTTGTAGAAACCACCTCAATGAATGTAAAGATAGAATTTTAGACATTGAAGACCAGATTGCAACCAGTGAAAAGGAAAGGCAGGATCTTTTAAAAATAACAAGAAATCAGGAAATAACAATTCAACAACTGCAAAATGACACAAAGAAAAACAACATAAGTTTGATAGGGATAAATGAAAAAGAAAGGGACAACATAAAGGATGTCAAGTGGATATTTAGAGAAGTAATAGCTGAAAACTTCCCAAACATGAGATTGAAAACTGATGTTAGGATCAGTGAAGCATATAGAACTTCAAATAGCCATAACCAAAATAAAACTACACCCACAAATATAATAATCACTGTAGGGAGCAGCTTAGAATGGCTGCTGCTGCCCTGCCCCTCCCACCTAAGGGCATTTTGTGTGTCAGCCTACATTTCCCATGATCCTCCCCTTGCCTACAATGTGCATGATGTAAGCAAACTTCCTGTTTCAGCCTGCCTACATTACCCATAATCCTCTCCTGCTTACATAATATAACCAGATGTGATGATGAGCTATCAGATAACACTTCATGCCTTCTTTCTGCCTTTGGCCCCCCTCCACCCTATATAAGCTGTAGTCATTTTTAAAAATAAAGGGGTTTGACCGGAATTTCGCCAAGCCTCTATCTCTCTTTTCTCTTGCCCTGCCCCCATCCCCGATCCCCTCTCCACGTGAGACCTATGGATTGATCCGCAGACTGGATCAAATCACCATACCAGAAATCCAACAAAAGAATAGAATATTGAAAACTGTCAGAGAGAAAAGACAGATGACCTATAAAGGAAAACCTATCAGAATCAGAGCAGACTTCTCAGCACAAACAATAAAGTCAAGATGAGCATGGAGTGAAGTATTTCAGATTCTAAAGGAAAATGATTTCCAACCTAGACTGATGTATCCTGAAAAACTGTCCTTTAGAATCGATGGAGAAATAAGATATTTCCATGACAAGAACAGCTGAAGAACTTCATGATCAGCAAGCCAACCCTGCATAGAATACTGAAAGATAGTTTAGATACACTTAGGAAAAAAAACACTAAACAAAGCAGACAATTAAACAGAACAGAAAGATAAATATGCAACAGCAGAAAGATAACATGTCAACAATAAATCAACAGATAACAGTTATAGCCATTAATGTAAATGGTCTCAGTGCACCAATTAAAAGAAACAAAATGGCAGAATGGATCAAGAAACAAAATCCCATCATATGCTGTCTAAAAGAAACCCATCTAACTCAAAAGGATACTCACAGACTGAAAGTCAAAGGATGGAAAACAATACTTCATGCAACAGGAACCCCACCTCCCAAAAAAAAGAGTGAGGGTAGCTATTCTGTTTGCAGACAATGTGAACTTGAAACCAATAATGATCAGAAGAGATAAAGAAGGTCACTACATACTTGTTAGGGGAAAACTTCAGGAGAAAGAGATAACTATTTTAAATATATATGCACCAAATTCCAGACCACCCAGTTATATAAAACAAGTATTAACAGAAATGAAAAACCAAATTAGCAGTAACACAGTTCTAGCAGGAGATCTTAACACACCATTGACACCAAAGGACAGGTCAACCAGACAGAAATCAGCCAAGAAATAACAGAACTGAATCATACCTGTGAACAAATGGACTTGATAGACATATACAGAGTGTTCCATCCAACAACAGAATACACATTCTTCTCAGCAGTACATGGGTCATTCTCTAAAAGAGACCATATATTAACTCAAAGAACATATTTAAACAAACACAAAAGAGTTGAAATTATCCCTTGCATGTTACTGGATCGTAGCACTATTAAAGTAGAGATTAATGATAAAAGATACTGCAAAAACCCCACAAACACATGGAAACTGCATAACATACTCTTGACTAAGCAGTAGGTCACAGGGGAACTTAAAGAAGAAATTAAACAATACCTACAAGCAAACGACAACACAAATACAGCTTATCGGAATCTGTGGGGTGCAATGAAAATTCTCCTCAGAGGAAAATTATTTGCACTATTACTATATCAGTAAAACAGAACAGATACAAATAAATAACCTGATGTTATACCTCACACATCTAGAAAAACAAGAGCAAGTCAAGCCCAAAGCCAAAAGAAGAGAGGAAATTATAAAAATAAGAGCAGAAATCAATGCAATAGAGATGAAGAAAACAATCCAAAGAATCAATAAATCAAAGAGTTGGTTCTTTGAAAGAATAACTAAAAGTGATAAGCACCTAGCCAATGTTATTTTAAAAAAGGAAGAAAGTGCTCAAGTTCATGCAATAAGGAATGAAAAAGGCCAAATTACTACAGACTCTATAGCAATGCTGAAGATCATCAACACCTATTTGAAAAAACCTCTACTTTGAAAAGTTTGATAACACAGAAGAAACAGACAAATTCCTAGAAGCATATGAAGTACCAAAGCTAGGTCAAGAAGATGTAAAACTGCTGAATAACCCAATTTCTATTAATGAAAGTGAAAATGTAATTAAGTCCTTACCTGCAAAGAAGAGCCCAGACCCAGAAGAATTCACTGAAGAATTCTACAAGAAATACAAAGAAGACCTAATGCCAACACTCCTCAAACTCTTCAATGAAATTGAAAGGGAAGCCATCCTTCCTAAGTCACTCCTGGAAGCAAATATTACTTTCGGACCAAAACCTGAGAAAGACCCAACTAAAAAAGAGAACTACAGACCAATCTCCCTAGTGAACACAGATGCAAAAATCCTCAATAAAATATTAGCAAATAGGATGCAGGGAATCATTAAGAAGATTATGTACCTTTACCAAGTGGGATTCATTCCAGGCATGCAGGGAGGTTTCAACATACATAAATTAATAAATGTAATGCACCATATCAATAAAGCCAAAAGTAAGAATAACATGATCATTTCTATAGATGTAGAAAAATCTTTTGATAAGGTCAAACATTCATTTATGATAAGAACCTTACAGAAAATTGGAATAGATGGTCATTACCTCAATATAATAAAGGCCATCTATGACAAACCAAGAACCAGTATCACACTAAATGGCCAAAAATTGAAGGCCTTTACTTTAAAATCAAGCAACAAGACAAGGTTTTCCCTTGTCACTGCTCCTATTTAATATAGTACTGGAAATACTAGCCAGAGCAATTAGACAAGAGAGAGAAATAAAATGAGTAAGGATAGGAAAAGAAGTAGTTAAATTATCATTATTTGCAGATGACATGATACTCTACATAGAAGACCCCCAAAACTCCATTGAAAGACTTCTCGATATAATAAATAAATTCAGTAATGTAGCTGAATACAAAATTAATACTCAAAAATCAATAGCATTCCTATACACTAACAACAAAATCACAACGAGAGAAATAAGGGAAGCCACACCCTTCACATTAGCAACAAAAGAACACAATTTTATTAGGGGGCCTTAACACCCCATTGTAACAAAGTGGTAGATGAACTAGACAGCAAGTCAGAAAAAAATAACAGAAATTAATCAAACCTGTGAGCAAAAGGACTTAGTGGATGATGCTCTGCCAAAGTACATCAAAATATATATTCTTGTCAGTTGTACATGGCTCATTCTCCAACATAGAACACATACTAATCCATAAAACATTCTTAAGTAAATGCAAAGAGACTGAAATTATCCCATGCATATTATCTAACAATAGTGCACTGAATTTGGAAATTAATGGCAAAACAAATTGCAAAACGTACATAAATACATAGAAGTTAAATAATAACCTGAACAGTCAGTGGGTTTTAGGTGAAATTGAGAAGAAATAAAGCAATTCCTAAAATTCAATATAAATGCAGACACAACATACCAAAAGTAGTGGAATGCAATGAAAGTGGTCCTAAGAGGGAAATATATAGCAGTAAATTGTCATAGCAAGAAATGGGTGAGCACAAATTAACAACCTAATGCTACATCTCAAGCTTCTAGAAAAAGAAGAGCAAGTCAAACTCAATGCTCATAGAAGAGAGGAAATTATAAAGATCAGAGCAGAAATTACTGCAATTGAAACAAAAAATTACAAAGAATTGATGAATCAAAGAGCTGGTTTTTTTGGGAAAGTAAACAAAATTGATAAACCTCTAGGAAATCTTATCATGAAAAAGAAAGAAAAAATAAAATTAATGTAATAAGGACTGAAAAGAGAGAAATTAATACAGATTACATGGAAATTCGAAGATGATGAATACCTACTATGAAAATCTCTACTCACAGACAGTGGAAAACAAAGGAAATGGATGGGTTTTGAGAAACATATGAACTACCAAAGCTCAATCAAAAACATATAGCAACTTGGAATAACTTAATATCAACTCATGAAATTGAAATGTGATTAAAAACTTACCAACAAAGAAAATCCCAGGTTTTAATGGATTCATGCCAGAATTCTACAAGAAATTTAAAGAAGATTTGAAACTTAAACTCTTCAATGAAATTGAAAAAGAAGCAGTCCTCCCAAACTCATTCCTAGAGACAAGTATTACGCTGATAGCAAACCCAGAGAAAGACCAAACCAAGACAATTATAGGCCAATCTCCCTAAAGAACATTGATACAAAGATTCTCAATAAAATATGGACAAACAGAATGCAGCAAATTACCAACAAGATTACACATCAAAACCAAGTGGGATTTATTCCAGGAATGCAGGGATGGTTTAACATATAGAAATCAATAAATGCAACACACCACATCAACAGAGCCAGAAAATCATGTGATTCACCTCAATAGACACAAAAAAAGCTTTTGATAACTCCAATCATATTTCATGATAAAAAAAACTCTACAAAAACTTTAAATAGATGGTATCTACCTCAGTCTGATAAAGGCCATCTATGACAAACCAATAGTCAACATTATATTAAATGGACAAAAACCATAAGCTTTGAGTCTAAAATCAGGAACAAGACAAGTATTGCACTATCTCCATTCCTATTCCCATTCCCAAACAATAAATGTTTGGGAATATTAGCCAGAACAATCAAACAAGAGAGAGAAATAACAGGAATAAAGATAGGAAAAGAAGAAGTTAAATTATCGCTATTCATAGGTGGCATGATGCTCTACACGGAAGACCTTAAAAACTCTATAAAAAAGATACTAGAGTTAATAAACAAATTCAGCTGGATACAAAGTCAACACTCAAAAATCAATAGGACTTCTATACACATAAAACTCACCGAGAGTGAAATTATTCAAATATGTCCTTTCACAATAGCATCTAATAAATTGAAATAAGAATCAACATAACCAAGAATGTAAAAGATCTATATGCTGAAAATTACACTACTATATAAAAAAGGAGATTGATGAGGATATGAGAAAATGGAAGGAAATTCCTTGCTCTTGGTTAGAAATAACAAACATTGTGAAAATGGCCCTACTCCCAAAACTGCTATACAGATTTAATGAAATGCCAATCAAAATATCATGGACATACCTTTCAGATTAGAGAAAATATTCCTAAAATTCATTTGAGAACAGAAGTGACCTAGAATAGTGTTATACTAAAATGCTGAAAAATTAAAATAATTGATTAAAAGATAATTAGCAAAAACATTTACTTAAAAGGATAGTTATTAGCAATATTGTCATTCTGTACTGAGCTCATTACCCTAGTAACCAAGCACCAATCCACATAGTTATAAATTAACTGATTGCATAGTTCTGCTGTTCAGTAATGCGTCATTCCCCACCACCTTAGTGACCTGTGTGCAATGTCAACTTTTTTCACCTTGTAAGAGACAAATGATGCTGTGTCAACCATTGTTCCCTTTATGAGAGACAAATGTTCCTGGAATTGGCAGACCAAGGGCTATGAATTGGCTAACCACCCACTGTGAAATGCCTCTTACCTCAAGCAAAGGAGAACAAAGGCCCACCTTGTTTTTGTTTCTCATCACTATGTACTTAATGATCAATGAGCTAATCATAAATGAACTATAAAAATCAGTCAAAACTCTAACTCAGTTGCACAGCTTTGCAAATTCCATCTGCACTGTTTCGCTGGGCCAGCTAAAATAAAAGCGCTTCTTCCTAAAAACGACATCGTTCTGCCACATCCTTTCCCATCTCAGGGGGTTTGCCTCATCTCTCAACTCAAGGGCTTTTTCAGGGAAGTACAACAAATAGCAAAAGCAATTCTGGACAAGAAAGGCAAGATAGGCAGCATCTCAATTCCTGATTTGAAATTACTCTACAAAGCTATAGTGAATAAATCAGCATGGTTCTGGCAATGAAACAGAGTAAAGGATCAATGGAACAAATTAGAAGATGCAAATACAACTATAGACACTCAACCACCTCATATTTGGAAGAGGGGCTAAATATGTGCACTGGAAGAAAGATACTCTCTTTAATAAATGATGCTGGAAAAACTGGCTTTCCATATGCTAAAGACTGAAACTAGACCCATGTTTAGTGCATAATCCATCATGCACTAAAATAAAGTCAGCAGAGATCTCAATATTAAAACAGAAACTAAATCTGGAAGACAAGGCAGGTAGATAACTTGGAGATATAAGGACAGGCAAAGAATTCATGAAAAAGATGCAAACTGCACGGGAAGTACTTCAAAGATTCAGCAACTGGGATCTCATGTTGTTAAAGTTTTTACACTTCATATAAGTATCCTGCACTACTGGAGCTCCATGTTTTTGCACTTCAAAAAGAAATCACCAACAAAGTGAAATGAAAACCTACAGAACAGGAATGAGTTTTGGCCAGCAGTCCCTCAGACAAAGGACTTTTATCTAGAACATACGAAGAACTGAAAAACATCAAGCCCCCAAATTCAAAGACCCTCTCCAAAGTGGGCATCTGACATGAACAGAAATTTCTCAGATGAAGATATACACATGACAAATAAATACATGAAGAAATGTTCACCATCACTGGCCATTTGTGAAATGCAAATTAAAACAGCATTGAGATGTTATCTCACTCCAATAAGATGGCTGCCATCAAGAAATCAACTGATAACAAATGTTGGTGAGGCTGTGGGGAAAAGGAACACTTTTCCATTGTTGGTGGGAGTATAAGACTGGTGCAGGCACTGTGGAAATCAGTATGGAGATTCCTCAAAAAACTAGGATTTCAAGTTTCATTCAATCCAGCTATTCCCCTCCTGAGTATTTTTCCAGTCAAATTTAAAAGGTCATGTCACAGCAATATATGTGCACCCATGTTTAGAGCAGAACAATTTGTAATAGCTATATCTTGGAAACAACCCAAATGACATCAACCACAGAGTGGATGAAAAAGATGTAGCATTTTTATACAATCGAATATTACTCAGATATAAATAAAGAGGATCTTGAGGGTTTTATAGATAAATGGAAGCAACTGGAGATTATCCTCCTAAGAAAAATACATCAGACTCACATAAGTGTCACATTGACTCTCTAGTGTAAAACATAATAATAATAAACTGAAAGAGCAATAAGATCCAAAATGTATAATAGATATTAAATAATGAAAGGGAAGGAAATTTCTCTAAGGGTATAACTGTATAAACATTTAAGTGTGTAATATAGATAACCAAACTACTAAGTTTTTGTTAGATTTTCAAACAGAATGGTTTATACTGTCATTGTTGGATTGTCCACTTTTTAAGCTTTGATTTTGTAACTTGAAAAACTATCTGTAAGATAACCATATGTAATTTATCAACTAGTGATTTTTAGTGTTATTATTATTTTTTGCAATTCTGTATTATTTGTACCCTTTATTCTGGTTTTTTTTTTCTCTAAATAAAAAATCAAGGGTTTGATTCTGCTCTGTTATTTTTAAATTTTTTTTCTGTTGTTGCTGTTTTGTTTTGCTTTGTTTTCTTTTTATTTGTTTAGCTAATCCATCTGTTTTTAGTGTATTGAGGCCCCCTTGTATGACTGTGTTGATATTTATCTGATATTTGTGTCTAATAATCTTTGTTTTATGAAGTGGGTATTTTGGCACTAGATGAACATAAGTTTATAATTGTTATCTCTTCCTGTTCAGTTATTCACTTAAACAATATTTAGTGGCTACTATGCTTTTTATGATCAACTTAACTTGAAATCCACTTTGACAGAAAACAGAAAGTTTATTCTTCCTGGTTTTGGAGGGTTGCGTAGGTTACTGTTTCCAGTCCTTTGTGCGTTAGTCTACAAAGTTATTTATTAAATGTATTTTTCACATGCAATATACCATTTTGTATATTTTGTCACACATTCCATCAATCTGCGTCTTTTATCAGAAAAACTGAGACTATGAACATGGAGAGTTATTATTATACTTTTACTTTTGGCTTGTCATCTCATTACCTTTCTGTTGCTGGTTGCCTTTTTCTCTCTTCTGCCTAAATGCTCAACCTGCCTGCTGAATTCAATAAATTAGAATTTTTATCATTGTTGGTTTCATTTTCTGTTTTGAGGGTATCCATGAGAATCAGTGCTGATTTGGTGGTCATGGATTTCTTAAGGTGCTCATTTTCAAGCAATAGGCTCTTTTATCCATTGATTTTGTTTGATGTATCAATCTGAGTTGAAAAACATTTTCTTTGAGGGTTTGAAACACTTCACTCTAACCTCATGTGGCTCTTAAAGATTGTGGTGAAAAGTCTTCTGCAAACCTAATCTATTTATTTTATATTTGATGTGTTGCATTTCTCTAAAGGTTTTTACAATTTTGTTCTTTTGTTGGTCTTTTGGTCTTTACCTATGATGTGTCATTCAGAAGTTGTTTTATGATCTTAATTATTTGTCATTTTATACCCTTCACATTGGTTACATTAAATTCTATCCCTATATTTGGAAAGTGTGTTGCACTGTATCTATAAAATCTTTATTATGGTTAGTGTCTAGATGTTCCCCCAAAGCTTCATGCTATCATAGGGAGTTCTTTTCAGAAGTGACTGAATCTAGAGTGCATGATCCTGGGGAAAAGGGTGTGAGTGCTACACCTGCCCTCGGGTGGATAGCCTGCATACAGTAAACAGAATAGAGAGATTCTTATCTTTCTCCCTTGTTACTCTTTCTGTTTTGTGGGAGCCATGAACTATTCTCTGTCAAGCCACTCTTCTTTGGAGTCAGCCAATTATGTGCTGAAACTTCTCCAGATATACAACCCGACATTCAAGGCCTAAATTTTTTTCCCACTCTATGAGTAGTCCTTTCACTCTGTTGGTGACTTTGATGTGCAAAAACTTTTTAATAAGATGAAATCCCACATGTTGATTCTGTGAACTCTGGCTTTTGTGCATGAACTCTCTGCCTGCCCCCATGTCTTCAAGAGAGCCACCTAATTTGTCTTCCAGTAGATGTAGTGGTTTTGATTTGACATTTATATCATTGATCCATTTTCACTTCAGTTTAGTGCATGGTGATAAACATGGATCTAATTTTAGCCTTTGGCATGTCAAATGATAGTTTTTCAAAATTATTTATTAAGGAAGCTATCATTCTTTGAGTGAATGCTTGCCCCTTTATCAAAGACATGATGACTGAGTTTGTTTGTAGTTGTGTCTACTTCTTCTAATCTGTTCCACGGGTCCTTGGGTCTGTTTCTTTTTTGCCAGTACCATGCTGATTTTATCACAGTGGCTTTGTAATGTAATTTCACATCAGAGACTGTGATAATTCTTGCCTTGCCTTTGCTGCCCAGTATTCTGTTCATTATTCTAGGTTTCTTTTCTTACCAAATGAATGTCATGAATGTTTTCTCTAGATCTGTGAAGTATGCTAAAGGAATTTTGAGAGGGACTGCATTAAATCTCTAACAGTTTTAGGAGTATGGTCATTTTCACAATGTTTGTTCTTATCCATAAGCAAGGAATGTGTTGTTATTTTCTGATATCCTTTTCAATCTCCTTTTTCAGAGTACTGCATTTTAGAATATATAGATTTTTTTCTCCTTTGCAAAATTGGTTTCTAAGCATTGCAATTTTTTTTTGTATTACTGTAAAGAGTGAGGTATCCCTTATTTCTCTCTCAGTGTGCTGTCTTTTGTGTATAAGAATGCAATGGATTTTTGACTGTTTGCTTTATAGCCAGCTGCATCACTGAATTTGGTTCTTAGTTGTAGAATTCTTTTTGTGGAGTATTTGGGTACTTCTTTATAGAGCATCATGTAATTTCAGAATAAAGATAATTTAGCTTCATTCTTTCCTATTCTTGTTCCTTTTATTTATCTCATGTCTAATTGCTCTGGATAATGTTGCCATAACTACATTAAATAAGACTGGTGATAATGGACATCCTTATCTTGTCCTGATTTTAGAGTGAAAGCTTTCCATTTCGTCCATTTCATATCATGTTGCATGTTGGTTTGTCATTAATTGCTTTTATCAGATTGAGATAAAGGTCACTTCTATGATTTTCTCTAATGATTTTAACTTGAAGGAGTGTTCCCTTATGAATAGTTTTATCTGCATCCATTGAGACAATCGTGTGATTGTTGTGTTTGGCTCTATTGCTGCAGTGGATTACATTTATTGATTTGCATATGTTGAATCTTCCCTGCATCTCTAGGATGAACCCCACTTGGTAATGGTGCATAATCTTCTTGATGATTTGTTGAATTCTACTCCCTACTATTTTATTGAGTATTTTTGAATATATATTCATTTTGGAGATTGATCTGTACTTCTCTTTCTTGATTCAGTCTTTCTCTGGTTTTGGTATCAGAGTAATATGCCTCCAGGAATGAGTTAGGGAGAATTGCTTCCCTTTCAATTTCATGAAAGAGTTTAAAGAGTACTGGTGTTAAATTTTCTCTAAGATGTCTTGTAAAATTCAATCTTGAATCCATCAGGACCAGGATTTTCTATGTTGATAAGCTTTTTAATTATATTTTCAATTTCATTGACTGATATTCATTTATTTCAAGTTTTTTATACATTTTTGATGCAGATTTAGTAATTCATGCCTTTCTATGAATTCATTGATTTCTTCTATGTTTTCTATCTTATGTAAAGATTTAGAGATTTTCAAAGAAGCTTTCAATGATCTGAAATTCTGCAGGACCTGTAGTGATTTCACATCTTTTCCTTTTGTTTATTTGTTATGGTTTTTTTGGTTGTGTCCCAGGAATTGAACTCATGAACTCCCGTTTGCCAAGCAGGAACTCAGGCCACTGAGCTAAACCTCCAGTTCCCATCTTTTATTTCTTATTGCATACATTTGAGTTATTTCCTTTTTTAAATAAGTTTGTCTAGGGATTTATCAATCTTTTTATACTTTCAAACACTCAAACTTTTTAATTAATCAATCTTTTGTACTATTTTCTTAGTCTCAATTGTGTTAATTTCTCTTCTGATCTCTATAACTTTCTTCTTCCCATGAAATTTCAGCTTTTCTTGCTCTTCTTTTTTTTAAAAGTTTGAGGTGAAATATTAGGTTTTTTAAATTGTATTCATTCTGTTTTCCTGATATGAGAATTAAGTGCTATAAATTTCCCTCCTCAGACTGACTGCAGATATTGTTTAATTTCTTCTTTAATTTATTTATGGTCCACTAGTTGTTCAAGAGGGTGTTATTTAATTTCTGTATTTCTATATTTTTTTTCAGTTTCTTTGGCTGTTAATTTCCAATTTTATTGCACTATGATCAGATAATATGTATGGGATAATTTCAATTCCTTTGGACTTATTTAAGAATATATTATATGCAACTATATGGTCTATTTTAGAGAATATCTCTTGTGCTGCTAAGAAAAATGTGTATTCTGAAGTTATTGGATTGAACACCCTGTAAATTCTACTAAGTGCATTTGTTCAGCGGTTTGAGTTCTGTTATTTCTTTGCTGATTCTTTGTTTTCTTGACCTGTCTGTGTGTTAATTCCCCCATTACAATTGTCTTATTGTTTAGGTGTTTCTGTGTATATTAATATTTGTCTTGACATGTTGGAAATTAGGACCCTGGGAAACCAAGCAAGCAGCTCCTCTCCCTAGTCAGTGGCTGTGGTGTGGCAGACTACGACCCTTTCAGGGTGAGAACCACCAGTGTCTCCAGAGAGCTACACCATGCTGGAACTTAGGAGGCTGGGAAACCAAGCAAGCAGCTCGCCTCCCTGCTAAGCAATAGTGACCCAACTGGGGCATGGCCTAGTGTCTACCATCCCACTTACCTGACCCCCCCTCACCTGTCCCCTCCGCCCCGTTAACAAATGGGAACCAGAAATCTGAGCATCTCTTGGGAGGCTGACCATAGCAAATAAGGGGGATTTCCTCATACCATTTCTTTGAAGGCAAATATTTTTATTATTGTTTTGCTTTATTCTTACTAATGCTACTGCACTATTCAATATTCTGTTTTGATAAGTTCAGTTTCACTACACTGTCTCAGTTGGCTTTATTCTGTCTTTTTCTATTGTACTTTACTACTTTCAAAATTAAAAAAATTTACAAAATATTGGTTTTGTATAGCTGTGTGCTCTCATATTTGGTGCATATATATTTGTGTTTACTATCCCTTCCTCTTGAATCTTTCCCCTAACAAGATATAGTGATCTTCTTTGTCTCACTTGACCATTCTTGGTTTGAAGTTCACATTGTGTGCAAATACAGTAGCTACCCCTGCTTTTTCTGGGTTCCTGTTGGATGGAATATTGTTTTTCTTCCTTTGATTTTTAGTCTATCAATTTCTGTTTGAGTTAAATGTGTTTCTTGTGTACACCATATTGTTGGATCTCATTTCTTGATCTGTTCTTCCAGTCTTTTTCATTTGATTTGTAAAATGAAGTCATTTACGTTGATAATAATAACTACTATGTATTGACTTGTCTTTTTTGTGTTATTTTTCTGCCTTTTTCCCTACTTTCCCCTTCTATTCAATTGCTTGTCTTGCTTGGTGCTTTTTCTCTAATGTTATTCTTGGAATTGTGTAGAATATCTTTTTTGTATTCTAATTTTTTAATTAAAAAACAAAAACAAAAAAATGATAGAAATGATACAAATTTTCAAAAAATATTAAGAAATCATCACTACTCGATATATTATATATTGGTATCTTAGAAGTAGTTGTTCAAGTTAGAAAATGAAAGCATAAAAAATGAACCAACAATCAAACAATGACAACACAAACTATTCTGTTTCATGTACTGTAATGTTGGTTTGGTGGTCGTGAATTTTTTCAGTTGTTCTTTGTCATGGAAGTTTCTTATTTCTCCATTAATTTTGTAAGATAGTTTTTCAGGCTACATCACTGTTTTCTTTCATGACTTGAAATATTTCACTCCAAGCTCTTCTTGCCTTGAGGGTTTGTGCTGAGAAGTCTGCTATCACTCTAATGGGCTTTCCTGAATAAGTGATCTGTTTCTTTACTCTAACAGCTTTTCATACTCTGTTATTGTGATGAATTTCCAGGATATTCATTATTTTATGCCTGAATGTTGGTTATGGCTAATGAGGTTCCATATGCCTTCATTATCTGTATGTAAGGTAAATTTTCTGCTATTACTTATGCAAATATTTTGTCATTTGTGTTAACTCTGCTTTTTCATTGGAACAAATTATTTTTGTGTCACTTTGTGTTGTTTAATCTTGTGGCTGTCCAATTGTTATTTCCTCATATTTTGGATTTTCAATAGATATTTTCTCTAATGATTGCTAGCCATGATCCTATCTTCAATGTCCAAAAGTCTGTCTTCAGTTTCATTCAACAGGTTTCACCAGTTTTCAATGGAAATTTTTATTTTCTGGACATCTGTTTGAATCTATTTCCTACATTCTATTTCTTTCCTGTATTAATAATTTATGATTTCAATCCTCCTCCTATCATCATTTATTTTCATATCTATCTCTGCTCTAGATTTGCTGACAATTTCCTTTTAAAATGTTGACACTTTTTTTAACCTGAGTGATTATTTCTGAACTGATTTCCTCTACAGTCTTGTGGATTTTTTTCATTTCTGTGGTTGCTATCATTTCAGAAATTTCAGTTGTGTGTCTTCCATATTCTTCTATGTCTATGTCCCCTGGACTTGTTCTGGGTGTGCTGGTGGTCTGAGATTGAATTATGCTTCTTCATCTTGTCATTTTCTATTACAAAAATAAATTTTACTCTGTTTTCTGTGATGATCCTTTTGAGTTTTGTAGTAGGTATGTATATTGCTAGTATCAAGGCCTCTGTAGGAAAAGACTGTTCTCCAAGGATGTCTTCTGTCAAGTTTTGGATTCTTCCCAAGCTGGTTGCTGGTCCTGCAAAGGCCTAAGTCACCTGTTCACTTATATAGTTATTAGTGCCTTAGATTTTCATACCACTAGTCCCCCCAGTTCATCCAGTGTGCCCTTTTTGGTACCATGTTGACTATTGAGTCATTGATGTTCTTTTTGGTCTTTGGGTATTTCCAAGAAGTGTACTTCACTCCTGGCAGTTATAAGGGGAAGGAATGCCTACCTTTGGTGCCCTACACTTGGGTTCCAGTAATGGTAGAGGGCAATAGGATTGGCTTCCCACCTCTGTTGCCATTAACTTATGATTCTATGATTTGTTTTTTGTACCATGACTCAAACTCATGACTTTTCACTTTCCAAGCAGGAACTATGCCACTGAGCTATATGTTTGGCCCATTAAGTATTTCTCAGAGATCTTGGGGGTTGAAATGATTGGCATAAGGAAGATCTCACACAGATTCCTGGTCATGCCATTGGGTCACAGCTGGGGAAATTGGTAGAAGAGGCATCCCCAATGGGTTCTGACTACATCATTGATCCAGAACTGTGGTAACTGGCCAGAAGATAGTCCAAGACCTGCTCCTTCTCTCTCCATTGATTTGATTCAGGAACAACAGACCAGTGGGAATTTCAGCAACACTGTAGAAATCTGGCTAGAGCATGCACGATTCACAAGAGTAACTAGTTGTGCATACAAGTCTGAAACAACAGTAACAACAAACAAGCAGGTGCTAAGTTAGGTAAACTAGACTTGTTCCTGGAGACAAAGACACTTGGAATAGAAGTAGTCGGAGAGAATCCCCCTTTCTTTTTTTCCCTTTTCCTTTTTATTTTTGTCTTTCTTTTTTGAACAGTGGTGAGAACTCCAGTCACAGAAAACTAATCCCATAACCCAAATCCAGAGACAAAAAGCAGACTTAAATTCAACATGATATCACCTGAAACCCTGACTAGAGTACACATTCCGGAATCAGACCTGGTTCTACCATAGAACTGTAGAGTCCAGAGGAATCTCACTATTTTTGTTTTTCTGTCTTGCAGGATTTCTTCTTGGTAGTCAGCTGGATTAGTACGTTGGGTTTTTTCTTTGTTGTTGTTGTTATTGTTATTTTGTTTGCTTTTTTTGCCTTTCCTTTTCTCTTTCTAATCTGTGTGCTATTTTGCACTGTTTTGTTTTTCTTTTTGTATGTTTGTTGTTTTTTCCCATATGTAGCTATTTTTGTCTCCTCTTTTTCTTTTTTCTATATTATTTTCTCTCTTACTGACAATTTAAATCTCTAAATTTTTTCTTTGCATTATTCTACTCATCCTAAATCTCTCGCTGATATCTTGCTTGATTTTATGATTCTTTCATGCAAGTAAACACTGTCTCTTCTCTTTTCTGGTTCACTTCAGTGCTCCTAGGTTTTCTCTTCCAATCTTTCCCTATTGTGTCATACAATTACCCAAAATTTGGATGATCATCCTATGTACAACACACTTGCTCCTACTGTATTTAACCTCATTTACTTCTCCATTCTCTACCCCTTATTGCCCCCATAATAGGATAAAACCACTCTACTAAGTGTAAAAGCATTGCACAAAAATTCCTACTTTATGTTGCATTACATTATATAACTATGGAATTTGCTCCTATGGTGAAAGGAATCAGGTTAATAGTTACCACAATCTGCCACTGGCCAAGTTGTGATTGAAAGAACATATGATCATTGCTAATCATAGTACTTTAACAAAGATTCCATATCTATTATAATCAGTTTTGCCCCCTATATGACAACACTGAAGTTATGAAGGAGCATAAACATCAGTATAGTCTAGTACCAAAGAATGGGCCTTGAGTCAAATTGACAGCAACCCCACATTTTTAAAATAAAATACTGGGAAAGTAAGTGGGATAGACACATAGAACCAAGAACTACCTATATGTAGAAAAACAACCTGAGGGGCTGGGGATTTAGCTCAGAGGCATAAGCTCCTGCCTTCAAGCAGGCAATCGTGAGTTCAATGCCTGGTACCGATAAAAAATGAAAAAGACCAAAAAAAAAAAAAAAAAAGAAAAGAAAAGAAAGAAAAACAACCTGAGGAACAGAAATCTCCTGGGAATATCTAGACACCATGGATAAAACTATCTAACAAGAAATCTACACACATCAACACAGATATATAAAAAATGACAACACAAAGAATAAAAATGTAACCCCAAATGCCCGCCCACCGAAAACAAGTCCAGAGCACAGATAGAGGAAACCAGAAACAAACCACTGGACCTCTATGAAATGATAGCAGCAAAAGTGAAAAAACAAAAGGAAGAAGCCATAGGAAAAGTCAAGTCATTAAACCATTAAGCCATTAAGGCGTTAAGCCATTAAGTCAAAAAAGAAATGACAATCAAAATGAAAGGCAATAAAACAGGCACAGATTTTAAAAATTAGGGAAGATTTTTTTTAAAAAATATGGAACCCATGAAAGCCAGATTGCAATTCATGTCAGAATTGCAATATATGAAACAGGCCCAACCCTAAATCCAGGAGATTAGAAACCTCATCAAAAGTATACAAAATAGATTGAATAGAAAACAAGAATGTGACTAGTGACAAGGAAAAGAAAGATATGTTTAAAATAGCAAGGGGCCATGAAAATCATTCCAACAGCTACAAAACAAAACAAAGAAGAACAACATAAGATTGACTGGAATTAGTGAGAATGCTGGAGACAGTACAGAAGCCATTAAAAATAGGTCTTGACATAAATAATGTAAGAAAACTTTCCAAACATGGATAAAGAATTTGACATACAAATAAATGAAGCATAGAGAATTCCAAATAGTCATGACTAAACTAAATCCACACCAAGGCATGTAATTATCAAGATATCATAAATTCAATACAAGAAAAAATATTAAACAAAGCTAGAGAAAAAACCAAATCATTTATAATGAAAAGCCCATCAGAAAAACATAAGACTCCTCCACACAAGCCCTCAAATAAAGGAGAATATGGAGAATGGATTTTCAAGCCCTAAAAATCTTTTAGTCCAGATTGATATACACCAAAAAACTATCTTTCAGAATCAATAGGGAAATAGGATACCCACAACAAAGAACAACTGAAGAAATTCATGACCACCAAAACCACTCTACAATGTTCTGAAGGATATATTAAAAAGAGAATGAAAACCACAAATCCACGGACACCAAGAGAAAGAAAGAAACAAGTACTGAAAATAATTAAATAGATAAGACAGACACAGAAACAACAAAAGGAAAATAATTTTTTAAAAACGATAAGCCAATACATATCAGTTATAATCATCAATATAAATCACAACTATTCACCAGTCAAAAGAAGCAATCTGGCAGAATACATCAAGAAACAAGATCCCACAATATACTGCATTCAAAAAACACATTTAAAGCAAAAATAAATTGGTAGACTAAAAATCAAAGGATGGAAAACAATTCTCCATGCCACAGTGACCTAGAGAAAAAGCAGGAATTGCTATTCTATTTGCACACAATGTAAATTTCCACTGAAAACTCATCAAAAGAGACAAGTAAGGTCACTAAGACAACTAAGGTCTCATGTTAAGTGAAAACTCCAAGAACAAGAGAAAACAATCATAAATATATATGCACCAAACACCAGTGCACCCAACAAAATAAAACAAATATTAATAGATGTGAAAAACCAAAAAGTACTAACATAATTGTAGCAGGTTATTTTAATGTACCACTTTCACAAATAGATCAACTGAACAGAAAATCAAAAAAGAAATATTAGAATAAAACCAAGCTCGTGAACAAATGAAACTGGTAGTGTTCCAATCCAAAACATCATAATACACATTTTTCTCAGTTGGGATGGGATGTTCTCCAAAAGAGGTCATATACTGCCGGAAAGATATGCTTAAGTAAATGTAAAGGAACTGAAATGACTCCATGTATACAACCTGAAAACATAGCACAATGAAACTGGAAAGCAAAAACAAAGGAAATCATGAAAACTATATTAACATGTGGAAATTAAACATCACCCTGCAGAACAACCAATGAGTCACAAAGGAAATTAAAGAAGAAATTGAACATATATACAATTAAATGGTAATGTCTATACAATATACCAAAACTTATGGTAGGTATTAAAGCAGTCCTAAGAGGGAAATTTATAACAATAAACACTCACATTGAGAAAACACAAAGAGCTCAGATAAATAACACAATCTTAAACCACAAATTCCTAGAAAAAGGAAAAAAATCAAATCCAAAGCTGATATGAGGGAAGAAATTATAAGCATAAAGCAGAAATCAATGCAACAGAGTCTAAGAAAACATTACAATGAATCAATGAATGGAAAAGCTGATTCTGTGAAAGAATTAATCAAATTGATAAACCACTTGGCAACCTCATCAAAAAGAGGAAAGAAAAAACACAAATTCAAGCAACTGGGAATAAAAAAGGAGAAATCACAACAGATCTTACAGAAATTCAGAACATAATCAATACATACTACAAGCACCTATTTTTTAAAAGATGGAAAACACACAGTAAAATGATAGGTTCCTAGACACAGCTGAGCTGCCAAAACTAAATCAAGAATATATAAAATCCTAAATATCAGCCAGGGAAATTGAAAATGTAATTAAAAATTTATCAACAAAGAAAATCACAAATCCTCACATATTCAAAGGTGAATTCCATAAAAAGAATTTAGGGAAGAAACAATCTCACTAATGTGGAAGCTCTTTAACAAAATTGAAAGGGAAACAATTCTCTCTAACTCATTCCTTGAAGGCAAATATTACTCTGATACAAAAAAAAAAAAAAAAAAAAACAGAGAAACACTCAACCAAAAAAGAGACCTACAAGCCAACCTCCCTAATTAATACAGATACAAAAATACTTGATGAAATATGAGCAAGTAGTATGCAACAAATCATCAAGTAAACTACACATCATGACCAAGTAGGAGTCACCCCAGAGATACAGGGATGGTTCAACATATATAAATCATTAAATGTAATACACCATAATATCTGAAACAAAGACAAACATCATATGATCACCACAATACATGTAGAAAAAGTATTTGACAAACTAAACATCCATTTATGATAAAAACTGCACGGAAAATTGGAAACAGGGTCTTATTCTTAATCTGATGAAAGCCGTCTATGACACACCAACAGCGAACATCAAACTGAAAGCTTTCATTTTAAAACTAGGAACAAGATAAGGATGTCCACTATCACACCACTTATTCAGTAAAGTTGTGGCCACATTAGCCAGAGAAATTAGACAAGAAAAAGAAACAAAAGGAATAAGGATAGGAAAGTAGCAAGCTAAATTATCATTATTTGCAGGTGACCTGATACTGTGCATAAAAGACAGAAAAAGCTCCATCAAGAGATGTACAGTTAACAACCAAATTCAGCAGTGTAGCTACACAGAGTTAAAAGTCAAAACCCAGTAACATTCCTGTATACAAGCAACAAAATCACGAGAAGAAATTAGGAAAACCACACTCTTTAAAATAATATACAAGAAATGTAATATGTATGAATCAATCCAACAAAAAAATAAGGATCTGTACAATGATTTCTTTAGTACAACAAATCAAACCCATAACCTTATACTTGCCAGGCATACACTTTGTCACTGAGCTATATCCCCAGCCTAAGATTGATACATTGAAAACTTCAAAAAAGGAGATCAAAGCAGCTTTGGTAAGTGGAAAGGCATCTCTTTCTCATGGGTAAGAAGAACCAACGAGTGAAAATGGACATATCCCCAAAACTGATAGACAGATTTAATGTGATCCAAATAAAAACACCATTAGCACATCTCATGAACCTAGAGAAAAAATTTTAAAATTCATTTAGAACCAGAAGAGATCTAGAATAACAAAAGCAATACTGGGCAACAAATCCAAGTAAAGGGATATCACAATCCCTGACTTGAAATTATACAACAAAGCTACTGTGATAAAATCAACAGGGTACTGACAAAAAAAGAAAACAGACTTGAGGATCAGTGGAACCCAACAGAAGATGCAAATGCAAATTCAAATACACTAAGCCACCTTATATTCAACAAAAGAGCCAATCATGTTTTCTAGAAAAACACTAATCTCTTTCACAAGTGGTGCTGGAAAAACTGGCTTTACACATGCCAAAGACTAAAAATAGACCCATATCCATTACAAGGCACTAAACTAAATTCAAAATGTATCAAATATTTAAATACTAAAACAGAAACTCTAAGTATACTGGAAAAGAAAATAGGTAAAAATCTTGAAGACATAAACGAAGGCTGACTTCACTAACAAAAGCCATACAGCACAGAAAGTAATACAAAGAATCAACAAATGGGATCTCACCTTATTAAAAAGCTTTGCACAACAAAAGAAATCATCAAAAAAATGAAAAGACAACCCATAGAGTTGGAAAAATTATAGCCAGTTGTCCCTCAAAGGACTTACATCTAGAATATATAAAGTAATGAAAAACATCAAACCCCCAGAACTCAAAGACCCAATACAAAAATGAGCATCACAGATGAAGATGCACTTCTCAGATGAAGAAATGCAAATAGAAAACAAATAGGAAAATATGATCAATCACATTGGTCACTGGAGAAATGCAAATTAAAACAACATTGAGATTCCACTTCACTGCAGAAACAATAGCTATCATCAAGAAATGAACCAATAACAAATGCTGACGGAGCTGTGTGGGAAAAGGAACTGTTCTCCACTGTTGGTGGGAATGTAGACTGGTAAAACAACTGTGGAAATCAGTGTGTGTATTCTTCAGAAAACTAGAATTAGAGATCCCATTTGACCCAGCTCTTCTGTTTCTGGGTATCTTCCAAGAAAAGTTAATAACTTCGTACCACAGTGATGTACAAGCACCCACAATTATAGCAGCACAATTTGTAACAACTAAATATTGGAAATAAATCACCATTAACTAAGGAATGGATAAAAAAAAAGACTTTTTACATAATGGAATACTACTCAGACATAAAGAAAAATAAACTTGAAACTTTTATAGGAAAATGGATGCAACTAGAGATCACACTAATAAGGGAAAAAAATCAAACTACATATGGTCTTATTAGTGTGAGAAACTGAAGGAGTAAACAAGATTCAAAGTTAACAATAGATATTGTGAATAGGAAACAAACTGTTCAAAAGAAAAGTAAAACTTGTGATGAGAGAAAGAGGAAAGGAAGGAAAGGAAAGCAAAAATATACACATGCAAAGATAGTTATAGAGTTAGTTTCTCTTAGTTCATTGAAAAGAAAGCTTTATGCTAACAATTTTTGGTCAATATTTCATGCCTACATCTTATACTCTGAAGAGATATTCTGAATATAACCATATGCAATGTACTAATTATTGTTACTCTCATACTCGCCTGTTTTGAAAATCTGTTTTGTTGCTATTTTTAACTTCTTTGTCCTTGAAATATAAAATCTTATGCATTCATTAATATGAAAAATTTTATTGCAACTATGATTTCATTGGTATTTTATGATTGGTTGCTTTGATAAACATAATCATATCTTTCAGAAAATTTTAGATATATCTCATGATTATACACAAATATTATTAAGTTTTCATAAAATAATCTTACTCTGCACATTTGTTGAATTTCTGTACTAGCTCCAAATCTGTGTTGATTCATTAGGTTTCTTGTAAGAAGTCTCTGTAAATAAGCACATTGCTGCGGAGTGGTTTAGTAGATTAGACAGTGTTGTATCTGTTTTAATGGGACCGTATTTGTTTGTGTTTCTCTAAAAAATGGCCATTAGAGAAGGACTCAGTTCAGATAATTTATCTGGAAGACGGTAGTAGGAAATGAAGGCAGGAAATAGTGCAAGGAAGGAAATGCTAACACACCACAAGTATTGCTGAATTTGCCTCTGCAGGAAACAGAGCCTCAGTCTCTTCTGACAGCAAAAGTAAATGCATCCCATGACTGTCATAAAAATGTAAATCCAGGGCTTTTCTCCATTGTTCCTTTCAAAAGTGTTCTTTCAGAAGTGTTAATCCCAGCACTTCCAGTCTCCTCCTGCAGCCAAGCTGAGCTTCTTTCACTGTGAAGAAGCCTAGAAGGACAACATGAGGACAGACATGGCACAGGCATATTGTGGGTGCCTTCAGGAGGATCTCAGCTCATGGGTAACTGCCCCCCATGTCTGCAGCTAAAAGTGGAGGCACACAGACAGCACATGACAGAGTACCAAGCGCCCCAAGTAGACCATTCCTCTCATCTCTCAGATCTACCTGAGTTTACTTTAAGACCATTCAGGACCCTGTGAGAAAGATGCCAGTTGCAATCCCTAGTAAACACAGCACAACCAGTGAAACTAGCTACTCCTGGCTTTTGCCGGTCACAGACTAAGATTATTATTCAGCACTTCTGCTGTTTAATTTAATTTGTGTACTGGCCAGTACTGTTGAATATTTCAACTTTATATCCTTCAACTCCTGCTGCTCCTCTTCATTGTTGTCCTCCTTGTTCTTCTTATCCAATGAAGTGTATTCATTTCTCTAATCAACTTTGGATTGGATCTAATTGGTTCATGTTTTTATGTAGTCTAGACATTAGTCCTCTGTATGTGGAATAGATGGCAAAAGTATTTCCCACCACGTAAGTTGTCTTTTCATTCAGTTGATTGTTTCCTTTGCTGCACAGAAACAGATAAATTATGATAAAAAGAAAGAAGGAGAAAGGAAGCTTCTCTGAGGCTCATGCAAAAGTGAAACCAGATGCATTTGCATCAAAGACTGATACTGAGAAGCCCTTTAGGAGCAGTCAGTCACCCAAAATGTATAAGCCCCATGATTTCTCTGAGAAGATGGCAGATTTCTACAAGGTGGAGATGGATGATCAAGAAAGAAACAAAACTAAGGTAGGAAAAAATCTGATTTGATAATGAACCCAAATTTATGTCAAAGTCATAGCTGGTACAAGTAAAAGCCAGGAGGAAGAGAAGTCAGGCAAGTGAGAAGGCCTGGTGTATGCAGGGAACAAAAAGCAGAGCAAAGCAGAAGAGCTGGAGGCAGAGTCTTTCACAGAGATATCCAAAAAGGAAGAGTGAGGAGGACCCTGGAGAAGTGAAACTGGGCATTAGGGCTTTATTCCAGAGATAAATTTTCAAATGACTTCTTACAAAGCCTTACAATAGGAAAGCTTATCATCTCTCCACATGAAGATCTCTGAAACCGGTGAAAAGCTGGGAGTCAAAGGAGAATTTTCCTCAGGAAAGTCTGTTTTCCATTACTAGACAGGCCCAGGTCAACATTTGGAAGGACTCAACAAGGACCTCCTATGAACCAGTGGCTTATTGGCCAAGGAACACAGCTTTGTTGCTATTTTGTAGCTTTGTTACTAGTTTGTAGCAAGAAAAAGGAACAGGAGTTTCATTCCATTTTCCAGCAAGTACAGTCAGCTCAGTCTCAGTGTAGCCCTTCAGAATTACTTGCTCAGCATGTAGTGACCATCATTCACCATGTTAAAAAGTATCACTTTGGGAGGAACTAGGCTGCCAGAGCTAAGTTCCTGCACACCAGCAGTGGGGACCTTGGGAGAGTTTAAGATCATTGCTCCTACTGACCAAGGACCCACCCACTTCCAGCCAAACTAGACTGGGCTCTACAGGTTTCAGGACTGGCTGTGCGATGACCAGTGACCATCTTTCAGTTCAGGGAACTGGGCTTCCAGAGGTGAGTTCCTGCAACCAGCAGCAAGGGCCAAGGGAGAGTTTAAGACCATCGCTCCCAGTAGTTAAGGAACTGCCCAGACTCCAGCCCTATTAGACAGGGCTCTAAAGATTTCAGACTGGCTGGGCCATGCCCAGTGATCTTTCAATCCAGGGTACTGGGCTACCAGCAGTGAGTTCCTGCACACCGGTGGCAGGGCCTGGGGAGAGTTTAAGATCATTCTTCCCAGTATTCAAGGACCTGCCCAGCTTCTAGACTAGGCTTGGGAGGTTTTGTGGCAAGACTAGACCACACCCAGTGACCTTTTTCAATCAGGGGAGTTGAGGGCACCTGAAGTGAGTTCCAGTGCATTAATCCTGGCCTGTGGAGTGCTTTGGACCATCATCCTCAGTGGTTAGGTGCCTGCCCAACTTCCTGGAACACTGGAGGTGGCATATGAGTTTCTGTGGGCCTGACTGGACCATGCTCAGCAACTTCCATTCAGTTCGAGGAGCCAAGAGCATAGGAGATGATTTCCAACACGCCCCGGGGAAGGCTTGGAACAACACTCGAAACACAGAAATTGATTGAAGATGATCAGATTGGAAGAGACAACCTATATATAACCTCTGTTTTCCTACAGTTCAGTAGGGGCCACACTTGCCCAGGGGAAAGAGGCACTGGGAAGGTGGCTGGTGAGGAGCTGAACAGGGTGTCCTCAAGAACATCCCACCCCGCCAGCCACGCAGAATCCTACTACAGTGGAAAGTGTCCCTGGTGCTGTGTCCCACTGGACAGAGGAGGCCACCATAGAACCTGGGGTCAGGCCAGCTCTCAACAGAGCAGGACATGTTGGGCTCCAGCTGTGTTCCTCATTTATTATTGGTGTATGGGGTGGGGCTTAAGGTAAGAGAGAGAGCGTGATGCTTGATTTTGATTTGCTCACTATTAGAAACCGATAGTTTTGCTTTTAATTTTCATGTCATTTGGAGCTAAGAGGACTAATTTGATTTTCAGCCTGTTTTGCCGTGATTTTAAAAGGCTCCCTTCCATCCCGTTATTTTTTAGGCAGAAAGATTTAATTTGGGCAACTTTGATTCTTAAAAGAGAAAGCAAAGGATCTCAATAAATATTGAAGTGTTCACCTCAGCTTGGGACCAAACTGCTTGGATCTTTGTGCAATCCACTTTTTTACAGCAAGCAGAAGTGGTCCCCTCTTCTGTGCATCTCTGTGTCGCACAGTTTCTCCTAACCACTTCCCATGCACTCTGCTCCTGCATTTTCTGACTTCTCCTAGGTTGGGCTTGCCATTCTCTGGCAGCAGCTCCAGAATCCCAAAGTCTTGTCTTGTTGATCCTCAGCAAAAGGGGTGGAAACTGGAGAGCACTCGCTGCTTGGTTTTCTAAATTCTTCTGAATTCTATTATCTTAACAAATATAAAATGAGAAAATAAGTTTTCAATATTTTTAATAATCTTTTTATAAAATGAAAGCAATGCTCACTGATAGATTAAGGAAGGTGGTATGGCTTGGGTGGTTCTTGGGGTTATTTTTATTTTTTGGTTATGTTTTCTTTATCTTTTTAATCTTATGCTTTAAATTGAAACATTCTCAATGTTTAGGGGAACACCTTGTGCTCGCCTCCTGAGGAAGCTGTCCTGAGTAGTCTGTGCACATGTTCTATGTGGACTGTACCCTCTTCTCTTCGCCCAACCTTTGCTTCTTTGATTGTTGTGCTTTCCCCTTACTTTGCTACATTTCTATAATTAGTTGATTTTACTTGAATAATTCATGCTCAAGAAGAGAAAAGAAATGAACGCTCTTAAAATTTTTTCAAATCCTCCTGCAAACAAAAACAATAATTGGAAAAAGAGAGAGAGACAGAGTACAGCAGAACACAGACTCATGACCATTCAAACTGGAAAATTAGTAGACCACCAATTCATTTGAAAAGTGTGGAAAATAATATCAAAGATATTAGTGTTTTTTCAAAGTTTTCTGGAATTCCATTTTAATTCTTCAGTTTAACACATTAGATTACTTCTCCATGATTGTTGACTAACAACATGATTTAATGAAGTCTATAATACATTTAGTTTTTCATTGTGGGTCTTCCCAAACTTCACATAACTCGGTTTACTCTGCTTTTGATAAATAGTTCCATTAAAAAAAAAATTGTTGCTAACAACAATGTGATGACAAGTGACAGAAAATAAAAGAAAATTTTTGGACACTGGAAGTAAATAATGATGTTTTGTAATGTGAAAGTAATTCACAGTAATATAAAGGAGAATTTAAAAATGTTTCTTAAAGAATAATAATTTTAAGAAGGCCATTATGAAGAAAATAATTGTTACAAGAGCCAAAACCACGTGATTCTTCCACAAGCCCCAAGCAGAGAGATCAATACCCGCCATTGTCAGGAATTCTTCACCAGAACATCTGAAATGCAAGACACAAGGGATATAACTTCATTCTTGCATATGTTAAATCTTACTCTGAATCATCAGTATTCCTCTGATAAAGAATCCTATAGGTTTGTCCAAACATTAATGGTTATCACTTCAATTTATATTAGTTAATAGTCAGTGAGGAGTAATTAACATTTGCTAGATACTATCTAGACATCTAATCCCTAAACAGTCCAGAGAGGAGATATAATGCACATTTAAAGAATGAATGGGATTAGGTTTCAGAAAGTTGGCCACAGTTATAGAGTGAAGCTGTTTTTCTAGCCTCCTCTGATTAATTTGTTTCCAAATCTATAAAACTGTTCTCTTCAAAGGAAATATTTATGAAGTGTTTTTTTTTATTGTCTTTTAGTGAGAAACAGTAAGGGTTTATTCTATGACACCCACAGCCCTTGCTAACAAACTCACAGATCCCTGTCATTCTGATAATCCATCAAAAAAATCCATTCAGAAACAAGTTATGAATGCTAAAAGTGGCACAACAGGGAAGGAATGAAGGCTTTGCTCAGATCACATTCTATTGGATCTTGTACTAAGACTGCAGAGCAGCAAAGGTTCTCAGCTACAGGGCATTACCAGCAGGCCTAGATACCGATTCAAATCTTAGGTGGCTGGAGCAGAGCAGGATGAACTTGTCCTGCTATGGATTTCAAAAGCTTTTGTACTCAAAATGCACATGGGAGCCAGAATTATTTCCTGTCCCCATTCTTCCGCATCTTTTGGAACTTGACAGGACTAAAATCATCTGCAGCCTCTTTTCTTTGACGCCTATGGTAGATCCTCCTTCACTGGTCCCACTTTTCCTATCCACTTCCTCCTGGCCAGCAGGCTGGCAGTGAATTTTTCTATAAATTTGCCACATCTGCATCAAAGCAAAGGCAGTTCTTTGTTTAAAGAGAACAGCTCCTCATGCAAGCTTTTATAGTCAATAATTCAATATAAATTTGTTTCGATTCAAAGAATTATTTATATATTATATGAATTATAAAAACACTTCTCTTCAGTACATTTGAGTTTGAAATGGGTTGTTCTGATAGTTAAGCTATAACACACAGTCTCTGCTTCCTTGTGAGCCCAGCCTATGCCTGGTAACGAGCGAGAGGAGCAGCAACAACATAAAGTCACAATTGGTGCGATTCCCCTCGCCTTGACATTGGAAGACACCGGGAAACAAAACAAAATATTCTCTCTTCTCACATAAATTTATGTATGATAATCAAATGTTAACAACAAACATGGACAAGGAAAGTGTCAATAAAATTTCAAAACAAGATCTTCTAACTTTATGAAAACTGTATTTATATTTTAATGTCATTATGGAGAAATGAGATTTCCTTTTCAATCTGTTGAGATACATGATGGTCTTTCCTTAGAAGATGCATTTTATAAATATTTGCACATAGAGACATACTCAACTGTGCAGATTTTCATTTCAATGTCTCAGGGAAACAAAATTGCCAGGATCTTCTGTTGGTGTCTTTATAGCTCCTAGTATTGTCTGTGGGCTGGCTCAAAGATACCAGAAACTGTATTCCCTTGATTCATATCAAAACAACCCATTACAGATGTCCTCAAAAGACAAAATAACTTAAACTACCCATCAAAATACTCTCAAGAGTATAACATAAACATTTCTCCATATTCTCCATTGCAAAAAGACACATGAGTTTTATAGCATATTCATAAGCATTTACACAGAATGACTCACAAATGGATAACTTAGGTGCAGAATGATTTGTTGACTGAGAGGACTTATACCAGCTATAAGCCCAAGGGCCTTTCTCCATGGCACTGCAGAAGGGAACAGACTCATCATGACACTGAACGTAGACTTACATTACATAGTTAGGACAGCTACTGCTTCCAGTTTCATTGAGTCCTGTACAGAAGTTTTGTCCCCAAAATTCATTGTGCTGCAAAGCCTAAAACACAATGTAAATTAGCACAAAGTAAATATTTTTAACTTTTAAAAGTTTTCTAAAAAATTTAGTTCAATTTTCCTATATTTTATCTTTTTTTTCTTTCTGAAAACATACCAAGTTTCATATTCACAGTCCTTGCCACAGCAAGGCAACTAAGCTTATTTTCCTGACATCGAAGTGGCTTAGAGTTGAGGTTTGTCAGTTGGCCAAGGAGACCACTGACTGGATAGATTACGCCAGATTGTAGCTCTTTCCTCCTTCTCTAGGCCATATTATACTTTAACAAACACTAACCTTGCTATGATAACCATGGTGTTCGATTAATAGTGTTAATTTATGGCAATAATTTTAAGTTTTCTTTTTTAAAAACCAGTTGTAATTATGAAAGTTAGAAACACACTAGTAGTTTCCTTTAGCTTAGTGAAGAGACAGTTCTATGCTTTTTTCTGCTTGTTTCTTCTTTTTAGGAGTCATTTTTTCAGTGACTTGTACTCAGTAATATTTTGGCTTATTTTAAGATTATGATACCCAGGATATTAACTGTTGTCATTCTCTATTTTGTTTTACGTTTTTCTTAGAAGTAAGAAGAGCACCCTTTTACAGTCTCTTTATTAGTATTTGCTTATATTACTTTAAAATTGAAAAAGAAACAATTTCTTTGAGGTTGATTAGTATGCTCAAAATGTGCCTAGGAAAATTATATGGTCTTTGTTCTTGTTCCCAGTTGAGATGCAAACTATGCAGTCTCCTGTCATCTCCTTCATTTCCTCAATGAATTGAAACACAGAAATATGTTTTCATCAATGTGTCAAGTTTCCCTTTACTGTGAGATTTACACCACCCTTTACCTCCTGCGGAGAGTGACTAGACTGGAGAAAATGCCAGGTGACACCAAGACCTTTTGCTAACCACTGTGAACAGGGATTTCTCATCCACTGCTTCTTAGATCAGTGGCTAGGAAAATGAGATGACCAGGGTTTATTTTGGTTGTTTCCAGTCTAGGAACCCAGTCACAAAGACAGACAAATACAATTACCATCAGGCCATAATATGGAATACTGATGTACGGAAGCCATGAAAGCTGGAATTCATTGCTCTGGAAAACAACTGTCATAAGCCAAAATCTCTGCAAAAGAGCAAAAACCTTGAATCACAACATGTCTAGAGATTTGAGGAAGAATTCTAGAAAACTACTTTTACAAGAACCTTACAACCTTCAAACTGACACATGCAAACTGCACATGAAATATTATTTAAAGAATATTGACAAGAAAAAATAAAGCACTTAAATTCAGTACAGGCATAATTTTTGTTTTATATATTTTAAAGCCAAGTTTGTTTAAAACTTTCAATATTGAGCTAATGAACATGATAGGCCAACTGTATTGAGTGTTCTAAAGACACCACAGCCATCCTTTGCCCTGAAAATCCTGGCAATTCAGACCAGAAGACTCCTAGCCATCATGTAACACTCTTCTTCCCTACAAAAGTAATGTATTATTTATAAAGGTTTGAACTTTATTTTCATAACTTGGGGTCAGAATCAAGCTTATAATAACCTAAAACCAAGAACTGATAAACACCATAATGTGGTGAAATACAGTAGATAATGTGGTCATTGTGTCCATTTAAACTGATACAAATGCAGTGTCGCAAAAGTGATACCAGGAAGGACTTGCTCAGGATGAATAAATGGCACTATGAGGTTCACATAAAACTGGTCCTAACTGGAACAAGGTCTACTGGGATATGCAAAAATTATCAAATTGCTGGAAAGCGTGATTATATTTAGACTTCACTTAACCAAATGTTTAGTGTGTGGCAAAGCATCACTGTGTAAATATAGTTTCATGACTGGTTTTACAGCTGTATATAGACGTCCCTACCTAACAACCTGTACAAGTATCAAATAAATTAGTGAAAACATTTTTATTTATTGAGTTATATTTCCTTTAGTGGATCAAAAATCATAGTAGTTTCTCAATGATAACTATATTGGTAGTTGCCAAATTCAAATGTATAAGTAAAAAAATTTGCACAAGAGTTTATAGTAGTGATGGCAAAATTTTTAGAGCTTTCAGTGATAACAGCTGTGGCATACATGTTGTATGGTTGAACACCACTGGCTTATGGTAATCATTTAAAGACACACACTCTTGGCTAGAGAAATAGCTCAGGGGCACAGCACTTGCCTGGCAAGCGCAAGATCCTGAATTCAATTCCCGGAACCAAAAATATAAATACAGACACACATACAGACACACATACTCCAATAGCAAGGATCCGTGTTTTAACAGGCAAAATATTTCTGTTTAACTGATATGTAAGAGAAAATGTTCCATTATTGTCATAACTCACTGGTATGAGTACAGATCTTAGGTACATGAAATATTGGAACTATGTCACTATTTTTAAAACAGGTAAGCATATACATTGACATACAAGACTGCCATAAACCCAGAAAAGAGGTGACTGAGTGATTTGAACTTATGAATATTCTAGTATTTTAAATTGTCTTGTATTAGTGCATAATGCTATTGCATGATGCTGGGGTTCACACTGAAAAGTTGCTACATGAATTTAACGTATCATATTGATTTAATTCCCCTTATTTTCTATCCCTCCAACTTGGTTCCTATCCCATTCCAGAAGTATTTCTCATGATTCCCTATTCTCTCCTTTATTGTAATTATGTGCTTACGAATTTATGGATTTTTATGTTTGTCAAAAAAGAAAAAACATTACATTTAACTATCACTGGCTAATTTTATCTAACATGACAGTCTCCAGCTCCATTCATTTCCTTGCAAATGACTTGATTTCCTACTTCTTTATGGCTGAGTATATGCGCAACCTGCATTTTCTTTATCCATTCTTCTGCTAATGGGTATGTTACAGCTTGGCAATTGTGAATTGCACCGATATAAACATGATTGTGCATGTATTATGATAGTATGTAGACTAATTCTTTGTGAAATACACCCAACCTATGTAGCTGAGTTAAATGGAATTTCAAATGGTTTGAGTATCCAGAAGTAGCAAACCTCTGACACATGTGCTATCTGCCTTTTTTTAAGGTCAGATATATTAATGTATGATTAATGTAATGTAGGATTTTTTGAGTTGTTTTTCTCAATGAAAATCTCAGTATTCAGGTTTAATTGCACGGGTGGCAGTTTGCAATAAACAGGTTTGGGGGTTGTAGTTTGGCCATTCGTCTCTAAAAGTTTCATCATTGCTGTTTAGACTTTTGAGGAATCTCTATAGTGATTTTCACAGAGATTGTAGTATTTTACCTTCCCACTAAGTAGGTGTTTTCATTTTCCTCTGAATCCTTGATTACAAGTGTTTTTTGTTTTTCTATTGACCTACATTTGTGTTTTGGTTTCTTGTAGTTTTGTTTTATCTTGTTTTATTTTATTACCTCCTTCCAGAATAATTTGAATCTGGTATTATGATGCCTCCAGCATGAATGATTTTGTTCTGGGATGCTTTGGCTATTTATATTCTTTTTTATTTGAAATGAAATTCACAATTTGATTTTTCTAGTTTGTTGAAGCATATTAGTACTTTAATAGAAATTGTATTGAATGTATAGATCTCTTTTAGGAATATTTTAACAAGTTTCACACCTTCAATCTAAGACCAAGAGATGTTGTCTATTGTCCTCTTCAATGTCTTTCTTATTTTTAAATTTTATTTAAAGGAAAAAACAAAACAAAACAGTAAAAGGGTACAAGTAATACAGAATTTCAAAAAAATAAACAGTAAGAAATCACTAATTAATAGATTACATATTGTCATCTTAGAAATAGTTGTTCAAGTTACAAAATTAAAGCATACAAAGTAGACATTCAAACAGTGAGACTGCAAACAGTTCTGTTCAATGATCCAATAAAAACGCAGTAATATGGTTATCTATCTTACCCACATAAACATACTTTCAGTTGTGTCCTTTAGAGTACTTTCTTTTCCTCTCTTTTTTACAAAAAAATTTATACATTTTGGGTTTTAATACTCCCACAGTTCTTATTAATTTCTTTCTTCAAGGTACTGGAATTTCCACTACAGAAAACTTTTGCCTCTTTCAATAAGTTGATTTCTATGTACTAAGTTTTTCAAGCTTTTATGAAGAATTATTTTTCTAACTTCCTTCTCAGTGAGTTAATGATTGATGTACAAGAACATTAATTTATTTTGTAGATTAATGTTTTATCCAACCACTTTGCTCAACTTGTGTGTCAGATCTAAAAGACTTCTGATGGAGTTTTTTGCCTACTGTATATAAAGGACCATATCACCTGAAAAAGGGAAAAATTTGACTTTATTTCCTATTTATATTCCTTTTCTTTCTCTTTACTTACTACCCTGACTAAAATTTCAACCTCTATATTGAATGAGAGTAATGGGAATAGATACTCTTGTCTTCTCCAAGACTTCAGAGGAATTTCTTATAGGTATTTTTTATCTATGGTGTTTGCCATGGGTCTGTCATACGTGGCTTTTGTCACTCTGAGGTAAGGTACTTTCATGCTCATTTGCAATATAGTTCATAGTGTACAGGAATGAGTGTTGGATTCTGTTAAATGCTTTTTCAGCATGTACTGAAATGATCATTTTTTATTCTATTTATATGATTCTATTTATGTGATGCATTATATTTACTGATTTATGCACGTTGAACAACTCTTGCATTCCTGGGATATAATTAACTTGATCTTGATGCATGATTTATCTAATGTGCTGTTAAATTCTGTCTTTGAGGACCTGAAAATTTTTTTTGAGGTTTGCGCTAATGTTAAAGGATTTTTTTTTATTTAAAGGAAAAAAAGAAAGGACATAAAAAAACAAAGCAGTAAAAGGGTACAAGTAATACAGAATATCAAGAAAAAAAATATACGGAAAGAAATCACTACTTAATAGGTTACATATTGTCTTCATAGAAACAGTTGTCCAAATTATAAAATTAAAGCATATAAAGTGGACATTCCATACAGTGATATTGGAGACAGCTCTGTTCAATGATCCAGCTAAAGCTCAGTAATATGCTTTTCCATCCTACACACTCAAACATACCTGTGGTAATATCTCTTAGTCCACCTTCCTTTCTTCTCTTTTTTACAATAACAAGTATACTTTTGGGGTTTTATTACTCCCACAGTTATTATTACTTTTTTTGAAGAGAATAAAACTAAACATAACTAAGCAAAACAGAGTCAGAACAGAAGGATGGGCATAGTACATGATGCAAAGATAGAATACCAGGTGATCAAAAGTGGTTACCATTGTGCCTCTTGCTATTTTTAAATTGAGTTGCCTATATCATCACGTATAATAGAATTGATCAAAACAGTACAGAACGAGACCACTAAAACCTACACTGGAGACCTTTCAGGACTTCAAAAAAAGATAATAGTCAAACCATAATTGGCATCATAGTATATCTTATTGCCTTCAAAGTGGTTGCCTATACCCTCAAACTTGATACTATCAAACAAAACAGAATATAGTAAAATCAGACAGAACAAGATGGGGAGAGCAACACTGGGAGTCAAGTCAGGTTAATAGGAAAACAAAAAAGTTACTATAATATATCCCACTATTTTTTAATTTAGTTTTCCCTTAATTAAAAAAAAGAGAGAAAATAGGTTAATTTTAAAAAGGGGGGAGATTGAGATAAAAGAGGACATGTAACAGAACAACGCAGATCAGAACCGAACAATTTAAGTATCATTGTGTTTCACCACCAGATAACGTAACATAATAGTAGTCACCATAGTTCCTCTTTCTTTGAATTATTTGAGTATAAGGAAATTTGTCTATAGCATGCCCATTTTTGTGTAGTCATTATCTGGTTTAAGTATTAGGGTAATGTTGCTGTCATAGAATGAATTTGGGAAGAAACGTTTCCTTTTCATTGTATGGAAAAATTAGGGGGAACATTGATGTTAGTTCATCACTAACTATTCAACTACAAATCCATCTGGTCCTAGGCTTTTCCTAATTGGAATTGTTTAATACTACTTTAAGCTCATCATTTATTATAGGCATGCTTAGTTTTTTTACATATTCTTGGTCCAACTTAAATACTTCATATATGTTTAGGGATTTAACTATTTCTACTAGATTCTCCAAACTCTTGAAGCATAAATTTTGAAAGCTGTTTCTGATAAGCCTCTCGATTTCGTGGTGTCTTGCTGTAATTTCAAGGTTTTATTTCTAATTTTCTTAATTTAAGACCTTTTATTTCATCTGGTAACTTTTGCTGAATAACATTCTTTGTCCTTTCAAAGTACAAATCTTTGCTTCGCAGGTTTTTTAAAATTTCAAATCCATTTATTTCTGCTATAATTGTTATAGTTTAATTGGAGTCTATTTAATTCTTTCTCTTCTATGAATTTAAGATGTATAATTATTTATTGGACCTTGCTGGGGTTTTTTTGTTTTTTCTAATGTAGTCACTCATAACTATAGACATCCCTCTTAGAACTTTCACAGATTCTTCTATGTAGTATTTCCAGAATAATTGGTACTAGAATCTTTTAAATTTCTCTGAATTTCTTCAGTGACCTAATGACCATCTAAGGAGTTATTATTCTATTTGGGTATCTTTATGTAGTTTCTGTGGCTTATTTTGCTGCTAATTTCTAGTTTTATTTCATTGTGATCTTATAGAATATGTGAAATTATTTCAAATGTATTCTAGTTATTGACAATTTATGGCCTAAAATGTGGTCTGTCTTGAGAAGGTCCTGAAGCATGTTGTGCAGGGAGTGCACTGTAATGATGTTGTATGAAATATTCTACATAGTAGTCTTGATCTATAGTACATTTCATTTCTGATATTTTGCTGTTGCTAGCTTTCTAAATCATTTATTTGATAGTGCCTTGCTGAAGCCTGCTACTGTGATTTTACTGATACTTCTGTCATTTTATATCTAATAATGCTGGATTTGGATGTGTGCATAATTATGATGGCTACCTTCTTAATGTGTTGTTTCCTTTATTTGTATGTGGTATCCTTCTCTGTTCTGATTATTTCGGTTTAATGTCTACCTTGTCAGACATGCTTATTCCTGCTTATTTTTGAGATCTGGCTCTTTGGAATTTCATTCTCCATGCTTTCACTTTCAGTCTGTGAATATCTTTGCAGGTTAGGTATATTTCTTACGAGCAACATAGGGATGAAACTTGTGTTTGGATCTAGCTTTGCAATTTGTCTTCTAGTTAAACAGTTACAATTATTAACACTGAATATTATTGTTGAGAGGCATTGTGGATGTTCTTGTCACTTTCTCTCTCTCTCTCTCTTTCTCTCTCTCTCTCTCTCTCTCTCTCTCTCTCTCTCTCTCTCTCTCTCTCTCTCTCTCTCTTTTTTTTTTGTCTTTTTTCCTTTTTATTGGTCCAGGGATTGAACTCATGACTGCCTGCTTGCAAGGCAGGCTCTTATGCAGCTGAGCTAAATCCCCAGCCCCAAAAGAATCTTTTTCAAAATACAAGAAGCATTCAAACTGACTCTCCACACTTCACAAGTTTAACTTCTCCTAGAAATTAATTTGCACTCTGGAAAAGAGTAAATCTAACAAAATCTCTTCTGCTGTAGTTAACAATGGAATTTCTGTAATGCTAATATGAAAGGCACTCAGATAATCTGGCATTTTTTGAAGGAAGCTTCCAATCATAATTCTTCTGTTTTTCAAGTTTCTGAGTTTATAAAGGTTTCATAATATGTCACAAGAACTCTCCTTTAAAAAGTTAACCAGTAAGGACATATTAACCAAGCCATAGTAGCTACATTAGAACAGAGACCAAAAAAAAAAGTTATATATGAGTAGTGAGGAAAGCTGTTAAATTCCCTTATTTCAACACATGATTTTCTCAAAGCACCGGAATCCTAGGTACAGAATCTTCAAAGCAAGATTTACATGATAGCTGGATGTGTAGGAAAGAAACAATGGAAAAATTTCACTCTCAGATATACACATTTCCTACTCACCATCATAAACTGAAAGTAGCTATTTACGAGAAGTGTTAATATAGGCAGCAGCATCTTCTGACCTACAGTTATGGTCAGTGTGACAGAATCAACTGAAAAAGCCACCATCAAAAGGGTAAGAATCATAATGAAGAAAGCCTCCACTGCTGGTTTCAATCCTTACAAAAAAAGAAAGAGGTTAGTCCAGCTGCCCATATTATTGTATATTTGTGATGTTTTATAGTGCAACTAGTATTACAATATTCTGAGAAACTGATATTAGAATGCAAAAAGTAACCAACTAACCAAGTACCCTAGCCATTACATTTTTTATCCCCTGCATGGAAATAAGGAAACTTATCAGAGTTTTTTTGCCATACTTAATTCCAGAGATAGTTTTCCATATAGCACCTATGATCCAGGACCTATAAGTATCAACATTTGCTAATTCCTGAGATGGATGTTACGGACAACACAACCAGTCAGAATTCTGCTGTCCTCTCTCACAGGAAACACATCAATGACACATTCACTTAAGCAGATATTTCCACAGTAATTATTGTTTGCTATAAATGCATGGATGTAGAAACTAGGATCAAAATTTCATGAGCTCAGAGTAATTTTAAATATCTCCAAAATAGGAGAGTGGTCCTCAAATTTAAGACCTCAATGACAAAACACACATAACTCTTCAATGGAGAATGGGGACCTTAAGTTTCACAAACTACTTCAAAAACAATAATGATCTGATGCTATAGGTTAAACATTCTGTAGTATGGAAAAATATCCAATAATACCAATCAGGAATCTGGGTGTCTGTATGAAATGCATAATATGATATATGATAATGTGATATATAAAACACGTGTTTCTAGGATGCACATGAGTGTATACAATGGGTCAGGGGTCAGTGGTAAACTCTGAGTATACTACACAAATGAATCTTTCTACATCCATAAAATAAATATTTCCATTAATCCAATAAATACCAAGGTCATCTTTTTTCTCTCATTAAACAATGGGAAGGGAGAGAATATATGTGTATATTGAACTTTTTAATCTCTCTCTCTTTCTCCCTCCCTTTCTCTCTCTCTCTCTCTCTCTCTCTATATATATATATATATATATATATATATATATATATATATATATATATATTTACAGTTGAGTATATGTAATTGGATAGATTGATGCTGGTTTAGAGATATAGACAGATATGTTAAAGTTATTAACTACTTATCTAAACTTTTTTATTTAGAAATATGTTGAGAGACAGAAAAATATAAGTAGTTATACAATAAATGTCCCAATTTTTGCAGACTCAACAAATCTTACAAATAATTTCCATATTTGAATAAGTCACAATAAATGTGTATCTTAATAAAGATTTTAATAATTCTATAAAGAGTTTCAATTTTTCAGTTGGGAAAATGTCTTGGGAATAACATCCATATTGAATAGGAATTTTAGAGTGTGCATGCCTGGTGGTTACATGCTTCCCTTGCTTGTGGCTTGGTCAGCAGTTTTGAGAATCATAACTGCACTGACAAAGTGAAATCAGCTTCACCTCATATCCAAGACTAAAGACACAGCCTCTTTGTCCTGCTACTTACCTACCATGATGTATAGTATGCAGGTAGAGATAAAAATTTGCAACAACCTCCTGGGTACCAAATCACATAACAGTTTTCCAAGGAAATAAGATAACTCTCTGTAGTATCCATTCATATACTCATGCCTATAGAAGACAAACATAAATTACACAACCCTGATAATTTAATAAGGCATCACCTAATAGGTGAGCTTTTTTCTCTAAAGATTTCTGCTGCCACATGTGTAATATGAGAGCTTCCCACATCTTCCATGTTCCCTCCAACTCTTCATGCTCTCAATGTGAGCACTTCTGCATATCAGTCACAGGAGGCTCTCACTGTGATCCTGTGTTGCTACATATCCCCCCACTGGCCTCAGAATTCTCTACTATGTGCACAGGGTCTGTATCACCACACTCTTCTCAGAGACTGTGCTTCTCCTCTGATGTGGCTCTACTTGTCTTATGTCTGATTATGATGAAGGTAACACTATTATTCTCTAACACCTAATACAACTTCAGATCACTCATCCATTTTTACTTCTACTACTCTCATGTTTAAAAAAATAAAAGACTTCTCTTTTTAATGATTACACTTCTAAACTACACAGTTCACCAAATCCTGATCTTTCCATTTTCCTGACATCTTTCATAAATCTGAGCTCTTCTACTACTCTCGTCATTCCTTCCCTTTCTGATGACTCCTGTCATTGGTATGTAAATAAGGGCAAATCTCTTCCATTTTTGAAAAACACAAGAAACAAAATCATTCTACTTTTTACTATGAAGCAGCACTTTGGCTCTTTCCACTCCTCTGTACACTAGGGTTTAACATGGTCAGTCTTTGTCATCTTTACACTCCAACTCGAATTTGCTGATGGACCCACCTGTTAATCTATCCCATGCCCCACAAATTTAACCAAAGAACTATCAACCCCTTTACTACTGTTTTTTCTCCATTTAAATTTGCTGGCCATGCCTTAAAATGGATATATTTTTACCTTGGTATTAGGTCCCACACATTCTTGATTTTTTCCCCTTGATTATGGCTACTTTTTCCCCAACAAATATTGGTAAATCCCATGAAAATTTAAAATCTCATGTTATAAGTGATAAATATTTACAAATTATAACTTCAAACTAAACAAAGAAATACATGAAAAAAAATTGGTAATCCCTAGGATGACATTCTTAGCCATATTCTGGATGTAACCAGTTGCCCAACATCCTCTAATGCCCCTACCCAGACCAGAGCCTTACTCACATAAAGAGCTTCTTCTCCCCCAGAAAGAGGTGTCTTGCAGAAAATTGGAAAACACAGGGGGAAATTGTCACTACATAGAACATCCAGACTCTGTCAGGATAGAACAGAAATAAAGAACATCACAATGATTTAAATATCTTTAGATCAGTTTTCTACTCATGAGACATTTTCCAGAAATGATGTAATATTCAACTGCTCAAAATAGAAACAATGAAAGTAGAAGCGTTCTGGAGGAAATGGAGAAAGCGAGAAATCCAAGGGCAGAGTACAAGCATATGCAAGTTTACACTGTCTCTATGACCTGGAATTGAGACTTTTAAGAAATATCTTTTCCTTAATATGAGCTTATTGCTGTTTTTTTACACGGCAAATGGCTTGTATTTTCTTTCTGTGTTATTGTTTAGGCAGATTTTTCCTGGGGTAGTTTATTGAGACTGAAATTTTTCCTTAAATCTTCACCCATGGTCTGGAGTTTGTTCAGACCCTAGACCTTACCAGCATATTCTTGGGATATTACACTCACTTGAGCTAAAAGCATAGCTTTTATGGACATTATATATAGCTAATAAGAAAGCAAAGGAAAGACAACATCATGTCTTCTTTGATTTTCATGTAGACACAAGCCACTTGTCTCTCGAGTTACTATAGCCTAAATTTCTATCTAACACAGTGGACTCTTACTGAGACTCAAGAAGGAATAAAATTCAAAGCCAAGTTAAGATTTGGGTGAACAAGTTCACTTGGGTGAGCTTTGAGGGCATTATGCTTAAGGAAATAAACCACACACTGCACACACATGCGTGTGTGCACACACACACACCCTAAATACTCTTTATATATATATTAGGTTTCTGGAGTAGTCAGATTCAGAAAGAGAAAGAACTGTATTAAATAGCAGTTTAACAGATGTGTATGAAGAATTGCTATTTTATTGGACATGGAGATTCTTTCTGCTAAGATAAAAAGCAACTGTGGAGTTGGATGGTTGTAACAGCTGTAAGTGTTAAGTATGTGATGCTACTGAACTGTACACTTAAAATGGTTCAAATTCAAAACACATGTCATGCATATTTCAATAATACCATACATACATACATATGTGACAGAGAATGTAAACTCTTTTATTCAGTTTTCATATATCAACTCATACCACTACATCAATACACTGATATATTGTACTTGGTTTACACTAAGAGTCTTTTCTTTTAAACTTTTAAGTGAAAAAAACACAGAAGAAATTGAGAAACAAACAAAAAATCAAAATGACAACAACAAACAGCAATATTTAGGATTTCAAATCAAGATGATAGAAATTTAACAATAGTTGTTATATCTCACATTGTTATCTTCAAAAAGTTGCCCAGGTCACTAGGTATAAGCATGCAAAATTGATCAAACAATATAATTTCTCTTTGAGCAGTTTCTTTCCCTTTTACTATATCTATTATAACTTTTGAATCTTATTTACTCTTTCAGTTTCTTATACTAGTGAGACAATATGGTGTTTAAACATGCAACTCTGATTTATTTCACTTATGAGTATGGTTTTTGGTTGCATCCATTTACCTACAAAAGCCTCAAGTTTATCATTCTTTATGGCTAAGTGGTATTCCATTGTACAAAAATATCAAATCCTTTTTATCCATTCCTCAGTTTATGGGCTTTGGGTTGTTTCCAACATCTGGCTGTTACAAATTTTGCAGCTATAATCATGAATGCATATGTATCACTGTGGTGTGATGTTTTCAGTTCTTCTGGGAAAATACCCAGAAGGGGAATGACTGGATGGTTTGGAAACTCTAATTATAGTTTTCTGAGGAATTTCCACACTGATTTCCACATACACTAAAATTCTTAACAAGTATCCATAGGTTTGAACAAAGTGATGATATTTTCCAGAATTAAGACATAAAATTACTTACCTACTCTGGATTTCAGCACAATCATTTTTTAGCCCAAGGAAAAAGACACCCATAAGCAATCCTGCTATAGTTGTGATAATGATCTTTTGAAAGAGCAAAAGAAAAAAGAAAAGAGTTTCAATTAGATTTGAAATTTTTAAACATTATTTACTATTAGGAAAGATGATATAGATAGATATAAATGATATAGATGTAGACAGATGTAAAGAAATAGATACATATAGATAAATAGACAGAATAGACATAGATATCTGCACTGAACTTAACACTCTTAATGTGATGGCCAAAGATCCTTGAAGAGTATAACGTATACTTTGTTAGACTGTTCCCTACGTTAAACTGAAAATGTATGAGGAGATGACCAGAAAACCCTAAGTTCCTCCCAGGGTCCCACCAGGCACTGCCAGATTAGGGCACAGCTCAAGCTCATGAATCCTATGAAGCATAAAAGAGCAACACAGGCACCTGGAGGAGTCTTTGTGGAAATAAATTAGAGTCTACATGACTATGAGTCATGTCTTGAACTGACATGTCAATGTCAGTCTCTGTGCCTGTGGACATGCACAGTTTTCTACTACAAGAAACCAAAGTGAAATACAGATGAATTCAAACAGCATTTTGGAGCTATGAAGTAGCTCAATGGTTAAGTACTTGGTTAACATTTACAAGAATTCAGGATTGATCCTCAGTTTAAAGTGCACAATGGCATTTTCCAGGAGTCATGAGTGAAATGTATACCAGTTATCCAATCTCTAAGAAATCATTGGTTGTATAAAAATAGTAACTGTCATTTTAAGCAAAACTTTCTGCCAACTTTCCCTAGGAAGACTAAAGATCTGCCTTTACCCGTGTCTGTCAATGCTTTTCCATCAATCTCAGCCCGTGAGCCCTGCGGTCCACAAGGCCACCTGAGCTGCCAGTACTTGCATCCTTCGTTTACACAAACTATGTAGATGGCTCCCAGGGGTACTACACAAATATCTCCTTTGTTTTTAGGATAAAAAGTTTCTGCAGCACCAGAAATTAGTTGTGGCTTCACCACTACTTTATGACACAATGTAATGGAGGAATTCTAATTACTCGCTAGTGGGTTACATATAAACATATGAGAAGTGATCATCTAAAAATAAAAATGTCCTACCATGTATCTTGGAAATGTCCTAACTGAAATATCTCAATAGTATAGCAGCATGAAGACATGAAGTAATTTATTTTAAAAATGTGTTTGGAATGAAAAAAGATATAGCAGTATAACAGAATAATGATCTGTAAGATTAGCCTGTTAAAACCATAGTCTATGAAGAATATCATTTAAATGCACCACTTATGAGATAACCTTTAAAGATACCCTCGTTAATAAAATAGTAATATGACAGCCCTGCATATTTTCACTATACTCAGAATATACTCTTCTTCATTTCCGCAGAGCAGTTTTCCAAGATAAATGCTGATGGCTCTAATCAACATGCAGCAAGCCCATTGGGCAATAGCACAGTAAAACATTTTATGATATTCAGCAAACTAGACAATCCCCATTCTTTGTTTTGTTCTACTCAAACATGATACTTTATGCCAAATCCTGGTTACTTCATCACTGGAACACAATACCTGACACCCATAATTTAAAAGAGGAGAGGTTAATTTTTACTCATGGTTTTCAGAGGTTTCAGTGCAGAGTTTTCTGGCTCCAAGGCAAAAACTATGTGGGTAAAGGGCCTGGGTGGAACAGAACCAGAGAGAAAACAGAGGAAGCAGGGAGGGAGATGTATTCTTCCATGTCACGACCACAGTGATCCACTGGTAATCAGTTCAGATCTCCTAGGATTACATCAGCTATATTATCCAATCATTTTCTAAAAACCTGTCATCCAAACACTTTCTAAAAATTTCTCTTGTGAATCTATTGCACTTTGGGAGGAAATGAAATCTAAACTATGATACCAACAATATCACTACTAGATGATAGATGTTTCATAAGGTTTCAAAGTTCTTCAACTGTTTTAGTCAGTTTTCAGATTTATTAGCAAAACAATGAATTTCATGAGAAAGTCCTGCTTTCATAAGGTACAAATATGTTATTCATGCTGTAATAAAAGAAAAATTCAGGCAAACAACACTTCACAACAGAAAAAATGACACTGCTATGATCATTGGGCATCTGGTCTCAGTCTTCTATTGATAAAAATGTAATTAACAAGAGATAAAACATTAACTCTCCAAATGTTACTGTTCAAAGACATTTAGGCATTATATCTGACGGTAAGTTCTGAGGAATGTTTATGGCTATCACTAATAGAATGAATCCAGAGTCAAATATGTAATATAACAGAGAAAACTCTCCATATGATCAACTATGATGACTGCCAAGTTGATTTGATATGAAAAACCCAGGCACATTAGTGAATAATACTTTCCTTATCCAGATAACATATTTGTGGCAAGATCTTCCAAATATTACAATTAATAAATGACCAGTGCTGAAACATTGAAACATTTAACAAGTTCAACAACAAATTTTTAGAAAAAAACAGCTGGCATAGGTCTGGAGAAGCCGGCTCCATGCCCTGCTATCTCCCTGAAATTAGAGGAATCCAGGTGACTGTCCCATCCACCTACACTGCCTAGGGGCAATTAACGTGGGAAGTGCCTGGAACCCCAAAACCAGCTTATTGGGAAGAACCCAGGAGAACATCAAGATGAAGGAACAAAAAGAAAACTCAGACATCTCGTCCACACACAGTAAGTCTGGGAAATACAGTCATGGAAGGAAACGGAAGTCACACACCTGAAATCTCTGAGAAGATAGCAACTGAGTAAGGAGACAACTCCATGAGATTGTAAAAGCAATCAAATCAGAAGATTTCTCAGGTAAAAGAAGAAGTCACAAACATACTGAAAGAATTGTTCAGCACATCTAAAGAAGACATAGATAAAAATAGGAGCATAGGAAAATGATGGAAACCTTGAAAGGACAATATAGAAAGGAATTACAATGCCTGAAACAGATTCAAAGAGAGATGCAGGAAATTAAAAATTCAATCAAAAGGTGCCAAAATCACTTGAAAGAGAGAGAAGACAGACTTTTAAACTTTGAAGATAGGATTGCAGGTAATGATTATAAAAGGAAAGATCTCTTAAAAATAACAAGGAACCAGGAAATAAGAATTCTGTGGTTAAAAGATGATACAAAGAAGCATAATTTAAGAGAGATAGTTGTCAGTGAAGAAGCAGGGGTCACCACAAATGGAATTAAAAGGATGTTCACAGAAATAATAGAAGAAAACTTTCCAAACTAAGTAAATGGGTGTGGCATGCAGATAAGTGAGGCATATATAACTCCAACTAGCCATAAGCAAAGTAAATCTACACCCAGACCTATAATAATCAAGATCCCAGAAATTCAGCACAAGAACAGAATATTAAAAGCTGTTACAGAAAAAGAGTCAGATCACCTACAAAGGAAAATCAACCAGAATCACAACAGATTTATCAACACAAGCCATCAGGTTACAAAAAGTAAGAAGTGAAGTATTTCAAACACTAAAATAAACAACTTCCATCCTAGATTGATCTAGCCAGAAAAATTATCTTTCAAATTTGATAGAAAAATAAGATACTTCCATTATAAAGAACGACTGAAGAATTCATGACTACCAAACCAACCCTACAGAGAGTGCTAAAGGATATTATAGAAAGAGATAAAGATGATCATGGTTCCAGGAAGAGCAGCAAGGGAGGATCTCCAAATAAGACAGGCAATTGAAAAAGGGGAAAAGTGGAGGGCCAACGAAAGGAAGATAGCGTGGCAGAGAAAATTCAATGCATGTTGGTTGTAACCATTAATGTAGATGGCCTCATTTCAGCAGTAAAAAAGAAACACAGGAAGAGTGGATCAAGAAACAAGATTCATTGATATACTGTATACAAGAAACACATTTAACTGGAAAGGAAACTCATAGACTGAAAATCAAAGGAGAGAAAACAATTGTTCCCAGTGACAGGAGACCAAAAAAAATTTTTTCATGCAGTGTAAAGCTACCCAGCTATAAAGTAAAATAATCTCAAGGCTCCTTTAGGTAAATGGTCACAACTGGAGATCATGTCCATGGCTGAAATAGTTCCAACTCATATGTGTGAATGCTAGCATAAAAAACAGAAGGAGTTAATGGGATCCAAAAGCAAAATAGTTAATGTAAGAGCAAAAGGGAGGAAACACCTGGGCAGGAAAGGTGGAGACTACTGTCAGTTTCTTATTGTCTTATCTTGAATTCTTGCATTGTTTACACAATTTTGTTACGTTTGGCTTTGTTCTGTCTTGTTTTATTAGATTTTATGCTGTCAGATGGTAGGGGCAGCTATTTTGAATATAATTATTATTATAGTAATATATAATATTAATATATTATGGTAATGATCATTTACTATCATATTGCTTTGAAGTTTTATAAAGCTTTCATTCATTGGTTTGATTGGTTTTATTCTGTTTTGTTTGATTTTATTATGTGTGATGATATGAAGAGCTAAGATATTCTGGTAGCCATTACTGATTTATTATCATCTTATTTTGAAATCCTACCGTGCTTTTGTTCTTCTGTTTTGGTTGGTTCTATCCTGTTGTGTTTTATTTGATTTTATTATGTGTGATGGTATGGACAACTTTTTTGAGGAAAATGAGATATTATAGTAGCCGGTGTTCATTTCCTGTTATTTGCTTTTGAAGTCCTGTAATGCTTTCATTCTTTTGAATGCTTTTATACTATTTTATTAGGTTTGATATTATTGTGTATTAAGGTATACTCAACTATTTCAAAGAAAAGAGACGTTATGGTAGCTAAAGTCGATGTTCAGTTGACTTTTTGTGAAGTGCTGTGTTGCCTGCATTGTTCTGTTATGATTCGCTTTGTCTTGTTCTCTTTCATTTTATTCCCTTTAAAATAAAAAAAATTTAAAAACAGCTGTAAGTAAATATATTTATCCACAGGAAGTCATAAGTGTTTCAAAAGCTCCATATATAAAAACAGAAAATAAACCTACAAGACTAAGAACCTCTCCCAAAGTCAGTAACCAATGACAATAACCGTAGGGCCAGACATATACTTGTATTAAGCTTTGAAATAATAACAGTTTTTACCAATTTTAATAATAGGTGGAGGAGATCAAAAATAATATTTCTTACAATATCAAATTTATATGAAATTTAAAATTTTAAATTCCATTCAGTATCCATAAATATAATTTTATCAAAATATAGCCCTGCTCATTTCCATATGTATTAGTTATGACTGTATTCACAATAAAATAGCAGGTTTGATGCCCTAAGGAAAGACGTATAGGATCTGCAAAGCCTCACATATTTACCATCCAACTCTTTACCAGAATGGTTTTCTACTGCTATAGTACTACTCTAATATTTCTAAATCTGAAAAAGAGTAGCCATGCTAAGCTCAGAGAAATTCAAGATCCTATGATTATTCTAGAGATTGATGCTTCTCTGAACCTTGCTGGAACTCCTGTTGTAGAAGTGAGTTCCTTGGTGCCACACAAAGGCTGAACTTGCACCTCATGCTTGCAGCATAAGGAAGCCTAGCATCAAACCACACACAGCCCTGATGGGTATAAGTAGGTGTGTTTTAATCATTCCCTACCCAGAACTACCATATATTTGTCTTGGATCAGATACATACAAGTCAATTTTTTAATAAGCTAGAAAAAACCTTATGTAAAAAGTCCCTGAGAGATTCTAAAAGGAGTAAATATACCATATTATGCATGTATAATCATGTTTGTAGAAGCACAATTCATAATAGCTATACCTTGGAAGTGGCCTATTTGTCCACCAACAAATGAATTTGTAAAGGAAATGTGAGAGATAGATATAGATATAGATATATAGATAGATAGATGGATGATAGATAGATAGATAGATAGATAGATAATTGGAATACTACTCTACCATAAAGAAGAATAAACTCAAGTCATTTGTAAGACAATAGGTACCCATAGAAATCATAGTGTTGAAAGAAATAAATCAGAAATACAAATTTAAATATTGCATGGTTTCTCTTATATGAAAATACCAAAACATGAATAAGGAGAAAAACAGAAGAAACCTAACAGAAAGTAGGGAGGAAGATCTTCTTCAAAAGGGAGGGAGATCAGGAGAAAAAGGAAGGCAGGAGGAGGAGAGAGAAGGACTTAAGGAATTGAGTTGTGTTGTGTGCATGTACCAACTCCCCACAAGGAATGTGATTGCTATGCATTGTAAACATGATTTAATTTAAAAAAAAAAACTAAAAGCAAAGAATCAATACATTGCATCATCTCAGTTTTCAACAACAGATAACCAAGTTGACATATATACCTAATCAAACTTGTTTTCAAATGACATTAACTTTCTTCTCAAAGAAAAAAAATTACTCTTGATTGACAGAACACAAAAGTGAATGTGTTCTTAGAGAAATGCCAAATTGCAATGACCAGATAATATTGGTACAATTAACAGAATGACTCTAATAAGAATATAGCTTTTCCTGACAATATTCCAATATGAAAATTACAGTGTACATGTTAAGTCTACTCTATTTAATTAGTGCCAGAACATGCAAATACTTGATGGAAACTCACTGATTGATAATAAATATAGAAACTCAAGAACAACCAGTTAAATTGATTTTCTTATAAATTATGGAAAAATGAACTTAATTGTGATATCAAGATTAAGGATAACGGAAAACTATGAAGTATGATAATCAATCTCTAAAGAACGACCAAAAAAAGAAAAGTACATCATCTTGGTGAAGCAAATATTAAGTTTGGTTCCTATTTATAAATTGCAAACTCTTTGAAGTATCTATTGATTTCCAAGGTTTGAATCACTGAACACAGAGAAACACTGATAAAGAGCAGTACGTGGCATGCAGGCTCTTCCCTCAGGCAGCACACAGCTCCCACCATATCAGATCAACGCAGGGGCACAAGTTTCCCTCACTGATTGAAACCAATCTCTTCTCCCTATCTCTGTCCCTCCCTTCTCCCTTCTGCATCCCTCCCCACTAAAACTTTTAGCATAGTTCTTCTATCACTAGAAACAGTTTATTTTTAACTATAATTTTCATGTACTCATAGAAGATAAAATCCATGAATACAGAGATTTTTATTTTTACCCATTGTGTGTTATATAGTAGATCATTTTATAATTACAGTTCCCAAAGTGCAGTCAGTATATGTCCTTGTAGTGATTTTCTGCAGTGAATCAGTGAATGAAAGTGGAAACCTATTTTTAGAAAACACAGATTAAGTGGTATTTCCTTTAGCTTACATATTTTGAAGCAAAATTAAGTTTCTACTTAAGTTATCCATCACTGTTTGAATGAATACTCTGAGGTATTCTAACAAAAATTTTCAAGAATTAAAAACAAGTTTGTGTTCTTGTCCCAGTGATTGTTTCTATATCCTAGATGGAGTGGGGATGACAAACACAGGGGAGGATGGGAAGGAGATATACAATCCTGGAGAAGAATAAAACAAAACCAAATTTTCCCCACATAACTATTTCACAGCCCAATGACAAGAACCCTACCTCAGTTATGCACATCTGTCGATCACCCAGGAAGTTTTTCAGTGAGCGCCAGCTAATCCATCTGAGTTGATGATAAATGGAGGTGGAATAGGCGAACTTCTTGAAGGCTGAGCTCCTCTTGTTCTGGCCATCTAAGAGCTGATCTAGTTCAGCTTTTGTATCTCTGTACAAAGACGAGTTAGCACAGAATCCAGCTAACTTTTTTATGAGTGGCTCATTTGTCATGGAAAACTCTTCAGTCTTACCGCCTTTGTAATAAAAGTGTCAAAAGAAAGGAAATAGCATTACAGAAAATAATTGAATATATTTCACTGTGACTTATTTCCAGTATCACACTTCAATTCTACATCTTAAGAATAAAAATTAATAGCTTTGTTATGGCTCTACACACTAAAAGGCACATTTAACTAGTGCTATAACCTTATGAATATAGCAAACTGAATGACCTTTGATATTTCAAAGCTAATTCTTAAAATAATTGTATTAGTGCATAGATATATTCTTGTTAATATAAAACTCAAGCCCTTGCATTTTATTCTATGCAAAGCCTAAAAGGCTGTTTCTTATTTTAAAAATACTATAGATTTAGGCACTCTTGCTGAGGCAGAAGGTTTTAAAGTTGTGTATAACACAGGTAACTTAGCAAGATCCATATATAAAAAGAAAGAAGAAACAAAAGAAAAGAAAAGAAAACAGGGAGGGAGTACGGAAGGAAAAAAAGAAGGAAGGAAAGGAGAAAAGCAGGCTACATTCACATGAATTCACAAAGCCTTCTTCAGATGAGCTATCCCACTGCTAAATCTCAGCCACTACAATTAGGTAAAACTGTGAATCTTACAGGCCCACATACATTCATTGTCTTCCTCCTCTCTGTCTGATTCCACAGCAGTGAAGACTCCACTGATGACATCCAGGAAGAAGTCTGCAGGGTTGTTGTAGGGTCCACAGTTGTAACCTATGGAACAAAGAAGGCAACCCAAGTAGACAAAGCTTATGTCCTTGGAAATAAAAAGGATCCACTGGGGATCTCACAGGACTGAACAGAAGAGGAGCCTCATTAAAGCTACTCAGATAAAATCAACTAAAAACACAGGATATTAGAAGAAAGGGAGGGATATATAATTTGATGACAAAATCAATCCAAAATAATATTTTATCTGAATAGCTTTAGTGAGCCTCCTCCTCTATAGATCTGTAGATCAAATAAAACACAGACATGGTACTTTGTAAAATGGCACTGTACCCTGTACATGTAGTAGAAACTGTTATTCTGGGACGTTCCCAAAAAGGAGATGGCAAACTGAAGCCACACAGGATGGATTTGGATATAAGGCCCCTCATCTCTTTTACTTTCCTTCAAACAGGAGAGTGCAACATGGCAGCAAATTTCAGAAGCACACACAGAGGTGAGTGACCAGGAAGCTGCTTGCTTCCTGATGGCCACCAGTCTTTGTTTTTTATTTTTTTGGGTTGTTTTGTTTTGTTTTGTTTTGTTTTGTAGTGAGCCATAGTGGCTAACTGGAACCTGTAGTGACAACATGGTTAGGGATAGCAGCAGTAGTGGTGAAGGTAGTGAGTGGAATATCACTGTTATGGTGTATGTCTGGATGGCCCCCCAAAGCCTCATGTGGTCACAATGCAGGGGCATCTTTTTGGAGGTTGCTGAATCTAGAGTCTGTGATTGGTTCATTATCTAGGGCTGGAATTGAGGGCAATCAGTATGAAATCAGAACTCCTCCTACTAGGCAGGAGAGAGAAGCAGGCTTGGACTGTCAGCAGCAACACACGGGAGCAACAGGGGCAGTAAGTTGGCTGACAACACTCCTGCTACTCTGTAATCTGTGGTATAAGAGGAGAGAGATGAAAGAGCAGTACTGAAATAGAGGAGACTGGGTAAGGACCAAGAGGGCCAGTTGTACATAGCATTTGGAGCAGCCTCAGGCAGTCACTGTCTGAGACCCCTGTAGCAACTAGAAGAGTGACACAGAAACTATAAGGAGAAGTGGGCAGGCTTCCAGTGGACATCTAGAAACCTGCTGGTTGAAGACTATGACCCCAAACCCCACATCCAAAAGCCATGATCAGCCCAACATCCAGCACTAATCATACTGAAGAGTTGGTATGGTTACCTAGTACAGTTTTCGACTCTGACTTGGATACTACCACACAACTATGGACACCTGAGGAATTTTGTTGGTCATTTGTTCATTCGTTTTTCTTTTTTTGTCTGGCTCTTTTTTGATTGTTCATATTTTTACTTTTTTGGCTTTTTTCCCTGTTTTTCTAATTGTCTCTCTTGGTTTTTTTTTTTGTTATTTTCATGTAAGTGAACTTTGTCTCTGGTCTTTCTGGTTTGCTTTGATTTTCTTTTTGGTTTTGTTTTTTGTTTTTTGTTTTTTTTTTTTTTTTACTTTCTTATTCATTCTTTCTCTCCTGTCCTCTTCTCCAGTTTCCCAAAGCTTGGTGATCATCCTTTGTCCTTCAGCCCTCCTTCTACTATACTTCTCTTCATTTATCTCTCTGTTTTATCTCCTATCCCTCTTAAACTCCCGCAAAAACCCCCACAATGTAAAATCACTCTAAGGAGAAACTTACTACATACAAGTTCAGGGTATATGTTGGATTTTCTAACAGTAGATCTTATTCCTATGATTAAACATATGAAATTTATAACTGCCACAGTTTGTCACTTTCTACATTGTGCTTAATGCTACTGTTATTGCTAACTGTGCTACCTTAGCCAGTATGTCATAAGTGTTGTAAAAAGTTGTTCTCCTTTGTATGACAACAATGTAATTGTCTAAGGTGATAAATATTACCATCACCAAAAATGAAGAACTGGGTGCTGAGTCAAATAAATACCAACTTCTTATCCTTCATAAATTGAGAAGGTAGGATCTTGAGATAGGCACAAGGAATAAAACCCAGCTACACCTAGAAGACATCTATGAGGAATAGACACTTCCTAGGGAGTCCTGGATACTAGTGGTGAAGCTATATACCATAAGAAATTTACATGCATCAACACAGAAAACATTAAAATCAAAATGAACAGAAAATTATAAGATGCCCGAGCAAAGTGCAACCCCAAACTTCCAGCCCTCATGTGGCAAGTTCAGGAGACAACAATTTAGAAGAAATCAGAAGTTACCCACCTGAATTTTCTAAAATGATATCAGCAGCAGAGAAAAACATATGAATAAGACTAGAGAGAAAATCACATCAGATATATTCTCTTGGAGAAAAAGAGATAATGATCAAAATGAAGAATCTGCTCAGTGAATCTAGAGTAGACACAGACTTAAAAAACACAGAAGCTTAGAAAAATGATAGAAACCATGAATATCCACCACAGGAAACAAATAGTATCTATGTAACACAGTAAAGCAGATATTTATGAGATTAAAAATTCCCTAGAAAGTGTATGCAGTCAGCTGCACCAAGGTAAAAACAGCATATCAGTCTAGAAGACAAGATTGTAGGTAACAATAACAAAATGAAAGACTTCTTAAAACAAAGTACCATGAAAAATCAATCTAAGGGCCTCAATATGATATAAAGAAGAATGGTATAAGATTGATTGGAGGTGATGAGAAAGCAGGAGATACATAAATACTATTTTAAAAACTGATCACAGAAGTAATGGCAAAAAACTTACCAATAAATGAAAAGGAATTTGGTATACAAATAAAAGAGGCATATAGAACTCCAATTAGTTATGAAAAAAATACATTTATACCAAGGCATATAATAATTAACATTCTAAAAATTCAGCATAAGAACAGAATATTAAAACCTGTTAGAGAAAATAATCAAATCACCTATAAAGGAAGGTCCATCAGAATCACAGCAGACCTCTCAACAGAAACCCTTAAGTCAAGAAGACCTTAGAGTGAAGTATTTCAACCCCTGAAAGCAAACAGCTCCAACCCAGACTGATGTACCCTGCAAAACTATGATTCAAAACTGATGGAGAAATAAGATACTTCCATGACAAATAACAAGTGAAGGAATTTATGACAATCAAACAAGCTGTACAAATTGTTATGAAAGATTGTGTATGGGGCCAGGGATTTAGCTGAGCTGTATAAGCACTTGCCTGGCAAGTGCAAAGTTGTAAGTTCAATCCCTGCTACCAAATAATAAATGAAAGATGACCTTAAAAGAGATAACAAAGACCACTATTTTGAGAACATCAATAAAAAGAAGCCACCAAGCAAGGCAAGCAATTTGATAGAGGGGAATGACAGGGAAACAACAGGAAAATAATATGAGGATAAGGTAATACATATCAGTTAAAGCTACCATGTGAATGGTCTAAATTCACCAATCAAAAGAAACATATTGGCAGTATGATTCAAGAAACAAAATCCATCAATATGCTGCATATGAGAAACATTTAATTCAAAAAGAAATTCATAGACTCAAAGCCCAAGGATAATACTTCATGTGACAAGAACCAGGAAAAAAACCAAGATCTATTTGAGAAAAAGTAAACTTCAAGCCTAGCATGACAAAGAGGGACAAAGAAGTTCATTACATATTTCTTAAGGGAAAACAGCAAGAGGAATACATAACAATCATAAATGTATATGCACCAAATACCATTGCACTCAACTCTATAAAATAAATATTAACGGACATGAAAATTCAAATAAGCACTAACACAATTGTAATGGAGGACTGTAATGTTCCACTGGATAACAAATAAACATATCAACACAAAAATCAACACATAAATATCCGAACTGAGCCAAAACTGTGAATCAACTGACTTAGATATTATCTACAGAATGTTCCAGCCCACAATATCAGAATACACATTCTTGTTGTCTGAGCATGAGATGTTCTGCAAAACAGAACTCATACTAGTGCACAGAACTTGTTTAAGTAAGTGAAAAAAATTTAAATTAGTTCATGCATATTATCTGACCATAGTGCAATGAAAATGGAAATCAATGGCAAAATAAATCTCAAAAACTCCCCAAACACATGGAAATTAATACCATCCTGAACAACAAATGAATCACAGATAAAATTAAAGAATTAGTCTCTACAAATAAATGATAAGGCTGATATAACATACTGGAACTTCTGGAAATGTAAACTGTCCTAAGAGGAAAATTTATAGCAAAGAATTATCACATTAAGAAAACAGAGCAAGTTCCAATAAACAATGCTGAACCACAAATTTCAGGAAAAGAAGAGTAAATCAAGCCCAAAGCTCATACAAGAGAGGGAATTAGAAAGATTATAGCAGAAGAATCAATGAATGGAAGAGATTATTTTTTGAAAGATTAAATAAAATTGACAAACACCTAACCAATCTTATCAAAAAATAAAATACTCAACTTCATGCAATTAAGACTGAAGAGGGTAAAATCACATTAGTTCCTAAAGACATACAGACTACTAGTACCTACTTCAAGAACCCGCACTCAAATAAGATGGAAAACAGAAAAAATGGACAGATTTCAGGACACATATGAATTATCAACACTGAATCAAGAAGATATAAGAATTCTAAATAGGTATTTAGAATACCCAGCATTAGTCAATATGGTAGCCAGGGTTTTCAAGGAAATAGATTTAATATAGGACATGTAAGTTATAGGATTATTCTATAATATTCACCCAAAAAGTCAAGTGCAGAAAGGTACAAGAGATCTGTTGTACACTAGAGACTGAAAGAACCCAACTGAGGACCTAAATCCCATGACAGTGCCCTACACAACTTCAGATGAAGACCTAGAACCAGTGGCAATGTCCTCCATGAGTCCATCTGGAGGCCTAGAGCTCACAACAATGTCTCATGTGAGGCTGTAATCAATGATCTTCACTGGGAAGGCCCAAAGAACAGTAGTGTAAAATAGAAAAACTGTCAGTGAGGTGAAGGATCTGCGTCACCAGGCTGAGAAATCTTCACTGGAGCCAGGAAGCAATGCTGAAAGTAAGGACCAGAGCTCTTACAAAAAGAATCACAGCAATCTCAGAAACTGTGATTTCCCAAGCTCCTCCAACACTGAAAATAGCTGAGTTTATATCAGGAAAACTAACATGACAAGCTTCTCCAGGAGAATCAACAATATCTCATACTCCTCTCCAGTCCTCCTTTAATGCTGCTGGCAACAATTCCCAAGTGGGTGTTCGACACTCAAAACCATACTAACTCAGATATTTTGGGTGTTAGGAGTTGAATATTCATTAATCCACCATAGTCGATGGAATTCAACATGTAATTAAAGACCTACCAACAAAGAAAAGCTGAAATCTTTTAAAAATTTAAACGTGATCTAATCCCACTACTTCCCAAACTCTAATGAAATTGAAATGGAAGAAATACTCCCAAAGTCATTCCTGGAAGCAAGTATTACCCTGAAGCCAAAGCCATAGAAGGATTCAATGAGAGAGAGAGAGAGAGAACTACAGGGCAATCTCCCTAATGAACATAGATGGAAAAACCCTCAATAAGATATTATCAAACAGAATACAGCAAATCATACAGATAATTATATATTATGGCCAAGTAAGATTCATCTCAGGAATGCAGAGATGGTGCAATATACACAAATCAATACATGTAACACACCATATCAAGAGAGCCAAAGACAAAAATCACATGACCATCTCTATAAGAAACAGTAAAAGCATCTGAAAAATTTCAGCAACCATTCATGATAATAGATTATCTTTATGCCAGTATGATAAAAGTCATATATGACAATTCAACATCATACTAAATGGTCAAAACCTGAAAGTTTTCACTCTATAATCAAGAACTGGGAAGGACTGCCATGTTGCACTCCCTGGACTCAAAGTGATGGTGCTTACTTGTGAGAAATGCAGGTTGTATGGAGGTGACTTCCCTAAATTGGATTTCAGTTTAATTAGTGAGTATGTATCTCCATGAGAGCAAACAGCTACCAGGGCGTTAAGATATGAGATAACATCTCCACTGAGGCTTACATGACTCCAGAAGAAAATTCCTTCTCAGAATTAGTTACAAAGAAAGTTACTTGTTAACTATAACCCAAATCTGGTTGTTCAGTCTCTTTCACAAGAATGGTTTTGTTTCCTGTGCTATAAGCCTTCCTGCCTAACCACTTGTCTAGAACAGCCAGCTGCCGTTTTCTCCAGTGATCAATAAATATCAAGGTTCTGGCTTCCTCGTGGGCTTTGGTTCTCCCACAAATACCTAGCCATCAAAGGTCCCCCACTAGTATTTTTGACTCTTGCTCTTTCTTCTTGCCATATGACATAACATGTGGCAGGAGACTGGTGCCTACTGCAGAGTTCTTTAATAAGGAACCATCAAAGGATGTCCCCTATCACAACTCTTTAACTCTGTGAACACAAGCCAGAGGATTTAGACAAGAGAAAGAAATAAAAGGAAAAGAGTTAGGAAAGGAAGAATTTAAATTATCATTATTTGCAGATGACATGGTACTCTACATAGAAAACGCCAAAAACTGCTCGAAAAGACTGCTAGCTGTCATAATCAAATTCAGTTGCATAGCTGGATACAAAGTCAAAACTGAAATATGAGTAGAATTCCCATACTCAAATAACAAACTCACTAAGAGAGAAATTAGGGAAAAACAGGAATTGATCTAACAAAGGAAGTAAAAGAATTCTCCACTGAAAACTACAGTACTCTGAAAAAAGAGATCAAAGAGAATATCAGGAAATAAAAAGGCATTCTTTGCTCATGGGTAGGAGGAACCAACATAGTGAAAATGGCCATAATCCCAAAATTATTGTATAGTTTTAATGCAATTATGATCAAAATATCATTACCATACCTCACAGAACTAGAGAAAACATTCCTAAAATTCATTTGGAACCAGAGGAGCTCTAGAATAGAAAAAGCAATTCTAGGTTAAAAAAAATCAAGACAGAGAACATCACAATCCCTGACTTGAAATTGTACTACAGTGGTATGGTGATAAAAACAGCATAGTACTGGTGAAACACAAAGGAAAAAAAAAGACCCAAGGATTAATGGAACAGATTAGAAGATGCAGAAAGAACTCTAAACATACTCAACCATGTTATCTTTGACAAAGGGGTAAAACCCATTCACTGGAAGAAAGATAGCCTCTTTAAAAAATGGTAATGCAAAGTTTGGCTTCCCATATGCAGAAGGCCAAAACTAGACTTTTATCTATCACTGTGCCCTAAACAAAATCAAAATGGATCAAAGATCAAAATATTAAAACAGAAACAATCTGCTGAAAGAGAACAGGTAGAACTCTTGAAGACACGGATGCTCACATAGAATTCATGAATAAAACCCTGATTGTGCAAGAAATCAACAACTAAAGTCTAATCTTCTTAAAAAGCTTTTGCACAGCAAAAGAAATCACCAACAGAGTGAAGAGACAACTTGCAAAGTAGGAAAAGTTTTTTGTCAGCTGTTCTTCAGGCAAAGGACTAGTAGCTACAATATATAAAGAACTCAAAAAAAATCATGACCCCAAATTTGAAACCCCAAACTAAAACTGGGCATCTGAAATTAACAGATGCTTTTCAGATAAAGAAGTAGAAAAGGTAAATAAATATATACAAAATGTTCAAAATCACTGGTCATTTGAGAAATGCAAATTTTAAAAAGCTGAGATTTTATCTCCATAAAGAATGGCAATTATCAAGAAATGAATCAATAACAAAGGCTGAATTGACTGTAGAGAAGAGGGAATCCTTTCTACTGTTGGTGGGAGTGTAGACTTGATGCTACTACTGTGGAAATCAGTGTGAATATTCTTCAAAAAACTAGGAATAAAGGTTCTATTTGAGCCAGCTATCCTCCTTCTTGGTATCATTTCAAAAGAATTAAAGTCATCTTACTACAGCAATATATGCACATCTGTGTTTTACAGCACCACAGTGCTATAATGGATACTACCAAAGATTGTAATATATAAATCTTGGAATAAACCTAATGCCCATCAACCAACAGATTGATAAAAATGCCAGGGATCAAACTCACAACTTCATACTTTCCAGGCAGGCACTTAACACCAGTGAGCTAAGCCCCTGGTCCCTGGTTTTTTTAATAAAATGGAGTACTACTCAGCCATGTGAAGAAAGATGTGTGAGGCATTTCTAGGTAAATGGATGCACCTTGAGACCATACTTATAATTTAGATAAATCATGCACACATGTATAAATATTGCATTGTTTCTATGGTATGAGAAACTGAAGACATCAATAAACATCAAAATATATACTAGATATTACTAAAGAAGACAATGCTAAAATGTAAAGGAGAACTAGGGAGAAGGGAAGGGGAAAAGAAAAAGGGGAAATAAAAAAAGAACAGAGAAAAGAAGGAAAATGGAAGAAGGATTTTGTAAATATGGATAGAAAAGGGGAATGGAGGAAAAAAGAAGTATTAAGTTATATCATGTACTGGTACAAATTCCATATGATAAATGTAGTCATTATGTATATCTAAAACGTATCAATAAATTTCATTAATAACAAAGGATTCATATCAGAAGGTAGGTGAGGTGAGGCAAAGCATGTGAACTAAAATCTAAATCTTTTCTTTCTCCCTCAATTTTTCTCTTCTCCTCTGATTAACTTATCCTTTCCTGAATGCAGTGATGTTTCACTGACTTTCTGTATCAAATATATCAAGAAAAAATATAAACACCAGTGTACTTGCTCTCTGAATTCCCCTACAAAACCCTGGAGCAGCTGTACACATGCCAGTAATGATGGCTTCCCCACCAACTAAACGCAGAGGTCTGATTTTTATTTGTCATGCCATCATAACTCCAAACAGACAAGAAATTCCACAGCAGCATTCCCCATAGAATGTGACCAACACAGAACACGGGAGCTTAGATCTCAACTCCTTTTGGTGCAATCATCTCAACTTCACCTGAAACCTAACTGTTAAATTCCACTACCCATAGACTCTACAGATTCATATACAGTATTTTTATTGATTTTAGATGCAACAGATCAGATAGCTTAAGATAGACATATTAAGTCAGATAGTTATAAAATATTTTAAATTGTATTTAGGTGAGGGGATGTAACTAAAATATGAAAATATCTTAAAAATGAAACACGTGGCATGTATTCTTTTTTTTAAAAAATCACATAATTCCATCTAAGATTGAAAGAAACAGTGCAGAAATGTTGGCACATTTTACAGAGATTAGGGATGTAAAAGGATGACAAGTCCGAGCCCAAGTTGTGCAACTTAGTGAGTTAATGAGACACACTATCTCAAAATACAAAGTTTTAAAATGGTTAGGAATGCATTTCAATGCAAGCTCTTCCTTCAGTCCTCAGTATGTTTCCCCTCCCCAAAACCAGTTATGTTCAACTGACACAATAACTGACTGTGAGTCCAACACACTAATTACTAAACTCTCAAGAAAATGACACGGCAACTGGGAAGTAACACAGACATAAACCCAGAAGACAAACTCCAGCATACACACACACACACATGCATGCATATTCAAATGGGACAGGAAATGGAGAGGGACCTAAACAAAAAAGAAGTACTGCACATGTAGCAAATCTCTGGTACTAAATTGGCCAAAGATATTTTAGAGTGGTAGAGCCGAAGGTTCATCTACACAGGACAAACAGCATTCCTGTGACCTCCTCTGCACTCCTCCAGGATTCTTTGCAGCACCTACTGCATACAGAACTCAACCTTACCTGCTGATGTGAAGTGCTCTACAGCCATCTGTGCAGGACCGTGGAACATTAGCTTTCCTGCAGCCAATAAGGTGAGACTATCAAACATCTTGAAGATGGAATACCGAGGGTCACGAATGGAGAAGATGATCATTCGTCCCTGCTTAGACATCCTAAATTAAAGGAGAGGAAAGAACCAGTCATTACACATCTGACTTTGCACTTTTTGATAAAGTACTTTATTCCTGATTTTAGAACATTTAAATCCCAGTTCAACTTAATTTTCTCTTAAATATCTCATTGAATCTCACATAAGTAATTGATGCTAACTTTAATGCTTTTGTTAAAAAAAGCAAAGGTTTCTTAAAGGATGGTCCATTACTAGAAGAATCCACTAGAAGCCTTATTAAAATGTAGATTATTTATTTATTTATTTAGATCTTTTTGAGACAGGGCCTCTCTATGCAGATCAAGCTGTAGCCCAGGCTGGTCTCAAACTTGCCACAATCCTCCTACCTCAGCCTCTCAAGCACTGGGAGCAGATGCTTGAATAGTTTTCACACACTGAATTAGAATCTCTGCAGTGTGCATTAGGAGCCCAGATTGTTAACTACCACCCCAACTAATCTTACCCTTGGGTTATATGAACTAAATATTAAAGCAATAATCACCTGCTCAAATTTAAATCTTCTGCTTTGTGATTATTATTAATTATTCTATCTTGAGAAAACAACATTACTAAGTGTTTACTTTCAATGTGTTTGCCACATTCTTCAGAGATATCACTTCAGTTTTCATAATACTGCTGATGGTAGTTTGAATACTATTATTATATTCCATTTAAGGATAAGGTTAGTAAGTCAAGACCCATTAAAATGTCATTGTTATATAGGATAAGACTGGGACTAGGTCTCTGATTTAATTTCATACTAGAAACATTGCTAAACTACTTATCAGTAAATTATAGGATAGAAGAAATAATGGCTAAATTTCCTTTGCAAAATTTTAATTAAAATATTTTATAAAAGGAATTGCTTCAATTTAAGCATTTGGTAAGCACTTAGGAGATCCCAACAATGTGTCTAAGCATGTTATCTCAAAGGTGATTAGGCCAGAAGATCAATAATATTGTCAATAGAAGCAGCTAGATTTCTTTATAAATAATTAAATTTCTTGCCTCTATGGGCTACTAAATATGTAATGATAAAGGGAGCTATGTGTTCCCTGTCTAAAGTTAGATGCAACCTGGAAAGGGAAAAGACTAAATTTAACACTAAGCTGTTATATTTCAATTAGAAATAATATATTCTTAATACATTATTATATCATAATAATTAAGTATTTCATATAAATTAGATATATACTCTATCAAATATATAATTATATAGTATATAAGTAATATATACTATATTATTATAATATGCAACATACATAATATGTATAAAATATAATATATAATAAATTATATATTATATGATTATTATATATTGTGACATAATTATTATCCAATAGTATATAACTGTGCTATTTATAATATATATTATAAATATATACCTTATGTTATACATTATATTATATTAATAATAATGGTACATCTTTTTACTACTATGAGCTCATATGTATTTTTAAAGTGCATGCTAATAAAAACCTCAATTACTATAGATATATGCTTATGTACTTCTCTCTATTGGAAATACTGAGAGAATGGGATGCTGTTTATTGATAGAGCATTGTGAGGCACTGGGCTGGATAAGGAACACCACACAACCACAAATGGCAAAAATATATAATATATGTATATGCCAGAGAAAACACATAGAAAATGTGTTTATCATCAATATATTTCCACAATTCATATATACATATATGAACACACTCATAAGTATATATTCCTTGGGTTTGTCTTTCATGGGTATAGAAGTAATAATAACTCAATAGCCTTCAAGCAACCAGGGCTGAACCAGGTCACTGAGTGTGTGAACAGGGTCCATTTAAGAGGAGATGCCACAGACAGACACACAGAGGGAGAAGATGGGCATCTCCAGGCAATGACAGAGGAGTCAGAAGCACAATGTACACCTTGATCTCAGATTTCCAACCTCCAGAGCTGCAAGAAAATTAATTTCTATTGTTAAACCACCAACTCTGTGAAATTTTATTATGACAGTTCTTAGCCAATGTCTACTCCTCTTATTCACTAGTTTCTGTCTCCCGGGCCTATTTAATGTCCCACATGCAGCAAGCTCTGGTTTTGCCACATGGATATTGGCTGTTCCCTTAACTAGAGCTGTCTCCTGCCAGATGCAGCCTGATCTTATTCACTCCCATGCAGCTCACTTGCCACAGTCTTGAGGTCTTCTCTGACTCTCCTGCTTTTCAAATCAGCCCTCACAACAGCCATAGCCAGCCCCCTACATTTCTCTTTCATCTTTCTTGATAGCACTGATATGTTGACTGACTGTTTGCTTCTAACAAAAAAGGAAGAAAATCTGAGCCAAGAACATCCACTGCACAGAAGTAACCAGATATTAAATAGTTGAAAGAACAGTTCCCATAGCAGTTACCTTTTCAGGAGTAAAAGGACAGCATGTGCTGTGCTCGAGTCTAAAGCATTTGTGGGCTCATCCAGGAACAGGATGGAAGGATCAGTAACCAATTCCATGGCAATGCTGGTCTTTTTTCTTTCTGCTCTAGACACACCATGGATTCGTTCGTTTCCAACCTAAAATAAAAGGACCCTGAAGATTTAGGTCAGCAGCTCAAGTGTGAGTTCATGAGTTTGATCCCTGATACCAAAAAAAGGATAAAAACAACCTAAAACAAAATATTCTCAATAGGAATGACCACTAACATTCAGTGAATATTTTTATGTAAGCCCTGTACAAGCCACTCTATATTAATGAAAGGATTTTTCCCTGGATGGGAAGCTGCAGCGGTGGGAGCCTGAAACGCAGAACCAAGGGGATATATCTTGAGGTCACCTTTCCCACCCCTAGGCAATTTACCTGTGGTGTGAAATGAATTCCAATGGGCCACCTGTGCATCAGTAATGCACCTTAGGCATCGCCCCAAACCTAAGCTATATTTATGCCCCCGCACCACACGTAGGGCAGAGAGAATGCCAGACCCTGGAGGTCATGGAGTCTCTTTCCACATCTTAAAATAAAGGCCACTTTTATTTCATATTTCTTATCTTTTTAGCTGCACCGAAAATTCTATCATTTATTACTCTGTCCTCAAAAATTAAAAAGGATTCTGTTTTATGAAATAAGTAAGTTGGTTCAGGTCAGAACTACTAAATGGTTGAGATCAGATATGATACTTTTTATACTTTTATTCATACCTTTTTAAGTCAAATACATATATTTTAAGGTGGCAAGTTAAAACACTAAATGGTATGACACAACTCTGAAATCAGAGGCTAAAACAGGTGACAAAAGCAAGACATTGTGGCAAGCTTCTATAATTACATCACTCTGGAAGGCTGAAGTGGAATGACAGGTTCAAGCCCAACCTAGCAACTTCATGCGACCCTGTGTCAAAATTGAAAGAAAATTTAAAAGGTGCTGGGGATGCAGCTCTGAATGAAAGCAAGGGGTTCAGTCCCCAATATCACAAATGTATTATTTTATTTATTTATGTATGAGATAAAAACAAAAAAGCAAAACAAGTATCTATAGAAATTTATTAGACTTCTATCAACATACCTCTCTACTGTTTTCATAAGAAGTCTTCAAATGAAATTATATGAGAGTGGACTTCAAGCCAAGAAAGTTCCCTTCAACCAGATTATATTAGCACCTTTTCAATTTCCATAACTCTTTCCCAATAGACACTGCCTATATTGTAATTCATCAGAGGATTTTTATGGATTGTTTTCAGACAAATATAGGAGATGGAGTATTTCACAAAATACCTATCTCAATCTTTTCAACCTATGTGTGTCATTTTGGGTAATGAGAAGGGAAAGAAGTTTTTGGAAAGGCAAGAAGTAAGAAACTGTAATTAAGAGTGTCCAAAGATACTATACTTATTACAGGCAGCTGAGTTATTTAGAGATATTATAGACAGTCAGACAGGGCTGAGCCCTCAAAGGAGCCAGTGCAGAAGTTCTGAGGAGAGCAGACACCTCTGAGGAGACAGGCACGTCCTGCTGTGGGCTAGATCTCCAGACAAAAGGCAAAGCAAATACAGCCACATCCTAAGGAAGGACAGTCCAAACAAATCTCTATCACCCTGAGGAAGTCAGGAGTCAGTGTTCCAACCCCCTATAAGAAGTCACTGCTGTTAAGCATTCCTGCATACTATGTGACTGGCTTCCCTATTTGTTCCTAATTTAATCAATTTTATCTGAGCAATTATATCTTATTGGTTGACCACAATTCTGTTCTGCCTTATACCCACCTTATGAGTTCCCATTTTTCCCCAATTTGGACCATCTAACCTCATGATTTTGCTCTATAAATTTCTTAGAAAAGACAGAGTTCCTGGCAAACTGCTCGGGACCCCTTCCATCTCTTAGACAGAAGTTTTCTTTCTCTCAATAAATATATTTTACTTTTTAATCTCTGTTGTTTCTAAAATTCATTCAATTTTAGAGAACATGAACTCATACTGGACAAACAGAGGGTCAGGAGTTTCATTCCCCTATGTCATAATCACATGCTATTCCTGACTTTCAATAGGTCCCTATTAACAGTGAAACTACAAAAGACATTTGGAGACAATTTGGGGCTTGTGAGTGAATATGGACTTAGTGAATATTATCCTTTTGCTAGTTGATATTGCACACTGGTATTTTTATAGATCCATAATATGTATTCATGGCATATTTCTTTAAAATTACATCTGTAAGAAAGAGCTGAAGAATTATGTAATATAATGTTAAAAACTAAGAAATTGAGTTGATTTCCTATTATATGGAAAATGAAATAACAATATATCTTATCTACCTTTAAGTTATTTTGTTTACTATATCATAAAAAATAAAACCTGTACTATTTCAATCAATTACATCATATGAATTCTAAGAAGTCAATAATTTCTTTCCATGTTTCCCTGGAAATCTCAAAGAGTAATATAGAACAATAAATACTTTAAAAACAGAGTAAAAAGAAATAACTTGTGAGAATGACAAAATCAAGTAAAACAGACTGAGAGAAAGGTAAAATGAATCATTAATAAAAGAAAATAAATGGAAACTGGTGGCATTTCAAGATTATTTTCCCGTAATGTTTTTTGTTCCCCTATTAACCTGATTTGAACCCCTGTAGTGTTCTCCATATCTTGTTCTGACTGATTTTATTATATTCTGTTTCGCTTAATAGTATCAAGTTTGAGGGTATAGGCAACCATTTGGAAGGCAACCAGATATTCTATGATGCCTGTTATTATTTGACTATTATCTTCTTTGGAACCTGTAAGCTCTCCAATGTGGTTTTATTTGTCTTATGTACAGTTTTGTTCAATTCTTTTATACTAGCTGATATAGGCTATTCTTTTTAAGATAACAAGAGGCATAATGGTAACCATTGTTGATCACCTAGTAATCCCCCCCCCTTTTTTTTTTTTTTTTTCATTTTATGCTATGTCCATCCTCCTGATCTAAATGACTCTGTCTTGCTTTGTCACATTGGGTTTTTCTTTGGTCCATCTTGCTTTGTTTTTTGTTTTTTGGCCTTTTTTTTCAATCTTTTTTCTTTTCCTCTTCAAAGAAAAAGTTAAAAAAAAAACTGTGAAAGTAATGGAAACTAAAATGCGCGATTGTTAGTGTAAAAAAGAGAGGAAGGAAAGTGATCTCAAGGATATAACTGCAAGTTTATTTAAATGTGTAGGAAAGAGAACCATATTGCTGAGTTTTTCTTGGATCACTGAACAGAACTGACTGCAATCTCACTGTATTAATCTCCACTTTGTATGCTTTAATTTTGTAATCTGGACAGCTGTTTGTAAGTTGACAATGTGTGATCTATTAACTGGTGAACTCTTACTGTATGTTTTTTCTCTTGAAATTCTGTGTTGCTTCTAGCCTTTTACTGTCTTGCTTCATTTAGTTTTGTTTTTCTCTTTAAATAAAAAAAAAAGATTTTTCTCCCAAAAAAAGAACAGTTCACCAAAGTCTTTCAGCAAGTGCTACAGGAGGCAGTAGTTAGCAGAACCCTTGTTTTCAATGACTCTAAGCAGGTAATCTCACACTAGGTTAAAGCCGTTATCATCTAAGTAGCTCATTTCCATCCAAAACACCAAACCTGCTCAGATTTTCTGTAAAAGGAAATTACCAACTAGATAGGTCATTCATTCCACTGATTTGCTTTCATTATTCTGCAGAAATTTCAAATTCAGGTGTTTCTTTGACCTTGTCTTTTTTTTTTTTTTTTTGCTTTTAATTTTTGCCTACAATTATATCTCTAAAACCTGACAGAGAGTCAAGCATCCTTAAATTAATTTTTCCAGCTTAATTTAAACCTCCATGTAATATACCTACATACTTTTCTCTTTGTTGCAGAAAGAGTCACTTTTACCACAGTCATAAGTGTGGTAACTTGGACCCCAGTATAAAATCCAAGGAAGCAAGACATTAAAATTTGGAGAGCAAAGGCTTTATTTTAAGCCAGGCCTGGTGACACAGCCTCCAGGAGCCAATTTGGAGACTGTGCCCCTGACAGCTAAAAGTCAGGGCTTTTATCTTGTAAATCCACAAACAGCTGCTGGTCACACAAAGTAAGGAAGGGGATGGGGGTGTGGCGCAAACAGAAACACGTCTTGGGAAGAGCATGATCAGGTAAGGGTTGTGCTAACAAGCAAGTCTCCCTGCATACAAGCAAGTTTAGATAAGAAGAAATCTTGTTTTGCTTAGCAAAAAATAGAGAAGTCTAACAGCAATTAATAACCTTAGTTACCTTACTTTACCACCACAACTGTTATTTGTAGAGGGCAACAATGGTTAACATATCAATTAGGTAAGATTTTACAATTCTTTACAGAGGAGAGCATTGATTAACATATCAATTAGATCACCCAAAGGGAAAAGGAAAACACATACAGTAAGGCCAAGTTACAGGTATTGCTATGATACAAATATAACGAAGCTATTTTTGTGAAGAATAGTACAATCTAATACAATCTAATGCAATTAACACAATTTGTGACTGGGCCACCGGGTAGGGAAGGGGGTTGTAAGGAGCTATTACCTCAGGCCTTTGTTTGATGGCCTTTTGGGAAGTTAAAACTTAACCTAGTTAGATGTGAAGGGGGAAGAGGAGGGAAAGCAGCAGGTGGCGCTTATACAGAACAGACTTTGGCAAGATAGGGGGGCTTAGGTTATAACAATAAGAAAGCATCTGATTAAGGTCTATTGTTCGTTCACCCGAGGTCTTATAATGTGGCTATGATTTTACCAGTTTGAATCACTTTACCTTGGAATCTGCCACTTTATCTAGACCTAATTCTTCAATTACTTCATTAATCTTTTTATTTTTTTCATGATCCATCATGGTTGTTGGAAGCCGAAGAGCTGCTGAAAAGTGTAGGTTTTCTCTCACAGTCAATGTGCCCATCATGACATCATCCTTAAGACAAATGGCATTTTAGTGAGAAAAACTGAACTTTTCTAAACTCATCCATCACTCTAGAACATGTAACTTAATCCAGGAATATAATTTACCAAAGTAAAATTCTGGTTACTAATGACTTCAGTTCTACAAATTACAGTAACTACATGTGGAACAGCTGCAGAACCCACTGGGATAATTTTTCACTCCACGTTTGCACATCGAAGGAGACCATAACCAATTATGATTATCTTACCCCCTTAAAATATATTTGTAATTTTATTGGCTACTTTTCAGGAAAAGAATGTTTAGTACCTGTCAGAAAGAGGCGCAAATAAGGTTTATGACAGATTGCAGGCAAGACTTCTAAGCACATGCTGAAAGAAATGAGATACACTACAAACTGGAGGAAGGTACATTTAAAGGGCTATCTTTAAGGCAGGTGATCTTTGATGTATATTTTACATCACATTACAATACAAGAGATTGAAGTGGAGACAGACTATTGACAAGTTTGTTGTTGTTGTTGTTGTTGTTGTTGTTGTTTTGTTTTTTTGTTTTTTGTTTTTTTTTTTTTGGCTGGAGGAAAAGACAACTTACAGTTGAAAAGGACAGTTGTAGTGCCCCGCAATTTATAAATCGTTGTAAAAGGCCATTCAGGAATTTAACACTATTTCAGTGAGGATGAAAAGGGTTTCATAAGCTAGAGTGGCCTCCAGAAACAGGGAAACAATAGCTTCTCTTACTTCAGTTTTTCTTACAGTATAGCTTTATTTTTTAAGCATAATTTTTAAATTCTGTGCCTCCTTTTGACCTATTTTTAATATCTCTTATTTTATCTTATGATGACTAATAACAAACACTTTCAGTCTTCTTTCTACAATGGACAGCTACAGAGATGTGGAAAAGAGAAAAAAGCATAAGAATAGCTGGGGATTTAGCTCAGCAACATAAGCGCCTGCCTTACAAGCAGGCAGTCATGAGTTCAATCCCTGGTACCAATAAAAACGAAAAAGACAAAAAAAGAAAAAAAAAAAAAAAAAAAAAAGAATAGACCCTGTTGGAAAAGATGTACAATCTACAACTGATGCCACTGTCCTACAAAAATCATAGTCCTTATCTACTCTGCATGTTCAATTACTACCACACTAACTCTAATGGACAATTATTAAAAGCTGGTGCAAAGAAACTTAGTTCTATATTCATGCTTTATAATCAGCTGGAAGATATATGCCAAGGCACTTGCCCACATAAAAGTGAGAAAATCTAACGTGCAAACCCAGCAGTACTTACTTGTGTCACATAACCTGAATGACATTTGAAATCAGCAGGATAAGGTTCTCCATTTATCAAAACATCTCCAGAGAATTTTTCTGGATTTTTTCTTGCAGCTAAGACACTCAACAACCTGTAAAATGATAATACATGTTGTGAGGTTTCTATTCCTAAAACACAGGCCTCATCTCTCACATTTCTGTTTAAGTCAGAAAAACTAGTCAAGAAATTCCACATTGACTAAATATGTACATTTATTTTGTGCTACATGAGACCCCCCCCAAAAAAAATACAAATACATTATCATTGGTTTATCTGGCACAGATCTCCCACCAATTACCCTCCTCGTGTGGGAACTTGGAAGTTCCAATCCAGCCACTGTATTCTTTTATGTAAGCCTCTTGACCTTACATAAGACTTCTGTTGTATCTTCCCATTTCAAATACTATCCACTTATTTCACACTCCATCGGTTCATAATATTGGCTGCTGAAAACCCATCACTTTATAGTATCCTAGTAGTAAACATGACCAATAGGACTTTGCAGTCCTTCACAAGCTTGTCTAATGGAACATTATATATAATACCTAGGGCTAGACAAGCATAGCAAATACTGAACCAATCTTTGTCAAAGTAAAAGTGAAACAGTGATTTTTAAGAGAACTTAAACTGTATAAACAAGGCTGACCCATATTTTCTGTTATACTCACGAAGATTTGCCTGAACCTGCTGGTCCCAGAATGGCATTGAGGCCAGGTCTCATGATCCCACTGTAAGCATGAAAACATACTGACTTACTGTTTTATGTGAAACAAGATTCTACTATTTTAGAGTATTAATTGAATATACTTAATGCAGGCTAATGAAATTATACACAGAAAGCAAGCACCAACCTACAAATAAAGTGATTAATAGAAAATTAGAATACAAACCAAAGTATTTTTGAGTCACAACCTAAAAAATGGCTCATGTCTCTAATTTCCTTTCACATATAGTAATACCTAGGTCCACCAATGCTTCTGTTCATGGACAATTTGATTCACATTTGGCAAAATTTTGCTTTCGTTCACAAACTCTCCATTGGGCAACAAACAGGACCATGGCTGTCTTCCCCACACAAACATGAGTGCAGACAGCTTCACCTAATATGGTACAACTCTCATGTATACAAATGAAAACACACTAACTCTCTTCAAGAACAGAAGACATAGTTTTTCTCTGGGTGATTATTATTCCTTTCCTGACATTCATTAACTTAAGTATTATCATGCAGACTTAACAGCACTAAAGAACCAATGAACATAATGCTGCAAGCAAAGAAAACAGAGACGACCACATAATAGATGTGTTAATATAAATAGATATATTAACAAAATAGGAAGGAAATACTCATGATTATAATCATTATATCTATAACTGGCTGGTTGTCATTGGTATTTATAACTTCTACTACTCATACTGTATTATTTAGTGTTCAGAAAACAACTCAATGTGTCTTAGTTCTTGATCTAAAAGGGGAAGAATAAGACCTTTCTTCATGAAAATTTGGGGTATTTTGTCTATCCACACTACATTGAGTGTAATAGTTTCCTATTACTATGGCTCATATCTGCAGTGACCCCCAGAAGTCTCATGTGTTCAATGGTGGGGCTTTCAGATGGTGGTGAAACATAGGAGTGCTATGCCTGCCCTCTATCCGATAATGGAGCCTGGTTGGTAATGTGTCACTGGAAGAGTCACCATGAAGGATACATCACCCTTCCACCTCCCCTCTTCTCCCTCTTTCTGCTTCTGGTAGCCATGATTTGAGCATTTTTGTCTCTACCATTCCCTTCTACTATACCATTCCTTCTTTGAAGTTGTTGATAATTTGTGAGTATTAGGTTTTGTGGTTCAATGATGAAGAAGTAGCTAAAATACCCATTGACCTGAAGGACTGGACCTGATAATGCCAGACACACTAAGGGATCACAAATACTCCAAGTATACTCTTCCCTTATGTACATTGTACAGGATTAGTTCAATTTCTTCTTCATAGACTCAATAAATCACCCCTCCCAACAATACAATCCCCTTTTAAAATTTTGTTGATCCAGGCCTGATGAGCTCAAAATAAGCACAGTAAAGTCTCTGATTCCAGTTCAATGGAATCACTGTTGTGCTCCCTTGTAGAATCATTGCTGCTTTTGGAATTAAAAGTTCTATGCCCCATGAACATAAGGCTAGAAAAACAGGGATCAAAATTTTTGCTAGTTTATCACTAGGAGTACTGGTAAATGATGCCATTCCACTTCCACCTCTTGATTCCTTAAATTATGAATCCTGGCTATAGGAGAAAGAGTACCATACGATCCTTTGGAGTTCCTTTCCCTAGTACTGCAATGTCTTGTTACCTCACTGTCACCCTGAAAACACCATTGCAACTGTATACCAATCCATTTGTTACTCTAAAGTAAGGAACATAATCAGAGCAGTAAACTACAGAAGCATGAGCCTATTACTGCACCTCTTTGACTACGAAGTATGTCCCTCAGTTAGAAGCAGTGCTGTGTGAAATGCCATCATGGTGGGTGAGTCATTTTGTAAGTCTATAGATGAAAATGTGGGTAGGTTGTAAACCAGCTCAATAACATAGCAACCACTTAAGGGTGACCTCGTACAGCTACTGCTGACTGTCTCATCTTCCAGCAACAGATATCAATTGTGAGTTCCCAGTATGGCCCCATTGTCCAGGGATATCAGTCTGTGACCTGGTGGCACTTTTATTATATTGGACACTTTCATCATATAAAGGACAGAGTTTCATCCTTACTGGATATCTTGGTTACTTTTCTCTCACTGCTGGGTCAAAATACCAGATCCAAAGTAAAGGTTTATTAAGCTCATAGTATGTGGAGTTTCAGTCCATTGGCTCCAAGGCAAGGTGACATGGCAGTAGGGACATCAAAAGCAACAAGAGCGAAAAGAGACGAGTCCCCTATATTGCATATAGGCCTAGGGTGGGTGTAGCACTCACACCCTTAATTTCAGGACCATGGATTAACCACAAATTCTAGAAGCCTGTCCCAGTGACCGCATGAGGCTTTGGAAGACATCCAGACTCAAACTATAACACTGGAATAGGTACTTAATCTAAGGATGGATTTGCCTACCTTGACCATTGTCTCTGAACTCACACAATTATAAAATAGAAAGTAGAAGTGTGAGTGAAATGTACGTTTTTCATAGCTAAATAACTGAGATATCTCTCACTGAAATTTTGGACAAAGACAATGAAAGTGCAGTAACCTGGAAAGATTTGTAACAGAAAAAGAATTTTTCTTTTTTTGAGAAAGCTTATCCTCTCTACCAATACAAAAGCAAGATGCATTGTTTATAGCTTCTCATGTATCTTCTTTACTAATAGCTACATGGTTTTACTGCTTCTAAAATAATCAGGAAAAAAAAAAAAAAAGCATCTACACTCTGAGGCAGGCAATTGAACAGATCATAAGAGGGGAAACCGTCCCAGAAACCAGCAGAAGCTGGCTGTAGATGGATGATTGTAAGAAGCGCCTACAACCATTTTAAAGAGGAAAGAAGTGTGGGAATCAGCCAGATCCAGACCCTACTTATGGGTCAAAGCTCCTCACCTTGCAAATGTGGGGAGAAGAGTTTATTCATTGAATTCAGACTTCAATATAGGTAAAACTGTGAGGATGCTTTAATTTTGTGATTTGCAACTGTGTATATTTGCAATCATTTTTTCTCTCATTGTTTTTTCACTGTTTCTTTTTTCCTTTATTTCTCCCTTTCTTTTACCTCATTCATCTAATATATATATGTATATGTATATATATATATTATTTATTGTATATAATAACCATATACATGGGAGGTCTCAGTATATGTGAAAGGAGAAGAAAATTAACTAATTCTTTAACCTAAATATATTTTTTGTCATACCAATGTAACCCACAAGAAACCTGTATACAAAGGACCTAAACAGCCTATTATGTAACAGCCAGTTACCAGGTTCTGAACTTCTCAAAGTTTAACTCAGTCTCTAGTTACATGTCCCTCCCTCTGTGCTTTCTGCATCTACAAATACACTAAAAACTCCACTATACCAGGCTTCTACTAAAGATACAAAAATTATACAAACAGTAGTCATTCTACCTCTTTGTGTATTATGATTTCTTTTTTCTCCTTTTCTTCTTTCTAATTTATCCTCTTTCTTTTTCTCTGTCCTTCTCAACCCTTCCCCAAATCTCACACATTCAGGTATACTTCCTAGGCATGGTGCAGGCTACTATGTTCATTATAGGTCATTGTGAAAAGGGAGAAATTGTTAAAAGAAGTCTTAATCTACATGAGTGATGTATGAGTTAATCTATTGACATTATATAACCAGTAGATATTTTCTGCTAACAAAACAGACTGTTTGTTCCTATTCAACTGAGTAAGTTTAAAATGTACATGAATCTCAAAAATCAAACTAAAGGGGGCTGAGGATTTAGCTAGGTGGCATAAGAGCCTGCCTAGCAAGTGTGAGATCAGGAGTTTGATCCCCAGTACCAGAAAAAATCAAACTAAGCGAAGTTATATAAGACAGAGACTAACAGATATAAAAAACCAAATACACAAGAACACAATTATAACAGGGGACCTTAACAGCCTATTGTCACAAAGAGATAGATCAATTAGACAAAAAGTCAGCAAAGAAATAATAGAACTGAATGGTATTGGCAAATAAATAGACTTCAGGATCAACAAACAGATTAGAAGATGCAGACACAACTACATAGACACTCAGCCGCCTGATATTTGACAAAGGTGCTAAACATGTTCACTGGAAGGATAACGTCTTTAATAAATGCTGATGGGAAAATTGGCTCTCCACATGCCGAAGACTGAAACTAGATCCATGCCTACCACCATGCACAAAACTAAAGTCTAAATGGATCAATGACCTGAATATTAAAACAGAAATACTAAATCTCCTGGAATACACGGTAGGCAGAAGTCTTAGACATGTAGGGGTAGGCAGAGAATTCATGAACACAATGCAAACCACATGGGAAACACTTCAAAGAATCAACAACTGGGATCTCATATTATTGAAAAGTTTCTGCACTTGAAATCACCAACAGAGTAAAAAGAAAACCCACAGAATGGGAAAGAATTTTAGCCAGCAACCCCTCAGACAAAGGACTTATATACAGAGCATATAAAGAATTGAAAAATATCAAGGCCTCAAATTCAAAGACTCTCTCCAAAAATGGGCATCTGAGATGAACACACATTTCTTAGATGAAGATATACAAATGTCAAATAAATTCATGAAGAAATATTCACCATCACTGGTCATTCGAGAAAAGCAAATTAAAACAGCATTGAAATTTCGTCTAACTCCGGAAAGAATGGCTGCTACCAAGAAACCAACTGATAACAAATGTTAGCGAGGCTGCAGGGAAAAAGGAGCACTGCTCCACTGTTGTTGGGAGTGCATACTGTGCAACCATTATGGAAATCAGTATGGAGAAGACTAGGATTGGGAGTTCCATTCAATCCAGCTATTCTCCTCCTAGCTATTTTCCAAAAAAACCTGAAAAGGTCATATCACAGTGATATATGTGTACCCATGTTCATAGCAGCATGACTGGTAATAGCTAAATCTTGGAAACAACCAAGATGCCCATCAACTGCAAAGTGGATGAAAAATTTGTGTTATTTTATACAATGGAATATTATTCAGCTATAAAAAGGATCATCTTGAGGCCTTCATAGGTAAATGGGGACAATTTGAAATTATTCTCATTAGTGAAATAAATAAGAATCATATTTATAAATATCACATTGTGCATATATTATAAAAAGTTTTTGTCCATTTAGTATAATATTGGCTGTGGCTGTTTGTCATAGATGAGATTTATCAGATTGAGGTAGACACTATGTATTCTGAGTTTCTGAAGGGTTTTTATCATGAACAGGTGTTGGGCCTTATCAAAAGCTTTTTCTGCATCCATTGAGATGACCATGTGGTTTTTGTTTTTGGCTCTGTTGACGTGGTGTATTACATTTATTGATTTTGCATATGTTAAACCATCCCTGTATTCCTGGAATGAATCCCACTTGGTCATGATGTATAATTTTCTTGATGATTTGCTGCATTCTATTTGCCAGTATTTTTTGAGAATCTTTGCATCAGTGTTCATTAGTGAGACTGGCCTATCGTTCTTTTTGGTTAGGTCTTTCTCTGGTTTTGGTATGAGAATAATACTTGCCTCCAGGAATGATTTAGGGAGGATTGCTTCCTTTTCAATTTCATTGAAGAGTTTAATGAGCATTGGCATCAAATCCTCTCTATATTTCTTGTAGAATTCAACCGTGAATCCATCACGACCTGGGCTTTTCTCTGTTGGTAAGTTTTTAATTACGTTTTCAATTTCAATAGCTGATACTGGGTTATTCAAAATTGCTATATCTTCTTGGTTGAGCTTTGGTTTTTTATATGTTACTAGGAATCTGTCCATTTCCTCTGTGTTTTCCACTCTATGTGAGTAGAGATTTGCAAAGTAGGTATTCATGGGCTTTTGAATTTCCATGAGATCTGTCATAATTTCCCCCTTTTCCCTTCTTACTGCATGAATTTGAGGTTTATTTTTTTTTTGCTTGATAAGGTTAGCTAGAGGTTTCTCAAATTTGTTTATTCTCTCAAAAAAAACCAGCTTTTGATTCATTAATTCTTTGCATTTTTTTAGTTTCAATTGTATTGATTTCTGCTCTAATCTTTACAATTTCCTCTCTTCTATGTGCTTTGGGTTTAATTTGGTCGTCTTTTTCTAGAAGCTTGAGATGAAGCATTAGATTATTTGTGCTTGTTCTGTTTTCTTGATTTGACAATTTATTGCTATATATCTCCCTCTTAAGATCACTTTCATTGCATCCCACAGATTACAGTATGTTGTTTCTATATTTACATTGAATTGTATGTATTGCTTTATTTCTTCCTTAATTTCATCTGTAGCCCACTGGTTGTTCAAAAGGTTGTTATTTAATTCCCATGTATTCATGCATATTTTGCCATTTCTTTTGCCATTAATTTCCAATTTCAGGGCACTATAGTCAGATACTACACATGGGATAATTTCAATATATTTGCAGTTATGTAAGAATGTTTTATGGGATAATATACGGTCTATTTTGGAGAATGTCCAATGAGCAGCTGAGAAGAATGTGTATTCTGATGTGATTTGGTGGAACACTCTGTAAACATCTAAGTTCAATTGCTCACAGGTATGATTCAGTTCTAGTATTTCTTTGCTGACTGTTGTGCTGTTGATCTATCTCTTTGTGACAATGGGCTATTAAGGTCCCCTGTTATAATTGTGTTCCTGTGGATTTGGTTTTTCATGTCCATTAGTATCTGTCTTATATAGTTGAGTGCTCCTGTATTTGGTGCATATATATTTATAATTATTAGTTCTTCCTCTTTAATTTTTCTACTAATGAGTATGTAGTGACCTTCTTTATCTCTTTTAATCATTTTAGGTTTGAAGTTCACATTTTCTGCAAATAGAATAGTTACCCCTGCTTTTTTCTGGGTTCCTATTGTATGGAATACTGTTTTCCCTCCTTTGTCTTTTAATCTATGAGTTGCCTTTTGGGTCAGATGTGTTTCTTGTACACAGCATATTGTGGGATCATGTCTTTTGATCCATTCTATCAGCCTATCTTTTCATAGGTGAATTGAGGCCATTTACATTTATAGATATTACTGATATGTACTGGCTTGCCTTTGCCATGTTATGTTTCAGTAGTTTGCTTTCTGCTTTTCCCCTTTGTTTAATTGCTTGTCCTATCTGGTGGTTTCTTTCTGTCATTGTTCACTGGGGAGTGTGGTCATTTTTATCTCTGGCTAGTATGTCTTTCAATACTCTTTCTATGGTTGATTTGGTGGATGTGAATTTCTTCAGGTGTTCTTTGTCATGAAAGTATCTTGTTTCTCCATTAAATTTGAATGAAAGTTTTGCAAGGTGTGTCAGTCTGGGTTGAAAGTTGTTTTCCTTAGGGTTTGAAATGCCTCATTCCAAGCTCTTCTTGACTTGAGGGTTTGTGATTTTAATGGGCTTTCCTTGATAGGTGAGTTGTGTCTTTTTTCTAACAGCTTTTAGTACTCTGTTTTTATGCAGTATGTCTGAGATCTTAATTATTGTATGTCTGGGTATAGATTTATGTTGGCTGTGACTGTTTAGCATTCTATATGCCTCACTTGCCTATGTATCAGATTTTTCCCCATGTTTGGGAAATTTTCTGCTATGACCTCTGTGAACAGCTTAGTTAGGTCCTTCGCCTTGTCTCCTGCATCCTCAATGATGCATATTAGTCTTACCTTGTTCCTCTTGGCATCATCTTGAAGATGCTGGATTGTCATTTCATGCTGCTTTATTGTTTTTATAAATTCTACCTTTTCATGGTCGCTATCTGCATTCCTGTCCTCAAGGTCTGAAATTCTATCCTCGGCTTCATTTAAATGGTTTTGCCAGCTTTGAATAGAATTTTTTATTTCTTGGATGTCTCTTTGAGTTTGTTCCATGTTCATTCAAGGTTTCAATCAGTTTCCCATGCTCCTGTACTTTTTTCTCTATTTCTTCTTTAGCTGTGCCTAGCAACTCCTATACTAAGGTTGTTATTTCTACCTTTACATGGGATACCACTTCTAATTTGATTTCCTCTATAGCCTCATGGGGTTGGTTTTTATTTCACTTGCTATCTTTTCAGAGATTTCCAGTGTGTTACTTTTGAAGTCTTCTATTTCAAAGTCTCCTGTACTTGCTCCTGGTGAACTAGATGTTTGAGACTGCATTTTGCTTTTTCATCTTAACATTTTCCCTTTTGAGTTAATATTTGGTCCTTCAATCCCACTAGTTTCAACTATTGGTAGTGTGTATCTTGGAGTCCTAATTAAAGGTTGATGCTTGTCTAATTGCTGGGTCCCTCGGTGAATAGGTGGGCCAGTCACCTGACTTCCCACAGGGCCTGTTGGGTGAGTCCTGTATTCTTTCTGGGCTGACAAGCCTAATAGTATTGATGTAGGTCAACTTTTCATTCCTGCTATTAGTTTACCTTCAGGTTATTCCAGGTCACCAAATCTCCCTGTCTATAGTGTTTGTGGGGGTTTTTTTGTTTTGTTTTGTTTTGTTTTGTTTTGTTTTGTTTTGTTGTCTTTTTCCTTTTTATTGGTACCAGGGATCGAACTCATGACTGCCTGCTTCCAAGGCGGGCGCTTATGCCGCTGAGCTAAATCCCCAGCCTCCTATAGTGTTTGTGTTGGCTGAGGCCCTATTGTGTCCCTATTGTGTGCCTGTGTGTCTCATAAGCCCTTTTGATTTTTCCAAGTGGAGGCAGTCCTTATTGGCACACTCCTCAGCCTGGCTGATGTTTTCTGTGTGCAGGAAGGGGTCACCCACACTCTTGTCAAACTCTTCAGGGTCTTATAGTTAGTTGGAGGAAGCTTTACTACTGGCCCTATTTACCCACTGTACCCCTCAACTTTAGGGACATACTCACCACACTGACTGGAGCCTGATGAGATCTTCTGTTTGGGTGAGCCAGTTACTGAATCTCCCTTCAGGCTAACCCAGTTAATCCTCTGTAGTCCAAGGTTCTGGGAGAAAGATTGGACTGAAGATCAACAGCAGTATTAGGTCCAGGGGGTAGGGAGTATCCCTGAGGGGCCAGTAGATGTCCTAGATCCAGGCATCCACTGGGCATGGGTGAAGGTTCCAGGGTGGCCTGGCATTCCTCACTGGCAGCTGGAGTTACACAGAAAGTGCACAGCTGAGCTAGCCAAGGTTCAAGGGCAGCACATGTTCTCCAAGGCCGGCACCAGTTGCACAGGGAGTGTGCGGCAGCTCAGGCCAAGGTTCCAGGGTGGCAAGGCATTGCTCACTGGGTGTCAGAATCACACAGGAGGCATGTGGCTGCATGGGCCAACGTCCCAGGGTGGCACAGCATCACTCATTGGTGGCTAGAATTGCAGGGGAAGCACACAGCTGCGTGGGCCATCATCCGAAGGGAGCACGTGTTCCCCAGGGCCAGCACCAGTCATGCAGGGAGTGCACTGCAGCCATAGTTTCCATTTTAAAAGCTCCTAGAGTCACACTCACCATCAGTGTGCTTGCTTCCCATGGGAAGCCAGCGAGGGTAGGAAAAAATGGACAGATGAACCCTGAGCATCTAAAGTAAGCCATTGGAAACACTTGCATACTGCGAGCAGCCAGCACAGGCAATGATAATGAGAGCAACTTATTCCTGTGCACCTGATGCCATGAGGGGAGTCCCAGTGTTGCCACATAGGCTGAGAGGAGACAGCCCTGAAACCATGCACTTATGGCCACTAGGGAAGCCTTGATACAGCTGCACAGATCTTGAGAAGCCCACCCCAAACCCTACTGCCTCCCTGGGAACTTGGGTTCAGAGAAACCCAGGTGCCTTTCCCATTCTCCTACAACACAAAGAGGCAGCCAACATGAAATGAATCTGGAACCCCACAACCAACTTGTCAGGAGGAACCCAGGAGAATATCAAGACAAAGGAATAAAAGGCAATCTCAGACCTCTAGCCCACACAGAACAAGTCTAAGAGATACAGACATGAAAGTCATATACCTGAGATCTCTCAACGGATAGCAACTAAAGAAACAACTTAATTAGACTGTAAAAGTAATCAGATAAGAAATAATATCTCAGATAAAAGAAGAAATCACAAGCATAATGAAAGGATTGCTTAGCATATCTAAAGAAGACATAGATTTTTTTAAAAAAAAAGAGGAGCATAGGCAAATGATGGAAACCTTGAAGGAACAACAGGAAAGAATTAAAATGTGTGGAATGGATTCAAAGAGATATTAAGGAAATTGAAAAGTCAATTGAAAGTTGGCAAAACTGCTTGAAAGAGACTAAAGACAGACTTTCAGACCTTGAAGATAGGCTCACAGCTAGTGACCATGAAAAGAAAAGATCTCTTAAAAATGATAAGAAACTAGGAAATAACAATTTAATGGCTGTGAGATGATGAAAAGAAACATAATTTAAGAGTTCTAGGTGTCAGCAAAAAGTGGAAGACAACACAAATGACATGAAAAGACTATTTACAGAAGTAATAGCAGAAAACTTCCCAAACATGGCAAAAGGACCTGGCATATAGGGAAGTGAGTTATACAGAACTCCAACTAGTCATACCCAGACATATAATACTCAATATTCCAGAAATTCAGCACAGTAACACAATATTAAAGTCTGTTAGAGAAAAGAAAAAGATCACCTATAAAGGAAAACACATCAGAATCATGGCAGACTTCTCAACACAAACATTCAAATCAAGAAGAGCTTGGAGTGAAGTGTTTCAAATCCTGAGCAAAAACAACTTCTAATCCAGACTGATGAACCAGGATTCACCAATATTTCAAAACTGATGAAAAAATAAAATATTCCCATGATAAAGAACAACTACAGGAATTCATGTCCACCAAACCAAACCTACAAAGAGTGCTGAAGGACATTTTAGAAAGAGATAAAGATGGCCACAGTTCCAAGAACAGCAGCAGAGTGATCATCAAACAAGGCAGGCAATGAAGGGGCCAACATCAGAAGGATAGCATAGCAAAGACATGCCAATGCACGCAAGTTATAAACATTAATGTAGATGGCCTTGATTCAGCAATAAAAAGAAACATAGGGAGAATGGAACAAGAAGCAGTATCCATCAATATGCTGTGTACAAGAAATATATTTAACTCAATAGGAAATTCAACTATAAAGAAGGATAATCTTGAGGCTCTTGTAGGTGAATGGATACAATCTGAGATCATATTCATGGATGAAATGGTTCAGACTCATAAGGGTGAACATGGTGTTATTTCTCTAGCATGAAAAACTTCAGATGTTAGTGGAATCCAAAATGTATAATAGGTATTGTGAAAGTAATAGGAGAGGAAATATCTAAAAAGGGAAGGAAAGGTGGTAACCATTGTTAATTTTCTATTATCTTGTCTTGATAATAGGAAATTCTTTTCATTGTTTTGTTAGGTTTGGTTTTGTTTGGTCTTTTTGTTTGATTTTATTATTTCTGATGGTATGGACAGCTATTTGCTATTATTGATTTCCTACTATCAGGTTTTGAAATCCTGTGATGCTTCCATTTTTTTCTTTGATTGGTTTTTATTTTGCTTGCTTTTATTATGTCTGATGGCATGAACTATTTTGAAAAAAACAAGTGATATTATGGTAGCCATTATTGATTTTCTATTATCTTGATTTGCTTTTGTTATTCTGATTGGATTTATTCTGTGTTATTTTGTTTGGCCTTATTCTCTTTAAAGTTAATAAAAATATTTATGCAGCAAAGAAAATAACCAACAGAGTAAAAATGCAAGCTACAGAATGGGTAAAAATTTTGAAGCTATTTTATGGGCAGCTAATTAATATCTAGAATTTTTAAAAACCAAAGACATTATATGGTTCAAAATGAGATTCAATAAAAATGGACATTTGAAAAGAATAGACACCTTACAGAAGCAAAAGTATAAATGGCCACTCAGAACATGAAAAAATGTTCAATATCTTTGCCAGCAGTGAAATACATATTTAAATAACACTGAGATTCCACCTGACTCCACGAAGAGTCACTATCATCAAAACCTAAGAAAAAATCCTAGTGAGGCTATGGGGAAAAAAACAAAGCATCTAAACTGTTGGTGGGAGAAAAATGATTACAATTACTGGAATAAGTATGGAATTTCCTGAAAACACTAAAATTAGTAATCCAATTTGACCCAGATATTCACATTACAGTGATCTAAGCATACCCATCTTCATAGCAGCAGAACTGATAACAGGAAGATCATGGAAACAACATACATATCCATCAACAGTTGTACAGAATAAGAAAACAAATATATATACAATAGAGGAATATTCGGCAGCCATAAAAAAAGGATAAATTTGAGTCATTGCCGGAAAATGGATGAACCTTGAGACCATAACACTAAGTCAAATTAACCAGGCATAAATGGTTAGAATACATGGGTTTCTCTTACTAGAGAATATAAAGAGTATAAATAATTTAAATAGTAAAACTTTGAAACTATCAAACATGAATGTAGTCTTTTTGCAGATGAAAGTGGAACATAGAGATAAAGCAAGAGGGGAGGGAGTAAAGATGATCCTGAATTAAATGAGTTATATATAGAGGTACCCACTACCCATGCAGAAAATATTCGTTACATTTCACAAACATGTACTAATGAAAAATGTACTTACCAAAAGAACAATGCTCTGCATTTGGCATATGGAAGTCTATTAATGAAGACAGTATAAAATTTTGAGTCACAGAATATAGAAAAGACAGATTGACTCAGACAGTATTGGGGACAACAAATTCATAATGGCAAATTTTGTGTACTTCTCTATAGGATAATGGAGGCTTAATGTTATGATATCACTATTTGAGACCTCCCATTAACTCTTTTGGGATGCACCATCCTCTCTCACCCACTAAAACTAAACTAAAACCAATAAGATCCTTCTTAGCATAACATCATCTCTGTCCTCTTAAATCATCCCAGGATTACCCATTACCTACTGAGTCATCAATCTCTGAATCTTCTTTTGGCCTTGAATCTTTCGCTAGCCCTTCTACATTGTATACACCCGATAAATAATGACTGGTTTGGAGTATCTTGGTCTCTGCTTATCCTGAGGAATTGACTCCTAGCCTCCCATCATGCATTACTAAATTTGTCTCTGTTTCTTATTTTATCCTTTCACCATACTCCTCCTATAGTACACTGTCAAGGTTGACAGTGGGTAACTGTCTAAAAGCTGAATGACAGTCAGGTTGGAAGGCTGGAGTTTCTACATAGGGTAGTATGTGGGAAAAGGGTACTGGGTCAGCAAGTATACGCATCTTAAGAATGCATTTTTCATGTTATCCTGATCCTTGTTGAACTTCCAAGAACAAAAAGCATTGGAACTAAAGTTACATGTAAAAATCGAAAAAGCAATTTATTTCAGTCTCACAAAATCCCCTTTTGTTTAGAGTAAGGATATCTGGACATCTTAATTCTTTTAAAGAACATGCTTTACTATTCATTGTGTGAATAAATAAGTCTTAAATTTATGTCTGACTCTGCAATGTTTCTGATAAGCATTAGTGCAGTACTTCATGACTGCCCATGATGTGCTAGGCAGGTTTGTGCCAGCAAAGATACTTGGAGGCTGATAATTTTAACACTTTGGCACCATAAAAAGAACTATTGAGTGACTCAAAGAGCAGCTGAATGTGAATACGTTAAGTCAAAGAATTTAAAAGGTTCCTGAATTCACCTTGCTGTCACAATACACCCTAGAATTACAGAAAACAAAAATGATGAATCATCACAAATTTGAGAGTTTCAATCTGGAGTAGTGGTCACTTCCACCTCCATTCATTCAACACAATTACTAAGCATTTCCTGTGTACATGCAAGACACTCTTCTAGGATAGAGCTTAGAACAAAACACCTAGATCCACAAATGAACAGAAGGAAGTCCTGTCCAGGAGTTGCATTCTAACCAGGGATCAGCACATTAGAATTGCTGACCAGAACCACACTCTTTGGTCACATTATGTCTGTTGTGGCATTCATGCTACAAAGATGGAATTTAGACATGACACAGATATATGGCTCAAAAAGCTGAAACTGTTTAACACCTGGACTTTGATGAGAAAAGTTTGCTGACCACCATCCTAGTCTATGATTCTTTGGTCTCCTCATCCACTCTCCAGCAATCTGTAACCACTGTGAAGCTGTCCCCAGTCTCATTTATTACTTCATAATGTTTGTCTGCAGAAGTTCTTAATTACACTGGAAAATTCCCATGAATAACTTATCATATGACTACCACCCCTCTTTCCTTCCTTCCTCAAACATGTGGCACACTGAGTATTGAATACTCAGGCATAGGCAAGGACTCTAAACAGAACCCCAGTTGCCCAGAAAATAATGAAAAAGAAGAAAAATTGGATTGTTTCAATTTAAAAATCATTATGAAAGTTACCATAAGAATCTTTGTCACTCCAGTAGATCACAGTTAATCTTTGGTCTTTTTATGAATAAGAACTTTCCATGCCATTGTTGAGCACTTCCCACCTCCCTACCCTCATTCAACACTTCTATACATTGAACTCCATGCATACAGAACTTGAACTCCATGCATACAGCCCTCCAATGCAGGGTTATAGGCTTCTGCTGTGTCTTTTGATCCATGTACCACAAAAAGAAACCACATTAGAAGTGCCTGAGTTTTCTAAATTGCCCATTAACAGTATAAGATTTCTAAGAACAAGAGGACATATTGTGCACTATTCATTTTGTGCACTCCTTGGTACCTTATGTATTTAAATTTTGCTGAATAAATTAACCTCTTTTCCTAAATGAAAACTACTTTTAATAAAACAATTAAAAAAAATATGTCCAATATAAAACAGAAGTCAAAAAGAAAGAAATAGCTAGGCATGGGGGTACATGTCTGTAATCCCAGCACTTGGGAGGCTGAGTCAGGAGGATTTCCTTGAGTTTGAGTCCAGCCTGGGCTACAAAGTGAGTTCAAGGCCATTCTGAACTACACAGCAAAACTGTCTCAAGAAGAAGAAAGAGGAGGAGGAGGAGGAGGAGGAGAAGGAGGGAGAGGAGGAGGAGGAGGAGAATGCAGGCATGAAGAAATAGTCAGACTCACCCTGCATGCCCACCACCAACCAGATACTTGGTTCCCTCAGGGAACCAGTGTGGACTGTGTTGTAACCAGCCATCAGAAGGAGGGAATGCAGGGGGAGGTCTGGTTGTTTCTCCCTGCCTACCTTCTTCTTTTTGAGACAGGGTTTTGCTATGCAGATCAGGATGTGAGAAACAGCCAGATATGCACTGAGCACTCACAGAAAATCAAAGATGCTTGTTTCCTGTGGACAGCCAGTGCAGGCCAGGAGAATCACACAAACATGACCCTGTGCACCTGCCACCACTGAGGGAGTCTATGAGTAGCCACATAAGAATGAAAGAAAAAGCAGCCCCATAATCACACACCCACGGCCATTGGAGAAGCCTTGGTGTAGCCTCGTGGGTCTGGAGAAGCTCACTTCAAACCCTACTGCCCCCTTGGTAATCAGGGCCAGAGAAACCTAGGTGTCTGGCCCAGTCTTCTACAGCACAGAGGGGTAGTCAACATGGGAAGAACCCGCAACCCCACAACTAGCTTGTCGGGAGGAACCCAGGAGGAGGTCAAGACAAAGCAAAAGGCAATTACAGATCTCCAGCCCACACAGAACAAGTCTGGGAGACACAGTGATGGAAGAAAATGGAAGTCATAACCTGAAATCTCTGAGGTAACAGCAAGTGAAGTAAAGAAACAACTTCATGAGATTGTAAATGCAATCAGATCAGAAATAATATCTCAGGTAAAAGGAAATCACAAACAATGAAAGAATTGCTCAGCATATCAAAAGAAGACATAGATTTTTTAAAAAGAGGAGCATAGGAAAATGATGGAAACCTCAAAAGAACAATATAGGAAGGAATTACAATGCATGGAATGGATTAAAAGAAATATCCAGGAAATTAAAAATCCATCAAAAGCTGACAAAATGGCTTTAAAGAGACTGAATAGACTTTCAGACCTTGAAGGCAGGATTGCAGCCAGCGACTGTGAAGTAAAAGATCTCTTAAAAAAAATAACAAGGAGGCGGGAAATAATCCAATAGCTGCAAGATGACACCAAGAAAAATAATTTAAGACTGATATTCTGGTTTTTTTGCTTGCTTTGATTATGTCATATGGTATGGACAGCTATTTTGAAGAAAAACAAAAGACATTATGATATTCAGTGTTGGTTTCTTATTATCGTGTTTTGAAATCCTGCATTGCTTTCATTGTTCTGTTCTGATTAGCTTTATTCTGTTTTGTTTGCTTTTGTTTTATTTTCTTTAAAATAAGAAGAAGGAAGTGAGGGAAAAGGAGAAGGAAATAAGATAATGAAAAAAGCTATGTTCTGTCTGGATAAAAATTACTACCATCCCTACTTGTTATTTGACATTAAAATACTTTCTCAGTAATTCTTACCCCTCACCTTCCTTTCTGAATGGGCAGATGATGCAGTTCTGTGCGGAGATGCAGCAACTGCCACCTCCCAAAAAAAACGAGCTATAAAGGGACAGGGTGGGAAGAAGCAATGAGATGGCCAAGGCTGGGAAGTGTTTGTGTTAGGGAATAAGAAAATGGACCTAGCAGATAACTAAGCATATTAAGACTAATAGGAGTCAGTTTTTTTGAGATTTGACAAACTTGACAATGAGGAAATTATCAGAAGAACTGGTTACTGAATGAGAACTCATGAGTTTTATATGTATATTCATGCATGTGTGCATATGTTCATGAACAAATACAAACCTTAATTCTGTCCTTTGAAATGGACCAGAAGTGACATACATTCATATATAGTTGATAAATACATATGTTGATTTTTCAATTTTTATTTTTTATTATACTGATTACATTCTTTGTGGGAGCCACTGCATGTACAAAACACATCTCAATATTTTTTTCAGCCTTTTTTCCCTCCAGTCCACACCTGGCCCTCCATCCCTTGATTGGTTTTCCCTTGGAGCAAAATTTATATCCTACATCATATTATCTATCTTTTATGTTTTTCATTTATATTTTTTCTCATATTAGAGAAAACATAAGTATTTAAGTATTGTGTGTCTCACCATTTCACTTAATATCACGGTCTCAAGGTATATCTATTTTCCTAAAAGTGATTCAAGTTTATCATTCTATATAGCAAAGTACTACTCCATAGTATATAAGGACCACAATTTTTCTCCATCTTATGATATATACATATATATCACTTTTTTAAAAGATCTCAAAAGGTCTCAATGATAAAACAAAAGTCATTCTATCACTTTACTCTTAGTCAAAAAAGTGAAATTTTATATATATATATATATATATATACATATATATATTATGGATACATTATTAATAATATGCAAACCTATATAATTCATGTAAGGTCAACAGAGTACTCTTTTAAAAAGATTAAACACATACCTCACATTTGATAATATTTCTTTCTCCACTGCTTTCTTACCAAGTAGAAAACCATTCTTTCCTTTTACCCGATAGGAGATGTTATGAAAACTTAACACAGTCCCTGTGGTACAGGTCTTCAGTTCCATGAAGGTCATCCCAGGGTGACCACGTGGGTTTCCTCGTGATGATGAGATATAAAACTGGTCATGACTGGAGGACATGTGGAGAATTCTCCCTTGCTTTTGAAGAAAAGCAAGAGTTAGATGACAGTCCCATTAAATTTTATTGTGAACCCTAGGTAGTACATTTAAATCAACATGTAATAAAATGCATTTCAATGAGTAAATTTCTTATCAATAAGCAGTCCACAGAAATACTTTAGCACCTATAGTAGGAGGCAGATGTATCCTTGAATACATATAAGTCCTACTGTCATATTCCTAAGACATAATTGGAACTAATATTTAAACAATATAAATGATACTCAAAATTTATAAAGGATGAAAAAGATTGCTGAGGGTTAGACTAATCTGGCTTGTAAAGTATATAACAATATGGCTTATGTTCAGAGAAAGACTACATGATCATCATATCTCCTGTATTTTATTTTACTTTGGGAGTTTATGACATGGTTAGTACCAAAAAGAATTTAGAAGAGTTATCAGGAACAGGAGCAATTTCTCTGAAATTCTACATCCTATCCTTATACTTGTGGATATTATCTGCCTTAAGTAAGCTAAGATGGTGAATTACAAAATGATTTTCAAGAACACAATCATTTATCTAACTGGCAAACATACAATATTTAATTTCTAGAAAGTTATAAGGTTAAGATTGAGATGATCTAGAGAATCAAGACAGTGCAGTTGAAGGAGGGAACAGGGCTGCCAGTGGGGATGAGTTCCTGCTCACCAGCCTGAGTTCCGATAGAGTTTAAGATCACCGCTACCAGTGGTCAAGGACGCACCCAGCTTTCAGCCACACTAGACTGGGCTCTGCAGGTTTCAGGCCTGCCTGGGCCATGCCCAGTGACTTTTTTAAATCCTAGGATGTGGGCTTCCAGAGGAGGGAACTGAGATCTCGGCAGGAGTGAGTTCCTGCTTACCAACCTGAGACCCAGGAGAGTTTAAGATCATCACTCCCAGTGGTCAAGGACGTGCCCAGCTTCCAGCCACACTAGACTGGGCACTGCAGGTGTCAGGTCTGCCTGGGCCACACCCAGTGACCTTCTTTCTTTCCTGGGAACCAGGCTGCCAGAGGAGGGAACTGGGCTGCCTGAGGAGGTGAGTTCCTGCACATGATCCCAAGCCCCACAAGAGTTTAAGATCATCACTCCCACTGGTCAAGGACTCCCCAGCTTCAGGCCACAACAGACGGGGCTCTGCAGGTTTCAGGCCTGCCTGGGACACACCCAGTGACCTTCTTTCAATCCCTGGAAAGAATGGCTGCCATCAAGACAACAACTGATAACAAATGTTGGCAAGGATGGGGGGGGGATACTTCTCCATTGTTGGTGCGAGTGCGGGCTGGTGGAAACATTGTGGAAATTAGTAAGGAGATTCCTCAAAAAAGTAGTATTAGAGGTTCCATTCAACCCAGCTATTCCCCTCCTGGGCATTTTCCCAGAAATATTGAAAAGGTCATTCACAGATATATATGTGCACCCATGTTCACAGCAACACAATTTGTGATAGCTAACTTTTTTTAAAGAGAAAGAAAAAAAAACATGAATATAAAAAAGGGTAGAAATAATACAGAATTACAGAAAAACAAATCGTAAGAAATCACCAGTTGATAAGTTACATATTATCATCTTAGAAATATCTGTTCAGGTTACAAAATTAAAGTATGTAAAATGACATTCAAATACTGACACTGCCAACAGTTCTGCTCAATGATCTAACAAAAACTTAGTAATATGGTTATCAGTCCTACACACTTGTTTTTTATCTTAAAGAGGGTAAGATTAAACATATTAAAACAGAACAAAACAGGGGCTTGGGATTTAGCTCAGCGGCATAAGCACCTGCCTTGCAAGCAGGCAGTCATGAGTTCGATCCCCAGTACCGATAAAAAAAGAAAAAGACAAAAAAAAACAGAACAAAACAGTTCAAAAAAAACAATTTAAAGAAATACAGATTTCAAAGCAAGTCCACTGGAGATCTTCACTGTTTATCTAATTGTCTCTAGTTTCTTCCAAATAGTTGTCCCCATCTTCATGCACATTAAATACATATTGCATATTATAGAACTAATCAAATCATTACAGGATGATGAAGGCTTTTTAGGTCTTCAAGATCTGACATTGGGGAAGACAATAATAAATACCATAGTGTCTCTCATTCTCTTTGTAGTAGCTGTCCTTATCTTTACATATGCTGAAATTGAACTAAAGAGATTAGACTAGTATCACTCTGATCAGTGAATAATAGTATTGCTAGATTTTATATCATAATGCTACAGAATTAGCATTGGGTTTCTCAGTGGCTCTCCTTCAGAGTATCTGTTCATTACATCTTGCATTCTATAATCTGTTCCCATAAATAGTTTTTTAAAAATCTTCTCATGTGTGAATTTCTATATGTATATCTATCCTCTGTATTATAGGGAAAAACAAACCATAACAAGACAGCAAAACAAATTCCTAGAAAAATATGCAATGAAAAAGACACATAAGATCACAATATTAGGTGATATACTGAAGTTACTAGCTTTCTCTTGTTATTTTCAATAGACTTGTCCACATCATCAGGCTTAATATAGTTAAGCATATTTATAAAAACACAACTTTGAATACATTGTAGGACTTGAGAGCTGTTAATAATCGATACTGGTATGGATATCTTTTACATCTTGTCATCTTCAGAGTAGTTGCCTCTACTTTGAGGGTTGATACTATCAAGCATACCAAATTCAAATAAAATCAGCCAAGACAAAACCGTGGTCTAATGAATCGGATTCAAATAAGATCAGTCATAGTAAGACAATGTAAGTAATACAGGGTTTTGGTTTAAGTTAATAGGAAATTAAGGATAGTTACCATGGTATAACCTGCTATTTTGGGATCAGATGTCTGTGCCCTCAAATCTGATATGAGTGGACAGACCAGAACAAATTAAATTCAAACTAAACAGGACTACTGTGTCTTATAAATCCTGATACACTATTAACAATGACCTCTGCCTTTTTTATAGTGTATCAAAGCTATCTATACTAAAGATTATAGCTTACCATTTCTGCCTCATGTCTGCTACTCCACTTTACTGCTATAATTTGTCCACCTTGCTCCCTCATTCCAGTCTGCCCGTTCATTGAGGCCTCTCTGTCACTGCTGCTGGAATCCTGGTGTCCCTTCCTCTCTTTCTCTGGAATGTCCTTCAGCACTCTCTGTAGGGTTGGTTTGGTGGCCACGAACTCCCACAGTTCCTCCTTGTCTTGGAAGCATCTTATTTCTCCATTAATTTTGAGAGAGAGTTTTGATGGGTATATGAGTCTTGGTTGCAAATTATTTTCTTTCAGGACTTGGAATATTTCTCCCCATTCCCTTCTCAATTTAAGAGTTTGTGTTGATAAGTCTGTTGTTATTTTGGTAATTTTCCCATTGTAGGTAATCTGCTTCTTTTCCCTGACTGCTTTTAATATTCAGTTCTTTTGGTGGATTTCTGGAATCTTGATTATTATTATTGTATGTCTGGGTGTAGATCTGTTTTGGTTGTAGATACTGGTGTTCTGTATGCCTCTTTTATCTGGATATCATTTCTTTTTGCTATACATGGGAAATTTTCCTTTAATATATCTGTGAATATTCTTTGTATTTCATTTTTGGTTGCTCCTGCTTCCCCACTCACATGCTTTATTCTTAAGTTATGTATCCTTTTGTCATCTTCTAGCCTTTGAATTGTTTCTTTCTGATTCCTTGTTATTTTTAAGAGGTCTTTTCTTTCACGATCATATATCATATATCTCTCTTCAAGTTTCAAAAGGCTAACTTTACTTTCTGCCAAGGCATTTTGCCAGTGTTCAATGGGGTTTTTAGTTTCCTGGTAATCTCTTTGGATCTGTTTCATGTATTCTAAGTTATGTTTAAATTCTTCTTCAGAAGTTTTTCTTTCTTTTTTGATTTCCTCCGTTCTTGCATCTGTGCTCTCTAGGGTGGGGCTTATCATTTTTTTAATTAATCTCTTCATATCTTGCCTCACTTGGATCAGGAGTACATCTTTAAATTCATCTATGAGGTCATGGAGGTATATTTTTTTATTTTGGCTGATGCTATGTCCAGTATTGGATGGTTACTGTGCTTGTTCTTTTCTGTGTTTACTTCTCCTGGGCTTATTTTCTCATGTTGGGCAGCTGGAGTTTTTTTTATTTCTGCCTCTTGTCATGTTTCTGGTTTCTTTCAGACTGGAGTGTCGTGGAGGTCTCTGGCCCTCTCCGAATTGCTTAGGGCCTTTCAGAAGCATGCTGCCTTGAGTTTTTGCTGTCCTCCCCTATTTGCTGTTATCTGGGGTAGGCAGCAATGCAGGATGGTGTAGGCTAGCCTTCAGCCTCTGTGCCAGTCAATCTGCAAGTTAGGCTGTACTTTGTAGATGTCACAGAGTTGCGACTATTTTGTATCTGCTTATTGGGTCCCAACCAGTCGCTTGGTTCAGGCCCAGCAGATCCTGCCAGTTCTCTCTGTGCCAGAAGCAGCTGACTTATGTTACTGTGGCACAGGGCTCTGCCCAAATCCCATCTGTCCTCTACCAGACCTTTCTGTGTCAGGAGCGACTATGTAATGTCACAGTGGCACTGGGTCTGCCCAATTTCAAGATGTCCTCCACCAGATCTCTCTACACCAGAGGCGACTATCTGATGTCACTGAGCCGTGGGCTCTGCCCACCTCCAAGATGTCCTCCAGCCAGCCACAGGAGCCACGGCATCCAGTCCCTAGTACTCACCAGGACTAAATGTAGGTCTTCCTCTTGAGTCTACTACACACTGCGCCGCTTGCCTTCACTGCATTCCCAACACAGCGTGGAATGGTCAGAAAACTACACAGTGTCTGGCTTCTGAGCTCCAGAGCTTCTCACAACCTCCAGAGCTTCTCACAATCTCTTCCCATGAAGCCAGGCAGCCCTGGCAGCTTCACAGGATCCTGGGCCTCAATTTCCAGCAGTCACCAAAAGCCAATACAGCTTTTCCTCTTGGATCCACTGGTCAGTGTGCTGCGTTAAAGGTGCAGGATTTGCAGACTCCCATTATCAGCAGCCGCGGTCTCAGCACAACTTTAAATCCTCCAGCCGTGCTGTCTTGGTTATAAGAATCGTTATCCATTCATCTGGCCCTCTCCATGTTGTCATATTCTAGCATCTAATATGATTTCTCTCCAGAGACTCTCCGCCTAATCCCCTAGCAACCACCATTTTTGAAACTCCCAATAGCTAACTCTTAATGCGTATCAACCACAGAGTGGATGAAAAAAATGTATTTTTATATAATGGAATCCTACTCAGCTATAAAAAAAAGGATGATCTTAAGGCCTTTATAGGTAAATGGAGGCAACTTTAGAATACCTCATTAGTGAAATAAGACTCACATTAGTAAATATCACATTGTCTCTCTAGTGTAAAAATAATAAAAACTGACAGAATAATGGGATCCAAACGTATAATGGATATTGTAAAAGGAAAGGAAAGTGCTCTAAAGCATATAATGTTATGTATAATGTGTAGGATAGATGACCATTTTACTGAATTTCTGTTGGATCATTGAACAGAAGGATTTGCACTATCAATGTTTGAGCATCTAGTCACTATTTATGCTTTGATTTTGTGACATTGATAAGTATTTTTAAGATGACAATAGGATTTAGCAACTAGCAATTTTATGATGTTAATTTTTAATTTGGTATTGTTCTGCCCTGTTTTCTGTTTTTCTATTTTCTTTTCTTTCTTTGAAAAAAGAGAACAATATGCAATATAAAAAATAAAAATAAAACTAGGAGGTTATGGTATAATACGAATTTCACAACTTCTAGATCCTCTAACAAACTTTATAGCTCTCTTATCACCATGAGGTACAATTATAACCACATTAATCTCTTTTCACTGAACAGATTTAAAATCTCTCATTGCCTATTCTTTCATAAGTCATATAGCACCAGTTATTGCAGTTATCCTAATCCAAATACCAGGAAGCTTTATAGGGGCAACTACTCCCATAATTGCCCATGGTTTAACATCTTCCTTACTGTTCAGCCTTGCAAACTTTAATTATGAACATATCCATAGCCGAACTATACATGTAGCTTGCGGATTACAAAACATCCTCCCTCTGATAATATTTTAATGAGTTTTATCAAGCCTAACTAATCTCACACTCCCTCCAACAATTAATCTAATTGGAGAATTGTTTATCATTCTATCAACTTTTTCTTGACATAACTGTCTTGGTTACTTTGTGCTCATCGCTGAGACAAAATACCTCATGCCCAAGTTGGGAAAGGAAAGGTTTATTTCTTACAGTTTTTGGAGGTTTTAGTCTATGCTCAGTTGGCTCCCAGGCAGGCAGCATGGCTGGGCTGCCTTTTATGGCAGCTGCAAACAGCAAGCTTGAACCAGCAAAGAGCAAGACACACCTTTTTCCTGCCATTACATCACATCCTGGCTCCACCCCTATGTGGGTGGAGCACTGACACCATCAACACAAGCACTAGACAATGAATGAATAACAAATGCACAATTTAAACTCATGAGGCCTGGGGGACACAGACATAAACCATGACATTCCACCCCTGGCCCCCAGGACTCATGTATATCCTTTATACAAAAGACATTTAGTCCACCTCCAAGAGTTGCCAAAGTCCTAACAGCTTCAGCATTGCTGAAAAGTCCAAGTCCAAAGTCTCCTCCAAGATCTATGGCAAACTCTTAATTGTAACCCCTGTACAAATGAAACAAGGTTAAACATTTCTGAAATGCAAAGGCACAAGACAAACATGACCATAGTCACAGCAAATGACCCCACTCTCGGTACCAAATTCTCTTAGTTACTTTGTGCTCATCGCTGAGACAAAATACCTCATGCCCAAGTTGGGAAAGGAAAGGTTTATTTCTTACAGTTTTTGGAGGTTTTAGTCCATGCTCAGTTGGCTCCCAGGCAGGCGGGCATGGCTGGGCTGCCTTTTATGGTGGCTGCAAACAGCAAACTTGAACCAGCAAAGAGCAAGACCCACCTTCTTCCTGCCATTACATCACATCCTGGCTCCACCCCTATGTGGGTGGAGCACTGACACCATCAACACAAGCACTAGACAATGAATGAATAACAAATGCACAATTTAAACTCATGAGAGCTGGGGGACACAAACATAAACCATGACAATAACTTTACAAATATTCTTACTGGATTAAACATACTAATCATATCCCTCTACATACTATTTATATTAATTTCAACACAACAAAGAAAACTACCATATCACATTACTAATATTATCCTGAGATTTACTTGAGAAAAGTCTTTAACAGCCCTTCACATTATATCCTTAATTCTTCTCAACATAAACTCTAAAATTATTTTAAGGAAACACATTGTAATTATAGCTTAATTGAAACAATAGATTGTGAAGAGACTATTAGAAGATGGAATTTTCTTATTACCTAAAAGAGAAAGTAATCTGGAACTGCTAATTCCATGTACCATACCTAACACTATGGTTTTCTTAACTTTTATGGGACAGAAACACTCCATTAGTCTTAGGTGCCAAATAAAAATAATAAATTTATTTATTTCATCTTTCATTATAACACTAATTATTCTTGTACTCCCAATTTGAACTGGAATAACTGACTTTCCCCAAAAGCTCTTGCATCCTATACATATCAAATCACTTACCTCATTGTCATTCTTACTTAAATTTCAACCTCTATGTTTCTGACTTCAAATCATGAGGTGATAGTATCTAACTGAAACTGATCGCAATCCAAATTCTGCACTTAAATATAAACTAGACTACTTTTCTGTATTATTTATATCTGTAATCTTATTTGTAATGTGATCAATCAGTGGACTAATACCTAATCAGCCCATGACCAACATAACTGTGCCTTCATGAATTTGATATCTCTTTATTTTGGGGGAATGCTGTGACTCACAATAACGATCAAGGCATGGGCACAGTCAACTGAATTGTAGCTGGACTTATAGTGAAGAATTCTTACCTCACATGCTGTGATTTCCACTGTGATTTCTTTTAATGCTTATGGATATTACCCCTGCTCCTTTTGTATAATGGATTAACTAGAATATATTTGACAAAGAAAACTGAATCAATTACCCTGAAACCAAACAAGCTACTTCCAAACAGCTAACAGAGTAAACTTGTCTATGAGGCAAAATATAAGATTTAGAAGTAGAGGTGAAAAGCCAATCAAGTTTGGTGATAGCTGGTTATCCAAATAAGAATTTTAGTTCAGCTTTGTTTTGTTTTCCTAAAAAAAGGCTCAATTTAGTTAAAAACATAAAACCTAATTTAAAGAAGGACATCTCTTTAAAATAAACAACCTTTAACAAAAAATAAACAAAATCACCGTAGTTGTCCTAAGAGCAGCCATCAATTAAGAAAGCATTCCAGCTCAACAAAAAACTATAATTTCAGTTTCAATAAACTTACAATAAGGCCCTGTTCAATTAATCTATATAAATATAGAAAAATAATATTAATATCAGTAACCAGAATTATTTCTACTCATATAAGTTCATATCAAATACACGTTTGATTTTTAACAACTTAATAAGTCAAAACATCCCCATTAATTATCTTATTAAAAATATTGTTAACCCGACACAGGAGTACTATCAGGCAAGACTAAAAAAAGCAAAAAGAACTCAGCAAACATAAATCTTGCCTGTTTACCAAAAACACCACCTCTAGTATTTCAAGTATTAGATGCACTGTCTGCTGGGCAGTTAGTTTAACAGCCCCAGTATCCCTGACTGTGCGAAGGTACCAGAATCACTTGTTCTTTAAATAAGGATTTGTATGAATGACTAAACTACATTTTAACTGTCTCTTGTTTACAGTCAGTGAAATGGACCTCCCCATGAAGAGGCATGGATAAACTAATAAGAAGAGAAGATCCTATGGAGCTTTAATTTATTAATTCATTCTTTACTACCTTAAATTCAAAAGCAAATGAAACATTAGACTTGAATTAATAATTTGGGTTGGGGTGACCTTGGATAATAACAAAACTCTGAATGATATTAACCTAGACACAACAAATCAAAGTTTCCTATCATTAATCAATGAACCAAGTTACCATAGGGATAACAGTGCAATTCTATTTTAGGGTCCATATCAACAATAGGGTTTATGACCTCGAAGTTGGATCAGGACATCCTAACAGGACAGCCACTACTAAGGGTTTGTTTGTTCAATGATTAAAGTCCTATACGATCTGAGTTCAGACCAGAGTAATCCAGGTAAGTTACTATCTACTAAAATTTTTTCCCTGTATGAAAGGACAAGAAGAATAAGGCCAACTAGCCAATTATTGTCTTAATAACTAAAAGATGATATCATATTAATCTTATAGTTATTTTATTTATAACTTAAGACAAGGATTAGTTAAAAGGGCCGAGCCCCGTAAGTTGCATAAAACTTAAAACTTTATATTCAGAGATTCAACTCCTCTCCTTAATACTTATGTTCACAATTAACTTTTTTCTATCAATTATTCCTGTTTTTCTAGCTATAGCTTTTCTTATTTTAACAGAATGAAAAGTTATCAGCTATAACTAATGCAGATACATAAGGGCTAAATGCTGTTGGCCCCTAAGGGCTTCTTTAACCAATCGCAGATGCATTAATATTATTAAAAAATCATTTTTCCTATTAACTTCTTCAGTTTTCCTCTTTATTATAGCCCCAACCATAGCTCTGATACATGCTCTATCCTTATGAATTTCAATCCCAATACCCTACCCCCTAATTAACATAAATTTAGGAGTCCTATTTATTTTAGCAACATCAAACCTCACTGTCCACGCCATCTTGTGGTCAGAATGAGCATCCAACCCCAAAAACACACTGACTGAGCATAGCAAGCAGTAGCCCAAACCATTTCCTATGAAGTTTCCCTAGCTGTTATTTTTCTCTCAATCCTCCTAAATGGATCATTTTCATTAAGAAATCCAATAGAAGCCCAAAACAAAATCTGATTACTCCTACCTACATAACCACTGCTATAATGTAATTCATTTCAACTTTAGCAAAATCTAATATTTGACTTAACTGAAAGTGAATCAGAATCAGGATTTAATGTTGAAAATGTGAGTCCTTTTGTCTTATTCTCTATAGCTGAATATGTAAGTATCATTATAATAAATGCCCTCACAATCAATATTTTTGAACACCTTACATCACCTGAAATTAATATAATAAATTTCATATTAAAACATTCAATTTAACAACTTCATTTTTATGAATTTGAGCCTTATAGCCCCAATTTCAATCAACTTAGACAACTCCTGTGAAAAAATTTTCTTCCCTTTACCTTGGCCCTGTGCATATGACATATCTCCTTACCCATTTTATCATCCAGTGTTCCCCCTCAAACAATTTAGAAATATGTCTGACAAAATAGTTACTTTGATAGAGTAAATTATAGAAGTTTAAACCCTCTCATTTCTAGAATCATAGGATTTGAACCTACTTTAAACAATTCAAAATTCTATGTGTTACCTATACACCACACTGTAATAATAATGTCAGCTAAATAAGCTAGTGGGTCCATACCCCAAAAATGTTGGTTTGTATCCTTCCCATACTAACAAACTTTATTGCAACCACTGTAATTTATATTACTCTAAATCTAGGAGTGCTAGTGACCCTATTAAGTTCCCACTGGCTACTTACATGAATTGGGTTAGAAATAAGTATACCAGCCATAATTCCAATTATAATAAACAAGACCAATCCCTGATCCAAAGAAGCTGCAACCAAATATTTTTTAACTCAAGCATCAGCATCAATAATCCCACTATTCACCACTGTCCTAACCATAATACACTCAGGTTAATGAAACAATTTCTTTTATTCTAACCCTACCTTAATAATAAAATTAGGCCTAGCACCCTTTCACTTCTGAGTACCATAAGTAACACAAGGAATTATGTTACTATCAGGAGTGATTTTATTGACATCACAAAAAATTGCTCCACTATCTATTCATTTTCAAATCTCTACTATCATTAATCAACCCTTAGTTTTCATTTCAGCTATTATATTAATTTTACGAGGATGAGGACTAAACCAAACAACAGTACAAAAAATCCTAGCATACTCATCAATCACTCACATGGGATGAACAGTAACCATCTTAAATTTATAATTCCCCAATTAAACTTCATTATCTACTCCATGCTAACAATCTCCGTATTTACTATATTTTTTATAAATAACAGCACAACTACAATATCCTTAACCCCTTGAAATAATCTCACCATTAGTAATTGCTATTACTATAATAACCCTTCAATCCCTAGGGGGCCTTCCTCCCCTAACCAGATTTACCCCTAAATAAGTAATTATCAAAGAAACAGTAAAAAATAACAATACTATTATACTTGCACTAATAACCATTTTAGTTTTACTTAACCTATGCTTTCTATATGACTAGTCGAATCAACATCCCTAACTCTATTTCCATCTAAAAGCAATATAAAAAATGATACTTTCAAGACATAAAAAATCTACTTTTGCCTCCTATAATTACCTTCTTCTTCCCCTTTCACCAACAATAATTACCCTATACTAGGAAATTAGGTTAACTAAACCAAGAGCCTTCCAAGTCCTAAGCAAATATTAAATAGTATTTATTTCCTGAATAAGGACTGCAAGTTTACAATCTCACATCAACTGAACTCAAATTGGCACTTTAATTAAGCTAACTCCTTACTAGATTGGTGGACCCACCCCCATGAAACTTTAGTTAACAGTTAAATATCCTAACCAATTAGCTCCACTCTACTCCTCCCACAAAAAAAAACAAAAAAAAACAAAAAAAAAAAAAAAAAAAAAAGGGCAGGCGGGAGAAGTCCAGGGAGGACTAAAGCTACTCCTTTGAATTTGCAATTTAATATGATTAATCACCTCAGGACTGAGGTAAAAAGAGGGAATTTAACATCTTTTTTTAGATTTACATCTAATGCTTACTCAGCCATTTTACCTACTTATGTTAATTAACCGCTGACTTTCCTGTAGAAATCATAAAGACATTGGCACACTATGTCTTTTACTCAAGGCATGGGCTGGAATAGTAGGGACTGCTCTTAGTTTACTGATCTGAGCAGAACTACTGCAACCAGGAGCACTGCTAGATGATAACCAAATTTATAATGTAGTCGTAACTGCCCATGTATTTGTTATAATTTTCTTTATAATTATGCCTATTATAACTGACTGCTTCAGAAACTGACCTGGGATCTGTGCGCCAGGTAGCTTTTCCCCAGATAAACAATATGAGCTTCTGACTCCTTCCTCCATCACTTCTTCACCATCAATAGTAGAAGCAGGAATAGGAACCAGACAAACAGGGGCTTATGCCCCTTTAGCCAGGAATCTAGCACATGTAGGTGTTTCTGTAGACTTAACTATTTTTTCAGTTCACCTGGCAAGAGTATCTTCAATTCTAGGAGCAATTAATTTTATCATAACAATTATTAATATAAGCCCCCCACAATAATACAATATCAAACACCAGTATTTGTTTGATATGTATTAATGACAGCCATTCTCCTACTCCTATCCCTGCCTGTACTAGCCACCGGTATCATAATATTACTAACAGACTGAAACTTAAATACAATCTTTTTTGATTGTATTTTGATTTGTTTCACTAGTGTGAGAAGCTGAAATACATATTCAACATATATATTATATATATAGTATAGATAGATTGATTAGTTAAGATAGTTATATTACTGATTTTTCTGAGCTCATTGAAGATAAAGGTTAGTGCTAGTATTGTTCAGACAAATAAAGATGTACCCTGAGCAACTAATTTAAAGATAACAATATGGAAAGTATTACCACTGTTATACCCAATTATAGCGTTCTGAATTTTTTTCTCTTTAAAATAAAAAAAAGAGAAAAAACAGAAATGACTAACTTCTTCATTTAGTATAGTGTCTGGATGATGGACTTGCTAAAGCAGGAAGAACCATATTGAGTGTGGGAAGCACCAATCAATAAGCTTACACCTTGGAATGGAATAAAAACAAAAGAAGGAAGCCCTGCTTCTGTCTTTTTCCTAGGAGCTTTAATATTCACCTTGGACTTCAGAGGTCCATCTCCAGGGTCCCAGTTCAAACTCTTCAGCCATCTAATGCAGACCCTTATGCTTTCTGATATAACCTTGCTGGGGACCCTGAAGTGAGTCACAAGTCTCCAGCTTGAAAATGAACTCTAACCGATACACCTATAGGATATATGGAGAGTAGTCACTGGGCCCTTGAATTTTTACTAAAATAATTCAGTCCAAAATTACTAACACAGAGAGATTCAATGTGGATGAAAACAGGAAGAGTCACATCTGTGCCTCAGAAAAGACCCACAAAAAATGCAGGTAACTGGAAGAAAGGAAGGAACATACACCCTGATGCAAAATCACTACCACATTAAGCCACATAGTATGATCACTTCTGCTTGACATAGGTTTTATCAGAATCAAAAAAATGTTGATAAAATGTCTGAGCACATGCCTGTAATCCTAGCACTCAGGAGGCGGAGGCAGGAGGATCATTTTGAGTTCAAGATCAGCTTGGGATACAAAATGAGTTTAAGGCCAACCTGAATGACATAGTGAGACCCTGTCTCAAAAAGACAAATCAAAATAAAATAATAAAATAAAATATCTGAGATGACAAACTCAAATTACCCTGATGTGATCATTGCTACTGAACATGTGAACTGAAATGTCACACTAAACATAATACATCGTTTTAATTGCTATGAACTGGTTAAAATTTTTTTTAAAAAAATTCTTGACAGAAATATTTGCAAAGTATTTATGGAACATGAGGACCAACTATCCCTACATGATACCAAGGTTTGTCACCAGTCACCAAAAAGACCCAGTCACCAAACAGCATATAGGACCAGAGTCTCGTCATCCTAATGTGTCCCAGAACAATTAGATTAAGAACAATGACAACTACATGAGCTGTCTCAGAACACACAGGAGACCATGCACTGCTGTGTTACGGGGCAGCACTGAGGCTGCTCTCCCATTTCATTCTGCAGTCTGCCTCTGCATCCTTGTGTGATAGATGTGAAAGACAGTTCCTTCAAAAGTAAACCAGGAGAAGCTTCACTGAGTAGCCAACATGTTTTCCCCTTTAGTGTCACTAAATTGTATGACAGGCCTTTTCCTTTTATGCAGGATGCAGATTTATTAAGCAGAGAAGACCCTTTGATCCACCACACTCATTCTAATGTACTCCTTCACGGCACATTTCCTCTCTACACTGTAATTTATCTTCCTCTTATCATGCTTATGATAAGTTCAGCAAGGTTATGATCACTTCAAATGTTTCATATATATAGTGCAATACTTAATGATTTTGTTATTTTAATACACTGCAATGAAAAAGAATGCACTCAAAGGGAATTCTTGAATAACGCCCAAGGCCAAAAAAAATTACGCCTAACATTTTCTTTTACTATGAATCTGTAGGTTTTTATGAAAAAGGAAGTTTTCCATTTCTACTATTATGCAAGGAAACAAAACATGCAATATTATAAATACTGACATATTTACAATCTGATGTTTTGTTCTTTTGTATTAACTTAAAATATTTTAATTACAATTATATGTAAAATGATTTTTATAATTAAAATTTAAAATTCAACTATCCACAGAAAAATATAAAGAGCACATCAGTAATTGCAATAAAACAACCAAACTTGAGGACAAACTTCATATTCTGGGATAAAAAAATATAACTGATTTGTCAGTAGCTTCAAAATATTATTGTTAGCAAGTTTATATTTCAACTGTAGTAGCTTTCGGCTGAGTAAGTTTCTACTGTATTTGCAGGAAAGCAGGAGGGTTACCCTTACCAACTGACCCAGACTCAGAATCTGCACCACCTTATCATTTGAAGACAGAGAGAGAGAGAGACAGAGAGAGACAGAGAGAGAGAGAGACAGAGAGAGACAGAGACAGAGAGAAACTGTCAGTATCTATTTCATTTTCACTTTCAAAGCAGTCTGTGAGGGGAGACAGAATCATCTATATTGAACACTGCGCTGTTTTCTAACAAAATATACACACAAAACCCACGGACCTTTCCCTCACTGGGCTCACACCGATTCAGATCCCCAAGGGCTCTGATCTCAGAGGCAGAGCTCAGCACTCACTGATTCAAAAAAGTTTTCGGAGAGAGTAGAGGAGCCATGAAAACGTCTAAATAGCACCTGCAGAGCAGTTTGCACCTAAGGACAGGCAGCATCTGGGCTGCACTCGCGTCACATTAACAGCTTCCCGAGCTATGCTTTCCAGGTCGCCCACAAACTCTCGGGTTCACCCCGTCCTCAGACCTCGGTCACCCAAGTAGCTGCGACTGCGGGCGGCGCGCGGCTGGGCTGCCCCACTTGGCCGCACCCTGCAGACCTCCCGCGTGTCCCTGCTGCGCTCCTGGCTGCCTCCCCCGCGCCTCCCAGGCTCTGTCGGGCTACGGGTCCCCTCTGCCCTCCTGCTCTTCTGGGCGGACTCAGGACTCGGACCCCGGCCCCTTCCCTACCCAGGACGGCCCCGCTGCCCCCTGCCGGGCCGGACACTCACCGCGGGCCAACCCGGGACTCCACAGGCTAGAAGTCGGGCTGCAAGACGTGCGCTGGGTCGGGCGGAGGACTCGAGGCGAGCAGCTGGGAATGCCGGTGTGAGGGCGCAGCTGAACTTTGAGCCAACAGGGCACAGGTGGAGGCCTCTGCCGCTTGTCCCGTGTGGCCCCACCTTCGTGATGGCTATCACGATCCCTGGGAGCTGAGCTGTCCATAGAACAGGAACCAACCTTTTAGATAGGCCTTTTCAGAGGTAACTGAATCTACAGTTTGTGATGGATTCGCGGTCCAGTACTCTGATTAAAGGTACACCCACTCTAGGGCAGGTAGTTCACATGCAATATAAGGAACAGAAAGAGGCTTGTTTCCTCCTTTGGCTTGTTGCTTTGCTGTCTTCCACAACAATCATGACCTGTTGCCCCCTAACAAGTGCCACCTTGTTTTGGAACCAGCCAGTTAAGGACTGACATTTCTACAAACTGTGAGCTAAATAAACCTTTCCTCCCTTAACTTGTGGGTGCTGGGCATTTTGTCTCAGCAAAAACAAACAAAAAAAAAAAAAAATAACTAAGACAATTCCTCACAGGACTCTAACAAGCACTTCCTGAACTTATTGCTATGGGGTCAGGATACAGCTGGGCATCAGATTCAACATCTGCCCTCAGAAATGAGCACCTGCACATAGATGTTTTCAGCTTTGCCAAACCAAACAAAAATCATTCAAACAACCAGTTACTTATTTAAATTGATGCTGAGAGGTTCTCATTAACTGTTTATGCAATATAGGAAAGTTTTAGTCAAAAAGTCTGATGGAAATTGAAAATACCCTACTGTCTACTTTTAAAGAACTTTAACAGTTGCATCTAATTATTCTTTTAGCTTCATTTCTGTCAGTTTATCCACTCATAAAGTCCCACATAGAAATAGATTTTTGCCATGACTCATTGTAAGCCACAGAATTAACAATTCTCTAAGATCTGGTTATTTTATTGGGGAGTGTTATAAATTTGATTTTATCTATTTTCAGAAAAGTAGAGGTTTTTTATTTTTATTTTAAAGGGAAAAAAAAACAAAAATGGTACAAAATTTCAAAATAAGATTGAAGGAGAGGGGCCGTGGGTTTAGCTCAGTGGCAAAAGTGCCTGCCTGGCAAGCACTGTATATTGTTATTTTCAAAGTAGTTGCTCCTATTGTAAGTTCTAGGCATGAAAGATTGTTCAAACATTATAGGCACAAACCTTTATTTTCAATTAGTAGTATAATTGTATTAACTATTTTGTGTATATATTTTTTCCCTTCTCCTTCTTTTCTCCTTTCCCCCATCCCAGCTTCTCTTTCCTTTTGAACAGCTTCCTTCCATTTCACTGTATCTATTGTACATTCCTGATAGTGTTTACTTCTTTAGCTTCTGACACTAGGGAGACAATACAATGTTTATATATGTGAGTCTGTTTATTTCACTTACGAGTATGGTCTCAAGTTGCATCCTTTTCCCTATAAGTTTCTCAAGTTTATCCTTACTTATACCTCCATTGTTTAAAAATACAGACTGGCAGAATGGATCAAGAAAGAACATCCAACCATATGCTGTCTACAGGAAACCCATCTAACCCAAGAGGAAACTCATAGACTGAAAGTCAAAAGAGGAAAACAATACTTCATGCAACAGGAACTCAAAAAAAGTGGGGGTAGCTATTCTGTTTGCAGACAACGTCAACTTCAAACCAAGAATGATCCTAAGAGACAAAGAAAGTCACTACATACTGATGAGGGGAAAACTTCAACAAGAAGAGATAACAATCTTAAATATATATGCACCAAATTCCAGACCACCCAGTTATATAAAGCAAGTATTAATAGAAATGAAAAATGAAATTAGCAATAACATAATTATAGCAGGAGACCTTAACACACCATGGACACCAAGGAACAGATCAAACAGGCAGAAAATCAGCAAGAAAATAACAGAACTGAATCATAGCTGTGAACAAATGGATTTGATAGACACATACAGAGTGTTCTATCCAGCAACATCACAATACACATTCTTCTCAGCAGTACAAGGGACATTCTCTAAAATAGACCATATACTAGCCCGCAGACATACTTAAATAAATGCAAAAGAACTGAAATTATTCCAAGCATGTTATCATATCATAGCAACATGAAATTAGAAATTAATGATAAAAGAAACTGCAGAAACTCCACAAACACATGGAAACTAAATAATACACTCTTGAACAATCAGTGGGTCACAGGGGAAATTAAAGAAGAAATTAAACAATACCTACAAGCAAATGAAAATACAAATACAACTTACTGGAATCTGTGGGATGCAACGAAAGCAGTCCTCGGAGGAAAAATTATTGCACTGAGTTTCCACATCAGGAAAACAGAATGAATACAAACAACCTGATGCTACACCTCAAACATCTAGAAAAACAAGAGCAAGTTGAGCCCAAAGCCAAAAAAAGGGAGGAAATTTTAAAAATCAGAGCAGAAATTAATGCAACAGAGACTAAGAAAACAATCCAAAGAATCAATGAATCAAAGAATTGGTTCTTTGAAAGAATAAATAAAATTGATAAGCCCTAGCCAACCTTATTTTTAAAAAGGAAAGAAAAAGCTCAAATTCATGCAATAAGGAATGAAAAAGGTAAAATCACTACAGACTCTGTGGAAATACAAAAGATCATCAACACCTATTTCAAAAACCTCAACTCTCACAGGTTCAATAACACAGAAGAAATGCACAGATTCCTAGCAACATATAAAGTACCAAAGCTGGTTCAAGAAGATGTAAAACTGTTGAATAACCCAATTTCTATTAGTGAAATTGAAAATGTAATTAAGTTCTTACCTGCAAAGAAAAGCCCAGGCCCAACCTGATTCAGTGCAGAATTCTACAAGAAATATAAAGAAGACTTAATGCCAACACTCCTCTAACTCTTCAATGAAATCAAAAGGGAAGCAATTCTTCCTAAGTCATTCCTGAAGCAATTATTACACTAGTACCAAAACCTGAGAAAAACCCCACTCTATTAATCTACATCGAAGCCCCCCCAAACTCCATGAAAGACTCCTAGGTATAATAAATAAATTCAGCAATGTAGCTGGATAAAAAATCAATACTCAAAAATCAATAGCATTTTTATACACTAACACAAAACCACTTCTTTGTAGGCAAAGACTTAATTACCTTTTCAATTTAATTAATAGAAATTAGATTATTCATTTCTTAATTAAAATACAGAAATACAATGCAAAAACAGAATCTTAAAGCTACTAGAGAAAAATAACCACTGGAAAACCTACCAGAATTACAACAAATTTCTCAAACTATAAAAGCAAGGAGAACACAGAATCAAGTGTTTCAAGCTCTTAAAGAAAATAACTTCCACCTCAGACTGTTATATCCTGAAAAATTATTTTTCAATATCAATGGTAAAATTACACATTTCCATGATAAAAAACAATCTAAAGAAATTCATGACCACCAATTCAACACTAAAACATTCTCAAGTATATTCTAGAAAGACACAATGAAGCTCACAATGGTTCCGTAAAATGAATACATCAGGCAGAGCTGGCAATTAAGTAGAAGGGAAAGAAAGCAAAACAAACAGGAAATTAATGCAATGACAGGAATAAATCAACACCTATCAATTTTATGTTTTGTTCATTTTTGGTTTGGAATACCTATCAATTTTAAACTACCAATGTAAATGAACACAACTGGCCAATCAAAAGACACAAATGATCAGACTGGGTCAAGAAACAAAATCCAACAGTGTGCTGTGAACAAGAAATACATTTAACACATAAAGAAATTCATAGACCAAAAATTGAAAAATGGAAAACAATATTCAATGCAACAAGAACCCCAAGACAAGCAGAAGTAGCTACTGGTTTTCAAGCCAAAGCTGATCAAAAGAAAGATATTATATATTGGTTGACAGAACTATCCAGCAGAGATAACAGTTACAAACATGTGGCAAATGATGGTGTACCTAATTTCATACAATAAACATGAATGGATATAAAAGATCAGATAAACATCAATACAATCACAGTAAGGAATATCAATAAACCACTATAACAAATTTAGATCAACTATACAAAAAGTCAGCAATATCAGAATTGAACTTAATCTTCAAAATAATGGAGCTAGGGGCTGGGGATTTAGCTCAGCAGCATAAGCGCCTGCCTTGCAAGCAGGCAGTCATGAGTTCGATCCCCGGTACCGATAAAAAAAGGAAAAAGACAAAAAAATAAATAAATAATGGAGCTAATTGGGCTACAGAGAGTGCTCTACTGACAACAACATAAGACGCATTCTTTTTAGCCACACATGGAACTTTCTCTAAAATACAGCACATACTAGTAAAAGCATGCATAAGCAAATGTCAAATAGAATTTTACCATGCATACTATCAGATTACAGTGCAATAAAAATAGAAGTCAATATTGAAAGACACCACACAAACTACAAAGATATAGAAGTTAAATAGCAAACTCTTGAACAATCTATGGTCATAAAGGAAATTGAGGGAGAAATAAGACCGTTCCTAGAATTAAATGATAATTCTATGAGCCATGCATGGTGGCACATGCTTATAATCCCAGCGCTTGGCAGATTGTGAGTTTGAGGCCTAAGATCAAGACCAGCTTGAACTACAGAGTGAGACCCTGTCTCAAAAACAAAAACAAAGAGCTCAGGGGATGTTGGGCCTGCCTGCACCCTCAATTCTGGAAACTGGGCGGCTGGAGGTGAGTGTCCCCACACCATCCCGAGCCCTGGGAGTTTAAGATCATTGCTCACACCTGCCAAGGAAATTAGCTTCCTGCCACACTCCACTGGCTCAGCAGGTCTTGCGCTTGCCGGCCCCACCCGCAATGACCTTCTCTCAATCCAGGAACTGGGTGACGAGAGTCCCAAGAGCTGAGGGCATAAAAGAGGATGTCCAACAGGCCCAGGGGAAGCCTTGGAATAACACATGGAACACAGAAATATAGGAAAATGACAAAATGAAAGGGCAAAATAAAATTTAAAACTTACAGCCCATCCCAAGAAATCTTAGGAGCTATGTATGTAGAAGAAAATATATGCCATATACCTGAAATATCAGAAATAATAGCAACTGAAATAAAGAAGCAATTCCAGGAAGCTTTAAAGGAATTGAAACTGGAAATAACCTCCCAGGTAAAAGAAGAAATGATAAAAGAAATGAAAGAGATGGGGCTGGGGGTTTAGCTCAGTGGCATAAGCACCTGCTTTGAAAGCAGACAGTCATGAGTTCGATCCCAGGTACTGATAAAAAGGAAAAAGACAAAAAAAAAAAAAAGAAAGAAATGAAAGAGATGCTGAACATATCTAAAGAAGACACAGTTAAAAAATTGAAAGAACAAAACAAAAAGATAGAATCCCTGGATGAACAATATAAGAAACAAATAGAATACATAAAGCAGATTCAAAGAGATATACAAGAAATCAAAAATTTCATTGAAAGTTGTCAAAACTGCCTCAATGAAAGTGAAGATAGAATTTCAGACCTTGAAGACAACATAGTAGCTAGTGAACAGGAAAGGAAAGATCTTTTAAAAATAACAAAGAATCAGGAAATAACAAATCAACAGCTGAAAGATGATACAAAGAAAAACAACATAAGGTTCATAGGGATAAATGAAAAAGAAGGGGACAACATAAAGGATGTCAAGAGGATATTTAGAGAGGTAACTGCTGAAAATTTCTGAAACATGAGAATGGAAACTGATATCAGGATCAATGAAGCATATAGAACTCCAAATAGTCATAACCAAAATAAAACTACACTCAGAAATATAATAATCACCATCCCAGAAATCCAACATAAGAATAGAATATTAAAAGCTGTCAGAGAGAAAAGACATCACCTATAAAGGAAAACCTATCAGAATCAAAGCAGACTTCTCAGCACAAACACTAAAGTCAAGAAGAGCATGCAGTGAAGTATTTCAGATCCTAAAGGAAAATGATTTCCAACCTAGACTGATGTACCCTGAAAAACTGTCCTTCAAAATGGATGGAGAAATAAGATACTTCCATAACAAAGAACAGCTGAAGAACTTCATGATCACCATGCCAGCCCTGCAAAGAATGCTGAAAGACAGTTTAGATGCACTTAGGAAAAATCCACTAAGCAAAGCAGACAATTAAACAGAATGGAAAGATAAAGATGCAACAGCAGAAAGATAACATGTCAATAATAAACCAATATATAACAGTTATAAACATTAATGTAAATAGTTTCAATTCACCAATTAAAACAGACTGGCAGAATCGATCAAGAAACAACATCGAACCATATGCTGTCTACAGGAATCCCATCTAACCCAAAAGGATACTCACAGACAGAAAGTCAAAGGATGGAAAACAATACTTCATGCAACAGGAACCCAAAAAATCAGGGGTAGCTATTCTGTTTGCAGACAATGTGAACTTCACCCAAGAATGATCGGAAGAGATAAACATGGTCATTACCTACTGGTTAGGGGAAAACTTCAGAAGAAGAGACAACAATCTTAAATATATATGCACCAAATTTCAGACCACCCAGTTATATAAAGCAAGTATTAATAGAAATGAAAAACCAAATTAATAATAACACAATTATAACAGGAGAACCTAACACATCATTGACACCAAGGGACAGATCAATCAGACAGAAAATCAGCAAACAAATAACAGAACTGAATCACATCTGTAAACAAATGAACTTGATAAACATATACAGAATGTTCAATCCAATGACATCAGAATACACATTCTTCTCAGCAGTACAAGGGACATTCTCTAAAAGAGACCATATACTAGCCAACAGAACATATTTAAATAAATGCAAGAGTTGAACTTATCCCTTGCATGTTTTCAGATCATAGCGCCATGAAACTAGAAATCAATGATAAAAGAAACTGCAACAATCACACAAACCCATGAAAATTGAATAACACACTCTTGAACAATCAGTGGGTCATAGGGAAAATTAAAGAAGAAATTAAACAATACCTACACCCAAATGAAAATACAAATACAACTTACCGGAATTTGTAGGATGCAATGAAAGCTGTCTTCAGAGAAAAATTTATTGCACTGAATTCCCACATCAGGAAAACAGAACCAATACAAATAAATAAGCAGATGCTACACCTCAAACATCTAGAAAAAGAAGAGCAAGTCAAGCCCCAAGCCAAAAGAAAGGAGGAAATTATAAAAATCAGAGCAGAAATTAAAGCAATAGAGACTAAGAAAACAATCCAAAGAATCAATGAACCCAAGAGTTGTGTTCTTTGAAAGAATAAATAAAATTGATAAGACCCTAACCAACCTTATTTTTTTGAAAAGGGAAGAAAAGCTCAAATTCATGCATAAGGAATGAAAAAGGTGAAATCACTCAGACTCTGTGGAAATACAGAAGATCATAAACATCTATTTCAAAAACCTCTACTTTCATAGGTTCAATAACACAGAAGAAATGCACAGATTCCTAGAAACATATGAAGTACCAAAGCTAGGTCAAGAAAATGTAAAACTGTTGAATAACCCAATTTCTATTAATGAAATTGAAAATGTAATTAAGTCCTTACCTACAAAGAAGAACCCAGGCCCAGACAGATTCACTGCAGAAATCTACAAGAAATACAAAGAAGACTTAATGCTGACACTCCTCAAAATCTTCAGTGAAATCAAAAGGGAAGCAAACCTTCCTAAGTCATTTCTGGAAGCAAATATTACTCTAGTGCCAAAACCTAAGAAAGACCCAACTAGAAAAGAGAACTACAGGCCAATATCCCTAATGAACACAGATGCAAAAATCCTCAATAAAATATTGGCAAATAGGATTCAGCAAATCATCAAGAAGATTATACACCACGACCAAGTGGGATTCATCCCAGGCATGGAGGGATGGTTCAACATATGTAAATCAATAAATGTAATCCACCACATCAATAAAGCCAAAAGTAAGAACCACCTGATCATTTCTATAGATGCAGAAAAAGCTTTTGATAAGGTACAACATTCATTCATGATAAGAACCTTACAGAAAATTGGAATAGATGGTCTTTACCTCAATATGTTAAAGGCCATCTATGACAAACCAACAGCCAGTATCATGCTAAATGGTCAAAAACTAAAGGCCTTTATCTTAAAATCAGGCACAAGACAAGGATGTCCCTTATCACCACTCCTATTTAATACAGTACTAGAAATACTAGCCAGAGCATTTAGACAAGAGAGAGAACTAAAAGGGTTAAAGATAGGAAAAGAGGAAGTTAAATTATGATTATTTGTGGAGGACATGATACTCTACATAGAAGATTCCCAAAACTCCAGTGAAAGACTCCTAGATATAATAAATAAATTCAGCAATGTAGCTAGATACAAAATCAATTCTCAAAAATGAATAGCATTCCTATATACTAACAACAAAATCACAGAGAGAGAAATAAGAGAAGCCACATTAGCAACCAAAAATGAAAAATTTAGGAATTATTCTCACAAAATAAGTGAAAGATCAATATAGGGAAAATTATAATACACTGAAAAAAGAAATTGAAGAGGATCTCAGAAAATGGAAAGACATCCCTTGCTCATGGATAGGAAGAATAAATATTGTGAAAATGGCCATTCTCTCAAAACTGTTATACAGATTCAATGCAATCCCAATAAAAATACCATCAACATACTGCATAGATCTAGAGAAATCACGTCTAAAATTCATCTGGAACCAAAAGTGACCTAGAATAGCAAAGACAGTTCTAAGCAACAAAGGGAAGGAGGAGGCATCACAATCCCTGATTTGAAGTTGTACTACAAAGCAACTGTAGTAAAATCAACATGGTGCTGGAATCAAAACAGAGATGAAGATCAATGGAATAGATTAGAAGGTACAACCACAACTACAAACACACTCAACCACCTTATCTTTGGTAAAGGGGCCAAACAAGTTCACTGGAAGAACGACAGTCTCTTTAACAAATGGTGTTGGCAAAACTGGCTCTCCATGTGCTGAAAACTAAAACTAGACCCATGCCTATCACCATGTACTAAATTAAAATCAAAATGAATCAAAGTTCTGAATATGAAAACAGAAACACTAAGTCTATTGGAAAACAAATTGGGTAGAAGCCTTAAAGAAATAGGAGTAGGAAGAGAATTCATGAACAGGACTCAAACCACATGGGAAATACTTCCCAGAGTCAATAACTGGGACCACCTCTTATTAAAAGTTTCTACATGTCAAAAGAAATCTCCAGCATAGTGAAAAGAAAACCCACAAACTGGGAAAAAATCTTGGTGAATTTTCCCTCAAATAAAAGACTTCTATCTAAAACATACAAATAATTTTAAAAAATCAGACCCCCAAATTCAAAGATCCAATCCAAAAATGGTCATCTGAGATAAATACAGTTTTCAGATGAAGAAATACAAACGGCAAATAAATATATGAAAAAATGTTCATCATCATTACTCATTAGAGAAATGCAAATTAAAACCATACTGAGATTCCATCTCACTCCTGAAAGAATGGCCAGGATCAAGAAAACTACAAAAAGAATAAAAATAGTAATATGGGGGACAAGAATATAGCTTAGTGGCACAGCACCTGCCTAGCAAGAGGGAGGCCCTGAGTTCAATTCACAGTACCAAAAAAAAAATTAGCACTCCAAAGTTGGGGAAAGAAAAGTTTATTTCTTATAGTTCTAGGAGGTTTCAGTCCATATTTAATTGGCTCCCAGGAAGGGTGGCATGGTGGGGCCGCAGTTCTTGGCAGCTGCAAACAGCAAGGCTGAAAGGGGAAAGAGCGAGAGAGCCACACCTTCTTCCCACCCTTACATCATATCCTGGCTCCACCTCTAGGCGGGTGTAGCACTCACACCACCAATCAGAGCGCTAGACAATGAACCAATCACAAATGCATAGTTGCATGAGGCTTGGAGGCCACTGACATAAACCATGACACTGACAGAATACAAAACCAACCCCAAAAAATCAATAGCATTCCTGTACACTAATAGTGAACTACCAAGAAAGAAATGAAAGAAAAAACATTCAAAATAGCATCAAGAAAAAAGTAAATACTTAGGAATGAACCTAAGAAAGTGAACGCCTCTACAATGAAAACTAAAGTACTCTGAAAAAGGGAAATGAAGACATCATAAAATGGAGACCTATTCCCTGTTCCTGAATGGGAAGAACCAATGTAGTCAAAAATGCATGTCCTTCCAAAATTGACATACAACGGAAAGTCCAACAACAATCTTCACAGAACTGGAACAAACAATTCTAAAATTAAATGTATCTTACAAAGCTCTGATGAAAAAACAGCATAGTACTGGCATAAAAGCACCCATGAGGATCAGCAGAACAGAGCAGAGGATGCAGAAACAACCCCAAGTACCTTCAACTATTTGATCTTGGATAAAATACACATTGGAGGAAAGATAGCCTCTTTAATAAATGGTATTGGGAAAACTGGCTGTCCACATGCAGAAGACTGAATCTATACTCATCTGTCACCACACAGTAAGCTAAAGACTGAAGGATCAAAGTAAAAAATACTAAAACAGAAACACTTAATCTGCTACAAGAAAGCTAGTTAAAACTTTTGAAGTCAGAGACATAGGCAAGGACTTTCTAAACAGAATCCTACTGGCACAGGAAAGAGTTCTGAGAATCAAAAAATGATACCGTATTGCATTAAAAAGCTTCTGCACAGCAAAAGAAACAACCAACAAACTGAAAAGACAACCTACAGGATGAGAAAAAAATTGTGGCCAGCCATTCCTCAGATAGAGGACTCATCTAAAATATATAAAAATACAAAAAAATTAAACTCACCAAAATAAAACATCCAATAAAAAATAGGGCAATAAGATGAATAGCCACTTTACAAAAGAAGCAAAAATGGACAATAAATGCAAAAGGAAATGCTCAACATCCCTGGCAACTAGAGAAATGCAAATAAAAGTAACACCAACTGTCCTTCTTACCCCAGAAAGAATGGCCATCAGCAGAAACCAAGTAATAACAAATGCTGGACAGAAGTGCTGCTCACCAAGTAATAAAATAAACATAAAATAGTTTGATTTCATCAATAGCCAAAAGAGATTTTAAACTATACCTGGCTACTGTGCATAGTTCATAGTTAAAATCCTGGCTCTTCATAGCTAAAATCTTGACATAGATCATAGTAAAAATATTGTGATAGAATATTTGCTTAGAATGTGAAATGACCTGGTTTCAATCCCCTAAACTGACAAATACAAAGTATACATACTTTTATACAAAGTATGTATAAAAGTATGTATAAAAAGAACTTAAAATCAAATACAAAGAAGATGGAAAATGGCCTTCAAAGAAGAGTTTATTCCAGCTCATTATGATTTTCCAAATTACACTCAAAACAACTTTTCAAGGACTAAATCTAAGTCATTAAAACAACAACAAAGAAAAAGAAAAGAAAACCTACATGAATAAAGTAAATTCAACTTTAAAATTCCCAAACTAACACAACATAGTTAATTTTCATAAAGAAACAGTAAAATAACTGAAAACGTACCTACTTCTTCATCATAAGATGTTATATAATGTGTCCAAAGTATAACCAAGCATTTCAGAATCTGACCTGAAAAAAATTAACTATTATACTTATATCCTGCTAGTTAGATTATAAACTGGCATGACCACTATAATCAGTTACTGCATTTAGCAGGACCATATGAAACATTAATTTCCATTCTAAAACCTCTAGGAAAGTATCAATGAACAAACTGGAAAGTATGTATAAAAATTTAGACTTGTAAAAATTTAAAGTTAACCTACATATACAACAATAAAAAATAATGTGGCAAAAATATATGCATATACATATATGACAGAAATGAAAAATTATGTTTTCAAACAATATTCAATAGCATGGCAATTTAAAAAAAAAAAAAAAACTTCATTCAGTTTTAAGTGGGCCCACCTGCCCCATTGTGTGGCTGGCTGCTGCACAAGAGAATAAGAAAACACCGAAGTATCAAATTCTATCCAGCTCTGCACTTTGGTTCTTCTCAGTTCAGGGCAGCAGAGGAGACCACCACCAAAAGACTGACCTGATGGAGGATGATACCCTGGATGAGTTTAACTACAGGACTGAAGTGCTATCCTTCTGCAGCAACTGGATGAGAGATAGCCTCAGGAGACAGGTGGTAGAGATCACCTGAGAAGCTCATATTCAGGCCAGGAAGACCACAGTACTGGTGTTCCTTTGTTAGAGACCAAGCTTTATGGGTGTGACCTCCAAAGGGGAGTGGATCTGCAGAAGATGCTGTGTAGTCCTGTGGTCTTGAGATCTTGCACTGCTGCCTAAGCCAACAGAAACTAGACATCTGATTTATTATAGACAGTATCTGCATTTTCTAAGTGTCTGCTCTAAAATCACAGATGTTTTCCTCTCCTTAAGACTGGTCCATGAGTGATTCTTAAGGTCTGTCAGTACTCAGTTTACATTTCACGCTGAGTTTACTACTATAGACAAGGTGACATACTTATTGCTCTCAATTTGTTTTCTCTATCTGCTAATATCAGAATTGCCTGGAGGTGACAAACAGTTCTATAGCCCTTTTCCAAAGAAACAAGAACTGGATCAAAGACACTCAGAAAACAAACAGAAAATAAAAACATAAGACAAGGCAACAACATATCTCCCATAACTCCCAACTACCCCAAAGCTAATTGAGGGAGAATCAGAGAAGAAATCATGAGACACATAGCAGAAATGTCTGAAAGAGTATCAGTGAAGGTAACAAAATGATTCAATAATGTGCTTGGCATTCAAAGAAGATATGATTTTAAACAGAAAATGACTCTAATGCAACAAATGCAAATCTAGAGAAGACAGCAATAAAAAGTTAATGGGGGGGACTGGGGATTTAGCTCAGTGGCATAAGCACCTGCCCTGCAAGCAGGTGGTCGTGAGTTCGATCCCTGGTACCAATGAAAAGGAAAAAGACAAAAAAAAAGAAAAAAGAAAAAAGTTAATGGAGCTAAAGACAGGGATGATGTATTTTAAATTCTAAAAGAAAACAACTTCTAACTCAGACTGATATGTCTTACCATGTCTGCTTCAGTGAAGTTTAAAATACCTTCAGAGAAAATACCTTAGATAAGAAACAGAGGCTGGTGGGAAGAGGAATGTAGCACAAACAAAAGCTCACAGGAGTTCTGCAAACTTTTTTATTGCCTAAGAGTCACAGTAAAACTCAGCAGTGCCTGACATGTGGTAAACATTTGTTTACACAATCACGTTACTCTATGATCTACCTTACTTCAAAGTAGAGGGCTTGACACAAAGTGATTGTACAATAAATGGCTTTGTAAAAATATGTCCTTGACATGATCATTTTTATCATTTACTATCTGCTGTGTACTAAAATTGACACAATAATTTTATATAAGAATTTTAATTTCTATATTTAATTTCTAACAACTCACACATTAATTTCATAAAACCTTGTGAAATGCATGTATAGTTTAACATGTCACATATGAAATGGAATAAGTATGTTTAATCATTACATGAACTTGCTTGTCTTTTTCCAGCTCTTCAAGAGGCCACCAGGTACCTGGCTTGTGGCCTCTTTCCTACATTTTTGAAGCCTACTACAGCAGGCCAAGTATGTTTTTAACACCATTATCACCATAGCCCTCCTCCTCTCCTGCTTTTAATGATTCTTGTGAGCATATTAGGTCTGTCTGGTGAACTCTTCTCATCTCAAAATGTTTAACATAATTACATCTACAAGTTCTTTTTTGCCATCCAAGGTAATATTCAGAGACTTCAGTGATTCGGATGAGACAGCTAACCACTTCTCAGTTGTTTAGCAAAGATTAAGTGTAGGATGTACATATCTTGGGAATGGAGAGGTTATTCCACCTTTCATAATTATTCACTATGATATTAATAAGTCATCCCCGACACAATCAGTGCATTACTTCACATGCACAAAGCTCAGGTGGCTTAATAGTTAATTAGTGATAGGTGCTATTTTGGGAAGAGGAAAATTACAAACATGGGTTGGGTAGTATTCAGATCCTTTAAAAGCTTACCTGTTTTGCCTGAAGCAATTTGGATTTTACCCTATACTCTAAGCTGGTGAAAGGCATTAAGTAGGTAAGTGACTTAAAGAACAAAGGCTAGGGATACGGGTTTGAGGTTGTGGTAGTTTTAAACTGTATCCAAAACAAAATGTGGAACCTAATTCTCCCCTTTACATGCAGGCTGAAGTTACTCACTTTTGACAACTACAACAAGGAGGAAATGAGGCTTTGCAGCAGCATACTGCCTTTCTCTTTGCACTCTGTCTCTAGGGTCACATGCCCTGAAGCAAGTTGTCCCATCCTGAGGATGCCCAAGCAGCCCTGGAGGGAGTGCGACATGGTGTCTCTGCCAGTAGCAACATGAAAGAGATTCTCCAGCCCTGTCAACGTGTCAGGTCCTGCCAGTTTTTTTCTTCCAACCTCGCAGGATACCTTGAGCCCACCTAGCTGAGTTTATTCCTAAATTCCTAAGCACAGACATGGTGAGGTTATAAATATTTTCATACTTGGTCACTCAATTTTGAAGCAACCTGTTACACAGCCAAAGGCTATGGAAATAGTTTGAGTGGTGAATCTTGAGAGCCACATCTGAGGCCAACAAAGGACAGAGAGAGAAAACCACACATGCCAATTGCTTTTTGTGCTATGCAGGTAGGAGTGGGTTAAAGAGGGTGATGAATTCATCATGGATCCTCCAGTTCCTGGCTCAAAAGAAAAGGCATCATTGCACAGGAAGAACTCAGGGCAAGAGGCAGTTGACATCAACAAAGAGAGTTAGTGAAAGGACTGGTTAGTAACAGAGGTAAATTAACTGGCAACATTTTGAACTTGAGGTCCCAATGAGAGACTCTGTGGTAGTAGAATTGTGTAATAAGCAATTAAAACTTGACAGGTTCAACCACAGGTAAACTTGAAAAGCTGACAATGCAGAATCAATTAAAACTAAAGATGCAGATTTTAAAATCCCTTTAAAAGAAATTGGAAAAGTTAAAAACAGGATGTGATCGTTGCCTGAAAAAGTACCAGATTTCTTTCTTCATTTTTGGGGGCAGTTTATTTCCCTAAAAAATGGCAAGGCTGACCAACTGGCATAACATGGCGGTCGACTTAACACCAGCTACATTACATCAGCATGGTGCTGAGCATAGGTATTCCACCGGAAGAAAGTTGCCAGCATAAATAGAAACATAGAGAAGACAAGTGAGGCATTGTGGTTTTCTCTAAGTGTTGCTGTTTTGAGCCATTGGTTGTCGAGCAGCTATCATGACTAGCTTCCTCAGTGTGAGTTTGACCATTGTCATCAGAGGGGTTTGGGACCTTGTTGGTAAGAATGGCTGTGCTTCACTTTGGGGGAACTCTGGTCCTTACATCAAGCATCACTTCCTGACTCCTGAGGGTCAGACTCGTGTCATTTAATCTCGACTGTTCTTATCATTGAAGGAGCTCAGGGCTTCCGCGTCACTGAGGACAGCTGTGGTGCTTTTCAGAGCAGCTTTGGTCTTTATTATGAGTATGACTTCTCAGCTCCAATGTAGAAACCTCAACCTACCAGGACAGCTCCTTCACCCCACTGGCATAGATTTTCTAGCTTCCACCACTGACCTTTGGGCCTTCCCAGTGTGGATCCATAAAATAGACTGCCATGAGTCCTTCTTGTGGGCTCTAGATCTAATGGGAGGCATTGTCATGGGCTTTAGGTTTTCATCTGGACTCATGCAGGACACTGCTATGGGATCCAGGCCCTTGGCTGAATATTCTGGGTCCTAAATGCTGTGAACAGATTTCCTGCACTTTCTTGTGTTAAACTCTGGGTGACCATCATAAAATAGTATTATAAATTCTGTGTCCTGATTCTAATTGTTCTCCTCACAACTCCTGACTACAACATGTATATTGTACCTAAGTAGATATCAAACTGTCTATTTAGCCAAATCAAATCCAAATCTGTAGTCTCTAATTAGCAGCTACTTCACCTTATTTTTTCATGTTTAACTTACTGCTTAGCACAATGATTTGCACCTATTGTCCAACAAATATTATTGAAATGACAACTAAGAGTAAAACTTAACAATTTATAAGATGCCAATATTTTTCAGACTAATAATGCTCGCTCTAAAATCAATTAAGTAAGAGCTCAAGAAGATTAGGGAGGCCATGGAGATCAGGAGGAAACTCAGCAAAAAAGACAAAGCATGCCTTCCTATGAAGTAGTTGAGGTACAGACTGGGAAACCAGAACATCCTCCCCAGTCCCTGTAAACAACTGGCAGATTTGGAGGACTCAGTGAGATGATAGCAACTGAGATGAAAGGAATAGCTAGACGCTTGTGTTGTTTGACTGACTTTGCAGGCCGGGGGCTGGTGGTGTGGGCATCTATTTGGAGGATGGCAGTGTACACTGTGGCAACTGTGGGAGATTTCCTTGTGTCTTGCTTTTGAAATCCAATGTTTTGTTCTGATTCACTGTTTTGTTTTATTTCTGTGTCTGGTAATCTGAGCAAGTATTTTGAAGATAACAACATGCAGTATAACAACCATTGTTAAATTCCTATAATCTTGTTTTGAAAACCTATATAGTTATTGCTGGGTTTTGCTTGTTTGTTTGATGTTGTCATTTTGTTTTTGCTGTTTTTTAGGTTTGTTTGCATCTCATTTTTTCTTTTTTCTCTTTACAATAAAAAACTGTACAACAGATATTGTGAATTGGGAAGAAACTGTTCAAAAGAAAAGACAAAGCATGACTGAAGAAAGAATGGGTAAAAGGAAAAAATATACATATATACAAGATAGTTAATGTAGTTATACAAGTAGCTTTTGTTTGTTCCTTGAAAAGAATGTTTCATGCTAATATTGTTTAGACAAGATATGCCTATATCCTGTACTCTAAATAACTACTACAAGATACCAATATGCAATGTATCAAGTATTATTTAACTGTCCTGCTACCCTATTTTGAAACTTGTTTTCACTGTTTATCTGTTTTTCTCTTAAAATACATTTTTTTTAAAAAAAAAAAGAATATTAGGGAGGCCTGGAATGATAGCACACTTCTGTAATTCTAGTTCTTAAGGGGCTGAGGCAGGAGGATGTCTGCCAGTTCAGGGCAACTCTGAGCTATATAATGAGTTTAAGGTCACTCTGAACCAGTCTCTGAGCTGTGACACAGTCTCAAAAAAAAAAAGAAGGAAGGAAAAGAAGAAAGGAAGGAAAGACAGTCAGATAAGAAAATTAGGGACGAAAAAGCATTAAAACAGACTTACCGTCTGTTTCTAAAATATGAATAAAATACCCTATAGCTTGGATACCCACTTACAAAAACAAAAATGTTATTAAAACAATTAATGTTCAACTTAAGAAATTTTTGTTTGCTTTTGATTGACTTGAGACAAGGTCTTGCTATATAGGCTAGGCTAGCCTTGAACCTGCCAATCTACTTGCCTCAGAGACCTGAGTGCAGGGATTACAGAAATGTGACATGACTACAAACCAACTTACAAACCTGAATAATTTATAAAGGCTTATAGGCTTTAGATAATGATTTGATGATATGAACAGTATTTCTCTGACCAGCCAGTGAAGCATATGGAAGAGCTTGGTCACAAATCTTTTGAATTTGTCAAGGGAAAATAAAATAGCATTGGGAGAAGGAAAAGGAAGTGGCAGTAGAGGGTGACTGAAAAGAAGAGGAAAAAGAGAAGAAGGTGAAAACAACAACCTGTGAAGTGTTTGCCTCCAAAGTTATAGTCTAATTTTGAAAAAAAGTCAGCAATCACTACTGTGGAAGTAGACTTTCATAAACCTAGATATCTCTGAGAGGCTGAGGCAGGAGCAAATCTGAGTTGAGCCCAATTAATGAAACCTTATCACAAAATTTGGAAAGGACTTCTGATGGAAATCATGGCAAATAGCCTGAATAGAACCCCTAGTACCTGAAACAATATTTCGCAGCTAGGGAAAGTGTGCAAGAGGAAATATCAGTGAAATAAAATGTCATACGAACTGAGGAATTTTTTTTAAAAATAGAACAATTACAACTTTCTAAACATTTTTATGACAATTTGAGCCAAGAAGGGAGCAAATCAAATAGAGTTATGATAGAAAATAGTAGGGTATTTAAATTTTTGAAATCATAAATGTTTGTCATATTTTTCCTGAACACTTCCACTACATATTTAAACAAGGAAACACAGAACTGTACGTTAATTTTTTAAATTTTACGTAGGTTTCAAAATCTACTATGATGAGCTAGCCCCATTTAAAATAATTTTAGGAAATAAAATTCAACCTAAATTTAAAAATAAAACCTGGTACATTGTTTTGTTTTGTTTTGTTTTGTTTTGTTTTGTTTTGTTTTTGGTCTTTTTCATTTTTATCGGTACCAGGGATCGAACTCGCAGGCGCTTATGCTGCTGAGCTAAATCCCCAGCCCCACCTGGTACATTATTTACATTAGAAAAAGCTGGAAACAACTGTCCATTCAGAAAGCAAAGCTAAATAAATTGTGATGCATTCTTTGGTGCAAAATTGTGCAGCTATTCAAAAGAATGAACTGAATAGATATAAAAATACATAATATGATAGTGATGCGGGAAAGGCAGGCTGTAAAACTATATGTAAATTATGGGCCCCATGCAGGAAAAGTGACGGATTGTGCATGCATATAAAATTTCACTAAAAAACAACTGGGCGGGGCTGGGGGTTTAGCTCAGCGGCATAAGCGCCTGCCTTGCAAGCAGGCAGTCGTGAGTTCGATCCCTGGTACCGATAAAAAGGAAAAAGACAAAAAAAAAAAAATTAAAAAACAACTGGGCATCCTAGAACTAGAAGAAATCATGAAAGAAAGCATAAGAGAAACTCTATGACCTTTTATTAGGAAGAGAACCCACAGATTCTCACCAAGAGCACAGCCATCACTTGTGCAGTCCAAAGACACTGAGAAGACAAAGGATTAAGCCACAGATAAGAACAAATATTTAGAAATACTTGTATTTTTTTTTTTATTTAAGAGGAAAAAGAGAAAAACACAAAACAAACAAAAGCGGCGTAAGGGTACACGCAATACAGAACTACAAAACAAAACAAAACAAAACAAAACAAAAAACCATAACAGTAAGAAATTACCTGCTAGTAGATTACACACTATTTTCTTGAAAATAGTTCCTCAAATCACAGTATCAAAGAACACAAGGTGGACATTCAAACAGGGAGACTGCAAACAGCTGTGTTCAATGTTCCAAAAACATTGATAAAGTCAGCTATTTAACACCCCCAAACACACTTGCTGTTATATCCGTTAGAGCTCTTTTTCTTTTTTTTTTTTCCCTCTCTTTTTTACAACAAAATTTACACATCTTGGATTTTATTACTCCTTAGTGCTTATTACTTTCTTTGGGGGGGGGGGAAGAATACAGTCAAATATGGCAAAACAAAGCTGTCAGTCAATACCAAGGATAGACATAGCACATGGTGTAGAACAGAGTACAAGTTTATCAACAATGGTTATCGACGTTGTCCCTTGTTTCCTTAAAAAGAATTGTCTATCTTATTAGATATTATAAAGTTGGACAAAACAGTAGAGAACAAGACCAATAAAACTTAGGCATTGTAAACATTACAGGACTTCCAAAGAAGACAATAGTCAAACCAGAATGGGTATCTTAGTGAATCTTATTGTCTTCAAAGTAGTTGCCTATGTCTTCAAACTTGATACTATCATATAGAATGGAACAGAGTCTAATCAGTCAAAACAAGATCGTGGGAGTACTACAGGACTTCAAAACAAGTTAATAGGAAATCGAAAAGAGTTACTATTTATATATCCTAATTTTTTTGAATTTTTTCTTTAATTAAGACAAACATAAGAAATGACTAAATAATTTTTTTTGAAACAATAAGGGGGAGATTGAGATAAAACAGGACATAACAATATAACAATAGAGGTCACAGCATGACTGTTTCAACAACCTAGTACTTCACCACCTTATAACCTGACTTAATAGTAGTTACCATAGTGTCTTTTTCCTTGAAATATTTGGATAAAACTTCATATACTCTAGCTTCAAATATTTTCATATCAAGAAGCCCAGAATAAAGCCTTTCTAATTAATGAGTGAAAACTTTATAAGGCTTCAAGGCCACCTAATGGGGAATCATGATTACCACATATTTTTATATATTTGAATCATTATTTACATTAGGGAAACTATTCGGTATTCACACATGCGAGATTGATTTATTTCACTAATGAGTATGGTCTCAAGCTGCGCCCATTTATTGATAAATATCTCAATGTGATCCTTCTTTATAGCTGAATAATACTCCATTGTATAGAAATACCACAACTTTTTTATCCATTCCTCAGTTGATGGGCACTTGGATTGTTTCCAAGATCTGGCGATTAAAAATTGTGCTGCTATAAACATAGGTGCACATATATCACTGTGGTATGATGCTTTCAGTTCTTCTGGGAATATGCCTAGAAGTGGAATAGCTGGAATAAATGGGATTTCCAGTCCCAACTTTTTGAGAAATCTCCAGACAGATCTCCACAAAGGCTGTACCAGTCTACACTCCCACCAGCAGTGCAGGAGAGTTCCTTTTTCCCCACAGCCTCTCCAGCATTTGTTGTCGGTTTTCTTGATCCTGGCCATTCTTTCAGGAGTGAGATGGTATCTCAGTGTGGTTTTAATTTGCATTTCTCTAATGACCAATGATGATGAGCATTTTTTCATGTATTTATTTGCCATTTGCATTTCTTCATCTGAGAATTGCATATTCATCTCAGATGCCCATTTTTGGATTGGATCTTTGAATTTCGGAGGTCTGAGTTTCTTTAATTCTTTGTATGTTTTAGACAAGAGGCCCTTGTCTGAGAGAGAGTTCACTAAAATCTTTTCCCAGTTTGTGGGTTTTCTTTTCACTATGCTGGAGATTTCTTTTGACATGCAGAAACTTTTTAATAAGAAGTGGTCCCAGTTATTGATTCTGGGAAGTATTTCCCGTGCGGTTTGAGTCCTGTTCATGAATTCTTTACCTACTCCTATGTCTCCAAGGTTTCTACCTATTTTGTCTTCCAATAGATTTAGTGTTTCTGTTTTAATATTCAGATCTTTGACCCATTTAGATTTTAATTTACTACATGGTGATAGACATGGGTCTAGCTTTAGTTTTCGGCAAATGGAGAGCCAGTTTTTCCAGCACCATTTATTAAAGAGACTGTCGTTCTTCCAGTGAACCTGCTTGGCTCCTTTATCAAAAATAAGGTGGTTGAGTGTGTTCGTAGTTGTGGTTGTATCTTCTAATCTATTCCACTGATCTTCAGCTCTGTTTTGATTCCAATACCATATTGATTTTACTACTGTTGCTTTGTAGTATAACTTCAAGTCAGGGATTGTGATGCCTCCTGCTTTGTCTTTGCTGCTTAGAATTGCCTTTGCGATTCTAGGTCTCTTCTGGTTCCAGATGAAATTTAGGAGTGATTTCTCTAGATCTATAAGGTATGTTGATGGTATTTCTATTGGGATTGCATTGAATCTGTATAACAGTTTTGGGAGAATGGCCATTTTCACAATGTTTGTTCTTCCTATCCATGAGCAAGGGATGTCTTTCCATTTTCTGAGATCATCTTCAATTTCCTTTTTCAGTGTATTATAATTTTCACTGTATAAGTCTTTCACTTCTTTCGTAAGAGTAATTCCTATATATTTCATTTTTTTGCTTGCTAATGTGAATAGTCCAGTTTCTCTTATTTCCCTCTCTGTAATTTTGTTGTTCGTGTATAGGAATGCTATTGATTTCTGAGTATTGATTTGGTATCCAGCCACATTACTGAATTTATTTATTGTATCTAAGAGTATTTCAATGGAGTTTAGGGGGTCTTCTATGTAGAGTATCATGTCATCTGTGAACAATGATAATTTAACTTCTTCTTTTCCTATCTTTACCCCTTTTATTTCTCTTTCTTGCCTAATTGCTCTGGCTAGTACTTCCAGTACTATATTAAATAGGAGTGGTGATAAAGGACATCCTTGTCTTGTACCCGACTTTAAAGTAAAGGCTTTCAATTTTTGGCCATTTAGTATGATGCTGGCTGTTGGTTTGTCATAAATGGCCTTTATTATATTGAGGTAAAGACCATTTATTCCAATTTTCTGTAAAGTTCTTATCATGAATAAGTGTTGGACCTTATCGAAGGCTTTTTCTGCATCTATAGAGATGATCATGTGATTCTTATTTTTGGCTTTATTGATATGGTGGATTACATTTATTGATTTGCGTATGTTGAACCATCCTTGCATTCCTGGGATGAATCCCACCTGGTCATGGTGTATAATCTTCTTGATGATTTGCTGGATCCTATTTGCCAATATTTTATTGAGGATTTTTGCATCTGTGTTCATTAGGGAGATCGGTCTATAGTTCTCTTTTATAGTTGGGTCTTTCTCAGGTTTTGGTACTAGAGTAATATTTGCTTCCAGGAATGACTTAGGAAGGATTGCTTCCCTTTCAATTTCATTGAATAGTTTGAGGAGTGTCGGCATTAGGTCTTCTTTATATTTCTTGTAGAATTCTGCAGTGAATCCATCTGGGCCTGGGCTCTTCTTGGTGGGCAAGGACCCAATTACATTCTCAATTTCATTAGCAGAGATTGGGTTATTCAACAGTTTTATATCCTCTTGATCTAGCTTTGGTACTTCATATGCTTCTAAGAATCTGTCTATTTCTTCTGTGTTATCAAACTTTTGAGAGTAGAGGTTTTCGAAATAGGTGTTGATGATCCTCTGTATTTCTATTGGGTCTGTAGTGATTTCTCCTTTTTCATTTCTTATTGCATGAATTTGAGCTTTTTCTTTCCTTTTTTTAATAAGGTTGGCTAGGGGCTTATCAATTTTATTTATTCTTTCAAAGAACCAACTCTTTGATTCGTTGATTCTTTGGATTGTTTTCTTAGTCTCTATTGCATTGATTTCTGCTCTGATTTTTATAATTTCCTCTCTTCTTTTGGCTTTGGGCTTGACTTGCTCTTCTTTTTCTAGCTGTTTGAGGTGTAGCATCAAGTTATTTATTTGTATTCGTTCTGTTTTCCTGATGTGGGAACTCAGTGCAATAAATTTTCCTCTCAGAACAGCTTTCATTGCATCCCACAGATTCCGGTAAGTTGTATCTGCATTTTCATTTTCTTTTAGGTATTTTTTAATTTCTTCTTTAATTTCTTCTGTGACCCACTGATTACTCAAGAGTGTGTTATTTAGTTTCCATGTGTTTGCGGAATTTTTGCAGTATCTTTTGTCATTAATTTCTAATTTCAGAGCGCTATGATCCGACAATATGCAAGGGATGATTTCAACTCTTTTGCATTTACTTAAATATGTTCTGTGAGCTAATATATGGTCTATTTTAGAAAATGATCCATGTACTGCTGAGAAGAATGTGTATTCTCATGTTGTTGGGTGGAACATTCTGTATATGTCTATCAAACCCATTTGTTCACAGGTGTGATTCAGTTCTGTTATTTCTTTGCTCATTTTCTGTCTGGTTGATCTGTCCCTTGGTGTCAGTGGTGTATTAAGGTCTCCTGTTACAATTGAGTTACTGGTAATTTGAGCTTTCATTTCTGTTAATAATTGTTTTATATAACTGGGTGCTCTGGAGTTTGGTGCGTATATATTTAAGATAGTTATCTTTTCCTCTTGGAGTTTTCCCCTTACGAGTATGTAGTGAACTTCTTTGTCCTTTATGGTCATTGTTGGTTTAAAGTTCACGTTGTCTGCAAACAGAATGGCTACTCCTGCCTTTTTTTGGATTCCTGCTGCATGAAGAATTGTTTTTCATCCTTTGACTTTCAGTCTGTGAGTATCCTTCTGGGTTAGATGGGTTTCCTGTAAACAGCATATGGTTGGATTTTGTTTCTTGATCCATTCTGCTAGTCTGTTTCTTTTGATTGGTGCATTGAGACCATTTACATTAATGGTTAGTACTCTTAAATGCTGGTTAATTGTAGGAATGTTATCTCTCTGCTGTTGCATCTTTATCTTTCTGTTCTGTTTAATTATTTGCTTTGCTTAGTGGTTTTTTCCTTTGTGTATCTAAACTGTCTTTCAATATTTTTTGCAGGGTTGGTTTGGTGTTCATGAAGTTCTTCAGCTGTTCTTTGTCATGGAAGTATCGTATTGCACCATCTATTTTGAATGATAGTTTTGCAGGATATATCAGTCTTGGTTGGAAATCATTTTGCTTTAGGATCTGGAATACTTCACTCCATGCTCTTCTTGACTTTATCATTTGTGCTGAGAAGTCTGCTGTGATTCTGATAGGTTTTCCTTTATAAGTGACCTGTCTTTTCTCTCTGACAGCTTTTAATAATCTATTCTTGTGTTGGATTTCTGGGATGGTGACTATTATATGTCTGGGTGTAGTTTTATTTTGGTTATGACTGTTTGGAGTTCTATATGCTTCACTGATCCTGATGTCAGTTTCTGATCTCATGCTTGGGAAATTTTCAGCTATTACTTCTCTAAATATCCTCCTGACATCCTTCATGTTGTCTCCCTCTCTTTCATTAATCCCTATCATTCTTATGTTATTCTTCTTTGCATCGTCTTGCAGTTGTTGAATTGTTGTTTCCTGGTTCCTTGTTATTTTCAAAAGATCTTTCCTTTCCTGTTCACTAGCTGCAATCCTGTCTTCAAGGTCTGAAATTCTATCTTCACTTTCATTAAGGCGGTTTTTACAACTTTCAGTGGAGTTTTTTATTTCCTGTATATCTCTGTGCATCTGCATTATGTATTCTGTTTGTTTCTTATATTGCTCGTCTAGGGATTCTATCTTTTTGTTTAGTTCCTCCAATTTTTTATCTGTGTTTTCTTTAGATATATTTAGAATCTCTTTCATTTCTTTTATCATTTCTTCTTTTATCTGGGAGATTATTTCGAGTTTGAATTTCTTTAAAGCTTCCTGGAGTTGCTTGTCAATTTCAGTGGCTATTGTGTCCGATATATGAGGTGGATGGGATATATTTTCTTCTATATACATCGCTCCTAGGGTTTCTTGAGATGGGCTGGAGGTTTGAGGTTGTAATTTGGTCTTTCGTTTTGTCATTTTCCTATATTTCTGTGTTTCAAGTGTTACTTGAAAGCTTCCTCAGGATCTGTTGAAAATCCCCTTCTATGTTTGGAGCTACTGGGACTCTGGCGCCGCGCTACTCCAAGCCATTAGGCCTACAGAACCAGTGGCCCTCCTCTGCCTGCTCAGAACTCCGCAGTTCCAGACAAGCTGGGCCTCAGGGACACTGTGCGCCCACCTGCCCCTTGGAAGCTCCACAGTTCTTCAATCGCAGCCAGGTTAGGGTACTCACCACAGGCCGCAGTGCTTCAGGAACCTGTGGACCCTCCCTGGTTGCAGAGATATCCACAATCCTCCAGACACGCAGAGAGGCCAGTGAGGGCACCCCAGATCTGCCCAGCTCCTCCTCTGCAGACCTATGGCCAGGCGCGGCAGCTAAACAGGCTGGGCTAGGCTGGTAGTGTGGGCCAGCCCACCTATCGGGCACTCAGCAGGTCTCCAAATGAAGCCTCAAACCCACTTCTCTCCTTCACTGTACCTGGAAGCCTGAGGGAACTCCAGCAGTCTGGGCGCAGAAATCCAGAGTTCTCCAGACACGCAGAGAGGCCAGTGAGGGCACCCCAGATCTGCCCAGCTCCTCCTCTGCAGACCTGTGGCCAGGCGCAGCAGCTAAACAGGCTGGGCTAGGCTGGTAGTGTGGGCCAGCCCACCTATCGGGAGCTCAGCAGGTCTCCAAATGAAGCTGGGAATGGGGAGGCTGATGTGGAAGCCTCAAACCCACCTCTCTCCTTCACTGCACCTGGAAGCCTGAGGGAACTCCAGCAGTCTGGGCGCAGAAATCCAGAGTCCTCCAGACACGCAGAGAGGCCAGTGAGGACACCCCAGATCTGCCCAGCTCCTCCTCTGCAGACCTATGGCCAGGTGCGGCAGCTAAACAGGCTGGGCTAGGCTGGTAGTGTGGGCCAGCCCACCTATCGGGAGCTCAGCAGGTCTCCAAATGAAGCTGGGAATGGGGAGGCTGATGTGGAAGCCTCAAACCCACCTCTCTCCTTCACTGCACCTGGAAGCCTGAGGGAACTCCAGCAGTCTGGGCGCAGAAATCCAGAGTCCTCCAGACACGCAGAGAGGCCAGTGAGGGCACCCCAGATCTGCCCAGCTCCTCCTCTGCAGACCTGTGGCCAGGCGCGGCAGCTAAACAGGCTGGGCTAGGCTGGTAGTGTGGGCCAGCCCACCTATCGGGAGCTCAGCAGGTCTCCAAATGAAGCTGGGAATGGGGAGGCTGATGTGGAAGCCTCAAACCCACCTCTCTCCTTCACTGCACCTGGAAGCCTGAGGGAACTCCAGCAGTCTGGGCGCAGAAATCCAGAGTCCTCCAGACACGCAGAGAGGCCAGTGAGGACACCCCAGATCTGCCCAGCTCCTCCTCTGCAGACCTATGGCCAGGTGCGGCAGCTAAACAGGCTGGGCTAGGCTGGTAGTGTGGGCCAGCCCACCTATCGGGAGCTCAGCAGGTCTCCAAATGAAGCCGGGAATGGGGAGGCTGATGTGGAAGCCTCAAACCCACCTCTCTCCTTCACTGCACCTGGAAGCCTGAGGGAACTCCAGCAGTCTGGGCGCAGAAATCCAGAGTCCTCCAGACACGCAGAGAGGCCAGTGAGGGCACCCCAGATCTGCCCAGCTCCTCCTCTGCAGACCTATGGCCAGGTGCGGCAGCTAAACAGGCTGGGCTAGGCTGGTAGTGTGGGCCAGCCCACCTATCGGAAGCTCAGCAGGTCTCCAAATGAAGCCGGGAATGGGGAGGCTGATGTGGAAGCCTCAAACCCACCTCTCTCCTTCACTGCACCTGGAAGCCTGAGGGAACTCCAGCAGTCTGGGCGCAGAAATCCAGAGTCCTCCAGACACGCAGAGAGGCCAGTGAGGGCACCCCAGATCTGCCCAGCTCCTCCTCTGCAGACCTATGGCCAGGTGCGGCAGCTAAACAGGCTGGGCTAGGCTGGTAGTGTGGGCCAGCCCACCTATCGGGAGCTCAGCAGGTCTCCAAATGAAGCTGGGAATGGGGAGGCTGATGTGGAAGCCTCAAACCCACCTCTCTCCTTCACTGCACCTGGAAGCCTGAGGGAACTCCAGCAGTCTGGGCGCAGAAATCCAGAGTCCTCCAGACACGCAGAGAGGCCAGTGAGGGCACCCCAGATCTGCCCAGCTCCTCCTCTGCAGACCTATGGCCAGGTGCGGCAGCTAAACAGGCTGGGCTAGGCTGGTAGTGTGGGCCAGCCCACCTATCGGAAGCTCAGCAGGTCTCCAAATGAAGCCGGGAATGGGGAGGCTGATGTGGAAGCCTCAAACCCACCTCTCTCCTTCACTGCACCTGGAAGCCTGAGGGAACTCCAGCAGTCTGGGCGCAGAAATCCAGAGTCCTCCAGACACGCAGAGAGGCCAGTGAGGGCACCCCAGATCTGCCCAGCTCCTCCTCTGCAGACCTATGGCCAGGCGCGGCAGCTAAACAGGCTGGGCTAGGCTGGTAGTGTGGGCCAGCCCACCTATCGGGAGCTCAGCAGGTCTCCAAATGAAGCCAGGAATGGGGAGGCTGATGTGGAAGCCTCAAACCCACCTCTCTCCTTCACTGCACCTGGAAGCCTGAGGGAACTCCAGCAGTCTGGGCGCAGAAATCCAGAGTCCTCCAGACACGCAGAGAGGCCAGTGAGGGCACCCCAGATCTGCCCAGCTCCTCCTCTGCAGACCTGTGGCCAGGTGCGGCAGCTAAACAGGCTGGGCTAGGCTGGTAGTGTGGGCCAGCCCACCTATCGGGAGCTCAGCAGGTCTCCAAATGAAGCCGGGAATGGGGAGGCTGATGTGGAAGCCTCAAACCCACCTCTCTCCTTCACTGCACCTGGAAGCCTGAGGGAACTCCAGCAGTCTGGGCGCAGAAATCCAGAGTCCTCCAGACACGCAGAGAGGCCAGTGAGGGCACCCCAGATCTCGAAATACTTGTATTTTAAATGATTGATACACTATATCGATGATACAATGATAATGATAATAATGATAATGATTGATACACTGTATCAACTCAAGAAGTTTAGAAGTTTAGTAACTCAGCAGTTCTGCATCTTTGGGTGTAGAAGCCATGCCCAGTGGTAGCTGCTTTGCTCCAGGATGTTTTATGGTTGATTCATTGGGTCAATCTAAGTTTAGAAGTACAACTAAGTGACTCAGCAGGGTCCTCACTTTATGAAATTTGGAGCCTATGCAAGAGGAGGGCACAGAGACGGCATGAGTGCTACACTCACCATACGGTGGGGAGCCTGCACACAATATAAGGGAGCAAAAGGGGCTTTCTCTCTCCTTTGCTCTTCTTGCTTTTGATATCTTCCACCACCATAAATAGTTGCCTCTCAGCCATGCCACCTTGTCTTGGGATGAGCTGATTATGGACTGAAACCTCCACAAACTGTAACCTAAATAAAGCGGTCCTTCCTTGATTTGGGGTGTTGGATATTAATGTCTCAGCAATGAGAGAAAACTAAGACAACCTGATAAAAAGCAGAATTTTTACAACTACTGTAAAACTACTCAGATACTTACTGTCTTAAAAAATGAGATTTTAGCATGTCACTCAAAAGTTTGTACCTATCTAACTCAATTAAGGGATAGATAGATAGATAGATAAAGATATAGATAGATATTCCAAAGTATGCTTTACAATTTCTCATGCCCTAGAAGATATCACAGATCACCTATGATAATAAAACAAGTGGGAAACACAGATCTAGGTCTATGCAAAATTAAGTAGGATTCTTCATCAAAGGATTTCAAGAGCTTTGACTATGCTACTTTGCATTCATCTATACTGAAGTTATAGTAGGATCACCAAGCCTAAACTGATTTTATCTATCCTAACTGCTTACATTTAAGAAATCATTTCTATGTTGGATTTATTTTCCTAATAATTACATGGAGTTTGCAAAACTGAACTAATGCCCTTTATTAAATAGTTGCTTGATATTTTTTCTATTGTGATTTTTTTCATGGAAAGGAATTTTTCTCTTTTATTTTTATTAGTACATGTTTTCAGTAATAAGTATCTCATTCCTCGTGGAGAGCTGGTACATGTACACAACACATCTTACTTCTTTTTATATCCCCTTTCCTTCTCACACACTCTTTTCTCCCTCCATGTCACAGACCACTAGAATTTAACATTAGAAAAATTACTGAATTTTCTTTTGAAGACATGAACCTCATCACTCTCAATATAAAGAATTTCTTAAGCCAAAAACAGTTTTCAAGGGTAGCACTGTAATGTCCTCTCCTTGTGTCTTGTACATCTTCTGTAGATTTTCAGTTTTTAAGGTAGTTTAGAGTTGGTATGTGAATTGGAATTTTTTTCTAGGTAGTTTATGTTACTTATTAGCCCATGAAGCACCAGTGTTGGTCACTAGATGTTTCATGGGTGAGGGACTGTAGGGAATGGCATGACCGCCCCACTGCTGTCTCCCCGCCTCTCCCTTATATGGGCACATAATGCACCTACATTAACCATAATCCTCTCCTACTCACATCACGAACATGGATGTGATGATGACCCATCAGAGATCACCCCGTAGCCTCTTCCTGTACCACTGGCCCACCCTTGCCCTATAAAAACTGTGACCACTTCCTCAATAAACAAGACTTGATCAGACTTCCTCAACTTGTCTCCGTCTCTCTGTCTCCTGCTCTGTCTCTGTTAATCCCTGTTCCTTCATCAGGAAACTGCCCCATGGATCCAGATTGACCCACGGGCCGGGTCAAGTGGCACCCAGTGTGGGGCTCCTGGCATGAAGGGCTCAACGAGGGAGCCATCCTGAGACGTGCACATAAGAAGGGAACTAAGAGTTTTGTGACCAACACTACGCAGGAGCCTGCTGTACCACTCGAGTCACGGTAAGTGGACGGCGATCCTTTCCCTTTTTTTCCAGAATGGGTCAGGGATTAAGTGATCATAAATGCTTTGTGTCAGGTTTAAATAAAGCTTTAAAGACAAGAAGGATAAAGGCTAAAGAAAAAGATTTATTGTAGTACTTTCAATTTATTCATAAGGTTTGCCCTTGGTTCCCTTTAGAGGGCTCTATTGATGCAAAAAGATGGGAAAGAGTAGGAGATACATTAAAGGATTACTATCAGGTCTTTGGCTCTGAAAAGGTCCCAGTTATGGCCTTTGCCTACTGGAACCTAATCTTGGAGCTACTTATACAGTGCTGCTGAGACCTTCAAATTGATGAAACAATCACCCAAGGTGAAGCTGCCTTACGCGCTTCCACTTCACCACCATTGCTCCCTTCAGGAGATGAATCTAAACCTTCCTGCCCCTCCAATGAGTCAAATGATATGTTAAAAAAGCCCCAAGATGGCGGCCCACCACTATCCGAGCCCCTACTACCTGAGGCCCACCACAACTCTTTATATCTCAACCTTGCTCCTTTACAAGAGGTTGATTGGAAACAATTAGCAGAAAAAGCTAACCAACATCACTCAGATGCTATCGTAGCCCCTGTTTCCATAAAACCACCCCCTCACTATGATAAGACACCCAAATTGTCCAGCCCCTCTACTGCACTTCTCATCTTAGAGTCAGAGATTCATGACTTACAACAACAGGTCCAATTAAAACAAGAAAAACAAAGACTCATTCTACAACTCCAAACTTTATGGACGAGCCATTTAGACGCCACCTCTAAGATGGCGCCAGCTTCTAAAATGGCACTTACCTCACTTCCACCACATCAGGGCAGGCCCCTTCCCAAAATGGCATTTCCAGTGACAGAGACAAACATGCCTCCCCAAGATGGCGCTGCACAGCCACAAGACGGCGCCGTGCCACCAGCACCACAGGTCATCAGGACCCATACACCATTCACAGTGGCAGCTTTAAAAGAATTAAAGACAGCAGTTGCCCAATATGGCCCTACAGCTGCTTTCACTCTTGCTGTTTTAGATTCTATGACCCAAGGTTGGATCATTCCAAATGAATGGAGGGATTTCGCTAAAGCTACTCTCTCCAGGGGCAATTATTTGCTCTGGAAGTCTGAATTTATGGAACAATGTGAAAATATTGCTAGAGATAATGCTGCTAGACAAAACCCCTGTACCCTTCCCATGTTGACAGGAACTGGGGATTTTAATACCAAAGAGGCCCAAATGAGATATGATCCTGGCCTCTTCACACAAGTCAATGTGGCGGCTACTAGGGCTTGGAAGCGTCTCCCTTCTGGAGGTGAACTGACTTCTTCCCTTACCCAAATTAAACAAAAGCCTGTAGACCCACAGGTTAGACCAAACTGCTCCTGCCTTTCATATGAGGAAGCTGTACATTCTACATGTTATACCACAGTTTCCGAATGTGTCGGACCAAATAATAAAATTTATTTCACAACCATCCTTACCAAAACTACTCCACCCCAATATGCCTCAGATTGGAACACTATCCCCAAGGACATCGGTGTCTCCCCATATTCTCAGGCAGGATGTAAAGGCAATATGGGGGCACCCACATGTTGGTTCAGAGAGGCACCTGTCCGTGTTTCTGATGGGGGAGGCCCCCAAGACAAGATCAGACAAAAATAGGTTCACCAATGACTACAGATAATAAATAGCTTATTCCCAAAGATCAGTTACCACCCATTGGCACTCCCCAAACCTCGGGGAGTGGACCTACATCCATAGACCTATGATATTCTCTTAGCTACTCAAAAGGCACTTAATGTCACCAACCCTAACCTGGCAAAGGACTATTGGCTATGCATGGAACTAGGAACCCCCATACCAATAGCTATCCCCTCCAATTCAACACCTATCTCCTGATGAGAGCCCCCCACCTGTATGCCTAGCCAACCATTTCCTGTCCAACCAATAATAATAGCCAATTTATCTGTCCCATGTATTCAGGGCTCTTTTGCAAATGACTCATTCATCATTGATGTGGGCCCCCTCACATCCCCTGGCTGCTCTAAAATTACCAACCACACTGATCCTTTATGCCCTCCCCCAGGACAAGTGTTTGTATGTGGGGAAAATATGGCTTACCCTTTTCTCCCATCCAACTGGTCAGGAATATGTATGCTAGCTGCCATTCTGTCTGATATTGATATAATTCCTGGACAGGAACTTGTACCAGAGTTTACCTACATCTCTGGCCACCAAAAAGGAGTGGTGGCTCTTGTTCCACTTCTGGTAGGAATGGGTGTCACCAGGGCGCTGGCCACCGGTATGGCTGGACTGGGTGTCACCCTAAATAAATACACTGAGATCTCCAACCAACTGTCAGAAGATGTCCAGGCCCTGTCCACCACCATATGGACCCTCCAAGATCAACTAGATTCATTGGCAGAGGTGGTCATCCAAAACAGGTGAGGGCTAGACCTCCTAAATGCAGAACAGGGGGGAATTTGTCTTGCCTTACAGGAAAAATGTTGCTTCTATGTTAACCAATATGGCATCTTACATGGAAAACTTCAAGAAATTGAAGAGCGACTCAAATTGAGAAGACAACAAATGGCCTCTAACCCCTTCTCCATGCTCTGGGGAGGGCTCTTCCCCTACCTAGTGCCCCTCCTGGGGCCCCTACCTGCCTTGTTGCTTCTCCTCACTGTGGCTCCTTGTATTTTTCAGAGGATTATGATGCTCATTAATAACCTGATAGACGCATTTATGGCAAAGCCCATTCAGGTACACTATCACTAGCTGGAGATGGCAGATCAACAAACCTACCCGGAAAGAATTCCCACGAGTGGCCTAACTGCCCTGAGGCAATGGACAGGCAGCCAGGACATACATGCCACACCACCGGCCACCTAAGACAGGCACAGGACCAACAGCTGTCCTGCAAGCCCATGACAGGTAAGGCCTGGTTGGGTCCATGTAATGAGGTCCTTGACCTAAGACAGGCATTGTCCTCACAGGGCATGCCATACTCCTGATTAAAAAATATAGAAAGGGAGGAAATGTAGGGAGCAGGCAACTGCCACACTGCTATCTCACTGCCTCTCCCTTATATGGGCACATAGTGTGCCTACATCAACCATGATCCTCTCCTGCTCACATCACATACACGGATGTGATGATGACCCATCAGAGATCACCCCGTAGCCTCTTCCTGTCCCACCAGCCCGCCCTTGGCCTATAAAAGCTGCGACCACTTCCTCAATAAACGAGACTTGATCGGACTTCCTCGACTTGTCTCTGTCTCTCTGTCTCCTGCCCTGTCTCTATTAATCCCTGTTCCTTCTCCAAGAAACTGCCCCGCAGATCCAGATTGACCCGCAAGCCAGGTCAAGGGACTGTGTTTTGTTTTGTTTTGTTTTGTTTTGTTTTGTTTTGTTTTGTTGTAATACCTGAGCTACATTCCAGACCCTTTTTTTTTCCTTTCTTTCTTTCTTGAGACAGGGTCTCTCTAAATTGCCTAGGCTGTACTCAGTCTTGTAATCCTCCGCCTCGGATTACTAGAATACTGGTATTATGGTCATGTGTCATGATGTTCTTCTAGACATAGGGTTTCCATTTCTTTTGCAGCATTTGGTCCCAGGACTCTGTAGGGCTTGAACAATAGCCTCAGCATCACATTTAAGTGGTATATAGTATGACTGGTACCAAAATTTGAATTTCCCTGTCTGGAAACTCCTTAATTATGACATGCTGAGCTTAGAAATAGAAAGGTACTTTATGATAATTGAGAAATTTAGCTTTGGGACTACTGGGGGGAGGGTGTGATTACAAGCTAAGAGTTAGAGAGTTTGCCTTGCTTTTATTTTCAGGCTTTGAGTTGTAAACAAGCTAATATTTGAGCCTTATTTTTTTAACTATGAGATACAAAGAAAATCTTAACCTCAGTAGTGAAGATAAATACAAGTTGAAGTAGCAAAGAAGCATTTTTGTGTGATATTATAATGAAAATTTAAAACTTTAAGCTCCTCTTGCCTCACTAATACAACAAGGCCACAAGATATACTCATTCTGTATAAAAACTATAAAACCAAAATAAGGCTAGTTGTGCTGAGCTGTATTGTCTGTACTTCCCAAGTTTAAAAACACATCCTTTTCCTGCCATTCAGGCCCCAGAGTTGCCTGCTTAGTAACTGATGAGTAAGGTTTTTGTCCTAAATTGCCACACTTTCTGCTTCTGTACTTCCTGCTTACAAATCATGTATAAACCCTAGCCTGACTGTAGTTTGGGGCTGACACTTCGGGAATGAGCCCAGCGTGCCACCATAATAAACAATTGCCTTCCTACTGCTTGGTGAGAAACCTCTTCCTTTTGGATTAGCACCAGTTCTACAACAATAACTTGGGACTGAACACAAGCCCTTCACGCTGAGTTACATCCCTAGCTCTTTTAAATGTTTTAAGTTTCTACATTGCTCACATTGGGCTAAAATTGCCAATCTCCCCCCCCCTCCAACCCTTCCTCCCAGTGTAAAGAGAAGATGAATATGAGATTATTTTGTCTATCAGACTCACAAAAATTAAAAATAACAAGAACAGCAACATATACGAAGCAATTCTACTTCATGAAATACAAAACAGGCAACAGTCTGGGAATGCAGATAAGTGGCAGAGTGCTAGACCAACTCTACGCGTGGATTCAATACCCAGCACCTCCCATACAAAAAAATTCATGGCCTTTTCACCAAGACTTTACACATCAGGACCCTGTCCTTTAAAATCACATCCACAACTACACAATCTTACATATCAAAATATTCTTTGTGGCAATATTTCTCTTTTTTTGATAATAGAATTAACCTTTATTTTTATTAGTACATATTTGCCATATATAATGATTACATTCATTTGAAGAGCTGGTACATGTACATAATACATTAATTCATTTTTATGCCCCCTGCAATAAATATATCTTTGTTTTTTATGTATTTGCAGTGCTCAAATGGAACATACTAGGCAAGCACTCTCCCACTGAACTAAATTCCCAAGCCTTAATAATTTATTAAATCTGTGGTTCGCAAGTGCTTATTCTTAGACCTCTTTACTCTTTTAAACATTATTAAAGACTTCAAAGAGATTTTATTTATGTGTGCTACATGCATAATTAATATATTTGAAACAAAACAAATTTTAAAAATAATTCCATTATGACTTCCAGGAGAACATGGCAGATAGATAAGAGCAGCTACAGAGGCTCTCTGAGATACTCTGCATAGAATCCAAGAATGGTGCGGTGCGAGGAGTCCTAAGCAAGAGGAGATATACTCTGCCAATCCAGGAACGAACTAAGCTGAAAGAAACCAACTGGAAATGCAATCCTGGTGCTATAACAGGAACAGATAAAATCTCAGCGTGGGCTGGAACCCACACCACTGGAAGCTGTGATTTGAATTTCCTGCTGCCGCTGCTGCATCCAAATCCACACAGCAGGGAGAGCGATGCACAAAAGCTCCGAGAGTGGGAATCTGAAAACGGAGTTGAGAGCAGGACTGGCAGGGAGCCCTGCATCGACCTGCGATGAGTGAGCGGAACGTGCACCCTTCTATAGAGTGGAAGGCTCCCACAAAGGACATTCTGGGACCCGGCAGACTAGCCAGAACAGGACACTGCAGTGACTTTAGTTGCATATTCCCCTCTCAAGCAGGAATGGTGGGGAGTGCTTGGCCTGGGTGATGCCACTGACTAAGACCAAGTAGGCTAGCCCAAACCAGGTCACAGCATCTGGCAATGTACCCTAGCAGTGAAGCCTTCGGTAGGTTGACCTGGAGGGGCGGGCCCAGCAGAGGCTGCCCAGGTCTCCCTAATGCACTGCAGTGGGTGGGAACACCTAACTGGCAGATTCAAACAAACTGTAACCGACAAAGAAAAAAACTGGGCCTCCTATACACGCTTGTATGGAAGGAACAAGAAGTATAGGAAGAGAGAGCAACAAGAAAGGGTCCTCAGTCCCCAATCCTGAGAACACTGATCCAGGAAAGGTAAACGCAAAGGAGGACAAAAAACGTGCAGTATCAGACACGGCACCAATAGACATAAAGCAGTATCTCCGGAGCCTCATAGATGAGTTCAAAAGTGAAGTATTTAATGAAATAAAGCAAGATATAAGTAGAATAGTTAGAGAAATGCTAAGCACCGCCCAAGAAAAAACAGATGGTGGAAGAACAGAAAAAAAGGGGAGAATTGTTTAATGGAGAAAATAGAGAAAACATAGAATACGTGTAGCAAATTCAAAGAAATTACCAGGAAACTAAAAACTCGATTGAAAGCTGGTATAACAGCTTGAAAGAAACTAAGGATAGATTATCTGAACTGGAGGGCAGACTTGTAAAGTGGGAGCATGAAAGGAAAAACTTCTTAAAAATAACAAGAAAACAAACAACAATAATACAAAGGCTAGAAGATGATAAGAGGATCTATAACTTAAGAATTAAGAACATAAAAGAAGATGTAGGGATACAAACAAATGGACTACAAAAGCTATTCACAGAAATAATCCAAGAGAATTTCCCGAATTTAGCAAAAGGTAAAGATACTCAGATGTATGAGGCATACAGGACCCCAGCCAACTACAACCCAAACAGAGCTACACCCAGGCATATAATAATCAAAATTCCAGAAATCCAATATAAGAACAGAATATTAAAAGCCATCAGAGACAAGATATAGATCACTTACAAGAGAACACCCATCAGAATTACAGCAGACTTCTCGGCACAAACCATCAAATCACAAAGAGCGTGGGGGGAAGTAATTCAAGCTTTGAAAGATAATAACATCCAGTCAAGATTGATATATCCTGCACAACTGTCCCTAGAAACTGATGGAAAAACAAGGTGCTTCCCGAATAAAGAGGAACTAGGGGAATTTGTAACCACTAATTCAGCTCTACAGAGAATACTGCAGGATAGTCTAAAAAAGGAAAATACCAAGATTCCAGAAACAGTAGCAGAGAGGCCACAATGAATGGAGCAGAAAGCGAAATGCAGAAGACAAACTGACAACTAACGACAGAAAAAGAGCTCAACAGAAATGAGGCAGAGAAGGTTTGATGATAGAAACAGCTATTTTGGAGAAAACAAGACATCATAATAGCTAGTGCTGAGTTAGTATCATCTTGTTTTGAAGTCCCATCAAGCTTTTATTCTTCTGTCTCCATCGGTCTTAACAGGTTGTATCTTATTGGATTTTATTATATGTGATAATATAAACAAAAACTTTTGTAGACAAGGAGATTATACAGAAACCATTGTTCATTTTCTGTTAGTTGATTCTAAATACCCTGTAATGACAGTAATACTGTCATTCCCTTTAATGGTTTTACATTGTCTTGATATGTTTGGTGCTACAGTATACAAAGTTATATTCAAAGATTTCAAGGAAAGAGACACTACAGTAACTACTTTTATGTCAGGATATCTTGTGGTGAAACACTATTTTGCTTAAATGGTTATGTTTTGACCTGCGCTGTTTTGTTGTTATGCCCTCTTTTATCTCAATCTCCTTTTTTAAATTATTTACTTTTTTATTTTTATCTTTTTAATTAAGGGAAAAATAAATTAAAAATAGCAGGATATATTATAGTAACCCACTTTGATTTCCTATTAACTTGATTTGAAACCCTGTATTGCCCTCACCATCTTGTTTTGACTGATTTTCCCCTATTCTGCTTTGCTTGATAGTACCAAGTTCAAAAGTATAGGCAACAACTGTAAAGACAATAAGATTCATTATGATGCCCATTCTAGTTGACTATTATCTTCTTTTAAAGTCCTGCAATGTCTCCAATGTTTTTGTTTTACTCTTTACTGTTTTGTTCAATTTTATTATAACAGATGATATAGGCAATTCTTTTTAAGATAGCAAGAGGCAGTATGATAACCATTGTTGATCACCTTGCATTTTGTTTTTACACTATGTATTATGTCCATCCTTTTGATTTGACTGACTCTGTTCTGTTATGTCACATTTGGTTTTACTTTCTTCAAAAAAAGTATTAAGAACTGTGGGAGTAATAAAACCCAAAATGTGTAATAGTCATTGTACAAAAGAAAGGAAAAGAAAGTCTCTAAAGGATATAACTGCATGTATATTTAAGTGTATAAGATAGATAACCATATTACTGAGTTTTGTTGGATCATTGTACAGAACTGTTTGCCATCTCACTGTTTGAAAGTCCACTTTAGATGCTTTAATTTTTTAACTTGAACTACTATTTCTAAGATAACAATATGTAATCTACTAACTAGTGATTTCCTACTGTTTATTTTTTCTGAAATTCTGTATAACTTGTACCCTTTTTCTGTTTTTTTTTCTTTTTCTCCTTAAATAAAATCTAAAATAATAATAATAATAATTCCATTACATGTTAACATTTTTATGAAAAATAACTATTTTCCAAAATAATGTGAGAATTGTAATATATATAGCTATTCTATATAGAGAGAGCTATTACAGATATATATAGCTATTTTCTCTATATATATTTATAGCTGCTATATATATATGTATATATATTTCAATGTGACTCAATAGGTGACAACTGGATTTTTCTACCTGTTTTGCATTTACTTATTTAATCTGTTGCAATATCACATGTCTTACAGCCTCTGGAAGATTCTACTGTATATTCCTGAGAGAATGTGCATGAAACAGACTGATAACATTCTTACTCATATTATAAAAATAGTTCTGACATAGTAAATCCCTGAAAGGGTCTTCAGAACTCCCAGAGGTCCCCAAGTCATATGTTGAGAATAGTTAGTGTGACCATTAATCATGGTACATCAATGTCATTGGGTCTAGGTAAGTGTATGTGGTCCTTTACCCCTTACTCTTTAGTGTTGTTCCTCTGCTCTGTTTCCAGCCACTATGAACTAAGCCTGTTTGCTCCACAGTGATCTTCTACTATGATGTTCTTGCCTGGAGTCAGCTCACTGTGAACTAAATTCACCCAAACCAGGGCTAAATTAAACATCTCCCTTCTTTTAAATTGTTGATGTTGGGTACTGTGTCCTAGCAGTTTAAAAAAAAAAGCTGGCTATCTGGCTATACAGTTTGTTTAGACCAACTTTATTGTTTTATCCCCTATAGAATTTTTTGCCAGCTCTGTCACAGGTTGAAAGGCCTATAACATTGTCCTTCCTTTAATGTCTTATGTTGAAATGCATTGCTTTATATAATTGTAATCATGTGTAAATAGATATATACATATTTAAGAATGCTTTTATATTTTTAGTAGTTCAAAACAAACTGTGTGTGTTTCTGTGTCTATTACACATACACACACACACACACACTTGCAATTTGAGCAGAGCTCAGGAGGTAGGGGAAGGCTCCCCTTGCCTCACACGGCTTCAGCTGGGGCTGATGCTCACCTGAGGGCTGGAGGGTCCACCCTCCACATTCATACCCTCTTGGCTGGCAAGCTGGTACAGACTGTCAGCTGGGGTGCTGATGAGCCCACAGGCTGGAGATCTCCAATCTTCTCTGTGTAGACTTTTCCAAGTGACCCAGGTTCTCCCACAGCAATGTGGTTTCTGTATATTAAGCAAAGGATAATAGCATCTGAAACACATAACAAAATGCACTAACTTCTACAGCATGGACGTCTTACCCTTTTTTTCCTACAAATAAAGAGGCCACTGAGAAAAAGAAGGCAGACAATAATGTGTAAAACAAGCCAAGTCCAGGACCAGTTGCTTTCTTCTTAGCTTCTGGCTGTCCACGAGAGCTGCACTGCGAGGGAAGGCAGGGCCAGCATGAGCCGCAGCCTTTCATCCCCATTGCTGCAGCATCCGCCAAAGGCACAGGCTCCACCAGTGGCAGCCTTGACTCCCTCTGATATGAAGAACCCTGGCAGAGCCCCGAGGACCCTCCTAGGACCCCATCTCACTGCCCACACTCTCCCTGCAGCTAGGCACTGTCTGACACCTGCAGCCTCAGCTCCTCTGCCCTGGACTTCCAGCTGGCAGCCCCCATGCCTGTAGCAATATTTCTAAAAATTAAAATAGAAACCTTAATGTTCACTGATCAGCAAACTAAAATATAGCACATGGACATTACACAGATGAGCTAGAAGTTAGAAGTATTTATTTTGCTTTCATCTCATCTTTCATTGAGAAAGCCACAGGTCAGAACAATACAAACATAAAGGTGGGACAGGAGTAAGATAACATTTAGTTCAACTGAAAACCACTTTAATTGATGGACAGCGTCTCTCTTGTGTCTGGAAGCTTCTCCCTAAAAAAGAAGGCATCCTAGGGCTTCTAAACTTACTCTTGCTAGGTGGTCTGAGAAGATATCTGATGCGGTACTGTAATTTTTATTATCCCAAGAGCATTCCCCTCTTCATTTTATGCAGCCTAAAGCTGGGAGGATCTGCAAGATGTTACTACACAAGGTGGCTACACAGTAAGTGGTCCAACAGAAGCCAAGTCAAAGTTCTCTTGATCCCAGGACCTGTTAGGAGCCTAGAAACTTAAGGGTGGTCCTGGACTACGCTGGGACCAACTGCACTCCACCGTGTTGTCTGGCTTTGGGTACCCAGTCCACAGGCCACACTGGCCTTATTAAACTGATCTCCCTGTGAGCCCAGCCCTGGTGGAAGGTGAGCCTGCAAGTGCAGTCAGAGTCACCATTCAGGACAAATATAAGTGACAGGTGCTCACCCTATAACCTGTGCCTGCCTAGCACAAAACCCCTGTGCCACCTTGGTGCTTGCCAGGCAGTCAAAGCTCCACAGATCAGGAAGCCAGAGCACAAGTCCCTGCATCCAGGCTCATGCTGACAAGGGCACAGTAAGGTGCTTTGTAAACCCGTTTTTAAAGCCCTGACCTCCTCTCCACTTGCCTCCTTTCCACATGCTCCCCAGAGCCACATCCCTGATCATCAGCTGTGCTGCCTGAGGACTGTATGTGCAAGGATTCCAGCCCAGGCCTCAGTCCAGCTCCATCACTCCTCAAAGCTCCAGGAAGCCTCTGAGAGACCACAGTGACCCATAAATTGTGAGGTCTATCATAGATGTGTATGATTTAACTAAGTAGACCTTGTAATTTGTATTTGTTGCACAGCCATCCATTTTAATTATAGAGTCGAGAATATGTTTCTAAAAGAAGTAAAATCATAGTATAAAGAATTACGTTGCAAACTGTGAACGAAAACCTTAATTACACAGAGTAGAATGTCAAAGTAGCCTAGAAATGGTCGCAGATACCAAGGAAACCATGGTGGATCATACTCTTTCAGTCATGACTTGTGTACATCTTTTAGCTCTACCTTCTCAGTACAGAATCAGTCAGAAGTTCTTCCACAATAGTTGTTTTTGTTTCGTGGGAATTCCTTGAATGGTGGAAATTAGCTGAATGATCAGCAAGAGTTTCAACCTGGAAGGACTTGGGGAACCCATCTCAGCCATTTTTCTTTGAAAAGCAGAGTATAACCCAGCTTCCCTTGGATTCTTGTAAAAGCAGAGTAATAAGCAGTTATGCATTTAGTCATGGTGTCCTTCCATCCACACCAACACTTTAAAGCAAAGTTCTTCCCATGTCAAATTGGCATGCTCCATTTTGAAACGCCATAAATGACAGATGGTTTAAAACTGTATAAAAATACAGACTGGCATAAGGTTAAGGTTCTGGGACATCTCCCATGGTTTTGAGATCGCAAGGCAGCATTCTACGACTGGGGTGCAGGTGTAGAGTTGCAGCTCGGTGGAGGAGCATTGCTCAGGATGCCCAAGGCTCTTCTAGGTTTGTTCCCTTGCATTGGAAAAACACCCTATGGTAAATACCTTGGGTGGATGATGTCCGTGTGGAACTGCAGTGTCCAAGCCTGGTGACTATTTAACTGCCACAACTTTCTAAAGTCATTGTGCCATTTTACCTACTTTTGATACCAAAACTTAGAATCAAAGTTCCAGTGGTCAAGATTTGCTGGCATTCTGTGTCTTCACCTCTCTGTGACCTGAACATTCAGGTTCTTTGAGGTGCTTTTCCGAGGAGCAGTTGCTTTTTAGTTTTTCTAGAACTCCGTTTACTTCTGCCATGTTTTTTCTGAGGGTTATTTCCTGCTGGCTCCATCCTAAAACAACCTTGGTTTACCTGGAGGTGCAAGGGCTCAGGCAAGCTACCCAGGTGGGCACACATGGAGTGGGTGGGGGTCTGGCTGTGGAGCCTCTCCCGACCTGAGGGCCTCCTGCAGGCCCTTCAGGGGTCACCAGCCTCCATGCTGCTGAGCCATAAGGAGAGGAAAGAGGGCTGTGGGAGGGATGGAGCCTGAAAGGACCAGCACAAGGAAAAGCCTTCATCTGGGGACCTGAGGAAACCTGGCCTGGCCCCATGCAGGGCCCTAGGGTTTGGTGGAGCTGGGGAACAGCCAGTGAGGCCGGCCTGCAGGAAGGCGGGGGTCTCGGGACTTCCTTCCCGACAGGCCGTGCACTCGCAGGACGGTGGCCTGCAGGTCCACGCGGGAAGGGAGGGGAAAGGCAGGAGGATCAACGTGAATGAATAGCCCCGGAGTCTGTCCTGGTCTCCCGGCTACGTGCTCAAGCGCATGCACATGAACTGGCTTAGTGTCTTGTTCGAGGATTGGAAGAAATTCTCCTTTGGGTCTGTTACCATACAATAGACGTTATTAATTATGGTTCATTAAATTGACCACGTATTTTGTGTTATCTTGATTCATTATTCCCTCATCCACAGAATCTTTTCTTCTCTTGTGACTTCTAAAATATTTATAGCATTGCCTTTTTCAGTGGATTTTAATCCACACAGAAGTGTTTTCCACTAAGGATGGTGAGAATCACCCCAGGACCACTGACTGAGTAATTATTCCTCTATCCCCCACCCCATCTTGCCATCTGCAGAGTCTGCTCTGGAAAATCAAGTTCCTCTTACATAGATTTTTTTTTCTGAAATTTGTGTTGTAAGGAAACAGTTATACAAATAGTAAAGGCGAAGCTATAAAATTGCGAATTTACAGATACATCATAGCAGTTTAAAAGTCAAACAGTGGCTCTCTGCCTATGCTTTTGGCTGCTTGTCTTGTAAGCACTGCAAAATTCAGTCAGCCTAGACTATCTGAGTCAAACTGCTTGTTCATGTGCTGAATCAGTTGGACTGTGTCCAGCTTGTATTTTCCTTAGTTAAAAGAGTATGGGTTGTGTCCAGCTTCACAGTCTTTGTATGGAACAAAGTGGCTGGATCAAGGACACCCTTGCTTTGCTTGCTCTGCTTGAGCCCCTTCCCCTCATCCTCAAGATGTTCCTACATTATGCTAAAGAATTCCTTTTAAGTAAATCTATTTAGAACTTGTCTGACAATATGTGACTTAATCCAATGCATGTAACTAATCATGTAATAATCTTTGCTCTGCTTGGTATTTCCTGCTTGCAAACTATATTAAAAGTAAATGCAAAGGTGACTAGTGGCCTGGTGATTTGGACTGGCCAGCCCATTAGCCTAACAAACAAGTTGCCTTCTAGATTTCTTGGTGCAAAGAGTCTTCCATTCCATTTGATACTGGTTTTCCTGCAACAGTATGAGTTGCATTGTTCTCACTACAGTAGTGCCAATGATTTTCATCACTCTTGTTTTTTATATCTTGAAAGCTGGAAGGAGATACCCTTTCCAGGAAATGTATGGGTGATTCTTAGGTATTTCAGTCTGCCTGGCACCTAGCTTTGGGGTGGGGGGGAGTCCTGAGGGATCGAGGTGTGATGGAGTTGAGCTCATCCCCTGGAAGTCTGGGTGCCTTTGCTCCAGCAGGCCCACTGCCCAGGAAGGTGAGTGGCAGAGGGAGGTAGGAGAGGACTCCTAGGGAAAGGGCACCAGGAGGGAGCCGCCACAAGGCAAGGCTAGCTCAGGCAGGTGCGGTAACCAGGGAACCCTTTCCAGCACGTGGGCCGCTAGGAGGGCAGTGTGTCCTGGGACACCTGTGGGCACTGAGAGGGAGGGGAGACTGTGGCCAGTCCACCTTTAATTTCTAGAAAAGGAAAGGACCCCATGGTTCTGGTCTTGGTTGTTATCTGGTAATGTCCATGTATGTATATACAGACACATGCCATTTTTAGTTGAACATTTATTTTTTTGCCTCAGTTTCTGACATTTGTGTATATATTCATGTAGAGAACTGTTCTGAAATCTGAATATGGGAAACACATTGCTGTAAATTCCAACAGACTTCCTGGTTGGTCAATTGCCATGGAACCAAAGAACAAGGGGGAGGTATCTTTCAAGAGTTAAGTAGGTCTAACTGAAAGTGATTTGGGCCCTGGGAAATTTTTTCTCTTTGACTAGCTCTTAAGACAGGATTAGTATTGCTGTCCATTTTCTCAGATCAAACATTTGGGTGATAGCTTCTCTGATACAGACTCTTCCTTTTTTTTTCCTGAAAGTGGCTCCCTTTGAGCCCCTTTCCTCAGCCTCCTAGTGCTGGATTACAGGTGTGAGCCACCAAACCTTGTTGATATAAAAAATTCCAGATTTATTGCTGGTCTTGTGGTTAGATTGCTTTTCCTCCATGAAGAGCCAGCGTAACTCACTTGACAGACCAGCATGACCTGGAAGGGCAGATCTTTCCTGTGTGTCTTTGCCATTGAGCCTGGTTGTATTCTGATCTGGCTGAAATGCCTGATATGTAGAATTACTTCTTTTTACTTTGTATTTTATTGAGCTGGGTTTTTTTTTTTTTTTTTTTTTTTTTTTTTTTTCTGTTTTGAGATAGGTTTCCCCTATACAGTTCAGGCAGGCTTTGAAATCATTTTGTAGTCCACGCTGGACTAAAACTCATGAAGATTCTCTTGCCTTAGCGTTCTGAATGCTGCAATGATAGGCCTGTGCCACCATACCCAGCTAAGAACTGCATATCTGAGGTCAATTATCATCCTTTGTACTAAATCTGCAGAGTCTGCTTTCTGGAAAATCAAGTTCCTCTTACATAGATTTACATAGATTACATAGATAAATAGTAGTCAGAACTTTCACCTTTAACAGTGAAGATTTTTGCCACTAGAGTGCTTTTTGTCAGTACTGTTACCTACTTGAGGACTGATGAATTAAGAGTACCATGGCCTTAATTATAGCTGTAGTTATTAGTGTAAAATACTTGTAGATAGTGATGGTTTAAACATGTACAAATGGTATCAGGGAATCATTTTCAGAAAGTCATAACTTTGGTGCTAGTAAAATCATGTTGTTTCAAAAATTCATGATAATTTGTATTACAGGGTATTTTTTGGAAAAACATCTGCTTTGGAAGGGTTATGGAAGTAACTGTCTCCTGACCGGTTCCTTCTCCCCTGGCATCTACCCTAGAGGCAGCCCCTTGGAAGTATTGCTGCTCCCTGGTGACCAGGTCATTGTGTACTCTAGGTGATGTTCCTCCTGAGCTCAGGTCTCTTACCAAGCTCGCTGCTCACTCTTTTCACTGGTTGGTGCCTGTAGGGTGGGTGCTCATATGAGTTGCCCAGTCTCCTGGAGGGCAGGGTGACAGCGTGCATTCCCCAGGCCTGGCTGTGTTTCCTTTCACTGCTCCCTCCCTTCTCTGTGGAAGGAAGAGGACACTAGGAGGTCACAGAGACAGTGCTTCTTCCTGTGAGATTCTGGTCGTCCCCAGCGGACTTCATAGCTCAGAGCCCCTGACGTCACTTCCTGTCCCTGGAAATGCCTGTTCCTGAAGCACTACCTTTCCTTTTCTGAGCTAATAAACTTTAGATATTATCTTGGCTGCATGTTTAATACCCTCTCACTTCCTTGTACTTTCTTCCTGTCATTTACCAGATTTTACAGTTGAAGATTACAGATTCCCTGCTTTTATAAACGGTTACACAATTGTAGTAACTTTCAAATGTTTGTTTAAAAATCAGTATTTTCAAATTTCATACTCTATCCTATCTACTGCAGATAGAGACGTAGTTACTAAAGGTGAAATGCGTTTTATGAGTTTACTAATCTACTGTCAAATTGCCACTTTGTCTGCTATGTTTTCCGTGTTATTGTGATTGTTGTTTGTAAATGGAAACTTTTCCCAGTTTTAAATAAGGCTACATATTCAAAATGTGGTAGGTCTTAGCATGTCTTAGTCAGCCTTAGGAATCATTTATTATTTTTATAGAATGTCAAGTAAAAGCACAGAAACAGTGTCAATAAAAGTAAATAAATGGTGTCTATTTTGTCATGTTGATATTTTAAAGCAATTCTTTTTATCACTACAGTGTCCAAAATGGCCCTGAATGCATTTGAAGCAATGGGTAGGTTTTTTCTAAGCTTAAGTATTCTATCTTAGTCACTCTTGAGGAAACCTGAAGACATCCTTATATTTAAAACAAACAAGCAAACAAAAACCCAAGACAACCCTTATCTACTGATGTTAATTCTTACATCTCATGTCTGTTATACTGCACTTTGTTGTCTTACTCTTTCTATTCACCTGATCCTCAAGGACTGCAAAGCAGCAGCCTCAGCCAGTGCCCTGCATTTCTTACTGCAGTCAGCCTGGCCAACTTCAGCTTGGATGTTTCCTAGAGGCAAGAAAACCAACTGGAGTAAAGCCCAGTGTGCCAGGGTGAAGGTGATTTGAATTCATTCACTCCACTTCTTGTTTCCTTAAGCCCAGTGGATAAAGGGAATGTGGTGATGGAGCCCTACAAACTGAAATCAGGTGTGTGCTTCCCGAAGCTCTGCTTGCCTGAAGCGAGGCAGGAGGGGAGTTCCCCAGGGAGGTTGTCAGTCTACACACAGTAAAATGAACACTGTATTGCTGTTTATTAACTAGTATTTGATATAGAGTTAGGAACTGAGGGTGTGCAGTGTTTCATATTGAAATTGTCTTTATTTACTGAATGCTAATCCCAAGAAAGAGCGGAAGTGGAGGCAGTGAGGGGGAATGGAGGGTGACTCCTGAAGGGAGAACAGAGCTGGGGCCAGCGTGTGCTGTTGGACGTGGGGCTGTGTATGGGTGGGAGGCTCCTTGGAAGTCAGAGTGGGTCCCAAAGGGACCCCACCATTCAGCCTGTGGCAATCGGGAAAACACCAGTTTTGGGAAAAAGCCTGAGGTATAGGCCATGGGGAAGACTTTTCTCATGGGGAATGCTGGCTGTGGGTCGGGGAGATACCTTGGTGGCTGACGACATGCAGACCCTCTTGGAGGAGGCAGAAGAGGAAAGGGGACTTCTGAGCACCTGGCCTGTTGGAACAGCTGAGAAATGGTAGAGGGAGGGCTGGAGGAATCAAAGCCTGTCCCAGGGCTTGGCTTGGGGCAGGCAGAGCTGAACTAGGCCCTTCTGAGAGCCTCAGGCTGGGCTTCCTGGTCCTGTTGAACAGGAAGCTGAGGATCCCAGCAGCTCCTCCCACAGCTTTGGAAGAGGCTAAGCAGATCTCCTTGCAGATGCAGGCCTACCCCAGAGGAAGGACTATGCTGGAAATGTTCTCTGCCAGACACGCTCTTCCTGACACTGAGAGTGGCAGGATCTTGGCCTAACAGGGGAGCCTTCAGCTCCATTGCACATAGGATTTGTTTGGTGTGAGCGTTTTCCCTCCTTAACTCCCAGAGGTGTCTTTCAGCGATGGCAGCTGCAGCCCAGTTCTTACAGGCTTCTCTCTGCATGGAGGTCACCTGCCTTTGGTAGAATCCAATGGTCTCCCACTCCTCCTGCATATCTTGGGCCCTCTTCCTGTAGGTCTCCAGCTCTTCAGCAGTGTGGCCCACCTCTCCTCTTCCAGTATGAACATTTTGTGCTCCTGCTCTGCCCAGGCTTTGGCCTGCAGTCTCAGTTTGCAGTGGCAGCTCAGCACTGTTTGGTGGTGAACTTTGGCACTCACTGTGAACTTCTGCTGAAGCTTCTGGCATTCCCCTCGCAGCTGTGCATTTGCTGACTGCAGAGATGCTTGTTGAGTCTGGAGATGTTGCAGAGACTCTACCAGTTCTTATTTTTCTCTGCTCCGGAGAGTTGAGTGCGAAGTTGGATTCTTCGTTCTTCCATGGTCTTTAAGGACACATTTAACTGAGCATCATAGACCAGTTTCTCCAAAGGCACTTTTGGCTGATGACCAGTTGACTCTTGACTTCCTGCAATGAATTCTCAGTCTGTGGTCACACTGAGCCCAGAAGCCCAGTCTTTCATGATGATGAGCAGGTGCTCAGTCAGAGTCTTGACGTGCTTTCCTTTCTCCCAAAGCAGTTGTTCTGCTCGAACCTGGGAGTCTTGCAGCGCCCTTTTCTGTGAGGTGATTTCACCCACTTTTTCCTTCCATCTTTGAGCTTCCTGGAAAAGCTGTGAAAGACTTTCCTGGAGTTGGGCATTCTCACTCAGAGCATCTGCCATAGCTCTCTGGAGCCCCTCTTTGCACATGTTCAATGGGGTGACATTGGCTTCAGCTATTTCAGATGTGAGTGATGTTGATTCCTCCGCTAGAATCCAGATCCTGTTGGATATCTCAAGGTGTTTTTCTCTTCTCACTGCAAACTGACTTCCAATAGAACGAAAAGTTCTCCATGAAATTAAGAGAAGGATCAAAAGACCCACAGTGACTGGCCACTCCATGGCACAAGACTGTGTGAGTTCCCTGAGCCACAGTGCTGGCCTGGAATGTTCAATGTTTGGTCCAGAACCTGGCAACAGGAGTGGCCCAGTGCTGTGCTGTGTAGGGGGTGAATTGAAGGGGACATGGGGGACCTGGATCTGTTAGGCATCATGGACTCAGTTTCCCTGTGCTGAGAGATCTTCAGGGGCTCTTATTTTGCTCTCTGTATGGGAACAGCCCAGTGCCACACATCCCCACAAGCCTGTGATATGCCCATCCTTACTACCCCACCCCTTCTGATTGGTTACATCTGAGTTGACAGTGTTACATAGATGGGGAAGGAAAATCAGTGTTCAGATAATTGTGCACTGTGTCTTTCAATGTCTAAGAAGTACATCTTTCAAAGACACATAGCCTAAAATACCGCCAGACCATATATGTCATAAGTCACTGAAATTACTTGACAAGGAAGAAAAGCCAGTGCTATGGTTGGTTTCTTCTGCCATCCTTCTATATTTTAGTCTCAAATTTATTCATAGAAGCACACCTTGATTTCAGTGCTATGTCTTGATTTTCCACATGCCACATTCTTGTGTGTGCTCTGGACCTCTCTATTAATTCTCTTTCCTTCTTAGGCTCATTTTCCTTTGTCCATCACTTCATTTTTTTTCTTTGATGTCCTGATTTGAAATGTTATTCTCATTCTATACACCTGCCTGGCTGGTATAATCAACTTGTGCATTTTTAAACTATCACTTCCTATCTCTCACCTCTATACCACCATCCTAGGTCATCCCTAAGTTCCAGCCCCTTATGTCTGGCTTCATGTTAAATACCTTCTCTCAGTGCCTCAGACTCTTTATCCCAAACAGAATCCATCTTTTCCTCACTTCCTCCCACTCTCTCTCCTTCCTCCCACTCTTTCTCCTCTCTCTCTCCCTCTCTCTCTCCCTCTCCCTCTCTCTCTCTCTCTCTTTCTTTCTCTCTCTCTCTCTCTCTCTCTTCCCTCTCTCTCTCTCTCTCTCTGTCTCCCTCTCTCAGTTTTGTTTTCCTTTTTCAGGTCTTTCCATGACCTATATGTTTTTCTTCTTATCTGGAATATTCTTCCAATTCAATTTGTCCTCACCACATTAACTTTTCTCATTTATCTATGCATTGTTTTTTGAGAAGCCTGTGTGACCTGCTCCTTCTCTAAACTCCTGAATATCCTGCTCTCATCCCATCACTGAACAGCATGGTATAGTTTAATGTCTTGTCTTCCTGCCATTGGACAATGTGTTCATACAGAGCAAGACTACATGCAAGTAAATTCATCACCTTACCCTCAGGACTTTGCAAGGGACAAAGGACTGTCATGCAATGGGCAAAAGACTAATCAATCTGTGGACAAAAAGCCTGGCAAGCAGCAGCAACTGCACACCTGCTTTTTCACACATCCATCTGCTCCTTTCATGCACCAAAAGCTCCATATAAACATTACATTTAGGCGCCTCTGATATCCTTACTTTGGAGCTCCCCTGAAAAACTGAGGCATTTTCTTTGTTCTTTCTAATGAGCCACACTGCTCTGTTCCCCAATGCTATTTTGTTGACTTCATTCTTCTGTCACTCTCGGGACCAAAGCCCAGGAAGATAAAACTAGTTGCATTTTTGGTGTCCAACATGGGGCTTGACTTCCTTGTGGAGACGAAAGTGTGGCAAAACAGCTGGATCCTTCTTCCTATCCTTTTTACATTCTAAGCATTGGGGCACTCTTCTGGGCAGTTGAAAGCTACCAGATGTCCAGCCTGCAGTCCTCCTTGAGGAGAGACATGAACTCTCTTGGTGCTCTCTAGCTGTCCCTTTTCTGGGGTGATCTGAGACCCTTCATCAGAACCCTCTCAGAAGTCTCCATGAAGAGTTGAACCACAGCCTGGGGCTTTTCTTTTCAGCTAGTGTGACAGATTCCACTCCTTTGTTCCAATAGGGCTTGATAGATTTATGGGCCTAGAAGTTGGTTAAGGTCCTAGTCTGTATACTAGGCTCCTCCAATACTAGGCTCCCTGATGTGGCTGTTGCCTGGGCCCCTGTCCTACATTCATAGAGCCAATGTCTACCCAGCAGCACCCTTGACTCCCCAAGAACAGTTTGTTAGGACAAACATCAAAGTTGAAGGAGTCTCCTCAGGCCATGTTATCATCCAACCTACTGGAAGCAGGACGTGCTTTTCTCTGGCATCTCCTTCTGGGCTCAAGGTGCAGGGGAGCTAATTTTGAAACCCCCTCAACCACTTCCTTCAGACTTGTGTACAGAGACTGCCACTCCTCAGCCACTTCCTTCTGACTTGGGTACAGAGACTGCCACTTCTCCAGACAAAAGCCACTTTGCACCACTGCCTTCTCCTCTGGAGGCTGAGCTTTTATGATATTCTCAAGAGGGTTCTGTCTCACTGCTGGGGGCCATTAAGATACATTTAGTGAAGACCTTTCTATCCACCATGAGAATCAGGCCCCGGGAAGGACCCTCCCCAACATGAGGTATCATCACATGGCACGGATAATGCTGTTTGGCCAAAGGAGCAGATTTCCACTCCTTCGTTTTGCAAGCAAAGGAGAGTAACAGATGATGTAAAGGGCTGTCTTTGTCTCCAAACCTCTCTTCCAGAGAACAGTGCTGAGAGTTGCAAGGAGCTTATTTCTGCATGGGCTGTGTTCTGTAGTAAAAGCAGGTTGACACAGTGTCTGGGGACAGCTGTCAGCAGAGCAGTTTGCTGTGATAGCTCTAGTACAGAGCACTGAGAGGGGCCTGCTCTGTGGTGACAACTGTTCCAAAACTATGATAAACCATTAGTGTAGTCCTTTAAACAGCCGGTGGATTAATGATGTACAAGTTTTTTCCTCTTTCTTGTCTCATTGGTGTCATCTTGTTACAAGAGATCTCTTTTGTGATTCACCAAAAAGAAAAAGGAAGCACTAATTGCTCACCCAAAAATGGTTCTGAGTTGTATATTTATAGTTTTAAACCTAAAACTATAACATATTATTATAGTCCAGCTTATACATCTAGGAGTATACACGAATTTAAAGATATTTGTTTTGTGTGTTGTTTCTCATTTGTTTAAACTGGTTAAGTTACCCACAACTCTTTTGCTGAAGTTTTTTAAGTTCATATCAATTTTGGTTATTTATTTATGCCTTTGTGAACTTCTGTCTCTTTGGATCTTCCATGAAATATGGGTTATATATGTGTTAGGGAACAGACAAATTCACTTAAGATGTTACAAGATTAGGGATAATAGACTTGAGGCTTATTTTGAAATAAAAGCCTTAAAGTTTAATAGCATAAAGTTTATGATTTATTTTAACATAGATGTTTCTAGTCACTTTTCACATATATATTGTAATTAAGGTAGGACACTCGTGTTGTTAACCCCAATGTTTTTGGTCATGTATCTTAACTAATTTAAATCAGTTGGTAAAATTAAAGATGTCTTTAAAATTGGTGTTGTTTCCAACCATGGTGTCAGCCAATCAAAATATCAAACCTAGTTTTATAAGTAAAATACCTATTTTTTTCTGGGCACAATAATTTAAGAATTTCCTTGGTCAAAATAATACATAACTTTAGAAAGTGTTAGTTGTTATAATTTTTCTCATGAGTCATCTAAAATAGTTTTATGATAAACACATGGGGACTCCTAGCAGTTGGAAAACTGCTGGGCAGGGCTGCTCTCTGAAGATTTAAGGTAACAGCAGTTGTCTGGATCAGGTTTGCTGTTTTTTGCACTCATGAGACTTTCTGGATTTTTTTTCAAAGTGCTATAGTGACACACCTCAAGAAATATTATTAAATATAAGATATATAGTTATAAAGGAAAGGTAAAATTTCTGCTTAAATCATTAAAGTTTTCTTAACATATTAGAATACCCTTGGTTAAACTTACAAAACTAAAAATAGTGTCTTGTTTTTTCCACTGTTAAAATTTTGATTACTAAAAGTGGTTTTAGAAGTTAAATTAAAGGCCAAATGTGATGGCCCATACCTATAATCCCAGCACTGAGGAAGCTGAGGTAGGAGGATTGCCATGAGTTTGAGGCCACCGTGAGTTACAGAGTAAGTTCAAGGCCAGCCTCAACTACATAGTACCCTGTCTCAAAAAAAAAAAAATTAAACATTAGCTAATGAAATACTTTCAATTATCAGTTTAAAGTTAGTTAAACAAACAGTTACTAGCTTAATTGTAAAACAGTTATTAGCTTCAAGTATAATTTATAAGATTAAGACTACATAAATTGAACACACACTAAATAATGAATGGGTGCTCTCTTTTTTACAATATAACCTAGACCTCAGACATAGAAAATGATCAAAATTTGGCGTCTCCCTCTAAGTTTGGTCCTACCTTTGGAAACTTTAAGGGGCACACCTGCAGTCCCAGCACTCAGGAGTGTGAGGTAGGCCAAATGCCATGAGTTTGAAGCAAACCTGAGCTACATGTTGGATTCAAGGCCAGTCTGAAATATACAATGAGATCTATATCTATTGGGCTTAGTTAAAGAAACATTTTGTTATTGTATATGTAAAAAAACATATTGTATATGTAAAGAAACATTTTGTTATTGTATATGTAAAATATGTAAAATATTGGTTAATAAACCTATCTGTAGTTAACAACACTATTTCTAAACATAGAAGATCTCTAAAAATATTCCTTAATTTTTGTCAGTTACACCTTATAAAACTGTTTAAAAGAATTTAATTCTGCCTTAAGAGCAAAAGCTAAGTAAATATATCCAAAGATGTTTGTATAAGTGTGACACTAATTATTCTTAACCTCACAGTATATTAAATATATTTGTGTTTCTGAAATGTACATGCCTTCAAAAATACAAAGCTGCAAACATACCATTCCAGGCTAAAGTTGTCTATAACAGTAAGTTTTATATTCATTGTACAATTGTGTTTTATAATGGTATGTGATTTAGAGTTGCTAAGTGACATCTCCAGAATTGGTCACAGGTCCACTGGGACATAAAGATCTTTAGTGTAAATTTTTGAATAAATGTGAAGCTGTTGTATATAATTGCTTCTTTCTGATTTTCTGATCTGTTGATAAAAATTAAAACAGCTTTGTGTCAGGAACAGGAGTGCTTGTCCTGGATATGAATAACAGATTTCTGTGAAAGTGACAGAGACAGTGAAATACAGTGAAAGTGAGATATGCTGCAGGCTCACCTTGGTTTGAATGGTCTGCACACACATTGTGACCCAGAGCTAAGGTAGGCGGCTGACACAGCTTGACCTAGGGAAGCTCAACAGAAACCCATCTTTTTTTCCTCTTTTCTTTCCATCTTTACAAAAGTAGACAAGGGAAATCTTAAAGACATACAGTACATCTTAAATTATTATGGATATCTCAGTGTCAGGCCTGTAAAAATCTTTAGGTTTCAATTTAGAAAAGATGTATTATTTTGTTTTGTTTTATTTTTTTATTTTATTTTATTTCATTTTATTTAGAAAGAGTTTTACTATGTAGCCCTCAGACTCCCAGCAGTCCTCCTGGTTCAGCTTCCAACCTGCATAGACCAATTTAAAATAAAAGATTTCAAATTTTTGGCTTTTCTCCTAATGTAAGTAAAAATAATAAAGAACAAAGCTCTAGACTTTGTTTTATAGTAAGGAAACATAGTAGACAAATGTCTCATCTAACAATGTACAGCGCTTTACTGTGATGTTATTTTATATTTAAAAAATTAAATATAGCTTTAGTGATAAAAATCCCAGTGATTCTAACATGATAATATTAATATAATTGTCTATGTTTATATTTATATTCTTTGAGACAGGGCCTCACTATGTAGTTCAGGCTGGTCTTAAGCTCACATTATAACCTAGGCTGCTCTCAAACTCACAGTTATCCCCTCACCTCAGCCTCCCGAGTGCTGGAACTATAGGTGTGTGCACAAAACAAAACAAAATGAAGCATAATATAGCCAATCAAAACAAACCCTGAGAGTAATACAGGATGTCAAAACAAGATAATAGAAAATCAACAATGGCTACCATAATGCCTCATGTTACCTTTGAAATAACTGTCTATACTGTAAGACATAATAAAAGCATGCAAAACAAAACAAAATAAAGCCAATCAAAACAAAACAATGAAAGTAATACAAGACTTCAAAACAAGATAATAAGAGTCGGCAATGGGTACCATAATGATGTATCTTGTTATCTTCAAAATAGCTTCCCATACCATCAAGCATAATAGAATCTAACAAAAAAAACCAGAATAATACCAAACAAAATAATGAAAACAATGCAGGACTTCAAAAAAGGTAATAGGAAATTAACAGGGGCTACCATCTTCCCTTTTACCTTCACAATATCTTTTGTACATTTTGGATCCCACTAACTCCTCAGTTTTTTTCTCTTTAATTTTAAGGGGAATAAAACAGAGCAATAAAACAACCAAAACAGTGATAAGACAGTGGTAAATCTACCACAGTCACCTTTATTGCGTATTGTTGTCCTCTAAGTAGTTGCTGGATTTTAGGCTTGCAGAGTCAGTCAGTACAGCACCTCTGAATCAGCTGGTTGCTCACCTTGCGGGACTGTTCTCCTCACACTAGCCTGGTACCAGCCAGCTTGCAGGAGGGGGCTTTGCTTCCATCTTGGCTCTCCCCTAGTCACTTGGTTTTTACACATGGCTATAGCTAAGTTCATTTCTACCACCCAAATGAACTCATCATTTACAATGGTGGCACTTCCATTCACTCAGCTTCAAATCTGTTGAGTCAAAAATGGCTCCACTGCTAGGCATGATGACTCATTCCTACAATCCCAGCACTTGGGAAGCTGAGGCAGGAGGATCACTATGGGCTCAAGGCCAGCCTGGGCTACATAAACAAGTTCGAGGCCAGCCTGCACTACATAGGTGAGACTCTGACTCAAAAGATGTTGGATTCATTAAACTATCAGGGTTTCCTCAAGGACATTTTGAAGGGGTATCCTCAAAAATGTGGACTTTTGTAAGGACTGACAGGACACAAGTGCAACTATGAACCTTAGAAAGTGCTAAGCACAAGGAGAACAGAGACCTGAAGTTGTATCTTCTAACCAGAAGAAACACTTGTGGTTAGGAGGACTTCTCTATTCTTCTCCCCCTAGCAATCACAAATGAAAACCACTTTCAAAGGTATTCTTGCTTCCCTAGTGTTCAATCCCCAGCACCACCGCTGAAGGCAGAGCAAAGAAGTAGGATTCCATGGTGCCATCTCCTTCAGAAAATCATTTTCTCCATACATCTCTTTTGAAACACTTACCTTATGTATTTTATCGCATCACCTTGCTTTTTTCCAAGCCATGTGTACTCATTAACTTTAGTTTTTAAAGGAAAATAGAAGTATAACTCAACAACAGAAGAACTGAAACAGCACATAACCACACACACCTGGGCAATCACAGCTTCTCAGGTCCCATAGTATTTATTCAAGACTCGATCAGTCTCAATAGAAAGCTGACAAGTCATACATCTTCTCCTCAGAAGTTCTGGACCATTAGGAGCATGCTCTTCTTGAGTTTTCTGAGCTGCTTCTTCCACCCCCGTCATCTGATACCCCTTCATCCTTTCAAACACTGAGTGCCCCACACAGCCCCCCTCAGGCCCGTATTTATAAGAGTAGTTTCCCTTAGGATGAACAGCAGTGTTGGACCACCGTAATTGTTACATTAAACTGTTGCTCGGATTATGGGACCTGCCAGCCAACTCAGCGTGAGGAATCCAGAAGGAGGAATCCTCCTCCCTGAAATGATAGGACCAGGCAACCAGGGGAACACCAGCCACACAGTAGGACCCCAACTAGGGTCACATGATGGACAGGCAGACTAGAGGGCTAGAAAAGTTCAAAGCATCATTAATAAAAGGAGCCAACAGATGGTAAATTAGATGCTTGGGGACAGACACACAGAATAGAAACAGGCAGGTGGGGCCACCCTTTTTATTATTATTTATTTTTACCTTTCTTTTCCTTTTCCTTTTTTATTTTCTTTTTTCTTATCTTTTCTTTTTCTCTTTTCCAAATTGCTGGAGAGAACTCCAGCCACAGAAAACTAATCTCATCCTCCAAACCCAGAGACCAAGTTCAGATAATCCCTTGCTTACTACCTCATTTTGTCTCTTCTGCCCTTTTCTCTATTTTCCCAAAACTTGCATGTCATCTTTCGTTTTCCAGTTTTCTACTTCCTTTTGTCTTTGTTTTATCCACTATCCTTAAATTTCCCTATGACAATGTAAAACCCCACTCTACCAAGGGGAAACACTTTGCATACAAACTCCTAATCCAAAGATCAGTTTTTTATATAATTATAGATTTTGATCTTATGATTTAAGGTATGAAATTAATAATTACTATAATTTGTCAGTTTCTAAACTGTGTTTGATACTATTGATGTTGCTAATTATACTACTGTAGCTAGGATATCATATGTTGCGATCAGTTGTTCTCCCTTCTGTAACAGTAACTGGGAACCTCTGGGATAATGTCTGCACCACAGCCCAACATGAAACCTTGAATGAGCAATACAAGAGAGAAATAGAATTCATGAAACAGATACAAATATCTAAGAAATCAAAATTTTCCATGAAAGCTGGCAAAAGCACTTGAATGAAACTGAAAGTAGATGTTCAGACCTTGAATATATATGTTCACAGTTAGTGATCATGAAAAGAAAGACCTCTTTAAAATAACAAGGATTGGGCTGGGGATTTAGTTTAGTGCTGTAAGCGCCTGCCTGTCAAGTGCAAAGTCATGAGTTTGATCCATGATACAAAAAAAAAAAAAAAAACCAAGAATCAGGAAATAGCAATTCGCCCTTCCTGCAGGCAACCTACATGAAAAATGAAAAACAGAAGATCTGACTCCACCTTCCAGGCTCTGCTACCAGAAGGCCCCTTCCTAAGGGCAGCCAGTGTGGGCAGAAAGAGCCAAACAGATCTGCCTCCACCTGCTGGGCACTGCCACCGAAAAGCTCCTCCCTGCAGGCAGCCAGCAGAAGCAGGAACATGCACCTAGGTAAGCCATGTGCACTTGTAGGCCAACATTGGAGGCCCTTGGTTCCTTTGGGCAGCCATCACCTACTGTGAGAATCAGACAAACACACCGCTGTGTGCCTGCCACCATCACAGGACTCCCAGGATAGACACACAGGCTCAGAGAAGCAGCCCCACCTCCACACACTCCGGATCAAGTAAGCCCAATGTAGCTGCACAGGGCTGGAGAAGCTTGCCCCACACCCTGCTACCTCCCTGTAAATCTGGGGTCACAGGAACTCAGGTGCTTGTCCCCTTACCCTACACTGTGGCGAAGCAGCCAACGTGGAAAGTGTCTGGAACCTTAGTTGTTGGGAGGAACCTAAGAGAATGTCAGGATGAAGGAGCAACAGGCAATAACCTCTAGCCCACACAGAATAAGTCTGGGAGATATAGATATGAAAGAAAATGAACATTACACACCTGAAATTTCTGAAACAATAGCAACTGAAATAAAGAAACAACTTCAAGAGATTGTAAAAGCAATCAAATCAGAAATAATGTCTCAGGTAAAAGAAAAAATCACAAACATAATGAAAAAATTGCTCAGCATGTCTAAAGCAGACATAGATTAAAAAAAGAATAAAAGCATAGGAAAATGATGGAAACCTTGAATGAATATATAAAGGAATTACAATGCATGAAACAGATTGAAAGAGAGATCCAGGAAATTAAAAAGTTGATTGAAAGCTGGCAAAATTGCTTGAAAGAGACTGAATATAGACTTTCAGACCTTGAAAATAGGATTGCAGCTAGCAATTGTGAAAGGAAAGATCTCTTTAAAAAACAACAAGCAAACAGGAAATAACAATTCAGCGGCTGCAAAGAAGCATAATTTAAGAGTGATAGGTGTTGGTGAAGAAGCAAGAGTCAACACAAATGAAATAAAAAGACTATTTACAGAAGTAATAGCAGAAAACTTCCCAAAATGGGAAATGGGTCTGGCATGCAAATAAGTGAGGCATATACAAATCAAACTGGCCATAATCAACATAAATCTACACCTAGACATACAATAATCAAGATGCCAAGAATTCAGCAATTCAGCACAAGAACAGAATATTAAAAGCTGTTGGAGAAAAGAAACAGGTCACCTATAAAGGAACCCAATCAGAATTACAGCAGACTTATCAACACAAACCAAGTCAAGAAAGAAAACAACTTCTAACCCAGATTGAGCTACCCTGCAAAACTATGTTTCAAAATTGATGGGAAATTAAGATACTTCTGTGATAAAGAACAACTGAAGGAATTCATGACTATCAAACCAATCCTACATAGAGTGCTAAAAGATATTCTAGAGAGAGATAAAGACGCCCATGGTTCCAGGAACAGCAGCAGAGGAGGACTGCCAAACAAGACAGATAACTGAATGAAAGGGAAAAGTGAAGGGCCCACAATAGGAGGATAGCAGGGCAGAGACGAACCAATGTATGCTGGTTGTAACCATTAATGTAGATGGCCTCAGTTCAGCAATCAAAAGAAACACAGCGAGAGTGCATCAAGAAACAAGATCTATTGATATACTGTATACAAGAAAAACATTTAACTAGAAAGGAAATTCATAGACTGAAAATCAAAGGAGAGAAAACAATGGTTCCATGTGACAGGAAACCAGAAAAAAAGCAAGAGTAACTTGCCCATCAACCACAGAATGGGTAATAAAGATATGATATTTTCATGCAGTGGAAAGCTACCCAGCTATAAAGTAGAATGATCTCAAGGCTCTTGCAGGTAAATGGATGCTACTGAACATCATGTTCATGGGCAAAACAGTTTAAACTCATACACTTGAACCCCAGCATAAGAAACATAATTAATGGGATCCAAAAGCAAAATAGTTATTGTAAGAGTAATAGAGAAGGAAACACCTGGGAGGGAAAGATGGTAACTACTGTTAATTTCTTATTGTCTTGTCTTGAACTATTGTATCATTTTCATAATTTTGTTAACTTTTTTGTTAAGTTTTTTTTGTTTGTTTTATTCTGTCTTGTTTTGTTAGATTTTACGTTGTCTGATGGTATAAGCAGCTACTTTGAACATAATGATATGTATCATTTGATCAGGTTTTTGTTTGGTTTGGTTTTGGTTTTGGTACCAGGGATCGAACTGGCAACCTTGCACTTGCCAGGCAATAGAATGTACTATGGTAATCATGGGTCCTATTATATTGTTTTGAAATCTTACAATGCTTTCATTCATTTGTATAATTGGTTTTATTCTGTTGTGCTTTGATTTTATTATGTGTGAACACCTGTTTTGAAGAAAATGAGACATTTATGATAGCCATTGCTGATTTCCTGTCAGCTTGTTTTGAAATCCTATCATGCTTTTGTTCTTTTTTTTTCATTGGTTCTATCCTGCTATGGTTTATTTGATTTTATTATGTGTGATGGTGTGGACAACTTTTTTGAGGAAAATGAGATATTATAGTAGCCATTGTTCATTTCCTGTTATCTAGTTTTGAAGTCCTATAATGCTTTCATTCTTCTGAATGGTTTTATACTGTTGTGCTATGTTTGATATTATTGTGCGTGAAGCTATGCTCAACTATTTCAAAGAAAAGAGACATTATGGGAGCTACTGTTGATGTTGTCTTGTCCTACTGTGAAGTGCTGTGTTGTTTACATTGTTCTGTTCTGATTTGCTTTTGTTTTGGTTTTTTTCTCTTTAAAATAAAAAATTTTAAAGGAAATAGCAATTCAACAGCTGTAAGATTCTGCAAAGAAAAACAATATAAGAATGATAGATGTCAATGAAAAAGCAGAAGTCAACACAAATGACGTAAGACTATATGCAGAAGTAATAGCAGAAATTTCCCAAGCCTGGGAACAGAATTAACATAGAGATAAGTGAGGTTTCTAGAACTCCAGATAGCCATGACCAAAATAAATATATACCCAACATATAATAATCCAAATCTCAGAAAATCAGCACAAGAACAGAAGGCCAAAAGCTGTTAGAGAAAAGAAACAGATCACCTATAAAGGAAAGCCCACTAGAATCATGGCCCGCATATTAACACAAACCCTCAAGTCAAGAAGAGCTTGCAGTGAAGTATTTCAAGTAAAATAAAACAACTTTCAACCCATATTGATGTATCCTACAAAACTATCTTTCAAAATAAATAGAGAAATAAGATACGTCCATGACAAAGAACTGAAGAAATTCATGACTATCAAACCAGCCATAGAAAGAGTACTAAAAGATATTCTAGACAAAGATTAAAATAACCACAATTTTAAGAACAACAACAGGAAAAACCACCAGGCAGAGAAAGCAACTAAACAGAGGAGAAAAGCAGGGAACCAACATTAGGAAAATACCATGATAAAAATAAGTCAATACATATCAGTTATAACCATTAATGTAAATGGCCTCAATGTAACAGACTGGCAGAATGGATCAAGAAACAAGACCTAACAATATACTGTATACAAGAAACATATTTAATGCAAAAAGAAATTCACAAACTGAATGTCCAAAGTTGGAAAACAATACTCCACGCAACAGCAACCCAGGACTAGCTAGCTATTCTGTTTGCAGACAATATGAACTTCAAACCATGAATGATCAAAAGAGATAAGGTCACTACACACTTGTTAGGGGAAACTTTCAAGAGTAAGAAATAAGAATCATAAATATATTTGTACCTAATACAGGAGCATACAACTGTATAAAACATATATTAATAGACATAAAAAATCAAATAAGCAATATCACAATTGTAATGGGGGCCTTAATAACCTACTGGCACAAAGAGATGGATCAACTAGATAAAAAATCAGCAAAGAAATATCAGAACTCAACCAAACCTGTGAACAAATGACTTAATAAATGTTTACAGTGTTCCACCTAGCAACATTGGAAAGCACATTCTTCTTAGCTACACTGGGGACCTTCTCTAAAATAAACCATGTACTAGCCCATAGAACATGCTTAAGTAAACGCTAAAGAATTGAAATTATCCCATGCATATTTTTGACCGTAGTGCAATTAAATTGGAAATTAATGATAAAAGAAACCACAAAAACTCCATGAACACATGGAAATTAATTAATACTCTCCTGAACAACCAATGGGTCACAGAGGAAATTAAAGAACAAATTAACAACATTACAGTTAAATGAAATTCAGATACAACATACTGGAAACTGTGATATGCAATGAAAGCAGTCCTAAGAGGGAAATTTATAGTGGTGAATTCTAACATCAGGAAAACAGAACAAGCACAAACAAATAACCTAATATTGCACCTCAAGCTTCTAGAAAAAGAAGAGTAAATCAAGCCCAAAGCCCATACAAGGGAGGAAATTATAAACATCAGAGCAGAAATTAATGCAACTGAGACTAAGAAAACAATATGAAGAATTAATGAATCGAAGAGTTGGTTCTTTGAAGAAACAAATAAAATTGATAAACCCCTAGCCAACCTCATCAAAAAAAGGAAAAAACTCAAATTCATGCAATAGGAATGAAAAGGGTAAAATCACTAAAGAGCCTATGAAAATTCAGATTATCAATACCTACTTCAAAAATATTCACTTGCATAGAATAGAAAATGCAGAAGAAATGGACAGATTTCTAGATATGTATGAATTACCAAAGTTGAATCAAGAAGATATAAACATTCTAAGTAAGTAACCCAGTAGCAGTTAATGAAATTGAAAATGTAATTAAAAACTTACTAACAAAGAAAAGCCGAGGAGTGCTGAATTCTACAAGAAATTTAGAGAAGATTTAATGCCAATACTCTTCACACTCTTTAATAAAATTGAAAGGGAAGCAATATTCCCTAACTCATTCCTGGAGGCAAGTATTATTACCCTGATACTAAAACCAGAGAAAGACTCAACCAAAAAGGAGAACTACAGACAAGACCTCCTAATAAATATAGATGTCAAAATACTCAGATACTAGCAAACAGAATACAGCAAATCGTCCATAAAATTATACACCATGACTAAGTGGGATTCGTCCTAGGGATGCAGGGATACTTCAACATATTGTAAATCAATAAATGTAATATACCATATCAACAGAGCCAAAGGCAAAAATTACATAATCATCTAAATGGGTTCAGAAAAAGCTTTTGATAAAGTCAAAAATTATTCATGATTTCCCTACAGAAAATTAAAATAATAGACGATCTACTTTAATCTAATAAAAACTATCTATGACAGACAAACAGCTTATATCATACCAAATGGACAAAAACTGAAAGGTTTCACTCTAAAACCAGAAATGACATGGATATTCACTATTACCACACCTATTCAATTTAGTTCTGGAAACATTATCCAAAGCAATTAGACAAGAGAAAAATAAAAGGAATAAGGAGAGGCAGGGAAGAAGTTAAATTATAATTATTCACAGATGACATGGTATTCTACATGGAAGTCCTCAAAAACTCCACCAAAAGATTTCTAGATTTAATAACTAAATTGAGTAGCAAACCTGGATACAAAGTCAACACTCAAAAATCAATACCATTCCTGTACACAAACATCAAACTCACTTAGAGAGAAATTAGGGAAACCACACCCTCACAATAGCATACAAAAAATGAAGTACTTAGGAATCAATCTAACAAAAGAAGTAAAAGATCTACATATTGAAAATTACAGTATTCTGAAAAAGGAGATCAAAGAGTGTCAGAAATGAAAGGATATCTCTTGCTCTTGGTGGTGTTCCAACATAAGGAACATATCCACACTCCTGAAACTACAGATTTAATGTGACCACAATCAAAATACCATTAGCATACCCTCACATAACTATAAAAACATTCCTAAAATTCATATGGAACCAGAAGAGACTTGGAATAGCAAAGGCAATCCTGGGCAAACAAAGGCAAGGCAGGAGCCATCACAATCCCTGATGTGAAATTATACTACAAAACTACTGTGGTAGAATCAGCATGGTATTGGGAAAAAAAAGGCCTAAGAATTAGTGGAACAAATTAGAAGATGCAAATACACTACAAAAATACTCAGCCATCTTACCTTTGACAAATAGGCCAAACACATTCACCAGAAGAAAGCTTCTTTAATTAAATGTGCTGGAAAACCTGGCCATCTTATGCAAAGACTAAAACTATACCATGTCTATGACCATGCACTAAACTAAAATCAAAATGGATCAAAGATCTAAATATTAAAACAGAAACACTAAATCTACTGTAAGAGAAAGTAGGAAGAAATCTTGAAAACATACATGAAGGCAGAGAGTTCCTGAACAAAACCCAAACTGCACAGGAAATACTTAAAAGAATCAGCAAGTGAGATTTCATCTTATTACAATGATTTTGCACATCAAAATAAAGCACCAAACAGTGAAAAGAGAACCCACAGAGTGAGAAAAAATTTTAGCCAAATATTACTCAGACACAGGACTTCTATGTAAAACATATAAAGAATTGAAAAAATTCAAAATTTTCCAAGTTCAAAGACTCAATCCAAAAATGGATATCTGAGATGAATACACAGCTCTTGGATAAAGGAATATAACCGGCAAATAAATATAGGAAAAAATGTTCAATACCATTAATCATATTCAAGAGATGCAAATTAAAACAACACTGAGTTTCACCTCCCCACAGAAAGAATGGCTATCATCAAGAAATCAACTAATCACAAATGCTGGAGGGGCTGTGGGGAAATACGAACACTTCTGCACTATTGGTGGAAGTGTAGACTGGTGCAACCACTATGGAAATCAGTATGGAGATTCCTCAAAAAGGACTAAAAGTCCCAATTCAACTCAGCTCCTCTATTAGGTATCTTCCCAGAAGAATTTAAAACATACCACAGTAATATATGTGCACTCATATGTGTAGCAGCACTATTTGTAACAGCTAAATCTTGGAAACAACCTAAATGCCCAAAAACCAAAGAATGAGGGAAAAATTGGTATTTTTATACAGTGGAGTACTACTCAGCCATAAAGAAGGATAAACTGGAGACTTTTATAGGTAAATGGATGCAACTTAAGACCATACTCATAAGTGAAATAAGTCAGACTCACATGTATAAGCATCATATTGTCTCCCTGGTAAAAGTAATTGAAAGTAAATAAGTTCTAAATGTACAATATATATTGTGAAACAGGAAGAACCTTTGTTTAAAAGGAAGAAGAAACTAGGATGGGGGAAGAGGGAAAGGAACAAAGAGAAAAAAGAGAAAACGTAAGTTAGCTATACTATTAGTGTCTTTTAATTCATTAAAAAGGAGGGATCGTGTTAACATCAATTGGAGAATTTTTTATGCCTGTATCTTGTATTCTTTTTTTTTTTTTTTTAATCAGTACCGGGGAACGAACTCACAACCGCCTGCTTGCAAGGCAGGTGCTTATGCCACTGAGCTAAATCCTCAGCCCTTGTATCTTGTATTCTGAGTAACTACTTTATTTTGTGGTTTTGGTTTTTTTGGGGGGGGGTTGTCTTTTTCTTTTTTTATCGGTACTGGGGATCAAACTCATGACCACACACTTACAAGGCAGGCGCTTATGCCGCTTAGCTAAATCCCCGGCCCCCATGAGTAACTACTTTGAAGATGACAATATGCAATATATTAACTCTTGTTATTCTATTATTGTGATGAAATTGTTTTACTTTTTTTCCATAAAATTTTTTTAAATGTTGTTTACTCTTGATTTCAAATTTTCTCCCATAAAACTTTATGTTATCTGTTAATATTCTATTCAAACATTATGTTATCTGCTAACATTCTATTCAAACTTTATGTCAATCATGGGTAAAGAATAACAGTTCTCTGGTCATACTTTATATTTCCAAGTGCTTGCTATCCAGATAAGATTATGATAGTTAAACCTACCACATCCACTTAATATTGGTGTAACTAACCTCAGTTCCACAACTGAAATTTAGTGACCAAAGCTAAAACAGATAAGTGGGCTAACAGAACACTCAATATTTTGGTCCTGGTCCTCAAGCTCTACGAGGACTCATGACAAGAGGTAACCTCGCTAAAAGATCCTATAATTATGGTGACTCAGCTAATCTCCTAAGCAGGGAAATTATTCACATCCCAGAGGACAGGAGTCAACCAATGTATATTGTACTAAAAGGAAATTCACCAAAGTATGAAACATCTCCCATGCTTGCAATAGAAGCCTTACAATGAAGCTATCCTGGCAGGTGACACTGACCATGAAGAGGCTCTGCACATGGTCTCAAAAGTAACTTCTGGGAGCCTTAACTAACTTTCTTGTATATAACAAGACATTAACACAAGTCTCACTTTAACTTGGGCTTAAACATCTTGCACAAATTATAAGCAATAAGATAGGTAAACATTACTGAAAATTTTGGCTAGTCAAAGGGGCCTCCAATTACTACACTGGCCCCTGCTGGCATTCTGCAGCTATACCTGTAGCGTACCACTATTATGGCTCATTGGGGCCAAAAAGCCACAGTGACACCTATGAATGCTCAACACAACTCTTCTAATTTCTTAACTAAAATTGTCCTTCAAAGCACTGAAACTTCTATCTTTTTATGGCTAAGCTGGAAAAACTTGTGTGCTTATAAATAAAGCATGTTGCCTTTAGACAAATAATTCACATTAAAGAAAAAAATATTAAACCAAAAAAGTCAGATTTATAACCTCCTGACTGCCCAAAAAGGAGAGGCTACATTCCTAAGAGGAACAATGTTTGTATGCCAACTAGTGTTAAATAGTGAGAGATGCAACATGAAAACAAACTTATTTGCCTGTAAGATTCACCAAAAACTATAAATCATGAGGATCTTGGTCAGGGATCTGAAATTGGGCATCCTGATTACTTTCCTCAGCAAGGCCAATTGCTAATGTTTCTCGTATCTCTATTATTCAGACCATGAATACTTAGTCTGCTGGTCAAATTTGTTTCCTTTCACGTGACAGCTTTAAAGCTACAGATGGTGGTGTAGGCAGATTTACCAACAGATACACCTCCTGATTTCTACTCAGGACTCTCACATAGACCACACAGTGGTATCTGTACCGCTGCCCTGCTAGAACCCCCTCTCAGCAAAGAAGCATCTAGGGGGCTGGGGATTTAGCTCAGCAGCATAAACGCCTGCCTTGCAAGCAGGCAGTCGCGAGTTCGATCCCCAGTACTAATAAAAAGGAAAAAAAGACCAAAAAAAAAAAAAAACAAAGAAGCATCTAGAACTTCCATGCCCCTATACCCATCACAGCAGTTACAGTCACCACTGTGGGGAGTGAGGATATATAAAAGAGATAAAGGGAACAAAGGGCAAGACTCTGAGTAAAATGCAGGCCAAAACCTGGATAAACTGAGATAAGCCTCAGGAAATTATAGTGCAAGAGACAAAGATCTGATTGCAGAGCAAAGGACAAAGGACTAATAAAATTTGCTGACCACAAGAAGCTGGCAAAAAGGGGCAATTACAAACTTGCATTTTCACACACTCATCTTCCCCTTTTAAGCACCAAAAGCCTCATATAAACTCCTAGATTGAGGTGCTTCCTTGGCATCTTCCTTTGGAGCCCCCTAAACTACTAAGGGTGTGTCTTTGTTCTTTCTAATTAACAACACCCAGTTCCCTGCCACGCAGCTGTCGTGTTGGCTTCATTCTTCCATGCCCCTCAGGACAGAGCCCAGAGAGCAAAAACTGGTTCCACCAGGAAGTTGGTTATGCGGGACTTGAAGATGTGAAACAAACACAGTGAACTTCTCTAGTTAGCTAATGAGGAAACAGACTCTGACCTCATCTCCACAGCACTCCTGCACTTATTTCTTGTGGAAAACATTCGTTGCCCCGTGGTCTCACTCCTTTCTGTACTGTAGGCTAGAAAGTTCTTGTTAGTTTTCTGAGGCAGAAACCTTTAATACACAGGTGTGATCTCTAGCCTGTCTGCAGAGCATCCCAGGACATCCCACCAACCTGAGTTCTTCCAGACCTACAGTTCCTGCACATGAGGTGCAGCCTTAGTCTGCATATCCCCTAGTAAGACTGCAGCTCCAGCCCTGGCTAAGTGCTCTGAGTGACAGGCAGAAACCGCAGTGAGATCAGCCTCCCACTAGCCCCCTGTATGGGGGAGGGGGACAGGAAGGGAGAGACTAGAGTTGGGGTGTGCCCTACCCACCCAGACCTCACTCCTGGAGACCACCTCTACCAGTCCCACCTATATGCTGGTGTAAATCCTCCAATGCTCCGGTATTATGAGGCTGTGCTCTTCAAGCCGCATCTGAGAAGCCTGAGTACCTTGACCCAGAAGCAGAAGAATTTGGACCCCGGAGGCCTGTGGCTTTTCTCCTCCTGGAGGGTTCAATTCTGTTTCCAAAACCTAATGGAAAGAGTAGCCTTTTCTAGGGACACCTTCCCTCTGAATGTAATGGAAACTGCTGTGAAATCCATATTCCCAGACAATTTTTTTTCCTTTTTCCTTTGTCTTTTTTTTTTTCAGTGCCAGTAATCAAACTTAGGGCCTCACACTTGCCAGGCAGGCACTGTGCTGCTGAGCCATATCCCTGGTCTGCTCCTTTGTCATTTTCTGTTGTTATTGTTGATGTTCATGTTGTGGCACTGAACCCATATCCTCACAGACAATTTTTCAGTTAATCTAAAATGTCTGTCTGCCTGCTGGTAGATAATAAATATTACCTGGGAATTTCCAAATGAATGTATACTCCATTTATTTCATCTGCATGTAGTAGATTAAGCTTGTGAACTGCGTTATTCAAATCCTCTTTATGCTTATTTACTCTTCCTGATCTGCCTGTTGCCTATCTTTTGAAAGAAGTGCTTTGAAGTTTCTATAATGAGTATAGAGCATCTGTCATTTGTGTGTTTTGTTTTTGTTTTGTTGTTTGTTTCCTGTATATGCAACAGGCTTCAAACTCTTCAGCCTCTTGTCTCAGCCTCCCAAGTGCTAGGACTAAAGCTATGTATCATCACACCTGGTTTTGCTTCCTGTATTTGAGTTCTATTTTTTTTAAGCTATATAATTAGATAGTTCATTGAATGACATAAAATTGTAGTTATCAGTGTATAATCAGTTCCTAATTATAACATGTGAAGGGTTATGACTGTTTTGCTTTCTTACCAAATTTAATAACTCTCTGCTCTTGTAAATCCTTATTTGTCTTGAATTCTGGTTTAACTGATATTATTTTCCCATTGGCTCACTTTTTTTTAATGGTTAACTGGCACTATTCTTTCTTCAAACTGACTTAAATAGACTGATAAAATCCTGTATTGACAGATGTCTAAAAGGACCCTTCCAGACACTAAAGGTGTCTACGACCACACTAACCTCAATGCATCCAATCTCGTCAGATACTACTGGTAAGATTGTAAATTGTTTCACCTTGTTGGAATTTAGGTTAAATTTTAATTGTAATTTATTAAATTATGTAATTGTTAAATTACAGAGGTGAAATACAGATGCCCTTTGATGTAGAAATTCTACTTCTAAGTGTCTTATAAAACCATATACAGCTCTCAACAAAAATATATATAATTTTCATTATTATATTGTGATCATGAAAAATTTTCATACCGTATTATCCACATTTTCTAGTTTCTAGGTTGATGCTCTCACCTCTTTCCCTCCTCTTCCACCCAGTCAGCTGCAGCCCTAGTTGGCCAAGCAGTTGTGAAGACTATCAGTGCAAAGAGTGGGTCCTTCCTAGTATGCTGTGTTATCACTCATGATATTCAGTAGATTACTATATTTAATACATCTTGACTTACAGTATTCTCAATTTATGATGAATTTTTGGGGGGTAGAGCCCCACCAAAATGGTGCAGCATCTTTACCACTTTGGACAAAGAATAGTAAACTGTGAAAATAGGACCACACAAAGAGACATAGGGCAGGTAGTTGAGTGAAGAAGAAACTAGGAAGATAACAGTCAGTTTAATAAGGTATATTTGTGTGGAATTCCCACTCTGACTTCTTGTCCTCAGTGAAAGTGTCACTTTTCCTCCAGCACAGGGAGAACACCTCTCAGGTGGAGTTTTCCTCTCTTCTAATCAGGAACAAAACACTCAGGGTCAAAGAAACATTTTTGTACCTGCTATTTTAAAAAGTGTTTTCAGATCCGATGAATCCTCATCACAAAGTGGCATATTTTGGGCCATGTACTAAAATTTTTTTTAACATATTTGGAGTTCAGGAGAAAAGAGAATGTAGAAAAAATCTTACCTATCTCAGCATTTTCTAAAATTGAGTCAAACATGTGTATTTGATACTTGCAAAGCATGACAAATCTCAAGCAAGCTAAGTAAAAACAAACTTCCACCTAGATACACCATAGTAAAAGCACATAACACAAAGGACAGGTATCTAAGAGGCATCCAGAGACAAGGATTCCTTGCATCACTTTCCTGCTGATAAGCCTGCCATCACTTGGTAACTCTCAGATTTCCATCCAATGCCCATGGTCTTACTTTCAAGAAAACAAGAACAGAAAGAAACTAATGGATAGAAATGTCTAGTCTCACTCTCAGTGATATATCTGGAATGACTAAACTACTTTCAATATTTTATTTTAAAAGGGTATTGCATAATGGAAATTGAATAATGTTTATCCAACACTGTCCATGAAGCAACAGGAAGGTTGTGGTAGATTTGCAGTACAGGGTATTGGAAATGCTCTGTCTTGGTAACAGTTTTTTCTGGAGACATTTGTTCCTTCCTTTTATTGCAACACTAATCAAGAAGAATAAATCAATGCCACTCTGTTAGTGTTTTCAACCTTCTGATTTCATCCTCAAAGAAATTTCTTTCATATACCTGTGAAATAAAATCACACTCTACAAAGGAGGTGTAGTGTCTGGAATTCTGACACTTGCATTATATGACATCTGAGCACCGCTTCTCAGGACAGCTTTCAGAATCACTTGACTTCAGGGGAAGGAGAGTTGAGAGGACACACCACCATGGATCTTGGAGAAATAGTTGATTCTCCTTGTGAATTTCGCTCTTGGCATTTTATGATCCAGTAAGTGAGAATAAGAAATAATTTGGTTTCATTTTATTACAAAAAGGCAGTAAGAATATGTTTATTTAGAAAAAAATCCATTAGACTCATTATAAAAAGTGAAAATCCTGCCACATAAAAATACATGACCAAAGGTCACCTCTGAATGGCTCTATTCAAATGAGAATTCTCCATCCCATTTTTTTTTTCAGTAGAAGCCTTTTCTTCTCCCACCCCACCTTCCATCTCCTACCCCATAATACATGATACATGCAAGTGCTCCACCATAAGCTACACTCCCAGATGTACAAGAATTTTCTGCTGGGCTCCCTCAGAAGTACTTCATAATGACAAAGAGGCCTTTCCTGATCTCTAAACAGCTAAGCACAGATAAAGCAACAGAATCCTAACAAGCTAAGCAGAAAGTCGAAGAAATGGCCTGACCTCGAACCAATGATTTTTGAGTTGTTCAAGCCAGTGTGGAAACTTCATGAGGATCAAGACAACCCAGAAGGAGAGAGATGTGCAAGTTACTGCCTGTTTTACACTTCCCCAGATGTACTCCAAAGTGACTGCACCTAACTCCACACAGGTGAAAGTTCTCATGAGGAAGGAGCCTGTATTGTTCTTAACATGATACTTCCACTTTGTCTTATTTTTTAAAGTGCAGCTCTTGAAGAATTTTCTTTTAAAATCACCTAAAGGAAGAAAAATGAGTGAATTTAATCTGAACCGAGAATTGCAACATTCCATAGTGAACAGCCAGGTCTGCAAACTCCACAAGACCCTTGCCACATGGTGGTGCTGCCCCAAACGTCTGATTTCAGAGGCCGCAAGAGGGATGCTCCTGCTTTTTTCTGATGTTCTGTCCTCACTGTGGGCTCACCAGCACATGAAAGCAATTCTGTAAATGTCCTTGGCCTTCAGAATTTGTCTTTTGATACTACAAATGGTGCTGGGCCTCAGTATGGGGACATACAAGTCTTCCAGATAGTAACTCCTCCAGCACAGGAGGAATAACAGCCTGCCTGATAGCAGAGCTTATTAAGGGGTAAAAGGCACTGGAAGACTCTAGTTTCATACAAAAAATTCAAAATAAAATGCTCCCTAATGATGATGATCTTATGCCAAACACTTGTCAGAATATATATGCATATACATTTTAAGGAGGCTATTGTCTTTTGTGAGAAACACCAGCACACCCAACCCCACAGACTGGCCAAACAACAGTTCTGGCCAGTCTTTCACACCACAGGCAAATCTTCTGCTTACTTACTTCAGCTCAGGTTTCTGATCCTAGTCATATACTTGTCTGGGGTGGCTGCACTCATTACTGTGGTGTAAACTGTAATCCTGAAAACAAGAGAAAATTTTTTATATGTATGCAAAATTCTCCCTAATATTCCAAAAGAAGGCAGAAGTGTCAAGGCCATCCTGAACACCTGGGTTCTAGGACAAGAATACAGAGGCCCATGACATGGATTTCAGTGTGTGCATCACAAAGTCAAAGTGTACTTTAACATCACTGTAGAGGCCAATTTGCAATTTCAGATGCTCAGATTCCTCACAGCTCTGTGTAGCCATAACAGTCAGCCTGGTTCTCAGCCTGGCTCCATCCTGGCCCACCAGGGACCTTCATCCTTTAGTCCCTTGTCAGGACAGGATATCCACAGTGGCTGCCACCACCATCGAGAGACCACGCAAAGAAGGGACTGTGTTCAGGCTGAGGGTCCCAGGTCCTGAATCCTTGGGCCACACTCTCTATGGGCCTGGTTGTGTCTCCTTATCCGGAAGAGGAGCTAGAGGAAGGCTGGAAGCTCAGATACCCCTGCCCAGGTCCAAAGAGGGCAAGTGCAATGTCACTTGTTCCATGCTCTCATTGCAAGAGACCCAAGCAACCTGAGCACATGTGTACACACACACTCTGGCTGGCCTGTACCCTGGCTCCTCTCCTCCTGTACTAGGAATGGAAGGAGGGACGCTGCAGCACCAGGAGCTGTGGAACTGAGAACAGAGTTGGCTGAAACAACACTGTGAGCAGCAGGCGGCTCATCCAACCCGTACAAAGAAAGGGTCCCTAGCTAGGACTATGGGACTTCATCCACAGCACTTTTCTGTTCTTAGATTTCCTCTGCTGAAGGCCACAGGACAAAGCTCCTGCAGGAGAATGTGAGTTTGAAATCTGTCACTAGGGGGCAGTGTAACACTGAGCTCTTGTGCCCAGAATTAGCCCCGTCACTTATAGCCACACACTTGGGTGCATCATCACCAGGAAGGCCTAAGTGTCAGGGGTGTGTATAGGCTTGCTCTGTGGTCATTGCCATTTAAATGCCATTCCTTTTGGGTTTTCAGTCATACAGCAAAGAAAAATGCTTCTCAGTAAACTGTCTTAACCTCTAAGGATTATACTTTGCAAAATGTTTCAGAAGCTACTGAAATATCCATAGCCTTTCATTCAGTAATCCTACCTCTGGGAATTCAGTGAATGAAAGACAATCTTATCTTGAAGTGATGTTGTACAAATATGTTTATTGCAGAATAGTCTTTTCATTTGGTTTGGGGTTTTGTTTAGTTTTTTTTTTGTTGTGTTGTTTCTGGGGGTTTTTGGTTTTTGCAGTGCTAGAATTGAACTTACGGCATCAGGCACACATGCGAAGCAAGACTGTAGCACTGAGTAACACTCCAGCCTCTAGCTCAGGGTTGAAGGGAGGAAAAGCTAACCTAACCAGTGGAGAATACTTAAATAAAATGTGTCTAGTGTCATTATGGAGCCATTTAAGATTAGGAGGCTAGTCAAAACACAGAAAATATAATTACTTCATTATAAAACAAGTATTTATGAAATATAGCCATCACTCATGTAACTATAAACTATCAGAGCCCAAAAATAGCATTTTAACATCTACTTTTAAAATAATTATAAGGGCAAAATAGTGCCCCGGTGAAGGTTAGCGCCAGATGTGTGTTGGCACTGCTGGCTCCTAGAGGCCCAAGAAAAGCAATTGTTAGAGAAGTCTGTGGGCCACTTGAAAGCTTAAAATCAGCCATAGTGGGAGTATAGGTCGAGCATGGCTAATCCAAAAATCCAAACTATAAACAACTCCAAAACTCAAAACTTTTGAGTATCATGTTGGCACTACAATTGTTTTGAATTTAAGACCACTTCAGATCTTTGGAATTAGAGATGTTCAACTCTAGTAAACACTATGCAGATATTCCAAAAATGAAAAAACTCTGGAATCTTAAAAACTTCTGGTCCCAATCATGCTGGATATGGAATACACAACTTATATTTTACAATACGGAAATCCAAAAATACGTATCACAGAGGGTTTTCCTTCTTTCCCAAAGACCTAGCTTATTACAGAACACTGGGAATGATTTATTATTCAAATAGCCCATTTGTTCTTAGAATATTCATTTTTTAAATGAGACTTCTAAAACTATCTATTTTCTTAAGAGTTTTGAAGTAAGTATATCATGATTATATTTTTAAATTTTTACAGAAGGATCGAAAGTACAGGTCCAATAAGAACCTGTCTCCACAATAGCGGAGAGGGTTGGGTATGTAGCTCTGTGTCAGCACCTTGGGCCTAATTCCCAGTACTGCATATGAGAGCTGGGTGGGGTGTTAACAATAACCTGTCTGTAAAAAAAAATAGCATGGGGAGGGGGAAATCCTTGGGAAGCTAATGGAGAAAGGTGTTAAAAGATCAGTGCTGACAGAATTCATGAAGAGGCTTGCTATGATTTGTGTCTAGATGTCCTCCCAAAGCCTCATGCAGTCATAGGGGCAGGCTTCTAGAGTTTGTGATTGATTCATGGTCCACTGCTGGGATTATGGGTATGAGTGAGCCAGCCAAGTGTGGATTGAAACCTCTACAAACATCTAAATAAACCTTTCCTTCCTTAACTTTGGGTGTTGGGAATTTTGTCTCAGCAGTGAGAGAAAAGTAACCAAGACAAGGTTCATCACCAGTGCAATACTGATGTAGCTTATTACTGCCCTCCCAGTTCTGATCACTGTCCTCTTGACTTTTGACCCTTGGTTTCGTTCAAGAATTTCTCACCTGATGTGTGATTTGCATGTATCTCCTCCGCACCACAGTCCACATTTGACTGTTCATTTCACAAAAGCAGAAAATACTGTTTGATCACAGGCAACCCATGGCTCTACAACACCTGGTCACAGCAGCCCTCATAACTGGTGAGCCAGAGTGTGTGAGCAATGTCACCATTCTGTGGTGACAACTGAACAGATGTGCTTAACGTGTGACTTACTTGTTACAAACTGGAACAACTGATAAAACCTGCATAGGAAAAATTATATTACAAGAATATTAAAAGGTATGAAATACATAGGAAGAATATAACTACTTAACAGTTTAGTATGTCTTGGGGTAACCCACTTTTTAATCTTTGGTTTTAGTGCACACATAAATGTGTGTGAGGGAGAGGGCACCTGGGATAGAACCCAGGGCCTTTGTATTGAGCTACATTCCCAGCCTTTTTTTTAAATTCTGAGACAAGGTCTCACTAAATGCCAAGACTGGGCTCAAATTTTCATTTCTCCTGCCTCAGCTTCCCATAATGCCAGGATTTTGAGAAAGCCTGGCTCAGGCTGGTTTTGAACTTTCTATAGCTCAGACCAGCTTTGAATTCAATCCTCCTGTCCCAGTTTTCTGAATGCTAGGCTTATAGACAGGCATCACCACTCCCAACTGTTCTTCTTTATTTTTAATTAACAATGGGCATATATCCAACTATGCCTATTTCTTTTTAACATGAATAAAAACTTACATAGGGATAGGTAAGGATGCATAAATCCTTCTATACAAAAACAAGTTCAGAAAATATTGTGGCTTTTAAAAAAATATTTTCAATTACATAGAACTTTTTACTCTAACATTTTCATCCTCCACTCTTCTTTGACTTAAGAGAATTTTTTTCATCAGTATTAACTAAGACACAAGTATCCTGGAGAAGTTTGACATTACAACACAACTCACCTGGAACAGTGCCTCCAGACTGAGGTTTGCCTGCCCTGTGGCATTTAGAGCTTTGATGGCAGGTGTTCTGTGGGAACAACAGTCAAAGGTCACAAGGCACTTCTGAATCTCCTTAGCTGCCATGTGAGATATACAATGCACATTTTCTTATTACCTCCCCAGAAAAGTCTCTGGCTCCCAACCATGTCCTATCTCAGCTAGGACCACCCCAGTGGGATTCACTGGACTGTCAGTCTGGCTCTGTGTGCTCCCAAAGGCAAGAACATTTACTGTGGAATCAGTCATTGCCACCAAACCCAGGAGCAAAAGCCAAGTGAGGTACACATTCACTTCCTCTTCAGGCACACACTAGCTATCAGGATTTTCACAACTAGAAAGGAAAATGAAAGTACTGGACTAGTTTGTTTAAGGGAAATATTTCACTTTGAAAAAAGTCTTACATAGAAGCCTCTGAATCTGGCCCTCTCCTTTCATGTTGCAGGTGGGTGAGCAGAGACCACGGTGAGTCACAATGGGCTGGTGGGGACACCCACAGGGCTAACCTGATCATTCCAACTCCTCCAGCCTCTCTACACCCTCCTCCACCCAATAGGCTCTCCTCCCCAATAGTCCAGACACTGCCAAGGGGGCCAGGGACCTTTATGGAAGGGGACAGCACCTGCAGGTCTCTCTAGTCCCTGATCATAAGAAACCAGAAAGCATACAGAAGTCTACCTTCGGTCATCTGACTTAGGCACTGGCTTCCAGTGGTCATAATTTGTCTCAACTCGGAACCACCTGCAACAGAGCACATCATCTTGTCTTAGCCAAGGTCATTTAGGACATAATTACTGAAGAAATATATTCGTTTCATCTAATTAACAAAAGATGCTTTGTAAAAAATCACCAGAGCCTTCAGTTCTACTCACGCTCCATTTAAGGGATCTAGAGGCCAAATGTCTGCTGGACCACCTCTGTTCCTGGTGACGACCACTCCTTCTCCAGGGGCTGTGCCACCGACAATGTAATAAACATCAGCAATAAGGGGCGTCTTGGCCAATTTATAAACAGACGCTTCAAAGTCTTCTGACTCACTCAGGGTCTAAACAGAAAGACAAGCATTGGCAACAACATTTGAGGGAAAGGTACACAACTGACAGACACATGGTCCAAAGCATTCTCTGCTGATATCTGAAGACCTCGCTCTGACTTACTCTTGTCACCAGGGCTCCTAAGAGGGAAGAAACCTCAGTTACTATTGGAGAGCTAACAGTGGTGGCACTTTGCAAGAAAGGACTGCGTGTCAACAAGTCCTAGACCAGGCCCGCCAAACACAGTCAAGAGCTTTCAAGGAGATCATGACACATGGCACTCCCATGGATCTCCACTCATTTGTTCTTTCCACAGGAACAGGGATTCTTGTACAAATTCCTCCAGTGTATGCAGTCAGCACCAGAATGGGGCAAGAGCAGTATGACTGAATTTGTTCTCCCCAAATGTTCAAGAAAGACAGAAAAGTCAACAAACAATGGTAAAACCATGCAAGAACTGTTAGGACTGGAAATGGAAGTAACAGCTGGGAACCATGCTCACCAGTGTAAACATGTGCCAAAAGGGACACACTGAAGTCAGATTGTGCAAGCGGCAGTCACGGAAGAAGAATGGGGGGAGGGGGTGGCAGTGAGTTTTGCCCTATTGGACTCTGGCAGCAAAGGCATGGGATAAAAGATCATGTGTGACATTGCTGTGAAGAGCCTCACGGTGTTCTCACATCCCCAAGGATCCTTAGAGTCAGCCAAGGGCTGGCAGCATGGACAGTTAGGGAATCACTTTCAAATGCCTCAGCTTCCTGTGTGCTCTCTGTCTGAGCTGATCTGCTCAAGGGCACTGTGCTGCAGAGGATCAGCCCTTCCTTCCTGCACCTTCACAGCCATCCTCCCACCACACTTGGAGTGATGGACTTTTGTGCTCTCCTGTCTTGAGTACTGCCAAAGCTCAAACAAACAAAAGAACAAATCAAAATATCAGGATCCGCAAAGACTCCATCCTTCAGATTCATAAGTGCACAGCGGGGCTGTGTAACCTTTCCCTGCCTTCATCACAGCTCTGTTGGGGGAGGTGTTTTCATTTGAGTTGCTTTCTTCTGAACTCAGCAGGACGATACAGGGAGGTAAGACAAGCGATGGGATATTTGATTATGATGACTCATCACTGCCCAACTATCACTAAGGACTGAGTCTCACAGAGGCAAAGTTGGGGAAGGCAAGTGCCTGAACTGTCTGAGGAAACAAAGAGAGAATGAGGAGTGACTGCTAACAAGCAAGGGGTTTCTTTTGGAGGAATGAAAATGTTCTAAAATTGTGGTGTAGCCTGTCACCTCTGTGAATATATTAAAAGTCAGTGAATTGTAGATGCTAAGGAGGTGAGTTATGCAGTATGTGAATTACACCTCAGCTACATATCTCCTTATGGTCCATAATTCCATTCTTAGGTACTTACCCAGCTGAAATGAAATGGACATGGAGAGTCACAAAAAGACTTGTACTAGAATTTTCACCTTATAATTCTAGCTCCAAACTGCAAACAACCTTGTATTCATCAATAGGAAAATGATAAATCGTGGCATATCCATAGATCTGAATATTCCTCAGAAATAGAAATGAACTACTGATATGACTGATGTGATGGGCCTGAAACACATTAGGTCAGGTGGGAGGAAGAAACTGGATTCTTAAGATTTCAATCATATGAATCTGAGAACAGGCAAATCTTGTCTGTGGTGATAGAGGACATCGAAGAGCAGGTAGGTGGGGCAGAGTGTGGGCAGGAGTGGAAGGAGCACGAGGTAGGGACTGATTTTAAACAGCGCTAGAGAAATTTCCATGCTACGTGGAAGACAAAGTCAGGGAGCAAATACTCACGGTGCGGATGAGCCAGCTGACAGGAGAGTGTCCCTGGAAAAGGGCGGCGATCATATTCTCCCACCACCAGCCTTTGTCTGCTGAATTGAGGAAGAACAGTAAGCTTGTCACCTAAACTTTTTTCTTCTTAAGCATTTTTTATTCCCCTGAGGAGAAAGGCTGGTTGATGGAGGGTGATATACTACTATTTAGTTTTTAAAGGATAAGCCTAAATTTCATGGCAACCATCGAAACATCACACATATGTATGCACAGGTGTGAGTACATACACATAATACAATAAATAGGTATTCCTTTAGCAAGCAAAATACACTTGATGAAATTTTCACTCTTTTGTACACTGATACAATGATTATCATGCTAAAATGGTTCTATTTAAAATTAAATTATGTATCTTCCAAGATAAATAGTTCAATAAATATTAGGAAGAATGTAGAGAGCTAATATCTTTATAATTTATTTATACCCTTAAGAACTTTAAGTTTGATTTGTGCTCACATTTTTGGTTGTTGTCTTCTTTTTTAACTTACTTTGGATTCACATTTTTTTTTTTTTTTTTTGTCTTTTTCCTTTTTATCGGTACCGGGGATCAAACTCACGACTGCCTGCTTGAAAGGCAGGCACTTATGCCACTGAGCTAAATCCCCAGCCCCCAGATTCACATTTTTTTCAAACTACAAATTATCAGTCATTCCTCAAATTACTTTTAAAAGTTTCTGTAGAGGATTTTCATATAAGAGATAAGCAGTGGTAATAAGAGGAAAAAATACACGTCAGACTTTATTAAAAGTTTAATGATTCTTTGCAGTAAAATCAGTATCAAAGGAATGAAAGAAAATGTTTGCAAGCTATGTCTAATGAATAATTGGAATCTAAAATACAGAACTCCTAAAACTCAACCTCAAAAACAAAATTCAAAAATGGGCAAAGGACTTGAACAAATATTTCTCCTAAGAATATATACAAATGGTCAATGACTGCAAGAAAAGATACCCAACATCACTAATCATTAGAAAAATACAAATGAGGCATCACCTCATCCCCACTGGTTATTATTTTTTTAAAAATGTGTTGACAAAGATGTGGGAAAATAAGAACACTTACACACATTGAGGGGATAGAAAATGGTATAGTCACGTTCAAGAACAGTATGGTATAGTACCTTGAAAATTAAAAATAGGATTATCCAGTGACCTAGCAATTTCACTATTTATCTATATTCCCCAAAGAATAGAAGGCAGAGTTTTGAGTAGACCTCTGTACACCCACATTTATAGCAGCATTATTCACAATAGCTAAAACAAGCAAGCAATCCAAATAGCTGTCAAATGGAAAAGCAAAATGTGCTTTATACATACAATGGAACATAATTCAGCCTTGAAAGAAATTCTGACACACATTATAACATCAGGGAATCTTGAGGACAGTATGCTAAGTGAAATAAGCCAGTCCCTAAATAAATACTGCATGAGTCCCTTCATTTTAGGTAGTTAGGAGTAAAAGTCAAAGATACAGACAATAGAAAGCTGGTCCCAGGGATGAAAGGAAGGCAAAATGGGGAATTGTTTCAGGGGTACAGAGCTGTTTCTGTTTTGCAAGATGAAAAGAGTTACAGAGATGGGTGGTGATACTGGATATAAAACATTACTAGTGTATTTAGTACCATTGAAGAGTACATTCAAAAATGGTTAAGATGGTAAACTTTATGTCACCATGTATTTTACTATAAAAACAAGCTTAAATTGGAAAAAATAAGCATTGAGCATCTATATGCATTGGGTCATATCCTTGGGTTTAACAGTAAACAAGAAAAAGTAGCATAACTTGTTTTTTTGTTTGTTTGGTTTTTGTTTTTGTTTTTGTTTTTGTTTTTGTTTTTGTTTTTTTGTACTAGGAATTGAACTTGGGACCTCGTGCCTGCCAGGCAGGCACTTGTGCTGCTGAGTTATATCCCCAGCCCTAGTACAGTATTAAATAAGCAATGTTTTGGTAACTTTAGTAAAGAAAGTAAAATCTGATAACTGAGAGTGACTAAGGAAGTGTCCTTTTGTGAACAGCATTTACAAGCCTCTTGGGGCTGTCAACACTGAGCTACAATGGGAGAGCATCCAGATGGGAGGCACGGGTGGCAGGTGGGTGGCAAGAGGGGTGGAGACACAGAGAGGCACAAAGGCAGTGCAGGGGCACCAAGTGGGGCCCCAAGGTCAGAGCCACAGCTAGTAATGTTTTACATCCATAAATGAGAAGTCACCATAGGGTTTTGTTTTGGTTTTTGGTTTTTTGGGGGAGGGGGGCATTTTTTTATTTTTATTTTTAATTGACAACTGTATATATTTAGAGGATACAATGTAACATTTGAATACCTGTGCACATTGTGGAATGAACAAATCAGACCATCGTATCTATTGTTTTACATATCACATTTTTTTTGTAATAAAAATGTTTAAAATCCCCTGGAGCCAGATGTGATGGCACAAGTTTGTAATCCCAGCACTCAGGAGGCTGAGGCAGGAGGATCACTATGACTTCAAGACAAGCCTGCCTACATTGTGAGTTCAAGGCCAGCCTGAACTACAGAATGAGACCCTATCACAAAGAAATAAATAAATAAATATATAAAATAAAATCCCCTCCTTTAGTAATTTTGAATATACTTGAATATAGTCATTATGATGTCACTAGGGATCACCAGGATCACCAGGGATCCTCTTGTCCACTGAAACTCTGTAACCACTAAACATTTTTTTTCTGAACCCTTTTCATCCTTTATCCTCTGTTCTATTTTCTTCTGAGTTCAAAGTTTTAGATTCCGTATATAAGTGAAATCATGTACTCCTTGTCAGAGTGCCAGGGAGTTTCAGGCAAGGTGACCACCTGACCAGTGCAGCTGCTAGATAAGAGAAGGAAGTACAGAAGATAAGCCAGAGGAGGTAGAAAGAACGGCCAGATACAGTCTAGCTTGTGTGGCACAGCTAGCCATACTGGCCTAAGGAGCCAAAGATGACTTCAGGACCCACCTGCTACAGTGTTCCTGAGATGCACAGAGTGAAGAGAACAGATCTGGATAAAGGCAGAGTGGGGCAGGGGCAGAGGAAATGAAGGCGGCAAGAACTCAGTAGACCGTAAAGGAGAGGTGGGGGAGGACCCCAGGCTGGGCTCAAAGGTTCCCCTGGACATGTAACAGGAACAAAGGCTTCTGTCCTAAATCTGTGCCAGGAACTGCCTTGAGTACTTAAATATACTAGCTCCCTTTGTCAGTGAGCATGTGTGTGTGTGTGTGCACACACACGTGTGGTGCTGGGGACTGAGCACATTGAGTACATCCTGAGCCCTTTTTAAAATATTTTCAGAACTAGACTCAGTAAGTCATTAGTTGCCCAGGCTGTGTTCAAATTTGCAATTCTCCTGCCTCAGCTTCCCAGAATACTGGGATTATAGGCATGCACCCCCACATCTAGCTACATTAACTAAATTCAACCTTAAAGCAGCTTGTTCGAAGAGGAAACTGAAGCACTGGTAGGTGATGCCCCATAGCTTCCATTATGTTTAAAATCCATGGCCTTGGTGTCCCTTCCACCTCCAATGTCCCTACCACTTATTTCTGGCTGTCATCACAGAAACCTGGTTTTGTGTCTCGAATCCACCAAGCCTATTCCTGCCTCAGGCTTCTGCCTGTGGTTTGAGTCCGCTGGGAATGGCCAGCCCACCTTCTTCAGAGCTGTGGCAGGAAACCCCTGGCGAGGCCTTCTCTGACCCCTCCCCCCATCAGCCTTTAGCAGGACTATGACAACGGGAGCCTGCCACTGCCTGCAGACCCTCTGTCTCCTCCCTCACCAGGACAGTGCTCTCTCAAGCCTTCTGTCAGGCAAGGGAAGGAGGTACAGGGACAGATGTGAACAGGGCTGAGGCTACCTGGGTATGAGGAGCACTTTCCCCATTACCTCGTTCATCACCAGACACCGTGAACTTGTATGGGCTCTGGCCAGTCCACAATCCCACGTAGCCAATAAAAGTGGTTCCTGTGAATGCAATCTGAAACCAAAAGACATGTCATTTCACCATGCCAACAAAGATGGACTGAGACCACCTGTTTTGGTCCTACAGTTTCCTGGATTGTTTCTCTTGTAAGCCATGATAATAATAATGATCTGTGAAATAACCTTCTCAAGTGGAAGATCTTAACCCAAGAAGTCCCTGGGTAGAATCCAGTGGAATCAAGTAGATGGGGAAAAAGGTATGCATGTTTTCACCAACCTCCATTTGAAATTTAACTCCTTGTATAGGGGCGCATACAACAAAGCATGCCATTGTAGCCATCTCTGTTGACTCTGTCACCCAGCAGACACACACACAGCTGTCACTCCTCAGAAATCATGGTAAGCAGGCTCATGGCTATATCTATGTAATGCGTTGTTTAAAAAAATATATAGTATTAAAATGGTCATATTTCAACATAAACCATTTTTTTCTGTAATCCAATACATTTCATTTTATGTACTTCAAGATGATCTTCACCAAAGGGCCTATGCCTGGAGAAATCCTGTCCCAGAAACAGCAGATGAGGTCTGATTTTAAAACTTGTTTTGGATTGGGAATGCAGCTTAGTAGTGGAGCAATTGCCTAGCATGCTGGAGGCCCTGGTGTCAATCCCCAATTTTTAAAATATTAAGAAGTTATTGACTTGATTATAAGAGATAAATATTATACATTTTATAAGTGAGACTGCTCACCAATAATAGTCATACTGAAATTTTAGATATTTAAAAAGTCATTCCATATACCTTCAATTTAACCTTCATAGTTACCCTATGAGTGAGAGGGATTGCCTCCACTTTAAATTACAGTCGTCCCTCAGATCATGAACTTATTTGTAAACAACTTAGTTTGCAAACAGAAGCATTTGGCAAAAATTTCTTTTTGTTTCCAAACTCTGCATCAAGTGATCAACACAACTTCAGCTCAGCCATCTTTCTACACAAACATGAATGTGACCATCTTTCCCAAAGTCACAGAATAAATTAAGTTCATGAACTGAGGTACCACTGCACTGTAATGAATTCTGATTGAAAGAAACCAGTATATTATATTACCACAGAAGAAAAACCAAACTCTAGCAGTTACTTCTATGCCAGATTTTATTTTTCAAGGAAATGCTTAAAACAATGCACAGGGCATCTTAATTAATAAAAATTCACCGAAGTGTTTATATATTAAGTAATGAATTAGACCTAGGTAAATGCTTTTCACCTCTACAAAGCTCCAATCCATCCTGACACTCCCAGCCCCTATTGCCTGCTAGCAGAGGTGCTGCTCTCTGCAAAGAACCCAGCTCAGCACCACAGCTATCATCAGCATGTGCAGCATGTCATAAATGAGATAAGATAGGACAAGGAATTCTCCCCAGAATCTGGAGACGCCCCAAGATTTATAATGGATGCTTCAAAAACTTGCCCACTGAGATGCAAGACTGCCAGAGAATTCTGACCAAGAATGTTTATTAAAATCTTCCTGCCGGGGCTGGGGATTTAGCTCAGCGGCATAAGCACCTGCCTTGCAAGCAGGCAGTCGTGAGTTCGATCCCTGGTACCAATAAAAACGAAAAAGACAAAAAAAATCTTCCTGCCTAATATTTCCGGCCTTCTCTCCATCTCTATAGAAGGGCCCACTTCTCTTTATTCTCTGCAGATGGCCTTATCACTGTTTGCCTGCACTCAGGCATAATAAATTCCATGTTATGTTGCCTTTATACCAGCCTGGTGGTCGCTGTTGGTCTCTGCCCCTCAAGCCACGTGTTACAACCTCCATGCATAGCAGTAAAATGAGAGCAGGTCCACCTTGCTACTGAAGCCCTTGTAAAATGTTAATTCTAAGAGGAAAAAAAAAATCATTCTAGGGCCACCTAATTTGCAAACATACTGGCCTCTGTGCTAGCATTACTTCTGGAGGGTCAAGGAAGTTAAAGTGATAAAATCCATATCATGGTTTAGTTTCCAATTATAATACATAACTACCAGATGTAAACTGTAAGATATTTTATCTTGCAGTTTTTAAAATCTGTATTTCTAAAGGTTAGATCTCTTTATTCCTATTACGTCAGTTAAAATACGCAACCCCTTAGCAAGGGAGTAATTTACGTTCAACTATGGATAAGCTTTGGCCAAGAAAGAAAACGAAAGCTATTTGAAGGCTGAGGGCCTGGGTTCTGCCCCACCCCACAGGCCCCCCTGTGACTGGCAGGTGAGGCTCTGGAAGGTGCCTCATCCAGACAATAGAGAAGAGACTGTGCCTACCTCCCAGGACTGCAAGCAGGGTTAAATAAGGTCCTACATAGAAACAAATATTTTTAAAATGATGAACACTAGCCTAGAATGAGAGATAATTTATTTTGTGGATAGCCTGTTCTCAATTCACCAAAACAGTTTATTGGCCCTGAGTCCTCAGCCAGGCAATGAGGTTTGGCAATAACCACCTGGGAAACATGCACCCCACACACACTGCTCCTCACCAAGCATGAGACGGAAGTGACAGCAGAGACCTTGGCTGCCAGAGTGAGACTCAGAGAGAAGAGGTGGAGTGGCTGACTTTTATTGCAGTTATTCCTTCGTGTGTTTATGAGAATATTTCCTCATTGTAGAATAATGGAGAAAAACAGGAAGTAGTTAAAAATCATGCCATATTACTAGTACGTTAATAATATAGCAAATGTTCCTTAACAATTTAGTATACATTCACAGTATCACTTATCATTTAACACTGTCTTTGAAGTAAACCTTAAGCTAGCTATCAGATTAATACTGGCAAAGTAAAGCGTTTGAGAAAGGAGAAACTTTCACTTTAAATATTTCTGTATTGCTCAAATTTTTATGAGAATAAGTTTATCTTTCCTAAAAGCACATGATTAAATCACTGTTTTATAAATAAGTTTTTATTTTATAAATTTATTTATTTGTTTGTTTGTTTGAGAAAGGGTCTGGCTATGTATGTAGTTCAGGCTGGCCTTCAACTCACTGTATAGCCCAGGTTGGCCTCAAACTAATGGTGATTTTCCTGCCTCAGCCTCCTGAGTGCTGGAATCACTGGATAAACAAGTTTTTAGGATTACTGAACCAAGTCTTAACTCCAAAGATCCTTAAAGCTAAAATATCTGTCTTTTGCACACTGCTTTTCTTCCACAGCAATAACAAGTTTTGCCTTACGTATTCAATGAATATGGACTTATGCTGTCTCTCTAGAAGTCATGTGACAGCAGTAAATAACAGATGACACTTCCAAGGAGACCATGCTACAAACAAAATAACCTAAGCCTAATTTTTTAAAGCCCTTACACGAGAGTGGTGTACGTCAGTCATGCTTGTAGAGGAAAAAGTTATTATGTGGCCGCTATTTATCAGGCACCTACCACATGCTTTACATTCAGATTGCATTTAACTAACCTTGATAAGTATGGCAACAATGCAGGTATGAACCTCTCTGAGCTTACTCTACAGAAACAGGCAGGCATCCTTTTCCAGGCTCATAAAGGAAGGGACAGAAGAAGGATCCAAAGCCAGACCTGTGGGATGCAAAGCTGTCAATGCAGTCCTTGGACCTCCCTGTTCTGGAGGAGCCTGAACCCAGAAAAGCAGAGGAAGGAACTGATTCCACATAGCAGGTGGGAAACTCAGCAGATCCCAAAAGAAAATTTCCCCAAAGAACACTGATTAACCTCAAGTCAATACTGAGTAATAATAAATGATCCTTCTTCCTCTAAAATAATGTATGTCTCTCTCCTGGTTTGTCTTTGTATCTTACAGTGATAACAGACTTACTGTATTTTCCACCAAAATAAAACCTAAATGGAAAATAAGTGCTACTGTGAAGTTTCAGGTGCTTATAAACCCTCTCCTGAAAATAAGGCCAGGTAAGAGTCTCAGCCAAACAGATGCATTTAGTGTATCCCTACAACACATGATAGACACAATGAATTATAAAATAATAATATAAAACTAAAATCATTGACAACTGTGTTGCCAACACACTAATAGCAGGCTACATAGACAAGAAGTGCTTATTTAGGAAGGGCTGGATTGTTGGACATGAGATTGGGGCCAAGGGTTCTACAGGAAATGGAGCCACAAGAAATTCAGGCCTGAAGTCAGGCTTTGGAATTACCATGATGTTCCAGATGAGATGACTGTATCTGAATAAATGCAGATTTTTATACGTGAATAAATACAGATTTTGTAAATAAATGTAGATTGTTACATGTGAAAAAATAAGACATCTGCTAAAAATAAGCCCTATTACATCATTTGAAGTAAAAATTTGTATAAAAATTCATCTAAGCCTTATTCTCAGGGAAAATCAGTAAGCAGGCCATCTAAATGACCGCTGATCTGGTCAAGAACAGTGCTTTGGATTCTGCTCTTCTGTGGTATGGCCCGTACCTGCCCATTCTTTAAGAACTGCACATCCACTGTCATCTTGCGTAAGAGATCTCCAAAAGGGTAGTCCAGATTTCGGCCGTGGTAAATGTGGCCTCTGGAGTCTTGGGCCACAACACTGGTACAGAATCTGAGAAGGAGAAATACCCAAGTGAATGAGAAAACCAGAACAAGGAAAATGTTTTTTCTTTTTTAAAAAAACTGCTCAAAATTACAGGGTATTTTTTCTTATAGTTGACATATATGCTATAATTCTTATACAAAACTGTGGATTCACAATTCTAGCTGAAAAGTACATCCAGACACAACTCATCTGCTCATTCAGTGTTACCAGACCTGACCCCCTGGCCCCACCGACAGGGTAACAAATAGGAAAGTGAGAATTTCATTTTCAATCACTTCCTTTTTTTGAAACAGTCTTGCTATGTAGCCCAGGCTGGTCTCAGATCTGTAATCCTCTTCCCTCCACCTCCAGACTGCTGGGACTACAAACATGCACCACATACCTAGTTTCCAAGCACGATGCTGGGCTCAGCTAGACCTCTGAACTCTGCTTATCTCTCTGCTTGGCAGTAAGTACCCTTCCTAAAACTTTGTTCAAAGCTGGGTTAGGCCTACTTCTCCACAATATGAGTTTTGCAGACTATGTGCAGTGGCATTAAATCATTCATTTTCACAATGCTCAATTTTGTCCCTTTGGGAAAACAAGTCAGTTCTTTAGGGGTTTGGTATTGTTTCTGTTCGTCTCAGAGTTCTGTGCACATAGGCAGTAAGAGAAAAAGATTTTTAAAGAACTTCTGATTCGGCTTGGCATAGTGGTACTTACCTATAATTTCAGATGTGTAGTACTAGCAACTTAAAGTGTAGCTAGTATTATTCTGATTCAAATAGCCTTTCTTCCAAAATGAGAACTAATTATTGCCTTTGGGCAGGGCATATTGCCATACACCTATAATTGCAGCACACTTCAGGCTGAGGCAGGAGGATCAAAAATTCAAACCCAGCCTGGACAGCTGTCTCATTTCTGAGTAACAGGATTGTGATGAGTTTCTTCTTTACACTTTTCTGTATCACTGATTTTCTGCAAAGGTTACCTATCACTTTTATAATCAGGAGAAAAAGTGTTAATTTTTTTGGTATGTTTAAAGAAGGAAGCATTGTTAAGTTTTAATTCTTCCTAAGGTTTCTAATCTTCAAAGGGCTCATGTCCAAGAGGGGACTCAAATATAAGGGACTAAAGTAAAGTCTGTAGAGTCACCCTGGAAGGTGGCCTTTCAAACTTGCCTGGAAATCATCCTTCCATCTCATGCCCAAATGCTGTAGGATGGCACAGTATAAAAACACAGAGGGCCAATGGGGACATAGCTCTGCTGAGGGAAAGGCACTGCAGGGCACTGGAGATCAGTGAGCTTTTAGCAGTACATCTGGAACTCACCAGCCAGGAAACTGCCAGCAAGTTGCCCTCTCTGAGCTCAAAAAGTATCATCTTCCCCTAGGGGCTGTGTTTACAAAGTAACCAATTCCCAGTAGGCTCAGTGAAGGGCAGCTATTCTGACTCAAACAGTCATCCTTCCAAATTTAGAACTAAGCACACTTACTATGTACTGGGCATGGTGCCACACATCTATAATCTCAGCACTCTGGAGGCTGAGGTGGGCAAATCCTGAGTTTGAGGCCAGCCAGGGTTACACTATGAGATCCTATCTCAATAAACCAAGCCAAGAAACCTACAAAACAAAACAAGCAAACAAAAACCATTTTCCTTCTAATGCTAGTGGGATCTGATGGTGTTTTATGTCGTGAGGCAATTTAATAAATACCTTAATCTGAGATCTAGAAGTTAGACTTTTATTAGACTTTTTGCTTTAATCTGCTTAAATAGTGACTCCAAATGAGAATGAAAATGATCAGTCATTTTGCATCGAGAAAGCCACCAATCAGAACAGGACAATTCAGTTCAACTGAAAAGCACTTTAACTGACAGGATTGTGTCTCTCCTGTGTCTGAAAGCATCTCCCTAAAGAGAAAGGCATCCCTGTACTTCCTAACTTACTCTCCCTAGGTGTTCTGGGAAGATGCCTAAGGCAGTACAATAACGTTTATTATCCCCAGAGCTGTCCCTTCTTCATGTGTAAGCAGCCCAAAGCTGGGAAGATCTGCAAGACGTTACTATATGAGGTGCCCTCACTGTAAATAGTCCAGGCAGATGCCAAGACAAACCTCTCTTGACACCTACACCTATTAGGAGCCTAGAATACTTAAGGGTGGCCCTGGGCTGTACTGGAACCCACGGCACTCCACATTCTGGCTTTGAGTGCCGGGTCCAAAGGCCACACAAGCTGTTAGAGGTGATCTCCCTGGTGGAAGCTGAGCCTGCAAGTGTATTCAGTCACCAGGGAAGACAAATGTAAAGGATACATCCAGCGGGCAGGATGGACTGCTGCCGAGACCTCCTGGAGGTCACTAGGCTAATAAGAAGTTCCCATGAGAAAAAGCTACTTCCAAACACTTCCGGGACGGTACATTGTGAGCAGAATTTGGAAGTGGGATGCCACTTGTGGAGTGGAAAGAAGACAGGAGCGTGGGGCAGAGGGAAGCTGCTCCGTTTCTGGAAGCCCATAGCTTGCTGCTCAGACTTCCTCTAAGAGGCAAGGAGGTAACCACTCCCGTGATTTTTGGCACTGAGAACACATCTCCTCCCCGCCAGCGGAGCTCGCGTCCAACCCTGCGCCCTGTCACTCACGCTGAGGCCTCGTAGGCCAGGTTGACAATGAAGCCATCAGCCAGGCTGAGGTTCAGGAAGTCGCTTATGCCGCGAATCTCCTCCGTGTAGGGCTGAGGCAGGAAGCTTTCCATTTCTGCCACCAGCTTTCCGATCACATCGCGGACCCACTTGGGGACTCTGTCGCTGGAAAGGAAAACACCAGAGTATGCGGCTTGCTAAGAGGATGGAGGGAACGGACTGTGTATTAAATGCTTCAGCCAGTGACGTCTGGGAGCGAAAGGCAAAGACGAAGAAGCTGAGCCCAAAAAGGCAGTAGCTGCAGACGCCAGGGACCGCAGCGGGGGCGCAAGTTGCTCCCATGGCACAAGGCAGGCGTGCACCCGGAGACCCTGACCCCGAGAGCTTGGCCATAGGGTGCGTCCTCAGAGAGCACTGCTCACCCCACGATCCGCGCTACCGCGGCGCGCAACAGGCCCGGGTCAAAGAGCCGCAGTACCGGCAGCCAGCGCGCCGCGGGCGCTGCATCCAGGCTCACGTTGACGCGCGGCGGCGCGGGGCACAAGTCCGCAGGGCACGGCGCGGCCCCAGGTGGCAGAAGCAGCAGAAGCAACAGGAGTAGCACGATCCCCGGCGACCGCATCGCTCGCCCAGCCAACAGGGGGATCACAACTCGGCCCGCAGGCGCAGGACTTAAAAGACCCGGCGAATGGGCGGGACGCGGCTGAGGCGGGGAGGGGCGGGGCCTGGGAGGGGGCGGGGCCGATGCGGGGCTGGGCGGGGCTGGCGGTAGGGGGCGGGGCCTAAACCGAGACCCGACCGAGGCTTGCACGCCCGACGCTAACAGAAAGCAGAGAAGGCGGGGTGTTGCCGAGCTGGAGGCGGAGCCCTGATCCCCACCGGAGCCCAGCCCCTCGCCCTCCTGCCCCTTGGAGAGGTAGAACTCGCCTCTCCATCCCCCGCAGCGCGGACACCACCCCGCCTCTTGACACCACAGAGGTAGCGAAGGGTTACCAGGGGCTTAACCCCTGCTGCTGGAGAGATTAAGATGTCGCGAGGGGGTGCTGGGAGAGCAATACGTAGTAGACAATAATTCATAGTCGCGCACCCCATGCCCACCTGCTTTGTTCATTTTTAAATTTTTCAAATGTTTATTAGGACTTTATAAGCGATAAAAGAGTTTTTTCTATTTAACATTCCCATTTCATCTCAGTTTTTCTTTAATAAAAGTCTAAAAAAAAAAAAGCTAGCTGACACTTCTGTACCTAACATTGTTGCCAACAGTACCTCATTTAGCCATCAAAACAAGCCAAAATACATTAATTGGTCTAGGGTTTGCTGAGGAGGAACGTGGCCCCGGAGAGGTGAAGCCTTTGGTGAACTGTCTCCATTCAAGCCAGTCTGTAAACCCCAAAGCCTGTCAGAGAAATCCACAGGGACAGAGGACAGGCTTCTGGCCCCTTAACGGGTTACGCATTAAAAACATGAGTCTCCTGGGAATATGCCTAGAAGTGGAATAGCTGGAATAAATGGGATTTCCAGTCCCAACTTTTTGAGAAATCTCCAGACAGATCTCCACAAAGGCTGTACCATGGTTTGTTTTGTGTTTTTCTCTTTTTCCTCTTAAATAAAAAAAAAAAAAAAAAAAAACATGAGTCTCCTTTTTTCTCAGCAGTAAGGAACTTAGAGACCCTCTGGTTTCAAACTCACCTTCCTAACCGCTAATCTGAAGCTTTTTTACTTTTGTGCATTCGGTGAAAACAAATGAAGTGTCCTTTTCACTACACAAAGTAAAGAAGAAATAAAATTTTAAGAAAAACAGAGGAGGGATTTAGCGACACTCTGGGAGGCCCAGGCAAAATCACAAGTTCAAGCCCAGACAGGGCAACTCGGTGACTGAGACCCAAATCTTTAAAACAAAACAAACAACAACAACAAAAAAACAAGCAAATGAAAAACAAAAACCATAGCGTGAAGAGCCTGAGTAATCCCCTATACTGCAAAAAAGCAGTTAAATAAACAAACCACTCTGAGCCCTCTCCTCTCTCTGTCGCTTCTGTACTGATCACAGATTTCAGAGATGCTATGGCTACTATCATGGCTTATCTATGGATCAGAGCTTACAGTTTAAAAAACATTTCCACCTTGTCGTGGCGGCACTTACATTCACTCTCAGCACTCAGGAAAGTGACAGGAGAACTATCATGAGTTTGAAGCTCAAGTGAGTTCAAGGCCAGCCTAAACTAAAAGTGAGACTCTTAAAAAACTGTAGACAGTGCAAGAAGAGAGTGTCAGAAATGTGTTTTTCTAAAGGCTGGCATCTTATTTTGTTCAATTTAAATACAGCATGGTAGGGGCTGGGGATTTAGCTCAGCGGCATAAGCACCTGCCATGCAAGCAGGCGGTTGTGAGTTCGATCCCCAGTACCGATAAAAATGAAAAAGACAAAAATAAATAAATACAGCATGGTAGTTTTAAAACATGTGCGTTTTTCCTTTACTCCTCCTCCCTTCAAAAGGCGGAGATTCACTCCCCCTCTGACTGCGGACTGTACTTCGCAACTCAGGTCTAATGAACAGACTACAGTTGGGTGAGGTGACTGACTGACTGCCAAAAACAAGATTCTGGCTGAAAGAGTTGCTGGCCCAGACCGGACACTTTAACCAGGAAAAGCCTCAGCCAAGTTAGGGGGCTCCTGCCTCCCCCACCCCTATAGATTTACCTGTAACCCTATACCCCCATCCCTAAGAACCTGTCCCTGGCGCCAAACGTGTGCCAATGAAATACCTGTGCATCCCTAATGCCCCTTGGGGTCCACCCCAGACAGAGGCTACTTATGGGCCTCACTCCACGTGTTCGACAGAAGAAGAAAGGGAGAGTGTGTTCCAGAGAGAGACCAGCGGCCCTGGGGTGGAGATGTTGCGCCCCGGGGCCAGAAGGGTCTCTCCCCGCATTCCCAAAATAAAGGTTACTTATATTTTATATTTCTTATCTTTGCACCCACCGCCGCCCACTCCTTCCTCTCCTTCCACGGACCTCTTTCCCTCCCTTCCCCTCTTCCTCTACTCTTCTCAGACCTAACACTGGCCTCTTCTTTTTGTCTCTTAGGTTGCTTGCTCTAGAGGAAGTCAGCTGTCACATGCTGAGAATATCTATGAAGGCTTACAAAAATGTTCTCATGTTGAAGGAACTGAAGCCTTTTGCCAAGAGCAGGAGAGGAACTGAGGCTTCTTGTCCAAAGCCACAAGAGTGAACCATCCTGGAAGAGGCTCTTTCCTGCCCCACCCAGCTGAGCTAGGCCCAATACCTCACTCAGAGAGACTGTAACCATGCTCAGTGCACTAAGCCACTACGTTGTGAATAGTTTGCTCTAAATGACTAAGAAAGATTTGGGTGACACATATGTAGAGCATTACCATACAAGCACCTAAAGTTGTACTGCTTTGGAACTGATAATGGGTAGAAGCCATAGTGGTTTTCCTTGAGCACACTATTAGTATGGCGATGGCTCAGCAGAGGATTTAAGAGATGTGAGAAAAAATGTTACTGGAAATTAGACATAAAAGGTTCAGTAGCAGAAAGCCTACAGTAATGTGGAAGGTCCTTGCTACTTATAATAAAAATCTGAGAGGAGACAGAATCTACACCACAGACTATTAGAAAGGATTCATGAGAAGTGTAGCATCCCTCTCCACAGGAACAAGCAGACCTGCATCCCTGCCAGCCATGCAAGGACATGACTGTGGTGGATTAGCTAATGATCAACTTGTAACACCTAACTGAGCTGAATCAGCTGGTGCTGGGTGTGGAGGGCCCACCTGAGGACTGCTGAAAACAACATAAAAAAGAGAACTGAAAGGGAAGATGGTGTGCTGTTGATTCTCCTGGAGAAGCTTATCAGATGATTTTCCTGATATGAACTCAGCTATTCTCATTGTCAGAGGAACTCAGGTCTTCACTGTGGCTGAGAACAGCTGTGGTTCTTTTCAGAGGAGCTCTTGTCCTACCTTCAGTGTCACTTCCTGGATCTAGTGCAGATCCCTCAGCCTGCTGGCACAGATCTTTCATCCCACTGGCACAGACTTTCTAGTTTCCACCACTGTCCTTTGAGCCTTCCCAGCACAGATCCTTAATACAGACTTACATCAGACGTTGTTGTAAGCTCTAGACCTCTAGTTGGATTCATGGAGGACACTGCCATAGGATCTAGGTCTTCAACTGGACCTGTGCAGGACATGCTGTGGGATCTAGGCCCTCAGCTAGACTCTTTGGGTTTCTAGTGTGTAGAAAGATCTCCCACATTCTTTTGCACTTGACTGTGGGTGAATATTATCAGACAATCCTATAGTGTATGTTCTGTATTAAATCTTTTCCATTGTAAACCCTGATTATAACAATGACCATCCACCAACTCTAAGCTGGCTCTTCATTTTGTTTCTCCTTGGCATAGGGCAGCAGGAGTGCTGACTAGCCTACCTACCTGATTACAGATGAAGGCAATGCCCAGGAAGAAAAAGTAAGCCTGGAGAGTTGGCAGATCCAGGGAGGAAGTACAGACCTGGTCAGGGACTTCAGTGACTCTGTATGGCCCTGCTAAAGTGTCCCATGGGTGAGAGACAATCAGGGGAGACCACTAGGGAGAGGCAGTGGGCCAGACATAGACCACCTTGAGAAGTATAAACTCCCACTTAGGAGCATAAGCCCTGCATTCCTAAGGGAGAAACCAAAACCTCCAAGTATTGATTTTAAATTCAACAGTCTGCTTGAATCCCCAGTCTATGGCCTAAATTCAGCAGAGACCACAGAGCTGATGACACTTCCTAAAGACGAGTGGTAGCAAGGATGTGCCACAGCTTGGATGGTAACCATGGTCTAGGTGAACGGACAGACAGGTCTCTGGTGCAGGCAGGGCACCTCAAAATACATAGGCGGAAAAAAACATGACTGGCCAGATCCCAAAGCTGCAGATGATGAAAAGAAACTACTCATTCAAAAACTAAAAAGGATTAGTTTTTTACTCAATCTTTTAAAATTTCTATTTTTTACTTTTCTCTTTACTTTATTAAGAGTTTGGGAGACTAAGGGTATTTGTCTTCTTCTCTCCTTTTTTTGGTATTTTTTTTTTCTCTTTTAGTTTCTGTGATAGTTCACTGATTATGTTGACTTGAATAGGAAACACCCAACTAAATTGGATCAACATAGTGCTGGGTTTGGCTGAGGGGATTTACTGAAGTTAGAAAACCCAACCTGGGTAGACTTGTTGCCTGAATGGAATAAAAGGGAAATGAAAAGGGAAGGTTTGCTTCTGTTTCTTCAGAGGAGTTTCAGTCTCCACCTTCACCTTGGATGTCATCTCTTGGCTTCCAGTGTAGACTCTTCAGCATCCAGCACATACCTTCAGCCTTCCATTGCAGATCCTTTAGCTTCCTGATATGCACTTGCAGGCTATACACTATACTGCTGACCTCCAGACCTTCAACCTTCAACTGGAGTAAAAAGTAACTAAGATAGAATTTGGTACCAGAGGAGTGGGGTCATGTGACTATACCTGGCCATGTGGTTCAAAAGCCTTTGGAAATGGCTTGTGGGCAGTTTGGAAAGGTTTGGAGATGTCACCTGAATGCATAGAACTGAACAGCTTAGGCTATTCTGTAAAGGAGACTCTGGTCAGAGCTCAGGAGACCAGAAAGTATATAGAAAGCCTACTGGTAAAGACTAGACTTGGGAGGTTTCTGCTGGGAAGAAGGACTGCATTGGTTGTTGGACTCCAGTTGATGTAAGTTATGGCTTGGCAGAAAGTTTGTCTTCATTTTGCTCATGTCAAGAGACTTTGCCAGTGACTAAGATTAAGGGAGGTTGACTGATTAATCTGGGAGAAGAAATTTCAAGGCAGTCAAATGTTAAGGGAGTGGTATGGCTATTGTTGGGGGGTTTTAGCCAGATTTATGTAGCAAATCAAGAGCAAAGAGCCCAACAGGATAATTTAAAACACTGTGACTCTGGTCAAAAGGGAAACATCAGTAAAGCTGATTGTAAAGACAGAGCTGAGACTTTGATTGCTGAGAAGGAACAGAGAAATAAAAAAGATGATCAGGTGGCATCAGGGAAGCAGCATGTGTCTATTCTTTGCAGCCTCAAAACTGCAAAAGTGATACACTTTGCTCAAAAGAGAAGGCTTCAGAGAACCATGCACCAGAATGGAGATGGAGGCCACATAGGTTTCAAAATGGTGGCAGCCACATGAGTTTCCAAAATGGCAGGAACCATACCAGGTTCCAGAATAGTGGTAACATAGAGAAGCTTTTCCTCACAGTCAGGTTCACAGAGCCCAGCTATCCAGGCACTCAACCCCTATAGCCAAGAGAGAGAAAAGCCTGGCTATTGCTCCAGCTGGCAGCAAACCTTGGCAGCATTCACATGGTGCTGATTTTAGGTGCAAGGAAAATGCACAAATTCTGAGGGTGAGACAGCTTCCACTCCAATTGTAAAAGGCCTGGCAAGCCAAGCAGTGTGCCCCTGAGAGGGCAATATATAAAGATTTAAAGGTGAGGCCAAAGATGCAATGGAGACCTCTTAAGTCTGGAAAAGACAGGAATATGGATCATTCAAGGAAAGCTGCAAAAACTGACCAAAGGAGGCTTAAGAAAGAAGCTGCTGGAGTTAAAATCCCTGGAAGCACCATTGGGGTGGAATCATCCAAGCCTCTTGCAACCAGAGTGCTTCAAATGCTGAGCATGGAACTCTAGGACTTAATGTCTGCCCTACTGGATGTTGGACTTGTTTTGGTTCCAATACTTTGTATTCCCATTTGTAACTTTTGAAATGGTAATGTTTATCTTGTGCCTTTGCATTTTGGAAACATTTAAACTTGTTGCATTTTTACAGTTAAGAGTTTGCTATAGATCTGGAGACTTGGGACTTGGACTTTTCAGCCATGCTCAAACAGTTAGGACTGTGGCAACTCTTGGAGATGGACTAAATGTCTTCTGTATAAAGGATGTGTATGAGTCTTTGTGGGGACCAGGGGTGCAATCTCATGGTTTATGTCCATGAGTGGCCCCCAAGCCTCATGCAATTATGCAATTGGGATTGGTTAATTGTCTAGTGCTTGGATTGGTGGTGTGAGTGATAGAGGTGGAGCCAGGATATAATATAATGGTGGGAAGAAGGTGTATCTCTCTCTCTCTTGCTCCTTTCTGCTTTGCTATTTGAGGCTGCCATGACCTGCGGCCACCATGAATTGCGGCCATGCCATGTCACCCTTCCTTGGAGCCAACTGATTATGAACTGAAACCTCCAAGAACTGTAAGAAATAAACATTTCCTTCCTTCATTTTGGGTGTCAGGTATTTTGTCCCACAACAAATAAAAAGTAACTCTACAAGCTTTAATTTTGTGACTTGAACAATTATTTCTAAGATGGCAATATGTAATCCATTAACTAATGATTTCCTACTGTTCATTTTTTCTTCTGTAAATCTGTATAACTAGTACCCTTTCACTGTTTTTTTTTTCTTTTCTCCTTAAATAAAAAATTTTTTTAAAAAAGTAACTAAGACACCATCTTTCAAAATTGACAAAAGATAAGACATTTCCATGATAGGCAGCAACTGAAGAAATTGATGACCATCTAAATAGCATTCTAAAAAATTCTCAAGGATATCCTAGAAACAGTGAAGCAAAAGATCAAACCAACAATAACAAAAGATCAAACAATAAATACTATGGTCAGGATGAATAGTTAAGAAGAAGGAAAACCAACAGAAAAATAAGACAATGAAAGGAATAAGTCAATATCTATCAGTAATAACTCTTAATGTGAATGATCTCAATTCCCCAAACAAAAGACACAGGTTGACAAAACAGATCATGAAACAAATCCAATGGTAAGTTCTACACAAGAAACATTTAACCTCCAAAGAAACTCACAGACAAAAAAGCACAAAGGATGATAAACAACATTCCATGCAGTGGGAAACAAAGCAAGGATAGCTATCCTATGTTCAGACAAAGTAGACTCCAAGCCAAAACTGATTTTTTTTTTCTTTTTATCGGTACCAGGGATCAAACTCACGACTGCCTGCTTGCAAGCAGGCGCTTATGCCACTGAGCTAAATCCCCAGCCCCTAAAACTGATTTTTAAAAAAGGCAAAGATCACTATATATTCAAAGCAGATTAGGCTGATGTAAGGACAAGATCGCAGATATTGAAGACAGGCTTGCAGGTATATTGATATACCCAGCAAAACTATCAAAATCAATGGAGAAATAAAATATTTCTATGACAAAGAACATCTGAGGAAATTTACCAAATCAGCGCTCCAAAATGTTCTGAAGAACATTCTAAAAAGAGGTAATAAGGACTACAGATCCATGAATTCAAACAGAAGGAATCCACCAGGGAAGACAAACAATTAGAGGGAGAAAAAAGGAGGAGAGCCCAAAACAAGAAACTAATATAACAAGAATAAGTCAATAAGTATCAGTTATAACTGAAAGGGTTTTGGCCCAGACAGGCCACTGTAACCAGGAAAACCTCAACCGGAAGCAGGAAGCCCTATCTCCCCTGCCCCTAGGAAGTTACCTGTGATGCCATCTTCCCACCCCTGGAAATTTACATATGGCGCCAAACCTAGGACCAATGGGCTACCTGTGCATCCCTAATGCCCGCGTTAGGTTCCACCCCAAACCGAGGCTATTTACAGGTCCCCACACCACGTGTCCGCTGGAGAGATCGCCGAACGCCAGCGGTGGGGGTGCCGGTCATCTCTCTCCGTGTTCTCAGAATAAAGGCCGCTTTTTATTTTATACTTCTCATCTTTTGGAAATATTTTTCGTCTTTTGGAAACAATCCTAGCAATAACCATCAATGTTAATGGTCTTAATTCCCTAAGCAAAAAACACAGACTAGAATAATGAATCAAGAATCAAGATTCATAATATGCTATATACAAGGAACACATTTAATTCGAAAAGAAACTCATAGACTGAAAGTCAAAGGATAGAATCCAATAGTCTTTGTGACAGGAACTCAGAAAAAAGCAGAGGTATCTATTCTATTCACAGACAAAGTCAATTTCAAGCCAAGACTGATTAAGAGAGATTAAAGTCACTACCTTCTCATAAAGGGAACAATCCAAGAGGAAGAGATAACAATCACAAATATATATGTAACGAATACCAGTATAGCCAACTATATAAAATAATTACTAACACATCGAAAATCAAATAAACTCTAATACAATTGTATTGGGAGACCTCAATAACCCAATGTCACAAAAAGACAGATCAACAAGACAAAAAATCTATAATGAAATATTAAAACTAAATCAAACTTCTGAACAAATGGACTTAGCTAATGTCTATAGAGTGCTCCACCCCACAACATCAAAATATACAGTCTTCTCTGCTGCACACAGGACATTCTCCAAAATACACCATATACTGGCTCATAGAATATGTTTAAGTAAATGTAAAGGTATTTAAATTATCCCAGGCATACTATCATACTACAGTACAGTGAAATTGGAAATCCACGCCAAAGGAAACCACAAGAACTTTATAAACACATGGAAATTAAAGCACCCTACCGAACAACCAATGGATCACAGATTAAAGAAGAAATTAGAAAGTTTTTAGAGTTGAATGATGACAACAATACAATACACCAAACTTGTAGAACACAATGAGGAAAATTTATAGCAGTAAATAGTCATATCAGGAAAACAGAGCAAGCACATATAAACAACTTAATGTTGAACCTCAAACTTCTAGAAAAAGATGCAGGTTAAGCTGAAAGCTTGTACAAGGGAGGAAATTATAAAGATCAGAGCAGAAATTAACACACTGGAGACCAAAAAAGTAATACAAAGAATCAATGAATCAAAGAGTTGGTTCTCTGAAAGATTAAAATTGATAAGGCCTCAGTCAACCATATCAAATCAAGGAAAGAAAAGACTCAAATCAAAGCTTTTAGGAATGAAAAGGGTGAAATCAAAACAGAGCCTGCAGAAATTCAGAAAATCATCTATACCTACTTTGAAAAGTTGTATTCTAATAAATGAAAAATAGAAAAGTGGACATGTTCGTAGATACATATGAATTACTAAACCTGAATCAAACTTCTAAATAACCCAGTATCAACAAATGAAATTGATGATATAATTAAAAGCCTATCACCAAATAAAACACCAGGCAGGCCCTGACAGCTCACTGCTGAATTCTACACAAAATTTAGAGAAGACTAACATCATTACTTCTCAAACTCTTTAATGAAATTATAAAGAAAGTGATATTTCCAAATACATTCCTGGAAGCAAGTACTACTCTGATACCAAAACCAGAGAAGGACCCAATTCAGAAAGAGAATTACAGGCCAATTTCCCTAATGAATACTGATGCAAAAATCCTCAATAAGATCTGGCAAACAGACTGCAGCAAATTGTCAAGAAGACTGTACCCTATGATCAAGTGGGATTCATCCCAGTGATGCAGCAATGTTATAACACATGTAAATCCATAAATGTAATACATCATATAACAAAGCCAAGGAAAAAAATATGATTATCCCAATAGATGCAGAAAAAGCTTCTGACAAAGTCCATCACCCATTCATGATTTAAAAAAAAACCCTATAGAATATTAGAATAGATGGTCTTTATCTCAATCTAATAAAGGCCATCTATCACAAACCAAAAATCAACATCATACTAAATGGACAAAACTGAAAGCTTTCACCCTAAAATCAAGAACAAGACAAGGATGTCCACTGTCTCCACTCTTATTCAACATAGTCTTGGAAAATAGCTGGAGTGATTAGACAAGAAAAAGAAATAAAAGGAATAAAGATAGGAAAGGGAGAAGTTAAACTATCATTATTTGCAGATAACATGATACTCTTAGAAGACCCCCAAAACTCCACCAAAAGACTCCTAGATTTAATAGGCATATTCAGTAACGTAGCTGCTTACAAAATCAACAATCAAAAATCAATAGCCGTCTTGTACACAAATAATAAACTCACTAAGAGAAATCTGGAAAACACCTTTTACCATAGTATACCTTTTACCATAGTATCCAAAAAGTGAAATACCTAGGAATCAATCTAACAAAAGATGTAAAAGATTTTTACATTGAAAACTACAGTACTCTGAAAGAAGAGATTGAAGAAGATATTAGAAATGGAGAGATATCCTATGCTCTTGGGTAGGAAGAACCACTATAGTGAAAATGGCCATACTTCTAAAACTGTTATACAGCTTCAATGCAATCCCAATCAAAATTCTAATAGCATATTTCACAGAATTAGAGAAAGGAATCTGAAATTTCATCAGGAACCATAAGAGACCAAGCATAGCAAAGGCAATCCTGGTAAACAAAGACAAGACAGGGGACATCACAATCCCTGATCTGAAATTATACTATAAGGCTACTGTGATAAAACAAAAACAAAAACAATGTGTTTCTGACAAAACAGACCCAAAGATCAATGGACCTGATTAGAAGATACAGAAACAACTCGAGACACACTAAGCCACCTTATCTTTGACAAAGCTGCCAAACATATTCACTGGAAGAAAGATAGCCTCATTAATAAATGATGCTGGAAAAATTGATTCTACACACACAAAAATGAAAACTGGACTCATATCTTTCACCATGTACTAAGCTAAAATCAGAATGGATCAAAGAGCTTAACATTAAAACAGAAACATTAAATCTGCTGGAAGATAAAAAGTAGCTAAAACTCTTGAAGACACTGGTGTAAGCAGACTTTATAAACAAAACCCAGATTGCATAGGAGCTATCCCAAACAATCAACAACTGGGATCTCACCCTATTGAAAGGTTTTGCACAGCAAGAGAAATCACCAACAGAGTCAAGAGACAACATGTAACTTGGGAGAAAATGTTTTCAGGCTGTACCTCAGACAAAGAATTACTTTTGAGAACATATAAAGAACTCAAAAAATCAGTCCTCACAGATTTAAAGACCCAAAAATGGGCATCTGAGATGAATACATACTTCTCAGATGAAGATATACGAACAGCAAATATATGAAAAAAATTTTCACACTGCTGGTCATTGAAGAGATGCAAATTAAAACACTGAGATTTTATCTCACCCCAGAAAGAACAGCTATTATCAAGAAATCAACCAATAATAAATGCTAGAGGGGCTGTGGGGGAAAAGGAACCTTTCTTCACTGTTGGTAGGAATGCAGACTGGTGCAACCACTGTGGAAATCAGTGTGGAGATTCCTCAAAAAACTAGGACTAGAAGTCCCATTTGACCCAGCTATTCCCCTTCTGGGTATCTTCCCAAAAGAATTAAAAACATCACAACAGTGATATATGTGCACCCAGTTTTATAGCAGCACAATTGGTAATAGCCAGGTCTTGGAAACAACCTAAAAGCCCATCCACTGAGGAATGGATAAAAAAGATGAAGTGTTTTGATACAATGGAGTACTACTCAGCTATAAAGTATAAACTGTATAGTTTTATAGTTAAGTGAATGCAACTGGAGAAAATATCCATTAGTGCAATAAATAAGACACATGTGTAAACATCATATTGTCTCATTAGTATAAGAAGCTGAAAGAAACAACACATGTATATGTGTATATATCTGCATAAGTATATTAAAAAGTTAAGTTAGCTATATGCCTGATTTCTTTGAGTTCACTGAAGAGAATGATTTATGTCTCTATTGTTCAGAGAAAAAAAAGTTAAGTACTTCACAACCTGTACACCAATAAATTGAAAAATATGAAAGAAATGGACAGATTCCTAGATACATATGAATTACCAAACTGATCCCACAATTCATAATAGCTAAATCATGGAAGATGCCTATATGTCCATCAACAAATGAATGGATTAAAAAATATAGTGTTTACACACAATGGAGTACTACTCTGCCATAAAGATACTGGAATCATTCATAGGAAAATGAATGTACCTTGATACCATGTTACATGAAATAAATCAGACACACAAGCTTAGAATCACATGGATTATCTTGTATGAGGAGCCCAAATTATAAAGAACAAAACAAAGATAAATCACAAGTTAGAATACCATTCATAAACAAAAGATTGCCTAACTTTAAACTAGTAACACTATGTTGACATGGTTGTAGGAAAAAAAACAAACTTGTGTCAGTGGGAATATGTAACTCTGCATTTCCTACAAAGCTGAAAAATCAACAGATCTAGGGGAGAGGAACAGAGTGGGGAGAAAAAAAGATGATGAGAAAACAAAGAAAAATGGAAACAAAGCTTTTGAGAATAAGGAGGGAGAAGGGAGTTTAAGGGAGGGTAGAGGAAGGGTGGGGGGAGAAGCAAGTTGTACAAATTTGCAGGTATAAATTCTGTATGAGCGTGATCATTATAGATGTACCAATAAACATATGTACATTTTTTTGTACCAGGAATTGAACTCATGACCTCACACTTAACAAGCAGGTGCTGTGCCACTAAGCTATATCCCCAGCCCAACATAATTAATTTTTAAAAAATCACAGACTCTTGAACTCAGACATTCCAATTCTAAGTTTATCTAAGTGTTAGTTTAAAAAGTTTGGCTAGACTACACATCCCAGAAGCCATGTTCAAAGCTGTTTAGTGCAACAAAGTTTCTAGCCAGCAGAAACAGTAGATACATTCTGCTTTTTGGCAGGAAATGATGACTATAAATATGTAAATAATGGATATCATACAATTAAAATAAAAGGATCATTACTCAAAAGTGTAATGTTATTATATATTAAAGAATATATACAACGATATTGTGTTATGTAAGATTTTAAGAAACAAATTAATGCTCAGGCCAAGCATGGTGATACATGCCTGTAAGGCAGCTGAGGCAGGAGGATTGCCGCAAATTCAAAGCCAGGCTGCGCTACATAGTTCAAGGTCAGTCTGGACTACACAGCGGGAGACCCTGTCTCAAAACAAAACAAAACAAGACCAGACCAGACCAAACCCAACCCAACCCAAATTAATGCTGTGTACAACATACATACATATATAAAAATGTAGAGAAAAATACCTCTAAGTATGACAGACATTAACTTCAAGATAGTGGTTATCACCAAAAAGGGAAGAGAAATGGCTGGGTGGGGCCTTAATTATGCTCTTAATGTTCCCATTCTTGAAAAAGAATTATATGGCATAAGTATATCGACATTGAATAAAACTGGTAGATTAATAGATGCTTTACTTTCTATATTTCTAGTCACAAATTATAAAATATTTAAGAATTTTAGAGGAAGATTTCAAGTGTTCTTCAAACAAGAACTTGTGTTGAATACTATCACTTGGTTTAGCTTTCATCTAATTCTTTTAAACTTCCTCTTTTGTAAATTTCCCAGAATTATAGTTCCCATTTTGTATACACGTATACATACGCACAATAATAAATCAGATTCTGATGTTAGGGGTTTTTTTGCTGTGTTTCATGTCGTATGGGGAATTGAACCCATAGCCTTTGTATGCTGGAAAACTAATTTAAATATTAGAAATAGCAAACTGCCTTTTGCTAAAAAAGGAACTGGAAGTTTTTTAATTTATAAAAAATGAGTAACATAAATTATAAACAATATTACAAAATCTTTAAAATGTAAAGAAAACCACTCAGCTATATTCCCACTATCTAAACCCAGCAATTATTTTCATATGCACATTTATAAAATTGTAAGCTGTAAGCACCATGATTGTATGCATATACCTCAAAGAAAAACTCTGCCACTTAAACTGTCACTGCAATGGTTATCAGAATTTTAAAATAAATATGCACTGAAAGAACTCTGATAAGTTGTCTGTCACAGATATTTAAAAGTCACATATCTGCCAGGGACAGTGTTTCATGACTGCAATTCCAGCACTGAAGGACGCTGAGGCAGCACAATTGCAGGTTCAAGTCCAATTTGTGCAACTTGGCAAGACCTTGCCTCAAAACATAAAAAGAGCTGGGAATGTAATTTTATGTGTTAATTACTTTTGTTGTCTCTGAGATACAGTACCCAAAGTTAAAGAAGAAAAGGTTTATTTTCCCTCATAGTTTGTAGAGCTTTCAGTTCATAGTCAGTTGGTTCCAAGGCAAGAGGGCATAGCAGAGGGACATGGCACAGAAATAGTCCGTGGCAGGACAGGCAGAAGGCAGCAAATAGCCTGCCTGCCTTCCTTTCCCCTTACATTCCATCAGGCTGCAAGCCTACTGGTTGCTGCCACACACCCAGGATGGGACTTCCTACTATGCAAACCCGTAACTATGCTAAACAAATCAGTGGATTAATTTAGTTATCATACACCCTTAATCTATATTCGTACATCCTAAATCCAGCCACCTCAGAACAGCTCACTGCTGAGTATGTGAGGCTCTGCAGGGACATCTAGATGTAAGTCCTAACAAGCTCAGGGTTGCCACAAAATACAAAAAACAACCTCCAAAACATATTTATTCATGTTTTTTAAAAATATAAAATTGCTTAGGTTTCTTTGCATTCAGAATTCTCTTCTGAATTACCAGTGACATAGACATCCAGCGTTTCCACACTATATAAATCTTCTGTGCCATTAAGAACTCTGGTAGTCTACAGTTCTTTCTTCCTCCTTTTCCTCCTCCTCCTCCTCTTCTTTCTCCTTTTCCCTCTTCTCTTTTGTACTTCAGTAATTCTTAAAAGAGTTCTTCTCCACTAAAAGGGGCTTCCAAAGTGATATTGGTAATGTTTTTTGTTTTGCTTTTTTTTTCTTAAAATCTGGTGCTGAATACTAGGGTGCATTCACTTAGTGCACTTTTATATGTCTATGTTGTATATCAACACAAACTTTAAAATTTTAGAAATATGTTCCATTTTTTTTCCTGGAATTTTGTCACCGGCCACTAACTCTCATTCTGTAAGTTTCAATACTGGACCTTGCTTGCTCTTATCAGATGCCAACTGAAGATTTCAGATAGTTTGCAAATGTGCAGGCAAAGACAGCTATGATAACACTGTCATCTGGAAGCAGAAACTTTCAAATACATCCCAATGTCCAAAAAAAATATTTTTTTTACAATCAGTTCATATCTTCTTATATTCTGCATTTAAAACAGCATAATGTTTTCTGCATTGCTCTAGGGCTTTATATTTTAAAATAACTTCTATCAGAATTTTTTTTTCTTGTTTTTTGAGACAGGGTCCCACTATGCAGTTTAGGCTTGTCTTTGTAGCTCAGGCTGGTCTTGAACCTGTTAACTATATTCCTGCCGCAGCTTCCTGAGTGCTTGGATTACAGACGTGTACCACCATGACTAACTCAAAATGATTATTAATAAGATTTGAAAGGGGCTAGGGATTTAGCTCAGCAGCATAAGCATCTGCCTTGCAAGCGTGTAGTTGTGAGTTCGGTACCAATTAAAAAAAAATTTGAATATTTTACCTAACAAGTACATCCTGAGTTGCTTAAATATTCTCATATTTTTGGCCTATTTTTGCCATTGAAAATATTTACTGCTACTGCAGTAAATATTTCCCTACAGACAGCTTGTGGTAGATATTGCTAGTAGTCCATTGAAAATCCACCATACCCTTTTGTTGCTAACAAAAGCCCAGTTCTGTTGACATGATTATGGTGCAGCATATCGAGGTCAACAATATCATTTTCTCCTTTCTGGTTTCTCTTGTGGTAGAGTGGCAACAGAACCCATTTCTGGCACATGAGATCTGAAGGCAGGGTGAAAGACGGATTCCCTATGTCCTCCCCTGGCTCTTCCATTCACTCTCTACCTTAGAGGCCATAAAATGGCAGTTTTCTGCCATGCTCTTTCACCATACTGTCTCTGCTTTGAAGCCAGCCGAACATGGACTGAACCTCTCAAAACCGTGAGACAAATGTAATTCCCGTTCCTTCAAGTTGTAGATGTTGGGTATTTTGTATTTTACCTTTTCATCTGTGTCAGATTCAGCATTATACTGCAGAGTCCGGCTACATCACGCTGAGAATGACAGCACAAAAGGAGTCCACAGCCCTGATTGATCATTCTGCAGCTGAACCCAGGGTATCAACTGTTCATCCTCTTCAGACTCAGGTGCAACCAAATCAAACTTACTGAGTAGTTTTAAATGCATATTGTTACTCACAGTGAAACATGACCACAAACACTTGCCATATTTTAGGTCCTTTTCCAGATTCTCAGGAGTGGGTTTGAAGCAAAGGTTATGATTATTTTTTAGGTTCCTGATACATATTACAAATCACTTCTCTTAAAAAACCTGTGCAATCAGGTATTACTGGCTAGAGACTGGGGACAGTATCAAACAGATAAAACAAACAACTCAGGAGCATTTTTAAATCAGTCCTTGCCTCAGTTTAAGGTACCTTTCCAGGGCTGGAATGGATGGAACTCAGTGGTAGAACACATAGCTAACATATTTGAGGCTCTGGGTTTAATCCCAAGCATGACAAGAAAAAAAAAAAAAAAAAAAAAAAAAAAAAAAAAAAAAAGAGAGAGGGAGAGAAGAGAAGGAAGAAGAAACAAGAGGGGAAGAAGAAAAGAGGTTTCTCTTCTAATTACAGAGAAATTTTACCAGAGACTCTCAGGACACATTCTTTACCTTAAACTTATCCTCACATGACATCAATAAAAATATATACACTGTAAAAAGATTTAAAAAGTAAAAAGAAAATCTACACATAATCTCAACACCAAAAACTATTTAAATCTCACACATTTCTCCTTTGCAAACTTCTATTTCTTTTGACTTTTATTATCTCCCATTTTCTACTGAATACATGTTCAATACATGTTAATGTTTACATTTTAATTTGTCCATGCATTTCCCACTATAAGCCTTTTTAAAAATATATTTAATGTTATTTGCAAGATTGTGAATTGAACTCAGGGCACTTGCATTCAGCTACAGCCTTTTTTTCTTTCTTTTAAAGACAGGGCCTTCACCTTTGGTGACTGTTTTTACAGTCCTTTATTCCTTTTCTGTTTAGTTTTGTTTTTTGAAAACAGGGTTTCATTATATAGTTTAGGCTGGCTGTGAACTTAACGGCAATTCTCCTGCCTCAGCTTGAGTGCTGGGATTACAGGCATGTGGCACCATCTCCTGAATTCCTTTTTAAATTTTGAGACAGGGTCTCATCAAATAGCTACACTGCCCAGGCTGGGCTCAAACTTGTTGAATGCCTTAGCCTCCTAGAGTGCTGAGATTACACCCAGATCCCAATGTAAACATTTAAATGGCTGCACAATACTCTACCATGTGAATATATCATGCTTTTATCTAACCATTTCTATGCTGCAATTAGAATGGCAACATAAAAGAATATGCAGAAAGAAGAAAACCACATTAAAAGTGCTTATATAATTATAAACTAGCTCTAATTAATCTGTGCTCTCTGCTTTTGTTTGCATTTTTATGCAAGTGCAGAGAGAAGACTACAATGAGGTTATTTCCACAGCTTTGACATTGTGAGAAAAAGCTCCAAGCAACTGCCTTACCTTATATTCAAGATCTTCCTTAAATCTCAAAAAATGTATTTTAAAAATATATGACCAACAGACGAAAGGATGCCAGTTGGTAGAACTACAGCACCTAATAAAAGTTTAAAGAGAGCCAGGAATGGTGGTACACTCCTGCAATCCCAGCACTCAAAAGGCTGAGGTAGGATAGCTTGGGCTACCTGGCAGGACTCTGTCTCAAAAAAAAAAGTTTAAAGAGTCTTCTCATTAAACATTCGAGTTAAAATAGAACTACAATGTAATACCTTACATATGTTATAAGCTTTTAAAGAATTAGAATATAAATAATCCCTATTAACCATAACCTTAAAAATTACACCAACTCCTAAACCATAACTTAATTCAGGAATATATTTTCTACCATTATGCTGCCCAACGTAAGTATCAGTTTGTTAGAAAACATTTCATTCCCCTGGCAGCTGAACTGTCCCTTCCTCAGGATTCTCTCAGCCCTGTGCTGTGCTTCTCAAACGTTTTGTTTTTACAAACGTTTTGTTTTCTGGGATTGACCCCAGGTCTGACCCATGCTTGGCAAGTATTCTACACTGAGCTATATTCCTACTTGTTTTTTTCCAAACTGACAGAAATTAATTTGTTTATGGTACACAGTGTGATGTTTGGTGTCACCTCACATATTGTTACTGGGTGGCTGTCTTTCTGAGAGTCTCTAAGCTGCCCACATCAGAGTCCTTTGCCTCTGCAACCCAGAAGCAGGGAGGGCTCGGCACACAGCATACACTGGGATAGCTCACTTTGCCTAAAAGTTGAATTCAAGGAATGAAACAAATTATTTGTAATAACTGTACTTGTTGCTCCATTTTAAATAAATTTTTAAAATAACGTAATAGAAATCTAACCTTTAATGAGAACTTTGCTGAATGCTTACTTTGTGGCAGATAATGTGCTAAGTGATAATAAACACTGATTCTTAGCCAGATATGGTGATGCCTGCCTGTAATTTCAGCACTGGGGCGGGGGTGGGGGGGGTGGGGCTGAGGCAGGAAGACTGTCAGGAATTGTAGGCCAGCCTGGGCTATGTATAATCAGTCCCTATCTCAAAACAAAAAACAAAAGTAAAAACATACAAAATAACAACAACCCTCCCCACACAAAACACATTAATTCTTAAACCAAACAGGGAGACACGTGGTACATTTACAGACAAACTGTAATGGATTAAATCACACGGTCGAACATTTGCTGAGCCCCTATACATTAGATCAGACAATGAGCTAGCATTGCGGAAACAGCAAAGAACAGGACTTAAATGCTGCCTGATGTGAAGTTTATTTACATATATATCAACATTCTGGGTTCACAGAACACACTTTAATATAGTGAGTTTATACCTCAAATGGACCCATTCTTGGTACTAACAAAAATTTAAGACTAAAAAATTCAAGTTCAAAATTTGATGACTTCAAGGTTAAAGTCGCTCTATAGTGTCATTTGACTTTTGCTGGTTTCACTCAACCCATGAGGCTCTGTTCTTCAAATTAAAAGAAAATGTCTCAAGATTAAAAACTACAAAAGGAATTGGAAATAGACTATGGGAGGCTGATGGACAGGATCACAAATTCAAGGCAGATTGAACCACTTAGTGAGACTGTCTCAAAAAAAAAAAAAAAAAAAAAAAAAAGCAGGGGATGTAGCTTAGTGTGAAAACCCTGAGTTCCTTCTCTGATGGAGTCAGAATACAGGAAGCACTTTGCTTTCTTGGTATGTAAGTGAAGTGGAAAAACCCAGGCAAAGGATGAAGCTTCCAAGTATCACTGCATCACACACATCACATCACATCACACCACACATATCACATCACATAGTTGGCTCCTATCTACTATGTTGCTATATATTTTACTCACTTTTTAGATTCAGACACATGAGTTGACATGCAGTGTAAGCATGAAGAAAGAAAAAAGGAAGACAGGAAGAGGGAAAGGGGAGGGGAGAAAAAAGAGTTTTAGGTTTCAAATATGCGAACTTGCATTGGGCATTTCCTGTGAAGCAATCAAATGACTGAGGATTAAGTCTGTCTGTAATAACATAACAGTAATTGGGGGCACTACAGGAGGCAGAGGGATGTCAACAAAATTTCATTTACAAAAAACTGAAACTGAACTCAAAGTGAACAGAAAAAAATGCAGAAAGGAATAAGAAAAGTAATTTTTTTTCCTAGTACCGGGGATCGAACTCACGACTGGGCGCTTGTAAGGCAGGCATTTATGCCACTGAGCTAAATCCCCAGCCCAAGAAAAATAATTTTAAAAGCAGTTTTCTAGTTCTGAGGGGCAGGAAACTACTCATTTATTTCAAGAAACTGAGTTTTTTTTTTTTTTCATCTAACACAAGATTAAGAAATCTGGGGCAAAGGGCACCAAATTACTTCTAAATACAACAACTTCACACAAAGAGAAAATCTAAAACCTGCTCAGGTTTATCTGGCAAACACAAGAGGAACTATCTTGGACTTCAGAGATCTTTTATTGAGGACAAAGCAAAACAATGTGAGGCTGAGGAAACCAATATAAAAAGTAGGCAGCTCAATGATAAACATAAAGAAGTTTCAAAATTACTACTTATACTTAAGGCAATTTTAAAAGTAAAGTCTTACCCAAAAAGCATTTATATAGCATTGAAAAAAATACTGAAATAACTTGATTAACACAGCTAAATTATCTGTGTAAAATCTGTACAGCGGGGACCTGTTTTCAGCAGGTAAGCCTATTTACAAGTAAGAATCTCTTACTCTTGTAACATGGTCCTGTATTTAGAGAATGGCTAACTCACATCTTGGTAGAGTTAGTCTGTAAGGCCTCAGTGCTCCCACACACATTCCAGGCGGACCTACTTCCACCGGAGAACTATTTACACTGCCCTGTGAACACACACATATATACACACTTTGCCCCTCCAAACACCTGGAGTGAAGGAGCTATGGCTCATTCAATTTTATATGTACAGTGACAATTAATAGGCACTCAATGTTAAAACGCATGAATGTTACAATCATTTTATACCACTAGTTACATTTCAAACATTCTCATCTTACCCATCCCAAATTAAAAACACCAACTGCTACACAATATAGTACTTTGGGGGCTTTTTAACATAAATAAATATACTACATTTACTACGTTTCAGAATAACTGCACAAATTTAGCGTTCTCCTTGGAATGGAAAACTTGCTTGGAATTTACTTCATTCTTTTCCTCTTTTTCAAAAGTGCATCTCGTAGTGCTAGCTGGAAGATAAGAAAAATAAAAAGCATTTAAATATGACAACTCTTAAGTACTCCCATATACTAATTTGGTTATAAATAAGCTTACCAAAAATAAATCAGTAAGTCAACAAACCATCCTGAAAAATTACAACTAATGAAACATGCCCTAAGGATCACATGCAGGGTGGAGGCTGCCACACTGCCAGGAAATGTACAAAGCTTGCCACACATGTTCTAGCTCACAGACACAAAGCACGAGACAGTAGCAGCTCTAGGAAGGAGGGACCTGTGTATCATCTACCACAGAGAACACACAGCACCTTCTGTTCTATGTCACTCTTAGTGTTTTGAAATTGTGGATGGGACACTGTCTGAATGAAAACCAACAAAACAGTGTATCATTTTCACAATACTTTTCTAAGATTATATACATTCCACTAATACGGTACAAATGTATAGACCATTTAAAGCTTTTAGATGGCATTCAGCATTTGTGCAGATTTAAGTATTTCCTACAGTATACAATTGGAAGCAGAAAAAAATGATCCCTTACATGCTAATTTTCAAATGTGCTTGTTTACTGTAGTAAATGAACTGAAAGATACTTATAATAATAGGTAAATGCTAATATCAGATATAAAGATTCTAATTTTGAAATAAACTTCAAGAGTTGGGGCTCAAGATAAAATATTTTAGTTAGTGTTTTTAATTTTTAACAAGTGTATTTTGTGTTGGAAACATACAAAAACAGTGACTTATGCATTATAATTAGACTCAATTTAGGTTTTAATCTCCTCCAGTCCTTCTTCACCAAAGGAGTTCAGTTCCTTTCACAGGGTAAAATTTGAAGATGAAGAATTTAAGATCTGGAGAAAAGGACAATTTAAGGACCAATGTTTGAGGTGAACGTACAATATTCCTTATAAATAAAGAGCATTATCTGGCTCTGGAGTGAATACACAGTACCTATCCAGTCTACATAGCTTGTGATATTTGGGAGTTGGGGGTGGAATGCATCATCTAAATTAAAACCAAGAGGAAAACAAACCTTTCTTCACAAGTATCTTTTCCAAGATCATATATATTCCACTAAATATGACAATACAGACCATTTAAAGATTCTTCAATTGTCACTCCAAAATAACCAGAATAAAATTATCAAGAATAAACAAACTCGGGCTGGGGATTTTGTTCAGCAGCCTAAGTGCCTGCCTGGCAAGTGCAAGGTCATGAGTTCAATCCCCGGTACCAAAAAAAAGAAGAAACTTAAACTCAAAAAAAAAAAGGTAATCAAGGCAAATGGACAATCTTAAGTGTATAATGAATACTGTTGCATTAATTTCATGCACTATTCTACTTTTAAAAACCTATACCTTCTAAGGTATTAACTGTTTTGCTTTGTTAAAACACATTTCTGTGTGGAAATTGCTTGCCTCTACCTCTAAATGTTCAACCTTTTTGGATTTTTGATTCCTTTCCTTTAGCTTATGCCTGGACCTTGATTATCTTTGTAGACAGACAGGCAAAACAGGATACCTAAAGTCAGTGAATTTCTTTTAACCTAATTTGGCTAAGGAGGTATTACTAGACTCAGTTAAAAGGGTAATTGCCAATAAGTGCTTTACTCAGAGTACCTTCTGTTGTATACTGGTTGTAAAAGGAAAAAAAATATAAAAGAGAAACTATTCTTTTTAAAACTCTTTTCTTTTGAAACTGCCTAGCTCTGTAACTGCTTCATGACTTTGTAATTACTTTAAGCCCCGTAACTACGAGAGCAAAACTGAACATACAAGATGTCTGATTGTACCACTGCACCAAACTTCATAACTGATGATCATTAATGTCCCTTTGCAACCAATAATCTCACCCTACTAGCTAATCAGAAGAATTACCAGACTGTTCTGTCTCACCTTTTATACCTCCTTCATCCCTCCTGTTTGTGTATCATATAAAAGTCCTGGAACACCAGAAATTGGGGCCTGATATTCTGGAAATGATCCCAATCAGTGGCTGTCAATATAAATAAACAGCCTCCAAATCCTTGGTGTTCTTCCCTTTCAAATGCCACCAACTGCTGAACATAAAACACAGTATATTCTCCCTCCTCTTCCTTTAACTTCCTAAAAGTTCCACCACAAGAAGCTCTCCTCCTCTATCATATGCTTTACTGCCCTCTCCTTGTCATCCAAAGTCACTTCTTACAGCCGCACAAGATCCTGTAAAATGTCACCAAGGGGGAAAGGTGATGTGAAGTGTAATGCTTCTTTCCCTGATAGCCCATGAGGACACAGGGCATTTTGAAGGATGTGGTGGAGTTGCACTTTTTATCAGGGAAGCCATTAACCACACATGGCTATGGAGCATCTGGAAAAGTGCCTAAGCTTAGTTTGGTAGCACACACTAAAGCTGGCCTAATGGAGACCTGCCTGAAAGGTGGCTAGTTCAAACTGAGACATGCTTTGGTGTGAAAGAAATTCTATTTCAGATGGCTCAAAAACAAGAACATAAAATATCTCATGAATAATGTTTATATTGACTATGTGTTAGAATGATAGCATTTTGCTGTAGTATACTAAATAAGATGTTATTTAAAATAATTTTATCAGCTTGACATCGTGGTATAAGGCTGAGGAAGGGGGATCACAAATTCAAGCCATCCTGGGCAACTTAGCAAGACCCTGTCTCAAAACTAAAAAAGGGTTACGACTGCAGCTTAGTGAGACAGCCTTGGGTTCAATCTCTAGTACTACAAAACAAACACAGATACACACTTTAATCTTTCCAAGAGATGTCATGAGTTGCTAACAAGGAACAAAACAGGTTTCTCTACCATGGCAAAAAGGTAAACTACAAGTAGGGACCAGGGGCAAACTGTTAACTAAAATGTAGCAAGGTCACATAAACCTCATAATGAAGCAAGACCTTGGCTACTAAAATGTCATTAAAGGTCAAAATAGGATAGATTAATGGCAAAATTAATACTGTGGCGTTTACATGATATACTGAACACAGTTAAGATTATAAAACCATTCAGGGAACCAGAATTACCACCCACACAGACACAGTGCTGCCCTGGGGCACAAATCACTTCCTTCTGCGGGCTGGCGCTTGGCCAGCTATTTAGGGACACTGCCTCAGAACACAGGACTGTGTCAGCATAGAGCTGATTTCCTGGAGTTCCTTCAAAATGACAGTTTGTATACTCTGATGCATTCCCAGGGGAGGGAGATAAACAGATCAACTTAGTTTTCTACAATGAATTAAACAAAAGAAATAAAACCAGGGGCCAGGGGTTTAGCTCAGTGGCACAAGCATCTGCCTGGCAAGGGAGGGAGGGAGGGAAGGAGGGAGGGAATGAGAGAGGGAGGAAAGAAAGACAGACAGACAGACCAACCACCTGAAAAGCACAAGGTCACCACTAAAGGGCATGAATGCCAAAATGAAAACCCAAAATAGTCTGTTAAGATCACAGCTGTTTGCAAAGAACATATAAGGCAAAGATCATGCCACCCACTAAATTCTTTGTCTACTGAAGCTTCCCTAAAACTGCCTGAGACGATGCCACACAAAATGATTACTACAGAAAAGTACCACGTAGAGACCCACCCCTGAGCACCTTTCACCATCAGAAGGCTTGCTTCCCTCAGGTAACCAGCATGGGCAAGAAAAACACAGCCAGATACTCTCCATGTACCCTCAGGCTGCTGGTGGAGATGCCTGTGTCCCACAGATAGCCAGTACAAGCCAGAAGAATTGGGCAAATACACCCAAGTATGCCTGCTGTCATCAGGGGAGTCCCGGTGTATCCATGCAGGCTGAGAGAAGCAGCCTACCACCATGCATCCACGGCTATCAGGGAAACCTCAGTGTAGCCGCGCAGGTCTGAAGCCCACCCATGCCCTATTATCTGATTTCTAAGAAACTCAGGTGTCTGGCCCATTCTCTTTCACCACAGAGGGGTAGCCAACGTGGGAAGTACTTGGGACCCCACAGCTGGCTTGTCAGGAGGAACCAGGAAAATGTCAAGACAAAGGAGCGAAAGGCAATCTCAGACCTCCAATCCACACAGAACAAGTCTGGGAGATATAGATATGGAAGAAAATGAAAGCCACACACCTGAAATTTCTGAAAGGACAGCAACTGAAGTAAAGAAACAACTTCATGAGGCTGTAAAAGTAATCAGACCAGAAATAATATCTCAGGTAAAAAAAGAAATCCCAAGCATAATGAAAGAATTTCAGACCATATCGAAGGAAAACACAATAAAAAAAAAGCATAGGAAAATGATTGAAATCTTGGATGAACACTATAGGAAGAAATTACAATGCATGAAACAAGATTTAAGAAGATCTAAGAAATTAAAAACTCCATCAAAAGCTAGCAAAACTGTTTAAAAGAGACTAAAGATAGACTTGCAGACCTTGAAGACAGGCTTGCAGCTAGCAATTATGAAAGAAAAGATCTCTTAAAAGTAACAAGAAACCAGGAAATAACAATTGAATGGCTATTTTCAAAGAAAAATAATTTAAGAGTGATATGTGTCAGTGAAAAAGCAAGGGCCAACAGGAATGACATAAAATGGCTATTTACAGAAGTAACAGCAGAAAACATTCCAAACATAGGAAGATAACCTGGCATTCAGACATGTGAGGCACATACAATTCCAAATCTATGCCCAGACATATAATAATCAAGATCTCAGAAGATCTCTTTCAAAGATCAAAGATCTCTTTCAAAACTGACGGAAAAATAAGATACTTGCATGATAAAGAACAACTGAAGGAATTCACAACCACCAAACTAACTGCAAAGAGTGCTAACGGGTCTTTTGAGAAAAATAAAGATGACTACAATTCCAGGAACAGCAGCAGAAGGGGATCGCCAAATAAGAGAGGCAACTGAACAAAGGGGAAAAGTAGGGGACCAACAGCAGGGGGATACATGGCAGAGACAAGGCAATGCATGTCTGTTGTAACCATGTCTTAGTGCACCACCAGATGGCCTTAATTCACCAATAAAAAGAAACACAGGGAGAGTGGATCAAGAAACAGCATCTATCAATATGCTGTATACAAAAAACACATTTAACTCAAAAGGAAATTCATAGACTAAAAGACAAAGGAGAGAAAACAATGTTTCTTGTGACAAGAAACCAGAAAAAAGCAGGGGTAGCTTGCCCATCAACTGCAGAGTGGATACAGATGTGGTATTTTCATACAATGGAAAGCTACTCAGCTATGAACAGGGATGATTTCAAATATCTTATAGGTAAATGGACACAACTTGAGATCATGCTCATAGGTAAACCGGTTCAGACTTATACAAGTGAACAATGTGTTATTTCCTAGCGTAAAAAACTGAAGGAGTTAGTGGGATCCAAAATGTACAATAGATATTGTGACAGTAATGAGAAGAAATGTCTAAAAAGGGGAGGTGATAACCATTGTTCATTTCTTATTATCTTATATTGAATTAGTCATTGTTTTCATAGTTTTGTTAGGTTTGGTTTTATTCTGTCTTGCTGTTTTTTATTTTACTGTGTCTGATGGTATAGGTAGCTATTTTGAAAATAAAGGGATGTATTATGGTAGTCATTGCTGATTTCCTATCATCTGGTTTTGAAGTCTTATAACACTTTCATTCTTTTGTTTTGATTGGTTTTATTCTGTTTTGTCTGATTTTATTACATCTGATTGAATGGATAGGTATTTTAAAGAAAACAAGAGCCTGTATGTTAGCCACTGTTGACTGTCTATTATCTTGTTTTATAGTACTGTATTGCTTTTACTGTTCTGATCTGATTAGCTTTATTCTGTTTTGTTCTCTTTAAAACAAAAAGAAAAGAGTACAGAACAAAACCAGAGAGAAAACTGTTAATACAAATTAATTTCACTAATCAAATGACAGAGAATTTTAGCACGTGAAAGGCTCTCGGGGTGACCTAGCCGATTTTTCTTTTACTTATAGAGAAGAAAAATGGAGTGACTCCCTCTGGTCACACACCTTAGTCCTAACCAACTCAGGTCAGAGAATTACCACCCTCATAGCTCCAGAGCTCTTAGTGCACCACTGAACCCCAAATGCATAGGTTTTAGAAGCTACAATCCATCAACCCTAAGGCAGTTCTGCAACTACAAACCTGTTCCTGCCACCAGGACTGCAAGTCACACTCACCTGCTTTTCTCGGAAGGACCGTTTGGTTTTGGACCGAACATTCTGGCTGTATCGCATCATCATAAAGTTCTTCTGTTTTTTCTTTTCTTTATTTGTGGAACTGGAAAATGGATTCATTTTGGTTTTCTTTCTCACAAATTCCTTTCGGTCTGTCTTTCCAGCCTATTGGCACAAAAAGATTCATGTTTTTTCTTAGAAGTACACACTTTCCAAGTTATCTGATTAACATAAATGCAACCTGTGTGCTTCACACTCTGCTGCATGGGCTGGAGATTTAGCTCAGCGGCATAAGCGCCTGCCTTGTAAGCAGGCAGTCGTGAGTTCGATCCCTGGTACCGATTAAAAGGAAAAAGACAAAAAAAAAAAAAGAAATGAACACACTCTGCTGCATGCCATAGACACAGCAAGACAGGATACAATCCTCGGTTCCAAGATTTATCCAATGGAGAAATACAATCAGGTATCATAATACAGGAGGAGGAGCTCCATGGGAGACCAGTACTTTGGATATTGAAGCAGGAAAAGTGAGTTCAAGGCTAGTCTGGGCTACATATAGTGAAACCCTCATTTCAGAGAGAGAAAGGAAGGAGAGTGGGAGTTCAGTGAAGGAAGGGTCCTAACTCAGCCTGGTGCAATGAGAGGACATTCCCAGAAAGGGAGTCAAGTAAGCTGCTTTCTGCACATGGAGGAAGTGCAGAGCTTTGCAGGAGGTAGTACAGGGTGCGTGAAGATGTGGAGGATGAAGAATGTGAGTTTCTGAACTCATCTAAATAAGCTTAGTATAAAATAGAATGCAGAGTGGGAAGAGGGTAGTGTGGCATGGCACATAATGAGGCTGGAAATGCAGGCAGGATGCAGCATGAACAGGTCCATATGGACCTGCAGCCAACACTACTGACTCCAGCTTTTCAATGACCATTTTGACCTGACTGTTTTCTTATTCACTTTGAAAATGAACTAAACCTCCTGATACCATAAACATGGAAAACAACCTTCCTGTAGTTTGTATTTTTTTGTTTTGCATGGTGGTTACATGTCTATATACTACTGTCAAAACTTATTTAAGAGTTAAAACCTATGCACTTTATTGTACATTAATTATATCCTTACTTAAAACATAAAAACGCTACTCTAACCTAGATGTAATAGTACATGTCTATAAACAAAGCACTCCGAAGGCTGAGGCAGGAGGATTATAAGTTCTATTTCAGCCAGGGGAACTCTGGAACTTAGGAAAACCTTCTCTCCAAATAAAAATAATTTTAAAAAAAAGACCTGAGAATACAGCTCACTGCAAAGGTTGTAGATTTAATCCTCAGTGCCACAAAAAACAGACAAACATACTTCTATAGATATGCAAACTCTGAATTATATTTCATTTTATTTGCCTCCCTCACCATTGCAGTTGCTAGTCGTGTCTCCTTGTCAGACTTAGGTTTTTTATGAAGACGTTCAATGTCTCGAAGAGACAGTAATTCACCCCTGGGGTAAGAGAAAAATAAAACCGTACATAAATACAACTCCCTTCCCCAATACTTTCATTACCATACAAGTCGACTGACAAATGGTACACATGCTACCTTACCTGGGCTCCTCGTCACTGTCTATTTCAATGTATTTCCTCTTTTGGGCTTTCCCTGGGGCGGCAGCGAGCTCTTTCCTCATTTGGGCCATGCGGATTTTCTGGAAGTCCTCTTGAGTCAAGACTCGACTGGTGCTGACAGCTGCAGCCTTGGCCTTCCGCTCCTCCGTGTCCATGCTGCTTAGTTTCTGGGACTGCAGAGCACAACAGGCTCATTACTGCCCACTGTGGGGGTTCCAGGCCATGCCAATGCTAGTGTCCAACAAGGCCCAGCATAAGCCAAGTCTTGATAAAGGTAAGAGGGAGGTACTGGTACAGAAATTTTAAGACTTACAATCTCTTGCTGCTGCTCTTCGTCGGAAGAGTGGTGCACATCAACCCATTCACCATCAGCTTCCTCCTCTTCACTGAGACTGGTACTTTCCCACCCATCTGTGTGAGAAAGAACTCATTAAAACTGTCACTCCATATTGAATATTTAGAGCCAGATGAGAGAAATCAAGCAGCAGAAAAGGTAATGAACCTTGAACCGATTCTCCACTGGCAAGGAAGTGCACAGTTTTTGTTTTTATATAAGCCACATCAACTTAATTAACTTAAGGAGTTGGAATTAAATATTGGCCATGTATCTATCGTAAGCCCCAACCTTATAATCACTTTCTCTGACCCTCACAGCTCAACAGAATATGGAAACACTCCAGAGTAAAGTCCTACAACCAGAAATTGCAGCCCGCAATCAAATTATGGCTAACTCCAGAATCCATGTTTCTCTCACTGAATTAACTATCTATAACAGCTGTATTTGAATACTTATTTTGAGCAAACAGCAAGTATCTGATGACTTGTCTAAATATACTTAAGTGGGTATAAGAAACTAGTTTTCATTATTCGGAGAATTGAAGTAGACGATTTTAGACATGAAAGAATCTTGTAGATACCCAATAAATAAGGTAGCTTCCCATGATCTCTAGACCACCAGCTCTTTGCTACACACAAACACTCATGATAGGATCTTCAACTCATTCTATGGTTTCCTATCTTGCCATGTGATCTTGCCTCAAATAATGAGGAAACAAAAATGAACCTTCAGGGGCTGAGGCGCAGCTCAGTGATGGACGGCTCATGGAGCATATGAGCATGCACAGGGTCCTGGGTTCATTCCCAGCACCAAGGAGGAAGTGGGAAAGGGAGGGCAGAAGAGGAGGAGGGAGGGAGAAGATGAACCTTCATCATTTTCAGCATCCTCTTCTTTCTCAATTTCCAGAACCTCTGCTCCTGGAATGTAATCTTTAGCATCTAATTCACCATATTCTTGTACTCTTGCTTCTACAGAAGCTTCTGTAGGTTTGCCCTAAAGGAGATGAAATTGTTTATACTAAGGTGATCAGAAATATGTAAGACAGGATTATGAATTCTGAAGGTAGTACTATAAAAAATGGAGGTAACCAAGTGACAAAAGTTCACCATAGGACAAAGTAAATACCCCAGAGCCAGATGCTGGCCACTATTCTCTGTCTTCTAATCCAAATTAAGATACTGGCTATTAGTAAGGAAAACTCAGATTTGGTCTCCAAAATACCATCTGTCTTTCTGTAATATACATACATCCCTTGCTCCTTGGAAGAGGTGGTACCTGGAGGAGGAATGGCCTATTCAACCCCAGCAGGAACTACTGACTGAACTCTCAGATTTAAGCTTTCAAGTTTAATCAGCCTGACAAGTTAAAGAGTCAATCATAGTCAAAGAACACATGCTAACTACAAATAGGTAAGCCCGTGGTATTTAGTCACTTATAGTCTAAACATAAATAAAACCATAACACTATCAGTACTTACAAGAAAAACAACACAAACACTAAAATTCAAATAGCAGAAAGTTATTCTCACATTATGAGATCAAAACCTTTAGCTCCAATAGCCACAGGCTTTACTTACCCGGAATTTTTTCTGTAACATCTGAGGATTCAGCGTCCGGAAGAGCTGGATCAAAGTTCTAGCAGACATCATTACATCTATAAAATAATATCTTTAACTAAAATTTCTGGAACAAAGAGCACAGTGAGATAAAAGTGAGACTAGCATACAACTTACTCTTATCTTTGTGGGTCTTATATTGAGCCAGGTCTTGGAGAAGCTCCTCAGTCATGGCTAGAGGACACCGAGCTGTTATCTCCTTTATAGCATTGATACTAAAAGAGGAACAAGGGATTAAAAATAAAGCAACTTTATGTGGTTTTAAGAAAATTTCCCTAAGAAATGAAATAAAAAGGAATATAAATGGGATTTTATGTGGCTTAGGTCTCTAAAACTGCAGCACAGTAGAACATGAAGGTGGGAGTCTTACTGAGCTTTTATTCCAGATAGTTACTATGCTTCCTGTGCTAGTGGATATAAAGAACAGTGTCCAAAAGCTAATTCATTCAAATGCACTTGTTTTCTATAGTAAAGGAATTAAGTCACAATAGCCTTACTCTCCAACCCTAGGGAAAGAAGGGACCAGCTCAAGTAAGAAAGGCTACACGTCTGTCAAACTTCCATCCCAGCAGTATTTTCCAGGGGAGATAAAAAGTAACTGTCTAATAAATTGTTTATCAGGATGGTATACAGTCTTTAAGCCAGTAATTTTTAATTGCTCAAAAGAGCCATGTGTATGTACCAGCTCTCCATGATAAATGTAATCATTAGGTACTGCCAACAAGTACTAATAAAAAAATTATCAAAAAAAAGGGCACTGAGTTGCCCTAAAATTAAGAGCAGTTCAATAGTAAACCATTCATTTCAGGGTAGGACTTACGTTCAGAAGAGATAAGAGATAAACATTTAGAGGTTGCTGATCATTCACTCGCTAGAGTAAAACTAGATAAAAACCAAACTGCTGACTAGCAGCATGAATACTTTTACTTAAGTCCCTACTAAACCTGACCAGTAACACAAAAATAGTAAGCCTCTTGAGAAGATTAAAGTATATCTTAAATCATTTTTCTAGAGGTCACACTGCCAGCTGAAATTGTGCAACTTGTTAATGCAAGGCAAACATAGCACACTAAATATCAAGGGCCCCAACCATATTGTACTTACCCTACTGTCATGACCTCCCCAGAGTTCTTGTCAGTAACAAAATTGTTTGCCACAGTCATAAGCAATGACTGAATGATCTGAGTTAGAAACAAAAGAAGAGAGAAGTAAAAGGGAAGTCTATACCCACACAAATCCCCTGTGTATGAAAGGGAGCAAGTTATCCACACGAGAAAAGAGCCCTCTCCCTTTCTTATAGGGTTGGAAGAGAACAACACTGAGGAGGGCAGAGATAAAAACATGCTATTACATTTTACTCTCCTCGATACAGAAAAAAATTTAGAATAACTCCATGCTTTTTCATCAAAGAAAGGAATTACCACCTTTGAAAAACAATGACAATAAACTTAATAAAATTCTTGACCTCCTCTACTCAAAAAATATGAAACTAAATCAGTATTAACCTGTCCAAAAGAAACTTCACTTCCCATGAGCTGTACAACTGGGCTTCTTGTATTTATCTCCAAGAGACAATGTCTTCCCTGATCACTTAGAAAGGAGAGCAGAAGGGAAACCCTTGGGAAGAACAGACAGACCCAGCAGTGGCACTACGCTGCACATGCCAGATCCAGAAGTCAGGCTTAGAGTGCTCACCTCTGGAGGTACAAGATGATGAGATGCTTGTGCAGCAAACAGGAGGATCTTTGTTACTTCTGAAAATGTAAAAGGGGAGAAGGGTCACAGAATCATACTGCCACTCAGGACTACAGCAACATGACAAGCAAGTCCCAGCCCTCACACTACTGCCCCTACTCCACCTGAACACTCAACTCCCAGCTTCCTTTGCTTCCTTTAGGTCCCAGCTCAAGGGCTGCCTCCTTAAAGTCTTTCCTGACCTGGCGATTTTAAAAAGAACCAGACCTAACACTCCTTGTTGCCCTTACTCTGCCTTCTTTCTCTTCAAAACACATTTTTACTTGAACACATCATATAGATAGCAGTGTCTGTGGCAGTACCCATGAGGGTAGGGCTTTATGGTCAGTGTGGAATTCTTTATGTGTAATGCAATGGCCACCACAGAAACTATTGAATAAACGCTTGCTGAATAACTAAAAACACACAAGCATGTATGCATACACCTACCTTCTCTTCAGAGGGCCAGCATAGTTAATGCAAAAAACAAGGCCTTTGGAGAAGAAAAAGTGAAGCACTTCTTGAGGTGAACCTAGTCACTTTTCCTCTATTGACACCTTACAGGATCAGTCTGAAGAAAGGCACTTTACACAGTGCTTCACTCATGTCAAAATCTCAGTAATTAGTTTCTTTCCTACCTTAGCTCAAACTCAAAGAAAACAAAATCTCGTTTTTCCTGCTTCTGTGTTGTTTTTAATTAATAATGCACAGTAAGAGGAATAAGAGATGTAAGATAAAATCCTCTTACCCATGATTACAAAGTTTGGAAAAAGATCAAACTTTTTTTTTCTGTAATGCTCAAAGTGAGCATTTATCAACACTATGAAATGACTTGCTTTTGGAAACTGATCTTCTGTTAACTAAAACATTTACTATAATTGATGAAGAGAACAACTAATCCATCACAGACTCAAGAAAGAAAACATAAGAGCTCTTTTTCCCTTCTCTGCTATAAAACACACAATACTTCACTCCTAACTCTGTCTTCAATGATTCCAGAAGGAGCCACCAAGCGGACATACTAAATGAGATTACCTCTCTGGTGGGGCTGCAGAAACCTTTGGAGAAAGGGGTAGAAATTGAAGAGAAAAAGCTGTAAAGAGAATACACCACTGACTTTAGTATTTATGTAACTGCCATGCAATTTCATTTTCCTACAATGCAACTATATTACCAAGATTAACTCATCTGCAATTGATTTTTTAGTTTTGTCTCAATAAACAATCGCATCACAGAAATTTTAACATGTTCTAGCAACCAATGAAGAGAACTCTCAACTGAGAGATAGCTTCACTAAGTAGAGGAGAAAAGTATACACCAAATAAGCCAAGAGAAATAGGAGCAACCAAAAGGTAACATTCTTCGACTTGTAAAACTAGTGTGGCTGTAGATCTGATGTTTCAGTGTTTAGAGAAAGCACTGATATTAACACTTCAAAGCAAAGCACAAAATAGAAATTTGAAGCTGAGAAGCACTAACGTAATCTGGTCGTCAAACAAAAAAATCACAGTAGGGATTTTTAATTGTTTAATTGTTCAAGCTTTTTTTTTTTTGTCTTTTTCATTTTTATCGGTACTGGGGATCGAACTCACGACCGCCTGCTTGCAAGAATTGTTTAATTGTTTACCAGTCTAAAAGCACTGGATGAATCACTGTACTCAGTATTTTGGAGTAAACTAAGTACTCTGGAGTGTTTATTTAGATAGCCATGCTTAAATCACAAATCACTTTGCTTTCCTATCAAGCCCAAATCTAGCTCTGACATGAAATTTATGAATGTTAATAAGAATTGGGGTTGATCCAACTCTGAGACAACTACTCATGGAGAAAGCACTCACCAGAACAGATAAGCTTTTCTTAGGGAAACTAGCACTTTCACTTGCGTGCTTTCATTTTTAACTTGATATATAGCTGTCCTGTTTGACTGCCAATAAATAAGCTCTCTCTTACTTTTCCTAATTTGCGGTGGGTGACAGAGAAGAATTATTGGAGATAGAATCCAGGGCCTCATGCCTGCTAACCAGGCACTCTACCTCTAAGCTATAATCCCAGTAACCACTGCATTTGATAAAAAAATTTAAAGGAAAGCAACACATCCAATAATGCAGAACTAGTCATGAGATTGGACAGGAAACAACCTCAACAGTCATTTCTCTATGGCCTGAATTTCTGGGCACCATTCCTTTTGCATAAATGGCAGGTAGTCTGAAGAGTAAATGTGAAGCCCCTACACAGACATGCTATATGTACATAAACACTGTTGAGAAGCTCATATAATCCATTTTAATGAAAAATACATGATTAGGGACTGGAACTTCACAAATATGACAATTTCCTACCAGAGGGATCTGGAAATTGGGAAAGCCACATAGTGTTAAACTTTGAAATGAAGTAAGAAACAATAAAATATATGGATTATATAGACTCAGGAAAATGTATATATGAAATGAAAAAAAAGAAAACACAAGAGGTGTTCATAAACTGAGTGTACGAACTAAAATCTATATTCATGGGGAGCAAAACAGAATGATAAAAACAGCTATTGTAAACTTAAAGATTACTGGTAACCGTATGAATGTAAACAGCCTCAGAGTTAAAAGTCAGATACTGCTTTATCTAATGGCTTTCTTTTTACTTAGAACATTCTACTTTTAACATACACCAAAAGAAAGTATTTCAAACCTCATGGATTCCCACCAATCTGGAGATGAGGTTCATAAGCATCATCTTCACTTCAAACCTCTCCTTAGAGTTCTCTAGCTGCCTGAGTAGTTTTTCTGCAAAATCTGGAAGTAAAAGGATCACAGTTCATTGTGGGTCCACAGTCTATACAACAGGGCTAGGGGAAGGGAGTAGTTAGATCAGTGAAAACATCAAACGCAGGTAAGCATATCTTCAGTGATGCCCAGGGTTCATCTTAAAGATCCTTGAGGCTTATGTCACACCCAGAGTAACTGTGATAAGCATGCCACCAAAAAGTTCTCTAGAGCCTTGCTTCTCAAAGTATGGTCTACAAACCAGCAGTGTCCAGTTTATCGGGGACATTCTTAGAAAATTGTGGTTTGTGTGTACACTCAACTTTAAGAAACACTGACCTAGAGCAAATGCTGCTATACATTACAACATAAAGCATTCAGAATTCCAATCTCCAGTCAAACCCCAAGTCATCTAAATCACAATCTCCAAGGTTAACAGGACCTAAGCATCAGTATAGGTTTAGAAACTCTCCAGGTAATCCCAATGTGTAGTCAAGTTTGGGAACTCATGTTTTAGAACAAGGCTAGGCCTGTAATCCCAGCACTTGGAAGGCCAAGGCAGAAGGATCACCATGAATTTAAGGCCAGCCTGAACTACATGCTGAGTTCAAGAGCAGCCTCAACTGCACAGATTGACTCCATATCCAAAAAAACAAAACAAAAAAACAAAAGGAACGGGCTGTTCCACTTTTGGTCTCAGATCAATTTTTTATGTTTAAAAAAAAAGACCAACAATAGACTATCAGTTTCATTTGGTTGAGTACAATGTCTTACCACTTTTGCAGTGTTAAAGCCACAAATCTCAGAGGGTCCTGTTCAGTCATATTTTTATTCTTCTGCTACAGTTTAGGAATCACTAATGTCAATATAGTGTTTTTTTCTTTTTTTTTTAAGAGTAGGAAAATTTATTGGAGAAAACGAATGGGGAACGGAAACTGGGAATGGAGAACAGAAATAGACAGGAGGGGGTCCCAGTGGGTTGCCCCATATAATCTTCTACATTACAACCAACTAGGAAAAACTGAGCATTTATTATCTATAAAATAACAATGGTCTTGTATCCCTTAATATCTGGAAAGCACAAAACGAATTTGATAGCAATAAAGCCAACAGGGAACTTGCAAATTCAAATGTACCTTGGGGGTCATGGATCAAGTGAATTGCTGAAAAGTTAAACACCTCTGGCTTTTTCTTCTTTTTTTGTTTCTGAAAGAGAGAGAAAACACTTTCCACCCTGAGTTACAGTGATGCCTGCTAATGAGAAAAACACTGTTATCAAACTCTGTAAGCTACTTAAAGGATTTTGGAAATACAAGCATTAAAACATACACAGGGGCCAAAACTGCTGATTTTCAGAATAATCATTAAAAAATATCAAATGTACTTTCATTTCTGTATTATTGAGAAGACACGTTAGTTAGCAAAGACACTTTCAATACAATTCGCTTTGATCAGACGAGTGAAAATTAATTTAAAATATTAGTCTTAAAAAATTCACATAATCCGGTATGGTAGCACACACTCAGTGAAGCCTGGGCAACTTAGCAAAACTTGGCAGGACCCTTTCTCAAATAAAAACTAAAAAGAGCTTGGGGGTGTAACTCTGTGTAAAAGTCACAGGATCAATGTTCAATACCACCAAAAAAAAAAAGAAAATCATTCATCATACAATTCTAAGTTTTTAAAAAATGTTACTTCTTGATTTCAAAGTCTTAAAAGCTCTAAGTAAAACCTTATGTTCTTCATTCTGATAATTTCCACCTAATTTCCCAAGTACAAACCTCACCTTGAGCACTTTCATTGCCTTTTCCAACTTCTTCTTATTTTTGGCACTTTTCTTCCCTGTAGCATATTGCACGAGCAGGTCTCTTGCTGTGGGTCCTTCCTCCTGAGGAAGAAACTACTCTATAAAACTGAAAATTAGGAAAATCTGCACAGAAGCCATATGCAAATTCTTTCTGGTTCTGTACTCATTCCACACATCAACTAAAAGTCAACACTACAACTTTTACTATAATTATTCTAGTTACTTGGCAGGCTGAACTAGAAGGATCACAAGTTCAACAAGTCTGATCAACTCAGCAACTCTATCTCAAAATAAAAAAAATCTCCAAAATATAGAGATTGTTAACTCAGTGGTAGCAAGCTCTTGGTTTAATCTTTGGTACTGTTAAATCTTTAAAAAGTAAAAACTATGCACATGTGTCTGGAAACATAGGCACATACAAAAATTTTCACTGCAGCATTTATCTTTATATTCTGCTTTTGCTTTTTTCTTCAATATGTTAAACACAAGTCAACTTTGCTTAATACCTCTAAGAAAAGTTCATGACATCATATTGATTTTTTTCTTTTAAAGATGCCATGACATTACTCCCCTCCCTTTTCTCACTGTAACCTTCATCAATGTTGACAATAACTCAAAAATACATCAGCAGTAATTTTTATTCTGATTTTATGTACAGCAAGTTCCCGAATTATGGACATTCAAGTTATGAACTTTCACAAATACGAACAGATCTCACACTAGAAACATCTGTAGATGTGAACAAATCGCAGAAGTAGCTCAAGTGTCGGCCAGACACTGTCACAGTAGTGCTGCTGTGTGCTTACTGTACAGTATGATAGTGTACAGTAGTGCAGTGCTCAGTTGGGGCCCAGGATGTCCAGAAGCAAGAGGATAAGCAATGGTGATGTGGAGGGACTGCTAGGAAGTACAAGGCAATACATATTGTGTATCTGCATAAAAACTCATACTGTCAGCCTTACAAACCAATCTGACTTACATTCTCCCAGAATGGAACTCATTCGGATTTTGGAGACTACTATAGTAAGATACAGATGTAGCTGTAAAACTAAAAATATATTGAACAAACGAATGTTTTATTATTCAATCAATCTTTCTGAACACAAGTAACAAATTCCAAATACAAGAAAATTTCAACAGGGAAATACTCAGTAAAAGACAAAGGTAACTTTGTAACTTAACTAGTCACAGATTTTATAATTTCCACTCAGAGCAATAAGGAAATCTGATGAACTGTGTAACTCAGAAGAACCTCTGATTAAACTAACCTCAGATTCTGAGTCGCTATCTTTTTTCTCATCTTCATCTTTCCCAAGGAAAAATGTAAGAGCAGCAACCAATATCTAAAGATCAAGCAGAAAACAGTCAGGTACCTAACCCAGCTCATAACAAAGAACAAATTTTATTTACACTCTATACATATCTGTGCCTGGGATCTGAAGAAAAAACTTCACAGGTGGTAGGATTTTTGTATCTTTTTCTTAATCAAAATGTTTTTAGAATTTCATTTGCCCCATAAGTACATAACTTAAAAATCTTTAGGGAAGGGGGTGTAGCTCAGTGGTAGATTACATACTTAGCATGTAATCCCCAGCAACACCACCCCCAAAATGAAAAAAAAAAACCCACAAAGGTATATACAGTTATTCTTCTGGCAGACTGTCAAGATTAACCATGCCCCAATGCAACAGAAATAAGGTTAAGAATCACAGGAGGAAACAACACACATAACTGTCGCTTACTCCACAGTGTTTGAAAAATGTCATGATAATTCTGTTTGTCTCTTCTGCAGCACAGAAGAACCAAGGAAGCAGTCTCAGGACAGAGGAGCAGCATTCAACCGAGGCTGAATGACCACACCCACACACACCCTTCCCTCCCTCCCATGACTACATCCACTTGGGCAGACACCCTACCCTTCTACCTTTTCTCCCAGAAATGGGACACCCAGAACAATGCTCACCTTGGTGACCTTAGAGAAGCACGCCGTCGTGATAACATTGACGGTTTTGGCATCATTCCTGGAAGACAAGTGTTTTGGGGTAAGTTTTCACACTACTGTATTTCATACCACAAAATAAACAGTATAATAAATACTAATATTCTAATATTTTAAGTCATGGAGTGCTAAATTAGTCAACCACAGGTAAAAAATTTAATTATATTTTAACCCACTCTTATGACAAAAAATATGTAGCCATTAAAATAAAGTATTTGAAGAGTGTTTAATGACACAAGAACCTACTCAAAGTTGCTAAGGGGAAAAAAATCAACTTTTAAGAAAAAAACTATACAATAGCAAAATTCCAACAGTTAAAAATGCACATTAAATAAAAAACCAAGAAAGCATACTATAAAATATTAACAGTTATCACCTCTGGGGTGGAATTATATATAACAGAAAATTTTTCTAGTTTCCCTAAGTACTCTGTTGCAATGAATATTACTTATATTGTAAAACAATCAATAAGAAAAGCAAAAAATGTGAGTTGGGACATTATACCATACAAACAAAGTCTATGAAACATTAATTGAATTGATTTGAAACCAGAATAGCAGAATTGGTAATGCAGGTTTCTAAGTCAGATCTGGGTCTGAATTTCAGTCTTCCTCTTAATAGCTAAATTCATACACTATTAACTTCCATCTCATCACCTATCAAATACAGATAATTCCAGTCAAGTTGCATATTCTGAAGGTTGGACGAGGTAAAGTGCCTGACCTATTAGCTGCTCAAGAATGGTAGTCAATGTCCTTAGTCATTTTGATTGCCTCTGTATTTTTATTTCCAACTTATTCTATGATGGGTATACTACAGTATGCAAAATCAACCAATCATATACTTGTGCATGTGCTCTGTATTAATTATAAGTGGAACAAGAGTCTACTACTGAAGAGAAAAGACTCATGAATCTATTACCAGATGTTCCTTCTGTAGAGCTCAATCATCACATCCAAAGACATCTTGGCTGCAGTTGCATTGCTATCTCTCAGCATAGTGTACATGAAATTCTGTAGTACCTGAAGAACAGAAAGAAGGTTAAAACGCCAATGGTACCAGTAATAAAGACAAAAGGACACTGAGTATGGTGGCACATGCCTGTAATCCCAGCACTTGGGAGGCTGAGGCAGGATTGTTGTCATAATCAAGGCCAGCCCAGACTACATAGCAACACTGTCTCAAAACAAAACAAATAAAAAAGACAAAATGCTACTTACTATGTTCACTTTATTGTTCTTGTGTTTTGAATTTATATTCTTAATATCAGCCACAATATGTGTGTATAAAGTCTGAGAAAAAGAAAAACATTACACATTAAACCTCACCAACATTTCTACATTTTTATTAAATTTGGAGAAAGGTATAAATTTACAGAATGACTTAATCTTACCTATATTTCATTCTACCACAAAGGTAATAAAACACAAACAAAGGAAATAAAAAGCAAAGTAAAGCTGCCTTGAAAATGTTACATATGAAGGTACTACAATTGGTAAGTGATCAAAATACTATATACTATGAATGTTTAAATTTTAAAAAGTTACTACAGAAAAGACACACTGAGGTTAAACTCCCTCAAAATACTGACCCTCAATTTGATCACATTTATCTCATTGTTCTTGCCTCTTTCTTTCTTTTTTTCTTTCCTTCTTTTTTGGTACTGGAAATTGAGTTTACAACTTCACATTTTCCAGGCAGGCACTGTGCCACTGATATTCCTGGCTCTTGCCACTTTCTAAAGCAGATCCAGAAGTCTTCCTTATCTTTAGGAGGTGTGATAAGCATTCAGTAAATGTCAGCTACCAATGCCATACTGTACACATTATGGCTGCTTTCTTATTAAAATTAATAACTGTGTCTAATGATATAAAGCATTGATAATTTAAAGGACTCCAAACTCCACACATTTTTGTATCACCTCAAAGAAGAACAAGATATAGAGGGAAAAAAACTTTTGCTCTTTACCTTTCGCAGAAGCTTATCATGGCAACGCAGAAGTTCAAAGAAGAGTTCCAGCAGACTTGATGGACTGATGAGATTCTTATTTCTCAGCAAGATCAAAGCTTTGCAAAATGTCTCAGGAAGGAAAGAAAATATGATATAAAACAAGAGGAAACAGAGCCTACATACCCCACAGAGTTCTCTGTCTCTCATTAACATGGCACTTTTCCAGGCAGCAGAACAAGCCACTGACCACACAGACCTCACACTGGGTGTAGGAGGAGAGAGGCAGAAACAGGAGCATGGCAATGAGTAAGCACAAAAAGGAAGAAAAACACAAAACACATGGTCATGAGTCCATAAGAACAAGACAAGTGAGGTAACTGACATAACAAAGTACACTGTCCTTCTTCTGAAATCCTGTCAGCAGTAAGAATGGCCCAGTAGTAACTGTAACACTCTTTCATTTGTTTGGCTTTTGGTTTTTTCAGACAAGGTCTTGCACTGTGGTCTTGAACTCACTGTGTAGCCCAGTCTGGTCTTGAACTTACAATCATCCTGCCTCAGCCTCTTAAGTGCTGGAATTACAGAAATGGACCATCATGCCCAGGTAGCTGTAGCACTCTTGCTTACCACTAACTCTCACGTGTTGCCCTATCACCCAATTTTTTACTTTGTTTTTCCTTTGTGACAGAGTCTTACTATGTTCAGGTTGGCCTTGAACTTACTATGTAGCACAGGCTGGACTCAAACTCATGACAATCCTTCTGCTTACTTCTAATGCTAAACTGCATTAGATAAAAATGAGGGCCACAGATTTAGCTCAGTGGTGTAAGCACCTGCCTGGCAAGCGCAAGGCTGTGAGTTCGATCTCTGGTACCAAAAAAAAAGTCTTCATTAGATGGAAAATTAAACTCTTGGAGAAAAGTTACTTTCCAACTCTTGGAGTTGAAATGGGTTTGGAACTATTTTCATTCTTTCAAAAATATCACGGGCACTACTAAAAGGACTAAGTTCCTCTCAACCAAGTGGCAATAATTAAAACATGGACTAACAAAACTCAAAAATACATTAGTAGAGGCTGGAGATGTAGCTCTATGGTATAGCACTTGCCTACTATGCAGAAAGCCCTGAGTTTGTTTTCAGCAAAGCAAAAACAAAAACAGAAACAAAGTCAATTTAAGAGAGTATTTTATAAGGTGGTTATAATGTTCTGCCAACAAATACAAAGTTTATCTATATATACAAGAAAAAGAATTTGGGAATGATTCCAAAAGTCCTAGAAAATACCAAAATAAATTAGATAGGCAAAGCAAGTGGGTAATAAGGATTGGGTGTTACTGAACCAATGAAAAAAATAGGGTTTTCCAGCGTGTCACAAATAATTCTTTTTTTTTTTTTTTTTTTGTCTTTTTCGTTTTTATCAGTACCAGGGATCAAACTCACAACTGCCTGCTTGCAAGGCAGGCGCTTATGCCGCTGAGCTAAATCCCCAGCCCACAAATAATTCCTTAAAGAGAAATGTTAACTATTCAGGCTCAATTTCTCATGCCCTAGCAAAGAAAATCTTTACTGTATGTTTTGAAACTTACTAACCAGGCTTGGGTTTGTTGCTCAGTGGTAGAATACTTCTTTGCATGCACAAGACTCTGTGTTTAATCTCTAGCAATACAAAAACCCAAATAATCATCATAGAACCCTATAATCATAAGCACACATTCAATTATTTAATGAGCATGCCAACAGACCAGTTTGGTCAAGTACCACCAGCCACACAAAACTTAAAAGAAAACCTCAGTAAGAACCAAGTCTCTAGTCTCAAAGTCTCTAATCTGTATAACCTATAATATGTATAACCTATATAATCTGTATAACCTTACAGACTTAATCACAAAACTAATAGCCACAATTGGAAGCCCATTGAGCTACCAGGCCCCACGTCCCATCTAGGTCAATTAGCTGAAAACTTAGAACCTGCACCTTTGGCTTGTCTGTGATAGTATTTTTTCTTTGGGGCCTAATCAAATAAACAAAATCCTGAAGAGATATAAAAACAGCACAACTATAGAAATCCCAGGAAAATATAAGAATGAGAAACACAGATGTACCTAGGAACTTGGCATTTTTACAAATTTTAGTACAGGATATTAACATGTGATCCTAACATTTGTTGTACGTATTATGTAAAAGTATTTGAAAAGCAATATACTGAATTTGAAAATGCCTCACTTAGGCTGAGCTCCCTAGAGGCAGTGCTTTCTCAAGGTTGCAAGTGACTACAAGAAAGGAAAGATTCTCACCAGGGATGTGAAGATAGCAGGAGAGAGCAGAGAAGGGAAAAGCTAAGCAAGTGTGTGTTCTTGGCAGCAGTGCAATTACAGAAGCATCAGGAAGCACAAATCTCCACAGCAGAGGTGCCATATCCTGAGGGTCATTAGCAGTAGATATTCACAGCAGGTGGGGGAAATGGGCATTCTGGGCTGGTACAGGGAAATCCTGATGAGTACCCAAGTTCGACTATTCCTGTGACAATGTTTAAATGCCCAACCGGTCCACTTAATGTACACAGTTACTGAATTATCAGAGATACTACAAATTGTAACTAGAGTTCTTGATATATATGAAATTTGAATGACTAGAAAGTATGACCTATTCAAAAGACAGAAAAAAGCACCCCTACAAAGCTGGCATGCTATAGAAAGATCAGAGAGAGCAATGAGATGAGATCAGAAACAGACAGGATACAGACCACAGGCAGGAACTTAGATCATGATAATAAGTTTGCATTTTCTCACAAGTATAATGAGAAGTCACACAGGAATCTCATGAAGGATTAACCATTCTGGTTTGTATTTTATAAAGATGGTTAGCTGAGATGCTGTCCTCATCTAAGCACACAGTCCATGCATCCACAAATACAGTACAGTTTATTGATCCAAATACTGGTCCTACCATTCGAAGATCTGAATCTAAGACTGTGTGATTATAGGAGAGAAGATCTTTGAGCTCTTGAGGAAAGTTACTTAGATGTTCTGGATAGCAGTGACCAATCTGTAACAAAACAAAGATTTTTCTGAAATTAATTTCTGTTCTACAATTCAGAGGCATGGATTTATCGTGGCCTGTTAAAGGCTGTGTTTCATAGAAGCTGGTGGTTCAACATCGCCTTTTCCCTCTTGTATGTTTATTTCTTACCATTTTTATAGTTCCTCTACTTTTTGTACAAAATTGGTGACATGATTTAGAACATTCTTGTATAATGAATTTAAAGGGAAAAAATATTTTCAAGATTTTTGTTTTGGCTGATTCTGTGGAGGTCCAATGAATTTTTTTAACTCACTGGAGAGAAAGCAAAATTTGCGGTTCCTTAAAAATCTTAAATTTCCACTGCCAATAGTGTGTAACACTGATTTTTGTTTTTTTCAAAAATTATTTTCTTACCTGTGCCATAAACATCACTAGCTCTGCCAGTTCTTTGCTGGGTTTATTTGGTTGTAACTTGAAAATCTCCACATTGGATTGGTAGTGATTATACTGCTGGAGAAACTACATGGAAATAAAAAAGAAAATTTATCACATTCTATTTATTATATAACTATCTCAGAGTATAATGAATATCCATTTAGTAAATGTCTTTGACAGTGGCACGGATAAAAATATGTAACTACTTAAAAAACCAGCTCTGTCTAACCCATTTTTCTCCCTTTCCTCGTCACCCACTTCAAACTAGCATGGCTTTCTTTTTGCTCTTCAAAATACGAGCCACATTCCTGCCCCAGAGTGCTATATTTGTTGTTTATTCTGCCTACACTACTGTTCTCCTAAATACAGGCACAGTTCTTCCTCACTTCTCTTAGGTCTTTAATTCATCAGTTATTATTCCAAGATCCATGACTAACCCATTTAAGTTTAACACCCTCTCATCATCCTCACATACATACAATTTTTTTTTTTTTTTTAAGGACAGGGTCTCGCTGTGTAGTTCAGGCTGACTTTGAACTCACTATGTAACCCAGGCTGGCCTTGAACTCTCTGTGATCATCCTTATTCAACCTCCCAAGTGCTGGGATTACAGGCATGTGCTACTACCTCAGTTTATACAGTCAATTTCTTGTTTCGTTTTTAGTGGTTACCACTATTTAACATACCACATATCACCTGCTATTGTATATTTCTTATTATAATGTAATCTAAGGAGAACAGAATTTTCATCTACATAGTTCACCACTATGGTCCCAGTGCCAAGCACACAGCAGATAATTAGTATTTGTTGAATGAATTAACTTCACTTAAAGATAGTATTATCTATCGACATGAACTTCAGTTAAAGACAGTATCATCTACCTGCATACAGAAATTTAAGAAAACGAGTTATCCTTCATTTCTTTTTTTTCTTAACCCCCACATCCCTGCACCAAGAAATCCTACTAGCTCTACTTTCCATGCAGAGTGCTCCTAATTTGTGTTAATGTTGATAATTAAGGTGACACCACCATTCTTTTTCTGGACTATTCCAGGAGCTTTTATATTACTTATATTACTTGCTTTGATTCTAGTCTTGCTCCTCTACAATCCACTGTGTATGTGTATGTGCGTGTTTGCTTGCACACACACACACACACACACACACACACACACACACAAATCGCTAGACTAAAATTTTTAAGAAGAATTTTTTTAAAAAATTTTGAACAAAGTCTTGCTAAAGTCATCCAGGCTGGGCTTGAACTTGCAATCCACCTATTTCAACCTCTCACAGAGCTCAGATTACAGTGCTGCCTCCACCTTACCAGAGTAAACTTTTTAAAATATAAATCAGATCATGTTGCTTCCTTGTTTAAAATTCTTCAATGGCAACCAGAAACAATGAAAGTATTATCACTGCATAAAAGTCTTCCCTGTTCCTGGGATCCAAATCAGCAGCCTCCACTTCTAACATATTTCTGCCCAGTTTTATTTTCTTTACAGCCCTTTGCACAGTAGATCTATCTCATTAGAAAGAAAATAAGCCATGAGAAGGTAGGTCTTGTCTCTGTTTTATCGTTGTATCACTGTGCCTAGAATTATATTGAGACCCAATAGATAAGTGCGTTTACATATGTGTTTAAAGGAATAAAAGTGGATATCATCTTCTCACAGACTAAAATACATATATAGTATTTGTAATTAACCTCTCTCATTATACAACTGGTCAACAGAACCAGGCTTCAGAGTTACTTGTAAACTAATGCTCTTAAACAGAAACCCATACAGGCCTGCATTTACTGGTTTGCCATGGTTAAACAGTGCTTTTCACACCTGTAAGTTTTGCCTGTTACTATTTCTTGTACCTGTCCCTTACTGTTTATTGTCATTCCCTTGATCTCTGAAAAGGCTTTTTCTAATGGTGATTAATAGACACTGTTTTAGTATCTATTAAAAAACATTCAAATAAGTATATGTGAAAGTGCGAGGGAAAAGGGAAATGAAAAAGGTCATACAAAAGATGTTGACTACTGAACAACTTACCATATACCAAGGAAGAATCATAGGTAACCTGTTTAATGCTTTGAAACAAATGCCTGTCTGAAGCGGCCGCCAGACAAAACCACCGCTTTCGTTTTGTCATCTTTCAGTTCAAATACTTTTAATTTCACAATTTATAAAATCAGTATATAAATCCCATCATAACCTAGGCCTAAATCAGCCTCATACTTTCCCAAAGCAATTCTGACATTCACATCACACTACCTTCCAATCAGTCTGAATTCTGGCTTAATCCTAAACTCCTGATTCTGACCCTAGAATGTGATAACTGCCCTCTTCCCGGCACAGCTCAGGGTTTTTATATACGATCTATCAAGTGTTAGCAACTAATACATGCCAGTTTCCCACAGGAAAAGGCCGAGAAACCTGACGGAAGCAGGTTAGGAAAGAGCCCTGTTCTCTCTTCAGAAAAAATTTTTTCTCTTCAGAAAAGTTTTAAAGGGTGTGTCGTTGGGACCGGGCCCTACACAGCTAGCTGAAGATCCCAAGACGCAGAAAAGGAACCATAAGGCATATTCCTTTCCCAAGACGTCCCCTCCTTTTAAGAGACCCCAAACATAATAAAAACGTGCCCTCTCCAAGTCTACCCCGGAAATCCAACCGCCGGCGCCAGGCCACTAGCGTCCGAAGCGCCCTGCGCCCACCTCTTCGATGTAGGCCGGCGGGTCCCGCTTAATCAGATTCTGTAACTGCGGCAAGTTGCTGGGCAGCTTGTTGTTGTGTCTGCTGGACATGTTGGCTGTAGGTTGGCTCCTCGCGTAGTAATTCTAGAAAAACTTGCATCCAGCTGCGACTGGCACTCTGGTTGCCGAGCCCAGCCGGAAACAGCACGTGGGACCCTCAGCAAGAAGCGCCATATTGACTTCTAAACGAGCTACGGAAGCCTGCAAGTGTCAAACTGACTCGCACAGCCTGAACGCGCTGAGAGGTTTATACGCGACCGGCACTCCCCATGAGCAGTTACTGAAACTTGCATTTGTGCAACGATAGGCGATGTAAAGTTTGGGGATTTTTTTTTTTTTTGCCATTAATTCATATGAACTTCTTTCATCATCCCAACCTTCTTACAAGAGAGAATTGTATTCTGAGGTGGGATTTTGTTTTGTTTTGTTTATAGTAATGGGAATCGAACGCAGGACCTCATACTTAATCAGGCAGGCTTTGTGCCACTGAGCTAAGTTTCCGGCCCTCAACCTTCTTATGAGACAGATGGTTGTGTGTGATTTTAAATATTTGCTTTTATTTTGTTTTTAACTAACTCATTGTGACCTGAATAAAGAAAAAGAGTGTGCTGGATGAATTGTAATCCTATTAAGCCAGTAAGAAATGCAAATAAATTAAACTATGGTTAAACCTTTCGACACATTATTTATTCAGGGTTTTAGTTCACAGCCTGGTAATTCGAAGAGGCAAATGAGTTTCTACAATCTATCGATGTTCCATGTTCGAAGATAAATATTGATTGGTTGAATGAATTAACTGATAATTGTTTACCCAAAAAAATACATGATCACCTATTGCATGGTAGGTATTGTTCAAAGATTTTCATTTATACTAATCTGTTTAACCTTGAGAACAGCCTTCTAAAATAGGCAGAATTACTAACTCCATTCTACAGATAAGAAAACAAGCGCAGAGAGGTTGACTTTCCCAAGCATACAGATGTTGTAAAAGCTGGTATTTCACAGGGCCTGGTGGTAAAGCCCTGAAATTAAAGTAATCAGGAGGCTGAGACCTGGTCACTTTGAGTTACAGGCCGCAAAAAGAAACCTTGACTCAGGAAACAAAAACAAAACAAAACCAAAAACCAAAAAACTGGGGCCCAATCAAGGTGATCTTTCGTTTGTTTGATTTGGTTTGATTTGTTTGTTTTTACTTTGTGGGTGCATTTGCTTTTTTAAATTTTGGTTTGGTTTGACTTTTTTCTTTTCTTTTATTATTATTATTATTATTATTATTATTGTTTTTGTTTTTGTTTTTGTTTGAGACCGAGTCTTGCTTTGTGGTTCAGGCTGTGCTTGAACTCATTATGTAGGCTAGCCGACCTTAAGCTCTATCAACCCTTTCACTTCACCCTCCCAAATGCTCTGACTGTAGGCGTGGGCCACCACCCCATGACAGGCACTATAGCTTAACTATAAAAGAAAGAAAAGAGGTAGCCTGAAGGCTGTCTGGTAACTAACAAGACCTTGGTGTTCACCTGCTTGACCTACACAGTTTCAGAGAATACCTGCAGCTGACAGAATAAAATCAAATCCAGGCAACTCTAAAGAACACTTCAGCTGGGTGTGGTGGCACACATCTGTAATCCCAGCACCGGAGAGGCTAAAGCAGGAGGATCATTTCAAGTTTGAACCATGCTGAGCTACACTGTGAGTTCAAGGCCAGCTTGAACTACCTAGCAAAGCCCTGTCTCAAAAAGACCAGATAAATAAATAAAGATAAAAAGAAAGAAAGAGATAGGAATACTTCAGAAACCGTATGTTATTTAGTTCCATTTTGAGAATAACAATTTTATTAATTATTGAATCAAGTACTTGTGAAATTATTAAAAAGTATAAGTAAGCAATACTCTTTTTTAAAAATCTGTTTATAAGCATTCTTAACTAAATGAAAAGGGAGTGAAATTATCCCACGTATAATATCTGATCGTGGCACACTAAAATTGGAAATCAATGGTGGAAAAACTGCACAAGCTGCATAAATGCACGGAAATTAAATTACAACCTTGTGAATAATCAGTGAATTATAGATGAAATTAAGAAATAAAACAATACCTACAATACAATGAAAATGCAGATACAACATACTGTAACCTATGGGGCGCAATGAAAGCAGTCCTAAGAGGAAAATATTTAGCAATAAATAGTCACATCGAGAAAATGGAACAAACACAAATAAATAACCTAATGCTACATCTCAAACTTTTAGAAAAAGAAGAGTAAATCAAACCCAAAATTCATAGAAGAGAGGAATTATAAAGATTAGAGCAGGGGCTGGGGATTTAGCTCAGCGGCATAAGCGCCTGTCTTGTAAGCAGTCAATCGTGAGTTCAATCCCTGGTACCGATAAAAAAGGAAAAAGACCAAAAAAAAAAAATTTAAGATTAGAGCAGAAATTAATGCAATTGAAACTAAAAAAAAATACAAAGAATTAATGAATCAAAGAGCTGGTTTTTTGGGAGAATAAACAAAATTGATATACCTCTGGCTAACCTTAAAACAAAAAACTCAATAAGGACTGAAAAGAAGGAAATTACTACAGATCCCATGAAAATCCAAAAGATCATGAACACCTACTTTGAAAATCTCTACTCACATAGGGTGGAAAATACAGAGGAAATGGACAGATTTCTAGGAGCATATGAACTACCAAAGCTCAATCAAGAATATATAACGATTTTGAATAACCCAATATCATCTACTGAAATCAGAAATATGATTAAAAACTTACCAACAAGGAAAAGCCCAGGTCCTGATGGATTTGCAGCTGAATTCTATAAGAAATTTAGAGGAGATATAATGCCATTCCCCCTTAAACTCTTCAATGAAATTGAAAGAGAAGCAGTCCTCCCTAACTCATTTTTGGAGGCAAGTATCACTCTGGTATCAAAACCAGAGAAAGACCCAACCAAAAAGCAGAACTATAGACCAACCTCACTAATAAACATTGATGCAAAGATTCTCAATAAAACATTGACAAATAGAGTGCAACAAATCATTAAGAAGATTATACACCATGACCAACTGGGGTTTATTCCAGGAATGCAGGGATGGTTCACTATACACAAATCAATAAATGTAATACACCACATCAACAGAGCCAAAAATGAAAATCATGTGATCATCTCAATAGTTGCAGAAAAAGCTTTCAATAAAGTCCAACACTTTTTCATGATGAAGACCCTACAGAAACTCAGAATAGTCGGTATACCTCAATCTCATAAAAGCCATCTATAACAAACCAACAACCAACATTATACTAAATGGACAAAAACTAAAAGCCTTCACTCTAAATTCAAGAACAAAACAAGGATGTCCACTATCACCACTCCTATTCAATATAGTTCTGGAAATATTAGCCAGAGCAATCAGACAAGAGGGAAAAATAAAAGGAATAAAAATAGGAAAAGAAGAAGTTAAATTATCATGATTTGCAGATGACTTGATACTCTACATAGAAGACCCCAAAAACTCTATTAAAAGACTACTAGAGGTAATAAATTCAGCAGCATAGCTGGTTACAAAATCAACACTCAAAAATCAATAGCATTCCTGTACACAAACAAAAAACTCACTGAGAGAGATATTATGGCAATGTTGCCTTTCACAATAGCATCTAAAAAAATGAGATACCTAGGAATCAACTTAACTAAGAATGCAAAAGAACTATATGCTGAAAATTATACTACTCTAAAAAAGGAAATTGAAGAGGAGTAGAAAATGGAAGGATATTCCTTGCTCTTGTTGGTTAGGAAGAACCAACATTGTGAAAATGGCCAGACTCCCAAAACTGTTTTACAGATTCAATGCAATCCCAATCAAAATACCATTAATATGCCTTACAGATCTAGAGAAAATAGTCCTAAAATTCATCTGGAAACAAAAGAAACCGAGAATAGATAGCAAAGGTGATTCTGGGCAACAAAGACAAGACAGGTGGCATCTCAATTCCTGACTTGAAACTATACTACAAAGTCACAGTAATAAAATCAGCATGGTACTGGCAAAGAAATAGACTTGAGGATCAATGGAACAGATTAGAAGATGCAAACACTACTACAAAGACACTCGGTCTTATATTTGACAAAGGGGCTAAACATGTTCACTGGGAAAAAAATAGCCTCTTTAATAAATGGTGTTGGAAAAATTGGCTCTACACATGCTGAAGACTGAAAATAGACCCATGCATATCACCATACACTAAACTAAAGTCAAAATGGATCAAGAAACTAAAACAGAAACACTAACTCTACTGGAGGACAAGGTAGGTAAAAATCTTGGAGACATAGGAGTAGGCAGAGAATTCATGAATAAAATGCAAACCCCACAGGAAATACTTCAAAGAATCAACAACTGGGATTTCATATTACTAAAAAGTTTTTACACTTCAAAAGAAATCACCAACAAAGTGAAAAGAAAGCCCACAGAATGGGAAAGAATTTTAGCCAACAATCCCTTAGACAAAGGACTTATATCCAGAACATATAAAGAACTGAAAAACAACAAGCCCCCCAAATTCAAAGACTCTCTCCTAAAATGGGCATCTGTGATGAACACACAGTTCTCAGATAAAGATATACAAATAACAAATAAATATATGAAGAAATGTTCACAATCATTGGTCATTTGAGAAATGCAAATTAAAATAGCATTGAGATTTCATCTCACTCCATGAAAGAATGGCTGCCATCAAGAAATCAACTGTTAACAAATGTTGGCGAGGATGCAGGGGGAAAAAGAATCACTTCTCCACTGTTGGTGGGAGTGCAGATTGGTGCAACCACTGTGGAAATCAGTATGGAGATTCCTCAAAAAACTAGGATTGGAAGTTCTATTCAATCCAGCTATGCCTCTCCTGAGTATTTTCCCAGAAAAATTGAAAAAATCAGGTCACAGACATATATGTGCACCCATGTTTATAGCAGCACAATTTGTAATAGCTAAATCTTAGAAACAACCAAAATGCCCATCAACCACAGACTGAATGAAAAGATGTGGCATTTTTATACAATGGAATACTATTTAGCTATTAAAAAGAATGATCTTGAGGCCTTTATAGGTATATGGAGGCAACTTGAAAATATCCTCCTTAGTGAAATAAACAAGACTTACATTAGTAAATATTTCACTGTCTCTCTAGTGTAAAAAATAATAAGAGCTGACAGAATAATGGGATCCAAAAAGTATAATAGATATTGTAAAAATGAAAGGGAAAGAAAGTGCTCTAAAGGATATAGTGGTATGCATAGTGTGTAAGATAGATGATCGTATTACTAAATTGGTATTTGGACCATTGAACAGAAGAGAATGCACTGTCAGTGTTTGAATGTCTAGCAATTTTTTATGTTTTGATTTGTAACTTTAACAACTATTGTTAAGATGACAATATGTAATGTATTAACTAGCAATTTTATGTTAATTTTTTTGAATTCTGTATTCTATATTTTTTCTTATTTTTTAATTTTCTTTTCTTTCTTTAAAATAAAATTTTAAAAAATTTAAAATATCTGTTTATACATTTGAAATATTTTAGTTAAGTTGTGTTAGGAAAAAGATGCATTTTCTTTTTCTTTTTTCTTTTTATTTTTTAAATTTTATTTAGGAGAAAAAGAAAAAAACAGAAAAAGGGTACAAGTTATACAGAATTTCAGAAAAAATAAACAGTAGGAAATCACTAGTTAATAGATTACATATTGTTATCTTAGAAATAGTTGTTCAAGTTACAAAATTAAAGCATATAAAGTGATTTTCAAACAGTAAGACTGCAAACTGTTCTGTTCAATGATCCAACAAAACTCAGTAACATGATTATCTATCTTGTACATTTAAATATACATGTGGTTATATCCTTTAGAGCACTGTCTTTTCCTTTCTTTTGTACAATGACAATTACACATTTTGGGTTTTATTATTCCCACAGTTCTTATTACTTTTTTTTGAAGAGAGTAAAACCAAATGTGACGTAACAGAACAGAGTCAGTCAAATCAAAAGGATGGACATAGTACATAATGTAAAAACAAAATACAAGGTGATCAACAATGGTTACCATACTGCCTCTTGCTATCTTAAAAAGAATTGCCTATATCATCAGTTATAATAAAATTGAACAAAACAGTAAAGAATAAAACCAAAACATTGGAGACATTATAAGACTTTAAAAGAAGATAATAGTCAACTAGAATGGGCGTCATAATGAATCTTATTGTCTTCACAGTTGTTGCCTATACTTTCGAACTTGGTACTATCAAGCAAAGCAGAATAGGGGAAAATCGGTCAAAACAAGATGGTGAGGGCAATACAGGGTTTCAAATCAAGTTAACAGGAAATCAAAGTGGGTTACTATAATATATATTCTGCTATTATTTATTTTTCCCTTAATTAAAAAGATAAAAATAAAAAAGTAAATAATTTAAAATAGGGGATTGAGATAAAAGAGGGCATAACAACAAAACAGTGCAGGTAAGCGTAACCATTTAGGGGCTGGGGATTTAGCTCAGCAGCATAAGCGCCTGCCTTGCAAGCAGGCAGTCGTGCATTCAATCCCTGGTACTGATAAAAAGGAAAAAGACCAAAAAAAAAATAATAACCATTTAAGCAAAATAGTGTTTCACCACAAGATATCCTGACATAAAAGTAGTTACCATAGTGTCTCTTTCCTTGAAATCTTTGAATATAACTTCATATACTGTAGCACCAAACATATCAAGACAATGTAAAACATTCAAGAGAATGATCGTATTACAGGGTATTTAGAACCAACTATCAGAAAATGAACATGGTTTCTGTATAATCACCTTGTCTATAAAAGTTTTTGTTTATATTACCACATATAATAAAATCCAATAAGATACAACCTGTTAAGACTGATGGAGACAGAAGAATAAAAGCTTGATGGGACTTCAAAACAAGATGACACTAAATCAGCACTAGCTATTATGATGTCTTGTTTTCTCCAAAATAGCTGTTCCCACCATCCGATCTTCTCTGCCTCATTTCTGTTGAGCTCTTTTTCTGTCATTTGTTGTCGGTTTGTCTTCTTCATTTCACTTTCTGCTCCATTCATTGTGGCCTCTCTGCCACTATTTCTGGAATCTTGGTATTTTTCTTTTTTAGAATATCCTGAAGTATTCTCTGTAGAATTGAATTGGTGGTTGCAAATTCCCCTAGTTCCTCTTTATCCTGGAAGCACCTTGTTTTTCCATCAGTTTCTAGGGACAGTTGTGCAGGATATATCAATCTTGGCTGGAGGTTATTATCTTTCAAAGCTTGAATTATTGCCCCCCACGCTCTTTGTGATTTGATGGTTTGTGCTGAGAAGTCTGCTGTAATTCTGATGGGTGTTCCCTTGTAAGTGATCTGTTTCTCGTCTCTGATGGCTTTTAATATTCTGTTCTTATATTGGATTTCTGGAATTTTGATTATTATATGCCTGGGTGTAGCTCTGTTTGGGTTGTAGGTGGCTGGGGTCCTGTATGCCTCATACATCTGAGTATCTTTACCTTTTGCTAAATTAGGGAAATTCTCTTGGATTATTTCTGTGAATAGCTTTTGTAGTCCATTTGTTTGTGTCCCTACATCTTCTTTTATGTTCTTAGTTCTTAAGCTATAGATCTTCTTATCATCTTCTAGCCTTTGTATTATTGCTGTTTGTTTCCTTGTTATTTTTAAGAAGTTTTTCATTTCATGCTCCCATATTACAAATCTGCCCTCCAGTTCAGATAATCTATCCTTAGTTTCTTTCAAGCTGTTATGCCAGCTTTCGATAGAGTTTTTAGTTTCCTGGTAATGTCTTTGAACCTGCTTCACATATTCTCTGTTTTCTCTATTTTCTCCATCAAACAATTCTCCCCTTTTTTTCTGTTCTTCTATTCCACCATCTGTTTTTTCTTGGGTGGTGCTTAGCATTTCTCTAACTATTCTACTTATATTTTGCTTTATTTCATTAAATACTTCACTTTTGAACTCATCTATGAGGCTCCGGAGATACTGCTTTATGTCTATTGGTGCCATGTCTGATATTGCATATTTTCTGTCCTCCTTTGCATTTACCTTTCCTGGATCAGTGTTCTCAGGACTGGGAACTGAGGACCCTTTCTTGTTGCTCCTTCTTCCCATACTTTTTGTTCCTTCCATACAAGCGTATATAGGAGGTCCCGTTTTTTTTCTTTGTCAGTTACAGTTTGTTTGAATTGCACTGGCTAGGTGTTCCTGCCCACTGCAGTGTACTAGGGAGACACAGACCTGGGCAACCTCTGCTTGACCCACCCCTCCAGGTCAACCTACCGAAGCTTCACTGCTAGGGTGCACCGACAGGTGCTGGAAACCTGGTTTGGGCTAGCCTACTGGGTCTTAGTCAGCAGCGTCACCCAGGCTAAGCGCTCCGCACCAATCCTGCTTGAGAGGGGAATATGCGACTAAAGTCACTGCAGCGTCCTGTTCCGGCTAGTCTGCCTGGTCCCAGAATGTCCTTTGCTGGAGCCTCCTACTTTATGGAAGGGTCCCCATTCCTCTCACTCACTGCAGGTTGATGCAGGGGTCCCTGCCAGTCCCGCTCTCAACTCTGTTCACTGATTCCTGCTCTCAGAGCTTTCTTGCATCTCTCCCTGCTGTGCTGATTTGGACACATCAGCAGCAGCAGGAAATTCAAATCTTTGCTTCCAATGGCGCGGGTTCCAGCTTCCATGCTGAGATTTTATCTGTTCCTGTTACAGCACTGGGATCGCATTTCCAGTTAGTTTCTCTCAGCATAGTTCATTCCTGGGTCAGCAGGGTATATCTTCCCTTGCTTAGGACTCCTCACACCGCACTATTCCTGGATTCTAAGCTAGGTATCTCAGAGAGCCTCCATAGATGCTGTTATCTATCCACCATGTTCTCCCGGAAACAAAAGATGCATTTTCAAAACAAAATATAATTCTTGTCAAACACTTAACTTAATGAACTATGTATACGTATCTTAAGGCACCAAAATATGATTAATAAATAAAATATTCAGGCCACGTCACAGCTTTTACTCAACATAATCTATATACCAGGCACTAAGGTAGGTGCTGTCAATACAAAAGTTCAAAATAACATAATACTTCTACACGTAGTTTGCCAGTCAGAACTTAGTGATATAGCCAAACTAACAGGGTAGGTTGAAAGGTTAAAGTCTCTGACAGAGCATAACAAAGCCTTGGATAAAGAAAGATCTTGTTTATCTCAAAAAGTAGAATGTTTTGAAGATGAGTCCACTTGAGATACATCTTGAAAGATACGTAGAGTTTTTTATATGAATCTCTTTTCCTCCAGGAGGAAAAAAAAAAACAACTCAATCAGGAAAGCTAACAATCTTCATAAGAGTTTATCAATATAATGTGTTTAAAGAGAACTTTGGGCATCCCTTAGGCATGCTTCTGTGTCAAAAAAGGTGTTAAACAAAATCAGTTTTCATGACAACCTCATGGTTTTATACTTGCCAGATGGAAGTATCAACCATATGATAATCCAGTTTTTTTCAAACTTACTGAAGCAATAATATCTGGAAATTATGGGTTTGGTGTGCTCACTATATTTTTAATATATTTCAAAATAGCATGAACTATTCTTGAGTCTATCTAAAGCCCACCTTATAGCTTTGCTTTGATATGAGAGCTCAGTCTTCTATTTTTTAATTTTAGTTTTTAATTGACTGATGATAAATGGTCATATCTATTAGGTACAGTATGATGTTTAAGTATATGTATACAATATGTAGTGATGAGATTGGGGCAAGTGACATATCCATTGTCTCAGATATTTATCATGTTCTTGTGTTGGAAAACATCCAAAATCCTCCCTTGTGTGCAGATGGGGATGGAGCTCAGTGGCTGAACAATGACTTAGCACACTAAGGCCCTAGGTTCCCAATATCACAAAACAACAACAAACCCAAACTTCTCCACTAACTATTTTGAAAATACAACTAAATATTGTCAACCGCAGTCATCCTACTGTGGTACAAAACATGAGAAATTATTCTTTTTCTCCAATAGCACCCAATCCCCATAGGAGACAACCTATCTGTCTCCCCTCCCCTACAAGCTTTAATTTTCTTATGATAACCTATTTATTTTACAAATTCATCATGGAATAATTTGAGTACAAGAAACTATCCATAAAGTCTACAGTTTGATGAGTTTTTACGTATGTAGGTACCCATGAAACCGATCATAATCAAGAGGATGAATGTATTTATCACCCCTGATGCCTTCTTGTACTCTGCTACTCCCAAACTTGCACCTGCTTTCCATTACCAAAGATAAATGCGCATTTGTTAGAATTTCGTACATATGGAATCATACAGCTCCTATATTCTGACATATTTTTTGTGTCAGGTTTCTTTCACTCATAATATTATTTGGAAGTATATCTGTGATGTTGTATATATCATTTATTTTCTTGCTTAGCATTTTTCCTCACAGAGACACACAACAATTTGTTATCCATTCCTCTGTTGTTGGGAATTTAGGGATTGCCAGTTTTGGACTATAAGCATTCATGTTCAAGTGTCTACATGAATTGTCTTCATTTCTCTTGGTAAACCCTAGATGTGGAACATCTGGATCCTGTGGTGTGTTTATGTGAGCCTTGTAAGAGCCTGCCAGTCTTTAGCTTCTACCATTGTACTAAAATCGTTGTTTATTTGTTACAGTTTTGGCGAGGTGGGAAGCTTTTTGGTTTTTGTCCGTACTAGGGAATGAATCAAGAGATTTATGCATGTCAGACAAGCATTCTACCATTGAACTACATCTCCAGCCCTTAAACCTGTTTTTTTCAAATCACTAATTACTTCCATGTTGCTAAGTCAGCTTTCATTACTTACCGTACCTGTAAACTTGGACACAATTGGTTTCTTCCTCCTACAAACATTTGGTTATCTGCTCTCTCTACTTTTATTAGGGGAATAGCAGGTTGAGACAGGATTTTCCTATATAGTTTAGGCTCCTGTTGAACTCACCATGTAGCCTAGGCTGGCTTTAAACTAGAGGTGATCCTCCTGCCTCAGCCTCCTGAGTGCTGGGATTATAGCTGTTCCCCACCAGGCTCAGCACCTTTAATTTTTCCTTGGTCCCCAACATTGTTTTTACATGTAGTGACCAGAGAGATCCTTAAAGGCACCAGATAATTTCTCTATTTCCCCCTGTCACTCATAGTAAAAGCTAGAGTTCTTTAGGGGCCTACAAGGCTGTTATGGATTTCATGCCCCCTGCTGCCCCATTTATGTGTTGAAATCCTCACTACCAATGGACAGTATAGGAGTTGGGGCCTTCAAGAAGTGAATAGATCTATGAGAGTACAACAGTCAGGTTAAGAACCCTTCTGATGGGATTAGTGCCCTACTGGAAAAGGCTTGCCGCTTCCTGGGTCTCTGCCACATAAGGGTACAGGATGCTATTGCTGGACATAGTGCATACTCCTGCAGTACCAGGTACTCGGGAGGTTCAAGTAGGAGAACTGCAAGTTAAAAGGCCCTGAACAACCTAGAAATGCTATTTTTAAACTAATATTTTTAAAAGCAAGAGACCTGGGAGCTGTAGCTCTGTGACAGATGTACCAGACTCTGGGTTCAGTCCTCAGTGCCAGGGTGAGGGTGGCTGTCTAATCTTCAAGAAGAGGGCCCACACCAGAACCAGTCACATCTGAGGAAGCTAGGTGTGCCACCCTCAGAAACAGGAGAAAGAAATGTTTGTTGTTTAAGTCACCCAATCTGAGGTAATCTCTTATAGCAGCCCAAACTGAGAAAAAGACCTCCTATGATTCAATTCCAAATTACCTCTCTGGGCTTTTCTCCGATCACCGTCCCCTTGCCCACTTTGCTCTAGGAAGAGCGACCTCCTAGCCTCCTCGAATTCATCAACCTTGAGGCCTGTGCATTTGCTGCTTCACTGAGGAAGCCTTGTTCTCTTGCTTCCTTCCACTGTGTGCTTAATAGGAGCACATCAGAGAGGCCAGCCTGACCTCCCAGCCCTCCTTCTCCCCAGCACACCCTTCCTTGCTTCACTTTTCCCATGGCCCATCAGTCTGTAGATCATATCTTCAGTAGCTTGTCTTTTTCTTAAAATGGTCTCTCCTTCTACACTAGAAGAGATGAAGACTTTCTGTTTTGTTCACCGCTTTGTCCTCAACATTTGGGGTAATACAGGGCACATGGTAGGCAAAAAGCAGCCAGTATTTGTGAAACGAACGAGTGAATGTGTAACCTCTGTACTATTTTCCATATCCTCAACTGTGTGATAAAAGCAAAACCCTAAAATATATACACAGACAAAACTCAACTCAAAATCATTAAGTAAATAACATGTCAATTCTAGCATATCATTAGAGACTGTCAAAAATACCTAGCTTTTGTTTTATTGGTACTGGGACTCAAATGGTGGGCCTCATGATTGGCAGGAAAATGCTGCACCGCTGAGCTACATCCCCAGCCCTTAGAACTACTCAGAAAATCTAAGCATGTTATCAGCACCTTCCTATGTAAAATAGTTTTTAGATATCGTTAGACTATCCACCAGAGGGAGCCCGTGCTTTTCTTTTTAACAAAAATCACACCAGTTGACAAAATGACCACAAGCAAACAGGAAACAGACACTAACCAAGTTTTCATCCTTTCCAGAGTTAATTTAATGTACGTTGTTTTTCCCCACTTACTTCCATACTTATTGTGAGTTTTTCCCACAAAACGCACCTCTTTCTTTTAGGCAGTGTGAACGTTTGGAACAGCATGTGAATAAAAGTATCAAAGTCAGATATAGCAGGAGCTGTTATAGTCATCATTTTGATGGTTTTTGTTTGTTTGTTTTGGGAAGTTTTTTGTCTAAAATTCACAACTGTTCTGTTCTACCTCGCGCGCTTATGCCATTGAGCTAAATCCCCCACTCCCCACTCCTTTTTGCTGTGGCTTTTTTTTTTTCTTGTTTGTTTGTTTTGATGCCCAGGGATTGAACTGGTGACTTCACATTTGCCAAGCAGGCGCTTACTCCGCTGAGCTAACCTCCCAGCCTTGCTGAGTTCTTAAAGACAAAATATTTCTAAAAATTTTTTTGGTTTATTTTGAGAACAGGTCTTGATACATATTCAAGCTGGTTTTGAACCCACTATATAGTCCTGGCTGGCCTTGACCTCAATGACCATCTTCCTGTCTCAGTCTCCAGAGTGATGGGATTACAGGAATGCACCACTGTTCCTAGCATTGTTTTCTTTTTCTTTTGGCACCACTGAATGATTTTGTTTGTATCTTTATTTTTGAAATCTCAAAGGGCAAAAATATTTTGTTTGTTTTCTTTTCTGTACTTTATTTTTTGAACAACAGCTCTATTGATGCATAAGCGAGAAACAATAAACTATACATGTTTAATGTATACAATCTGTTGAGCTTCATTGTATACATAGACCATGAAACCATTGCCACAATCAAGGTAATAGACATATCTATCACCTCCAAAATTTGCCTCGTGCCCTTTGTTGTGTATAGGAACCCTTACACATCTACTCTTTCAACAAACTTAAGTGCCTAATACATTGTCATTCGCTATAGGTGCCAAGCTGTGCAGCAGTTATCTGAGTGATCACATTGTTTTTGGAATCTCTTTTTAATGATTCTGTGACTGGGGAGGATAAACTATCTACTTTATAAATAGTCTGCACATTATGCCAATACTTAACCTTATATAGGTACCATCTTCCTTCCCTTCTGCCTTCCAAACCTTATACAGGTTCCTCCCTGGCTTGTCAAACTAGAACCACAGAGGGAAAGAAACTCCAGAAAATGTTCTCAGTCTAATCAAGGGAACACAGCAAACCCAGCAAAGCTGGGAATGGCTTATGTGAGGCTTGAAAAGGAGGTGGACTCAATGTGCCGAGAAACCGACTGAAGGCAAGGCTGGGGCTGCACAAGCTGGGAACTGGGAGCTCTGCTGTTGTCACCTGGGACCTGGAAGTTCTTGTCGCTTTCATATTAATTCTAAATTGAAGAATTTTAAGCAAGTTGGTGGTATTCTGAATTTCTCTTTACAAGGATCATTCTGGATCTTGCAGGTGATAAGAAAGCAAGAGAAAAGTTGAAAAAAAGAGGCAGCAGGGAAAAGGCAGCTGCTGAGGTAGTTCAAAAGAGATGCTGGGGTAGGCATGGGCTGTGATTGTGAAGACATAGATAACAGGGAGCCATCCGGAGGTGTGGAGCCTCATTTCTCTGAGATGCGAGATACTCTCCATCCAGAGGAAGGCGAAGCAGAGGTGACTGGGCAGGGAAGTCTGATACTTTCTAAGCACTGAGCTCTCTGCTGAGCCTATTCTTTTCTATGATCCTGAAGGAGAAGACTGACGTACAGCTAGGTTGTAGTATACTTCAAGTAAGGCCACACTGCTGCTCAGAAGCCAGAATCATGGCCCTTTTCACAGCATCTCGCTACCCCTCAGGCAAGGCCCTTATAAGAAATCAGGTCCATTAGCTGATATCTGCCCAAACATCGTGCTTGTCTGGCCTCTCATCTGTAGCTCTAATGTACAGACTGATATTCTCTGTCCAACTACAATTCTGTGTCATATTCTCCGTAAAATGTTTTTGTCCCTCAACAAGCCCCTGAAAAGACTTCCTGTCTTTATCTCAACATTGCATCTCATTAGACAAAGGCTAAAAAGTAAATGAATAAAGGACTTGTGAGAATTACTGCTAAGCATGCAATTGAGGAAGGATATGTTCAAGACACACACACACCAAAAACAAAACAAAAAACAGGATTTGTTTTCTGATAAATCTCTATTTATTGATACCACTATCTTTTAGCAAAAAAAAGTCTCAGAGTACAAAGTATATATGGCAATACTGCTTTGAGCTTTAATATTATTTGCTTAGAGTACACATGTGTCTATAAGTGATAAATGTTCATAATGTGGGAATAAATATATTTATCAAAGATATTTGGTAAAAATATGTATTTTTTTGGTTATTATTTATATACTGTCCACTTTTCCTGTGAGATGTAAGATAAGTGGGTCACAGACTCTCCTATTATGGAACTTTTTAAGGTTTTTTTTTTTCCAGAGAATTACATAGAAGGAATTGAAGAATTTCATGGGCAAAGATGTTTGGGTAGGATCATTAGTAGGCAGCCCTCCGAATCATCTGCAGTAACAATATCTGAGAAAGTAAATATAGCTTTCAGTTTCAGTCAAAGAACTCCTTTTGTTCTCAATTCACCAATCTCTCTAAGGAAGTTTTCAAGTTCACATAATCTAACTGGGCACCAACTACCCCTCCACTGAGTTTGCTGTCCCTCCAGCTCTTGGAACTTTATCATTCTCAACAGCTGGTGTGGGAACTGATAATCACAATTCACATTTGCCCCACAATGAGTTTTCTTTTTTTTTTTTTTTCCCCAATGAGTTTTCAAAAGATCTTGGCTTCTGTGTTCTCCCCCCATAGCCCACGCTTCCCTGTAGCACATACTTCTTTCCCTACTTTTTACCTGCCCCAAATTCGTTTTGCAGAGCATGTTTCTCCTCCTGTCTAATAAATGTTAAGCTTTGCTGCCATTTTTTAAAAAAAGAATCTTTGTGACTATCTTATTAGTCATAGAAAGCTTGTTAGGAATAGTACTGAAGGAATTTTTGTAGTGAATGGAGAAAGGCTGGACTGAATAACCTTTACACCACTTTTCTTTATAAGATTGTATGATTTCAGAGGTCTTGAAATTTTTATTTAAAAATTTCTAGACTATCCAAAAGTGTTCTAAAATGTGCTTCTTATTTGTTAGAGAAGCCAAGTTAACTTCCTGTCATAACAATACAAGAATGTTGCTTCATCGTTGATCCCTGTAGTGACTGTGGCCAGAAAATGAGTAAGAGGTTACTAGGGGTGAAACAATACAGAGCAGCCGGGAAGAGAAACTCCGATTGCAATCTCCTCGTATAACTACTAGAGCTGAGTTCTGGTTTTTTAGAGTTGGTGGCAGATTCAAGGAAATAAACTATGGCTGCTACACTCAAGGAACTGAATGTCTGATTAGAAAGAGAAAATAAACACTAATTAGGTAACAAAGTGCTCTTTCATGTTGTGTTAAACATAAGGGGAATGAGAATTTTAAGATGATTTGACTATCTAGAAGGTTTTAAAAATATTTTATTTAGTTATTTGCAGTGCCGGGGATGAAACTCAGAGCACTGTGCCTGTTAGGCAAATGCTCCATCCCAAGCTACACTCAGCACTCCAGAAAGGTTTAAGCACAACTTGAGCTGAGCCTTGAAGACTGTATCCACTGGAACTTAGTGGAGAGAAGACATCCTTGTGGGTTGGTGGGTGGGAAAAGGGGCAATGTCAGGCAAATAAGTCTCACAAATGAGAGAGCATAATTTGTGTAATGGAAGAGAAACAGGCATGGACTTGTGGCAGAAAGGAAAGTACTTGCCTATGTGAAGCACAAGGACACAAGGGGAAATTGTGTGGCCAGTGAGGGCAGGCAAGATGGAGCCACATCACCTCAAAATCCTGAAAGAAGTTTCCCAAGGCCACATGCTGGTGATGTCCAAAGGTGGATCCCTAGGAACAATCAGCGTGATCCCTCAGACACCTCATGTATGAGGTCTGCAGACTCTGACAGCCATTGCAGCTGGGCGAGGTCCAGCTCAGTTCCAAGCTGCTTGGCTTACTAGTATGTGGACAGGTGGGGACTCAATAACAGAGACCTCACAGTACTCTCTGGAGGATGCAGGCTGAGGCCTGGAAGCTGGCAGCTGTTGTGTGGGATGTGTCTGTGTGGCCACTTGTCCAGATGTAGTTATTACTAAGCATGTGATGAAATTCAGTTGGTTAGTGGTAAAAAGCACAAACAGCTATTGCCTCTAACAATTCTTAATTCTGTATTTTAAAATCAACTTTTCAGTTTTGGTTACAATTTCATAATAGTACTTTACATTTTCTAGTCAAATTAACAGGCCCGTGTTACTAAAGGCCATTACTTCTTAGAATTATTTTGATATAATTAAAAACAAATTTTAACACAAGGTACTTGTTGGCAAGGTGGGTTTTTATGTGTTCTTCTCTTGACAAGGAGCTTTGGATCTTTTAACTTTTATGATTTTCTTGTTTTTCTGATATTTTTTCGCTTTCTTTTGCTTTTTCTTTTGGGTGACCTGTGAAGAAAGGAAGGTGAAAGGACAATGTTTCTGAGTCTTACAATTTTTTCTTACTTTCATTGTATTTGAACTGCCCCTGGTTGTGATATTTCTTTATCCTCAAAACTAATTAAAAGTTGCCTTTCTCTCACAAGGATTCCTTTTGATTCTCTATTTTGTTCACATTGAGGAGGAACCAATAGTCTTCTAAATGCTTATTATTAGTAGTATTATTAATAATAATATTATTTTTAAAACAAGGTTTCTCTCTGCAGTCCAGGCTGGCCTCAAGTGAGTACTCCTTCTGCCTTAGCCTCCAAAGAGCTATTATAGGCACGTGCCACCAGGCCTGGCTTAAGTGCTTTGGTGTATTCTGGTTTATTACTGTTCTCACTCCAACTCCACTTACCACCTGCAGGTCCCCACTGAAACCCTCTGCAGTTTGTGCTATAATCATCTACTTTTTTACTCATGCAGAGATTTGAGACTATGAGAGGGTAACTTGCCCAGAGCAAGAGCTATTTAGTCTGTCCAACTCCTGAACTCAAGCTCCTCACCACGTACTACATGATTCTCCTCAAACCCAGATCCTCAGTATCTCAGGCAGGATTCTTCCTAGTGGTCTCAGTCTGCTTTCCCACCTCACTCCCTTTCTCTTTTCATATAAACTCCCTGAACATAGCAAGCTCTCTCATGATTTTCCTCTTGTTCCTGTGCTATTTTCTCCTCCTATTGATTTATATTATCTCTTAGCATCCAAATCAAACATGAGAAGTCCCGCTTAACACCTTTTACCTGCCTTTCTTCTCTAGCAAAGTTAATTACTCCTTCTTATATCATCTTCAAAAGTCACATATGCCTTTATTTGATATTTCTCCCATTGTGTCACAATTGCTATAAATTGTTAAAGAATACCTGCTATAGAAGGGAGGGTTTACATCTTATTACTTTTATATCTTCACTGTCTACCATTCAATTAAATACAATATAAAAGGATGAAAATATATCTTTAATGGAACTACATATATTTTTTGTCTTCCAAAGTTTACTTCTAACAGAAAGAAAATTTTGTTCCCTTGTTCACCAACCTTCTTCTCCCACTGTTTAATCAGTTTCTTTACTTTTGTTGAATCTGGATTTAGACATGTTTGATCCCCATTCCTCTTTGTAGCACTGCCAAAGAAACAGCAATGAGATTTCCTTTTCCCATTATTTATTTAGTTTTTTCACAGAAATAAGCATGAACTTAATTTATAATAAAATGTTTTCCTAGAACACAGTTAACTAAATAATTTCAAGATTTTTCATTAATTTCTCTGTACAGTATGAAAATAAGAGTCACTATTCCATATATCATCTTTGATTTAGCTATCCAAGAGCGTAAAATACCACTTAATCAAGCAATTCTAGTATCTAAAAGGTATTAACTGAGAAAGAATTGAAGACAAGACTGCCACAATAACAGTTTGACAACTGCCAAAAGTTTGAAATAACCTACATTTCTAGCAATGGCGATTGATCATATAAATTATGGCACATTCATCTGCCATTAAATTTGGCCATTAAAATTCTGTTATCAGCACTAGAGGTATACAGTTCAGTGATAGAACATGGCTCACCTGCCTGTCTTCAATCCCCAGCATACAGACATAAGACAACATTAGAAAAAAATGACATTACAGATTTACTAACATAAGAAATGTTCGTAATCATAGTGTTGTTATAAAACTGTATAGTAGCTTCCCTTATTGATGGAGCATACATTCTGAAATCTTGGGTGGTACCAAATACTATATAGGGTGTTTTTCATATACGTACATGATAAGATTTAATTATAATTTAGGCACAAACAATTATAACAATATACTATAATAAAATATACTATACTATAATAAAGTATATATAGTAAATAAATTATACTAATAAATAGTAAATAAAATATACTATACTATAATAAAAACTATTTTTAAATACTTGAATAAAAAACTATTTTAAAAACTATTTTAAATACTTGAATATTTTATATCTAGACTTTTCCATTTTATATTTTAGACCATAGTTGACTTTGTTTAACTGAAATCTAGAAAGTAAATCAGAGATAAACAAGGGTTACATTATGTGATTTATGATTTATGTGTGTATGTATAAAATCTAAAAGTATGTACATACAAAGCAAATGGAGGAACTTTGAAAGACCATATGCCAAGGAATTAATTGTATTTGTCACTGGACAATAGATTAGAAGTGGTTTTTATTTTCATCTGTTCAGTTATCTGCATTAAACATTTTCTAGGAGCGCTTTTTTCTTTTCTTTTTTTCTTTTTTTGAGATAGGGTCTGGCTATGTAGCCCAGGCTGATCTTGAACTCAAAACAGTCATCCTGCCTCAACCTCCCAAGTGCTGGGATGACAGGTATGCAACACCACACCCAGCTAGAACCCCATTGTTTTTTTAAATTTTTTTTTTGTCTTTTTTTGTTTTTATCGGTACCAGGGATCAAAATCACGGCTGCCTGCTTGCAAGGCAGGCGCTTATGCCGCTGAGCTAAATGCCCAGCCCCCAGGAGCCCATTTTCAAGATTACTTGAGTTTATGTTTTCCTGGATTACAACTCTAACTAGCTTTAGATAAACGTCAATTTTTTTTCTTTGATGTTCAGATGTTTTCTTTGATGAGCATAATATTATTGAAGGAATAGGAACCATGCTTGGTTCCTAATCTCTACCAGAAATTTCACTTTTAGGAATAGAAAAGAAAGGAGCAAGATCAGGTTTATTGAGGGGCTAATCATATAGAATTTAAGTGTCTGCATGGGTAAGTGTCCAGAGGGTAGTTAGTATTCATAGTAAATTTAATGTTCCTGGTAATATGGCATATGCCACATATGTGAGTTTTTACTTACATGATTTCTGTTTTCTCACACGAAGGAGATGGGACAAACTGTTTAAGGTCTTTTAAGGATTTGAGAGAGATTACATCATCACTGGAGTTGATGCAGTAACATCGTCCTTTCCTCATTACTGGGGTGCCTGTGAGAAAAAAAAAAGAGTACACGCCTTCTCTTCACTGTTTCAATAGAAGTGATTAACCAAAATGACACATTTGACTTAATCATGCCTTATACTATCCTTTTCTAAGTGTTTTTAAATCATCACCACAAGCTTTTAAAGTAGGCATTATATCCATTTTGTGGGTATAAAGTTTAGAAGTTAAGTAAAGAACAAAGATACACAGTTTTGATGGGGCAGGAATAGGGTTTCAGCTCAGGTCTGAATCCAAAGATATTTTTCTCAGCCATTCTCCCTTTCTTTTTTGGAGGAAAAAAAAGATTTTTACAATATTTAACAAATTCCCATTACACATTAGACACACTAGCACACAGTTTACATGTGCTACGTGGGCAAGTTTCTTAAGCAACTTCCAGATCCATTTTTACCTGATCTTGGTTGAATGGGATTCCTACAGATAGAAAGTTCTACTTAAAACAAATTACCAGTTCCATCTATCTCTCCTTCTAGATGCCTAGACTTTTCAATAGTATTTTAAATTATTGAAAAAAGTTTTTGAGACAAGGCCTTGCTATGTACTTTAGGCTGGCTTTGGGCTCACTATGCCTTGAACTTGCAGTAATCCTCCTGCCTCAGCCTCCTGGGTGTTGAGATTACAGATTATGTGCCACCACCTGGCTTTTAGAAATTCTTTAGAGTACATCATCTTCATATTTTTTACTTTCATTCAGTATATATTTCCTTATTATGCCACTTTTTTTGTTGTTGTTGTTCTGAGGATTGGACCCAGGGCCTCAAACTAAATTGTATTCCAAGTTTTTTTAAAAAATATTTTTAGTTTGAGACAGGGTCTTGCTAAGTTGCCTAGGCTGACCTCAAACTTGTGATCCTCTGTCTCAGCAACCCAAGCTTCTGAGAATATAAGCATGTACCACCTACCAGGCATATGAAGCACACAAACTACAAATTTTCTATATTACAGATAAGGAATCTGAGGTGTATAAAAGGAATTTGCCCAAGGTAACATAAATAGTTGTTGGATTAGGACAACCTCTCCTATTACTGGATTATCATTCAGTTAACCATAGACATATATATCAAGAAACAACACCAATGACAAAAATAATTTAGGAGACAGAGTTTTTCATTTCATTATCTGTGCCAGTGATGCTGATTTCACATCCTTTACTCTAAACCACCCATTTGTGTGAAATGAAAATGAAACATGCAGAAATTCCTTCTGAGAGAGAGCTTCCCATCATAAGTGTTCAAACTTCATCAAACATTTACTAGGAACACACACACCTAAACTTAGACTTTCGTTTGACTTGGCAGCCCCAAGTTCTGACCTTTGGATAGTTGACTACTTGTAAGTAACTGCTCTTTATGATTCAGTGTTATCTGGTTAATGAAGAGGTTTTCATATTGACGCACATGTCTAACTTCACTTACCTAGTATAACTCAAAACCCCTTACCTTGAACTTCAAATAGAACCAGGAAGATGATGCCCAAGAAGAAAGAAACACTATGTCCCTTCATTGTTGCAGAAGGAAGTTCTGCAAAGTCACTCCTATGTTGAATTTCAAGCCTGAGAAAATCTTCAGAGAACATGCTCCGGGGGATATTTATTTGGGAAATCTATTTCCCTCCTAAACCCTAATTGGGTGTTATCCTTGTCTGATGAAAGCAAAACTAACCACATGCTTGCTTTCCCTGGGGGAAACCCTACACTCAGATCCAAGGGAATTTCTGCATGTTTTTATTTCCATTTCATATAAATGAGTGTTTTATAGTAAGGGATGTGAAACCAATACACTGTCAGCCTTAACAAACACATAGCTGCTCACCTGGGTGAAGGACATGATGAAAACAGTATTGTGCAATAAAGGCCAGAAATGTGGCTTCCAGATGGAAAATATTAAAGTCCAGGCAAATAATTCCTTTATTATTTATAGCATACCTTTCTGTATAATAAATGGCTACATCGGTCTTATATTATCCACCCTACAATTTGAAGTACTTTAGTTTCTTCAGGAGTCAAACTATTTTCTGCTAGTAGTAAGTTCCTTTTTGTCACTGCTGCTACAGCTTATGTTTTATATTCTTAGATCAGTTAGCATAAGAGCTCAGCTTTGTGCAAGAGATTCAAATTAACAGAGGCTGAGATGGAAGCTTATTTTGCTCTAATAGAGATGGACAGACATTATGATTTGGCTCTAAAAAGGCCCCCAGAATACTAATGTACTGAGAGGTGGGACTTTTGAAGGTAACTGGATCATGAAAAGGGTCTAAATTCAACAGTGGGATAATCCACTGATGGATTCATAATCTGATGATATTCTTTGGAGGTAATGGAAGCTTAAAGGGGCTGGTTTAAGAGGGACACAGGAAAGCATGTCCCTGGGGGGCTATACCTTGTCTCTGGCCTCTTCCCACTTCTTAGCTGTCATGAGGTCAGCAGCTTTGCTCTGCCATGCCATTCCACTATAATGTTTCTGCCTCATCACAGGAACAAAAGTGATAGAGCCTAATGACCATGGACTGAAACCTCTAAAATCATAAGCCAAAGTAAGTGTTTCTTCCTGTAAGTTGTTTTTTTTTTTTTTTTTTCATTTTGTCATAGCAATGGAAAGCTAACAAAATGAACCAGCACTTGTATAGTAGCTCTTTCCCATAAGATAATCCAAGCTCCTTCTTATTGCTTATGCCCCATGTTAGGGCTGCTGCTCTCATGTATATGGTCAACAGTGACTTGATACCACATCCTTTTTCCAAGTATGGAATGGCAGAAAGGCACAAAAGTCACCTCATTCCTTTTTAGTTCCACCTTAGAAGTTGTACCCATCACTTTCCATTATCTGTCCTGTAACAGAACTTAGTCACACGATCGTATTCAGCTTCAGGGGAAGAGACGGTATCTCTACTCTGGTTTATTAGTTGAAGACTAGAGGTTCTATCATTGCATAACAGTGTTTATTGAATGGGTGACTGATCTGAGCAGTAGTCTACATCCCTCAGTGGGCCTATGACCTCTCCTGGCTCTGATTCTCCTCAATCCCCCTTGTTCTTCACTTTAGTGTTGTAGCAGCCACTTTTCCAAGCTTCAGAGGCACAATAAACTTATATTTGAAGGTAGTGGCATAAGAGGCAGATGGGCAAAATTGATACAGCTAAATAACTGAAACTGAGACAGGTAGGTTTGTTTAACTATCAATACTTGTTTTGTCATCTCCGAGGAACAGCAGAAAAAAGAACACAAATCAGGGGCTTTGTTATGGAAAAGAAAAAGTACTAAAATATCTTCAAGGAGTGAAAGTTGTTGTTTGTGGTTTTTTTTGACCGTCATATAACATACCAAGTAAAAATGGCACTAGTTCTAAATTTCCAAACAAGAAAAATATTTTTTCAGTATTAGGAATTAAATTCAAGGACACTTTACCACTGAGCTATATTCTCAGTCTTTTTTATTTAATTTTATCAGCACATATTTGCAGTACATAATGTTTACTTCCCATGTGTGGAGTTGGCACGTATATAACACGTCTCAATTCCTTTTTTAAAATTTCCTTTCCCTTTCCTGCCTCCCTCTCCTTTTATCTCTTGATCCCTTTCTTATCTGAGAAAGAGCAATCTCTCTATTTCTATCTTTAATTTTTCTCTTTATTTATGATTTAGGTTTCTCATATAAGAGAAATCATGTGAAATTTAAGCTTCTGTGTCTGATTTATTTCATTTAACATTATGTCTCAAGGTACATGCATTTTCCTACAAATGACTAATGAAGCAATGCTGAGAATCACTGGTCATTAGAGAAATGCAAATTAAAGCAACAGTATGATTTCATCTTGCCCCAGAAATAATGGGAATTGAGAAGTCAAATACAAATGCCAGTGAGGCTGTGTGGAAAATGGAGCCCTTCTACATTGTTGGTAGGAGTGAAAACTAGTATAATCATTATGGAGATTCCAGCAATTCCCTTTCTAGGTAGTTTTCTGAAAGAGCTATTTATTTATTTATTTATTTTTGGAATTGAACTCTGGGCCCCAAGCTTGCCAGGCAGGTACTGTGCTACTGAGCTATATCCCTGGCCCGCTGAAAGTTAAAGATGTCATATTACAGTAATCCTTACATACCTATGTTTATAGCAGTATGACTCATAATAGCTAAATCTTGGTAGCAGCCTATCAAGAGATGAATGGATAAAGAAAATGTGGTATTTACACACAGTGGAGTACTATTTTGCTACAAAGAAAGAATAATCTCTTTTCATTTTTGATCTTGAGACAGTCTTACTAAATTGCCCAAGTAGTCCTCAAACTTTCAATTCTGTTGCCTTCATTCTCCATGTAAATGAAATTACAAGCATGGACCATCAGGCTTATCTCAATATGCAACTTTTGAGTGAACTGGAAATAATTCCTAATTTAGGTCTTAAGAAACAGTGCTTAGGGCTGGGGATTTAGCTCAGCGGCATAAGCGCCTGCCTTGCAAGCACTCAGTCGTGAGTTTGATCCTTGGTACCGACAAAAAAAAAAACAAAAAACAATGCTTAGCTTCCACATGTGCCCCCTGCTATGCTGCCAAGATGCCCAAGAGGAAGGTCAGTTGGAAGGTACAGCAAAGGAGGAGCCCAAGAGGAGATCGGCAAGATTGTTGGCTAAACTGCTCCTGAAAAAGTGGAAATGAAGCCCAAAAAAAGGTAGCAGGAAAGGATATATCTTTGGACAAAAAAGTGCAAGTGAAAGGGAAAAGAGGAGCAAAGGGAAAAGGGGCTGACATAGCTAATCAAGAGACCAAAGAAGATTTACCTGCAGAAAATGGAGAAACGAAAAAGGAAGAGATTACAGCGTCTAATGAAGTAGAAGAGAAAGAAGCCAAGCCATGTCTTATCAGTGGTCCCTGTGTCCCTTCTCGTATAATCTGGAGGAATCTTTTTATCAACCATTTTTTAAATGCAAGTTTCTTAATAGCTCTAGAAATATTTTTTAAAAGGAAGGAATCCCACCCCATCACATGTTTTAAGTGTAAATGATTTTTTTAAGAGGTGAAATCATTTACTGGCTGTTCATTTTTTGGTACAACGAGAAAATAGTGGGATTATTGAGTTATGGCAGGCTTTACTGTCTTGGGTGTCAGCTTAACATTCCACAGGTGGTAGTTAGTTTTATATCCTGCAATACAAAGCATACTAAATGGCAATTTTAAGGACCTCATATTACAGTGACACATACCTATGTTTATAGCAACACAACTCATAATAGCTAAATGGAGAATTGCTGGGATCTCTATGCTGATTTCCCTAGTGACTGTACTAGTTTTCACTCCCACCAACAATGTAGAAGGGCTCCATTTTCCACACAGCCTCACTGGCATTTGTATTTGATTTCTCTATGGCCATTCTTTCTGAGGCAAGATGTTACTTTGGAATATGTCTTGGGTATTTTAAATGACTTTTATTGCCATTGTTGTTTTTAGAAGGATTGTTTCCTTAAGAAAACTACTTCCTACTATATTTTGGTCATGGTAGTTCAGTTTGCCTAATTTTGGTAATGTGCTGTGAAAGACCGAAAATTTGAGCATGTGGTATATATGACACGAAATTGTGAATCAGTGGGATATAAGCAACTCTATCAACATTTGAAGATTCTGGTACTTAATCCTCTTACTGAAAATCTGCCTCCAAATTTGACACTGGAAAGTCACTGGAATAACTGAAAAAGAAACAGTACATGGCTTTTTAGACTTTTTGTTATTGTGTGATAAGAGTTGTGTACAAAGTGAAATGTCTATACTGATCTTCAACACAATATAATATCAAATATGGAAGAAAAAAGAAACTGCTTTAAAATGCTACCTGAAATTTTATTTAAGAAAGAAACTTGATTTGAAAACATGACAAATGCATCAGTTTTATCTGGAAAATACTTCCTTTCCTGAGATTAATTTGAACAACTTATTATAATTGATAGAAATGACTTAGTATGATGAGGAAAATCCCCTTGATACTTTATGGAGGGCCCTTTGACTCAGTGATGATAGAAATTTAAAACCAGATCAAGAAGTATGAGGACACAGACAAAGCTTTAATTGAAAAAGAGCAGCTTTCAATGAGAAGAGAAAATGGGGAAAGCAGTTCCAAGGGAGAAGAAAAGTAAAAGGTGCACAACTCTGACAAAGTCAGACCAGCCTGTTCACAGAGCAAAGGGACAGGCTTTTATGGGGCTAAATTCTGGGTCAGGCTAAGCTCTGGTTGATGATTATCTTTGTTGTGGCTCTGGAGAAATCCTTTTCATTTAAAGGGGAATCTGGTTCCCATGGCATGATTACTCCTGCTTGGGTTCAGGGTGTCCTCCCTTCCTATCACAGAATAATTGCTCCCTCTTGAGTGATGGTTTACTGAAATCCCTTTTGAGGGTATCACACTAACCCTCTCGGAAATATGGCACATGGATGCAAGAGAGAGACAAAGAGAGAATGTTCTGCAGTTGATGGGCTCTAGGATGACTCAATGTTCTCTCTGGAACAAAAGGCCTCATCTCCAAAAGCCCATGGCTCTGATTGGTATCAATCAGGGAGGTGGGTGGGGGTCATGGCAGAGTGTGTAGGGAAAAGCAACTGTAGCCATACCAGGAACAGAGGCCTCCAATTGCACAGCACAAATAGTTTGGATGTATGCAAGGCTGGCACCTTTACTGCCAGGAACATACAATTCTTTCTGAGTGCCATGGCCTCAGGTGAGATGTTATCTCACAGTTTAACAATGGAATCACAGGCTCCTGCTCCTGCCTTCTTTCCAGTCATCAACATGGAGGCTATTCTCACCAGCATGTTGCTGCTTTGCTGTTAGTGAGACCACCAAGGCCTAGGCCGGACTCACAATTAAGAAACTGTTTGTTTCAATACAGTCAACTCTACACATCCTGGTAAATAGGGTGAAGGAGAGGTCAGGGACAGGTTGCAACAAGAGCTGTGTTTCTCAGGAGAGAGCAGCGTGGTGGTCTCCCACAGTGGCTGGTCTCATCATAAGGTAATTTGTACACACAGGCTCTCTTGTTCCTGGAATCCAAGATAACTGCAGGTTTAGATACTCCTAGGTGCCACTCCATGTGTTCTGGAACAAGGTACTGTAAAAGGAGGCAGTTGACCATCCTTGCACACTTTGAGAACACTTTCAGTTACTCTTATCGTGGTGTCTTCAGTTTTGAAGAGGAAATGATATATGGAAGGGAAATTTAGGACTAATAAGTAAGTTTTCACACAGAAATTCCTGAAGTCATTAACATGCTATGTGCTGAGCTGATAGAAATCTAATCCAAAGTTTAAAGCCAGACACAAATTGAAGATATAAAAGAAGACAGATAAAGTGAAGGGAAAGATAATGTATTACCCTACTTTTAATTATTCATTGTGCATCTCCAGGTCCAAATGAAGAGTCAGTACTTTTTAGCAAAGGCAGCTTTTAAATCCCTGTCACATTCTGACCCAATAAAGAATCTGTAGTTTTGAAGCACAAAGAAAATGAGGAAGAATCCTTGGCTATCACAGTTTCATCCAAACCTCTGTCATGGAAGTCAACCTGAGCATGAGATTTAGTGAATTTTGTGTTAAACACAATTGTTCCAACTTGCTTTTTCCAAATGTTTCAATGTGTCATTTCGTGCTTCTGATATTAATGGTGTAGCTATGAAGGATGAGATATTGTATATTTATGTCCATTTTCTAAGGGGTAAAAAGTGGACTGAAATTTTTCAGAAGTAAAAATTCAATAGCAAACAGTTTCAAATATTTAAAGCAGATATTACATCTGCCCTGGTTATTTAGAATTCTTCCTGTAGCAGAAGTTCAAGGGAAAAGTAAGACAACAACACTTAAAAGCCATGCCTAACATCCCTCAGAGAACAGTATCCTTGGGAACAGGATAAGAGTGGGAGGAAAACAAGACAAAAGAAGAATAATTCTTTTCAAAACAGAAGATGAGAAAAAAATAATTTGAACAAATAAAAATAAAAGAGCTTTGAAAGCCTTAATGCTACAGTTACTTGATATTTTAAGGTTAGACAAAAATAGCATTTGAAGATAATAAAAGAATTATAATAGTCTGAGTAAGAGGTAAATGATATTGGAAAAAATAAGTATTGGAAATATTCATTGGTCTGAGACTGCTGTACACCAGCAGCTCAACATAAATATTGAATATATTGTAATTAAAACTATAATATAACTTTCATTGTTCTATGTATTGACTATATGTACTACAATATAGCTAGGTCTTTGGTTTTTTTTTTTTCCACTCATTCTAGAGACTTCCAAAAATGGGGTTTCAATGAAGTAGCTTCTGGATTCTTCCTTTAAAGATTGCGCTAAGGGAACATCATTGGAAAAATAAGCAATTAGCATATAAAGTATTTTTTCTTCTCTCTCTTCCACCAGTGGCTCCTTCTCATCTGTCACCTTCCTTCTGGATTGATTGGTTTAACTCTTGATTTTTATCTAACTCTGAAGTCTGTGACTATTCAGGCAATCCTCCAACTTGAGGTATATCAGAAATTTCATAAAAATATTTCTGGAATAAAATAAAAATCACCTAAACAGTGTTCCTAAACATTTTTTCATTATATACTCCCCTTCCTTAAGGAAAATACATTTAAATTAACTAACATTTAAATTAAATTTCTCCTTAAAGGGAGAGATTAAATATTAATAGATCTTGTGGAGTAGAATTGAACTTTGGTAGGCCAGTATTCATGGTAATATCCAAGATGTTTTTAGCCTTCTATGAAGCAGTGTTTGTGCCCATGGAACAATAACTTCTTCCCCTTTGAGAACATATGCTGTAGAATAAGGTTAGAACAGATATCAGCAGTCTGTACCACATTGCTGTGCAAGATGGTATATGGAGGACTGGTGATGCAGATGCCTAAAGAATTTATCAACAATCCTAGAATATAGAAAAGTAAACTTACTGAGATGACAGTATACTGTGAAGAGGTGGTTGGGTTTTTTCTTTTTAAATAAAGGATTAAAGTTGAGGAAAAGTATGTTAGCACCTACTTCAATGTATTTTTTGTTCCTGTTTAATCTTCTGAGAACATCTGCATTTTAGCTAACGTTTTACATCAAAGGTTCAAAATGCTTTGACCTCACATAAGACTATTTACTGGGAGAAAAATTTACTTTTGGTTTATACTGATTTGGTTAGTGTGTTATTAAAGGACTACTTAGAATGTGTTGGACAGGATTACTGTAATGAGAGAGTTTTGCTGCTGAGGATTTTAACTCTTTGCTGCCAATTGATCTCTTCCGGACAAATCAGCAGAACGAAATCATTGATAAGGAAAGGTGGTTATTTCCATAGCTGCTCTGAGCTGCATGGGATATTGTTAGGGACATTTGAGTTTGTCGATCTGTCAGAGGTGTAGGTCTCATGTGAAATTTGAGTGTGAATCCATTGAGTGGCTTCATTAAGGGATGAAGGGCCAACACATTTTTCAGGAAGAGACCAGAATCCTCATCTTGTCATCATTTGAAGAATTTTCTGGGGCCTGGAAGACACAAATTTGACAAGGCAGTTGAGTAGACATAAGTGAAAAAATGAATAGCAGTACAATGGCAACCTGGGGCCCTTTTTATTTAGGTTGTGGCTGGTCCTTTTATATGTGAACATTTTAAGATCTGAATTTTTACTGGCAGGTCTTTTAAACTATACTTCCACTGATTGAAGACAAACATGATTCTTGGCAGAGTCCTTTGTGAGAGTTACTATCAGGCACTCATGGGTGAGAACCCTTCCTTACCAACTCTTGGCTCTATCTACCTTTAAGAGGGCTGATCCAAGTGACTCTTTCATGACATTTGCAGCTGTCATACTTTTTCTTACATTTCTCCTCATCTTGAGGAGAATTTTTCTTGGAAGGCAGCACCGCTCAACAGTTGTTTTCATTGGCCCTCTATTGGAATGCTGTTCCAGTTAATTAAGGTCTTATTTGGTCCCACATTGGAGAGATAGGTTTAGCAATTTAAAGTCAGTTTCATGGCCTTCTTTACCACATTTGAACAAATAACAGGTTTAGAAGGAGTAACTCAATCTAAGTTTATCTAGTGTCCATTGTTAAGTTTAATTTTACCTGTTTTGTAGGTGATAATTAACATCTCAAAACATTGGATTAGATCTCTTTGTTATTTCCATTTTGTAGAAGTTTGAGACACCAGTTACAAAGCTTTAAGGAAAACATAAAGTAAAACTAACCAGAGCAAAATTAGTTTTGAACCAAGATTTTTGTTGTATCCATTATTGCTAAAGATAATCAAAGCAAGAGACAATTTGTTGGTGGTACTTATTAGAAACAGCACTTCCATGAATCTGACTATATACATCAGAGAATAGTCAGAACTATTGATAACAAAAGACTTAGGAAAACCAGAATTTTGATGAGTTTAGTAATTGGTGAGATAATCTATATTATATAGCACTTTAAGATAAAAATCATGATTGACCTATTAGAACTAGGATCTCTTGTTTACAAATACATTAAATAATAGGCAATCTTTTTGATTACCAGCATGGCACTATTTGGGATGGACAATGTTTAGACTTATTTCATAATACAATTAGGAACCCATAAACATGGACTTGAAAAAGTATTATTATATCCTCTCCCTTAAAGAGGAAGGATAGAAGGGAAAAGAAAAAAATGCAAGTTAGATATACCATTAATGTCACTTAGTTCACTGAATAGGAAAGGTTGTGCTAATATTGATTGAAGAAATTTTTATGCCCATATTTTGTACTTGAGTAACTAAAGATAATGATGTGTAATTTATCAACAATTGTTACTTTTTTATTATTTTGTTGTGAAAATTTGTTTTACCTTTTCTCCTTAATATTAACAAATAAAGTAAAAAACAAAAAAAAGAAAAAGTATTATTATAAACAATTTTGGTTTGGGAAGGTGCCAATATGGCAAAATGTCCTTTCTAAACTCTGTACTTCAGAAGAAGGCTTGTATATCTGGCAAACACAAATGTACCCAACAAACAGAGAAGTCAGCAATAACAAGCATTACAGTTTTATAGGAATGTTTATGTATTATAGAAGAGCATTATATATCTATTTAGCTTTTTTACTTTTAAGGTGAAAGTCAGAAGCCTTTATAAGATTTTGACAGTACTGAAAAAATCGAAGGACAGCTTAGATCTCTTAAAAACTCAGAAACCAGGTTTAGTAATCACCTGGTGAGCGTTAGGTGATGGGAGGCAAGTTTGGTGGTGCATGCTTGTAATTCCAGCACTTGGGAGCCTGAGGCAGGAGGATTACATAGAGTTTAAGGCCAGCCTCAACTACACAGTGAGACTATGTCCCAAGAAGCAAACAAAAAACACACACACACACACACACAAACCACAATAAGTGTATCTTGCTTATATAATAGTGAAATGTTTTAGTTAAAGCCAAGAGATATAGACTAGATTTTAAATGATGGAATTGTATAGAGTACAAAGAACAGAAACATCAAAATGTTTTTATCATTTACATTTAAGGACTAGATGTATTTTATTATAAAAGAGAATCTTCACTGTGTGTATTAAACCCACATATTCTTCATCTTGCAAAATTTGTGCATCTACACATACACTCAAGTATGGGCTTAGTTATGTTTGTTTCTGTATCAGGCCAAAGGCTCCTATTTAGGGTAAGTAAATGGGTAAATTTAAGACCAAATGTATAAAGCAATTTAGTTAAGCTGTGTCTATGAGCAGTGGGTGTTATTCTAACAATATTTACTTTTATTGTATCAAGAGACATGATAAACATTTTTTAGGGGTGGGAAGCAGAAAGAAGGGATTGAACCCAGGACTTCCTGCATGGTAGGCAAGTGTTTTACCACTGAACTACATCCCGATCCCTTTTTATTTTTTATTTTGAGACAGAGTTTCATTAAGTTGCCTAGGCTGGCCTTGAACTTGTGATCTTCTTGCCTCAGGAATTGGAATTACAGATGCACGCAACCAAACCTGACATGATGCACATTTATTTGCTAGTTTCTATATGGATTATTAATGTTTAAATAGAGTATTACAGAAATCTTTTGGGAAGAAAAGTGTGGTGACATTCTTACATGGAATATTCTCATTAGCACCACTCCACTAGAGAAGGCAGGCCAGCGAGGCCCAAGTATGAACACAGTACTAGTTCTAGAAGAAGGTAGTAAAAGGCTGGCACTAACCACAGTAAAAACACACTCAGCAGCCTGTCAGGACTCCCTGCTGCGCTTGGGGGGGGGGGGGTTGTGTGAGCGCAGATCCAGCCACTTCCGGGGTCTTCACTGCGCATGCCTACGTGCTTGCGTAGCCAAGAAGGTTCCAGAATCTTTTTCAAGCAGACCTTCCTGCCAAGTACCTAACGCTCACCCTTTTTGTGGTATCGCTGTTGGTACCCACGCTGACCCAGACGCGGGAGAGACGCATCACAGGAGAGGCAGGTAGCATTTGGGCCCTAGGTCTCCCCTTCTGGGTCCCCACACTGTTTATACTGCGGACTGCTGACCAAGAGCGACCGACGGGGAGGCACAAGAGAGGGGGCACGAAGCTGCGGGATTTGAGGCCACGGGGCACAGAGGGCAGGTGTCCCGGGCAGAGCTTGGTGAAGACACAAAGATGGGTGGCTGCATTAGTCAGGGTGGGGATGCCTTTGCACAGGAGAAGGGCTGCTGCAGTGGGCTTTGCCTCCGAGTGCATGGCATGGGCTGGGCTGGGGAGTGGAGGCCTGTGAAGACGGGTGGTTCTGGGGCAAGGACCGCCTGCCTCTGCTAGTCCATAAGGAAGGAGAAAATCTCATTAAGTCTCCATTTATGGCTACACAGGGCTTTTAGGAGAAACAGAAACCTGGCCGTCTTTGACTGACCTGGGAAAGCAGCCAAGGATTGTCACGACTGGTAAAATCAACAGACAGTTACTAATTCCCTTTTGGACAAGAGTGTTTACCTTCTCTGGCCATGAAAAATTTCAGTTCCCTATCTCTGAGCAACTGAATAATGATGTAACTATGCTCCAAGAACCTGTACTTAGTTTTCACATGTGTTGTCCAGCCTCCCCCAGCGGCTTTTTGGTTATGGAATCTTTAATTAGGTACATACTGTGACTGATTATATCATTGTGAAGATGGTAGGCTTCCTTTAACTCGTGAGAGGGGAAGTTTCTCTCATATTGAAAGTTCCAGGCTTGTTAATTTCTCATGATGTGAACTTCCCCTCCTTTTGACAGCTATTACTGCTATTAAAAGATGCTGACTTGAAAAGGGTCTACTTCTTGAAAGTCTCAAAAACCCCAATTTAGATTCGGATTCTTTGTCTTTTCTCCCCGTTTGGGAATTCATTCCTTGCATTCAAAATATCAGTGTGGTAAGGAATAACAAGCAAAACATAAATTTGTGGGGATTTTATATCCTATGTTGCTTCTCAGATCAATAAGAATAAGTTCCTTCTTCATCACTCTGATCTCTTGGTTTATATTTCTAATATAAAGTTTGAGGACTGAGTTATAATTGTTAATAATTGATTTTGAGTGAGAATGTCAAGGCATCATTTTAAGGACATTTTAGTAAAAGTGATCGGTAACACCATTTGTGTTTTTATTTTTGGCAAGTCAGTTTACAATCTGATGACATAAGATTATAGTTAAGAAACTGCTGCCTAACCTGAAGACAAATGATTTTGAACAGAGAGAACAAATTTTTATTTTTAAAATAGCCATATCTAAGTGATTTGTTGTAAAATTGTTTAACTCTGCAGAGAAGTCTATAACTCTGGCCAATGGGCTCTAACACAACTGTTTGAAGTAGATCTGAAAGGGAGCCTTAGTTGAAGCTTGAAATATATTCTGAGCAAAAGGCATGAAATGTATGCTCAATTTCAGAAAATGTAAGTACTTTGGCAAAGGTGAGGGTAGTAGTGATTTAAAAGTTTAGTGACATATTTTGAATGTAGATTATGCTACACATAGTAAAGATCAAATTAGTATAGAAAATTGAAAATATAGTTAGTTGAGTGATAATGAAGGAGGGGTGGTAAATGAGGCTAGACTTATTTCAGGAGGATGAAGGGCCTTGTAAATTTCTAAAGTAAGAGACATCCAGGGATTTTTTAACCAATAGAGTGACATACAGACATGTATGTGTATGTGCACACATATATATGTACATCTAACATTTGTCATTGAACACAGTATTAAATCATATAATTTCCTTATCTATTTAGTTTATATATTTTTAAAATGTCTTCACATTTCTAGTGTGTTCTCAGTAGAGGGCATTTGAATTTCTAGTCTTTCAGTAATACAGTAGTGCTTTTATTTCTTAAAATTGTACTATATTGATGCCAGATGAAATGATGCATGCTTCAACTAATTTAAGAGATTAGGAAGAAAAGGGACATGAGAAGGCACGAAGAAGAAATTCTGCCACTGTGAAGTATTTCTCTGTCCTAACTATGGCTCCCACTATAATTGTGATATACTACATTCCTTTTTTTTGCATATCAGAATGTGATAATTATTTTTCCATTTTGCTAAGTGAATTCTCTTGATACGAGTGAAGATATTTTATAATTGGAAATATTCTAGAGCTTTCTTGCTTTGATTCTTTCTTTCTTTCTTTCTTTCTTTCTTTCTTTCTTTCTTTCTTTCTTTCTTTCTTTCTTTGTTTCTTTCTTTCTTTTGTAATAGGGTTTGAACCCAGGGCCTTCACCCTGAGTTACATCCTAGCCCTTTTTATTTTTATTTTTAAATTTTGAAACACAGTCTCACTTAGTTGTCCAGGCTGAACAATGATCTTCTTGTCTCCAGACTTTTGGAGTTACAGCATTACTACTACCCCTGGCCACTTTACCTTTTTAATATAGAGGATACATTAAAAAATAAACTGTGTAGGTACAGATTGAAGAATACCCTTTCATCTATCTGAGCCATCCCAAATTTTATGTCAGTTATTTCTTTGGCTTTTTCATATCTTACTCCTAAGAACAATGTTCAGTTTTCCTGGCTTAATTTACAGAAATGGAAGTATGCTTCATGTTCTTTACAGTGAAACACTTTTTTGTGCAAGATTGATTTTAAGATTCATTTATGTTGATATATACTTCATTTATTTTCACTGTTGTGTCTTTCATCAAACAAATAGTATCGACACTTGGATTGCTTCAGATTTTTGTTAACTGTGAACAATGCTGAAAAATGTCATCAAAATATTCTTATACATGTCATATGTCACAGTTAAAGGAATTTATCTGTGGTCTATACATAGCAGTAGTATTACTGGGATATAGGGAATATGACCCAGTAAGGTAAGATGTCAAACTTTTTGAAAGTAGTTATTTTTCTTTCACCTTCAGTAGAAGGACATTCTCATTTCTCTGCATCTTTACTGACAATTGGTATTACCCAAGGTAAAATTTCTTGCCAGTGTATCAGTGTTAAATGGTATCCTACAGTAATATGAATGTGTAGTTCCTTTTTTACAAATGAGGTTGTTCATTATTTTATGTTAGGAGTTTGTATCTTTTTCTTCTGTAAACTTTTTATACATTTCTGTTTCATGTTTTTCAAGTCTTTTTTTTAGCCATGATAATTTTTTATGTATTTTAGATATTAGTAATTTGTCAAAGGAGATGAGCAAGAAGTAGTATAGAATTACTTGTAGATTTCTGGTTTGGGGAACTGACTGTATGCTAGGACAATTAAACTAAGACTTAGAGTAGGAGAAAGAGAAGGAAATTACTTTTAGATACTTCAAAAATTGAAGTTCTTGTAGAATAGTGGTGGCAAACCTATGGCATGCGTGCTGCAGTGGTCTATTTCTTATCATTGAAAGCTCTAAAAAGTTCATCATTGCTGCAGTAGAATATTCAGGTTGAGATGGATAACAAAAAGCTCAGACCAAGTTCTCTTATGCCATATCAATCACATAGAAATCTTATGTGATAGGCCATTCAGAGGACTAAATTGATCTAGTGTCCACTATTGATACCTATCCCAACTTCTCCAGGCCAAGCTTATATAAAATAGAATCTAAGCTTCTTATAAAATAATGTCAAATGACGCACATAACACTTTGTCTTAGTTATAATTAATTTATTATCTTTTTTGTCTCTCAGTAGTTAATCATTTCTAATATTTCCAGCACAGCACATAATTTTTATTTTGAAAACCATTTAGCACATACAAAACATTTATCTAGATTTAAAAATTTCTCCAATTACTCATTTTTCTTATTTATACAAGTTGGTTCATATACAATGAAAACAGTATAAGAAACACAAAAAATTCTATTTTGTACAGTCTTTCATTAAATAGTATTTACAAATACACTTTCAGACATATTTAGCTTCCTGTAGGTATTTGGAATTGTATGTATATAATTACTGAAGAATATGAGTCCTTGGGAGGATGACAGTAGAAGCTAATAAAGATTGTTCTTAAAGAGAGGATGGCAGTAGACTACAGATTGGTCTTTAAAAAATAGATTATCACTCTGATTGTATACCTTTTAGCTACTTGAGAGTCAAAGAAGTCTGATAAATCAAGAAGTAAAACATTCCTTAAGAACCCTTAGAAAATAGAAAAGGTGAGGAAAGAGTCAATAGCAGTGTTAGGATTTGGCACACTTATTAAGAATGTAGCACCTTGGCATAGCTTATAGTATAGTGCCAGGACAGAGTTAATACTGGTTATTAGAACTTTTAGTAATACAACTAGTAACACTATTACTAGAGATATTATCAGCTCAGGATCATGACACACACATTCTCACAGGAGTGCTAGCAGCTAATTTGGTGACTGGTTGGTCACCTTTCAGAAAAACTACAAATCAGAGACAATAAGAAGTTGACATAGACTCTGTAGGGAAGTACAGAAGCAGCATCTCTGGGATCCATCTTTATCAGCACTGCAGTGATTTTGCTTCTGTCTGGTTTTAAGATCTTTTAGACCTGTAAGAAGAGAAAAGATACATAGAAGCTTGAAACTCAGACTCCAGCTTCTGTTTGGGTTCTACTTGACATACTGAGTTCAAAGCCCAAAGAGCCTCCGATAGAGGGTTTGATGAACTTCCTGCTGCTACAAAGTCATTGTAGATTATAAGGGCTTTTGGACAGAAAGAGCTTGGGGGAAACTTTGATAGTTATAGCTTGCCGTAAGTTTGAAGAGACATAACAAAATGAGTATATGATCATAATATGATCATATGGTTAACTTTTAGACAGGTAATCAGAGTGATTTAGACACCACACAAAATGACACTTCAGTATGTATGTAAATAGAGGTAAAAAAGGGCACGGTGGTAACTTTTAAGTCAGTGATCTTTCTGCAAACCCCATGCAATATTTCTAACTTCTCCAGATTGCCATTTCTGAAAAGTTCTGAAAACAACACCAAATTTACCTTTCTTTTCTAACTGCTTTCAGTAAATTCTTAATGACCTTAGATTCTGGATCCAGACATCTCTTCTCCCCATTCATTTTCATTGTGGCACTATGGAAATAAATCAAAGTAAAAATATTTAAGACAATATTGTGCCAGCAAAACAGATAGAGTACATAGTTCTAAAGCCAGACATTTAAATTTTACTCTATATTTTCTTTTGCTATACATTAGTTTTATGTCATCATAAACACTTCAACTGAGCTTTTATGATTATTATCACATATTTAATATATTATTATAACCAGGGAAGTGATTATTAAATGAGATTTTACTTACATGATCTCAACTCGTGGGCAAGATTGACTTGCAGGAATAATTTCAAGTTTCTTGAAGGACTTTGGATTAACAGGTTGAGTACTAGTCTCGATGCAGGTGCAGCGTATTGTTCTGGAATGAGGTATTCCTGTAGGAAGAAGAAAACAAGGTAGAACAGGGAAGGTTAAGACAGTGTTCCATTAGATGTGGACTAGGTAATATTTGGTAGGACCAATACTCCCATATTGTCACTATTCAATATGAGGAGAAATATATCTTATTATAACACAGGTCCGTATGTGCAAGAAGGGAACTGCAACTTGTGATCAGTTACTTAGTTATGAAATTATCTGTCTTAGCCTCTTTTATTCCTTCACATTTTTTTTGTTTTTCTCTCTTTTCTCATCTTTCCTCCTTTTATTCTACTTGTTTTTCTGACTTCATTTGTACTAGCAGAAGGAATCTCCAGTCATTTTCTTCTGTTTATAAACACACAATGAAACTTGCAAATATATTACTGGTATTTTTAGAATTTATATACAGTCTTGTTTTCTCATTTTGTAAGCTAAATATCCCTTGATGTTCCTTACCTTGAGTCCCACTCAGAGTCAGAAAGATGAGGCAGAAAATAAGAATAGTGTTGTGGTTCATGATGTGAGACTAGAGGTTCTTCTGTAGTAGATGCAGAATCTGTCTCAGCAGTTGAGGAGTGTCTTAGAAAGCATGGGCTAGTAAACGGCATTTATATGTAAAAGCACTTTCCCTCCCTAGCTCTGATTGGATAATGTGACTGTCAGCTCAGCAAAATCTGCTAGCTGTACTTTGGGGAAGTCCCAAATTGCAAAATCAAATGTATTACTTGTATTTATTATGGCTTTCAAGTTACGGAACTTCCCTCTGTCCTCTTTTAAATGAGAATGAGTTAGGTTTCACTTTCCAAAACATGAACTGTTTCTTGAAAATCAGAACTTTATTGCATGCATGGTAATTTTTAAATGAAACTTTCTTATCTTTCATCTCCTGTAAAATGCCAAGTTAATCTTTGTCAGAGTGCTAGTTTTTTAAAATTTTATTTTAAAGAGAAAATATAAAAATTTCAAAACACAAGAATTAGGGGGTAACAATGGCTAATCCATTGCATAGTGTTATCTTTACTCAGAGTATATAACTGCATTTAATTGCCCAAATAATATTAGCACAAACCTTTCTTTTCAATGAACTAAGAGAAATTAATAGTATAACTACTTTAACTATCTTTTATATATACATATAATACACATATAACATGTATAATTTCTTTCCTATTTTTAAATAGTGCACCCTAATGTTGTGCTTTGCATCCATTTTACTTGCAGCATTAAGGCATGAGTAGAAATAATTTACATAGCTTGGTATATATTACAGATATGTTATGCCTCATCATTTTCCCCCTATAATCACCCTGTGAAGAAGGTAGTAGATATTTTCATTTCATAGATCTATGAGGTTTAATGATTGTATTAGGTTGCACAAATGTTGCCATCCATTTATTATAGTTACAAAGCATTTTCTCGATATTTTTAAGCTTTCATAGTTGCTTTTGGAGGTTTTTTAAAATATATTTTTTGAGGCTGCCCTTAAGCTCACTGTGTAGTTGGGGCTGGCCTCAAACTTGTGGCAGTCTTCCTGCCTCAGCCTCAAGAGTGCTGGGATTACAGGTGTGTTCTACCACACCTGGCTTTAAAAATATTTTTAATATTAGGGCAATGTTTCATCTTTTATAGGTAAGTCTAACTTTTGGTAACAGCAAATTATATCTGATTGTTAGCTGTTTTTGCTGGGCAGTGCCCCTTGATCAATTCTATAAAGTAATATAATTGGTCTTCATAGGTGGTGCCAAATAATATGGAACTGAAAGATTTCAAAGAATTGTACTTTGACAATTCATAACATGTATAAAATAAGTGAATAACCTCTATATAACTCTTTTGAGAGAGATCATTACTTATTTGGATATCTAATTCCTGTTGCACTTCTGATTCATGTTTTACAGTGAATCCCTAAATGACAATGACATAAGATGACACCTACAGTGACTTGAGAAAAGGAGTCATAGCTATAAGAGGATTATTGTGGAAAGTGAAGTGTATTTTTAAGGAAATAAATTTAAAAGGAATTATATAATTGGAGTAGAAACCGACTTTGGTAGAACAACTTGAGCAGGAGGAAAACAGGTTGATTTAATATGGAATTCAGTTCCAGAAGATAGTCTAATGTAAAACAAAGAAGAAATTTATCAGTGGTTGAGATAGCGATGTAACTGAAATCATCACAGTTAAAACTGGGTGATAAATTGAGACAAAACTTAGTTTTTTAGCACTCAGTAGTACTTGACTGATTACCATAGTAGGTGGAAACAGTAGAAAGCATGTGATATCCTTTGTAGTGGAACAAGTATTGGATTTGACAGTTTAAATTTAATAGTATCCAAGGAATGTTGTACTGTATAATCATTGGTCATGTTCTTTATAAGTGAAGTGACATCAAGGGATTTAAAATGAGATACTGTAACAAATGCAGGCATAACTCTGTAGTAGAATAGTGAGGATGTTGATATTTCAAGCTTAGAAAATTTTAAAATAATAAAAATCTGTCATTTGCAGCAACACGAATGGAACTGATGATTATCATATTAAGTGAACCAAGCAAGACACAGACAATATCACATATTCTCACTCATTTGTGGAAAATGATAAGCCAGCCTTGAAGAAGAATGGAATGGAATGTTGGTCAGTAGTTACTGGGAAGGATGAGATGGTAGCAGAAAGATTTCAGTAATAGTACCAGACACACAGAATAAAGGAGTTATTCCTGGTTCTTCTTTAGCAGTAGAGTAACTACTGGGTAAAACAATACATTTTATATTTCTAAATGACTTCAAAAAAGTGCAAAATCCCTAATACATAAAAGTGATTAATGATTGAAGAGAGGGAAATGCTTGTTACCTTGATTTGCTGATTAATAAATATTATATAAACATTGAATTGCCATTTGCCCCATAAAGATGTATAACTTTTTTAAAAAAGGAATTAAATATCTAGAAAAAGTTTAAAATGGAATTGTCATATGCTGAATTTTATACCAAAATGAAAAGTGTAATTTCAGAACTCTGGGAGATTGCAAGCTTAAGCTCAGTTTGAGCAATTTAGTGACCTAGAAAAACCCTTATCTCGAAATTTAAAAAAAAATATTTTTTTGCTTTTTTGAGACAGGATCTCACTATGCAGTTCAAGCTGGCCTTGAGCTCACTTTGCAGCCCAGGCTGGTCTCAAACTTGCAACAATCCTCCTGCTTCAGCCTCCTTAGTGCTGGAATTGCAGGCATGCACACTACGCCCAGCTAAAAGTAAAACTTTTTAGAAAGGGGTGGGGATATAGTTCATCACAAAAGACTCTTAGTTCAATCTGCAGTATCACAACCAAAAAAGAAAAGGAAAGGCTATATATATGTGTATAATATATATATATATATATATATATATATATATATATATATATATACACACACACACACACACACAAATATGTTACTTAGTAAACAATTACACAGAGGTAGTTATTCACATATAGTATTTTTAAGAAGTAATGTTTCTCAAGGAAATAGGATGGGTGAAAAAGGGCAGAAGAGAAAAGGGAAAGAAATGCAAGTCAAGTTTACTGAGTTGACCTGGTTCATTAAAAGGAAAGTTTGTACTAATACCAATTGGAGAAATTTTTATGCCCGTATCCTGTATTATGAGCAACTACTTTAAAGGTAATAACATGAAATGTATTAACTATTGTTATTCTCCTATTATTTTGTTATGAAATTTTGTTTTACTTTTCTCCATTAAAAAAATGGTTTTCTCCCCTAAAACAGATCATATTGAGTTGGATTCTGTATTACATTATATTAAGCATTATATGCATACCCTGGAGTTTTTGTGACTAAGGAAAAAGACATTTGTTTCTTACTATAGTCTGAAATTTATATTCTAATCTTGTTAAATACATTAATTTGTACTGAAGAAGTGAATTTTTTTTTTGTCTTTTTTCTTTTTACTGGTACCAGAGATCGAACTCACAACTGCCTGCTTGCAAGGCAGGTGCTTATGCCGCTGAGCTAAATCCCCAGCCCCTGAAGAAGTGAATTTTATTGCAAATTAAAAATCACCTCAAGTTTTAGATATGCAACATTTTGTTATTTCTGTTGCTAGACAACTCCCAAGTCTTATCACCATCCTGAATGTTTTTCTTTTAGTACAAATATAAATATCTTCCCCATTTTTGATATTTTTAATTGTTTTTCCTTTTGGATTCATTATAACGTCTTTGTCTCTAAAAATTTTAGTCTTAAAATCTATTTTGTTAGTGTAGCTGGTTGGCTTTCTTTTTTTCATCATTAGCATGACATATCTTTCTCAGTTCTTTCACTTTCAATCGCTTTGAGTCTACAAACTATACCTCATATATGTATATAGTTGAATGATACAGAAATCCATTCTGCCCATCTATCTTTTATTTGCAGTGTTCAGTGTATTTACACTTCATATAATTAATGATACAGTAGGTCTTAACATCTACCATTTTACTATTTGTTTTCTATGTCTTGTTTCTTTTCTTTATTCCATTGCTATCTTCTTTTGTATAAAATGCATATTATCTAGTACATTATTTTAACTTCCTTGTTTCTTTTTAAAATTAACACATTAACATGTAAAATTAAGTGATATTTAATAGTTTCAAAGCTTTGTATAATCATTACGAAATCAATTTTAGAACATTTTCATTACCACAGAAAGAAACTCCATATTCCTTAGTTGTTACTTGACAGTGTCGCACTCTTCTCAACCTTTCTACTCTTCACAGCCCTGCAACAATGAATCCACTCTCTCTATAAATTTGCCTGTTAGGGAGATTTCACGTGAATTTAATCCTTTCACCTCATTTTACCTCTGACGTAGCCACTCATCCAATTTTTTTCACCTTAGATGGGTTTTGACTGTTTTAGAACTTCATATAAATGGAATAATTTCATTAGTGTATGCTTTTATGCAAGACATCTCTTTGTGTTTTACAGATTCATCTATGTATAGTAGTTGCATGAACCCTTTGTTCCTCTCTAAGCTACATTGGTTTGTTTCTTGTTGATGGACACTTTGACTGTTTTCAGGTTTCAGTTATATATAAGGCTGAAGATTGAAGATTTTTTTTGTATAAATATTTGATGGGGGGGGAGCCAGGGCTATTGCTCAGTTGGCACAGTGCCTACCTGGCAAGCATGAAGTCATGAATTCAATTCCTAGTACCAAAAAAAAAAAAATCAAATGATTCTGATCAAATAATTTGCTGAAGATTTAGCTCAGTGGCTCAAGCACTTGCCTAGTAAATGCAAGGTCATAAGTTTGATCCCTGATACCAAAAAAAAAATTTTTTTTTGATGGGGAGGCATAGGCCTTAATTTTGGGTCCATATTTAGCAGTAGAACAGAGTCGTATTCTAAATACATAAATTATAGTGTTAATACTCTGCTTAACATTTTCCAGAAACTTTTATTTATATTTAGAATAAAATCCAAAATTTTAATTAACCTATTTTACTACCTTCGCTGTGATTAGGCTGCTTCCTGTATGTCTAGCTTCATCTCACATTAAACTATTCATTACACGTCAGTCACAGTGACCATTACATTGGTACTTTTCTTATTTAGAATCCTTTTCTCTATTTGGGATCCTTTTCTTTATTTGGAGTCCTGTTCTTTGCATGGGCGGTTCTTCATGAACTTTTAGATTTTAGCTAGATTGTATATTCTATTCCTCCCCAATTTGAAGCATTCATGACCCTACTTTAATTCTCTCCAACGTTTCTTACCATCAGCTATTTGTTTCCGTTATTTATTTAATATCTATTTCTCTACACTGTACTGTAAATCCCAAGAGGGTAGGGATCAGTTTTTTTTTTTTTTTCTTATTCACAGTTGTATGCCCAGCAATGAGAGTATTATCTGGCATATTGGAGGAATTCAATAAATAGCTGGACTGATGAATGGATGAATGGATGGGTGGATGGATGAATTTTACAGGCTTTAGGTAGTAGCATAGACAGGTGTGATAGTGCCTGCGCTACATAGTTCAAGGCCAGCTAGAACAACATAGTGAAATTTTGTTTTAAAAAACAAAACAAAAATCACAACATAAATAATAAGAGTTGTATTTCTTCAAAAAGAATTGGATCATCAGATTTTGACACTTGGATATATTTTCCCTAACCTTAGGAACCAAGTTTTAGTTAAGATTATAATTTCCATAGAAGTTATTAAAGATATTTTCAGCTAACTATAGGTCAGAATCTTCATTTCAACAACTCTGGTGCATGTAAATAGTATTTCTTAATTACTTGTCAGTATCTTAATTATGCATGGAATGAATGAAGGAATAGAGCTCTCAGCACGTATTAAATATGTGGCTTTAGGTGGTCTTAAAAGAAGGAAAGAGAATTGGAATTCTTATAAATGTTTGTGTACTTCATTTAGGGAACTAAGTTAACAGGATCAGAGAACCTGGAAATTTGAATTAGTAATCAGTATTTTACCTCATGAGAATAAAATGAAGCAATCCTTTTCTTGTTTTGAATGGGGCCTACTAAGGACAAAAACTTCATAAATATGCTCGATGTGGAAAGTCAGGGAAAAAAATCAAAGTTTCATATATAGACAGTAACAGACCCACTATAATTTGTTTCTCTAGTATCCAACTGTATATGGGTTATTTGAATAAAAATCTAACTCTTTTTAGGTTTTTATTCAGTTCTTGTAAGGCTGTTGGTATATTCACTCTCCTAGTATTCACTGGTCTGAATCTAGTTTTGAAAGAAAATGAGAGTTAAGGAAATGTCCCATTTTAGTTTCAGTTTCAGCTGCCATTAATGTAAGTGTCTGATTATGGCATAAGGCCAAAAAACAAACAGTTTGCCTGGACAGGCTTGTGAATACAGACCCAGAAAAAAAATGCTTTCTGAGAAACTAATGTACTTAGAAGAAATTTCCTTAACAGTGAGAAGGAGGACTTCAGCAATTTTTGTTGAATGGAAATCCCCTCAGCTGGTGTAGGCTACTCTTCAGAAAGAATGAGAATTTGAGCAAAGAGGAACTACGTAGTTTTGACTTTGGGCTCTCAAAGTATTCCCTTAGCTGGAGGTGTTTGGTAATATTGGTTACATATTTTTTAATTACCCATGTATCTCATCATTCACAGCCATCTTGAGAGTGATGTTGACAGAATGGGAGTAGAGTCTCATAATCAGCATGCTTGAAACAATTGAGAATGGCTTATGTTTGGATACATTTAGACCTTGCAATGTTTTTCCTTCCTCACACTTGAGAGGGTGATGCCATAGGTCAATAATCCAGATGTCCAGTTTTATAGTTTTGTCTCTCACTTGTTCTATGATCTTGGACAAATTGTTAGGTCTATCTATGCTTCAATTTATAATACTTAAACCATTATCATTCAGATTATTCTAAACCTGACAGTAGACTTAAAAAGTTTTGGAACAAGTTGAATGACTTTTTCACTGATCAGAATTTCAGAAACATACCCATCTCTAAGTTTCAGCTTATCTTCTAGGTGTGATGAATAATATGCTCTTTCTGGATACTGCACTTATAATTGAGAGTGAATGCATCTGTTAGTCACAGATTGAAAGGCTGACTCATGGTAGAACTAAGAATTGGAATCGGGTAGCGTTTGTTAGAGGAAAGCACTTATATTGGTAACCTGGCTTTCCTATGATAAATAAAAACATATGAATTTACAAAGCAGGACAAAAATGCCCACTTTGTTACTTTTTAGATCCTAGTCTAAACGATATAATAGAGAAACTGAAGCCGTGGGAATTGGAAAGGAAGAAATAAACTCTTACACATGATAAAATTGTTTCACAGAAACCATCCCCCATAACAAGTATTAGAAACAGTAGCAAAGTTTATCAAAATGGATTTCTAGACTAGTGTATTTTATTTTCTATGCCAGTGGCGAGTAATTTAAAATGTTTTTGAAGAAGAAGTTTATAATAGCTACTATATTTACAATGTAAAATAAGCAGATCGTGGTAGTGCACTCCTGTAATTCCAGCACATGGGAGGCTGAGGCATGAAGATCATTGTGAGTTCGAGACCAGGTCGGGGTACAACATGAGCTCAAGGGACAGCCTGAACTGCATAGTGAGACCCTGACTCAAAATGACAAAACACACACACACACACACACACACACACACACACACACACATACACACACACACACACAATATTTATGGATGAAACCAACAAAAGACAAGGAGAATTTTTTATACAAAATGTAGGCAAATTTCTCTAAAATAATAAATAATAATGTAGAGATTAGATACTACACAATTACCCTTATAATAAAGTTCAGCAAAAATAAATTTAACACTTTGTTTAGGTATGTGTGTTTACATGGTAAAACTGTTTTTAAAGAGCAAAGAAGTGGTAACTGCACAACAGTGTAAATGTGTCTTAGTGCACTGAACAGCAACGGGTAGGCAGAAAAGAGCATGAGTTGGCTATTGATTTCCTTTCCTCAGTCCTTCCCTCTCCATTCCCCTATGTCCTCTCCCTCTCTGCTGCCCTTCTTCTTTTCCTTCCTCCTTTTCTTTCTTTTTTTCTATTCCTCTGCAGAGCAGTAAGACGATGGATTTGAGACTGACAAGACATGCATGGTTCTTAAAACAGAATGTGTTTTCTTATTAACTCCCTGTGTAAACTGCTAATATTAGACTTTTCTTTCTTAAAAAGAATACCAGTATTTATTGCATAATTTTTTTGTATTAAGATGTGCTGTTTTACTTATCAAATTTAACCTTAAGGATCACTTTATGAGGTATAACTTTTCATAGTAAGCTAATGTGAAATTCCATAGCAAGATGTGCATCCAGGAAGTCTAATTCTTGGTCTTCTATTACTGCCTCCATGAGTTACTTTTGTCATTAACCTCTGTTGACAAATCTGTGACATCAACCAACAAATCAGAATACTTGGTCATCCTAAATTAGAAGAGTCAACTATTCCTGAGGAAGAAACAGTTTGTTTTGCTCAGTTACCCTGAAGAGAATCAACAGGAGTATGTATCAGAAAAGGACTTGAAAGGAAACAGAGGATATCTGCATTTAGGATCCAAAGAATAGTAGATAATGATAAGTTAATGAAAAATATAAATTGTGCGTAAGGCTATCGCTATTATGAGTTAGATAATCACAAATATTCAAAGCACTTAAGTTTTCTAAGAACATTGTTCAGTATAACACATGCCAACTAAAGCATTTACTATGCAACTGGAAGACTATTTCATGAATACTTACTTCATGCAGAATTTAATGAAAACATTTTGCTCTCAGTACTAAGAGTCCTACTTTACCATAGGTAGTGAACACTTGCCAAGGTACTGTGCTGTGGATGCTACAAGCATATATATATAAGTATCACATGGTCTCAGTCTTGAAAAAACAAGTATCTTAAGATACTTAGTAGATGTTTTCAAAGTGGTGTGGTGGTACACACCTGTAATTCCTGTACTCTGGGAGACTGAGGCAGAAGGATTGCAAGTTCAAGCCCAGACAGCACATTTAGCAACTTAATGAAACCTTGTCTCAAAATTTAAAAAAAAGGGGGTGGGGTGGGGGGGTCAGGGATATAACTTAGTGCAAAGGTTCTGGATTCGATCCTCAGTGCCACCACCAAAAAAAAAAAAAAGAAACAAAGGAAGAAAAAGTTTTCTTTTGTTTGCTTCCCCCAAAGGCCTGCCATTAAAACTCAGAGATGACCAGTAGCAAGACCCAGTGATTCCTGGGTCTTCCTTCTAGGAAGGAAAGACATTATAGTTACATAAGAAGAATTATGTTTTATAAATGATAAAACACAGACACAATGGATACATTAAGAGGAAGATGATCAGTTTTTAAATGTATGTGTGGAATGCCTCAAGAAAGGATTATAGCAGGTAGATTTTTAGCTGAGTCCTAGAAATGGAATTGAACAATAAGGGCATTTTAGATTTAAAAAAGTAACGTGGAAACTGCATTTTCATGGCTAGAGTACAGATTGAAGGAAAATGATAGCATCAGTATTCAAAGAGGTATATGATATAATGCCATGCAATATGATCTCTAGGCAATGAAGAGGTATTAAAAATCAAAGAATATCATATTTGTATTTTATAAGATGCCAAAGAAAATCACAGTTGACATTAGTTACATCAATGGAAACAGATTTTTATTCAGAAACTGTTGCAGTAGGGGAAAGATGCCTTAATTTCAGTGTAGAAATAAGAGGTGTATAAATGAGCTTAATTTCAAATATAATATGGAGAAAGGGGATTTATTCAGGAATAGGATGGTGGTGGGGTTCAGTAGACAGAAAATTACTAAGGGGTTAGAGTAATTTTTGCTAAATTGAGGTAATGGATTCTTGCTGAAGGCAGGAAAATGTCTTCAGATATTGCCAGGGTGATGGTGAGAGTTGAAGAACTTGACCAGATACAGAGGGTGATCGAAGTTTAGGCATTGTCACTGAACTGGGTTATCCAAATTTTTGCTAAAATTGGATTCTACAAAAATGAACACAGAAGTTGAAGCCTTGTACAAAAGAAAGTTCAGAGAAACTTGACTAAAGTTTGGTGAAAAAGGAATCTTTTTTTTTTTTTTGTCTTTTTCGTTTTTATTGGTACCAGGGATCAAACTCACAATTGCCTGCTTGCAAGGCAGACACTTATGCTGCTGAGCTAAATCCCCAGCCCCAAGAAAGGAATCTTTGTCAGAGGTTTTTTCTTTTAATTTTGAAGAGAGTAACACCTAATGAGGCAAAACAGCACAAAGTCAATCAAAACAAAAGGATCAGCATAATATGTGACTTAAAATATAAGGAGATCAATAATGGCTACCATAATGCCTCTTGTTATCTTCAAAAGAATTGCCTATATCAGGCATTATAAAACTGAACAAAGCAGTACAGAACAAAACCAATAAAAACAAACATTGGAGACATAGGACTTCAAAAGAAGGTAATAGTCCAATGAGAGTGGGTATCGCAGTGTATCTCATTCTCTTCATAGTAGTTGCCTATACCATCAGACTTGACACTATCAAAACAGAATAGAATACAGTCAGTCAAAACAAAATAGTGAAAGCAATACAGGGCTTAATATCAATCCAATAGGAAATAAAAAATGGCTAATATATATAATATATCTTGCTATCTTTGGAATAGCTGTCCATGTCATCAAATCTAATACAAGTAGACAAACTGAAACAGAATAAAACCAAACTAAACAGAACAAAACAATATGGGCTTCAAATTATGATAATAGATTAATAATGGCCAGTGCCTTCCCTTTTTATGCAATTCTTCCCCTTTCACTTTCACAGGATGTATTGCACATTATCGTTTAGTTTTTATATTAGGGAGGCAATCTGCTATTCACCTAAGTAATTCTGAACATTTTTACCCCTGAGCATGATCTCAAGCTATTTCCATTTGTCTACAAGAGCCTCAAGGTTTTCTTTCTTTATTGCTGAGTTTTCCATTGTATAAATGTGTCATGGCTTTCTAACCAATCTTCAGCTGATGGGCAAGCTACCCCCACTTTGTTTCTGGTTCTCTGTCACATAGAGCATTGTTTTCTCATCTTTGACTTTCAGTCTGTAAACCCCTTTTCAGGCTAAATGTATTTCTTATATAAAGCATATTGATGGACCCTATCTCCTGATCCACTCTGCCTGTGTTTCTTTTTATTGGTGAGTCAAGGCTATCTATATTAGTGATTATGACCAACCTTCTCTGCCTCATCTCTGCCATGCTGTTTTTCAGCCATTGGTTGTTTACTTCTCCCTTTCATTCCACTGTCTGCCCTGTTCAGTGAGCCCCCTCTGCCACTGTTCCTGAAACCATGATCTTTTTTCTTTCTCTAGAGTGTACTTCAGTATTTTTTGTATGATTAGTTTGGTGGTCATGAACTCCCACAGTTCCTTTTGTCATGTAAGCATCTTATTTCTCCATTAATTGTGAGAAATAGGTGTGCAGGGTGCATCAGTCTGGGTTGGAAGTTATTTTCTTTCAGGACTTGGAATACTTCACTCCAAGCTCTTCTTGATTTGATGGTTTGTGTCAAGAAGTCTGCCATGATTCTGATGGGTTTTCCTTAGACATGATCTGTTTCTTTTCTCTGACAGCTTTTAATATTCTATTCTTGTGTTGACTTTCTGGGATCTTGATTATTCTATGTCTGGGTATAGGTCTGTTTTGATTATAGCTGGCTGGAGTTCTGTATACCTCACTTATCTGAATATCATTTCCTTTTCCTGTGCTTGGGAAGTTTTATTTCTACAAATATAAATAATCTTTGTATTTCATTTGTGTTTATCCCTGCTTTTTCACTCACATTTTTTATTCTTAAGTTATATATTCTTGTCATCTTCTAGTCTTTGTATTGTTACTTCCTGGTTCCTTATTATTTTTAAGAGATCTTTTCTTTCATGATCACAAACTGCCAACCTGTCTTCAAGGTTTGATAGTCTATCTTTAGTTTCTTTCAAGCAGCTTTGTCAGCTTTCAATGGGCTTTTTAATTTCCTGGTAATCTCTTTGAATCTGTTTATTGTAAACTAAATCTTTTTATAATTTTCATTGAAGGTTTCCCTCAATTTTCTATGGTCCTCTATTCTTGCATCTGTGCCTTCTTGGTTGTGATATATAATCTTTTTGATGATTTGCTGAATTATGTTTGCCAATATTTTACTGAGAATTTTTACAACTGTGTTCATTAGTGGGACTGGCCTGTAGTTCTCTTTTTTGGTTGGGTCTTTCTCTGGTTTTGGTGCCAGAGTAATACTTGCTTCCAGGAATGAGTCAGAGAGAATTGCTTCCCTTTCAATTTCATTGAAGAGTTTGAGGTGTGTCAACATTAAGTCTTCTTTGAATTTCTTGTACTATTCTTCAGTGAATCCATCTCAAACTTCTTTGTTTGTAAGGTTTTAATTACATTTTCAATTTCATGAATTGAAAGTGGATTATTCAGCAGTTTTACATTGTCTTGACCCAGCTTTGGTAATTCATATGTTTCTGCCCATTTCTTCTGTGTTATCAAACCTATGAGAGTAGAGGTTTTTGAACTAGGTGTTGATGATCTTGTATATTGCCACAGGGTCTGTAGTGATTTTGCCCTATTCATTCCTTATTACTTTCATTTGAGTTTTTTCCCCTTTTTTAAATAAGATTAGCTAGGGGCTTATCAGTTTTATTTAATCTTTCAAACAACCAACTCTTTGATTCATTGATTCTTTTGACTGTTTTCTTAGTCTCTACTGCATTGATTTCTGCTGTGATCTTTATAATTTCCTCCCTTCTTCTGGCTTTGGGCTTGACTTGCTCTTCTATTTCTAGATGTTTGAGGTGTAGCATTAAGTTGTTTTATTTGTGTTCGTTCTGTTTTCCTGTTGTGGGAATTCACCGCAGTAAATTTTCCTCTGAGGACTGCTTTCATTGTGTCCCACAGGTTCTGATAAGTTGTATTTGTATTTTCATTTGCTTGTAGATATTGTTTAATTTCTTCTTTAGTTTCCTCTGTGACCTACTGATTGCTCAGGAGTGTATTATTCAATTTCCATGTATCTGTGGGGTTTTTGCAGTTTCTTTTTTCATTAATTTCTAGTTTCATGACACTATGATCTGATAATATGCACAGGATAATGTCATTTCTTTTTCATTTACTTAAGCATATTTGTGAGCTAGGAAGTGGTCTATTTTAGAGAGCATCCAGTGTGCTGCTGACAACAATGTGTATTCTGATGTTGTTAGGTGGAACACTCTGTATATGTTCACTAAGTCCATTTGTTCACAGGTGTGATTCAGTTCTATTATTTCTTTGCTGATTTTCTGTCTAGTTGATCTATGTCTTTGTGTCAGTAGGATGTTAAGCTCTCCTATTATAATTGTGTTTATTGATTACCTGATTTTTCATTTCTGTTAATACTTGTTTTGTATATCTGGGTGCTCCCATATTTCATGCATATATATTTAAGATTGTTATCTCTTCTTGAAATTGTCCCCTAACTAGTATGTAGTGACCTTCTTTATCTCTTTTGATCATTTTGGTTTGAAGTTCACATTGTCTTAGAACAGAATAGCTACCCCTGCTTTGTTTTGATTCCTGTTGCATGAAGTACTGTTTTCCATCCTTTGACTTTCAGTCTGTGAATTTCTTTTTGGGTTAGATGCATTTCTTGTATACAGCATATGGTTCGATTGGTTCTTGATCCATTCTGCCAGTCTGTTTCTTTTTTTTTTTTTATTTAAGGAGAAAAGAAAAGAAAAAAAAACAGTGAAGGGGTACAAGTTATACAGATTTACAGAAGAAAAAAATGTGCAGTAGGAAATCACTAGTTAATGGATTACATATTGCCATCTTAGAAATAATTGTTCAAGTCACAAAATTAAAGCTTGTAGAGTGGACATTCCAACAATGATACCGCAAACAGTTCTGTTCAATGATCCAATAAAACTCTGTGATATCATTTTCTATCTTATACATTAAAATATACATGCAGTTATATAGTTTAGAGCACTTTCTTTTCCTCTCTTTTGTACCGTGACTATTACACATTTTGGGTTTCCTTGCTCCCACGGTTCTTACTGCTTTTTTGGAAGAGAGCAAAACCAAATGTGACATAACAGAACAGAATCGGTCAAGTCAAAAGGGTGGACACAATAGATAATACAAAAACATAATACAAGGTGATCAACAATGGTTACCATAATGCCTCCCGCTATTTCTAATAGAATTGCCTATATCATTAGTTGTAATACAATTGAACAAAACCGTAAAGAACAAAACCGACAAAACCAAAACATTGGAGATATTGTAGGTCTTCAAAAGTAGATAAAAGTCAACGAGAATGGGCGTTATAATGAATCTCATTATCTTCTCAGCTGATGCCTAAACTTTCGAACCTGATACTATCCAGCAAAACAGAATAGAGAAACCTCAGTCAAAAACAAGATGGTGAGAGCAATACAGGGCTTCAAATCAAGATAATAGAAAGTCAGAGTGGGTTACTATATTATATCCTGCTATTTTTTCCCTTTAATTAAACGGATAAAAATAAAAAAGTAAATAATGGAGTGGAGATTGAGAAAAAAAGAGGGCATAACAGCGAAACAGGGCATATCAAAACATAACCATTTAAGCAGAATAGTGTTTCACCACCAGATATTTCCAACCCAAAAGTAGTTACCATATTGACTCTTTCCTTGAAGTCCTTGAGTACAACTTCGTATACTGTAGCATTAAGTATATCAAAACAATGTAAAACCATTTAAGAGAATGACAGCATTATAGAGTATTTAGAATCGACTAACAGAAAATGAACAATGGTTTCTGTATAATCTCCTTGTCTTTAAAAGGTTTTTGCTTATACGATCGTACATAATAAAATCCAATAAGATACAACCTGTTTAGACCATTGGAGACAGAAGAACAAAAGCTAGATGAGACTTCAAAACAAGATGGTACTAAATCAGTATTACTTATTAAGATGTCATTTTCTCCAAAATAGCTGTTCCTATCATCCAATCGTCTCTGTCTCATTTCTGTTGAGCTCTTTTTCTGTCAGTAGCTGTCAGTTTGTCTTCTTCATTTTGTTCTCTGCTCCATTCGTTGTAGCCTCCCTGCCACTATTTCTGGGTTCTTTGTATTTTTCTTTTTTTAGAATATCCTGCAATACTTTCTGTAGGGTTGAATTGGTGGTTGCAAATTCCCCCAGTTCCTCTTTATCCTGGAAGCACCTTTTTTTCCCATCAATTTCCAGGGACAGTTGTGCAGGATATCTCAATCTTGGCTGGAGATTATTATCTTTCAAAGCTTGAATTATTTCCCCCCACGCTCTTCGTGATTTGATGGTTTGTGCAGAGAAATCTGCTGTAATTCTGATGGGTGTTCCCTTGTAAGTGATCTGTTTCTTGTCTCTGACAGCTTTTAATATTCTGTTCTTGTATTGAATTTCTGGAATTTTTATTATTATATGCCTGGGTGTTGCTCTGTTTGGGTTGTAAGTAGCTGGGGTCCTGTATGCCTCATACATCTGAGTATCTTTACCTTTTGCTAAATTAGGAAAATTCTCCTGGATTATTTCTGTGAGTAGCTTTTGTAGTTCACTTGTTTGTGTCCCTACTTCTTCTTTTATGTTCTTAATCCTTAAGTTATGGCTCCTCTTATCATCTTCTTGTCTTTGTATTATTGCTGTTTGTTTCTTTGTTATTTTTAAGAAGTTTTTCATTTCATTCTCCCATATTACAAGTCTGCCCTCCAGTTCAGATAGTCTGTCCTTAGTTTCTTTCAAGCTGTTATGCCAGTCTTGGATAGACTTCTTAATTTCTTGATAGTCCCTTTGAACCTGCTTCACATACTCATTGCTTTCTCTGTTTTCTCCATCAAGCAATTCTCCCCTCTTTTTCTGTTCTTCCATTCCACCATTTGTTTTTTCCTGGGTGGTGCTTAGCATTTCTCTAACTATTCTGCATACTTCTAGCTTCAGGTCGTTGATAACTTCATTCCTGAATTGGTCTATGAGGCTCTCTAGATGGCGCTTGATGTATATTGGTGCGGTGTCCACTATTGCCTGTTTCTCAGGATTGGGGGCCGAGGAGCCTTTTTTGTTGCTTCCCTTCCCCATATTTTCTGTTCCTTATAAAATGCAAGCTTACATAGGAGGCCCGGCTTCCCTGCCTGTCAGCCACAGCCTGATCAAATTGCGCTGGCTAGGTGTTCCCGCCCACCGCTGCACACCAGGGAGTCGTGGAGAAGGCAGCCTACGCGGGAGTCAGTCGCTCCTCCGGGCCACCGTCAGGCTCTGGGATCTGGGTTAGGCCAGCCTAGGGAGTCCGCCAGCAGCGTCACTCAGGCCAGGGACTTTTCACCAATCCCGTCCGAGAGGGGAATGTGTGGCTGGAGTTGCCACCGCGCCCTGCTCTTACAGGACTGCCCGAGCCCAAAAAGTCCTCCGCTGGAGTCAAACTGTGGTAGGGGGTCAGTTTCTCACTCACCTCGCCACCAGTCAGTTTTCGTGGACGCCTCCTTGTCCGTCCTGTTTTCGACTCCGTTCGCAGACTCCCGTTCCCGAGCTTCTGCGCGTCTCTCCTTGCCGAGCCGCTTGTGGAGGCAGCCAGCCGCCGGGCGGCGGGAAACTCAAATCGTGGTTTCCAATGGCGCGAGGTCGAGCCTCCACATCGAGCCTTTTCTGTTCCTATTTTAGCGCCAGGACTGTATTCTAAGTTGGTTTCTCTCAGCCCAGTTCGTTCCTGAGTCAGCAGAGCATATCTCTACTGGTTCGTGTCTCCTTAGTCCGCATCATTCCTGGCCTCTGAGCCGAGCCTTTCAGAGAGCCTTCGGTAGTTGCTGTTGTCTGTCCGCCATGTTCTCCTGGGTCCCAGTCTGTTTCTTTTAATTGGTGAATTGAGGCTATTTACATTAATGACTATAACTGAATCATATTGGTTTATTTTTGACATGTTATCTTTATGCTATTAATTCTTTACCTTTCCCCTCTGTTTGATTGTTTTCCTTGCTTAGTGATTTTATCCTATGTCTATCTAGAATGTCTTTCTGTATTCTTTGCAGTGTTGGTTTAGTGGTCATGGAGTTCTTCGTCTGTTCTTTGTCATGGAAGTATCTTATTTCTCCATCAATTTTGAAGGACAGTTTTGCAGGGTACATCAATCTGGAATGGTAATAATTTTCTTTTATGATCTGAAATACTTCATTCCATGGTCTTCTTGACGTCATTGTTTGTTGAGAAGTCTGCTGTAATTCTGATAGGCTTTCCTTTATGGTGATCTGTCTCTTCTCTCTTAACAGCTTTTAATATTCTATTCTTATGTTGGATTTCTTGAATGTTGATTATTGTATGTCTTGGTGTAGTTTTATTTTGGTTATGGCTATTTGGAGTTTTATATGTTTCACTTATCTGTATCTCTTTGCATTCTCATGTTTGGGCAATTTTCAGCTATTACTTCTGTAAACAGCCTCTTGACATCATTTGTATTGTCATCTTTTTTGTTTATACCTATCAATCTTATGTTATATTTCTTTGTATCATCTTGAGGCTGTTGAATTGTTATTTCCTGATTGTTATTTTTAACAGATCTTTCCTTTTCTGTTCACTAACTGTAATCTTGTTTTAAGGTCTGAGAATCTATCTTTACTTTCGGTGAGGGGGTTTTGCCAACTTTTGATGGAATTTTTTATTTGCTATATATCTCTTTGAATCTGTTTTATGCATTCTGTTTGTTTCTTATATTGGTTCATTCAGGGTTTCCATCTTTTTGCATTGTTCCTCTAATTTTTTAACGATGTGTTCAGCATTTCTTTCATTACATTTATTATTTCTTCTTTTACCTGGGAGATTATTTCTGATCTGAGTTCTTTTATATCTTCCCAGAGTTGTTTTCTTACTTCAGTTGCTATCATTTCAGGAAAATGTATGGCTTACATTTTCTTCTATGTCCATGTCACCTTGACTTGCTTGGGATGGGCTGGAGGTTTGAGATTGCAATTTGCTCTTTTGTTTTATGGTTTTCTTATATTCCCTTAGGGAAGCTGAAGGCAAGGTCTCAGTTTCTAGGGTTGAGAATATCTACCCCTGTTTCAGGGAGTTTCCTCAGTTGAGTGGAGGTCCTTAGACAGACCTTACCAGGTGGCTCCCAACCATTGGGGGTCACTGGGCTGGGCCCCACCACTCGTGGAGTGGTGTACCAAGGCTTCCTTGTGGGATGGAAATCATTGTGTGCACTTGCAGCTCACAAGGCAGAATGCAGGTGGCTGGGAGCCACTCAGGCTGGATAGAGTCAAATAGGTTCCCAAATAGGTCTAGTGCATCCTCTGGTGATGGGAGATGTTGGACAGGGCACTTCCAGTCTCAGAGCTATATGCCAAGGCTTCCCTGCGGGATGGAAATGTTGCATGCACTTGCCTGGCCTTACATAATTTTTTTTGTTTTTAGTATTGGTAATTGAACTCACAACCTTGTGCTTATGCAGCTAAGATAAATCCCTGGCCCCTTTCCTTATTTTTATTGTGGTAAAATATACCTAACACAAAATTTATCATTTTAGCCATTTAAAAGTATACAACTTGGTAGCATTAAGTTCATTCAAAATGTTGTGCAGCTATCACCAAAACACTTTTTATCTCACACAAAAATCTTATTCTCATTAAGCAGTTATTCACCATTAAACCTTCCTTGGAGTCCCTGCCAATCACTAATCTGTTTCTATTTTTAGGAATTTGCCTGTTCTGTATATTGATACGTATTTAATATGTATGAAGCATTGTACTATGGGTTAGGACCACCGTATCTTTTGTACAGAGCTTGTATTTATGGTGTAACATGATACCATACGTTAGATGGTTTTTTGTGCCTGGCCTCTTTTATTTAGCATAGTGTTTTCAAGGTTTATCTATAGTGTAGCATTTGTTAGTACTTTTTTCATGGTTTAATAATATTCTCTTGTATGTATACATAATATTTTGTTCATTGATTCATCCATTGATAACTATTTAGGCTGTTTCTGGCTTTTGAAGTTGCTATGAACATTTGTATACAACTTTTTATGTGAAAAGTTGCTAGAGTTCTTTAATGCGTAAGAGCAGTATTAATGTGTCATATAGTAATTTTGTTTAATTTACTGTAGATATAGTCTTTATTACTTTTCACACAAATATTTCTCAAAACATGGGACAATACTAAGTGGTTCACCATAGTGACATTTAGTATCAGTGAATTACTCTTAACTTCAGTTCCTCTCATTAAACTCTGGAGTCTCAATTTGGTATTAGAATGGCTTTCAGATAATGAACTGTGTTCATCTCCCTATTAGCAAATACACAGCAGGCTTGAAGCTCAGAACCTTTGTCACACAGTTCTATCTAGTTGGAATTTAGTATTTTTCCTTATTTTTCATTTTATCCTTATATTTTGTTTCTATAACATGTAATATTGATTTTACATGTAGTAGAAGTTTGCTTTTCATGTAAATGTAAGTGAAACAGTGATACACATCATACAAAAGTATTAAGAACTGAATAAATACAGTAAAAAATTATAAAAATATATGAGAATGACTTGAAGTTTAAAAATAAAGTCCTGAGGTTAGATGTGGTGGCACGTGTCTGTAATCCCAGCAGTTGGGAGGCTGAGGCAGGAGGATCACTGCAAGTTTGAGGCTAATCTGGACTGCAAAGTGAGTTCAAGGCCAGTTTAAACTGCATAGCAAGACCCTGTCTTAAAAAACCAACAACAAACAACAACAAAATAAATATCTGAGCTACTGCTATATAATCCTAATTTTCCCTTTCTTAGGCTTTCACATTATAGTTCACCTCATGTTCCATTCCTGGAACAATTTGGAATAACTTGGAATAACTTGCATAAGGTTACTCACTTATTGATGAGTGTTTAATGATTTCTTTTTTGCACAAAGTAAAATTGAAGGTTGTTTAGCTACACAGTTGATGCCCTTTATCCTTCACGCCAACCAAATGAATCTAATTATCATCCTGAAAAACCACCTTGTATGTTTTTTTAACCACTGTGTGTCCCTTCATGTCATTCTTGGGCTCTAAATTCCTTTCCCCTTACTTTGTACTACAGTTCATTAGGGTTTGATATCTATGAGGCATTGTACTATGAGTTAGGACCACAGTATCTTTTGTACAGAGCTTATATTTATGGAAGGACAGGTACTATACACAGGAATAATTCTTTAGTTACATTTGCAGTAGGTAGTGTAACAAAAAAAAGAGAATATTTTGAAAACAAATAGGATAACTAATCTAGTTGAGGTTGAAAGGATGTTTCCTTAGGCTTCCTGGAGAAAATGCCATTTAGGTTGAGTCTTAAGGGTGAGTAGGCATTAACTTAGTGAGGAAATGGCCAGAGAAAATATCTGATGATACTGAATGGGTGAAACCTTGGCTCAGGCATGCTATACTCTCATGTATTTATTTTTCAATGAAGACATATGTTACTTTTTCAATAATAATGTACTAGTATGTAATACATAATTCTGCTTTTTAAAAATGCTGACTTTACAGGCAACCTTGACTCAGTGAAATTTTTTGAAGATAATCACTTTTCAGAAATCATGGTAGAGAGGGCCAGGGATATTAGCCCAGTGGTACAGTGCCTGCTTGGCAAGTGCAAAGTCCTGAGTTCAATTCCCAGTACAAAAAAAAAAAAAAAGGAGAAAAGGTTAATGATGTAGCTCAGTGCAAAGACCATGGGTCCAATCCTCACTATCATAAAATAAAAGCAAATAAATAACTTTTTAAAAAATCACTGTAGATAGACAAATTCAGTTCTTAAAACTATCCAGGGAAGCTATATGAGAATTTATATGATATGGATTTATTGCATTAATATAGAGAGCTACATCTGATTATAATTCTGTACACATATTTTCATTTTTCAAATGTAGGGATGGCTAGTAGGTATGTCTAACCTTTTGGCTTGCCTGGGCTACATTCAATGAGGAAGAATTGTCTTGGGCCTCATATAAAATATATAGTATGGTTAATGTGTATAAGTAACAAAACTTTTTTACATTCATTAGCATAACATTAAAAAAAGTCAGGTGACTGTGGATGGTAGCCTAGACATGCCATAAAGAGTGCTATATCGATGTGAAAGTCTTTTTATTGCTGTGTATCCAGAGAAACCAGCTCTTGATAGCTTAAGGTAAAAAGGAACTTCTTTGGTACAGTAGTTGAAGAGTCCACAGGAAGATTAGAGAAACAGGCTTGCAAAATGGACAGGGTCCTAAGGAAGCTAATGTCGGGAAGGAGTAGTCACATAGTTCTGGGTGTGGATAATGGGAAGGGCCCACCCTGGGTGTGGATGCTGCCCACCCTAAGAGCATGTAACCTACATAGAATATAAGGGACAGAAAGAGGGGTGATGTTATTGTTTGTTGCTTTGCTACTTCACTGCTTGTTGCCTTCTTTCTGCTGTGCTACTCTGGGTCTGCCAACAAACTGTTTCTCCTCTGCTATGCCCCTCTGTTATGCCATCCTGCCTTGGAACCACCCAACTTTGAACTGAAATTGCTGCAAACTCTGAGTTACAATAAACCTTTTCTCTTTTAACTTTGGTTGTCAAGTATTTTATCTCAGCAATGAGAAAAGTAAGACAGGATAAGCTTGGTTGAGTCAAGACTAGCTGCTGCGTTCTCCTCCTTTTAGCCATGGTTCACATATTAAGGGATTTGCTCCAAGTAAGAAAGGTATTTACAGTAGAAGACTTTTCCCTTTCAAGTAAAACTAATTAGCTGTCCTTCACAACTACCTGCTGAAATAGAACTGTTCTGCCTGGTGACAGTAGCTGTGAGCTTCTGAACTATTAAGGTAAGATTATTAAAAGTTTTTCAAATGTTCTAGAAGGCATTTGTCTGTTTCTGTTTTATGAAGCATTATGACAGCTTACTAGGAAAAGCTGTTATTATTTTTTTCAAAGAAAACCAGTTTTATATATTTCTGAATTTCATAGTATAAGCATAACCTAATTTAAAGAGCACAGTAAAAGATAGACTACAGGAAACAAGGAGGTAGAGTTTTTGTAGATGTGAAGGAGATCTAAGAATGAATGGGGAGGAAAGTGAAGAGAGAGAAAGAGAAAATGAAATGATTGAGATGCAGTCTGTAAATGTACTGACTCTCCATGAGTAATATATTCATTGTGCATTGTAGACATACTAATTAAAAAATTAAATTGATTACGTATTTTTGTAACAAAAAGGAAAGATATTACTGGAGATGCATTTACTTTTTAGTATTTTATATTTAAAATGTGTATAAGATATTGTAATTTATAAGAATAGATAAAGCCAAAATGTACTACATATATATATTTTGATTGCTTTAAAATATCTCAAGAAAAAAGTTTAAAAACTAAAAGGATTAGTACTAATTCAAATTATAGAATATTTGTGCTTTTACCAATTTCTGAAAACTTACAGTTCTTTTCACAGTACATTTCATGAATTAGTCCTTTATGAGACATAAGAACTTTTTCTAGGTACTACATTACATTTGCTACATTACATTTGGGAAACTGTATTGTCATAAAAAATTATTTGAGGAATGTTTTGTTATACATATGCATGCTTTTGTTTCATAAGAACTTGATTCCATTAATAATGTTAATGTCACCTTTGTAACTACAGATAATATGGAATATAGCTCAAGTACCGAGAAATTACTTTTAGAGACAGAAATATAGTCACAGCAAAATAGTTACAAGTATTAAATTTCCTAGAAATTCTGTAACCTAGAAATCACAAGTGAATATTATAACAGACAAGAGAAAGAATCATTTTCCTATTACAGAATTCTTGGTGTTTCATTAGTCTCAGTTCAATTGTTCTAGGTTTTCAGATCATCTTTTCCAGGTCTTCATATATTTCAGTGTTTTAAAGAGTTCTTTCTTTCAACTTGCTGTAATGAGAAAAATGAGAATTTTACTTATTGAGCAATTGTTGTTTTTTCCTCAGTAATTATAGAATTGATACATAAAAACATATTGTAGGAAAGGGCTGCTATCATAACCAAGGTCTGACTGTCACACAGGATCATAGCAGAATCTTTCTGCAGTTTTCTATTTTCTTTTTTCCAAAAGGTTTGTTTCGGATAAAACTAATTACAACATAGAGATAATTGGGTAACCTACCTTGATTATAAGGCCTGCTTGTTTTGATCTGGGATTTAGGCATCGTTGTCCTTTATGTGCTTTCAGGGTAATACTGTGAAGATAAAAATGAATCTTAAGCTTTGGATGGGAAAACATAAACACAACAAACAAAAAAGCTCCATGATTGTCATATTCTGCAAGTCTACAACTTACATCACTTCGATTTTGTCACAGCTATTACTTGGGTAAATTATAGAGGCTTTTGCAATATCTGCCACTTTTACAGCTCTCAGTCCAGGACCAATGCATAGACATCGTCCCCTTTTGAACATAGGGAAGCCTAGAACAACAGGTCACAACACTGATTAGTAATACATCTGATAGCAATAGATGACTATGCTTTATTATCCTCATGAAAAATGTTTTCATTAAAGATAAAGTTTTCATTAAGGATAAAGATAATAATTTGTCAAAATGCACTTGTTACTTGTGTTACTGATAAAAGAGTTATTGATAATTGTTTCCTTAAATTTGTAAACTGTTAATTATAAAATCATACGAAATGTGAAGGTGTTTATTAGATGTAAAGCTGTTTGCTGCTTGCCTGTTTTTGTTTTGCCTCTTTTATGCTCAATTATTTTTCCAGGAAGTTTACATAATCCCCCCAAAAGTCTTCTTAACAGACATTAAAAATTGTTGGTAAACCTCTTGCTAGATTTTGTATCCAAATAAAAATTTGTTTGAAGTTTGTAATCTCTGGCTTTAGTAATTATCTTTAGTGTCTCCAAGATTTCTACATTTTCTGTCAAAGCTGTAACTTCTAATGTGTGAGATTAAATGAAAATTTCCATATATTTTAGGATAAAAGTGGAAGAAAAGACATTTGAAGTACTACAGAAGGAATTTATAAACTGAGAAGTAAAAAGTACAATATACCTTGAACAACTGTAGCAGAGAGTATCATAGCCAAGACTATAACCAAACCTTTCATGTTCATGTTTCTTTATTGCTGCTGCTGTTCTTGCTTAGGCTGGGATGCTCTTCGTGGAGGGAGTGGAAATGCTGAACCTGAAAGGAAATTCTTAGTTGAATGTAAAGTGCATTTTATATACCAACAACCAGCAATAGGAATTTCCCTCCTTCTTCATGTTCCTTTCTTTGCTTCCAGAGCTTTCAGTTTTGTTCTCATGTCATTGTTATTATCCCTTCCCATCTGTTTTAGTATTGAAAGTAAAATGAATGTGAAAGCACTTGGTAAAGACTAAAGTGGTATAAAAATGTAGAACGGGACAGGAACCAACCTTGTTAAGGTAACTTTTCTTAGAAGTGCATTTAATTGTTAGGCTACTCTGGGCAGTGAAATTCAAACTGAAGTTCATCAAGACTGTCTTCCTATTTTCATTCCTCCATTCTTCACATAACTGTACCAAAGGGCATTCTAAAATGTATATTTTAAGTCATCTGACAACTTTTAAGTCTAAGTTCTCATCTTGAGGAAGGCATATATTATTTGACATCAAACAAATGTTTCTTTAGCTTTTTATTTTACCTATAACTTCATGTATAAAGAAGTTTCCCTGTACTTCTATACTTACATCCATGTCTTTTTTCACTTTAAACTTTTTACTTTATATTAGCACTGTTAACTATAAATATATCCGAACAAAACACTGTATTTATAGACACTACAGGGAAAATACAAAAAAAAAAATCCTTCTTCTCTGTGAGAAAAGCTATTTAGTGGTTTGTTGGGAGGTGGTGGCAGCGGCTGCTGCTGCTGCTGTTGCTTGCTTGTGACCCTAAAAAGGAAAGACTTCATACCCATGTGGGTATGGTTTTGCCTACTTTTTTTCAGAGCCAAATGTTAGCATGGTTATTTAGTTCTTCATTTGAAAAGTTTTTAAGTAACAAATCCAAAATTATGCAAGTTATAAGAGAGGTTGGTTTTGTGCTGTAACTTTTTCACTTAATTTCCTTAAACTATACAAAAAAATAGGGCTAACTGGGCTTTGGCTGGCACTAATGTGTCTTTATTAGTCTCTTCATTAGTCTTTACTGCCTCTTCCGGTATTCTTGCTTTTCTATTTCCTGGAATGCATCATCTTTCTCTATAGTAATTAATTTGTTTATCCACTCATTTGTTCAACAGATGTTTATTTTAGGTGTATGCCACATGCTGAGCACTTTTAGGACTGTTGAAAATAAACGTCCAATAAAAACAATCAGATTCCTTCTTGTGTATTGCAAATTTTGCAACTTTTTGCCAATGTTGTAGACAACATCTGCCTGATTTTTGCTGGCTCTATACATAGGTTGAGTATTTCTTCAGGATTGATTCTAACTTGTGCTGGCCTAATTAATGTGATAGCAAATGTCTTCAAAAACAAAACAAGAAAACTATCCAAGATAATTTATTCAGTTAAATTAGAAATGGAAACTAATGTTGCCATTTACTGTAAATCAGCAGGACTTAACAGAATTGTTTTTTGAATTTATAGACAAGAGATGACTCACTGTAGTAGAAGAGATTGCCAAGCATATGTTAGGCACCTTAAATGATGTGAATAGACTGAACAGAAGGATTCATAATCCTAAACTGTTAAAATTACAGTAGTATAGTACCTGACACTCCTTTGTTAAAAAAATTAAGGAATTTAGGGAGTGGTTTGTAGATTTGGGGGGTACCTTTCATATGATGTTATTTTTGTGATTTTCTTGAAGCATTATTAAAATATTCATCCCAGAAATTAGATGTAGCCTGTGAGCTATAATCAAGGCAACTATAAGACACTGAGTAAGCCTATATTTTTTCCAAAAACATGAAATTGTATAGATAACAACAACCAAAATCATCAAGGCATTGAGACATAGCGCATAATTTATTGCTGTTGGAAGGAATTCCAGAGTGACAGTGAATTTTGTTTGTTTGTTTTGTTGGTATTAGGAATTGAACTCATGACCTCACACTTGTCTGGTAGGCACTTATGACACTGACCTAAACTCCTAGCCCAACAATGAATTTTGAATATTGCTGTTTCCGAGACTATATTGATTTATTTCTGGGACTTTGACATAAGACATTTTCAGAAATTTACTGCTAATAAAAATCTGGTATTTGAAAATAAGATATATCAGAGCTCCCATTTTATTAAGAATAACTTCATCCTTATTATGTGCTGTACTAAACATTGTAATTTCAAGTACAAACACAAAAGAAGTGACAGTTTTTAGTGGCCTCTATCACTTTATATTTTCACTTTATATCACTCTATATATCACTGATATTTCCATGCTTGAGAAAGCTGCTGTTACTTATCTATCTTTCCTTGTCAGCATGTCAAAAGGGATAGAAGCAAAACTATGGCATACCTCATATGAAGGATTATTGAACTCTCTGTGATGGGGCCGGGGATTTAGCTCAGTGGCATAAGCGCCTGCCTCGTGAGGTCGTGAGTTCAATCCCTGGCATTGCAAAAAAAAAAAGTGAACTCTCTGTGATGAATTTCTGATGTTAATAGAGAAGCAGTTAGCTAGACTCTGAAAACATCTATTTAAAAAACACAGCTTTTTAGCTTTTAGTCATTGTAGTACCAGTGTATAATGCATTTAGACATTGTAGTGCAAAAACTTTGCTTTTTAAATATGCCCATTCATGGCGATTAGATACAGATTTTCCATGTCTTATTCGTGGATTTGGATGGTTTCTTAGTGGCTTCATTACATTTATTGCACCGGAGAGGGTTTCCTGAAGTATTTAAATTATGAGCATTTTATTAAATTACAGCTCTTCTGTTTTTGGAAATCAGGTATTAAGAGTTTAATATACTCTTCTTCCTCTTCCTCCTCCTCTTTCTCCTTCTTCCTCTTCCACTTTATTTTATTCTATTCTATTCTATTCTATTTGTCTTTTTGAGACACATAGGGTTTAACTATGCAGTTCAGGCTGACCTTAAACTCACTTTGTAGTCAGGCTGGCCTCAAACTCATAGGCGTCCTCCTGCCTCAGCCTCCCAAGTGCCAGGATTACCAGGGGTACACCACCATGCTTGACTGAGTTTGACATACTCTTCTTCTGAAAAAAAAAATTGAAATATTTTACTGTCTTTTTTGGAAGAAGCTATCAAATTATAGCCATTCTTTGCCTATTTTTTTTAATCTGGCAAAGCACAGTATAAAAATACTGTTTATCTAAAGGCAAATTCATTTGCTTTGGAGTGTTACTTTTTGACATATTAGGGTAATTTTATTAGGCTCTGATTAATAAGTGTGATACTTGATATATTTTCACAGTAATTCAGGAGGACAAAAATAATATAGGTTTGAAAACAAATTCTTTTCCTTTAGAAGTTTAGGTAAACTTTTAAAAACAGTATGTCAAAATTTAGAACACAGAAGAAAGAGTAACCAAGTTCGTTACTGCACTGACTAGACCAACTCTCTTTTCCATGTCCTTTGTACCCCTCACAGAAGATTTGCTGTCATTTGTATGTTTTGAGCCAGGAGCACTGTGTAGTACAAAATAGTTTCAGTACCACTGTAAAATTCAGAGAAGTAATTTTTTCTCACAACAAAGGCAGCTCTGTGCATGGCCTTCAGTTGGTTGTCTGGAAAATGACTGTAGTCAACAACTGCTGGGGTAGTATGCGCATGTTAATTTTTCCAGGCTGTGAAACAACATGTCCATTGTTAAAGGACAAAAAACATGCGAAAGATTAGTAGTGAACAACTTTACAAACGACTAACTGAAGGAAACTTGGTTCATTAAGAAGGGAAAAATTGTGCAGTGGCTTACTTACTAGTTTATTGTCTGTGTGGGAGAGAAAGTAATACAGAAAAGGATCTTGGCTGAAGCGATAAACCCTGAATGTGCCTGGTGGAGGAGCTATGTCTGCAAGGTAAGAAGCTATATTGCGTTTATTAGTGTTTTTAATAGAATATAAATAAAATGGGCATTCATAAGAAACACTTTTAATACCAGTTTAAACTAAGGATTATGTAAATTTAATGTTTTAAATAGCAGATATAGTCAGAAATTAACAAAGACTGGAAGGACATATTTTGTTGCAAATATTTTACTTTTTATGTTAACTTAATATTGGAAACAAATGCCTGTTTTTGAATTCCAGTCAAGAACAACACCTACTTGGGTAGAGTTTTTTGTTTTTTTTTTTTTTTTTTTTTAAGGTACATTATGCTGACTGTTGCTGTTTTTAAGTAAAAAGCCAGTAAAATATTCTCATCATTTTCTTTTTTTAAGGCTTCCCCAGCATCCTAGTTCCAACTTAGAACCCACTTGCTTCTCTTAAGTTTCTTGCTTTCTCTCTCTGAGTATGTAAGAGGGTAAGCAGTAAATAATTAGAGTCAGAGAAATGTGACTCAATTCTCAGGTCTGAATGTCCACCTGCCTCTGTGCATCTGTACCATTTGGTGGGTGGGTATATGGTGGTAGCAAGATAGATAATGAAGATCAGAATAATTGCCATCATTTGTTGAATGTCTGCCATACTGTTTCACTAGTGCTCATAGCAATTTGTAAGAAAGAATACCCTTAGCCCCTTTTTAAAATTTTGTTATTATTTATTTATTGATACCAGGGATTGAACTCCTGACAACACACTTTACAAGGCAGGTGCTTATGCTACTAAGCTAAATTCCCAGTCTCCTTTAGCCCCTTTTAAAAGAAGAAACAAGCTTTAAAAGGTTATATAATTCAGTCTTAAATCAGTTAATACATTTATTAGAAAACAGTCGAATCAACAACAGTGATAAAGCATTCCCTTTTATGTTGAAATGGGAAAGAAAAGGCAATTTCAAATATCTGACATGTAATTCCCAGCCCCAGGTCTCCCTCTTAATAGAAAGTGCAAAAGAAGATTAGAGCAGAAGATTAAGTATAGGACAGTTTGAGATAAATAGAATCTGAAAGTTCTGCTGAGAAAGGAATTAAGAAAGTGAGCCTCATTTAATTTACATTTCACATGATTATTGTACATTTTTAAACTTTCCCTTTGTTAGTAATATTTGTCTTCCCTTGTCCCGTTGTGGCTAGCCATAATAACTCTTGGAAAGTCTTAGAACAGCTATGTTTATTCTAAGGGTCAGGAAATAAGAAATTGAGAAAACTGTTTACTACAATTAGCTAAGATGGACAGAAACTGATCTCAGGCAGAAACTGGCAATAGTAAGGTAGGTCAGCTCCTATCTTTGAGAATTTATACCAAATGAAGGCTATGTGGACTTTAAGAAGTTAATAAAGAAGGACAAAAGAGGCCAAGAAACTGCTTTGGACATGTTCTCATTCCCATTGCTCCATCCTACACTATTTCTCTTCATTTAGTTTATGTTATAAATTTTTTGTTATGGTTCCAGCAACCCTACCTATTACTGCTCTCCTCATCCCTACCGCTTCTTTTCCATAATGCTTGAAGTCTGAGCTTACATTTGGAAGGATATCAGGGTTCAGCCCATATAATAGATTGATTTTTGTAATGGCTAAACTAGTGAAAGTATATTTTTTATCAGATTGTATTGGTACATTTTAGATATATATAGTGATCGCATTCATCATAGACAATTTTTACCTGAACATGGTATGTTTCTTATTTTTGTTATTCACCTGTCCTCCTTCAACTCTTCCTCCTCTCCCTATTTACAAAAGTTTTGTTTGTTTTCCATATTTTCTCATTTTTTTTACTTTTCCCTTCTTTCTCCTTCCTCCCTCATTCCCTTTCCCATTTGAACATTTTCTTCCTATTTTACGGTATCTGTTACAAACTTTGATCCTTTTTTACACTTTGAGTTTCTCACATCAGAGAAAGTGTGGTTTTTACATATATCTCATTTGTTTCACTTAAGAGTGTAGTCTCAAGGTGCATCCATTTACCTAGAAATGTCTCAGTCTTATCCTTTTTTATGGCAAGGTAGTTCTCCATTGTATAAAAAAAAAAAACACATGTTCTTTATCCATTCTCAGTTGATGGGAATTTGATTTCCAAGATTTGGCTATCACAACCTGTGTCACTGTAAACATAGGTATGCATATATCACTGTCGTATGATGCTTTTAATTCTTTTTGGAAAACACCAAGAAGGGGAATACCTGGGTCAAATGGGACCTTTAGTCCTAGTTTTTAGAGAAATTTCCACACTGATTGCTTCAGTGGTTGCACCAGTTTACACTCCCACCAGGAGTGGAGAAGGATTTGAAAAATTAGTTTTACATACAGTTGGGGGATCTTCCCAAAAGTGAAAAATGTGCAGGACTCAGAGTTGAATAGGAAACGCAGAGGCCTGTGAATGTGTTCTAAAACCAGAAGCTCAAAAAATAGATCTCAAAAGCCTAGGAACAGACAGGAATAGCATGTTTGGAGTAAGGGAGCAGCAGACCTAGAAATTGCTAAAAATCAGCATTACTATTCAAGACAAGCAGAATAATTTCGGGGAGCGAGGTTAGATATATTTAAATAGATCATGAAAGGGGCAAAATTCCTATTACCTATCAGATTGGGGAAGAAGAGAATAGGAGAAAAGTACTGTATTCCTGATACGTCAGGTCAAAGCCTAGAGAATTAATACATGTTACATTAAATTTCCAGGCTAATTTACTGTAATAGTTACCTCATGATGAACTTGAAATATGAATTCTCAGTATCATGAGAGAAATCATGTTAATAGAAAACAGTGGATCTTCAAATGAATTACATCCCATGGGTAACTGGGAAATCACCTATAAATTAGAATTAAAGAATAGCCAAGGAAGCCAGGTGCGGTGGTGTGTGCCTATAATCTCAGCACGCAAAAGGCTGGGGCAGGAGGATCACTGTGAGTTCAAGGCCAGCCTGGGCTACACAGTGAACTAAAGGCTAACCTGAAGTACACAGCAACACCCTGCCTCCAAAAAAGGAAAAAACCAAAGAATAGCTAAAATTTTTAATCTTATCATTGCTCATGCATATTCACTATGAAGATAATTTACTATTAATTTTAAAAATTTAAAAAGTAATGCCAATACTTTTGAAGAATATTAATCAGTTACTTTATAGAACGTTCTTCAGTTTAACTTATCTGATGTCTTAGAATAAGGTTGTTCATTTTTGGCAAGAAAACTAAACAGTCATGTTTTCAGTGTTCTAGCAAGGTTCACAGTGTTGATATGTGTTATTATTAGTGATGTTTACTTTGATCCTTTTTATTATGTTTACATCTTCCAGAAAGGGCAGATTGAAGGAAACTGAGGAGAAATTACTAAATGCGATATAAGTTCTGGGTAGGATTCTAGAAAAAGGACATTAGTGTCAGTAGTTAGACCAAATTTAAAGAAGTCTGAAGTTTATTTAATAATACTTACCAATGTTACTTTCCTAACCTTGATAATTGCACTATAAAAGATGTTAAAGTTACGGAAAGAGGAACAAAGGAGATAAGGACACTCTGCCCTATTTCACTTTCTGTAAATCTAAAAACAATATATATATGTGTGTATATATATATATATATACATATATATATATATATATACATATATATATGTATATATATATATATATATGGTGTTTATGATGGTCAGTTTAAATTCAGTGTATAAAATCAGAACTTTATTTGGTGTCTGAAAAACACAGTTCTGAATATTCTAAGGACACTCAGATTGTACATGACTCTTTTTTTCTTTTTTGGTACCAGGAATCAAACTCATGTGTTTGCCAGGTAGGTGCTTATGTCACTGAGCTAAACCCCAGCCCCTTGTACATGATTTTTAAAGTGGGGGAGAAGCTGAAGACAAAGGAAACTCAAGTTACTATAAAGAAAGATGATACTAGTTTTTTTTAATCTTTGAAAGACTTGTTCACTTTTGAACATTGATAGTAGTCTTTGGTTTTTATGATATTCAAAAATGTTCTCTGGCAGTGTTTGTTTTTGCTTCAGAATCTTCTGATAGCATTCTGACTAATTATAGATAGCAAATGTATTGGAAACTAAGGAATCTTATCTGAGCTGGTTAGATGGAAAGATATGAGTCAAATGTTAATTGTTCATGACTACTAGACGCAGTTTGGACAATAAGGCTAAATAGAATCAGATTTCATTTAGAATTTAATAAAGTTTAAAAACAAATTTAGTCAAGTTTGCTCTTATGAGTGTTTTGCTTTTTTCATCTTTGTATCAGAGTTAGCTATCATTTTTTTAAAAAAAAAACTTGCCAACCATTCTGACAGTAGCTTTTCTGGAATAATCTTTAACACTGAAGAAAACACTATGTGTTTGAACTTGAACTTTTGGAAATATGAATGAAGTGCTTGAATCCAGTCTAATTAGCTAATATAGAACTTAATTTGACAAAAGATATCAACTGAGGGTGATAAGATGCATATGTTAACACTTACTGACTTAGTAAGTTTAACAGTTCCAGAAATCAATCACTGCTGATTCATTTTTAGATATAGTCATTTCTGTATTTCTATTTTCTAAGCAGAAAAAAAATACCCTTATTTTTTAAGAGGTGAGAAAAGTAACAGAAATTCCTTTTGTACACACATACAAAAAGTATGCAGGCTGAAGAAACTAGTTTTGGTTTTTTCCATAGTTTAACATTTTTATTACTTACTTTATTTTATTTATTTATGTAGCCAGAGATCACACTCACGACCATTTGCCAGGCAGGTGCTTATGCCTATGAGCAACATCCCCAGCCCAATTACATGTTTTAAATGCATAATTGCATATATGCGAGAAGTTGAGATAAGTACATAACACATCTTAATTCTTTTTACCCCATCCTCTTGTTCTCTACTCATTTTAACTGCCCATTTTGGAAAAATTCTATTTTTATTTTCTTCAATTCCTTTTTAATCCCAGCCCTCTCCTCCTCCCCCCTCCATCTCTCATTCCCCTTCTCATTTCAGAAAGATATATCTATTTCCTGATATTTTTATTTTATTCTTTGTTTATATTGTATATTCTTCATACAAGAGAGACCACCATGTGATATCTAAGCTTGTGTGTCCAATTTCTTTCACTTAATATGGTCGAGATACATCTATTTACCTGTGAATGCTTCCAGTTTATTTGTTGCTGGCTTATATAGGCTGTTTCCAAGATTTAGCTATAATAAATCATATTTCTGTAAACACTGGTATGCATGTATCACTGTAATAGGATGGCTCTGAATCTTTTGGTAAGATACATAGAAGGGGAATAACAGTCAAATGATACTTGTATTTTTAGTTTTTGGAAAACTCTCCATGCTCATTGCCATAGTGGTTGTACAGGTTTACATTCCCACCAAAAGTATAGAATGCACCTCACCCCCAGACTCATCAACATTTGTTACTATTTGATTTTTTGATAGTCACTCTTTGTAGAGCAAGATAGTGCCTCACTGTTTTTTTAATTTGTATTTCTCGCCAGACCAGCAATGTGGAACATTTTTTCATTTATTTATTGGCTATTTGTACTTCTTCCAAGAAGTATCTATTCACTTGGTTACCCATTTTTTGATTGGCTCTTTCATTTGGTGGGGAAGGTCTAACACTTTTGAATTCTTTGTATACTCTAGATGTTAGTCCTCTATCCAAGGAATAGCTAGAAAATATTCTTTCCACTCTGTAGGTTATCTTTTCACTCTGTTGATTATTTCTTTTGCTATGCAGAAGCTTTTTAATTTGATATCCAATTTGTTGATTCCTCATATTATTTCTGGTGCCACTGGGGTTCTATTTAGAAACTTCTTGCTTATGTCTTTACCTTTAAGACTGCTATCTATTTTATTTTCCAGCAGATTGTTTCTATTGTAACATTATGATTTTAGTTTAATACATGGTGAGACATCTAGGTCTACAATCAATCTCTGCATGTGCGTATTAAGTTTTCCTCACACCATTTATTAAAGAAGCTGTCTTTCCTCTATTGTATGTTTCTGGTCCCTTCGTCAAAGATCAAATGACTGAATATGCGTGGGGTTGTCTCTGCTTCCTCTGTTCTGTTCTGTTGATCCATGTCTGTGTTTTCTTCCAGTATTATGCTGTTTTCATCACTGTAACTCTGTAATATAACTCCAGGTAATCAGGATTACTTTTTATTCCTCCTCTTCCTCGTTCTCCTCCTCCTCCTTCTATTTTGATAAGGTCTCACGGTGTAGTTCAGTGTTGCTTTGAATTCACTGTGTAGTCTATGTGGGCCTTAAACTCACAGCAATCCTGCTTCAGGCCCCCAAGTGCTGAAATTATAGTTGTGCCACAATGCCTGGCTGCTTTTACTATTTTGGGTCTCTTTTGGTTCTATATGAATTTTAGGATTGTGTTCTCTATATCTGTGAGGAATATTGTTGGTATTTTGATTGGGATTCTGTTAAATCTCTGTATCATTTTTGGAAGTTGTCTTGGTTACCTTTTTCCCATCATTGAGACGAAATACACAACACCTAGAGTTAAGAAGACAGCTTTATTTAGCTCCCACTTTGTAGAGGTTTCAGTCCATAACTGGCTAACTCCAAGGTAGCATGACAGATGGGCATCACAGAGGAGAAACTATTCATGGCAGGTAGAAGCAGTGAAGTAGCAAGCAGCAAGCAAGTAGCACCAGCCCGCTTTCAGTCCCTTATATTTTATCCAGGCTACCTGGAATGTAGCACACTCAGGGGAAGTCTTCCCATTATCCACTCTCAGAACTATGTCAAACCAGTCAGTGAACTAATTTAGTAATCACATACCCGTCACCCCACCACCACACACGCTAGATCCAGCCACCTCTGAAAAGGCCCACCTATGACGACATGGGGATTTGGGGGGATCTAGATTTAACTGTAATAGAAGTTTAGCCATTTGACTATTTTGGTTATTTCTGTCTAGGAACATGGAGTATCTTTTTCTCCCCTATTTCCCTACCCTCCTTTCAGCATCTCTTTTTGTTTTCTGATGTCTTCTTTTATCTCCTTTTTCAGAGAGATGTAATTACATCTTAGAGGGTTTTCATTTCCTTGATTGTATTTATTCCTAAGTGCAGTACTTGATGCTGTTGATGAAACATATTATTTTTCTAATTTCCTTCTCAGTGAGTTCATTGTACAGGAATATTAGTGATTTATGTGTGTTGATTTCATATCCTGCTACATTGCTAAATTTAGTTATTCAGTGAGTCTTGGTGGAATTTTATGGGTCTTATAAGTAGAGGATCATAACAGCTACAAATAATGATACTTTGACTTCATTTCCTATACATATGCTTTTTATTTCTTTTTCTTGCCCGATTTCACTGGCTAATATTTTGAGGACTGTATTGAACAGGAGTGGTTGTAGTGGGCCTTTGTGTCTTATTCTTGATTTTAGAGGGAGAGCTTTCGGTTTTTCCCTATTTAGTATGATATTGACAGTGGGTTTGTCCTAAGTGGCTTTATTCAGACTGACATAAGGTCCTTCTGTATCTATTCTTTTTTTATTTAAGGAGAAAAAGGAAAAAAACAGAAAGGGTACAAGTAATACAAAATTTAAAAAATAAACAGGAAGAAATCACTAGTTAATAGATTACATATTCTCATCTTAGAAATAGTTGTTCAAGTTACAAAATTGAAGCATATAAAGTGGACTTTCAAACAGTGAGAGTGCAAACAGTTTTGTTCAATGATCCAAAAAACACTCAGTAATATGGTTATCTATCTTACACACTTAAACATATATGCAGTTATAACCTTTAGAGCACTTTTCTTTTCTTTTGTACAATGACAATTACACATTTTGGGTTTTATTACTCCCACATTTCTTACTACTTTTTTTGAAGAGAGTAAAACCAAATGCGACATATCAGAACAGAGTCAGTCAAATCAAAAGGATGGACATAATAGATAATGTAAAAAAATATATACGGTGATCAACAATGGTTACCACACTGCCTCTTGCTATTTTAAGAAGAATTGCCAGTTATAATAAAATTGAACTAAACAGTAAAGAATAAAACCAAAGCGTTGGAGATATTACAGGGTTTTAAAAGAAAATAATAGTCAACCGGAATGGGCATCATAATGATTCTTACTGTCTTCACAGTTATGCCTATACTTTCGAACTTGGTACTGTCAAGCAAAGCAGGATAGAGGAAAATCAGTCAAAACAAAGTGGTGAGGGCAATACAGGATTTCAAATCAAGTTAACAGGAAATCAAAGTAGGTTACTATAATGCATCCTGCTATTTTTTATTTATTTTTCCCTTAATTAAAAAAATAAGAAAAAAGTAAATAATTTTAAAAAGGGGGATTGAGATAAAAGAGGGCATAACAACAGAACAGCGCAGATCAAATCATAACCATTTAAGTGAAATAGTGTTTCAGCAAAGATATCCTGACATAAAAATAGATACTATAGTGTGTCTTTCCTTGAAATCTTTGAGTATAACTTCTTATACTGTAGCACCAAACATATCAAGTCACTATAAAACCATTCAATAGAATGACATTATTACAGGGTATTTAGAACCAATTGACAGAAAATGAACAATGGTTTCTATATAAACTCCTTGTCTATGAAAGTTTTTTCTTATATTATCATATATAATAAAATCCAATAAGATACAACCTTTTAAGACCAATGGAGACAGAAGAATACAAGTTTGATGGGACTTCAAAACAAGATGATACTAAATCAGCACTAGCTATTATGATGTCTTGTTTTCTCCAAAATTGCTGTTCCTACCTTCCGAACTTCTCTGCCTCATTTCTGTTGAGCTGTTTTTCTGTCGTTTGTTGTCAGTTTGTCTTCTTCATTTCATTTTCTGCTCCATTCATTGTGGCCTCTCTGCCACTATTTCTGGAATCTTGGTATTTTCCTTTTTTAGACTATCTTGCAGTATTCTCTGTAGAGTTGAATTAGTGGTTGCAAATTCCCCTAGTTCCTCTTTATCCTGGAAGCACCTTGTTTTTCCATCAATTTCTAGAGACAGTTGTGCAGGATATGTCAATCTTGGCTGGAGGTTATTACCTTTCAAAGCTTGAATTATTTCCTCCCACGCTCTTCATGATTTGATGGTTTGTGCTGAGAAGTCTGCTGTAATTCTGATGGGTGTTCCCTTGTAAGTGATCTGTTTCTTGTCTCTGATGGCTTTTAGTATTTTATTCTTATATTGGATTTCTGGAATTTTGATTATTATATGCCTGGGTGTAGCTCTGTTTGGGTTGTAGGTGGCTGGAGTCCTGTATGCCTCAGATATCTGAGTATCTTTACCATTTGCTAGATTAGGGAAATTCTCTTGGATTATTTCTGTGAATAGCTTTTGTAAAGTCCATTTGTTTGTGTCCCCACTTCTTCTCTTATGTTCTTAATTCTTAAGTTATAGATCCTCTTATCATCTTCTAGTTTTTGTATTGTTGCTGTTTGGTTTTTTTTGTTGTTGTTGTTATTTTTAAGAAGTTTTTTATTTCATGCTCCCATATTACAAATCTGCCTTCCAGTTCAGATAATCTATCCTTAGTTTCTTTCAAGCTGTTATGCCAGTTTTCGATAGAGTTTTTAGTTTCCTGGTAATCTCTTTGAATCTGCTTTATGTATTCTATGTTTTCTCTATCTTCTCCATCAAACAGTTCTCCTCTTTTTTTCTGTTCTTCCATTCCACCATCTGTTTTTTCTTGGGCAGTGCTTAGCGTTTCTCTAACTATTCTGCTTATTTCTTGCTTCAGGTCATCGATAACTTCATTTTTGAACTCATCTATGAGGCTCTGGCGATAGTGCTTTATGTCTATTGGTGCCGTGTCTGCTATTGTGTGTTTCTAGGATTTGGGGCCAAGGACCCTTTCTTGTTGCTCCCTCTTCCCATATTCTTTATCCTTATATTTAAGCGTGTATAGGAGGCCCAGCTTTCTTCCCTGTTGGCCACAGTCTGTTTGAATTGCACAGGCTAGGTGTTTCCGCCCATCGCAGTGGCACCAGGGAGACACAGACCTGGGCAGCCTATGCTGGGCCTGCCCCTCCAGCTCAACCTACCAAAGGCTTCACCACTAGGGTGCACTTCCAGGTGCTGGGACCTGAGTTGGGCTAGCCTATTGGCTCTCAGCCAGTGGTGTCTCACAGGCCAGGCACTCCCCACCCATCCCGCTTGAGAGGGGGATATGTGACTGAAGTCACTGCAGCTTCTCATTCTGGGAAGTCTTCCCAGTCCAAGTATGTCCTCCGCTGAAGCCTCCTTCTCTATGAAAGGTTCCTGATTCGCTCACTCACTGCAAGTTGATGCAGACACCCTGCCAGTTCTGCTCCCAAGTCCTTTCAAGGCTTCCCACTCTCTGAGCTTTCGCGCCTCTCTCCCTGCTGTGCTGACTGGGATGCAACAGCGGCTTCAGGTAATTCAAATCGCAGTTTCCAGTGGCACGGGTCCAGCTTCCATGCTGAGACCTTATCTGTGCCTGCTATATCACCAGGATTACATTTCCAGATGGTTTCTCTTAATTTAGTTCGTTCCTGGGTCAGCAAAGAATATCCCTCCTTGCCTGGGACTTCCTGCCTGGCACCATTCCTAAATTTCAAGTGCAGTTTTTCAGAGAGCCTCCGAGGCTGCTGCTATCTATCTGCCATGTTCTTCCGGACTCTTGTATCTATTTTCTTCAGGGTTTTATCATGACTGGATATTGGATTTTGTGCTATCTCTTGCTTTTTTATTGACCCTGATCAGTCTTCCTCGTCCCTTGCTATTTCATTAAATCTTTCTTTTCCTGATCACGAACCACAATTCTATCTTCTATATCTGATATTCTGTCCTTACATTGGCTTGTTTTGCTCCATATACTTTCAGTAGAATCTTTAATCTCCTGAATATCTGTTTGAATCTGTTTCATGGATTCCATTTCCTATGTTGGGCATTCATAGTTTCCATCATTATCCTAACCTCCTCTATCTTTTTATCTGTATAGGCTCTTAGAGTCACTAAGCATGCCTTTCATTATGATCACCACCTCTGTAATTATCTGAAAAATTGTTTCTCATCCGATTTTTTTTCTAGAGTCTCATTCATCTGCTTTGTTATTTCTGCTGTTATCACTTCAAAGAGTCCAGAGAGATGGCTTTTGGATTGTTGCATCTCATTGCTCCCTGGGTTTGCCTATGGTGAGCTAGAAATCTGGAACAGCATCTTATTCAAGTGTCTTCTCATTTTCTTTTCTTTTTTTAAAATTTAATTCCCAGGCTGATGCTTGTAAAATGCTTATGGTGAGTAACTTTATTGTTAGTATTTATAACCCTTAGGAAATGACTACCTCTCAGAGGTGTGTTGAGGTGTAGCTGGCTTTTGGGTTTTGAGTCTATTGCAAGATCCTCCCTCTTCAATTTATTGTGGATGTGAAGTTGCTGCCTACTGGTTTCCAGCCCCTAGTTCTTTGGAATTGGCCTGCAGTATTTTTTAATTACCCTTAGGTATATCAGGAAGAGCAGCTACTTAGAACAATTACGTTGCTTTGGCTAAAGTAGTACAATAACAATAACTGGCATCAAACAAAGCCTAGAAAATGTCAAATTTGGTAACTATTAATTTGCCACTTTTAACCATATGAGCTAGATTTGTGAACATATAACAAAATCTAATATGAATCATAAAATTATATATAGTAAATAGTTCCTAAATATGGTGATTTTACCCTCACAGAAGAAAATTTAAAAAGGATTAGGGAGAAAAAACAGAGAAATAGAAGGAGAAGGAGAAGAAAAGATTAGAAAAAAGGCTGGAGGAGAAAGGAAGATCACACAAACTTTGGGAAACTGATAAAGAGGACGAGACAAAGAGAAAGAAGAATTTAGAACAACATAAAAAAACTAAAAACATTTTAACACTTGCATAAAAACAAGAACAATTAAAAAAAACAAAAGCAGGCCTGGGGATTTAGCTCAGTGGCATAAGCGCCTGCCTTGCAAGCAGGCAGTCATGAGTTCGATCCCTGGTACCGATAAAAATGAAAAAAGACAAAAAAAAAAAAAAAGCAGAAATAAGAGAGGGAAATAAAAGAGGAAAATGTTTTCAAATGTCCACTTCAAGGCATGTCTCTGCTGTCACTGGTAGACAATGTGAGCCAACAGAGTCTAGACTGAATTGATTGATCCCAGCAAGCCAGCTGGGTAATTCTAGCATTACAGAGGGGTAATCGATAATCCCAGAAAGCTTGCATCTTTAGTTCTGGCTGTGAGGCTGGAACTGGATTTGTTTAGCCTAAGACAGTCCATGTGCCACAATCTGACAGCCAGCAAAGTCCTGAGAGGGGGTGATGGGAGATTAAGAAAAAACTAGACACATACTGAAAGGAAAGCTGGGACTGAGTGGAATCTGACCTCTCGGTGGAGAGGCAGTAATATCCCAGGGTATTCTGTCTCTATTTATACACAGTAAAAAACTGAGGGAAGCACATGACAGAGTCAAAAGTGCAAAGTGAAACAGTGTCAAAGTATGTGTGCTATAGTTAACAGGAGAATACCATGGCCAGACACCTCCTGGACTGGACTTACTCTAGTTCCAACAACTTGTTTACATGGCTTACCTCTGGAGCTCTATGTTGTCAGGGGGTGGGCCTTGCTCTAGCCCTGAATGAGTGGTAGATCTCCAGCTCAGCTACTACCCATATCATGTGCCTCTTGCTATTTTAAACTAAGCTTCCTAACGTATCAACTTGAACTCAGCAGCCTCACCCTGACATTGTGAGTCACTAGATGGAGATGGCCTGCAGCTTCTCTGACTTTGAGCTCAATTGGCCCCTCTGTAAGATGACTACTGATCCATCACTGTATCCTGGAGGACATCTGAACTCAAATAACTTACCAGTCACCATAGTCCACTATGTCCACTGCTCCATTCTATTGGTGTGTTTCTTTATGAAAACCTCTGGGATTGACAGTAGTCACCAAGCATCAACAGGTTTGAGCTGCACCTGTCCTGCAGTAAATCCGGGCTCAGGGAGGAAGCACTGCTTGTTACCTCCTTCGTTGAAGTCTCTCTCTTAATGCTGTCTGGGGCTTCATTTGTTGTTTCAGATCCTTGGTGGGTCCCAGGGATCCACTTCCTTCCTCCTTCTATTCCTCTCATTGCTATATTCCAGTGTCTGGATTGCAAATCTCAGAGACTTTTTGTCTGCTGCTCACCACCGTGTAGATATTGCATTTTGTAAAAATCTTTTTTTTTTCATGGTCTGTTCAGATAATTTTGTCATTTTGTGCTTGCTTCTGTTGGATTATATTTGTCAATTTTCATATGTTGAATCTTCTTTGCATCCCCATGATAAAGCCTAATTGATAGTTGGGCATTTTTTTCCTATGTATCTAATTAAGATTTATAAATAGCTGCAACTGTGTTGACATTTTTGTTGAGCTGAGATTCACTGGGCAGGAAAGAATCTAGTAGTAGATATATACTTTGGAAGGCAGTTGTCAGAGTTCTTTTAGTTTTCTACTATATTTATTTTTTCTTGTATTTTTTCCTAGATCTTGACATCTCCAATTTATTTTCTTCCACCAACCTTTTTGATTGAGTGTAATACAGAATTCTCTTTTTTGTCTTTTTGAAACAGGATTTTGCTGTGCAGTTCAGGCTGGCCTTGAACTCATTTTCTAATGCAGACTGGCGTCGAACTCACAGCAATCTTCCTGCCTCGGCTTCCTGAGTGCTGGGATTATAGACATGCACCATCACATCAGGCATGAATTAAATTTTTAAAATATGTGTAAGACTTACTTTTAAAAGGTTGTTTCTTGGCCTTGTGATAGAGCCTTTTTTTGGTTTTCTAGCTAAAAACTGTAAGTGGTTTTTTGGTAATATAACTTTTCAATTGATTTTTCCACCTTGTCAGTATCTCAGAGAAAAGAAAATGTCCTTTGCCTGCCATTCAGTGCTGTCACTAAATTTTCAGGCAACTCCAAATTGTATGGACAACTAGATTAAAGTACTACATATTGATAATTTAGTGAAATTATTAAAGTTTTTACCATTGAGACAGAGGAATTTACTTAAGAGAAAAAAACAAGCAAATCATAAGTTTAATTACTGTGTTTTGTAAGTTTGAAATAGAGATGAAGGATACAGAATAAACCGTACTGAAATGTGTGTTATATATGTGACACTGGCAGTTAGAAAATTAGTAGGCAATTGATCCTGTTTGTGGATCATTGGTTTAAGAAATCAAAATTTGCTTTCCTATAGATGCTTTAAAATGGTGAAAGTGATTCATCAACTTTCCTGCCCTGGGACAATCCAGGGCGAGAACCTTACCTGTTACATTTTCCATCTCAGTTGGCTTATATAACATAGTCTTTTTTTTAAATTTGGCTTTTGTTTATTGACTATCAAAATACAGGAATTATAAGGAAAAAGTAGTCTTAATTATTATAAATATTATAAAAACTATTTCTGTATTTCTTCTTATAAAATCCCTCTTCCATTAACCCTTCTTCCCTTCATCATTATATAGAGCAGAATTTTTTCCAGGGAAAGGGAGAATTAGTATGCCAGTTGGTCAGTCAGAAAGCCTTGTTATAGCTCTTTCAATTGCTTTCCAGTTAAGCAATCTTTTTTATAAATGCAAAGCATATAGGATACTATTCTGTGAGAATCTGATGTATAATAGCATCACTTAGGGATCATAGGAGTAGACAGAGAATGGGGAGTGATGACTATTTTCTAGTAGCAGCTTCAAATCAGTCTGCAGTTGGTTTTGGTTTTTTCTCCATTTTTACTAAAACCTTTCAATGTATATAAGGATAACATTCTTCATGGGGAGTTTATACATGTACATAACACATCTTTTTTAAAAATATCCTTTCTCCATCCTCTACCCTTCTTCCAAGCAGTTATTTTGGAGGATTTGGAGAAGCTGCCTCTCAGAATAGATTGTGACTTATGGACTTATGTAACTTCAGAAGTGTGATCTAAAATTAGACAGGCTTTGTGGAAGGTTAAAGGAGTAGAGGGAATTTATATCGGAAGGAGAAGCTGAAATATGACTAGTCTTTAGAGAAATGAGTATTGGAAGAGTATTAGCCCATGCATTAGCAATTATGGATTTTATCTAGATTCTTCTAGCTAATTAGGTATTATATGAATGATTCCATAATTTTGGAAGGTAGAGGGCATTGGATCATGTGATTTCTAAGGTCCCTTTGAACTCTTAGTAATCTATACAAGTGGTGGTGAACGCACGGCACATGTGCTGTGGTAGGTTCTTTGTATCACTGAAACCTCTAAAATGTTCAACATCATTAGTCTATACCTTAGTATCAACAGCAGTTGACGTTTTTGAATACCTTTCTTTTTGAAATCCTCCTTTGATTTCTGCAACATCATATTTATGGCTTTCCTCCTGATTCTGTAGTTGTTCTTTTTTATAGGCCCTTATCTTCCTCCTTGTTCATTAAATGTCATTTATACATACATGTATAAATGTTGTAATATTATATAAACCTCAATGTATAAATCTACCAGTTGCACAAGTCAAAAACATTCGAATCCATAGTCTTAATTACCCAGCATCTACCCTGGATCTCCCCTTATCTGGTTATGACAGTAGAGCCAGTAATTTTTTAAGGACAAATCCAATCTTTAGTCTCTTCAATGAAAAATTCAGTTGTGTTGTGTTGTGTTGTGTTGTGTTGTATTGGGTCTTTGTACTGAGCTACATTTTTTATTTTTTATTAACCTCGTATCACATAGTTCAGTAAACATTTAAAGAGTAAATAAGAAGAGTGTCAAAGTATAAAGATTGTGCACTACTAAATAATTTTCCAGATGAACCCACATCAATTTTTATAGACTCCTTCACTAGATATTCTAAGGAAACTTTAAGTAGAAACTTTGTCTACTGTAATGCTAGGATGATCTTTTTGTAAAGAGATAGATGTATTGGTATGTACCCCTAATCTTAGCTATTTGAGAGGATGAAACAGGAGCATGGCAAGTTTGAGCCCAGCCTGGGAAAAATATTTCAAAATAAATTTTTTTAAAAGACTGTATCTCTGTGACAGAATACTTGTCTAGCATGTGAAAGGTCTTAGGTTCCCTTAAGAGGGGAAAAAAGCTAATAAAACCAACATTTGAATTTACTGTTTGCAGTAGGAGTACTCAGCACATTGAAGAGGCAAAAGCCACCCTGGGTGGTGAGACACATGTAAAAATGGCACTAGACCCACTCATGTAATCATCTACTATTCCCATAAAGCAAAAAGGGGTTACCCCTTTTAGTTTTGCTTCCCCTTTTTGAGAGTTAAGATTTCCTGTTCCAGAACAGAGTATTCTATATTTTTTAAATTTTATTTAAAGAAAAACTAAACAAAACAGAAAATGGGTAGAAATAATACATACATTCAAAGAAAAAAATAAACAGTAAGAAATCACTAGTTGATGTTTATATACTGTCCTCTTACAAATAATTGTTCAAGATACAAAGGTGGAACATATAAAGTGGTAATTCAAACAGTGAGACTGCACCTAGTTCTGTTCAGCTATCCAACAAAAACTTAGTAATATGGTTGTCAATCCTATACACTTAAACATACATGTAGTTATCCATATCTTCATTTATGCTGAGATTAAACTAATGCAGGTTAAAATCATTCTGAACAAAGAATAATAGTATTGCTGGATTTCACATCATGACACTCAGGGATCAGCACTGGGAACTATAGTGTCTCTTTTTAAAATTTATTTTAAAAAAGACTAAAAAAACAAAAAACAGGTAAAAATAATACATACTTTCAGAGGAAAAAAACACTAAGAAATCACTAGTTGATGATTACAGATTGTCTTCTTACAAATAGTTATTCAAGATACTAAAGTGGAGTATATAAAGTGGGGATTCAAACAGTAAGACTGCAACCAGTTCTGTTCAACTATCCAACAAAAACTTAGGAATATGGTTATCAATCCTATACACTTAAACATACATGCAGTTATCCATATCTTCAATTATGTTGAGATTGAACAAACCCAAGCAGGCTAATATCAATCTGAACAAAGAATAATACTATTGCTAGGTTTCACATTATGACACTCCAGGATCAGCATTGGGTACTTTAGTGTCTCTTTTTCTTCAAAGTATTTGTTCATTTCATCATGTGTCATAAGACCAGTTCTCATAAACTGTTTATAGATTCTACCCATGCATGAATCTTAACATGTATTTCTATCCTTTCTATATTAGAAGGAGAAACAAAACAAAGCAAGACAAAACATATTCCTATAAACACATGAAATGAAAAAGACATATAAGACCATTGTACTAGGAGTTCTACCATAGTTCCTGTGTTATCTCTTGTTATCTTCAATAGAATTGGCTATATCATCAGACATAGTATAATTGAATATATCAGTACATAACAGCATTAATAAAAATACAACTTTGTATATAGTATAAAACTTCAAAAACAGGCAGTTATCAAACCAGAATGTGTATCGTACAATCTTGTCATCTTCAGTGTACTTGCCTTTACTTTCAGACTTGATACTATCAATCATATCAGTTTTGAATAAAATCTGTCAATACCAAACAGCAATCAAACAAACCAGATTTAACTAAGATCAGTCATGATAAAACAGTATAAGTCATACAGGGCTCCAGATTTAAGTTAATAGGAAATTAAAGATGATTACTGTGCTATATCGTGATGTTTTGGGGATAGCTGGCTGTGCCCTCAATCTAATGCAAGTAGACAAACTGGGGCAGAATGAAATCTATCTAAGCAGAGTGGTGCGAGTAATGTGGAGTTTAAATCCTGATACACTAGTAACAATATCTTCTGCCATCTTTTTGAAGACTCTCCCTCCCCTTTCACTTCCCCAGGGTACACTGTGCATTTTTGGGTCTGACCAAGACCTTTGGTTTTAAATGGGGGGGGGGGCAATCTGCTATTTACTTAAGTGGTTCCAAACCTTCTCTCTCCTGGACTTGATCTCTAATTATATTCCTTTATCTATTAAAGCCTGTCTTTCCAACCTATCCACAAATACTGGTCTAGTTGCCCCTATTACTCTCTAGTTCTCTGTCACATAGAGCATTGTTTTCTCATATTTGATTTTCAGTCATATACTCTTTTTCATGTTAATTATATTTCCTATAAATAGCATCTCAGTGGACCCCTACCTCCTGATCTACTCCACGTGTGGTTCTTTTTTTTTTTTTCTTAAAAAAATTTAGTGTATCAAAGCCATCTATATTAGAGATTATAACCAACCTTCTCTGTCTTGTTTCTGTTATGCTGTTTTTTTGCTACCAGTTGTCTGCTTATCTTCTTTATTCTGTTTCCTGCTCCATTCATTGAGGCCTCTCTGCCACTGTTCCTGGAATCCTAGTACTTTTCTCTCTCTAGAATGCCCTGCAGTATTCTCTGTAGAGTTAGATTGGTGGTTGCGAATTTCCCAAGTTCCTCTTTGTCTTGGAAGCATCTTGTTTCTCCATTAATTTCTAGAGACAATTTTTTAGGGTACATCAGTCTGGGCTGGAGGTTATTTCTTTCAGAGCTTAGAATATTTTGCTCCAGGCTCTTCTTGACTTGATGGTTTATGTCAAGAAGTCTGCCATTATTCTGATGGGCCTTGCTTTATAGGTTATCTGTTTCTTGTCTCTTAACAGCTTTTAATATTCTGTTCTTGTATTGAATTTCTGAGATCTTGATTATTATATGCCTGGGTGTAGTTCTGTTTTGGTTGTAGGTGGCTGAAGTTCTGTATGCCTCATATATCTGAATGTCATTTCCTTTTCCTATGTTTGGGAAGTTTTCCTTAATTATTTCTGTGAATAGTCTTTGTAGTTCCTTTGTTTGTACCCCTGATTCTTCATTCACATTCTTTATTCTCAAGTTATGGATCCTCTTGTCATCTTTTAGCCTTTGTACTGTTACTGCTTGTTTTCTTGTTATTTTTTAAAAGTTTTTCTTTTCATAATCCCACATTGCAAAACTGTCCTCCAGTTTGGATAATCTATCCTTAGTTTCTTTCAAGATGATTTGCCATCTTTCCATAGAGTTTTTTATTTCCTGGTAATCTCTTTGAATCTGCTTTGTGTATTCTATATTTTGTTTATATTCTTCATCAAATGGTTCTCTTCTTTGTTTGAGTTCCTCTCTTCTTCCATCTGTGTCTGCTTGAGGGGTACTTAGCATCTCTTTTATTTGTCTTCTTATATCTTGTTTTACTTGGCTAAATATTTCACTTTTGTACTCGTCTATGAGGTCCCAAAGATATCCCAAAGATGTCCACTGGTGCCATGTCTGATATTGCATGTTGCTGTTCTCATTCTCCTTTTTATTTACCTGTCCTGGGTTAATGTTCTCAGGGTTGGGACTGGGGACTTTTTCTTGTTGCTTCCTCTTCCTACCTTTTTTGTTTCTTCCAGGACGCCCCAGTTTCTTTCTTTGTTGGTTACAATTCTTCTGAAGCATGCTGGCTAGGTGACCCTTCCCACTGCAGTGTGCTAGTGAGTTGCAAACAGGGGCAGCGTATGCTGGCCCCTCACCTCTGGATCTGTCAAGCTTCTGAGGCCTTCACTGTATTACTGTGCGCCACCTCCCTTCCAGGTCATTCAAACTTCTGACGCCTTCACTGCATTAGTGTGTGCTGCTGCCATAGGGAATTGATTTCAGATAACCTATTGGGTCTCAGCCAGGTTGCATGACCCAGACCAAGTTCACTCCACCAATCCCATTTGGAAAGGGAACAACTGACTGAAGTCACTGCTGCCCCTTTTACTTGCCAGTCCTGCCCGGTCCCAGAATGTCATCTGCTGGAGCCCCCCTTTCTGTGGAATGGCTTCTCTCCTGTCACTCACCACAGGTCGATGCAGGCTCTCTGCCAGCTCAGCTTTCTGTTCAGCTGGTCAGCCCTCCCCCCCCCCCTCACCTCAGTGTGAGTCCGCCTCCAGTGAGTTGAAGCCGCGGGACCATGTATGGCTTGGCAAGTCGCCTGCTGCGGCAGGAGCACTGAACCTTTAGCTGTTCCAATAATAGCACCAGGACTGTATGTTTGATTGGTTCTTCTCCCCTTAGTTTCGTCTTGGGATAAGAGCATTCATCTCCCTCTGTTCGGGACTCCCCATGCTGTATTATGTTGAATGCTAGGTTGACTATCTCAAGGAGCCTCTGTAGCCAGCTGTTACCTATCTGCCATGTTTGCTCAAATCCAGTACTCCATATTTAAAAACATTAAGTTATCTTCAATTTTCTTTTACATTCATGATGGGGCCATACATAATTCATGTCTCACTGCCAAGCAGCTTGAACCACTAGTGGTACAAGCATGACTATCCCATCAGGTGAATTTTTATTAATTTTATTATTTAAAAGACTGATAAGAGTTACTAGATCTGTTTAATACTACCATGGGTACAAGCCACTGATGGGACAGTCATGCATGTACCACTGGTAGTTCAAGCCAGTGGGAACATCTTATCTGATATTCTAACAATACTTACTTCATGGGGCCTCCAGCCTTGAGAAAAGAATTTATAACTGAACTTTTGATTACAATATTAGTTAAGCGCAGGTACAGAGTTTTATTCTATTCTCCACATTGTAGAAAATCTTCAACTATTTAGCATACCCCTTCCATGCATTTACGAAGGAAATACACATAGCTTCAAGTAAATTTTTCTCATCTTATTTAAGAAGGCCTGCAGTAAATTAGATCCTATTGCATGGTGTTCTCAATCCATAAGATGATTTGATCCTTTTTGATACCTTATAGCTGATAATGAATGACAGTAACTTGTGTCTCATACTTTTAAAAATATTTTATTTCAATGAAATCTGTGGAGGTTTATTTTGAATGTACTACTTACTACATTTATGCAATCATGACCCTAATACTCACAGTGAGATATACCCTTAACTCTAGATTTCACATTGTCAAATTAGAAGCCTTTAAGGAAAAAAAGCCCCATCTTCATGTGTGACAATGTGAAAATGAGAATACTATATTATTGTAACTGAGATTTCTCTCGTGATATGCCCTAATTATCAACTCTTTCTTCTTTGAACCGATCTTAATGTATCTTGAATATATCTTAAGTATATTTTAAATATAATATATGCTTATAAATATTCAAGATATAGTATATCTTAGGTATATCTTGATGTGGAATTCCTACACTTTGATTTTAACAAGTCTAGCTAAGCAAGGTAATTAGGGTCACAAACTAGGTTGCAAAGTTCTATATGAAGGTCCCCAGCAAGAGCAAGAGAGCTAGTGTAGAGTTCATGGAATGAAAAGGCATTTGATGTGGTTCCACTTTATAATAACTAATGCTGGGAGGCAATGACTACAGAATTTACCAACTGGACACTCAGAATTTGTAGAAAATACTAAGATACTGAGCCATCAATTAAATGTCACCATTGCAGGATATCAGATTAATAACTAGAGCCAACAGAGAACAAATTATGAATTTTCTTAATATCAGACTGTTAGTGGAGAGCCACATGCAAAAGTAGCTGTATTTCTCTGTATTGAAAATCAAGCCAGGTATGATGGCACATGCCCATAATCCTAGCACTCAGGAGGCTGAGGCAGGAGAATCACTGAGAGTTCCAGGCCATCCTGAACTAATACCAAAGCCCTGTTTTAGAAACAAACAAACAAAAAAACTACTTAGTTAATAAACCCTCATGTCCACTACTGGTAAAACATTAATTTTGTCAACTAAAATTTAGTTATTTCTGACTTGAAGCAATCTTCTTTGAGTAAATATTTAGCTAAATTTAGAATTTTTATATTCTACTGTGCTTTCTAATGGCAGTCCAAATTCTGTCATTGAAATAGAAATACCATGATCTGGTGTTGACCTCCTGTGGTCATTGGCCTGCAATGAGTTGTGTGATACTGCTTTGTGTTTGGATGGTAGTAATTTTTTTTTCATTGCTGTAATGTTCTGCCTTGGCCTCCAGTCTCTAAAATATTTGCATTTTACATTTACTGTCTCACAATTCTGGGTTCTTTTGGATCATCCAGCTCTCTCAGACTCATCTGTGGGCTTCTCCAACATTATAGATGCTTTACTGTAGTAGTTCATATACCTTTGTGAGAACCCAGATAAACTGGCAGGAGCATATAGGCAAGATGGTTTTTCATTGTTGGTAGTGATTAAAAATCTACTGAAAACTAGATTTAGGTATGATCCATAGAAATTTGAATATATAATTCTGACTTCAGACAACTGTATGTCATTTATACTATTTCAGTTGTTATATAAAACCATCAATTCAGTCATGATATAAAACATTACCCAAAGACTTCTTTCATTTCTATATTGTTGCGTGTTCTATAGTACACTCCTTAAAAGATAATCTGAGGCAGTATTCAGATACCATACAATTCACCTGTTTAAAATGTAAAATTAAATGTTTTTTTAGAGTATTCCCAGAGTTACATAACCATCACTACAGTCAATTTTAGAAATACTGATATGAAACAACATGGATGGATTTGAAAGCATAATGCTAAGTAGTCAGCCACAAGGACCCTATATTGAGATGATAACATTTAATATTTAGAAGACATGGAGAAAGGCAAAAGTATAATAGAGGAAGCAGATTATGACTGCCATGGCTGTTGGTGGAGGGGAAGAGATTGACTTCAAAGGTCACACAGGAACTTCTTTGAAGTCATAAAATGTTTTCATCTCTCTAAAAAAAAAACTCTTCTCCATTAGCAGTCTTCCTTATGCCTCCCTTACCTCTCTAGCCCTAAGAATACTGCTGATTTTCCTGTCTACATAGATGTCTATTCTGGACACTTCTTACAAATATGACTGTATCAGTACTTAATTCTTTTCTCTGTAGCCAAACAGTATTTTATTGTATGGGTATATCACAGTATCAGTTCATTAGGTGATAAACATTTGAGTTGAAATCTAGAGCAAATTTTTGGCTATTATAAAATAGGGGATTGAGACCATGTTGGAGCTTAGGACTCTGGGAAGCCAAGCCAGCATCTCCCCTCCCTGCAAGCGGAGGCAGGGTGGCAGCCTGCAGCCCTTCCAGGGGGAGAACTAGGAGTCTCTCCTGAGATCCACGCCATGCTGGAACTTAGGACTCTGGGAAGCCAAGCCAGCACCTCCCCTCCCTGGTAAGCGGCGGTAGTTTAGCCCACTGCAGCCCTTCCAGGGGGAGAACTAGCAGTGTCTCCTGAGATCCACACCATGTTGGAGCTTAAGACTCTGGGAAGCCAAGCCAGCATCTCCCCTCCCTGCAAGCGGAGGCAGGGTGGCAGCCTGCAGCCCTTCCAGGGGGAGAACTAGGAGTCTCTCCTGAGATCCACACCATGTTGGAGCTTAGGACTCTGGGAAGCCAAGCCAGCATCTCCCCTCCCTGTAAGCGGAGGCAGGGTGGCAGCCTGCAGCCCTTCCAGGGGGAGAACTAGCAGTGTCTCCTGAGATCCACGCCATGCTGGAACTTAGGACTCTGGGAAGCCAAGCCAGCACCTCCCCTCCCTGGTAAGCAGCGGTAGTTTAGCCCACTGCAGCCCTTCCAGGGGGAGAACTAGCAGTGTCTCCTGAGATCCACACCATGTTGGAGCTTAGAACTCTGGGAAGCCAAGCCAGCATCTCCCCTCCCTTTAAGCGGAGGCAGGGTGGCAGCCTGCAGCCCTTCCAGGGGGAAAACTAGCAGTGTCTCCTGAGATCCACACCATGCTGGAACTTAGGACTCTGGGAAGCCAAGCAAGCACCTCCCTTCCCTGGTAAGTGGCGGTAGTTTAGCCCACTGCTGCAGCCCTTCCAGGGGGAGAACTAGCAGTGTCTCCTGAGATCCACACCATGTTGGAGCTTAGGACTCTGGGAAGCCAAGCCAGCATCTCCCCTCCCTGCAAGCGGAGGCAGGGTGGCAGCCTGCAGCCCTTCCAGGGGGAGAACTACGATTCTCTCCTGAGATCCACGCCATGCTGGAACTTAGGACTCTGGGAAGCCAAGCCAGCACCTCCCCTCCCTGGTAAGCGGCGGTAGTTTAGCCCACTGCAGCCCTTCCAGGGGGAGAACTAGGAGTCTCTCCTGAGATCCACACCATGTTGGAGCTTAGGACTCTGGGAAGCCAAGCCAGCATCTCCCCTCCCTGTAAGCGGAGGCAGGGTGGCAGCCTGCAGCCCTTGCAGGGGGAGAACTAGCAGTGTCTCCTGAGATCCACGCCATGCTGGAACTTAGGACTCTGGGAAGCCAAGCCAGCACCTCCCCTCCCTGGTAAGCGGCGGTAGTTTAACCCACTGCAGCCCTTCCAGGGGGAGAACTAGCAGTGTCTCCTGAAATCCACACCATGTTGGAGCTTAGAACTCTGGGAAGCCAAGCCAGCATCTCCCCTCCCTTTAAGCGGAGGCAGGGTGGCAGCCTGCAGCCCTTCCAGGGGGAGAACTAGCAGTGTCTCCTGAGATCCACACCATGCTGGAACTTAGGATTCTGGGAAGCCAAGCAAGCACCTCCCCTCCCTGGTAAGTGGCAGTAGTTTAGCCCACCGCTGCAGCCCTTCCAGGGGGAGAACTAGCAGTGTCTCCTGAGATCCACACCATGTTGGAGCTTAGGACTCTGGGAAGCCAAGCCAGCATCTCCGCTCCCTGCAAGCGGAGGCAGGGTGGCAGCCTGCAGCCCTTCCAGGGGGAGAACTAGGATTCTCTCCTGAGATCCACGCCATGCTGGAACTTAGGACTCTGGGAAGCCAAGCCAGCACCTCCCTTCCCTGGTAAGCGGCGGTAGTTTAGCCCACTGCAGCCCTTCCAGGGGGAGAACTAGCAGTGTCTCCTGAGATCCATGCCATGTTGGAGCTCAGGACTCTGGGATGCCAAGCCAGCTTCTCCCCTCCCTGTAAGCGGAGGCAGGGTGGCAGCCTGCAGCCCTTCCAGGGGGAGAACTAGGAGTCTCTCCTGAGATCCACGCCATGCTGGAACTTAGGACTCTGGGAAGCCAAGCCAGCACCTCCCCTCCCTGGTAAGCAGCGGTAGTTTAGCCCACTGCAGCCCTTCCAGGGGGAGAACTAGCAGTGTCTCCTGAGATCCACACCATGTTGGAGCTTAGAACTCTGGGAAGCCAAGCCAGCACCTCCCCTCCCTGGTAAGCGGCGGTAGTTTAGCCCACTGCAGCCCTTCCAGGGGGAGAACTAGCAGTGTCTCCTGAGATCCACACCATGTTGGAGCTTAGAACTCTGGGAAGCCAAGCCAGCATCTCCCCTCCCTTTAAGCGGAGGCAGGGTGGCAGCCTGCAGCCCTTCCAGGGGGAGAACTAGCAGTGTCTCCTGAGATCCACACCATGCTGGAACTTAGGACTCTGGGAAGCCAAGCAAGCACCTCCCCTCCCTGGTAAGTGGCGGTAGTTTAGCCCACCGCTGCAGCCCTTCCAGGGGGAGAACTAGCAGTGTCTCCTGAGATCCACACTATGTTGGAGCTTAGGACTCTGGGAAGCCAAGCCAGCATCTCCCCTCCCTGCAAGCGGAGGCAGGGTGGCAGCCTGCAGCCCTTCCAGGGGGAGAACTAGGATTCTCTCCTGAGATCCACGCCATGCTGGAACTTAGGACTCTGGGAAGCCAAGCCAGCACCTCCCTTCCCTAGTAAGCGGCGGTAGTTTAGCCCACTGCAGCCCTTCCAGGGGGAGAACTAGCAGTGTCTCCTGAGATCCATGCCATGTTGGAGCTCAGGACTCTGGGATGCCAAGCCAGCTTCTCCCCTCCCTGTAAGCGGAGGCAGCGTGGCAGCCTGCAGCCCTTCCAGGGGGAGAACTAGGAGTCTCTCCTGAGATCCACGCCATGCTGGAACTTAGGACTCTGGGAAGCCAAGCCAGCACCTCCCCTCCCTGGTAAGCGGCGGTAGTTTAGACCACTGCAGCCCTTCCAGGGGGAGAACTAGCAGTGTCTCCTGAGATCCACACCATGTTGGAGCTTAGAACTCTGGGAAGCCAAGCCAGCACCTCCCCTCCCTGGTAAGCAGCGGTAGTTTAGCCCACTGCAGCCCTTCCAGGGGGAGAACTAGCAGTGTCTCCTGAGATCCACACCATGTTGGAGCTTAGAACTCTGGGAAGCCAAGCCAGCATCTCCCCTCCCTTTAAGCGGAGGCAGGGTGGCAGCCTGCAGCCCTTCCAGGGGGAGAACTAGCAGTGTCTCCTGAGATCCACACCATGCTGGAACTTAGGACTCTGGGAAGCCAAGCAAGCACCTCCCCTCCCTGGTAAGTGGCGGTAGTTTAGCCCACCGCTGCAGCCCTTCCAGGGGGAGAACTAGCAGTGTCTCCTGAGATCCACACCATGTTGGAGCTTAGGACTCTGGGAAGCCAAGCCAGCATCTCCCCTCCCTGCAAGCGGAGGCAGGGTGGCAGCCTGCAGCCCTTCCAGGGGGAGAACTAGGAGTCTCTCCTGAGATCCACGCCATGCTGGAACTTAGGACTCTGGGAAGCCAAGCCAGCACCTCCCCTCCCTAGTAAGCGGCGGTAGTTTAGCCCACTGCAGCCCTTCCAGGGGGAGAACTAGCAGTGTCTCCTGAGATCCACACCATGTTGGAGCTTAGGACTCTGGGAAGCCAAGCCAGCATCTCCCCTCCCTGCAAGCGGAGGCAGGGTGGCAGCCTGCAGCCCTTCCAGGGGGAGAACTAGGAGTCTCTCCTGAGATCCACGCCATGCTGGAACTTAGGACTCTGGGAAGCCAAGCCAGCATCTCCCCTCCCTGCAAGCGGAGGCAGGGTGGCAGCCTGCAGCCCTTCCAGGAGGAGAACTAGCAGTGTCTCCTAAGATCCACGCCATGCTGGAACTTAGGACTCTGGGAAGCCAAGCCAGCACCTCCCCTCCTGCAAGCGGAGGCAGGGTGGCAGCCTGCAGCCCTTCCAGGGGGAGAACTAGGAGTCTCTCCTGAGATCCACACCATGTTGGAGCTTAGGACTCTGGGAAGCCAAGCCAGCATCTCCCCTCCCTGTAAGCGGAGGCAGGGTGGCAGCCTGCAGCCCTTCCAGGGGGAGAACTACGATTCTCTCCTGAGATCCACGCCATGCTGGAACTTAGGACTCTGGGAAGCCAAGCCAGCACCTCCCCTCCCTGGTAAGCGGCGGTAGTTTAGCCCACTGCAGCCCTTCCAGGGGGAGAACTAGCAGTGTCTCCTGAGATCCACACCATGTTGGAGCTTAGAACTCTGGGAAGCCAAGCCAGCATCTCCCCTCCCTTTAAGCGGAGGCAGGGTGGCAGCCTGCAGCCCTTCCAGGGGGAAAACTAGCAGTGTCTCCTGAGATCCACACCATGCTGGAACTTAGGACTCTGGGAAGCCAAGCAAGCACCTCCCTTCCCTGGTAAGTGGCGGTAGTTTAGCCCACTGCTGCAGCCCTTCCATGGGGAGAACTAGCAGTGTCTCCTGAGATCCACACCATGTTGGAGCTTAGGACTCTGGGAAGCCAAGCCAGCATCTCCCCTCCCTGCAAGCGGAGGCAGGGTGGCAGCCTGCAGCCCTTCCAGGGGGAGAACTAGGATTCTCTCCTGAGATCCACGCCATGCTGGAACTTAGGACTCTGGGAAGCCAAGCCAGCACCTCCCCTCCCTGGTAAGAGGCGGTAGTTTAGCCCACTGCAGCCCTTCCAGGGGGAGAACTAGCAGTGTCTCCTGAGATCCACGCCATGTTGGAGCTCAGGACTCTGGGATGCCAAGCCAGCTTCTCCCCTCCCTGTAAGCGGTGGCAGGGTGGCAGCCTGCAGCCCTTCCAGGGGGAGAACTAGCAGTGTCTCCTGAGATCCTCGCCCTGTTGGAGCTTAGGTCTCTGGAAAGCCAAGCCAGCATCTCCCCTCCCTGTGAGTGGAGGCAAGGTGGCAGCCTGCAGCCCTTCCAGGGGGAGATCTAGCAGTATCTCCTGAGATCCATGCCATGTTGGAGCTTATCTCAATCTCTCCCTTATTCTTTAAAAAATTATTTAGTTATTTCTTATGTTTGTCTTAATTAAGGGGAAAAATTTAAAAAAAATTTGCATATTTTATAGTAACTCTTTTTGATGTCCTATTTACTTGTTTTGAAGTCCTGTAATGCTCCCACGATCTTGTTTTGACTGATTAGACTCTGTTCCATTCTATATGATAATATCAAGTTTGAGGGTATAGGCAACTACTTTGAAGGCAATAAGATTCACTAAGATGCCCATTCTGGTTTGACTGTTGTCTCCTTTGGAAGTCCTGTAATGTTTACAATGCCTAAGTTTTATTGGTCTTGTTCCCTACTGTTTTGTCCAACTTTATAATATATAATGAGATAGACTATTCTTTTTAAGGAAACAAGAGACAACTTTGATAACCATTGTTGATAACCTTGTACTCTGTTCTTCATCATGTGCTATGTCTATCCTTGGTTTTGACTGACAGCTTTGTTTTCCATATTTGACTTTATTCTCTCCCCCCAAAAAAGTAATAAGAACTAAGGAGTAATAAAATCCAAAAAGTGTAAATTTTGTTGTAAAAAAGAGAGGGGGAAAAAAAAGAGCTCTAACGGATATAACAGCAAGTGTGTTTAGGGGTGTTAAATAGCTGACTATATTAATGTTTTTGGATCATTGAACACAGCTGTTTGCAGTCTCTCTGTTTGAATGTCCACTTTGTATTCTTTGATACTGTGATTTGAGCAACTATTTCCAAGATGATAATATGTAATCTATTAGCAGGTGATTCCTTACTATTATGTTTTTTTTTTTGTAGTTCTGTATTACGTGTACCCTTACACCACTTTGTTTTGTTTTGTGTTTTTCTCTTTTTCCTCTTAAATAAAAAAAAAAAATAAAAATAAAAATAAAAAAAATAAAAAAAAATAAAATAGGGGATTGAGATATACTTCAGTGGCACAGGCCTGCCTGGCAAGTGCAAGGTTCTGAGTTTGATTCCTGGTACCCCTCTCCCCTGCAAAAATAATAATACTGCTGTGAACATTTCCCATTGGGGCATATGTTTTCACTTAGGCATATATTGCTGTGTGCAACCATGGTGGTCTAGAGAATTAATTACTCAGAGACTTAGTTCAATCAATGAGAGGGCCCAAAGGGATTATCTCAACCAAGAGCAGCCATAGTTAGGGAGACTCCCAGGAGAAGCCCCAAAGCCACAAACTCGCAGTCTTTTTATTTAGAGTATTAGTAGAAAAGAAAAAAGCAGAAAAAAGTTTGGGCAAGGAGCTGTCTCAGGCTAGACAGTTTTCTTGGGGAAGGAGAAACAAAAATGGCCACCAGACACAACATGTTTCACTAATCTAAACTTCTTTAGCTTCTCACAGAGCCTGGGGTGCTTTTGCCCCACAGTTTAGCCATTAACTTCACACAGAGCCTGCGTTACTTTCTTTGAAGTTTAACCATTCACTGCTTGGCCAAGTCTCCCACAGGTATACACCTAGGAGTGGAATTTATGGGTCATATATTATAATAACTCTGGTTTAACACTTTGAGGAAATGTTTTTTTATTAAGTAGTACTGCATTTGTTTATCTCTTTACTGATCAGTCAGAATTTTGGTGGTTTCCAGATCTGTACTGTTGGTAAACATTTGAATACAAGGCTATGTCAACACACCTGGGTAAATTCGTAGAAGTTGGATTTTACTGACTCTTACGGTAAATTCATATATTTAATTTTATAAAACATGGTAAATAACTGGGTGTGGTGATATACACCTATAATCCCAGTACTCAGGAGGCTGAGGCTGGAGAATCACTGAGTTTGAGGCCAGCCTGGGTTATATAACAAGTTTAAGGCCAGCCTGGACTGGATAGCAAGACTCTGTCCCAAAAAACAAAAAAAATAAATAAAAGCTGGTAAATAATTTTTGAACACAGTGGTGCCATTTTGCATTTCTATAAGCAAATATGGAGAGTTTCAGTTCCACACTCTCATCAACCTTTGAGGCTATAAGACAGATTTTAACCTTTTTAGTGGATGTAGAGTGATTTTAATTTGCTTTTACCTGAAGACTAATAATGTTGAAAATCTATTACTTGTTTGTCATTCATGTCTTCATTGGTGAAATGTCAGATCTTGATGCTGATAGTCATTTTTATCTTTGCCTTGTTTGAAAAAGCTACATCTTTGATTCAGTCTAGTTTTGCTTATTCTATATCTATTCATGGAACTGAATATATCTGGAGAAAAACACGATCATTTTGAGTAGTGGGAGGTCCTTTTGGATACCTTATAGCTGATAACGAATGACAGTAACTTGTGTCTCATACTTGTAAAAATATTTTATTTCAATGAAATTTTAAATTTGAAATTCAGATGAGTCCTTAATACTTTCACTCTTCCTTTTTTCACTACTTTTCTGGAAAACTGTTTCATATCTTTCTACAGTCTCTATCAATTCAACCTTCATTTTGCCGATACTTTCTTTGAGGAAATTGAGGTTGTTAGTGCATTCTCACCACAATAACCTCCATTTTCCCACATCTGACAATCTACTGTATCTGCCTTCTTTTTTAAATTAGGTGAACTCTTCTTCCTTTTGCTTAAGGCCACTTCATCATATATACTAGATGTCTTGTTTTTCTCATGGCTGAGACAAAATATCTAACACCTAAAGTTAAAAGAAGAAAAGTTTATTTAGTTCAGAGTTGGTAGAGGTTTCAGTCTATTGTTGCCTACCTCGAAGGCAGGGTGGCATGGCAGAAGGACATTACAGAGGATAAACAGTCCATAAAGAAGTCCAAGCAGAAGCTACAAGCAACTCTCTTTCTGTCTCTTGTATTTACTCACACTTTTAATCCTGGTATCCCACTGTGAAAATCCCAGCATCACGTTCTTCATCCCAGCATCACACATCCTAGATCTGGCCATCTCCAAAAAGCTCCACCTATGACTACATGGGGCTTTGGAGGGATATCTAAATACAAGCCATAATACTAGGGCTCAACCGCTTTTGCCCATTCAAGTACACTTTTCCAGATATTCCCTTGTCTTCTCTATTATGAATTTCCCTCTTCCTCTAATGAATCATCATTTGAACATGATGCTATATTCCGTTTTTAAAAAGATAAAAAAACTTCTCTTGGAACTTGTCTTTTACTAAATTCATCAAGATACTGCCTCGTTCTTTTTCTTTCTTTTATATAAAAAACTCCTTGAAAGGGTATGTTGGCTAATAAGGATAAATTTGGGATTTTTTTAAGTAAATGGATATAACTTGAGACCATACTCATAAGTGAAATAAATCAGAACCACATGTATAAATATTGTATTGTCTCCCTTGTATGAGAAATTGAAAGTATAAAGGCCCAAAATGTGCAATACGTATTGTGCAATGGGAAAAAATTGTTCAAAAGGCTAAAGGAACTGGAATGGGTGAAAGGGGAAAGCACAGTAGAGAAAAATTTAAAAATGCAAATCAGTTATACTATTAGTGGCTCTTAGTTCATTAAAAAGGAAGATTTGTGCTAATATCTATTGAAGAAATTTTTATACCCATGTCTTATACCCTGAGCAGCTACTTTAACTATACCAACATGTAATACATTAACTATTATTATTCTACTATTATTTTGTTATAAATTTTGGTTTTATCTTTTTCCATAAAACAAACAAAAATTTGGGGCTGGGGATTTAGCTCAGCAGCATAAGCACCTGCCTTGCAAGCAGGCAGTCGTGAGTTCGATCCCTGGTACCGATAAAAACGAAAAAGACAAAAAAAAAAAATTAAAACAGCATATTAGCTAACTTTACTTTTTCCCCTATTCTCTCCTAGACCATTGTGACCAGGCTTTCATCCCCACTTTTATTCTCCCCTATTCACCCCCACTGTTGCATCACAATTGCTCTTTTCAAAGATGTCCTCCACATTGCTAAATCCAATGGTCAGTTCTTGGTTTTTATCCAACTCGATGTATCAGAAGTAATTAACACAGTTGATCTTTCTTTCTCTTGAAAATATTTTTTTCTAGGATACTTGTTTCATACAGTCTTAACTATTTCATTCAGTAACATTTCCACCCTCCTGGTTATTCAAGCTAAAATTCTTATTCTTCTTTTGTTTGTATCACACATCCAATCTATCAGTCCTTTATTGTCAAAACCTTCAAAATATATCCTGAATTTAAGTCTAAATATTTAAATAATCAGTATCCATAAGAAATCCCATTTACAGTTTTTGAATTATAACATTTTTGAAAATATAAGACTTTTAGAGTCCATAAATACTTTGTATCATATCAAGAAATATTACCCTTAATTTAATCTTCAAAAGTAGAATTTTTGCTGTCATGTGATGAGCTGCTTCCTCTGCTCAGGTCCTTCCACCACACTATTTTTGTTCTGTAGTCAATTAACTGTGGAGTGAAACCTATACAAACAATGAAACTGAGATCAAGAGAAAACAGGTTACCAGATGAGGTCCCAGAGCAAGTAGGTGGAAGAGACTAGACTTAAAGCTCACACCCTTGACCATGATGAGATGCTTTCAACCTCTTCTTTTTTTCAAAGTACTCTAGAAGCATTCACATTGTGAAAACTGAGAGTTTCCTAAATTATAAGAGGGTCTACAGGTTAGTGGGTACCAAATGAATAAAAACTGAATAAAAGAGAGACTGAATAAATGGATGGGTGAATGCAAGAGGCTATCATTTAAAAAGGAAAATCTTCACATATCTATAATCCCAGCTACTCAGGAGCCTGAACGGGAAGATTGCCAAGATGAAGGCCAAGCTGGGCAAGTTAGACCTGTCTCAAAATGAAATGATGACATGAAATGCTAGAGATGTAGCACAGTGATCCCTGAGTTCACTCTCTAGTACTATAAGGAAAAGAAAGAAAGAAGGAAGGAAGGGAGAGTGGGGAAGAGGGAGGGAGAGAGAGAATAAAGAACAAAGAAATCTTCTTGACTCTGAAAGCCTGGGAATATGAGACAGGATGAAGCTCTATACTTTCACATTCTTGAGAGGCATTAGGAAAAGGAAGAATTATAGAATCTGTGTAATTGGAAATACAACATGGACTTCCAAATTTTTGTTTCTAGTACAAAAAGAATATGAATGTATGGGCTGCCCAGGACCCCATAAAAGGGCCACTGGTGATTTTTGAATTTTGTTTTTAGAGGAGTTTCCTTGGAACTCCAGTAGCCTATGGAGTTTGAAACTGTCAATGTTTTTTCTGTTTTGCAGTCTTGTGCCTTTGGGAGCATGATAATAAGGAAAGTCTAGCCACAAACTATTCCTTAACAGCAGCATTTCGTCGTTATTCATGACAGAACTACACTGAAAGCACTTTGGTTGTGTTAATTACACAGGAACATTGGGAAGCGGATAAAATTAACCCCAAATGGCAGTTCAGTGGTTGGTAGAACATTTCGGAAACATCAGGAAGGGAAAATATTTTCTTGTAAGAAATAATAGAATCTGTAACATAATCTGTAAAAATGACCTGTTTATAACAGTCAAAAAACAAAAACATTTTGTGATGGTTATTTTAAATGTCAATTTGACTAGATTAAGAAATCTAGTCAGGGGTCAGGAACTTAGTTCAATGACATAAGCTCCTGACTGGCAAGCGCAAGGTCATCAGTTTGATCCCCAGTGCCAAAAAGAAAAAAAAAGAAATACCTAGAAACTTGAAAAGGCATTATTTTGGGTGTTTCTTGTGAGGGTGTTTTCAGAGGAGGTCAATATGAAAATGAGAGTGGTTAAGGACCTGCCCTCCTCCCACACTAGACTGGGCCCTGTAGGTTTCGAGGCCTGGCTGGGCCACAAACTTCTTTCAATCCAGGGAACTGGGGCTGCCGGAGGTGAGTTCCAGCACACAGGCTCTGGCTCAAGGACAGTTTAAGATCATCGCTCCCAGTGGTTAAGTGCCCGCCCAGCACTAGACTATGCTTGGGAGGTTGCCCAGGCCAGACTAAACCACGCTCAGTGAACTTCTTCATTCAGTGGGGCTGAGGGCATGTAAGTTAAGTTTCAGTGCATTGTTGCTAGCACAGGGAGAGCTTTGGACCATCACCCACAGTGGTTAGGAACCCACCCCACTTCCTAGAACACCGGAGGTGGCACGGAAGGTCCTGTGGGCCTGACTGGACCAGGAGCCAAGGGCATAGGAGACAATTTCCAACATGCCCAGGGGAAGTCTTAAAACAACACTTGAAACATGGAAATATAGGAAAATGACAAAACAAAAGACCAAAGTGGAATCTCAAACCTCCAGCCCATCCCAAGAACACCTAGGAGTCATGAACATAGAAGAAAATATATGCCATACAGCTGAAATACCTGGATAATAGCAACTGAAATAAAGAAGCAAATCTGGGAAGCTTTAAAGGAATTCAAATTAGAGAAAATCTCCCAGGTAAAAGAAGAAATTTAAAAAGTAATGAAAGAAATGCTAAACACATCTAAAGAAGACACATTTAAAAAATTAGAGGAACAAAGCAAAAAAGATAGGATCCCTGGATGAACTATATAAAAACAAACAATACATGAAGCAGATTCAAAGAGATACACAGGAAATCAAAAATTCCATCGAAAGTTGTCAAAACACCTCAACAAAAGTGAAGATGGAATTTCAGACCTCGAAGACAAGATTGCAGCTAGTGAACAGCAAAGGAAAGATCTGTTGAAAATAACAAGGAAAAAACAAAATCAGGAATTAAACAAAAAAATAAGGAAATAGGAAATAATTCAACAGCTGCAAGATGATTCAAAGAAAAATAACATAAGACTGATAGGTTTAAACGAAAAAGATGACAACACAAATGATATCAAGAGGCTGTTTACAGAAGTAATAGCTGAAAATTGCCCAAACATGAGAATGAAAATTGACATACAGATTAGTGAGGCATATAGAACTCCAAATAGTCATAAACAAAATAAAACTACACCAAGACATATATCACCATCCCAGAAATCCAACATAAGAATAGAATATTAAAAGCTGTTAGAAGAGACAGATTACCTATAAAGGAAAACCTGTCAGAAGCACAGCAGAATTCTCAACACAAATAATGAAGTCAAGAAGCACATGGAGTGAAGTATTTTATACCGTAAAGGAAAACGACTTCCAACCTAGACTTATGTATCCTGAAAAATTGTCCTTGAAAATGGATGGAGAAATAAGATACTTCCATGACAAAGAATAGATGAAGAAATTCATGATCACCAAACCAACGCTGCAAAGAATACTAAAAGACATTCTAGATACACATAGGAAAAAAACCACTAAGCAAGGCATTAAACAGAATAGAAAGGTAAAGATGCAACAGTAGTAAGATAACATGTCAACAGTAAACCAATATATAACCATTATAACCATTAATGTAAATGGTCTCAATTCACCAATTAAAAGAAACAGACTGGCAGAATGGATCAAGAAACAACATCCTACCATATGCTGTCTACAAGAAACCCATATAACCCAAAAGGAAACTCATAGACTGAAAGTCAAAGGATCGAAAACAATACTTCATGCAACAGGAACCCAAAATAAAGAGGGGGTAGCTATTCGGTTCACAGAAAATGTGAATTTCAAGAATAATCTGAAGAGATAAAAAAGGTCACTACATACTAGTTAGGGGAAAACTTCAAGAGGAAGAGATAACAATCTTAAATATATAGGCAACAAATTCCAGAGAACTCACCTATACAAGGCAAGTGTTAACAGAAATGAAAAATCAAACTAGCAATAACACAATTATAACAGGAGCCTTAACATACCATTGACACCAAGGGACAGATCAACCAGACAGAAAATCAGCAAAGAAATAACAAAACTGAATCACCTGTGAACAAATGGAATTGATAGATGTATACAGAGTGTTCCATCCAACAACATCAGAATATGCATTCTTCTCAGCAGTTCATGGGACATTCTCTAAAATAGACCATATAGTAGCCCAAAGAACATTTCTAAGTAAGTGCAAAAGAGTTGGAATTATTCCATGCATGTTATCAGATCATAGTGCCATGAAACTAGAAATTAATAATAAACTGCAAAACTCCCACAAACACATGGAAATTGAATAATACACTGGATCAATCAGTGAGTCACAGGGGAAATTAAAGAAGAAATTAAAAAATACCTACAAGCAAACAACAACACCAGTACAACTTACCGGAATCTGTGGGACAAAATGAAAGCAGTCCTCAGAGGAAAATTTACTGCACTGAGTTCCCACATTAGAAAAACAGAACAAACACAAACCACCTGAAACTACACCTCAAACATCTAGAAAAAGAAGAGAAAATCAAGCCCAAAGCCAAAAGAAGGGAGGAAATTATAAAAATTAGAGCAGAAATGAATGCAGTAGAGACTAAGCAAATAATCCAATGAACCAATGAATCAAAGAGTTAGTTCTTTGAAAAATAAATAAATCTGATAAGCCCCTGGCCAACCTTATTTTAAAAAAGGAAAGAAAAACTTCAAATTCATGCAATAAGAGATGAAAAAGGTGAAATCACTACAGACTGTGGAAATACAGAAGATCATCAACACATATTTCAAAAACCTCTACTCTAATAGGTTCATCAACACAGAAGAAATGGACAGATTCCTAGATACATATGAAGTACCAAAGCTGGGTCAAAAAGATGTGAGACTGCTGATAACCCAATTTCTATTAATGAAATTGAAAATATAATTAAGTCCCTACCTACAAAGAAGAGCCCAGGCCCAGACAGGTTCACTGCAGAATCCTACAAGGAATACAAAGAAGACTTAATGCTGACACTCCTCAAACTCTTTAATGAAATTGAAAGGGAAGCAATTCTTCCTAAGTGATTGCTGGAAGCAAATACTACTCTAGTTCCAAAACCTCAGAAAGACCAAGTAAAAAAGAGAACTAAGGCCAATCTCCCTAATGAACACAGATGCAAAAATTCTCAATAAAATATTGGCAAACAAGATCCAGCAAATCATCAAGAAGATTATGTACCACAACCAAGTGGGATTCATCTCAAGCATGCATGGCTAGTTCAACATAAATAAATGTAATCCACTATATCAATAGAGCCAAAAGTAAGAGCCACATGAGAATTTCTATAGATGCAGAAAAAGCTTTTGAAAAGGTCCAACACTCATTCATTCTCATACAGAAAATTGGAATAGATGGTCTTTACCTCAACATGATAAAGGCCATCTAAGACCAACTAACAGCCAGCATCACATTAAGCGGCCAAAAACTGAAGGCCTTTACCTTAAAATTAAGCACAAGACAAGGATGTCTCTTATCACCACTCCTATTCAACATAGTACTGGAAATATTAGAGCAATTAGACAAGAGAGAAATAAAATGGGTAAAGATAGGAACAGAGGAAGTTACATTATCATTGTTTGCAAGTGACATGATACTCTACATAGAAGACTCCAAAACCCCATTGAAAGACTTCTAGATATAACAAATTCAGCAGTGTAACTGGATACAAAGTCAGTACTCAAAAATCGGTAGCTTTCCTATACACTAACAACAAAGTCACTGAGAGAGAAATAAGCTACACCCTTGATACTAGCATCCAAAATAAATGAAATACTTAGGAATTAATCTCACAAAAGAAGTAAAAATCTATACAGGGAAAATTATAGTACCCTAAAAAAAGAAATCGAAGAGGATCTCATAAAATGGAAAGACATCCCTTCTTCATGGATAGGAAGAATAAATATTGTAAAAATGGCCATTCTCCTAAAAGTGTTATGCAGATTCAATGTAATCCCAATGAAAATACCATCAACATATCTAATAGATCTAGAGAAACCACTGCTAAAATTCATCTGAAACCAGAAGAGACCTAGAATAGCAAAGACAATTCTAAGCCACAAAGGCAAGGCAGGAGGCATCACAATCCCTGATTTGAAGTTATACTACAATGCTACTGTAATAAAATCAACATGGTGCTGGAATAAAAACAGATCTGAAGATCAATGGAATAGATTACAAGATACAACCACAACTACAAACACAGTCACCCATCTTATCTTTGGAAAAATGACAGTCTCTTTAATAAATGGTGCTGGAAAAACTGGCTCTCCATATGCTGAAAACTAAAATTAGATCCATGCCTATCACCGTGTACTAAAATAAAATCTAAATGGATCAAAAATAAGAATATTAAAACAGAAACACTAGATCTGTTGGAAGACAAATTAGGTAAAAATCTTGAAGACATAGGGGTAGGTAGAGAATTCATGAACAGGAATGAAACTGCATGGGAAATATTTCCCAGAATCAATAACTGGGATCACGTCATATTAAAAAGTTTCTGCATGTCAAAAGAAATCTCCAGCATAGTGAAAAGAAAATCCACAAGTGGAAAAATTCTTAGTGAACTGTCCCTCGGACAAAAGACTTCTGTCTAAAACATATAAAGAATTTTTTAAAAAATCAGACCCCCAAAATTCAAAGACCCAATCCAAATTGGGCATCTGAGATGAATACACAGTTCTCAGATGAAGAAATACAAATGGCAAATAAATACATGAAAAAATGTTCATCATCTTAGTCATTAGAGAAATGCAAATTACAACAATACTGAGATTCCATCTCACTCCAGAAAGAATGACCAGGATCAAGGAAACTACCAACAACAAATGCTGGAAAGGCTGTGGGGGAAAAGGAACTCTTCTGCACTGTTGGTGTGAATGTACAACTACTGTGGAGATCTGTCTGGAGATTCCTCAAAAAGCTGGGATTGGAAGTCCCATTTGACCCAACTATTCCAATTTGGGTATATTCCCAGAAGCCTGAAAACCCATACCACAGTGATATATGTGCACCCACGTTTATAGCAGCACAATTTGTAATAACCAGATGTTGGAAACAACCTAAGTGTCCATCAACTGAGGAATGGATAAAACAGATGTGGTATTTTTATACAATGGAGTACTACTCAGTTATAAAGAATGATCACATTGATATTATAAATAAGTGGATGCAACTTGAGACCACACTCATAAGTGAAATAAATGAAACTCATATGTATAAATACCATAAAGTCTCCCTAGTGTAAGAAATGGTAAGAGTACATAAGATTTTATGGTAATCATGTTTCCCCATTATGTTGCTTTGAAATCTTATAATGTTTTCATTCATTAGTTGGAATAGTTTTATTGTTTTGATTTTATTATGTGTGATGGTATGCACAGCTATTTTGAAGAAAACATTATGACAGCCATTGCTGATTTAATATCATCTTGTTTTGATGTCTTACCATGCTTTTGTTCTTCTGTTTCCATTGGTTCTATCGTGTTGTATCTTATTGGATTTTAACATGTGTGATAGTATAAACAGATTTTTTGTGGAAAATGAGATAAGATAGTAGCCATTGTTCATTTTATGTTACTTGGTTCTGAATGCCCTGTAATACTTTCATTCTCTTGAGTGGTTTTATACTGTTTTGTTATGTTTGGTACTATTGTGTGTGAAGGTATGCTCAACTATTTCAAAGAAAGAGACATTACGGCAGCTACTGTTAATGTTGGGTTGTCTTGTGGTGAAGTACTGTGTTGCTTACATTTTTCTGTTCTGATCTGCTTTATTCTGTCCTCTTTTGTCTTAATCTCTTTTAAAAATAAAAAAATATGAAAATGAGTGAACTAGGTGAGAAGGACGACCTCTTATTTATTGTAGGCTGACACCATCCAATTGACTAGGAACCCAGGAATCAAAAACAGAAGGTGAATTGATGTCTCCCTGTAAAATCAGGAACATGCTGATCTGCTTTTTTAGACATCAGAAGTCCATTCCTTTGGCTTCTGGATCCCAAGATTTATACCACACTCCCTGCCTCTTCTTTGCATCTCAGGGTTTGGAATGAAACCTTGAGTTTTGCCATCATCTTCCCTAATTTTGTGACCTTTGGAATTGGAGCAGCATCTTAAGGTCTCAAAACTTCAGTCAACCTGTCGAGGGGCTTCTCAGCCACCATAATGGAGTAAGTCAATTCTTCTAATCTCCTTTCATACCAAATCCTTTTGGTTTGGTCTTTGTGGAGAATTCTGTTTCTTATCATCTCACAGCAGGTGTAATACCCATTTCACACTTTTAGTAGTAACAACACCATTCCACTATAGTCTCTTTACAATTTATTGTAATAAATAAAACTTTATTATACTAAATAAAACTTTGTTATAATAATGTTTATGATGTTTATTATAATAAACTATCAAAACTGGTTTTCTGTCAGCCTACACATCATTGTTCACACAACAGTCACAATGATCCTTTTAACAAAAAATATCCCAGATAATGCCATACTTCTGCTCCAAACCTTGAGGTTTATTCACTTTCTCTTGGAATAAAAGCTAACTCCACCACCCTAGTACTGGACATTGAACCCAAAGCTTTTACATTAATCCCTAGTCCTTCTAATTTTTTCCTTTTCCTTTTCCTAAGTTGCTTTACTTCCCACGTAGCTGTAATTAACAGGTATGTATCACTACATGTGGCTAATGTTTTTATAAAGATTACAAAGACTGGAACAATCTTCCCACCAACCCTATTACCTCTTATTTCTTACTGTTATTCATTGCTTGTAATCTTTTGTTCCAGTCATTTGGCCATACCAGCTATCCCTCAGACAAAATTAGACATTTTCTTGCCTCAATACAGTCCTCATGGTTAATCTCCCTCATCTCTTTGGCTCTCTCCTCAGATACTACCTTTTCATTGAGTCATCCTTAACCATTCAATTTAAGTTTTAAACTCCCCGTGCACTCTGAATCTCATTTGTGCTATCTTAAACACATCCTATGATATTTACTACTGTATATCCTAGTATATTCATATACTTACTTATTTGAGATATTATTTGACTGCTTCTTCCACAGGGATATAAACTTAGGAGAGTAAATGATTACCTATTTTGTTCATCTACATACCTCTAGTACTTAAAGAAGTGTTAGTACATTGTAAAGATTCAAGTATTCATGAATGCAGAAAATCAAGAGTAAAAAACTAATATAAAACAGAGATGCTCAAAACCATATTGAGGATATACAAAGCCAAATTTGCTTTGAACTTATCTAGCATTTATGTTCTTTTTGGTAGATTCAGTCTTTCATGTGTTATATAGATAAATATGGCAGATTTTGAGAGACTAGAAACAGAACTCACTACCTTGTTTCCTGTAGGCCCCACATATGGTTGAGAATTAAAAACAGGTCCATTAGTCTAAGGCCTAAAAGCATATCATACCCTTTTTCCCTAATGTTAAAGTCCCATTCTCTTCCCCTCTGTCTCGCTGCTTTCCTTCTTTCCATTTCACCTCCAGCAAATGACACTATTCTTGTGAGTTTGCTCTGTGTTCTTAATCTTAGATTGCTTTATCATAAGGTGGAAAAAAGTTAACTGTCTTAGAAACGATTTAAATGGTAGAGATGGATTTAGCAAATAAAGTTAATTTATTTGAAGTAAAAATACAAATTTTCCCCCAGAAACACTTCTACTAAAGACTGAGAAAACACTGCCTACGTTACACAATAAAATGAAAAAAAAATTCTAAGTATAATGGCACATGCCTATAATCCCAGCAATTGGGAGGCTGAGACAGGAAGATCGATGCAAGTTCCAGGCCATCCTGGGCTACAAAGTGAGTTCAAAGCCAGCCTGAACTACATAGTGAAACCCTGTGTCAAAAAGACCAAATAAATAGATTAATTAATCTAACTAAAAATTTATAAACATGTTTCGTTTTTTCTTAGCAAAAAGGTCCTTCTTTAAACAAAAATTTATCTCAGTACAAAGGCTACATTGCAACTGAAAAAATGCCAGAAAAACAAGGGGGAAAAAAACAATAAACAAAAATATGAGCATAGAAATACATATTCAGTAAGTCAGACATGAAGAAAAAATATCTACCTTGTGAAAGATCATTGCAAGTCAAAATAGAAACTCTTATAGCTTCTATTGAGATGTCCCTTCAAAGCCTCATGCATTGATAGGTGGGGATTTGTGGAGGAAGCTGATTCGTGGGTATGTGCAACAGGGATTAAGGGTGTGTGAAACTGGCTTAGTCCACTAATTGCTTATTATAGTACTGGATGTGGATAATGGGAAGGCCAACCCTGGATGTGGATGGCACTACTCAAAAGGCTTGTAGCCAGGATGGAATAAAAGGAAAAGAAAGGCTTGCTCCTTGCTTTCTTTCCTGCCACAGACTCTTTCTCCTCTGCCACGTCCCTCTGCCATGTCACTCTACCTTGGAGCCAGCCAACTATGGACTGAAACCTCTACAAACTATGAGCTAAAATTAACTTGTGGTTTAACTCCTTTAACTTGTAGGTGTTGGGTATTTTGTCCCAATGGTAAGAAATACAGTGATTAAAGGTTTATTTTCAATTAGAATAAGGGTTATCCTTATTCTAAATGATCCTACCTAATGACTGCTGAGCTGTTTTGAAGTTTTTGCTACATATGCCATATGTTCATGAGTATTACCTTTTCTTTGATAAATTATGTTCTCTTTAACTTTCTGAAAATAAATACATGGTCCAACCAGAACACAATACAACATACGGAATATCATAAACATCAACCTGATGGCTGCAGATGAGAATGACAATCTGTGTATTGTCACAAATGACAAATGTGAAGTGAGAAATTAAAATGCAAAGCAGACAAAGGTATGCAAATTAGTATTATTATGACTCTCAAGTATTGCTTAATATTGGACAATTGCAAATTAGTATTGTTATGACTCTTGTTTAATATTGGCCATTGTTCAGTAATATGGTTATGATAATTAAACTACTAATAATTAAAAGGCCAATTTCTTCTTTAAAAATCAAGAACAGATACACAGATTTCCACAATGCTGTAAACCCTGAAGTAGTACCCTCTCTTTCCCTGCTTGTTATCTACATCAGTACTTCTAGCGGGGTCAGACTTGGACTAAGCTTCAGTGAAACAAAGCATGATATGACAGAGATTGTCATCTACCTTCTTCACCAGCAGTCTGTGGGACTTCCACTGAGCATATGTTTGCTCTGAAGAATTCACAGTGATAATGTAAAAAGAACTGGACAAACTTTCCACTATGCATATTGTAACTGTGGGTATACTTCAAGATAACTTTAAATGTTTTATTGAGACTTCCGGGAGATGGTAGATAGATAACAGCAGCTTTGGAGGCTCTCTGAAAAACTGCACTTGAAGTCCAGGAATGGTGCTGGGCAGGAAGTTCTAGGCAAGGGGGGATATTCTTTGCAAACCCAGAAACTAACTAAATTAAGAGAAACCAACTGGAAACACAATCACGGTGATACAGCAGGAACAGATAAGATCTCAGTGAGGAAGCTGGACCCCGCGCCACTGGAAGCTGCGATTTGAATTTCCTGCAGCCGCTGTTGAGTCCTGGTCAGCATGGCGGGGAGAGAAGCGTGAAAGCTCTGAGAGTGGGAAGCATTGAATGGAGTTGGAAGTGGGACTGGCCGGGTGCCCTGCATTGACCTGCGGTGAGTGAGCAGATTGGGATCCCTTCCATAGAGAAGGAGGCTTCGGCGGAGGACATACTTGGACCAGGCAGACTACCTGGAACGAGATGCTGCAGTGACTTCCGTCACATATCCCCCTCTCAAGTGGGATTGGTGGGGAGTGCCTGGCCTGCATGACGCCGCTGACTGAGACCCAGTAGTAGGCTAGCCCAACCCAGGTCCCAGCAGCCTGGAGGTGTGCCCTAGCGGTGAAGCCTTTGGTAGGTTGACCTGGAGGGGTGGCCCTGGCATAGGCTGCCCGGTCCGTATCTCTCTGGTGCGCTGCGGTGGGCAGGAACACCTAGCTGGCGAAATTCAAACAGACTGTGGCCGACAGGGAAGAAAGCTGAGCCTCCTATATACGCTTGTATAAAAGGAACAAAGAATATGGGAAGAGGGAGCAACAAGAAAGGGTCCTCAGCCACCAATCCTGAGAAACATGCAATAGCAGACGCGTCACTAATAGACATAAAGTGCTCTCTCCAGAGCCTCATAGATGAGTTCAGGAATGAAGTTATTAATGACTTGAAGCAAGACATAAGCAGAATAGTTAGAGAAATGCTAAGCACCGCCCAAGAAAAAACAGATGGTGGAATGGAAGAACAGAAAAAAAGGGGAGAATTGTTTGATGGAGAAAATAGAGAAAACAGAGAATACATGAAGCAGGTTCAAAAAGAAACTAAACTAAAAACTCTATCAAAAACTGGCATAACAGCTTGAAAGAAACTAAGGATAGATTATCTGAACTGGAGGGCAGATTTGTAATATGGGAGCATGAAATGAAAAACTTCTTAAAAATAACAAAAGAAAACAGCAACAATACAAAGGATAGAAGATGATAAGAGGATCTATAACTTAAGAATTAAGAACAGAAAAGAAGTGGGGACACAAACAAATGGACTACAAAAGTTATTCACAGAAATAATCCAAGAGAATTTCCCTAATCTAGCAAATGGTAAAGATACTCAGATATATGAGGCAAACAGGACTCCAGCCACCTACAACCCAAACAGAGCTACACCCAGGCATATAATAATCAAAATTCCAGAAATCCAATATAAGAATAGAATATTAAAAGCTGTCAAAGACAAGAAACAGATCACTTACAAGGGAACACCCATCAGAATTACAGCAGACTTCTCAGCACAAATCATCAAATCACGAAGAGCGTGGGGGGAAATAATTCAAGTTTTGAAAGATTATAACCTCCAGCCAAGATTGATATATCCTGCACAACTGTCCCTAGAAATTGATGGAAAAACAAGGTGCTTCCAGGATAAAGGAGAACTAGGGGAATTTGCAACCACCAATTCAGCTCTACAGAGAATACTGCAGGATAGTCTAAAAAAGGAAAATACCAAGATTCCAGAAATAGTGGCAGAGAGGCCACAATGAATGGAGCAAAAAATGAAATGAAGAAGACAAACTGACAACAAATGACAGAAAAAGAGCTCAACAGAAATGAGGCAGAGAAGATCGGATGGTAGGAACAGCTATTTTGGAGAAAACAAGACATCATAATAGCTAGTGCTGATTTAGTATCATCTTGTTTTGAAGTCCCATCAAACTTGTATTCTGTCTCCATTGGTCTTAAAAGGTTGTATCTTATTGAATTTTATTATATGTGATAATATAAGCAAAAACTTTTATAGACAAGGAGATTATACAGAAACCATTGTTCATTTTCTGTTAGTTGGTTCTGAATACCCTGTAATAATGTCATTCTCTTGAATGGTTTTATAGTGTCTTGATATGTTTGGTGCTATGGTATACGAAATTATACTCAAAGATTTCAAGGAAAGAGACACTATGGTAACTACTTTTATGTCAGGATATCTTGTGATGAAACACTATTTTGCTTAAATGGCTATGTTTTGACCTGCGCTGTTCTGTTGTTATGCCCTCTTTTACCTCAATCCCCTTTTTTAAAATTATTTACTTTTTTCTCTTTATCTTTTTAATTAAGGGAAAAATAAATAAAAAATAGCAGGGTACATTATAGTAACCTATTTTGATTTCCTATTAACTTGATTTGAAATCCGTATTGCCTTCACCATCTTGTTTTGACTGATTTTCCTCTATGCTGCTTTGCTTGGTAGTACCAAGTTCGAAAGTATAGGCAAAACTGTGAAGACAATAAGATTCATTATGACGCCCATTCCGGTTGACTATTCTTTTTTTTTAAAGTCCTGTAATGTCTCCAATGCTTTGGTTTTATTCTTTACTGTTTAGTTCAATTTTATTATAACTGGCAATTCTTAAAATAGCAAGAGGCAGTGTGGTAACCATTGTTGATCACCGTATATATTTTTTTTACATTATCTATTATGTCCATCCTTTTGATTTGACTGACTCTGTTCTGATGTGTCACATTTGGTTTTACTCTCTTCAAAAAAAGTAGTAAGAAATGTGGGAGTAATAAAACCCAAAATGTGTAATTGTCATTGTACAAAAGAAAAGAAAGTGCTCTAAAGGTTATAACTGCATATATGTTTAAGTGTGTAAGATAGATAACCATATTACTGAGTGTTTTTTGGATCATTGAACAAAACTGTTTGCACTCTCACTGTTTGAAAGTCCACTTTATATGCTTCAATGTAACTTGAATAACTATTTCTAAGATGAGAATATATAATCTATTAACTAGTGATTTCTTCCTGTTTATTTTTTAAATTTTGTATTACTTGTACCCTTTTTTTTCTTTTTCTCCTTAAATTAAAAAAAGTGTTTTATTGAAATAATATATGTATATATAAAGAAAATTACATATAAATATTTAACTCGGTGAATTTTCACAAACTGAACAATGCAAAAGTATAATCAGTGTGCAGAACAAAGAAGTAAAACATACCTAGCCTCTTAGATGCATCCTTTATACCCTTTTCACTTACTACCTACCACCTTGGGTAACAGTAGTTGACTTCTTAATGACATAGATGTGCTTTGCCTGATTTTCATACTCTACATAAGTCGTAAAGTACATACACGTCTATATATCTTGTTCAGAGCTTTATGAGATTTGTCCAAGTTGTTACATGATAGAGTTTGCTCATTTTCAATATTATATAAAATGTCATTGTGTAAGTATATTTCATAGTTCTTATATTCTATTGATTTGAATAGTTTTCCGTTTGTGGCTATTGTTGAAAAGTGCTACTGCCAACATTCCATTAATGTATTTTGATGTAAGTATGCATGAATTTTCCAGGATATCTCTTTTAAATGTAGAATCAAACTTTTTTAAGTGTTACCCAGTATTGCCAATATATTTACAAATATGCTGCTAGTATATTTACCATTGTACCTTATTCAAATGAGAGCTATAGTTGCAAGAATTACTAGATCCTTCCTTACAAAGGAAGGCTTTGTCTGTACTCAAGGTTCTTAATTGTGTTCATATTTGTGTCTTTTATTAGATTGTAGATATCTTTTAGTACTTTGTTTTATTTGCTTGTGTAACCTAGCACTTGGCACAGTATCTGAAAGATGGTAGCTAGTTGGATAAAAGGTGACAGCCATTACCATTACCAGTGATTAATAAAGCAAATGGTCTTAGTTATGTGAATTATCCAGGTAGAGTAAAATCAGTGCTTGAGTCTGACATCTTAGTGCAGAGGGTTAGAGTGGGAAGTAATTTCTTTCTGCAAGAAGTCCAGAACTGTGGATTCAGAACTGAATATGCGCATGGATAGAGGGAATAGTTGTGGCTTTACGGGCCTCTTGGAGATTTAAAGTGTTAACAGCAATGATTCCAAGATATAGTGTGGGGGGCCAGATATAAATAGCAAAACACAAGTGGAGTAATATGCCTCTGCCAAGCACTGCTGGGAGTGTTTATAAAAAGAAAAGCATTCCCTTCTCAGTTCTCACTGTCAACAACATCCCATCGTGAGGACACAGTCACCACAACTGAGAGTGGGGAATCAATTTGAGATCTAGCATCACTTAAACTTCCATCAAAGGCACAAAAGCCAGGTAAACATTTTAACTTTTTTGCACTCAGATTACAAAAGTGAAGAATTGTCAGGAAAACCCTGAACCAGAGCTTTTTTGGCGCATAACTGCCTTTTAACAGATATCTACTAAATACTACATTTCAAACACTTTTTTAGAAGGAGAAGTTTAACAAAGAAGTTTACACTTTGGTACTATATTTTAATAACTTTAGTTAAAGAAACTAGTTCTAAAGATAGGAGCATAGGACCAAGTATTCTATAAAAACGGAATGCTATCTCCCTTTCACTATGCTGTTCATTCTTATTTTCAGAATCCAGATTATGGTCATAGGTGGGATAAAATAGAAATTTCATTTCAGTTCTAGTAATGTCACCTGTGTAAATATGTAGGAGGAACCAGAGGCAGATTTGCAATCCTTAATTGAATTTTAGGTATTAGCTCTGTGACAGTTTTAGTCTTTGTGAACCTCTTACCCTGCTGTTTACCCCTTTCATCATCATTAGTACTGGGATTAATATTGAACATTCATCTGATGGAGTTATTTAATCTTGTCAGAAATGCTGCTACCTAGGTCTTCCTTATTTTTATTCCCATTTTCAGAAAGTATGCAAAACCCTTATTTAACTTTAGGTTTCTGTTGATTGTGAATATATGGAAGAAGGCAGCTACCTCTGATAATCTGCTTGGTACTACTGTCAGTCTTGTAATTTCCACCTTCCTATCCAAATTGGCATGATTTAGGTTTATTTTACAAAGAATGTAGAAAAACACATGATGTATGTGTACATGTTCCTAGAGAATTCCTAACAACTGGGAATAGGGGGCTTGTTTGAAACTGTGGTAGTTTGGTTTGACTATGTTATTTCTTGTGGATAGATAGGAAAGATTTAAAGATAGGGAAAAATTGTTCTACTAGTGATAATAGTAGGAGATACAACATGTCTGGAGAAATGTGGAAATAAAATATTTAATTTTGAGCAAAGCACCAAAGTTCTCTTTTTGTTTTGTTTCTAGAATGAAGGTGCTAGATCACTAATAAAAACATAATGGCTTTTGCAGCCATTAGGAATTTATCAATAATCGCTTTCTGATCATCTCAGTATCCACTGTCATCCAGAATAAACATACATAGTTATCTTGCTCTTATTCCTCTAAACTCCTCTTTTAAATCTACTGAATTGGAATTTCTTCATTTTAATTTAGAAAAGAAAAATGAAGACAGGACATCTTGAAATGGTCATCATGTTCCTGGCAGCCATGATTCTAATGGATGTCTTCCAGGTAATGTTGGGAATGGGAAGCATGTGGTGATTGGAATGCAAATTCTTCATATAACATTGCCTGAGGCATCTGTAGAAATAAAAGAAAGTAGGATAGGTAAATGAATTTATTACAAGACATTTTTGTTTAACATATGTTAACTGTAGAATGTTAACATATGTTACTGTAGAAAGTTGAAAAATTGAAGAGAGCAGCAAAATTCATCCATAATCTCTTTATTCAGAGAGAAAAGTTCTTAAGGTGTTGGTATACTTAGTCTTGGATTTTCTCTCTGTGAGTATATAATTTACAAAACATAAATTCATACTATACATAGTATTTTTACCTTGATTTTTTATACTGTGCTACATGTCTTTCCGTGTCAGTAAATATTGTGTGTTTTTATCCAAATAAGATAGTATTGCTTTGATTTTTATTAAGTTATATAGTGACTATTTTCTCATATTGAGTTTTTTCCTGGTAGAAATTTTATGATTGTATTTCCAGTTAAATCATTAGACATTCAGTAACACTTTTATATAAAATATAAAACAGGTATCTCACTTTACTTTTTTTCTCCATTTATTAGCTGTCATGCCACTGCTAAATATTTTTACACTAATTTTGAATGCCTTTGTTAAAATATCATAAATAATAAAAATTTGAGTTTTTTTCCAATACTGGAGATCAAAGCCAAGTTACACTCAACTACATCCTCAGTCCTTTTTAAAATGTAATTTTAAGAGAGGTGCTGTCTAAGTTACCCAGGCTTGACTCAAACTTTCTGTTCTCCTGTTTTAGCCTTCCTAGGACACAGGTGTGCACCACTATGCCTGGTTTCATTTTTTAAAATTTAATTATTTGATCCATTATCTAGAATATCATTATATATACTGTTGGCTACAGTTTGGTTTCTTTTTAAATTAAGTTATAACTCACATACCATAAAAAAATCTCAGTCTTGAAGTGTATATTTCATTGGATTTTTGGTATATTCACTATGTTGTACAACTATCATAACCTAATGAATATGTTGTATTCAATTACATAAATTTTTGTCACCCTAAAAACAAACCCTTTTCTTGTTGATAGTCAACTCTTATTCCCTCCTTTCACTATTCTCTGGCAATCATTAATCTATTATATGTCTCATGGATTTGCCTATTCTGGACATTTTATCTTAAAATCTTAAAATATATGGGCTTTTCTGTCTGTTTTCTTTCATTCAGCATAAATACTTCAAGACCCATATATATTGTAGCATATATTGCTATTTTTACTGATAAATAATATTCTACTGTATGGTTGTACCACATTTTGTTTATCCATTCATCAATTGATGGACATTTGGGTTGTGCTCACTTCATGGTTGTTACGAATAAAGCTGCTGTGAACATTTGTGTACAAGTTTTTATATGAACATGATTCTCTTTGTGAAAATTTTTTATAATAATCTTTTTTTACATACCTGAAGGATAATACAAGTACTATTTGGCAGCATTTCATAGTATTTTATGTATATATGTAGGAAATACATATAAGTGAAAATGGATTTGCAGGGATTATGCTTTATGCTAATAACAGAATAGCTCATTATATATATAACTCATTATATAATTACTGAATATATGTTTCAGTTCTCTTTGATATGTATTTTGAGTAGCATTGCTGGGTCATATGGTGATTTATGTTTAACTCATCTACATACTACTAAACTGCTTTTCATAATGGTTGCACCATGTTACAGTCCTCCTTGCAGTGAATTAGAATTCCACTTTCTCTGCATTCTTGTGTTATTTTCCTTCTGTGCTTTTGTTTTACCATTATATCCATCCTAGGTGGTGTGAAATAATGTTTCACTGTGATTTTAATTTGTATTTTCTGTTTTCTAACATAATTTTAATGTTTGTTTTACTAATCTTCTGTAGTTTACTTATCTTCTTGAGAAATTGAAATTTTCACATATTTGTAATAATTTTTGATAATTGAGTGTCTTAGTTACTTTTTACTCGTCGCTGAGACAAAATACCTGAAGCCCAAAGTTGGGAAAGGAAAGGTTTACTTCTTACAGTTTTTGGAGGTTTCAGTCCACACTCAGTTGGCTCCAAGACAGGCAGGCATGGCTGGGCTGCAGTTCATGGCAGCCGCCAGCAGCAAACTCAAACCAGCAAAGAGAAAAACACACCTTCTTCCTGCCATTACATCACATCCTGGCTCCACCCCCATGTGGGTGGAGCACTGACATCATCAATCCAAGCACTATACAATGAACCATCACATATGAACAATGCAAACTCATGAGGCCTGGGGGACACTTTAAATTTTATTTTAGAGAAAATAAAACCAAGCAAAATAAAACAGAATAAAACCAATCAAAACAAGACAATGTAAGTAACACAGGACCTCAAAACAAGATAATAGGAAATCAACAGTGGCTACCATATTGCCCCTTATTGCCCCCAAAACAGTCATCCATACCTTGAGCATAGCAAAATCATACAAAACATAAACAGAATACAACCAATAAAAGCAAAAACACGAGACAATAGCAAATCCAAAATGGCTACCATAATGTATTTTGTTATCTTTGAAACAGCTGCCTGTGCCATCAGATAAAACAATAAAACTCAACCAAACAAAGCAATGAGAATGATACAGAATTTCAAAACAAGATAACAGGGAATTAACAATGGCCACCACCTTCAGAAGTTCCCCCATATATGCTACATTGTGTATTGTTATCCTCTGAATAGATAAGTACCAGCTTTAGTGCGTGCAAAGTCCGTGAAATGCTAAACACTACAAGCATTAAGTTTTACCTCATTAGCTATCATCACATGCTGTGTGATGTTTTACCTCATTAGCTATCATCACATCAGCCCGGAGCTAACAGCAGGAGTGGGGGAGGCAACACATTGGTTCTTCTTGCCTCTTGCCCACACACCAGCAAGGGGCTGGCATCTGGCTTCCCGCCAGTCAGGCCACACATGGCGCCAGCTCACAGGAGAGGGCTGATGTTTGGCTTTCGTCCAGTCAGCCTAAGGTGATTGAATTTTTATCAGTGTAAGTTTTTTATATCTGTGGATAAGTCAGAGGGAGAAAATATAATCAGTTTATTCATCTAGCCTTTTGTGTGTACCCATTTCTTAGTATCCATTCAATTGTGCCTAAATGCTGGTGATATTTGTGAGCTTTGTCACAGCTCAAAGCGAACATTATACACAACACACAATCAGTTGTGGAGTGTCTAGCCAGAAAGGCTTGATGTCTAAAATTAGACAAGTAGAGACTTGTTAGAGACATTTAAAAAGACAAGAACACACTAGATCAGCTTTGCTATGATGTGAGGAATGTGGGAGGTGGTTTCAAGGCTTGATGTGTTATGTTGAAGTCTTGAAGATAAGTCAGGCATTGGTGCTCAAGCTGAACTCTGGTACATTCTGTACTGCACAGGGTGATTTGATCTCCCGCAGCTCAAATATGCATGTCAAGAAACTGACCTACAAACCCAGGAGTATAGAGTTCTCAGTGACTTCCGCAGCAGAATACCCTGTGGCTAATAATCAAGACAGTTTCTGATGTATTCCAATTCCCTCATTTGTAAAATGGTATTAATAATTGTCTGCCTAAGTTTTGGTAAGAGTTTTTATAAATACAAAATTACCCTTTTTTTTTTTTTTTTTTTTTTTTTTGGTGCTGGGGATTGAACTCACAACCTCATGTAGGCACTTATGCCACTGAGCTAAACCCCCGCTACCCTTTTAAAAAATGTTACATAAATGTCAGTGGTCTCATCAGTGGAAACATTCTTATTCTTTAGAATACAGCATTTTGGTTAAGACAGCAAGACTCTTAAGACCAGACTGGCCGTTTCAAATCCCATTAAGTCATAATCTGTCTGTATTTTAGTTTCCTTATTTAAAAAAAAAAAGGTGGGAGTAAAGCGACATGCTGGGACATGGCTATAATTCTAACTGGAACTGAGGCAAGCAGATCACAGGTTTGAGCCCTGCCTGGGCGACTTAGTGAGACTATTTCACAATAAATAAAAATGAATAGGGATATAGCTTAGTCTGAAGTCCTAGGTTCAAGTGTCAGTATGGACAAAAGGGTGGGGTGGGACAATTAATTATAGTACCTACCTTACAAAGTTTCTATGAAGATTAAATGAGATAATTCATATGATATACTCAGTTCCTGACATAGAAAACTTTGAAGCTGTTTTTTAGCTTTAGAGATGGGGTGGCCACACTTAAAACTGAGAAGGAAGTACCTAGGAAAACTTCAGTAACAAACAGATACTCTTAAATAAGAACCAGGTGATTGTAGGTAGTAATTTTATCGGTTTGGTTTTTAGACATTGGATCAGTCAGTGCTTACTATAAAAACAGATTTAATGTAAGATATACAAATATATAAGAATTTACAAGATTAGCTTACAGTAGCCATCCTCATAGTCAGATGTGGAAAAGTGCAAAAGGTCTGTCTATGTGCTGGAGATCCAAAGGATCCAGTTGAAGGCATGGAGCCCACTGTAGTATCCTGTGTAGTACCCGGAGTCCAGAAGGGTCTGCACTGGAAGCCAGCAGATGATATCCAAGGTAAAGATGAAGACATGAGATCCTCCAAAGAAACAGAAGTGAGGAATCCATCTTATTTTCCCTTTTTTAATTATTCCTTTATTTTCCATTTTAGGGAGACAATCCTACCTAGGGTGGGTCTTCTACACCCAAAACTGTTGGTCCAATTTAGTTGGACCTTTCTTACTCAAGTTAACACAACTGGTTGACTGTCACAGATATGTTACATTTGAAGGGTCTTTTGGCATTCAAATGAAGGTATCAAGTGGGCAGTTGATGTATAGGTCTGGCATTTATAAGACAGGTCAGAGATATCTACATGATATTTGAAACTATGTGTTTGGGCATGATTGTCTAGGGATGGAGTTGAGAATTAGAACATAAATTACCTTGACAAATTCCAACACTAAGTGATCAGTAAGAAAATACTGGATGATGCAAAGCAGTTCTAAACAGCAATGCCCACCTAGTGGGAGCTGTGTGAATGAAAGAGTAGAGATGGAAACAGAATGAAGAAGGCAGAAAGATAAGTGAAAAGATAGAAATCTTTTAAGTAGTTTGAGAGAAGGGGAAGAAGACGCAGAATCAAATTTTGCTTTGCTTCTTAAAAAGAATTGTATTCTCTCTCCCTCTCTCTCTCCTCCCCATTCTTTTTATGAAGGTTTCACATGGAATTGATAACTTTAATAGTGTCTTATTATTTTCATAAGATCTCCAGATGAGGTCCCTTACTTATGCAAACATGCAGCGTACAAACATGGAATAATGGAAAAAGACTCATTATCCTTTTATTTATAGAAACCTATTAATTGTATTCTCTAGATTGGCTGTTGGTCCATAAGTCAAAGTTTAGGGTTCACCTGAACTATTTCTGCCGTGTTTTATACTAGATTTTTGGAATTCAAAGACAAATATATTTAAATTCTGCCTTTGAGAAAGTTGTAGTATAATACACAATTCCTATAATAAAATAGCCTTGAATCCATAATGTTAAGTGAAGTAAATCAGACACATGAGCTTAAATATTGCATGGTTTCTTTTATGAAAAACCCAAATTATAAATAAAGAAACAGTAAAAGATAGATAATAGGAAGTAGGGAGATAGATCTTTTATGCATGTATGTATTTATTTATTTATTTATTTGAGATATATCTTTTCAAAATGGGAAAGGGATCAAGAGATAGAGGGAACAGAGGGAAAGGGGATGATAAAAGTAAAATATGTGTGAGTACCAACTCTACACAAAGAATGTAAACATTATGTAATATAAACATGTACTAAAAATAATAGGCACAGTTTAATAGATTTGATATGTACCACATATGTATTAAGAGCTTTGCATATATTCATTATGCAATGTAATCTTTGTAATAGTTCTGCAATTAAAATATTATTTTAGTTATGTGTAGTATGTCTGTAATGCCAGCCAGTTAGGAGGCTCAGGCAAGAGGATCACCAATTCAAATTCAGCCTAGGCAACTTAAGACACTGTCTCAAAAAGAAAAAGAAAGGGGGAAAAGAAGTAGGGATGTAGCTCAGTGCAAAGGCTTTGGGTTCAATCTCTAGTACTTGGGGGAAGAAAAAGAAAAAATTATTTTCTTCACCTTAATTTTTTGAGACTCAGAAATGTGAAGATTTCATGTTTTCCATATGTAGTTAGTACCTGATTGATGATGGAAATGGGGGGGCAGATCTGTCTGCCTTCAAATTAATGTTACACTACTCTACTTTATATGGTATGTGACTATGTGTATCATTCAGCTAATACATTGGGCCATTTCTATTGTATGTAACAGAAACATAATACAAACTATCCAAGAAAGCAGAGGGTTTTTTTCTGGTACTAAGAGTTGAAGCCAGATCTTCATGTATGCTAGGTAAGCATTCTACCACTGTGTCCAGGAATTTATTGCTTTTTATGACATAATCTTCAGATCCAGCTAGATTAAGGGCTGTTATGTTTTCCAAGTCTCATCTTTCTTTTTTTACTTTAAGTTCTGCAAGTATTTCTTTGTTAATTTACTTTATCCAGAATTCTCCATAGGACCACAAGAATTATTTGAAGCCCCCAACCAGCATTGGCCTGAGAACTTACAGTTTCAGTAAATGTGATACCAAAGCAAGCACCAGCTTATAGTTTTACAGGAAAAAATACCCATTTTTTTCCTTTGATAATGCTGATTGCTAGGCCTTGATTACCTGCTTATACTTTGTGCTAGAGGTACCTATCATCCCTATCCATTCCGTATGCATGAGGAACAGGGAATGCCCAAAAGAAAAAGGTTACTATTTGCCATTATTTGTCTGTTGTATACAGTGTATAATACATGATATTTCAGATTCTCCCAACAGTCATAAAGAGACCTGGGTGAGGATGTTTCTTAAAATCAGGTCATCCAATTCTTCAGTTTTCTCTGCACCACAAAGTGGCGTTCAAGTAAATGAATTAGAGGCACATTCTGCTCATACCTGTCATTGACTGGCATTTACTCTTTCATATAAATTATGTCATAACTGAGAAAAGTTATCAATAGCAATGCAGTAAACTTCATACATAAAAATTCTTCAATGGGGATAGTAACATGAGAGAAAATGATAGAAAACATCTTATTTCAATAATATTAATTTCCTTTTCCTTCATTTCAGATGAAGGCTGAAGTATTAGACATGGCAGATAATGTATTTGATGATGAATACCTGAAATGTACTGACAGGATGGAAATGAAATATGTTCCCCAATTGCTCAAGGAAGAAAAGACAAGTCATCAACTCTTGGAGACTGTGTGGGAAAATGCAAAAGCCAAATGGGAAGCCCGGAAGACTCAGCTGTCTCTCCCTACAAATTTTAAGGATAACCATGGAATAGCCCTAATGGCATATATTTCTGAAGCTCAAGAGGAAACTCTGTTTTACCATCTGTTCAACGAAGCTGCAAAATTGGCTGGCCAATCACGGAAAGATTATATCTATGGCTTCCAGTTCAAAGCTTTTCATTTTTATCTCACAAGAGCTCTACAGCTGCTGAGAGGACCTTGTGAAGACAGTTACAAAAATGTGGTATATAGAGCAAGCCAGGACATTTCATTTACATTTGGAGGGCCAAACCAAGCCAGACTTGGCAGTTTCACATTGGCATATGCCAAACCTAAAGTAGCTGAGGACCAACACTTTATGTTAATTATCTACACATGCTTTGGAGTTGCTGTTGAAAAATTTTTTGATAAAGAAAGTGAAAGAATCATTTTAATACCCCTAAGTGAAGTTTTTCAAGTATCACAGGAAGGGGCTGGCAATAACTTTATCCTTCACAGCACAAACAAGACTTGCAGCCATTATGAGTGTGCATTTTTAGGTGGTAAGTGTCTCATTTTTGCTTATTTTGGTCTGGGAGAAAAGGAATGGGATTCTTAGGCAGAGGCAGAGATCAGGTAAGGAAAATGACAGTCATTTGTCAGTAGTCAGAAACATTTTTAGTTGTCGCAACTGGGGGTGAGAGTGGCTGGGTATTAGGCATCTCATGAGTAGAAGTCAGGGACATGGCTAGAAAATGCATAGGACTTCCACAAGAAAGAATTATTTGACCCAAAATGTCAGTAGAATTACTATTCAAAACTCCTACCATCAGTACCCTGCCCCACTGGCTCCAGTTTCCACTTCTCAGTAGCACCTGTTTTAGTTGTTTTAGCTCTTGTTTTTTTTTTTCAGGTATTTACTGTCATGTTTCTACGTAGCAAGATTCAACATTTCTAGAGTTAAAAATTTGAGAACAGATATTAAGCCCTCATGTACCATGTGTTAAGAATTGTCACTTTTGGGGCTGGGGATTTAGCTCAGTGGCATAAGCACCTGCCTTGCAAGCAGTCAGTCATGAGTTCGATCCCTGGTACTGGTAAAAAGGAAAAAGACAAAAAAAAAAAAAAAAAAAAAGAATTGTCACTTTTGGGGCTGGAGGTTTAGCTCAGTGGCATAAGCACCTGCCTTGCAAGCAGGCAGTCGTGAGTTCAATCCCTGGTACTGATAAAAAGGAAAAAGACAAAAAAAAAAAAAAAAAAAAAGAATTGTCACTTTTGGCTTTGATCAAAACTTGACTGATAAGTTCATTAAATAAATCTAGAGATTGGATAACTCAGACTCTTTCTTTTCTACTACCCTTAAAATGTTGAGTTTTAGATTCATTTGTACTGTATCTGCTACAGTTCTAGGTATGAATCCATATGCAAGATGGAAAGGGAGGAAGAATGACAATCAAATCAATCTATTTAATGAAAAAAGTGAAAACTTTCCGAAAAACCTTTAATAGACTTCTGACTCTAAATCATTTACCAGGACAGTTTCTTGGTCATCCATGCCTACCAAAAAAAAAAAAAAAAAAAAAAAAAAAAAAAAAAAAAAAAAGGGCTGGGAAAGCGGGTAATTGGCTTTTCTAGTCAGTAATATAGGGAGACAAAGGAGAAGGAAACGAACTGGTTAGGTCAGTGATAACTACCACCTTCCTCTCCATTTCCCATCTCTTATAAAGACTAGTCATAGCTGCATCAACCAGTTGTTTTTCTCTGTTGAAGTACCTGTTTCTGCTTAGGGTTATTTTATGATTTTTGCTTGTTTGTTTAAACTTTGTGTTCATCAGTAATTCACCTCCAATTCTTTTGACAGAAATAGTAATTTCTTAATATATTAAGAAATATCAAATTACCTCTTATTTCCTCTTCTGTTTTTTCCTGGTTATGTACTTTCTACATTCCCCCATCATCGTGCCCTATAATACACTCTTTAGGCTTGCTGAATGTCCTCAAGTCTCTTTTTACCAGTCTGTGATTCTGCTTCTAAGAGACCTACTATTTCTTGGATTTGCATCTTTTCCTTGAATGACTCCTTTGTTGGGTGGAATGGGTCTGGGAGTTCTATAGAAGTTTCCTGAGAAATAGTACATTGAGGCAAATTTTCTAAGACTTTGCATGTCTGTCATGTTTGTCTTTAAGCTCAAATAATAGTTTTTGTAGATTTGATTTCTGTTTTAGAATTTATTTTTCTTTGGAATTTTCAGTATGTTCCTCCAGTGATTTCTATGCTCTGGAGCTATTGTTGAAAAGTGTGAAGCCATTCTAATTACTTAAAGTTTGAATGAGACTTGTTGTTTTGTTTGTTTTGTGGTATTAGAGATTGAACCAGGGCCTCATACATACAGGCATTCTGCCAGTGAACCTGAGACTTGTTTTTGTGGAGGTTGTTCTTGTTGTTAAATCTGAAAGATTTAGGATGTTCTCTTTAATACCATATACTCTGAAAGTTTATGGTATTGTGCCTTGATGAAGATGAGTAAAGAGTTAATAAAATCCTTTCTACTATGTTGATCTTCTAGCGTTATTTCTGTATCATCTACTAAAGGTAGAATGTCAGCTGTGTAACTGTCAGCACTGTCTGTGGTAAACAATAAATACTTGGGGGGAGACTTTCATTGAAGTGACAGGTTTAATGCTGCTTTGTTACTAAACACTATGCTGTGTTCTCTCCCTTGCTTTTTTCTGCAAAACTTGGTAAACTGTTAAGGAGTTCCCCTTTTTGGGTCTTGTAAATATGACTAAGTGAACCAAAAGTGATTTCTGCTGTGTTAGGCAGAACATATACTGCAGTAGACCTGAGAAATAGACTTTTAGACCCTGACTCAGTGTGAGTCTATCTGACTCAGTGTGAGATTAAAAGACTAACGAAATGTAGATGAGGTATCATGCCTGTGTGGAGGGGTGATACATTTAGGATTGGGTGACAGAAGCTGTGTAGCCCTTAAGGTGCCTAAAGTACAAAATTTAAGGAAATCCACACTTTTAGGGGATGGCTTTACATGATTCTGAAAGTGACTACACCCTTAAATTTCATACTCTAGGCACTTGTTTTGTCCTGCATTTGAGCTGTATCTGAGTATGATTGTTCTTCTTGAGGGACAGATAATTTATAGAAAAAATAAATGTATTAAAAGGGAAATATGTTCATACCATTTACCAATTATACATTGGATCTAACCAAAACCAGCTAGAGCAAGCTTACATCAGCTCATAGAAGTTAATTTTAGGCAACAATCTTCTTCCTAGGTACTCCAACATTACAGTAATAATTTCTATGCCATGGTTCATGGCATACTTGAAAATTGGCCATGGCTTATTTACATATATTAAAATTCCCTTATTTGCCAGGGATATGTTACATGATTCCCATAAATACCTAAAATGGTAGATAGTCCCACACTCTATATAAACTGTGTGTTTTCCTGTGCATACATACTTATGATAAAGTTTAATTTGTAAATTAAGTACAATAAGGGATTAATAACAGTAATTAAAAGTTGGAGAAAGTATATGAATGATGATTGTCTTGAAAAAATAAAAACAAATACTAGTTTGTTTTGTTTTGTCTGGTACCAGGGATCAAACTTATGACCTCACACTTGCCAGGAAGGCACTGTGCCACTGAGCTATATCCCCAGCCTAAATCTACATTTTTTTTTAATAGCAGGAATCAAACTCAGGACCTTGCTCTTGCCAGGCAGGCAGTTGTACCCCTTAGCAATATCCTTGGTCTGAAACACTAGTATTTTCAGAACACAGTTCTGGTAACTGAGACCACATAAAGTAAAACTAAGTAAAAGGAGAAATTGCTATGGAAATCAACAAACACCACAGTGTTAAACTTTACCAGCACATCTCAGCCAGAACCCGGTGACTGTTCAGGCAGACGTTATACCATTTTTGTTGCTCCTGACACATTCAGCCAAATGCCATTTGTAGAGTGTTGGGTGTGTTATATGAAATCTCTTGCGCCAGGCAGAGTTAGCACTTAGATCTACTTGATGGGCTGAGACAAACAGTACCACTGACAGACTCCTTATTTGTCATTGGAATTGTAATACAGTTATCATTGGAACCATGGGATTGATTCTGAATGAACCAGGACTCAGACCCACATGGAGAAATGCATTATGAGCCACATGTCAAGAAATGGGGAAGGAGATAGGGATTAGGCAAAGGCTACACAGAAGTTTAGTGTTCAAGTCAGTTAGTTTACTGCACTGGAGTAAATCCTAGGCTGAAGTAAGAACTCTAGACTGGAATCTTCTGCTGCCATCTAGAGATAACTAATGGAAACACAGAGTCCAAAACTCCCTTATGGAAGGCCAGGCTCTAAAACCCCCTAAGGTCAAGCCTGTCTGTTTGAGACATTTGTGGTAAGAGATTTTAGAAGCTCAAACCCAAACTAAGCATGGTGGCACACACATATAATCTCACTACTCTGGAAGCTGAGGCAGGAGGATTCCTGTGAGTTCAAAGTCATTTCGGGTTATACAGTGAGTTCAACACCAGCCTGAACTACATAGTGAGACCCTGTCACAAACAAACAAACAAAACAACAAGTGAAAGAAAATGAGCCTATGGAGTTATCCAGATTTTGTTCTTATACATCTACCCCTAGGCCTTGAGGGCTTATTAAATATATGTTCCACCATTAGTACAGATTTGTACTCATTAGCATTTCTTGGTAGCATCAGAGTTTCTGTGCTGTTGTCTGGGATTCTCTGGGATTAGAGAATCTATCTGTGTAGCTGGGACAGATATTTTAACCAATCATTAAGAGTCAGTGCCTAGAACAATTTGGAAGGCTGTTTATCTATCTATATTCATAGGAAATGATAGAAATATTCAGTAAACAGTCCTCTTCAGACATTCACTCACTTAACACTGCTCTATCAGCCAAAATTCACTTTAGGATATATAATTAGCAGGAAATACATATTTGAATATTTATTGGAAGGAATTGGATTACACTGTCGGAGGATCTGGCAAGCCAATTCTGAAATCCAAACGTCAGACTGTGAGGAAAGGCAGGCTGAGACTCCAACACATTAGTTTAAGCTGCTATTCACAGGCAGAATTTCTTGTTCTGGAAAGAAATCCTTTTCTTTCAACTGAGTGAATTAATTAGGCCTACACAGGTTACTTTGGATAATCTTTCTTATGCAAAGTTAACTAACTATGGACTTTAATTCTATCTACAAAATACCTTCATCGTAATAACTAAGTTCATGTTTGAATAACTGAGAACTGTTGTGGACAGGTTGATGTATAAAACCTACCCTCAACCTTTGCTAGATACCTATTACATAATGAATTACACCAAAACTTAGTGTTTTTAAGCAGTGTTTATTACTATACAGTAGGTGTGGGTCAGGAATCTAAGCACATCTTAGGTGTGTCCTTTAACTAAGTCTCTCATAATACTGTGGTCATTTTAAGGTTGACTAGAAAAAATCTGCTTCTTAGTTCATTTCATGTTACTGGCAAGGCATAGTCTTTCATGAGTTGTTCAGCTAAGGCTTCAGTTCCTTGTGAACTCCTGGCTGGAGGCCCTTTTGTTTCTATCCTCCACAGAGCATCTCAGAGTATGGCAGCTTACTTCAACAAAGTGAGCAAAGAGAGTGCCTACAAGTCAATCTTTTGCAACCTAATAATGAAGATGATGTATCTTCACTTATGTTCTATTCTATTTGTTAGGAGCAACTCCATAGATTCAGTTCAGGGGGAGAGGAATCCCCAGGGGTTCAATGTCAGAAGCTGCTTACCATAATCTCAACCTAATCTATTATATTCTATCATCTCCTCTTGAGGATGATCCAATTAAATTGTCCTTTTCCACAAATGATGATTTCTGTAGTGACCTCTTGGGATATAGAAAAGTAGGCAGACTATCTTTGGAACCAAAGTCAGCATCTAATTTTGTAAACTGGTGTTTTTGATTTGATTAATGTGATCTGTCCTTTGCTGAGATTACATGAAATATATATTCATTTACTGAAGTAAAACTATATACTATATGAAAACTCACCTACAGACTGTTAGAGTAAGTACACCTGCACAAGTACATCCTTTCTCTGTTCCCCCACATTCTCCAACTCTTGAGTCCTTGATGCTTGAAAACTCAGCTAAACCAGAAATCAGCATGGTTTTGTGCATTTTGTAAATAGCTGACGACAGCCAGACCAATTAACCCTGGAGAATTTTTATTGGAGAAGCTAGTAGAATTTTTCAACTGAAGCCCTAGTCTTTTAAGAATGATTTCCTGGGTCTGAAAATGGCGGCGAGCTAGGGGATCGAGCGAAAAGTCTCTCCAGAGAATTCAAACTCAAAGCTAAAAAAAAAGACAGCATGGAGAGGACCAGACAAATCGATAGCGATTCTTATTAACCAAGACAGTACAGCTGGAGGATTTAAAGTCGTGCTGAGATCGGAGGCTGCAAATCCCGCGCCCTTAAATCAACGAACAGACTCGTGGACCCAGCACGAAAAGCTGAGTTGCTTTTGGGGACTGCGGGAAACTGAGACCCAGATCGAGACTCCAGGTGGCAGCCAGTTCTGCACCGCTGCACCAGAGCGGATGTACAGAGCTCTGGCGTTTCGAATCTAAACGGTGCACAGAAATCTGACCGGTCAGCGCTGAGCCGCGAGGGGGGGAAAAGTGGACGGCTTGGTGTGCGGCGGTCCCGGAGCGGGGACTTGCACCGGACTCTGGTGAGTACAGAAAACCCCGCGGCTGCTGGGTTTGGCCAGAGAACAGCTGGCCCGCCACCACGGGGAAATCAATAACACAGAGTCTGATGCAGACATATTAGCCTGGCGGCAGAAACCGCAGCTTGGTGACATCACCAGGTCCCCCTGTAGGGAGGGCTGGTGGAAGACATCTTAAGTCCTGGCAGAGTCTGATTGCTTGCTGGCTTCAGCTCTGCACGGAGAACTTAGTGGGAGCCATCTTGGTTTTGGGCAGATCTGCTTTTCTGGTGCTCCTATCACAGAGAGGTTTGGAAGAGAACGGCTGGGACCTGGGCAGAATCCTGTGCCATTACTCAGCTGCTTCTGACTCAGGGAGAACTGGCAGGAGCTACTGGGGCTAGACCAGGCCTCTGCTTGGGGCCCAATGGGCGGATGCAGAATGGTCACAACTCAGTGACAACCAGAAAGTACAGCCTAATTTATGAACTAACTGACACAGAGGCTAGAGACTAGACTGTACCGCCCCTGCATCCCAGCCTACCCCAGATAACAGCAAATTGGGGAGGACAGCAAAAACTCAAGCCAGCACGCTTCTGAAAGGCCCTAAGCAATTCGGAGAGGGCCATAGAACTCCAGGACAGTCTGAAAGAAACCAGAAACATGACAAGAGATAAAAATAAAAAAAAATCTCCAGCTGTTCAACAGGAGAAATTAAACCCAAGAGAACTAAACACTGAAGAGAACAAACACAGTAACCATCCATTGCTCGACACAGCATCAGCCGAAATTAAAAAGTACTTACATGATCTCATAGAGGAATTTAAAGATGTACTCCTGATACAAGTGAGGCAAGATATAAAGAGATTAATTAAAGAAATGACAAGCCCCGCCCAAGAGAACACAGATGGAAGAACTGAGGAAATCAGAAAAGAAAGAGAAGCATCTGAAGAAGAATTTAAGCATAACTTAGAATACATGAAACAGATCCAAAGAGAATATCAGGAAACTAAAAACTCCATTGAATATTGGCAAAATGCCTTGACAGAAACTAAAGACAACCTTCTGAAACTTGAAGAGAGATTTAGGGCTTATGAACGTGAAAGAAAAAGCCTCTTAAAAATAACAAGGAATCAGAAAGAAGCAATTCTAAAACTGGAAGATGATAAAAAGATACATAACCTAAGAATAAAGAATGTGAGTGAGGAAGCAGGAACATCCAAAAATGAAATACAAAAAATATTCACAGAGATATTAAAGCAAAATTTCCCACGTATAGCAAAAAGAAATGATATCCAGATAAAAGAAGCATACAGAACGCCAGCTACCTACAACCAAAACAGATCTACGCCTAGGCATATAATAATCGAGATCCCAGAAATCCACCAAAAAAACAGAATATTAAAAGCAGCCAGAGAAAAGATGCAGGTTACCTATAACGGGAAATCTATCAAAATAACAGCAGACTTATCAACACAAACTCTTAAGTCAAGAAGGGAGTGGGGAGAAATATTCCAAGTCCTGAAGGAAAAAAATATGCAACCTAAGTTCATATATCCGTCAAAACTCTCTCTAAAAATTAATGAAGAAATAAGATACTTTCAAGACAAGGAGGAACTGTGGGAGTTCGTGGCCACCAATCCAACCCTACAGAGAGCGCTGAAGGACAGTACAGAGAAAGAGAGGAAGAGATATCAGGATTACAGCTACAGTGGCAGAGAGGCCTCAGTGAACGGGGCAGACCATGGAATGAGGGAATAAGGTGGACAAATTATAGCAGAAAAGTGGAGTAGCAGACATAAGGCAGAGACGGTAAGCTAGTCTTTAGTAGAGACAGCTCTGAAACTATATTTAAAAAAAAAAAGCAGAGGTCATTGCTAATGGTGTATAACGATTTAAAAGACACAGTAGTCCTAGTGCCATATTTAGATTGAATTAAATTTGTTCTGGTCTGTCCACTCATATCAGATTTGAGGACACAGACCTCTAGAACCAAAAATAGCAGGTTATACCATGGTAACTATCCTTACTTTCCTATTGACTTAGGCTGAAATCCTGTATTACTTACATTGTCTTACTATGACTGATCTTAATTGTATCTGAATCATAAGACTATTGGTTGGCCTTGACTGATCCTATTTGAAATCAGTATGCGTGTTAGAATCAACCCTAAAAGTAGAGGAAACTACTCTGAGCATGACAAGATGTAAAGGATATCCATACTGGTATGAATCAGTAACAGCTCTCAAATACTATAATGCAGTCAAAGATAAGTTTTTATAAAAATAGGTGATAGTATATTTAACTATAATAAGCCAGTGTTGTCGACAAATCTATTGAAAATAACAAGAGAAAACATAGTAGCTACGGAAGATCATTTATATTATAGTTTTATAAGTCTTATCCATTGCATGTTTATCTAGGAAATTGTTTCGCTGTCTTGTTATGACTTGGTTTTCCCTATAATACAGAGAGGATAGGAACAAATACTCTGAGGAAGAGACCTGAAAAACCCGAGGCTTATTTTGTAGCATTATAATATAAATTCTAGCAATCTATTGCTTGCTGATTAAAATGACTCTGGACTGGTTTCTTCAGCTCAACTTCAGCATATGCAGAGATGGGGACGGCTATCACAAAGAGAATGAGAGATGCGATGGTAGTTGGTAATGTCTTCCCTAATTTGGAACTTGAGGACCTAAAAAGACTCCATCGTCCTGTAATGATTTGATCAGTTCTATAATATGCAATAAGTATAGAAAGTGGGTGAAGTTAGGGACAACTATTTGTAAGAAGCTAGAGACAGTTAGATAAGGTAGATCTCCAGTGGACTTGCTTTGAAATCTGTATTTCTTTAAATTGTTTTTTTTTTAAATGTTCTGTTCTGTTTTGATATGGTTAACCTTATCCTCTTAGAGATGTAAAACAAATAGGTGGGACTGATAATCATATTACGGAGCTTTTGTTCGGCCATAGAGCAGAATGGTTTGTAGGGTCACTTTTTTGAATGTCATTCTAAATACTTTAATTCTATAACCTGAACAGCCATTTCGAAGATGACAATTTGTAACTTATCAACTGGCAATTTCTTACCTTTTGTTTGTCTGTAATTTAGTATTATTTCTACCCTTTTTTTTTTTAATCTCCATGTATTTTTTTTTCGTTTCCTTTTCTTTAAAAAAAAAAAAAAAAGAATGATTTCCTTACTATGGTGGATTTGTTTACAGGCCCATTATGTGTAATGGAGACAGTGGTCATATGGTAAGAGCCTCATGGGATTTGTTAGTCTCCAGATGTATTCTTTTTTTTTTTTTTTTTGGTCTTTTTCGTTTTTTATCGGTACCAGGGATCGAACTCATGACTGCCTGTTTGCAAAGCAGGCGCTTATGCTGCTGAGCTAAATCCCCAGCCCCTCTAGATGTATTCTTTAGACGTACTTACTCATGTGCATATATGTGTCTAACAAGTTTGAGTTCACAAGTTTCACTTATTGCATTTATTCCTATAGATAGAGACCAAATATTGGTTTATCTTTAGTAATCCAATTTGAGATATTCCAGGAATCTTACCATATAGTCAGGGCATTAGTGTTGTCATATGAATCTATGTCAAGGTATAGTTAGTCAGTTTCAAGGTGTTGTATTTCCTGCCAGACAGAAAACAAGTTTATCTTCACAATGAGTGAACACAGCATTCCTTTACATTTATCCAACCTCGGAGCAGGCTGCTTTATAACTGAACTGTGTTATCTTTTCAGGTTTTAAGGAAGGTATTCTAGGTATTATAGGTATTTCAGGTATTATAAGGAAGGTCCTCATTGAGCCGATAATTTGGATAAAATAGATAAGGTTTCTGTAGTGTCTACTGCAGAGGTTCTCAGACTTTTTCAGTTCATGATACCCTTGGGGTCATATTTTTCACTCTCCCTTGGCTAAAAAAAAATGCCTAACATTTATTAAAGTCAAATAATCTTAGTGTATATATATATATATATATATATATATATATATACATATATAGTATTATATAAATACTCTTTAATGCATATACTGTATCATAATCTTTATATGTGTAATTTTTGACACTAAGGTCTTAGTTCCTTGTCTCCTAACATCCTAGGAACTGAAAAAATAATGCATATGCTTTTACTTTGAGTTGTTATTTCATGCTTACACACATAATACTTGCTAATGGGATATATGTGCACATTGCACACTGCACAGCTTCTTAGACCTTGGAGTCACTACCAGTCACTTAAGACACTACCTCATTTCCTGTTTCACTTTGATCTTCACATATAAGCATTTTGCTTTTCATCAAAACAGTTGTTTAGACCCAGCTTTGCAAATATGCTATCAAACAGAATATAACATAATATAACATGTAACTTTGAAATTGTCCTCTATATCCAGCTAATAGTTTGCACAATGCCCTGACAGATAACAGATATGAACATGTTTATCTTTAAAATTGAAAATATTTCTTGGTGACTTTACTACAGCATTCAGGAGTGTAAGTAATATTTGAAAACTAGGTATGATAGCTATGCAGCCATCTGTGAAAGTGGCTAAGTTTTTAGATGCCAGGTTTAGTCTTTTATTAATTTCCATATTACAATAGCACTCTTAGGAATGTGTCCTACCTAATGGGACTTTAGTTCAGAGAGAACCCATCACAGTAATACATTTGTTTGGTGAATTGTGACATTCCTTTCAATGAGACAGTCTATCTCAGGCCCAGTAACAGGGTGATAATAGCAGCTTTGCAAAGGGAGGAAGTGTTTATGCCCAAAACCCCACTGATTGACAAATACTGGTGTGTTTTTGTTGCCAAAGATGTTAATTATGAATTTGGTTATGCATATTTGTAACTTTTGAGGATCTAAAAGAGATAGGGAGGACAGCTGTATTATTATCTGAACAGCTTCTAAAGCTTATTGTACAGTTTCCTACTAAACTATTGGCTTTTTTTTCTTTTTTGGTACTGGGGATTGAACTTACAACCTTGAGCTTTCCAGGTAGGTGCTTGTGCTACTGAGTTAACTTCCCCCCAGCCCTGGCCATTTTAAACATCTAGTATTTAACAAGTTTGAGGTTTTCTTCTGGTAGGGAAATAGGGATTAAGTTCAAAACCTAGTCCTCTCTCTCTGTTCATCCAATCTTCATAATTTAAAAGCAGTTTTTAAAACAGCTTTACTTAAAAAAAAAAAAACCAACTCTACTGAGGTATAGTTGACATGTAATAAACTAATTGAAATAAAATTTTGATAAATTTTAACCTATGTAACACAATGAAGTTATCACCAGTCATAACACATGAGTATTTCATATCCACTTCTTAAAGTTTTCTCATGTCCTTTTGAAATTTTTTCCTCCTGTCTTTTCTTAACCATATCCCTAGGCATCTAGTGATGTATATTCTGTCCATAAAAATTTGTTGTTACTGTCTGGAGTTTCATTTGAATTGTATAATATTCTTTACTGTCTGGTTGGTTTCACTCAGCATAATTGAAATTGATCCATGCTACTGCATGTGTTAATAATTCATTCCTTTCTATTGTTGAGTAGGGGGTATGCCCTAGTTAGTCTGTTGACCTGCTGATGAACAGTTGAGTTTTTGCCAGTTTTTGCCTGATACAAATTAAACTTCTATGGATTTTATTTACAAGTGTTTGTATTGATACATATTTTCATTTTACTTGGGTAAATACCTAGGAGTACATTGATTGGATGATATAGTGGATGTTTGTATTGCTTTGAAGGAAACTGTTTTTCCAAATTGTATAGTTTTGCATTTTCACCAGGAGTATATGAATTCCAGTTTCATTACATTCTTACCAACACATATTATGTAATGTCTCTTTCATTTTAACAGTTCCAATATGGTAAATATGTAGTGGTGTCTTATTGTGGCTTTAATTTGCATGTTCATAATGAGTAATACTGATGAATATCTTTTCATGCACCTATTTGCCATTTAGATACTGTATATGTAATGAAACACCTGTTCAAATATTTTGCACATTTTTATGAAGTGACCTTCTTGAGAGTTCTTTTCTTTTAGTTTTTTTTTACTGGTACATTTTAGGTATACAAAATGATCACATTCATTATAGGGAACTTGTATCTATACATGATATATATTGATTATGCTTTTTTTTTTCATTCCTGTTCCCTCCCTTCAGACTTCATTGCCCTCCCAATTCACAAAGTTTTGTTTTCATTGTTCTTTTTTTTTTTTTTCGTTTTTATCAGTACCAGGGATCAAACCCAGGACTACCTGCTTGCAAGGCAGATGCTTACGCCGCTGAGCTAAATCCCCAGCCCCCATTGTTCTTTTTTTGTAAAGAAAAAAAATTATGTGAGTGTACCCTTAGGTTTTTCATTTGTTTGTTTGTTTATTTGTTTGTTTTGAGACAAGGTTTCACTATGTGTAGTGCAGACTAGCCTTAAACTTGCTTATGTAGCCCACGCTGGCCTCAAACTCACAGCAATCCTCCAGCTTCAGCCTCCCAAGTGTTGGGACTTCAGTCATGCACTACCATGCCTAGCTTCCTGAAAGTTCTTTATGCATTCACAATACTAGGTTTTTTTTTGAACAAATGATTTGTAAGTATTTTCTCCCAACTTGTAGGTAGTCTTTTGACTCTTTTTACAGTGTCTTTTGAAGAATATGTTTTAAATGTTATCAGCATAATTTATCACTTTATTCATTCATGTAACTTTCCATTGAAATAGATAAGAAATTTTTGTTAAACCCAAAGTAACAAAAATTTCTTCCAGAAATTTTAGTTTTAGCTTTATATTTTGAGTCTTTGTAAATTTTTTAAATTTTTTTTATTTTAAAGAGATTAAGACAAAAGAAGACAGAACAAAGCAGATCAGAACAGAACAATGTAAGCAACAGCATTTTACAAGACAACCCAGTAATTAACAGTAACTACTATAATGTCTCTTTCTTTGAAATAGTTGAGCATAACTTCATATACAGTAGTATCAAACATAACAAAATAGTATAAAACCATTCCAGAGAATGAAAGTATTACAGGGCATTCAGAACCAATTAACAGAGAATGAACAATGGCTACTATATATTCTATTCCATAGAAAATTTGTTTATACTATCACACATAATAAAACCCAATAAGATACAATATGATAGAACCAATTTTAAACAGAAGAACAAAAGCATGGTAGGACTTCAGAGTAAGATGATATTAAATCAGCAGTGACTATTATAATGTCTCGTTTTCTTCAAAATAGCTGTGTAAATTTTTATATTATACCACATATGGCATTTTTTAATATTAAAAGGACTATTCTTTTTTCCATTGAACTACATTTTTACTCTTGTCAAAAAGTAGTTGCCAGTGTAGATGTGGTTCTATTTCTAAACTTTGTATTACATTGATTTGTGTGTCTTCGTGCAAGTATCCCAAATTAAAAACCATAGCTTTATAATAAACCTGAAAAACAGGTAGCACTTGTCCTATAACTGTTCTTTTATTACGAAGTTATTGTGGTTTATTTTGTTTGTTGCTTGGTTGATTAGTTGGTCAGTCTGACATCTCCTCCCCCCGCCCCCTTACTAGGGTTTGAGCTGGGCCTAGCTACATCCTCAGTCCTTTTTTATTTTGAGACAGCATCTCCATATGTTGCCAATGGTGGTCTCAAACACTATCCTCCTGCTTTTGTCTTCCAGAATGGTGGGGTTACAGGCATGTGCCACTATTCCAGGTCCACAAAGTTTTGATGACTATAAATTATGTTTCTGTATGAATTTTAGAACCATCTTGTCAGTGTCTATAGTTTCTGCTCAGAGTTTGGTTAAGTTTGTCTTGAATCTATAGATCAATTTACCATAAGCACATTTTAGCAATAGCTACTTTTCTAACTCAAAAACAAAGTATTAAATTAGACTTGGTAGCACATACCTATAATCCTAGCATTTAGGAGCTGATGCAGGAGGATCACTGCAAGTTCAAGGCCAGCCTGGACTACAGCAAGACTGTCTCAAGACAGACATATAGATAGATAGATAAATAGATAATTTTTTTCCTTTTTCTTTTGGCTGGGCAGGAGTGGATGGTAGGGGATAGAGATTAAACCCATGGTTTCATGAATGCTAAGCATAAGCTATGTCATTAAGCTACAGTTTTGGCCTCAACCATTTTTTTTTCTTTTTTGGTAACGTGTCTGTGCATGCATGCATGCAAGCATATATGTGTAATGCTGGAGACTGAGCCCAAGGTCTTGGCAGTGAGCTACATCCACTTTTTTTTTCTTTTTCTTTTCATTTCTTGTTTTTTTTTTTTTTTTTTTTTTTTGAAAAAGGGTCTTGGTAAAGTACTATACTTTATAAATCTTGCCTCACTGTTTTGATTTTTTTTTTTTCACTTTCATTGTTTCTGATGAAAGACATCTGTTTTGGTTACTTTTCTCTGGTTGTTAGGACAAAATACCAGACACCCAAAGTTAAGGAAGGAAAAGTTCATTTAGCTTACAGTTTTTGGTGGTTTCAGTCCATAATCAGCTGGCTCCAAGGCAGGGTGACGTGGCACTGAGGCAACGCTTAAAGGAAGCAGCCAAAGCAAAATGCGGTGGGAGGGGACTTCTTTTATATTGTACACAAGCCACCCCTCTCCAGGGCAGGTGTAACACTAACAAAATATCTGTGCTCTCCTCTTGCACAGGATGAGAATATTTATAAAATAAGGATCCTGGCTTCCTGTTGTGAGGCTCTCAGTAAAACTTCTAAACTCCTCAAGCTGATACAATGTATCAACCATAACAACATGTTATAACTTTGTTCCTCTTTATCTAATCTGTGTGTTTCTGCTTCTCAAACCTCTGCTGTTAAGACCTCTTTACCACAGATAGTTTATTATTTGGAGCAATTTGATTATGATATGTCTCAGTGTCGTTTTCTTAGTATTTGTGCTTAGAGTTCACTGAACTTTATGGATGGGGGTGGGGGGTTGGTTTTCATCAAATTTAGAAAGTTTGGCTATTGTTTCTTCATCCTTTTTTTTCACTCCTCCTTAATTCCTTCCCTTCTAAGGGCCAAGCGCTTGTATCAATAGATTCATTCCATTCTATTGTAGAATAGGAGATATGCCACAATTTGTCTATATACCTGCTACTGAACACTTAGGTTGTTGGCACTTTTTGCAACTCATTCCTCTACTGTAGTCCCAACACGTTCTCCCCCTTCTTTAGGGATTCAATTTATATATATATATATATATATATATATATATATATATATATATAAAGTGACTTTGAGAGTGTTCCACAACTGGTTATTCTTCTTTTTGTTTTTAGAAGGGTTTTTGTTGTTGTTGTTGTTTCATTTTAGATGCTTTCTTTTGTAAGAGTTCTGTTGCTTCTGGAATAAATCACAAATGTAGTGGCATAAGACAATGAAGACTTACTATTTTACAGTTTTACATTATAGTGATCCACTTGAATCTCACTGAAGTAAAATTAAACTGCTAGTAGGCTGCATTCTTTGATGGAGTTTTTATTTAAAAACTCTTATTTCTCTGGGCTGGGGATTTAGTTCAGCAGCAAAAGCGCCTGCCTGTCAAACGTGGTCATGAGTTCAATTCCCCATACCAAAAAATCTATTTCTCAGCCTTTCCCAGTGTCTAGAGATTATCTGAATTCCTGTAGCCTTCCTCATCTGCAAAGTCAGAAAAAGCTATGTTGAATCTTCTGTTCATAATCACCTCTTTGGCCCTCTCTTCTGCCTTCTCTTTCAAGCATTATGTAATTAGATTGAGCTCACCTGGATCATCCAGGATAATTACCCCACCTGAAGGTCAACTAACAGCAAGATATTTGAGTTTCAATCTTAATTCTCTTTTGCCATGTAAAGTACTATATTCACTGATTCTGGGGCTGGGGATTTAGTTCAGCGGCATAAGCATCTGCCTTGCAAGCAGGCAGTTGTGAGTTCGATCCCTGATACCGATAAAAAGGAAAAAAGACAAAAAAAAAAAAAAAAGTACTATATTCACTGATTCTAAGGATTAGGCTGTGGACCTCTTTGGAAAGGTGAAGTCCTGTACCATACTGTGTCTCCAAGTTTGCAAATCATTTTTGTGCAGTATCTAGTTTGTCAAGAAATCCCTCTAGTGTACTTTTCATCTCAATATTTTTATGTCTAGAAGTTCAATTTAGATCTCATTTTTTTAATCTTTCATTATTTTACCGAACACTTGTTGGTAGCACTAATATTTAGTGAGCTTAATGCTAAGTACATGCTTTGTCATTAAACTACAGCTTTAGCCCCACCGTGATATTTGGATTTTCAGCCTTTAAAAGGTAATTTGCTTTAGATGAGGTCAGGAAGGCATTTGTAATGACTATTTTAATGTACTTTTCTGATAATTCTAACATTTTGTCAGTTTTGGATAAATTTCAGTAGATTGAGTGCCTTTTTTGCATACTCAGTATAAGTTTGAATACCAGATATTCTAAATTTTACCCTGTGTGCTAGATAATTTTATATTTCTAAAACATTTTTGAGCTTTGTTGCATCTTTTAGGACATGCTTTTCAGATTTTTAGGGAGAATTAAAGTCAAGTTAATCTGGGAGTAATTCCTCACTGTTGAGAGGAATTCTAATATTCTACCCAGTGCCTATGAATTATAAAGTTTTCTAGTATGGCTGGTGGGAATAGGCTCTGTCATCTCCCTCAATCTGCCTCCCACCTCAGGATGCTAGAGATCAAACTCCTCAGAGCTACACGTGCTAGGCAAGTACTTTGCTACTGAGCCACATCCCCAGTGCCCCTAGATGCTAGGTTATTCTTGAAACACTGTGTTCTTTTTCTAGCAAGTCATTTTCTCACACATAAAAGCAGCTCAGTATTGTCCTGCTTTTTTTTTTTTTTTTTTTTTTTTGTGCTGGGGAATAGAATTCATGACCTTGTGCTTGCCAAAAAAACACTTGTACCACTAAGCTAAATCCCCAGCCCTATACTGAATTTTATAATCTATGGAGTTCTTTATGCCACTCCCATGTCTCCATACTTTGTAACAATCAAGTTATCCTGGTATTTTCTTTTTGGAAAAAATTTAAACTGCTTAGTGATTATATACCATTTGACTTTTCTGTTTATTATGGAATTATTTTTAGTAAGTTTTGCCTAGGAATTTGTCCATTGGTCCGTATTTTAAATTTATTAGAATAAAGCTGATCATAGTATTCTTTTTATGGTTCAGTCCATGGTTTTGTTTTCTTTTGCATTATTTGTATATTTGTGCCTTATAATTATTTCTGTACAAATTTCTCAACCATTTTTAATGCTGCTACCTTTCTCTTTTCTTTCTTTCTGATGGTACAGGGAGTTGAACCTAGAGCCTTCACACTGAACTTTAGCCCTTTTAAAATTTTGAGACAGGCTAACTGATAGAGTTATTTCCAAAAGATGAAAAATATTAACAAAAGATGAGAAATATAAAATAAAAAGCGGCCTTTATTCTGAGAACACGGAGAGAGATGACCGGCACCCCACCGCTGGCGTCCGGCGATCTCTCCGGCGGATACGTGGCGTGGGGGCCTGTAAATAGCCTCGGTTTGGGGTGGAACCTAAGGCGGGCATTAGGGATACACAGGTAGCCCATTGGTCCTAGGTTTGGCGCCATATGTAAATTCCCAGGGGCGGGAAGATGGCGTCACAGGTAACTTCCTAGGGGCAGGGCAAGATGGGGCTTCCTGCTTCCGGTTGTGGCTTTCCTGGCTACAGTGTCCTGTCTGGGCCAAAACCTTTCACTAACCTTGAACTTGTTATCCTGCCATAGCCTCCCAGTTGCTAGGATTATGGACACACATGCCACCCTGCCCAGTTTAGCCACTGCTTCCATAGAAACTCAAAATAGTTTGATTACTTTCCTGTTCTGAAATACTACTGAGAAATTTAAGCCAGAGTCGACTAGGGGAGAAATGCAGTCTTCACAAAATTGATCTGTGTTACATGTTAAGGGTACACATCCTTTACTATTTGCACAAAACTTGTACATAAAAATCACTTAGAGTGCTTGTTATACAGATTATAAGGCATCCCCTCCTGTGTCAGTAGTTTCTGTGTCAGTAGTTCTGTGTCAGTAGTCCTGGCCAGAGTCCTAGAATTTGCCATTTTAATAAGCATCAGATGGCTCTAAAATACGTGACTGAAAAACTATATTTTGAGAAACATATTTTAACTTGTGCTAAAAACCAAAGACATATACTTTTAAGAGCTTTTACTTTCTAGTCCCCAGGCTGCATCTTTTTACTGTCTAGTATCTTCTCATCTACAAAGCCTATCACCTTCATCTCATCCTCAGTTAAGCTCTCTGGATGTCCCCAGGCTGCATCTTTTTACTATCTAGTACCTTCTCATCTACAAAGCCTATCACCTTCATCTCATCCTCAATTAAGCTCTCTGGATGACCCTTTACCCACTCATCTGCAGCTGAGACAGCATTGTATAATAGTTTACAGAATTGTTTTAAAAATATTTCTAGCCAAATCCCTGCATTTAACTGTAGGGCACTAACCAGATTTAATTAAACCTATTATTTCTGGGCCAGTAGAAACTGGACCAAGTTACTTGTATTATTGCCTCAAATTCTACAAGTGGAGTAGAATGTAAGAGCAGATTGTAGAAGAGCATCTTTCATAGTGGAGCCAAGGTCTCTCATGGATTTATCTTAGCAAAAGACTCACCCTCAGGTAGGTGAACTTCTAGATTAGATCAGTGAGCTAACCAGATGTGAAGAAGTGATCTTAAGGCAGTTAGACCTTCACCAAACACTTCAGGTCTCCATAGGTTAGTCTGGCCATCTATATACTTTCTCACCTTCTTATTTTATTGCTTTTGGGCAAGAGGGCAAATTTCCCTTTCTGTCAAGTCAAAAGGGAAATAGCTATAGCACTAGCAACTTTTTTCTAGAGCAACACCAAAATGTCTACAGTCTTACAAAAGTACTAGTAAATGTCCTATTCCCATTCTCCAAAAATTGTGGATTTTCCCACATACAGGTGAATTTTCTGATGCTTATCAACTGTTCCTCTATATGAATGTGAAGGATGTTTGTTTATATATTAAAGGATCTTGAAAACATGATTGAGATTTTCTCCAAGGGAAAGTAATTGTTAGAGTATAACCATGGGTTTGACTGATAATGTTTATTATCTAAAGGGAGGAGTTAACGGCACAGGTAACTGACCTCCTTTTTGTAGTCTGACTTTAGAACAGAATAGTAGTGCTAGCTCTCTATGAGTCCTCAAGGATTGTTAGAAGAGATCTAGTAGAAGATACAGATAAGGAAATTAAAGTCCAGAAAAGTTAAATTTTTTTTCAAAGGTCATATAGCTGTTTGGTGGCTATTCTATGAAAACAAAAATATTAAATTCTGCAGTTTACATGTGACTAAATTATGGGCCTGATAGATTAGAAGGTGACAAATTAGTTATCAATAGGTAAAGATTAACTGAAATCTTTACTACAATCATATCTAACTTACAAACTTTTTATTTTTGTATTTCAGGACTAAAGAGTGAAAATTGTGCTGAGAACCTAGGTAAGATATACTTTAAAGTATTATCTCTGCAGTGGAAATTTTTCAGTGTTATTTCTTATAATTATGGGTCAGAGCCACTTCACTCAAATCTTTATTAGTAAACATTTAAAAGTAGACTAAAGATCCAGGCTTAGTTGTGCATGCCTTTAGTCCCAGAATTCAGGAGACAGGCAGGATAATATCTGAATGAACAGCCAATCTAGACTACATAGTGAGTTCAGGCCTAACTTAGACTACATAGTATACTGGCAGCCATTGTTTTCTCAGTGGTCTGTAGTTCACTGTGTAGTCTAGAACGGCCTTGAACTGGAAGCAGTCCTCTTGCTTCAGCCTCTGAAATGGTGGGATCACAGGTATGTACCACCACACTCAGCTTGACTGATGCATGTTCTCAGTGGGTCTTTTTGAAGATTTATTTACTAAAAGATTTGAAATCATATGTCTGTTTCTACTATCTTTGTATGGCTAGCTTTTCTGTGACTGCTTTATGTAATTAATATGCAGCCATCCAGGTGTGGTAGCACAAACCTGTAATCCCAGCACTCTGAAAGATTGAAACAGGAGTATCACAAGTTAGAGGCAGCCTGAGCAAATTACCAATTTACCGAGACCCTGTCTTGAAATAAAAAAAAAAAAAAAAGCTGATTAGCTGCCGCGCCTGGCCATAGGTCTGCAGAGGAGGAGCTGGGCAGATCTGGGGTGCCCTCACCGGCCTCTCTGCGTGTCTGGAGGACTCTGGATATCTGCGCCCAGACTGCTGGAGTTCCCCCAGGCTTCCAGGTGCAGTGAAGGAGAGAGGTGGGTTTGAGGCTTCCACATCAGCCTCCCCATTCCGGCTTCACTTGGAGACCTGCTGAGCTCCCGATAGGTGGGCTGGCCCACACTACCAGCCTAGCCCAGCCTGTTTAGCTGCCGCGCCTGGCCATAGGTCTGTAGAGGAGGAGCTGGGCAGATCTGGGGTGCCCTCACCGGCCTCTCTGCGTGTCTGGAGGACTCTGGATATCTGCGCCCAGACTGCTGGAGTTCCCCCAGGCTTCCAGGTGCAGTGAAGGAGAGAGGTGGGTTTGAGGCTTCCACATCAGCCTCCCCATTCCGGTTACACTTGGAGAATTGCTGAGCTACCGACGGGTGGGCGGGCCCACGCTATCAGCCTAGCCCAGCCTGTTTAGCTGCCGCGCCTGGCCATTGGACTGCAGAGGAGGAGCTGGGCAGATTTGGGGTGCCTGCATTGGCCTCTCCATGTGTCTGGAGGACTGTGGATATCTCTGCAACCAGGGAGGGTCCACAGGTTCCTGAAGCGCTGCGGCCTGTGGTGAGTACCCTAACCCGGCTGCGATTGAAGAACTGTGGAGCTTCCAAGGGGCAGGTGGGCGCACAGTGTCCCTGAGGCCCAGCTTGTCTGGAACTGCGGAGTTCTGAGCAGGCAGAGGAGGGCCACTGGTTCTGTAGGCCCAATGGCTTGGGGTAGCGCGGCGCCAGAGTCTCAGTAGCTCCAAACATAGAAGGGGATTTTCAACAGATCCTGAGGAAGCTTTCAAATAACACTTGAAACACAGAAATATAGAAAAATGACAAAACGAAAGACCAAATTACAACCTCAAACCTCCATCCCATCTCAAGAAACCCTAGGAGCGATGTATATAGAAGAAAATATATCCCATCCACCTCATATATCGGACACAATAGCCACTGAAATTGACAAGCAACTCCAGGAAGCTTTAAAGAAATTCAAACTTGAAATAATCTCCCAGATAAAAGAAGAAATGATAAAAGAAATGAAAGAGATTCTAAATATATCTAAAGAAAACACAGATAAAAAATTGGAGGAACTAAACAAAAAGATAGAATCCCTAGACGAGCAATATAAGAAACAAACAGAATACATAATGCAGATGCACAGAGATATACAGGAAATAAAAAACTCCACTGAAAGTTGTAAAAACCGCCTTAATGAAAGTGAAGATAGAATTTCAGACCTTGAAGACAGGATTGCAGCTAGTGAACAGGAAAGGAAAGATCTTTTGAAAATAACAAGGAATCAGGAAACAACAATTCAACAACTGCAAGACGATGCAAAGAAGAATAACATAAGAATGATAGGGATTAATGAAAGAGAGGGAGACAACATGAAGGATGTCAGGAGGATATTTAGAGAAGTAATAGCTGAAAATTTCCCAAGCATGAGATCAGAAACTGACATCAGGATCAGTGAAGCATATAGAACTCCAAACAGTCATAACCAAAATAAAACTACACCCAGACATATAATAATCACCATCCCAGAAATCCAACACAAGAATAGATTATTAAAAGCTGTCAGAGAGAAAAGACAGATCACTTATAAAGGAAAACCTATCAGAATCACAGCAGACTTCTCAGCACAAACGATAAAGTCAAGAAGAGCATGGAGTGAAGTATTCCAGATCCTAAAGCAAAATGATTTCCAACCAAGACTGATATATCCTGCAAAACTATCATTCAAAATAGATGGTGCAATACGATACTTCCATGACAAAGAACAGCTGAAGAACTTCATGAACACCAAACCAACCCTGCAAAAAATATTGAAAGACAGTTTAGATACACAAAGGAAAAAAGCACTAAGCAAAGCAAATAATTAAACAGAACAGAAAGATAAAGATGCAACAGCAGAGAGATAACATTCCTACAATTAACCAGCATTTAACAGTAATAACCATTAATGTAAATGGTCTCAATGCACCAATCAAAAGAAACAGACTAGCAGAATGGATCAAGAAACAAAATCCAACCATATGCTGTTTACAGGAAACCCATCTAACCCAGAAAGATACTCACAGACTGAAAGTCAAAGGATGGAAAACAATTCTTCATGCAGCAGGAATCCAAAAAAAGGCAGGAGTAGCCATTCTGTTTGCAGACAACGTGAACTTTAAACCAACAATGACCATAAAGGACAAAGAAGGTCACTACATACTCGTAAGGGGAAAACTCCAAGAGGAAGAGATAACTATCTTAAATATATACGCACCAAACTCCAGAGCACCCAGTTATATAAAACAATTATTAACAGAAATGAAAACTCAAATTATCAGTAACACAATTGTAACGGGAGACCTTAATACACCACTGACACCAAGGGACAGATCAACCAGACAGAAAATGAGCAAAGAAATAACAGAACTGAATCACACCTGTGAACAAATGGGTTTGATAGACATATACAGAATGTTCCACCCAACAACATCAGAATACACATTCTTCTCAGCAGTACATGGATCATTTTCTAAAATAGACCATATATTAGCTCACAGAACATATTTAAGCAAATGCAAAAGAGTTGAAATCATCCCTTGCATATTATCGGATCATAGCACTCTGAAATTAGAAATTAATGACAAAGGATACTGCAAAAATTCCGCAAACACATGGAAACTAAATAACACACTCTTGAGTAATCAGTGGGTCACAGAAGAAATTAAAGAAGAAATTAAACAATACCTAAAAGAAAATGAAAATGCAGATACAACTTACCGGAATCTGTGGGATGCAATGAAAGCCATTCTGAGAGGAAAATTTATTGCACTGAGTTCCCACATCAGGAAAACAGAACGAATACAAATAAATAACTTGATGCTACACCTCAAACAGCTAGAAAAAGAAGACCAAGTCAAGCCCAAAGCCAAAAGAAGAGAGGAAATTATAAAAATCAGAGCAGAAATCAATGCAATAGAGACTAAGAAAACAATCCAAAGAATCAATGAATCAAAGAGTTGGTTCTTTGAAAGAATAAATAAAATTGATAAGCCCCTAGCCAACCTTATTAAAAAAAGGAAAGAAAAAGCTCAAATTCATGCAATAAGAAATGAAAAAGGAGAAATCACTACAGACCTAATAGAAAAACAGAGGATCATCAACACCTATTTCGAAAACCTCTACTCTCAAAAGTTTGATAACACAGAAGAAATAGACAGATTCTTAGAAGCATATGAAGTACCAAAGCTAGATCAAGAGGATATAAAACTGTTGAATAACCCAATCTCTGCTAATGAAATTGAAAATGTAATTGGGTCCTTGCCCACCAAGAAGAGCCCAGGCCCAGATGGATTCACTGCAGAATTCTACAGGAAATATAAAGAAGACCTAATGCCGACACTCCTCAAACTATTCAATGAAATTGAAAGGGAAGCAATCCTTCCTAAGTCATTCCTGGAAGCAAATATTACTCTAGTACCAAAACCTGAGAAAGACCCAACTATAAAAGAGAACTATAGACCGATCTCCCTAATGAACACAGATGCAAAAATCCTCAATAAAATATTGGCAAATAGGATCCAGCAAATCATCAAGAAGATTATACACCATGACCAAGTGGGATTCATCCCAGGAATGCAAGGATGGTTCAACATACGCAAATCAATAAATGTAATCCACCATATCAATAAAGCCAAAAATAAGAATCACATGATCATTTCTATAGATGCAGAAAAAGCCTTCGATAAGGTCCAACACTTATTCATGATAAGAACTTTACAGAAAATTGGAATAAATGGTCTTTACCTCAATATAATAAAGGCCATTTATGACAAACCAACAGCCAGCATCATACTAAGTGGCCAAAAATTGAAAGCCTTTACTTTAAAATCGGGTACAAGACAAGGATGTCCTTTATCGCCACTCCTATTTAATATAGTACTGGAAGTACTAGCCAGAGCAATTAGGCAAGAAAGAGAAATAAAAGGGGTAAAGATAGGAAAAGAAGAAGTTAAGTTATCACTGTTTGCAGATGACATGATACTCTACATAGAAGACCCCCTAAACTCCATTGAAAGACTCTTAGATACAATAAATAAATTCAGTAATGTGGCTGGATACAAAATCAATACTCAGAAATCAATAGCATTCCTATACACGAACAACAAAATTACAGAGAGGGAAATAAGAGAAACTGGACTATTCACATTAGCAAGCAAAAAAAAATGAAATATTTAGGAATTACTCTTACGAAAGAAGTGAAAGACTTGTACAGTGAAAATTATAATACACTGAAAAAGGAAATTGAAGATGATCTCAGAAAATGGAAAGACATCCCTTGCTCATGGATAGGAAGAACAAACATTGTGAAAATGGCCATTCTCCCAAAACTGTTATACAGATTCAATGCAATCCCAATAGAAATACCATCAACATACCTTATAGATCTAGAGAAATCACTCCTAAATTTCATCTGGAACCAGAAGAGACCTAGAATCGCAAAGGCAATTCTAAGCAGCAAAGACAAAGCAGGAGGCATCACAATCCCTGACTTGAAGTTATACTACAAAGCAACAGTAGTAAAATCAACATGGTATTGGAATCAAAACAGAGCCGAAGATCAGTGGAATAGATTAGAAGATACAACCACAACTACGAACACACTCAACCACCTTATTTTTGATAAAGGAGCCAAGCAAGTTCACTGGAAGAACGACAGTCTCTTTAATAAATGGTGCTGGAAAAACTGGCTCTCCATTTGCCGAAAACTAAAGCTAGACCCATGTCTATCACCATGTACTAAATTAAAATCTAAATGGGTCAAAGATCTGAATATTAAAACAGAAACACTAAATCTATTGGAAGACAAATTAGGTAGAAACCTTGGAGACATAGGAGTAGGTAAAGAATTCATGAACAGGACTCAAACCGCACGGGAAATACTTCCCAGAATCAATAACTGGGACCACTTCTTATTAAAAAGTTTCTGCATGTCAAAAGAAATCTCCAGCATAGTGAAAAGAAAACCCACAAACTGGGAAAAGATTTTAGTGAACTCTCTCTCAGACAAGGGACTCTTGTCTAAAACATATAAAGAATTAAAGAAACTCAGACCTCCAAAATTCAAAGATCCAATCCAAAAATGGGCATCTGAGATGAATACGCAATTCTCAGATGAAGAAATGCAAATGGCAAATAAATACATGAAAAAATGCTCATCATCATTGGTCATTAGAGAAATGCAAATTAAAACCACACTGAGATACCATCTCACTCCTGAAAGAATGGCCAGGATCAAGAAAACCGACAACAAATGCTGGAGAAGCTGTGGGGAAAAAGGAACTCTCCTGCACTGCTGGTGGGAGTGTAGACTGGTACAGCCTTTGTGGAGATCTGTCTGGAGATTTCTCAAAAAGTTGGGACTGGAAATCCCATTTATTCCAGCTATTCCACTTCTAGGCATATTCCCAGAAGAACTGAAAGCATCATACCACAGTGATATATGTGCACCTATGTTTATAGCAGCACAATTTGTAATCGCCAGATCTTGGAAACAACCCAAGTGTCCATCAACTGAGGAATGGATAAAAAAGTTGTGGTATTTCTATACAATGGAGTATTATTCAGCTATAAAGAAGGATCACATTGAGATATTTATCAATAAATGGGCGCAGCTTGAGACCATACTCATTAGTGAAATAAATCAATCTCGCATGTGTGAATACCGAATAGTTTCCCTAATGTAAATAATGATTCAAATATATAAAAATATGTGGTAATCATGATTCCCCATTAGGTGGCCTTGAAGCCTTATAAAGTTTTCACTCATTAATTAGAAAGGCTTTATTCTGGGCTTCTTGATATGAAAATATTTGAAGCTAGAGTATATGAAGTTTTATCCAAATATTTCAAGGAAAAAGACACTATGGTAACTACTATTAAGTCAGGTTATAAGGTGGTGAAGTACTAGGTTGTTGAAACAGTCATGCTGTGACCTCTATTGTTATATTGTTATGTCCTGTTTTATCTCAATCTCCCCCTTATTGTTTCAAAAAAAATTATTTAGTCATTTCTTATGTTTGTCTTAATTAAAGAAAAAATTCAAAAAAAATAGGATATATAAATAGTAACTCTTTTTGATTTCCTATTAACTTGTTTTGAAGTCCTGTAGTACTCCCACGATCTTGTTTTGACTGATTAGACTCTGTTCCATTCTATATGATATAAGATACCCATTCTGGTTTGACTATTGTCTTCTTTGGAAGTCCTGTAATGTTTACAATGCCTAAGTTGTATTGATCTTGTTCTCTACTGTTTTGTCCAACTTTATGATATCTGGTGAGATAGACAATTCTTTTTAAGGAAACAGGGGACAACGTTGATAACCATTGTTGATAAACTTGTACTCTGTTCTACACCATGTGCTATGTCTATCCTTGGTATTGACTGACAGCTTTGTTTTGCCATATTTGACTGTATTCTTCCCCCCCCCCCAAGAAAGTAATGAGCACTAAGGAGTAGTAAAATCCAGGATGTGTGGGTTTTGTTGTAAAAAAGAGAGGGAAAAAAAAAAAAAGAAAAAGAGCTCTAACGGATATAACAGCAAGTGTGTTTGGGGTGTTAAATAGCTGACTATATCAATGTTTTTGGAACATTGAACACAGCTGTTTGCGGACTCCCTGTTTGAATGTCCACCTTGTGTTCTTTGATACTGTGATTTGAGGAACTATTTTCAAGAAGATAGTGTGTAATCTACTAGCAGGTGATTTCTTACTGTTATGTTTTTTTGTTTTGTTTTGTTTTGTTTTGTTTTGTTTGTAGTTCTGTATTGCGTGTACCCTTACGCCGCTTTGGTTTGTTTTGTGTTTTTCTCTTTTTCCTCTTAAATAAAAAAAAAAAAAGTGGTAAGGTGGCCTAAGAATGTAATGTACCTCAGTGTGAAGGGCCTGGGTTCAAGTCTCAGTATAGAACATAAAATACATCACTTGTTTTTGAAATTTTACATTTCTTAAAATAACCATATTTAATGTTTCTTAAATGTAAGACAACTCAAATCTTTATTAGTAAACATTTAAAAGTAGACTAAAGATCCAGGCTTAGTTGTGCATGCCTTTAGTCCCAGAATTCAGGAGACAGGCAGGATAATCTCTGAATGAACAGCCAATCTAGACTACATAGTGAGTTCAGGCCTAACTTGGACTACATAGTGAGACCGTGTCTAAAAGAAAAAAAATAAAACCCAAAGCTGTCATTCACATCTGAGCATAGTAGCGTGTAATGAAAATATTTGTATTTCAGAATATATTCAGGCCATCTCTGTCTACTACCCTGGTGAGTAGACTTTAATTTTTAAATGTAATTTTTACAGGAATGCGTAGCATCTTTTCCTTATTTAACAAATGTATTTCTTAGCTGAATAAAAGACATACTTCATAATTTTAAAGCAGTAATTTGGCAAGTATGAAGGAGTCAAACAACCTGTTTTGTGGAAATTTACCTCCTTCCAGTGAGAGTGCTCTGAGGGTAGTAATATGGAAACTTTCTGGGAAATAAAGTTAGTAGGACCTGAAGACCTAGTCACCTATGTAAGATGACTCAAATCTTTATTAATAAACCTTTAAAAGTTGACTAAAGACCCTGTGAGGTAGAGCTTTGTATTCAGCCACTGACTAAAATTAGCCCGTGTGATGTGAACATTGAAAGACAGATACTCAGCATATTTACAACTGTCAAATATATTTATATTTGATATGTTCACAAAGAATAAAAACCTTAGTTGAGAACAGGGAAAATTATATTTATATGTGGCCAATTAGGAATGCTATCTGGGAAAACACCAATTCAAGCAATCTTAAAAATGTGCTTTGAGGTTTTACGAAATGGAAGCTGCGTTTGCTTTTAACTGCAAAAGAATTGGAAATTAGATCACTTATGTGTGGGAATTATGATCAGTATTGATAAAAGTTTAGCTCTCTGTAAGAAAGGGAAAGAGTGTGGTCTGAATTTCTGGTAGTTTGGGAGGAGCCTATTGTGCAAAAATCAGCAGAGATTAACAGTGTTTCAGAGATCAACTTTCATCTGGGAGTGGAGTTACCTGTTACCCAGCTAGGATCTGATAATAATGGCATGCCTCCACCTCCTCCATCCATCTCCTTTGTAATCATCATACTGGGAAGTGAACTGAAGGTTTTTGTACTAAACTCGTGCCCCTGCCCTTTGTTTTAAATTTTGAGACAACATCTTGCTATTTATTGTTCAGTAGCCCAGGCTGGGCTTAAAGCTGTAATCCTCCTGCCTCAGCCTTCCAGGGTGTTGGTGTTGCCATGGGTAGTGGGGTCCTAGATGGATTTCTAAGTTCTTGTACACAATGAACAAATTGGAAAAGGTACTTGACAGTAAGGAAAATGTAGCAAAGTTTTTAGGCTATGTTTACAGTAAGCAGGCTTCTACCAATGGAAAGGAAAATGGTAGGTGTGCTGAAAACATGGGTTTGAGAATTTAAAATGTCGCATTGGATCTAGGATGCGTCCCAATGACTCTTCCAGAGTGTAATTGACAATGTGATTGACAGGGTGCTGAGTCATGTCAGGTGTATCTATTGAGCAAATTCTCCATAATTCAACTGTTATAATTAGACATATGAAATACAATCCATATGCTGAATTTTCAGTGAGCTTCAAGTGAAGAAAGGTTACTTACTATAAGTCAGTGATGGTGAACCTATGGCATGTGCGCTGCCACAGGCATACATGCCACTGCTGGCATGCAGAGCCCTGTCAGCACATGAGCCAACAGCTTGCTGAACTCAGATTACAGGTGTTTTTTGTAAACTAAAACCTCAGAGTTAATATGCAGTGCAGACCCTTTGTGATAAATAAGTAGGTTTTGGGTTACAATTTGAGCAATGGATCTCTGATAGGTTTGCCATCACTGCTATAGGTTATGCTGGAGAAGCCAGGCCAGAGGTCTTTGTTTTTCTTTTCTCTGCCTCATGGTAGTAAACAAAGGTCAGGGTATTGGCCCTAAAGTGTTGTCCAGGTTCAATGACTGGAGATGAGTGATATCACAGTCCCAATTATACTATCCATATTATTCTTCTAAGAGACCCAGTTTCTGAAAATCTTTAAAGCTGCTAAAGGTGGAATCTTCTTCTATAGCTGCTCCCTGCTGAATAGGGTCTCTATGCAGAGACCATGTAACTCCTGGCCTGCCTGATCTATGAGGCTAAGGGAGCCATACTTGTCCTTTGAGGATTTGTTGATGAACTATAGATATGAAGGTGGGTTTTGGTCCTTTGCTTGTATCATCTGTAGTGTAACAGCTGTTAAATGATAAGAAACAAAGTTGACCTGATTAAGTATGCACAGTTCAAATAAGATTATGAGAAGCATTAATAAAGGTCTTGTCAAAGGAAATCCCAGTGGCTAAAGGAACTGGAAGGGATTGGGTATTGGATACTACATGGATCATGGATCTCTGGGGCCAGATAAACAAGGATATATATTTCTGTCCAGTTTGCTGGAAGGCATAAGTAGGAATTAGTGCTACACAGGAAGAAAAGTCCCTGAGTTTCAAGACAGAAATTATTTTCAATATAAAATGTATTTTCCTTGATTGTTTTCATTTTCCCAGACAGATACAATCCCTGCCAATATAGCTCTAGTCACAGGCTAAAAGGACCTATGAGAAATACCAGGAGTAGCTTCTGGCAGTTTTATTTTTCCACTGTGTAAAATTTCTTTTGGTATTTACTGACACTCATTCAGCTGAGTTTTATTTACAGCAATGGCAAATAGTCAGTGATTGTGGGCGGAGAGTACTCTTCCCCTGGGAATATAGAGGGTCTCTGTTGGCAATAACTTTAAATCCTATTTCCCCAGCTTTGTGTGTCCAGGGACTGGGACTGCTTCTGTGAGAACCACACCAGATTTTTTAAAGGATGCAGCTTGGTTCACCTGGATACTAGCATGATTCAATGAAGGCTTTATTGTTAGCATTTGCTTGCAAAGGAAATCTTCTAATGTGCCCAAATCTTGACTGTGGCCCCAGCCTTGAGTTCTCTTTATACAAAGGAATTCCTAGAATTTAAGTAATGTGTGAATGGATATTGAGCCCCAAATGGATGGTTTTAAGCAAGAAACTTGAAGAAAATTACCCTGATAATATCTGAGGGAGGGTATCAGCCCTTCCCCATTGAGGCTACCCTGGTCATTTCACTGACCTGAAAAATAATACAGGTTATTTAAGGACATTAACTGAAAAGGAAACCCCCTTGATATTTCGGGTGGTAGGTCATCTTTCCAATAGCCCAGAGTTGAGCTGGGGTGGGCACAGGAGTATATTGGCTGGAGAATGGGGAAAGATACAGGCTGCAGTGTCTCAGCTAAGCTGGAGTCAGGAGAATTTAGTAAGAGAAGATTTACAGTTCTGTGTAGATATGCCTGCCTTTTCCTGTGAGTCAGTGCCATTCTGGACTGCAAAGGAGAAAAACAAGAAGCTCAACAAGAACCCAAGCCCTCCCTGACAGTTGGTATAGGGCATGGGCTACTGGGGGGAGAACCAGATGCCATTTCCCTTTTCCTTCAGTCTTCTCTACCAGTTTCCCCAAGTTGGGAGGGTCCAACTTTGTCCTCCAACCTTGCTTGTAGTCTCCTTCTCTTTTTCCACTTCTCTGTTTTCTCCTTAATCCATTTTAAATTTCAACCCCAAAGGCAAAATTGACATATAATGGACTTACATATTGCACATAATTATCTGGTTTGTTTTACATTTTGTTATATAATCACAAATCTAGTTCATACAACTAAAAATTGCAAATTAAGGATTAGCACAGTTTGTTGTTTTATAGGCTGTGTTTGATGCTCTTGGTACTGCTACAGGCAAAATTGACACAGTTGTTCTAAACAGCTGTTGGCCCTGATAGTCCATGACTGAGATTAACTGAGGGTCACAGAAAATATTGTGCCACCGTGCCAAAGAACCAGCGACTAGGCCAAAGAAGCAAAAACTTCTCATCTCCAACAAATTGAAGAGACAAGATCTTCCAACAGACTCAAAACCCAAAAATCAGTTAGCTATACCTGGAAGATACCTCAGAGAAGTAATCATCATGTAAGGGTCCTAAATACCACCAATAAAGAAACCCACCATAAGCAACTTACAAGCATCACCCCAAGAATTAAACTAAAGAAGAAAATAAATGAGAAGACACTTCAAACAAGATACAATGTCAGATACCCAGTTCACCAAAGGTAAACCCAGGGGCAGTGAGGTGGGACAATCCAAAAGCTCCTTACCAGGTCTCTCTAAAGTGATAACAACAAAGCAACTGAATGAGGCTCTAGAAAAATTGAAATCAGAAATAATCTCTCAAATAACTACAAAGATTAGCAACACCATTCTTAGTAATGTAGAGTAGACATAGACAAAACCAAATAGACAAGCTTAAGCAAATTATGGTAGCACAGCATAGGAAACAAATGGAATCCATAAAGCAGATTCAAGCAGATATCCAGGAGAACAAATAATCCATTGAAAGTATTTGAAGCAGATAAGGCCAATGTGAGGACAGGATCTCAGATATTGAATACAGGCTTGTAGGTAGCAACCAGGAAAAGAAAGATTTCTCAAAATTAGCAAGGGATCAAGAGAAATCAATCCAGCAGCTGCTAGATGAGAAGAATAAGATTAATTGGAGTCAATGAAAAAGCGGGAGAAACCACAAGTGACATTAAAAATATGTTCACAGACATCATGACAGAAAACTTTCCTGGTAGAGAAAAAGAATTGAAATATAAATAAGTGATGAATATAGAACTCCAATTAGGAATATCAAAAAAAATCTACATCCAGGCATATTATAGTCAAGATTCCAGAAATTCAACACAAGAGTAGAATCTTAAAATCTGTTAGGGAAAAGAAAAAAATCACCTATAAAGGAAAGCCCATCAGAATCACAGAAGCATGAACTCATAAGTGTAGTACTTCACTTGGAGTGAAGTACTACAAGTTCTAAAGGAAAACAACTTTCAACCCAGATTGATGTATCCTACAAAACTGTCTTTCAAAATTGATGGAAAAATAAGATACTTCCACAACAAAGAACATTTGAGGAAATTTATGACCACCAAACCAGCACTCCAAAATGTTCTAAAGGACATTCTAGAAAGAGGTAATCTAGAAAGGACTATGGCTCCATGAACCCCAACAGAAGGAATCCACCAGGAAAGACAAATAATTAGAGGGAAGGAAAAAAATAAGGGGAGCCACAACAGGAAAATAACATGACAAGGATAAGTCAATACATATCAGTTTTAACTATCAATGTTAATGGTCTCAATTCACCATTCAAGACACCCAGACTGGCAGAATGGATCAAAAAGCAAGATCCAACAATATGCTACATGCAAAAAACACATTTACTTCAAAAAGAAATTCATAGACTGAAAGTCAAAGGATGGAAAACAATACTCCATGCAACAAGAATCCAGAAAAAAATAGGGATAGCTATTATACTTGCAGGCAAAGTGAATTTTAAGCCAAGACTTGTTAAGAGAAAGGTCACTACATCCTTGGAAAGGGAATAATCAAAGAGGAAGACATAACAATAATAAATATATATGCAACACATACCAGTGCACCAAACTATATAAAACAAGTACTAATGGACATGAAAAATCAAATAAGCCCTAGCACAACTGTATTGGGAGACCTCAATACCCCACTGTCACAAAAGATCCACTGGACAAAAAATCAATAATGAAATATTAGACTAAATCAAACTGTTGAACAAACAGACTTAGTAGATGTCTATAGAGTGTTCTACTCCACAACACATTCTTCTCAGCTGTACACAGGACATTCTCCAAAACAGACCATATACTGGCTCATAGAACATGTTTACATGTAAATGTAAAGGAATTTAAATTATCCCATGCATGCTATCACAGTGCAATTAAATTGGAAATCCATGCCAAAGGAAACCACAAGAAAATACATGGAAATTAAATAGCACCCTACTGAACAAACTAATGGGTCACAGATTAAATTAAAGAAGAAATTAGACAGTTTTTACAGTTGAATGATAACAACAATATAACATGCCAGAACTTGTGAGACACAGTGAAAACAGTCTTAAGAAGGCAGGTTAAGGACCAGAGATTATTTTAGTGGCACAAGTGCCTGCCTGACAAGTACAACATTTTGAGTTCAATCCCTGGTACCAAAAAAGAAAAGAAAAGAAAAGAAAAAACTAAGAGGGAAATTTATACCAGTAAATACCCATATCAGGAAAACAGAGCAAGCACATATAAACAACCTTATGTTGAACCTCACATTTCTAGAAGAAGAAGAACAGGCTAAACCAAAAGCTTGTATAAGGGAAGAAATGATAAAATTCAAAGCAAAAATTAATGTACTGGAGACTAAAAAACAATACAAAGAATCAATGAATCGAAGTGTTGGTTCTTTTGAAAGAGTAAATAAAATTGATAATTCCTTGACCAACCTTATCAAAAAAAGGAGAGACTCAAATCCACTCAATTAGGAATGCAACAGGTGAAATAACAACAGACCCTATAGAAATCCAGAAAATCGTCTATACTACTTTGAAAACTTGTACTCAAATAAAAGGGAAAATACAGAAGAAATGGACAGATTCCTAGATACATATGAATTACCAAAGCTCAATCAAGAAGATATGAAACTCTTAATTAACCCAATATTAATAAATGAAATTGAAGATGTAATTTAAAAACCTATCAACAAAGAAAAGCCCAGAATTCACTGCTGAATTCTACAGGAAATTTTAGTGAAGATCTAATACCACTACTTCTCAAACTCTTCAATGAAATTAAAATGGAAGCAATACTCCCAAAATCATTCCTGGAAATAAGTATTTCTCTGATTCCAAAATCAAAGAAGGACCCAACTATGAAAGAATTACAGGTCAATTTCGCTAATGAACACTAATGCAAAAATCATCAATAAATACTGGCAAACAACAGTGATAAAATCAGACGATACTGGCAAAGAAATAAACCTGAGAATCAATGGAACAGATTAGAATATGCAAGACAACTACAAAGACACTCATCCACCTGATATTTGACAAAAGGGCTAAACATGTTCACAGGAAGAATAGCCTCTTTAATAAATGGTGTTGGAAAAATTGGCTTCCACATGCCGAAGACTGAAACTAGACACATGCATATCAGCATGCACAAAACTAAAGTCTGTATGGATCAAAGATCTTTAGATTAAACTAACATTAAAACAGAAACACTAAATCTACTGGAAGACAAGGTAGGTAGAAGTCTTGGAAACATAGGAGTAGGCAGAGAATTCATGAACAAAATGCAAACTGCATGGGAAACACAACTGGGATTTCATATTATTGAAAAGTTTCTGCACTTCAAAAGAAATCACCAACAAAGTGAAAAGAAAACCCACAGAATGAGAAAGAGTTATAGCCAACAATCCCTCAGAAAAGGACTTATAACCAGAACATACAAAGAACTGAAAAACATCAAGCCCCCACAAATTCAAAGGCCCTCTCCAAAAATAGGCATCTGAGATGAACACACAGTTCTCAGATGAAGATATACAAATGGCAAATACATACATAAAGAAATGTTCACCATTATTGGTCATTCGAGAAATGCAAATTAAAACAGCAGTGAGATTTCATCTCACCTCAGAAACAATGGCTGTGGGAAAAAAGGAACACTTCTCCACTGTTGGTGGGGGTGCAGACTGGTGCAACCACTGTGGAAATCAGTATGGAGATTCCTCAAAAAACTAGGATTGGAAGTTTCATTCAATCCAGCTATTCCCCTCCTGGGTATTTTCCCAGAAAAATTGAAAAAATCAGGTCACAGAGATATACGTGCACCTATGTTCACAGCAGCACAATTTATGATAACTAAATCTTGGAAACAACCAAAATGCCCATCAACTACAGAGTGGATGGAAAAAATACAACGGAATACTACTCAACTATAAAAAAGGATGATCTTGAGGCCTTTTAGCTAAATGGAGGCAACTTGAAAATATCCTCATTAGTGAAATAAACAAGACTAATATTACTAAATATCACATTGTCTCTCTAGTGTAAAAAATAATAAAACCTGACAGAATACTGGGATCCAAAACGTATAATAGATATGGTGAAAGTCAAAGGGAAGGAAAGTGCTCTAAAGAGTATAATGGTATGTATAATGTGTAAGATAGATGACCATATTACTGAATCTATGTTGGAACATTGAACAGAAGTATTTGCACTGTCAGTGTTTTAGTGGCTAGCCATTATTTATGCTTTGATTTTGTAACTTTGGCAAGTATTTTTTAAGATGACAATGAGTAATGTATCAACTGGAGATTCTATGATGATAATCTTTTTAAATTAGGTACTGTTCTGCCTTTTCTGTTTTTCTATTTTCTTTCTTTGAAAAAAAAGAGAACAATATGCAGTATAACAACCATTTTTAAATTTCATTCTGTTTTGAAAACCTATATTATTATTGTTTTGAGTTTGATGTTTTTTGCTTTTTGTTTTTCTTTTCTGACTTTTCTCTTTTTAAAATAAAAAAATAATATACTGGCAAACAGGCTACAGCAAATCATCAAGATGATTGTACAGCATGATCAAATGGGATTCATCCCAAGTATATAGGGATGGTACAACCTATATAAATCCATAAATGTAATACACCATATTAACAAAGCCAAGGAAAAAATCATATGATCATCCCAATAGATGCAGAAAAAGTCCAGGACCTATTCATGATAAAAAAAAAAAAAACGTACAAAAACTGGAATAGATGGTCTTTATCTCAATATGATAAAGGTCATCTATGACAAACCAACATCCAACATCATACTAAATGGACAAAAACCGAAAGCTTTCACTAGCATCAGGATCAAGACAAGGATGCCTACTGTCTCCATCTTATTCAACATAGTTCTGGAAACCAGCTGGAGCAATCACACTAGAGAAAGAAATAAAAGGAATAAAGATAGGAAACGAAAAGGTTAAACCATCATTATTTGCGATGACATGATTCTCTACTTAGAAGACCCCAAAAACTCCACCAAAAGACTTCTAGATTTAATAAGCAAATTCAGTAATTCAACACTCAAAAATCAATAGCCTTCTTGTACACAAATAATAAACTCACTGAGAGAGAAATCAGGGGAAAAATATCTTTTAAAAAGTGAAATACCTAGGAATCAATCTAACAAAGAATATAAAAGACCTCTACATAGAAAACTATGTACTCTCAAAAAGGAGATTGAAGAGGATATTAGAAAATGGAGAGATACTGCATGCTCTTCGGTAGAAAGAACCAACATAGTGAAAATGGCCATACTTACAAAACTGTTACACAGATTCAAATACAATCCCAATCAAAATTCTAATAGCATATATCACAGAATTAGAGACAACAATCCAAAAATTCATCTAGAACCAGAAGAGACTGAGAATAGCAAAGGCAATCCTGGGCAACAAAGAGAGGACAGAAGGCATCACAATCCATGACTTGAAATTATACTATAAATTTACTGTGATAAAAACAGTGTGGTGCTGGCAAAAAAAAAAAAAAAAAGACCCAAAGATCAGTGGAACAGATTAGAAGATGCAGAAACAACTCGAGACACACTAAACCACCTTATCTTTGACAACGGTGCCAAACACATTCACTGGAAGAAAGATAGCTTCTTTAATGATGCTGGAAAAACTGGCTCTACACATGCTAAAGATTAAAACTGGACCCATATCTTTCACCATGTACTAAGCTAGAATCAAAATGGATCAAAGATCTTAACATTAAAACAGAAACATTATATCTGCTGTAAAGTAGAGTAGGTAAAACTCTTGAAGACATTGGTATAGGCAAAGACTTTATGAACAAAACCCCGATTGCACAGGAATTATCACAAAGAATCCACAAATAGGATCTCACCCTACTGAAAAGCTTTTGCAAAGCAAGAGAAACCACCAACAGAGTGAAGAGACAACCCACAGAATGGGAGAAAATGTTTTCCAGCTGTTCCTCAGACAAAGGGTTACTATCAAGAACACATAAAGAACTCAAAAAATCATTTCTCCCAGATTTAAAGACCCAATCCAAAAATGGGCATCTGAGATAAATATATACTTCTCATATGAAGAAGTACAAACAGCAAATAAATACATGAAAAAATGTTCAATATCACTGGTCATATCAAAAAATCAACCAGCTGGAGGGGCTAAAAAAAGAACTACTGTTCCCACTGATGGTGGGAATGCAGACTGGTGGAACCACTGTGGAAATCAGTGTGGAGATTCCTGAGAAAACTAGGACTAGAGATTCCTTTCAACCCAGCTATTCCCTCTGGCTATCTTCCTAAAAGAATTAAAAACATCTTATCACAATGATATGCATGCACCCATGTTTATAGCAGCACAGTTTACAATAGCCAGATCTTGAAAGCAACCTAAATGCCCATCTCCTGAGGAATGGATAAAAAAGAAGTGGTATTTTGTACAATGGAGTACTACTCAGCCATAAAAATTATAGCAACATCTAATGTTTTGTTTTAGGGGAGGTGTATGTGCTCTGACACAGCAGGTGAGGTGGGTGTGCTGTGTCCTAGCAGAGTAGGCATTATTCCCTAAGGTTAAAGTGGCTGTGAACTAGTGTCACAGGAACTCAGGGAAGCTGGGGGGAGCAGGTGAGAGTCAGACCTATCATTTCTCAGGTTTTAAGGATAGTAAAGACAAGGGATTGGGCATGGTGATATGACTCCTCATCAAGCTGCTTCAAGATGAGTGGGGGCAAAGTTGTAGGGCTGAAGGAGCAACTGGTGAGAAACAAGGTGGTGAATACTTGAGATGTAAATTGAGGCATCTGTGTCTATATGAAGGTAGACAGGATGGAAAAGAAACCAGGGGCAAATGTATTGGACAAGGAATATTGGAACAATGAGTCTGAGATGGAGTATGAGCCAGGAGCTCTAGGAAGTAATCAGCTAGCCAGGAAGGGTCTGGGACAAGGCCCAATTTTGTAGAACAGTAGCTTTATCACATCGTCTTTTGATGCCATCTTGTATTCAATCCAGACTTGTTGGTGAAGAAACAATAGGTTTTTCTGGAGAAAGGCACAGAGTCTACCACTTTATGGTGAGCATGTATAGACTTAGCAGTGTTTTTTTTAATTTCATTTAAAGAAAGACAAAACAAAACACAAAATGGATAGAAATAATGCATACTTTCAAAGAAAAAAATAAGCAGTAATAAATCACTTGTTGATATTTACATACTGTCCTCTTACAAATAGTTGTTCATGATACAAAAGTGGAACATATAAATGGGAATTCAAACAGTGAGACGGCAAATAGTTCTGTTCAACTATCTAATAAAAACTTAGTAATATGGGTATCAATCCTATACTCTTAAACATAAATGCATTTATCCATATCTTCATTTTTGTTGAGACTAAACAAACCAAAGCAGACTAAAATAATGAGCAAAGAATAATAGTATTGCTGGATTTCACATCATGACACTCCAGAGTCAGCACTGGGTACTGTAGTGCCTTTTTTTCCTTCAAAGTATTTGTTCATCATGTGTCATAAGATCAGTTCTCGTAAACTGTTTATAGGTTTTATACAAGCATGAGTCTTAACATGTATTTCTATCCTTTCTATATTAGAGGGAGAAACAGAACAAAGCAGGACACAACAAAATATATTCCTATAAACACCTAAAACTAAAAAGACATGGGGCTGGGGATTTAGCTCAGCGGCATAAGCACCTGTCTTGCAATCACGTGGTCATAAGTTTGATCCCTGGTACCGATTAAAAAAAAACTAAAAAGACATATAAAACTGCTGTACAAGGAGTTCTATCATGGTTATTGTGTTGTCTCTTGTTATCTTCAATAGAATTGGCTATATCATCAGATATAGTATAATTGAATATATCAGTACATAACAATATTAATAGAAATACAACTTTGTAGATAGTGTAGAACTACAAAAACAGGTAGTAATCAAATCAGAATGGGTATTGTAGTGAATCCTGGTCATTTTCAGTATAGTTGTCTATACTCTCAGACTTGATACTACCAACCTTAACAGTTTTGAATAAAATATGTCAATAACAAGCAGCAATCAAACAAACCAGATTTAACTAAGATCAGTCATGATATAACAGTATAAATCAGACAGGGATCCAGATTAAGTTAATAGGAAATTAAAGATAATTACTGTGCTATATCCTGATATTTTTGGGAGAGCTGTCTGTGCCCTCAGATCTAGTGCTTGCATACAAACTGGGATGAAATAAGTTCCATCTAAGCAGAGTGGTGCGAGTAATATGAGTTTTAATTCCTGATACACTATTAGCAATATCTTCTGCTGTCTTTTTTAAGACTGTTCCTCCCCCTTAACTCCCCCAGGGTATACTGTGCATTTTTGGGTCTCCCCAACACCCTCGGTTTTATATTGTGGGGGCAACCTCCTATTTACCTAAGTAGTTCCGAACCTTCTCACTCCTGGACGTGATCTCTAGTTGTATTTCTTTACTTAATAAAGCCTGTCTTTCCAACCTATCCATAAATACTGGTCCAGTTGCCCCTATTACTCTCTGGTTTCCTATCACATAGAGTACTGTTTTCTCATATTTGATTTTCAGTCCATATACCCATCTTCAGGTTAATTGTATTTCCTATAAAGAGCATTTTGGTGGACCATACCTCTTGATCCACTCTGCCTGCGATTCTCTCTTTTTTTCCTTAATTTAGTGTATCTAAGCCATCTATATTACAAATTATATCTAACTTGCTCTGCCTCATTTCTGTTTTGCTCTTATTCTATCATTAGTTGTCTGTTTGTCTTCTTCATTTCACTTTCTGCTCCATTCATTGAGGCCTCTCTGCCACTGTTCTTGAAATCCTGGTACTTCTTTCTCTCTTTAGAATGCCCTGCAATATTCTCTGTAGAGTTGGATTGGTGGTTGCGAATTCCCCCAGTTCCTCTTTGACTTGGAAGCATCTTGTTTCTCCATTAATTTCTAGAGACAATTTTTTAGGGTACATAAATCTGGGCTGGAGGTTATTTTGTTTCAGAGCTTGGATTATTTTGCTCCAGGCTCTTCTTGACTTGATGGTTTGTGTCAAGAAGTCTGCCATTATTCTAATGGGCCTTGCCTTATAGGTTACCTGTTTCTTGTCTCTGACAGCTTTTAATATTCTGTTCTTGTATTGAATTTCTGGGATCTTGATTATTATATGCCTGGGTGTAGTTCTGTTTTGGTTGTAGGTGGCTTGAGTTCTGTATGCCTCATACATCTGCATATCATTTCCTTTTCCTATGTTTGGCAAGTTTTCCTTAATTATTTTTGTGAATAGCTTTTGTAGTTCCTTTGTTTGTACCCCTGCTTCTTCATTCACATTCTTTATTCTCAAGTTATAGATCCTCTTGTCATCTTCTGGCCTTTGTATTGTTACTGCTTGTTTCCTTATTTTTAAAAAGTTTTTCCTTTCATGATCCCACATTGCAAACCTGTCCTCCAGTTTGGATAATCTATCCTTAGTTTCTTTCAAGCAATTTTGCCAGCTTTCAATGGAATTTTTAATTTCCTGGTAATCTCTTTGAACCTGCTTCATGTATTCTATGTTTTCTTCATATTCTCCATTAAACAGTTCTCCCCTTTTTTTTGTTTCTCCCTTCTTCCATCTGTGTCTTCTTGAGAGGCTTAGCATTTCTTTATTATTCTATTTATATCTTGTTTTACTTGGTTAAATATTTCACTTTTGAACTCATCTATGAGGTCCCGAAGATATCGCTTTATGTCCACTGGTGCTATGTCTGATATTGCTTGTTTTCCGTCCTCAATCTCTTTTGCATTTACCTTTCCTGGATCAGTGTTCTCATGGTTGGAGGCTGGGGACCCTTTCTTGTTGCTTCCTCTTCTCATTTTTTTCCCCTTCCATACAGGTGTATATAGGAGGCCCCAGTTTCTTTCTTTGTTGGTTACAGTTCATCTGAAGTGTGCTGACTAGGTGTTCCTGCCCACTGCAGTATACTATGGAGGTACAAACAGGGGCAGCGTATGCTGGGCCCTCCCCTCCAGGTCAGTCAACCTGCTGCATTCAGGCTTCCCTGCATTAGGGTGCACTGCCAGGCATAGGGACTTGGTTTGAGCTAACCTGTTAGGTCTCAGCTCAGGGCGAGACCCAGGCCAGGCACACCTCACCAATCCTGCTTGAGAAGGGAGCAGCTGACTGAAGTCACCACTGCTCCTTGTTCTCACCAGTCTGCCCGTCCCCAGAATGTTGTCTGTTGGAGCCTCCTTTTTCTGTGGATTGATTTTATTCCTGTCACTCACTGCAGGTCGATGCAGGTTCCCCACCAGCTCAGCTCTCAGTTCGGCTTGCCGACCCCCGACTCAGTATGAGTGAGTCTCCAGGGAGTTGAAGTGGTGGGCTTTCGGTAGCCCGGTAAGTCTCAGCTGCACGAGTTCAAGAGCTGCAGAGGGAGCACCGAGCCTTTAGCTGTTCCAATAGTAGCACCGGGATTGTATGATTAATTGGTTTCTCTCAGCTTAATTTGTTTTTTGGAATCTAAGTTGACTATCTCAGGGAGCTTCTGTAGCCTGCTGTTATCTATTCGCCATCTTTACCAGAACCTAGACTTAGCAGTTTTGAAGCACAACAGCAACCAGTTGAGTTGATTTGATCTTGTAAGTTAATGAATTCAAAAGGTGCCTGCTTATGGGGAGTTCAGCCAGGCAAGATGGACAGCAGGGCAGTTGAGGAGGAGGGTTGTAGCAAGCAGAAGGCATTCACATGTTGCAGAGCAGTGAATTTTATTCTTGGTTGGGAACTGAGGCTATTAGCATGGACAACCATGGGGGTGTGGCTGTTTCTGGGAAGGCCCCCTGCCCCCTTCCAAGTTACTGTTGTTAGGGAATTAATCTGTCTTGAAAGTTGGAGGGTTTGAGATTTGTTTGAAAGAGCTGAGAAATGGTAGAGACTCAGTTTAGCTGACTAGGTGCCATCATTGAAGAGGCATTAACTGAACAACTTAAGATCATTGTTATGGGTAATATGCTAACTAAATTAATAGAAAATGAAAACAGAAGGTGAAGAAGTTGATCTGGGATAGAGAAAACTCATTAAGGTGTCTGAACTAGAGGGCAGTGATTATTTCTGGGAGCAAAGTTAATGGAGAGGATATTCTCATAAGAGAGAAAGGGTAAAGTGAGTGAGTTCAGGAAGGGAGACAGTCATAAAGTCAACAGGTCAGTTTCTGGGAGAAACCTGAAGGGAAGAAGCACCGAATAGCCTTAAAACCCAAAAAGGGTTGAAGGTAGTAATAAGAAGGGCAGGGTGCAAAAGGCAGTGAGAACAGGGATGATGAGGACCACATAGGTTGGCTATCAACTCGCACTGCCAACATTAAATATTTAACTGTAGGTCCCAAGAATGTTACACAGGTGACCCCTGTGTAAGGAAAAATGAAATTGACTCACCCTTAACCAGAAGAGTTCCCCTGGCCTCTTGTGTGGTGATAGGCTAGGGATACAAGAGCCATAGGCCCCATCAATCTTTGATTAGAAGGAGAAGTCTGATTAGGTGAGCAGCAAAGGTCACAGGAATGGATGACCCATTCTTGTTTTGAAGTGGAAACAGTTCATCTTTCAGTGGCCTTTTCAGGTGCAAGGAGACAAGGATTTTGTGGAGCCCTCAGATTTAGATATTGCTTCTCCCAGTGCCCCATTTTGCTGCATTGAAAACACGGCCCAGGGGGTTTAGATTTCTGTTAGAGCTGAAATGTTGTTAAAAACAGATTTATTGGAGGCTCTTCTGCAGACCTGTCCATCAAGTTTTCAGTTTTGGTAGCCCGTTCAGGCAGTAGTCAAGAGATTGATTGGCCGCAGGAATTTGAGGCCCATCCTTGAATATTTTGAGTTTTCCCCTGATATCAGGGACTGCCTGGGAAATGACATAAGTTGAGAAATTATTGACAAGGGATCTAAGTGGGCTTTTAGTGTCTCTGCAAGTTGGGCCATCAGTTGGTGTGGGTTCTTGATAGATTTTCTGGTATTTGTCCAAGTTGATGGACTTGATGGAGGCCTTATTTAGACTGGTGAGAATGTGTTGGATAAAGTCTTGATGTTTTTCCTAGTCTTTATGACTAGGCTCATTGTTCTGCTGAGGATCCTGTCTAGCAATAGCAACTGTCCCAAGGGTCTTTATGATAATTTTGGATGTGGAGTTTATTGGCTGTATGGGTAGCCATCTTCCATTATCCTTCACTGGGGAGGAGAGTGGTAGTGAGAATGATGATTATGAAGGGTCTGATGAGAATGAACTAAGGCAAGTTTCTAGTTGGGAGAGACTAGAGAAGGAGAATGGGATGTTACATGGGTAGAGCCATAAGTTCCAGCAACCTTTTGTGAAGGGTACAGGGTTTTTGAATTGGGGGACCCAGCAGATTCAGCAGGGGTGGTCTTTTGGGAGAAAAACTGGGTCACAGGCAGTGAGGGTGGGGGCAAAGGACAGAGAGGGAAAAATTTGAGTCAGTAAAGAAAGGGATGAGGGTGGAGGGCAAAAAAGACCTACTTGTAGGGGACCTCTTCCCATTTGTCTGAACTCTGGAGAAAGTGATCAAGGTCAGAGAGGATCTGAAAATTGAACAAACCGTGTTTTGGTCAAAAAACCTATTATTTACAACTACTTGTAAGTGGCCCAACCATGTTACAGAAAAAGTGAGACAGGTTATTCAGGCACCTTGCAGGGGTGGAGGTGTATTTAGGAGGGACAGAGGCTGTTCTTCCCATAATGGGTTAGGACTGAAAGTATTCAACAGAAAGAAAGGGTAATCAGCCTCAAAAGGACTGTCATCTAGATGAAGACAAAAACCTGAATGACTGATAAATAGAGCAACCCACATCCAGATAGGTGTCTGGGCCAGAGCTGAAGGTAGGCCTAGTCAGGACTTGGACAGCCAACTGGAGGAATAGACACCCTCAATTCCTCCCCAGGAGAATTTACCCAGTCTTGAGTGGCAGGATTTAGGCAGAGAAGAGGTATACTGGAGGCAATGAATTCCCTGATTCTCACTGTCTAGAAAGGGTAGAGGTTAGAGAGGCCCGTACCAGAGCAGATTCTAGACTACTGTTTCCCAAGTTTTCTGCATCAGATGTTAAATAAACAATGATGACCCAGTGAGGAACATAGCCAGCCTCAATTTAGGGTTCTGGGTGGGTCCACCTGAAGTAACTCAAAAGGAGAGTCCAAACTAAGTTTATTGAGCTGGGTCTTTTTAGGATGGGGTAGGGAAGTTTGTGGGCTGGGTTTAGGTGGCTAATGTTCGTTGTGGCCTATTAAATGAAGCAGGTATGCTGTGTCCTGACAGAGTAAGTATTGTTCCCTGGGCTCAAGTACCTGGGAACAGCCATCTCAGGATTTGGGTGGCGGGGAGCAGAAACAGACTGAGGTCAGACCTATCACCTACTGGGTGATAACATTATGGAATGCCTGTCTAAGGAAGAGTAGTAAGTACTTCACTCAATAAAATCCAAATAAATTTCCCTGCATAGTTGTTTCTTGGAGACCTTGACTAACAAGTAAGTAATTTGACAAATGACCTTAAACCATCTGGGGTAATAGGCCTCTAAGTCCCAATAAATTTTTCTCCTAACCATTGCAAGTAGGGCAGGTAGGGCTCAGTCCTTGCAAAGAACTGAGCAAAGTCTGATGGGCAAAGAATATAATAAGTGACACTCCAAGAACTGAGGCTAGATCATATTCCTAGGGAAAGAGACCAAACAAACTGGGAAGGCCATCTGAGCTGCTGTTAGATTAAGAGAGCTAGAATTCTGGACCTCACTGCTGCCAGTAGCCTGAGTGGTACCTTGCTTTAGAAACTTGAGCTCAGGAACTCTCCCTTTAGCCATGGTGTTCCCTTCCTATGTCCAAAGCTCCCCTGCATTTCTGCTAACCCACATCAGAAGAGGATACTAGTTTCCTGGTGGGTGAAAGCTTCACTATAAGAAGTCGTTTAGCAGCTATAAACCATATATCATTTTAGATAGGAGACAAACTTTAAGCCAAAATTATCATATGATTACAGTAACCAGGTAAGATGGAAAAACAACCTCAAAAGGCCCTAGGAAAATAATACCTACAGGCATCCCTAGGACCCAGGAAGCTTGTGACAGATAGGTGAGAAGGACTGGAGTTGTGCCCTTTCTGTGCACTGCAGGCCTTTAAAACATGGAAGCCACTTGCTTCCCTTCCCCATCCCACATGGTAGGACACACTAGGCTCCTCCAACTTTTAGTTCTCTGACAAACACTCATTTTTCTAGAGGCTTATGTGTCTCTAGCTACTGAAAAGATATCCTTCATGGCAAAAATGAAGTTATAAGATATAAACCTGAATGATGCATAGAAGTTTTATCACTTCTTAATGTATTGTCATAGCAGGGCCCAGGGATCTGGAGGTCTCCTGTAGCACAACACCCTCTCCAGGTTCTAGCCCTACACCCAGGAAAAGAGTGTAAGGATGGGGCTGACTCAAAGCTAAAGAAGGTCTCTCAAATGAAAAATAAAGTCAGGCCATCAGGGATACAGAAGGAGCAACTTGGAAACAAAAGTAATGTGAAACAGGTTTGTTTATAAGATGGCAAAGGAAGAGACAGAGCTGTTGTATGACAAACTACACTTGCAGAAGTTCAAGTGAACTTCTCAATGTGGTGGCTTTGCACTGGCCATACTTATAGGGGTTCTAAGCTAATCAGGGTCTTAGCCTTTGTTTTAATGGTTATAGAGTTTTCATTGAATACTGTTTCTAGGCCAGTTCTTAGTCTTTGTTCCTGGGACAGGCTGTTTCTGAGGGAGCTGTTGTTGGATGAGAATGGGATTTGGGGGATTTTTTAGTGAATGCAAGATCTCTAAAAATAACTGTCCTACACCAGCAAAGTTTCACAAGAGGAAATTTCTAGTAAATAGGTGATCATTTATTCTATAGCTGTCTGCAGTCATGTCTGTTAGACACTGCTCATCTCTCCTAACTGACCCTACACTCGTGGCATTTAACATCCTAACCTGTCCACAAAACAGGCAAAGAAGTCACAAAAATGGCAAAGAGAAATAGCAAGAGAAAAGGAGCATAAAATCTTCCCCAAAAGAGGGCTTGCCCTCTATTGTTATGATGAGTGATGGAGTTCTTAGATGGGCTTCAAGATTCTTCTGTGTGATGAACAAATTGGACATGGTACTTCACAATAAGGAAAAAGCAACAAATTTTGTTTGTTTGTTTGTTTGAGACAAGGTCTCCTGTATAGTTCAGACTGTCCTTGAACTCACTGTGTAGTGCAGGCTATCCTTGAACTTGTCCTTACAAGTCCTTCTACCTCAGCCTTCAAAAAGTGCTGGGATGATAGGCATGTACCACCATGCCAAGCAACAAAATTAATTTAGGCAACAGTACACTCAAAAGTGAGCAGGCTCATACCAATGAAAAGGAAAGTGGCCTGACTGCTGAAGGTACTGGGTTTACAGGCATTTAAAAATTGTACTGGGCCAAGGGCACTTCCCGTTGGGTTTTTGAAGGTGTGACTGACAGAGTGCTGAGTTATGTCAATTGTATCTAATGTGAAAACCCTTTCTCATAATTCACTTTGTTATAATTAGATATCTGAGATTCAGTCATTATGCATGAAACTGCAGTGAGCTCCAAGTGAGGAAAGGTTAACTATACTTCATGCTGGAGAACTGGCACACATGCTTTTTTGGTTTGGAATTTCAGACTTTTCCAAGGCAGGCCCAGGGGTCTTTGTCTTTCTTGTCTCTGCCTCCAAGAGATAAATCATAAGACAGAGGTTTGGGGGTTGGCCCTGAAGCATTGTGCAGATTCAGATGAGTAGAGGCAAATGGTTCCATAGCCCCATTTGTATTTTCTATCTATATTACTGAAATTCTAAGTATGCATCACCACATCCAGCTCAGATTTCATTTTAAGTACTGAGTTTAAATTTTTTTCCTATACAGGTATCATGACTAAAATATCTAGATGATACAGATTTTTTTTTTTTTAGTTTTCACTTATAGAAATATAGTCAAATCATTTCTTTGCATTAACCACTTAACCTAAGTGGTTACCGTAAGGAGTAACCTAACTGGTTTACCTAACCAGATAAACCTAACCAGTTTACGATAAGTGTGACTTGGGCAGCGCATTTGTTTACATATTGACTATTCCAAGCATCCACTTGGGCAGGTGTCAATTCCATGTGTAGTTCAGGCAGCTCAGTTTGCAACCCACTATATAGGAAGCCTCAAACTTAGGGCAGTCTTCCTGCCTCAGCCTCCCAAATGCTGGGATTACAAGGATGCACCACCATGCCTGGTTTATTATTATAATGAAATATTTATGTACCTTCCGAGCCATACATTATGGAACTCATTTGTTATTTATTCAAAACTAGGGGGTTCAGGAAGTCATTTACAATTTAGATTAGGTCTAATAGACCAAATAATTAAAAAATACAGATAGTGAAATGCTAATTTTTCTGTTATATTATAAAAATGAACAAAAATGATATTTTTGGTCATCCTGTATTTAAATAATAGGACTGGTAAGTGGTTAAGTCTTTTTAAGAGCAGAATATATTTGGTTAAGTTTCTTATTATATGTTTTGCCCATGTGACTGCAGTCCATTTTTCTTCATTGAAAGGAGGAAAAAAATCAGCCTTTAAGTATGTAATTTCCTTTATGTGCAAAATAGGCATTTTTCTTCTGGTTGAGACTCTCGAGATACCTAAATATGATAGTTTTTCCTAATGGAAATAGAGGTGGAACTTCAGCCTGTTAGCCTAGGTGTGTTTAGATTCTGTTGACACTTAAAAAGTAGCAATAGTTACTAACCATATCAAATGTTTGTAATGACCATGTTACCCTGAAAATAATTTCGCTGAGCTATAGTTAAGTCTCAGTTCTTTTGATTCCTTGTTTAAATAGATTCCCCCTTCTCCTCCCCCCCCCCTTTTTTTTGTAACTTAGGTGAGGAGAACCAGAAGCTTGAAGACCCAGGTAAGACATTATCTTAAACTATTCCCTTGTCCACTGCCATTTCTCGAATTTTTCTGAGTATAAAGTTAACTTAACTTTCAAGTGGAATGATTTTTTTTTAACTAAATAGTTCTTCTATTTTACGCTTGGGAATAAAAAGGCAGCACTCACTATATTACTTGGTAAATGAATCATCTTTTTCTTACTTGTTGAGACTAGCTACAAGATTAGGAAGAGATGAGGACTCAGTGTCACAGGACTGTCTTGAGGTTTCTGCAGCTGAGATAAGGAACATAACCTACTCTAAACATAGGATGTTTAGAGGTTCAGTGACAGTGACTCTCACAGTAAAAGAATTTTCAAACTAGTCAGTAAGAGGCAGGAGAGAGGTTTTGTTAGGCCAAAATTAAAGAAACAATAGTAGGGGGGAAGAGGGAGAGGGAGGGACCTCGGGTGTGTTTAGCTCAGTGGCACAAGTGCCTGCCTGGCAAGCATGAAGTCATGTTTGATCCCTGGTACCCAAAGAGAGAGAGAGAGAGAGAGACAGAGAGACAGAGAGACAGAGAGAGACAGAGATCTAGGATGTATGAATTCCTGTTGTCTGTCAGGTTACTCATCAGGCAAGCTATGTCAGAATGGAAACTATTTACATGTATTTGAAGTTGAGATATGCTGCCCAACAATACTGGTGCTTCCTAGGGGATGTGGGAAGTGTAATTTACAGCTAAAAAGGACAGTTTCAGAGCCTAATTTATATAGGCTTTCTGTTTCTTTAAGACCTTTGGGGTGTGTGTGTGTTTTATTTATTTATTTATTAGTAATTTTCACTCAAAAAAGGAAAAAGGATTATGTAATTTTTGAGTCCTAAAGTTGCTGGGGGGTTTTATGTGTGTGTGTGTTTGTTCTGTCCTTTTGAGACAGGGTTTCAGTATGTAGCCTGGAACTTGCTGTGATCTTTGTGCCTCAGCCGACCAAGTGCTGGGATTATAGCACCATGCCCAGAGCTGCTGTTTTTCTTAAAAGTATAGTTTTAAAACCCCAATTTCTTTGCCATCTTTCTGCCTATTTTTAAAAATTGTTTCTCTTCTACCTCACTAGGACTAAGAACATTACTAAGCATGGAAAAGCTAGAATGGGGTGTGGGAAACTTCATTTATTGTTTTTTATGTTCCATGCAATGTACCAACCATTTTTATGTAGTTATTTGTGTTAATCTGCATTCCTTATATAAATGAGGACTTCCAAGTTCACAATGATTAAGAACCTGGCCAAAGTCATAGAACTAACAACTTTAATGTCAGTGGAGCTAAATTAAGCACAGACTTTAGCATGGTATAGTTTCATGTAAAAATGGATGTTTTAGGTCTGTCTCATAAAGATTGGAGAAATAAGGATTAATTCCTGGAAGTTCTTGAAATCTAGCTTACAGTTTGAACTTCATCTTGTTTAAGAATGAAGAGCTGTTGAAAGTGTTTTGTTGTTGTCATTTTTCCCTTTGAGGGCGCTGGTGGTAAAGGAATTATGTAAACAAAGGGAGCATTAACAGTGCAAAATGAACTAACCAGTATTCATTTCTGCATTTAGGTGTGAAAATTAGTGAGCCCCCTGAAATACCTGGTAAGATGGCTTTCTGACAATTCTCTTGAGCTCAAATATGAGGTGGAAATTAATCTCCCAGGATTAAAGAGAATATTTTTCTTATAAATGTGTGCTGGTCATCTAAAAAGATTTTGGTAGATGTCTTAGTTACTTCCTTGTCACGGGACAAAATACCCAACACCCACAAGTAGTAGGAGAGGTATCTTTTTGTTTATTTATTTTTAACTTTTTGGTACCAGGAATTGAACTCATGACCTCATGCTTGCCAGGTAGGCAGTGTGCCACTGAGCTATTGATAGGGTTTTCGGCGTGATAAAAGAGAGAATGTAAAATTAAAAAAGCTTTTATTCTAAGGTCGCGGAGAGAACTCCATGACCGCGGGAGCCTGGCTTTCTCTGCCAGAAATGTGGGGCATGGAACATACATATAATTTCCTACTGGGGTGGCGCTTAGGGCAGCATTGTTGACGTTGGGGTGGTCCTTAGGGCGGGCATTGCTGACAGCTGAAGCAGCCTATTGGAATTTTCTTCTCGCAAACAGGAGCTAAGGAAGAAGCAGGAAGTGGTAGGCATTCCCGCTTTGGCCTTCCACCTCGTTAGACCACCGCCATAGTTTCTACTGGGGCAAGAACCTTTCAGCTATATCCCCGGCTGAGAGGGAGTTGGCTTTGCTGGAAATTAGATGTACCTTCCTGGTTTTACAGCTAAAGTTACTCAGTAGAAACTTCCACTTCTTACATAAGCTGTTGGCTTTGTTCTGGGGTCTCTAGGTAACAAAACACAGTATTATCCTGGCATAACACACAGTAAGGTGCTATGGCAGAAGACTCCCTTGGTGTGGGGCTTAAGGAAGGGCTTATGGAGCCACAGCTTTTCAGTCAAAATCTGCAAACTATAGCTCAGGGGAAACTTGGGGGCTTGGTATCTGAATTTCATCAGACAAAAATTTGAAAATTGTACTTATTGGACCAAATTGCAAGCCACTGAAAAGTTTTTTCTCATTTAGGAATGAAAACTCCACAACCTTTTCCTCTACCTGGTAAGCAATAGTTGGCATGCCAGAAGGGAAAATGGTGTTTTGGGAGGTATAGACATGAACCATCACCAAAAAACATGTAGAATGGCTAAGTACTTTTATAAGATTACATAAATGAATGAAGTACTTAGATCTTTGACCAGATATTTGTTTGTTCCTCGGTACTTGTGGTTCCTCAAGTGTTTTTTCCAGTATGTTACCACAGCAATATTTAATCTATTACATAAAACTATTACATTGCATATTTTTAAGCTGAGAATTGAGGAGAGGCCATTGAGAGACACTGAGCTTCTGTGATTAAGAGAAACTGAACAGTGACTTCAGTCAGGTTCTTCAGAGTTTTATGCTTACAGGGAAGGGGAAGAAAAGCTACTCAAACTAATTTTCATTCCTGAGACAAGTAGAAGTAAGAAAAGAGGAATGATTTTTTACAAGAGAGCTTTGAATAGTCACAGCACCTGTATGCCTCAGAATGTTTTTCTTTCAAATGTTGTGGACATTTGTCATACTACCTCATGGAAATAACATCACATTTACATCATGAGACTTTCACAGGGTAGTCGCTTATACAGTGCTTAAAATCCTTTCTCCTGAGTTTATGTAGTGCTTTGAAAATAAGTTTTAAAAGTTTTGTTATTATGGAAATAATGATTATGTTAAATTAATTTTTAGGATTGCTAAATTGTAACTATCCATAGTGCTGAGCCTTGTCCAACTTGACTGTCTGCGGATACTGCATGTTGTGTACAGAAACAGCACTTCAGTTTGTTACATAAAGCATAGATAGAAGCTCAGAGGGTCCAGCAACTCTTTCATATTGACTCAGTTTAGCAGTGATGCCTTTATTTGGCCACTTTAAAGTCAACTAGTGCTTCTGATGACACACCTTCTCTGTCTACATCCCTTCTTTTCTCTAGATCTGAGTTTATAGTTCTCTGGTTGAGATTTTAGTACTCATACTGTGTAGCCACTGAGCAGAGTTTGGGGAATGAACATGAGATATGTAGAGAGAACTGGCTTCAGGAAGTTGGTACCCTTTCTTCTATATAACTTTTTCTATATAACTTCGTATGTTACTTTACTTTTTTGTACCTCTGCTTTTATGTCTGTAGAAAGACATTTCTATCTTTAGGGCTAAGGACCTCATGTAATAAACTACCTGAATATTAGTAAAGTAATAGTAAATGGTAACTGACATTATTGTTATCTGAAAACATTTTTTTTTTTCATTTAGAAATAAAAGTGTTACAACCGGATGAAAACTCAGGTAATGAATTCTTTATTGGAATGGAGGCACCACTGGGTTCTAAGTCCTTTACCATAATCATTTAGTTCAGTTGTAAGGAGTTTGGGGAAAGCATCTGTGCTATGTAGTTTTGACATTCTAGTCTACATGCTAGAGGAAAAAAAATATTGAGAACTCCTTTTAGTGTGAGTGGTGGGCCACTATTATGGTTCTTAAACAGAAAAAAAGGTACTTGACCTAAAATTGAAACAGTTACCATCCAACTGCCCTTGTCTATTCCATAATAAAGCAGGAGGCTTCCCAGAGTGAACTGAAACTGGGAGGAAATTCTCAGACACAGGAATGGCACATCAAAGAAGTGTGAATGAGAAAGTACACAGCATGCCAATATTGGGACCAGCCATTCTGTGCTCCTCTCTCTGAGTTCCCGTCCTCCAATAAGCCACTGGCTTGTACTGTATTGTGCCCACTCCTGGAAAGCTATGTGTATGTAGTGCAGGCTTTGAAAAAGGCAAAGTAACAGAGTACCTAGAATCACATTTAACCCATTTAAGATAGTGCATATACCTCTAAACCTAGTATCCTTCTTTCCGGCCCACTCTCAGAGATAATCAAGTTTCTTTAATCTTTAATTAGATCTTTCGCTTCTGGATAGATGTATAATGCAATTAATGCAAAATCTGTTTATATTTTAGAAGACAGACATCAAGAAAACATGGATAATCCTAGTAAGAAATATTTCAATTGATAAATGTTTGTGCAATATAGGCAAAACTATTTTCCTCAGTAAAAAAATTTAAGAGTTCAAGAGTTGAGATTAAGCATCATAACCAAATGTTTTAACTTTCTTAATCATTTCTGCTGCAGTTTAGAACAGTTCTGTCTTCTCAACCTGATTTTCCTTTATAACAAATATTTGATAAAATTTATTGCAGAATTACAGTAAATGCTAAGATTTAATGAATGCTTAATGAAGTAGGCAGATGGTTAGGTTTACACAAATAAATAAATTTGGATTTAAGAGATTGGAAGCTGTACAACAAATACTAGAAAATAAAAATGAAACCGTGGGCACTACATAAAAACTAGTATTGTGTTTTTTAAACTATCTGAAAATATTTTGCTTCTGTGTAAAACTGATTCTGGGTTTGATAGGTTTTAAACATGTTTAGCAGTATATTTGAAAGTTGTACAGGAATTAAGTCAATTTTTCATTGTATGAGACTATCCTGAGTATTTCAGAAAATCAGTATGTTTTATGTCTACCCCATTGTTAGGACAACTGTAAAACAATTCTTTGACAGTTGTCCAGATTTCTCTCTCAAAGTAGAAGACTTTAGCCTTGAGAATCAGTGGTCTACAATAACATAATGCGTGAGTGCATCTTGCCTCTTTTCTTATGTATACATGTAACTGCATTTTATAGCTATACCAAGTAAATTGATATGAAGGCTTTTAGAAAACAAAACAATAGCTGCATTTAGAAATCTGACTGGTTATTCGATTTGTATAAACTTTCAGTCAATTTCCTCCTATTATGTAATCTGTTTAAACAAAAATAGCCATAACTTAGGTATCTGAGTTTAGAGCACAATGAAAGATTATACTATAGATGGACCCTACTATTCCTTGTACTTGTCTGGATAAACGAGAAGCACTTTTTACCAGAGCTGCATAAATATAGAGAAAAAAAATTTGGGGGGGGGGGGTCAGATTCTGAGGACATGTATTTTAAAATTCATCTATGTCCAATTGTATACTGGCAGCTGTTTGAATGTGTATGAACTATATTGTATATGAACTATAGAAGAGTTAAACTTTACCTTGCATATATATACAGAAATCAAAACAGAAATATTGCTGGAAACTCTGGAGAACTTGAACAAAAAATAATAATTGTCTTGGCTATGTAAAGAATAAAAACCCAGTGCAGTCCTAGATAAAGCCAAGAGCAGCATTTCCTGATGATGTATGTACAGAAATACAGCATGAAATCTGTAATGAGTTACATTTATTTGAAAGTTGTTCCTATTTGAGAGTACTGTAGTTCAGTAAATGTCCAGCTGTTTCAGTGTTGCTGCTTACATGTTTAGGACATATGGTATAGATGGATGACACTTCATACCAAAAATGTGTGACATGTATTCTCTTTAACAGCTCCAGGTCCAGGTCCAGTTCTTGTTCCAGGTCCCAAAACTCATCCTTCTGCATCCTCTGGCAGTAGGCTGCTTCCACCGCTTGGGGCATTCATCATTTTAATCAGTGCTTCTGCTGTAAATCTTTTTGTTGTTCCATAGTTTGATATATTTTTAAAAATCTTATTCTTCACTTGCAATGCACTGCTGTAATCCCACAGGAGAGCAAAAAGAGAGATGTATTTTTTTCATTTGTTGGCCAGAGTCACTTTGTAAAATGAGAATTGTATATTTGTTATTTGTTTTGGCAGTTCATAAAGTTGTCCAGATATGGCACAAAATTAACTTTTCATTTATTTGTATTAAGCTTATGATTTTTTAAAAAAAAACCTAAAACTGTATTCTCTTGATTGGATCCAATAAAAGACTAAGATTGCAAGGTACTTCTGTAGACTTGCCAGTATTTGCCCAATTGTAGTATTAGTGGCTAACATAAACTTAATCAAGAATTTTAAAGACGCTGTAACCTCTTTAAAGGAAAAAAACTGCCGTGAAATAGTATCATTCCTATTCCTTCAGTCTCACTCATTTCAATATATAGTTCTACTTTTTATAAACCAAATAGATTAGTCTCTATCATGTTAATCAAGAAGTTAAGATACTGAATATGTATGCTGAACAAGGAAAAGTGAAGTTCATAGTACCTTTTCCTGAGGTATTATGGTGAAGTGACTGATATAGGGATTGTAACTGATGTTTATATTTTGCCAGTGTTTCAAAAAGCATTTAAGCTATAGAAATCTAAACTAAGTGTTAAGGATTCAGTGTGCTTTGCCAACTACCTCTCATTCAAAATTCTGAGGGAAGCCAGTTGAAGCTTAAAAACAGAACTTCAGTAAATTTTTACACACCTTAGTACTAGGTCTTTCTTCCTCCCATCTAAATTTAGAACTTGATGTCTTAGTCTGTTTCTCACAGCTCTGGAAACTAGGCAAAACCAAGATCTAGGTGCTGGCAGATAGATTTGGCTTCTGTTGATGGTCTCGTTGGCTTATAAAGGGAAATACCTTCTCACAGTCCTCAAATATTGCAAGGGACAAGATGGGTAGGATACTAATTCTATTCTTTTACGTCTCCACCTCATGATTGGATCCTCTCTAAAAAGCCCAACTCTTAATGTAGTGATACTTTAGTTAGCAAACGTAATTCATTCCAAATTCATATTTGAACACTGAAAAATTCAACAATTGAACTTATTTTTCCTGTAAGGAATAATAGAAAAACAAGTAACTAGTTCTGAGACCCAAAAACTACTTATAAATTCACTTTTTCAGGTCTTTAACCAATTTTGCAATGACTTCTTTTATCGTAGTTCTGTTTTCCTCTTAGCTTTACTGCTGGTGTTTCTTTTTGGAGCCATAGTTATGATAGTTTCCGTAAATAAAGTGCAAAATAAAATAAAACCAGCACAATGAGGAATGTTTCACCCACTCTACAGTATATGCTGTATCCTGGGTGAGAGCAATGCTTAGACTGAAATGTCTGTAGAGAGACAGACAGAAAGTATGACAGCTATACAGGTTTTATCAAGTCAGATTTTTGGTTGACTGCCAAGCAGTTTCTAACACTAAGCAGATTTTCTTTTTCAAACTTTGCTGTCCAAGTAGTGGAAAGTTTGCACTTGGAGCAATTTGACCACCGAGGTATCACTGTACTGTCATACTGGATGTCAGAATTTCAACATGAATTTTTGGAGACAAACATTTAGTCTATAGCATACGATCACTTGCTTGGAATACACCTATGGTACTACTACGGCTGTAGTTATTTAATCAGCTATATGATCAAGGACCAAAGACTTGCCTTACTCATTCAGTTACCAATGAGTTAGATGCCTAGAAGGATGACTGGACTTGTCTTTAAAATGCAAATTCTGTGGGAGGCTGAGGCAGAAGGATCACTGTGTGTTCAAGTGCAGGCTGAACTCGATAGCAAGACTCTCAAAAAAACAAGAGCCAGAGCCGGACATGGTGGCTCATGCCTGTAATCCCAGCACTCGAGAGGCTGAGGCAGGAGGATCATTGCAAATTCGAGACCAGCCTGGGCTACAAAGTGAGCTCAAGGCCAGCCTGAACTGAATAGCGACACTCCATCTCAAAAAGACACAAAATAAATATTTATCTTGTGTCACTAAGACCTAACATTAACAGAACACAAAAATTAAAAAGCTAGAGAAGTATGCAGGTATGTATGATCACTGATACACACTAGATTATATAGCTCAGTAATTAACAGTTCTTTTTAAAAGTACCAGTTTTTCTCTGCTGTAATATGCTGCTGGATGCATCTGTCTTCCAAGCCAAGTGGAAAGTATGACAAGAAAGAAATTCTTGACTACTATAATTCCAATAATGGGAGGAAAGAATGCTGAAAGAAGGGTATGTGGAGATTTGCATGCCATAAACTCAGCAAAAGTGGCTGCAAAATTCTTACAGCTAACTTAGGAAAAAAACAAGTTCTCAGTCTCCTGAGACAGTATGTACAATAGGTACAAAATAGCTATTGTACTTTGCAGTAAGGACAGAATTGTTAGTGGACTGTTAAGTCAGAGGGTGGATTCTGGACGTATGTGTATAAATATTTCTCACTGTCCCCACAATAAATACAATAGCAAGATTCATGGAGCCTATTTCTTATAACAACTCTCAATACAACCCAAAACATTACACAGAAGTGGCAAAGTATATCATTTCAAGAAGGCCATAAAGCTGGGTGTGGTAATACACACCTATAATCCCAGAGGCTGAGGTAGGAAGATTGCAAGATTAAGGCCAGTCTGGGCATACATATTCTAAGATCCTATCTGAAACAAAAACAAAAAAGGTTCCAAGATATATTCCAAATATATAGCCTTTAGTCAGAAGTATTATTTAAAATGATTGGGTTGTTAAAGAGTCACTATTGTACAACTATAATGTCCAACTTAGGTATTCTATATTTTCAGACACCTATGATGTATTAGGGAATTTTTTTTTACCATAAATACTTTTATTTGCCACCCCCTAGTCAGAATATATCAGAACTGAGAGAAGTCCTTGAGAGCAAAGATCAGATTTAAGGAAAGCTAAAACTCCTAGATTTTGATTATGAATTTGGTACTTGTATGAACATAAATGATCTTTCCCTAAAAGTCAAATAAAGCACCAGATAAAATTATATAAAATTTCAAATTAAGAATTTATTTTAAAAGTTTTCATTTTTAGAAATAAAGGTTTAAAAAACAAAGTTGCAAAACCAGTAATTCTGTTGTATCCTAATTGCTTGGATGTGTTCTATAAACTTCAAAAAGTCAAATAATAAAAAAATATATTTTCAAATCTTATAGAACAAAAAGAAATCACATTAATCATTAAATACTTTGGGATTTTCTTTAGGCCTCCCAACTTAAATTCACATATATAAAAATTGATGTCCACTTATACTCTACATCAAATCTTTAATAGCCAAGTAATTATACAGTATATGCAAAGTATGTATTTCATGTTTACTTGCCATAGAAAGAATGGAGATTAATTGCTATAATGTTTAAGAAAATGTTGTTGTAAAAATGTTAATTATGTTCTCTCTTTTGATATACAGCTTTTTAGATGTATATCTTTTGAAGGTTATTTCTGAAGAAATGTGAAGTGACTACTCAGATTTAGTGAAGAGTAACTTGTCAGTAATCTCCTCAAAAATCCAAGCCAGGAGAGGGTCATTTTCTTCTCTTTATTTTTTTCTCCATGTGGTCAGATTCACTCTTAAGGAAGGCCTGATGCAGTAAGAGGATGCATTTCACAAACTTTGAACACAAGTTTGTCAACTAAAGACACCACCTCTGATGTGGATGGTTTCATTCAATCCATGTTCTACCAACTTTATATCTTCTAGATCATCTTTTATAATGCTAATCAAGTGGCTAAGGCCTTCTTGTTGTTGTTTCAAATGCTAGAATGAAAGAAAACAGAACATATAAATACATTATCAAACAGCAAGATACAGGAAAGACTTTTAATAGCAATACACATCTTTGGCTAATAACACCTCATGTGACCAACAGTAAAAAAAGATACAATTCAAAGTACAATAAAACCAAATATTTATGAATAGTATTCTAAATAGAAATGTTTTTAGTAGCTGTTTCCTTGAATCAACCTGTGATAAAGGTGTATTAAAACTCAAGACACTTTAATACTGGGCCAGGGATATAGCTCATCAGCACAGCGCCTGCCTGTCAAGTGCAAGGTTGTAAATTTGATTCCTGGTACAAAAAAAAAAAACTTTAAATATTTGAAAATGGTTTCGTGTCCTGTGACACATAAGTTTGTTATGGTAATGGTAATGATTACTATAGTTGGTAACATTTTTTAGGAGTTCTTCCAAAGTGCTAAGGTACTGTTGTAATAGCTGTATTGGCATCGTTAAATTCATTTAAAATCCTTTTGAGCAGCTTTTGAAGTACTAGGATCATTTCTACTTTAAAGAAATTGAGCACAAGTAATTTGTCTAAGTCATGAAGGTTGTAAAATAAAAACTCATGATTCAATCCCAAAACAATATACTGCTTTTCTTCATTTTTAAAAGGTAGATGGTGAGGCTAGGGTCAATGGTAGACCACTTGCATAGTATGCACAAATTTAGATTCAAACACCCAATACCACATACAAAAGATGTTCATATATTAAAATATGTAGGCTCTTCAGTATGGATCTAGATTATGTGTTACAATCTTGTGCCTCAGTTAATTTTATTGCAAAGTGCTGTACTTAAATGATGGAATGACTATTTCTATGAGCTCAGAAGTCAAGCTACTTTTCAGTAATAGCCATCCAAATGTATATAACATTAGATTTGTGTAACACTTATAGCCATCTCAACATAATTCTTAGGGCCAGGCCTATAGTCCTACATAATATGTTCCACAAAGTTTACCATCTTGTGGTGGTATTCCTTTAGAACCGTGACTAGACAGTTTTTATTAAGCTAATATGTATACTAATGAAAACAAGCTATGAAGTGCTTCTCAAGTTTTTTTCATACAAAATGAACCCTACAAAGGTGACTGAGGCTCTGGTTACCTCAGCCCCAGCCAGGTCCTCTTAGGGCTGAGGGAATCAGTAATTCAGTACAGTACATTTATAATTGATATAGAGGTTGGGAAGGCATGATTCAGGGCAATTGCTACCCAATTTAACATGCATATAAATCATTTTATGATACTGATAAAAATGCAAGTTAAGTAGAGTTGGAGTAAGGAGTGAAATCTGGGGTTTATAATGTCCTTCCTATTGCTGTTATTCTCGGTGGGGGAATGATGATAGAAATGATTTTCTTAAAATTGTGATAAAATAGATATAAAATTTACTGTTTCAACCATTTTTAAGTGTACAGTTCAAGGATGCTAAGCACTTTCACCCTGTTGGGCAGAAATTGCTGTCTCTAGAATTTCTGGAAGTGAAATTCTGAACCCATCAAATTATCTCCATTCTCTCTTACCCTGCCAATGACCATTCTCATTGTTTTAATTGTACTACTTTTGTTACTTGATATAAGTACAATCATATTTTGTTCTTTTATAACTAGCTTATTTCACTTAGTATAACATATTCAAGGTCAACCCATGCTGTAATATGTGCCACAATTTCCCTTTTAGGAAAGAATACCCATTTGTCTCTGTGTGTGTGTATCTGTTCAAAGTCCCTTCTTTCAGCTTCATTGCTCAAACATCTAAAAGAACTGCCAGTCTTTTGGTAATCCTATTTTTATTTCATTGTAGTTTGTTTGTGTATATGTATTTATTTGGTGAAACTGAAGACTGAACCCAGACCCTTTTTATTTTTTACATTGGGACAGGCATGTGCCACCATACCCAGCCTATTTTTAAAGGAACAACCATACCATATAGGCTGCATCATTTTATGTTCCTCAATAGCACATGAAACTTCCAATTCTTCCACATTCTCACCAACATTCTATTTTTTGGATAACAGCCATCCTAATGAATGTAAGCTCACACTTTTAAAAAGCGCACCTTCGTAAACACTTACCTGCTTGATTTCTCGTAACAGATCTGCATCTATGTAATACCTTTCTTCAGATCTGACTGCTCCAAAATGGTTCTGCATCCTGATTTGAGACATCAGTTCATTTAGTCGGCCCTGAAAATGAATCAAAATGTAACTGTTAACAGTAGAAGCACTTTTAACAAAGAATGTTTTCTTTTGAGAAGATGGCTTCAGAACATTAATTAAAAATTTCCACTAGGGATGGTGGCCCAAGCCTGTAATCCCAGCACTGGGGAGACTGAGGCAAGAGGATTGCGTAGTCAAACCATGTCTTAAAAAAACAAAAAATGTCCGGTTGTCTCTATATTCATTATTTGAAACACAAACTGAAAGAATTATGACTAAGAGTTTACTTTAGAAATGAACTTTTTAATAATAAACACAGCTTCACAAAATTCGTTTTAAGAGTATTCGCCACTTTTCTGTAGATCCATCTGAAGTAAATTCTAGCTACATGGTCTTAGAAGTGCTTACCTTGAACTGAGTAGGCGCATTTAGTTCAGACTGAATTGTATCCAGCTGAACCCTCAACTGCTCTTCATCAGCTTGGATAGCATAACCACTCTTTCTTTGAATTTCCTGTTTGATTAGGACCTATACAAAGAAAGGCCACAAATAGTAACAAAATTAACTCTTATACAAGTCATTCTATAACAATTAGTTTTTGGAAGAAATCAGCTGGAAACTAACTATACAGTGTTCACTCAGCTCACAAACTTAATTTGTTCTTCAATGTTGGAAAAGATGATCACATTTGTGTTCGTGTGGAAAAGACAGCAATAGTAGTCACCCGATGCAGTTTTCAAACAAAAATTTTGCCAAACACATCTCTTTGCAAACCAAACTGTTTGCAAACACAAGTGCTTATGAACCAAGATACCATTGTAGTAGGACTTAACATTATGACCCAAATTATGTTTCTGTCTTTTGGGCGGGGGGAAGGGGGGGATGTCTTTTTAACGTAAGGGTTTTACTAATGCAAATGCAGGTCAGGCTGGTCTTTGTAACCCAGGCTGGCCTCAAACTTGCAGTGCGGGGATTCTGCTGCCTCAAGTCTCCCGAATGCTGGGATTATGGGCATGTGCCACCACACCCAGCACAATTCTTGAATTTGTAATCCCTTGATTTGGACATCTTCCCTTCACCTAGCCCTGTAAGAACCCTCTCCTCCAACTTGAAGGTTTTACTGAGAAAGTTTAATATCTTCAATTCAGACTATTATTTTTCTGAGTTTTTTTTTCTATTATAAAAATCTGTATGTAACACCCATTCCACACATACCTTACAAATGTTTAGGGAAAGCCGAGGGTTTAGCTCAGTGGCTTAAGTGCCTGCCTGGTAAGCGCAAGATTGTGAGTTCGATCACCCGTACCAAAAAAAAAAAAAAAAAAAAAAAAAGTTTAGGGAAAAAACATCTAATTACTACCTGTAAGGTTCTATGGGAAAGATCCATGAGTTTCCTCTTGTACTGTGCAATTTTGGCCATACTTGTAGTCTGATTCTTTTGCAGCTCACTAATATCTTCAGATATTATCTGTTTTTAAAAAGTTAGGATAAGTATGTATACCACAATTATTGATCAGGTACACCTATATGTAGAAGCAAAGTCTAATTCTGAGATAAGCCTGAAAGTCACTTCTCAAAATATAAACTCTTTTTCTTTAATTCTGCATTCATATTGCTTCCTTTATTACACATCTAAAAATTAAAACATACCATTCAGAGAATTCTTTCATGCTCTAAGATATTTAGTGATGAGGTAATGTACAGTAAAATTAACACATTTTATAAATAAAGATTGTGAGTAATACTATGGAACACAAACCAACAACCAGACCAGAGTAGAAAATGTTAATACAATGACAAGCTTAGATTTTAGAGACAATTAGCCTTAAACCCACTGTTAGAAACTTAAAGGATACTCTAATATTTACTAATGACTATGGAATTTTAAATTGTTCTAAAATTGAGTGTGGTGGTTGCACAACTCTTTGAAGAAACTAAAAATCACTGTATCATACACTTGGTTTTTTTGAGACAAGGTCTTGCTACGTAGCATAGGCTGGGCTTGAAATCACCATTCTACCTCAACCTTTTACGTAATGAAGTAACAACAGATGTGTGCCACCATGCCCCACTGGATCATATATTTCAAGTGGGTGAATTGTATGATGTGTAAGTTAGGTTTCAATAAAAATGTGTAAAAGAAAACATTACATAATACAAATCTTCCAAGAAAACGCAATTCTAGGCCAGGGACATAGCTCAGCAGCATAGTACCTGCCTGGCAAGTGTAACATTGTGAGTTTTGAATCAAAAGAAAATGCAATTCTAGATAAGTATGTATCTAACAGTCAAAATACATGAAGGAAAAAAACTGCAAAAACTGACAGAACTGAAAGGAAAAAAAGGCAAATGCAAAACTAAAGTTGGAGACTTCAACTATTTTATAACAGCTGAACTGGAAAGCAGAGAAATCAGACAGAACTAAACAATACCACCAACCAAGTGAATCTCAATGACACTAACAGAAAGCTCTACCTGAACAGAATTTCTTCTTGAAGGCTCCTGGGTTTAAAACCTTGATAAAATTAAAGGAACTGAAGGCTGGGCATGGTGGTGCATGTCTGTAATCCCAGTGCTCAGGAGGTTAGGGCAAGAGGATCACTGCAAGTTCAAGGCCAGCCTGACCTGCATAGCAAAACCCTGTCTCAAAAAGGGGGGAAAAAAAGGGAACTCACATAATTCTCTAGTCATAACAGAATTTACAGTAGAAACTGACAACGAGATATCAAGAAAACCTTCAAACACTTGGAGATTAAAGATACTTTTAAATAATCTATTAGTGAAAAAGAAAAAAATCTCTGAAGTCAAAATGATTTAATTGGAAATTCATGTTTCGAATATCAAGAATGAAAATATACAATTATTGGGGCTGGGGATTTAGCTCAGCAGCACAAGCACCTGCCTGGCAAGCATGAGGTTATGAGTTCAATCCCTGGTACAGAAAGGAAGACAAAAGAAAGACAAAGAAAGAAAAAGAAAGACAGAAATGAATGAAGAAAGAAAGAAAGGCAAACAAACCCAAGGCAAGCAGATTAAATGAAATATGACTTGAAACTAATGAAACTGAAAACAAAAATGTATAAGAAAAATCAACCAAAAGCTTACTTGAAATCATCAATAAAACTGACAAATACCTAACAAGACTTAGCTTCTTTGGTCTTACTTTGAACTATTAAGAACTTTGGTTATAGCTCAGTCACTGTACTATAAATTTATTTTAGAAGTGATGATAGGTTAAGTGTGTCTTCTCTAACATAATAAAGAGCCTGGAAATAATGCATATCAGAAACCATGCTGGGAGTTTTTAACTAGAAAAGAGAACTCTAAAAGTGATTATGATGTTCAAATATTTATAGGCTGTCACAGTTATTACCCACAAGACAATGCCAGAGAAAATGGATGTTGGGCCGGGGATTTAGCTCAGCGGCACAAGTGCCTGCCCAGCAAGTGCAAGGTCATGAGCTCAATCCTGGTACGATAAAAGAAAAGAAAAAAAAAAGAGACAGGAAGGGAAGAGGAGGGGAGGGGAGGGGAGGGAATGGAAGGGAAAAGAGAGAAGACAGGAGAGAGGAGAGAAAAGAGAAGAGAGAAAAGAAAAGAGGTATAAACTGACAGATACAATTTAATACAAGAATATAAATATTAACAGAGCCGGTTGACAATGAAATGGATTCATAAAATGGTAAGCTCTTTATTATAAGTCTCAATGAAATGCGAATTCAATGTAGGAAAATATGGAGCTGACTTTTAAGAGCCTTGAAGTATTTGATTATAAGAATCTACTCTATAAAATATTAAGCAGATTTAGGAATTTAAATATTTCAACAATGTAAAATAACACACCAATATAATTAGGACAGTGTAGTACTTGTTGCCTTCATTGTCATAAGACCCCATAAATCAATAAAAGCATTCAAATAAAACAATACGAATGACTGGCCAGAACTGGAAATAAGAATCTAATTAAACTGCTAGACCAACCAGCAAATCTAAATTCACTGTTAATATGTCAGCTCAGAATTATTTACATGATTTTGGGTACTCCATTATAAAAAGCTGGTCTATAAAACCATCACTATTAACTCATATTGGTTCTCCTTAAGCACAATTGGCAAAAAATAATTAAATGTCTACAATCCCTTTTTCTACTCTCAGGGCTAGAAAAATGAAATAAATTACTTACATCTAATCTGGTCTGATGCTGTTTAGTCATCTGATCCTGAACCTTCAGTCTTCGGAGAAGTTCCTTAAATCCTACCATGGGTACAGGGATTAACCTGAAGAAATGGAAGCAGTCAATTTTTGGATAGTAAGCCCATTACCACAAAACACAAGAAGTTAAGATTTTCATAATATTCATTTAATAGTACATCAATCTTTTAAATCCATGACTATGAAATTAACAATATTACAGTAGAGATTTTATTAACCTCTCTATTTAAAAATGAGGAACTAGGCTTCAAAAACTTGTATTACTTAAATGCAAATATAAGTAGGGGACTGATACTCAGGTTTCTTCATCCCTGGCTGTTTTTTACCACACTATGCTACTTACCATAACATGGAAGATATAATTTTAAAAAGCAATGAAAATGAAAATTCCCCCTGAAGTATAAGAATTACAATTGCCCACCACACATTTGTTTGCTACCCTAGTAGCATGTTCGTTCATGTATAAAACAAAATGAAGATATACTTACTTTTCAGAATCAGGGTTATCCACTTTGGCTTGTTCCCAAATAATAGGATCAACACCTACCACACAGAAAAAGTATATTTTTCCAAAATAGGTTTCTGTTTATAGTAATATATAAGTGGGGAAGACTTTCTAAAATACAACTCAGAAGTGATAATGAAAAATGAGTGCAAATAAGATTATAAAAATAAAAATTTTGTACTATAAAGCTAAAAAAATACGCACTGAAAGGAAAAATCTACCACCTACAGAACCTATGAATCAAAAAGGAAGATAAATAATTTTACAGAGCATGGGCAAAAGACATAAATAGATAATAGAAAAAATACAAGCACAGAACTAATCAACATATGGGAGATGTTGAACTTTACTGGAAATCAGGGAAATGAGAATTAAAGTAAGTATTTTTAGGCTGAAGATGGCAGTGTATGCCTGTAGTCCCAGCACCTGCATAGGCTGCGGTGGAAGATACTTAAGTTTGAACACAGCATAAGCAGCTAAACCACAAAGACCCTGTCTCAAATTTAAAAAGGCTGGGAATGTAGCACAGTGCAAAGGCCCTGGATTCAATCCCCAGTACTACAAAAAGTAAAACACAGCACATTTGTAATACCAGCACTTGAGAGGCCGAGACAAGAGGATTACTGCAAGTTCAAGGCCAGCCTAGACTATAAAAGTGAGTTCAAGGCCAGCCTGGAAAAAAAAAAAGTAAAATATAAAAAGGCCATCAGTGGCAAAAGGGGAGAAAGGGAGAAAGCCTGAAGAGATAGCTCTGTGTTAGAGCACCTGCTTAGCATGTACAAGTCCCTGGGTTCAATCCTCAGTACTCCCCTCATGACCAAAAAAAAAAAAGAAAGACCAATGGTTGTTACTCCTTGTTATGAATGTAAATGGTACAGCTTTCTTTAGTGTCCAATTAAGCAGTATCAGACAGACCTAGCAAACATACTGTTGACTATCTCATTACCAAAGATCCATTCTAAAAAAAGTATACGTCGGGCTGGGGATTTAGCTCAGCGGCATAAGCACCTGCCTTGCAAGCAGGCGGTCGTGAGTTCGATCCCCGGTACCGATAAAAATGAAAAAGACAAAAAAAAAAAAAAAAAAAAAAAAAAGTATATGTCTATCTGTGTGTTCTTACACATATTTAAATGTTAACTGTTGCCTAACTTATAACAGTGAAAACACAGAAGTAACATTAAGGTTAAGTAAAGGTATTATTTCATGGAACACTATAATGTTTTGTTTATGCTTCTGGGTATTCAGTATTGAGGCCAGGGCCTTTGTACTAAAGTATACCCCTATCTCTTTTTATTTTTATTTTAAGAAAGCAATTCAGTAAGTCGTCCCAGCAGGACTTGAACTTGGCAGTCCTCCTGCCTCACCCTCCCCAGTGCTAGGACAACAGGCATGGATCATCATTTTTGACTCTATGTAATGCTGCAGTAAAGTACAGAGGCAGAATCCTTTTTCAAAAGAATTATATATGCTCATATTTAAAATCACATAGGCAAGCAGGGTGTGGTGGCACACAGATATAATCCCAGCACTAAGGAGACTGAGGCAGGAGGGTCACCAAGAGTTTGAGGCCAACCTGGATTACATAGTTGAGTCTGAGGCCAGCCAGAAAGAGTCCCTGTTTCCAAAATAAATCAAATTACAGATAATGCAGGAAAAGAATATAATAAATTAATCATTCTAGGGAAGGAAGATAAAGAATTTTTAAAAAAAATTTTTTTTTTACATTTTTTATTGGTACTGGGGATCGAACTCATAACCACACGCTTGCAAGGCAGGTGCTTATGCCACTGAGCTAAATCCCCAGCCCCGAGATAAAGAATTTTAACAGTTAACCTAGTTAGGATACCTAGAATAGTTTGCAGTGAGCATAGTGAGATTATATTTCAATACTCAGTTAATTAAGTTAAAGTAAAAAAAAACTTATAAATTTTACAAATACACCTATGGATAGATAGGCTATAGACTATTTTTTTTAGTTCATCATTTTCCAAAATTTCTAACATATAACTATACAGCTAAAAATTACATGAAAAGAGTACTAGTATATACAGTTGTTCAGATACATATTTACCAAATAAACATATGATAAATTCATACTGGTTTTATGAATACAAATAACCAATTGCCCTCACAAAAGAGGGGGAGCACTTAATTATTTCTAAATTTTTCATTTTCTCAATTCTATGACTGTAGTAACATACCAGCAGGTGGATTCTGTAAAAGCTGCTTGATCTGTGCAGGAGAAAGTTCTGTTCTAGTCATAGAAAGGGTTACACCAAGTTGCTGCAACTGTGTTTTTATGTTGGCTTGTTCAAAATGCGCATATAGTGTGGTAGCTGGAACTCTTCTTGAGGTACCATTTGGAGAACGTTCAACAACATAAATGACAACTTCTGTCCTGGAGGAAAATAACCTATTTATAAAATACTCAGTATATAACCTGCAGCTACAAATATCAACACAGCACATAATTTTTTAAAAATTAAATTTACTGGTACAATTTAGATATACATAACATTCATCATAGGAGATTTGTATTTGTACATGACATACTTTGATTCCTTTTTATTCCCATTCCCCTTCCTTTTCCCTCTTCTTCTTCTCCCCTCTTCTCCTTATTAATAAGCTTTGTTTCCATTTTATCCTCCCTTTCTTACTTTTTTTCCACAGCGTGTGATTTTACAAAGGTGCTAATTAAATTCAGAAATGGATTTTTACAAGGGAATTATTTTGTTAAGTCCTGGGAAATAAACATGTACTTAAGTGATAAAATGAGGCAGGTAAGTTAAAATAAAATTTGTACAGTCTCATAGAAATGTTATTTTTTTCCAGAATTGAGAAGTACTTTGGAGATTGTGCTGAAACTTACAGGGTGCTTCTCTGCAATTAAGACCCAAGAAGTAAAATCTATTTCAGTTACTATCTCTCACTAAGCATGATTTCTCTAACCCTACATGTCCTAAAACAAATGTCTTGCCACTAAGACTACCAATTATACATGGGACAAGAGAAGTAAAGCAACTATATTTTTCTATGAGTGACCATAAAATAGGAATCAGCTGATAAAACTTTCCAGTAATATCTTTACGGTACTCATTTTGCAGAAAGCCATGTAATTCAGATCCTGGACCTGAATGAAATTATTAGCATCTAGTAAAAAATGCAAAATTAAGAAAAAAGCTTTTAAACTTTTCTAACATTAATCTGAGAAATTAATAATCTGTTCTGGTAATTAATTTGTGCATCAGCAACAACAAACACTGCTGATCACTTTCTTTGGATCAGGGCACAAAAAAAATAAATGATACATTTAGTATATACTTACTGATCATCTGGCAATGTTTTAATACCTTCTACATTTACAGCAAGCGTCTGGTTTCCTCCCAAAACTTTATGCAATGATTCTACCAACTGCTGTTGCTGGCTTCGGATATCTGTTTCTTTTTTGTTGAAAACTAAAACTACTAGTCCATCTTCATCTTTATTATCAGGCATACAACTATAACCTACAGCCTGTGAAATGACAAATAACATCAAAATATGTAAGATCTTAAAATCAAGTGGTTAATATTAGTTTAGTAGCTCCTAAAATGAGAAAAAATAATAATGTCTGATGATGAGGTCAATAGCTCTTCCTATATCCTAGGAATCACACAATTATGTATAAAGAAAAACTCTACTGCCCAAGAATAACATAAACATACAGTGAAATTAACATTTTGTCTCAAGACAGTAACTTAAAGAGCTTTTTCCTCTGAAGAATTTTGGTATCCATTATTGCTGGGCCTTTCTGAATCACTGAAACAAACAAGAAGTCATTATAAAAATGATTGCAAAGCCAAGCGTGGTGGTATATACCTATCCCCCCAGCAATGATTGCAAAGCCAAGCGTGGTGGTGTATACCTATCCTCCCAGCACTTGAGAAATTGAGGCAGGGTTGCTACAAGTTCAAGGTGAGTCTGGGCTACACACTGAGACCCTGTCTCAACACACTATTCCTATGACTATAAAAACCATAGAACAAATGTATTTGTTTCATCATGTATCTGACTATAGAATCTTTTTTTGTAATACTGGGGGTCAAACTCACAGCTTTTGCACCTGCTAGGGATGTGTTCTTGTCACTGAGCTACAGTCCCAGCCTTTGATTTGAAGACTCTTACCCTAAGTTTTAGACAAATGATTTCAAACACTTTTAAGGACCAATAGTAATACCATCAAGTTAGAAATATTATAGAACAGCTATAATTTTATAATTTCATGTAGCAGAGAATTTTGTAAATCATTAGGTTTTTAAATATAATATTAAATATGACAAAACCTTGCTGAAAATTGGTCTTTTATTTATGTATTTATTTTTTGTCTTGTGTGTGTGGTACTGGGAATCAAACTCATGTCACACTTCCCAGGCAGGCACTGTGCTGCTGAGCCATGTGCTGGACCTTTTTTTGTCTTTTTGAGACAGGGTTTCACTATCTAATTCAGGCTGGCTTGAGCTCACTTTGTAACCCAGGTTGTTCTCAAACTCACAATGATTCTCCTGCCTCAGCCTCCCAAATGCTGGAATTATAGGCATGCACCACCACACCTGACTTGAAAATTGGTCTTTTAGTTTTAGATTTTGGTTCCTTGTTACCACTTACCCACAACTTTTAAAAAGTATTTAAACTCATCTAAGTATATATATGCATTTTTACCTTACGTATAGTCTACTTTTTTAAAAAAGAAAAAACTTTAAATTGTACATGTCTATTTTATATCCTATCACTAAACATAAATATTAAAATTTCAATTAATGCATTTAAGATATGTAAGTTGAATGCTCCAATCTGACAACCTGAAGTCTAAAGTGCTCCAAAGTCTGAAACTTTCTGAATATCAAAATATGATGCCACCAAGTAAAAAATTCCACACCTGACTGTATGACAGGATACAGTAACAACGTAAGTGCACTAAATATCCTGTTTGAAGTTGTCTTTTGGTATGAATAGAAGCTGCATATAATACATAAATGAATTTGTGTTTCAAGAGAGGTCCCATCCCCAAGATTTCACATGTATATTAAAATATTTCAAAATGTGAGAAAGGATGATATTAGAAGTACTTCTGATCCCAGGCATTTTGTTAGTATTTTTTTTTTTTTTTTTTTTTTTTTGTCGTTTTCGTTTTTATCGGTACCAGGGATCGAACTCACGACTGCCTGCTTGCAAGGCAGGCGCTTATGCCGCTGAGCTAAATGCCCAGCCCCAATCCCAGGCATTTTGGATGAATCATTTAATCTGTACTTTTAATAGAGTGATGAATGAGATAAAATGACCACTTTTTGTTCTTTAACCGAATTACTTTGATTTTATTTCTTTATATTTTCAAAAATTACGATCACATCATCTTCAAAGCACAAATGCTAAAGGACAAAGCAACTGCTTTCCTTATGTAATTTTTAATTTAAAAGTCATGTTTTCTTTTACATATACTCTCCAAATGAAGATAATAGTACCTTAAACCGGCAAAAAGGATTTTCTTGTGTGAATTCCACTGGTGGAATATTATTGTTGAAATATCCTTTTCCTGTTCCCCAGAAAGCCTGCAGTTGATTCCATTTTGCTAAAATAGCATCTCTCTCATCTCCCAATAGTGTTGGAGCAGAAAGAGCACTTGCAGTATTTATCAGCTGGTTGGACTGGGTAGGAGCTTGTGTAGGCTGACTGAAGAGACCACCTAATGCTTTTAAAAAAAAAAAAAAGAAAAACACAAAAAAACTTAGATTCTAGGTGTGGTATGCAGGTTACTGCCTCCCCCAAATGTCCATATCCTAATGTATAGAACCTATGCAGTAAGTTATATAGCAAAAGGGACCTGAAAGATGTGACTAAAATTAGGCATGCTTTGATAGATTATCCTACATTGAAGGTGGAGCTCAGTGTAATCACACGTGTCCTTTACAATGGAAGAGAGCTCAAAGCTCAAGTGAGATTTGCAAATACTAGGCTGCTGGCTTTATACATGGAGGAAAGGACCACAAAAAAAAAAAAAAAAAAAGATGAAAACTCTAGGAGCTGGAAAAACCAAGGGAACAGATTATCCCTCTAGAACTTCTAAAAGTAATATAGTCCTGACACACTGATTTTAACACAATGAAACTCCATTCTGAATTTATGATCTCTAGAACTGTAACATAATAAATTTCTGTTGTCTTAAATCTCACAGTAATCAGTTATGGCAGAAATAAAAGGTTAATATACAAAACTGGACATGGTGCGCTTGGGAGGCTGAGGCAGAAGAATTGTTACACATTCAAGACCAGCCTGGCTACAAAGTGAGCTCAAGGCCAGCCTGAACTGCATAGCAAGACTCTGTCTCAAAAAGATAAAAAAAAAAAAAAGATTAATACACAGCAAGGCATGATGGTTATTAGCACTGCAGGAGGCAAGGCAGGAAGATTGCCAAGTTTGAATCCAGTCTTGGGAACTTAGCAAGACCCTGCATCAAAATAAAAAAAAGGCTGGGGACGTAGCTCAGTGTGAAGACCCTAGGCCCAGGCTCCAAGTACAGCCAAAACAACAATAAGAAAACACAAAATATTAAAAAAGCTGCTACAACCACCACAACAAAAAGTCCAAAACCACTAGGACAAACCTCTGTATTAAACTTGCCTTCCTAACGATGCTATCAATACAATAAGTACCATCACTAGATGCACAATATTAGACTATACTCACCCACCTCCCCAAAAGAAAAGGAAATATCTATCATATAGAACAGAAAAGTGAAGTTTGTAAAATTGAGAGGTTTTTAAATTTTTTTAAACAATTTGTATTGGTGTTGTATTTCTATAATATAAATTGAAAAATACAAATTATATCTGTATTAGTTTAATACATTGTTCTCTCATGGCAAAGCAATACATAATGAAATAACAAATACTCTTAGCTGTGAGGGTCCAAGCTAAAGCTTAGTTGGGCTATATAAGAGCAAGTCTCTGGCCTACAATTTCTCCAGTGGAAAGGACAAAGTTGGTAGAAAGTTAAACACTACTCAAACTGTAAAATAAGTACCCATGGTCTATGAAATTACAGCTGTCAAGAAACAGCAGTTATAGCCAGGCATGGTGGCTCACGCCTGTAATCCCAGCATTCGGGAGGCTGAGGCAGGAGGATCGTTGCGAGTTCAAGACCAGCCTAGGCTACAAAGTGAGCTCAAGGCCAGTCTGAACTGCACAGCAAGACCCTGTCTCAAAAAGACAAAAAAAAGGAAACAGTAGTTATTAAATGGCACTAATTCATGTACCAAAACAATCATTCTTTCAATGATCTGATTATATCAAAAGTCTAGGGTTGATGCTACTATGGCTATTAACTCTGGATGACAACTGCTTATCATACTTTTTAACAAAGAGAGGAACAAGACAGAAAGCTTATTAACACTACTGTATGTTCTTTGTACTTAATTTTGGTTACCCTTTCTTTATAGCAAATGATACTGGTTTTCTACTTATAGTAGCAATACAAACTTTTCTTAAAATCACTATTTAATATTTAAGAGAAAACATCTGAAAAAAATTCCCGAACAATAAAATGGCACGTAGATAAGAAAAACAAACAACATGAAAACCTAAATTGACCTGAATTTAAGTTCCCTTTCAGCTTTAAAGACTAAGAGTACCTAACATCTATGATGCTTCTACAGAAATAGAGGGGCTTCTTTGTACCCTCCAGAACAATACTGTTAACTCCCAAAGGGGAATATACAAAATCTGGAACAACTGGACCACAAGTCTGACACCTGAATCTTGGTTTACGATAAGCCAATGGTGGCAAACTTAGAATGCACGCTGCAGTGGGCTGTTCGTATCACTAAAAGCTCAAAAAGGTTAGCCATCACTGCTACAAGCTTATTCCAGAGTTCTGAGCAAGAAATCCCTAGGCTTTATCTTCCTCAGTGAAACAAGCTATGTTCCATACTAATTTATGTTCTGCCTCCCTTTTTATACTTCACCCTAGAGTACAACCATACTAGTCTACTCAAAGTTCACTAGTGGGAAGACACTGATGAACTTAAATTGTGAAATCCAATAGATTCTTTGTAAGTCTTACCATATTAGATTTCTTGTACTGTCCTAACTTTTCAGGACCCTTGTACTGTCAAAAGAAAATCACCTTCTGCCAAATGCACACACTCCTTGAAAAACCTTTCTCCCTTTAGATTTCCTGATAATCCAGTCTCTCTTAATACACACACACACACACACACACACATATTCATTCACTAGGTATTCATGCAACAAATATTTACTAAGTATCCAGTAAGTGTCAAGCACAGAGTTAAATGTCAAGGATTTAGTGGCAAAAAGACAAGGTTCTTTAAACAAACTGAGCACATTAATGTAGGAAAAAAAGTATTAGGGTACTAAATGGCTCCCATTTGCCACAAACATGACAAGGGGAACATCAAAAAGAGTAACAAATGTAACTAACTGAAATATATTTAGTAAAGCTCATACATTCAATTGATCATTTTTTAAAAGTAGAGATTAAAACTTTTTAAAAAACTACTAAGTGCAGTGCCACATGTCTGTAATGTCTAAATCAGTGATAGTGAACCTTTTAGAACTTTGCCATAGCTTTGCCTCTACTGGTCTAGATATTTGGGAAGCTGAGGCAAAAGGATTCTAAGGAGGTAACTTGGGCAACTTTATCAAACTTGTAATAAAATTTTAAGAAGGGAAGGTATGTAGCTCAGTGACTGAGCACTTTCATAGCATGCTTAAAACCCTGGATTCAACCACTAGTACTGCCAAATAAAATTTTAGATTCCAATTCCTTGGACACCACTGATTTCATTACCAAAAAATTGCCAACTAGAATTTTTCCAGCCTTTCCCTTACAAATTGCATATCAGGGTGATCAAATAGGCTTGGGGGAATGAAGAAAAAGTTTCTTTTACACATGCATTTAGGTATGGAAGGAAGAAATTAAAATTGTCATTTTGCAATTCCTAATAAAACCAATGACTAAGGCAATGATCCTGGAATCTCATGTTTAAACAGCACCAGATTCAAAACTTCAATTTTCCTAACAAAACCATATATAATTACAATTACTCATAGTTGGAAAGATCTATTTCAGGAAACAAAACTATTCCATTTTTACTTTCCTTACTACTTAGAAGATTAGAGAAAAGATGAATGACTAGAATACTAGAAATAATTTTGATACTATTACTTTCTTCATTCTACTGGTTAGGCAATCCTTGAAATCTTTAATATAGTTAGCCAATTGTCCTATGAAAAATGAAACAAAAGTAATTTTAAGAGTTGCAACCTGTTAAGTACAAAGACCATTATACAGAAAGTCAAGGAAGTTCAAATTTCATGTTATTATACCTACTGTAGCAAATTAATTCATGATAACCCTGGCACCCACTGTCATACCAGCAAGTAGGTAAGCCATCAACCAGTGATACCAGACATGCATCAAAATGCTTTGGGAGCTAACATAAAAAGCTTGCACTGGCCAAAGATGGAACAATTTAAACAGCAGTGAGAATGACTACCGTGGATTAAAAAATTAACAATTTAAATACTGATTTCCTGACGTTAAAAAAAAGTTGGGAGCTAGGTATAATGATATATACCTATCATCCCTATATTCTAGAACACCAAGCAAGGAATATCCCATGTTTGAGCCTAGCCTGGCAAATTTAATGACTTAGTGGAACCCTACTTAAAATTAAGGGTTGGGATACAGCTCAGTGTGAAGGTCTTGGACTTATTCTTTAGTACCATTAACTAATAATAATAGTAATAATAACAATAATAAAATGGTCACCTTTCTGAATGCAAGAGAACCAATTCTTCATTCTAAAAATCAGGGGGAAAAAATTTGACCAAATAGTGGTACCCTGGTTTCTGAATACTTTTGTTTGCAAACAATTTGGTTCACAAACAGAAGCATTTGACAAGATGTTGTTTCTATTTGCAAACTCCGCATTGGATGACAAACACAAATATAGCCAATATAGCTTTTCCAAAATCATGGAACAAGTTCAAGAACTGAAGTAGGGCTTTTCATCATAGATATAGTCCAACAAATATCAAGACATCAAAGTGAAATAGCACATTTTTTTAATCTTTAATGAATCTAGGTCATGATCACCATAGACATTATATAACTCTTGATGAAGAATTCACTACCAAGGAAGAAGTTCTTAAAACAAGAAACTCAAATATATCAATATAAATAAACCCCTAAAACTACCTCAATTATTAAGAAATATAAAAGATAAAAGAATATGTTAAAGTATACCACAAGAATGCAATCAGTAAAGTTCTGCGTCAAACACTCTTAAAAGACGAGTGACATTTCGTCAACAAATTGAAAAAGAGATTAAAAAGGGAACCTACAACACTATACATGAGTGATAAAATTATTAAGAAAAGTAAAGAACTGATCATAAGAGACTAGACTGCAGTTCCTCTATTGGGGATGTGAATGTGAGGGGCTGGTGCATTCCTTTTTCCTTTTTCCTGATGCATTCCCAAGGGTGCTCACCTTACATATAATGCAGTGAGTTGTACTCTTATGTACTTTCCTCTATTTCTGTTACTTTTAACAACAAAAATTTTTAATGGAATGATTCTAAACTCAAGGACAATATAATCCTAATCATGCCAATAGTCTTTTCCTTAGTTGCTGTCATATACAAACATGAAAAAATAGGTTTTGGTATCCTTTCAAATATATTTATAATCCTTAAAAAAATTAGATAACAGTGCACTCAGTAATGTTAGCTATCACTGTACTTTTGAAGACAAAAGCCTCATACTCACTGGACTGTTGTTGTTGCTGTGTGTTAAATCCTCCAAATCCCAGGCCAGTTCCCAAACCAGTACCTAAACCAGTACTAGTTCCTGTTGTTGTGCCAAAACTGGTGCCAAATCCAAAACCTTTGTTCTGAGTACCACCAAAGAGTCCTTTGAATGGAAAGTTGGAATTATGTCAGTTAAAAAAAATTTGACCTTTACCAGATTTAGTTGTATAAATGACTGGAGATGGCATCTTACCAGTAGTTCCTGTGTTAGTTGGGGCAGAAAAGGTAAATGCAGAACCTGCAGTTGTAGATGTTGTCCCAAATCCTCCAAACCCACCTAATTAAAAAGAATAAAAACAGAAAGGAAGATTATTTTGTGTACCTAAAGGCAATTTATTTTTCAAGTTCTTTTATAAGTAACTGCTACATATAAAGTCAAAATACAATGATCTAATTTTTTTCTATTATCAATATAAATTTTTGAAGTTACACTACTAAGAGGTCAACATACTACAAGAAATAAGCAGCAAAGTATTTTAAAGAGAAATACTGCAATGTTATATACCTTTCAACTGGAGAGCGATAAACAATTTACCAAAATATTAAACCTATTCGCATAATTCTAAAATGCTTTTAGTATAGGGATTCCAAGTTCTAATGCCTACCAGATTTTAGACTAATAAAATTATGAGTAAAGTAGATATTTACTGACAGAACTGTTTAAAAGTTGTTTTTAAAAATGGCAGCAATTCCGAAATTCTAACAAATTACTGTTGCAGAAGAAAGGGAATTTATGCAGTATATTTCCATTTTTCTCTACAAGAAATAAGAAATTTGGATTTTCTATGTAAAATTCATAGGGAACTTTTGTTGTTGTTTGTGTGGGTTTCTGTTTGTTTTGTACTGCTGGAATTGAACCTATAGGTTTCAGGTATGCTAAGCAGGCCAAGTATTCTACCACTGAGTTACATTGTTAGCACAAATTTTAGGTTTTTAAACACTAACGTCTTTTGCAACTAATTCAAATATTTTAAAACTAGTGTGACAAGGGACTGGGGATTTAGCTCAGTGGCACAAGTATCTGCTTGGTAAGTGTGAGGTCATGAGTTTGATCTCTGGTACCAAAAAAATTTAAAAATTTAAAAATAAAAAAAAATGACAAGCACATGTCAGCAAACTATTGCTATTTTATAACCTTGATTTTGGTGAGTTAATTTCTATCTACCTTAGGTTATGTTTTTAGTTAAGTCTGTGTCAAGACTAAGCAACCTTTTAAAAGAAACATAACAATACACTTACATCTATTCAATAAGAATGTGCTTTTTGAGCAAAGATATAAAGAATAAAAAACAGAAGTAGTGGTAGGGAAGGTGAGCAGAACTTTTGCGGGCCTCTTTCACAGTATGGAAACTGACAAATTTTATTTTTTAGAAAATTTGGAAACAAAATTAATCTTAACAACCTCTAATAACATATGAATGGAAGGGAATACTAGCAAATCCAAAATCGTTTTTTAAAAAGTTTATTTCCAATCTTTGACTGATTACTAATGTGGTAACAAAAACACTTTCAAGGCAAATGTTTCAACTATTAATACCAAATTATACGGCAGGTTTTCTGAGTTCTAACTTTAATCTCTTATTTCTAGTGATGAGACAGATTCATCTTTGTAACATGAAAGATGTAAAACAAAAAACAACCATTTGATTGTTCTGATTTGGAAAATTACTCAGAGTAGATTGCATATTGTTTATGAAGACTCAAGCATAATCTGTTAACTTACAGATTTTATTGCAGTACTGAAAGCAAAACATCCTGATAAAAATTAAGTACTATTTTTAGTCTCATTACTCATTTCCACAGAATAATTATGATATAACCTGAACTGGCTACACGATAGAAACACTAGTCAGTACTTTATCACATTCTATAATATCACAAATGCTTTATTAATAATAGTGGGTGCATGGATGCAAAATAAGCACTTCTATCAGCCTGTTGAAGTCTAAGTTAATTAACATATAAAAGTAATTAAAAACATTGTATGATTACAACTCAAAACTTAACACTGATAATTCCAAATGAACATGAAATTGAGCAAATATCAACAGGTTTATTTATTACTGTTGAATTATATTGAGCTGGATAGCTTTATTCAGAAGCACAAATTTCCAAATAAGGTTTTACCCAGTGCCAATTTTAAGCAAATAGGGAAGAGTAAACACACCAAAAGATAATGATGTGAACACTTCAAATATATCTTAATAATGGGTTGTTTTATCTTTAGAAATTTCAAATATTTTTCAACTTCCATGCTGAAGTAACATTTACATTGCAACCAAAATAAAGGAACAAAATGCCTGAATTTCCAAATAAGTTTCAGGAAGTAAATGTTTACCATATGCATATAATTGGCATGGGCATAAGTGGCATAATGTAAAAGTATGGATGGTAAATTCATATACGAGCAGCTGAAGAATGAGATTATCCTATGGGTCACTGTAAAGTACACGTAAACCTATTTTAAATTTGGATATATATCCCTTATAGTTTGCATTTTGCAAAAATTTTGCAAAAATAAGCAAACAATCCCGATTGTTTTAATCCTCACAATTATCTTTTTCAGTGCAAAGCTACCTAGCCTTTTACAGTGATGTTATCTGACAAATTAAACTGTTCTTTGAGAATTTTCCAGTAAAGAATCCAGTAAAATGGAAATTCTATAATTACTTTATAGAATGTATCCTAATCTGATAAGATCACTAAAGAAATATAATTATACAGCTTAAAAAAATAAAAGATTAATGCTGTTCGTATAAGACTTGTTTCTCTTAGAAACACAAAGACAATGATATCCTGATGAAAAATGCAGGAAAAAAATGAAGTGACTGCAGGAGTCCAAGAATTCCAAGAAAAGGGGTCTGATTAGTAAGTTTACACTTTAGAAGATGTATCTACTAATTTGAAATATACATTATTTATAAAACAAGAATTCACTTAAAATTCTTATCATTTGGAAGATACTCTGTTCAATTAAATGCAAATCTAATAAGGGAACATTATAACTTGCAAGAACTTCCACAACTTTTATCTTTTAAAAGTCAAAACAATATAAATCCTTTTTTGACATTAGGAAATCAATTTCCTCCCTTCATTGGACAAGTCATTCTTTCCCAAACTCCAGGGTTAGAGTATGAAATATTCTTGGACTCCAGCTCCCAACACTCTTACACGTACGACCCGCAGTATCTACCTGCACTTGCCAGACTGTTACCAAAATTGAACGGAGTCGCCGAAGTGGTAGAAACACCGAAATTGCCAATATTAAAGTTCACTGCAGGATTAGCAGTTAATCCGAAACCCCCAAAATTAAACCCACTGGCGGTGGAGTTGGCAGTCTCAAGCCCACCAAATCCTGATAGGCATGTAGGCAAAGAAAAGTTTTTAAAGCGGGAGGGAGAAGAAGAAAGAAGAGAAAAAGCAAGACAAGGATTAGAAGAATCAACAAGAGGTTTCACAGGAGGAAACAAACCTGACTTCGTTCCAAACAAAAAAGCAGAGCGGGAGGGGACAGAAGGCAGGACCAGGAGGGTGAACACCACCACCACCAAAGGCCCTCCGGGTTTGGGACCGACCCGGCGGCAGGGCAGCACGGTGATACCCAGGCCTGCGCTCGCTGGGGAGGCTGCGGTGGGAGCCTCACTACAGGGATACAGGAGCGTCTCCACCCACTCCGGGTCAACCTCTCAGCGGAGGGAAACTAGCCGCGAGAATGGGGCCTCTCTCAGACCAACGCGCCAGGCGCGACCCCCTCTGGGTCTCGAACACCCCCGCGGCCTCCTTAGGAACCCCTTCCGCAGCCCGCCCGCCTTTTTCTACACCCCTAAAGTCTTCTGGGCGGTCGGGGGCCCCCACTATGCCCACGCCGCAGTCTAGGGCTGAAGGGTCGGACAAGTTCTCTTCCCCTTCTGGGGGAAGATCTGGGTATAGAACTCACCCGCGGGTGCTGCGGTGGCTGCAGCGGTGCCCGAGGTACCCGAGGGAGTCCCAAAATTGAAGGCCATGTCGCGGGAGCAAGAGCCCAAAGCACAGCTCCCGCGACGCGGGGCTGAGTCCGTTCTTCTTTTCTGTCCGGCAAGGAAACAGCCAGCCTAGCCACGGAGTTCCGCCTAAGAAGCGGGAACCGACCGAGGGTGGATGGTGAGTCGGACCGGAACGCCCTTGGACCCGATGGTTTCCGGTTGAGGCGTGGCTTCACAGGGAAGGTGAGATGCCAGGAGGCTCTGGAAAAGCTTCCCGGAATCTACGTGGCGGGAGGGCTTCACGCTGGGTGCTGAGACACGCAGGGACCGGGAGTCGTGGCCCTACGCTGGGTTCACTAGGTGCAGCCACTCTACTGGTCACTGGTTGCATATTTTAATTCAACCTCAGATGTCGAGTAAGAGGCTATGTTTAGAGCAAGAAAAGAGCAGAGAGAGGCTGCGTGTAGAATACGCTGTCAACCCCGAGCGGGCCGGGTGGGTGGGAGGGGAAATGAGAGCGCGCCTGGGTCCTGAGAGCGAACTCAGTGTAGGCTGCAGTGGACCCCGCTCACTGGGGAGGTAGGAGCTCCAAGGTTAACGCTGCTAAGCCAGGTACCTGAGGATGCCCAACTTGTAAACTCTAGGGACTAGTTTTGAACTCAAGTTCCTGACCTCTAGATTAAAAAAAAGAATGGGGGTGGGGTGGGGAAGAGATTGTTTTAAACAACCAGCAAGATGTTTGAAATTTTTGTGAGACAGTGTCTCAGTTTTCAAAAAGGTAAGGTAGTAAACAGTACCTGCACAATCCCAACAATCACGTAGCCAACATTTTAGATATTTTGGCCTAACACTGCTGTACTGGAAGGCAAAGAATATGTGTATATAGTGAAGGCAGAAGGTAGGAAAGATTCAAAACTTCATCCTCTGTGGAAAAGAGTCAACCAATAATACTAAACCGAAATTTACAAAGCATTGTGTTGTAGAGAGTTCAAAGGGCTTTGAAAAGAAACAGCTAAAAGAGGTGCCACTGGATATGGTGTTTGCTTTTCTCTTTGTAACATGTGATGTAGAATTCTTAAATCTATGTACTTGTGTAATTTTAATAAAAACAAGGAAGCCCATATGTTTATCAAGAAATTACAAATCCCCTTGACCCAACAATGCTACTTATAGGAATTTTGTTATAAATGCCTTGGCAAAATTATGAAACACAAGACCATTCATTATGGCGTTATTTATCATAAATGACTGGAAACAAAAAGGGATCTGGATAAGTCAGCTTGCATTTGTACAAAAACAGTACTAGTCAGCCCTAAATACAGAACAAAAAAAAGGCCCTACATACTGGTAAGATTTCAAAATAAATTACACAAAATGTACAATTCAGAAGACTGTTCTACAATTTGAGGAAAGGAAGATAGGTTACATACACATATTCAAAATATTCCTGCAAAGACACACTTTTTAAAAAAGTTTTATTAGTTGTGTCTGGGATGACGGATGGGGCAGCTGGGAATCAGGAGTGAAGGAAAATTTTGCAACTTAATACCTTTTATGCCTTTTGAAAATGTAAATGAGTTCACAGTGGTTATTGCAGGATTCCTAGTTAGAACATGGGTATGCAAATGAGGACGGTATGCAAATGACGACGGTATGCAACTGAGGAGGCAGGGCTAAATTTGGAGGCTGGGTAAGGGGAGAGGGAAAAGAAGTTGACCAGAGTGGGGCTGTAATTCCCCAGTAATGCGACTTGAAGAAGACAATGTGAGCTACTTTTTTTCTTTACTAATTGAACAAGCTTGCTAGGGCTATCCAGCCAGTGTTTGGATATGTGGGGCGGAGCTCACGTGTAGGTTATAATTTGAAGTAAAAAATGAAGTAGCTTGTTAGGGAGAGAGTATTGGAGAGAAAGTTGCACATAGGCATTGTTTTTGCTATTTGGTGGTGCTAAGGATAGAACCCAGAGTCTTGTTTGTGCTAGCCAAGTACTCAACCATTGAGCTACATCTTGACTTTATTTTTTTTTTGGAGGGGACAGTCTTGCTAAGTCCCCCAAGCTGGCCTGTAACTTGCAATATTCCTACCTTGATCCCTGAGTATCCTTGATTACAGATATGCACTGGGGATTTGACCACCAGTACATCTCCCTACTCCCCACCCCCACCCTGCTATTGAGGATTGAACTGAGCTACTGAGCCTTTCTACTGAGCTTCATCTGTATCCTTTTTTAATTTTTACTTTAAGACAGGGTCTCACTAAGTTACTAAGCTGCAGAAACTGGGCTTGGGCTTGATATCACCCTGCTTCAGCCTTAGGATTAGAGGTGTGTGCCACCAGGCCCTGCTGAACACTAACTTTCAGAGGAGAGCAGAGAGCCCTCAACAGGAGTCAAATACAGTGGCCAAGTCTGTTGTGTTTTTTGTAAAACACAACATTACTGGAACACAGGCACATCATGTTGTGTTTACAGCTGCTTTCACACAACAGACAACAGAATTGACTGGTTGTGATAGAGAATGTACTTGTAAAACTGTTACAAATCAGCTAAAGGTTCTTATGTGCAATTTTTATAGAAATTGGTATATTATTGGATGGGTCTGAGGTGGTCCCCCAAAGAGAACACAAGGACCTCAACTTGCTGTCTACCCTAATAGGTTTGTTGACTTTTGTCACAGAAAAAGAATTTTAGGACATATCAGTGAGAGACAGGCAGATTTATTAGGCAGAGAGAGAGAAAAATGGGGAAGCAGGGCTTTAGGTTGAGGAGCCAAAGAAAGCACAACTCTGATGACCAGAACCACCCATTAATAAAAGGACAGGCTAGCTTTTATGGCTTTTCTGGGATGGGCCAAGCATTGGTATGTTGCCTTTGGATCTAAGGTATGGCCTTAGGTTTTAAGGAATTTTTTGTTTGCAGGTGCAAATGTCAGAAAATCCTGGCATTCCTTCCTGCTGCTATAGTTCACCTGACCCTTGCAATAAAAGTAAGGAATAAAGGGTACATTTTATACACTGGGAGCAAGGGAGGTCAATTTGACTGGATTGAGAGATGCCTACAGATTAGTATAACTCAATGCTGGGTGTGTTTGTGAAGATGATTGATGTACAGGCCAAAAAACTGAGGGGTGAAGGCCTACCTTGATTGTGGGTGGCACCAACCAATAGACTTATATCCCAGATGCAATACAAAGGGAAAAAAAGAAGTTTGCCCATTTTTAAGGAGTTCTAGTTATCTTGAGATGTGTTCTTTGCCACCATCACCTCTGGACATTTGTTTCCAGTTGCTTCAGCCTTCCAATGCAAACTCATTCTGGTGACTCTTCATTGAGCTTCTAGTTCCTTTAACCTTGGGCTGGTGCTGTATCCTTGATCCATCATGTTCTGCAGCTTTCATCCTCCTGGACTAAGTGGTTACTGAATCCACCAGCTCTCAGCATGCAGATGGCCACTATGGACACTCTTTTTCTGATCCTAGAAGCCTACCTAATGTATCCCCTTGCACAATTATGTATATGTGTTCTATTAGTTCTGTTCTTGTAGAAAACCCTAACTAAAATGGCAAGATAGAGGAAAAAAATGGAATTTCTCCATCTTTTGTAAGACTCAAGGATTAAGGTTGAAGATCCATGTCCCCTCTTCTGTTAGAGCACTTGTCCTATTTCAAAGCCAAAACTATTTTCTTACAGCATAAGTTTATCAACCTCACCTAAACCTTACAGCAGCACCTGCATTGCAGTGAGCAGGACTTCCAAGTATGAGCTGGGTAGTTCATTCAGGATTGCCTAGAGAATGAGTTAGCTGGGGCTGTAGTTTCCTCTTCTTGGGGAAAGGCTAACTAAAACTCAGGTTCCCAAGGGACCAGTCTTTCCCCCAACAGTGGAGGCTGTGCCATTCTAGGGCAGCTGGCATTCCCAAACAACTGCAAACTTAGCACACCAAAGCCAAACACTTGCTGCTCAACAGTTTACATAATGCCCCTTGGACAAGACTGATTCTTCAGTGATGTGTGTCCTGTATTAAGGGGGACTAGTTGGAGCAGAGGACATCTTACTGAGACAGCTGCTCTGGCCCTCTGCTCACCTCTCCATGGGCTGCCTGGAGGATAGAAGGTCTGTACTTTCTTTTTTTTCTAGCAGCTTGACCCTATTCAGTTTAAATCTGTCCCATAAAGCCCACCCCTTAGCCTCTGCTGCTATGTGGCTTCTTGGAATTCACCTGGAAGGGTGGTGCACAACAGCTACACCTTAGAGAAGACCTACCTTGATGCTGGTGGGGATGCCAAGGAGAGCCATTTAGCACAAGAGCTTCCTGGAATCCATGTTGACTGCCAATTCATTCTTCCTGTGGCCAGAATAGGACTTTGTAAACATACCTGCTAACTCAGTTTCTCCTCCAATGTAGTAGATGACTTGGGCAGCTCCCCTTTAATGCAGAGCAATTGCTTCAGCATTATTTACAGCAAACCCTGTCTCTATGTACTGTTATGTACAGAGCTGGCTATACTGTTTCCTTCTCCCTTCAGTTGACTCTAAGCAGTGCAAATAAGGCTAGCTAAGGTACTGATACGTAATCTTTGAAGACAGCTGACAATTTCCTCACAGAGTTTCCCTGCACCTGTTCGGTATAAACAGTTGAGTACAGTGGGATGGTACAACCAGATAGCTCCAAGAATGTCAATTAGATTGAGCCACAAGACAAGAGGCTATGACTTCCCAGGGCACAAGTTTGCATATCAGAAACTGAAGCAACAGCCTCCTACATCATTCAAATACTACCTTAATCAAGTTATGTAGATTGGTCTTTCTGCATACCCTTCTCCCTGCATGTTGCAGAAATGCGTACTCCATACCTGGCCAGTTCACATAATTTCCACCAATCTCAGGGTCACTCACCCTTGAATCACTCCCTTTTTAAAAAAAATTTTTTTAAGAGATTAAGATAAAAGAGGACATAACAAAGCAGATCAGAACAGAACAATTTAAGCAACACAGTATTTCACCACAAGACAACCTGATACATCACTAGCTACCATAATGTCTCTTTCCTTGAAATAGTTGAGTAAAGCTCCATACACAGTAGTATCAAACTGTCATGGTTTATGTTGGTGGCCCCCAGGCCTCATGCATTTGCATCATGCATTTGTGATTGGTTCATTGTCTAGTACTTGGATTGGAAGTATGAGTGCTATGCTGGCCTAGGGGTGGAGCCAGGATATAATGTCATGGTGGGAGGAAGGTGTGTCTTGCTCTTTTGCCAGTTTCCTCCTTGCTGTTTGCAGCTGCCTTGAACTGCAGCCACACCATGCCACCCTACCTTAGAGCCAACTGAGTATGGACTGAGACCTCCCAAAACTGTAAGAAATAAACCTTTCCTTTCCCAACTTTGGGCTTCTGGTATTTGGTCTCAGCAACAAGTAAAAAGTAACTAAGACACAAACATAACAAAATAGTATAAAACCATTAAAGAGAATGAAAGTATTACAGGGCATTCGAACCAAGTAACAGAAAATGAAAAATGGTTACATTATCTCATTTTCTATAAAAGATTTGTTTATACAATCACACATAATAAAATCCAATAAGATACAACATGATAGAACCAATGGAAACAGAAGAACAAAAGCATGGTAGGACTTCAAAACAAGATGATATTAAATCAGCTATTAAATGGCTATTATAATGTCTTGTTTTCTTTATAATAGCTGTTCATACAATCACGATAATAAAATCTAACAACCCAGGATAAAACCATTCCAAACAACGAATGGGAAAATTGTAAGGGTCCAAAGCAATGTAATGGGGAATCATGATTACCATAAATTTTTATGTACTCTTACCATTTCTTACACTAGGAAGACTATATTTATACATGTGAGTTTGATTTATTTTGCTTATGAGTATGGTCTCAAGCTGTACCCATTTATTTATAAATATCTCAATGTGATCCTTAGTACTCCATAGTATAAAAATACAACAACTTTTTTATACATTCCTCAGTTGATGGACACTTAGGTTGTTTCCAAGATCTGGCTATTACAAATTGCACTGCTATAAACATGTGTGCACATATATCACTGTGATATGATGTTTTCAGTTCTTCTGGGAATATGCCTAGAAGTGGAATAGCTGGAACAAATGGGACTTCCAATCCCACCTTTTTGAGATATCTCCAGACTAACCTCCACAATGGTTGCACCAGTCTACACCCCCACCAACAGTGCAGGAGAATTATCTTTTTCCCCACAACCTCTCCAGCATTTGTTGTTCATAGTTTTCTTGATCCTGGCCATTCTTTCTGGAATCTCAGTGTGGTTTTTTTTTTTAATTTTATTTAAAGAAAGACAACACAACGGAAAATAGGTGGAAATAGTACATACTTTCAAAGATAACAATAAACAGTAATAAATCACTTGATGTTTACATATTGTCCTCTTACAAATAATTGTTCAAGATACAAAAGTGGAACATATAAATGGGAATTCAAACAGGGAGATTGCAAATAGTTCTGTTTAGATCTAATAAAAACTTAGTAATATGGCTATCAATTCTATACACTTAAACATGTATGCATTTATCCATATCTTCATTTTTGTTGTGATGAAATAAACTAAAGCAGACTAAAATAACTCTGAGCAAAGAATAATAGTATTGCTGGATTTCACATCATGACACTCCAGAGTCAGCACTGGGTACTGTAGTGCCTTTTTTTCCTTCAAAGTATTTGTTCATCATGTGTCATAAGATCAGTTCTCATAAACTGTTTATAGGTTTTATACAAGCATGAGTCTTAACATGTATTTCTATCCTTTCTATATTAGAGAGAGAAACAGAACAAAGCAGGACACAACAAAACATATTCCTATAAACACTTAAAACTAAAAAGACACATAAAGCTGCTGTACAAGGAGTTCTACCATGGTTACTGTGTTGTCTCTTGTTATCATCAATAGAATTGGCTATATCATCAGATATAGTACAATTGAATATATCAGTACATAACAGTATTAATAGAAATACAACTTTGTAGATAGTGTAGAACTATAAAAACAGGTAGTAATCAAATCAGAATGGGTATCGTAGTGAATCATTGTCATTTTCAGTATAGTTGTCTTTACTCTCTGACTTTATACCAGCAACCTAACAGTTTTGAATAAAATCTGTTAATAACAAGCAGCAATCAAACAAACCAGATTTAACTAAAATCAGTCATGATATAACAGTATAAGTTATACAGGGATCCAGATTAAGTTAATAGGAAATTAAAGATGATTACTGTGCTATATCCTGATATTTTGGGGATAGCTGTCTATGCCCTCAGATCTAGTGCTTGCATACAAACTGGGACGGAGTAAGTTCTATCTAAGCAGAGTGGTATGAGTAATACGGGTTTTAATTCCTGATACACTATTAGCAATATCTTCTGCTATCTTAGGAAAATATTCCTCTCCCTTCACTCCCCCATGGTGTACTGAGTATTTTTGGGTTTCCCCAACACCCTCGGTTTTATATTGGGGGGGCTACCTGCTGTTTACCTAAGTGTTTCTGAACTTTCTCACTCCTGTACTCTAGTTGTATTTCTTATTAAAGTCTGTCTTTCCAACCTATCCATAAATACTGGTCCAGTTGCCCCTATTATTCTCTGGTTCCCTATCACATGGAGTTCTGTTTTCTCGTATTTGATTTTGGTCCATATACCCTTCTTCAGGTTAATTATAAATAATAAAGAGCATCTTGGTGGATCCTACCACTTGATCCACTCTGCCCGCGATTCTTTTTTCCCTTAATTTAGTGTATCTAGGCCATCTGTACTAGAAATTATATCCAACCTTCTCTGCCTCATTTCTGTTGTGCTCTTTTTCCATCATTAGTTGTCTGTTTGTCTTCTTCATTTCACTTTTTGCTCCATTCATTGGGGCCTCTCTGCCACTGTTCCTGAAATCCTGGTGCTTTTCTCTCTCTTTAGAATATTCTGTAGTATTCTCTGTAGGGTTGGATTGGTAGTTGTGAATTCCCCCAGTTGCGCTTTGTCTTGGAAGCATCTTGTTTCTCCATTAATTTCCAGGGACATTTTTTCAGGGTACATCAGTCTGGGCTGGAGGTTATTTTCTTTCATTTTGCCCCACGCTCTTCTAGATTTGATGCTTTGTGCTGAGAAGTCTGCCATTATTCTGATGGGCTTTCCCTTGTAAGTAATCTGTTTCTTATCTCTGACAGCTTTTAATATTCTGTTCTTATATTGGATTTCTGGGATCTTGATAACTATATGCCTGGGTGTAGTTCTGTTTTGGTTGTAGGTGGCTTGAGTTCCGTATGCCTCATACATCTGCATATCATTTCCTTTTCCTAGGTTTGGCAAGTTTTCCATAATTATTTCTGTGAATAGCCTTTGTAGTTCCTTTGTTTGTACCCCTGCTTCTTCATTCACATTCTTTAGTCTTAAGTTATAGATCCTCTTGTTGTCTTCTAGCCTTTGTATTGTTGCTGCTTGTTTCCTTGTTATTTTTAACAAATATTTCCTTTCATGAACCCACATTGCAAACCTGTCCTCTACTTCAGATAATCTATCCTTCGTTTCCTTCAAGCAGTTTTGCCAGCTTTCAATGGAGTTTTTAATTTTCTGGTGATGTCTTTGAACCTGCTTCATGTATTCTATGTTTTCTCTGTTTTTTTTCATCAAACAATTCTCTACTTTTTTTATGTTCTTCCCTTTTTCCATCTTTTTTTTGAGATGTTCTTAGCATTTCTTTAACTCTTCTACTTATATCTTGCTTTACTTGGTTAAATACTTCACTTTTGAACTTGTCTATGAGGTCCCGAAGGTATTGCTTTATGTCTATTGGTGCCATGTCTGATATTGCATGTTTGCTGTCCTCATTCTCCTTTTCATTTACCTTTCCTGGATCAGTGTTCTCAGGATTGGGGAACAGGGACCCTTTCTTGTTGCTTCCTCTTCTCATATTTTTTGTTCCTTCCATACAGGTGTATATAGGAGGCTCAGCTTCTTTCTTTGTTGGTTACAGTTTGTCTGAAGAGCTAACTAGGTGTTTCCACCCACTGTGGTGTACTACAGAGATACAGACTAGGGCAGCCACTGCTGGGCCCACCCCTCCGGGTTAGTCAACCCACTGAAGGCTTCACTGCATTAGGGCCCTGCCAGGCATAGGGACTTGGTTTGGGCTAGCTTATTTGGTCTCGGTCCAGAGTGTGACCCAGGTCAAGTGCTCCCCTCAATCCTGCTTGAGAAGGGTATAACTGACTGAAGTCACTGCAGCCCCTTGTTCTGGCCAGTCTGCCTGGTCCCAGAATGTCATCTGTTGGAGCCTCTTTGTTTATGGAAGGGTTTTTATTCTTGTCATTCTCCGCAGGTTGATGCATGGTTCCCCACCAGCTCAGCTCTCAGTTCTGTTCGTTGATTCCCATCCTTAGTGCGAATGCATCTCCAGTGTGTTGAAACTGGCAAGCTTTCCAGTAGCTTGGTAAGTTTCCGCTGTGTGCGTTCAAGTGCAGCAGCAATAGCAAGTTCAAGTGGCAGTACCAAGACTGTAGCTGTTCAATAGTAGCACCAGGACTGTATTTTTAATTGGTTTCTCTCAGCTTAATTTGTTCCTGGGTCAGAAGGGTCTATCTCCCTCTGTTCCAGACTCCCCACGCACCCAAGAGATGGCCCTTATCATATTGAGGTAAAGACCATCTATTCCAATTTTGTGTAAGGTTCCTATCATGAATGAATGTTGGACCTTATCAAAAGCTTTTTCTGCATCTATAGAAATGATCATGTGATTCTATTATTTTTGGAATCTAAGTTGACTATCTGATGGAGCCTCTGTAGCCAGCTGTTATTTATCTGCCATCTTCTTCAAGTCCTCTCAGTGTGGTTTTAATTTGCATTTCTCTAATGACTAGTAATGATGAACATTTTTTTTCATGTATTTATTTGCCATTTGTATTTCTTCATTTGAGAACTGTGTATTCATCTCAGATACCCATTTTTGGATTGTGTCTTTGAATTTCAGGGGTTTGATTTTTAAAATTCTTCATATGTTTTACACAGAAGTCCTTTTTGTCTGACAAACAGTTCACTAGGATTTTTTTCCCAGTTTGTGGATTTTCCTTTCACTATGCTGGAGATTTCGTTTGACATGCAGAAACTTTTAATAAGACGCAATCCCAGTTATTGATCCTGGGAACTATTTCCCGTGCAGTTTGACTCCTGTTCATGAATTCTCTACCTACCCCTATATCTTCAAGATTTTTACCCAATTTGTCTTCCAACAGATTTAATGTTTCTGTTTTAATATTCGTATCTTTGATGCATTTAGATTTTGGTTTACTACATGGTGATAGGCATGGGTCTAGTTTTAGTTTGCAACATATGGAGAGCCAGTTTTTCCAGCACCATTTATTAAAGAGACTGTCTTTCTTCCAGTGAACATGTTTGGCCCCTTTATCAAAGATAAGGTGGTTGAGTGTGTTTGTAGTTGTGGTTGTATCTTCTAATCTATTCTGTTGATCTTCAGATCTGTTTTTATTCCAATACCATGTTGATTTTATTACAGTTGCTTTGTAGTATAACTTCAAGTCTGGGATTGTGATTCCTCCTGCTTTGCCTTTGCTGCTTAGAATTGTCTTTGCTATTCTAGGTCTCTTCTGGTTCCAGATGAATTTTAGGAGTGATTTCTCTAGATCTATAAGGTATGTTGATGGTGTTTTCATTGGAATTGCATTGCATCTGTATAACAGTTTTGGGAAAATGACCATTTTTGCAATATTTATTCTTCCTGTCCATGAACAAGGGATGTCTTTCCGTTTTCTGAGATCTTCAATTTCTTTTTCAGGGTATTATAATTTTCTGTATATAAATCTTTTACTTCTTTTGTGAGATTAATTCCTAAGTATTTCATTTTTTTGGATACTAGTGTTAAGAGTGTGGCTTCTCTTATTTCTTTCTCAGTGATTTTGTTGTTAGTGTATAGGAATGCTATTGATTTTTGACTATTGACTTTGTATCCAGCTACATTGCTGAATTTATTTATTATATCTAGGAGACTTTCAATGTAGTGTTGGGGGTCTTCTGTGTAGAGTGTCTTTGTTACATTTTACTCGTTGCTGAGACAAAATACCTGAAGCCCAAGTTGGGAAAGGAAATATTTATTTCTTACAGTTTTTGGAGGTTTCAGTCCACACTCAGTTGGCTCCAAGGCAGGCAGGCATGGCTGGGCTGCAGTTCATGGCGGCTGCAAACAGCAAGCAGGAACCAGCAAAGAGAGCAAGACACATCTTCTTCCTGCCATTACATCACATCCTGGCTCAACCCCTATGTGGGTGTAGCACTAACACCATCAATCCAAACACTAGACAATGAACCATCACAAATGCACAATGCAAACTCATGAGGCCTGGGGACCACAGACATAAACCATGACATAGAGTATCATGTCATCCACAAATAATGATAATTTAACTTCCTCTTTTCCTATCTTTACCCCTTTTATTTTTCTCTCTTGCCTAATTGCTCTGGCTAATATTTCCAGTACTATGTTGAATAGGAGTAGTGATAAGGGACATCCTTGTCTTGTGCCTGATTTTAAGGTAAAGGCAATCAGTTTTTAGCCATTTAATATGATGCTGGCTGTTGGTTTGTCATAGATGGCCTTTATCATATTGAGGTAAAGACCATCTATTCCAATTTTGTGTAAGGTTCCTATCATGAATGAATGTTGGACCTTATCAAAAGCTTTTTCTGCATCTATAGAAATGATCATGTGATTCTTACTTTTGGCTTTATTGATATGGTGGATTACAATTGTTGATTTATGTATGTTGAACCATCCCTGCATGAATGGGATGAACCGCTTTCAATGCACTCCACAGATTCTGGTAAGTTGTATTTGTATTTTTGTTTGCTTGTAGGTATTGTTTAATTTCTTAATTTCCCCTGTGACCCACTGATTGCTTAAGAGTGTATTATTCAATTTCCATGTGTTTGTGAGGTTTTTGCATTTCTTTTACCATTAATTTCTAGTTTCATGGAGCTGTAATCTGATAACATGTATGGGATAATTTCAACTCTTTTGCACTTATTTAAATATGTTCTGTGGGCTAGCATATGGTCTGTTTTAGAGAATGTCCCATGTACTGCTGAGAAGAATGTATATTCTGATATTGTTGGATGGAAACACTCTGTATATGTCTATCAAGAACATTTGTTCAAGGTGTGGTTCAATTGTTATTTCTTTGCTGATTTTTCTGTCTGGTTGATCTGTCCCTTGATGTCAATGGTGTGTTAAGGTCTCCTGTTATAATTGTGTTATTGCTTATTTGATTTTTCATTTCTATTAATACTTGCTTTGTATAACTGGGTGCTCTGGAATTTGGTGCATATGCAATTTGACATTGTTATCTTTTCCTCTTGAAGTTTTCCCCTAACCAGTGTGTAGTGACCTTCTTTATCTCTTAGGATCATTCTTGCTTTGAAGTTCACATTGTCTGCAAACAGAATAGCTACTCCTGCTTTTTTTTTTTTTTCCAGTTCCTGTTGCATGAAGTATTGTTTTCCATCCTTTGACTTTCAGCCTATGAGTATCCTTTTGGGTTAGATGGGTTTTTTTGTAGACAGCATATGGTTCGATGTTGTTCCTTGATCCATTCTGGACAGTCTGTTTCTTTTAATTGGTGAATTGAGACCACTTACATTAATGGTTATAAATGTTATATATTGGTTTGTTGTTGACATGTTATCTTTCTGCTGTTGCATCTTTATCTTTCTGTTCTGTTTAGTTATCTGCCTTGCTTAGTGGTTTTTTCCTATATGTATCTAAACTGTCTTTCAGTATTCTTTGCAGGGTTGGCTTGGTGATCATGAAGTTCTTCATCTGTTCTTTGTCATGGAAGTATCTTATTTCTCCATCCATTGTGAAGGATGGTTTTGCAGGGTACATTATTCTAGCTTGGAAATCATTTTCCTTTGGAAATACTTTACTCCATGCTCTTCTTGACTTCATTTTTTTGTGTTGAGAAGTCTGCTGTGATTCTGACAGGTTTTCCTTTATAGGTGATCTGTCTTTTCTCTCTAACAGCTTTTAATACTCTATTCTTATGTTGGATTTCTGGGATGGTAATTATTATATGTCTGGCTGTAGTTTTATTTTGGTTATGGCTATTTGGAGTTCTATTTGCTTCACTAATCCTAATGTCGGTTTCCATTCTCATGTTTTAGAATTTTTCAGCTATTACTTGTATAAATAGTCTCTTCATACCATTTGTGTTGCCATCTTTTTCATTTATACCTATCAATCTTATGTTGTTTTTGTTTGAATCATTTTACAGCTGTTGAATTATTTCCTGATTCCTTGTTTTTTTCAAATGATCTTTCCTTTCATGTTCACTAGCTGCAATCTCATCTTCAGGGTCTGAAATTCTATCTTCACTTTTGTTGAGGCAGTTTTGACAACTTTCAATGGAATTTTTGATTACCTGTGTATCTTTTTGAATCTGCTTCATGTATTGTTTGTTCCTTATATTGTTCATCCACGGATTCTTTTTGTTTTGTTCCTCTAATTTTTTAATTGTGTCTTCTGTATATGTGTTCAGCATCTCTTTCATTACTTTAGTCATTTCTTCTTTTACCCGGGAGATTATTTCTTGTTTGAATTCCTTTAAAGCTTCCTGGAGTTGCTTCTTTATTTCAGTTGCTATTATTTCAGGTATTTCCAGTGTATGGCATATATTTTCTTCTATGTTCATGTCTCCTAGGCCTTCTTGGGATGGGCTGGAGGCTTGAGATTCCATTTTGCTCTTTTGTTTTGTCATTTTCCTATATTTCCATGTTTCAAGTGTTGTTCCAAGGCTTCCCCTGGGCGTGTTGGAAATTGTCTCCTGTGCCTTGGCCTCCTGGAACTGAACGGAGGTTGCTGAGCATGGTCTAGTCAGGCCCACAGGACCTCCTGCCACCTCCAGTGTTCCAGGAAGCTGGACAGGTACCTAACCACTGTGGATGAAGGTCCAAAGCTCTCCCTGGGCTAGGACCAATGCGCTGAACTCACTTTATGTGCCCTCAACTCCCCTGATTGAAGAAGATGGCTGGATGTGATCTAGTAGGGCTGCAAACCCTCCCAAGCCTAGTGTAGTGTGGCTGGAAGCTGGGCAGGTCCTTGACCACTGGGAATAAAGATCTTAAACACTCACAGAGCTTGGGATGGTATGCAGGAGCTCACCTCCTGCAGCAGCTCAGTTCCCCTGATTGAAAGGTCACTGGGCATGGCCCAGGCAGGCCCAATACCTTCAGAGCCCAGTGTAGTGTGGCTGCAAGCTGGGCAGGTCCTTGACCACTGGGAGCGATGATCTTAAACTCTCCCGGGCCTCAGCATGGTGTGCAGGAACTCACCTCTTCCAGCAGCAGTGGAATCAATCCCTTTTTCACGAGATAATAAATTCTAGAGGAGCCTTTGGATTAGGGCCTTTGTTCCATGTATCCTCACCTGGACTGGACTCAGGACCCCTGGGCTACCTGTAACTTTGAATATATCTTCATGTCTTTATTCCAGCTGTGGGCTGCACTGGAGATGGTAGACTAGAATTAACTCACCAGGATTCCAAAATGTTTCAATGGGATTACAAATAAATTTCTCCAGGCAGAGGAGGATGAGAAAAGGGATTACAGTATTACAAGGAATTACAGTATACAATTTGGGGGTGACAATACTCCAAGCCCAATTAAAATCCCTCAGTAGCTTCCCATTGATCTTTAAATAAATCTCTAAAATACCAAAATCTCTAATGTGACTTAATGACATTTCAGTCATTTATGCGTAGTAAACATTCCCTTGTGGGCACAACTGTGCACTCTGACTGAAATGCTTTGCTTCTACCTAACTCCAACTGCTAATCATGTTCTCAGCTGAGTATCAACTGAGTTGAAAATCTACATTTACGTGTGTGATTATTTGGTGTCTGTTTTCCCCACTAGACTGTAAGGTCTGTATGTCTCTTTTTGGTCACCAGTAGCCTAGTTTGTTTTTGTAGTATGTGTTTTAAAGTAGGCTCTTAATATTAGCTGAACATACTTCTAGGTACACTCTGCAAAAGTCAGGCCTTGGTACAAAATACTACAATTGTATTTATATGAACTGTCGGGAAAAGACACATCTATTCAAATAGCAAGTGGATTAGCAACTGGCAGTGGCTGAGGGTGAGGGCAGGACTGGCTGTATAACTGGCATGGGAGATTTTACTGAGGTGATGAAAATGTTCTAAAACTGCACAACTCACTGAATTTACTAGAGCTCGTTTTACTTTTGTTTTTATTTTTGTTTTGTTTTATTTTCTTGAGACAGGGTCTTACTATGTAGTTCAGATTGAATTTGGCTTATGTGGCCCTGGCTGGCCTCAAACTTACTGCGATCCTTCTACCTCAGTCTCCCAAGTGCTGGGGTTCCAGATGTGCACTATCATGCCCAGCCTAAAATTCACTGTAAATGGGTGTATTTTAGGATATATCCTCCAGGATTTACATCTAATATCTCAATAAAGTTAATTTTAAATTAATAATTATTACTGGAAATGTAAGGTTTATCTTATGCTAAGTGTGTTTATATGTTTTTGGACTTTGTGTTCTATACTATTCACCATGTGTACTTACTCAATTACTGTTCATGAATATATGGTAAGTATTACAACTTTAGTCATTAGAATATTATTTTCAAGCTGGGTGTGGTGGCACACGTCTGCAATCTCAGCACTTAGGAGGCTGAGGCAGTAGGACTGCTGCCAATTCAAGGCCAGCCTGGGCTACTTTTTGAGTAAGAAATAGTATGCGGTGCAGCCCTTGTGACACAAGCCACCTGAAATTAGATTTAGGATTTCTAGCAAGGAATGAGTGTCCTGGATACATAAGGATATTTGTAATTTGAACTAGGAATTTTGTGGCTGGATTCACTCTGATTTCAGGAATAAGGTGAAATGCTAGGATAGGAAAGGTTTTAAAAGTAATCTGAATTTTTTCGATTAACAACTTTAAGTACAATTGTCCCCAGCTGTCCAGCTGCCTTCCTCATAGTCCTCATGAGCCCCTGTGTGACCCTGGCTGCGTCAGAGGCAGACCTGCTCTGGGTCTGAGGACACTGTTGCAAGCAAGGATTTGGACGAAGCAGCAGCGAGGCGTGGGGTGAACAAGACAAGGGATGGGAACACCTAGCAGAGTAGCTCCCCGGGTGGCTGTGAACTTAGAGCCTTGAGAATGAGCCTGAGAACTGTTACTAGGTGGACTGGACTGCAGCTGAGTGACTGCTACTCACTGTGGGTGAGCAGTGGCTCTGGAGTCACTGATTCTACTTCTGCTCCTGCGGGGGCTTCCAGGACTCATAAAGCCTGGTAGCAAAAAGGCAGGTCTGGGACCTCCTGGGTAAGGGACTCAGTCTCATTTGCAGCTGAGCAGAAATCAGAGGCATCCTAGGCTCTGGAACTCAGGGCCATGTCTATTGAGCATTTTTCAAATGACACTGTAGAAAAATGGACACCATTCCCAGTGTACTTTTGTATAAAGTTGTTTTTTATTAGTGAAACATTTCATTGTGTTAAGGGTAGAAGTAAAACAGGTCAAGAGTCACATGAAAGGAATCAACTGTACAAGCTGCATGGAGAGCACTCTGGTCAGTGTTCTCTTTCATAGCACAAGCAGTTTACTCCAGTAATCGTGCGCAGAGGGCCAAGGATGAGGATAGCCTTTTGCAGAATTCATCTCTTAAGCAATTTAAATGAAAAACTAGCCTCCCTTAAGTAAAAACCCCAATAGGGGTCAGTCATGTAGTACTTGTTCCACTTTGACCATTAATGATCTTTCTAGAACAAAAAAGCCTGGAGCTAAAAGTGGCAAAGCCTATCTCCTGCCCTGTGCTCAAGTCCCAGTTTGCCCTGGCTGCCATTCTGTGACTGCTGACCACCCTGACAATAACAGCACATTTGGGTGGCTTCTAGGATAAAGGCTGCGAGAGAATGCACCTGAGGAAAATCTGGCTTTCTAAACCTAAAACCAAACAAGCGAATTCATTCTTCTTAACCAACCTGGAATTCTCACTACAATGCATGGGCTTGCCACAGACTTTTCAGAAGGGAATACCAAATGTAGTTTTCACCAGTAAGTAAGAATAATGATGTAAATATGGAATTAGTGTTGGGTCTTCTTGCCTTCATGGGACTCAATCTAAATGTGCACCTGATTAGTTGGTTATCACTCAGAGCAGGGGTAGCAAACCTGTGACATACGTGCTGCCGCTGGCTGTTTGTATCACTGAAAGCTCTGAAAGGTTCACCATTACTGACTTAAGAGTATTTAAAAATCTCCTCCTCACAGATGATTACATCTCAAAGTAGGACTGAGCCAGTGCACATTCTCTGCCTGGCATATCCTTATATTGATGAGGACTGGTATATGCATTAGGAATAGATATGCCAGTTGTTAAGTTAAATATGAATAAACCCTAGCCTATGTACTTGGAAGTATTGAAGTGGTTTTTAATTTAGACATTTTGGCATATCTAAAAACTTGGTATAAAAAGCTTTCAGCTTGATTTATAGAAATGTTGAGAGTTTAATACACCGCCCCTTCCAAAGGGAGACATAATACACTGCTTTGGTATAGCAATAGGAAAACTGGGCATGTAAATGATGTATTACCTCTGTAAAGGAAGAAGGAGTTATTAAAAGATATCTATAGTTGTCTTTCACTGAAAACCAGTTGTTTTTTTCAATCTCTTGGAATGACTGAGTTGGCAAATTTTATAAGCTCTTCATCAGGTAACTGTGTAGGCCTTTTAGTTACAATCAGTGTGGAACTTTGAGAATCAAAGGATGCGCCCTTCACTCTGGCTGAATTCCAAACTCGGTGATGTAACAGTGGTTTCCTATTCTTTTGCCTTTGGTTGCACTGCTTTAGATTTCAAGAGATTTTTTTCTTTAAATTACTTTCTGTGCAGTATCTTAAACACTCGCCATTCAGAAAAATGATTGTCACAGGAAGTGTAAGGTACATTTTTTTCAGTGACAGTGAACCACAAAACACTGGAAAGAATTGAGTCTCAGGAAAGAACTTACACATACAGTTTCAAAGTTATCAAGAAGACTGCCCCAGAAATGTCTGTCTGCTCTAGACTTCCTGAAATGTGTGTGTAAATTGGATTATGAATGAATGGATTTCCAATAGTCATAATTTTACAAATAACCAATAGTAATGTATTAATATGGATCTTATTTGACAGGGGTGACTAGGAAAAAATTACTGATTACATTCTCTCAGAAAATCTTACATATCAAAATAATTTTAACTAAAAAATAACTATCTACAAGTGTCATAACTAGCATTTAGTTCTACCTTTTATGAAATGTCTATACTTATCCTCACCAACATTATTTACACCTTCTCTTGGTTCACAAAAATACAACTCAAAAATCCCATAGTGCCTGTCACTGTCCACTCACGGATACCATCTTTCTCTGTCCCTTCTCTGCCTGATTCCTACCCGGCATAAAACTAGTCAGAAGACCAAGGGATTTTCTTGGAGAAATTATAAATTGAAGATTAGCATGAAATGCAGTGTGTAACATTTTAAAAGAAGAAATCAGTTGCATTTGACTCCTGTACTCGGGAAGTTTACCAATTTTACCCTGGGTTCCAACTGTTAACCTCTGTTTAGGGAGAAAATGAGGACTACGATATAAAGTACATGTGTACCTGGAGCACAAAACTTGGGGAATAAAGTATACTGACTAAGGTTAGACCAAAGAGCATTAACAAGTGATGCAAGGACACATTGACAGCAGTGGTTACAGACTTCCATAATCACCAGAACCCAGCACCCTCCCCCAAAAATTACTATACAAGAATTTATTAAATACGCCATAGACACATGAAAAAACAATCTCAGAAACCACACGACCTTAGAAAGCATAATGGCCAGCCGTGTCAGCCTGCCCGTTACCCCCTGGCCAGAATGCTCCTCTCATGGCCTGCTGGCTCTGTGTCTTCTTCCCTCCTTGTAACACGTACACAGCCTGTGAGGACATGGGCCCCGTGTCATGGTCCAGGTCAGAACACATGCTGCTTCACTGAGGGGAGTGATGGTTAAGTTCTTATGAGCGGTGCTCGTTCATCTGCTGTTCCCTGAGACACAGGACAGAGAAAGAGGAGGATGTTAGGTCTCATCAGAAACTATTCTCCCCCACCACCCCGCTGTGAAATAGGAGTGTGTGTGGAGGAAGGCAGAGAAAGGAGCTGATAGGAAAGAGGTTCATCCCACTCACCTCTCCTCTCAGCCTGCTGCTTACTCTTTAAGATTAGGCCTAACTTTAAGGAGCCCTTGCCTGGCCATTCCCACCCAATGCCAAGCACAGCCCTCCTCTATGTTGGTCCAAACTTTAAATTTGTTATACTCCACTGACTTCGCCTCCTACCAAGAAGAGTATCTCAAAAGTCCCAGGTGTTTGTTGATAGATGAAGATTGTTGACTGTAGGAATGGTAATAAACATTTCCAGGAAGTTTCATTTGTACTTAGTTTTTTGTTTCACAGTACAGGCACTGTACCTAGGGTCTCTGCATTGAGCTATATCCCCATCCTTTTTTCTTTTTTTTTAGAGGCAGTCTCATTAAGTCACCAAGTTGCCCCTGCGGGGCTCAGACTTGCATTCCTTCTGCCTCAGCCTTCCAGAGTGCTGGAATTTACAGATGTGTGCACCCCCTCTAGTTTCAGTTGTCGTGAAAATATCAATGGCTGCACAAATTCAGACTGAAAGAGTCACAGGGAGAAATGGTAAAACAGTTTGCCTCGTGGCTAAGTCAAGTTAAGGAGACTGGACAGGTTAAAAGCATCATGTAAAAATGTAGAAGGTAGATATACCAAGCTAACATTATTCATATGATTTCAACCTAGTTTGTTTCCTCCTTTACATTTGCTCAGACATTTAGGTAAGAGGGGACAGTAAGTTTAAAAAAAAAAATGCATGTTGTAAGGAGGGGAACTGCTGAGCATATGAGCAGGGTTTCTACAGAAAAGGCTCTTTATCCAGCCTCCTGGCCACACTAACTATTCATTGCTCCAGGAAATCACTGCCCCTATGCACCAATCTCCTACTCTGCAGTGGTGCCTCAAGTGTGGGATCTTCTGATTCCTTCTAAACAGGTCTCTGAGTGCCTTGCTCTGTAATACTGGAGCTATTTTATCATATTTAATAATTAAGTTTATTGAGCTCATACTGTACATTAACACTTGGCCAAACCCTTTATGTTTTCTACATCATCTAATCCTCACCAGAAACTCACAAAGCAGCCCCTATTACTCCATTTTATAAATGGGGAAACTGAGGTACAGCTTCTAGGGTCACATAGCTGGGCAGTGGCAGAACACATTTGAATCCAGGCATATGACAACAAAGCCCAGCAGTTTGTTGTTACACATTCATCCTCTTCTTTCAGGTTATTGTTTTTAGAGATATAAAGGTAACTCCCACGGGATACATCCAGAGATTCCATTCCCACCAAGAAAACCACAAATACTGCAGGCATCCTTCTGTCACCGTGCCTTCCTAACACACCCTACTGTAACATACATAGCACCTTGCTTACCATTTGTGCAGCAGTGATAGAACCATGAAAGCACTGTGACCCATAAAATCCCAGAATCCATCCTAAACAGCCACTAGACAATGCTTTAAAGAAGTAGCTGAGGAAGACATGGAGGAAGGGACAAGTTCCTCCAGCCAGCACTCACCTCATCCATCGATCCCTGTCCTCGGCATGCAAGCCAGGTAAACATCAAACCGAAGAACACACCCAGTGCCATGATGATGTAGGGTATATTGGTGACAATCAGAGTAGTGTTAATCACAGACTTTAGTCGACTCGCAGTCTCTTTATCAATGAGAACACTCTAGAGAAGCAAGAACATGGTGACTAATAGCATATCACAGTTTTTTGTCTTTCTTTCCATCAAATGTAATTTATGTCCTCTTGTTAGTAAGCTAGATATACTTTTATAAATTAAATAGGGAATTTGTCATCTTTTCTACTGAAGATATGTATTACTTAACACAGACTAGAAAAGAGGAAAAGGGTATTCAGAAATGCTAAGATAAACTAGGCATAGTGGTGCAGGCCTGTAAGCCTACTACTTGGGAGGCTGAGGCAGAGGATCATTGCAAATTCAAGACCAGCCTGGGCTACAAAGTGAGCTCAAGGACAGCCTGAAAGTGTGACCCTGTCTCAAAAAGAAAAAAAAAAGCTGATATAATCTCTTTCGTCTCAAAACAAAATCTAGCTCAGCATTACTTTCTTCCACAAGTTTCCTCTGGCAGCCTTAGGACTGATGAAAGGTCGGATCACTACATCTCCTCCTCATTCTCTAGAATACTCCTTGCTGTCTCGGCACTGTGTGTCAAAACTATCTGATTACTTGTTTGTCTCCCAGTGACTATGAGGTCCTTGAATGCAAAATATCTCAGTCATCTCCCTTAGGGTATAACACCAAGCATGCAGTATGCACTCAATTAGTACTTGCTGATTACATGAATCAATGAAACACTCACAAAGATGGAAAGTAGAATGGATCATTTCTCTCTTGGTCCTATCTATAGCCATCAGGACCAGATGTCACCAGAAAGTGTTTGGTTTCAGAGGGTTGCTTGCTAAGGAAACATACTAGAGTAACACTTGTCAGTATGCAAGAGAGGGGTACTATCACCTAGTGTCACGGTGATATATCTGTCCCCCTTAATTCTATAAAAATTATGGGCAACAATTCTGGGTTAATTTAGGCTTAATTTGCAACAGACTGAGTTAGGAGATCAGGTTCTGTGGTAGTTCTTTCAATAACTGAGTCAGAATTTCATCTCTATAAAAAGGTGTTGGGACAGTAGTCTCCAAGGTCACTTCCAGGTTTTACATTTCATTTTTCTAGACAAGGGAATAATCAGTTTGAGGTTTCACTCCTCCCTGGATTCAATCTAGCCTTTAGCAAAAACAAAGCAAGTTAGGCATAGAGAGAACTTCAAGAATGTCACTACTATGAATTTAAACTTGGAGAAGAGTCCTGCATTCTTAAAAAGTCCTATTTCCATGTCCTTTCCCACAAACAATAACATGGGTGGACCTGGAGCAATCCCAGTAAACATTACCTGAATTTTCCTTTCGTTGGTAAATACTGCCTGAATTTTTCCTTTGAATAAAGTCTCATCTTAGAATTCTAATCACAGACCCTTTAAAAATATATAAATGTAGCCACCAATATAATGATAAATACAAGGGGGTGAGGAGACATAAAACTTCCACCTATGGTATAATTTTAATTATGTAATTTAACCTAAAAGAATTCCAGAACCCTCAGACATAGGCTTATCAATGATTTACTTTGTAAATAATATACTTACCTTTTTTTAAAAAAGAGTTCTATAAAAGGCACAAGTTTTACAAAATGTAAAACAGTAAATTTTTTAAAAAATTATTATTGAAAAAAATTTTACAACACAGTAAAAATATATATATTGGCTTTAGGTTATGTGAACAGTGGCTTTTAATATTTTCTTACTAATCTGTTACTAAATTTTCTACAAATGACAAGTACTTTTAGGAAAGAGAAAAATAAAAAAGTTTTAAAATGTTGGTGCTAATAAAAGAAGTATGCCAACTGAGAATTTATCAAAACGGGGCAGAAGAGAAGAGGAAAATGGGGCAATACAACTGCAGGGATTCTGAAATGTAATTTAGCACAGAATTTATCACAGTTGTCTTAAACTGGCCGGGTTTCAGAGAAGCAGACAGAGCCAGGCTTCACTGGGCATCTGGCGGCGTGCTGGCTCTGTCCTCCTTCCACAGACCTTGACAGTGCTTTATTCACGGTGCTTTCGCCTCTCACATAACCAGCTGCCTAGGAGGGAGTTGTATCCAACTAATGTTCTCAAGAAGGAAACTTTCTTGCATTTCTCCAAATCAACTCCCAAATAGAGCAGTTTCATGTAATCATTTAAGAAAAACTTTCTGAGGACAAACAGTACTTTTTTTTTTTTTTTTTTTTTTTTTTTGTCTTTTTCATTTTTATCGGTACCGGGGATCGAACTCACGACCGCCTGCTTGCAAGGTAGGTGCTTACGCCGCTGAGCTAAATCCCCAGCCCCTGACAAACAGTACTTAAAAAATCATTTTCTACCCTTCTTCCTGTCTTTCATTGCATAACGTTTCAATAGTAGACATCATAATAGAAGCATTCCACATTTGAACAGCTACAACACATGTGCAGCTCCCTCCCACCGAGGACTTACCTCATTGAGATACATCACTGGGAAAACCATGGTTTGAATGTCTCCTGTTTCACTACAAAGACAAAGGATGACATGACTTTAGAGACATCCTTATCATGGTGGCACATTTACCTGGAGAGACATATTTAGATGAACACTCCAATATACTTATTTCATTCAATTACCTGGTATTTTAGCAGCCTTCCTCGTTTTCTTTGCACACACATATAAGGCAGAAGTTAGATACAAGTGTGTCAGCCTCAAAAGTCCAGTGCATGTATACTCAGTGTTTATCAAAACAAAATTTATGAAGACAAACTTCACCAAGTGATTTCTTTCCTAGAATCATCACAGGAAGACTCACCTAGTGAAACAATGCTTCTGCAATTGCTCAGGAAGTTTGTAACTTAGCCACTTAATGATGGTATTCCAACAAAAGCCAGCTGAGTCCTTGTCATATATTTAGCTCTGTTCTGAGTGCTTTGGGGACACCATTTTATTCAGTTTTTACACCAGTCTTGTGCAGTAAGTGTCATTACTGTCCCACATTTACAGGTAAGAAAATTACAACTCAAGAGAGGTCAGATAGTTTGGCCAGGATCACAAGTGAGTCATGGATCCAGGGTTACAATTCAATTTGGGTTCCAAGGTTCCAGTTTCCTACTAAATTCTACCACTTCAGAAATACAAACACAAGTCATAGAATGCTTCTTGAAAATTACATTTACTTTTCAGAACTATGGCATTTGTCATTAAATTTAATGAATTCAACAGAGAAGAGATTCAAGATTGATAGACAGTACTGTTATGTGTAGATCCAAAATATCACCCAAAAGTCTCAAGTTCAGAGGTGGGGTTTCTGGAAGGTGACTGGATTAAGAGGGTGCTATGCTCATCAGTGGATTAATGTGCTGTCAGGATTGGGCGTCCAACTGGAGAAGGTGAGTAACTGGGGGCATGCCTTTGGAGGGCGCAGGACGCTCTCCTTCATGGATGCCATGGGCTGAGTAATTTTCCTCTCTCATCTCCTTCCATATGCTCTCTAGGCCCTGAAGCCAGCCTACCATGGGCTGAGCTCTCTAAAAACTGTGAAGCAAAATAAATCTCTTATCCTTTAAGTTATGGGTGTTAGGTATTCTTTTCCAGGTACTGAAAAGCTGACTGATACAGTATGTATATGCTCCATCCTATTTTTTCACTCATATTTTATCATAAGCATTTCTTTCATATCCCCCCAAAACTTCCCACTGAAACGGAGCTTGCTCTTAAGAATTTGCATGAAGAAGTAGTTTATAGAGGCACAGGCCAGACTCCAGGAGAGCTTGTGGTGGGCCCCCAGCAGGAGAAGAGTGGGTAGAAAGATTGAAATCAGTCATGTGGGTGAGGGAAATGCCCAGTGGAGTAGATAAACGCAGAATCTATCCATAGCCTTACGAACTGTGAGTTCTAGCAAGTTATTTAAGCTCCCTCTGCACTGGTTTCCTCATCTATAAAGTGAGGATAATACAAAGCTGTAAGTTCATGCATGCAATGTACTTAAAGCAATGTCTGATGCATGGAAAGTACCTAGTAAGTGTTTGATTAAATAAAATCAGCAAATTCCTAGACCAAGACACCCACGAAAACATGATCATGCATCACTCCTTAAGGGTCAGGGTGAGCAGTTAGAAGTAAACTAAAGCAGCCCCACCATAGAGTCATGTAGTAAAACCAATCTCTGCTGTTGTAAAAAGAAGCAAAACTTACATAAAGTCATCTAACTTGTGGACATAAATGTTGATTTGGAACCTCTTTGCTGCTCTTAGGATAATTCCGGTCAACTGCAAATCAGAAATGAGAAGAAAATGTCAAGATTAAACAGAACACCATTTCTGTGGCTCTGATGAACACAGCAGCCATTATGTGTCTGAGAGACAGAGAAGTACAAGGGAAAACTGACCCCCAGAACAAAATGAGAAACTGACAAGAGCAGTAAGACAAATATGGGTCCTTGGGGTTCTAAATCCAAGTTCTGGTAACAAGTGCCCACTTTGCATAGAGAGCCCAAGAGGACTCCAGGCTCAGGAGGAGAGCATGCCAGGGTCAGACATACAAGCGGCTGTCTAGAGTTCAGAAGGGGGCACAGTTCCTATCAGGAATGATGTCCATATCTAGGGCCACCAAATAGAGCCCATGAAAAGCAACTACTGCACTAGTCTTTCCAAGCCCACCTTTACTCTGAGATGCAGGATTATGATTTCTCCTAGGTAACAGACTGACCGGCTAAGAAGGAAATAAGCAGAGAATACAGTGCTAACAGAATATTTTCTCCTTCCTTTATTGTTCCATGGTGTTCAAAGTTCCAAAAACTAAGATATCTAAGACCTATAATTTAGCTTCTACAGTAACAGACTCTCACACAGTGAATCAATATTCCTACCATGTTAAGGTGGTTGTACTGGTTTTGTATGAATTCAGGCCTGGTATGTCCTCATTCTATCCTTTTTAAATTAGTAATATCAGTAATATTTTAAAGTAATATTTTAAAATATTAGTAATATTTAAAAGAGTTTTACAAGTTTTTACTTGTAAAAAGAAGTGTGCTAAAAGTGACTTAAGCTAATGCACACACTTAAATTAAGCCAAAATATTCCTGGCAGTTGGTAAACAGTGCAATCTTCATTCTTCCTGATCCATGTCTCAGTCAGAGAAAGAAATCTCTGTTCAAGTCCAAAGCTGGCCACAGAAGACTGAGCAGCTTACTTGGCTCCAGTCTCAGGTGTTTCCAATGACTAAATTTTCACTGTTGCTGTTTGTTTGTTTAAAGCAAGTTTGCTGGTGCCTCTGCATATTAGATCCACAGAATTCAGGTTTCTAATTCAGGGCTGTAAGACTGGGCCTCAGGTTGCTCTGAGCTACTTTTCCCCCTACATGTAAAGAAGACAGTGTGTTTCTTAAGGGCTAAAGGCTAAATTAGTATACATTGCAAATACAGAGTAAAACGTGCTTGCTTTTCAGGAAGACGTGTATACTCACAGGATTAATGTCCACAAAAGTCTCATGATCCTCCTTATTTGGATGCAAGCCTCGTATGGCAGAAATAAACTTTTCATCTGCTTGGTAAAAGTGTGGGAAAGACATAATAATGGGTGCACCTGCATTTGAAGGGAAATAGAAATTAATGATGCTGTTTTTAAAATCTGGATAAATATAAAATTCCTGACCATAAACTTAGCTCCTAAAGTAGAGTCGAAAGCCTTAGCTAAGTAAACAGGGGGAGGTGGGCAGCTCAAACATCTTTCCAGGCCTCCTACTTCAAGATTTACACTTTATTTTCTGCCATCTCATGTACTCACATTATTTTGTTACACATTTATATTGAAGTCCAGACTAAATTACTTCGTTTTCAACAAACATTTCCTGAAACTATTAAGTCTACATTAATGCTCTGACAGTCTTATGAAATTAGAACTTTTAGCCTCATTTTGCACTGGAAGAAGCTGAAGTTCACAAAGTGACATCATTTGCCCAGAGATGAGTAGCTGTCAGGTTAGGGAGGCAGCTAATCAAATGAAGCCAGCCCACTTCCATTCCAATTATTCCAATTACAATTAGCCTTCGTTCCAATTACAGTTCTCTACTTGTTAATGGATTTTTTTTCTCTTAACCAAACATGGACCTTGTTCTGGATGTGCTGACACCAAAGCTTTTTACGAGTTTGTCTAGTTGTGCTGTTTGCTTAGCCAGTGACCAAATGATGGTCTGCCCATCTGAAGAGCCAGGGGTTCCCCCCCCCCCCCGCTTTTCTATTCATTTCAAAAGCCAAATGAGAAAACATTATTAAAATCAATCTATTCTAGATTTGGAAGTTGAAAAATTGGAGAATGACTGAATCACAGCTAAAAGGAAAATATATATTTGGGGAACTTAGCCTATTGTCAAATAATTTAAATTATTACAACAGCCAGAGATTTAGCTCAGCGGTATAAGTGCCTTCCTGGCAAGCTGGAGGTCATGAGTTCTATCCCTGGTACCAAAATAAATAAATACAACAATTATTATAACAAATTATAATAATTTGTTTACATTTCTACCAGCCCATGGCTCAAGGTGTGCATCATCTCTGACACAGCATTTTGCTGTTTCCTGCTAAACAGTTCAACAAAACCACAATTTCCTTTTTTGTTGACTTACAGTGACTGTTTAAATATATATTTAAATAGATATTGAGGTTTGGGCAAGAGCCAGACACTGGCCCAATGATGCTACATACATCATTTCTAACCCTCCTGCGACCTTCCAAGAAGTTATAATCATCCCCATTTTGTTGATGTGAAATGGCCATGTGGAACCCTCCTTAACTGATGTGTCCAAGTGGCTAAAGAACAGAATGGGCAGGCCTCAAACCCGAGCTTCCCGGCTCCAGAACACTCCCACTACTAGGTGTTCCCTGGAGAACTGGAAACAATGGAGGATAACCCTCAATTTTTCAGCCACAATTTGAAGATACATAAGAAGAAAGAGGAAAAGACTTTAGCCACAAGTCTATGTGTTGCACAACAAAATCTTCCTGTTGGCTCTGGCATCAACTTTTCAAGGAAGAAGAATATTGCCAAAACAGGGGAAAAATGTGTCTACATTCATGTTTAACCTGGGTGGAGAGGAAGGGGTGGCCCCCATATACTTCTAGGCAAGGGATACTGTGTTCCTGTGTGCCATCTCCAGACACCTAAGCACCACCTTCACAAAAATCACTGGGGACACTAGTTAAATGGATAGATTCTGGAGGCCTAGGACATATATTTTTAATAGCTCTTCAGATAATTCTGATGTGGGGCCAGGTTTAGGGTCTATTGCCTTGTCAGACAACTATAAGGAAGTCTGTTGACCTCAGACTTATCCTGAAAGGAGATTTTAATGGTGTTTTCTTTTTTTTTTTTCTTTTTTTCTTTTAGAATAGGAGGGCTACAGGGTGTCACTATGTAGTTCAGGCTGGCCCTGAACTCACTATGTGGCCCAGGATGGCCCTGAGCTTGCAGTCTCCAGAGTACTGAGATTACAGGCATGCATCCCACGCCCAGCTCTGAAAGAAGATTTTAAAGCCAATTGCAGTTATTTTATTCAGGATAGAGGGGTTACAAAGAGGAAAGTTTCTACCAGGAAGCTTCAGAGAAAAATTACATCCTAACAAGGGAATCAGTACAAATACGAGAAGACCAAGTCCTAACAAAGATTTTCTTAGAAGTAATGGTTTTATAAAAAGCATATTCCCTGAGCCTTGGTTTCTACAATTATAAGGCAAAGATATGGAACATCAATACAGTAGGCTATCGTGAATAATTCTGAAACCTGTGACTGGGAAAACTAGTCCTCAAAGAGACATCATGGTTCCATGGCCTCACTGATAAGTCTGTCTCAATCAGGAAGAGAAGCAGAATTCAGATATTAAAAAATGCTGGGAAATCTGTCCCAGCTGGTCAGGATTTAAAACTAATTCTGCTTCAAAATATTGAGAATCTTTGTCCAAAAAAGGTACTTTCTTCAAACCAAGTTGTCTAGTGTCTCTTTCAGCATTGTTTGGAACCTGCCTCAGTTAATGCTGTACATGACTTAACAGTGGCCCAGTAAATATAAGCCATTGTTATAAGGAAGGCTCCTACACTACTGCCCAGAAAAAAATACCACATGGCATTCTAAAATTAGAGCATCATAGAAAACCAATAACTATTTTAATCATTCCATAGCCACATAACAAGATATTCTTCTGAAAGGTCAGAATCATTCTTGCACTCCAAACCTCATCCCAGCCCCTCTCTGGCTCTTACCATTCTTGCAGATGCTGACATTCAGCACTCCGGAGCCCAGGCAGTTGCCATCAGGGAGACAGAAACCAGCATTTTCCGATGTATTGGCTAATATTTCTGCAGGCACCTTATACCGAAAGGCGGGCAACCCCTCTATACTCTCATAGTCACTGAAAGTTATATACACAGACCTGGCAGGATGTAAGGAGAAAAAGTCAGTGTGGACTGCAGGCAGCATTTGTCAGGACATGTCCCTGTGATGAAGTGACACACAACTGTACTGTGATACCCCTGTCCCCAAATGAAAGGTTTTTATGTTTTCCCCAGTTCCTCAGATGTTCAGGGTCAACATTATCCTGCCTGTGGTCCTTACTGAGTTTTAGGTGCAGTTCCAATTTTTACCACTGGTCCCTTAACACTTGCACAGCGCTGGGCAGAGAGAACACTGTACACTGCTTCATGAAAGATCTTCCAGCTCTTCACTTGGAGAGGGAGAGGGAAGCGGGACACTTTCCTTGGCTTTACTTCTTCTCCCTCTCTCTGTGTTTCTATCTCTGTGTCTGTGTCTGTCTGTCTCTCTCTCTCACTTTCAGAAATATTGGGGATCAAACCCACAGGCCCCCTATTTTTAAGATACATCCCCAGCCCTTTCTAGTATTCACCTTGAGACAGGGTCTCAGTGGGTTACCAGGCTGGCCTCCTCCCAAGGAGCTGGGGTTGCAGGTATACACCACTGCACACGGTTTTTGGGGTACAAAGCAGTGTGGATGTGTCTCTCACAGGATTATGATTGATGTGAGAGTTGCCTTCCACTGTACATTCTACCCATGACATTTATTAAGGAGATACTTCAATCAAAACAGAAAATACTATAATAAACACACTGCTATATATAATGCTCTTGGTCTCATTCTTCTCTGCCTGCCCTCAGGAAATTGCTCTTGGAAATGTGGGGTTTCTTAGCCTAGGCAGCTCTTTATACTTCTACTGATATGTGTGTTCACTAACAATATGTGTCAATATTTGTGATTTTAAAAGGCTATAAACAGTATACCATATTCTCTGTGATTTACGTCTTCAACATATTTTGAAGTTTTATTACATTAAAGTATATAGCTCTGGTTCTACAAAATCTTATATAATATTCTGTCACATGAGTACATCATAATTTACTTATTCTCTCTCTCCCCTCTTCTTTCTCTGTCTGTTTCTGTCTCTGTCTCTTTTATTCAGGGTGGCCTAAAAGCCCAGGTTGACCTAGAACCTGAACCTACTGAGTTAAATCCCAACTCTTTTCTAGTTTTTAGAGACAAGGTCTCATTAAGTTCCCCAAACTGGCCTCAAACTTATGATCCTCCTGTCTCAGGCTCTCAAGTACCTGGAATTACAGTCATGCACCACCACATCTGACTGTGTTTGTCCTTTTTCTATATAAACACAAGCTGATTCTGGTTTTTCACTATAACAAACCAAGGGGTCTAAAAAGGCCTAAAGGGGACCCAGTGCAGTTTCTGAGGGAAGCCACAGGCTTGGTGCCCAAATAAACACAAGCAGTAGAGAGCACGCCGGTTTCTGGCATGGCTGTTGGCTAGGCAAAATGAATGTGAGAGACAGGATTCCCTGATGGGAAGCAGTGTGTAGGGTGATTAGGTCCCTCCACCTGCCTCACAGGAGCGGGTGGGCAGAAAGACAGGGCTGCAGCTGGGCCCTGGTCCATGCAGTATGAGCTGAAGGCAGGAGAGGAGGTCTTTTCACAGGAGACTTCCCATGGCTACTGCAGGAGGGAGACAAGGAACATGGGCAAGGGGGCAGCAGCTAAGCAAGTAGCATGCGCTTGGGAACATGGGAAGTCGCATTCATTTATCCTGCAGGGCAGGAGTTAGAAGCCTGGAAAAAGGCCACTCACAGTTCACCTTTGATGAGCACATCACACCAACTCCGGAGTAATACCCTGCACTGTGGACAGTAACTCACCTGGCCTCATGACAAACCCAAAAGTAGGTAACTATTCCTAATCTTATCATGTAACCTGAAAGATGAGGCACCCAATGGTTAAAACTTGTCCATGTTCACATAGTTGTTAAGTGGTGGGGCTGAGCCAAACCAGCACTCAGGCCCAGGTCAGTGCCAGGACCTCTGCACAGGCTGCCTGCAAGTGTCTCAGCCTGCAGCATGCCGCGTGGACAGTCACGCCTGCCGAGCATGCTTGTGATCTGCAGAGCCTGGCAGTCTTGTGGTCCTGGACTTTCTTCCTTAGGAAGAATGCGTTCTTATAGTTCTTACCTGCAAAAGTCAGAGGGGAAGACATAAAGGACTTCATCTTTGGTTATTAGTGGGTGAAAAGAATCTCCATCTGTTCCATTAATCATGTTGCACTTGTCTGTTGCCCACCAGTCAAGTGACCTATAATTGATAAAACACAAGGAAAAGTAAAGGTCAAGTTGGACTTCAGGTTCCCTTAAATGGTGTGAGGACTTTTTTTTTTTTTTGTCTTTTTGAGACAGGGTCTCACTATGCAGTGAAGGCTGGCCTTGAACTCACTTTGTAGCTCATACTGACCTCGAACTCACAATAATCCTCTTGCCTCAGCCTCCCAAGTACTGGAATTACAGGCATGTGCCACCATGCCCAGCTGTATGAGGACATTTTTTCAGTGTGGCTGGAGCTGGCCACTCACACATCTTATTTATAACATGTACCGAGTGCTAGAGTTGATACAAGTGGAGAAAAAGGAGGCCCCTGGGTCCAAGTCAATTTTTTTTTTTACAATACTAGGGCTTGTATATCCCCAGGTCTTCCTCACATGCGCACACACACACATTTTTCTTCTTTTATTTTTTTTGAGGGGGGGGGGTTGAGGCAGGTCTCACGAGGTTGCCCAAGCTGGCCTTGAACTTGAGATCCCCTTCCTCAGCCTCTGGAACAGCTATGATTTAAGGTGTGTGCCATCGTACCCACCATAACCAGGTATTTTTAAAAACACCCCTCACTTAGGATTTGCCCGGCATTTCCCTTTTGGTTGAGGGGCACAGGCTGTAAACAGATGAGGTAACTGTGTCCCGGTCAGCCCCTCATCACCAGAGCAGACACCCAAGTCATTCGATTGCCTGGTCAAGCCCGTGTTCCCAGTTTCCACACCATGCAGTAACTCCGCTCCCTCCTCTCCACACATGTGGTGTGTTTACTGACACACACATGTTCAGACACGTTTAAAACAGCTATTTCTTAACAGGCAAGGGTCCAAATTTTGCCTATTACCTTGCTAATTCTTGAAGAGAGGTTTTTTATGTTATTTTCCCAACCAGCCAGAAGACTAATACTGAAGAAAAGCTGATGGGAAAAGTCAGTCATGAATTCCCTGGATTTTCCAGAACCTACCTTTGAAACAGAAAGAAATGCACCTCACAGTATTAGCTCAGTTGTCTTTTAGAAATAGTAGAAATGGCTACATGAAAAATACGTTTCTATTACCTATAAAAATGCTGCAAAGCTGAATGAAGCAGCATTTCCTGTTATCCGGCACTTTGGGAGACTGAGGCAGGAGAACCACAAGTTTGAGCCTGGCCTGGGCAACATGGCAAGACTTCGTGAGACCCTTTCTCAAAATGAAAAATAAAAAAGGCTGGGGATGTAGCCAATACCAAGGCCCTGAGTTTGATCTTGACTCCTTAAAAAAAGAAGACTGTGCTTATGTGTATGTACCGGTTCTCCACAATGAGTGTATTCATTATACACCCCAAACATACTAATAAAAATATATAAACATTTAAAATGCTGATTTTTTTTCATGACGTTGCCCAAAGTTTCTCTTACAAAAGATGCACATAATGAATATCTCTCAGAATTTGAAGCCAAAATGCAGTCACTTTCTCTTGAAATAATTTATTTAATACAATGTAAAATCACACTGTATCCCTTTGCCTCTGCAGCTGTGAAGCCTAGAAGTAAACTGTCCAGGGGCAGAAGCCCTCGTACTCCAGGCTCTGAAGAGTCGGCCTTCTTTCCCCTCAAAAAGCTCTTGTTCATCTGACTTTAAATTAAAAATCTTTTTTTCTGACTTTTAAAAAAAAGTCTTGTTTTATTGTAATCTGCCTTTGCTCATTTTAGTAAGGTTGGATAGAAGAAATAAAAGACAATAAAAAAGGAGACAAATAATCATAACTAAAGATGATACTTCTAAGAAGACTACAACTTCCAGCACCCAAAGTCGCCCACGATGGTCCACATCAGCATTCCTTCAGTGAATTCAGACTCCATCTCTTCCTGGGCCGTCATACCCCCAACTGCTCAGGAATACTAAAAGTTCGCAAATTGGCTTTTTTGAGAAAGTAAAGAACAGGAGCTTGACCCTAATATAAAGGAGCAGGCTGAGAGAATCCAAAGAATGTTTAGAGGACACTTCTGGGAAGATGGCAGAGCAGTAAGTAGCCAGATTTGGAATCCAGACACTGGAAAATAACAACTTAGAGAAGAAAAGCAGGAGGAAGGTAGATCCTGGGAACCAGGAGGGCTCTGATGGGAAAAGTGGAGCCGAGAGAGGAGACAGAACACAATTCAGAAAAAGGAAGGTCAGTTTATGCTTTCCCCTTGATTCTTGGCTTGTCGTATAAGCAAAGAAGATTGAATTGACACAGACACAGTGAAATCAGGGGACTCCCGAAGCCTTCAGAGAGAAACACAGCAATGGAATGGAGCTATCATGCGCTGGCGTAGCTGGCGAGCAACTCAGTCCGACTACCTGCCACGTCCCTGGGGAGAGAGTTGGTCAGATGCCACTCTAGGGAGAAGCCATCTGAACCTGGACTCAGAGCAGCCACATCTCAGGGCTCCCAGTGGTGACCTTCCACAGGGACGGGACAAGGGACATCCAGAGGAGATGCTCAGGACCATGGTCAAGCTGGCAAGAGACCCCAGAGTATTATAAACTAACCAACTCAGGCCACAGTCACATGACTAGAGCCAGGGTCAGCCTCAGTTTCACTGTGTGATACCCCTGCCCAGCCCCAATCCTACTTCCTGTGTGCCAGTGAGGATCCAACACAGATCTGGGCTCTGGCTGCCTCCTTTGTTCCCCAGGGAGAAGGGACCCGTCTTATACTGGACACTGCCACAAAACCATAGACCTCAGAAGATAAGCACAGGCTCAAAACTCACAGAGAAATTTGTGGGGGTTTTGTTTTTTTGATCATTTCAGTGATTTTGTTCGGCTTTCACTTTTTATTTTTGTCTTTTTCTTTCTTTCTTTCTTTTTTTTTTTTTTTTTTTTGTTGATACCAGGCCTCATGCTTGCCGAGCAGGCACTGTGTCACTGAGCTACATCCCCCGCTGAGTTTGTGTGCGTGCAGATTGTTTTGGGGGTTTTTGATTTGTTTTGCTGTCCTCTCTCCTTCCTTCCTGTCTCCTCCAGTTTCCTCAGGCTTGAGTAATCTTCCTTTGTCCTTCAGCCTCGCTTCTAATCTCTTCTTTTATTCCTGTTTTTCCTCTTCTGTCTTTAAAATTTTTTTCCCTACATCTCTGGTATTTTTCTCCTACATAATTTCTTTTTTCTCCCTCACTTCTGTTTCTTGCCAGTTTTTTGTCCTGCCTTTACCCAATTCTATAGACACAAGTTTAAATATTTCAAAGTGTCTCATATAAAAAACTCAATAAATAATAAATAGATTGATAGATAAAGTATGAAATAAAAGATAATAGGAAATAAGGCAAAAAAAAGGAGAGGCTGGGGATTTAGCTCAGTGGCACAAGTGCTTGCCTTGCAAGCTTGTGGTGGTGAGTTTGATACCTGGTCCACAAAAAAAAAAAAAAAAAAGAAAAAACAGGGTATTTAATCCACTGTGGACAGTGTATCTAAAAGTGTCCCTTGACTTGGTACAACTGTCTTTGCCTTTTAGTCTGCTTTTCAATTGATAAGAATCCAGCAAAAAAAATGTATACATCAGAAAAAGAAAAGCTTGTATAAATATTTTAATACTAAACTTATGGAGACATCATGAGATTAATACAAGTTACCTTAGGCTTCTACAATTACAAGAGGTACTCAGTTACCATTAGCTTCCAGACATCTATTAGTGAGGCAAACTGCTGATGGATAGATTTTTTTGGTGGACTCTGTACATGGTAACTAGCTTTTCTAAGGTGTTATAAGCCAAATGGATCTGATGCTGAAAAGTTAAAAGGGGATTGGTAGGAAGAGGGAAAGATAAAATGTGTCATGTACATGTGTTGAATCCCTGCAGTGAATGCAATCATTATGTACTGCAAACACTTACTAAATCAAAAAATACTCAAATTTTTTTTAAAAGCTCCCCTGCTTGTAGAGTGGGCTATTACTCTTCCAGGCAATGAGCCACCTGCTCTCCATTGTGCACCCCTCCAGGAGAAGCATGAATGTTCCCTGCTCTGAGACAGGAGATACGGTGTCCCAGGCTGACTGGGGAAGTTCGCATGAGCTGTTAATTATAAAATCCTAGGACACGTGCACAGAACAGCTCCCAAAACCCTGCACACGGACTTCTGAGAACTCCGTCAGGTTTTGCCAGGACAGCCTAGAGCGGACCTCAGCCTGAGGAGCGGGTACCCCAGAAGAACAGCGGGCACTGAGCTCTCAGCTACTGTGCTCTCACGGTGATCGCCCCGCACTGCTCTTCCTACTTTCACTTGGCTCAAACTTGCTCTGTAGAATGTTTCTTTTCCTACGTTAAAGAAATGTAAAACCTGCTACCCTTTGCACTTGTATTGACCAGTTCTTTGCTCGGGACAGAAGGAACCTGGAAACCACCTCTAGAAGTAAAGTCCAGCACCTTCAAACTTCCAGGAAGTAATGCACCCCATTCTCTGAGTACCCACACTTCACTTTTGAGTGAGTCCTAAAATCTCTGCCTAACAAATCCATCCAATACCTCTTTTTTTTTTTTGTCTTTTTCATTTTTATCGGTACCAGGAATCGAACTCACGACTGCCTGCTTGCAAGGCAGGTGCTTATGCCGCTGGGCTAAATCCCCAGCCCCCAATACTTCTTACTTATGCACCCTGAAAATTCTTTCTCTGTACCAGGAATCAGTGAACTTACAATCTTTTCCAACAAAAAATGCGGCAGTTTCCTTATTTCAGTCTCAGGGACCTCAAAGACTCTGCCCACTGACAGTTGATAAATTCTATTATTAAAATAAAAAATACTTTTGAAATGCTATAATAAAGATCCAATCCAAAAATGGGCATCTGAGATGAATACGCACTTCTCAGATGAAGAAATGCAAATGGCAAATAAATACATGAAAAAATGCTCATCATCATTGGTCATTAGAGAAATGCAAATTAAAACCACACTGAGATACCATCTCACTCCTGAAAGAATGGCCAGGATCAAGAAAACCGACAACAAATGCTGGAGAGGCTGTGGGGAAAAAGGAACTCTCCTGCACTGCTGGTGGGAGTGTAGACTGGTACAGCCTTTGTGGAGATCTGTCTGGAGATTTCTCAAAAAGTTGGGACTGGAAATCCCATTTATTCCAGCTATTCCACTTCTAGGCATATTCCCAGAAGAACTGAAAGCATCATACCACAGTGATATATGTGCACCTATGTTTATAGCAGCACAATTTGTAATCGCCAGATCTTGGAAACAACCCAAGTGCCCATCAACTGAGGAATGGATAAAAAAGTTGTGGTATTTCTATACAATGGAGTATTATTCAGCTATAAAGAAGGATCACATTGAGATATTTATCAATAAATGGGCACAGCTTGAGACCATACTCATAAGTGAAATAAATCAATCTCGCATGTGTGAATACCGAATAGTTTCCCTAATGTAAGTAATGATTCAAATATATAAAAATATGTGGTAATCATGATTCCCCATTAGGTGGCCTTGAAGCCTTATAAAGTTTTCACTCATTAATTAGAAAGGCTTTATTCTGGGCTTCTTGATATGAAAATATTTGAAGCTAGAGTATATGAAGTTTTACCCAAATATTTCAAGGAAAAAGACACTATGGTAACTACTATTAAGTCAGGTTATAAGGTGGTGAAGAAACAGTCATGCTGTGACCTCTATTGTTATATTGTTATGTCCTGTTTTATCTCAATCTCCCCCTTATTGTTTCAAAAAAAAATTATTTAGTCATTTCTTATGTTTGTCTTAATTAAAGAAAAAATTCAAAAAAATTAGGATATATAAATAGTAACTCTTTTCGATTTCCTATTAACTTGTTTTGAAGTCCTGTAGTACTCCCACGATCTTGTTTTGACTGATTAGACTCTGTTCCATTCTATATGATAGTATCAAGTTTGAAGACATAGGCAACTACTTTGAAGACAATAAGATTCACTAAGATACCCATTCTGGTTTGACTATTGTCTTCTTTGGAAGTCCTGTAATGTTTACAATGCCTAAGTTTTATTGGTCTTGTTCTCTACTGTTTTGTCCAACTTTATAATATCTAATAAGATAGACAATTCTTTTTAAGGAAACAAGGGACAACGTTGATAACCATTGTTGATAAACTTGTACTCTGTTCTACACCATGTGCTACGTCTATCCTTGGTATTGACTGATAGCTTTGTTTTGCCATATTTGACTGTATTCTTGCCCCCCCCCAAGAAAGTAATAAGCACTAAGGAGTAATAAAATCCAAGATGTGTAAATTTTGTTGTAAAAAAGAGAGGGAAAAAAAAAAAAAGAAAAGGAGCTCTAACGGATATAACAGCAAGTGTGTTTGGGGGTGTTAAATAGCTGACTTTATCAATGTTTTTGGAACATTGAACACAGCTGTTTGCAGTCTCCCTGTTTGAATGTCCACCTTGTGTTCTTTGATACTGTGATTTGAGGAACTATTTTCAAGAAAATAGTGTGTAATCTACTAGCAGGTAATTTCTTACTGTTATGGTTTTTTGTTTTGTTTTGTTTTGTTTTGTTTTGTAGTTCTGTATTGCGTGTACCCTTACGCCGCTTTGGTTTGTTTTGTGTTTTTCTCTTTTTCCTTTTAAATAAAAAAAAAAAAAAAAAAAAAAAAGAAATGCTATAATACTAAACTGACAGTTGATAAATTCTATTATTAAAATAAAAAATGCTTTTGAAATGCTATAATGCTAAACTCAAACTCAATTTTACAGAAAAATGCACTAACAAACTACAACCATGATCTAGGTTGGGGGTGGTGGTACACACTTGTAGTATCAGAATTTAGGAGGCTAAAGCCGGAGGATCACCTTGAGTTCAAAGCCAATATCGTCTACAAAATGAGTTCAAGACCAGCCTGAACTGCACAGCAAGACCCTGTCTCAAAAAAAAAGGAGAGATTGGGAATCCTCCCGCTTTCCCCAAACACGTGAGACTTCAAGGGCTTGTAACTACTGCCTGATAAGCCTACAAATCATATTGTTTAATTTGTACAGTATTATTACCCCACCTTGATTTACACAATAATAAAAGAATATTTATGTATTTATACATTTTCATCCAAGAAATGTGAAATTTTCTTAGTGCATATTATTCTAAATGAAAAACAAAAAATTGTAAATCATTAGACTTACGTTTTTCCATTCCACTCCACGATCTTTGTAAAGTTAAGATAACTGTCTTCTCCGGTTAAGAAAACATAATCTCCATCATTAGTTCCATTTTTCTGAAAATGAATAAATGTGATACTTTAAAGTAACTATGGTAGTTAATTTTTATCACCTTCTCTAGGAAGCATGCGAGGCTGCTTAAACAAACAGCAGTCTAGGAGTTGTTGTGAAAGTGTTTAGCAGATATCATAAATACCTACAATCAATTAACTTCAAAGGAAATTACTCTCAAAATGTGAGTGATAGAGCTGGGTGTGTGGGGCATGCTTGTCAGTCACCAGGGGGAGGCTGAGGCAGGAGGATCCTGAGTTCCAAAACTCTGTCTCAAAAAAACAGAAAGAAAAAAAAAAGCAGGTGTGTGGGCCTCTTCCAGTTAGTATAAAAGTTTAAGAGTAGAAAATAAAACTTCCTGGAGAAGGAATTCTCTATAAGACTGCAACCTAGAAATTCATCACATGCTATAATTTCTGGGAAATAGTACAGGTACTAGTTCCTTTATAAGAAAGTAATAGACATAAACATTGAATACAGTCATTCTTCACTGAATGACCAAGTTCCATTTCAGCAACTAGGTCATTAATTGACTTGGTCACTAAATGAGGAGCTATACATAGCATGTACATTACAATATTCAGAACAAAGAAATGGTCAAAGGAAACTCCAACTTGATGACTCTGCACTGTATTATTTCAGGAACAGCAATGTCCATCCCCCAGACATGACAGTTATAAATCTGATGAGTTCAGTGACGTCAAACAAAAAAGCAAGCAACACAGAGAAAATTATCTGAGAAATACTGAGACAGGGCCGGGGCCAGAGTGCACGTTGAGGACTATTTGCATGACTCTTACAAATAGTACTGTAATATATAACAACATAAAACTATGGTACTATGAGCAAAAATTACAGTACTGTATAAACAAGGTATATTGTACAAAGGTATATTGTTTTAAGCTCTATAAACAAGAAGTATAAAACTCTACAAAAAAAGTCAGGTTTGGTGGCACACACCTATAATCCCTGCACTCCAGAGGCTAAAGCAGGAGGATCCTTATTAAGTTTGAGACCAGCCTGGGCAACAAAGAGAGCTCAAGGCCAGCCTGATGTGCATAGCAAGACCCTGTCTCAAAAGCACACACACAAAAAGTCCAAGTGGTGAGTTGTAATTGAAACAACAGTGCCCCTCGATCATAAATCCAACAGTTGTTAAACAGGTAGGTCATTAAGGGAGAAACAACTGTGTAACACTCAGCATTGGTTCTAAAATCTTGCATGAATTACTGCAGGAAACCCTTCCAACCACATGAAATGGTGTGGTTAGGTAGGGGCAGGGGTCTGTAAGCAGGGAGAGAATGAGGTAGGGACCTCATCAGTTTTCTAGCTAACCCTGACTGGGATTAAAACCTCCCTGGGCAGCAGTTTCAAGGACAGGGGTGGAGAAAATCAAAACCAGATATGGAAAGGCACGCAGAAGGCACAGGTGGCCCTGGAGCCCTCCAGAGGGAGAAAGAGCTGACAGGCAGAGTACAGGAAAGCCAAAGACACAAGCCAAGAAGGCAAAGGAGGCCCAGAGCGCCACCTCCAGTGGAATGCAGGGGAAGCAGGAGGAGAAGGGCTAACTTTGGAGAGAGCTCTTATTCAGTGTGTGCTCACATCGGCACACACACATACACACAGAGCGGTACTTTGGCTCATGCATTTAATTCTTTCCTTCATCCTGTTCACAAACTTAATTGGGTAAGAACAAAATCAAATTTCCCCCTAAGGTTAACATTGAACCTGACCATGCATTTGAATCAGTTCTCATCCAGAATCATGGAAAGAATTTAAGTTTGTTTTCACTATTGGGTCACTATATTATTACAGGAGCAGCGATGCTCGTCTCCCAGACCCGAAAGTTGTAAGTCTGATGAGTTCAACGATGTGAAAACCAAAAAGCAAGCTGAAAATTATCTGAGAAATACTGAGGTATTAGAAGGGCAGGCAAAAGCTGGGGGACAGAGTGTACATTGAGGGAAGCCTGGACTCTCTCTAGGGGAAGCCCCTGAACTTACTTCTAGAGGGAAGGTCCAGGCACAGCTTCACAAAAACCTGTGGCTCCCCAGAGCCCTGAAGCTCTTGCTCCAGCGGACTGGGACTTTCTAGGAGACCTGGAGCAGGACTGCGGGCTTTCGGGTTGGGGGGGTCTTCACACTCAGGACTCCACCCACACTGAGGCCCACCCACTCTCACAGAAGCAATGTCTCAAATTTCTTACTTATTTTTGTTTGAACAGCGTCTAAAGTTTGTACCCTTGAAGGCAAGGAATGACTGCCATCTACCACAGAGGAACTATGTGTTCAGAACAGGATCCTGGGACAGGCAGATCCTGACAATGATTATTCTAAATTTTTATGTATTTGTTTTTGTGATATTGGGGATTTAACCCAGGGCTTCCACACTGAGTGGTATTCTCAGCACTTTTATTTATTTATTTTTAATTCTGAGACAGGGTCTCACTAAGTCACTGTATTGCCCATGGTGGGCAAAAACTTGTGATCCTCCTGCTTCAGCCTCCCAAGTGCTGCGACTACAGATGTACACGATTAACCCAGCTAGTAACTATAAATTCAAAGATAAGCAAACTACTGGCAATCGCAGAGTGTACCCCTAATCTAACACTTTCTTCCTGGAGTTAATTTGGCCTATTACCAACTTCTCAACTGTCCATTTTACTAGGGCTCCCCCACCCTTTCCAGGAACACCCCTCTCCCCATGGTTTTTGAGACAGGGTCTCACTCAGCATTTCAGGCCGGCCTTGAACTCGCGGTGACCCCGCTGCCCAGCACTGGGTGCCCCACCGCCCCCACCTACCCGTGCAGCAAACCTCCAGCTCTCCAGGCCAGGACGGGCCTCCCCACTCACCTCGTAGAACAGGCCAAAATAGGGGGAGATGTCGGGTCTGAACGGGTGGATGAGCGACAGGAGCTGGTCCTTGTAGCCCCAGAGCAGCTCGTGCACGGGGCGGGTGATGAAGAGCTTCTCTTCGTAGGTCCTGAGCACGGCCTCGATGATGTCCCGGAGCAGCGCGTTCCGCGTCCACTCCATGGCCGTCTGCGGACAAGGCGTCGCTGTGGGGCTCGCTCAGCCCGTGCCCGCCCGCGCCCCCGCTCTGCAGGGGCCCCTGGCAAAAACAGCCATCCTGCTGCTCTTTGGCTGCAAATGGGGGCGAATAAGGCTCTCGGGTCACTGCCCTTGCTCTGTCATTTTGGAAGCCAGAGCTCCGCTTCTGTATCTGCGGCGGGGGTGGGGGTGGGGGGTGTCCCCCGTGTCCTGTGTCCCGTCCGGTCCCCCCCCCCCCCCCGCGCGCAGACCAGGCAGGAGCTCTTTAGACCGCGCTGGCATTGGTGGCCACGAGGTGGCGCCCTTCCCCTGGGCTGGGCCGGAGCTCTGGGCCTGGCATGGGCTCCGCAGCCCTGGGAGACGGTGTTCTCCGTCCCTGAGTCACCTTGGGCCGCCGCGGGGTCAGAACTGAGGCGGCAGCCGCCAAAGAGGTGCGGGAAGCTGAGAACGTTTCGGGGTTCTCAGGCTAGTACAGGATGTGTCTTCCCCGGTGCGGGGAAGGCAGGGTGGGCTCTAAAGGCAGGGTGGGCTCTAATAGCAGCCCAGGCTAGGCTATTTGAAAGGAAGAAATCAATGCATATATTTTGAGAATTTAAAAGACAACCTCTGCTTTCCCGAAAATAAGACCTAACCAGAAAAAAAATCAGCGTGGAAAACTAGAAATCACTAACGCCAGCCCCGATCAGCGAGTCCTGGCTTTACCTGCCTCACAGACGAGCCACGGGGCAAGACAGTGCTTGCTGCAGGTGGGCAGGGAGAGGCTGACCGGGCAGCGGTTTTGAGCTGAGTTTTCAAGGCGGATTGTTTTCCAGGTAGGTGTCATTATCAGGGAAAGGAGGAAATAGAAATCTGAACTAAGACGTGACAGGAAAAGGCTACTGCTACAATTTGTGAGACAAAAAGGCAAAAACGTTTTCAATTACAAGCTACCAAAAATCCCCATGTATAGGCACAAATGCTAATTTTCTACACATAAGAAATTGTGCAAACAAATGAAAAACTGCATTTTAATGTCATTGGGAAAAACTGGTAGATCTCAGGAAAAAATATGGTTCTCAATGAAAGGAGGGGAAAACGTGCATTTTTCTTTTTTTTCTTTTTACCAGGGATCGAACTCACAACCTCGCGCTTGCTAAGCAGGTGCATATGCTGCTGAGCTAAATCCGGCATCCCCCGTGCACTTTTCTTTTTTATGTATGTATATTTTGAATAACATAATAGCTCCTAAAGTAAGAGCATTGATTACCTTGCCTTTTCCTCTAACCTCCACAAATAATATTAAATAATATCAAAATGATTCTAGAATTCCTACTTACCAATGCAGGAATATTTAATGTTCTAATTAAATCAACTTTAGGGTCTCCAACAGATTGGTTTCTCTCAAAAACATACGTCTTGTTGCTAACAGCAGATATTGTTGTTCCATTGTCTCCAAACTGAATATTTGCCTTGTTTCTGATTTCCCTAAAAGAAAAAATACTTTATTTGAGAATAATATGTCTCCTTTTTTCAGTATCAAAGTTACCTCTTTCAATACAACATTCCCACATAGTAATCACATTCAGAGATTTCAGACACCAAGCCTTTATGATCCAGACAGCATGCTAAACTGTGGAAAGGAAAACTGGCCTGGAGTCTTCTCAGGAAACTGTTGTTTTTGCTCTTTTTCTCCCAGTCAAGGAGGTACACAAGTTAGGGAATCAAAGCCATTGAACTCTCTCCTGGGCTGTGGTTTGGTCCTGAAATACTTTCAGTGTTCTTATCAGTTCATAGATTTGGTTTAAATTTCAGAGTGTTTACCAGCATCATTTTATTTCTAACTTGAATTCAGTTGAAAATTCATCTGAAACATAACCAAGGACCAAGGCTTAGCAAATTAGAAGAGTTCACTCTGGTAATCCCAGCACTCAGGAGGCTGAGGCAGGAGGATTGTTGTGAGTTCGAGACCAGCCTGGGCTACAAAGTGAGCTCAAGGCCAGCCTGAACACATAGAGAGACCCTGTCTCAAAAAGACAACAAAGAAGAGTTCATTCTGGTTTCTGACATACAGTCCAGTTCTGTTCAGTTAGTTCCTCTAGACGAGGTCCTAGAAGTCTCTCAGAAAGCACTTGGCATAACATGGCAGGATAGCTGTGGTTGACACCAATAATTAAATATTTCAAAAGAGCTAGCAGAAAGGGTTTTCAATGTTCCCAACTCAAAGAACTGATAAATGCCAATTACCCCAATCTGATCACTATAAATTACATAAACATACTGAAATGTCTCACTACACCCCATAAAAGTATATAATTATATCAATTAACAACAATAACACATTTTTTTAAATTTTATTTTGAAAGTATACAACAGAACAAGTCAGAATAAAGCCAACTAAGATCGTACAGTGAAATTGGTACTGAACTTCACAGCAGGTTACCGGGATAACAGTAATAGGTATCACGGTATATTTTGTTATCTTTATAATAGTTGTTCTTTCAATCCCGTATATCAAAATGAGATGAAATATAGAACACTATAGAACTTATCAAAACAGAATATTGAATAGAGCAGTACCATTAATCAGAAAAGAGCAAAACAGTAATAAAAATATTTGCCTTCAAAGAAATGATAGAAGGAAGTCCCCCTTATTTGCTGTGGTCAGCCTCCCAGGAGATGCTCAGATTTCTGGTTCCCATTTGCTAATGGGCGGGGGGAGGGGGGCGGGGGGGCGGAGATAGGGGAAGTGGGATATTTGACTCTAGGCCATGTAGCAGTAGGTTCACTACTGCTAAGCAGGGAGGCAGAATGGTCATTTGTTTTCACAGTGTCCTCAGTTCCAACATGGTGTGGATCTCAGGAGACACTACTGGTTCTTCCCCTGGAAGGGCTGCAGTCTCAATGACACATATTTTTAAAAATACTTGGTATCCGGACTTGGTGGGATGTGAATGTTATAAGGGCTCACCTTGACTGTAAAGTGTAAGAGGACCTAACAGTTAACCAAGATAAATACTATTTTATGCAGTATTTATTAAAATCAAAATTAGGGCCAAGGGGCTGGAGATTTAGCTCAGCGGCATAAGCGCCTGCCTTGTAAACAGGCAGTCGTGAGTTCGATCCCCGGTACCAATAAAAACGAAAAAAAAAAAAAAAATTAGGGCCAAAATATTAAAAATAAAAAAAATATGAATATGCTAAGTAAAAACACGAGCTGGTCTTTTGTTGTTCATCAAATGTTTCAAGTTAGTCCTATCTGGTACTTAGTAGTGTTCGATAAACCCCAATCTGTCTATCCCATCTCTCCCTCTGGTGACCTCTCCTTCTTCCTGTACCATCAAGGGCTTCTCTGACATGGTAGCCCCTGGCCACAGGTAAGGGTTGAGATTTCAATTGTGGCTCACTGGAATTGAGGTGTATTTTAAGTGTAAAATACAGACCAGATTTCAAAAATAGTACCAGAAAAAGTTATCCCCTTACCTTTTTAATATTGATTATATGTTTGAATGATGCTATTTAGGTGTAATTAGTAAAACACAATATATTGTTAAAATAAACCACTAGTTTCTTTACTTTTAAAAATGCAGTACTTGGCTGGGGATACAGCGTGGTTGGCACAGTGCCTGCCTGGCAAGCACAAGGTCCTGAGTTTGCTCATATCTTTGAGAGCCTTCAAAGAGATTCCCTTCTCGTGAAAACCAGCCAGAAGCAGCTTCTCCTGCTTGTCATCAAAAAACCCCTCCTCCAAGAATCACAACCCAGTCCTTGTAGAGATTAGAACATGGAGATCAGGGGCCAATTGGGAAGTGTCAGGACCACATTAAAATCATGGCACCCTGACTTTAGGTCCAAAATAAGCTCAGGGGCCAGAGGTCAACTTTGCCAAGTTCCTGGCTAATGTGAAAAAGGATTGACCTTGCCAGATGTGGTAGCGCACACCTGTAATCCTGGCACTAGAGTTTGAGGGCAGCCTGGGCTACATCATGAGACTCTCTCAAAACAAACAAACAAATAAACATCAGTGCTCTTGATGAGGTTGTTTGTTTTCTTCACCCAAATCCTGGAAACCCAGAAGCCTGAATAATTGCAGACCTGGAGCCTGCTTCATTTATATTTGTATGTATTGACTCCAGAGGTGACTTTTAAATAAAATGTTTTCTTCATTGCTTACCCTGTAAGAACCTAAGCTTTAAGGGGAAATTGAACCCAAAAGCACCAACCACTTTAAATCTTGTAACTTGACTGAGTTACTCAATAAATTTCAATAAGGCAAAGATGAGGTTTTCCAAAACCACAAAAACAGTGATCCTTTTGGGAGGCAGACTGTGTCAGGAGCTCACAAGGCTGACCACCTCAGCAGCTCGGAGTCCTCCACCTGCCACCCTAAGATGTGACAGGCAGGGCCTTCCCAGAGCCCTGGCCTGAAAAGAAGATGGGCAGATGCAGCCTCCTGCTCTGCATCTCCTGCTCAGAAGACCCAAAAGCTGGCAAGGAATCTTCACCAAAACGGTACACAATCCTCCAGGACACCTAAATATTCCCTTCCCCAGCACTGTTTCTCTCTGGCAGCACTTGGACAGAAACCACACGCATTAGGGACTTGGGTAACAACAACAACAAATCTAGTGACCTAAATCTTCTCTCAGATGATCAGCAACCCTCAGTAGAAGCAGCAAGGCCCTAGCAGCAGACTGGGAGCAACAGAGACCAGTTACTGCCCTGCTGTAACTGGGATGATCAAAGAAACTGTCAGAAGCACACCAAAGAAACATCCAGAGGCCAAGCATAGTGGTGAATGCCTGAAATCCCAGCACTTAGGAGGCTGAGGCAGGAGGATCAATGAGAGGCCAGCCTTGGCTACATAGTGAGTTCAAGGCCAGCCGGATCTACATAGCAAGACTCCATCTCAAAAAGAAAAAAAAAAAGAGTTGAAAACTAAAATAAGTCATTCTAGGGATGGAGGGCAGGGCGGGCAGAGGAAGGAAAGAGGAAGTGAAAAGGACTAAGATGCAGGAGGTACCAACGCCCCAAGAAGAACGTATTCATTATCATCACAGACACATACTATTAAGGAACAACCTGTAGGTTTATTAAAGTAACCAGGGAACCATACCGTAAAGTGCCTGCACGCTCCTTGTTATTTATGAAATCTCAGATTATAGTTTAACATTTGTTAATCACAATGATGGCCCTAGTTATAAGAATGGCTGAGTTATGCCCCATGAATTATTTAATCAGGCAGGAGAACAGATGGTTTATTTCAGAAATAGTTTAGGAGATGAAAACCACAGCTGAGTGCAGGGAAACCGTGAGATTTTGTAATCCCAGCACTCAGCAGGCTGAGGCAAGAGGATGGCCGAGAGTACAAGGCCAGCCTGGGCTTCATGGTAAGTCCAAAGCCAAGCTAAGCTGCATAAAGACACCTTGTCTGGGGAGCAGGGGGGGGGGGGGGACACCAAAGAGTATAATTTTAATTATCTGGAAAATTAACATCTGTGCATCTAACTCCTACATGGTGCTGAATAAACTGACTAATTGATGAATCCTTACCTTAGTCATCTGGATTCCTTCATTTATTCAGTTCCCTCTTAAGAATTAGTATAAGAACCTTTCACCATAGCATCCCAAAAAATGAAATATCTAGGAATCAACCTAACAAATGATGTAAAAGACCTCCAAATTAAAAACTGCAGTACTCTGAAAAAGGAGATTGAAGAGGATATTAGAAAATGGAGAGATATCCCATGCTTTTAAGTAGGAAGAACTAATATAGTGAAAATGGCTACACTTCCAAAACTATTATACAGATTGAAAGCAATACCAATCAAAATTCCAATAGCACATCTCACAGAATTAGAAACAACAATCCAAAAATTCATCTTGAACCAGAAGAGACCTAGAATAGCAAAGGCAATTCTGGGAAACAAAGACAAGATAGGGGGTATCCCAATCCATGACTTGAAATTATATTATAAAGCTACAATGATAAAAACAGTATGGTACTGGGGGGGGGAGGAGACAACTCCAGGCACACTAAGCCACCTTATCTTTGACAAAGGTGCCAAACACATTCACTAGAAGAAAGTTTCTTTAATAAATGGTGCTGGAAAAACTAGCTCTACACATGCCAAAGATTAAAACTGGAACCTTATCTTCCACCATACACTAAGTTAAAATTGGAATGGATCAAAGATCTTAATATTAAAACAGAACATTAAATCTGCTGGAAGATAAAGAGCAGCTAAAACTCTTCAAGACAATGCCTGTAGGGAAAGACTTTATAAATAAAACTCTAATTGCACAAGAACTAACACAAAGAATCAACAAAGGATGAGATCTCATCCTTTTGAAAAGCTTTTGCACAGCAAGAGAAACCACCAACAGAGTGAAGAGATAGCCTACAACATGGGAGAAAATGTTTGCCAGCTATTCCTCAGACAAAGGATTATCATCAAGAACACAGAAAAAACTAAAACAACAACAACAAACCCCAGTCCTCTCAAATTTAAAGATCCAATCCAAAAACAGGCATCTGAGATAAATACATACTTCTCAGATGAAGAAATACAAACAGAAAATAAATATGTAAAAAAAGTTTATTTTGTTGGTTATTCAAGAAATGCAAATTAAAACATCATTGAGTGAGTTTCCACCTCACCCCAGAAAGAATGTCTATTATCAGGAAATCAACCAATACCAAATGCTGGTGGGACTGTGGGGAAAAAGAATCCTTCTCCACTGTTGGTAGGAGTGTAGACTGACTGGTGCAACCAATCTGGAAATCAGTATAGAGATTCCTCAAAAAAATAGAATTGGAGGTCCCATCTGACCCAGCTATGCCCTTTCTGGGTATCTTCCCAAAAGAATTAAAAACATTATACCATAGTGATATATGTACACCCATGTTTACAGTAGAACTACTTGTAATAGCCAGATCTCAGAACAACCTAAATGCCCATCCACTGAGGAATGGATAAAAAAGATGCGGTATTTTTATACAGTGCTGTACTACTCAGCCATAAAAAAGGATAAACTGGACAGTTTTTATAGGTAAATGGATGCAATTCAAGACCATACTCATAAATGAAATAGATCAGACACATGTGTAAACATTATTTGCCTCACTAGTATGAGAAGCTGAAAGAAACAATGTGTGTGTGTGTGTGTGTGTGTGTGTGTGTGTGTGTGTATACTAGTTAAGACAGTTATACCTCAGACAAAGGATTTCTGAGTTAACTAAAGACAAAGATTTGTGCTGATATTGGTCGGACAATTGAATGCAGATGTCTTGTGCTCCAGGTGAATGATTTGAGGATGACAATGTGCAATGTATTTACCATTGTTGCCTTGATCGACATGTTTTGAAATTAAAAAACAGAAGTAACTGAAGATTGGAGATGTGGCTCAGTAGTAGAGTCCTTTCTCGCATGCATGAGACCTTGGAAGACATAACTGAGAACACTGGATAGAAGTATTGGTTGAGTTCTGCTAGGTTTTGTAGACTATCCAGGCTTCTGTGACATTTGCTCTAGACCAAGGAGTTTCCTGATTGCTTTTGTCCCTCAGTTTCCCCATCTGTAAAATGGCGACCCTAACTTATCTCCTAAGGTTGTTACAAAAATTAAATCCCCATACCTCTGTAGCACTTGGCACACACTAACTGCCGGGAAGCACTCGCAGCCAGTATCAAGAACAAGGACAGGGGCCACGCTCAAGATGGAGGGTGTTAATTAAGTCCTGGTTCTAGTCCTCAAAGAACCCACAGGAGAGCACGGAGACTGCCACCAACAGTGCCCTTTCTCCTGACAGCTCCTCTGTTGGGTGATGAGATGCTAGCAGATGTGCAGGCAGGAAGCGGAGACTGGCACAGTTTGCTGAGGAAAGAAAGTTCATGGCCATGTTTGGCTCAGCTCAGGGAGCACAGCGCAGGATGCCCTTCCTGACTGTCAGACGCTGTGCTCATGGCAGGGATGACACCAGAGGTGACTCCAAGGAACAGCAGCAGGCGAGGACAGGCTGGGCTGACACACGTGTCACAGGGAAATGGACGTGGAAGCCCTAAAGAGGAGGGAAGCACTCAAAAGGGCAGAGCCAGGGTGCAAGCAGCACCCAGACCTAACTTCCTGTCACCTCTTCTTTGTCACCAACTGGAGGCCTAGCATCCAAAGACCAGGAGAAATGGAATGTTCCTCAACCCAAGAAGTTTGAAGTTGGGCCAGCTAACTGCAGCACAAGGCAGATGGTAAGACAAAACAGGCTAGTGCATACGGTGAGCAGTCTCCATCACACCAGAGCCTCAGTTCAAAAGTAATTCATGTCCAGTTCAGCAGCACACACCTGTAATCCCAGCACTCCGGGAGGCTGAGGCAATGCAATCCCAGGCTTCCCAAAGTGTGGTAGATAAAGGCTGAAGCCTCAGCCTGCAGCTCTGTTGGGAGGTGACAGAACCTTTAAGAGGTGGGGCTGAGTGGTAGAAGTGAGGTCATCAGGGGTATGTCCTCCAAGGGGTAAAGGAACCCCAGTCCTGCCCTGCCTCCCTGCTTCCAGCTACAGGGAGGTGGACTGCCTGTCCCACCAGGCACTTCCAGCAGTGCTGCACCTCAGAGCCACAGACACAGAAGCAATGAGGCAGCCGACTAGGGACTGAAACCTCCACAATCATGAACCAAAACTGACCATTTCCTCTTTTTAAGTTGATAAAGTTAAGCATTTTCTTACAGATATTACAGAACTGGTACCAAACTGAACTCCGCATCAAGGCTTTGGAAAGCAGTTATTTATTATGTCAGCAGGCTGGTGGGAACTAGTTCCCAGTCACCAGCCCGGGGTCAGTTTTGGGTTTAGCTTATGTAAGTTTTTCAAGCAGGAAGTACAAAAGCTTAAAAGCATGGTGGCTTTTCCTTGGCTCAAGTTAGTCATTACCTTTGTTGGGTAGAAAGTCCTCAGAATATGTTAGAAAAATAGAATACAGTTTTAGGAGGGAAAGCACAGTGCACCTAGATGTGGTCAGACTGACCTAAGTCAGACATCTGTGTAAAGCAACTGGGCTTAGCAGTCCAGCTACATGGTGGGCAGGATACCTTGTCTCAATATAATAGGCTGCTAGTTAGTTTTAAAATTTCAAAATTTCTGTCACACAGAAACAGAAAATATATGGGAAATGAACTCATGGGGAGCAGTCTACAGCCAGATTCCATTCCTCTGGGGTCATCTCTGGGCTGATAAAACTTGTAAAGAAGAATTTATATCCTGCATTTAAGTGGAAAGGAAGGGCAGAGGGAAGAAAGACCATGCGTCTATAAATCCCTTCTTGGCAAACACGTAAGAACACTCAGTGACCTTTCAGTGTTGGCTTTCTTCAGGATTGGAAGAAAGAAAAGAGGAGGCCTTGAGAGAGCACTTGGGCAACATCTGCCGACGGATATAAAAACTTCATTCCCTAAGCACTATAGTCCATCTATCCCCCAGCACAGCCTCAGCCCCATGGCCGGGCAGGGAATGCTGGTGCCACCACCGGTGCTGACAAGGCGCAGTGCCTCCCTGGTCACCACCTTTTATAAGCAGTCCAGCTTAACTTCTCCGACTCCCCTGGCCCCTCTTCTGGACAGGGTCAGGCTGCGTATCCCAGGCTGGACTGGCACCCACATACTCCCTGCCTCAGCTTTTCCTGAATGCTCGGGTTCTAGAAGCATGCTGCCACGTCTGGGCTGGGAGATTTTTCTCTATTTTTCTAACTTTTGAGCAGTTCAAGGTTAAAAAAAAACTATTCCACTAGTGACACTGTTTCTATTCTATGAAAAATACCTTTCAAGCTACCAGTCCAAAAGACAACCATCAAGGAAGAGTGATCCAGACATGGAACAGGGGAGAGGCTCTCCCATAATCATGCAAACAGTAGTCATGGAGCTTTAAATTTTTTAATCATGTCTTCAACATTTAATATTTTTATACAATCTGTCTCAGAGATAAGTTAAGACTAAGAGAACAAAATTTAAAAATTTAAGTATGGCTCCTACCTTTGCTAAATGGCAAGAAAGATAATTAGAACTTTTAAGAATTTAAATATGACAGGATAGCTAAGATATTACATAGCTAGTTTCTCTTAGTTCACTGAAAAGAAAATTTTGTGCTAATCCTGTTTGGACAAGATATCCTGCCTGCATCTTACACTATGAATAACTACGACAATCAGACAACAACAGGCAATGTATTAACATTACAACTGTCCTACTAACCTGTTTTGAAACTTAGCTTCATTGTTATGTCTTTTTTTCTCTTTAAAAGTAAAATAAATTAACTATGAAAAAACAGGGCGATAAGAGACTAAACATGACTATCAAATTTCCTTTTTAAATTGACATATAATAATTGACACATATTTATGGGGGCACAGTGTGGTTCCACATTACATACAGGGTGTCATAATCAGGCGAGGCTAATTACTTATCTGCAGCCAGTGATTGGAAACATTTATCCTTTCTTAGTGCTGGGGAACATTCCCAGTGCTCTCTACTGTATATATTTCAGAACAACTATTCTGAAATACCCAATCTGCCATCTAACATTAGAAGTGACTGGCTCCCATCCACTGCTCCCTTGTTCCCAGTGTCCCTCCTCTCTGTCCCCTCCCCTGGACATTTCCCAGGCTCTGGTCATCTCTGTTCCACTCTCAACTTCTGTGATACCAACTTTTTTGGATTCCTTACATGACTTATTTGACTTCATGTAATGTCCTCCAGTAACATCCACGCTGCCACAAACAACAGGATTTCATTTGTTTTTAGGGCTCAGTGATCTGAGGTCTGGGTGAGTGTGTGTAATGCTGTTCCTTTCCTTCCTTCTCTCACTTTCCCCCTCTCTCTTCCTCTCCCTTCCTCTCCCTGCTGACTGTCTTTCTTCAGTACTGATGATTGAGCACAGGGCCTTCACACTGAGGTATATCCTCAGCCTTCTTTTAATCTTTATGTTGCCCAGGCTGGGCTCAAACTTTGGATACTTTTGCCTCAGCCTTCCAGAGGGCTGAGATTACAGGGCCATGCCACCATCCCCACATCTACATTGCATTTCCTCTGTACATTCATCTGTCACTTGCCACCTGCTGGATTCTATATCTTAGCTACTGTGAATACTGCTAACACAAAAATGCAAGTGCAGATTCTAATTGGCATATGGATTTTCACCTCCTTTGGGTACATACCCAGGAGTAGGACTGCCAGATCACAGGGAGCTCTATTTTTAATGTTTTGGCTGGGGATATAGCTCAGTGGCACAGTGCCTGCCTGGCAAGTACGAGGTCGTGAGTTTGCTTGCCAGTGGAGAAAAAAATTAATATATCCGATATTTTTAACTTTTTATGCAAGTTTTTTTTCCTTCCGGTACCAGGGATCAAACTCACGACCTCGTACTTACAAGGCAAGTGCTTGAGTTGCTGAGCTAAATCCCCAGCAGATATTTATAACTTTTTGAGGAACATCCATACTGTTTCCTAAAATAATGGCACTAATTTACATTCCACCAACAATTTATGAATGTAAGAGTAGGACTTTTAAGGTCAAAAATGATAGAAACTTTATGAAGGACTACATTTGACTACATCTAGATCTTAAAAATTAAAAAGGCAAGAAGGGGAACCTCCCCACATGTGACAAGTGGTGTAACATATAAAAAGATCACAGAGTGGCAGAGGCAGTGAAACCAGGGATGAGAGCAGTTTTCCTTCTTGTACTTTACTGCACCCTCACGTTTATCTCTAGTGAATGTGCATGTGCACACATATATAGAGATGTGTATCTTTCCTAATACAAAATATAGATTATCTTTTTAAAGATAATGGTATACAGTCGGTTAACATTTCCTAACCCAGTAAACTTGAGTAATTTTTTTAAAAATCTGCTTAACATACATCATTTTTTTCTTCCTATGAAACCTAAAGAAAAAATGAACAACACAAAAAGCAAAACTGAGACTCCAAACGAAGGTAGATAATGAGGTATTGTAAAATTAACTGATACTTAAAAGTTGTTGAAAAAAAGCCTTGGGCAATTTTAAAAAACAAAACAAAACCCTGAAATGTTAAACACTAAGAAAAACAAAAAAAGTGAATCTGGGACAATTGGGATGGCCACAGATCCCCAGAACTTGGCCTATGTAGGCAGCAGGAGCCAAGCAAAGGCGCCTTGGCAACTCAGGGCCCTATTCAGGGACTACTTGGAGTGCTCGTCTCAGCTCTGCAAAACTGGGCTGGCTGGTTTTGAACAGCAAGAGGGCGGTGCTCACCTTTGCCACAGAAGCCACACCATGAACCAGACCTCAGCAATCACTGGGCGATGGGCTACGGGAGGAGGCCAGAGGCCAGGGCCTTTGCAGCCCTGGCCTCTCCTCACTCCGACCCAACCCCCGGGGGTGGCCACTCACACCATTCCCCTCAGCACCCTTGCAGGCACCACTGGAATGTCCAGTCTGTCTTGGGACCTAAAAATAGCATGACTCAATCATGAGTGTCAGAAAACAGATCCATTAACAATGGCAAAAGTCAAATACAGAGGCCAGCAGGCTTCTGGAGAGGTCAGGTGTCTTTCTGAAAAGCCAGGGTTTTTTTTTTCTGTAACCCTGGATCCCATGGTCCCTCAACCCAGCTGGAACTCTGGGCAGTCTGCATGGTGCTTGTCTCACCCTGACAAGCCACCCATCTTCAAGACTTGGAGTTTGTCTCTGGAGCCTGTCCTTGGTTGTCCCTAATGGAGCCCAGCTAAGATACCTGTACCCCGTGTTTTTCTGTTTTGCCTTTGTTTTATTTTGTTTTTGTTTGTTCGTTTGTTTTTGAGACTGTGTCTCACTATATGGTCCAGGAAGCACTGAACTCACCATGTTGGGCAGGGTGGCTTTGAACTCTCGGTGATCCTCCTGCCTCAGCCTCCTGAGTATTGGGATTACATGGTGCACCACTACTCCTGGCATGTGGTTTAAAGTGGCCTTTCCATGTGTTCTATGTACCTAAGCATGCTTCAGGGCCTCACTGTACACACGCTCCTTACTGAATGGTCAGTGATAAAAGAACTGGGCTCCTGCTCCTCGTGCACCCTCATGCTCTGAGAGGAAGGAAGACAGACAACCATTAGAAGGCGCACAGCTGTTGCAGACCAGCAGTTGGGAGAGGCAGATCAGAGCTGAGAGATGCAGAGAAAACGGCAGGGTGGGGACGACCTTGATCCAGGCGACTGCAGGACACTAGCGTGGTCATGTTGGGGGCTCACAAATAACTGGGGTGCAGTTAGGAGCCACAAGTGACCAGTGGCCCTGAACACGTTTGGAATGTAAAGTGCACGTGAGATTTCAGAGACTTAGTGAGAAAAATGCATGAAAAGTAATACAGTATTCTGAGTAGCATAATGCTGAAATTATACTGTTTTGGATCTTAGTGCATTAAAAAGTATTAAAATTAATTTTACATTTATCACAGTCATATCCTCAGTTTTTAATGACTGTTACTATTTTTTAAATTTTCACATGGGGCTGGGGATTTAGCTCAGCGGCATAAGCGCCTGCCTTGCAAGCAGGCAGTCGTGAGTTCGATCCCTGGTACTGATAAAAATGAAAAAGACAAAAAATAAATAAATAAATAAATTTTCACATAGTGTTACTGGAAGGCGGTGGTTGTGCCTCATGGTGACAAAAAACAAAACCCTGGCCAGAAGGGTAGGATGCAAGCAAATTTCCTTAAAAGATATAAAGGCAAGAAGGTAAAGGGTATGCATGCATCATGTAATATGATGTCAGGAATTGTTTCAGAAGATACCTACAAGGAGAATGGTGGGTCGGATGCAATTTTTTTTTTAACAATCTGTTTCCCGATTTCCACAGTAGTTACATCAGTTTACACTTCTACCAACAATGAAAGTTATTTTCCTCCTGCAACCTCACCAGCATTTGTTAGCATTTGACTTCTTGAAAACAGCCATTCTTTTGGGAGAGAAATGAGATATCAGTATTGTTTGAATCTGCTCATCTCGAATGGCCGACTATGCTTAACATTTTCTCATTTATGTTTCTTCATCTGAGAAGTGTTTGATTCGTTTCAGATGCACATTTGTTGAGTGGGCTTTAAATCTGAGGGGTGTAATTATTTTGAGTTCTTTATATAGTCTACATCAGTGGTGGCAAACCTATGGGATGCCTGTTACTTGTTTTTTTCTTTTATGACAAAAGATGATAATGTTTGAGTTGCTTTTTTCTAAACTAAAACCTCAGTAAGTGTAGTTACAGTGTTGGCGCTTTGCGGTAAATAGTCAGTTGTGGGTTGCAGTTTGGGATTTCACCACTACAAGATTCCCCATCACCAGTGTAAGTATCAGCCCTTTGTCTAAGGAGCACCTGGCAAAACTTCTTTCCTTCTCTGTAGGCTGTCTCTTCACTGTTGGGTATTTCCTTTGCAGTGCAGAGCCTTTTAATCTGCTGTGATTCCATTTTTTGATTCTTAGTATTATTTCTTGTGCAGGGTTTTGTTCATAAAGTTTTTGTCTGTCTTCAAGAGTTTACCTTTGTCTTTCAGCAGATAGTTTCAACTTTAATATGTAGATCTCCCATCAATTTTGATTTTCATCAGAGCATGGGGAGAGACACCGATCTCAGTTGTCTTCAGCATGTGTATGGGCCAGTTTCCTTGGCACTATTGTTAAAGAGGCTAGCTTTCCTCCAGCCAAGAAAGTCAAAAATAAGGTAGCTGAGTGTGCCTGGTGTTTTCCCTACATCCTGCATTCTGTTCCACTGATCCACAACTCTTGTTGTTTTTTCCAATATCATGCTGATTTTATCACAGTAGCTTTGCAGTATAACTTGAAGTCAAGGATTGTGATGTCTCCTGCCTTGCCCTTGATGCCCAGAATTGCTTTTGCTATTCTAGGTCTCTTCTGGACCCATATGAATTTTAGAAATATTCTCTCCAATTCTGTGAGGAATGCTGCTGGTAGTTTGAGTGGGATTATGCTAAATCTGTATAAATTTTGGAAGTATGGCCAATTTGACTATATTGATTCTGCCTATCCAGAAGCAAGAGACAGCATTTTATTTTCTGATGTCTTCAATTCCCTTTTTTAGAATACTGCAGACATAATTGTAGAGGTTTCTCACTTCCTTGGTTATTTCCTAAGCATTTTATTTTTTGATGCTATTGTGGAAAGTATTGTTTCCCTAATTTCTCTCTTGTGAGTTTATTACTGGTGTACAGGAATGCTACCGATTTTGTGCGTTGATTTTGTATCCTGCTATGCCTCTGAGTTTGGTTATTTTGAGAGTCTTTTGGTGGAGCTTTTGGTGTCTTCTGTGCAAGGAGCATGTCATCCATAAATGACAATTTAACTTTTTTCCTATATAAGTCCCTTTTATGTCTTTTTTTCCCGATTGGTTTGGTTAACATTTTGAGAACTACGATGAACAACAGTGGTAATACTGGACATCCATCTTCTATCTGATATTGGACAGAAAGCTTTCACCTTCTCTTCGATTAATAAGATATTGATCATTGATTTGTCATGATGGTTATTATCAAGTAGAAATAAAGATCTTCTGTACCTATTTTCTTCAGTTTTTTTTCTTCACAGCTTTTATCAAGAATGAATGTTAAGATTTTCTCAAAATCTTTTTCTATGTCTATTGAGATGATCATGTGTCTTTGTCTTTGCTTCTATTAATGTAGTGTATTACATTTATTGATTTGTGTGTGTTGATTCTGGGAACTAATTTCTTCCTTTCTTCTATAACCTACTGATTATCCAAGGGGGTATTGTTTAATTTTCAGGTGTTTGCATAGTTTCTGTGGTTCCTTTCATCACTCATATCTAGTTTCATTCCACAATGATCTGATAATATACATGGGATGGAATTTTGATTGATTTGCATTTACTTATCCAAGCTTTATGGGCTAGTACGTGGTCTAAAGAAAGTCCAGTGTGGTGGAGTAGTTGGCTTTTGAAGGCATATTTTTCTGGGCATTCGTGTCTGCTGTTCATACTTTCAATACAATTTTTTAACTTTTTTTGAGACAGGGTCTTGTTATGTAGGCCCTGGGTCTCAATCTCAAACCACTCAGTGGGTTACTTTCTAGTGTGTTCTCTGACTGCAGTTGTCTTGTGTGATTGTCTCTCACCCAGTCTCTGGGAGAGTAAAATATTGTGAGCCCTAAAGTGAAGCTGTCCTGAAGCTGTTTTGAGACCTGAGTTCAAACAAACAGTTCCCCAGAATGGTATCTGATCAATCACCCTTTCCAGGGACATGGCAGAGAAGAGACACGGACAGAGCCACTCACCAGCTGCTGCTTATCAAAGGACTCCCATTGTTCCTTCTGTCTCACTAAATCACAGCAACTGCTGGTCCATTCTGCCACCACATTTCTCCGCGAGTGTCCCTAAGGTCCCCAGCATTTGTTTCATCTTTATAATGTAGTTTGGTTTCCTCCCATGAGCTGCAAGAAGGACCAAGGAGAAGGTACAGACTGTCTTTTTCCTTTATGTTGTGCTGGGTGTCTTCGATTTCTCTGTAGCTTCTAATTTTCCAGTCAGACCTTTCTTGATTCCAGGGAATCTACTTCTCTTTTACCCTTCCCCAAGCTGTTATTTTCCAGTGTCTGTATTTCAGATCTCAGAGGAGCTGAATTGCTGCTCACTACTCTCTTATTTTTTCTGACTCTGGTTTATCACTTGTAATTGGTCAATAGGGTCCTTAGTTACTTTTTCTTCATTGTTGAAATACCTGATACCCAAAGTGAAGCAAGGGAAGGTTTATTTCTTAGTTTTGGAAGTTTCTCCAAGGCAGGATGGCAATGGCTGAAGCAGCCGTTCATGGCCACCCCAAACAGCAAAGCACAATCCAGGCAAGAGCAAGAGAGACACAGTTTCTTCCGGCCCTTGCACTGCATGCTGGCTCCACCCCTGGGCAGGGGCAGCACTGACACCACCAATCCCAGCCCAGACAACAAACCAGTCACGAACACCAGACTCAGCCTTGTCCATGATTGCGTGAGGCTTGGGAGCCATCAGAACACAAACTATAACAGGTCCCAGTACGGTTTTGAGCAGAAAGTCAGAGTGGAAGTAAACAGTGTCGGAAAGTATAGCCTTGACCCACCTCCTCTTGGAGTGCTGGGTGAACACCCATTTGCAATACCACGGTGCCTTGGTCATGTCTCACAGGGACAAAGAATGAAAAGGCAGACAAAAGAGGTAGAGCCCGAGCAAGTTCACTTAAAAGATAGAAAGGCAAAAAGTAAAAGATACAAAGGTGAGGAAGTAAAGCTCCTACTTGCCAGGATGGAGTTCTGGGCAAGTTACCTAGCAAGGCGCCTTCAGGAGTTTTTAAGAGTCTAATAGCGAGCTTGGGCTGCTGTGTAAACAATGTAATCTCCACCCTTTCTTTAGAAGGCCACATATTTTTTAGGGTCCAGTCTATTCAGTGTTCAGACAGTGCCAGCAGGGCCCATGTGTCCTTGAGCACTGCCTGATCATGCCCTGGGGAAGCCCAGGCAGCTGAAGGACACCTGGCAGGTGTTTTCTGTAAGATCTCGAGAGCATTGTGACTTAGAAGACTCAATTCTGGGGTTTCTGACTCCATGTGGGAGCTGCTATCCTTACTGCCTAATAGAATTTTAACTCCTGTTTAACCAATTCCTGTTACAGTAGAGTCTTGCTAAACTGCCCAGGCTGGGCTTGGACTTACGATTCTCCTATCTTGGCCTCCTAGAGTGTTAGCATTACAGGCTTGTAATCTACCATGCTTCACTAAAAAGTTTACTTTAAATATATAAAGTTGCTTTTAAGAAAGAGGACTCGTGGCTGGGGATTTAACTCAGCGGCACAAGCACCTGCCTGGCAAGTGTGAGGTCATGAGTTCAATCCCTGGTCCTTCCCCCTTCTCCTCCCCTGCTAAAAAAAAGACCCAGTAAGAATTTATGTACCTCTAGTGTCAGCTCCTGAGTAGGCTGAGGTGGGAGGGAGGTTGAACTTGAGGAGAGGAGTTTGAGGCACTGTAGCCAGACCCCTGTCTCATACACACATATGTACACACACACACACACACACACACACACACACACACACACAGAGAGAGAAATACATAAAAGTGCTTTCTTAAAGTAAAGTTTATTTATATACACTAGCACCAGGACTTTGGGAGTTGAGCCAGCCTAGGCAACTTTTGAGACACTGTCTCAAAATAAAAATTTTAAAAAGGCTAGGGCTGTAGCACAGTACAGAGGCTGAGTAGCCCTATTTTTAAAAAAAATTTACATTTCTTTTATAATTCTGAGTGTTGACTTAGCTTAAATAGATTAAATAAATCCTCTATGACTAACAGTAATAGCATACCCTTAGCTATCTTTGATCATGAGTTATGCAACAGAACTTATATTTGTGTCCCAATTTCATAGATAAGGAACCAAGGCCCAGAGAGCCAGGAGGCTGCAAAGGTGGATTTGAAATGGGTCACCAGGCTCGAAAGGCAGAGCTGGGGCACTTGAGACAGGGGCCAAGAATTTCACCTCAACCCCAGAATGGCACTGACTTACGACTGATGAGTCAGTCAGCAACCACACACGCATTTTCTTTTGCCACTGCTGATTTGTTTTCTGTGTCGAGGCTTGCAGTGGCTTATGGTAGGTAACCTTACTGATATCATGGGGAGCTCTTTACAGAATGACTACTTTTCAGAGATGTCCTCTAGGTGTGGCTAGCTTTTGGCCTTTGGTCTACCCCAGGATCCTGTCACCTCTGTTTATGAGAAAGGAAAATTTACAGCCTTGATCTAGTACCCAGTTCTTTGATAATAGATGGTAGTATTATTTATGACCCCCAGACAATCCAGGTATTGGCATACCAGGAAAACCAATTGACAATGAGGACAACTATGTCACCTTGGCTAAAGCAGTACAATCAGCAATAGCAAAAGCATCAAGCATGAACTGGATAATGACAAACTGTAATAACTACCTCTTTGCTACTTTTAAGCCTAGTTAAAAGATCTATGGTTGGGGTCTGGGGATTTAGCTCAGCGGCATAAGCACCTGCCTTGCAAGCAGGCGGCCGTGAGTTCGATCCCCAGTACCGGTAAAAATGAAAAAGACAAAAAAAAAAAAAAAAAAAAAAAGATCTATGGTTATAGAACAAATTCTAAGATAAATCAGATCATGATAAACCGTAAATATCTATTCAAAGCAGTTTTGCCCCCTTTCTCTATAGAGCAATATTCAGCCATAGTAAGCCACAGTAAACTACCTACAAATTCATAAGGGTTAAATGATAAAAAACAAAAACTATGAAAATTAAGCAATGGAAGATGTGAAGAAGGTGGTAAGACGGATGTAAAAGGTCCTATTAAGGAGTAAAGGGGAATCGGTAGTACTAGATAATAACAGAAAAAACAAGTAGAAAAAAGATAAATAACAGAGAGCAGAGACTGAACTAGTGCAAAAGAAAAAAGTACTAAGGGAACAACTTGAAAGACAGATAGCAAGAAAGGAGAGAAGAAAAGCAGGTCTTATTCAAGTAAATAAATGAACATTTTAAAAAGAGGAGAACAAGAGAATGGCGATACGATTTCAAACTCCACCAAAAGTAGAAGTCAAATACATACCAGTAGGGAAGCAAAGAAAAAAAAATTGGGATAAATGGAAGGAAAGGGAAAAGATTAAAGTCCCTATGTATTTGCAGAAGTGTTCTCTTCCGGGTGCAGTCTTCCACCTTTGAAGTCACAAACCTTTTCACCCCTCTTAGTCTGGGACTTGTGTGGAGGTTTCTCAGTTCAAGAAGACCCCTCGCCGTAAACCCTTGTTTGTGGCAACTGTCCTAGCTGGAGCCCAGAAAAGGTGCGGGCACTGGTGGTGTGGATTCTTGCTGATGGGACACCCGCATTCTGCACTGGTACCTGATGTTTATTCTGGGGACCACGAGAGCAGCTCCAGGCACCAAGTGGAGGCTCCAGTCACCTTGAGCACCTCAGGAGACCCAGGTGCGCCCAGGACTAGCATGAGGAGATTTCAGCAGGCAGGTGAGGGCACAGGGCACTGGGTGTTGTCTCATGGACATCCCAGGCACAGGATGCAAGTCAGCAGACCTTTGGGCCTTGCTGCTGAGCAGGCAGAGGGCCGACTCCGGGTATGCACAGCTAGTGCTGTGTGGGTGCTCCCACAAGTCAAGGCACCAGGTAGAGCCTCACGTCGATCTGGAGCTCGCTGTAGAAGCCCAAGCTGCCCTGGACTGGTGAGAGCCTTCGAAGTCTCCAGCTGCTCTGTGAGTGATGTGGGGCCACAGGAGCTGGGTGTGGATTCAGGGGTCGCCAGGGTGCTGAGTACGGGTTCAAACCAGACCAGTGTGTTAGTGAATGTCCTAGCTGGCGTGGGACAAATGTGAGGCCCTCGGCGGTGACTCTGGAGTGCCCTGGATCCACTATTGATGATCCTGACACAGGCAGCGTGTTCACTCTACGGTGACTCTCCAGAAACCCCTGCTGTGGCCACTATGCCATGGGGTGCAGGCAGCTCTTAGGAAAAACAGTGTACTGGTTCATCCTCCAGGAGTCTGAGCTTGGGTCTGTATGGAGGGAGCCGAGCTTGCCCCTGAACCCCCAACTCCTGTGTGTGCCAGCAAAAAAGGCCGCCGGGCTGCACCCACTCAACATTTGGAAAAGGGTTCAGGGCCCCAAGCTTTCATGGGAAACGAGACTCCAGCAGCCACGCAGAAGCAGCCACACACGCTGGAGCCAGAGAGCAACTCAGGAGGGACAGACACAAGGCCCCTGACACTCCCCCTCCCTGACAGTCACTGCACAGGGAGGTCAGCAACAGTAAAATGCTCTGGCCTGAAGGTCCCAGAGGCCTCCTCAGCTCACCTCTTTAACAATCGCTTAGAAATGGGTGTAGCAGCTCAGGCCTATAGACTCAGCACCCAGGAGGCTGAGACAGGATGATCACCAAGAGTTCAAGGCCAGCCTGAACTAGCGTTTAGAGCACCTTGCCTTCCTCTCCAAATCTAAGGCCTGCCTCTTCCTTCTTTGGTTGCCTCTGGCACCCAGCATGATGGGGTTAGACAGCAGTGGAGAAGAAACGGAAAGGGATCTCACAAACAGTGAATTCCAGGAGCTGGTTTAAAAGTATGTGAGGGAGGGAAAGGGGCAGGCCCTAAGAGGGTACAGCATCACTAGAGTATCAAGGGGTGACCTTGAAAGGCCAGCATGGGAATAGCTTTTCGTGGCTTCATCAACACAGCCGGTCCTTCTCCGGGGGGGAAGCTGCGGCCCAGCCCTCTGCCCTCGGCAGGGCTGTCACACATGTCGCGGCCCAGCCCCTGCTTTAGCTCCAGCACCTCCAGCTGCCCACACAGACCTGGCAGGCGCACACAGGGACTCACCTGTAGGTGTAGGGCCCCACTTCCTCCAGCAGAGGGCGCTCCCCGCGGAGGATCTCCTCCGGGTTGGTGACGTTGAAGAAGTAGAACTGGGTGTACACGGGCAGCGGCGGACTCTCCCAGGAATGAAAGACCTCGGTGCCGTTCCGCAACACCACGTTCTAGGAGGGAAACCGAGAGGAGACTTAGAGATATAGGGCAGTGGGCTTTGAACAGGGCAAAGGAAGGACGTCACCGGCTCTGAGCTCAGGGCTGTCTTACACCAGCGGGCCTGCTGAGCCACAGGTCTGTAAGTGGGAGTTCATAATAAAGGCAGGGTGCAGAAGTCACTCCGGGCTGGGAACATGGTGCTGCCAGAACTAAATGCCCGACTGACTGCGTTATGTTTGAAGATCACGCTGAAGCTGGGCAGAGTGGTCTGTGCCTGGAATCCTAGCCCTCTGGAAGGCTGAGGCAGGAGGATCTGAAGTTCAGGCCCATACTGGCAATTTAGTGACCCTGTCTCGGAATAAAAAATTAAAAAGGAGGGCTGGGGATTTAGCTCAGCAGCATAAGTGCCTGCCTGGCAAGCGCTAGGTCGTGAGTTCGATCCCGGGTACCAAAAAATAATAATTAAAAAGGAATGGAAATGTAGCTCAGTGTGAAGGCCCTGGGCTTAATCCTCAGTACCAAAAAAAGAGAAAGAAGGAAGACAGAGGAGGAGGAAAAAGTATGTAGATGTGGATCATTTGAAAACACAGGAAGAAGACGGCCACCTACAGGCCAAAAATGGAGCCAACAGAAGATTTTAATTAGCTTTGCCATAAAACAGAGTAAGTGTTCCAAAGAGCTGAGCAGAGTTTGGGGTTTTGTTTGTTTGTTTTTGTTTTGTTAGTTTGTTTCTTTGAGACAGGGTACTGCTATGTAGTGCAGGCTGGCCTTGAACTCACTATGTAACCCTGGCTGACCTCAAATTCGCAGTGATCTTCCTGCCACAGCCTACCAAGTGCTGGGATTACAGGTGTGCGTCACCACATCTGGCTTCGAGGCTGATTTTCTAGATAGCAAAGGACTCTTCAGGAGAACAAAAAAGTACATTGATATTTCAAAATTATTTTCCTTGTGCACAGAGACGGTACAAAACAGGAAAACAACTGCTTAATGTTAGTGTGCTTCAGGTTTTCTGTGTGTGTGTAAAGATTAAAGCATAGTTGAGCCAGGCACAATACATGCCAACATGCCTGCAGTCCTGCTGCTTGGGAGACTGAGGCAGGAGGACTAGAAATCTGAGGCCAGCCTAGACGTTAATCAGACTGTCTCCAAAGGGGTGGGGTGGGGATGTAGCTTAGCATGAACTGGGTTTAGTTCCTAGAGCTTCAGAGACCCAAAACAACCAGGCACAGTGGTGCCTGTCTAACTGGTGAGTTCAAGGCTGGGCTAGACTACAGATCTGTCCCCAAAACTACTCCTATTGCTCCCTGCCTGACACACACACACACAAATAGTAGATAAAACTTCATTTAAAGCACATGACAGGAACTGGAAACTGGCTTGGCCTGTTTGGGAAATCTGGCTCCCTCTCATTTCTCAGGTCAGATCATTTAGTCAATATTTCATAATTATCTCTAATGATGCTTTTGCATTCCAATGGTATTAGGTATGATGATTTTTGTTTGGTTTGGTTTTTTGGTAATGGGGATTGAAGTCATGACCTTACTCTTAAAGGGTGAGCCCTTGAGTTGCTGAGCTAAAGCTCAGCCCTATTCAGTTAATATTTGATGAAGCATTACTATGATTGTTTGGTTGGTTTGTTTTTGGTATGGGGATCAAACTCACAACCCTGCACTTACCAGACAGGTGCTGAGGTGCCTGCTGAGCCCGAAGCATTACTATGAGGACACTGTTGATTCTTATTCTGGCTTCTTAGGGCCTTGTGCAAGAGCTTAGTCTGGAACAATGGCCTCCTATATTTTTTTATTTCACATTATCAACACGTGATCTCAGACTCCTAGCATCCAGAACTTCGAGACAATGAATCCTCTCTCCCTGGCCTCACCCTGCTGCCTCCAGTATGGCCAAGGGTAGAGATGCGGTGGCAGGAGGCTGTGGGAGCTGCAGGGATGCTGCTGCCTTGGTGCCCAGCAGCCTCTGTCAGCTTCCAGAGCCAACACCTTCGCTGGGGAAATGCACCCACCTGGAGCCACCCTGGAGGCCAGCAGCACACTGAGGACAGCACTCTCTAAACATGTGGCATCTGATGACGGACCTACAGACTGCCTGACCTTGGCTGACTAGAGGGCTGCAGTTGTGCAGAGATGGAATGTTGTAGGTTGGGAGGCAAAATTATCTTGGGCTGTATCTCAGGTCCTTCAACAACAGTTTACTTCGACTGTTGTGTCTGGCCTGTCTCATGACTTTCCCTTATTTTTTTTTCAGTACTGAGAACCAAACCTAACATGCATAGAAAACACCTGCCCACCTGGTGCTCTCACAGCATAACTGGACAATGTGTCGATTGTTCTGTGACTGGAAAAGTCCACATAATGTACACAGTGGAGCATGTCACTCAGGAGAGACTGAATCAGCGTTTGTGGTCCATGACTGCTCATATTTGGTTCAGAATAATGGTGCTTATTTCTCCTGCCGCAGGTCCAGTTTGCTTGAGCTATTCAAGCCGTCTGTACTCAGCCTAAGACACACCCTGCCTCCCAATCTTACACATCTGGAGTGAAGCACCAATGTAAGCCACTGAATGTCAGGAGCTGTTTGTTGGCCAGCACTGCAGCAAAAGCCTGACAAACACAAGGCCCAAAATTAATACGCAGAATCCTAGTAACCAGTAGTTCTAACATTCCTTAATCTGCTAATGGGGAAAAAAATTTATATTTTCAAAGTAGAAATTGTTGCAGGCATAAGAAGAATAAAAACACAGACCAAAGGCAAACCCCAAACATGAACAGGGACTCACTTCCAGTACTGGGAAATTTATTTATTGCAGTACTCTTTTTATTTTTTGTTTTGAGACAGTGTTGCTAAGGCTGGTCTTGAACTCTGATTTTCCTGCCTCAGCTCTCAAATAGTTAGAATTATTAGTGTGTCATTAGTGTTAGGAATTTAGGTCACTTTTTGTCCAACCTGATGAGATTCTGTACTTTCTAACTTTTAAAATAGTGAGTAAAAAAATTAATATTGAGAAGGGCTTTTGAGAAAAAAATCAAGAAAGGAAAATGGGTCTACAGATCCACCATCAGGCTGCGAGAATTCCCCAAGGGCAGGAAGTGTGGGAAAATGTGAAGACTGGAGACAAGGGGCCTGTTCCTTTCTGTGCTCTGGAGTAACTGGCTGTCTCTCACTGGGCCAGCTGTCCTGTCCTACAGAGCACTCTGTTGTCTCTAAAGCTAAGACTTCATCTGCACGTAGCCTCAAGTCAAGTGAAGGCTACTGGGAAGACCAGGTGAAATCTGCTCAGGCCACTGCTGGAGACCACTACAAAGCGGCTCAGAGCAGGATTTAAAATGAACTAACTGGCTTTCTATGTTTATTTGTGAATCTGTCCTACTCCTAGGCCCCTTGCTTGGCGATGGGAGCTGATTCATGTAAGTGAACCTCCATGAATCACTGGTCCTGGCTGAGGCCTGTAATGGCCTGTGAGGCCAGAGATACCTCAAAGGGCAAGACAAGGCCACAGCTTCAGACAGTTGGCTCAAACATCAATTAAGCATTAAGTAGATAGAAACTACAGCTGCAGGAATTATTCCTACAGTCTCACTTCTACCATGTCTTCATAAGACAGTTCTACTGAATTGACATGATTCATTGCTGAGAGATGTCCTTGAAGTGACTCCCAAGGTCCTGCTCATTGCCTGAACTTTCCTCAGTTTCCCCGCCCTTTGTTGTTGGACCTAATAAAAGTGGGTGGTCCAGAGAAGTCTTTGTCTTAGCCCTCAGAGTCTTGAGCTCAGCTAAAGGGTTTTGACCCTCCTGGAGCCCTAAAATCATAACACTTGTTGCATTTTATTTAAGCCTCTGCCATACACTCATTTGGGAGATCATGGATCTAGGTCAGGACCCGATAGGCCACCAAGAACCAGGAAAATTGATTACAACAGGACATCAAGGTTGAGTAGCTTAGGCCTCCAACCGAACAGCAATGTTTCAAGAAACTTAATAGAGGAGGCCGGGGATATAGCTCAGCACCTGTCTGTCAAGCAACGGGTTTCGAGTTCGATCCTCAGTACAAAAAAAAAAAAAAAAACAAAGAAGCTTAATAGCTCTATTTCTAAATAGAAAACATTCAAGAATATTCACAGGACAATAAAGGTGACTATGGAATAAATGCATGTAAACAATTGGAGTGGAGCGGATTCACTTTCCCACAGAGCTGGTGTGTGTCAGCTCACCTGCCAGATTTCTGACCAGACTACATTGCTGAAATATACTTGGCCTTTACTGTATCAGTGAAGACTGAATGAGCCAATGTCAGCTTGACGACATGGAACGATTTTTAAAGACAATCTGGGAAGCCCCTTGGATTCCTCCAGGGTAGACCAGTAATCTACCTGGCAAGATGCCCTCCTCTCTGCACACCTAGTGCTCCAGGCCCTGCGGGCAGGAGGCTACAGTAAACGTTTTATCCAGATAAGACCATGGTGATCCCTTATCTTCCTGCCTAAACAGAAGCCTCAGGTATCTGAGAGACAAAAAGTTTTATACTCAGAGTGCAAGAAAATTGCAGAACTGGAAAATCCCTCCGGGCTGACAGGATGTACTTGGAAGTCTGAAAGGTGAAAGCCTCTCCCTACTTAGTCTGGGCCAGGTCTCAGAGCTGCTTTCCTCCTCTTTCCCATCCCACTTCTACTGGCAACATTTTAATAAAATGGAATACACACACTCAATAGTTACACCATTTACACAGTGGAGTCTAAGAACAGCTCAGCAACATAAAGCTAAACTATCCACAAATAGTGCATTGAGACCTAATATGTAAATAATCATTGCTTCATCTTTTAGAGGATTCTGAGGACCCATGGACATTTAAAAAGTCATTGGAAGCCAGGCATGGTTGCACAGGCCTGTAATCCCAGCACTTGGGAGGCTGAGGCAAGAGGATTGTTGTGAGTTTGAGACCAATCTGGTCTATAACATGAGTTGAAGGCCAGCCTGAACTGAATAGTGAGACCCTGTGTCAAAGAGACATGAAAAAAAAAAAAAAAAAAAACCATGTGATTGCATTAAAATAAGCATCTCTTTCTTGTTCATGAATTTCCAGAAAAGGTCAGGGCACTAATTTCCCATCTCCCATAAACTCCTTGGGTAATCTTGAACGGGAAGCACCGTCCCTTCCTCTGAACCCCACAACATCTTGGAATCGCTCGAGGAAAACATGCTCAGTGTAGAACACATTTCATAACTGATCCCCAGAATGAACATAATTAATATATATCACAAACATAAAGGAATAAAATCTTTTAAAAACCTTCCTTATTAGGAATTATCCTGAAGCAGGTGAGTTGAGCAACCTAAAATGCAACAGAAAATGCACCTATTTGGTGTGTCAGTGTGTGAGGGTAACTGTTGGCTTCCCAAAGCAGATATTTCTCTACAAAAAGAGGAGAGTTTTTGTTGTTTTCTTTGAAACTCTCTAGAGCACCTGGAATGCCTAGGGCAAGGCACTTACTGGAAAAGTATTTGTTCAGTCACCTTGATGTAACAGGAAAGGACTTACACAGTGGTTTCCACAGACTTTGCTCACAGATGTTGGAGAAATGGGCTTGGTCACAGTGCCATTAAACACACGGAGGCCTTAACTAACTATACTCAGCAGAACTTAAATGACACCACAGCTCGTCACTCTCTCCTGAGTGAAGTGAAACTGTGAGGCAAGCCACTCTCCAGGACTGGATGGCACAGGGTGACAGCATTCTGACAGCAGCACAGGGTGATACTTGTACAACTGTAAAAGCTGAATGTTGTGATCCTTCTTCTCTCAATGGCTGTTCAAGATATTAAAAAGCTAATGCCATGTCGAACTCTGAATTTCCTGGATTCTTTCCTTATCTTCTTTATGAAAAGCTATTACTGGCTTCTGCTGGTGGGAACCTTTGTTAACTATATTCACAATTACATTGTTGATCTTATTATTTGGCCCATGCATACTTGTTGTTTTCTTGGCCTGATCTCCTCCAGAGGTAAAGCTGTACATCTACCCAAGACAAGGACCCCTGGCTTGAGGGCCTTTAGACAGACGCCCTGCGGAGTGTCTCTGACTGTCCATCACAGCTGTAATCCTCTTCAGCTGGTAGTGGCCAGAACAGCCTTTGCCCCTTGCACCCTCACGCAGTTGGGGTGACTCTTCAGAGGAGGGAATCGTATTATAGACAGCTAAGTTAGGGAAAAACACTGTAGGCAGGCAGGCAGGCAGGGCCAGATCCTTGTGGGAGTCAGTGCTGAAGATGAGAGCACATCAGCATAGTGGCTGGAGACACCTCTGAAGATCAGAGTCACAATGGCCAGATTTACACACTTCCTTAAGGGATAGACTGGAGCTTGAGGTTAGCAGTATCACCCTTTTGAGATTCCCATATCTCATTAGGAATGGACCATCCTCTTCTACCCACTGGCTCTAAAGCTAAGGCTAAGACTCTGACTACAGATTATAGAGCAAGGTTAATGAAGTGGTCTATATGCCCTTGATGTTATCAGGTTAATATTACCTAAGCATCTTTATCTATAATCCCATTAGTTGATAATCTTGTTCCTACCTCTTGAATTTGTTCTTTTATTGTTGTTGTTGTTCTTGTTTTATTTTTGGTGCCAGGAATCAAACCCAGGGCCTTGTGCTTGCCAGGAAGTCACTGCACTGCTGAGCTACATCCCCAGCCCAGATTTTTTTCTATTAAGCCTCCCCTATAAACTGGATCCATGGCAACCCACTTTCTGGGTCCTCTCCTGCTCTCTCAAGAGATGTCTCTCAATAATTTAATTTCCTACTCTGAATCCCAATGGTTCCTCAGAATCTGGGGGGGAAACAAACTTGGTGCATCAGATACCTACCAGGTTGGAAGTTGTAACATTTCCCCTATATCATTTGGAGGTCCTATATCAATGGGGTCAGCGAAGGACCTCAAGGACAGTTTTTATCTTGTTATTTCTTGTTTCATTAAGGAGCCCAGCCCATCAGGAGGCTGAGGTAGGATGATCACTATGATTTTAAAGGCCAGCCTGAGCTCCATAGTGAGTTCAAGACTAGCCTTGAACTAGCCTTGCAATGAGGCCTTGTTTCAAACAACAAACCAAACAAAAATAACAACACAAAAAGTGATGCCTGCTACACATTCACCTCTACAGTCCAGTCAAAGCAGGCCACACAAACCTAGGGGTGAGCTAGGTTGAACAGCGCTTGCTGGTTTTCTCAAAGCTCACAATTCTGAGGTTCGTTTAACAAAAAGCATGACCTGTCTAATCCTTTCATACAGCAAAATCCTCCACACACCATGATGATGGTCAGGAAAAACCAAAGAAAACTCAGTGTGACTGGGTGGGCAGGGCAGGTTGACTGTAGTCCTGCGGCCCTGCCTCTATTCCAAAAGAACAAAGTCATGATGAATTTATTAGGTCTCACTCATTTCTGCCCCTTCTCCCTCCCTAGGGCCCATCAATAACATTTTATAGAATCTAATGTTCACTTAAAAATAAAAAAATGAGAATAATTATGCCTTCTGCTTAGAGTAGCACTTTTTTTTGAAGAAAAATCACAAACAATGCAAAAAGAATAAGAGACCTCACAGTTCTAACCACAGCTATTAGATACCCAGTGCGGAGGCTCAGACATCTTTTTGTTGAAACAGGGACTCACTTTATAGTTCAGCCTGGCCTTGAACTCATGAGGATCCTCCTGCCTCAGCCTTCTGAGTGCTGGGATCATGAGAACGTGCCACCATGCCTTGCAGAGACATAGTATGTAGGGACTTTGAGAGTGATTTAAACGTTAAAATCCTGACTGTGTCTCTATTCTACCACCTCGGGGTTTTCACATTTGCAGCTCATTTGCTGGCCTGGTCCACACACAGAATGTTGGACATCATCTGACTTTTTCAATTAACAGTAGATGCTTAAGTGTGTTGCTTATTTCCATGTATTCTTCCTAATTACACTGACTGCTTTCTATTCTATGAATTACTAAATATTTTTGAGATAGGCTTTTGCTACATTGTATAGGCTGACCTTAAACTTACTGTGATCCTTCTACATCAGTCTCTGAGCACAAGGATTACAGGCATGTGCTACCGTAATTCCTAACTATACAGCTATAATTTCTAACTCATTTTTCCTCTCCAAGCTTCTGGTTATTTCCAATACCCCTCCCCACCATGCCCTGCCCCCTTGCTGGTGCTGGACTCAAGACCTTCAGGGAGGGAAGTGCTGCCATCAAGCTACACCCCTATTTCCTTCTTATTTTAGCCTACACTGAACATATCAGGCTGGAAGAGAGGCCCACGTCTGAAGACTCCTTTTTCAGGGGTTCACATTTGCTGAGTTGGCTCTATTTCAGCCACTCCTCCTGGGAGTGATACGATTTTTTCCCCCTTCGGCCCCATCCCTAGGAGCCGCTCAACCCAACCTGAAGATTATAATTACTGGACATCCTGAACAGGTCCTGAGACGCCGGCTCGGCCAGGTCTTGCGTAACCCCCACGCCAGCCTAGCCAGCGCCTCCCCCACCCGCACAGCCTCCGAAAGCCGCTTCCTGTTCCGCTCACCTCCGGCAGGTGGCGCCACGCTGGGCAGAGTCAAAGAGAAACCAAACCCGACTGGTGAGCAGGAGCCCCGGGATTCCTGCGGGGGCAGGGCCTTCCGCAGTCCGGGGACAGCGCCCCGGGGACACCCCCGGGAGTCCCAGGAGGTGGGGAAGAGCGCTTGTCTTTCACAGGGAGAAGGTGACAAGGCAGAAGAACAGAGCAGGCAGCGAGGGATCGGAGCGATCAGAAACCACGTGGCCCAGCCAGCCTCCCTGTGCTGCCAAGCTCAGAGCCCGGACAGGATTTTAGGACAAAGGATTTGAGATCACCTTTGTTAAAGAAAATCACTTTGTTTAAAGCAAGCAAGCAAGCAAGCCAAGGGAACAGAAAAGCCTGAGCGTGGCAGTGCACACCTGTAATGCTTGTACTTGGGAGGCTGAGGCAGGTGGGTGGATGGCAAGTTTGAGGCCGGCCTGGACAACTTAGTGGTTTTGTCTCAAAATAAAAATAAAAATGGCTCGGGATCTAACTCAGTGGTACAGTGCTCCTGGGTTCAATCCCCAGCACTAAAAGAAAAATGAAACAGAGGAAAGAAACAGACCCCAAGAGCCCAGGTGCCGTGGGCTGATGGGAGCCTCTCGGTTTCGCTCAGCTCTTAGACAGCTGGCGTCAAGGCCGGACAGGTGTCCAGGCGGAGGCAGGCAGACCTATCACAGGACAGGGGAGGTGAGCCCGCTCTCAACAGTCTGACTTGGCTTGTCCCTGCAACTTTAGGGGTACAACGGAACATTTAGCAGATCTGACTCCTTAACTAAACAAAGCAAATGAAAACACTGTTAACAATGAAAAGCCCTCCACAGATGGCCACGATGCCAGCCATTATTCCCTGAGGTGTGTCCTCCATCTCGTGGTGCAGTTCTCCACCTTGGACCCTTAGCTGAGTCCATGCCACCCAGACTCTCCAGGCCCCTCTATTCCATGCCAATCCCCACTTTAACAGAGGGGTCTCTTCTTTTCCTCCTCCCACGGTTGCACACTGGTGAAGGACCAGCTGTGAAGTCCAGGACAGATGGGAGGCTGGGCACCGCCACACACAGCAAACACACAGGGAGTCAGGGAGAGGACAGCTGTGAATACAGCCATCGACATTTCATTCAGAGTCACTTCTTTAGTTTTATCTTGCTTTTCAGCTCCGAGGCCAGCTGCAGTGTGTGTGGCTGCCTGGCTGGGGCTGTGCTGGGGCTTCTATGGTTGGTATCTCTGAGCCTAAAGTGGACCCTGCAAGCTAAGGATTCCTGGCCTTTCTCTTTCTATCACAGTCACAGTACCACAGAATAAAACAACATAAAAAATATGCACGAAAAGAACTCCCAGTTCATAGATAAGGAAATACGGCATATGCTTTCCCAAGCTATGAAACAAAATACCTAGTTAAATCTGAACTTCATAAGCAACAAAGATAGATATAGATACAGATACAGATACAGAGACAGGTATAGATATAGATGATATAGATATAGATATAGATATAGATATAGATATAGATATAGATATAGATAGATATAGGCCTGGGCTTGCTTTCTTTCTTAACTTGGAACTGAAACCAGGGTCTTCATACTCAGCTACATCCTCAGCCTTTCAAAACAAGGTCTCACTAAGTTGCTGAGTCACCCAGGCTGGGACTGAAATTGCATTTCTCCTGCCTCAGCCTCCTGGAGAGCTGAGATTACAGGTACCTGCACCACCACCCCTGGCAAAAGTGCTTTAAATGTAGAGATGCATACGGAAGGATTCAGGGGTAAAGTGTTGTAGTACCTGAAACTTACACTCAAATAATTTTTTAAAAGTATATCAGAAGTAAATCTAGGTGGATGTTAACAATTGATAACCTAAAGTGAACAAAAATATTACACATACTCTGAAATATTTGTTGTTTACCTGGACTTTATACTTAACATGGTACATGTTTAAACTTTGCTTCTAATTTTATTAAAGACACTGCCATCAATCCTACTCTGAGTACTCCCCTCACTTTGAACACATACATCCCATCATTCTTACCACTTTCTGAAGCAGTTCTGAAGGTCTGCTTTCATGAGTGTGTTTATTTGCACTGTCCTGGCTATCTCTGAGTTCTGAATCTTCAGAAAATGTGCCTTTTGTGGCCATTTGGATTTGGGGAACAGCCAGAAGTCACAAAAGTGCCTGATCCAGTGGGGGGGGGGGGGATGAATGAGGACATAGAATACTGTAACATTTTTATTTGAAATAAACTGTTGTAAACAATTGATCAATCCGGGTGATCACAAATTCAGTTAATGTTTAAACAGAAGTATGTTACAGTAAAAGACACACGACCATTAATCTCCAGGTACCCCAAATACTCCCCCCTTGCTCCATATACATTTATCCTATTATTCTTGGCCATGTGTCTTTTTCTGTAATCAGACGTAGTTATTTTTTTTTATTTATATATTATCTTTAAATATTCACCGTATCTTTCAGTCACTTGTCTTTCACTGGCATCCATACCCAGAGGAACCATGAAACTCAGAAGCCCTCAGCGGACTTTGGACTTCCTGGAGAGTCACGCCAATCTTTTGAGGAAAAGAAACTGGCAGGTGGAGGAAGTCAGTCAGCCGATGCCTGACTCATGAGGACTAAGAAAGCTGAGAAAGTGGAAAAGGGGCCTGCGGTTCTTGGTAGCTATGCACACCATCATCATGCTAACGCATCCAAAGAATCTCCTTAACCTCAAGCCACAAGACCACAAGCACAGGCCTCGTTTTGCCTTAAACCTCCAATTTCTGCCTTATATACTCTTAGTATTTGGGGCACACTCAAAGAAGCCTGCTCTCCAAAGGAAGGACCAAGAAACTGACACCCAATGTCAGGGCCACTTGGCTGGATGCACAGTGCCTGCCCGAGGAAACCACCCTGTGGCCCAGATGCAAGGACCCAGACGTCCTCTGCTGCCCTGGGCCAGCCTGATCTTTCAACCACAGCCTGGGAAAGAGCGATGCCCTGCCTAACGGCCCTGCTGTGCCAGTGACAGCCACAGACAAACCTTGTAATTGGCTGAGTTTTCTTCTTCACACTGAGCAGTCAGTAGAAGGCCTTTGGGTGGGCCGATTAGTTTTAGCTGAGCAGAACGGGAGAAACTGTCCCAGGCACAGTACTGTGACCGCAGCACTGAAAGAAAGACGAGCTTGGTTCTGGAGCCATGCAGCGAACCTGCAGGGCAGCCACCAAATTAATGATTCAGACTGAAGGGCTGGGTGCATGAAGCTCAGGGTAGGGCCTGGCAAGTACAAGGTCCTGAGTTCAGTCCCCGGTACCAAGAAGAAAGAAAGAAGTTAATGAAATCTTTCATCAACATAGCCCTTAAAGTCTGGAGACGGTGCCCCTGGTAGTGAACCTGTGGCATGTGTGCCGCAGCAGGCTGTCTGTACCGCCAAAAGCTCTCAGAGGTTTCCTCTCACTGGTGTAGACAGTGGGTAGGTAGAGGGAGGATCAGCTTTGATTGCTCAGCACTGATGTGACTGGATACGGTCACAAGACGCATCATGGCCAAGTCAGGCGACTCTTCCAGAAGGTGACACCAGGAGGACCCGCAGACCAGCTGGCCTGGTGTATGTCACTTCCAAAGGATAAAAATAAACACAAGTTTTGATGGGAACCAGCAATACTCGTAGGGAAATGTGAGGACTCAAGAGAGCTGCTGGTTATTCTTCAGGCCAACAGGATGCTACTCAACAAATAAACACAACTCAAGCATCTCTGGAGCCATTTCCACCATCTGAATTCACCCCTAGGTGATCCCGACTGACTGTGAGAACCTAGATGAGCAGTGCACGGGGTTCCCATCGGGCTCTAGATGAATGAAACTCACTAAACAGTGAAACATGCTTTGCTTTAAAAATTGGTCCTTGAAATTAAACAAACTCTTGTAGTAATTTAAGTAATTTCTACTACTTAGGTTTCTCCTATGGTGTCCTAAAAGAAATAAGCTCAGTTAACATTCTGCCCCTTTTCCCTGATTCTTTGCCTTAATTTTAACTTAATGTGTTGGCATTCACTAATTTTTCTATCTTTTTTTTTGGTCCTTTTGAGACAGGATCTCTCACTATGCAGTTCAGGTTGGACCTGCGCTCACTTTATAGACAAGGCTGGCCTTGAACTCACAGCGATCTTCCTGCCTCAGCCTCCTGAGTGCTGCGATTATAAATTAAAACGATTTTGTTTTAATTGTACCTCTTACAAGCTAGTGAGATATGGCAGTTCAGATTCAAACGCTATTTTATAGTTGAGTGGCAACTGTCTATAAATTATATAGGACAACATGGTGGAACAGCTATCCCCAAGCCCCCTGCCACAAACACCCCTAAAGCAGGTGACTTTTAAGGCTGCAGGTGATTACACTCAGCCTAAAAGGAGAAAAAGCAGCTACCAGAAGGAAACAGAAGTGTAAGGATGAGGGGGCAACTGGGAAAGTGTGTGGGTGTAGGGAGGGTGCACAGGGGCTGAGTCACTGGCTGAGAACCAGATTTTAAGATTAAAAAGGAGAAATATGGCCAGGTTCTTTGTGTAACGTGGGCACCCAGCATCATCAGTCTCCTTGGTTTTGGTCACTTCTCTTAAGAGATGAACTATATATGCTCTCATGTACATATGTATTTTTGTCTACGTCTCCTCTGTTTTCATTCTTGATGATCAGAAGTATGAGGGTAAATGGAAACTTCCTTCAGTGCCAGGCATGGTGGCGCAGGCCTCTAATCCCAGCACTTGAGAGGCTGAGACAGGAGGACTGCTGCCAGTTCAAGGCCAACCTGGGCTACAAAGTGAGTTCAAGGCCAGCCTGAGCTACATAGTCTCAAAAAGGCTAAAAAAAAAAAAAAAAAAAAAAAGGGGGGATACTTCCTTCAAATGGGACTTATAGGGTTAAGGAGCCTTAGGGACACAGTGTCAAAAGACAAAAAATTTCAGTGGATCTATTGTATATCACGGAGACTAGATTTAACGATACATTGTATGTACAAGAATAATTGGAAATTTCTTGTTTTTGAAATAGGGTTTTTCTCTGTAGTTCAGATCTTGAATTCTTGGTGATGCTCCTGCTTCAGCATCCCCAGTGCTGGCATTACAGATGTGCACCACCACACTTCCACATTTGGAAACTTCTGAGAGCAGATTTTAAACGTTCTCCTCACACACAAATTAAACAGAGGATCTGGCCGTTATACAGTGTATATGTACATCCAATAGTCCCGTGTGCTCTATACATGCACACAACTTTCACCCATCAATCAGAAAAATGAAGTTTTAAACTGGGGCTCGCGAGAGCAATGCCCTGTTTTGAGGCCGGCTTGCTGCTGGCTTTCAAGCTCAGCCAGCAGGGGTCAAGCACACTAGTGTCCCTCAGAGCCTACACTGCAGCCCCAGGTGACCCAGAAGGCAGCGGGGCTCTGGGATGTGACTGGGTCAGGGTAGAGCCCTCTGGATGGACAGTGGACCCCACCACAGGATTGGGGTGAGCACTGCTGGGGTCCTCCTGGTGCCCTGGACGCTGGGAATCTGGAATGCCGGATGGAGTTTCCAGATTTTAAGAGAACCATCCACAAGGCAGATGTGACCCCAGTCCTACACAGTGGGACACAATGTAAGAGCTAAGCAACATACAAACAAAATTACACATTCCATTTTCAGGCACTCATCCAAAAATTTTTAAAATGCCTTTTTGCGGTGCTGGGATGGATCCTCGGCTCTCTGCATGCTGGGTAAGTGCTCTACCACTGAGTCCAGACCATTCTGAACCTGACACTGCAATTAGCAGTAAGAGAAGATGATGCAAAGCTCAGTACGACAGACCCTGCCTTCAAAAACAGCTTTCAAGCCAGCTGAAAACACTGAACTTTTTTTTTTTTTTGTCTTTTTCATTTTTGTCGGTACCAGGGATCAGACTCATAACTGCACACTTGCAAGGCAGGCGCTTATGCCGCTGAGCTTTTCACATGGATTGAAAATCCCTGCATGGTCAAAGCTGGAAGGAAATTGAGTAATAGTCTCATCTACTTTGAATATTCTCACATACTAAGGTCAAAACACAAGGAAAGACAAGAAATTCATGAAATCTGAATTGCAAATACAGACTGGGGATTTAGCTCAGCAGCACAAAGGCTTGCCAGGCAAGCATGAGATCACAAGTTCAACTGCCCTGCCCTACAAAACAAGCAAACAAAAATAAATCTCGAATACCCCAAACCCTTTTCTTTTCCTTTCTTTTCTTTGAGACAGGGTCTTGCTATGTAATTGAGACTGGCCTTGAACTATATAGCCCAGGTGGCCTCAAAGTCATGATAGCCCTCCTGCCTCAGCCTTCCAAGTGCTGGGATTACAGGCATGCTTAATCACACCAGCTCCAGCTGCTGGTTTTGTGGGGAATTGTGGGGGACTTGTGGGGAATACCACACACAGTACCTGAATAAACACTAAGCAAAATACTTAGGGTTTGAAAACATTAGAAATGTATCTTCCGAACTGGTCTTATAGAGATATAAAACAGGATATTTTAAAATGTTTTTAAAATATTTTTTAAATTCTAAAAATCAACAATAATTAAATAATAACTGGATTAGTATGGTTCATGGACCCCTGGGTTTTCATTCATTTCAGTGTACAGTGGCATTTTTAGGGGCTGACACGGAAAGCATCCCCAATCAGGTGTCCCTGATCAGATGGCCCATGGAGTGGTGCTTGTGTATCCTTGTGTTCTAAGAATGTCTCAGATCTTGTTTTTACTTTTAATATTGTAAACATCAATAGACACAACAGAGAGAAACATGAGTTCTCTGGGGCTCTCAATAATTTCTAAGTACAAAGAAGCCAAAGTCTACAACATGTGATAGTAAGGGCAGGGAATGTTACTTATTTACTGTTATCTCTACAGCTCCTTACAAATGACACACAGTCCATAAACATTTGCTAAATAAGCCAGAAACTGACAAAGTATATATCTAAAACTGACTTTAAAAATAGACAGCAAATATTTGCTAAATAAGCCAAAAACTAAGTATATATCTAAAACTGCTTTTAAAAAGAGAAAAAAAAATTAAAAATAGAAAGCAAATAGCCAGATACAGTGGTGCATGTCTATAACCCTGGCTACTCAGCAGACCGAGGCAGCAGGATCACACGATTGAGGCCAAGCTGAACAATTTAGTGAGACTCTGTCTCAAAATATAAGACAGGGAAGGGATGTGCTTAGTGCTCCCTGGGGTCAGTTACCAGTGCTGCATAAAGACAGATAACAGGAAGTAGGAAAATCCCTTTGGAATGGGAAGGAGAACAAGAGATACAGGGAGGGGAAGGGTAGGGAACCATGTGTACCAGCTCTGCAGGATGAACATAGTCATCATGTACTCCAAACACGTGCTAATAAAAATGAAAGAAGAAACGGAAAGCAACATCCAACATTTCCCCTTGGCTGCTTTGACGGATTGCCAGCTTTAATTCAAAACGGTCTCTTCCTCCTTACAGCACAATATACTGACAACATAGGTTGTAAACATCTAGTCATTTGGCCAGCAGCCTTCGCTCTCATTGCTCGGCTCATTTCCACCTGCTGGTTCTTCTCTAGGAAACAGGCAAATGTCTAGCAGCCCAGATGGCCCCTCTGCTGTGGCCAACAGGATGAGCTCTTGCACTGTTAGACAACAAAGCAAAATGATTCCAACAGGCAAGAATCCCCACATCGGTCCTTTAATATCGATTTGCAGAATAATGGCCCTTGTCAGTAGTAAAATCCCCAAGGAGATCGTCCATCTCAAGGAATGGAGACCTGGGGTAAAATAACTACTACTCAGGCAGTGATGGATTTCCAGGTTAGCTCCCTATCCTGGGCCTGTTCCTAGTCCCGTTCAGCAGGCCAGGCAAGGTCTGCACTGCCAGCATCTGGGCCCTGGTCCTGTCTGCCTGAGTCCCGGCCTGCTGACAGCCGCTGGCCCACACTGTCCTATAGATAGTAATGAGCACAGTGTGGTCCTCGGGATGAGCAGGCTGCTGGAAGAAACATAGTGCACCCCAACTGTGCTGTCACAGATCCTGCCTCTCCACGCCAGGAGGAACAGGGCCCCTCTCTTGGAGGGAGACTTGTAAGGAAAGACACCACGCTGCCTCTGTTGCCAACTCATGCTGCTGTGCTAATAAGCCAACATCGTGACCTCAGGAACCTGGGAAAAAGAAACTGAGCCATGAAGCACGATCCTGGGGGTTCCGAAGCTCCAGCCACCTGAGGTGAGGCTGGGGAACCCAAGATGATGAGTAAGCTGGTGGCAGAAAGGTGAAGGAAAGAGTGGGAGACCAGCATGCACCAGTTCCTGTTAACACTCCTGGGAAGCTGGCCTCACAGCACGGCTTCTCCTTCCAGCTTCACGAAAGGAAAAAGAAAAAAATCCTGCTCTTTAAAGAGCACATTCCCAGCCCTGGGTATGGTTGTGCACTCCTGTAATCCCAGCACTTGGGAGGCTGAGGCAAGAGAAACCTTGGCAAGTTTGAGACCAGCCTGGGCTACAAAGTGAGCTCAAGGCCAGCTTGAACAGCATAGAGCAAAACTCTGTCTCAAAAAAAAAAAGCACATTTCTAGCCAGGGGTAGTGGTGCACACTTGTAATCCCAGCACTCAGGTAGCCAAGGAAGGAGGATCATAGTGAGTTCAAATACCCAGACCCTGTCTCAAATCAAAACCAAAAGATTATGGCACCTGAAGGTTCAGCCTGAGGTGGATGTGACAGGAGGGGTGGGCAGGAAGGAAGTCACCGGCTTTGTTGTGCAAACTGAGTGTCTGGTGGAGGATGAGGGTGTCGTCTTTATACCAGAACCACCACTGACACAAACCAGGTAGGACCACCCCAGGCTGACCAGCCATGACCATCCCTGAGATGGGAACTCAGCCTGAAGACCTAACTGTACCCTAGCTTCTCCACGGGGCTTCAGATGACTTACCTCCCCTGAGCCTCAGTTTCCTTGACTGTAAAATAACAGATTAAGTGATCTCTACAGTGTGTTTGTTTTGTTTTTTGAGTCAGGTTCTCACTATGTATTTTAGGCTAGACTTGAACATACTGTGTAGTATGGCCTCAAATTTACTGTGATCCTCCTACCTCAGCCTCCTGAGTACTGGGATTACAGGTGTGCACCACTATGTCCAACCAAAGTTTTTCTGATTAAAAAAATCTGAGATTATGACATTACGTCTTCTTAGCTTTGAATTGAGGCAACTCAAGAGATGCAGTGGATAGGCAGGAAGCAGCCTTCAATTCAGTTGATGTTGTAGCTGTGTTGACTTTAAAAGAGAAGGGTGTGGCAGCCCAGCCTGGTAATTCCACCTAATCAGGAAACTAAGGCAGGAGGATCGAAAGTTCAGTGTCAGCCTGGGCACATTAGCAAGACTTTGTCTCAAAGTAAAACTATAAAAACAACTAGGGAGGAGCTAGGGATTTAGCCTGCCTTGCAAGCGCACAGTTGTGAGTTTGATCCCTGGTACCAAAAAAAATAAAAACCAACTAGGGAGAAAGCCCAGTGTTTCCTCCACCAGTACAACAACAACAATGTCCCCATATATTTACCAATCAAAGCTATGAGGCTAAGCTGCCAGTAGTTACACTCTACTTCTCAAGGGGTTCGTAAAATTGGCCCCCAGGCAGTTATGGCTCCCAAGTACCTGCTGCTCTTTCCCCAGGCCAGGTGAAGGGCTACATGTTCCTCCTGCCTGCCACATCCCTGGGACCCAACGCTGTCCCTGGGCTGGGAAGAGGAGGCGAAGGCATGACAGCCCCTTTCCCTCTCTCTGGCCCCGTTACCAGCAGTCATGCTGACCATGGCTACTCCTGTCTCCCCACTGTTTCGAGATCTTCTACCTGTCACCCGGCCTGGAGGGATCAGGAACGTGCATTTTATACTCCTGGTACTCGGCTGCTCTTCAGTACAGGCCGCTGTGCCTATATCACTGACTTCGGGAAGCTGGGAGAAACTCCAGCTGCTACACCATTTCAGTCCACAGAGGAGAAAACAACAGATTACAACAGCAACAAATGTTGACACTCTGCATGGCAGTACAGTGGGCTGGGTGCTTCATAGCCATCATCTTATTTCATTCCTCTGACAAACCTAAGAGGAAGTATTATTATCCTCATTCTTAAAATGAGAAATTTGCTACTAAGATTTTTTAATTAAGAAATTACTTGGCCTGTTCAGCATAACCTAAGTATTTGTGGGTAACAGAAAGAGAATCTGAGCCTGGCTCTGCAGTTTCTCAGGTCACTCTTGTCTCCAATAAAACAATCCAAAGTAATCCCAGAAGTCTGGGAGACTGAGGCAGGAGGATCACAAATTCAAGCCCCTCCACTCAAAAAAAAACCACACACACACACATTCAAGCCCACTCTGGGCAACTTTGCAACTTAGCAAGATCTTGTCTCAAAATAAAATATAAAATAGAGCAGAAGATATAGCTCCTGGGGAAAGCCCTCAGTTCAATCCCCAATACCACAAAAAAAACTGAAAAGATCAAGATGTAATAGGACTGGGTTACTGCTCAGTGGCAGAGGGCTTGCCTCACACATTCAAGGCCCAGTGCCACAGAAAACAAGCAAGTACGAGGCACTTCTCATGTACCTACAGGGCAGCAGACCCTGTGCTGGGACAGAGACGACCAGCTGGGCTACCAGAGAAATGGAACATCAAACCATGCTCCAGGTAAGAATATGGTCCACAAAGCTCCATCTGCAGGAGGCCCAAAGCTGGCCTGTAAGCCTTGCTTAGGCCTTGATGTCCTCCAGGAAATGGGTGTGGGCTCCAGGAAATGGGAGAAAGGCTCCACACAGTACTCTGCCCATTTCGAAAGTGAGGACTCAAAGTAGCAGGAATTGCAGGGATTGCCTGATACACAGCTGGACCTCGAGGCCAAGAACATCTCGGTTTCTTCCAGGACAGTCCCTGGGTCAAAGAAATCGCCCTCCAATCCCCCCTGGACACTGCAGTCATTCAGACAGCATCTTCTCACAGGACTTTTTCTATGAAGCTTCGCACAACAGCCAAACCTTTGGCTGTTGGATTTGGATTTCATTCCTTTTCTCTCCTCTTTTTGATGAAGACAAGCTGGGGCACAGACCAGCTTCTGAGGAAAAGACGGGCACCTGGCAGTGAGAGTGGATTGTATTACAGCTGTGCTCCAGGCAAGTCGTGAGGGGACTGTCCACATCAAGACGAGGGGGAACCACGATGATGGCCATGCCGTGACACTGCCCAGCCCTCTACACCCAGTGCCTCGAAACTCTGCACACATGGGCGGATTGTGTGAGCCCCAGAGCTTGCACAGCTTGAGGGGCCCTTCCTAGGAGAAAACTTCTGGCGCAGGATTTCTACAGGGCTTTGGCAGGGCCCTTGCATGTGAAGAACCCTGAGCTCCACGGTAAAGGGACTGTTGTGCCTGAGACAGCTGACACCTCTCATTCCCCTTTATAAGAACTGAAATCCAGGCTTTGAGAAGTGACATAATTTTCCCAAAATGCAAAAATTGCAAATGGCATAGGGTGTTAGACTAATCTCATGTATGTTTCAGTTGTGGGACTCTAACAAAAGTGAAATTACTAGCTGGGTATGGTGGTACACACCTGTAATCCCAGCACTCAGGAGGCTCACTGCAGAGTCTGAGACCAGTTGGCTTTTAGTGAGCTCAAGGCCAGCCTGAACTGCATAGTGAGACCCTGTCTCAAAAAGACCAAAACAAATAAATAAAATTACTATCATTTTCTTTTCTTTCTTTCCCTCTTTTTTCTTTTGAAAAAAGGGTCTCATTATGCAGCTTAGACTGGCCTTCAATTCACTTTGTGGCCCAGGCTGGTCTCAAACTCACAATAATCCTCCTGCCTCTGCCTTCCAAGTGCTGGGATTACAGGATTACTATCATTTTAAGTCAGTAACAAATGCTGGAGGGGCTGTAAGGAAAAAGGAACCCTTCTACATTGTTGGTGGGACTGGTGCAACCACTCTGGAAATCAGTGTGGAGATTCCTCAAAAAAATAGATTGGAGGTCCCATTTGATCCAGCTATTCCCCTTCTTGGTATCTTCCCAAAAGAATTAAAAACATCATACCACAGGATATATGTACACCCATGTTTATAGCAGCACAATTTGTAATAGCTAGATCTTGGAAACACTGAGGAATCAATAAAAAAGATGCAGTATTTTTATACAATGCTGTACTACTCAGCCATAAAGAGGGATAAACTGTACAGTTTTATAGGTAAATGGATGCAATTCCAGATTATACTCATAAATGAAATAGATCGGACACACATGTGTAAACACCGTATTGCCTCACTAGTATGAGAAACTGAAAGAAACATGTGTGTATGTTTTTATATATATACATATGTATAGTAGTTAAGATAGTTACACCTCAGACAAAGGTGAGTTCACTAAAGAGAAAGATTTGTGCTGATATTCTTCGGACAATTGAATGCAAATGTCTTGTGTATTGGGAATGACAATGTGCAATGTATATACCATTACTGCCACTGATTGATGCATTTTGAAATTCTGTTTTACTTTTTCTGTTTAAAATAAAACAGATTTGGAAAAATAAAATTACTACCATGTAGTAAAAACCAATTCTATCCCCAGAGAAGCATACCTGATCCTTGACTAACCCTTTTCACTTTCTACATACATCCCTCATTAGTACCTCCATTTACAGTTAGGGAACCGTACAAGATGAGCCAATCAGCCGCCTGGCCACCACTCTCAGCCACGCCAGTCCTCATCTCCCCCATCCCACATCAGGAAAGGGCAGAATGACTCGCTCTGACTACAGATCTGTCCACTGAAATCAGCCCTGTCCTTTCGTGACAGTGCCACAGGGTGCCATGCTCCAGGGCTGGGGCGGGCAGTTCTGAGGTCTCCTACTGTCACTTCACTGAAAGACAGAGGCCTTCCTCAAGAGAGCCACTGGGAAAGGCCAGGACAAACTCCAGCCTCAGCCAGCTGCCTACACCCACCCTGAACCCTGAAAGACCCCAGGAATCACGACTGGCCACACTGTCCAGCTCCTCACCCTACAGGGTTCCCTGAGACAGCCTGCAAAGCAAGGAAGAAAATCCACATCAAACTGACTATCGAACTGCTGAGCCTAGCCACTCAAAGCAAGAGGTAGACATCCTCAAATATATCTCACCATGGCTTTGGAGCTCAGGAACTGCAGTATCTGAGAATCTCACTTGGGCCAGCCTTCCTTTTCCTTAGCACTATGAATTTATTAAAAATTAAATAGTGTTTGCTATTTTTTGTGTTGTGGGTACTACCAGGGCTTGCTTTGCACAGAGCTACATCCCCAACCCCTTTTATGGTTATTTATTTTGAGACAGGGTCTTCCTAAATCACTAAATTGGCCACACTTGATTTAACTTTAGATTCTCCTGCTTCAGCTTCCTTCGTTGCTCGCATTACATGTGTTTGCTGTCACACGTGGTTCCTGCGATGGCACTTTTTCAAAAATTGCCTTTAATTGCTAGATTCCTAGTAACTGATTACTTCTGTAAACTGTTAAAGTAACGTTGCTGTCTGGCTAAGATAACGTTACAAGGATTACCGAGTCCAGCCGGCACAGGTCTGAGCTCTTCATCTGCCCGCCCGCAGCAAGTGCAGACCTGTGGGAAGGCTGAGGCTGAGGCTGAGGCTGAGGGCGCGGCGGAACGGCTGCGTAATTTTTTTTTAAGGGAAAAAGTGATCCCCCGAACTCTCTCCCGTTCCTCTTTCCCCAGGGCTTGGCGAAGCCGGGGCAAGGGCAGGGACATCGTGGCCAGTGAAGGTCAGCTCCCGGCCCGCAGCGCGCCGGGGCCTGGCCTCTCCGTCTACGCGCGTTCGCGCGCCGGACGCCAGCGGGGAAGGACGGTGGCGCCGGGCAGCGCGGGCGGAGCACGAAGAAAGGTCGCCCGGCCCGCGGAGGAAAAGTCTCTCCGCGCCTTTCATCGGTTTTGTTTCTTCACGATAGGAAAGGAACCGCTGGGCCCGGCTGAGATTGGACTCTCGGAGAGGCCGGGAGAATGCAGACCGCCGCCGGGCGAGGCCTTGCGGGAAGCCAGCTCCGCAGTCAGGTCGCCGGCGCGCAGGGCACACGGCCGTCGCCCGCGCCCCAAGCCCAGGCCCAGGAAGGCGGGGTGGGGGGCGCCCCAGTCCCGAGGTCCCGCGCGCGCCCCGGAGCCCGGCGAGGTCCGCGGGGGGCACGCGCGCACTCGCGCACCCCGACCCGCCTCACCTTCTGCACCGCGCGATCCACGGCCTTCTGGAAGACTCGGGCCACGAGCAGTGTGACGCTGGTCACCAGCAGCAGCAGGGACAGCGTCCCCGCCGCGTAGAAGCAGCATCTGCCCATGCTGCGCGGGGAGAGCGCGGGGGCGCCGCCGCGGTGGCCTCGCAGGAACTCGGGCTCGCAGCGCGGCCTCCCGGGGCCGGCGGGGCTGAACCGGGCTCCCTGGCCGGCGGCTCTGGGGCCGAAGGAGGGCGCGCAGGCCGTGACGAGCGCCGCGACCCGGAGCAGGGACAGCGGGGACCGCGGGGATGGGAGGACGGCGGGGCCTGGGGCGGGACCGGCGCGGTCACGTGCCCCGCAGCGGAACCCGCGATTCGGCCCGCGCCGCTGGGCGGTGTCCTGCGTGCCTGGCGCTGCCCTGCGCTCAGAGGTTCTGCGGACCGGGATTCGGGAGGGACGCGGCGTTGTCCCTGCTCGGGGAGCTCCGGGGTCGCCTGGGCGCGGTCGCGGCGATGGCTCCGCAGTGCAGTGAGGCGAAGCGAGCTCTCCGATTGCGTGGCCGGGGGAGCTGGGTGGAAGGACGTGTGCCAGGTTCTAGGGAAAGAGAAGTGTCCAGCCGGGCTTGCCCAAAGCCACACCTGCAGTCGCGCACTCCAGGGGGCTGAGGGAAGAGGGCCGCAAGTTCGAGTACAGTTTGGGCGTTTTCGCACCTCTGCGAGATCCTGTCTTTACTAGAGTAAAATAGAACAGAAAAAATAAAATAAGCTGAGGATGTAGCTCAGTGCAAACCCCAGTACAATCAGTCAACACAGGAAGTCTGCACAGAGAAAGGAAGGAGGGCCAGCAGCGCAGGCAGTAGAGCAGCAGGACTGCGGGAGGCCGGGAGAAGCCCGAGCGCAGGGGTGGCGGCGGTGCAGTGGGGTCCTGCAGGAAGGGCGGGGACCGGTTGCCAGAAGCTTAGCGCCTCAGGCCGTGACCTGTTCAGTTTGCTCGCCACTGCCCTACGCACTCAGGCCAGGGCTGCCCAGTAAACGCCAGCCAGTGAACGAGCTTCTCCTGTGCTCCACTCACCCCTCGGCTAATGTGACTCGCTTGATGTGCCTGTTCCTGTCTTCTAGAAACAGTGCTAGCTGGGAGCACTGCCTTGGGTCACTGGTCCACAGTTGGGTGGGGAAGCTAAGCTCCTGCCCCCACCTGGGGATACAAATCCAAAGACATCCCAGCAGGAGAGGCAGAGCCTCACTGCTCACTATGCTCTGTGCCCTGGAAGATCTGAGTAGGACATTTTCTTGCCACCGGAGTACAATGTACAGTGCCATCCTCATCCTTACAAATTCAGTCAAACAGAAGGAAAACAGTCCAAGAAAAGCTCCGCTGGTGCTGAGTGTACTGAGCAGTTAGAGCTGGTCTGGCTGCTTCCACACTGAATAGACCACCACTCCCAAACCATATGATGTAACAACTATTTACACACTAACTGCAATGTCTGATACTGTCAGTATGCTAGAATGGGGATGGCGAACCTTTTAAGAGACGAGTGCTCAAACTGCAGCCCCAAACCCACTTATTTACTAAGTGCAAACGCTGCAATTAAACCTGAATACCACAATGGGGTTTTAGTTTAGAAAAACAACTCATGTGCTAACATCATTTGTCTTAAAAAGAAAACAACATGTATGCAATAGGTTCACCACCACTGTGTACAAGAGGATGTGTGTAGGTTCAGTGCAAGCACGATGTAGGGGATTTGAGTGCCCAGGGATTGTAATATCCACTGAGTGGGGGAAGTTCTCCAAGCAGGCTGCTGTGAATTCTGTTGGACACTATATTGTCCTCATTTTACACACGATGAAACCAGGTTTCCTAGTAACCAAACATGTTCAAGGTGGATCCTGCCTGGTCCAGAATACAGAGCTGGTCACTTCCAAAGTTCTGAATGTTTCTATCTCCCCATGCCCCCCCCCCCCCGTGTGTGTGTGTGTGTGTGTGTGTGTGTGTGTGTGTACTGGGAATTAAACTCAGGACCTTGTGCTTGGCAGGCTATATCCTTGGCCCAACTCTCAATTTTTCTACTCTGCTGTCATTAATGAGAACTTGGGACAGGAATCAGGAAGCTTTGCTGAGATGTGGTGGTGTGATGGACTGAAAATGGTGATGATTTCTTTGTCCTTCTTATATTGGAAGGTAGAGTCTGTACCTTTTCCTTTGGAATTTGGATTGCACTTCGTGATTTGTGAAGTCATAGAACATGGAGATGAGTACAGCCTTCCAAAGTCAGATCACAGATGCTTTGCAACTTCTGCCTGGGCCTCTGAGGACCCCTGCTCTTGGAGTCCCAAGCCACCATCAAGTTCAACTCCCATTGGATGGCTGTGCTGGGAAAGTATGGGAGAAACCACAGGCAGAAAGAAGAGAGTCCTCCAGGCTCTCAGCTGTCCCCTGCCATTTGACTCAGGCTCTAAGCATTATGGAGCAGAGATCCATGCTGATTCCTACTGGTAAGACAAAAACAAAAAATTCTTGTCCTATGCCTCTAAGTATTGGTGTGCTGTTGTATCAGTCAGCTTTCTGTTGCAGGACGAAATACCTGCTGTAAACAATTTAAAGGAGGAAGGCCTATCTGAGCTCATGGTTTTGGAGGATTCATTCAGTCCATACCCTGCTGGCTCCAGTGCAGAAACATGGCAAAAATCCCTGGTGGAAGAAATCTGCTCAATTCATGGCAGACAGTAAGCACAGGGAAAGGAAAGAACCAGAGAAAGAAGTAAACCCCCAGTGGCTACTTCCTTGACTTAGGCCCCACATTTTTTTTTTTAAACTGGGAATTGAACTGAGGACTTTGTACTTGCCAGGCAGGTGCTTATGCCCCTGAGACATATCCCCAGCCCTGGGACTCACCTTCTTCTTTTTGTTTTGGTTTTTTTTTTTTAACTTTTAACTTTTTATCGGTACTGGGGATCAAACTCAGACCACCTGCTTGCAAGGCAGGTACTTATGCAGCTGAGCTAAATCCCCAGCCCCCTGGGATTCGCCTTCTAAGGCTCATCCTGCCTTGAACTCATTACTGGGTTAACCACAGATGAGTTTGGAGCCCTCATGATCCACTCACCTCTGAGGCCCTACTCCTGAGCACTGCTGTATGGGTGATGGAGCTCTCATTACATGAGTCTATTTGCACCCTAAGAAGTGTATTACTTGGTTACAGGTGATGGGCAGAGACTGCAGGATGGCCAGAGGCCATGTCATTGGCAGTGACTCTGGCTGTCCCCTCCTGGTTTTACCTGGCTATGGTTACCAGCAATCTTCAAGAACCAGCTTTTGTGTGTGAACAGAAGCTGGGTTGGAGTTCTGGAATGACAGCTGTTCATACCTGGTGGTGAATATCCCTGAGTGGCCCCAGTACCAATGTGTGCACAGTCAGCAGCCCTGCCATGGCCATGGTGTGTTGTATCTCTAGCTCTGCCTCAGGTTCTAGGTGTCTGAACAACTTTACCCTGTGCCCCAGGTTCCTTTCCTGGCCATGCTACCTATCAGGCCTCATGTGTCCCTTCCTTGGAATTGGTCATGGTGTCTTTTCCTTCCCTAACTAGAAGAGAAGGAGTGAAAAGGCCAAAGCAGGAGGGTCGCCATGAGTTCAACCTGAGCTACAAGGCACAAACCTATCTCAAAAAAATTTTAAGGAAAACAACATAAATGAAATGTGTGCTTGACATGGATCCATGCTTAAATTGCACCCTATCTTGACACTGACACTAAAACCAAACTTTCAGGCGAGGCAGGTGGCACACACCTATAATTCTAGTACTTGGGAGAGTAAGGCAAGAGGGTCATTGTGAGTTGGAGACCAGCCTGGGCTACAAAGTGAACTCAAGTCCAGCCTGAACTACATAACAAGACCTTGTCTCAAAAAGACCAACAGCAACAACAAAACTTTCAGTTTACTGGCTCCATTCTGGAGGGCAAACCCCATACTGATCCACTCATTCCAGCCCTGACCACCAATCCTGGGCATTCTTGTCCATTAATGTCCATCTTGCCTCTTTTCTGGGCTACAAGGTCAGGAACAGACCACAAGATGAAGAGAAGGAGCCACACTTGGTCATCATTCTTAGCATGGCTCTCTCTCTCTCTCTCTCTCTCTCTCTCTCTCTCTCTCTCTCCCTCTCTCTCTGCAACAGGGTCTCTCCATGCAGTTCAGGCTGGTCTGGCAGGTACTTTGTAAGCCAGCCTGGTATTGAACTTGCAATGATCCTCCTGCCTCAGCCTCCTGGGTGCTGGGAATAAAGGAGTGCGCCGCCACACCTGGGTTAGTGAGGGCGTTTCTGAACAGGAGCTTCTCCTCCATAGTCCTCAGTTTACCTCCCGTTGATTTTGCTCTTAGTTGTATCCACAGCATCAGGCTGTTGGGAAGCTGCTTTCCCTTTAAATCTCTGGCCCAACCTGGACCAAAAAACCCTCTTTTCTTGGTTCCTTTTAGCCCTGACCAGAACAACATTTTAAAGTGTACTAAACATTAGGACAGAACAATGATGACCTAATTACAGGAAATATGAAAAATTTAAAAAAAAAAAAAAAAGAATGTCCCGTATAGCAGCCTCGCTCCCATAGCAATTTCTGTCTTATCACGATGGCCAATGCAGTTCCTGAGCACACGGCCTGGCAGTCGTTCTGTTCAGTTCCATCTCCTCCTGTGCCACATGACAGCTGACACAGGCTGCTCAGTGCCCTCTGTGACTTCCTCCTCTTTCTGACCTAGAGGACATGTTGCTGCCTCTTCTGATATTGGCATTATTATTAGTTAATCACCATGGAAGCCTCTCCTCTCCTGGTAAGGCTTCTCCCTCTGCTCCAGGGTGTGGCCACTGGCAACAGCTCACTAGAGAAGGAGTCACTGCACCACCTGGGATGGGGAGCCGGGTCCTGGCATCAGGCAGACAGGAGGAATGTCCCTGATGACCTCTTTGTTCATGAAATCAAAAAACTCGACAAGAATGAGTACACTTAGGGTTGTTGATGCCTGTCAAAATTCTACAGGCGGTCAGGACTCAACAGAAAAGAACTTTCTTCCCACATTCCAAGACAGGGTCACTGGGGCGAAGCAAGAGGGCTTTTTGAGCCCCACCTGAAATCTGGAGTGCTGACATTATACACAGACAAGGTCATTCATATGGTCACTGTGCAGTACATTTTTCTGTTGAAAGTATTCCTGTGTTCGGTATAAACACCTTAATACACCATAACTATATAACTGTCCACAGATCCAAACATAACTCTCTGTGATCTCCTCCTCCTCCTCCACTGCCTCTTCCTCCACCTCCTTATTTGCAGTAGTAGAGATGAAAACTCAGGGCCTCTGCCCTGAGCTGTATTACTGTGGACTCACGAGGCCTGCAATTTCTCAAACGAGTGGGCAGCCCTATTTATTTGGTTTTCAAAAAAAGGAATGGGGAAACTGAGAAGGATGTTGGAAGTCAGTGCAAGGACTTCTTCAAGTAATAAATTGTGTTAGTTTAGGAGAACTGCCTTATCTCCAGGTTGACCTTCACAGCAGGAGTGAGATACCTCCAGCTACGGACTTTATCTAGTTAATTGGGGTGGGAGCCAGGTGTCCTCAGCTGGGGCCTTGTCTTGTCCTTTGAGGCCTCACAGCTTCACAGGCCACTACAGGCCTCAGCTGGGACCAGTGATTCACAGAGTCACTTATTGTAACTCTGCTGCCTATCTCCAGACAGGGGGCATAGTCCTTGGACAGATACATGAATAAACATAGAAAACCAATTGGTTGATTTTAAATCCGGCCCATGGCTGCTTCATAATGGTCTCCCATCATTACATCCCCAGCCCTTTTTTAAAATTTTACTTTTTATTTTGAGACAAGGTTGCCCAAGGTGAACTTAAACTTGCAATCCTCTTGCTTCCATTTCCTAGATTAAGCCACTAATTTTGAGTGTTTGTTACATTATAATAAGAGAATTATTTTTTGGCTTATTGCTTATGTCTTGTGACAGGGTGGAGTAGTTTGCTATGTGGTTCAGCCTGGCCTTGAACTCACTATATAACCCCAAACGACCTCCTGCCTTACCTTCCCAAGTGCTGGGCTTACAGGTGTGTGCCACCATGCCCAGCAAACATGTTTTGTTATTTACTAATTACTTTAATACTCCAGGAGCCTAAAATAGACTGATTCAGGCCTTGCTTAGTTTGTGATCTATCTGGCTCCAAGTTGTTGCTGTAATTGTCAACTTTCCTGATACTACTGTTCCTATATTAGCACCTGTACAATGCCACCCTACCCTGACAATCCACCTGTGTTATTTTTTTTTCTTCCTTTTTTTTTTTCTGGTACTGAGAATCAAACTCAGGACCTTGTGCTTGCCAGGCAGGTTCCTGTGCCACTGAGCCATATCCTCCATCTCTGTTATTTATAAACGTTTGTGAAGTATCCCGAACACCATGTAGCATGGGAGCCTTAAGAAAAAAGTTTTCCTCCATTTCTCCCTTGCCAACCATCCCAAAGGTCTTCCATGACTTACTCCTTCCTGCAGAGGGCTGCAGCTCCCTCTGGAGGAGAGGCAGGGCTTGCTTACATCTTCTTTCATCATGCTTCATGCCACAGCAAGGCAGACAGAGTCACTGTGAGGCTGGCCACCATCGTCTCTGTTGTCTTCTTTGACCAATAACTCTTCATAGCTTCCAACCATTATCTTTGTACTAGGCCAGGGGAGCCTATTCCTGTTTGTTTGTTTGTTTGTTTGTTTTGCTTGAGACAGAATCTCATGTGTAGTTCAGGCTGGCCTTGAACTCACTATATATCCCAGGTTGGCCTCAAACTTATGGTGATCCTCCTGCCTCAGCCTCACCAGTGCTCAGACTACGTACAGGAATGCTCCACCAAGCATGACTCTGCTCTAATTTGTTTTGGGTTATGGGAAAATGAGAAGCCTTCTAATCCTCATTTTTTTCTTTGTACCTACAAGGATGTAGGCTTTTTAAAAAGCCACAAAAGTAGGAAGGGATCCTTTTCTTTGTTCCCTGCCCCCTTTACCCCAGCCAATAGCCTCTTCTAAATATACTAACTAATAGAATATGTGGGGTAGGGCCTGAGAAGGAGGGGGGACAGAAAAAGGAAAAGAGATTTTAACAAAAGTGGTAGCTGTGGTTGTGCATGTCTGTAATCCTAGCACTTTGGAAGCTGAGACATGAGGATTGTTACAAGTTCTAAACCAGCTTGGGCTCAAGGCCAGCCTGAACTGCATAGGGAGACCTGTCTCAAAAAGACCACACACACACACACACACACACAAAGATGACTGTGTCAGCCTTATCTGCCCTTTGCCCAGGTGTCAAGCTCTGTGCCAGCCAGGAACTTGTGTCTCTTCAGTGCCCCATGAAATAGATGCTCTTCCCTATTTTAGAGATGAGGAAACAGGCATAAGGATGATTAACATCATGTGGCCACTAAGAAGCACAACTAGTCCTGAGTCTCAAGTCAGCAGACACTGAAGTGTCTCTGACCACTGGGAGAAGCTTGGTGACAGAGGCACCCAGAGGAGATGCTGGGATTCACTGACCCAGGGATAAGCGGGTGCTTCTGCCTGCCTAGGCCTGGGAGGGAGAGACAGGAACAGGTTGCCAGACTGGTGGCTAAAAATGTGACTTCTAAGATACATCCTGACACAAAACTTTGCTTGTGGGAAAGTAGCTTAAGTGTACTTTTTAGAAGGAAAGGAGGCCTGGGTTTTGTTTAGTTTGCTGTTCAGCTCAGTGTGGCAAAACCAGGATATTAGGAAAGACTAGGACTGTCTGACTTCCTGCATGTTGTGCAATCAAAAGTGGACACACGTCACAAGAGTTTATAGTTATCCTTTAATGTTTCATTCCTCCAGGAGCAGTTGTTTAATGAGAAAATTGTATTTGCGCTGTGTCTCTCTCTAGGGGATTTGGGAGAGATAGAGGGTTCAGGGAATGGAAGCTTTTTGTCTGGGATCAAGGTTCAGGGATCAGGGATGTGATAGGGAAAACAAATAGGGTGTGGAAGATAGGCTACTGGACTATGGAAAGGGTGACAGTAAGACCTGCATCTCACATCCATACCTGACTCCTGATCACACTCAGAATTGTTATGCGGAACCCTCCTGTGTTGATCCAGCTTCAAAGAAGATCGTTTGTTGGTGATCACAAATTTTAAATTGACCAGCAGCCACTCCCCTTGCCCTGCCTGTCTTGTGGGCCAGTATTTTTGGTGTGTTTTTGGTTTTTTGTGCCAGGAATCAAACTCACAACCCCAAACTTGCCAGGCAGGTGCTTATGCCACTAAGCTAAATCTCTGGCCCTTGTGGGCCAGTTTTGGGATAAAGAAATCACCTTCTTCTCAGTCAGTGAGATTAGCATGCAGATATGGAGATGGCTCTTGGCTTTTTCCTGTATGATACTACACTTTCCCATTCAACCACTGCTACTGTGCCTTCCAGAGAAAGCACCCTACCAGCTCCCCTGTGCTGACTAATAAAATGCAGGCTAGCTGGAGATTCAAGTCTTTTGTTCCTAGACACCAACTGGTGGTCCCTAATCCTGCTCTGCACCCCTCTACCCTGCCTCTTGCTCTTTCTTGACTTTTCCACCATGCTGTAACCTGGACAGGAGACTGAAGCCAACTTCAGGGGTCTCCAATAACTGGCGCCATGGGAAGGGTCCCTAATAATTGCTAGTTAACTTGCCAACAACTACTTCTCTAGAAACATTTCTGGTTCAAAGAGCTGAGATTGTAACTCCCTGACACAGCACTTGCCTAGCATGTGTAAGGTGAGATTTTAAGGTGCTTCATGGAGACTGATGCTCTGCAAAACATCAACAATTAGAAATTTATATACTTTAAATATCTAATAGAAGAGGGAAAGAGATTAGCCTCGTTCTGAACTGGGCATTGTAGAGGGAGGCATAGCTGGGGGCTCAGTAGAATCAGAGAAATGAACAGCACGAGGGCTGGTTGGCAAACAGGAGGCCATTATTGAAGTAAGGGTTTCATTCTTCTACAGAGGCCTTGGTTTTTTTGTTTTGCTTGCTTTGTTTTCAATGATGAGGACTGAACCCAAAGTTTCACAATGAACTGCATCCCCGCCCCCTTTTAAAATGTTATTAAATAAATAAATAAATATGTTATTTTGAGACAAAGCCCCATTAAGTTACTCTGTCTGGCCTTGAACTAGCAATCCTTCTGCCTCAGCCTCTCCAATAGATGTGATTACAGGAATATGCCACAGTGCTGAGTGGTCTCATTTTTCTGATGGTTATATGTTGTAAGAGATACAGACTCACAGTTGTTAGCCCTTTTCAGTAAATGCCTGGCAGAAGGTTCCGGCCTATCATGTAAGGGCTGTTTTAGTTATTAGATGGCACAAAATACCACTTTCTAAATTCAGCCTCCAATCCTTGCAAATAGCACCCTCTGCTGGACATTTTGGAGCACCTCTCCTACCCTCTTTTCTCTGGCCCACAGTTCTGTCCCAAGGAGCTGCTCCGCTGGGTGTCACCACCAGAGGAGGCTCTGTGTCCTTTAGACTCTGTACGTGTTGTAGAAACCCAGACTTTTCTTGCTATTCTTGAAATCCTCTCAGGTTCTCTATTTATTCCACTAGCAAAAGTTAAATGTATTGCTATATGACAGGCTCTGCTCTAAGAACTCATCTCTTTATGTGTGTGTGGGGAGGCATATCCTGAGAAATGCATCATGGGCAATATCACCATTGTGCCAGCATCATAGAGGGAACTTACATGTACTAAGACCACTAGGCCTCACAAGCCAATACAACCTTCTTGGGCCAGTGTCCCTGCTGCAGTCTGTCACTGACTTAGACTTTGTTATGCAGCGCATGAGTGTATTAATGCTTTTTTGAGGATCTAGAGAAAAGAAGAAACTCATCCAGCTATGGGTGTTTCCACCACCAAGTGTGAAGAAGCCCTAGCTGAGCAGCTAGTGTAGAGCTTGGTAAGAAAAGTTTTAAACTGAAGTTCAACAGAAAGGCAGGTGGGAGACCTGGGGAGTGGCTGGGGAGGGGAATGGAATACTCAGGGACAGAAATTTCTGGCATTATTTGACCTAGACAAATGAGGGCATTAGACTAGCAGTAATTTTGCACCCCTTTGAAACCAGATGTACAAACTGCCAAAGCTATAGTTTCATGCAACCCTGAAAGCAAGGCTTTGTGGGAACTGGTAGCCGAAGCCAGGTTCTTTCCCAGTCCAGCTCCCAGACTAGTCCCTGTGAGCGCACTCACCCAGCACAACAGCAGGCCAGCAGTGGTTAGTGAAAACTTGGAAGCACTTTGTTTTCGCCTTAGTTTGGCCGTGGTAGTCTCCTTCCCAAAATACAAATGGCTCAGGCAGATGTTCTCCAAACACTTCCAGGGCTTGGTCTGGTGAAGGTTGCGTTACACCCAACTGTCTCCTACGAGTACATTTCCAGTGGCTTTGAGTAATTTGTGTCCTATGGAAATGTTCCAGTAACCCGGGCTTCAGCTAGTTCTATTTAGCCAAGTGTATCTGTCAGCTTTTTTGTGTTGAGGCAAAAAAATCCCACATATATAAAATTTAAAGGAAGAAAGGTTTATTCTGGCTCAAGGCATCAGAGGTTTCAGTCCATAGTCAGCTGGATCCAACTCAGAGATTCAAGGTAGAAGGGCCTGGTGGAGAAAAACTGCTCACCTCACTGGAGCCAGGAAACAGTGAGAGCAGGAAAGACCCAGAGAGAGAGACGGGGGAAGAGAGAAAGAGAGAGAGAGAGAGAGAGGAGAGAGAGAGCACCTGGGGACACAACGTATCCTTCAGAGGCCACACTCTAATAACCTGCTTCCTCCACTAGAGCCCCACCTCCTGAGAGTCTGTTTGATCCTGAATTCATCAGTAAACTGTCTGAGACCAGGCTGTGTAACGGTTAGGGTGCTGAATACAGTGCTCTCTGATGCACTGAGACGAGTTGTGGTCTCAATTTATGTTCCTTTCCTGGATTGCATGGATTTCTATGCCCCAGAAAGGAATGCAGTTGGACACAGCAGATACTCATTTTCTGTTACTTTCTTGTGGCTGGGACTCCATATCTTATGCCCACAACCCTAAGGAGGAAAGGTTTATTTTGGCTCACGGTTTGTGGAGACGCCTGGCCCTAAGGCAGGGTGGCAAGACAGAGGTATATGCAGAAGAGAAAGAATCCATGGCAAGGTAGCAGAAGTGGAGATCAATGGAAGAGAGGGAAGAGTGAGATCCTGACTACGCCCCAATGACCCACGTCTTCCTGCTGGTGGAGGGTCCCACCTCCCAGCAGCAGGTCAACTATCACCCCGTAACCCAGGCACCTCCCAAAAGCCCCTCCTGTGAGTTCATGAGGCTTTGCGGGACATACTAGATATAATCAAACACAAACGCTGATGACAGAATGCACTAAAGCCTACCGAGAACCCTTGCAATCAATGAATTCAGAAGAGGGATTTGGGGAGAGGAGTTGTGTTTCCAAACCTCAAGTCTGTCTCCTTGCTCCATGCTCACCTGGACTGCGTGTTCTCAGAGCTGCCGACAGCCGAGTGTGCACATTTCTGAAATGATGGTGGTGAGGGCGCTGCTGGGAGGTGTGCAGCACACTCCCCCAAAGGCCTTCCAGTGACAGTTAGGACTCTTAGAACTGGGCTGGTTTCCTCAGGTGGTGGGGCCTGGGGCTACAGCAGAGGCGCAAAGGGCACAAAACTTGTTTATTGCGTGTATTGCAACGGAAATGCTCCTTAAGGAGGAACATTTTTTAATTTTACTTATTTTATAGAGAATAAAATCAAAATAAAACAAGGCAAAACAAACAAAGAAAGTGATAGAGGACTCAAATCAAGATAATAGGGAATCAATAATGGCTATTATATCTTGCTAGCTTTAAAATAGCTGCCCGTACCATCAGACATAATAAAATCAAACAAAACAGAATAAAACCAAACCTACACCAGGTGTAGTGATGCATGCCTGTAATTCCAGCACTTTGGGGCTGAGGTAAGAGGGTCATTGGAAGTTCTAGACCAGCCTGGGCTACAAAATGAGCCCAAGGCCAGCCTGAACTGCATAGGAAGACCATGGCTGTCTCAAAAAAGACGAGGAAAAAAAAACAACACCCCCAAAAAACCTAATGATACAAGAATTCAAAGCAAAATAAGAAATTAACAATGGTTACCACTTTGCTTTTTAGATGTTTGCTCCCCTATCACTTGCACAATATCTATTTTACATTTTGAATCCACTAATTCCTTCAGTTTTTTTATGTTAGGGAGATAACGCATGGTCACCCTTATAAGTCGAGACCATTTCAGCCATGAGCATGATCTCAAGTTGCATTCATTTACCTACAAGAGCCTCAAGATTATCCTCCTTTGTAGCTGAGTAGCTTTCCATTGTATAAAAACACTAAATCTTTCCTATCTATTCTGTGGTTGATGGGCAAGCTTTGCCCATTTTTTTCTGGTTTCCTGCAGCATGCAATATTGTTTTCTCACCTTTGACTTTCAATCTATGAATTTCTTTTTGAGTTAAATGTGTTTCTTATATACAGCATATTGATGAATGCTGTTTCTTGATCCACTCTCTCTGTGTTTCTTTTTATTGATGAATCAAGGCCCCCTTTTCAATTGCCTGCCCTGTTTAGCAACCCCCTCTACTGCTGTTTCTGGAACTGTGGTCATGTTTATCTTTCTCTAGAATGTCCTTCAGCACTCTTTGTAGGGTTGGTTTGGTGGTCATGTATTCCTTCGGTTGTTCTTTGTCATGGAAGTATCTTATCTACATTTTTTAAACTTTTTATTGGTACCAGGGATCGAACTCAAAACTGCCTGCTTGCAAGGCAGGTGCTTATGCCGCTGAGCTAAATCCCCAGCCCCGGAAGTATCTTATTTTTCCATCAACTTTGAAAGATAGTTTTGCAAGGTACATCAATCTGGGTTGGAAGTTTCCTTTTTTTTCTTCAGGATTTGAAACACTTCATTCCAAGCTTTTCTTGACTTGATGGTTTGTGTTGATAAGTCTGCTGTGATTCTGATGGATTTTCCTTTATAGGTGATCTGTTTCTTGTCTCTAACAACGTTTGATATTCTGTAATTGTGCTGAATTTCTGGAATCTTGATTATTATATGCCTGGGGGTAGATTTATTTTGGTTGTGACTAGCTGGAGTTCTATGTGCCTTGTTTATCTGTATGTCAGGTCCTTTCCCCATGCTTGGAAGTTTTCTGCTATTACTTTTATAAATAGTCTTTTTAATCTCATTTTTGTTTATCCCTGCTTTTTCACTGACACCTATCTGCCTTAAATCATTTTTCTTTGCATCCTCTTGCAGGTGTAGAATTGTTATTTCCTGGTTCCTTGTTATTTTTAAGAGCTCTTTCCTTTCACAATTGCTAGCTGCAATCCTGTCTTCAAGATCTGAAAGTTGATCTTCAGTCTCTTTCAAGTGTTTTGCGAGCTTTTGATGGAGTTTTTAATTTCCTGGATATCTTTTTAACCTGTTTCATGAATTGTAATTCTTCCCTGTATTGTATTGTTCATTTAAGATTTGCGTTGTTTTCCTATGCTCCTGTTTTTTTTTTAATATGTCTTCCTTAGATATGCTCAGCAATTCTTTCATTATGATTGTGGCTTCTTTTACCTGAGACATTATTTCTGATCTGATTACTTTTACAGCCTCATGAAGTAGTTTCTGTTCTTCAGTTGCCATCATCCCAGAAACTGTAGGTGTGTGACTTTCATTTTCTTTCATGTCTGTATCTCCCAGACTCGTTCTGTGTGGGCTGGAGGTCTGATATTGGCTTTTGCTCCTTTGTCTTGACATTTTTCTGGTTCCTCCAAACAAGCCATTTGTGTGATCCCAGGCATTTCCTACCTTGGCTGCTCCTCCACAGGGTAGGGGAATGGGCCAGACACCCAAGTTTCTCCAAACTCAGGCAGTGGGGCATGGAGTGAGCTTCTCCAGAGCGGTGCAGCTACACAGGCTTCCCTGATGGCCATGGGTGCATGGTGGTGGGGCTGCTGCTTCTTTCAGGCTCTGCGACTACACTGGGATTTCCCTGATGGCAACAGGTACACAGGGACTTGTTTGTCTGTTTCTCCTGGTCCACAGTGGCTGCCCACAGAAAGCAAACATCTCCAGTGGGACCTTGTAGGTGCACAGGGTGTATCTGGCTGTTTCTCCATGCCCGTGCTGATTATGTGAGGGAAGTAAGTGCCCTGACGGCAGCAGGCATGCAGGAGTGGATCTGATTATTTTTCCCTGTTTGTGCTTGCTGGCTGCTCACAAGAAGCAAGCACCTGGGTGGTGGCAGGTGTTCAGGGATAGGCCTGGCTGTCTCTCCAAGGAGGGATATTTCAAAGAATGAAAAGAACAACGTTTCAGAGAATGAAGGGGTCAAAGCAGAGTCATGAAGACAGGTGTTGCTTCCTGCCCGTGGGCTGCCTTTTGCTAGATGGAACATGAAATGTATGAAGGCTTCTCAACTGTGTTTGCTTCCTGACAGCATAAGGCTCAGGTAAAATTTAATATTGTCCAAGGACCTGGGAGCTCATCTGTGTTAGAATCCTACTTCTACCATTTGGTAGTTGTGTGACTTTAGTCAAGTAACTTAACCTTTCTGTAACTTAATATCTTTGTTCATAAAATAGAAATAATAATAGTATTTACACATGGGTTTGGTGGCACTCCAGCTACTCAAGAGGAGAAAGAAATAGGATCACAAGTTCAAGGCCAACTGGGACAACTTAGTGAGACCTTATCTCAAGGGGGGAAAAAAAGAAAAGCTAGGAATGTTACTCAGTGGTAGAGCACTTGCCTAGCATGCATGCCCCTGGGTTCAATGCCCGCCCCCACACGCACGAAAAGAAAAGCACCTTAATTTTTTTTCATTTTATTTAAAATGAAAAAAAAACAGATAAAGGGTAGAAATAATGCATAATTTCAAAAAAATAAACAGAAATCACTAGTTAATAAATTATATATTGTCCTCTCAGAAATAGTTGTTCAAGTTACAAAAATAAAGCATACAAAGTGGACATTCGAACAGTGAGACTGCAAACAGTTCTGTTCAATGATCCAACAAAAACTTAGTGACATGGTCATCAACCCTACACACTTAAACATACATGCAGTTACATCCTTTAGAGTACTTTCTTTTCCTCTCTTTTTTGCAATAGCAATTATACATTTTGGGCTTTTTACTCCCACATTTCTTATTAGTTTTTATACTAGAGATACAATATGATATTTATAAGTATGATTCTTATTTATTTCACTAATGAAGATAGTCTCAAAATGTCTCCATTTACCTATGAAGTTCTCAAGATCATTCTTTTTTATAGTGGAGTAATATTCCATTGTATAAAAATACCACATCTTTTTCATTCACTCTGTGGTTGATGGGCATCTTGGTTGTTTCCAAGATTTAGCTATTACAAATTGAGAAAGCACCTTTAGATGATGTCTTAGTTTTCATTTCTGGGACAAAATACCCAACCCCAAAATTAGGGAAGGAAAGGTTTATTTAGTTCACAGTTTGTGGAGGTTTCAGTTTGCAATCAGTTGGTTCTTAGGCAGGGTGGCATGGCATGGGGCAACAGTTCATGGTAGGGAAAGACAGCAAAAGCCACAAGAGCAAAAGGGGCAAAAGGGGAAGCAAGCCTCTTTCCCACCCTCACAGTGCACATGGTCTACCTGTCCCGGGATGAGTGCAGCATTCACACTGCCAATCTTAGCACTAGACAATGAATTAGTCACAAACTAGATTCAGCTGCCTTGGAAAAGCCTACCCTGCTGCAACCGCGTGAGGCTTTGGAGGGGACATCCAGGCACAAATCATAACAGATGAGATCAAGTATTTAAAGGGCCTGACACTCCCTGGTGTTGAGAAACATCATTACCATTCTTAAGCATTTTGAGGCTACCTCCTTTTAGCTTTATTTGAGACAAGGTCACTTTACGTATTCCAGGCAAAAACGTGGACTCACTACATGGCCAAAGTTGGCCTCAAACTCCCAACAATCCTCCTGCTTCAGCGTCCTGGATTCTGGGATTACAGGTGTGCACAACCATGCCTGACTAGAAGCTTTCTTTTTAAAATATAAATTATGAGGTCCCTTAAGTAATTACTCAAGGGACTGGAAATTTAGCTCAGGGGCATAATGCCTGCCTGTGCACATGAGGTTCTGAGTGAGACTCCCAGTACTCCCCCCACCCAAATAGCTCAAATCTTTGTGTGTATTTATATGTAAATGGTTTTCATCCATGAATAATGGACTATGGGGATTTATTGAAAGGTGATGTTTAAAGTGATGTCCTACCATTATTTCATTTTGAGGAATGTTCATTCTTTAAAATTTTCTTGTGCCTGATATAAATATTAAAGTTAAATTAAGATAAACTTCATTTTAAGGGAATATTTTTTAAAAATATAACTCCAGGATAAAATTATGGTAGGAATTGGATGGATGAGGAAGAGAAGCCTCTTTCATAGGCTAGGGACAGTGGTGAGCTCTGTCCATATTTTACTTTTTTTTTTTTTTTTTTGAGACAGGGTCTCCCTATGCAGTTCAGGCTGGCCTTGGGCTCACTTTGTAGCCCAGGCTGATCTCGAACTCACAATGATCCTCCTGCCTCAACCTCTTGAGTGCTGGGAGTATAGGCATGAGTCACCACGCCCAGCTCATATTTTACTTTCTTTACAATAATCCCAAGGAGTGTGGTTTATTGGTCTCATTTGACTCATGAATAAAACTGGTAAGATCTCAGAGAGATTAAGTAACTTTCCTAAAATCATGTCACCCTAAATAAGAGTGTCCAAGGTTCATGTATTATTGAGAAGTAATCTTGCTATGGGAAGGCAGTGGAGACTATATAGTAGCTCTAGCAGAGTTTAAAATTAATCAGTTGGCTTTGCGCATTTACTTATGTCTGTCCCAGGGCTCAGTGACTTAGTGCTCAAAGAACGGTGGCTGGCGTGCAGAAAGTGCAGGTCTCCATGCCAACAGTACAGGAGAGGCCTGTACTGGTCTGTGACACTGTGACACCTTGAGGGTAAGACAGAGCAGCAGCTGTCCTCATGCCTGGTTCTCACCCCAATTTTTTGGTATTTATTTTAAAACATAAAAAAGAATAAAAATGAAAATACAAAATTTCAAAACGAATTAATAGTAACAATGATTAATATATTACATATTGTTATCTTCACAAGATATAGGCATGAAAAAATGATCAAACAATGAAAGCCTAACCATTTTTTTTGATGAACCAACCAATATTAGCAGCATGGTTATCTAATCTCTATGATCCCTAGAAAGACCAATGGTAAAGTTATCTACTATCTCTAGATTAGTAGTAGGGTGTCTATCTACTCTCTTCCTTTCCTTCATTTCTTTCTGCCATCCCAGTTCTTCCCATTTGAGCATTTTCTCCCCCTTTCACTTTCACAATAACTATCATACATTTTGGGTCTTATTTACCCTTCAATTTCTTATAGTAGGGAGACAACATGATATTTACAGATGAGATTCTGACTTATTCTACTTATGAGTATGGTTTTAAATTGTATCCATTTACCTATAAAAGCCTCAGGTTTATCCTTCTTTACAGCTGGGTTGTATTCTATGGTATAAAAATACCACATCTTTTTCATCCATTCCACGGTCGATGGGCATTTAGGTTGTTTCCAAGATTCAGCAATTACAAATTGTGCTGCTATAAACAGGAGCACACAATGGTGTGGTGGTTTTGATTCTTCTGGGGAAATACCCAGAAGAGAAATAGCTACATTGAATGGGACTTCCAATCCTACTTTTTTTGAGGAATCTCCACATTGTTTTCCACAGTGGATGCACCAGTCTACATTTTTACCAACAGTGGAGAAGGTTTCTTTTTCCCCTGCAGTCCTGCCAGCATTTGTTACTGGTTGATTTTTTTGATGATAGCCATTCTTTGGAATGAGATGGAATTTCAGTGTTGTTTTAATTTGCGTTTCTTGAATGACCAGTGATACTGAACAGTTTTTTGTATATTTATTTGCCATTTATATTTCTTTATCTGAGAAGTACATATTCATCTCTGATACTCATTTTTGGATTGGGGCTTTGAATTTTGGGAGTCTGATTTTTACTCCAATTCCTTCTTTATTTATTTTATTTATTTAGTTAGTCTTTTTGAGACAGGGTCTCACTATGCAGCTCAGGCTGGCCTTGAGCTCACTTTGTAGCCCAGGCTGGTTTCAAACTTGCAATGATCCTCCTGCCTCCGCCTCACATGTGCTGGGATTACAGGCATGAGCCACCATGCCCTGGTTCACTCCAATTCTTTTTTTTTTTTTTTTTTTTTTTTTTTTTTTTTTTTTGTGGTATTGAGGATCGAATTTATGACCTCATGCTTGTCAGGAAGCTTATACTGCTGAGCTAAATCCCTGGCCCCCTTTTTTTATTTTAAAGAGAATAAAATTCAACAAAGCCAATAAAAAAAAGCAAAAGTGGTACAGAACTCCAAAACAGGACAATAGGAAATCAACAATGGCTACCACAGTACATCTTATTATCTGCAAAATAGTTGTCTGTACCATGAGACATAAAATAAAACAAAACAGAATAAAACCATTCAAAACAGAACATTGAATAAAACAAAACTATAAATTGGAACAAAATAGTGAAAACAAAGGACCTTTCTGGAGTCCCCCAAAAACATATTACTTGTTTCTTTTATTTAAGCCTTCACTGTACCTCATTTTAGGAGATGGGGGGGGGCTAGGCCAAGTCCCTGATAGGAATGCATATCACAGTAAACTGTAAATCTTCAAGGAATTTGAGACAAAGGAATGTTTCATTATTCTATTCTATTCTATTCTATTCTGTTCTATTCTATTCTATTCTATTCTAATTTTGATATTGAGAATCAAATACAGGACCTTGCCCTTGCTGGGCATGCACTATGCCACTGGACTGTGTCCCTGGACCAGAAAATTTTATTTAAAAGGCAAAATGAGAATTACATACATTACTTTGATGCCAGGCATGGTGGTGTACACCTGTCATCCCACAACCAAGAGTTGCTATGAGTTTGAGGTTAGTCTGGGCTACATAGAAAAACTTTGTCTCTCCCTCACCAAAGAATCACATGATTACTTTGAAATGATACTCTTTGGCTACAAAGATCAATTACAAGAATAGTGTCTAAAATCAAACAGTTGCTGAACCCTGATCATGGGCAAGAACATTTTTTGTATTTAACAATGCTTGGCCTTGTGCAGGGTTGTGACAGTTACTGTTACCAAGCATAAGCATAAAATCTCCTTCTTTGTGGTCTCCCAGTTGTATTTAACTTTTACTTCGTTAGAGTGTAACCAAACTGACATTTTTTATTCCAGCCAGTCTCACAACCAGGAACCTATTAACTGTGATAGAGTAAAATACCCCACCCCAAAACATATTTCCTTGGTATTATTTGAGCTGATTATTTGCAGAGACTGCTGAGTTCTACAGAATTGGGAATGGTTCTGAAAAGCTGTCCTTTCCTATCAAGAAATCTACCCCATCGACACTAAATGCAACTCATCATTTCTGTTGGGTACTCCCTACTTTCTGTCTAGGTGGGATCTTCCTGGAGGAGGAAAAAGTCTGGGCCCTGACACTTGGCCCAGAGAGAGATGGCGGGAGCTGTTTCCTGGGTTACCTGGGAGACTCCACCTGCATCTCATGATGACCCTGCTCACTGTCCACCCCGGCACCCACAGTCTCCAGAAGTCAAGCCCTTTCCTGTTAAGTGCTCTGTGTGGGTCACCTATGTATCCGATCTTATATTTCTGTCTTGGAAATGTCATACTGTACCGCATATTTAGTATGTTCATTCTTGGGGGAGGGTACTAGGGATCAAACTCAGTGTCTTTGCACCGAGTTGCATTCCCGGCTCTTTTTTAAATTTTTATTTTGAGAGAGTGTCTTACTGAATTGCTAAATTGCCTGGGCTTGACTCACACTTGTGATCCTCCTACCTCAACCTCTCAGAGTGCTCAGGCTAGAATCTGAGCCTGCATCATTTTATGAGAGTTACGAGCCATGCCATTCTTGAGTTTCTTGGAGTGAAGGATCACAAGAGGACGAGAAAATAAGAAGAGACAAAGCTGGGGTCAGGAGGAGCCCTTACTCTCCTGATGCCAGAGAAGAAACTCACCGCTCATTGCAGGGGCATTTGTTTATACCTTTTAGCAATTTGCTGTCACGATACCCTGTTGTCTTAGCAACCCAGTGTTCGGATTGTCTTGGGGCTCAGTGTTCTCTGGGCCGGAGCAGCTTCTTCACATGGCTTGCCCTGAGCACTCTTCATTCTTGGGATGGTCATGCTCCTGCCTTGCACGTGTGGTCAGTTTCCACTTCCAACAGCTTCCAACGTATTTGCCTGTTATCTGCCTACTGGTTTAATTTCATAGACTAAAATGATCAAATCTTCAAATGAGAAAGAATAAATTTAAAGATCCCCTATAGACTCAGGTGAGATCAATTTAAGGGAGAAGAAGACAGTTTTCATTTTTATGAAATGAAACAGTTTTTTAATAGCCCTGTTGTTTACAAGGCTGGTCTGGGAATTTCCAGACCCACATATCACTAGAATTCACCAAATATTTCTATAATTAGAGTCACCATTTCAGAAGCCTAAAAACCCCTGAGCTTCCATACTTATCTGGCAGGGGAGATACCATGGTCAGGAAGGTGGTTTTCCCACAGCGAGGCTTATCCATTGCACTCCAGATGTGCTGACCCCTGCTATTTCCCAAATGTGGGAAACTCGACTGCACAATTTGTGGTGGGGAGGGACTGTGTTCGTGCTTTCCTCTGGCAAAAAAATTTTTAAAAACCTCAATAAACAAAAACCCCTGAGCTTCTCCATCATGGAGGAATATGGTAAGAAGGAAAAATTTGTAGCCAGAAAATGGGTCTTTTCCATATACCAAGCCTACCTTGATCTTATACTTCTCAGCCTCTAGAGTGGTAAACATTTACATTGTTTTTGCTCTCCAGTTTTGATATGTGGTTTGTTCTGGTGGCCCAAACAGAATAGTAAATAATTTGTCTTTCAATGGCTGCAATTCAGTGATGGAGTCAATCACTTCAAACATTTTTTGGTGAAAAAGAGTTCTTACAAATTGTGATGATAAATACCATTGAAAGCATGAGAAAGGTCTTCTCCTTCCCCACCACCGAATTTACACTTCACTCTGAGTCCCTGAACTCATAGTGTACACAGAGAAGTTTGACCTGGATATTCAAGGGAAGCTACTCAGATTGGCTGCTCCCAAAACAAGTGACAGCTACACAGTGGGGAAGGGGAGGATAAAGACCAAAGGAGCATCTAGAATGTTCACTAAAAATGCTCAGTGCTTAATATTGAGAGACAGCACACTATGAAAAGAGCTATGTGGGTGGCAGAAGAGGGCAGGAAAGATTCCTTCTAACTGCGGGTGTATAAGAATTCCTCCAGGAAGACCTGAGGTGAGGTGGAACTTCCAAAACAGCAGCCAAGACCCACCATGAAAACATTTTTAGACAGCATGTGCAAATTTAAGAAAGTATGTCGAAAGGAAGAATAGACAATAAGTAGAATAACATAATTGGAAAGGAGAGGGTGGGAAATGGGGGAAGATATGTGAGCAGGCCAGACTTGGGGGGCTTTGGACAGGAGTCTGCTGAGACTTTGATGTAGTTTGAGCTGATAAGGACCAAGTCTGTTTTATTTTCCATTACAAATCCAGTGCCCAGTTTGTTGGCTGAATGCTTACTGTATGCCAGGAAGAATACTAGGAAACACGATTCTTTCCTTCTGTTCTCTGTAGAAATCCTACCTCCTTTCTGCATTGTCTGGAATCCTAGCTATGCAGGAGGCTGAGGCAGAAAGATTGGAAATTTGAGGTCATCCCAGGGAGACCATCTCCTAGTGAGATCCTGTCTCAAAAAATAAAAAGTTCCGGGGATGTAGTTCTTGCGTAGCCTGTGTGAGATCAGAAGCTCAACCTCTCCAGTACTTTGGGGGAGGGGGAGAATCTTTCTCCTCAAAATAACGAAGGCCTGAATTTGCTATCAGATTAGTATAAAAGGTAATAAAACAATTGGGTTGTTTTATAAAGATGATCTATCCAACTTTCTCCTCTGATTCTTATCATAACCCTAAATAACTATGGAGTAGGAATAAGAAATATTTCACAGCTGTGGAAATGCTAGTATTCAGTAGTTTTTTGTTATTTTTTCTTTCATCACCGGGAATCAAACTGACAACCTTGTGGTTGCCAGGCAGGCACAGCGCTGCTGAGCTGTATCTCCAGCTACTTAGTAGCTCTTGAGGGATTCTTAACTGTCAGTATTGTGTTAAGCTCTACATTCATAGAATCCTTTTAATTACCCTGGTGGTAAATACAGTACTATTTCTTGCATTTTCAGAATAGGTCCATTAATGGAATTCAAGAAAAAGGAAAAGCTTAAGTAACAAGGCCCAGGCGTGCTTTTGTTAAATGGTGGAATCCAGATGCACCTCAGGAGTGGAGTGCGCAGAAACTCAGGTGGGCTCAGGGAACCAGCACCAGCGCCAACCCGGGATCAGACCTAGAGGCCTTTGCTAAGACCCAGCCGTTTCTGTTCCTCCTGCAATCCGCATGTACTCGAGCACCTATGACGCCAGCCAGGACCGGCTGGGTGGTGACACCTCTGTCAGAAAAGGGTCGAAGCAAAAGAATTACAAGGGCAAGGCCAGCAGGGTCCCGGACACCAGCGGCGGCCGCGTGGAGGGCGCAACCCCGGGCGTGGGCTGTGAGGAGGGTACCCCGGGCCGCGGACCTCCTGGGGTACGCTGGGCTCCCCCCTCCCCCAGGCGGCGGTTCGGTCTCCTGGCGACTGAGACGCGGCGCGGACGCCACCCGGGCCGGCAGGGGGCGAGCAGCCGGGCGCCAGGCCCCGCGCGTGGATGGGGTCGCGGGGCGGGCGCGGGCGTGGGGCAGCAAGGGTGGGTGCCGGGCGCGAGGCCCCTCGTGCTCACCGCCGGGGCGCGCAGGGGCCGTGGAGCTCCGGGCCAGCGGGCAGCTGCGGTCGCCGCGGGCCGTGGGGATTAGGGTGGCGATCTGGAACCCCCGAGGCTCCAGCGGAGGGCGTGGTGTCCTCTCGAATGGTGACTTCAGCAGCTCCATTCCCTCTTCCGGGCTTACCGCTCTGAGCTGGGAAAGGGCAGCGGTGAAAGGTATCAGCTGGACAGGACAGCGTGAGGAGTGAGGGACGGAGGAGCACTGTGAACCCCTGGAATTAACACGGCCACTCAGCAACAGTTTGCAGGAAGAAGTTTTAACCGGAAAGTAATAGTAAACAGGGACGGGGGTGGGCGCAGCGCTGACCGAGATGAAGCAGCTTCCTCGGAGGGCACAGGTGTGTGAGGACCCAAGGACTGGCCTGCTCTCCAAGGGGCGCGGGTGTCCCAGCATTAACGGGGTGCTGCGGTCGGCTGGGGCTTGGTTGCTCATTAGCCCAGTCCTGGATTTTAGCTCCTGAGGAATCTACCTGGCTTGAGGGCCAGTTTCTGTCTCTTAAGAAAACATAAATCGTGCTCTCAATGAGTAACTAGCTAAGCAGCCGGGGAATTTGTTTATCGCCTGTCTCTCTAGAGGTCTCTGGCTGTGTCAAGAGTGTGCATTGCATAAATGTGAGCAATCAAGCACTCTCAGTGTTTGTTTTCTCCTACATTTAAAAACCTTGTTGTGAAATAATTGCAAGCTCACAAGAAGCTGCAGGTACAGCCTAGTGATCCCAAACGCTTTCTGCAGTTTAGTTAGTTGGTATTGTCTTACATTACGATAGTCTATTATTGAACCAGAAAATTGACAGTATATTAATTACATTATAGACCTGTGGATTTCATCAGCTGCTGATTGTGCTCCTGAGGGTTTACATAGGGCTCCGTAAAATTTCATCATCTGTCTACTTCAGGACACAAAATTGCTCTCTGGTCACAAGAGAATCACTTTGTGTTTCTCCTTTACTATCAACCCTTTGCCCATCCCCACTCACAAACTTATTTTCTGTTTGTTTTAAGAATGCACACTAAATCATGTAATAGTGTATCACCCTTTGATACTGGCTTTTTTTGCACTCATCATAATGTTCTTGAGATCTGTAGAGATTGTGTGTATCACAATTGCTCATTTTTGTTGCTAGGTAGTGTTGTTTTTGGGGAGGGAGGGGCAAGTTTTGGGATCACACTGGTAGAGGAGGACTCTTTGACCAGATCTGTGTACTCAGCTATGAGTCCAGCACCCCTGTGATCCTGTTACCTTCCAAAATCCATGCCTCTGATTGCATGAGAGTTGGAGGTCATTCTTGAGCTGAAGCATAACACTTGGTAGGCAAAAATCATTAATCTACCTTTATGCAAATGGGAAATACATGCATAAAAAGGATAATTCAAAAGTTTGAAGGATGGTGCAGACAAAGGAGACTATCCACATTTGTGAGCATGGTTTTGCCTACATAAGGGTTATGATGGGAGTGTGATGTGGTGACAGAATAGAATAAACAAAGCAGGAGGGAGTTAGAGTCACTATGCTATGAATGAGGATATGATTGATTCAGCCCTCCCCGGGTGAGTCCACCTTCCCACACCTGCTCCCTGAGATGGGTGGCAGCCAGCCTCCTCACAGCCATATCTCTAACACTGTCCTGTTTATTGCATCCAGGGGTGCACACCACACCACTGCTCCATAGCAAGTGAGATCATAGACTGGAACCAGGAATCAATCAAAGGAACAGAGTTTAAGAGGGAAGATGCTTTATTTGTAAGAAAGAAAAACAAGAAACTGCAAGCTGGCCTGTCAGAGGTGAGAGATACCTGTGGGACCTTTGCCTTTGGCCAGTCTTAGCAGGTGGTAAAGCCTCTTCCTCCCAAGTCAATACTCAGAACTTGTCACAACCTGATTGGCTCTCTGAACTTCATAATTGGAGCCCAGGCCACAGGACCCTAACCCAGGCACCATTGTCTACAAGCACATTCTTAGGTGGCCTTTTCTCTTGCCCACTTGTCCTTGTCAGGGCCTTATCTCTGGGATTTAGAGGGGGAGGTTAGGAGGAGCCTTCAAGGTCACTTAGAGGTAGTGATTTAGGGATGTATGTGCAGTAATATAATACCCTAGCATGAGATTCATAATGTATATTTTTAGGTACTAAATAAGAGGTTTTTTTAAAGTGACCAACCATCGTCTTTGCATTTTATTGGAGGTGGGAGGGATGGCTAACTTAGTTAAGGCACCTGGCTTCCTTTTTCTCTGCTTATCAGCTCACCTTATCTTCTTATGTTGCTCAATTTCTTAATTGCTTAATTGGCTTACTTTCAGGAAAATTTTATCCCTGATCAACATTTTCCAGAAAGCCTAATGGGACCCTTATTTTGTTCTTTCCCTGCTGCTGGACCCCTTTTCTCCATGTGTTGTTTCCAGGTACAGACAGACTCTGCCTCCTGTGCATTCCCTGGGGCCCAGCTACTTGGACAGCCAGTGCTAGGTGTTCCTGAGAGAGGGGCAAGGAGGTCTCATCACTCAGGACCCCCAGGGGACTTTTCTTCCCTGGATTTCCTGCAGAGATCTCCAGCCTGCCCCTGAGAAGAGCCAGGATGAGCTGCCCAAGGAAGCAGCACCAGTCTGCAAGCTAGAGCAGGTGTGGGCCCCCCTTCCCACATATCCCCACCAGAGGAAGCCCTGTCTGCAGAGGTGACTGTCCCCAGTCTGTGGTGGAGCTTCATGGGGAGCCTTTTCAAGGGGCATGTTTATCATGAGAAAAAGCAAATGCCTTCTTCCAGGGCAAAGTGCATCATTTTCCCCCTGGCAAGTTGCTGGGCTTATGAAAGTAGGGCAGGCTGGATGTGGTGGTATACTCCTGTGATCTCAGAATTTAGGAGGCTGAGGCAGGAGGATTGTGATGAATTTGAGGCCAGCCTAGGGTACATAGTGAGATCCTGTCTCAAGAAACGAACAAACAACAACAAAAAAGAAAACAAAAACCAACTTAAACCAAAACAAACACACACACACATCAAAAAATCAAAGCAAAGATACAGCAAACTAAGAATTTTGGCTTTGCCCTTCTGCTTTGAGGTATGACTTTTGGCTGCAGAGCTGGAAGAAGTATTAAATCTTACATCAGTCCTTTTAGCCTGGGGCTAGGCAGGGTCTGTAGGAAGTCACTAGGAGATGACAGAACACACTAGACTACCAAGGCCAGGGTTGGGTAGCTGTCCTTTCATGTTACCAAGGTCCAGGGCTGCTTCCACGTGCAGCTCCATAATCCCCAGCATGTGTCACTTGTCCTTGTGCGACAAAATGATGCCAGCTCTGTCTTCCAAACAAGGAAAAGGCAGGTGCAAAAGTGAATGGCACACACAGCTGGCTGGCTTTAGGCGAAGCAGAGCTTTCCCAGGGAGCATCACTTTCATCTGACCGTTCCTGGCTGCTAGGCAGTTGTGAAATTGGGTTTAGTTGAGTCTTGAACAAAACCCAGGCTCTATTGGGTTTAGGGAAAGAGCACAGCATGGCAAGGGCAGAAATGGCACTGCCTCCCATGCCATGCCCAGAAAGGTAGATTCCAGCATGTAACTCCTCTGCTCCAAAACCCTTTGCTCTGAGAAGCCCTTGGGCTCCAGGGTCCGGGTCTGGCCCCCCACTTGACCTGCTCTGGTGGCTGCTGGCCTCCTGCCTCTCTTCCTGCAGGGCAGCACTTCCCCTCCACCTTTGCCCTCTGCCCCTCATTATCTTTTTTTTTTTTTTTTTTTTAATTTTTTTTTTTTTTTCCTTTTTATCGGTACCAGGGATCGAACTCACGACTGCCTGCTTGCAAGGCAGGTGCTTATGCCGCTGTTTGTTTCTCATCTTAGACCTGACACCCCTGGGGTCCTCAAGTGAAGGAATCTCTCCCAAGGCCAGGACTTTATCTGCGTCTGTGACAGGGCTATCACTAATGCCTATGGAGATTCTCAAAATAAAATTTTGCAATGAATGAAGAAATAAGAGAAGGTAGCAGAAGAGTCTATGGAAGAACAGCTGGAAATGGTGATCAGTTATCTTCTGGTAACCGCTTCCTGCAGGCCAGAGTTCGTGGCCATGAGAAAGAGGTGCTTCTCCGATGCCTCAGGTGGAGCAGGGCCCCGTGTGGGCTTGTGGCTCTTATTTCCTTGGCTGACCACCCTGACTAGGAGTGTTGGCTTCCTTCTGAGGCAGAACCTGTTTGCATGGTGCAAAGATGGCCACCTGCTGATCGAGATGTAAATTCCACCCACTTAGCAATATATTCCTCTTGATGCATGATCGGGCACCACAGAATCCCGTAGCCTGATTTCCACACAGTTTGGTTCATGAGCCTTTTCCTAAACCAGCCCTGGTGGAGGGGAGAGGAGTAAGGCCAGGCCAGTGCAGGAGAGAGGGGCTTTCCTCTAGCAGGGTCTTTGGGGACTGGGTAGGCAGGCCGCAGCAGGCCCATCCTGAGGAGCTGAGAGGGCAGCACAGAGCCTTCAAGCCTGTCCCTGTCCCTCTGCTGGGTGGCTGGAAATCTACAGCTCCCAGCACAGCACGGATAGCGCAGAACTTGATGAACAGCCTCGGGTGGCTGAAAAGGAGAAAAAAGGGCAAGTTGGTTGTCTTATTTTGGAATGGGGGCCTGCTCTTCCAGCATGCTTTCTACAGCTGTTTCCTGTTCCTGCTCTCATTAAAGGTGCTAGAAGTGCTTGATCCTGAGAGGCAGCTGTAGGACACGTGGGCTTATGTCAGCAGGTGAAGAGCTGAGGAGCCCATGGGGCTTTTAAGGGAACATCCCCCTCCACACACACAAGTGCCGCCCCCCATGGCTATCACCTGGGGAAAGTTTCTAAGGGTTAAAAATTTTTTTAGGGTTTTATTTTATTTTGAGATAGGCAGTCCAGGCTGGCTTCAAACTGGCAATCCTCTCATCTTAGCTTCCTGAGTGCTGGGTTTACAGGTATGCACCACCATACCCAGCTTTTTAGAGTACTTTTAAAGGAGTAAAATTGGGTAATCACATGCACTCAGTTACTAATATAAGGATTTATGAAAGATAATACACAGGTTCTTGTAATATTTTCCTAAAGCATAAATATACATTCTATTTACTCGTCGTGTGTGTATATGTGTGTGTGTGTGTGTGTGTGTGTGTGTGTGTTAGTGGGAAACTGAACCGGGCTTTTGCACTTTACACTGAGTTACATCCCCACCTCCTATTCCCTTTTTGAGACAGGGTCTCACTAGTTTTCCCAAACTGGTCTTCAATTTCAAATCCTCCTGCCTCGGCCTCCTCGTGTGCTAGAATTACAGATGTACACTGCCATGTCCAGCACTAAGATTAAGCCTTCTAGGGGCCGACCACTTGGAGTCCCTCTTAGCTTTCTGCCATAAGCTGCACACAGTGATGCAGCCTTTACTGAAGCTCGTCAAAGCATTGCACTTAGCAGAAACATCTCTCTCTTACATTACATGCTCATTTCAACAATTTATATAATATTTAATTAAGTCATGTAAATGCCATGATGAATATATCTGACTGAAATAGAATTGGCATACACTTTTGACTTTGGAAATTAAATGCTGTCACCAGTGGCTGCTGAAGAGGGGGTGGACCTAGGAGAGGATGGCTACCTTGTCAGTGTGTTTGGTAAGCTGCGGAGAGCTTTGTCAGTCACACAAGTGACCTGCATGGAGATGGGTTAAGAGAGAGCCCACTGTATTCAGTTGTGTGTGTCTCTTAGGGTGAGACCTAAGGTGACAGGAGCCACATGGCTGGGACATTTCTGGCCTTGCATTCCACTCCAAGTAGTCTAGCAAAGCAACTGGCCATGCTCACCCGACTCTTTCCTGCTTCACAGTTCTGCTCCTGTACCTAGAGGGCACTGTTCTTGTCCCTCCCTGCTGGGGAGCCCACTAGTTCTGGGTTTCCTTTAGCAGTGCCCTTAGCCCTAGAGCCATGTCCTCCAATATGGCTGCTGATAGTGATAAAAGGTGACACCTTAGCTTTTGTCTCGGCTCTTTGCACCACTGTGCTTTTCAAGTTGCTCTCTATGTTCTGTGCAGAGCTCTGGGATAGAATAAGTGTCCATACGGGATCTGCCTTCATGTTGAGCAGTTTCCTTAACCAAACCTGCAATAATCTTTAGGCAAGAAATTACAAATGAAGAGGTTATCTATGGGAAAGGGTGAAAACAAAGTGCAGAAGGCACAAACAATATTAATATAATAAACTTCATGTCACAAGATAATTGTATAATTACATAATAGAGTTTTCCTGTCAGCTCTATTAGTTTCCTTTGGCCGTTGTAACAGTTTAATACAGTCTGAGTAGCTAAAAACAAAGATATGTCCTATCTCACAATTTTGAAGGACAAAAGTCGAAAGTATCACCATGCTGAAATCAGAATCTGTGAAAAAGGCCAGGGGTGTGGCTCACTGACCGAGTGGCTGCCTAGCATTGTGAGGCCCTGGGCTTCATCCCCAGCACCGTTCTGCAAAACCAACCAGTCAGCCAATCAAGAGCAGAATCAGCCTAGCTGTGTTCCCTAGGGGGAGAACTCATCCTTACCTCCTCCTGCTTCTGGTGGCTTGAACATCCCTTGGCTTGTGGCCACATCACTCCAGGCTCCCAGGCCTGCAGCTTCAAACCTTTCCATCTTCTCAGAGCCTCCTTCTCTGTGTGTGTCAAATCTTTCTCAGCATCTCTCTGTCAAGCACACTTGTGATATGGCCCATCTGGATGATCCAGGATAATCTCCCCATCTTTCACTGAATCACGCCCACAAAGACTCTGGCCAAATAAAGCAACACTGCTATGTTCCCAGGATTAGCACCTGATCTCTGTGGAGGCTGTTGGCAGCCTCCAGCAGCTAAGGTGGAACTGTCCCTCACCTCTTGAAAACAGCTCCCCTTGGCCACATAGTCTCTCTTTTCCTTTACAGAAAAACTTAAAGGCATCCAAACTCACTTCCTCTTCTTTTTCTCTCTTGAACTTGAATCAGTTAGGTGTTTATCTCTAGCAGCCACCAAACTTGCCCTTGGTTAAGGTCATCAGTACTTTTCATTGACTCATACTTGTCAACAAGTCAGTTACTTTTCATTGACTGTCATACTTGATGTGTCAAAAGGAAGGAAGACATTCCTCCTCCTCCCTCGCAACACCTTCATTGGCTTCTGGAACATTCCTTTTTCTTGGTTTTCCTCCTCTCGTTGGTCCTCTCTCTTTGGTCTCCTTCTTCTGGTCCCTCTTTATTACCTTTAAATCTTAAGGGCTTCAGCCGCACCATCTCCTTTTCTGTACACTCTACCCAGGAGACTCCATTCAGTCCTTATGCACACGCGTAGTTCAGTGTTTGCCCTTGGATAGAAAATGGCAGCACCCTTTATTTCTCCCTGAAACCTAGTCCTCCTCTTCTCTTTCCTGGCTCAATAACTACTAGCCCCAGTCCTCATGCTAAACCTACCCACAAACAAAAGGAAGGAGGGAAGAATGAAGTTAACTGGATAGTGTATGTAAATGTCATGCCAGAGGGAGCTTGGGGACTTTGTGGAAATGAGAGATCAAAGAGGGGGTAGTTTCAGCAGACGCTGGAGACAGGCATGGGCCGGGCCACAAAGAGCCTTGGAGGCACTGTTAAGATTTAAACCTTGGGCCAGGGATATAGCTCAGTGGCACAGTGTCTGCCTGACAAGTGCAAGGTTGTGAGTTCAATTCCCAGTACAAATAACAACAACAACAACAACCCAGGAAAACAACAACAACAAAAAGATTTACATCTTAGCTGAGCACAGTGGCCCATGCCTGCTGTTCCAGCTACCTGGGTGGCTGAGGTAGGAGAGTTACAAGTTTGAGACCAGCCCAGGAGACTTTGCAAAACCCTGCTTCAAAGGGCTGGTAGACTTGTGCAGTCAGAGGGGTCCTGAGAAGGAGTGACAGGAGATTAAGAAAAAAGTAGACACATATTAGAAGGAAATCTGGGAGTGAGTGGGACCCGACCTATCTGATGGAGAGGCAGCAACAATCCAGCGTGGTCCACATCTTTACTTATACCCGGTAAAAAGTGAGGGAAGTGTGTAATGGAGTCAACAGTGAAATGTCTCAGTGTTTTGCTGGGACACTGAAAGCAAAGCATTCTTAGAGCTCTCTGTGCTGTAGTTAACAGGGAGGAGACTGTGGAGGACCACCTGGGTGACTCTCCTTGAAAGAAGAACAATCATCTCTATTCTGGCTAAACTTTGCCTTATTTCCATGTATTGAAACGTACAGAGTTGGCTAGGATTTTTCCTTATCCCTTCAATTGGCTTTGAGCAATGTAAATCAGTCTGGCAGAGGTGCTGATGTGCAAGGTGACAGTCAGCGTTGCCCTGCCTCTGTAGCTCCCAAAGAACATGTGTGAGTTGAATGGGAAAAGCCAGGCTTCATGTTGTTGGCTTGGATGAGCCTCGAGATAAGAGGCTATGATTTCCCAGGGCAGGAAAGTTCACACATTAGAGCTGAAGCACATGCCCCAAAACATTAGATACTCCCTCAAACTGTGTTATGCAAATTAGTCTTTCTGTAAACCTTTCTCTCTACATATTGCAGAGATTATTTCAGACCTCCTACTTAGCTCAGCTCACAGTACTCACACAATTCCCACTATTCTCACCGTCCCTCGTCCTCAAGCCACTGCCTTCTTCACAAATTAATAAAATCTGGGTTCAAGCCTAGGTAGAGGTCTTTGTTTCAGTGAACCACTGGACTGACTTAGCTGGACGTAGGACCCCCTGGCTCCCTATAATTATAAGTATGTCATAGTGTCTTTATTCTCCCCGTGGGCTGCACAGGGAGTGGTAGATTGGCACTGTGGCAAAAACCTTCCCATAGGATTACAGATATAAACTCCCTTACTGAGATGAGGACCAGAAAGGGCTCTCTATAGAACACCAAAGCCAGATAACCACTGGGCTGGCCTTGTTCTAGTCCCACGGTGTTTGCTGACCTCCAGCTCAGCCGTGGCTCAGCCATTCCCCACATCTCCCCCTTTTCTGTTTCTTCGCTGCAAGTGACGGATGGTCAACTAGAGTTGGGGAACCTGTGTTTGAGGATGCTGTAGATGTTTTTCTTTGTGAAAGGCCTTTTGTTTTGTTTTTTTACTCTCCAGGCATCTCAGTGAAGTGTTTTTTGTTTTGTTTTGTTTTGTTTCATTTTTGTGAAGGCCTTTTTTGTCTCCAATCCTTTCCACTCTGAGTGGACTCATTCAGGCTACAAATTTCCAGTACAAGAATTTTAGGTCCCTGTCGTTAGCAATTTAACCCTTTTTAGCCTGTTAACCTGTCACAGTAGTCAGTTACTACTAGAGCTGGAAATTGTCAGAAGGTATCAGTGATTTGAGTTTCTTTTTATAGCTAGCTTGTTACTGTGGCATTGTTTTATATATCTTGTGGTTATGGTTTTTTACTGGATGTTTAAGACCAAATTAATCTCTTGCTATCAGTCAAGGTCAGTTAAGTCTCCTCAGGATTTATCTTGGAACCTTATATAGTGGCTTTCAGTTCTTTTGTCAGTGTTAGCTGTCTGGATGAGTCATGGCTATTGTTTGAACAAGCTGCTTTTTGTGAAAGCTTGGGAGACTTTTTCTTTTGGTGACTCTCCTTAGGCATACTATATACTGTTGATCTCCTTCCTCTGTGGTCTAATAATCTCCTTCTTTAGGTGGTTGGGTAACTCATCAGAGTTGTAAGATACCATACAAGTTTCCCTTATGTCCTGGGTCCTCGCTGACCGTGGAGGACTGAGGCCAAAATATGGGCTGGCCTCTTAGCTCTACTATTGTTCTAGTTTTGGTCTCTAAACCTTAGTTGTTGAACATTCAGAAGAGAAGGTTAATGACATTATATTGTAATGAGAGCAGTGAGCTTAATTATTAAACATTTTATCTATCAAAGCATTTTGAAATATAAAGTATAGCCAGAGAACTGTTATTTTTTACCAACTATGGATTTTTTTAGTAGTTGAATCTCTATAGAATGTTAACAGACAACAGTTACATAGTTTTACAGAGAAGTTGAGCCAAACATAATATTTTATTTCTTTATACATAATATTTTAGCATGACAAGCAGGATGACATTGTTGTAACACACTTACATTTCTGTTTTGGCATAGAATAGCCCGTTTAGGCAATTGTCTCTATCTAGTATATAAAGAAGTTCTCACCTAATTTGTTGTCCTTTAATGGGATGTCATTGACACGTGTGACAGTTTCTGGACTGCTTAATGTCTAAACCTCTCTTAAGTGTAGTGGCACATATAAAGTATATTCATTACATAAGTTTTTGTTAAAAATATTATCTACTGGTGACTTCATATTGGCTTGACATGAACCTCTTATCACAAATAGCTAGAATACAAGAGAAAGGCAGATATCTGAATCTGAAAGAAAATGTTTATCACAATAAACAATCCCAGTTTTACATTTTAGAAGGAATGCATGAACATACACCATGAGATTAGCAATAATCAATTGTCATAGCCATATTAAAACTTTTGTTTCTCAATTTAGCTTTGTACCAAGAGCACCTTTAATCAATTTTAATTAATCTTTATTTTAATTAATTTCATTTTGAACCAGAGCACAAAAGTCGATTAATGGAGCCAGGTGTAATGGTGCACACTTGTGATCTCAGCACTCGGGAGGCCAAAGCAAGAGGATTACTGTGAGTCTGAGGCCAGCCTGGGCTGCAAAATGAGACCCTATCTCAAAAAAAAATGTAGATTAGTGGTTGCCTGGGGAAGAGGAAGTCAGGAAATAGAAAATGACTGTTCATGCTATTCATAGTGATTATGAGGTTTGTTGGGGTGTGGGGGAGTAATAAAATGTAGAGTTTAATACTGCTGGTCTTGGGCTGGGAATATAGCTCAGCAGCACAAGTGTCTGCCTGGCAAGTGCAAGGTTCTGAGTTCAATTCCCAGTACAAAAAAAATAGTGGTGGTCTTGATTACAGAACTTTGTGAGTATGTGAAAGTTACTGAGTCACACGCTTTAGAGACAGTAACTTTTATGAGTTTAATGGTATACTAATTACATCCCAGTATTTTAGAAGAAGCCACTTGATGAGGCTTCAATAGTGGAGGATGAGACTGAGTTTCACATGCTTAGATTTAGGTCTTGAAATGACTGTGCTGTCAACATGTGGAGAATGTTCCAGCCCTGGGGAACATGTGGGGAGACACAGAGTCCCTGCCAGGAGCTTCTGCAGGGGTTCAGAGAAGGAGGCAGAGTTAAAATCTGCCACACATTGATAGACTGGATTTTAGAATGAGAAAGCAGCTAAAAGCACCTTCTATTTATCAAGGTTGCCCAAGGCTTTGGAAATTTGGGCTCTTTCCAGTACGTGCATTAAAGAGAGTGCTACTCAGAATTTTAGAAATCAACCGATAATGCTTGATTAAATATTTCTGAGTTTTAACTACAGCAGACCTCCATGAAGTCACAGTTCAGAGTTCATAGCCTCAGCCATTCACGGATTTTTTCCTTAGAACCTAACTAGTAATTGTGCTTGGAAACTCCTGAAACTTTGTAGAAACAGTTAGTATCCTCCACAGTTGTTTTTTGGTGGGAGGTTTGCAGACAGCTAATCCGAGAGCACTGTTCAGCTCTCCTTGCTGCTGACTGGCTGCTGCCCTGTAACCCAGCTCTAGCAGATGCACCAGAGGCTACCCCCCACCCCGCCCCCGTCATAATGGGTTGTTGTACCACCTGCAGCTCTCCTCAGTGTTCTTGGTTTTGTTCTTCTAAGATGCCACCAAAATGCCCTGTACCTTCTAAAGCTTTATAAATACGGTATTTTATTAAATTAAATAATACAACTGTGGGAGACATTTTTAGGATTTAAACTATAAAAATAGGCAGTGGTAGGCATTTTTCTGACCATATGTGAAATTAGTGGTTTTTCACAATTCACGGGTATTCTAGGAATGTAATCCCCACAAATTTTGGGAGTCTGCTGTATAGCAAATCATGATTTTCTTGTTTTTATGATATTGACAATAAGAATGCAATCTTTGAAAGCTTAAAACATAAGTCACGTGACCTTGCAAGGGATTGTTAGGAGCAGCTGCCTTCCAGGCTCCCCCGCTCCAGCACTGATGGAAAATTACTTGGATTCATTGTCCCTCTGGTCTCTGATCACCTCATTATCTATAGTCCCGGGAAGACTTCTGTGCTACATTCAGGCCAGTGCTTTCCACAGGAAAGCCAGGGAAAATGGATCTGCTCCAGGAAGATGGTCTTACTGTTCATGACGGTGCATGCCAAGGAATCCATGGCATCTGCAAGTTTAAGTTAGTAGTAATACTTTAACCTAAAAAGTCAAATTCATCAGGAGGCTGAGGCAGGGGATGCTAACTTCAAGGCCAGCCTGGGCTATGTAGAAAGTTTGGGATCAGCCTAAACTACATAGGGAGATCCTGTCTCAAAAAACCAGAAACCAAACAAAACCCAGTCAAATTCAAAGTTACTCATTAAAAATAGTATTTGAACAAAATGTAAGATAAATTATCAACGTCATAAAGGAACAGTCTCTCCTACCGTTTGTAGTGGAAATGTTTCTGGTAAATGAAATTTCTGGATAGTTTGTAGGTTTGAAGCTAATTGAAATGGTTATTTGTATCTCATGTCATTGCTGTTGCTTCTTATTTTTATCATCTGTTTCAGTGTCAGGAACTTTCTCTCCGCCCTGTGCTCCACCTCTACTCATGTTTCTCAGTTTTATTTCCCTATACCTAGTTGGGAGCTATGTTCAACTGTGAGTTTCATAAAATATGTCACTGATAGGAGAAGACATTTGATTTAGTCATGCTTTAGCTCTATTATATCCCCCAGCTGGCCATGGTGGTGCATGACTATAATCCCAGTATTTGAGAGGCTGAGGCAGTGAGTTCAAGGCCATCTGAACTACATAGCAAGACTCTGTCTCAAAATCAATGTCTTGGGCCAGGGATTTAGCTCAGTGGCATAAGAGCCTGCCTGGCAAATGTGAGGTTATGAATTCAATCCCTGGTACCGAAAACAAAGAAACAAACAAACAATGTTTACCTGAAGGCTCATGTGTTGGGAGCTTGGTCTCCAGTGCAGTAAGTTCAGAGGTAGGGGTTTGGGGAGGTACCAGGGCCACAAAGACTCTGATCGCACAAATGGATTCATCTGTTGATGGCTTCAAACATTGATGGCATTCCTGGGACATGGTGGGCACTCAGGAGACAGATCTACTTAGAGGACTTAGGTCCCTGGGGTGTGCCCCGGGAGGGATTATGTTGTCCCTGGCCCTTCTCTCTTCCCTGGCTGCCATGTGGTGAGCGACTTTCTTCCGCCATGATGTTTCTGCCTCTCCATGGGCCTTAAAGCAGTGGAGTCTGCTGATTGGACAGAAACCCCTGAAACTATGAGCAAAATTAACCTTTCTTCCTCTAAGCTGCTATTCTCAAGTAGTTTGTCACTGTGATAGAAAGCTAGCACAGTTATCAAACCCTTGCTTTATCTTCCTCTAAGAATCTTATTTAGTTACTTAGCCCATGCTGAAGTCTCTTAAATGCCTTAAGTTCTTAACTTTCCATAGATTTCAGGCCTTCCAGTATTTATAATCCCTCTCACTCCACCAGTTTTTTTAGTGTATCGGTCAGTTTTTGTTTATATTTTTATTTAGCATGACTTCATTTGCAAGTCCTCCTTGTGATTTAGACTCTTTTGAAAGAAAAGGGAATAATCTAGAGGTATTAGGAAGTTCTGGGCACCAGAACTGAAGACCCAGATGCTGAAGTGTTTTTAGGTTTTGCCCTATATCTTGGCAAAATCTGTCTGACTCCTTCCCAAGCACTCTTTCCCCAAGAGATGCCAACATAGTGACACTATGTTGACAGTAGTCACTAAATTCTCCAAGGTTACATTCTACCAGTGAGCAGCCTACATGGAAAGAGAGTGACCTTTTTCCAACTGCAAAAAGTCCAAGGCCTGGACTGCCTGGACTCCCTGGGTCACAGGCCTGACCTACCTGGACCCCTGTGATGGAGGGGATGGAGTAAGCTCACTGGCCAGGCTGGGTCACATGTCCATCCCTGGCAGGAAGTGGGTGGGGCCAGCCCACTGATGGGGGACAGGGAGGTGCCCCAGAGGGTAATGGGAGTAGAGATGCTGGACGAGGTGGAGGTACATCTTGTGCCTGGTACCTGCACCACTGCTTGCCATCTCAAGGCTGATCCCCAGCCTTTCATCTCTCTTCTTCCTATTTGTGGCAAAGAATTTAAGGACCATTAGGATAATAGTTCAGCTCCTCTGGTAACCAGCTTCATTTTTAGTCCTTCATGACCAACATCCAGCCTTTACCAAGGTTCTACAACCTATCATATCACTTCAGCCTGTGACATTTTCTTCACCACACTAACTCACCCTTTCCTTTCTGGGCTATTTATCTTCACCTGATGGATCCTGCTCCTTGTTCCAGACTCATTTGGACTCTGCTCACCTCCCTAGGCCCCAGATCTGTTTCACCACTCCTCTCTATAAATTTCATGCCCTACTTCAGCTCCAGCTGCTAAAGGCCACATTCATTCTTTCTCAATTTTTATTTTCCAAAGTAGGATTCTGTTGAGCCTGATTTCTCTTTAGCCAAGTGCCCTGCTGCAGGGTAGCGGTCAGGGTCTAGCTCAGCCACTGTGAATGTGCCCATCTCCTCCACTGGCTGTGGCTGGTGGGAGAAGTGGAGAGACTATCCCTGGGCCAATGTCCCTTCTACAGCGGGCTGTGGACCGAACAAACATGCTGTGTCTAGACCTGCCTGGAAGGTACCTCTAGGGATGTCACAGCTGTTAGGTGATGGAGAAGTTTGCTTTTGAGCAAACAGACTTTATTCCCTCGGGGGCTCGCTGTCTTTTACTGGTCCTAAAGTGTCTGTTGAGGTACTGACAAGCTTTGTGGTCAGCAAAGACCTCTCATTGCCAGTGAATGCTGACTCAGCCTGTGGTCAAATTTCTCCCTTACACAAAAGAAGAAAGCAAGGAACATTTCATCATTTCCCTTTCATTTATGTCCATGATATTTTTCTAGGGATATTTGAGCGTCGATGAAGAATCCACATACAAACAGTCTGACATTGACCATTAGAGCAAACCCAGCAGTGATGTGCTCCAAGTCATGGGACTGAGCCAGGTTCTGCTAGAGCTAAAGAAGAGGGAGGGGTTAAATAAGCCACAGGAGGCAGAATTCCCCCAGAAACTAAACCACAGGAGCCAGAGACTGCAGGAGATTGCAGAAGACCAGAAACCTGGAACATCTGTAATATGGTCTTGGGTCGGGGGTTAGCTCTCGCCTAGCATGTGCAGGCCCTGGATCTCAGCACTGCAAAAATAAATCACTAAATAAAGTCGTAAATATTCCTGAATTCTGGTAGTTCAGGGACCCTGACTTTTCAAACTAGAGTTCTTGAAATACTTTCTTTCCTTCCTTTTCTTTCTTTCTGTTTGTTTTTTTATTTTTTCGAGACAAGGTTTCACTATGCAGTTCAGGCTGGCCTTGGGCGTACTTTGTAGCCCAAGCTGGTCTTGAACTCGTAACAATCCACCTGCCTCAGCCTCCTGAGTGCTGAGATTACAGGTGTGTGTCACCTCGCCCAGCTTTGAAATACTTTCACGTTTAAGAAACATCTGATAAATGAACAAACATTTAACAAATCTAACAAAGTCAGTTATACAAAGAAGTCATGTCATTCAAAATTATTGTAAAAAGCTGAATACTTCTTTCCAGTGACAATCTTCATGTATTTCATATGTTAAAATTATTTTTTTTTGTCTTTTTTGAGACATGGTCTCACTATGCAGTTCAGGCTGGCCTCAAGCTCACTTTGTAGCTCAGCTGGTCTCAAACTTGCAAAGATCTTCCTGCCTCAACCTCTTGAGTACTGGTATTACAGGCACGCACCACTATCCCGTTTATCATATGTTAAAATTCTAACAACTGGTAGAACATTTATTATTCATGAGCAAGAGTATAATTAATTAATTAATTAGTAGAATTCATGATAATAAATACTGTCAGAGTCTTATTGATTACAAATCATCTTTTTTTTTTTTTTTTTTTTTTGTCTTTTTGAGACAGGGTCTCACTATGCAGTTCAGGCTGGCTGTGGGCTCACTTTATACCCCAGGCTGGTCTCAAACTTGCAAACAATTCTCCTGCCTCAGCCTCCCATGTGCTGGGATTACAGGAGTGCACCACCACATCTGGCTTCTTTTTATTATTCTTTCTTCAAATCCATTTTATTTCTAAGAGAAAAAAGGAAAACAAATACTCAAAACATGTCAATCAGGGGCAACAGTGGTATGCATACACTGAGCATTGTTATCCCCAAATCATTCACCCAGAGCGCAAGACGTGTACATTCAATTGTCTGAAAAATACCAGCACAAATCTTTCTCTTAAGTGAACTCAGAGAAATCAGTAGTATATCTATCTTAACTAGGTTGGTTTTTTTTGTTTTTTTTGTTTTTTTTTTTTTGGTATGGGAGATCAAACTCAGAACCTTGTGCTTGCCAGACAGGAGCTTATGCTGCTGAGTTAAATCCCCAGCCTTGGTTTTTTAAAATACATATACATATGTTGGGTTTTTTTCAGCTTTTCACACTAGTGAAACAATACAATGTTCACACATGTGCATCTGATTTATTTCATTTATGAATATGGTCTCAGGTTGCATCCATTTGCCTATAAAATACTGAAGTTTATCTTCTTTATAGCTTAGTACTCCATTGTATAAAATATCACATCTTTTTTGTCCATGCCTCAGTTGATGGGCATTTGTATTATTTCCAAGATCTGGCCATTACAAATTGTGCTGCTATAAACATGGGCGCACACATAACGCTGTGGTATGATGTTTCTACTACTTTTGGGAAGACACCCAAAGGGGAATAGCTGAGTTGCATGGGACTGTAGTCCTACTGTTTTGAGGAATCTCCACATTGATTTTCACAGTAGATGCACCAGCCTACACTCCCACCCACAGTGCTGAAGAGTTCCTTTTTCCCCACAGTCCCTCCAGCATTTGTTATGGGTTGATTTCTTGATAACAGCCATTCTTTCTGGGGTGAAGTGGAGTCTCAGTGTTGACCATCTTTTTTTTTTTTTTTTTTTTTTTTGGATACTGGGGATCAAACTCGTGACCTCATGTTTACCAGGCAAGTGCTTGAGCTGCTGAGCTAAATCCCTGGCTTATGTAATTCTGTTTTCAAACCATCATTCTTGGCCATTAGTACTGAGTTTGCCTCAGTACTAATACATTGCTCAGTTTCCTTCTGTTCTTACCCTAAAGGAGAAATGACATACTGTGGTACAGAGAGAAGTAGAATGGGCCCTGGGATGTCTTTTTACTTTTCCACACAGTGTGTCTCTGCAAATATATATGTCACATTGTGTGGATTATCGACAGACTCTACCTAAGTTGAATGAGTGTGGGAGGGTATCTTTCCCTGAAAAAAAAAAGTATATTATTACTCTGTTTTTACCCATAATGTTTGGTATTATATTTTCAATATTTTGGACATACAATCAAGTTATTTGAAGTTGGATTCTTTTGGATCTTTCTTTTTGAATTTGTTGGAGCTGAGTGTGGTAGCACATGCATGTACTCTCAGAGGCTGAGGCAGGAGAGCCACAAGTTTGAGATGAATAGGTAAGTTAGTGACTTAGCGAAACCCTGTTTTAAAAAAATACATTTTTTTTAAAGACTGAGGATGTAACCTTCTACAAAGCCCTTGGATTCAATCCTCATTACTAAAAATAATTCTTTTCTTGAGAGGGACCAAAGCAACGTTCCATCTAGGGCTAATTATTCCCTATGATTGGCCAAGACCTGAAAGTTGATTTTTTCCAGTCTCCTGTGAATCGTTAGGTTTTCCTGGAGGAAGAGGGCACTGATCTGGCTTCGTGGGTATTTCTCCTCTTGCTGTTTGCATTGGTTCTTCCCCTGATTTGGGGTAGTTTCTTCCCAGCATGCAGAAGCGTGCTCTAAGGGCCCCTGATGGACTCTCCCTGTGCAGATCTCTTTTCCTCTGAGCTGTAAACTTCAGCTGCCTCTGTCTCCCTGGGTTCTCAGCTCTGTCTTCTCAACTTGAGTGCCCTGGGCCCCTCCCAGAGCCCTCCACTCTGTGTGTGACCTGGAAACTCAAGGAAGTGAGCTGAAGGCAGTTTTGGGGTTTATCTTGTTTATTGCTTGTTTCTTAGGATGCTTTCCCTTGTTACCTGAGGTTTAGTGTCTTGCAAGCCATTGTTTTTCATTTTCTGTTTTTTTTCTTTTCATTGTTAAAAGACAACGATCTGGTAGTCCGGAGGGTAAATGTAATCCATGTTCTGGAAATGTAAGTTTCATTTTTATTTTTCTGCTTCGTATAGGTTTCTCAGGACTGCACCTTGATGATCTTCTTTTTATTTTATTAGTATATGTTTATTTATTTATTTATTTTTGGTCTTTTTCCTTTTTATCGGTACCGGGGATCGACACGACTGCCTGCTTGCAAGGCAGGCACTTATGCCGCTGAGCTAAATCCCCAGCCCCTAGTATATGTTTATGATCAATAATAAATACATGGGTTTTTCCAGGTCCCTTGAATGACACTTATTTTTTCCTCTCCCTCCTCCTGCTCCTGCTCCTCTTTTTCCTCCTCTTTTTCTTTTTCTTCTCCTCCTCCTCCTCTTCTTCTTCCCTTTTCATTTGTACCAGGGATCGAATTGTACCTCATGCTTGCCAGGAAGGCCCTGTACTCCTGAGCCGTACCCCTGGCATTTATTCTTGCTTCTAACTTTTCATAGCACTCAGTACCTTCTTTTTTAGTAGATCTTTCTTTGAGGTATATCAATGCATCCCTTTATTTATGTAGTCAGACAGCAAACATTTCTAAGTAACTTGTCCAGAAGTGCTGGGAGCAAATGACATACAGCTGAAGGACTGCTGACTGCACTTCCTGTCTACTGGGGTCAACAGGTAAATCATTAACTATAGTGAAATAATGTCATGTGTGTGCAGGACAGAGGAAGGAATCATCGATTCCACCAAGCATGGAGAGAGGGTGGTTTCAGTGAAGCCTTCATGGAAATTAGCTTTGTGCTCAATATTGAAAGATCAACCATTAACCAACCACACGACATATTTAGAACTCAAGTTCTTTAGTGTGTGGTTGTCAGATCCCTTTCTTCTCCTTCTTTCCTTCCCGATCCCCTTCTTGCCTTCCTTCAATTTAGTGGTTCTCAACGGAAGGAGATTTTGTCCCCTTTGCCCTCTTCTGACCTGAAATATATGCTTGTCAGTGTTGGGATGTGACATTTTTGGTTGTCACAACTCAGGGGCTGCTCCTGGCATCTTGCTGGTAGAGGTCAAGTATGCCGTTAAATGTCCTACAGTGCCCTTCACCCTATAAAGAGTGACCTAATCTCAAATGTCAACAGTGCCACAGTTAAGAAACTTGACTTTTATTCAACAAATATTTACGGAGCACCTGTTATGTACTGAGTGTTGTTCTAGATGTCAGGGAGATATTTCAGGGAGCAATCTGAACGTTACATTTTAGTGAGAAGAGAAAATGAACAATCCAAGGATGAAAAGCACATCAGATTATATGTGTAGTGAGGAAAGTGAATTCATGACCTCGTCCTTGGAAAAAGTGCTGGGAAAGGTTTGCAGTTTTTATGGCTCATGGCCTGGCAAATCACTGCAGGCAAAGTGATGTGGATAGGAAGTGTTGACCCATGTGAGCGTGTTGGAAAGTATCATGACAGTGGAATGACAGGGAATGCAGGGTGCTGGAGCAGAGGTGGGTGTGAGCCTGGGGGACCCACAGGGCATCAGGGTGCCTGGGCAAGAAGGCTGAGACGGGCTCTGGCAGGGACTTCCGTCTGGTGCACTCTGCCACATTCACCCATTGAGACAGTCACATCTGGTTCCACCCCACGTAGTTTAAACGTGGGTAAATGACAGCAGATCCTTTCCCGGCTTGGTGCCATGCTGGGGAATGGCAGGAAGACAGGAGGAGTGACAGCTCCTCTCCTTCTTCTCCTTGTTTTTCAACCTCTTTGGATTAGAGTCCGAAGGTTTTGTGAGGGAGCGGTGTGGTCAAAAGCAGGACAGCACTTACAAGACTGGACAGAGTGCTGGACCGAAGGTAGTCAGAGAATGTAACAGTTACATTATCATTCAAGATCACTATGCTTGGGCAAAATATGCTATTGTGGTTCAGTTCCCAGCCACTTCATATATTCTCTCCTGTCGTCTTCACAATAACGCTGAGTTATCTCCACTTCACTGATAAAGAATGGAGGGAACGTGCGTGTGGACTCGCAAGAGCTGAGTGTGGGAAAACTGGATTGAAACTCGAATCTATTTCAACCTCAAGGCCTTGTCTTCCACCATTACATGATTTTTCTCAGCTATGAATGCTTCATTTTTTTCTATAAAGTCAAAGCACACTGAAACTTCATGTTATACTTTGCCAAGGACAAACCATCCGTTTATGCCATAGATACTATTTTAGGGTTATTACTGAAATGACAAAGTAAGCCGCAAAGGCCAAAACACCAGGAAGTCCATTAATTTCTATAGGACCCTAATAACATGCTGCGGGTAAAGATGAGGTGTGCAGCGTGGCACCTGAGTATTGGTTCATGGAAAAAGCAAAGAGCAGAAGAACCTTTGGTTCATCCCAGAGCCTCATGGAAAGTTCAAGATGAGAAGCTGGAGAAGGAGCTATGGAGGCGGATATGTGCGTTACTGCGACTTGATTGCCTGTGCTCAGGGTGATCAGGGTCTTGGGGTAGTGCAGGGGTTCCGCTAACCTTACTGCTTGCACACTGAATTCAGCAGTGAGAAAAGCAAGGAACATGGTATATGACTTGTAAGAAGCAAGACCTGAAATTGCCTGGTGTCGTGGTCAACACAATGTCTCCAAAGATGTGGCCACCGTCCTCGGTACTGCTATCATCTTGGAACAATTCATTCCATGGATAATTGTTCCAAGGGCAAGTTAAATTGACAAGGCACTGGGAGGACCACGACAGCTCTCAGAATAGAAATGAAGTCATGCTTCCTATCAGCAAAAATGGCAAAGATTTCAAAATTGCCACTGGCATATTTCTCTTACACAACTCAATAGAATCGCAGGAAGGGGCAAAGGTTTAAACACAGTTTGACATTGTAAGCAATAGACACACGCAGCAAAGATATCCTCTAGCTATGGGTGGTGGTGCATTTCACAGTAATCTCAGTGCTCAGGAGACTGAAGCAGAAGGACTGCTGCAGGTACAAGGACAGCCCGATCTACATAGCAAGATCCTGCAACAAAAATCGAAAGCCAAAGGCAAAAACAAGTGTGCACTCCAATTTCATTCCCAATAAACTCTGTGCCTGCCATGTCTTGTGTACAAGTGCCCAGTACAGAGAAGACAGCATGGAAGTTTATACACATTGACACAACACCTTCACAGGACTCTGTGACATTTATGGGTCTCTTCTCTTTTTCCACTGACCCAAACTTCTCCCAGACAACAGAAATGAAAAGTAAAACACTGTACAAATTTGGCTTATCACTCATCAGTATTCATTCATCAAATTTCTCCTCTGGAGAACTAAGAATGAGGGTTATTTTTTTACCTTTTTTCAGTGCTGAGTATAAGTTCTTTTCACGTATGAGGTCTGACATATATTTATGAGCACAGTGTGCTTATAGAAGTATCAAAATAATATAGACAATATTTAGTAGAATTTCTCACTGTATAGTTTGGGAACCGCTGAAGTTTACAAATTTAATGTGTAACATAAAATTGTCTCAATCTTTTTTTGGGGAGGCACCCCAAGAATTGAACTCAGGACCTTGCACTTGCCAGGCAGGCATTATGCCGCTAAGCTATATCCCTGGCCTCAACTGTATTTTTAAAAGTAATGTCTCCTTTTGACTTAAATACTTAAAAACAAAAATAGTCACAAACTTTTTGCTTTACAATGCTTAGATATTCTGTTTGGAAAAAAATATTTTAAAATACTCATTCTTTTTTTTTTAAAGACAGTAAAACCCAACAAAACAGAACAAAGCCAATCAAAACAATGCAGGAAAACTGGTACAGAACTTCAGAGCAGGATACTAGGAAGACAACAATAGCTACCATAAGTATATCTTATATCTTCACAATAGTTGTCCATCCCATCAGAAATAGCAAAATCAAACCAAAAACAAAGGAGAATAAAACCAATCAGAACAGAATATTGAATAAAGCAAAACAATCAGAACAAAGCAAAACAGTGAGAACAATATTGGATTTCAAAGACAAGATAGAAGGAAAACCCCCATATCTGCTATATTGCATACTGTCACCCTCCCAAGAGATGTTCAGACTGCTGGCCGAGGCCTACAAAATCAACCAGATAACGCAAGCATTTAGTTGCTTTATGTACCTTAGTTGCTATCAACTCAGCCTGTCCTCCCAGCCAGCACGTTGCTTAGGGGGGTGGGGGTGGGAGTGGGGGTGGGGGTGAGGGTTTGTATTTGATTCTCAGTCCACTGGCTGGTAGGCTCATGGGAAGCACTGACTCTTCTCTTCCTGGAAGCTGTGCAGTTTACACAGCTTACCAGAAAGCTAGCTAGTTGGTTTCTTGTTGGATCCTCCCAGTCCCAGCATGGCCGGTTCTCAGGAGGCACTGTCTTTTCTCTTCCAAAAAGACAAATTCCTAAAGAATTTCCCAAAACATAATTCATTTTCATGACAAAAGCTAGTAAACATGTTAAAGTCAGTTAATGAATGGGTATAGTCAGTTAATGAGGAAGCAGTACTGTATTTAAATGTAGAGAATGCGGTTCTTAAAACTATTATAATTTTTTTTTTGGTCTTTTTGAGACAAGGTCTCCTTATGAAACTTAGGCTGGATTTGAGCTCACTTTGTACCCCAGGCTGGTCTCGAATTTGCAATGATTCTCCTACCTCAGCCTCCCCAGTGCTGAGATTACAGGTGTGTACCACCATGTCTGGCTTAAAATTTGGGTTTTTTTGGTTTTTTTGAAGATAGAATCTTACTATGTAGCCCAGATTGACCTTGAACTTGCAATCTTTTTGCCCCAGTGTCCTAAGTGCTCAGAACACAGGCGTGCACAACCATTCCCAGCTGTAAAAATTCATTTAAAAGGTTAGACATAGGGAGGATTCAAAACAATAGAACTATCCTATGCCAAGTTTTGAAAGAATTTCTTGGTACTCACATGCACTTTAGAGGGCACCCTAACCTCTGAAGCCCCAACTCTCAAGACACAAAGGCAGAAGTGTCCTGGGAGGGAACAGTCACTGTCAGCAGCACTTTTTTGCTGAGAACTCAAAAACTCTATTTTGATTTAGTTTGGAAGGTGAAATGATTTTAAGGCATTGGATTGCAATGACGTGAAATACTACATGCAAATTTTCAATTCAACTCAATGTGAAAAAAACAAATGGATGCTGGACTGCTCAACAGATTGTCAGGCTCTTCTGGTTAGGATCTGTAAAGTGTGGGGGTAGCACTGCTCTTCCATAGACTGGGCTGCAGCTACCAGGCCAACCACTGCCTAATACACGGTAAGAAGAGGGGCCGGAAAAGAGAGAGAGTGGAAGCTGTTGAGGGCTTCCACAGGCTTCCCTCATGCACACTGTTTACACACACGTAAACCAGAAGAATGTCATGTAGAAGGGCGTTCTTCACCAAGAGCTGCTGGCTGTTTATTCACACGTTGTTTGAACTCCTCGGGAGGAGTCCTTGCAGACCTTCATGGAACAGCGGCCTTCTAGAATTTTGTTCTAAGCAAGGGCTACAGGACGCTGAGAGTGAGTAAAGTCACTTGAAAGCCCAGCTAAGGGCTTTGTAGTACACAGGTATTGAAGGGAAGGGGTTACTACCCTGACAGAATCCCAGTACTTCTCTGCCAGGTGTTTCTCTGCCAGCTACTCAGGAAGCTGAGGCAAGGAGGGTTGCAAGTTCTAGCCCTGCCTGGAGAACTTTAGTGACTTCTGGTCTAGGAAAAAAACCCAAAAATATTAAAAGAGCACTTGGTGCTACCTAGGTTGAACGCCCAGTGCCAAACCATGCAACATATAACACAAGGTTTTCCCAAAGGCATCCACCACAGCCAGACCTTGGGGATACAGAGTTGCGATCTGTGTGTGGCTTTATCCTGGTCCCACAAACTATGCCTCAAATGGAAACAGACCAGCTCACCCTGCTGCCCCGCCCTTGGGCCCACCTCCTCCTGGAGCCCCGCCCACCTGAAACTGCAAGGGTGGGGGCAGAGTGGAAGGGAATTTGGAGCAGGCATCTGGCCTACCCTGTCTCCAGGGCAAGAAACCAGAGCTTTTGGAACCAGAGCCACAGCCAGTAACGAGCCGCACATCTGTCCACTGTCCCCTGTGTGGGAGCATTTTGGCTTTTGATTTTACATCTCCACTGGGTTTTTTTCTCTCTCCTGTATTGAGGATTGAATCCAGTCTTTGCACTGAGCTTTGCACATCCCCAGCCTCTAAAAAAAAAATTTTTTTTTAAATTTTGAGACAGTTTTCATTAAGTCAATAGGTTGCTAAGGCTGGGCTTGAACTTGTCATCCTCCTGTCTCAGCCTCCCAGACTTCTCGGTTTATAGGAACGTACCACTATACTCAGCTCATGGCCTCTATTTTATTAGTAAGTTTTCAACTAAAAGAGGGAGCCTATCACAGCGAACAAGATTTCTAAGTCTGCAAACATGCACACATATGTGTATATGCCTAGTCAGCACTTAAATTTACATATGAACATTCATTTCCTTTTTTACACACAAGGTATGTGCATACTGTGTGTGCATAATTTACAGATGTCACACGAGCATTCGTACTTGTGTACACATCCCCTCATCTGCTGGCGTATTACTCACCCCTTGCCTCGCCCACAGCTTTATTCCCTTGCTGCGCAGATGGACCATGAGTTTTTAACAATGGAGGAGAGCAGCCTAAGGCCGTGCAGAAATGGGCTGGGCTGGGCTGGGCATGTGCACGGGGCGGAGTGCATCCCATCAGGGATTTCCAAAACCGTGAAACACCTTGTGAAGACAGTGTGCAGCTTTGTGAGGTGCAAGGGGAGCATGGGGGGGGGGAATGTGAATCTGGGTATGGACACAGCTATGGGAAGGACTGTAAGATTTTTGTTTGCCAATAACGTAAGTATAAACGCCTAATACTTATAAATGTTTCTCAGTAGCTTTCTGCTTCAGTTAAGCCATATTTTATATACTTTACCAACCATGAGATCAGTATTCAAATGTCACCTCAGATTTTTGTATTTTTGTGAATATTACATAATATCAACTATTCACAAATATATTCATAAATAAAGGAAGAATTACTCTACTACATTCTCCCTGATTATTATTTTTCCTGGTTTTGAATGAGTTACCTCTTTTCCTCTTCCTTTAACATATCATTTTCTTTCAGTTAAGCTAACTGTAGTACCTTTTCCTTTTGTAAAATGCATGCTAGCCTTGGTAATAAATGTATAACCTATAATATAAAGTCATACGTCAGAAAGGGTAATTAAAATTAAAGATGATGTGCATATTTTAATTAGTTTCCAAAAATTATTTTATAAAAATATTAATTTTCACATTAGGAAAATAAAAAACTATAAACCAGCAAAAAAAAAAAAAAAAAACATGCAAAATACCAAGACTTTCTACCTGAGTCAGTAGTCACCACTCTCTACTCATTGAAATGTAAGCTTCTACATCTTCCTCTATGAAACCCATGCGGGATAATTAAGAAAGGAATTTAGAAACAGGACATTGGGCCCCAGACAATACCTTTATGAACAGAAGACAAGTTGTGCAATGTACCCGACCTGGGAGGATACCAAAATTCATGTCTCAAAACTGAGCTAGTGTCATCATCTCTGCTGGTGCCCTGGGCAGGTATGAGGCAATCAGCATGGGAGTCGCATCAGTACTGGATGCCAGATGCCACCACTGAAGCCACCGGTACTGGTGCCTCTGTGAGTCAGTGCAGTGCCAGTGTCACCCCTGCTGGTCCCCGGTATGGTTTCTGCTCCTCTGCCTCAGAGGAAGCATGAAGTGTGTTGGTGATGTGACTTAACCATTTATTCACAAAGAGTCTGAAGCTGGATGCTGGATGCAGGGTCATCTGGTTTCCATGACTCCAAATCAGTGTACTCTGCTTAGTGATGGTTCATTGCTCCTTGACACCTGAGAGCTCTTTTTATTTCCAGTTATTCATATAGCATGAGGAGTCCACGTTGACGAAGCCTCTATCTCGGAATGATTATTGTTTTCCCAAGCTTTTAAATCATGCAATCCCAGCCCAAAGGCTAAGGGACAACTTTGGAAATGGCCCTTATTTTTTTTTAAATTTAAACCTTTTCTTTATTTTCATTACAAAAGCATTGTAGGATAAGGGGACTTCCACTTCTGGGAAAGACATAGAACACTACAGAATAAAGTAAAAACTTTCCTTTTTAAGGGAGTTTTTGAGAAATGATAATTATAAGTTCTCTGTTGGCTAACATTTCAATGTCTTAAAAACTCTTGTTCCATATGCTTTGTTTTTGTTTTTGTTTTAGTCATTTTGGTCAGGAAAGTCAACCTGGTCCAACTTTTCCTATCTTGGCCAGTTTTTTCATTATTTATTTTCTTTTTTCCCCATCATTTATTTTCAAGTGTAGGACAGGTTGACTTTACCTTGTAGTCTTAGTGTTAAAGAATGGCAAAAGGCAGAGACCAATGAGACCACCAGGCTGGTATAAAAGCAACATGCTGTAGAGTTTATTGTGCCTGAGTGGAGGCAGACAAAAGTTCTCCAAATGTCTGGTGCTTCAGTGAGCAAAGTCCTTCGGGGATTTGTATAGCATATATGGATGTTTTCAGAAGTCTTGGAAGCCCCTCATTTAAAATGACCCAGTAGTAGAAGAGAAACCATGCTTTCCCATGAAGCAAACCCTGCCACGCTGATTGGAAAGAACCTCAGGCATAAGAGAAATCATGTCTTCCTGTGAGCCAGCTGGTGCGCCAGTGTGCAGGCTGAAAAACCAGAAGAGCTTTCCCTCTCCCAATCCGTCTGCTGATTTGGAGAACTTCAGGGGAGATTTTAGCAACTGAGGGGAAGGGAATGCCTTGATGCTCATATTGTTTGGTTGACTCTGCAGGCCTGGCGGGTGGTCTGGGCATCTACTTGGAGTGTGGCAGTGTGCACTGTGTCAACTGTGGGGGATTTCCGCCTGTCTTGTTTTTGAAATCCCATGTTTTGTTCCATTTTACTGTTTGGTTTTACCCACATGTCTAGTAACCTGAGCAACTATTTTGAAGATAACCACATGCAGCATTGTTCTCACTGTTTTATTTTGCTCTGATTTATTGTTTTGTTTTATTCAGGGTTATGTTTGATTATTTTTATTCTGTTTTGTTTTGTTTGATTTTGCTATGTCTGATAGTATGGATAACTACTGTGAAGATAGCAAGACATATTATGGTGAGAGGATCCAACAAGAAGCCAACTAGCCAGCCTTTCCAGTAAGCCATGCAAGCTATACAGCCTTCAGAAAGAGAAAAATCAGCACGCCCTGAGAATCGGCTACACTGGGACTGGGAAGATCCAACAAAAAGCCAACTAGCCAGCGTTTCTTGGAAGCAGTGGAAGCCATGTGTGGCTTCCAGGAAGAGTAGCCAGACTGCACTTCCCATGAGCCTACTGGCTCAATGGCTGAGAATCAAAACACCCCTACCTGCCCCTATAAGCAACCAATGGGTTTGGAAGACAGGCTGAGTTGATAGCAACTAAGGTACATAAAGCAACTAAATGCTTATATTGCCGGGTTGATTTTGCAGGCCTGAGGCCAGCGATCTGAGCATCTCTTGGGAGGATAACAATATGCAATATAGCAAATATGGGGGGGATTTCCTTCTATCTTGTCTTCGAAATCCAATATTGTTCTCACTGTTTTGGTTTGTTCTGATTCATTGTTTTGCTTTATTCAATATATACCATTTTGAATGGTTTTATTGTGTTTTGTTTTGGGTTTGATTTTGCTATACCTGATGGAATGGACAGCTATTGTGAAGATAACAAGATATGCTATGGTAGCTATTATTATTTCCCCCATATCCTGATTTGAAGTTCTGTACCAATTTTGCTGAATTGTTTTGATTGGCTTTGTTCTGTTTTGTTTTGTTAGGTTTTACTATCTTTAAAATAAATAAATTTTAAAAAGAGATATATTATGGTAGCCATTGTTGATTTCATATTATTTTGTTTTGAAGTTCTATACCACCTTTACTGCTTTGTTTTGATGGCTTTATCCAGTTTTGTTTGGGGTTTTATTCTCTTTAAAATAAAAAAAAAAATGCAATGACCTGGTATTTGCTTAAGATCTACACACATCCTCCCTTATACTTTGAACTATCCCCAATACTTATAATATTTAATACAAAGTAAAATCTATGCAAATAGTTATTATACTGTATTAAGAGAATAATCAGTCTGCACATGTTCAGAACGGACACAGTTGTTTTGAATTTTTTCAATCTGCATTTAGTTGAATCTGAGGAAACAGAGCTGGCAGACCCAAGCTGCATTCTGGAGGGTTCTGTCTCACACCCTGGGGCTGTACTTAACCTTGTAAGAGGCCAGACAGTTCAGACTGATGAAGTCACCAGAGTGACAGACTATTACTTTATCATTTTTGCTGTAAAATTAGTTTATTAGTGAGAACCAGTGTTACATGAATAACATGGTAGTGACTAAGCGTTTAGTGAGTGTATAAATGTTAGTGTGGGCAGAAATTTGTGAAGACAGGTCAGACAATCCAAGTCCAGAATAAGTTGCTCTTCCAGTAAAGATAGAGTAGAGCTTCGTTCACAGTGATGGAAGAGCTCCGTGGTAGTCTATAAACAAAATTACTGAAACCCTCAAGGAAGTTTTAGCTCTCCCACTCAGTAATATGGCACATGGATGCAAAAGAAAGACAAAGAGAATGTACTGCAGTTCAGGAGTTCTGGGATGATCCGGTGTTCTCTGAGAAACAAAAGGGCTTATGTCCAAAGGCTCGTGGCTTTTACTGATGTCAATCAGGGAAGTAGGTTGGGGTTCCAACAGAGTGTTAGGGGAAAAGAAACTTTACAGGCATTGACTATAATGAGAAACAGCAACTTTTTACCAGGTACAAAGGCTCTCCAATTAGCAATGTAAGGAAGTTTGATGTATGCAAGACTGGCATCTTTACTGGCAGGGAGATATAATTCTTTTTCAGCCCCATGGCTTTAGCTGAGTTGTTATCTCATGTCTTAGACTGAAATCGCTTGCTGGAACCCCCATTCCAGCCATCAGCAGTGGGGAGCAATTCTCACCTGGACTCAATTGTGTTCTTTTAGCCAATTAAGGAAACATCTGGTTCAATATAACCAGCTTTGCATATCTCAGGGAGTAGGGTTGGAGGGGCAAGATCTTCATTTCTCCAGAGTATAGCTTGTCAGTCTCCCACAGAAGTTACTTAACATCCACTGTGATCTTCTTCTACAAAACAGGATGGAAATCTCTAGATCACATTCCCCATACTCTCTTAATGTTTCAACACATCAAAATGCATACAGGTTAGGAAGATGAAGAGAGAGCTGACCCAAACAGCCAGGGAGAAGCATCCAATCCACCAGGCTAGCTGGAAAAGGTGTTAGCATTTGGTCCTGGGCTTCTGGCATTCAGGTGCCAAGAATCAGGTGGTATTGGCAGTGATAAATTGGAGAGAATGCATGCCTTTCCCTGGCTGTATTGTTCCTGGCTTTGTTATGTTTAAGCCCATTGCATATCAGGGATTTAAGATTAACTTAATTCCTGGAAAACCAGATGTTCAGTAGAAGTTGTAGGTGGATTAGCTTTGGTGAGGGAAAATCCAAGTTGCCTGAATTTCTGCTACTATGGCCACCTTGGTCCAGGGTCACTGGGCAATGCAAGCATGCCAGAGGAGGAAGGAGGCACTTGTGCAAAAGGCTAGCTTTTCTCCTGCTTACTGAGTGCTTCATCCATGGCCTTTTGATGGGCACCACAAAAAACTAAATGGATACATAATGATACGGCCCTGTCTAGCTCCCCCTCAAACATCCCTGTCACCAGTCCGGTGTTCATTCTGGTCCTTCCAAGTCTCTGACTGCTGAGCTAAACCCTCAGTTCCTGACCATGAAGTGGTCATATCTGTACCACAGGTGACTTTGCTTCTCAGATGTAGTGGTCAACAAAATAGGTTTTAGTTTGTTTTTTTGTTGCTATAACTAAATACTAGAGACTGAGAAAATTATAAAGAATAACGTTTTATTCAGCTCATAGTTCAAAGCCTGGGAGCTTCATCTGGTGAGGTCTTTCTTGCTGAGGTGAATCCTCTTGGCATGGACTTGGAAGAGCTGCGAGGTGGCATAGGGCATTGTGTGTGAGAAAGAATGTAGTAGCCCAGGTCTCTCTTACACAGCCACAGTGCCATTGGATTAGGACTCCATCCCTGTGAGCCCATTTAACCTTAACTGCCTCCCCAGTTCACCTCTAAGTATCAGATTGAATTTTCAACCTTTTAAAAACCTCCCAGTGGTATTAGCTTTGGTACAAATATTCAAACCATAAAAGAGAAACATGTGAAATCCTGCCTTCTGGAATATTCTCTTCTCTGCTAATCCTCAGAGCCACCCTTGAGTTGGGCAGAAATGTTGCCATTGTCTACTTGTGGCTGGTGCTCTCCCCCTGTGGGGATCGTTTGCTCAGTCAGCTGGACTTGGAGAATTTTCCTGAGGTGCAGCCTGAGGAAGAAGCAGCAGAGTGACAAAGTGGATGCACCATGCAATTTGCTGTGTCTTTAATTTCTACTCAGGCCCAATCTTATACTGTATAGAAAACTTCCACTGGATCGCAAGAAGGAGTCCAGTTTGGTAAACAAACATGTATACTTTAAAGCCTGGTAGTCAGGGTTCTCACCAAGCTCTGCCATACACTGAGTATATGACCATGGGTAAATTGCTTACCCTTGTCTTGTCTGCTGCAGTCTTTTCATCTGAAATAAGGACTAGCTCAATACCTGGAGCACTATCTCCCAGAAATGTGGTGAGGCATAGAGGATGTGTTACAGTGCTGAGAACAGAGCCTGGTGTGTGTGCACACTCTAAATGTTAGCTGACATATGGCTTGGTGGATCAGATAACCCCATCTATGATGGATATCTGTCACATGGTTACCTGCTTCTCATGGTCAGGCTGCTGTATTTGCAAATGTCCAGCAGGAAGCTAAGCTCTGTTTCGCAAAAAGAAAATAGTTAAAAGTTAGAGTTTGTGGCTCAGCTGCAAAACGCTGAAGGCCTGTGGTATGCTCCACCTTTCTGGATGCTAAAGCACCATTCAGCAGCTGTGTCTGTGCTGGTGCTGGGCATACACTGCCCTCACTGCTTGCAGGGCAAGCTTCCTGGGCCAGCTAGGAAGGCACCTCTGGCTTCATGCTATGCTTGAAGCTGGCAGCTCCTCAGGTCACTAAAGAAATGAGCTGAAACAGCAAGTCTAAATCTGGCCTTCTTATCACTTCTCAGCCTTTTGGCTAAGGTCAAATGTAAATCTGGCTTCCAGAATCCAGAGAGAAGTGCCATTATATAGTACTTCCCACGCCCAGATACAAACTGAGTGTGTAAATGATAAGTTGTTAAATACTCAGGGAGTGATAGGTTTTTGAGTTATTGCTTCTGTTATACACATCATTTATTTAGTTATAAGTACAAATTAAGTTTTAATAATGGTTGTATTGCCAGGCGTGGTGGCACATGCCTGTAATCCCAGCACTTAGGAAGCTGAAGCAGGAGGATCACTGCAAATTTGAGGCCAGCCTGGGCTACAAAGTGAGTTCAAGGCCAGCCTAAACTGCATAATGAGACTCTATCTCAAAAGTTTTTTAAAAAATGTTGTATTTATCAACTCACTAAAGCTCAGTGAACTGGATAATTTGTCAATACACTGGAGATGGCATAAGCTATCTCCAGCACATTATAAGGTTCAAGGCCAGTGAAAGATGTTGGGGGTGAAGAGAACAGGTTTTCTCACTTCCCAGCAAGTATTTCCACAAGTATCACGAGTCTTCATGGAAGATGGGAAATGCTCACCCCGTGGTATGTCAGAAGAATTTCTCGGTGAGGAAAACTGTATTAGTTTAGGTTCTGCTGAAAAGCAAACAGTATGATGGGATTTGGTGTTCATGAGCTGAGTTAGGGGAAGGGATAGGAAAAGGCAGGGAGACTGAGATTGTGATGCAAACCTGTCCTCTGCGGGAGGAAGCAGGATGGGTTTGTGGAGAATCCGGACCACCGTACAGTTCAAATGCAGTTTCCATCTGCTCCCTGGGGAGTCCTCAGGCTGAGGCTTCTCACAGAAGTCACCTCACATCTTGTCAAGACAGGGCTGTGTTGGCGCTTCTGCTGGGTCTGTGACCCTTTTCTGGGCTGACAGACCTGACAGCGATACTTTAGAAGCCTAAGTGTTTGGGGCACACAAAGCCACCTACACCTTCCTGCTTGCCCTTCTCTCAGCAGTCAGGGCATCACTCTTTTTTGGTTCCAGGAATCGAACTCATGACCTCGCACTTACCAGCTAAATGCTTGTGCCGCTGAGCTAAATCTCCAGCCCTGAGGGCATCACTCTTTCCTGGTCAATGTTGTATCTTATAAGAGATCTGAAAAAGCTGTGAGCTCAAGTGAAATTTTGCTTTATTTTATTTTTACCCTTGGTGCTCGGGATTGGACCCAGAGCTCACACATGCTAAACACACATCTACCACCGAGCTCTGAAACCTAAACTTATAGCCAGTCAGGGAGAGAGAGTGGCATCTAAAATGGAAAGAGGAGTCCTGGGGACAACCCTCAGCCTGTGAAATCTGAGTTAGAGGACATGCAGCTGGTGTTTGGTGTAGAACTGATGTGTGTGTGTAATTCTCACACATTTGATCACAGAAGTCTTTGGTATTAATCATAGTGTAAGAGCAGGAAATTTTTTTTATCACCTGGGGAAAGTAGGAATGCATTCAGTGAGCTGGATGAGGTTGCCAAGGTTTTCATATAAAATACTGAGGTGCCACTCAGTTTCTCTCTGATGCTTATAGTAAAATGCGGAAAAGAACAAGCAAGGAAGCGAAGGTGACAGAATAAGCGTACTGAGCACTCACACCTAGTCTGCCTCTGCACTCAAAACTGGTCTACGTTCTACCATTATGGATTCCAGGTTGATGCTATCAAGGGGTAAAGTTTGGGGGAGATTTTGTAAGCCAATTTTGTATCTGAGAGGAATGTAAATAATTCATGGCTAGCAGCAGTCTTGTGGGCTGAGAGGATAACAAAGAAGTCAAACTTTGCCCTCCTGTGAGTGAGCAGGCATGTCGGCTGGGAGACAGAAGAGCACCACTCTGTTATGTTACTACCTAAGCCCCCCTAACTATCGCGCCGAAGCTGGTGGCCCATCACAAATTGTGTTAATTACATTAGATTGTCTTAGATTGTACATTCTTCACAAAAATAGCTTCGTTTGTATCATAGCAATACCTGTAACTTGGCCTTACTGTATATGTGTGTTTTCCTTTTCCCTCTGAGTAAAGGATTGATATGTTAATCAATGCTCTCCTCTGTAAAGAATTGTAAAATCTTACCTAATTGATATGTTAACCATTGTTGCCCTCTACAAATAACAGTTGTGTTGCTAAAGTAAGGTAACTAAGGTTGTTAATTGCTGTTAGACTTCTTTATTCTTTGCTAAGAAAAACAAGATTTCTTATCTAAACTTGCTAGTATGCAGGGAGACTTGCAATTGCCGTTTCTGCTTTGTAGTGCGTCACACCCCCATCCCCCTCCTTACATTGTGTGACCAGCAGCTGTTTGTGGATTTACAAGATGAAAAGACCTGACTTTTAGCTGTGAGGTGCGCAGTCTCCAAATTGGCTCCTGGAGGCTGTGTCACCAGGCCTGAAAATAAAGCCTTTGCTTCCCAAATTTTAATTTCTTGCTTCCTTGAATTTCATACCGGGGTCCGAGTTATCACACACTCCTCCCACCAAGCAACCAACTGATGGGGGCGGGAACACAGCATGAGATGATAGTGATTAAAGTGAAAGAACAACTTCTTGCTTGTATTGTTTGATTGACTTTGCACGTCTAAAGCTGGTAGTCTGAGCATCTACTTAAAGGATAACAATATGCAACATAGCAAATATGCGGGATTTCTTTTTGTCTTGTTTCTGAAACTCAATATTGTTCTTGGCCATTCACGAACTGGGGGTAGAGAGAAGGCCACACCAGGAAGCAAGCTCAGTCTGGGAACCAGTACTATGCATGGGCTGCCACTGGACTGGAACAGACTCCAGCCCCTTCCAGTTGGCAAACAAGAAGTACCAACCACTCCTCCATAAGTGACTGGCTTCTCCAAGAAACACAGGCTGTGACGGTAGCTATGGAGGTGAAATGCAATTGGATGCCTGTGGTGCTTTGCTGTTTCACTAACACTGCAGGTCTAGGGCCAGTGGTCTGATCATAGGTTCAGAGGACAGTGGTACACAGTGTGACATCTAGGGGGATCTGTTTCTGAGAGCTGTAGCCATTGTTGATTCCCTATGGTCTTGTTTTGGAAGTCCTATATCCTTTCCATTGTTTTGTTGGGTTGGCTTTTTTGTTTGTTTGTTTGTTTGTTATGTTTGTTTGACTACGTCAAATCCAATGGCAGGAACAGCTATTTCAAAGATGGTAAGAAACATTATGGTAGCAATTTTGGATTTACCATTGGCTTATTTTGAAGTCCTTTATTGTATTCATTGTTTTGTTTTATTATTTCTATTCTATTCTGTTCTGTTCAATTTTTACTACATTCCAAGTTATCTGCAATTATTTTGAAGACATCAAGAAGCATTATGGTAACTATTGTTGATTTCAAACCAAGTTTTGTATCTTTTGATTTGTTTTGATTGTTTTTTTTCTTTCTTTTTTTTTTTCTTCTAAAGAGAATAAAGCAAAAAAGAACAGAACAAAGCAAATCACAACAGAATAATGCAAGCAACACAGCACTTCACAAGACAACTGGACATCAATAGTGGCTATCATAATGTCTCTTTTCTTCAAAATAGTTGCACATCTCTTCATGCACATTAACATCAAACATAACAATATAATATAAAACCACTCAAAAGAATGAAAGTGTTACAGGACTTCAAAACCAAAAAACAGGAAATGAACATATAATATCTCATTTTCCTCAAAACATTTGTCTATACCATCACACGAAATAAAATCAAATAAACCACAATAGGATAGAACCAATCAAAACAAAAGAATAAAAGCATGGTAGGACTTCAAAACAAGATGATAGTAAATCAGCAATGGCTACTATAATGTCTTGTTTTCTTCAAAATAGCTATTCATATCATCACACATAATAAAATCAAACAAGGCAAGGGATTTAGCTCAGTGGCATAAGCACCTGTGTGGCACACTAGGATATGAGTTCCATCCCTGGTACCAAAATAAAATAAAACAGAATAAAACCAATCAAACAAATGAATGAAAGCATTATAAGACTTCAAAGCAATATAATAGGAAACGATGATTACCATAAAATATCCCATTATATTCAAAACAGCTGCCCTATCATCTGACATAAAATCTAACAAAACAAGACAGAGCAAAGCCAAACCTAACAAAATTGTGCAATGCAAGAGTTCAAGATGAGACAATAAGAAATTGACAGTAGTTTACACCTTTTCTCCCAGGTATTTCCTTCCCTTTGCTCTTACATTAACTATTTTGCTTTTGGATCCCATTAGCTCCTTCTGTTTCTTATGCTAGGGTTCATACATATGAGTTTGAACTATTTCAGCCACGGACATAATTTCCAGTTGCATCCATTTACCTACAGGAGCCTTGAGATTATTCTAATGTATAGCTGGGCAGCTTTCCACTGCATGAAAATACTGTATCTTTCTTATCCATTCTGCAGTTGATGGGCAAGTTACTCTTGCTTTTTTTTTTGGTCTCCTGTCACATGAAACAATTGTTTTCTCTCCTTTGATTTTGTCTATGAATTTCCTTTCCAGTTAGATGTGTTTCTTGTATATAGTGTATCAATAGTTCTTGCTTCTTGATCCACTCTCTCTGTATTTCTTTTTATTGCTGACCTGAGGCCATCTACATTAATGGTCACCATCAGCATACATTGGTTTGTCCTTGGACTGCTGTCCTCCTGCTGTTAGCCCTCCACTTTTCCCCTTCATTCAGTTGCCTGTCTTGTTTGGTGATCCTCCTCTGCTGCTGTTCTTGGAACCATGGTCATCTTTATCAGTCTCTACAATATTCTTCAGCACTCTCTGTAGGGTTGGTTTGGTAGTCATGAATTTCTTCAGTTATTCTTTTATCATGGAAGTATCTTATTTTTCCATCAATTTTGAAAGATAGTTTTGCAGAGTAGATCAATCTGGGTTGGAAGTTGTTTTCTTTCAGGGTTTGAGACACTTCACTCCAAACTCTTCTTGACTTGATGGTTTGTGTTGATAAGTCTGCTGTGATTCTGATTAACTTTCCTTTATAGGTAGGTGATCTGTCTCTTTTCTCTAACTTTTAATATTCTGTTCTTGTGCTGAATTTCTGGGATCTTGATTATTATATGTTTGGGTATAGATTTATATTTAATAATGGCAAGTTGGAGTCCTATATGCCTCACTTATCTGCACGCCAGATCCATTTCCCATGTTTGGGAAGTTTTCTTCTGTTACTTCTGTGAATATCCTTTTAATTTCATTTGTGTTGACCCCTGCTTCTTCACCTACACCTATCACTCTAAAGTTATGCTTCTTTGCATCATCTTGCAGCCATTGGGTTGTGGTTTCCTGATTCCATGTTATTTTTAAGAGATCTTTCCTTTCCTGATCACTAGCTGCAATCTTGTCTTCAAGATATGAAAGTCTATCTTCAGTCTCTTTCAAGTGGTTTTGCCAGCTTTTGATTGAATTTTTAATTTCTTGCATCTCTCTTTGAATCTGTTTCACGCATTGTAATTCCTTTCTACATTCATTCAAGATTTCTCTCATTTTCCTATGCTCCTCTTTATTGTCTCTGTCTTCTTTAGACCTGCTGGACAATTCTTTCAGTATGTTTGTGACTTCTTCTTTTACCTGAGACATTATTTCTGATTTGACTGCTTTTACAATCTCATGAAGTTGTTTCCTTACTTCAATTGCTGTCCTCTCAGAGACTTCAGGTGTGTGACTTGTGTTTTCTTCCATGACTGTACCTCCCAGACTTATTCTGTGTGGGCTAGAGGTCTGAGTTTGCCTTTTCCTCCTTCATCTTGACGTTCTCAAGGGTTCCTCCCAACAAACTGGTTTTGGGGCCCCAGGTACTTCTGTTGGCTTCCCCTAGGCAGTGTATGGGGATGAGACAGGCACCTGGGTTCCTCTAATTCCAGATTTACAGGGAAATAGCAGGGCATGGAATGGGCTTCTCTAGACCTGTGCAGCTATACTGTGACTTCGTTGATGATCAAGGTGCATGAAGGTGTATCTGCTTCTCTCTGCCTGCGTGTCTATACTGGGACTCCCACATGGGTGGCAGACACATAGAGGTCTGTTTGTCTGATTGTGCTAGTAAGTGATGGCTGCCTGAGGGAGCCAAGGGCCTCCAATGGTGGCCTGCGGATGCACAGGGCTTACCTGGCTGTATGTTCCTCACCCTGCTGACTACCTGCAGGCAGGAGCCTTCTGGTGGCAGCTCCCTGAGGGTGAAGGCAGATCTCCGGTTCTCTCTGCCCAGGCTGGCCGCCTGCAGGGCGTGGCCTTTTGGTAGCCACATACAGCAGGCAGAGGTGGATCTCTGTCTCCCTCGACCTGCACTGAGCACATGGATGAAGGGGCCTTCTGGTGGCAGTGCTTGGCAGGCAAAGGCCCTGTTTTAATTGGTTTTATTCTGTCTTATCCTCTTTAAAATAAAACTATTATTTTCACTGTTTTGTTTCTTGTTCCATTTTATTATTTTGTTTTATTCCCTTTAAAATAAAAAAATAAATAACTTGTGGCTAAATGATGGGTGTGTTTTCTTCTTAAAATACATTCACAAATTCTTTTTTTTTTTGTCTTTTTGAGACAGGATCTCACTATGCAGTTCAGGCTGATCTTGAACTCACTTTGTAGCCCAGACTAACCTTGAACTCGAATAATCCTCTTGTCTCAGCCCCTCAGCTGGGATTAGAGGTGTGTGTCACCATGCCTGGCATTCACATATTTTTTGATTCATTGTTCCTCAAAAAGTGGATCTTGCTGGGGATATATCTCAGTAGCACAAGCACCTGATGGCAAGTACAAGGTCCTGAGTTCAATTCTTGGTACTAAGAAAAAACCAGCAGATCTTAATTCTCCTCTTAAAACAGCAGAAGCGGTGAAGTGTGGGTTCCGATATGAGGTCCTAAGAGGCTTTTCATGGTGTCCCTGCCTCAATGCATTTTCTCAGCATAGCGGTGCTGGTAATGCAGACAAGATTGTTCTTACTACTTTATGTAGTGCCCACCACACTTTGGCCTGTGAATAGTTAAAATTTCCAGGTGTTGAAACTCTGTATCAGGAGTGAACACACATTCATACAATTGCTTGTTCTGTTTCTGGTTTTATTTCTTTAGTTTGCTTGAGACAGGATTTCACTATGTAGTTGAGGCTGACCTTGAACTCACTGTGTAGCCCAGGCTGGCCTCCAACTTGCAGCAATCCTCCTGTCTCAGCCTCCTGAATGCTGGGATTACAGGCATGAAGCAACTGTACCTGCCCTGTTTTGGTTTTCTTAAGGCTTTGGATATATAAAACTAAAGTGCCCTGATTTTGTATCTTTCCTTCCTTCTTTTTTTTGGCAACAGGGATCAAACTCATGACCTTGTGCTTGCCAGGCAGGCACTTATGCCACTGAGCTAAATCTCCAGCCCCAATTGTTCCCTGTTTCACAGATTAAATAAAGAGTTCCTTTTCCTTAACCTCTTTGCCAACATCGAGTTTCATCTTTTTTAAAAAATGCTATCTGTTTGATAAGTAAAAATTAGTATCTTGTCTTCATTTGTAATTTTTTAATTACTGGTGAGCCTGAACACTTAACACAGGATTTTGGTCTCCTCTATTTCCTTGTGACTTGGCACATTTTGTTGGGCACCCCAGGGTCTGCCTTCCACATGAGGGGAGCTGGCAGGACTGCACATGCAAGTGAGGCTGGGGTAAAGACCCTGCCCAGCAGGAGCTTAGGGTGTGAAATTTTCCTTTTAGAAATTCATTTTTTGGGTTCATCTTCCCTCTAGGTTTACCTCTGAATATCATACAAACTCACCCTAACATACTGAGAGATTTTGCTTTTGTTTTGACAAAACTTAGGAGCTAACAAAGTATATTAGCAGTGCCATGTTTGGGTGGGTATAGCAGTTAAAGTTTACCATTGAAAAGGAAGAAGACAAGGAACAGGAGGTAGATGACACCCCAAACTGTCCTCACTGGGGTTTGCTTAGGTCTGTCCTGTGTCATTTACCTCATTTTCTCCAAAGAAGATAACAGTCAACTTGAAAGAAGGACAGAGGGAGGGAGGGAGAAAAAAGGAATAAAGGAAGGTGTCTTGGTCATTTCCTTGTCACTGTGACATAATTCCCAACACTCACAGCTTGAAGCAGAACGATTCACGTTTTCAGTTTGTGGTTAGCCTGCTCCAGGGCAGGAACAGCATGGCAGAGGGCCACGCTGGCGGAGGAAAAGGTGCTCACCCCATGGAAGCCAGGAAGCAGAGCAAGAAGAGGGGAGCTGGGGACAAGAATATGTCCTTCCAGGGTATGTGGCAGGTGCTCCACCTCCAGCCAGGCCCACCTCCAGAGAGCAAGGCAGCTACAGATTTACCCATGGACTGATCCACTGGTGATGGAGCACCCCATGGTTCAATCACCTTTTATACATGTGAGAATCTGGAGGAACACTTTAGATTTAAATGATAGGGAGAAAAGAAGGAAAGGAGGGGAGGGAGAGAAGAAGAGTGAGAGGGAGAAAAAGAAGGGTGTGGAGAAGGGGGGATATCTGGGCATGTATTTGCTATAATTGTGGTAATACATTCTTAGCACTCTACCCTTCCTGATGTTCATTTATTCAATCAAGACATCTTGAGCCCCTCCTAGGTGGGACCCCAAGCACTCTACAGGACACTCTCTTATGGTACCACTACGTTTCCTTAGTTGTTTTCCCTCCATATGTGGCTGGGTGGCCTGTGGGCTGTACCTGTTGAAAAATGATTACTGAGTCACAGGATAGATGTATATTTGACTATATAAAATCCTTTCAAACTGTACTTGTTTGTTTTCCCAAAAAGAGTGCCACAAATTCTTTCTAATATTTGCCTCTCTGATGGATGCAAAATGGTACAACATCACTGTTTTAATTGCATTTATTTGACTACCAGTGATTTGGATCATGCTGTATCTGTTCATTTCATTCAGCTAACATTCCTGTGAGTATCAGTGCCCAGGCACCAGGAAAAGATCACCTGGTCCATTTTTATTTGTATCTCATGTTGATTTCTTTGTATATCTGGAGGTTAATCCATTGTCAGTCTTAGATAAAACAAACATCTCCCTGAAGTCTGAATTTATCCAGTAGCTTTGTTTATGGTATACTTCATTGGATGCCATAATATCAAAAAAGCATTATTTTGATGTCAGAATTTTTTAAATTCAATTTAATTTTTTTTTCTTTCTGTAAGGCAATGTCACAGTGATGGTTCTCTGACTTTGTTTTACCAGCTTTGTAGTTTTACCCTTTAAATTTAGGACTTTATTGAACCAATAAAGCAACCAGAATTCAGGTCATAACTCAAGACTTTGGTCATAAATTCAGACTAAAGTTCCAATCATAACCCAATCTATCAATTTTTACAGTAAAAAGCACTAGCCCAGATTTGTCTTTTCCTCCACACAAAGAGCCAGTTTTTCCAACACAGATTCTCTTTTGCTAAAGGTTTTGTCATTTAGAATGGTGGCTTGGCTTAGCTTAGTATCTATTCTGGAACTAAGATGAGTCAGTTTTGCAAACAGTTGCAGTCAGAAAATGTCTCGATGAAACCTGAAGCCGGGTGGCTCCAACGTGACTGGTTTGCAGAGAGGTTTTGCTTATGGCTAATGCCGAATGAAGAGGCCCAGGAGCAAAGCTTTGACAGCAGCGGACAGGTGCTGGGTGACACACAGATCTCTCTAAGGAGGCAGGGCTTGCAGAGAGAGATGACTCACAAAGCAAGAATGTGTCTAAAATCCCTTGTAAATGTTGGGATAGTTCCAAAAGGGTGACATTGGAGTGTCTTACGCCTCAATTTGTGCCTTCACCTTTTTTTTGTACCTGGGATGGAACCTACACACTTGCACTTGCCAGGCAGGCACTTATGCTGCTGAGCTATCCCCAGCTCTCACTTCTAAAATGTACATCCTAAAATTTGGTTTAACAGCCATCAGGATTGAAAATAGCTCAAGTGTCAGAGCATGGGTGCTGGGGTCAGAATACTGGGTTCAAATCCTAGTTTGATCACTCATCAACTGAGTGACCTTGGGGAGATGATTCCCTGGGGAGTTATTGCATGTGGTAATCCCTATACAGCACTGCAGATGCTGGCAGATAATAGTATTAGCTAAACAAAACCAATAAGAACAGATCTATTTGATGATAGAATTGGCATTTCCAGGAATATGAAAAATAAACAAGCTTTAGCCCTCAGAAAGCTCATAGTCTAAAGCAGGGTGAGACAAGCTACAAAAATACTTATACTTCAAGGGAAGACCTCACCTAGTAGACCTTGACTTAGGAACTGATTTACTCTGGAGAGCTGGTTGTGACTCAAGTTGTCAAGTGAAAACTCAGGCTCCTCCACACAGCTTTCAAAGTCTCTCCTTCTATAGGCTGATCTCAGTGTCCTCAGAGAAACATTGGCCCAGGATTTCTCAATGAACCTCATACAGAAAAGGATGCTGTAATGTTCCTTCCAGAACTCTTTAAAGGTTAAATCTGTGTCTAAGTCCATTTGGAGCCCCAAGCAACCAGAATTCAGGTCATAACTCAAGACTTTGGTTATAAATTCAGACTAAAGTTCCAATCATAACCCAAATTGTTTGTCAGATGTGTCATAACTCAAGAGTCCATTGTATTTTTCTCTAAGAAAGTTACAGTGTGAGTTCAGAGTTCAAAAAGTGACCAATCAATTTGAGGATTGGGGATGCCACTAGGGCTGATGAGTTCAGGAACTCACTTCGAAGAAGGAAGTGGTGTTAGGACATGTGTTGAGCAACCAAGAAGATCTCAGCAGAATTCCAACATAGCCACAGGGCAGATAAATGATAGAGAAAGACCAGGAGGAGCCGGTTAGGGCAGTGTTGAGATTTTTGAAGGTTGAGATGGGGTTGAATTTCACCTGAGCAGCAAGGAAATTACTGCATACTCTCAAAACTTTACTTCTGGTCACTATAAGATGGTGGTGGAGGACACCAAGCAATTCCCTAACTCTCCATGGAAACTAGGTTCTTACCCTACAACTGAATCCAATTTTCCGTATTCAACTTATGTCAGATCCCACAACTTAAAGGGCTCACCTCCTGGGGCTGGAAATTTAGCTCAGAGGCATAAGCGCCTGCTTTGCAAGTGTATGGTCCTGAATTCAATCCCTGGTACCAATAAAAAAGAAAAAGACAAAAAAAAAAAAAAAAAAAAAAAAAAAGAAAGAAAAGAAAAAAGAGGCTCAATTCTTCAAGACCCACTCCCTTCAAAAGCCAGTCCGGACTCCAGGCCTCCTCTGCCTGTGAGAGGATCCTACCACATCTGGATCTGATGATTGCTAGAGTGGTTCACAGAATTTGGGTAACACTTATGTTTCCGGTTTTATTTTAAAGGACACATGCTACAGTTTAGACACCTTCATCCCAAACGCCACCTTAATTGGTTGAGGAGCAAATCTATTGGACGAAAGGAGATTGCCTAGGTTGAGTTAAAATACACATACAGAAGTCCTCCCGTCTTCCCTGCCCGTCATCCCTAACCCTAACCCTAACCGAGGGCTCCCAACAGCAGCAGCTGTTTCAGCAAGCGACGCAGAGGAATTTGTCCCGCCAGAGGGAGCCTCGCCAGCAAGTACTCGGAGGCGAAAACTCGCCAGCTGTGGCCGTCAGCAGCTGGCAGCGCCGCTTTGCTAAGGGACAAATGTGTCTCATAGTTCACAGGGTTGCAGTTGTTTGGTGAGAATTCTATGAAATACGAATATAAAACATTTGACTCCTGAACGTTAATAAAAGGTTTCTGTTTTTATGAACATGCTTATCTACAGGAACTCCGTCCCTGGACAGCACCTGGCTCGCCAGAGGGCGCGCATTTCGCAGGACCCTGAATGTGGGTGAGAAGAGTGGCGTTTATACAGCCCAGGTCCTCAGGGCGCCCTTTCATCTCGCAGGCCGAGGGGCTGCGGCGTGAGGCCGGTCGCAGTTTCCTCCGGAGTCCCTCCCCCTTCGCCGGCCGGAGCCCGGGCCGCGGCCGCGCCCGAGAGGCGGTGCGAGAGGCGGGTCCGGGGCGGGACCCCAGAAGGAAGCCGGGTCCCGCACCCGGGCTGCCGCGGCCGGCCGGAGAGCGGGGAGCGGAGGCGCGGGAAGAGGAGCGGGGCCTCCGCCGGCCGGGCGATACCCTGGTCCTGACCCGACCGGGGCGGCGGCGCGCGGGGTGGGTGTGTCCGCGCCATGGGCGCCGTCTGGTCCGCCCTGCTGGTCGGCGGGGGGCTGGCGGGGGCGCTGCTCGTGTGGCTGCTGCGGGGCGGCCCCGGCGACGCGGGCAAGGACGCCTCTCCCCGGGAGGCCGCGGACGCTAGAGGCTCAGGTACGTCCCCAGCCCGGTGCGACCCCAGCTGCCCGGCGCCTTGACTTTGGCGCAAGAGGCGAAAGAGGGCCGGCTGGCCGTATCTGGTGCGGACCTCGGCTGGGGTCTGCCCGTGTCCGCCCTCTGCGTGTGCCCGGGACCTGCACTCCGCGCAGTCGTGCGTCAGGGCCTCCGCGAACCAGGACTTCAGTCCCGGGCGTCCCGCAACTTAAAAAAAAAAATTTTTTTTTTTCTTTTTTGGTAGGACTGGGGGTTCGAACTCAGGCCTCACGCTTGCTAAGGTAGCGCTTGACCCTGCTGAGCTACAGGCCACCCTAACATCCCTCTTCCGCCCATGACCCCACCCTCGGGCCCCACACCCCGCGCCAGAGTGGGCCTCTGAACGCGGAGCTGCGAGCGCCTCCTGCTCCCTCCTGCGGCCTTCGGGCGGGCAGAGTTCAGTTCGGACTCCACTCCGGGGTTATGCACTAGGCAGTGATTCAGAGCTGTAGGCCCTCTGCAGCAACAGCTCAGGGTGGGCTGATCCCCAGGAAGAGACTCACTGGGGCCCCTGAGCTGAGGCGGTTTCACCCTGGACGTTTCTGAGGCCTTGATGGCCGGTCAGAGAACGCCCTGGCTCGGATCTTGTGTTTCCCGCACCCCGCGCCGCCATGGCAAGTTGCCTGGGCCTGGACGGCAGCCTGACAGCGCAAATAGCATCTGTGGACTTTATTTTTAGTGGTGTGTTAATGATTTGTAGCCACATGAAACGCTGCCCTGTGCCTTTCCTGCGATTGGTGTGGGATGAATCAGAAGTTCATTGATCTTTTCTGAAGGCATGTTTTAGGTTCAAGAATTGGGAGTAATATTTGATAACCTCTCACTTTCAACTCTGACCATTAAAAAGAGGCAAAATGAAACAAAATTTGCCCTTTTCTCATAGCTCACGTCAATGATTGTCTGGCCTTGGAGATTCCCGCCTACCAGGGACCTGCCAGGACTGTCAGTGAGGTTGATAAGAGAGAAATAAAGTCTCTATAGGACTTGAATTTATTTACAAAAAAAAGTATGAATGGGGAGGGATGGGAAATCCTTTTGCTTTTTCAGAGGGGGTCCTGATGCAGGAGGGGTTGGTGGCAAGGAGCCTCTGTGTACCCCACCTATTGCCTGTCACTTCCCCTGCTGTTCCCTGTGAAAGCTCTGCTGAACTGGGAGACAGGGCTGAGGTCGAGGGGTGGGGGTAGGGGTATAGGGTTCTTTTCGAGTGTAGGGAGCCATACAACCCTTAAACCCTGCGGCTGGACTTGTTTTGTTTCTATGCTGAGGACTGAGCCCTAGGCCTCAGACTGAGTGTGCATGCTGCTGCTGCTGAGCTACAGCCCCGTGCTGGACAGCAGTTTTGGGTGAGAGGACTCAAGCACCTCCACTTGGCTGCCTACTAGCATTTCCGGGTTGTACCAGACCCAGGGCAGGCTTACACTTCTGCCTTTACAACTTGTCACTGCTTCACACAGTACATGATGCTGCCGGATGTGTCTTTCATTGTTAGATATACAGTACATGCATATTCTCAGCACAGTGCAGGGAATATAGGTAATTAAATATTTATTTCAATGGAGAGGCCCTTGTGGACTGCAGATAGTCATAAAGGTTAATGGTAACCTTTTCTCAGCTTAATTTCCTTTTTTTGTGAACTAATGTAACATTTTTTTCTTTTATTTCTTAGAGCATCTTCAAGAAAGCAATGGACATTTGATTTCTGAGACCAAAGTGAATGAAGCTTCAGAAAATGAAAGCCTTGAGTCTCATGTGGGAGAAAAGAAATTCCAAAAAGGACAAGAGACCCCTGCTAAAGCAGCCACATGTTTTGCAGATAAGCTGCCATTTAATAGCCCACCCGTGGACAGAGCTAAGAAAGGGAACCAGACACAGCTGGATACTCAGGACCCAGCTGGCCAGGAGGACTGGGAAATGGTGTCTAGGCACTCATCTTGGGGAGATGTGGGTTTGGGTGGCAACCTGGAGGTTTCTGGGGTAAACCTAAGCCCGGAAATGCATGACAACAGGAGCAGCCTTGTGGCAGCAAGAGACTGGGAAGTGGACGGGAAAAGAAAAAGTGCAGCCCAAGTGTCTTCAGAGTCTAAGCAAGTTAGCGTCAGGTTCCAGGTTCACTACCTCACGAGCACAGACGTGCAGTTCATTGCAGTAACTGGAGACCACGAGCGTCTTGGCAGGTGGGACACTTACATCCCACTCCTCCATCACAAGGACGGGCTGTGGTCTCATTCTGTCTTGCTGCCGGCAGATACGGTGGTGGAGTGGAAGTTTGTGCTGGTGGAGAATGGGGGAGTTGCCCGCTGGGAAGAATGCAGCAATAGACGCCTGGTGACCGGCCACGAGGACAAGGTGGTTCACGGGTGGTGGGGGATGCACTGACGCAGTCTACCGAGTGCTGGGCAGGCTGCAGCAGAAAGTGGAGGAGGGTCAGGCTGTGGAGCACACTGAATAATTTAAAATAAAGACAGAGTGACTTTAGCCATTAGCTGCTGCAAATTCACAAGTGGCTTTTGTGTAATGTGCAGAGATATCTGTGTAGAAGTGCTTCCAGTGGACACAGATGTCTTCCCCTGTGGCACTGGCTGATCCACTTGTGCTCATGCATCATTTCTTCAGGGGTTAGGTCTCCAGAGTGATTTGACTGAACTTCAGGTGTGGACTCTGGCCAAGGAGCACAAAAACCAGCCAGCCACACAAGTTCAACCTGGAGCCTGTAGGGGCTCCTTTGGCTGAGGGAGTAACGCAAGCCTCATGAGAAACAGCTAAGGACTGTTTTGAAGCTGATGAAATAACTCTGGGCATGGTGATACACACCGTCACCCCAGCTACTCTGTAGGCTGACGTGTCAGGATCTTGATCCAGGCTAGTCCAGATAGTGTAGTAAGAACAGACCCAACCCCCATTTCTCCGGTACTCCCTTAAAAAAAAAAAAGGAAAAAACAGCCTTACAAAATACTCTTTCCTACATGCATTTCCATAAGGAATTGTATGGATGAAACCACACTGGGTCACAGGGTATAGCTAAAGCTCTAAGACTCCCCAGTGGTTTTTGTCTGGTTTTACCCATCAGATGTGGGTCGAAGGAAGTATGTTCTTGTCTTACTGATCTAATGCTGGTGTAGCAACAGGAGCCTAATCAGAGCTCATCATCAAGGGAGCCGGTTATGGTGACAGCCCAGGAACAAAGGGGACGCGAATGGGGGTAGAGTGTGGGCTGAGTGAGGTGGCCTGAAAGTCATACAAGGGACAGGTCCAGCTGGCTCCCAGAGCGATGCACCCATCATCACTCCAGAGCCCCTTGAGCATGTGCCTGCTCTCTGCCCACCTCTCCCAGCAGGTCACCACACAGGGACACAGGTCCTATAGAAGCTGTTTCCTTCTGTCACTGTCTTCCCTCTCCTTTCATACCTGTAGCCTCATGGGTGACAAATTTGTAAAGACAGTGATATGGAAGTGTACCATTGCTCTGAGAAGAAAGAAACACTTAGCTTTATGTAAATAAATAATAAAACCTGAATTTTAATATCTTTATGCAATGTCTGAATTGCCTAATTTTTTTTTTTTTTTTTGGTCTCTTTGAAACAGGTCCTTACTATGCATTTTAGGCTGGCCTCTGACTCACTTTGTAGCCTAGGCTGACCTCAAATATGTAGCAATCCTGCCTCAGCCTCCTGAGTACTGGATTACAGGTGTGTACCACCATGCCCAGCAGAACTAATTTTTAACATCATAGGAGTTTAGATCTAAAATAAAACAGTGATACTTTCTCCCACTAAACGACAGGCACAAAGGAAAAGCAAATATCAGGTTACAGATGAAGACTATGAAGAGTATATTCCTCCTTCATTTGGGGAAGATGTTTCTATTTCTTTTAAAACTACTTTTTACCTGTAATCTAGCACTTTGCAAGCTGAGGCAGGAGGCTGAGCTACATGGCAGATTCTAGAGCAACTGCAACTACATAGCAAGACTGTCTCAAAAAGTAAAAACCAAAATACCTTTGCTTGGTGGGAAATTCAGCATGCCTGTCCTTGAAAATGTATCTTACCTGCTGAAATAGCCTTTAGTAAGCATAGTCTCTACTGACAGAACAATATATAATCTGGGAAAGATGGTCTTTGCTAAAAAGAACAAACCCAGCCACAAACAGCATTAGAAAATGCTTCACAGAACTATGCTTACAGTACTCATCTATAAAATTTAGCATTCCTATGAGAGAATAAAGATGAAACAATTTAAATAACAATCTCCTTAGGATTCTATTCATTATTTACCTGATGTAAAAATTAATCCATCACTAAAGATTTACTTACGAGATACAGACTATTAAAACTTACACTTGAAAAAGTCATCATTTAAAGTTTGGTATGCCTTGAATACTTGCAGTCCTGAGCAGCACAGGATTCTCCTGGGTGCACACGCAGTCCCAGGCTGCCTCCTGTCAGACCACATGCCAGTTTTGCTCTTTTGCCAGGGAGCACAGCCTGGCGTAGGGCTGGGTCCTGCATCACAGTCATCCCCATGCTCTGTTCCGCTATTGTTGCTGCCCTCCCTAAAGACCCCCTAGCCTCACCCGATCTGCTCACAACTGGTGATCAGGAAACGTGAGAAAACCCTCAAGTCCCTATCAGTGCTCTGGACCTCAAAGTGTGCCCAACACTCTGTCCCCACTATTCTGATGGTGACAGCCTGTCAGAGGCCACAGCTGGGCACAAGGTGGGTCTGGAGCCAGAGCTTCCAGTCAAGCAGCAACTCCTGTGTTCCTCAGGGACTGTCTTGTGCTAGGGAGCAGAAGGGTGTGTGCTCTGGAAGGCAGCTCCCTGCTGCGTTGTACCTGATGTTCTGCCACAACTGAAACATTTCTTTGATTTTCTTGTCTCATGTATCTGGTTCAGGTACAAAATTTCCTAATTTATTACAATGTAAGACAGACTGAGTTAATTCAGTGTAGAACTTATCTATGTGCTTGCTAAAGAGAACCAAAAATATTTCCTTCCTTTAGCTACTAATATGCAAAAAGAGAAACTTCTAAGAGTTTTGACCAAGGCCCTATAACTTTTGTTATCTGATTACCTTCTCTGATATTGCTAGAATAAACACTGAGTTCAGGTCACAGAAAGAAGCCCTGTCTGTAGGCTGGGATTTGTCCTTTTGTTGGGGCATTATAGCACGTCATTTTATGTGAAAGGAACTTTTACCTGGGATTTTATTTGTTAAGCTGGGGAAAATAAAAACAATTAATATACTGGAATTAGCACCAATTAATACTTATACTGTATGGATACTTTTAAATCCTACTAGTACTGTTCAAAGTCTTAGCAGGAGAGCATTAAGGATAGTTTATTTCAAAATTCTCAAAACAGAGTTTACGGGACAGAGTACCTTTTATTAAATTTTCACATAAAAAGAAAAAAGTACACAGGGCACTAATTATAAGTAACATCACAATGGATGGGGCATCATCCTTCTGAAAAGACAGGCGAGTCAGGTGTCATTTTAGTAGCATTTTTTCCTGGTCCTTCACTTTCTGTATCCGCTTTTCTTGATTTCTGATCATGGAAGACATTGCTGAAAATGTTGATGAAATAAAAGTTAGAATAGCAAAATCTATTTATCTTACGTTTTAAATTCTATTATGTACATAGTAAGTGATCTGCTTACTACCATACAACAAATGAATTTAAATCTCAAGAAGTTCTTAAACATTACAATGTGGCATTTGTTTTAAAAGACTGGTATTAGGGGACATATATAAGGGTAAACACCTACTTTTTCAGTTTCAAATATTCAGGATAAGATCAGATGAACATAATACAAAAGAATACACAATTTAAAGACTTCAGGAGGGTACAAAGAGAAATAAACATCAGTCTTCATCTCTACTCCCGTCTGCTAGAGTCAGAGTTCATTCTGTAAATAGGCCGAGGAGTATCTGCACACAATGTGCACACACACACACACACACACACACACACACACACACACACAATTTAAGGTAACTCCATTTTGTATCGCTATATTCGTAAAATGTACACGTGCTTGTTTTGTTATTCTTTAGAAAGACAACACAAAGGGGCATGCACCAGTCCACTTGCTATAAATTTTTGTGTGACAGAGATTCCTGAGTCACAAGATCTGTTGTGCCCAGACACTATGACACCTAAAAAATTAGCCAATCAAATGGACTGTAAGACTATGCTCCCAGTATGGGAGTGGGAGGTGATACCAGCATCAGGGAATAAAATGCAGCACCTATCTTGTGTGCTCTGGCTCGCTTTGTGTCCCATAGCCACACACTCTTCTGCAGAAGTAAAGCTGTGCCAGAAATCTTTTCAAAAGTCTAGTTTCTTTTGTTTTCTTTGTGACATTGGGAAATTTATGTCCACACGGACAAGTTTTCTTCTTTACACAAATACAGTTATGTGTAAGCTAGCTTTTTTCATTTAACCAGATATCAACATCTCTTATGTTCTTATGTTTTGTTTTGGTCGTGCATAGATACACCAAAATATTGGTAAATAAAATTTTTTAAAGGTTGATTTCTTATTTTTCTCTATAAATAATGCTATGGTAAGTACTATTTTTTTTTTTTTGGCTTTTTGAGACAGAATATTGCTATACAGTTCAGGCTGGTCTTGAACTCATTCTGTAACCTAGGCTGGCCTTGAGCTCACAGAAATCCTTTTGTCTCAGCCTCCTGCGTGCTAGAATTACAGGCATTTGCCACCATGCCCGGCCAGTGAATACTTTTTATATAGACTTCTGTGTGTTTTACTATCATTTCTTATAAAATAAATTGCTAAGATTAGAATTTGAGACCCAAAGAGTCCATGTACTTTGGTACAGAAAGTTCTGCTGCTTCTGGCGCCTGTGATGAAGTCCAGGTTCTTCACATGCTGCGTGAACACTTCATCACTGCAATACACCCCAAGACCTGTACTTTACATTTTGATAAATTATTCTGAAATTTTTTCCAAAAAAAATTTGTCCAGAATTTCCAAGAAACTTCCCACCCATGCACCAAATCCAATATAAAAGTACTTAATACATTTTAGGCAAATATAACATGTCTTCTGTTTAGATTATTAGAAGATGGTACAGGTCAGGCAACTCAGAAATATAAGTCAAAGTGTGAATTAAAAATAGGGCCAATGAAATAATACATCTTCCTTAAGGAGTAAAAACTATCTCACAATAAACTAAAGATGAAATGTTTTTTCTTAATGTTTACATACATAGGGAGCTGGTGTTACCAAAAAGCATTTGGAATTTTCTGAATAAAAGCACAGCACTGTATGACCTTGGAACATTAAGAAAATGTGAGTTTTGGAGTCAGAAAGTCCAGGAATCAGATCCCAGCTCAACTACTCCCTGTGTGACACAAAACTTTTTGACATTGCTCTTCTCTTCCATCTCCTCATTTTCCTATGAAAATAACAGCAACACCCATCTCCCAGGGTCACTGAGGACCACAGGGAGAAACCACAGGGCCCCAGGAAGTGCTCAGTAAATGCTTGCAGCAACTCTCATTAGCAACAAGACCAAATTTACTTTATAAATATTCTTATAAAAGTGTTTGTTGGGCTGGGGATTTAGCTCAGTGGCATAAGCACCTGCCTTGCAAGCAGGCAGTCGTGAGTTCGATCCCCGATACCGATTAAAAAAAGAAAAGAAAAGAAAAGAAAAGTGTTTCTTTCCATTTACCTAGCAACTCACATTATCTAGGGATGGAAAGGTAGAATAACATATGTACTCTAATATGGGTCTCTCTGACAAAGACTCCCAGATTCAAGACATTATGTCAGAAAAGGAGGAAATACAATAGCTCTCCCATATCCACAGTGCTTAGACCTTGAGCCAGAGGCCTGCCCATCACTGTGATTCTATGCGCTTCCGTTTCAGCGGCTTTAGTAGTTTTAGATGTGATTTTTTTGTGTGATTCACTAGGTGTTATAGTCTCCTCTGCCTTTATTGTTCATTTACATTACATGTCAACTAAATAACAGTTGTTTTGTTTCATTTTGTTTTGCTTTTGGTATCAGGATCAAACTCAGGATCTTGTGCTTTCCAGGAGGCCCCTGTGCCATTGAGCTGTATCTCCAGTCCAGTTATTTTGTTTTTGGACCATGGATTGTAATTCTACCTTGGCGACTATCATACAAATGCTTGTCTAGAGGCAACAGGAATAACAAAGTGTGTGTGTGTGTGTGTGTGTGTGTGTGTGTGTGTGTGAAAGTTCCACATGAAAAGGTACTCAGCCCTAGATGAGGGCTGTTAACAGTACAGCAGGATGACCTGCCCAGAGTTCCACACATTAGGGCTCGAATCCTCATGTTTTGAGTAAGGTTTCTGAATTGCTAATTCAATACCTTTTGAATGGGACAACAGACCAGAGGCTTATACTGAAGGGAAAGGAAGTATTATAAACAACAAGCCCTCTCCAAAAATGCACATTGTACCTTGGTTTTTCAGCTGCAAATCTTCTACCAGGGTTTGCAAGCTTTCCAGTCTGTTCTGAAGTTTCCTGCATGTTTTCCCTGTTGTTTCTAGTGGCGGAGACTGTGGATCTATTAGAAAATTGCTTAGATGTGATATTAAAAGTCTATTTGATATCTAAATACAGATTAAAGAACTTTAAACTTTTAACACTTTTAAAATGAAGAAAAGGTCTCTTGTCTAAACATTGTATCACTGGCCTATCTGATTTTTGTTTCAAAACAATCCAATTCACTATTATTTAGCTACAGAGGAATAAATGGGCTGGGGGAGAAGAATACTTCCAGTGTGATGCCACTCAGCAGTGGTCAGTGGTCAGAGCAAACCTGAAGACTTCTGCAAGCCTAGGGTGTGTGGAAGCCGGACCTAACTCAGACATTGGCACCACTTTGGAGTGTGTGGCATCTATGCCAGGTGCTGCCACCTGAATGAGCATGGTCCTGTTGACAGAAGAGTGCTGTATGATGCCTCAGGGAACCTACAACAAACATGGCTGTAGGAATTGAGGAGGATCTAGGCATGAAAATATTTGCCAATAAGTAAGAAAAATTTTGCCAATCTGTAAAAGTACTTAATTTGATGAGTCAAAGATTTCAATTCTTGTTTTTTTCCTTTTGTGGTGCTGGAGATTGAATATGTAGGGTGTTGAACATGCTAGGTGAGATATATCTCCAATACTCAAAGATTTTAATTTGATAACCCTGAATAACTATATAATGTCGACAAAAACATTTTGCTGGCTCATTTTCCTATCAAATACATCTTTCATTACAGATATTAATATTAAAGGCAATTATATAGACACTTTTAATTCAAGAGAAGGCACAATTTTGTAGATTTTTCACATGAGTGATATGAAATATATGTTTGATGGAGAGCAACATGCCATGTTCTCATGTAACACAAACGTTATACCAAGGAGACAAGCAGCATGGTCTACTGCAGCAGTGACCATTGCCTCATGAGATAAGTAATTTGATACTTTTATTGTTTCTCAGCCTTTTGGCTAAGATCAAGTGAAATGATTTTTACTTTAAAATTTTAAGTTATATATAAATGAATAGCTTCGAGACATGAGAAGGAAAAACAATGCAAAAAGTTAAAAACCTACTAAAAATGTGATTAAGTTCTGATTTACATTTTTTAGGATCTAGAAATGTGCACAGCATAGAATTTCAAAAGACTAAATACCAACTTGACAGCAATATGATAACTCACCTGGTTTCTCCTCATCAATGGGATGAAGCCACAGGGCACTGCTGTGACTTGGTCATGGTCATACATGAGAGAGACATTTTAAGTTAACATACTTACATTTAACATTCATGTATTTATCAGGCACTTCGTGGAAATCAAATAATTCTTTTACTCATCTTATCAAATAACACATGAACTTAGGATTTTAAAAAAGAAGCTAAGTACAAAGGTTCATGCCAATAATTCCAGCACTGAGGGAAGCTGAGGTAACCGGCTCCCAAGCTCAAGGCCAGCAATGCACAACTTAGCAAGACCCTTGTCAAAATAAAAATAAAAAGGGGAAGGATCCTGGGAAGATGGCCAAACAGTAAGCAGCAGAGTAAACAGCTTCTCTGGGAGGAAACAGTCCAGATGCTGGAATATAGCATTCTGGAGAAGACAAGAAGGAAGGAAGTGAATCCCTTGACCCAGGAAGAACCTAGAGTGAAAATTGAAGTCCACAGAAAGAATAAAAAAAAAAAAAAAAAGAAAAGAAAAAATTTAAACAGAAGAAGGTGGTAGCTGGCGGCACTTTCATCTGGAGCTGGAACCATTGTGAGAGAAGCACTGCTGGAACCTGGAGACACATGCTCACAGTGAAGCTGGTGGCTGGCAAGCCCGAAGGCCTCTCCAGGGAGACATGGTGGCAGAGGGGAGCAGCAGACCAGAGAACTGCATTGGCTGGTGGTGAGTGTGGGGGATTCAGTCCTCCCCCGGGAGTGGGTAATTGGCCAGGCACCATTTTGAAGTTGGAAAGAATAAGCCTGGAGCCAGAACTGCAGCTGGATTAATTCAGTCCCTCCTAGCTTGGAGCAGACTGGTGGAAACTGCTTGGACTGAGTTCTGCCCCTGTGCACAATCCAACGGCCGCTGCCGAGGTTTCCTTAAAGCTATCCCAAATCAGCTCCACCCACCCTACACATTACTAACTTGGTGAGGGCTCCCTGCAGTTAACCAGCTAGGGAGGCACCAGCCTGCTCTGTACCTGCTCGCACTCCACCAGCCACCAACAGCCCTGCAACAACATACCCAGTGGTCACCATCAGATATCCCTAGCCAGCACAGGCTAGAAAAATCAAAGTCTCACTTCAGAGAGATTATAGCCAACACAGGAAGTGCCAGGGACCCCACTACCCACTTGTACAGATGAAACCAGGAACATGACAAGAGAAAGAAGCAAAAGGCGGCCTCTGGCCTCCAACCCAAGCAGTACTGGTCCAGGAGATATAAACGTGGAAGAGATCAGGAGTCACACAGCTGCAGTTTCTGAAGCAACAGCAACTGAAATAAAGAAACAACTTCAAGAAGCTATTAAAGAACTTAAAACAGAAATATAGTCTCAGGTAAAAGAAGAAATGAGAAACATAATAAAAGAATTGCTAAGCACCTCTAAAGAAGGCACAGATGGAAGGATAGAGGACCACAGAAAAATGAGGGAAACCTTCAATGAAGAATATAAAAAAGATTTAGAATACATGAAACAGATTCAAACAGATTACCAGGAAATTAAAAACTCCATTGAAAGCTGGCAAAACTGCTTGAAAGAAACTAAAGATAAACTATCAAACCTTGAAGACAGGTTTGCAACTTGCGATCACAAAAGGAAAGATTTCTTAAAAATAACAAGGAACCAGGAAGTAACAATACAAATGCTAGAAGATGCCAAGAGGAACTATAACTTAAGAATAAAAAATGTTGAGTGAAGAAGCAGGAGTAAACACAAATGAAATACAAAAGTTATTTATAGAAATAATTAAAGAAAACTTCCCAAGCATAGGAAAAGGAAATGATATTCAGATTAAGTAAGACATACAGAACTCTAGCCAGCTATAACCAAAATAGATCTACACCCAGACATATAATAATCAAGATCCCAGAAATTGAATACAAGAACAGAATATTAAAAGCTGTCAGAGAAAAGAAACAGATCACGTCTAAAGGAAAACCCATCAGAATCACGGCAGACTTCTCGACACAAACCATCAAATCAAGAAGACGCTAGAGTGAAGTATTCCAGGTCCTGAAAGAAAATAACCTCCAACCCAGATTGATGCACCCTAAAAAACTATCTTTCAAAATTAATGGAGAAACAAGATGCTTCCGTGACAAAGAGGAACTGGGGGAGTTCATGACCACTAAACTAACCCAACAAAAAATACTGAAGGACATTCTTGAGAGAGAAAAAAGACCATGGCTTCAGGAACAGTGGCAGAGGAGGCTCACTGAACTGTCTAGTGGAATAAAGGGGAAAAGTAGACAAACAAAGGCAGAAAAATAGCATGGAAGAGATGAGGCAGAGAAGATTAGCTATAATCACTAATAACGACGGCCTTGATTCACCAATAAAAAGAAAGACAGGCAAAGTGGATCAGGAGATAGGGTCCATCAATTTGCTCTATATAAGAAATACATTTACCCTGAAAGGGGGTTTTTAGACTGAAAGTCAAAGATAAGAAAACAATGCTCTATGTGACAGGGAACCAGGAAAAAGTAGGGGTAGCTTTCCCATCAGCTGCAGATTGGTTAGAAAGCTATAACACTTTTATGCAACAGAAAACTACTCAGCTATAAAGAAAGAAAACCTTGAGGCTCTTGTAGGTAAATGGATACAACTTGAGATCATGCTCAGGGGTAAAAGGGTTCAGAGTCATATAGGTGAATACTGTGTTGCCTCCCTAGTATGAAAGCTAAAGGAATTAGTGGTATCCAAAATGTACAATGCACCCTGTGAAAGTGAAAGGGAAGAACTTGTCTAAAAATGGAAGGCAGTGGCCATTGTTAATCTGTTATTATGATTTGAAACACACATTGTTTTCATTGTTCTGTTTAGTTTGGTTATATTCTGTTCTAGTTTGTCTACTTGTATTAGATTTGATGGCATGGACAGCTATTGCAAAGATAGCAGGATATATTATGGTAACCATTTTTGATTTCCTTTAGCTTGATTTGAAGTCCTGTATTGCTTTCACTGTTTTGTTTTAACTGATTTTATTCTATTCTGTTATGTTTGATAGTATCAAGTCTGTAGGGAGGTACAGGCAACTATTTTGAAGACAGTAAGATTCACTACGATACCCATTCTGCTTTGACTATTACCTCCTTTTGAAGTCCTATAAGGTCGCCAATGTTTTGTTTTTATTGGTTTTGTTCTGTATTGTTTTGTTCAATTTTATTATGCCTAATGATATGGGAAATTCTCTTGAAGATAACAAGAGGCATTATGGTAGCCATTATTGATCTCCGTGTATTTTGTTTTTAAGTCATGTACCATGTTCATCTTTTTGTTTTGATTGACTCTATTTTGTCTCATTTGGTTTTATTCTCTTCATAGCTCAGCATTAGAGTAGCTCTAGGTTCCATCCCCAGTGCCTTCCTCAAAAAATTAAAAATGAGAAATTTGACAACATTGTATCATAAACATTAGTACCTAGACATGCAGAGACTGAAGGAGAGTGTGCTTTAAAGAATATAGGTAAGTATCTCAATGTGATCCTTCTTTATAGCTGAATAATACTCCATTGTATAGAAATACCACAACTTTTTTATCCATTCCTCAGTTGATGGACACTTGGGTTGTTTCCAAGATCTGGAAATTACAAATTGTGCTGCTATAAACATAAGTGCACATAAAAAGTTGTGGTATTTCTATACAATGGAGTATTATTCAGCTATAAAGAAGGATCACATTGAGATATTTATCAATAAATGGGCGCAGCTTGAGACCATACTCATAAGTGAAATAAATCAATCTCGCATGTGTGAATACTGAATAGTTTCCCTAATGTAAGTAATGATTCAAATATCAATCTCGCATGTGTGAATACCGAATAGTTTCCCTAATGTAAGTAATGATTCAAATATATAAAAATATGTGGTAATCATGATTCCCCATTATGTGGCCTTGAAGCCTTATAAAGTTTTCACTTATTAATTGGAAAGGCTTTATACTGGGCTTCTTGATATGGAAATATTTGAAGCTATAGTATATAAAGTTTTATTCAAATATTCCAAGGAAAAAGACAGACACTATGGTAACTACTATTAAGTCGGGTTATTTGGTGGTGAAGCACTAGGTTGCTGAAACAGTCATGCTTTGACCTGTATTGTTATATTGTTATGTCCTGTTTTATCTCAATCTCTCCCTTATTCTTTAAAAAAATTATTTAGTTATTTCTTATGTTTGTTTTAATTAAGGGGAAAAATTTAAAAAATTAGCAGGATATATAATAGTAACTTTTTTTGATTTCCTATTAACTTGTTTTGAAGTCCTGTAATACTCCCACGATCTTGTTTTGACTGATTAGACTCTGTTCCATTCTGTATGATAGTATCAAGTTTGAGTGTATAGGCAACTACTTTGAAGGCAATAAGATTCACTAAGATGCCCATTCTGGTTTGACTATTGTTTCCTTTGGAAGTCCTGTAATGTTTACAATGCCTAAGTTTTATTGGTCTTGTTCTCTACTGTTTTGTTCAACTTTATAATATCTAATGAGATAGACAATTCTTTTTAAGGAAACAAGAGACATCGTTGATAACCATTGTTGATAACCTTGTACTCAGTTTTACATCATGTGCTATGTCTATCCTTGGTTTTGACTAACAGCTTTGTATTGCCATATTTGACTTTATTCTCCTCCTCCAAGAAAGTAATAAGAACTAAGGAGCAATAAAACCCAAAATGTGTAAATTTTGTTGTAAAAAAGAGAGGGAAAAAAAAAAGAGCTCTAAAGGATACAACAGCAAGTGTGTTTAGGGGTGTTAAATAACTGACCATATTAATGTTTTTTGTTGGATCATTGAACACAACTGTTTGCAGTCTCACTGTTTGAATGTCCACTTTGTATTCTTTGATACTGTGATTTGAGCAACTATTTCTAAGATGATAATATGTAATCTATTAACTGGTGATTTCTTACGGTTTTTTTTTTTTGTAGTTCTGTATTACGTGTACCCTTACACCGCTTTGTTTTGTTTTGTGTTTTTCTCTTTTTCCTTTTAAATAAAATTTTTAAAAAAAGAATATAGGTAAGACAGAAAAGTCAGTCATGGTACATAAAAGACCTATAATCCTATTTAATAGAGGGGAAAATGTTCCTTATTCATTGCAGAGAAAAATAGAACCTTTACATCTAATTCCTACATTTTACATATGTGTACATAGAGCTATTTTATTTAAACAAGACTGTGTAAGTTAGCTGGCATGCTATTAGAGAATAGCATGCACAAGTTTATTGACCGTGAGCACTGAAAAGACTTTACAAATCAGAAGAATAAGGAATCGATCAGTCCCATCAGCAGTATCAGGCAGAATCTTACCTTTAACAGAATCAGGTGAGGGGACAGTTTTGGTGGATCTGTACTGTGGTGTGGAATCCACTGACTCTTCAGCTGAACTTGTGAGCAGCGAATGTACTGGAGACTTTTTAGGGGAAGCAAATGATCGAGAAGCTGAATTTTTCACAGGTGGGCTTGCTACAATTTTGTAAAAACAAGCGTAAAAGTCAGAATTCATTAAAAATAATATACTGCATCTCTGAAGAAGTAAAACTTTCACAATAATGTAGTTAATTCCCTCAGTAAGCCCGTAATTTTAGAAATTGCATTTTTTAGCTGGATGTGGTGGCTCACACCTGTAATCCCAGCACTCGGGAGGCTGAGGCAGCAGAACCATTGCAAGTTCAAGACTAGCCTGGGCTACAAAGTGAGCTCAAGGCCTGCCTGAACTGCACAGGGAGACCGTATCTCAGAAAGACAAAAAAAAAAAAAAAAAGAAAAAAAAAGAAATTGCACTTTTAATGTTAGATTTCTATTTTTTTTCCAGTTTTTCACAGAAATTCCTATCTTGTCTTTTTTTTTCCTACTAAAAAACTGCAGTGGCCTGAATGTTTTTTTGTTTTGTTTTGTTTTATTTTTGAGACATAGTCTCACTATGAAGTTCAGGCTGGCCTTGGACTCACTTTGTAGCAAACTTGCAATGATCTTCCTGCTTCAGCCTCCTGAGTGCTGGGATTACAGGAGTGTGCAACCATGCCCACATGTTTTGTTTTGAGACAGGGTCTCCCTACACAGTTCAGGCTGGTCTTGAACTCATTATATAACCTAAGCAGGCCTCGAATTGACTGTGATTCTTCTGCCTCAGCCTCCCTAGTGCACTACCATGTCCAGCTCTACTTACATTATTATTCCCCAGATTTATAACTATATTTTTGTTGAATAACTATTATTTTTGGCTTCATTCTTTTCCAATTATTTTGTTCTGTTCTGTAAGAAAATGAATTATGTGTCGGTTTTTCATTGCCTACTAAAACTAACACATCTTGTAATTGTTTTCTGTCCTGGTTTGAACAATTTCCTTTGTGTAAATTTCTCTATGGCTAGGATCTCAGTCATGTCTATTGTTTTATCTTTTCCTTTCCTTTCCTTCCTTCCACTTTTTTTTTTTTTTTTTTTTTTTTTTTGGTAGTGGTGGAGGGAAGCAGCCAGGCAGCTCAGAAAGAGTTCAAGAATGGACAACACAGATAGATGAAAAGAGCAGAGGCAGGAAACAAGCCCAGAGTTAATGGGACTCATGGGCTAGGTCAGGACTGGGCTTCATGTTCATGAAAACAGGAGCACAGGAGGGGTCTAAGCAGGCTTCATTTCTTTGTTTACATTGGAAACTCACCTGTAGAAGGGTATGTGAAGCAGTTGGATGGATCTTCCAGGGCAACATGTAACGTGACCGGCTCCCTAGAAACATAAGAATGGTAACGTGAGCCTTCTGGTTCACACACAGCCTGAGAGCTGTAGACAGAAGCCAGGCACCTGGCACATGTGAGGGGCTGAAATGACACCCCTGGGCTGGCAAACATGACCCTAACCACACAAGTCCTGAATACCCACAAGGGAGATACAGAGTTGCTCTATCTTTTTGTATTCAGTGTCCATGAACACTTTTCAGGATGAAAGGAATAATATATAATCTTGGCTAGAAAATCCATTTTTGTGTAATAATAGCTATACACCCAAATCTCTTTTTTCATGGATTCTAAGAATAATAATCTTAATGACTTATTTAAAAACAAAGAAACGAAAGACAATAACAACAACACGACCAGGTGTGGTAGCTCATGACTGTAATTCCAGCACTTGGGAGACTAAAGCAGGAAGATTGCCATGAGTTAAACCAGCCTGGGCCATTTGATTAATAGTTTGATTAATAATTTGATTAATAATCAAGCTCAAGGCTAGCCTGGTAGTGAGACCCTGCCTCAAAAGTAAAACAAAACGAAACAAAACAACAAAATTCTCTTAGCCTTAGCAGTTATATTTATAAAACTTTAAAGTTTAATCAAATCAATAAGTTAAAATAAACCACATAGGTTTCTGTAGGTTGGGTATCAGAGACTATTATAAGAGTTTTCAAGGTAGCTAGCTGTCTTTCAGGGGGTTCTGTGAGATTAAAGTTACTGTCACTGTAATACAAGATTTATGTGTGTGTGCATCTGTGTCTATTACAGGTGATTGAACCCAGGGCCCTCAAACTGAGCTATTTCCCTGGCTCTTTTTAAAATATTTTTACTATTTTGAGAAAGGATCTGGCTACGCTGTTAAGTTACCCAAGCTGGGCTTGAACTTGCCCCTGGGAAAGGTTAAAAGACTCAAGCCTTTTTTATCATTTGTTTTAAACACCAAGTACATTTTTAGAAAAGAAGAAAGTTATAAAATATTCTCATATCTTTAAGAAATTAAAAACAAAAGACAGAATAAAACAAAAAATAAAGAAATAATAAAGATCAGAAAATATAATTCCTTATCAAAATGCCAACATTATTTTTCATAAAGATTAACACTTTGATTCTTACATTTCTTTAGAAATACAAAAGACTCAGAATAATCTAAACAAATTTGATAAAGTAACAAAATTAGAGCTTCAAACTTCCCCAACCCCATGATTTATCACAAAGTTACACCGATCCTGACAAAATGGCATTGATATCAAGATAGACAAACCACCAAAGTACCAAGACGAAGTACCAAAATAGATACCCACATAACAGAGAATTGATTTCTGGCAAGGATGAAAAAGCAATTAAATAGAGAAAGGATTGTACCTTTAATAAGTAAACTGGAATAACTGGATATCCATATGCAAAAAACCCAAACCTTATAGCACATCAAAAATTTCTTAAGACATTCAAAAGTCAGCTCAAAATGACATGCCTTTTTTAGAAGATAGAAAATGCAGGCTCTGTGGGCTAGAAGCAACAAGCAGTTTTCCAGCAGCTTTGTGGTTTGGAGCTGAGAGCCTATGGTGTTGACACCTGCCTCTGTCCAGGGAACACTGCCCTTCCTAGTGCAGGTTGCCATGCCACTCCAATTCCCCTATTAGCCCACAGGACCAAGCCCCTAGCAACAAGCCCAAAAGCCAATTAAGTATCAATCCTCAAGGGGGTAAAGACAAGACCTCTACCTATTCCCTTCCAATAGCACAACAATGATCCAGTCAGAGTGGGGGAATGTAGGGACAGTGAGAAGGGGAGACAGGCAGAGACATAGGGCATGGCAAACATGGTGTGATAGATGGCTACAGAAATGACCACCTAGTTATTGCAAATTGCCCTTTGTGAAACCTTTACAGGTGAAGAACAGAACAGTTTTGTTTTTCTCTTTCTTTCTCTCTCTCTTACTCTTTCTTTCTTTCTTTCTTTCTCTCTTTCTTGTCTCTCTGAGGCAGTGTTACTATGCAGTTCGGGCTGGCCTTGAGCTCACTTTGTAGCCCAGGCTAGTCTGGAATTCACAATGATCCTCCTGCCTCAACTTCCCAACTGCTGGGATTACAGGTCTGAGCCACCATACCCGGCAGAACAGTTATTCTTACAAACCCATTTTTTATATATGGGAAACCCCCTAAAACTCCATAAAACCTTAGCCCTCTGTAGCAACAAGCTTACTCCAGCAACAAAGGCTAAGACACTGCTTGGCTTTAAACCCCTATAAAAATGGTCAGAGCAAGGTAGACCCCACTTTGGAGCTAAACAAACTTGTAGCTTGATGGCTTTGTTCCCACCTTTGCAATATTATATGTATAATCTGCTTCACATTCCTTTCACTTTCTGAGTTCCTTGTTCTGGGCTGGATGAACTAGGGGATCTTTGGCTTTGAGTCAGCCTTGCCCCACCACTGCATTCCTCACCAGGGTGAGAGCAAGAACCCCAGAGAACAGGAGGGTCACTGTGGGAAATCCCTTGCTGTGACACTACACTGAAATAACAGATATGTACCATCATGCTGGCTCTGCTCTTCGCTTTTTAATTCTCCATTTTACAAATATACAATGGAGTTCCCAGAAGGTCAATACCACAACAGATTAGAAACATCACAGTTATGAGATTCTAGCTGTCTTTTATTTAGCTGCTAAACTGTAAAAACAATGTTCAGTGTTTTTAAGAATGTAGATTTTTTTTCCATGATAAGACAGCAGTATGAATCGTTCTGCTAAAGGAAGCAGATCTTTCTAGTCCCAGGAGAGCACCAGTTCCTCGAAAAAGTAGCTCCTCTCTTGCCTCTGACTGAGCTCCTCCCTGAATACTCAGTCCAGGTCCCCAGAGCAGCATACAGTGATGATCACAGCATCTTCTCTGCAGCCAGCCAGACTGAGTTCAACCTTTATCTCCTCTGCCTACAAGATGTATGACCTCGGGAAGTTTTTAAGTAATCTGAGCCTTCACTTCTAATCTACACATGGGAAACATAGATCAGATGAGATAAAAAGATGATTCTAAAACAATCAGAAAAGAGGGAAATAAAAATATATAGTCGATAGTATGGTTATTATAATATGTAGTTGATAGTGGTTATACCAAAGGAGGAAATCAAGACTATTTGTTTTGGGCTGAGAGAAACATATTTACAGAGGTTTGAGTTCTCTGTGTTGTAATCAGGTAGGAGAGGCAGTGAGAAGCTATGTATAATCTGATTCCGTTCATTTACTGAATGATAGTCACTGAATTGCTTCTGGTGGCAGAGCTGAAAGCAGAGCTTGCAAACACAGAAACCATGAGGATATACAGGGGAGTTGTGAAAATAGGAAAGATAAAAATTAGGTTTCTTCACGCTATCAGTCAGTGAACAGAGCTCCGACTGTAAATAGCTCAAACACAGAGCCCACACAAGTTCTACTCACTGTTGTACTTGGGCCCAGCACATCGCAAGGTGGGGTAGGGTGGGGTGGGGTGAGGGTGGAGAGTGGGGGTGTAGTTTGCCTTTTTGAATTGGCACATAGTAGTAAACTGTAGGCTGGTACAATCACTTCTCACCTGCTGAGGGTTCCACTTGACTTGCTGCCTTCCAAGGAATCCCTTAGTGAGTTGTTGCTTCTGTTGGTAGAAGGATGGAAGAAATTAAAGAGCACACATTACTTTCTTACCATCTAACAAGGTTTGTGAGAGAAATTTATTTATTCTTGTTTTTTATTTATTTATTTTGGTATTGGGGTTTGGACCTGGGGCCATGAACACCCTAAGCACCCATTTTCCCACCGAATTACACCCTCAGCCCAATTTATTTTTATGCAGGGTAAATGACATCATCTGCTAGCTAGCTAGCTAGGTCATAAAGAATGACTCTTTCGATAAAACAGAATTATTCATGTGAACATTACTTTCACACACAGACTCCTGCCAGGGATTTAGCTCAGCAGCATAAGTGCCTGCCTTGCAAGTGCGTGGTCGTGAGTTCAATCCCTGGTACCAAAGGAAAAAAAAAAAGCAGACATAGACTCCAAAAAGTGAGTTTGGGGCTCTTCCAGGTGGAGGAAATAGTATAGAGAGAAGTTCGAAGATAAAAGATACGAATTTTACGGAGTCAGGAGAAAACTAATTTGATCAGAGTGTAACAGAGCAGTAAAGGAGACAGATGACAAGTCAGAAGTGTCTCAGCGCCTGTCCAAGGGTCCTCACACTTACTGCAGCAGGCAGTAAGCACCTACCAACATTTCCAAGCAACGGCCTCTGCGACTTCCCTAAATCTCAAGTTAATTTTGGGCCTTTTGGGCTAACGTCTATTCTAAGTTGTCTTTCAAAGATCTTATTCAGGGTATGGACTACTTTTTTTTTTTTTTTTTTTGCTGTTTTGTTTTGTCAGGCAGGATCTTGCTACTTAGTTCAGGTTGGCCTTGAACTCACCATGTAGCCCAGATTGGCCTCGAACTTGTGGTGATCTTCCTCCCTCGGCTTCCTGAGTGCTGGGATTACAAGTATGTACAACCACAGCTGGCTTGCTTTCTGCTCTTTTTAATGATTTTACTTAAAAATTCAGCTATTTTCAGTAAGATTATTCTTATAACTTCACATTGAAATTATCATCATATCCCAGAACACTCTTCATAATTGTTAATCAAGTTATTGAAAATATGTGTAAATGTAGACAAAATCATTACCTCCCCAAGAATACACAGCTCCCTGTAGTTAAACATCTGTGCTACAGTTGGGATACTGAATGTCCTCCAGAAGCTCTTAGCAAGGGGCGCTACTGGACAGTGGTAGAGCCTTTAGGAGGTGAAATCCTTGGGTTACTGGGAGCAAGACCCAAAGGAGACTGTAGGATCCTGAATCCTTTTTGTCTTTTTTGCTTCTTGATAGTGAGGTGAGCACTTAGCTCAGCTATCCAGTCCACACCACCCATGCCCCCTATTGGATTAGAACCTGCAGAACTATAAGCTAAATAAACCTTTTCTCTTATAAGTTAATTACTTCACATATTTCATTATAGTGAAACAAAGCTAATATAATCAGCAAAAAAACAGAAAATGTCTTATAGAGTTGATTTCTAAAAAGTAAATTTGTAAATTTACTTAAAATCTTTTTTTAGAATCAGTTAAAAATACAACAGTTTTCCTTCATGGACCAAAATGTCTGCCAAGTTCTATGAAAATCACTGAACCAGACCATCCCATTTAACCAGGCCACATAAATGTCCTTGGGAAATTAATTAATCAGAATTATAACTTGTGCTTACCTATGGCATATGTCTGATCTCAGGCTTGATTCCATAATGCAATCTCTTACCCTATCATCCCTGTGTAGACAAATATAATTCAGTTAATTACATGCAGATCAATTTCTAGATTTGATTTTTTTTGTAGTTTTTTTTTTTTTTTTTTTTTTTGAGACATAGGACCTCACTATGTAGTTAAGGCTGGCACTGAACTATGTAGCCCAGAATGGCCTCAAACTCATGATCCTCTTGCTGCAGTGTCTCAAATACTGGGATTACAGGTGTGGGCCACTACATCTGGCAAAGCTGCATGTTTTAAAAATAATCAATGGATGAGGCCAGGGATATGGCTCAGCGGTACAGCACCTGCCTAGCAAGCACAAAGTCCTGAGTTTGATTCCAGTACCAAAAAAAGGAAAAAAAAAAAAAAAAAAAAAAAACCAATGGCTCATATGTGTTTCATTTTTCTTTTCTGTTTCTGTTTTTTGGTGGTGGTGTTTGTTTCATATTTTGACCCTGGTCTTTGTTATGATTTGTTTCTAGATGACCCCCAAAGTCTCACATAGACATAGGTGAGGCTTTTTAGACATGGCTGGATCTAGGATGTGCCATGCTGAGATTCAGGGTGTGATGTTGGGAGCAAGTGTTCCTTATCCTGAGTGTGAGCAGCACCAATCAACAGTGTGTAAGCCTGGACTGACTATAAAGGAGAGAGGAAAGTCTGCTTCTCTTGCTACTGTTGCTGCCTTGCTGTTCCTGCTTGCTCGCCATGGACTATTTCTGCCTTGCGATGCCCCTCTGCTATTCCACCTTGCCTTGGAGCCAGCCAACTATGAACTGAAATCTCTATAAACTGTAAGCTACAATAAACCTTTCCTTGTTTAACTTTGGATTTTGGGTATTTTGTCTCAACAATAAAGAAAATAAAGACACTCTTTCTATGTAGTCCAGAGATGGCCTTGAACTCACTATGTAGCCCAAGGTAGCCTCAAACTTATGATTCTTCCGTCTTAGCCTCCAATGTCCTGATCACAGTCTTGCACCACCGTACCCAGCAATGTAACTGTTTTTTTAAATATTGTATTTTATTTTATTTCATTATTTTTTGTCTTTTTGAGACAGAGTCTATGTAGTTTAGGCTGGCCTTGAGCTCACTTTGTAGCCTAGACTAGTTTCAAACTTGCAAGGATCCTTCTGCCTCAGCCTCCCAAGTGCTGGGATTACAGGTGTACACCACACCTGACAACTGTGGGTTTTAGGTTTCCAAGAAAATTGAACAAAAAGCTACCTGTAGAATTTATTAAATCAAAAATGCTTTCTTTCCCTGGAGTCTTATGCACTAGGTGTTTAGTTTTTAGTGACAGGTCATTTGCACGATTACAAAAAATTAACAAATCCTTTGAAGGAAAGAACTAAATATCTTTCTGTTCAATGCAGTTCAATACAGTTCAACTGCATCTTTAGTGGCTGGTGTGCTAGAAAGCTGACAAGGAAGCATGGGAGTGCTATAAAATGACTGGTGCTGAGAACCAGTGGCTGGGACTTTTACTCCTGGCTTTGCCTTAGCTTTCTAGAAGCAGGTAGGTTAACCTATGCCTAAGTTTACATAATTGTCAAAAGGGCTAATACTATCCTGGCTGAGAAGGGACACTGTAGTCATGACAAGAATGCAAGTGTTCTTCAAATGAAAATACTCTTTGATGGAGGAGTCGTTAGTGGAATATTTCTGATATTATGTTATTCAGATAATGTAAATTATGGTAGGCAATAGGGATATTATTATTAATATTAAAAACAATTAGATAAATCCAGCCAATATTTTGGCATCTTGGGACAGTATATAGTAATTGAACATTTAAGTAACTGCTGCATAACCAGAAATAAGTATTACAAAAAAGGCTATAATACTAAAAATAAATATATACCATATTAAAATGCCTTAAGATAACTAATCTAAATGATCACACAAAACACAATTTAAAAAGCATTATTTGAAAAGAAGATGAAAACACCACAGATATCTGCAGCTATTCGCTGAGAGAGTTAAGGGTTACAGTTAGGTTGAGGGTGAGCTAGCTGAATCCTTTTGGTCTTTTACTAACTGAAGACAACTGGAACCAAGGTCTTTCCTGCAGGCTCATACCTGGAATGTCAGAAAGCTCTTGGAGTCCTAGGGTGTGTGCTACAATCAAATTAACCTGTGAAACTGGTGTTTTTCTCATTTATAAAATGGGATGAATGAACTTTGGCCTCAGGTGGTGGTTGTGATATTCAAATGAGATTAGGATGTGAACTGTGCTGGGAATTATAAATTACTATAGAAATGTAACTCTGAGTAACACTTTCCACTGTGAGTATCTCTTGCTATCGTTTCTTTTTTTTTTTTTTTTTTTTTTGTCGTTTTCGTTTTTCATCGGTACCAGGGATCGAACTCACGACTGCCTGCTTGCAAGGCAGGCGCTTATGTCGCTGAGCTAAATCCCCAGCCCCTTGCTATTGTTTCTTTTGCTCAACTCCTCCACTTTTACTTGCTTCCCCTGACAACTTCAGATATTCTCCAAAGTTGTTTGATCTGCAACATTCCAAAGAGTTCTGTATGCACAGCCTTCCCCTCCTGAGTGCCACCCTACACAGCCACGCACAAGGCCCCGAGTGACGGCGCTCTCCCCTCGTCCTCCGCCTTGCTCAGCTGCACTGCCGGCTCCTCATTGATCACGCTTCTCAGCTCCTGCAGAAGCTGTTTCAGGTCCTTCGTAGGGTCTTCTTTCAGTGCCGCGGTCTTTGCCGAGTGCTGAGTTAAAACAATGTGCAGAATAATGACCCTTCTTTATTCAGATTTGTTTTTTTCTGTTAGCAGATTAATTCAACTGGTAAATAGAAATTATGGAAGCGCAAGAGGAAAATAAAAATCACCTGAAATCTTAGCACAGAAGGATTGCCAGTAATAACCAATCAAAAATCAATAGAGAAGCTGGGCTTGGCAGCATACACCTATAATCCTAGAATTCTGGGATTGTGAGGCAAGAGGCTGGAAAGTTTAAACCCCGTCTAGCACCTTAGTGACTTAGTGAGACTCTGTCTCGAAAATTAAAAAGGGCTGGGGATGCAACTCAGTGCAAAGGTCCTCGGTTCAATCTCTGGTACTACAAAAAAAAAAAAAAAAAAATCAATAGAGTACTTAATTTACAGTTGTATGCATGTTTATGTGTATATATGTATATATATTCAAACTATAAACATTTATTTTAAAAGTTTTAATTCTAACAATGTAGTGTAAACATCCTTACCATGTTACTAAATATTCTGAATTACTTCTGGGAAAAATAATATTGATACTTTGTTTTGGGTTGAACTAATGTTATAAGACAATAGAAAGCTACAGAAATCTTTAGAAATGTACAAATCTACCCCTGAAGTTTCACTGGTGAGAAAAGAGACATCCAATAATTCCCAGTGCTGAAAATCAAACTCAGGGCCTTGTACATCTTCGGCAACCACTCTACCACTGAGATACAGAGAATTCAACAAACATTTTCAAACTCTATTAGCAGGTATTTGAGAAAAACCTAAGATCTTCAGATTGACATAGAGCTGTCTAGTGATCATTCTTGATGGAATAAGACACACATGTGCTTCTAGGAGGCCCATGGAGAGGGAGCCAATGCAGCCATCAGAAGCTGCCCAATGTGTCACTGAGCTGCTTGGCTGAGGCATCTGCCCCACTGTACACTTTCACCTTTAACACAAGGTGGTACAAAACACTAGATTTTGGGTTTCCCTCCACCCCCACCCCAAACTACATCCAACACTGAGCTAAAGCTCTCAGGAGCTGTCCAACTAAAAGCACAGTATGTAAACAATGGTCTTTTCAGGGTATCAATGGTCATCTTACCTGTAAATTGCCATGATGAGCCTGAGGTTTCAGAAATTAGATTGTATTACTGTACTAAATTTGACGTCATTCTTTTAAGCATAAATATGTGAAACAGTTTCTTAATCATAAATAAAAACATTTGTCTCCTAGAAAACTATCCAGTTTTACTCAACATTTGTTCTTGTCCTAGCCCTCATACAATAATATCCAGTGTGCAATAAAACCTCATAAACCTGGTGAATGTTATGGTTTTGATCAAGAAGGACCCCAAAACTCTGCTGTGCTCAGAGCTGAGCATTTGGAAGGGAATGAGAGCACTTTCGTAGGGTCTTGTTTTAACTCAGCACTCGGAGAGGTGATACAGCTGACTTCCTGTAGGGAGGTAGAGTCTAATTGGAAGAAGCAGTCACTGACTGTGAACTGAAGGGCCTCACTTCTTTCTCTGCTCCTCACTTCCCTCACTCCCTGCATCCTGGTTACCACAACGTGAGAAGCTTTTTCTCTGCTACAGGCCTTTGCCATGTGATTTCTGCCTTGGAGCCAGCTGAACACAAATTATGCCATGAACCAAAATGAACTTCTCTTCCTTTAAGCTGTGTATGCCAAGTATTATATTCCAGTGACAAGAAAGTGATTAAGATTGTAAGGAAAATGTTATCATATTCCAATCTTAAGTCACCTTAGCTGTAACCTGAACTTTGTATCTTCTAGGAAGTTTACTTAATAGGCCTTGATAATGTTAAAATGTTTAAGTCCTTGACATTTATTAGAAATTACCAATTTAACAATCTATATACATATAACTATCATCCCCATCTTCATGATACCCAGGTTCTTTAAGAGTAATTGGTGCTTTACAAGACCAATATTTTGTGGCTTTTTTTTATATTACTGGGGACCAAATGCAGGTCCCTTGCACAGGTGAGAACTCTAGCCCTGAGCTACACACCAGCCCCAGGTCACAGGGTTTTAAAACCTATCCAATTCTACCACTCACTTAATAATTAATCATAATCAGTCCAACAACATTCTCTCATTGACCTCATCCTAATCCTCGTTTTCTGAACTTCTGAAATGTGTGCTGCTCTTCTAACACACAATATAATCATAGAGATAAAGACTTGGTCTAATCAGCATGGTCTCTAAACACTCCATTACACATAACTCATACTTTTAGCTTGATATAAAAATTACAAAAATGTCAAGGTTAGAAGGGCCTGAAGATCTAAATCCAAACCAATCCCCAATCAGAAGTAATGATGGAATTTCTCCACAGCAAATCAGCAATGTACATATTTAGCCTCTGCTTGGTCATCAAAGACCAAGGAAGCTAGATAAACATTATCATGGTTTAGATCTGAAATGTCCCCCAAAAGTCTCATGTATTCAGAGGCATTTGGAAAGTGACTAGGCAATAGGGGTGCCACACTCATGGTGGATTCATCCACTGATGAGCCCATGACTGAACGTGCTGTTAGGAGATGGGCCCAGATGCAGGCACATCACTGGGATGTGACCAGGAATGGTGCACTCCTGTCCTTGGCTCTTGCCTTCTCTGCTTCCTGGCTGCAGGGGTTGGGCAGCTTTCCTCCACTATGTCCTTTTCCCCTACCATTCTTCTCATGTATGTAAGACTGGTTCAGTACTCCAAAATAAATGACCATATACTCTATGCGGTGGTCGGCAACACTTCTACCAGGCCATCTGCTCATCAGTGAGATGAAAGCCCAGTGGGGCTCTTCAACAGACAAAGAAAGTCAGTTGCTCAACTGACCCTTAAAATACTTCACTTACTCAAAAATAAGTGCCTGCTTTTTCTTTATCTATCACTGCTAACAAGTCCAGACTACTTTACTCAGTGGAATTCCTAGTAAATACTGTAAATTTGGATTATTATATGCCAAAGTCAAGGGTAGGGCTACTAGTTCTTTGCAAATGTTTGCTGAGGTTCTCCTGTGAGTAGAAATAAGAATAAGATGCTTATATAATTACCAGCCATTGGGACTCAAGGCATCTTCAAGAATATCTGTTCCTGCCAAATTGCTGTGTATATATAGATGGAAACTAAAGTTCTCACACTGACCCTAGATCAGTGATGGTGAACCTTTTAGAGACTGAGCACCTAACTGTAACCCAAAATGTACTTATTCATCACAAAGTGCCAACATGACAATTAAGCCTGAATATTGAGGTTTTAGTTTAGAAGAAAACCAACTCATACTTTGACATCTTTTGTCCTAAAAACACAGTAACAGAGCTTTCAATGATACAGTTTTTTATTGAAAGGCAAACGTGCATTTGCCATACTTTTGCATAATTAATGTGATCTTTGCTGTTGTATGTATGCTGATAATTTGTCAAACGTTGGTGGGGTGACTTGGCTTGGCATGTCAACAGAGAAGGGCAAATTGACAGAGAAGCTCTGTGTGATTGCTGTGACACATACGCCATAGTTTGCCACTACTGCCCTACACATCTCACCAAATTAGTGCCAAGTTAGGAATAACAACAACAACAACAAAGTCCTACTTGTATTCAGTCCTACTTTGATGCTTTAGATAGATTTAATAATAGGGGAGACAGGGGCATGGTGGCCAAGGAGTCTATGGGAGCTCTTTATATTGTTCCTACTCTATTTTTCTGTATATCTAAAACTGTTCTAAAGAAATTAAGTCTATTAATTTAGAAAAAGAACAAAATCATGGACTTTTCAAAAAAAAACAACAGAAAGTATTATCAATGTGTCTGTTGGTCAGCACTGTGTATACTGGGGCACTCAATAAACTATGCTCTTCCCATTATCTACTAACTCTAGTATAGGTAAAATTGGCAGTGCTTTTTTGCTTTAATATGTAATTATTGCTTTGAACACTTTTAACAAGTTTGAACATTTTCATATTTACTTTTAATTTGCATTTCTTCTTTGTGAATTTTGTATGCACTTTTATGTGTGTGTGGGGGGTGGTAGTACTGGAAAATGAACCCAGGATCTTGAACTGAGATGCATCTTTAGCCCTTGTTACTTTTTCTTTTGTGATAGGGTCTTGCTAGGTTGCACAGGCTGGCTTTGAACTTATGATTACCCTGTCCACCCTTCAAGTAGCTAGGAGGTGGGATTTTAGTATGCACTACCACACCCAGCTTGTATCTACATCTTTAGTAAGCTCTTCTTGTAGTGTGCACTCTCTTTATCTACACATGTAAGAATTCTATATATTATAGATATTAATCTTTTATCTATTAGAAATATTAATCTAGTTGTGATTTCCTTTTGATTTTTAAGAAGGAAACTTAGTTTTTTAGTCAGTTATCAATCTTTCCTTTCAATATTTGAATGTCGTGTAATCTTTTTGTTCATTTATTCTAATATAAGTTTATTACATATGGAGCCAGATGTGATGGCACATGCCTATAAAAGACAAAGAAATGTTTTAAAAATGTAAAAAAATTACATATGGAATGCATTTTTATTTATAACATGAGCAAAACACACATTTTGAAATCAGAAAATAACTAAGAAATAACTCTAAAATATTGTATGGCAAAGAACAGAACATAAGTTCCTCCTGAAGTTACTAGAACCCAGCAAAGGATCTTGCTGTCCCCTGCCCCAATCTTGTGATCCTTAGGATACACAGTAGGCTATTTCTAGGAAACACTTGTTCTTAGAGTAAACCTTCTTCAACTTTTTAGTTTCAGGAGAAGACTACAAACTTATGCTACTATTAAACATAAGATTTCTGATTTTATTAGTTTCCTATTACATTTTTACTCTGAAATAATTTTGTGTTAGCTTTGTTTCTAAACTTACTACTAAATTATATCTCTAATGTTATATCTCCATCTTACCTATCCAAGTGCTATTTCCTCTGATAGCTTTGAGGACATAACAGGCACACTTAGGAGTCATTATGGAAGATTAGTAACATTCAGGAGAATGTATAACTTCTGAATGATTCCTATGTCTAGTCTCCAAGAAGATACATGAAAAAGCTAATCATAAAAGCTTGATCTCATTCAGCTTGAATTGACTATTCTGAATATGTCCAAATTCATCTTCTCATACTTACATTTGTTTTAGAAGACTGTAGTAGGAATGGAATATTAAACACTATTTATTTAATATATTAGGAACAGATGAGTAGGAAACAAGAGAAAAGTCACAATGTGCTAAAAATTGTTTACCCCATCTTGGGTACTTCATTGGTAAAGATCAAGCATACAATACACACACACACACATACACATACACACACACATACTGCTATATAACCAAAAATGTATCATTTAAAATATTTTATTTTGTATTTTGAAATAGCCTTTATCTGAAACAATCTAAAATGCTTCTATATCAAGTCAAAATACTTTTACATCTAGCCACTAATTACATATATATGTATACATAGTAATTTAATGCATGGACACATGTGCATGGGCACACACAGGTGTTTTTTTTTTTCTGGTACTGCTGTGTGAACTCTATAAATCAGTTTGCTTCTTGAGCCCTAATTTCCCTATCTTAGGCATTATAATCATAGCATTTCATGTGAGTAGCTGGGGGCATAAACTAGACAATCTACAGAAGTATAGTGCCTGGCACATGAATTTTTAAGAATCATGAACTAAGACTATCATGAAGGCAAATGATAAAGATAATTAAAAAGGCAATGGGGAACAATCCACAGTAATATTCTACTTCTGAACATGACACTTGGCATTTATTTCTCCTCTATTCAAAGCCCAACAAAAGTAACACTTTTAAAGGAATGAAGAACAAAGAAAAGAAAAGGGAGGACTGGGGATTTAGCTCAGCAGCACAAGTGCTGCCTGGCAAGCACAAAATCATGAGTTCGATCTTTGGTACTAAAAAAAAAGAAAAGAAAAAGAAAGAAAACAAAAGAAAAGGGACCGCAGAATGAATAATGATAACAAAATTTGGGGAGAGAGAGAAAGCAATGGATAATTTGGAACTGACTTAGAGAAACACAGAAAGCTAAAACTTACGGCACCGGCAGAGAAGTAGGCAACAAGAGGCCAGCTGCTCTGCACCTGAGAGGTCCCTCTGGCTACAAGTTAGAACCTTGCGTGTTCCTGAAGGCCAGGTAAGACAGGTGCTGCAAAAGGGCAGGCCTGGTTAGAAGTCTGCAGAAAACATTGTTAGGATTGTAGATGTTCTCTTCATGAAGTGGGGCAATTATTTCGTTTCCATTTGATCTCTGGGTAATGGTGAACCAAAGGACTTTAGACTATGTAGGGCTGCTATCTGGCACAGCAAGAGGAAGGTTGCAATGGAAGTATGAGTGTTACAGGGAACTGGAGAGACGGACAGACAGGTATTCCAGACTCCCTCCTCCATGACTTCTTACAGTTCAGACAGGAATAAAGGAGTCTCTCTTCAGGGGAAATGACTGGTCCAAGGATAAAGACATAGATAATTCTGGGGTCCTCAGTACAAAAGCAGTACTTAACCATCTAACAGCTGACAAACATGACAACCTTACACAGAGCTTTGAATCATTTTCATTGTTTCAGAGTTCATCAACCTTAAATATGGATGGAATGCCAAGGATCACCAGCACCGAAGGAAATTTTCTAACTTGAAAGACAGATATCAAGACATAAAAAATGAATTGGAAGAAATTATCAAAAAGTTGAACTTAAACAGAAAAGAGAAAGTATTACATCCATGAAAGAATAGAAATCTACAAAGACATAAAGTACACAGAAAAGGTTCCCAGAAAATAAAAATGGTATGTGACAACAACAACAAAAAATCAATAGGTGTTTGAAAGAGAGTTGAAGAAATTTCTCAATAGGTGGAAACAAAAACCAAAACCAAAAAATGGAGTTAAAACTAAAGAAAATTAAGCAAATCAATCCAGAAGATTTAATAGACAATTAACAGGAATTCCAGGAGAGAACTGAGAAAATGGAGGGGGAAAAATGATCAAATAAGTAATATAAGAAAATTTCTGAGAACTAAAGAACACAAGAACTCGCTAAGTACCTAGCAGAGATCATTGTGAAAGGAAAGCCAGAGGTAAAGAAAAGATTCTACAAGATTTAAGAAAAGACTGGTCATATGCAAGCACAGCAGCAACAAAACTAAGTAGGAATAAAGGCTTTTTTAAAAAGGCAAGGTTTATAAAGAATGAAATGTGCCCTTTAAACAGGGAGCCACCGAGTTACAAGCTCTGTTGGAAGAAAGAAAAAAATGAAGAAAGTAACAAAATCTCAAAACAGGAAAAAGGATGATAGGAGTTCGCCAGGTTGGAGTGGGAAGAAAACCCAAGAGGGCAACAACCATGCAGAGGTCTCCAGAGCACCCAACACATATCAGACCAGGAAGACAGGGTCGACATCGCACAGCCAAGATGTGAGTATGCTAGATAAGCAGCTGACACATCTAACCTGCTGGCTCATACTAAACTGGAATAATTTGGAGGTTTAGGGATCTAAAAATCAAGCTAGAAAGTAAAGCAATTATTCAATCTAAAATAAAAAATAATCATAGTTCACTGTACAACCTAGCTAGAGAATATTTTGTCATAGTAAGTTAAATGCTCAACATAATTTAACCAAGATTTATGATTTCATGGAGTGGGTGTTACATAGAGAAACAAATTGTGTGTGTGTATGTGTGCGTGCATATATGTGTGAGGGGTTAAAAGAGGGCTAAGGTTTTACAATCTTCAATAGAAGTTTATAGATAATATACAAAATTAATATATAAGTAATAATTATAGAGGTATCATTTTTCTGTTCAGAAAACTTTTCTAAAAGTCTGCTTTGGGCTGGGAGTGTGGCTGTGGCAGAATGCTCACCCAGCTTATATAAGGGCCTCGGGTTGACCCCTCATACCACTAGAGAGTTGGCAACAGTGCACAATTGTGGACTGAAGTAGAGAACAAAGAAAACAGAGAAGTGAGGTATTCAGGTCACTATACTATAAGGGTTTCCAGCAGTTGATGGGCTAAGAAGGTGCTAGGAGCTTTTGACAAAATCAGGGCGATACAGAGATAAACCTGGAATTAAAAAAAAATGATACTAGAGGTAGAGGATAATTGTTTAAGATTTGAGATCAAAAGACTTGATCTGAGTAACTGCAATCTGTAAAAGTGCTGAGGTGATACAGGACTATCTGTGCTATGAGCTTAGTCACCAGTCCAAAAAAAAAATGATCTAGAAACCAAGATTTATCTCTTGCTTCTCATATTAGGTATCCACAACTCAATTAGTGAAAAATGGCAACAAAGAGACTAGATGACATCGTTACTAGAAACCAAGAGAATTCTCATCTGACCATTTTTACGACAGCAACTAATACAGTAGACAATAGGAAAAAAGGACTGTACAGACACATTGGCTGATAAAAAAAATTTTTTTTTTTTTAGTATGTGTGACTAGGGTCCCAGAAGGAAAAAAGAAAATGGGGCAGAATTGAGAAGGTAAGGAATGAAAATTTTCTGATGTCAATGATAGTATCAATTGACACATCCAGAAAGATCAGTGAATCCTAAAAAAGATGGACACAAAGAGTAAACAGTCAAGTCTTGGACTGTAAGTAACCTGGATAACAAGTTTTCTGAAAGACAAGTAAACATTTCTAAGAAATTTTAAACCCTGGAGAATAAGACTTAATTTTGTTATCAAAATGCAAAAATATGAGTCTGTCAGACCACGTTTATTCTTTAGAATATTTCTTTTTATGAATTATTAATTTTAATTTTGAGTTTTATTATATTAAACAATGAATACTTAGCAGGAAAAAATCACGAAAATAAAGTGTGGCGGAATGACAACTAGCGGTTACCCTGTAACACTCAGATGAACTGAATCAGCTTGGTGCTGGGTGTGGATGCCCCCCCCCCAGGATTGTTGCCAACATAAAAAAGGAAAGAAGGTGGTGGTGGTGGTTGTCCTGTTACCATTGGTTCTCCTGGAGGAGCTTGTTGAGCTTCTTTCCTGATATGAACTTAACTCTTTTTTTTTTTTTTTTTTTTTTTTTTTTTTGTCTTTTTCACTTTTATCGATACCGGGGATCGAACTCACGACCGCCTGCTTGCAAGGCAGGTGCTTATGCAGCTGAGCGAAACCCCCAGCCCAGAACTTAACTCTTTACATTGACAGAGAGGCTCGGGACCTTGCTGTCACTGATAATGGCTGTGGTTCACTTTGGGGGAGCTCTGGTCCTTATTTTAGGCATGACTTGCTGGCTCCGGTGGGGAGGATGATGTGCTCTTCAATCTCCTGCTGAAGCTTGTGGCGCTGGCTTCCTGATATAAATTCAGCTGCTCCATTCTTCAGTGGAGCTTATCTTCGCCTTACACCTAGACGTTGAATCCCAGCTTCCAGAGCAGACTCTTTGTCTTCTTCTTATAGTCTTCAGCTTTCCATCACAGACCCACCAGCCTCCTCATATGAACTGGCACAGGACAGTGCAGTGAACTCCAGACCTTGGATTGAATCCTTCAGCCTCCAGTGCAGACACACTCTGCACATTTCCTCATCCAACTCTGCCTGACCATCGAATGCCAATCTTATAATTTCTTATATATTTGTATATCTTGTATTATATATTTCTCTAGTAAAACCCTAATACATAAAATATTGAATTTTTAGTAATTATTGTTTATTAAAAAGCATCAAAATTTTCAACATCAAATGTTTTTTGGTATACTAAGCCTAAAAAAGAACAATACAAATAAATTCTTATATGAACTATGAGGAAAATACCAATAGCACTTTGAAAAAAAATATTTACTGCACATGTGACCACAGCATGTTCCATACATATGTAGTGCTTACACTGACACCATATGTGTTTTGCTTTCTTGGCCTTTTTGTAGGACATACTTAATGTCTCAGTGGTCTTTGTTTTATCAGGAGATTCTTATTATATAGTGTGTAGTTAATAGGAACATAAAATGTCAATAAAGTATTACATTTTTAGTATGTACTTTGCATTTAGAATATCAACATTTTCACATCAGCTGTATACTTGCTTAAAAAACCTAAAAGACAACATCAGAAATAAATTCCCATATGAACTATAAAAATACCAATAGAAATCTACCACAAAAATAAGCTTTGCTTCAACTGTCATGCCCAAAGCAGTCTTCACACATAACAACTGCATGTTCCATGTACACATCTTGCTTACATTGACAACACATGTGCTTAGATTTCCTTTCCTAGCAGGCCTTTCTTGTCACCTCTCTTTTCTTCCTGTTTTGTCAGGTGCATCCTATTATACTGTACAGCATGCACTTAGCAGGGCAATAAGATATCAATAAACTAAATTATCAAATATGTAATGAGTTCTTAGAATAGACATCAACATTTTCACATCACAGGTGTACTTGCTTGCAAAACCTAAAGGTAACATCAGAAATAAATTCCTATATGAACTATAATGAAAATATCAATAGAACTCTATTATAAAAGTAAGCTTTGCTTCAACTGTTGCACCCAAGGCAGTCTTTACACACAACAACTGCATATTCCACACACAAGTATCACACTGATAGCACATATGTTTTATTTTCCTGTTCTTTCTTTCTTTTTTTTTGGTCTTTTTTCATTTTTATCGGTACCGGGGATCGAACTCACGACCGCCTGCTTGCAAGGCAGGTGCTTATGCTGCTGAGCTAAACCCCTAGCCGCTGTTCTTTCTTGTAGGCACAGTTGACATCATCTTTTGTTTTCCTGTTGTCATAATAGGTCTTTGTGACACTGTGCCTGCCTGTTCACCAGTGTGTTCTACAATTTCTTTTTTTGGTACCAGGGATTGAACTCATGACCTTGTGCTTGCCAGGCAGATGTGTATGCCACTGAGCTAAATCCCCAGCTCTCCACAATTTTTTTTCATAGTTCACTGGGCAGAAACATTTTGTTTTTCCTCTGCTGTAAATGATCTCTTATGAGCTCCAGTCCCAGTCCTCTAAGAAAACTTTTCTGTGATATTTTGCATTTGTTATTTTCTTTGTAAACTATCAAACTATGCCACAGGTTTAAGATTGGTCAAGTTCAACAGTCATTAAACAGGTAGGTTGTTAAACAAGGACTATCTATAATACATAATTTTCATTTAAAAGATATGGGTGTAATAACTACTAGTATGGATAATGAGAGACAGTACTGGTGATCTAGTTGCCACACATACAATACCTAACTTCAAGGTATACTACCAAGTAGTAGTGATAAAAGTGACAATGCAGTGGAACAATAACAAAGAAATGGATCAGTGGAACAGAACAGAGGATATGGAAACATCCTAGGCACATGCAGCTACTTGATCTTTAACGAAGGGGCCAAAAGCATATGTTGGAGAAAAGGAGCCTATTTAACAAGTGATGCTTGGAAAATTGGTTATCTGTTTGTGGAAGATTGAGCCTAGACCCTTATCTTTCACCATATACTAAATTAAAATCAAAATGGATCAAAGATCTAAACATTAAGATAGAAATTTTAAACCTACTAGAAGACAAAATAGGTAAAATACTAGAAGACATAGGTATAAGAAAAAATTTTCTAAACAGCACAAATAAGCCATGAGAATCAAGAAATGGGATTAGGGGCTGGGAATTTAGTTCAGCAGCATGACCACCTGCCTGGCAAGTGTGAGGTCATGAGTTCCATCCCCAGTACCAAAAATAAATAATTAATTAAGGGCCAAAAAGAAGAAATGGGATTATATCAAACTAAAAGCTTCTGTACAGCAAAACAATCAATCAGTACGGGCTGGGGATTTAGCTCAGTGGCATAAGCACCCGCCTTGCAAGCAGGTGAGTTCGATCCCCAGTACCAATAAAAATGAAAAAGACAAAAAAACAAAACAATCAGTACAGTGATGAGAAAACATACAGAATGGGAAAAAAATTTTGTCAGCTATTGTTCAAAGAATTAATATCTAGAATATATAAAGAACTCAAGAAAAATTAAGCCAAGTAAAATTAAAGACCCAGTCAAAAAATAAGCAAGAGAAATGAAAGATACTTTACAGAGGAAGTCAACAAATACATGAAAAAAAGTTCAACTTCTCTGGCCATTTAGAGAAAGGCAAATTAAAACAATGCTAAGATTCCATCTTACTCTGGAAAGAACAGCAATCATCTGGGAGTTCAGTTCAGCACCTCAAATGCCTGCCTGGTAAGTGTGAGGTTGTGAACTCCATCCCAAGTACCAAAAAAAAAAAAAGAATAGCAATTATTAAGAAATCAAGCAATAGCAAACATTGGTAAGGCTGTGGCAAAAAACTTTTAATGTTGGTTTGAATGTAACCTAGAACAATGATTAGGGAAATCAGTACAGAGATTTCTCAAAGAACTGAAATGAGAAATTCAATAGGACTACCTTTCTTCCTGCTAAGTATCTTCCCCAAAGAGCATAAAACATCATATAATAACTGAATTCTAGAAGCAACCTTTATAACATCAACAGATAACTGCATTAAGAAAATGTGCTATCTATATATAATGGAATTTACTTGAGTATAAAGAGTGACACATTTGAGACATTTATAGGAAAATGGATACACCTGGAAAATATGTTGAGTGAAAAAAATCAGAATACACAAACTGAAATACCATTTGGTAGCTCTCATTTGGATGAGGCAGACCACAAAGAGAATAATAAATGATGAATAAAGGGACAACAGGAGAAGGGACAGACCTTTTGCAATACGGAAGTGGTACAAGGGAACACAGTGCAAGAATGGAGAGAAAAAGGGGAAATAAATAGAAAATAGACACAGGAACCTAATAACTTCATTGAATGTAAACATTATAACAACAAAAGCTAAAACTAATAACATCAACAAGAATGAAAATTGGGATGGGGAATTAGAGGAAGAGGGAGGGAAGAGAGATAGAAAGGGAGGGGATTTTAAAAAAGCAAACAAGCTGGGGCTGGGGATTTAGCTCAGCGGCATAAGCAACTGTCTTGCAAGCAGGCGGCTGTGAGTTTGATCCCCGGTTAAAAAAAAAAAAAAAGGGAAACAAGCTATATCACATACATATACCCACTCCCCAAGATGATTGTAAGCTGTGTATGTTGCAAACATGTACTACTAAAATTTTTTAAAAGTTTTTTAAAAAGATAAGATTTAACTAGAGAAACATTTTCATGTGTGATTTACGGAGTCTCTTTTTTTTTAAGAGGTAGAGCTAAATACTGGCTATAAGAAAATTATATATCTTCAAAGGGGATAAAGCTTGAATTTTACACTGTGCATATTTTTTCTTGAGTTGTAAAAGTATAAAAGGTTAAACTCAAAAGCATTCCAAAGTTATTAACATTTTAATTGGAAGAAATAAAAATGATATATGATTAAGAAACGATTTATTATAAATAAGTACATGAGGATACAATTACACTGAATGGCTTTCATCTTGGTATAACATATACCACCAACCCATGCTTCGCATTTGAAGTGATGCCTATTTTAGCTACCTTGGTACTGGTTTGTAATCTGAAATTGTTTATGATGGAAATAACCAAAGAATTGAACACTATTAAATACTTTATTATGATAATTACTGTTAAACCCACTGAATATATATATATATATATATATATATATATATGTTATACACTCTACCAATCTTTTTTGCATGTGATAGCAAATTGAAGCACTATACTTTATTCTCAGTTGATAATAAATGAAACATAAACAAGTTTTATAAGTACCTGCCCAGGGGTCACCTCACAGAAGTGTTTTCAACACCTAGGTGTTAAGAAAGTGCAAAGACACAGAGAGCGAGGGTGCTTAGCTTGTTTGTGGAGTAGTAAAACTGATGTCTGTCTGTCTATCTATCTGTGTTTTTTGGTACCAGAAATCAAACTTAGGACCTTGTGTTTGCCTGGCAGGTACTGTGCTGCTGAGCTAAATCCCTGACCCACCCACTGAATATTTTCATTATGTTTTCTTTAAGAAAACACCAAATAGTTAAAGAGGCATTCTCATTTATCTGGATGCCAATGGATTTTTAGGAAAATGTACAAATCTAAAATCTAGTAACCAAAATGCTAGTTATAAATGCATTTTAAAGAAAATTTCCCCAAATTAAAATTATTTACATGTCAGTTCTGGGCTCTAATGTAAGAGCATTACTCACATGTGAGAGGAAGCTTGTTGTAGACTGGGAAGACGGTACATTAGAATGGGCACGGGTAACAGAGGCTGACTGGAGCAGGCGTGGCTTCATTGAAGAATCTGAGTTATATCCAGGGCCCTGAAGCTCCTGGAAAACAATGAAAGTATGAGCAATATAATGCCAATTTACAACTGCAAAGAATTATGAAATCAAAATGTATTTTCAATTTCACAGACAAAATGCATTACCAAGAATTTAAAACATGTTTGCGCCCTGCCATAGTGGTGCAAGCTTGTAATTCCAGCACTCAGGAGGCTGAGGTGGGATGACTGCTGTGAGTTTGTGGCCAGCCTGGGCTATCTACGCAAGTTCCAGGCCAGACTGAACTATACAGTGAGACTCTGACTCAAAAAAAAAAAAAATCAAATGAACAAAAAAAAAATAGAAAACAAAATACACATTTCAGAGCAGTGTACTATTTTAAAAAATATATCCCTCTTATGGATTACATCAGTTTTACTACTCCCCAAACAAGCCAAATACCCTAGCTCTCTAGGGTGTTGCACTTGCTTAACACCTATGTGCTGAAGACACTTCGATGAGGTGACCCCTAGGTAGGTACTTATAAAACTTGTTTATGTTTCATTTATTATCAACTGAGAATAAAATGCAGTGCTTCAATTTGTTATCACATGTGAAAAAGATTGGTAGAGTGAGTAACAATGTTTGTACAGATTTTATAATTGCTAATATCAGATAATGCTGAAAGTACATTTAAATATACATAAAGTATATAAAGAAAATATAAGTATCAGGCAGATGCATCATATCTGCTTAAATTACTATTTATGATGGAAAAAACCTTACTTTTACATCCAAAGTGTGCTGAAGTTTTAGGCGTACAGATTCCTGTTCCTGACGCTGTATTATATCTTGACATTCTGCAAACTGCAAAGATGCCTACAATCAAGCAACCACAAGTGATTTATCCTCCATCTTTTTAAAAATAGGTTTTTAGTTATTTTTAACCTTCATTCTTTATGTGCTTTTGTGTTATAGACCTAAAAATGTAGAGCTGCCATCTCTTTCAGGATAACAACCACCCAGTCCTGGTATACTACATTTTAATGATCTGTTACTGGATCTTTATCCTTTGCATCCTCGATATCTACATGGCATTTAGTACATTGAGGGTACTCAAAAGTATGCCTAGCCTAAGGATGGAATGAGCAAACAGCTTCAGAAAATTAGCAAACTATAAAAATTCATTCAAACATAACCGCAACTGAAATTTCGTGAGTCAGTATAAGCATGTTTTAAGAAGCAAAACTGGCAAAGTGTGATGACGGATGGTTTTATTTAATGCAAAGGCTCTTCTTTCTTGGGAATCAAGATTGATTTAGGTAGAACCTCAGGCTTCCACAGTTTCTACATAACAGGAAGATTACATTTACTCTTCTCTAGTAAGTTGTAATGATAAACAGCGTCATTGATCTTTCCCATTCTTCAAGTTGTGTCTTCTACCTGTACTTCTGTACTTTTCCACCAGGGGCTAGACATCAGTACAGCCTTATCAGTTTAATGACATTAAAAAGAGACCCACACCCAGGTCATTCTTTAATAGTAAGTTAATGCTCATAGAGGCATTTTTACTTATTGGCCCTCTGCTGTGTTAACTAGAAAAGGTAACTTGGCAAACTGTGCAATGTGACTATTTTGATGCCAGAAGAGCCTCCTCTAGATGATAAGAGTTTTGCCTTACACTAAATAGGACACAATACAGGTTGACAGGTTCAGTCCTACTTACACAGAACTTTCATTCAAAGTGTTAAGGCTGAGATTTAAAAGGCCCCTCCAAAGTCTCACGTTTGGAAGTGGGGCGTGGATGGAAGTTGGTCACTGGGGGTGTGAGCTGGAAGGTTATTCTTATCCCTAGCTCCTCCTCCTCTCTCTGCTTCCTAGTTGCCATGAGGTGAGCAGTCTTTCTCTGCCATGCCTTTCATGGTACCATTTCTGCCTTGGAGCCAGCCAACAATGGGGTGAAACTGTGAGCCAAAAGGAACCTCTCCTCCTTTAAACTGGGGGTACTGGATATTTTGTTCTGGTAATAGGAAAGTGACTAATGCAAACTCTATCCAGTTAATAACTATTTGGATGATAATTACCTGCCTTCTGTGGTTAATAACTACCTTATCAAGAGCAACTTCCATATTAGCAACCTTTTCTTTTAAGCGGCGTTCCTGAGACCGCAGAACTTCCAGCTCCCCTGCCATTTTGTTTTTTTCTGTTGCAACAGTGCTCAGTTCCTGGCTAAGTTTATTCTTCTCTTCTTTCAAAAAATGTTTCTCCTACAATTATAGAAGAGAAAAAACTATCAGAAATAATTTGCTGATGTAGATACTGAGAGATATGAAAAATAAAACTTTTGTTAAGGGATCTTAAATTAGAAATATTTAATTCATATGCCATTTACTGTGAGGAAAAGTGAGAGCTGCCAGAATTGTGTTATTACATATACTCTATTTGTATCACTGCTTGTATTGTCATTAGTTTGTTGTTGTTGTTTTGTACTGAGGATTGAATCTAGGACCTTCCAACTAAACTACACCTTGTCTTTTGTCTTCTTATTTTGAGACAGGGTCTTGCTAAGTCATTGATTTGCCCACACTGAGCTCTAATTTGTGATTCTCTTGTCTCAGCCTCCCAGGGTGCTGCGATTATAAGCATGCATCGCTGCATCCAGTTAATTACTTTTTAGGTACCTTTGATTTACAGAATATAAAATAACCATGTGTCCAACAAAAGAGACAGTGTTTTGGTATTGAGTAATCACATACCAAACTGGTACTGTGATTGAGTAATCATGTACTAAACTTTATTGAAATTTATTTTAAATAAGAGATTTTAAAAATGATTAATGTATTTGAAAGTTCTGTAGTTTTCAATGTAGAGCTCCTTTACTTCTCTCATTAGATTGATTCCTAGGTATGTCATTTATTTTGGATGCTATTGTGAAAGACGGTTTCCCTAATTTCTCTCTCAGTTTGTACAGGAATGCTATTGATTTTTGAATGTTGACTTGTATCCAGTTATGCTATTGAATTTGTTTATTAAATCTAGAAGTCTTTTGGTGGAGTATTTGGTGTCTTCTATATAGAATATCATGTAGTTGGGGCTGGGGATTTGGCTGAGCAGTATAAGCACTGGTCTGGCAAGTGCAAGATCTTGAGTTCAATCCCCAGTACCAAAAAACAAAATAAAACAAAACAAAACTAAAGTACTAAAAGAATATCATGTAGTCTGCACACAGTGATAATTTAACCTCTTCCTTTTCTACTGTTATTCCTTGTAAGTTTCTATTTTATTTTCAAGATTATTCATTTTAAAATATACATTATAGATTCTGTGACATAAAAACAAATGAGACAGAGTTTTTGTCTTCAAGTCATTTAGCAGGACAGTGATAAAAATGAGCTTACTAATAAAATGGTCTTAAGCCTTAAACAAAAGTTCTATAATTAGTTTTTTTCAGTAAAAAAGCACCATGAAACAGACAAAGGTAAAATATAGAATCAGGTTTTTGAGTCTGTATTTCTTTGAGCTGCCATAGTTTTTTCACAGTGAAAAATGTTCAAAATAATTAAGGTAGGTAAAGGGTTGCCACTGCACACACATCTCTAGCAAACAACTTTTCTTCTTCAGATTAGGGTGATCAGAATATGCTTTAGAAAGAAAGGCAAACTAATTTCACAGGCTTCTTCCCTTTTGTTTGAGAGAATGTCATGAGTTATGCTGAACACTCTCCTTTTTGGGCCAAGAGTCAGGCTTGTTGTTTGGAAATAGGCAGTCACCTCTTAACAGCCCTAACTAGCATCAGGGAGGATAAGCACTGATTTAGTTTCCTAAAGGCAAATAATGAGAGGAGAGAGAGAAAATGTAAGTCCAGGAGAAGAGAAAAAGAAGGGAGGAAAAAAGGAAACAAGAAAGAAAGAAGAAATAACCAAGCTCATCAAATGATTGCACAAATTTCTATGTAAAATATTTGCTAACATTTAGCTATATTCTGGCTGCTCATCATGGGTAATGATTACTTTAGCTGTACTTACTTTTTTCTACTTTTTCACCTTCATTATGATTGATTCTTTAATAAATCTTAAAAATGCAAATTTGCTCCAAAGTGATTTGCATCAGAGAATATTTGAATATAGCACAAATTTCATGTTGCCTTATGCACAACCAGAATACTAGATTTCTTCACGAAAACACGAAGTCAATGCAGAATGTGCATTTAACCACACAGACCTACATAAGAATACATGACAAGCCTATGTTCATGCACACACTTCACACACTTACATGCCTTGTGCCTCGTTTTACCTTAAGTTATGAGCCATAATCCATCACATCTAGTATTCTAGAAAATCCTCCTTCTACCCTTTATAGTAATATATAAGGTATAATCTTTCACGGATACTTCCACAGCATACTTCTGATTGTTTTCAAGATAAAGAGTTGCACTTGTGATATTTCTTAACTATTTAACATGTATAAAGCTGCACTACCACTTTCACTAGGTTCCTCCTTTTTTCTGTCCCAGATGCAATTTGTGTTACTGTGATGTTGCTAATTACATTGTTTCCATAACCTGTGTGCAACTCTGTACAAAATAGTGGATTTTAGGAACAGACATGTCACAGTGTAACAGAACTGGATTTCCAGATGTACTTGATTTATAATCATTTCCTCCTCTATCAGGCATGTCCTTTGACCATTTCCTGTAATTAAAACTCTAGATGTCCTACTCTAGTCCTCCTTTAGGAACCTGCCTCTGCTCTCTCAGTCCTAAATAAGCTTTCCTTTCCCCGCCTACACTCTGCATCTCTGCTGTGTTCTATTTGGCCCTGCAGTATATTAATGAACAAACATGCTGGTGTCCCCCACTGTCAGGCAATGGCCTACCTTATTTGCATTGGTCATGGCATCTTCCAAAAACTGGATCTTGCTCTGAAGGGCATCTATCTGACCTCTTTTGGCTGTGATTTGCTTTTGCATACCCATTGCCACTTTCATAGCTGGGAATGGGAGGAGAGAAAAAAGAACACTGTGCTTTATTTATTTATTTATTGAAACAGAGTCTCATTGTGTAGTCCAGGCTGACCTTGAGTTCACTATGTAGCCCAGGCTGGCCTCAAACTTGCAGTGATTCTCCTGCCTCATCACCCAAGTGTTGAAATTACAGGCTTGCACCACCATATACAGCTCTGCTTTAGTTTTTAATATTTATAAAGTTTAAGAGGTCATTGAGATTTATCCTGTGCTTTGCTATAATTTATAGGAAGGTGACAAGATTCTTCAGAGCACTTGGACATTTTCAAGGGACAAAAGTCTTCTGGATTCATAATACTGGAACATAACAATTTTCAGCAACTACTTAGAGACTCTGAGCTGGTAAAATTTATGCCTCATGGCTTTTTGCTATTGGAATTAATTTCACTGACTACTGTAAGCTGCCATATTTACAATGGTACAATAATACTGACCAAACTCATATGTATAGGAAATACATATATAAAAATACCTAGTGATATAAGGAATAATATATATTTAGTTTTTACTAAAATGCTTTTCTGAGAAACTGACATTTAAAATACCACAAAACACTTGCTGTTGATCTTTTTAAAGATTCCAGTAATACCACAAACATTCAATTGTCAGTCTCACAGTTGGTGTTATGTGCTTACAACTCACTTCAGTCTTAGTGGCTGGACTGCCATTAGAAACATCTGATTACTTTTGGAAAACTAGAGATAAGATGAGAAGGTTCTAGATGGTTGTGAGACACAGAAGACTTAAAACATTACTTAAAACATGCAAAGATACATGAAGCTTATCCTTGCTTAGGAATTCAACCAGAAAACCCTATGGTTTTCTTTCTTTAATGTCAGTTGAGGTTTGAAAACAGCATTGTTTTGCAATGGGTCTCGTTATAGTTGACAGGTTAAAAAGAAGACATACCATTCATTAAAAACAAACTACTAGCCAAGAATGGTGGTGCACATCTGTTATCTCAACACTTGGGAGGCTGAGGCAGGAAGACTAATGTGAGTTCAAGGCCATCTTGAACCACACAGTGAGACCTTGTCTCAAGAAAAAAAAAATCAAAAAAGAACTATTAGAATGAAAGGTATGACTTATTAGCAAAATGTTGTTCTTCTATTGAATGTTTAAAAAAACAGGATTAATACAAGTACAGTACATTAATTTATTAATAAATTAAAAGTCTAACATTTGTCTATCACTTGGAAGAATTCTGGTCTGAGTTAGCGGATCATAATTATCTCAATCATTTTTAGTTTAAGCTGCTTTTGGGGGGACAGTACTGAGGACTGAACCCAGGACCATCATGCTGAGCTACCACCCAGGCCTTTTTAATCTTTTATTTTGATCTAGGGTCTCTCTAAATTACTAAATTGTCTGGGCTGAGCTTGAACTTTTGATCCTCCTGATAAAACTTCTCAGAGTATGGGGATTATAAGCACATTTTAAATGTTTTGGAATAAAAGTAAGTGTTTGAATGCAAATACAAAGATTACACTAACTTGATAAGTGTAGCAGAAACTCAGTGGTCAGGCAGATGTCAGAGGGTATTGAGATAGGGATGCTCCCTGAAGGTGGGGGGGGTACAGATCTGCAACCAGAATGGACCTTTTAGACAATCTTTCCAGACACTATTTTGTCAGTGTCAACTAACAAAGCCAAACTTCCAAGCACCAAACAAAATATAAGCAGTTTAGAATGTGCATGTCATCCTTGTACTGGAACTACAGTGTATCATTCCAATTTTAGTATATGTTCTACCAAAACACATGAGTCTTTTAACACTAAAAAATACTGATAACTAAAAAATATTATACTTTAGTGGGGTTTTTTTTCTTTTCCTGAGTGCTGGAGATTGAACCTAGGGGCACTGTGAATGCTAGGCAAGTGCTCAACCATTGAACTACACCCCAGCTCAGAGAAATGTGTACTTTAATTTGGTAAATATTCTTACAGTGAACTTGAGGAAGGATAAAAGAAATGACAGGTAGAAAGAAGACAAGGAAATCATAACCAAAAATTGTATTTTTAAGAAGACTGTAGCTTCTAGGATTTAACCAGGTCACCAAGACAGCCTCATATCAATATTCCTTGGCTGGATTTACACTGCTTTTCTACCAGATGCATCATTAAAAGGCCATAAATGGGCTCAATTAAGGAAGTAAGGAATAGGATCCTGATCCTGAGATGAGGACAGCCCCACTGTCAACAAACCTTGACCAGATTTACATACGTTGTCCACAAACTCATCACTAGAAACCCATACATTGGCCCAATTAAGAAAGTAAACAGGTTGAGTAAGCCAGAAAATGTTTAAATCACCTACCAAAAAAAAAAAAAAAAAGAAAGAAAAAGAAAAAGAAAATCTGTGCCTGAACCTGGGCTGAGACCATTCTGAGGGTGAGGGGGAGAGGTGGGCATTTTCCCCCCACCCCGAACTTTTCACTCACTTGAGAAAAGTATAAATGTGTCCAGTCCCAAACTATAATGTATCTCATTTCTTTGCAGGTTCCCATGCTCCTCAAGTGTGTCCTATAATTTCTGTCTTTGCTTAACAAACACTATGCATATCTCTTTCTGAATTGTCTTAAAAGTTCATTTTTTGTGACGGAAGTCAGTGAGTTGATTCACAGTAGGGTGGGTTAGGTTTGAGGAACTCTCAGACCTAGCGTGGTAACATACTAACACAGCCATACCAACAATGACAGGGACAACTGGAAAGGACAGAGCACCGCAACTCTCTATGGCAGAGATCACACTCATTAATATCACTAAGATAATGCTTATCTGGGTCAATGGGGGCAGGACGAAAAAGAGGGAACACATCCAGGTGATGACAAGGTACACCTCATCCTGCAGTTCCATAACCAGGGCTCCTTCCTATTTTTATTTTTTCCAAACTTATTTTATTTCAAGGAGAAAAAGAAGAAGAAAAGCTAAAACTAAATTTCAAACCACATCAATCAGGGTGTAGCAATGGCACATACACTGCACATTGTCATACCCAAATCATTCACCCAGAGCACAAGACATCTGCATTCAATTGTCCGAACAATACCAGCACAAATCTTTGTCTTCAGTGAACTCAGAGTCCTTCCTATTTTTATCACAGCAAAGCAACCAGACACTGCTAGTTAACCATAAATCTACAGGTGATGTAGGTAGTACACATGGCAAAGAGAGAGGCTGGATCAAGATTACTAAGGACTTGTATTTATACCTTAAAGATAATTGGTTAACTTTTACATATGCTGAAATTTGTTTAAATTATTGAAACAGCCACAGGAAAAAAGAAAAATTCAGATAGTTCAGGAATTTTAGAGATATTAGGGATTAAATTAAACATTTTCCTTAAAAATTGAATAGAATTACTGCTACCTGACAACCACCATCAGTGTCTATGGTTGTGCATTTCTCACACCACCTGGCACAGTTAAGAGGTGGTAGGTTCTCTATTTCAGTAAATCAAAGGCAAAGGAACCTAAAACAGAGAAAGGAAATAGCATACCGTGACCGTCAGATCCTTCCATTGACTTTAGGGTATTTCTTGTTTGTTCTAGTTCAGACTGTGCGGATTTTAATTGCATTTTCAGTTTATTTGTAGTAGTTTCCATTTCTTCACTCTTGTTTCGAAAATTCCTTTTTAAAACTTCATAATCCTCTATGTAAAACAATAATCAATAATTGATGGTTACTTTTCTGTACACCACTGATATGAAAAATATTTTATTTGAAAATAACAAGCACAGAGTGTTAGAATATGGAAGGGAACTCATTTAGCTACAACTCCATTTGTTCACAAATAAGATGGACATAAATATTTCCAGGGATCTGCAGGACTCTCTTCTTATCTGCTTGACTGGATCACCTTCCTCTACCCCTTTATTATTGTCTGTCACCAACTACTGCAATTAGCTCACTTATCTTTCATCTCAAACCTTATTCTTGGATGCATACATCCACCATAACAGATTTCACCACAATCTATAGTTCGGTGAATCTCCATCACATTAAAATAAAGTAACCTGAGATTATCATATATCCTTTTTAAAATTTATTTTTATGTTCTCTCTATCATTTCATTCTATGTATGTGGTACTAGTGACGAAATCCAGGGGTACACTATCTCTCAGATAAATCTCTAGTCCTTTTAAAAAAAATAATTTTGAGACAGGATCTCACTAAGTTGCCCAGGTAGGAATTGAAATTGTGCTCCTCCTGCCTCAGCATCTCCCAGTGCTGATATCACAAGCATGTCCCTCACAGCTGGCTTATTTTTTATTTTTTTAATTAAGTATCACCTATCTTTTTTTAAGATGCTGGGGAGTGAACTCAGGATTTTGCACATGCTGGGTAAGTGGTTAACCACTAAGTTACATTCTCAGTTCTGTCTTATCATTTTACCTGTATTTTAGCAAAATACCTGGTACAAATTCATCTTTCAATACACTAGGACAGGCACACTCACTCATCTATATTTATCTATGTAAGTGAAGTATAGATTTATATACAAAGAAAACAAAGCTATAGCTCCACCTACCTACACATGTCCACATAGTTGCCTCAGTGCCACCTGAGGCCAAGTGCCCAATGCATGCATGTCTCACACTTTAGCCTTCCAGCCTGCCTCTTTCTTACTCTCCTCATTTGTTGGTTGTGCTGTCTTCCCAGCACCACAAGTATGAACCCAAGAGTTAGACTTCACCCTCAGATCACTAAGTCATATTGAGCCAACATCTAAAATATTCTAACTTCTTTTCTATTCTCACTGTCACTGCCTTCCTTCAAGACTCCATTGTATTTCCTGGAACTTCTCAAACTGGTGGAACTCTATCTCTTTGGTGTCCCCTTCCTTTATTTACCTGCTGCAACAGGCTTCTATAGCATTTAACATCCTTGCTAGCTCCATACTTCTGGCTCTACGTCATTCCTTTGTGTTTTTTGCTCCAACAAACACTTTTGAGGTCAGTACTATGATTTTCATGTCTTCACACTTTTGAGCATGATGTTGTCTCTGCTTGGAATGTTCTTCCACCTTATTCATCTGCCAGACTCCTTTCTTTCTTTCAAGCCTGACCCAGAAGTCATTTCCTTTAAGAGGCTAGTATTCTCTGTGTCAGTTCTATTTCTACATGTGGCACATGTCCACTGTACTATGAATCCCTCGCTCCCCTCTCTACATGAGTCTGACTCTCTATTAGACTCTGGCACTGAGGTCTTTCTAGAACTGAAGAGTATCTGATGTAGTTAATGACTGTATGAGCATGTGTGTATATGAAATATGCGATACCAGACCATACCAATCATAAACTAGTAGTTCCATGGTTTAATGTAAGGACTTAAGTTTTTCCCCTCAATAAACTAAATAAGTTCTGCACATGTCATTTCATTATTAGCCTCCAATCAAACTGTCTGACTCAAAGGACTCAAGGTTTCCACTTCTATGAAAACAAAATTGTGCAAACAAGATGATTTGTGCTGAGCACCTGCCTTCTTGGCATCTGGCTATCTCTGTCTTTTCTTGAAGCTCAGTATAGGATTTCCTGGAGGGGGCAGCATTTCCATCTCTATTTGCAGTGTCAGTGGAGACATCTTTCTTTTGGAACTATGGGGGCCTTCTCCGGCAAGACTCTATACTAAAGTAGGGCTGGAACTGGAACTGAAGCAATATACCTGAAAGACTGTTCAGCTCGCTCCTGCTGTTCTTCACCTCATTTAATAACTGATCTCTCTCCTGTTTGATGTCCCTTACTGCCCGGAGCCGCTCAGACCCTGCGTTCACCAGCTTCACCTTTTCCAACTCCAAGTCACTCACTCTGGCCTCAAGCTCTCGAATCTTGGAATCTTTCTTATCTTTTAAAATCTAAACATAAGGCAGAGATAAAGAAGTAAAAAACATGGACATGCACAAGTTCAAACTATTAGTACTGTACCTCTTTCACTTTTTTTTCATTATTCCTCAGGACACTAAATTTTGTTATAAACACTGATAATAAGTGGGAAGAAAATACATCTTTCACCTTTATTTCTGTCTTCTTTTCTTTCCTTTCCTTTCCTCTTTTCTTCTCCCCTCTCCCTGCCCCTCCCCTCTGTCTCCTCTTCCTCCTCCTCCTCCACCTCCTCCTCCTTCTCCCCTTCCTTCTTGCTAGGGTCTCTCCAGACTGGCCTTGAACTTGCTTATGTAGCCCAGGCTGGCCTCAAACTCATGGTGCTCCTTTTGCCTCAGCCTCTCAAGTGCTGGATTTACAGGCATGCACCTGGCTTCACCTATGCTTTTAAATTTAGATATCAATTCCCCGTTATTACTTATCATAAGCCTTCATTATTTCTATTCCATATTCATTCATTCAAAAATATGCACTAAGCAAGAAGAAGCAAGGCCAGCACTAGGGTAAGATAAATGGAACCTCCAAACAGGTGACTCACTTGCCATATCGTAGTCCTGGGCCTGGACAGCAATAAACTAAATAATATCTTTGTCCTCATGCACAACTGCAGTGAGAACAGACAACAGCAAACATATTTAATGTCAGGTAAAAGACAAGAAAGATTGAAAAAAAAAAGGAGAGGGGTTGAGAATGCACTGGGTAGAGGCTGTCACTTGACATGGGGTGTCATGCAGAGAAGTATTTAGACAGCAGCCTAATGCTGTCTGAGAAAGGTCTACCCACAGGTCCAGCCCTGGGCTGGCATCTGGGAACTTGGACTGTACTGTAGCCCCAATACTAAGACAGCTCAGTGTGTCTGGCTTATACAGAATACAGTGCTAGCTGATGCAATTTGACTATTGCAATAGTAGCACACATGTAGAGGCCAATGCTGTATTTGAAATGTAAACATGTGGCAAGCTTTTAGCTATTTCAAAAGGATGGGGGGATGCCCAGGTTTGTCCCATTGCCTATTTATGATGGGCCTGTACAGTGAATGTCCTAAACAGGGCTAGCTGACCTCTGACCAGCTGTTGCTAGTACCACAGGAAACCCAGCTGGCCTTATGAGGTGTGTGGGAAAAGCAGTATGATCCCCCTGGGGTAGCCTCACCACACATCTTGGGTACATGCTGCTCCTATTCACCTCTTGGACCAGCTGATAGACACTCTGTCCTTCCTTGTCTAAGAAAGGTGCCAGCTTTGATGAGCTGCAGTTATTAAAGGCTCATGTTCTCCTCTCCTGTCAGTGTACCCAACCCTAAGCATAAGGGGACAAGGGAAACCATACCTTCCAGGGCTGTGGTTCCCACCAGACTGTGGAGGGAAGTGGAAGGGATATTAAAATCCAGATATTTAACTTAAAGCAGTATGATAAAAAACTAAAAATTGGAGAATTCAGGAAGATGGTGGCTTGATAGGTAGCAGGGTAGAGAGCCTCTCTGAGAAAAACAACTCAGATGCTAGATTTTAACAACATAGAGAAGACCAGACAAAAGGAGAGGGATTCTCACCACCCAGGAAGAAACTGAGGAAAAAGAAAAAGAAAGGAAGGAGAAACGTGGATGAAAGGCTAAAATGAGATGCAACTATACTACAGCAACTGTAGTAGAATCAACATGGAACTGGAATAAAAACAGAGCTGAAGATCAATGGAATAGATTAGACCACAACTACACAACCACAACTACAAACACACTCAATCACCTTATCTTTGATAAAAGGGCCAAACATGGTCACTGGAAGAACGACAGTCTCTTTAATAATAAATGGTGTTGGAAAAACTGGCTCTCCATATGCTGAAAACTAAAACTAGACCCATGCCTATCATCATGTACTAATTAAAATCTAAATAGATCAAAGATCTGAATATTAAAACAGAAACACTAAATCTATTGGAAGACAAACTGGGTAAAAACCTTGAAGACAGAGAGTTAGGTAGAGAATTCATGAACAGGAATCAAACCACATGGGAAATACTTCCCAGAATCAAAAACTGAGATCACGTCTTATTAAAAAGTTTCTGCATGTCATAAGAAATCTCCAGCATAGTGAAAAGAAAACCCACAAACTGGGAAAAATCTTAGTGAACTCTCCCTTAAAGGACTTCTGTCTAAAACATACAAAGAATTTTAAAAAATCAGACCCCCAAAATTCAAAGATCCAATCTAAAAATGGGCATCTGAGATGCATACACAATTCTCAGATGAAGAAATACAAATGGCAAATAAATACAGGAAAAAATGTTCATCATCATTACTCATTAGAGAAATGCAAATTAAAACCACCCTGAGATACCATCTCACTCCTAAAAGAATGGCCAGGATCAAGAAAACTATGAACAACAACAAATGCTGGAGAGGCTGTGGGGAAAAAGGAACTCTCCTGCACTCTTGGTGGGAGTGTAGACTGGTGCAACCATTGTGGAGGTCAGTGGAGATTCCCCAGAAAACTGGGATTGGAAGTCCCATTTGTTTCAGCTATTCTACTTCCAGGCATATTCCCAGAAGAACTGAAAACATCATACCACAGTGATATATGTGCACTCATGTTTATAGTAGCACACTTTGTAATACCCAGATCTTGGAAACAACCTAAGGATAAGGATAAAAAAGGAATGGATAAAAAAGCTGTGGTATTTTTATACAATTGAGTACTACTCAGCTATCAAGAATGATCACATTGAGATATTTATAAATAAGTGGATGCAGCTTAAGACCATACTCATAAGTGAAATAAATCAAACCCACATGTATAAATATCGAATAGCTTCCCTAGTATACAAAATGGTAAGAATACATAAAAGTTTGTGGTAATAATGATTCCCCATTACATTGCTTTGAAGCCTCATAATGTTCTCATTCATTAGTTGAAATGGTTTTATTCTGGGTTGTTTGATTTTATTGTCTGTGATGGTATGAACAGCTATTATGAAGAAAACAAGACATTATAATAGCTAGTGCTGATTTAATATCATCTTGTATTGAAGTCCTACCAAGCTTTTGTTCTTCTGTCTTCATCGGTTTTATCATGTTGTATCTTACTGGATTTTATTATATGTGATAGTATAAATAGAATTTTTTATGGACAAGGAGATAATATAGTAACCATTGTTCATTTTCTGTTAGTTGGTTCTGAATACCCTGCAATAGTTTCATTCTCTTGAATGGTTTTATACTGTCTTGTTATGTTTGATACTATAGTGTATGCAGGTATACTCAAATATTTCAAGGAAAGAAACACTATGGTAGCTACTGTTATGTCAGGTTGTCTTGTGGTGAAACATTATGTTGCTTAAATTGTTCTGTTCTGACCTGTTTTGTTATATCCTCTTTTATCTTAATCTTTTTTAAAATAAAAAAGAAACTAAAGTTAGTCTTTCAATATTTGAAGATGGATTTGCAATGTGTGATTGTGAAAGAAAAGATCTCTTAAAAATAACATGGAACCAGGAAGTGACAATACAAAGGCTAGAAGACAACAAGAGGATCTATAACTTAAGAATAAAAAATGTGAGTGAAGAAGCAGGAGTAAACACAAATGAATTACAAAGGCTATTCACAGAAATAATTAAGGAAAAATTCCCAAGCATAGGAAAAAGAAATGATATCCAGGTAAATCAGGCATACAGAACACCAGCCAGTTACAACCAAAACAGATCTACACCCAGACATATAATAATCAAGATCCCAGAAATTCACCACAAGAACAGAATATTAAATGTGGTATAAAAAAACCCAGATTACCTGTAAAGGAAAATCCATCAAAATAACACAGACTTCTCAACACAAACTATCAAATCAAGAAGAGCTTGGAGTGAAATAGTCCAAACCCTGAAAGAAAATAACCTCCAACCCAGATTGATGTGCCCTGAAAAACTCCCTCTCTCTCTCTCAAAATTAATGGAGAAACAAGATTTTTCCATGATAAGAAGGAACTGTGGGAGTTCGTGACCACCAATCCAACCCTACAAAAAATACTGAAGGACATTCTAGAGAGAGATAGAAAAAAATACCAGGATTCCAGCAACAGTGGCAGAGAGGCCTCAATGAACAGGGCAGACAGTGGAATGAAAGAGAAAAGTGGACAAATAATAGCAGAAAAAATAGAAGAACAGAGATGAAGCAGTGAAGACTGGCTATAATCTCTAACACAGATGGCCTTGATACACTAACAAAAAGAAACACAGCAGAGTAGGTCAGAAGATAGCGACCATCCAGATGCTCTGAACAGGAAATATACTCACCCTGAAAGAGGGTTAATAAACCGAAAGTCAAAGATGAGAAAACGATGCTCTATGTGACAGGGAACCTGTGAGAAATAAGGACAGCTCATCCAGCAGCTGCAGATGGGTTGGGAAGTCATGACACTTTTGTGCAGTGGAGAACTACTCAACTACAAGGAAGGAAAACTTTGAGGTTTTATTAAGTAAAGGTCAAGCTCAGGGGTAAAAAGGTTCAGCACCACTCAGATAGATAACGGGTTGACCCCCTAATCTAAAAACTAAGGAGTTAGTGGGACCCAAAATAAACAAAGCACCCTGAGAAAGGGAAAGGGGAGGAACTGTCTAAAAAAGGAAGGCAGAGGACATTGTTAATAGTGTATTAGGATTTAAAAGCCACAGTAGTCTTATCGCTCTGTTTAATTTGATTTTATTCTGTTCCAGTCTGTCTACTCAACTAGATTTGAGGGCATAGACAGCTATCCCTAAAATAGCAGGATATACTACAGTAACTATCCTTAATTAACTTAAACTGAAGCCCTGTATTACTTAGATTGTCTTACTATGACTGATCTTATTTGAAGTCCTACAATATCTCCAAAGTTGTGTTTTTATTAAAATTTCTATGTAATGCTATGTTCAATTATATTATGCCTGATTATGTAGGCAATTCTATTGAAAATATCAAGAGACAGCATAATAATTACTGTACATCACTTAGTATTGTGGTTTTATGTCTTTTTTTATGTTTTTCTAGGAATTTTTTTGTCTATTTTTGATCTGTTTTTCCCTATAATGCAGAAAAGATAGGTATATATCCAGAGATTCAGACGTGTAGAATTTCTAAAGTTTATGGGAACAGATTATATAACACACGATGTAATGTACAGATACTCTGAAGAAGAAGAGACACTAAGATACCCAGTGCTAATTCTGTAGCATTATGGTATAAAATCTAGCAATACTATTATTCACTGTTCAGAGTGCTATTAGTCTAGTTTCTTACACTTTCAACATACATAAAGATATGAACAGCTATTTCAAAGAGAACGAGAGACATTATGGCAGCCATCGTTGATTTCCCTATTGTCTGGTCTTGAAGACCTAAAAAGCCTTCATCATCCTGTTCTGATTAGTTTAGTACTATAATGTTCAGTATGTATTCACTGTGTGTGAAGATGTGGACAATTATTTGGAAGAAAACAAGAGACAATGTGATAGACAATGAAGATCTCCAGTGGTCTTGCTTTGAAATCTGTTTCTTAAAATTGTTTCCTTATGATCTGTTTTGTTCTGTTTAATTTTACCCTCCTTTAAAATACAAAAATTAAGATGAGTGTTTAAACTTTAAAATAAAAGTAGTACAGTAAAAGACACACTGCCATAATGTCTCTCAAAATAGTCTCCCTGTCTTTAAACACACTTACCCATCACTCCTATCACTTTCTGAAGCAGTCTGGAAGTCCTCTTTCATAAGTGTTTTTAGTTGTGCTCTAGTGGCTGCCTCTACGTTCTGACTCAACTCAAAATCTTTGCCTTTCACAGTCTTTTTTGACTTCGGAGAAAAGCCAAAACTCATACAGTGCCAGATCCAGTGAATAAGGTGGATGAGGAACACATTAATGTAATGTGTTCATGAGACTGCCTTCCACTGGATGCAACTTGGCAGCAGCTTTAATTATATTTTTTGTCACATCTTGTAAAACAAAACAAAACAAAACAAAACAACCTCATGAAAGAGAACTTCCAGAACTGCTTCAGGAAATGGAAAAAACAATGGTATATGTGTTTAGAGTGAGGTGAAGTATTTTAAGGGGAATTAATGGCAATGTGTGTATTAATGTAATACTTTTTTAAAAATGTAACCCTGTAGATACTGAGAAGCCCATACATACTTTGGGATGCAGTCCCAAAGCCATGCTGCTCTCAAGCAAGTTATTTCACATTGTTATGTTCAGGTGCCTCATTTCTAAGGTGGGATAATACCAGCACCTGCCTCAGAAAGTTTTGTAATGATTGAATTGATTTAATTTTTAGAGTGTAACATTCTTGCATTTGTTGCCTTAAGAACATTAGCAACTTATCTTCCCTGGCAAGAAGGCAGATGAACAACCTTTCTCGCCTGATATGTTCTGCCCTGCATGCAAACCTACTCTAAAGTTTTCACTGTAAGACTGGCCACTGAGAAGCCTTCATATGTCCTTTTCATGGGGAATTTGGTCATTTAGAACACTATAATCAAGAAAACCTTAAGCATTAGAAAATTCGCAATTTTAGGTCTCTCCTTTTAAAATCTGATAAAAGCATGGATTTTTTTTCCCCCAAAAAAACCCACATGTGTACAGAGATATGAATACTTCCCATTTCAAAGGATTCACAGAAACTGAAATTCCTTTTTACTAAATAAGGTCATACTTGCTTATGAGAAAAAAGAAATTTCAGATGCTAAAGCAACACAGAACTCTACAAACCTTAAACTCCTGCAGTTCCAGTCTCCTGTCATTTATCTCTTTCTCCAGCTGGGCCTTTTCTACCTGCATGGCCCCGGCTGTGCGTCCGTGCTGGCCCACCAGCTGTGTCATGTTTTCAATCTGCTGGCGCAGGATCTCAATCACTTTGTCCTTCTCTGCCATCTGCAGCCTCAGGGCCTCACACTCAGTCTGTGCATGCCGCAGGTGCTCCCCCTCAGTCTTTAGATGTTGCAGCTCCTGCAGCTTCAGGTCCACCCGGGAGCGAAGCTTGGTGATCTCTGCATTGGTGGCCTCAATGGCGTGCTCCTTCTCCTGCAGCGAAGCTGTCAGGTCTGATACTGTCCTCTCTGAGCTCTCTAAGGTCATCTTCTTGGCAGTCAGCTCTTCCACCACTTTGCGAAGCATCTCCTTGGTGGACTCAAGCTGTGCGGTCAGGGAGGACACTTTCTCTAGACTCTCATTCTTCCCTTGTATTGCTGCCATCTGATGGGAGATGAGACAGAGCCTCTGAGTTTGCGAGGACAAGTATAGGCAACCCAGGGGCTCGGACAAGTTAACTGCAAGCCATGAAATACTGGATTGGATAAAGTACAGATACGCTATTACTTCACCATCACAACTTAGATGGACACCCTGTGTAGACCTCTGTGTACTTTCACACCATGCCGGAGTCCTTAATGAAATAATGATGCTTCTCCACAGTGATTTCCAGGGTGGGAAACTTGGGAAGTTCTCTCTGAGGTCATTTCCATGTTACTTTAGATTAAAATTACAGTAGTGATGGTTGGAGGGAGGGAAATAAGATCTGCTCTTATTTTTTATTTCTCTCTGTCTCATTTCTTAACCCTACCTGGGAGGAAAAAGGAGTAAGCACTGTTACGCAGTACACATTTGCATCTTATGGTGCTGGTTTGGAAAAGGGTATTCTAGCTTACACTTGCTCTGTCTTTCTTCCTGCCCACGGTAGGCCAGAGGATAGGGAAATGGCTTTGCCTGCCTCAAAGCTAAGACTGGATACTTTATGTGACTTTCCCAACATGGGGTGGTCTGTATGCCTCTGTGGCTGTCACCAGCAATAGAACTGTTTTCTCACAGAACCGCAGGGATATGACATGGAAGAAAACTGCTAATATTTTACTCCTGCGCTCTGATGGAAGGCACTCAGCAGCCTGTTAGTGCAGGACAGGGTAAGGATAAGGGGCCACCACTTTTGGAAGATACCCCAAACCAAAATATATTGGCTATAAACCTCCAACCGTTGCGTTCTTTGGACTTCCCAATAGTTTGCTACTTGTCTGCACTAGAAACAAGAAATTTGTAAATTATCAATTTGTATGTGAAAATGACAAGTATCTGGATAAGAGTTTAGTTTTTCAATAATATGCAGTTGAAATAATACTAACATGTTTCATGTAGCAAACAGTCAAAAATAGGGAAATAAAACCCAACTTTTTTGAAATTGTTCACAGGATCTTACAATAAACCCCAAACACAAAAAAAGTTCAAGGCAAGTATAGTGGTGCACCTGCAGCCTCAGCAACCAGAGAGGTCAAGTCAGAAAGAGCCCTTGGGCAAAGCAGTTTGAGACTATCCTGGGTTGAGACCCCATTTCAAAAACACAGTTTCAGCCAGTAGACATGAAATGCATGATCTCTCCCCCCACCCAGGAGAGGCCGCGCACACCACCTGCCGCTCCATCTGGCCCTGGCATTCGCTCTTCATGGCCTTGAGCAGGGCCTCCAGGCGCTGCACCTCCATGTTCCGGTCATCCAGTTCCCGCCGAAGGTGGTCAATGGTGATGCTGTTTCCTGTGTCACGGTCCCACAGTCGTTTGTTCTGCTCCTTCTCCAGACTCAGCTCCTTCTCCCTCTTGTGCAGATCCGCCTAGAACAAGAAAGGCTTGATGAGATGTGATGAGTTTCTAGAAAAATAAATTAATATTTTAGCCAGACATGGTGGTGCATGCGTAATCCCAGAATTTAGGAGGCTGCAGCAGGAGGATCACTGCAAGATCAAGACCAGCCTAGGCTAAAAGTGATCTAAAGGGCACCATGAACTGTATAGCAAGACCCTGTCTCAGAAAGAAAGACAGACAGAAAGAAAGAAATTTTAGCATTACAAGTCAATCTCAAGGGTCTGTACCTCAAATAATACAAAAAGAAGAGGAAAATGCCTTAGATTTAAGAAATCATCCTGCTTTTTAAGTCTTGGATTTTTGAACAAAGACGTTGTCTTGCCTGCCAAGTATACTCCTGTGATCGACAAATGTTCCAAAGCTTAAAGGAATAACAATAGTAATTTGTCATATTGCTTCAGAAATGGCAGCTGGGTGTGGTGATACATACCTACAACCCCAGCACTCAGGAAGATGAAGCAGAATTGCCTCAAGTCAGTGTGGGCTACATAGTGAGTTCAAGGCCAGCTTGATCTATATTGTGAGACCCTGTCTCAAAAAAAACAAAAACCAACAACAATAACAACAAAAGACTCTGGTTGCTTGAAGATCACCTCTCCCCACACCATAACTGAACTTTTAAAAAAAAGCATACAGTATTATATTTTACATGTGACACATGAATAGTGTCTAGAATATTGTTGCCTATACACAAATATTTTATAAATTTATAATTTTATAAAGAAAACTAGTTTGTAAAACACTTTAATGAAAAGCTTCGCAAAATTATCATATTTTAGAGTATAACCTTACCAATAGTTTTTGAAGTTGATCATCCAAATTTCCAGATTCCTGACTGAACTGGTCCCGTTCTGTGCGTGCTTCAGTGAGCTCTGAGTTGGCCAAAACTAACTGCTTCTCCAGCTCTTCTATCTAAAAGAAAAGCACAAGTTGAAAATAATCTGTCAGTGGATCACAGAAAACAAAGTCTCTGGGAAATGGTACTATGTGGAAGGCAAAAGTAAAAGATTATTTTGATATGTTTTGAAAAGTTTTCTAAACTTAAGATCTATGTAGTATTTAGCTAGGGAAATTAACCAAAATAAAATATTTGATACTGCTGGAGTTGACCATTGTCTGTAACATCTCTCTCTCTAATGCTTATGCTAGTCAAAACTTATCATCAAGATATGTTCTGTAATTTGGTTTTTTTAACCTCAAAAAAGTATTATTTATTAATTATTAAAACATTTGTATATAAAAATTATAGATAAATCCATAATAATTCAAAAAATTATAAATTACATGTTTATAGTCCATTTAACTTCATGGACTGAGCATATGCATGCAATAGGTACTCAAGAGAGACAACATGGAATTTAGTCTTTAAGGAAGCTATTGTGACATAAATAACATGCTGTAGAGCCCACACCAACAAAATGGATTATATTAGAGAGCTATTGTGTTTTAGAACACCAGAGGTTTGAGAATAAAAGGCACTGTATATAAAACAATAAATAATGATAGCTATGTTAGCCACTGTATTTTGAAAAGGAAAGCTAATGCACATTTTATAGTTTGACAAAATATATATATTGCTGCACAGTTTATTTATTGCTGCTGAAGTATTTTAACTACTTCAGTCTTCATTTTCTTTAAATATAAAATGAGAATAAGAGTACTAATTTTGAAGGACTGTTATAAGCCTATTTTTCTTTCATTGAAAGGCACAAAGGGATACAGAATATTTCCTTTTCTAAGTCCCCAACCAGTAGGACATGAGCAGAGGACAGAGGTATTTCACTGCTGATGGGCACCCGTGGTACAGTGTCAGCTGGTTGAGATCTCTAAGCCACACAAAATCATAACTCAGGTAATGACAAGTTAAAATAATGGTCACATGTTAGTACTATTATGAAGTGACATCTGATGTTTGTGGTATCTACAATACTATTCTATTTCTAGGAATAAGAAATTTTTTATATCTGCACAAATGCTACATATTCCTTCTTATTTTTAAGGTTTCTGTTCAGTAGGTGGTAGGCTCTCAAATCTTCTGTCATGAATAAAGCTTAGTTTGGTTAATGTGTTGTGATTAAACTTTTTAAACGAGAGAACATAAAACCAAGACAAACTTTTCTTGATAATTTTCTACTTTAGGGCTGGGGATTTAGCTCAGTGGCATAAGCGCCTGCCTTGCAAGCAGGCAGTCATGAGTTCGATCCCCAGTACGGATAAAAAGGAAAAAGACAAAAAAAAAAAAAAAAAAAAAGATGTAATTTTCTACTTTATTTTTACTTGGTTCATTTAAAGTCTTCATTAACTCAACATACAGTTGAATATATAATAATACCACATATGCATACATATATGTAACTATCTCTGATAAGGATAAACACATGAAGTTATATATCTCTATGTATTTATGCATACACATGTGACTTAAATACTAATACAAGATTATCGAAAGTTTCACATTTACCTAGAGTATGGTACCCTAGCTACATGGTCCAAGATATTAATTTTAATATTTTACATTGGCTGTATATTTAAACTGATTTTATATTTGAGTGTATGTCATGTATAAAAAGTATTTCAAAGAATTAATTGTGCATAACATATTAAGTTACTGATTAAAATATGTTCCTAGATTCTAATAATCCTATACAAGAGAACTTTGGTACTGGGCATGTAGCTCAGAAGTACAATGCTTGGCATGAATTAGGCCCTGGCTTTATCTGTAACACAAAACAAAACCAAAACTTTCATCTTTGTTCTCCTTTTGGGACACACAAAAAAATCCATCTCATTTAAAAATTTAACCACGATAGCATAAGTAACTTCCAGAGTAAGATTAATGAACAGTATCAGTAGACACAGTGTCTTCAGTTTATCATTATCAGGAACTAAGACAGCACACTCTTAGTGAAGACATCTAGAATATCTCGTGGAATAACCAGACTTCTGTTCCACAGTGTGTGCTGGGCACGGAGTGGGCAGGTTGGGGAGAGGGGTGATCTGAGGAGTAAAGATAAGGCTAACAGCCAAATGCCTCAGGTTCTATCAGGTAACCTTGTGGCCTCAACTTTTTTGGATGTGTATAATTTGATATTCTAGATCATCTCTTGTGTTCCTCTTGATTCTGTTTCTAATACTATTTTATACAATAACATTATCAATACACCTGAAATCTTGCGTTCCTCATCTATCTTTTGATATATAAACTTTTACCAAAAACAATATAAGTTAATCAGATGACTAAAGCAAACATTTCACCTCTCGGGGCTGGGGATTTAGCTCAGCGGCATAAGCGCCTGCCTTGCAAGCAGGCAGTTGTGAGTTTGATCCCTGGTACCGATAAAAATTGAAAAGACAAAAAAAAAAAAAAAAAAAAAAAACATTTATTTCACCTCTCAGCTTGATCTAAATTTTTTTTTTTTGTTTGGTTTTTAAGATGAGTATCCCTCTGTAGTGCAGGCTGGCCTTGAACTCGTTTATGTAGCCCAGCCTGGCCTCAAACTCATGGTTATCTTCCTGCCTTAGCCTCCCAAATTCTGGGATTACAGGTCTACGCACATCTGGCTTGACACAAAGCATTTCTATTCTCAAGCAAAAATGCTATTTGTTTTTCTGTTATGAAAACTTAAGACTTGCTTTTTTAGGGTTTTTTTTAGGTTTACTTTTATTTTAAACTCTGGATTGACCATTTCATAACATCAAACTTGATGGTAAAATCTGTGAGATCAAAATGAAAGAACACAAAAAAGAAAAGGGGGCAAGCTAATAAAGTCTCATCTTCTCATCTACCTGCTCATTAAGTAGCCCTTCCAGACCCCTGTAGGAACACTGGTTTGGTCATTGTCAGTACTGACTCAGCTGCTATAGCTCTGCTTTTATCTTTCACTTTTTAGAGTAAAAATATTTATATGAATTAATCAATCAAAAAGATAAATGGAGAGTGAAAAGGAAAACTACTGAAGTAGCAGCTGAGCTGATAAAAACAGCCATGAAAAATACTGAAAGAAAAGCCTTTTAAAATGTCCAGAAAAAAAATTAACATCTGAGATACGGCAAAAGCTTTTTCTTTTCTTTTCAGGTAATGGCACTGGTTTTCCCTTTCACCATCTATGAATGCATTTTTTGGTTTGGATCACAGGATAAATAAGTACTAAGCTTTCATTCCAATGTCACGTTGATTTCAGGGATATTACCAATTGTTAAGATTCTGTTATTGGTGGTTTTCTGGTGGTGTCATATTGGTGGGTGCTTTTTTTTTTTTTTTTTTACTTTTTTTTTTTGTTGTCTTTTTCCTTTTTATCGGTACTGGGGATCGAACTCACGACTGCCTGCTTTCAGGGCAGGCGCTTATGCCGCTGAGCTAAACCCCCAGCCCTGGTGGGTGCTTTTTGTTTTCATTTTTCCTGTGCTCAAAAAAAGACACAGCCATGGCCCAGTAGGGGCTGCTGCAGGCCGGCACAGGAGCACTCGCGCAACTATGCCAAGTGTCTGCATGGCCTCTTCCGCACAGGGACTTGCTCCAACCAGTGCCCTGAAATGTTCACTCTCAGGATAAGAAATTCAGCCCCAAATGCTTTCAAAGTAGCAAAGTAAACTTAGAATTATGATCATGAAGTATTTTTGTTGTCAAAAAGTGAAAGTTAATAGTAAAGCTCAGTCCACTGAGCCAATAGTGACAGCTTCTACTGATCCAAATTAGAAAAGGGGAATTCTGGGAGGTTCTCCTAAAATGGAACGAAATGAACAGAAAACAGTATTACAGTAAAACACTTTGGTCAGCTACAAAAGCTACATCTAAAATTTTCCCTGACCGCAATTTCTATTTTCACCAATATGGAAATACTTTTGTTAATCTTAAGAGAAACATCTTTCCTTAATGAGTTTTCTTTTAATTCATGCATTCTATTTGGGACAGTCTTGTTCAGATCTGTCACAATGCCAATTTTTTAAAATAGTAAACACTTTATTTTAACAATAACAACATTTTTGAGGAATTCTAAGGATCAAACCCATGTACTCTACCGCTGAACTACACCCCACTATACTATACTATTTAAGTGTAGAAATCTGACCTCAGGAAAAATATTAATACTGCCTCTAATAATACACTAATGTTTAATATCAATACATCCTTTAAGTTTCTTTTTCTCACAAATCTCTACTTTTTTTTTTTGAGACAGATCTCACTGTGTAGAGTTCAGGCTGGCCTTGAACTCACTATGTAGCCCAGGTTGGCCGTGAACTGTATCCTCCTGTATCGACCTCCCAAATGCTGGAATTACAGGCATATTCCACCACATCTGGAACAAATCACATTTTTTATTTTTTTTAATTTTAAAGACATTACGACAAAAGAGGACATAAAGCAGATCAGATCAGAACAATGCAAGTAACACAGCATTTTACCACAAGACAACCCATAATTAACAGTAACTACCATAGTGTCTCTTTCTTTGAAATAGTTGAGCATAGCTTCATATACGATAGTATCAAGCATAACAAAACAGTATAAAACCATTCAAGAGAATGAAAGCATTACAGGGCTTTCAGAACCAAATAGCAGAAAACGAACAATGGCTGCTACTATAGCTTCATTTTCCATAGAAAATGTGTTTATACTATCACACATAATAATATCCAATAAGATAAAACAGGGCAGAACCAAAGACAACAGAAAACAAAAGCATAGTAGGACTTCAGAGTAAGATGATACTAAATCAGCTCTGGCTATTCTAATGTCTTCTTTAAAATAGCTGTTTATACTATCACAGATAATAAAATCAAACAAACTAGGATAAAACCATTCCAACTAATGAATGCAGACATTATAAGGCTTCAGAGCAATGTAATGGGAAATCATGATTACTATAAACTCTTACGTGTTCTTACCATTTCTTACACTAGGGAAACTATACGGTATTTATACATGTGTTATTTTGTGTATGAATGTGGTCTCAAGCTGTGTCCATTTATTTATAAATATCTCAATGTGATCATTCTTTATAGCTGAGTAGTACTCCATTGTATAAAAATACCACAGCTTTTTTATCCATTCCTCAGTTGATGGACACTTAGGTTGTTTCCAAGATCTGGCTATTACAAATTGTGCTGCTATAAACATGGGTGCAGATATATCACTGTGGTATGATGTTTTCAGTTCTTCTGGGAATATGCCTAGAAGTGGAATAGCTGGAACAAATGGGACTTCCAATCCCAGCTAAATCACATTTTTAATATGTTTTTTCCTTTAAGTGTTTCTTCATGTATTTAATTAAATCTGAGAGGCTAAAATGGAAGAGACCAAAATAACTTCCACCTGGCTACAACTGGGTTTAGTTTTGAAAGATAGCAAGGACTTTTTTTTTGGTTTGTGTTTTTGAGATAGGGTCTTGCTATGCAGCTCAGATTCATCTTGAGCTCACTTTGTATCCTAGGCTGGTCTCAAACTCACAATGATCCTCCTGCCTCAAGGGCAGGATGTTGATTCTGATAGGAATCATGTGAAAAGCAGAGGAAGAAGGATAAAAATCTTGGGCTCTGACCCTTTTTCAAGCTTAATTACATAGGCTATGCGATGGTTGGTAGTGAAGATGAAGAAACGATCAGGGGAACAGGTGACACAGATTATGTATGTGTGCCCAAGGATGCAAGGATGACCGTTAATTTAATGAGGGAGCCAAGGCTTACACTAACATGCTGAGATGACAGCTGTAGGGGTACCTGGAGAATGGCATGAACTATCATTCCAATTAGTAGGTCAAGCCAGTAATCCATGTAGAAACCCTGGCACCTAGTCAGCATAATGCTTCTCTCCGGCAAGCACCATCAACTGCAACCATTTACCAAATTTCAAGCTCCCAAACAGGCTTATAAATCCAGCCCTCTCCTCCTTTCTGTAAGATATTTTATAGTTAACAGGATGTCTAAAGCATAATCTACTTAGAAAGCATTATAATTTCTAGACTCACAGTAATTTTACTATCAACATACTTCTCTCTTAACGAGTTTTCAACCTTTATAGTGAGAGGGCCTAAATTTTGACTAACACTAATTATGAAAAATTCTTACAAATGGCTTTTGGTAACAGTGTTTTTCATCTGATAAAATTTACAACTGATGAAACTAACATGACTTCATTTTTTATAGCATTAGGAATTAAATGCAGACTCTTTGCCCTTAGCTACTCCTCCAGCCCTTTTTAAAAGATTTTTGAGACAGAATCTTGCTAAGCTGCCACACTGGCCAGGGCGCTGGCTTTACAGATGTATATACCACCACCATGCCTATTCTCACATGACTTTTTTCAAATGAATGGGTTTTCCAAGCTCCTTTGCAAGGAACATGGTACTCTTTCAAAAATGCTTATCTAACATCTATATATTGCCTGCTTATTATTCACATTGTTTTTTGTTTTTGTTTTTGGTTTTGGTTTTTTTTTTGTACCAGGGATCGTACTTGCAACCTTGTACTTGTCAGGGAGGCACTTATGCTGCTGAGTTAAATCCCCAGCCCTCACATTGAGTTTTAAAATGAGTTTATTAATGAATGTTTTCAGGAGGGCTACAACCATTGGTTTGCCATTTTAGAAAGTTATGTTTTTCATGCTTTACAACAAACGGAATGTAAAAGGATAGAGTTATAAGCATTTTTCTGCAAGAATTCTCTGATAGTATAGCACAATGTAGTCATTTTTGTAATTCTAGAATAAATTCTAAAATAATCTTTACCTTTCTCCAAAAAGTGATGAATAATTGCAGATGGCACTAAAAAGCCACTCTTTTCCCTATCCATTCTGTAGTATTGGAGCCAGTACTTTTACCATCGCACGCTACAATTTTCACTTTATCCACTTTAATAAGTTCTGTCATCTCTCTGAATTCAGCATTGTTCAATACAAAAGCCCATATATTACCGCAGAATCTGTACATATCTAGAGAATCCCTGAAACTGACTTTGTTCCTGACCCTCCGAGCCAACGCTGAATTTTCAGCCTTATCAAACCCTAATCCTGAAGACTCTTTCCCAAAGCAGTATTTCTGCATAACTGATATGCCATGGCTCAGGAGGAAGAAATTACTTTTTTCAGGCTTGCACTGATATCCAGTCCGTGTGGGAGGCGCTTCCCACCAGGAAGACAGCAGCAAGGAGGCCAGGGGCCCGCAGGAGGCACCACCTAGTCAACCACTGACAAAGCTCTTTTTTTTTTTTTTTTTTTTTTTGACAACGTTCATTTTTAATCGCATCTTTTATATATTTTTCATATCATTCTTTTTTATTATCTGGATGGTACACAGTAAAATGTGCACTGAAGCACAAGAAAATAAAATAGATTTTTATGGTTTTAATAGGTTTTAGCCGTGTAAAGTCAAGGTATATAAAAATACAAGAAAGTAAGCAGACTTTGTTTATAATATTTTATATTCATTGTAAAAAAAAACCAAAAATTTTTTATAACAATAGAATTTTTTGTGACTGATCCCCTGAATGAAATCCTCTTGGTTAATCTGTTTGATTTTCCTTATTTAGTTATACCATATATTATTAAAGCCCTTCCAGGCAAAAGTATATTATTGCCCTCTATATTAATGCAGCAGAAAGTCATCTCTCAGGGTCAAAATATATCTCAGCATTTAGCTAAACTAAAAGGAGTTACTATTAGGAGCCTAGTTAACCATTAATTAGGTGCCAGCTCTGTGGAAGACTCTCAACATTAGAGCAAAATAAAATAGTGGTCCTCATATCATGTTTGCATCTATATGATCCCCAAACATCCATATGAAAAGTTTAGTCATGCTTCTTATGCTTCTAGAATGCCAAAGAGATAAATGTTTATAAAAACCCAAAAACCTCCTTTGCATGGTTAGATGGGTATTTTATTATTTGTTAAAATTTCCATCATGCTTTCATTTAGAATTGATCAACATGATACTATAGATCAGCACAAATGAAAATTAGCAAACAATGGATGATTCTCATGAAGGATTAATTTTTCTAAGTCACCATGTAATAAAAAGCTACAGAAATTACAAATTGTGTAAGAAAATACAAGTGAATTGAAATTTATTTAATATACTGTGGCATTTTAAAGGGTTTAATCCATCAGCAAATAATATATTTTCAAAATGGTCTGAGCAATTACTCATTGATATGTTATTATATTGAGCTGTACCACTACCATTCTATTTCCTCTCTAGAGCAATACAGAATCCTCTGAGCCCATGAGGCATTGGCATCATGACCATTCTTCTGCTTGTACCCTGTGAGGTGGGGTTACACCCTTTGGGTGGGCTTGGTCTATCCAGAATGGGATGGACATTACTGCTGTTCATCTTCAGGAAAGAAGCTTGTCCTGAGAAAAGACATTAGAACACAGAAAGTAGGCCTCAGAGAGGGAGAAAAGAAAGAATGTTCTTCCTGGGCTGTTGTTTCTTGTGTCTAGTCCTTTAGCAGTGTAAGATGGAGGCAGCCATAGTGAAGAAGCATTTAGACTATGGGTCCGTGTTATTCACTGCATCCCCACCAGTGAATCATAAGGTCAAGTGAAGGGGTCAAGACAGCATCAGGGGGTCAAGAACAGAAATAGTCCACATAACATGTAAAGAGGCACACACTGCTTTGTAAAGCTTGCTTCAGTTTCATGCATGTATTGGGTTATAAACTAAACTGCATTTCTTAAACAGTGATCAAGAATCTGGAGAGGTGGTGGTACATACCTATACTCTTAGCACTCAGGAGGCTGCGGTAGTAGGATCACTGCAAGTTCAAGCCCAATCAGAGTTACAAAGTGAGTTCAAGAGCAGGCTGAACTGCACAGTGAAACCATGACTCAAAAAGATATTATTATGGGTTGTGTTTAAATGTCTCCCCAAAGCCACATGCATCATGGTGGGAGGCAAGCCTCTCAAAAGCAGTCAAGTCTAGCATTTGTGACTAATTCATAGCTCCGGAGACCAGTGAGTGATGCACTTATCCAGGGCAGAATAATAAAAGGGAGGGAACAACACATGCCTTTCCCTTTTACCCTTTTCACTCTTATCTCTTGTGACTCCCTTAGTTATGCCTCCCTGCCTTGGAGCCAGCTGAGTATGGACTGAAACTGCCAAACTTTGCTTCCTGCATCTGGGTGTTGATTATTTTGTCCTAGCAAGAAAAGAAAAGTAACCAAGACAGACAACAAAAACAGCTAAAAGTATCTAAAGAGACACTGCTGCAGAGGATCTGATCTGTAAGTGAGATTATATTACATAATTTCGTGTTACTCTTCATTGCTTAGGCATTAGTAAAACCTTGTCTAACTTCTTCATCATTCTTATCTTGCCACAAGAGTTAAAGGCTAAGGTCTAATTTCCATGCTTGAAAGTGAGCCAAAACAGTCTCGTGAGCCCAATTGGGACACTTGGAGATGAAAGGTAACATTCACAAAACAGGACCATGGGACGGAAGGCATAAACTGAAATAGCCCCAGACAAACATCACGTGCGGTCACCCTTCCCACAGGGAATGCAGAGCATAAGCTCCTTTGAGCAGAAGCTCTTTGATTGTAAGAATCTTTACTGTTTTACAAATAGTTGAAATTAATAAAAACTTAAACCCTGGATAAATGATTGGTGATACTAGATAATTTCTCTTTATTTATGGAAAAAAATAGAAACATAGTATCAAATATCAATTAATATCTGGTTTTAAGAGGAATTATGATGATGTTATGGTTTATGTCAGTGACTCCCAATCCTCTGCAATTATGGACTTGACCAAATTTAGCATTGGTGATTGGTTTTTTGTCTAGTGCTTAGATTGGTGGAGTGAGTGTTACACTCACCTAAGGGTGGAGCAAGGATATGATGTAATGGAGGGAGGAAGGTGTGTGTCTCTCTCTTGCCCGCTCATTCTTGCTGTTTGCAGCTGGCCATGAATGGTGGCCTGCCATGCAACCCTGCCACCAAAATTGTAAGAACTCTTTCCTTCCTTCATTTTGGGCATCAGGTATTTATCTCAGCAACAAGTAAAAAGTAACTAAGACAGAATTTGGTACCAGAGGAGTTGGGTCATTGCTGTGATTATTTCTGACCATGTGCCTCAAAAGCCTTTGGAAATGGCTTGTTGGCAGTTTGGAAAGGTTCAGAGATGTCACCTGAATGCATAGAACTGGAACAGCTTAGGTTGTTTTGCATGGGAGGGTATGTTCAGAGCTCCGGAGACCAGGAAGCTGATAGAAAGCCTGCCAGTAAAGACCAGACTTCGGAGGTTTCTGTTGGGAAGAACTGTATTGGTTGTTGGACTCTAGACCATGTGTGTTATGGCCTGGTGGAAAGTGTTTCTGCATTCTGCTCATGTCCAGAGATTTTGCCTGATTAAGGGCAGAGGACTGATTAATCTGGCAAAAGAAATTTAAAGGCAGTTTAATGTTGAGACACTGGCATGGCTATTGTTGGGGGCTTTTAGCCAGATTTATGTTGCAAATCAAGAACAAAGAGACCAGCAGAATAATATAAAATGCTATGAGTTTGGCCAGAAAGAAAACTCCAGTAAAGCTGTGGACTGTAAAGACAGAGCTGAGACTTTTTGATTGCTGAGAAAGAACAGAGAAATAAAAAAGATGGCCAGGGGACATCCCAGGAAGCAGTCAGTCTCCATCCTTTGCAGCCTCAAAACTGCAAAAGTTAAAGAATTTGTTCAGAGAAGAAAGCTTCAGAGCACCATGCTCCAAAATGGCAACAGCCATATGAGGTTCTAAAATGGCAGCAGCCATACCAGGTTCCAGAATGGCAATGACATAGGAGAAACTTTTCCTCACAAGCAGGTTCACAGAGCCCAGAAATCTAGGCACTTGACCCCTATAGCCAACTGGTTACTGCTCCAGCTGGCAGCAAAATATGGAGGCATCCATATGGCACTGATTTTAGGTGCAAGGAAAATGTGCAAATTCTGAGGGCAAGATGGCTTCCACCTTGATTGCAAAAGGCCTGGCAAGCCAAGCAGTGTAATCTTGAGTGGGCAATATGTAAAGATATAAGGGTGAAGCCAAAGATGCAGTGGGAACCCCAAAAGTTTGGAAAACCCAGGAACGTGGATCATCCAAGGGAGGCTGCAAAAACTGAGCAGAGGGGGCTTGAGAGAGAGAAGCTGCCAAAGCTGAAATCTCTGGAAGTGCCATGGAGGTGGAATCACCCAAGCCTTTTAGAGCTTGCAACCAGATTACTTCAAATGCTGAGTATGGAACTCTAGGACTTAATTTCTACCTGCTGGATGTCGGACTTGCTTTGTTTCCAATGCTTTGTATTCCATTTGTAACTGTTGGCATGGTAATGTTTATCTTGTGCCTTTGCATTTTGGAAATGTTTAACATTGTTTCATTTATACAGGGGGTCACAGTTAAGACTTTGCCATAGATCTTGAGTAGACTTGAGACTTGGACTTTTCAGAGATGTTGAAACTGTTAGGACTTTCGCACCTCTTGGAGATGTGTAAAGGTTGTGCACGAGTCTTTGGAGGTCAGGGGTGGAATGTCATGGTATATGTCAGTGGCCCCCAAGCTTCATGAATTATGGACTCAACCAAATCTAGCATTTGTGATTGGTTTGTTGTCTAGTGCTTGAATTGGTGGTGTGAGTGCTACACCCACCTAGGGGTGGAACAGGATACAATGTAATGGCAAGAGGAAAGTGTGTCTCTTTCTCCTACTGGCTCTGTTTGTAGCTGGCCATGAATAGTGGCCTGCCATGCCACCCTGCCCTTCGGAGCCAACTGAGTATGGACTGAAACCTCCAAAATTGTAATAAATCAATCTTTCCTTCATTCATTTTGGGCATTAGGTATTTTGTCTCAGCAACAAGTAAAAAGTTACTAAGACTGATGAAAAATGACTTATTTCCCTATTAATCTTAAAATTCAGTTTGCTAGCCAATGATTAAGGGTTAAGTTAGAGAGGAGGTAGGTCTCCAAAATACTGAGTGGTAGGGGTAGATTAGTTGGTACTGAAATATTTGCTAAAGCTAAAACTTGTAAAAATATTATGGTCCTATTTTTAAATTTCTTGTTTGTTTATCTTTGTGGTGCTGGAGACTGAACCCAGGGCTTCACACATACTAAGCATGTGCTCTATTACTAAGTTACATCCCCAATCCTTGAATTTAATTTTTAAAAACTTAAAATGTGCAAAAATATTTTTCTAAGAATGAATCTGTGCATACTGTTTAAATAAAAATTGCTTCTCTACAGTTTAAGAGATAATTTAACATCTTCCTACTCCGGTTCATAAACTGATTTTAATCAGAGGTATCATTTTCAAATAAACTATTAAAAATATATTGCTAATTTTGTATATAACAGTCGCTAGAAGCACAACAGCAAAATCTAAATTTACCTTGTCTTCATACATCCTTTTGGCTTCCCTTAATTCAGAACGCAGCTGAGAAACAGTAGATTCTAGGTCACTGAGCTGACGCATATACATTGAATTCTGGTTTCTTGCTTGTTCTCTAGGGTTGGTTGGGAAGGAATATAAAAGCAAATAGCAAACTAAGAATACGTGTGATACTCAAGTACTTTAGCTTTTGGACACTACCTCTAATTATTTTACAAGGCATTACTAAGCCAACTGTATTTTATTATCTGGAATTGCTTCTTAAAAGTTGCAGCTCATGGGCTGGGGATTTAGCTCAGTGATACAAGTGCCTGCCTGGCAAGCACGAGGTCATGTTTGATTTCCGGTACCGAAACAAAAACTTTTTTCATTTAAAAAATGTTGCAACTCAGGGAAGCATGATAGTTCATGCCTGTAATCCCAGCACTTGGGAGGCTGAAACAGGATGATCACTGTGAGTTTGAGACTATCCTGGGTTACACAGCAAGTTGTAGGTCAATCTGAGCTACATACAGAGACCCTGTCTCAAAAACAAAAAACAAAAAAAACAAAAAGAAAAAAAAAGAAAGAAAAAACAAAAAAGGTCCAGGATATAGCTCAGTGGTATAGCACCTGCCTGGCAAGCATGAGGTTGTGTTTGATTCCCCATACCAAAAAAAAAAAAAAAAAAAAAAAAAACAAAAAACAGTTGCAGCTCAGAGATAGGAGCAGAGTTCAACAATAGATAGTATCCACAAAGCTCTCTGGATTCAATCCCTAGCACAAAAAGGAGAAAAAGTGAAAGAGAGAAAGAAAAAAAAATGCTTAGCTCAAAAATGGTAACTATACTGTTTTTTCTCTACTTTTGTATATGACTGAAAATATTCACAGAAAAAGTCTGTAGTATGTTGGGCACAGAGATTGAGACAGTAGGATTCCAAGTTTAAGTCTACCCTGGGAAATTGGCAAGAAGTTGTTTCAAAATAAAAATTTTTTTAAAAGCTGAGGATGTAGCTTAGTGGTAGAGCATTTGCCTACCAAGTACAAGGCCCTGGGTTAAATCTTCAGTACCTGCTCCACAAATCTTAACATGCTAGTTCATATTATAAAACTTTTATATGTGTGCCAGGTGTGGTGGTGTATGCCTGTAATCCCAGCACTCAGGAGGCTGAGGCAGGAGGATCCTTGCAAGTTTGAGATCAGCTTGGGCTACAAAGTGAGTTCATGGCCAACCCAAACTGCATAGGCCAACCCTTCTCAAAAAGACAACAAAACAAAACAAAAAAACCAACTTTCATATGTGTACATTATTTTATTTATATGTATTATGTACATATATACACAAATACATGTGTGGTGCATTTGTTTGTTTTATTCTATCAGTTTAAATATGAACAAATCAATGTTGGAAGCCAGTTCTAGGGGATCCAAATACTTACAATAATACTTGTCAGATGGTCAGATAATATTATCTGTATGTTAAGTCACCTTTTCTGTTCATTTAAGTATTAGAAAAGCTATACTTTCTTATGGAATCAATTAATAAACAATGGCTAAAAGATCTTAGGACAGAAAGTTAAAATAATATTTTTAAATGAAGATCAATTTCAATTGTCAATCCAATCTCAAACCCCCAGCACACACATACTGAATAATTTCCAGTTGACTTTGGATACTGTTGGCTTGGCTCCGAGCACTGCTAGCTTTGTCTGTAAGTCCTGTTATTTCAACTTCATGTTCACTTATCAACTGTTCAATCCTATAGAAAGAATGTGGTAATGTTACTTGATAGAGAAAATTTCACTTGACTATGAATTACTTTTAAAATGATTTTAAACATTCTCAAATTTAATATTTTGCTTCAGATTTGTATATGCTACTCTCTTTTTTAAAAAAAAAATCCATTTTATTTCAAGGAGAAAAAAAAGAAAAAACTAAAACAAAATTTCAAAGTATGTCAATCAAGGAGCAACAATACATTGCACATTGTCATCCCAAATCATTCACCCGGAGCACAAGATATGCATTCAACTGTCTGAACAATACCAGCACAAATCTTTCTCTTCAGTGAATTTAGAGAAATCCTTTGTATGAGGTGGGTTGGTCTGTCTGTCTGTCTGTCCGTCCATCCGTCCGTCTGTCTGTCTGTCTGTCTGTCTGTCTGTCTATCTATCTATCTATCTATCTATCTATTTCTTTCAGCTTCTCATACCAGTGAGACAATACAATGTTTATATATGTGTGTCTTATTTATTTCACTTATAATTATGGTCTCAAGTTACATCCATTTGCCTATAAAAGTCTCTAGATTATCCATAAAGAAGGATAAACTTCTTTATGGCTAAGTAGTACAGCACTGTATAAAAATACTGTATCTTTTCTATCCATTCCTCAGTGGATGGGCATTTAGGTTGTTTCCAAGATTACAAATTGTGCTGCTACAAACATGAGTGCACATACATCACTGTGGTATGATGTTTTTAAATTCTTTTGGCAAGATACCTAGAAGGAGAATAGCTGGGTCAAAAGGGACCTCCAATCCTAGCTTTTTGAGGACTCTCCACAGAGTTCCACAGTGGTTGCACCAGTCTGCATTCCCACCAACAGTGGAGAAGAGTTCCTTTTTCCCCCAGCTCTGCTAGCATTTGTTTTTGATTGATTTCTTGATAATAGCCATTCTTTCTGGAATGAGGTGGAAATTCATTCAGTGTTGTTTTAAGTTGCATTTCTCAAATAACCAGCAACATTGAACATTTTTCACATTATTTGCTATTTGTATTTCATCTGAGAAGTATGTACTCATCTCAGATGCCCATTTTTGGGTCTTTAAATCTGGAGGAATGATTTTTTTCGAGTTCTTTATATGTTCTTGATATAATCCATTGTCTGAGATACAGTTGGCAAACATTATTTCTACCCTTGTTGTGGGTTGTCTCTTCACTCTGTTGGTGGTTTCTCTTGCTGTGCAAAAGCTTTTCAATAGGATGAGACTTCAGTTGTTGATTCTTTGTGATAGTTCTTATGCAGTCAGAGTTTTGTTCATAAAGTCTTTGCCTACGACAAGTTTTAGTTTAAATTTTTTTTTTTTTTTTTTGGTCTTTTTGCTTTTTATCGGTACCGGGGATCGAACTCACGACTGCCTCCTTGCAAGGCAGGCGGCTTATGCCGCTGAGCTAAATCCCCAGCCCCCGACAAGTTTTACCTACTCTATCTTCCAGCAAATTCAATGCTTCTGTTTCTATATGAAGATCTTTGGTCCATTCCAATTTTATCTTAGTACATGGTGAAAGATATGGGCCCAGTTTTAATCTTTGGCATGTGTAGCGCCAGTTTTTCCAGCACCATTTATTAAAGAGGCTATCTATCTTTCAGTGAATGCATTTGGCACCTTTGTCAAAGATAAAGTGACAGTGTGTCTGGAGTTGTTTCTGCATGTCCTAATCTGCTCCACTGATCTTCGTGTCTGTTTTTTTGGCCAGCACCATACTGTTTTCATCACAGTATATGCTACTCTTTTAGTCCAGAATACTTTATCTAAATTTTTAAAGAGCTAGCTAGATTATAAAATGCAGAATTTTAAAATTTTACAATAACAAAATAAAGTGCTGAATAGGCCATAGTGGCACAAATCTGTAGTTGCAGCTAGTTAGGAAGCTGAGGCAAGAGGATCATGGAGCCTAAGACTTTGCTTGAGACCAGCCTGGGTAACTCAGCCTCAAAAAGAGAATTTTAAGTACGGTATATTTTATGACACTATAAGTAAGATCTAGGGAAGGGTCCTGTGTACCAAACACATTACAAATACAAGTTTATAAGTGTCGAAACTAAATCATAAAAACTAAGAATCTCAGCGTTAGTTCTGGTCAGGTTTTGCCAACAAACAAGTGACGCCTGTCAGATGCCTCTAAGCCCTCTCTTAATTAAGCATCAGGCTTAGCTCTGGTCTTTTTTCTGACCCAGCACAGTCCTAGCAAGAATTCTATCCAGTAAGATTCTTCCATCCTTGAAGCTTGATCAATGAGGCTCCTCATTCACCAGCACGGACAACTCAGTCCCTGGCTGCCTTGGGCAGAAATCCCTAGGTGTCTCTGCATAATAACTTCCCATTCACTGGTTCCCCACTTGCCCTCCCACACTGAGAGTTGACCTTGGTCTCTTTCTCTTCCTGAAAAACTCTGTTGAATTAAGCCTTTCTTACAGCTTTAACAAGGGTCAGAAAAATTATTTTCTTTAACATGAGCTGGCTACAAACTTTTGAAGAAGATCTGTCTCAGAGCTTTTTAGACTTTTGGAATTTCACTTAAGTGATTATAGAACTGTGGTATGGTTTCATTCTGATTTTCCATACCTTAGTCAGAAACCTACCTGTCTTGATGTTGTTGCAGTAGTAGTTCTATTTTGTTCTGTGATTCAGTTTTCAATGTTTCAAGTTGATCCTCTACCTAGTTAAAAAAAAAAAGAGAGAGAGAGATAGTTTTAGGTATCCAAAAATCTAAAGCTTGCTAAATTTGTAGATTTTCAACTAAATGCTTTAGATGCAAATAGAATATTGAATTCCAGTAAATTCTATTATTTTACTAGATCTTTTACTCTGATTACACTTTAATGAAGCTGTACAGACAAATCAAAGTAATTTCCTATCCAGACAGATGTGGGCAGGGCATGGTAGTACAGCCTTGTAATCCCAGCTACCCAAGAGGCTGAGGGAGAAAGGTCACAAGTTCAAGGCCACCCTGGTTCTCTTAATGAACCTTGCCTCAAAATAAAAAATCAAATGGAATTTAGCCTAGTGGTAGGGCTCTTTGAGCCTGGCATTATAATGCCTTGAGTTCAATCCCCAGTACCAGAGCAGGTCAACAGTACTGTGAAAGTAACCTCTATTATTTTAAAGAACAAAAACAAGAACTAGCCTTACTTTTAAGAATTTTTTTAAAAAATTACATATGTAATACTATTCTCTTAATGAATTTTAATATAAAATTGAAGTAGTTTTCTCACCACTTACTGGAAATATCCTCCCTTTCAGATAAGAAATTTCTGTGTCTAATTCTCTTAGGATTTTACTAATAGCTGTGCCCAAGCTTCGGAAGGGCATGGTAGACATGTTGTCTTGTTCCTGTATTTTCTTGCCTGAGGCTTCTTCAAAGTCAACTAGGATGGTCCGGATTTCTTGCAGGACTCCTTCGTGACTAAGCATCACTTTTCTGAGCTGCTCTATCTGTGTGCTGCTGTCTTTTAGCATGTCCTCCTTCAGGCATTTGGCAGCTTCAAGTTCATGAACTGTATTTTGAAGCTGGTTTCTCAAATCCTCCTGAGACTGACTCTCCCTTCGTCTATGTAATTGATGAAAGAAGAGAAACAATATTGGTAACAGTAATGTATACAAGTGATTTTGCTAAAGAGTAAAACTTTAGAAACAACTCCCTAGGGGTTTCATACATAGCAGAGCAGTTTCCTCACTGCAATCTACTGAAAGAGAGCCTTTGACACAAGTGTTTGTAAAAATAAATAAAAAGAGAAAGAAAAAAAGAGATAAAAATAACTTGATGGTTGAAGATGTAGCTCAGTGGTAGTAGACCTCCCTGGCACACAGCAGGTCCTGGGTTAGATCCCTACCACTATCAATGGGGAAAACATTCAGGTAACAAATCCCAACCTGATGTCAGCCATGGCATCTCTCTCCATCTGCATCTCTTGAAGTTTTGTTTGCAAGTCGATCACTGATTGCCTTAGGTAAAACTTTTGCTTCTCATGCAGTTCATTGCTCTGGGGGTAAAAAAGTCAAGCAAATTAATCTCCATTAGACGAAAATAGATCCTTCTAGCTAGTAATTTCCAGAAGGCTACTACTAATTCTTGCTATATATGTGGTACTTCCTTCATCATTGCTATTCATACCCCAGATGATCACCTCTCATCTAGAGGACTGAACACTGTAAGTAGATTCCTCACTTCAAGCTTGGCCTCTCTTCACCCATCCTCTACCTTGCAACAAATCTAAGACAAATGAAAATGGGAACAAATTTTGTTCCTTCAAAATAGCAGAACTAGTTGAAAATATATATATATAGAAAAGTCACTCTTATTTCTACCACACTTAAGATATTGGCAACATATAAAACCACCCAAAAATCAACATATTCAGCACAGAGAAATTAAAGTTTTCTAAAATCAGGCAATGCAGAACTTCCCAATATAAAAGCTGATGCCTCACCTCATTATTCCAAAGCAGGGCCATCAAGTTCTGCCCATAAAGAGTGAGTTTGCCATCAGCTCATCTATTGACTCATCCTATAGTCTGAACAAAAAAACAGAACTACTGAACCCTGAAAGATTCTGAAATAAAACCAGCCACTAACACTGAACAAGCAAACACTCAGAAGTAAAGATAGATAATGCAAAGAACAAAGGAGTATTTCCAAAAATGATTATGTGCTGAGAAATTTAGGAGACATTATAGCTATAAAAAACAGAATGCTATGCCAAAAAGACTGAGGAGGAAGTCCTAGAGATTAAAAATATGGTTGCAATGAATAAGGCCCTGCATTCAAGCACCAGAATTTTTTAAAAAAAGATTGCAAAGTAAAAAAGAAGAACAGAACAATGGGCGAAGGGCATAGCTCAGAGGTAGAGCACACGCGTTAGCATACATGAGGCCCTGAATTTGATAACTGACACCACCAAATGAAATCTTTACAAAATAGGAAAATAATTACTTGGTCAAATGCCAAAAAGCAAAGTGACAGAAGACATATAAAGTATCAACTACATTTACCATCATTCCTTACCCCTACTGTACCACAGATCTCCCAGTGTAAGTCTAAGACATGATATCTTTGCATCTTTACTTAACCAGTACCTAGCACCATGTCTGTGACAAAGGAGGTACATGTTAAATACTACAAGTAGCCAAACAGCCCTGTTATTTCATGATTTAAAATTTTTTAGGAGCCACTTAAGAGTGATAAACTCTGCCAGGAAATGGACACAGAAAATAAATTCACACATAGTTTCTTTTTCTCACTAGTATTCTGTGCTTCCTTTGTCCCTATATATGTTCTTTAATATATCTGTCATAAAGGGTTGTCACTGTTTGTTTACATAACCAGCTCCTTGCGAAAACAATGAACTCCTTAGGAGTCCTATTATATTCAGCATTGAATGCCCAGTACATAATATGGTAGTACATAATTTTCAAAACTATAGGGCTTTTTCCCTAAAAGTGCTCAGAAGGTCTGATGATATAGAGCAGTGGCACATGTGGCACAACAAGTTGTCTGTTATCACTGAAAGCTCCAAAGGTTCACCATCAATGAGACAGAACAATGTGGCAATAAGTACAATATGGTGTATTAAACAATGTATTAAACAATACAACATGGGCATAGAAGGCAGTGACTGTGTGGAGAACACACCCACCCCAACTGGAGGACCAGATTCTGAGGAGAAAATGCCTGAGCCTTGGTGGGCAGTTAGGGTGCAGTCAGCAGGGAAGAGGAAGTGGCCTACATCAAGCATGGAGTTTGAGCACTACAAGGGACATCAGAGATGAACAAGATTTGGTGCTGCTGAACCTGAGGGCACAGTGGAGAATGGATACTGGACATAGCCAAAGGCACCCAGGAGAGATTACATCAGCAAGAGCTGGGGGTAGAGTGAGTCACTTTTAGCCTGTGGACACTGGGACCCAATACACAACAGTAAAGCCAGTGTAATTCTGCAATGAGGTTCACTTAATATTTCTGGCAAACTTCTAAACTCTATTTAGCTGCAGTATGTAGACACATACATCTAAAAGCATATCCTCTTATTTATAAAGAGAAACCAGTTCATGATAGGAGGACAGCAGGCCTGAAATATTTATTATTCTATCTGCAGATGAATATCATTAGCTATAACATTCTAAGCTATTTGAATTTTATTAAGATTATAACATGAGGGCCAGGGATATAGTTCAGAAGCATAATCATCTAACTGACAAATGCAAGGTCTTGAGTTCAATTTCCAGTACCCCCCCCCCAGAAAAGATTACATCTTGAAACCAAGGGATTATGGACAATTTGTTGCTGTTTGAAACAGGGTCTTGCTATGTAGTTCAAGATGATACTGAACTCAGCACTGAGTCCAGGCTGGCCTCGGACTCATGGCAATCCCCTTCTTTCAGTATCCCAAGTGCTGGGATTACAGGTGTATGATACTATTCCTGGCTATAAATAATTATTAACAAAGGAAAATAGTTATATAGACTTTTCATTAGCTCAATTTTGAAAAGTCAACTAGAAAGCGCTTGTTAGTTTGACCCACTGATTTGTGGCTAACATTTTCATCTAGGAAAAGCAGATTTACTGAAAGGCAGTGCGTGTCCCTTTTATCCCCAGAACAGTACAGGTGCTAGAAGAGAAGAATGAAACTCACTTCATTTAGTCTTCTCTGCAAATCTTTGACTTGATGTGAATACTCTTCCAGAACACGTTGAATGTGTTCCTTCCCCGGATAAGCAGTGATTTTTCTAGAAGAATCAAGTTCTACTTCATATTTAGGGAAAATAGGAATCTGTGTCAAAGTCCCAGTTGAAGCTGTGCTTTCAATTACTGTACCACGAATAGATGACACAAAAAATGGGCTTGAGGAACCTAAGTGTTGAATAATTCATTAATTACTTTATTCATAAAATAACTGTGATAAACATTATACTAAGCAACTTTACATTGACTAAGTGGTTCCCTTCTGAGCCCTAAAGAAATGCAAGATAAAAACAGGCAAGTAAAACAATACTGACAGCTCTCCCAGAGAGGTGCAGAAGACATAGGAGGACATGGCTAGGAGGGTGTCAATGTGTTACTTATGTAGGGTGCACCTTAAGTAACTTGGAACAAGAATCAAACAGTCCAGCCAGGCATGGGGGCACAGAAAGCTGAGGGAGAAGGATCACCATAAATTCAAGGCCAGCCTGTGCTCCATATCAAGTTCAAGGACAGCCTAAACTGCCCAATAAGACCCTGTATCAAAAAAAACAGAAACAAAAACAAACAAAAAGAACCAGTCCAGAGGACAGGAGAGGAAAGGGGATACTATAGGCAGCAGGAGCACTATAATTAAAGATGGGGACACTTGAGGCAGGTGTGTTCCAGTCAGAAAATAGTGACCAGATGTGAGAATTAAAATGCAGGACATTCCAGGAAGGGCCTCATGGTCATGGCAGGGGGGGTTGGGCTCATCTCAAACAGTGTAATTTTGAAATAAGGATTATATAACACTATACAATCCTGGAAAGACACCTGGATAGGATCATAAGACATTTTTCTCAGTCATGTGAGGACCTGGTTGAGACAGAAGACTATGATTTTCAAGTGGAAAATCCATGTATTTTCTATAGCAGAACCTTCCAGAAGCCCAGTATACCAATGGAGAGGACAATAAGTCTAATAGAAGTTGGGTTTTCCTAGAAGAGCCCGACCGAAGAGCAAAGAGAAAAGAGGATCAGCATTTAATTGGCTGAAATAATAATAATAAAGAAGCACAGATAAGAAGACTGGTAACTTAGGAAAGAAAAATGGCAGAATCTGTATCAGTTGCTCTCAATTTTTGTTACTTGTGGAGTTGTGTGTTTAGGGGGCAGTGTATGCTGGGGACTGAACACTAGGGTTCACACATGTGAGACAAGCATTCTACCAATGAGACAGTATCTTGCAAAGTAGCCCAGGCTAGCCTCAACCTCCCAACTAAATGGGATCATAGGCATGCACCACTACATGCTTGGACAGGTTTAAAAAAAATCCACTGATGCTTACTCTCTACTCCAGAGAGTATAAGCCTCTTAAATGTTTAAAATCTCAAAAAGTGTCAATTGTGGTGGTACACACCTATAATTCTAGTACTTAGGAGGTGGAGACAAGAGGATCACCATGCATTCAAGGCCAGCCTGGGGTACACAGTAAGTTCAAGGCCAGCCTGGAATGCACATTGAGATCCTGTCTCAAAAAAAGTTATTTTGACATAGGCTATGGTTGAGAATCACTACCCTCATTAGGCAGAAAAACAGAGGCTCTCTAGGAATGTGTGAGAGGCTTGGAAGATAGAAGGTTGGTTTCCACAAGTCCAACAGTTCTTGGTAACAAAGCCACACTTAGGGAGGAAGCAGCTAAAGAAGGATCGAGGTGATAGCAACTGAAGAGGCAAGAAGCTTCGAGTGAAACTGTCAGATGAGTCACCAGGACAATGCTGGCACAGGATAATGGTGTGCCCAAGCAGAGGACAGGCTGAGGCTAAGTGGCAATGCCTTGACAATGTGAGCAGTAGGTGGAGGAGGAAAGGGATGGGTATGGGGACAGAGCCTAAGTGTTAATGGCACTTTAGGATGGTACATGCATCCTGAGAAGCAGAAACTTTTACACAATAATAGTGCTGGAATAAAAGTTAAGCTGATTCGTAAACACCATGTCTGCTACTGAGGACAAACTCTGACTGCTCCAGGAGAATGAAACTGGCCACTCCAGGAGAATGAGCTGGACAGATGAGACAAGACAGGGAAAACAGCAAGGAGCAAGAGACCACAAAGGACCAGGCTCAGTCCCGCCTGCTTTAGTGGGGACAGGTGTGCAGACTCCTTTTTCAGGTCCCCTAGAGGTTTGCTGCATTCGAGCTGGCAGAACAAGAGGGAGGAAAAGCTGAGCCTTGCTCCCGCTCCACCCTACAACAGCATCTGGCTTCAATGTGTGGCACACTGCTCTGTGCTTGCCCCCTAGCTCCTCTTCCAGGGGTCCTTCCAATTGCAGGGCTCTAGAAGCCTTTGCAGCTCTCCCTGCCTTGTGTTCCCTATATTAAATTCCATCTATTTATTCCATCTCTGTCTCTTTCCTAACCAGGACCTTTGAATTAAACAATTAGGAGTAGAGGTAACAGGGAACCAGACAATGGGAAATGGGATGGGGAGTGAAGTATGGAGCCAGATTTTCTTTTTTTCTTTTGTACTGGGAATTGAACTCATGACCTTGCGCTTGCCAGACAGGCGTTTGTACCGCTGTGCTATATCCCCATCCCTGGAGCCAGGAGACTTTTGGAATGTGCAGGGAAGAGGTCTCAGTACCTGGCTGGACGTGCAAGTGGGTGAGGAAAGGGGTTAAGGTGATAGAGAATTCGGATTTGGGGGAGACAAGACACACAGGAAGAAAAGGCCATAAGGAAACATGAGGAGTGTGCTGGGGTTGGAGCAACTCAACACAGAAACAATTTTTACACCCAAAAGTAATACAGGTGTATGCTAGAAATACTTAAAAGACCCAGCAATTTCTTCCTCAAAAACCAGGATTATAAGCAAACAGTAGACGTTTGTGAATATGTTCTCCATCCTGTATTTAAAAACAAAACATCTTAACTGAATATTGCAAAGATTGTTTAATTCTGATTCTTCCCATTTTGTTTTATGAAAGTACATACCTCCATTGGGTGTGATGCCACTACTTGATAAAAGATCTTCAGTATTTGACTCACATGGTTTTGATTCCATATTAACTACTTCTACCTCTTCTTAGAGGTCCTGAATTATAAATGCTTCCCAGTTTTGTTTCTGTTGTTCTTGTCTATCAAAGACAAATTATTCAATCATTAGTAATAAGGTATTATGTGAAAAGCGCTTCACAGGATAACAAGAACTGACTTTGTTAATATCTGTAATTTAGTAACAGTTTTCACTCCAGAAAGTTATGACATACATATACAAATATATAAAATTAACAAATCAATAGACTTTACTGTGAAAATCATTGATATTAATGGCCAAGAGGATTATAAAAAATAATCTAAAAAGTCAGGTGTGGTGGTACGTGCCTGTAATCACAGCACTTGAGAGGCTGAGGCAGGAAGGATCATTAGGAGTTCGAGACCAGCCTGGGCAACAAAGTGTGTTCAAGGCCAGCCTGAACCACATAGTGAGACCTGTCTCAACAAGACCAAAAATCCCCCAAAACAAAAACAAAAAACCTAAAAATCAAAAACCAATACTTCAGTTACTATGGTAATTAGTGCTCTGATTTGGGCAGAGTTTTTTTCCTTCTAATGTCTCTGGTAGTTAGATTTAGCTGGGTGTGGTAGTTCATGCCTGTAATCCTAGCACTTGGGAGCTGAGGAAAGAGGATCATCATGAGTTTGAGGCCAGTCTGGGGCTATACAATGAGTTCAAGGCCATCCTGAACCCATATAGCAAGATATATCTCAACAAAACAAAGTAACAACAGAGGGGACTGGAGATTTAGCTCAGTGGTTCAAGTGTTTGCCTGATAAGTGTGAGGTAAATTTTATCCCTGCTACCACCCTGGCAAAGAAAAAGTTAGATTGCTAAATAATGGAAGAAAATATCTCCTTAGTAAAAACTACGAGTCAAAAAAAAAAAAAAAAGCAACCAAAAAATAAACAGAAATAAGTAATACGAATTGAACATTTTCTTTAATATCAAACAGTACTCTTAATTTTAAATTAGGCTCTAAGAGAATTTTTAGGTATGGAAAACAGTGATGGTGGCTTGATTCCAAGTCTTCCCTTCTCCTCCCCAAACCATCATAGAATCAACAGGGAGAACAAATAAAAGTACTTGCATTCCATTCCCTCAGCATCATCAGAACAACAAAGACTACCCTGATATTCACATCATTTACACAAAGGAAACTTCTTTCCCAGCAGTTTCTCCAGCCCACCTACCACCACTGTGATGGAAGTATGTGTCATGGTGGTGGGAAGAGGTAGGAGAGGCTGAGAAAGAGCAGAGAGAGATTACCAAAAGACTCAGGGTTTCAGAAAGCTTCATCCCAGAAAATGGGAATAATAGAAAGCAACATATTAAGCACAGGTGAAAATCTAAGGTCCATAACCCTCATAGTCAGGGACAATTTGGTTTCTTGAGGAAAATCATAGTGTGAGAGAAAAGGTGGCCTCCTGTGGAGATGTGGCAGTAAAAGGAAGGGGGAGAGGAAATTAAGGAACCAGCACGAGAAACAGAGGTAATACACACTCACCCTCCTCCAGCATAAGAGAAGCTGCAGGGAGTGGGCTCTCAGCCCACAGCCCACCCACAAAGTGAAGAGGAGCAAAAGCAGATGGCAAGTAAACCCTTTTCTTCTGACAGTCTCCCCCAACAAACAACTATGAAGCTAAAGAAAACTATGAGTACTCAACACCATAATGCAGGAAGTGAGAAGGTTCTGAATGCAGAAAAGATGTGACTAAAAATAGGAGGTAGATGGATCACAGCTCTTACAGATGTAATAGGAGCAGTCGAAAGGTGTCACTGGTTGATTGAGTTTGCAGTGCCAGGGATTAAAGAATACCATTTAAAATGGACAAAAGTTTAAGAGAAAAGGGACTTTTAACTAAAAAAAAGTATTAACTCAAAAGTAACCACTAAAATAGAGTACAAATAAAATAATAAAATAAAAATAACCACTAAAATAAAAACACAAACTTTCTTAAATGAGAAAAAAAATTTTAAAGGGTAAAGACAAAACATCAAATACAGAAAAAAATACAATATATATCGGTACTAAACAAGGTAAATGCAGAAATATGAACACAAAATATCAGAAATTACAAAAAACATGATTTGTGTCATAAATGTAGAGACAGTTAACTTGTTTACTGAAAAAAGTTATTGTCAGATTGCTCATAAAAAACAACTCTATGAGGACTTGGATTATAGCTGAGAGTATGAGACAGGGCAATTACACATCTGAACCCTGCCTACACAATTCGGCAAGATCTCAAAATTTTTAAAAATGGAAAAAAAGGGCTGGGGATGTAGTTCAATGTGAGGGCCCTGGATTCAATCCCTAGTACCAGGGGAGAAGAACATAAACATGATAGAAGATAAGCCAAATGTCCCAAAAATAAGCATGGATACAAGAGACTCAGATGAAATAACCACTAACATAGACATTCTGGAAATACGGGCCCTAAACTTGGTAACACAACATTTATTTTCTTCTAAAGCACACATGGAGCGTTCATAAAAATCAATCGTATTCTAGGGCACAAATAAAAGATCAGTAAATTCTATTAAGTAGAAATGTTATAAACTATAATATCGAGTTACAATGTAATAAATCCAAAAATAAAAAATGAAACCTCACAATAGTAACTCTAGAAATAAGAAGCCTGCTATTAAACAATCCTTATGTGATAAGGGAAATATAAACAGACAATAAAGAATTTCTGACAAATATTGACCACAAAACAATCTGTGAGACACATTAAAAAGCTGTTAAAAAGTTAGGTGTGCTCAGGCATATTTATAATCCTAGGGACTCAGGGGGCTGATAAGAGGATCTCAGATTCAAGGCTGGCCTGATTAACTTAGTAAAACCTGTCTCAAAATTAAAAGTGTGATGGAGGTGGACATGTAGCTCAGTGGCAGAGCACTTGCCTAGCTTGCATAAAACCCTGTGTTCAATCACCAGTACCCCACTGTACACATACATATGGTGAATAGAGGAAAACGGGGAAATGTCCCATCCTTAACACATAAAAATTAGGCTGAAGATAGTTCAGCGGTAAAGCACTTGCCTAGCATGTGCAAGGCTACGGGTTCGGTTTCTACCACTGCTAAAGAAATAAAAGTAAATATAAGATGCATTAATGTCTCACACAAAAAAGAAAACACATATACAAAGTAATAAATGTAAAAGCAGAAATTGAGGTAGAAAATAAAAAAACAGATAAAATTAATGAATCAAAACCCCAGTTCTTTAAAAACAAATTGTTAAACAAATAGTAGAACCAAATAGAACTAGGTCAACAAAGAACCAACAAAGTGATGGATTGAGGAATACATTAATTCATACATTAATTCATGTTTCTAAACATAGTGCTAAAAAAAAAAAACAACCTGTGAGCCACACAGTTTTAATTTGGTAGGATTCTTTTTCTTTTTTTTCACAATTTCTTTTTTTTTTTTTTTTGATTACTGAAGTGCTATCTGTCAAAAACTACAAAAGAAAATAAATTCTACCTTAATGTAACTTGTACCATCGCTTTTAGAAAATAAGTAGTAGGCAGTGAAATAGTCCATAAAGAATCATAACGAATGGAATGTTAGTCAAGATTGCTAGGCAATTGAAATGTTCTAAATAGAAGAAAGTGCCATTTGGGAAGCCAAAAAGTACCCTTTTCACTTCCACAAGTTTCATCATGAACGTTAGTATAATTTTACTTACAGATGAAAGTAATGCACTCGGTAATTTTTCAGGATGATGAATAACACCAAGAAAATCCAAACTACTATGTTCCCTTATCATAAATCACAGATAGCTCAAAAGCACAAAGGAATCAACTGAACAGGTAAAATCACAGCACAGTATGAGGAAAAAGTAAGTTTATTAACTCTGCTTGACAGGATCAAGCATAAAGAGACACTAAGAGCAAGGTGAGCAGAATTAAAACAAGAAATTGGACAAGAGAGAAAAGAAAAGGGAAAGTTTGATTTTAATGCAGTCTGACATAGCAGCCATGGTATCATTGGAAATAAAGATGGTGAATACAAGAAATTAATTCAGGCTGTGAGGCAATGGGCCTTCAGAAAGTACTGTTGTTCAAAAAAAATCTGTTATAAAATGAATAAAGAAGACAGCATAATTTACTCAAACAAGAGTTCTTAAATGGCCATTTATTTGTAAAGATGTTCAATACCTCCATTCACCATTGCTGACAGCTATTTTATGAGCCTAAAACTGATAAAACTAGCAATTTTATTTATGGTTTGGATTTTCACTATTTTAGATTGACCATATTCTTGATTTGGCTGTCATTTAGCATCTTCCACTTTCATCACACTATATTTATTGAAATATCCTTCTTTTAATAAATAGAATTTTGCCTCATAATAAAATTGTTAAAACTCTGCATTTAGTTGATTTGGGGATAACATGAACTTGTGTTTATTTCAAATCTTACTGAAATACAGAGGTGAGATGATGGCCTTTTCTAATTGCCCAAGGTCTGTTATAAACAATTTTGCCTCATCTAAAATTATGAGTAGATTCATGCTGAAAGGATCCTTACATTTCTAATGTGTACCAGCTATGCAAATATTCTGCTATTTGACTGGAATGTTGCAAAAAACTCTTGGAAATCACAGACCACAAAGACATGACTTTCAGGAGAAAATGGCTTGTAGGCTTTACTTTTTGTTACATAGTTTAGCCAAGTGCTTAAAGCATCTTCTGGGTATCATCCTTTCTTCCTAGGTTCCAGTGGCTAAGGCACATGACAACCTGTACTTCCCTGGTGTGAAATCCTCACCTTCCCTTGGGGCTGCTACTGAAGGTGGGCCTTTCCCAAAACTACGACAGAATGAATGGTTTCCACAGCAAGGCAATGTAGACTCCAAGTAATATTTTGACAGAGAATAGACTTTTTATATCAGTGCATGTTAGTAGTATGTAATGTTTATGTTCCTTGTGGAAAGTTGATACATGTACACCATATATCTTAATTCTTTTTAAATCCATTTTCTCTTCTCTTCCCTTTCTCCCCGTCTCCATCCACTTCATCTCCTTCTTCTTTAAACATACATGTTTAAATGTTTAGAGTACATAATGTTTACATTCCTTGTGTGGTGTTGATATATTTGCATAACATATTCTATTTAGATTTCAAAGTTCATCAACTAATGACTCAAGCCCCTAGGATGAGGACCAAACCTGAGACTAGTTTATAGGACTAGTGCACACTTCTCTAGAACAAGATTTAAGACATGTTTCCTTGGAAAATTTAGAAGCATTCCAGGATGTACATATGCAACATATTTGGACTTTCAAATACAATATCTCTGGGCTGGTACACTCTCAGAATCATAATGAGAGCCATTTAATGTTCAATAGCACTTTACTACCCAAGTTAGTTGCTTATTAAATTCATATCACTTCAGTGTCTGTTCTCCAGTCATATTCTTTCTAGACAATGTCATTTAGGTTCACATCTTAGGTCAGTGACCCACTAGTTCTGTGACCCTAAGGATAGTATCTACCCTTTATAAGACTACCTCAAGAGAGTAAAGGTTCATGGAGAGAACTCACTCACAGACCTTCCTGCAGAACACTTGCCTTGATATGAATGTGTACACTAGCATATAATAGTAATAACATGAATAACTATACTAGCTTTATATTTAAGCAGTGTATATACTAACTTTTCCAAAATAAACAGCTATATCTATTTTTAGAAAAAAGATATAACTTTCACTTAAGTCTATGAACAGGAAACAAAGTGGGTTTACTACATTAATCAAACACAGGGACCATGTAAAATAATGTGGAATTAGCTGGCTAATGTTGAGAGCACAAGCAAGCTTTCGGGTTTTCCAAAATTAAATACAGACAAAATAAACTAGTATATCAATTGTATACGTTTATAATTTTTAAATATAAGAAGTAAAATAAAAGATACTCTAGTTTTTGGGTATTCTTCTTTTCAATTATTCTATTAACGTCTGAAAAATTTAAATTTGCTTATTAGTACATATTTATTTGACTAAAATTTATTTTCCAAAAGCTCAAGTCACAAGTTCATTTTTATCACTTAAATTGTCTTGACAATTTAAACACTTGTATGTACCAGCAGCAACAAAATCTTATTTTTCACTTTATAAGAAAGTCTATTCTAATTAATAGTCCATAGCCCTTACCTAACCTGTATTTGTACAAAACATATTTAATTATGCACTCCTTGTTGGTCCAATGCTAGTTTTGTTGGCACAAATCTACAGGAGTTATCAAAAGAAGTAGACCTGTGGGCACATACCAATATTCTCAGACCTGATCCTTCTCCATGTATAGTTCAAACTGACTTAGACCATTTGAGTACCTTGGGATAATTTAAACTGCTTTTCACTCACTTTTGTCTGGGCAAGCAATCTTGTGCTTGGCCTAGACAAGTTACTAGGTAAAGACCTTCCTTTCTGGTGAGTCAGAAGAGGTCTGCAAATGTTAAGCAAGTGTCCTGGGATGATCAACAGGCAGGATTTTTTAAATACCTCAGTGAAATGTAAGTAAGGGCTTGTCACATTCTAAAAATGGAATAAATATATCGTATATGCAGCACTAGGACTACTGAACAGAGTGAAGAGAGGTAGATTCTAGTTCAAGATGGAGACTGACTTTCCAAACACCAGAGCCCCTCAATACACACGTGCCGGGCCAGGGATTTAGCTGAGCGGTATAAGCGTCTGCCTGGCAAGCACAAGGTCATAAGTTCAATCCTCGGTACCCAAAAAAACCCCAAAATGTCTAATACACACGTGCCTGGCGCCCCCGTGAGGAGGGCAAGCTGAGGGTGGTGAGCAGGTGTTGGGTGGCAGCTGTCACTGATGTCCTTTCTCAGGCAGAATGTTAGACAGAAGATCTCTAAAATCTTCTCCAACTTGGACATTCCATGATTTCCTATGGAAAACATTCAGCAAAAAGACCTCAATATGATCAGTTTTCACAGGCATTTTAGTCACCAGCAAAGCCAGACAAAAACATGTCCCAGGCTACTGTTACTAGTCTTTTTGTTTCTAGATAAATTCTACTGCGTTTTTAGCTTCAACATCATTTTTAGGGTTTATGGTCATGGCTGTCTTAGTCTTTGTGTTCCAAATCTGTACTCATCTTCCTACCAAACCTGCTTTCTCTGATTTTCTCAGACAATGATGCCATAGATTCAACTCCTCAAGTTACACAATGCAATGTCTTCAACTATTCATCTATTCAAACTCCACATCCACATCCAATTCATCACATTTTATTGAGTCTAACTCTGTAATATTTCATAACTTAGTAAAGAAGACTTAAGTGTGTTCATAAACCCTAAGACAGAAATCCTTGAATATGCAACTTGATTGTAGTTTTTCCTGCTTTCATTAACTCTTGTCAGATTTTCTCCAAAATACCTCAAAATGCTCTTTCTAGAGTCAGCTTCTTAAAATTACTAAGTTTCCTTTAGTAGGGCATGGTGGCACATGCATGCAATTGCAGCACTTAGGACGCTGAGGCAAGAGGACTGCCATGAGTTCAAGGCCAGCCTGAACTAATCACAAAATTCTGTCTCAAAAAAAAAAAAAGTTTCTTTTTTTAAAAGTTTTTTAAAGTTTTAATTATTTATTTATTTTTTAAGTTTCCTCTTTTTGTAGGGCCATTTTGCCAAATCCTGCTCAAAGACTCTGTCTGAAACTAAGACGAGCACTTAAAGCTCTTAGGCTCCAACCTGGCCTTGCCAATTTCATGGCTCCCACACACTCTGCTCTCATTCTCTGAGCCATTGCCCTTTTAGGACTGTTTTTACTTATTCTGTCCTTTGAGAGCCTCATTTCCTTCCCAGAGGACACATCTCCCCTCCAATTTACAGGAATGTGGGGAAAGAGATTTAATACTATATTGCTGATGGCAATGTTCATTGATCCGAATCTTTAAAGTTAACACACTAATAAGGAAATTGCCCAATGCCTCTGAAAAAAATAACTGAATGAGACTACACTTTGACATATGCCCTTTACCTTTTCCAGAGCAAACGTGGTAAGCATCTATTACATAATTCGTGCACATAAAAATTAGGACTGGGAGCCAGGCATGGTGCACATGCCTATAATTCCAGCACTGCGGAGGCTGAGACAGGAGGATCACTGCCAGTTTGAAGCCAGCCTGGGCTCCATTGTGAGTTCAAGGTCAGCCTAGACTACATAGCAAGACCCTGTTTCAACAAACAAACAAATAACCTTAAACTGGGCCTGGCACAGAGCAAGCATTAATTCCTATTAATTACTGTTGTTGGCATTTTGATGGCTGACAATGTGTTGCTACCATGGAATGCATTTTTATGAATACTAAGATCAATACTGATCTAAGGTCAACACTAATCAAGTCTTTTCTCTTGTGAATTTATATTCTAACAGGGAAAAACATTTTTAAAAAATCAAAAATTTGCCTTTGGGGAGTGGTTTAGGAACATGGAGACAACAACCAGGGTAGTCTATCATGTGAATGGGGTAAAGCTACTCCAGAGAGCGGAGATCAGGGTCCTTTCTGAGCAGGTGACATTTGAACCCAACCGAAGCCTAGTATAGTTTAAGAGGAAACACTATATGGGAAGGCCCAGGGTGGGAAGAGCAGGATACCAAGGGAGGAGAAGTTTGCTTCTGAATGCCACCTGCACCTTGTTCCCAAGAAAACCTAGTGTTCACCAGCATGTTTCCTGAACTCCTAGGAGATGCTGGTGAGGTTGCTAGCAGGTGGCCACAGTCTTAAAAGAACCATACTAAGAATTCTGAGAGTTACTCGAATTTCAGAACAAAGTTACTGGAGGTTTTCCACTAGGGGCCTACAATCCTCAGCAGCTGGGCAAGGAACACAGGGAAGGAGCTTCGGGCTGTCCAACATCACTAGCACAGCCAGAACAAACCTCCATCTGAAGAGGTCAGAGGTGTAAACAGCCTGACTGTAAATGGACATAATAAATCTAAGGTGATGGAAGTGTTCTAAAACAGAATTGTGAGGCTGAGACAGGAGGATTACTTTGAGTTCAAGTCCAACATGAACTAAACAGTGAGATCCTGTCTCAAAAAAAACAAAACAGAATCGTGCCGACTACATAACACTGCGATTTACTAACAATTGCTGGATGGTATACTTAACATGGAAACTTTATAGCGTGTAAAGTATGTCTCCAAAAGCAGTGTTGAAAGAAAGCAGATGGAGGGAACATGGGAAGTGTAACCAACCTGCCTGAGTCCTCGAAATGACTCAAACCTGAAGACTGCTTTTTCTTGTAGAGACCTCAAAAGGGTTTCATCCCAAATGACTAGAGGTTGCTTTTTCACACTTGCAAGTACTATCCCATCCCTTCTTTCCTCTAGGCCTCAATCCCTAAGTGTCTCCATCTCTTAGTAGATATGCACCTAGTAGATATCCAATGACTTGGTTAAGGTTAAGGTAAAGGCTGTCACTTTTTTTGGGGGGGCAGCTACTTGAACCCAAAGGCACTATATTACTGAGCTATATCCCCAACCCTTTATATGTTTTAGAGACAGGATCTCACTAAGTTGCCCAAATTGGTCTTGAAGTTGTGATCCTCCTGCCTCAGCCTCCTGGGCAGCTGAGACTACAGGTGAGTGCCACCTTGACAGGTACTGTCATTCTTCAGCTTTATTCCCATTAGCCAAGACAGACATAGTTATATATTAACAGGAAAGCAGAAGTCTAAAAAATTGACTTGAATGCCAGTCTATGCCTTTTCTATGTACTACCTGATTTCTTTTCTTTTTAAATTCCCTATTTAAATCCTTTCCTTGGGATTCACAGGATTGAGGAAAATATAAAGTGTTCTCCACTGTTACATCTAAAATATTCATTCATATAGGATTCTAAGTGATTTATGAGCACGGATTTATATATTAGATTTTTGTAGTTGCCATAAACTTCACCTCAAACTTGTTTGTTTAAAACAATCACCTCAAATGCGTTTGCTTAAAACAATACCATGGGCCAAGACTGCAGTTCAATGGCATAGCACCTGCCTGACAAGCACAAGATCCTGGTACCAAAAAGAAATAAAATAACAGCAATTTGTTTTCTCATAGTACTGGAGGCTGGCAGTTCAAAAATCAGTCACACCGAGCTAAAACCAAGACATTCCCAGGACTTTGCTCTCCTTGAGGGACCTGGAGGAAATCATTCCTCCTTTAGCTCTGTGGCCACCAGTATGCTTTCACATATGGCACATCTCTCCAGTCCCATTCCCTGGGTCATGGCGTGCCATGGCTTGTACTAGATGCCCCCCCATAAGCCCTATCAGGTGGGGCTTTTGGGGTCACTAGATCATGGGTATAATAACTGGATTAATCCACTGATTGGTTTAATATAGTTCTAGGTGTGGGGAATGGAAAGGTCTATACTGATTGTGGGTGGCACCATCTAATAAGCTTGTAGCCTGGATGAAATAAAACCCTCTGCCTTCTTGCCTGCCCTGCCATGCATTGTTTCTCTGCTGTCCCCTACGGCATATTGCCCTGCCCTAGAGCCAACTGATTATGGACTGAAACTTCTACAAACTGTGAGCTAAAATAAACCTTTCCTCCTCAACGTGTGATGGTGTTTTGTTCCAGCAATAAGAAATGATACACCTAATGACTTTTTTTTTTTTTTGGTACCCAGAAGCACCTGCCTTGCAAGCAGGCAGTCGTGAGTTCAATCCCTGGTACCGATAAAAAGGAAAAAGACAGAATCAAACTCATGTTCCTGTGCTTGCCAGGCAGGTGCTTATGCTGCTGAGCTAAATCCTCAGCCCCATACTTACCAACTTTGTACAATCCTCTCTCTGCCTCTTTCCCAGGGCAGTGTTTGTATTGAAGGCATATCCAGAAAATTTATCTTCCCCATTTCAAGATCCCTGGCTTAATACGAAATGCACCCTTTTCCCCATACAACATTTACAAACTGCAGGAATTAGGACCCATATTTTTGATGCCAATATTCAGCCTACTAGATCATACAATTTGGAGTCACCGACTCTGGAGACAAGCAGAACACAAAAGGACCTCCTATTTCCTTAATGGTGGAGTTTTAATGTGGGTGCCCCTAACATACTAAACAGTTCTCACTGTGAAAGCACAACAGTGCATCTATGTCAAACTGGTGTCCCCAACTTATTCTGGGCGTGTGATAATCTTTCTATGGTGAAATCATTTTATCCACAACACAGATAACTGTGTTAAAAATTAAAACCAAGTAAGTACGGCAAAAAGGCCAGACTTTTCCCACCACTTCCCCATCCCTGCACCACCACACAACACAGGTAGTACCATCTGCTTGGTCCCTGGGCTCTGTAGATGCGCTGGACCTTTCCCACAGAATCTCCCAGAGAAGCAACAGGGGGCAGTAGCAGCCTCAAGCCCAACAGCCCACTTGATTTCACTCCTGCTTTCCCCTGACCGAAAAGAACAGTCCCAATGCACAAACAAAACCTCGACAGCCCAGGCGCGCACCCGGGGCGGAGTTTTCTGTGGGGAAAAAGACGGAGACTTTTCAGGCTTCTCCCCATGCAGTGCTGGGGACTCGGTACTCATAGGCAAGTGCTTTACCACAGCTTCAACCACTGCCCAAGAACGCGTGTTTCTGACTAATGCTCTTAAGTGGAGAAAGACAGTCAAAAGCCTATTACTGAGAACTCAAATGAAAAAGGCTCCCGCACAGCATTTAACACAGCTGCCGCATGCCTGTACGCCAGCACTCTGGGAGGCTGAGGCAGGAGGAGCACAAATTCCAGCTCACCCCACGCAATTTAAAGAGATCCTGTCCTAATAAAAAATTTAGAAAGGCCGAGGATGTAGCTCAGTGAGAAGGTCCTGGAGTCAACACCGGTACAGTAAGAAAACGAGTCCCATTTTGGGTAAAAGGCCGCCCGTCACCCCTACGTGCCCTCAGGACAGGCGTTGGCCGGCCGTGCCGTGGGAACGGGGTTTCCCCAAACACCCTGGACCTCTGAGCAGGCTGCGGGGTCCTCGGCCCGGTACCGCAGCGATGGGACGCGAACCGCCGGGCATATCCGGCCGCGGGCGCCGAGAGCCTCAGTTCGAGCCCCGCCTACCAGGCCTCCCGCCAGGCCGCGCCGCCCGCTGCCCGCCGCCGCACCTCGTCCTAAGAGACGTACCGCATCTCGGCGGGCGCCGCGGGCCGGGGAAGGACGGCTGCCCCGCGCCCGAGCCCGCCGCGCCGCTCCGACGCCCCGCCGCGCGCCACCTAGCGGGGTTCGCACAGCGCGGGCCCGCGACCGTTGGCGGGGCGGGGCGGGGCCACGGAGTCACGGGGTTACGGGGTGGGCGGGGCCCAGGGGAAGGGGGCGAGATTAGAGGGGCGCGGGGTGGAGCTTCTGGAGGGGCGGGAGCCGGGGGGCGGGGCCGGGGCGGGACCTTGCGCTCCCCGACGCCGTCGTCCGGGAAACCGAGCGCAGGGTTATCCCTGACCCACGCCCGCACGCGCCGACCTGCCTCTGACCCCGAGGGCCCAAGCGCGCGCGCGGAGAGGCCCGCCCCTCAGTCAGCCTAGTCTCTGGCGGGTGAGCCGGGCTGGGGCGCGGCTACAGGCGGGTTGTCACCCGGAGATCCGATCTCTGCCTGTGAGGAGGGTCTCGCCCCAGCTTCAGAGACTCCCTGTTGTCGCCTCATTGGGAACGCGCCATTGTGAGGCCGCACACGCAGATCAGGTTCCAGTGGAAGGTACCCAGAAGAGGGGGAGTCTCAGAGATGCAGCCTGTGCCTGTTTTGTTTTGTTTTTTGTTTTTTCTTTCTTTTGACATTGGGTCTCGCTATGTAGTGCAGGCTGGCCTTCCGCTCCCATAGGTAGCCAGGCTGGCCTCACACTCGTGGCAGTCTTCCTGCCTCAGCTTCCTGAGTGCTGGAATTACAATCATGTGGCTAGCCTGTGCCTTTTAATTCTTTTAGGTATCTACCGCAGTATGCAGGCCCCAGAGCAGTTACTTTTATGCGGAAATTGTTTAGCAATATTAATAAACCTTTTATTATACATATACAATGAAAATAGTATTAAAATGTTTACTTTTTTATCATACTTTTACTCCGTTTATTGATTCTCAGACATCTAGAATTTCTTATAGAATCAAGCATGTTAACAGGAAATGAGCTTATAAATATTAAATAGAAAGGTAAATGGTTTAGATTTTGAGGCTAGACAAAAAGCAGACTTGGTGGGGGCGGGATAAGAAGACAAGGCCTCACTGTGTAGTTTAAGCTGGCCTTGAACCCATTATGTAGTCCAGGCTGGCCTAGTTGAACTCTGTTCAATCCTCCTGCCTCATCTTCCTCTAATGCTGGGATCAGAGGTGTGTGCCACCATGCCCTGCTGACAAAAAGGAATTTCTGATTATTTTTTTTCTGTCAAAACATGAGTACATTTCTAAGGTATAAAAATGTTTCATGATTTCCATGGTGTCTTATTTTGCATTTGTACTACGGACAAAGTTTTTTCCTTTTCTTTGTGAAGCCTTTAATTAAAAGATATGTGTTGATTAGAATAGCATAAAACTGAGCCTACATTTATGTATAAGAAATGTGCATCTGATATGATTACAAAGGAGTTTGCATTTTCAAGTGTCTTGTATTTTTGCTTTATGGTATTTTAACAATAATTAACAGTTTCTTGGTTGGACACTGTGGCTCACACCTATAATCTCAGCTGCTCCTCCACGTGCTGAGGCACAAGAGTCATAAGTATGAGGCCAATCTGGGGAATTTAGCACATGTTAAAATTTTTTAAAAAGGGGGGTGGAAGTGTAGCTTGGGTATATGTCGATTGAGAGACCATGGATTTAATTCTCTGTGACAGGAACACACACACATATGCATGCACAGAACAACAAAACAAAACAAACTCCCACTTTCTTAACTTACTTTAAAAGAATTTAAAGATCAAGGAAGGGGTTCATAGTTTCTTTCTTTCTTTCTTTTTTTCTTTTTGGTACCAGGAGTCAAACTCACAACCTCACACTTGCCAGGCAGGCACCAGACCTCTGAGCTAAATCCCTAGCCCTGTTCAGAGTTTCTTTACAACTCATGCATTCCACAAATATTTGAGGCACACCTGCCACATCCCAAATATAGATTCTGAAAATAAGACAGGAAAGTCCCCCGCTAACTAGGTGCACATCCTTTCATTCTGTCAGAGGGATGAACAATGCCCATGCAGGTGAGTTGAAATGCATGGCTGGTTGAGTGTGGAGACAGTGCAGTGTGGAAGCCAAGGCTGCAGTCTCGGGAGGGAGACTGAATGAGGTGAGGCTGGCAGTTCCTGGCCTGTGTTTGGTGTGCTAGAGAATCAGCCAAGAGGCCAGTGCAGTGTGAACAGCAGGGGACCACAAACAGAGATTTGGGGGAAAGGGGCTGTCTGTCCAAACAGGGTCCAAGTCACCCAGAACTGCGGGTAATAGTCAGTGTGAGTCCTAGCTCATTTTGTCTCCTTTCATTGATTCAGCTCCAGGCCAAACACTATGCTGGGCATTAGAAGACAGCGAAAAGCTCCAGGTCTGTCTTTAAGAAACCAGTGTCTTTCCTAATGTTGTCAATCCAAGTGGAGAAGAGATTGGCAGTTAAAAAGCTCGATCTGTAGGGCAAGGTGGTGCACGTCTGTCATCCCAGCATATGACTGGCTGAGGGAAAAGGATCACTGGAGAGTTCCAGGCAATATGGGCTACATACTGAGTTCCAGGCCAGACTGAACTACATAGTGAGACCCTGTCAAAAAACACAAAAACAAAAACACTGTATATGTAGACTTCAGATGTAAATGTAGGATCACTGGAAATTTATTTCACAATTTGCTTAGTTCAAAAACTCTTGGCTCACTGAAAATAACCAGTTTTATAAATGATTTTTGCTTAGCATGTAAGGTAAATTATAGAAAATTAGTTTAACCATTGTATTTCCTTTCCTACTTAGACCTTAAATAAATGTCTTCTAATAAAGATTTTTCAAAAAGTAATTGTTAGGTTTTCTTGGCATAGTAGGGAAATAGGTAGAAAAGGAAAAGGGCCTTTATTGCAGGCAGGGGAATGCTACAGAAGAGTGCAAGATTCTACTGAGGCAGACAACCCTTTGGGCTTTTTTTAGGTTTGACTAGGGGATGGAGTTTGAAGGGAAGGACAGAATGAAATGTTGACAGCTGATTGGGGAGATGCTAGTGTTTGTGGAAAAACAGGACATTCAATTCAGGCTTGGAAGAAGAACGCAGAAATCAGTATTAGAGGGACACGCTGTCACTCCTGGGTCCCAGCGCTATATTGGGCAGGTGCCACACTGGGCCTGACAGAGCTTAACAAGGGCGGAACCCATGAGTAATGTAGTGTAAAACCAGACTCACCGAGTAGCCTGGATTTTTGGTATAGATAAATTTCTTTTCCCAATTACAGCTTCAGACTTTTTTATTTTGTGCCTTATCTGGCAGCTATATTTCCCCAAGGCCTAGTATAAAGCCAAACAAATACAAGTAACTCAGTTTTATAATGTGAGAGGAATAAATGACAAAGCATCTCCAATAATTTTTACAAGTAGATAGTACATAAAATAGTAATGACTACATAGTTAAAATTCTGATGGTCTCCCCCACAGACTCAGAAGAAAATAAATGTAATTAAAAACCTTCAATTTGTTCAGTAAGTATTGAGCCCCAGCTATAAACCTGGAGCACCAGTGAACTGAACATCCTAAACGCTGTCCTCATGCTAGGGAGCCAAATGTAGCTGGGAAGGCGGGAGTGTGGTGGTGTCAGCAGAGCTGAGCCAAACCTTGAAGGTGACAATAGGGTTCACAGACCTGTGACTGAGGACCATGACAGTGTACCATGATGAGCTTTGACAGCTACAGACATCTGTGAAACTTCTAACCCAGTAGTTACCATGGCACATGCGTATAGTCTCAGCTCTGGAGACAGAGGCAGGAGGATCAAGGCCGCCATGACAATTTAGTGAGGCCTTGTCTCAAATATAAAGAAAAATAAACATCATCCCTTGGGCCAGCCTTCACTTTTGGGCTAGGGGAAAGAAGAAAAGCACATTTCATTTGTTTTTATTTTAATTTTATTAATTTGCAGTTTATGTAACTTACTATCATCTTGGGGAATAGTTAGACATTTGACTTTTGAATTGATTGTGCTGTGATTATTCTGTGATAGTTGGTGACAGCCAGGTATGGTGGCCATACACCTGTAAACTCAACACTCAGGAGGCTGAGGCAGGTTGATTGCCATGAATTGCAGGCTGGGCTGCACTGCATAGTTGTTCAAGGGCAGCCTGTCCTACACACCAAGACTCTTTCTAAAAAAAAAAATCATTGGTGAGGCAGATACTGTACTTTGCACACTCACACACCTCCCCATATAATCCCAGATGTGTTGAAGCTTTGGCCACATTCTGCACTCTTAAGGGCAGTTCTGGCAGGCAGGTCCTGATTAGTCGAAATGAATCTTGGCATTTTTAGATTCTTCCAAGCATGCTGCTTTTGAAGGAAGCAATTGGTTTCCCTCCTAATATTCAGAAGTTAGGCAAGGCCACTGGGTAGATTCCTAGTATTAAGAGGGTATGGGACACATGTCTTTTTCTGTCTCTGGAAGATTACCTGGAGAAATTACACATGCTTTGAAATAGGGTTGATTTTTGTCAACCTGGGATTGTTCTGGGGTATTTTTTCTAAGATAGACAAAATAAACTTCCAAAGGTATATTTTAACCATTTCTTATTTATGATGACTTTTTTTTTTTTTTTTGGTTTGATACAGGCTCTTGCTTTGTAGTCCAAGCTGGCCTTGAACTCACTATGTAGCCCAGGCTGGCCTTGCATTAGCAGTGATCCCTGTACCTCAGCCTCCCAAGCACTGCAATTGCAATTGCAGGCATGAATCACTACCACGTCCAGTCCAGCTCTGATAACATTTTAATGAATACTTATTGAGCCAGAGAAGCCACTAGATGTCACTCTGTCTTTATTTTCAGAGATAATCTAGTGACTTTTTTTTCCAGTTTTTAAAATATTCAATTTAGAAGCACTTTTTTAAAAAATCAGTAAGTTGAAAAAACACATTTAAAATGTTAGCAAAAGCCAGGGATACAGCTCAGCGGTGCAGTGCCTGAGTGGCAAGCACAAGGTCCTGAATTCAATTCCCAGTTCCCACAAAAAAATACTAGCAAAAATAAAGAATGGGAATGTAGGGTATGCTTAGTGTGTATGAAGCTCTGAGTTCCATGCCTGGCACCATCCTCGCCACAGAAAAGGCAAAAAAAGAAATGTTACCAAACTAAAAAAGAAATTAGCAAACATATAAAATTAAAACTCATACATAAAAATAACTTAATTTTTCCTTAAATGATGTTATCCAAAAGCATGATGTGCTTTTTTTTTTTTTTTTTTAAATTGGTACCAGGGATCAAACTCACAACCACCTGCTTGCAAAGCAGGTGCTTATGCCGCTGAGCTAAATCCCCAGCCTTGATGTACTGTTTCTAAAAGTCAAGATAGTCATCAGGCGGAGGACATGCAGGGGTTGCGTGGTGTAGAGCACTGTTGGCAGGCTCCACACGGCTTTCTGGGTCCAGTGCTGTGTGCTGACTATCAGAGCTCTGGGAACTCAGGAACATTCAGAATTTTTATTACAGAGGCAGAAAGTACAGTTGAGACCCGGTCAGGTGTATCTGTCATGAAGGGAAGAATCTGATTAATAAAGTAACAGTAACTCAGGAGATACTTAATAGAGATGGAAGACAGGAGGGAAGTAGCAGAAAGAGAAAAGGTGAGATGCCTCACATCTGGACTGAACTCAGCACCTAGCCTTTCTCCCAAAACCTGCAGGAACTGGGAAGGGTTCTGTTTCCTGTTGCTCCAGGCAGGTAGCAGAATCCCAGTTTCTGCTGGCCTAAGAGAAAAAGAAACAGGCATTTACGGGCTTACAGAAGTGGTAGCTGCAGGAGTAGGGTCACAGGAAGGAGAGGTTCAATGACAAGCACTTGTGCTCCCTGCCAAGAACAAGTCTTAAGAGAGCTCAAGCGTTCATGGCTGCCCAAAAGAGCCCTGTGCACAGCAGGGCTGAGAGTGCTTTGTGTCCCCAGGTACAGCTGTACTGAGGGGCATCTGATTTGGATGGTGGTGTTTAAGTTCCATCAAACACAAAATTAAATTGTTATTATACTCCACAGTGGTTTTTAACTTGCTTTATTTTTGGTCCTGGGAATTGAATCCACACAGCACTGAGCTGCATCCCCAGCTCCTTTTTAAATTTTATTTTTATACTTATTTAGTTACTTATTTATTGAGACAGGTTCTCACTATGTAGTGCAGATTGGAGCCCAGGATAGCTTTGAATTCACAAGGATCTTCCTGCCTCAGTCTTCTGAGAGCTGGAATTACAGATGTGTGCCATCATGCCAACTTAATTTTTGTTTCCCCAAGCCAGAGTTTCACTGTGTATTCCAAGCTGGCCTTGAACTTACTATGCAGCCCAAATTGGCCCGGAACTCACAAGGAGCCTCCTGCCTCAGCCTCCCAAGTGCTGGAATTACAGGCATGTGCCTACATGCCCAGCTCTTTTTATTTTGTGACAGTGTCTCTCTTAAGTTTCCCAGCCTGGGCTTAAACTTGTGTGCTTCATCTCAGTCTCCTGAGTACTGGAGAATACAGCATGTACCACCACACCCAGCTACTACATATTTTTAAACAAACAAACAAGTTTTAGTAAACATATTCCTTGAAGATACTTTTTATTTGTTCTGATAACAATGGCTGAAGCTTCTGGGTAAAAGCTACAAGTCTCTTGGACTGTTTAAATTTTGAATATAAAGTCATGTTAAATATTGCACAATTATTATTACAAAATTACATGGCTAGCCTGAAATCAGAACAACATTCAGCCTTGAGTGCCTACTGCTTATGAAATATTACTTTTTTTTTTCATTTAAAGAATGGGTAATAAACCATTTTGGAGTGGGTAACAAAGAGGGAAGCCTGCCTTGCCTTTGCATTAACTCAGGCAGAAAAGTGACAAGGGAGTCTTATTTCAAGGTGAGCGGCTGTTCATATATTATATGCGACATTTTCTTCTGATAAAGTAACAGCCCTCGCCTACACCTTGACCTCTACTTCCAGGTTCCCTCAAATCGCTTAGGCATTGGCGGGGCGGCAGGATCTCTTGGAGAGTGCAAAAATTCCGATCCCTCTATCTCATTCGCTGAAGTTCTGCTTTAGTCGGCGTAAGGCGGGGCTCTTCTGGCAACTACTTTCTAGGTAATCAGCCAATCCGTGCGCTATTTTCAGCTTCCTCGGCTTTGTCGGCTGCGAGGCCGCTTTGATTGTCAGGTCTTTGTGGCGAGCTGGTTCCCAACGCGCTGCGCCTAATCCACTCCTTTCCCTGGGGCTGATTACTACTGAAACGCCGAAGACAAGACATCAGGTCCCTTGTTTTTGTTGTTTTCACTGAGTATTTACGGTTTATTTAAAATTTTTCTCCACATCTTGTAAAACCTTTTTATTTTTCAAGAAGCAAGCGGAAAACTTAACTGCCGAAAAACTAAAAAGTGAGCAGAGCTCTGGGTGTCCGGGGCTGCCGAGAATTCTGGACCACAGCGCGGCAGTGCAGTGCGCTTTCTCCGCACCCCTGGGCAGGGAGGCGGCTATTGTCATGATAAATTTTACTGGCAGAGGAAGAAAGGATTGATCATCAATAAGAAATGAGTTTGGGCCGTTTTATTCCGAGATTAGGAGAGACTTTTAATTTTCTCTAAAATCACAGAAAAAGTGATGTGTATATGTGTAAATTAAAGGCCACCTCCAGAGTAAACGTGGAAGAGGTTTTACAAATGCAGAGGAGAAATGGACCCCAGTCGGGGCTTCGGAGGGAACCCAGAGACCCCAGGGACAATTCCCGCTTGGAGACGTCGGCTTGAGAGCTCCCTTCGCTACAGCGTCCCAAGGCGAAGCTAGGAAGGAACTTGCACGTCAGGCCGCTTTAGTGTCCCTGCGCTGTCGCTTGGTCCCGGAGCGGCGCTACGACTGGACCGCGGGAGCCCCTCACCTGCACCCGCGCACCATGGGCCTAGCGAAATGAGGACTCGAGAGCGCCTGGTGCCCCGAGCGCCCCCCGGGGCTCGGTACCTGTACCTGGAGGCCTTGCTGGAAGGAGGCGCTCCTTGGGGCTTCACCCTGAAAGGTGGCCTGGAGCACGGAGAGCCACTGATCATCTCCAAGGTGAGGGTTTCTCCTTTCATTGTGATCGTTTACTCAAGTTGAGGGTTTCTTTCTTTCTTTCAGTTTTTAAACTTTTGCCAATGTTTGCCAAAAACGCAAAATATTCCTAAAGATTGCCTGAATCTTAATTTTGCTGTTTCATATCTTTCTGATTATCTGGAAATATTTTGGATAAGTTGGTGTTTGAAAGAGAAATATGTCTGAGCTCAGTTATTCAGCAAGATCCCAGGAAAAATGTGCTCCTTTGATGACTAATCTTCTCTTTTTGTGAATGGAAGAGGCTCAGTTTGGCCCATGAGCTTTTGGGTTACAAATCAGATTACAGGTTAGCAACATGGTTAGGTGGTGGCATGGTATATGGTTAGGAAGAAAGAAACATCTGCCCATTCCTTCTTCCACTGGAAAAACCTAGCTTTTTAAAGAATGTTCTAAATTTGTTTGTAATTCCAGTAATTGCTCAAAGATCACTTGTTGATTTTAGGCACAGAGAGGAAAGTTAAATTGACTTTCATAGGAACTCAAAAGCAGAGCATCATTCACTGCCTGTGTTATTAAATGTTTCGTGTGAGTACAGTAAGTTATGACCGTGGAATGAATCCTTACACAGCAGGGTTAGAGTTTCTCTTCAACTACAGAGGTGAATACTGCATATTATAGTATGTGTTTTAAAATATCAGAATATTAACGGTCGGGTGCAACAGAACTTTAGAGCCTTTCAGACATGTGCATTCCCCAGGGAATGTGTGTCGCTGAGGGAGAGCATTTCTTTTCACTTTGAGGGTGGGAAGAAGATGGTGTGATTTGCATTTGAGCTCTGCTGTTCGGTGAGGTTGTTCAGAGCCACCAAAGTATGTGTTATGAGAGAGACCAGTGATTCTGACTCAGAATGAGGCACTGGGAACTGAATTTCACAGCCACCAGCCAAGAGAGTGCAGAACACCCTGTGAATGCAGGGATTTTTTTTCCCTTAAATTTCCAAGGAAAACAGGAGATAATATCTGCATAATGTGTGTCAGTTAAGATGGACTTCAGCTGTAAAAAACTAAAAACCTAATTCATAGTGGCTTTGAGTAAAACTGAGGCTATTTTTCTCACATTGCAAGAAGTCTAGAGGTAGGATGTCCAGGCAAGGAACAACAGCTCAGTAACCTCATCAAGGACCCCATTTAGCTCTTTCCTCTGCATTCTGATGATGTGGGCTTTTGTGGGTGTAGTTGCATGATGGGTGCTGTACTTCTAGCATTGCATCTTCATTCCAGGCAGGTTTTGACCTTTTGTTTGGGGCTTTTTGTTTTTCTCAGACTTTTGCTTACATCTCATTGATTAGAATTATGCCACATGCCTACCCTTACACCAGTTACTGGTAAAAACATGGCTAGTTTGGGCCATTTAGGATTTCTCTCCTGGGTTTGGCAATAGATTCATGAAGTCAAAGAATCTATGCTTACTGCTTGAATAATTTGAGGTTCTTTTTATAAGAATAAGGCGGAATGGCTGTTAGGTAAACAACTGAGGATGTCTATGGCAAACATACCCCTGAATTTTATTCTAAATTTTACTTTATTTGCAGTACTGGGGATTGAATCTAGGGTCTTCAAACTGAGCTACATCTCCAGTCCTTTTTTTTTTTTTTGTCTTTTTTGTTTTTATCGGTACCAGGGATCGAACCCACGACTGCCTGCTTGCAAGGCAGGCGCTTATGCTGCTGAGCTAAATCCCCAGCCCCTCCAGTCCTTTTTTATATTTATTCATTTATCTAATTTTTTGGTTTCTTTGCGATAGAGCCTCACTATGTAGTTGAGACTGGTCTTGAACACACTATGTAGCCCAGGCTGGCCTCAAACTCACAATGATCCTCCTGCCTCAGCCTCCTATCCTGTTAGGATAACAGGCATGCGCCCTCATGCCCAGCTTTATATTTTTATTCTGAGACAGGATTTCACTAAGTCACAAAGTTGCCCCTGTTGTGCTCAAACTTCTGATCTTCCTGTCTCAACTTCTCAGAGTTCTGGAATTGCAAGTGTGTGCCACTTTGCCCAACTTCTATACATTTTAAAACTGACTGCATGCGTATAATATCATAAAAGGTCATTTGTCTGACCTTTTATGATATTATACGCGTGTTATGATTTGAATCCATAGTCCCTCAAAGCCCATGCACTCACAGGTGGAGCTTTTGAAAGGCAGTTAGGTGCTAGGGGCTGTGTACCAGATGTGGCGTCTGGTCAGAAGAGACTGGTACTGGAAGGGCATTTCTCCCTCCCTGACTTCTCCTTGTCTCTATTTCCTAGCCATCTGATGTGAGCAGCTTTCCCCTACAGCAGTGCTTTCCACCATGCTGCATCTGCCCTAGGCCAGCTGACCATGAACTAGAAACATGAGCCCAAATAATCTCCCCTCCTTTAAATTGTGGGTATTGGTACTGCACCCCAGTAGCAAGAAAGTGACTAAAACAGCATCTGCTTGCTAGAATGCTGTTTGCTGCCAGAAAAGTCAGCTCCTAACTCTACTAAGCTGTACCCCTCAACTTCCACAATATCTAAAGGATGGGCTCATGTTATCTACCTTGGTAGTCTGTGTAGCATTAAATGTGTGGGTGTACTTAACATAGTGTCTGCTCCAAAGAAGGAATAAAAAAAAACATTTTAGCCAAGATTACAGTTGTTGCTTTCCATTATTTTAAGAGACAGATTTGGCTGCTGTACAAAGTCCCAAGATAACAGTAGGTTAACCAATATCAGAGTTTCTATACCATCTGCATAGCATTCTGGGCAGAAGCAAAAGAAAGATGACCTCTTGTATTGTCAGGGACCCAAATTCGTCGTGTCCTGACCTCCATCCTGGACTGACATCCTGTTGGCCTGGACCAGGATGGTTTCTAGTAATATCTGCGTTCCACTCAGTGAGAAGCAAGAGGAGGTAGAAAGGGCAGGCTCCATAAGGGTACCAGTTAGCACGATTTCCAATTCAGTTAAAGGCAATAAAAATAAAGTAAAATTTAAAATTCTGATCCTCATTTGCACCAGCTGCATTTCCAGTGTCACCTCACTCCAGAGCTCCTGAACTTCACACCACATCTGATCTACCTATTGAAACCTTGTTCACCTAAGCTCCACTGCTTCTCTCTGAAGTTTCTCTGATGCCATCCAGCTGAGTCTGATGATTCTCTTCTATACTCCCATGTTAGTCACTTTCCTTGTCTCTGGTACAAATACCTGACACCCACAATTTGAAGGAGGAGTGAGTTATTTTGGGTTATGGTTTTAGTCCATAGGCTCCTTGCAAGGAAGGCATGGTGGAGGAGAGCTGCTCACCTCATGGCAGCCAGGAAGCAGAGAGTGAAGAAGGGAACCAAGGAGACATGAACCCTCCAAGTCACAGCTACAGTGACTATCCTCCTCCCACAAGACCTTACCTCCTAAAAAAGCAAGTCAGCCAGTTGCCATAATCCAACCTTCCTCCAAAAGCCCTATCCATGAGTGCATGAAGCTCTTGGGGGACACCTAGATATAAATCATAACAGTTGCTATGCCCTGTAGTTCCTATGTCAAATCATATTTTATTTAGGTTGATTGCTTTCACAGAAGCCTTTGAGCCATTTTAGTGAGGGCTATTTTCATTTCTGCTACATCTACCCCAGAGTCTGAGTGTATGCATATTTGTTGAGGAAAATGGCTCTGTCTTATTCACTGTGCCTTTCTAGGACCTAGCATGGTGCCTTTCACTCAGTAGATGCTCACTAATTTTATTGAATTAACTAGCAAAGCTGAAACAGAGCAATGGGCTTTTTAAACTGCGAGGCAGATCTTTGGAGATGGAATAGGTATTAGTTTCCTGTTGCTGCTGTAACCAATCTCCACAAATTTAATGGCTTAAAGCAACTAGGTTTACTAATTTCACAGTTCTGTGGGTCAGAAGCTGGACACTGATTTAAGATCCAAGGATCAACAGGGCTGTGTTCCTTTCTGGAGGCTGCAGGAGAGAGGCTTTCCTCCGCTTCTTTTGCTTCTCGGGGCCAGAAGATCTGGAGTCCAAATTCCCTGGCACATAGCCCCCTTCCTCCATTTTCAGAGCCAGCCACAGCTGGTTAGGCCTGTCCTACTTCACATCACTCCAACCTCTAACTGCCCCCTTTACACCTTTAAAGACCTCTGTGGTTTTATTGGGTCTGCCACAATAATCCAGGATAATCTTCCTATTTTAAAATCAGCTGATTAATAACCTTCATTCCATTAGCAACCTTAATTCCCATTTGCCACATAACTGACATATTCACTGGTTCCAGGAGTTAGAACGTGGATATTTTTGGGGACCCTGGGCCTTATTTTGCTACCTTAGAGGATTTGAACATTTGAGACAATGGAAAAAGTGCACATTAGCTTGTGTACTGCTAACTAAGTGCATCCTCTTCTCTGGGAGCAGGGTGAGCCCCCACTTCAGGGGAAAAGAAGGGACAGCATACACTGAGTCACACACATGAAAGGCACATACAACTGGGACTGCCAGGTCACAGGTGACAAATGGTATAATGCCTCAAGTATCATTTTTCTTTTGCTGCAAAGGAGGCAGGAGAATGAATAGAGGGAAAAGAACCACAAAGGGTGGAAATAAAAGAAATCATTTTGTAATTGCTTTCTTTGGGACTTAATGGCCTTGTAAAGGAAAGGTGGGGTCCACCAGCAAGAGCCTCTGTCATCTGTGAACTTCAAAAAGAAAGGATAACTTTAAAAAATGGTGATTATATGTGAGTCCTTCGGCAATTCAATAGTTCAGGAAGTTGGCAAAGTACTGTGATTATGACTCATTCACTCTGTGTGGGAAAAGCAATTGCACCTGCAGTGGGGACACACCTCCTCCCAGGGCTGGTCAATTAAGTAATAACAATAGCAGCAATCAACAGCCACATCAGTCCACACTTAACTGAGTGCAGTCTGTGTCTCCGTATCTCAGGAGATGTATGCCACCAGTTCATTTCATTTCCACAACTCTGTATTCAATAGCATACCCCACAGCTACCAGTGAGGAGTGGGATACTAACTCACTGAAGCTCTCCCTCTTAGTAAGTGGGAGATCTGGAACTTGAACCCTAGTGTTCTGGTGGTAGAGTCTCTGAGCTGTCGACTTTCAGTCACCGTTGCCTGCCACACAGTTGGCTCTGTCTTGATGCTAGAGTTATTATCTGGGTACAATATGAAATTTATATCTTATATGTTTTCAAATCTATTAGAGGAACAGAAAAAGTTTAAAAATACTTAGTTCCATAAGGTTTTATAAAATACTTGTGCTAGCTGGGCATAGCGGTATACTCCTATAATCCTAACATTCAGGAGCCTGAGGCACGAAGATTGCCTAGCAAACCAAAAACCAAACCAAACAAACAAAACTTGTTTGCTCAAGCAACTCTTTTAGGTATTCAAGACTCTCAAGCAGTGAGAGGGCCATTCACTGCTCTTGGCCATACTGTATTTTCATTGGCATCTCTACATGGAAAAGTACTTTTTAGGGCTCTTCAAATGTGGACTTTGCAATTTAAGGAAAAGGGCCTGCCCTCGTGTTTTTGTTTTGTTTTGTAAGACAGGGTCTTACCTGTTCCAGGCTGGCCTCGAACATGTGGTGATCTTCCTGCCTCAGCCTTTCAAGTGCTGGGATTACAGGCATGCACCACCATACCCAGCCACTAGCCCATTTTACCAGATCTTTAGCCACAGTCCCTGAGTTTGAATTGAAATAGAATTTTAGGCAGCTCCCAGAAACTAAATTAGTGACTATGAAGTTATCTTCCTCATCCTCTCCTAGGTGTCATACTAGAACAGCTTGGTATTCTGAATTTTGTTTTTTTTTTTTTTTGAGACTAGAGTCTTGCTCTGTGGTTCATGCTGGCCTTGAACTCACTTTGTAGCCCAGACTGCCTGGAACTCAGAGTGATCCTCCTGCCTCTGCCTCGAAAGGGCTGGGAATCCTGGCATGTGCCACTACATCTGGTTCTGGTATTCTGACTTTTTAAAATCAGTACCAGGGATCGAATTCACGACCACGCGCTTGCAAGGCAGGCACTTATGCCGCTGAGCTAAATCCCCAGCTCCAGTATTCTGACTTTTACTATGACAAATCCTTCTGAGTTTTTGTGTGTTTCTTACTTCTCTCTTTAATATTCTTCGCCCTTCATAGCAGGAAGGCTCATTTCTTGGGTGCTCTTAAACCACTTTGTTTCTTCCCTTGTGTTCCAGCTACTTCTGTCTCACTTGTATGGATCCTTCCTTCCTCCCACTTCCCCTGCACTTTCATTCTCCGTGGCTTCTAATTAGGAGTTTGCACTTAGCATCCTGTGAAACTGTAATCTCTTCAAGGCCACATGGATTTTATTCGTGCTATATATCCTGCTTTTCCTTGGCAAAATGCCACTCATTAAAATCCTCAGCAAATGCTAAGTATTTTAGCGCTGTGAGGAGTCTCAGAAATTCAGTTTTGTTATTATGCAGACAGAAAACTGAGGCACAAAGTTCATTTATTTGCCAAGGTATTTCTGTTTTAGCAAACACAAGCTGTGTGTGTTTGTATGTGTATGTGTGTCCCCAGCTGGCAAAGGAGTAAATACTTTCTGATTGTGGCATCTGAACTCCTCTATTAGACTGTTAATGTCTAGAATTTAAAAACCTACTTTTACAGCACTCAGGAGGCTGAGGCAGGAGGATCATCACAAGTTCAAGACCAGCCTGGGCTACAAAATGAGCTCAAGGCCAGCCTGAACTGCATAGTGAGACCCTGTCTCAAAAATACATACATACGTACATACATACATACATACATAAATAAACAAAATCTTCGTTTACTTCTTTTTTTCTGCCATTTTGTCCCTTCCACTCTTTCCTCCTCCCTTCTCCCTCTTTCTTCCTTCTTTTCTGTTATCCACGATGATTAAATTATGCAAAACAATTTCATAAAAGTGAAATTGCAGAGAGGATCTTTAAAGTCTTGTGTTAGAAAGCTGTCTAGAGCAGTGTGCACATAGGACACTGAAAAAGCCTATTTTTAAAAACAAAAGCAAATGGGTTGCTTTTACACACATATAATATTTGGTAAACAGTTATTGATTTGCATTAGATTGGGGGAAAACTCCTGTGCGCAGATGTTTAATATTTAAAAAGTTACCTAGGCATTATTTAAAGTGTTAACGTGCCTTGAGACACAAGCTAAACTTGCTGAGCCTTTCAGTGTTGTTAGGCATAGCTTTTTTTCAAGTAGCATGCTGATGTGCCAAGTGGATCTTCATGCCACTAAGGATTCTGCCTTATTTTAAAGCCAGGGCATTCCCAAGGCTTTGCCTCCTGTGCAGAGGACACAATTTAATTGAAGACATATTCATCTCACTTTAGTGAGCCCACAGTGATTGGAGACACATAATGAGAGACTTTCTATCAATCTTACAGAAACAAAACCTCAAAGGACATTTTGGATTTGAACTAAGCCATAGACAGATTCTCCCACATCTCAGCCTTTGATGTGGTTCCAGACAGTGAGCATCTTGTCCAGAATCGCTGCACTCCCACTTGGTCCATCCCAGGAGCCCATCTGCCTTTCCCACCCTGACCTCTGGGCGCTTCTCCCTGAAACAAAGCGAAGCAATGATTCACCACTAACCCCAAGGGTTGATCCCTCTCTTCTAGTGGTTTCCCATAAAAAATACCTCAGGACACCATTGGCATGTCTGATCTGCAGAATGGAAGTGATAGTTCTTTCCAGCCTTCCCACGTTCCTAACTTGGCAGACAGAGAAGCTGAACCGTCAGAATTTGTGCTTACGTCAATTGCATTTTTTCATTCCTTTGCATTTATTTGTTAGAGCCTTCTGCATTTGAACTACATTTTTTTCTTGGAGATTTTATCTAATTTTTTACTTTTAAATGCTCTTTGATGTTTGTAATTCTTATTATTTTATTTAATTTTTTTTCATTTTGGGTAAAGGTGTCCAGCATAGGAAAGTACGTATTTCAATGGTAGGAGGTTTGGGAGTCCATAAACAAGTTTCATTGCTACCATGGTCTTTATTGGCTCTGGCACCATGGCTAAGTGTCTTAGCTTTCCTGAGCCTCTTTTTTTTTTCCAATAGAGGCAGAGAAATATTTAATAAATTTAAGTATGTGAGTATGATAGCTAGAAATTGACTTTAAATAACATAGGTAAAAATAAAATTTCTTGGTTTGATAAACACAAATGCAGCTAATATAGTATTGTCCTGAGCCTCCTTGAAAATGGAACATTCTTACCCAGTGGAGTTGTTACAAGTATCTGTACACTGCATTAAACTATGCAATAGTGCTTTGACAAAACTTGATCCAGATGTTAGTAAGCTATGATAGTATAGACTAGTGGGGGACCATGATAGGAGGGACTGGTGTGCATAGTGTGTCAGGATACTAGCAATCCAGTCAAAATAGGCAACTCATATAACAAAGACAACACTTGGTCTATTTTCTGTATTGTGGCCACAGTTGCCACCTCACACTGAACAAATGCCCAACCTCTGTTGAGTTTTATGTGTAGTAGAAAGACTGGCAACAACTATGTATGCGCAGAATAATTTCAAGGTATAGCAAAACAGAAAACAAAGACAAACCACCATGAAATGTTCCAGAGTGGTAGTGTCTCTAGGACACTAGGGAGCAGGTTTTACATTAAATAGGCGATTAGAGATGAGTTTTCAGACAAGATAATATTTGACGTTCCACTTGATAGAGGAAAAGAAATCAGACATTCCAAGAGGTCTAAGAATCCAAGAGAACTAATCTGAACCAAAGCAAGAAAGTCTTGTAATATTCCAGAAACCAAAAGGAAGTCAGTGATATTGGAGCATGATAAGCAGGGAGAAAGTGGCCTGAGAGGAAGATGGAAAGCTAGATAGGGTCTGATGCACAGAGCATTGTAAGCGGTGGAAAAGACCTTGATCTGGATACATCTTTAATTTTAACTTTAATTCAGCCCATAGAGGGGCTGAATTAAATGAAGGAGATGAAGGGATGTCATATTGTGAATCTCTCCCTTGTGATGATAGACCAACTACATGTACTGAAAGATGGCTCCTAAATATTTTTGCTGGCTTCTGAGATTTTTGGTGGCTCTTAAAGCCAGCTTCTCTTTTCTCCCCCAGGTACATTTCTTCTTAGGCACTTACTAGGTCTACATCAGGCTGAGGCCTTCTAAAAGATAGAGTTAGGAGAGGTGCCTAACTTCACCATGGTCCTACTCTGTGCTGGACACCCCAAGTCCCAGGAGCTTCACAACACTGTGAGAGTCCACTATTACTTACACTTCAGAGACAAAGAAATTGGAAAGAAAATCAAGAAATGAGGTAGTATGAGATTTATGATCTTTTAAACATTCAGTCTGGGGGGCTGGAGGTTTAGCTCAGTGGCATAAGCGCCTGCCTTGGAAGCAGGCAGTCATGAGTTCGATCCCCAGTACCGATAAAAAGGAAAAAGACAAAAACAACAACAACAACAAAAAACATTCAGTCTGGAAAAACTCATTCCAAAAACTGCAGTGTTATTTTGTAGTTCCAAATAAGCCTTCTGTCTGTGTTACCCCATGGCCTATTTAACTGGTGGAGAAATAATTATTCCTGTCTTATCTAGCTGTATTGATTTCCCATGGTCCCTTGCTATTTTTGAGAAATCTTTCTTTTTCTGGTTGCTAACAATAAGCCTGTCTTCAATATCTGAGATCCTGTCCTCACACTGGCCTAATCTGCTTTGAATACTTCCAATGGAGTTTTTGTTCTCCTGTATACCTGTATATCTGCTTGAATCTGATTTATGGGTTCCCTTTCTTTCTTATGCTGATCTTCCATAATTTTCTTAAGCTCGCCTATTTTTTTTTTGTCTGTGTCTTCTCTACATCACTAAGTGTGGTATGTATTTTGGTAATCTTTGTAGTTATCTGAGAGATTATTTCTGAATTCATTTTTTTCCAGAGCCTCATTCAATTGCTTTGCTGTTTCAACTTTAGAGAAACCTTGTAGGAGGCTTTTGAATTGTCCCACCTCATTGTCCCTGGATTTGCCTTTGGCACACTGGATGTCTGGGACTGCATTTTACTTAAGTGTCTTCTCATTTTATTATCTCTCTCTTTTTAGATTAATTCCTGGGGTGATGCTTGTACGTTGCCTATGGTGGGTTGCTTTATTGGTGGGTAGTTAGCATCCTTGGGTGATGGTTATTTCTCTGAGATATCTTCCAGGTGTAGCTGGTTTTTGAGTTTTGAATCTGTTGGAAGATCTTACCTCTTCAGTTTGTTGGAGATGAGGAGTTGTTGCTTGTTTGGGCCTACTCCTGGTTCTTTGGCACTGTGGCACAGTATTTTCTGTGACCCTTAGTTAATCTTAATCATGAAATACCAGGACCAACAGCACCAACCAGTGCAGTCTTCCGCATCTGCCCACTCCCCTCCATTGCTGAGTCTCTCTGCAACGGCCTCCGGGGTCACCGGCCCTCACCTTCACGGTGACCTTGCTTCCCCAGGTTCGAACAGCTCCTCTGGCCGGTGAGTTCCTGTCTCTGCGAAGGAGCTGCTGGCTACTCCCTTCTTCTTCCTCGAAGTTTTTTTTCCCCACTCTTTCTGTGGGCTTCAATTTGTACTTTAGATTCTTCCTGGGTCCAAAGGACCCACTTCTTTCCTTTTTGTCTTCCTCACGGTGCTACATTCCAGTGACTGGACAGTTACTCTCAGAGAGGCTGTTTTCCCTGCTGCTTAGCACCACCATCTTCCCAGAAGTCCCTGGGGGGAGAAATGGGGCAGCTTGGTGACATCTTTAAGGGAGTGAGGGCGTGTGTGTGTGTGTGTGTGTGTGTGTGTGTGTGTGTGTCAATACCAGCAATCAAGTGTGACCCTCCACATCTTCGCAGACCCTGCTTCCTGCTACTCTTCCCTCCAGTCGCGTCGCACCCTTGCTTTGTGTCGGTTTGTTGCTCTGATTGTTCAGGCTAGACAGGTTCATCCCATGGGTAGGCTATGATAAAACCTCAATCCCTAAGTCAGGCCTGGCACCCAAGGGGAAATACTAAATAAACATTAGACAGTTTAATGCTGACACGTGTGAACTCTGGCTAACATAGGGAAACAAATTTGTGCTGCAGACTGCTGGAACTCTTCAAGATCATGCCACTCAACTTGGTGAGGAGGCCGGTTATGAGCTGGGGACGACAACACATAGTCTTTCATGCAGGATGTCTGCTTTACCGAATCTTGTCTTATTTTCATTCATTGGCACTTTCTAGCTCTTGCTGAATTCACAATGTGGTATATGTGCTATGTTGTTCTAACTTGTGCTATTGCTTGACTCTCTCCATGCCCATTCTACCTGCTCTAGTTCCATTCCCATGAACTTTCTTAGTTTCCTAATAGCACTCTGTGTAACCCTGGAAACTCCACGTACAACCATCATTCTTAAAGCCATTGCTGCCTGCTATGGTCTGAGCTCAACTGGCTCATTCCTGGCCCATTCTTGGTTTCTGGAATCCTGTTTCAGAAAGATCCTAACATTCTGAAGAACTCAAAATTTAAAAATAACTATGACATGACTTTGGAACAAAACAGACAATTTAAGTGGAAGCCAGTACTCCTAGTTAGTTAGACTAAGTGCCTAGTTCTTTGGATATTAAATTGTGTCCTGAACCATACATTTCCTGGAAGGCAGGAAGACAGATTGCATTTGTAGAACTAATTGTTCTTCTCTTTTCCTTTGAAAAGTTAAGAATTTTAATAGTGAGAGTTGTGTGAGTATAATTTAAGTGTTCATCACTGTGTGTGTCTGTGTGTGTGTGTGTGTGTGTGTCCTCAGAGAAGTTTGTATTAAGGACTTGTCTCTTGGAAACTGGGAAATGAACTGCTGGAATTCAGACCCAGGATATGGCTGGATTCCAGAAATAAATACACATGTTGGGTTTTGAGATAGGTAATTGAAAGAATATGGGGAATGAGTGAATTTGGGGGGAAAGGAAGGTGGAAAATAGCTGGCACTTTTCTCTTGTGCCTTGTTTGTTGAGTGTTTTGTTTGTTTTTCATATTTTTACTTTTGAGTATTTACTAATAAGCAGCAAGTCAAAAACAAAGCAGCCATTGACCTAAGTCTAAGACAGCAGGAGGAAGGTTAAAGGAATTAGTCCTATCCTTCACCGTTGCATTCATACTTTGCATAGTGGTGCTCTTGGCTAAAAGTCTCCAATTCAATAAATATTTGGCACTCTTTTGAAAGAATTGCTGTCATAATTTCCCCTATATACGCAAGTCAGTGAATTTGACCTTGAAGAATAGTTGGATATAGACTCCTTCCACTGGGCCAAGATGTGTTACAAATTTCTGAATTCAGGTACTGTAAAGTGCTGCGACTATCGTGCTGCTTTTACAGAGAAAGCTAAATAAAAAAGGGAGGACTTTATGGTAAAAAGGACAAAATACATAACAACATTATTTACATTTATTCTGCATAGCAGAGCGCGTATTATGTTAAATTTTCTCATTTATTATTTTGTTAGACTGAGACTGGTTTCTGTACATGAGGAAAGAGGTTTCCTAGACATGATGGAGCCAGGAAGTGCTGTGCACGTAGTCTGCACCTCCAATCATCAGCACTGGAGTTCTTTGCTTAAGAGCTTTATTTTGCCTCCCTTTGGTTCCAGGATGGGTATTATCAAGAGCAAACTGCCCCCCACCATAGCTGGCTGGAGTGCTATATAGACAGCCCGGTTCTCTCATCCCTCACTTGCAGAGGCTCTTGAGTTGTAACCTTTCCTAGGCTTTTGCCTGCAGAATTTGTCTCTAGCTGCCACCCGCCCATTGTAGCTGGCTGGGTGACACATCAGTGCTTACTGCCTTCCCATCCGGACCTCATTTGCCCACTTCCCACTTTGCATTCTTCATATCCCCCAAGCACTGTTTTGAGAGGGCTCACTGCATGGAAGCTGGAAGCTGAAGTATGAGGAAGATCATTGTGTTTCCAGTCTGTGATCTCTCTACTCTGCCAAGAGTGCAAACAGAAAGAGTCATGGGGTGTCTTGGACCCAGTCTTTTCTTAGGTGTTAGGAACCTAAGTAGAAATCCATCCCCAAATGTCATTCTGTAGTTCTTCGTCCTCCGTCTCTCACAGGATGGGCCTTTTTGTCTCTTTTTCTCCACTGAAGTGGTTGATTGACCCTACTAGGTTTCAACCATCGTTTCTCTGTATGGGTCAAGAATTTCTCCCTCTCCTGTGGGAGAATGATCTAGTCTCTCTTTTGGTCATAGGTTAATTGTTAAGGAAAATACGAGAATAGACAGAAAACTATTCATTTGGGTTTCTCTGAAGATAGTTTTTTCCCCCCAAAATTTTTTGTTGTTTCCTTTCATACTACAAACAGTACAAAAATAAAAATGGGTCTTGAATATTTGACTGTGTAACATGGTGACTGTGCAGAGGTTCCTACCTAAGTGGGCAGTAGAACATAATGCAATTACCGGACCCTGATGTAATGGCCTAAGTCTTTCACATTAAATCTTAGTTTCCTTCTAGAGTTTGTATTACTGTAAAATTTACTACAATAAATCTCCTAATGTAGTTTCTCCAGGGGTTATTTACCCATAATGTGAATATTCTTTGACTCTCTATTTTGTCTGTTTTCAGTTTTCTTTTTTTTTTGCTTGAATTTGTTGTAGACTGATAAATGGTAGCTTCATGTGATGTATGTCTGCTTAAAACCTCAACTTGATCTTTTTTTTCCTTCAATTTGATCTTGCATGGATAAATAATGAGATTTTGTGTCATAGAACTCATTGTCAGTTAAATGAAATTAGCAGTTCAAGGAACTAAATGTGGTCCTAGTCTTCTCTTTTGTACATTCATATTTCAATAAAATAATGTAAAAGACATTGTTCCTCTTTTCAGTTAAAGAACTTTCATAGCAGTCTATACTTCTATTACAAGTAGGTGAGGAAGGTAATTGTTTGATTCTTTGTATGAAAGAGATTTAATGAGTATTCTTAAAAATTGGGTTTGTGTCTGTGAATGAACAGGAAAGAGTGTTTCTTCATGACAAGGGAGGCCTTGGCAAGGTAATGTTCAATTTAACTCATGATTTTGATCATTGAAACATTCATGTCTTCTCTAGGTCCAGGGAAACTGTGAAAAAGAAGAGATTTAGAAAGTTATATGGAAAAAAACCATCTCCCGTCTCTCAAGCAGGGGGAAAAAGATGGATTCTTCTTAGAATTTCTTGGATTGTCCTATTTATGTTGTCATTTTAGAGAGATTAAAATGAACCTTTCCTTACACTGAAGGAATGGGAATGTAAAATAGTACAGCCACTTTGGAAAATTGGCCAACTGTTTCTTCAGATGTTAAACAGGTAGTTACCAGAATACCATTATCACTCAACAATTCTACTCCTAAGTATATACCCAGGAGAAATAAGAACGTGTATCTGTAACAAAGATACTCGGCCACCCACAGCCTCATCATTCACAGTAGCCAAAAAGTAGAAAAAACTCAAATGTCCATAGACTGTCTTTTGGGTACTGGAAAGTTGAACTCAGGACCTCGTGCTTGCCAGGCAAGTGTTGTGCTGCTGAGCTATATCTTTGGCCGGAAATGTTCATAGACTTGATAAATGAAATGTGGTTTGGCATATAATGGGATACTCTTTGGCATATAATGGCATATAATGGAAAAGAACTGAGTACTAATATGTGTTACAAGATGGATGAGCCTCAAAAAATATGTTCAGCGAAAAAAAAAAAAAAAACTAGACACAAAATAACTCATATAACTCCACTCATATGAGATATCCAGAAAAGGCAAATATGAAGAGACAAGGTTAATGATCACTTAAGACCAGGGATAGGAGTAAACAGTAACTATAGTATGAGGTTTTCCTCTTTTTCTTACCCCTCTCTCTCCTTCTCTCTCTCTGTTTTCTTTTCTGTGCTGAGGATGAACCCAGGGCTTGCTAACCAAGCTTGCTAACCAAGTTCTCTATCACTGAGCACATTTCAGTCCCACTGTTCTTTTTGAGGTGCTGGAAATTTGTCATTTTATGTTCTCAAAGAATATTGTGGTGATGGTTGTACAACTCTGTAAACATATCTTTAAAAAATCAGTGAATCGTACAAAAAAAAAAACAAAACAAAACAATATAAAACTGTCGGGCGCAGGTGCTCAACACACCCCGCCTGGGACGATAAGACCACGTCAGCTTCCGCAATGCGCTACGTCCCTCTCTAAATTAGCCAACCCCTGCGCACCTCGTGCTCACTCCGTATTTGCCCCATGCCGACTCTGTGGCAACCCCTGATTGGCCACAGCTGGATATATTAGCCAGAGCCTGCGTCCCATTCCCGCCCTGCTTCCTCGTGGCAGCCTGTGATTGGTCACGGCCGAATATATAAACCAGAGCCTGCGTAAATAAAGCGGCAGTTACCTGTTACCCACAAGAGCGTCCTCTGTCTCATTGGGGGGCTGCGCCGGTCATAAAACAAAACGTAATAGAGTTCTAATATACAAAGAATCATAAAAATGTAATTGATAGTGCTTGATCAATACATTCTGATGTATAACTGGAAACTTTCTACAAACAAAGCAGGTGCAACAGAATGCATACTGAATTATTCCTTTTATATGAATTTCTGCATAGGTATAACTAATTACTGGTGAAAGATCTCCATCTGGTTGCCTCTGGTTGGGAACTGCAGGTTGTAGGGTGGGGATAGGATATCCCCCCAGTATTGGTGTAAGGCTCTGTCCCTGTGCATTTACTGTAACCTTAGACCTGTGTGATTCCCTGGGTGGAAGTTATACCCAACAGAGGCAGGAAGAAATTAGCTAGCCAGTGAAGGCATGAAACAAAATTAAAAGTTTGGAAGTGCACTTACTACACAGATAAAAATTTAGGACATGATGTAAGATGAACTTTTTAAAGTGTTTTGTGATGGTGGGCTTGAACCCAGTGCCTCAGGCATGCTAGACAAATACTCTCTCCCTCAGCTCCATGCCCAGCCCTAAAGAACTTTAGTTAGTGAGAGGTTAGATTTTAAAGTAATGCCCAGAGATAAAAACTAGAGCCATTTAATTCTTTTTTTTCCCAACTCATTTTATTTCAAGAATAAAAAGAAAGAAAACAACAAAATTTTGAAACAGGGGCTGGGGATTTAGCTCAGTGGCATAAGTGCCTGTCCAACAAGCAGGAAGTCATGAGTTTGATCTCTGTACCAGGAAAAAAAAATTTCAAAACATATCAATCAGGGTAGTGGTATATACATTTCACATTGTCATTCACCCGGAGTACCAGACATCTGCATTCAGTTTTCTGAACAATACCAGTAGGAATCTTTCTCTTCAGAGAAATCAGTAGTATAACTATCTGAACTGTTTATTATATACATACACATATATGTATTTTGTTTCTTTTAGCTTCTCACACTAGTGAGACAATACAATGTTTACACATGTGTCTTATTTCACTAATGAGTATGGTCTCAAGTTACATCTATTTACCTATAAAAGTCCCTAGTTTATCCTTCTTTATGACTGACTAGTACTTGATTGTATAAAAATACACATCTTTTTTATCCATTCCTCAATCAATGGGCATTTAGGTTGTTTCCATGATCTGGTTATTACAAACAGTGTGCTATAAATATGGGTGCACTTATATTGCTGTGGTATCGATATAGGGGAATGAAACTCCCCAGCTACTATGTGTATGATAGGAGTTCATATTCTCTAAAAGTCGAAGAATGAATTTTAGGAGCAATAGAGGTTAAGAGCAGAAAATATTTATTGAGAGAAAAAAAAGCTTCTGTCTGAGAGACAAAAAGGGTCCCAAGCAGGTTGCCAAAGACTATCTTTTTAGGGACTTTAAATATTAAAATCATGAGATTAGATGCAATATGGGGAAAAAATGGGAATTTGCAAGGTGGGCATAAGGTGGGACAGAACTATGGTCAACCCATAAGATTAATTGTTCAGGTAAAATTTATTAAATTAAGAACAAATAGAGAAGCCAGTCACATAGTAAGCAAGAATGCTTAACAGCAGTGACTCTCCTGGTAGTGGTTAGGATGCTGACTCCTGACTTCCTCAGGGCGACAGAGAACTATTTGGATTACTGGTTGATCCTTAGGATGTGGGCTTATTTGCTTTGCTTTTTGTCTTGAGATCTGGCCCACAGCGAGAAGTGTGTGTCTCTTCCGAGGCTGCAAGGTACCTGAACTTTTGCACTGGCTCCTTTGAGGGCCCAGCCCTATCTGACTGCCTATAATACTGCTAACTCAGCCGCCTGTGAACCTGGGACTATAGGTGTGCACTATCTCACTCTGCTGGAAGTTCATTTTTTGGGGGGCTGAATCATATTTCAGTACGTGGATATACCACACTTTGTTTTTATCCATTTACTGGTTTATGAAAGTGTATGTTGTGTCTATCTTTTAGCTATTGTGAATGTTACTGTGAACTTGAGTTCAGATGTCTGTTTGAGGCCCTTTCTTTAGTACCTCAGAGTGGAACTGCTGGAGCATGTGGTGGTAATCCCGTTTAGTTTTCGTAGAAACCATCATACTGTTTTCCACAGCAGCGGCTAATCATTTTACAGAGTTACTGACTATGAGCAAAGGTTCCAATTTCTGTATCTTTTCCAGGACTTTTTGTTTCCAATTTTTATTTTTCTCTAATAATAGTTTAAAAAAGCTTTTTATTTATTTATCTTTGAGACAGGATCTTGCTTTGTTGTTCAGGCTGGCCTCAAACTTACGGCAAGCCTGCCTTATCCTCCAGGGCACTGGCATTACAAGCATACATCATTATACCTGGCTATAGCATTCTTCATGAGTATAGATGAAGCTACATCTCAGTGAAGTTTGTTTTTAGGTGGTACTGGGATTGAGCCTAAGGTCTTTTCACGGTGCTACATTCTCATCTCGCTTCCTTTTGTTTTAATTTTTAAATTTTGAGATAGGAACTTGCTAAATTGTTTCATTGCCCAGGTTGGGATCAAACTTGCAGTTGTCCTGCTTCAGCTTTGGAGAGTGCTGGTCAATGTAATTTTGATGTGCACTTCCCTAATGATTAGTGGCTTTTTTCTGTGTACATAAAGGCCATCTGTGTATTTTTTTTAATAGAAATGTGCGTTCTATTCCTTTGCTTATAAAAAATTAGAGTGTTTACTTTTTGTTGTTGAGTTGTAATTCTTCATATAGTCTAATATTTCCCCATTCTATAACTGGCCTCTGTAATCTCTTGTACCCTTTGATGTACACAATTTAAATTTGATGCAGTACACCTTTTTTTTTTTCTTGTCTGATTTTGGTGTCAGGTCAAAAGCTTTACTGCCAAATCCAATGTCATTTTTTTCTTTTTTTTCTTCTTCCTAAGAGTTTTACAGCTTTAGCTTTTTTTTTTTCCCACTTCTATACTAAGTTATACTCTAGCCCTTTTAGCTTTACCTCTTATATTTAGTCCCTTAATCTATTTTGAGTTTGCTTTTTATATATAATGTTAGGCAAGGTCCAGTATATTAACTTGCGTGTGGATATTCAGTTTCCTTAGGATCACATGTTGGGAAAAAAATTTTCTTTTCCCTATTGAATGGACTTGGTACCATTGTAGAAAATCAACTGATTACATATGCAATTTCTGGATTTTTATCTTATCCCTGATGTTAGATGAAGAAGATAAAAATTCCAGTCTTTAGCTATTGCATATGATAATAGCCCTGGATATTTCATATGTGACTTTCATTATATTATACTTTAGAGAAGTCTATAAAAGTATTAAAAAAGATACAGGTAAATATTTATATCATTTGAGTGAAGGAAAGCATGACAACCAAAGTCAAACATTGTAAGGGAAAGAAAAAAAAGGTAGATTTAACTGAGTAAAAAACTGACAACATCTTTGTGGCAAAAGTTCCATAAACTAAAATTATATGATAAATGTCAATAAGATCCTTAATGTAAAAAGAGCTATTACATATAAAGAAGGAAACACACATGTACACACGTGCTTACATGCGAAAGCAAAATTGGCACTGGCCAAGCACTTGGGAGCTGAGGCAGAAGGAGCTGGCAACCTGGGCTGTACAGCAAGTTCAAGGCCAGCCTGAACTATAAGGTGAGATTCTGTATCAAAAAAACAAAAACAAATGTCAAATTGGCAAAGGATGCAAACATTTGTGTGTGTGTGTGTGTGTGTGTGTGCATAATGTATATGTGGGGAGAACTAGGGATTGAATCCAGGGCCTTCACACTGAGCTACTGTACATCCCAGCCCTTTTCTTTTTCTTTATTTTTTTATTTGAGACAGGTTTACCCTAAATTGCTATATTTCCCTTACTGGGCTTGAATTTGCAATCCTCCTGCCTTAGTCTCCCAGAGAGCTGGGATTACAGGCATAAATCAGTTACCATATCTGGCTTTAACTCTTTTTTTTTTTGAGACAAGGTTTCCTTATGTAGTTCAGGCTGGTTTTGAACTCACTATGTAGCCCTGGCTGGCCTGGAACTCTTTGTGATCCTCCTGCCTCAACCTCCTGAGTGCTAGGATTATAGACCTGTGCCACCATCTCTGGCATTTAACTCTTAATGATGTGCATAGTGAGCAATTATTTACTTCTGGGTTATTTTGAAAAAGCAATCATGTAAGATGCAGGTACAAGGATGTTTATATATATGGAAAAATTTATCATCAACTATACCCAATCACCTATGAGTCCAATGAAAATGATGATAAAAGTGATAAAATATATATGTAATATATTTATATTCACATATTGACTGAGAAGATTGCTAAATAATATGCCTAATACAATCCTAATTTTATTTATTCACGTTTAAATATTGTGTATGTATTTAACATAATTTGGGAGGGAATATCTACAGAAGTATTAAAAGTATGTCAGAGTAGTGGGATTTTAAATGATTTATGTTTTCATCTTTTAAATCTTTTTAAGTTATGAACTTGTAATCTTGTTGTTGTAATGGTTTTTGTTAAAAAAGTGACAATCTTTTTATTGTAAACGAATGTTTCCAATATTCACTGTTTTAAGTGTACAACCCAGCAGCGTGAAGTAACCATCACCACTCTCTACATTTCTGTAACTTCATCTTCCTAAACCCAGGGTCTCTACCCATTAAGCAATAACTGCCCATGACCCCTCCCCTAGCAAAGACTTTTAAAATTAGGAAAGCTTTGCATTCCATCATCACATTCCATCCCAGGAGGTGTAAGGCCTAGGTTTGATCCCCAGCATCACCAAACAGAAAAAGAAACAAAAAACAAAAAATTACGTGTATCCATTATTTTCCCTTCCCAGCCATATATGTACTCACAAAAAAGAAAAAGAAAGAAATTGGAAAAAGTTTCATTGAGATAACCTTATTACATACAATCTCCCCTCAAACACTTTTGAAGTATTGTAGGCCTAGTCCTTTTAATTAGAAGCATTTTTATCAGACATGAAGCACAGTGTTATAGGTGAGTGCTTTTAAAATCCCTGGGGAAGAAACATAAGTGAATTTTGCACCCCAGAATCTTTGTGTCTCTAGATGCAGTTTGAAACCAGTTTTGGGTCGAGATAAACTCTGGAGCAGGGATCCGTGAATAGGTCAACGCCAGAGAGGGGCTGGGGAGGCCCCGCGCAGCTGGACTTCATTTGGTAGCTTAAAATTGCCTTTTCTTTTATTCTCTTATTCTTGCTACCCCCATAGATTCCAGGAAGAATAGGGATGTTTTCTGGTACACATTTGATTATAACAGGCCAAGGTCTCTTTGAACATAGCCAGTAAAGGAAAGCAGGTTCCACAGCGATCACACTGGGTAAAATGATAACATAATCTCTGATTTGTTGTTTGAATCCTCTTAATTATAATTGTGTGGAATCATACAGTGAGACCCTTTGGGATTTTTTTTAATGCTGGACTTTTCAAAGCCTACATTCCTCATTAGCCCTTCCCATTAAGGCATGCTTGAGCGATGCTACACAGCCAAATAGTTGGGATTTTTTCTTCCTCTTGTCACCGTCTGAAGACAAAGGATTCTTCCGCCTGCCAGAGTGCGGGGCGCCCAGGTTGAGCCGCCCTGACAGCGCCTCGCAGGGAGCTTTTCATTCTGTCTTCGCGTTGCCGCCAGGCCTCATTCACTAACCGAGTCCAGGCTGGAGCAGGCAGTGAAGGGGAAAAAAAAAAATCAATGGAGAAAAATCGCACAAGGCAGACACGCTGCCATGCGAGGCTTTCCCCCCCAGTGCTGAGTCACGCTGCAGCCTGTGCTAAGGCCCCCAAAACTGAACTCTCTTGGTTCCCCACGTCTCCATGCTTTTGTTAAGGTTGTATTATTGCAGCGTGAAAATGCAGCGCAGTCTTCTCTGGGACAAAGCAAGAGTGAACAAAGGAGCTGAGAGTTCTGCCCTTGGGACCAGTGGAGGGAGCGGTGGCCATACCATCGTGCTGGTCACCAGTCTCTCCTAGGCTTTGTCTTCATCTGGAAAGCATGGATGGGAAACCTGGTGAGTTACTGAGAGTTTCGAATAGGGTTAGTATGCGTGAAGATGTCTTATTTTCTTACCCATCCTGGGGACAAAACACCCACAGTGTAAAGGTAAGAGGTGTACTTGGTCCTCCTTACAGTTCCTGATGGGCTGGCTCCAAGGCAGGAACACGCTGGTGGAAGGGCCTGAGCACAGGGACAAGCTCATCCCACAGCAGCCAGGAAGTGGAAAGAGAAAGGGTCACACTCCTAGAGAGCCTCTCTTCTGACCAGCCCCACCTTCTAACAGCGCTCCTGGCTGTGACTCCTCACTGAGGCACTCTCCCTTCCCTGATCTGCTGGCCTTCCTAAAACCCCGCCTCTGAATGCTGGAGGCATTGAGGGACATTCTAGATTTAAACCACAACACAGGCCTTTTTCTTTTCTTTTAATTAATTTTATTGGTATATATAATGATAACACTCATTATGGAGAATTGGTACATGTACATGATACATCTTGCTGCTTCTGTTTTTTGGCCATTCCCCTCCCCTCCCAGCAATCCCCCTTTCCCTCCTTATTTATAAAAGCAGTTTCCATTTTTTTCTTCTCTTTTTTTTCTTGTCTTTTCCTTCCTTTCTCCCTCCCTCCTCCTTCATTCTCTGATAGAACTGTGGGGGACTGGCGGCAGCTGAAAAGATAAGAAGTATGAAATATAGATGACCTTTATTTTGAGAATGCGGGGAGAGACACCCCGCCCCCTGGGGCACGGCATCTCCACCCCGGGGTCTGCAATTTCTCAGTGGAACACGTGGAGTGGGGGTCTATATGTAGCTTAGGTTAGAGGTGGTGCCTGAGGGGGCATTAGGAATGCACAGGTAGCCCATTGGTACTAGTTTGGTGCCAGAGGTAAATTCCTAAGGGTGGGGGAGATAGGAGCTCCTTGGCTTTACCGGCTACAGTGTCCTGTCTGGGCCAAAACCCTTTCATATCCCGTCTTATGATTATTATTATGAAAAGGAGCAAAGCTTTCTCTCTTTAGCTGCTTCCTGCTGGCAGAGGGCGCTGTACAGGGGTGTAGGGGAGTCCATGGGATGACGGTTGATGTCCATGTAGAAGCTGGTGCCAGATGTTTTAGCCAGGACAACTTCACTGGTGAATGCACGTATGTTAGACTGGAAAAACAAAGAGACAAGATGTTATGAGGAGACATGGCACTGTCATATTTAATGACCCAGATGAGGTAGAATGAAAGGTGCCTTTGATTTAGACATGTCATTATATCAGGACTACATTGAGGTAGGAGCTTTTCCACAGTAAGGCAGAATTCTGAAAATTAAACATGGGGTTAGGAGGAGTGAAGTTATGAGAGGTGCTTATTCCCCCATCTGAAAGGGTAAAAGTTAAAAGGGTAGGTAGGTAAGGCTTGTCTCTGGTATACATGATGTTGGAGTCTGTAGGAAATACTGGTAAGAGTCTTGCTGTAAAAATGATCATTAATAGAACGTAAGAAATTAGGAACCAAAGTGGATAACAAAACATGACTTAGCCTGTGAGTTGTGGCTGTGAGGCCTTGGTAAGGCAGAGATGAGTAGGAAAAGGATGGTTAGATTTAGGGCCTGAGTGATGCGAAACCAGAATGGCAGTCTAGCAACTCTGATCACTGTTGAGGTTGCCAAGAATATCAGGCAGGTATGGCTCACTGTAACCTGGTTGTAGTCCTTGGAATGATTTGCTGTAACAGCAATTTCCCTGGTTGTGGGAAAGGCTTTTATGTATCCTGAAAAAGTATAAACAAAGTGAGAAGACAAAATTTATCTATCAGCCTTGACTAGGGTTGCCTGAGAAATTGGTGAATAAGAAAAGAAGAAGGTAGTCTTATATCACTGAGGAGAGGTTTACTAGTGATAACAGGTGGAAGCTGTTGAGGCCTCAGTGTGTCTAAGTCAGCCTGTATAAAAGGCATTTTAAGATTTAGGACTGGGACCTGCACAAAATAGGCCCTGTTTATAAATGGCATAGGTTGACCATCAATACCCTGTCATAGAGATTGAGGACTTACTATAGCAGCCTGAAAACTCAGGAAAAACTCTGTACATATGGTCTCTATGTCCACAAATGTAGAGAATGTCTTACCTGAGAGTTTTAGTGTGACTTGGACCTGAGACAGACACCCACAAAGGGGGCTGCTGGCCCTGAGCCCCCTCAGTCTTTGGCAATTTTCTGTCAGTAACGAATCTGGAAGTGTTGGCATTTCCTGTGAGGGCTAGAAGTTAGGATGGCTTACCCACTCTCTGGTGGCTAGGACAGTCCAGCAGCCCTTGGAGTAAGATTTCAAAGAACGCCAGGATGGGGCACTCTCTTGCCCAATGTCTTTTGCTGCATTTGAGCGTGGTCCATGGTGGGGGGGCCAGGCAGCTCCACCTTGTGTAGGTTTACCTGTCTCAGAACTCCAAGTGTCATAAGTGTTATTTCTGTTGTTGAAAATATGAAAAGCCATACTAAGGTCTCTGTGGAGTTTGAAGGTCATGTTTTGCCTTTTTGTTTGGGATTTGGACTACAGTAGAATTAAGTAAGTATGTAGGAGTTTAATATTGGCATTTTAGATCAGAGAGCAGGCTTTATCTGTATAGCATACCGCTCTTTTTTTTTTTTTTTAGGGTGTCACGTGGCAGGCCATTGTTTTACTGAAATTATATACTTGACAAAAAAGGCTTTAGTCTGCCCTTTCTATTTTGGAGTATAATCTCATTTTAATGGAAACATTTTGCAGTAAAAGTTTACCAAGCTTATGAATAAATCTACCAAAAGTGATCTAATACTGTCAAATTCTGAACACATTTAATTATTTTAAGCCTGTTATTTGCAGTACTATGAACCAAGACAAATAAAATTATAATTGTCTTGGAACAGAGCTAGTGGTTCCCAGCAAAATGAATTTATAACCTTAGTTGTTAAACAGGAGATTGGCGACAACACAGTACAATACAGGCAATAAGCCCAACATACAACATTACTGATGGTCCATAGCAAAAGGAATTGATAAATATCTCTTAATTTTAGTCATTAAAACAGGAGATTAGTGGAGGCTTTGATTGATAAACAAGGCTGGTAAAATTACCAGGTGGCCACTAACCTTGATTAAATGGTTTGTAATAAAATTGTAATAAAAAAAAAAAAAGCATCTCTTGAGCGGAGCCCAATTGTAAAAAAAGCATGTCTGAGTGGAGCTGCCAAACTGCTATTTTTCGGTGCACCGGCAGAGCACGCCTAGCATGGAGGCGGGGTGAGCATTGGGCGGGCTGGGACTGCCCCTGGAAATGTGCAAGGCGGAGGCAACAATGGCGCACAGGGGAGGGAGGGGCTGGGACAGCCCGGGAAACACTCAGGGCAGCGGCGACAATGGCGTATGGAGGGCAGTGCAGGGACTGCCCCCAGAAATGTGCAAGGTGGAGGAGGTGCTGGCAGGCTTGTGGTGGCGGTGGTGGCAGCGGGGCTGGAAGGCGGCCCCACACAGCATGAAGCTGGGGCTGCTCCCAGAGGCGTGCGGCCACCAACGGGACTGATGTGGAACTGAGTGGCCATGTTTAGGTTGAACCACTCGCAGGGCGTGTGGATTAGGGCACGGTATTAATGCTGAACTGCGCGTGGACCTGGCCGTATAAGAGCTGAGACATTGCGCGCAGAGTTGGGAGGCAGTGCGAGAGTCCAAAACTGCCCAAAGAAGACCCCTGAGTATCTCTGAACACTGTCTGGGCTCATTTTTCATCTTGGCGGGGAATGGGTTGGCACGCACGGGAAACAAAGGGACGCTGGCAGCGTGGCGAGGAGGAGGGGAAGCAGCAAGAAGACAAAGGGATGGGGATGCTGGAGGGAAAGGACACATTCCCAAAACAAAGGCTTAAAGATAGAGAGTTTTGTAAGCTTGTCAGCAGTGTGATAAGCCATAGATAGGTATGGTTTCTGGGAGGGGGACAGGAAGTGGTCCCTGAGATAAAATCTGGTGTGGGATTTAGCCCATGGGGTCACAATCAGATGAGGCAACAGACCGTGGTCTGCCAGGCTTAAAGTCATCACTTTTTTTTACTGCAGACTGATCGGTTATATGGCTCCAAAACTCCTAATAATTGGCCGTCACCAATATTATGAGTGGACTTTACGTGGGTTAAGTAACAGCTCTGCTGTGAGAACTTAAAAAGCTCTGAAGAATGTGAGGGTCTCTCAGTGTGGGTGGTCCAGAGTGGACAAAGTTTGCCCAGAAAGACCCTGAGAGAAAGTTCCCATGAGAGCATCACGGGAACCCACGGAAAGGGGGAGAAAAGTTGCCTGGGGCCTGGCCCAGTGGCACTCTCCAGGAGTTGCTCACCTGTGGTAAATTGGGTCAGTGTTGTTTGTTGTTACAGCTCCTGAGTGTAGAAGTGAGGAATTAATGCAGGATGCAGTCCAGTCCTGGTCCTGAATGGCAGGGGACTCAAACTGGGAACCAGCCCCAGGAGTCTACCAGCCCCAGGAGTCTCTCATCTGCCATTCCTCATCAGAGAACCATATGATAGAACTATGGGGGACCAGCGGCGGCTGAAAAGATAAGAAGTATGAAATATAAATGACCTTTATTTTGAGAATGCGGGGAGAGATACCCTGACCCCCCGGGGCTCGGCATCTCCACCCCTGGGGTCTTCGATTTCTCTGTGGAACACGTGGCGTGGGGGCCTATATGTAGCTTAGGTTAGGGGTGGTGCCTGAGGGGGCATTAGGGATGCACAGGTAGCCCATTGGTACTAGTTTGGTGCCAGAGGTAAATTCCTAAAGGTGGGGGAGATAGGAGCTCCTTGGCTTTACCAGCTGCAGTGTCCTGTCTGGGCCCAAACCCTTTTATTCTCCTTTTCATTTGAATGTATTTTCTTCCCATTTAAAAATACCTATTGTACATTTTGGTCCTTATTTACACTTCCTGTTTCTCACATCAGAGAACATGGTATTTAAACGTGTGTCTGATTTTTTTCACTTAAGGTATGGTCTTAAGGTGCATCCATTTACCTAGAAATATCTCAAGCTTATCCTTCTTTAGGCTGAGTAGCCCTCTGTTGTGGTACTCCAGAGTAGTTCTCTGTGTAGAACCACATCTTCTTTATCCATCAGCTAATGGGTTGTTTCCAGGATTTGGCTGTGACAAACTGCACCACTATAAATATGAGTGCACATATATTGCTGTGATATGATGCTCTTAATTCTTTCAAGAAGATACCAAGAAAAGGAATATCTCGGTAAAATTAAACCTCTAGTTTTAGTTTTTTGAGGAATCTCCACACTGATTTCCACAATGATTGTACCAGTCTACACTCACCAACAGTGGAGAAGGGTTCATTTTTCTCCACAGTCCCATCAGCATTTGTTATTGGTTGATTTCTTAGTGATAGCTATTCTCTCTAGAGTGAGGTGGAATCTCACTAATTTGCATCTCTCAAATAACCAGTGATGTTAAACATTTTTTCATATATTTATTTGCTCTTTCTATTTCTTCATCAAAGAAGTGTCTTCATTTCAGATGCCTATTTTTGGATTGGGTCTTTAAATTTGGAAAGTATGAATTTTTGCTTTTTAGTTCTTTTTATATTCTAGATTTTAGTCTTTTGAGGAACAGTTTATAAAACTTTTTTCCCATACTGTGGGTTGTCTCTTCACTCTATTCGTAGTTTCTCTCGCTATGCAAAAGCTTTTTTAGTAAAATGAGATCCCAGTTGTTGATTCTCTGTGATAGTTCCTGTGTGATTAGGGTTTTGTTCATAAAGTTTTGCCTACATCAGTGACCTCAAGAGTTCTATGTATTCTATCTCCATCAGATTCGGTGTTTCTATTTTAATATTTAGATCTTTGGTTCATTTTGCTTTTAGTTTTGTGCATGAAGAAAGATCATGTGCTAGTTTTAATCTTTGGTATGTGGAAATCCAGTTTCCCTAGCACCGTTTATTAAAGAGCCTCTGTTTCTTTCAGTGAAGGGGTTTGGCTCCTTTGTCAAAGATAAGATGACTGAATGTGTTTGGAATTGTTTGTACATTTTCTAATCTGTTTCATTGATCCTCTGGTCTGTTTTTATGTTGGTACCATGCTGGTTTTTTTTTTTATCATAGTAGTTATGTAGTATAATTTCAGACCAGGAATTGTGACACCCTCTGCCTTGCCTTTGTTGCCCAGAATTCCTTTTGTTCTTCTAGGTCTCTTCTGATTCCAAAAGAATTTTAGGATTATTTTCTCTAATTCTGTGAGATATGCTGTTGATATTTTGATTGGAATTGCATTAAATCTGTATAACAATTTTGAAAATATAGTCTTTTTTACATTAGATTTTATTGGTATTATTTATTTATTTATTTACTGGTAGAGTTTTAGATATCCATAATGATCACGTTCATCTTAGAGAATTTGTACCTGCACATGATATAATTTGTGATTTTCCCCCCATTCCTTTACTCTCCTTCAACCCCTCCTCTCCTCTTCATTTTAGTCATTTTCACTATATTGGTTCTTTCTACTCAAGAACAAGTGATATCTTTCACTTTCTGATATCCTCGTTGATATCCTTTTTTCTGAAAAAGAGTACTGTAGTTTTCAGTGTAAAGGTATTTTTAGTTTGTTCATTTGATTGGTTCCTAGGTACTTCATTTTTGTGGATGCTATTATAAAAGGTTTTGTTTCCCTAATTTCTCTTTTAGTGAGTTTGTTATTGTGCATAGATATGCTGTTGAGTGTTGACTTTGTATCCAGCTACCCTACTGAATTTGGTTAAATCTGGAAGTCTTTTGGTGGAGTCCTTTGTTTGTTTGAGACAGGCTCCCACTATGTAGCCCAGGCTGGCCTCAAACTCAGAGCCATCCTTCTGCCTTAGCTTCCTGAGTGTAGAGATTACATGTGTGTGTTACCATACACAGCTTGTGGAGTTTTGGGGGTCTTCTAAATAGAATATTATGTAATCTGCAAATAACAATCATTTAACTTTTCCTATTATTATTCCTTTTATTTGTTTCTCTTGTTTAATTGCTTTGGCTAATGTTTCCAAAACTATATTGAACAAAGAGTATGATAGTGAGGGCCAGGGATTTAGCTCAGTGGCATAAGCATGTGCCTGACAAGTGTGAGGTTGTGAGTTTGATTCCTGGTACTGCAAAAAAAAAAAAAAAAAAAAAAAAAGAGTGTGATAGTAGACATCCTTGTATTCTTGATTTTAGAGTGTAAACTTTTAGGTTTTGTCCATGTAGTCTGATGTGAGCTGTTGGTTTGTCATAGATGGCTTTTATCAGATTGTGATAAAGACCATCTATTCTAATTTTCCATAGGTTTTTTTGGTCATGAATAGGTATTGAATATGATTATATCTACTGAGATAATCATATGGTTTTTGTCCTTGGCTCTGCTAATATGGTATATTACATTTATTGATTTGCATATGTTAAACCATTCTGCATCCCTGGGATGAATCATACTTGGTCATGGTGTATAATCTTGATGATTTGCTTCATTCTGTTGGCCAGTATTTTATTGAGGATTTTTACATCTATGTGCATTAGAAAGATTGGATTTTTCTCTGTTTTAGGTAGATTCTTTTCTGTTTTTGTATCAGGATAATTCTTACTTATCATGAATGAATTTGAGGATATTGCTTCCCTTCCAGTTTTAGCGCTCATTCACCACGTCGGTCACAATGATTGCCTTCCAATTTTATTAAAGAGTTTAAAAAGTAGTGGCATTAGGTTTTCTCTAAATTTCTTGTAGAATTCAGCAATGAATCCATCAGGGCTTGGGCTTTTCTTTATTGGTAGGTTTTTAATTACATATTCAATTTCACTGACTGATACTGGTTTCTTTAGGAGTTTTATATTTTCTTGATTCGGCTTTGGTAATTCATACGTCCATTTCTTCTGTGCTTTCTATCTTAATAGACTACTGACAGGTTCTTGAAGTGGGTATCGATAATCTTCTGGATTTTGGCAAGATCTCTTGTGATTTCACCCTTTTCATTCCATAAGACATGGAGTTGATTCTTTCCTTTTTTATTGATAAGGTTGGCTAAGGGTTTATCAGTATTAATCTTTTGAAGAACCAACTCTTTGATTCATTGTTACTTTGTAATATTTGCATTGATTTCTGCTCTGGTCTTTATAATTTCCTCTCTTGTGCCATTCTTGGGCTTGACTTTCTCTTCTTTTCCTAGAACTTCAAAGTTCAACTTTTGGTTGTTCATTTGAGCTCATTCTGCTTTTCTGATTTGGGAATTTACCGCTGTACATTTTCCTCGTCGGATTGTTTTCATTGTGTCCCATAAGTTCCAGTACATTGTATTGGCATTGCCATTTAATTGTAGAGACTGTCTGATTTCTTCTTTAGTTTCATCTGTTGTTCAGGGAGCTGTTATTTAATTTCCATGTGTTTATGAAATTTTTATGGTTTCTTTTGCCATTGATTTCCAATTTCATTGCAGTATAGTCTGATGATATGCATGAGATAATCTTTCCTTTGTTTATTTTTCTTTCTTTTTTAGCGTGTGTGTGTGTGTGTGTGTGTGTGTGTGTGTGTGTGTGTGTGTGTCTTTTTGAGGCAGTGTTTGCTATGCAGTTCAGGCTGGCCTTGAACTCACTTTGTAGCTCAGGCTGTCCCCAATCTCAGTGATTCTTCTGCCTTAGCCTCCCAAGTGCCAGGATTACAGGTGTGCCCCAGCTGCATGGAATAATTTCAGTTCCATTGCATCTCCTTAAGCATGTCCTATGAGCTAGTATGTGGCCTATTTTGTAAGAACATCCTGTGTACAGCTGAGAAGAAAGTGTATTCTGATGTGTTGATATGGAACACTCTGAACATCTGCTAAGTCCATTTGTTCAAAAGTTTGGTTCAGTTCTGAACCAAACTTGTTTGTTGATTTTTTTTTCTTATTGATCTATTTACAACAGTGGAGTACTGAGGTCCCCTGTTACAGCTGTATTAGTGCTTATTTGATTTTTCGTGTCCATTAATATTTGTTTTATATAGTTGAGTGTTCTGGTATAGAAGAAATGGACATGTGAATTACCAAAGCGGAATCAGGAAGATATAAAAATTCTAAAGAAACCAATATTAGCATATATATATTTTCTATTAGATTGTTCCTTTTACAAGGATGTAGTGATCTTTTTGTCTCTCTTGATCAGTCTTGGCTTGAAATCCAGTTTGTCTGCGAATAGTATAGCTACCCCTGCTTTCTTCTGGATTCATATCCCATGGAGTATTGTTTTCCAACCTTTGACTTTCAGTTTTTGAATTTCTTTTTGAATTAAATGTGGGGTTTTTTGTTTGGTTTTTGTTTTTGTTTTTTGTTTGTTGGTCTGTTTTCTTGAGACAATGTCTCACTATATTGTTCAAGAAGGTCTTGAACTCATTTATGTCAGGATTGCTTCGAACTCACAACAGTCCTCCTGCCTCAGCCTCCTGAGTTCAGGGATTATAGACATGTGTCACCATGCCCAGCTAAATGTATTTCTTTTTTTTTTTTTTTGTCTTTTTTGTTTTTATCGGTACCAGGGATCGAACTCACGACACCCCTGCTTGCAAGGCAGGTGCTTATGCTGCTGAGCTAAATCCCCAGCCCCTAAATGTATTTCTTATATGTGGTGTATTGTTGGATCTTGCCTTTTGATCCTTTCTGCCATTCTGTTTCTTTTGATTGGTGGATTGAGACAATTACATTGATCCTAATAAGTGATGTATATTGACTTACCCTTATCATGTTATTTTGCTTTTGTTGGTATCCTTTTTCCCCCCTCTGTTTAATTACATGCCCTGCCTAGTTGATTCATTCTGTTGGGGCTTGTGGAGTCCTTGTTATCCCTTTCTGGAATTTCCATCAGAACATTTTGGACTGCTGGTTTCATGGGCATGAATTTCTTCAGATGTTGTCATGGAAGTATTTTATTTCTCTATCAATTTTGCAAGATAGTTTTATAGGGTGCATCAGTCTGGGTTGCAGATTGTTTCCTGTTAGGGCTTGAAATACTTTACTCCAAGTTCTACTTGAATTGAGGGTTTGTTTTGATAAGTGCATTGCAATTCTGATGGAATTTTCTTTACAGGTGACTTGTTTATTTTCTCTAAGAGTTTTTAATATTGGTTCTTGTGTTCAATTTCTGGAATCTTGACTATTATATGCCATGGTGTAGATTTTGTTTTTTCTGATCATGGCTAATTGGAGTTCTGTATACCTCACTTATCTGTATGTCAGATTCTTTTTCCATGCTTGGGAAGTTTTTTGCCATTACTTCTATAAACAGTTTTTTAAATGTTTTTTGCACTATCTTCTGCTTTTTTATCAACTTCAATTGATCTTATGTTATTCTTCGCATCATGTAACAGCTGTTGGATTGATTTTTCATGGTCCCTTGTTAATTTTAAGAAATAATTCTTTTTTGTGATCGCTAGCTGCAATACTGTCTATGTTTGTCTATACTTGATATTCTGTCCTCATATTGGCTCATTTTGCTGTGTTTACTTTCAGTGGAATTTTTAATCTCTTGGATATGTGTTTGAATCAGTTTCATAGATTCCATAGATTCTTTGCAATGTTGGGCATTTACGGTTCCCATCATTTTCCTAAGCTCCTCTATTTTTTTTTTTTCACTTGTATCTCCTCTAGAGTCTCTGACCATGTTTTTTATTATGGCCATCATCTCTGTAATTATTTGAGAAATTATTTCTCATTTGATTTTTTTCTAGAACCTCATTTACCTGCTTTGTTACTTCTGCTGTTACCACTTCAGAGAGTCTAGGTAGGTGGCAGGTGGCTTTCAGATTGTATTACGTCATCGCCCTTTGGTTTGTTTATGGTGAGCTGAAAGTCTGGGGTTGCATGTTGTTTAAGAGTCTTCTTATTTTCTTTCTTTGTTTCTTTCTTTCTTTCAGTTTAATTCCTGGGTTGATGCTTATAAATTGCTTATGACAGGTAGTTTTTTTTTGCCACAAGAGCTTATCTCTTTAATTTACTGGGGATGAAAAGTTGCTGCCATGGGGCTGGAGGTTTAGCTCAGTGGCATAAGCACCTGCCTTGCAAGCAGGCAGTCATGAGTTCGATCCCCAGTACCGATAAAAGGAAAAAGACAAAAAAAAAAAAAAGTTGCTGCCACTTATCCCAGCCCCTTGATCTTTTGCACTGACCCATCATATTTTTTATGATTATTATACAATCTCAGTCTTGCATACCAGGAAGAACAACTGATTAGAATTATGTCACCTTGGCTAAACTACAGTAGCATCAAACATAGCCTAGAAAATGACAAGCTGGGTCAGGATATAGCTCAGTGGCAACAGCATCTAGCTGTCAAGCATGAGGTCCTGAGTTCAATTTCTGGTACCAAAATAAATAAATAAATAAAATGACATATCATTATAACTATTTACATGAACTATTTTGTGGTTATAAAACAAAATGTATAACAAACTAGAAAATTGTGTACAGTTAGTATGCCCTCAATATGGTGATTTTACCCTTAGGTAAAAAGATTTAAAAGGGGTCAGTGGGAAAAAAAATAGAGAAATAGAAAAAGAAGAAGAGATTGGAAGCAAGGGTAGAAGACAAAGGAAGATTATGTGAACTTTGGGGAATTAGCAAAGAAGACAGGAGGAAAAGAGAAAAGAAAGAAATAAAAACAAAAACAATAGATCAACAAAAAAAAACCTAGAAGTAATGTTCATGAACTAAAAACAATCATGAAACAAGAAAAGGAAATAACAAAAACAAGCAAGAAAGAAAAGTAAAAAAAAGAAGAAGGAAAAAGAAGGAGCTGGGAATTTACCTCAGCGGCACAAGCACCAGCCTGGCAAGCATGAGGTTGTAAGTTTGACCCCCAGTACAAAAAAAAAAAAGAAGAAAAAAGTGTTCACTTCAGGATGTGTCTCTGCTGTCAGTGGTAGACAGAGTGGGCAGACAGAGCCCAGATCTGTGTTGATTAGTCCCACTAAGCAAACTGTAGATTTGCGGTGTGGTAATGGATAATCCCAGGAAGCTCACACCTTTCCTTCCACTGATGTTCAGGCTGATTTTTGTCTGTGAGGCTAAAATCTGATTTGTTCAGCCTGCAGCACTCCATGTGCCTCCTGCCAGCTTGAACTTGGCTCCCTGCTGGTTTAGACTTGTTTCCTTGACATCATGATGACATGAACTCAGTTCTGCCTCACCCTAACATTGAGAAAAAATAGAGAAATAGAGTCAACCTGCTGCTGCTCTCAGTTCTAAGCTCAGTAGGCCTTTCTCCTGGATGGCAGCTGGCCAATCACCACCTCCTGGGGGACACTTGAACCTGAATAACTCACCAACCACTATAGTCTACTGCATTCTCTCCTCTGTTCCACTGGTGCATTTCTCTTTGGAAGCCTATTGGGTCACCAATAGTCACTGTGCATCTACATTTTCAAATTGCTCCCTCCGGTGCAGTGAATCAGGGCTCAGAGAGAAAGTGCTTCTTTTGTATTGAAATCTCTCTCTTTGCTGTCCTGGAGAAGAGAGAAATTTCAATTCTCACTTCAGGTTCTTGCTAGGTCTTGGGAACTCACTTCCCTCCTTCTTCTGTTTCTTGTATGCTGTATTCCAGAAACTGGATGCCAAGTCTTCTAAGGCTGATTCTCTGCTGTTTATCACCCTACCATCTTCTGAGAAGTCTTTTAAAACCAACTTCTTATTTATTATCCTTAGAAATTTAAACTTGAATTTGAGTAATGGTGGTATATGCATGTAATCTCAGCACTTAGGAGGCTGAGGCAGGAGGATCACTGTGAGCTCAAGGCCAGCCTGGCCTACATCACTAAGTTCAAGACCAGCCTGAACTGCACAGTGAGACCATGTCTCAAAAAAAGCAAAACAAAAAACAAACGAACAAAAAGAATTTTAAATTTGAACGTAGAAGGTGTAATATATCAAAGAAATGACTTTTCATTACTTATTAAAGCAAAAATGTTGAGGGGTGTATACACTTCAGTGACTTTAACTTAGGCATAAGATATAAAGTGTTCTCTCAAGTTCCTATTTAGAATATTTATGATTGGATATTCCAGTGTTTTGAATGTATATGTGCTCCCAACCCAATTCATATGTTGGAGCCTAAGACTTAATTTGATAGTGTTAAAAGATAGGCCTTTAGGAGGAGACTGGGTAACCAGAGCTTTTCCTTCATAAATAAGATCAGTGCTGTTATGATATTGCTCAAGGGTTCTAGGCAGGCTTTTCTTCCTTCTGCCATATGAAGACACTGAGCAGGTGCCATTCAAGGGAAATGGTCTGTACCAGACTGTACTCCACCCACAGTTTGCTCTTGGACATCCTACTCTCCATGGTTGTAAAAGATAATCTCCTATTTTTTATACCACTTTCAGGTATTTTGTTATAGCAGCATAAAAGGATGGAAGCAGGTATACACAACACAGGTATCCTTCCCTTTTACATAAAATCTAGAATAAAACAGTGATTATGAGAACAAGTTGTAAAGCCAGAAACCTGAGGCTTACAACTGACTTCTGTGACTTACTAACAATGCTTCTTTGGCAGGTCCTTTAAACTTCCTGCCTTTCTGCTTCCCGGTTTAGAAAAATGGGATTAAAAGTGGTAACTACCTCATGAGATTGTTGTTAGGAGTTTAGATGAATCTATGCAAATAAATCTCTTAGGAAAGTAGTTAGCATGTAGTTAGTATCATTAGTATTACCTACTTAATTAGAAACAGTTGGGGAAGAAAAGAGAGAGAGTCAAATGAAAAAACCAAACCAAACCAAACCAAATTAGGAAAGAGTCATCAAAGGTGGCAAGAGAATTGGGAAGACAAGGCTAGATAGAGAAAGAGGTATAATCCCACTAAAGCAGGGATTCCCAACCTCTGGAACCAGCACCAGTTCATGGTGTGTTAGGAATTGGACTGCATAGCAGGAGGCAAGCAGTGGGAGAGAGCAAGGCTTCATATGTATTTATGACTACTCCCTGTTGGTTGCATGCCTCTGAGCTCTGCTGCCTGTCAGGTGAGCATCACTCAATTCTTATAAAAATATGAACCCTACTGTGAAGTTTGCATGTGAGGGATCTAGGCTGCACATGCCTTGTGAAAGTCTAATCCTCGATGATCTGAGGTGGAGCTGAGGTGGTGACGCTAGCATTGGCGAGTGGTTATATAGAGATTTATATTAGTGTTTGTCTATACACAGACCATAATAAATCAGTTATTTGCAGACTCATATCAAAACGCAATCAGTGAGTGGCAAATGACAGTTAAACTGCATCTGATGACAGGCTTTGAGTTAGAATTCAATACTTTTTTTAGTATGCGTAGGGCCTGCATACTATCATTCCTATTAATACCTCTTTCCCACATTGCACACTTTTTCTGATACAGTATTGATAAACCCACAGCTAATCCTAGCTATCATGAGTAAAAAATAGATGTCCTCGAAAAGCTTCTGTGAAAGAGGACAAAGCGTATGATGATATAGCAGAAGAATCGAAGACTATCAACAAACAGAAAACACCACTTACAAGATAATACTAAGTCCTACTTAAATTATGGGTTCAATCCTTCAGGTGATTCACATCCAAGTCTGCTTTATATAATACATGGCAACTGGCTATTCAATGAAGCTATGACACCTTCAAAACTGTATGGCCACATGGAGATTCAGTACCCTGCATTAAAAGATAAGCCTTTGGATTTTTTAAAAATAACAAACAATAAACATGAATAGAAGCAATTACTAAAGTCCACTACTTCACCACATGTACTTGAAATGAAAACATCATTTTAAGTGACTGACTGCATTGCTAAAACTCAGAATTATTTACTGTTGGTAAATAATTGATCCTACTTGCTGCTAAGGATATTTGTCATAAGCTTTTTATTTTTAAATTTTTTTTATTTTACCGGTACCAGGGATTAAACTCATGACCACGCGTTTGCAAGGCAGGTGCTTATGCCGCTGAGCTAAATCCCCAGCCCATTGTCGTAAGCTTTTAGGACCAGCTACAGTTCAAAAGGTTGTCCTTGATCCTTTTTCACCTAGTACCATAACTTAGATGAATTAATGAAATGCAGAGGATATCAAGACACTCAAGACACAGTGTTTAGAGAGCTTTAACGAGTTATGGTGTCTTTGACAGTGGTTTGAAGGGGACAAAAATGTAAGATCAGTAGTGTACTAGATGCTAGACACTTGTGTTGATTTGCTGAAGTTAGCATATCTAGAACAGCAGCTATTCTTGGCATTGCCTGATTAAGTGTATAGTAACCCATAATGATTATCCAAGGTGAATACATTTTCAGTGCAGGTAAAACCAGAACATTAAATGGGAATGTGAGAAACTAGTGCATCTTTGAAGTCTTAGTGGTGGTGTCACTCTTGGCAGTTGTGGGATGCCCGCGATATGAGAAATTACTTTCAGTTTACAATCTGCATGTGGTGAAGGTACTTCCAAGGGCTTCCAATTGGCTTTCCTTTAATAGGAGCTCTTTCTCTCCATGTCAGTGTGAAGATGAGACCAGGTTTTCAGAAGATCTAAATCATCAATACATTAAAGAACTAAAGACACAACCATGGAGTGGTTATGAAGGATATTCATAGGTCAAAACTTCATTTATTGCTGAGCGCCATAAGTCTTCCTCTGGCTCTCAATCTCTAGTGGTGTTTGGGCTCCAGAATTAGCACCCATTTAGAAGCAATATCTAGAATTCTTCAAAGACTTACAGAATCTTTAATTTTTCTACATAAAAAGATTAAGACTTCAGTAAAATCTTACTGGCAAAGCATATCCATATCAGTTGTTTATCCAAAGAGCTAGTACAAATATATGCATACCACTCACATTCCAAAAATGATGTAAGTTGCTCACTAATCTAAAAATCTATAGTACCCAGAGAGACACACTGCTTAGATCTCCCTTCAAAACAAACTGCTTAGAAGATATTTGACATACAGCCTGAGATGGTGCGCCTTTGGGTCTGCTGCATTGTCTCCCTAGGCTGCTTCTGGCTGCTGGCTGGGCATGGTGGGACATGGAGGCCAGGTTGTCCTTCCTGATCCTGCCATGCCAGGAAGTTTTAGCTCTGGAGCTTCCATCAGCTTGCCATGCCTTGCTCAGAGCTGCCCTGCAGCTCGACAGTCCTTCTCCTATGCCTCCTTCTTTTCTATCCTCACAGAATTGGGTCAGCAGGATCTGTCCTCCTAGGCTTGATCCTTTGCCCTTTATCCTTCACATCTCTTTCCTCCAATTAATTTCTCACATATTGAGTTCCACCCTGGCATCAGTTTCTAAGTAGACCTGAAATGACCACAAAAATTAACTAGTTGTGTAAAAAATTCTGAAATCCATTGAATATTAAATTGTAAGCAAACATAAGAGTTCTTGGCTTTTGGGAGCATAATTTTTGCTTTTTCCTAACAATAAAATATGTTATAAAAAACTAATTAAATTATGTCATATATAAAAGGTCTGACTAGAGTTGAGGTTTTCTTCCCTTAGAAAAATGTCTGTACTCCAATTGAAAAAGGATCACCTTTTAAAGTTAATTTTTTTTGTTGTATTGAAGTTTGTATTCTAATTTTTTTTTAATTTTTGGCGGTGTTAGGGATTGAGCCTAGGGCCTCACACATGTTAAGCACATATTCTGTCACTGAGCTATAACCCAGCCTCAGAATATAAACTTTTCAAGTAGATCCAGAAAAGAGTTTAAATTCCTAGATTTGGAACAGCAACCAAGAGCTTCAGCAGTGTTTACACACTTGTTAATCTCTGTAGTCTTTACATTATTCTTTTTGCTTCCTATATTATATAATAAAGTGCTAATGTGTCAAAAATGAAAAATGTGGGGTTTGTGTGATCCCCTCAACATGCTTGTTGGAAAATATTTTCTTTTCCTTTCAAAGGTCAGTTAAAATTAAATTTGGCATTGTTTACCCTTTCTCGCCTGGGCACTGGGGTCAGGCTCCTGTCTGACCTAAGCCACACAGTGATGGACAGCTCCGTAGTGGGCATTATCTCAGCCTAACCAGATAAACAGAAGGCAAAGTTGTTTTTCTGTCTTCCTGCAGCACCTGCACTGGCATTTTCTTCCTTTATCATGTTCTAGTTTGCTCTATAAATATTTAAGATGTATAATTAATGGTTATTAGAGAGATTTGAGTTACAGAAACTAGTGTATGGTGGTTTGATGCAGCGAGGATTAAAAGCCAGGTCTGTAAGCTTTGGGCACAGAGTCACTGCCAACTATAATACATTTTTTAAACCTAATACAGAACTAGAGATCCTGCTGTTTCTGGATGCTTTAGCCTTTCATTCAGCAATAATAATGCATTTAATCACAAAAGAATCTAAAACATTCACCTTGTCATAGTAACAAGGCTTAGCACTAAATCAGCAGAAACTCTACAAGATGTACTCAACTTGAAAAAAACTAATAATCACAAAAACCAGCTCGTGAGGTCAATAAAGGAATTCTTATATTCATTTAATTTTACATTATGGTAATAATAAAAGACAAGGAATAGCCCTATGTGAGGGGCTGAGAACTCAGTGATCATATAAGCTTTAGAGAAACTAAGATCTTAATAAGATAGTATTTATGCTTCTCTACCCAAGGAATAGAAGAAAACTAGTATACGTTGCATTTATGCTATGTACAAACCCTTGTGCTAGACATGTTTTTATGTGTATTATCTTGGCCTGTCCTGAACTCAGAAAGAGATTGTCATCTCCTTTTTGTCAATAGTTAAACTAGAATTTAGTGAAAGTAAGTAAGCTGAAAAACTTGGGATTTCTGAGATCGAACGGTATATGCATGGTTCCTTTGGGATCTAAACTCTGGCCTGTCTGACTTTAGTAGAGGAAGAATGATCACAGAACTATAAAGGAGAAAGAAATATGGGTAAGAAGAACTAGCTCTTGAGACAGCCAAATAAATAGGTCCAGTCTAGAGCCAACAAAAACCAGGTTTTTGGAGTCACCGCTAATGACCAGGATGTACCAGTCCTAACCAGGACTAGAGAGATTTTAGAGATGCAGTCACTGGAGTGGCCATGGGTGATCAAGGAACTCGATAAGGTGAAAGGGGAAGACTTGAAATGAAGATACATAGTCCCACCTTTCATAAACCGGGTCATAATTTGAATAATTGATTGTTTTTGAGACATTCTGAACCCTTAGTTGCCTGCCTAGAGAATTTTAGGACCAGAATTCTGGGAATGAGTTGGCTGTAAGGGTGACTTCCAAAAGGAGAGTATGGCTTCCTAATACCTGACTTTGAAAATGACAGCAAAGATTTTGGGCTTCATTTGAACTGACTCTGTTATTCTAGGAGATGGAACATTAAGGAAAAACAGGCAGCAGATTGTATTTGAATTCACGTAAGACAGCACGAAGTGACAAGCAGTCTAGGGGGAACCAGACCCAGCTAACAGCTTAGAAGACAACACACAGTCCTCCGGGAAAGTGTGCTGTCAACTACAAGGCAGAGTAACAAGGTCTCATTAGAAAGCTAGGATTAATTTTTTCTTACCTTCTTAGTCATGATTTGGCAAAAGTGGGGGAAGTGGAAGCATTCCACATACATTGTACATACTGCTAGTGAAAATATAAATTGGTACAACATCTGCAGAGAGAGTAGTTTGGCAACATGTTATAATTGCAAGTTCACATTCTCTTAAACTCAGTATTACCAATTTTTGGATTTGTACTTGTAGAAATACTCATGTTCACAGTGTGTATTCATGGTGTGAATACACAAAGACATCCACTGCATAATTCTTAGAGAAAAGCAAACAAATTGTAGAATTTCTTCTCTGGAGTAGGATTTTTATAATTTCCCCTTAGGAATTTGTATTAATTAATGTTTATTAGAGAAACAGATTTAATGCAAAATATCTAAAATATAAGAATTTAAAAGACTGGTTTACAATGGTAACCCACAGAGTCTGGTGTGGAAGAGTGCAAAAGGTCTGTCTACACGCTGGAGAGTTAAAGGCTCCAGTGGAAGGCCTGGGGCTCACTGTGTCCATACTGTGATTCCGTAGTGGAGACCAAAGGATCTGCAATGGAAGTTTGAAAGATCTGCACAAGAAAGTTGAACCGTCTATTCTGGAAGTCAGGAGACAATGTCCAAGGTGAAAGCGAAGACTGGAGCTCCTCCGAAGAAATAGAAGTGGGGCTCCCATCTTCATTTCCCTATTATTCCAAAGGTTGCTGTCACTCACACCCAAGGTAGGTTATCAGTCTTCAGTAAGTCTCTTCAGCCACACCCAGAGCTATGTTGATCCAACTTATTTGGGCAGTTTTACTCAAATTGACACAATCAGTTAGTTGTCATAAACTTTTAGTAGTGATCACATATGTATAATTTTTCATTTTAAAATTGATTACTTTATGACTATTATTAGAGTTAAAGCAAAGATCATACATACATACATACATACACACACATACACACATACACACTGTCCTTTGACTCTTTGTCCCCCTCACTGGGATTCTGTGACATCAGATGAGTTTTTGTGTAAAGGTACTTTGAAAACCACAAAGCTCTAGATATTTGAAATCTGGTTCTTAAGAGAGAGAAAATGAAGGTGAGTTTAGGGAGAGGGACAGAAAACATGGAAATTAAGCTTTTGTAAATGGGGGTTAGATTTCAAGGGAGAAAAAGGGAGTGGGGAAAAAAAAGAATTAACATATATTATGTACAGGTACACATTCCCTATGGTGAATGTCATCATCATGTATGGCAAATATGTACCAATATAAATTAAATTTTAAGAGGTAAGAAATGTTCATTTACTGCAGCTGATACAGGAGGATCACAAGTTCAAGCCTAGCCTCGGCAACTTAGTGATTTAAAAGACTGTCTCAAACTTTTGGGGGCGGTGGTGCTGGGATGGAGCTCAATGCAAAAACCGTAATTTTAACTTCTAGTACCATCAAAAAAAGTGTTGTACATTATCGCCTGTGGAATAGTGTTATAAACATAGCAATTAGAAGCAAGCTGCTGTTGGAGTTAAAATAAAATTAACATAAAAAATTAACATCAAATTAGAAGAATACTTTGGAATGTAAAATAATTAGGAAACAAAATAAAATAATGAATGTGGTATACAACCATGATACAAGACTAATGTTTTAAAATACCCTTCTTGAGAGAGTGGCTTTTTTGTAGAGCTGAACACTGCAATTGTGTTGCCAAATTTTATAGAACAGTCCCTGGGACAGGATTGACCTGGCTATGAAAGGATAATTACATGGCCCAATAGACTGTTCCTACTTTTACTGCTAACGAAGGTCTTGGAAAACACATCCCCACTTGCCTAATGTGCTGAAAATGCCCAGGAGCCCTTGCCAAGGATGTGTTCTCTAGGCTCAGGATGGATTCATTGTTTTGTCAGAGCCACCAAGCCAACCATGGGCAATTGAGCATGCCACATTTCAGGCAGAATTTAATTCACCTAATGTCGTTACTCCTGTGTTCTACAAATGAGACCAGTACTCTTCACCGAGGGAGTTACTGTCAATAAGGCCGTAAACAGAAGGAGTTGATGTTAATGGTGAGTTCTTGACCATACTCCTGTTAAAAACTGGCACCCAAATTTGCCAAGGACATCCAGTTTCTATTTTGTTTTTCCATACTTGGCATTGAACCTAGGGCCTTTGCACTTAGCTACATCCCTGCTTTGTTTAAAAATTTTTCTATTTATTTTGAGATAGAGCTTTACTAAGTCACCAAATTGCCCAGCTGGGCTTGAATTCATGGTTCTCCTACCTCAGCTTCCCAAAGTGCTAAGATTACATGTGTGCATTACTACACCTGACCTCCAGTTTTTATCTTGTACATTTCTATTGTATGTACTTTCATTGTATACGTTATATCTACAATAAAAGCTGTTAATTATAATATAATAAAAAAGATATGGGATATATTCCTGAATAAACTTTGATACTTTTTTTTTTAATCGGTACCGGGGATTGAACTCATGACTGCCCACTTGCAAGGCAGGTGCTTATGCCACTGAGCTAAATCCCCAGCCCTAACTTTGATACTTTTGAATTATACATGCTATCATAATAATACAATGTATTGTTCTGATTTATATCTAGATGCCCCCCCAAAGCCTCATATGCTCATAAGTTGGGCTTTTGAAAGGTGATTGAATCATGGGGGTGTTAGAGCTAAATGTGACATTAGTGTGCGAGCAGGAAGAAGCAGATCACTGGGCGTGTGGCCTTGAAGGGTGAATTGCTCTCCCAGGCTCCCTTCTTGGCTCTCTGCTTTCTGGCTACCATCATTGGAGCGGCTTTCCTTTGTGTCAGTACCTTCCATTATGTCACTGACTACACCAGGCTTGAAACTTCTAAAAGGGAGCCTCTTCTATGTGTCAGGTATTTCATTCCATTGACAACCAAAGTAACCAAGGCAAATTATATATGTATCTTCTTTTTTATTTATTTTTTTATTCTTTTTTTATATATGTATCTTCTTATTGCATAGGCAAAAGTGATAAAATTAGAAAATGAAAGTGAGATTTTGATCATGTTCAGTCATCTATATTCCTGATTTGGAGAACAGAAAAGGGAAAACATATTGCTGGATCCATCCACGTTTCAACAGGACACTATATTAGCATAATTCAATGATGATTTTCAGGAACTGTGAAAGATTTTAGAATTTATCTTACTGCTAAGGTAACAGGTTAACCTGTTTGTTTATCATTGGACTGTGGCCTTCAAAGTTATTTAATCACGAAGGCAACAGTGTCAGGAGGGGAGTCTAGTAAGAAGTGATTAGGTCACCAAAAGTCTGCCATCATGATAGATTCATGTCTGTATTGTGCGAATGCATTGGTTATTGAGAGTCGGCTTGTTATAAAAGCTAGTTTGGCCTCTTCTAGCTCTTCTGTCCTTCCTTCTATCATGGGATGACATAACACAAAATTCCTTGCTAGATGTGTTCCCTCTACCTTGGGCATCCCAGCCCCCAGCACTATAAGAAATAGATTTCTTTTTCTTTATAAAGCACCCAGTCTGTGGGGTTCTGTTTTAGTAATGCAAAACAGACTAAGACTCTTTCCACACTTCCATGGATACAGACAGGAAACACAAGACTCCTGGATTAGAGACAAAGGATTTTTAAAACTCTTACCATAGTGAATTTCTGCATAGTTGGTAGAAGAGTTAACTCATTATAGAAATGGGTCATTAGTACTTGAAATCTCTTGTATCAATTTTTTTTTTTTTGTCTTTTTCATTTTTGTCGGTACTGGGGATCGAACTAACGATCGCCTGCTTGCAAGGCAGGTGCTTATGCTGCTGAGCTAAACCCCCAGCCCCAGTACTTGAAATCTCTAAGAAATGTATTATACAATAACATATTAAATGCAGAAAATATATAAAATCCCACAATGCTCTTTAAATAGAGCCTTATAGAACATTTGAAATCTTATAAAACAAATGTCAGCTTATTGAACAGCAAACTAGAAGCTGAAATAAAACAATAGTACTTAACTTTCTCAACAGTGCTTCAGAAGGACAGGTTTACTTAAATATGTTAAATTCAAGGTTATGCTCACCAGCTTTCATTAATTTAACATTCTACAGTGAAGGAAAAAGTTACAGCAAATGAGAAGGCATTCAGTAGAGAATTCTCCTTTTGTTTTCTACATGGAATTCATGTTGTGTAATCAGTGCAAAACAGTACCATTCAAATCTCATTCTAGAAATCACTGGAAACAGTCCTGTGTATTACTGTGTTATTTCATTTCATTTCATTTTGTTTTGTTTCTTTTTATCCTGATGAACCACAGAGCCATGCTATATAACCTTAGGACATCTCTACCAGTGGAGTATTTCTAGGCATATTGTAGGACACTGAGTACTACAGGTGGGGATAGCTAGCTTGTGGAAAGGACTATGAGATTTGAATCTGGAGGCAGCAATTTTCTTTTAGAATGATTTGAAAGCTCTTTGTTTTGAAACAGTCCATTGCCTAATTAGTTTAGAAAGCTTATGTGTTACATATAGAAGGAGAGAAGATCTCATGCTTTCCCCTCAAAGGCATTTACTTCAGCTCTATGCCTTCCAGTAAAGACGCAAGGCCTGGCTTGGGATATGTTTTGTATAGTCTTTTAAATGCACATCCACTTACAAATTACTGCATTTCTTGTAAACCAGTTTAGTGGCAACAAAATCCAATTCAGTTATAAATACTCATTTTTCTCCTTTAGCTGCATCTTTTTATTTTTCTGTTACTTAGTTAGACCTGCAAATAAGTCTGTGGACATATTTAGCCTTCCTTCAGTTTTACAGACTATCAAAAGGCCCAACCATAGAATTTCTTTCTTTTCTTGGATATTTGCTGTATCTTTTGTTTTGCTGGTTTGTCGGCTGAAACATCTTCCTTTTTCTTTCTTTTTTTTTTTTTTTTTTGTGATTGTAATGTTGTTTATTTAAAGAGAAAAAAGAAAACGTGTAGAAATAATACAGAATTTCAGAAAAATAAACAATAAGAAATTACTAGTTGATTAATTTCATATTGTCATTTTAGAAGTTGTTCAAGTTACAAAATTAAAGCATACAAAGTGATATTCAAATAATGACACTTTCAACAGTTCACCTCAATGATCCAACAGAAAGTTATTAATACGCTTATCTGTCCTACATACTTTTTTTTCTTAAATAAGGTAAGATTAAACATGACAAAGCACAACAGAACAGTTCATAAGGAAACAAATTAAGGAAACAGATTTCAAAGCAAGTCCATTGTAGATGTTCACTGTATATGTTACTGTCTCTAGTTTTCTTCCAAATAGTTCTCATCTTCACACACATTGAATATATACCAAACATTATAGAACTAATCAAATAGTTACAGGGTGACGCAGGCTTTTTCGGTCTTCAAGACTGATTTTGGGGAAGTCGATAATGACTACCATAATGTCTCTTATTCTCTTCATAGTAGCTGTCATTATCTTTTTTTTTTTTATTTAAGGAGAAAAGAAAAGAAAAAAAAAACAGTGAAGGGGTACAAGTTATACAGATTTACAGAAGAAAAAAATGCGCAGTAGGAAATCACTAGTTAATGGATTACATATTGCCATCTTTAAAATAATTGTTCAAGTCACAAAATTAAAGCTTGTAGAGTGGACATTCCAACAATGATACTGCAAACAGTTCTGTTCAATGATCCAATAAAACTCTGTGATATCATTTTCTATCTTATACACTTAAATATACATGCAGTTATATAGTTTAGAGCACTTACTTTTCCTCTCTTTTGTACAATGACTGTTACACATTTTGGGTTTCATTGCTCCCACGGATCTTATTGCTTTTTTGGAAGAGAGTAAAACCAAATGTGACATAACAGAACAGAATCGGTCAAGTCAAAAGGGTGGACTTAATAGATAATATAAAAACATAATACAAGGTGATCAACAATGGTTACCATAATGCCTCCCGCTATTTCTAATAGAATTGCCTATATCATTAGTTGTAATACAGTTGAACAAAACAGTAAAGAATAAAACCGACAAAACCAAAACATTGGAGACATTGTAGGTCTTCAAAAGTAGATAAAAGTCAACGAGAATGGGCATTATATTGAATCTCATTATCTTCTCAGCTGATGCCTAAACTTTCAAACCTGATACTATCTAGCAAAACAGAATAGAGGAACCTCAGTCAAAAACAAGATGGTGAGAGTAATACAGGGCTTCAAATCGAGATAATAGAAAGTCAGAGTGGGTTACTATATTATATCCTGCTATTTTTTTCCCTTTAATTAAACGGATAAAAATAAAAAAGTAAATAATGGAGTGGAGATTGAGAAAAAAGAGGGCATAACAGCGAAATAGCGCAGATCAAAACATAACCATTTAAGCAGAATAGTGTTTCACCACCAGATATTTCCGACCCAAAAGTAGTTACCATATTGACTCTTTCCTTGAAGTCCTTGAGTACAACTTCGTATACTGTAGCATTAAGTTTATCAAAACAATGTAAAACCATTTAAGAGAATGACAGCATTATAGAGTATTTAGAATCGATTAACAGAAAATGAACAATGGTTTCTGTATAATCTCCTTGTCTTTAAAAGGTTTTTGCTTATACTATCGTACATAATAAAATCCAATAAGATACAACCTGTTTAGACCATTGGAGACAGAAGAACAAAAGCTAGATGAGACTTCAAAACAAGATGGTACTAAATCAGTATTACCTATTAAGATGTCATTTTCTCCAAAATAGCTGTTCCTATCATCCAATCTTCTCTGTCTCATTTCTGTTGAGCTCTTTTTCTGTCAGTAGCTGTCAGTTTGTCTTCTTCATTTTGTTCTCTGCTCCATTCGTTGTGGCCTCCCCGCCACTATTTCTGGGTTCTTTGTATTTTTCTTTTTTTAGAATATCCTGCAATACTTTCTGTAGGGTTGAATTGGTGGTTGCAAATTCCCCCAGTTCCTCTTTATCCTGGAAGCACCTCGTTTTTCCATCAATTTCCAGGGACAGTTGTGCAGGATATCTCAATCTTGGCTGGAGATTATTATCTTTCAAAGCTTGAATTATTTCCCCCCATGCTCTTCGTGATTTGATGGTTTGTGAAGAGAAATCTGCTGTAATTCTGATGGGTGTTCCCTTGTAAGTAGTCTGTTTCTTGTCTCTGACAGCTTTTAATATTTTGTTCTTGTATTGAATTTCTGGAATTTTTATTATTATATGCCTGGGTGTTTCTCTGTTAGGGTTGTAGGTAGCTGGGGTCCTGTATGCCTCATACATCTGAGTATCTTTACCTTTTGCTAAATTAGGAAAATTCTCCTGGATTATTTCTGTGAGTAGCTTTTGTAGTTCACTTGTTTGTGTCCCTACTTCTTCTTTTATGTTCTTAATCCTTAAGTTATGGCTCCTCTTATCATCTTCTTGTCTTTGTATTATTGCTGTTTGTTTCTTTGTTATTTTTAAGAAGTTTTTCATTTCATTCTCCCATATTACAAGTCTGCCCTCCAGTTCAGATAGTCTGTCCTTAGTTTCTTTCAAGCTGTTATGCCAGTCTTGGATAGACTTCTTAATTTCTTGATAGTCCCTTTGAACCTGCTTCACATACTCAATGCTTTCTCTGTTTTCTCCATCAAGCAATTCTCCCCTCTTTTTCTGTTCTTCCATTCCACCATCTGTTTTTTCCTGGGTGGTGCTTAGCATTTCTCTAAGTATTCTGCATACTTCTAGCTTCAGGTCGTTGATAACTTCATTCCTGAATTGGTCTATGAGGCTCTCTATGTGGCGCTTAATGTATATTGGTGCGGTGTCCACTATTGCCTATTTCTCAGGATTGGGGGCCGAGGAGCCTTTCTTGTTGCTTCCCTTTCCCATATTTTCTGTTCCTTATAAAATGCAAGCTTACATAGGAGGCTCGGCTTCCCTGCCTGTCAGCCACAGCCTGATCAAATTGCGCTGGCTAGGTGTTCCCGCCCACTGCTGCGCACCAGGGAGTTGCGGAGGAGGCAGCCTACGGCGGGAGTCAGTCGCTCCTCCAGGCCACCGTCAGGCTCTGGGATCTGGGTTAGGCCAGCCTAGGGAGTCCGCCCACAGCGTCACGCAGGCCAGGCACTTTTCACCAATCCCGTCCGAGAGGGGAATGTGTGGCTGGAGTCGTCACCACGCCCTGCTCTTACAGGACTGCCCGAGCCCAGAAAGTCCTCCGCTGGAGTCAAACTGTGGTAGGGGGTCAGTTTCTCACTCACCTCGCCACCAGTCAGTTTTCATGTACACCTCCTTGTCCGTCCTGTTTTTGACTCCGTTCGCAGACTCCCGTTCCCAGAGCTTCTGCACGTCTCTCCTTGCCGAGCCGCTTGTGGAGGCAGCCAGCCGCCGGGCGGCGGGAAACCCAAATCGCGGTTTCCAATGGCGCGGGGTCGAGCCTCCACACCGAGTCTTTTCTGTTCCTATTTTAGCGCCAGGACTGTATTCTAAGTTGGTTTCTCTCAGCCCAGTTCGTTCCTGAGTCAGCAGAGCATATCTCTACCGGTTCGTGTCTCCTTAGTCCGCATCATTCCTGGTCTCTGAGCCGAGCCTTTCAGAGAGACTCTGGTAGTTGCTGTTGTCTGTCCGCCATGTTCTCCTGGAGTCACATCTTCCTTTTTCTCAAGTAGAACAAAAGATTAAAAATCAGGATAAATGTCCTCTCCTTTCATCTCTTAATCCCATGTGTGACCTTGTACATTAAGATGAAGAGGCTGGGAATGGGCTGCTGATTTCTGTAATGTGTGTGGCTGCTGGTTTCTGTGCATTTCATAAGTAAGGATTAAAGACAGAGAACTTTAATGAAATATATCTTAGCTAATTCTATGGCTGAAATAAAACAGAGAGATTGAGAACATTTCCTAAACTAAATAGGATTTGGAGGAATTTGATAAGTGGTGATTGAAAGGAGCTCCTCCCCACACAAACATTCAGGCCATTACCTTAGTCCAGGATTATATAACATATGATCTTCTTTCTGTTTTTGCCTGAGATGCTAGTGCTCAAAGCCATTCTTAATGGTCAGTTTCATTTACAATACAAGGAGTAATCAAAAGAAAGAGTGAACGTTAAATTTTGAAAAGCCTTATTACAGTAAAAGACACGTTGCCAAGAACTATGGGATAAATGTGTTCAAAGCAAGGGCTTTGGAGGAAGATTAATGGCAGTGTATCGTCTACTATAATAAACTTTTCAAAAACTCACTGTATGTTGGTTTACCCTTCTTTGATCAGTCATTTACTGCGGTTTCTGTGAAGTAAAGACATTATGGCATAGTCCTCATCCACCTTACTCACTAGATCTGACACTGTGCAACTTCTGGCTCTTGCCTAAAGTCAAAATGACTTTGAAAATATTTTGAATTAATTCAGGACATCAAGGCAGCCGCTACAGTGCAACTAAAGACTCACAAAAGAGTACTTCCAGAACTGCTTCAGAAAGGGGCAAGAAAGATGGAATATGTATATTTGAAGGGGTGGGTGGGGGGAGTACTTTGAAGGGGATTAGTAGCAATGTGTCTTTTACTGTAATAAATGTTTTTAAAATTTAAGCGTTAACTATTTTTAATCACACTTTGTATTCTTAAATGTTTATATTGTCATGATCTTCCTACTTTATCTTATATATATAATACATGGTTTGTATGACTGATGACATATATGAATATGTGTGTGTATATATACACATATTTTTCTTTCTATAAAGTTACCTATACTTGTTTTGGGGAGAAATACTATGAAAGTATATGGTAAAGCATAGATGCTATGTGTGTCAGTAACCTTCAGTGGGCATTTTCTTCTATATTAGGGGAACACTAAAGCTCATTATAAAAAGGGACTATAGAAAGATGACACAGGGCCAGGGATATAGCTCAGTGGCATGGTATCTACCTGGAAAGTATGAGGTTATGAGATTCATCCTTGATACAAAAAATTACACAAAACAAAAAGCAAATAAAAAATAAGTTCAAGAGACTTGATCCCAGCTCAGTAGAAGCAGCCTTTGATTTCTGCTCCTTTCTAACACTGGAGATTTTAACCAGGTTTCAGTGCTGCAGTTGAGCCCCAGTGACCCAGAGATCCCAACCTCTGTTAGTGGGAAGTGGGAAACTTGTGATGGCACTCTAGGCTTGGAAGAAGGTGGGTGGGCTGGACACATGAGAACAGGCTTCCGCTAGCCCTTTTGTGCCCCTGTCCCTCCTCCCCTTGCTTCACTTCCTTCTGAAGGACCGGACTGGAGCCCTCCAGAGCCCATTAGGCAGGCCCCACTGACTTGGACGTAACCCCAGATCTACTAGGAGACGGATGGAGCCCAGTGTGAGCCATCACAGTTCATGTCAGGCAATATGAGTGTGGGGCTCCTCTCGGATCACACAGGGCACACGTCCTGGTCACCTTTCCATATTGTTTCAATGCCCTGTGTTTTCTCAGAATTTGGGATGGAAGTGGAAATGAGGGATCACCTTTCCTGCCCCTCCCTACAGCCTCACCTCTTCACTCCTACTGATACCTGCTGCCTGCAGACGGCCTGGACTCTGCCTGTTTACTACCTTGAAAAAGGGATTTGCAGCTCTTTTTGGCTAATGTAAAGAAGTGCTGGAAAATAGATAAGCTCCTAGTTGAGCATTTTTCCATATATATAAGTGGAAAAACTGATGAAAAAGTTATGAAAGAAGAGTTTTATGTCTAGTAGTTTGAACATTTTATTTCAGAAGTAAATATGTGAGGATATAATCATTCATAATGTTTTCACAAACCTCACTCCTATGAATGAATAAAGTACATCTGTTCATCTTTTTAGAGACTTTGATGCTTGGACATTAAAAAGGGATGAGTCGTGAGCATTTGAGGTGTCCTGGCATTAAGGATTTGGGAGGGTGGAGTTAATTTTGGCCAGTCTGATGTGACCTTCACATCAGACTAAAAAGGCAGTATTTTTAGAGAATGGATGTGATCTGTGTTTTATTTTCAGTCCCTAGAAAGGTTTAGGTATCCTCCCTTTGTTCTTTCCTAGAACATTTGAAAATGAATAGATGAGAGAATAATGTGATCATAGCTCCAACTGTGTTCATTGCTTAGTAGACAGTGTCATAACAATAGAAAAAAAAATCCAAACTAAACAGACATTAGGGCTGTAGGTCAGTGGTGGCGTATATGCTCAGCCTGTGGGGATCCTTGAGCTCAGGCCCCAGCACATAAAAAAAAAAAGATGCTAAAAAACAACAGGACAAATGGCTGTAGGGACTAAGTCCTTTATTGTCATATTTGCATAAATCCTAATAGGGTCACAGTTTGATCATTTTTATTTTCTGCTTTCCTATTCCTTAAACACAAATGGGATGTTTCTGTTTTCTGTTTCCTTTTTCATATCATTAAATTTTAGATAGCACTAGGTGCTTGCAACTTTGCTGAGACAGAAAAGAAAGTAAGTGGTTGCCATCCTTTGCTTAAGGATCAGCAGTTTTTACCCCTGTGGGTCAGGACGGAAATTAACACAAATGTGTTTGATTAATATGTGTAGGTATTTGCATTGCCCACTATTCTTTCTTTTTCTTTTCCCCTTGCTATGTATTCCAGGCTGGCCTTGACTCCAGGAGATCCTCCTGCCTCAACCTCATAAGTGCTGGGATAATAGGCATGCACCCAGTACGCCCAGTTTATTTCTATTTTAAAAGCACAAAAAATTGTATGTTGTTAGTTGAAAAAGTCCAGAACAGGCCATGTATAAGAGTTAATACATTTTGCAAATGGCATCTGAAGTATGCAGAAAGAGATTATTTTCTTATAAACAAGACTGACAATTTATGACCATGTGATGGATTATCCCTTTTTCATAAATATTTGAAAGAAGGAGTAAGTAAGGGTAAAGGTTGATCATGAGGCTTTTCCTTGTAGATCTTCATGAGTGCTGACCATACTCACTGGGAATAAATCACAGAGCTTGGCTGACCAACCATTATCTATATTCCATTCCAGTGATACCAAGTTCAGTCCTTCTTGTCAGGTGTGTGTGTTTGGGGGGGTGTTTTTTGGTGAAGTGAGAAGGGAGAGTTCCAGGGAAGAACATCACCTGCTGGTTTCTTGGTGGCATCAGGACTAACACACATGACCATGTGTGCTGTATTTTGCATGACCCTTGGGAGCAGTTCACATAGATTTCCAAGGGGATGACCCCCCTGTACTTGTGCAGCATCTCAGCTCTAGTGGTAACCATTTAGTTGACAGTCTGGAAATGTTTCCAGAAGTTACCTTTTGAAAAACAAAGGTCCACTGTGTATCTTATATATTTATTAATCCTCTAACTTGTACTAAGTAACCATTGGGTAAAGAAATGACAGAAAATCAACTTTTAAAATCCTTTACTTTTTTGGTATAGAATTCATATATCAGTCATTTAAAGAATACAATTCAGATTTTAAAAGTCTATTCAGAGAGTAGTACAACTGTCAATATACTCAATTGTAAAGCATTTATTCATCTCACTTCCCTAAAACCCATTCCCATGAACAGTTTCTCCCTGTTCCCCTTTCCCAGCCCCAGACATTGTCCCTATGGATTTGCTGATTTTGGACATTCCATATAAACGGTATCACACAATGTGGGCTTTTGGGTTTTCAAGATTTATCTGTGTTCAGTGAGCATGTACACTTTATTTCTTTTCATTGCCAAATTATATTTCAGTAGATGGATATACCACATTTTATTTATCATCAGTTAAAAGACATCTGGGTTGCTTCTGTATGTTGCTTATTATGGATAATGCTACTATGAACATTCATATGCATAGTGTTTGTGTGGACATGTTTTTGCTTTTTTAGGTATCTATCTCAGTGTGGAATTGCTAGAGACAAAGGCAACTTCTAATTTAGAAATTGTTATCTTATTAACACGTGAATTCAAAGTCCTCTTCTTAACAGTATGTGTCTGGCTTGGCCTAGACTTGTGGGCCCTGCACCAACCTTCCAGCTACCCCCCTTCCCGATTCCTATCTGTTCTGTGAACCAGTAGGTGAACCACAGAAAATAGAATTGTACTAAACATTTAGTGTCTTTAGACAAGGTCATACTTACATTGAATCTACCCTGATTTATTATTTTGCTACTGCAATTGGAACTGAGACAGTATTCACTAAGAATTGGAACTATAGACTGGAAACAGAGGTTCCCTGTTTTCATTAGTCAACTCTCAAAGGATGGATGGAGCCAACTGCAGATTATTCTAGGGCCCTGGCTGTCTTAATTCCTTGCATCCTTCTTTCTTTCAACTCTTTTGCTTTGCATTAGTGCCACTTACTGGACTAAGAGAACAGAGATAATTCAGCCGAACTATTTTTCTAGTCTTTGAGTGAAAAGGACTTTTAGTATGTGTGCCCCTTTTGTGCCCCTTGTAAATTGTGTTGTCTACCCTGACACTATGAAGAAGTTGCAGTTGGCTTTTTTCAACCTAACTTTAGCTTCTAGTCATGTGTTATTAGAGTTATTTTTAAAGATGATTAAAAAAGATGATAGAACTTATAGAATCAAAGGGAAATTATTTAACATGTTATTTTTTTCCTTTTTTTTTTTAAGAGAAAGGAATTCACACAGTGAAAATAGGGCTACCAGAAAGATAAAAAAAAAAAAAGACCATATTTTCATGCTAGTAACTTCCCACACTGATGCTGAGGTGACAGTTTTTCAAAGTGAGCATTATTTTAAAGGGGTCTTCCTAGGATGAGCGGACCTGGGAGGAGTCTGAGTTTTGTGTCTTTTTATTTTCCCTAGTACCTGTTTGCAGTGAGTTTTTTTTTCTATGGGAAACCATGTGAAGAAGTCCGAATGTGCATTTGGGTAGCAGATTATAAAGAGCGCAGTGAGGGATGTACTTTGACTATCAAGGGGAACATTGTCTCAGTGGAGAGGAGTAATATGTGGACTCCCCTTTAAGCAAAGCAGTTTGCATTCTACTGGCCAGATCTTGAGACCCTAAGAAAGCGTTAGTCCCATCACATCCACCATTCCCCATTGAATTCTTCCTGAATTCTTTCTCCCAGAATGAAACTGGTTGATTCATAGGTTGGCCTGAATAGAGAACTTTAGGGGCTATTTAAGAAGTGTTCCAGCAAGCCATCAAGGCTATTGATAGGTGGCCAAGCCCAGGAAGAACGTATTAGTGATATCAACAAGAGCTCAATCCTGTGTAGCTCTTCATCATGTGTCAGGCATTGTCCTAAGAATGGTACGCATGTTAACCCATGCAGATCTCACAGCCATCCCAGGAGGGAAGTGAGCTTAATCCTCAAGTTAGTTGAGAGAGCTGAAGCACAAATGGGACTCGCTTAAGGTCATACAGCCATGATGTGAACCGGGTGGTCTAGGTTCACTGTCAAAAGCCATCGTGCTAAGTGTGCAGACTAGAAGCTTGGAGATACTTCTGTGCCTGCCTAGGATGCCCCAACTAGAGCTCTGGAGGAACTGGCACCTTGCCAAAGTGCACAGGCCACTGAGGCTTTTCCCAATCCTTTTGCCACTTGGATAATTCTGAAAGGCAAAGGGTGCCTTAATTATATGGAATTCTTTTGTGGCCAGATAGTGTCAGCAGGCACAAGTCTAGCTTTTCTTTTGGGATACCTGATTCTTTTTTAAAACAGATGGGGGGCTGGGGACTTAGATCAGAGGCATAAGCACCTGCCTTGCAAGCGCACAAGTTGTGAGTTCAATCCCTGGTACCAAACAAACCAAACTAAAACAAACCCCCACCTCCTAAAACTGAGCATGAATGCTTTTCTATACAATATTGTCCTCTTTAATGACTGGTTTCTGGAAACCGGCAAAGAAACCAAGTTAAAAGCAGCCAAATCTTGAAGATGAAAAAGCTAAGATACAAGACCATAGAAAGAGAAAAGGTAAGTTGTGTTCCATTAATCCCTGGTATGACCTCTGATCTCCAGGACCTAAAATTTGCAGGAATAATCTAACTGTGGTATCATGAAACAGCTGCTCACCAGGTCCTTTCATTTCTGCATTGTGAAGCTACATAAGTATCAGATGAGGGTGAATAAGCAATGCTGGCAGCTGCTAGAACCACAGATGTGCTTTGAAGAAGTGAGTCAGGATAGGAGGCAGGGATGGGGGTGCCGAAGCAAGGGAGAACTTTTCCTAATGATGAAACGAAACCTGGGGTTTGAAAGAAACTTTCTTTAAGGTCACGCACAGCCAGAAAGGGAGTCATACTTGGGAGTTTCCTTAGGCAGGGAAGGACAAAGATTGATTTATAAATTGGAGGTGCTTTTTTTTTTTAATCGGTACCAGGGATCGAACTCATGACTGCCTGCTTGCAAGGCAGGCGCTTATGCTGCTGAGCTAAATCCCCAGCCCCTGATTTATAAATTGGAAACCCAGTGGCAAATTGGGGGTAGGCTGGGCCACTGGGAGTTGAACTGTATTTTAGTAGCTGAAGCCAAGTTAATTAAAGGCAAGTATCTGGTACGTGTTACCCACCTATGTACCCTAATACAGAGTACAGTCCTGGTACTTAACAAGAACAGCAAACTTGCTGTTGCATTTCTGGACTTTTGGCCTGTGTGCTCTATTTTAACCCCTGCATTCTAGGGGTAGAAAATCCTAATCATGGAAAGTAAGGACACTGGCTAAATACCACAACAGCCCTTTAACTACCAAGTTCACTTTTTTAACCACTGCAGCCCATCATGGTCACCCTGAAGGAATAGAGTAAGATTTTGTGATGTCTACTGAAGTTAAGGGGGGAATCCTTGAATGTTCTCTAAACAGATGACCTAGAAAACAGTAGAATTTGGGAGTCTGAGATAGAAGTGGAATAGTTTGGCTTTTGTTGTTTTGTTTTGGGGATATTTGAAACAGGGTTTCCTAAGTAGTTCAGGCTGGCCTCAAATTTGTGGCAGTCCTCTTGCCTCAGCCTCCCGAGTGCCAGGATCACAGGCATGTGTCACCGTACCTGGCTGGTTTGGCAGGTTTTTGCTCATTAGTCTGCCTGTGAAGTGATAAGAGCCTTAATTAATGTGCCAGGTCACAGTGTGAAGGGGACGAGGCACGAAGGCTCCCTGTGAAGGATGGGTGGTCTTGGAGACTAGATATGGAAATGAGGGAAAGGCAGGAGGCTGTGGCACCTCTGAGATCTCCTGAATGGTTGGTGCCATGGCTGGAAGTGGAGAGATCAGGAGCTGACACCTGTGGTGACATTTTGGGATTGTGCGGGGCAATGGCTGTGTGCTGACAGGCAATGTGTACCATTCCATGGGCAGAATGACAGCTCTTTGCTTACTGTTGGAGACTTACTGTTCCACAAACAGCAAAAACTAAAAACTCTGGATACTTACCTAGGCTCACGAGACACAAATGGATACCTATTGTGGGACTAAAAGATTTTTCTCTCTGATAATAAAAATTGAGTAAGAAAAACCTCTCTGCTTGAAGTTTCATATGCAAAGATGTGACCTAGGGGGCTGTGCACCCATTGTGCAGTCTTGAGCGGCAGACCAAGGTAGACCATATCAGAACCCTGATATGAGGGACCCATGGGACTATGAGGTCACCTACTTTGCCCTTATCACATGAAACAAAACCAAAAAGCATAGTCCAAGCCATCTTTTAGGTGGGTAGTCTATTACCTACATTGACACAGACGTTAGGAAGATCCGAGCATGGCTGTTTCCTCTTTGGGACATTAATCTGGATGCTGGGGCTTTAGCACAGTGGTGGAGAGCTTGTCCAGCTGCACAAGGGCCTGATTTCAATCCCTAGCACTAATCATCATCACAGTAATACATTAAAAAGTGTGGACTTTAATTTTGGAAAAATACCACATGAAGAATGATAGAGTTGTCTACTGAAGCCTCCAAAATAATAGGAGTTTCCAAAACAGGAAAAAGGGGTGGAGGAGTGCACTTTCAATATCATTCCTAAAAAGTGAGGGCTTTTAAACAAAAGTCTGTAATGGTCAAAGAGCCTGGCCTGGAGCCTCAGCCCATTAGGGGTCAGCACTGCTGTGCACTTCTCAAATGATGATGGAGCTCGTTAGGAAGTTAAGAATAAGTTAAGCATTCCCACAGTCCCTAGCTGCAAACCAGGAACTAGGAGAAGCATCTTCTTCCCTCAGAACTGGTGCTCTTTTCACTGGCTACCTCCCACCTTCTAGTTGGCCAGCACTGGTGCCTGCTGTCAGGAAGAGTTGCTCTGCTCAGGGACCAGTGAGTGCTCACAGAAGAGCCTGCTTTGGGCAGCCTTTGAGTCGGAGCAAGCACAGAATGCTTCCGGGAAGGGCTGAGAGATAGGTTGATTGAAAAGTAGTTTGATCACAGAGTTGCAAAATGAGATTCAAAAGGTACGTTGCAAATTAGATCCCACAAAATCCAACTGTTTTATTGCACTTTTTAAAAAATCTATTTGATTTTTAGGTTTGCGAAAATTATTTTAGAGTTTAGTACCAAAGTCAACATATGGTTCCTGAAGCTTCATGTATTATACACAAAGTTTATGATAAAATTCTTGTGAAAGAGAAAGGGAAAACAAAAATATACTCTATGGATTTTTGCACAACTTTGGCAGCTACCACCCAGGGAAACCGTTTCTGAGCTTCCATATTTGTCAGTGCAATGTTTTATTAACTCCTGTGTAAGATCCAGTGCTGATGAACTCAGTTTCTACTAACACAGAGTACCATGCTCTGCAGCAGCCTTAGGTCCCCTTGAAAAACAAACATGGACACAGAAGGCCAGGCAAACAATCCTCTTGCTAAAAGTAGAATCTCAACACATTTAGCTTTGATGGTGAGATCCTGGATAAAGATCTCAGATAAAACACAACATATCTGATTCAATTTGAATTTTAGATAAACAAGAATTTTTAGTATGACTGTGTCTCAATATTGTACAGGGTACTTTTAAAAATTACTCATTGTGTACTGGGTCTGAAATTTTCTTGTTTGAGACCAGGTCTTGCTAGATTACGCAAGCTCACAATTCTTCTGTCTCAGCTTCCACAGAACTGGGGTTACAGCTCACTGCCACACTAGCCCTGAAATTCACATGTAACTGGGAGTCTTGTATTTTATTTGCTAAATCTAGCAACCTGAATCCTGGGAGGAGCCGTTGGCGGTGCAGCCCAGCCTAAGCTGCAGGTGTAGGGGTGGTGTAGGGATGGTGTAGCACAAAAAGGACAAGGTCCATTTCAGAACCCAGATGGGGAGAGGCCCTCCTTTCCTTTTTTGTTCTTCACTAATCCCTCAGTATCTCTTTTACTCTTTCTCTTTCACTCTTTACTGACTTTAACATAAAGTGAAAATGTGACAAAACTGTCATCTTAGCTGCTTTTTAGGGTCCTGATCCTGGGTCTGAAACAAGTGGCTGGCCTGTCTTTGTTTTTCTCCTTTCCTTGTTCCCTGATTAAAATGGTTTCTGCTGGCAGGGGCCCCAGGATTGGTTTTTCTCCTCGCTAGACTAATTGTTTCTCAGTAGAAAAGTAATTGCCAAATTTCTCAAATTCTTCTCCAGACTTTTGCGTCTTTTTAGGTCTTATTTCTGCTCATTACTCTATTGTCTGTACACCCTTCTTCCACACAGTGTGTCCCTAAGTCCGTAAAAGCAAGAACCTTCCTCACAGATGCAGGGACAAAGGTGCAACAGGGTTTCACCCAGCATTTAGCTGCCTGAAGCAGTGAAGAACTGACATTGTGTGTGACAGGGTTTGTCCCTGTGCGTCAAACAGGGTCACTTATTACCTTGGGGTGTTATCCATGTTTCGCTGGTAACAAGAGGCCTGCTGAGCTGAAGAAATGAGGGTGACCTCTGCCACCTGGTGAGCACGTCAAGGGACAAGGCTCTTGTGTTGAAAGAAGCAAAAGGGTGAATGGGACAAAGAAGATGCTGATAGTGACACACACATCGCTTGAGAAATCCCCGAGGAAGGTGCTAGGGTGTCTTCTTGGGACCCCCAACACTGGCAACTCCAGGGAAGCCACAAACTCTGGCTTTTTGGCTGTTTATCCTGAGACAAGATGCAGGAAGGGCTCTTCATAGTGCTTGCTGGGGGATGACTCCATGTCACTGTATTGTGTCTTTAATGCCCAATAATGGGAGATGTGGATGTTGGATTGCAGCCAGTTCTTCAGCTCACTTACATTTGTTATCTGTGCGATCTCAGTCAGGGGGCGATGGCTGTCCTATTAAAAATACACTTATCCAACTGACTTGATGAAATCCCCTCTACTAGAGGCACTGTTGAGTACAAAACAGCGAGCGCTTCAGAAGAGCTGCTTCTGTGTATGCAGAGCTCCAGGGTTGTAAAGGGGAAGCAGTGGCCCTTTTGGAAGCTTACACTGCCTAGATAGCTTCTACACTGGCTGGAGGTGGGGGGATTAGACGTGGTGTTTCCTGTTGCAGGTGATGTGTCAGGTCCCCTTGCCCGGGCCAATGTCCCTGTTCCTGTGCTGCTATAGGACTGACTGCTGATAGAGCCGTTCTGTCATGAAAACTGCCCTCTGCTTCCCTGGGGACTGGTCCAGAGCTGGGGACTGATAAAAGCGCACAGTGCTGTGGCCTTCTCACCTCCAAAAGGATAAACAGCTCTGTGTGGTGTTTATGTTCCAGAGAGCTCGTTAGGGTCATGCTGAGGAAAAACTTCAGCTGGAGCCGCAGCACAACTTCTGAGCCATCCTGTGTCCCTGGTGCCTTCCAGACTTCCTGTGAGGATGTCACTCAGGAAAGCACCTTGGTGGGGTCCTTGTCTCTGGCTCCAGGACTCCCCCTCATTTACTCCCCGACAGTAGAAGAGCAGGGAGTCCCCAGTGCCGGCACTGTGCGTGCATTTTATTTTATTTTTTTCCTGTTTTTAGAGAGTAGATGAGATGGGTGAGAAGTTTGGGGGACGACTGAGGCAGGGTGTGTGTGAGGTGGGAATGGAAGCGATGCCTGACTGTCCGCTTAGACAGGAGACCGTGGCACTTTGGGCACAGTACGCCCCATGGTATTGTCTTCCTCAGCAGTCAGCAGCCTCGGGCATCCAAGCGGAAGTGAGCACAATGCAGCTGTGACAGAACGATGGGACTGGCGTGAGAAGAAGACTTGAGGGTGGGGGTTGACTAGTCTGGGAGGAAATGTGGGCATCAACCAGCCAAACATAGGATACGGTTGCAGGAGATTGTGACAAACATGACCCAGAGGACAAGTGACAAAGTCGGAAGCTGGCAAGGGTGCTGAGTTGGGCGGTAAGAATTTCAGGTCTGAGGGTGAGAACAGGTCTCTCAACGGTGGGCTAGGCTGTGTCCTGGGCACGGAGGCCTGGATCCTGGTGTGCTGGGCAGGTCAGAGCCCTGCATGCTAAAGAGATGACTGGGCCATCCTCAGGGACATTTGCGCACCGAACTGGGGCAGTGACCAAGAGAGTCATACTGCGTTCAGCTCTCACCTGCCCACGGCCTGGAGATGCTGTCACTGCCTGCTGCTGAGCACTGTGCCAGAGGGGGTCCCTAGGGAGCATTGTGGGCACATACAAGTTATTAAACACGCAGGATTTCCTAATGAGAGCCTCTTTCTTGGTGATATAGGATCTAAGCCACTTGTTAACAGTCTAAATATTTGCCATCTTTCTGTTTTCAAGGTGTCATAGGTGACACCTTGGACTAGGTGACCTTCCTGTTAAATCAAGAGAAGTTACCCTTAGTGGACCTCTCTTCTTCCCCTGGCATATTTCTTAGCCAGCTTGCTGATCTGGCATTGAAGGGCCACGGTGTTATATGAGGAGCAGCTTGTGCCGTAGAAAGGACTCCTGCTTTTCCTCTTGCTGGGGTGGTCCCCATCCCTGTCCTCATTCAATTCATTCTTTTCTTTTTGTTTTCCCTCTTCTCTACTTTCTCCCTCCTTCTCTCCCTTCCCCTCTCCTCTCCTTCTCTCTCTTTCCTCTGTCCTTTCCTTTCTTTCTTTTGTTTTGTTTTTGCTTTGTTTTGTTTTTAGAGACAGCATCTTGCTGTGTAGTCTCAGCTAGACTTGAACTTAGCATGTAGCCCAGCTGGCATTGAATTTATGATTCTCCTGCTTCAGCCTCCCCAAGTGCTGAGCTTATAGGCATGTGCCATGGCACCCAACTCTCATTTAGTTTGTTCTTATTCACCTTCAGATTTAGCTTAGGTGTCTTGTTTTCTCCAGATTATTTCCGAATGTGTCTCATACACTCAAAGCACCATATTCTATTGTAATTCCATACAGTTGCAATTAAGCAAACAGAAAAATAAAGTCATTTGTTGGTCACAGTCTTCTGCCTGATGCAATGTAACCTAAGCTGTGTATCCTAGCTCCTGGCATTGTGTCTCACAAAGGAATGTGCTCAGTAAATATTTGTAGAGCAAATAAATGAGTGTACATTGAACGGAGTGTCCAGTCCTATTCTCAGATCTGTTTCTACTGAGCTGTGTGATCAATCATAGGTAAATCAGTTCAGCTCTTTGAGCAAAACAGTTGCTTACTCATCTTAACATTGCTTGATTTCTGATTTCACAGCAGGCCAAACAAACATGGCTTTTTTTTAACCCCAGGTTCTCCTGAAACCTCTTAAACTAGCTTGTTTCTAGAGAAACTAGTTTTCCTCGTGTTTTGAAATTCTGTCACTAAGTAACAAGTAATTCCCATAGTTTGTGGCTTAAGAAAATCACTTGTCTCAAAGCAAGCAGAAAAAGGTAATAATAGAGATGGAAATGAAAGTAATAAAATAGGAAAGCAAGGAGAGGGAGAGACAGCATGATGCTCCAGGCAGGAATATACAGGTAGAGGGTGCTGCACAGGCAGGGGTCCTGTGGCTGGACAGGCCTGGCACATGCACACACCCAGACAGAGGCCATTTGTGGCTGGACCAGAGCAGGCAAGAACAGAGTGGGCAGCCACATTGTGCCAGATCCCTGGGCCAACTCAAGGAGTTGGGCTTTTCCTCTGCATGTGATGGGTAGCCCCAGGAGGATTTGAGCAGCGGGGTGGCATGGTCTGAAGTCTTCAGCCTTCTCCTGTGCTGCTCCTGTTGTGCTTGGTGGCCTCCAGAGACTGGGATGATGGCTTTTCACAATTGCAGGCCACAGGCCTACTTGCGCAGGCTGGGCTGAGGCTCAGGTGGACAGGTGGCTTAGGGACCCCAGCAGGCAGAGGAGGGCAAGCAACATTCAAACACAGAAGCTAATGTCAAAAAAGGGACATGGAGGGGGCTGGGGATTTAGCTCAGTGGCATAAGCACCTGCGTTGTAAGCAGGCAGTCGTGGGTTCAATCCCTGGTACCGATAAAAAGGAAAAAGAAAAAAAAAAAAAAAACAGGGACATGGAATCCGAAGTCACATGACCTGGGTCCAAGTTTGTCTTCATTTCGCAGGAGCTGTGAGGCTTTTAAGCAGCACCCCTCATCTCTCTGTGCCTCCATTTCCTCATCTACATAATGGAGATGACAATAATCTATCTCACAGAAATGTACAGCAAACAAAAGGGTGAATATGTTGGTAATTTTTAGCATATAAGAAGTGTTAGCTACTATTGTTTTTCAGGTTTCCCCATTTGGCAGAGAGCTAACAGTTGATCACGCCTGCAGGAGGAAGCCTACATAAAAATTCCTCACGATAGGGTTCAGAGAGCTTCCAGGTTGGTGACCACATTGTGTGTCAGGAGGGTGTTGCACCTCAACTCCATGGGGACACAAGCTCTTGCACTTAGGGCCTTTCCTTTCTACATGCTATTTGTTTATCTCTATCCTTTATCATACCCTTTCCTAATAAAGCAGTAAGATTAAGTAGGATGTTTCTCTGGATTCTATGAGCTGGTTTAATAAAGCAAAATAGTGAAATCCAAGAAGGGGACTGTGGGAGCCCCCCTTTATATTGGGTGACAACCTGTGTTTATAGCTGCATCTGAACTGGGTGACCGTCTTACAGGGCTGAGCCCCCAGCCTATGGGATTTGTGCCATCTCCAGGTCAACAGTTATCAGAAATGAGTTGAGTTAGAGTCTCAGTTGAGTTAGAGTCTACTGGAGACTCTGCTAGAGAATTGCTAATGCCCAAGCGTGGCACGTTGTGTTGCAGTTGAGAGTAGAGAGCAGGAAAAGCTAAAGGGTTTTTCTCTTATGTCCTTAAACTATGTTTAATTTTTTAAAAAAGATATATTTGCTACACCAGTAACATTAGAATATTTTGCTGTGCTTTAATCTAAATGTTTTATGGTTTTATCGTTCATATTTCTTGATTTTTTTTATCATTCATATTTCTACCTGTACTTCATCTGGAAGTGATTTTTGCTGTTCAGTATGAGATTATAGTCCTGATATTTTTTCTCTTGTGTCTATTCAGTGGATCTAGCATCTTTTATCAGTTTACTGCAATGAGACACTTTTCATAAATCAAGTGATTGTATATGTGTGGATCGTTTTGAACCCTACTCTGTTCTACTAGGGAGCTTATCTGTGTTTGTGCAGTATGGCACAGTCTTTTAAAAAAAAAAGGGTAAAACTAAACAAAATGGAACAAAACAGACCATAATAACACAATCCAAGAAACACAGACTTCAAAGCAAGATCACTGGAGATCTTCACTGTCCACCATACCATCTCCCGCCCTCCTCCAAATAGCTGTCCATATCTTCACACACAGTGAATTCAACCAACAAAATAGTACTAAACTGATCAGAACAGGAAGCCACTTTAGGCCTTCAAGATCAAACAATAGGGAAGTCAACAATGGCTGCTATAGTGTCTCCCTTTCTCCTCAAAACAGCTGTCCATATCTTTATGTATGTTGAAATTAAACAAAAGAAAGCTGACTAATATCACTCTGAACAGAGAACAATAGCACTACTAGATTTTATATTATGATGCTATGGAATCAGCACTGGGTATCTCAGTGTCTTCTTCAGAGTATCCATTCATTACATTGTGCATTATATAATCTGTTCTTGTAAACTGTTTAGAAGTTCTACACCTGTGTGAATCTCTATCTCTATACCTATCCTTTCTGTATTAGAGGGAAAAACAAAAAGACAAAACAAATTCCTAGAAAAACATGAAATGAAAAAGACATATAAAACCACAATACGGTGACTTCCGGGAGAACATGGCGGACAGATAGCAGCAGCTACGGAGGCTCTCTGAAAGACCCAGCTTAGAATTCAAGAATGGTGCGGAGTAAGGAATCATAAGCAAGTGGAGATATGCCCTGCTGACCCAAGAACGAACTGGGCTGAGAGAAACCACCTGGGAACGCAATCCTGGTGCTATAACAGGAACAGAAAAGCCTCAGTGTGAAAGCTGGAGCCCGCGCCATTGGAAGCCGCGGTTTGGGTTTCCTGCCGCCGCGCTGCATCTACATTAGCTTGTCTGGGAGAGAGACGCGCGAAAACTCTGAGAACAGGAATCGGTGAATGGAGTTGAAAGCAGGATGGGCGGGGAGCTGTGCATTGACCTGCGGTGAGTGAGAGAAACTGGGACTCTTCCATGGTCTAGGAGACTCCAACAGAGGACATTCTGGGACCGGTCAGACTTGCGGGAACAGGGCGCTGCAGTGACTTCAGTCACGTATCCCCTTCTCAAGCGGGATTGGTGAGCAGTGCCTAGCCTACGTGGCGCTGCTGGCTGAGACCCAGTAGGCTAGCACAACCCAGCGCCTCAAGGTAGATTGACCTGGAGGGGCAGGCCCCGCATAGGCTGCCTGGTCTGCAACTTCCTGGTGCGCTGCAGTGGGCGGGAACACCTAGGCAGCGCAATTCAATCAGACTGTGGTTGACAGGAAAGGAAGCTGGGCCTCCTGTATACGCTTGCATATATAAGGAACAAAGAATATGGAAAGAGGCAGCAACAAGAAAGGGTCCTCGGCCCTCAATCCTGAGAAAGAGGCAATAGCAGACACAGCACCAATAGATATAAAGCACTATCTCCAGAGCCTCATAGACAAGTTCAGGAATGAAGTTATTAATGACCTGAAGCTAGACATAAGCAGAATAGTTAGAGAAATGCTAAGCACCACTCAAGAAAAAACAGATGGTGGAATGGAAGAACAGAAAAAGAGGGGAGAATTGTTTGATGGAGAAAACAGAGAAAGCATAGAATACGTTAAGCAGGTTCAAAGAGATTACCAAGAAACTAAAAAGTCTATCGAAAACTGGCATAACAGCTTGAAAGAAACTAAGCATAGATTATCTGAATTGGAGGGCAGACTTGTAATATGGGAGCATGAAATGAAAAACTTCTTAAAAATAACAAGAAAACAAGCAGCAATAATACAAAAACTAGAAGATGATAAGAGGATCTATAACTTAAGAAATAAGAACATAAAAGAAGAGGAAGGGACACAAACAAATGAACTACAAAAGCTACTCGCAGAAATAATCCCAGAGAATTTTCCTAATTTAGCAAAAGGTAAAGGTACTCAGATGTATGAAGCATACAGGACCCTGGCCACCTACAACCCAAACAGAGCTACACCCAGGCATATAATAAATCAAAATACCAGAAATCCAATATAACAACAGAATATTAAAAGCTGTCAGAGACAAGAAACAGATCACTTACAAGGGAACAAACACCCATCAGAATTACAGCAGACTTCTCAGCACAAACCATCAAATCATGAAGAGCATGGGGGGAAATAATTCAAGTTTTGAAAGATAATAATCTCCAGCCAAGATTGATATATCCTGCACAATCATCTCTGGAAATTGATGGAAAAACAAGGTGCTTCCATGATAAAGAGGAACTAGGGGAATATGCAACCACCAATTCAACTCTACAGAGAATACTGCAGGATATTTTAAAAATGAAAAATACGAAGAATCCAGAAATAGTGGCAGAGAGACCACAATGAATGGAGCAGAAAACAAAATGAAGAAGACAAACTGACAGCTACTGACAGAAAAAGAGCTCAACAGAAATGAGGCAGAGAAGATTGGATGATAGGAACAGCTATTTTGGAGAAAATGACATCTTAATAGGTAATACTGATTTAGTATCATCTTGTTTTGAAGTCTCATCAAGCTTTTGTTCTTCTGTCTCCATTGGTCTAAACAGGTTGTATCTTATTGGATTTTATTATGTATGATAGTATAAGCAAAAACTTTTATAGACAAGGAGATTATAAAGAAACCATTGTTCGTTTTCTGTTAGTTGATTCTAAATACCCTGTAATGCTGTCATTCTCTTAAATGGTTTTACATTGTTTTGATATATTTGATGCTACAGTATACAAAGTTATACTCAAAGATTTCAAGGAAAGAGACAATATGGTAACTACTTTTATGTCGGGATTATCTTGTGGTGAAACACTATTTTGCTTAAATGGTTATGTTTTGATCTGCGCTGTTTTGCTGTTATGCCCTCTTTTGTCTCAATCTCCATTTTATTATTTACTTTTTTATTTTTATCCCTTTAATTAAGGGAAAAATAAATAAAATAATAGCAGGATATATTATAGTAACCCACTTTGACTTTCCATTATCTTGATTTAAAGCCCTGTATTGCTCTCACCATCTTGTTTTGACTGATGTGCCTCTATTCTGTTTTGCTTGATAGTACCAGGTTTGAAAGTTTAGTTAACAGCTGTGAAGATTTTGGGATTCATTATGACACCCATTATGGTTGACTATTATCTACTTTTGAAGACCTGTAATGTCTCCAATGTTTTGGTTTTGTCGGTTTTGTTCTTTACTGTTTTGTTCAATTTTATTATATCTGATGATATAGGCAATTCTATTAGAGATAGCGGGAGGCATTATGGTTACCATTGTTGATCACCTTGTATTATGCTTTTACATTATCTATTACATCCACCCTTTTGATTTGGCTGACTCTATTCTGTTATGTCACATTTGGTTCTACTCTCTTCCAAAAAACTAATAAGAACTGTGGGTGCAACAAAACCCAAAATGTGTAATTGTCATTGTACAAAAGAGAGGAAAAGAAAGTGCTCTAAAAGATATAACTGCATGTATATTTAAGTGTATAAGATAGATAATGATATTACTGAGTTTTGTTGGATCATTGAACAGAGCTGTTTGCAGTCCCATTGTTGGAATGTCCACTTTATAAGCTTTAATTTTGTAACTTGAACAGTTATTTCTAAGATGACAATATGTAATCCATTACCTAGTGATTTCCTACTGTTTATTTTTTTTCTGTAAATCTGTATAACTTGTACCGTTTCTCTGCTTTTCTTTTTCTCCTTAAATAAAATTTAAAAAAATAAATAAAACCACAATAGTAGGTGATCTATAGTAGTTACTATGATTACTACTCTAGTTATTTTCAATAGAATTGTCTATATCATCAGGCACACTACATAGCAATATTAATAAGAACAAAGAATTGGAGACATTATAGGACTTCAAAAGCAGTTACTAATCAAACTGGAATGGGTATCCTATTCATCTTGTCATCTTCAGAGTAGTTGCCTCTATTCTTAGACTTGATACTGTGAAACATACCAAATTTGAATAAAATCAGTCAAGACAAAACAGCAGTCTAACAAACCAGATTCAAATGAGATCAGTCATATTAAGACTATAAATAATACAGGGCTTCAGGTTAAGTTAATAGGAAATTAAGGATACTTACCATAGTATATCCTGCTATTTTTGGTATAGCTGTCTGTGCCCTCAAATCTAGTATGAATAGACAGCCTGGAACAGAATAAAATCAAACTAAACAGAGTGATAAGACTAATGTGGCTTTTAAATCCTGATACACTATTAACAATGTCCTCTGCCTTCTTTTTTTAGACAATTCCTCCCCTTGCCCTTTCTCAGGGTGCTTTGTATATTTTGGGTCCCACTAACTCCTTTAGTTTTTAGACTAGGGGGCAACCCACCATCTACCTAAGTGGTTCTGAACCTGAGCTTGGTCTTGAGTGTTATTCCTTTACCTATTAAAGCTTCAAGGTTTTCCTTCATTATAGCTGAGTAGTTCTCCACTGCACAAAAGTGTCATGACTTTCCAACCTATCTGCAGCTGCTGGATGAGCTGTCCCTATTTCTCTCTGGTTCCCTGTCACATAGAACATTGTTTTCTCATCTTTGACTTTCAGTTCGTTAAGTATATTTCCTATACAGAGTGTCTTGATGGACACTATCTCCTGATCTACTCTGCCTGTTTCTTTTTGTTAGTGTATCAAGACCATCTGTGTTAGAGATTATAGCCAGTCTTCTCTGTCTCATGTCTGCTATGCTAATTTTTCTGCTGTTGATTGTCTACTTTTCTCCTTCATCCCACTGCCTGCCCCATTCATTGAGGCTTCTCTGCTACTGTTGCTGGTATCCTGGTGATTTTTTTCTCTCTCTCTAGAATGTCCTGCAGTATTTTTTGTAGGGTTGGATTGGTGGTCACGAACTCCCACAGTTCCTCTTTGTCATGGAAACATCTTGTTTCTCCATTAATGTTGAGAGACAGTTTTACAGGGTATATCAATCTGGGTTGGAGGTCATTTTCCTTCAGGGCTTGGAATACTTCACTCCAAGCTCTTCTTGATTTGATAGTCTGTATTGAGAAGTCTGTTGTGATTTTGATGGATTTTCCTTGATAGATGATCTGTTTGTTTTCTCTGACCACTTTTAATATTTTTTTCTTGTGATGAATTTCTGAGATCTTGGTTATTATATGTCTGGGTATTGATCTGTTTTGGTTGTAGCTGGCTGGAGTTCTCTATGCCTCACTTATCTGAGTATCATTTCCTTTTCCTATGCTTGGGAAGTTTTCCTTAATTATTTCTGCGAATAGCCTTTGTATTTCATTAGTGTTTACTCCTCCTTCTTTGCTTTCTAATGTTTGAGTCGTGTTTCTCAGAGAGGCTCACTACCCTGTTACCTATCAATCTGTCATCTTCCCCTCCTGTCCCAGCGCAGTCTTGATTATTACAGCTTTTCAATGAATCCTCCTGTGTGGAAGTGGAAATTGTCCAACTTTGTTCTCTAAAATTGACTTAGCTGCTATTTTTGGTCCTCTACAGTTTTATGTATATTTTATTTATTATTTTTTAAGAGGGAAAGGTTTATTTAGCTCACAGTTTGCAGAGGTTTCAGCCTATAATTGGCTGGCTCCAAAGCAGGGTGGTACATGGCAGAGGGGCAACAATGCATGGCAGCAGAAGACCACAAAAGCAATGGGGGGGAGGTTAACATGTATTTTAGAAATAACTTGTCAATTTGTGTAAAAAGTGTGTTTTTGATTGAGATTGTGGCAAATCTATAGATTAATTCATGGAAGCTGGGTGTGGCAGTGCATGCCTGTAATTCCAGCACTGGGGAGGCTGAGGCAGGAGGATATCCATGGGTTAGAGGCCAGCCTGGGCAACATAGTGAGTTCAAGGCCTACCTAATCTATTTTGTGAGACTGTGTCTCCATAAAAATATTATTAGATTCATTCACAGAAAATTATCATCTTAACATTATTGAGTATTTCAGTCCATGAATGTGGAATTGATTTTACCCAACAGTATTTTGTAGCTATCAGTGTAGAGTTCTTACACATATTTCTTTAGATTTATTCCTAGGTGTTAATTTACTACACTAAACCATATTGCTTTTTTAAATTATTCTACTTGTTACTGTTGTGTTAGTATGTAATTGATTTTTGTATAGTCACTCTATTCCTTGTAATCTTATACATTCTAAAGGACAGTATGTTGGAAAACTTTGTAGATATACTTTATTAGTCTGACAAATTCTTTTTATTCTGGTTTCTTAAGATTTTGTTCAAAAGCATGAATGAGTGCTGACTCTTTATTAGGTGCCCAAGATGTCCACTTCTGACTGGTTCAGCTCTAAGATCTAATGTGATCACCCTTCCCCTGGGCTTTGCTCCATCCCCCTATTCACAAAACGTCTAACACAAAACCTAGGCAAATGTAGGTTTTTTTTTACCACGGATGTAGGAGCAAACATGAAAAGGAAGTAAATGTACACGATCTGGATGCTCTGTGATATAAAATATTTCGTTCCATCCCAAATGGTTGAAATGAGACACAACCTCAGTATTTTCAGCTCCTGCCTCTTTTCTATAAGCATTAAAAAAAACCTACCTCACCCCTTAGTTTAATATTTGTGGCAATAGAAACAATATTTTTCAAATGCAAAATTTAATATAGATATATTTCTAAATTATATACACACTGTCTCCCCTTGCCCAGAGTGTGATGAATCATCCCTGGTCTCATTTCTCTCCCCCAGGGGAAGCCACTGAAATGTCACCCACGCAGCCCGGCGCCGCGTGGAGGGCCGGGTAAGCTGGTTAGGCCATCGCTCCTCACCACCGCCTTGGTGTGTGCCCACGGAAGGTGGAACAGTGAGATAGCAGGCAATGGAATTTTGTCATGAAGAGGTTCAGAATTCTGAACCAGTTCTGATCCAGCTTGCAGGGTCCACAACTTTTGTGGGTGTGTTTAAGCAGCTGGGAACTATATCACCCTTTTAACACGGGATTGAATGTAGAGAGCCTTGGCACCCTCTTGTGGACACGAGAGAATTCAGTGTATAGTATTTTATTCCATAGGACTCCATGTTCCAAAGTGACCCAAACAATTGGAAACCTGAAGTCATGGAACCAGACGTAACATTGCTGTTTATGACCTCTATGAATTCACGTTCCTTATTTGAAGTTGGGTATGATGGTGCACTCCTGTGTTCCAGCACTCTGAGAAGCTAAGGCAGGAGAATTTTCAAAGTAGAACTCAGCCCAAACAATTTCAAACTTAGTGCTATCCCATACAACAAAAACAAAAGTACTGAAACTGTAGGTCATTGCAGAGGTCCTGGGTCGAAACCAAATACCACAAAGTAAAAAAACCAAAAAACAATAAATGGCAGGAACAATAGTACCTGCTTTTAAAGTTCTTGAGAAGATTAAACATTCCTAGTTTCTCAAGATTTTGTTTGAAATCATAAATAGGTACTGTATTGAATTTTACCAGATGCCTTTTCTAAATTGTTTAAGATGTTTTGACTCAGCCCGAGGACCTGATATTATAGCCTTTTCCCATGCTTGGTTACCCCAACTACCCTACCATGCACACATGCACACACACACACACACACACACACACACACACACACACACACAAAGTTAGCCTAGCACATACTATGTTTCCAGTAAATTCACTCTGTGATTGTTATCTGGACGGTGAAACAAGGCTATGTGGACCACACTGTCCCCAGACAGCCTGGCTCCAGAAGCTTGGCTTCTCCTCTCTCTGTTTCTTCTTGTCTCATTCTAATTCCCTAAGGCAATCACTCTGCTCTTAATTATTTCTTTTTACATTTACCACCATGCTTTTAATAACATATGGGTTTTTCTGGATTTGTTTTGTTATTGTTAATCTCCATCATGACATTTTGTTGTGTTTCTCTGATACAGCAGTCAGAATCTTCAACAAACAAGGGCAGAACGGAAGTCCAGTCAGAGCTTCTGCAGCTTAAGCCTCTTAGTTCTAAACCCGAGTTAAGCAAAGCAAAGCAAAGCAACTTCCTCCAAACTAAACGGGTCTCCAGTATTTTCACCCCGCTGAGCTGTCGGGGACAGGTGCTTAGGACTTACACAGGTAGCCATCCTGGCTGTGGCTGCCTTAATTATGCCTGAAGAGCTTAATACCCATCCAGGTCCACAGGTGGAAGAACACGTACACTGGGATGGTGATGGGCAAGAGCAGACTGTAAAAGCAAAGGCTGGCCGTGCTCGTGCAGCCCTGCGGGAAGTCTTCCTCCACAGAGGCCGAGTAGAACAGGCCCGCTAAGGAGACCAGTGGAATAAGCATGGTCAGGGTAGGCAGAGACAGAAACATTCTTCTTCCCCACCCACTACCTGCCTCCATGTTTTAAAGCATTTATGTGTTAAGAAAATGTAGCTGTTTTGTCTGTTTTTCTTTGTTTGTGGCAAAGTCTCACTATGTATTGCAGGCTGGCCTCAAACTTGGAGCAATCTTCCTGCCTCAGCCTCCCAAGTGCTGGGATTACAGGTACATGCTACCACACCTGGCTTATAACTCATCTATATAAAATAATTTAATTATGTATTTAGTTCAGACCAAAAGTATGAACAAAAGCATAAAATGTGACTATTAACAAAAAAATCTAGATTCACATGATACATGTCAGATAATTTTAAGTCTAAGTATTAAATGAGGCAAAGAAATAATAATGAACTAATCACATTAAAAATAAAAATGAAATTTTCATATAACTTTATGCAACAGTGGTCAGAAAGAATGAGATTAGTTGTCTCTATATGACCAAAACATAAAAAATGATGCAGAGAATCTGAATAATGTCATGTAAATAAACCCAAATATATTACCAGGTAGATTCATGAGCCCAACTAACAGCAAAATTGACCTGACATAGGTTATCAAAAAACTTGTCTTCCAAAGTCACCGTACTATTTTACAGTCTGATGATCAGGGTATAAAGATACTAAGTAGTTTCTCCACATTTTCTACAATGCACATTTTTTTTTGAGACAGGTTCTCGCTATGCAGTTCAGGCTGGCCTTAGGCTCACTTTGTAGTGCAGGCTGTTCTCAAACTTGCAACAGTCCCCCTGCCTTAACCTTAAGTGCGGGGATTATAGACATGTGCCACCACTCCTGGCAGCATTATTAGTTTTAAATTACTAATATAGCTATTGTAGTGTATTGTGGTGTTAATTGTTAGTTTCTGTAGTTTTCTCACTGTTTATTGGTATATGTTTGCAATACATAGTAAACACACTCGTATGAGGAATTGGTACATATCCATATTGCAATTTAATCTTTTTTTTTTACTTCTTTCCCCCCTTTTTCCCTTCTGTTCCCCAAATCTCAGGTCCCCCTCCCATGCAATCAAAGTCTGCCTATTTCCTATCATCTACCTTTTATTTTGTTCTTTAAATGATTTGTATCTAGGGTTTCTCATATATTACGCATTCATCTGTGCATTCATCTGTGGATGAGCATACAGCACGTTAGCTATTTTGAGTTTTGCTGCCATAAACATGGGTATGTCTGTCACTGCAAAATGATGTCTTTAACTCTTTTGGGAAAATACGTAGAAAAGGTATATTTGAGTCAAATGGAATGTCTTCTTCCAGTTTTGAGGAATCTCCATGATACTTTTTCCATAGTGGGTGAACTAGTTTACATTCCTACCAGTTTGCATTTCTCTAGTGGCTAAGCATGCTGAACATTTTTTCATGTAACTAATGCCCATTTATGTCTTTTCTTTTGAGAATGTTCTGTTTATTTCAATTATCCATTTTTAACTGGATCTTTTATTTTAAGGATCTAATATTTTTGAGTTCTTTATGTATGCTAGATGTTAGTCCTCTGTCTGAATAGTAGATGGCCCCCCCCAAATTTTTTTCTCCTTCTGTCAGTTGTCTCTTCACTATTTTTTTGATACTGGGAATCTAACTCATGACCTTGCACTTGCCAGGTAAGTGCTGTGCTACTGAGCTATATCCCTGGCTCTGGTTCATTATTTTGCTGTCTAGAGCTTTGAAGTTTGATGCAATCCTATCTGTTGACTACTGGTATTATTTTTTGTGCACTTGGAGTTCTGTTTAGAAATGCCCTGCCTACACATGTGTCTTCAAGAGTTGTATTTTATCTTCCAGCAGATTACGTGTTTCTCTTCTTATATCTAGGCCTTCGATCAGTTTTGGTTTGATTTTAATACAAGATGAGAGCTGCGGGTCTAAATTCATCCTTCTGTATGTGGATAGCCAGTTTTCTCGGCACCGTCCGTTAAAGAGGCTGTCTTTCCTGTTCTCCTGTGTGTGCGCTTTGCTCCTTTGCTGAAGATCAGTTGACCAACGGCACCTGGGGCTGTTTCTGCATCCTCTGCTCCTGTGAACCACAGGTCGTTCCTGTACCGGTGCCAGGTAGTTCATCTCTGTTGCTTTATAATAACTTGTCTGGGATTGTGATGTCTTCTGGTTTGTTGTTGTTGCTCAGAGGTGCTTTGTGTATTCTGAGTCTCTTCTGGTTCCATATACATTTTAGGATTATGTTTTTCATATTGTGAAGAATCTGTTGGGATTGTATTAAATCTATATATCATTTTTGATAATGTGATCCTTCAGCAGTGTTGGTTTTGCCTGTCCAGGAACAGGGCCTGCCATTTTTGATGTCCTCTTCAGTTTATTTTTCAGAATAGCATAGTTTTTATTACAGAAAACTTTCACTTTCTCAGTTAGGTTATTTCCTAGTTGTTGTTTTTTAAGCTACTGTGGCTGAGATTGTTTTCCTGATTTCTTCCTTAGGGTTTATAACGTGTATAATGCAGTATGCATACAGTATAGGATCTGTGTAGTAATGTACAGTCATTGTACTTTTGACTTGTATTTCTCTATGGTTAATGATGTTGAACATTATTTCACACGCTTGTTGGTCATTAATATATTGTCAAAGGAATGTCTGTAAATCCTTTGGCTTTTAAAACTTCAGTTGTTCTTTCATTTTCAAAGTGTCCTTTATGGATTCTAGATACAAGTTCCTTAGCATTAGGATGCATAACAATTTTCTCCTACTTTCAGGCTGTTTTTGCATTTCCTTGAAATTGTCATTTCAAACGTGAAATTTGAAATTTTGATGATGTTCAATTTGTCTAGTTTTTATTTTGTTACTCATGATTTTACAATCAGATCTAAGAAGTTATTGTGTAATTTAAGATCATGAAGATTTAGGCATTTTTTTCCCAGAAACTTTATAGCTTTGACTTGTACATTTAGACCTTTATATTTTTAGTTAGTTTTTAAAATATGGTATGAGGTAAGGGTCTGTTAGGGTGTTTTGTGTTACTATAACAACTACCTGAGGCTTAGTAACTTTCCGCAGAAAATAAGATACATATATCTCACAGTGATGGAGGTTTGAGGTCATGTCTGGCAGTGATCTTCTTGCTGTGGAGTCCTGAGGTGGCTCAGGACATCACATGGCCGCTGGCAGAGTCCAGGTGTGTATCTGTATCCTCTGTTTCTTTCTCTTTTGCTACAGTCATCAGTACTCAATCACGGGGCTCTACCTTGATGACCTTATCTAGTCCTAATCACCTCCCAACACCATCGCTTCTTAAACATCATAATCACAGTAAGTTTTCACCCTGAAAATTACAATAGAAATTAAATTTCAACCTGTGAACTCTTGGGGGCTATTCTCAAATCCTATGCAAACCACTGTAACATTAGAATTTTTTTCAGCATTTATTGAAAAGATTATTCATGGTGCCCTTGTTGAAAATCATTGACCCTAAATTTGTGGGTTTATTTCTGGACCCTTTTGTTCTGTTCCATTTTATGTTTGACCTACCAGTACCACACTGTCCTGGTGGCTGTTAACTTGGTAGTATGTTTTAAATCGGAAAGTATGCATCCGAAGTTTTGTTTTGTTGTTTTTCAAAACTGTCCAAGATATTCTGGTCCCTTGAGTTTCCATACTAATGTTAGGATCTGCATGTTTGTTTCTGCAGAAAACCAAGTGAGATTTTGATAGAGATTGTATTCAGTTTATACATCGATCTGAGGAATATTGTCATCTTAACCATCTGTTTTCTTTTTCTTTTTGGTACTGGGGATCGAACTCACGATCTTGTGCTTGCTGGGCATGGCCTTGTGCCACTGAGCTAAATGCCCGGTCATGCTGTGTTTTCTAATCCATGAACATGGACTGTACTTCCACAAATTTAGTTATTTAATTTCTTTCAGTGATGTTTTGTTATCTGAATATATCTGTTTTAGTCAGTCTTTACACTATAGCATATTACTTAGACTGGGTCATTTATAAAAATTTAAAATAAATTTATTGTTCACAACTATGGAGACTGGAAAGACCAGCACCCAGGTCACAGTAGATTCAAGGGCCTTGTATCTGCTTCCAAGATGGCGCATTTCTGATGAGTTTGTGGCTGTGATGAAGCTGCTGGTCTGGGGACTACACTTTGGGAATCATAGTTGGTGTTAGTTCTGGGAAGTAAGAGAAGGGAGGTCTCAGGATGTAGATGGAGGACAATAGTGAGTGAATGGGCCCTCACGGAATCTCTGTTTATGTCTGTCCCTCTCTTGTGAAGTGAAGCTAGCAGGAGGAAAGTCAGTGCAATACAGTACAGTAGTAAATCAGAGACCTGAGTTGACAGACCTGAGTTTGAATTCACTCCACATCTGTGTGATTCTGGGCAAGTCACTTAACCTCTCTAAGCCTTAGTTGCTTTAAATGCAAGATAGGGCTAATACTAGGGCTTCATAGGGTGGCTGGAAAATTGAGTTATACATAAAGTCCTTAGCATAGTACCTGAGTTACAGTGAGTGCTAAGTGTTGGTCTGGTTGTTACTGATGGCCTGTCACACAAGACCAAGGTCCCTTGGGGATGTTTTCACTGAATGAGATGTGCATGACTTGGATGGACTTGGTTTTGCTGTTGGGAACATTGAAAGCACAATTCACAAGCACTGATATGTGTGGGTGCACACGATGCGAGTATAATTGTCTGAGAGGGCGTGTGGCACTTCAGGAGTAGGCAGGAGACCCTGGCTTCACTGTGGATCTCGGTTTCCTTACATGTGAAAGGACGTAGTTGAAAGAGATTCTAGATCCATCTCCTTTGGCTCTAAACCTAAATTTCTCAATGCCACAGAAATTCTGAGTTTAGAATCCTCTCTTCAACACGAGGGGGCAGCAGCAGACTGGGCTCTTGAAGCCAGGATGGGCTGGTGCTAACTCCCACGTGTTGTAAAAGAAAGGATCCAAAAGGCTAAGATCTCTGCCTGCTCTGAGTGGTTTCCACAAGGCCAGGGTTTAAATCCTAGCGTAGTGCTGTGCCACTATCATCAGAATTGTCTTACTCTTCCTGTGCACCCACTCAATATCACCCTTTCTCTGACCTTTCTCTTCCTCAAGGCCTTTTCAATCTCTCGTCCTACTTCTTGGTGCTGTGATAACATGGGGGCCTAAGTAGCAGGGTGGCAGCTGTGTGCTTTACAAGGTGAAAACTTCCTTTTTCAGGCTCTGGGAGAATTTGAGGCTTGAGTGCTTGTTACTGCTCTCCTAGGGAAGTCAATTTCAAATTAAACACCCACAGGTTGCCAGTCTGTTCAGATGCATTCCAGTCACAAACAGTAGATAGAAGATCTTGGTGATCTGTGGGTGGGGGAACACTCTGTCCCTTGCTTAGGGCTGGTGATCCTGATCATGTGGGCTGGGAAGGAGTGGGGAGAAGTGGGGAGGCTGACCTTGAAGCCAGAAAAGAAACCCCACTATAGAAACAAGATGGGGGCTTGTCCCCTGGATCTGGAGAAGGTGGTTCCGAGATCCCATGGGAGGGTGGGGTGCAGTTCAGGTGACCCCCAGGAGAATTTCAACCTGAGACCAAAGGGAATTGGCCTGAGGCCTAAATAAAAAGATGACCTTTCTGCAGAGAATTTGGGGAACTTCCAGACAAAAGCTGACCTAAGCAAGGCTAAATAGAATGGTAAGTAGAATGGAAGGGCTATAAAGATAAGGTCAAGGTCAAGTTACAAGGTCAACACACTGCGCAGAAGGAAACTGACACTTAGATTGATACCAGGAAGAAGTTGTTTAATGGTTAAACGTATGCCAGATGACTCTAGCTACTTATGGCATTCAGCTCATTTCCTTTTTTTAAAAAAATGCTTATACACATAACCAAGATGTTTATTATTAACTGCAGTGAGCACAGATGGGAGAATATTGCTTACAAGGTCACAAAATGACTGATTTGTATTTCATAAATGCTCTGGTGAATCACTGTGTATTTTTGAGTTAAATATATATATTATGCATATATAAGATTCTGAGGCTTCATTTCCCTTTGGAGTCTTGTAAGAACTTCATCAGAAAGAGAAAGCAGATGCTTTGAAGGTAAGCTATGTATGTTTTATAGATTTTCTGCTTCTCCAAAAGTGAAAATCCCATTCTATTGCACACATGTTGAGTACTACAGAAAGACAGAATAATAAACATTGATTTGACTCAGTGACTTGCCTGATGAAAGGCTTTTTAAGTTTAAAAAAATCCCCGAGGGAAGCCAGGGAAGCACTCAGAGGCACCTGGTGGCCTCCGCACTGCAGCAAGGTATTTTCTAAGCAACCCCAGGGCTCTGGTATTTCTCGCCTGCAGGTTCTTCTCAGATCTTAGCTCATTCTTGATGGTATCAAGCTCATTGCGAATCGTTTCCATTTCTAGTTCGTAATATGATTTCACGTCTGTTCTCAGGTGTGCATTTCCTAGTTCAGTCTGATGCTTGAGTTTCCTGACAGCTTCTTTTAAATCTCTGTTCTCTAAGCTCAACTTGTGGATAAGTTTTTTGGCTTGCAGGAGCTCTTCGGTTAAATTTTTAACATTTACTGCTTTTTCAGATAAGTCATGTTTTAAAGATTGAACTTCCCGGTCTTTCTTCAAAGTGTCTGTCCCTATTTCTTGAAAATGTTGGGATGTGGCCAAGACCTCTTTTTTGGAGTTCAAAAGTTCTTTTTCAGCATTTTCAAATTCCTTTTCTATTTTTCTACATTTCATATTGAGTTCTTCCAGCTCTTCATTCAAAAAGTTGAGGCGAATTTTGGGGGACATTTCTTTGGTCAGTTTTTTCCTCAGGTCTCGTTGTGGGAAGGAGGGTAATTCCCTTTTGAACCTGCTAGAGGGGTCTTGGGTTCTGTTAAAGTTTTCTTCACACCCAACATTCAAAGTAAATGAGTCACAGGAGGAAGAATTTGTATCTGCTTCATTCTTGGACAGGTTTATCCTCCTCCCTTTTAAGTCTCTTTCATTTTGTTGGGAAATATATTCTTTCCTCTTAAATTTATTTTTTTCTTGAAACTTTCTACTGGAAAAATGATTAATTTCTCCCATTCTCCTGCTTTTGTCTATAGCTATTTGTTCAGAAGAGGATTCAGGCTGGGAGGCCTCTTCTAGAACATCCTTTGCACTAAAAAAAGGAGCAAACATATTCTCCTTCCATTGTTTTCTTCTAGCATCCATTTCTTTGGGTACCTCTTCCAGTTTCCTCCCTCACATCCAGGGTCTTTTACTGCTTGTTATTGCTTTCCTCTTCTGACGTAAGCTGGCACAGTCTGGAGATTGCTGTCTCCTCCTCCTTGAAGCTGGCCACCACCTGCAGGTGGCAGCCTCTTGTTCACCACTTGTCACTGTGACCCAGCTCAGCCAGCCTGGCCTCTGCTCACATCCTGAGCCTGCATCTGAGATCACAAGGGATTTGCAGAGGAGAGAAAGGACAGCGGGGCAAAAGCAAAGAACTGATTTCCAGAGAGCCTCTTCCTTCTTTCCTTTACTTCCCGCTAAGTGGTAAGAGCAAAAAACTATCCAGAGAAGCAGCAGCCGAAAACAGGTAGCTCAGGAATGTGGACCATTTTCTCTAAGTTCCTTCAGCTTCCTAAGATGCCACCATGTTCACAAGCTTTTGTTAGTTAGTCGCCTCTGCAGGCTGTGGGGCTGCAGGGACAGATTTACCCTTGAATTTGGTGGCCTTTTTGGTAGCTGACACCTAAATCACTAAATTACTAAAATTAGTGGTGTGGGAGGAGAAAGGCCTTTTTGGTAGCTGACACCTAAATTACTAAAATTAGTGGTGTGGGGAGGAGAAAGCCTAAAGGTTCTAAAGGGCTTGGGGTGGTAGGTAGTGGGACCCAGGAAGTGCCTTACATCTTAGTAAGACTCTCATGGAGGGAAAGTTGGAGAAAATTTAGGAAAGACCTTGCCACAGAATTACTACTAACCATGGAGAGCATTGGGAAGAAGAGCTTGGGTGGAGTGTGCTTAATATTTTGCTGATTACAGGGAAGAAAGAAGGCTGATTGGATCATAATGGACTTCCTTGGCAATATCACAAAAATGCCCAAATGCACAACTTGCTGGCATTCATGTCAACAAGTCCAGTCAAAAGCTTCGAGCTCGCTGCCTGTCCACAAGCCTGCAGGGGCACTAAGTCACCTTAGCCCTGTGGGGCTCTCAGCTTCCCTGTCTGGGGCTGGTGTAGAGCTGACCTTGTGTTGGACTTGTCCTGGCATCCCTTGAGTTCTTGGAACTGTCCCATGCTGAGCCTTTGCTGATTTCCTCACAGAGGTCGCCATGGACACATGGACTCTGGAAGGAAGAGAAGCTCCACATAAAGACATACCACACTGGGCCCTGGGCAGGACGGCAGCTGGGTGCTGATTCGAATTCTGATGGGTAGGGGCAAATTATACCCTGTCTGGTGATCAAATTCACAGGTAAATCAGGTTTCAGGGAAGATGGAGAGCTAGGTAATCACTGACTAAAGCTTTGAAAGAGAAGTGATTGCAATGGCATTGACATACAGCCTCAGAGATGAAATCTGACCTTTTGATAGGTGTTGAGGAAATACTGCCAATAAGGGCACATTTGAAGGAACTTGGGATTTTGATTTTTCTTCTCTGGTCAGACATTGGTTTTTAAAAAATGATAATACATTGGTTTTTAAAAAAACGATATTTAAAAATGATACACATTGGGTTTTAAAAAATGATATACAAATGATATAGGATTGGTTTTTTAAAAATGATAAGAAAGGGGACCTTTTGTATAGGGACTGTCTAGTCAGTGACATTTGAGTTGTATCTCTAGTACTGTTGTGAAAAGTTTCTGGTCCTGGGACCTTTTGTGAGTTATATCACCATATAATAATATACATTGTATACACTGCTTACAGGACATATTGAATTGCTTATAAGACATATCATGTCATTTACATGAAATGTAGAACAGGCCAGTAATAGCCATTGACTAGTCACTTAGTCTTCTGCTGCTACACTTCCTGTGGTAGGTGGAGCCCTTGGGTTTGCTAAAAATCAATAACGCCTGGCCTTGGTGGCGTTTGGGAGACTGAAGCAGGAGATTCAAAAGTTTGAGCCTACCCTAAATATCTTAGCAAGATGCTATCTCAAAATAAAAAATAAAAAGCACTTGGAAGGTAGCTGTGTAGTAGAGTACCCCTGGGTTCAATCCCTGGTAACCAAACCAATTCAAACAAAACCAAATGCCTTTTACAAGCAGGGTACTATAGTTAAATGAAAAATTTGAAGCAGAGTAACACTTTACAGCAATGTTTGAAAATTCCTCAGAAAGATTAATATAGATTTGCATCATGAGTGCTCTGCTACTAGATATGTATCGGAGTAAAGTGAAAACACGTCTAAACAAGTGTTTGTATGAATGTTCATAGCAGCGTAATTCAAAGTGACCAAAAAGTGGAGAAATTAAAATTTCTATTAACAGTTGATGGATAAACCAAGTGTAGTATATCTATCCAATGGAATATTGTTCAGCCATAACAAGAATGAAATACTGACTCAGGCTACAACATTGAGGAACCTTAAGAGCACCATGCTAATGAAAAGAAGTCAGCTGCAAAAGGCCACATATTGTATTGTGTCTTTTACATGAAATGTAGAACAAGCTAGTCATAGGAATATCTATGACTAGTCAATGAATGGTTGCTGGGGGCAAGATGTGAGTGAGAAAAGGGAGGGACTGTGAAGACTATGGAGTTCCATATGGGGAGGTGAAAATATTCTGAAATTATAGTATGGATGATTGCACAACTCTGAGAGTATGCTAAAAACTACTGAACTGCACAGTTATTAAAAAAGGCAGATTTTATGTATATGAATTTAATTTTGTTTTGTGAATTATATCAGTAAAATATGAAGCATGAAATTTTATTCAGAACACACATTTTGTGTTCAAGATGTGCAGTAAGTGCAGTGGTATAGTATACATGAGGCCCTGGGATCAATTCCCAGTGCCTACACATGTTTGTATACATTGTATGCTAATATGCACATACATACATATATACATGTATATAAACATTTAAAATATAATCCAGTTAACATGACAAGTGAAACAGCAAAGGAGAAAAAGACAGTGGAAAAGTTGGGGGGAAAACAGTGGTTTGGGAAAGAAAATGAGACAAAAGAAGAGAAAAAGAGGCTAATTTCATGATTTTTGACCCAGTAAAAAATGTCCCGCATAAGTCTCTGAGTTTCCTTTGGGCTGTGGTCTTTAGAATGCCATTGCCTGTGAAGTATTGCCTTTGAACTTCAAATCAACAAACTAGCTGTTGTTTCCAGATTTTTGAATTGCTTATAGGACATAGAAGGTATCAGTCAGTACAGAGTTGGCTTTTGCATCTCACACTGTGTGACTCATACTGAGACTAACCTAGGCACAGGTTCTCCACTGTCAATGTTAATCTCATCCTTTAGGATCACATTGAAAAGCCCAATAGGTGGTGTTTCTTCTCTAGTATGGACTTATCACTCTTGCCTACTTAGTATAATTTTATAGGTAAATAACGTGAGGTCTTTGGCAAGAATTGGTCTTGACCTATTCTCAAACTCCAGATGGGTAGAAAGTTCAGTCTATAGATGTGGGACCTGGCATGTACTGAAAACATGGTAAATCACTTCTTATCATCAGAAATGACCTTTCCTATTGAAACAAAGGTAACGACAGAGGGTGGGAAAGAGCTTACTGCACAGCCGTGAGAATGAGCCTTGGACTAAGAGCAATGCGCCTTCTGAGGTTCTGGGCCTTCTTGGAGATGACAACTGTCTTTCCTCTCTTTACTTTTTCTGAGTGATTAACCCCCCAGGCTTCTGATTTTGCCTCAAGTGTATGCCCTTTCTTCCATCTTTTGTCCCAGCTCAGTCCCTCTTACTCTCTCGCCTGGTCAGTTGTAATAGCTTTGCTACAGGCTTTCTAGACTCTGATCTTGTCTCCTTCAACCCATGCTTCACCCTGGCTGAGTGACCTTTCAGTGGTCCAAGCCACGCTATGCCCCCACCCATTCATTCTCAGTGTTGGGAGCAGGTGGAGCTATAGACAGAGAGGATACTGATGGTAGGAAGGACTGGGCTTCCTTTGCAGGGTCCTCAGATGCAGGAACCCAGGGAATCCTTCCCTGTGTGGTGTGGCCTGGATCAGCTGACACTCTTAGATAAGAGCACTGTGGTCACATGCGTCAAAAAAGAGTATAAAAGAAAAAAAACTTCTCCCCTATGCTAATGGATAGAATGCAGTGAGCACATCCCAGAAACCCAGAGTCCCAGTGTGCATTGCTAGTGTCAGCCTCTGGGGAAGGGACTGTCTAGCCAGTGACAGTTGAGTTGTATTTCCAGTATTGTTGTGTTAAGTTTCTGGTCCTGGGACCTTTTGTGAACTATAACTGCCCCCTCCATTTCTGGGGCTCAAAGTCATGAACAGAAAATCTGTGGAAAGAATACTGGCAGGGAGGTTTGGAAAGCCCCCTAAGCTAGCCTAGCAGAGAGCCTGGTTTACAACCAGACTTTCCTTATATCCAGAACCAGATGACGAGTTGGGTTCTCCCTTGGAGCAATCCCTTCCCATCCTTTGAAATTTCTCATTATCATTACAGATGTCTTCAATACGCATGGTGCTGTGTATCATGGGCCTGGTGACTTTCTCATTCTAAGTCATACAGTGGGTCTAAATGTTTGCCTCTTCCAGGAAAGCCATGACCACTGCCTGGTTGTCTCTGTTGCAAAAGGAGGCTGAACTTTTATAGTGGGAAATGCCTGCCCATTATAAGACAGATAAGACTCAGGAGTCTCATCTATGCAAATGGAAGATAGAATCACTCCTGATTGGCTTGCTGACTGACTAGGGCATGTTTAGAATGGTGGGTTTTTTTGTTTTTGACATTAAGGTTTTAGTCAAAGGCTGCTTGTCATTTTGGAAATTTCTGAAATACCATGGGTTCTCTTCTGCTAATTCTGGGGGCAATGAAGGCCAATACATATATGCTAGGAGAAAGGAAAAGCCAGATATCTGAGGACAGGACCTTAAACCAGAACTTGTTACCATATAACTTTGGGCTGCTTACTTATGGAAAGCTTCCCAGCCATACTGTGTAAGGGGTGAGGTTGGCACAAGAACACCCAGTGTGTATAGGAATGGGGAAAGAAGCCTTTTCCTTCCAGATCAAATGCAATGAATTAATTGTAATTTCCTTAATCTATATAATCTATGAGATGATTATTTTTATATTAGATATGGGTTGTATTTCCAATGAAGAGTGGGAAATAGACTCTTAAGATTCATATCAAATATCAAATTATCTTGATTTCTGATATACAAGGAGAGAAGGTATTTTGAGAAGGTTCAGGCCTCAAAGATCCTTTTTGGGAGGTGCCCCTGGTATCAGGGACTGCATTTCTCCATCTGAATGATATCGTCCCTCCCTGTCTTAGTTTTACGGGGCTGGGACACAGTATCCAACATCCAGAATTTAAAGGAGGAGGGAGAGGTTTATTTGGCTCATGATTTCAAGAGGCTCAGTCCATGGTCAGCTGGCTCCAAGAGAGAAACATCATTGCAGAAGACCATGGTGGAAGTCGGGCATGGTGGCACATGCTCATAATCCTAGCACTCAGGAGGCAGAAGGATCATTGCAAGTTTGAGACCAGCCTGGGCTACAAAATGTGCTCAAGGCCAGCCTGAACTTCATAGTGAGACCCTGTCTCAAAAAGACCAAAAAACAAAAAAGGCCACAGTGGTGACTGGGAAGCAGAGCAGGGAACAATGCCAGGGAGAAAGGGACCAGGGACCAGATATTGTATCCAAGATCACACATTGGGGAGTCCAAGGTCTAGATGACTCCCAAACCAATCAAGCTGATGTAATGAAACTTAACTACCACAACCCTGTATCTGACATTGAATGTGCACTCAATGAGGGTTTGCTGTGGTGAATAAAAGCCTTTCTCAGTGCCTCTGAAAGGCAGAGGCAGAAAGCAAAATGAGATCTCATTAAGACACAAGTTTTTCTCCTTCCCTTTTCTTCCCTCCCTCCTTCCCTCCTTTCTTCCTTCTAATAATTCAGTGATGGTGAACCTTTTACAACTTTACCATGATAACAAACAGCTGGCTGTGGCATGGGTAACTGTGGAATAGTCTAAATTTGAAAGGTTCAGAAACATCTCACCATCTTTGGCAAAGCCTGATGGCATTTGTTTGACATTGAACATGTTTTTAGACACATGCTCCTACAAGTGTGAGGAGGATGCCCAAGCCTGGTTCTGTGTACTTGACCGGCGCAGCTCCAATTAAACAGGAGACAGGAGACGCTTTTGTGGGCGACAGTTAACTGCTAGTTTATTTACGTGGGCTCTGGTTTATATATTTGGCCGTGACCAATCACAGGCTGCCACGAGGAAGCAGGGCGGGAATGGGACGCAGGCTCCGGCTACTATATCCAGTTGTGGCCAATCAGGAGTTGCCACAGAGTATGGAGTGAGCACGAAGTGCGCACGGGTTGGCTAATTTAAAGAGGGACGTAGCGCATTGCGGAAGCTGGCGTGGTCCTTAGTCCCGGGTGGGTTATGGTATGTTGAGCGCCTGCGCCCAACAGTACTGGAGAACGTTGAAATTTGGGCAGGTCTGGCAATCAAACTCTTGGTGATTATAGTAGAATTCTTTTTATTACAAGCCCTAAAAAGGCACTTAAGCAAAAAGAAGGCAGGAGTCCTGTTTCCCCCCAAGTCCACTTCCTTGTTCATTGTTTTTGTTCAGCCAGGCCATGCCCTCCAGGATGAGCTGCTACAGGGATCCCATCAGAGGCTTCGAGTTGGTGCTGCTTTAAGCCACAATCCCACACATGTGGCCAGTGAAACATATGGCTGGTGGCATCCTAGATGCCCTGGCTACAGGCAAGGAAGACAGTGTCCCCAAATAACGGGTGCCTTCTACAGAAGAAACAAGATGCTGCATAAACAAAAATCATCTCTAGGGACTAGGGAGAAGGCATCATGGACTCAGCCCTTTATGGTTTGCTCCTTTATGGGCTGAGGGTACACTTAACATTAGTGGCTTCAGTTAATGAAGTGACTGGGAGAAATAGGAAAAAGAGAAGAAACAGACAAAATAGCAATGTAAGCGTCCAGACAATGCAGCCTGAGGACACGTCCTAAAGTAAGGGTTAGGGGATTTCCTGAGGTCTCATCTCCACTGGAACAACAGCTTTTCTCTCTGCAGAGTTCACTGTTGTAATATTTTGCAGAATTTGGCATTTGACTTCAAGCCAACTCCCCTATCCAGGGCTGAACCAAGGAAGCAGGATCTGTTCCAGCTCTGGAGGCAAACTGTGCCTGGGTCAGGGAGAGGCAGGTGTCACCTGGTGCCTTCCTAGATTTCTTGAGACAACTTTGGCTGTGTATGGTTTCTACCAGACACTTGGATGAATTTTAGGATTTAAATTTCATAGGATGTGGTGCGCAATACGTTGTGTATGTGTATTTTAAGTGTTATCCAGAATGCAGTCTCTTTACTGAATCTCAGTCCTGGAGGGCATTAGGTGGAAACCAGAAGGGCGACTGATGAGTAGATCTGTGACATGTGAGAAACGGCAGGATTGCCACAGAGGCATTTCTATTTGTCTTGGGCTTCTTAGATTTTAATAATTTCTTAAAATTCTTCTTGATGGTTTAGCTGATGTATCCGATTACAGAGTACATTCTTTTGAGTCTTCTAACTCAATCACACAGCTAATTCTTAAATCCCAAAGGATCATCCAGGGTGGGATTGAATTCCTCAGTCACGTGGGGTGCCTCCCATTCAGAGCAAGGCTTTGATCTTTATATAACTCTGGCCATTAAAATGATGTTCTCTGCATATGGAGCCCATATCTGAATTCCTGTAATTTATACTCTTTGATATTATATATGCTTCCAGGGTCAAACAGAAATCATCTAATCTCTCAGCTTCTTGGCAGGATTTCAACACTTTGAAGAGAGCAGGCATGTCCCTACAAGTCCCCTTTTATCTTCCCTTGCTTTATTTTCTCTAAGTGTTGATGATAAAAACACCAGCAATAGCCAAAATTTCCTGGGTGTATATATGTGCTAGGACAACACACATGTATGCATTGTATTATGTATACATAGATGTGTATATATATATATTCTAAACTATATAAGTGCATGTGTATGTATTTTCTTGTAACTCTCACAACTCTATAAGACACTATGTCATTTTGCAGATGAGAAAACAGATCCAGAAAAGTCAAGAAATGTGGCAGACATTATATAGCTGATGAGCAGTAGAATGGAACCTTGAACCCAGACACTTTGGCTCCTGAGCCTTTCCTTTTAATTCAGTTGCTAGGTGACATTCCTTTCACTGTGTCCCAAGTGGTACTTGTAACTCCTAGAATGAAGTTCTGAAGTAAGTACAGTCCTGCAAGTGCTGCTGGGCTGTGAGCTACATTTTCCTAGTTAGTAACTTCCTATTAATACAACCGAGTCTCCCTCGGTCATAGCTATCTTAACTTCCAAACACTGAAGTGAGGAGAGCTTGTTCACTTGCTTTACTAATGTGATTTTGCCTACCCCGTAGTGGATATGTGGAGTTAACTCAGACTAAGCCAGCTAGTCCAAACATCACAGTCCCCCCGCCCCAGCCAATACGTGGGCCGCTAAAACTATGGCCGTACCTATCATGCAGGAGAATTCTCACTGTGTGAGAACCAACTTATGTTATGATAATCAGGAGTCACTCTTTCCATGTATGGATCTGCAGCTGCTGGTAGTTACATGTTCAAGAGGGTTAGCTACATCATGTGGCTTCATTATTGGTTCTGTAACAAAAGCCTTTGATATTTGAAAATCATTCATGATCTAATCTCTTAAAGATGCCTTCAAGGGTTTGAAGTTGAATATCTTTGAAAAATATGTGCCTGTGACTAAACATGGTGAGTAGAAATTGACTTATAGTCAATAAGCCAGTATACCCTGAGGTTTTAAGGGGTTTATGAAATTTTGAAGACAATTATGGCATTTAAGTCATAAGATAGAGTTTTAAAAAAAATAATATTCTACAGAGCTATTTTGATAACTATGTTCCAAAGCACCTAGGTTAACAGTTGAATATAAGCTAATGCCTCTCTGCTTACACAATAGTTTCACATCATCATGCAAAATATTAACATTGCAGAAGTGGGGATGGCAAAGCCACTGTAACCAAGTGATGTCCATGACTAGTGAGAGATGATGTGGGTGAATAGTAAGTTGCAGATATAGACCACTGTACTTGATAAGACTTTATGGATTCATTCATTCATTGATTCCTTCAGTCAATAAAGGGCTCACAAACCCTGTAAGTATTGGGAGTACAATAAGACACAATCCTCTTTGAACACATGATCAAATCTAACATTACCAGTAAATGTTATAATCAAATCAAATGTTATGTTGTACCTCTTGATGTGATACACTAAGAAAGACGTATCACCCTTATTGCTCTTTGCCAAGTGAATTTAACCTGCATCTAATTATGAAGCAATCAGATAAATCCAGGTTTGAATGAACTCTTAAAAAATATTAATGTGTAGCAAGGAAAAATGAGGCAAAAGGGCAAGAAAATGTTGCAGAATAAGAAGACAACAGAATCTTCCGGGAGAACATGGCGGACAGATAACAGCAACTACCGGCGGCTCTCTGAAAGACTTGGCTCAGAAGCCAGGAATGGTGCGGACTAAGGAGACATAAGCAGGTGGAGATATGCTCTGCTGACTCAGGAACGAACTGGGCTGAGAGAAGCCAACTTGGAATGCAGTCCTGGTGCTAAAACAGGAACAGAAAAGCCTTGGTGTGGAGGCTGGAACCGCGCCATTGTAAGCCGCGATTTGGGTTTCCCGCCGCGCAGCGGCTGGCTGCCTCTACAGCGGCTCGGCAAGGGGAGAGACGTGCAGAAGCTCTGAGAACGGCAATCTGCGAACGGCAGGGAGGCGTGCACTGACTTATGGTGAGGTGAGTGAGAGAAACTGACACTCTACCACAGTTTGACTCCAGCAGAGGACTTTCTGGGCCCGAGCAGTCCTGCGGGAGCAGGGCGCGGTGGGACTCCAGCCACACATCCCCCTCTCGGGCGGGATTGGTGAAAAGTGCCTGGCCTGCGTGACGCTGCCGGCGGACCTGGTAGACTGTCCCAACCCAGATCCCAGAGCCTGACGGTGGCCGGGAGGGGAGACGCGTAGGCTGCCTGGTCCGTAACTCCCTGGTGCGCAGCGGTGAGCGGGAACACCTAACTGGCGCAATTCGATCAGGCTGTGGCTGACTGGGAGAGAAGCTGGGCCTCTTATATAAGCTTGCATATATAAGGAACAGAGAAGAAGAGGCAGCATGGGAAGAGGCAGCAACAAGAAAGGCTCCTTGGCCCCCAATTCTGAGAAACAGGCAATAGCAGACACCGCACCAATACACATAAGGCACCATATAGAGAGCCTCATAGACCAATTCAGGAATGAAGTTATCAACGACCTGAAGCTAGAAGTATGCAGAATAGTTAGAGAAATGCTAAGCACCACCCAAGAAAAAACAGGTGATGGAATGGAAGAACAGAAAAAAAGGGGAGAATTGTTTGATGGAGAAAACAGAGAAAGCATAGAATATGTGAAGCAGGTTCAAAGGGACTACCAAGATACTAAGAAGTCTATCCAAGACTGGCATAACAGCTTGAAAGAAACTAAGGACAGACTATCTGAACTGGAGGGCAGACTTGTAATATGGGAGAATGAAATGAAAAACTTCTTAAAAATAACAAAGAAACAAACAGCAATAATACAAAGACAAGAAGATGATAAGAGGATCCATAACTTAAGGATTAAGAACATAAAAGAAGAAGTAGGGATGCAAACAAGTGAACTACAAAAGCTACTCACAGAAATAATCCAGGAGAATTTTCCTAATTTAGCAAAAGGTAAAGATACTCAGATGTATGAGGCATACAGGACCCCAGCTACCTACAACCCAAACAGAGCAACACCCAGGCATATAATAATAAAAATTCCAGAAATTCAATACAAGAACAGAATATTAAAAGCTGTAAGAGACAAGAAACAGACCACTTACAAGGGAACACCCATCAGAATTACAGCAGATTTCTCTGCACAAACCATCAAATCACGAAGAGCATGGGGGGAAATAATTCAAGCATTGAAAGATAATAATCTCCAGCCAAGATTGAGATATCCTGCACAACTGTCCCTGGAAATTGATGGAAAAACAAGGTGCTTCCAGGATAAAGAGGAACTGGGGGAATTTGCAACCACCAATTCAACTCTACAGAAAGTATTGCAGGATATTCTAAAAAAAGAAAAATACAAAGAACCCAGAAATAGTGGCGGGGAGGCCACAACAAATGGAGCAGAGAACAAAATGAAGAAGACAAACTGACAGCTACTGACAGAAAAAGAGCTTAACAGAAATGAGGCAGAGAAGATTGGATGATAGGAACAGCTATTTTGGAGAAAATGACATCTTAATAGGTAATACTGATTTAGTATCATCTTGTTTTGAAGTCTCATCTAGCTTTTGTCCTTCTGTCTCCAATGGTCTAAATAGGCTGTATCTTATTGGATTTTATTATGTACGATAGTATAAGCAAAAACCTTTTAAAGACAAGGAGATTATACAGAAACCATTGTTCATTTTCTGTTAGTCGATTCTAAATACTCTGTAATGCTGTCATTCTCTTGAATGGTTTTACATTGTTTTGATATACTTAATGCTACAGTATACGAAGTTGTACTCAAGGATTTCAAAGAAAGAAACAATATGGTAACTACTTTTAGGTTAGGATTATCTGGTGGTGAAACACTATTCTGCTTAAATGGTTATGTTTTGATCTGCGCTGTTTCATTGTTATGCCCTCTTTTATCTCAATCTCCACTCCATTATTTACTTTTTTATCTTTATCCTTTTAATTAAAGGAAAAAAATAGCAGGATATATTATAGTAACCCATTTTGACTTTTCATTACCTTGATTCAAAGCCCTGTATTACTCTCACCATCTGGTTTTTAACTGATGTTCCCCTATTCTGTTTTGCTGGATAGTATCAGGTTCGAAAGTTTAGGCATCAGCTGTGAAGATAATGAGATTCATTATGACGCCTATTCTTGTTGACTTTTAGCTACTTTTGAAGACCTACAATGTCTCCAATGTTTTGGTTTTGTCGGTTTTATTCTTTACTGTTTTGTTCAATTGTATTATAACTAATGATATAGGCAATTCTATTAGAGATAGCGGGAGACATTATGGTAACCATTGTTGATCACCTGTATTATGTTTTTACATTATCTATTATGTCCACCCTTTTGACTTGACCGATTCTGTTCTGTTATGTCACATTTGGTTTTACTCTCTTCCAAAAAAGTAATAAGAACCGTGGGAGCAATGAAACCCAAAATGTGTAATAGTCATGGTACAAAAGAGAGGAAAAGAAAGTACTCTAAACTATATAACTGCATGTATATTTAAGTGTATAAGATAGAAAATGATATCACAGAGTTTTATTGGATCAATGAACAGAACTGTTTGCAGTATCATTGATGGAATGTCCACTTTACAAGCTTTAATTTTGTGACTTGAACAATTATTTCTAAGATGACAATATGTAATCCATTAACTAGTGATTTCCTACTGTTCATTTTTTTTGTGTAAATCTGTATAACTTGTACCCTTTCCCTGCTTTTTTTTTCTTTTCTCCTTAAATAAAATTTAAAAAAAAAAAAAAAAAAAAAGAAGACAACAGAAATATGATCCTTTAATAGAATGAATGGTAGTTTATCTGCTTTTGAGTTTTTAAAAAAGCTGTAAGAGTCACTAGTATTGTGTCAATATAACTTTTTTCTCCTAATACTAGGAATTGTAACCAGATAGCAGCAAGGTACCTCTCTAGCTATGACCCCTACTTTTAAAATTTTGAGACAGTATTTCCATAATTACCCCCTCACAAGTGACTTGGATTAAAGTCTAAGGCTACTACATTCAGGCCAATGTACCATTTTTTTTAGTATGATGATATAATTATATAAGAGAATGTATTTATTCTTAATAGACTTATTCTAAAATATTAAGAGGTAAAAATACCATGACAATAGCCTGCTTTCAAATGATTCAGTGAAAGATTATATCTATATTAGTAGTTTTATTACTATTTTATATTTCACACTATACATTTATTTTGTATGTTATAATGAGTATATTTGCTATATATACTGCAACATTGTATCTACATGTATGTAAGGTTCTTGTATTAGTTTCTTGGGGTGATTGTGATGAAGTCCCACAAGCTGAGGGAAGGTATTTATTCTCTGAAGTTCTAGAGTCTGAAGTGAAGTGGCAGTGGTCCAGATCTTGGAGTGGGTACTATGGATGGGTCTTCACAGTCTCCCAAAGGCCTGTGATCAAAGGCTTGGTGTCCAGCCTGGGCCCTATTTGGAAGGGCAGAATCTTTAGGAGGTGGGGCTAAGTAGGAGGTCCTCAGGTCCCTGAAGGGGTAACCTTGAAGAGCATAGTAGTTGGATCCTGCCCCCTTGTTTCTTCTCTTTCACATCCCAGCCATGAGGGCAGGTGCTTTGCTTTGCCATGGGTTCCTGCCATGATGTGCTTCCTTGGCATGGCCGAAAGGTAAGAGTGCCAATCCATTGTGAGCCGAAGCCTCCAAAACTGTGGCCCTAAATTACCCTTTCCTCCTTACAAGTTTATTTTATCAGGTATATATTATAGAGATGGAAAGCAGACAGACACAAGGACCTTTCCTTACCTCTTCCAGCTTCTGGAAGGTGCCGGTGCTTGGTGATATCCTGGCTGTGGCTGGGCATTCTGGCCTTTGCCTCCATATTCATATGATTTGGTCCATGTGTTTCTCTCCGAATTTCTCTCTCATTATTAAAGGTTAGGGCCTAATCTCATTTAACATGACTTCATATAATTTCATTGAATCTTTAGAAACCCTATTTCCAAATAAGGTCCTATTGACACATCATGAACAGGTATGAATTTGGGACAACACTCTTCAACCCAGATAGTATGCAGATGGCCTTGACCTATGATTTTTCAGCTTTACATTGGCGCCACAGCAGTACACATTCAGTAGACACTGTATTTCAAATTGTAAATTTTGATCAATCTTTGGACTGATGATGCATGTTGCCATTTGCTCTGGAGAGGCTGAGTAACAGCACTTGCAGCGGCCACTGATTGTGCAGGTCGATGTGTACTGTGTACTGGGCTGCTCAGCTGTGATGGTCGGTAGAGTCAGAGCATACAGTGCTTTGTAAAATTTTTTATTTTTTGACTTTTTGAGTCAGGGTCTTGCTCTGAGTTCAGGCTAACCTTGGGCTTGCTTTGTAGCCCAGGCTGGTCTTAAACTTGCAACAATCCATCTGCCTCAGCCTGCTGGAATTACAGGAGTGTACCTCCACACCTGCCTACAAAGCATTTTTGACTTAGGATATTTTCAATTTATAACGGGTTTTGTCATTACATGGCCCCATCCTAAGTCAAGAAGCATCTGTATAAACCTTTTATTGATTTTATAAAGAAGAAAGTGCCAAGGTTTTAATATATGGTAGCTTATTTTTATTTATCTTTGGTGATACAGGATATTGGACCCAGGGCCTCGTACATGCTAGGCAGGTATTCTACTATCCAAAACCCTCTGCCCAAAGTGATGAATTTTGATGAAACATCCATACAAACATAGTTGTACCATTCTCTCCTATGTTTAAAATATTTGCAACATTTTAAAAATTTAAAAATCTTGGGGGAAGTGCTATGGAAAGAAAGAGGAAAAGAAAGAAAGAGTACCTTTCTCCTGTAGGCTGTCAGTGATACGGAGCAGAGATAGACCTTGCGACCATGTCAGGGAAAGGGTAAGAACACCGCAGGAACTCAGCTTGCCAAAGTTAGGAGCGCGTCCAGAAGTGACACCCAGTAGAAGCCAGTTCTGGAGTCCTCTCCGGAGCCTGCTGCAGGGCAAGGCGTGTGGGGAGCTGCCAGCTGGCAGGGGTGGTAAGAGCAAAGGGCGTGTGTGTGGAAACAGTGGAGGATGAGGAGGCGGCGGCAGAAAGGCAGGAGGCCTGTCATGCAGAAGTGGCTTGGAGAGAATTGACTTTTGATACCAGAGCAGGGGCAGTCATGGTGGGGCTTGAAAGAGACAGTAACCAGAGCACCTCCGAGGACTGGGGCTGTGGAGGAGCCTGGGAAGAGGCAGAAGGGTGGGGGCTAAGTTTTGTTTAAGGAAGAGGAAGAGAGGTTTGGATGTGCTACAAGGAGGAAGAGGAAGCAGAGGAGGTGTAGTGATAATGGATGAAGCAAGACCTAAGGGCTTGGGTCAGAGCACAGGTGGGAAGAGCCTGTGTTCATTGAGATAGTGAGGCAGAGGCCTAGAGAAGAGAGCAGTCCAGGAACACTGACTTTCTCAGGCCCTTGTGAGGGTCAAGAGAGAAGACAGAGACCAGGCAGGGTCCCAGCTAGGAAAACCTGGTGGGGCAGGCAAGAACAAGTTAGGTAGGAGAAATTGTAAAGGGGGTTACTCAGGAGGATTCAGAAGCCAGTCAATCAGCAGCCAGCAACAGTTGGAATGCGAATTCAGGGGTAGGGATGGAGACCTGGCAGGGTTGACTCGGGCTCAGTCTCTTAATTAGTGAAACCTGGCTTCTACCTGCCCCATCCTTCAGGTATACCTGTGTAGCTAGTGCTAGGTTTCAGCAGTGACCCTCCCAAGGGCTGCTTCAGCAGATTCGTGGTGGGGATTCCTGAGTCCCCTTGGTATATGAGTGGATTTGCGGGTGGCCTGTAAAAGCCTTTTGTTTGTTTATGTGAGAGAAGCCCATCTGTCTGTGGACTCCATTTAACTGTTGAGTGTACTGACATTACAGTCCCACTGCAGGCTCCCTTCCACGGCCACTGCAGAAGAGGCTGTGCCCAGACTGAATGGTGCAGAGGTTGGCCAGGCTATCTGTGGGGCTGAAAATGAGCTCCTTGGACAGACACTAACTTCTGACTTCTTTTTCCGTTTCCTATTTCTGCTTCCTGGTGACAATGCCATTTGGATTTCCTTCACAGACTCCCTGACCTCCATCCTTCCAGATTTGAGTAAGACTAAAAGAGCAGTCACGTCCACCCAGCGTTCCTGCACAAGTCCAGTCTGGGACAGCCTTGCAGATGTCATTGTTGTCCACTCTGTTATGTTCAGGTTGCACATTTTCACTGGAGCCGCTTGAGCAGCAGGTGACAAAGAGGACCCCTGCTGAGGGAAATACAGGCACAGTGATGGGGAACAGCTGGTGAACTGACACGGATGAGCCAGAACCAGAGAAAGTCATGGCATTGACTTGGGCCCAAAGACCCTCAGGAGAGTTTTTAAAAAAATCTTCATTTAAAAAAACCTTTAGATTCCAGAAGTTGGGGAAAGTAAACCAGATGTGGTGGCACATACCAGTGTAATCCCAGCACTTGGGAGGCTGAGCCAAGAGGATCACTGTGAGTTCAAGGCCAGAGACAGAGAAAGTTGGAAAAACTAGTAGTGACCTAGTGTAGGCAATAGTCCCATGCTCCATAATTATAGTGCCATATTAAAGCCAGGAATGTAACAATGGTACAATGAGTCTGGGTAGTTCCATGCCACTTTGTCTGTATATAGATCTGTGAAGCCAGCATGCATTCACCATAGAGGACAATCCCATCACCATGAAGATCTCCCTCAGCTTCCCCTAGGTTGTAATCAGTTCCCTCCACCTCTCTACCCCAACCTTCAGCAATCACAACCACTAACCTGTTTTCTATTGACAGTTTTATCGTTTGGAGAAACATACTGATTAATATATATACTTACTGATTAGTATTCCTTGGTATTAGTCACTTACCATTTGAGGAACTCACTGGGTGTTTCCAGAATTTGGCTATCACAAATAAAGCTGTTGCAAACACTCATGTACAGGTTGTGTGGCTATTTCACTTCCCTGGGATAAAATGCCTGGGAGTAAACTTTCTGAGTGCTGTAGAAAGTACATTGTTAGTGTATCAAGAAACTACCAGACTATTTCCAGAGTGGCTGTGACCTTTACCATTCCCACCAACAATAAATGGGAGATACTCTTTCTCCATGTCTTACCACATTTGGTGCTACTGGTTTGTTTTTGTTGTTTTGTTTTTAATTTTAGTTGCTCTAATGACATCTCACTGTGGACTTAATTTTCATTTACCTAATGACTAATGATGAGTATCTATCTCTGCATGTATTTGTTTACAGTAATAAATCTTCTTTGGGCCTATGTTTCCTTATGTCTTTTGCCCATTTTTGAAGGGGATTGTTTGTTTGTTTTTAACAGTAATAGGTATCACAGTACATTTTGTTATCTTTATAATAGTTCTTTCAATCACGTATATCCCAATAAAGTAAAATACAGAACATTATAGAACTTATCAAATCAGAATATTGAATAGAGCAGTACCATTAATCAGAATAAAGCAAAACAGTAATAAAAATGTTTGCTTTCAAAGAGATGGTAGAAGGAAATCTTTATTTGCTAAGGTCACCCTCCCAAGAGATGCTCAGATTTCTGGTTCCCATTTGCTAACGAGGGGACAGGGGAAGGAGGTAAGGGAAGTGGGATGTTTGTCTCTAGGCCATGCATCAGTAGGTTCACTATTGCGTAGCAGGGAGGCAGTCTGGTTGCTTGGTTTCCCAGTGTCCTAAGTTCCAACATGGCCTGGTTCTCAGGAGACACTGGTGGTTCTCCCCCTGGAAGGGCTGCAATCTGCCACACCACCGCTGCTTACCAGGGAGGGGAGCTGCTTGCTTGGTTTCCCAGGGTCCTAAGTTTCAACATGGTGCGGATCTCAGGAGACACTGGTGGTTCTCCGCCTGGAAGGGCCGTAGTCTCAATTGTTTGTTTTCTTAATGTAGCTTTTGTGAGTTCTTTCAACAGAGTTTGAAAAGTTTTTAGATATCATTCTTCCAAGCGCAGATCCTCTTCTAATGTAGCTTTCAGTAGCAAGGTGTTAACACTAAACCCATCCTGCTGCAAGGCTTGAAGGAGCCAGTCCTCTGTTAAATGCAGCACAGCCTCTACCAATAGCTCAGTAGCTTGCTGGAAACACTTTCACAGCTTCTCTGCTCTGATCCTGTCCCTGCTCTGAAGTCTCTAGAGCAGCTGGAGCTGGGCCTCCAGGCTTCCTTGTGACCCCATAGATTAAGAATTAGACCTTCTTTCCTCGAGCCAAATATCTTGGGATTAAAAAAAAAAAAATGCTAGTACCTGTGCCCTTGTCCCCCATGCACTAGCCAGCATGTGATTTGTCACCTACCCCCAAAGGCAAAAGGTAAATGGGACTTCTAAAAATGGTGGCCCTCTTTGAATATGACCGGTTTCTCCCCACAGGCAGGAAATAACAGCATGTGGGAGAGAGGGCCTCAGGAGAAAGTGTTGGGTACTCACCTCACCTCATGGGACAATAACAGAGTGTCTGACTAGCTATTTTTAACTGCCACATTATAAAGCAAATATTTGCACTTTGAAAATACAGGCAGGCCTTGTCCACAGCCACTTCTAAACTCTGGTCTGGGACATGACCAGAAGAGCTGGGAGCTACCAGTATGCAAGAGAGAACCAGAGAAAGGAGGGTGCGACAATCACTTAGCTGCCAACTCTGCTGCTTACGACACAGCAGACAAGTGATTTGCACTGTTTCATTCTGTTTGCGTCACTGGGACATGGGTGACTTAGCAGTGGAATGTGCGAAATAGAGTGCTCTCTTAGGGAACCACTCTACATTCCTGAAGAATGGGAGCCACTTTTTAGTTTTAAATGGTAGTGAGTGAGCCACCCAAGAAGGGCAGGGAACCACTACAGAGGCCGCCTTTGTACCTTCCTCACTTCCCCCTCTTCTAAGGAAGAAAGAAGGGGGCACCAGAGGAGTGACACACAGAGGGACAATAAATTTGAACTACGGGAAACAAGGAATGCATATGCTCTTCAGTTCCTACTGCTTTCTTTTTTTTTTAATTTTATTTTAAAATGAAAAGATATTGATACAAAATGGTTAACATGTTGCGTATTGTTGTCTTCAAAGATATTGTTCAGATTACCAGATATATTCATGAAAAAATGATCAAACAAAGCATAAATCACTCTCTCTTTTTTTTTTTTCTTTTTTTCTTGCAAGGCAGGTGCTTATGCCACGGAGCTAAATCCCTAGCCCCGCATAAATCATTCTTTTTGTTGGGCTAACAGAGGTTAGTAATATAATGACCTATCATATATATGTATATATATATTTTTTCCTTCCTTTCTTTTTTCCTTTCCCTGGTCCCAGTTGTTCCTTCTCTTTCTAGCCATTTCCTCCCCTTTCACTTTCACAGGATCTATTGTACATCCCACTAACTCCTTCAGTTTTTTATACTAAGGAGTCAACATGATGTTTACCCATGTGAGTCCGACCATTCCACTTATGAACATGATCTCAAGTTGTATCCATTCATCTATGAGAGCCTCGAGATTGTCCTTTTTTATAGCTGAATAGCATGCCACTGTATAAAAATATTGTTGTATCTTTCTTGTACCTTCTGTGGTTGGTGCGCAAGCTACCCCTGCTTTTTTTCTGGGTTCTTGTTGCATGGAATATTGTTTTCTCTTCTTTGACTTTCAGTCTATTAATTTCCTTTTGAGTTAAATGTGTTTCTTGTATACAACATATCAGTGGATTTTGTTTCTTGACCTACTCTGCCAGTGCTTTTTCTGTTGGTGAATTGAGGCATCTACATTAATGGTTATGGTCAACATGCATTGGCTTGTCTTTGTCATGTTATTTTCCTGCTGTTGGTTCCCTATTTTTCCCCTCTGTTTAATTACTTGCCTAGTTGGTGATCTGTTTCTGTTCTTGTTCTTGTGGTCATTTTTAACTCTTTTTAGAAAATTTTTCAGTATTGCCTGGGGGATTGGTTTGGTGATCATGAATTTCACCAGTTGTTCTTTGTCACAGAAATAACTTATTTCTCCATTAATTTTGAAAGATAGTTTTTTCAGGGTACATCAATCTGGGTTGGAAGTTGTTTTCTATCAGGATTTGAAACACTTCACTCCAAGCTCTTCTTGACTTTTTATGTTTGTGTTGAGAAGTCCTGATTCTGATTGGGTTTACTTTATTGGTGATCTGTTTCTTTAACAGCTTTAATATTCTATTTTTTTGCTGAATTTCTGTGATCTTGATTATTACATGTCTGGGTGTAGATTTATTTTGGTTATGGCTAGTTGAAGTTCTGTATGCCTCTCTTATCTGTGCATCAGATCCTCATGCTAGGGAAGTTTTCTGCTATTCTGTAAATAATCTCTTTACATCAATTTTTGTTGACTACCGCATTTTCACTGACACCTGTCAGTCTTAAATTATTTTTCTTTGTGTCATCTTGCAGCTGTTGGAATTGTTATTTCCTGGTTTCTTGTTATTTTGAAGAGATCTTTCATTTTGTGATGCTAGCTGCAATCCTGTCTTCAAGGTCTTAAAGTCTGTTTTCAGTTTCTTTCAAGTGGTTTTGCCAGCTTTCAATGGAGTTTTTAATTTCCTGGCTATTTCTTTGAATCTGTTGCATGCATTTTAATTCTTTGCTATATTGTTCATTCAAGGTTTTGATTATTTTCCTATATTCCTCTTTTTTAAAAGTCTGTCTTTAGATATGCTCAGTAATTCTTTCATTATGTTTGTGATTTCTTCTTTTATCTGAGTATTATTTCTGATCTGATTTCTTTTATAGCCTTATGAAGTTGTTTCTTTACTTCAGTTGTTATCATTTCAGAAATTTCAGGTGTGCAACTTTCAGTTTATTCTATATCTGTGTCTCCTGGCCTTGTTCTGAATGGGCTGGAGGTTTGAGAATGCATTTTGCTCCTTTGTCTGGTTCTTCCAGACAAGCGGCTTGTGGGGGTCTCAGGTTCTTCTCATGTTGGCTACCCATCCACAGTGTAAAGAAATGGGCCAGGCACCTGGGTTTATCTAACCTAGGTTCCTGGGGAGGCAGTGCGGCATGGGGTGGGTTTCTCTGGACTTGCAGAACTGCACCAAGACTCTGCTGATGGTGGCCAGCAGGCACACAGGAACATGTTGGCTGCTTCTCTCAGCCTGCACTGGCCTTCCCATCGCTTTCATTTCTGGGTGGCTTTTCTCAAGATTCCCTTCCACAACAGGTGGCTTTGGAGGATGAGGCACCCACTGCAGGGTGCTGCCAGCCTTGTCCAAATAGACTGAGGAACTGAGAAGGTGGCCTTTTCCCATGTAATAGTTCAGGGCTTTCTTGATTGCAACAGAAAATTGAACTCCAACTGGGTAAACAGTAAAAGAGCTGGATTAGGTCAGCTGTGGAATGTTCAGATGTACTAACGGTTGTGGTACTGAGCTGAGTTAGGAACTGGCTGAGCACTTTTTCCTTGGCCTCATATGGTATCAGTTTTCATTTAAGCCAGGGTCTATGTCTCTTCTTGGAAAGAGCATTTCTTTCCCACACTCCCAAAGAGGAGACCTGTCCTCAGAGCTGTCTGGCTCTTCCTAAAGCAACTTCTCTGGCCAGGAAGTGTCTAGTGCTGAGGCTGAGTCTGGCTTTCCCAACTCAGTTCCTGTGTAGGTGGCATCATCCCTCTCAATGTAGGTGCCATGGCCACTTCATGGTGAATGGAGGGCGCCTATGATGCTCACCATTGCACACCTCCTGAAAGGTTCTTTTTTGGCTTCTGCACTGATGATTAAAACTCTTTTAGAATGAGCACAAAACATCTCACTCTTAAATTTAAGGTAAAACTAAATAGGTGAGCATAAATGGTGTATACCTGTAATCTCAGTGGTTAGGAGGCTAAGGTAGGAGGGTTGGTGAGAATTCAAGGTCAACCTGAACATAGCAAGACCCTGTCTCAAAAAACAAAATGCATCAACTGAAATGTGTTGCAGGAATGAAGTTTTGCAATCATAAATGTCAGGTGGGCTAAGAAATAATTCATTATCTTAGAATTAAGTTAACTTGCCACTTGGCAAAGAAAACTATGTCTTTCTGATTGAAGATAAATTCAGTTATATCTTATATCCGAGCCTTTTAGGGGTTGGAGGTATGGCTGAGCAGCATAGCACCTGCCTGGCAAATGTAAGGTCATGAGCTTGATCCTGGCAAAAACAAAAAGCAGCCTTTCTTCAGTAAAATCTTAGTCTAGTTAAGATTCTTCTCTTTGCCCTCATTCTTTTTTTAATTTTCTTTTTAAGGACAGTATTGTTTCCAGGAGTTCTTACTATGATGCTGACATTAAGAGAAGAGCAATTGTGAGACTCTCCCTTGGGGAGGACTCCTGAGATGGTTTTGGCTTCTGGATCTCATCTCTATTGCCAATCACAACTGATGCCCACAGGCCACGCTGCCTTTGGGTTCTTGCAGGGGCCGTAAATCTTCCTGGCCCACTGGCTATTTCTCTGCCCAAATTCCCGCTAGTTCTGCTCTTCCATGAAAGCACGGTAGAGGAGAGTGCAAGCACAGAGCAGGTGCTGAGTGCATCTCAGGTGTGCTCTCTGACTGGACCTGCCTTGCCCATCACTCCTCTGATAGCCACTCATGTTGGCTGAGGGTTCTCTGGGGGAATGTGTCCTTGCAGAAGTCTTGCTGGGGTCCAGTTCTGAGAGACTCAGACCACCCGCAGCTCCTACCTCAGGGCCTGGACTTTCCAGCTGCTGCCCTGACTCACCCTCTTGCTCTCCTTCCCAACTCTCTCGCTTTTCTTTCAGTCCAGCAAAGATTTCAAAAAAGAGAATTTCCTCTGTGCAGTTTGGGAACAGAGGCTTACATAATTTTGCATTGAATTGTGTTATAAATCCTACTTAGTAGTTTTGCTCTACGTGTCTCCACCTTAACTTTGGGTGATTTGGAAGGTTTTTCTCAAGTTTAGTAATACAATAGAGGTTCTTACACATTTGAATACTATGCTATAGTTAAGCTTTGTTTCTCACTAATTTTGCCCCTGCAAGTACATTTGGCACAATTTACGCTTTGTTGAGTCTTCTTGTCCAGTTCTCTTGAGGTCAGTGATGTATGGAGACTCAATATTTGCTTTTTTTCAGATCCTCATTTTTTAAAACAATTGTTGCTTGCAGGTTAAATGGGAAGGCATTATGGGGAAAATGATAGCAGCTTCTGTTGTTCCAGCTATGGGCCTCTCTGGAAGCCACAGTGATAAACACTGGGCGAGGCGTGGCTGAATATGCCTCTAGAGTATGCTGTTGCAACTTTATGTCACTTGCCCGCTTTATCTGGGGACCTGTTTCATGAGGTGGGACCTGCAAGTTCAGGCCCGAAGAACAGCACTGGGATCAGTTGCTGAGAGAATTGTCTCACAACTATGGCTTTGCTCCGAGGCCTCCAGAGTCTTGTTAATAGATATGCACATAGTTCATCACTTAATAGAGAATAATTCCATTGGATTGAGTGGGAGTTTCGTTAACATTTCATATACATGCATATAGTAATATTAGCTATTTGGGAACCTGAGGCAGCAAGATGGCAAGTTCTAGTGATACCCTGGCTTAAAATAAAAAAAGCATTGGGGATGCAGCTCAGTGGTAGAGTCCATACCTAACATGCATGAGCTCCTGAGTTCAATCCCAATACCTTAACAAATAAACCCAACCAACAAACTAAAAACAATAGACAAAGTGATGGATCTTTATAAATCTACAACTCTGGGAGGACTGCAAGTTTGTCTTCAGCTCTGGCAGTTTATTGACTTAGTGAGATTATAACATGTTGGGGAAGGTGGGGTGCAGCAGAAACCACCAGGCTGTTGTAAAGGCAACATGGCGTGGAATTTATTGTGCCTGGGTGCAGGCCGGCAGAGAGTGCAATGGCCCCGAACAAAGAGAAGTGTGTTCCTTTTATAGGAAGGTAGGGCACATTAGGTGGGAAGATTTATTGTTTTAAATATCCCAGAATTTATTTGATGTTTAGTTGAACACATTTTGTATAGAAAGATTGAGATTGTTACTGTTTGCTTTGAGTGCCTCTGGCAAATTTCACAGAGGCACTAACTAAAGGGTGCCAATCTGAAGACATAAGAAATGGAAATTACAAACCCAGTTTTAGGACTGTTTTTAGCTAAGAGATTTGTATCTAGGGAAATCAAGCCACTCCCTTAAAAAATGCTCAATGGAATGGCTGACATTTGGGAGGGCATTTCATGTTCTGGTCTGCTGAAACATTTAAATACTTGGAATAAAAAAAAATACTCAGCTTTGAAGTTTTCAATACTGGAAAACTTTCAAGTCTAGAGTTTATAGCCAGGAAGGACCACTTCACATTCCTCAAATTTGATTGTTTCCCACAAAGTTAATCTGCAGCTTTGTCTTCTATTTCTTCGGCATCATCATCGCCATCCACATCTGTTTTCTGTCTCAAACCTCTCCAGCTGCCTCATGAGCTCAGCCTCGTCTGTATCTGTGACCACTTTGGGACCCATCTGAACACTGAAAAGAGCCCTCTTTTCTTCACTCTTTTCTTTGATAACAGCCATGGCTTGACTGAGAACTGAGACCTTCTGCTCTCTCAGGGTTGCTGTAGTCATCACATACCGAGGAGGAGCTACTAGATTGATCTTGATGGCATGGTCTCTGTTGAACAATTCAAACCTGCTCTCAGGGCTTCTTTCACAGCATTGATGCCTTCATAACCATAACAAGCTACTTCAGTGTCCACTCAACTTTTGACAGCTTGTGGGGTCAATATTAATAATATTAATGAGGACCTCCGTTCATTGTCATTCAAATCTAATCTATCCAAAATTTAGGAATCTGAGACTGCATGCTTAAATGCATCATAGACACCATAACCAGGTCTCTTGTACTTGCATCAAAGACCCAGGAAGTCCTCTGGAGTGGGCTTTCCAGCTGTTCATCCTTGATATATTGTAACACCTCAACAACATGGCAAAGAATGCTATAAACAGTTTTGGATTTTGTGAAATTGTCCTCACATTTGATTACTTCCTCTAGAGAAACTTATTTTTGACAAATCAATGTATCCTTTTTTCTTTGTCCCCGCTAATGACAGCCACACATTCATTCCTGCCTATTCAAATGAGTTTGTTTATAGAACCGATACCTCTCCTGGATAATTCACTAGGAAGAATCATGCCTTTGATGTTGTATTCCAGCAAACTGACATTAGCCCCCATTTCAGTTATGGACCGTACATCTACTATCACTACATCTTCCACCTCAGGAAATTTGTGTTAATAAAATCTATAATTTAGACCTGGCACTCTGAGGTATGTGTGTGAGTCTTGCACTAGGGTCCCCTGCCATGATCTTAAATCGGAGTGATCAGACTTGTTTAACAGGAAGATTTTAATAAATGTCTGTGGTCAAAGTTCTCTGGCAGTCTTGCACTTCAGAGAGCAAAGTCCTTTAAGTGTCCAGTTTAAATTTTAAGGTGTCTCCAAATGTCCCCAGGACCTGCAAAATTTCTTATCCTATCCTATCTCATTCCCAATATCCTGTGCTTTGATACTGAGCTGAGTACCCTGGGGACAGCAAGGCTTGTACTGGTGAGCAGGTTGGGGGCTGAGGAGGTCAAGTCCAGTTGGAGCCTCACAGAGAGCCTCTCTTTAAATTAAAAATGTAAAAAGGGCTAAGGATACAAGTCAATGCGAGGGCCCATGGGTTCAATCCTCAACTGCAAAAACAAGCAACACAAAGGTGTATAACTGTACAATCTTTAATATGGTTAGTTGCTTTTTGTCTTTTCTGGGTGGATATCGAATCCACCTTCCCAAGTGAGGAGGCAACATTCAAAAGATGAAAAGTAACAATTTGGAAGAAGAAAACCCAGGGAAAGAGTTTGTTTCTGGGTGGAGAGGAGAGCACCTGTGCTTTTCACTTCCCACCTGGTCCTGGTTTCTGATGAACTAAGCATGGAGAATGAGACCCAAGTTCACACGTGATACACGAAATAGAAGCTTCTTGCCTGTATGTGTCCCAGTACCTGAGGCCAGAGCACTCGGGAAGCTGGATACTGAGGAGCTGGAGTAGGGAGGAACACTTCATACCCAGCCTCTCAGTGGATTCCATGGATTAGAAAAAACTTTGCTGAGAACCATACTTGCTTTGTCAGGTTGCCCCAGGGCCATCAAGTGAGCATGACACAGTGCCCCTTATCTTTCTACTGCAGTCCTAACAGCTGTCCTTGTTGCTCATTACACTATAGCCCAAGGAGACTGCAGAATTTCCTTGAAAATGTTAGTCCCAGGGTGACCTTAAAAATACTGAACATTGAAGACACAATCCAGGTATCAGGATATAGTTCTATATAGGGCATGTGCTTAGCATTTGCAAGGCCATAAATTCAATCCCAGCAACCTCCTCCTCACAGAAATTAAATCCAAGCCATGTGTAATCATGCACGCCTATAATCCCAGCACTCAGGGAGGCTGAGGCAGGAGGACCACAAATTCGAGCCTCATCTGTGCAGCTTGGCAACTTAGAAAGATGCCATCTCAAAATAAAAATTTTTTAAAAAGGGCAGAAGATGTAATTCAGTGTGAAGACCTGGGTTCAATCCCCAGTACTGCAAAATAAATATTTAAAAGAAGCACTCTTTGGAAGCATAGCCTTGGTTTAATGTCATGTGAGCCACTTCCTTAACCCTGCTAAGATGTTTAATCCTGAATGTACCTGAGCTTCCCCTCTGTACAGGTGTGGACCTTGAGGAGATGTCATATGTAGACCTTCGTCATCTCAGTTTGCTCAGTCATTCATTAGTAGAGTTTTCCTCATGGTCTTGCTGTAAGAGTTAAATAGCAGATTCCTGGGAGGTGTTCTGCACAGCACTTTATGGTGACCAAGGGACAGGATATCTCATTCTTACAGTGCTCAACCAGCCATATAATGTAGCTAGCATATGGAAAGTATCTAAAAGATCCTGCTACTCCCATCACACAGAGAGAAGCCTAAAAACCACAGACAAAACTATCCAACAAGCAGGTCCTTTCCAGGAAGGTCAGGCCATCCTACATGGTCTGGGAACAGCTCTAGCTCTGTCTGTCAGCTCGCTCTTCAGGACTTCCTTCTGCAGTAAGTAGCTGAAAAAGTGCAAACTCTTCAGCCCTGTACCCCTGAGAGAAGAATAAGTTCCTCAGCTTTGAGAGCCTGCATATGCTTCATTTCCAGTATCCAGGCAGCATCATGGTTGGGGTTATTACTTTTCCTTGTACAGCAAATCATGAGTTATTGCTAGCTTTGCTTTGTTTTAGTTTCATAATAGCATACTGTCCTACTGCATGCATACTGGGGAGATTCACATATACTAGGGTTGGAGTAGTGGCAAGTCTGTGAGGGAAAAGTATAAGTAAATGAAACAAACACTTTAAAAATCTACAGAGGGAGGCTGGGGATTTAGCTCAGTGGCTTAAGCACTTGCCTGGTAAATGTGAGGTCATGAGTTTGATCACTGGTACCAAAAAAAAAACTCTAAAGAGGAATCAGTGATTTCCAATAGACGCTCCATTGGAATCCACACCACTGCTTCCGGGCTTCCACAGCCTGTTGGCAGACTGTCCTCTTTGTCATCAAGGGACCCCTGCCTTGGGAGCTCAGACCAAATCTTAGAGAACAGAGCTGTGGGGAAGCAGAGGATGAACTTTCAGTGGGTATAGAATGTTGGAAAGCGACATGTACTGTAGGGCTGTATTTAAAAAAATAGAGGGGCTGGGATGAATTTCAGTGGTAGAGCTCGTAGCTAACATGCCCGAGACCCTGGGTTCCATCCCCAGCACCACAAAAATAAATAAACAAATAATAAAGCAATAAGCATATAAAACAATAAGTATAAAGTAATCAATTGTTTTTTTATGGGAAAAAAATGAAATATTATCTATGCCAGATTGTTTCTGAGGAACTTGCATACACCCAGGAAGCAGCTGTTTGAGTGGGGGTGGGCATCTTCCTGGAGCCCTGCTGTCCATGGGTCTTGGTCCACCCCTGAATCTTCCAGCATAGCACTGGGAGTTGGGGGCTATGCTGCCAATGCCTGCTCTGCAGTTTCATAGTCCTGTGACCTTGAACTGGATTAGCACCTAACAAATAATTTCATCTGCAAGTTAAAGTTATATTGATGATAGCTTTTTAGAGTTTCTTTTCAAATTTAGTATTTACACCAAGTGGAGTGCTGTCTGCCATAAAAAAGGGTAAACGAGACATTTATAGAAAAATGGATGCACCTTAAGACCATAATGTTAAGTGAAATAAATCAGACAAGCTTAAATACCACCTGGTTTCTCTAATATGAGAAGCACCAAATATAAAGAGCAAAATAAAAAATAGATAAGGGGCTGGGGGTTTAGCTCAGCGGCATGAGCTCCTGCCTTGCAAGCAGGCAGTTGTGAGTTCGATCCCCGGTACCGATAAAAAGGAAAAAGACAAAAATAAATAAATAAAAATAAAAAATAGATAACAAGAAGCAGGGAGATAAAGCTTTTTCAAATAGGAAAGGGATCAAGAGATGGAGAACAGGGGAAGAAAGGGAAGAAAAGGTATGAAAAAATTAAGATGTGTTATGTACATGAATTAGCTCCCCACAAAGAATGTGATCATTATATATGAAAACATACACTAATAAAAATAAAAACAAAAACCTGCAGGGCCATGGATGTACCCTAGTGATACAGCACCCGCCTAGCAAGCATAAGGCTCTGAATTCAACCAAAAAACTAGTATATGTTTGTAACATATTCACCTTGGGGAATTGGCACATATACATAGCACATCTGAATTGTTTTTCCTGCCTGTTCCCCTCCCTACCCTCATCTTTCCCCATCCCTAGATCCCTTTCCTATACTGATGACATTCAATAAAATTGAAGATTCTAGCTGGGTGTGATGGTGTGTGAGGCAAGAGGACTGTCACAAGTGAACTACATAGTGAGACCCAGTCTCAAAAAACAAAAATGAACAAAAAAACGTTTAGAGTTCCATAAATATTGGACCCCCATTTCATCTCAAACTCAGCTATAAGAAGTACAAACACGATCTGTATACTATTTTAAATTAACCATTGTACTGAGCTGATTTGTTTACAGAAAACCAGCCCATGACAGAAGCCAGTCCCTTCCCCATAGTCCATGACATTTAAGGAGTAAGCCATGGCGATAAAGTGAGGGCAGGTGAGGGTGGGTACCTGGGAGTAATCTAGCAACACTACCGTGTGAGGGACTCTGTTATCCCCCCTTCCCCACATCCATCTCTGTCTTACAGCACTGAGGGCTTTGGTGAAGTTAGTTTGGACAAGAATTCCAGACAGGAGAAAGCAAATACATATGTCAGGAGGTCAAGAGAGAAGAATAAGCCAGAGGGGGAGGAAGAGATGCCAGACTGATAATTGAAAGATACTGTGGGTGGGGAGAGGGGCAGCATTGTGGTCTGGGGAAAGCCAGACACCCCGACATTTCAGCGAGGCTCAGGGTGACAGCTTATCTTGAAGGAAGTCTGTGGAGCGTTAGGTTTCAAAATACATGGGCCACACAAATGGAACGACAGAAAATGGCACCGTGGAATAAGGCCACTGACAGCTTCCTTCATTTTGTTCCCTGGCAGGATCTTGTCTTCAGGCCTCCTGAGCAGCAGATAGAAGTCAGTTTGCCAGCAAGCATCTGTGTGGGACCACTAGATGGAATTTTTATTATGCAAAAATGGTTCCAGATGAGGAGTTGAAAGATTGCCAGGAATCTATGGAATCTAATTAACTCAGTGCAGTGCATGAAGGTTTCATTTTAGAGTGGAGTTGAGGTGAAGAACTTATTAGAAACGGGATGTATTGATTTCTTTATCTTTGAAAATATTTTAATTTTGTAATACAGATTCCTTTTTCAGGAGGCCGGAAGTCTGTGACTTAGTGGGCTAAGGATAGGTTTTGAGGACAGATTTTCTTGTTAGACACCTAGCTCTACCATGCACTAGAGATTTTTTGAGATTATCACTTTAATCTTTTGGTGCCTCTGTAATCTCCTCTGAAAAATAGATATAATCATCTTCATCCTGTAGGTTGTGAGAATTAAATCAAATTATAAAGCAACTAATCCCTGACCTTAGGTGACACTCAGTTTTTAAATGTCCCTTTTCTTTTCCCTTCTCGCTCTCTGATTCCAATCTTCCAATCTTCCTCTAACCCTACTCCAATGGTTTCTGTGACTGTCCCGTGTGTCGGACTGAGAATAGCCTTTGCTAAACTTATAAATAGTGCAGTTGGCATGAAGGAGGAGAGAGTGGGCTTTGTGGCTATTAGGGAAGGGGCACAGAACAGAGCACCCACCAGGTGCAAGAGCACATAGCAGATACCTTCAGAGGTTCTCTGGGAAGCCGGAGGGGGTGCTGGAGTAGCTCCTGGTAGGGGACTAGTAGGAGCAGATCAAAGAGGTACAAGGGGGCAGATGGCTTGATCCTGGAGGGTCTCTGCGCTTTGGCTTGAAGTGGATTGGGAAGCTATGAGCTACTTTAGAGCTGAGGGTATGCCTTTTAACTTGGTTTTGAAAGAATGGCTCTGGATGCTGTGTTGAGCCTCTTAGGCAAGTGGGGTAAGTAAGATGAGGGGCAGGGAGACAGCAGCAGGGACCCTGAGTAAAGTCCCACCAAGCAGCCTGACCGGGAGACACTGCTAGGTCAGAGCACATAAGCACTGGTGTAGATACTAAGGAGATTCAGGGAGCAAACCCAGAGCCTGGCTCCTACCAGGCAGGTGCTCCACTGCTGAGCCACATCCCCAGCCCTGGGGGCATATTTTGAAGGCGGAGCAATGAGGTTGTGCTGGGGATTCAGTGTGTAATATAAAAGAAGGATCTCAAAATGCTTGGTGTGAGAAGTTAGAATGTTAGGTAAGACAGTGCTATTTGCCATAGGAGCAGACCTGGCGGGCACACATGGCGCTGAATTACAGCCTTGTAAAATCTGAAATAACATTCCTGAGCAGGGAGCTGAACATAGGAGCGTAGAGTCCAGATGAGATGAAGGCTGAAGGACAGTTGGGATGTGGGCCTAGAACATTAGCTCATGATGAGAGAATGTTTTTTCCTCCACAAGAACACACCAATAAAGGGGGAAGCTGATAGTGCTGGATGGCAATCCCTAGAGCTATGCTCTTGAGTAGGTGATGAGACGCCGGCACCAGGTGCACACACGGAGGAGCTGGCACCACTCAAGCTGCTGAAAGCAGATACAGGAGATATGGCCACAGAGCTCCACGTGGCAGTGCCAAAGGAGGAACTGTCTCCCGATTGCTTCTGTTTTTGAGGTGATATAGAAAGCAAAGTCTCAGTAGACCTGACAGTAAGGGGGAGAAATCTCCAAGGAATAGGAGAGGTGGCCTGACAGTTTGCAGACTACTACAAGAAGTGTAGTAGGAGGGAATCTGATGGAAAGTTCACAGAGGCTTGTGTGTGTGTGTGTGTGTGTGTGTGTGTGTGCGTGTGTGTGTGTGTGTGTGGAAGGACCCATCTTTGAGGACACAGCTGGCCATGAAGAGGGGACTCAATGGTCAAGCCTCCAGCGCTGTACTAAGATGTCCTTCCCAGTAGTTTCCCCAGACCGTATCACCCTCCAGAAGCTAGGAGGGTGACCCCGATCAGCAAGCGATCTTTCCTTGATCATGAGCATCCTGCTGGCAGCATTGTTGAGTTACACCATCACTTTTCTGGCTTTATTTTTTTAAAGAGTTGGTGCTTCCTGCTTTAGATTTGGGTGGAATAGTGTAGGATGGACTTTGACTTTTGACAGTTCTGGGTCTGAATTTTGGTTCTGCTGTTTATAACTGTATAACTTTGGACAGTTTACATGACGTGGCTGATCTTCATTTGGTGATTGACTACCTACCTCATTTGTGTTGAGACTTAACAGGATACTGCAGCTCCAGATAGCAGGCACAGCAGGAAGAGATGGCTCTTTCCCTTCCTTCTTTTTCTTCCTTTGCCTTTGTGTTGAGCGTGCTCTCCAGTTTTATTCGCAGCCCCCAGCATTCCCAGGGCCTGGCATCTGCTCAGAGAAGCCTTTTAGAAAATGGTTGAAGTCATTAAGTTGGCTTCCAGATCAATAGAGTCACTCTTCTTGCTTACTTTGTGTTATCCAGATGTCCTCAAGAGCCTCAGGCACTCAGAGTGAGGTGATTGGAAGAGAACTGGCCCACAGGTGCTATCTTAGACTTGGCAGGAGTGGGGCCTGGTTAGAAGAGGTGGTCACTGGGGTGACCTGAAACGTTCCTTCTCTGTCTGCTTCCCTGCCGCTGTGATGTGAGCAGCTTCCTTCTAGCCAGGCCCTTCACCCACACCTTTTCTGTGTTTAAACCTACTGGCCATGGACAGAAACTTCTGAAACATGAGCCAAAATAAACGTCTCCTCCTCTCACTTTTTAGTGACCAAGAGATTTAAAGATAGCACATAGCACTTCTTCTAAGTGTTTCATAAAATGCTTCTAACCTTACCTGTTCAAATACTGTTGTGAGGTGTAGAAAAGAGGCTTCAGCATTTCTAATTTATGGAGGCAAATACAAAAGGCTGAAATTAACATTCTTTGAGCATATAAGAGATGACATTTTTCTAAATGCTTTGCATTTAGTAATTTATTTAATCTTCCCAACAATCCTATGAAGTATTGTTAACTTTACTGCACAGGAAGGGAGACAGACACAGAGAGATCAAATATCTTGCTGAAGGTCATCCAACTTCTAAGCTTGGGGCCCAGCTTGAAGCTTGCAGGCTGGTGGGGAAGCTTAGCTACCAAATGGCCTTAGAGGAAAAGTAATCGAAGCCCTTTTGGGAGTGGAGAGGGAGGAACTCCCATTGCAAGTTACTGCTCAGGTATCTTTCAGGCCTCTGGAATCAGTCTCGTGCAGCTTCTGTGGTTCACAGTGATGATGAGGATACTATTGCTGTGTTTGACAGGAGAGGGCCTTCCATACCTCCATGTGAGTTTGATTACCTTGATTCCTTCTAGCTCAGCCACTATGAGAGATTCTTTTGCAGAGACGAAGAAGTCAGTCCTTCTGAGATCACAGCATGGATAGCCACCCTTCTCATACTGTATTTCAGTCCTGTTTGTTGCAAGCCAAGTTCCAATATTGATGTTAAAACCAAAAGTACAAACCCATAAAATTTCTCAATATCATAAATAAAAATGTGGGGGAAACTCTGGAAAACAAAAAGTTTGTGAGGATAAAATCAGCCTCAGAATGATTGTCTGGCTCAGGAGGACTTTTCCTTAGGAAGCAAAAGAATATCTGGCCTAAGATTGATAGGCACCTATGAATTTAGAACTATCCAGTTTTTCACACTGTATGTTGCCTTTCCCCTAAGTGCTAGAGATTTTATAGCAAAGGCATTTTTGTGGGAAGGATATGAGCACACTTTCAAAATAACAGATAGTTATCATTTTTCTTCTTGCTGCTACTGATTTTGGTTTTTAACCTCTTGAATTTCTCTCAAACTAAGAATAGGAGAAACAAAATTCTGATTATTTTAATACATCTTTAACTTTGATATAAATATGGTCTTTTCTTTTTTCTTTTTTCTTTTTGGAACTGGGAATCAAACCCAGGATCTTGTGCTTGTCAAGCAAGTGCCATGCCCCTGAGCTATACCCCCAGCCCAATATAAATATGATAAAGGGTTGGAAATTGCTAGCCAAAATGTAGGATGTTTACATGTATACCTGTGTTAGTTTAACTGTTATTCTATGAATCCTGTTCCTCATTGGTAATACCATGCATATAACAACAGATACCATATATGTATATATATAAAAATTGCATACACAAAGTATATTATATATCCTTGAATAAATACAGCAGAATTTCAATCTAAGTATTGAAAACATGACAGTGTAAATAAACCAGGTCAGTTCTGAGGGCCTTTCATAGGAAAATAGAATAAACAGACTAAGATGCTGAAATCATTTGAGAAGTGGCATAAATATACATAAATACCTTTAAATGTAAGGAAAATGCCTGCCTCAGTCTTTGATCTGTCTGGAGAAGAAAGGGGCCTGAGATGGCTTAAACTGCGGTTTATTTCTTGATCATTCCATACGTCCATGGTGGAGCAGCCTATTTTATTACTTAGACCCCAGCTGACAGAGTGATCAGCATCTCAAACATCGCCAGTCACTGTGTCACGAGAGAAGGAAACCTGGAGAGGCAGAGGTGACACAGGCTTTCTGCTGCTCAAAACACATTGCCCAAAGATGGTTTCATCTTCAGCCAGCTGCAAGGGTTCTAGCCTAAGATTCGGCAAAGGAGAACATTTCTTTTGCAGCCAAGGTAGAAACTCAGGAATACTAAGTAGCAATAATAGCACTGTGTATGGTAGGCACTTAACACGTGACACTGCTCAAGAAAGTACAAAGCAATTTAGAAAGGCTGGTCTCCAACCTTGGGCGTTTTGACATCCACCAGGGGTTTATGCCTCCAGTAGTGGTTTCTGTAGATCATTCCCAGTGTTCTACACCTGACTTTCTATTTTCATATTATGTCCCAGGACATTGCTATCAAAGCATGTTTCCTTTTTGCTTTTGCCTCTAAGAAGTTTAGTGCTCAGTTTGCCCTTTTCTATATGCTAGGTAGCCTTTATTGTTTGCAAATAATTGGAACCAAATGAAGTCTGCCTAAGGAAATTTACTTTAAAATGGGGACCAAAATATGATTTAAAATTATACAAAGTTATAAATCAAAACAAATGACTATGAAAATATTTTATGTTACTTTAAAAAAGTTAAATTACTGCTCTGGGAATGTAGTTCATTTGGAGAGTGATTGCCTAGCATATCCGAGATTCCTCAGCACTGTAAAAATAAGTAAGTTAATTAATTAAGTAAGATTTTTAAGTTGCAATTATACCCATGTGTTTGTCTTTTGAATGAAGAATGAATCAGGTTGACTGCTTTGGTCCTATTTTCTTTATAAAAGTCAAAAATAGATCCATATTTAGTTCTTTATATTTTGCCTATTCAAAAGATGTTCAAGTTAACTATGCCATTGATTTACATTTTATTTGCTTCATAGATTTGTTGTTCACCACCCAATATCCATACAGCTGGCAGGAGAGAGGAGCCAGTGCCAACTGTTGTAAGGGCTGTGTGAGTGGCCTGCATTCCCAGCTGACTTCTTCATTCCTGAATATTTTGAGTTAAGAAGACTGCCTGCCTAAGAAACTGTAACTGTGGAAACCTAGATAATGAATATCCAGACAGATAAAGAAAATCCCGCACATGGAACGTATTTCTTGCAGTAAATCTTTTCTTTGAATTTTATTACTGTTTTCCTTTTGTGTAGACTCCCTTCATGCTTTCCTTTATTCTTTTGAATTTCTAAGGAGTCGCCTCAGATCTTGTGTAAGATGAGGCAGGGGATAATAAATGAATGGAAATAAGTACTGACTACTCAACTTTTTAATTACCTTCAAGCTTTTTTCTTCAGCACTTTAGGGAAGATGAATCTGGGAACTTTTTTCAAGACAGTGAGGGAAGTTGCTTCAGTGAAGCTTGACGGTTATCCTCCCTTTCTGGTCAGTTCCTTTTGCCCAGGGAGCAGTAAATTAAGAACTTCCGGTGTGTCTTGGTTTTTCCTAGGCTGCAGCTCATTTGGGTGTTCCACAGGGTGTCACCGGGTGACTGCCTACCCTGGATCTCCCTCTGAAACAAAAACTTCCTTCTGAAGGAAAACCTGTCTCCCGTTTCATTTATAAATCAAGTTAACTCTCGTTCTTTGACTTTAGAAAATAACCTTGCTCCCCCTCCCAATATGCTTCTTCCCTTGGCTCTGCTGTTGCCAGCAGCAGTGTTCTTGTGGAAACCATACAATTCGTGGAGCACGCTTCTGTGGAGGCCTCGGTATGTGGGGAAGCTTTCTGTGTCTGTGTTCAGGTGATCCTCACACCACCTTTGTGTGGTATTTTACTGATCCCATGGTTGGGGAAGGAGATAGGTGTTTGGATCATCTCTCAAGATGATCCAGTATGAGAAGGAGGATTCACACCATGTTGATCTGACTCAGAGGTCTGTGGCTTTATACACCATGCTGTCTCCTTCTTTGTTCTTTTGCCTGCCAGCTGTACTGTAAAACTTGGGAAAACATAATGCATTTCCTAGCTAAACAATAACAAAAGAAAGTGTGCCTCTGATTTTTAATACTAAATGGTATGTATTCCAGTTTAAATGAAACTGTGGAGTTTTCCCTGTTGGTCATCTTAATTGCAAGGGACATTCATTTATGTGGGTCAGGCACTGTCTCATCAAAAGGCAAAACAGACACTAATATCCAGTTTTGATAGATGAGTGGGTCCTGTAGATAAAAGGGACAGTCCGGATTACAGGTTTCCTGTCCCAGTTGACTATTCTTTCTTCTCTGTAACACATGCCATTTAATGGCTCAGAAAATGAATCTTCAGCTGTGGAAACCTAGGACTTAGATGGTGGTAGGGGCAGAGAGGTAATGGAAAGACCCCAACTGTATCCTGTATCGCACAGCACAACTCACAGAAACGTTTCTGTGTTTTATTTTAAGGTCCAACATTGTTATAGGTTACTCCAAAATGCTGATAAAGTTAGTAGAACTTGAGAACTGGTTATGGACCCTGGGAGGAACTTTAGTGTATGTTATTGTTCCTATTTTATGTACAATTCAAAACCAAGAATGCCCTGCAGCTAGTGAGTAATGAAGAGAAAGCAAGAGCCAGGGATTGAGTGGGTGCAACACCTGCTCAGCAAGCATGAGGTCCTGAGTTTGAGTCCCAGTACAAAAAAGAAAGAAAAAAAAAAGAAAGAAAGAAAGCAACACTTAAACAAGCAAGCAACAGTCAAATAATTTAGTTTAAGATGCTATTTATTTTGGTGCCAAGGATCAAACTTACAACCTTGTGCTTGTGAGGCAAGCACTTACACCACTGAGCTAAATTCCTGGCCCCAAGACTATTTTTTCATTTATTTTTGTGTGGTATTGAGATTGAACCCAGGGCCCTGTGCATACTAGACAAGTACTCTGCCACTGAGCTACATCTCAGCTCTTGAGAAAGAATCTTAACTATTTGTCTACTTATGTTTTTATATTTGTATATCTTGTACATTGCTTTAATGCAATTATTGCATATATCAGAGAGCAAATTTCTCCTTAAATCAGCAAGTGCACAAAACAGCAAACTTATTGCACATTGCTGTGCATTAACTGTGAGTTACCAAATACCTACCTGCTCTGCTCCTACTGTGTCACCATGCTGCAGCCCAACAGGAAGCAAAATTAATCAGTCCAGAGTGTAGACCTATTCTTCCCCCGAAAGTCGCTTGTGGCTGACCTGGACAGGATGGGCATGACTTGAGTTAAACTCCGGACAGAGCCAATCCTAAGTGGAAAGCCTTTGGTGCTTACTGCTGAGATCAGAACCATCTGGGGAGTCCATGGGCCCAGACAGGTAGAGCCCAGAACTGAGGGTCCCTGCAGCAGAAAGATCAGGATGAAGAGATGTGGAGTGTCAGGTTCCTCAGCATGGGAAGGAACAGGCAAACAGGTGAAGAACTCTCAGTCGGGGACAAGGATCTGGGGGTTCTTTGCATGCAGCAGGCTGGAAAGTGTGGGCTTTGAAGTAGAGCCAGGAATTGTGCTCTCAGTTCTCCTGTTCATCCAGCAGTGTGTCCCTGAGCAGCCATTTTACTCCCGAACTTTAGTAATCTCAGCTATACAGGAGTGGTTATAATCCCTCAGAGCCTTTGTGACAGAGATGACGCAATACACGAGGTGCTGGTTGCTGTGATGACAAGGCTTCCTTCATTCCCGCAGTTACTACTGAGCATCTATCATTGTGGCCCTTGCTTTCCTGGACACTGAGGACCCAGCAGTGAGGGGAGAGGCACAAGTCCCTGCCCTCATGGGGCTGACCATCCTGGGGAGACAGACACTAGGCAAAATGTATAAGTGAAAAACTGTCCCCCCTCCTTCCTTGGAGTACTTTATTTCCATTTTCCCTAAAAGGATCACGTAACCTGGGAAGAAATTTCAACACCAAGATGTGTTTTATTAGATTTCCTTTCCTGGGTGATTTCCAGGCAGGAAATCCCATGACAGATCACACTGCAGATTTTCCATGTTGACACTGTGGATGGGTGTTTAATCAATAAAAATGGGGTTTCTTCTTGCCTGTCTTTCTACTCATCCAGACTGTCAGAGCCAGGGTTCTAAGCGAGGTGTTCTCTTTGGAGCTGCCGGGTTTGGGGAGCTATGGGCCCAAGGAGGCATGTTCCCTGCAGGTGCTGTAGGCAGCCTGGCTCACCAGGGCCTGCAAAGTTGCACACAGCTCAGGGCTCCTGTGGTCCTAGGGTCGAACTTGTCTCTGAGCTCAGGTGAAGCCACTGTGGGAGGTGCTTGCACAGCCAAGCAACAGGGGCACTATCCTGGGAACTTCGGCCGAGGCCAGAGCCTCAATGACTTTGGGAACCTGGATGTTCAGGCCCAGGCTGGGTGGTGGTGGTGGTGGTGGTGGTGAGGACAGAATGTCTGTCCTGCTGAGTGTTACACGCATGAATGGGGGCGGGTGGGGGATTGGGGAGGCCAAAGTAAGAGCTGAAGGAAAAATAAAAATAGGACGGAAGATAAGTAGTATTAGTGGAGATTGGCATTTTAGAGAGGTGGGTTGGGGTAGGCCATGGTTTTAACATGCAGCAATGTGGGGTGGGGAGAGAGGATAGCTTAGGAAAGGTATCTCCCAGCCTTTCTATATTTGAATTTGTATAAAGACCTGGAGGGGGTAAAGCACTCTGAGCTGTGGGACCCATACAAGGACCCAGGCCTGAGAGTATCTGGCTCATGCCTGGAAAGACACACATCACTTCCCCCTGGAGGGCAGTGAGGAGCCTCCAGGCAGAGGAGTGTAAGGTGGGGAGATTAGGAGGCCACATCCACCAGATCCCACCACAACCAGGGAGTGCCTGCCCCAAGCATGGGCAGCAGGGTCAGGAAAGGACAGTGGCCTGACCTAATCATGCTGGGTGACCACTAATGATGTGCTGAGGACAAGGTGATGCTGTAACTGAAGGCAGGCTGGGAAGACATGAGGGGCAGGGCTGGAGGCAGAGGCGCAGTATTGAACCAGTGCCCCCGGGGGCAGCATCATTCTTCCTCTTTCTATGGGTGTAGAAGGGTGAAAGGGCAAGAGATGGGCCTGGCATTCAGCTCCTCAAGCACCACATCCAGCTGCCGCCGTGGGCACACACCACTTTCTGCCACCTCCGTATCAATGGACTCTTCTTACGGTGTGTATACCTCCCACGACTATTTCTTTAGATTCAGTTTCTCCAGTGGTTGTCCAATCAATGTTTATTGATACCTCTGTTGGGCAGGCATGATGGCAGGTGCTAAATAGGGCACAGTGGGGCTGGGGATTTAGCTCAGTGGCACAAGTGCCTGCCTGGAAGCATGAGGTTGTGAGTTCGATCCCCAGTACAAACAAAACAAAATCAAACACTAAATATTACTACAGTGTAAAATACCAACTCTTCACATGTTAGAAAAAAGACAATTGGCTATCAAGACAAAACCAATTTGTTCCTATGGGTGTGGGCCAACATAGGATTTGAGGGGAAAAGCATGCTTATGTTGCAGGCTCCAATGTGTACATACTCCTCCTTAGTTAGCCTAGGGATCTTTTAACCGGTGACAGTCACATTCTTGGAATAAGTAAATTCTATGCAGGTGAAATTGAACAAACAGTGCCAGTGACCTCTCAAGTATTGGTCCAAGGTCCAAAGGTTTAAACTAATATGCTTCATTTTTCACTGAATCCTGTTGACAGGCAGTATCAGCAGGGCACGGGGTTAGAAGGAGTATAATACTCTTCGATGAATAGTTCAAGAAGATTATTGTGAAATATTTTGTAAATATACTTTTTAAAGCAAAGTCATAACAATAGATAAACCATGTGAATAACCAACATAAACTTAGGATTTTGTTATGGTGTTAGCTTCAGTATAGCATCTTGATTCACAAACTCAATTCTCTCCCCGATTCTTGTTGCAAACCAAACTGGAGGCGGATGCGGTCCAAATCAGATTTCCCCATAATGTCTATATTGAACATAACCACTGAATCTGATTCATTTCTTTTTTTTAAATTTTTTTTGTCTTTTTCATTTTTATTGGTACCAGGGATTGAATTCACGACCGCCTGCTTGCAAGGCAGGTGCTTATGCCGTTGAGCTAAATCCCCAGCCCCCTGATTCATTTCTTGTTCTGGATGAATCTGAGCACCAAGGGACTTCCCAGAGCTACTCCTGTTCACTAGAAAGTGCCTGACCTTCCAGGGAGAGTTATAGATATGGATCAATAGATGTGCCCTTTCAAGTAGAAAGAATCCAGCTTGTTTTTTAATCATTGTAGCTTCTCCAGTGTGTGTTTTTTTAAAATAAAAAGATGTGAAATATACTAAAAATAATTAGAATGTAAACTTCCAGGAAAGAAGAGGATACTGTCTGTTCCCTTCATGATTCTTCCCCAGGCCTAGAACAATGAGTAACAATGGGATGCTCAAAGAATAACTGTGGAATAAATGAAAGAATGAGTATTTCCCAAAGTTCCTAGGCTCAAGAGTTTAAAATCTAAAAGAAAAGACAAAAGATGATCAGATGTGCCAGGGGCAAATTCTGTGAGGGAAGGTTGGCTCAAGATAACTAGAAACTAGAGGGGAGAGAAAGGGAGGGAAAGAGAGATGGATTCTGTCTGGGCTGATAAGGAGAACTTTCATAACAGAGAAAAGGAAAGAGGAGGAAAAAGAGGAGGAGCAGCAATATATAGATATATATATAGATAGAAGAATGAGAGGGAGAGAGAAAAAATGGAGCTTATGCAAAAGATGAGTGTTGGAGAAAAGGTCTAAAAATCATCTCTTGATGATAATTGAAACCCTGAGACAGCATTGACCACTGAGAAATAGTATGGAGAGATTTGAGCATTAAAATATATAGGAGAAGCTGGGCATGGTGGTACACATCTGTAATCCCAGCACTCTAGGAGGCTGAGGGAGAAGGACTAAAGTTTGTGCCCGCCTGAAATTTTAGCAACTTAGGAACTTAGCAAAACCTTGGCTTTCAAAAATAAGGGCTAGGAACGTTGCTCAGTATGGAAGCCCCTGGGTCCAAACCTCAGCACCAAAAAAAAAAAAAAGATAGGGAGAATGGGGACTGGAGCTCAGTGGAATAGTATTTGCCTACCATGTGGGAGGCTCTGGGTTCAATTCCCAGTGCACACACATACACAACAACAGCAACCCCTCCCCCAAAATCCTGTAGGAAATGCCCAACCAATGTTTGATAAATAAATGGCATTTGGGGCTGGGAATGTAGCGCAGCAGTAGCACACTTGCTAAGTATGTGTGAATCACTAGGTTGCAGTATCAAAACGAAAAACCTATTTCAAAACCTCATTCCACTTGTCAATTTCATAATCGGTTGTATTAACTGACTTTTTAAAAAGTGAGTATTTGATTCTATTTCGTTTTTGAAAGGGAGTCTTGCCATGCTGCCCAGGCTGGCCCTAGACTCCTGGGCTCAAATGATGTCCTGCCTCAGCCTCTAGAGTGTGTCACCAAGCCAAGATCAATGCACGCATTTGTATTGGTCCAGTTTTAGTATATGTGCTGCTAAAGCAAGCATAAGATACACATTTGAACCCTGAAAGTTTAGTGCAAAGTGAAGACTTTGTGAGAAAATTGGTAGATGCAAAAGGTTATAGAATCTGTTTATAAGAACCTTAAATAACAGTGACATTACAGCACTCTTCCTTATAATGTTTGCTTTCATAGTAAACCAGTTGTGAGAAAGACATAATATCAACAACACAGCGAACTTTCTTGGCTTCCTTTGTCTTGTGACTGTGGATCATTTCCCAGGTCTCATTTTACTGAACTTGCTGACAATTCTGTACAGGGATGCTGTCCCTCAAGCAGCACCTCGAGTAGAGCCTGTCTGTTGTGTCTGGTGCTGTACCCACTTTTCCTTCCACTCTTGCTCTGGAAATGCTGTTGGATCCTAAGGTGAGGCCCCATATGTGAAGCTCCGTGGGGAGTGCTGGTGGGAGTCAAGGGGCCGGTTGTTTCTGCGGTTCAGTTTTCCGAGCTCACCCTGCAGGGCAGGGAGAGTAAGTGCGCAGGCCAGAGAGACCCAGACCAAAGAGCTTTGTGGGAATCTGCCATGGCAGAAGGTTACGGTACTAGAAAAACAGTAACTTACTCAGATGGCATGTTACGTTCTGTGTACTACTCTTCTTTTTCCCCGGGAATGGGGATAGGATCCAGGGGTGCCGTACCATTGAGCTACATCCTTAGCCCTCCACTTCCACCTCTTTTAAATTTTGATAGAGTATCACTAAACCCTAACCAACTTGTCTTCCCCTGCCTGGGCCTCCAGAATTCCTGGGATTACAGATATACACCACTGCATCGGTTTATGCATTATTTGATTCTTTGAAAGTGAGGGAAAGAGGGCTTACTTTTTGTTTATATGTTTACTTAGACATGCAGTGCTTGGGATCGAACTCAGGGTTTCAGGCATGCAAGGCAAGTACTATACCACTGAGTAACACTCTCGGCCTGGGGATTGCTTCTTAAAGGATAGACTGCAGGGGCAAGAGAATGGAGTGGGTATTGAAGAGATGCCTAGAAATCTTTGGAGGAGATGAAATTTGAACCTGACCTCCAAGTAAGGGTTGGGAAAAAAGGAAGAGTAAGAAAGTCTCCCCCAGGATGGGTACATCCACTGGGTTACATTTACACTGTAAATATCATGCAGCAAGTAACTGAGAGGTATGTCTAGGTGACTTTAGCAATGGCACTGTCTTCATGATTTGTAATTTATGAAAATAATAACTGTCACTTTGGAGGTTTTACAAGAAGCCAGGAACTGCTTGTCCCACTTCTTTCGGCCTCTTTGCCTGCTGCTGGGGCAGCTCTGCAGAGCGGAGGACTCCTCGATCCATCTTAATGGGGAAAGAGGCTGGGGCACCAGGAAAGTAAATAGCGCCCCGACTTCGTGTGTCTGTGTGACTTCTCCAACTCTTAACCACCTGACTTTGATGCTTCTCTGTCTAGTGCCAAAAGAGATTTTTGAGGATGTGTGTAAAGTGAGCCGCCATTTTTGTAAAAAGGAACAAAGAAAATTCATTAATGAGCTGCAAATAGTTGTTACTTTGAGAGAATAGAGTGGATGAAGCAGTTCCTTTTTGCCCTTATAAATTTTGGGTATTATCCCCATCCTTTGTAATAAATTAATATATATACAATAATTTAATAAATTAATAAAAGTATTAATTTTATCTTAAATTACTTCAGTTGCTAAAAGTGAAGCAACAACCAAATTTACAAATTTAGACTAGTATATTCTAAAATATATGTCATTGTTTGATCTGTTTTCATATATTTTAATATCTGTTGAAGATTTTTGAACATGTGGCAGCTCTGGAAAATAATTATGGAGAAAAGAATATCCACGTTGTGATCAAACAATACAGTGAATCTTTAAATTTTTTTAAAAAAAAGCTTATTACAGTAAAAGGCACATTTCCAGTAATTCCCTTCAAAATGTCCCTCCTTACTTCCGGTACACTTCCCTATTATTGTTGCTGCTCTTTGAAGCACTTCTGGAAGTCCTTCTTTTTTCAGTGTTTTTACTTGCAATGTTATGGCTGCCTTGACGTCCTGAATCCATTCAAAACATTTATCTTTCATGGTCATTTTGACTTTGGGGAAGGGCCAGAATTTACATCATGCCAAAGCCAGTGAATGCGGTGGATGAGAACACAATGTAATTTTTTACTAGCCTGACTTTCTGTTGGTTGACATTTGGCAGCAGCATTCACTGTATTTTTAACCATAACTTTTAAAAAATGTTTTATTTTTATTGGCATATATTCTTAGTACGTAATGATTATCTTCATCATGGGGAGCTGGTACATGTACATAACATGTCTTAATTCTTCTTATGTTTAATCACACTTTATAAAGACACTCATGAAAGGAGACATCAAGAACTGCTTCAGAAAGTGGCAGGGGGGTTAGGATAAGTTTTTGAAGCAAAGGGGATTATTTTGAGGAAGATTAATAGTGTATTTTACTGTAATAAATATTCTTTTAAAAATACAGACATTTACTGTATATTTTGATCACCCCCTGTAGGTCAGGTTTTGTTTACTCTTTTTTGTTGTTGTTGTTCTTATTTGATCCATTTTTTTCCCTTTCATCATTGTTGACATTGCACAGGGAGCCTTGAGGATCTGGCTGCTGATACAGCAGTGTTTTCTTCTGTTTCTAAAGCACGTGGTTAGTTACTATGCCACTTCACTCACCTGTTATATTTCTTGTTCACTCCCCTTCCTCCATCTGTTACTGTAGCCTCAGGAGGAAGAACAAAGGCGTTTCTTCTGTTTTGTCCATTGTTAAAGCCCAAGCAGCCACACAGTTTTTAGACTACTGTAAATGTTTATTATCTTTGCTGAATGAATTATAATTTTAAAATAGACTTCTAAAAAATTGTAGTTTTCTTCTTTACATCTTTTGTTTTTCATTAATGCATATTAGTAATACAACTTAATTTGGCAAATTTGTATATGCATATACCTTACTCTCTTAGTTACTTTCTCATTGCTGGTATTAAAATACCTGACAACTACAAGTTAAAGGTGAAAAGGTTTATTTTAGCTCATAGTCTGTAGAGGTTTCAGCCTATAGTTGGCTGGTTTCAAGGAAGGGCAGCAGGGCAGAGGAGAAACTGCGGCATGGCAGGCAAGAAGCAGCTACCAGTGAGCCTTCCTTTCCCTTTTTATCTCGTTCAGGCTACAAGCCTATTAGTTGGTGCCATCCACACCTAGAGTAAGCCTCCACATTATCTACAATCAGAACATGCTAGATCAATCAACAGACTAATCTAGTTATCACATATATAATCCAGTACCACATACCCTGATCCAGCCATCTCTAAAAAGCCTCACTTATGAGCGCGTGAGACGTTGGGGGTGTATACCTAGATATAAGCCTTGTCACATACTTTGATCATTTTAAAGAGCAGTGTTAGGCTCATAGTAAAATTAAGCAGAAGGCACAGAGATTTATATACTATATGACTCTTTCCCCACCCCTGCACAGCCTCCCTCACCATCAACATCCCTCATCATCAACATCCCTCACAGAGTGGTACATTTGCTGTGAAGGCTACATGGATAGGTCATTATCCAAAGTCAGTAGTTTACATTAGGGTTCACTGGTGCTATACAACCTGTAGATTCTGACAGATGAACAAATGATAATGTGCTCAATGCACATACCATATAGAATCATATAGAATAAATTTATTTACTTAAAAATTCTCTATGCTCTAGCTATTCATCTAGTCCTCTTCCTTAGATCTCATAACCACAGATCTTTTGTTTTCATAGTTTTGCCTCACACAGAATGTCATGGGTGCTTCTTTTATTTAGGAAAAGGCATCTAATGTTTTTCCAGGTCTTTTCATGGCTTGTTAGCATATTTCTTTTTAGTGCTGAATAGTAGCCCACATCTGCATCATTTTATTTCTCCAGTGCATTATATTTTTAGATCAAAGGGTGAGATAAAACCAGTTAGTTTCTAAATTAATAACAGAGTTGCTTCAAATAGACTTTGGGAGCTGGAGAATAAAGGGTGGGGAAGTGGCCCCTGGATGGAAGCTGCATCCATTTGCCCATTCAGTAGTGTTCCTGGCTGCCTGTTTTGGGAAGCTGGGTGCTAGTAACTAACTGGCAGCTGTGGGAGACAGGAACCTGACCCTATCTTCTCCACCCTTACCCTCTGGGTGGGTGCACAGGTGTAACCACAGCCCATCAGAGGTCTCTGCAGGAGTCCAGTCAGGGCTCAGGACAGCCAGATGATCCCCCTTGGGACAGAAGCTCACTTGTGGCTGTCTCTATGCAGATTGAAGAAGGGGGCAAAGCTGACTTGGTGAGCTCCAAACTGCAAGCTGGGGACGAGGTTGTGCACATCAACGAGGTGGCGCTGAGCAGCTCGCGGAGAGAGGCTGTCTCCTTGGTGAAAGGATCCTACAAGACGCTCAGGCTGGTGGTGCGCAGGTAGGTGCCTCACCTCCATCCTGCTGTTCCTGTCATCTCAGTCTCCCTGAACTGTCTGACCTGTAGGAAAGAGTGCAGGGTTGGTAACTTAGTTCAGACACATATGTGTGTGTGTGGGTGGGTGGGGGGGTCGTGTGTCTTTTTTTCTTTCTCATTCTTTTTGCTCACTTGTTGCATGTGAGGAGAAAATGGGGTGGAGACATAGCAGACACTGTGTGCCTGTCTTTGGAAACTCTCCATTTCCTAGTAAGCTTTGGCTTGTCACAGGGTGGGCTCCTATTACCTCCCAACATCTGGGTGATGGAAAATGACACTCATCCCAGATGCCATCAGCTCTAAGATGCTGCATGTCCTGGGACTGGAGATGTGATTGGTGTAGTAGAGATTTAGATGCTATTCCGTTAGCCACAGCTATGCTACAGATTCATCAGAACAGGTGATTCCACTTTTGGGTTGTCTTATGGTTTCAGGAATAGAGACTCTTCTGTTGGAAAAGGCTTGCTTGTGATGAGTTTTAATGTCTTAATGTAACAAGCCTTGCATTCCTACAAACCATCTCTTGTTGGAAAGGGTTTTGTATGGAAAAAATGAAGGGAATTAACATTTTTTACGTTTTTAATATTACAAAGGAAGCACTGTCTAAAGACTTTCACATATGTTAGCTCATGTGATCTACACGAGAACCCCTGGCGATAGCCTTCACTAGCTCCACTGTCCCTGAAGGTTAAGTAAGTTGTTGCAGTGAGCAGAGTTGCTAAGTGGAAAAGCAGAACAATCCAGCTTGCCTGGTCCTGCTCCATTGTGTCACTGACTGTCATTGCTTTGACCTACTAAGCCCCAGGCCCACACATTTTGGCTATTTCTGCATTGATCGGGTTTTATGTGCCTTATATGGCAGCTAAGGTTATGGCATTTGAGGATGTTCTGGTTGGCTAGAACTTTATAAGTCATAGATTGCGCCCTAATTTTCAGACTATGGAAAGCAAAGGATCACCTTCATGCCACAGATGGCTGCTTGTGGCACCGTTCACTGCTGTCTTCATTACAAGCCCTGACTCAGGCAATAGTAGCCCCTCCCAGCCACAAAAGTCAAAGCTGAGGGTGTGATCTGCTGTGTCCCAGGCACTGGTGATTCTCTTAGAGTTTCAACATGTCTGGTCCTGCTTCTCCAGCTGCCAGTGGTATAGTGGCTCCATGCAAAATTGCCCAAGTCAGATCAGCCGTGGGTCTGCAGTTCAGGGCTATTGTCTCCCAGCTGTTGGCCTTGGAATAATTCCTTAACCTCACTGAAGATTCAGTTTCCTCATCTTTAAGTGAGGGTTAAAACACATTATGCCAGGATAAAGAAACAACCTAAATATGCATCAAATAAGGCATGGGTAAAGAAAATGCATATAGTATATATGTATATATAATATATAGTACTATGTATTGTAGGATTATATATAACACATAGTTTTTATGTACACGTATACCATTATCTACCATGCATATATTGTGTATACTATTATGTGCAATATTTGGCATATAATATATTGAATACATATATTATATGCTATACTATATGTATATACATTACATAATATACTCATATACCAGAATATTGTTCAGTCATGAAAAGGAAGGAGATTACATCATTTGACAACATGGATGAAATGGAAGGATATTATGTTGAGTGAAATAATCCAGGCACAGAAAGACAAAATCTTCTGATCTCACTCATATTTGAGAGTGGAACACATGGTTGCCAAGAAATAGGCATAGGAGAAATGAAGACAGGCTAAAGTCAAAGGATATAAACTTTCAGTCATAAGTTCTGGGAGTCAAATGCACAGCCTAGGTAATAGAATTAATAATACTGTATTGTATACTTGGAACCTTCTTTTTTTTGTCTTTTTCCTTTTCATTGGTACCAGGGATCTAACTCACGACTGCCTGCTTGCAAGGCAGGCGCTTATGCCGCTGAGCTAAATCCCCAGCCTCTGGAACCTTCTTTGAGAGTGCATTTTAAGTGGCTACTGTACTCATACCCGCAAGTGTAACTGTTGTGGATTAATTTGATTATGGTAACTATAACATAATGTATACATATATCAAATCATAACATTATCCATTTTGAACATACACAGTTTGAGAGGAGGAGTTGCAAGCATCAAGCCCAAGGCCTGGGATATGCTAAGCACGCCATCTACCTCTGGACTGGGACACAGTCCCACTGGCTATGGACAGTGGTTATTTGTCACTTATACCTCAGTAAGGGGTGAGGGAAAGTACAACCTCCTCACAAGATGATTGGACAGGTTAAATGGAATATTCTGCACCAGGCACCCCCTCTTGTGCCCTGCAGTCTTTGGCCACATATGACCCTGCACAGCTAATAATGTGGCCTCACAAGATGGTACACTTTTAACATTACAATGTTACTTTCAGCAAAGGATTCATTACTCAATTCCATAGTGCTCATGTACAGACTGTGCAGGTGACAACGGAATGCCTTATTGGGACCAGATAGGTACAGGACAAACTCTGCCTTCTTTGCTCACCATGTGCAGGCTGTGGATTGAAACCCTATGGACATTTCATGAACATGTTTGGCTTGGTGAGCAAATGTAAAAAAAATTACAGATGATAGTATTTCAATGCATCTATGTGTGAGTGTCCCTGTAAAGACAGGATGATTACTGTTAAGCAGATGTGATCATCAAACTTGGGCTTGTTGTATGACTGTAAAATAATAAGTTAAAATATATTTTAAAAGGAAGTTTTGTTCCCTATATACATTAATTCTATTATATATTTTATATGTGGCCCAAGACAATTCTTCATTCAGTACAAGCCAAAAGGTTGGGACACCAGTGCTCTCCATAGTAACAAAAGATCTTCTGCTATTATTTATGTTGTTGGCCAGCTGTGCTCACAGGCTTATTCCTCTAGGTCAAGATTTGAGTAAAACACGTGCTCATTTCAAAAATGGGACTGACTTTTCAAACAAATGAGTAGAAAGTTTCAGAACTCTTAGGCCCATTCCTTTTGTATGGAAAAGGGCCGAAGATTTGAATTCAGCTTGGTATTGGAATGCAGACCAATTTGAGAGTACTGGCATTTATCTATTGAAGGCAGCTGGTGGACTGCACATTCCTAATGTGTCTTTGATGGCCCATTATGGCTGGTGGATTAACTTTGGAAAGGTTTCTGTTCCCTGCCCTGAAGTGTAGTCATACTGCTTTCCAGATGTGCTGTGTAGTTGGTGAATGTATGAGATTTGAATTATTACTAGCAGGCCTTTTGGAGAGATGGTCCTAAAGTTGAAATCTGGTTCTGTTGTTGGCAAATTATGTGAACTTAGATCTCTCTCAAGCTCAATTTCCTCGTTCGTTAAAATAGAAATAATAATTCCTGTTTCAAAAGGGCATTATAAGGATTTTAATGAATAAAGCATAAATGTGTAGTAGATGTGCAGTATTTCTGATAGAGTTATTTCCAAAAGATGAAAAATATTAACAAAAGATGAGAAATATAAAATAAAAAGTGGCCTTTATTCTGAGAACACGGAGAGAGATGACCGGCACCCCCACCGCTGGCGTCCGGCAATCTCTCCGGCGGACACGTGGCGTGGGGGCCTGTAAATAGCCTCGGTTTGGGGTGGAACCTAAGGCGGGCATTAGGGATACACAGGTAGCCCATTGGTCCTAGGTTTGGCGCCATATGTAAATTCCCAGGGGCGGGAAGATGGCGTCACAGGTAACTTCCTAGGGGCAGGGCAAGATGGGGCTTCCTGCTTCCGGTTGTGGCTTTCCTGGCTACAGTGTCCTGTCTGGGCCAAACCTTTCAATTTCATCATTATCTGGACTGTTTTTAGCAAGAGTCATGTGGCAATATGCACAAGTATTGCCATATTATCCAATATGCTGGTTTCTGGTTATCCAGAAGCCCTCTTTATTTCTATGACAAACTCTACCATTCAAGAGCTGCCCTGCTTAAAGGTTATGACTATCAAAGAACTCATAGTTTAGGAATATCAGATCACATGATCAAACCTCACAGGCAAGTGAAGGATATAATCCAGAGTGGCAGTGCATTAACTCATTTTGAAAAACACAAGTGGGAAAAGTATCCCAAATGAGCCAAAACTCAGTATCCTTTATTACCACAGGAAAAGGAATTGTAAGTTCAGTTATGCTCAGGAGTTTGCATGGTGGTGACTCAGACTCAGAACTGACCCATGGGGGCCAGCGTGTGGCAGCGCCCATTCTGACTACCAGATGGACTGCCTGCCTATTAGGGGACTTCAGGGCCTTTTTCCCTGGACTCCAAGGAATCATGCCGCCTCAGTTCTCTGTCTGTCAACACCAAATCCCCTTTCTGACTGACACATTCTTTCTTTAGATATGCTAATGAAATCGATAAGGTTACTGAGCAGTCTTGCACTCTTTGCTTCTGGTGTGGGAAAGATTTTGTCTGAAGATGCCAATGAGTTTGTCTTACCTGATCTATTATATGTTTTTAATAGCTGAACTTTCTGAGTTTGAGGAAAAAGAACCTGTCTTTACTTCTCACACATGCTTAGCGACAGGGATTGTGAACATTAAGAGGCATGGCTGGCTGTCCGCTCTCCAACTCTCAAGAGATCCCAGAAGCTTTTTGGTCGGGATTAATATGAGCTTTCACTTGCCTGAGAAGTCTTTTTATACTCTGCCATACATCAATCTCCGGAGCTTTCATTTCCTTCAATTTAACTCATGACAGAATGACTTGTGATAGCTCGTGTATTGGCCTTCTTTTTTCCTAAATAAACTCCATACTTAAAAGAAAAAATCAGGGTAACTTCTTAGAAACTCAGTGGCAATAGAAGTCTGATTTCTGGAGAAATCAGATATATAGTCAAAATTTTTATGTCAGTATCCTGGCTCTACCTGCCTCTTTTAAACTTATTTTTGTTAGGTGAGGGTTATATTCCCGAAGGACTTCCACAGCCATCATTAAAAATATCAAGAATGCAGAGCACAGTAATGTCATTTATGTAAGTTTGGTGGATGTTTTAGCCAATGACTAAAAACAAAAGTAGAAACACCCTCTTAAAAGGCTAAAGTGACAGAAGAAATGCAAAGTCTCAAGTGAATTGTGGGTCAAAGACTTTAGCAGATCTACTGACCCCTAGAGAGAGTCGGCTCCCTCCACTGCAGGGACAGAGAATGTGCCTGTGCCTGGGGACACACAAAGGAAGGTTCACAGCTGCTGATGGATGCTAGGGAAGAAATGATAAAGAAACTGGGGCAGAGAAAGGACTTTTGGAAAGAAAAATAAACATCTTCCAGTTGGAGGAAAACTGTTGGGGAATGAAAGGACAACACAACGGGAGTTAATTAGGAAAGCAGACACAGACACACAAATAGAGTCAATACTCCAACTCCTCTCCGAAATCCACAGAGCCTTTGTGGGCAGATGTGCATAAAAGCTTGTCTGGAGGTCAGGTGACCTTCATGGTGGAAATTACTAGATTAAAGAAAAGGTGTCCTGGTTTACCATCCCTCAGTAGTGCAAGGTGCTTTAGCCTGAGGACCACTATTATGCTGTTGGGAGATAACCTATAACTTACATTGGAAAAGTAGGAGGCTGCCATTCCCCTCCAGGACAGACTGTTGGGGTTAATGCTATATATTCATCTAAAAGTTTTTAAAAATGCAGCTAGCAATCGAATTTATCGCCCTAATTGTGCTGGAGGAGTGCTCTGCCACTGAGCTACATCCTCGGACCTAAACACAGATTTTTACCTTGAGTTTGGACTCAGGTTCCCATCCAGAATTAGATCATCAGAGTGGTATTTATCCAGTGAATCCTTGATCTCAATTCTGCTACTTCTCCAACTTTCCTTGCCTGCCTTCTGCATTGGGTACTATTTTTGCCAAATGGCATCCTATTGCTAAGTTTGGCATCAGTAAATTTTTGTTTGTAGTTGGTGAAGAAAAATTGTCAAGCTTATTTCACGATAACTTTTGTACTTTTGGTTTGTTTCGATACAGGGTTTCCCTGTGTAGTTCCGGTGGCCTGAAACTCTAGATTCTCCTGCTTCATCCTCCTGTGTGGGGATTATAGGCATGTGACCTCCTTTTGCGCTTTTCACACATCTCCTGCAAGCCATGTAAAAGTCAGAGAGGATGCAGGAAATGGTGGTGAAGTTAGACTGCCTGGACTTGAAGTCTTAGGGGACTAGATACTAGCCCTGTGATCTTAGGCAAATCCTTCCCTCTCCTTTTGTTTTTTCATTTTCGTTTTCTTTTCTCTTCCTTGTCCCTGTCTCTGTCTCTGTCTCACTGTCTGTCTCTGTGTCTCTGTCTGTCTATCTGTCTCTCTTTTTCTCTCATAATCCTCCTGCATCCCACAGTGCGCAGATTATAGGTTTGTGCCACCATACTAAGCTCTTGGCCAAATCATCCAGTCTTTGTGAGGCTCAAACAAGAAATATGTGGGTACAGTGTTTAGCATGGTGATTATAGCATGAACCAACAAAAATTAAATTGTGTATTTGTTAAGAAAAGTACCTCTTAGGGGCTGGGGATTTAGCTCAGCGGCATAAGCGCCTGCCTTGCAAGCAGGCAGTCGTGAGTTTGATCTCTGGTACCGATAAAAAAGAAAAAGACAAAAAAAAAAAAAAAAAAAAGAAAAAGAAAAGAAAAGCACCTCTTTGAGAAGTCCCACCTTAATCTCTGAGATCGCCACAGCTCTGGGGCCCACACTCCCCTCAAGGGAGCAGCGCATGTTTTCAACGCTGGGTGGAAGGGTTGCTCTTTCCATCTGGCAGGGTGACATGATTGGAACAGAATGGCGTGGCTGCTACTAGGTCAGGTCTCTCTGACCCTTTATTTCTGCACTGAGTTTCATAACCCACCCAGGATTTGCAAGTCAGTTCTCTTAGTATCTTGTAATGAGCAGAGGTGCTTTTAAAAGCCTACTTAATGGATACAAACTTAATTCTATTAGCTATTAGTAAAAAGGGCTGGGCAGATTAATTCCTTTTCCAACTCATGGTTGCAGTAAAAAATAATTTCTTAGAATAGAGCAGCTTCCCCACATCCTTCATAGCTTGTCCATGCCCCAGTGGTCTGATCATTCCCTGAAAAGCATATATATGCCAGGCGAAGTGGCATGTAACTGTAATCCCAGCACTCAAGGAGGCTGAGACAGGAAGATCGCAATGCAAGCCTCGCTTGGGCAACCCAGAAACTTAGGCTGTTTCTAAAGTAAAAATTTTTCAAAAGGCTGGATATGTAGCTGAATGTAAAGGTTGTGGTTTCAACCCTGGATACCACAAGTGTACACATGTGAAATCTTACTAAAGTGAGATAGATAGGGTTTGGCTACTAGGGCTGGCCTGGAACTTGCAGTATTCCTGTCTTAGTCTCTTGAGTAGCTGGGATTAGATGTTAGAGTCACCTCACCTAGCTATATAACCCTTTTCCTAAGGGGAAAGGTATTTGTGAGGGACCCTGGCTTCAGAACAAGGATTTAGAGGATGTACACTGCAAGAGTTCTGATCCTGAAGCAGGTTATAGCTCATTGGTGGGAGGCTGGGCTCCAGAAGACTTAGCAATTAGGGGCCCTTGCAGGAAGGGGACCCCTGGGAAAGGGCCTGGACCTCCTGGTACAGTTTTATTCCAAGGATTCATCAGATTGAATTAACTGATCAGGTTCGATGGGCATATGGGACCCAGGCTGAGCAGGGAAAGACAAATTCTTTGGTCAGCATGCTGTTTTACCTTTGGTGAAATTATGATGTCAAAAGTGCTGGACATGGTGACCAAAGACCAGCAGGAGTATGATCCTACTTTCTCTGGAGGCTAAAGCAGGAGGGTTGTACATTCCAGGCCAGAGTGAGCAATTCAGCTAGACCTTGACTCAAAATGTACATTTATAAAGAACTGAAGATTCTGATCCCCAGTACAGTGAGAGTCGGGCATAGGCAGATAGGGAGCATCAAGTGAGCAGGCCATAAAAGCTGAGACAAATAGAAAAGGCATAATGATCATTTTATAGGCTGTTGCGAGTTTCTGCTCCCCTCACCACTTTGACTTTTTGAGACAAGGTCTCACTATGTAGTTCAGGCTGGCCTCATTCTCACAGCCATCCTCCTGCCTCAGCCTCTCAAATGCTGGGATTACAGGCATGCAGCATCATGCCTGGCTTGCAGACTGTTCTCAACTCTCAAGGGTTTCACCTACACTGTGCCCAGAGGTCACTTATGAGTGGCCACTTCACTATGCAGAGTGCAGATACCAGTAGGAAATATAGGTTCCAAGAACAGGCTCCCTGCTGACCAGAGGACAGGGGCAGGGCTGTGTGGACAGCGGTTGACAGTGGAAGTCTCTCAACTACACGTTGAGAGCTGTTCATGACTCCAGGGCCATCTCTCCTCCCCATGCACAACCCTGGCAGGTGTCAGCATCTCTGTCCTCCACCCTCTGTTTCTGTGCCCTTTTGCGCTTCCAAGTTCTTCCTGTGGGCCAGGGGATGCCCAGCCCTGGATATGGTTTGCGCCCTGCTTTGGAACTGGAAGACTCCCCGGGGAAATCCGGCCCTGAGAACTGTGCTAACTTAGCCTCTAGACATTTTTTCCATTTGAGCAAGTGGTGGAGACAGACGAGGGGGAGGAGGCAGCTGCAGAGGCCTTTGACCCTCAGAAACTTTTCCAAGAGCCCTGGCATCATGAGAATTTGCTTGTATTCTTTGAGGAGGTATTTCAATCCTGCTGGGACCAGACTCACAGCAGTTTTTGGCTTCCCTAGAGTTCCAGGCTTAAATGTCACCATATAGAAGTGTAGTATTTGATTTCCTAACCAGTTGTTCCTTCCCATGGAAAATTCATGTAACGTTATTGGGTTTCCTGAGAGGTATGCAATAAGAGCCCTTTACTGTAATGAGAAAAGGGACATTTTTTCCCCGGCAGATATAATAATAACTGCTATTTTTACTCAGTGATTACATATGCTCACTGGCTATGTGCTGAACCCCAGGAACAGACCTGATTTTAGTCCTGGGATGATGTGTCTCTACTTCAGACAAATGTGTGCCTGATTGGCATTACCACATTACCTTGAAGGAATGGCACTCAAATACGTGTCTTAGCCTTTGGAATCTGAGATCTGAGTTCTGAGCTCACAACAGAAGCCATGGGGGATCCTTTTCCCCAGCTCCAGGTGTGGATGCCTCAGCCAGAACTAGTCAATGAGGATGGCTCCGGTTTAGAATGTGACCCAAACTCTTGGAATTCTGTGTCCTTGAGTTAAAACGGCTTAAAGCTACTCCTCATATTTAGCTGCATATTAAAATAACCTAGGAATTTAAAAACATCAAAAACCTAGGGATGCCTTGTTTTTTTCCTCCAGAAACTGATTTACTTGGTACAGGGTGTATTCCTGCTGCTGCAAGTCGTAAAAGCTTCTTGGGTGATTTTAATATGTGACAGAGTCTGGGCGCCACTGGTTCAAGCTGAAGTGATAAAGGGAAGAGCGAGTAGGTGGAGAGAGCTAGGTGGGATGGAAGGGGATGCAGGGAGGGCAGCCAGGGGCGTCGCTGAGGAGGAGAAGTGGGGGAGAACACAGCCGTGCTGATAGCAGGGACAAAAGTAGCAAAACACAGAGTTTGCTGCTGGGGCTCTGTGCTGTCTAGGAGTAGGGGGGCTGCTTGGGGCCCCCACGGTCACATTGCTAGGAGCTGTGTCTCACTGCTGCTATGTGAAGGTGTGACTTGATTTTTGAAGCTCAGTTTAGGGGCAGGGGTAAGAGACAGGGTCTCGCTGTATTGTCCATGTTAGCCCCAAACTGCTGTCCTCAAATAATCTTCCTGCCTTGGCCTCCTAAGTAGTTGGGGCTACTGAAGCAAACCACCTTGGACAGTATGTCCTACACAACGGCCATTTCATGGGAACTGGAGTACAACCAGCACCTGTCTGTCCTTACAGAATGCCCACTTGTTTCATCAGTGCCTGACTTTTCCAAATCATACTTTGCTGTTTTAGCCAAGTTCCACCTCTCTTGGGGGAAGAGGTGGAGACTAGGCTCCTAGAAAAGACTGTGAAACACTGCCCACCACGTACTGCTCAGTGGAAAACCAGGTTTTCCTGTTCTGGACAGTCCCACTGTGTACCATTGCCCTTCCTTCAGGATTAGAAGTTTTTGTGTCTTATTCACTTCAATATTACAAGCATTCTATTGAAGGTCCTGGGGAAAGGCTGAATGCACTGTGTACATTTGGGGGTGGTTGAGGGCTCTAGGAGGGTCCTCAGCCTTCGACAGGCGAAAAAGAGCCCCAGCCCATCCTGCCTTGAGGTAAACTGGGGGCTTCTTACTCCCCAACTGCTGCTTACTGAAGGAGCTACTTCAGGCCTGTGTTTGCTCCTGGCTGCCTCCTTGTGGCTCTGTTGCCGAGGGCCTCTTAGCATATGGTGAGCTCTGAACAGTCTGGTTAGTTAGTTCTTGGTGAGATTGTGCCTTCGTCTCTGTCACCAACATATTTGTGGTTACCTTGCTTAGTTAGGCTAGAGGCCTGTGCTCTGGTTTGTGGGTGCGTTTGAAAAATGCAATTTCCTGGGGGCTGGGGATTTAGCTCAGTGGCGTAAGTACTACTGCTTCTTCAACTATCAACCTTGAGTCCCCTGTGGTGGTTGGTGGGTGCTGGGGTGCATAAAATGATGCTTGGGGACTGGTGTTTACCTGGGAAGATTGCTGAGCTGCTTTTATGAAAGCTATGATCTGAGGAACATCTTGAAAGGACTCTGAAATGTTTCTTTAACCCCCCTCTTGGGAATTAATTATTGTTATTCATTGAGTATAAACAGACGGGACCACAAGCCCTGGACATCTCAAGTGGCCTATCACGGAGCTGTCCCAGGTGACATTTTCATAACCTGTGGTTCTTCGCCCTTAATACCTCAAAACAGCAAAACAGTGAATGAGAATCATTTTTCACTTGTGGATGTGTACGTATTTCTAAAGTGTTTTCTTAACTGTTTTTGTCTTTTTGAGGCAGGGTTTCTGTGTGCATTTCTGGCTAGCCTTGAACTCACTTTGTAGCCCATGCTGGCCTCAAACTTAAAGCGATCCTCCTACCTCAGCCTGAGTGTTGGGATTACAGTTGTGCACCACGATGCCTGGCAAAAGTGGTTCTTAAAAAATAAATAAATATTACTATCTATTACCCTATTTCAAGTTGTTCCTTCACTTCACTAGGGTATTTGCTCAAATGTTAGTCCCCCCATACAACCTCAAATCACAGCCCCTTGTTTCTGTGACTTCAAAGCTCCTCATTCTGGTTCCACCTGTCTCTCTCTTACACAGTCACATGTTCTTTCTCTTCTTCTCAGAATACAAACTCTTTGATGACAGGGGTTCTGTTCAGTGTGGTGATGCTTGGGTGGTTCCTGGCACGCAGTGTGTCACTGAGTCCTGTGGGATAAACAGGACCATGCACCCCCTTGCATCTGTGTGCCCCTGGGCCTGCCTGACATCACCGCTGAGCTTACATTTACTCCAGAGCCTTGCTGAGTGGCACTAATAACCAACTGTAAGCTGCTGTCTAAGATGACCTTACCAAACGGGGCCAATCGCATCTCCTGCATTTGGAGCTCATTGGGAAGGCAGACTGGGCTCACCCTCTGTCTCTGTTCCCCATGGAACATGGTGTATAGTCTCATCCCTAACTGACCACACTTCCCTGTGCCCTTTAACAGAGAAAAACCATATTTGAAGGTAGTTTTCCCTGCTATGAAATGACAGCACCCTCATTCCTCCAATATGTCTGTCTTACACACACAGGCACACGCACATGCACATGCACACGCACTCAGCCAGCCAGGTAACCATCCCCAGCCTGTGGTTGGGAATGAGGTCCTCGGAGTTAGGGCAGCTTCCTGTGGCAGGACCTGCCATGCTGTGTGCAGTCAGTGTTACCTGTGGCTTGTGAGTCACCACTTTCTCCCCCTTGACAGGCAGTGCCACACAAGGATTGGGGACCTTGGCATCATCTGGAAATTTCCAAGAGATCTCAGCCAGTGATTCCATATGTCACTTCTCTTATCTGGGCAGTGAAGACACCATGCCTACTTCATATGGAGACCATGACCAGACAGACAGTACTGGCAAAGGCAAAATTGGGCTTTGTGCATCTGCATTAATAATCTCAGCAGCACTGATAATTGGGCAGGTGCTGGTGGCCATACTCAGTAAACGCCTGATGAGGAGGACAGGTCCGTCCTGTATAAAGAGGAATGGGCTTGTTACTGGATTTGGAGATGCAAGGGTCTGGAGGTAGTTTCCAGGTTTTTTGTTTTGTTTTGTTTTGGGTTTTTTTTTTTTTTTTTTTTTTTTGCCTTTTTTCCTTTTTATTGGTACTGGGGATCGAACTCACGACTGCCTGCTTGCGAGGCAGGCGCTTATGCCGCTGAGCTAAATCCCCAGCCCCGAGTTTCCAGGTTTTTACATCTGGAACAAAAATAATTGAACAAAACAGGCAAGAATGGCAAAGTCTCACATTTATTTGAAGTAAAAAAATGCAAAACAAAATTCCCCCTGGGAGCCAAAGCAAGCTATTGGGAAGAAGCACAATACCAATCACTTCAAGTGCACCCTGAGTCCTGTCTTTTTATTCACACCATGTGTCATAGGTTCTCTGGAGAAGTCCACCTATGAGGTCCTGAGAAGTATTTGGCACCTGTATCCTGTGATCGGTCACACTTACTGTCTTACGAGCTTTGCCAGCCCTGCCTGCCTGCCTGCCTTGAGTTTTTTCCTGGTGGTGACCATTTTACTACACCAGAGCTCCAAAGATGTGGGTAAAAGAGCACAATTCCAGGTGAATTGGGGCTTACGATTCTTGCCAGTGAGGATTCAAACAAAAGTAGAAAAAAATCAAGTCTATGAAAAACAAAACAAAACAAAAAACAATGGGAAGTGGCGACTGCAAATGGCTGTGGTTGGAGGGCTTTGAGGGGCTTTGAGTGGCTGGCCCTGGAAAATATTTTTCCAGAAGCAGCTCTGGGCTGCTCTGAGAAAATGGAAGGACCTGACATTAGGTCACAGGTCTGGTAACCTGCAGAATGAGGAAGTAAGTCAGGTGCCTGAACACCGAGCCAGCGAACTCCTGGCATCTGTAAATGTGGAAGCCACACAGGCCAGAGCTGTCTTTTTTTTTTTTTTACTTAAACTGCATGGCTTTTCATTTTTTACTGCTGGCAGGAAACTAATCATTTTGGGTAGTCTGATGGTCCTTTCATGTATCTATGTGTCTATCTGTCTCTCTATCTTTCTACTACCTCTCTCGTCTATCCCAGTCCTGAAAACAGAGCCCAGGACTTCGCTCCTGCAACGCAAGTTATACTCTCTGCCTCTTATTTTAAATCCTTGTTTATTTTTTAGTTTTTATTTTTACGAGTACATATTTGCAGCTTATAATGATTACATTCATGTGGGGAATTGGTACACGTATATAACATCTTAATTCTTTTTTCTTCTTCCCTTGTCTCTCCCTCCATCTTTTGATCCTCTTCCCATGCAAAAGGTTTATCCCCTTTTTGTATTATCTGTCCTTTACTTTGCTTTTTAATAATATGTTTAGTCTCTGGATTTCTCATATCAGAGAAACCATGTGGGGCTGGAGATTTAGCTCAGCGGCATAAGTGCCTGCCTTGCAAGCAGGCAGTTGTGAGTTTGATCCCCGGTACCGATAAAAAGGAAAAAAGCAAAAAAAAAAAAAAAAAAAAAGAGAAACCATGCAATATTGAACCTTGTGTGTTTTTATTAAATGCTTATTTGTATAGTCCTTCAGCGTTGGGTATAGTTTTCACAAAAATGAGATCTAGTCAAGTGTGATGACACATGCCTATAATCCCAACACTTGGGAGTCTGAGGCAAGAGGATCACTTTGAGTACAAGATCAGCCTAGGCTTCAAAGAAAATTCAAAACCAGTCTGAACTATATTGTGAGACCCTATCTCAAAACAAAACAAAATGAGATCCTATCACAAAGTGCTGTCTATTTACTTTTGTTTTGTGGGCTTCCCTTTTCCATGTTACTACTAAAATTTTATATCATTTTTAGTGTCTGGCTAAAAACATAACGTATGAGTGCTTCATAACTTATTTTACTTTTCCTTATTGGCAGAGCCTTAAAATTATTTGTATTTTTTCTCCAAATAACAGTTGAAAGAGTATTCTTATAGTCAAATCTCTGAACTCTAGTTGAGGTAAGAATTTTCTTTTTTTGTTTTGTTTTGGTTTTTTGTATGATGATTTTCCCTTCTCACTCTGAAACATCCTTCCTCTTTCCAATCTTCTTGTGTCAGTTTTACCTCAATGTGAACCTTAAACAACTCCCATAAGCATCAGCTTTGGTGCCTGTTTAACACTGCAGATCCCTTACACTTTCCCCACATCACACTTGGGAGGAGGCTGCTATTAAAAAATGGCCTCATGATTCTAACCCCCCTTATGCTTGCTACCTGCAACACAGCAGATGTGGAGAGTCCACCACCTCGGTGATGTGAGCCTCTGCATCTGTTCCTGTTGCGTGGTCTGTATAAGACACAAAAGGATGAGATCAGTGTCAATTTGATCAACTTCACTATAATTCTCAAAAGATGGTCTCTAGTACCATGCTTCTTGGCCTTATAGTGCAAGTAACCAAAATTCTTTTCCTGATTTTTTTTTTTTTTTTGTACTGGGAATCAAACTCACAATCTTGCACTTGCCAGGCAGGTGTTTATGCCCCGGAACTAAATCCCCAGTAAGTGACCAAAATTCAAATTTCAAGTTCAGATAGAGTTTGGGGATCATTCTTGTGTTCTATAAACTTCACATCCATGTGAGAACAAAACCCAAATGCACAGAATTGGTTGTTTTGTTTTGTTTTTGTTTTTTCAGCCCAGGGCCTTTGCATGGAGCTTCATACCCAGCCATTTTTATTTATTTATTTATTTAAGGAGAAAAAAGAAAAAAACAGAAAAAGGGTACATGCAATACAAAATTTAAAAAATAAACAGTTGGGGCTGGGGATTTAGCTCAGTGGCATAAGTACCTGCCTTGCAAGCAGGTGGTCGTGAGTTCAATCCCCAGTACCAATAGAAAATAAATAAATAAAAAATAAAAAATAAACAGTAAGAAATCACTAGTTAATAGATTACATATTCTCATCTTAGAAATAGTTGTTCAAGTTACAAAATTGAAGCATATAAAGTGGACTTTCAAACAGTGAGAGTGCAAACAGTTTTGTTCAGTGATCCAAAAAAACTCAGTAATTTGGTTATCCATCTTACACACCCAAACATACATGCAGCTATAACCATTAGAGCACTTTCTTTTCTTTTGTACGATGACAATTACACATTTTGGGTTTTATTACTCCCACGTTTCTTATTACTTTTTTTTTTGTCTTTTTCGTTTTTATCGGTACCGGGAACCGAACTCACGACTGCCTGCTTGCAAGGCAGGTGCTTATGCCGCTGAGCTAAATCCTCAGCCCCTCTTATTACTTTTTGAAGAGAGTAAAACCAAATGCGACATATCAGAACAGAGTCAGTCAAATCAAAAGGATGGACATAATAGATAATGTAAAAACAAAATACAAGGTGATCAACAATGGTTACCATACTGCCTCTTGCTATCTTAAGGAGAATTGCCAGTTATAATAAAATTAAACAAAACAGTAAAGAATAAAACGAAAGCATTGGAGACATTACAGGACTTTAAAAGAAGATAATAGTCAACTGGAATGAGCGTCATAATGAATCTTATTGTCTTCACAGTTTTGCCTATACTTTCGAACTTGGTACTATCAAGCAAAGCAGAATAGGGGAAAATCAGTCAAAACAAGATGATGAGGGGGCTGGGGATTTAGCTCAGCGGCATAAGTGCCTGCCTTGCAAGCAGGCAGTTGTGAGTTGGATCCCGGGTACCAATAGAAAAAAGACAAAAAACAAACAAACAAACAAAAAAACAAGATGGTGAAGGCAATACAGGATTTCAAATCAAGTTAATAGGAAATCAAAGTAGGTTACTATAATGTATCCTGCTATTTTTTATTTATTTTTACCATAATTAAAAAGATAAAAAGAAAAAAGTAAATAATTAAAAAGGGGGGGGGATTGAGATAAAAGAGGGCATAACAACAGAACAGCGCAGGTCAAAACATAACCATTTAAGCAAAATAGTGTTTCACCACAATATATCCTGACATAAAAATAGTTACCATAGTGTCTCTTTCCTTGAAATCTTTGAGTATAACTTAACATACTGTAGCACCAAACATATCAAGACATTATAAAACCATTCAAGAGAATGACATTATTACAGGGTATTTAGAACCAATTAACAGAAAATGAACAATAGTTTCTGTATAATCTCCTTGTCTATAAAAGTTTTGCTTATATTATCATATATAATAAAATCCAATAAGATACAACCTTTTTTTTTTTTTTTTTTTTTTTTTGTCTTTTTCATTTCTATCGGTACCGGGGATTGAACTCACGACCGCCTGCTTGCAAGGCAGGTGCTTATGCCGCTGAGCTAAATCCCCAGCCCCAAGATACAACCTTTTAAGACCGATGGAGACAGAAGAATACAAGTTTGATGGGACTTCAAAACAAGATGATACTAAACTAAATCAGCACTAGCTATTATGATGTCTTGTTTTCTCCAAAATAGCTGTTCCTACCATCCGATCTTCTCTGCCTCATTTCTGTTGAGCTTTTTCTGTCGTTTGTTGTCAGTTTGTCTTCATTTCGCTTTCTGCTCCATTCATTGTGGCCTCCTTGCCACTAATTCTGGAATCTTGGTATTCTCCTTTTTTAGAATATCCTGCAGTATTCTCTGTAAAGTTGAATTGGTGGTTGCAAATTACCCTAGTTCCTCTTTATCCTGGAAGCACTTTGTTTTTCCATCAATTTCTAGGGATAGTTGTGCAGGATATATCAATCTTGGCTGGAGGTTATTATCTTTCAAAGATTGAATTATTTCCCCCCATGCTCTTCGTGATTTGATGGTTTGTGCTGAGAAGTCTGCTGTAATTCTGATGGGTGTTCCCTTGTAAGTGATCTGTTTCTTGTCTCTGACTGCTTTTAATACTCTGTTCTTACATTGGATTTCTAGAATTTTGATTATTATATGCCTGGGTGTAGCTCTGTTTGGGTTGTAGGTGGCTACCCAGCCATTTTTATTTCAGCTAAATTGCTGAATTGCCCAAGCTCCTACCTCAGTCTCCTAGAGTGCTAGGACTGACCCAACTGGAAATGTATTTCTTGAAATAACAATGGCTTGTAGCTTACCTTCTTTCCAAGGGTATAGCAGCCTGCAGCAGTTTCTAAAAATAGACTTTTCTGATACAGGTCATTAAGCAGAATGGCCTCCTTGTCACTCTGTTTGCAGCATTTTACATCTGATACCTTTAGTGCTGACCTAATGTGGTGTGAGGACCAGCATCACCCCGTGGGAACCCTCTGTAAAAGGCCACCTGGTACAGCAGCTGGTGACCATGCCTCAGGATCCCTCCCGAAGCCTTCAACCTTTCCTTCACCATCCCTCACCCTTCTAGCTCTGTCTTAAAGTCAGGGGCAGAGGTCAGAAACTCCATGTCACCCAGGAGATACTAATAAAGAGAAAAGTAAGCTCATGTTCAGGAATCAAAGACCCACAGGGCTAAATTTTGCTTTATTGAACATATCTTGTGTTTGTCCTGTCTACAAACCTGTGGGCTTACAAGGGCTTGTCTGGTTGGAAATTTAATTTGGGGACTTTCCAATAAAATATCAAGAAAAGTCTGTTTTTTTCTGTGTTCAAAACAGCCCTGCAATATGTCTTTTTGTGTCATAATTTGTATATTTCCGGATCCTGGCTCCTAAATGCACAGACTATGTGGGTTGTGTTAGAAATGTAATTTCTTGGGGTTAACATTCTAAGTTTAAGGATGCAAGGTCAAAGAACAGGGGCACTTGACACTGAACATACAGGAGGTGGATGCTGGGTGTTCATATCCATAGAATTCATAGTAGGTTCTGAAATGGATTCATTTGAGTCACACTTAGAGTGCTACTTGCAGGAATCAGTTTTGATTTGTACATTAGCCTATAATCTTTAAACAAATAATTCTAATAAACTTAAAAATATGAACTTTGGGGATCTTAAGTACATTCATCCTCTCATTTAATCTCACAAGAACTTCTGGAAATAGGTTACTATTTCAGTTACTATTCAGTTTTACAGATGAGAAGTAGGTGATCATGAAGGCAGGCCAGCTGAGGGGACACATCTGCTGCATGTGGACTTGAACTCCAGCATCTGACTTACTCGGAGTGTGTCCAACTGAGCTGGTTTTCTGTGATCATACAAACCAAGCCAGCAGTTTCTCTGCCTCCGGGTGACCAAGGTTGGGCTCTCGTTTGATTTGCTTCATTACAACACACACTGGTGCCCTTTGTCTTCCCAGCAGCACTGATTGGCATTCCCGTAAATAAATTAACCTGGCCATCTCATCTCACTTCTTCAATGCAACCAAGTCCACATGCCAGTGAAAACAAATGGGGAAAACAGCATGGCAGAGGGGAGATGTGGCAGGGCTCTGGGGTTTACTGTGACACAAGCGCAGGCTTATCATTTTCTACCACACCCTATTCAGAACCAAACCAAACCGGTTTGTTCCATAATTTTATAAGTGATTGAAATATTAAAATAATATTAAAATGTTGGAATGTTCATTGTTTTATAAGAGAACATTGTAGAATTCCAGTGAGATTTTATCATTTCACTTTCAGATATAGTAGTCGATGCTTGGTAAAGGATGGAGAACAGAGTAAGCCTTGCTGGCTTGCCCACACAGGCCTGGAAGTCTCTATCCTGTAGGGTGGGCTCTGCTCATGTCAAACTCAGCTTCAGAAGCTGATGGGTCTCTGTGCCCTGTGCCAGTGCCCTGATGAAGCCCCTGACTGTGCCCAGCTGCTTTCTATTCCCACCCCAAATCTTCCCTTCTTTTCCTAGGTCCCCATCCAAATTTACCTGTGTTTTCCGGATATCTCCTCCCAACTTTGCAAGAAGATGACTCACTTATCTCTAGGACCTCGACTAAGAATAGCAAAAATTCTTTGAGAGCAGTACAATCTCCTATGAACATAAAATGAGGATAATAAAGCTGTTCATATTTTTTGAAGGTGGTTTTGCAGTATCAGTGTTTGCTTTAAAGGAGTATGTTTCCAATGTTATAATCTCAGTGACAAATTGGTTGGTGTTCTCTGTACAGATAGGTGTGCTGTGTTAGAAGCAGTCAACCCTGGGTGACCTGTGAGCTCGGCCTTGGCCATGTCCTGCACATCCTGGGGCTGCCAAGTACCTGCAGTGGGATTCCTCAAGGTGCAGCTGGCTGTGTACTTTAGGGGTCCCTTCGGTGAGGGACAAGGGACAGGTCACATGTCCCAGTGTGAGTCTTATGTATGTTAGGCAAGCTACATCCTGGCCTTTAAATTGATTTGAGCAAGATGCACGTAAGGATCGAGATCTACGCACACCAAATCCACAATTAAAGTTAGTCAGTTTTACTTGGGAGTGGTACTGCATGCCTTAATCCCAACACCCCAGGAGGCCAAGGCAAGAAGACTACAATTTTGAGCCCAGTCTGGTTATTTTAGTGACTTAGTGAGATGCTGTCACAAAATAAAAAACACTGGAGATATAGCTCACTGTGAAGGCCCTGCATTCAATGCCCAGTACCACCAAAACATAGCCATATCATAGTCATCAAAATAGAATATACTGATTACCCCAACAGAGTTCCCCCTCTCTTGTACCCTTTCCAGGGTCTTGCAGTTACTAATCTTCTTTCTCCCTATAGTATTTTTTGGTTTTTAAAATGTTCTGTAAAAAGAATAATGCAGGATGTGTCCTTTAAGGCCTGCTCTTTGTCCTCAGGATAATGTTTCTGAGATCCATGTCTTTGAAGTGAATGGTAACTTGCTCCTTCACATTGCTGCCTGCTGTGGCAGTGTACCTTGATTGTTTACTATTCACCTATGGAGGAAAAAGTAAAAGAAAAAAATCAATTTTAACTTTAAAAAAGCCCACTCAATGAATTTATTAATGTTCTTTGTTGGATTTTTCTTTCTTTTTTGTCTTTTTGCGACAGGGTTTCACTATGCAATTCAGGCTGGCCTCAAATTCTCAGTGATCCTCCTGCCTCAGCCTTTTCTCAGGTATTACAGGTGTGTGCCACCACCACTCCCAGCTTTTGTTTGAATAAGAAAATGACATCTTACACAAATATTTGGCCTGCACATGTTTGCTGAATCCACAATTAACAGGGAAATTTTATATCATCTAGATGTCTGGCCCTTGGAAGAATCAGCTGTGAGCTGTAAGGCTCCACCTGGATGGGGCCTCCCCTTCTGGGCTTCCCTGGGGCCTCTGTTTCCTGTGGTCTCACACCTGCTGTGTGGCTACTTTCCTCTTCTCCCTGCCCCAGGAGGCATTGCACCTTGCCGGTCTAGTACCCCAGAAGCAGGCTGATCAGTTACTTTTCTCATCTCCAACCAACTGTCCGGACTGCCTTTTCCAGGGGTGGCCCAGTGAATAGATTCTAATACTAAACCGGAGAGGGAAATGGCATGTTTTTTCCCTTTTTGACCTTCCTGGTGCCCTTTTTAGTGAGCACTTGTGACACGTTTACTGGGTGACTAAAGAGCCCGCACCCTGTGCTGTCTTCTTGCAATGTGTATCTTGTGTCGCGTTTCTTTTCAAGTCATATGGCCTTGCTAGCCCCACAGTCTTAACTACCTTGAGCTACATTTTGCAGCACAAGATGTAGATTAGGAAAAGAAAAAGGGAAAACGTTCTCTTTCTGCTCACTTTTAAGTTACGATTCAAAGCAGGCTTTATTATACCAAATTATCATCAGGCTAATTGCTTGACATCCTCTCGTGTTATTGCTGGCTGGCGCCATTTGGCTGATCTGCTCTGCTGATAGTGGCGGGAGAGGCAGGGCATATTCTCACCATGGAGAGTCCTGGAGAATCCTGCTATCCAGAGAAATGCCTGGAGCATCAAACAGCCAATCCCACATGCACTGAAGTGTTTAAGGGCATGTATTCTGAAACCAGTCCACCTGGTTTTGAGTACTTAATACTACTTGTTAATTCTGTGGCCTCTCTGATGCCTAACATTCTTCAGCTATGAAATGGGTATAATAGTAGCATCTCTCTAGTAGGATTGTTGAAAGGGTTAAAACACAGTATCTGTAAGTACTTGGTATCCTGCCTGGTAACTAGTGAGCACCCTGCTAAGTAACTAGGTACATATTCACAAATCGATGTAAGTGATGTATGCTGCTATTTTTATGCCTTATTCTATTAGTTGTGTGGTGTTCTTAGAGATTAAAATGAGCTATTAATCGTGCTGTTATTGTTTTTCTTTCTTCAGAACTTTTTCATCCAAAAGGCTGAGTTTTGAATGTAAATGTAGTTCCTTTCCCCTTATTTTCAGCATTGAATAATAATTTGAATTTAGTTGATTGAGTTCAGTGCCTTTAGCTACTGCCTTCTGACCTCTAACATCCTACTGAGGAGGTACTTTGGTTTTTCCCAAAGAATGAGCAGATGTGAAAAAAAAGGAAAAAAAAAAAGGGTGATATGATTACTTTCTGTCAGGAGAATAGAGGCAGAATTAAATCGAAAGTATTACCTGTCATCAGTAACGTCAGCAGTGGAAAAATATCATGCCTTTTGATTTCTGTATCCTGTGTAGCTTATGTCCTACAATTATCAAACAGGAAAGGTATTGTGGAATAATACTTTGGACTTCACTGACATCTTTTATGATGCCAAGCATTATCTTGGCATTATCTCCCAACCTTGTTCACATCAGAGTGCTTTCGGATTGGCATAAAACATGTCCACCCAGGTGTAAAGTGAGCTGGACTCAGTGGCTGTGTGTCCCCTTCCCTTAGAGCAGCCTTAAAAATCTGATCACTTTGGACACTCAAGTTCTTCAACAAACACAATTTCCAGAGACATGAAATAAAAATGGGCCAGGAGGAAGAAACTGAGTTGATTCGGTTTATCTTGGCTCATTGTCCAATTTTCTTTCTGTCTGGAGCTTGGTTGTGGGAATTTGTGGCATTGAGCTAAACTAATCTTGAACCCTGCAAAAATTTACTACTTGACACCTTTGCCCACCTCACACATCATCATCACCTCAGTGGCTGTCACCATCCTGCTGTCAGGATCTGTTCTGCAATGCCTCTTCCCTCTAAAGGTGCAGTGAGATGTCTGAAAGTGAGGTATGTGGAATACCAGCTGCTTCAATCTTCTGCCTGATTTTATGAAGTTTAATTTATTTGTTAGGAAACCTGGTATTTGTCAGCCTTTGCTGTAGGGAATGAGCCACCATCAAAGGCAAACATTTTTGTCCTCATGGAGCTAACATTCCTGTGAGCAGGGGCAATAAACAATAGACACCATACATAAATGTCAGTGGTGCAGGATTTTGGGAGTTTGTGAGTGCTGGAGGATCATAAAAGCTGATTCGAGGCTACAACCCTGTTTCTGATCCTCCATTCATAAAATTCCTTACATTCTTCCTAGGAGTCTTAAGGATAAACTTCTTTCTTTCTTTCTTTCTTTTTTTTTTTTTTTTTTTGTCTTTTTCGTTTTTATCGGTACCAGGGATTGAACTGATGACAGCCTGCTTGCAAGGCAGGCGCTTATGCCACTGAGCTAAATCCCTAGCCCCCAAGGATAAACTTCTAATTTGAAAAACCTGCTATAGAAAGCTCTTTGAGCTTTGAGAGTGTGTCATAAAAATACAAGCCCTGGTAAGTAAGTGCCCGACAAACATCCAAGTCTACCCCACACAGACAATCAGCCCACCTTTCAACTCCTAGAGAAGAGTATAGTTGCTATAGGTGGACACAAAGGAATTGATGTTTGTGTAGCATTCCCATCAAAGACCCCTTTCTCTAATCCCAACCACGCACCTTGCAAGTACACCTGCAGATCATTAAGGAAAAACAACAGCACAAATCTGGTGTTCTGAAATCAAGGCTGTTCATCTTGGGCTGTAGTTTATCAGCAGTGTAACTTAAAACTCTTCTCTCTGTTGGTTTGTTTTTTTAACAGGCAATCAAAAGAAAAACAGGATGTTCCAGAGTAGATGGACTACTCTTTAGAAGAAAAACAAGATTAAAATGTACTATCATACACGTCCTTAAAAATTTATCTGGTATATTCCTTTTTATCCCCTTACCCTTCACTAACAAATATTATGATGGGAAGAAATTTAGTGACATTCTGGACCAGGTCCTTCTCCAAGGATAAGGAGTAGAGTCTAACACAATATGTGACTCGTTCGATGTCAGTTAGTGGCAGAACCAGAAGGGAGAGGTTGGTCTGAGAGTTCCACAGTGCTGCTTCCAGATCAGATCATCATACTCTTCAGTCCTCTACACCTGATTCCCAAAGAAGCTTGGCAGGTAGCAAATGAGAAGTCAGGATATTTGTGAAAGCATTCCTGATGCTCAATAGAATTCGGAAGTGGAGAAAGCAAGAAATGGGAGATGGGGTTCCGGGTAGGATTTTACCTGGCATTGGTCAGTAGAGAGGTAGGAAGTGTTTGTGTGGATAGTCTCTCTTCTAAATGAGGTGGGGGTCATGTCCATTCCAGTGGAAAGAACTTCCTCCATACCAGAGTAGTCAGTACTGATTGTGAAGGGTGTCTGTATAAGTCTATTTAACATTGCTGTAACAAAGTATGTGAGGCTTGGTAGGATTCTAAAGAGCTTTATTTAGCTGACAAGTTTGGATACGGAAATCCAAACCATGTGGTACCAGCTCTAGTGAGGGCCTCCCTGGCCAAGTTAAATCACATCAGCTTTCATGGTGAGGCAGGAAACCAGACAATGGGAATGGGCCAGGCCTGCCCTTTTCTAACAACTTTCTCTTAAGAACTGACCAGGGTCACATGAGAACTACATAGGTAACAGCCGTGGGGGCCCAATCACTTCACTCTAGGCTCCACTTATTAAAAGGTTCTGCCGTCTCCTAATATTACCATACTTCCAACACATGACCCTTTGGAGATACAGTCAAACCACATCCAAACCATAGTGGTTTTGCTTCTAGACTTGAGGACCCTAGAATTTACTGTCCCTCTACCCATGAGTGTCTGCCTGGCCACTAAGGGTAATAGGGACATACAGTATGCTGTCTCAGTTGAGGTTGTGATGATGGAGAAATCAATCATCCAGCCTGCATCACCATTGTTCCACAACATCTAAACTTTTCCCATGGGCAAGGCACCAGGCTAAGTGCCTTCAGTCTCCCGTTGGATGGGGGTTCATTTCAAAGTAGAGAATACTGAGGCTTGGAAAAATTCAGTCAACTGAATGGAATCATACAGTGTATGTCAAAGCCTCCAGCATTGAGGCTGGTGGTTCAAAGTGAAGTTTTGGGTCAAATCTCAAAGTGAAGTTTTGGGTATTCATTCTAGCTCGGTGGTGTGCTATCTGTGGAGTGTTTGACAAGTTACTCTTAACCGTTTCAAGCCTAAATTCCCATATCTATAAAGTTGGAGCAGTAATTGTGATATTAACTTTATGGAATGGTGGTGATGATTAGAGAATATAACATTAGCTACAGACATATAGTAATCACTAGTTACATAGTGGTGAAATATAAGTTAAATCACATGGGATTGTATTACAGTGGGCCAAAAATTGTCAAATATCAGCAATTTCATATGGTTCAACCTAATTTTACCAATAGGAATCTATTCTTTGCGAATATCACAATGATTCCCTTCTTCATTTCATAATTTTTGAAAGGACAGGTGATTAAATTGCTTCCATATAATTTTAATTTCTCTTTTGCTTACCTGCATGTTTTAGCTTCCCTAAAGAATCACACTGAGATTTCTTTGTGTCACATAGTACCAGTGCAGACATATGTGATATGTATACTTCCTGGAGCCAGTAATCTGTCCAGGATGTTGTTCCAGAGAATTTGAAGAGTAGATTTTAAGTGAGCTTAGGCTGAACAGAGCTGGACTTTGAGGAACTCACTGAGACACGAAGGAGTTGACTCCACTGCTTTGAACTCCTGGGAATGTTCTACCGTTGGAGGGAATGGCATTCCCACACTAAATGGCTGGGTGGGATAAACAAATGTGAAGCATAACCATTTGTCATTCTGCAGGGTGGAGATGGGATCTTGGTCAGCAGCAGGAGGCTGTTACATTTGACACATTAAACATGAATTGTGTATCTCTGCTGCTCTTGAACTCTGGCCTATGGGAAGTAGCTGTATGGTGGAAGAAGATGCATTTGGGGAGATTGTACGGTAGGGGAGGAAAACACAAGCATGGGATGAGAACTTTGCTTTCCTCAAAAGAAAGCAAGCTGCCTTTGAAAAAATACTTCTTCCCTGCAGGATCTAATGGAAGATTCTCTTCTGCTGGTAGACAAATCTGTACTCCACCCTAACCCTCATATGGATAGATCTGATTTCTCCTTAGACTTCACAGGAAAGAGATATAAATAGCTGTGGAATTCAAGTGGACCATTCTGGAAAAACAGCCTTTCTTTCTTTCTTTCTTTTTTTTTTTTTTTTTTTGAGACAGGGTCTCCATGCAGTTCAGGCAGGCCTTGAACTTACTTGAGAAACAGCCTTTCTAGTTAGCATAGCAGTCTTTGAAATTGGTCTTACCTTTAAAATGTACTGATGTCTTCAAGATGTGTTAGAGTGTCTTGGTGTCTGGTGTGGTGACAACTATCGTGTATAGAGTAAAATGACCCGCGACTTCAAAATTCTGTCCTGTGTGTGTGTGTGTGTGTGTGTGTGTGTGTGTGTGTGTGTGCGCGCATGCGCATGCGCGTGTTTTTGCTTTCTTTCCACATCTTAAAACAGTCTCAAAATCTTAAGATTCTTTTGCAAGGGAATTTAGAAATGACCTGTGGATCCTGTTATTTCTTTTTTCCCGCCACAGCAGTCCTTGCCTGATGAAAATGCATTCACATCCTCCACACTCAGACGCACTTGGAGCCCCATTTTCTTTCTGTGTGCACTGTTCCTTTTCTCGCTCTGTCTTTGTGTCTGTGGTTACTATTAAGCTGACCCCTACAGTCTGGGGCAAATACCAAGCTTGAATCAAACACTACTTATCCTTACAGCTGCAGAGGATAGCTGTTTCAGCGACTCTGATGATAGATGTAAAGTTCCTTTAGCTCTTTGGGGAGCCTGTGATGGGTCCTGTCCACAAAGGTGCCTTGCACTTCATTTTACTGAGGTTTAAAATACAGGGTTTTGTTTTCGTTTTTCTAAGCAGTCTTTACAATATTAAATTTCATTGTTGGGAACCACAACTGTAAAAAAAAAAAAATCTTTCTTTTATTTGTGTCTCCCTTGCCTTTTCCCAGTTTCTCCCAAGTAAGAAATGTGCTTGCAAAAACCATCACTCATTAAAAATTGAACGTAATCTGCAGCTGAGATGCCTGCATGGAGACCAACAGGGAGGGAGAGGAGCAGCTGAGAAGGCGCTGAGTGGCTGCCAGCACAGTAAAGGATTCTCCTTTACCTCCTCTTTAACTGTCATTGCAGCACACGGATTGCTTGCGAGTTAGAGGACCCCAGAGCTACCAGGGTTGCAAAGGGCAGGGGGGTGCTTGCACAACCCACAAACTTTCCTCACCACAGCTGACAGACTCTCAGGAAAGTCAGTGGAGGGATAGAAACTGGTTCTCAGCCTCTGCGGGCTGGGTGGACAAACTTCCCGGTACCTGGGGGCCGCTCCTGTCAGGCCGGCAGCCTGCGATTGGCTGGCGAGAGGGGAACTGGAACTGCCTTTCGGACTTGGCTAATCAGAGGTGCCTGGGCGGTGACAGACACCTGTGTCTTAGCTCTGGCCTTCCTGGAGCTGGCCCCGGGATTCTTTCTGCGCCAGATTTGTGCCTCTGGGTCACCTCCCCCGAGCACTGAGCCCCCTCGTGGGCCAGCTTGGCCCAGTGTGTCTCGCTGGGCAGAAAAGACCAGCAGATAACTGAGGACAGCGACAGCTGGGGTTTAGACCTCTGCAAGGTGAGTTCATTGTAAACTAGTTATTTTTTGATGGTATTATTTCTGCCTTTATCTTCGAGAAATGCCAGCATTGGGAGGAAAAACTGAAGAAAGGTAGGGAACTTGTGGAGTGTCAGCTTTAATGATGAAACCACTAAGTTATCCAGCTGGTGGCCATAGCATCAAAATGAGTAAATGCAGATGTGAAGGGGGCAGAGGGACTTGGTTCATTCCTGCACCCTTGAAGACGCCGGCAATGATAAAATAATTCTTCGTCAGGCTGAACATTGTGAGTTCCTCGAGCTGTTCTGCCCTGTGACTTACAATCCAGTTTTTTGATTATTCTTATTTTTAAACGTTTTTCTCTTGAGATATAAAAGCAGCTTTTCTGTTTCAGACTTGTCCAACCTAGATGAGTTAGTGAATTTCACTTTGCCAAGGAGTTTTTGATTGTCCTGGTTTGCTCCCTTTGCCCAAGCTCGCTTTCCATCAGCTGCATGCATTAAGATGCTTAAGAATGTGAAGCTGTGATTCTGATTAAGCTTACTTTCTACTGATTTTAGTTTACTTATAAATCAACTAACAAATTCTTCAAAGACCATTGTAGCATGGATTACTGTTAGGATACTTGTTATTTGAGGATTTAGTAGTCAAAGATCTGTAAAAATGTTAAATGGTTTGCAAGTAGTGTTTTCACTCAGGCTGTTTTGTTGTGATGCGGAGAAAGTAATTTTCCTCTGAATTTTAAATTTTAAAATATGCAAACATTTTATAAATGGGGAAGGTCTCTTCATAAATCCAAACAGGTTCTAAGAGGACCTTTCTCACCTTACTAATTTCAAAAGGAACATATTTACTAGGTGCTAATGATTCTAGTCAAGGAGTAATCAGCAATAGGGAAGACAGAGAAAGTGTCAAAAGCACTGGCTGGAAATCTCTGTTGGTCATCCTGCAAGATGTCTTTTTCTTCCTCTTTCTAGTTACTCTACTTGAAAATTTCCATCTGTTTCAGCTGTCAGCTAATGTGTCTTTGTAAGATCATTTTCCTATAATATCAACACATTAGTAGTGCTGCATACAAATTCTAAAAATGACTGCTTTGGTAAATAAAAACTCCAGAAATGAAATGTGATCATCACACAAGTATTCAGCAATCATTTTAGGTATCATTTGAGTGTAAATAGTACATATAGGCTTGGTGATGGTTTAAATATATCGACTGGTATGTAAATAGGAAGATAAAGCTAAGTGAATTTATAAACGTTAACCAAGTTAAAAAGAAATGATCTTTGAAATCTAAGTAGATATTGAATATTAGCATTGATTTGTATTTCAAAATTCTACCCTTAGGAATTACAATCTAGAGAATATAAAAATTGAGGATGATTTTCTGGGTTAAAATGATGTCATTTTTATATGAGAAGGCTTAAATACAATTGTACCTCTCATCACTATCTTTTATAGTGCAGAAAGACAAGAAAGGTAGTTGGAAAACATTATCTCTACTTAAAAAATAAGGAAATCATGGTAATACCCCTCTTTCCTGGTTCAGATTAAGAATGTAGAATGTGCATATCTGCAGGGTACCAGGAGACCCTATAGGTGTAACGCCATGCAGTCATTAGGACGTAGGAGAGATGATAGGTATTTCATTCTGAGAGCAGTGTCAGTAGAGTCAGATGGAAGAGCAGGAGTATTAAACTTACTGTTTAAACTAACTGTTTCCCTGGTGACCATTTTTGAATCCTCCTTCCTGGAACAGCGGGATGCCTGCCAGCTGTGGGCTGTGCAGTGGCGTCCCTTCCTGTGAGGTGGGGATCTCAGCACTTAGCAGCCTCTTCCCCTCCCCCACACACTGTGTGCTCAGCTCTGCAATGGGAGGCAATGTCAACCACCTCTCCTTCCTGAGCCGAGGAGGCCAGGGAGCTCCAAATTACCCAGTGCCCAGCTATACCCATGGGCAGGAGAGTAGCATGCTGAGGCTCAGTGGCCCTAGACCTGGGAACTGAGTGCAGTCCTCACCACCATCAATTACCACCACCACCCCCACACACACAGAGGGCTGCATGAAAATGCAGCTGATTGATAGTGAAAAGTGGGTACTTCTTGTTGGCTAGAACTCTAAAACCATGTTTTTAAAATAAAGAACAAAAGCCATAGCGAATTAAATGATTACCTTTTGAGACAAGTGGGAAGCTATGCCTCAGGACAGCTGGGAGGTTTGGAAAGGCAAGAACCTAAGTGATCTTGAGTCATTTTGTCTCTGAATTGGATAGTATTTTAATTTAAAAATAAAAATGGCAGCATAGAATTTGTGACATCTTCTATTCTTATCCAGAGAAAAGTGGTCCAGGAAAGTGTATGTCTTCCTGGCAGGAGGGTGCTGCTGGTCCCTAGGTGACCAGGTAATCCCTGACAGCAACAGGCACATAGACTTTGCTTCTGTGCCCCAAGCCTGACTTTAAAGCAGAAACTCTGGGGATGACTCTAAATGAGCTCCACTTTGAACAGCTACAGCCATTTAAAGTCATTTATTTATTTGTTTTAAACAAAGAACCAAAATACCGGGAGCAATAAAGCTACTAGGAGCCCCTGACCACCAGAATCTGTCTTTTCCCACTGGTGAATAGACCTGCAGTGGGGATCACACACCATGCAAGGTGGATGCATGCTCCAGCACCCCCTCGTCTTCCCCTTCACAGCAAAGGGGAGTCAGTCTTAGTGAGCTTATGTTTATGCTATGGTTTCTTATTTATTAATCATATTTCACTTATTTCTCTTTCTGACACTGAATACATCAGTATCATTGTCCTGCTTTGAAAGACAGAAAAAAGGGGTGGAGCAGACTTAATTTGTCCAACAGTGCCAAGAAGTTAGAGAGGAGTTCCCAACTCAGGCCACTCAGTACCCCTTCTGCTTCTGTCTAGTAAAGGGGAAAATTAGGAATCCTCACACCTTCCCCCAGGCTGAGTATTAAAATTGCTCCAGGCTGAGGCTCTCTTAACTTGATCACTGTACTCTGGGAGGGAGGGAGACAATTAAATGTATCAGGCCGGAAGTGTGGCCTGAGTTCGACTGGACGATTGTACACGTGTGTGCTATCTAATCACCTGAATGGTCCAGAAGCCTGGTAGTTGATTGGTAACCTTTGCTGGGAACTCTAATTGGGAAAGACAGTTGGGGGAGATATCGCCTTTCCCTGGAGATGCCTGATCCACCTCATTTTGACGAATTTTAAACCTGGCCCCTTGACAGGGAGGCCAGCCCGGGAGAGGGTGAGCCAGTCTAGAGGTGAAGCATTTCAGGAATGTTAATGGTATGCCTGAGCGAGGGCTTGAGCCGCTGCCACTGAGCCTGAGAACTATTCCTGTGGCCATCTGTTGTGGCCCAGGAAGTCTCATAGCAACAGCAACTCAAGAATGGAGCACCCTGGCCCTGCTTTTTTTTTTTTTTTTTTTTTCCTTTAATTAAAATTAACTAACACAAAACCAAAAACTGCTCCATTGCCCAAGAAGAATCAGAACAGGATTCAGATTCTTTCTACAGAATGACAAGCTTTTAAGGAAGAAAAGCTCCCACATCCTTAATTCTTGTTCTTTAAATGAGCAATTTGTATGTGGTTTTGAGGTTTCACTTTTTTCCCTGTCCTCCACAGGATAGAATTTTTTTCCTTTTGGAAAAAAGAATGCAGGTGAAAACAAGTTTTCAATGCTGTGGGCAAAATAATTGGCAAAAATATGGTTAAGAAAAATGTGGTCAGAGTCTTAAGATTTTCCTGGTATTTGCTTCTCTTAGCCAACAGTCAGCAGCTCCATTTTTTTCCTCTGTGATAATGTGAGCTTTATAAGGCTGGGTGTTTATTTAGTGAAATGAACGTCAGACAAAGACACTAATTCTACTGTGCCTATCTGTTTCCTCCAGTAGGAATCTCTTGGATCTAGGGAATAGCAGACCTCTGCAAAAGAGGGCAGAAAGGAAGTAAGATTTGTAATTTTTAATTTTTTAATGGATGAGGCATTAAATAGCCATTTACAAAAACAGGTTATTTCTCAGGATAGAAAACACTATAAAATTTCAAAACCACCTGAAGCCAGGGCCGGCAACCCAGGTAGAGACTGAAGAATTAGATTTCATTTCCATTCTGCCCCTTGCAGGACTATTTTAGGAAGGAAGGTGTACAAGTCTCAGAGGGCAGATCCTCACCTGCAAGCTGAATTTTTGCATTGTTGCCAAGGTTACATATAGTCATGTGAAAGGACCATGGAACCTTGGATGTGAATGGCGTCTGTGAAGGAGGGTTCTTTGCCACCCTTCTTTGCCACTGGACAACCTGGGAAAACACTTTCATGAGAACTTTCATATCTCCTTTATTCTTTAGTTTGTTTGGCACAGTCCCTCAAAATTTTGAAATACATTTTTCTTATGGAGTCAGAAAATATTCCAGATTGTCTCTCCTAGGTATATAGTTTTTGAACAATGAATACCTTTGGTATCCTGCTGTGTATCCTGCATTGCTAGTGCTTGTGAGTTATTTAGACCTTGTGTGCTGTGTTCATGGCCCAAAGGAATACCACCGACCCCAGGAAAAGGACATGCCCTAAGTGTTTTCTCGAATTTCGGGTTCCTAAGAAAGTCTTTCTTGCTTTCTGTGACAGGCATGGCCACTTATCTTCTCTATGCCTGGAGCCTCCTGTGTAAAACATAACCATGTTCTTAAGGAGGATCATGTACCAGCTGTGTCTCAGGTACTGAGTTTAGAGCTGTGAACAAAAAATAGACAAAATTCCTGGCACACATTCTAGGCAAGTGACAGAGATAGCCCAAAAATAAGCCAGTTGTGGTTAAATTTGAAGTTGATCTTATCTATAGCCCAACATAATAAGCAGAGAGGTGCATCATATGAAGTGGATACTTCTGTTTCCGTAAAGCAGAGTAAGAAAAGGACGCAGGGGTGGATGCTGTCTGACAGAAAATTTGAAGGCAGTAAGAGAAAGAGTCATGGATATCTTCGGACCACTGCAGAAAGAGGACAGCACATACAAAGGCCCAGGGGCGGACTGGGGATTTAGCTCAGTGGCATAAGCGCCTGCCTTGCAAGTGTGTGGTCATGAGTTCGATTTCTGGTACTGGGAAACAAAAAAGTCCAATTTAGCTAAAACTCAGAAAATAAAGCTGAATTCCTAATACTCTAAGTGGGATAAACAAAACAAAGGCCCAGAGGAGCTGAGTGTTTTCAGAAGAGCTGGGAATCCCAATGGAGGAGGAAAAACGAGAGCTGGTAGGCTAACAGGGTCTTGTGGGCCACTAATCACCTTTGGCTTTTCCTCTGAGTGAACCCAGAAGCTATCTTGGAGACCTCGCATGAGGATTTAATGAAGTAATGTGTGGCCTTTGGCACAGGGCCAGCCCTCAGACAATCTTCCATACTTGTTGCCAACTGTGTGCTCCTTTATTACCATCACCTGTGCAGTTTTAAAGACAGAAGAATGTGAGCACACGGCACAGAACAGGCTTCTGTCTAAAGGGGGCGCTGTCCCTGTTGGAAACTCCCCAGGAGAGGCCTGGTAGTCGCTGGTCTGGGAGCTCAGGCATTTGGATAAGAGGTTGGCTTCTAAGATTTCCAAGTTTATGGCTCTGCTGTTTTTGGATTGTTCCTTATGAGAATTAAACTTTTAACCGTGGCTTCTTAAGAATTCAATTCTATCTGCTAATCAGGACCTGACTCCATATCTTTGCAAAGATACAGGGAAAAAACTTACTTTTTAAAAACTGGCCTTGTTTAAGGTAAACAGTTGTTTCTCTTTGAATGTATGAAGTCCATACTCTTCAAGTACTGGTGTATTAAAGACATTTGGTTTCAATTTCAGCTACAAAATTCTGTTGAAATCTACCGAATTCACACGAATTTGAAATGAATTCAAATTTAAGTTTTGATATGTGTTCCTTTCTGGAGGTTGGGAGAAACTTGTTGCAGATATAATGAAAACAAGGAGTCAGTATATTTTCCTTTTTGGACTTCAGAAGAAGCAAGGTTGCTTTGGGGGCAGTTCAAAGGCTCTGTCTCAAAACGATCTTCCTGGGGACCCTCACATTTAAGTGTCTGGATTCTGTTGACCTCCTCCTATAAATTGAAAAATTCAGTTATAACTCATGAGCAGTGATGACTAGGTCCACCAGCTTGGAGAAAAGAGGGGATCTTTGTCTCTAAGCGTGTGACAACTGTCACTATGTTTTTCTTAGTCCTGGGATGGAACTCAGGACTTTGCAGTGAGCTATATCCTCAGCCCATTTCATTTTATATTTTGAGATAGTATCTTGCTGAGTTGCCCAAGCTGACCTGGAACTTGTGATCCTCCTGCTGCAGCCTCCTGAGTAGCTGGAATTATAGGCATGTACTGCCACATGTGCCACAGCCATTACTAAGGGTTATCCCTGCTCTGGAACCAGGATGAGAACTCAATAAAGGCTCACGTCTGTCTTCAGGTGTGCACCCTCATCATTGGGAATGAGAGCCGGGCTGGGGGCTGGGTTATCAGTGACCAGAGGCCCCCTCTTTTTTTATGAGAGTTTGATCTCCAGTGGCCTTTCCAAATGTGCGAGTTCTTTTTCCAAGATCTCATTAAAAGCCAAATTCTAGAAGAGTCATCCTAAATTCTCTTTAACTGACATACTAGTTTAGGAGTTCTGAGAGCAAGAATTAAGAAATTGCAGAGGCTCTGTTCAATGAGGGGCAGTGGCCTAGGGCATCGTCCTTCTATGGTGATCACCGCGGTCGCAGTGCCTGAAGTGCTGGTGCACCAGCACTGACAATGAATGCTGTGTGCCTGCGATTCTGTCACATCTCGGCCTGTTCCATGTGTCCCAGTTATGTTCAGAGAGAACTAGAGTTCACTGTATCTCTTGAACAATTGGTCCTTACTATGTTCTAGATGACTTACAAAAGATGCTAACATAAGAATCCAATGACAAAGATGTAATTTTCATCCTGTTTGTGTGTTAAACAATGGAGGTACCTGTAAGTATCTCACCAGCGTCCCACAGCGGCAGAGCTGGGGTTTGACCATGCTTTCTGCCAGCAGGGTTTGTACACCTAACTGCCATGTTTGATTTCCCCACAAAACCATTCACCCAGCCCTCTGCTTTCCCTTTTTTATTTATCTTTGCCTTGAGCTCAGGGTCTCGCGCATGCTGGCAAGCACTCCAGCACTGAGCTGCAGCCCAGCCCCCGTGTTCTTTTTTCATTCTTATTGATTTAGAGGAAGAAGTCTCAGGGTGTATCATTACACTTTATTGCCCTCTATGAGGGCAGAGAACACAAGCTGTTGATACCCAGTGCCTAGCGTAGTGCCTGGTGCACACAGATACTCAAATATTTGTGGAATGAATGAGAGAGTGAGGGTGTGATGTGAATAAACAGTAGGAAGGTCATAGAAACGCCTTCCTCTGCTCCAGAGTACAGAGACAGCTGTGACTGCAAGGTACCTCTTATGTAAAAACTTTCACTTTGAAAAGTTAAGAAAGGAGGCAAGGATATTGTTTGAAGCAGGGTCAACATGTTATCCTTGTTCTGTGCTCACTGATATTTTAATGAATAATCGAATCATGATGGCACTTAACACCCCCAAGAGCCCCCGATGTCAAATTCTCACCTCTCATGTAACAGGGAAGGAGCAGAACAGAGAAGCAGAAATTCCACTGAATCATGGCGTTCGTGTGTGACTTGGGTTCATTGCCCTTTACAGAGAGACACTGAGACTCACAGACGTGTCATAGGGAGTAGAAAGAAAAGCTTGAGTCTGTCTGAGAAGATATTTGGGTGCAGTGAGCACAAACCCATGCAGACGAGCTCAAATAAAAAGACAGTTCTTCAAAAAGCAATGAGAAGGGGGCTGGGGATTTAGCTCAGCGGCATAAGCACCTGCCTTGTAAGCAGGTGGTCGTGAGTTCGATTCTTGGTACCAGAAAAAAGAAAAAAAAAAGAGAGAGACAAAAAGCAATGAGAAAGCTTTTGAAATTCAACCAGAGATATAGCTCAGTGGCACTGCCTGCCTGGCAAGTGCAAGGTCCTGAGTTCAGTTCCCAGGACATAAATAAATAAGTAAATGAAATTAAACTGTAGAAAGCCAGGAACAGCAACCCTGGGGTTAAGAGCTCTGGATTGGGAATCCCTGGGTTTGAGCCACAAAACTGGCATGGCTAAATTCAAGATATCAGATAAATGAGTGCTTCTAGACCTTGTCAGCCCATCTAAAAAGGAGTGAGTGATTAAAGTAGCTACTGTGTTGGGTTGTATAGATTCAAAAAGGTGATTTGCTTAAGGCATTTGGATGACTGCCTGGCAGGTAGTAGGATCTCCATGGCCGTCAGCCCTTCTGATTATTCATAAAGCAGGAACTGCTTACTGGCTCTGTGGACTGCAAGAGCATCAGCTTTGTAACTCTCCCTGCAGACTGGCTGCCTGTTCAACATGGTGACACGGTGATGTCACCAAGGTTCCAGGTGTGTCTGTCTTCTTCTACAGTCCTTCCTAGGATGATTCTCATCATCAGTTTGCTCCTCATGGTCAGAGTGAGGCTGCAACAGTGACAGGCATAATATCTTCATACAATCTCTTTAAGGAAGGAAAAGAGTCCCAGTTTGGTGCATTTTATCAAGAATGAGACTGAGGGATGGAGGGAGGTGAAGGTATAGCTCAGCAGCACAGCACTTGCAGAGCAGGCCATACCTTTGATGTTCATTTGAATAAGGAACATTTTCTCAAAAATCCCCTTGCCAATTTCGCTTTGGGTCAGATCTTGTTACTTGGATTGTGCTATAACCATGCCTACAGTAGGAACTGCCTGGGAGTCAGATTACCGTGACTGGGTAGATCAAGAACAGTTCATCCTCTAGGGCCACAGAAGAACCCACCTTCCCAAGTACACAGTCATCTGATACTGCAGTGGAATCAGAATTACATTTGAGAGAAAATCAGACAGGAGACCATGCCTTCTCAATCACAGGGTCTGTCTCAGAGGAGTGTGGCCAAGCCAGGCAAACTGGAATCCTTTGACAGGATTCGCCATGCCGGAGTGTAGGGGAAGGCAGAGCTGTCTTTGTTTTGCAGCCCTAACCTGGGATGAGGTGTACCTGAAGCTTTCCACTCTGGCTTGTTTTCTGCATGAACTGCCTGCTGTGAATTCTACTGGTCTCAGAGAGAAGTGAGGGATGTGGTTTTTCACCGGCAGATCAATAGACCAGGTATCCAGATGTCATTAAGAGAACTATTGAGCAAGACTCCCCCACTGTATGTAATACAGTGGCAGTGAGGAAGAACTGACATTTTCATTCTCTAAGGCCATCTCTGTTTGGCTTTCACAAGAAATTATTTTTTACTTAAATTTCTTTATGGAGTCAACACTACTTGTCCCACTTGCAATGATAATCAACACATTTTCCCCAGGCTTCTGGAATGCTCTTCTTCCATACCCATCAGCAAGAGGCATTGCTGGGCTCTTCTCCCTGTGCCCCAGCCTTCTCCAGCTCTAGACCTTGTCACCTGGCTAACACAGCTTGTGTCTGGTTTCTCCCCACTCACCCATCTCTATGGCTCCACTCATAAGGCTGCCTCACCCCTTCAGCAGGGGCTTCATCCGGGCTGAGTCCTGCTAGAACAGGTGTGAACAGGGAGACAAATGACTACATCAAAGGTCGCCCAATGGAAAAGTATATTTTTCATACGCAGAATGACTGGATTTCAGATGACAGATGCCTTTGATGGGGACTTAGGGTCTGGCTTCTCTCTTCCCTTTGGCTGACTTAAGTAAGAGAAAGAGAGCTCAGCTTTGTTGCATCAGTGGAGAATTAGTGGCAGATGTGAGAAGTGAGCAGGAGAGATGAGTGAAGTTAACAAAACCTGTGGCCATCAGGGACAGGCTGATTGGACTACTGCGGGCAGAAATGTAAGCTGTCCAGGCTGTGGTTTGGGAAGTATGTTAATTCTTTTTACATTTTTTGAAATGCATCTTTACATTTATTATGAAAAGGTTTAAACTTTTGTGAAAGTGGAGACTCCCCCAGGTTCTGTTCCCTTCCCTCTAGCAGGTGACTTTTGTTAGGCAGATCAAGATGGGAGGAGACAAAAGTGAAGTGCAGACTATTCAGTGGCAGGTGTATTAGTGAATTTGTCAGGAGGGGACAGGAAGTTGAACTCCAAGATGTTTGTACTCTTTAGTCATAGGTTAATGAAATAATTGGTAAATCAGATCTGGCTTCTAGCTATTTGAGTAGGGATTATGTAATTTGAGGAAGCAGATCTCATGGTCTAATCTCCAAATTCCTGGAGGTGGAGGCACTGGAAAGCCTCCAGCTTGCACAGTGACAAGTCTGAGAGAGGAAGGGCAGCATTAATTTGGCATTCGGTAGCCATCTACCACCTGCAAGACAGGTCTGAGTGACAGGACCCTTGCTTTTTGCTGCCTTTTAGAAGATGGTTTTGAAGATGGTGGGTCTGGAGAAAAAGAAATGAGAGAGGGAAGGGCAGCCCAAGGGCAGCCTCAGGTGCTGGGCGGGGGACACAGAGGCCAGCTCTATCTGGAGAGCAACCAGCTGCTGGGGCAAGGGGAACAATGTGGCTTCTGGTTTCTGGCTTCAGCTGTTTGGTGGCAGGTTATCGCCAGCCAGCCAAGGCTGATAAACCCAGAACTTTGACACAGTGTGTGGTAAGGAGTTAATTGTTGAATAATAATACAAAAAGTTCCTTATATAAGCCTTGTGGTTAAAGGTTAAAAGAAGACTTCAGTAATGACTTTTACACCTGAGGAAAAACACTCTGGTCTTGAGCTGTGTCTCTACAGAGAATGGCCAGTGGTTGAGAAAAGAAACCAGACCATCTTTTGGGCTTGGGTGTTTTTAAATACAGCAGAAAACCAGGCCATTCTAGAGAGGACAGGAAGCAGACCTCCACTCCAGAAGACTCGCTCATCACCCTTTTTCTCTCCTTCAGGAATGAAATGAAAGAAATCCAGAGCACCCCAACTGCTTTTCCCATTTTTTTCAGAGAAAGCAGGGTTTGGCGTGGCTTGGTTGTTGATGATGGACACGTCAGTGGTGTTCCTCATATGACCCTGTGTCTGTCATGGTGGTTAATATTCAGGTCTGAGTTAAGTTCATCCCCTTCTGTCACTTTGGGCAGAATCCTTGTCTCTGTGAACTTCATCAGTGAGCTACCTCACAGAGCTGAGGGACATTAAGGAACAAGAAAGTAAAGTGCTTGGTGTACGGCCTGTGGGCATGTGCTGGTCACAAGCAGTGGTGGCAGAAGCAGTCACTGTTGCTGTTATTGTTAAAGCTAGTTTCAGACATCCACAAAGGGTAGGATTTATGTTTTCAGCCTTCAGGGATTCCGTGGGCCTGCAACAGTTATACGGCAACTGTATATGCATCCTCATGGGCTGGCCTGGCCTGAGGAAAAGGGGTGCCGTGCTGAGCAAGCCAGAGGGCAGGCGACACCCCTAACCTGCTCCTTCCCTCTATGCCTTGAGACTCCACATTTGGACATACATACTAGGACAGAGAAGCTCATCACTAGACAACAGAACCACAGGCAAAAAGAACTGTGGAGTTCTTGGTTTTCATGCAGCCAAGTAGCCATGGACGCTATCCTGGCAATTACATTAATAATTCATCAAAGAATATTTACTGCTAACTACCAGCCCATATCTTTGGCAGCTAGAGCACCCAAAGAAATGTGCTTTAAGTTTCTTATCAAGAAATAATTTTGATAAAACACTTGATGACTGTGACTTTTGTCATGGCTCTGGAATGTCCCCGATGGCCCTGCCAGTTTTCATTGCCCATAGGTGTGACATGGAAATTTTTTGTAAATGCCCCCACACATTTAAAATGCTGTTAGGCTGCATTGTGACTGAAGCAGTGTGCTTCCATCTCGGCTGTGGAAGGGGAGTGGTGGGAATCCAGGAGCAGGCCTTGTTTCAGGCCTGTAGTAGGAGTGCATGTTTAAGCACGAAGTGTCACTGTTTTTGATTGTCACAGAATCTTCATCAAGCAGCCATGAGAATCAACCTTATTGATGACTCGGCAAAGTAGAGAGTCTGTATATTTACACATTTTCTTTGCTTTCTTTCCTTTTTTTTTCTTTTTTTGTACCGGGGATTGAACTCCTAACCTTGTACCTGCCAGGCAGGCACTTGTGCTACTGAATCCTTATCTGTGAGTCTGTATTTTTATACTAGTCTAAATCTGTTATGCCGTTGATTAGGAAAAAAAGTTTTCAAAATGTCCAAAACTAACACAACCAGATATTATGGTGCATGAGTATAATGCCATCATTCAGGAGGCTGAGACAGGAGGATCACATTTTCACGCCAAGCCTGGGCAATTTAATGACTTAAAGAGATTCTATCTCTACACAAAAAATCGAAGAAAAAAAAAAAGAACTGGGGTTGTAGCTCAGTGCAAAGGACTGAGTTCACTCCCTAGTATCTCAAAAAGCAAAAATTAGCCAAACAAAAAATATACAAATACAAATTCATAATAACTACTGTAACCATATGTTAATTTTGATGGTTTTATTCCCTGTGGTAAGGTTTTTCTTTATCTATGAAAGATTAGCCAGATCTGGGGCTTACTAGTGAAGATGTATTGGTATATAGTATGCAAAACAAAATTTAATGACAGTAAGTAATCTTTTCTCAAAGAGAAAAAGCCCATAACTTTTATTAATACTTAGATGAGTTGGGACTCACATAGAATGAGCTGTTAGAATGGAACAGGTTAAATTCAGGGACTTGTTTACCCCATGAGGAAGAAGGAAAAAGAGTTTAGGCTTAGTTAGTGGGCTTATTCTGCGAGGCCGTGATCTGGATGGGTTGAAGTAGATGGAGTGCCTGGACCTAGGTGCCGGTCCTCAGACTTTGAAATGGGCCAGTTTTCCCACAAAGTAGATTCAGAGCACCAGTTATAGAAGGGGCCCTGCATGACACTATAAGAAAACCTCGAAATGACTTTAGAAAACACAAATTAGATCTTTAAAATAATCTGGGGGAGGTAATTTTGTCGTGTGTGTGTGTGTGTGTGTGTGTGTGTGTGTGTGTGTGTATGTGTGTGAGTGTGTGGTGCAGGGGCTCAAACCCAGGGCCTCACACATGGTAGGCTAGTAGCATTCTATCACTGAGCTACACCCCTAGCTTGTAATTTTGTCCTTTTTCCCCCCTGTCTTCAAATAAGAAGGAAGTGTGGAAATCTCTGGGCATGGTAACAGAAGGTAAAATCTGTGGTGCAGAAGCATCTTGGCAAGAGTAGTCCTTCTGTCCCTGGCATGGGGACGCAATGGGGCACCTTGCTAAAAAAGGGCAACATGAATTTGGATTTAGGCAAAGGAAGCAAAAGCAGAGGGCTTCATCTGAGTCCCAGCTGCCTTTAGCTCAGCTTAGTCCTCACTAATGTGTGTGGAGCACATTTAGGGGTTCATGCTCAAACCTTCAGCACAGGCTCAGGGAGCAAAACAGGAGCTCAACTAGCCAAGTTGTGCTATTAACATTCAAATATTGTCATCATTTGTAGTAGCGATTTATTGCCAATGTCAGCATTGATCTCGGTTGCTTTTTGCACAGGGCGAAGAGTAATACTCTCTACCATTACCTGAGATGCTTACGTGGCCTACAGGAAACCACATTACATTACTTTTAGTTGTGATAAAAGCTCATGCATCCTTAGATGCTACCATGGAGCACTCTGCAGATAGGCATGATTCAGGAGGGTAGGCTCTGGAGCCCAGTAGCCTGGTTCAAATTCTGGTCATGCCACCAACACTCTCCATGACTGCTCAACCTGAGATAGTTCTTCTCCCTATGAGTGCTTACCTTCAAAATGAGGATAACAGTCATAGTGTTTTCCTCAGAGTGACTACAAGTATTAGAAGGGCTAATGCACATAACTAGCACACAGGAAACACTCTAGAGCTATTTTTGTTAGTGGTTTTTATTATCATTATAACTACTGTTGCATTGTATTTTGTAATTTTATATTGGTACTAAGCATGGAAATGATGGCTGGGTCATCATAAGTCCAGTATTGTTTAAAGGTACCTAGTTTTAATTATCTCGTTTAATTATCACCCTGAGGTGATGATTTTTAAATTTATTTTTTAGAAGTACTGGCAGTGGAATCTGGACACAGAGCCTTCTATTGAGATACACTCCCTTCTCATTTTTAAAAATTTTTGAGACAGGGTTCCACTCAGTCACTAAGTTGCCTGGGTTGGGTTCGAGCTTGTGATCCTCTTCCCTCAGAGAGCTGGGATTACAGGTGTGTACTTCTATTCCTGGCTAATAGGGGTCTTTTAGAAATCCATGCTTTTGAACTAACAGGACAGAGGTTTATTAGTTTATGGCCAAAGGCTCTGACTTTGTATGCAATGTGACTATAGGAAATACTGGATAAAGACCAACAATGGGGATCCCTGCCTTCCATTACACTTTAGGAAGCAGAGCCGGCAGCAGAGCCACAGCCTCTGTGAAAGAAAAAGCTTTCTGTTCATTTAGCTTATGTCAGTAATATTTGGGGGTGTCGGATGATTGTGCTTCAAAGGATGCTATTAAATATATTATGGGTATATTTATGCCAAGTTGCTGACAGGTGGTATTTATTATATTTATCTTTGTAAAGCATGATAAAATCAAAATGCTGTACACAAATAGGTGGAGATGGCTTTATAGCTTTGGCTTTTCAATTTATTTCCTAGAAAAATATCTCACTTGCCCTCCTAAGTAAAGACACATGATTGCTTTTGAGCTTATCTGCATTTAGCTTGGTATCTAAATTGCTTGTGTTATTTCAGTAAGCAAAGATGCTTGATCAAAATGATCTCTTGACAGTTTGAATTTCCTTGTTAAAATGAGAACCAGCTAATGAATACCTTGAAAAGTGTTAGAAATCATTGCTTCTCAAGCATGGATGCTGGTAATTGTTAAAGTCTGAAATATTTGAGATCTAACCCCATAAAGCAGTATAGGAAAGGAGAAGATTAAGAAGGTAGAAATAGTGAAACTAAATTTTATGAGACAAAAGTGATACTGCACTCAAAAATGAGAGATCTGTGAATTATATTCTGATGTGTGTGGCCTGAACTTCTAATAAACAAATAGTTGCCCAGATATAAAGTCTAAGGAGTCACTCATCTATAAACCAAAAATGTGAACTAGTTGATCTCCAGGGTACATTTTGTCTCTAAAATGTCAAAGTCAATTTAATGTGTTTTTCTGAATTGGATTCCTCAAGGGTCAAAGTCAACGTACTTTTGATATAGTGCTGAACAAAGTGTTGCTAGTAAACATTAAGCCAATGTGGATTTGAATACCCTTTTATACAAGTCAAACATGGGCTCTAGAAGTAACATCCCCATGGTGATAAAAGCATCAGCATGAGAGATGTGTAGAAAGATTTGTTGTAGGAGGACCAGTTGGCCCTATTCATGATGACTTCAATGGTGTGGGTGCAGTGGTGGAGTTAATGGCCTTGACAGTGATAGCAGAGTAAACTTTAATTAAAAACACTGGTGGAGAAATCAAGAGCTGAAATGTACCCAGGAAACAATTCAGTGACGTCCAGCCCAGAAGAGAGAGCTCTTGAAGCTCCATTTTATTGCATGATATTGGGAGAAAAGACTATTCATTATGAGAACTCTTAAAAAGTTACAAAAATAATGCCCTACATTAAATTTGAATTTGACAGGTATTGTGGCCTCCACATATTCAACTCTATCCCAGTAGTCACAGAGCAAACAGGTTATATCCATTTCCCCTAACTTGGGCAAGCAGAAATTACAACAGTCTTGAAGAAGCAGATAGCAAAAGGAGGAAAGAAAAAAAATGAAGAAATGGTCAAATAGAATTACCTAGTTTGTTGAGAGAACCATGCAGTAAGGGGGAAGACCTGAAAAGGAGGTGAATATTTTTTCAGTGGCAATACATCCCACAGCAAGCAAAAGAAAAAAGGTTCTTAAATAGGATGGGTATACAGATCAGTGGTGTAGCACCTGTTTGGCAAGACAAGCCCCTGAGTTCAAGTCCTGTACCAAAAAAGAAAATAGGAAAACAAAAAGACCCTCCCCACAAAGTAGATGGAGAACAGTTCTGATTTCCCAATATGCCATTTAGCAGAAATTCTAATATGGCTAAGTAGTTCAGACATGGAATCACTGTACCATTTCAGATTTCCAAAATATTTAGAACAACTAAATATTTGAAACAAATATTGGAATGTGTTACTCCTACAACTCTCTTTGCTTCTCACCAGCGTGCTGCAAGTTCACTGTCCTGAAACTTGGTTTTGTTATCTGGAAAATGGGCGTAAAAATCTCTGCCTGCAGTTAGTGGGAGTTTATTTATATTGTGAGACAGGGTTTTACTAAGTTGCCTACTGCCTCGGGTCCAAGACTGCTATGATTACAGATATGTGCCACCACACCATCTTGGGAATATGGTTACAGTACATGCATAGTATATTAAACTACATACATAGCATTATACTAGGTAGCTGGCAGGAGCTCAGTAAGTGCTGTATGAACATACAGGTAGTGGTGCTGCTATGTTAAATTCTACCATGACTCTGACACAAGCGGCAGAGATCTGTTCCCAAAGCGGTTTCCCAAGCCTCACCATCAAAATCTGCAAAAGTGCTGAGAAAACTGTCAAGCAACTGTCATCCCCCCCCCCCCCCCGCATGAAAACATCAGTTGCGACATCTCATCTTATCCATTTGTTTCATGGAATGAAAATTTGATGCAACGCATGTTTTGTGGTCTTTTTGAGTTTAGGAGGTGAACAGGCCAAACTGGAAATAAACAAAGCAGGAGTCTTAAGCAAGAGGGGAGAGAGCATTCCCTCCCACTCCCTGAGGAATTTAAGACCAGTAAGTTATTCTCTAATGAGCACACAACAAGAGCATTGCATCTTCTCTTAATTAGTTTGACAGATATTCATTTAAATTTGAAAAGATTCCCAGGCTTGGGATAGCAAAGGAAAGACCCCAATTGAATTCCTTTGCGTCTTAATTCTGTTTTTGTTGTGTTGGCTCCAGGGAATGTCAGTATCTGAAGATAAACAAAGCCCAGGTCTTCACTGGGGACCTCCACATTTTTTCTCTATTTATAACCATCACCACCTTATTACTGAGTTTGCAGTATGTGTGAAGTTTAACACAAAGCACCAGGTTCTGCAAGATCATACTTGGGACTGGGTTCTGAGAGGAGTGGATTTTTTTTCTCATTCCTGTATAGGATAATTTCCAGGCAGACCTAAAAAGCCTGCTTTCAGCTACCTGTCAGTTCCTATGTCACTGCTTGGTCATCAGTGACATGAGTTAGGAACTCAAGTTGAAGAATTCGCTAAGAATTGTTTTTACCCTCAGTCTTTAAATACATGATGATTAGGGCTGGGGATTTAGCTCAGCGGCATAAGCGCCTGCCTTGCAAGCAGGCAGTCATCAGTTCAATGCCCGGTACCGATAAAAAGGAAAAAGAGGAAAAAAAAAAAATACATGATGATTACTGGGTTACCACTGGTCCTCTGTGATCCATGGAAATGAGTTACTGGGAGACCACTGATAGTCCCAGATCTGTCCAGCCTGGATAGAACTGGCATTTGTCTGTGCTAAACTATGGCAATGATGGTGATGCCTGCCTCGTGCTGTCATGTGCTTGTCCCTGGCCTCAGGCTGCTCACCCCATGCAGTGCCCTCTTAGGGAGCCTTCAAGGGCTGATACCCCATGTTGGCTGCATGGCCTGGGGAGAGTCCTTTCCTCCTCCACACACAGAAGAGTCCCCTGGGGGCTAGCTGTGAAATGGAGCACAGAGCTACTGTCGGAAGATGTCTAGACATGGAAGGCTTGGGAGAGGGCATTGCCTCATCTGCCAAATCAAACACTGAGCTTTCTCATTAGGTCAGTCTGTGCTGCTCCAAGCCTGTCCCCTCCCACTGCCATCCTTCTTATGGCCCTGGTGCAGGGTTCTTTTATTCTTCCCACTCATCTTGATAAAACCAGAGGAAAGGGGTTTGGTATTTTAGTTCTGAGAAGAAGGAGGAGGAGGAGGAGGAGGAGGAGGAGGAGGAGGAGGAGGAGGAGGAGGAGGAGGAGGAGGAGGAAGAGGAGGAGGTGGTGGTGGTGGTAGAGGGGGAGGGGGAGGGAGAAGAGGGAGGGGAGGGGGAGAGGAGGAGGAGGGAAAAAAAAAGAAGCTTGATCAGTATCACCTGGTCATTAGGTTCTGTCCTCTGGGACCCTCATCTGATTTATTGGATGAAGATGTTGTAGTGAGGCACAGTGCCAGTCAGGCCTACAGTGGGGGACTACTGCTGTATTATACAGTGGAATAACCATGTGCAACTTAATTCACCTCTTGGAGGACCCATTTCCTCTTGGTAAAGCAGGAATAATGGCATGAGGATCAAGTGAGTTAATATTAAAGTACTGAGTGGATGAAATTCAGAGATAGAGCACTTGCCTCACATGCGCGAATCTTACTTCACCCCTAGCACTACAAATGAATAAACAAAGTCTCTCACACTATCACCAAGGAAAGCAGTCATTCCCCAATCTTTGATCCTTGGCAAGTAACATGCCTTGGGAACTTGTTAGAAATGCAAATTCTCTGGGTCTAAATGTAAAACTCAGGGGTATAGGAGAAAATATTTGTAAATCATATGTCTGATAAGAGAATATCTAGAATCCAAAAAGAACTCTTAGCATTCAATGGAAACAAAACTCCTTTTTTTGTTGTTTGGTTTGTTTTTTGAGACAGGGTCTCACTATGTAGCCCAGGCTGGCGTTGAACTCATTATGTCGCCCAGGCTGGCCTCAAACTTGCAGCGATCCTCCTGCCTCTGCCTCCGGAGTACTGGGATTTCAGGAGTCTGCCACCATCCCTGGTCAAAACTCCATTTTAGGGGAAAAAAAAGAGCTCTAACGGATATAACAGCAAGTGTGTTTAGGGGTGTTAAATAGCTGACTATATTAATGTTTTTGAATCATTGAACACAGCTTTTTGCAGTCTCTCTGTTTGAATGTCCACTTTGTATTCTTTGATACTGTGATTTGAGCAACTATTTCCAAGATGATAATATGTAATCTATTAACAGGTGGTTTCTTACTGTTATGTTTTTTTTTTTTTTTTTTTTGTAGTTCTGTATTACGTGTACCCTTACATCGCTTTGTTTTGTTTTGTGTTTTTCTCTTTTTCCTCTTAAATAAAATTTAAAAAAAGAAGAAAAAAAAAAAGCTCCATTTTAAAAAATGGACAAGCCAGGTGTGGTGGTGCCTGTAATCCTATCACTCCAGAGGCTGAGGCAAGAGGATCCACAAGTGTTCAAGGCCAGCTTGAATTATGTAATGAAGCCATGCCTCAAAAAACAACAATACAATTTAAATAGCAACAATAAAAATAAACCAAAAGCCCAAATGTTTAATGACTCCCTTTACGTGAAGCACTCAAAGTAGTGAAATCCATGGAGACAGAAAATAGACAGCAGTTGCCAGGAGTGAGGGAATAGGGAAATGGAGAATTACTGTTTAAAATGAACCAAGTAGATGGATTTTCTACAATGTGAACATACTTATAGCTTTAGAACTACACTCTTTAAGATAGCTGGGCAGGTAGCTCACTGGCCTGTAGCTCAGTCTGTAGCATATTAAAAAAAAAGTTGGTAAATCTCATGTGTATTTTATCACAATTTAAGACACTCCAGGGTAGGACCCAGCAATCTGGGTTTTAACAATCTCTTCGCGTAGTTCTGATGTTTGCTCAAGTTTGAGAAACAATGTAGTAACCATTGAGTCAGTAGCAACAGACAGGATTTCTGGAAGCACATTCAGCCTATGAAACCACATCATCATTTTTCTAGCTTCTTAGTACCTTGGAGTCCATATAAAACATTCCAGGGTCTGTTTCTGAGCATGTCTTCCGATTACACAGAACAGCCAGTAATACGAGCTTTTACTTTCAATGGCCCATCAGAATAGAGCAGATGAGGCTCTGTGCCCACGGCCACACAGTTTACTTCCTACCACCATGCAGTCTAGGATTCTCAGGGGCTTGCAGAGCTGCAAACTCTTTCTGGAATTAACAATGGAAGAGTTAGCATTCATTTATGTTGTTTCAGTAAATGCTAACCAATCTGGGTTTGATTGATTGATTGATTAATTGATTGATTTTATTAATTTAGGTAATAGGAACCAAATTCATGACCTCGTGCTTGCTAGTCAGATGCTGTGCCACAAAGCTATATCCCTGGCTCCCAATCTGGGTTTTAACAAGGGGAAACATCCTATTTCCCCTTCAATTTAAGTTTCCAACTTGTTGCAGGCAGCTCTTGCCATTTGGGACCATTTTGCTATATTTTTATTTAGTTTGAGGAGAGTGAAGGGTGAGGGCCTTGAAGAATTCCCAAGTCAAGAAGGAAGAAGCATTTTCTGTAGCAGTTGACAGGGCTGTGTCTTTCTTTGCAGACTGCACTGGGGCTGTAACCTCAAGGGCATGCTGCTCAATCACCAGCTGTCAAACCAAAGTGATCAAGCTAGTACCTGGCTCCCTGTACCACAGGGCCAGAACCCAAGATCGTAACTGTGTTGTGTGGCTCTGTGGCCACTGGCAGCCACCCTCACACCAGAAAGTGTTTATTTTTTATCCTTGTTGAGTGATATGCTGTCAAGGTATGAGATAAATGTCGTCATTTTGTGGAGAGGTTTTATTTGTTTAGCAAAACCACAGCTGTTCACTTTTTTGATAACTTTGAATAGCTAAGAGGTGGCAGTAGTTTCCGAATGCAGTGTTTAGTCATCTTTAAAATACTGGCTTTTTTTTTTCTCACTTGAAGATAAAGATATCAAACATCAAAGATAGAAGACACACACAGACAGAGATAAGTGTGTCTCCTCATTTTATACCATCTACTTTATGTATTTCCTAAATAGCCACAGACCCTGCTGCACTTCTGTGGCTCTTGTTTTGTCTCTCCTGTAAGTGTGTTCTTTCCAGCACCGTGATCTCCTGGGAAGCTGTCCATAACTCTTCACTTTTGCTTCTGTACCTCAGCCTGGTATGAGCACTCCTGCAGAGCAACCCTAGGGTGGCTCCTCTCCAAAACATGTCTTCAACTCTGCTGCCTGAAAGACCCAGAGGCAGTGGTGCTCAGGGGCTCCCTGAGATGCGCCTTGATAGTGGGCAAGCTTGCCAGTCCCATCTGAAAAGGGTCTAGCGTGGGGTCCTGGTAGTTGGTGATTTGGTGTACTGCTTCTGTCCAAGTTCAGTAGCTCTTGTGTTGTCGAAATGAGAAACTGTTAGGACTTTTAACAACCTTAACCTGCTAGTTTTCCTGTTGTGGGTATAGTGGAGAAAGGACTTGACTTAAGAATTATAGGTGATTTTCCCCTCATTTAAAAAAGTTGTGGTAAAATATGCATAACATAGAATCGACCATATTAATCTTTTTTTTTTTTTTTTGCAGTGGGAGAGGGTACCAGGGATTGAACTCATGACCTCACACCTGCTAGGCAGGCATTTACATAGCTGAGCTAAATCTTTGGCCCATTTTAATCATTTTGAAGATACAATGTAGTAGCGTTAAGTGCACTCACATTATTGCATAATATTGCTCTACTATTTGTCTCTAGATCTTTTTGTTTTGTCTTGGTTTTTGAGACAGAGTCTCCCTTTGTAGTTCAGGCTGGACTTGAATTCACTGTGTAGCCCATGCTGGCTTTGAACTTGTGATCCTATTGCCTCAGCCTCCCTACTGCTGGGATTACAGGTGTGCACCACCTCTAGATCTTTATGGTGATTTTTTTCAAGGTCACTTTTTGTCTCAGTTTCCCAGCTCCAGTTGACTTTGTCCCCCACTTACACACGCACACGCACACGCACACGCACACGCACACAGGCATGGTGGTGGGGGGAGAGTTTAGTCTGTGCTTCTGAAGAGTAGGAGGAATTTTTTTTTCCAGACCTTGATGGATTGGTCTCAGTAGAATTCCAGTGATCTTGTCTTTTGGGTATTTCTTTGGGGAATGATGGATTTTTTCTTTTTTTTCCTTAGAGTGATTACAGAGGTGAAGGGGCAGAGGGGAGACAGTTCTTTATTGAATCAATTTAGCAAAGGAGAGAAAGTGGCAGTAACATTAAGTCATTGCTGGAAATATGTTCTGGGTGCCGGTGGAGCATGCTGGCATTCTAAACTAATGAAGACTTTCAGTTTTTGCTTAGTTTATCTTCTGGCTTTACTTTAGAGCAAGATTCTTGGTGTTTTTGTTTGTTCTCTAGTGATAAGAGTCCAAGGTCACAGTGCTCTGTTTACCTAGCATGCACAGAGCATGCCGGGAACTCTCTGGGATAGGCACTAAGGTCTCAGCTGTGCCTCACTGAGGGAGCTTGCCTGTCTGCTTCACTCAACTTCTAGTTTCTTTGGGAAACTTGAGGAATTACCACCTTCTTCCCTCAGTGTCTGCACCAGTGACCGTGGAAGCCTGTTTGGACAACACAGGCTGAAACTCGTGTCGAATAAGGTAGACTTTGCTTCTCAGAGTAGTCTGGAACAATATTTGCACTTTTTCTAGGAGAGACTTAAGTCAGGCACAGTCCTTACTGATCCAAATACCCTGCCTTCTTCTGCCCCCATATTGTCACAAACCTCAAAGGTTTCTATTTCTCTATTCTAAATCCTCTCCAGAGGAATTATGGCATCTTTGTTTAAGAAGTACAATTTTCTCTTCTAGATATGGCAGTAATATTACATCAGAAGGAAATATATGTTACACATATATATTATACACACACACACATATATAATATTAGGTATAGAATTAGTTTGTTTAGCAAAAAAAAAAATATAAAGCTCATAATATAGAAACTATATGTAAAATTTTGTAGGGACAATCTGAAGACCTAATAATGTGTTAGCCAGTGGTGACTTTAATTTCCTTTAAATTGCTTATCAGTCCCAAAGCTCAATACTATGAGATGCTAAGAAGCTCTTAAGGGAAATAGTGTCAAGTTTAAACGTGTTTGCTTTTGACTAGAGCATTAGTGGTCTTCACATTTTAAACCAATTGCTATTATCATTAAGAATAGCTTTCTATACAAAAAGTTGGAATAATAATGTATTAGCTTTCTATCACTATAACAATACACCTGAGATAACTTATAAAGAAAAAGAGTCTCATCTGTTTCATAAGCACCTTCTTCTCTTTGATAAAAAGGCTTTCAGGTAGTTGTTGGAATATACTACAGATGGATGGATTGACATGGAAGCTGGAAAATCAAATAGGACTTTGGTGGACATCACTCAATCAGACCTGAACTCCATATCTTAACTTTCTTGGCTCTTCTTGTTATAATGTTGATGGTAAAGAAGAAAGGTTCTGGGTCAAAGTAAAAGGTGTATGAGGGAGGTTATTTTTAGCCATACTGTGTACCTAACCTTACTACTAAGGAATTAGGATCAAGAACAATGTGATATCACTAGTGTCCAGCAAATCACTAAGTTATATCAGCATGGAACTCAAGGCCAATCCCAGTATTGTGCAGACAGGAAACAGTTAACAGCCTTGGACCAAATGTCTACAGATTTATAAGCTTGCATGGTTACAACACCAAGGAAAAAACACGAAAGAAATTTGCTAGATACAAAATCCAAATGGCACATTTTTCCAGAACATTATAGGCACAAAATGGAAGATTTATGTCCTACGTAGGCAGGCAGCTGCTTCTCAATTCTGGCAGGTTATTGTTCTGAAGAAGTATAGATTTAGCATGGCCAGAAATCTGGATTTTTTTGAAAATGAACCCAAATAATAAAATGCATAGATTCAAAGCATTTTGTGGTCCTGCATAGTGCAAGCCAACTCAAAGAAGCCTGGCTGTCAGATTGTTTGCTAATGCTGTCCAAGATTTAGATAAGTCCATGGATGAGTTGTGTCTTGAGTAAGGGTAGAACTGTGAGTGGGTCAGTATGCTTTTCTGCAAATGGCCTCTGTCATTCCCTGTTCTCCCTTATCAGAAAGTTGAGCTCAGCTCTGTGTCACACCTAGATACCAGGCTGCCCTCTGAGATCAGTTGACCTTATCATGGTGCAAAGGAGGAAGCTGGCTGAAAATCAATACTCGGTATGCAGGGAAACTATGAACACCACAGACCACAGAAAGGTCAAGCACATTTGAAGACATGCCCAGACTCTTGATGTTAGAAACTGACATTTTTCTTCTTTTGAAACTAACGTTTTTTTCACCTTTCCTAAGAGTAATTTTCTTTGTATGTATTGCTAATAACACCTTCTACTGAAAATAGAGTTAGTGGACTTGAATCCATGCTTTCAAGTCTCGATGTACAGTGTGGCCGTTAATGTTGACTGATTTGTCCTCTCCCAGGGCCTGGATGGGAAGATGCCTGACAGGAACACTGGCGAGTTTCAGTCTTGATTTGAGGTGAATGATCTATAGCAGTTAATGCCATGACATAGTATGTTCCAAGGAGCTGCTAGAGGAATGTGACTTTGAGCCTTTCCTCGTTTATCATGATGTTTATACATCCTGTTTGAAGGTGAAGTAAACCATCTTGCTGCTGAGCAGCTGTTTTGCAGCTATAAACTTTAGAAGCTTGAGGCGATGATTGGAGCTATGCCAAGTGGGAAGGTATACATGATGGAGAATCTCCTGGGATGGGAATGATTCTGGGGTCCCAGTTCTGAAAGAGAGAAGCACCTCTCTTTCAGATAATCACTGTTCCCATTGGATGAGGTTGCTCTGCACTGCACAGAGGTGTTTCACATTCATATTCACTGGAGTTTGGAGCAGGTAATAGGGTGGAAGAACAGTATGGTCCCTGAGTTTTAGATATGTGTATGAAATGTTGAATGGGGACTGGGGCTGCACGTGGTGGTAGAGCATGTACTTAGCACTCTGAAGTGCCAGGTTCCATTCCTGGCACCACAGAAGGTGAACTAAAATAGAATAATAAAATGAAATGAAATGAGATGAAAGGTTATGTGGTGCATCAGGTAAGTCAGAGCTATTGCTTCCTGGCAGCTCTTGCTGAGTTCACTCTCATGCTGCGTGGTCATCACATCCAGGCACATTTTTCATGGCAGCGAAGATTCAGAGGGCTTGTTTTGACTCTTACTTCCTGAGAAGAGCATTTTGTGAAGTGGGATGAAAGCACACATGGAGAAGGAAGAGAAGCTAATGGGAGGCAGAAGTCAGGCTTGACATTAGGAAAAATTTCATGCTGCTTAGATTGTTGGAAAATAGAAGAGGTTTTGGATCAGGGTCAAACAATACATTGGTAGAAAATATTCTAAAAATTTCAAGTTCATATGGGTCATATGGAGCTTATGTGGGATGAAGTTCCTGTTTTTTTATCTAACCTGAGATTCTATGATTCTAATAATGTGGTTTGGAATACTTCTGTTTGTGGTACTAGAGATAAACCCAGGCTTTTGCACTGACCTATGTCACCACCCCTTTTTTATTTTTTATTCCAAGAAAAAGTCTCATTAAGTGCCTCTTTGTTCACTCTAATAACTTCTAAATTATTTGTGGCTTCTCAGCTTTCTTCGTCTCAAAGGGTGAAGACATGAGGCAGCCCCTTACCACAGAAAAAAGGCCTGAAAAGCTTCTTTCAGTGGGATTTTTCCTTTTTTTTTTTTTGTTTCCATCTTTAAGAGCTTTTTTTTTTTTTTTTTTTTTTTGTACTAGGAATTGAACTTAGGGCCTTGCACTTGCCAGCCATGTGCTTATGCACTGAGCTATATCCCCAGCTTTAAGAGCTTCTTATTACCGAGTATTTCAAACAAACAAACAAGGGAAAACAGCCTTCCTTCATTCTGGGAAGTTCCAGCCCTGCAGAGGGCCTCTCCTCAGGCCAGCACCAGGCAGAGGAAGCTGAGAACACCTTGGACTATTCCAGACACTGAGCTGCTTGGGGACACCCAACTGACCTTTTTCACAGCTTCCTTCAGATAAATTGAACTAACTTTTGCTGATGAAGAGAAAACACAAGCAATATGCATTATTTCATATATTTTCCTAAGCCACCATCTTTGCACCAAAGCAAACTTGGAATATTGAGCTGTGGAGGACATTTATTATATATTTAGTTAGTTATTTTTCTTTTCTTTTTTCTTTTTATTTTGAAGATAATAAAACCAAACAAAATAAAACAGAATACAGCCAATCAAAACAAAACAGTGTAAGTGATATAGGACTTCAAAACAAGATAATAGAAAGTCAGCAGTGGCTAACATAATGCCTCTTGGTATCTTCAAAGTAGCTTCCTATACCACCAGGCATAGTGAAATTAAACAAAACAAAACAATAAAATCAATCAAAACAAAACAATGAAAGCAATACAGGGCTTCAAAACAAGATGACAGGAAATCAACAATGGTTACCATAATATATCTTGTTATTTTCAAAATAGTTGCCCATACCACCAGATACAATAAAATCAAACAAAATAATAAGATCAAACAAAACAGAACAATGAAAATGATACAGGGCTTCAAAATTAAATTAATAGGAAATTAACAATGACTCCCACCTTTTCTTTTGCTTTCACAATATCCATTGTACATTTTGAATCCCACTAACTCCTTCAGTTTTTTATATTAGGGAGATAACATGCTGTTCATCCATGTGAATCTGAACCACTTCACCCATAAGCATGATCTCAAGTTGCATCCATTTAGCTATGAGAGCCTTATGATTATCCTTCTTTATATCTACCATATCTTTATTATCCATTCTGTGGTGGTGGGCAAGTTACCCCTGCTTTTTTCTGAGTTCTTATTTGCATGGAGCATTGTTTTCTGTCCTTTGACTTTCAGTCTTTGAATTTCCTTTTAAGTTAAATGTGTTTCCTGTATACAGCCTATCACTGGATTTTATTTCTTGATCCACTCTGCCTGCATTTCTTTTTATTGGCTAATTGAAGCCATAACATGAATGGTTATGGTCAACATGCTCTGGCTTGTCCCTGCCTTGCTGTTTTCCTGATGTTTGTTCTCCACTTTTCACCTCTGTTCAACTGCCTGCCTTGCTTGGCTGTCCTCTTCTGCCATTGTTCCTGGAACTATGGTCATTTTTTAAAAAATTTTATTTAAAAGGAAAAAGAGAAAAAACAAAACAAAGCGCTGTTAAGGGTACAAGTAATACAGAACTACAAAAAAAAAAAAAGTAAGAAATCACCAGTTAATAGATTACACATTATCATCTCAGAGATAGTTGCTCAAGTCACAGTACCAAAGCATACAAAGTGAACATTCAAACAGAGAGACTGCAAACAGTTGTGTTCAATGATCCAACCAAAAACATTAATATGGTCAGCTATTTAACATCCCTAAACACACTTGCAGTTGTATCCTTTAGTGCACTTTTTTTCCTTCTCTTTTTTACAACAAAATTTACACATTTTGGGTTTTATTACTCCTTAGTTCTTACTACTTTTTTTTTTTGGAAGAGAATAAAGTCAAATATGGCAAAACAAAGCTGTCAGTCAAAACCAAGGATAGACAGAGTACATGATGTAAAAACAGAGTACAAGGTTATCAACAATGGTTACCATAATGACTATGGCCATTTTTATCTCTCCTTCAGTGTTCTTTGTGGGGTTGGTTTGGTGGTCATAGATTCCTTCAGTTGTTCTTTGTCATGGAAGTATCTTGTTTTTCCATTAATTTTGAAAGATAGTTTTGCAGAGTATCAATCTTGGTTGGAAATTGGTTTCTTTCAGGATTTGAAACACTTCACTTCAAACTCTTTTTGACCTGATGGTTTGTATTGAGAAGTTTACTATAATTCTGATAGGTTTTCCTTTATAGGTCATCTGTTTCTTTTCTCTTATATTCCATTCTTGTGTTGAATTTCTGGGATCTTGATTATTATATGTCTGAGTATAAATTTATTTTGGTTATAGCTAGTGGGAGTTTTGTAGGCCTCACTTATCTGTGTGTCAGGTCCTTTTCCTATGATTGGGAAGTTTTCTACTGCTTCTGTAAGTAGTCTTTTTATGTCATTTGTGTTGACCCCTACTTTTTTGCTGACAACTGTCAGTCTTAAATTATTGTTCTGTGTGTCATCTTACTGATTTCTTTTTATTTTAAAGAGGTCTTTCCTTTCATGATTGCTAGTTGCTATCTTGTCTTAAAGGTTTGAGAGTCTATCTTCAGTTTCTTTTAAGCAGGTTTGCCAACTTTCAATGGAGTTTTAAATTCCCTGCTATCTCTTTGAATGTTTCATGTGTTCCAATTCTTCTCCACATATGCTTGTTCAGGATTTCCTTCATTGTCCTATGCTCGTTTTTTTTTTTAAATCTTTATCTTCTTTAAATATGCTCAATAACCCTTTTATTATGTTTGTCATTTCTTCTTTTACCTAAGACATTATTTCTGATCTGATTTCTTTTACAGCCTCATAAAGTAATTTCTTTACTTCAGTTGCTATCCTTTCAGAAATTTCATGTATTCAGCTTTCAATATCTTCTATGTCTGTGTCTCCTGGATTTGTTCTGTGTGGGCTGGAGGTCTGAGATTGCCTTTTGGTCTTTTATCTTGACATTTTACTGGTTTGCTCCAGACAAGCTGGTTGTGGGATCTCAGGTGCTTCCCTTATTGGCTATCTGTCTCCATTGTAGGGGATTGGGCCAGGCACTTGGGTTTCTCTTAGCCTAGGTTCTCAAGGAGGCAGTTTTTACTTTATTTTAGAGAGAGACAGAGACAGAGAGAGGAGGGGAGGGAGAGAGAGAACAATAAAACAAAGATGCAGAATTTAAAAAACAAGATAATAGGAAATTGACAATGGTTAGTATATTGCCTATTGTTATCATCAAAGTCATTACTCAGATGACATTTATTGTTTATACAGCAGTCTGAGTGAAGCTTGATTTTTCTTTTTCTCATTCTTTGGTTTTCCTTTTATCTCAGCTGGGATGTGGGATCCAGTTGCATGAAGAATACAATTCCAGTGTTTTCTTTAGGTCTAATGTAATTTAAATTTCTCTTCTTGATAATGTATTTAATTTCAGGCAATTGAATGAGTAGATTGATGCATTCTTATTGAGACACTCCTATAGAAAATTATGTTTTTATTTTCTAGGCACTTCTTTATGAATTTGCATTTTAAAGGATAGCTGCATTGGAAAGAGCTCATCTGTTATGATACTGGCTTGTGGGACTCTAGTTCATGCTCTCACTCCTACCTTCTGTTGCTGGAGCCAAATCTTTACTTGAATGTCAACAAAATGGCATCTCTCAGCAAGGGAACATTCCTGGTTCCTGAGGTAGGGACTGAAGCCAGGCACTTGAGCTTTGTTTTCATTTGAACTAGTGCTTTTATTGTAAATATTTAACCATTCACTGTAGAATTCCTACTAAAGTTCCTGTTTGGTTTCCAGTTAATTTTAGTTTCACCAGGCAGGTAAATGTTCTCTCACTTTTCAAGAACTGTCTTTAAGCAGCATTGATTATATTGGAAGTTTGGTTTGAGAAGGAACCAAAAAATAGGATCTAGAAGACATGTTTTCTCATGGATTGAGGAAAGTATTCCAAGAGAACAAAGAATAACAGATATAAGGGTGACTCATAATGGTGACATGAATATTTTTACTGTTCCATGTACTGTGGTTACTTAAGTGGCTGGTAGTGACGGGTAAAGGACATTTCCCCCTCAGTTGACGGTTCTGAGAGTCAAGTGGAAGGACACTAGCTACTTACTGGAAAGGGGCCCAGTGATCTTATCTCTGTCAGGAAAACAACTCCTCCTGCTTTCCTTTAACCTCTAAGGTGTTTGGGTTTCTGAAAGACCATTTCTGGCTGGAATTTGCTCTCAGAAAGAAACTAAGAATGCATTAGGTAGAAGAGTTTGATTTATAGCTCACCTCTGTTTATACTCTTTTAGTGAAATGTTTGTTTATTTCAGGAGAAAGAGCTCCTTATAACACATATGTTATGCTTTTGACTTCACTGGAGGCGTTTTGTCATCAGGAAATGTATTTTGGTGCTGTCTTCCTCTTTCCCCTACTTCCTTCCTTCTTCCCCTATACCCTGAACCTCTCACTGTCCTGAGGCTGTGGGACACAAGGCAAGAAGCCTATGGAGGACAGTTTTTGAGCTGAGGGATCAGTACATACCTTTAAGAATGTCTGATGGCCTTGAATGACTTTTTTTTTTTTTTTTTTGTCTTTTTCCTTTTTTATCGGTACCAGGGATCGAACTCACGCCCGCCTGCTTGCAAGGCAGGTGCTTATGCCACTGAGCTAAATCCCCAGCCCCGAATGACTTTTAAGGTCAAAGACCATAAGTGTTAGTCAAATTGGAAACATTGCCATGTAAAGCCAGTCTCTCTACCTGATTACTTCACAGCTTATAGTCTGACTTGAGCTAACAAGATAATTGCTGCCCAGGGCTTAAGGAAAGAACATTCTATATTTTTCTCATCCACACAAGTATTTCCTTTAAGAAAGGTGCTGTTTTAAAACGTGTTATTCATTAGAGAATTCCTAAATAAAACTCTGTTTTCATTAAATGACAATTGTGCTACGAACTATTTTCCTTTGAGATTATTGTTCCTTAAAATCTTTTTCTGTCTCCTTATTTAGCTTTGGTTTTGCAGGAAACACTAAAGTGTTCTTCAGCAGTGTGAGGTGAGAATGTGGAACTGAAAGAATACTCTTGGAACTGGAAATTAGAGATCTGGGGAGGGGGAGCAGATATATTTCTCTCGCATTCTGATCTGCAATAATTGAAGATTCTGCATTTTCTTTCTAGGATATTCTCTGGAGAAAGTTTAGGTAAAGTTCTAAGAAAAACTGATACTCTTGCTTTTAACTTTCAGCATGCTAAGATTTGTAATTAATGTGCCCAGATTTTGACTTTAGCTCATTTTAGTTTTTCTAAGCAAGCAGCTTTCAATTATCTATTTATAATGGAGAGAAATTGCCATTCTCAAGAGTTTATCCATTCTTTTGGGTACCATCAAGTATAAAAGGGTGGCCCATTACTTTTAACATGAATAAAATGATCATAAAACCTTCACATGTTCCTTTACATCTCATTAAAATGCCACAGTGAGAAACGACTGCAGGCACACTCTGCATTCAGGCATTTCAGCCTGCTGCATTCATGTTCCCTTGTCCCTGGCCACCGGTCTGTGACACTGTCTTGTGCTTGCTGATAGAGGTTTTCTTTGGCTGCTGCGACTGCCCCTGGTCTAGTGGCTTTGACACTGAAGCACTGTTGTCTGCAAAAGACAGTGTATTATAGCTCTGGTCTGCTCAGCTGTCTGCCTAGCTCCCTTCCCTTCATTCTTGGGAAGCTTCTGGGTTTCCCGGGAGATGAAGCATAAGCAACATTTGCTCCAGCCTCCATCATTACAGGAGGCCTTGGGTCCTGTTTTGTTGTTCAGGTTCCCAAGGGTGGGTGGGGGCATGAGAATTCCCAGCAGGGCAACCACCACTACACATTAGACCTGGTGCCATTCGACTCTTCTGTTATATTTTTCTAAAGAGTGATCATCATGGGCTGCATTTCAGAAGCCAAACAGAAATTACTCAAAACTGTCCACAGTGACTCAGTATGTCAACATCTGAACTAATATGAAGTAAGTGTTTGTGTCACAGATTTCAGGGCTACCCAAATCTCTTTTGAATTTAGTAACATGGAAAACTGGAAATGTTGTTTGAATTAAAGCCAGATAAAACTTGCTAGATTTGCAGAAATCTTTTATGTGACCTGAAATGAATTTTAATACTCTTCTGAATTAGATAAGAGCATATGATTTATAATTTTTGCCTATGATTTATTCCTTCATCGATCTTGGTGTGATACTGTTATCACATCATTATTGGAATTGAAAAGATGTCCTATTGTATAAGGAAAGTACAAATATAGTGAGACCCCTAATTCTATATAGTGCTCTGGGAATGCAGTTCCTGTATTAGATGAGATGACCAGTCAGGTGTCTGTGTCCTTAGGAAGCCAAACCAGTATCTGAATAACAGTGCAGTATGGAGTTTTCAGCTCCATTGCTCTCAAAGAAAATTCCAATAGATGCTATTGAACTTGCTTTAAAATTTCCTGATAGGAAACCACAAGCCTTAGATCTTTTGTTTTAAAACTTTTTTTTTTACCTAACCCCAAATAGCTAGCTACTTGGTTTTATATAGATAGGTCAGAATAAAATACAAGAGAATATTTTTCTTGTTTAGGGGCATAAGACATATCTGTCCATTTTCAGCAGCAATATCTAATCTCCTTTCCCCATCTTTTTTTTTTTTTTTTTAATACTGGGAATTGAACTCAGGACTTGTGCTTGCCAGGCAGGTGCTCATTGTGTTGAGCAATATCTCCAGCCCCTCTCTCTATCTTTCCTTTCTTGAATTACTTAAAGCCCTTACTGCTCCACATCTGGTAAAGGTAAGGGTCAAGATCAATGCACAGTATGTGAGCTGGCTTTCTAGCTTTGGCCCTGACCATAGCTTCCTGCCTTCCTTTCCTTCACACTCTGGTCTCTCAGGCCACTTTCAGTTCTTGGGCAGACCCTGCCTTCTCCTGCCCTGGCTGGGATACATGGCCTTGTCTAATGGGAGCACACACATTCCCTTCCCTAGAGCCTGCTGAGTGTTCCTGTAACATCTCTCTGCTTACTCCTCTATCTAACCACATCATACAGTAAGCATATCTTTCTCTCCTTTAGATTGTAACTTGAAAACATTTCCTTATCTTTGCACACTTTAGAGCCTCACACAGTGCCAAGCACACAGTAGGTATGCAGCAAAAATTTGTTGAAGGCTCAGTTGAGTCTAGTTGTCATTTAGCTTGCTTTACATGAAGAAAAATCCCCTGACCTTTGAGTTCATTGATGAAGGACGCAGAACAGAGGGGCAGAATGCACCCTGGTGTGTTTCATAATTCTGCAAGACTCGGCACCTAATGGGGTGGAGGCAGAGATGTCATTGTATAGATTTCAAATAGAGGCACAATTTTATGTAAGCAGTACGTGGGAGGCTGGGGCAGGAGGATTTGAGTTCTGGGTTACCTGGGTGACATAGTGAGTTCAAGGCCAACTTGGACTACATAGCAAGATCCTCTCTCTCTTTCCCAAAAGAGGAAATTAATTGCTGAGATTAAGAAATATAACCTTAGTTCAGCTTAGTAGAGTTACCTAATGTAGCTGCTGTTTATTTAGTCAGCTCCATGCATTTTGATTTTATTTGCTTCATTTCTGAATCGTGTCAACACCCTGATGGGCAAGTGATATTGTTGTTGTCCCTCTTTACAGAGGGAGGAATCGAAGTTCAAGGAAGTGAAACATCTTGACCAAGATCACTAATAATTATGGGATTTGATGCTTCAGCTGTTTAACTAAAAGCTCATGTTCTCAACAGCCTAGTTTTCATTTGTGGTAAAATCTCCATTGTTTTCTCAGCCTTTAGATGTTTGTGGCTATCATTTTAGAGTACTGTCCCTTGTGTATACCACCATGACAGTGCAGCTGATGGGCTATCACTGCTCACCACTCTTGGAGTTTGAACCACAGAGCCATTTGCAGAATCATGGAAAATCCTATTCTTTCCCTTCCTTTCCCTTCTTTTCCCTTCCCTTCCTTTCCCTTCCCTTCCTTTCCCTTCCCTTCCCTTCCCTTCCCTTCCCTTCCCTTCCCTTCTCTTCCCTTCCCTTCCCTTCCCTTCCCTTTTCTTCTCTTTCCATTCCATTCCATTCCATTCCATTCCATTCCATTTTTTTGAGGCAGAGTCTTGCTCTTTAGTCCAGGCTGGCCTTGATCTCATGTATCAGTCTAGTCCCAAACTCATGACCTTTTTGCTTCAACCTCCCTGGTTCTGGGGTTATAGGCATGTACCACCAGGCACAAAAAGAACTATGGGATTTTTAATTGAAGCAGTTGTGAATCTTTCCAGAAAGCCTAGATAATGAGGAAGTGCTGAGGTAATGTGTCTGCAAAGTGAATGCAGATAGACAGCAGCAGTTCAAGTCAAAGGGGTAAGAGGCAGGTGGGGAGAAGTGAATCATAAGAAGACCTGCAGGCCATAGGAAGGACTGTCTGGTCTCTGAGTGCAGTGAGGAAGTATTGCAAGCAGAGAATTGTATAATTTATTTATGTTTTGGGAGAATCACTTTGGCTATGAAAAGACTAAAAAAGGCAAGGGTGAGGATGTTGTAACAATAATGGAAGAGAGAGATGGTGGTGACTTGGGTGTAGATCATAGCAGTAGAGATAGTGAAATGCCCTTGGGTCTGGCTTTAATTTGAAGACTGAAGCAATGATATCTTCTGGAAGATTAAATGTGAGACCAGAGGAAAAGAGAAGTTCAGAATTTAGGCTTGAGTACCAAGAGGATAGAATCGCCATCAACCAAGATGGAGAAGATGACAAGTTGAACAGGTAGATGAGTTTTAAGCTTTTGAAATTGGATTTAACTATGTTCATGAGGCAGTTTAATATATAAATCTCATATTTAGGAGTAGGAACTACACTGGGGATGTGAATTATGGAGCATATATAGTTATCATGAAGTGATAACTGTGGTTCGACTGGAAATCACCAACCCCTGGAAGTCTCATCCAGTTTCAGCTAATTCTGTGGTACCAGCTGGCCCTACCTTCTATTGTCTTTTAACTATAATAGGGCAGCCCTAATCTAATCAATAGCACCAACAAGCTTAATTATTTTGTATTTATTGGATTCAACATGTTTCCATATCATGCACACTTAGAGCTAGAGGTCATCTGCTGAAAGGGCCTTGTTTTACAGATAAAGGAGCTAGGCCCAGAGAATTTAATTGACTTACCCCAATCTACACTGAATGGTTATATATAGCACACAGCAGATCTGCCTTTAATTCAGTACTCTTTGGTGCACTTTCTGGAGTGCGTGAGTTTCATTAGATGAAACAGGAAAGCAACACCGGAGAGGTACAGTCAAAGATTATTTTTGCCATCAGGTATTTTCTTCAAAGCAAATATTCAGGTAAGAGAGCTGTCTTGTGTACTGTCTTTGGCATTTTCATCCCTCCTTGTAGAAAGCCACAGGTGATAACTTAACATATTTACTCTGAGGAAGTGTTCTATGGAGCCTTCTGTGTTCCTCAGGCCAGGTTTTGATAAATCAAGGAGTTGGTATTGGGTTTGAGGAAGCTGAGGCACAGGAAAAACCTTTTCTTTCACCCAGTCACTCATGATAAAATGACACTTTTCTGTTAGACTAGGAAGCTAGAGGAGGAAGGACAAGGAAGACCATGTGGCTGACCTGCCATCAGCCTTTGATCAGGGATTGAAGAAGATACTTTAAAAGGCTGAAAGAACACAGAACTGAACATATATTCCACTTCAATTTTCCCCTTGGTTTCAGTACTTTCTTAGCTACTGGTGAATTGTTTAGATTTGCCATTGAGTTCCTATGGACCATTACATATATGCAAGTTGCAAACTGCTATACTTAGAGATAATATACTCATTCAGTAGACTGCACAGCAGGCATGGGAAATGCAGAGATGAATAAGATAAAAGAGGCACTTGTTTTCATGGGACCTACATTGTCATAGGGGCACACAGAAAATAAATAAATTCATACATGTATACAGATGGTAAGACATGCTATAAAAAAATAGAACAGGGTCATGGAAGAGTGAGTGGATGGGCTTTAGTAAGACAATTCAAAAAAGACAGGTGACTCCAGCCAAAGCCTAAACAATCAGAAGGAGCCAGTCATGAGGAAGTAGAGAACCTTCTTGGCATTGGAGAAAATCAAGAGCAACCCCTTGACATGTGAGAAATATTAGAATGCGGGCGGAAATGAAAGGTGGACAGTGTGACTGAAGCATCATGAATGAAAGGTTGGGGGCTCCTCAGTGTGGAGTCATAGGCCTTGGTGAGAGCTGAATTATATTCTAAATGTAGCATGAGATCCTTGGAGGATTTTAAGCAAGGAAAAACATTGTTGAGTTGATTTCATTGAAGTGACACTGGGTAGTTTGCCTGGGATAGAAGCAGAGAAGATGCCTAAAGGTTGAGAGTTGAGACTACTAGGATCAACTGGTTTACAGATGAGCTGAATAAAAGGATTTAGAGAAATAATAATGGAGACACTGAACAATGGGGATAATAATGAAACCATGAGTGAAAACAGGAAAATGAGAATAGCAAGTCTGCAAGGGAGAGATATAGAGAGGGGTGTTGGTAGCTTAAGGAAGACAGAATCAGGAGTTCTATTTTAGACATGTTATGTTTGATGTACCAGTCAGACATCTGGGAAGGTGACTGTATATAAGGTTTTAGAATCAAAGAGAGAGTTAAAGTGGAGAGTCATAAACATGACAGTAATATTTAAGGTCCAAGACTGGAATTACTCCCCTGAGGACAGTGTCAGTAGGAAAGAGAAAAGATATGAAGACTAAGCTCTGGCACAGGCACAGCAACCCAGAGGGAAGCTGAGTAGGAGGAACAGTGAGTTAGAAGAGGGGGTGTGGTGGTACGGATAGCAAAAGGGACCAACTCCTCAGTTGTGATAAGAGCTGTTGCTTCAGGGTCCCAGGGGAGAAACACAACTTATAACCTCGACCAGGTGGAGAAGTGTGGTCACATGGAGAAGTGCAGCCCCTGGGAGGGATAGGAGTGAGAGATGACAAAATGGGTCAAGTGTGTTATTCACATTGTGGTTCCATTATCATTTTAGCTGGAATTTGGAAGTAAGGTAGGACTACAGGCAGCATTTCTAGAAAGACTGTGATGTCTTAGGCTTTAAAATAGTTAAAACTAATGCACATTCTTAGGAAATACGATCTGTTATGTTTGCTGGGGGCAGGGTCATTTGTGCTGCCCTAACCATGCTTGGACAGTGGTTTCTTAGGGCTGGTTTCTTAGTGGTTTCTTAGCTACTACTATAGCTCTACCCTCAAATAAAACAATAAGTTCTCTCTGTGTGTGTGTGTATGAGTGTTTTGCTGAAAATTAAACCCAAGGTTTTACACTGGGCTATATACCCAGGCCTTAATTTTTTTTCTTTTTAACTTGTGAGAGCTGAGTGTGGTGGCACATACCTGTAATCCCATCACTTTGGAGGCTGAGACAGGAGGAACAGTGAGTTTGAGGCCAGTTCAGGCTACACAGAAGGGGAAGGAGGAGAAAGAGGAAGAGGCTAGTCTGGATTATATAGAAGATCCTGTCTCAGAAAATAAATAAATTTATGTGTGTGTGTGTGTGTGTGTGTGTGTGTGTGTGTGTACATTTTTTGGGGGTGGGAAAGCTTTTTCTGACAGCCATGAATATTGATGATTGATTGGTTGTTTTTATTTTCTTTAAGACTGCCTCTTATTTTGGGTGGAGTCAAACTGAGAATAAAGGGCCTTTCCTGAGGAATAATATACCCAGAAAAGGATCCCTTCTTCTTTATGCCAGAAAAACCTAGCACTCATTGGACTTGGGAATTGTTACCTAGCCTGTATTGTTTGTGTTGTTCTAACCTGAAAATGATAACATAGAATGCAACCAGTGGCACACAGCTTTTTATCGTGGGTGATGCAGCTTTAATTGGTACGCAGAGGGCATGCCTGTGGGATTAGTCCCCAGTACCTTGGCCAATCACATCCCTTTCAGCATTTCTCAATGGTTAGTTTCATCTTGTAATTAAGTAACAATGATCATTTCCTGACAGCTAATGACTGGCTAGAGGAGGTAGAAGCGTCATTAGGTTTATAATTTATCAAACTCTCAGCTCTTCATCTGCAGTGCTACAAAAAGAGAAAGCATCCTCCAACTACAACTTCAAATGAGGAAGGACAATCTCTAAACATGTAGATACGAGTGTTAACTAGCTCTTCAAAAGCTGACTTTATTTCCCAAGTTAAAAAGAAAACTGTATTACTCAGCATGAGCAGGAAATATGTTCATCTGAATGAGAGAGAGAGAGATGTAGCAAGACGTATTACCACGCTTACACATACTATAAACAAAAGTGGACCTGGCAGTCCATGCTTCCCATGAGAACCTTTGTATGGCAATTTTGCACCCTTTCTTCAAGCAGGCTCAACTATCTATGAATTCCAAGAAGTAGCATCCATGTGCTGCCCCATAGATATTTGCTAAGCACCTACTATGTGTCAGGATTATTCTAAATACCGAAAATGAAACTCTATTCTTTCTGAGTTTGTTGTCCAACCTTAATTTCTGCTTCCAAATCTACCCTAGAAGACTGCAATTAGATGTGTTCAGAGAGCCACACTGAAAGCAAGTGGCCCTCTCTGCGGCCTTGTAGTTGTACCACTTCCCCTCCTGTGGCTGTGCCACGGCAGCACCTGCTTCTGCCCCCCTAAGGTTCTCTCAAGGATCAACCCCATTTTGGGGATTACAAGCTTCCCTTTAGAGAGAGAAGGTGAAATCTCTTCTCCTAGGGACCCCACGCTTTTTAATCTTCATTTTGGGACCTGGGTTACAAAAGGAATAGTGGGTTCTCATCCCGTGATGAACACTCATTTCTGTGGCATAATACAGAGACAGCCTGGCCTGTCACTAGGCTTTGGAATTCTACAAATGGATTTAGGCAGTGGTGACTTCAAAGAAAGGAACACTATCTTTTCACAGGTGAGCTCTTGGCTTACCCCAAGGTCACTGTTGGGAAGCCCTCAGAGCTCTTTTCCCTCTGAATTCCTGTGACTTTCCTGAAGCTGGGTCCCCTCAAGTGTTCAAAAAAACTCCTGTGGTGGCTCCGCCAGCACATAGGCCTCTCAGATACGCAGTGCCTTGGGTCATCAGGGCTGGTGAGAGCCAATGCACATCTCCAAAGAAGCTGCTGGCATTTGGCTTCTGCTATCAGATCCATCTTGAGATGTTGTAGGACCTGGTGACTCTTGTGGAACTGTTGGAGACCTTCACAACCAAGAACTGGGGATACTTTCTTCTCATGCTGCCAAATTGAGTCCTCTCAAATGGTTCCAAGAATACTCTGTAGAGGCTGAGTACTTCGCTCTTAACATAGTTTGTAAATGAGCAGAATGTGTAATTGGAAGTGCCTCCTCCCTTACTAAAAGCTTGTTTTCTTTTATGGGAAATCTAAAATTTGAAGACATTCTTCACTACTTTGGTTGAAGCATCATATGACATATATTTGAAGATGCACTCAGCTATTTTAAAATCTTTTGATCACAACACAGAAGTAAGTACCTGTTTAATAAGTACCCCTAGAGCTGAATGAGGTGGCAGAGACCTGTAATCACTTGGGAGGCTAAGGTAGGTGGATCACTGCAAGTTCAAGACCAGCCTGAGCTATATAGTGAGAACCTGTTTCAAAAAACAAAAATAAAAGCAAAAAAAGAAAAATAAGTACCCCAACTATCCCTACTTTTTAATCAAATCCTCAACTACTAGGAACCCAAGAGGAAATAGGTTGGTGATTGTTTGATGGACATTCTGCATGGTCACTTTCACATAAAGTGTAATAGGGTCTCTGAACGCCTTCCTTTTGCCCTAAAACTACTACTGCCATTTATTTAAAATCTCAATTTCTAATGTGCACAGCAGTCCCATCAGCTTATAATTGCCCCCAAAACAATGGTCTTTGAATTAATTCTTTGATGAGAGAAAAGTCATTTTAGGTAATCATGGAGTTTCTACCTAGAGGAAACCATCCCGGTACTTCTGTGAAGAGGTGCGGGACATCCTGGGGGATCAGCCGGTAGCGTGTGAGCCCTGGTCATGGGGATGCAGTTGGCAGCTGCTGTGGTCCCATTGTCCTTCCAGATCTGATGAGAGTGTGCATTTAGGGGATGAGGTCTGGCCTGCTCATGTAGTCAGGAGTGGACCAGTGAGAGAGGAAGAAGGAGTCGGTCAGAAGTGTTACTATGTTTAGAGGAAGGAAAGGACTCTTTAAACAAGGAGATTCTTCTGAATAATGCCATCTCTTTTTCTCTCTCTTTTTTTTCCTGTGTAAAATCCAGTGTATCTTTGATAGGTTTTGGAGGAGCAGCTTGTGCTTGGGTCCTTTGGAGCTAGTAGTTAACTCAGAATCTCAGCTTTGCTAGGCAATGAGAGACTTGCTGAAGGAGAAACAAACTATATTGGTAGCAGATTCTACCTAGAGTGACTAATCTATGTGCTCGAAGGATGACGTCAAGCTTTGGAAGTTGCCAGAATGTCTTTGGTCAAAACTTTTCAGTGGCTCATGTTGGGGAAACACCCTCATCACTAGGCCTAGGGATTAGAGATGGAAGCCCAGACTCAGTCTGGCGGAATCTGAAGCTGGGAGGTTTCCCGGAAAGGGAGTATGTGAGAAATGGAATTCCACGCCTCTCCTCAAGTGGCTTTGCCTCCCGGGCAGGAAGGCAGGTCGGCCAGATGTCATGGCTCTGAATCTGTGCCATGAGTGGTACCTGGACAATTTGGGGGACAGGTTACACAGCCCAATTGGCATTGAGATAGAAAGGGGGGCACTGGACACCAGGAGGACATCTATGGGAGCAGTGAAAGGAGAGCTTGAGCCATACATACTAGGTGAGTCAAAAGAGCTCTGCTTTGGTCATTCTGACTTTATTTATCTATTCATGTATTTATTTTTGAGGCAAGGTCTTTATTTTGTCCAGAGCTCTCAAACTGGTGATCCTCTCATCTCAGACTCCCAAGTGTCTGGGTTACAGTTGGTGCACCATGACACCTGATTTTAAAAATATGCAGCTAATCCAGAAATGAATTGGCTAATGTATATTTACATTTACAAGAGATGTTAGGTTGGCTGCTTGGTTGGTTGGTATTTTTTTCCAGTACATTTCTTACCTTTTTACTTCAATCACAGATGTTAAAATAAAAAAATATTTTAGTCAAAAATCTGCTTTTCAAAGGATCCATTGAAGGTTAGTTTTCTAGTATGCAGTAGGGCCAGGTTGACTTTAAATGGCACGGTCTATCTGTGAAAACTATCCCTCCTCATTTTCTTCCAAATTTGCATCTGCAAAGCTCTACAGTGGCCTTCAAGAACAAGGTGATATAGCTAATTCTTTTTTTTAAAGCAAAATCAAGAGCAAGAAATGATTCTTTCTTGCTTAGAAATAAATGTTCGCTTCTAATCTGCACAGCTTCTTTGCAATCTGACCCTAGGGAATGAGCCCTCCATGAATCAGATCAGGAAAGAGGTTTGTGGCCCGGGATGGTGGTGCACACGTGTAATCCCAGCAATCCAGAGGCTGAGGCAGGAGGATCACTTGGAGTTTGAGACCAGCCTAGCTACACAGTGAGTTCAAGGCCAGCCTGTACTATATAGTGAAACTCCATCTTGAAACAAAGAGAGAGGTTTGTTTACTACTTCTGAATACTAAAGCTTTTGGCAACCATTCAAGTGCCTTGAGCTTTGGGGATGGAGGAACATTTGGTCCTGGACCTGTAGCCCCTGGCATGTGTAGACACTGAAGTGGGCCTTGGGGAAGACAGAATCACCACTGTCCACATATGTTTGGAAGTCAGTGCTGTTTACCTTGGAGATGTCACAGAAACCCCCTGAACTGCTCCCACCTTTGGCTGGCAGTCCTTAGCAGATAGCTGTTTTCAAGGGGACATTATTCTAAAGGACTCCAAAGGAACACTTGCTAGGTCCTTTCCCAGGGACCTATACATGTATATGTGACTGCCTCGCACTTTGCTTCCAGGAAGAATCCTGCTATCACAAAGCCCACCAAAAATGAACTTTTCTCAGTGGAAGAGCGAGTCTCCTGCTGGCCATTTCCCCGGTCCCAGCTTCTTCCCTTTCGTGCCTGCAGCAGGGCCTCTCACTGCAAGTTGATGATGAGGCAGGGTGGCTGGGAGGTGCTGCTACCTGGGGGAGTTCTGTTGTTTTTATAGCCAGTGCCAGCTGAGTGCATGGTGAGTAAGAGCTCTTCCTCTTCCCTCTGGGCTGTGCTCGTCTCCACACCAGTCTCGCTACTGACCGCCTTGGACATGGTGGTGAGCAAGGGTGGCTGCCTGGCTCTGATGTTTCCCAGGTTTGGGACCCAGAACTCAAGAAGACAACGAAATTCGTAAGTGAGAGCTGTATGGGCTGTGGTTTTTTTCTGGTAATTGCACTTGCATGAGGGTTTCTGGGGAGAAACAAATGTGAAATTGGCATTCATTCATCTTACTTCTCCTAGCAGGTAACTAGAAAGTGCTCGGTACCACAGGTCAAGTTAGGTGCACTCTGCATCCACCTTTGGGCTGATTTTTGCTTAATCCCCTTTTTCTCTGAAGGACCCTTACTTCTTAAAGCTTTTCTATTTTAATCAGAAATAACACCTCCTTGTTTGTTCTTAGGGTTGAACATTACAACAAAAGAGTAATCATGGCTAGCCATACTTTATTGGGGGTGATTTGCTATTTCCTACTCTGCTTATAGAACCCGTGTTTTGCCTTATGGAAGCTCTTTTCAGTTACGTGACTAACATTTTTTGTCAGCTGACAGGTTATTACAAGGAAATTTAAAGGGAGGTTTTCTCCAAGAGAGCTCAAAGGGTTTGTTTTGTGTGTCACGTAGGGAAAAATAATTCATGGGCATCTTGAGTTTTGAGTGTGAGGATTTCTTGTAGCTGAAATCTATACAGTTTTCTGCATTTTTAAGTATAAAGATCAGTGTCTCCACTGGTAACATGATTCTTTTCAAACTGGTAGTTAAATTGGCTCCAGCTCTTTCCCCAACCCTCTCCTGCATCAGCAGTACTTCTCTGAACCAGGTGCTCCGTGCTCACCTGCAGGCGGTGTTTGATTCACAGCCAGCTGCAGCCCCGTATTTTTATCTGTGCCAACCCCATGCTAAATATGGGAGTCTGTGCTTGAGAAGACAAGTCATGCACATTACGCAGCCTTTTCCTTGGAGGGAATGTGCCAAAATCACAGAAGCAGGAAAGCCAGAGGTTTGGCATGAGGAAGCATAAACTCAGAGTTTCACCTCGTTGTATTCCTGTGTTCTTAGGAGTATCATCCTTCCCAGCTATGAGCTTGCTGTGTCTCTGGTCAGCATCTTGGCCGTTCCACAAATGGAAAATTGGAGTTACTATGGCACATGCTACTCAGCCTGAAGCCAGTGGTCTAGCAAGAACTAGCCAGCTGCCCCAACTTTTCTCTAGCCCTCTGCTGCTTGAGAAATAATTACAGCTCTAAACAGGAGAGCAGGAGGCTAAGGCACACTGCCCATTGTTGTCTGAAAGCAGCATGCATTGAATTACCATTAGGAGGCCAGGAGAAACCAGCCAGTAGGTCAAAGTGGGGTGGGATGGCACATAGACATATAGGTGGACAAAGAGAACATTAGAAATGAGGAAAATGGAGAGCCTGAAATGTAGGAAATACGCTCAACTATCCTTTGAACCCAGGCTGATATTTGTTTCAACAGGCTGAAATATGCTAGATAATATTTGTTATACGGAATGTACAGTGTGTACTCCAGTGGGAAAGGGTAATCAAAGTAAAGGTAAAGCATAAATTTAAATCATTGGTTTGGTGTTATTTGTTAAGAATCTCTCATGAGCCAGGGCCTCTAATATTTATCTTTGTATCCCTATTGCCTGTCGTCTACATGGACAGGACAGAGGGACTGATATCTGTGGGATTTTATTTTAGAGTCTCCCCATCTTCTCTGTACTCTCTCTCCCTTGGGCCAGGACAGTCTCACCCTTCCCTGAACCACCCACTCACAGGAAGGAGAATTTCCTTAATGAAGGCGAGTAAACATGGACCTGAGTGCCCACAGGGACAACGCCTTTATGTACTTTTACCCAGATTGAATCAGGGAAAACTACCTGGGAAGAAGGCACACCCTCCCCAGTCCAGTGGAATGACATTTGCATGGCACAGGCTTCACCCAGCCAAACCAGCACACAGGTGTAGAATCTGTGGTGGGCAGTTGGACAGATGTGCCTCCCTGTCTCCAGAGCTCCACCGTCCTTCACTCCTTGTCCCTTGCTGCTTCCTAGGACTCCAGCTTCATCTCAGGTGAAAGCAGCAGGAAGATACATCAAACACCATTATTTATTGAATGGCATTGGACTCAAACCAAAATACAGAATTAGATTACTATACCTGACCAGTCGGTTCACATTTTAAACAAATAAATAGGCAGATAGAGGTGAATTAACTACAAAGGAAGGTGGAAATATACTCCAGGGAGAGGCCAGTGCTGGGGAGGGAAAACCGGTCAGAGCTGGTCATTTTGAGAACCTAAGTAGGACAGGATGTTAAACTATTTCAGATCCGGCTCTGTGTTTTTGATCAGCCAGACGAAGGGCAGATTTGGTTGGGAGAACGAAAGATGAGCCACACACTTGGTGTCTGAAATGTTGAATAATTCTTTGTGATTATTTCCACCTTTTGGCAGTGGGGTGTGCTTTGTATGTGTCACGTGGCTGGCCATGATCTAGCAATTACTTTCTTACTTTCTGTTTCTTCTGGTAGACTGTGTAAGCTCATTGAGGGCGAGGACTTTACCTGCTTCATCTCTAGGTCCCTAAAGCCTAGTCACTGATGTTAAATTTATGTGTGATACCCCAACCTTCACTCCCAGTGCCACAGAACAGGGCAAGGGTGACTACAATTAACTCTCCATGAGAACTAGGGTCAGGATGTGAGATTCTGTGAGAATTTGAAATACACATAACTGTGGGTTTGAGCTTGTGTGTGTGTGTGTGTGTGTGTGTGTGTGTGTGTGTGTGTGTGTATGCTTGTATCAGTGTTCCCAGGAATCAAAGCCAGGGCGTTGCGTATGCAAGGCTTTACCCCGATCCACACCCACACAATCCCCAGGTAGCAGCTTTCTTAGCTCTAGGACTACTCCACTGGGATTTGAGAAGATGGGATGAGTAGTGACAGTAGCCAGTTGCTGGAGGCAAAGATCTAGAACAGGGAACATTCCTGTAGGGGACAGTCTGTGACCAGCGTGGCTGAAACAGGAGACTGATGTTGAAAGTCCTGCATCACATATGAGGCCAGCGTGGGAAGGGACAAACAACGATGCTTGAAATTAAAACTTTTAGTAATGGGAAACCACTGAAGCAATTTAAACCAAGCCTCAGAGATAAAAGGAAAACTCAAAGGAGTTGAACTCAGTAGTGCCAGACAAGACAGGCCAGAGCAGGTGGTGCTAGAGGCAAGGGTCCTGAAAAGCCATGTACAGCAACCATCCACAAACCATGGGATGAAGTTACACGGGGAAATGGGTTTCAAGATTCTGGGGTATTTGGGTGGGTGGGAAAGCTTGAGATAAATGTATCATTTGTATCCAGCATGTTCTCTCCAAATGAGTGTTAAAAATACCACATGTAGGCATTTTACTGAGGGTTCACTAAATGCTAGTCATTGTCTAAGCATTTTACATGCAGCATATCAATGCATCCTTTTGAAGTAGTACTATTAGTTCCATTTGGCAGATAAATCAACCAAGGCACAGAGAGATTAAATAATTTGCTCAAGCTTAGGCAGTTAATAAAATGCAGAGTCAGGATTCAAACAGGATGGAAGGCCGCACAGGTCCAAGGCTTAACCACAAGTACCCACTTCAATAAGTTTGTGGGAGGATTTGTGGTGTGATGAGAGAGATTCGAAAAAGCAGTGTGTGTGATCATCATTTTGAAAGGCGATCAGAGAGCCCTTTCCTGTATCAGTTTAAGGAGATCAGTGCACTGTAACATTTGTAGTAAGATAATATGCTTTTTCTTTTGTGTCCTAAACATTAATCTTTTCATTTACATAGGAAAAATATTCACTATAAAAATTCAAATCTTGCAGAAATTACTGCAAGATAATGTAATCATACTGGACCCCAAAATCATTATCCATCGCTGAATGTAAATTCTTCCAGCTCTCTCTCTCTGTCTCTCTTTTTATTATTATTTATGTTAATATTAATCTTTTTTCCCAAGGTTGATGAAACTGTTTTGTAACTGCTTTTTCATTTAATAAATGAGACATTGACCATGTCTGTATGTTATTTTATTCACTTTAGGGTTCATGTTCTTTTCCAATCAGCAGAGCAGAGACAGATGTGACCTAGATTCTCACCTCAAGGCCACTTTTGTTCCTTTTGCACCTTTGACAGGACTCAAGGCAAAGCAAGCTCAAATGGGACTCGGTTTTCTGTTTCTGTGAAAATAACAAAAGCTAGCATTTAGCTAGTGCTTACTATAAGCCAGCAACTATTCCTCGCCCCATTTTACTGATGAGAAAACCAATACCCAGAGTGGTTAAGTAATTTTCTCATATAGCTGAAAATTAGAAAGTCAGAACCTGAACCCTTGCTCTGTGTCTCCAAACCCTGTATATTTAGCAGCACGTGGTCTCTGTATCACTTTTACAAGTCTTTTATTCGAGCTAATTAAAATGCAGGGGTTTCCATAGCAACCTGTGGATCAATGGTAGAGTAAAAGTTGGTCAATAAAGCTCTACTACTTCTCTAGCAACTGAAAGGGGATTTGTGTGCCCCTTCCTTTCTGCGATTGTCTTCTGTGGCCCCTGCACTGTAGCCATAAGTGGGCCTGCACTTTGACTTACTGCCCCTCAGTGTCCCCAGGGGAGGCCTCTTGTACTTGACCCTTATTTAGTATCTTTACCGCTGTAGAGACCTTGAATGGAGAGTTGCCCAACATTCCCTGGCAGATGAGCACAGAAGGGCTATGTCTATCTAGCCCGCAAAACCCACACTGATTTCCAAAGAGCCTCCTTAAGTAGATAAGCATAGATAAGAAATCTCAGTGTAGCAACTTTAAAAGGATCTTCTTCTTCTTCTTGTTATCGTTTTCTGTTTTGTTTTTTGTCAAACTGAACCAGATTGGCTTAATCTAAAGTCTCTTTCAATAGAATACTGTGACTTTCTCCTTAGCTCTGTGCTAGGGTAGCTGCGTAAAGCTATCCAAGATCAACTCCCACATCAATGGAGCCTAGAAGACATCAACATTTGAATGACTTGTTGGTAACAAATTTTATTGTGTCAAATTATTTCTCCTTAAATAGAAAACACTTTTTCTATATTCTCAACATACTGATACTGATATGTGAGTCTATTCCTTACGAATTCTTTAGGTCTCTGGCTGTGGACCTGAAAATTACACCCTCTAAATATGTAGTTGATTTTCTGGCAACCAGGCTCCCTTCTCACCTCATTAGCATAGACTGAGGAAATTGAAAGCTCCCCCCACATTGGTCATTGGGGTCAGGGCCTTGTGCATGCTAGGCAAGTGCTCTGCCACTGAGCTATATGCCCAGGCCTTTTTATTTTATTTTGAGATAGAATATCACTAAGTTTCCTAGACTGTCTTAACAATTTGTTGTCTTTTGGCCTTAGCCTTCTGAGTAGCTGAGATTGCAGAATATAGACAGCAAAATGGGCTTTTAAAAAATAAATATAGCTGGGGTTGGCTCAGTGACAAAGTGCTTGTCTGGCAGGTACAAGGTCATGAGTTCAATCCCCGGTACAAACAAAAACACACACACACACACACACACACACACACACACACACACACACACATACACACAATGCTTCTCTCACCTCATCATTTAGGAAAATTCCTAAGGTTTTAGAAATTCTGTTTCAAGCATCTGGAGATGAAGACTGAGTATATCTCATTTATACATCTCATTTATACCATGATACATCTCATTTATACCATGATGTCACCCTCCTGAAGGTGTGTGTTGTCATAGAGCTTTAGGATTAGAAACTTTAAGAAGTTCAGTTTCTTTTTGATCTATCTTACAAGTTTTCCATGGTAGTCAAGTAGATTCCATTTTTACACTGTCAAGGAAAGTGAACTCACTAAGTACAAAAGCAGCTCTCATTTTCAGAACATGTCAATTTATAACAGTGTGCTTTATATGACCTCTGTCACCTGCTGTCCCCAAACCAAATGCAAAACTTTGGGTAGTTTCTCCACTTTACTTCTTTCCAGGCTTTCGAGCACAGCCATCACTTCTTTTCAAATTCATGTCTTTATTCTCATGTGCAGCTGTAGAATCCAGGGCTGCTGTGATTCCCCTCCTTGACTGTGTCCCAAAGTGCCTGTATCACTTTCCTTTGCCGACAGATGTAGATAAGGACAGCCAGTTCTCTGTTCTTCATGGCTTCCTTGTGTGAGATATGCTGAACTTTCAGCTTCATCTAGTTCTTTAAAAGAAGAAAAAACAAAGAGGTTTATTTTGGAACATTTGTAGGGGAAAAAAACATTGGTCAGAGTTTCTTTTGCTTCAACTAATATTACTGGAAAAATTAAACTGTGGACATAGATTTTTTATTTAGCATATTTTAGCATCCTCCTTACCTGCCTTTTATGTGTGTGTATGGGTGTGTGTGTGTGTGAGTGTGTGCGCTAGTAGTACCCACTGTTCCATCAGTCAGACAGGAATTATGTTAAAAATAATGCCATTTAACTTTTCCTGAGTAGAAGGATCCCTAATGTACCAAATGCCAGGGCTTCTTAAAAGTGAGAAGTAAAATATTGTAGAGTATTTCTTTGTGCCAGGGATTCTAAATAGCTGGCCTTTAAAGAGAAGGGCATTTTGTTACCTTTAAAAAGCTTAGTCCCTTCTTCTGCTGTCAACAGGCAGGACTTGGACACTTACTCCAGATACAATTGTAACACTAGAAGAGGGTAAAAGCAAAGTGATAGGATAGATTTACTTCAAAAAGCTTTCTTTGAGTAAAAACTGGGACTGTGTAAGATTTGATTATACCCTTAGAAATTACTTTTCTGAACAAATTGTTGCTGGGAGAAACCAGGCATCCTGGGGTTGAAACTTTGTGAAGATGGAAAAATGCATAACATGTCTTTGTATCACTTTCTAAAACCCTATGATTGGGGGGATCTGTATAGGAGAGTTTACAGATATTATTTCATATGGGAAAACCACTGTTAAGATTAACAGGGCCCATCAGCCACTGGTTAGCTGAAAGAAGACAAAATCTTTAGACAAATTTTAAATAAAGACGAACTAACTATACCAGGGAATGTACTAGATAAGAGTGACTATGTGTAATTGTACAGTAATTATGTTGAAAACGTAGTCACATGCCACCAGCTAATTACTTATGCATTTTGATGGGGGATGAATCTATCCCCACCGGCAGCCCCTTCAGATCTCAGAGACCCACACTGATACCGTGCGGGTAAGATTCTTTTTAGAAGAGTGGCCTTCTCCTGGCTAATTAAGAGATGCGACTATGAGGATATTGGAGCCAATACTCAAAGGGGAAAAAAGGAAATTGAGCCTTCTATTAAAAGGAGTTAAATGATGCCCAGAGTAGTTGGGATTAAAAAGAACAAAGTCAGTTTAAAAAAAGACTTCCTGAATCAAAGAACTGCTTCTTTCATCAAATGCTAGGAAGAAAGTAAAATGATTTTTAATGAAAAATGAGGCAGCGGAATTAGCCTTTTACCTAGATTCTGAGACTTCAAACACAGTGGGACATTTTCAATAAAGTCATTTGAGTTTTTTGGGGAGAAGTGTGCTCCATATATTTGGGATATCATTGTAAAAGAGAAACTGGTGTTTTTTTTTTTTTCAAAATTAGATTAATGATCCAGAAAAATACCAAGAGGGCAACCAAAAAATAATGTATATATAGAACAGGGGTGTGTGTGCCACAAAACGATTTAGTGCTAAAACCTAGCATTTGGATAACTTGGGTTGCACACAATGACAGTGGTCAGGTGGTTACCATGATAGTGATTATTTTGACCTTGGTAGGAAGTGTCCTCCTTTGGATGGTTCACTATAACCATCTAAGCTAGTCTATAGGAGCAGCCATGACAAAATACCACCAACTGTGTGGCTTAAGCAACACAAATCTATTTTGTCATAGTTCTTGAGGCTGTAAAGTCCAAGATCAAAGTTTCTGCAAGATTTGGTTTGTAATGAGGGCTTTCTCTGTGGCTTGCCAATGGTTGCATCTCACTGTGTCCTCCTGTGGCTTTTCCTATGTGAATTTGCTTGGAGAGAGAGAAAATGAGTTCTAGTTTCTGTCTCTGTCTCTCTGCCTCTCTATCTGTCTCTATCTCTGTCTCCGACTCTTTTCTCTGGGGTTGAACCCCAAGCCTTGTGCATGCTGAGAAACCATTCTATCACTGAGCAACACCCAGCCTTAGTGTCTCTTCTTTATAAGGACACTGGTCCTGTCTGATCAAACCTACCTTTATGACCTCACTTAAAACTTAATCACTACTATCTCCAAATACAGCCTGCCATCAGAGAAGTCGGGGCTGCAGCATATGATTTTGGGGATACAGACACTGAGTTTATAGTTTTTCCACATAAGGAAGAAGCCAGAAAAGCTTTTAGGCTTGGCAAGTGTGAGGCTTCTGGCCATACTTGCCTGTCCGTGGGGAAAGCCTTCACCACTTTGGGGGTAGTCAGGAAACCTGAGAGCAGGCTAATGCTGTGTTTTCTGTTTTTTAATTATAAATGAATTAATTGTTTAAACTAGAGAGCATAGCCATAAACTAGAGAGCATAGCGTCTTCATAACAGATTTGCTTGTATTCTCAAGATGCATTTAAAGGCAGTGTGGCCAGTGAGAAATTCTCTACTATAAACCATCCCATTTTGAACATTGGCTATCTACCTGGCAAACCAGGGTTTTGCAAAGGGAACTTTGCACTCTTCAACTTTACTACCTTTGAACTTTCACCTGAATATGATTTTCGTTTGTTTGCTTGTTCACTTTTGAGGTTGTTTTTGTTTTTGAGGCAACATCTTGCTGTGTAGTTCGGCTGGCCTTGAACTCACAGCAGTCTTCCTGTCTCAGCCTCCCTACAGGCATGTACCACCGTACCCAGCTGGATGTGGTTTTAATGGTTTCCAAATTATTTTCTGGGGTTGAAAAAGTTTTCTAACCGTAAAACTAACAAGTCACTCCTATTAAACTCAAAGTTACCTGAAGGTTTTCAGGGTATATAACCTTAGCTTGAAAATTCTAAGGTGAATGAACTGTTTTAGAATCAAATGTTCAGTTCAGCTATGAGAAAAGTATGCATGTATTTTTGTGCTGTGTGTGCTGAACCAGAGCTCATGTGTTGTGTTGGCAGTTGGTGCTGGCAGTTTAATAATTTGAGCTAGATAAAGGGAAAGGGAATCCCAAGACAAGAAAGATGATTCTCACAAATGGGAAAGACATCTGGACTGATAAGAAAACAAACTGAAAGAGGAGCTAAAGATAACCAGGAGACACTGCTCATAAATTTGCCTCGGGTTCAGACAGGGGGTCATGCAGCTGGATTACAGGCAGGGTCACTGTGGTGGTCTTGGAACCCATGTCCTGATTTGGAGCCTTAGGTGGCCTCCCTCACCACATTCCCTGTGTCCAGCCTTGAGGAGGCTGGAGGCACAGATGAGAATCATTGCCCAGTGCAGACAGGTATTGTAGGTTATACACGATTGGTGCAACTCTCAGGTGCTTGAGAAGTAGGCCAGCTGAGTCCCCTGTCTTACCTGTGCTATGTTAGATGATCTATAAAACTTACCTGGGAAGGGCTGGGGATTTAGCTCAGAGGCATAAGTGCCTGCCTGGCAAGTTTGAGGTCAGTCTCCGGTACCAAAAAACAAAAACAAAAAAAACTTTGTAACTGAAGAGTTTTAACCTGCATTTCCCTATGATCCCAGGAACAGCAAGTCTTCCTGGAAAGGCTATTCTGAGTTACAAATTCATGTAGGGTGGGAAATACATATAAGTCCTTACATATTTAAAATTCCCAACCACGGCAGTGATGGGCCATATCCATTTGCTTACCTGTGTGATCCAGGCATTGTAGCTGATTGTGCAAGGATGAGGACATGGAACATGGAATGTGTTGTAGTAAGGGGTTGTACAGAGAACAATTAGAATCAGGACATGGAGTTTATAATATTATTTTAATAATGGTCACCGGGAATTAACACCAAAAAATGCAGAAAATCTATCTGCAACACCAAAAACATAGAATATTTAGTCAAGGGCCTAAATCCCACAGCAATGTCCCACATGAGTCCAGATAAAAACTCAGAACTCATGACAGTGCCTCCCACGAGTCAAACTAGAGGACCAGAGCCCACAAGAAGGAGTCACACCAGTCTCTTTTACGGATCCGTGCCGGGAAGGCCCAAAAGTCAACGGTGGAAGCCAGAAAGTCCATGCCAGTGGGGTGAAGGAGCTTTGCTGGTGGGATGAGGGTTCTATGCTGGAGCAGAGAAATCACACTTACAACAAAGACCAGGGCTTTCCTGAAAGGCACCACAGCCATTCTCAGTGACACAGAGGCTCCGAGCTCCTCTGATGACAAGCACAGTCGGGTACATGCCAGGAAGCCAGTGTGACAAGTTCATCCTGGAGACCAAGTGGTACATGTCTTCCCCTCCAGAGCCAGGAAGTAATGATCGATGTGAGGACCAAAGCTTCTCCAGGATAGCCAACGGCTCAAACAGCAACTCATAGGAGAACCCACCATGCCTCAATGCAATAATGCATTAATGTTTCAACACCCTCCTTCTCCTTCTCCACCTATTTATGCTGGCAACTTTCCTCAGGTGGAGCATCTTCGCTCAGTGCCATGCTGATGTAATCCAGCTGGCATTAAGTTGAACATAATCCATAACAGAATGTATGTGTGTGTTGAGAGAGGAGAGGAAGGAGAAGGCCATGCACCATGTTTTACTTTTGCTTTGTTTGTTGTCTGGCTTTAAAAGTAAGACTGAACTTCCCTAGGTTCCCTAGGTCTTGATGTTATGGAATGAACCAGGGTTATGCAGGGTTGCCGAACAAACTTACATTCAATTACATGATTTATCTTTTTTTTTTTTTTTTTTGTCTTTTTCATTTTTATTGGTACCGGGTATCGAACTTACAACCACCTGCTTGCAAGGCAGGTGCTTATGTCGCTGAGCTAAATTCCTAGCCCCATACATGATTTATCTTGAGCCTGTCATTTCTGCCACTGGCACTGTGAGCATTTTGAATGAGGTGGTTTTTTGCTGTGGGGTTGTGCTGGGCACTGTGGGATGCGTAATAGCATCCCTGGTTCCTTCCCAGCAGATGTCAGAAGCATTATCTACCCCAGTTGTGAAAACTGAAGTATCTCTTCACATTGAGGATTGTCCGCTGCAAGCATAGTAGTCCCTGCTTGTGAAACACTGCCCCAGACGTGACAGGTTTGTGATGGGGTTTGCTGTTTGTAAAAAGCATAACCTGGAGAGTCAACCTTCTTGCCTTCATTTTTATTGAGCCTTTGCTGTGTGCCCTGAACGTGTGCTAGGTGATGGGAATGCATGATGTGTGCCTTAAAGAGAAGAGTCTAGTATGGGAGGAAACCTTATAAATAAATGACCCAAAAGCGTGGTGAATGCAATAAAATGAGCATGCGCAGGACTGGGAGAAAAGGATAATGCTCAAGGGTAGGCAGTGCCTGGCCCTGTTTCAGGCAGATACTGGCAGCATCAAAGAGCCTTCAAAGATGAGTGGTGGAGGAAGCGAGAACACCAAGTCATCAGAGCAGCTACAATAGGTGAAAGGAAGCCTGAGATGTGCAGAGTGTTGGGCAGAGAGTGTTACGATTCTGGAGAGATGGACAGGATGGACTGTGTGCCATTCGGAGAGCTTGGACTTTAGGAGGTAGGAGCCATCGATTGGAGAGTTTCAAGTGAGGGAGTGACATGTTCTTGTTGACACCAGTTGCTTTGGTCAGTATGCACAGTATGCATGAAAAGGTCACAGAATGGCATCATGGAAACCATGGAAGAGGCTGAGAGACAGTCAAGTCTTTGACGGTAGCAGGGGGAGATTTGAGAAATATTTCAGGGGTCAAACAGTACCTGGCCTAGTGACTCTTCTGATACAGGAAATAAAAAAAGAGTGAGGGCTCAAGACTCACCTCCTGTCCCAGGTTTGTGACCAGTGACACCCTAGCATGGGAGGCTAAACATTGGTGTGCTTTCCTATTGACTTCTTATCATCCTGACTTTGTGAATGAGAAAATGAGCTCAAAAGAGAAGGGTGATTAGCTGGAAGTCACACAGTGGTGTGAAACTGGGATTGGAGAACTGGGGCTATCTGCTTTCTAGCATGTTGTACTGTACAGTTTTGGTGGAGTATGTTGTATCTAACTGGTAGAAATGGATTTGCTTAGGGAGTAGACTTGATTACCTTTGGCTTTTAAGTTTGATGTTTTCTATTGAAAATTATACCAATATATTGACATTTCTGTATATTCTGCATGAATAGGAAAATAAATATCTTACCCATATTCCATGCAGATGTCACCCATCCAAGCTTCAGCCTTGGCCCCCTAGGGCCCCTGGCCCATCCTTTTGCTTCTGTGTTAAAATGTGCACCATGTGTCTTCAGACACAGCCAAGGAAACAGTTAAAACATGGTTAAAGGATTTGGTAATTTATATCATTGTTTTAGCCTTAACATTAAATTCTGGACTAATAAGACCTTCTGCCCAAAATTATTAAATGTGACAAAGAGCAAGAATGACGATTAAGCAGGAAAAAGGGGAAGAAAATCACTAGACTGAAAGCAGAAATTTATGGGTGTTAAGATAAACACAAAGAAATTCTTGTTACTTCTCCCTGGGTTGCTCCTTTAACCTTCTCTTCTCCAAATCTAAACTTCAAAGCTCCTAGCAAAACCAAGATACAGCAATGTAGGATTACTTGCCTAATTTACTTATATTTTGAGGAAGTGTCCCAAAAGGCCAGTTAAGCCTGTCTGACAGCAGTGACAGTTATCATCGTCAGGAAGTTAGGAATAATGACGGCCTGTGACCTATGTCAGCTCTGGAGGCCTCTCAGAACTGCCAGAAGACGTCACTGGTGTTTATCTCTAAGGATCGCCTTCCTTCTCATGGTGGTGAGAGGTGGTTCTGGATGCAGAGGGAAGATTCTCAGGCTCCAGTTACCTGTGGCGGCTTACTCTGTTTTCTCCACACAGCAATTTAAAATTCTTTCCTTTTGGTTCGGAGTGTGCTATGCTCATTTAAAGTAACCAACAGTGAGTGTCCTGGGGGTTTAGGTTCCAATTCTATGGTGCAACAGTGACATCCATTGGCCCGTGTGTTAATGATAGCAGAGCTTTCTTAGCACTGTGACTGTTGGGCTTCTTGATACAGACACAAAAGGTGACACTGATCCAGGACCAGCACATGAATGCAGCTGGTACTTGGGGCACTGCCTAGTACTTGCAGACTGGCCTGGTTCAGGACCTTTCCCAGTCATGTGTCCTCACATCAGGGCTGCCTGCGTGTGGCCTAGGGTCATTTGGGAACATCATGGGTCCTCTCTGTGGAGTCTAATATCTACCTTTGTCAGGCAGTGGGGAGGCCTTGGTTTTAACTAGGATATACTGTTGAATGCATGAGCCAGGGGAAATCATTTTACTTCTGAACCTTTTCTATACTGATAAAACGAAATTGATGGCAATGACTGCTTTGTGGTTACCAATGTTTCCATACATTGTGTAATACATTCCCTCAATCCCACAAATTGTAAAAATTAGAAAAGCACAGACCACATCTTCTTAGTATCCACCAAACTGTGAGGCTAGGAAGCTGAGAACCAAATTACAGGTTTTCAAACCACAGGCTTTGGTAACTTCTGTTCCTGCCCTCACCAGGGTTAACTATTGTTACAGAAACTCCAGCGACATATCTAAAGGAACACTGAGGTTCAGGAGATGGAATGTCTAAGGGGGCTTCTGGGAAGGGCATGAGAGCGAGAAATAAATGACCAGTGTGTCCTCAGGTAGAAAAACGTACTTGCCGGGCCCCATCCCACAGAGAACATGATTGGAAACTGCAAAGCTACAGTTTCTTATTTTTACCTACTATGAAGCATTAAGAAGGAAGGGTGAATAAGACATCTCATCCTACATCTTTGAAGACTTCTTTATTGTTAAATGAAGTACACAGAGCATGACAGGAACTGTGACTTACAATAGAGTGTTCTGTCAGTCATTCCTGCAGGATGCTATGGGCACCTCCCAGCACCCTGCTGAGTGTGCAGGCATGCATGCGTCTGTGTTAGGGTCAGAGTCATGGCTACTGCAGGCATCTTTGGATGGGAAAGCAAGTGAATATTCTCAGTTAAAACTCAAGCCAGAATATCAAACATGTCTCAGTCTCAAAACCAAATAGATGGCAAAACAGAGAAACCAGGCATATTTCACTGACACAAAAACAAAGCCAGGATTCAGTGGCAGATTGTATCATTTCATTGTAAATCTTTTCTCCTTCTTCTTCTCCTCCTTCTCCTTCTCCTTCTCCTTCTCCTTCTCCTTTTCCTTCTCCTTCTCCTTCTCCTTCTCCTTCTCCCTCTTCTTCTTTTGGAAACAGATAGAGAAACTGATTTGCAATGTGTGCAGCCAAATCCATTACTGACTCACTGGTAAAACTTTTTCAAATTATGGAATTATTCCAAACCAAAAAAAAAAAGACTCTTCTGAAACAGAATCTCATTCAGATTCCATTTCTCTTTCTCAACCAGGCATAAGCAGCACAGCTTGGTCCCAGTGCTCTGTCTTCCTGGGTTGTCTCTTTTTAATTCTTGCTGGAAATACCCAGGACCCACCCTGCAGCCCTCTCTTCCACCCTAGTGAGAGCTTCTCCACCTGAACTTACTAACCAGGAGGAGACCTGGTGCTCTACTCCTCCACACACAGGTGGAGTTTTCTAAGGAAGAAGCCAACAGCTGGCCCAGGGTGCTGTCAGGTGCATGGGCACATGGCCATGAGTTCTTTACTCTCCCTACCATCTGGCCATCTGGATGCCTTTTGAAAGAGTGGAGTCTGCATTTCAAAACATCACTCCTCATTGGTTGCTTAGATTTGGAAACACCTACTGGACAAACTGAGAAGACTATATGTAACATATAGTTGTTGGCTCTGTTTAGAATCCTAAGACAGGTACCAAAGCATAAGTCTAAGGGATCCAAAGGCACTAGTATGGGGCTATGTGAAGGAAGTAAGGAAAAATAGTTGGGGGCTAGAAATATACCTTGGTTGGTTTAATCCCCATCAGTGCAAAAAAAAAAAGAAAAGAAAAGGGATGAATTTATTTTAACTGAAGCAAATTATCCAAGTCAAACAATTTCAGCTGAACAGTTTTGGCTAAACTGAGTCCTCAAAAGGTAATACTTTGCCAGCTTGAAACCAGTGGTAGAGAGAAAGTGCTCATGGGCTCTGTCATGCTCTGGCTTCAGTGTTAAAACTCAGGGGTGTCTGCTTAGTGTGCCCCTGTGTGCCTGAAAGCCACTGGACTGGAGTCCCTGCCTTCCCCCAATATGGAATAAAAGAATTATCGATCTGATCTTGTAAGCCCCCTTGTTTTGCAAGGTGAACTCCAGAAAAGCTCACTGCAAAGTTAACAAGTCATGACTAGAATCCATGTGCTGGTCTGTGAGTAAAGCAGTGGTCATAATGGTTACAAAGCAGCCAGGGCTCCTAAAGCTTGTTTTGTTTTTTTGGCCATTTGGTTGTTTGTAAGACAGAATCTTAGTACATTGCCCAGGGTGTTCTCAAACTCTTGGGCTCAAGCAATTCTCTTGTTTCAGCCTCCCAAGTAGCTGGGATTACAGGGATACTCCATCATATTCAGCTCAAAAATTCACTTATTATTTTTTCTGGCCCTGGAGATCAAACTCAGGACCTAGTGTATTCTAGCACTTGCTGTATCTCTGGATTGTACTCCTAGCTCTGCTTGTTGTTGTCAATTGAATTTCTGGAATTTATATAAAAACTGCTGCTGTCTGTCTTAGTTCTAAGAAGTTGGGAATACCCACATTCCAAAAGGCAATGATAGGGTTGGAGGGACTCTCTGGGAAGGACAGAGGCACTTTAGGGGACCATATCCCTCCTGAATCTCTTCCTCCACTTCCTTTTTCTGGTTCTATAGGAACCTGAGTCACAATACCTGCCTCACCCCAAGCTGTAGCTTTGGGACACCTTGTCTGACTATTCAAACAATTTCTTATCTGGCCAATACATACCAAGTGTTTGGCTCTCAGCTCTTGACAGTTGGAGATAATAAGCCAGATTTTCAAAGAGAATAAGCTACTTCCTGGCATTAAGTCTGTCTTTGTTGGAAGAAAGAACACTAACTTTGTAGGACTATAGCAAGGTGCCACATGGGATTCTTGTGGCTGTCAGCATTCATGTCATTTTAAAAAACATTCCTTTTCTCCTGGGTTTGTTTACACATCAGAAAATTCTTTAAAAAAAAAAAGCTTTTGGTATCTGTGAAGTGCAAGAGTTTATTTAGAAAAGCAGTTTCTCATCTAAAGACCTTGTTAAACCATTTCTGTTAGGAAGAAACTGTATAGCTCCATGAAACATTTATAGTTGGTGATAAATGAATAATTTTGGGGGTTCATATAGTCAGAATTCATAGCTAACTGATAGTTGTGAACTCAACTATCAGTTCTTGTTGGGCATGACAAGGATCAAGGGAGCTTTAAAAAAATAATGCTAAAGTGCTAAAGAGAAGGATGGAGCACAGAATCCCCCACCCCTACCCAGGGATTACAATTCAGTTGGTTTGGAGTTGGTCCTGGTCTATGAGTTTTTTGCTTTTGTTGTTTCATTTATTGTAAAAATCATGTAATGTTACGTTTAGCATCTTAATTCACTTTAAGTGTACATTTCAGTAATGTTAAGTATGTTCATGTTGTTGTTCCTTATGAAGTGGATCTCCAGAAATTTTTCACCTTCCAAAACTGAAGTTTTCTATGTATTTAAAAACAATTCCATTTCCACTGCCCACAGACTCTGGATTTAAGGGCTTCCCAAATGAGGTCTTCAAGATTTCTTGGAAAGGTTTCTTACCACTGGGGATTTAGCTCCGTGGTGTAAGCACCTGATTGGCAAGTGCAAGGTCATGAGTTCAATCCCTGGTACCAGAAATAATGTTTCCTACCCTCAAAGAGCCTCAAGGTTTTGTACAGTTCTTACCTGGGTTCATATGCTGCCAATACCATCGAAACAGGAGTGATGAGTTTATTGCCTATATAAGGTCCCAAAACCTTCTATGTCCTTGATTAATAATTATCCCTGCCTTCGGCCTCAAATAGTGAAGCCCCTTCTTGGCAGCAGCTTGGCATGCAGTGTTGCCTGGCTAATGTCCAGGAATCTTTGATCTGCTATCTTGCTGCCACTGATAGCCTATGTTTAACTTCTCCACCCACCCTCCATACCACTTGAGGGTGGGGCATTGGGAAAGTGTACCAGGAAGCAATGGCATTTCCAGAGCTCCCTGCCCATTGAGAGAACCAGCTCAGAGGAGAGAAGGTGCTAGAAGGCCCTGGTCCATGTGGCTTTCTTGCCCTGGCAGCAGTGAAACCTGCAGGCTTGCCTGAAGTGCTGTTTTTTGTCACATCTCCCACAACAATTAATCCAGTGTTTTCTTGTGTTTTATGGCTATTGGAGTTGGCATAATTACCATAATTCCTGGCATGTCTCGTTAGTCTGTCCTAAACCTAAGAGAACAGATATGATGCCCTGTTCTGATGTTTTCCACGAGCTGCCTACTTTGTCCATTACAGAAAGCAGCAAAAAAATTTTTTAAAGAAACAGATACAAGTTAAAGCTCGGACCATCCTTGTGTCCATTGTTTGTAACACATAATTCAAAGCCTCCCCTACCCTTCTCTGGTGTTGTGTCTAATCTTTCCTTCTGCCACCAGGTGTGACATCCTGACCCCATCATAGCTTCATTCCCAGATAAGCGCTGCCCTGGTGAATTCTGCTGTATCAGTGCTGACCTGCGTGACCTAGAGTATTACAGAGAGCTTGTGGGACCTTGGGAAATTCCAGCTGCACACTGTTACCACAACACCAAACAGGGTAACTTGCAGGACCCTGTGGATGACAGGGGAAAGAGATAATTTTATAAGGAAAGTTTTGAGCTGGAGTATTCATTGATTTAAGGCAATATCTTTAAAGTCTTTAGAGAAAATAAAAGTGCAATTTTGTATATTCTAGAGTTTAAGGAAAGTCAGTGTTTCTTAAAGCTATAGAAAATTCTGACTCACTCAGTGTAACTGGAGATTTGCAATTTCAGTTTTGGGCTAGTCATGTGGGTACCTGTTACTCAGATACCTCATGTTTTTTGGCTTGGCTGAGTTGAAGTGTCAGAAGGATCTAACAGACAGTATATCTTTTAATTTCTCCAAAGGAAATACTGAGTAAGTAGGGATTTAGAAAGAGATTTGCACACCCCCATTCGTAGCAGCATCATTCACAATAGCCAAAAGGTGGAGGCAATCCAAGTGTCTATTGATAGATAAATAGATAGACAAAATGTGATATTTACATACAATGGCCTGTTATTCAATCTTAATGAGGACTGAAATCCACTTACAGGCTACAACATGGATGAAGCTTGAGGACATTATGCTAAATGAAGGAAGCTAGTTACACAAGGACAGATGCTGTATGACTGCACACACACGAGGCACCTAAGGTGGTCGTATTCATAGAAAAAGAAAGTATGGTTGCTGACAGGGGCTGGGAATGGAGAAATTAGATAATTATTTACTGGGTACCGAGTTTTAGTTTTGCAAGGTAAAGTGAGTTTTATGAGTGAATGGTAGCAATTTTAACTAGACAGTGTACGTATGCTTAATGCAACTGGAAAGTAGGCTTACAAGTGGTTAGGACAGTACATTTTACCTTATTGTACTTTGCACAATTTTAAACAATGAAGCACTGAGAAAACAGAGGGTCTGACTATAATTGTTTTACAAACTGAAATGAGCATTAAAAATGATGTTGTATGGACTTCTTCTTTGATCAGATTTATACAGAGAAAAGTCTGAGTCACAGAAATTTTATGATGACTGAAATATAAATGTTATACATGGAACAAGCTGCATAAAAACGGGTCTGTATGAGACACTTCAAGGAAACTAAGCTAAGGTTCCAAATCCACAGTTGCTCCTGCCATCTGTGAAAACCAACGCCAGGTCTTCTGGGTACCTTGCCCGCAACTGAGGTCACCTCTCTCTTCAGACCTTTTCCTCTTCCACTTGTCCCATTTATCCGTGCTTTGGGTATCATCACTTGCCCTGTTGCTCACGCCTGACGTTTGAGCATCTTTCCTGGTTCTTGCCACCTCCCACATCTTAACAAAACTAACAAGGCCTCTCTGTCACAACCCTCCTTCCGACTTTTACATGAGGTCCAAAGTGGTACTTTTCACAATACACAAAAGGTGAGGATAACCCACATATCTATCAGGTGGTAAACGGGTGTCTATTGGTACAGTGCAATGCAATGAAAAGAATGAACTACCAGTCCCTGAGAGAACATGAGTTAATCTCAGGAACATGCTTCCTAAAAAAAGCCAGACACAAAATTACGTATCTTATTGTCATATTTATTTGAAATATCTACAAAAGGCAAATCTATAGAGAATAAAGGGAGATCCATGATAGTCTGAGCCTTGGTGGGAGCAGAGTGACAATGAAGTGCTTTTGGTGATGATGAAAATCTCCTAAAATGAGTAAGCAAACCTCAAGATTCACTTAATGATAATTGAATTGCACACTTAAAAATGAGCATTTTATTTGGAAAATAACAGACTTTTATGTGATTTGGAAAGGCGGAAAAGAATGGAAAAATGTGACTGCTGAAATCAAAAAAGAAGTTTTTTTTTTTTTTTTTTTTTTGTCTTTTTCATTTTTATCGGTAGCAGGAATTGAACTCATGACTGCACACTTGCAAGGCAGGTGCTTATGCTGCTGAGCTAAATCTCCAACCCCAAAAAAAGAAGTTTTAAACAATGTCTTTATACTAACAATATCTTTCACTTTACTTCTAAAGATTCTCCTCATTGGTCCCACTATTAATCTTCTCAGGCATTACCCAAGGTTAGCTCCCCCCCCCCTTTTCTTTTTATACTGAGGATTGAATCCAGGCAGCACTGAGCTAAATCCCCTTTTTATTTTCTTGAGGCAGTGTTTTGCTAAATTGCCTAGGCCAATCTTAAACTTGTGGTCCTCATGCATCAGCCTCCAGAGTAGCCAGAATTTCAGATATGTACCACCATGTCCAGCTGGGGTTAGCTGATCTGATTGTTCAACAATTATTTGAGCTCCTACTGTATGCCAGATACTGTCCTACATGCTTGAATCTCAAGATCTGTCGAGCTCCCTGGCCTGATGGGGCCTACATTCTCCCATGAGGATACTGTCACCTCTAGGGTGCTCTCCTGTGGTCGCATCCTAACTACTCCCAACCTCTGGCCCTGCTTCTCTCTGAAACCAGCGCAACCCTTCTAAAATGCAAATATAATCCAGTTCTTCTGCTAAAAAACACTTCCAATGGCTTCCACTGGCTTCTGGACAAACTTCAAACTCCTAACCAGGCCTGGACTAGACCTCCTGTCCAGGGCCTGTGAGGCCTTTGTGCCCAGGCTAGATCTGCCACTTGCTTCTTGCAGGTGTCTTTCCTTTCCTGCATCTCTCAGCTCTTTCTCTCTTCCATTCTTTTTGTTGGCCTTGCTCCCACTTAGCCTTGGGATCTCAGTATAGAGTCCTTTGGTAATTCCTCACTTCCCGTTAAAGGGCCCCAACTTGCCCAGTAGATTCCGATTATTACACAGTGCCCTGGCATTAGAGGTCCTCATAAAGTATGGCTTTTGAATGAACACCAGGAAAGACTAACTCTGTCATTCCAGAGAAAAACAGATGTGTCTGGCATTGATTTTTTTACTTACATGACGCCAGGTTCTCCTCCCTTAAAGGATAGAGTCACTCAGAGTTAGGAAGCGGGAGCTGAGTGTGCTATTTGTGTGAAGGCCACAGTAGGAAAGACAAGTTTCTCCAAAAAAGAAACATGGCAAAACCTTCTAGTTTAATTCCATTAGTAGATTAATGATAAATTAAAATATTCATATAATATCTAAAGCTCATTTGACTGAGAGAAACTAATGCATTTATTTATTTGTTTGTTTACTTTTTTGAGGCAGTCTCACTCTGCAGTTCTGGCTGGCCTTGAACTCACTATGTAGCCCAGACTGGACTCAAACTTGCAGTGATTTTCCTGTCTCTTCTACCCAAGTGCTGGGATTACAGGAGTGCATCATCTAATGTATTTTTAAAGAGAAACTTTTAAAAAATTTTATTCCTATTGTTGATAGAGAATATATTGCCTCAAATGTTTTGATCAAATTCTTTTTACTGTGCATCATTCTGTTCAAATTAGAGACAACAAAGAAAAGAAAGAAGAGAAATTGTGGGGCTAGGAGTGTAGCTCCATGCTGGAGAGCTTGACAGTAAGGTCTTGAGTGTGATCCTCAGCACTGCAAAATTATTAATTAGCTAGAAAATTAATTTTTTTTGTCTTTTTACTTTTTTGTCGGTACCGGGGATTGAACTCAGGACTGCCTGCTTGCAAGGCAGGCGCTTATGCCGCTAAGCTAAATCCCCAGCCCCTATAAAATTAATTTTTAAAAAGGATGCACTGCTTCTCTAACACATACCTCAGTGGGTTTTATTAGGGACAGAGACCAAATTGTATGAAGTTTTCTATTTGAATATTGACTTACTCCCCAAAGAAAATTCAGTTTTATTATTGTTTATTTTTAAAGTATATATAGTATTAATTTGTTAATAAAATATCATTTGCAGGGGTGGGGATTTAGCTCAGTGGCATAAGCGCCTGCCTTGCAAGTGCACGATCATGAGTTCGATCTCCGGTACTGATAAAAAAAAAAAAGAAAGAAAATATCGTAGTCTGTCTCATTGCCTCATTCAAAAAAAAAAAAAAAAAAAGACCCTCTCCAACTTTGCACAACTAAAGAATTAAAACATTTGCTCTTTGTTACTTTGATCAACAAATACCCCATTTCCGAAACATAAAAATGCCAACTAAGGTCATTTTTCCTTCTGCTGATTAAATAAGTTTATAGAAATAGCCTAGCCTCCCACCTGGATAACAAAAGAAAAGATGGGATGTAGGTGAGTGAAAGAAGTGGAGTTGGGTTTCCTAAGCCTCCCATGTTGCCTTTCGGCATTTCTGTCCCCAGCTCTTAGGTCTGTGGCTCCTTGGGTCTCCCGCAGACTCCTGCATTGCTGTCATGTAGTAGGGGTACAATACAGTCAGTTATCTCCACCTGAAAGCTTCTTTCACCATTACCCATTACCCTGTATAATTTTTAAAATACCCTGTAGGCCAGTAAGGACTTCCCTTGGGAGATCACCCATAGTTCTTCCTTCTGCTTCTGTAAACTTGTATCTTCCCCCCACCACCACCATTTTGTGCACATAAACAGTAAAAATACCTAAGTGTAACTGCTCCGAGGAAAGACAGTGTGGGTTGGGGAGTGTGCTGGGCTAGAAATAGCAGCCAAATAGTGGCACATTTGCTTCTTCACGTTGAGTTTAACTATTTCCTTTTTGTTTCTCTTGGGTTTTTTTTTTTTTTTTTTTTTTTTTACTATTTTTTAAATTTAAAAATGTTTTAATTGTAGTAAAAAACAACATAAAATGTATCACCTTCACCATTTTTACCTGTGCAGTTCAGTAGTGTTAGGTACGTGCATAGTGCTGTAAAACAGACCAGAGCTTTTCAATCCTGCAGAAGTGAAATTTTACACCATGGCATAGCTCCCCCTGCCCCAGTTTATTATTGCTTAAAAATGAAAAAGATGGGCTTCTCAATGTATCATATGTTATAAAGTCAAAGGTTTTCAATTTTCTTTTTTTAATGTAAGAGAACAGATACATGTTTTTCACAGTGATTACTTGCTATATTTCTCAGCATTATTTATCATTTCTTGTCTCTTGTGTGTTTTAAGATGAGTGATGGAGGAGATAGTTCATGCCCTTAACATTTTAGCAGCCTCCCTGACTCTCCCCATAACCCGGGATTAAGGGCGACTGTCCTGTGACTGTGGCAGCAGAAGCATTCTGCTCATCAGGAGCAGAGGACAAGTTTCCAGAAGCCTGTCCCCGCTCCGTCTGCCAACCTACCCCCCATACCCCACTGTCCAGCAGCCTGGACGCCCCACTCCTTGTTCTCATAGCTCACACCAGCTGCTGGGGCCTGCTTGGGTTGGCTCCAGTTTTCTGAAGTCTGGCAGTTAGTTAATAAGAAAACCAGGATGTAAATCACCGGCCCAGACAGTTTCCTCTGGGGAAACTTCTAAGTCCTGTCAGGTCTTTTCATTCCTCCACTTAGGAAAGAGACCAGTGCTCACTTCGGACACAACTATGAACACAGACCAGAGGTAAACAGGGTAGGTGTGGGTGGGGGAAGGGGCACCAAAGCCAGGTGTTTGGCACAGGCCAAGCGTTAGCCATTTTATGAAGAGGAGGGATAATATGATGGGGTTTTTTAAAAGTCAAATTCTTAATCTGGGAGTTTCATGTTTGGGAAGGGTTCTTTCTCACTTGATAATCAGTGATACAGAATGATCTTTTAAAGCATTATTCTGTGAACTTGGCAGTTTCAAAATCCAGGTGGGATGCTTAGTGTTGGCCCCATTCTTTATTGTGTATTGTATTAGCTGTGACCAAGACCCAATAAGAAAGAAAGATGTGATCTTAAACTGTAAGAACTTTACTGTCTGGTTATCCAAACCCAGAAATGTGTTTTCACAGTAGAGTAGGCTGACTGCTGGGCAGCCTGAGGACCAAAGTCAGGGCCCTAAAGTTTTTAAGAGAGTTAAACAAGAATATAAAGAAAAGCCCTCAGCAGAATGCTTGGGACACTGCTCAAAAAATGGAAGTAGTTCATAATAATAGTATCATTCAGATGGATTCTTCCCAAGAGTAGAGCTATCTGTGAGGACAGAGCATGCATAGGCATCCAGTAGTTTAGGATAAGCACCAGAAATGTAGTCTGAAAATGTAGAGGAAATGTCTAACAGAAATGAGGAACAATCTTGAAATGAATTAAACTTGCATAAACAAAGGGGGACAAGGAGGACAACATAGACTCGTAGAAAGGAGAAGATGGAGATCTTAATCCAATCACATCCATATGTGCTGTGTAGTGTGGGGTCCCAGATGAGGAACAAAGGTACGCTGGATCAGGAGAGGGGACTTTTGTTTTAATGGTACCTACAGCTTTACTAAAGATAAAATAGGGAAGAGCTCTGCAGGTGATTGAAGGATGTGGTTTTGAACCCTTGGCACAGAGAGAGAGAGATTCTTTTGTTTAAGGATCAGGGAAGTGTCTCCAGAAAGTAATACATGCTACAGGTCCAAGGAGGTCTATAAGCATTGCCACAGTAGACACTGGGGGTAGAGGGAAGCCAGGACATGCTTGCAAAAATGGTAATTACTCCACTCATTAAAAGTTCTTTGAAACTTGTCTTTATAATTGTACCAGTTAGAAGAGAACTAGGCAAATTTAAATGTTCTTTATAAGAGAGAGTCTTTGCTTATAGAAAATAGATACATAACTGTCCTCATAAAACAATCTAACCTGAAATGTACCTTGCTGATCTAGGTGGTAGCTTTGGAGTCAGACTTCTTTGATTCTTTGATTGGAGTCATTCTGTGCCCCTGTCACTGGTGGACCTTAGCAAGTTACTTAAAAGCTGAGCTTCGCTTTCTTTTCTAGAAAACCAGATTGATAATATAGCTACCTTGAGGTATTATTGTAAGAATGAGAAATACTATAAAGCCAGGGACATGATGTGTGGCTAACTAATCTCAGGAGCAAATAAATAGTGGCTATTAATTATTGTGACTTCTGGGTTGTAGCTCAGCTTTCTGAGCAAGTCCATGTTTGTCATTTCCACCATGAAGCAATGACAGCTAGCAGCCTATGGGATCCGCTCAGGGTTCTGTTATCTTCTTGCCTTTGGCCAAGACAAGCACAATTTGGATGCCTCCCAAAAGCACTGGTCGTAAGAACTTTAAAAGTACATTTTCTTCTACATCTTATCTTCTGGTTCCTAGGCAAGAACACTAAAGTATGTGAAATAACACTGACATCCGGCTTGGAGTAGCACAGTTTCCTGGACACCTACTGGGAGAATGCTGTGCCTGAAAACAAATAAACTGGAAAGTAAAGATGGACTTTTCCTCCGTGTGGAATCTATATGTAAAAGTATGAAATAAAACTTGTGATTTGAGGCAAGCAGAAGAGAACTTAGAAAATTACTCTGGAAAGAGTCACCATGATGGTTGATGACTAAAATTGTTTTAGAACCACATTGTTTACAGGTATTTAAAGAACAAAGGGAGGTGATTTTGCTTCTTTACGACAGCAATGTAAGACTGCCAAAAAAAGTCAACAAGAATTATGTTTAATTCTTCTGTTTCTCTTTTAAATGCCAAAGAAGCCAGTACTGCAAGACCAATGAAGCTGCCAACTGACTAGTGGAAAATTTTTATTTTCAAACAAAATATTAAGATTTACAGATGAAGATAAGGAGAATTTTTTAAAAACCTGGAGCACCAAATAAGGTTTAGCCCCTTTGAAGAACATGTACACATTCCATATCCTATTGTCTGAACCTTAGTAGCAATAAATCATTGAACTTGTCTGTACTTCAAAAGTCCTTATTAGTTTTACCTCATCAGCTTTGTTTTTACCTCTTAAAGTAATTGTTCCCCAAGCCCTTGGATTGTTCTTAATGCAACAATCATGGTAATGCTGATGATATTTAAATACCTAAATTATTTATGTTTTCAAGACTTCATACAGAGTCTTAGGGAAGAAAAACACTAGTTGGTAGGATCGGTATCTTGGTGCTATAAAGAAAATTAATTCGAGGTCTCTTTCAAAACACTTTAAGTTCTGTCACAATGCAAAATCTGAAATACCAAATCAGTGAGCAAGCTTTTTTTTAAAATAATGTTGGTTTTGTTCTTGATGTTTGCATTGCCACAAAATAGTCATTGTTGGTATCTTTGCTGAGTCGGGCAGGGAAGCAGTGCATCATAGGTTCCAAGCAGTGGAAAAACATGATCCTCTAGTTACTAAGACAGATTTCCATCTGCCATTTTTTTCATCTTGCACATCAGTTTGTAAGTTTTACCTGTCTCCTTTGCCAATTCTTCTCTCTCCTTATTTATCAGGATTCAGAGGCTTCAAAGCTGCCCTGCCTACCCTGCAGGCAAGACAGTGTCTTCCACTCCAGGTCGACTCTTGGTCTGGGATTTCTTACATTTTATCTCTCATCTCTTGCCCTGTCTTTCTGGTTGTCTCCTGCCCAGTCACCAGGCAGGTTCTCAGAGAGGGAAGTAGAACAATTGGTCCTCTGTGTCCCTGGAATCATCCAGTCACAGCTCAGAAGTGCAGTTAGGACAGTGACATTGAGTCCAAAATGGTCACGTACAAACTTTTCTTCTTGTCATCGTTCACTAAACAATACAACATACTAGCAATTTACATAATTCACATAGTATTTTGATCATATTAAGTATTCTAAAAAATCTATGGATGATTCAAAGTTTATGGGGGGGCTTTGTGTTAGATTATGTGCAAACACAGTATCACTTTATGGGCATCTGTGGATTCCAGAGTCTGCAGGTGAAGGCAAGGTCCTAGAACCAAACTCCATGACTGTATGCTGAGAACAGGAATTGCACTAATTCTGTGTTTAAATTGGTTATGCTTCTCTTTCCGTACACTTCCCTCAAATTGTTATCTTCATCTGTGTCTTAAAAAATATGAATATTTTTCTGGGGAAAAAAAGAGATTTATAGCTTCCATCAGAACATAGGGGATTATGTCCCAGAAAAGATTTTAGCTCTCAGGTCTTCAATTAAAATCCTCATTTGTCTCGACAGGAGAGAGCTCCTCCCCTTCTGCTCCAGCACAGCTTGAGCCCTAGGTAATGTCGTGCTCCATCCTGTCTGCCCTTGTGCCCTTTGTCTTCACACTGCCCTGTGTACATTCCTGCTGGGCACAAGGACAAACCAAGATTTGAGTGCCCTTCAGTTGAACCTATGTTGTTAAGGACCTGTCACTGCTGGGGTTTTACCTTGCAGGATCCTGGGCTGGCAGCACTCATTGTCACCTAGATCACAGCCCTTTTTCAAAGAGCCAGTGCCCTTCACATACCGTCCCCCAACCGGAAGGCTGCGGCCTCTGATGGGAGGTGGCAGCTCCTGGTCATTCATGTTAGCCCTTTTGAGAGCTTCAAGGTTGAAAAGGAAAAACACTTTCCTGTCGTCACTACCACAATCAGCTTCAGGCCTAGTGAGGTCATGTTTTCTGAATTGGATCTCAGCTTCTTCCTTTTACAAGTGATTTTTCAAAGTGGATTTTTTGCCCTGAAACTTGGCTTGATGACAGAAACTTAAATGGCTACCTGGAATGGAGGACTTGACAATAATTTGATAATCCCTATTCACCCCTATGCAAATTTACTGTTCATTTTATGTCAAGCACTGTTCTAAATGCCTGACGTGAAGCATTAGATCTAAAGCCCCAGCAACTCTGACGCACTTGCAGTGTTTGCTCCCTCTTCACAGATGTCACATATTCAGTGCCACAGACAGGACTCACTGTGTGCTGCTTCCCCAGCCTGTACTCAGAGCCCCGACACATCGCTGCCACGGGAACTGAAGCCCACTTTCTCATCAGGGCTCATGGTGTAGCTCAGGAGCCTGGCACCCCCCCATTCCCTTTATCCTTTACCTGCAGTCCTGAGACTTCTTCACTGTGCAGAACTGATCGAGACACTGATATAAATGTCTCAGTATTTCTCTTTGCCTATGAGATAGTCTGAATCCTGAAAGTGTCCTCAAAGGCCATCCTCTTCCATCATCTGCTTATTGTGCACATCTGTTGCCACCCAAGAGCACCCCAGAAGTGGTACCTGCAGTAACCAATTGCCCTGTGCTATATGATACTGTGGGACCTGTGATACTTCTTTGAACTCCTCCTTCCCTGCTCTCGCACCTCCTTCAGGAGTGGTCTCAAACATTGCCAGCATATCCTTTTCTGACATGGACAACTCCTCCTCCGCTTGCTACCAGGATGCAGAACTATTCATCTGAATCATCATAGATAGCTTCCATTTTTGAGTTCTCATGCACCAGGCAGAGCTGAGTCACACCCTGAACCACAGGCACAATTATGGGAGAAATGTAACCATTTCTCCTTTTTAAAAAAACTAATCTTAATTTCTATTTTAAGGTCTCATTCAGTGAGGAGACAAACTTGTGAGGCAGTTCAAGGTTTCCTCCAGCTCCTAGCGTTGCAAGTGAGTTTGTAAGAAGTGTAAGAGGCTTGGACAGAGTCCAGAGTGGGGAGTGTGTGTGTGTGTGTGTGTTAGTGGGGGCAGGTGAAATTGCACCTTTGGTTTCCATGTTACCATCTTTCCATGCCAGTGTTTGGTTGGTGTCTGTTCACTCCCAGCTGGGATGGTGGCACCTCTTACCGTCTTGGCTCCAGTAGATACATTCTGCCCTTCCTGAACCACCCTGGGTGGGAGGATTAGTGGAAAGCATGAGGCTCTTTCCAGCCCAGGTGCACTGTGCAGACACTGGTTTGACTCTCAGACCACGCTTTTTAGACTTGCTGGGTTGCGCCTGCCTGCCCCCTATCTCAAGCCTTTGTGAAAACCTCACTGAGGACTCAGCATTGTTCCAAGCTCCTAAAGCCCCTTCTTCTCCCTCAGACTCTCCTACCTCTTCACTTTAGTCACTAGAAATGATAATGGCTTTGGGTAGAAAGACTGGCTCGAATTGAGTATGTTTCATCTTCCTCCTCGAGCTGATCGTCTCTGTGCTGAGTCCTGATGAGTCATCCCTTCCTGATCAGTGGATGATACCAGCAGGGGGAAAACGAGGCTCTCAGGAATTGAATGGAGGGAATAAGAGTAGCCAGTGTTTCACTACCACCTCCCTCAAACACACACACCCAATGATTATCCAATATAATCTCCTTGATAGCCACCTTTGGGAGGCATAACTGTGCTTATTTTACAGAGGAAGAACTGATGTATAGTGAGATCAATCTGCCTTACCCTCAGCTGACAAGCTGTTGAATCTAGGGCAGTCTTTTCACTGTCCCACTTCTGTGAAAATCTGAATTTCTGCTAAACTGAGCTCCCTCGTGGTAGGGTTGGACCTCAGTGCTTGGCACATGGCAGGTGAGCGATAGTTGGTAGCTGAATTGAACTGGGTCAGGGAGATAGAAAGGAAGATAAGGAAGAGAAAAATAATGAATGGGAAAATTCCCTTCTTTTAAGCCTGTCTGAAACTCCCTGAATTGTATTCTGTCACCTGAAATTGAAGGTTTGTTGGTATAATTAAATAATACATAAAATATTTTTCTTACCTTTTTCTGTCAAATAACTTTAGGCATAGACATCAATTCCTTGTATCTAGAAAAGGGTATAAAGTGGCTGGTGAGCTAGCAATGCCTAGTGCGCGCAAGGTGCATATATGAGCAGTGGCTTTGCTTCTGGAGATTCCTGTCAGTGCAGTCCTGGCTGGCTTTTGTTTACTTTCTAGGCATGGTCATCCAAGACACTGGTAGTATATAAATCTGAGAAGTTGTGGAATTCCACACTTTTCTATTAAATTTTTGCTTAAAATCACGTCTTATATATTGCATAAGCAGCTCTGATAACAAATATCTTTTAGGCTATGAACATAGGAGAAGGGTAAAGGTTAAGACCTTTATGACACACCCAAGTTACAATCAAGGCAGGTTTACTGACCTGTATTTTTTTCTTTTGCAAACATCTATCTACATATATTTTAAGTTTTTTATTTGACATTGTAATAGATGCTATAATATAAAATAAATAAAATGCTAAAGTTAATCATTTCTCTCATAAACCTCTCCCAAGCAATGGATATTAACAGCCTGGTGTACATTCTTCCTTTTTCACGTGACCGATGTGTACAGCCGGCTTTTCCCTGTTGTGTTTTTATCTCAGAAATCCTTTTTACTCAGTAGCTAACATCCCTTATTCTTTCCCCTTCATTCTTCCTTCCTCTTTTGTTTCATGTTTCTCTCTTTCATTTGTCTATTTTTCATTGTCCATTTTTTCCTCTTTTTTCCACGTTAGCCTTGGAGTACCAGAAAATGAATCCATTTTCAAGCCATGCCAGTTCTGTCTGTTTCAGCTGTTGGCTTTGTTCTTGGATTATTTTATATCCCAGCATAAGAAAGCAAGACAGAAAAGATAGACAAAAGTAAAATATTCAATTAATCAAAGTTAATTTATTTAGCTAAACTATTTCAGAAATCAATACTTTTTAAGTCATTGGAGAAAAAAAGTTTTTTTGTAAAAGGAATCAAACATTGAAATTATTATTATTATTATTATTATTATTATTATTATTATTATTATTTGTCTTTTTCTTTTTTACCGGTACCAGGGATCGAACTCACGACCGCACACTTGCAAGGCAGGCGCTTATGCCGCTGAGCTAAATCCCCAGCCCCAAACATTGAAATTTTATGTTTTGGTGTTTTTTTTGTTTTTTTGTTTTTTTTTGGTTCAGGCTGCCCTCAAACTCAGTATGTAGCCAGGCTGGCCTCAGAATTGTGGTGATCCTTCTGCTTCAGCCTTTCAGTGATAGAATTACAGACATGCGCCATATGGATAGCATGAAATTCTTACATTGTTAGTGAGTAAATTATACTTACTTTTTAAGAATCCTCAAGCTCTGAGAGGTGTTTGAAGTAAAAGGAAAATTTTTGTCCCATAAAACTCATCTCCCTAGAAGCCCACATTTCTTCCCGATATTTCTCTTGACACTTAGACATTTATAAAAATGTATAGTGAGCATTTTGTGTAATGTGCATGTAAACAACAAGTGGCAAGGTTTTTCACTGGCCATTGTGGTCATTACCCCATGCCAGTATATACAGCCTCGCCTCTTTGTAAATATGACATAATTAGTGTAACCATTTCTACATGAATATTTAGGTTGCTTTCAGTTTAAAGATTGTATTTCTAGTCTTTCAACAAAGACAAGAATGCTGTCAATTCTCGTCTCCTTAGTGACTTGCGCTGCCCACCTGAGTGGCTGTTACTTCCTTGGTGAACTCCAAAACGTTGACAGTGTTGTCTCCCACATCTCCATGAAGAGTGAACTATCATCCTGTCCTACATTCCTATCATTCTGCTAGATTTTTTTGTCTTTGCTTTTTTAAGATGGGGTCTCGCTTTGTAGCACAGACTGGCCTTGAGCTGATTGTTTAGCCCAAGCTGGCCTTAAACTTGTGTCACTTCTGTTTCAACCTCATCAGTGCTGAGATTACAGGTATGTGCCACTCTTCCCCTAGGATCACAGGTATTGTTTTACTCTTCCCCTAAGATTTTTGCTTCTGTTTAAAGCTCTACTGGTTTGAAAGAGGATGCCACATCTGATCTAGCAAATGATGCCATACTGCAGGGAGTCCCTGTACCAGCAGATGCCTCATTAATGAGAGTGAATTTTCCTTAAATTCATCCTTGGAGTCTCACTTTGCAAAGCTTTCATCACTCTCTAAGAAACAGCCACATAGATTTATATAACTTTCTGAGAAACAGTTGGGTCAGTTACAGCTTCTTGGGACTTTAGTTCTAGGCTACAAAGAACAGAAAACCTGGAGGTTCCTTTCTAAATACCAATTAGTTGCCTGCAGTTGAAGATGACAAGGTAAAAGGCTGAAAAAGGTGCCACTTTAGAGGACTGGGAGATTCGTGAACTCTTCAAGGGCAAACTGGGTTGGTGTTGCAATACCCATAATCCCAGCACTCTGGAGGTGGAAGCAGGAGGATCACCAGCCTGGGCCACATAGTGAGATCAAAGCCAAGTGGAATACATAGTGAGACCCTGTCTCAAAAAAAGACAAGTAAAAATAAAAGGTGGTTGAAGAACTGAGAAACTCAAACAAAACTATAGGGTTCCCCCACTTCATCGAAGTTGAGCACTTCACAAAACCATTTGTAAGATTTGGAATGGTCTTGAATGCACTTCCTTACTTTATGTTTCCATTTTAATGCTTCATTCACAAGCATACTTGCTTCTCTTGCTGTGACTGGTTAAAAAGAAAATAATGAAAATATTTATTAAAATGAGTATTACATTAGAAGTTCTATAACATTCATATGAAACTCAAGCAGCCATTTGAAAAGGCTGCTTATCTTGGCTTCTTCCTAATGTTTTCTCTTAGGAAGCAGACAGGGCTTGCTTCCTGGTATCACCTTGTTCTCTCTTCCTGCAGTCTGCAAATGGCATTGACTCATGGGGAAAGGCTTGGATCTGGCTGTTCCCCCATCTGCCGGTAGTCCAAGCATGCTTTTCTAAAGCATCAGCATCAAAAGGTAGAAATGAGCCAGGGAATTTATTGTGTGCTGTGGCAAAGGCGCTATTACTGTTACACAAGATTGGTGTTTCGCATAATTATATTTTTCACATCATAACTTTATTTAGTTGAGATCTAGAAGGAATGCCAAACCAAATTGATAAGGACTAATGGTAACCTATGTCTAAGTAAAATTGAGTTTAATATGTTAAAGGACAGGATAATGGACTTTCTACATGCAATTTAGCTTAGCATTTTAAAGTAATAGATTATAAAACTATACTACTACAATATAAAAAAAGACTAACTCATTATAAAGTTGTTACATATGTGTTGGCCTAATTAAAAATATTTTTAATTAATTTGTTGGTAGTACTAGGGTTTGAACTCAGGCCTTCACACTGTGATACACTGCTAGTCCTTTTGAAATATTTTTAAACTTTGAGACAAGGTCTCACTAAGTCACCAAGTTGCCAGGTTGTCCAGGCTAGGCTCCAACTTGTGATCCTTCTACCTCAGCCTCCTTAGGTATTAGGATTATACATCTAGCTTCTACTAGCCTAATTAAAATGAAATAATGCCAAAAAATAAGTGTTGAATCTAGAATTTAGAGATGTATGCTAGAAATCCAAAATTTCTAGAGCTTTTTGTTTGAGAAAGATACTCATTCTTACATGTTTCTCCTTACTAATAAGAACTTAATTATAGTACAATATATATAATGGTATATGATTGTTACATATCTGTAAGAGTCACATCATTCTGAATTACACTATAATGTGAGGTGATTTTAATTTATTCAATTTATTTTTATTTTTATTTTTGTTTTTGCTTTTGGTACTAGGAATTGAACTCAGGACCTTGCATTTGCCAGACAGGTGCTGTGCTGCTGAACTATATCCCCAGCTAGTTTAAATATTTTTAAAAGGTTGTCATCTTTCCCTCATGCTGAAATTTGGGTTTTCACGGAAAGAGAGGAAAGGCACGTAGCCTGTGGGTGCACAGAGGTCCTATTTTTGAGCCCCAACCCCTTTCCTGCCAGTATGTCCCTTTAAAAGTGTAAGTTTTAACAATATATGAATTATATCTCAAGATGTTAAGAATCATGACTTTAAATAAAAGCAAAAATGCAAATGTCACATTCTAGACTGGCCATAAATGCCTGAAGAGTAGGCTGTATTGTTTTTTCCTATTTGTTACTTCTTTACAAAACATTGTAATATTTTCATAAAGTTTTGTTTCTTAACCATTTTTTTCATTAATTAAAAAAGACTTTGAAGCCACATGTAGTGAGCACACACCTGCATTTTTAGGCACTTAGATGGTTGAAGCAGAAAGATTGTAAATTTGGGACCAGCTGGTACTATATAGCAAGACCTTGTTTACAAAGCAAAACAAACAACTCTGAATTTTAAAGCGATGCATCACCTCAAAAGCAGTTTTACTATAGGAACTAAAGGTCAGGATGACTTCACAGAGAACATCCTTAGTGTCTGGACTTGATTTGTACATATGCACACTGGACACATGGTGGTACTTTGAGTACTTCATTGGTTGTGCTTGGCAGAAACAGGGACAAACCATTTCTCAGGAGAATCCAGGCCCCAGGTCAGGGAACTTGCTCTCCGCTCACACAGAGACAATGGCATCATTTCATAGTGCTGCTGAGATTTCATTTTCCGTCTGCCCTTGATCTCGTGAGACAGCTTGCTTTCCTTCCATCTAAACATGTCTGGTACCTTCAAATTGCAGGTATAAGTAAAACTGTTCCTCCAAAACCTCTAGCCCAAGTATCTCTGGTCACAGACATGAATTTCACATGGGTAATACAGGCTATATAAAAGATAAGGTTTGGACACCAGGTGTTTTTAATCATCAGTTTCAAGCAGCAATCCCCAAGGTATAGAAGACTCTGTGCCTTAGGAGATTTCATCTGGTCCTGAGCACTCAGGAAAGGGAACAATGCAACAGCAGGAAAGGCTTCCTTGCCCTTCTACTGCTGAGCTCCCGGCTATATCCTCCAACCAGTATTTATATCCCAAATCCTGTAGTGGCAGAGACAACACTGCCTTACACACTGCAAGAGTTGACGCTCCTCTAGAGCCTCCATTCTGGACAATACCAGCCTCCTCCTATACTGGGTTGCCATAGAACACTGGGACACCATACAGGAGACATCCAGCTCCCTGCTTTCAAGGCTGAGCAGCACTGCAGTACCCAGAGACATTGTGACAGGTGTGTATGTGCTTCCCATAACACATTTAAAGCAAAATGCAACTCTTAAGGTGGGATGGTAGCTCCAGGGAGGGGTCGGGGCACTGTCAGTGAAGATTTCAGTAAAGAGTGTGGCTGCCAGCTCCTGCAGGGCACCAGGATGTAACCAAGAGCGCAACCAAGAAATGGCATCAGTTCTGCAGGCTGTAACCCAGGTACCCAGTTCCTGCCCACTTAGGGGACCTCTGTGGCTATGTGCATATTTATTACCTTAAATTTAGAATTCAAAAATTTAACCAGGATTCTGCTTGAGTAAAAAATAAAGGCAATTTCAACCCTTATTGTAACTGCAATCTATGGAGATATGTGAACACAATTAAAAGGGGTTCTCTCTCACGGGAAAAAACCCTATACGCTTTGAAAGAGGCAGAAAAAAACCTTTGAAGAGTGTTGAAACTGAAAGGAATGGGGATTCTTCCATTTGATTATTACCAGGAACCGGTATCACAAATGCAAATGTATATACTGCCTAAACCCCAAAGTTTGCAAAGCTAAATCAAAAAGTCTCCAGGACTATTACAGACGTAGTGACTGAAATCCCATCTCTGGCTTATCAGAGTGATGCTGTTTGTTATAAACCCGGTGGGAAAGGAGATCTCAATCACTTTCTAGTTTAAATCGCTTTCAAGTTGACGGAAAGAACGGACCAGGGAGGCAGATGGCTATTTTCCTCGGAAGACGAGCTTATTTATTTATTTAAACTGTGAACTTTTTACCTTGCCCCATGCCTGTTCTGTTTGGTCAGTTACTAATTGCAGGGCCGGGGAAACGCGGCGTGGGCTTCTTTAAGCTGGTCCAGTATTTTGTTTTTGGATTTCGTTCGTGGATGGGGCGGTACAAGTGAAGACCCCTCTTCCTAGCCCTGCTGGTCCTTCAGCCTGCGGGGTGGGGGTGGGGCAGGCGTGGCCGGGCCGGCTCTCCCGCCCTAGGGCCGCCCCGCCATTGAGATGCAAATGCGGCGGAGCGGCCAATCCGCGCGGGGTCCTGCTGGGTCACCTGGTGGCTCGCTGCGCGGTAGTGCACGGCTGAGCTCTGCTGGCCGCCGGCCGCCTGGAGCAGTGGTGGCGGGGTTCGCACCTCCGGCCCGCGGCCCACAGCGGGGTCCGCCCTCGCCATTGTGGGTAGCCGAAGTCCAGTCGGCGGGTGTAGGAGGGGGCGGAGCCCCGTGGTGCCCGGGGCGACGAGGTGGGGACCTGGCACGACAGCCACAGATGGTGAGTGCAGCGCTGGGGCTGAAGGTGACGCGGAGACGGAAAAGGCGAGCGGGGGAGGGGCGTGCTGGGGGCTTCGTGGTCTGGGTGTCCAGGACCCTGCAGCCGCAGACCTGCAGGTGGCGCGCCGGGCGGGGGGCGGGGGGGGCCGGTCCCTGACACTTGGAAAAGAATTGTTGATTACTGACAGCAAACGAAATTGGCCTGCGAAATGTTTTAATTTTGACAAATTATTTCCAGCCAAGGCTCTCCGAAGTGTGGAACGCCCTGCTTTTATTCGCCTTACTGGATTAGTTCCTGTGCCAAAGGTGCCTGGCGTGCTTGAGGAGTGCACACTGCCCCCTCCACACACACACACATTTTAAGGCAATTACTTTTTCTAATGTGTTCTGCTAGTCAGGTAGCATGTAAATGGATTTGCGTCCCAGATGCTGCACTCTGGGTACCCAAGGGGTACAACTCTTTGCTGGGGGAGGGCGCTGGTGATAAAGTTGCAATACTTAGAACATCCTTTGAGGGTGGGGTGGGATCTGTTGCCCTTTCTCGGGTGTACGTTATTCCTTCCCCCACTTTTAAGAGTTGAGGTGGAGGGTTCATGTGCAAGAACGCTTTTCGCTGGGAGCAGACGGCCCCTACTTGTACCCAGTCTCCACGCAGACAATTCTGTGACATTCGGATATTTTCCTGCATTTTATATTTCTCTTAGTTAATTTTTAAAGGATTTCTAATTAAAAGTACACTGATCAGACAAATGCCCCTTCCCCAGTATTTCACCAGAAATTTCTGTAGATTTTGAAATTCTGATGGCTATTTTCATTTTTAAAGCATCTTTTTGCCCCTGATTCTGAAAGTATTACAGGATCATTGCTGAAAAGGTGGGATATACAGATCAGGAAAAGAAGTAAACATAATAACATGCTCCATTTACTAAGACATCTTTTCACAGAAGCCTAAGCACTTGACAGTTTTGCAGTTATACATGTTTTTCTTCCCGTGCCAACAAACCTGGTTCAGGAACTGAAAATAGGAATTGACAAAAAAAAATTTGCTTTAAACAAGTGTTATAACTAATAATAACTCTCATGGTTTCTGGTTTGGGACAGTTTATTGTAGCCAGTTCTCTTGAATCAACTTTCCACATCTGCCCCTGGCAAACGGTTTCTGTTTGTACAGCCTGTTTTGTAAATACAGCCCTCCCTGGGCCCAGGCAAAACGCCAAATACATACAGCCTTCCAGTGCATATAGCTTGCTTGTAGAATTCATATTTTTATTGGTCCGTATTAGAACTTCCCCCACCAGACCCTTGATAAAACCCTGGAGAAGGTTACCAAGGGATATTGTAGAGAATTTACTTGCCTGGAGATTGTAAGAATGGGATAAACAGCCATCTGCCTCTGATGTGCATGCAGAAGAAAGGAAGAGACTGCCTCTCAAAACCTCAGCACTGAGGAATTCTGAACTCATGTTTATCCTTGGGGATGTTGGACTGAAGGGAATGATGAGCGCCCCAAGCACCTGAGCGGAGAGGGAGATGAAACTGTTTTGCTTTGTGTGAAATCTTTTGATAAGAAAGGTTTTAGATAGTGTTAGAGCTGACCAAACTTTTTCTTTTATGGACAAGAAACTTACAGTGATTTGGTTGCTTTATAGGAAGCTATAGATTGAATACAGAATGCATTTTATGATTTAAAGCAAAGGAATCAATTTATGGGTATTGAAAGTGTTGCCTCAAAGGTTGGAAATGTATGTGTGTGTGCAAGAGAACAAGAGAGGAAGAGAGAGAGAGAGAATGGACTAAGGATGGTGAGCCTGAAAATACCATGCCTTTTCTGTTTTCTTTTAGAGACAAGCTTTTGCTGTATTTCTTAGGTGTTTCAAACTCCTAAATTTGACCAATCCCCCTGTTTTAGTCTCCCAAGTAGTTGCTACTGCAACTCTGGCTGGTTTACAGTCTTCATTTTTAAGCCTGTGTTATTTTTGTACCTTATCTTGTTAAGTCTGCTTACTTTTTAAAAATCACTTATTATTTTAATTGACACATGCACAGGGAACATATTTTGGGGGTACCTTGTGATGTTCTGTGTGTGTATACAGTGTGTTAATGGTTCAAATCACAGTGAGCAGATCTATTCAAGCATTTATTGTTTCTTTGTGATTACATTATTTATTTTTTTAAGAGCAGAAATATTTATTGAGAGAAAGAAGTCATCTGTCTGAGAGAGAGACAGAAGGGGTCCTGAGTGGGTTGCCCATGATTACATTTTTTAAAAGTTAACATTTTTCTCCTCAAAATTTATTCTTGCTTTTCATGTTCATGTAGAACTCATAGCAGACCGACAGAAACCAACTCTTCTCTGTAAATCCTAGGAAAGGAGGCTCCATGGCCTCTGGCCGAGCCGTGGTTTTGCTGGTTACTTGCAGAAGGTCAGGACTTCATGGTCTGTGCTTGCTCTGCCTGCTGTGTGACAGAAGTATCCTGTAGTCCTAACTATGGTGTGGCCTCCATCACAGTGACATCTTTTTCCCTTTTATTTGAACAGAGACTGCTATTCCTGTTTTCTCCTGTAGGACCTCAAAAAGGTTCACTTCTAGAGGAGGTTCTATGAAAAAAGAGGGAAGTCTGAGTCTCCTGGGTAGGCAGTTTTTCACCTTGCTTAATGGTGAGCAGTGACTGGGCTTCCTACCCTTCAGTTTACTGTGTGTCTCCAGGCACACTACAATGAGTTTTCTCATTCTAATGTAACACCCAGAGAAGAAATAACAGTGTGAACAATGGTCATTCATTTATTCAGCACACATTTGCTACGTAGGAGGCTCCCAAGGAGCGGGTAATTGGTTTTCTGCTGTCAGGAAACTTGTCTTATAAGAAGAATAAAACATGTAAATAAGTTACTATCATTCTGAGCCAGTAGCATGCAGGGGTTAAGAATGTAAGTTTGTTGTAAAGTCAAATATATGTAGCTTATGATTTCCACAGCAAAGTATTTACCCAAAGATAATGAAAACAAATGTCCACAAAAAAGACCTGCACAGAATGTTCATAGCAACATTATTCATGATTGCTGCCAACAACTAGAAATAACCAGATGTCTATTAACACAGAAAATGGACATACTGTGGTACATCCATACAACGGAATACTACTCAGCAGTCAACAGAAATGAACTCTTGACACTCAAAACAAAACAGCAAACACAACAACCAAAACAGTCAACAGTATTTCATTAACCACAAGAATATACAAGCAATTCAATTTATGAAGTGCTAGAATAGGCAGAACTAATCATGACAGAATGAGTGATTATCTCTAGGTGGGGTGTTTGTCTGAAAAGAGGTACAAAGGAATTTTCTAGAGTATGCAAATGTTTTGTTTGCTTTCAGTGGTAATCATGTAGGCACAATTATCAAACCCTATTGAACTGAATTTGGAAGACGTATGCATTATCTCAATTAGGTTAAAAAATAACAAAAAAAGGAACTTGGTAGTTAAACAGAATGGATATCCTGTCTCTACTCCTGGGCACATACAACCTTGGGCAGGTTATGGAGTCTCAAAACCCTGGCATTAAGAATACACCTCCTGGGGCTGGGGATTTAGCTCAGCAGCATAAGTGCCTGCCTTGCAAGCATGCAGTCATGAGTTCGATCCCTGGTACTGATAAAAACGAAAAAGACAAAAAAAAAAAAAAAAAAAAAAAAAAAGAATACATCTCCTTTCTAGAGTTGTGAAGACTGAGTTTGATAATGATTAAAAATAGTTTAGTTGTGCTCGCTTTGGCAGCACATATACTAAAATTGAACGATACAGAAAAGATTAGCATGGCCCCTGCGCAAGGATGACACGCAAATTCGTGAAGCGTCCCATATTTTTAAGTTAGCACATTTTGTACACTGTGTAGAAATGCACAGAAAGCTTGTCCTCTGTAAATGAATTTTGGATTCAGCAATCTCTAACATTACATATGCCTGTACTTGTCCATTGGGTTGAAACAGAGAGAACCAAATGGGGCCAAAATGGTCATACTTAGAAGATAACCTCAGATTACAACCATTACTATATGTGCCATATTGTCAGTGTTGTATGATAGCAGACAAGTTCTTATATGAAAGTGCTTAATACATTAAAGGCAGAAGTAGTAGAAAAAAAAATAGTTTAGTAAAAGTCACGTATTTTGGTGTTGGAGATTAGAACATTTATACTTTTTGTGAATATCATCTCACTTATTTAAGTTTATTAAGGATGTAACTAACACATGTGTGTGGTGTTACAGTAGCTTCATTTAATAGGTCTTTTTATTTGAGCTTGTAGGAAATTTAAATGTAGTTTTTGCCAATCAAAATATCAGTGGGGTATGGCTTTGTCTTTAAAGGTAAACCCCAGAGAAAGGACATATCCTTTATAAAAAGCCCTGTTGTTTTGTTTTTGTTTCTGTTTTGTGTTTTTGAGATAGGATTTCAGGCTGGATTTGAGCTCGCTTTGTAACAGAGGCTGGTCTCGAACTCTCAACGATCCTCTTGCCTCAGCCTCCCAGAGAACTGGATTACAGGCATGCACCACCACGCCTGGCCCTGAAAAGCCCTGTTTTTTTTTTTTTTTTTTTTTGTCTTTTTCCTTTTTATCGGTACCGGGGATCAAACTCACAACTGCCTGCTTGCAAGGCAGGCGCTTATTGCCGCTGAGCTAAACCTCCAGCCCCTGAAAAGCCTTGTTTTTAAGGACTGATTTAGTTTGCATTAAAAAATGAATTATCAAACTAAGTTTATAGCATCTTTTGGGAATCCAGCTGAAATGTTTACATACTGTACTTTTTTCAAAGATTTGGTTAGAAAAAATTCCTGATCTCTGTATCAAATTCATATTATGCTTTTTAAAAAGGGGCTAATAATATAACTTGAATTTTTAAGAAAATACTTTGGAAGGACTAGCAAATAACGACAATAGTTTACTTAATCTATTAAGCTCTAATTGCTTTGAGTTCAATGAAGTGTGTCGGAAAGATATTAAATACTTTGCCAACTCCAAGAGATGTTTATTGTTGGATTGGTTTAATTTATTTAGGAAACACTTATAACTTATTGAGAATTTATTAGCCTCTGGGAATTCAGTGATGAACAATGAGACATTGTACCTGACGTTTACAGAGACTACTCTGACTTTGATAGTGAATGTGTATGCGTTTCTGATGGAGTGTTTCCTCAGCAGAGCGCTGTTCTTAGCTAGTTCTAATTTTCTCTGTATTCTGTGATTTGTTTCCAAAGCCTTCAGCTGACAGTGGAGGCTGAAAAACCTGCCTTAAAAAATAGTATTATTTTTTTAAACATTGGAATTTCTTGCTAAGATTTGCACTTGTTATTTGTACTAAAATTGACAACAAAATGTTCTTACAGAACAGCTATTGGGTGTTGTAGAACAATGAGAATAGAATGATTGAGGATTGAAACTGAGCTCTGCTGAGTTTTTTGGGGCGTCCATTAGGCTTCTGCAAAATAGTGATGATAATACCTTGAGAAAGGTATTCATGCTTAGGAGATTAAGGTTGTTAGAAGATCAAATGATAAAATACATGTAAAAATCACTAGGAAGGCACCTGGTGAGTGTGAATTGCTCACGTTTATCAAGTCAAGCCTCATCAAAACTGCTCTTCTGTTGACTGACTTCTGGGACTAGACACTAACATTACTTCCCTTAGGGCTGGGGATTTAGCTCAGTGGTATAAGTACCTGCCTGGCAAGCATGAGGTTTTGAGTTCGATCCTCGTACCAAAACCAAAACAAAAAATACTACTTTCTGTAAAGGTGAGGAAACCTAGAACAAAGAAGATAGTAGTTTGCTAAGGTCACGGACATGCTAGGGTTTAGAAGCCAGTGCCACCCTGTCTTGTGATTAATGAAGCCCATAATGCTAATTACCATTGTCTTTTAGGTGAAATTGCTTGTGTAGCATTTACAGGCTGCAGGAGATGAGAGATCACAGAGAATGAACTAGTTGACTCCCTGAGAGTCTTCTTACCTGGTTAATGGATCTTCTGTCTTTTCCTGTTGGAGAGGAGACAGATTCTTTCCCCAACCTCTCAGAAGTCCTTTTGTCAAACAGCTTTCTCTGGCATTATCTTCCAGGTCTTACCCCAGTAGCCCCAATTAAGGAGTAAGCCAATCAACTTGTGAGCCCAAAATGTGACAGTCACAGTTGACCTAGACATTGTGACATCTGTGTGGAGAAGGTACATTTCTTCTCAGTCTCTCCAAGAAGGCAGGGTAAGAAATGTGCTCCAGAGCACCATGATTCCAAGAGGAAAAGTCAGGTATTGACCTGGTAGATTTTGTATTATTCATCTCCTTTGGCATGTCTTCAACTCCCAGATTCTGGAAAACCTTGAATTAAAACTTTAAACAAACCCTAAATGGTAGGTTGAAAACTGAACTGACTTCTTGAAAACTTGAATCGTGTTGGCCAATTTATTGAAATAATGCAGAGAGAAAGAAGGTGTGGTCAAGTAAATACAATGTGAATACTCACACCTCTTTACATAGGACCCTTTTCATTTATCCATATCCATAAGTACTGATTATTATGTGACATCCTACCCTTTCCTTTGTAATGCAGGGTTGACCAGAAAACTGAAATCCCAGGACCTTGCTCAACTATTCACAGGCCTATTCTCATACCTATCAGAAAAGCACAATGTGTAGAGTAGGTAGCTCTGGAGATACTGGGCTGAAGCCAGGTGGTGCAGGGAGGATCCCTTTGCAAAGCATTGCCTGCAGCCCTGTGTTTGCAAGAATTCTGCTCTGTACCAGTTCTGTCCATGCAAATGAGCCCTTTTAGCTCAGGGAACCGTTACTCTCAGAAAAGAGGATTCTGGAAAAAGATCCTACAAGGATCTCCTCTCCCAGTTGTCCTGACATCCTGGAGGCCTTGTGTAGGCTGCATTGCTGAATGCAAGCTCCACACTGGGCTTCTCTGGCTCACAGGATAGACATGGCTAGAGTCAAGAATTGCAGGACATCACTCTCAGCCCCTTCCCAGTTGCCCACCACCTTTCTGACATTCAGTCTTTGTGTTGGTTCCCATGGTTACTTCCTCACTGGTAGCAGCTGGAATGTGGTGGGAGGGGGGCAGCCTTCCCCACTGAGACAGGGGACTGATTGGGGTGGAGGCCACTGAGCTGCAGCTGGATTCATGAAATGGAGTCACAGTCCAGTACCTCCTCTTTGTCCTGGGTTTGGTACCTTTCCCAACCTTGTTGTGTGAGGATTGCAGTGGGAAGAGACCTGTGGGCTGATGAACGGCCAACAGGGTTGCCTGCCCTAGGCTGACCTGTCCCAGCTGTCACTTGACCTGCCAAGCTCCTGACTGAGGCCCAGGGAAAGGGATGGACTGCTTGTCCAGATGGGCAGTTTGAATCCTCCTTTCCTGCCAGCTTGTCCTTCCCTTTCCCTGCATGCCATCCAACATTAGTTGGTCATTATTAGCCAGGCCTTTCTCTCTTGGTATCAAAGACAGGTTTTCAAATCCTGGAAGAGGAGGCAAGCATTGGAAACTAGGGGAGTGTGTGGAAACTAGGGGAGTATGTGTGAGATTTCAGATGAGAGAGAGCAAAACTAGCCAAAACTTTGCCTTGGGACTGGCTCTTGAATCCGTTTACATTTGGAGTTTACTTGGCTCTAGAGTAGAGATGAGAACTTATAACTACGGGTGGAATCTAAGTCCTGGTAGTGAGAGAAGGGCAAGCAGTGACAAGTAGAAACCACAAAACTCATCACTTTTGAGGAGAATGGTACTAGAAGAATTATGCATCTCCTGGGTAAACGCCTCTGTTTTCTTGAGATTTCAGCTCTACAGCCATGGGTGATGTGGCCATGGGAGAAGGTGGTCCCATTGCTCCCTTGAGCCTTGTCACAGGGTAGGGCTTTACATTTCCACTTTCCTTGTGATACTGAATAAATCACTGAAATCGCCTGTGCCTTTGTTTCCTGTAATGCTTCCATAGAATTGTTATAAATACTAAATTTGTTAAGTAAAAGTGCTTTATATACCATAAACCCAATGTAGGTGCCAGTTGTAATGTTTTTAAATGATGATTTGAGTATCCATGCTAGACAAGAGCCAGCTTTCGTCTGTCTTACTATGTGCCATATATAAGCTGAATATCCCTTATCTGAAATGCTTGGGCCAGAGGTGTTTCTGATTTTGGAGTCTTTTGGAATATTCACATAGACTTTACCAGCTGAGCACCAGTTGAGCACCCCGAAATACAAAATGCTGTAAGATCCAAAACATTTAGGATTTTTGTTTGTTTGTTTATTTCTTGGCTTTTAAGCCTTATAGGACATATGAAGGGGCCCAGAAATTCTAGTATTAGGGTACATAGGAACATACAGATTAAAAAGAAGAGAAAAAACCCCACCCTGTATTACTATTAGGCCATAGTAACAAAGGGAAAGGTAAAATAACAAGCATAAGTAGAAACTCAGCCCATGGAACCACAGTTACAAATACCTTGCAAGGACAATTGGCAACTGCAGACGGTGACCATTCTGCATAGTGGCTTCATTTCAGTACTTCATCATCCATTTAAATTATGCTTCCTTAGACTTTAGCAAAAGCTGGGGAGAGCTATGGAGTCAGCATCTGTTGTGGGTGATAGCAGAGGTTGGAAACATGTAGGTTTGAGATTCAGGGGCATTTAAATAAATGGGGTATCTTATCTACCTTAAACATCAGAATAAATCTTGGGTATTGTCAACATAAATGCACTTGTCACAGGTGACACATGTGAGCTCCTTTCTATGAGCTCTGGTAATCCTCTTGGGCAAAGTAAGGATTAGGTCTCCCTCCCAAATTAGGCGGTAAGTTCATTTTTGCTAAGATTCCTCAATTGAGCAAGGGACCTGTTTGCTTCCAGTGAATGACCACCTCCACTTACATTTTTAACATCCATCCCTTTCCTCTAGGCAAGTCCAGGGCTGGAGCAATGTATTTGCAAATAGACTGGAGAAAGTCTGGTTCCTACAGATATCCTGGAGTCCCAAGCCTCAGTCTCTCCGCCATGCCTATTTCCTTCCCTCTGGGCCTGAGAACAGAAAATACCTGTGCACTAACTTTTTCAAACAGCCAGGAAGAATGTCCATTGATGGGCCATCCCTGCCTAGTGCCAACACTGGTGAGCATAGTTTCAAAACTAAGATCTTAATTCTTTAATCTAAGGTTAATTCTTTATATTTTTGAGTCAGGGTCACACTTTAGGTTAAAACATGCCAAGTGTCTCGTGTACTCTATTCCCAGCACTTATCACTGTTTGTGATGTATTTATAAAGTTATTTTGCCTTTCATTCTTTTAATTTTATAATTCCACAAAAGGAATTATACTCAAAAAGGTGTCTGTTTTGCCACCATTGCAAGCCTACTTGAACGTGTGTTCCGTGGTGACTGTCGTTGGGATGGGTGACTGGACTGGCTATCCAAGTGGCCTGGCTTTTGGGTCTTAGCATGAAACATCTGTCTTAACACATGCTGCCTCATTTCAGTGGTGTGACCAGTGTTAAGAAATTCTGTACGGGCGAGCATGCAGACTAATATCAGAGGTGGGGTGCAAGAGAACCCTTCAAATTCTGCCCTCATTTCTCCAGATCTAGGGGCAATTGTGCTCAGGAAATAGAGTATCCCATATAACTTCTAGTGACTTTCTACTATCTTCTAAATTTTTCCTTCACAGCTTTATGTATTAAGTGTTTTCCATCTTTATTAAAGGATTTTTAGGACTGTAGAATTCAAAGGTAGTATTAAGTAAGATTAGAGAACAAAAATTGGAGTTAGGGATACTGTTGCACCAGTTCAATTTTATAACTCCTGGCCAAATAACTTTCCATCCATGAGGCTGCCTCCACGTCTGTTAAATGGAGATAAATAATGCCTGCTTCATGAGCCCTTAGGATTATTGAGGGTAAAATGGAATAATGTATGGGAAACTCCTTTATATACTATAATGTCTGATATTAAAAGTCAGGAATTATGGTTCTCTGCTACAGAGGTTTGCATGGTTCTTTGGAGCTACCACTTGTTACACTGGTGAACAGAGAGCAAGGGTAGAAGAAAGGCTTACAGTAAACTTTTTCAGGAGTCACTCCACACCCTCTACTAACACTGGGCTTCCAAAAAACCTGCTTCCTCTTCCAACAAGTAATTTCTGTGGATATTGGAATTTGCCAGGAGGAACTCTTTCTTCTGCCCAAGCTTGCTTTTCACTTCCTGAAGATTTCCCTTTTAAAATATGGAGAGATTTAATGCTTAGGCTCATGTTAGATTTTAAAAGAGCTAGTTTTATGTTATGTAGTGTCAGTTGTAAATAAGCTGCAAAATATAGAAAAAAGACCACCTTTCAGAGTATTTTTGATATATTTGTTGGTGCTGGTTTGATGCCCATCTTTTTGCCAAACAGCCACAGGTGATGAGAATGAATAAGAGATGCACATGGTTTGTCACTGGCCGATTACCAGGAAAAAAATACTCAAAGGTCAGTTTACCAAGAAAAAATATTCAAAGGTCAGTTGTACTAATGAGGAGATAGTGGTAAGGACTTAGCCTTTAGCTGTATGTCTTACTGCTTGTTTTATTTAACTTTGCTGTTTTTTGGTTTTTGTTTTTTGTCTTTTTCCTTTTTATCAGTACCAGGGATCAAACTCACGACTGCCTGCTTGCAAGGCAGGCCCTTATGCCGCTGAGCTAAATCCCCAGCCCCTTTTGCTGTGTTTTAAAATAATAGGTAAAATGGGAATCATAACTAACTATGTTCAGTGGTAAACTAGTTACTGTTTCCAAAGCACAGTATCTGGTACATACCATGTGCTATTGTAGTTTGGGTCTGAACTGGCCTTTGTGTTAGAGGATTGGTCCTCAGCTTGGCACTGTTGGAAACTGGTAGACATAGAAGGTGGGGCATGGGGGAAGATCTTCAGTTCACTCAGGGTGGGCCCGTAAAGGGGACAGTGCCAGCCCATCCCTTCTCTTCGCTCTCTTGTTTCCTGGCTATGAAGTGAGTGACTTCAACTTGCTCCATACTCCAGCCATGCATAGCCCGAAAGCAACAGAGCCAACTAACCATGGACTAAAATGCTTAAAATCATGAACCAAAGTAAACCTTTCCTTTTATAAATTGCTTATCTTAGATATTTGTTACAGTGACAGAAAGTTGACCAGCACACCATGCCCAATAAATGCGGGTTTCAGTTTCACTGATAAGAAGTTAACATTTATTGCTCAGGGTGTGTTCTAAGTGCTTTGTACAGACCAGTTAATTCCTAACTGCACTTGATGCAGGCATACTTATTCTTAGAGAAGGAAGCTGAGGCATAAGGTTAAGTCCACCATGCCTGAGGCCCAGTACTTACTAGATGATAGAGACCGAACTGGAACCCTAGTACCTATCTCCAGGATCCATTGTCCACAGACATCTTGGAACGTGCCACAAATTGGAGTTATTTTTAGATGTAGGCTCTGAGTATTTGTAGCTTTGGGCTACAAAGCATAGTGATGGCACCAGTTTGACCATAAACTCTTGAGGGTCACTGATTTTCTTAACTTCTGGTTTAGCAGTGGCAAAAGGTGCAGTGGATGAAGGGATTAAAGTCAATGTAAACCATAAACAGATTAATATTTGTTAAGCAGGTTAAAAGATTTGCCTAGTCATTTGGCTTTTTTTTCCTGTCCTCTCTTTTCCTCTTTGTGTGAGGTCGACTTGGAGGTCATTGGCTAAGATCTAGAGATAGCTAAATTTATGGTTTCAGAAAGAAACAGGAAGAATCAGAAATATGCTGAGTGCCATTCGTATAAATTGCATTTATTTGAGAAGTTTCAGGTGCAGTCAGCTGAGTAAAAGGAACATCCAGAGCAGGTGCAAATGGACACAGGCTTGAGATGCACAAAGCACATCTGTCACGGCTGAGGGCTCTGTGTGGCCCTCCTGTAGTAATCTAAGCTGTGGGGCCAGGGTACGTGAGCAGGTGGTCTTTTAGTATCAGCAAGCACCATGCCTGTGAGTAAGAAAACTACATAGGATACAGGCCTGAGGGGATGCAGGGTGAGCTTCCCAGATTGGAAAGAATGACTAGGCAAAAAAGGAGAGTAATGAAGGGACAGTGAACCAAAGGGTAAGGCTCAAATATGTAGACAGCAAAAGGTCAATGACAAGAATTTCTCTTTTAGAGAAAGAGCATTTCCTGGAGAATGTATTGTGAAACCTTGGTAAGTAGCCTGCAGAAAATGAAGAGCAGCTATGTTTGGCAAAGGACTGAGCTCTGCACCTAAGGATGGCAGTTCTTAAGCCTAACTCTAGATCTTGTCTGCCTCCTAGAGATTCTGGGAGAAAGTGCTGGGGAACTACCCAAAGGAAAGGGGATGACAGAATAAAAGCAATAATGAGGGCATCTTTGTGTGTGAAGGGCAGGGAGGAGGATAAAAAGAAAAAAGACACTTGGAAAAACAAGAATGTGGCTTTTAATTGGGCATTTGTCCTGAAAACACATATATATATTCCCTGCAGGAATCCAAAGGAATTTCTCCAAGGGGTTTTGAGAACAAATTGAACAAAGTGTGTAAATGTTCATTTCCTACTTAATCACAAAAGTCACTGTGATTACTTCCAAATACATGGCAGGAAAATCCAGGCAGAGTTTTGCCAGCTGTTTGTGCCCCAACACTGGTTTTCTCTGTCCCAAGAAACCCCGTGCCAATGAGATGAACCAAAAGATAGGGTTGAATTTTATTCTTGCAAAGAAATTGATTCGCAGCCTCTTCCAGGAAGTGACTAGTGAAAGAGAAGACCTTACCTTCCTCAAAATGTACTGTGAATCATTTAATATCTTTAAGATGTTGGAAGCATTGCATAAATATTCTGTGTATGACCCCTTGTAGTTCATGTAACAAATGTGTACTGTATGTCTGCCATGAGCCATGCATCACGCTGACCCTGAGTGAAAACAAAACTAAAGAATTTAAGCCAGATGTCGACCCTGACCTGGCCAAGCTTTCTGTCTAGCTGATAAAGCAGTATTAGGTACAATGCCCTGTGCTGATAAGGAAGGGAAACAGTATTTGCTTCAAATAAGGCAAGGTGGTCTCCAAGGAGGTGATATTGGACCTGGGATGAAGTAGTAGCCTGCCAGGCAGTAAGCTGGGAAGAATATTCTAGTTGAATGGAAAAGTGTATGTGAAACTTCCAGAGATGCCCATGAGGTTACGGGATCCGGGGAGAGGATGGAGGAAGGCTGGGACCAGCCCACTTGACCAAGTTTGGGTGCTTGAATTTTATCTGAAGTGCAAGTGGAAATGACAAGATTTAACTAGGGAATGGTATGATGCCTTTATGTTTTTGAAAGGTGCTGGCTGATAGGTGGACAGTGGGCTGGAACGGCACAGGATTAGAAGAGAGAAGCCCGCAAGGGAGCTGTCCCCTGCTGGATGAGACATAGCTGATGCTAACAGATAAGACCAAGCACTTCCCCATGGTGGAAATAGTCTACAGCAAACAGACACGATTCTCCTTTCAAAGGAAAAAATAGGAAAATTGAAACTCAATAGCAACCCACCACTACAGAGATCTGGGGAGCCACATTCGTAGGCTGAGCTCCTTGTGTGTTTTGATCTGCTTCCCCTATCCTTCCCTAAATTTTACAGTGTTTAAATGAGCCACTGAACCGAATCATCTGGATCTTTTTCTTCTTGTTTGGCTGAAACTCAGTTCAGAAAGCAGTTAATGGCCTCTATTAAAATACTACTTACTAATGCAGCGAGTGTGTATTTAAGATCTATGAGTATCAGGTATTAGAATGTACTTAGCATAGAAGTATGTAGGTGGCTGACCTGGCTTTCTTGTTTCTGAATTATCTGGGCAAAGAAACGTGAGACAGCAGGTTCCTATGGTTGTAGATCACAGTAGGTTTGTTTGTTTGTTTGTTTTTTAGCTCTGCCAAAGCCTTCTCAGATCAGATTAGATTCCCAGTTCATGTTGTACTTGTGATATTGAGTCTGGAGAACAGTGAGCAACAGCAACCCCCAGCAGCCAGAAAGTTAACTTGTGAGTTAACTGGAGATTTGAGGGAAGACGGGAACAGATATGTCGCGCATTAGCAGTACTTCGTCATTCAGATACTGACTGAACAACTGTCCATGCCAGGTGCCTGCTGATCTTAGTTGCAAAGTGAAGAGGGACGAGCAAATGGGCAATTAAGAGAATGTGAACTGAGGGCTAGGAAAAGCGCCTCTTAGTAGTGTGCTGCTCTCTGCACCTTGAGGGCCACCTCCTGCCCTGCCCCAACTGCCCATGTGAGGCTGGCCAGAAGAAATGAGGTCCAGGCTGGACCCTGAAGGATACGATCATTGCCCAGGGGAGGGGACACTTCCAGGGACCTGACGACAGTAGCAGAGCTGGGAGCCTTGTGGTTCATTCCACTACTTTGCACTTGCAGCTATTTCCTTGGTTCCAAGGCTTCCAGAATACAGCTTTGGATATCTCTGAGGTAAAAATAAGCTTATTTAGTAAAATGTTTCAATGACAGCCCCACTGCCACAATTCTGTGGCAGATATGGGTGAGTCATCCTAAGGCCTGTAACATTTGTGCCATATGCTGAACATTTTTGAAACTACTAAGCTGAAAGGAAGAAGCGTCAGTGGTTGTCAGTGGTTTTAGTCCCAAGGGAGTATAATGCCATGTGTGGTTTGAGCCGAAGTACAGAACTTCTGTATCTCAGTTTGTCCATTTAGAAAATGGATCTTTTTTTTTTTTTTAAAAAAACCTCATTTGCTTTCATCTTTGTAAAAAAGTTTTGGGGTAACTCTCAACATCTGGGAAAGCAAGATGGAGGAATCCGCCAAGGAATCATGGATAGAAAATCCTTAAAAAGGTGGGATGATCCCATGTTCCTTGGACTTCAGTTCTCCTTCCCATTTGTTTGCCCTTCACTGTGACACCAGAACCCCTGGACCTTTCTCAGGATGTGTCCTAGGAAAGAGGAAATGAAAAAGAAAGGAGCTCAGCTTCTGCCCAAGCCACTGTGCAGAAAGTACAGAGCCAATAATTGTGGTTTAGGCAAAAAATGAGGAAATGATTAAAAGCCACAGAGGCTGTGTGAAAGCTGTAGCCTGGCCTTGAGTGCTTTCTTTCAGCATTAGGGTCCAGAGGAGACCGGGAAAGGAAAAAGCCCTCCCCTTGCTGCCCAACAGCTGATGGGCAGGGAAGTCTTGGAAGTGGTTTTTCCATTTCTATAATATTTATATTTGGATATTGGATAGCAAGATACATTAGAGTCTATTTTCCCCCTCAATTTAAGCCAAGTAGTCATTGGGTTGGTGCCTTAGAGGAATCCCTGAGAATTCTTAGTGGAAGATAACTCAGTTATTAATTCTGTAAAAGGTTTTGATGTGTTAACTCTCCCTGGCTAAGGCTCTTCTGTTCTTCCCAGAATAAATAGGTGTTTTTACCTGCAACTATTTTACATGTTAGCTGAAAGGGGTTCTAAAATGAACATACTAGAGTAAGTCAGTACTGAAAAAATTAGTCTACTAAGTCTTTATCATACTTGGGTGGTAGGTTAGACAGGTAATACGTGTTATCAAGAAGTTCCATGGAACTTCTGCAGAATAGGCATGGTAAGGATGACTACTTCACTGAACGTTTGTCCTGTAAGAGTCAGGCTCTGTTCTAAATATTTCACCTGAAGTGTTTGTTTCTCAACAACTCAATGTAAGTTGTTCCTTCACACTATTTCATATATAAGAGGACATCATAAAGCCAGTCAGCAGCACTGTTCCTAACTAGTGTACCATCGGTATCTTATTTTTACTTTACTATGGACAAATATTGTGAGGATCAGAGTTTGCTTGACTGGGACTGTTTAGGACATAATGACACAAGCTCAACCTGACTTCAAGTGTAAAATTATATTAAATATATGAAAAGCTAAGAATTCTAAATCTGATGAGAAAATTAATACATACAGGGAGGTGGTCTTGCATAGAATACCACAGAAGTTAGTTTTGCATTACGGTAATGAGATACCCAAAGTGGACTAACTTTATAAAGAAAAGAATTTGATTTAGCACATAGTTCTGGAGACCAGGTGTCCAAGATTGGGTAGGCCTATTGGTGTGGCCACTTGTGAGGACCTTCTTGGGTGCATCAGAGCCTGAAGGGCTGCACCATGGCAGGAGTGAGCACAAGAGCGGGATCCCATCTCTAAACAGGCAGCCAGAGAGGGATGCAGGGGTCAGACTTGCTGCCTGGAGGACTACTTTATTTACCTCCAGGGGCAGAAGTGTCAGTGGCCTTAAGCTGCCATAGGTCCTTTCAGTCAGAGGTCCTACCATCACACAAAGACCACGTCCTCTTTGGTCTGGTGACACACTCAAGCTGTGTCCCAACTATACAGCTAAAGTAAACAGGAAAATTTAGGTTAGAAATGGAAGCCCTTGTTGACCTGGTCATCTCCCCTATTCCCTAAAATAAGAGATTTTTTTTTTTTTCTGACTTAGGGTTTAAGAAAGAGAGCGCTTTGGCTTCTACTCTGGGTTCCAGGAAATAGAAGGCCAGATGGACAGGGTTTATTCCTAACAGCTGTTCACTAATCCCTTTCCCGCCCAGGCAAGGCATATGCAGAGGGGCGGCCTCACAGGTTGGATCTCAGCGGCTTAGGAAAACCCTTGAAGACAGAAATTGAAAACATACACTGTACTTGGCAAAGTGAAAAACCCACTTCAAAGCCTGAGGCAGGGGACAGTCTAATAACGAAGAGGCATGAAAAGTGTTTGGAAATTTGGTTCCTAGGACTCTCCTGAGGAGAAGAAGTATGCCTGTTCCCATGGCAGAACACATTTGGCGATGTGGGGCTTAAAATTTTTCTGTGGCTCCCTGGGAGTGTGGAGGAAAGACTTATGGGAATGGCGTCGGGGACTGGGGCAGGAGCTGGACTGAAGTGGACACACAAAAGGCTTGCTTCCCAGCACAGTGGAATCTAAACAATCTGAAATAACTCCAACTCAAGGGCTGGCCTGAGTTTCTTAGCTGCCACCCACGGATGGTGGGCTGTGACACTGGGAGCCACTCCCCCCGAAATGAGAGTGAGAAGCTGGGCAGCATGGCTACATTTCAGGGAACCACTTTGACCATTTGTTTTAGTGAGTCCAATTTTTCACTTAATTATCAACACTGAATTAGAGTAGAGTTTATGTTCATAACAGTTAGTGTATCTTCCTTAGAAGATGCTGAAGAAATCAATTTCTGTGATTAGGAAATAGACTTTATTGCTTCATACAGTAACATAGACATGAAAGGCAGATGACCTGAGTTATGGACTTTCTCTCTTAGGACACTGAACTTAGTCATGCTTCCTTGTGCCTCCTGGCTCCATTTTCCTGTGTTTTTTGTGTGAGATTGAACACGACCATCATGCTCAGCTTCTTATGTTCCTGTTTTGGACAGAGACGTGTGTGCGGATCCAGGCCACGCAAGTCCTGGTGACTCTGGCGCAGAGCACTTCACCGCGGGCCCCCAGCACAGGAAAGCATCGTGGTCAGGAGGGGTGAAACTCCGGCTGAAGCACAGGTAAGAGACACAGAGTACAGGGCTGACCGATCCGAAAAGAGCTGAATGCCCGAGAGGGAACTGGGGGCATGATGTGGGCTGCCTAGAGACAAGTGAGGCAGAAGGAGGAGGTCAGACTCAGATTTCTGAAAACTCTCAGGTTCCTGGGAGGTGATCTGGGAATCCCTCAAATAATTTGATTCAAACATGGTTTAAAAACTACATTCATAATTATTTTAAAATTACTATACATTTAAAGTGGTATTTCAAACTTTAATTTTTTGGGTTTGGGGGGTGTTGAGACAGGGTCTTACTATATAGTCTAGGTGGGCTTTGAACTTGTGGCAGTTCTGCCTCAGCCTGCTGAATGCTTGGTTTATAGATGTGCACCACCATGCCTGGCCTATTCAAAGTTTTATATTTTGGAAGTGGTAAGGGAATTTGTATAACAAAATTAATTTACCATTCAACTAAAATGTGTAAAACTTCTTTCTTTGTCTCTGAGGAAAATCTTGAGAATAGCCTGATTTGCAGTGACTCCCCTGTGTGTGCCAGGTTGCAAGCCTGAGTAAAGCCAAATGCCTCTGTGTTTGAGCATGCTGAGGTATTGTGTGGGCTGTTACATTGGTGCGATAAGGCCACACTCAGAACATTCACCCAGGAGGTGCTGGGCTTAGATTTGGGGAGCCAGGACCAGGCCCAACCCCGCCCCCCCTCCATAGCCACAGTGCTTCAGTTCAGAAAGTTCCCTCTCACTTGAGAGGAAAATGACCAAGAATCTGAACCAAGCCACTGGTGATGAGACCAAAGATGAAATAGATTTGGGATGGATTTAGATGGATCAATAGGTGAGAGTGGGGCAGGGGAAAATGAGAAGAGAGTCACATTTCTACCATGGCCATTACCAGGACTAGAAAGGCAAGAGGAACAGAGAGTGCCTGCAGGTGAACAGCATAAATCACGTAGACTTGAGAATGAGCCTGAAACAATTCAAACAACTTTCAGTGCAAACCCTAGAATAGTGGTGGCAAACCTATGGCACATGTGCCGCAGCTGGTGCACTGAGCTCCAAAAACTTCCCCATTGCTGCCAAAAGTTGCCAAACAAATGAACTGAAATATGTATCTAGCCACAAGAAACTGTCTTTAAAACTGGCTGCAGTTGTGTTCATCGGCATAGTCCAAGCCGACTGCAGACAGCACTGTCTATGAAGGGAGTAACAGGGAGCAGGTGGACAGTCAGTCCTCTTCGTAAGAAATCATGAGTTAGATGTGATGCATCCCTCACTGCTGCTCAGATCCTCTTCCTTGGCCTTTTTCTCTATGTATATACTAAGAATTTTATTGTATCTGTCTTGTCTCCACATCTACTAGTAAATTAGATTCCCTTATTACAGTTCACTTCCTAACTCTTCCCTGTTCCACAAGGTGTCTCAATAATCCAGATGTTACTGATGTGGGACTGAATGTGGACACCTGAGTGGTCCTCGCCCAGTAATATTCAGAAACATCTTAAGTCCTGTTTTTTGTTGTTTTTGTTTTATTTTTACTTTTTTTTTTAAACCATTGTAGACTCACAGCAGGTTGTAAAAATAATCCAGAGATTTCCCAACACCAACCACCTAGTTTTCTTAAATAGTAACATCTTTTATAGCCATAGTGCAAAGTATCAAAACTAAGACATTAGCATTGGTAACTGGTAATACTATAGACTCTGAGACCTTACAGACTACAGACAGTATTCAGATTGTACTGGTTTCCCCACTAACATTCCTTTTCTTTCCTGGGAACCTGTTCTGTGTTTGTCTTGTGTTTGTTGTATTTCCTTAGTCTCCTGGGTTCCTCATTCTTTCTTTGGCTCTTATGATCTTGACATTTAAAAAGTTTTTACTTTTATTAGTACGTGTTTGCAGTATATAGTGATCACATTTATTGTGTGGAGTTGGCACATGTACGTAGCACATGTTAATCTTTTTACTTCCCTTCCTCCCTTCCCTCCCCCATCTCTTGGTCTCTATGCCATTTGCAAAAGATTGATCTCCTCGTTGTTCTATTATCTTTTATTTTACTGTTTTATTTATATTTGGGTTTCACATACAAGAGAAACCACTATATTTAAGCTTGTACATCTGATTTATTTCATTTAACATTGTGGTCTCAATATGCATCTGTTTTTCTAAAAGCGAGTCAAATCTGTGGCCAGGTATTTTGGAGAATGCCTTCTGTCTGAGGGCATCTTGATGCTTTCTCAGCTTTAGATCAAGGTTCCTCCTTCCAACTGTACCTTTCCTAGTGTATCACACCAGGGGCAATGTGGCAGCAGGGCTTTGTTGAGATGACAGCTTTGATAGCATGGTGACAGAAGTCTGCCATGTTTCCCCATTGTAAGTATACTGTTTGTCTCTTTGTAATTAATAAGTCTGTCAGGAGAGCACTTTGAAGCTATGCAAATACCCTATTCACTAATTTTTGTATCAGCTAATACTGTCTGTGGCAACTATTACTGTAATATTCTAAAAATGATTTTGTATTTCCTTTATCCCTTCTACATTTATTAATTGGAATTCTTTTGTGAGGAAGAACTGTCCTTCCTCATTTATTTATTCTAATACTAATTTGTATCAGGAAGAATGCTTTCATTTTTTTTTCTATCCTTGGGTTACCAGCCACTACCGCTATTTCTGGCTCGTTTGGTTGCTCAGATTATTCCAGTTTTGTCCAGCAGGTGCTATTCAGGCTGGCTCTGGTCTGAATCCTGTTTTGAAGTGTGAGAAGAATGAGGTGCTAATGTGTTGCTTTTTCATGTAGCAGAAGTGCACTCTGATGTGCTTACTGTCTTAGAGACCTGTAGACGCTGAGCTGGGGGCTCGGTAGTGGACAGGTCACAGAGCTCTGCACACTGGTTTTGGAGTTGGAAACTGCTGAGGTTACCTCTTGAACCAACTTGAAGTTCAGCAGGTCGTGATGCTTGTTCATTTAGAAAATAGGAAAGATTTTCTTACTTGTTTAAAAGGACAAGGAGTGAGTAAGAGGAAGAAGCTCTTGTCCATATTTATTTAAAGTCTAGACAAATAACCAAGTTTTAGAGAGCCATTTTTCGGGCCTTAGGCTTAGTATTCTTGCAGATCTAATCCCATCCTTCTTTCCTGCTTACAGCTCTGAATTCTATCTTATCCTAATCATCAGTAAGAATTCGTACAATCTAACATACCTTGACAGGATCTTCTTCCTAAATTCCATCAAGCACTGGGCTAGGATATTGAGTGAGTTGGTAAAGGAGCCAAAATGTTCTAGCATACAACTGGAGATCTCCAAGCCACTGCTTTCCTCCATAAACTTCTTATTCTTTCAACCTTGGTCATCTTATTAAAATAACTGATTGTTATTAGGCATTCACCCATGCATGATGATACGTTATCTGTTCTGTGAAGTAAACCAAGATGAATGGGTGAGAGAAGCTCAGAGTTTGACTCCTAATTCTCTCTGCATTGAGCAGCAGGGTTAGTCCCACTGGCATTTTCTGCTTTCCTGAGCCTGGTGCTCAGACCTCCCTGCTTAAGAAGCCTCATGAGAGACTGTTACAGAGCAGCTGTTTCAGCAGCCTTCCAAGTAATTCACACATACTTTAGCAAGCAGTGGCATTTCTGTATGTGGGTGACAGTATCAGTTTAGCAGAAAAGATCTTTAAAGAAAACTTTCTGATTTCAGTTTGGTGCTTTTTATCAGCAGATGATTTTCCCCTTGTTCCTCCTCTTCCTGCCCACAAAATAGAAGTCTGGCATTTTTGAGCTGTGTGCAGACATCTAAGATGCTGGTTCTCAGGAAGTTACAAGGGCCACCTTCTCTTTTTTCCTTTTTGGAACAGGGGTTGAATTGTAACTGGCCCATTTACATAGGTGACCAAGAGTGAGAATCCCTCCCCCTCGGTGGATTGAGGTGATTTGAGCCTCCTAATTGTGGGCACACAAATTTTGGGAAACTTTGTCACTCTGAACGGTGCAAAAAGCTCTAGCAGGGTGAAATGGCTTTGTATCCCATGACTGAACATGACATCGGATTGGCCAGAGAGTGGCTGTCTAGGATGTTTCTATTTGCCACAAGGTAAGTCCAAACTGTTAGAATGAAATTCAGAGTCTTTCATGCAGGGTTCCTAAGCAATGAGGCTTTAATAGGTATCTTTTGATGCTGTGGTACATCTGTTTTTAAAGAAAAATAACCAGCGGTGTTTTTAAGTTTAAGCCTATTCTCTAAAGAGTCACAAAAAATCTCATTCAAATTAGCAAATGCTTTGTTTTTAATTCTGTATTTCTTGGGGAATTTCAGAATAATTAGATCTGTTCCTCACTGGAGGGATTAGTCCCCATAGACTAATAGCCAAGTTTCTCACTTTTCTCATTGTCAATATTTGTATAAAAGAAAATTTTTGTTTTAAATTCAGACCTTCAGTTGTGCCTTTGATGATTTTCTTTTCTTTATGTAGACATTTCTGATGTCATTTTCTCTCTCTCTAAAGAATGCTAATAATATTTCTTCCAAGTTGTTTGAGAAAGTCTGTATCTGCCTCACTCTTGAAGGATAATTCCATGGGGTACAAGAATTCTAGGCTGATAATTTGTTTCTCTGTGTTTTCTTTTTGCTTGAAGGTTTTGAGGAAGGTTAGTATAATTCTTACTGCAGCTCCTCTGTAGGAAAAGGGATTTTCTTCTGGCTTCTTTCAGATTTTCTGCTCTTTATTTGGTGTGTGTGGGGGGTTGTTTGTTTGTTCGTTTGTTTTGTGAGGTATGATCTGGCTATGTAGTTCAGGCTGGCCTTGAACTGATGGCTGCCTCAGCCTCCCAAGCACTGGGAATACAGGCATGTGCCTCCACAGCCAGCTGGGCTCTCTGTTCTTTATGTGTGATTTTTCATAGCGTGGAATGATAAGTACAATTTTTCTGCCATTTACCCTGCTTGGGAGCTTCTGAATTTCCTGGATTTGTGGTTGAGGATCTGACATGTTGAAGAAATTTTCAGCTATTGTTTTGGATATTCTTTGGATCTTTTTCTTCTCTGTTCTCCTTCTGGTTTTCCCATGACATGTATTCTACATCTGCTGTTGCTGCTTCTTGGCCCATGAATGTTGTTATGGGTGTTACCACTACCCCCCAGCCTTTTCTCTGTGCTTTTCTACTGTGGAGGCTTCTGCTGAGATATCCCAGCATGCATGTGGCGGGGATGTATCTCTGTATCTTCCGCTTGTATTTGCTGTGAACCTAAAACTGCTCCCAAAAATAGAATCTTGCCAAAACATAAAAGAAAAGAAAGGTGTGAGTATATTCTCAGTTTTTAAAGGTGTTTTCTCATTTAGCTTTGAAGTTACAGTAGTACATGAAAGGAAGTGTTGACTGAGATTTCTAATTGTATATTACTTCACTCTTAACGTAGCTGGTGGCTTGATTGCTCATTATCTTTTCTCTTTTGCATGATCCTTTGAAATCTACTTTTATCCTATATAATCTTGATTTGAAATTTTTGTTAAAGTTATGCCTAACAGTAGTGCTGGCTTCTAGGGCTGGTCTGAGAGTGAGAGAAAGTCAGATACAGGAGAGAACAGGCGGGTGTGGCAGTCAGGCTAATTAGTCCAGATCTCCAGCTGACTGGAGTATTTATTTTGTTATTGTAAGCATTCATGCTATCATTATAGCACATAAACAGTAAAAAAACATGTGATCTGCTTATATTATAAGCTACCCACATATAAAGCGGTCACAAGGCTGGTTTTTCAGGTTTCATTTGGCATTCCCTTATCTGAAAGTGACTAAGAGATCATTCTTCTGATTTTATTATTCTCTCTCCCAGTGTCCAGCTCTGGGTTAGTGGTGGTGATGTTTGTCTCTTCCCTGTTATAAAATGTCTTATGGAAACAATGGAAGGTAGGAATGGAGAAACCAGAAAAGGCATTCTGGTGTGTGTTGCCTTTGTGTTCAACTGTTCCACCTCAAGATCCTCACCGTTCTTTTTATTGATGTTCCAATATTTGGAAACTATTTAATCAATAATTTCTTTTCCATTATGATTTTAAAGTAATCAGTTCTGGGGATTTAGCTCAGCGGCATAAGCACCTGCCTTGCAAGCAGGCAGTCATGAGTTCGATCCCTGGTACCGATAAAAACGAAAAAGACAAAAAAAAAAAAAAAAAAGAAATCAGTTCTTCTTTTGACCACTGTTTAGGGTCTTTCACTAGAATTAATGTCTTGTGCCCTCTCTTGTTTTGTCTCTGTCTCACATGCAGCCCCTTTGTTAAACGAGTGAAACAGAAAAGAGGAAACAAAACACTATGCATCAGATTTTACTAAGAGAGAGAAGGCAGTTTCTCGAGTGTCAGAGGTTTAGGATGTTTGTTTTTGTTTCATGGATGGTATTTCAAAGAAAGCATTACCCAAGCCAAGGTCTTGGGCACACAGAATATACAACCTTCTCTTTATTTGACTCAACAAATGTAATATAATGTATTCTTTAGCACTGTGTAAAAGTTAATTAGCTTGATTTTGAAGTATTTTGGTTGGAAATTGGATTCCTTTAAACTCTTAGGAGACCATTTTGGAGTTTAGAAAGGTTTCCAGCCACAGTCGCACCATAGGTCACCTTCTCTACGCCTCTGCTCCAGTCCTCTGGGTGGGAGGGAAGAGCTGTCCACTGTCCTCGGTGCCTGCTGAGCTATTCATCATTTATCCATGCTCAGGAGTCCTCTGGGAAATACTCCAGGCATCTTCTCCCAAAGCAGCAGTGGTGATTTAGGGGGCACATAAAATCTTTTTAGTTCTCCAAACCTATCTCAGCCTCTCTAAAATCCATGTAGGTCTGTTTGTATCTGCCTGTGTCACTGTATGGAAGATACAAAGCAGCATTAAGTAATTTCCCATGTAAACTCTCGCATATACTAGAGCTCAGAGAGTGAGCAGGGAAGAAAATTCTAAAAGTCATTGTATTTGGTACCTAAAGAAATCAATAGGAGCTAGTCCCTTCTTCCTTCTTCCAACAAACAAAATGTCTGGTTCCAATTTGAGAACTGAGAAACAAATTATTAGAGCTTACATCATCCTCTTTAGTATATGCTATCTAATTGGGTTTGAAAGTCATTGCAGATCACAGATACTACACTTTTTGTATCAAATTTTGTCATGACTTGTATGCAGTTGTTGCTTGTGGGAAGGACAGTTGTACATTCTGGCTTCTCCATGTGTACCAGTGTCAAGGAGGAGAGCAGACAGAGGGGAACTTCGAGAGAAAGAGCATTTCAACATCACCCACTAGTGTCTAAGTGAAAAACACTCACCCCTGTTGCTAGACCCTCTGTTTTACAGTAGTATTTTTGTGTGGCAATCAATAAAAGTATTCTTGCATGGAGGACAGGGCAGAGAAAAACTGAGGTAGTCAGGGAAAGGGACATGGGGATAGGTGTGGAGGACTGGGGTAAAATACTGTACAAGGGAAGGAGTTTTATCTTTTATGCCAGCTTTAATATTAGATTCAGGATCACTGTTGTGATTCAGTTGTGGAAGCCAAAAGTCCCCAGGACGTATTACAAGGATGTGATATTTTAAAAGAAAGTCTCTTTCCAGAGACCTTCTCTCTCTTTGTGTGTTGTTGTGAAGTTACATTGTGGAAGGATCCATTGGCTCTCACATAGCCACTTGGGTGTTTTTGTTTTGTTTTGTTTTGTATGTGTCTGCCAGGGTGGTGCCAGAGCTCACACGTACTAAGCATGCGCTTCACCAGTAGGCTGTGCTGACTCACTTTTGAAAAACACAGATATTGAGGAATATCGAAGATGGCAGATTAATAGGTAGCAGGGTAGAGATCCTCTTGGAGAAAATAACTCAAGATGCTAGAATTTAACACCATGGAGAAGACCAGATGAAAGGAGAGGAATTCTCATGACCCAGCAAGAAACTGAGGAAAAAGAAAAAGAAAAAAAAAAGAAACAAAGAAAGGAAAAATGTGGACAAAAGACTGGAACCAGACGCACTCTCACGGGAGCCGGTCCCTTGCTGTGCTGGGCGCACCGTGGAGTCGGATAACTCATGGTCCCACTGAAGTTGCCCTAGCACTGAAATCCGGGGTTGGTGAGCCCAAGGCCCTTGGTGGGAGGATGTGGCACAACGGATAGCGGAACCAATGTGGAGAGCTCGATTAACCTGAGGTGAGTGCTAGGAATTGGGTCCTGCGGAGGTGGTGACCAGCTGGACAACGTATTGGAGTTGGGCAGGATGGGCCTGAACCTGGAACTGCAGTGGCATCAGTCGGCCTCTCCTGGCCCAGAGAGGACTGGTGGGATCTGCTTGGGCTGGGTCACACCCCTGGTCAGGACCCAATAGCCAGGGACGAAACTGTCCTGAACCTGTGATGTCCACACAGCACAGACTAATGTGCTGAAGGCACTTGCTGGTTGACTGACTCAGAGGAGAGGGGCCAGCCCACATCCTCCCTATGTGCAATTCACAGAAACTGGAGAGGGCAGCAATCCCCTCGCCAGCATGCTTCAGAAAAACTGTAAGCAATATGGAAAGGGCCTGAGACCTCCACCATACACCTGTCTGAAAGAAACCAGAACCATGACAAAAGAAAGAAACAAGAAAAAGCCTCCAGCTGCTGACCCAGGGAAAATAAGTCCAGGAGAGGTAAATACAGAAGAGATCCAGGGCAACAAATATGCAATATTGGACACAGCATCAGCAGACATAAAGAAATACCTTCATGATGTCATAGACAAACTTAAAACTGAAATTCTAATTCAAGTGAGGCAAGATATAAAAAGGTAAATAAAAGAAATGCTAAGCCCATATCAAGAAGACACAGATGAAGGAATGGAGGAACCCAGAAAAAAGAGAAAACCTTTGATGAAGAATATAAACAAAATCTAGAATACATGAAACAGATCCAAAGAGATTACCAGAAAATTAAAAACTCCATTGAAAGTTGGCAATATTCCTTGACAGAAATCTCAGGAGGAATCTCAGGAGGAGTCACAGAATCAGGGCTAAGGGATTTCTGAAACATATCATCTTTACCACCCGTGTTACAAAACAGTGTCTCCAGGAGAGACGTGTAGAAAACATTCAACATGGAGGGGTTCTCTCCCAGGGAATGGAACTAGGTTATGAGTACAGTGTTATAAATCTGTGTCACTTGGCTTGGTCCTAGTTTTCAATTGCTATATATTTTCTTCTTTAATATTTGCGGCCTATAATTTTCCTATTAACAGAAATTGCCAAAATAGGCATTGTTGTTCAAGTGCAAATCATTTCTTCTTCTATGCTAAGGAAGAAGTGATTATAATCCCCCAGTTACCTGTACAGTCACATTTAATTGTTTTTCCTTTTCTAAGTGTGAAAGGGGTAGTTTATCAATTACTGTCAGAATTGCAAGTACACTTGCCCTCTGAGTCATCCAGTCCTTGGCTAACAATTCCTGCCAGTGTATTGACTTACATAGAAATCCATGGATGAACATATTTATTATAGCGCTACTACTAAGAGCAAAAGACTGGAAAACAAAAAAGGTCTATGAAAGGGTCTCATTAAATAAATATGGTGCATGCAGATAAAAGGATTCAGAAGCACATATATAAAATGATCTCTGTTAAATATTGTTGAATACAAAAGTCAAGGGGGAAAAACACCATGTACTGCTCCTTTTGTTAAGTGGTAAAGTGACAATATGTGTTCATATTTGCTTTTTTTCTTTTGGTCCTTGGGCTCAAACACAGGACCTTACAAGACATTAGCTACATTGGTTAATTCTAGGTGCAAGAGAAACAGAGGTGGGGAGCAAGACTTCACATTGACTTCTTTTAAAATATTCTATTCGAAAAATACCCAAAGTAAACACAGGGAAGATACTAAAAGTTGATAAAATTTTGTGATGAATAGATGCATAGTCTTTATATGAATCAAGACGGTGGTGTCATTTGTGAACTCCACATTGAGTGATGAACACAACCAAAGCTACCTTTTGCACATGAGGACAAGCATGGCCATCTTTTCTGGAATTATAGAACAAATTAAGTGCATGGACCAAGGCACCACTCTACTTTTATTTACATATGTATTTTGTTGTTGTTATTTGTTTGTTTGCAGTATTCGTATTGAACCCAGGTCTTCACACTAGCTATCTCCCCAGACCATTTTTTTATTTTTAATTTTAAGACAAAGTCTTACCAAGTTACCTGGGCTGGGCTTAAACTTGGAATCCTCCTGCCTCACTCTCCCAAGGGTGCTGGGACTACAGGAATGTGCCTCCATACCTGCATTTATGTTTGAGGTGTTTAATAATTTAAAAAACAGACTTGGAAATAGCTGAGCGCAGGGGCCCATGCCTGTAGTCCAACTCCTTGGAGTGCGGGTGGGAAGATCATTTGAGTCTCAGAGTTCAGTGTGAACCTTGTAATATAGCAAGAACTTATCTCAAAACAAAAGAATGAGGAAAAAGAGAGGGAAAATATTAGTGACACTGACCCTGTCCCCCTGCAAAACCCTCAAGAAACAATGCTTTTTGCTCTGCTCAGCACATAGTGTTTGATTAGGGTATTGTGAAGGCCCTCAGCCAAAATCTTTGAAATGTTAATTCAGATAGACTTGATTTAGCATATTGATATAGTATATTTTGTTTTTTGGTTTTTTCTTTTTGGGGGAGGGAGACAGGGTAGACTAGAACCTTGTTATGCCAGCTTTTAGCCTCTGCTGTAATGTTGTGCCTTAGACAATAGTGGGTAAGTAATATGGTCATTTTTATTGTGTGATGCCAGCTGCCCCCATCTATTGTACATTCTTGCATATTTGACTCATGTCATGGTTAGGGTATTAATGTACCCAGATGGCCTGTACACCTGACCAAAACTTGGCTCTAGCGTTTAGAATATTTTCCAAGTCACAATTTGTTACTTTCTGCATTCATCCAAAATATATCAGTCCTTCGTGGGAATTTGAAGACCCACTCTGCTAGCAAAGCAAACTTCAGACCTTATTTATGTGAACTTTGAGTGCTTATGTTCAAATTGTCTCCAGAACATTCCATACAATCTGAAGATGATCTGAATTCATTGCCACTTGCTCCTTGCTCATAGGCCGCAGCCACACTCTGCTAGGTTCTCTGAATGACCCCCACTCGTTCTTGCCTTGAAGGACCTATCAGGCCCCATTCCTTCTAATGCTAATTATTCCTCTAGCTGCTGTATAGTTGGCTAATTCTTGTTATCTGGATTTGTGCAGCTTCCTGACTTAAACAGGGACCTTCATCCACACTGTCTTTTTAAGCAGTTTCATTTCCTGCAGAGCCCTTATACCTCTATGGACTCTCCCTTTTTATCTGTTGCTCACTGGCTACCTTTTCTCTACCCTGCCCAGATGGTGCTCACAGCTCAGACAGGAAGAGCTTGGGCTCCAGGTGTCAGCCCTCATCCTGGGACAGTGGCAGAGTGCTCAGTCTCTCTTACTTGCCTCATTTCCCTTATTATTAGTTCTGGGTTGTTAAGATGGTGTACAGGTTAAGCAAGGAAATCCTTGCCAAGTATCCAGAATGGTGCTCAGGAGGTGGCAGACATTTTTGTGAGTAAATGAATAATGCCCTGATTTTGTTTCACACCTTCTCTCACCAGTGAGATTCTAAACCCCAACCTCACAAACCTCCAGCACAATTTAGTAAGGTAGAAGGTGCCTGGTAGGGAATTGATGAATACTTCTGGAAATACCTGAGTAGATCCTGGCCAGGTTTTCAGAAGCATGTTGTATGTTCCCAAGTCTCTGCTCAGGGAAGATTATCTAGGAAGACATTGTGGCCTTGTTAATTCCAGCTCCACGGGCTGCCCATCCCACACAGTGAAGTTTCCTTGTCTGGAGTCAGGAATGCAACAAATGGCCTTTGTTTGAATCATACCCCCACACAAAAATTCAATTTGCTGAGTTTAAAATAAAATCATCTTCTGATTCTTACTGATGTGGTCATGATATGATGTACTTTAGGAAAATATTTCTTTATCTTCTGAAAGATCAAAGTGATCCCAAAATATAAAAGCATGCTGTACTCTTTAGGAATGCTGGTAACATTATTTGCATCATTGAAAAAGTCAATAAACAAACAGCTGTTGAACATTTTTGGGTTCCTCGAGATAACAGTGAATTGGAAGCTATTTTAAAAACGTTTTGCTTTTCAATAGATAATACATGCACATGGTATAAAACTTAAAATTACAAAATGAAATTTAGTTGGCATAAATTTTCTTCCTCAGATGTAGTCATTATTTTTAACTTCTGAAATATCTTTCCATAAATACTCTTCATATTAATAAACACATGCGATTATGTATGTTTCCCCCTGTGTACTGTATTATACCATGGTTCTGTATCATACTTATCACGTAATAATGCATTTTGGAGGTATTCCCACTTTCACGTGTATAGAATGATAACTTTTGACTGCCATGTAGTGTCCCATTATATGAAAGAACCACACCAATTCAACAAGTTTGCTGTTAATGGGCATTTAGGTTGTTTTTTGATTTTTTGATAGATGTTTTATTTAAATACTTTTTTTTTTTTGCTAAATGTTGCCAAAATGCTGTTCAGTGTGCTGGCTAACACTCCATGGGCAGGTGAGAGACTTAAGCTATTTTCAATAATCTTTTTCATTCTTTCTTCATTATGGCATCACTTAACTAGTATGTATGCAGTACAAAAAAATCTTACAGAACAAGATTGATCTCTGAGGTCTTCCCCCAACATGTATTTTGTGTGCAAAAACAAAATTTTTAAGACCTTTTGATTTGATTGTTTCAGAATGGCCCTGTTTTTAAGTCATTTGACCTGGACAAAACCTGGTATCTCACCCAGGGTAAATAAAATAGACACTTCTCAGATATCTCCAAAGAAAAATGTCTTATGTTAGGACCTTGTCCTGGAGTTGCAAGTCTTGGGCTTACTTTTCCTAAAACACTTACTTTATCTTTAATATAGAAATTACTTAAGTTGTCTCCCCTGTAGATTACAAGTCCCTTCAAGATTCATTCCGTTAAATCTTTCTCATCAGTTTCAACTCTTGAGTCCTCATTTACTAAATCTCTGGAACCCGAATGCCCTTGTCTTTTCTTGTTCTAAGCTGGGCTTCATAATGAGCATAAAGGACATCAGTGTGGAGTCCCTTCAACTTCATCTCATCCACACCTTTTCATCGGCATCTTACCTCTTCTTTCTTCTCTCTGAGGCCCTTCCTTTCCCCTTCCATGATGCAGTGCCCTACATCTGAGCCCTAGAACCCCACTCCTCCCTTCTTCATGTCCTGTAGTGTGCCATCCTTCCATGTTACAGACCCTCAGCTGGGCATGTGTGCACCTCTGTCTCATAGAATCTTGCTCAGATGTCTCATTCTGTTCAGAACAAAACTTTAACTCTCTGGATTCCTGCAGCCCTGTGGCTGCCACTCTTGTTTTCTCCTCCAGGGCCAAGGTTTGGAAACGGTGATTTGCCCTTGCTGTTTCTATTTCATCTCCAAGCTCAGATCTGCCACATTCAGATGTCTGCTCACATTGTTCTTTAGCAGAGACCAGCTGCCCACCTCAGCAGACATGCGCCTACCTTCATCACATGAATGCCTCAGCAGCAGCTGGGGTGGTCAGCAGTCTCCCACCCCTCACCTGCCTCCTGGCACTCGGGGAAACTTGCCATACTCTTTTTCTTCTTCTTCTCTGGAAGCTCCTTCCTGGGCTTTTCCCAGACACCTTGTCTCCTAAATTGTGGTAGTTGTCAGAGACCCACCCTTAAATTACTTCCTTTGTCTTTTATACTTCTCCTTGAGCAACTCACTTCTCTGAGAGGTCAAGTGTTTTGTGACTCCTAACTTTCTGGATGCAACCTTGACTTCAGCCCTCCAGGTGCCCCCAACATTTACACTGGAAACCCCATAGGCACATCCTCCTGTCACACACACCACTCTGAGTGTCCACTTTCATCCTGACCTCTTTATATAGGTTCATGACATTACATTCTGCTGCACACTAGAAACAAAAAGGCCATACTTGCCCCTTACTGTACTTTGTTCTCTGTCACCTCCATCCAGGAGGTCCCTAGGCTCAGACTTCTGTCCTTCTGGGACTCTAAGGTATGTCACCTCTTCACATCATTGTCACTGCTGTGGTGTCAGGCTCATGTTATCTCCTACCCTGGCTGACCCAGTCTTGTCTCTCTGAGATTTATTCTCTCCATTGTTAGCAGCATCTTCCGGAAACTCAGATTTGAGTGTGCCTGTCCTGGCAAAGGTTCCTGAGCTGCGTGACATGACTCTTCCTCTTCTCCCACTGGTGTCTGTATTCCATATCTCTTCTCTAGCTGATTTGCCTTGTTTGTAAATGTGTCTTCTGCCTGGATACCTGCCCCTTCCTGTTTCCTCTCTCAGTCTTCCGAAGAAATCTTCCATGGTTGTGTCAGTCAAAGCTTCCCATTACTAAAACTAATCTTGAGATAATCAACTTACAACAAGCAAAGGTTTGTTTTGGTTCAGTCTCAGAAGTTTCAGTCCTGATTGTTTGGCCCGACGACTTTTGGGCCTGTGGTAAGGCAGCAAGCTATGGTAGCAGTACATGACAGAACCATTGCCTAATGGCTGGAGAGCAAAAGAGCAGAAGAGAAGAGGGCCAGTGACCTGATGAGCTTTCACTGCAGGCACACCCCTAATGACTGAAGGACACTCCATTAGGCCTCACCTTTTAAAGTTTCTACCACATTCTAGCAGTGTCACCCTTGGGAACAAATGTATAACACGTAGGACCACACTTAAGAGTTGAATCATAGCATTCCACCCTTGGTCCTAAGGGCTCAAGTCCATCTCACAGTTGCAAAATGCATGCAGTCCATCATCAAGAGTCCCCAAAGTCTTAACTGTTCCAGCATTGCTCAAAAGTCCCAAGTCCAAAGTCCCCTTCAAGACTTAAGACAAACTCTTTGTAATAAAAATGAAAAAGCCACAATACATATTTCAGAGATATAATAGCACAGAGTAAAGATTTCCATTCATTACAAAGGAAGGATTGGTCGACAGGTCAGCAGGGCAAACATTAAACCCTAAATTTTCATGTCCAGCATCTATGGACAAAATCTGTGGTCGCAAGGGTTTGGGCATGCCTGTGGCCTTGCTGTTTGCAGCCCACCTGGCCTCTCTGAGGCAGGTTGCACACACTTGCTGCAGCCTTCTTTACCAGATGTTCATGTCCCTGGCATCCTTGTCTTCTTGGGTCTCTATTACAGCATCAGCTCTACTGTAACAGTTCCACGTAGCACCCTATTGGGCTGCCACATACTGCTTGTCCCCCCTGCCCTGTGCCCAGGCTTTGTTTGAGATTTTAGTGGAAGCTTCTGACTAGGAGCTCTTATGACAGTCTTTCCATGGCTATAAAACAAGCATCTCAAGGGCATCAGATTGCACCTGAGCCCTCTTGAGCTGGGGTTGCAACAGCCTCTCGGTGCATCAGTGGGGGCTTGGGTAGTCCTCGGTGAGCAGTGACTCAATGTTTGCCTGGAGTGTAGGAGGGAACTTTGGAATTGAACCTTTGAGGAGTGCTGGTACAATTAAGAATGTGGGAGCATTTCTCTAAGATCATTCCCTGGAAAGTCTTTGAAACATTTGCATTTCCAAACCTTTGATGCTATGATGGCTATTGCTGGAGTCCCTCCAAGCATCTCTTCTTTGGTCCCAATACAAAGCACTTGATTTCCTTTTCCTTTTATTTTTTCTTGTGGTACTGAGAATCAGACACAGGAATGCTCTGCCACTGGGTTACATTCCTACACTTGATATCCTCTTGCCTCAGCCTCCCTTGTGCTGGGATTATGGGTGACTACTACTGCTGCTGAGCCTGGCATGTTTTTTTTGTTGTTGTTGTTTTGTTTTGTTTTGATACACGGTCTTACTATGGTAGTCCAGACTGTTTTTGAATTTACCACGTACCTCAGACTGACCTCAAGCTCACAGCAGTCCTGCCTCAGCTTCCTGAGTGGTGGGATTATAAGCATATGCCACCACAACCAGCTATTGTACTGTATTGTATAGTATTTTTTGAGGCAGGTTCTCACCATGTAGCACAGGCTGGCCTCAAACTCATAGCAGTCTTCCTGCCTCATCTTCCCAAGTGCCAGGGTTATAGGTATGCACCACCATGCCCGGTTTGGCTTCTGTTTAATAGCACTAGCAAGCATATCAGTAAGTTCTTTGGCTGAAACTCAGTGTGCTCCTTTTCTGCCAAGCTACACTTTTTCTACATCTATCTGGTCTGCTCTTCTTTGTCCTTGATTGTCATCGTAAATTTCTCCAAAAGCAGCCACTAATACCCTTGGCAGAATCTGCTTTGCTACCTTGAAATTTCCTCTACCAGGATAAACTAGTCCACTGTCTTTAAGCCTCTCCAAAGACAGAATGCATTAAAAGTGCTAACACCAGTAGTGACCTCTAGTGCAGTTTTCACCAGAGTCCTCATTTCTGCCTGAGACCTCACCAGCCGCTCCTGACTTTTACAATTCTGTCAGTGCACTGTCTTCTGAACCCTGTTAGGAATCAACAGTTAAGTCCCACTTGCAGCATTCTTGGCTTTCTCTGTGTCACTGCTCCACACTTCCACATCTCTCTTATAAGCTCATTCCAAAGGCTTCTCTACATTATCTCAGGAACAGTGACAGTAATGATCTACTCCTCACTACTGGTTTTCTATTAGCTCTCCGTTACTATAATATATACTGAGATAGTACTGAAGAATTTAAAAGAGACACTGTTGTGTCTTAGATCTAGATGTCCCCCGCAAAGCCTCATGTGGTCATAGGTGGGGCTGGGGATTTAGCTCAGCAGCATAAGCACCTGCCTTGCAAGCAGGCGGTCGTGAGTTCGATCCTTGGTACTGATAAAAGTGAAAAAGACAAAAAAAAAAAAAACAAAGGTGGTGTGTCTAGGGTATGTGAAGCTGAGATTAAAGGCATGATGCTGGGATTAAAGGTGCCCCACCCTGAGGCACTAATTTTACAACCTAGATAGACCATAGAGATAGAAAGAAGCTGTTGCTGCTGCTGCTGCTGCTTGGTGCTTGCTGCCTTTTGCCTTCCTTGCCACACCATGGATTATTTCTCTTTTGTAAGTCTCCTCTGCCATGACACCTTGCCTTTTCTTTTTTAAACTTGTACAGAAAATTTTACTGCTAAACAGAAAGAAGTCAAACAACACAAGTAAAAAAAAACAGGCCAAATGCACACAGAGTTTATACAAGAAGACTGTGTTCCATATCAGTAATCATTAAGGAAATGAAAACAAATGTCAAAATGACATGTCCATTAGAATGACTAGAACTAGAACTAAAAATTACAAAGTGTTGGCGAGAAGCTAAGTAAGTGTGCTTGTTCAAAGTGCTGCAGCAGTTTTCGAAAGCAACTGGAAAGATTCTTAAATATTGAAAAATCTAATGTTATACCTTAAAGAACTAGAAAAAAGAAGCAAATAAATAAACAGAAAGTTAGCAGGTAGGAGGAAATAACAGATGAGAATAGAAATAAAATAGAGAAGAAAAATATATATAAATGAAGCCAAATTGGTTTTGTAAAAAGATTACAAAAATTGACAAACGTTTAGCTAGACTGGAAAAAACAAGATTACTGAAATAAAATTAGAAATGAAAGAGGGAACTGTATAACTGATGCCACAGAAAATAGGGAGGATCATAAAACTATGAACACCTCACAACAATCTCTAGTGAATGAAACTAGAATAATTCCTAGAAACATAAAACCCACTAACACTACATGATGAAGAAATAGTGTAAACACACAAGTGGCTAGGAAAGAGATTAAATTAGTCATTAGAATGAAGAAGAGAAAAAGTGCAGCCCAACAAAGAAAAGCCCAGATCCGTATGCTTCCCCAGTAATGAGTTCTACAAACCATTTAAAAACTCAGAGCTAGGAGGTTCAACATATAAAATCAGTTAATGCATACACTTTTAACAGAATGAAGGATACAAATCACATAATTATTTCAATGGACACTGAAAAAGCATTTGGTAAAATTCAATACTTTTTCCATGAGACTTGTTAGGTACAATATTAAAGGTTTTGCTATATGTATATGAATTTAATCAGAGAGACACAGCAAATGTATGTTCAAGAATGTTTCTCATAATATTATTTTTATGAAAAACTGGAAACTACCCAAACCAAACAATAATGGATTCATGCATTAAAACAGGGGCCTTTGGTATGATGAGTATATCACTATTTACAATTAGGTTTCTTGTTCTGGCCCTAAGATACCCTGCCTTTGAGCCAGCCAACTACAGACTAAAACTTCCATAAACTGTAAGCCAAAATAAATCTTTCTTCCTTTAGGATTTAAAATAAACCTTTCCTCCTGTTGGAGCACCTGTGGGACTCACCAGGGCCTGTTACCCTTGGGCAGAAAAATATTCTCAGACCCAGCCTTTGGGTTAGGCACGGGCAGGTACAGCTGGATGATGAAGGTACCAAGAAGTCATTCTCAAAGTCAGATATAGTGGTGCATGACTGTAATTCCAGCTACTTGAGAGGCTGAGACAGGAGAATTCCAAGTTCTAGGCCAGCCTGGGCAACTTAGCAAGACCATATCTAAAAATGAGAGTGGGGGCAGAGGTATGGTAGGGCACTTGCCTAACATGTGCATGGCCCTGGGTTCAATCCCCAGTACAGGCAGGGAATAAGTTGTGGAGGGGTACGTAGAGTGCCACTCTCAGCTATACAGTGCTGCCACACTGAGTTCACATCCTGCTATTCAGAGGAGTCCTGCCAACCCCTTCATTTAAGTAGACAGAACATGGAGTAGGAAGAAGACATGATATCTGTGTGAAATGCCACTGGGTGTCTCAGGCAAAAGATACTTTTTGTGTTTGTTTGTTTGTTTGTTTGTTTGTCTGTTTAAGATCTTGATATGTAGCCCAAGCTGGCTTTGAACTCATGGCAATTTTCTTGCCTCAGTCTCCTGAGATCTGGGATTACAGATGTGTGCCACCATGTCCAGTTTGAAGTCATATCTATAACTGGGTTTCAGCCCTGGCTCCCAAATTTCCTGACTGTGATTTGGACATCCTCCAAAGGGCTGGAGGCACGAGGAGGAGAGATTGCTTATTACTGGACAGAACCAAGTGGCAAACCAGAGTGATGAGTTAGTGGGGAGCTGACGCTGAAGAGAAGTCAGCTGCCTTCCAAGAGCTGGAGAAGAGACAGCAGCTGGTTTTTGGGAGCTGGATGTCCCAGGTCAGAGTGGAACTAGCTGCAAGAATGCTATCAGCCTGAGTCATAGCCGACGGCTTCCATGGTGGCCTTCCAGAGAAAAGGCTGATCAACTTTGGGCCGTGCTAAACCTAAAGGCAGGGGTTATGTAGGATGCGCTGTGAGCAATAGAGAGCTACAGGGGCAAGGAGCCAAACAAAAGACGTACTGGCTTACTAATCTCCTGATTTTGCATCTTCCCTCATCTCTCTGCTCCATGCTGTGCTACTACTTCTGTTGGTTCTTTTGTAGATTCCCAGTGGGGAAGGTCTATTTCTCTGTGGCCTGTGTATATCCTGCTAATATCCTGACAGCTTCCTGCCTTTGGCCAGCCTGCTGTAGGCTGTGTCCACAGTATGCCTGAGGCCAGCCTCTCTGATGATTGGCCATCAGCACCCCACTGAGGAGCTAGAGCTGGGAGACTCATCCCCACCAACAACTCTTGCCCACTCCTCTCTCCTCCGGCATTTACCCTCTGCTTCTTTCTCCCTTCTGCTGTCCATCCTTTTCAACAGAGCTGATGAGTGAGTCTTCCCAGCCTCTCTATAAATTCCTTAATAATGAACGACTGGCAATAATAATACTTAACATTTCTTCAGCTCTTACTATGTGCCAGGCACATTTTTAATCTCAAAAATCCTGAATAGACTGCTATAATCTGCATTTTTACAAATGAGGCAATTCAGAGTGATGAGGAATTATACCTAGAATTCAAAAAATAAAAGCCAATGGGATCTGATTTAAAAATGTAAATTAGAATCTTTGTCCTGTCTCAGAGCTGATGCTTTTATGCTCATGCCAGCTATAATAATCTGTTTCCTATTACTATAACAAAATACCTGAGGCTGGCTAATACATATTGAGGTTTACATCCAGGCATGGAAGCATATGCCTATAGTTCTACTTACTCAGGAGGCTGTGGCAGAAGGATCACTTGAGCCCAAGAGGTTTATTTTGCTCCCAGTTTTGGCAGCCTAGTAGCCCTGGGTTTGGACCCTGGTGAGGGCCTCAGGGTGAGACAGGAGCTAAAGAGTATCAGGGGTCAGATGTATCCTTCTTATGGCAACCCCTTATTGTGGGAATGGCGAGAACTCCACTGATCCCTCAGAGCACAGCCCCCAGTGAGTGCCCTAGTTCTTGTCCCCAGGCTCCACTTCTTAGATGTTCTGCCACCTTGTTTAGCTGTTCTGGAGCTAAGCCTCACCATGTGACCCCCTGTGGGAATACCCTCTGACCTGTCCACAGCACAGCACCAGGCCATCCCATCTTCAGAAAGATCTGAGTGTTTCCTGCTTTTCTTGGCCTAAATAACTACTAAAAAGTTGTATGCACTGCTTTCTCTTGCTTCATACAGTGATTTTCCTATCACCATAGTCTTCCTTCAAGAGTCAAAATGTGTGGATATTTTGAAAATCATCATCTGTCAGGAGAAGCCCTTCAGTGTCTCTATACATTGTATTTTATTATTGTTGTTGTTATTATTTTTATTTTTATTTTTGGTACCAGGAATTGAACTTAGGACCTCCTGCTTGCCAGACTGGGCTCTGTGCTGCTAAACTATATCCTCAGTCCTTTTTTTTTCTCTTTTCTTATTTTGAGCAACGTCTTACTATGTAGTTCAGGCTGGCCTTGAATTCACTATGTAGCCCAGACTGGCCTCAAACTCATAGCAATCCTCCTGCCTCAGCTTCCTGAGTGCTAGGATTACAGGCATGTACCACCAATAAAATAAAGTATTTTATTTTATTTTATTTTTTGAGGCAGGTTCTCACTAGCATAGACTGGCCTCGAACATATGGCAGTCCTCCTGCCTCAGCCTCCTGAGTGCTGGGATTATAGGTATGCACTACCATGCCTGGCTCTTTATACATTTTAAAAAATTATTTCGGGGCTGGGGATTTAGCTCAGCGGCATAAGTGCCTGCCTTGCAAGCAGGCAGTCGTGAGTTCGATCCCTGGTACCGACAAAAAGGAAAAAGACAAAAAAAAAAAAAAATTATTTCAAATTATCTAGGTGTGGCAGTGTATACCTATACTGTAATCCCAGCAGTGGGGAGGCTGAGGCAGGAGAATTGAGGAAGACAGGAAGTTTGAGGCCAGTTTGTGCTACATAGCAAGTTTAAGGCTAGTGTAGACTGCATAGCAAGATCCTGTCTCAAAAACCAACAAAAAAGTTATTGAAGATTAAAATGAGCTTAATTCAGTCTCTTCGATTAATCTTTTCACTTTTTAGATAGTAGAGGCCTAGTGGTTTCCCATAGATAGACCCTAGTGGTTTCCCATAGGGTCATACAGCAAGTTAATGACAGTCAGAGCGAGACCCTGAGTCTGCTGGCACCTGGTCTAGTATTATGCTGACCTGCTTAACAGATGAATTTTACTGGCATCAAGAGGGAGTTTTCATTTGTATTACAGAAGCTAATTTGTGTTTCACAGCAAAGAGGTGGGTAGGTTTTTAGCCTCAAGGCCAAGTACAGTGAATTGGGATAATTTGCAGCTATTATTTTCACCATCTCCGAGTGGGCTCCCAGATCCCACGGAGTGTTTCTAAGCTGCAGAGAATTTCCCCCTGCAGTCTCCCTGCGCCAGTGTTTTCAGCGGGCAGTGTCTGACAGATCACCTCACTGTGGCCTGACACTGCCTTTCTGCAGAAGTGTAGTCTTCTCACCAGACTCCTCCCAGCCCTGCAGACTGAAGGACACTCCCACTTCCCCTTGGTCTGGTCAGTTCTTGGGTGTTGAAAAGTTGAAGCCACTGACTTGCAAAATGGGAAACTGTTTTGGAGAGCACTTTGTCCTCTGAACTGTGCCTCTCGGAGCCTTGTCAACACGAGGCAGCTGCTCGTCTTCATGAAGTTCTTACAAGAAAGTAAGAGTAGTTTCACTTAACCAGCACCAGGTTGTGACAGAGGACGTCAAAAGGCCCAGAAAGCATTTTGCATCTCTCCAAAGTCCCTTGGGGAAAGGGATTAGTGCTCCCATTTTTTACACATAAAGAGGCCTGAAAAGACTGAAAAGTTCCCCATGCTTTGCATTTAAAAAGCATAAAATATTAGCAGGCAGGAAGTCTAAATTAATGTGGGAACTCTTTATGCTAATTTTGTAACATTTCTGTGTAATCTGGGATTATGGTAGTATCAGAAGTGAAATGAAAAATTGAGCAGAGAGCCGCAGTGACGAAGAGTCTTCTTTGCAGTACTCTCTAGGTTACTTTCCCATCTCTGAGGAGACAGCCGAGGAGGCTACTGACGTTGGGCTTCCTCTCCTATGTCTCCCCAGGCGCAGTGAACCCACGGGCCGCCCTCATTCGTGGCACACGGCCCAAATCGAGGAGCACCCATCAGAAGGCAGCATGATGCAGATATCTCAGGGCACGATGAGTGCCCCCTGGCACCAAAGCTACCATTCCAGGTAAGTGGCTGCCGCTCAGATTGAGGGGCTCCTTCCAGACATTGTGTGCCCAGAAAAGAACATTTCCTTCTTGCCCTCGCTCTGTGAATAATGTCTTCACCCTCTACCCTCCTCCTTCTCCCTTCCCTTAGAATGAGTCACAGGCTAGATCAGCCTGAAGGGAGAAGAAATACTTAAAGCACTGCCTGACCACTTGACCAGTTACAGAGCTCACCAAATATTTCTCAATTACCCATTATAATACTACATTAGAAAAATCAACAGACTTCTTGCTCAGTGCTTGTGCATCCTATCGGCTTTGGCCAAAATTATCTCCTTTTTGAGTGGTTCTGTTCATACTTTTGAACAGTTTGCTTTTTTCCCCAAATGCAGTTTATCTTAGATCAACAGCAGCAACTAAAATAAGCAGGAGTGTTCAGTGCATATGTGATCTCTTGTCATCTTTTATTCACTTGTTTAAAGCTGAGAGTGTGATTTGCCTTGCTTTATAGGATACAAAATTGAAGCTTGGAAAAAGGTTGTCTTAAGGTAGAACAACTGATCCATGATCCAGTCATGACAAACCCAAGGCTGGTTCCAAAACTCTTGCATGTAGCTGCTAAGTTGCTAGGTAATCCATCCTCCTCTTCTGTCATTGGTGGCCCCAGGAAGAGTTCGGTCAGGAAAGAGGGAGTTGTAAGAGAAGGTATTGTGTATGGAAATCATACCATACACAATTGAGTGAAACTGGGGAAAGGGAGCCCACCCAGACACTGAGACACATTAAAGACAAAAGTAAGTCTGGGTCGCCTGTACCCACTGCAGACCCAAACGGGCATCTATCCAGAATCATTTTGGGAAATGCTTAGTGAGAGGAAATTGTAGGGGTGTAGGAAGGTTAAGAGAATAAGGGTCCCTATGTCCAAATGAGATGTGAGTACTGGAGTGTGTGGTGGGGAGCAGCTCTGCCTAGCTCTTGGAAGGATTACTTTACACCTGGATCCGATGCATTTGACAAGGGCAGGACCCAGTCATAGCCCTGTAAGCTTTTGTCTGGTCAGGTCAAGGGCCAAACCCTGGATCTCTCGCTGGTGGACGCAGAACAGCCGTAGACTAGTATGTTAGAGTAAGAGCTGACTGCTGGTGACCCGCCCTGTTAAAGATCCTCCTTTCCCTTGCCGTGGCCCTGTTGCTCTGAGGAATTTATCATGTCCATCTGAGCTATCTGTTATCAGAGAGTAGGTCCTCTCCCTAAGCCCCTTCCTGCCAAGGAATCCCAGAAGGGGTTGACAGCCTTGAGAAGGTGAGGAGTGGGAGCTTGAAGAACAGCACAGCCCAAGGTACTTGGCTTTTAAGTTCACCTGGGTTTAACTCTCATCAGCTACTGCAGATCACTTAACCTCTTTGATCTTGGCTGCTTTTTTGGTAAAATGAAATCAGACTTGTGTCACTTGATTATTGTAAGGATTAAATAAAATAACGTGCAACTCCTGTTGTATAATAAATAGTAAATGATAGCTAATTACAATAGTCATGCTGAAATTTGGCACAGTGAAATTTGGAATGAACTCGAAAGTTAAGACGTGAACTAGCCTAAGCTTGTAAATGCAAGTATGTATTAACAGAGTGCCCTGAACAGTGGAATCTGCTGGGGCTTTTTAACCCTTATCCTTTTTGGAAGCTTTAAATATGAAGTTTTACTGGGGACTTAAAAATGTGCTGGCTCCCAATACAGAAATAAAAATACTGCCCTCCATGCTTGGAATAACTCTTGGGGAGTGGTGGAAGCCATGCCTCTCCCTCCCCACCCAGCCTCCAGAGGGTGGACGCAGGTGGCTCTGTCTCCTCCAGGTGTCCACACTAAAGAACAGGAAAACTCAGATTACAGCAGGCACGTGTGCCCTCTTCTTTTCCACCAGTTGCCCTGGCCTCCTTTCATTCCAGCCTGAGGCCCACAGCTGGGCAGAGCAGTCCTCTTACCTTGGGCCTTGCTCCTGGGTCAAATGGTGGCCCTTGCCTTTGTAGATGAGCTCTAGGAATGCTACGAGGAGTACGAGTAACTAGGGTCTGGTGTGTCAGGTGGGTTGCTTTCTTTCTGACACCCAACCTCAGGCCTGAGTATATGGATCTGTTCCCATTAAGCAGGAGTGTGAGGAGCGGAGAAGGAAGGGTCAGGAGAGAGTCCACATGGAAAGAGAAGGACAGAGATGCTGAGGTCATCAACCTCCTTCCTTTTATCTTCATGTCCTAGGGATGGAACCCAGCCTTGCACACACAGCACTACACAAGCTGTGTATGTGAAAGAGACTTCAGTCCTATCCAAGACGGCTAACAAATTGAAGCACACACAATAAATATTATTCTGTGTGGCAAATATATGTATTATTATGTAACTATTTTATGTCCTAGGACACTTGTAAGTGTGAATGAGCTGAGTTGGATTTAGAATGTTACTGAAATTTTATTTCAATTGCTTCCTGCCAGATGGTTGACACTGTCTTTTCATTGCCGTACAGAAATCTCACACAATGATGTAAAGCTATTAAAATACTTAAGACAGCTTGAAAAGTCTTGTAGGCCAGCCCTCTGACACAGGCTGAAATAACATTATCAAAATGCTAAACTATCAGTACTTACTCAATGACTCATTCATTTAGCAAACAGGAGCACCCACTACTGCATCTCAGAGATTTCTAGGTATAGGGAGTACAGTGAACAAGAGAGAAAATTCTCTCTATTATACAAATTTGTTTCTCAGAGTACATTCCATAGAGTGATAATCCATGATTAGATTCTCCATGAAAAAAAAAAAACATTTCTAGAGTCAAATAAGTATAGAGAAAATAGTACAGTGATGGCAAACCTAAGGCACTTGTGCTGCAGTGGGCTGTTTGTTATCAATGAAAGCTCTAAAAGGTTTGCCATCCTTGGTTTAGTATGTTCCCTTTTAGAACAGCAGCTGAGCTAGGAATAGTGTAACATGCCTATAATCCCAGCTGCTCAGGAGACTGAGGAAGGAGGATCCACAGTTCAGGGTCAGCCTGGGTAATGTTAGCAAAAGTTCATCTCAAAAAGAAAAGGAAAGAGAAAAAGAAAAGAGAACAGCAGATGAACAATACTTTGTAAAAGACTCAGAAGTCTTACAGTAAATAAAATTGTTTATTTAGGCCAGTATTTTCCAAATATTTAATTATTCAAGAAATTGATGTTATATGTGTACACTTCAGAAAATGCTTTCATACATTCGCATGCTCTTTTCCATGTTTTAAATATTCAAAAATACTTTTAAGCACATAAAATAGTTACATATAATACATATATTTGCCACGCAGAATTAATATTTATTGTGTGTGCTTCAGTTTGTTAGCCGTCTTGGATAGCATTGAAGTCTCTTTCACATAACCAAAATCACGCGCTATGAAGGCAAGTAGTGCTGAGTGACAGGACGGAAATAAGGACAGTGATGGCATAAGGAAAGCATGAGCTGCTGAGTCAGTTCCGAAAGTCCTCTCTGAAGCAGAGACTGAGTGAAGCAAGGCAGGGAGAGGGGAAGAGCGCATTCTGGATTTGGGGAACAGCAGGGACAGAGGCCTGAGACCCTAAGACACCATGGTACCCGTCTGGTGGGGTTTTGTCACAGTGACAAGCTCATTGCTCTGCTGACATTCAGTGAGCAGAAAGCAGAGCTCTAGACCATGAGGATGGAAAAGTAACCAGGCTATGCTCAGCCTGCACTCTTGTTGGAATCACAGCAGGACTGAGGATACCAGTCCAAATTGTTTTCACCCTGCATAAAATTGCCATCTTTGGAACAGAAATGGCAAAAGTAATTGAATGGATAGCTCCAGATAGAGCAGGAAGGACTTGTTCCTTGAGGGTGACATGAGAGCCTATGTTATCAGGCAGCTAAGAATGACAGTTATCAAGGGATTAGGCCACTCCTGGGACAGGAGGGGAGAACACTTTTAAAAAAGCTTCAAGGCCTTTTTTAGCTCAGTGGCATAAGTGTCTGCCTGGCAAGCCCTAGGTATCCCTGGTACCACATAAATAAATAAATAAATACAAAAGACTTCATGTGATAATCTCCCCAAGAGGTTTGCTACACAGAGGACCCCAACCCACATCACTAGGCTTTCCTATTTCTAGACACCATCTATATGTTGAGCTTTGATAGGATTAGTAATACTTCACAGTCAACCATGAGTTTAATCTCTTTGTGTTTCCAAGGTAGATTTTAATTATTCTTTCAGTAACAGTATGCTGATAGCCTTAGTATTTCCAAGGGAGATTAACGTATTCATGAGAGGGCTATAATTCCTTTGTCTCATGTCCTGGTGGCCTTGATTTGAGTATGATTGGTTCCTCCTGGCTTGAACCACCAATGATTGGTACAAATCATATTAATAATTCTATTTCAGCAATAATTATTCAGATTTAAGCTACTAACTACATTTGGTCCATTCATAGACTTTTATAAATTAAAAAAATTATATTAGTAAAAAGACCAGTAAAAGTGATTGGATGTGTCACCAATGGTACCAGCCACTACACGGACAGTCTTATGTGTACTACTGATGATTCAAACTGGTGGGAATGTGTTAAGCAGTGACTGTTATCTATAAGACAGCCACCTTATGGGGCCACCTGGTTCTGTTTTCCTGAAGTGTTAGCTTGAATCTTCTGATGGAGGAGATACACTGAAGCAGAATAGGTTATTATCTCCAACTGGGTGATCTCACGCTTGTGGAACACAGCCTCTCCATTGAGAGGGCAACTGGAGATGGAGGGAGCGTCTCCTTCCACAGCAGAGTGCGCTATTCAGTAAGGTGATTTTCTCTCATAGAAAAAAAATTATTCTTTTGATTAACTCTTTTGATTACCTTTTGTTGAAAATGTTATCTTTTCATTGCATTTTTCACTAGTTTGTTGTTTGTTATGGGTTTGCTTTTTTTTTTTTGGCAGTGGTAGTGGTGGTAGTGGTTGTGTTTTAGGAGAGAATTGGGGCCGGGGGGGGGTAACCCAAGTGCACTTTACCACTCAGATGTATCCCAACCCATTTATATATTTTGAGAAAAGGTTTTTGCAAAGTTGATCAGGCTGGCCAGGAACCTGCAATTCTCCTATCTCAACCTCTGGAGTAACTGAGATTATAAACATGGGAACCATGTCCAACCACTCATGTTTAGACTCAATATAATCCTTTTAGTCTTTTAGACTTATTCTCTGGAGATATCCCAGTGATAGAACATTGTCACAGGGCTGAGCATGATAGTGCACACCTGTAATCCCAGTACTCAGAAGGCCAGCTTGGACTACATAGTGAGTCCTGTCTCAAAACAAAACAAAACAAATCACACAGTTGAATAGTAAGCTATCATATTTCCTTAGATTATGTCTGGAAATATAGTAATAACAGCTCCATGGTGAATCTTAATATGCCTCAATGCCTATTCACTTGAAAGTGCACTTTTTAGGCAAGAACTCTTAGTGATTTAGCTTTCTTTAAAAAACAGTTTGAAATATGGAGACTGCTACTTGAGTCTTGAACCACTTATTCCTTCCAGTATGGTCTCCTTCTAGATAAATAGGTATGTTTTGTTTTATGTTGTTGGAGATTAGATAAAGTTTGCTAGGCAAACTTTCCACCACAGAACTACACCCCTAGCCCAGATATATTTAATAGATTTTAGTTTTTACAACAATTTTAACTTCATAATGAAACTGAATGGAAGGTACAGAGGTATCCTAACTTTCTTCTGCCCTCACATATGCACAGGGTCCTGCATTACAGCATGCCCGCCACAATACTATGTCTGTTACAATTCATGAAACTGCACTGACATCATCCAAAATCCACAATTTACCTTATGGGTCATCGCTACTGTTATGCATTCTGTGAGTTTAGACAAATTTATAATGAAGTATATCTGCCATAATTATATAAGATGGAGTAGTTTCTTTGCCCTAAAAATTGTCCATACTGTACCTATTCATCCTCTCCTCCTTCTACCCCTGGAAACGACTGATTTTGGACTGTGTCCAAATTTTTACTTTTTCCATAGTATCATATAGTTAAAATCATGTAATATGTAGCATGTTTGGATTAACTTCTACTTGGTAATATGCAATTAAGTATCCTCTGTGTCTTTTCATGGAATGGCAGTTCCTTTTTTCTAGCACTGAATAATACTCCATTGTTTGGGTAGATCATAGTTCATCTGTTTGCTTATTTACTCCAGAGCACCCTAGGCTTCCAAGCACCTTTGGCACACTTCAGTGAATCTGCGATAAACATTCATGTGCAGGTTTTTATGTGAACATAAGTTTTCGGGTCCTTTGGGTAAATACCAAGGAGTGTACCTAAAACAGCTGGACATTTCTAAAACAGAATAACTGAGGCAAGTTACTTTATAAGGAAAAGAGATTTATTCAGCTTATAGTTTGGGGGCTAGGAGTTCAAGATTGGACAGCCCTTTGGTGTAGCTTCTGATGATGTCCTGGTCAATGGTGTGGCAACAGTGAGAAGACACAAGAGATCACACCTTGAAATAGGAAGCCTAGAGCAATTCAGATGTTGTACTTGCTCTTAGAACTCACTTTTTCTAGAGCTCCTGCTAGAGTTATTTTATTGCCTTCTGAGAACAGCCCTCCCAACGATCTAAAAGCCTCCTGCTAGACCTCACTTCTTGTTTTTTTGAGAGGGGGGTTTGTGGGAGGTTGAGACTATCTCCCTATATACTTCAGTCTGACCTCAAGCTTGGTGATCCTCCTGCCTCAAGCTCTCTGGAGTACAGGGATTACAGGCATGTACCACCAGCACCACCTCTTAAAGGTTCTACACTATCTCCTAATATCAGCACTCTGGGGACCAAACTTCCAATATGTGCACCCTTGGGGGACAAAACACATCCAAAATATAGCAGAGTATGCTTCCGGTATATAACAATACTTTTAGATTGTTTTAGTTTTGAGGGTTTTTGTTTATTTGTTTTTTGAGACAGTTTCACTATGCCTTGAACTTGCCTGGCCTTGAACTCACTTTATAGCCCAGGCTGGCCTCAAACTTACAGCGATCCTCCTGCCTCAGCATCCCAAGTGCTGGGATTACAGGCATGTACCACCATGTCTGACCTTGGTTTGGATTGAGAGGTCTTGCTATGTAGTTCAGGCCAGCTTGAACTCACTGTATAACTCACTATGTAACTGAGCTCAGAATCACAGATAACCTCTGCCTTAACCTTCCAATTGCTTGAGATTATAGGCATGTGCCACCATGCCCAGCAAGAATATGTTTAGTTTTATGAGAAACAGCCAAACTATCCTCCAAAGTGACTTTCTCATTTTGCATTCCCACCAGCAGTGAAAGAGACTTCCTATTTTTCTGCATCGTGTCCTAGCATCTATGTCGGTGCTCTGGATTTCAGCCTTTCTAATCCATTGTTTCAGATTGCCACTCCCTAATGATATACACCGGGGAGTATCTTTTTATATGCTTAGTTGTATCTGTATCTTTTCTTTGGTGAGGTGTCTAATGAAGCCTTTGGCCTATTTTTTTAATGGGAATTTGTTAATTGAGTTTTAAGAGGTTTTTTTTTTAGCTAACTGTAAGTAATTTTATTTTGAGGCAACTTTTTGAAATTTCCAAGTTTGAGAGTCTTTATCGCTTTTCCTAGCCAGAGTCTGAAAACTGTCAGGAGAAGCTTGTAAGTCTTACCCTTCTAAATGTACACTGTCATTCGTAGGTAATAGAATCCCAGCACTCAAGATCCTCCTGTGGCTACTTCTTTTAAAGCTTCCTTCTCTTTTCTTACTTTCTTCTTCAGCTTTTATTTTTTTTAACTCTAATTTCTCTGTGTATTTCTGTCACTTAGCTTTGTGTTTAGCATTTTTTTTTAATCACAAATTGTCTCTAGTGCAGTTGAGATTGTAGGAAGATTGCCGGGGTGTAGCTTTTAACTCTTTTAAAAGGAAAGATCCTTACTAAAAACATACTTGTGCATAGAAGTCTCTCTCATCCCTTCATGTGCCTATTCTTTCACTCAGCCTCTTTCTTCCCACAAAGAGACAAAACAATAGACACAAAATTTCAAAAAAACAAAGCAAAACAAAAAATTTCAGTCCCTATCATTGTTCTTCCTCTTCTCATTTCTTGTAATATGCATAATGTCATCTCCAGCGCAGCAAATCACCTCAGTGTGCTGTCTCTGCCCAAAGGCCATGACTTCCTCTGTGGGCCCTGTTCTTGCACCAAATCTGAGTGAGTAATTAGAGGCACATCAACTGCAGCTCTGGGCAGTTAGTGCCTCAGAGGAGCTGAGCAAAGCCCAAATATGGCCCTTTTTACCCACCCCTCCAAAAACCAAACATCTTGCATAAGAGTACATTTTACACTAGTCCTATGGCTGTAGGCTTGCTAAATGGTAACTGCTCAGTAGTGCTGACTGCTTCCACTCGCCTTCTTTCAGCTCCTCGACTAGTGACTTCTCCAGTTATGACCATGCTTATATGAGGCGGAGTCCTGACCGGTGCAGCTCCCAGGGGAGCATGGAGAGCTTGGAGCCCAGTGGAGGCTACCCACCTTGCCGTCTTCTCTCCCCTGCCAAGTCCACCAGCAGCATTGACCAGCTCAGCCACCTCCACAGCAAGAGGGACTCGGCATATAGCTCCTTCTCCACCAGTTCTAGCATCCTAGAATACCCACCCCCTGGCATCTCTGGCCGAGAGCGCTCAGGATCTATGGACACTCTCACTGCCCGAGGTGGCCTCCTAGAAGGGATGAAGCAAGCAGATATTCGCTATGTCAAGACAGTCTATGATCCCCGGAAGGGAGTCTCCGCTGAGTATGAGGTGAACTCTTCAGCTGTGCTCTTCCAGGGTAGAGAGTCCCAAATATCAGCAAATGGCCAGGGCAATGATGAGAGGCAGAATAGCGCTTGGGGCAAAGGAGCACCATCCTCTTCCTGGAGCCAGCAGCGTGCCAGTTCCTTAGAGACTGCCACAGACAACCTGCCACACAAAGTGGGTGCGCCTCTGCCCCCAGCTCGGAGTGACAGTTATACAGCCTTTCGGCACCGGGAGCGGCCCAGCTCCTTGTCAAGCCTGGATCAGAAACGGTTTTGCTGGCCTCCAGCACACTCTTTAGGCTCCCTGAAGGCTCCCTTTATCGAGGAACAGTTGCACACTGTACTGGAGAGGAGTCCAGAGAACAGCCCACCAGTGAAGCCCAAGCACAACTATACTCAGAAGGCCCAGCCTGGCCAACCTCTGCTGCCTACTGGCATCTACCCTGTACCTTCCCTGGAGCCACACTTTGCCCAGGTGCCCCAGCCTTCTATAAACAGTAATGGAACAGTTTATCCTGAACTGGCCAAGGAGAGTGCATACACAGCCTCACAGGAAGCCTGCAGCAGAATAGATGCCTTCGATGAGAATGGGAACCAGAATGGAGCCAGCCAGCCTGGATTTGCCTTCTACCAGCCCCAAGAACATAATTCATTGTTGCCAGTGGAAAGGAAACCAGAAACTACAGCCAAGAATGTCCCCTACAAAGTCCATTTTTCTTCAGTGCCTGAAAATGAAGAGGATTCCTCCTTGAACAACCGTCTCACACCTCCCCAAGGCAACAGCCCACATCCTAGTGAGAGGAAGAGTGCTCCTAGCAACAAACTGTATTCTAATCATCACAGCTTCAAATCCACTCAGGCTCAGGCCTGGCAGGTGGGTGAAGAAAAGAGACATTCCGGGCCTTTGGAATCCTGGGAACGTGATTTTCAGGAAGATCATAATGCCAATCTCTGGCCAAAGCTGGAGCGAGAAGGCAACTTTGGCAGGGCCAGGTCAGCCTTCTCATCTCTCCAGAACATTCCAGAGAGCTTCAGAAAGCAAAGCAGTCTGGAGCTAGGAGGGGGAGCCCAGGTGGGATCTTCCAGTGGGAGGCCTAACTGTGCAGTCAACACCAAGGTAGAAGGCCCTGAGAGCAAAGGTGACCACACAGGCCACTCAGACAGGCCAGTTTCCTACACTCGGCCTGATGGGAGAGCCAGTGCAACGACCTCTGTGCACAGTTCAGACCCCCGGTGTGAAGAGCCTCCCAGCCCAGCCCACCAGCAGACTTCTGGCCTGACCACGAGGAGACTCAGTTCAGGCTGCGTCTCAGCCCTACAGGCCTTTCCCACCGGACAGTCTCGTTCCTCAGTGCTGGAGAAAGTTTCCATGATCGAGCAGAGAGAGCACAGGGGTCAGAGACTCCCAAGTGCTGGAGGCTCTGCTTTGGGCTATCACTACAGGCCCAGCGAAGCAGCCCCAACTTCCGGTGCTCCTGGGAATAACTTCCGGGACACCAACGCAAAGTCTGGCATCCATGGCTCCCAGGCAGGAAGTGATGGTGATGACGCTGTCAGGGAGTCTGAGTGGGAGACAGCAGGGCCGCAGCCCCGGGGCCCATGGCGAAGGGGGCCCGTTGAGTTCACACCGCAGCAGGACGCCCGACTGCTTCGCAGCCAGAGTGCTCTGCAGCTGCTGGGCACCAGCACACCTGAGCCGCCCTGCAGCCGCACCTACAGGGACAGCCTCAAGGACGCTCAGTCCCGCGTTCTGGGCGCCACCTCCTTCCGGCGCCGTGACCTCGGGCCCAGTGCGCCTGCGCCTAGGAGGCCAGCATCAGCTCACGAGGGGCTGCGAGGCGCGGGGGCCTGGGTATCTCCACACAGCCCGCGGGAGAGGCGCAGCGCTGGCCCCGCTGAGGGGGCCCCAGCCGAGGGCTTTCCTTCTGAGGGTGGCCCTGCCAGGCCTGCACCAGCCCCCCGCCGAGGCCCGCGCCGCCGCCTTGAGCCTGAGCAGAAGGCGCGCTCCTACTCGGAGCCAGGACGCATGCATGAGGTGGGCATCACTGCGGGCGATGCTGGGCCGCGCCCTGTGCGTGGCCCATCCGGACCGGAGCTGAAGCGGCTGCAGCAGAACGCACTGGCTGACTACGTGCGGCGCAAGACCCGCGCGCGCCCCGGCCCCCCTCTTGGCAGTGCTGCTGAGCCCTTAGTGGGGGCTCCCCGAGATCGCAGCAACTCCTTCGCGGGTGGGCGCTTCCTGCGAGTGGACTCCCAGGCTCCACGGACTCCAGGGGAGCTGCTCCGTGCAGCTGCAGCACATAGTAGGCCGAGGAGCACTCCAGATGAGGACCACACCCTCAGAGGGCCATCTTCCCGGGGAGCCCCAGCAGCAAAGTCTGCATCAGCTGAGGACCTACTGGAGCGCTCGGAAGTCAAGGCGGTTCCTGTCCACACAAGGTCCAGGTCCTCACCCACTGCAGATAACAGGCACCAGGTAGGTCCCTTTGGCTCTGGCAGTATTAATGGGGGTGGGCACGTTGTTTGGGTTGCTTTATTAACTGAAAGTAAAGTTACATTGTAACAAATTACTCCATTTTTAACGTGGCAAAGATTCAAGTACAAGGAAATACAAGTATTTTCCTTTATACATCGTTTTAACTTTCTGTTTAAATAGGTTAACATACTCAGATATGTTGGAATGCAGCAAGTTGAAGGAAAAGGGCCACCTCAAGCCGCAGTCGCTCTAGCCGTGGCACTGCGTTAATGGGACCTGCCTCCCTACTACATACTCTTGTTCAGGCTTTCTTTGAATGCAGAAAGTGAGCATTTGTTTTCATGAGATGATTTTTTTCGTTAGTCTACATACACATATATTATAGAGATATATCAATTTTTGTACATCTGTGTGTATGTGTGTATATGTATGTGCACATATATACCCCCTTTTAGGACATCATCTACCCATCAGTACAAGAATACACTGTTTGAAAAAGTTCAGAGATTATCTACCTCCTCTCCATCTATCCAACCTCTCCGCCATGAATAGAGAGTGGCTGTTATTTTGAAGATTTTAACTTTGTATCTTTTGTGTTCCTTTGCCTCTACAAAATAACTAGAATTATTGATAGGTATTGGTGTTGAGTTCCTGGCCCTCACCTAGGTATGTACCTGCCCTTGGGCTAATTATGCTTTTCATTTCTTATCTCATAATTCATCCTCACAGCAGTCCTGTGGTGTAGAGTACATTATATTGCCCATATCAAACCTATGTCTCTGCCTCCCACTTACTGGGGTAGGAAAATGGGACTTTGAAATTTTCACATGAAATTTAAAGGCTTTAAACTAAAAAACAATTATAAAGTGCTGTCTTGTGGAAATTTCAAGCAAAGCTAGAACCAGAACCTGAGCTCCTGATTCTTAGTAGTATATTTTTTTCCATAAGTAATTTTTAGCAGTTCACTTTTGCTAGAGGTCATTAGTTTGCCTTAACACCTGAGATGTTAGTTCATTTGTGTGTTAGCTTAGGAGAGAAAGAGCCCCTCTATTGCCCTTCTCTGGTTCTCCTATTTTTGGTTGCAGAAAAGTCTGCCATTTTGCAATCATTTGTAGAGCACATGTTGTCTAAAAAATGCTGAATTATGGGGTTGAAGGAAATAAGAAGGAAAGGCCCATGCTTTCCTGGAGTTCACAGCTGAGGAAGGAATATGAATGTATGGTGAGTGCTGTGGAAATGGTCGTGAATGATATGCTAATATGCTACAGGAGGAAAAGTGAGTAATTCTAGCTGAGGTCCAAGAGAACTCCTTTTTTTAAAAAATGTGGTACTGGGAATCGCACTCAAGACCTTGTGCTTGCCAGGCAGGCACTTATGCCATTGAACTAAATCCCCAGCCCCAAGAGAACTACTTTTGGAGTGGGTGGGATTTAAAGCAGGCTATAAAGGGTGGCGGAATGCTGATTGGAGACTTTAAGAGGAGAAAACTACTTGACAGAAAGATTGTGTAGCTACCGGCTGGGAGGTTTGCTTCAGTATTTCTGAAACACACACACACACACACACACACATACATATGCGCGCGGCGGGGAAGGGGGAAGGGATACGAATGAGTCTACTGGGAGAAAATACTGTATCTCCTGGCAATTTTCTGCTCAAAATTACCCAGAAAAACACTCTCTGGGACAAACCTATCCAGCAAAAAATCAATAGAGGCAATTCTATAATTTCATTAGCTGTTTTCTTCCTTCAGAATGAAAAACAGTGTGCTATTCTTTTTCCTACTATTAAAATTCACCACAAATTTACGTGTAACAGGAAATTTTAGCTAGCTTGATGGACTTAAGTAGTTTTCTGCATAGCAATCCAAACTTTTTAATCTTTCTTGGTGTTCTACAGAAAGACCTAGGGGGGAAACAACTCAACCCCCATTAAATGTCATTATTCTGTTTTGGCGAAGTAGTTGGGCAGCTGTCAATATTATCTTGCCTTTCCCTCTGTTTCACAAGCCTGATCAATTGAGAAATAGTCTTAAAACATAGGTTTTGTAGTTAAGGGACACATGCAAATTCCAATTAAGTATATTATTTGAAAAACTTTTTTTGGAAGCTGAACATAGAGCAATATTTAGATATTCTTTTAGGAGTACCGTAGTTGGCTAGTATTTAGTCTGGGCAAAAATGAAGCAATGAAGGCGGTATTTCACAAGATACTTTTGTGCTGCTTTGTGCCAATATAGTCTGGAAAATTCTCGAGCATCCTTTTCCCACCCAGCAAGCATCCCTGCCTGACTAAAGGAATGGTCTGTGGCCAAGTTTGTTCCTTACATTGCCTGCCTTGTCTGTGGTTAAAAATTTTTAAAAAAGAAAACAGTAAATTTCAAATGAAACTAAACTTCACCATGTAGCAACTGGGCTCTTATATTCTGGTTTAAATTTTTTTAATTTCAAGGAATTGTGCTATTATTAAGCTTTTGTGAATGTTTCTTAATAAAGAATTTTTCATTCTAAAGGTTTAGTGATTTTGAAGAGGCTTACACACCTGAGTAAAACCAAAAGACGGAGTCTGTTTCTAGTGCTGCCTTAGTTTGTGACATCCCCAGCATGCTATCAGCTTTGCCAGTTATCTGCTAATATAGCAGAATTGTATAAGCTTTTGGTGTTTCTGCTTGGTTTGGTTTAGTGCTAAGTGTTGAACCCAAGGACTTAAGTGAACTAAGCATGCACTCTACCCATGTAAGCTATTAGCAAGGGTATAGCTCCTTTTCGAAATTCTGTTAGTGAACACACTTTCTGCCTGCAAGTGTGTAAGGTCATCGTGGAAATCGTTTCCTCTGTGTATGACAAATGACCATTCTTGGGCCTGAAATAATGCCTGAGGCCTGATCAGATATTTGACACTGGGGGCTTCTCCCTAGCCAGTGTGGGACACTTGCAGCCATCTGGTCTCTTTTAATTCTCTTCATTTGAAAGGTGTAATTGCAGAACAGATAGTCATGAAGGAACTCAAGTGCATATGTGACTCTTGGCTTTTTCCACTTGCTTTTTGTGAGACCTTGGAAAACCTTTAAAAGTTGTGGGCCCTCCAAAGTTGCAAAAAAAGATCCAAACATTCTGCTTCAGAGACAGGAATTTATGCTTCTTCCTTGCATAGATTAAAAGATAGCAGAGACTATAAAAAAAACTCTTTGGAGAAATAAGACTTCTGGTAGGATTTGTTTCCAGATGCTGAGTTAGAGACTTCTCCAGTTCTCACTGTATTTGGAGACTTCACATTCAGCTCAAGATGGTATGACAAGCATTATTTAATTGCTGAGGCATTTGCTTAGTGCTTGGCACCACAATGTTGGATGCAGCTTGATTGTGGTAGATACAGTTACTAAAAAGATACCTCTCTGTAAGTACTCTTTTAAGCTGAGGCATAATTAACAAAGTCAACTTTCTACAAAATTTGAAGTTACAAAAATCTGATAGTGATCAAATTTTCACAGTGTGCCAAGCATTGTACTCATTTACAAGTATAAAATTAAGCCTGTTGCCTGTATAATGAGGTAGATGCAATCGTTATCTTTGTGCAACAGAGAGCATACAGGATTTCATTAGGGGTATAAGGGAGTGATGTTTTGACCCTTTACTACCTGACGCTATAGAGTCTTTTAAGCTCCTTCAGTGGTGGTGAACCCACAGCATGTATGCTACAGCCACCGGCTGGTATAGTTGAAAGGTCTGAAAGGTTCGCCGTCTACCGTGCTCTCCTTGAATAAAAACAAGAATGGGATGAGACCTAATATCTGAAAATACCAGCCAATAAGTTGGTTTCATTTTAACACATCACTGCTATTTATGTGTAAATAACAAAGGTTTTTTTAACATGGACTTTCAATTTTTACTTTTTAATGATTTTGTAATGAATAACCTGAAATTAAATGAGTATTGTTACCTTCAATTTCATCAAAGATATCGGGATATTCTTAAGAATACTATTTACTAAAAATAGTAAGGATTGATAGTCCAATATGCTAAGAACTTGTGAACTTTAAAATCAGTTTTGAAATAACTAACAAAAATAAATTAGATGACTAACAAGTTGGTATAACTTGTTTCTCCCATAACCACTACCTTATCCTTTGTTGCTCTAAAATACTGTATATGTTTCTTACCAGTTTATAGAAACTTAAGTCTTTGGCACTGTGTATATACCTACATCAAAGCAAGAAATGCAATAGAAATTTACCTTCCTTGGCCTTCTGCCAGGCTGAGGAGGCATTTTCTTTCTGTCCAAATGGTTTTTTGAGTGACAAGAAATTTAACATTTTTTTCTTAATAGCCTGTCACTGGGTTTTACTTCTTTTATGTTATACATACATACATATCAGTTTAAGCTTGACATTCCAGTGGTCCAATCATTTGAACACAGATGTTAGATTCATTCTCACGGTGAAATACAAAGGCTTAGTAGAATGTGAAAACATATTTACTTGATTGCATTAGGAGCACATCCATAACACAGAAGAACAGTAAGGGGGAAGAACAGAAGGTTTCTGGAGCATAGAAATTCCCTTTCCTTCGAGTGAGGTTTGAGCAAATCAGAACACGTGAAATTCATTTTTTAAAAAGTATTCAAGTCTGATTGCATCCATCCCAGCTTCCACTTAATCTCTTGAAATTCTATGGAAAGATCTTGATCTTTGAAGAGATCCTGGCTTGAATCCTAGTTTATTTAACTGTGGACTAAATACTTCTGTGGGGTGCAGTTACATTGTTATAAAGAATACATTATAAAAGAAATATCAAGTGTCTAATATTCTAGACACATACTTTTTGCATTGCAGTGTACTTAGCAGAGTTTGTGGCACACAGTTAATTGCCTGGTAAAGGGCAGGTACCATTATTAACCATATCCAATTGTTTGTTTTGTCACTAGCCATGACCACCTTTGACTATTTTCATTGCTTATTAATACCTCCACCACGAACTTGGGGCAAAAAAGAGAAGGAGAGTGAAGAGCAGTTAGCACTTTGGACAGAGTAAATGGTAAAATAGTAAAGCTTAGACATCACACCTGAATTTAATTTTGTTTTCTGAGTGTCCTATTATAAATAATTGAGACTTAAATATATTCTCATCACTAACAACATTAATCATCTTCATCATGGATAAAAACATGTGGAACAGATTTCACATTATCAGTTTATACTGTCAATCCTTTCAGGATACCAGCGTGTACCCTTACTAAAAACAGAAGCTACTCTTGAAAAGTCCCAGTTACTGATAGCACAGAGGTGAGATTTTCCCCAGAGATTATAATTTTTCCCAGCCTGATTATAAATCTAATTCTTACCTTTTCTAACTGTAATTCAGCACATTTGAGCTTTTGCAAAATTCAATAACTGCCCTGTCACTCCCATATTTCCCTGCTGCAGTTTCAAAAGCTTGGCTCATTGAATTCATTATCATCATCATATTTCACATATTGCAGTTCTTTGAACTCGGGAGATAATCGTCATCAGAGTTCCCTTACTTGGGAAACCTCTTGGTAAGGAGGGCACCTGGTGACACAGACCGAAGTTTAGACCCTGACTGCTACTTTGTACCTTGGACCTTTCTCCTCCTCAGTGCAGTGGGGTTAAGAGCACTTTCTGGAGCTTTGAGGATGAAGTGGCGAAGTATGAGAGAATACTGCCTTGGCCCCTGAAATGTTCATCCTTCTTCCATCACCATTATTTCGGTGAATTTAAACACCTATTTTTTGGTAATAATGCAGTGCCTTTCTTGTGCTTCCAGGGTGAGCTGGGGGAAGATCCCAGTGGCTTTGGTTTTGTGAGGGATTGGTGTTTCTTGGCTGGCCCTGGACCCAGGTATGTATGTGTGGTGAAGATGCCTCCTGCCTATGAGTGCTGCAGGGGCCAAACTGCTGTTGCCTTTGACAGGAAATTGGAATGCAATGTTGTGGTGTTAAATAGTTTCATGGGCTGCTTTTTCAATCAATTTAGGCCATGGGGACTGTTATTTTTTATTTATAAATGACTCTAAGAGTATCAGTTGTTCAAAGCAGATTTTGAATGTATGCTACTAAGGAAATGCTTGGCTCTTAACAAATTTAGCCTTAGGATCATTAATGGAGATTGTCTTGTCAAGCTTACCCTGGGGCTCTCACATGTGAACTCTCTTGCTTGTGTACCTGATCCTTCTAGTTCTGTGAACAGAAGATCAAGTATGGTGGCTAAAGTGATAGAGAAAGAAGGGACATTCCATGAACAGCTTCATGTGACAAGACAAACCCACAAGAATCATGTGAAACAGACAATCAACTCAAAATCATAATTTTTAAACACAAAAATATACTGGGTATCACAGGACTTATAATCTCAGCACTCTGGGAGGCTGAGGGTAAAAAGATTTGCAAGTTTGAGCCCTGCTTAGGCAATTTAGCAACTTAGTGAGATCTTGTCTCAAAATAATGTTTAAAAAGGGCTAGGGATATAGCTAGCTCAGTGTGAAGGACCTAAGTTCAATCCATAGTAGTGTCAAAAAAAGCAATTTAGACACAAAAACAGTAAGAAAGTTTTTATTAGTCTTTAAAATCATATCTCCTAGGTAGAAAAACATAATAATTTTTAGAATTTGAATTTTTGAGCTTTTCAGATGGAGAGATTTCATGTGGAGGAATCTTCTGAGGGCTCTCCCTGAAATACATATGTTATGTACACCTTGAGTGCATCATAGAGCTGTTTACTACAGCTGTCTGTTACATTATTTACCATTGACAATGTTCTTAAACCATCTCTGCCACTTTTGATGTTTTTCAGCCAGTTTCTTCATTTTTCTTAATCAGTCAGTTTTCTGTTTCTTTCTGCTTTTATGCTTCCCATCAGTCAGTACTGTGACAAAAGCAGCCAACTTGATCAGAAAATGAGTAGTAAATGCTTCAGTCATGAGCAGCCTTCTCAGCCATTCGCTGTTGCTCCTTCCAAGGTGAAGCTGAGGACTGGTTAGTTTGCGTGTGTTAAATCAGAAACAAGGAAAACTAATGATGAGCAAAAACATTATTAAAAGAACTGGCTGGGCCAGGTAGTACGTGCCTGTAATGCCAGGACTCGGGAATCTGAGGCCAGAAGATTGCTCCGAGCTGACTTTGAGGCCACCCTGAATTATAATAGCAAGACCTTGTCTCAAACTAAATTTTAGTAAATATATGGCCATCAGGCATTGGAAAAGGTGCTAAACATGTCAAATCATAATAGGAATGCAAATCAAAACCATGAGATATCACCTCGCGCCCTTAGGATGACTACTATCAGTAAAATAGAAGGTGACAAGTGTTGGAACAGAGAAATTTGAACCCTTGTATACTGTTCATGGGGATGGAAAACAACATGGAGGGTCTCCAAATGTTAAAAAATACAGTTACTATATAATAAAATGCAGTGTATGTCCTATATGACCCAACAGTGTAGCTGGGTGTCATAGTGCACACCTGTAATCCTCATACCCTGAGACACTGCCGTAGAAAGATAGCAGGTTTGAGCTCTACCTGAGTGACTTAGAATGTTTTAAAAGAGTTGGGGATGTATCTCAATGTGAAGGCCCTAGATTCAAGTCTTTATACCAAAGGTGGGAAAAAAGAAAAAGCCCAGCAATGTCACTACTGGGTATATGTCCTAAAGAACCAAAATTTCAAAGCAGGATCTCAGAGATCTTTGCACCTCCATGTTCATAGCAGCAACACTCCCAGTAGTCAAGAATGGGTGGCAACCGAATGCCATTGATGGGTAACTGTCTGTGTAAATAAGAGAGTATGTTATTCTAGACAATGGATTATTTTTTGGCCTTAATAAAGGAAATCCTGTCACACAGTACAGCATGGATGAACCCTGAGGATGTTATACTAAGCGACATAAGTCACAGAAAGACAAATTCTGTGTGTTTCCACTTATATGAGATATATGAGATATTTTGCCTACCCTGATTGATAGAAACATACAAGAATGGTGATTAGCAAGGGGCAGGTGACGGAGAAATGGGAGTTATTTAATGGGGGTAGTTTCAGATTTGTAAGACGTAAAAGTTCTGGAGCTGTGATTCACAATCATGTGAGCATTTTTTTTGAATCCTGGGGATTAAACCCAAGGCCTTGTGCATGCTGAGGAAACACTCGTCCTCTGAACTATTCTACTCTAGGGATATGTTTAACACTGCTGAACTGTACACTTAAAAATCCTGAAGGTGAAATTTTATGTTGTGGCTTTACTATAATAAAAAAAAATGCTTTAAAAAATACATGAGGAGGCTGGGGATTTAGCTCCACGGTGTAAGCACTTGCCTTGTAAGCAGGCAGTTGTGAGTTCGATCCCCGGTACTGATAAAAAGGAAAAAGACAAAAAAAAAAAAAAAAAAAAAAACCACATGAGAGAGTTGCTCTTGCTCGCTGTGGTGAGGAATGCCTGCAATCCTAGCACTTGGGGAGCCGAGGCAAGAGAATTGTTGTGAGTTCAAGGGTAGTCTGGGGTACATACACAGCAAGTTTGAAGCCCTCCTGAGGCACAAAGTGAAACTATGTCAAACAAACAAACAAAGTTGTTCCCAAAATCCGTTCTTATATACTACAATTCCTAGATACTTTGAGCTTTGATCAACAGACTTTGAGCCATCTTACCCTGTTATAAAAAAAAAGGCTTAAACAAAATCATTTTTGTAAACTTTAAAATCTGTTGCTTTACTATATAGTGAGATTGTTTTTTAAAAAAATTTAAAATCTTTCTAAAAAGTATAGTCACCATGGAGAAGCATTCTCAACCAAATCTAAGCATTTAACCCAAATCTTACTCTCAAAAATATGCAACTTGAGTGTGGCTCATGTAAACTAGGGCTGAATGTAAACTTAAAACATCAAAGTTTATGAGGCTGGATCATTAAGGGTAAGCAGCATTGCATATTTTAGTGATATCTCCCCTTTTCTAACAGCTTCAAGATACAAGTTCAGGAAGTAAAAGCACCCACATCAGTCAACAGTAAAGGTACCTGTTGACTCAAATCTTTCAGTGTACAAAGTTTAAAATAATTCCTATCCTTCAGTCTGAAGAGCAGCTAGACCAGTGATGGCAAGCCTTTTAGAGGTTGCAGTGATAACCAGCAGCCTTCTGCGTCATGCATGCTGTACGTTCACTGAATTAGACAGAAGAGACACCTTTTGTCCACCAGATACAGATTGTCAGGTACAGTACTTTCTGCCAGGTACTGTGGATGCCAGAATGAATGACATGAAAGTGAAGAGCTTGGGGATCGCCTGGCTCTAGGCATCTAGCATCACACTGGGAAAGCCATCGAGATGTGTGGAACAGCTGGTCTTAGATGCAGAGGAGTCCTGTGTAAAAACGGTGTCGGTGGAAGGGTCTGTGATGAGTGGGGAGTAGCATCTGAGAGGGAGATGGACCTTTTACTCAGCCATCTGCATCTGTAAGAAAGAAGAAATAGGCAAGAGAAGAGCTATTTTATTCTTTGCAATCTCTCCCCTGCACTGTCCTCTCTTGGTACTTAGATGGCTTTGTGGCAGACCCTGCACTATTTTTCTGATGCAGAACCCTCAGAGACTCAGATCTGTGAGATGAAAAGCACCATCTGCGCTCCAGATTCCTTGGCTAAGCCAGTCAGGAAACTATGGATTCAGAATTTTTAAATGATGGGATTTGCCGGATATTTTTATCCTCACATTAACTCTTGCATCACAGGCAGGCAGTGCTGCTGTTGCTTTTCTTTGTCTTGTTTACCTTTTTCCCCTCTCCTGAACACAGTAACAGAAGTAATGGGAATTGTTGGCTTTTCCTTGATTCCTAAAGCACAGTTGTTTAAACCACCATGTACTATATTTGTTTGTTTGTTTGTTTGTTTTTTGGTACCAGGGATCGAACTCACAACCTCATGCTTGCTAGGCAGGCGCTTATGCCACTGAGCTAAATCCCCAGCCCCATATTTGCTTCTTATTATCAATCTCTCCAGAAGTTACTGCTTGTTAGCCCCATAGGTGAATCTTCTCTCCGTTTTATTTTTCAGTTTAGGATGTGAAAACGCTAGGAAAGTCAAAGTGACAAGTAAAACCTTCCAGGTTAGCAGTGCCTTGAAGCACTCTGCACACAGGCCTCTCTCTCCAGTCCTGCTGGGAGGGAATAAGGCAGGCAGCGAGGCAGGTGTCATTTCCCTCAGAGCTCCAGAGCCTGAAGCTGAAGAAATTGACCCCTTTTTTCCTTTTTGTGTCCTGAAGCCTTCCTTCAAAACCACCTAATGAGGTGGTGATGGAAGGTTCCATGTGACATTTTCTTGTTGGGACCTATGCCTCTCTGGTACTTTAATGTGCCAAAGGGCACCCTGGACATATAGTGTTTTTGCTTTAAATGCTTTCTTTATCTGTATAATGAATTGTGGGCTGAGTGTTCGCCCTCTGTTCAGAGCTGTAACCGCCCATCTGTATCCTGTTTCAGGTCCCTCAGTTGCTCAGAAAGAGGCCAAGAAGAGATGGCATTGCTCATCCATCATCCCACCCCTCAGCGGAATGGTTTGGGCTGCAAAACACCCTGCAGCTCCTCAGTTCCTCATGACTCTGCTGGGGCCCCAAACCATCAGAGGCAGGCCAGCAGAGTTCTGCGCCCTAGGCCACTGCTTCTTGGAGTGCAGGGGCAGTTCCCAGAGGAGAGGGCTGCATCTCTGGCCCCGCTCAGCTCCCCTCTGCCTTCGCCTGTTCCCTCTAGCTACTGTGCACAACTTACCTCATATCAGCAGACTGGAAGGGACAATCAGGCAGGGCAACAGCCTCTGCCCCCCTACACCCATGCCAGGACCCAGAGAAACAACGGACACCCCCTGGCCCAGCCACCCAGCCCAAGCAGCTGTGAGTTCAACAGCCCAGAGCATGAGGGAGGAGCAGGAATGTGGAAATGGGTCCCACGGCCTCAGCAGCTGCCACCTCCTCAGAAAAAGTGGGCTTCCACGGCACAGGAGGACAGCTTTCCTGAGGAAGCCTCGTCACCTGAGTTTGTGAACCCAAAGCACTGCAGCAAGCCGCTGAGCCTTCCCAGTCCCTGCAGCACTACAGACCTAGACGCTCTGGGGAGGATCTCACTGCGAGTATCTGAGTCCGGTCTGCAAGCCACCCCCCGGCCTCAGGAGGAGAACGAGGATGAAGTATTTGTGAAGGACTTAAACCTGAAGGCCACTTCTGACCCCACATTTGATGCTCTCCCTCCACCCCCACCTCCACTGAGCCAGGAAGCCCCAGTAGATAGTTCAGATGATTTTCCTCTACCTCCTCCCCAAGCTGAGTTTGAGGCACTGCTAGCCACTGAGGCTCCCGAGGGGCCCAGCCACAGGTGAGTAAGTGGGCTTCCATCCCTCACAGGAGACTCTCATGTGCTGGCTTCCCTGATTGTCTTCCTGCTTGCCACAGGAGAGCCCTGGGATGGAGAGGTTTTTAATAGAGATGCAGTAGGCAGATCTGTCTTAATAAATGATGGCTCTCTGGGAGCAGCCACCAGTCTGACCAAGGGCCTTGGGGACCTAGTGCGTGAGGAGGGTTCAAGGGTGCCCTCAGGAGTGATGGCGAACGTGGCTTCCTTCCCACCTTTCACCTTCTTCTCTTTATCCTCCTATTGACTCTTACCTTTTCACCCTTGTTTTGCATCCCTGGCAGCTCCGGCCAATTTTCCAGGGTGACAACTGCAAGGGAAAGGCACATACCTGCTGCAGCCCATTGGAGAGGCAGCCAGCTGCTTCCTTCCAGTTCCCAAGCTTCTGTCAGATGTTCAGAGGCCATTGAGTCCGTCGCACCCTCCTGCAGGGGTGTTCAGCCCCAACTGGCAGGGTCTCCTGGCAAGCAGCCGAGTTTGCCACCTGCTCCTAGTCAGCCCCAAAGCCTCATCCATGAGCTGCCTGGTGGAACTCACAAAGTCAGCTCTGATCCCCAGAAGACCTCAGAAGATATCAGAACAGAGGCTCTGGCCAAGGAAATTGTGCACCAAGACAAATCTCTGGCAGACATTTTAGATCCAGACTCCAGAATGAAGACGACTATGGACCTCATGGAAGGTTTGTTTCCCCGAGAAACTAACTTGCAGAAGGAAGACAGCACCAGGAGGAAGGCCATGCAGAGGACTCTCAGCTACCCTGCAGGTGAAAGCAAGAGGTAAGGCCCTGGTGGTACCCCCAAGGACTTAGGATGGGATTCCTTCCATGGGTGTTAGTTCCCTACCTCCACACATCTCTGACCCAAAAGTAACATTCCCTTCAGGCTGACAAATGCCTGGCAACAGAAGTAGCAATAGTAATAATTGTCATTAAAACTTATTGTCTGCATCAAGCATTTTGTGAATTTCTTTATATAAACATTCTCATTTAATCATCATAAGAACCTTCTAAAACACCTGTCAGTGTGTCAGTTTTTACAAATGGGGGTAGTGAAGCACAGAGGAATTAAGACCATGCCTAGGCCAAGCCCTGGAAAATGTGCATGTTCTGGCCAGTGACTGCCTGCTATCCTGGCAATGACACACGGCCCTAACCCTGCATGTGCGCAGTTGCCTGTTCTCTCTTGGTATTGCCCTTGCAGAGAGCCTCTCCCAGCCTGGCTCACTGCAGAGGAGGAGCAAACAGAAGTGGGAGTTTTGACCAAGGACATTCCACAACCAAGGTCAACCATGTTCTTTGTAAGAAGAATGGGAGTCTAGAGAAACAGGTTTATTACACTAAAAATGTACATGTACAGCATTAAAGTTGGTGTTTGCTCAAATCTGAAAATTAAGAGAGATGTGAATGGGGTGCATCCTGCTGGTTTCCCCCAGCTCCTGCTCCCGAGCTCCATGAACCATGCTTTGCCAACCACACTGTGAAAGCACCATGGTTAGTCCACGTCACCCATTCTTTCAGTTTCTCTCAGGTTAGTGTTGGTTTTTTGTGGTTTTTTTTTGCTTGTTTCAGTTTTTTTAGAACTACTATGAGAAAGATTTAGAATGGTTTATATTTTCTTTTTAATTTTCTATGAAAACTGTAGATTGAAAAGAGACTTAGCAATTAACGGCTTCCAGGCTAAATAAAAACAGCATTTCATCCAAATTTGGGCTTTCAATTTAGAAAGCTGTCAGTGATCCTAACTAAATTACTAGCAAGAGCACCATGTTTTGTTGATGAAAGATATACAGTACTTGGAAGCCATCTTCTAGGTTACTGGAGGCTCTCCTCATTCCAGATCTTAAAATCTACTTTTCCACTGCTATAGTTTCCAGATTTGGGAAACAGACTACTTGGGGTGAGGCGACTTATCCAGGGTCACATATTTAGCAAACATGTCCAAGTAAGTAATGTGCAAACTCATTCACTGGAGACCACTGGGCTATGGAATAAATTTGTTAGGTGGGCCTCTCATCTGCTATGCATGGTCACAGAACCTTTTTTTTCCTGACAACTCACTGTAAAAAGACCAAAGAGATTTAGAAGTGCATCCTTAGAAAAGCATCACCATCAAGCAGTTGCTTCAGTTGCTGAAGAAGTGAAATGGTCCTGTAGCATTTTCAGGCAGCCCTGAGGATTTTAGCTGGGTGGCGTGCGCCATCTTCTGGTGAAAGTTAGTGCTGACAGGTTGGGATGAAACTCAGTAACTAACCATGCTGAAGTTTCGGCTGCTAAGGAGACCAGTTGGTAATCTTGAATACTCTGATAACCACAGTTGAAGAAACACATAGGTAGATATATGAGTAGTTAGACTCCAGGTAGAAATTTCTAAGTGTCCCAACAACAACAGACATAGAAAACACTGTTGACAACCAGGGAAGACTGAAACAACCCAAACCCTGAAATTTGTGCAGTGTCGTGGCTCCATGTTGTGTTTTCAGAAGGGAGTCAGGGTCATTCTTCAGTTTATCACTTACCCTGTGAGAAGTGTAGCGACTTGCCAGAGTCCTGATCCCCACTCCCATCCCCACCACTGCCTTATGCTTTTCCACCCAGGTTTGCCTGGCTTCTGAGCCCTATTCTTGTCTATAAATATTTACTAAGTCATCTAATTTCTAAGAAAGCAATGCATTAGTGAGCAGACATCATGCAAAAATTGTATGTTTCTTACGCTTCAGGAGCGAAGACAAGGAAGTGGCAGGCATGTTGGTCAACTGCCCTGCCTACTACAGTGTGTCTGCTGCCAAGGCCGAGCTCCTGAAAAAAATCAAAGAAATGCCAGAAGAGGTGAATGAGGAAGAGGAGCAGGTAGACGTCAATGAGAAAAAGGTAAAGAATGAGTGGGAGTGTCCTCGTTGTGCTTTCTCAGAGTCCTGGTAACTAGCCAGGGTACTGCCCTTCAGGCTCGAGGTCCTGGGACGGCACCTGTCACATCACCAGACCTTGCCACAGCCATCATTAGACTCTGAATTTTCACGTCCTTTAACTAGCTTTCTCATGGCTTCCCCACAGTAGGCAGAACGGTAAGCTACTGAAATTTTCATTTTCACAGGCGACAGAAGTAAAGCTAATAGGTTTTAAGTAGTTCCTTAAAAATTTCATAGCCTGGACTAGGCGCAGACCCCTAGCTTCCTAGTTCAACATAGGGATCCCAGCCCTGTACTCAGCAGCAGATCAGCCAGTGCCAACAGGCCATGTCATTTTCATTTAGTTATTTATGGTCAAATGGGAAACTAAAAAATTGTTTTAGGGAAAAAGAGACCACTTGTCAAACTCTTCTGAGAGCAAGTCACATTATCCTTCATGGATTCCCCATCTGTCTTTGCAGTACCTCAGCAAAGAGCTGGAAAGCACAGGATCAGAATTTAGTGGTTGGCATTTGGTACTCCTACAGAAATTTTAAATGTCACACATTTTTAAAATGACCACGCTGCCGTGGTCTTCCCACATACCAGAGCAATCTAAACCAGGCTGTATTCCAAGGGAGAAAGTTCCTGCCACTCCACTTTCTCCACAGTCCCAGAGGGATGGCTGTGCCCTGAGCTCATGGTTCTCCAAACATCGCAGGCTCGTGTGCTGCAGAAGATGCGGAAAGCTTGTTTCTTATTGAACATGGCATTCACTGTAAGGGTTTTCAGGGGAACTGATTCCAGTAGAAACTTTATGTAACGCTTTCATTTATTCTACAGTATGTCCCAAACCCTCTTGCTGATCTGTTGGAAATCACAGTGTATGAAGCCTGGAGGAGGGTGGAGCAGGACAAGAGGGATTTGACAGTCACCCCCGTCAGCCTCTTTCCCTCCCTTCCACCACTGCAGCCTCATGGGCTCAAGCCACAGCTAACACAGCCTTCACTGTAACTAGCTCCTCAATGCTTGCTTCGCTGCACAGCACCTGCTGCATCCCTCCCAGCACTGCTGAGCGCTCCCACTTCATGGGTCCTGTGATTGGCGGTGGACCATTTTGCTCTTGTTCTGTATACTTACCACAAAGGAGAAGCTACAGAGACACCACTGCATGTGCCAGGTTGCTGTGACCTTTTGCTCTGAATGGTTTACTTGGAGATTCTTGTCTTGTTTTCTGCCTGTAGATGTACCTGCACTAAGGTAGCAGTATAGCAGATTATACATTATTTACCCCCCCCCGCTTAATTTTATGTTTTAATGGGTTTATCATCACTTTATTATCACCCTGTCATGCTGAGAATTATGTGGCAAGAAGTATTTTTAGCCTGAGAATATAAAACAATGTAGGAGGAGTTCATCCTCATAGGAAATAAGTAATAACATTTGCTAGTCTCGAGGTTTTGCTTTATTTTACATAATGCTCTGTTATTCTTTATTTGTACAAAATTCCACTGATACCTATATTGTCACATTTTACACTAAAGTAATCAGAATTAGAAAACTTAAACACTACAGTCACACAGCTTACAAATGGTAAAGTCAGAATTAACTTTAAATCTCTTTAAGCCCAAATCCTTAAAAATTGATCCCTCTACTCATGAAGCCCTTGAAACTGAGCTAAAATGAGATTGCCTGGAGATAACTAGCCAGTGTCTGAGTTTGAGCGTAAAACAAAGTAAAATTAATGTTAAATCGAAACTATCAGGGTAAGAGTGACTGTGATTTGAGTCACAGTGTCAAGTCAGTCACAGTGTCACTATGTGAAGCAGCAGGGTTCAGAAGATATAAGCCCCCTCAGGGTAGAGCACAAGGGATACCAGTGAAAGGAAAGCTCTTAAATGGACACAGATGTGCAAGCCAGGGCCTAATACCTAGCACGTTTAGTAAATGTTGCTAGATGTGGTGGTCCATGTGCAGACACTGTCTCCCGGAGGCTGAGAGAGGAGGATGGTAAGTTCATCACAGGCCTGGGCTGTTCCGCAACCTAATGTAACTTAGTATCAAAATCAAAAACAAAAGGGCTGGAAATGTAGCTCAGTGAAAAGGCCTTGGGTTCAATCCCTGGTATTGCCTAAATAAACAAGTAAATGTTTGCTGAATTACAAAGAACAGATCTCCTTTGTTGGATTTTACCGTTTAACTGAAGGGTGATATCACATATACTGCATGAGATAAAAATGGGGGGTGTTAAAATTTGACTAGAAATAAGCAAGTAGCTTGGATTTTCTAGATCCTCACTTTTCTTTGTAAAATCAAAGTAACAATGAATCCCAACACTGGTGGGGAGATGAACTAATAATGTCAAGTGATGAGGTATTTAAACTTTAAGATGCAAGACAGTGTGACTGCATAGTCCTGTCTTGCTAGGGAGCTGTTTAGGGTGATGTCATATGAAGATGCGGTATTGGTGCATCTGCTGTCCAGCATGTTCATGCTTAGAAGCCAGTTCCTTGTTGCTGGCAAGGCGAGATAGCTCTGTTTTCCTCCCCGAGATCCCTAGGAAGAAAAGGAACTCGGTTTTCTCTTCTCACCCTGAAACATGTGGGCCACTGTGCCAGGAAAATACTCTTACTCTCCAGTTTTATTTGGCTGTTCAGGGAGGGCAGAAGATGAGAACAGGATGTTTTAGTCAAGGAGCCCTCAACAGCCATGCGCTTTCTTTTAGTTCCTTCATCCTTCAGGTCAATCCTGTGGGGCTGCAGGTTACTCCTGTTTTATAAAGAAAAGTGAGGATTCAGGTCAGTTTTTAAGTGTAAGATGGTTCATGAACACTGAGAACTTGCCTTCTGCTTCAGCTAGTGCTTGGCCTTGGCAGTGTCAGCCTGAGGAGTACCCTAAGCCTGCTCTCGGGAGAGAGGTGAATGACCTCAGTGTAGACTTGTGGGTCATTTGCTAGACACGTGTGCTGTGCTAGGGGAGTGTGGAAGAGCAGGAGTGAGCTAAGAGGCTATGTGGAGAAGGTGAAACCTGAGGTTAGCGTGAAGATACCTCAGGATGAGAGGAAAGGGGACACTGGGAACAGGAGAGACACTGAGGCACCAAAAGTGTCACAAGGAAAAATGCTCGAAGTAGGTTGATATTTGATGTGTAATCTTGTGATTAAAAACAGTTACCAAATTTAGAAAAATAAAAAAGACCACATATGGTAGAAAAGGAGGCTGGACGGGTCCACAGAGGGCAGAAGAGCACAGAGGTCACATAGGCTCAGATTTTATCTTGTGGCCATGGACAACTCTTGGGACATTTTGTGTTTGTTTTAATGAACTGCAAGTCTATAAATGTGTAATAGAATTTCCATTGGTGCCATTTAACATATCTGATTTGAAAGTGAACACATACTTGAGTTTCAAATAATGGTGATATTGAAGGCATCTGTTTGATACAGAGTTGAAAATACAAAGTTGAAATTTCTTCCTGATCTATGCACTTTTTTAGATTTTTAAAAAACTATTTTTGATCTGTCTTCATGCCTTAAGGCTGTTCTATGGCAAAATATATAACCCTTCATAGCTTTGCAAAGCAGTCACTTGTTACCTGATGTTTTTTGTTATTAATCATCTTAGGGCTGGGGATGTGGCTCAGTGGTAAAGCACTTGCCTAGCATGTGCAAGGTCCTGGGTTCAATCCCCAGCACCACAAATAAATAAACAAGCTAGTATTTCTAGGCACATAATCAAAATCAATGGAAATGAGTCTTGGTTTATGAATAAATATTTTAAAAATTGATACTAGAGTTTTAAATCAGTTCTACTTGTATTTTCTACTTGTACATCCTAGATGATAAATAGTATTTTAATACTGTAGTATTAAAATGTGAAATACTCTCATGGTCTGAACTTTAGACATTCATAAAAATTAAATACCATAAAAAAATTAAATACCATGTAATAATTAGAGTTTTCAGGTTTTGGGCTAACGTTTGCCACAACATAAAGAAAGATCCTGCTTACACACAGCTTTCTATCCTGAAGGCCAGCAGGCACATTCTGTCGTTCCCCCAGATAGGCACGACTGTGGTTCTCACCAGTGTGGCTCCTCCTCTGTCCACTTCCAGGTTTTCCTCTGGTCTTATGCCCATTCAACCTGATGAAAATCACTTTTGCATTTTTGTAGAATAGGTTTTCTGGTGACAGATTCTACATTTAAGAAGGAATGTCTTTATTGAACTGTTACCCTGGATGGATATGTTCATTCATTGGAATTCTGGCTTGTCTGTTTCTTTTCTAATCTTTAAAAAATGTTCCACTTTCTCCTTGCTTCCAGGGTGTTTGATGAGAAATACATGGTTGTTAAAATACGTGTCCCCCTTGCATGCAGTGGTTTTTATTCACATTTTCAGCAGTTTGGTTATAATGTACATGCACCTGGTTTTCTTTTAATGTAATGTGTCCTGTTTTGGGTGTGCTGGGCTCTTGATTCTGTAGATTTCTCAACCAAATTTTTTTTTTTTTTTTTTGTCTTTTTTTCCTTTTTATCGGTACCGGGGATCGAACTCACGACTGCCTGCTTGCAAGGCAGGCGCTTACGCCGCTGAGCTAAACCCCCAGCCCCTTTTCCCAACCAAATTTGAGGGCATTTTTAGCCATTGTATTTTTTATTCTCATATATTATTCTCTCTTAGCATTCAGTGATATATTAGATCCTTTCATATTTCCCATTAAGTCCCTAAAGTTCTGGGGTGTTTTGTTGCGTGTGTGGTTCTGAGGATTGAACCCAAGGATTCCACACTGAGCCACGTAACACCCCCAGCTGCCTCCCTGCTCTGCCTGCCTCCCTTTTCTTCCTCACCATTGGATAATTTCAGTTGATCTGATCTCAGGTTCACTGACTTTCCTATATTTGTTGTCTTGACTGACAGCAACTTTTTTTAATTTTCCCAATACTAGTATTTCGAAGTTTCCTAATTTTTAGAATTTCTGTTTCTTTGCTAAGAACTTGTCTTTAATTTGAAAAGAATTTATTTTTACCATGAAGCATGCTTACTAAAACTGTTTTAAAGGCTTTGATAATTCTACTATCAGGATTCTTTCAAGGTTAACAACTATTGGTTGCTTTCCCCCTAGAGAATTAGTCACATTTTACTGGTCCCTTGTCTGTTGAGTGTGTGCTGTTTTGTGAAGCTCTAGGCTCTGTTCTGTTTGAGAGAGGTTTGTTTTGGTTTGCTTTTGTTTCAGGGAGCTGTCAGGCTAGTTAAGTTCGGGAGCACATGTTCTGTCCTGTGTCACCTGCTGGGGTGGTAACAGCAGGGTTATCCCAGATCCACTGCTCTGTTTTGGGGGTCTGTCTCCTCAAATGCCCATCTCAGGGTTAGCCTGGAGCACCAGTTCTGCAAACCTGTGTGGTACTACTGTGGTTCTGTCCCACACTTGTGTAACTTGGAGCAAGCTACAGACCTGGGTGAGCTCCTGTGCAAGGAGCTCTCGGGCTGTCCTATCTGGCCCCTTTGGCCCGTGTCTTCCACATAGCCTCTGGCTTCCACGGATCCCCTGCCTAGGGGACCCTCAGTTCCTGTGATCAGAAAGGTTTTTTCCTGGGTTGAAGCACTTGTGTCAGTACTTTACAGTGCAGCTCTGTAAGCAGGACAGAAGTGGAAGAGGGACACTCGGGCCAGACAGGAGAAGCATGAAAGGTAGGAGGGACAGGACCCCTTCCCTAAACACACGCTTCAGCTTGGAGCTGCCCTTCTCTGGTCCAGGCTCTTGAGTCCTTGCTGCTGCCCCCACCCCACCCTCTTCTGCTCTAGCACCCTCTTCTGCTGTAGCACCTTCTATACCACCACTGTAGCTCACTTTTCAGAGGGTCTTTATTGTAAGTTGGGGAGAGAGGCAGTAAAGGACTTTGCTGTCTTGACCGACAGCAGCAGTGCCCCTCTGGGTTTATCAGTAAGCAGAGACCGGGAAGATTCTGTATTTTAGGAAAGTCGCTCTCAAAACTGCGGTGTGACAGCCAAGGACATTAGTGGGGCCTTTGGGTAGGTATCATGGACACCGTGAAGAGGTGCTGATGGGGGCTGCAGATGGCAAGTGGGGCAGTGATGAACACAGAGGTTTTTTAAAAAGGAAAATGGGCAGAGCTCGGAGGCAGATTAAATGTGAAGGGTGGAAGAGATGTTGAAGATGACTGCCTTGCACCAGGCCATGGTCATAACTGAAACAGGGACTGTGGGTGGATAGGTTATGGGACAGGAGATGAGTTTAGGTAAAGAAATCTGTTGTCATTTGTAGTGTGTTATCAAGGATTCCTGATAACTGGAACCAAGAGACCATACCAAGTAGATGTAATGGCTTTCTGGTCAAGCCTTCCCAAGAAGAAATGGCAGAGAACATGCCATCTGAAAGAGATGTGCTAGATGATACTTGCAGTCAGCAGTCAGAAAGTCCCCCTGATCTTTCTGCTCTGATCAGGTTGTACGGCAGAAGATGGAGATGGGGGATGAACACTGCGCTGCATCTCTCAGCTGAAATCCAGCCAAGTCAGCAGCAATGTGCTAAAACTGTACAAGGAAAGGGCAAACCCAATGGGTGGGAAAGGCTTTACCTCGTCGTCACTGTTGGTACCAGCAGAAACCTAAATTCTACCATCTCTCAGCTCTGGCCGTTTAGCCCTGTCCTGAGTCACTCTTGTTGGAGACAAAGACAGTTTGCAGAAGCCAGCTGTGTTGATAACAACATCCTTGGCATCACTGTTGCCATAGGTCCTTTGGGCTGAAGGCAAGCAGAGTCCAGAGGGGACAGAGGAAGCCGGAGATCCCTTGAGGTGTCTGCCTGAAGCAGCTGGCAGGTGTTCTGCAGCCTGAGGCCTAATCTTAAAACAGCAAAAGAAAGCCTCAAATGCATTTGATATTCTCCTGTTTTTCAAAGTGCTTGCACAAGTCTTACTTTGTTCCTCATAATAGTCCTCTGAGTTATTTCAATGTAGTATTTAAAAGTCCAGACCCTGAAGCCTGATAGCCTGGGCTCGAACCTGGCTCTGCCACTTCTAGGCCCCTCTTACTTAGGCCAGTTCAACAACTATAGTTGCCTCACTTTTCTCATCAGTGAATTAGAGATTATAGCAGTATCTAGCTCATCACTATTTTATATAGTAACTGAATAGTGCAACACTGAAATAGGACCTGATGTGAATAAGAGCTAATAATTAGGTTGTTAGTTGTAGGCAGTGTTACTCTCCCTCTTGCTGTGGCTAGCTGAGACCTAGAGGTAAACGACTTGAGGATGGGGAGATCATGGCCGAGTCTGCACGTCCTGGAGGGTGAGCTGGAGGGAGGAAAGGACCCTGCAAGGTATTTCTGCTTGCAGATGGCAAAGTGGGAGGGAAGGCCTGTTAATCTGTGTTTACAGAAAGAAGCATTATAAATAGCATTTCATTTTGTGCATGGTAAGTTAACAATTTATGCCAGATGAGAAATTCAATAGATAATTGTCAGTGGTTTTACAAATTAGTTCCTGAGAGACAAGTGTGTTATACACACACACACACACACACAGAGTGCATTCTCCTCTCCCTCCCCCCAGTGAATTCTGGTGGTAGTAGTAGTTTTGTTTTTGTTTGTTTTTTTTTTCAGAGAACAACCTAGCAAAGAATTGACTGGTAAGCCAGCTTTCTCTTTTTGTCTTCAGTAATTCAAATCCTTCACCACACGTTTCCCATCCAACTAGCCATATTTAAGGGCATGGTAGAAGTTTTTAAAAATTTGTGTACCATTTAAATAAGCAGCAGTGAGCCAAGAGTGACTGAGGGGACCGCCAGTGATCCTGACACCAGCAAATGTGACTGACTATGAAGTCATATTGCAGCCTTGAAAGTGGCTTTCAGAACTTGGAGTGCCACTCTGTGTGTGTTGTGTGTCTTTCTGTTCTGCCCAGGGCACACACCAAGTTCCTGTGATAGTTATGTTCTCCCCAGAGCCTGGTCAGGCAGACCTCATCCGTTGCTCTTGAGCCTGCTCCATGGCTGCCGTTCCCATGCCACAGCCTCCCGTCCATCATAGCCCGCTACACCCGGGTCGGGGAGCCCAGCCGCAGAGACTCCCTGCTCTCCACTGCTCACCCCTGCATGGGACGGCACACAGACTCCTCACTGGTTGCTGCACCTGTGCACGTTGATAATTGTTATACATGTCCCTTAAAACGCCAACCACTGAGAGTCCCATTGAGGCCATTTCTAAATATATCAATTACATTATCCAGTGCTTTGAGTTCCTTTCAGGTGTATCGGTTTAGTTTTAAAGGACGTCATATTTGGAGGAATAATGAAAAGTATGAGGCTGCTACCTTTTTTTCCTACAAGTTCGCTTTTTTTTTTTTAAACTTTGCTTTTTAAATGAAAAAGCATTTACTGGAGATTTTACTTCTCAAGATGTGAGGCTGAAGTGGATGGCATAAATGTGAATGAGCAGGCATTTCCTGAGAGTGGTCAGATAAGCTTGTCTCATTCACTGCCTACCTCTTTGCATTTGCTGTGATCCAGTTTCTACATGAAGACATTGTCCAGTAATGTTGAGTGACAGGCTGAACAGCTGACCCTACAAGGTTAAAAACTCCAGGGCTGGCATCATGTAGCTGTCAGCCTCTTTCATTGTGTCTCAGAATACAGGAGTAATGACGCTTACTTGCCTTACCTCTGTCCAGATGTTCAAGACATCTGCCTCTCACGGTTGCTCTTGACTTTGGGAAAAGCTGGAAGTCACATGTTGCTGGCTCCCGTGAGTAAGGTGGAGTAGGACACCACATAATCTTATTTCACAGAAGAAATGTGTTATGTGACTGTCTGTTGTGGTGGAAGGAGAAACCATTTGCCCATTTCTCAGGATATTTCCCATCTGTGCACCATTTCTTTTCTTTCTTTTTCTTTTTTTAAGAGAAAAGCAAAACAAAAAAGGGTAGAAATATTACAGGATTTCAAAAAACACTAAAAAATCACTGGTTGATAAATTACATATTGTCATCTTAGAAATAGTTGTTCAAGTTACAAAATGAAAGCATAAAAAGTAGACAATGACAGTACAAACATTTTCTGTTCAATAAAACAACAAAAACTTAGTATGGTTATCCATGTTACACACTTAAAAATATATACAGTTATATTCTTCTGAGCACTTTACTTCCCTTTCATTATTACAAAATCTATTATACATTTTGAATCTTATTACTCCAGTTTGTGTTATGTTTTACACTTGAGAGACAATGTGATATTTACTAATGTGAGTCTGACTTATTTCACTTATGAGGAAAACTCAACTTGCCTCCATTTACCTATAAAAACCTCAAAATCATCCTTTTTATAGCTCAGTAATATTCCATTGTATAAAAATACTACCTTTTTCATCTACTCTGCTGTTGATGGGCATTTTGGTTGTTTCCAAGATTTAGCTGTCACAAATTGTGCTGCTATGAACATGGGTGCACATATATCACTGAGATATGACCTTCATTTCTTCTGGGAAAATACCCAGTAGGGGAATAGCTGGATTGAATGGAACTTCTAATCCTAGTTTTTTGAGGGATCTTCATACTGATTTCCACAGTGGCTGCACTAGTCTACATTCCCACCAACAGTGGAGAAGTGTTGCTCCCCCCCCCCCACGCTCTCCAACATTATCAGTTATCAATTGATTTCTTGATGGCAGCCATTCTTTCTGGATGGAATCTCAGTGCTATTTTAATTTGCATTTCTCAAAAGACCAGTGATGGTGAACATTTCTTCATGTATTTATTTGCCATTTATATATCTTTATCTGAGAAATGTATGTTCATCTCAGATACCTATTTTTGAAGAGGGTTTTTGAATTTGGGGGTTTTTCAGTTCTTTGAATGTTCTGGATATAAGTCCTTTGAGGAACTGCTGGTTAAAATTCTTTCTCATTCTATGCGTGATTTCTTTTGAAGTGCCAAAACTTTTTAATAAGATGAGATTCCAGTTGTTGATTCTTTGAAGTACTTCCTGTGCTGTCTGCATTTTGTTCCTGAATTCTTTGCCTAAACCTGTATCTCCAAGATTTCTCCCTACCTTGTCTTCCAGTAGATTAAGTGTTTCTGTTATAATACTTAGGTCTTGGATCCATTTTAACTTTAGTTTAGTGCATGGTGATAGGCAAAGGTCTAGTTTCAGTCTTCAGCATATGGAAAGCCCATTTTTCCAACACCATTTATTAAAGAGGCTATTCTTCCAGTGAACACGTTTAGCCCCTCAAATATAAAGTAGCTGAGTGTCTTTGTAGTCATGTTTGCATCTTCTGATCTGTTCCATGGATTCTCAGGTCTATTTCTTTCCCAGAACCATACTGATTTTTATTACTGTAGCTTTGTAGTGTAATTTCAAGTCAGGAATTAGGATGCCTCCTGCCTTGCCTTTGTTGCCCAGAATCGCCTTTGTTATTCTAGGTTTCTTCTGTTTCCAAATGAATTTTAGGACTGTTTTCTCAAGATCTGTGAGGTATGTTAATGGTATTTTGACTGGGATTACATTAAATCTGTGTAACAGTTTTATGAGTATGGCCATTTTCACAACGTTGGTTTTTCCTAACCAAGAGTAAGGAATATCCTTCCATTTTCTATTATCCTCTTCAATCCCTTTTTTTAGACATATAATTTTCGGCATATAGGTCTTTTACATTCTTGATTAGGTTGATTCCTAAGTATTTTATTTTTTTAGATGCTATTGTGAAAGGTGATGTTGCCATACTTTCTCAGTGAGTTTTTTTGTGTACAGAAATACTATTGATTTTTGAATGCTGACTTGGCATCCAGTTACACTGTGAATTTGTTTATTACTTCTAGTAGTCTTTTAATGGAGCTTTTTGGGTCTTCTACATAGAGTATCATGTCATCTGCAAATACTGATAATTTAACTTCTTCCTTTCCTATCTTTATCTTTATTCCTTTTATTTCTCTCTCTTGTCTGATTGCTCTGGCTAATATTTCCAGAACTATATTGAACAGGAGTGGTGATAGTGGATATCCTTGTCTTGTTCCTGATTTTAGAGTGAAGCTTTCAGTTTTTGTCCTTCATTTAGTATAATGTTGGCTGTTGGTTTGTCATAGATGGCCTTTATGACATTGAAATAGATACCATCGATTCTGAGTTTCTGTGGGGTTGTTATCATGAACAAGTATTAGACTCTATCAAAAGCTTTTTCTGTGTCTATTGAGATGATCATGTGGTTTTTATTTTTGGCTCTATTGATGTGGTGTATTACATTTATTGATTTGCATATGTTAAAACATCCCTGCATTCCTGGAATAAATCCCACTTGGTTGTGATGTGTAATCTTCCTGATGATTTGCTGCATTCTGTTTTATTGAGAATCTGCATCAATGTTCATTAGTGAGATTGGCCTATTGTTCTAAATTTCTTGTAGAATTCAGCTGTGAATCCATCAGGACCTGGGCTTTTCTTTGTTGTTAAGTTTTTAATCATGGGGGCTGGAGATTTAGCTCAGCGGCATAAGTGCCTTGCCTTGTAAGCAGGCAGTTCATGAGTTTGATCCCGGGTACCGATAAAAAAAAGAAAAAGACAAAAAAAAAAAAGTTTTTAATCATGTTTTCAATTTCAGTAGCTGATACTACATTATTCAAAAATTATTATATCTTCTTGATTGAGCTTTGGTAGTTCATATGTTTCCAGAAATCTATCCATTTCCTCTGTGCTTTCCACACTTTGTGAGTAGAGATTTTCAAAGTAGGTATTCATGATCATTTGAATTTCCATGGGATCTGTAGTAATTTCTCTTTTTCGGTCCTTATTGTGTGAATTTGAGTTTTTTCTTTCTTTTTCTTGATAAGGTTGGCTAGAAGTTTGTCAATTTTGTTTGTTCTCTCAAAAAACTAGCTCCTGGATTCATTGATTCTTTGTATTGATTTCTTTAGTCTCAATTGCATTAATTTCTGCTCTGATCTTTACAATTTCCTCTCTTCTGTGGGCTTTGACTTGCTCTTCTTTTTCTAGAAGCTTGAAATGTAGTATTAGGTTGTTTATTTGTGCTCGTGCCGTTTTCTTGCTATAACAATTTATTACTATGTATTTCCCTCTTAAGACTGCTTTCATTGCATCCCACAGGTTTCAGTATATTTATTGTCTCTGCATTTTCATTGAATTGTAGGTATTGCTTAATTTCTTCTTTAATTTTACCTGTAACCCACTGATTGTTCAGAAGGTTATTTAATTTCCAAGTATTTATACAGGTTTTGCAATTTATTTTGCCATTAATTTCCAATTTCAGTGCACTATGATCAGATAAAATGCATGAAATAATTTCAATCCCTTTGCATTTACTTAATGTTTTATGGGCTAATATATGGTCTGTTTTGGAGAATGTCCCATGCACAACTGAGAAGAATATATATTCTGATGTGGTTGGATGGAATACTCTGTAAACATCTACTAAGTCCATATACGCACAGATTTGATTCAGTTCTGTTATTTCTTTGCTTTTTTCTAGTTGATCTCTCTCTTTGTGACAGTGGGGTATTAAAGTCTTCTATTACAATTGTGTTCTTGTGTGTGTTTTTCATATCCATTAGTATTTGTCTTATATAGTTGGGTGCTCCTGTATTTTGTGCATATATATTTTTAATTGTTAGTTCTTCCTCTTGAATTTTTCCACTAACAAGTATGTAGTGGCCTTATTTATCTCTTTTAGCTTTGAAGTTCACATTGTCTGAAAACAGAAAGCTATCCTTTTTTCTGGGTTCCTGTCACATGGGATACTGTTTTCTATCTTAGGATTTTTAATCTATGAGTTTCCTTTTGAGTCAGATGTGTTTCTGTTTCTTGATCCATTCTGTTAATGTATTTCTTTTAATAGGTGAATTGAGGCCATTTACATTGATGGATATAACTGATGTGTACTGGCTCAACTTTGTCATGTTAAGTTCCTGCTGTTGATTTTCTACTTTTCCCTCTTGTTTAATTGTTTTCCCTGCCTGGTGGTTTATTTCTGTTGTTGTTTTGGAAAGTGGTCATTTTTCTCTATCTAGTATGTCTTTCAGTACTCTTTCTAGGGTTAATTTGGTGGGCATGAATTTCTTCAGTTTTTTGTCATGAAAGTATCTTGTTTCGCCATTAAATAGGTAAGTTTTTCTGGGTGCATCAGTCTGGGTTGAAAGTTATTTTCTTTCAGGGCTTGAAATACTTCACTCCAAGATCATTTTAACTTGAGGGTTTGCATGCACACCATTTCTTAAAGGCTCGAAAAAGCCCTTAGGATATTCAGAGTTCAACTATAGTGTTCTGGGTACAAACAAAGCTCACTCAATTTCATTATGGTAAAAAAACCCAAATCCACAAGACCTTCATGTTGCATCTTGATTACAGATGGACTTTTTACTTTTAATTTAATTTTTATTTTTATTAGCATGTTTGCCATACATAATGGTTACATTCATTGAGAAGGGTTGGTACTTTTTTCTTTCCTTTTATTTTTATTTTATTTTATTTATTTTTGTCTTTTTTGAAACAGGGCTTTTCTGTGCAGTTCAATCTAACCTTGTTCTCACTATGTAGCCCAGACTGACTTTGAACTTAAAGCGATCCTCCCACTTCAGTCTCCTGAGTGCTAGGATTACAGGTGTGAACCACTATGCCTGGCCAGGAGTTAGTACATTTACATAACACATTGTAATTCCTTTCACATACCTTCTTCTCTCCTTCCATCTCTTTGTCAGAAGCTGGGCTTCAGGATCATAACCATAGAACCAAGTTTAATCTCCCATGACATAATTTCTTAAAAAGCTGGACTGTAGCTGAACATAGTGGTGCACACCTGTAAACCCAGCATTTGGGAGGCTGGGGCAAGAAGATCATTGCAAGTTTGAGCCCAGTCTGACATCATCATCATGCAACTCCAAAGACACTGACAAAATTTCAGTGTTAATCCATTCTTAATAGTCTGTAATTTATGCTACACTTTTAAATATATGTTTTTTGGCGAGGCATGGTGTTATATGCCTATAATCCCACACTTGGGAGGTTGAGGCAGAAGGATTGCCTTGAATTCAAGGCCAGCCTAGGCTACCTAGTTAGTTCGAGGCCAGCCTAGACTACATAATAAGCCCCTATCTCAATGAATAAATGAAGCTTCATGTTCTGTCAATTATACCTCACAACTCTGTGAGTGCACTGAACAAGCTGGACTTGTCACATGCTGTTACTGAGGTTTGATGTGGTGCTTCTCGTGTTGAAGTTCCTTGTGTTTCCATTGGATGGTACTTGTCAGCAGCATTCACCTTATTTTTTAATCATACTCCATATATTCCAATACAGTGGTTATGACTTTAATTTTTGTTCTAGTTAGAGCTATATGACAGCCTTAAAGTGTGCGTGTGTGTACCTGCATGCACGCATGCAAGCGTGAAACTGGAGCCTTTAAAAATAATGGTAAAAAAATATTTTAACCAGAAAAGATCATGGCTTTTTTCTGTCTGGTTAAGAAAGGAATGAAAGGCTAATTACAGAAACCACAGATGCTGCAAAGTAACAGCAGACATACAAGGTGAACAAGGTCAGGCTTGAAACCACTGAGACATTTACTTCATTCCTTTACTTAAACATATTATTGACATTTTCTGTAGCCATGTTTTATAAGTACAGAAATTTGTAATTAAGAGGTTAAATTACATAGCTTTGTAAACTGGAGACAGTAGGAGAAATAGAAGAAGCAAGGTACTGACTTTCTTGTAGATACCAGTGCCAGTATTTATGATGATTTTATACAAGGGTGGCCCCAAGAGTCAGACAGGCCATAGATCAAGGCAACCTAGCTCATGGTACACATGTATGTCTCAGTAAATTTACCCCACCAAGTCTTCACATCCTACTTGATTGTGGATGAAGTCATATCCACAAGATCATGGAGAAGACTGAAATAATCAGTGGAGTTTCTCATGTTGTGTGTCTATCCATTGTAGTAATGAATATTCAACTCAGCTCTCAGACCAAGGGCAAATCCCTTCATGACAGGGGCCGGGGATGTAGCTTAGTGGTACAGTGCCTGCCTGGCAAGTGGCAGGTTATGAGTTCAGTTCCCAGTACCAAAAAAATAAAAATAAAAAAATCGCTTCATGGCTGAGTCTTGGCTTCTGTATTTATAAAACTAGAACTATCCTTCCTCCCCACCCACCCATGGTATTGTTTTATTGAATGAGAATTTGTCTCAAAGGAACTTTTATATGGGAATGATTTACAGGTGGTCTGGGAAGGTATGACATAGAAAACATGACAGAAACATGAGGTCAGGCATTGGCCTGCAAGGACTGTGGGCTCCAGAGAAAGGCAGTTGACATTTGGAAAAAGGAAAGACAGTATGGCCTGCTATTAGGGGCATCCTTATAGATGGGGGATGGGCAACATGAGTCTCCTTACACTGCCAGCTGCCTTCTGCCATGTGTCTCTTCTGTCATTGCAGGCTGAGCTCATAGAGAGCCTCACCCACAAGCTGGAGACCCTCCAGGAGGCGAAGGGGAGTCTGCTCATGGACATCAAGCTTAACAACGCCCTGGGAGAGGAAGTGGAGGCTCTGATCAGTGAGCTGTGCAAGCCCAATGAGTTTGATAAGTACAGGATGTTCATAGGTGACCTGGACAAGGTGGTGAACCTTCTGCTGTCCCTCTCGGGGCGCTTGGCCCGTGTGGAGAATGTTCTCAGCGGCCTTGGTGAAGACGCTAGTGATGAAGAAAGGGTATGTGGCCTAAACCCAGTTCAGCGAGTTCTCTCTCTGAGCTCACATACAGAAGAGAAGGGCCATTAGACGTGATCCCTTCACTCAGAGTTATAAGCACTTTGGAGCTGGGGGAGAATAGATAAGACAGAGAAGGCGGCATCTTCCATGCCAACATGTGATGCCTGCACTTACGGCTCAGAGTACTTGGGGATATAAAGGCAGGTGCCAGAGTCACTTTCCTCCTATTCTTCCTTCCTTTCTCAAACGTGGTAAGTGTTGACATTTAGAAAAAGAGGAGGGGCTGGGGATTTAGCTCAGCGGCATAAGCACCTGCCTTGCAAGCAGGCAGTCGTGAGTTTGATCCCCAGTACCGACAGAAAAGAAAAAGACAAAAAAAAAGAAAAAAAGAGGAGACAAAACAAAAATATTGAGGGTTAGGAAGGGATAGGAACATGAGCTCCAAGCTCCAGGGAATCTGCTGAAAGGGTCCTGGGAACTGGGAGGGTACACTAGGGACCTCTAGACACCCCTGTCTCTTCAGATTAGATCAGGTCCATCAAGTGCTCTGTGTCAGACACAGGGCTTTTACACTTCCTGTGTGATCTCACTGACTCCTTACCACATCAGTGAGTTTTTATCAGGATTGGTCTAATGGGAGTAAGAAAGAGAAGAATCTATCATCCAGTAAATACCTAATTCAAGATAATCATTTATGGTTGGGCAATAATAGTAGAAATTCAGCTGAATCTCTGATTTAAACATTTTTTAACCTGAAACAAGTGTGAAATACCTTTATGTCAAGGTTTGGCACCATTAATGGTGGATGCACATAACTGAGGGCATTCTCTGTACATTTGAGATGCTCAAAATGTCTTAAGTTTTTTCAAAGTGCTTAAGAGTTGTCTGTACTGTATTTTGAAAGGACGCTTCATTCAAATGCAATGCCTCTAAGCTGTTTCAGGTCTTTTTGATTAGGGGAAAGAATCCTCTGCAGATAAGATAGACCAGTTGTGTACTTTCCCTGAGGCAGTATTACATAAAACTGGTTAGTTTAGAGGGATTTAGTCCGAAAGTGCACGAGCTTTTGATAATCCCGTGTATTGTACTGAAGAATATTTAAGGGATCTTATTTTGTTATTTCTATCTTAATTTTTCCCTATCACTTTGGCCTGAAAAATGAGAAAAGTTGAATATTATATTTTTTAAAATTTCAAAATGACATTCAGCATGTTAGATTAAAAACCATGTTAAGGATTTTTAAGTAAATTAGCTTAAGGTATGCTTGCTAACCATTGGCTTAAGTAGAAAATTTAGAATGTGAAATCAGGATTAAGAACAACTGAACAAGAGCCCTGAGAAAGTTTTGATCCAGAGCCCTGAAAAAGAAACTTGGACAAATGAAAACAGATTTCTTTAGAAATCAGAAATATGATATTCCCAATGTTAATGCTTAGGGAGATCTTCAGCTTTAAAGTCCTGTTAAGAGATAGCTGTGTCCTGCTTCTGAAGTTTTTGATTCAGTAGGTGAAACAGAGGCTAAAATTCTGCGTTTCTAGTAAGTTTAGATTTTCTAATAGCCACTATTATATTACTCAAGGTTTCTGGATTATTTTTTTTAGTATAAACCCTGGAAGTCAAGTCATTAGCCCAGCCATTTAATGTAACCACTCAACTTGAAGCTACCAAATGACTTTACAGGGAAAAAGTTATATAAAATTATAACTTGAGAGAATTAAGTTTCACAGTGTCAGTCTCCTTATTGGCAACTAAAGTAGAAACTGAGCCACAACTGAAATAGAAATGTGGCTATTTCATAGTCTGTGCAAGGCTGCCATTCAGACAGCAGGCTCTGCTGTCCATTGTCTGTCGCTGACCTGTCTGTCCACTTTGCCCTGACAGAGCTCACTGACTGAGAAGAGGAAGATCCTGGCTGGGCAGCACGAGGATGCCCGCGAGCTGAAGGAGAACCTGGATCGGAGGGAGCGGGTGGTTCTTGACATCCTGGCCAATTACCTCTCCGAGGAACAACTCCAGGATTACCAGCATTTCGTGAAAATGAAGTCAACACTCCTCATCGAGCAGCGAAAGCTGGATGACAAGATCAGGCTGGGCCAGGAGCAGGTCAAATGTCTGCTGGAGAGCCTTCCCGCCAACTTCACTCCCAAGATCGGGGCCCTCACAGTGCCCCACGACATCCCCAATCAGACGACACCTGTTGGCAGAAGTACATTCAGTGGTGTGTTTTCAACACTAACCTCTCCACTTTAACCTCTTCTAAAAATATCCAACCAAAAGATCACCACTTCTCTCAACACTATTTAACCTGAAAAAATATTTCACTACAAACCACCATTCAAACCATGTGGGTTGTGGGATTTTCCTGGATAAAAGGAAAAACAGTACTGTCAGGAAGAAGACTGCTTTTCCTTCTTGCCCTTCATGATTGACCAGAAAGCTTAAGTGCTGCTAGAAACTTACCCCTTTCTATCATTTGCAGTAGAGAGTTAACAACACTGTGAGAACAGTGGAGTTTACATGTTAGCAGGCAGAAGCAGCATGGGTCAGTGTGCGTCACCCTCAGGTATGCATCCACAGTGGCCTTCAGTGCTGGTAGGCAGTGGGTCCTGACAGTAGGATATAAGAACTATTAATGAAGGGTCTGCAACCTAAAGCCTTAAAAAGACAACACACCGAGAAGAGAATTGTAAAACCTTGAACATTGTTGTTATTTATATTTTTAAAAATGAAAAAGATCATTATGTTTGTGTGCTAACCACTTACTTGATTTTGTTTTATGGTGGGCGTAGACTGTTATGTTTGAGCTTTGTATTTTGTGAAAACCTTAATGAAGAATTCCAAAGATAGTCACACTGACTGTGGAGACTTGTTTTTTCTTATACTGGGGTCTGGGCAGATATTCTGTGTCAGAGTTAAGCTGAAGATGATGGGGCCTCTTCATATGTGCCTGCCCTGGGAAGAGGCAGCAGTGTGGCCTTGCCGCAGCTTTACCACTTGGGCACAGCTCTCACACCAGGAGCAAGTCCAGAGTCCAGACCATCCCATAAACAATTTGAATTAAATACAACCTACTAACATGAAATAGGCTTCTTTAATAAAACTTTTTTTTTTTTTTGTCTTTTTGAGACAGGGTCTCACTTTGCAATTCAGGCTGGCCTTGAACTCACTTTGTAGCCCAGGCTGGTCTTGAACCCACAACAATCATCCTGCCTCAGCCTCCCAAATAAAAATTTATAAAAATTTTCCTAAACTGTCAAACCTACCCATTATACTTTCATTAAAAACTCCCTCCCTAACCCCTAAAACCAATTTTACAAGATCATGTTTCAGTAACAACACCTCTGAGGGGATTCTATACCCCATGGTGTGAGCCTGTTAAGCTGGATGCTTACTGTTTTGGGCACTTTTTTCATGACTGGGAAATAATACCTGACTCCCACAACTTAGAGGAGAAAAGGTTCACTTTGGGTCAGTTACAATTGTGTTTCCTGGCTCCCAGGCAGAAACAGCATGGTGGATGGGTTTAGTGGAAGAAAGCTGCTCACATCATGGTGCCCAGGAGGCAGAGAGAGAAGATAGGGCCTGGGGAGGAAAGTATCTATCTCTCTAAACAATGCCCCAGTACCACCTCCTGATAGCAGGTCAGTGGTATCACCCCCATGATGAAATCGCCTCCCGAAAGCCCCACCTCTAGCATGTGAGGAACACTGTTGACCTAAACTATAACATTCTTGTCTCAGTCCCCAAAACACTTGTGTGCATCTCTTTATGCAAAATGCATGTAGTCCTTCTCCAGCCAGGCATAGTGGTTCACACTTATAATTCCAATATTTGGGAGGCTGGACCAGGAGGATCATCATGAGTTTGAGATTAACCTGGGCCACACAGTTTAAGGCCAGCCTGGACTACATAGTGAGACCCTGTCTCAAAAGAAACTATATATACATATATATATAATTTTCCAAGTATAGTGGGACATCTGTTATTGTAGCACTTGGGAGGGTGAGGCAGGAGGATTGCTGTGACTTCCAGACCAGGCTGGACTATATAGCAAGACCTTGTCTCAAAAAATAATAATTACCAGAATTTTAATCATTCCAGCATTGCTGAAAAGTTCAGGCCCAACGTCTCATACTCCAGGCAAACTCTTACTATAAAAATAAAGTTAAACACTGCTGACATAACAATGGAATTCTAACAATGGCATCCCATTCTAAAAGGGAGAAATACAGAAATAGAAAAGAATAGAACCAGAACAAGGCAAACCCATACTAGGCATGGTGGTACATATCTGTAATCCTACCTCTCAGGAGTTGAGCGACTCACCAGAAGTTTAAGGCAAGCCTGGTGTACACAGTAAGTTCAAGACCACCTTGAATGACATGATAAGACCCTGTCTTAAAAAAAAAAAAAAAAGACTGAAACTCAGCAGGACAAATGCAGGCAAGTTAAGGCAAAGAGCTTGGACAGCCCCATCCCTGTGGCATTGCCCATGTCCACTCACTACTTAGAGCTTTCCTCAGCAGATATTTCACATTCCAGGCATCTCTGACCTGGGGTCTCCTCTGCACTTTTGGCTTCACTCTCACAGCTTCACTTACTGCTCTCTCAGGGGAACCTGGTCTGGCCGCCTTAGACCTTCCTTTGAAATCTGAATGGAAACCTTCCTGACCCCACAATTCTTGCATTCTGTACCCTGATAAAAACCACGTGGATGACACCGGTGTCTGCCACTCAAGCAATAATCAGGACCCCTTGGATGATAGCTGCAGGGGCCTCACAAGTAACTAAATAACTGAACTCAGAATCAAATCCCAGGGAACCAATTCCCTAGGTGGCCTTTTTCCAACAGAGTGCCCAGAGCTATCTTCTCAAAGCAAAATCTTTAACTTTTGCATCCTGTAACCTGTAAAGTGGGGTTGGGAGCTTGCCTTAAGAAATCTTTGCCCTGATACAAAATATTTTGGCTTTTTATTTTTATTTTTTAAAATTTTATTTAAGGAGAGAAAGAAAAAAAAAGGATACAAGTAATACAGAATTTCAAAAAAAAAAAAACAGGAAGTCACTAATAGATTACATATTATAATCTTAGAAATAGTTGTTCACGTTACAAAATTTAGCATATAAAGTGGACATTCAAACAGTGAGAATGCAAACAGTTCTGTTCAATGATCCAACAAAAACTCAGTAATATGGTTATCTTATATGCTTAAATATACATGCTGTTATATCCTTTAGAGCACTTTCTTTTCCTCTTTTTTATGACGATTACACATTTTGGGTTTTATTACTCCCACAGTTCTTATTACTTTTTTTTTAAAAGCGAATAAAACCAATTGACATAACAAAACAGAGTCAAATCAAAAGATGGGGATATACATGATGTAAAAACAGAATACAAGGTGATCAACAATGGTTACCATAATGCCTCTTGCTGTCTTAAAAAGAATTGCCTATATCATCAGTTATAATAAAATTGAACAGAACAGTACAGAACAAAACCAGTAAAACCAAAACATCGGAGACATTACAGGATTTCAAAAGAAGATAATAGTCAAACCAGAATGGGTGTCATAGTGAATCTTACTATCTCCTTGTCTAAAAAGTTTTTGTTTATATTATCACATATAATAAAATCCAGTAAGATACAACATGTTAAGACCTATGGAGACAGAAGAACAAAATCTTGATGGGACTTCAAAACAAGGTGATACTAAATCAGCACTAGCTATTATGATACCTTGTTTTCTCCAAAATAGCTGTTCATACCATCACAGACAATAAAATCAAATAGCATGGAATAAAACCATTACAATTAATGAATGAAAACATTATAAGGTTTCAAAGCAATATAATGGGGAATCATGATTACCACATACTTTTAAGTATTGTTATCATTTCTTACACTAGGGAAACTATTCTATATTTATTCATGTTGGTTTGATTTGTTTCACTTATGAGTATGGTCTCAAGCTGCACCCATTTATTTATAAATATCTCAATGTTATCATTCTTTATAGCTGAGTAGTACTCCATTGTATAAAAATACCACAACTTTTTTATCCATTCCTTAGTTGCTGGATACTTAGATTGTTTCCAAGATCTGGCTATTACAAATTGTGCTGCTATAAACATGGAGGTACATATATCTCTGTGGGAAGATGCTTTCAGTTCTTCTGGGAATATGCCTAGAAATGGAATAGCTGGAACAAATGGGACATCCAATCCCAGCTTTTTGAGAAATCTCCAGACTGACTTCCACAATGGTTGCACCAGTCTACATTCCCACCAACAGTGCAGGGGAGTTCCTTTTTCCCCACAGCCTCTCCAGCATTTGTTGTTGGTGGTTTTCTTGATCCTGGCCATTGTTTCATGAGTGAAATGGAATTTCAGTGTGGTTTTAATTTGCATTTCTCTAATGAGTAATGATGATGAATGACTTTATTTTTAGCACCCAAGCATTCCTGTGCTCCAACTTTGCAGACCTTCCTTTTTGGGGAAACTGAAAACTTCAAATACCTTTTGGCTCCTGGTTTTTAGTTTAAACCTGGCTGAAAGCTACCAGCAGTGCCCATGCCACAGCCTCAGCATTGAGCTGCCTTGAAATCTCTTCAGCCAAATCAATTAGTTTGCTGCCCTTAATCTTAGTCTTTCAAGTCTCAGGACATAAGCAAAATGTAGACAAATTTTTTGTCAGAGTACAATACACATACCTTCTAGTGCAACTGGCAATGGAGCCCTTGTTCCCAATAGAAACCTGAGCCTGATTTTCACTATCTGTATTTCTGTGACATTCTAGTCCTCTGAGCTTTGATCAGAATCTGTAGCATGACTGACAGCTTTATAGATAGGGCTTCTGTAGCTGTCATCTGCAAACCTTTCCAAACTCCTCCAGTGAATGACTTCCAAAGGCTTATGGAAGCATAACCATGGTGGCATATGCCTGTAATCCTAGCATTTAGGAGGCTGAAGCAGGAAGATTGCCTTAAGTTTGGTGCCAGTCCAGGATACATAGTGAGCTCAAGGCTAGCAGGAACTACACATGAACCCATGCCACAAACAAAAGCAAAACAAAGACTTGTAAATGACATGACTATGTAACCACAGCAATGACCCTGCCCTCTATACCAAAATCTTTTTGGCATTTTGTTTTACACTAGGACAAAATACTTGATACCAACAACATAAAGGAGAAGAAATTTACATTGGTTCATAGTTATAAACCAAATTCAGCTGACTCTCAAACAGAAACTGCATGATGGGGAAGTTCCAGCTGCTCACATCATGGTGGCTAGGAAGCAGAGAAGAAAGGAGCTGCAAGAAGAAGCAACCTTCAGGACACCCCAAGTGACCTGCCTCCTCCCACCAGACTTGCCCTCCCATCCAAGAACAAGTCAGGCAGTGTCCCCATGATTAAATCACTTACTAGAAGTTCTGCCTCTGGGTGTGTAAATGTTTTATGAGTTTTTAGGGTCTACGTTATACGGTTTGGTTAGTGGTCTAGCTGGGGTTAGCTCCTGGAAATGACAAGACCTGCCTTTGAGCAGGTCTCATATCATGCTGAGTTTAATTTGCTCATTTGTGTTTGACCCATTGCTGGTGACTACCTGTGTTAACTTGGACAGCCAGAGAAAAATCCAGTGTAAACTTGGTAGGTAATAAGATTAACAGGTATATCAAATGTCCCTTTTTTCCTTAGTTTACTTTAAATTACTTACTGACTTTTTTCTGGTAAAGAATATCAAAGCTATTGTTTTGATCCCCAGTATAGATGGTATCTTAGTTACTTTTTACTCATTGAGATAAAATACCTGATGCCCAAAATAAGGGAAGGAAAGGTTTATTTCTTACAGTTCTTAGAGGTTTCAGTCCATGCTCAGTTGGCTTCAAGTCAGGGTGGCATGGCAGGGCTGCAGTTCATAGTAGAGCAAACAGCAAGGTGGAACTGGCAAGAGTGAGTGACACATGCCTTCTTCCCGCCCTTACATCATGTCCTGGCTCCACCCCTAGGTGGGTGTAGCAATCACCCACCAATCCAAGCACTAGACAACAAACCAATCACAAAAGCTGCATTTAGTAGAGTCCATAATTACATGAGACTTGGGGACCACTGACACAAACCATGACATTCCACCCCTGGCCCCCAAATACTCATGCACATCCTTTATACAAAAGACATTTAGTCGATCTCCAAGATTTGCCAAAATCCTAACAGGTCCAGTATTGCTGAAAAGTTCAAGTCCCAAGACATAAACCATGATGGATGGCTTTTTTCTCTTTTTAAAGACAGGGTCTCACTATGTGGCTCAGGCTGGCCTTGAACTTGCAACACTTCTCCTATTGCAGCCTTAGTACATATGAGTTTTGAAGAACCTAGAAACAGACCATCCAACAGCTTTTTGTAAGCAATCAATCAACACTATTGCTTTAATTTTACATCATGACTCCATCAATATAAATAAGACAGCATCTTGATGTCCCAGGAATGTTTTCAAACACTTGTGTCTCACATTCAGAGGTCTGCATCTCCCAGATAATTAGTGAGTTGGTGAGAACACTGAACTGCTACACTATGTGATTATTTTGAAATAAACAGTGCATCCAACTAACACTTCAGCAGACTTTGGCCAGTCTTGGAGCCTAATTCCAATTGGTAGTCACCTGTGCCTGCTGACTCCAAGTGGACCCTTGCTTTCAAAACAGACTGCAGCCAGCCAGAAGGTGTCTACACACATTCCTAGTAAAATTTTTCAGGAATATTAAAGCTTCCAGTTCTCCCCTTTCCCCAAGATTATTCTTCAGGACTTGCCATTTTGCACCTGCAGTCTTTCTGGTGACATTTTTATTTTTACATACAAAAGCAAGTGATCCTCACAGCAGTGATATCGTTCCCTTGTCATGTGAAATGAGTGAGGTATTAAGAGGACTCAAATCAATTTCTTAGGTGGAGGTGCTATTTACTGAAACAGGATTTATTAACCTCTGCTTTGAAGATATCACTAACCCAACCTTCAAAGTTTATTTATAGATGCCTTTAGCTCGAAGATAATGCATTTATCCATTTTCCATTTTGCATTGTCCCTCTATTAAAAAAAAATCGCAGCAGAAATCACCCAACTTCCTCCTACCCATCTCTTCCACGGAGACCATGAGAACAGCAGTCCTGAGCACAGTGCCAGTCAGGGTTCTGAGCACATGTGATATCACTGAGAAAGTTTGTTCACAGTCAAGTTTCAGAGCCACTTCTCAGTGCAAAGCAAGTGGGACAGTCTTACAATACGACACCAGGAAGGGTACTCCAGTGACTTCCAGGAAAGGGCAATAGCCTCTGATATGATCAGGAGGCCACTGAGAAGCCTGTGGCTGTCAGTTTGGGTTGAATAAGACATGCCTTCTTCCTGCCATTACATCAATTCTGGCTCCATCCGTATGTGGATATATACTGACACCATCAATCCAAGCACTATACAATGAACCAATCACAGATGCATAATGTAAATGCATGAGGCCTGGGGGCCACCAACATAAACTATGACGCTATCTTAGTTATTTTTCTCTCGTTGCTGAGACAAAATACCCAACACCTGAAATTAAAAGAGGAAAAGTTTATTTAGTTCATGGTTTGTGGAGTTTCAGATCATAATTGGCTGGCTCTAAGACAGGGTGGCACATGGCGGAAATGCAATCATTCAAGGCCTTGGAAGACAGCACAAGCAACAATGGTGGGGGGGAGCCTCTCTCCCTTATATTGTATCCAGTCTACTTGGATTAGGGGTGACCCCCCTCCAGTCATTAGACCGATCCACCATTCACCCACCCTTATTCCCAACACCTTTAATCCCTGTATTGCACTACCAACCAGTCACATACTCTAGATTTAGCTGTCATTGAAAAGGCATTCCCCATGACCCTATGAAGCTTTGTGGGGATAGTCAGACACAAACTGTAATAATACTTACTAACACATCAGTATTGCTACTGATTTACAGTCAGTCAAACAGAGGAAATTCCATATAAAGAGTGATTCAATTTCTTATTAACATTAGTGTCACTAAAGTTGGTATACCACCCCCCACTGCTAAATTTGACTGGCTTTAAAAAAAAATAAGAGTGATTCAATTTTAATGAAGTGGCCATAGCATTCGAAGAAATTCTACTGCTATCCCAGAACAGACAAGACAGTCTCAGAAAGGGTCCCTGCTCAGGGCTGGATATCAGATCTCCTTGAACAACTGACTTTGGCTCACTGAGCAGAAAAGATGGCTGGCTTGCCCAAGCTGAACTTGGTTTATAGTCTCTGCACAAGCAGGAAATGACTCCCAAAGTACAGTCCCACCCACAGTCAGTGGCCTGGTAACACACAGGTAGGGCTCTGCAGAAAGGGCGGCCACTCAGTGGGCCCTATGAATTGCAGTCAACATACAAAAAGTCAGATCATTTTTTTCAGGCCTAAATCTTGTAATCTAAACAACTACTTCTAAGATAACAATATGTAATATATTAACTAGTGTTAATTTCCTGTTTTTAAAAAAAATTCTGTATTATTTCTATCCTTTTTCTATTCTGCTTTTTAAACAAAAGAGCAGATACTGGTATTAACCCTTCAGGGCATTGAGGGAACAGCAATTTTTCAGGTTTGTACTTAAAGGACTGAGGAGAAAGTCGCCACGAGGCTGAGTCTGCAGTCACTGAGGCACCATATATTCAGGGCATATGGTTGGGGCAGAACCATGTTAGAAGTCCTCATAACCTGACTCTCAAGGCTATAGCCATAAACATCAAGAATACATACAGACCCCAGTTCACTTATGTTCCTTTACAATGGTACAAAAGCATGGATAAGGCGTAAGTTACATGAGATACTCAACATTTAATTGTAAAGTAGGTGTTATGGTAGGTGATTTTGCCAAACTGCAGGTAATGTAAGTGCTCTGAGCATGGTTACAGTAGGCTAAGCTATATTGTTCAGTAGGTGAAGTGTACTTAGTCCATTTTCAGTTTAGGATGACATCTTGAACCTGCAGTGGGTTTATGGGCACACACGTGGTGGCAAGTAGAGGAGCACCCGTAGTCTGGCTGTCCCTCTAGCACCCTCTGCTGAGAAAGCTTGACCACACGCTGAGACAGGAGAGCGTTGCAGACCTTGCTTTGAAGGGTGAACTTGGAGCTAAGAGGCAATAAACTGACAACTAGAACAGATAGATTCCTCTGTCCTATTACACTGGCTTTGTCTCGTGGTATCATGTAAAGTTTTGCAGTCATTGATTTTGTAATACCCATTTCTCAGACAGTAAATACAGTCACACTGCATCAAATGGGCAACCTATCTTTTGAAGGAAAATGGCTCAAAAGGAAAGCAGTTTCCCAGTTATGTTTTCTTGCTCCATGAATCTGTATGATTGAGGCCTGTTAAGAGCGTATGTAAGCTCTGTGTCTGTCGATCTCTGGCCCATGTACCTCTGAGTTCTGCCTTTACACATCTGCATGTGCCTCCCTTTGTGTTTCTCGGTGTGTCTCTGTATCTGTTTTCCTCTATCTCAATTTTTGTGGTTGTCATCTTGACCTTCTTTATTCCCAAACTGACTGCAGTTATGCAGCTATCTGGTGACCTGGGAATGAGGCTTGAGTAGAAAGGTCCCTCAAAGACTCATGTGTTGAAGGCTTGGTCCCCACAGCCCCACTGTGCAGAGATGCATGGTCCTGTAAGCTTTAAACTCATGAGTGGGTTAATCGACTGATGGGTTCATATCTTAATGAACCAGGAGGGAAGGCAGGGCCCCTGAGAGGGTGTGGGCCTTCCAGATTCTACCCCTTGCCCCTTCCTTGCTTCCTTTTTCTGCCTATCTGCTATAAGGCGAACATCTTTGCTTTTGTACATGCTACCTACACTGATGTTTTGCCTCATCGTGGGCCTGGAAGCAACAGAGCCAAATGACCACAGCCTGATCCCTCTTCAATCATGAGTCAAAATAAACCTTTCCACCTTTAAGTTGGTTGCTCTCAGGTATTTTGTCACAGTGATGAAAAGCTGACTAACAAGGTGAGAAGGAGGGAAAAAACAAAAGGCAAGACCTATGTTTTAAATTGTTTAGGTATGTATTTTTAATTAAAAGAAAAGAATTTCACCTTATTCAAGTTAAGAAAGGTACCCAAAGGAAGATTACTGCAATGTTACTTAAATACATCCAAGTGTGAATGAAGGCTATTTCCCTTCCTTAATTCATCAGAATATAAGAATTGGTTTTGTTTTGTAGGATAATTATATGGATAAAAAGGAGTAGGTGAGCAAAGAGGGCTCACAGGCAATGGAGTGAGACTTTTAAATGACTATCTTCCTTTATGAAGATTAGAAAAACACAGAATATATATCCACCCAATTGAAATAGTTGGGGAAATTTATTTAAAGGCAGGAAGATAGTTCAAAATCCTTTCCAGTACAAGTAGATAAAAACAAAACAAAATTAAGCTTAGGATATAAACAAACATTTCCCTAGGTTTACTCAAAAGTTCAAACTCAGTTTATTACCAGTTATTTTCATGTTATTTAAATTCTGAAGAAATTTCCTCAAGCTTAAGTTTAAAACCCTGAATGAGATTCTTTTTCATACTAAAAATATAAATACTTTTCTTTGCTCCACTTTTTCTTTTTGTTTTTTTTAAAGAGATATCCCTAACCTTTTCTAGAAATCTTACCGAATATTTATTTTTGAATAATAAAATTTGAGGCAGATATAACTGAGGATTTAATAGCAAACCATAGGCCTCCTTGCAAATATTAGTTAAAAGCCACGAAAGCAGAGAAAGGGACAGAAAATATTTCAGAGGAACATGAAAACAGCTACAAACCCTAAATACTGTATCCAGCAATACTGTCTTTCAACAATAAAGTAGTGATAAAAACTTTCTCAGACATACAAAAAGCTGTTTATCACCATTAGACCTGCTTTAAAAGAAATGTTAAAAGAAGTTCTTCCAGCTGAAGTAAAAAGATTCTAATTAGTCACATATGAAAGTATGGTACGTACTGGAAAAAGTACATTGTCAAATACAAAACAGCCTAACAGTGTAATGGCAAAGGCTAAATAAACTGTGTCTCTAATAGAAGAACAACTAAAGCCATGGTAATTTGTTACCATTACAAATTGTTTTAAAAAGTGAATTGTAATATTAAAAACAAAAAACATGGAAGGAAGGGAGTAAAAGCATAGTGGTTGTGGGTATGCAGTCAAAATCATTACTGGCTTAAAAGAGCCAGTTATAAGATGTTTTATGTAAGCCCTCGGGTAACCATAAAGCCAAATCCTATCATATAGTACACAAAAGATGAAAGACTTAAAACATAACGTTACAGAAAGCTGTCAAACCAAAAGAAAGCAATAAAGAGCAAAGGATAGACAAAACAAAAAAGAATTAACCTAAAGGCACCTATAAATCCTTATCTATCAATAATTACTTGACAAATGGATTAAATTTGCCAATTTAAAGACACAGAGCAGCTGAACAGATCTATAAATCAGGACACAATTACATGCTGTCTACAAAAGATTTACTTCACCTTAAAGGACTGAAGAAGAAGGTGATAAAAGTATTCTATGCAGGTACAAAAAACAAAAACAAAGAAGAAAAACAGGGGTAGTTGTACTTATTTCAAATAAAAGAAATGAAACTGTAAAAAGAAATAAAGAAGACTATTAAATGGTGATAGAGTCAATTCATTGAGGCTACTGTAATTGTAAATATATAAGCACCCAATATCAGAGCACCTAAATGCATACGACAAACATTAGGAGACCTGGAGAGAGACACAGACTGTAACACAATAGTATTAGTGGACTTCAAAATCCCACTTTCAACACAGGACAGATCATCCATAAAATAAGGGAAAAAAGTAAACGCTGGACTTGAGCTACAGTTTAGACCCAAATGCCCTAAAGGCCAGGTACAGAACATTCTGGGCTTTTCTTTGATGGTAGAATTTTAATTACTGATTCAGTCTCCTTAGAATGTTCTGTAACAACAGAATACATGTTCTGCTCGAGTGCATACAGAACATTCCCCCAAACAGACCACAGGTTAGGTGTCAAAACAAGTCTCAAGAAATTTAAGAAGACTGAACTCATACCAAGTATGTTTTCCAACCACGAAGTTATGACAGTAGAAATAATATCAGGGGCAGTCATGGAAGATTAACAAATATGTGAAAATTAAAGAACAGGAAATATTTTAGAGACAAACAAAAATAAAACAACATATCAAAGGTTATGAGATATGGCAAAAGCAGTTTATGGTCAAAAACAATCATACCAAAAAAGAAAAACTCAAATAACCTAACATTCACTTCAAAAAACTAGGGAAAAAAAAAAAGAATAAACCAAGTTTAAAGTTAGTGGAAGGAAGTAACAAAAATCAGAGCATAAATAAATAAAACAGAGATTAGAAAAACAGAAAAGATTAATAGATATAAGCATTGGTTTTCAGTGAAGCTAAACAAACCCAGAAATTTTTAGCTAAAGAAAAAACAAGACTCAAAAACAAAAATGAAAAAATTTCTGAGGACACAAAAGCACAAAAGATCACAAAAGACTATGAACAATCACATGCAAAAAATTGGACAACCTTAAAGAAACAGATAAATTCCTAGGAACATGCATAATGAAGACTGAATCACCAAGAAATTAGGAATCTGAACAGACCAGTAAAAACTAAGTAGACTGAACCAGTAATTAAAATTCTCCCATCAAAGAAAAACTCAGGACCAGATGGTTTCACAGCTGAATTCTATCAGTCACTTAAAAAAGGAAACAAATCCTCCTCTCTTCCAAAATATTGAGGAGGTGGGAATCCTTCCAAAACTCACTTTGCAAGGCCAGGCAAAGACACAAGAAAAGCAAACTATATACCAATATTCCTGATGACCATAACTGCAAAACTTCTAAAAAAAAAAAATACTGGTAAAGTGTTTTTAACAGTACATTTAAGATGATCGTCTACCATGATCAAGTGGGACTTATCCCTGGGATGCAAGATCGGTTCAACATACAAATCAATAAATGTGATTTACCATACTAACCAAATGAAGGACACAATCCATATAATCATACATACATATAAATTATTTGACAAATTCCACATCTATTCAGGATTAAAAACTCTAAACAATTAGGCTTATTCCTCAGCACAATAAAGAGCATATAGGACAAGTCCAAAGCTAACATCATTCTCCACACTGAAAAGTTGAAGGATTTTCTTTAAACATCGGGAAAAGGCAAAGATGTTTATTCTCACAACACTTCTGCTCAACACAATACTGAAAGTCCTAGGCAAGAGAAAGAAATAAAGTCATTCAAATGAGTGTGGGAAAGGAAGTGAAATTGTCTCTTCTGGTGACTTGATCATGAAAGGTTTTGCCCCAGATGGGACACTGTAGGTGAAGCTGGGAGGCAGATCCAAGGGGGCTCTATCTTGAGATCATCTTCCCGCCCCTAGGCAATTTACCTGTGGCGGGAAATGAATACCAATGGGCTACTTGTACATCACTAATGCCCCTTAGGCACCACCCCAAACCTAAGCTACATGAATGCCCCCACACCACGTGTCTGGTGTAGAGAATGCAAGACCCTGGAGGATCAGGGGTTTTCTCCCCACACTCTTAAAATAAAGGTCACTTTTATTTTTCATACTTTTTATTTTTTCAGCTGCGCCAAAATCCTATCAGATGGAGAGGAGGAGCTGGGCGGATCCGGAGTCCCTGCAGAAGCCCGTTCCTTTGTCTGAAGGACTGAATACTTCTGCAAGCAGGGAGGCATCGCAGCTTCCTGAGGCACCTCAGCCTGTGGTGAGTGCCCAGCACAGTCTGCCCAAATCTCAGACTGTTCCGGACCCCCCAGGTTTCTGGGTGCAGTGAAGTGGAGCAGTGGGTTAGAGGCCACTACAGCTGCCTCCCCATGTACAGCTACACTTGGAAGTCTGCTGAGCTCCTGACGGATGGGCGGGCCTACACTAACCCCCGAGCCCAGCCGCGCCTAGCCATCTGCCTGCAGAGGAGGAGCTGGGCGGATTTGGAGTGCCTGCAGAAGTCCCTTCCTTTGCCTAGAGGACTGTGGATATCTCTGCAAGCAGGGAGGGATCACAGGCTCCTGAGGCACTGTGGCCTGTGGAGAGCACCCTAACCCGGCTGCAATTGAAGAGCTGTGGATCTTCCAAGGGGCAGGTGGGCGCACAGTGTCCCTGAGGCCCAGCTTGTCTGGAACTGCGGAGTTCTGAGCAGGCAGAGGAGGGACACTGGTTCTGCAGGCCCAATGGCTTGGGGTAGTGCGTTGTCAGAGGCTCAGTAGCTCCAAGCATAGAAGTGGATTTTCAACAGATCCTGAGGAAGCTTTCAAATAACACTTGAAACACAGAAATATACAAAATGACAAAACGAAAGACCAAATTACAACCTCAAACCTCCAGCCCATCTCAGGAAACCCTAGGAGCAATGTATATAGAAGAAAATATATCCCATCCACCTCATATATCGGACATAATAGCTACTGAAGTTGACAAACAACTCCAGGAAGCTTTAAAGAAATTCAAACTCGAAATAATCTCCCAGATAAAAGAAGAAATGATAAAAGAAATGAAAGAGATTCTAAATATATCTAAAGAAAACACAGATAAAAAATTGGAGGAACTAAACAAAAAGATAGAATCCCTAGACGAGCAATATAAGAAACAAACAGAATACATAATGCAGATGCACAGAGATATACAGGAAATAAAAAACTCCACTGAAAGTTGTAAAAACCGCCTTAATGAAAGTGAAGATAGAATTTCAGACCTTGAAGACATGATTGCAGCTAGTGAACAGGAAAGGAAAGATCTTTTGAAAATAACAAGGAATCAGGAAACAACAATTCAACAACTGCAAGACGATGCAAAGAAGAATAACATAAGAATGATAGGGATTAATGAAAGAGAGGGAGACAACATAAAGGATGTCAAGCGAATATTTAGAGAAGTAATAGCTGAAAATTTCCCAAGCATGAGATCAGAAACTGACATCAAGATCAGTGAAGCATATAGAACTCCAAACACTCATAACCAAAATAAAACTACACCCAGACATATAATAATCACCATCCCAGAAATCCAACACAAGAATAGATTACTAAAAGCTGTCAGAGAGAAAAGACAGATCACTTATAAAGGAAAACCTATCAGAATCACAGCAGACTTCTCAGCACAAACGATAAAGTCAAGAAGAGCATGGAGTGAAATATTCCAGATCCTAAAGCAAAATGATTTCCAACCAAGACTGATATATCCTGCAAAACTATCATTCAAAATAGATGGTGCAATACGATACTTCCATGACAAAGAACAGCTGAAGAACTTCATGAACACCAAACCGACCCTGCAAAAAATATTGAAAGACAGTTTAGATACACAAAGGAAAAAACCACTAAGCAAAGCAAATAATTAAACAGAACAGAAAGATAAAGATGCAACAGCAGAGAGATAACATTCCTACAATTAACCAGCATTTAACAGTAATAACCATTAATGTAAATGGTCTCAATGCACCAATCAAAAGAAACAGACTAGCAGAATGGATCAAGAAACAAAATCCAACCATATGCTGTTTACAGGAAACCCATCTAACCCAGAAGGATACTCACAGACTGAAAGTCAAAGGATGGAAAACAATTCTTCATGCAGCAGGAATCCAGAAAAAGGCAGGAGTAGCCATTCTGTTTGCAGACAACGTGAACTTTAAACCAACAATGACCATAAAGGACAAAGAAGGTCACTACATACTTGTAAGGGGAAAACTCCAAGAGGAAGAGATAACTATCTTAAATATATACGCACCAAACTCCAGAGCACCAAGTTATATAAAACAATTATTAACAGAAATGAAAACTCAAATTATCAGTAACACAATTGTAACAGGAGACCTTAATACGCCATTGACACCAAGGGACAGATCAACCAGACAGAAAATGAGCAAAGAAATAACAGAACTGAATCATACCTGTGAACAAATGGGTTTGATAGACATATACAGGATGTTCCACCCAACAACATCAGAATACACATTCTTCTCAGCAGTACATGGATCATTTTCTAAAATAGACTATATATTAGCTCACAGAACATATTTAAACAAGTGCAAAAGAGCTGAAATCATCCCTTGCATGTTATCGGATCATAGCGCTCTGAAATTAGAAATTAATGATAAAAGATACTGCAAAAATCCCACAAACACATGGAAACTGAATAACACACTCTTGAGTAATCAGTGGGTCACAGAGGAAATTAAAGAAGAAATCAAACAATACCTAAAAGAAAATGAAAATACAGATACAACTTACCAGAACCTGTGGGATGCAATGAAAGCCGTCCTGAGAGGAAAATTTATTGCACTGAGTTCCCACATCAGGAAAACAGAACGAATACAAATAAATAACTTGATGCTACACCTCAAACAGCTAGAAAAAGAAGAGCAAGTCAAGCCCAAAGCCAAAAGAAGAGAGGAAATTATAAAAATCAGAGCAGAAATCAATGCAATAGAGACTAAGAAAACAATCCAAAGAATCAACAAATCAAAGAGTTGGTTCTTTGAAAGAATAAATAAAATCGATAAGCCCCTAGCCAACCTTATTAAAAAAAGGGAAGAAAAAGCTCAAATTCATGTAATAAGAAATGAAAAAGGAGAAATCACTACAGACCCAATAGAAATACAGAAGATCATCAACACCTACTTCGAAAACCTCTACTCTCAAAAGTTTGATAACACAGAAGAAATAGACAGATTCTTAGAAGCATATGAAGTGCCAAAGCTAGATCAAGAGGATGTAAAACTGTTGAATAACCCAATCTCTGTTACTGAAATTGAAAATGTAATTAAGTCCTTACCCACCAAGAAGAGCCCAGGCCCAGATGGATTCACTGCAGAATTCTACAAGAAATACAAAGAAGACCTAATGCCGACACTCCTCAAACTGTTCAATGAAATTGAAAGGGAAGCAATCCTTCCTAAGTCGTTCCTGGAAGCAAATATTACTCTAGTACCAAAACCTGAGAAAGACCCAACTAAAAAAGAGAACTATAGACCGATCTCCCTAATGAACACAGATGCAAAAATCCTCAATAAAATATTGGCAAATAGGATCCAGCAAATCATCAAGAAGATTATACACCATGACCAAGTGGGATTCATCCCAGGAATGCAAGGATGGTTCAACATACGCAAATCAATAAATGTAATCCACCATATCAATAAAGCCAAAAATAAGAATCACATGATCATTTCTATAGATGCAGAAAAAGCCTTCGATAAGGTCCAACATTTATTCATGATAAAAACTCTACAGAAAATTGGAATAGATGGTCTTTACCTCAATATAATAAAGGCCATTTATGACAAACCAACAGCCAGCATCATTCTAAATGGCCAAAAATTGAAAGCCTTTACTTTAAAATCAGGCACAAGACAAGGATGTCCTTTATCACCACTCCTATTTAATATGGTACTGGAAGTACTAGCCAGAGCAATTAGGCAAGAAAGAGAAATAAAAGGGGTAAAGATAGGAAAAGAAGAAGTTAAGTTATCATTGTTTGCAGATGACATGATACTCTACATAGAAGACCCCCTAAACTCCATTGAAATACTCTTAGATACAATAAATAAATTCAGTAATGTGGCTGGATACAAAATCAATACTCAGAAATCAATAGCATTCCTATACACGAACAACAAAATTACAGAGAGGGAAATAAGAGAAACTGGACTATTCACATTAGCAAGCAAAAAAATGAAATATTTAGGAATTACTCTTACGAAAGAAGTGAAAGACTTATACAGTGAAAACTATAATACACTGAAAAAGGAAATTGAAGATGATCTCAGAAAATGGAAAGACATCCCTTGCTCATGGATAGGAAGAACAAACATTGTGAAGATGGCCATTCTCCCAAAACTCTTATACAGATTCAATGCAATCCCAATAGAAATACCATCAACATACCTTATAGATCTAGAGAAATCACTCCTAAATTTCATCTGGAACCAGAAGAGACCTAGAATCGCAAAGGCAATTCTAAGCAGCAAAGGCAAAGCAGGAGGCATCACAATCCCTGACTTGAAATTATACTACAAAGCAACAGTAGTAAAATCAACATGGTATTGGAATCAAAACAGAGGCGAAGATCAATGGAATAGATTAGAAGATACAACCACAACTACAAACACACTCAACCACCTTATCTTTGATAAAGGAGCCAAGCAGGTTCACTGGAAGAACGACAGTCTCTTTAATAAATGGTGCTGGAAAAACTGGCTCTCCATTTGCCGAAAACTAAAGCTAGACCCATGTCTATCACCATGTACTAAATTAAAATCTAAATGGGTCAAAGATCTGAATATTAAAACAGAAACACTAAATCTATTGGAAGACAAAGTGGGTAGAAACCTTGGAGACATAGGAGTAGGTAGAGAATTCATGAACAGGACTCAAACCGCACGGGAAACACTTCCCAGAATCAATAACTGGGACCACATCTTATTAAAAAGTTTCTGCATGTCAAAAGAAATCTCCAGCATAGTGAAAAGAAAACCCACAAACTGGGAAAAGATTTTAGTGAACTCTCTCTCAGACAAGGGACTCTTGTCTAAAACATATAAAGAATTAAAAAAACTCAGACCTCCAAAATTCAAAGATCCAATCCAAAAATGGGCATCTGAGATGAATACGCAATTCTCAGATGAAGAAATGCAAATGGCAAATAAATATATGAAAACATGCTCATCATCATTGGTCATCAGAGAAATGCAAATTAAAACCACACTGAGATTCCATCTCACTCCTGAAAGAATGGCCAGGATCAAGAAAACCAACAACAACAAATGCTGGAGAGGATGTGGGGAAAAAGGAACTCTCCTGCACTGTTGGTGGGAGTGTAGACTGGTACAGTCTTTGTGGAGGTCTGTCTGGAGGTTTCTCAAAAAGTTGGGATTGGAAATCCCATTTATTCCAGCTATTCCACTTCTAGGCATATTCCCAGAAGAACTGAAAGCATCATACCACAGTGATTTATGTGCACCTATGTTTATAGCAGCACAATTTGTAATCGCCAGATCTTGGAAACAACCCAAGTGTCCATCAACTGAGGAATGGATAAAAAAGTTGTGGTATTTCTATACAATGGAATATTATTCAGCTATAAAGAAGGATCACATTGAGATATTTATCAATAAATGGGCGCAGCTTGAGACCATACTCATAAGTGAAATAAATCAATCTCGCATGTATGAATACCGAATAGTTTCCCTAATGTAAGTAATGATTCAAATATATGAAAATATGTGGCAATCATGATTCCCCATTATGTGGCCTTGAAGCCTTATAAAATTTTCACTTATTAATTAGAAAGGCTTTATTCCGGGCTTCTTGATATGGAAATATTTGAAGCTATAGTATATGAAGTTTTATCCAAATATCTCAAGGAAAAAGACAGACACTATGGTAACTATTATTCTTTAAAAAAATTATTTAGTTATTTCTTATGTTTATTTTAATTAAGGGAAAAATTTAAAAAATTAGGATATATAATAGTAACTCTTTTCGATTTCCTATTAACTTGTTTTGAAGTCCTGTAATGCTCCCACGATCTTGTTTTGACTGATTAGACTCTGTTCCATTCTGTGGGATAGTATCAGGTCCGAGGGTATAGGCAACTACTTTGAAGGCAGTAAGATTCACTAAGATGCCCATTCTGGTTTGACTATTGTCTCCTTTGGAAGTCCTGTAATGTTTACAATGTGTAAGTTTTATTGGTCTTGTTCTCTACTGTTTTGTCCAACTTTATAATATCTAATGAGATAGACAAATCTTTTTAAGGAAACAAGAGACAACGTTGATAACTATTGTTAATAACCGTATACTCTGTTCTACATCATGTGCTAAGTCTATCCTTGGTTTTCACTGACAGCTTTGTTCTGCCATATTTGACTTTATTCTCCCCCCCCAAAAAAGTAATAAGAACTAAGGAGTAATAAAATCTAAAATGTGTAAATTTTGTTGTAAAAAGAGAGGAAGGGGAAAAAAGAGCTCTAACGGATATAACAGCAAGTGTGTATAGGGATGTTGAATAGCTGACTATATTAATGTTTTTGGATCATTGAACACAGCTGTTTGTAGTCTCTCTGTTTGAATGTCTACTTTGTATTCTTTGATACTGTGATTTGAGCAACTATTTCCAAGATGATAATATGTAATCTATTAACAGGTGATTTCTTACTGTTATGCTTTTTTTTGTAGTTCTGTATTATATGTAACCTTACACTGCTTTGTTTTGTTTTGTGTTTTTCTCTTTTTCCTCTTAAATAAAAAAAAAAAATCCTATCAGATGGTTCCCTTCTACGCCGAAAACTCTATCAGATCTTATATGTAGAAAGTTCTGAAGAGTTCACGAAAAACCTCTTAGAATTGATAAACCTCAGCAAAACTACAGGACACAAAATCAACTTTTAAAAAATCAGAAGCAGTTCTATACATTAATATGAAGCTGTCTGAAAAAAATTAAGAAAACAAAACTTTTACAGTAGCAGGAAAATATGTAGAAGTTGTCTTAGTTACTTTTCTTACTTTGCTGAAGCAAAAAAAAAAAAAAAAAAAACTCCCAGTGCCCAAAGTTAAAAGTAGGAAATGTTTATTTAGCTCACTTCAGACCACAACTGGCTGGCTCCAAGGCAGAGTGGCACATGGCAGAGGGGCAACTGTTCATGGAGGTGGAGGACAGCAAAATCAGTGACCAAAAGAGAAAAGACTAATCTTTTTTTGTCCCTTACACTCAAGCAGGCTACCTGCCCCGGGATGAGTGCTTCACTCATGCCCTCAACCCCAGCCAGCCCTGGACCATGAATCAATCACAAACTGTAGTTTCAGCTGCCTCTGAAAAGCCTGCCCCCCAGAATGCATGAGGCTTTTAGGGGAACATCTAGACATAAGCCATAACAGAAGTAAACTTAAAGACATGAACAACCCATATAGTGAAAATCATAAAATATTTATGAAAGAAATTTAAGATGATATAAAAAGATATCCCATGGGTTGGAAGAGTCACATTCATTTATAGACTCCTAATACCCAAAGCAGTCTATTTTTTGTTGGTACCAGCAACTGGTATCAGGAATCCAGGTTTGGTACCAGGAATCAGACTCAGGACCTTGTGATTTCCTGGCAGGTGCTTATGCCGCTGAGCTATATCCCCAGCCCACAAAGCAATCTAGAAATGTAATGCAACCCTATAAAAGTTCCAACATCATTTTTCATAGAAATAGAAAAAATCCTAAAAAGTGTATGGAATCACAGAAGACACCAAATAACCAAAGCACAATCTTGGCCAAGCAGAACAAAGCTGAGTACATTACCATACTGGTTTTCAAAATACATTAAAATGATACACTAATCAAAACAGCATGGTTTTGGCATAAATACAAATATATTAACCAATGGAATATGATAGAGGTCCCAAAAATAAACACACAGATAATTACTGGGTTGGATCATCCCAACTTGAAATCAGTATGTTAGAGATATACTCCATAAATATATACTGTACCCCACAAACATATACCACTATTATTTATTCATTAAAAATGGAATCAAGCCAAACAAGAGAAAATTAAGTGATAATGTATTGAGGATAAGAAGCTAAGCAGGGCATTTCAGAAGGTGTCACTAAGATCTGTGACTCCTCAGGTGGACGGGATTCACATTTTCAGAGGATGAGGTACCACACAAAATGTTCATCATTACTCTGGAAATTTACACACATTCACTGGAAAGACTGAGAAGGTACAATATGCCTGCCAACAAAAGTAGAACCATAGCTGCTCTTTAGGTCAACTGGATGAAATATCAGCGGAGGCCTCTAACAAAAGGATGTCCAGCTATAATGCATAAATATAAATGTATTTATAGTTACTGGATAAAAATAATGTCATTTCCTTATGTATTGCCAGGCTTGTGGCTAATACCCCTATAGCAAAAGACAGACTGAGAAAAGCTTCTTAATAGAAGTCTTACATGATATGAGAGCCTTCAGAAATGAAGGCCTAAGGAGACAACGCAAATCAATTTTACGCTTAAGTTTGATTGGACAAGAGAGGCAGAGATCTAAGGGTGACAAGTTAGGGGAAACTTAGGAAGGTATGTTTGTGTCTTCATGGCTTCCCGCTGCATACAGGGAGGACCCAACTGGAATGAGGGTCTCATGACCCACTTTAGAGTAAGGTCAAAGAAATATTTCACATCTTGCCTCAAAGAAAGATGGCAGGAGGAAGACAGAGGGATTTCCCTGCTTATGCTGCTTTCTCAAATGCCAAGTTGCCTTGTAACATATATGAACCCTGTCATATACATTACAGGTAAATTAAAAAAGTAAATTTGATGTTACATATAATACAAATCAACACGGATACAATTTCTCGTTTGTTTCTTTATTGAGAGACAAGGTCTTGGTAGATAGTTTAGGGTGACCTTGAACTCACTGTGTAGCACAGGTTGGTCTCAAACTCATAGTAATCCTCCTACCTCAGTCTGGGATTACAGGCATGCACTACAATGCCCAGCTAAGCAATGAAAACAATTTTAAAAGCTTGAACAAGATGTAAATGGACATTTAACAAAGACATTTAGCAAAGAAAATTAATGCATTTTTGAGTTATGATATTTTCAACTTTACAGTGGATTTCAGGACATAATCCCATTGTAAGATGAGCATCTTCCTACCTACATAAAAAGACTTTTATGAGCCTCTTGATACAGCTTAAACTGCAGTAGACAAAAAGCTGAAAACAACTCAAATGTCCCTCAACAGGTGCACAGATAAACCAAACTGCTGCACAGTACAATGCAGTACTACTCAGCAGTTAAAAAGAGAACCACATGATACACGTAACTGCAGAGATCAAATGCTAATCCATTGTGTCAAGTGAAAAAATCCCCCACAAAACAATGCTACACACTATGATTCTATCTATGTGATGTCCTGGAGCAGGCAGACTACTCCATAACGATAGAAACAGGAAAATGGTTACCAACTTAAAATGAGAAAAAGCGATAATTTCTAGACTTATTCTGTATCTTATGTGGAGATAGTGGTTCTGTGTGATGGGATTCAAACAATCTACACCAAAATCTGGCATCTTGGGGTAGTAAACATCTTCATCTGGAGGAATTTGAGGAAGACCACACAGAAGAACATCATTCTGATCTTTCCAGCTTTTCTTGCCTCTGAAGCAAATCAGAAAACCTTGGAAAGATTTTTCATCTCCCATGGGGCAAAAAACCAAACCGGGCCCTTTCTAACACCATTCACAGAAATGATTTATGATTAGTCATAGATCTAAACATAAAAGCTGTAATTTTATGACTTCTAGTAGAAAACAGAAGACAATACATTTGTGACTTGAAGGTAGGCATGGATTTACAAAACTGATCACAAAAAACAATAAACATACGTCAATTTCATGAAAATTGAAAATTGCTCATCACTATCATTAAGATAATGAATAGGCAAGTCACATACTGGGAAAAATATTCACAAATCATATATCTGATCAAGGACAAGAACTCCTACAACATAATGTAGATAAACAACCAGTTTTTCAAGGGGGCAAAAGATTTGAGCAAATGCGTCATGAAAGAAGATATGCAAATAGCCAGCTACCATATGAAAAAGTTCTCACCAAGCTTTATCATCAAGGAAATACAAATTTAAATCCAGTGAGTCATTACTACATACACCTACCAAAATGGCTAAAATTAAAAAGACCAGCAGTCCCAGATTCTGCGAGGTGTGTGGGGCTGGCTCAGTGATGGAGTGTAAAATTAGCACTACCTTTGGGGAAAAGAGCTGGTGGTTTCTTACAAAATTATCCATACACCTATGCTTATATCCCAGCAATTCCAATCCAAGGCATTTATCAATGAAATATGAAAACATTAAGTCCATAGGACCCAGATAAGAACACTCACTGCAGCTTGATAAGCCCCAAACTGGAAAGAACCCAGAGATCCACCAAAAGAACAGGAAACTGGCTATATTCTTACAAGGAGAAGTCATGAACAAATCAAATTCAATGAAGTGAATCAAATTCAATCGTCAGATTCAATGTTGACCTTGAAGGGGAAATTTGATTTAGTTCTTGTCCAATTTGGTTTGTGACCAGAATCATGGACAGAATGCAGTTCATAAACTGAGGTATTACTGTACTCACTATATAATTCTATTTGCAAATCAAATCTATGGTGGGAAAAGTAAAAATGTGATCACTGTGGAGTAAGTAGAGCTAAAAGTGATGCCCCTGCTTTATTCTGTCCCATCTAGAATAATGGTAACATTCTATATTTTGGTGGAGGTTTGAGTTACACAGCTGTATGTGTTCATTAAAATCCAGCAAATGGCTAGGGGTGCAGCTCAGGGGTGCAGCTCAGTGGTAGAGCGTGTGTTTAGCATGATTAAGGCCCTCTAGCATAGAAACAATTCTCAGTGGCTGTGCACTTAAAATTTAAATATTTTACTGTACATAAAGTTTGCATCAAAACAAGGGAAAGCAGCTGAGTATGGTGGTGTACACCTGTAATCCCAGCACTCGGAAGACTGAGGCAGGAGGACTGCTGCGAGTTCAAGGCCAGCCTGAGCTGTGTAGCAAGTACACAGATCTTATCTCAAAAATGAAAACAAAAAGAAAAGAAAAAACCATACACAAATATCTGTCTCTGATAAACTACATATATCCTAGGAAGAAATAAAATATTTGAAGTGCCTGAAATCTTAGGTGGATCAATGGATAGGGAAGCAGATGAATGGGTATGATACAGCAAGTATAATAAAATGATAGGCATAAAATTAAGTGATGCACATACAAGGGGTTACTGAGAAATTCTTTCAATTTCATGACTATTTGGGAAATTTTCCCATAAAATGCTTGAGGAAAATTCAGTGCACATACACTCTTAAGTTTTGTGCATTTTATTGTAATTAAATTTTACAACCCCCCCCCAAAGTAAATAATGAACCCTGGCTAATGGCAGGCACGCTGAGTAATTTAGGTGGCGGCTGCAGTTTCTTCAAAACAAGTCAAAAGGAAAAGGGGTTGACGGCGAGGCAGAAGGATAGATGGTTATGTTCGTGATCACACAAGAGCAACAGGTTATCCAGGTATGGTGGTGCAAACCTGTAATCCCAGCACTCAGGTGGCTGAGGCAGGGAATCACAAGGTTCAGACCAGCATGGGCTTACACAGCGATTATAATAATAAATGGCTGAACCTAGACAGTGAATATATGCGTTTTATCTGTAAAATTCTTTTTACTTTTGTTATATGTTTGAAAATTCAAAATGTCAGGTAAAAATTTTGTGATGGCAAAATTTTTCCTTACTAAATAAAGAAAAACTGATACTGAGCACAACTGACAGCACCCTGAGGGGATGATGTGTATTCGGTGATGAGGCAGCCCGTCCTCTTGTATGTCACCTCCCACGTGAGTTAAATTCCATCCTTAGGGAATCATTTCTTTAACTTAAACTTTACTCACATTGATGTTCAGACAGTTGGATAACTGCTGATGTCTCTCCTGGCTTCTTTCCCTGGGCACCACGGCACTCACTAAATCGATTCTCCCCTCGAGAGACCATATTCCCTTCAGCACAGTTACTATGAATAATAAACCTGGCTTCCAAGCCCAGCACGGGCTTCCCTTGAGGCTCTGCTCACACACACACACACACACACACACACACACACACACACACACGCACGCACACACCACTGATTCCCTTCAAAAGCCACTTCCCTTCTGCCTCATTTCTGCAATCAGCCCTACCATTCTTCCCAGTGAAGGGACCATATTTATTCTTTCAGTCCTTGAATAATCACACACTGGTTGTTACTGTGAAACTCCTGCTTCTGAGAAAGGGACCACGTCCTGGCTCCTCCAGGCTGACAGTTCATTATGACTGACTTGCTCTTGTCCTTTTCCTCCCCACACTGAAGGACAGAGGACCAGGGTCTGGTCAATTTTGATTCCTTCTAGGCTTGCTCCCCTCCCCAGCAGCAACCCTGACCTGTGCAGGACTCCAGGGCCTAGGCAATGCTGAGGTCTAGAGGAAAGAGGACACCAGGACTCATCTATTAACCGTCACCCAGTTTACCCTAGGATAGCCATCATCACTGCAGGTGTGACCTCTTCGGTACTTCTGTGCCATGGGGCACTCAGATCTTTTCTGAGACTGCCTCTGCTCCCTCCTGCTATATCTAACTCTTTGCTTTCCTGGGATAGTCCTGGTTAACACTCACTGTCACACTGATTACCAACAATGTCCCTTTCTCTGTCAAATGTGTCCTGGTTTGGCCAATAGATTCCACAACCAATAAGCCACACACCACCATTTTTAACCTGACCACTGATTGCTGCTTGCAACCAGCTGGGAGCCCACAAAACCTGTTTTCAGGCTCTGTTTAACCTGGGTGTTTTAGAAACACTGTTAGTCTCTGCTCTTCAAGAGGATCACTTGTCCTTGGGAAGTCTTTTCCTAGAAGTTTGGGCTTTTTTGCCAGAGAAGCCAGAAGGGGTTGCTAGCTCTGTCTAGTTTCTCGCTCGGCCATATCCCTTGCCTTCAGCCAGGTAAGGAAAAGAACATAGAGGAAGAAGTTCTGACTTTCAACCTGGAAATATTATCCCAGTTCTAGTACCCAATTGTTTGCATTGTGAATTTCGTCTCTTCTAAGATCTAAAAGTTCTTCAAGAGCAAGGATTTTCTTGTTTCCTTTTTAAAATTTTGTCTTAGTCACTTTCATTGCTGATGCACAACCCTGAGATACCCACAATTTAAAAGAGGAAAGGTTTCTGTTAGCTCACAGTTCGTAGAAATTTCAGTCCAGAGTTGGCGGGCTCCAAGTCAAGGCAGGAGGAGAGCAGCTCACAGCACTGCAGGCAGGAAACAGGCCAGAGAGGGAGGAGCCAGAAGGCAGAGAAACCCTTCCGGGTCACGTTCCCCTCTGGTCCATGTTTTCTGACCAGGCCCCACCTTCTGAAGCCACCTTTAGCTGTAACCCTCACATCATTCAATCACTTTTCAAAAGTTCCTCCTTTGAGCACACGAGGCTACACAGGTACCCACAGGTGTAAACCAAAACAAACTTTACACTCCCCCTTCCTTTCCCATATAGGAATGAAGGTCTTAAGGATGGGGGTATCAAATGTTTGTGAAGGTGTAAGCACAATTAGCCATGCATATATTATTGGGAATGAGTTACAATTCTATGTTTGGATATAAACAGAAGAAAGGAAAACAGCTTAATGTCTAAGAGATTGAAAAGACCCAGCTGGGAAAATGTACAACTCGACCAGGTGGTGAACTAAGCTTCACTTGGTTCACATTTGCCCAGCTGCACATGGCCCCATTTTTGCTTTCACATGAATACTAGGATAGTGGAATACACATGAATGCAAAGATAGTGGAACATAGTTTTCCCTTGTCTCCTTGCTGCCTCTCTGCACCCCGCTTGTGTGCTGGAACCCCCTGGTGCAGAACTGAGCCAGGCCATTGGGCCCATACATGTTAGTCCAGGGTAACACAGAATGTGGGCAGGACTCTGATTGGCCCTCTCTGTCCAGAGAAATGAGTGAAACAAGAGCAAAGATTCCTCTGCACCCCTGAAGCCCTTCCTAGGGCTCCTCGTCATTCAAGTCCTGAATCAATGCTTCCCAACCTCTGAAGGCTTAAGAGTGCTCCAGTTGGTCCTCGTCTGCACATCCATTTACAAAAAAGCACATCTATTTACAATGCAATGATGAAAAAATTTAAGTTTTGGAGTCAGAGAGCCTGCATTCTAATCCAGATTCACCACTACTCTATACACGGCAGGACTAGGATCTCACTGGTTCAAGCTAAGAATCAGAAAACATCGTAAATATCATGCACAGAGTTCCTGGCTGATGTTTTTTGCTTTACAATGGTGCAGATGCAGTATACATACAGTTGGAATTTTACTTTGAATCTTTTTTATTTTATTTGCTATATTGGCACTTTAGTACTGAGCTGAGCTCAGGAGATATTCCTACCTCAGTTTCTGTAGTAGCTAGGATAATAATAAGCATGTGATGTGTCAGGACACCTGGCTAATAAATGCATTTTGACTTATCTTCAGCTGACAGCTGGGCTGTGGGAAGGTGATCCTATCCTAAGCCTGAGTTGTTCTAGGCAGAAAGAACAGAGCTGTGTCCAAGGAGACACAATATCCTCTGCCTTCCTCTTTCAGCCTTCAAATCAACAGTAACAGTAAAGATGAAGCCACTGTGACAATTCAGACCCTCTTACCATCTTCAGGACTATTTGAGATTAGCGAGTAGCCACCACTGTGGGCAGTTCTTGGGTCAAGGCCCCTGGGCACTGAGGCCAGTCATGTGTCACCCACTTGTCCCATGCCTGAGACCAGGAGGGTCTGAGTGTGTGTCCTTATCGACAGCACAAAAGAGGTCTGTGCTGGTGGCAACAGTGGATTATGGGCATAGTCTGACTCCCTTCTCCTTGTGCCTCAGTCTCCCCTTAGTCCCTTCCCATGGGCTGTGGATGACCCTCTGCCCACTGTTACCCCTCCTTGCCTCTCAAGTCACTCAGGAACCAAAAGGGGAGAAATCAAGACACAGTCATGGCCTCAGCTGTGACACTGTAAAGGAAATTTTAAAATTTATAACCTGACAGTATATTAAGAGCAGCAAAGGTGGGCCCAGCCTGTTCCAATTCAGCTAGCCTTGAGATTCCAATGCCAGCTGCAAATTGTAAGATAACTGAAACTCAGCTGGAAAGTGCATCTTGTTGTGCTAACTTATTTCAAGGTTTCATGAACTCATCACCCAGAGACGGACCAGCTCAGTCTAAGACAATGATTCTTTCCACTCACTCAAGTCCCTGACCTTAAGAAATTCCCTTCAGCCCAGAACACATCTGCCTGTCGACATATAACCCAGCCTATGGAACCAATTATAAAATAATCTGCTACATCAGCCTTTTGTACTTCCTGCTTAAAACATATATATGTGTCTGTTTAACCCCAGCAGGGCTAGTGATTTGGAACTCAGTTTCCCCCAGTATGCTAGCATAATAAAGAGTTGTCTTCCAACTCCTCAAAAGTGCCTGTATGTCTTCTGTCTGATTCAGTCCTGGTTTTCCACAACATTACCTCTAGAACTTCTCCCTGGCTGTATTTATGGGGACACTGACAGGAGTCCTTGCAAGCTCTGTGCAAAGGGGACACTTGGTTGCTCTTATCTAGAACTATGGGGCCTCTAGTAACACTGAGCATGGGGACAATGGCTCCAAAGACAGGGACCAAGACTGCCCTTAATAGACAGATGCTGTTATTATCCCCTGGCCTGCTCCCAAGACCTCTGTGAGCTCTTCCCTTGGGTTTTGGAGGGTGATTTCTGTCCCCACCAGGGTGTCTCTGTAGTTGTGTTTGAGAAAAGTGGTGCTCAGAACAGCCACTTCCTTTTGAAGCTCTGAATATATTTTCAAGATAAAGGCATATCACAACAGCAAGACAGATTTTAAATCTGGCATAGTTTAAAGGTCTAATAAACGACCTTTTTAAAGGTGTTTAATCGGTGGAAGGTTTTAAAGGTTTAATCAATGGAAGCTGCTGACACACAAGCCTGGTACAAGGAATTCAAGTGTAAGCTCATCTGGAGGACAGGCCAGTTGCTGCATGTGCTACCTTGGGTGAATAAAAAGCCAGTACCCACTGCCCCTCTGCTGTCCCATCCCTGAGATGGCCTGACCAGAGATGGAGTAGCACCTATTCCAGAAGTAGAAAGAGCTAAGCAAGTCTCTTCGAGGACCAGGTTCTCATGAATCTCCGCTGAGAGACTTCACCTTCTCTGTGCCTCATTACCTTGCTGCAAGCTGAGGAATGTTGAGAGAGGCTGTAAGGAGAGCAGGGATAAAAATAGAACCCAAGGACGCAGGAAGCAGGGCTGTACGGCTAAGCGCACCCCGCAGTGGGTCCTGCTTCCCTCCGGCCTCCCTTCCCGCCGGCCTGGCACTCTGTGCTGCTTGCTTTCTGCTCGAATTGGAAGCAAAATGTTTTAGCAGGCAGTTGGCAGAGAGCACTATTCATCCCAAACCGCTAACGTTTAGTTTTTCCTGTGTTTGGTATTTATTAAAATCTAGGAATTCCATGCCTCATCCACATTTCCACACAGCTTCCCTTCATGCATAAACATCAGAAAGGGTGCAGCTTGTGCTATCATCTTGTCAGACACAGATGCCCAGTGTTCTGTTTTCTCCTGCAGGAGGGGGTTGACAGGTTTCTGAATCACAAGGAGCCCTGCATAACTTCAATCAGATGGGGTGGGGAGGACAAGTCAGAAATCATTTTGCAAGATTATTGATAATTATGTCTGACATAATCCCTTTAGGTCTCTGAGAAATGCATTTCTGATTCTTTGTCATTGCTCTTGCTCTCCGCCCTTGCTAGTACCAGAAATCTGTCCGGTTGTTATGACGTCTTTATCTTGAAAATATATTCAGACTTTCAAAAGGAAGTGGGCCAGACCTCTGTCCTGAGCACCAGAGTTCTCTTTCAGTTTATCTTCACGCCATCTCCTGCACACCCTTGGGATGAGTCAGTGAGAGGAAATCTTCACAACTGGATATTGTTTAGCTTTCTAACCTTCTGCTGTGTGAGCTGCTGCTCGGGAAGCCCTGGTGACTGTGTGAACCCACCTGGGGGTGAGCCACTAGGCCACATCCTGGGCCGGCAGGAGGCTGCGGGGAGGTAGTGGGCTTCTCTTTTGGCTGCCCTCCCAGACCTTTACTTTTTCTGCACCCAAGGTCCTGGGTCTCAGGCCTTTCCTGGAGTATAACATGTCCTTACCACTCTAGAGGACAGGCAGAAAGGCAGGCGGTAGGGAGTCATCATTCCAAGCATTCAGCTGTGCCTGCACTTTTCACAAAGGCCACCTTTTCTCCAGAAAGTCAACTCCATTGTGCCCTTTGCTGCTGGAGGGGGAAGGAGGCCAGTCAGCAGTTCCTCCACTTCCCTGCCGGTGCAGGCCAGGCAGGAAGCCCTGGATTCTTCCCGCTGCTGGCTGCTGTCCTCTGTGGGGAGGCAGAGCAGCCCCAGAGGGTGGGGTCCCTGCATGGGGCCTGGGAGCCCCCCCACCCCCCGGGGAGCCTTCAGGTTCCACTTTTCCTGTGAGAGTCAGCAATTGGGAGCTCCCTGTGCTGTGGCGCTGTGGTGTGTGTTTGTGAGCATCCTGGGATTTGCTTTCCAGCTTTAAAATTTTAATTATGAAGGTCTTGGCTTTTGTTTTTTATTTTCTCCTTTAAAAAAAAAGAGAAAAAAGCAAGTCCTTTGATCATGTACACTCTATGCCAGATTTCCTGTTGGCTCAGAGAAGCGCTGCCTGCTTTCTCCCACTCTGTTCTCCAGGACCCTCACAGTCTCTCTTCTCAATCCTCCCTCTGGCTTCCCTGCTGCCTGCCTAACCACCTTACCGGGTGACTTCTGCACCTTTTTTCTGGTTTTGCCCCACTTCAACCTGAATCTAACCTGACTCCACTTGCATGAGCTTCAGGCTGGGCCTAGAGAAAACCTGGACCACAGCTGCAGCGGGCAGCTGGGTAGAGCCCAGCTTCCCACAGAGCCTTGTCTTGGGGACAGGAACATCTCAGGTCACTTCTGTTTGCTGAGATCCCCAGAACACTGTTTTTAAAAATTGAAAAATGCTCTAAGGCCACATTGGTTGTAGGGTATTTAAATATTTACAGGAAACAAATTACTCCATAACACACACCAAACAACGTGACCAGACTGTTAACCAGAGAAGCTGCCTGAAGTGTAACTCTGGGCCCTGGTGAACCCCTCAGCGGCCCACCTCCCCTCCCACCTTCTGCCCACGGAGGATCACCCTCTGATCTTGCTCTCAACCAGCTCCTGGCAAACTTGAGCACCAAGGTAGGGTACCACCCAGCCCCCCTCAGGACTTCCCCATCTTGCTCTGAGATTCCTCAAGACCCTCCCATCACCACAGGGCGCTCAGAGTGGAACCGTGAGTCCCTCCTCAGGGTGGTGTGTATTAATGTTCTTATTTTTTTTAATGTTCTTTTGAAGCCATGGCTGATTTTTCAACGTTGTGCATGTGGGTGTTTTAAAATGAATTGTTCTTAGCTCTCTGTTTTGAATGCATATGTATTTTAGAATTAGCATCACTAGGAAAAGACTCAGAACACTGATAATTGTTGGAGCAGGGCAATAAGTGCTAAAGGAACCTCTGTGCTAGGCTCTCGACTTTTGTATCTTTTGAATATTCCATGATAAATATAAAATATGAATAATTAAGCTATCCTTGAATCTGTATTTACTGTATTTTTAATTAATAGCATTAAAATGTTCTGAGTTTTCCTCTATAAGTCAAACAAACAACATTCTGCCCCTTCCTATTACCTGATTTTGTTTTTAATTTGTTTCTCATTACATGTGCACATATTTGAGGATAGTTTGTTTAGGAGAAACTTAGATAAGACCCAATTTATCATTATTGTTTTTTGTATCAAAAATACTGTTTCGGGGGCTGGGAATTTAGCTCAGCGGCATAAGCACCTGCCTTGCAAGCAGGCGGTTGTGAGTTCGATCCCCAGTACTGATAAAAAAAAAAAGAAAGGAAAGTACTGTTTCAAATCAGTTGACAACACTGAAAAACACTTATTAAGACTTATCAAATGCCTCTTTTGAAGCCATAGCAAGTGAGAGGAGAAAAACACAGGCTTCTCCATAAATCTGGGCTTGTGTTCATTAACTATGAGGTGTCAAGGAAAGCTCAGAGGAGTGACATGTTGTCTGGGGAAGAGGCCACAGCACAGGCTTCTCCTGGAAGCTAGCTTGGAGCTGAGCCTGGAAGAATAAACAGAATCCACCAGAATGGGCAAGGCACACACGAAGGCATGGTGGAGTGTAGGCTGGGCTGGTTTCAAGTCTGCAGAGTGCATCTCAGCCTCTGTAGTTGTGTGCATTTGTGTGGACCTGTTGGGGACAGTGGAGGCCCAACCCAAGATAAGGCCACACAGGAAACTCTGGCAGGGTCAGAGTTAAGATTAAAGGGTCCCCATGCTCACCTCACTCCAGCATTGAAACTTTTCCCCCATGAACCAGCTTTAGGGCTGGCAGGTGGGATGGGTGCCTCCTGACAGAAGGTGGATGTGCTTGGCTCTCCACCACTGAGGTCACCACACGGTGCCGCCTATGAGGCAGAGAAAGCCAATGCTGCACACTGCGTCTGCCGGCCGTGACCTTGGACTTCGCAGCCTCCAGAAATGAGAGTCAACGCGTGTCAATTTTTATGACTCACCCATCTCAGGTGTTTTTGTAATAGGAGAAAACCAGATGAAGATGATGTCCTACAAAGTTGAAGCTTTCCCTTTTGGACCAGAAAACCTGGAGTGAAGCCCAGGAGTCTCCATTTCACATGTACTTTGGTGGTTTTAGGCCCATAGTGTGGAGATCTCTCTATCACACTGATCAGAGGCTGCCCACAGTTCCCCTCTCGGCTCTGCCTTGCACTAGCTGTGTGGCTTTAGCAGGCTACATAGTGTGTCTAGGTCTCAGTGTCCTTATATCAAACTCAATGGCATTTGGAGAAAGTGACAGGAGACATTTACTTACAACTTGGGAGGCCTGATACTGGTGTGAAAGACCAAAATCAATAAAAACTGAAACTAAACTTCAGCACATAATCAAAACAGGCTCATAAGACATACAGGGGATGCCAGGTATGGCTGTGCAGGTCATGCACTGCTTACAATGTCACAGCTAAGAAAGTGCCATTCACATTTTAGACATCATAGATTTCTGTATTTATTACAATAATTTTTTGGACAAATGACAGTCAAATGTCTTATTCTAGTAAGAGGAATAAACTTTAAAAGTCTTCAACAAATGGGAATAAAGTACATTGAATAGCCAGGCGTGCTGGCTCATGCTCATAATCTCAGCACTTGGGAGGCTGAGGCAGGAGGAGCACTGAGTCTGAGGCCAGCCTGGGCTATCTAATGAGTCCAAGGGCAGCCTGAACTACATAGTGAGACTTTGTCTTAACAAAACAAAATAAAACAACAAAGTGTGCTGAGGAAGGGAGGTGGATGGCTATAGTAACAGTGCAGTGAGTCACACACACTTCCTGGCAGCCACACCTTGGTGTAGTCCTCTGCCATATTGACTCTCACCTTGCCTTCGGCCCCTGAGATAGCTGCAAATGTTGCACAAACCATGTTTGCAGAACTTCCAATTAGCAAAGCCAGGATCTCTGTGACTTTCCTGGACTTTCTCTCAAAAGCTGACTGCTGCTGACGCATCAGCTTTAGGTATCACATATCCATCAAAGTAGGAAGGCAAGGAGCAGGGCGGACAGTGCGAACCAGAGCTGCTTTTATTAGAGAGACAAAGTTGTTTCCACCAACACTCTAGTAGCCTTTCATTTCCATCTCATTGGTGTGTATCATGTGGCCCCTGTTAGCTGCAAGGAAGTCAGGAAAATGGAATATTTGACTTCTCCAGCCCCCATCGTAAAACACAGCAAGTGAAGAGGCATTTGGGAAAGGATTTGGAGTTGGCTAACCAGTAATCTGCTATACAATTTTTAATCATGGATCTCTTTCTCTTATTAACAGCACAAAGACATGTAATTTGAAGGTTCAACTGTTAACCGGCTGGGTGTGGTGTCACACACCTGTAATCCCAGAACTGGGTAGACTGAGGCAAAAAGACTGTCATGAGTTCAGGGCCAGCCTGGGCTATGTAATTAATTCAAGGCCAGCCTGAACTGCCTAGTAAGACCCTGTCTCAAAAACAAAACAAAACAAAACAAATAAACAAAACACCAACAACAATAAAAACCCTAGTAGCGGATTTTCAAGCCTTATTTTATAATTCACTGGGCAAAAATCTCCAAGGCACTGATTTTTTTCAACAAATAGTTATTGAAGATCTTTAAATTATGCAATAAGTTGTGCTCTGCAGTATCATCCTGAGATGTAGGAATACACCTGCTGCCTTAGAGAATGAGGGTACTGCCTGGTGTTGGCCCAGAGAACAGGAAGAAGACTGCCAAAACCTCCCACTTTGTTTTTTTTTTTTTTTTCTTTTTTGGCTTTTTGGGACAGGGTCTCACTATGTGGCTCACTTTGTAGCCTGGGCTGCTATCGAATTTGGAACAATCCTCCTGCCTCAGCCTCCTGAGTGCTGGGATTCTAGGAGTGCATCACCATGCCTGGCTCCTCCCAGTTCATTTTGACTTCAATTTTCATGTACTTTCTCATTTAACTTCTATTTCCACCCTCATCCTTCTGGAATTGGTTAACTCTCATTGCAACAACTGTTTACTCCAAACTAGGTGGCTTAGAACAAAATCGTGTTTTGCTGCTCACAAGCCCCTAGATCTGATGACCTGCTACTCTGGACCTCCCTAGGTGGGGTTGATATTCTGGGTTTGCAGTCAGCAGCAGGTCAGCTGATGACAGTTGGTTTAGGCTACCTTGCTCTTTACCTGGTAGCTGGAGCAGCTGCCCACTGGCACAGGGGTATCAGCTTCATTATTTGGCAAGCTTGCTTGGGCTTATACATGAGGTTGTGGCTGCAGTGTCCACAAGAACAGGAGAGTGGGTAAGCCTCCACAAGGGAGCACTTTTAAAGTCTCTGCTTGACTTCTGGGAGAACATGGCGGACAAATAACAGCAGCTACAGAGGTTCTCTGAGATTGCCAGCTTAGAATCCAGGTAAGGTGCGGTGTGGGGAATCCTAAGCAGGAAGAGATATACCCTGTTGACCCAAAAATGAACTAAGCTGAGAGAAACCAACTGGAAATGCAATCCCAGTGCTATAACTGGAACAGATAAAATCTCAGTGCAGAAGCTGGAACCTGCGCCTCTGGAAGCCATGATTTGAATTTCCTGCCACCCCTGCTGCGTCTGAATCGGCACAGCAGGGACAGAGACGGGAAAACTCTGAGAGTGGGAATCGGCGAACAGAGTTGAGAGCGGGCCTGGGGGGAAGCCCTGCATCGACCTTTAGTGAGTGAGAGGAACGGGGACTCTTCCATAGAGTAGGAGGCTCCAACAGAGGTCATTCTGGGACTGGGCAGACTAGCCGGAACAGGACAACGCAGTGACTTTAGTCGCATACTCCCCTCTCAAGTGGAATTGATGGAGAGCGCTTGGCCTGAGTGACGCCGTGGACTAAGACCCAGTAGGCTAGCCCAAACCAGGTCCCAGTGCCTGGCGGTGCACACTAGGAGTGAAGCCTTCAGTAGGTTGACCTGGAGGGGTGGGCCCAACAGAGGCTGCCCAGTCTGTGTCTCCCTAGTACACTGCAGTGGGCGGGAACACCTAGCCAGCGGATTCAAACAAACTGTAACTGACAAAGAAAAAAAAAACTGGGCCTCCTACATACGCTTGTACAGAAGGAACAAAAAGTATGGGAAGAGGGAGCAACAAGAAAGGGTCCTAAGTCCCCAATCCTGAGAATACTGATACAGGAAAGGTAAATGCAAAAGAGAATGAGGACAGAAAACATGATGAGTTCAAAAGTGAAGTATTTAATGAAATAAAGCAAGATATAAGTAGAATAGTTAGAGAAATGTTAAGCACCGCCCAAGAAAAAATAGATGGTGGAATGGAAGAACAGAAAAAAAGGGGAGATTGTTTGATGGAGAAAACAGAGAAAACATACAATACATGAAGCAGGTTCAAAGAGATTACCAGGAATCTAAAAACTCTATTGAAAGCTGGCATAACAGCTTGAAAGAAACTAAGGATAGATTATCTGAACTGGAGGACAGATTTGTAAGGTGGGAGCATGAAATGAAAAACTTCTTAAAAATAACCAAGAAATAAACAGCAATAATACAAAGGCTTGAAGATGATAAGAGGATCTATAACTTAAGAACATAAAAGAAGTAGGGACACAAACAAATGAACTATAAAAGCTATTCACAGAAATAATCCAGGAGAATTTCCCTAGTTTAGCAAAAGGTAAAGATACTCAGATGTATGAGGCATACAGGACCCCAGCCACCTACAACCCAAACAGAGCTACACCCAGGCATATAATAATCAAAATTCCAAAAATCCAATATAAGAACAGAATATTAAAAGCCATCAGAGACAAGAAACAGATCACTTACAAGGGAACACCCATCAGAATTACAGCAGACTTCTCGGCACAAACCACCAAATTATGAAGGGCGTGGGGAGAAATAATGCAAGCTTTGAAAGATAATAACCTCCAGCCAAGATTGATATATCCTGCACAACTGTCCCTAGAAATTGGTGGAAAAACAAGGTGCTTCCAGGATAAAGAGGAACTAGGGGAATTTGCAACCACCAGTTCAATTCTACAGAGAATACTGCAGGATATTCTAAAAAAGAAAAAATACCAAGATTCCAGAAACAGTGGCAGAGAGGCCACAATGAATGGAGCAGAAAGCAAAATGAAGAAGACAAACTGACAACTAATGACAGAAAAAGAGCTCAACAGAAATGAGGCAGAGAAGGTTAGATGGTAGGAACAGCTATCTTGGAGAAAACAAGACATCATAATAGCTAGTGCTGATTTGACATCATCTTGTTTTGAAGTCCCATCAAGCTTTTGTTCTTCTGTCTCCATTGGTCTTAACATGTTGTATCTTATTGGATTTTATTATATGTGATAATATAAACAAAAACTTTTATAGACAAGGAGCTAATACAAAAACCATTGTTCATTTTCTGTTAGTTGATTCTAAATACCCTGTAGTATTGTCACTCCCTTGAAATGTTTTACATTGTCTTGATATGTTTGATGCTACAGTATACGAAGTTATACTCAAAGATTTCAAGGAAAGAGACACTATGGTAGCTACTTTTATGTCAGCATTATCTTGTGGTGAAACACCATTTTGCTTAAATGGTTATGTTTTGACCTGTGCTGTTTTGTTGTTATGCCCTCTTCTATTTCAATCTCCTTTTTTTATTATTTACTTTTTTATTTTTATCTTTTTAATTAAGGGAAAAATAAATAAAAATAGCAGGAGATATTATAGTAACCACTTTTATTTCCTATTAACTTGATTTGAAACCCTGTATTGCTCTCACCATCTTGTTTTGACTGATTTTCCTCTATTCTATTTTGCTTGGTAATACCAAGTTCGAAAGTATAGGCAACAACTGTGAAGACAATAAGATTCATTATGACGCCCATTGACTATTATCTTCTTTTGAAGACCTGTAATGTCTCCAGTGTTTTGGTTTTGTTGGTTTTGTTCTTTACTGTTTTGTTCAATTTTACTATAACTGATGATATAGGCAATTCTTTTTAAGATTGCAAGAGGCATTATGGTTACCATTGTTGATCACCTTATATTTTGTTTTTACATTATGTATTATGTCCATCTTTTGATTTGACTGACTCTGTTCTGTTATGTCACATTTGGTTTTACTCTCTCCAAAAAAAAGTAATAAGAACTGCGGGAGTAATAAAACCCAAAATGTGTAATTGTCATTGTACAAAAGAGAGGAAAAGAAAGTGTTCTAAAGGACATAACTGCATGTATATTTAGGTGTATTAGATAGATGACCGTATTATTGACTTTTGTTGGATCATTGAACAGAACTGTTTGCATTCTCACTGTTTGAATGTCCACTTTATATGATTTAATTTTGTAACTTGAACAACTACTTCTAAGATGACAATATGTAATCTATTAACTAGTGATTTCCTCCTGCCTATTTTTTCTGAAATTCTGTATAACTTGTACCCTTTTTCTGCTTTTTTTTTTTTTTCTCCTTAAATAAAATTAAAAAAAAAAAGTCCCTGCTTGCTGCATGTTTCACTGGTCAAAGGAAGTCACAGGGCTCTGGATGGAGCTTAGTGGTAGAGCATCTGCCTACCACGTGCAAGACCCAAGTTAGATTCTTGGCATTGAAAAAAAGCAAGTCACAATCAAAGTCTGACCCAGATCCCACAGTAGAGTCCATCTCATGGTAAGGAACTGCAAAGTCACCCTGCAAGACGTCAGCAAGAGAACATGAAAGGGATCGTTTGCAGTAGACAGCATGTGGCATACAGTCGGCAGTGTTCAGTGTACAGTACACAATGGGTAATGAGCAAATCAGGCTGTGTGGTATTTCCATCAGCCCAAGAAGGTACCATTTCTTTGTTGTGAGAGCATTTGGAATTCTACCTCGTAGTTATTTTAAAGTATTTATTACTGAAAGGGCTGCTGGCCCAGACCGGACACTATAGCCAGAAAAAGCCTCAGCTGGAATTAGGGAGCTCCTGCCTCCCCCGCTCCTAGAGATTTACCTGTAACCCTATACCCCCACCCCTAAAAACCTGTCCCTGGCGCCAAACCTGTCCCTGGCGCCAATAAAATACCTGTGCATCCCTAATACCCCTTAGGGTCCACCCCAGACCGAGGCTACTTATGTGCCTCACTCCACGTATTCCAGTGAGAGATCGCCGGCCCCAGGGGGGAGATGCTGTGCCCCAGGGGCTCGGGGGGTCTCTCCCCGCATTCCCAAAATGAAGGTTACTTATATTTTATACTTCTTATCTTTTCAGCCACCGCCGGCCAGTCCTTCCCCTTCCTCCCCTTCTCAGACCTAACAATTACAGACAGGTGCAGCGGCACATACCTGTAACCCCAGCACTCAGGAGGCTGAGGCAGAAAGATCATCATGAGTTTAAGGCCAGTGTAGGCTACATAGTGAGTTCAAGGCCAGCCTGGACTATGTAGTGAGACCTTATCTCAAAAAAAATTATATCTATATCTAAATCTATACCTATGTCTAACTACACTCACCCCATTGGGCTACAGAACACCAGAACTTATTTCTTTTGACTAGAACTTTGTACCTGTTGATCAGTCTCCCTCAGGTTCCCCTGCTCCAGCCTCTGTACTATTCTATGCTATGCTTTTAAGAGATCAGATTTCTTAGGTCCCACAAACGAAAGAGATCACGCAGCATTTGTCTTTCTATCTCTCACTTATTTAACTTAACACAGTGTCCTGTAGATTCACCCGTATTTCTGTAATCACAGGATGGCTTGTTTTATGGCTATGTGGTATTTCACTGTGTGTATCCTCTCCCCTTTCTTCACCCACTCACCCAGAATACTTCTTTCCAGACCAAGAGAACAGCAGATGCAGAACCTACTTTGGAGCTCACAGAACCAGCAGACTGGCATGGCTGCAGCCTAGGGGCAGCAATGAATGTGATACAAAGGCAAGAGCCTCCAGCAAAGTTGTGGCTGCAGCAGGGAGCTTGACCCTTATCCCTGTTTAACAGGCATTCCTGATGCTTTCAGGCAGGGAAGTGACATAATACATTCTACTTTCCAAAATAGTTTCTCCTGACCTCATGCACAGCCCAAGAATGATTCCAGAATGACCTAATTTTCTCTAAATGTAAAACCAGCCTGGAATGACTTGAAGACTCTCCCTAGGTGATTCTCTCACTCCACCCCCCATTCATTCGGTCAAACTCATTTCCGGATTCCTTCTCAGCACACAGGCTCCTGCCCTGGGCAGGGCTCCTCTGGAGGCAGATCCTACAAAATAGTGAAGCCTGAGTCGTCCTCCTGTCCCGTTCAGTGCTTTGTTTCTCCTTCTAGCACCAAGAATCCACATGTTTGCTGGTCACGCTGACAGCTGGCCTGAGTCATGCTTACCTCAAGATTCAGTTTTTAAGCATCATGGCTTAGAAGGATATTCTCAGTTTTGCACAGGGCTCCTCCCAGGGAGGCCTCATCTGCTGGGGCAGGGCTGTCTCTAGTGTGTGCACAGTGCGCAGTCCCAGGTGACAGGCTAAGAAGCTGGGAAGAGCTGCAAGAAGAGGCCAGCAGATTTCCCAGGCCTGGGCCTCCTGTTTGGCCTGTCCCCAGGAGAAGAGTTCCAGTTGTTTTTCTCTCCGGGTCTTTCTCCTCTTCCTGTCCCCCTTTCCTGTTAGGCAGGCCCCCTCTCCCTCCTTCTCCTATCAACTTCCAGCCAAAGAAGACTTCGGTGGAAACAATCATTGTCACAAAAGGAAAACCCAGAGATAGGGACGTGAAAAGCAGGGCAGGCGCCTCTCTTCTGTGGGGACATCTGTCACCTCTGACCCCTCATCCTTGCCTCCCTCTGTCACCCGCCTTTCTCACACTGATGACTGGCTGGGGTCTGTTAGGTTTCTTTTATTTACTCTGTGGTTTCTAAAACAGATGCTTTCAAAGCCTTGGACTGAAGAACCCCTTAGGGAAGGAGGGGTGCAGGAGGGGAGGAAGGGAGAAAGAGGTTGGACTGAGAAGCAGACTAGGCAGTGAGCTAGGAACCTGAAAGGCTGGGGGCAGAGCTCTGGGTCTTCATGAAGCCTGGTTTACAGTTCCGTGTCTGCCCTGTTTTCACTGTGTGGGTTAGATTGGCTATTTTAAGCTCTCCAAAGTTTGTTCTTATCTATAAAATGGACATATTTGTCATATCTGCTTTTCTAAGCTGAGAAGTGTGGTTTTAACTGTAGTTAAGAGCCTACTCAAATAAGCACTTCATAAATGGTAGCTTTACTGTAGTTAATATTTATGCAGGCAAAGCTGTTGGCGGGTAAAGGAAAGGAAAACAGAAGCCAGGTATGGTGGCGCATGCCTGTAACCCCGCACTCTGGGAGGTTGAAGAAATTTCAAGCTCAGCCTGGGCAGTTTAGCGACTTAGCAAGACCTTGTCTCAAAATAAAAAAGGGCTGGGGGTTTAGCTCAATGTGAAGGCCCTGGGTTCATCCCCAGTACATGACAAACAAACAGAAAAAACCAGACTCTCTCCGAAAGACTGCGCTACTGAAGTGCACTTAGATGTGCTCTATCTGCTTAGATCATATTCAATAGTTTTCCAAGGGCTCCCCTCTTCCTCATCAGCTGAAGCCTTTATGAGTGTGTAAAATAGGAAGATGATGATATAGATTTATCCACAATGCTCAGAAAGCCAGCCCTGCGAGGTGATAATGTGATGCTGAATATGAACATACTCAGAATATTGCAACACAGTGTACAAAATGTACACGCAACCTGTTCTGGGTTTTTGTCACCATACAGCTGATAAGCAACGGGAGAGATCCCAAGGCCAAGGTTCTGACCCTGCCATGTTCTCTGCTGCACCAACTGGAGGAAGGAAAATGAGGCTGGCTGTGCCAACGGCTAGGCAGAGGCAGGAAACCCTTGGGTCTGAGCTTAGTGACTTCAATGGAGGTATCCTCGAGGCTCAGTGGGCTGGGAGAGACAGGCACAGGACAAAAAGGCTGATTTAGTATCCCTCAAAATAATGTCTGAGGATTGCAGCTGCCAGGCTAAAAGATCTTAAATGGGAAGTAAACATATGTCATCTAAATGCAGAAAAAATAAACAACGGAAATCTTTCTCCAGTGACAAGTCTTTTGAAGTCAAGTCAAGCTTAAAAACAAAGAGGCTATTCCCAATGACAACAAAAGCAGGGCTTATATTTTATAATCCCCCACAGCTGATAGTCTTATCCTTCCTTTCAAGCACTGAAAAGGATGGTTTGGATCCCAACCAGCAAGACCACATAAATGGTTGTGGATCCTAATCAGTGATTTTGAAACTAAGAACCAAGGGAGGCCAACTGAACGTGGGCAGCTTGCTGAAAATAGACATAAATTCAACTTGCACAGGAAGATGCCAGACTTATGCAAGCTGCACATCTGGTCCCGTATTCTCGTTGGAAGGTTTCTCAGAAAGATCCTGGTGTTTTTTAATCACCATCTGTTTTCCTAGTGAATCCCTCTGAACTTTCTTTGAATAAAATTAATACTGATATTTCCTCCAGGGTAGCTGGCTGCTGGCTTTATTGCAAGTCCCTTAAACTCAGCATGCCCCAAAATAGAAAAAAGAATGCATCTGTCCTAACCTATGTATTTGTTCTCCTGAAGCTCACATCAGTCACATACAGCCAACCCCCAAACCAGAGGTTCTTTTCTGGGAGTCTGTTTGCTCGTGTTTCTCTTCCTGTAGTTCCCCAAATTCTCTCAAGTCTGCATCCTAAGCCTTCCTCAAGTCTCTGTACCTCCTCTGGCCCACACCTAGTCCAGGATACCATCTTTGCTCACCTGGATTGCTCAGTATGAGCTGTAAAGGCCTCAGTCCCATCCTGAGCCCAGTGTTCTGGCTGCCTGAGGCAGCTTCCTCAGCATTTAGCACCAGGGAGGTGGTTTGCTGCTAAGCGCTCACACAACCCAGCACTGCCAGGGTCCAGAAAAGGGGAGCTTCCAGTCACCTGAGCAGCAGCACCAAGGAGGCAGAAAATGTTGTGCTGGGACCGGTAGGTGACCAGGAAAAGCACCTGGCTTGTGTGCCTGTGCTCTGTAACCTGCCAGTTCCTTGCCTCACTGCATTGCCATTGTCCTTTAAAAAAATTGTAGTAAAGTAGAATATTGGTCATCTTAACCATTTTTTAATTGTATGGTTCAGTCAGGTGTGATGCCTGTCGTACTAGCAGCTACTCAGGAGACTGAAGCACAAGGATCACTTAAATTCAGGAGTTCAGAGCATAGTGAGAACCCATCTCAACAAAAATAAAAATTAATTGTACAGTTCTGTGACACAGGCACATTCACACTGCTGTTCAAGCGTCACCACAATCCATCTGCAGAACCTTTCCATGTTCCTAAAGTGTATCTCTGCACCCAATAAGCAGTAACTCAGCCCCAGCAGCCACCATTTTGCTTCCTGCCTCTGTGCATTTCCCTGTTTTAGGTGACTCATCTAAGTGTAATTGCAAAATATGTGTCCAGTTGGGTCTAGCTTATTTTCCTAAGGATAATGTCTTCAAGATTCATCTGTGTTGCAACTTATATCAGAATGCATTCCCCTCTGCAGTTGAAAAACACAAACACATTTTGTGTATCCATTTGTCCTTCGATGAACATCTGAGTTGTTTGCACTTTTGGGCTATTATGAATAATGTTGCTAGGTACATTGGTTTACAAATACTGTACCTGTCACACAAGCTTAAATATTGCATGGTTCCTCTTATATAAGAAGCCCATGGTATAAAGAAAAAGAAGAATAAAAGATAGTAGGAAAAGGGAGATAGATCTTTTGCAAATGGGAAGGAGACAAACAGAGAGGGATGGGAGAAATGCGGAGGGGAAGGAGGCATCAAAGAATTAAGATGTGTAATGTGCTAATGCCAGCTCCCCATGATGAATACAATCAATGTGCATGGCAAACATATACTAATAAAAATTTTTAAAAATTAACAAAACAAATGTTTACCTGAGAGATCCACTTTCAATTCATTCAGTAGATACTCAGGAGAATATCTGGGTCATTTGCTGGAATTGTCTTTTACTTCTTTTGTTTCCAACCAGACTATGAACTCTCATGAGACAAAGATTACATCTTAACACAAATATTTGTTGACTAGCTGATCATTAACCCTGGTAAAAAGGATACTGTAAGAGACTGGAAGTTAAGATAAAGGAAGGGAGAACAGGAGGGACTCTGCACCCTGGGAAGGTTTCCATCCTGATAAATTTAGGAAGCTTTGATTGGGCCAAGAAGCAGATGGAAGGCTCCATGGAGAGGCTTTCTCACCTCTCACTGGGAGGGTGGGCGCCAGACACCAGCATGGCTAGTGTGAGGTTGAAATGAGTTCACACACACACACACACACTCTTAGAATAGTGCTTCACTCTTAGTAATGCACTCAATAAATGCTAATGTATTATTAACAAAATCACAGTTAGATAAAAGTTAATTTAGAATTAAGTTTGAACTATCTCAAGAAAGTAGCAATGTGGTTGAGAAAGTGGAACATCTTCTCATATAGTGTATTTGGTTGGGAAATTTGGTGTGTGTGTGTGTGTGTGTGTATGTTTAGGGATCAAATCTAGTGCCTAACACATGCTAGGCAAGCATTCTCCTATTGAGCTATATTTCCTACTGTACACTGACATTTTTTGAGCAGCTGCTTTGTTTGGGCCCTGATGATTATTATTATGTTTTTTTGTTTGTTTCTTTTTACTAATATAGATTATTTCTATTTCACAGAATTGGAAAATGGAACACAGAGACATTCAGTGACTTACTCCAAACAATATATTTACTAGATGGCTTCCTAGTTTTGAAAGAAAATGGCCAAGGGGTGCAGTGCAGGGAGAAAGCACCCTGGTTGCACTCTGCAGTGGCCAAGGGACTCTCAGAAGCAGGGTGAAAAGCGAGTGCGCCGTTTATTTTGTGGGGAGGGCGAGCTGCTGATCTCAGCACGCAAGTGCTTCTCTGGGGACTCTAAAGTCTCTGACCCTTGCATGAGTTTGTGTCAGTGGGAATATTGGGGGACTGGTCTCTGCAGGGAGGCACTGATAGTTATGACTCTGAGTCATTCTTCCCTTTCTCCTCAGTAATTAAGCTGATTTTTACCTGAGCATGAGCTGCAGGGGACTTCATTTTCCAGCCTCCTCTAGAGCCGAGTGCCTCGTGTTCTGGTCAGTGAGGCAGTGGTTAAAGTGTTGAAAGGCAGGCAAGGGGTGTAAGCTTTTAGCCTCCTTTTCGGTTGCTTCTTTGTCTCTTCCGGATATGTGGCCGAGGTCCCAGCTGTCTGCTTAGAAACCGGAAGCCCACAGCCTGGGAATGGGGACCTGGCAAGGCTGATAGAGCGATCTTCCTGTTCCGAATCACCCACATCTGGAGCTGTTTATGTGGGGGAGAAATGAATTTCATCTTGCTTAAGTTATGATTCATTTAGCTTTTTCTCTCACATTTCTGTTTACCTAGTCAGTGTTGTGCCCCTATTTAACAGAACCCGCTGCTGGCATGTGCCCCTGGAACTTCCTGTACTGATGCAGGTTGAAGAGACCAGTGTCCCAAGACCATATGCTCAGCCCTTGCTCTACCTCCCAGAGGGAGAGAGGTGCAGAGCCCTGCTTCTCAAAAGTGCTTTGCAGCTCCTCAAGTCCTCAGCATCTCCTTTCCACAGTCGGTAGCCATGGTGCCAACAAAGTATGACTAATCTGAGAAGAAAAATGAAACAATGTTTTCAGGATGCTGTGACTATCAAGGAAGAAAAAAACCAAGTCACTAAACTCAACCGTCGTGACTCTGCTTATTGAATAGTGACATGAATAAGATGTTATTCATAAAATGGAGAAAATGTGGATGAATGAATACAGTTCTTTTAGCTTTTTAAGCCTTATATCTAATTTCTCTCTTGGAACATAAATACAGTTTGTGTGAATAACCAACTGTATAACATTGTTTGTTCACTTATTCATTCAAAATTTAGTCATCTATTCTTTCTTCTACAACACTTGTTAGTTCGAAGTAAAAAGGTAAACAACATTTGTTAAGTAGAAATGATTTACCCATCATGCTAGGCACCGGAGGAAAGAAGATCACAGCTCCAGTGGCCCAGGAGATATAAAGATTTGCTGAGAAGAGAAATATAATATTCAGGAAAGAGACAGAGCTCATCAAATCTGGACTGCGACTTTGTTGCTACAGGTTGCTCAAATACATGTTGTGCTATATACATCTGCAGACTCCATTTGGACAGCAGAAGAGCTGCCCTGGAAGAGAAGAAAGCAAGGGGCTCCCAAGCCAGGATTTCCCCAACTCACCTCCGAGTGCCCGTCTGACTTGTGAAAACTCCAGGCCGCTGTAGCATTTCACTCCTCAACCTCTCCCTTGCAAGATGCCTGCTTCTGGTTCCCACTTTAAAATGTGTATCTTTTACAATGTCCAATTACAGAACAGGTGTGTGTATTTAAAATCACAGAGGGTCAACAGAATGATTTCTGAAGGTTTAATGGTCTAAAATTCACAAGAACAACTACCATTTGTTGGAGCACATATTACTATACCAGATACTTCATGCATCCTTTATCTCATTTATTTCTTATCACACTTGCAAACCATACATACTGTCATTATATCCATTTTACAGATAAAGAAATGAGGTGGGGAGCTCAATGTGCTGAGCTCACAAGAAGTGGCAGATCTTAGGATTGTCAGACCTTAAGGTCCTTGTCGGCATCTATGTGTTAAGTACATGTGCTCCCTTCTAAATAACTTCTGCCCCTCATAACATGGTAACCCTCATACCATACCTACCTGGCCTTTTTTTTGCACAGCATTTATATGGTAGAGGGCTTATAGTTAAACTATCTTTATGACATAACACTTTCCTCCCAGAATATGGGATGTGGCACACAGCAAATGTTCAGTTAATTAACTGTATCATCAGCCACTGTAGTGATCACAAGCACACTGCACACATTCCTGTGTGCAACAGGGCATGAAGATTTTTCACCCTTCTCCTGCTGTGTCATATTATTCTCAACAGAAACATCTGAGAAGGCAACACTAGCTTCTTCATATGACTGAATACTTTCTAAAAGCTAAGTACTAAAAAAAAAAAAAAAAGTACCGTGTGAGGTGCTTTAAAGGAAACAAGGATAATTAAGGCCCAGCTGCTATTCTTCTGTAGTCAACACTGTAGAAGACAAGATAGGAACATAAAAACAAGTGACTTGGCCTCAAAGCTGACTGTGACCAGATGGAAATTAAGACATAAATACAATTTTTCACTGAATTTGACACTTATCAATTGCAAGGAACATGCTAAGAAGAATTGCTGCTAATTAAACTATACATAACCAAGTCATTTTTATTTCAGTGACATTAAGATTTTTTAAAAATTTTTTTTGTCTTTTTCTTTTTTATCAGTACTGGGGATCGAACTCACGGACCACACATTTGCAAGGCAGGTGCTTATGCTGCTAAGCTAAATCCCTAGCCTGACATTAAGATGTTTTTAAAATGAAATACTACTGATGCATACTACCCAGGTAAACCTTGAAAACATTATTATTATTATTATTATTATTATTATTATTATTATCATTTGGTACCAGGAATCAAACTCATTTCCTTGGCTTACCAGGTAGACACTTATGCTGCTGAGCTAAATCCCTGGCCCATGAAAACATTGTAGGTGTAAGAAGCAGCCACTGCAGGTCATGTTTATATGAAATGTCCCAAGTATCTAAGCCTGTAGGCTCAGAAAGTAGATCAGAGGTGACTTCAGGCTGGGGAACATAGAAAATCTGAAGGGTGACAGCTAACAAGTGCAAAACTTCCTTTTATGGTGATGAAAACATTCTGGAATTGATTGTGGGTCATAGCACTCTGTGACTGTACTACTAAAAATCACTGGATGTTACACTTTAAATGGGTAAACTAAAAACTTGCCTCTTAGAGTCAAGAAAACATAGGAACTGCACAAGGGCAGGGCAGAGGCTGGAAGAGAGATTAAGGCAGGCAGGAAGGGACTGAGAAAGCTTTTTGGAGAAGACACTGACACTAGGACTGTGGGTAGAAATTGCCATGCAGAGAGGCAGGGGGTGGAAAGGACATCCTGGCAGAAGTAATGGCTTGAAATTTCCCCCAAGTGCCAATCTTTAAAATCTGGCAACTCCATCCGCAAAGGAAATGTGTTACTAGGGCCTCCTCCAGCTCCAGGGCACTGTGGCTGACCTAACAGCCCGCAAAAATCCCCCGCGGAATTTGGTGCAGCTGAGGCAAAGGTTAGAGACGCAAAGGGCATTGCCACCGGAAGCCTGGAGTTTAAACAGATGCTGGGAAGAACTGGGCTGGTTTCTGACAGCCTGTCAAGAAATTCCAAAGGTCAGTCGCACAGGCAGGAAGCCGAAAGCAAGAAGTCAGTCCAGAGGAGGAATCAAATTGCTCTACCACAATGAAAGGATTGAAAATTGAGAGCAAAATGCCATGGAGCAGGTGAAGGGAACAGAGTAAAGAAAACAGTTGACTTCTGGCCTGGTAACAGGAGAAAGAGCTCCTGCGCTCAAGTGCTGTGGTTTGTGAGTTCTATTCTGCATTTGCTTGCCCTGGACCAAATGGCCTGGACCTAGGCATGTGCCTGGGCCCTGGGGAAGCCCAGGTTGCAAAGGAGGCACAGCGGAGTTGTGATGGGAGGACTCGAGGTCCCTGGGGCTGGGCCCTGAAGGGCAGCCTGTAGCACTGGGCAGAGCAGTGCTAGGTGCCCTCTTATTTGGGAAGAGGATGCCAGGCAGCCTCAGGGAAAAGGGGAGTCCTTGGAGAGGTGGAAGGCTGCAGGATCTGGGCCTGCAGCTTGCCAAGGTGGGCCTTCCAGCAAGAGGCAGTGACAGTCATACACAGAAGGAGTCAGGGAGCCCTCATAGATGTGTCCTCCCCTAACCCTCTTCAGTTCCAGCAGTGCTGGAAGTTTGAAATGATCAGCCACTCAATTTAAATAACACAGGCAGCAGAGTCCACTGCTTTCCTTTCTAGGAGTGCAGATGCAGTTGCCCAGATGCCCTGTGTACAGGGAGCTCTGTGCAGTGGCCTGACGGGCCGAGCATATCCGGATTCCTTCAGAAGAGGCTGCCTCCACTGGGAGCAACAGTGGGCAGGCTGGGGTACGCAACCTAGTGGACACGCAGAACCCAGTCAGCTCTTGGCAGTGTGATTTACCTGGGGTGTGCCGCCAACTGCTGGACATGAGTTTGCTAGAGATAGCTTGAGATAGAGGACATTCAGGCTGGCTTTTTCCAAAAAAAGTCTGCAACTTTCATGGTCTGCACCTGTATACCTACAGAGAGCAGTTACTAGGAAGGAGAGATCGTCTGATTGCATGGGATGGATAGGGCTCTTGTTTTCTTCTGTTAGGCCCACGGAGGTCTGGGCCTTGCCCCTAACCCTAACCCTGCAGAGTCCAGAGGCCAGGACACCTGTGCTCTGGCTCCAGCCTTAGGCAGAAAGGAAGGACAGGGTAGGGCGAGGAGTCAGCCAGAAGGGCTCTATGGTTTTTAGTAATGTGACTGGAAAGGGGCCTGTCAAAATGCCAGGTAGGGCTGAATCAGGCTTGGCTCAGCCCGAGGTAGAAAGCATGCCGATTTGTTTCTCAAAAGGCCCTGGTTCTGTAAGATCTGGGGTCAGGGCAGGAAGCTGCAGATTGAAAACCACCTTGAATTACATTTTCAGAAATGCTGAGAGGAGCCGAGTATGGTGGTGCATGCTTGTAATCCTGGCACTCAGGAGACTGAGAGAAGGATGCCCACGACTTGGAGCCCAGTCTGGTTACATAATAAGTTCAAGGCCAGCCTGAAATCACAGCGAGACCCTTCTCAAAAAAAAAAAAAAAAAGAAGAAGAAAGAAAGAGAGAGAGAGAGGTTGAGGCGTTTGAGCTCTGGTGAGAAAGCTGCTGCTATATCTGTTGTCTAAGCTGGGGTGGCCTGTGCCTTTACCTGCCCTTTGTACTCGCTTTTCCAGAGCCATCCTCTTTGGCATCACAGTGTATTTCCCTCCTCCACAGAGTCACTGCCTTTGTCTCCACCTCTCAAACCTTACCTAACCTTTAAGTATCAAGCACTACCTTTCCCGTGAAACTTTCCCTCTATCTATTTAGCAACAATAGTTCCTCTTGTTCTAAACCTCAAAGTCTGCTGTACTATTCATAGGCTACTTGTGTGTTTGCTAGTGCCTGTGTCCATTTGCACACACACCTATTCTCACTGTTAGATTGAGTGCCAGATGGAAGAGGCTGTACATTATATCACCCATACTACTTGGTTTGCGCTGCACATAGCACAACAGGAAACCCCCCTCCACTAGCATTTGCAAGAGCATAGAGATAAGAGAAGGGAAATTGCCTCTCTACTAGATTTTCAATGGTTTTGTCTGTATGGGCTCCATCTGCCTTCTGGCAACAAAATCAGTTTCTCACACTCACTTTCAATCTATGCAGAAACATCAGATCTCACATGTGGTCATGAAACTAGACAATCCATGTGTTCCTTCTGCCTGACACCATACTGATTCAAGGATGATCACATAATCTAAGCAAGCCAAGCCTGTGAGATGTCACTGTAGACATTTTATTGACTGCTGAGAAAAAGAGATGGTGTCTCACAGCTGGGCCTGAAACTTGGAGATTATGTGTCAAGCACTGACAGGGCGACTGTGAGCAGAGGTCTGCCAGGAATGAACCAGTACAGAGCAAAGCCAGGCCAAAGGACGAGGGCCATGACATTGTTTAAACCAAACCTTTGGATCCTGTTGTTCTAGAAACGTAGCAAATTCTGAGTTGAGTTTTCCATCATTCCTAGTTAAATTCATGAGCCCCCTGAGTTTTCAACCAGCACACATATTGAATATGGTAAGTTATTTTCTTATCAACAGGCAATGAAACAATTAGCTATAACTCCAAACTTTGATAAAGGAAAAGTGAATATTAGAATTTCATAGTGATTTAGGAAATGAAAATATGGTGCATCATATTGCAGTCCTGAGTGAGGGCCCATTATAATATCAGGAAGGAGGTGGGGCACCGGAGCTTGGAGGGCAGTGAAGGCAGAAACTGGTAGTGTCAACTCAGATAAGAGAAAAATCACCATCACTTGTAAACATGAATATTTCTAGTATCTGTAACTATTGCAGATCAGCCAAACATCACCTCCTCGTATCCATATTTCAATGCACAGCAAGTAACTTCACGGTGATAACTTCCACTTAAATTGGTGTCCAGGGAGAAAAGAGGTTGTCTCACCAATGTCAAAGCTGCATAAAAGTTCATTCTCACCACAAGCAAATAATTTGACGTTTTGATTTTGTACACCAGGCTCCATAAGTTAATTAATTTAAACTTTTCCATTTAAATGTGAGAACTAAATCAGAAATGTCTGGCCCTAAAAAATGATGGTCAGATCCAGCTATGTTAAGTTTGTACTGTAGCCCTCTATGCATGGGTGTTATCATGCCTATAATTTATTTTTAAAATGTCACCACTTATTATGTGAATATGCATTAGCTTAATGGGGAATATGTAGCAATGGCAGGAAGCAGGCATCCATCAGCCAGCCCCTGACCTCACGCTGCTTTGTGTTATCAGTACCTCAGTGAGCAGCTTCAGATTTCAGATGTGAGTTTCTACAGGAAACTAATGTATTACCAGCTTGACTGATGCCAGAAATAGGCTTTCATTGGTGAAATTAAAAGTATTCAAGGTATGTGGAATGGCTAGAAATTATGCAGTAGTTTTCCCTGACTTTGCATGAACAGGGTATAAAAATCCACAGAAATCAGCTTACCGCAGACACTAGTGGCTGTCTAGTGTTGGTTTTTTTCCTTCCTGGATTGCTGGGAACTGATTTGGAAGGCAAACAATGCCATGCTTTCTGAAGGGCATTGCATAGGAAACAGATGTTTGACTTCAGATGTTTGGGTGTGTGTTCTTTTGTAGTGGGTAATTTCTTGGCTCTCCACTCTGCCTTAGGCATGGCCACCCAGTTGGTGCTCAATGGGAACTGAGTCTCAACAAAGCAGCTGAGGACAACAAGACTTCTGAGCCATGGATTTTGAAGAAACAAGCGCTGCTTCACCAGGCAGAAAGAGGAGCCAGTTTTGGCCATGTCCTTGGCTACCCGTCTTTGCTGGCTGAGAGCCCCGACTTTAGCATGATGGACAGTAGCAGGCTGGAAAAGCCACTGTATTGCCATGACCAGAGGGACTGTGGGTGTGACTCAGACTCTGGGGCAGAAAGCAAATATGCACGTATATTTTGTGGTGCTGGGGATGAACCCAGAACCTTATGGATGCTAGGCATATGCTCTACCACTGAGCTACATCAGCATTCCTAGGAGGGAGGAAATGGAGCGGGCAAAACTTCCAGTATTTCAGACTAGGAGGAGAAACACTGTTCCTGGCTGATTGGAAAGCACAGGTGATAAGCTGGATTTCCCCATCTGCCAGCTGACCAGGAAGCCCTCCTGCTTCCAGCATCACTTAGCCTTGCGCTTTGACTGCAGAACACACATAATCCGTCCAACACACTGCAAGGTCGACCTTTAACTCTTTCAGAATTGCACGGGAAATGAGTAATGTTTGGGGTTGGCTGGGTCATGGCACAGAGAAGAGGTTTCACTGGGACGTTTTTCTTTACGAAGTTGATTGATTTTCTCTGTTGTGTTTCACAAACTATCAATAGACTTTTGAACTAATAGCTTGTCTTATTGACAAGGAAAAGCTTTAGCACTACTCAAAAATCTTCCACTCTTTCATCTGAGCCATCAGAATCAGTGATAAATCTCAATCCAGAAAAGTCAGGTGATAAGAGAAAGCACACAGATTCAAACCCTAGCAGCCTAACTCCAGGGCCTGCCTCTGGAATATTACAGTCCGTATTTGCTATGCTTTAGTTATCAATGTCTTTTTTTTTTTTTTTTTTTTTTTTTGAGTTTGAGTCTCACTATGCACTTCAAGCTGGCCCTGAGCTCACTTTGTAGCCCAGGTTGATCTCGAACTTGCAGCGTCCTCTTGCCTCAGCCTCCTGAGTGCTGGGATTACAGGCATGCACCACCACTCCCAGTTTCCATGTCTTTAAAACAGTTCTCAATTTTATTTAAATTGTCATAAATGTTTGTAGTCTATATTGAAAGCCCCTCTCTCATATCCAATATTGGTTTCTCTTTTTCTTGTTCAGCCCAAATAGAGACCTATCAATGTCACTGAACTTCAGATTTTGCTTTATTTTTGCTAGTTTTGTTTTTGTTCCATTGATTTTTGTTCTTATCTTTTTTCCTTAATGTGTTGTCTATCTCCTTACAGGCTATTAAGAGAAGAACATTAAAATCTTTATAATTATGGATTTGCCTATTTCTCCTTGCAGTCCCCTCCATTTCTGAGTAGTTTGAAACTCATTAACTGTATACACATTTAGGATTGCTATATATTCACCGTACATATATATCTATATAGGCATGCACATTGTATATATATGTATTTGTGCGCGCACACACACACACAGACATATATATATATATATATATATACACAGTTCTGTCATTTGAAGTGACCCTTTAATGTCCCTCTGTGATTGTTAATGGTTTTTATTCTGAAGTCCACTTTCATATAGCTGTCCAAAAGCTATATGAAATATCATATTTGCATGATAAATTTTATTTTATTTCTTTCTTTTTAAGCTCTGTTTTGATACTGAGAGTGTGTTTCTTTTCGACAACATGTATGAGTCTTCTCTTTTTCCAGTCTGATAATCTTTGCTTTTATTTGCCATATTTAGTCCACTTATATTTAATGCAGTTGTTTATATTGTTGAGTTCCTGCTCTAGGGCTTCTTTGTTTTCCCATTTCTCTCCTTATTTCATTTCGATAGTGTTTGCTCTAAGGTTTACAATATACGTCTTCATCACCATCTGACTTCAGAAGTACATTATCTGTTTTCATCAGTTTGATTAAGATTCAAAGTGGTACTTTTATTCCCTTTGGTACTGGGATTGAACACAGGGGCACTCTATCACCACACTATATCTCTAGTCTTTTTAAATTTATTATTATTTTTAACAATTTTTGAAACCAGGTCTAAGTTGGTAAGGCAGGATTGAATGTGTGATCCCCGTGCCTCAGCCTTCCTAAGTGTCGGTATTACAGGTGTGTAGCACCATACCAGGTGGTATAGAACTCTTGCTTCAGGGTTTGGGGTTTGTTGAGTTTAATACGTTTCTTGGTAAATATACATATTTTAAAAACCAAATCCAGACTTTAATTCATTATGTATTCAAATATCATCCCTGTGTTTTCTTCTTTAGGGGCTCAAATGACACGTGTGTCACATTTCTCCAGATTGTCTACACCCACAGTAACTACCTTTGTTTTTCTTTCTGAGCTGCTCTGGGTTTTCTATTTTATTCCTGCACCTTTGAGCTTACTGATCTTTCCTTTTGTACTGTTTCTACTAAGCCTATACAGTGGTGAATGGTGCATTTCAGATTTTTAGGTCTAGAAATTACATTTTTTAAAAATCTAATTTCCATTTTTTCCATTGTATTCTTTGAGATTTTCTTTAAATCCTTAAATATATCCACAATTTTTTTCTGCTAATTTAATCATTTCTGGATCTGTTTCTATTGACTGGTTTTCTTCTAATGGAAGACTGTATTTCTGTGTCTTTTTAAATGTCTAATAACATTTGTGTTTTGGATGTTTTGAATGTTATTTTGTTGAATGTCTGCATTTTGTTGTTTCACTTTAAAAAGTCTTGTGCTTTATGCTTTTAGGCAATTAACTTAGTTGGAAATTTGCTGAGGGCTTTTGAGGCTTATTTTTTTTTTAATTTTTTTTTTGTCTTTTTTCCTTTTTATTGGTATCGGGGATCAAACTCACGACCACCTGCTTGCAAAGGCAGGTGCTTATGCCGCTGAGCTAAATCCCTAGCCCTTGAGGCTTATTTTTAAGAATTGGCTAGGAGGATCTAAAGTACCTTTGAAGCCAGGTGTGGTTGTTTATCCTAGGGAGGCTGAGGCAGGAGGATCTCTATGAGTTTGAGGCCAGCCTGGGCTACATGGTGAGTTCAAAATCACCCTGAACTCACCATGTCTCACAAGACCCTGTCTCACAAAACAAAATAACAACACAAAAAAAGTACCCTTTATTTTAGAACTAGTTTGGCCTTACTTCCAAGGTATCTCTTTTTCTGGAATCTGTTTAATGTCCACTGGTTGAAGCTAGACTGTCTCAGCCTTCTGTAAGCACCCATTATCACTCACTTTGCATGCCCTGGTAGCTGCTCTCCCCTGATCATTGTCCTATGGCTTCTCACCTTACCAGGCCACAGTCTGGCATTTGGTTGGAGGCCCAAGTACACCCCTGAGTGTGCTCAGGCAGTGCTCTTTCTGCATTCCTTCTTTTGCTCTAGTGACTTCCCTACAAACCCCAGTTGCCTCACTTCCACAAAGTCTGGCCTATGTCTCTCCATTTTAGGGAGCAGTGCCTTCCTGTGCTGTGGCTCAGAAGGCATTTGATTTCCTTTTCACAGAGAGCAGAAGTCCACATGCGCAAGGCCTGGTGTTAGAGAGGGTGGTTCCGTGTACCTTATCTAGTTTCCTAGGTGCTCACCATGGAAGGCCAGTCCCTTCCAGGGATGATGTCCATCCTCACTGCAACGAAGTCTTATTCAGACAACGTTCCTGAGTCCTGACCCTCTTTAGACTCCGTGTTAAAAAGCTTTGCCTAAATTGCTTTATTTGATCTTCATATAAACCCTGCACAGAGGACTGGGGATTTAGCTCAGTGGCATAAGCGCCTGCCTTGCAAGCGTGTGGTCATGAGTTCAATTGCTGATACCGGTATTAAAAAAAAAAAAAACAAAAAACAAACCCTACGCAGCGGAAAGAGACTGTTTCTTACTATGGACATAAACTGAGACTTGGGAAGGGGACACACGTGCCCCAAATCACTTAGTGAGGAGTGGGGACCCAGTGTCATCTGGGTCTCCCCCTTATTTAAAATCCCATCTATGCATTTATTATAGTATTCTTACTTTTGCTGGTTGTAAAACTATGTATCTCATTAAACTGTGGAAATATGAAGCAGCATAATATATGTAAAATAAATATGCTTATATAGGAATTACATATCAAAGTATATGTATGGATGTCCACATGTATATGTGTATGTATATGTACACATCTTGCAGTCCTATGGGATCTACTAGACATCTATATTTATTGCTTGGTAACCTGTCTTTTCTACTTAATAACACCTCCTAAACCTTTCTATTAGATGGAAACATTCTTTGAGCAGGGGTTTTGTTTTGTTGTTTTTGTTTTCCAGCACAGGGAACTGAATCCAGAACTTTCACACTGAGCTACATCCACAACACTTTTTTTTGAGGCAATATCTCACTATATTGCTACATTGTCCAGGTGGAGCTCAAATTTTCAATTCTTCTGTCTCAGATTCCCAGGGTGCTGGAATTACAGATGTGCACCACCACACATTGCTTGGTTTTTAGTTTTTATCATGGAAAATTTCAACCATACCCAAGGGTATAGAGAATGTCATAAGAAACTCTTAATCATCCCTTAACTTACAAAGTACTATATTAACATGCCCAAATCTTTAAACCTGTTTTAATGGATGCTTCACAATCTAATGCATAGATGTAACATTGCTATCCAATTCTGTATCAATGAACATTTGCATTGTTTTTCATTCTTTAAAAACTGCAAAGAAGGCTGGATGTGGCGGTGCATGCCTGTCAAGGCTAAGGCAGGAGGATCTCTGTGAATTTAAGGCCAGTCTGGACTACATAGGGAACCCCTATCTCAATTCACACCCCCCCCAGAAAAAAACTGCAAAGATCTTTATGAAGAATTTTTGGTGAAAATATAAGATTATTACCTCAGGATAAATTCCTGGAGAAAAAGAATTATTTCATTTTAAGAGAATGAACATTTTAATATTTGTGATATTTGCGTTCACTAGAAATTTCATACCAATTTTCTTTATCTTCTCCCAATAACAGTTATGAGGGTGCTATTTTACTATACTTTCCAACAATGAGGTCTTATTCTTTAATCATGTATTCACCTGATGATATTTTTTCTCCTCCATCACCCACTCTCATTCTTCAAATTAGGTGCAAACAGAGCAGGCTCTTATATTAATAAGATTTCCTAGGAGTGAAAATCAAAATGAGACTTGAGAATATATTCTTTCTTCTATACGCAAGCCCTGTCCTGTGAGCAAAAGCCTTATATACCCCTACCATGTGGTCTGGGTATCTGGCATTTGTCTCCTTAGAAAAATAAAAATTCTTTATTTTGGCAGTGATGGAGTACAGCTGATGAGCCACAGATCCTGGCAAAAGTGGTTCTGGACACCAGTCTGGAAGAAGACCAAAGCCTTGGGTCTTTGCTAATGCCATGCACAGGGTGCATGCACCTTCCTGTTTCCTTGGCCTGTATCCCAGCTTGCAGATACCCTGGGCAGAAGCTGCCTCCCACACACCTGCATCTGCATCTGCTGGAGACTGATGGTCGGGGTGGGGGGTGGCTCATGATAGAAGCATCAGGGGAACCGATGTTCCACCCAGTCACTTCACTCTGTCCTCACCTGGCTCTGACAGTACTGAAGCTTCTGAGGATGCCAGGGATGGTCCTAGCACTGGGAACATGCGTCTGGGTAATCAAGGATAGGGAAGGCTGTGGTACCTTGAGGACGGGATGCCTGAGGTTTAATATGCAAACACATTTTCACCAGAAAGTTAAGCTTTGCAAAGATAAGACTTTTGTCCTTTTTGTGCATAGATTGAACCTGAAATAAGAGAGAAAATGCTGGACACATTGTAGGCATTCAAAAAATATGTGTTGAATTTGATTCATTAAATGGAATGAAAGAATTAAGAGAGCCATACACTGAATAATTTTGTGTGAAACAATATATGATCATCACTGGACTAGCAGAAGTTCAGGGAGGATTAAAAACAAACAAATCTGCCAGGCATGAAGGTGGACACTTGTACTCACAGTGACTTAGGACGTGAATCAGTAATACTGCAAGTTCAAATCTAGCCTGGGCAACTTGATGAGACCCTGTCTCAAAAAATTAAATTACATTAAATTTAATTAAAAATTAAAAAGGCTGGGTGCGATATATGGGAGGCTGAGACAAGACCTCAAGTTTAGGCCTAGCCTTGATGACTTAGAGAGACCTTGTCTCGAAGATATTTTTTTTTTTTTAAACGGAGTTTGGGCTCCAGAGATGTAGCTCAGTGGAGAGGCCTGGGTTCAATCACCAAGACTATAAAAAAAGAAGAGAAAATCTCTCCCTTTAGAAACCAATTCACACCCCACAAACACCTAAACCTTTACTATGACACAGATAATGAGTGAGCCTGCAGAGCTCATGTGGTCCCAACAGATGCAAGAAGAAATGAACAGGAGATGTGTTTGCGACCAGGTCTTGAAGGTAGTATTTCCTGGGGTTGCAATAACAAATTACCACAAATGGGTGGCCTAAAATTACACAAATTTCTTTATTTGTTTTTTATATTAAAAAAACAAAAATTCATAACAAAATAAGAGAGTGACAATAACTAATACACTATGTATTGTTATCAAAGTAGCTACTCAGAGAACATTAAGCAAAAAAGATTCTTATAAAGAAGATAATAAACTTTCTTTTCAATGAGCTAATGAAACAAATTGTCGCATACATCAAAACAGTTTTTTTTTTATTTTATTTAAGGAGAAAAGAAAAGAAAGAAAAAAAAACAGTGAAGGGGTACAAGTTATACAGATTTACAGAAGAAAAAAATGCGCAGTAGGAAATCACTAGTTAATGGATTACATATTGCCATCTTAGAAATAATTGTTCAAGTCACAAAATTAAAGCTTGTAGAGTGGACATTCCAACAATGATACTGCAAACAGTTCTGTTCAATGATCCAATAAAACTCTGTGATATCATTTTCTATCTTATACATTTAAATATACATGCAGTTATATAGTTTAGAGCACTTTCTTTTCCTCTCTTTTGTACAATGACTATTACACATTTTGGGTTTCATTGCTCCCACGGTTCTTATTGCTTTTTTGGAAGAGAGTAAAACCAAATGTGACATAACAGAACAGAATCGGTCAAGTCAAAAGGGTGGACATAATAGATAATATAAAAACATAATACAAGGTGATCAACAATGGTTACCATAATGCCTCCCGCTATTTCTAATAGAATTGCCTATATCATTAGTTGTTATACAATTGAACAAAACCGTAAAGAATAAAACCGACAAAACCAAAACATTGGAGATATTGTAGGTCTTCAAAAGTAGATAAAAGTCAACGAGAATGGGCGTTAAATGAATCTCATTATCTTCTCAGCTGATGCCTAAACTTTCGAACCTGATACTATCCAGCAAAACAGAATAGAGGAACCTCAGTCAAAAACAAGATGGTGAGAGTAATACAGGGCTTCAAATCGAGATAATAGAAAGTCAAAGTGGGTTACTATATTATATCCTGCTATATTTTTCCCTTTAATTAAATGGATAAAAATAAAAAAGTAAATAATGGAGTGGAGATTGAGAAAAAAGAGGGCATAACAGCGAAACAGGGCAGATCAAAACATAACCATTTAAGCAGAATAGTGTTTCACCACCAGATAATCCTGACCCAAAAATAGTTACCATATTGACTCCCTCCCTGAAGTCCTTGAGTACAACTTCATATACTGTAGCATTAAGTATATCAAAACAATGTAAAACCATTTAAGAGAATGACAGCATTATAGAGTATTTAGAATCGACTAACAGAAAATGAACAATGGTCTCTGTATAATCTCCTTGTCTTTAAAAGGTTTTTGCTTATACTATCGTACATAACAAAATCCAATAAGATACAACCTGTTTAGACCATTGGAAACAGAAGAACAAAAGCTAGATGAGACTTCAAAACAAGATGGTACTAAATCAGCATTACCTATTAAGATGTCATTTTCTCCAAAAAAAGCTGTTCCTATCATCCAATCTTCTCTGTCTCATTTCTGTTGAGCTCTTTTTCTGTCAGTAGCTGTCAGTTTGTCTTCTTCATTTTGTTCTCTGCTCCATTCGTTGTGGCCTCCCCGCCACTATTTCTGGGTTCTTTGTATTTTTCTTTTTTTAGAATATCCTGCAATACTTTCTGTAGGGTTGAATTGGTGGTTGCAAATTCCCCCAGTTCCTCTTTATCCTGGAAGCACCTCGTTTTTCCATCAATTTCCAGGGACAGTTGTGCAGGATATCTCAATCTTGGCTGGAGATTATTATCTTTCAAAGCTTGAATTATTTCTCCCCATGCTCTTCGTGATTTGATGGTTTGTGAAGAGAAATCAGCTGTAATTCTGATGGGTATTCCCTTGTAAGTGATCTGTTTCTTGTCTCTTACAGCTTTTAATATTCTGTTCTTGTATTGAATTTCTGCAATTTTTATTATTATATGCCTGGGTGTTTCTCTGTTAGGGTTGTAGGTAGCTGGGGTCCTGTATGCCTCATACATCTGAGTATCTTTACCTTTTGCTAAATTAGGAAAATTCTCCTGGATTATTTCTGTGAGTAGCTTTTGTAGTTCACTTGTTTGTGTCCCTACTTCTTCTTTTATGTTCTTAATCCTTAAGTTATGGCTCCTCTTATCATCTTCTTGTCTTTGTATTATTGCTGTGTGTTTCTTTGTTATTTTTAAGAAGTTTTTCATTTCATTCTCCCATGTTTCAAGTCTGCCCTCCAATTCAGATAGTCTGTCCTTAGTTTCTTTCAAGCTGTTATGCCAGTCTTGGATAGACTTCTTAATTTCTTGATAGTCTCTTTGAACCTGCTTCACATACTCAATGCTTTCTCTGTTTTCTCCATCAAGCAATTCTCCCCTCTTTTTCTGTTCTTCCATTCCACCATCTGCTTTTTCCTGGGTGGTGCTTAGCATTTCTCTAACTATTCTGCATACTTCTAGCTTCAGGTCATTGATAACTTCATTCCTGAATTGGTCTATGAGGCTCTCTAGATGGCGCTTAATGTATATTGGTGCGGTGTCCACTATTGCCTGTTTCTCAGGATTGGGGGCCGAGGAGCCTTTTTTGTTGCTTCCCTTCCCCATATTTTCTGTTCCTTATAAAATGCAATCTTACATAGGAGGCCCGGCTTCCCTGCCTGTCAGCCACAGCCTGATCAAATTGCGCTGGCTAGTTGTTCCCGCCCACTGCTGCGCCCCAGGGAGTTGCGGAGGAGGCAGCCTACGCGGGAGTCGGTCGCTCCTCCGGGCCACCGTCAGGCTCTGGGATCTGGGTTAGGCCAGCCTAGGGAGTCCGCCAGCAGCGTCACTCAGGCCAGGCACCTTTCACCAATCCCGTCCGAGAGGGGAATGTGCGGCTGGAGTTGTCACCGCGCCCTGCTCTTACAGGACTGCCCGAGCCCAGAAAAACCTCCGCTAGAGTCAAACTGTGGTAGGGAGTCAGTTTCTCGCTCACCTTGCCACCAGTCAGTTTTCCTCCTTGTCCGTCCTGTTTCCGACTCCGTTCGCAGACTCCCGTTCCCGAGCTTCTGCGCGTCTCTCCTTGCCGAGCCGCTGTGGAGGCAGCCAGCCGCCGGGCGGCAGGAAATCCAAACCGCGGTTTCCAATGGCGCGGGGTCGAGCCTCCACACCGAGATTTTTCTGTTCCTATTTTAGCGCCAGGACTGTATTCTAAGTTAGATTCTCTCAGCCCAGTTCGTTCCTGAATCAGCAGAGCATATCTCTACTGGTTCGTATCTCCTTAGTCCGCATCATTCCTGGCCTCTGAGCCGAGCCTTTAGAGAGCCTTCAGTAGCTGCTGCTGTCTGTCCGCCATGTTCTCAGGAAGTCCTTTTTTTTTTGTCTTTTTTCATTTTTATCGGTACCAGGGATTGAACTCACGACTGCCTGCTTGCAAGGCAGGCTCTTATGCCGCTGAGCTAAATATCCAGCCCCGAAACAGTTTTAAAACAAGTTGAAGGAAGTATTTAAAAGTCTCCATTTCCTGTTTATCTTCTATTTTGTTTTCTCTCTTTTTCATATAAGAGGAACCATGAAATATTTCAACTTGTGTGTGACTCATTTCATTTAACATTATGATCTCTCAAGTTGTATCCATTTATCCACAAATGCGTTCAATTTGTCTTTCTTTATGGCAATGTAATAGTCCATTTGGTGTAATTACTACATTTTCCTTATTCATTTATCTGTTGATGGGTATATGCTGTTTCCAAGATCTAGCTATTATAAACTGTACAAAATGTCCTTGTAGTATGATAATTTCAACTCTTTTTGGAGAGATATCTAGAAGAGGAATAGCTGGATCAAATGGAATTACTATTTTTATTTTTTTTTGTGGGATCTTCATAGTGATTTCCAGAGTATTTGTACTGATTTGTATTCCTATCAACAATGTGGAAGAGTCTCTTTTTCCCCATGTCCTCACCAGCATTTGTTATTATTTGTTTTTTGATGATGACCTTTCTTTCTGGGAATAAAATGGTATCTCTGTGCAGTTTCATTTCTCTTATAGTCAGCAATGATGGGCATTTTTCCATGTGTTTATTAACCATTTTTACTTCTTCTGAGAAGTGTCTATCATTTCAACTGCCCATTTATTAAGCAGGGTCATTAATTTTGGAGCTGACTATATTTACATATTATAATATATTAGACTATATATTTTAATTCTTTATGTACTTTTGATGTTAGTCTTCTGTTCAGGGAATAGCTGATAAAATTCTTTCCCATTCCATAAGCTGCCTCTTCATTCTGTTGGTTGTTTCCTTGCTGAGCAGAAGCTTTTTAGTTGATAAGATCCCATTTGTTGATTCTCGATATTATGTCTTGTGCCACGGTTATTGGGTAGTTCCTTCTAAAAGTAGTTTATCAAATAAATGTCCTCAGATTCTGGGCTACTCCTCTCTCTTTCTGAAGCTGGATTCTAGGTTCTTCTCATCTCAAGCAAAGAACTGAATGAATTGAGCAAAAAGCAGTGGCAAAATTCATTTGAAAAAGTAAAAGTGAGAAGTGGGAGAGAAACTGGCCCTGCAAAACTTGCACTGAATAAGAAAGGGAAAATCAAGGCGAAAGAACGCTTTGGAGAAAGCAGGGCAGGTTCTCATGAGAAAGCCGTGATAGCGAGCTCTTCATGGTGTCTGTGTCCTTGTGTGCTGTCCAAATCCCAAGGTAGCCTGTGAGAAGACACTGGTCCTGAGAGGTGGTGCTGGATCCCTGAGGCTGATGTCAGGGCTAGGGCATCCTATTGAAAACCTGCTTGGGTTTTCATGAGAAGTCCATATGGAGGGCTTTGGGAACTGTTCCGCGCATGTGTTTTGGGATCTTGTAGTTAACAAGTCATGCCTACTTCCCCAGCCAGCTTCAGAAAGACCTGGCCTACACCTGTGTTTTCAAGAACAGTACCTATTTATCGTCCAGCTGATTAAGTGTTTCTATTTGAACATTTAGGTTTTTGATCCATTTCAATTTTAGTTTAATGCATGATGAAAGATATGGGTCTAGACTCAGTTTTCTCCATGTGGATATCTAATTTTCTCAGCATTACTTATTAAACAGGCTATTTTTCCTCTAGTGTGTTTTTGGTCCATTTGTTAAAGATCAACTTGCTGTATGTGCCTCGGGTTGTTTTTGTTCTGTTCTTTTCCACTGATCTACATGGCTATTTTTGTACCAGTGCTATGTTGTTGCAATCATCATAACTTTGTAACTTCAAGTCTGGGATTTTGATGTCACCTGCTTTGCTTTTGGAATCCATGATTGCCTTTGGTATTGTCAGTCTTTTTGGTTTCATATAAATTTTAGGCTTATTTTCTCTAGCTCTGTAAGAAATGACATCAGTATTTTAATTTGGATTGCATTAAATCTGTATATCAGTGTTAGAAGTATAGTTATTTTGATTATATTGGTTCTCCCTATCTAAGAAGAAGAATTATTTTTTCATTTTCTGATGTCCTTGATTTTCATTTTCAGAGTGATGTAATTTTCACCGAAGAGGACTTTCACCTTCTTAGTTAGGTTAATTCCTAAATATTTAATTTTTAAAATGCTATTGTAAATAGGTTTTATCCTAATTTTTTTTAATGAGTTCATTATTAGTGTATGGGGATGCTATTGATTTTTATGTGCTGATTTTGTATGCTGCTACACTGCTGAATTTGGTTCTCAGCACAGGGAGTCTTTTGGTGGAGTTTTTTGGGTCTTATATGTAAAGGATCTTGTCACCTTCAAAAAATATTTTGACTTCATCCTTTCCTATATATATCTCTTTTATTTCTTTCACTTTCCTGGCTGCTCTGACTAATGGTTTGAGGACTATGTAGAAGAGGAGTGGTAAAAACAGACATCTTTGTCTTGTTTCTGTTTTTAGAGGGAAGGCTTTTAGTTTTTCCCTATTTAATATGATGTTGGCAGTAGGTTGGTCATAAAAGGTTTTTCTGAGATTGAGATGAAGACCTTTTATATCTATTTTCCTCAAGGTTTTTATCATGAACAAATGTTAGATTTTGTCAGGTGATTTTTCTGCATCTATTGAGATAATCATGATATTTCCATCCTTGCTTCTGTTTATATGATGAATTACATTTACTAAACTGTATTGTTGAACCATCCTTGCATTCCTGGGATGAAGCCCACTTCATCGTGGTGTATAATCTTTTTGATGACATTGCATTTTGTTTGCCAGTATTTTGGTAAGGATTTTTGCATCTTTATTGGCCTATAATTCTCATTTTTGGTTGGATCCTTGTCTGGTTTTAGGATCAGGTAATATCAATTTTTTTTTTAAATTATGGCTTCAAATTCATTGTCTATTATTGTTCATTGTTTTTTTTTTTTTTTTTTTTTGTCTTCTTGGTTCCATTTTGGCAATTCATAGCTATCTAGAAATCTCTCCATTTCTGAGTTCTCAAATTGTTTGGCATGTATGTTTGTGAAATAGTTGAAAATGATTTTCTGAATTTTATTGCTATCCATTGTGATTTCAAGTTTTTCATTCTAATTACATTAATTTGTGCCTTTTATTTCCTTTTTTGTAAGATTGGCTAAGGATTTGTTTATTTATGCATTTAAAGAGCCAGCTCTTCAATTCATTGATTCTTTGTATTGTTTGCTTAATCTCCATTTCATTAATATTTGTCCTGATTTTTCTAATTTCCTTCCTCGTACAAACTCTGGGTTTGGATTGTTCTTGCCTTGTGAAGACCTTGAGATGCACCATTAAGTTGTTAATTTGGGCTTGTTCTGTTTCCTGATGTAGGGATTCACTACTATAAACTACCTTTGTAGAACTGCTTTCATCGAGTCATGTAAGCTCCAGTATGTTGTACTGGCATTATCATTTAGTTCTATGAACTATCTTATTTCTTCCTTAATTTCCTCTGTGGCCCATTCATTACTCAAGAATATATTGTTTAATTTCTATATATTTGCATCACTTCTGTGGTTTCTTTTGCTCTTAGTTTCTAGTTTCATTACACTATGATCTGATAATATTCATGGCAAATTTTGATTCATTTATATCTATGTAGGCATGCTTTATTAAATACTATATGGTCTACTTTGGAGAAAGTATTATGTGTGGCAAAAAAAAACCCATGTATATTGTGTTCTTGCTGGGTGGCATGCTCTGTACAGTGGTACCTTGGTTCACAAACTTAATTCACTCTATGATTCTGATCACAAACCAAATCAAATTTCCTCATAAATTTTAAAGTAAATACAATTAATCTGTTCTGACCCCTGTGAACAAGGTCAAGAACTGATTTTGATTGTGAACTGAATCAAATTTTCCCAGAAAGTTCAAAATAAATAAGGTTAAATCTGTTCTAAACCGTATGTATTTTTTAAACTACAAAATGTGAAACAAAGTACAGTGCAGTATAAAGAAAGAGAACACTAACCTTGCTGGAGGTGACTTCTGGTGTGGAGGAGAGGAAGTAGATGGGAAGAGGTTACTGTTTGGAGGAAGACTCTGAGGGGATCTCCTTCAAGAGTTTCCTCTCTGTTTTGTCTCTTAGCTGCAGGGTCAAAACAAAAATGTGTCTAATGTCACTTGTTTTTTCCCATGCTGGAAGTGAGAGACTACATTATCATTCATCAGAGTCAACACTCTGTTCATTACAGCTATGTTGGGGTGATGTTTCTCAAAGAAATCCTGGCACTCACTTCATTTTTCCATAATGGATTTTATCACATCATGGCTAACCTCCTCCGTGCCTCCCTCTTCCTCACTGTCTTCCTCTTCTGCTGTTCCTCAACAGGTGCCTTCTGATGCCCTCCCTGGAGTTCATCAAGTTCTTCCATCATCATCTCCACTTTACGGTCCTCAACAACCTCCTCTACATCTGCACCATCAATGTCGAGACCCCTACTCTAGTCCATGGACCCCATCTCCTTCACTACCTACCTGTGCATCAGACCCTTCAAAGTCATGTTCAGTGACACGTTCTGGCTTACAGTTTTCTCCAGGCTGTGTGAAAGATCCAACACATGACATTTTCCCAGGCTTTGTCCATGAGATGGATGCAGCAGGGGCATTAAATTGTTTCTTCCACAACTATTTCAGAGTCAAGGACTGTGGAGGAGCCCTTGAACGTTTCCTCCTTTAACAAAGAGCAATTATCTCCATTTTGGCTAAACCAGGCCCTATATCCATGTAGGCCATATCCTTTTCCCTTCAGCTGGCACCAAGTGAGGTGCTGATGCATAATGTTTGAAGCTAGGTGACAGTCGCTGTTTCTCCACCCCATGACTCCCAAAAGCAGGGTGGAGCTGGGTGGGAAGAAGTGCCAGGGCTCCAAGGCTGTCACCTGGGACTGATCTTCGAGATAAGAGGCTATGACTTCCCAGGGCAGAAAAGTGTGCACATCAGAGCTGAAGCACCAGACCCCCAAAATTAAATGCTACCTCAATTGTGTTATGCAAATTAATCTTTCTGCATGTCCTTCTCTCTGCTATTGCAGAGGTGCTTTCAGGCCTCCTGCCTAACTCAGCTTACAGCACTCACATGTCTCCTGCCATCCTCACAGTCACTCATCCTCAAGCCACCCTCTTCTTCATGAATTAATAAAATTCAAGTTAGGTGCTGAGTAGAGACCTTTGTTCCAAAGAACCTTTGTCCTAGCCAAACTTAGGAATCCTTGGTTATCCATAACTGTAAATATGTCTTAGTGTCTTCATTCTCACTGTGGGCTGTACTGGAAATGGTACGAAATTAATTTATTGGAATTCCAATAACTTTTCCATGGGATTACAAATATAAACTTTCCAGACTGCGACGAGGTTGAGGAAGGGCTCTCCATAAAGGATACTGCTTCAGTGACATTATAAAACTAGAGAGGAGCACTGCTGTATACAGCTTCTTGGAGCTGCAGATCATTGCTGGTCCATGGGCTGCAGAAGAGCTGTCATGTTGAGGGGAGAATCTTGACCTTTATGAAGTCACACTCGGCATCCATATCCACCAAGGCTAGAGGCTGTTCTCAGGCAATGCCCATCAGAGAAGGAAGTTTTCATGCAGTTGGTTGTCAGAAAGATATTTCTTAATGGGGGGGGGCGGTATATGGACACCTGGTGCACTTGTTCCATGAACAGTTACCTTGTGACCCAAGGTTTTGCAGGGGCCTTGCACGTGACAGGCAGACAGGCCTTGTTCACATTCTGTTCCTTGAATGCACAAGGGGTCTGGAATGGTGCACTGGTAGTGGCTTAATCTTAAGATTGGTGCTTGCATTCTCACACAACAAGGGTCAATCTGTCCTTCATGAGCCTGGGCTCCAGCAGAGCCTTTTCTTCCTGTGGGACACAGGTTTTATTCAGAAGAGCCCTGTTTCATCACAGTTGAACACTTGTTGAGCGACGTATCCTTCTGCTTTCATGAATTCCTTGAATCCTTTTTTGTAGGCTTTGGCAGCGGCCTTGTCAGACCTAGAAGCCTATTTTTATTCACACTGTGACTGTGTTTCTCTTGTAAAATTTATCAAATCACCCTCTACTGGCTTTAAATTCATCACTTCTTGCACTTGTAGAGGGATTTTCTTGCAGTAAATTACTGTGCAATTTCCTGGATTTTTCACAGATCATAGCTTCACTAATGCAATTGTCTGTCAGCTGCTTCTCATTCAGCTACACCAATAAAAATTTTTCCACCTCTTCCAGCACTTGTGTCCTTGGCTCAGTTAACACTGTTACTCTTTTGCCACATCAGCTCCTTTGATGGCATCTTTATTCTTCAAAATAGTCAAGATTTCACTATCTTGTTGTCTGAGGCCAGACTGATTGCACAAATACCATACTCACAGCTTTCTACAATTTTCTTCTTCAATTCAGTGGTTATCTTCTTCAAAATCTCTTGCTTACCATTCTTGCTCTGCACTTGTTATTCTCATTCTTCTTCTGCATATTCTCATCACCATCAGCACCCTCTTGCTCTTTTTTTTCCCGCTATGCTGGGAGACATGCTGGATTGCACTTTTTTTGGAGCCATGTTAGATTGAATAATACAATGGTACCTCAGTTTGTTAATGTAATTTGGTTTACAATCTGGGGGAAGATAGCTATATTTGTGTGAGGAATATGGCCATGACTGTGTTTGTCACTCAACGCTGAGCTGGAAGCATCTGTTGTGAATCAAAGTCCTGTATGTGCTAAAAAGCACACAAATAATCTTCAGAGCAAGTGTGCAGAGGTCTGCCTGTGACCATGATCTTTACTAAATGAAGCCACAATTATGTGCAATAGTGGGGAAGGTGATCACGTTTATGTTTGTGTGGGGAAGATGGCTGTGGTAGTGTTCATCACCTGATATAAGTTCGCAAACGGAAGCAAAATTCTGCCCTATGTTTCTGTTCACAGGTTGTTACTATATTTATCTATTAGGTCCATTTGTTCAAAGATTTGGTTCAATTTTGATATTTTTTTGTTGACTTTTATTTAGCTAATCTAATTTGTGATAGTGGGGTATTGAGATACCCCATTATAACTGCACTGATGTTTATGTGATTTTTTTTTTTTTTGGTACCAGGTATCAAACTCATGACCTCATGCTTGCCAGGAAGGTGCTTATGCACTGAACTAAATCCCCAGCCCTATCTGATCTTTTATACAAAGTTGGGTACAGCATAATTTGGTGTATATACAATTATTATTTTTTATTTTAAAAAGAATAAAACCAAACAAAATACAACATTGAAAATGATACAAGAAATGAAACAAGAAAATAAGAAATCAAAAATGGCTACCATAATGTATCGTGTTGTCTTCAAAATAGCTGTCCAGATTATCAGACACTGGTGTGTAAAATTAATCTAGTGATACAAGCACTACGTTGCTTCTTTACTTCTGTTTTTTTTTTTAGAAATGTCAGATCTGTGGCTTCTAATTACTTCTATGTCTCTTGACTTGTGTCTCTTGACCTCGTTCTAGGTGGATTAGAGGTCTAAGATTGTATTTTGCTCTTTCGCCTTGATATTTTCCTGTATTTCTCTGAATCAGCCCTTTGTTGCCTCCCAGAAGCTTCCTGCACTGGCTGCCCATCCATGGTGTAGGGAATTGGGCCAGGCACTCGTTTCCTCAGGTTCCTGCAGTGGTGAAGATGTGTGGTACAATAGTTCACGTATGTGCCTCCTATGGTGGCAAAGCCTCGGGCCATGCCTTATTCACATGTATAATTATTATCTCTTTCTCCTGTGGAATAGTTCCATTAACCAGTTCATAATGTCCTTCTCTGCCTCTTCTGATCAGCTTTGACTTGAAATTTGCTTTGTCTGAAAATAGGAGAGCCACCTCTGCTTGTTTTAGGGTTTCCATTGCGTAGAATATTATTTTTCATTCTTTTAGTCTACGACTTTTTGTGTTAAATGTGTTTCTTGTATACAGTGTACCATTGGGTTTTTTTTTTTTGATTCATTCTGCTAATCTTGTCTTTCGATTGGTGGGCTGAGCCCATTTACATTGATAGTTATGACTAATAGGTATTGACTTATGTCTGTTATTTTATTAGTTTCCTATTGCTACTTTGCTCTCTTTCCCTTCTGCTTACCTGCTAGCCCTGCCCGATGTATTCATTTTATTGGGCCTTTTGGCAATGCTGCCTTCACTGTCTCCATGTAGCACACCCTTCAGGAGGTTCTTGAACGTTGGCTTGGTGGGCATGAACTTCTTTAGGTTTTATCATGGAAATACCATTAATTTTGAAAAATGTTTTTTCAAAATAGAACTATCCAGGTTGGAAATTGTGTTTTTTTAGAGCTTAAAATATTTTGTCTTATACTCTCCTTGTCTTTTAAGGTTTGTGTTGAGAAATCTGTTACAATTCTGATGGGTTTTCCTTTGTAGAAGATTCCTCACTTTTCTCTAACAGCCTTTGAGATTCTGTTCAAATGGTGTGTTTCTGGTATTTTAATTATTATAAAGCATGGAATGGTTTTTTTTTTTCTGGTCATGGCTATTCAGGGTCTTATATACCTCTCTCATCTGTATGTTAAATTCTTCTTTTATATCTGGAAATTTTTCTGCTATTACTTGTGTAAACAGGTTTTTACACACTGTTCTATCTTTGGAATTTTTCACTAACTTAATAGTCTTATATTAGTCCTCTTTGAGTCATCCAAGAATGGTTGAACCCTCATGTTCTTGGTTATTTTCAAGGAATCTGTTATTAATTCATCATTTACCACAGCTCTTGCCTCTATATCTGAAATTTAGTTTTCATGTTGGTGGCTACCTATACATTCATCAATATTTTTAATGTCCTCTGTTGAAACCTGGCATAACAGCTTGAAAGAAACTAAGGATAGATTATCTGAACTGGAGGACAGATTTGTAATGTGGGAGCATGAAAGGAAAAACTTCTTAAAAATAACAAGGAAACAAGCAGTAACAATACAAAGGCTAGAAGATGATAAGAGGATCTATAACTTAAGAATTAAGAATGTAAAGGAAGAAGCAGGGGTACAAACAAATGAGCTGCAAAGGATATTCATAGAAATAATCAAGGAGAACTTCCCTAATATGGGAAAAGGTAAGGATACTCAGATGTATGAGGCATACAGGACCCCAGCCACCTACAACCTAAACAGAACTACACCCAGGCATATAATAATCAAAATTCCAGAAATCCAATATAAGAATAGAATATTAAAAGCTGTCAGAGACAAGAAACAGATCACTTACAAGGGAACACCCATCAGAATTACAGCAGACTTCTCAGCACAAACCATCAAATCACAAAGAGTGTGGGGTGAAATAATTCAAGATTTGAAAGACAATAACCTCCAGCCAAGATTGATATACCCTGCACAACTGTTCCTAGAAATTAATGGAGAAACAAGGTGCTTCCAGGATAAAGAGGAACTAGGGGAATTTGCAACCACCAATTCAAATCCACAGAGAATATTGCAGGATATTCTAAAAGAGAAAAATACCAAGATTCCAGAAACAGTGGCAGAGAGGCCACAATGAATGGAGCAGACAGCAAAATGAAGACGACAAACTGACAACTAATGACAGAAAAAGAGCTCAACAGAAATGAGGCAGAGAAGGTTAGATGGTAGGAACAGCTATTTTGGAGAAAACAAGACATCATAATAGCTAGTGCTGATTTAATATCATCTTGTTTTGAAGTCCCATCAAACTTTTGTTCTTCTGTCTCCCATTGGTCTTAACATGTTGTATCTTATTGGATTTTATTATATGTGATAATATAAATAAAAACATTTATAGACAAGGAGATAATACAGAAACCATTGTTCATTTTCTGTTAGTTGGTTCTAGATACCCTGTAATACTGTCATTCTCTTTAATGGCTTTACATTGTCTTGATATGTTTGATGCTACAGTATACGAAGTTATACTTAAAGATTTCAAGGAAAGAGACACTATGGTAACTACTTTTATGTCGGGATATCTTGTGGTGAAACACTATTTTGCTTAAAAGGTTATGTTCTGACCTGTGCTGTTTTGTTGTTATGTCCTCTTTTATCTAAATCTCCTTTTTCTATTATTTATTTTTATCTTTTTAATTAAGGGAAAATAAATTAAAAAATAGCAGGATATATTATAGTAACCCACTTTGATTTCCTGTTAACTTGATTTGAAACCCTGTATTGCTCTCACCATCTTGTTTCGACTGATTTTACTCTATTCTATTTTGTTTGATAGTATCAAGTTTGAGAGTATAGGCAACAACTGTGAAGACAATAAGATTCATTATGACGCCCATTGACTATTATCTTCTTTTGGAGACCTGTAATGTCTCCAGTGTTTTGGTTTTATTGGTTTTGTTCTTTACTGTTTTGTTCAATTTTACTATAACTGATGATATAGGCAATTCTTTTTAAGATCGCAAGAGGCATTATGGTAACCATTGTTGGTCACCTTGTATTCTGTTTTTACATTATGTACTATGTCCATCCTTTTGATTTGACTGACTCTGTTTTGTTATGTCACATTTGGTTTTATTCTCTTCAAAAAAAAGTAATAAGAACTGTGGGAGTAATAAAACCCAAAATATGTAATTGTCATTGTAAAAAAGAGAGGAAAAGAAAATCCTCTAAAGGATATAACTGCATGTATATTTAAGCATATAAGATAGATGACCATATTACTGAGTTTTTGTTGGATCATTGAATAGAATTGTTTGCAGTCTCACTCTTTGAATGTCCACTTTATATGCTTTAATTTTGTAACTTGAACAACTATTTCTAAGATGACAATATGTAATCTATTAACTAGTGATTTCTTTCTGTTTATTTTTTTTGAAATTCTGCATTACTTATACCCTTTTTCTGTTTTTTTTCTTTTTCTCCTTAAATAAAATTTAAAAATAAATAAATAAATAAAATGTTTCTAATGTCCCAAATTTCTGTTTGGAACTTTTTTATGGACTCATGTCCTTTTCTATGCTGGGCATCCCTGTTCTGTATCTCTTCTTTAGTGCCACCAATTTTTTTATTAATGTCTTCTCCAGACTTCTTTATCATTTCATTAGAGTCATTAACTGATTACTTATATCTCTTTTACATCTCATAAACAACTTTTGGAACAGTTTTACCTCCATCGATACTCCTTCAGATCTATCCGCTGTATGGCTTATGATTTTCTCTCTGTCTATTCTCCTGAACTGGTTTTGCAGGAGATGTGAGAATTTGAAGGCATCTTGTTGCCTTTTTTTTTTTCTTGTTTCAGGGATTTCTGTTTATTTGTTTTGTCCTGGGATTTTCAAATTTTTTGGCTCAGTGCGCTGTTCTTTGGAAGTGAGCCACAGTGTTATTTATGACCCCCTGGCAATGTAAATATCAGCAGAGAAAGAAAACCAGTTGCCAGCCACCACTATGTTACATTGGCTATGGTAGTAAATTCAGTAACAAGAATGGAACCAAATGTAAACTGGATATCTAGGATATCCAGGAACCTAGATATCTGGATATCTAGGAACAATTCATGAACAGCCCTTAACCAAAACAGAGGACTCTGATTTTATTGAAGACAATTAAGTCACCCTTATATTTGCCTAGCAACTCAGGCCACTATTTCCTGATGATGTGGGCAGCAGTGACAGAGTTCAAATCTACCACTAGACTTAAGCCTTCTTCTCCAGGACCACATCCCTGAAAACTACAGCAGCCAAGCCTGGCCTGTCACAGCAGAACACAGGCCTCAGGATCTTCCTGGTCTGAACCTGGGCCTCTGTCTTAGTCACTTGTTGCTAAGACCAAAAAACCAATGCCCAAAGTTTAGGGAGGAAGAGAGGTTTATTATAGCTCACAGATTGTAGAGGTTTCATAATCGGCTGGCTCTAAGGCAGGGTGGCGTGGCAGAGGGGCATCACAGAGGAGAAACAGTTTATGGAGGGCAGAAACAGTAAACCAGCAAACAAGGCAACCATAGAAGCCCTCTTTCTGTCCCTTCTGTTCTATCCAGGCCACTCACCGGGAGGGCCTTTTGATTACCCACTCCCAGAACTATGCCAAACCAATCCATGCCCAACTAATTAACTAATCACATGCCCTTGACCCTAGTATCACACACATCATCCCAGCATCACTCACTCTAGACCCAGCCACCTCTGCAAAGCCTACCTATGAGCACATGGAGCTTTGGGGGAACATCTAGACACAAGCCATAACAGCCTTTTAGGGGGTCCCAGGAGATTCCTATGTAGCTTTCACCCTCTCCATACCTGTATGCCAAAGCCACCTCTCACCCAGTCTCTGTGATGGGGTACCATTTTAAATCCTGAAGCAAAATTCCTCCTAGATGTTGGTTGGTCTCTTCTTAGATCAGGTTGGTCTGTTGGTTGTCACCTGTTTTGCCATGTGCTGAGTCCTTATGGCTGCAGGGTTAGCATCAACTAGGGGCAGGGCACATGGTTCTCGTGTCCTCCTGGATCAGTGTGGAATCCGAGCAGGCATAGGTACAGAAATTCATTTCTCTCACATTTCTGGGGGCAATTCCCAGGTGTCCCTAAGCACCACCCTGAGAACCACCCCTTCTCAGTGTTGCAGTCAAGTAGGAATAGAGCACAGAAACAGGAAGCTGGGGTTCATGCAGGGCTATACACCTGGGAAGGCTCCAGGGCGGAATCCCCTAGAGTCTTCCAGCTTTTGGTGGCCCTACAAATTCCTGGGCATGCAGCCCATCTTCCCCTCTGCTTTCTCTGGCTTCATTCTTGAGGCTTTTTCTGACTCTTATAAGACTGCTGTCAGTGGGTTCAGGGCCTACTGCAATCCAGTGTGATTTCATTTTAGTTGGTTACATTGGCAAAGACCCTGTTTCCAAATAAGGTCACATCAAGAATGAAATCATGACATGAGTCCTTAGACCCACTGCAAATGGGAAAAACAGCAATTATGACAAAATAAAACAAAAAATAAAAACTCAAAGGATATTTATTTGAGATCAGGATTCCCCAAAACCAGCGTCTAGCTAGAGATTCAATGCTTTCTGAAGCCACTGCAGAGTGGCCCAGTGTTCAAAAGAAAACATAAAATTTCAAAAGCAAGGTTCCCAAAAGACATGTAACCATTTGCACTGAGTTTACAAAACTGAAAAACTTAAAGGCCCATGGAGTACATAAAATGAGAGATTTTCCTTCAAAATTATAGTTTGAAATAAGATCCTTACTATTTAGAAAGATCAAGTACAATTAAATCATGAAATATAGAGTTGGGTGGTCCTAGATTGGACTCCTGCATTCTACTTTGGTTTTTGTTTTTTTTGTTGTTGTTATGTTTGAGACAAGGTCTCACTATGTAGCCCAAACTGGCCTCAAACTCTCGGTGACCTTCTTGTCTCAGCCTCCTGGGTGCCAAGATTACAAGTGTGTACCACCAAGCCCGGCTAGACTCTTCTTTTCTTAATGTACTTGCTCTATGGTTTGGGTATTTCACTGTCTTTTCCATGTCTCATTTTCTGCATCAGTATGGTAGGGCTGGTAATACTGCCTGTCCCCAGGAGCTAGCCCAGAGATAAAAGGTGACAGCAAACAGAATGCTTAGTGTAGGTCACAGGTACGTCCATCACAGGACCTGGGAACTGTGTGCGGCCCTGGACAGCTAGCTAGCGATGTGGCTGCACAGGTGGTAAACCCCTAGCATTACTAGGCAGTTTTCGGTTATATTTGCTGTAACTTGATTGCCTGGAGCACAGACTGTACCGGTGACATTGGCTGTGTAGGGGACAGCACAGTGCAGGGCTAATTCCTCTCCTGTACCCACCACCCACGTTTATACTGCTCTCTTATGTATTATATTTTATGGCTCAAGACAAGTGCTGTTCACTGAATCCAGCTCAGGAGATGGGGTACCCATAACTAGCACTTGACTGATAGAAGCTGCTTACTAAAAGTTACCCTGTCATTTTAGGATGCTGATGGTGGTGGAGAAAGAATTTGGTGAGAAGAAGCTCATGAAGTTAGAGGCCAGGAGGATATGAGGAGAGTCAAGTAAGGAGCATTTACCTGTAAGGAAGAAAAGGACCCATCTACATTGCTACCAGCCTGCAGTATCTCTAATGCTGGTCTCCGAGTATGTCTCAGGGATCCTGGGGGCTGCCCTAGACCTTTGAGGTGGGCCCTGTGGACTTGCCCCTCTCATCATCCCTTGGGGTGCTGGGAATCTAACAGCTCTGTGACCAAGATATGAAATTCAAGTGAGTACAGAAGCTGCAAGGCACTCAACTGCCTTTTACTGGGCCAAATGTTAAGGGTGTTTGTAAAAATGTAAAACAGGACTGGGTGTGGTGTTGCACGCCTGCAATCCCAGCATTCAGGAGGCTGAGGCAGGAGGACAGCTGTGAGTTCGAGGCCAGCCTGGGCTACATAGTGAGTTCAAAAAAGTATGGCAAAGACACTCCTCGCACTGTCGTGAAAAATATTTATGTTTACATGTGTGTTTATTATTATTATTTTTAAATAAAAATGCTAACGGCTTCTCACTTTGTGGATGGGGGCTGGGACTCAGTAACGGAGCATGAAGCTCACTCAGGACCCCCCATGCTTAGTCCCCAGTGCCCTGCCGCCTTGATTTTATTTTAATTAGTTAATTTATTTATTTATTGGCACCACTGAGCTATATCCCTGGCCCACAAACTTATGTTTTAAATGTGAACTTGGTAAGAGTAAATAAACACGACTCACATTATGAAAGCTCCTTGGGGCTGTCACTAATATGTAGATCTCTGTCCCAGAAAACCCCAGAACACAGCATTGACCAAGTGTCTCTGCAGCAGGAGGTGAAGTTTGCATCAGGAGAGCATCACTTCATCAGGATGATTTTAAGGAACATGTATAAAGCGAGATGATAGAAAAGCTTTTGAGACCTAGCTGTTTCCTTTGAAATGCGTGTCCCCTTGCTAGTTGTGAGTTGAAATCACAGCCTCAGGGTGATGGCATTTGTGGGGAGGCCCTGGAGATGCGATTCATTCCTGCAGACAAATGGGTTGGTGCCCCACTGGGAGAACAGCCGCACTGAGACGGTTCCACCAGTTGGTTTTGATTCTGAGATTCTCTATCGTGAAAGAAAGGACTTACTAGAGACGGAAAAAATAATCAGTGAAGTAAGGGTCGTGTTGGAGTCGGCCCTGCTAATTCGAAGGGCAGAAGGGCTGGGAGCCAGGGCCCCTTCGGGACTGGGACTGGTCCCATGCGGCTTCGCTGGAGCCTCAGTGCAGGTGACAGCTCACACCCTTTGAGCCTCCTGGTCCTAGGAGTACCTGCCTCATTGCGTCTGGTCTGCTCCAGGTCAAGGGGCCCAGCTGCACCAGGCCCTGACTCCGCCAACAGGAGCTTAGGTCGCCTGTTTCCGGGAAGACCCAATGACATTTTGCTTATTCTCCTTCCTGGAAAGAATGCATCCAGGTTGTGCCCGCTCGATGGGGTGCCAGGAGGAAGATGTTCTCTAATGGTTTCTCGGAAGTCGCCCAGAACCTCGACCCCGGGCTGTTTCACTCCAACACGGCTTGCTGGGTCCGGACCAGGAGCTCCATAAGACAAGTGTCCTTTTTCTCTCGGATGGCAACCTGTCCGTAGGTACCTGTTGAACATGCATCTCATGTTTTCTCTGTCGCTTCTAGAATGTGGCTTTCCCGTGAGAGTGTAGCTTCTGTCTGTTTTGTTCCCAGGGCTTGTTCCTACCGCTTTGGGGCCCTTAAACATCTGGAGAGATAAACACTTGGCTTGTTATTTCTGACCACCTGAGGGAGATTCAGGTGACAAGGCAGGGGAAGAGCCCCAGGGCTGGACAAGAATATTGTTTAAGGAAACAAGAGACCATCTTAGTAGAAGTTCAACGCAGAGGAGTTTTGAGATCCTAACCTTGGGGTAAATACAAAGCACCCAGAGCCCTGTGGACAGAACTGAGATTAGAACGCCAGAGCCTGGAGAGTGCTCAGAGATCAGAGGCTGATCAGGACCTTAAAAATTGCTGTTTCTCCTAACAAAAACAGGACCTTAAAAACTGCTATCTCTCTTTCATTTATTTTGAAGAGTAGCAAGTTTCCATTGACAATAGGTAACGTAGAGACATCTAAGTGATAAATGAATAAAACATAAGATGGAGTAAGCTGATAACAGTATACCATTTTCACCTGGTGCCACATGCCAATAACCCCAGCATTCAGGAAGCTGAGGCAGGAAGATCTTGAGTTTGAGGTGAATTCAATGCCAGCCTGCACTACAAAGTGAGGCCTTGTCTTATACAAACAAACAAACAAACGGTCAACAGTACCATTTTACCCTTTTTTATGCTATAGACCCTGACAATTTTGTTCAACTGTGAACATCAATATTTTTAGATGCGTTTAGCTTTGTATTATGAAGCAATTTCAGACTTATAAAAAAGGTACAAAAAAAACCCCCAACTGTATGCTGTAGTCCCCAAATGTTAACATTTCCATTCCTCTCCTGGAATATTTTTTCCCTGGACCATTTACAAATTAGTTGTAGATACAATTTCCTATTGCCACTAAGCATGTGAGTACATTTCTAAAAATAAGAAATTCTCTTACCTGACCATAGTACAATTATCAAAAATCAAGAAAGTAACATTGATTCGCTGCTATATGCTGCTCTACCGACCTGATTCACATTTTCCCAGCTGTCCCAGCTGTTCCACCACCGTCCTTCACTGCATCTTACAGGCCTGGGGCTGCACTGCAGCTCTGCTCTGTCCCCTCACTGGTGTCAGAGCCTCTGACAGCTGAGATGGTCTGTCCGTCCACTGTGGCTCTCTCCACAGTGAGAAATCTGGGCAGTGAATTTCTGTGACTACCATAGATGGCTTTCTTGTGACCAAGAGGATCCCAGAGTCTGTCTTGAACAGAATCTGACTGTCAAGCCCATGCCAGAAACTGCCTACCTCTCAACCTCTTGGTAGGTCAGAAACACAAACTTCTATACATTTAAACTCTAGAAGCAGGGTTCTGGTAATTGTGACCAAAAACCATCCTTAACTGTTAAATCTCCAAAAGTAGAAATGCTAGGTTACATACCTATGTGTACACACACACACACACACACACACACACACACACACACACACACACACTGCTTACTGCAAAAATATTTTCACAGGTAAACATGAGTGTACCTGTTTGTCCTCAGCACCTCTCAGATATTTTTTATCATTTCGATTTATTTAGATGGTTTTCATAGGCATAACACCTTTCTTTAACAACTCATCTCACGAGATCACAGAACTTTGGAGCTGCAAGAAATCTGAGCAATTATCTCATCAATCCTCCCCTCACACGGCATATAGTTTTCAAAATTGTGTTTTCACCTAAAGTGGTCCTGAGAGGGCAGAGATGATGTGACCACAGGTGGAAGAAGCAGTAGAGCCCAGCCCCAGGGGGAACATGTGCTTCAGGTATCTCAGAGCGATAGTTTACTGATTATAGTGAGAATCATCAAAATCCTTCCCTCCCTCCCTCCTTCAGTGCTGAGGGATCAAACCTGGGCACATGCAAGCCAAGTACTCTACCGGTAAGCTACCGCCATGTAGCCCCGAAATATCTTTTTGGTAGGCAATCCGATAGCAACAGGCTTCTCTCAGGCTGGCCTTAAACTTGCAGTGATCCTGCTGCCTCAGTCTCCCGAAAGCTGGGATCACAGGTGTGCACCACCATATCCTGCACAATAGCAACATTTTAAGGTTACATTGACACAAGGTTATGATTGTTAGGTCAGTATATTGTAGTGGGAGGAAGTGTGTTCTCTGACATCAACTTCAATCCATTTTATTACAGGCTTTACCATTTGCCAGGAGTGGAGCCCATTGCACCAATTTGGCCTTTCTTTACCGTTGACTCTTCCTGTGTAAACTGAGAATGAGATAACAATTATGTCTTCCTAAGATATGTGTAAAGGCTGACATGTGTAGCGCTTAGAACGTATTAGCCAGTATTGTCATTATCATGGCAGTGGGGTGTGCTGAGCTCCAAGCACTGGCTATGCCATAGGAAGAGACATGGATTATAAATGACCCTGGGATGCCTGAACCTCGGAGTGTCCACTCACAAGTTAATGAACCTTGTGTTCTAACTCCCAGAGTCTGGCTGGAGTGCCAGCCTGCTGGCCTTTCCATTGCTGGCTTCAGATCTTTGTACTCTGGCAACTTTGAACCTGAAGTTGTGACAAAAAGGGGGCAATTTATTCCAGAGGCTTCACTAGTGTTCCATGGAAATCGGTCTTTTCCCAGCCTCTGTCCACACCCTTCAATTCACTCTTCCCCAGCAGGTTTATGTTTAGAAGTGCCCGAAACACCTGAAATGGGATGTGAGGCCTTCCTTACAGTGCCTTTTGTAAACTGTTCATATCCCTTCTTGATTCTGGAACAAGTGGAACTGATCTGCTCCAGAGAAGGGGATATATTTGTTATCCAAGTGTCCAGGTGGCCAAGTTATTTACTCCGGAAACAACAGACACACATTCTTGCAATTCAAGGGCCCAGAAAACCTACTACCTTCATCCTGTTCTTCAAAACTTATCCCAGGGCAGAGATTGCAAACCTTTTAGAGCTTTCAGTGACACAGCCTGCTGTGGTGAGTATATTGTAGGTTTTCCACAACTGTCGTCCAGGGCCTGGGAGTGCAGCTCAGCAGTACAATGCATGCGTGGTGTGTACAGGGGGCTGATTCAATCCCCAGAACCATAAATAAATAAGTAAACTTACTCCAAGAAATACTCAGCAAATAGGAATATGCTTAATGAGAAAATTATGGCACAAATAGCATCTGTGGTGAGCATGAAAACCAATGAATTAAGGCTGAGTGTCACACTTGCTCCAAAGGTAATTGCCTATTAATCACGTGAGCTGTTTGGGCATTGATTTGTACTTTGCAGGTTAAAAGGACTCCAGTGGTAGGATCCTTGGAAACTTAGCTTACGACACAGATTTCTGATGAAACTTCCTGCTTGACTCTGTAAAGATGGTTTGATCTTATCTGCAGCCTCTGAGAAACCAATTAAACAAGATTTTTTTCCTGAAATCAACTAAGTTCCTTGCTTATGTTTATTAAATAGGAGATAGTAATGCTTTAACTCCAAATTAAATATTTTTATCGTATGGCTTTGGGTGAGATTACCCATTTCTCTTCACTGTCTCTAAAAATAAAACGTAAGAAAAACACTTACACCTAAGGTACTATTATTCCTCCTCCTCGGCCCTGTGCGGTCCTGAGTTACAGGATGGAAACAGCGAGTCAGCAATCAGCTCTGCAGCGCTAAATAATCAGCTGTGTGATCTTAGACAAATCACTTCCTTGCTCTTTGCCTCAAGTCCTCACTCCACAGTGAAGGCAGACACAGGCTGTTACTCACTTCTTTCTAGTTTTACTCTAGGATGAGAGAGAGGATTGTTAGCTGTCAATACCTTCTGAAGAAAGGAGCTGCCTGTGCACCAAGAGTGATGGGTGGATCCATGCACGGGGGAGGGTCAAGACCTGGGAGGGACTGCAGCAGGGCGGAGAGGAGCTCACAGCCTGGCTGACAGGACCCAGCAATGTGCTCTTACTTGCATGACTGCTGTGCTTTTCCTGATGTAATTTGATATTTATAGTTCTCTGAGGGATAATCATTATGTCCTCTTTTTTTTTTTTTTCCAAATGGGGAGGCAGAAGCTCAGAGGAATGGAGTGATTTTCTCTAACATGAAGGGCGGTAAGAGATGGAGAGGTGGGACTAGGAATTAGTGGGGATGGGGCAGTGAGAACGTCTAAAAAGCTGCTTGTGCACAGAAGTGATGAGACATTGGTAAACCTGCCAAGCATGCCTTTGACAGAACTCTGGATGTCAAATAAAGAGGAGCACCTATTTACCAATAAAGTGGCTGAATCCAGGAAGCACTGTGAGCTTCAAGCCCCGTCCCTTCCCCTTCTCCTCAGCTCCACTGAGGCCCAGAGGGCAAACGGCTCCACACTCAAGGACCAGACCCTCATCCCTGCAGCCAGTGTGGGGAAAGTGAGGCTTGGGAGCCCACCACCACCACCAATCATCCTCCAAGAACTATCAGCTGCTGCCCCTGGCAGGTTTTGGGAAAACTCTCAGTTCTAAAACTGAGTGTTTATTTAACTTGACTCAAAACAGCTTTCCCCCAAGAGGCATTTGTCCAAAACAATCAGTGGCAGTAGTTTCACGTCACACTCCCCTGAGACAGCAGTAATAGTTGAGATAAATGAGAGACCAAAAAATTAAAAAAGAAAAGTTTAAAAATAAGACATTTATAAAGGGTTTTACAAAGTGCAAAGATGCAAATGGTTGGGCTGTGCACAGTCCAGAAAAGATTTGAATCAATGGAAAGAGTTCCTATGCTTGCATGGCAAGATTTAGTGTTATTGGTGGTAGTGGTGGCACATGCCTGTAATCTCTGAACTTAGGAAGCTGAGGCAGGAAGATTGCTGCAAGTTTGAGGCCAGTCTGGCCTACATGGTGAGTTCAAGGTCAGCCTATGCTATATAGTGAAACTGTCTAAAAAAAAAAAGGAAAAAAAGATTTGATATTGTTAAGACAGCAGTGCTTCTCCAGTTAGTTCACTGCAATGCCTACCCAAATTACAGTTTACTTTTTTCAGAAAATGACCAGTTGATCTTCAAATCCACATAGAAATACAAATCACCCAGAATAGCCCAAAGCATTGTTGAAAAAGAAGAGCAAAATTGGATTTACACTTCTCATTTCAAAAGCAACTACACAGAGACCTATAGTAATCAATTTAGTGAGGTCCTAGCGAAAGAACAGATATGTAGATCGATAGAATACAATCCAGAAATAATTGTTACATGTATGGTCACTGATTTTAATAAGGGTGCTGAGAAAAATCAGTGTAGGAACAAACGGATCTGGAAAACTGGGTATCCACTTGCCAAAGAATGATGTTGGAATGCTACCTCACACCAATAGAGGTGATACCACTGAGGCCAGTGGACCACTCCCCTCTACTCACCTAAACCTGGGCTACACTCCAGGGCCAACCCAGTAACTTGCTTTGTCCTGGCACTGGAGTGCCTTGCTGGCACTCCAGAGCTAGAGATAAGACACATGCTTTGCAGATCCTCCTGCATGACCTATACTAACCTTTCCTCATTTGGAGCTCACAGAAGTTCCACACGTATGGACTGCATATTACACATCTAATTATAACAAAATGAATTATAGGAAAGGATTTGCACATTAGATGCAATAGATTCTATTGAAAACATTTTATTGTAATGACAACTGAGAAGTTACAGTCCTCTCAGTGAGATCTTCCCTGACTGTCCCATTAAAAATTTAAACCTGCAGCCAGGTGTGGTGGCATTGGCCTGTAATCCCAGCACGTGGAAGGCTGAGACAGTAGGATCACTGTGAGTTTGAGGCCAGCCTGAGCTACATAGTGGTTTAAAGCTGACATGACTCAGTAGCCCGTCAATCTCATTGTCAGTCATGCTCTGAAAGACACAGTGAGAGACACCCAAGACCTGGCACATTTTAAATTCTTAAATTCAACACATTTGTTGCTCATGCTGTTTCCTTTCTGCCAGTACAAGCCACACACTCTCAGCATAGCCTGACTAAACTTCATGAAACTTTGCTGCTTTTTTCTTACTGCCATGCACTATGGCCAATTCTTTATTGATCATGCACAAGAACCTAGAAACTTGCCTAGGACCCCATCAGTCACACCAACACCTCCATATAAAATAAACCCAAAATCAATCAAAGGACCCAGAACTATGAATCTTTTAGAAAATAAAACAGGAGTATAAATTACTAGTTCTTTGGGTCTAGAGAAAAAATTTGTCAAGATATGTTTTATTGTTTGCTTTGATTTTGAGAAAGGAACTTTCTGTGTAGCCCAGGCTGTTCTCAAACTCATGGCAATCCTCCTGCCTCAGCCTCTTAAGTGCTGAGAAAACAGTCATGTGCCACCATTCCAGGATTGAGATAGGTTTTAAATTCCTCTTTTGTGAATAATTATCGTTCATTCCTCTTTCTCAGGAATGCCTAGGTGAAAATAGAAAATTTCTGAGGAATCATGATGGGTTGTGAGTGTTGATGGGGAACAAAAATGGCATGGGAAACCTTCCCACACAGGTGCATTGTCTGGTCTATTCCAGTCTCACTGAAAAGTTCTCTTATCTCCTGGGATGGCACGTAGATGAATTTTGTGAAGTTTCAGGAGAGAAACTCAACCTAAGCTATTTCTGCTAATTATTAAATATGCTTCCTTATGTTATGTTAAATGAAATGAGTAAGGATAAAATAAGAAAAATAATCACTAATAATTAGTTTGTCCCATTATTAAAAACTTAACCAAAAATTCTGTGATTCTTAACATTCTGTTAGGAAGCAAAGGGGTTTCTTAGCTTGTTTTCTATGTCAAGTGTCAATATATGAAAGTACTGTAACAGCATTGTGTGTATGAGATACATACAGTGTAGACCCTGGTATTTTATATGACTTCACCATATAGGGCCGGGCCGTCACTGGCTATAGCCAGTGACACTGTAGCACAAGATCCTGACTTCCATTCCTGGTACAAAACCCAAAACAAACAACAACAAAAGAAAATCTTACATAACATCACCATATGGAAAGAATTGCACTGGTAGGATTTATAATGCAATGAATAATCTTTAAAGAGCTAATGTACAGTGTTCTATTGAGAATATTTTATTGTAACACTGACTGAGAAGCTAGTCTTCTCAGTGAGACCATCCCTGTCTGCCCCATTGAAAAATTTAAACCTCCAGCCCGGTGTCGTGACACAGGCCTGCAGTCCCTGTACGTGGGAGGCTCAGATAGGAGCATCACCTCAAGTCTGAGGATAACCTGTGCTATCTACTGAGTTCAAGGCCCGCTCAAACTACATAGTGAGACCCTGTCTCAATAAACACCACCCCAACTTCTTGAGCAGTTATGGTTTCCTTCCAAAAAGAACCTGGGTTGTGTATGAGTCAACTTACTATCACACTGGGACTGACTGACGAGGGGGTAGAATAATCTGTCTGTCCCTGACAACTTCCCTTAAGATCTCTAATAAATGCTCATCCAGTGGCTTTGCTGTGGCTTCAGTACTGTCGTTTCTTGACCCCCAAGCTCTGGCCTACTTGTTTTTCAGTTCACCACACCTCATTCATTGTCTGTATCCCAGGGCTTGCTGCAGTTCAGAAGTCTGCAGATTTTCAAATGTGCTGAGTTCGTACTAGCTTCAGGTTATTTTTTTTTTCTATAAAAAAATTAGATAAAATTTACCATTTTAAAGGGTCTGACTAGGGGGTACGGATGCAGCTTACCAAGATGCATGTGACTCCTGGGTGGGTCCTCAGAATGGGGGTAACCATAACCAAGATATAACTTTGGTGTCTAACTTCTTCCCTTAGCATCTTTTCAAAGGTCACCTATGTGGCAAGCACGTTATCAGTGTTCCAATCCTTTATGTTGCTGAATAATACTCAACTGTACAGATGTTTTGTTTGTGCACTCATCAGTTGGTAGACATTAGGTCTATCTCCACTTTCTGGATGTCATAGATAATGCTCTTATGAACTTTTCTGTGAAAATTTTTGTGTGCATATGTTTTCAGCTTTTTGGCTCTATGTGTAGCAGTGAAATTATAGGGTTCTGTGGTAATTCTGTATTTAACTTTTGAGAAACAGACCCATTGTTTTCTCTCTGAGATATTTTTATCAGTCCCTGAGATCATTTGAACATGCCATTTCTTATCGTGGATGAATCCACACATTTAAACTAGTGTATTTAAGAGCTTTTCTTTTTTGGTACTTGGAGTGGAACTCAAGACCTTTTGTACGCCAAGCAGCTGTTAAATGCACCTAGATCTGAGGCAGTCAGCACTGTCTTAGAACCTCGCATATTGCTTTATCCTTGCTTGGTTCACTGTCTTGATGAATGTACTCCTAGGCAGTGAGCAGAGAGGGTACCTATGCCTCGTCATGCCTTGTACTGTGCCTGGCACCATGCCTGGCATGTGAGAGGCTTGAGTGAGAAACAACAGCTCCAGCACATATTCTACAGGAATGACAAATGCTTCTGCTGCCCAGTTCTTCCACTAACCAAAATCTATTGAGTTATAAAGTTTTTGAAAAAGAATATATAGTATATATGTGTACATGTACACATACTGTTATGGTTGATACCTTGTGTCAACTTGAGAGGTTTAGAAGTTTAACTAAGAGACTCACCAGGTAGCCAGGATCTTTACTTTGTAAATATCCTCATCCTGTGCAAGAGGAAGGCACAGAGATTTTGTGAGTGCTATTCTGCCCTGAGATACAGTATAAGAGAGGAAAAGACCAGACTACTCTTCCCCTATTTTGTTCTTGTTGCTTTGCTGTCTTCTGCCATCTTGAAGTGTTGCCCCTGTGCCATGCTCACCTGCCTCAGAGCCAGCTGAGTATGTACTGAAACCTCCACAGCGAGCTAAATAAACCTTTCCTTCCTTATTTTGGGTGTTGGATATTTTGTCCCAGCAACGAGAAAAAAGTAACCAACACACATTCTTATGTCAGTAATATGCTTGACTATTTTAATGACTGGTTTTAAATGTTAATAAAATTTAAGGAATGCTTGTTATATCAAAATTGAAATTATGTTCATATGTACAAAATGTTTCATAAGGAAATCGATACTGTTTTGTTTTGTTTTGTTTTTTGAAATCCAGACTGGCTTCGAACTCACTGTGTAGCTCAGGCTGGCTCTGAACCTGTGATCCTCCTGCTTCAGGCTTCCCAGTGCTAAGATTACAGGTGTGCGCCACCATACTTGGCTCAATCAGTACTCTGTTACTAAATAAGTCTATGTCTGAAAATCTGAAAGAAACTCTTATAGATGCAGAAAATGTTTTTTATGCATAAAGACACTAGCTAAAGATAAAGAATCATTAAAAATTGGAAACAGTATCCATCAATAGGAAATGAAAGATTGTCTGTCTAAATTTTGTAGATATTAAAATGTTCAAGAATAGTCTAGAGGGCCAGGGATATTAGCTCAGCATCACAGCACCTGCCTGGCAAATGTGAGGTTGTGACTTTGATCCCCAGTACAGAAAAAAAAAAAAATCTAGATTGCAGCAGGTATAGTGACCCATGCCAGTAATCCCAGCACTCAGAAGGCTGATACAGAAGGATTGCCACAAGTTTATGGTCAGCTTGAGCTACATAGTAAGTTCCAGGCCAGCCTGAACTCCATAGCAAGACTTTGACTCAAAAATAAACAAATAAAAGAATAAATTAGATTAATGCCATAGAAACTAATATACTGTGGCTGTAACTATTTTAGAAAGGGAAGATCCCTAACTATACCAAGATTATCCTGAAACACTAAGCACATTATGGTGGGTAGTGGGACAATGTACACTTTTTTTCATTTTCTAAATTTTAAATGTTTTATTGCCTTTCTAACTTAAAAGGGTGTAATAGACATTGAAGCAAATGACATGAACTTTTAAAGGCCTTTGTAACTACAATGAACTCTCTGATGACCCTTCTGTTTAGAACTACATTTTGAAAGCACAGGAACAAAGACACAGTACTGTAAGAGATGTCCTAGTCCGACTGCGAAATCAGAAAATACTTTCATCCCAATCACCTGGAAAATGAATTCTCACCAACGTTCAAATCCTATTGACATTCTTCTGTAAAATTTTCCCTTTCTCCATGACACACAGCCTAGGGAATGTGTGTCTTCAAACGAGTGAACAGAGCAATTACCAGGACCTCTGAATTTAATGAGATTCCTGGGTTCTGGATGGGAGTCACACTGCTGGGTCCAGACAGCCACTCAGACATCTGCCCTTTTTGTGTAGGAAAACTGGAGACTGAATAGTAGAAAACAAATTTCTAACACCTTCCAGGTCCTGGCCTGTCATTAACACAGAAAGGCCCTGCAGTGGGCTCTGCCCTGCAAAATACTTTTTGCAAACTGGGAGTTTTATAGAGTATCTCACATCAGTTTGATTGTCCTTCAGGAAAAACAGGAAATAATAATAGAAAATAAAGAGAGAGCCATTGTCTATGCCTTATATTTACATGTTTTGTGCCTTGTCACCTTTGGACAGAAAAAGGAGAGGAGCGGTCACTTTTACCAATTCTGGACTGGCCCCTTTGAGAGGTCTGCTGCTGTAAAATACAAACCAAAAAAGGATTTTGAATTTTCTTTCCTGATTCCAAGAATCACTGCTCTTCAGTTATTGGATGTGGACTTTGGATGTGCAATGATAGTATCTTATCTGGCATTTAGGTCTTATCACTTTAAAGCCTGGACATTGTGAGGAGCCTGGCTGTCAGGCAAGGACTGGCCTCCCAGAGGTGCCCTAGGGGCAAGAAAGTGGGACAGCACGGGCTGTAGGATCACAGCCCAGCACTTCCCCATGCTTGTCTAACTGCACGTGGAATCTACCAGAAGGAAAGGAGCTCTGTGCTGGAAGTTTCCCCCCAATTCCAAAGGGAGTTCTCATTCCATGTGCGGCCAGTCCTGAGTTCCACTTCTCTATCAGTCATCTGATAAGGGTAGGCTGATTCATCAGGAATCCAAGGGGGGGGGGTGGGCAATGCTGTGGCATTGTTATGCTTCACAAGCTCTTTCCTTCTTGCCTTTCTTCTCTCCTTCCTCCCTCCTTCACTTCCTTCCTTCCTTTCTTTTTCTATGTTTTCTTTCTTTCTTTTCATTTTATCACTGACTAAGGCATTGACTAGGGAATAGGTGGGGAGGGGTAGTGGTTGCAGCAGGAATCTCTGTATAACAGATTATAGCTTCCGCTGGAGCATTTGGAATGACATCAGCATTGGGACGGATTCAGTAAACCTTTCAACCTGTGGTGGCTCCCAGAATATACTTCTTGGATGGCACTTGCACTTTTATTTACTGTGGCAGGAACCACCATCCAGCCCACAGGTATCCCTGGGCAGCCCTGTCTCTTCCTGTTACCAGGATCCTGACTTCTGCCCACTAACAGGCCATTGGAGGTTCCCATTGGCTAGGACAACCCTAGTTAATATTATTGCTTTGAATGATTAAGTATTGGCATACATTTAGATATAACTGAGGATACTTAGTTACTTCTTAACAATTTTCAGTTTGAAAGAACTTCAGTTTCAAGAACTACACAAAGTATCCTTTAGTTATTCCCCAAATGGTAACATTTTGCCACCTTGGCTCTGTGTTCCCTTTTCTGTCTCTCTGGTTTATTAACAGGCTTTAAAAGAGTGCTTTAGATTTATAGAAAATTTGAGCAGATAGTACATAGCGTTCAGAAATACCCTGTGTCACTCAGCGTTTACTAGAGAAACAGATGTATCGTATTGTAAGAAATTACAAGCTTGGGTTATGATAGTGAGCCGGAGTTGGATGAGGAAGTGTGCAGAGTGTGTCTGCACACTAGAGGCTGAAAGTTTCAGTCCAAAGTCTGGAGCTCCTGGCAGTGTCCTGTGCAAGTCCATCTGAGGAAGCCAATGTGTCTGCAATAGAACACTGAAGAGGTCTACGCCAGAAGGCTGAAGAGTGCCAGGTGGAAGCCAAACAGTGTGCCCCAGAAGCCAGGAGACAACATCCAAGCTCAAGGCAGAGAGGGAGCTCCTCTAAAGAATCAGCAAGCAGTTCTTCCTCCTTTCCCTTTTAATGCATGCAGGCTACCTTCCCTGGGGGGTGGGGAGTCCTTTACACCCACACCATCTACCTTTCTCTTTCACAGGCTGAGGATGTTTACAAAGGAGGGACCCTGGTCCCCTGCTGAATCACTTAGTTAAACTTCTAAACTTCTCAAATTGACACACAATGAACAACATCCTAGAGGGGTAAGGGCATGTCCTCTACACCTCAGGATGTAGAGCTGCTGAGTTACTTAGTTTAAGCTTCTAGACTTCTCTCATTGAGACAGTATATCAACCATTACACATCTCCACATACAGAGTCCCCTTTCTGTAGCATCTTCATGAGAATTGTACATTTGCTGTAATTAGTGAATCAGTATTGATACACTGACACATAAACTAAAAGCTATCACATTTCCAGAGTTGTCGCCTGATGTTTTTTCTCTTGCATGATCCCACCCAGTGTGTTTTACATGTAGATGTCTTATCTCTTTGAGTTTTCCTCAGCTGCAATATTTTCCCAGACTTTCCTTCTTTCTGATGACCTGGACAGTTTTGAGGAACACTCAGCAGCTATATTGTGGTGGCCCCACTATTGGAAACTGTCAACTGCTTTCCTTATGATTAGACTTGGGTTATGGGTTATGGGTTATATTGGATTAGACAAGGGAGGAGGAGGACAGCAAGGTAAAAAGCTATTCTCCCTATATGGCATCAAGGAGCATATTCTGAACATCACTCATCGCTATTGATATGGACCACGATCAGTGGACTGAGAAGTGTTTGTCAAGTTCCTGTCCTGGAAATATATTCTTTCTGTAGGTTTCGGATCAAAGTCTCTACAGGCAGGAAGAATTGCGCTACACCCTGAAGGCGGAGTATCGACATCATTAATTTGGAATTCTGCAACAGAGATCTGTCTCGTCTTTTCCATCAGTGATTCATTGCAGTGAAACACAACAGATTTATATTTATTTTGTGCTTTGGGTTACAGTGTAACCTACTCCTACTTAGTTGCTCAGATCATTGAAGCTCTGCCCACTGACTTATAATTTATTTATTTTTATAGTCCATGCATCATTACCACTAAATGGAGAAGACAAGGAAGGTGAGAGCAACAGGAAAATTCCCACCCATGAGTATCCCCTGCCTGTTTTCATTAATCAGTAGCTGGACAGCCAAGCCCGGAACAAAGGTGGAGGGGGGCCGCTCCTTTTCACCACGAGACCAACCACCTCATGAAAGCCCTCGTGGCTCCTCCTTGCTTTCTTTCTTGGGTCCCTTGTTTTAAGGGAATCCAGCAACCAAAACAGAATTTGAGGGTCCCTCAAGCAATCCTGTGGAGATAGTTGAGGAAGGATCACTGTCTTTCCCTACAGCAGAGCGGGGCAGTGCCTGAGTCATCTTCTGGACCTAGTCCTGCCTCCTGGACGACTGCAGCCCTGCTGATGTCTGTGACCTCAAGAGAGTCTCCATGCCAAAGCATATCACCAAGATGTTTCTCATGTACAGAAACTGTGAGACAGTATTTGTGTAATTTACCTCTTTTAACCCAGGGCCTCACGCATGCTAGGTGAACAGTATACCCCTGAGCTACATATATAGTCCTTTTTAATTTTCTTTTGCAATCGGATTTTGCTAAATTTCCCAAACTGGCCTCTGACTTATGATCCTCCCACCTCAGCTTCCTGAACAACAAGGATTACAAGGAAGGAGCCACTGCACCTGAATGTTTGATTTTTTTAACTGCTGAACTGTAGTTTAATTTGTCACATGGCCATGGATGACTAATAGATATTACATTTATGGTCTCTAGCAGTAAGGCCTTTAAAACTCTTAACAAGACAATCTCAATAGAGAAAGAAAAAAGATAGGCAAGTCGATGTAGAGGCTGCAGAATTGATCAAAAAGTAAATAAGTTAAAAGTGTAAGACCCAGGGGTTGAGGATTTAGCTCAGCGGCATAAGCGCCTGCTTTGCAAGCAGGCAGTCGTGAGTTTGATCCCTGGTACCGATAAAAAGGAGAAAGACAAAAAAAAAAAAAAAGTGTAAGACCCATTTCTACTGGGCTCTCGAAGATGTGGTTGCTAGGGGCACTTCACATGACTTCATTTCTCTGAAGCTGGTAAATAGAGTAAAAGTTATAAAAATGCACCTGGGAAAAGAGCCAAGAAATAAATAAAAGAATTTCATAATTAATTTTACAAAGATATTTCTATTAGTTCTATTAGTAATGATCAGAAAATGCCCATGTCAGAAATAGTGGTGGAAACCTATAATCTCAGCACTCTGGGAGGCTGAGGCAGGAGAATTGCAAGTTTAAGATTGGCCCAGGCTTGACACAGAGAGGCCCTGTTTTAAAACAACAAAATAAAAAATGGCTGGGAACGAGGCTCAGTGTGAAGGCCCTACATTCAATCCCAGTGTCCTCCTCCTCAAAAAAAAAAAAAAAAAAAAAAATCAAAAAGTAAGGGAATAGCTAAGCAAACATATTAATATAGTTGTATGTTTTCCAGTCATTAAAAATGTAACCAACCTGGGTTTCATGTCCAGAACCATAAAAATAAGTTTAAAAAAGTAAATGTAAACAAGAATATTTGAGCCAAGTATGATGATGCACACCTGTAATTGCAGCAATCTGGAGGCTGAGGCAGGAGGATTGCTAAGAGTTCGAGGCAAGCCTGGAGTACACAGTGAATTCGAGAGGAGCCTGAACTGCACAGTGAGAAGTACACAGGCTTCCCAGCTGATAGAAAGGATAAAGATGAAATCCAGTGCAGTGGTACTGGCAGGTTTCACCCATTTAGGTTCTACTCAGGCATAGCAAATGTGCTCCTCATGCCTGGTCCATGCCTGACCGGACATCGTCACTGCCCCACAGATACACAGAGCACTGGGATCACTGAACTACACCATCCCTGGCTAAGTATAGTTTCATTTTTGTGATAAACTCAGGATGGATATACAACAAAATATTATCAGTGATTAGCTTGAGGTGGTAAAGTCAGAGAGTTTTTGATTCTTCTTTTCTTTACCTGTTGAAGATTTTTCTTTAGCAGAAACATGTTATTTATATAGTTTTAATTTTTATTTATTTATTTTGTCTTTTTGAGACAGGGTTTTACTACGCAGTTCAGGCTGGCCTGGAACTCACTTTGTAGCACAGGCTGGCCTTGGCCTTGCCATAGTCCTCCTGTCTCAGCCTTCTGAGTGCTGAGATTACAGGCATGTACCACAACACCTGCTTTAAATTCTTTAAAACATATCAAATAGATGTAAAGCAGGCCCTGGGGGCTCATGCCTGCAGCCCTGTACTCAAGAAGCACAGCAGGGTGGCTTACATGAACCAGGAGCTGGAGCAGGCTGAGCAAAACCCCATGTCAGCTAAGGCAAAAGTAAAACTTATAAAACACCACTTTTTATTGACTGGCTTTAGTTCTACACAGCTAGAATACAGTGACCACTGATCAGCACAAAGTACCTAACGATGTTATACTTTTTTCTGAAACATACAAAAGACTTTCTAACTAGTTTAATACTGAGTTTATTTGTTTGCACTATTTGTTATGTTTAAAACTTCATCATATAAAAAAAATGAGGTAACAGTATTGACTAGAATAATTTATTAATTAAAGGCATTTCCCAAACCTACCAGATAACAGGAGTAGTTGCTGTTTTGCCTTCCCCTGCACATTCATTTCTTTCATATAAAATTCCCACTTCTTAGCCCCGTGTGGTGGTGCATACCTATAACCCCAGCACTTGGGAAGCTGACGCAGGAGGATTGCTGTGGGCACAAGGCCAGCCTGGGCTACATAGCAAGACCTTGTTTCAAAAAAAACAAAATAAAATTTCTCATTTCCTTTTAGGAATACCAACAGTGCATAATATAGAACCATTTCCCAGGATAAGCCAGTAGATAAATGCTGTGGATTCAAGCATGAAGTCATGAGTTCTATTTCTGGTACGATTTTTTTTTTAAAAAACTATGAAGATTTTCTTTTCTCAACTCGGAAAATGACTAAAGACATAAGAGTATTGAACTTGAGGAACTACGGCAAAATTTTGGTTTGTGAGCCTAATTTATCCCAGAAACATGCTCGTAATACAAACACTTATATATCAAAGTGAATTTCCCTATCAGAAATAATGAAACTCAGATGATTCATTCCAAAACCCAAAAATATTCATATGAAAATGCTTACAATACTGTCATATCATACAGAATAATAAAGAAAATATTTTTTAAAATGAACAAATTAAACTGCACTTACCTTTGTGGCTAGTGTGAGGAAGACCAGAAGAGGAGGGTTACTGGTGACACTTCACTGTCACTGCCGAATCACTGCCGTCTAATGGCTCAATGGAATCTTCTTTTCGTGTAGTTTTCACTCAGTGGCTTCCTTCTGAGGATTTCACAGAAATGTGATGTTGCATTGTGAAACAGACTCATCACACACACTGCTACAGCCTCATTTGGGTAGTGCTTTTTTTTACAAAATTGTGCAGTTTCTCATGTTTTAAAGATCCCCCTAAACTCACCTGAAGTGAGAGACTCCTCTGCCTTTTTCTCCTCCTCCTCCTCTGCAGATACATCTCCCTTACCAGTCTTCCTGCTGGGAGATGATCACCCATGCTCCCCCAGTGAGGGAGCTAGGGCGGGACAGGGAGAGGGAGGAGAGGAAGGAGGGAGCACTACTCTTATTGCAAGACATCACTTGTTTACCAAGTTAAAATTTATTACCAACCTTTGCTCATCTTGCAGAACGCTTGCAGAACAGGTGACTCACAATCCAAGGATCCACTCTACCTCACAGTGGATCTGAGGGGGAAAGTGCCATGCTAGCAGAGAGGGTAGGAGCCAGGGCAGAGGAGGTGCGGTCCTGCGTTTAGATCACTGAGGGCGCCTGGTGAGGCCCTGCACCTGTGGCCTCTGCTTTTCCACATGGCCTCAAAGGCACTGAACAGTGGGGAGCACCTGAGCATGGAGGCCACAAGGTGGTGTAAGGTAATGCTCAGTGAGGGGATGGGGTTATAGCCCATGGCCCCTTGTTCGCCTTCTGCCTGCGGACACCTGTCTTGTCCTGTGTCTAGAGAAGGAATCCATTTCCCTTCTCAGAGACTCTCAGGCTGTGCCCTGGGATTAGCGATTTGTGGAGCTGGCTGCCTCACATAGCTCTCTGCCCCTTCTAAGACTTGGAGAGAGATCTTAAATATATATAATAAATTCTTCAGTGTAAGAATAGAGATAGAGCCCATTTCATCTGCCATCATCCATGCGACAGTATTTGTATGAGGGAGTACAGGAATGCCAAGTATCAATAACACGATCACTGAAACTTCACATAATTCAAAAACACTAGCAAGTAGCCAGGAGTCTTGAGTGTCAACCCCTGAGAGTTCCTGACTGAACTCTGTAATCAGCCTGTAAGAACCAAGACCTGAAGAGAAATGTTTGAGAAAGATCATCCACCCTGGATACACTGCTGCTAAACAAATCAGTACACCCTAAATTTCAACAGTGGCTCTAGGGCCCAGTTTTCACAAGACATTATGACAGCTATCAGCAATCTCGCTTAAGTAATCCAGGGCACTAGTTTATGATCTTCCCACAAAGCATGGAAAGGTGGTAGTTTAATTATATGTTACGATGAAACGTTACTTAGTTCAGGTGTCTCTTAGGAACAGAGAGTTAAAACCAAGAGGCCTCAGGACAAAGTAAAATCAGTGTTCTGTTCTTTGTCTCTGTAATTTGCTGCCACTCATTTGTCATTTGTCACAGTGCCCATTTTAGCACTGTCCATCCAAGATCTAAGGTTGACTTGATGTTATTGGCATGTTTGCTCCTCCCTCCTCTCCTTTCCTCACAAAATCAAGACTCACAGAGATTTCATGTTTGGCATGTAGCATCCAACCAGACGGAAAACTAATACCTGGTCAACAAGCAACCACTGTAAAGGCATAGTTTTTCCTAGCAAAGTTATTACTACAGCAGAATTTGCTCACTTTAAGAAATCCATTTCAATCAGAAACTAAATAGTATGACTTAGACACCATTAGACAATTTAACAAGACTTTGAAAGTCCCTGGTCCTCAAAACAGTAAGGAAAGTGACTGTTTTGGATCCCATTCCAAGGTTATAGGATGACATCCTTACAGAGCTCTACCTTGGCTGGGCCAGTCTCTCAGGCAATGAGACTCATCTAGGATTGTGGAATTGACACTTTTTTACTGCATTTATGCCCTATAGCACTTCCCTGATTGACACCAAAGTATGGTGAACTCACTGGAAAGGTAACTGTGGCTGGGAGTGTAGCTCAGCATAAAGCACTTGCCTCACGTGTATTTGGGAATGTAAATACAACTGCAAAAGTTTTTAAAGTCCTGTAAGATCAACAATTACAGAGTTACAAAGAGTGATAGTATGGAAGTACCTCTTCACAGCTGCTAGATTTGGGAGTGTTCACTGTTTTCAAAAAAGAAAAGAAGGAATAGATAGAAGAATTAGGCATGTCTAAAAAGAACATGGCTTTGTCCCCAAAGATATTTGAAAAATATCTTCCTGATAGTGGGAGTAGTAATATCTGCTACAACAACAAAATGCAACACGGAGCATAATTTTATGTATATAAAATACCAGAAGAGGGAAACCTATAGAGACAGAAAGCAGATTAGTGGTTTTCAGGGCCAGAGAGAGGACTGAACAGAGGCCAAGTCTTTAATGGATTTCTTTTTAGGGTGATAAAAACATCCCAGAAGTAGGTAGTAGTGATGGTTATACAACATCACGAATTTGCTGTTATCACTGAGATGTATAGTTTGAAATGGTTTAAATGGTGTTTCATGTTATAGGTATCTTATCATGAGTTTTTTAAAAACGCAATCAAAAAAGTCTTCTTTTGCTGAACATTAAATACATAAATAAAATGAGGCAATATATGTAAAGGCTCCAAGCACATGAGAGTTACCCAATGCATCATAGCTATTATTATCCTAAATAGAATAACTGCAAGACTCTAAAGTAAGAATATGCTAATTGAGAAAAGCAAGCAGTAATATAGTTAATTTATTTTCAATACTGAGAAAGGAGAAAGAGATTGGGTAGAAGTTAGCATTTTACTGGTATATCTATAATCTGTTAAAGCGTTTAGTGATTCTGTTGTAAAACAATGGGTTTTAAATAATGTTAGCATTTTTTGGATGACTTTTTTTCTTTCACTTTTTGAGACAAGATCTAACTATGCAGTTCAGACCAGTCTTGAACTCACCTGAGAGCCCAGGCTGGCCTGGAACTCATGGCAATCCTCTTGCCTCAGCCTCCTGAGTATTAGGATTGCAGGTATATGCCACCACACCCAGTCAGATGATCTTATTTCAAATGAGATAGATAATGGTATAAGAATTTTCAGGTAAGTCTAAAAAAGGCTGTCATGATATTTTTATGAAGATTATGATAGCTTGGGCCAGGGATGTAGCTCAGAGGCATAAGCACTTGCCTGATAAGCACAAGGTCCTGAGTTAAGATTCCTGGTGCCAAAAACAAAAACAAAAACCCAACAAGATTATCATAGGTAAGTAAGGTTTTAATCTTTTTAAATTTTTTCACAAAAACAAATATTGGTAATGCTAACACTAATTCTTCGTTTGTAAATGTAAACAATATCATTAAAATTATTACTAGATTTAGAAGAGTATTTGCTCTTTATGAGGAGGAATAGTTCAATAGGTCAATAATCTTTATGAGGCGTCACAAAGTTAGCTGAATTCTGATAGCTTATTTGCATGGTTGAATTTAGAGTTTCCAGATTTATGAGTGAAGACAATCCACTCTCAGCCCTTCAGAGCTCTGCCCAGGTTTCAGTTCCAGACACACCAGAGCTACTAAGTTGACTGTTGTGAGTTTATGTGACTTTAATTAGACATAAGTCCTTTAATGACAAACCCTAGCTAATGTCAGAGATGTCTGAATAATCTTTCTCATTTGAAATGAGAAATACAAGCAACTTTTTTATGTAGCAGTGTAAGAAAATGAGCTTGCTTGGCTTTATAGTCAATTTTGTTCTTGCAGCACCTTTTAATCAACTAATGAATTTGTCATTTGCATAGGTAGAAATTTAAGTGAATTGTATATTTTAAGTAAATAATAACAACCATTTAATGAGAAATTGCTCTGACTCCAGTCATTTTCCAAGGACTTTGTATTAGTTCATTTGCACCTTTCCAATAACTCATCTGTTACATTGCTGTGAATATTATTCCTAGCTCCCAAATAAGAAAACTGAGAAGTTGCAGGTCTGGTCCAAGTCAGGACAGGAAACTATAGTATCTAGCTTTCACTGGAAATTCTAATTTGTTTTGATGTTGGCAAACCCAAGCATACCCAGCAGCACGCTCTGCTAAATAAAGATGGAATTTACAATCTTAGGGGCAGGGGCACCCTAATCCTATTCAGTCGCCACAGAAATGTAGTGATTTAACTGTGGCACCAGGGAATTTTAGAGGTAAGAGGAAGTGGAACAACCCTTTTAGATCTTACCTACCCCTTCCTAATTCTGATCAATTAAATCAGCCCCTCCAGCCAAAACATTTCTTTCCTTCCTGTAAATATTCAGTCTTATCATTTTATCTAGCTCACTGAGTCAAATTCCTTATATTTCTACTCTGAGTTACTCTAAGGTATTACAGTAACTGGTCTGTTTCTAGTTTACCCCCCTTACAAAGGAATGACTGTTTTCATCACTGCCTGCATTAAACTTGCAGTGGCTCTCCATTGCCTGGATCAGTATTTCTCAGATTTGTACAGGAATGTGTTATGGTGATGGCTGCATAACTTAGCCATATATTAAAAACCATTCAATGACACATTTTAATTAGGCGAATTGTATGGCATGTGAATTCTAGCCCAAAATTTATTTTAAAATTATAGGGGAACCAAAGCATCTGGAACCCTGCACTCCATGTGTAGCACACTGAGATGGTAAACATCTGCAATTTTCCTAGCAGAAAATGAGACTACCATATATGTATTTAATATTCACAGTTCATTTGTAACATTGAAATCCACTACTTTATGATTACGCCTGTGTAAGCAGTTTACCTAAGATCAACAATTTCTAATGTTTATCTTTAATATTGAATCACGTTGTTGGGGTAGGTGTGTGGTTGTGTGGGACAGCACTAGCCTAGCATGCACAAGGCCCTGGGTTTGATACCGGCATCACCAGGAAAACTAAACCAAACCAAACCAAACAAAACAAAAAATAGAAAGCTACAATAAAAAAATCTGAAATTTACTGGTCAAATGTGGTGGTGTATACCTCTAATATCAGTACTCGAGAGACTGATCTAAGGCAGCTCAAGGCCACATAGTGAGTTCATAGTGAGTTCAATGCCAGGCTGTACTATATAGCGAGACATTGTCTCAAAAACAAAAACAAACAAAAGAATTAAAATTTATCATTTGTTAAATTGCTTTGTTGCCTACCACTGTTTGGTAGCAAACAGGTATTATGAATACTAAAGACTTAAACTACATTTTAAAAGTGAGAAAAAACTTTTTCTGTATTCAAATTAAGACCATACATTTGCCAGAAAATGGATGTACCTTGAGACAATGATGTTAAATGAAATAAATTAGCCACACAAGATTAACTATTGCATGGTTTCTCTTACAGGAGAAGCACCAGATATAATTTAAAGAGCAAAATCAAAGATAACAGGAAACAGGGAGATAAATCTTTGGCAACTGGGAATGGAGGGAGTTGACCAGTAAAAAGAATTAGAATGTATTGTATACGTGCACCCACTCCCCAGAATGAGTGTAATCATTACAGACTGCAAACAAGTGCTAATAAAACAATAATTTTAAAAAAGACCCCTCCTAAACATCTGAATTTATGGTAACACTGTTTTAAGAGAAGAGCTTTCACAATCCTTGTCTTCTTAGAAAGTGCCTAAATATATGTATTTGTTTTTAGTACCAGGAATCAAACTCAGGACCTTTTATTTGCTAGGCAGGCACTTATGACACTGAGCTATTTATCATCTCATTAAAAATCTTTTGTTCAAACTGGTGTTAGATGACCTTTCCACTTGCATCTTTGCCTCCCACAGCATCTTTGTCTTCTGGCCCCTCAAGGCCCACTTGACTACCCTTTAATCTCCTGACTTCACTGTCCAGGAACACAGCAGAGACGGAAATGTAAATATTTCATTGAACTTTGTATTTCTAGCACTTACAGCAGAGGTATCTTAGAAAATGCCCCAAACATTGCCCTTTCCCTGCATCCTCCAGCCTGAATGTAGGGGTCTACCCATGGCACAGTGCTAGGAGTGTTCAGTGACGATACTCTCAAGCCTCTTTCCCTGGCATCCAATGAACTGTTGAAGCTAGAAATTAATCCTCACTATATTGGATGATGGATGCTCCATGGACACCCATTATATTCAGCCAGGCAGAGTGGCAGTGACTGTAGTTTCAGCTCTGTGGGAGACTGAGGCAGGAGAATCCAGGAGTTCTGGAGCAGCCTGGACAACATACTGAGAAAGAAAAAAAAAAGTGTGAGTGTGGTGGGCGGGGGGGGGGGGGCGGAATACTGAGATGAATTGAAACCATTTTTTTTAATCTATAGGTGTTCAAAGTCCTAAGAAAAATCCAAACATACAATTTGCTTGGACAGGATGTATCAGTAATCATGAAGTGTGCCACTGAACTCTGGGGAAGGAGCCATACACCTTGCTTGGAAGTGTTCTTTGTGGAATTTTCCATCAGGCTGCATTTGAACTGTCTTTGCCAGAAAAAGAACAAAAATGGGGTTTCTAAATCAAAGGAATCCAGCACCAAGACAAACTCAGAGGATCAGGCCACAAGCACCCAGTGCATCTGGTGCAGCTACTGGGGCAATGGCAAGGAGTTACTGGCAGGAGCCGGCAGAGTGCTGGGGCGGGACTGCCTAACACTGCAGCAGGAGGAGTCTGGTCCACTCTATAACAATCCCTGACCCCTCTCCAGCACAGCATGCTGACCAGGTAAGACAGGACTAGATCAGGCATGCTGTGTGGACAAAGGCTGGAGGGATGTGACAGATCCTACTGAGAAACAATTTGAGACCCAGGACTGTGTTCTAACCAGTAAGCAATCAACCAGCCGCACTGGAGCTGTGTAAACCACACACTGAAGCAGAGGTCAAGAATGTGGTAGAACTACCACAGCTGGTTTCTTGGGATGGCCAGTATCACTCAGGTAAAGGTTCCTGGCCTCCACGAGGCCCTCTCTGATTTTCCCAGCCTAACGACTTCTCAGTCCCTCTGTCTCCTGATCCCCTCTCCCTTCCTACCCTCGCTTTCTCTTGAAATCCAGAGCATTTAATTTTGTACTTGTGGCACCTAGAGATTTTGTCTTGTGTTGCAGTTGTCTGCCTTCAGTCCTGGTGCCACCTTTTCCCCTCTTGCTCAGCTTCGCAAGCTTTATGTAACACAGTGCATCTTTGACAGATCCCTTGGGAGCCAGATAAGGTATAAAGTAAACCAAGAATAAATATAAGATTTTGAGTTTCAAGAGGAGGAAAGTCACCCACTTTTACAAATCTCACAGCACTTTGAAAAACATTGTTAGATAATTCAATTTATCGATTTGGTTCTGAGAGGTTGGTATTTACTACTGTGTTTACGTAGCTGTTTATCTTGCATTCTTTTACTCTAAACCAAGCCCCACCAGTCATTCTCTCTTTCCCTCTCTTTCTCTTTTTTCATTTGCCAAATTTTCACCCTTCATGTAGGTCTTTGGGGGGAAAAGCCTGCAGATTTAATTATTGTCCCTTTTTAAATTTCAAAGAAGATAGGGTCTGGGATTGGGCTTCATTGGTAGAGCACTTGTCTGGCTTGCCTGAGGCCCTGGTTCAATCCCCAGTACTAAAAAGTTTTTTAAAAAATTTATTTCAGCAAAAGTATAAAGTACAAATACAAAGAAACACAAACATTTGATACTCATTTAAGACACAATTTTGATAAAATACATTAACAGCATTAACAGTAATCAGCAAAAAGATATTATAATAAATTATAAAGTTCTGCTTGTCTCTTAGTGGGGAAATATAACGAGAAGAAACACAAGAATACTTAAAAGGATGCAGCAGCAGTGCCCCAACATATGAAAACATTAGCATCAAAACTTAACAATTTCCCCCTGAACGTTGAATTTTTTGGCCTTTTTGGATCCACGTTTAGCAATCTCACCACTCTGCTGCAGTTTAGAGGGAACTAGCTGACCCCTCACTGTGTGGCCCACAAAGATCAGTCCCCTCACTAAGCGATTAAAAGGAACACTTCCTGTTAGGTATACAGTACTTCAAGGCTAATATTTAATCTTAATTGGCAACAAGTTTAGTGCAAATAAAATTATAGATAGCAGCTTAGGAAAGTTGTGATGGGGAACCATTCTCACCCTACCACATATTCTTATTGCTTCCCCAGAGAGAAACTGTTTCTCTTTTGCGAGGACCAACACTTGGCCTTTGAAACCTACTAAAAATTATTAAAGGCAATTCCAATTGTTATACAGGAAGTTTCCCCGCAAGATGATTTCTGTCACTATGTAAATGAGCTGCATGGTTTTTATATTTGTAAAGTTCCCTTTGGGTAGATACAAAAAAAGCAGGGCCTGAAGGCCAGGGTGGAGAGTGAAGGTCACAGCGGGTCTCACCACCTGCTTCTCCCGTCAGACACCCAGAAGAGGTGCAAATCAGCCACCTCAGGTGGGATGAGAAGGACAGGGCTGCACAGTCTCCTCAGTCAAATTCTACTCTCAAGTAATGATCTTCATTCATTTCAGTGCCAAAAAGCACATAAAGAAAAAGAGAAAGCCATCTGATTTTAAACCTGGTGCTTTCCATTCTCAGCCAAGATTTCTTCTCCAAATGAGGAAAAGCCAGAGACAATTTTGCCTGAACTTTATCAATTCCTCGAGTTGTCTCTTGTTGTTAGACATCTGTCCCTTCTCTTGCCAAGGCCTGGGATTGTGGCTGTAGAAACCAGTGTGACTTACTGTGCCCAGATCCACCCTGGCAGAAGAGTAGGAAGGACAGCTCCTAGGTTTTAGGGCTTGGCTCTGTCTCCTGGTCCAGGTTTCAAGGACAGGTTCAAAAGCCGACATGATGCCTCATCTACTGGTGACCTCCTTCCTTAGTAGCTCCTCCATCTTCTTCTATTCTCCCCCCAAATTCTCTCATTGAGAAGCCCAAAGATCAGCCATGGGGAGAGGGACCACTAGTCACTGTACTCTTCTCTCTCCCTTGAGGTGGGGAATTTCTCATGATGGTTGGACAATTTCCATTTGTTGTGCTGACTTTTGAGTAGTGCAGCCAAGGAAGTCTTTCGGGTAATGTGTCTAGATATTTCCCGACTCTTGGATTTCCTGGTAGGAGATTTTTGGACTAAAGGATGTACAGGGAAAATGGGCTGAGGAGCTCCTAGTAGCTGCCGTATTTCCCTGGAGGTATTACTGGCCAGATACTGCCAGGGTTTCTTCCCACTGCTATCCCGGACATTCACCTGAGAAGCCAACCTTTGCACCAGCAATTTGATAACTCCCTGATGGCCATGAATGGCGGCAAGGTGCAGCGGGGTATACCCACAACTGGATTTCACATTCACATCAAGCACAATCCCAGTCTTCCGTGCCCCCGAGACCAAGTCCTGGAGTGCACAGAGGCTTCCATGCTTGGCTATCCAGTGCAGAGCAGTGTAGCCAGTCAGAAAGTCCCTGCGCAGAGCCAGTTGGGGGTCCTTCCAGAACAAAGCCAATACCTGAATCCAGGAGCCACTAGCAAGCTTCACAATCCATTCATGTTCCCTGGATTCTAAGGGGACCAGGGATGACTTGTGCTCAAAAGGTCTGTGTGGTACCAAGGCTTCGGGGCCCTCCCCATCGAGGACCCACCAGTTGCGTGGCCTACTAGGCTCAGCCACAATCGCTTTAGTGCCTGCCAGTTTTGTTGTCAAAGCAACAACCACCCTTGGGCTAGGCACTGGTCCTGCCTTGGAAGGTCTCCTGGGTCGAGGGGGGCGACGAGTCCTTTTCAGCATGTCCTCATCAAGACTCTCCTCATCAGAGGAGGACACAGTGGCCCTCCCTGGCTGAGGACTCCTCCTGAATGACCTCCGAGTTTTGGGCAAAGGCTCCTCTGCCCCTCTTGGGGCCTGCATGGAGGAGTGGTTGCCCCCTCCAAGCTTCTGAGATCTTAGGGTAACATTGCTTTCCTTTGTGAGTACAGAGAGGCCCTGGGCTGGATTCCTGTGCTCCTCCAGGTCTGGGGCCCTGGGGGCAGCCTGCAGCCTCTCTTCCGAGCCCCAGGGGGACTCTCTGGGCTCACTGCTGCTCTCCTCGCTGCCATGGCTCTCCTGGTCCACAAACTCTTCCAGATCCTGTAGGGACAGCTGACAGCGAATGCTCCGAAAGACAGTAGGTGGAGGTTTCCCCAGCCAGGATTCCGAGGACTCGGTGGGGTCCCCGGGAATGAGACCCCGAGAGCACAGAGTGGGCTCTGCCTGTACAGTCTTCCAGATGCTGACTGCGGGTTCTGAGCTCAGCTGAAGGAAGTCATCCGGCAGCACGGACCAGGCCCGCACTGGGCGCTGATTTGCAGGTTCAGGCATCTGCTGGTGCCTAGACACCCACTCTCGTGTGCGCTGCAGCTGCAGGTGTGCTGTCTCGGGGTGCAGGGGACTCAGGGTCTCAGGCTCTAGCCTGTCCTGGGCCAGGGGTGTAGGGCTGACCCACTGCAAATGTGGAGTCTCGGAGCTCAAGGTCCTTGGGGTCACCGGCTCTGGCCTGTCTTGGGCAGAAGGCATGGGGTGGTGGCGCTGCAAGTGTGGGTTTGCGGGGTGTAGGGTCTCAGGGTGAGAGGTTCCTGGCTCTGACCTATCCTGGACAGGGGGCGCAGGGTGCTGGTGCAGCAGATGTGGAGTCTTGGGGCTCAGGCTCCCCGAGGTCACCAGCTCCTGCCTGTCCCGGTCAGGGGGTGCGAGGTGCTGACGCTGCAGATGCCTAATTTCAGGGCTTGGGGCACCTGGGGTCAATGGCTCTGGCCTGTCTCGGTCAAATGGCGCAGGGTGCTGACGCTGCAGATGCTGAGTTTCGGGGTTCGGGGTCCCAGAGGTCACTGGCTCTTGCCTGTTTTGAGCAGACGGTGCGGGGCGCTGGCGCTGCAGACGCTGAGTTTCAGGGTTCGGGGTCTCCTGGGTTATCGGCTCAGATCTGTCCTGGACAGGGGATGCAGGGTACTGGCGCTGCAGATTCGGGGTCTCGGGGCCCGGGGTCCCCGGCTGGTCCAGGGCAGTCGCGGGATCCCGCCGTGTTCCGCGCCGCTGCGGTCCGGGGGGCGCCCCCGGTCCCGTCCCCTCCCCCACGAGGTCCCGGTACCTGCGCCGCAGCACCACGCGCTTGGTGCCGTCCGAGTCGTGGTGCACCGCAGCCACCGAGTTGACGAAGCCCTTGAAAAGCTCGCGGCGGCGCTCGCGCAGGTCTGGGGGAGCGGCGGGGTCGCGCAGGAAGCTCTTGAAGTGGCCGAGCAGCGCGGCGTTGGTCACCTGGCCCCCGGCCTGGCACAGGAAGTCCAGCACCGCCTCCTGGCTCAGCTCCCGGGCCATCGCTGCCGGCACCCCCACCCCGGCCGGGCCGGGGTCACCTGCGCTCCAGGCGGCGCCCCGAGCGCGCCAGGGGGCCCGGCAGTTCCCGGGGGCCCCCCGGGCTGGAGCAGGCGGCTCCCACACAGCCCCCGGCGACGCGAGTCCCCGCCGCGCAAGTTCCCGGGAGAGGCCCGAGTCGGTTTCACCTGCGCCTGGGCGACACCTCCTCCCGGCCCGCCCCGCCGTCCCTCCGCCCTCCAGGTCTCGCCCTTCGCCGCGGAGCCGCTGGGAGGTGAGTGGCGGCACGCGGGGACAAAGGCCACCGAGGGGGTCCCTGCGCTCAGCGCCGCACAGGTGAAGGCTGGGTCGGTGGCAGACCAGCGCCCTGCAGTCTCTCCAAAGGGGCCTTTACTACCGCCTTTGGGAAGGGATTTCATATTCCTGGTGGCAGCATTGGGATCCACTTTGCGTCCCAACCAAACCTTTCCTGACAGCGAGATACCAAAGAAGCTGCTCCGCCGGTCTAAACGCACCCACCTAAGTCTGCGCTGAGAAGAGAAATCCCTCTGACCTCACAGACTGAGGCTGGCTTCTGCCTTTTTACCTTGTCTGTCGTTATCTGGAGTTAAGGTGCAAGGAAATTACTGCTGGATTTTCATTGCCTTGGAGCCAGAATCAGGAGGAGTTATGTCTCCAGTAAAGGTATCTGATACCTGGTGTTACCTTGGCTTTGTTTAATTGAAACTTCCTGAACAGAAGAGATTTGTAGAGTCTGTTTTGTGTTTTCTTGCTCAAGGTAAGGCTTTGTAAGATTCCCACACACACATTTAAAATGTTGAACCAGGGCAGGCCAGCTGGGTCTGGCCCTCCTGGTCCTATGTGGTTAGAATGGTTGCTTCTCTTACTCTCCATGGAAGAACTATGGACCTTGCCCTCCTTCAGAGACTAGCTGTAGAGTGGGGCTTTTCATTAGCCTCCAGAAAGACATTAGAATTAAAGCACACACACACACACACACACACACAGAGGGAGGGAGAGTGGGAGGGAGGGAGGAGGAGCAGGAGAGAGAGAGAGACAGACAGACAGACAGAGACAGAGAGAGGTACTGCAAGCTCCTTCTGTTTTCTCCATGCATCCTGATCTGCCTCACTGTTCTTTATCAGCCCTGTTCACAAGCCAAGGCTACCCCTCAGGGTTTGATCTCCGCCCTCACCCACCTCAGCCTGAAACTCTTTCTGTAGTAGGCCCTTCCCATCTCTTTCTGTTGCAAGATAGGTGTTTATCGCAGCCCCAGTTTCCATAGCACACATATTCTCAGAATCTTTCCACATCAGCTGCATTTCCTATTCTCATTCTTTATTTCCCCGAGCCTTTGATTCTTTCTCATCTTTCCTTCTTTTGCTCCACAATTTCTGGTTTTTTCATGGGCCCCTGTTCTTTTTACCAAGACTGTTGAAAGCATATTGCTCCTGCGATTGTGTATTTTAGTGTGGACCTGTCCTAGGGACAGCTGTGTGTGCCACATTAGCTGAGTTTTACTTAAATCCCCAACTGTTTCCTGGATTCATTGGCTTTAAATTATCTAGATCAGAAAGAAAAGCTGGGGAACTCTTTGTTTTGTTTTTACTATTTTGAGCATTTTCTAGAGTTTAAAACTAATGCTTGGTTGAAGGGTAAATGTTTCCATTTATGTCTCTTCAACTCTTCAGCCCTTAGGGTAGTTATTAAAACAAAAGTTTTGTATTAAGCATCAACTTTCTTCTGTATTTTTTTTCCTGGGGTTGAATCTTGGTGGGAGTACAGAAGTGAGACCACACTTAGATCAGTCCAAGTGGAATGCTCAGGTGGGCATTTTAGACTGGCAAGCGCAAAGAGCCCCCGTCTAATCCTTTTCAAAACATTTGGTTTCAAAATAAGGAGCTTGTTTCAAAGGGGTTGTTGTGATGTAGAAGTCTTTGTACTTGAAGCACTAAAAAGACTTGCGAGGAAGTTGTCTTTAAAATGTGGTTGTTGAGCTGGGTATGGTGGTACACACCTGAAAGACAGCATTTAGGAGGCTGAGACTGGAAATTCCTGTGAGTTCGAGGCCCGCCTGAGCTACATAGTGAGTTCAAGACCAGCCTTAACTGTATAGAATTTGTTTTAAAAAAAAACAAAGCAAGCAAGGAAGCAAGTTTGGTTGTTGAAATTAGCTTGTCTTTGGGAGTGGAGTTAATAGGCCTTCAGGAGTGAAAAACAAGAACAAAAGTGAAGAAATCAAATTGCTTTAAATTTCTGAGTTCCAGGCGGTTCATCATGCAGACCTGCCTGCCATTCTCTGTCTTGTTAGAATTGTGTCAGGGGACATTTTGCTGCTTCCCTCATTCCTGCTTCCCTCACTATTTCCAAAAGACTGTGGAGCCACTGTACAGTTTATAAGCAAGGTATGCTTGAGAAGCCCATGTTCATGGAGCTGTGATTTTGCAGAGATAAATGCCATAGCTGGAAGGTGGAGAGAAGTGGAACCTGAGCCTGGGGGTTAGGACAATTTTTCGAATAAGAAGCAACTTAGAGTAGAAAGGGTGAGAAGGGCAGAAGACACCTTAGTGCAAAGGCAAAGGGACCTGGTTCAGCACAGCTATTTTGGGGAATCATTGTGAATAGAGCCGCTTGGCTTACTTGGCTTTGAGGAAGACTTGGATGTACAAGAAACTGCAAGGGTGGGAGTCTGCAGATGCAGGGCTGGGCAGGGGCAGAGCCTATGCAGAGTTTTCTTGAGGGTTGCAACCTGACCCTATCTGGGCTTGGGGGAAGGTCGACATTGCTGGCTTGGAATTAGGACTGGTGTTAATGAGAAAAGAACACTTGGCAGAACAGTCCTGTACTGAACCAAATCCAAAGCAGTGCTGATTACATGATATGTTAGGATTTCAGAGATATTAAAATGTAAACGAATAACAGCCTTTTCAAAGAAGTGCAGAGCCATGTGCAGTGGCACAGGCCGGTTATCCCACCCCTGCAGGAGGCTGAGGCAGGAAGGTCACAAATTTGAATGTTACCCAGGGGAAAAAATTCCCTAGTTTTAGAAAAAAAAAAATGTGGGAGGAAAATTTGAGGATCACTTGAAGAGTGATTTTTAACTTTCAAATAGCTTGATAAACTATTTTACAATATTACTTTTTCACTTCAAAAAGACGTTCAAGAAAAAGTGACTTTATATGAATAAGAACAAAGAGAGAAACAACATCAAATCTTTAGGCAGGAGAGAAGTCAAGCTGTCAGCAGGACACACAAAAATGATCCAAGAAAGAGAAGGAAAAGGGAAGATCCAGGAAAGTCCCATGGTGGCTGAGAAAGGGAGGTGAGCAGGTGGGCCTGGGAGACAGGAGTCTGTGGCTAAGCCAGGGAGCCAGGTAACCTGGGGGGTGCAGAATTAGTTTGGGTCACTGCCATGCATCTAGCAGAGTAGCTGGATGGGCAGTGGTTACCATGTATCAGGACAGGACATGAAGGAGTTGTTTTGGAAATGGATGGAATGATAAATTCCATTTTGGACATACTAAATTTGAGGTACCCACTGCAACTAAAGTATCTGGAAGGCAGTTGGTGATGTAAGTTTGGGGAACCAAGGATGTGTGACATTAGTATTGACAAATGGACCTTTAAGCCACAGGTGAGGATGAATTTGCTAAGAAAGACACACAGGCAGCCAGGCACGGCAGTGCTTGACCGTCACCCAGCTATGGGATACTGAGGCAGGAGGATCACAAGTTGAAGAGCAGCTTGGGTGATGTAGCAAGGACCTGACTCAAAAAATAGGAAGGGCTGAGTATATAGCTCAGTGCTTCATGGCGCAATTCTTCGGGGCAGCAGCACACTGAAGGGACAGACGCTGGGCCTATCTTTACCAGTGAAAGAGAAAAGGAGACCTGTGGAGGGGACCTGGAAGGGTGGCTAGAGGGGAAAGGGAGACTGCCAGGCACGTCACAGAAGCACAGGAGCAGAAGGAGGAAGAGCTCGCCAGAGACACTGCCAAGGTAGATAAGACATGACATGAAATAAGAGCAGAGCCATTGGGTCAGCGGCGGTGAGGATGGGGAGCTGTCATAAGGGAGCTGGGGAAAGGGGCCGGGCCCAGAGGGTGATGGTGGGGTCAGGCAGGCCAAGTGTGAGAGAGACTCATTCACAAAGACAGCAGGAAGACGTCCGCAGAGGGGCTAAGCAAAGCAGGTAACCGGAGATTGTTGTTTCAGAACAGATATGACCGTGTCTGTGCGCAGAGAGAAGGGTATATTGAAGAAGTAGGGAGACAGTAAATAATTGACGAAATGGGCTGGGGTGGGGCTGGAGCCCAGAGTCCGGTAGAGGGATTCCCTGGGAGACAGACACTTTCCCCCATTAGCAAAAAGTGTGACACCACCTGTAACCCCAGCTTTTACAGAGAAGCAGAAAACTATTTTCCATGTAGTTATTTAGGGCCTGTGTCTAATAGGATCTCTGTTACCTTTCATGTATGGTTCTGTCTCACCAAACAGAAGCAACACGTAACACCAGGGTCTGAATTCCACTGGCAGTGGCTGTTTGACAGTACTGGGGATCAAATCCAAGACTTTTACACTAAGCTATATCCCCAGGCCTTCTATATTTTTTATTTTGAGATAGGGTCTCATTAAGCTACTAAATTGCGTGGACTGGACTTGAAATCACAATTCTTCTGTTTTATCTTCTCAGAGTAATGGTATTGCAGGGATTCCCCACCACATTTGGCTGGGGTGATTTTTAAACAAGAGAAATTATTTTTCATAGTTCTGGAGACCATGAAGTTCAAGGCTTTGGACCCAGCAGACTCAGTGTCCAGTGAGGACCTGCTGCATAGATGGTGCCTCTAAGTGTGGGGGAAATGCTGTCACTTCAGCCCTTTGAAGGGCACTAATCTCAGATATGAGGGGTACACCCTCCTGACCTAGTCACTTCCAAAGGTCATACCTCCTAAATACTATCACTTTTAGGATAAGTTGTGACATATGAATTTTGGAAGAATATAGACATTTACATCATAGCAAATGTCTCAAAAAACTGATTTCTGTAGCACATTGCCTTCAAATATAGTCATTCATTTTTGCACTAAAATTATCTTTCCTAACCTGTGTACTTGACCCGACTGGCCAGTTTTGGTTTTTAAAATACCTTGTCTTGTCTTCTATAACTCTCTCTCTCTGTCTGTCTGTCTGTCTGCTTCTCTCTCTCTCTCTCTCTCTCTCTCTCTCTCTCTCTCTCTCTCAGTCCCTTTGCTAGTGCTTCTTTCCATTCCTTCATTCCACATTCTCTACTCATTCTTTGGTTCTGCCCTAGCCACCCTATTCCCCAGATTAAATAATCACCTATTATGATTCCCAAATCTATCTGTGTAGTGCATCTAGAAAAAAATACAGATTGTCAGATAATTAATCTCATCTTGTCTCAGTGCCTAGCCATCACTTTCTATCTGACCAATTTTCAGTCCCTCTGTTGAAGCCCCAGTCTCTCCATTTGTACAATGGGAGAATTAGACTAACGATTTGGAAATTCTTTCCAGTGTTCACATCTGAATTCTAAATTTGCTACTATTTCTAATAATATTTTCAGGAGACTTATTTCATACTGTATGCCAGACCTTCAGCCCAGTGCTTCAAACATATTAATATATTTAATTTCCCCAACAGTGTCCCAGGAGGTAGAAGCTATTATTACCTCTGCCTTATAGTTGAGGAAACCAAGATCCAGATAACTTAATTTCCCACTAATTTATAATCAATAAACGGCAGAGCCAGAACTCATGCCAGACGGGTTTTGGCTGCAATCAGCATCAGTTAGCCCCTCGTTCCTGTTTCCCATAAAATATTCTGATTGTTGTCTTCATGCTTCCACTCGGCCCCATGTCACTTCTTCCTCCTGACAGATTCTATGACTTCTCTGTTGTCATCTTCCTCCCCTCCTGTCTCCATTCCTCACAGGGACACAGGGAGGGAGAGGGAGAAGGAGAGAGAGAGAGAGGGAGAGAGAAACATTCACAGGTTCCAGATTGGATACATATATATCTTTGGGGGCCCTGTCTTTCAACCCACTAAATGAGGGAACGGGGAGGAGTCAAGCAAAGTCTTTCTCCAACCATTTCCCTTCTTTCTTTATTATAACTGACTTAAATTTCCTTCAGAAACTCAATTCAGCTGACCCTAAAACAAGGGAGTCGTCTTGATGACTGCATGTGTGACCCTTCTACAACTTAATAACTACTGCGGAGTCAACATTGCATTAAGGGCTTGTGTAACTCAGTATTTCTTGCTGCAACTCAGTGAGAAATACTCACTACTCTAACTTACTGAATCCCCCAGCCTGCTTTGTTGGGCCTCTTCCCTGCTAGACCTTCCCAGGGCAGCAACCACGATTCTCTTATTTATTTGTCCCTCATGCACATTGTAACCCTTCACATCTCTGTAAAAGCTGGTGGACTGAAAAACAACCGAATAGAGACTGCAGCCCTTTCAGGGGGAGAAGCAGCAGTGTCTCCTGAGATCCACGCCAGGTTGGAACTTAGGTCTCTGGGAAGCCAAGCCAGCACCTCCCCTCCCTGGTAAGCGGAGGCAGGGTGGCAGACTACAGGTCTCCCAGGGGAAGAACCAGCAGCAGCTCCTGAGATCCACGCCATGTTGGAACTGAGGATGCTGTGAAAACAAATGACCATCCTGCCTCCCTGCTAAGCAATAGTGAACCTACTGCTACATGGCCTAGAGTCAAATATCCTACTTCCCTGACTCCCCCCTGCCCCCCGCCCATTAGCAAATGGGAACCAGAAATCTGAGCATCTCCTGGGAGGTTGACTATAGCAAATAAAGGGGACTTCCTTCTACCATTTCTTTGAAGGCAAATATTTTTATCACTGTTTTGCTCTTTTCTGATTAATGCTACTGCTCCATTCAATATTCTGTTTTGATAAGTTCTATAGTGTTCTATATTTCATATCATTTTGATATAGGTGATTGAAACAACAACTATTATAAAGGTAACAAAATATACTGTGATACCTATTACTGTTATCCCAGTAACCTGCTGTGAAGTTCTGTGTCAATTTCACTGTACGATCTTAGTTGGCTTTATTCTGACTTGTTCTGTTGTATACTTTCAAAATAAAATTAAAAAAAAAAAAAAAAAAGAAAAAACAACCAAATAAAAGATAGACTGGTAACTGATTGTGGAATGTTTTGAGTGTCAATTCAAGATACTCGGATGTTATCAGCCCACTGCAGGTCTTTACACCTGCAGCCCCAGCGCTCAGAAGGCCGAAGCAGGAGGATCCCCATGAGTTCAAGGCCAACCTGGAATACACAGCAAGACATTGTCTGAAAAAACAACCAAAGATACTTACATTTTATAATCCAAGTGTCCAACAAACATTTAGAGGGGAGAAATAGTAGAAGGTCCTCTCCTTAGGGGAAGCCACAGAAGTGTCATGTCCCAAAACTCACACTGCCACACTCCAGAAATGTGCCTGGGGTCTCTCAGGCTAATGGAGCTGGCCATCTAGTTTAATCATTACATATGGTCTCTATGTTGCCTGACAGACTATAAGTTAATTTTTAAAAATACATGACTACATTGATTACATGTGAAGGGCATGCAATTTCCCAGACTTTCCCTTTTCCATGTTTTATTAGCAATCTAATAAATGTGTTAACATTTCATATGTATATGCTTCATTTGGCACATATCTAAACAGTGGTAAGGATTCTAATTTAGCACTCTACCAAAATGTCTACTAACCAAAAGAATCCTTGGTAAATGCACATTGATTTCTCCCAAGTTTCAAGAGGCATCGTCACTTTGTATTGAGGTAGCTGCAATTCTGATTAGGGTCCTTCTTGCTTATTAATCATAAAGGACTATTAGTTTTCACATTGCCAGTTTGTCCTGGATTTCATTAATTGTTTGGTATCTTGAAGGATGGTTACAGACAGGGGCTCTGGAAGGAGGGCATCTCCCATGTACACTGTGTATGAACTTGAGCAAGTCACCCAATTTTTCTGAGTCTTAACTTTTCCAAGTCAAAATGATGTGAGATGGTACACACTTGTAATTTCAGCACTGAACCTGAGGGAGGAGGATGTCCATGAGTTTAAGGCCAGCCTGGATTACATAATGACTTCAAGCCCAGCCTGAAATACATAGTGAGATCCTGTCTCAAAAAAGTAAAATAAAATAATAAAAAATGTGGGATGGCTATAGTTCAGTGGTATAGTGCTTGCTTAGCATGTGCAGGACCCTGAGTTTACTGCCAGTATTACAAAAGAAAAAAAAAAGCAAGAGGTGGGAGTAATAGGATTTATTTATTTGATGTAGGAAATCATAAAGTTAATGCAATGTAAAGTGGTTTCACAGAATAGTCTTTAGCATGCAGGAAGGGCTCAATAAATCAGATTTGTTTTGGTATGTATGTGCATCAAGGGAATTGTGGCTTGCACACAGGCAGACCTATGTGCACTGTGAATTATGGGAAGTCACAGGGAAAGTATATAGTACATAAGAATATAAGCAAAGCCAAGCCTGGTGGTGCACACTTCTGATCCCAGTACTCTGGGAGACTGAGACAGGAGGATCACAAGTTCCAGCTCATTCTGGGCAATTTAGTGAGACCTTGTCTCAAAATGAAATATGAAAAAAGGGCTGGAGTTGTAGCTCAGTGTGAAGGTCATGGGTGGTATCTCCAGCACTTATAAACAAAACAAAACAAAAACAAAAAGCAAAACCAAACAAGGGAGACAAACAATTGAAAAGGTGCCTAGCTTATATGAATCTGGTTTAGCTAAGAGTGGCAGAAAGCACAATAACAGTGATATTAAAAAAAGAAGTTTATAAGAACCAAGAATGAGCTGCCCTTGGGGAAAGAGGAGCCAGGGCCCACTTGGTGCAGACTTATGGCTTGTCCATAGTTATTTAAACAGATAATATGGACATGAATTTTTTTTAAATTTTTATTGGTCCTGGGGATTGAACTCACAACCGTCTGCTTGCAAGGCAGGTGCTTGCCCCTGAGCTAAATCCCCAGCAGGGCATAAATTTTTAAAGGAAACCTTAGAAGCACAAAAGGATTCATCTTGTTTTTAATTAAAAAGATAATTTTTTTAAAAAGTTTATTTTTTTCACATGCAACTACAGGCATCTCAAAGTTGATATAACTGTAATCATTAAGGAACCAGATTCCTTCCATATCCATGTTCTACTGTTGCTTGAATGGGATTTCCACTCCATCCTCTAAATGACTGTTACAGCACTAGCCATCGTATCTGCATTCCAGCTAACAGGAGGGAAGAAGGCAGAGAGAAGGCTGTAACTCCTCTCTCAAAGGACACTTGTGAAAAGTTGTATACCACATTGCTATTTCCTTGTAGGAGGGTAATGCCACAGCCACAATCAGCTGCAAAGAGAATCTGGGAAATAGACTGTTCTGGCTAGGCAGATTCTCAACCTAAAAAGAGCAGTTTACTAGTATAGAACTGAGTTTATCAACTAAAGCACCATTGGCCTTTTGAGGAGGACAAATTATTGAATGGGATTATCATGAATATTTTAGGATATTTACACAAGGCCCCAGATATGTATGACCTGAACCCCAATAGCACCCTACTGGTTATTTTATCAATTCAAGTGCTTCTACTCATTCAATATTATCACTGGAGGGAAGGTTACTAGCCTAAAACTTTAGGTTTCCGTGGTAGGCATGTATTAGATTTGCCTGTGTATCATTTTTTCCCCCAGGGAACATTCCTTCTCATAGCCACGGGTGGCTGTATTCTTGGGTAACTCTTTAGCTGCACAGATGCAAGGACAGCATCTGACCCAAGCCAGGGCAATAACATCATTTTAAAAAATAGAACTAAGGGCATAATTTTAGCGTCTGTATGAGTGGAAATGTAAGAGCCACTGCCAATGGGAATGTAAAATGGTGCCACTCCTTTGAAAAGTATCACAGAAGCTCTTCAAAAAGTTAAGCACAGAGATAACATAGGGCACAATTCTACTCCTAAGTGTGTGTACCTGAGATAATTAACTTAAAAAGAGGGAAGGTTTATTTTGGCTCATGGTTTCAGAGGCTTCAGTCCATGGTTGGTTGTTCCTGCTGCCTTTGGAACCATGGCAAGGCAGCACGTCATGGTAGAAGCGTGTAGTGAACAAGTTTCTCATTGCATGGCTGGAGAACAAAGATGAGAAAGGACTGGAGTCTCACTACCCTTCAAGGACCATCTCTAGTGACCTAAAGCTGTGATAGCAAAAGTTTTAGAGCATTTGACAAAGTAGCATGTGTGCTGTAAGCTCACCACTACCCTAAGACCTCCCAAGGAGACTCCACAATGTAAAGGCTCCATTATTTCTCACGAGTGCCAAGCTGGGTCCAAACCTTTAACACAAGGGTCTTTGGAGGACCCTCAAGATAGAAAACAAAAATATATGTTCACACAAAAACTTATCCAAGAATGTTCATAGTAGCATTATTCATTATAGCCAAAAATTGGAAAGAGCTCATCAGTATACTGGCAGATAATGAACAAATAAAATGCAGAATGAACTGCTGATCTGTGCTACAGCATGAGTAAAGACAGCCAATCTCAAATGACCATATATTGTATGATTTCATCTCTATGTGCAGAGTAGGCAAAACCACACAGATGGGAAGTAGATTCCAGGTGGCTGGGGAAAGGGAAGAATTGGGGGCTACTGCTAATCGTTATGAGGTCTGGTCTTCTCCCAATAGCTAACTTTCCCAATCTGCCATTACTGAGCATTAACAAATGCCCATTTTTTTAATTTAAAATTAAGTGTATGTATATACACACATATACACGACTCTATCATGAAATGTAACTTCAATTTCTTTCTTTTCTTTTCTTTCTTTCTTTTTTTTTTTTTTTTTGAGGCAGGGTCTTGCTGTAATTCAGGTTGACCTCAAACTTGCAGTAATCTTTCTGCCTCAGTTCAATTTCTAAACTGAGGAAAATATCACGTATTCCATTTTGTACCATGATTTGACAAACATGTTAAAACAGGTATGTATATTCTTGCTTTCTCTCTCCCATTCATCACTACTCTTGCATATACAGTAGGGTTTTTATTTTGTTTTGTTTTGGTTTCGTTTTTCTGTTTTGTTTTGTTTTGTTTTGTTTCATCACTGGGATGTTTTGAAAATAATACACAGCATATTTGGTCTTTGTCCTTCTATAATTCTAAGACCTTGGGGATTTTCGGATTCCTTTGTTATTTGGAAAAGTGCCCTCTGTTCTTCATAAAAGCCCTTTTTGGCCATGTGTGTTCTGTGCTAGTAGAGTGACTCCTGGGAGGCCTGCCCGTGGTTTCTAGGGAGCGTCTGGCTTCACCAGGAAGTCCTAGGGCAGGATCAGAGGACTGCTGCGTTTAATTCACTCTTTCACCTCTGGGGAGAGAAGAAGAGAGGGACCGGAGATTGCATGTAGTTGTGTGGTTAATGGTTTAATCATGGTGATATAATGAAACCTTTAAAAAAAACTCTAAGGAGGTTCTGCCAACTTCCTTGTTGGTGAACATATAACACGCTCATTCCACGAAGCTGACACCTCTGCTCCTGCAGACTTCTCCCTTTTCTGCATCTTTTCTGTGTGGCTGAGTCTACATTGCATCCTTCATGCCAGGTGCAGTGCTGCATGCCTATAATCTTAGCACTTGAGAGGCTGAGGCAAAAGGATGGTGAGTTTGAAGCCAGCCCAGGCTATGTAGCAAGTTTAGTCCAGCCAGGATGTTATGGCTTGTCTAGATGTCTCTGCAATGTCTCATCAGTGATGGGAGTGCTTTTTCAGAGGTCACTAGATGTAGAGCATGAGACACTGGGATTGATTCGTGGGTGTGAGCTAAGTAGTCTGGATAAGATAAAAGGGCAGAAAGATGCTGTTAAGCTCCTTTGTTGCTTTTGGTATTTTGTGCATGCATGAACTGTTCTCTTCAACATCTCTTTGCCAAGCCACCCTGACTTGTAACTAGCCAATTATGGGCTGAAACTTCTACAAACTATGAACTAAGCGAACCTCTTCTCCTTTAACTTTGGGTGTGGGATATTTTGTCTCAATAACAAAAGAAAAGTAAGACACAGAACTAGTGAAACCCTGTCTCAAAATACAAGCAAGCAAGCAAAAAACAAAAAATCTGTGTCTTTTGTAACAAAATGGTACTTGGAGTACAGTGCTTTCTTGAGTTCTGCCAGTCATTTAACAAGTTATCAAGTCTGAAGGAGTCTTAAGAACGCTGGATTTGTAGCCACACCAGACAGTAAGGAGTGTTGCTGACCTCTGAGTTTGCAGTTCTGAGGTGAAGACAGTTGTGTACAACTGAGCGTGTAACCTATGGGGTCTGCAAGGACTATGAGTAGTGTTAGAGTAGAATGGAACTGCTGGACCCCTGCAGGTGTTGGAGAACTGCTGGGGTTTACAGAGAAAGTAGCACTTGCTAAATGGACACTGTCTGTGAAGCTTGAAAACACTACAAGAAAGTATTTAGTACCGAAGCACTAGTCCTTGAATATAAAAAGAGGCAATTGTGCTACTTTGAGACACTTCTTTGAAATAAAAGTATTAACATTTTTTGCCACTAGATTCATTCATTTTGTAAGTGTTTATAAAGTTAATTATCATATTACAAATGAACATCCAGAATAAAAGGCAACCCCCCCCACATAAAACACATAACACAATTGTTAATACTAATACAATACTTGGTTTTTTGAGACAGGGTCTTACTACTTAACCTGAACTTGCAGAGGTCCTCCTGGCCTTGAACTTGCAGAGGTCCTCCTGTCTCAGCTCCCGGGTGCTGGGACTGCAGGCATGTACCACCATGTCTGGCTCAAGATATACTTTTAGATACATTGTTTCTTCTGAATTACAAGTTTTCTCTTTCTCTTTTGTTTTTGTCTATTATTTTGTTTTTTATTTATATATTGTGTTTTAGTTACATTTCTTGTTACTGGGACAAAATACTCCACACCCAAAATTAAAAGAGGAAAGGTCTATTTTAGCTCACAGTTTGTATAGGTTTCAGTCCATAGTTGGTTCCAAGTCAAGGTGCTATGGCAGAGGAGCATCACAGAGGACAAACAGTCCACAGCAGGGCAGGCAAAATGCAGTGAGCCTGCCTGCTTTCAGTCCCCTTATGTTTCATCCAAGCTATAAGCCTAATGAATGGTACCACTCACACCATGGATTGGGCTTCTCTCTTCAGTAAATTCATTCAGTAACACCCAAAACTATTCTAATCCAATTAGAGGGGTGATCCAGTTATCACATCCTTAATCCAGTATTGCACAGCCATGATTTGGCCAACTTCCCAAAGCCACACCTATGAAGCATTGAGGGATAACTAAATATTGCTGTGCAGTATTTAAACTTTTACTTCACATAAAATTATGGTCTCAAGGTTTATCCATTTTCCTAAAAATGACTCAAACTTATCATTCTTTAGGGCAAAGTAGTACTCCACTGTATATGAATACCACGTTTTCTTTGTCCATTCATCTGTTGATGGACATATAGGCTGCTTTCAAGAGTTAGCTACTATCAGTTGTGCTGCTATAAATATGGGTGTGTGTACTATGATGTCCTTAACTCTTTGGGGAAGATGGTTAGATGGGGAACAGCTAGGTCAAAAGAAATTTCTTTTTACTTTTTTGAGGCATCTTTAATTCTGATTTTCATAGGAGTTGTACCAACGTGTTCTCCTACCTATAATGCAGGACCCCTGTCCCCAGCATTTGTTATTGGTTGATTTCTTGATGATAATTAATTTTTCTGGAGTGAGATGGAATCTCAGTGTTGTAATTTGCATGTGTTGAATGGCCAGTGATGGTGAACATTTCTTCATGTATTTATTGAACACTTGTATTTCTTCACTTAAGAAATACCTGTTTATTTTAGATTCTCATCATTTTGATTGGTTCTTGAAATTTGTGGGTCTAACTTTTTGAGGTTTTTTTTATGTATTTTGGATGTTAATCCTTTGGCAGATTTATTTTTCCATTCTGTAGGTTGTTTTCACTCTCTTGATGTTTCTAGTATTTCTTATAGAGAAATTTGCTTTGATATACATATATTTTGGATGACAAACAAATTATGCTCACAGACCAAATTTTTACCTTATTTTTTCATCAACTCGTGTGTGTGTGTGTGTGTGTGTGTGTGTTTGAGACACAGTTTCACTGTTCAGTTCAGGCTGGCCTTGAACTCATTTTGTAGCCTCAGTTGGCCTCAAACTTGTTGACAGTCATCCGTCTCAGCCTCCCAAGTCCTAGAGCGTGTGTGATGCCATACTCGGCCCTTTCCATCAATTTTGAAGGAAAGATTTTCAGGATGCATAAATTAGGGTTGGAAGTCGTTATATTTTAGGGTTTAAGACACTTCATTCCAAGTCCTCCTGGCCTTTAGTGTTTATGAAGTCTGTTATAAATTTTCTTTTCTTGTAGGAGCCAAGTCCCAGTGCTAGTCTGCTATAATTCTAATGGATTTACATTTGTATGTGATTTGTTATCTTTCTTTCTTTTCTTTTTAGACCAGGTCTTGCTGTGCAGTTCTTGCTGGCCAGAAAATCACTAGGTAGCCCAGGCTGGTCTGGAACTCACAGCAGTCCTCCTGCCCGAGTCTCCCAAGTGCTCAGATTAAAGAGGTATACTACCATGTCCTAATTAGGCATTAGGCAGCCTAATTGTCTTTCTCTAACAGCCTTTAATATTTTGTCCCTGTGCTGACTTCCCATGTTTTGCAGGTAATGTAGCACCAAGAGCTTCACTTTTGATTGTGGCTATTTCATGTTGTATACGTGCTCATTTCTTTCCCTGTACTTGGGGAGTTTTCTGCCATTATTTCTGTGAACAGGTTTTTTTTTTCTTTTTTTATGCCATTTGTATTGTCTTCTGATTTTCTTCTTTTCTTTTCTTTTTTGAAACAGCATGTTGCCATATAGCCTAGGCTGGCCTTGAACTCATGGTGATCCTCCTGCCTCAGCCTTGCAGTGCTGGGATTGCAGGTGTGCACCACCACGCCTGGCTCTGATCTTCCACTTATTCTAATTATTCTTAGCTTAGTCTTCTTTACATTATCTAGCAGTTGTTGGGTCTACTTTTCTCCTGTTGTCTTGTGTCTTTGCATCCTTGAAAGCTTATCTTCTAATTCTTTCAATTGTGATATAGTAAACTGGTCATTCATATTTTGTATTATTTTCTTTAGCTCATCTAGCTTTTTGTTAGTGTCTTCTAAACTCTCCTGCACTAATTTGGTTATTACTTCCATCCTATGTTTAACTCTATCTTCTCTGATCCACTGAGTATCCCTTTGGTATGTTTTCTAAGCTTCTCTATTATTCTTTCTAGTATTTTGGATGTATGGCTTATGACATTCTGCCCCTAGGTGGCCATAGATTGACTTAGGAAGAGTTGAAAAATTGGGGAGCCATTTTATTGCCTTTTTTTCCTATTTTTTTGTTTGTTTTATACTGAAATTTAAAAACTTTTTGTTGCTAGTACAGAGATCCCTAATCTATGCTTTTCAGTGATGTACTTTGGGCGTGGATAACTATAATCCTTTGTCAGAGTCACAAGATCCAACACCTTGGTTAATTTGTGAAGGGAAGGTGTAGTCTAGTTAGCTCAGCAACCAAGTCCTTTGGGAATGTACTTTAGCACTGTTGATGTCACTAAGGTAATCTGAGTGTTGGTTTATAGAGAAATACAAGTACGTGACCCTGTTAATATAAAGTGAATCAGCGATAGTAGTAATATCCAAGACAAATTGGATATTAATTTACCATAAGAACCAATTATGCACTGCCCTGAATGCTAGAGAAGAAATCTACAATTATTGGGTAAACATTAAGACAACCCAGGTACTGGCTAACAGCTGATACGTACTAACTATGTCAGCTATATCTCCACTAATGGCAGAAAAGAATTCAACAGTAATTTTACAGTATTGACTATTATAAGATTAACAAAGCTTTATGGTTATACTGTTAAAAATTTAGGTTGGGGAGTGGGGAGACACAGGAGGAAATCTCTGAAACTTTAAACTTAGAATTGGTACAAAAGAGCTTTTTAGGGCATAGAAAGATGTTTATAAAATTAGGTAAAAGTGAAAGAAAAAACTGACAAGAAATAAAAGATAAGAGAAAAAGGAAATATTTAGAGACTAAAAATAAGAGAAAAAGTTAAAGGAAGAAAAAATCAAAAGCAAGAAGACAAAAGAAAAAAAAAGGAGTAAGAAAAAGAAATGAAAAGCAACAAAGAAGGACAAAGGAAAATTCCCTAAGCCCCAATAAACTGGCTAAGAAGAAAAAAGGGAAAGAAAATGAAAAAACAATACAATAAAAAAAAAAAAAAAAAAAAACAGCACATACAGAAACAGAAAAAAAAAAAAAAATTCTCTGTGATCATGACCATGTCATTTTCTTCCAGGATCTACAATTTGGGGGCAGTGTGGAGTCAAAATGTGACTGCTTACACTGATAGCTGGGGAAGGCAGGCAGACCCCAGACCCATGCTGGATGCAGACCACAGCAGGCAAGATTAGGGTGAAGGCAGCAATTCTGCGAATTTCAAAAGCAGGGCAGTTAGGGCTGAGCCTGGCCTTGGCCTGTGTCCTTTAGCTTAAGCCCTTCAGGTGGTCTCTTGCCAGGTTGATGACAGCTGTCTCCTATAGGTGTCCCCCACCTGATCACTGGGAACATAATGGTTGGAGCCCTGAACTGAAGCCACCCCTTGGCTGCTCTGAGCCCTGGGTTCAAACATTTCACCCTCTTGGAATCCATGCAACCACTCATTTTCTCCAGCAGCGATAGTGGGCACCTGCATGGCGTCACTCTCCAGCTGTTGCAGCTGACCTCATCTGCCTGTTTGATTCACCACCTGTTTCTCCCTGAAGCCCTCTGGAGTTCTCCTTGTCACTTTTTTTGTTTGCCTTTTGTTTTGATCTTTTTGAGACAGGGTCTGGCCATGTAGTTCAGGCTGGCCTTTCGCTTGCTTTGTAGCCCAGGCTGGTTTTGAACTCACAACAATCCTCCTGTATCTGCCTCCTGCCTCCCAAGTGCTGGGGTTACAGGTGTGCATTACCATGCCGGCCCCACCTTCACATTCTTCCTTTCTTCCCACCCATGAGCCTGGAGCTGGTGAGAAAGTGCAGATTCTCCTTTCCCTTTTAGGTGTTGTGTTTTGTCCCTTCAATTTCTCTGTAAGTTTTAATTTTTCTGTCAGATCCTTCCTGGTTCCTGGGGATCAATTCCGAGGGATCTATTTTCCTGTTTTTTTCTTCCCAAAGTTGTTACTTTCTGGTGCCTAGACTCTGAATCTCAGAGACAGAATTGTTGCTAATCACTCATTTTCCCTGAATTCCAGAAATACTAACATTTTAAAGTGGAGTTTGATGGTGCATACCTATAATCCCAGTATTTGGGAGGTGAGGCAGAAGGATTTTAAGTTTGAGGTCAGCTGGGGCAATTTAGTGAAACCATGTTTTAAAATAAATAAAGGGTGAATGTGTCATTTAGTGGTAGAGTTAACCTGGCCACCATCTTCCACAGCACAAAAAGAAAATTCTGACATTTTATTGCTGTACCCCAAAAACAAGGCCCCAAGATGTTATTCAAGAAAAAGACATCTTATATTAAAAACAAAAAGAGCGCTTTTATTTAAGCTGGCACCAGCGGCAAAGCGCAGGTGGACTTTGCAAAGCTGTGCAACTGGGTTAGAATTTTGACAAATTTTTATAGCTCATTACCATTAGCTCATTGACCGTTACGTACATAGCGATGAGAAACAGGAACAAGGAAGACCTTCGTTTCCCTTTGATTGAGGTCAGAGGCATTTCGCAGTTGGTGGGTTTCGCAATTTCTTTCCTTGGTTAATTCCAGGAACATTTGTTTCTCACAAAGCAAACAAAGGTTGACACAGCATCATTTGTCTCTCACAAAGGGAACAAAGGTTGACACAGCAAGCAGGTTACTAAGGTGATGATGCATACAGAACAGTATAGCAACATGTGAGTTAATCTATAACTATGTGGTCAGTGCTCCAGGTACCTGGTTACTAGGGCAATAAGCATAGCACAGAATGACAAATCTCTTGGTGCTAATAACAATCTTTTTAACTTTGCATTTTAGCTTTTTTTAGCACAACATTTAAGAAGAGTCATTCTCTGTGTTTGTTTTATGAAGGAAGGTCTTGCTACATAGTCTAGGCTGGCCTTGGACTCACTATATAGCCCAGACTAGCATCGAACTCGCAGCCATCTTCTTGCCTCAGCCTCTCGAGTGTTGGGATCACATCTGTGTACTGTCATGCTTGGTTTAGAGGAGCCATTCTTGACCATATAAATGTTTATTAGGTATACCTTAAAGAAGTGAATAGTTTCTCTTATTTACCTTATCAAAGATAATGAGTTCTGTGTTCCTAAAATTATGTACCGTAATTCTGTCTGAACACCATCTGATTATATTCATTTCCATCAGGACGAATCTCAGTGGGATCTTGAAACAAACCAGTGACTGCTTTCAAGTAAATGTGAATGGTGGAATGACTATAACAAATTATATTTCCCTCAGTAGATTTTTTATTACCTTGACTTTTTTTTTTTTTTTTTTTTGTCTTTTTCCTTTTTATCAGTACCAGGGATCGAACTCACAACTGTCTGCTTAGAAGTCAGGCGCTTATGCCGCTGAGCTAAATCCCCACTTTTTTGGAAGAGCCCATTATTTCCATGCTTGCTCTGTCCCTCTCTCCTCTTCAGCCTCCACCTTTTTGGCTGTTAAATAAAAATTTTAGGTGGTCTTTGTTGTCAGCTATACTGTGTCCCAAAAGATTAGGTGAAAAGAGCAAAATGGAATCATTTACAGGAAGTTCAAATGGAACCAAGTGGAAACTAACCTGAGATACCAAAGGAGAGAAGGAGCGTAGCACAATTTCCCAAATAGATCAGTTTTAGTTGGCATAATAATGCAGTTTCCTCTGCTTTAATCACTACCAAAACAAACAAATAAGTAATGTTATTTTTTCTATTGTTCCCATCTCTTTTCACAAGGAAGGTAATTTTGAAATGACCGATCCATTTTTTGTTCTTTGTTTTCTATTTTTCTTCAGTCCTTTTCTGTCTGTAAAATCAAACTCCAGTGATCTAGTCAGTAAAACGAACATTTGATCTGCAATGAAAAATTGCTGGATTCTATAGTCACAAATAAAGTCAACTGAGATCTTTAAACTACATTATTGTAATTTTGTCTTTTAACACATTCTACACCTACAGATAGGAAGAACATTCTTGGACGTTTTTATATACAGATTTTAAAGGAATAAGAAATAGTCCATTATGAAAAGAACTATATTCAAGAAAGCAGGAATAAAGTATGTTATTTCTGTCTCCTTAGGGCAGGGAGCAGGCAAACAAAGACCCTAGTTTTAGATTTGGACGAGGATAAAACTTTATAGCAATTCATGTGGCATTATATCAGCTAAATATTTGCCAAATAGATGTAAATATAATGGGTTCTTACAAAGTGGTTAAAAATAATGAAGGAAAAGCCAGACAATGTGTGTGGATACGGGGTCTTTCTTTTGAGGAATAATATCAGTGTCATACTATTACGGTTTATATAGCGAGATGCTCCCTAATACCTCACACTCAAAGGTAGGCTTCTGAAAGGTGATTGGCAGAATGGAGTGGCAGAGCTGATTTACTGTTCTGAGGTGGGATCTGGTTGGAAGAGCCGGTCATTGTGGGCGTGGCCTGGAAATGTTTATCTCGCTCCCTGATCGGATTGGAAGAGGCAGTCAACTGTGGGTGCGGCCTGGAAGGGTGGCTCTCTCTGCTCGGTTCCCTTATTAATCTCTCCTTCTTCCCACAACCACAGTTTGAACAGCTTCTCCTCAATCCTACTCCTGCATCAGGCTTACTTGCCTTGGACCCAGCCAACGATGGACTGAAACCTCTGCAAACTGTGACCCAAAATAAACCTTTCCTCCCTTCAATTTCAGGCACCTGGTATTTGTCCCAGTGACCAGAAAATGACAAAAACACGTACTGCAACTTGGTCTTATTTAGTAAGAATCACCATATATGGCATTAATTTGCAAATTGAAATTTTAATTAATGACTTGTTTTACTTAACATGGTAACACAAGTCTGTAAAATACCAGCTATTCAGGAGGCTGATCCAGGAGGATCAAGGCCAGCCTGCGGAACTAACAGAGATCTTTTTATTTACGTATTTATTTATTTTTTAACAGTGAACCTTTAAAAATATATATATGTGTAAATAAATAAACACAAACAACTACAGATATAACTCAGCTCAACACTTCATGGGTTCAATCACCAGTGCTGAAAATACAAATAAAATAAAATGAAATGAAAAGATTGTCTCCTCTCTAAAAATGCAAGCTGTAGTTTTAGTGTTATTTCAATGGAGAATATTTAACTGTATTTCACTGAGTTAGTTCATCAAATCATAATTGGAAAAGAATAATGACATTTTAAAGATTGCAGCTGTCATCTTATGATGAGTCATTATAGACTGCCTTTTGCCCTACAGAAAACATTTTATTTTTCTAATGTTTTAAGTTATGTGAGTCTGTTCAAAGCACTTTCAAGAAATTGTGAACATGAATAAGATTATGCAGACAATTTTTGGTTTGCTAATTGAATAACACTTTAGTTCACCCAAAGTGGTTCCTATCAAGCAGTTCATTTATTTTTAACGGCTAATGTGATTTCAGTGGTAACACTTTTATTTAGGAAATAACTTCATGGAGAAAGCATTCAGCAACATGAGGAGGAATAATCACCTGTGTAATCATCTTGAACATCCCATCAGGCACAGGCTTATGACACTAGTAGAAGAAATGGGGCCTTCTACAACTTAATTTTCCAATGTAATGTGCATTAAACTGGCAATAAAAGTAAATGTGTCTTTTATGTTTCTTAACTAGTACATGTATTTACCAGCACTGCACTGGCATAAGGAGCCCTGCTTGTGGGCAAGTCTGTGGTGTCATTTCTGTGTTCTGCTCTGAATCCATCCACCTCTGTGGCCTTAGACTTACAAGTTGCTGTACCACTTCTCAGCTTCAATTTCCTATTTTAGGGAATAAAACTAGCAATCTCTACTGAGTGTGGCAGTGCATAACTAATCCCAGCATTGGGGAAGTTAAGGGAGGAGGACCATTGTGAGTCTGAGGCCAGCTTGAGCTACATAGTAAATCTGTGTTCAGCTTGAACTACATAACAAGAGCCAACCTCAAAAAACCAAAAATCTCTAACATGCTTCCCAGCTCCAAATTTCTGTCATTGATTCCACCATCTTCAGAAGGTACCTGTGTACTGGGGCTGTCACCTGGGGCAGAGGTAACCTTTCTGAATTCTAATTTATTCAACGAGGGCAGGGTGAGTGATTGCATAGCAAACACTGTCACTGCATCCTACCCTGTGCTCAGCCCTGGTAGCTGCAGAGGATGGTTCCTGTCACCTGCCACCTCTTGGCCTGTCTTGTCTCCTTGCTTCCCTTAGGCTTTTTCTGGTGCCACAGGAGCTTGCACAGCCCAAAGGTACCAGGAATTTAATGTCCTGGGTGAAATCCTCCTCCAGGGAGGGACAAATGTTCCTGCCCTTGATGAGTCAATGGGACAAGTTAGAGGCTTAATTCATAGTTCCTACAATGGATCCCCGCTGGGCTGAATTCCCAGAGTCATCTGCTTGTTAACTGAAATTTTCCCACCCTGTCTTACTTTGCATGACCTCATATGTGCTTTCTGGGACCGTCTCACCAAATAAATGGCTACCTGCACAGTTTTTACTTTGCTTTTGGGAAACCCCATTTTATAATCTGATAATTAAGAGGAATAAGCATGTAAAGCACTTACTATATCCAATAGTAAGACTCCAACAGTTAAGAATTATTACTCTGCCACTGAAACAGTTTCGTGGTTCTAAGTAATGTTTACATTGTAGTTTTATAGGTAAGGGATATTTGCATCCCACTAAAGCATTTTTGCATCTCTTTATGAGGCACAATAAATAAAAGAAACTTTTGTAAGTGGAGAAACTTCAGGTATGTTAAAATCCTGGTGTAGAAAATAGTATTTGCTAAGGAAATTTTGCTTTTTAAAATTTTCTAATTCTTTTTCATTACTCCATGCTGAAGTTCTCATATCAGAGAAGTTTTTTAAAAAAATTTTTTGAGAAAGGGTCTTGCCTTGTAGTTCAAGCTGGTCTTGAATTCAGTACATAGCCCAGACTGGCCTCTGATTTGTGGCCAGCCTCCTACCTCAACCTCCCAAGTGCTGGGAAAATCCACCTTTTTTGAATGTTTCTGTTTGTTTTTCTTTATTTTGATAGGGTTTCCAGCTGGCCTGGAACTCACTATGCCCCAAACTCATGATTCTCTTGCCACAGTCCTGAATGCTGGGATTACAGACACCATCACACCTGACTGACAGATCCAAATTAAGAAGCATCCTACAAAATATGCATCTAGGGTGCTCCACAACTGACCAGGTAATAATCAAAGGCAATGAAAAACTGAGAAACTTCCATGGTGGACAGGAGCCACAGGAAACAGGGCATCTAACCTCAGGGGCTGTCCTATAGGGGATCCTGGGCCCAGAAAAGGACATAAATTTAAAAACTAAGAAAATCTGAATATGGTGTGAACTTTAGTTAATAATGTATCAGCATCATTTCATTATTTTCACAGGTGTTTCTACCAATTTGCCACATTACCAATGGGAGAAACCAAAGGTGGGGTATTGGGGATTCTGCCATCTTTTTTTTTAATGTTCTTTTCTATTTTTCCTTTATTTATTTACTTATTCTATTTTATTGTATTTTTTTGTCTTTTTTGAGACAAGTTCTCACTATGCAGTTCAGGCTGGCCTTGAGCTCACTTTGTAGCCCAGGCTGGTTTTGAACTCTCAGCCATCCTCCTGCCTCAGCCTCCCGAGTGCTGGGATTACAGGCATGAGCCACCACTCCTGCCATCTTATTACCTTGCTTGTAAATTCAGAATCATTTTTAATTTATTTATGTATTTCTTGAGGCAGGGGCTTGCCTTGAACTCAGCAATCCTCGGCCTCAGCTTCTGAAAGAAGAGAAGCAGAAAAAGTTCTGTGGCTTGTAGTAAACAGAAAATACTTGGCACGAATCTCCTTCAAAGGTTTGTGTCGAAGCCTCAGGAGTGCAGTCAGCAAGCAGTCCCAGCCGTCACCTCTTTCTGCTATCCAAACCTCAGCATCGAAGCCATACCCTGTGGAGGTCACCCTTTCAGGAGCACGCCAAACTCACTGACTGAGAGGACACAATGACCTGGTTATTTCCACCCAAAGAGGACCACTGTGATGTACAGTGCTCACTCCTGAAGCCCCACCTAGTTGACTCCAGCATCTTTGAATCTGCATCAGGGTTCAAATTCTCCCTCTGGGTTTGTTTGTTTGAGACAGGGTCTCACTCTGTTGTTCAGGCTGGCCTTGAATTCGCAATGTAGCCCAGGCTGGGTCAAGCTTACAGCAGTCCTCCTGCCTCAGCCTCCAGAGTTCTGGGATTACAGGTGTGCACCATCACACCCAGCTGCTTTCACGGGTTCGATGCCTAATAAATATCTTGCACCCCAAGCTCCATTTTTGCCTCTGCTCCCTGAAAATTCAACATACAACATGGCTCTTAGGGGTTTCTTTCTTGCTACCTCCCAGATCCTAAAACAGAAAAGATGGGGGAAAAAGGAAGAGGAATTACTGGCTCCTGCATGGTGCTGAGGGGGACACCTGACAGTGGCAGGTGGAGCAGTTGTAGGTGAATAGGTGCTGGGATATGTTATGTGGGTGCTACAGTGGAGGGGTCCCCAAGATGCCATCTGGAGCATCTTGGATGAATGTAGCACAAATGTGGAAACTTGGTAGCTGGGAATCTGAATTCTCTCTCTCTCTCTCTTTCTCTCTTTCTCTCTCTCTCTCTCTCTCTCTCTCTCTCTCTCTCTGTGTGTGTGTATGCATGTGTTGTACTGGGGATTCAACTTCATACTGAACTATACTCCCACTTTTAAAAAAATTTTGCAACAGGTCTCACTAAATTGCCCAGGATGGGCTCAAACTTGTGACCCTCCTGCCTCAGCATTCTTAGAGTACTAGGAAACATGTATACCACCACACCTGGTTAGATGAGTTTTACTTAGTATTAAATATAGTTTCCCTCTGAGCCTTACCTAGGCCACCACTTAAGATTAAATGTTGCATTACATTTACCGACATATTTTCTCAGATATCACTGCCTCAGAACTTTGTAGACCTAAAGTTATATCCTTAGCATACACATATTCTAATTCAAATAGAATTCATATATTGAAACTAATCCCCATGCGACGGTATTTGGATGTGGAGCTGCTGAGAACTAATTAGGTTATGAGGGTACAGCCCCTATGAGAGGCCCGAAAGCAAGGCATGGTGGCATAACCTGTGATCCTAGCACTTGGGAGCCTGGGGCAGAAGGCTTATCTCAAATTTGAGGTCAACCAGGGATACACAAAGAGTTCTAGGCCAGCCTGAACTACACAGAAAAACCCTATTTCAAAACCAAAGCAGACTAACAAGAGGCTGGAGAACTCTGTGGCTGTGACTTGGAAGAAGAATCTCACTGGAACTTAGCACTGCAGCATCTCTCTGTCTCTTCCTTTCTCACTCTCACCCTCTTTCATCTATCTGTCCGTCCATCCCTCCCTTCCTTCCATCCTTCCTTCCATCTTTTCCCATACTGAAGATCAAACTGAGGGGCACTCTAATATGATGCCAAGTCCCCAGCCCATTTTTTATTCACTTTGAGGTAAGATCTCTCTGAATTGCTCAGGCGGGACTCAAATTTGTGACTCTTCTGCCTCATCCTCCCTTTGTGCTAAGATTATAAGCATGCCACACTGTGCCTGGCCCACCCTAGCACCTGATTTCAAACTTCAGCCTCCAAGCTTCTGAGAAATAAATTTGTTTACAGTCCATCCAGTTTACAGTATTTTGTTACAGCAGCCCAAGCAAGACACTTATCTAGCAGCTCTTTTACTTTCTTTTAGGAACTAACTTTGTGGGATTGTGGTGGAACAAAGTTGTGTGAGCACCAGACACTCAGTGGTCAGGCATGGGCACATAATCCAAGCCAGACCAACCAGACTTTTACCCAGGCATCCGAGCTTAAGCAGAGCAACAGAGATTGGCAAATGAAGCTGCTTCTGGCATTGGCAGTGCTTGAAGGTATGAGCTCTCTCTCTTCTGTGTGACCTGCCTAGCTCATCCCTGGGTGCCACCCTGACCCCTATAATGGTCACCTGTTTTGCTGATTTCAGCCTCTGTTGTCCCCCAAACAAAACGATAACAAGAACCATAGCGGGTATCTCTACTTTGTAATCTTTCCACGTAGCAGTCTGTACAGAGCATTCCTACAGTACAGTGCTCCTGAAATATAGAAAAGGGTTAATAAAAAGTACTGGAAGTGGGGCTGGGGATTTAGCTCAGTGGGCACAAGTGTCTGCCTAGCAAGCGCAAGGTCCTGAGTTCGATCCCCCCCCCCAAAAAATAGTACTGGAAGCAGTTAGAGGGAGGCAGCAAACACTGAGGATTGTTCTCAAATTCCTACAGTGTTTACCAATTCCACTTCCAGGCGTATATTCTAAGGACAAGTAATGAAAGATATATATGCTAGGTCAATGGTTGCAGGGTTATTTGTAACAATAAATACAGAAATCTGTATTTTAATAGGTAGTTAAAACATTTTTAAAAGAACTGACTTGTGTGCATTAGTATGGAAAATATTCTGAGGTATTTTAAAGTGGAAAATAATTATAAAATAATGCCACTTTTGTTTTCCCAAATGTATCTACATATATGTAAATATATCTTAGTTGTTTTGCTCATTGCTGGGACAAAATATCAAACACCCACTAACTAAGGAAGAAGTTTATTTTGGCTCATGTTTTCAGGTCAGAGTCGCTCTTGGCCCCAAGGCAGGCTGACATACAGAGGAGCATGGCTGTGCTCTGCTGCTCTGGGCCTGGCAGGTCGAGGAGGTAGGGAGAGAAGGAAGGGCTGAGAAGGCAGATATGCCCTTCCAGGCCACACCCCCAGGACCACCTCTTCCAATCAGACCTAAGCAGGGAGGGAGATTAAACCATCCAGACCACGCCCCCAGTCGCCGCCTCTTCTGACCAGACCCCACCTCTTTTCTAACAGCTAGTCAGCTGTACTCCCTCAGAATCTACTCACCAGTCAAAAGCGTCACCTGTGAGTGCTTGAGGCTCTTGGAGGTACATCTAGCTATGAACCGTACCACATGCATAGGAAATAATCTAGAAGAAGTGACTATACAGAAAGATTGATGGTTGCTATCTGAATAACAGGATTATGTGATTTCTTTCTCCTTGTGTTTTTTCAAGATGTACTTGCAGAGATGTCATAGTACATCTATAATCAGACATAATCAATGAAATGTTAAAAAGTAATGTTCTTGAAGGATTTCCGACAATGTTTACATCTCCAGCTATGGGAATACTCACCTGTAATCCCAGCTACTTGGGAGGCTGCGGGAGAAGGACCACAAGTTCAAGGCTAGCTTGGGCAAGTTAGTAAGACCTGTTCCAGATTTTAAAAAATGGAAGAGATAGATATAGCTCAGTGGTAGAGCACCCGTGGGTTGAATCCCGAGTATCACAAAGATGTGTACATATACACACATATATAATTTCTCTAAAGAAATAAAATTAAATCCAGACATCAGTATATTAAATCCAACAACAGTATAATCCTGTTATTGCATAGGACCAGAGCAAGAGTTCATTACACATTTACATTTAATCTTTTTATGATTAGAGATTTCACCTGACTGGGAAGCACAGTCAGAGAGAAAGGTGACCAAATTTCCTGTATTTATCATCTGTATTTCTGAGAAGTGTCTATTCATTTCAATTGCCTGTGTTTTGATTGGGTCTTCTATTTTAGGGGGCTGTTTATGTATCTTGGATATTAATCCTCTGAGGAACAGCTGGCAAAAGTTTTCCCATTCTATATGTTGTCTATTCTATTGGTTGATTCTTTTGGGGGTGCAGCACCTTTTAATTTGATATAACCTCATTTGTTAATTCTTGATATTTTTTCATATGGAATTGAAATATTGTTCAGAAAGCCTTTACTTCTACCTATGTCTTCAAGAAATTTATCTATTTATTCTTCCAACAGATTCAGTAACACTTCCTTTTCGATGGTGTGGCTTTGACAGACTTCTAGGACCCTATGGACATCGGTTTTCTCATCTGTAAAATTGGGAGAATAATAACTTTCTATAATGGTCAGCCTGCAAGGTAGCTTTGTGATTCTTGACTGCTGGTATCAACAGCCTTTCACAGTCACCTCCTACGTTGAGTCAACCTAATGCTATAACCAAATGGATATTGTAGAAATGATGTGCTATCATTTTCTAAGGCTACGTCAGAAAAGTCCTTGGAGTCTTTATCCTGTTCTTTGCTGTCCTGGGTCACTTGGTTTGGGAAAGTCAGCTGCCATGTGAAAAGGAAACAGCTTTATAGGGAAATCTACGTGGCAAAGACTTGGATCTCCTCAAAACGAGTGCCAATTTGCTAGGCCTCCAGGTAATCTGGGAGCAGATTTTCAGCCTCTGCTCAGCCTTCCAATAACTGCAGACCCAGACCAAGAAGAAGACCCTTAACCAGAAGCACCTGGGGACATTGCTTCTCATTTCCTGACCCACAAAAACTGTGAAGTAGCTACAGTTTATTGTATTAAGCCACTAAATGCTTTTCTTTTTCCTGGTACCAGAAATTGTGCAGGACTTTGCACTTTCCAGGCAGTGTTGTGTCACTGAGCTATGGTCCCATTTGTGCTTGTTTTATTGGCGGCTCTAACATGAGATGATTGAGAAAGCAGAGTCCAGGGCAGCGCCTTTAGGAAGGCGGAGGGGTGGTGCAGGCTACAGAGGGAGGTGACAGTTCATGCATGGGAATCACAAGGGCACATCAAAGGGGAAAATCTGGTTTTCTTTGTCAGTAGGAAGCATGGAATGGCTGCTAGAGGGAAGGGCAGGCAACACAAAAAACAAAACGTGGGACAGAATGAATGCATGGTGATGTGTAATGATCGGAGCGGCAGGGCTGGTGTTAGGTGACTTTCTCATTGCTGGGACAAAATGCCTGATATACACCATGTAAAGGAGAAAATGGTTTATTTCATTCAGATGTTTTGGTCTGTGGTTGGCTGGCTCTAAGGCAGAGTGACATGGCAGAAGGGTGTGGTAGAGGGAAGCTGCTTAGTTCTGGCAGATGGGAAACCGAAGTCATGGGAGAGCAGAGCAGTGGAGTGGGGGGAGAGGAGAGGGCCTAGGCGCAGAGGAACAGAGACACCCGCTCAGCCCCACCTCTAACAACACACTTGGCTGTGAACCTGGCTGATAAGTAATAGTGTCCCCGTGATCCAGTCACCTCTTCAGGAGTCTCTTAATCCAGTCAAATTGACAGTTGAGATTAACTTGCACAGGGCTCTTGTCTTTACAGATTCCCTTTGACCTAAGGGAAAAAATGAAAATAGCTTTTGGGGAAAGCCCAGGGGAAGAGTTATCAAGGGCCAGAACACTTCAGGGCACTGACAAAGAGAGAAAATGCTCCTGCTGGTAACACCTGTGTGATCTCTTCTGCGTGAACACTGATCAGTGTGATTTATATCAAAAAATTGCCAATACAGTACTACCTTGGTTCCGGAACATTTCTGTTCACAGACAATTTGGTTCTCAAACAAAAGCATTTGACCAAATTTTGCTTCCATTCACAAACTCCACATTAGGAAACAAACATAACCATGGCTATGTTCCCCACAGAAACACAAGAGTGGCCTTGTTCCCCAAAATTCTAAAGCAAATTAAGTTTTGAACCAAGGTACCACTGTATTTTGATCACTTTTACCTACAAGGAAGTCAGTTCCGTATTATTCCACCTATGCTAACTCTATAAGGCTAAATCCATGGCTGCCTGGTAGAGGAGTTGGGACAGCTGAGATTATTGACAGACAAGAGGCAAGTCTCTAAGAAATTACATTTTAAGGAGGGGAAAACACTCAAAAGTAAAGGGAATTTTCCTTGGATGGTTTCCATTTCTTAGTTTCTGAAATACAGTAAACTGTTAAAATGTTTTGAAATAGATATGTAGGCAAATAATTTTAAAAGGGAAATAAATGTAGTATATAAAAGAAATTTCCATGTGCTTTAATGGTTTCAGCTCCAGAATACACAATGCTCAGTTAAAACTGGGTTAAGTGATAGAGAATTATATTCATTATGTAAGAAATGGGAAGATGGGCTGAGTTAGAGGCATAAATGTATTATCAAGACCCAGACTCTATTTTTCTACTCAGTTCTGTAGAGCATAGGCTTCAGCCAAATCCTGGTTTACCCTGTAGCTGCAAATGGAACCAGGCATGGTGATGCATGCTTGTAACCCAAGCAAGTGAGACCTTGTATCAGCAAAACAACACACACACACACACACACACACACACACACACGCAGAAAGAGACAGAGACAGAGACAGAGACAGAGAGAGAATGAGACCTAGTACCTTCTACAAAAACCTCTCCTTTTCTCTCATTTCCTGGATAGAATTGGGAGAATTGGGTCATTAACCCGTTCATTAACAGTTGCTCTCAAAGGAGTAGAATCATCCTCTGTTCATCAGTCAGCTCTGGAGAAAAAACTACATTTTGGTAAAATGCAGTGTTTACCATCCTGACCCACGCCTGCCAGTGTGCCCTTTCACAGAAGCAAACACTATTTCCAGCTTCCTGTGTATCCTTCCAAAGAGACTCTATGCATATTTACCTAGGTGTTTTTCTTCCCATTTTTTACAGAAATATAGAATAGTGTAGAAATTGTCTTACTTATTTTTGTCAATAGTACATTAAATGGGAAATGCTTAATTAATAAATGATTAAGATCAGAGGCATAAGCCAGATATGGTGGTGCATGCCTGTAATTCCAACCCTCTGGGAAGCCAAGACAGGAGAATTACAAATTCAGGCCCTGCCTGAGCCGGTTAGTGACTTAATAAAATGCTGTCTTGACATAAAAAAGGAGTTGATGATGTGGCTCACTGTCGCCTGGGGGCTCAATCCCTTGTACTGGATAAAGAAATCAGAAGCATATATTTGGTAATCCAAATTACATTTTTGTCCTAATTATACAATTGCTTATTTGCCTTTCATGTTCCATTGACATCCAAGTCATCATCATCTTTATTGTTACTTTCACTTCTAGCAATTTCAGTTGCTAAGGGGAGAAATAAGGAGACATTTCTGTCTGGAACAGGGCCAGGGTATTAAAGTGGCTCAGCTTGGTAATAGCAGCCGGACGAAAGACTGTCAGGGTGAGGTGAAATACGGCGACAAACAACAGTGACACTGTGTGCAGAGTGTGGTAAGCATATACTTCGTAAGGGCCAAGTTAGGTTTGCTTGGTCAGCTGTCTCCCCGCTGCAGCTCTCCTTCAAACATCAGTCTTTGCTGTTGGTGTTGAGTGAGACTGCAATCCAAGGGCTGTGCTGAGATGAGCCTGTGAAGCAAGCAGCACAGTGTGGGGACCGGGACAGGGACAATCACCCAGACCTGGGAGTGGATCTGGGCTCTGCCACTCAGCATCACCACACTAAGCAGCCACTGAGTGGTTTTCTGTGCCTCGGGATCCTCATCATACAGTGGATTGCTGTGACCATGATGCGAGATATGCTTTACCTCGCGCCCCTCGTGCAAGGACTCAGCACGAGCGCTTGACAAACCCAAGCCAAAGGCGGATGGGATGTGACGATTTCTATACCAAGCCCTAACCTACTCTGAGAGTTGTCGATTCAACAAAAACACTGGCAGAGCAATTTTAAAAGGTGAATGTTGTTGCTGTATATTTTATATACACAGCATATACTCATTTTAACTATGCAGATAAACCACTTCTATGATTCCCACCATGCTTGCAATGTAGGACCTTTTTTTAACTTCACTAGTTCCTCTTGAAGCTCCCTTTAAGTCAGTCTACCTACCCAAGCATCACTATTTTACTTTCTTTCTTTTTTTTTTTATCAGTACCGAGGATCAAACTCACGACTCCCTGCTTGCAAGGCAGGTGCTTATGCCGCTGAGCTAAATCCCCAGCCCCCACCATTTTACTTTCTATAACTATAGATTAGGTCTGTGTTTTTATAATTTCATAAAATAGAATCATACTGTATCTATGCTTCTGTGGCTAGCTTCTTTCACTAAGCAGAATGTTTTTAAAATTTACCCACACATTTCACATATTTGTAGTTCATTTCATTGGCAGTAGTACCTGATTATGCAGATATACCATAATTTATTGACTAACCTGTTGAGGAACTCTTTTTTGGGGGGTGGGGTGAGATCTCGCTATATGAGACTGGCCTTAAATTACACAATCCTCCTGCCTCATCTTCATGAGTGCTGGAATTACCAGTGTGCACTACTACGGCTGCTCTGTTGAGGAACTATGTTCCACTTTATGGTTATAATAAATAAATGAAACTATGAATTTTTTTACAGACACATCTTTTTATAGAAATGTGCTTTTATCTCTTACATAAACGTGCAGTTGTTGAGTCACATGGTAAATACACATTTAATATTATTTGAATCTCTTTTCCAAGCCACTTGTACACTTTATAGTCTCATGGCAGTGCATTAGAGTTTTCTATTCTACATGATCTGCACAACTGGTGCTGTTAATTTTTCTAATTTTCACCTGTCATGTAGGTCTTATACAATCGTGGTTCAATTTGCATCCCCTGAAGACTGGTGATACTGAGCTTCAATGATACTGAGCATTTAGTCAAATATGTATTTTCATTTATGATGTATATATTCACATATTTTGCCCACAAAACTTTTTTTTATAAGTAGTGCAGTTCTATTATTCTTTTGTGATCTTAGAGATTGAACCTACCAACAAGCTACATCCCAGTCTTTTTTTCTTGTGTCAGAATGTTCCTTCTTGAGGCCCAATTTCTAAAGAGCATGTCTTAAAGACTAGCATGAACTTATGGGAACTGATACTTCTCTATAGGCTTAGATAATTTTTGCTTTTAAAAGAATATCAAGAAATTATTTATTTATTTTTTTCATACAGGGTCTCACTATATAGCTTAGGCTGACTTTGAATTTACTGTGTAGTCCTGTCCAGGCTGGTCTAAAACTCGTGGCAGTCCTCCTGCCTCAGCCTCCCAAGTTCTGGTTACAGGCACGCATCACTATGCTTGGCTACAACTAATTTTTAAACAGTTTTTCCAATCAAGATGGTGGAGTGACAAGTGGCAGCAAAAATTCAGCCTCTCTGAGATCCAGCATCTGGATATTGAACAATAAAACCTGGGGAAGAAAAAAAGCGTAGATCACTGGGAATTTGGGAAGGAACTAACAGGAAAATGAAATCTACAGAGAAGTTTGACAGATGGACCACAATGCAGGGAAGGGAACGGAGCAGTCTGGACCTTCCCTGGCTACTGGCTTGCAGCTTGTGGGAGGGGAGCCTGGCTCTTTAGAAGCGAGGTGAGTGTGGGGGGCTCCAGGGAGAAATGGCAACAGAAGATTGCACTGGTGTCATGGGCTGGGGTTGAGGGGTACAGTTGTAACTCACAGGGATAGTCTGGGGGTTTGCTCTGAGGAGACAACTTCCACACAGGCTGCAGCTGCCAGAGAAGGGTACGGATGCGGGTGCCCATCATGTTGCTACAGCGTGCTAGGTCGGGGTTGTCTGACTCTGAGATTTAAGAGGTAGGGGTGGACTTCACTTTAGAGTTTCTGGGGTCACCCTGTCCCATAGTGACTGGACAAGAGACAGCTGCAGACAGGAAGTAGGCTAGAAAGAGACTCCCTGAAGGCTTGAGCTCAGACTAGAAAGCGGAAACCCTGACTCTGCACTGGGAAACCAGGCGTGGCTTGAGCTCTGCCAGGTTTGAAAGCGCTGGCTTGAGGGCTTGAGCCTTGCTCTGCTGCCTGCATCTGGCTCTGAGGTCAGGGTGTGACTGTCTCCTTCCCTACCAGGGCAAGCAGGAATGTGACTCAGTTTGCACACTGCCACAGGTGGAGACAGAGGGCCCCCGGAATGGAGGTACCTCACAGACTCACAGGCTGTAAGGCTAGGCAAAGAAACCCGTGATTTGCTGTGCTCCAAAACTGTAGATCCAGGAACAAAACCGCTTATTCAAAACTACATAGAAAACAATTTTGCCTGCTTTTTCTTTGTTCTTCTTTTTTCTTTATTTCATCTTTTCTTCTCCCTTCATCTTTTCTCCTCATGGATTTTTCAGGGTCTGGGGAATTTTTCTTTGTGGGTTATTTTTCTTCTTTTATATCACTTGCTTTTTAATTTTTTTCTTCTTTTTAGTGTTGACATTACTTCTTACTTTATTCTTCTTTCTTCAGTTTTCTCTTTTTTATTTCTCACTTGCTTTTTTTCTTTTTTTTCATACCAGGAATCTAACTCATGACCTCGACTTGCCAGGCAGGTGCTGTGCTGCTGATCTAGGTCCCCAGCCCTTTTCATTTGCTTTTTTTATTGCCCCCAAATCCATTTTATTTCAAGGATTAAAAGAAGAAGAAGAAAGAAAAAAACTACAACAAAATTTCAAAACACATCAATCAGGGGGCAACAATAGTATATGCATTGCACATTGTCATCCTGAAATCATTCACTCAAAGCACAAGACATCTGCATTCAATTGTCCAAATAATACCAGCACAAATATTTCTCTTTAGTGAACTCGGAGAAATCAGTAGTATAATTATCTTAACTATTATTTTTATATACCTATACATACATATGTACATATGTTTTTCCTTTCAGCTTCTCACACTAATGAAACAATACAATGTTTATGTGTGTCTTACATCTTTAATGAGTACGATCTCAAGATACATCCATTTGCCTATAAAATTCTCCAACGTATCCTTCTTTATGGCTGAATAGTACTCCATTGTACAAAAATACCACATCTTTTTTTATCCATCCCTCAGCTGATGGGCATTTAGGTTATTTCCAAGATCTGGGTATTACAAACTGTGCTGCCCTAAACATGGGTGCATATACATCGCTGTGGTATGATGTTTTTAATTCTTTTGAGAAGGTACACAGAAGGGGAATAGCTGGGATTGAATGGGACTTCTAGTTCTAGCTTTTTGAGGAATCTCCACACTGATTTCCATAGTGGTTGCACCAGTCTGCATTCCACCAACCATGCATATTGCCACAGGTGGAGACAGAGGGACCCCCAGAATGGAGGTACCATTCCTTTTCCCCCACAGCTCCTCCAGAATTTGTTATTGCTTGATTTCTTGATAGTAGCCATTCTTTCTGGGGTGAGGTGGAATCTCTGCTGTTTTAGCATGCATCTCTTGAATGACCAGTGATGTTGAACATTTTTTCACATATTTATTTGCTATTTGTATTTCTTTATCTATGAAGTGTGAGTTCATCTCAGATGCCCATTTTTGGATTGGGTTTTTAAATTTGGGAGAACTTTTTTTTTGTGTTCTTTATATGTTGTCAGTAGCAATCCTTTGTCTAGGAAACAGCTACAGTGCATTTTTTCCCACATTGTGGATTGTTTTTTCACTCTGTTGGTGGCTTCTCTTGCTGTGCAAAAGCTTTTTATAGTAGAGTGAGATCCCAGTTGCTGATTCGTTATGACAGTTCCTGAACAATCTGGGTTTTGTCCATAAGGTTTTTGCCTACACCAGTGTCTTCAAGAGTTTTGCCTACTCCGTCTTCTAGCAAATTTAAGGTTTCTGTTTTAATATTAAGATCTTTGATCCACTCTACATTAGCTTAGTACATGGTGAAAGATATAGGTCCAGTCTTAATCTTCAGTGTGTGTAGACTCAGTTTCACCAACACCATTTATTATCAGGCTATCTTTCATGCAGTGAATATATTTGGCACCTTTGTCAAAGATAAGGTGTCTGAGTATCTCTGTAGCTGTTTCTGCATTTATTCCATTGATCTTCAGGTCTGTTTGGTTTTTTTTTTTTTTTTTTTCCTTTTTTTTGCCAGTACCACACTGCTTTATCACAGTAGCTTTATAGTATAATTTCAAGTCAGGGATTGTGATGCTCTCTGTATTGTCTTTGTTGCCCAGGATTCCTTTGCTATCCTATGTGTCTTCTAGTTCCCAATGAATTTTAGGATTATTTTCTCTAATTCTGTGAGGTATGCTATTGGAATTTCAATTGAGATTGTACTGAATATGTATAACAGTTTTGGAAGTATGGCCATTTTCACTGTATTGGTTTTTCCTACCTAAGGGCACAAGACAGCTCTTCATTTTCTAATATGCTCTTCAATCTCTTTTTGCAGAGTGCTGTAGTTAGAATGTAGAAGTCTTTTACCTCCTTTGTTAGATTGACTCCTAGGTATTTCACTTTTTGGATGCTATTGTAAAAGGTATTGTTTCCCTGACTTCTTCTCAGTGACTTAGTTATTCACATATAGAAATGTTATTGATTTTTGAATGTAGACATTGTAACCAGCTACATTACTGAATTTGTTTATTAAATCTAGAAGTCTTTTTGGTAGAATTTTTCAAGTCTTCAAAGTAGAATATTGTGTCATCTTCAAATAATGATAGTTTAACTTCTTCCTTTCCAATCTTTATTCCTTTTATTTCTTTCTCTTGTCTAATTGCTCCAGCTAAAGTTTTCAGAACTATGTTGAATAAGAGTGGAGAAAGTGGAATCCTTGTCTTGTGCAGTTTTTGTGCATTTTGTTAGCTATTGGTTTGTCATAGATGGCTTTTTATCATATTGAGATAAAAATCATCTATTCCAGTTTTTTGTAGGATTTTTATTATGAATGGGTGCTGGACCTTGTCAAAAGTTTTTTTTACGCATCTGTTGGATGATCATATGATTTTTGTCTTTGGCTCCATAATATGATGTATTATATTTATGGATTTACATATGTTGAACCATCCCTGCATCCCTGGGATGAATCCCACTTGACCAAGGTGTACAATCTTGTTGATGATTTGCTACATTCTGTTTGCCAGCATCTGTTGAGGATTTTTGCGTCAATGTTTATTAGGGAGATTGTCTGTAATTATCTTTCTTAGTTGGGTCCTTCTTTGGTTTTGGTTCAAGGTAATGCTTGCTTCCAGGAATGAATTTGCAAGTATTGCTTCCTGTTCAACTTCATTAAAGAGTTTGAGAAGCAGTGATGTTTGTTCCTCTTTAAATTTCTGGTAGAATTCAGCAGTGAATCTGTCAGTGTCTGGGCTTTTCTTTGTTGATAGATTTTTAATTACATCTTCAATTTCATTTATGGGTATTGGGTTATTTAGTAGTTTTATATCTTCTTGATTCAGCTTTGGTAATTCATATGTATCTAGGAATATTTCCATGCTTTCTTTATTTTCCATCTTGTTAGAATATAAGTTTTCACAGTAGATGTTTTAGTTAGGGGATGTGCAGAGAACAATTAGAATCAGGACATGGAGTTTATAATATTACTTTTATAATAGTCATCAGGAGTTAACACAAGAAAATGCAGGAAATCTATCTGCAACACCAAAGACATAGAATAGTCAAGGGCCTAAATCCCACAACAATGCCTGCATGAGTCCAGATAAAAACCCAGAGCTCATGACAATGCCTCCCTCCCACGAGTCCAACTGGAGGTCCAGAGTCCACAAGAAGGACTCACGCCAGTCTGTCTTTTTTATGGATCCGTGCCAGGAAGGCCCAAAGATTAGCAGTGGAAGCCAGAATGTCCATGCCAGCAGGGTGAAGGAGCTGTGCTGGTGAAATGAGGGTTCTATGCTAGAGCCGAGAAGTCACACTCACAACAAAGACCAGGGCTGTCCTGAAAGGCACCACAGCCATCCTCAGCAACATGGAGGCCCTGAGCTCTTCTGAGAACAAGCACAGTCGGGTACATGCCAGGAAACCAGCGTGACGAGTTCATCCTGGGGACCAAGCGGCACACATCTTCCCCTCCGGAGCCAGGAAGCAATGCTCACTGTGAGGACCAAAGCTTCTCCAGGAGAACCAGCGGCTCAAAGAGCAACTCTTAGGAGAGCACACAATGCCTCAACAAAATGCAATAACTCATCAACGCATTAACAACCTCCTTCTGCTTCTCCACCTATTTACGCTGGCAACTTTCTTCAGGTGGAGCATCTTCACTCAGTGCCATGCTGATGTAATCCAGCTGGCGTTCAGTTGACCACCAGTTCTTAACCCATAACAGTAGATATAGATGATTTTCTAGATTTCTGCATGGTCTATTTTGGTTTCACCCTTTTCATTCCTAATTGTGTGGATTCGAGTCTTTTCTTTCCTTTTTTAAAATAAGTTTGGCTAAGGGTTTGTCAATTTGATTTAATCTTTCAAAGAACCAACTATTTGATTCATTGAATTTTTGTACATTTTTTAGTCTCCAATGTATTAATTTCTGCTCTGATCTTTATAATTTCCTTCCTTGTATGAACTTTTGGTTTATCCTGCTCTTCTTTTTCTAGAAGTTTGAGGTTCAACATTGATTATGAGGTTCAACATTGTTTATATGTGCTTGCTCTGTTTTCCATACATGGGTATTTACTGCTATAAATTTCCCTCTTAAGACTGCTTTCATTGTTTCCCCCAAATTCTGGTATATTGTATTGTAATTATTATTCAACTGTAAAAAATGTCTAATTTCTTTTTTAATTTCATCTGTTACCCATTATTTGTTCAGGAAGGGGCTATTTAATTTCCATATGTTCATGAAATTCTTGTGGTTTTCTTTGGCATGGATTTCCAATTTCATTGCACTGAGGTCTGATAGTATGCATGGGATAATTTCAATTCCTTTGCATTTACTTAAGCATATTCTATGAGTCAGTATATGGTCTATTTTGGAGAATGTCCCATGTGCAGCTGAGAAGAATGTGTATTCTGATGTTGTGAGGTAGAACACTCTATGTACATTTACTAGGGTCATTCGTTCAAAAATTCGAATTCAATACCTGCCACTAAAAATTTTTTGATTTAGTTCTAATATTTCATTATTATTTTTTTGTCTAATTGATCTGTCTTTTTGTGACAGTGGGGTATTGAGATCTCCCAATACAATCGTATTAGGGTTTCTTTGATTTTTCATGTCTGTTAGTAATTGCTTTATATAGTTGGGTGCACTGGTATTTGTTACATATATTTTATAATTGTTATCTCTTCCTCTTGGACTGTTCCTTTTAAGAGAATGTAGTGACCTTTTTTTTACCACTCTTAATCAGTCTTCGCTTGAAATTCACTTTGTCTGAAAATAGAATAGCTACCCCTACCTTTTTCTGGGTTTCTGTAGCGTGGAGTATTGTTTTACGTCCTTTGACTTTCAGTCTATTAATTTCTTTTTGAATTAAATGTGTTTCTTGTTTGCAACATATTGTTGGGTCTTGCTTCTTGATCTATTCTGCCAGTCTGTGTCTCTTGACTGGTGAATTGAGACCATTAACATTGATGGTTATAACTGATATGTATTGACTTATGTTTGTCATGTTATTTTCCTGTTGTTGGCCCCCCTGCTTTTTTTCTTTCTTTCTAATTGTTAGTCTTCCTTGATGGATTTCTTCTCTTGGAGGTTCATGGATTGTAGTCCTTATTAACTCTTGCTAGGATGTCCTTCAAAACATTTTAGAGTTGGTTTGGTGGTCATAAATTTCCTTAAATGTTCTTCCCCATGGAAGTATCTTATTTCTCCATCAATTTAGAAAGATACTTTTGTGGGGTACATCAATCTGGGTTGAAAGTTGTTTTTCTTTGGAACTTGGAGTACTTCAAGCTCTCCCTGACTTCAGTTTGTGCTAAGTCAGCTGTTAATTCTGATGGGCTTTCCTTTATAGGTGATTTGTTTCTTTTTTCTAACAGCTTTTAGGATTCTATTCTTGTGTGGAATTTCTGGCATCTTGACTATGATATGCCTGGCTGTAGTTTTTTTTTTTTTTTTTTTTTTTCTGATCATTGCTAATTGGAGTCCTATATGCCTGTTTATGTGCAGGTCAAATTCTTTCTCTCTACCAGGAAAGTTTTCTGTCATGATGTCTGTAAACATCTTTTAAGTGTTATTTGTGGTATCTCCTGCTTGTTCACTGGCTCCAATTAATGTTAAGTTATTCTTCTTTTTCTCATTTAGCAGTTGCTGGATTGATTTCTGATGGTCCTTTGCTATTTTCAAGAAATCTTTCTTTTCCTGGTCACTAACTGCAAGCCTATCTTCAGTATCTGAGACCCTGTCCTTACATTGGCCTAATCTGCTTTGAATGTTTTCAGTGGAGCTTCTATTCTCCTGCATATCTGCTTGGACTGGCTTTATGGATTCCATTTCTTTCCTATGCTGAACTTCAATAATTTGCTTAAGCTCATCTATTTTTTTGTTCGTCTGATTTAATGTCACTAAACATGGCGTATATTTTGGTAATCTCTGTAGTTATCTGAGAGATTATTTCTAATTTCATTTTTCTAGAGCCTCATTCAATTACTTTGTTGTTTCCGCTTCAGAGAAACCTGTTGGGGGTTTTGGATTGTCCCACCTCATTACCTCCTGGGTTTGCCTTTGGTGATCTGGATATCTGGGGTTACATCTTGTTTAAGCGGGTCTCTCATTTGTTTTCCTTTTTTAGTTTAATTCCTGGGGTGGTGCTTGTAAGTTGCCTCTGGTGGGTTGCTTTATTGGTAGTATTTAGGACCCTCAGGTGGTGATTACTGCTCAAGGTATCTTCTGGGTATAGCTAGTCTTTGATTTTGAGTCTGTTGGAAGATCTTACCTCTTTAGTTTTTTGGAGATGAGAAGTTGTTGCTTCTTTGGCCTAGTCCCTGAATCTTTGGCACTGTGCCACCATACTTGCTGTGACTTTTAGTTAATCTCAGTTATGGATGACGAGAACCACCAGCTGTTTAGAAGAATTCAATCAACTTTGGCTGTAGTTGTATCAATAGCATCAAACACAGCCTAGAAAACAACAAACTGAGATAACCCTTAATTTTCAGCTTTTAACCATCTGAACTAGATTTGTGATTATATAACAAAATGTAAAACAAACTAGATAATTATATGGAAAATATATCGGTAATGTGTTAATTTTTCCCTTGGGTTTAAAATTTAAAATGGATTAAGGAGAAAATAGAGAAGTGAAAGAAGAGAAAGAGATTAGAAGTAAGGTTGAAGAACAAAGAGGGATCATGCTAACTTGGGGAAACAGGTGCAGGAGACTGAAGGAAAAGAGAGATTGAAGTGATAAATAGAAGAACAGAACAGAACCACATCCACAAAGAGGTTAGGAACCATTTTCACACTCATATATAGACAATGAAGGAGCAAGAGAACAGAAAACCAAAATAAAACCAAAAAAAGCAAAGCAAAACAAAACAAACAAAAGCAAAAAAGAAATAGTCCACTTTCAGGATTCTCTCTGATTTCACTAGTAGATAACCTGTGGAGCAGAGTCCTGAATTGTGCCACTCTATTCCAGTGAGCCAGTAGTTGCTTTATGGTGGAGTAATAATCTCCACCTGGCCTGCCCCAAGACCAGACTCACTGTGCTTGCTGCAGTCCAAGAAATTTGCACAGGTCTGCACCCAGCTAGGAGCTGCGAGAGGAAGCCACAACAGTTCTGGGTTCTGGGCTTATCCAGCCTGACTCCAAAATGACTCCCAACAAATTGCTGTCTCCCACAGGAGGACTAAGTTGCACTCACTGCCAGCAAGTGCAGTCCTTCATGTCCACTGCTCCCCTCCACTGCTGTGTCTCATCTTCCTCACAATGCTATATTCCAGCATCTGGACAGTGACTCTCAGAGAAGCTGCTTTCTCTGCTGCTTTCTGCTCCACCATCTTCCCGGAAGGTCTCATTTGCTTTTTTCTGTTTCTTTCTCTAATTCTGTAAATATCCTTCTATTCCATGATAGGATCCTACATCTCCTGTGTCATCTCACATTGTTTAATTTTTCAAAAGTGTCTCCTCTTGCTTTCTCCCTTTCCCAATCCTCTTCAATAGTATAACCATTAAGCTTTATTAATCTTTAGATAGCTAACTCTGTGTTATTACTGCTGTCTATCATTTGTGGAGGTATAGCTGTTGCATTTAGTACATATTTTCTCTATGTTACTATTATGGTTTGTGTTTAAATCCTCACTCCCAAAGCCTCCTGCAGTCACGGGGTGTGGGCCTTTCAAAGGTGGCTGAGTCTAATGTTTGTGATTGGTTCATTGTTTAGTGCTCGAATTGGGAGCGTGAGTGATGTACCCGCCCAGGGGCGAGTAGCCAGTATACAATATAAGGGAAGGAAAGAAGCATGCTTTTCCTTTTTGCTCTTTCTCTTTTGACTCTTGTCATTTGTGACTGTCATGAATGGTTGCCCCTTGACCATGCTTTGAAGCCAGCTGAGCTAAATAATTATTTCCTTCCGTAATTTTGGGTACTGGGTATTTTGTCCCAGCAATTAGAGAAAAGAAATGAAGACAAAATTTTCTTTGGTACCAGTGGAGTGAGTTGTTGCTGTGACTATACCTGACCATGTGGTTCAAGAGCCTCTGGAAATGGCTTGTGGGAAGGGTTTGGAAAGGTTGCCTGAAGGAGTAGAGTTGGTACACCTTATGCTCTTCTGTATGGAGCATTCTGGTCAGATTACAAAGGACCACAGAAGGCTGATAGAAATCCTGTTGGTAAAGATCAGTCTTGGGAAGTTTCTATTGGAAAGGACTGCACTGGTTGTTGGACTCCAGACAATGGTGTTATGGCTTGGCAATAAGTTTGCCTGCATTTTGCTCATGTCCAGAAACTTTGCTGGAGACTGAGATTAAGGGTGATGGCTAATTGATCTGGCAGAAGAAATTTCAAAGCAGTCAAATGTTAAGGTAGTGGTATGGCTATGGTTGGGGGCTTTTAGCTAGACTTATGTTGGAAATCAAGAGCAAAAAGTCCAGAAGGATGATTTAAAACAATGTAAGTTTGGCCAGAAAGGAAGCTCCAATATGGCTATGGACTGAGATAGAACTGAGATCTCGGATTGCTGAAAAGAAACAAGAGAATATAAAACATGGCCTGGAGGCATCATGGGAAGTGGCAATGGGTCTCCACACTTTGCAGCCTCAAAACAGAAGTGAAAGACTGCTTTTGCAGCCTCAAAACAGAAGTGAAAGCTGCAGAGTGTCCCGTTCCAGAATGGTGATGGTGGAGGCCACATGAAGTTCCAAAATGGCATTGGCTGCACTAGGTTCTGGAATGGCAGTCGCATAGAGAATTTGTTCCTCACAATCAGGTACAGAGAGCCCAGTGATCCAAGCACTTGACCTCCACAGCCAAGAGTGGAAAAATCTTGGCTACTGCTCCAACTGGCAGCAGACCTTGGCATCATCCATGTGGTGCTGGTTTTAGATGAAGCTAGCTAAGTATGGATTGAAACATCAAATTACTATAAGCTAGATAAATATTTCCTTCCTTCACTGTGGGGTCAAGTATTTTGTTCTAGCAACAAAAGAAAAGTAATCAAGACAGTCTGGGTTGTCTTAGTGTTTGTACCTTAATTGTAGGTTTCTTTTCTATGGTTAAGAGTGCCACATTATCAATTCTTATGGCATGTCAATATTCAAATTGTGTTGGACAATAGTATGTTGATTTGCTTGATATTACCAGAGTCACATAAATGTTGCTTTTAGTGGATTTCCAAAGTATGACAACACCCAGATTACCTTTGTGACATTTACAACACTTTGGTCCATTCTTGGAGAGCTGGATGTTGGGCCAAGTGCACTAGATCCTCACCTCCCAAATTAACAAATATGATCAGATTTTGGGACAGAGACAAAGTACTACAGTTAGCTATACCCAGAATGTATCACTGAAAAACAGACTAAAGGTATCTGTGCACTAGCATCAAAGTCATTCCACTACAGACAGTCACAAACCTAAGCAGAAAAAATCCTCATCAACAAAAACAACAGAAACATGAGAAGATGGGCAACAAAATGCCTCAAAACCTCCCAATTTCCCCAAAGCTGACCCCGTGCACATCAAGTGGGAGGGAAATAAAAGTCATGCGGCTGAATTACTGGAATGGCTAACAGAGGAGGGAAAAAACTGATCAATCAGACACCTGGTGAGGTCACAGAGGATGTAACTAAAGAGATAATGGAAGTATTAAAATAGTCAGGGAGTTTATGGATGACACTAATACGTTAGTTGAATTAAAATGATATAAACATACATGATCAGTTTAGCAAGAATTAAGAGTTCATGAAAAAGTTCCAAATAGGAATCCAGGTGATTAAAAATTATATTGAAACCACGGGCAGCAGAAGTGACTGAAGTGAGGATAGACTATCAGAATTAGAAAGCAGAGATGCTTTCAAAGACAAACTGTAAGAGATACTTTAAAAGCAAGAAAGCTTAAAAATGGGTCTAGTAGTTGCTAGGTGATACAAGTAAAACTAATTTATGGAAGAAATAAAAAATCAGAAGATACCACAAATGGCATAAAAAACCTGTCTAGAGAAATAATAGCAGAAAACATTCCAATTATAGGAAAAGAAATAAACATGCAGATAAGTAAGGCATATAGGACCCTAAGCAGTCATGACCAAAAGAGAAATCCTCAGTGTTAAATTATATCATAGTCAAAATACCAGGAGTACAATACAAGGACAGAGTCTTGAAAGTGGTTAGAGAAAAGCAATGAATCACTTATAAAGGCAAATGCATCAAAACTATAGTAGGCTTCTCAACACAACTTTTAAACGGAAGGAAAGCTTGTAGTGGAGTGTTTTAAGCCCTACAAAATAACAACTTCCAACCCATTCTTACACATCCTGGAAAACTTTCCTTCAAATTTGATTGAGAAATAAGATATTTCCATGACAAAGAACATTTCAAGAAATTCTTGACCAACAGGCCAACACTCCAAAAAATTCTCAAGAATATCCTAGAAGGGGGGCTGGGGGTTTAGCTCAGTGGCATAAGCGCCTGCCTTGCAAGCAGGCAGTCGTGAGTTCGATCCCTGGTACCGATAAAAACGAAAAGGACCAAAAAAAAAAAAAAAAAAAAGAATATCCTAGAAGGAAACAATGAAGCCAACAATGCCAAAAAAAAAAAGGAAATCAGCAACAGGAAAATAATGCAATAAACACAATAATAGGGATGTCAGTAACTTTCAATAATGACTTTCAAGACAAATAGACTCTATTCCAAAGTCAAAAGACATATATTGATGAATTGGATCAAGAAATAAAACCCAACAATATGCAATATTACAAGAAATACATTTAATTAAAAAAGAAATTCACATATTAAAGATCAAAAGATGGAAAGTGAAAGTCCATGCAACAGGAACCCAGGAAAAAAAACAAAAGTAGCTAATCTAATTTCAGACAAAATGGACTTCAGACCAAAATTGATCAGATGAGATAAAGGTCAGTACATGTTGGTTAAGGGAGTAATTCAACAGAAAGAAATAATTATATATGCCCCAAATATTGGTGTGCCTATCTTCTTAAAACAAACACTACTGGACATAAAACAAATCAGATAAACACCAATACAATTTATAATGTAGGACTTCAATACTCCATTATCACAAGTAGATAGATCTCAAGAAAGACATTTCAGTGTTAAACCAAATCATCAAACAAATGGACTTGATAGTTAAGAGTGTTTACCCAGCAGCCACAGAATACACATTCTTCTCAGCAACATGAGACTGTCTCCAAAATAGACCACATATCCACCTGTAAAGCATGTTTAAGTAAAGGCAAAGGAACTCAAATTATACCACACTATTACTATATCACAGTGCAATGAAACTAGAAATCAATGCCCAAAGTAACCATAGAAACTATGCCAATGCATGGAAACTAAACTATACTCTTCAGTAATCAATAGGTCACAGAAGAAATCAAGGAAGAAATCGGAGAGCTCACAGAATCAAAGTATAATGTCAGTACCACATAGCAGTACTTATGGGGCACAATGGAAGCGGTCATATCTGTGAAAGAAAAAGTCATATCTGTGAATCCCCACATCAGAAAAACACAGCAGATTCATACAGATGACCTAATGATGCACCTCAAGATCCTAGAAAACAAGAACAAGGCAAATCCAAACTTAGTGCAAGGAAAAAAATGATGAAGGTCAGAGCAGAAATTAATGAAACTGGGACAAAAAAAAATTACAAAGAATGAACCAAAGAGCTGGTGCTTTGAAAGAATTAAAAAAAAAAAAAAAACCTGCTATCCAATCTCACCAAAAAGTGAAAACCTTAAATAATTAGAAATTTAAAATATGAGATCACAACAGAGTCTGCCAAAATCTATAAGCTAACAACTACTCTGAGAACTTGTAATCTAATAAAACAGAGAATCCAAAAGAAATAATGATTCCTACTGTAAATACATATGAACTACCAAAGCTAAAACAAGTAAATATAAAAATCCTAGCTGGGCATAGTGGTACATACCTGTAATCCCAGCACTTGGGAAGCTGAGGCAGGAGGCCTGCTACAAATTTTGAGGCCTCTGGGCTACATAGTAAGTTCAAGGCCAGCCTGGATTACATGGCAATCCACTGTCTCAAAAAGCCACACACACAAACAAAAAGAAGATACAAAAATCCTGAATAATCCAATATAAGGCAATGAAAATGAAGAAGTAATAAAAAAAACTACCAAGTAAGAAAAGCCTGGGTCTTGATGGATTCATTGCTGAATCTACAAGAATTTTAGAAAAGATCTAATGCCAATACTGAAACTCAAACTCTTTACTGAAGTTAAAAGAGTACTCCCAAAGTCATTCCTGCAAGCTAGCATTACTCTGTAACAAGGACTCAACCAAAAAGAGAACTATGGACTATTCTCTTTCATGGGCACAGATGCAAAAATCCTCACCAAGATACCAACAAACAAAGTGCAACAAATCATCAAAAAGATAATATATCATGACCAACCAGAATTTATTTCAGGGATACCGGAACGGTTCCATCTATGCAAATCAAATGTAACACACTATGTAAACATAGCAAAGACAAGAAACCATATGATCATGTCGATATATTCAGAAAAAGCCTTTGACAAAATCCAACCTCCATTCATGATTTTAAAAATCTTGAAGAAAATAGGTATAGAAGGTCTTATGTCAACTTGATAAAAGCCATTTATGACAATCCAATAGCCAACATAATATTAGATGGGGAAAAAAGGAAAGCTTTCCCTCTGAAATCAGGAACAATACTGTGACTAGCACTCCAGTTCAACACAGTTCTTGAAACATTAGCCAGACTATCAGGCAAGAGAAAGAAATAAAAGAGATACACATGTAAAATGAATGTCAATTTATCATCATTATTATTACTATTATTATTATTTTGTTACAGGCAATCAAACTCAATACCTCATGCTTGTCGGCCAGACACTGTGCCACTGAGCTATGTCCTCCGCCCCCGTCAAATTATAATTGTTGGCAGATGGCGTGATCCTCTGTGTAAGAGACTAGCAACATTATCAGCTCACTGTGCTGTAAATGTAGAACTCAGGTTCCACTGTAGAGTACTATGTAAAAATCTTTTTTTTCCTTTTTTTTTTGAGACTGGGTCTCGCTATGTAGTTCGAGCTGTCCTTGAACTCACTTTGTAGTCCAGGCTGGTCTCAAATTCGCAACAATCCTCTTGTCTCTGCCTCCGAAGTGCTGAGATTACAGGTGTGTGCCACCATGCCCAGCCTAAAAATCTTCATTTTAAGGAGACCCATAAGTGGCCTGTTTTAAAGTATGAGATGTAACAGAGTAGGTAAAGTTAGGGAGACACAGTATGATAAGGCACTAAGACTAGGAACATGAAGTAGTCATCACCACTCGTGGGGCTGAAGGAACAAAGTGAGGGAATTATGAGACTGGAAACGGTGAATATTTAGAAAACCACTGAATTTTATACTTTAAGTGAGTGAATAATATGACACCTTCCATAAAGGAATTTAAAATGGGGAAATCTGCTTTAAATTAAGCAATACACTGTGCTCATTGACTAGAAGACTTAGTGTTATAAATTTGTTAATTCTCGGGGCTGGGGATTTAGCTCAGCGGCGTAAGCGCCTGCCTTGCAAGCAGGCGGTTGTGAATTCGATCCCTGGTACCGATAAAAATGAAAAAGACAAAAAAAAAAATTGTTAATTCTCCCCAGCTATTCTATAGACTTACTGCAATCTTGGTGTAAATCCTAGCATACTTTTTGTTAAAATTTCATAAGCTTTTTATAAGATTTATATGGCAAGGCAAAGGAACAAGAATAGCCAAAATAAATTTTTGTTTGTTTGGTTTGTTTTGAGACAGGATTTCACTATGTAATGCAGGCTGGCCTTGAACTCACTATGTAACCCAGCTTGGCTTCCAACTCACAGTGAACCTTCTGTGTCAGCCTCCTGAGTTCTGAGATTACAGGCATGTGCCATGATGCTCAGCTAGCCAAAAATAATTTTGAAAGAAAAGAATGAAATTGGGGAAATCATGTTTCTTTATTGCAAGACTTAATGTAAAGCTACAGTAATCAAAGTGGTAAAATATTGGCAAGAAGATAGACATGCAGATCAACAAAGCAGAACAGAAACTTTATGAACATACAACCACATATACGATCAACTGATTTTTTTTTTATGAAGTTGCAAAGGCAAGTTGGAAAAAGAATGACCTGTTCTACATGTAATGCTGGAAAAACTGCACGTCAACAAGTGAACCTCAATATTTATCACACACTAGGCACAAAAATTAACTAAGATACAATGTAAGTCTAAATTTAAAAATTTAAACTGCAAAACTTCTAGAGGAATAACATAGGTTTATCAGAATTCTAGATATCCCACCAAAAACATGATACATAGAAGAAAAAATGAGTTATGCTCCATCCCATAAAACTTTCTGCTCTTTCTAAGACTCTGTTTAGAAAATAATAGTCCTAGTTCTCAGGAGGCAGAGGCAGGAGAATTGCCAGTTGAAAACCAGACTGGGCTACACAGTGGATTTCAGGACACCCTGGGCAACATAGCAAGACCCCGTCTCAAACTACCATCATCACTAGCACTATTCTCCTCCAAAAAGAAAGAAAGAATGAAAACAAAATAAAGTGAGAGAAAGAGAATGAAAGAGAAAAGAAAGAGAGAGAGAGAGAGAGAGAGAGAGAGAGAGAGAGAGAGAGAGAGAAGCCTAGGACAAAGAGAAAATAAAAGACATATTTATTAGGGGGTTTGTATCCAGAATTTATAAGAAGTCTTAAAATTAACAAGAAAGTGCAGTTTTGAAATGGGCAGAATAAACATCACCTAAGGTATGTGGATGACAAATAAGAAGGTACAAAATGCTGTGAACCTTAAAGAAATGAAAATTAAATCAGCATTGAGGTATGTCTTAGTTTCTTTCCTCATAGCTAAGATACAATACCTGACACCCACAGTTTGAAGGAGGAGAAATTTATTTTGGCTCATGTTTCCATCTTTGCATGCTCAGCTGGCTCCTAGGCAGGGTGGCATGGCACAGGGCACATGGAAGGCTACCTCCTCCTATCAAGGCAGCCAGAAACCAGAGTGAAGGGAGGAGTCTGGGAAGGAGGGAGACCCTTCTAGGCCACATCTCCCATGATGCCACCTAGCAGTAAGTGTTCTGTATATCCCCTTTTCTTCCAAACAGCCTGGGCTTGTGTGTGTGGCATTTGACCTTCATTCTCCCTGTCCTGAGTAACTAAACAATTTCATTCCTGTCTCTACAGATGTGCCCATTCTAGAAATATAAGTGAGATCACATACCTAGTGATCACTTGTGACATTTTCATTTTATGTAGCATAATACTTAAGTGCCACTACGTATCATTTATCAGAATTTAACTCTCTTTAATGACCAAATAATACTCCACTGAAAGGATAAACCATATCGTATCATTAGATGAACACTGTGAACACTTAGGTACCTGTGAACAGTACTCTGAGTATTCTGGTGTAAGTTTTTGTGTGAACATGTTTTCACTTCTCTTGGGCATATAGGTACTTGGCACTGCTAGATCATACTGTAATTGTGTTTAATCATTTGAGGAACTGCCATTTGTTTTCTGAAGTGGCTGTGTCATTTTATGCTCTCATCAACACTAGATGAAGGCTCTGATTTCTCTGTCTCCTCAATAACCCTTGTTATTATCCTGATTTTTAAAATTGTAGCCATTGTAATAGATATGGTATCTCGTTATGGTTTTGATTTCCATTTCCTTCTAATATTGTCAATAATTTTTTTCATGTTTCTTGGCCATTTGTGTAACTTCTTTGAAAAAATGTTTTTTCAAATCTTTTGATTGATTGTTTAGTTGGGTCATTTTTTCATTATTGAATTTTTTAGAATTTTTCATATATCTTAGGTACAAGTCCCTCCCATATGTATGATTTACAAATATTTTCTCCTATTGTATAAATTTTTGCCTCACTTTCTTGATAAGTGTACTTTGAAACATAAAGTTTTACATTTTGATACAATCTATCAATTTGTCCTATTCTTGTGCTTTTGGTGTCACAGCCACTTCCAAACCCCAGTAAATCACAAAAAGTAAATCACGAAGATTTACTTTTGTTTTAAGAGTTTTATAGTTTTTGCTCTTATCTTTGATCCATTGTTAATTTCTGCACATAAGGTAAAAACCAGCTGGGTAGAAAGACTCTGGCTTTAACCATGGATATTTTGCCTGTGATCACACAGGACCACTTGTCAAGAAGAAATGATCTTAACATCGCTGTTGAAAAATCAGTTGACTTGGCTTTATTTTAGGAATTTTAATTCTAGTCCATTATCTTCAAGTCTGTCCATTTTTCTTCATTGTTGCTTTACAGTGAAATGTGAAATATGGGGATGGGGTGCACATTTTCTAAATTTTGGTATTTGGGGCCTTCAATTGCCATATGAATTTTGAAATCAGATTGTCAGTTTCTATAAAGAAGTTAGTTGAGATTCTAATAAAGGCTGTTAGTTTGTAGATTGTTTTGGAGAATATTGCCACATTAGCAATGTTAAGTATTCCAATTCATGAGCACAAGATATATTTCTATTTAATTGGGTTTTTAAAGATTTTTCTGGGCTGGAAATGTTTGTCAGTGGTAAGCCACTTAGTATGTGTGAGGAGGCTCTGGGTGCTTTCACAGCACATTAAAAAAATTCCTTCATAAATGTTTTTAAAGAGTACTATGCATTTTTTGAAAAAATTATTTCTAAGTATTTATTCTTTTTGGTGGTATTGTAAAGGGACTTAATTCCTTTTTTTATAGTACACTGCAAGTGTCCAGAAATAGAAGTGATATTTGTTTATTGATTTTGTATCATGTAATCTTGCTGAGCTCATTTATTAATGTTCCAGTGGAGTCCTTAGGAGTTTTTACATGTAAATTTGTCATCCTCAGAGAGAGTTTTTCATCTCCCATTTGGATGTTCTTAAGTGATTTATTTTTATTTTTTCTTATTTGCTTAAATGCTTTATTAAGCTGGCATGAGTGTTGTAGTCAGGGTTTACAAGGCAAACAATTTAATATAGAACACGTGATTTGGGATTATTTTATAATATTCACCCAAAGAGTCAAATGCAAAAGAGTGTAGGAGATCTGTCCTCATGCTAGAGACTCAAAGAATTCAGCTAAGGATGACATGACAGTGTCTTGCATGAGTCCAGCTAAAGACCTAGAGCCCATGTAATGTCCTCCACGAGTCCAGCTGGAGGCCTAGGGCCCATGACAATGACTCATGCAAGTCCGTTTTATGACTCTACACTGGGAAGGTCCAAAGGTCAGCAGTGGAAACCAGAAGGATCTGTGCCAGCAGCCTGAGGGATCTGTATTGAAAGCTGAAAGCAATACTCAAAGTAAGGGCCAGGGCTCCTCCAAAAAGAGCAGCAGCCATTCTCAGTGACAGCGAGGTCCTGGCTCCTCCAAAGATGAGGAGAACAGCTGATTTCATAGCAGAAAGCCAGCATGCCAAGCCTCTCCAAGAGAATCAACAGCACAACATCTTCTTCTCCACTTCTCCTTTTATGCTGTTAACAGGACTGGGCCTTCCACATGCAGCACCACACTGATTCAGTTCAGCTGTGTGACAACTATTAGTTAGATCACCACAGCACTGAGGAGACTGAGGTAGGAGAGTGGCAAGCTCAAGACCAGCTGAGCCACAGTGAGTTGGTTATAGGCCAGTCATTACACAGTGAGACCTACCACAGTGGGTGGTTGGGTGGGGATGAGGTGCTGGGATCACCATTGTAATCTAGGCATTAAAGAGGCTGAGGCAAGACAATCACAAGAGTCCAAGCTCAGCTTGGGCAAACCAGCAAGGCTTTGTTTCAAAAACTTACATAGGGTGCTGGGGATTTAGCTCAGCGGCATAAGCACCTGCCTTGCAAGCAGGCAGTTGTGAGTTCGATCCCCAGTACCAATAAAAAGGAAAAAGACAAAAAAAAAAAAAAACCTTAAATAATAAAGAGGGCTGGGGATGTAGCTCAGTGGTAGAGCACCCTGGGTTCCATTCCCTGTACTGCCAAAAAAAATTTGTATATATCTGTATCTATATTTAATTTTATCTTAAACAGGATAAAACCAAGGAAAATAAAACAGAATAAAACCAATCAAAACAAACCTATATAAGTGATACAGGACTTCAAAACTGTATGAAATCAACAAAAATTATTTTGTTGAACATGTTTACACAGTATTGCAGAAGGGATTCAGAATCAAACCAGAAGTGTCAGTAGTTTCTAATTTACTCTCCATTTCCTACTATATCCCTTTCCAATTCATTATCTTTACTGTAGCCAAGCTTTGTTTTTTAATTGTAAGCCAAAACAACAACCTCTAGGTAACATAAGCCTAAAAATAAAAAGTAAATTACGGAATGCACAAACTAACAATTTGTAGTCTTCCTGTCATTTTACAGTTTGACTATGTTTCCTTGATCACACTCAGATTGAGAGCCAGGGCTTGATGGAAATAATCTTGAGGACCTTCTTCTGTAACAGGCATTTACAGTGTTCTTTCCTCCCACGGTGGAGCATTCATTGGAAAATCTCTCCACTAAACAGGAAAGTAGATACTATTAGAAGATGATGGCTTTTGTAAAGACTATTGCTACCTTATTTTACAATGGGCAAAAAATGAGGATGAAAGAAGACCAAATGGATTGATGTCACAAAACTAATAAATGCTAATGTGCCATTTAAGTGCCACATTCTTGCCATTTTACTGTGATATGGACTCTTCCCATAGCATCCTTATCCTTGGTCGGAGTCTTTGCTCATTGTTCCCGTACCTAGAATTTCTTCTTTGCTGTTTCCTCTGTTTTACCTCCATGGTTAAATATTTCCTACTAAAATTCCATTAGTCATATGTCTCTTTTCTTAGCATTTGGCATATTAATCAGAATTGTAAAGGTCTGTCTCCCAGCAGTTTATAAACTGGCTGTTAAAGGCATATGGGGCATGATGATGCACACCTGTCATCCCTGCATTCTGGGAGACAAGGGCAGGAGGATCACAAGTTCAAGTCCAGCCTGGACAATTTAGGAAGACCCTGTCTCAAAATGAAAAATTAAAAAAGGCCTGGGTTCAACTTTGTCTTCCCACCCCTGCCTTCCACAGAACTAGTGCATACTGATTTTTCCTAGTATAGTGCTGGGAATTTAGTTTAAAAAAAGTAATCTAATGTCTCAGCAACTTTATTAGGGAGGAACTCTTTTCAAACAAATTCTAAAAGATTAAAACAAGCCAGGCATGGTATTGTATGTCTAGAACCCCAACACTCAGGGGGCACTGAAGCAGGGGATTTGCTGTGAGTTCAAGGCCAGCCAAACTACAAAGTGAGACCCTGTCTCAAAAAGCCAGTGAGAGGAAGAGGAGGGGAAGGAAAAGGAGAAGAGAGGAGAGAGGGGAGGGGAAGGAGGAGGAGAGGGGAGGAAGGGGAGACAGGTTGAAGCACTGAAAGGTTAAGTAACTTGCTGAAGGTCATATATTACTGACACATTGAAATAGTCTCCTTTGGCTGAAAATAATTATGTATTATTATTATTATCATATATATACTTACCTGTTTCCTCTTTAAAAAGAGGTGGGGGTGCTAATGTCAGACTTTGTATGATGGTGCACACCTGAATTCTAGAACTCTGGGAAGCTGAAACTGGAGGTTCTAAAGTTTGAACCTAGCCTGGGTAACTTAGTCTCTGTCTCAAAAAATACAAACGGCTGGGATGTAATTTAGTCATAGAGCTTCTGGGTTCAATCCCTAGTGTGTGTGTGTGTGTGTGTGTGCGCGCGCGAGCGCGCGCCTGGGTTCAAGGATGGGCGAATAATCAGTGATTTTTGTCCCAAAGGGATTTTCTTAAATCTGTTGCACTGTATGGGTTTACACTTTTGTTATCAGAATGAACACATCTATCCACCAGGTTATAATAATTTAATAACCTGAGTTTACAACATAAGTATTTTTAAAATTAAAAATAAGTACATACATAAAATCAGCCAGGCTAGTCTTGTTAACTAACATCTATGGGTTAGATGAAAGATGTTCCCAAAGGGCTCAGACACTTATCTGGCAGGCTTGTGGAAGGTGCACATGGGGTGCTGCGGTTGACTCCATGTTAGGAGACAGGCGTTTGAGGGGAAAAGGCTAGTCCTGGGGGGCCCATCTCCTGGACCCTGTGCCTGGCAGGCCCTTTGGCCCTGGAGGCAGCCCACCATGAACTAAAAACACAAATCAAATAAACCTGTCCTTATTTAAGTTGTAGGTGTAGCATACTTGTCCCAGTGAGAGGAAAGGGACTAAGATACTTTGTAACTGCTCATACACTCTGCTGGAGGTGTGGGGAGCCCGCTTATCCCAGGGCAGTGCCCAGTCTGGTCTATGAAAGAAAAGCATTAACGTCCACATATTACAGTGACAGATGGGAGTACTGTATGTCTGTCCTCTCTCCCTTTGCATAGCACCGGTCCACATGTAGTCTCTGACGCTTACTGAGCACCTACTGCATAAAATGGTGGTCCCTATTCTCAAAAGATTGAAAGTCTGTGGGACAGAAAGTCGGCGCCCCTCATCTTTTTCTCCTCGAGGTGCCCTCCCTGGCTGGGCCTCCCTTGTTTTGTAGGGGAGGATGAAGCCCTCGATCCACCCACCGGAGGCAGTGGGGCGCGCTCTAGCCCAGCACGAACAGGAGGGGCAAACTCGAGGTCTCCAAGAACCGGCGTTTGAAGTCTCAAGTCAGACTCGGAGGCGCCCCAACTCAGCAGGCTGGCTTTCCCCGGGGGTAATCCGTGGGCCGATCGCAGCCTCAGCGCCCTCTCCCGAGAGAGCTTCAAACCAACGGGGTCCCGCCCCCAATCAAACAGAGGTCCCCAAGGCTCTGGCCTTCGTGGGTTCCCGGCGTGGGTTTCCTCTGCTGCCCGCGAGGGCGGCGGGGACCCGCAGCACTGGGGCCACCTCGCAGCCCCGTCAGTGCTGGCCCGAGGCAGGTCTGAGCTGCCCCACTGCGCCCCAGCCCTCCGGGCCCTCGAGTCGGTCTCCCGCACCCAGCAGACCGCGGAGCCCACGCGCGACCTCTCCGGCCACGCCCGAAGGCAGTCGCGTCTCGGCCGTATCTCCCAGCGGGGGCGTTTTCCTCCGCGGTCCTCCGCAGGCAGCAGCTGGATCGCGTCTGCTCTGCCACCCGGCCGGCGGGAGGACTCGCGGACCAAACAGCTCTTCCCGGAGGCCGCCCGGCACTCCCGTGTCGCCCCTAATCCGGCCGCCTGGCCTTCCGGGAGGGGCGTGCGGCCGCAGGGCAATCTCCCTGCACGCGGTGCCCGCGCCCGGCCCTCCCGGGCCTCGCGCCTCCAGCCCGCCGGCAGCCGGACCGCCCGCTACGCACCGCTTGCTAGGAACCGGGGCCGGGCCCGGGACCGGCTTTTATGCAGACTCTACCATGCAGCGGAGTGGGGGTAGTGGCCTGCGCTCAGGTCAGGGGTATCTTGGTGGCGCAGGAGAGGGTCACCAGTCGGTGAGCGACAGAGTTCGGGGAATGCGAGCCCTCCGGGAAGGCCTGCAGACCTCTTCGGAACCACGTCAGTTATCCTCGGTCGGATCGGGAGTGAGTCTATCTTCCCCCCGCGGAGACACTTGGTTTCGCCCAGGCGGGAGGCCATGTTGCGCCCATAAATTGGGAGGGCGGCGGCGAGCCGAGCAGATGCGGCGGGCCGCGCGCGAAACCTGAGTGTGAGCGTAGCGCAGCCGTGACGGAGGCGCGTGAGAGTCCTGTGGGTACCGGCGGGGAGCGCCCGGGCGCCGCGATGGCCGTGGCTGTGGGAAGGCCGTCGGTGAGTGCGGGTGGGCTCCTCGTGCGTGCAGGGGCGTGAGCGCGGCTCGGGGCGCGCGTCTGCAGCTCTGGATGAGCAGCTCGAGGCTCCGCTCCGGCCGAGTGCAGCGGTGTGGCCGCCCCGCACTCCTCTTCTGAGGACGATGGCCAAAGGGACGCTCCGTGTGTTCCCTGGAAAAGGATCCTTGGAGCCAGGGTGATCGCCAGCCGCCTCCGTGTTCCCGCGCGCGCCGTTTCCCGCGTGACAGGCGAGGCCGGCGCCCAGGGCCATCAGGGCGTGGGAATTGCTAACCAGGGCTCCGGGGCCTAGGGCTGGAGGCGCGGGTCTAAGGGTGGGGTTTCCGTGGTGGTTTCCGTGGTGCTTTGTGAGATCCCGGACACTCAGAGGCACCCGCCCGGGCTTCCCGGCCCTGCCCAGGATGGGGACAAAGCCCCAGACACGCGCGCGCGCGCACACACACACACACCCCACACAAAAGTTTCTAAAGGCTCCCTTGTAGCGGTGGGTGGGAGCCAGGCGGGAGCGTGGGGGAGTGAGGCGGCTCGCGCCGGCCGAGAGGCGAGGGGTGCTCTGCCCCGAGCTCGTGGGGTCCGGCCGGCATGGGTTGGGGGGGCGAGGACAGGGCCCTGGGGCTGCTCGCCTTCCGGGGAGAGGCCGCGGGGTGGGGCGGGGCGGCCTCCCTCCCATTGAAAGGAGCCAGGCCGCGGGGAAGGGGAGTCCTCCTTTCTCTTTCTTTGTCGATGTTCAGAGTCCACTTTTACGTCTTCGGCTTTGCGGACGCCTCGGGCTGGATCCTTCCCTCTGCAGCTGCCTCTCCCTGTCCCTTCTTCCCCTTCGCATAGGGGTGGCTTGAGAGACGCCACCGGCGCAGACCGAAGTCTCTCGCAGAGATGCTGGAAGCGCTTGCATCCCCAGGTCGGCAGAGCTGTCTGAGCTCTCCATCTCCTTGCCCTTCGCTGTGCTCCCCAGACTCACTCTCGCCTTTTGTACCCCTCAGCCTGGCCCAGGGGTTTGAGAAGTTTGAGAAGTCCCCTCTTCGAAGACTTGTACCTGAGTTTGGTAATTCTGCCATCTGAGTGTTTTTTCAAAGACTTTTTCCACCATCAGAAAGTAACGGTCTCATCAGGGTGTAACTGTGGGTCTTCTAGGCCTTTTACACGCAGCCACTTAAAAATTCTGGTTTCCACTTATATACAAATCGTGTCATTACAATTTAGTGGTCATAGCTTGTTGTCACTTGGGGTCAGAGCTTGTCACTTTGTTTGCATGGTCTGTGGTCAAATTTTTCTGGTGAGGAAACAGATTCATAGAGGTGAAGTTTATCTGGCCAAATTATTACTCCTACCAACTCCACTTATTATCATTACGCAGATCCAGACAACCAAAATAACAATATCCGCCGTAGATTCACTGGCAAGCGCCTGGGAACACACATATTCTGGTAGGGGTGTCGCTTTTAGCAGTACTTATTGCAGATGTATTCTTGAGGACTGGCGGAGGCGGAAGAAATGATTTGCTGCACATTTTCTGTATATTAGTTCATATATGTCAGTTAAATAGGAACAATATGTGGATTTAAAAGTTAGTTATGTGGCTGTAGTCATATTTAACACTAGGTCTGCCAGCCAGATGTTTTAATCGCAAGGAATTTTTTTGTTTCTTTGTTTTTTTTTCAGACAGAGTCTTGTTATGTAGTTTGGGCTGGTCTTATGCTCAATATGTTGTGCAGGCTGATCTCAAACTCTCTACAATCCTGCCTCAGCTTCCAGAGTACTGGGATTACAGGTGTATGCCACCACACCTGGCTGTCAAAGAAGTCTTGTGTAAAATCTTTCTCATTTAGGTAATAGAGATTTTGTAAGAAGTGTATATATCTGAAGGAGGGTACTGCTTTCTGCACATTCCTGTTGCCAGAATTAGGATCAGATTACTTAAAATGTGAAAACGAGATTTTTTTTTTGTTCTGAGTTGTATGAGTGATCAGAGAATCTACAACAGAGGAAAAAAAATCTTTTAATACGCTGCAGAAAAAAAAGTGTGATCACGTTTGCAAGGAATTGTTGAACTGTTTCACTTTGTTCACCAGGCTTCTCTCTTAAAGTGTGTCTCTGCAGTTGCATCTTCAAAACAACTCTTAGAGAACGTAAGAGTCTCTAAACCTGGCCCACAGTGATGTTAGAATTCTCTGTCTCTCCAGTTCCCTTTTTTATGATTTGAATTAAAGAAAGGAAAGGTGTCTTTTTTTAAAAAATTTTTTTATCGGTACTAGGGATCGAACTCATGACTGCGCGCTTGCAAGGCAGGCGCTTATGCTGCTGAGCTAAATCCCCAGGCCCCAGGAGAGGTGTCTTTGAGAGACATCCTCCAAAGTTGATTTATATATGAATAGAGTTGCCCTACTTACTCCTTTGGAATTAGCTAAATTTTTTTAGAAAGTTTAGGAAAATAAACATAGCTCCTTGCCTTATAAATTACCTCTCTCATGCAGATTGAAGAAAAATTAAATCTGAACGACTTGCCCTCAATTTTAGAAGCCTTAGTGTGATATTCAAGGTAAATATAACAATTTGAGGGCATAAATGTGCTTGTATGTCAGATGTGGTATTTTCTGTCTTGTGATTATCTTTGGTTAGAACCATATAAACCCCAAGGCTAAATTCATATGTGTTTCTTAAGTGACTGTTACTGATTGCAGGGCGAAAACTTCATTTTAATATGACACTCTTCATTCCATTTGCAATTTTCATCCCTTGCTGTCAGTTTCCCTGATGGTACCGGCAAGGGCCTGGCCCTGAGAAGACCGTGGAGCATGTGTGCTCTTTCCAGAATGACTGATGATTAGCTGGGGGCATTGTCCTCTAGGGATTTGCCCACATTTTGGATGAATTAGTATTTTTGCATCTGGATCCCAGAGCAGCTACTTTACTGTAGACAGCGTGTGGTAATTACTCTACCAGGGAATGAGGCTTTATGTAGCTGTTCTTCCTCTTAAGGTGGGCTGCTATTTATCAGGTTTTAGATTCCAGAAGTTGAAAGAACTTCAGAGGTCATTTGGTTCATTTTCCTCTCCAGTGCAGTATTTCTTACTTTACTCCTAACAAATGTGTGTTTAAACTTTTCCAGTGGGTGAAATCTTTTTCTGTGATGTCCTCCAAGAAATTTTTTAAATTGCTTTTTTCTCTTTTGACCCAAAAGACATAGCATACTTAGTTCACCACTTGCTCATTTAACACCATTTGTTGAGCATCTGCTATGTGCCGGACACCATGCTAGGTGCTGGTTGGATACAGCAGTGAAATCCTCTTAATAGGAGCTTTTATTTTCTGAAATATTTAATGTCTTCAAGTATGAAAATAACCAGCTTCAGTAGAGTTTATAAACTAGGGAAGAAAGATCTTAGGCACTTGTTAAGTAAACAGTTATGAATCAGGTAAAAGGCCATATCTGTCAGGTAAAGGACCTTGTAGACAGTTCCTAAACACAGTTCTTGGTCTGTCTCATGACAGAAAGTACTGATAGTGAATGTTATATTCCCAGGTTAGGAAATGGATGTTTCTGTGACTTGTAGATGTGGCTGCAGATGGAGGGCTCTGGCTGATGTGCCCGGAAGATGAGTGGAGCTGAAAAAGGTCCCAGGAAGGGCCCTCTCAACAATAAATGGGTTGATGTGTAGCAGACAGATTTGAAAGATTAGGACTGTTTAGCCAGTAGTATAAATTATACATACACATTGAGGTTCTGTAAATAATTTTTAAGGAATGCAAGCAGTGTTTTTAATTTTCTTTTATGGTGCAGGTTCTTATGTAATATGTACCTGAGGCTGATCTCTAACTCATGGTGATCCTCCTGCCTCAGCTTCCCAGCTGCGATTATAGGCATGTACCACCATGCCCAGTTTTTAAAATTTTGTGGATACTAGCCTCTCACCTGGGTATGCATCATCTTGCCCAGCTTTTTAAATCTTGTGGACACTAGATTAATTATTTAAATCTTTTAAATTATCTTTAAAAATATGTTTATGTTCCAGGAAAAAATAGATCCAACCAACTTCTTAAAAGAACACAAATACCCAGATCCCACCATCCTCATGTAACAGTTTTTAAATTGCTAGTGTATTTCTATCAACATTGTGAGTTTTACTTCAGCAGAGATAATCCATGTTATATAAGTTATTACTTCAAAGCCAAGCTATGTGGCTGGATAGGCCCTGTATGACCATTGGAACACCCATAATGGAGGAAACAGATGCTTAGGGCCACCCTGTGTGTCTGGCTAGACTAAGGAATGACTGGTTGGGGGACTTCATGGTTGGTGTGATTTGGAAGGCCTGCTTTGATTGCCACAAAACAAATGTTTACATCCATAGATGATATGTCACTGATACACTGTTTGGGTTTAGACTTGGGAGCAGAGTTTTCTGTGTGTCCCCACAGGAACTTAAACATGGAGGCAAGGCTATTTCTGGATTTTATTTTATTGTGCTATCTTTCATGTCCTTGGCCAAATCTGTCTCAAACTAGGGTCAGCAAAGCTGAACTATTATTTAAACAAAGACCCAGTACAGCTACAGCTTCTGTCTTTTTCCCCAAGAAGAACTGAAGAACTACTTTACAATATAACTGATACCCTCTATCTGTGTGTGTGTGTGTGTGTGTGTGTGTGTGTGTGTGTGTGTGTGTATGAAATCTGGGTTGGCAGAAGACTCCGGACAGCATAATAGGAACAATTGCCTGCTCTGACTCCCTCAGGGCACGCTGGCTGCCTGTCTGCAGTGCTGTGAACATAACACTACATGGGCTTTTGGTAGGTGATACAGTTTGCCTCATTGAAGGCCTGAGGCCTGGTCTGAGTTAGAAAGCAGTGTCTGTCCCCTGATATAACCACAGGCAGGGCACCCAGCCTCTTTGTTTTAGGGTGTGTGGCAGTGAGTGCACACTGCTCAAGTCAAAGGATGCAGGCAGCCCGGTTGTACAGACATATTTGCTCTTCCTCCTGACCCTGTGGGTAGTGTGACAGGTTGAGAGAGGGGACAGACAGAAGAGTAGGAGATGCATATCATGCTCCAGAAATGAAAGCAAATAAACAGAAACATACACTAATGGAAGTTTAGTACTTGCCTGATTCTCTTGTCTTTTTTTGTTTTGTACTGAGAATCAAACCCAGGACCATGGCGCTTGCCAAGTAACCGCTGTGCTGCTGAGCTGCATCTTGGCCCCTTGCCTAATTATTATTATTATTGCGGACAATAAAATCAATACACATAAAATTTACCTTCTTGTTTTTAAGTAGTAACATTTCTTTGGGAAAAATACAATTTTCTTTGTAGTTTTTTTTCCTAACAGAAATACAATCAGTAATATTAAGTTGGAAATTGAAAAAAAATCAATAAATTATTCTTACTTTCTGTCCATCTGTTTTGTCAGGTATTTCTCATTTAGTTTTATGTGCAGGTGCTGATGGTCTCATGAAATCTCGCTGAAGGATGAGTAAGTGATGAGCTGAGCAAGGAGAGCAAGTGGAGGGGCGAATGTGGATGTAGCCAAGAACGGCAAGTGCAGGAGGGCAAGTGAGCGGGTCAGGGCTGGGTAGAGAGTGGGCAGGCATGAGCTGGCACGATGACGTCTAGATCATGTAGCATATCCTTTTCTTTCCTATCTTTCTTTTCTTTGCTTCTCTTCCTTTCGAAAGAGGAGGATCTAATGCAGGTCCTTCCACATGCTTAACAGGTACTCAATGAGGATGTAACATCCCCAGCCCTGTATTCACTATATTACTGTTAAATATTTTATGCCCTAACTATCCTTTGCCCCCAATCTGTAAATGTCTTTGATTCTTCAAATTGGCCAACATATGGTACTGAAAATGTACAGAGCACTAGTTTAGGATTCATTACCATAAAGGGTGAACAGAGAGTTGATGCCTTTCTTGCCTGAAGTGAGCCCTCAAAGAATAGATAAAATGAAGATTGAGGTAGGACACCGAAAAGGAGGAGAGGTCTGGTGATGGATGACGCATGCCAGTAGATCTTCCTCTGTCTGGTTTTACACATTGAGCTCTTCTTGCTCAAGATACACAGCTAGAAATTCTTTTTAGGAGCGAAAGCATCTGAATCCTGATGAGTGGCACCAAAGCAGGATGGTAGCTCTCATTGTGGACTTGGTAAGACCTTGGATTTCAAGTTGCTGCCAGGTTGTCCAAGAAGGAAATTAAAAATCCATTGAATTCTAGAAGAGTAGGAAAAAATGGGTTAAAAGACACTTCCCTTAGAACTTAAGACCTTTTTCATTGCTTTGTATAGTGTTTGAGTACCATTACAAGTTTTGTAAATGTCATTAAGGGTGACCATTAGAAGTTATTCTGATTTGCTTTTGAAATTTAAAAAGATTTGACTAAATCTTTGCACAGAAAGCCTGCTCAGTGTCTTGACTTTCTTTTCTTTCTTTTTTTTTTTTTAGTACTGAGTACTGACCTCAGGGTCTTCACACTGAGCTACATCCCCAGCCCTTTTTATGTTTTATTTTGAGATAGGATCTTGCCAATTCACTAAATTGCCCAGGCTGGGTCCAAACTTGTAATCCTTCTGCCCATGCCACCCAGGTGCTAGAATCACAAGCATGTGCCACCACACAGTGTAGCGTCTTGATTTTTATTCTATTCAGATTACCATCATGACAATTATATTCCTATATCCTTTCAAAATACCTGAAAAAGGACATAGGAAGATGAGACATTAAGTTGTTCTGCCTCGTAGTGGGAAAGCTTGGCTTTGGAACTAAAGGCTCAGACCTCCCGTCAGTGAGGCTGAATAATGTTGAGGGGATTAATTGGCCCCGGAAGTTTATTGGTTTACAAGACAACGGCTTATCTGTTGTTCAAGGACCTTGCCTGCTCCACCCTGTGTTGCACAGACTTTAGGACACAGGCTCAGGGAGCATGCTGTGTCTGGATATTGCCAGTCTGGTGGCAGAAGAAAAAGAAATGCTGAACCTGGAGCTGACTTGTGTGAGTCACTTCCCCTGAGATTCATTGGTCAAGAGTAAATGGTTCCTCCTAATTTTGCAGAGTGACTCTGTAAGTGACTTGGCAAGTTTGAGAGCTACGGGATGGGCAAGTAAACCCCTGTCTAGGAAAATGCAGGCAATATTTTGGGTGATAATAAGCAGACCACAGCATCCTGGTCAGGGACTGTGCTTCATGAAGCTAAGGGTTTTTATGATTGATTGTGGTGCTGAAGATTGAACTCAGGACACATGCTAGGCAAGCACTCTACCCCTGAGCCACACCGAGTCCTGTCTTTAAGAAATTATCTGTCTGTAGTGATTTTTCTCAATTTGTCTGTTTCTCATTCTAACTGGACACAGGAGGAGAAAGAGGTGGGAGAGGAAGGAATAGGAAGGAGGAGGATAAAGATATATGTGTGTGTGTATATATATGTATGTGTATTTATATGTATATATAGAGAGAGAGACAGAGAGAGACAGACAGACAGACATTCATTGAGACATTGAACCAGCAGCCAGAATGAACTGAAGACAAAAGGTGATTGCTTCTGTTGTTCCCATGATGAGCAGCTGGTGGCCTCGTCACCAAATAGGTGATGGGGTGACCCTCTGAAAGACCTTTTCTGCTACTCTCTGGTGGCCCCAGCCTGGGACTATACTCTCTGGGAAATGATTGTGAAGCCTAGAGGACTTCAGGCTGGTTGAGGGAATTATTTGCCTTGGGATGCTTCCAAATCAGACCTTCGACAGCCGCCTTGTGCAGACACCTCAGCTGGCATCCTTCCTTCCCCTGCTGTTTTTCTCTGCTGAGAGGCAGCAGTGCACAGCATTTCGGTTAAGAATGCAAGCTCTGGAGTTGGAATTGCTCTTGTAGCAATTCTGAGACCTCAGGCAAGTTACTTCTCTCATCTGAAAGACAGTAACAGCTTCGGGCTTTACAGAGTTACAGTTTGAATGAGTTAGTGCACTCATAGAGTTTACACTGACACCTGGAACATTGGTCTGCAGTGAAAGTTATCCAGCCAGGTGTGGTGGCATGTGCCTATAATTCTAGTTGCTGAAACTGAGGCAGGATTCCAAAGTCAAGGCCAACGTGGTCAATTTAGCTTAGCGAGATCCTGTCTTAAAAGAAAAGAAAAAATTGTCCAGGGGAAATAAATGTTAAAATAATAAAGGCTTTCTTCTGAAAACTGGGTTCAAACCCAGACTGCCACCCTGACAGGAACTGAGCAGTTCCTCTTTTGTGTACTGTACTTCAAGTACAGTTTCTCTGCTTTCTAGTCTGAGCACCAAGGCATGGATTAGATACTCCACCTTCCATCTGGGCTTGTCAACTTTTTAAAAAAATTCTTACTCTGGTGGTTGTATGTCTGTGTCACACTGTGATGCATCAAGTACTCTATCCCACCCAGCTGTGTTTTCTTTTTCAAATAAAGAGGAATTAGCCAATATAGTTGTGAACAGTAAAAAACAGATATAGCCTCATTTCACAGATAGTTGTTCTGCCAGCCCTTGGCCACATTCATACTTCTTAGTCTGCTGCCAGACTTACTGGAAGGGTCTCTTGTGTTCCCTCCCGCTATGAACTTTAGACTGAAAACCCTTCAGGTCCACTGGGTAAGACCTGAATACAGTTTGTGCCCCACATCCTTACAGTTTACCTTTTTAATTCCAGTTGTTGCTGTGTAGACCTCACAGCTCCAGGTTTGGCCCTAGCCATGTTTGTTTAGCCCTTTGACCTGTCTATGTACAGAGGTTGTCATCCTGTGGAATAGTCCTTGACTAATGGTGCTGTGAATAAATGCTTACTTTCTTTTGTCACTAAGGTAGATAGCGTAGACTAAGTTCTGAGGGGCCCACCTGGGCCCAGGTACAGCCCAAGGGGCTGATTAGCTCCATGATCCCCTTAAGAATGATTTTCCCTCCTTCCCGTTCCCTATTCCCTGTCCCCATTCCTTCTTCCCTTGATTACACCCCAAAGTAACTGCATGTACACAAGTCCTTATTGCAAGCCCTTGAGTTTTGGGGAGAAGTGGATGAAGAACAGCTTGTTTTCTGGTTAAGAGCTTTTTTTTTTTTTTCTTTTTTTTTTCTTTTTTTTTTTTTTTTAAACCTTATACAGATAAAGGATTATGGAGCTATTTTAGATGTTAAAAAAATACTCAAACTGACCTTACGAGGTTTTCAACACTATTTGTTGAAGAAAGAACTTCAAAGTTTTATAAAAACTATATTCAAAAGGGAAAAATCTAATGTTATCACCTAAATTTTTGTATAATTTTCATTTCTGGTTCTTGGTAATAGAATTATATTCCTTAGTATAGCAGGGCTTGCTTTTGAGTATACAGTATGTACTTTGTAACTTTTAAAATTTTTTTATTTCAAGTCAGTTACATTTTTATATTCTAGGAACTAGATACAGAGTAAATGGGAGAACTATGGTGTTGGTATATGAGCTATGAACTTGGACTGAAGCTTAAAATGCTTTGAAAACAGAAAATTTTGAGCTTGTACTGCCTATGTAGAGTGGGAAAATGAGTTAATTCCTGAAACAACCTTAATGAATATAGAGGAATTTTGAGGATCTGCAGTCTTTGCATCATTTGGTTTGATTTCCCTTGTGTGCAGGGGCAGTCTAAAACTAGTGCCCTGGACTCTTGCAACAGTTTGATTGCTCCTCCATTCACCTTTCAAAGTTTTTCTAGCCTTGATGAGTTTCTTGCAGTTTTGATCACTGTTCTTCCAGGAAATGTTTGATGCCTTGAAGATGGAGCACAGTTTTATCTCTGAAATTTCTAAAGAAGTCAAATTTGTCCCATTCCAAAACTAAAATTCTAAGGTACTTTGTGAATTTAAGGCAGAAAATTAAGCCTTCAGCTATTGATATTATTAATAGTCTGCTGTCCCTAACTGCGGCTCCCGAGCTGGTTTTTAGACTGTATGGAGGAGAACCTGTCTCTAAATTGGATTTTTAATCCCAGCAAAAGTGGATGGGGGCGAGGTAGGGGGAGTGGATAGTGTCATTCTAATGTCTAGGAATGGAGATTTCTGAAGGTGTATTGGAAAATGGGGGTGGGTGTTTCTAAATGTTGCCAATTCTTCTTTTTCTTGAAGAACTTCTATTCTAATTCCTCAGTGGCTTTTCCCTACCTCCTGTGTATTAAGTCAACAAACATTGAGCCCCAGCTTACATGATGCGGAAGGGAAAATGTCAAGACCCTGTTTCTTCTCAAGCACATCTCAAGTTGAAATTGAAGTTAAATGGATCACCCCATTTTTAAGATTCAGAGATCTTACAAGAAAGTTTCAGTTTAGGGTTTAGTTACCGAGACTTGTTGGTCATTCCTACCTCATGTTTTAACTCAGTCATGGTGGTGCTTTACCCAGTATGATATTTGAGGACTTTCTATGTTGGGACTCCAATAATGTTTGGCTTCTGGCATTGGCAGAAAAATAATACTTGACTCTTCTTGCCAGTATTCAGAACTGGCCTTGCTGTTGGGTAAGGTCTGAAACTTGGCTCAGTATTCCAAAAGGATGGGGCCCATTTCATTTCTCTGTTCTTCCTATAAAATTTGAGGAGTAATTAAAGGATGATTTCCAGCTTTCTTTCTTCCCAGCTTACTGTTGGACATTTATTCTTTTTGTTTAGGGCAGGGATAAAAGGGCACACAAGAAGGATTTGGAAAGTTGTATCACAATCTGGAGGGAATGTTTTCAGACTCTGCCAGATTAATTTGCACTCTCCATTCTCTCAGCAAAACATGCTGACTGCCCACAGCATTCGAAGTGTTTTTGACTGTTGGATTGATATTTTATTTTAGGGCATATGTGCATTTCTATACCTGCAACAGAGTTGTCTTAATGGATAGGTTTTCTGTTTGCATGCTTGCTTATGCCAGTTGCAGAAATCTTCACACTTACATAAATCAATTTTGTGTTCTATAAATGTATGAGAGGTAAGTGTGAAAAGCAACCAATTTCTAAATTAAATGTTTTGGAAAGATTTGATAAAGGTGAGAATTTTGCTAAAATAAAACCTGGGAATTTAGTATAAGAGAGACAGTTGTATAGAGTTGGAGAAAAATTGTAAGAATCTAAAAAGTCTGCACTCAGATTGCATTGATAACAGTACTTTTAAATTCTTCACTTTAAAGGAACTGGAAACTATAGATTATGTCTGTGGGTTTATGCTGGCTAGACACATTTATTAGAATTTTTCTCAACCATTATGATGAAAAGGCCTTGGCCTATTGTCAAAGAATTGGTGAATGCCTATGATTATTGTTTTTAAAGTCCCAATCTTTAAATACTTTGCAAGATAAATTGCACAAGACCTGCTTCTAGAGCCTTGGATAAAGGGATATAAATTTAATAACATAGCCACGCCTCTCAGCTTCTGTTCTCTTGTTCTTTTGGTCCAAACCACGTGTCCCTTGGTGGAGGCTATGGGTGTACACTCTCTTCACATACATAATTAGGAGAAAAGGACCGAGAAGTTTTGGTTTGGCCTGGTTTGAGAGGCGGATATCTCACTTGGCTTATTTAACTTTTCTTACATCATAATGTAAATGATAATCATGTTTTTTTCTGATAACAGATTTAATGATAAAAAGTTGCTAGAAATAGGATCTGTTTAATCAGTTTCTCTTAGATTAATCTAGCATAAAGATAAATGGAAGGATATAGAATAATCTCATTTTGGGAAGGCAAGATTAATAGTCTTTTAAAGTTTTTCTTTGACCAGGCATGGTGGTGCATTACCGTAATCCCAGCACTTAGAAAGCAGAGACAGGAAGATGGCATTGAGTTTGAGGCCAGTCTGGCCTTTATAGTGAGTTAAAGGGCTAGATTATAGAGACATTGTCTCAAAAAAAATTAAATTTCTTGTTTGAGATTCTCTATACTCACTGTATCTGGGTATAAGAATCCTGTCTCATATGTAGATGAAAACAGTAGTCTTGGTTGTTAGCCTGGCAAGGTTTTTGCATTCGTTCAAGTGTCTTGGCTGTTTGGCCTAACTGGTGTATTCTAGCTATCCTCCTTGGCCAGTTTTCCATCATTCAGTTGTAATATTAGCCATGAGAAAATTAAGTGTTAAAAGAGCAAGTAAAACTTAATTTTTCTATTCCAAGTAAAGGAACTAGAATATAATTTGAAAGTTGAAATGTGATTTCTCTGCTTCTTAAATTAAAACTGGAGTCATTTTCAGTTTTTTTTGGTTTTGTTTTAAAATGTACTTTAGGAGTGTTATTATTAATGTGTACATTGGTTTTGCGACTTACTCATTGTATTCTACACATTAGTGATTTCCTAGTTGAAATTGTGTGGTTCCATGTGTTTTTCATTTGATTAGATTTCAGTAGGTGAAAGTTTATCTTCAGTTAGATACTGTTTTTGACCCAACACCTTCAGACCCTCTTTGATGGACCAAGGCCTCAGGCAGCTCAAGGTAGATAGTTGTGATCTCAAGGTCAGGTCTTCTGAGTGTTGGTTATACCCTTTTCAGATGCTTTTGAAATGGAGATACCAGCCTGGGATGCAGAGCAGGGTTGCCATGCACCCTTCTGTGATGATGCTAAATGTTCTTCTATATGGTATCCACTGGTGACTAATGAACCCTTGAAAGGTAACTGAAGCTGTGGAACTGAAATTTTTATTGTGTTTAATTTTGGGCTAGGGATGTAGCCCACTGGTAGAACACTTGCTGGGCATGCGTGGAGCCCTCCAATCAGTAGATACATAAATAAGAAATTCTAATGAATTTATACTTAGTCACATGGGGCTAGTAGCTACTATGATATAGCATGGTTTTAGTGTAGAGATATTTAGTTGGTTCCCCTACTTAAAAAAACTTTATTAATTGAAATTCCAAACATATATAACAATAGAGAATGGTATACTGAGCCCTTCTATCCTATCATCCAGGCCAATTATCAATTCATGGCCAATTCTTAAATCATGTTTCCCCTGTCTCAAGCCTCCTCCTACCCCTCCTCCTCAGACTGTTTTAGAGTAAGTCCCAGGCACCATCTCATCTCTTGTTGAGAGACAGGGTATTGACCTGGAGAGGTAATCAGGCATCTTCAAAGTCATCTGTAATTTAAAAAAGAGAGTGAAACATATGGATGTAAAAGGTATGATTTGACAAAGATAGGTAATGAGTATTTGTGAATGTGTGGTGGTCTGTGTGCTTTAACTGCTTCCTCACCATCATTGCAATAATAAAAAGCCAGGTTTGAACTCCAAGATAGAACAGTTCCTGTGCCAGACCTTGCTTACTTGTGTTTTGAGTTTGTGCTTTGGGCTTCTGCATATTTTAAACCACTTATTAAACACTATGCATATTCGGTATTTATCATTGAGTACTGTTGAGTGCCAGCAGTGCTGTAGCATCATGGAAACTTTAAAAGGTAAAAACAAAGCTGAGGATCATGTTTTAGCCCAGTCTCTTCAGCAAATAGGAACTTAGCTCCAGAGAGAAGCAGCTTGATTTGAGCTCTTATCAAGTGTCTAGGGCTTTCTGTACCATGCCTGCCAGATCTATCGATTCACTTGAGTTCAAACTTGTAATCATTCCTGCCTTAGTTTTTAAAAAGGCAGATTCTTATGACCTTGGGAATGGAGATGCTGTTCCTGACTGTAACCACAGTGTCTTAGTTACTTTTTACTCATTGCTGAGACAAAATACCTGAGGCCCAAGTTGGGAAAGGAAAGATTTATTTCTTACAGTTTTTGGAGGTTTCAATCCACACTCAGTTGGCTCCAAGGCAGGTGGGCATGGCTGGGCCGCAGTACATGGCGGCTGCAAACAGCAAGCAGGAACCAGCAAAAGAGCAAGACACACCTTCTTCCTGCCATTACATCACATCCTGGCTCCACCCCTATGTGGATGTAGCACTGACACCATCAATCCAAGCATTAGACAATGAACCAATCACAAATGCACAATGCAAACTCATGAGGCCTGGGGAACACAGACATAAACCATGACACACAGTATTATAAATACTCTTATTGGAGAAGTGTTTTTGTCATTGACAGTGTAATGGAGTCACTTAGGAAATTTTGTCTGTTGGGCTGAGACTTTATGTCTGTTTCTGGTAGAGCGTACATAGGAAATACCTGTTTGTTTTCTGTATTTTGGTTCATAAAAAGGAAACCCTTGTATCAGTAACATTTTAATCATATGGATACCTTGAAGGAAATATTATTTGCATCACTGATATTAACAGAATATTTCTTACAACATAAAGCAAGAATTGTAGCTGTGCTTTTACCATTGAATTTAGGAGCTAATAGTAATATTGTTTCTAATGATAGAGTGCAGAATATGTAAATTCCAAACTTGGAACACTATACTTAGGATCTCAGGACTTAGAGAGATGGATTTGTGATGGTTAAAGAATTTTGTATCATCCAAAATATTCCTAGTACTTGGCTAAGCTGTTTTCTTGATAGAAAAATACAATACACATTTGAAGAAGAGCTATATTAGCAGTCTTCTGGACCACGGCAAGCTTTCTGCTGCAATAGGATGCTGTTTTTGTTTCTTTAAACATGATCATGTCTCCAGTAAAGTTTGCACATTGAGCTTGGTTAGTCTTCTGTTAACTGTGTTTCTGGGAGACAGGAAATATCTTTTAAATCTCATCATCTGTTTTGCATTTTAGCTTTGTTTACTTTATTCCCAGCTTAGTGGAGATAGTGAATAGTTGGATAGCACCCCCCATGTTAGCATTCCATTACTGTAGCAAACACCCGAGCAATCTACTTATAAAGAGACAAAGTTCATTTTGGCTCTCAGTTTTGGAGCTTCTTATGCATGATCAGTTGACCCAGTTGTCTTTGGGGCTGTGAAGAGATAGTCCACCATGGTGCGCGTGTGTAGGAAAGCAGAGAGAGCTCTTAGGGATGGGAATCAAAGAGAAGGGAAGCACCAAGGGCGGTACTCTTCTCCAGGGCCCTGCCCAACGACGTCCCACTAGGCCTCACTTTTTACAGAGCTTACACCATTTCCATTATTGCTAACTGGGGACTAGATCTTTAAACACATGGGCCTTCAGGGGACACTTGAGATCCAAACTGTAGTATTATCCTATATATTAAAGCTGCCACAGTAATCAAATCAAGATCTGTGCCATTTTTGCAGATAGTCCTCCCAAGAAATATGAGTCTTTTTATCTACATGTGACAGAGACATTTGGTCTGGGGTAGGTCTAAGAATGAGACTATGATGATATCTCATCAAATCGGATGTGGAGTCCTTTTCATGCAGGGCAGAGACAAAAAAAAGTGAAGACTTCTAGAATGACTGATTTGATTAGCCAATTATAGCACTATTTTCAGCAAAGATGGTACAAGATTAGTATAAAAAAACCAGAAGTTTAAAAAACATTAAGTTATAGATGTTCAGATGCCTTTGTCATATACCAAGTTTATATCTAGCAGCAACACAGAAAGAAAATAAATGTAATCTAGGTCTCAATGCTTATACTTTATTACAGTTAGAAAGTATTTACTTTTATGTTGCCATTCATTAATAATAGAAACTTGTTTATATATTTTCTTTAAAATAATTAATGATCAGTGGTGTATCACAGACTTTTGGTAAACTGTTTCTGAATTAAATTACTGATGGTATGATAAAATAGTAAGGGAGACACATACAACCATCTTTGATCAAAGTGAGTTTTATTGTTTAACTTATTTTTTGTTCTTTTATTTTCGTGGTACTATGTATTGAATTCATGTGCTAGGTAAGTCTCTGCCACCGAGCTACATCCCAACTTTTTGAATTTATTTCAATTTTGAGATAATGTCTCAGTTGACCAAGCCAGCCTTGAATTTGGTCTTCCTTGCTCAGCTTCATTATAGCTGGGAATACTATATAGGTGGGTACGATTGTGCTTGGTTAGCTTATTTTTGGCAGACTTAAAAAAGTACCAGAAAAAGAAAACTTTCATCTTCTTCAGTTAAATTGTTGTGACTATGCTGTAACTCCGCTGTGATTCTAATGTGCCTCTACCTCTTGCTTCTACCTAGAGAAATGGTACAGTTTTCAATTTTGCAAGAGAAGATGCACATTTAAAATTTGAAGTGAAATTTCTCCATCTGAAGTTTTTGGCAACATTAAATCAAATATTTGAAAAATACCATGTGGGTCACATAAACATGTTTATGAGCTGAGTCTGCCAGTTTGCAATCTGATTTGAATTGGAAAAAATTATTTATTTTTCTTGTATTTTGACAGAAGAAACCATTAAAACGTTTTTTAGTATGTCTTTCAGAATCCTTTAAAATCTGAACAATTAAAACATGGGGGTATGGGTGTGTGAAAAATGTACTTGTTTTAAAAATTACAGTGATCCAGGGGCTGGGGATTTAGCTCAGCGGCATAAGCGCCTGCCTTGCAAGCAAGCAGTCGTGAGTTCGACCCCTGGTACTGATAAAAACGAAAAAGTCAAAAAAAAAAAAAAAAAAAAAAAACCAAAACAAAAACAATTACAGTGATCCAAGAGCTTAAAGTCTGACTTGAAGTATATAGGGCATTTCAGGTGACCATCAGAACCTTCAGACTGTTTCCTTCATAGGATCTCTCCAAAAAGGGATAGTCCATGGAGATTCCCGTCAGAAGAAGCACCAGAGTGAACATGTGGTTGAGTAGCAGCACAGCTCAGAATGTGTGGCAGGCAAGCAGCGTGCCTCTGCAAAAGCTTGTGCTATATATAGTGAGTGGGGCTGGGTTTTTAATTTTGGTTGAGCTCCAATGACAGTTAATGGCAGTTCTTATAGACTGTAAATCATTTATGAGTTGAGAACCAGGACATAAAATGCAAGTGAATATAGGTAGAATAAAGCCTGTTACCAAATTCCAATACATCGTTAGTGCTATAGCCAAGGAAGAACTTTTAGAGGTCAATTAATATAGAGTTTTCCTTTAAGATGAGGAAACTGAATCTGGGAATAAAGCTGTGCCTTACATTTCTCATTAACCCTTCCCTGTCCTGTAGGAATCCAGCACTCTCCTTCCTTTTTCTTTTGTTTTTCCTGCCTGTAGACCAATGTGTCCTCTGGGAACTATTGGTGACAATTTGAGAATCGTGAGAAAACCAAAAAAAAGCAGATGTTTCCTAAGTAGACTGTTTAGGAAACATCTTCTGAGGAGGTTGATGTAACCTGTGTTTCTAGTTATTAAAAGACAATGGTAGACTTTCTGTAGTTTTTATGAGTTTTGGTATTCTTTCCAAATGCCTTTCAAAGTGCTAAACGCATAAAACTAGTTTACCACTAACGGTAAAAGGATGTGACAAAACTGCCCACTATTCTGCAAAATTTTGTAGTAATTAGTTGAACTATATGAAATAGTTGGTATTTAGACACTTTTCATTTACAAAACCTGGAACTTCTTATGATTCAAGATAACAGTTTGAGGAAGGGGCAATAAGGCATATAGTACAGTATCCTTCTACTTTGTTTTTTCTTTTTCATCATCTTCATCTTTGTTTTTGGCTTTTTTTTTTTTTTTTTTGTGGTACTGGGGATTGAACCCAGGACTTTCACACTGAGCTACATCTCTGGTCCATTTTTTATCTTAAGGTAGGGTCTCCTAAAATCACTGAATTATCCAGGCTGGGTTTGAATTTGTGACCCTGTTGCCTCAGGCTCCTGGAGTGCTGGGATTATAGACTTGCACCACCTCACTTGGCTATCTTCCTAATAAAAATGTCCTTAGTGTGCGAACACTGTGTTGTCTTGCTGATATAAGATCCAAAAGTTACACTAGATACAGTAAGAGGGAAAGAAACGTCTTAAAGGGAAATTGTTTTGTTTGATCAATTTTGTATGCCTGTATCTGGTGACCTGAGCAACTGTTTTGAAGATAACAATATGCATTATAACAACCATTGTTAAATTGCTCTCATCTTGACTTGCAATCGTACATTGCTATTGTGTTTTGTTGTTGGGGTTTTTTGCTTGTTTGCTTCTTGATTTTTCTTTCTTTAAAAAAATATCCTTGGTGTTTTTTATTGCTTTCAACCCCTCAGCACTTTATCTTTTTACTCAGCACCCCCTCACTTTATCTTGCTCAAATACTGTTATGCTGGAGCATTTTTACTAAGAAACGTGAGATTAAAAGTTAAAGGCTCTATGTGCACATATGGAACAATTTTCCTTTCACATTTTGTTTGGCTGGAAACCTCTTCACTGCCTTGAAAAGATTTCTGGCTGCAGCCAGATGCTGGATTTGTTTGTGTGTTTTCAGGCCAACAGAAGCAAGTTGGAAATTGAAGTGCTTCTCATGCTCAGTCTTGGTTAAGAGCACAATGGTTTGATACGCTCTACTAATATTACAGCTTGCATTGGCTATCTCAGACTCAAAGACGTCCTCTTGTTATTGTAACTGTATCCTGCTCATTCTGATTTGGAGCAGGGGATGAATGAACCCACAGAAAGCAGTATTAGATCTTGTCTTCTGCTTTATTTATTTCTTTTGAGACAAGGTCTCACTATGTAGTCCAGGCTAGTCTTGCACTCACAAGTGATCCTCCTGCCTCAGCCTCCCCAGCTGTGGAATTATAGGCATGCACCATTACACCTGGCCTTCTATTTGTTTTCTAAATTTAGTCCACAGAGTATTCATATGACTAAACTAACTTTTGTAAGGGAAGCGGCATTTTACCATTTTGATGATTACAAAAGTAAGTGTAAAATAAGAGACATTTGAACTTTAATTTAAAAGTTACAGAAAAATTTGACATGTGACCTGAATTATATTCCAGGGCCCTAACCAAATAAAATAAATCTGTCATTTTAGACATCAAATGAATTAAAAACGTATGCCTGCTCATTTTTCACAAGAAAGTAGAAAATAAAGCCCACCAGATCCAATCAACAGGAGTAAGCCAAACTGTACCAACTTCATGGCTCAGAGATCAGAGTGCACCACAGCTGAATAAACACAACTAAGGAGCCTGTCACACACAGCAGCTTGAAACTGCAAACTTTGGGGGAGAGGTGCTGGGGATTTAACTCAGCAGGCAAAAGTGCCCGCTTGGCAAGCGCAAGGTGTGTGAGTTCGATCCCTGGTTCCACAAAAAAAAGAAAAAAAAAAAAAAAAAAAGTGCAAACTCGTTTAACTAGTTTAAAATCAAAGCATTAGTAAAAAATTCACTTCTGCCATTTCTAGGCCCTTTCTGATTTATATTTATTTATTTTTTTGGTACAGAACTTTCTGATTTATTTTAAATTCAAACGTTTACTTTAGTTCTTAAAAAGTATTTCATAGCTGGGCATGTGGCACCGGCTTGTAATTCCAGCACCCTGGGAGACTGAGGCAGGAGGATTGTAAATTCAAGCTCAATCTAGGCAATTTAGTGAGACCCTGTCTCAGAATGAAAGAGGGCTCAATGCAGAGGCCCTAGGTCCAGTTCCCAGTACAGTCAACAAGTAAATTCAAATCAATACTGTTTTGTAAACCATTGAATTAAAAGGTCCTTTTCTGGGGATGAGTTTTCCAAAGTAAAAGATTTAAAGGTAGAATTTATTGCTTTCCTCTGCAAAAATAGTTATATGAAGACTCCGCTTCCAGGTGACATGCATGCCCTTCTGAGATGCAACATCTTCATTTACACAGTCCCCCCCAGACTACTTGCAGGGCCCCATAGGCATGCCTTTCTTTATCTTTGAACATTGCTCAAAGAAAGCTTTCCTACTGGCCGTGCCCTCCCTCTGCATCTACTCATTCTTCAAAGTGTCTGGGATTCTTACGTCTCCCCCCAATGCACCCCACAGAGTTAGGAGTTTTCTGAATTCTCCTTAGTCTTCTGTAAAAAGTAGACCTCTTGTACTGTAATAGTTTTCATGACTTATGTTTGTTTTTTAAACACAGTATAAAATGGCTGGCCTAAAGGAGTTATTCAATAATTATTTCAAAAGTAACTCTATAGTTGCAGACTACAGAGTTGTGTAGTGTTTTCCTCCTATGTGGAGGAACTTAATCAGTAAGAGATACAGTGGCATAGCATCTTAGAAGATTACAGAACAGATTTGTAACCTGCTAAATTCTCTGCAGGAGTTCTCACAGTCAGCACTGTTTAGTGGTTGCGCACTTGGCAGCAGGGGCTTGGAGAAATGAGCACATGCAATAGGTTCAAGTTTTTAATTTTCATTTTCCCATTTGTAGTCTTAGCCCAATTCCCAGCCCTGGGTACTCAATGAATTGGAGTTGATGGGGTAATATAATTTATTCCTGTTAATCAGAGAACGGTGGAGTCACTGAGTAAAGCAGTCTTGGCAAATGCATAGGTAGTTAGTTCCCTTTGATGCCATATTTAGGGCCTTCCCCAGGTTTCTTCCTAATAATCGAAAATTATATGTATAGCAATGAGCCTTGAAGTTGTTTTGTAAAGAAATTAATGGGTTGCTTTCAGTATTTTATTTTCACTGCTTAATTACCTTCCAGAGAACTGGCAGCATGCTTGATGAGAGTAAGAGGTAGTGATTCATAGATGTCTCTGCCTCTGGAAGAGAACATGGCAAGATTTGTGAGAATAAGTATTCATATTTTAAAAGTTTATGGTATCTACATGTATAGCTTACATAAATGTACTTACGTGTCTAGGAAAGTTGATGCTGGTAGCAAATTGGTAGCAAAGAACACATTAAATATTGCTTATTATGGAATTTCTTAATGTGGGTAAGACTTTAGACACATTATCTCAGTTGAAACGATAACAAGCCTATTTTGTATGTATAGATAAGGCATATTTTAGCCCCACTTTATGAACAAAGATGAAGAATTTAAAAGTATCCTGCCCCAAAGTCATCCAGTCGAACAGTGGCAGAGCTGGAGATTTTGTGTGACTGCCTCTCAGCCAACTCTGACTGCGTCCCATGTTGCTTTATTTTTTATTTTTTTGAACCTTTTTTTTTTTTTTTTGGTATCGGGAACTGAACTCAGAACCTTGCTCTTGCCAGGCAAGTGCTGTGCCCCTGAACTATATCCCTGGACTGCTACTTTGTTTTTTATAGAAGTTTTTAAAAGTTGATCCTTCACTTAAAATACTGAAATTTGAATGATAAATTTAAGAATAGCCTATAGCCTTGATGCAGACCTGCCTGAATGTATATTGGTGAAAGGCAACTTCAGTTATTTTTAAATTTTAAATCTTTTTATGTCTTGTTCTGGAGCAAAATTGTGATTGTTTTAGCTAAGTACTTTTTAATTATGATCTTTGAATCATGTCTGAGTGTAGCATGACACTTATGAATATGCCAAGATTTGTAGCTTCTTAAAAGAATAGTATTCACTTGTGAAAGTCAGAACAGGAAAATCACTTAGGGATGGATACAGTTTCGGGGCTATTCAGTGATGCACTCCCTATCCTAAAAGACCAGAAGGAACCAACAAGGATCCAGGTGTGAAGGGACAAGTACAGGTGGTTCTTCCCGTAAGATGGGTTGTGTCTCGATAAACCCACTGTGAGTGGCAAATTCAGTTAGTACCCTTCCTGTAACCATTATAGCCAAAATCCTAAGTGGCACCATCGTTAAGTCTGGGGCTTATGTGTGTTGTCACACTGCCTCTTCTATGCCTTGCATGGGGTGGTCTTTTAAAAATCAGGCCATTTGAAATAAGGAGATGTAAATTACTTTCCTAAAACTAATTAGAAGTAAAAGTAGCCAATGATCCCACAAACTCCAGCTCTAAGCGGCTGTGATCCCCGACTGCTGTGATTTAGTAAGATTTTTGTCCTTGTGCTTACAGTTGTTTGTATTTATTCCTTTGTGAGTGACCTGTTTACATCCTGACCTCAATCTGTCCCTCTGCTGGCCTTTTCTCTTGTTGATAGTAATCCTTTCTTAAATGGGTGCCTTCTACACAGCCAGGTATCTTCTGTTTTTGGTGTTTGGTATACAGAAGCTCGAGTGTGATTTCTTTTCTCTTTGATTTGTACTTTTGATGTCTTCCTATAGAAATTTAGTTCACTTTTCACTGAAATTCATTTAAGTGTTATTTTGTGCTTCCTCAGTGGTTTAGAGGAGACAAGAATATAGCAACTGTTAAAAAATGAGTTCATTTATAAAGAAGGCATCGCCAGCAGTAGAGTCAGAAGAACAACTCAGAGAGCCTTGGAACCTCTTTGAAAGGAAGGAAGGGATCAAGAATCCTCTTGTTAATTAGGATAGACATTTAATGCCCTGTAATTTTTAAGAAACTTTTACGAGCTATTTAACACTAACTTGTAATTAGCAGTTGCGTATAAATGAAAATGGAAGACAGGCAAAGGGGGCTCTTAAGTTAGCAATAAGGGTCCTTAAGATTGTTATTTTGTGTTTTGGGTTGGAGATCTCATCTTAACATTAGGTATTGTATTTCATTTGGTTAATTTCCTAGTTTATAAAGCAAAGTACAGTTTACTTAGCAATAACAGTAATAATAAATTTGAGTGGGCCAGGTGTACATGATCATAATCCCAGCTTTGGGGGAGACTGAGGCAGAGGATTGCAAGTTTAGGTCTTTCTTGGGCAACTTGATGAGACCTTGTCTCAGAGTAAAAAAAAGACTTGAGGATGCTTTTTAGTCCTAAAGTATGCCTGGGTTTGATCCTTACTACCACACACACACACACACACACACACACACACACACACTAAAGCTGGGAATAGTGGTGCATACTTGTAATCCCAACACTTGGGAGGCTGACACAGGAGGATCTCTACCAGCTTAAGGCCAGTCTGTGCTACATAGTTGAAGGTTGACTTAAACTATATAAAAGGACTGTGTCTCAAACAAAACAAAACAAAACAAAACAAAACAAAACAAAACAACATGACTGATGTTGAGTGCTCACTTGGTGGCAGGCACTGTATCTAAGAATTCCAAGTGTGTTATCTCATTTAGTCAGTTGCAGTGTGAAGAGTAGCACCATTGCTGTGCCATTTTGCAGATGAGCAAAGCTTAACAGGGCTAAATAATTATTCCAAAGTTCACAGCATGTAAGTAAATGGTAGCAGTATTATCCTTTCTTTAACTCAGGGATGCCCAATGTGACCAGTGCATATTTTAAAAAACAGACTTAGAGTCATCCTGCGGTACCCTTGGGGGACATAAGAAAATCGGAGAATCTCAGGTCCTTTTGCATAGAACCTGTGCATTCACATCTGGATTACTTATAATACCCAGCACAATGGAAGCGCTGGGTAAGTAGGTGTTACTGTCTCTTGGGTAGAGAAAGATAAGAAACCATGGCATGTGGTAAGTGCAGACATGCTTTTCCCTGGAATGCTTTTGATCTAAGTTTGGTTGAGTCCAAGGATGTGGATCATAGGTATAAAGGGTCAACTCCACCTGTGGGTACCAATGGACCCTTGAAGTCAGCCAGTGCCCGTTCTGCTGTATGTCAGGTTCTATCTGCTGCCACGTGTGAAGGAGTTAGTTATTCTTATTGGAAGTAAAATGTTCTTTCAGGCCTTTACCATTTGATCCCTTGAAAATATTCTTTGTTCTTTAAAGCAGGGTGCCTGGCGGGGGATATAACTCAGTAGTACAGTGCCTGCCTGGCAAGTGTGACATCTTGAGTTTGATTCCCATTACCAAAAAAAAAAAAAAAAAAAAAAAAAAGCAGGGTGTAAGTTATGCAGAAGGCTGAGGCAGGAGGACAGAGCCTCGCCTGGGCAATTTGTTTCAAAATAAAATTTAAAAAGACCTGGCAGAGGACTTAGCTGAGTGGCAGAGCTCTGATCCAGTGTGCTTGAGGCCCTGGTCCTCAGTGCTGCAGAGAAAGAAGGTGAGGTAAGGAGGGAGGGGAGAGGAGAAAGCCTGGCCCCTCCTCAGGGCCCTGCTTTTCTACCCTGGCTTTGCACCTCCTACCAGAGTGACATGGGCCAATCTCTCCTGAGCTGAGGCCTTGCTCCCCACCATCTATCCCTCCTTTAGTGCCCAGGAAAATCTACCTGTCACTGTGTGAGTGAGTACCTGACACCCACACTGGGTGTGGTATCAGGTGCCACCTCCCCAGTTCTCTGTCAGCGGCCACTTCCTGGGCCACTGTCATCAATTCAGGCCTCAGGCAAATAGGATGAAAAGTAAAATTTGTGTATGTGGAAAATTTTTGAGGTGAATTGTTGGTATCATATCTTAATGTCAATTTGGATTAAAATCTAGGCTTCATTACGTGCTCTGAAATCTTGGTTTTTGTTTGTGTTTGTTTGGTTTTTATTTTTTTTTAGACAAAATCTTGACATATAGTTCAGGCCGGCCTTGAACTTACCATGTAGCAAAGGCTGGTCTTGAACTCAGAGCAGTCCTCCTGCTTCAGCCTCCTAAGTGTTGGTATTGTAGGGATGTGCCACCATGCCTTGCTGTGATCTGAAACCTTGGGTAAATTCCTTTGCATCCCTGTAACTTGGTTTCCACATTTGTAGAATGAGGCACGTGTAGCTATCTCACAGGCTTGTGACAATGTGAAGCATGCATGCTTTTAAAAAAAGCACTTCAGCTGGTAGTTGATGCTATCATGTGAATAGCACTATATAATGTTAGCTACTTTTACACATTCAAGGCAATAAGTTACTCTGACTAGCATGGTAACTAGAATGTGACTAGAATGGTGCTGTTTTGGTGTACTTCGTGGGCATCTTTACATCCTTATCTCTGACACCATCACTGTATTGATGTCATTTTCACTTCTCCTTGTACAAATAAAAATCTTTATAATCCCCGGAGAAGTCGGGGTCACCTGAGCTTCAGAATACTTTTGACTTTGAGTCTGTCTTTTTTTCACCAATTTTCTTTTTTTCTTTCTTGTTTTGTTTTGTTTTGTATTGTTTTTTGAGATAGGGTCTCTCTATGCCATCCAGGATGGCCTTGGACTTACTGTGTAGCCCAGGCTGGCTTTGAACTCACATTGATCTCCTGCTTCAGCCTCCTGAGTGCTGGAGTTACAGGCATGCACCACTACACCTGGCTTCACCAATTATCTAATCACTCATGAAGCACTGACATTCATAAATTCTACCCATAGCAGCAGAAGTTGGATTAAAGCATCCTGGAGGCCCAGTGTTGACTTTCCCTATTTCTTTCCCTTCTGTCTCAGAATCACCCCAACAAGTGTGCTCCTGCAGCCTGTGTGGACGTAGAAAGACCAGTAGCTATGTTGAGACTAACACTCGACAAACCCCCTCTACTGCCTGCCAGATGCTGTGAGGCTTTTGTTATGTTGGGTTTCACACCAGATGCTGTGAGGCTTTTGTTATGTTGGGTTTCACAGAGTGTTAGCAGAGAAAGAACCTTATCATTTCACCCATTTTTTTTTTTTTTTTTTGTAAAGAAGGAAGCCAAGACCCAGGAGAATAAGTGACCTGCTTAAGGCCCACAAACCTAGAAGTGGAGCCAAATCCCCTAGGACAGAAGAATGAAGGCATTCTAGAAAGGCAGTTTGGAGGCAGCTTCTTCAGTGGCTTTCCAGTGCCTGGTGTAGGAAACCTAGACTCCCCCTTCTGTTGTGGAGCTGTGTTCAGGACCCTGCTCATTGACTAATTTATGGTGACAGTTTTGGCGCTACCTGCAAATCCACTGAATCCTGTCTTGATGCAGTTGAATATTTGTGATGAGCTATCTTTTGTAAAATCATGTGAGCCCTTGTAAAAGGCTGTGTCATATAATGTGGATTTCTACTAGTGCTGCTTGTGTATGTACCTCCAGCCTGTGGCCCAAAGAACTTAATGAATGCTTCACCAAGAACACAGAACACGGTTTAAGTGCTGTCCTGCCCCAAGAAGGGAGAGTGTGAGAGTGTTCATTTGTGGTGTTTTTGGTTAATTGGCGTACTTCTATTCACAGAGTGCTACCTGTGACAGAGAGTGGCCTTCCCATGAGTTTTTACTGTAACTTCAACCCACTTCTATTTTAAAAATATTTGCTTATCAATTCATTTAATGTAACATAAATTTATTCCCTGTTAACAAAAATTACATTGTTTTATGAAGAAATCCTGTATTTTTTTAAATAGAAAACTTAGGCACATCTTTTTGCATTCTTTTTTTTCTATTTTGCGATGGGGTCTCGCTATGCAGTTTAGTTTGGCCTTGAACTGACTATGTGGCCCAGGCTGGCCTTGAATTCATGGCAGTCTTTCTGTTTCAGCCTCCCAAGTGCTAGGATTACAGGCATGCGCCACTATACCCAGCACGTTTTTACAATTTAGTAAATCTCTACTCTGTCACTTGATGGAAGACAACTGGGTCTTCCTCTCAGATTTTCATTCACTCTGGTACAGTATATTGTTCTGGCTAAAGTATGTGAAAAAGAGCTACCGGATGTGTGGTTGGGAAAGGAGGAATTTGTATACCCCAGGACTTTTCCTCAGGGGTCCTCTGACCACATGTCAGAGGGATTCCTTTAAAGTAATTCTCATAGCCTCTTCTCCCACTCAGTCTCCTCTAGGGAGGATCCTGCGTTTCCTGACAGATGTTAGGAGAAGCTAATGCCTGTTCTGTTATTTTGAAGTCAAGAATTCTAGTCACTGTGTGCTGATAGTGGTATGTAAAGTATCAGTATAAAGAAAGACCAAAGCCGGGGGAAAAAAGGAGAGAAAGAAAGACCAAAACACGACTTAATGCAAATTCAGGACAGTGTTTACCCTTGGTAAGTGCCTTGGATAGAGAAGGATGCCATTGTATAGGGTACTCTGGGGCATCACAACTTTTGGTAATGAGTTTCTTGGATTGAGTGCTGAGTGTATAGTTGTTCTGTGTCCTTTACACAGTAAGAATATGTTATAAAAGGCTATAACTATGAATATTCAAAAAAAGAGCTTGGGTTTTTATTCCTTGGAAATAATGAATATGATATTTTCTTTATTCAGTCACTGCCTTGTTGGCTTGGATTTTTTTAGACCTAAATTTTAAAAAATGCACATTGTGATATGTGGATTACCCAGCACAGTTATTTTTCTTTTTTGGTACTTTTGCTATTGGGGTGTGTGTGTGTGTGTGTGCACATGTGTGCGTGTGTGCGTGGTATTGGGGATTGAACCTAGGGCCTTTGCACTGAACTGTAGGCCATTTTATTTATTTTAAAAATTTTTGAGACGGAATCTCCCTAAGTCACTAAGTTTCCCAGGATGGGCTTAAACTTGAGATCTCTTTGCCTCACCTTCCCAGTGTACTGGGATTACAGGTATGTGCCATCATACCTAGCTTGGTATTTGGGTTACTGTAAGCTCTGAAGCTTGTGATTCCTTCATTGTTATTGATAATAAACAGAATCAGAGACTCAAACTCAACTATATCTTAAAGTCTGATGTCTTTGCTAATGTAGGCTCTGGTTCTCATAGAATCCCATAATGTAAGAACTAGAGAGACTTTGTATACCCTTGCTCAGTGACCATTGTCTTTGTATCTGTATGACAGATGATGTAGCTAAAGGACAAAGAGGTGATAATCTAGATCGTCTAAAAAAGGCACTAGCTGAATTTCATTTCCAGCATTACACACACACCCTTGTTGTAATGATGATGATGACTTTAAAAAAAGCAGGTCCTAAATAAAAGCATTGGAGAGCTTCGAGGATTTTTACCTGTATCCTGTAATGATGAAAACAGCTTTGTATGAATGTTCTTGTTTGTTTTGAGGTGGGTAAGTCCAAATAAGTACTACACAATGTGCTATGAAGTGAAGTAGAAATAGATAAGAACAATATTGTGGGGAGAAACTTAGACCATAGGAAAAGGCTCAGAATGAAGCAACTACCAATTTTTATTAAAGAGGAAATGTGGTACTAAATAATGTGCTTCTTTAAATTTATTAAAGTTTGACTTTTAGAATGCTTTGCATTGTACTTATAGAAGTGCTTTGCACTCTAGAAATACTATTGCTTTAATAGATGATATGTGAATATAATTTTCAGTGTCTTTTTTTAAAGGAAATTAGCACTAGTTAATGCATTGCATATTGTTATCTTCAAAGTAGTTGTTCAGATTACAAGATTTAGGTATGAAACAAATGATCAAACAATGAAAACAAACTGTTCTTTTTGATGAACTAACAGATTACTAGTATATTATCTATATATATAGATATACACACTTACATATATGTATACATATATACATATAATCTTTTTCCTTCTTTCTCTTCTCCTTTCCCCATCCGAGTTGTTTTTTCCTTTCTTTCCCTTTCATTTTCATAATATCTATTGTACATTTTGCAGCTTTTTCAGTTTTTTTCTCTACTAGGGAGACAACATGACATGCGAGTCTAATTTAATTCATTTATGAGTATGGTCTCAAGTTGCATCCATTTACCAACAAAAGCCTCAAGTTTATCCTTCTTTATAGCTGAGAAATTTTCAATGTCTTGAGTAAACTATTTGTAAATACCTTGTGGATTGTTCGAAAATCTATGCAATGTGCAATTTGTGTTGGTGCCACCATATCTGGTAGTTGGAACTTTTGTTCCAAATGGTAAGCTTCAGGGACATACATTTAAGGGACTATGAGTGTAACTAAAATGGCTTAAGAGATGGGAGCCCAAGTAAATACTCTTATATTTATTAAGTGAAACAACATTGGTGAAATTGCTAATGCAAATGCAAGGTAGGCTTCTTAACTGTGAGTTTCTTGAGATTAAAAATGTTACTTGTTACACAGGGCATGGTGGCACATACCTGCAATCTGAGTACTTGGGAGGCTGAGACAGGAGGATTGCCTTGAGTTCGAGGCCAGCCGGGGCTGTATACCGAGTTTAAGGCCAGCTTTAAATACATTACAAAAATCTTTCAAGATACCAAAAAGATGTTACTAGTTTTAAAGGTTTATTTGTAAGTATAAGTTCAGAAGCGGGTAATGGTGTTCCATCAGTAAATCATTTTTTTCCCTTTAATTTTAAATGCCTGAGTAATGAGCATATTTAGCCTTCTCTTCTAGACAGGATGAGGAAATAAATTTTAAGATGTTCTTTTATCTCAAAAGGTACATCTTTTGAAAAATAAGCCAAGTTTGTAAAAAGGACTCACTAGAACTGGGCATAGTAGCTCACACTTGTAATCCCAGCACTTAGGGAACTGAGGTAGAAGGATCTTAAACTTGAGTCTTTCATGGGCAATTTAAGTTTCCTGTCTTAAAATAAAAAATATAAAAAATACCTGGTTGGCATGTAGAAGAGCGCCCTTGGGCTCAACCCCTCAGTACCACAAACACACTCAAAAGGCTCTTCTGTCTCTTGCACATAGTAGGCAGGCAAACAAAATATTTCTTTCTGTCTAGCCTTACTACCAAGAGGTTTGCTGGCTGGACAGCCACATGATGAGTGCTCCTCAGGGGTCTGTGGGAAGCGACGGAGGAAGTGATGGGGGTGTCTCTGTATGAGGCATGTGGCTTTAATCAGCCAGGACACCTCACTGCATCCTGTTTGTCTTTTTGTTATTGCTGTTGTTGTTGTTGCTTCTTCTGTGAAAGCTTTGGTGAATTATTTTTCTTCTGCCATTGACAAGCTTTGCTAGAGAACAGTAAAGAAGGGGACTTAATAATTTTAGAAAATGCATGAATCGGTGGGCTTTTCAATATTCATAAACTTGCAGTCAGTCTTATTTTGCTTCTTTTATGAGAAGGATGAGAAATCCACTTTAGCAGTTGGGATAGCCTTCTCCTCTCAGACTCTTCTCCCTCCTGCTTCCTGCCGTCCCCTCCTCATAGCTTCTCCTTTACTTTCCTTATAAGGCTACCACAGGGTGCACGGGGCCTGTGTGCTGTGACAGAGTGAGTTCTTTTCTGTTTCTGGTCTCAGAAGATAGTGCAGTGCACTTGGGTGAGGCTGGGGTGTCCCATGGTGTCCAGTGCAAACACTTATTGCTCTGGTTTGTAGACAGTGACCAGAAACAGCTTTCCTAGCTAGTTTCCTGGGCCTTTTCAGTGTGGTGACAAGGACTCAGAGGCAGTGTGGCTTTGAACCCTGGCCCCTGCCCCTTACTTGCTGTGACCCTGAACTGTGTTACCACTTTAAGCTTCAGTTGCCGCAGCTGTAAAATAGGAATAACAATGACACATACCGCAGAGGTGATCATAAGAAGTGAGATCCATGTAAAATGCCTGGATGATGCTTATCATCCGTGTGTAAAATAGGAACTTTATGCATTTAACTGTAACAGAATAATTGTCTCCTGAAAGCAAGTGTCCCTATTGTGTTTGGCCTCTTTGCTACCCTGTCTCCGCTCCCCATAGCTGACTGGGGCTAAGAACGGGTGTAGGAAGGATCTGTACAGGAGCTGGGGTTGGGGCATGGACACCTCAGTGTTCTCCATTTCCAAGGGCCCCCTCAAGTCTTGCTGCCTCTGTTGAACATATGCTGGGCATTCCAATGCCCATGTAATGCTTCTATGAGTCTGTTCATCCTGTGCTGTTCCACAGCGACATTTGTTTGGGATTAGAGAAGACAGGTCATAGGGTTTGTGACAAGTTGGCCTCTGTGTTCATTCATCTCAAACATACCACTCTGGTAACATGGCATACTAGTGAGTAAAGCTCAGAACAAGGTGTGTGAGTTCCTGTCTTCACCTTCTTCTGGGGCCCTGACCAAGGAAAGCACTGCCAGCTGCCAGATGTGCTGACTGCTCCGGATCCTCTGAGAGTTTGTAAAACAGAGAGCAGCGGAACCAAAAAAAAGGAAGGCTCAGCAAAGAAGATGCCATTTGGCCCTCGATGTTAAGGCTGTGTCAGCTTCAGCCATTGGGTGAGAGTAGGGATATTGTCTGTGTGAAGGTGAGTGTGACACATATCCAGCTGTCCAGCTTTATTTGGAGTCTGGCAAAACTGATTTGAACACCGTCCTACCATTTAATTGAGCTGTGGTTTCCTTATCTGGGGCAACAATATGTACTTTATGGAGTTTGGATGATTAAATGGGAAGACCTTTTGAAGGGCTAGGAAGATGCTTGGCACACTGTGGTTTTTTTCCCTCGATGGTTGTGGTGGCCTTGGGGAACATGCAGGCAGAGCAGGCATGATTGGATGGTCGGGGATTTCTTATTCATTTTTGCTAACTGTGCTTAATACTGTGGTCTTTACTCACTTGTTCTGCTTTCTTATGTGGAAAATTCTGTTTCGGTTGATTTATTAAGGACATTATTTTGCTTCTTCGGCTAAAAAGGTGGAGCTCATTCCATCTTTTCCTATCTTTGTATATTTTAACCTTTATATTGGGAAACTAATCTAATAGGTTTAAAATACTTTCATCAACATTTTCACCCTGGTGCCAGAATATGAGGTGAAATATGTGGTACATTTGTCAGTGCCTAGTAAAGCTTTCCAGTGTGTCTGTCCATGCGGTACAGGAGTGTTTGTCCATGTGACTTGTGGTCATTTCTGCACGGTTTCCTGACGTCTTAGTATCTGGTTGCAGAGTAGGTAGGAAGCTGGGCTGAGGAGCAGTCCTGGCGCCTGACTGTTGAGCCTCATTTCTTACATCCGTGGTTGTGGCTGTCACCCTGACATAAACTCACCCCTGGAAATCACTACCCAAGTATGTGCATTCGGTGTAATTGTGGTAAAAGGGGTTTAACTCTGTGTAGCCATTATTATAGTAACACGCATGATTTGACCTTCTCTGTGTCAGGAGGGATTTGAGGCTTGGAATTTTCTCAAGTTCAGATGACCAAAGTAGTTCTTACTTTGCCAGTGTAGTTATCACTTAGTTCTCCATGCCTGCCTTTCATTTTCACTACTCGAATAATAATTATTCGAATGAACCATTCAAGAATTTAATGGCAGCCACGTGGATCAGTGTCTATGGCTTTTGCTAATTCTTGTGTTTCTTTTACCTTGGATTTCATTTAACATTCTCAGTTTCTCCTTTCTACAGAATGTATGACTTATAGCAAGGATCTCCGGCCAAGTGATAATCTTTCAAGTTTTGATTTCAGATTAATGCTTCTTTGTGAGCATGGGTCAGAGACTGTCAAAAATGGGTTCCTTTTCATGTGGCCCATAACTCTTAATCTTTCGAGCTGAAGTTTGACAAGGTGGAACTGGACCTCATCTCTGAGGTTTCAGAGCTGTTGTCCTAACCTTCTCATGCTCCCTCCAAGGAGCCTGTGAACACAGAATTTCTGCCAGTGCATGTATGTGAGCACCCATTTTTGAGAGTAGATGGGATTTGATAATGGATTGTCTTATGCAGTAGAATTTTCCCAGTGTTATGCTTGACCCTACTTGATTACTCAGACCTATTAACAGTGATGATGAAAATGGCTTTTAAGAAACAATGGATTTCTGACAATGGAGTGGGTAGAGGGGTCTATGGGAACATTCTTGTGAGCAGGCAGTGTTTGAAAAGGTTTGTTTTGCATTAGCTGATCAGGACAAGAAAGCCAGCCTGCTAAATCATGCAGTGGTAGGACCCTCTGAAAGAGTTTAATAATCTTGTCTGCTTTCTTAAGCACACCGGTGTGTATGTGAAAGCCCCTCAGGCACCTTTCTCTGAAGCTGGATGTGCTCCCACAACATGCAAGTAAGGTAGAGAGTTGTCTCTGCTTATGGGAGTGTTTATTTTGTAGTGGTTAACTGGTCTTAATGTCTTAAGAAGGAGAACAGAGTAAGAAAAAAATAAGAAAACTATCTTGATTAGAATGGCAGGAATTGTACTTGTAAGTAATGAAGTTATTAGGTTCTCTGAAACATTTTTTTAAAATGCAATTTTTAAAAATGTTCAGGAATTTTGCATCTAGCTTACCACTTGGACCACTGCCCAGCCTGGTAATCTTAGTTAAAATCTTGGCTAAAAAGCAACTCTATACTCAAGATCCCTTGTTTTGCTGGTCTGGTGGAAGATATATTCATCAGTGTAGTGGAGGGTCAAAAAATCAAGTAGGAAACAGAAAAATCTTTCAAAATGTGGCTGGTCAGTGGTCATTTCTAAATTACTCCCCCACTTGACATGAACACACAGTGACAGATCCAGGGCACATAAATGTTTATGTGTTGCATCAATGTGTCTTTATAATTATGCTTAAAAAATATTTCCAGTAAACTGAAATGTGAATTAGGTAATATCTTGTATCTTTTCACTGTTTTTCAAGTTCATTGGTTTCTGTGCTCTTTGGATCTCCTTTTTCCTGGTGCCTTCTTTGACAGATTCAGCTTAGTTTCTCTTTCCATCCCCATACCTTTTCTGTATTCATCCACATCTTTCACCTTACCAGATTATTTCTGACCTACTTAAAGGAACCCTTCTATTTATGCTCTTCCCTGTGTTAACTTCCACTGTCTAACCCTATAACCTTAGTACTGTTTCATTATGATGCATTTTGAAGTTGTCTTCTGTTTTATCTCAATGACTTTTCTCCCTCGTAAGACTTAAGAATGTTTTCTTTTTCTACTTTTTCTATTTTTGCTACTGGATATTGGGCCCAGGGCCTTCATACTGAGCTACAGCCCCAACCTTTCTTTAATTTTTTGTTTTGAGAAAGAGTCTCATTGAGTTGCTCAGTTGTCTAGGCTGGGCTGAAATTTCTGATCTTCTTGCCTCAGCCTCCCAGAGGGCTAGGATTACAGACAGACCTGCACCACTACAGCTGGCTTCCTAGAATTCTTGTTACATACCCTACCCAGTACTTGTTTGCAAAGTTTACTCTCGTTGGAAGATTCCCTCGAAAGAGCTAGAAACTACAGTTAGTGGTTATCTACCCTTCTTACCAAGTTCATGTAAAAAAGGGAGGAGAAATGCTGTGGTAACCTGAGAGCATCAGGTTTGATGTGCTTTTTATTTACTACCTCTACCTTTTTTTCCCCTGGAAACTTAGTTGTATTATGCTACTATTGATTATTTTATACTACCCAAGAGTTCCCTACAAGAAATTGGAAGGTTGTGGTCGTGCATTTCTGGTAGGCAGACTCTTGAGATGACCCCAGTCCTGGTGTACAATGCTGTGCATGTCCCTCAAGCTTGTGACTGGCAAAATGTAGCCACTTCTGTAAGTAAGCTTGGTTATTAAGTGGTTCCCTTTTAGAGATGAAGGTTATCTTAAGTGACCAGAACCCAATCAGGTCTTTTACAAGGACTAGAGCTCCTCCTAAGGAAGGAGATTCTAAATGTGAGAGAGACATAGCAATTTTCTGTTGCTGGCTTTGAAGGTGGAAGTGGCCATGTAGATGGAACTATGGATTGCCTTCTGGAGCTGGGACAAGCAGCAACAAGAAAGAGCTGTTTGCTACAGCTACAAGGAACTGTGAGTGCATCCTGCCTAGCCTCAATCTTAGCCTGGCATGGTCCTGAACACAAGCTCCAGATCTGCTACACCCAGATTGTGACCAGTGAAATGGGAGCTGACAGTGAGTGTTTCAGACCATTAAGCTTGTGATAATGTGTTACATAGCAATAGGAAACCAGTATTTCAAATTTATGTGAACAATTTCTGTTCTACCCTAATAGTGTTTTGTCCATGGCTGAGGTAAAGACAAGTGAAACTCTTAGGCCTGAGTATTTGAACCATAGTTGTTTAGCGATGTTTGATGGATTGAGGTTAAGCATATGTTTTTTCCTGAGAGCGTATTTACTCTGGCTTTGGTAGTTTTAGGTGTATGTCCTCAGTTGTCAGGAGCTGGAAGTGTCTAGCTGCACTCAGAGGTATTCCAGATCAGCTTGACTTATCTGGAATATGCCTTGAGAGGAGGAAGTGGCAGGTTATGGTTGGAAGTTGATGCTTTTTGTTCAGGACTGCTTTAGAGTTGACATGTTTTTTTTTCCTTTTCTCTTCAAGACTACCATTATGTGATCATTATGGTATCTATAAATCTTCTGCCTTTTCAGAAAGGTACAGAAGTTAAAATGGTATCTTTTATAAAGGAAATGACTAGTTTAAATCCATTGATAGAAATGTGGCACAGGGAAGGAAGCACCCCACCCAGATTTCTTTATTTGCTGATTAATACAATTAATGACTAGAAATACGTGAACTAAGCTACAGTGTTTCTCAGAAAGGAAGTACTGAGGAACGGGTGTATGAGTGTGATGAGTACAGTGGTACATGAAAAATGGGGGAAACTTCCAGTTGGTTTGGGCTTCTTAGTATTATTCTTTGACCTTCTATTCTTCCCTGCTTTGGAAAAACTTGTCTGAAAGATAGAGCTATGCTAGGGCAGAGTAGAAAGGACTAAAATGACCTAGATGGAAAACTGAGACAGTTGAGTATTGTTTAGTTCTACAGAGAGCTGATATATCTTAATGGAGTTGGATTATTCAAGATCCCACTTCTGAAATTATTTGGGACGCCTAGCTTTCGCTCATTAGCTTGCCTCAGTGGCTGCCTAGGAGGGACTTCTTATTCTTTCTGTGATAAGGTGGGGGTTGGGAATAGTTTCAGCATGTGTCTCTAATCTAATTGTGCCTTTATAAATACTTCTTGCCTATTTGTCATGTTGCTTCCCGCCTACCCTATCTTCCTCTGAGTACTGTAAAATTGGTAAGCATCCCTGGAATGTACATGTGGCCTTTGTCATTCCTGGCTGTAAGCTTTCTGCTGGTCAGCACTTTGTAGCTTTGCAAGGCTTTTCTGGACATTAGTCACTTGGGTTGCAACACAGACTGTGTTCTTTGGAAACTTAAGAAAATGTTGTTTCTGTTATTGTTAGTTCTTGGAATCCAGCTGGATTGAACCCCTTGAGTTTACAGACTTTCTCACACATATTCTATCTGTAAGGAAAAAGTGCCCCACCCTAGGATTTTTGGATTGTCACACTTAGTGGTTATTTGCCCATCGGCTGTTTTATTAATGACAGCCCTCCCCACAAGTTACATAAGTGGTAGCCCGGACTCTATTCACTTCAGATCCTCCTTTTTGGGACCTGCTTTTTAACAATCCTTTCTTCCTTGGTGTATGAGAAATCTATTTCTGCTTGAATGAAGGTGAAACTTAAGTCACAGACAAACCAGCCAGATCTCTGAGGCAATGTGGTCACTTAACTGTTTCCTAAAGTAGGATGTGGAGAAGGCCACAAGAATCTGAAAAAAAAACAGGCAAAAGGAAAACTTGGGCAGCTGTGTTTTTTCAGCCTTTTTGTTTAGGACTCACCCATGACTGCTTTGACTCATCTATGTGTAGTGGGGAAGGACGGGGAGCATGCATGGGCCACACGCTGGGCGCTGGGTCCTCTATTTCTACTTGGCCCTAAAGAAAATCGACTGTGTGAAACTGGGTGAAACACTGAAACTAGTGGGGTAGGGTTCGGGAGAGGCAATCCCTGAGCATGTGGGTTTTCAGGGTGTAGAGATAGAAACCACCTGGTAAGATGGGCTGCAATTATGTCAGGAAGATGACAGGGTGAGAAAAGTTTTTGGCTAAATGTTGTGTGGTGCAAAAGACAGTAAATGTTAGCAGTTTTTACATCTGGACATAGAGAAGAAAATCTAACCTGCGAATTGACTTTAATAAGTCTTCCCTGTTAAGAGTTAGTTTGGGGGGAGATGATTCAACAAGGGACTCTTTTGTGAGAGTGTGGAGACCATATTATATTATACCTGTGTAGATTTTATCAGGTGCATGCTAAGAGGTGTTACTCTGATCGGTAGATGTTGCCGTTGGCATAAGAAAATGGGAAAAAGGACAGGTTTGAATAGAATGGTAAACAGGATGAGTTCCACAGAGTACTGGTATGCTAGTTGGAAACCTCTGGACTGTGGATAAGCGAGGAGGGAGCCCAGGGGCTGGGAGAGGGCTATGGGTCATGAGGAGGGGGCTGTTAGCCTGTGGTTAGCCACCCGTGTCACAGGTTAGGTTGAGATCACCAAGAAGGTTGAGGATAGGGAAGTATGTTAATTCATTTTTGTAACCATCCTGTGATACTTATTTTAAGTTGACAAAACTGAGGCTAAGTGACTTACCGTAGGTCACACAGCTAAGTGACGGCAGAGGTATCCTTATGTGGGCTTCACTTGTCAGCTGAATCAAATTCAGTGGTTAGGGTCACTGTTAACCTTATGGTAAAATTTGGTTCAGTTCTTGTCCAGTTCAGTTTGTACCAGAATCATGTAAAGAATTGTTTGTGAACCGAGGTACCACTGTATTATTATGCTTTTCTGCTGACTTTCATTATTTCCACAGTGACTTGGATTGTGTTTTAAAAGATTAAGTACTGATTTCTTATCCTGTCTCTCTTCTTTTAGCTGCAATAAAAATTGAAGATTTACCGCCTTAAAGTAGATTTTTTTTTTTTTTTTGGAACAGGATCCTGCTGTGTAGTTCAGGCTGACCTAAGCTCACTGTGTAGCCCAGGCAGGCTTTGAACTCAGTGATGATCCTCCTGCCTCAGCCTCCCCAGGGGTGGGGTTGCAGGTGTGCACCACTATGCTTAGCTTTAAAATAGATATTTAGCATTTATTTATTATTGTTATTAACATTTTGGCTTTAAAGTACATTTTATTTTCTATTATTAAAGTAGAAAAGATTTTCTGTAATGATTAAAATTTATAGAAATTTATGTAGCAAGTAAAATTTCTCTGTAATTCTGCCATCCCCAAAGAAAATCCTTATGGTGCATTCTTTTCGCAAGAATTTAGAAAAGCAAAATTTGTACCTTTTTTGGAAGTCTTTTGGAGAAAGTTACTTAACAATAGCACTTGGGGTCAAGTAATTAGTATTAGTCAAATGCTTTTCTGGTGATTTGGTGGTGTTTTAGGGTGCCTGTGAGAGTTTGGCATGCAGAACTCATTTACCTGGCTTTATTATCTAGTTGTCCCCTGGATACTCCCTTTTTTCTGTCCCAGCTTCTAGCTGGCCCATGTGGAGTTATTTTCTCCTCTTATTAACATAAGATTTTCCTGCTATCCATTACTCTCTTTTCTGTGGCTCTCATTGTTCTGCTGTTTGTGTGAGATAATTTCCTTAGGGATTTTCTTGGCTCCAGCCTTGGAATTTCATGGTATAGATGACAAGAAGAGTAGCAAATGTTGTCTAAATCATCCTTAAAGAATGTGACCTTCATTGGTAATGAGATGCTTGAGACAGTTTGTATTATGAAAATTACCCTAGTAGAGCCTAGCCTTGAAAATATCCCCATCCAAGCTTCATAGTTGTGGTTTGGGTTGATATTTCACATTCCAGTGTTTTCCCTCTTGCAAGGGAACAAAGGGCTTCTCCCATTTTCCCACCAGTCTTTGTTTCTTTAAGAGAAAATGTGAATCTAACTCAGTACTCTCTGGATTATACTCTGATAAGAATGAATATTTACAGAAATGATTACTTAGGGCCTTCAGGTAAAACTTCTCAGACAGTTGATGAGCCTAAATTTCTCCAAATACTGGGAAGTGGGCTGTGGTTACTGATGGAATTTATATGAGGATCAGTGTTCTCTTTGTCTGGGTGGCATCTATACTGCTGAAACAGGGCTCAATAAAGATACTAATCAAGATAGAGAAGGGACGTGTACCTCTCCTTGTGGGCGTTCTTTTCATGAAGAAGAGATGGCAAAAGGGAATGTGTCCTACTGCGTTTCTTTCCTTCTGCTGCCCTGTGGTTCCCTTTTAGCTCTGTTTAAATTGGATAGATGTCTGTCCTCTTACGATGTGAGCTACCTCCTCTAGCAAGCAAGATGATTTGTTTTCATTTCAATACATAAAAACTACACATCAACCATATGTGGGGCTAAATTAATAGCCTTCAATGCTTGGATTGACACTTTTTTTTAATATGCTTTCTTACAGGCATCCACCACGGCACCCAGCCATTTGTAATTATTTGATTATCTGGGTGTCATTAACTATACTGTATACTTCATGATTTAGGGATGCTTTCTTATCTCACCATTCTATTCCTAGCACTTAACATAGTATATAGTACACAGTGGTATACAATGCATATCTTGTGCACTTGTGACTATTTGAGTGATATCTGCTTGTTCCATTAGGCTGTTCCTATTTGAGTGATATCTGCTTGTTCCATTAGGCTCCATGGGTCAGGAATGCTTTGTTTTCTGACCTGTGTCTTTAGTATTTAGCACACTATCTAGCATATATTGGTAAATACTTGGAATGAAATTGTGAATAAAGGTATACTTTTCTTCTTGATGACAGATGACTGACTTACACAGAAGTTATTTCTCTGGTTTTTTGTTGAGGTTATAAATCTACTTTTTAAAAATCTCACATTAGAAATAGCTGAAGGAAAAACTGCTTTTAAGCAAGGCACTTGTATAGAATAGGTATATAACCTTTCAACAAATGAATAATTATTATAGAAAGACAAAGCAGAATGAAGCGTTCGGGTAGAAAACATGGAGGTACACACAGATTTCCATTAGAATTGGAGTTCCTCAGGATATGTGATAGAAATTAACTTGATGGGCCATTTAAAACTGAACCATCTTAATACAGGCAGAGAAAATTTGCTGCCAGGAATTTCTTACTTGGTGTTGACCTTCCCTAAGCAAAATGGTAAGTTTACATTTATGCATGCCTGAGTCCAGACTCAGAAAGCCTTACAGTTAACATTAGAACCAGAGACTTGACTTAGAGGCCATTGTTTAAATCTCCTCACTTTACAGATGAGAAAACATAAGCCACAGCCTTCAGTCAGAATAACACAGACTACGGGTAGGGACACAGGGCCATAAGACTCCTGAATCCTTACTTGTTACTTGTTAAAAGCATGATTTGTTTTCATATGAGCTAATCAGGTACTTAAAAGCCTCTTCACTTGGGCCTATGGATGCCTTTGTTTTCAAAGCTTGACCTCCTTGTTACAAAACTCTGAGGATAAAGTCTTTTCGCTTTGTTACAGGCATGTTAGGAATTTAGGAAATGTATGTCCAAAGAGTTGGTTTATTACCCCTAAATTTATCCAGCCTGTCTCATCATCCTTGCGAGGATGCAAGGATAAGAGGCTTACAGAGACACAGGGCTACGTCCAGAATCTACTTTGCCCTAAACTTACCCTCACTTTGGACTCCAGCAAAGCCTTACATGCCTGGGAAGACCCCATGCAGACAGTCATCCTTTCGGGGACCTGATTGCTCCTCAAGCCATGAAGATTCCTCCGGAGTTACAGAACGAGGACTGGGCTAAGGGGTGCAGCATGACAGCACCCCATGAAACTGGTTTCCATTCTTTTGGGAAAGGGCCAGTCTGATGTCTTCCTCAGAATGCACCCTAACTTCTCCCCGTCCCTAGGAGGTCTAGCTGGATGTACTTTCCCTTGTTCAGGCTGGCTTCATCTTTGTCCCTTCCTTAATATAAAGGTCCCGTAGTGTTTTTTGCTTTCCAGTTAAAGGTTTTTCCTGTAAGCCTATATTGTTGCTTTAGTTTATTTCCCATTGTCCCTAGAGCAAGGACCGGTGCTAGCCTATGAGGAATAGAATTACTGTCCATAAACTGAGGCCTTGAGAAAAATGTAATCGTCACTTTTTAATTAACAGAATCTCAGGCTGTCTTACCTGAATGCATAAAAGAAGTTACTTCATTAAAATTTAAAAACATAATTTAAATTTAAAAGGGAGATCTGTTTAAACTTATAATTTCTGACTTTAAATGTAAAATTATCTTCCTTTCAAATAGAAACATAGTTTTAATTAAACATAGTTTTAAAGTAACAAAACATCATCTTGGTAACATATTTTCTGTGTCTGCCTGCTAATGATAATCAGGTGCTACAGGCTACCCAACCTCATCAAATACTGAAGTACTTGAATTGTAAAAGTAAAGGAATGTCACTTGAGTGTGAGCCTAGAATCCATGTGGCACAGTTTGTTAATTTCAAGAGTCTGGGTAGGATTAAAATAGAAGTGAAAGAGAAGATGGAGAATCCAGGATGATTTCCAGCCACAGAAGGTTTCAGTGCTGCTGAATTTGCTGGTTTTGGAGGCAGAAATTTTATTCTGGTTTTTTCCTCCTCCAACTTTGTAAAAGAATTTCCTATTTTGAAGGAGAATTTTCTTCTGAATTTCTCCTTTTTTGTTTTGTTCACTCTGCTCTTCCCTTTGTGATTGTAATTTCTCATTTAATCCAAGAACTTTGATTAGCAGCTTCTCCTGGAATGCCTAGCAGCAATAACAGAACTCCTGTTTGACTTCAGAGTTTAAAGTTATATTTATCTTTCCCTTCCATCTAATTTAGGGAAAGAAAACCCAGCTTTCCTGAAGACCTGTTAAATGCAACTCTGCCAGGTGCTTCATTTTTACTGGTGGCAGAATGAGGGGGCGCATTAGGGAAACTAAGCCGAGCAGAGGTTCAAAGTCATGGCTGTCAGAGTCCCAGCCTTCAGCTATCCTCTGGCTAAGCAAGATTTGGAACTGTGGAACATATTTTACAGCAGCACTCAGAATGTAGGTGTTGGGCACACATTCTTATATTATATAAGTTGTTTTATAATTATCTCAATAATGAAGTCAGCTGGGCATTTTTAAAAACATGGCAATTATGAACTTCAGTGTATATTTTTGTAGTAAAGTGACCTTTGGGGCATAAATAGCATTTATCTAGAAGGCTTCTGTCACCTGTGCTGTTGTTTTAACTGCTAGATTTGGGCAACTCAGGTGCCTCATTATTTTAGTGGCCAAAAGCTACTTCTGTCTCCTGGGTCTCCCTACGGTGAAAGTGATGGTGTTTCTCACTTTCGTCTCTAGTGTTGCATTTAGTATGTCTAGTCTCTACTGCCACAGCTGTAAAATTCTTAGGTTTAGCAACAGTGTTTATCAGTGAATAACAGAATAAGCCCTTAGGGCTTAGGGTAGTATCTTTGAATGAACAAATAACTGTATTCACAAGAAGTTCTAACAAGAGAAAAATAAGTTAGTCAAGTTAAAGATGCTATTTTATTTTATACCCTAGAATTTAATCATAACCATTCTCATCTAATAATAGATCTTCAACAGATAGATTAGCAAATGGAGGTCTAAATCAGTGAAGGACTTAGAGTGGCTTAATGTGAGCACTTTTGCTTTGAAAATGATTAAAACCTAGCCTTATATTATTGGCTTCCTGCACCATAGCAGCAAAAAAGTCTGGTCTTGGTATTGCCAGGACCAGTGAAAATACACTTGGAGTACCTTGCCAATAATCTCCAACCTTTGTGATTGCCAAAGAGTCATGACTATAGAGAGAGTGTTTTTTTCCTTCCTATTTGAATTTACTAGGGTTTTATAGAATTTGAAAGCATTGCAATTTCTAGGGCTGCCTGGAAAAATCCTAGGTCAAGAGAAAGTAGTAAGTATAAAGACTCTGGCCTCCTGCATTCAGATTTCAGCTTCTCAGTTTGCTAACTGTGACTGTGGCAAGTTACTAAACTTCTGTGCCTCCATGTTCTCATTTGTAAGTTACATTATGTAATTAGTCATGGTTATGTCATAATTATCAAGAGAAATGAGTTAGTTCATTTGTTTTGAGGGGTTTTTGGGAACCTTGGAAAGGACCAATAAATGATAGCTGTTATGATGATCATAGAATATTAAATACCTCAAAGCCACCTTTATTCAATCAGGATTGTACTTTTATTGGCAAGGGGAATATTCGCTGAAATTCTTCCTGAGATTTCATCATGAAGATGATCTTGAAGGTAATAATAGTTCAGTGGGCTTTGGGAGATTTGGATATATATGAGTCCCTCCCAGGTGGGAAGAAATGAAGAGTCACTGCAGTATTCTGGCCAGAAGGCTCCAGGTGTCTTTCCAGTATAACTGCAGTGTCACATTCTCCCCGGGGAGAAGTGAGGCATCTAGTTTAGTGGTTATTTAGATTCAGCCCATTGAAGGCCTGAGACAGCAGGCCAAGGAGTTTGGGTTGGGAGCCTATAAGTGCTAAATTCCCTTTTGGCAGCAAGACAGAGAGGAAGGGGTAGGGAGGGATGGGATCAAGGCAGGGAAACTGTTGAGTTAGTAGGCATAAAGAGGAAGGAATGGGACGTAGAACTGATAAGATTTTGAAATTTTGGGGCAAGGATGTGGGTACCATTAACAAGCATGGTGAGTACCATTAACAGAAACAGGAGGTTCTGGAGAAAGGTGAGTTTGGGAGTGGAAGGCTATGCTTCAGTCAGTGTGTGGTACAGTTAAGAAAACCCAGGAGGAGCCCCGTTCTCCCATAGAGAGCTAAGGTGAATAGTTCCAATATTTGAGGAAAATTGGATGAATCATTTCTGTGTGTGATAATGTGGATTATATAACAATATATGTAGTTACTTGAAACTGGGTCTATAGATTCACAAGAGACTTTGCTTTCTATAGAGACATTTAAGACAGAAGCCATAAAATGCTGGGTATAGAATTCAGTTCTGCTGGTGTGTGAGTCACAGGTGAGTTGCTCAGAGCCCCCTGCCTTCCCTCGGGCTTTCTGGGTGCTGGGCTGCTCATGCCACAGGAAGAACTCCTGTTTCCTTTTTGCTCACCACACACTGATGAGGAGCCACCCTCCCATTGACTCCTTTTGCAGAGAATGAGGCCCAAACTTTGAAATTGAAGAACTGTATTATAAAATCTAAATATTTTTTTACCACAAATTTAGAAGACAGAGGCACTAAAGACACAACTTTAAATTTCAAAAATTCTAAGAGCAAAATGTTTTATAACCCTTCATTTTTGTATGTGGCTTTCAATGGGTATAAAAATACTCTGTGGGTATGTGGGTGGCTTCTCATGTTTTGGAAAACGGTGAGAATATGAGATGCTGAGCTTTGGATTCTGGGATGAGAGCTATAATTACAAACTCTGATTCTTTCCGAGGGTTGACTCATGGTGGGTATCTGGTATCTAGAAACTCAAGAAGCCAGCTGCAACCACTCCCTGCAGTAATGAAAGGAAACGTTGTGATGGCGAGGAGAGGGAATGTGAGGTGCTGCTTTCCAAACCTGGTCTCCTTTTTTCCCCATCATGCTGTCCACACTTATGGGGCAGCAGAAGTGAGAGCTGGTGTCCGATGGTTTCCCTGAGCCCTATGCTTGCAGCCATCCTGCAGCTGTGATGGAAACAATTCTAAATATAACTGGGACTCATTTTAGGTCCTCCCCCAAGTCTTGGCGGATGTGGTGAACACCCTAAAAATACTTGCTGTCAGAACCTTTGAGGTATCTGAAGAGGAAGGAGCAGGTACAGTGTTGGGCTGGACCACGCCCAGTGCTATTGGGAGACTTGTTGGGTTGTTCTTGAATCTGTATGATGGGTTGAGCATGCTGCCCCATTCAAGGATAAGTGCCTGTTCTTGAGTCTCTTGTTGCTGCTGGCAGGTTTCAAGGCAACTATTCATAGACCAGACATCTGTTCTCTGTCCCCTTGAACTCAAAGGCACAGCTGCTACTGTAGTACTCAAGCAGTGTGGTGGGTTTTAGTCGTATTTCAGAATCATAAAGTTACAGCTGGTATGGACTATCAAAAAGCCATTAAAGTCACTATATTAAATGGAGCCACATTTCTGTACTATATAGTACTGCAGAAATTTGAAAATAGAACTTCAATCTTTGAGTATTAAAGGTAATCACTCTTAAAATTATACCATATAAAAATAGAAGGATAATGAAAACTAGTCGTTAGCATTATTAGCTAAATGATTACATACAAAGCCTTTTCTTTTTTATTTAAAAATTGGCACTGTGAAGCTCACTCAAGCTTTGGTATTCTGAACGTGAAGTTCATTGGTGACACAGCCAGAATACTAGGAATCTTCAAGGAAAAGACTTTAAATATCTCCTTTCTGGAATTGTGAACCATAATCAAGATATTGTGATCTAAGGACCCTAGGTAAGCCCTGTTTCCCAGGAAAGAGAGCATTCATAGATTGTCTTTAATGCCCATGAAATGCACTTAAAGTGCAAAAGTAGTCAACATTATCTCAACCAAAATGTGAAGTTGCCCAGCTTTCATCTGCAAGTTGCCTTCCCCAGTCTCTGAGCATGTTCTAAGAGGTCCTGAAAAGCACAACCTGTGTGAGGACTACAGAAAGCTGCCCTTTTGAGTCTCTCCTAGAAAAAGTACAGGAGACTGAGCTAGTTTGGTGCTGAAAAGATTTGGTTATGCTCCATTATGGTTGTTACAACATTGCCTTAGTTGAAACCTGCTTATATTCTCCTCTTTGAGCTTCTCAAACAAAGCTCCTTTGTGCATTTAGAAGAATATTTAATTAGCAGTTAAAAATAAATTGAAAGTTTTGAATGAATGATGGAAATATCAAAATGTTTGGAGGTTTTGTTTGTGTCACTTACTGCATATTTCAAATAGCCACTTTTAGAAGTGCCTATTTCCTGGGATCAGAAAGCTAGAAGCAAAGCCCCTGGGACATGGTCTGTCTGAAAGAGAGACTAGTTTTATAGAGAGAATGTGGCTTTGGAAATGCTAGCACCCTCAGTTACGAGGAAGCTGAGAAGCTTCAGGCACCAGAGGATCTCTTTCTGGGCATGACAGACAGGACAGGAGGAAAACACAGCACCATTCATGACCTCTCAGACATTTCTTCTCTGCAATTCCAGAATGAAGAGCTTCGAAACTTGTCCCTTTCTGGCCATGTTGGATTTGACAGTCTGCCTGACCAGCTGGTCAACAAGTCTACGTCTCAAGGATTCTGTTTCAACATCCTGTGTGTCGGTAAGTGACACATCACCCACTGCCCTGAGAGGCCCCACCCTTAGGTGCTGCTGGTATGTGACAGTGGAGCAAGCTTCCAGGAAAATGACACTTTTGTTTCCCTACGTCTTCAGGAGAGCAAAGCAATAACGCTTGCTGTTCTTATATCACACTGTTGTAAAGAGTGAGGGATTCATTTGGGTATTATGTATGTTTCGTGATATTGTTCAAACCATTTTTATTTCTGTCACATAGTCGAGCAACTGGCTGGTTTAATATTGCTATTAAAACATTTATTTTAATTTTTGGTAGGGAGAGGGACTTGGACCCTAAGTAGGTATAGAAAGTTGAAAGAAGGAACTGTTATGCCTATAGTAAAAATATTCAAAGGCCTTCTAAGAATCTGTTTCTAGCATTTCTGACTGAGTACCATATAGTAAACTCTCCTGGAGTCTTTTCAAAGATACATTATCTCTAGTAAAATCCAACACTACTCTGACTTCCTTTTGCTGTGGTCACCTAGTTCCTTCCTTCCTCCCTTTTCATGGTGCAAAGATGAAAACCAGGAACATTTACTGGGAGCTGTATCACCAGCCCTTTTAATTTTTTTTTTAAGACAGGGTCTCGCTGAGTAGCCCAGGAAGGCCTCAAACTTGGCTCCTCCTTACCTCAGTGTTGAGCAATTGAAATTATATACGTGTGCCATTGTGTCCAGCTCGCTTAACTACTTTAATACACTTACAGTTTTAAAACTTAGTTGCTTTTAGGGCAGAAATCAGTGTAAAATTCTGTTTTATATCTGAAATGAATTTTGTGCTTCAGTAATGAAATTAGCCTTTAGTCCTTAAGTTGGTATCTAAAATTGATGTTAGTTCATTCCAATTCCGGGTAGACGCGTGGGAAAGTCCAGAGACCTGACTTGCATCCTCAGTACCCTTTACTCATACATATTGTATTTTATACTTTAGCTTAGGCTTCCAGCTTTAGGATTTTTCGTTCTCTTTTTAAATTAGAAGAAGGTTTAAAAGAAGTAGGAAAATAAGAAAATCAAAATGGATCCCATTTGTTAGTTTGGAGAAGAAATGTCCCTGGAGCAGACAATAGCTGTTCCTTTCCTCCTGTCACACTTGATAGTAACCAGACTAAACAGCACTGAAATGGTTTGGGCTAGGTTGTTTTGCTATCATAATCTTTTGCATAACCTTTGAGACGGACCAAAGCAGATCTGTGTGTGGCCAAGTGACTACCCTCCCTCTAAACTTGGAAGAATGTATGCCAGGTATGGCGGTGCACTCCTGTAATCTCGGCACTCAGGCTGAGGCAGGAGGATTGCTACAAGTTCAGGGCCAGCCTAGGCTACATAGTTAGTTGAAGGCCAGCCTAAACTATATAGTGGGACCTTGTTTTAGGAGAAAAAAACAAAAACAAAAACTTGGAAGGATGTATTATACTCCTTGCGCAAATAATATGCATTGAGTTTAGAAAGGGTGTGTATTTACCGTGAGAAGAGCTGTGGCTTATTTGTTAGTAGTGGTATTTGGGGGAAACAGATTTTGTTTTTTAAAATAACTTCATTGGTTTTGGTTTTGGTTTTTTTTGGCAGTGCTGGCAATTGGACTCAGCGTCTTGTATGTGTTAAGTACTCAACCACTGAGCTATGTCCTTTTTAAGATTTATTTTGAGATGATCTCAGTAATTGCTCTTACTGACCTTGAACTTTCAATTCTCCTGTCTCAGCCTCCTGAGTAGCTGGGATTATATGTATGCACCACCATCCAAAGTTTCTTGAGGGATTTATTGCACATGGGCTGTGTGTGCTTGGGTGTTGTGAAAGCCTGTCATGTAGAAAGTTGCTTTGGCTGGCATACTGGACAGGCTTACTGTATGGTATTGTGTCTTAAGCACTGAGTAAGAAAGTGACTGGAGAGGAGCAGCCAACTCATGCTTTCCCTTCCCCCTGCCTCTTACAATTCAGCAGACTTTCTACATGCTCACTGCAGAGCGGGCAGCTCTTCACAAGCATAGCAATTTGTTGGCAATTTGTTGGCTTTCTATTGAAAGTATGTTAATTTTAATCTAGGCCAGCTACTATTCTGGCTTCTTTTCCTGCCCTTCTCAGCCCAGTCTCCAAGATCAGCTTTATGAGCCTACCTGAGAGCTACTTGGCCCCTGTGTAGGAGTGCATGGCCTTCCGAGGGCAGTGTGTGTGTGTGTGTGTGTGTGTGTGGGTGTGGGTGTGGGTGTGGTGCTATGTGGGCCCCGAGGTGCACAGGCTGGTGCAGGTGGGGACTTCTCACAGGCCATGTGAGAAGGCTTGCCCTACTGGATCTGTAGAGTAGCCTTAATCTTGACCTCCAGGGTGGGTGATGATAACCCATGATTTTTACATATTCTGCTTTCCTTCTTAAACACATTTAAGGCTAGTTGTTTCAAAGTGATTAACATAGTATATCTTTACTTTTTGCAATTTTCATCTCCCACTTGCATCCCATTCTGCAGAGATGACATTGGGATCCTTCTAGGAGTACTGTAAAGGTCAGTAATAAACTATGCCAGTGACTGATAGTCCTGCTAATCTGTTTTGTTCCAGCTGTGTAATAGAGATTGATATGGCTATGCAGGGCCCAGTCCCTTTCAGGACCTTCCAGGGGAAAACATAATCCGGTACTTTTCCAGCTTCCATTGCTGCCTGCATGCAGTTCTTGGCTCTTGGGTGTCTCTCCTCATCTCTAAAACCAGCTACACAGTATCTCTCTGCCTCTTTTTATAAACTCAAGACTTTTGCACTGAGCTCTCCAGCTCCATCTGGTTTTTAAAATTTTTGAGACAGGATCTTGCTGATTTGCCCAGCCTAGGCTCAAACTTGTGATCCTCCTGCCTTAGCTTCTTGGAATGCTGGGATTATAGGCATGTGCCACCACATTGTTCCTGTGTTTTTAAAATTTTAAGAAAATTGCAGCATTCCAGTTTAAACTCAGTTAAGACTTTCCCCCACCACCCAAAACACAGTCAGAAGATAATGTATTAAGTTAGGAAATTAAGAACTAGATCCAAGGGTCAGTGAGCTATCAGGACACCACTGTCCCTGGTTCTTGGTCCTCCTTGCTTCTACTAGGCCAACATTTGGGCTTTTCCCTCCCACCATTCCAATACATCTCACTTGAACCCTGAGGATTTCTGTAGTTCACAAGGAGGGGTCACAAATCCAACCTGGCTGGGAGATGGGATCCCTTTACTCCAAAACACAATGGGTTCCCCATAGGAAAGTCACGTTGTCAGAAAGGGGATTGGGCACTGGCTAGACATACCCTGGACAGATAAAACCAGCTCTCATGATTCCACGGGTGCTTTTTCACAATTGCATTCATACTATTTATATTCTTTTCTCTTTTTCACTTCACAATATGTATTGGATATCCTTGCATGCCCTCATAGTTAATTCTGTGGGTTCTTTTCCATAACTGACCGGAACCTGCCATAGTTTGACTTTGGTTGACCGTGCCTCCTGAGAGTTCATGTGCTGGGCGCTTGGTCCCAAGTGTGGCAGTATTGAGATTGTGGAACCTTTAGAATGTGAGGTCTACTGAGAAGTCATAGGTCATTGGGTTAATAGTCTCAGGAGCAATTAAGGTAGTTCTTATAGATGCCTTGAGTCAGTTCTTTTGAAAGTGTGTGATAAAAGAAGTTTGGAGCCAGGAAACACAATGCATGCTTGTAGTCCCAGCTGCTTGGAAGGTTGAAGCAGGAAAATTATAAGTTCAATGCCACCCTAGGAAATTTAGCAAGAAAGACCCTGTCTCAGAAAATAAAAAGGGCTGGGGATGTAGTTTAGTAGTAGAGTTCTTGCATAGCATGTGTGAACTGCTGGGTTCCGTCACCAGTACACTCTAAAGCTCAGCAGTCTGGCTGAGTAGTCTTCCTTCCATATGTGCTGCCACCACTGTGATGCCAACCACCAGAAATCTCCTGAGCCAAACGAATGTTGGCCATGCCCTGAACTTCCAGAACTGTAGCTGAATAGCTCTCTTCTTCATAAAGTCACCCAATCTCAAGACATTTCACTGTAGTAACAGAAAATGAATTAATAGAGAGCCCTTTGATCAGAGCTGGCAGTAGTTCTTTGGGAGATGGAGGTGTAGCATTAACTGATCTTCAGAGGGTGGAGCTGATTAAAGTATTTTAAATTATTTTAAATATTTAAAAAATATTTTAAATTTTAAGATATGTAAAATATTTCCACAAATAAAAATAGCTGCATAAGAAAAAATATCCACCGTCAATCATTGATTTTTTTTTTTTAAATCTATAAAAAGTGTTTTAGCTGATCAAAACATTGGGGCAGTCACATAAGAGGAAGGTATGATATTTGACTTCTAAGTACCCTTGGTGATTTCGTTCTTCCTTGTCACAGTATGCACGTGTTGATGGTATAGCATTACTTTATTTTCATGTGATAAATGTGGGAAATGTGGGAGAGAATCAAGGTTTGAAAAAGAGGTATACTCTCCCATTAAGGGTTTTTAAAAATCACAACAGCTAAAAAGAGCCTATTTTTGTTTTGCGGCAACAGCTTAAAAAGCAGAGGATACTAGGGCATAACCTGGTCTTGGCGTGAACTTCAGTCTGTTTCCGAGACACTGAATTCAGTTTCTGCTATTAGAACACCTCTCTGTTGAGTCTGGGGAGTAACTGTAGAAGAGAGAGGGAGGAATAGTGTGCATTTGCCCAGAAAGAAGATGGAAATGCTAAATGCGCTGACAGGACACCCTGGGGTGCCAGTTCCTGCAGCCTCTGTCTTGCTCACAACACATTGTCAGTCTCCAAACTGTACTTCACTTTCAGTAAAGCTTTTTATGTTTTACTCAAAAATCTAAATTAGACTTCAGCTTCCGTATTTCGCTATCTTCTCGTTCATCTTCTGAAATGACACTGAGAAGTGCATACGGCAGTGATCTAGCTGTGTAGTGGTTCTTCTTAAAGATATAGAAGTGAATAAGATACTGTATATCCCTGTTTTTGGAGAGGAACCTGTTTATTCATAGGAGAGCCAAAGTAAATTAGTAATACATTTTGAAAAATACATGAAAAACAATTCAAGCTTAGTTCTTTTGAGGGGATGAGAAAAAAGGAATAGAAAACAGGTAAGTTCAAGGTTATTTTAACTGAGGCCATACTGTTAATATCACTTGTGAGATTCTCCAGTCACATTTTAAACATACTGATCCTGTCTTCTTTTTCCAGGAAAGACTGTGAAGCAACTTAAAGGATAAAATGAAGAAAGATAAACTTGACCCCAGAAAGTAAGGAAGCCAAGGGTAGAGTCAGAGCTCAAACTCTACCATCAGGCCTGTCCATAGTAATTAATTTACGAGGCAATATATTGTCACTCAGCTTAGTAGTCAGTGTAGAGGGAATCTATTCACCCATTCAACAGATCTTTTAGTGAGCATGTACTATATACCACACACAAATTAAAAGTTTAGTATGTGACAACTTTATGGTATCTGTAAAAGAACACCAGAAATAGTTACCCAGGGAGCTCATCTGGAGAAGTTTCTGTTGTGGAATTTTAGAAAAGAGATATTTGGGCAGGTGCAAGTCAGTACAGGACATAGAAGTACATGCTGTTCTGTTAATGTCCCTTGTGTTAGGGAGGTGTTAGGATACTGAAGCATGGTTCATTGAAGAGGAATGTGTGAGGATGCTGATTACCTGGCTCCCTCCACAAGTAAAACCTAGAGTCTAGAGGAGGCCACAGGTGGTTGTGCACAATTCCTTGCTTGCCTAAGAAGCCAGGTGGCAATTCGAATAAAGCGTGTTGAGTCTTACCTACAGTACCTTCTAGTTATTAATGCAACCTTTCTGGTGTTGAGCGGTCCCCTCCCATGGCTCTCTTAGAGTGCGTGTATGAAATCAGTTTGAGAGTGGATTGAAAAGGGTAGGACTGCTTTCCCTTGTGATTTGGGCATCATTGTCACCACTGCTGGCAACAGCAGCAAAAACAGAAGTCACGGATAGCACTTCACTGTCTGAATTAGTGATTTTTCTAATTGCTTTAACAATCATGTTACATATGTAACAATTGTATGTTAACACTCAGTGAATTGACAATACAATAAAAAAAAACTGAAAAATTACCACAGTGATGTCTCAGTGTAAATGATTGCCATGACCATTTTTATTTTAATATTTGATAAATGCCTCCCCAGTCCATAGTACTCTGCAAGGAAGCTTTGGAGTGCTGTAGCCATTGATCTTCTAAACATATTGTTGTGGTGGTTGCATTGGAATGGGACCCTTTAACTGGAAGGGTCTCAGTTACTCAGTGAGACACTTTTTGCTCTGTGGATCTTCAGAAGTATAAACAAGGCTCTGTTTTCAAGGTTCAGAGAGATATCTGAGAAGCCAATGCATTGAAGAACTCCCTGACTTCTATAGTTCATTTTATTCCAAAACTGTCACTTCCCATGGAATTACTTTTGGTGATTCACATTGCGGTATCTAATTATGGATCTTAAAAGCACAGAGCAGAGAAATAGAAAGCTAAACACTCTGAAATTTTGAGGGACAGTGGTTTTTTCAACCTACTGATTACTCCATGCTTTAAGTAGGGCCTGGAATGCTAATTGTTCATAGTTTTCACCATAATGTCATTAAAGTTACTGTGGCTTCAAAAAAAAGTGTGGTGTTCCACATTCACATGTGCTTAATAATTTTCCACCTAGTAAAAGGAGATCATAATGTCAGCCCTGTCCAGGTAACCTAGAATTCTTGTCCTATAAATTGAAGCGTTTATTGCTGTCCCTAAGGAAGCAAGGGAGGGGCCAGCAGGTCACTTTCTACTGACAGAACCTTCGAGTGTGGGGAGATTGCTCTAGGGAGCTCTGCAGAGTGCCCTTGTCCATGTTGAGAGAGCATAGAAATCCTGGGAAGCAGCTGGGTACGCTGAGGAGGTTGCACACAACTCAAGTACTTCCAGAGTCACCCATGAGATAGTCTCTTAAGGAGAGCCATCTTTTATTTCTGTATCCATTACATGGTAACTTTGGTTTGCTTAAAGCTACTTTGTTAAGCCATGAATCTTGATTTTGAGCATGTTATATTTTAAAGAGCAGAGACTGGTTTCTATTCTGTTTTTTGATGGGTTTATTTGTAAGAATATTTAGGTAGGTCAGGAAGAGAGAACACAGTCTCAGTTGCTGCATGGGATGTGAGGATGATCTGGCTGTGACATCTGTCATATCATTGATCGCCAGGGCTGATCCGGGTGATGTGGCTGGCTAGGCGGGTGTCCCTTTCTTCCCTCCACACTTCATCTCAGTTAATGGGGATGACCCCTGGAGGACAGTTCCTCCTTTGAGGGTGTATGAGTAGCTGTGCTCCCCTGCTTAGAACCTCCAAACAGGCTCTCAGCTACTGCACAATCAGACCTCATGGGGATCTGGAATAACATCAAGATATCACAGAAGTTCAGTTTTGATTGTTTTTGTTCACCATTTCAGCCTCACGCCTGTGTTTATCACCGTATTTTTTTTTTTTTTTTTTTTTTTTTGGATACCGGGCATTGAACTCATGACTTCACATTTGCCAAGCAGGCACTTAAGCTGCTGAGCTAAATCCCCGGCCCTATCGCTGTATTCTTAACCATTAGTTGAATATATGAGTTCCCAGTATGCTCTACTGATAGGCTTATTATGCTATGTTTCCAGCCATCGTCTCTCCACAGTACAACTTCTGTTTGCTTCGAGCCTTTGCTGCTCTGTAGCTTCTGCTTATTTACTCTGCTCTGTACAGTTTCCCTTTCTCTTGCCATGACCTCATGTATAGATTGTGTTTATCATTCAGATAGAGAGGTTCTGCTTCGATGGGTCCAGTGGGTACTATTATACCACAGTATAATAATCAGATGTGTTTGGTGGCCTTTGGGTCAGGGACCTGTCCTGGTCCACCTACCTATCTGTGGTCAACTCTCACGGTCACTTGTTCATAAGGGGAATGTGGTTATGGCAGATGCTTAGAATGTTATTCGTGTAATAATAACTCAGAATTGATTGGTACTCACTTATGTTCTAAACTAGATTCTAAGACATGGGAGAACACCCTATATGGAAAAACACTGGCTGAGTCAAGCCTGATGGAGGAGAAAATTCTATGATCTTAGCTAGGCACAATGGGAAAGGTTAAAGAGTAAGCCAAAGACAGGTGTGGGGGTTTGCCTGTAATTCTAGCAGTTTGGGAGGCTGAGGCAGGAGGATTCAAGTTTGAGCCCAGTTAAGGCAGTTTTGCAACTTAGTGAGCTGAGATCTTGCTGTATTGCTCAGACTAGTTCCAGAATTTGTGAGTGCAGGTGATCCTGCCCCTTCAGTCTTCCATCTTTTCTCAGAGATTTCAGGTGTGTCACCACACTCAGTTTGCACAACTTTATGGAATATAAGTGGCTGGTCACGTAAGTTTTTTAATCAGAGAAAGCTCAAATCTAGAAAGACTCCATCCTACTTTACTTTTGCATCATATTGGAAAAGTACCATAAATAAAGAGCTTCTAATTAATGGGTTTTGTCCCTATAGTGAGAGTGTTGCTCTAACACTAAATTCTAGAGTTTTGCTTTTCTTCCATGGAATGTCATCATCCTTAATGCCATTGTAGCAATTCTTCAGAAGAGGAAATGTTCCCAGGGACATTATGAGATTTAGGATTTATTGAAAAGGTTACTATATATACTGGGATGTTTAAACCCAGCTGGAAATCTGAGAATATTTAAAAGATATCTTTAGAGCTAATATTTCTTGATTTCTACCTTCCTCTTGCCACAATCATATATTCTTAGCTACCACTGTCATCAGCAAGGCTGAGTTCTCTAATTGCCAACTTTCTTTGACTCAAAAGAATTAAAATCACGGGAAACTTCTGCTTGGTGCTTTGTTGTTGGTTTGTTTCCTGTGGTGCTGGGGATGGAACATAGGGTCTTGCACATTCCATGGGCAGACACCACTACTGAACTACACCCTCGTTATTGCTTGGGTCCTGTTTTGAAGGTTGATCTAACATTCATCGTGGTTGCACATTTGAATCTTGCCATATATTTGATATTCCAGGTACCTGATACTCTACTTTACACACAGAAGAGACTCAATGAAGAACTCACTGATGTTACTTACCATTGTAAATTAACAGGGTCATTGTTTCAGGCCATTTAACCTCATGTAGTTTCTTTGTCATAAATGTCACCACCCACCTAAATGTCACCTAATGTTTGCCAACTTGAATTCAACTGAGTGGGGGGAAGACTCAGTGAAGAAGGATTAACATAGACTTATGTTCATAACTGGAAAATACCAGGTGGTCAGTTTTTCTGTAGTAGTAAAGCCAGGATGCTGGGTCGATTAAATGTAGCTGTTAAAGCACTACAGATATTTGGTAGAACCTAGCTTGGCTACTTTGTAGTATGATTTTAGACAAAATACTTAGAAACTTTACCTAAGCCCAAGTGCTTCATCCTCCAAATGCAAGAAAACCTAGGATCTATTTGATGGGGTTAGTAGCAATGTTTAAATGAAAGAAGGAATTGGAAGTTCTTGGTACAGTGCCTGACACAAAGTAAGCCCTCAGTAATATTAGTAAATATTGTCAAGAGAGTTGTTTTGAAATGTATAGCTCATTTTCAGTAGCATGGAATGAAGTGTGTGTGTGTGTGTGTTTTTAAGGTTAACAGTAATTCAGTGATAGTTTTTTCCCCTTAAGTACTATAGTATTGTATACATACATTTGGGAGAGGAAGAAAGATAGTTTATATCTTGTAATATGAAGGTTGGCTATAGGCAAACTCACTGGTACTGTTTTTCTATCCAGAGGTAAAGAATATCTTGCTCTATAAATTCAGGCTTTTTCATGCTAATAGTTTCCAACATTCAATGAGGCATTTCTAGGGAGGCTTTTTTTGTTAATTATAATAGAAATAGAGTTCTCCACAGTGGAATTTCTTTCTTTTTTTGAAATGTTACAAACGTGATTGATTTTTAAAACTACTGATGAATTGAACTGTTGTCTGAAATACACATTCTCAGATTTTTCCCTTTGTGTTTATGTAGGTGAGACGGGAATTGGCAAATCCACATTAATGGACACTTTATTCAACACCAAATTCGAAAGTGACCCAGCTACTCACAATGAACCAGGTGTCCGGTTAAAAGCCAGAAGTTACGAGCTTCAGGAAAGCAATGTTCGGCTGAAGCTAACCATTGTCGATACTGTAGGATTTGGAGACCAGATAAATAAAGATGACAGGTACGTCTTAGAATGCTGTGGCGATATAAATGGGTGAAGAGGTAGTAGGCTCTAGCCTGGGTGTATTCAGATGCTAACAGTTTCTGGTGTTTTTTTAGTTGCGGGGCTTGGTCCTCTTATCACCTGAAAGATAAGATATTTTTGTTTTCAGAGAAATTTTCTGAGCATATTCTTTTTAGAGATCAGAATTACAACACAATCAGTTCTAGCTGGGATAAGCAGAAAAAGGAATTTGTTGGGAGGAATAAGATTGTCTATGCTATTTTTCTAGGAACATCTGAGAGCCAGGTTTGGGGATTTTTCTACTAGGAAAGTGAGAAATAACTAATCCTGCAGAATAGTATTAATAGAAAAGCCTGATGTCAGGTGCTATTCGCTGCATGGAACCTGTGCCTCAAGAGGAGGGCACGAGACCCTCCACATCTGTCCCAGTCACCAGGTGTCCTCACATTGTGTCTACTTCTGTGTGGCTCGGCCTGTTTTGCTGTCTCCGTGCTTCCAGGCCTTGCGCAGCTGCATCTGCTGGCAGAAGTTGAGTCACATCCAGAGTATTAGGAGGAAGAGATCCTGTAAGATATAGCTTTTGGTTTCGGTTTGTTTCGGTTTCCATTTTGGTTTCTTTTTCTCTCTGTAGAGTAAGAAGGCATTAAAAAGTAAAAGGAATTTGGATGAGCATCTGCCATGCTGTCTTAGTCTCTGAAGCAGAGTGGGATATTTGACTTGATACCCAAACACAAGTTGGATGAAAACAGTCATTGTGATTTTGCCTAGAAAGCCATAGCACAGGACTGGGAGACCACACTGTGGTTGGGCTTTGCCAGTAAGAAACTGTGGACCTTGGAAATGTACCTGACTTTTCAGAGGAGTATGCTGTGTGTTCTCTCAGGTGTTTTCCAGTGCTAGTGTATGTGAAAAGTTGGGCCCTGAAGAGGGGTGTGGTGAATATGAGGAGTTAGCCTGTGTTTTGGTATCTTTTGCCAAAAGTGATATTAAAGTTCCACACTGAAGAAAAAATTTTGATTGATATGCTAGAAAAATGCTAAAAGAGCTTCCAGCTGGTGTAGGATCCTGACTCTGATGGTCATGGTGTAGCTGAGGCCCTTGTGCAGTGTCTGGGTCTTCTCTTGGGCTGCTCAAAGGTGAACAGCACTTCGGATACAGAATTTGCCAAATTGAGTGAGTAGTGATTAGAGTCTCAGTCAAGCCTAGTGAAGAAATCAAATAATTGGATAAAGTTTCTAAGCAGATTTCTTAAGCTAGGTAATTTATGCTACAAAATTCTGTGAAAAATGGTCATGTGTCACCTAGTTAAGAAATAGAATATTTTTTAAGCATTTCAGTCCAATAGTTTTGTGAATAAGGTTCCTAGCCACCAGTCCGTGTTGCATATTCATTTGTTAAGACTGGCTATCATTCTTTCTATAAACTTGAAGATGTAATTATAAAATAATATAGTGAGCTTTTATTTTGTAAAATACATTGACCCCATTTGTAAGCCACCTAAGTTTGGGTCTACTGTATGGACTGCTGTTAGCCCTGTTTTGATGGGTGCTGTTAATCTTTGAGACCTCCCATGCAAATCCACATGTGAATCCTGCTCTCAAGATCGTGCTCCTCTTCCTTCTTAAGAGCACCAATCCTATTCAATCTTGAGTTTAAATGTCATGATTATTTTAAAATATTGCACTCATTCTCAAAAGAAGTTTGGGAAAGTTAAAAGTTCCTAAAAATGGTTCTAGACTGAGACTTCCATATACATGGTTGAGCACTGACACCCTTACAGGAATGTCCCATACAGTGACCAGTGTATAGAAGTGTGTCATAGTGTGTTTCTTGGAGGCTCAGAAATTTCATTAGTGCCAAGATTTTGGTTTTTAAACAAATTACCCTGAAGCCAGACATGGTGGCGGTTCTAGCACTCAGGAGGCTGAGGCAAGAGGATGATTGCAAGTTCAAAGCCAGTGTGGGCTGCCTCGTGATTTCAAGACCAACCTGAACTGCATTAACAAGACCCTGTCTCAAAAAAATATATATATGTGTGTGTGTGTGTGTGTGTGTGTGTGTGTGTATCCTGAAAACTGGACATGTTATGCACAAGTATTTTTTTATGTAGAAGTGTGCTTTGTCTAGATATATTTTAATAATCTCCAACAGGAATATGAACACAACAGTACTGACAGAAATATTTAATCCATTCTTTCAGCTCTGAACTCTTCATTGTGTCTCTGGAGCTTTTTGAAAGCCCCTCAGATGTTGCCCTGTGGCAGCAGGCATAGTTGTTAGTTGTGATGAGAAAGACTGGTTAGAGAGGACACTGTGTGTGGTTCTGGAGCCAGGACAGCGGAGCTCTGACACTGCAGCTGAGCAGGGACTCTTAACTTCCAACCTTGGTGTCAAGTAATGACAGGTTACTGACTGAAGATTGCCTGTAATACCAAGTAAAATAAATGAGGAACAAGTGCTGGAGACAAGAAAAAGGACACAGGAGCACTGTGGGAGGGACTGAGCAGGGTGTCTGAGCATGGCACACTTATACAACACATGGGGCAAGGCCTCATTTACAGTTCTCAGCCCAGACGATTCTTCCTGGGGTTAGAGAATCTCATGTTCATGCATCCATTGACTGAGCCTTGTCTTAGTTACTTTTCTTGTTGCTGAGACAGAATACCTGACACCCAAAATAAAAGGAGGAAATTCACAGTTTGTAGAGGTTTCTGAGCATATAATTGGCTGGCTCCAAGGCAGAGTGGCATGGTAGAGGGCTGTGACAGGGAAGAAATAGTTAATGCCAGGCGGAAGGCTACAAGTGACAAGCAGCAACCCTCTTTTTGTCCCTTGTGTCTTAGTCAGCCAACACACCTTCATGGAAGGTAGCCCTCACACCCAGGATGAAGCAGCCTTAATCCTACCCAGAACTGTGCCAAACCACTCATTGGGCCAGTTTACATACCCTTGGTGCCAGCATCATGTACTCCAGAACCAGACATCTCCAAAAAGCCCCACCTATGACTCCATGAGATTTTGGAGGGACTCAGAACAGCCCTTTTTAGGATTCCTACAGGAATAAGTATGTCTTCTATCTAGTATCTTACTGCTGAGATGACATATACCCAGCTGGGCATGGTGTCACATGCCTGTAACTACTTGGGAGGCTGATGCAGGAGGATTATGATTTCAAGATCAGCCCAGGCAATTTTGTAAGACTGCTTCAAAATAAAAAGGTGTGGGATGTACTTCAGAGCACATGCCTAGGATGCACTAGGCCCTGAGTTCAAACTTTAGCTACTCCCCATCCCAGAAAAAAAAAAAAAAAGGAACGAAAGAAAGAAAAGAGATGATTTCCCCTGTGCTCGTCCAGCTCAGTCATTGCCTTAGCACTGCCACTAAAATTGTGTATTTTGCCTTTCCTTCAAAAGAGGACTTTCCTCAGGCCAGAGGGTCTCACTGAGTGACAAATCACTAAGCCAGTACAATGCAGATTCTTGTATTTGCAGCTGGAGTCTTCTTTAAGAAATTATCTGACTCATTTGGGTCAAATAATAGTTTCCAAGGAGATCTAGAAGAGAGGAAGTGTAATGTTAACCTAACCTAGATACCAAATATTTTTTCTTCTGAAATTTCTTGACAGCTGTTGTGTAATCTCTGTGAGTGGCATTTGAAATACTTAAATACCGTATGCCTCAGAAGGCATTGTTGACACTGTTGACTTCAAACTCAAATGACTTGTTTAAAGTAGTTATTTGGATAGGCCTTGCTTCCATTAAGAAATTAGAAGTGAAATGTACATTTTGCAGCAGCATGTGACCATGTGGGAATGATGTGCTCTTCTCTAACCCGTGATAATTTTTACTCTCCTGTGAATTAGGCAGGCTTTTCTACCATACATGTAAGACTTTAAGAATGTCTTAGTTTGTTTATGTAGGCTTTGGACATGTTAGCATTCCCACATCATTATCTGCCTCTGGCCAGGCTAGCTAGAAGGAGGCAGGAAGACAGATCTGGTAAGGTTTCCTGTCCTGTTCTTTTTTCTTGCCCAAGGGCTTCCTTGCTTTGGCAGTCTGTATTCCTTGAAGGAAGTCTCTAGAGAGGAAGGGAAACCAAGTTTTGCTCTCCAGCTCCAATAGAACTGTTTGCTACTCCCCTCATCTGACTTGGGGAGTGGGAGGTGGGCTGTCTGTGGCATATCATGAATTATAAGGATAACTCTAAAAACCATGGGTGATCGGAATCCACTGAGAGAGAAAATCTTTAAGCTCATCCAATCTTTGAGAGTCATACAATAGTAGTGAAGCAGACTGTTTGCCCTTGAAAGTTTTTTATTACACTTCTGGGCAGTGGTAGTCCAGGGTTAAGGGAAATTGTCTTGACTAAGAGATAGCCTGAGGAAAACATAGTAATGGTGTGATCATATGTAAAATGAAGATTCAGACCCTGAATGGTGACATAGGCCATTTTGCAAGAATGATCAGTTGGTAGGATTGATGGACAGAAAATATTGTTGTCTAAGAAGACTTTTCTAGCATTTTTAGGAGGAATTTTTGTGGTTCTTATTATATTTTTATGGGTGAAATTTTTAATGAGCCTATAACAAGACTGCCTCCATGTGTTAAGAGGGAATTACACAAAAATGTAAAGACTTGTTTGGATCCCCCCCAATATACACACTTGGTATGGCTATAATCCCAAGAAATTTGATTTGCTACACAGAATATAAATAGGAATCCTTTTTTTTTTTTTTTTTAAAGTCTCTGCAGCCATGTAGTTCAGGCTGTCCTTAAACTCACTATGTAGCCCAGCTGGCTTCAAACTTAAGGTAGTCCTCCTGCCTCAGCCTCCCTAGTTCTGGAATTACAGGTATGTGCCACCATGCTAGACTGAGTATCGTTTTTTACAAGTAGAAACTAGCAAAAGGCAAAATTGGAGTTAAGGCTTTTCTTTCTTCTGACTGTGAATACAGTTAGTAAGTAGAAAGGATAGCATTAAAGGGAAGGGCAGAAGATTTGTTTCTGGAATTTTGAGTTGGAGTATAAACCATATAGCTGGTATGTTTCTCATTAAGAGGAAGCTGTTTTATTTGCATAATTAAATGTTTGATTCAGGAAGTAGTGGTTTCTGTAACTAGATCTCCAAAAGAACATTGCTTCCACTGTTTATAGTGCCACAGAAGGTAAGGTAAGAAGGGGTTTCACGTGTGACTGAGAGAGAGGAGATCTCTAGGATCACCTGGGTTCCCAACTCAGATAGGGTTGTGTGTTGTGGCACCCTCACTGTGCTGGGCATATAGGGACCTGTGAGTGTTGACAGGGTAGAGTTTGGTTTTGGATAAATTTAGTTAGAAGAACACTTGGAAATATCTGAAAGCAGTTCAGTAGATGAGGCTCTGAAGCTCAAGAGAAAGATCTGGGCAGAGGTAGAAATGTGTACCATGCCATAAATTAGATGGTCAGTGAAACATGGCATTAAAAATGATTTTGTGGGGACTGGAGATTTAGCTCAGCAGCATAAGCGCCTGCCTTGCAAGCAGGCAGTCATGAGTTCAATCCCCCGTACCGATAAAAAGGAAAAAGACAAAAAAAAAAAAAAATTTTGCAGAGAGACCACAGCATGTGAGGAGGAGGAGGAATGAGAGACTGGCCAGGAGTGTCTACCAGGCAGGCAAGGGAGGCCTAAGATGAGAGAAGAAAACAAAAGATTTGTGCAGCCAGCTGAGAAAGCTTGTTACCTGCAAAGGGGATATGCTGTGCTTCCCGTGGAATCAGAATGAAAAGCAGAGACAAGAAGGAAAGTTGACAGAAAGCAGACATGTCCTTAGAGTACTGCCGAGCGGAGACAGAGAGCTCAAATTCAGAGCTCTCTGAATTTGGGGAGCCGTTAAAGACAAATGCTATGAACTGAGCGGAGAGGGCCCCAGGAATGACCCCTGGTGCCAGGACACTGTCTCTGTGTCAGCTCAGGCATGGTGAGCCCTCTGGGAATGGGCCGTCCATTCTGCCACACAGGGCAGGTACTCTGGACAAAACCCTCACCAGGGAATCCAGAAGGCACTGAGTTCCTGTGGGTTTGGGTTTTTTTCCTGATTGTGTATGTGTCTGTTCAATCTTTTTAAACCTCAAGCTTTTATCTGTTTTTGCATATATTATTTTTATGAAGTAGATGTGTTACTTTCACATGCTAGTCCTTTCTGATAGAAGTACTGTTTCTGTCTTTCATTTCCCTGTGAGGAAAGTGGGACACAGAGAGGTTTATGACTTGTCCACGGCCATTCAGCCAGTGACTGAAGCTAGATTGTGATCTGAGGCATCTGGCTTGAATCCAGGTGTCTAACCACCATCCCAGGTAACTACCCCATAGTAATTAGGATTATTGTGGTGTAATTTTAAAATTGGAAAATAAAGAAGACTCTTATTACTCATGTACCATCTTTTGCGATTTGCTAGTTATGATTCAGAGGCATATTGTACTATTTTTAAAGCCTCAAGAGATTTTGCATGCTTAAATTGAGTCAATGAATTATGAACAAATCATCAGAGAAAATGCCATCAAATATTTTTATTGACTATTTTCAGTTTGGGCCATATATTTATTACTGTAGTTTATTTGGGGGCTATTTTGGAGTGTCTACTGACATTCTTATAAAAGATTTGTAGTGCCCTTTCAAGGCTCTTAATTTATGAGTTAGAGATTTGGGCGTCAAATGATTTTTACTTTTCTTACAGTTTAAATTACTCCTCAGAAAGGCAATATGGTTGTGGAGAACTAATCATTTAGACTACTAATAGGTCCTTGCTGCTAAATTGAGTTTCTCCTGAGCAGTTGCCCCTTTGGGAGTCTGGAAAGATTAGTGGGTTTCCCATAGTGACCTAACCTACTGCTTCTCCTTGGGGAACTTGCAGTTATTGAATATGTGTTCCCAATATGCTGTTAATGGTTGTGTTTCTGGTCAGCTAATCATATGTAACTGTCCAAACTATGACTGAATTAGGAAACAAAGATTGTCTTTAATTATCCAGCTTTCAAGTTGGAAAGAGTTTCGAAGATTGTAGTAATGCAGGCTGCTCCATTTTGAGAAGTCTAGAATGTGCACTGGCCCTTGGAGCCCAGAGTCCCTGGTTACTGGAGGAGCCAGGAAGAGGATTGGGAGCAGCCTGAGATTACAAGCCAGTTTCATTTCCTGGGTCTTCACTTGGTTGAGGGTTTCAGAGTCAGTGTATTGAGATGGACTTAAAGGCATAGTTTTGGCCCAGCAGGAAGGAATGACACTCTCTCTTAACAGTATTTCTCATGGGTGCCCTGGCAGAGGAGGCAGTATGCTCCACGTATTTATAGTCTGCGTTTTTGTTTTCATTTTATTCACTGATTCATTCATTCATTCATTTGCAGTATTGGGGATTGAACCCATGACCTTCACACTGAGTTACATTTCCAATCCTTTTTTGTCTTTTATTTTGAGACAGGATCTTGCTAAGTTGCTGAGGGATCTTCCTGCCTCAGTCTCCCGAGTAGCTGGGTTAATAGCCATGTGTTGCCATTCCCAGTGTAGTGTCTGTCAAAGGATGAGTTGTGCAAGAAGAGTGAGGAAGAAGACTCTTCCACTAAAGGGGTCAGCCGAGCAGGGGCAGAGGGACATGAGGGCTGAAGTGTGGGACGGGTACACATGATTGTGTGTGTTGCTAGGGCAGAAAACACAAGCCAGTGAGTGAGTAGGAGAGATGATGGGGAGGTGATGAAGAGTCAACTTGGAAGCCAAAGTTACAATCTGGGCTCTAGCTCTTGAAGAGGATGGAGCCACAGTGATGTTTCGCAGGGGATGGTCTTCACTGAACTACAAAAAGAGCTGACAACAGAAACACAGTGATTTGAAAATGTGTTTGCCAAATATTCTTCTGTATTCTAGCTATAAGCCGATAGTGGAATACATTGATGCCCAGTTTGAGGCCTACCTGCAAGAGGAATTGAAGATCAAACGGTCTCTCTTCAACTATCATGACACGAGGATTCATGCTTGCCTTTACTTCATCGCCCCTACTGGACATTCACTAAAGTCCCTCGACCTGGTCACCATGAAAAAGCTGGACAGTAAGGTATGGGTCCATTTCAACTTCTGTCCCCTCTCCCCTTAGGTCATCTCTTAAGGCCCCAGTTTATTCTCTTTCAGTGTAATTTGTTTTTTTCTGGATTATAAAACCATAGGGTTTGGTGGCGGAATGGAATGGCAAGGTATGGAAACCCTCACTCATCCCGCACTGTAGACCTTGGGAACTGGAACCTGGCCCTTGTCCTGTTGGTGTGGGATCTTGGGTAGGAGGGCTGCTTTCTGCACTGCCACATCCTCGGAAGCCCACATCCCCCTTTTCTTGGGAGAACCACAGATAGCCTGAAGGTAGTATAGCGAGGTGGGTTCTGACCTGAGGTCCAAGTATGTTGCTCAAGCCAGGATGACAAAATAACTATGTTTTGACTTAAAAAGGAAAAAAAAAAAAAAAAAAAAAAAAAAACAGGCAAGACAAACCAAAAACCCAGCCACAAAGCAGGTTAAACTTTTAATTAACGGAATTGTTCTAGAGATGGAGAATTAGGTAACATCTTAAAATGGTGCTTATCAGAGTCAGATTATACAAGTAAAGAGAAAAGATAAACAGATGTGGTCATTTCACAGAAGTTGATCACGCTTTTGCTAATGAGGGAAGACAGATCATAAAATTAAATTGCTTGGTGGCTGTATCAACTCTGATTAATTTGGCTAAGAAAATATGAATCTCTCCCCTTTTGTCCAAGTTGGTATTCACTGAATACTTGATGTGTGCACAGACTCCATAGGGGAATGCCTGTGCCTTGGGTCCTGACCCAAACCTGTCTCTGCTGTCACTGGGGTTTCCTTGTGTCCACAACCTGCTGGAGGAAGTCAAGGTTGGGTGGGGGCTCCAGAGTGTGCTGAACAAGAGCTTCTGGTCATCATGTCATCTCCTGGTGTCTCATCAGGGACTTCAGGTTTGGGCCTCATGATCCTAAGGAATTGCTAAAGAATGTGGACGGACCTCAGAACCCTTCCCAAAGGCTCCATGTTCTTGGACTAGGTGTTGAGCGTGATCTTAGCTCACAGATGTCAGGACATCTTGTTATCTACCAAGGAGAAAAAGAAAATAAATCCTAAAGCATAAATTTTTTAAAAATGGGAAAAGAATGTCCCAACATGGGGTTGGAGCCTTGCTGTGGAGTGGCCCTGGCTCTCACCCCAAGCTGTTTGCCATTCATGGCAGATTCCAGTTCGCTCTTGTTCTGGGTGACAGAGTTTTGGGAAGTAAGCCTTGGGTCTTATTCTGGCATGAAATAATTTGATAGAGCCTGTTTCCAAAGGAATTAGCTGATGTGTATTTGAGAAATTTAAAAGTAGGTGAAAATACCTTTGTTTTGGTTAATACTTAGATTCTCTTCTTCCAGCAATTTTCAGGGCATCAGAAGAAAGGACTTTACTCTGCACAGAGCTGCCACTACACTGCTCTGGCAAACAAGAACTTTGATAGTGCCCTGTTAGGGCCTGCAGTATGCAAGCACTCAAAGATGCTGGGAGGGCACTTTAGGAGGGCTTGGTTATTTAGAGGGTAGGCTCCTTTGTTACTGCTATTTGTCATAGAATAGTAATACTTCCTTTTATTCTGTAAAGTAGAGTGAGGTAGCACAGGAGAGGAAATTACAAGTATGCCTTCATTGTCAGACAGGAAGAAATCAGAGTGTGTAGAGAAAGAACTATCCCTGATTGTCTTAGTTTTGTGACTAGTAGAATATCTGATTTTCAGTATCTTCTGTATTTTTACAGTGAAGTTTTGAGTTTTTTATTCACGTGCTTGCTGTGTTTTATTTACTAATTTTTTATATGTTAGAATTGTAACAGTAGACATGTATTTTTTATAGGTGAACATCATTCCAATAATTGCAAAAGCAGACACAATTGCCAAGAATGAACTGCACAAATTCAAGAGTAAGATCATGAGTGAACTCGTCAGCAATGGGGTCCAAATATATCAGTTTCCTACAGATGAAGAAACAGTTGCGGAGATTAATGCGACAATGAGTGTGAGTCCTCAAGTATCATGGGGATACCTGGCTTTCCTGGGAGCTTGTTTTGGCAGCTGCGTTGCCTAGGGACCTGAGGTCTTCAGTTTGGGTTCAGCTCCATCACCCTTAAAGCCTGTGCTTCAGTTTCCCCAGCTGTCATGGGAGAGTTAAGACAGAATTTCCTTTAAATCTCTGGGAAGGAAATGCCAGTCTGGCTTATTCAGGAAAGAGATCTCTTCTTGTTTCTGGTGGTGTTGCCTCTGCTTTGCTTTGGTGGTTGGCTCCTGCCTACCCTTTCCCCTCCATACAATTTTGCTACATTTTCAAGTCATTAGGTAAATTGGCAGTTGCAGGTACAATGTCCACATCATGGAGAGAAACCATAAGGAGATAAGGAGATGTGGATCCCCATTGTTCAGTGTGTGCTTTGAGGGTAACCCTCACTGCTGAACCTGCATCCTGTCTGCTGCCACCGGGCCCTTCCCACTACCTCATGTGTCTCCTAGCTCTGCTGCATCTGTTCATTTCTTGTTTCATTTTGAGGATGCGTAATTTCTATAAACACATCATTCTTTGTGTGCCCAATAATGATTGTTGGAAGTTAGGATGTAATAGGACAGATGCCATAAAGATCACCAACCAGATTCCTTTAAAAGAGCTGAAACTGAGGAGAAAGAGCTGCAAAGGAATTGCTCTACTCTGAAGTGAATGTGTGACTGATGGAAGAAATGCCTTGTTAAGTACTAGTTCTCATGCCACGTGGTTGGTGGGCAACAGTTCTGTTTGAACCTATTTAGAAGTTCTGTAAAAGGTGGTTTTTACACAGGTTAAACTGAATAATATATAGAATCTCCTCTATCCCCCAATATTCTTTGCTATGAGTTTTGAGAATTTTACAGTCTTAGTGGCACCTGATACTTTTGATTTTATAGAGCACTTACTGTTTCCCAGAGACTAGCCAAGGCTTTATGCATAACCCTCAGAACAGCCTCATGGGTAGGGGGTAGCTGTTCCTACCTCAGGTGAAGAATGTGGACTGCATAGCCCTGGCAGTGGAGGAAGACTTGAACCCCGCCAGTGTGGCCCTTGAGCTGACACTCCCACTCTTGAGAATTGGCACCACGTACACAGAGCAGTATGCATGTCTCATGGTGTGTCTAGAGCTCCAGCCAAGGTGCCATGTGTATCCTGCTGTAGAACCAGACATCAAAATGAATTCCATCTGCTTTCTCATTTTATCCTTCTCCATCTTTCTAAATAATGTTTCATGGTCATGAAACTAAATTTGTGTTAAACTTCTTGGGAAGAAAATATCCATGAACTTTTGCTCTTTCTTGTTAACTTAATGGAACTGAGGATTGTTGATGTTTCAGACTAATCCTGCCCTTTATGAAGATGTCGTCTGCTAAGCCCTTTGTTGCAGACCGTTCTTCCCTGCTACGATGCCATCTGATGTGTGAAAGTGAAAGTTTCACTGAGGTTGCTTTTGTTATATAGACTACAGACATTTCCTTGGTCATTTATGCCAGAAAGTTGGCTGGAAAAGTCCTTTTGCTCTTCAACTTTAAAGAACATGTTTCAATTTTAGACTTGGAGTTAGGGAAAAATAACCCGCTTTTATTCCTACAGAGAGAGAGAGGAGCTAGGAAATTAACTACCTTGAGTAGTGCAGAAGGTACCAGTGGGCCAACGAGAGCCCAGGGAATTCTTGACTTGAAAAAGACTTGCTTCTCAGCTTACTGCAAGGGAGACATGGGACTAGGAAGGAGTCCTCGAGAACAGTTCTCGGAACAGCTATTCCAAATTCCCTTGTTCTTATAGAAAAACACACAACAAGTTTTCTCCTCTACCCCTAAATGTGGCCACAAGTACCCTATAAACCAGTGTTAAAGAATTGGTTGTCTTGGACATCATCTCTGCTTAAGATAAATGTAATCTTGGTATTAGGCTTGAGTCAATATCTTGGGCTAAAGTATGTTTCTGACTTGAAACTTTTATAGTGATCATGTGTGTAAAGCGGTTCCATTCATGAGAAATACAGTATGAGCTCTACAAGTGTAATTTAAGATTTTCCACTAACTGCATTTAAAAAACAATGAGAAACACAAATTTAATTTTAAAAACTTAATCTAATATATCCAAAATACTATTATTTCGGCATGTAACCAGTGTAAAATTGTTGATGAGATATTTTAAAACTAGGCTTTTGAAATCCAGGGTGTATTTTATTGATAGTATATCTCAATTCATGTTTCAAATTTTCATCAGAAATACTTGACATTATATTTTACAAAATTTACAGTTAAAAAGCAGATCCACATATTTATTTTATTCCTAATATACTTTAAGTATCCAAAATGTATTTTTCCTTTAAATTTGCATCTAAAGTGACACATCTGACCTTTTTGTTTGTTTCTGGATGATTGGAGTTTGAGGCCAAGTGAAATTTAGTCCTACCTAGCAGTAAAGTTATGTTGAATGGGAAAATATCTTATATGCTTCCATTGTAGAGACAAATTAGTTAAAAGTAAATTAAAAAGTGAGTTTCTTAGTCCCATGTCATCTTTCTTGGTACTTATAGGTAGAGCGACTGCTGTGGTGGATAGCATGTCATCACTAAAGCACTGTACAGTTGCCATAACCTAGCAGTTTCCTTTGGAATCTCCCTGATGGCAGATGTTCAGTATTTGATTGTAGGGGTGGGATATATGAAATGCATTAAGCAAGCTAGAGAGTCTTCTGACTGTTCTATGTGGCCCCTTGTGTAGACAGTGGCGACATCTGCAGAGGGGGAGAAAGAGGCTGGAGCAGAAGCAGCCTTTTATGCACTTTAGAAAATGACCAGTGTTGTCTTCTGTTGCAGGTTCATCTCCCATTTGCAGTGGTTGGAAGTACTGAAGAGGTGAAGATTGGCAACAAGATGGCAAAAGCCAGGCAGTACCCCTGGGGTGTGGTGCAAGGTATGTCCAGCATGGGAAAGGGACTCATAATGAGAGCCTGTGGTGACGGTGTCTCTGGGTACGCTTTCATCTGCTTTTCCAGCTAGGGTAAAAAAAGAAACAATAAGCAGATAGCAAGTAGTCAGTAGAGAGAAGTAACCACCACACTCTAGTGATGGTAAGCAGCTCCATAAGATATTGGGCTGTGTAAGGTAATTCAGTATCCATTTCTAGAGAGGGACAAAGAGCTCTCCCCTAGGAGTTTGAACTTGTGGTATCCACAAAATATCAGAAAGCTAAAAAAAGATTTCTTGTGAACAAGAGGGTGCATGTTTCTCCTTTATCTTTGGGAAAGTTGTCTTTCAAGTAAATGCTGTTTCAGTAAGTATCCAGGAATGGGGGATGCCTTTGGTATTTAATAGCTGCACTCACAGTTCCCAACAGTATGGCTTCAGAGCAAGTGACATGGAGTTTGTGCCTACACTCTGCTGCTTCTCTTTGGGATTCAGCTTGCTCACCAAAGCTGGGCTTTTGAACTGCAAAGCAAGAGTCACAGTGCCTGTTGAGTGTAATGATGATGAGAGTAGGGACGGGATTTATAAAGCTCCTGGCCCTGAACCTGCATGATGTAGGCAGTGAGCATTGTCATCAGCAGGGCACATGTCAGAGAACTCTTCTTAGGGCACAGTGCCAGGGAAGCCAGTGAAGCATCTTCAGATGGCCCTGAGACCTCAGGGATTTCATAGTGATATCAGTGACATCTTGAGAGCATCACTTCAGGACGTGTCACCCCCCCCCCCAATCTGTTGCAGTGGAGAATGAAAGCCACTGTGACTTTGTAAAGCTACGAGAGATGCTGATCCGTGTGAACATGGAGGACCTGCGGGAGCAGACACACGCCCGGCATTACGAATTGTACCGGCGCTGTAAGCTCGAGGAGATGGGGTTCAAAGACACTGACCCTGACAGCAAGCCCTTCAGGTATGAAGGCACCTTCAGGCAGGTGTCTCTCAGGCAGTGGCAGGGTGCCTGCTGCCTGAGGGAGGGGGTGAGTGGAGTGGCTGAGTAGGGGTAGGGTATTCATGGCACACACAGGATCACCAGGTATCGTGTTAACTGCTTGGTTTGTGTGATCTCAGCTAACTGATGGGGTGAAACTGCAATTGTAGGCAGCGCTTCCAAGTTCGTCCAGTAGTGACAGATGGGTGAGATTGAGTCCTCACTCTGTGGCTCCTGAGCACAAACTCTTAACTGTCCTGTCTGCGGAGCACAGATGCTGACCTGGGCTTTTACTAACCTATGGCTCCTAATTGCAGTTTGCCTTGTATATGTTTGCTGAATAGGCTCTCTCTTTGGGGCTTGAACTTCTCAAGCACTTTCCAGCTTTCAGTGGTCCAGGACAATTCTTAAAGCAACAGGAGCAGGGAAGAGTATACAGTCACTGATGGGCAGAGACTCAGTGTGCTGAGGGGATAGAGCTAGTGCTCCAGCAAGTGCCAAGTCCCTGTCAGAGCTGCATGATGGGGAAAGGGTTGACAGGTCTGGGGTACTGGGGCCCACACCAGGTGTGGGCTGCTCCAGTCATGGTGAAGTCCTGGCAGAAGGGAGGACAATGGAAGCAGTTTAAAAGGAATTTGAGATGATGTGAGGTGTTTTTGAGCCTGGTGCCTCTTCTCATTGGAACCCACAGTGCGTGTGAACAAACTATTTTGCTCTTCCTGTGTGGCTGGTCCTAGGGCACGCCACAGAACTGAAGTTGTGTGTGCCCAGTTGTTACTGGTAGCTTGTGCCCAGTGTGAGCAAGTTGTGTCTTCTGCGTCTGAGCTGCCTGTCCCGTCCTGTCCAAGGAGGTTTGTTTTCTCAGAATTGCTCTGGGAGTGTTTCGGTGTAGTAAGTCCTCAATTCATGAATGAGTTCTGTTGTGGGAAACGTTTGTAAGCTGGTTTTGCTTGTAGTCCTGCACACTGGGTCTTGTGCAGCACACCTGTGGAACTTCACTGTAGCGCGTGGGGTGGGCTCTGCCAGTGTGGTTTGCAGGCCTCTCAGCACAGGTGCTTTTAGTGAGAACAAATGCAAACCCCAGACAAAAGGCTGGAACTAAGCAATTAGCTTCAGGCCAAGTCTCCCTTATGTACTTCTGCTCTGGGAGCTCCTACAACTGACCACCCTCAAGCCTGTGAAAGGCACTTTCTGGTGCTGGAGGTTGAAGACCTTTTTGTATTAACAGTGACACTTGAAATACGTTTACCAGAAAATAAAGTCAATATCAATCCTTCTGTAGTTATTACAGCTGATAAAGATAACCTGTGTTTGTGTGTGTGTGTGTGTGTGTGTGTGTATAGAAAGGCTGCATTTAGTATTCACAGAGTTTGTTTTCTGCACAGATGGAACAAAGGAGCTGCCATAAAATTGAATTTATTTAGATCCTATTGAGAAATACTGAGCTAACAGTCAGGAGTCTGAATTCACTTGCTTCTTAGCCTTTTGGCTTAGGTCAAGTGAGGGAGTCTGAGTCCAAGTCCTGGCCCTGCTACTTGCTCACATCCCTAACCCATCTGGGTCAGGTCAGGGGACGAAGTCAATCTACTGAGAGGACTTTCTATAGAGGGCCATTTCTTCAGACCATGTGATCTTCTCCCTGCTGCTCCCAGAAGCTCATACAAGCTTCTCCCAGCTTGTACATTTATTCAGAAGTATCTACAGACCACAGGATAAATGAATGAGCAAGGGATGCTTCCATAGAAGTCTATGAAGACAGGTGGAAGTGCCCCACATTTGGTCTGTGGCTGATATTTCCCAGTATCCACAAACCTTGGTGGTCCGATCCTGATGAGATCATAAACTGGAGCCTGTGAACTGCCTTTAAAAGTTAGATATGTGTGACTGAGTTCATTAGAGGTAACTTGCCACTCATACTATTAAGAACCTGAATTCAGCACAGCCATGTTCTGGCATTTATGGAATTAAAATCTGTGATGCTACCCTTATCTGCCTGTGATCAACAGGAAGTGACAGGTGGGCCAGGTCCCCCCATTTGGGGAAAACCAGCCTTTCTGCCAGGGGAACTAGGCTCCTTAGGCTCTTGATAGCCTGGGTTGCTGATGATTTCCTGTTGCTGAAGGCCTGTGGCCTGCCTTGTGGTCTTGGTTGCTGGTGTTTTAATGAAGTCATCTCTGTAGTAGCAGGGTAAGTGCCCCCAGGAGGAGGCGGACTGTGAATGAGTAGGCCCAGCAGGGCTTCCACAGGCTTGGGAAGCTGCTAGGCAGCTGCTGCTCTGCGCTTCCTGTCTTCAGTTGCTTAAGGATCCTTGGGAGATGACAGTGAGGACACCTACTTTTAGAGAACATGTTTTCCACTTCCCTGTTTGGTCCCATTTTTACTGGCCTTGACTTTCATTTTTTGATGATGAAAAGGCAAAATTTATATACTTATAAATTTATGACCAATATCTTTACTCTTTTCCCTATGTAAGAAAAAAACATAAATTTGAGGCTTTTATAGGTAAATGGATGCAACTAGACACTATACCCATAAGTGAAATAAACTAGACCTGCATGTGTAAACATTATATTGTCTCCCTAGTGTGAGAAACTGAAACAGTAAGTAAGATCCAAAAGATACAGTAGATACTGTGAGAGGGAAAAAATTGCTCAAAAGGAAAGAGCTGGGGTAGGGAAAATATATGCATACACACACAAGATAGCTAAGCTAATTGTACTAATTCTGTTAGTTCATGGAAAGGAACAGTTGGTGTGCTTATATTGTTTGATCAATTTTGCATGCCTGTATCTGATAATCTGAGTAACTATTTTAAAAATAACTATGTAATATAACCACTGTTAATTTTCCATCATCTTGTTATGAAATCCTATATTGTTGTTTTGTTTTCTTTTACTAAATGTATTTTTATGTTAAATGCATTAAATGTATTTTTATTCTTTTAATAAATGTATTTCTTTCATTAAAATTTAAAAAAAGAAAAATAAGACAGGGAAAAGTGGACCTTCTACAATTAAATACCTCTGTCCCCTCAATAACTTGGACTAAGTTTTTTGTTTAGACTGGAAATAGTTTTTCCTCTTTCAGAGATATCACTCAAGACTCAGTTCCCTCCCACTGTGGGAAGGATTATTTGGAACACCAAGTTGGCTTTGAATCATACATCTGTAGACAGGTTTCCCTGTCTTGGAAACCATGACTTTAAAAAGACTCAAACCTTCCCTTGAGGACTCGTCCTGTGCACCTGGGACCATACTGAGGCAGGTGTTCCTGCATGAAGGGTGGTAGAGCTAAGGACAAGTAGAAGCCACAGTTGGCTTTAGGGACCTCCCAGAATTTCATCTGCAAAGTCACTAATCCTAAATGACCTTGGAGAGCATTTCTGTTTTGTTTTTAAAAAATATGAAGTTAGGGTAAGGATGGAGGAACGTATTTGAAATGCTTAAGATTATATTGTTCTGAAAGTAAAAGATTTCTGTTTGGTTGTGCTATGAAGTTTGTCCTTACCTTTGACATGCAGTGTCTACCCTGTGTCCCTTGCATCACACTTGTGTTGGTATCATTTTTATAAGGAAAAAGTGATGGCCACATCTTGTATGTACCACACAGTGGGAGACAAGATGAGGAGACCACCAGCAGGCGAGTCCATGGAGTGCTGGTGTCCTAGAACCTGCCTAAATTTAGAATTCTGTTGTCACCAGCTTTTGGCAGAATACAAATGCATCCAGATGTCAGCAGCTCTTTCCTGCTCCCTGTGTACTTCCCCAGCTGCTGCCCTGTGGCCTTGGAACCACTTCCACCCACCCAGATCACACCTGGCACCCCCGCCAGCTCCAGGTCCCCTCTTTCCCTGAACCGCCTTCAGAGGCTGATCCTGTCTCCCTCTAGCCACTCCTTGCTGCTTTTCTCCTTAGCCACTATTGCTCTCACCTCAGTGGCCTCAGCTCCCACAGCTCCTCCCACCTCTCTCAGTCTTACCTCCTCCAATCATGGCAGGTGTCAGGAGCATCCAGGCCACAGTTCACTGGCTGTGCAGGGGAGGGAGTAGAGTGCCCAGCTGAGTGAGGCAGTCCGGTTCTGTCTCTTAGTGCTGTGAACCGGCCAGGTTACTAAATATCCCTGTGTCCCAGTTCCTTCATCTCTAAAATGGCAGGGGATAGATAACTACATTATTGACTATTGTTAATATTAAATGAATTCACGTGTGGAAATTGCTCCATTAAAAATCCTGGTGGGAATGGTCACCCTTGGACATGTCCTGCACTAGATGGTTCCATCAGATTTGAACAGGAAGAGAATTATGACGAAATAAAGGATCTGTGTTCATTCTCCCTTTTGTTGACTTCTATGAAAGCAAAACCTTCCTCTCCTGTGGGCTGCTCATGAGAAAACTAGAAGATAAGGCCCTCAGATTTAGACCTACCTAAAACCTCATAGAATAGTTGCAGATTTCTCCTTTAGAAAAAAATTCTAAGAACTGTAATTTAAAATTAATTTTGAGAACTAAAATTGCAAATGATGTGAGTACTTCAGATATTTATGGGTGGATAAATAGAATAAGTTCTTTCTGACCTGGGATTTTATGCCTGAAAACATTGCTGAGGGTTTCTGATATCTGGAGTATTGCTCAGTTGGCAGAACCCTGTAAATATGACTATGGGTGCTGCAGTTGTGCGTTACTTGTCAGTAACTGAATGTAGTTTTGACCCTTTGGTGTAAAGTTTCAGGATATCTTTCTCATATGCTGCTGTCATTATCATTTTCCATGTCAGAGTTCAAAAGCTGGCTCGTGTCCTAGGGTGCAGTGATGGAATTAAGCAGTGGTATTGTTGAGCCTGTTCTCCTCTAGCCCAGGATGTCAGAAGTACTACCAGGCTCATGCATGGGGACTGTCTTGCCAGTGGCGAAGCTGCCCCTTAGGTTTTCCATGATATGGGACACTCCGGCCTGGGCAATGGTTCCATCATTGTCCATAGCACACATCTTCTCCAGTAACCTCTTCTTATGGTTTGCACTGTGCTTTGGTATGTTTTCTCAAGCTTTACCACACTGGTCTGGATCGATGACTGGGTCATGATCATAGTTTGAAAATACACCTCTGGAGCATAAATTAGGTTGTGACTGGGACTAGATAAAGCAGAATCGTGTTTATAGTTCTCAGTGTTCCAGGTAGCAGTGTTACTTCAAAAGGTTTCCATGATCAAACAGTCTGAGTTCTAAGTTAATCACCTTAAACAGGTTCTTTTACTAGTTTCTCTGAGCATTAAGACAAGCAGTGGTTCACTTTGGGAATCACCGGGAAGCATTTCAGAACAGTCTGTTTCATCACAGCTAGTCTGAATCAGCCTCTCTAGGAGGAGGCTTAGGAACTGGTATTTAGGAGAATACACTGAGATGTGCCTAGGTGGTCCTCTTGTGCTGCCAGCTTGGGGCTTACTCACTACCCATGTGAGTCCCCTCAGAAAGCATGCATAGCATTCTTCCCTCTTTGGACTTTGGAACCCTGTGTTCTGAGACCTTCTCTTGAAGCTATCGTATGTGGTGATCTCTAGAACATGTGTTGGGCATTGTTTCTGTGAGAGGTATCTCATTGTTAGAAGAGGAAGACACATTTGGTACACTAAAGTCAACAGCAACTGAGTTTTCTGTAAGATTTCACAGCAGGAACAAATAAGTTATCCTGAGCCTTTTGTAATTCTGACCTGAACAACAGGGGAAAATTTACTACAAGCTGATAAAATCAAACTGATATTGTTTTATAGTCTATAATCAACATAATCCTGTATCTCACAATCAGCATCCAGATCTTGAAATCCAAATATTGCTACTATTATTAGTAACATCATCATGCTCCAACTTGGTTTTCTCTTGTGGGCTAGTGTGAAAGCTGCACAGAACTCTGGAAAATCAAGCCCCAAGATGGTTCAGGAGCAGGCAGAGTTGGCAGGGTTGATTGGATAACTAATGGACGCATTAGATTCGTGTTCCTATACAACTGTTGTTCTAGGGAAGCAGAGATAGAAAAAAAGAATGGAATGAGAGTGCTAGCACCTTACAAAACATCAGCAACTGTTTGTATTATGTATGTGTGAATGGGGTGATGGGTGTTTTGTTGTTGTTTCGTTTTTGATTGTGTGACCAAAGGCACTTTCTATATAAATATCTTTGTTCTGATTTAGAGGTAAAGCTAAGTCAGTGGCATTTAAGGTATTAGGTTCTAAGTTTTGTAGATAAGAAGAAAACATAAAATGAAAGTAAAACTCCTCTCTGTTCTATTTACAATTAGTAATTCAACTAAATAGCAATTTTCTACACTATGTTTAGAGGCAGTCTTATGTCTATAGTTTGTTCACCTGATTGGGGGCTGGAGAGAAATGAGGGGAGTGAGGAGGTGTTACTAAGCACTGATTAAAGGTCAAATCCTTGTGCTCACTTCTGCCTGCATTTGATTGCGACATCCCAGGAAGGGGAGTGTTTCTGTGTTCTGTGTCGACTCCTTATGCATTGGGAAGCTTGGATAGGCTGTGCTTTCCCAAGATGAGTCAGTGATAGGACAAGAACTCAAACCCTAATCTGACCCCATGCCTCTCCATTTTACCCTGTCCCCTCCCGTCTTCTTCACTTCAAATCATATTCAAGCCAAAGCTTTCCCTATGTGAGTATGTGTCACACCACACCCAGCTGGTTCGCCACACATGTTAGTATTTGCTGCATTGTGGCCCCTGACTTATTCGAGGTTTTGATATATTTTTCTGTCCTATCACAGCATAAATGAGACAATGTCATTTTATCTGAGCTTTGATTGGTAAACAGGAGCTTCATCTATTTTTGGAAGTAGATGGATAGAGATGATATGAACTTATTATGCAATTTAATGACCCTGTCTTTGGTTTATGGAATTTTAGTCTTCAGGAGACGTATGAAGCTAAGCGGAATGAATTCTTGGGGGAATTGCAAAAGAAAGAAGAAGAAATGAGACAAATGTTCGTTATGCGAGTGAAAGAGAAAGAGGCTGAACTTAAAGAAGCAGAGAAAGAGGTAAGCAGTCTGTCCTCTTTTAAGGGACAAAAACTTAAAGAGATTATTTTATGAATGCTTTGCATTTTATAGCATCTCATGCTGGTCCAACAACTTTCTACATGCAGTTTATCACAAGCAGCACAGTAAGCTGGCAAGAAAAGCAGGCAGATACTCTTCTCCCCATTTGAAAGAAGACAGACTATAAAGGCTGAATCGTTTTTACAGTCACATACCTAGTTAGTAGCTAAGACTAAAACTATAAGCTTTCTAGAATGGATCAGATAGTCTTTGCAGTGCTCTGTTGCCTCAGTTTATGAGTCTTGAAATGTGAGGTTCAGGATTCTGGGACCGTTATCTTCATCTGTCGCCAACTCTGTGGGCCAAGCAGCACTGTCAGCGGGCAACAAGTCAGAGCGAAGTCTGGGCCCAGGCGTCACCCCTGCAGCATGCACCCCTGTTCCAGTGTCCCTCTAAACCTCCCTCAGTCCCTTTGCCGGGTCAGATTCACTGCTTCCTCAAAGGTTATGTGAATGTCACCCCAGTAACCCTCGTCCATTGTGGAGAGAGAGAGAGAGAGAGAGAGAGAGAGAGAGAGAGAGAATGCGATAAGCCTGTTTCTGCCAGTTAGTAATGAGTGTTTTTCATACCTGACTTTTAGCTCACTGCTTTTGTAAATAACAAGTAAGTAATTTTCTCATTATATTTTTTTAAAAGGCTGTTGAAACTTAAAGGATATTTGAATAGCTAAATACTCAAGATGGTTTTACTACAGAGAAAAGAAAATCGAGCTTTCTTGCCTGTTGCCTTTAAAAACCAAGTGGATAATGATTTAGAATTATAAGTAAACGTTTTTCCTTTCCTCCGTGGATTTTTTTTTACTTACAAGAATCTAGATTTTATCGATACATATATGTATATCTATCTACATTGTAAAGTTTCAGAACTAGTGGAAAACTTAAAAGCCTATATAACACATATGCATTAACTTTGAATAATAAAATTATGACCGATAATGACTATAGTCCTTTTCATAAATTGCTTATCTCTTATACCAGCAGATTCTGCTTAAAGAGAAATTTCCCATAAAACTGTAACTACTTATTTTGAAACACATCAAAGCTTATAGTGGCAATTATTGTGAATCAGAGCCACTAACATAACCAAATTTTCTCTGAGCTCTGAAGTTCTCACACCCAGTTTTCTTAAACCCTGGAGTTGGGTCCCACCATAAGAACCCGAGAAGATGATGAGGAGCCTTGTGGGCTGGAGTAGTGTGCATTCTTCATGCCGTGGATTTAGTTGTCTGTTGTCTTTCATCCTTTTCCCTGCTGGAATGGTCTGTGATTGTACATGACAGAGCCTGTACAAGTAGCCACAGTGCATACACCTCTCTTCAGTGTGAAAGTATAGCCAACAAACCACAGTCAGAGAAAAATAAGGAGTTCTTTTGACAGCATATTTGTGTTTCTAATGTATCTCCTGGAGACGAAAAGCCATTGATTAGTTCCTATAGGACACACAGTATGTGGTCTCAAGCATGGGAGAATGTTTTGTAACCCACTCTGCTGGATCGAATCACATACACACCAGCCTCTCAACTGTCCTGCGGGACCCACCAAACTCTGGGGCTCAGTTGGGGCAGGCACAGTCACCTTCCTGAGGTGTGTTAAGTGCTTCTCTCCTTGTTTTTGATTTTGATTGTGATTTTTTTTCCCCCATGCTGGGGATCAAACCATGGCCTCTCCTGCACACTGGGCAGAAGTATTCTACTACTGAGTAATATCCCCAGCCCATGCTTATGATCTACTTAAATTCAATCTGTTAAAGACCATACGTGTCTCAATACAGCTTTATAAGTTTAATAATATGTATGTGAATGTAGATATTTGTATGTGTCTATAAGTAAATATAGTTATGCATGTTGAAAAAGGACCAGAAATACAGAACCACTTTTACCATGAGGTTGAATTTTTTGTTAGGATTGTGGATAATTTTTATCTTCTCCATGGTCTTTTAAAGTGAATATAAATTATTACTGGAAAGACTGTTCAAGGAATTTTTAGTTCTTTTTTTTTTTTTTTTTTGTCTTTATCGGTACCAGGAATTGAACTCATGACTGCCTGCTTGCAAGGCAGGCGCTTATGCCACTGAGCTAAATCCCCAACCCCGGAAATTTTAGTTCTAAGGAACTCAGTTGACAGGCCATGGACAGGTGAATACTTCTTGACAGTGTAGCCTTGTCCCTGCAGTGATCCAGCAAGATGATGCTTTACTCTGGAAATGGAAGCAAATGCAGCCACATAATGCGCGTTTTGTTTCTTAACTGCCAGGCTTCTCAACATTCTCTGGGGTTCTTATGATGGGACCCAACTTCAAGGTTTGCAAGAAAACTGGGTGTGGGAACTTCAGAGCTCAGATTAGGTAAAAACTTGATTATGTTAGTGGCTTTCATTCACAATAATTGCCATTATAAGCTGTGATGTATCTCAAAATAAGCAGTTATAGTTTTATGGGAAATTTCTCTTTTAAGTAGAACCTGCTGTTATAAGAAACACTGCTCTCTATCAGTAAGATTTTTATGCTCTCAACAAGCCTGTCTTTGTCTTCTTCTTGCAGCTTCATGAGAAGTTTGATCTCCTAAAGCGGACACACCAAGAAGAGAAAAAGAAAGTAGAAGACAAGAAGAAGGAGCTTGAGGAGGAGGTAAACAACTTCCAGAAGAAGAAAGCGGCAGCTCAGCTACTACAGTCCCAGGCCCAGCAGGCTGGGGCCCAGCAAACCAAGAAAGACAAGGATAAGAAAAAGTAAGCAGGTGTCTCCCTCTTTATTGAGGAGCTCTAACAGTATATTCTCCTTGCATGTCTGGTTTCCTATTTACAGACTGGACACTGGTCTATTACCAGAAATATAAAAGCAAGTATTTTTCTCTACAGTGCAGGGAAGATGATAAAGGTTTTTAAAGTATTTTTAAAGGGTACACAAAGATTAATTTATAGAACTTGACCACATTGATCAAGCAATCAGGACTGGAGTAATGTGTCATCTCCTGTAGCGTCTTCCACTCCAGCACTGTAGGATTCCTCAGAGAAGACAGGTTTCTTTCTCTTCAGTACCTCGAAACATAATTCTCGTGACTCTTGGTAGAGAGCGTCTAGGTGCACAATGTTAAATTTATTTTTCTCCTCTATGTTGTCAAGTGTGGCGAGCCAGGTACTGAGTCTTGTTCCCAGCCTGAAGCATTTATAAGGGATGCTAGTGGTCGCTGGTTCTCTTCTCAGTTCAACAAGATGTTGAACTGTCTTATTGTAAAATGCAACCAAAGTGCCCATCTAGTTAACTTAGTTCTGCCACCCTTCAAGCCACACCAGTGCCCACGTAGAGCATTTTAAAAGACATCCTTGGTGTCATGTTTAAGGGATCAGGGTCTGCTCTTGAGGGAGTCACCTCTCAGGATACTCGAGTACAGCTATTTGAACCAGAGGAAGTGTGAACTTCCTTGAAATTCTTCTGGGATTTGAAGCTTTCCTTCAGATGACCCTAAGAACTAGAGTGTGCAGTTTTACGGCAGCAGCTGTTGGTTTGACAGTAAAGATGGTGATAAAAGACCTTTGAAGCAGACATCACGAGGTCCAGGAACAAACCCTCAAATGCCACTCTCATTTGTCTGCTTAACTCCCAGCTTGTTTCAGGACTCTTGCTCTTCACCCTTAGATACCAAGATTCCAGGGAGAGTAATAAAAAATGTTGGTGTTCAAGCAGTTAAGGAATCACATTCTTTAAAAACATAGCACCTAGGCTTGAGCCCCCGCCTGTCAGGAAGAAGTGTGTGGGCACTGCTCTGTCCACTTAGTCCTGTTCATGCGCAGGAGACTCATCTGTAAGGAATCCGTGATATAGCAAAGGAATACAGGCTCTGATGTACAGGCTATGACACCCAGAAATTAAACCATGCTGCACACACTGACTCCAGGCTCTGAGGCAGTGGGGAAGAAGGCAGGAGAGTAGCCAGCTTCTCAGAGTAAAACAGTAGTTGGTGTAGAGGTGGTGTGATTTTAATTTGGGCTGGTTCAAGCCCAAGTGACTCAAGGAGTCCAAGGGCCCAGGCTTGGATATTCTGCATTAATTCGGAGAGAAACAGTTGCCTAGCTGATGTCAGGTGCAAGAAAATGCTTCACAGCTCTTCATGTTGGAAGAGCGTCTGGCTCTTACGGGGTTCTCAGTGCACAGGTCCTGATTCCAGGGACTCCCAGGGAGACAAGTGAAAGCCATTTAGCATCACACCTTCAATCCAGACTAGTCCAAGAGAAGAACAAGTAGTGGTGTGTGTGGGGGTGTGAGTGTGTGGGTGGTGTGTATATACATATGACTGTTGCATGAATGAAAGAATAAAAGCTGTCAACTCACAGCTTAGGAAACCTGAAGTCTAGGTTTTCTTTCTTGTGCTTAAAAGTACAAGTTTTAAGGCTAAAAAGGTTTATAGAGGACCAGCAATGTTAAGAGTATTTTATGAATGCTGGATGTGCCTTTACACAATAAAAATATCAAGAGCTGATCAGTATTGTGCCTCTTTAAAAAAATCTAGGAAGAAACTTCCTGCGTAGGGAGGTTTTTCCTTGCCCTTGTGAATGTGTTCAGTTACATTCTTCCTAATGTACATACAATGCTTTGAAAGTTTATGTGAATTCAGTGTAAATTCTATTTTAGCCTTATTTATATATTCTCATTATTAATAGCATTAGATGTGGTCATAATAGTCAACCAGGGTCTGCGCCTGACAGTGACACACATTCCTTGTGCCACTTTTTAAAGCTTCTTAGCCTTTTCCACACTTTTTAGTGAAAGTGTTGGCTATGGGAGGCTTAAAGTATAAAAGAAAAAAAAATCACCCTTATTGCCAGTGGCAGGGAAAGGTTTTGGTTAGAGAGGATAACACAAAGATAGGAACCAGGGTAACCAGAGCAGCACCTGGACTGAAACTCATAGGTGTGAGGATAACCACAGAGGCCTCTGGGGAGCTGGCTTTGTTCAAGGCAAAGTTTACAGGGAAGCTTATTTATTCACCTGCTGTGCTTCCACCTTAGTGGCTTAGTTTTTCTAATAGTTTTAAATTCTCTTTTTTCCATTTTAATGATGTGCTTCTTTTTTTTTTTTTTTTAACATAGATAAGGCTTTATATTTCTCCTTAACCTGTAGTAGCATGAGAATCTGTAACATTTCCTAAGATTCTAGACAAGGTAGAACTAACCCTGGCACTGCCATTAGCTGGACTCCATCCCTGCCATCTCTGGCCACCAAGTCCCTTTGCTTGCTGTGGCTGCACCACAGTGCTGGACAGCCCAAGCTAATGTTGTCCACTGGACAGTGCTCATCTGTTCTGAAAACAGTTTGCCCAATTGCCAGTAGGCTTTCCTGGTTAACATGCCTCTGCCCTAAAAGAAAGCTTTCAAATTTATTGTTTAAAGCTGGCTATGGTGGCAAACACTTGTAATCCCAGCATTTGGGAGCCTGAAGTAGGAAGATCACCTCGAGTTCAAGGCCAGTCTGAATTACAGAGCAAGACCTGGTCTTGAAAAACAAAACAAAACAAAACAAAACCCATAAAACTGGTGTGTAAAAACTAAAGTTTACATAACCATCTCCTCATCTGTTTTTCTAGTTAAAATTTTTGCTAAGGAATAACATTGCATGTTTTGAGTTTGACTAAAATTAGATATATGGGTCTTGGGTTTGGCCTTGATTGCTTTGTAGCTTAAAGAGGGGGAAAGCTCCTGGCATTGCCATGCTATCCTATGTAACAATTGCTCTTTTTTTGTCCTTCCCAGCTAGATTAGTAGTATGTCCTCCATTTATCCCCAAGCTGTTCTACACCTCTTCAAGTCGTTTATTCGAAGGTATTTATGGTATATTTATTCTCTGACTCCTTCAGCTGTTCAAAAATGGAAGATGATGCTCCTAGTCAGTATTCATGTGATACCCATACCTAAGAGAAAATGGTTTTGTGTTACTTGAGAAAACAAAAATCAAACAGTAATTCCTTCTGTGGGAATATACAGTGGTTTCAAGAAGTCACTTGTGAATTCTAAGTTTCATGCAAATGGAAACTAACCATGTGTTCCGTAATTAAATATTAAATTTGCTTTTGCTTGTCATGTGGAATAGCTCAAGTTTTGATTTCAATTTCTGTCAATTCCATAATCATTGCATGAGCATTCACCATCACTGAATGCTGGTGCTGGCGCTCCTTTCTTTTTAATTTATTATTATTTCTAACTTTTTTGTTTTGTTTTTTAACTTGCAGTGCAAGCTTCACATAAAGCCTGGCAAGCCAAGGATGTTCCCGCATTCACCTGCTTTTGCAGTAATAGTGTACCTCTGCCATCTGTGTCCTTTGGTTTTATTTTGTTGTTTACCCTTCCCCAAACACCAGTAACTCTTAACTTGTTTTGCTGAATGTTGTTGGGTGGTGGAAAATGATAGTACAAGGGAATGACAGCCAAAGCTCTGTGCAGCTGGACTTTTTTCTGGAAAGTAAATGATTGCCTTTAATGCCTGTTCCCATTGGCAGCAGAAAGCATGCCTGTTACTTGTATGTCGCTTTGGATGGAGGAAAGTGGGGTAAAATGCTGCCTGTTCATCTGATGTGAAAACTTCTCACCGCCTCAGCAGCTGAACTAAAACCCTCAGTAGCCCTGAGAACAAGTTGCATTTCTTGATTATTAATCCCCATGATTGCAGTCGCTGGACTCCGAATCTCTCCTCTACACCAACTCCAAAGTAAGGTAGATTTGTAGGTAGGCAGGACACTGGTAGCACTGTTGATGACTTTTACTCATGCATGGATTTTTCATTTTACATTAACATTCTTTGCCCTAGCTTGTGCTCTGTTCACTTGGGTTGAGACTCATCTGAAGACCCACCTCTCAGAGCCTGGCTACATGCTGTGACTGATCATGTTTACCAGTGTAACTTTAATCCACTCACAGATTCAGATCTCGTTTCTTAGTAGAATACTCTTCCACCAAGGATAGTGGGCACCCCACAGCCTGCCTACTGCTTGCAGTAAGAAATCTTTCATAAACACATCTATATTTGCTCTCAGTGGGCTGAGGGGAACGACCTTACAATTGATTACAGGCTGTGGTCACCTTTAATACAGTTTTTCACTAATCATGAGAAAATTGCCACAAAGACTTCAAATAGAAAATTTGCTATAAACCATGTGTCATCAGTGGCAAATTTGAGAAGATCTTGTCAAATTTAAGGTCCAACATATGAGAAAGAACATGGGATGGCTCAAGAAAGTCAAAATTTCAGCTTCACTTCCAGCTTTCTTGATGGTATTTGGAATCTGGTTGTCTCAAAGGGATTTTCCTCTCTTGGCCCCTCATCATGGGTAGTTCCACTTGTTCTCTGTGTTCTAGAGCCATCACCTCACTCAAGAGTAGGCCTGACTCAGTGCCAGGACGTACACTTCCTGCCTGGTTGGTATCGAGAGGGGCGTGGTTAAATCTCTCTTCCATGCTCCCTCTTCCTGATGCTTGATCCTGCTGCAACTAGATCCTTCGCTTCCTCTCTAGAGCACCTCCTGTTGTACTTGAGAGGATAACATTCTCACGAACCCAGTATTTTACCTCTTCCTTTTCAGTCTGACTTTCACTAGTTACAAGTAAACAGATGAGGATACACTGCACCTCCCCTCTCCCAATATATACTTTTAAAAAGTTAGGTTTTTTTTTTCCTTCCCTTTGCTCCCAGACATAGGGAGGAGAAAGAAGGAATGGTCATCCATAATGTAGACGTCATTAGGCAAAGTAAGAAAATGGTTCACTCAAATGGAGACAAACTGGGGTAGAGACTGCAAACTAGACGTGGCAGCACTGTGGTCCTCACAGGTTGAGGACCTGTTGGATCAGTGTTTTTGTCTTCGCTTTTGTTTTTGTAAGACCTCCCAGCTGTAGAGCAGTCAAGTGCTAGCTGGCCTGCTGACTCTAACCCTGGGCTGATTGGCTTCTATGCTGGGCACCTCACAAAAGCTTGAATACTTGTGTTGTATGCTTGTTCCAGTCATTGCTTGTGTGAGCATTTTTTGTGCCTTGTAATAGAAAATACACTTTTAAATTCTATGTCTTGCATTTCTAAAAGCTTTTAAAATTGAGCCTAGCAACAAAAAGCATCCAGCTGACTTTTTGACTCCAAGATTACTTATTGATTTTTTTGCATTAAATTTTTCATGGCAAAATAAATTTTATGGAGAGTCAGGGAATAAAAAGTCAAAAGAAATATAGAAGCTTTTTTTTTTTTTTTTAATATGTTGCTTCTAAACTTTTCTCTACCCCTGCTCCCTAGCCCGTTAGTTTGTTATTGCTGCTTTTTCTTTCTGTATCTATGCCTTTTTTCACAGTAGTCCTTGGCTCTGCACGGAATAAATGATACCCTCAAATCTAATTGGATGTGCTTTCGCCTTTGCATGTAAGTACAGTAGTAAGAAATCTTTGGGATCTTTCTGACTTTCTAAAATCAAATGGGATGGAAACTTTTTTTTTGAGGGATATTTAGGGAGAATAGTGTCTAGCTTTTAAATAAAAGCTAAATCTGTCTAAAGTGATCACATTTATATATTTTTCACAATTTTTTTTCCCACTTCTTAATCTCATTGTGCAGTCAGAAATGACTAATCCAGCCTGTGTTCTGCACAGTGCTATGGGCGTCCTTAGCTATGACAGAGGGTCCTGGATTCTGACTATGTAATGAGGCTAGAATGAGAAGCGACCATCTTCTATTGGAGAAAACCAAGAAGACACTTGCGCTAGGCTGTTTTTGTGATCACTACATTTTGGATCTCAGTTAATGGCCTCTCCCTGGTGCTGTGACAATGGTCACTTTTTTTTTGGCCAGATGGCTCTGGCTAGCCTCTGTTCAAGCATAATGACTATTTTTCTGCTTCTTCTGAACTGTAGAAACTTATAACAGTGGCATAGACTGTGACCGAGAAGCATTTATGAGAATTTATTGGCAGTTCAGGGGGTTATTTTTGCAGCTTAAACTGTGTAGCAGTTAGTCCAGGTTTTCTCCAAAAGGACATCTCAACCTGGGGAATTTTTCATGTAATGCTGGGCACAGGCTTCTGAAAATCCTTCTCTACTTTGTGATTCACCAGCAGCAACACATTCTCTGTTTCTTATGCACCCCACTGGAACAGACATGGTTTCCTGTTCGTGACATAGCCTTCTGTGTTTGACATACAGTGTCCAGTCAGGCGTTTCAGCTCTCTCTGAACCATATCCTGCTCTTTCTGTGTGTTCCCACCAGAACTGTCCACTCCAGTCCCTTGGTTTTACTATTGTCAGATCTCAGCTTTCAAAAGCCCTGGCTCTGGTGGCAGGACACATACACAATAACTCTTTAGTGGGATTATCACCTACAAGATCTAGTTTGTATGTAGGTATGAAGGGGATTTTTAAAAAAAATAAATTGAAAAGTAAGCTGTGAACAGCTTTAGAACTTTTGTCTATTTCTTAATTTTAAAATATGCTGATATGCCTTAAACTGTAGTTCTAGATCCTTGTCATTTTGCTGTTTGGAAATAACTGGTGTTTCCTAAAACTGTTATGTAATCTACTTTCAGTGTTAATACAGAATTGTCATATATGTAAGCTGCATGTTAGATGCTTGTCTTTTTTTAAGAACTAAAATGATTGTGTTGATGTGAAGCGTATTATTTCTTCAAGTATGCAAGTAGTCACTCAGCAGCCTGCTGGGTGATGTGGTATCTGTTAGGGTAGCAGTGGTGAACAGGTAATCTATGCATACATATCACTAGTGCCAAGATAAAAAGCGGGGAAATATATTTTTACCCAAATGTCATATTGTGTGCCCTTTTGTGAGTTCTTTTTGGTCACTGCTTGATACACTATTTGTACAGACACATGCTTACCCCATAGGGAATGGATGAGGGATGGCAGTTTTTCCTGTTTTTTCACCTATTATCATGGACTTCGGATGCTTCCACTTCTCCAAAGACATGCGCTGTGGTGTCCTGTCTCTCCCACACTGCCTGTGCCACCCTTGCCTGCCCGCCCCAGACCTTGGTGCAGGGAAAGGAGTCATTCTCTAGGGAAGGACCCCCCTCCTCTGCCTCGGGGCCCATCAGCACTGTGCCTCCTGCCTCTCTTGGTCACGCCGTCCCTTTAACTGACACACTACTGTTCTTCCACAGCTTGTTATAGAGAAGCACTTTTTTTTAAGCTTTAAGAAGCAAATTTGAATCTGAACCTTTCTTTTTTCTCTCTGTAGCTTCTTCTTTATGTAACCATCCCGTTGACAAGCCCTACTCTCTCCTAATGGACATAGAGCATTAGAAGAGCAGGAGCTGTCTGTCACACGTGTTGGGGAAGAGTTACCTCATTTCCACCATCGCCTCCTGTTCTTTTAAAGTCTGGGTCAAATAATGCACTGCTGTTTGTATTTGTCAATGTCCGTTTACAAACCACCAGCTGTGGTGGCTACTGAAGTGACTCCACTACCAAAACATAATAGTAATTAAAAGGAAATTGGGTGAAACAGGGAACTTGGGCCCAAACCCAAGATTTTATGCTGGAATCCTCTTGCTTAGCTGTCATGTCATTGAAGCTGCTGATCCAAGAACTTGTGGACTGAAGAGAGCATGTATCCCTAGCTTGAGGTGACCACCACCTCTGGGACAGATGGATCTGTGGTAACTAGTGTCCTGTCCCATGAACACTGCTCTGAACAGCCTGGGTGGGCTCAGTACCATCAGGTCATGAGATACGGGCAACATTTTTCTTCCTTCTGTTTTGAGGGTTGTTTTGGTGTTTGGGATTTTTTTTTTCCTTAACATTCGCTATTGCATGCACAGAGATGGATGCAAATTTTTCTTTGGAGTGTCCTATTGATACAGTGTCTTTATTTTTCAGCTGACCATCTGCCTCTTGAGAGAGAGAAGTGGGCATCCTTTAAGTTCGGGAACCATTGTGGTTTTATTTGACTGTGTTACCTGCATCCCTTATATAAGTTGTTTTGGAATCAGGATTCTGCTTTTTGTATGGTTATTCAAACTTTTAGTACCAAAATTATGATAATTTTAAGCTCACTTCGAGGGGAACGTAACTGAAGTTGAAGTCACAAAACTGTTTTAATACGCTCTCCTCACCTTAGATACAACAAAAGGAATCTCCCTTTTTGTTACTAGGATTTTGATCTACAAGTCTTAATCATGTTTAAAATATGCTAGTGTTGGGTAGATGATTTTTTTCTGCCTCTGGGGCTCAATTTATATTTAAAGATACCTTAAAATAACTTTCTGGCCCATCCCTGTCTTTATTTATCATTAAGCTCTGCTTTACCTTGCGTCCATGGTTTTTTACTGGGACCCACGAGGCCTTAACCATGAGAAAAGAACCTCATGCAAGCACATAACATCTCCCAGATCAGCATCGTTAACAATGTGTCCAATTCATTGTCTTCTCAAAGTGGCTAAGGTGGCTTTATGCACATTACCTGCAAAAACCTGCTGGAATTAAAGCATTCAGGGATCACTTAAAATACACCACATCCATATATACTTATGCCAGTTGAGTTTGTGATTCCCAGTGCTGACCTGCTCATTATGAGTCAGATTCAAGGCTAGGTTACTATAAGTAACAGCCAACTCTTGAGTAGTTTTTATAGTCAAGGGACAATTTTTAATCTGTTGTATAATCACGTATTTTATGTCATCTTCCAAATTCATCTGGGGCAAACACCTTCATTTTTCACCTACGTAGTGTGTAGATCATAAAAATATTATTCATGGCATGAGTTGGATTTGGTCAAGAGCCTTAGGAACGGGCAAAAAAGGCAACCCCTGCTGGTGTAGGGTAGTGAGATGAAGCAGAATCCCTGCTGCTTTGATTGCGGGAAAGAGCTTCCTTAGGACAGTTTGATAAGCATGCTGCCAACAGCTTTTTTACTTAGAAATATTAATAAATGTAAGTAAAGCCACTGTCATCTGTGCCATTGAGTGATCAAAACATGAATGAAGAGCCATTTTCTTCATACCACACCACTGAAGTCCTGTGATATGAGCAGTCAGGAGGGAAGTACACTCTGATGCTAGACTGTGTTACTGTCTCCTAATTTGAACATGTAGGTTTATTGAAACCACTGTAGTCACTACTTATAGTTTACTCAGATTCATTTTTAGTATTTTAATATCAACATTATCCTATCACTCATTTTAAAAACAATTTTACCCACCTTGAGACAGGGTCTTGCTCTCTTGTCCAGGACAGCCTTGAACTTGTTTTGTAGCTCAGGCTGGCCTCTTGTCTCTCAAATGCTGGGGGATTTTGTTTAAAAATGAAAAGATAGTGTATTGGTCACCTTCTCATTGCTGGGACAAGCTAGCATAAACAACTAAAAGGGGGAAAAGTCTATTTGGCTCCTGCTTTCACAAGTTTGAGCCCATGGTCAGGTGGCTCCATGGCAAATATCATGGCAGAAGGGTTTGGCAAAGGAAGGCTGGTCACCTGGGGCAACCAGGTAGCAGAAAGGGAAAGAACTAGTGTGAGAAGGTCCTAGGAACAACATTCTCTCTCTGCACCCCCAGGGCCGGCTTCCGCTGGCTGGGTCACCTCCCGCCTCGCAAGAGCCCACTGAGCTTTGAGCTCCTCTGTGGGTTGTCCTGCTGATGAGGCCAGTGCCCTCACGATCCAGTCACCTTCCAGTGTCCGCATCAGTGAACCTGAGGCTTTTGGGTTTCAGTCTAAGCTGGAATGGAGTTCTTTTTCTCAGTAGAGAAATGTGTTCTGACATTCCAGTTTTTCAATAACGGTCTCCAATAAGAGAAAAGGTAAGAGTGAACACTTCATTGGAACAGCCTGTTAGGGCAAGTTGACCTTTCTTCGGTGGCCTGAGGGAAACTGGTCTTGGATACCACTGGCCAGGTGCCTGACTCTCCATTGTCACGGACTCACTGTTTTACTGTGGGTGATTTCTTTTCTTGTAACAGAACTGGAGGGTTCTCAAGTTCTCCTGGCTGACAAGAAGTGAAACCATTACTGGCTTATCTCCAGTTAGACTAGAAAAGGATAATTGGGTCATTGGAATTTTTCCACTGGTAACAAGGACTGTGTGTGTGTTAGTAGGGAATGAACTTTGCTCTGCAGGGCCTTTGCACTGAGCTAAAAACTACATCTGCAGCCCTTTATCTTTCGGGAATTTTGAGACAGGGTCTTAAGTTGCTTAATTGCCAAGGCTGGGCTTGAATTTGCTTATCTTCCTACCCTGGCCTCCCTGTATGCTAGGATTATAGTTGTCCTCCGCCATATGTAACTGATGGTAACCTTTGTATTTTTCATTCAGTTTAAAAATATGACTTGATTTCTGATACAGATTCTGCCTTCATGTACTAGAATAGTTTCGGACCCTGAGATTAGTACACTATCGAAGGAAAGATGAGACCTGGTCAGTGTGTACTGAGCTAGGGGAAATGAAAGTCATCCATATATGCCTGACATCAACGTTTCTCCAGCAAATACTTATCCGTGATACAGTTTTTTGTCTACAAGTGGCACAGACTATCAGTAAACAATTTTTAAACAGTTAACAAATTCATAATTTTCCCTGTATTAGATGATCTTTCTACAGAAAACCTTTGTGCTGCATCGGACTCAATTCTCCACCCTGGAGACTGACAATGAGGGTGCTTGGGCTCACTTAGAAGATGCTTGTGCTTGAATTCTTGGAACCATGTATCTAGTCCTGTGGTCTCAGCCTCTGGCTTACAGATCCATCTCTAGCAAGCAGCTGGCACACCTTGGGTTGGTGAGATGATTAAATGTTTCATTTGAGGAGAGTTAATTGAGCCTGGATAGCACTCACTTCCCTTTCCAGCCTTGCTATTCTGACTAGTAGCAATGTGCCTAGTACACACCTGTGATCCCAGCACTTGGGAACCTGAAGCAGGAGGATCACCACAAAATTGAGGCCAGCTTAGGCTGTGTGGTGAGAACCTGTCTCAAAAGAGTCCCTCACCATATATATACATGATACAAATGACATCACATGTGCCTTATTTGCAGTACAATGGATGGGTGGCCTTCCAGTCCACTATAGAAACTTCCTTTCTGAATTAAAGCACCTAGATCAGGAGAAGCAGGTTATTTCACAGAGGTCCTCCTGACATGCACATCAAACACATACACACAACAGTAGGGGTGAGTAACAGTCCCCAAAGATTTGATTTAAGCTATGCACTCCACAGTGCTTCTTGAGCTGAAGAGTTGCAGGCTTAGTTCACCTTGCTGTTTATGTCTGACCACCCTTCTCCATCCCCACCTTTCCAAATACTTGATTCTAGATGGTGCCCCAGCCCTACATGAGGTGTTGGGATGCAGCATTACTAATTGCACTTGGCCGTTTGTATAATTGCTGAGCACAGGAGATTTGTGGAGTAAGGGAAAAAGATAAGCCCTTGTCTGCAGAAGACAGATGATACCCTGCAAAGCAGAAGGGTCCCACTTGGCATTTTCACGGCTGCCTGCCATGAGTCTGGAGTGCCTTATGCCCAACAAAATCAGTTGTTTCAGGAGATAGACAAGTTTACTGTGGGTGGAGCTATGAAGACACTTTCCTACTGTCTTGTAGAACAGTAAGGTCAAGTCATGTTTAATCTGTTGTGAAAGCCATGCTTTAAAAGTCAAGATAAAAGAGTTGGTGTTGCATTCTTAACCTAGAAGCCCAGAAACTAAGAAACTTTAGAGTTGTGAGCTCATATTTGTATCTCTGATATTGTTGGTTACCTCTGATTGTGCATTTTCAGTGGTGAATACCAGGGAGAGTTATGTGTTTATTCTAGACCAAGATGATACACATTAGTGTATCATAAAACCACACACCTGCAGGCTAGGAAGAGAGCTCTAAGTTGAATTCTGTGATGGAAATGGTCCTTAGTATTTTGTCCTAATGACTGATTAGTTGAAATTCAAAGCATCAACATTGGAGGGTTTTTATTTTCATGTTTTCTAAATTGTATTCTTAGGCTACTCTGCAGGGCTACACATAACTTGCTAATTAGGATGCTTAATTTTGGTGGTTTTCTCCACCCAACACTCCAGCCTGAGGATTATCCAACCTCCTGCTCTTGTGGGGCTGATACTGTGAAGTTCTCTCAGTGTCACATGCAGAGGCCACTTTGTCCTAAGTGATGTGAATGTGGAATTACAAAAGATGTTAATGCACCAAGGCTTAGATGAGGTGCGTTCGATGATTTTTTTCTTCTCCAGAAATGTTAAAAGATGCTTTATTCTTTTTTTGGAAGCACCACCTAGTGGCCAAAGCTGGGTATTACTTAATAGGTATAAGATACATTCTTTTATTAACAAAAAGGCTGATTTCGTCAACTGGAGGTTTTAGAAATAACATCTGTGTACTAAACAGAACCTCATTTCTGGCAAAAAGGGGTTTTAGATGAGTTAGAAGTTGAACCTTGTTCAAAATTGTATAGTTATATTGGCACTGGGCAGCTCTTAATCCTCAATTTTCTTTTTCGGTACCAGGGATCGAACTCACCACTGCACACTTGCAAGGCAGCACTTACGTCACTGAGCTAAATCCCTGGCCCTAACCCTCAGTTTTCTGATGTAAACTCAGAAAGCTCCAGGATCATTTGTTGTAGAAACATTGGGCCCAGTGCCTTCCTTTTCCAGTTGGAAGTGTAGACCGCTATAATGATGAGCGGTCTCCATCGTGCTGGCTGAGCATCAACAGCTTTTCTCTTCCTGTGAAGGGCCACATGCTGCTTCAGGTGGTAGTGGTCAAGTGCAACTTTCAGGAGACTCCAGAGTGAGTAATGCCATCCCAGATATCTTGGGTATGGAGAACACATGAGTGGCTGCAAACACCCATGTCTTAATTCCCTCCTAGTGGGAACCAGTCGGCTGAGTAAAGAGCTACTGGCTGCTTCCTCAGAACTAAAGGTAGTGTGGGAACATCGACGAATGGATTGTATCTCACCTTTCATTGTGTTTGAGAACCCTGGCTCCCAGCCTCCCTTCACCATTGTACACTGACAGTCCTTTTAAGAGGACACAGACTGACTTACAGAGACTAGAATAAACTGCACCTTGTAGTTTGTTACTGGGGGATCAGAGAGCTAGTGTGGCCATCAAGTTATTCTCTTCTGTCCTGAGGCTTTACAGAATGGTAGGTATTTTAACCACCAGGGGGGTAGCAGATACACTTTTCCCTCTACTGGAAATTGAAACCAGGGTCTTTGCGTTTTATATCTCCGGTCCTTTTTAAGGCAGGGTCTCACCAAGTCCCTAAATTGACTATGACAGGTTTGAATTTAATCCTCTTGCCTCAGGATTCCAGAGGGTTAGGATTATAGATGTGTGGCACAGTGCTAGCCACCAATTAGGATTCATAAATCTCAAGGGTCTTAACTCGTCTGTGATGTGAGACCAAAATTTAACCCAAGTAATTTGGGAATAAGTTTTTCAGGCAAAATAGGGAATGAGAATATTCCTGAAAACAGCTTGGCATTTGCTATTTTTTTCAAGTCATGAGAAATGGGACTGAGGTCTTTAGAATGTGGCAGGGAAGTTCCAACTGGAAGGTATCTAGGAGGGTCAGGTCTCAAGTACTACTGCTCACCTGAAAAGCTGTGAGACAGCAGCCCAACTATCCTCTTGATTCAGTGTCCCCAAACTGACATTTTTGAGACTGGTCTCACTGTAGCCCAAGGTGGCCGCATACTCCTGGAGCACAAGCTAGCCTCTTGCCTCCTGAGTAACTGACACTACAGGTGCACACCACTGCTCCCACTTACCATCTACCTTTAATATTAGAAACACTTCAGGTTGCTATTGGACTTCGATATTCTGACCTGAGGCTTAACCTCATCATTTTTCTACATTAAAACATGTTTTCATAGTTTGTGCCTTTTTTTTGATGTACTATAAATAAGTCCACCCCCCAAAAATTTGTACTTCAGGAAGAGAAAAACGTATATTTTAATACTAAGTTTGAATCATTGCAACGTTAGTACAAGTTACCTTGCCCTGTACAATTATAAGAGGTGCTCAAAGTGGCAGCCATCAGCTTCCAGACATTTATTAGTATAGCAAACTGCTGCTCAGGTAACCTGGTCACTGAGATTGCTGCACTGCATTTTTCAGTTTGTCCTCTAAGGGCCAGCAGTGTAGTGGATTTTCTGATATATGACATCCTCTAGGATTCCCCATGCAAGAGTAACACCATCTGTTGAAAGAACATCATACTAATTTTCTTTTTCTTAAGTGTGTATATGTATTTTGGGCAGACTCTGTATTTAAGTTTCTTGGGGATCCTCACAGTTTAGAACTGAGTAACAGAAATACAAAAATCGGGACTTTTCTTTTTCCAGAGTGTTTCACTATGCAGTGCAGGCTAGCCTCGAACTCAATCTTTCTGCCTCAGCTTTCCCTGAGTGCTGGGATTACAGGTGTGTACCACCACATATAGCTCTAGGATATGGGTTTTTAAATATGCAGCTGTGGGAAAAAATACACAACTGTAAAGCCAATTAATCCCTTGCTGTCTTCACATGTACAGTTCATTCTTCCTACCTTCCCTCCCATTCCCTATATGAACATGTGAGTAAATGCTTCCTCTTCAGTTGGAATAAGGTAAGATCACAAAATAGTCAAGTAATAGTGAAGTGTTCCAGAATTTCCGAAAGTCAGATGTAGACTGAGAATACTCTTGCTGTGCTACACTTGAACAGATCAGTGGGCTAAAAATGACATAGTAACTACAAACAGTTCCACTAAGATGAGTACTTACTGTGTGGATCACCAACCACCATTCCACTCCCTACAGTGAGAAAATACTCTGGAATTTTTATGCCTAAATCTATAACCTTCAGTCACACACCAATGTCCCTCTGACATTTTCTTTTCAGTACATCTATTCTTGGGTTATTATCTTCCTTAGTTGAAATAAAAGTTTCTAGTAATCAGGAAACAATGCCTTTTCAGAGGCAGAAGAAAAGTTACAGACACAAAGGTCAAGGACAACTTTTTATTGCTACCAGAGGCTTTTGTCATCAGTACATGGTTCGGACCGCAGTACCTTCCTCAGACTGCAAAGGGAGCTCAGGGTCCAATTGTAAGAGAAGCACAGGTAGGTCGGGAGACAGGGAATGATTTTTATCAGAAAATCCTAACACCCTAACATAAACAAGGGTACTGAATTACGTTACAGACTCAAATCATAGAGCTGCCCCAACACTAAAGACAGTCTCCTACTGATTCATTTATAAACAGATTGGTTACAGAAATCTATGTTATGTTTCTTTGGTGAGCACCTGGATATATTAACTTTGTCACAAATTCTTTTACACAAATGTCAAAATGCTTTCGCCAAATCTAAATGTTCGTTACATGTCATTTTAAAATTTAAGATAAAGCCGCAATTTTGTTTTTAAACTCTAAAAACTAAAATGAGACAAACACAAAGTCAAGTGGTAATGTAAGAACTTTTTCTATTACCACCTCTTTCATCTGGACAATTACAAAGTACACTTTTCAGATAACTAGAATCTAAATCATGGGTAAAACATGGCTGTCATACTAATTTTGCTACCACAAAAAAGGGCAGGAAGTGGACTAATTCAATGGAAGGCAGAGAACATAGATCAATGTGCACAAAATTCATTAAGTATTCAATGGAAAAGCAAGTAAAAATAAATCAGGATGCTGGGGAAAAGGGGTGACAGCTGTGAATTTTGGAACTTTTATCTTTTTGACATGGGGCAAGCTACACTTAGCACAAAACAGAGCATAACTGATACACTATGAAGAAATTTACTTTTAAAAAATGTTCTGGTAAAGATTTTTGGCCTTAAACAATGCTAAATTATAATTAACTACAAAAGTGAATGGTTTTTTTTTTTTTTTGCTGGCTCACTTCAAATCAGCCTGATAAGGTAACCCTCTCCATGGCCTTTCCTAGTTTTACAGGTTGTTCCCAAAATAGTCAACCTTAGTTTGCATTCGAAGGTAACAGATGTTGCAATTACATGACAGATACAGGCTGCAAAGGTGGACAAGGGGAAGCATGTCCCTCTTGCCTTGATAAATCAGTACCACACACAGAACCCACATTTTCTGCAGCATTATCTTCATTATACAGCCGCTTGATTCCATCATAGAAGTCATCCACTTCCATTTCTTCCACTTTGCGTTTAGCAGAGGTGTGCTTGTACCCACTGGCAGCTGGGAGACGATGGCAGAAGGCTGCTGTACCTCTGACTGGCACTTCTGGCTTGCTGTTGTCCTTGGAGAAATCTGGGCCTGAGACAGAGGAGGGATGTAATCTGAACGCTCCTTTGTCACAGGTCACCAGGGTGTGCTTGAGGGGACGGTAGACATAAACGGAATTTAGAGGCAGGGAAGACTGCAGAGTAGAAAGGTGATGCGCCACAAGTTCCCGACAGTGGATCAATTGGGAGCTATCCATCTGGACCAGAGAAAAACAACACAGTTAATGACTGTGGCTCTGCCATCTCTGCTAACTACTTTTCCTTCAGTGTTCTCTCCCTCACACCTTCTACTTCAAACTAATTCCAGAAGCTTAAACATCACTTAAGTTATGCCCAAGTCTATATTTCTAATATAAATCATTATTTGCCATTGTATGATGGATATACACGGAACACAAACTGTTCACCACTACGGCCAAGTCTACTTTTCTCCCAGTTCACGCACCTCTTCACAAGGCCTCTCTCACCTACCTCTGCCTTTTTAAATTTCTTCAGTGGAGACCAAAGACAAACATAAAATTCATGAATCATTTAAAGAAGAAGCCAGACGCAAGGAAAAGAAATGTTAAATCAGAGATAGGGAAAGTTGCCTAGTTCAGAATTTGAAACAATGTATTTAAATGTATTTAAATAAATGAGAGCTTTAGGCTTTATAGTTTTGTGGCAAACAGAGCAATGCTAAGAAGAAATAACATTTTTCCTTAATCTGGGAGTTTTGCGCATTCCTCCTTATCCTTCAGCACAGCTTGTGTATAAATTCTTTCTGGAATCACATCTGACTTGGCCACATCCGCCCCATCCTGACACACAACATATTGCTGTGGCCATCTGTCCCTAGTGTTTTAAGATCATCTAAACTGAACCATCTAGGCTTCAAGAATCTCTGCCTTATTTTCTCTATAAGTACAACACTGTCAAAGCCGTCTATAGCATACTGCATTTTTCTTTTACTCAGACGTCTCTCTCTCTCCCTCCCTCCCTCCCTTTTTTTCTCCAGTACTGGGGACTGACTCAAGGGCTTTCACATTGAACCCCCTTTTTTAAATTTCAGATGGGGTCTCCATAAGCTAACCTCAGTTTTGTTTTAATAATCAGCCTTTGTCAACTGTATTTCCTAACGTGTACTCAAAATGTATGCTCTACATTCCTGTCAAAAAGGCTTGATCAATTTTTGCATAAACTTCCCCCTTCACCCCTGCTTATCCTGTTTGTGTCTGCTGAAACTATTTTACAAGCCCATTCATTCCCTCCAGGTATAGCTAAATGCTATCACCTCCAGGAAGCTTATCTTGGTCATTTAACTATCTGGGATCACTTTTTTCCAGTTTTGTGGATTTTTTTTTAACTATACAGTCATGTTATCCAGTAAAGAAAACTGAAAGGCTGGCATTAGTCGTCATGTAATACAAATGTAAAATTTACCTGACATTATCAAAAATACATGGACATGGCAGATTTTATTAACCATTTTGTTCAGATTTTTCTTTCTAATATGATAACACATTATGGGTAAGACTAACTATGATTGGAATTTTTTCCTTAAAACATTTTTTTCTTCCTAAAAAAAACCAATGTAACTTATGACCAGAAGCTAGGTCTTACTATACCCTAGGGCCGTAGAGTAAGCTGACCTATGGAACAGAGAGAGAAGCAGCCTACAAAGAGCAAAAATGAAACACAGAACTATTCTTTAGCAACTAAATGACACTTCCTATTTTAAAAAAGTAAAACTTCCACAAATATTCTAATGCCTTGATCACTGGGCATAGGAAACATTAACAGAATCCTGAAAAAAGACCTATGTGTCTTTTCTGTGTGCAAAAAAAGCCCATGAAATTATTTTTACTGGTGAAGACTGGCAGAGAGTAAGTTAAAAGGGTAACAAAAGCTACTCAAACCAACACTCTCTATGAACTCCACCCAAATCTCAAACCAAACATATCATAGTAAAATAATCTAAATTTGAGGAAAAAAAACCCCAAAAAACAAGTACATATACGTGGAATAAAACTCAATGCCAGAGATTGTTGTAATTATAGCTATCAAAAAAACCCTTTATTACTAATTTTAATGACTCTCCCAAATTGGAGTATGATAATTATTTCTAAATATCCCTTGCTAGAAAAAACAAAAGATGGAATCAAGAAGCAGTGAGAATATCTTCTGGAACAGTTTGATGTTAGGCACCACAAGAAGAACCAGGATCCCCTGATGATGGTGGTGGGTAGGAACCGCCTTCTTTTTTTTTTAGACAGGGTGTCACTCACTATATAGTGCCAGGCTGGCCTTACACTCACAGTGATTCTTCTGCCTTAGCTTGAGTGTGAATTATAGGTGTGTACCACCATGCCTGAATGAGGTCTGCTTTTTAACTATTAATTTTATTTTTTAAAATAGACCACCTACTTCGAGTACTGTTAGCTAAAAAATTAGGGAAATCACTAATCATAGTTAACACCCTGAGATTATTGAGGTGGACATATCAGTGAGAGGAGGGCATGAGCATAGCCATACAAATAGAGTAAGGGCAGAAGGAGAGACGAGAAGAGGAACTGTGAGTTTATGGCCAGCCTCGGCTACACAGTTCAAAGTCATCCTCCACTACAATGAAATCCTGTCTTTAAAAAAAAAGAAACTGGCTCTGCAGAGCAAAGCTGGATTAAACAAAAAGAAGGAATGGATAAAAGCAAAAATAAAAGTACACACTGTCTGGGAGGCAAAGGTGGGCTTTTAAAAGTGTATCTCCCTTGTAAAGGACAACTTGTTACAGAGGCAAAGCTCTGGCTAAATAATGCTCTGATTGTCATTCGTTTATGAAAGCACCCAGCCCTTTTCTTCTTACAAACTAGGGCCTAAAATTCTCAGAAGCTGAGAGACAGCCCTCAGTTACTTCTCAGTGTCTGCCTACCTGTCACAGCTTGCATCTGTAATACCACTCTAACAGATACAAATGTTAAATATTACTATTATTGTGTATCTTACTGTAAAATAACTGTTTTTTTTTTTACAGTTACAGCACCACTGTTCTCTTTATACTGCAAAATGTTTTAAGTTCAGAATGTAATAGTCTTCTAATACCCAATAAACAAAATCAGAATATTGCTAAGAAAGAATAAATACAACCTTATACCCAGTATACAGGGATAGGTTCGTGAGTCTTTTGTGGACACAGCTGGTAGAAGAGTATGGTTTGCAATAAATCTAAACTTGGTGGCATGAAGAGAACTGATAAAGCTTCTCTTTAAGTAGTTGCCAACATATATAGCATGATTACATCTGAATGAGAATTTTCACCACTAAACCTTTATACTATTTTTGGGTGGTTGATACCATACCATTCAAAGCAAGCTGTCGACAGAAATTACAAATGAATCTTAAGCAATAATAGGAACTATGATGGCAAAACAACTTTCAGAAAGGTAGCTTTTACCAAAGTCTTTGCCAAAGTCTGTTACAAATTCTTCACTTTCTAGTGAAAAGTAAATTATTTGGCTAAAAAGCAATCATTTGTGGCTTATGTTTTTGACTTCTCTGAGTGCAGTTGAGAAGTACTACATGAAACAGAGAGCTAAATGTTTCTCTATTCAAAACCAAGGAAAAATATACTGAGAATCATCTTAATTTTTCAAAATTCTTAATCTAGAAGAGTTGAAAAAAAACAAGAAAATATTACTTAACTTTTACAAAAGAAAAGTTTAGTGCACAAGTTTAAAGTACCTGATAATTTATCTACTCTTTTGTCTCAGTTTTATAATCATCTGGTAACCCTCTATATACCAAAGAGAAAAACCTAAAAAGAATACTCATTACACTAACACCCACCTGTGCTTTTTGAAGCAGTTCAATTGTAAGAGGAAGCCAATCAGGAATGAGTTTCTCCATTTCCAGGCTAACCATGGCCAGAGCAAGCATGGATCCTTTGAATTGCAGAAGTTGGTTGCAGGCTATACAGTGAAGTAGTTGTTTGGTAAGGACTGACAAATGCTGAGATGGGCTCAATTTGGGCAAACTGAAAAGTAACTGAGGCCTAGTTGACACTGCAATGGCATGGAACTGGGGAGGGAAAAAAGAAATCACAACAACATCATTTTCATACTATTTGTGAGTAAATTATACATATGAAAATTAACATAACCTCTTCAGGTATCACTTTCTAAGTCTGTCAATTTCTAAGTTTCTAAGTGATTAATGTAGTGATCTAGACATATATCTTTAATTTTTCAAGTTACTAAAACTGGTCTATATATTCAAGTAACAAATACCTTGGGTATACTTACAATGTGAAGAAAATCCAATGGTGTGGCTGTATGAAGATCCCAATTCAACTTATCCAGAATAATTCTCTCCATTCTCAAAATTTCAGAAGTAGAACATCCACAGAAACTGTCTCTTGCCAATACTTTCAATACTGGAATTTTCTATCCAAAGCAAAAGGGAACAGTGATAGGAAGGACATTTTAAATTTTTATTTTGGCAAACAAATACCAACTTAACCTAAAAAACAAAATTTTCAAAAAAGAAACAACTAATTGTAGAAGTATTCATTACCTCATCCTCTTCAACAGTCTTGGCAGCAAGGAAAAAGCAGCTAATTGCAATACAACTCAAGTATTTTGGGTGAGCCTAAAAGTTTAAAAAGGTAAAAAGCAACTTTAGTGATTTTTTTCTAAAAGGTTAAATTTTTATAACTTTTAAAAACTGTGTGAATAAGATAAGTATGTAGATAATTCTACAGAGTTGAATTTGATTCCCACTGATTCCTTTCTAGATCAGAGCTAACATTTAATGTGATAACCCTAGCCAGGTGGTATATTATAGAGGGATACACTTTTAATGTGCTTGCCAATGCAAAACCAGAATGTAGAAAACAATTCAGTCCAATTAATTTCAAAATACACACAGTAAAACCTATTTAAACATTTATTTTTATATTTAAGTTAATAAACATGCCAATTACTGCTGCCACAGCATAAGTAGCTTACAGTCCAGCAATCGTTCAATCCTGTGCTCATATGAGAAATAAAAGTTGTTTCAATACTAACAATATTGCTAGAAATGATTATCAAGCAAACCATTATAGTTAACATTTCTAAAATAGTACCATGTCTATTATGACTTTATCCTACAGGTGAGAAAACAGTCTTATAGGCTAATGGAGACAGCACAGGTAATCTAGGAAATAAACTCAGATGTTGCTACTAGGATAATTTTCCAGGATCTTTTATTTATGTGTGTAAAATATAAAATCCTACATCTCTGAAGTAATCCAAGTTCATTACAAAGAAAAGAATTGTTAGTAACTTTGAGTAAGCAATATAATTTCCAAATCAAGGCTACCAGTAAAAAATTTAATAAATAGGACTTGATGGCACATGCCTGTAATGTAGGCATTTTGGAGGCTGTAGCAAGAGGATCACCTGGGTTACATAGTGAATTCAAGGCCAGACACACATAATGAAATCCTGTCTCAACCACCTCCAACTCACACAATGAAAAAAAAATTAGTAAAAAGAATCCCAATATCAAATGTGTAATTTAAAAAGCAGACAGTTCTTGAATTTGATTGTGTATTAGATTTACCCATACGTTTTCCCCCCTTAAATCTAGACAACTGCTATCTCATCTATCAGAGAACTGGCTTCAAGAGGTCTGGAATAGGGCCCAGGTCTTTTGTTACTGTTTTTAATCAAACCCAGGGCCTTTGTGCAGGCTAAGCAAACACTCTACCACTGAGTGGCAACCTGGGGTTGCTTATTTTTATTTTTTATGGTGCCTGGGATTGAACTCAGGTTTCATTCACCCTAGGCAAGCACTCTACCACTGAGCTGCATGTGCAGTTCATTTTTGAAGAGCTTCATAGTGATATCCATAGGATGAGGGCTCCAGAGGCTCTGTTCATTGTTGTAGCCCTTTTATGGTTTGCCTTAAGTATCTCTAGAAAAAACTTCATCCTAGACTGTTTTAAAATTCTGTTTTCATAATTTTCCTAAGCACAGGAAGTATCTTTTGATAGCAAACTCAGTTCATTAATAATTTTTGAAAAATTGCAACCTAAGCATGATCACTATCCTTAAATTAATCTTTCTAAAGAGCTATTTGTGAAAGGGAAGTTAGCTGTGGTAAAGAGGGAAGAGGGAGGAAGACAAGCTGCAAGCAGTTTTCAGATTACTCTGATTTTTTTTTTTTTTTTGGTCTTTTTCCTTTTTATCGGTACCAGGGATCGAACTCACGACTACCTGCTTGCAAAGCAGGCACTTATGCCGCTGAGCTAAATCCCGAGCCCCCCAGATTACTCTGATTTAAATTAGCATCATTATAATTAAGGGTTAAGTCTCTTAAGAGTGGACGTCTGAAACATTAAATGGTAACTGGATGGCTATTCTAAATCTTATAGTTCATAATTTTTTTTTTGTTTTTTTCCTTTTTATCGGTACCGGGGATCAAACTCACGACTGCCTGCTTACAAGGCAGGCGCTTATGCTGCTGAGCTAAATCTCCAGCCCCAGTCCATAATCTTTGACTTTCCTTTTTTATATGTAGTATCTTAGTTACTCTCTCCTTGCTGAGACATAATGCCAGATACGAAGAAGTTAAATGAAAGACAGGGCAGCATGGTAGAGTAAAATAGATCATGGCATGCAGGCAGCGGGCAGCTAAACAGTGAGCCTTCTTTTCCTTTTTTATTCCATTCACACTACAAGACTATTGGTTGGTGCCATCCACACCCAAGTTGGGCCTTCTCATTATCCACACTTAGAACTAGGCAAACTAATTGTGGACTAATACAGCTATCGCACACCCATAATCCAGCCACCTCCTAAAAGCCCATACCTATAGTGACATGTGACTGGGGAACATCTAGATAAAAGCCATAACACCTAGTAACAAAGCATTTAACTCACAGTTTATATATCCCTAGGGCACATAAGTGAATTAATTGCTTTTCTATTCTTCTATGCTTTGCTGTTAAATAAATACTGAGTTATTGCTTTAAATCTATTGAAGGCCTACTATAACATCACAGAACCAATGATATACTACAACAATAAAGTTGTAAAAAAAATATTTGTATATTTCAGTTAATAAAAATATAGCAAAATTATGACATCTTTATATCCTAAAGTATACCCCTGGAAAAGTATTTAGGTATTGTCCAGAAAAGCACACTATAGTCAGTAAGAAGCAATAGAAAAATCTCAAAAATGCTTCTGCTTTTCTGTTCTAATTCACTGTCCATGTCTATAGTACAACAACACTGGAGATGCTTAACTATTCTACCAATGCTACATGGTTTGTACTAAAAACAATATATGAACCTTTATTAACAGTACTCTTGCAAAAAGAAAATTATAGAACACAATTAGAAACAAAAAATGTAAAATGGTACAAGATGTCATGTTTTCATTTGGGTACATATTCCATTCTGCAGGAAGTTTTCTATTTCTTTCTACTGTATACTACTTTAGTAAATGCCTCTAATTAAACATATAATGAGATTTAACAATTTAACAAAATGAGAGTCATATATAAATAAATTGTAAAATATTTACCTTTACAGTAGCTAAAAACCTGTCCAAAAGACTGCTAGCCAGAGCAAATGTTTCTGGGTAAAGGTTGAACTGGTACTTGAGTTTGGCCAGCCACTGAATTACTTCATCTCTCTGGGATGGAGAAACACTCTACAAGGGAATAATTACAAAACAACGTTAAAAGAAATGACAGCACAGTTTCAGGATCACGAGTATATTTAGAATTTTCTTTCATAACAGTTAGCAAATATTATAGAGAATGCATCTATATATTAGAATGTTGTTATTCGAAACCATACTTTAGATGACAATAAAACTTTACATATATTTAGTACCAACAGGCAGTATTTTTTTAATCTACTAAAATTTTCACTATGCCACCTCACCAAATATCTAAATTGAGATACTCAGGAAACTTTTTGGTGGGCACTGGGGATCAAACCCAAGAGATTCACTCATGCTAAGCAAATGTTATACCACTGAGTTACATCTCTAGCTCAGGTATACATTTTAAAATTTAAGTACATTATTATCAACTGATAATATAATTACGTTTTCCCAACTCTTGTATTAATAAAGTGTCTAAGGCATCAAATAGTGGTCACCTCATCACAGGAAATATAAATGGACCATAGTAACAGAATGACAGTCATTAAAACCAAAAATATCAGTACTAATACATGAAAAATATCAGGAATAAATGAATCACAGTTAAGATAAAGAAAGAAACTACAGAAGAGGATAAGGACCTACTAGTTACTAACGCTAAATGAAAGATCCTTAACAGTTACTTCTGCTGGGTAAATGTACAAAGTACAGACATGACAGTACTTTGTGATGAGCTGGAAAAGGCTGAGTTGTAAATAAGGGAGAGTTCCAAACCTGTTATTTTTTCCGTATTTATTTTCTTCCTTAGAAAGCACAGTAACCATAACTTAATCCTTTCTTATGGTGATCAATTTTTTTTTCTTTTATGGCAGTGCTGGTGATTGAACCCAGGACCTTTGCACTGAACTACATTCCCAGCCCTTCTTTTACTCTTTGAGACAGAGTCTCACTACATCATAAAATCATCCAGGCTGGGCTTAAACTTGTGATGGTTCTCCCTCACAATCCCTGAGCTCGGATTACAGGCATGTGTCACCATGCCTGGCTCTAGCACCAATGTTTCTAAAATCTTTATCTATCATAAACAGATGCATTAATAGCTCTTAGAGCATTAAAAGCTGTTCATCTTGACAATATTATCTCTTCAAACAAATTTTAGTCAAAATGTCTTTATTTTTCTTGGCTTTTTCTGGTATCATGAGGATGCTTTGTTGCTTATAATCACCATGATTTGGTGCTTATAATCTCTGCCACAGAACCTACTAATGACTCATTTTATTCCAATTCTTCCTACTTCAATTTACTTTTCGGCTTTAGCATGACACAGTGTTCTTTTGTGTTAGACAAACCAACTAATAACACATAAGTTTTATATCTTGTTGTAAACTCAGTTATAACTGATCTTTTTAAAAGGTTAACTACTATACATCCATGTACCTTCTGGCCAATTTCCTTTGAAATGACTAAACAATAAGGCATAAGAAATACTACAAAGGAGAGGGAGGGGACATTAAAAAGAATTAAGATGTTACGTACATGTACCAACTCCACAATACATGTAATTATATACTACAAACATGTACTAATAAAAATGCCAAGAAAAGGGGCTAGAGATGTAGCTCAGTGTGAAGACTGTGGGTTTAACTTTTAGTGCTGGGTGGGGGAAGGAGGAGGTATTCCTAATAAGAGAATATTATTACTGAAAATAAATTTTTGTGGTTTTTGTTGTTTTTTTTTTTTATCATCGGTACTGGGGATCGAACTCACGACCGCCTGCTTGCAAGACAGGTGCTTATGCCGCTGAGCTAAATCCCCAGCTGAAAATAAATTTATAAACATTTTCTGACAAGGTTAAAAAAGACTAACAAAAATATAATTTATGATTTCATATTAATATGTTTATTAAGGTGATGAAAAAATCACTATTTACACTTATAGTGAAAGAGAGCAGTTCTGACTTCTAAGTGATGAGCAGGGCTGATTAGGGAAGAGTTCCAATTTAAGCCTATGAACTTTACTCTGAAAGACAGAAATGATGGCAACCTTAAAGGTAGCAGCTACAGTTACGCTCTCCAGATTTGTAAATAAAATCAAGGTGAGTAAAAGAGACTGCTGGGAATTTTTAACTTGAGAATCAATCACATGATTTTGAGTCAAAAGTGATCAAGAACTTAAGGAAGTTCATGAGCTAAACCATCGCTTGTCAAGTTTTTGATACATAGAGCAGCAGTTATATCCTACAGAAAAGACACACTAATGTCCAGTATGACTGAGGAAATCAGAGTAAGGCTATTAAGGCCAAGAGTTTAGATGATTCTTCTCACAGAAAAACTGAAAAATGCAGCAGAACGCCACTGTTTGGAGCTACAGTTTCTTTAGGAGGCAAGAGGAAGGAAGTAAACACATGCTTGCAGATAGAACATGGGCCAAGTATCATGGTTCTTAGTTCTAAAGCCTCTCACATGTTCATGCAGCCCTGAGGTATTACTCTAAGATCTAGTTCTGCTCCGAAGGCTCCTGGAAATAAAGGCAGTCATAAACCTTCTAAGAAAGGATAGTTAAGTACTGAAGAGAAGAAAAAACAATGTATGCCAGTCAAACAAATAAATGATAAAAGAAAGTTAAAAAAGGGAGATTAGTAGTGATGCAATCTGATGAAACTGAGAAGGCTTTTTTTTGGCAAAGTGAACAACGTAATCTCACAGTCAGAAGGCTGAAGCGAAAGGACTGCTGTGATTTTGAGCTAGCCTGTGGTAACAGTGAGTTGAAAGTTAGCCTGAACTACATAGACAGAACCGGTCTTAAAAATTTTTTTAAAAAGGTAGAAATGAGAAGAACAGGATTTCCATCTTCAGGTCACAGATACAATAGGGGACATGCAAGAAAAAAATTATTGAATAATACAGTACATTAAATAATGTCATTTTGTATTTAAACAACACAAACATAAAATATTAAGAATTACTACAAAAGATGAGATAATAAAAAGTTTATCATATCATGGTTATGATTGATAGAACTTATGTAAAGCAAGGGTGCAGAATGAAAAAGGCACTAAATATTATTTTCTTTTTTTTCCAAACTGCATGAAATCCAATAAATATTACTTTCTCACCTCACAACTATTTGAGTCCCGAATGACCCCAAAAAAACCCTTCTTAATAAATTATAAACGAATAATTCTTTTAAATATAACATAGTCATGAAAAGAGTCAACAAATGGGACCAAGAAAACATCATCACTAACAAAAACTAATAGTACTGCACCCCACAAAAGGTAATAGTTTGATAAGACCCACCCTTACTGAATACTAATCTTTAGTATTTAAGATCTTTAAAGATCACTTTTTCAAATAAATTCATACCTTTACAAAAAGAAACTTCCATGCCTAAAGTAGTTCTATTCCCATCTTTCTGTTTTAAAAAAAGGAATAAAGAAAGCAAGCTCCAGACAGTATTTTCTGATTTTATCAAAGGAATTGTTTTTAATCAGTGTATCCACACAGATTGCTGAACAAGGTTAAGATGATTCAGTAAATTGGAGAACAGTTAATCCAAAAAGAGAATTTATAATGTATTCAACTGGCAAAACACACACACATATATATCCATATGCTACTAGTCTCTTTATTAAATACAAATCACCAGATATTTCAGTCATACCTTGTACATAAGACCCTGGGTTCAATTCTCAGACACACACAAAAAATATTCTGTGTCTGAAAACCACATAATTAGATGGCCTTTGATTCCTCACTGTCACAAAATTCTAACAAAAATCATCTTTATATAAAGTTTGTGGCAAGGTTTTCTTTTGTCAATCAAAAGTATGCTAGCAAAATTTAGAATAGATATAAATGTAACTTTGATTTTACATTATCCCCTAAATTCATATAACCAAATCATCATAAATTTGAAAGTACAATTATACAGAACTTTTTTTTTTTTTTTGTCTTTTTCGTTTTTATCACTACCGGGGATCAAACTCACGACTGCCTGCTTACAAGGCAGGCGCTTATCCCGTTGAGCTAAATCCCCAGCCCCTATACAGAACTTTTCTACAAGTATCAAGAACACAGGAGAGGGTCTGGGGATGTAGCTTAGTGGAAGAGCACTTGCCTAGTATGTGCAAGGCCCTAGGCTAAATCTCTAATGCCACAAAAAAGACCCCCCCAAAGTAGGGTATCTTAATAAATTATGAAGAAATGATACTCATTATTCATTTAAAAAATGTTTACTGTTGGATCTACTGTATGCTGGTAAACAAAAGTTACAGAATTCTTCCACAAGGAAATGTGTGTGCTATCGTAAGGGAAATAGTGTGTTAATAGAGAGCACATAGAAGGGTAATGACAGGTGTATAATATTCATTCCTGATCATGCTGCCCTGACTCCTGATTTCTGGGACAAGGGGTATAAATTATAAGAAAACTGTGAAAGATCTTAGACTAGGCAGGAAAAAGGGGAAAAAAAAAAAAAAAAAAAAAAGAAAGGAAACTAGGGTAAAGCATAAAATGAAGTTTTAAAATATTTTATTTTCCATTTTTATCAACATTTCCAGGAAAAAATAAATTCACAGTTGAAAAAGCCTGGTGTGGTGCCACATGACTATACTCCCAGCACTTGGGAGGCTGAGGCAGAATGGCTCCAAGTTTGAGGACAGCTTAGGCTACATAATGAGTTCAAGGTCAGCCTGAACTAAGTGAGATCATGTTTCAAAAAAGAAAGGTGAAATATGGAAAGGGAAGTAGAAAAGCCCGTCTCTGGAAGTAACAGGAAAATAAAATAAGGGAATTAAACAGGTTACTCTGGCAAGTCCCCTTTTTATATCTTCTAACCTTACCAGGCCAAATTCATTCAAAATTTCTAAGAATTAAGTCCAACTTCTGCTTGGCATTACTAAAGGCAAATTCTTTAGTGCTACTGTCCTATCTGGTATTACCTCGCTAATATTTGTTAAATCACTTATAGACTAGTAATAATATAGCAGTATACAGCAAACACCTTGAAAGACTGTTGATCACTATTGGTTTATATGCTAACTCAAGAAGATAGAGGAAGAAAAAAGGTTCTAAAAGTAGCTATATAATGAACCAGAAAGGCCAGAATTTTTCTTCCACTGTGATACATCCCCCAGGTATAGAATAGTATCCGAAATAGCAAACAATAAACATTTAAAGAAATCTAAAAGACACATAGAAACAAAAATATAAAAATGAAAAAGTAGATCAGGAATAGACTGCCTCAGGTATAATTTTGTACTATGACAAATATTTATTAGCTGACGTCTGGAGCAAACTGACACTACAGCCTATTTCAGAAGTGAACAGTGCATATACATGCTTGTACCACAGACGGTATTCATTCAAGTCAATTCATCTTCAATGTGCAAACTGACAATAGTAAGTACAGAACGAATTTTTTAACTCGTAGGAAAAAACAACAGAAACAGGGTGGAATTAGAAGAAACACAAAGATTTCATCTATCTGTGAACAAAAGACAACCAAACACAACACAGAAAGAACTCTGATATTTTTATTTATTTATTCATTCATTCATATTAAAAACTTCCTGACCACCAAGCACCATGTTAAGTTCTAGGGATAAAGAGATGTGTAAAGTACTATATAAAACTTTTAGAGTGGTTAAACTTCAGTTATCCGGGAAAAAAAAACCCTCCTCCCATATTTTCCCCCAAATAACAGCTAACTAGAAAATAAACCCAACACAATTTTTTAGGTTTTTTGCAATAAAAACCTTACCCAAAAATAGGTCCCAGTTAAGACCCACAGCCAGACATGTTTAGTAAATCCGCTGCAACACAAGATGGATGTATCAAATTACAAAATACCACAATACTAATATACAATTAAATATTACTGACATTAATACAATAGTGTAAGTTATAATTAAGTATCTATAAATACTAAAGCAGATGCCTCTGGACAGATACAAGCTCCTATGTAAACAGATGAACTCGGGACTTACTGCCAAGGCATATGATCAACTCGAGTATAGACAACACACAAATAATACGAGCATCTGATGATGAAGAGGCATGGTTGTATTTAGCGTGAATCTTAATCATCTGTCAAATAACGATGCACTACAAGCGGGCCAGATGGACATGAAGTACTCATTTAGGGAGGACTTTATTCCTGGATATGAGAGATTGGTTCTACAGAAAATAGTGTCTCAAGAAATTCAGGCCAGAATTCAGGGTTTGGAGAGTTACGATGATGTTTTAGAACATGACATGAATAAATGTAGATTGTTAGTCATGAACTCCTCCCCCAGTAAGCCCTATGGTGTCTTCTGGAGCAAAAATTAATATAAGATCCTGTCTTATTTTGTGGGAAATATAGTGTATACATATAATATCATGATACAAATGTACCAATTTCTAGAAGGAAAGATACAGAGGTAAGAGTAGGGCACACTAGGAGATGGCTCTACCAAGAGTTTAGCTTAACTTCTAGAGACTTCCAACACTGACATTACCTTATTAATTCAATGAACACCTTTAAAAGACTGATTTAAACCAGGTGAGATAGCATACAGCCATAATTCCAGCCATTACTGGGAGGCTGAGACAGGAAGTTGAGCCTAGATGACATACAAGTTCAAGTCCAGCCTGTATTACACAGAGATCCTCTCTAAAAAAAACAAAGACTTTAAAAAACTAAAAAGCATTTATTATTCACTAAAGATGGGACTCTGTCACTGTCACTAAAAATGGCAGAGTAAACACCAGTAGCAAACTACAACCTCTCCAGGACCTGGAATCCAGATGCCTAAAAAACAGTGAGAAGACGAAGATAAGATGAAGACAAAGAGGGGCGGGGGGGCAGCCAAGAGAGAACCAGGAAACAGTGGCCTCCCCATGAGTCAGCCAGCATGCAGGCAGGGAGAAGACCCTGACACCTCCAACAACCAGCTGATTTGGAAGAACTGCAGGCTGAGATGATAGCAACTAAAGTACACAAAGAACTTCATGCTTGTACTACTGACTTTGCAGACGTAAAGCTGGCAGTGTACGCATCTATTTAGAGGACAAAATGCAATGTAGTAAATATGATTTTCTGTCTTTTTTTAAACCAATATTGTTCTCACTGCTTTGTTTTGTTTTATTGCCTTTCAAGAAAAAAACCTAGAAACTACAAAAATGGTGGAGAAACTGAGTACAACACAGTGAAAATAATAAGCAATCTACGTTGGTCATACTGGCACACACATCTGTAATCCCAGCACTTGGGAGGCTTAAGCAGGAAGACTGTCATGAGTTTGAGGCCAACCTGGGCCATACAGTGAGTTCTTTTTTAAATTTTATTTTAAAGAGAATAAAACAAAAGAGAACAGAACAAAGCAATTCAGAACAGAACAATGCAAGCAACACAGCACTTCACAAGACAACTAGACATCAACAGTAGCTACCATAATGTTTCTTTTCTTTAAAATAGTTGAGCATACCTTCACTCACAGTAATATCAAACATAAAAAATACTATAAAACCATTCAAGAGAATGAAAAAGCATTACAGGACTTCAAAACCAAGTAATAGGAAATGAACAATGGCTACTATAATATCTCATTTTCCTTAAAAAAATGTTTATATCTTCCACATAATAAAATCAAGTAAGACACAAGAGGATAGAACCAATCAAAACAGAAGAACAAAAGTATGGCAGGACTTCAAAACAAGATAGTAAATCAGCAATGGCTATTATAATGTCTTGTTTTCTTCAAAATAGCTACTCATACCATCACACATAACAAAATCAAATCAAATAAAACCAATCAAATCAATGAATGAAAGCATTAAAAGACTTCAAAGCAATATAATAGGAAACCATGATTACCATAAAATATTCAAAATAGCTGCCTCTATCATCTGACAGCATAAAAATCTAACCAAACAAGACAGAACAAGACAGAACAAAGCCAAACTTAACAAAATTGTGTAAACAGTGCGAGAGTTTAAGACAAGACAATAAAAAATTGACAGTAGTTTCCACCTTTCTCTCCCAGGTGTTTCCTCCCCTTTGCTCTTACATTAACTATTTTGCTTTTGGATCTCATTCACTCCTTCTGTTTCTTATGCTAGGGTTCACACATAAGAGTTTGAACTGTTTCAGCAATGAACATCATCTCCAGTTGCGTCCATTTACTTACAGGAGCCTTGAGATTATTATACTTTATAGCTGGGTAGGCTTTCCACTGCATGAAAATACCGTATCTTTCTTAACCATTCTGTAGTTGATGAGCAAATTATTATTGTTATTATTATTTTTGGTCCCCTGTCACATGGAACAATTGTTTTCTCTCCTTTGATTTTCAGTCTATGAATTTCCTTTCCAGTTAGATGTTTCTTGTATACAGTATATCGATGGATCTTGTTCCTTGATCCACTCTGTTTCTTTTTATTGCTGACCCGAGGCCATCTACATTAATGGTTACAACCAGCATACATTGGTTTGCTTCTGCCCTGTTATCCTCCTGTTGTTGGCCCTCCACTTTTCTCCTTCATTCAATTGCCTATCTTGCTTGGTGAACTTCCTCTGCAGCTGTTCCTGGAACCATGGTCATCTTTATCTCTCTCTAGAATATTCTGTAACAGTCTCTGTAAGGTTGGCTTGGTAGTCATGAATTCCTTCAGTTGTTCTTTATCATGGAAGCATCTTATTTTTCCATCAATTCTGAAAGATAGTTTTTTAGGGTAAATCAATCCAGGTTGGAAGTTATTTTCTTTTAGGGCATGAAAGACTTCCCTCCAAACTCTTCTTGACTTGATGGTGGTATTGACAAGTCTGCTGTGATTGTTTTTCCTTTAGAGATGATCTGTCTCTTTTAACAGCTTTTAATATTCTGTTCTTGTGTTGAATTTCTGGAATCTTGATTATTATATGTCTGGCTGTAGATTTACTTTGCTTATATGGCTAGTTGGAGTCCTATATGCCTCCCTTATCTGCATGTCAGATCCATTTCCCACGTTTAGAAAGTTTTCTACTATTACTTCTGTGAATATCCTTTTAATTTCATTTGTGTTGATCCCTGCTTCTTTGTTGATACCTATCACTCTTAAATTATGCTTCTTTGCATCATCTTGCAGCCACTGAGTTGTTATTTCCTGATTCCATGTTATTTAAGAGATCTTTCCTTTCACGATCACTAGCTGCAACCCTGTCCTCAAGGTTTGAAAGTCTATCTTCATTCTCTTTCAAGTGGTTTTGCCAGCTTTCAATTGAATTTTTAATTTCCTACATCTCTCTTTGAATGTTTCATGTACTGTAATTCCTTTCTACATTCATTCAAGGTTTTCCATTATTTTCCTGTTTCTCTTTATTGTCTGTCTCTTCTTTATTAGACCTGCTGAACAACCCTTTCTGAATGTTTGTGATTTCTTCTTTTACCTGAGACATTATTTCTGATTTGACTGCTTTTATTTCTCATTAAGTTGTTTCCTTACTTTAATTGCTGTCATCTCAGAGATTTCAGGTGTGTGACTTCCGTTTTTTTCCATGACTGTACCTCTCAGACTTACTGTGTGTGGGCTAGAGGTTTGAGTTTGCCTTTTGTTCCAAGACTGTATCTCCCAGACAATCTAGAGGTCTGAATTTGTCTTTTGCTTCTTTGTCTTGACATTCTTGTGGGTTTCTCCCAACGAGCTGGTTGTGGGATCCCAGGGACTTTCTACGTTGGCTAGGTAGTGTAGGAGGTTCGGACATGCACCTGGGTTCTTCTAATTCCAGATTTACGTGAAGGTAGCAGGGTGTGGCGTTGGCTTCTCCATAGCTACTATACTGGGGCCTCGCTGATGATCAGAGATGCATGTAGGTGAGGCTGCTTCTCTCAGCCTGTATATCTACAATGGGATTCCCACCATGGTGGCAGACACACAGGGGTGTGTTTATCTGATTCCAATAGTGAATGACGGCTGTCTGAGGGAATCAAGGACCTCAAATGGTGGCCTACGGATGCACAGGGCTTACCTGGCTGTGTGTCCCTGCTCTTGCTGGCTGCCTGCAAGAAGGAGTGTTCCAGTGGCAGATCCCTGAAGGTGAAGGTGGATCTGCTGGTTCTCTCTGCCCACACTGGCTGTCTGTAGGACATGGCCTTTTTGTGGCTGTGCACAGCAGGCAGGGGTGGATCTGTCTCCTTTGGCCCATGCTTGGCATGCAGAGGCAAGGGCCTTCTGGAGGCGGCACCCGCAGGCAGAGGTGGATCTTCTTCTGGTTCTCTCTGCCCATGTTGGACATGTGGAAAAAAGGGCCTTCCAGTGGCAGTGCCCAGCAGGCAGAGGCAGATCACCTGGTTCTCTCTGCCCATGCTAGGTGCGAGGAAGAAAGGGCCTTCCAGTGGCGGGACCTTGCAGGGAGAGGTGGGCCTTCTTCTGGTTCTCCCTGCCTGTGTGTGGAGGAAAGGGCCACACAGTAAATTTAAGGTCAGCATAAACTAAACTCAAAATCCTGTCTCAAAAAGTCAAATAGAAAAAAAGAGTGAGGCAATCTAGAAAGATAAGCCCAGCTTTTGGGGAGAAAGATTTATCTCTGCTAATGCAAGGTGAGCTCAGAGAGAGGCTGCAGCTCTAGTAAGAAACAAAGGAACAGACTGGCAGTGCTAGCTCCAAGAAAAGCTCATGGTTATTGTAAACTGCATAATCAACATGAGGATGTACATGGTGACACACACCTGTAATCCCTGAGGCAGGGGCAGGGGCAAGGGCAGAGGCAGAGGCAGAAGCAAAAGGATAATCACAAGCTCAAGGCCAGCCTGGTCTAAATGGCAAAAACCTGTCTCTGAAACAAAGAAAAACAAAATAAAACAACAAAAACAGTGTGGGATTTTACATTGAAAATAATTCCTTCTGCATGGCAAGTTAGAGCTGGAGAAACAGCCACAGCAGCAGGTGCCATATTGGACAGTATTTAATCAGGGGTCATTTGTGGATGGGTTTAACTGTTTAAAACTATGGTACAGAACAATTATACTTGAGGATTCTGGAGTTAATACACCACAGTGGCTGACTGGGAGATGGCCTTGATACATTATCATAGAGAGGGCATGGGTCAGACATAGAAATTCTGTTAAGTTTAAGCTGAGGCCAAGAAGGACATAGGGGTCCTGCCCTCTGCAGTGAGAACGCAGTCCATTCTTGTGGTTTTTGAAGGGGCTGGGTCTGAAAGTGTTGGCATTAAGTACACTGGACTGCTTAATTCCCTCTCACCCCTACACTGCCCCTCTGCTTACATTCACCACAGCTCAGGAATATGTTTGCTTTCCTTGTCTGCCAATGTGACTAGGGATACAACTCAGCTTAGACTGTTGCCACGGGCTGGGGTGTATGAAGGAAGACAGGAGCCACTGGACAGGGGGCACCTCACAAACCCATAGGCTATGAAGGTAGCGGAGAAAGCTGTAATTTGGGAAACAGACGGAAACAGGAACAGGAAGCAGCTGGAGTGAATCAAGTCTTAGGGTAGACACCACTGACTGACCACAGCAAGCCTAAAAACTTGAGGCAGGACTGTGCATTTACTAAGCCATGAGTGGGAAAACAAAATACGTCCTGGTAGTGATTAACTATCTCGCCCCAATTTTCTCATGAATTCCAATACTGCAGAGCCTGGAAAGAAATCATTTGTTCAAAAACATGAAGCTTTTGGACTTATTTCTCATTAGCTCCCCCCGCCTTTTGCTGTTTCTTCTCATTTATTCTTTTCTGTCATTTTTATCTAATTTTATTAATTTCCTTTCAATCCTTAATACGATTCTTCATCTCCCTTTTCTCTTTGCCTTCTCTTGTTACTTTTCAAATTTTACTTCTTCCATTTCCCACCCTCTCCATCTTTAGCAATATTACAACTAAGCTTTATTATTAATCTTTAAATATTTAGTTGACCCTATTACTGTTCAATTCTTTTAATGTTAATGGTGGTATAGTTGATGCATTCAGTAGGTAATTCCCCTGTATGTCTATTTGGTTTGTCTTTGTGTCTATATTATATTACAGATTTGTTTTCTACTGGTAAGTTGGACCACAGATAATTTTAATTGGTTCTTATAGTATGTCAATATCCAGTTTGTCTTCAGCTGTATTATTACACTGCACCCTTCTCTCTCCAAATTAATGGAGGCCTATAGTTAGTTGGTCATGCTCAAAAGTATATCACTGGAAAGAAGATATTAAAAAGCTCCACGCTAACAATAAAATTCACTGTAAGTGACTCTCAACTCTTAGTCAAAATCAGTCAATCCATCAAACAAACAAATACAAGAAAGCAAGGGAACAAAATGCCTCAAAAACCTTTCAATTCCCCCAAAGTTGCTCCATAGGAAACAGAAGGGGAGGAAAACAAAAACAAAAGCCAAACAGCTGAACAGTATGAAGTAATACAAAAGCAGTTATAAAACAGACCAAAAAAAAAAAAAAAAAAAAAAGAGAAAAGAACCCCCTCAACTCCAAATCGTAAGGTACTCTAGAGCTCAAAAATTATATAACTAAACAGATAAAAGACTTTTAAAAAGCTAGCTGATGTGTTTGCTTTGGCAGTATACATAATAATAAAAGCTAGCTAAGCTAAACCAAACAATACAATACACAGCCACTTTACCAAAGATTCAGAGTTTACGAAAAGATACCAAACAAGTCCAGGAGATAGACGTGACCAGTGTGAGGACAATGTCAGAAATAGAACGTAAGGTTGATGCAGGTGACCATGTGTTCAGCAATACCTTAAAACCAAATAAAAGAACACGGAAAATGGATCTAAAAGCTGTTAGACGACACAAGGAAGATAAACTTTAAGATAAACTGGAATTTGTCAAAAATTGGAAGACAACATGAATGACATTAAAAATATCTGTTCAGAGAACGATATAATTTCCTCTAGTACTGGGAAAGAATTTAACATACATATAAGCAAGGCGTAACTTCTCCACAACACATAAGCAAAAATCCCAGAAGTCCAACACAAAAACTGAACCTTTAAAGCTGTTAGAGAAAAGCAAACAATCACTTACAAAGGTCAACTCATTAAAATTATAGTAATTTCTCAGCACAAACGTTAAAGGTCAGGAGAGCCTGGAGTGAAGTGTTTCAAGTTCTAAAACAAAGTACTTCCAACCTGGACTGATATATCCTGCAGAACTATCTTTCAAAATAGATGGGGGATGGAGGGGAAACAGATGGAGAAGTAAGGTTTTTCTATGACAAACAGTATCTTAAAAAATTCATGACCACCATCCAGCATTCCAAAAAATTAGCAAGGATATCCTAGAAATAAACAATGAGGCCAGAATGCCAAACCAGGTAGGGTAAGCAGTTAAGCTAAAGAGAAGAAAAAAGGAATCAGTAACAGGAAAATAATACAAGGAGTAACAGCTATCCCTATTTTCAGACTAAGTGAATTTCAAGCCAAAACTGATTAGAAGAGGTAAACAAGATCACAATGTATTTATTAAAGGAATGGCTCAACAGCAAGAGATAACAATTATAAACACATATGCAATGAACAGCAGCATTTTTTACTTCAGAAAGCAGACAGTATCAGATTAAATGATCAGATAAACATCAATACAACTCTAAAGGAGGCCTCTATGCCTACTTCACTGTCATTAGATCTTGTAGACAAAAAAACAAAACAAAAAGAAAACTCAGAATTGAACCAAACCTTTGAACAAGCACTTAACAGGTATCTTAACAGTGTTCCACCCAACAATAAAATATATATTTTTCTCTGCAGCACAAGGGATGTTCTCCATAGACTACATGTAGCCCATAAAGAATGCTTAAGTAAATGCAAAAAAAAAAATCAAAATTATCCCATGCATATCAGTAGATCATAGAGCTTGGAAACTAGAAACCAATGGCAAGAACTTTCATAGGTATTATGTGAACACATAGAAATTAAACATCATCATCTTGAATAATCAGTGAGTCACAGAAGAAATCAAGCAAGAAAGTGATTCTTAGAATCAAATAATGCCAGTACAACATACCAGAACCTAATGAAGACAGTCCTTTTAAAGGGTAAGTTTACAGCTGTGAACATCCACATCAAAAAACAAAACAAAAAACCCCCGGCAAGACAAATAACCTAATCATATACGTCAGGGTACAAAAATATACAAGAATCTAAATCCAAGGCTAGTATAAGGAAGGAAATTATGAAGAACTCAGCAGAAGCAAAGAATAAAGAATAAAGAGCAGGTTCACAACAGACTACTCACCACCTCCAAGGGAACCAAAGACCCAAATCAATTATAATTAGAAAGGAAAGACACAAAATCACAAGATACCACAGAAATCCAGAAAACTATTAACTACTTTGAAACCTGTACCTGTACTCCAATAAATTGGAAGTGGAAAAATCCCTAGGTATAGATAAATTACCAAAACTGAACCAAGACTAATCTTGAATAACCCTGTAACAAGCAATGAAACTGAGGCAGTAATTAAAAGACCAAAAACCACACAAAAAACAAAAACACCACACACAAAAAAACACCCCTCCAATTAAGAAAAAGCCAGCACCCATAGATTCACCACTGAATTCTACAAATTTAGGAATTCAGGGAAGATTTAATGCAATACTGTAAGTAATAGAAGTGAAACAGTACTATTAAACTCATTCCTAGATGCTAGTATTACCTTGACTCTAAAACCAAAGATTCATCTAAAAAAGACAACTAAAGGCTAATCTCCTTAATGAACATACATGCAAAAGATCTTCTATAAGATACTGGCAAACTAAATGCAACAAATCATTAAAAAGATTATACATCATGATGCAGTAGGTATTAGGGATGCAAGGTTGGCTTACTGAAAGGCAATCAATAAATATAATACATGACCATAAATAGGACAAAAATTACATGGTCATCAAAATAGACATAAAAAAAGCCTTTGACAAAATTCAACACCAGTTCCTAATAAAATAGAAAACAGGTATAGAAGGACCTTATCTCAAGTCATTTTTGACAAATCTACTGTCAATCAACATCATCATACTCCTAAGGCAGAAGCATGGGTCCAGCAGAACCACCCCTTACTTTTTTACTTTACTTTGTATTTTAGTGTTATAGTAGCCAGCTGTGCATTCCTGAGGGTTACAGGAAGCAACCTATGTGTTTATTCACTTGGTCTGACAAACAGCAAGGAGTGTGCTCACGTGAAAAAGTATAGAAAATGGATACAGACACACCTTTATGTGCCACTGTTTTTGTGCATGTTCAACCAAGTATCACAGAAGGTTCAACAGATCCACACCACCCCAGGATTTTTTTTTTTTTTTAAAGTTTTCTTTTGATTTTTCTGGTAGAAGTAGCCCAATTCAGTACAATGACACATGAAAAACAGGATTTGCAAGTTTCAGAGGAGGTCAAAACTGAATCATCAGATTACTGCTGCGTGGATGATGAAGATGATCCATTATGATAAAATATATGCTTTCATAATAGAAGAGTGGTTTGGGTACATGATGAAAATGGTGATGCCTTTGATGCTGGCCATAAAAGCCAAAGTTCCTGTGATGAAATGGAACAAAAAACTGATATAGACAAGAGAACGTAGACCTCCTTGCTTCAAATGAGGATGAAAACAGCAACATGAGCATGTATTTGACTAGTTGAAAAGTTGTTAAATGGCCACGCAACCAAATGTAATAATTCAATGCTAGAAGTAGGTCCGAAAATTCCAGCACAGCTATTCAGTGTTGAAAACTGTAACAGATGAAATGCTACAAGATGTGAAGTACACAAAGGCTGAAATGCAATTAAAATGTTTCTATATACCAACAGTCACATTAAAAAATGTACTTATCATGACACCTCACTAGCTGAACTGAAAGCATTCATAGGTCTGCTGTACTTAGCAGGGATTTCTCATGGCAATTGCAGAAATGTTAAAAAACTTACAGAAACCAGATGGGTCAAAATATGGAATAAGCTGGAGTAGCAGTGCACACTTGTAATCCAAGCCCTCAGGAGACTGAGGTAGGAGGACTGCCGTGGGTTCAATGACAGCCTGGACTACACAGCAAAATCCTGTCTCACAACAAAGCAAACAAAAAGGCATAAAAATTTATGCCTTTATAGATGTGAAGACTTACTACTCTTTCAACTTAAGACATTTATCATGGAACTTAGCCACCAATGATAAACCAAATGGTGCTGTGAATAGATTTGTTCCCATTTACCAAATTAATCTGAATGGGACATTTGACAACTGGTTTACCAGTTTCTAACTGATGTTACATTTGTTAAAAGAGCACAAACTGACCAGTGTAGAAACTGTATGAAAGAACAAAACAGAAATTCCAAATGAAATGTTGCAATTTTGAAACAGAATATTGTATAGTATAACCTTTAGATTTCAGAAAGACGCATCACTGACCTCCTATATGGCAAAGAAAAACAAACTGATACTACTCATGTCAACACTTCACCATGATGGAAATAGTGATAGGGAAACCTTGACAAACAGAAGCCTGAGATGGTTAACTATCAACAACAAAACCAAAGGTTAAGTAGATATTGTTACTAAGTTACGCAGCAGCTGTGTGATCTGAAAAACAAAGCATTGACCAAAGGTTGTGCTTTACTCAATCTTAAATATGTGTGACATAAACAGTTCATAAAGAAAATAATAAGTGAAAAATATCATGGAGAAATTTTCTTAGAGGACTGGGACTGGAACTCATAAGAGACCATTTTCAGCAGAGGAAAAATAGGATGTTTCTGCCCAGGGAACTACACAAAAATATTGTGGAGCACATTGGTAAGGTGACAGGTGAACAGGCAGGGGCAGCATCACAAAGACCTACTATGACAACAGGCAAATAAAAAGATATCAACTGTGCCTTACAGGAAAGGAAGGGAAAACAAAACATATGTGCTATCAGTGTAAATGATACTTGTGTATGTAACATGCAGTTCTCATGTGTGAAGACTGCCTGGGACATGACAGTTCAAAGCAAGAATTATTTCTGTGGTAGACTTTTATTTGTATTAAAGTTCACATAGGTTTTTATTTCTCATGTTATCTTTTAGGTTTTGGAAGCAGATTAAACAGCTGATATGAAAATGTTCTGTCTGTTCTAAGCACTCATTATATATTTGTTTTTAGTGATATTTTCTTTTCCTGCACACAACGTACAATATAGTAGGAAGCTCCTGATAAAACAGGAAGATTGGAGAGGTCACAAGAATGGCTTGTCATACAGGAAAGGAAAGCCAACCACATGTGCTGTCAGTGTGAAATATGTGCACGGAACATTCAGCTGTCATGTGTGAAGACTGCTTTAGATATAGCCACTGAAGCAAAGATTATATTTGTTGTAGTTTTATTGGTATTTTCATTGTAGGTCATACAGCAATTTATTTCTGATATATCTTTTAGTTTTTGTAAGCAAGTACACTGCTGATGTTAAAATATTGATGTTTATTTTAAATGCATAATACATATTAAGAATTTAACAATTTTACTGATATTTTATGTTGCTGTTAACTATACATTATAATAATACAGTAGGAACCTCCTAAAAAAACGGCAAGACCAGCAAAACAACAGGCATATCCTATACAAAGGCCAGGAAACCAAAACATATGTGCTGTCAGTGTAAGTGATACAAGTATGGAAGGTACTATTGTCACGTGTGAAGATTACACCAGGTGTGATAACTGAAGTAAAGAGTAACTTTTTTTTTGTACAGTTCTATTGGTATTTTCATTGTAGTTCACATGGAAACTTATTTCTGATGTTCTTTCAAAAACTCTGCCCACCAAAAACCAATGCTGAAAATTTTGAGGTTTTTATACGAACAATATTAAAAACTCAATGCTTAATTTTTGTGGAATTCTTTTCTGTTAAGTACAGATTGTTTAATGTAATATGACTCATAAAACTATAATTTTCATTGTAGTTCACATGGAAACGTATTTCTGATGTTCTTTCAAAGACTCTGCACACCAAAAACCAATGCTGAAAATTACGTTTTTTATATAACAATATTAAAAACTCAACACTTAATTTCTGTAGACTTCTTTCCTGTTAAGTACATACTGTTTAATATGACTCATAAAATTATAATTAATAATTCATCAAAAGAAACATTCTAAAGTATAAACATGGTTCTGAAACACATTTATGTACCTGATGACAAAATTAGTCTTATGCTCCAAGGAGTACATGGGGAAAAATATGAAACCTGTTCATCTAAAAACAGGAACAAGACCATAATGATGTCAGCCACCACCACTCCTGTTCAATACAGTATTTGAAACTTTACCCAGACCAATCAGGTAAGACAAAGAAAAGGAATACCTATAGGAAAGGAAGAAGTCCTTTCCTTAGTAATTATCCTTAGTAACAAATGACATGAATTTTTTTACATAGAAGCCAAAAAAAATTCTACCAAAAGACTCCTAGATCTAATAAATTCAATAAGGCTGCAGGATAGAAAATCAACATATAAAAACCAATAGCATTAGAGTCAGGGATTTTAGCTTAACAGCGTAAGTGCCTGCCTGGCAAGTGCAAGGTTGTGAGTTCGACTGCCGGTACCCAAAAAACAAACAAATTAATAGCATTCCTGTACACCAATAATAAAACCCACTGAAAAGAAATTAGGAAGTCAATTATTATTCACAATAGCTACAAGAAAAATTAAATACAATATATATATGAATTAATCTAACATAAAAAAGTAAAAAATACCTTTAATGAAATCTGTAGTATTTTGAAAAAGGTGATGGAAGAGGACATCAGAAAATGGAGAGATACCAAACTGGTGAGAACTGAATCAAATTTCCCCAGAAGGTCAACACTGAACCTAACCATTGAATTTGATTTGATTTTCATCCAAGTTAGTTTGCAACCAGAATCTTGAAAGAATCAAGCTCATGAACGAAGATATTGACAAAATAGACATACTTCCAAATTGACAGATTTAGTACAATCCCAATCAAAATACTAATAGAATTCCTTACAGAACTACAGGAAACAATACTACTATTCATAAGGAACCAAAAGATACATGAGATAGCAAAAGCAATCCTGGGCAAGAAGAAAGCTGATGGCATCACAATCCCAGTTACTGCATGTTGCAAAGTTATGGTGATAACAGCATGGTACTGGCTCAAAACTGCCATGCAGCATGAGGACATAGAAACCCTAGGCATAATCAGTCATTTGATCTTTGACAAAGGGGCCAAAACCATAGGCTGGATGAAAAACAAGTCTCCAACAAGTGGTGCTGGGAAAACTGGCTACACACATGCTGAAGACGGAATCTAGACCTGTATCTCTTACTATATACTAAACCAAAATCAAAGATCTAAGTATGAAAAGAGAAACGATCTGCTGGAAGATAAAACAAGTAAAACCTAAAAAAAAAGTAGAACTTCTGAAGACACAGGTATAAGCAAGGACTTTTTGAGCAGAAAAACTAACTTTTTTGCACAAAAACTAACATGAAGAATCAACATATGGGATTACATCATATTAAAGTTTCTGCACGGCAAAGGAAACAACCAACAGAATAAAGAGATAACATACAGAATGAGACATTTTTTTGCTAGTTAAAAACTTGTATCTAGAATACATGAAGATTTTTTTTAAAAAAATTACTGTAACAGCTCCCAAAATAAAACTCCATCAAAAAAGGAAACTGAAATCAAACATACCTCAGAAGTATAAATGGCCAATAAATACATGAAAAAATGTTCAACATCTCTGGCCTTAAAGAATCCTGAGATTCTGTATTATTCCAAAAAGAATGGCTATAGTTAAGAAATCAAATAACAAAGGTAGGCAAGGCTACAAGGTGGAATGGGGGAGGTTTCTATATTGTTAATGGGAAAGTAACTATTACAACCACAATGGAAATCAGCATGGAGAGTCTTCAAATAACTAAAACTAGAAATTCCATTCAAGTTACCTATTTGCCTTCTAGGTATCTACCCAAAAGAGTTAAAGATATCATGTTACAGTGATATAACATTCTTGTGTTTATAGCCACACAACTCAAAATAGCTAAATCTTGGAAGCTCCCTATATGTCCACCAGCAGATGACTGGATGAAGAAATTTATCCAGCATTTATACATAATGGAGCACTGCTTCATTGGCCAAAGGCCATGAGAGTCATTTGTGGAAAAATGAATGCCCCTTGAGACCATAAAGTGAAATCAATCAGACACACAAGCTTAAGAATCATGTGATTTCTTTGATATGAGAAATCCAAAGTATAAATAAAGACACACAATAAAAGACAGATAATAGGAAACAGGACAATAGGTCTTTGAAAAAGGAGAGAAGATCAAGAGATAGAGGAGACACAAGAGTGAATAAAAGGACACAGAAAAAATTAAGATGTGTTATGTATACGAATCAGCTCCCCATGATGAAAGTAATCATTATGTACTGCAAAAATGTACTAGTTAAGAAGCAAAAAAAGGATAATTGTATGAAGATGTTCTACTTCCCTAACTCTGTACTAGAAATAAAAACAACTTACTGTTGCTAATATTAGATTATGAGGAAAGTGAATGGGCATAACTATCTTCAGAAAACTGTAACTCAGATAACAAAACAAGCCAATAAAACTAGTTCTTATTCTTAGAATCAAAGAGAAATTCCTCAAATAAAATATAAAACATGTCCATAATGGTACACATTTCTACAGCAGTGTCAAAATAGTATTTAATGTGTGCACTAGTACACTTATGTCTAGTAAAATTCATCTATCTAAAGAAAGAAATCATTACCTGATTTGTAGGCATTTTCGGCACATTCACCTTCCACATCTGGGCTTCCCTAGAGATTGCCTTTTCCAATAAGAAAGACAATCTCTGGTTTTCCAAAGGTCCTGGAAACTTCATGATATCCTTTGGGATCTGCCTGCCACCCAGCTTGATGTAACTACCTATAAAATCAAATATAAATAATGCTTATTATTTAATTATAGGGTAAGTATAATATATGCACATATATAAAAGTATGCTGGTATTTATTAAGCAATTCATAAGGCAAAATAAGAATGTTCTAAGGCAATATAAGATTTTACAACTCTTTAAAATCTATTAAAGTGTTATAATAATCAGTTACCTAAAACATTCTCACTTTAAATCTGAAATGTAGCCATAAAGAGAACAAAGCTATGTAACAAAACTTGAACTCTGATCTAAATGCAAAACTGACAAAAAAAAAAAATTTTAAGTCACTGGTTTAATACTAGATATATCTAGAATTTGTTGTCCCAAACATTCCTCCTAAAAAGTAGAAATCAATTGTTTTCATTTAAAAAGTTGTATCCATTACATCAAGTCCAATCCATTCCCACTTCTTCACAATGAAACAATCTTAAATTGTGCTTGAGGTTTGGAAGTATAGCTCAGTGGGGTACAGCACAGGTCCCTGGATTTAATCTCTGGCACCAGGGGGGGAAAACTGTGTGTTCACATGTGGCTACTTCAATTTGAATTAAACAGTTAAAAATATACTTACTCAAAGCTCTACTTTAAAACAATGTGGCTACTGGATACTATAATGGGCAGTATAGAAAAATAAACCTTTCTATCAATGCAGAAAGTTCTACTGGGCAGAACTTGATCTAGAAAGTTCAGCAGAGTTACTTGTCCTCTAAGAAAGCAAGTTTAGATTAGAGCAGGGCAACTGGGTTTAAGAGATGTTTCTAGATTTAAAAAACAAAAAACAAAACAAAACCTACAGATTTGAGAAGCATGACTATTATAGAAAACTGCATTTACAAGTTGCTGAAGAATATGAAAATATAGTTTTATTCTTCAAAGCTAAACAACTAAAAAAGTAGTTTCACAAAAAAGTTCCACAAAGTAATTTATCACAAGATTTACCTAACAATTAAAGTATCAAATATAAAGATTTCAAAAATATTGTGAAAAGGTTATGTCAGGAGGATGAGATCCAAGTACAAATGTTAGCAGAAGGTAGAATGAAAGCCTTATCTTTAACAATAGGAAAACCACAGATAGTATTTAAAACTATATACCATAATACACCATTAGGGCAAGTTACTTAAAAATGTGCTCTTAAAAAACAGAAAAGTAGGTTATGAGTTTTAAAAAGCTAACTTCCAGAGTGAGAGAATGGAGAAAAAGGTTCAAAGCAGGTAACTGCTGTTTTTCAAATGTCCAGAATCAACACACATAGTTACAAATTTTTGATAAAATTAAAAATATGAACAAATAAACCTTTTTCAATTTTCGCATTCTGTCCCAATTCAAGCTACTATCTTCTGTCCTGCTATACCACATACTCCATCTAGACTACCTCCATTTAACCAGCTTATGATTTTTTTTTTTTTTTGGAATCAGGGTTTTACTCCATAATTCAAGATGGCCTTGAACTCACTATGTAGTCCAGGCTGGCCTTCAACTCATGGCAGTCCTCTGCCTCAGCATTCCCAGTGCTGGAATTACAGGCATATGCCACCATATCACCTGGCTTTTTGCTTCTTTTTGTGTGTGTGTCTTTTTTTTCGTTTTTACCGGTACCAGGGATCAAACTCACAACTGCCTGCTTGCAAGGCAAGCACTTGTGCCACTGAGCTAAATCCCCAGCCCTGTTTTTTGCTTCTTTAAATTTTTTTTTTTTGAAGAGAATAAAACCAAATGAGAGAAAACAAAAGGATGGACATAGTATATGACTTAAAACCAAAATACAGGGTGATGAGCAATGGTTACCATGTCTCTTGTTATCTTCAATAGAATTGCCCACATCATTAGATGCAATAAATTGAATTTAACATTACAGTACAAAATCAATAAAAACAAAACATTGGAGATATTATAGGACTTCAAAAGAAGATTAACAGTCAAATCAGAATGGGTATCATAGTGAATCTTACTGTCTTCAAAGTAGTTGCCTATATTTGATACTACCAAACCAAACATTCGAATAAAATCAATCAAAACAAGACAGTGTGCTTAAGTTCTTGAGTTTTCTCAATTTTTCAATGGTGAGCATGAAATATTTTCATACTAATAAAAAAAAAAGGTAAATAAAGGGAGGTAAAGGATACTTAAAAGGCCTATTTTATCTTGATTTTCTAGCCAGATATGAGTTCGTTCTGAGAGCAGCTATCCACTGTCTCCCTAACTACCTTAAAAGTTTTTCTTTGGTTATATCTGCCAATATCATCTTTTTATTACTCACTGTGCACAAAGCACAATACTATCAATAAAACAGGAATCGCACAAGTAATTTAAGTTTAAACACTGGGGTCAAAACTAAAAACATACAACCACAATCCAATCCAAGTCAAATTTCAGTTTCACAGTCAGTCCTTCAAATGTCTGAAAGCTGCTTATCAAGCTCACTGATTCACCTTTTTCATAGGTGAGAAACTGTTCCTCACATGACATTTTGGCTCTTTTATAGCAGCTCCAATTCTACATTTTCAATTCAGATGAAATTTATGGTCAAAGAAAACTTTTTGTTGTTTTTTTTTTTTAGATAAACGGTACGTTATATAGTTCAGGCTGGCCTTGAACTCATTATTTATCCCAGGCAGGCAGTGATTCTCCTGCTTCAGCCTCCGGAGTGCTATCATTACAGGTGAGTGTCACATGCTCAGCTTCAACTAAAACTTTTAAAGACTTTCTCAGGTTCATTGTGAGGCCAACTCCATCTGCCTCTACCCCACCTTACAGAGTGTGTGTGGGGGGGGGGGTGTGCATGAAAGGAGGGTCTTAAGGGAGGTACATCCTTAAGAATGTTCAGAATCCAGAGTACTCTTTCTTTAAAAAAAAAGTTACCTTATTACAGTCCATCCACAGTTGTATTTTACCAAGATATTCTGACATTCCAATTTTGTTGTTTAGAACTTGCCTCAGCTCTTTTACAATTTGATGGGCAGATTCACTATAATTTCCTCTAAAATAATCATAAATATTAACCTTACAACTGCACTGTGAACACGAGCCTACTATCCATTAAGAGATATTTAGAAGAACACTATTATTAGATGAAGATTGGACTTTGTAGGCTCTAAGATTTCTTCCCAATCTAACTTTAGTCTGTAATGTTTGAACTGTCATCAAAAACATGTTATTTAGTAAATGTTTCCATGCCACTGGTTACCCCAAACAGAGTGTTCACCAGGATTCATTAGCTTTCTCAATACAACCCAACAAATGGTTGCCAGTTAAGGACTATTTTCTCCTTAAAAGACTTCTGAGTCTTACGACTCCTAAGTCTTATGGTTAGCAGGTATAGATGAGAACAGAGAAAAACATCTGTAACAGAATCCTATAAAACTTTGGAGGCTGAGATAGGAGGACTGCTGTAAAGTGTCTGGGCTACACAGTGAGTTCAAGGCCAGTCTGAACTACACAGGAAGACCCTGTCTTAAAAACAAACAAAAAAACAACCCACCAAAAAATGGGCTGAGCATGGTGGCACACACCTGTAATCCCAGCACTTGGGAGGCTGAGGTGGGAGGATCATTGTGAGTTTAAGGCCAGCCTAAAAGAAGAGTAAACTATAGCTAAAGCAAGACAGATACAAATATTAGAGTAGATATTAATACAGAATGTTTTTGCTGTATCAGTATTTTCATTGGTTGGTACTACTATATAGACTTAGCAAAATTTGTGGAGATAGCATATTAAAGAGAAAAGTCAGCAAAATAAAAAACTGATTCTCTAAAACGATTAATACTGGTCAACCTGAAGTTAGACTGACCAAGAAATAAACATAAAAGATAAACTATTAAAATCACAGATAAAAGGACATTTCTACCTACTATACAAAAAGACAAAAATGAAATTTAAATTATATGTAGATGAATCTGTCAATACAGAAGAAATGGCTAAGCCTAGAAATACAACAAACCACCAAACTTATTAAAAGCTGAACAGCTATTAAATAACATTTATTTCACTAGTTTAAAAAAAAATACTGTAGAAAAAGTGATGCCTACATGACTTCACTGGTTGAACTACAAAATATTTACAGAAAAGCTAATACTATTCTTTATAAACTTTCAAAAAACAAGAGGAAACTTTCACAACAAATCGTACAGCCCAATTATTATCCTACTAAAACCAGACAAGCATCACTAGAAAATTATCTCTCAGATGTAAAATTCTTCAACAAAATATCAACAAACTAAATTCTGCAACATAATAATTGCAAGACTTGTTCAGTGGTAAAAAGAACACATCAATTAACATAAGACAGTACACTACTGATTTTTAAAAAAATTCTGCTTGCACTAGGTAAATGTAAGAAGTATTCAATTTTGTTAACCTTTTAAAAATATTAAAAACAATGCAAATAAAAAAATGAAAACAAGTCAGTGTTGCACAACTGTGGATATGCTTCAGACTAAATGAGGCTATAGTTTTAAAAATGTTAGCATACACTATATCTAACCTGATTCACTCCTGAAGTGGAGGAACATAAATGCTGTAAATGTCATTGCTAGTTCAAATGACACAAATATAACACGGACAGCAGATCATGCAAAAGTAAATCCGTGCTAAATTTATTAAAATTGAAAACTGTGATTCTGTAACAACATATCCTTATGCTTATGATTCATACACTGATAATTTTAAGAGGATTATAACACAGTATATGAAAGCATAAGGTCACAAGTTTGATCCCTGGTACACACACACACACACACACACACACCAGGGAGAAAAAAAGAAAACAAAGCATAAAAGACCAAATACTCATAATATATGGAAGTCACTATTTTTTACACTGCTTTTTAGAATGCCAGTGAAGCAGAAACTATCTTCATACAATATGGGTTTCAGTTACTTCTTTTAAGGACTATGCACAAGCCTATTTTATGGTTAAAACAGATTATTAGATAAGGAATAAAACAAAATACAATTTTATTTCTTATTAACATAGCTGTATAACAGTATTACATTAATGTATATTCTTAGTTATATGGAGAATTCTGATTGCTTTTTAGCTAATAAAAACAAAAAATTATACAGGCTTAGTATGCCTTATCCTAAATGCCTGGCATCATAAGTGTTTCAGATTTTTCTAGGTTTAGGGCTATCTGGGACCAAACTTAAAGCAAGAAATTCATTTATACACATCTTAAATATATAGCCTGAAGGTAATTTGGGGCAAGATTTCAGTAATTTTGTCATGGAACAAACTTTCAGGCTGTGAATTGCCCACTTATGGCCTCAGGTCAGCATTAAAAATGTTTGGATTTTGGAGCATTTATTTTCAAATTAGGAATGCTCAAACTGAATTTTGCAATATTCCACACACAAGTTCAAGATAGTTTCAACTTTCTCTTCCCATCCTCTCAACTGCACCATGTTTTCTCCATGCTTACCAAATACCCTAATTTCTGACTCAAAAGTTTATAAAATGCTTATTGCACAGCATAAGCGGTAATACAGATACACTTACTGGTGCTCCTTTTCTGAGGAAGTGTGTGGCACAGTCCCGTACAAAATAAACCTCACTAATACGTAATCACTGTATTACTAAGAACTCTGGATTCTTAGTTCCTCTTTTAAAAAGAGAAATTTATTGTGACCCTAAGAATGTAAAGTTCTACAATTCATTCCTTGATTTTAAGCACTAGCAATGAGACACTATAGGGTATTCTAGTTTCAAAAACAGTGTGCTCTTTCATCATGCCTTTCTATGTACTGTTTTCAACTTGAAATGTCTTTCTCTACCTCAAACTTTCTTGCCTAAAATTGGCATCAATTTATAATAGTACCCTCTGGAACTAATGCAGTTGTATGCTGCCTTTCTACATTTAATTTTGGACATAATTCTACTTTCTGCATTTGTAGACCCACCTTTTCTACTAAACCGTGAGTTCCTGGATGGCACTCGTTTTTCAAAGTTTAGCATCGTGTTTAATAATAGGTTACATTCACTAAATGTTTATCACGTATTTGGTCTGCTGTCGTCGAAAGCTCGAAAGTTCATGTAATCCTTATTAAATTGGATTTAAACATGAACACGCATGCACAGAAAGATGAATAATCATTTTTGAAGTACTACACAGAGTAAACCACGCACACAGGGTCCAATTTTGACAAGGATGTGCAGCAGAGTTCTCTAGGTCTCACTAGGTCAAATCCTCATCATCTCTAACTAAGATCATGTCTACAATCTGCCGTTCCAAAATCACTATAAGAAACCAGTATTAAGAAACTTTTCAAGACTATGGTTACTCTCCCCCCCAGATTAGCCAATTTAAATCCCACCCGCTCTTTCTTACTCTATTTGTCTGCTCTTTTCTGTGGCATATAAACTCCCACTAGAAAATGGTAACACTACTGTTAATCTTTCCGACAAATTCATTTTCAGGACAGAGACCACGTAGCATAACAGACTGAATTCTGACCAGCGGGTTCTGATAGCTAAAAAAAAAAAAAGTTATCTAAAAATAAAGGTTACTTAATCTTGTGGGGTCAGTCTCAAGTTTTCTCGCATGTAAAAGAGGCTTTTCCCATCATCAACGACTCCTTGAGAGACTGAAAGGAGTTGCAAACCACGAAGAACAGTGCTTGGCAGATAATAAGCCTCATCAAGTGTTGCTGCTCAAGCGCTGAGTGGCTCTTCATCGACAGAATAAAAACGAAATATGCTTCTCAATACTCAAAATCCTTCCGTCTAAATGTGTCCTACCTCCTGACAGAGACCTTACATTACTTTGCTACCCAATTCTCAACTCCTGCAAAAATGATCTGCAACGGAACCCCTAGCTCAACAAAAGACTTCTGGCCGATTTCAAAATCCGGGATTTTTACCTGTTCCTCAGGGTGCAACTCAAAGCTCACGTTTTCTACAGCCCGACCAGTCCCAGCCAACGCTCTCCTCCCCGCACCATTCCATTGCACTGGCGCTTCGCCCAATCCACCCAGACCAGGAGGCTAAGTTAGGTTTCAAGGGCCCCTAGGGTGTTAGGAGTCTGGGAATGGGGGCGCGTTCCCGCTTTGTGCAAGCAAACGACGCACCCCGGGACAGACACCGCGCTGCAGCTACAGAAAAGTTACGGGCTGACGGGAACATCTGCTGCAAGCAAGCCCCGCGCCACCGTTCTGTAGAGGAGCAGGTGCCGGACGCGCGGGCGTCCTGAGTTCCGGAAGCAACGCGGCGGTTCCTCGCTCTCACCTCCTCCTCCTCCTCCTCCTCTCCCTTGGCGGAGCAGTAGGCCTCCCAGGGGTGACACGGGGGCATCCGGGGCGTCACCTTCTCTTTCCCTCCGCGCGCGGCGGCGGGGCGCGCGGACCGAGGACCCGGCAGGCCAAGGAGGGAGAAGGGGGGCCGGGCCGGGGTCGCAGGGCGCGAGCGGAACGCACGGCTGCGGCCGGGGTCGTCAGCGAATCAGTTCCATGACGACCCCGGGCCTGTGCCCGCCGCCGCCGCCACTGCCCCGGTGAGGAGGGGGCTCCCTCTCGCCATAGGGCGGCGGGGGCAGGGGAGAGGCGGGGGGTGAGACCGGCTCGGCCCCTGCCCGGGGGAAGCGCCTCCGAGGGGAAATGGTGAAAGGGGGGAAAGGGGAAAAAGAAAAGAAAAGGAAAGGGGAAGGGGGGAAAAAAATAAGAAAAGGCGAGAGCGAGGCGCCGCCGCGTCCGCCCGCGGGAAGGTTGGGGAGGGGAAGGAGATCCAGCCACCTGGCCCCGCCCTCGCGGACCAATCCAGACTGCGGCCGCTTTGTAAACAATGCGACCTGCCTCTCTCCCGCCCCCTTTTCCCTTCCCGCCACCTTCCCGGACCAACAAGCGTAAGAAGACGTCGCTGGGTGGCCAGGAAGGACCAGGGGAAGTCGTGAGCACTACGGAGGAAGGAGGGAGCATACTGTCCTTGGGCAGAAATTGAGCAAAGGTGCGCGGACTCGTTTCTTGTTGGAGCGGAAGGATCAAGCCGCCGAGAGATGACGTCACCCTCTTCTCGGATAGCAGGAGAGGTGTGCGGGGCCCGGAGAGTGCGCTGCGCATGCGCCTCGGGGAAGAAAGAAGCGGAGCGAGCTCGGGCGGGGGGATGGGCATTCGGTGGTCCGTTGTTTCCGCACCGTGGGCGCTCGGCCTTTGGCCACCCAACTGAGCTCCGGAGCTTATAGGGGAACTTGGTTGAGAAGAGCTGGCAGGCTGTTGTATAAACGTCTTGCCTCCTTTGTTGACCTTTCAGATAATTGCGTGTTTCCTTACCATTGACGTGTGATTAGATTCGTAGGTTCCCGCACCGCGGAGTGGAGAGGCTTCCTGAACGCTGCGGCCACCCCTCGGTGCTCGGGGTCGCCGCCCGCTAGGCGCGGGGTTTGGGCTTCTGGTAGGGACTTGTCATTAGGGCTGAAACGCGTTTGTGGCAACATAAACATGTTTTAGCTGGAGTTTTTTTTTTTTCCACTACAAACGGCAATTTTTGCTTATCTTTCTTATTGCTGTTAAGACAAAAAGAATATGTAGTCTTACAAAAAGCCTTGGAAAAGGGGGAAACCCTTAAACATTTAAAGAAGTGACCTCCTTTGTGTTTTCCATTTTTGTCTTCTATATGCCTATTTTAATAGTCACTGGAAAAAGTAAGTAGTGTTGTGCTTATTCAGCTGCTAGACTCTGGCAGACTCGAAATAACCAAGACTGAAATAGTTCCAGTCTTGAAGGAGTATCTCAGTTACCGTATGCATTGATTTGTTTACTTGTGCATGTGCGCCCTTTCTACAATATAAGCTCACAGGCGGCAGGAATCTTTGCTGTGTGTGTAAAAGGCTGTCAGTGTTTGATTGCTGACTGAATAAATAATGATCAGTATCAGACAGTAATAGTAAGACTGAAAAGTGCAGGCTGCTATGGAAACACCTCTTGCCTAGTTTGGTTTAGCAGAGACGGCTTCTCTGAAATAACTTTTAAGATGAGACTTGAAACCAGTGAGCAAAGAATAAAATAGTACTGGCAGAGGACGCAACATGTGTAGGAACTCTGAAGCAAATATAAAAACCACAAAAAAACCAGTGTGCTTGGTCCTTACAGAATTGATGGGGAGCGAGCTGAGGCCGAAACGGAAGGCAGAGGATAGATTACATGGGACTAGTAGAGAATAGAAAGCTCCTTGAGAGACCCTGGAAGGATTTCAAGTAAATTACATTTGTGCCCTGCTGTTTTCACTTCCTGCAGCCTTTTTCTGTATCGTGGTCTTCATTTTGCATAGCCAACATTTTTCTGGAAATACTCTATGAAGAGGGTAACACCATACTGAGGGTGTTGAGAATTTTCTTGTTGGAGCATGAGAGGGGTGGCAGTGTAGCTCAGTAGTAATGCGCTTGCATAGAATGCACAAGAGCATGTATTTGATTGTCCAGCAATGCGTGTGTCATGCACACAATAATACAGTTGTACTCCTAGGTGTATACTTAAAGAAATGAAAGTATATATCCATGCAAAATTTACATGCATTATGAACATTCAGCAAATGTGAAACAAGCCAAATCTCTGAATCTTTGAATATGGTTTGTCCCCAACAAAGCCTATATTGTGACCAGTTTTCCCAAAGTATTAATGCTGAGAGGCACGAGGTCTTTTGAGAGGGACAAATGGCTTTCTTCAGAGACTGCATTAGTTCTCACGGGAATGCCTTAGTTCTTGAAAGAAGTTGTCGCAGAGGGAGTTGTTTCTCAGTTGGCTCTCTTGCGTGTAATCCATTCCACTCTTCCACAGGTACCCAGTCTCTCTCCCACTGTGAGGCCTTCTTTGGGAGTGAAGCAGAATCCAGCACCGTGCCTTGGACTTCAGAACCATTAGCCAAAACAAACAAACAAAAAACCCCACCCTATTTCTTCTTTCCACATATTACCCAATCCCAGTTATTTTATTATAACAAAACTAGGACACACATCAGTTAATAATTGTATGTCATATTTATTCAATGGAATATTTCTCAGAGAAAAGAAACGTGGTATAATGTGGATAATCTTTGAAAATGTGCCAAGTCAAGCCAGTCATACAAGACCATATTTGTGGTTCTATTTCTATGAATGTTAAGAATAGGCAAAGCTGTAGAGATAGAAAGTAGATGAGAGTGATTGCATAAAGCTGAGGCATGACATTGGATTGAGGCATGATAGTTAAAGGTGCGGAGTTTGTTTTTGAGGTGGTGAAAATGTTCCCAAATTGATCATGGTGATGGTAATGCTCAATATATCAAAAACCAATGAGCCAAGCATGGTTGTGCATGCCTGTGAGCCCAGCACTTAGGAGGCTATGAGGCACAAGGGTCATTTTGAGTTCAAGGCTAAGCTGGACAACATAGAGGGTTCAAGGCCAGGGTGAACTACATACTAAGATTCTGTCTAAAATAAACAACCCCCAGTGAATTGAAAATTTTAAATGGATAAATTGTATGGTATGTAAACTAAATAGCCTTAAAGCTATTACTTTAAAAGATGGAGCTGAGGATATAGCTCAGTCACAAGTGCCTGCCTTGTGAGGTTGTGAGTTTAATCCCCAGTACCAAAAAAAAAAAAAAAAGGGAAAAATGTATGTACTATCTCTTCGGTTATTGAGTCCAATGTTATTTACATTTTTGTGGCTTTAAATGAGTATCAAATTGCCAAACTGTTTGGCATGAAGATTGAGCCAATTAAAATATAACCAGGAGTATTTAAGAGCTCTCACTCAATTATATACTTATATACTTACTCTTTTTGATGTTCTGGCTTATTTAGAACTGTCTTGCTGTCTGGGAAATTACCAATGACAATTTAATCCACAGTATAACTATAAATAATAGGTCCGTAAGGAGCAAGTTATACAAAGAAAAATTATGTTTTCACTATTCATTTGGAAGACTTTAACAACATATTTTTTCTTAATGATTATTTTTTAGCCAGGTGTGGTGGCACATATCTGTAATCCCAGCACTCAGGAGGCTGAGACAGGAAGATTGTCAAAAAGTTCAAGGTTAGCCTGGGCTTCGTAGTGAGGTCAAGCCCAGCCTGAACTACATAGTGAGACCTTGTCTTAAAAAAACCAACACAAATTCCAAACTGTATTTTTATAATAAATTCTGGTTACAAAAATTATGAAATCCCCTCTGAAAATAAACAAAGTCTATAAAGAAGACATTAATCTTCAGGTAGAGATAAGGAATTTATATTTTTTCAGAATGTTTCTCTTTTATTCAAAATAGTAAAATTAGCCATTCTATGGGACATTTGAGAATAATAACCATACTGATGACTAATTATATACCAAGCATTTAAGCATTTTTATTGTAGTCTCTTATTTTTTAATTCTCAGTTCCCCTCTATAATTGGCTTTTCAAAAAAAATTGTCTCCATGTTACAGAAGATGAAGAAGTAAAACATATGTCAAAGATTGTCCCCCAGGGTTGAACCCCTGCTTTCCTGACCCTGAAGAGTATAGCACTTGCAAGCCACTCCTTATTGTCTTGCTCTTTGGATGGTTCTGGCTTACACAAATTTTAGACCAAAAATACCCCATAGTCATTTTTGGCTTGTCTTTAGTCTCAGAACAGAACTTACTTTTTTTAAAAAAAATAGCAGTTATTTGTATTTCTAAAAAGTTTTTTCTTTGAGAAGGGTTTATTAAAAATTCTTACAAAATTTCTTATATTTGCTTGATTTTATGGCACAGTCATGAAATCTTGCTTCAAATGCAGAGTAGTAAAGAAGCACTTGTGAAACTGCTACCTTTAAGGGCTTGGGTTTCAAAATGCAAAGTTACCTAATGTGAGACCTTCTCGAAAGTCTAGGACCGCTAAAGGGGACCAAATTGGGGAGTGCAAAGTGGTCTGTTCTTAGTTTTTCAAGACATACAATCAGAATTCCAGAGCTTTTCACAAGTAAAGACAGCAAAACTGTGTAATTGTCAGTGATAGAAATTTCCAATCTTGTTTGTCCTAAATGAATTTTTTAGGTAATGTTTTCACATGATAGTTAGTAAAGATAGTATCTTGTCAGAGAAATAGTCCTGCTTACTGGAACAAAGGAAATGATTTAGACATTAGAATCACATCTTTAGCATCTGCCTACACTTGAGTCTAGAAACAGCTTCGAAAATACTTATTTTCATTTATCTGTACAGAGGCAGAATGTAAGAGGAATACACCTCCCCTGTCAGCCATCATAGCAAGAAAGAAGGAATTCTCATTCAATACCAGATAATGTAAACACTTTCTAATTAATATGAAGGTGAAGGGAAAGGTTCACAGAGAGAGAGCCTGTCAGAATCAAACTGCTTTCCAGGCTTTGGCCAACTCTGTAACTGTAAACTGACATTAGGCTTCTCATATGTGGGTACTTTTTAAAAAAGACCTCACCAGGAGAAATAATTGGTCTCATACTTTTACTAGGAGGAGTTTTTTTAGGAGAACTAAGACAGCAGCCACCTACTTATATCTCAAAAGGGTTCTGTAGAAATATTTTATTTAGGTTGTGAGAAAGTATACCAAAATAACATGCATTACTCTTGTTAACAACTGTTTTGATCTAGTTGTCATTTTTTAACCCTTCCTGCTAGTTGGGCATGGTGGCACACACCTGTAATCCCAGCCCTTAGGGCTGAAAAAAAGAATTGCTGCAAGTTTGAGACCAGCCTGGGCTACACATTGAGTTCAAAGCCTGGATTGCACAGCAAGGCCCTGTCTCAAACAAACAAAAGAACAAAGCCAGCACCAACCACACAAAACTGTTTTGAATCCTAAACCATTAAATTTAGTACATTTAATTAAAATCATTTTTAGGCATATTATGTGATCAAAATACCAAACTCTGTCCCCCTTTTTTCCTTGTGAAGTAAGGGCAGGTGAAAAAAAAATCATCCAAATTTATTTTAGGCTCATGTTGACTGTAATCATTTTTTTATTTCAATTGAGAGTCAGTTTAAACTATCCACAATCAAGGTTTGCAAGACTTTATTCTCCAAAAGAAACCGTAAATTAGCAAATATTTGAATTACTGTTGTATATCATACAAGGCACTATAAAAGATTCTAAGATGAATAAAATGTGGAACTATAAAAAACAATCATTCCTCTTTAATTCAGTAACATTTACCAGTTGTCTGGCCATGGGTAAACTACTCAACTTGTCTATAATTTGACCTCATTTTTCTCACATATAAAATGAAGGTAGTAATAATACTATGTTGGCTAAAGTGTTTTGAAGATTAAATGGGATAATATTTGCAAAAGGCTCAAAATGCCATATGACACATAGCCAACAGCAATTCTTTGTTTAACTGCTTTAAAAAGCCTTTGTATATCAAGCTTAAGGTTTTGTTTTGTTCTTTTTTTTTTTTTTTTTTGATGTAGTACAGTTAACAATGACCTGGTTTTATGCAGCTTAAACCCTTGAGAGGGAGAGAAACAAAAGCACTGTTAATATGGCATATATATTGTATCAATATGCAAAATACAATGGCAAAATGGGAGACATTGGTGCATTAGTGATGCTTTTATAAATCTGAGTTGAGTGGCGTAATTTACTGTGTAATGAAGTACTCAAAACTGTGTAAAATAAAAATATTTGTTTTCACAGTTTTGAGGCTGAGGAACTTGTGAACACTTTCGTGTGGGGTTTTGGCTCAGCATCTCACAAAGTTACAATGGAGTTGTTAGTCAGGACTGAAGCCACCAGGTGGGGAGAAGAATCTGTTTCCACATTCAGTAGCCAAAGGCAGGATGGAGGCTCAGTTCTACTCTGTAAGCCTCATGATGGGGATGCCTAAGCTCAGGCATTCCAGTAAGGAGTAATAGGACAGGTGAGGGGCAGGGAGAGAAACATTGAGACTGAGAGGAGAGCCACAGGCATTTTATGACCTAAACTGGGAAGTTTTGTACCATCACTGCCATGTTCTTTTCCTTTAAAGCAATTTATTAAACCAAGTCTATTGAAAGGAAGAGAATTGTGCTCAAAGGCAGGAATATCAAAACTATACATGCACACACGCACTTAAAAATGACCACATATAGGCGGGCAGAAATGGAAGAAACAAAAGAACAGGGCTGGGGATTTAGCCTGCCTGGCAAGCGCTAGGTCATGAGTTTGATCCCTGGTACCAAAAAAAAAAAAAAAAAAAAAAAAGAAAAGAAACAAAAGATACAAAATTATAGAGTGTGTGACAGGGTCTTACCATATAGTTCAAGCTGGCTTTGAACTATGTATCCCAGCTGGCCTTGAAGCATGGGAATCCTCCTGCTTCATCCTCCAGTGTGCTGGGATTACAGGTGCACCACCATGCCCAGTTTGTCATTCTCATTTTAAAGATGAAAGTGAGACACACAGGTAAAGTGACTTCTCTAACGTATACAATTAGTAAATGGGAGATTTGAACTCAAATTTATGATTATAAAATCTATAATCATTTTAATTTTTATCTTAATGTAATACAAGTAGGTATTAATAAAGAAAACATAAAAATCACTCTTCTCTGGAAAATAAAGCAAAATTTAATAACAAAATAATTAGAGAATAGCAATAGTAGACTGTGCATCATGATTTTAAAAGAATGACTGTTACTCGAAGTACAAGTCATACACAAAAAGACTTACAAAAAAGAGACAAAAGGACAAAATTTTCCTTCCCATGAACAAATAAGTAATATAAATAAAACAAATTAGCATATATTTTAAAACAGTTTTGAAACAACAGTGTAGATAATTTAGGAAATTACTTGAACTTCACCCTACTTCCTATTCATCTATTTTCTCTCTCTCTCTCTCTCTCTCTCTCTCTATATATATATATATATATATATATATATGTATTGTTCTAATTTTTTCTCTCTATATATGTATGTATTGTTTTAGTTTCTCCCATAAGAGAAGCCATGTGATATTTAAGCTTGTGCATCTGAATTATTTCACTAAACATTACATTCTCAAGTTGAATCCATTTGCCTCTGGATGCCTCAAATTTATTTTTCTTTATGGTAGACTAGTACTCCACTATGTATAAATACCACGTTTTGTTCTTCCAGGTAGCAGGGAATCACTGCATGTAAGCTGAAGCCTGCCACAGAGATCCCTACCAAGTTGTGCAGCCTTGGGACTCTGTCTGGATCTTGGTGGGCCCATGCCAACATCCTGGAACACTGTGGGATCTCTGGGTCATCACTTTGGTTGGCTGGGCCTTGCCTAGCAACTTGGAGGTAGCAGGGAGCTACCACATATGAGTGATGACCCAAAGATCCCTACCTGGTTATACAGCCATGGGACTCTGCCTAGGACCTGGTAGGTGCCTGCCCATCATTCTGGAATACTCTGGGACCTCTGGATCATCACTCTGGTCCTCGCTGGTCCCTGCCCAGTGACTTCCAAGTAGAAGGGAGCCACTGCGTGTGAGCTGAGGCCTTCCACAGCAACCGCTACCTAACTGTGCTGCTGTAGGACTTTGCTTGGAACCTGGTGGGGCCCTGACCAGAGTCTCTGAACATTGTGGGACCTTTAGTCACTTGGTTCCTGGATAGGCCCTGCCAAGTATCTTCCAGGTAACTGGGAGCTACCACCTGTGAGCTGAAGCCTACCATAGCAATCCCTACCTAGCTGTGCAGCAGAAGGTCTTTGCTTAGAACCTGGTGGAGCCACATGCAAAGACCCCAAGAAGCCAGGGAGCAGATTTGGTGTGCCATAGGCATGAGGTGAAAGCCTGGCCAGTATGTTCCACATACCATTCAGCCTTACTACCACTCAGAACATGGTAGGGCCTTTCCCAGTAATCTCAAGCAGCTGAGGTACTTTGGTGAGCCACATGGAAAGTGCTGAAGGTTCACCCAGTGTGCATCTCCATACAGGGCATCTCTAAGTGCCAGTAGGGGAATATGGAAAAATGACAAAACAAAAGAGCAAAATGCGACCTCCAACTTCCAACCCATCCCAAACAAGCCTAGGAGACATGCACATAGAAGAAAATGTAAGCCATACACCTGAAACTTCTGAAATGATAGTAACTGAAGTAAAGAAGCAACTTCAGGAAGCTATAAAGGAACTCATGTCAGACTCTCCCAGGTGAAAGATGAAATGATAAGCATAATAAGAGAAATGATGAAAACTTCTAAAGAAGATCTAGCTAAAAAAAAATCAAGGAGCACTGCAAAAAGATGGAAACCTTGCATGAACAACATAAGAATACATGAAACAGATTCAAGGAGACATCCAGCAAATCAAAATTACCATCAAAACTGGCAAACCCACATGAATGAATGTGAAGATAGACTTTCAGACAAATACAGAAGACAAAGTTGCAGCTAGTGAACAAGAAAGGAAAGATCTATTAAAATAACAAGGAAGGGGCTGGGGATTTAGCTCAGCGGCATAAGCGCCTGCCTTGCAAGCAGGCGGTTTTGAGTTCGATCCCTGGTACTGATAAAAAGGAAAAAGACAAAAAAAATTAAAAAAAAATAACAAGGAACTAGGAAATAACACTTCAACAGTTGCAAGACGATGCAAAAAAAAAATAACACAAGATCGATAGGTGTAAATAAAAAAGGTAACCCAAATGATATTAAAAGACTATTTACAGAAAAAACAGCAGAAAATTTCTCAAACATGGGACAGGAAACTGGTACACAAATAAGTGAAGCAAATAGAACTCCAGTTAGCCATAACCAAAAAAAATCTACACCCAGACATATGATAATCAACATCCCAGAAATTCAACATAAGAACAGAATATTGAAAGCTGTTAAAGAAATAGATCACCTATAAAGGAAAGCCCATCAGAATCACAGTAGATTTCTCAACACATGCAATGAAGTTAAGGAGAGCATGGAATGAAGTATTTCAAATCCTAAAAGAAAATGACTTCCAACCAAGATTGATGTACCCTGAAAAACTGTCCTTTAAAACTGGTGGAGAAATAAGATACTTTCATGACTAAGGACAGCTGAAGAATTTCATAATAACCAAACCAACCCTGCAAAGAATACTGCAAGATAGTCTAGATAAACATAAAAAATAGTCTAGATAGACATAAAAATAGTCAAGATAAAATTGGTGGAAAAATAAGATACTTCCATGACAAAGAACAGCTGAAGAAATTCATAACCACAATCAACCCTCCAAAGAATACTGAAAGATAGTCTAGATAGACAACTCCATGAACACCGACAGAAAAAAGCCACTAAAGCAGGTCAGACAATAAACGAGAGGAGAAAGCTAAAGAACCAACAGCAGAAAGAAAACATAACAAAAATGAGCCAATATATATCAATTATAACCATTAATGGAAATGGCTTCAATTTACCCATTAAAAGAAACAGATTGGCAGAATGAATCAATAAACAACATCCAACTATATGCTGCATACAAGAATCTAACCCAAAAGGGAATTCACAGATTGAAAGTTAAAGGATAGAAAACAATACTTCATGAAATAAGAACCCCTGCAAAGCAGGTATAGCTGTACTATTTTCAGACAATGTGAACTTCGAGGACCAATAATGATCAGAAGAGATAAAAAAAGATCACACTAGTTAGGGAGAAACTTCAAGAGGAAGAGATAACAATCCTAAATATATACAGACCAAATATGGGAACACCCAGCTATGTAAAACTATTAATAGAAGTGAAAAATCAAATAAATAATAATACAATTATAATGGGAGCCTTTAACACCCCCTTTGATACAAAGAGATCAACTAGACAGAAATTCAGCAAAGAAATATAAAATTCAATCAAACTTGTGAACAAATGGACTTGGTAGACGTGTACAACGTGTTCCACCCAACAAAATCAGAATGTACATTCTTCTCAGATGCACATGGGAGGTTCTCTAAAATAGACAATATACTAGCCCATAGAACATGCTTAATTAAATACAAAAGAATTGAAATTATCCCATGCATATTATCTGATCAGAGTGCTATAAAACTGGAAATTAATGACAAAAGAAACTGCAAAAATTCCATAAGCACACAGAAATTAAATATTATACTCCTGAACAATCGATGGATCATAGAAGAAATTAAACAATATCTACAAGTAAATGAAAATACAAGTATATCTTTTTTTTCATTTTAATTTTATTGGTACCAGGGATTGAACTCATGACCCCCTGCTTGCAAGGCAGGTGCTTATGCTGCTGAGCTAAATCCCCAGCCCCAATAACAAGTATATCTTACTGGAACCTGTGGAATGTCATCAGTCATCAGAGGAAAATTTATTACAGTGAATTCTCACATCAGGAAAACAGAAGGGACACAAGCAAACAACTTGGTGCTGCACCTCAAAGATCTAGAAAAGAAGATCAAGCCAAGCCCAAAGCCAAAAGAAGGGAGGAAATTATAAAGGTCAGGGTGGAAATCAATACAAGAGATACTAAGAAATAAATGGTCAAAATTGAAAGCTTTCACTCTAAAATCAGGAACAAATCAAAGCGTTGGTTCTTTGAAAGAATAAATAAAATTGGTAAGACCCTAGCCAACCTTATTTTCAAAAGGAAAGAAAAAATTCAAATTCAAGCAATAAGAAATGAAAAGGATGAAATCACTACAGACCCTGTGGAAACACGGAAGATCATTAATACCTACTTTGAAAAACTATATTCTCATAGGTTTGATAACACAGAAGATTTGTGTTATTCCGGAAGTAACAACTGGGAGCTCATCTTATTAAAATTTTTTATCATGTTAAAAGAAACATATGAATTACCAAAGCTGAATCAAGATGTAAAACTGTTGAATAATCCAATTTCAGTTAATGAAATTGAAAATGTAAGTAAAACCTTACCAACAAAGAAAAGCTCAGGTCTTGTCTTGTTGGACTCACAGCTGAATTCAAGAAATTCAAAAAAGACTTAATGCCAACACTCTTCAAACTCTTCCATGAAATAGAAAGGGAAAAAATTCTTCCTAACTCATTCCTAGAAGCAAGTATTATTCTAATACCAAAGCCAGAGAAAGACCCAACCAAAACAGGGAAGTACAGGCCAACCTCCCTAATGAACATAGATGTAAAAATTCTCAATAAAATACTGGCAAACAGCACACTGGCAGCAAATCATCAAGAAGATCATACACCATGACCAAGTGTTATTCATCCCAGAAATGTAGGGATGGTTCAACATATGCAGATCAATAAGCAGAATATGTGATATCAATAGAACCAAAGATAAGAATCACATGGTCATCTCAATAGCTACAGGAAAAGCTTTTTGATAAAGTCCAACACTCATTCATGATAAGAACCATATGGAAAATTGGAATAGATGGTCTTTGCCTCAATCTGATACAAACCATCTATAACAAACCAATAGCCAGTATCATAATAAATGGTCAAAAACTGAAAGCTTTCACTCTAAAATCAGGAACAAGACAAGGCTGTCCACTATCACCACTCCTATTCAATATAGTGCTGGAAATACTAGCCAGGGCACTTAGACAAGAGAGAGAAATAAAAAGAATAAGGATAGGAAAGGAAGAAATTAAACTATTATTATTTGCAGATGACATGATACTCTACATGGAACAGCCCCAAAATGCCATTGAAAGACTTCTAGATGTAATAACCAAATTCAGTAATGTAGCTGGATACAAAGTCAACACTCAAAAATCAATAGCATTCCTATACACAAACAATAGAGTCACGGAGAGGGAAATAAGAGAAGCCTCACCTTTCACAGCAGCATCACCAAAAATGAAATACTTAGGAATCAATCTAACAAAAGAAGTAAAATCAGTCAAACAAAGTTCAGTGAAAATTATAATACTTCGATAAAAGAAATAGAAAAGGATCTCAGAAAATGAAAGACATTCCTTATTTATGGAAAGGCAAAGCAAGCATTGTGAAAATGGCCATTCTCTCAAAATTGTTATACAGATTTAATGCAATTCCAATCAAAATTCCATTAGCATATTTCACAGATCTAGAGAAGTCATTCCTAAAGTGTATCTAGAACCAGAGGTCTAGAATAGCAAAGGCAATTCTGGGCAACAAAGGCAAGGCAGGAGGCATCACAATCCCTGACTTGAAGTTATACTACAAAGCTACTGTGATAAAATCAGCATAGTACTGGCATTAAAGCAGACCTGAAAGTCAATGGAATAGATTAGAAGATACAACCACAATTACAAACACACTCAGCCACCTCTTTGACAAGGGAATCAAATACATTCACTCGAAGAAAGATAGCCTCTTTAACAAGTGGTGCTAGAAAAACTCACTTTCCATACACCCAAAAATAAAACTAGACCTATGCCTATTACCATGCATTAAACAAAAGTCAAAATGGATCATGGATCTAAATATTAAAACAGAAAAACTAAATATACTGGAAGAAAAAATAGGTAGAAATAGGGGTTGGAAGAGAATTCATCAACCAAAATCAAACTGCACAGGAAATATTCCCAGAAGCAACAACTGGGATCTCATCTTATTAAAATTTTTTATCATGTCAAAAGAAATCTCCAACAGAGTGAAAAGAAAACCCATGAATTGGGAAAAAATCTTAGTCAACTGTCCCTCAGGCAAAAGACTTCTATCTAGAACGTATAAAGAATTTTAAAAAGCAGTCCCTCAGAATTCAAAGACTCAATCCAAAAATAGGCATCTGAGATGAATACATACTTCTCAGATGAAAAAATACAAATGGCAAATACATGAAAAAATGTTCAGCATCATTAGTCATTAGAGAAATGCAAATTAAAATTACACTGAGATTCCATTTCACTCCAGAAAAAAATAGCCAGCATCAAGAAAACCACCCATAACAAATGCTGGAAAGGCTATGGGGAAAAAAGAACTCTTCTGCATTGTTGAGAATGTAGACTGGTTCAAGTATGGAGGTTCCTCAAAAGGCTGGAATTGGAGATCCCATTTGACCCAGCTACTTCACTTCTGGGCATATTACCAGAATAACTGAAAACATCAAACCACAGTGATGTATGTGCACCAATGTTTATAGCAGCACAACTTGTAATAGTGAAATCTTGGAAACAACCCAAATATCCATCAACTGAGAAATGGATAAAAAAGTTGTGGTATTTTTATACAATGAAATACTAAAGACCACAGTGAGGTTTTTATAAGTAAATGGATGTGACTTGTGACCATACTCATAAGTGAAATAAATCAAACTCACATGTGTAAATACCATTTTGTCTTCCTAGTGTAAGAAACTGAAAGAGTAAATAAGATATAAAATCTTCAATAAATATTGTGAAAGGGTAAGAAACTGCTCACAGAGGATAAAATAACTCAGGGAGAAAGAAAAGAAGGAAGAGAGAATGAAATGATATAAATTCATATGTATACACTTAAGATTACTAAGATGATTGTACTACTAATTCTTTTAGTTCTTGGAACAAAACAGACAATATCCATAGGATTAGATCAATTTTGCATGACTATATCTAGTAATTCAAATAAGACTTATGAAGATAACTGCAAAACAGCAAAACATGTTATGTTCCTACCACTTTGTTTTGAAAGCCTACATTGTTATTGTTTTGGGCTCTTAGATATAGTTATTTATTTGTTCATTTGTTTTTTCTTATAATATATAAAGGATAGATGTACATGTATACGCTTATATATGACTAGAACTTCACCTAAAGAGTTTATGAGAATTGATTTTAGTATGTTAGTCTGAACAACTACACTGAAGAAAATGAGACACCATGGTAGCCATTGATCATTTTGATTCAAAAGCCGATAATACTTTTTATTCTTGGTTTTGATTGGTTTTAGTCTGTTTTTAATTATTCAATTTCAATGTGTGAAGATATGGACAACTATTTTGAAGAACACAAGAGATATTATGATAGCCATTATTGATTTCCTAGTGTCTGGTCTTGAAAGCCCTTACAACTCTTATTCTTATGTTTTGATTGCTTTTATACTATTTTGATGTTTTTTAACTTATTGTGTGTGAGTGTATGGTCAACTATTTTGAAGAAAACAAGAGACATTATGGTAGCCACTGCTGATTTCCTGCTGTCTTTTTCTGAAATCCTGTGTTATTTGTGTTGTTTTACTCTGCTGTACTTTGTTCTGTTTTGTTTTGCTCTTTGTTTTGTTTTATTCTCTTCAAATTAAAAAAAAACATTTTCTTTGTCCATTCATTGGTCAATGGGCATGCATGTTTTCTTGAGGATACACCATTATAAATTGTAGTGCTATAAAAATGCATAGTCATCAAGAAGAACACAGTGGATAGATAGCAGCAACTACAGAGGCTCTCTGAGATACCCCACTTAGAATCCAGGAATGCTGTGGTACGAGGAGTCGTAAGCAAGGGGAAATACACCCTGCCAACCCAGGAATGAAGTAAGCTAAGAGAAACCAACAGGAAATCCAATCCTGGTGCTATAACAGGAACAGATAAAATCTCAGTGTGGAAGATAGAACCTGCGCCAGTGGAAGCCATGATTTGAATTTCCTGCTACTGCTGCTGCGTCCAAATCTGCAGGGCAGGGAGAGAGACGCACGAAAGCTCTGAGAGCGGGAATCTGTGAATGGAGTTGAGAGCAGGACTAGCAGGGAGCACTACATCGACTTGTGGTGAGTGAGCGGACGGGGACCCTTTCATAGAGTAGGAGGCTCCAGCAAAGGACATACTGGGGCCAGGCCGACTTGGCGGAACAGGGCGCTGCAGTGACTTCAGTCACATATTCCCCTCTCAAGCGGAATTGGTGGGGAGTACCTGGACTGCGTGATGCCGCTGACTAAGACCCAGTAGGCTAGCTCAACCCAGGTCCCAGCACCTGGAGGTGCACCCTAGCAGTGAAGCCTTCGGTAGGTTGACCTGGAGGGGCGGGCCCAGCAGAGGCTGCCCAGGTCTGTGTCTCCCTAGTACACTGCAGTGGGCAGGAATACCTAGCTGGCGCAATTCAAACAAACTGTAACTGAAAAAGAGAAAAAAATTGGGCCTTCTACATTCACTTGCATGGAAGGAACAAAAAGTATGGGAAGAGGAAGCATCAAGAAAGGGTCCTTAATCCCCAATCCTGAGAACACTGATCCAGGAAAGGGAAATGCAAAGGAAGACAGAAAACATGCAATATCAGGCATGGCACCAATAGACATAAAGCAATACTTCCAGAGCCTCATAGATGAGTTTAAAAATGAAGTATTTAATGAAATAAAGCAAGATATAAGTAGAATAGTTAGAGAAATGCTAAGCACTGCCCAAGAAAAAACAGATGGTGGAATGGAAGAACAGAAAAAAGGGGAGAATTGTTTGATGGAGAAAATAGAGAAAACATAGAATACGTGAAGCAGGTTCAAAGACATTACCAGGAAACTAAAAACTCTATCGAAAGCTGGCATAACAGCTTGAAACAAACTTAGGATAGATTATCTCAATTGGAGGGCAGACTTGTAATATGGGAGCATGAAATGAAAAACTTCTTAAAAATAACAAGAAAACAAACAGCAATAATACAAAGGCTAGAAGATGATAAGAGGATCTATAACCTAAGAATTAAGAACATAAAAGAAGAAGTAGGGACACAAACAAATGGACTACAAAAGCTATTCACAGAAATAATCCAAGAGAATTTCCCTAATTTAGCAAAAGGTAAAGATACTCAAGATGTATGAGGCATACAGGACCCCAGCCACCTACAGCCCAAACAGAGCAACATCCAGGCATATAATAATCAAAATTCCAGAAATCCAATATAAGAACAGAATACTAAAAGCCGTCAGAAACAAGAAACAGGTCACTTACAAGGGAACACCCATCAGAATTACAGCAGACTTCTTGGCACAAACCATCAAATCACGAAGAACATGGGGGGAAATAATTCAGGCTTTGAAAGATAATAACCTCCAGCCAAGATTGATATATTCTGCACAACTGTCCCTAGAAATTGATGGAAAAGCAAGGTGCTTCCAGGATAAAGAGGAACTAGGGGAATTTGCAACCACCAATTCCACTCTACAGAGAATACTGCAGGATAGTCTAAAAAAGGAAAATACCAAGACTTCAGAAACACTGGCAGAGAGGCCACAATGAATGGAGCAGAAAGCAAAATGAAGAAGACAAACTGACAACAAACGACAGAAAAAGAGCTCACCAGAAGTGAGGCAGAGAAGATTGGATGGTAGGAACAGCTATTTTGGAGAAAACAAGACATCATAATGGCTAGTGCTGATTTAGTATCATCTTGTTTTGAAGTCCCATCAAACTTATATTCTTCTGTCTCTATCGGTCTTAACAGGTTGTATCTTATTGGATTTTATTATATATGATAATATAAGCAAAAACTTTTATAGACAAGGAGATTATACAGAAACCATTGTTCATTTTCTGATAGTTGGTTCTAAATACCTTGTAATACTGTCATTCTCTTGAATGATTTTACATTGTCTTGATATGTTTGGTGCTACAGTATATGAAGTTATACTCAAAGATTTCAAGGAAAGAGACATTATGGTAACTACTCTTATGTCGGGATGTCTTGTGGTGAAACACTATTTTGCTTAAATGGTTATGCTTTGACCTGCGCTGTTTTGTTGTTATGCCCTCTTTTATCTCAGTCTCCTTTTTTTAAATTATTTACTTTTTTATTTTTTTCTTTTTAATTAAGGGAAAGATAAAAATAGCAGGATACATTATAGTAACCCACTTTGATTTCCTATTAACTTGATTTGGAACCCTGCATAGCCCTCACCATCTTGCTTTGACTGATTTTCCTCTATTCTGCTTTGTTTGATAGTACCAAGTTCGAAAGTATAGGCAACAACTGTAAAGACAATAATATTCATTGTGACACACATTCCGGTTGACTATTATCTTCTTTTAAAGCCCTGTAATGTCTCCAATATTTTGATTTTATTCTTTACTGTTTTGTTCAATTTTATTATAACTGATGATGTAGGCAATTCTTTTTAAGATAGCAAGAGGCAGTATGGTAACCATTGTTGATCACTTAGTATTTTGTTTTTACATTATCTATTATGTTCATCTTTTTGATTTGACTGACTCTGTTCTGTTATGTCACATTTGGTTTTACTCTCTTCAAAAAAAAGTAATAAGAACTGTGGGAGTAATAAAACCCAAAATGTGTAATTGTCATTGTACAAAAGAAAGGAAAAGAAAGTGCTCTAAAGAATATAACTGCATATATATTTAAGTGTATAAGATAGATAACCATATTACTGAGTTTTGTTGGATCATTGAACAAAACTGTTTCCAGTCTCACTGTTTGAAAGCCCACTTTATATGCTTTAATTTTGTAACTTGAACAACTATTTGTAAGATAATAATATGTAATCTATTAACTAGTGATTTCCTATTGTTTATTTTTTCTGAAATTCTGTGTAACTTGTATCCTATTTCTGTTTTTTCTTTTTCTCCTTAATAAAAAAAAATTTTTAAAAATGCATAGTCATGTAACCCTGTAATATGATGTCTTTAACTCTTTTGGGAAAATACAATGGAGGGTGACAACTGGATAAATGGGGTTTCTATTTTAGTTTTGTGAGGAAAAACCACACTGATTTTCATAGTAATTATAGTAGCTTATGTTCCCACCAGCAATGTAGAAGAGTTCCTTCTTCCTCATACCCTTGCCAGAATTTGTCATTATTTTATTGTTTGGTGTACATTTTTGATGGAGTGAGATAGTATCTCAATGTAGTTTTAGTTTGCATTTGTCTAATGGGCAGTGATATTGAACATTTTTACATGTATTTATTGTCCAATCATACTTCTTCCTCTGAGAAGTGTCTGCTAATTTAGGTTGACCATTTTTTTGCTTGGGTTTTTATTTTGTGGATTCTAATGTGTTTTGACTTCTATATATATTCTAGATATTAGTCCTCTAGAATAGCTGGCAAAATTTTATTCCATTTTTTATGTTGTCTCTTCACTCTGTTGGTTGTTCCCTTTGCTGTGCAGACACTTTTTAATTTGATATTATTTCATTTATTTATTCTCTGAATTATTTCTTTGTAACTAGGGTTCTGTTCAGAAAGTCCCTGCCTATGCTAATATCTTCAAGAGTTTTATCTAGTTTGTCTTCCAGCAGATTATTTCTGTTGTAATATTTAGAGCTTGATCAACTTTGATTTTAGTTTAGTACATGGTGAGCTGTGTTGGTCAAGACTCAGTCTTCTGCATGTGGATATCCAGTTTTCCCAGCATCATTTATTAAAGAAGCAGTGTATATCTTTGGCCTCTTTATCAAAGAGCAAATACCTGGACATTCCTGAGGTTGTTTCTGCTTCCTCTTTTCTTTTGCATAGATCCATATTCCTGTTTTCATGCTAGTACATGATGTTTTAATGACAGATGCTTTGTAGAATAATTTCAAATCTGGGATTGTGACACTTCCTGCTTTGCTTTTGTTGCCCAGGATTGCTTTTGTTATTGTGGGTCTCTTTTGGTTCCATTTGAATTTTAGACTTGTTTTCTCTAGATCTGTGAGAAATGCTATTGGTATTTTGACTTGTATTTGATTATATTGTTTCTGTCAATCTAGGAACAGGGAATAACTTCCCATTTTTTTCTCTTTTTTTATTGGAACATTTTAGATATAGTTAATGATCACATTCATCATAGGGAATTTGTACCTGTGCATAATAATGTCTTGATTCTTCTTTTTTTCTCTTCTTTGCCCCATTTTTCAACCTCTTTTTACCTCTTATTTACAAAAGCTTTGTATCCATTTTTTTCCTTTTATTTTCTATTTTTTCTTATCTCTTCTTTCCTTCCCCCTTGCCTTCTCTTACTCCCCTTCTCATTTGAACATTTTTTCCCCCATTTCCCAATGTCTGTTATACATCTGGATCCTTATTTACACTTTTGGTTTCTCACAACAGAAACAGTGTGCTATTTAAACATGTATGTCTGATTTATTACACTTAACAGTATCATCTCAAGGTATATCCATTTACTTAAAAGTATCTCAAGCTGATCCTTCTTTATAGAAGAAGAGTACTTCATTGGTTTAAAAAAAAAATTTTTTTTTTTATCGGTACTGGGGATCGAACTCACAACTGCCTGCTTGCAAGGTAGATGCTTATGCCACTGAGCTAAATTCCCAGCCCCAAATATGTCTTCTTTATCTACTCATTGATTGATGGGCATTTTCCAAGATTTAGCTATTACAAACTGTGTCAATGTAAAATAAGTATGCATATATTGTTGTGGTATGGTGCTTTTAACTCCTTCAAGGAGAAATCTAGAAGGGGAATAGGTGTGTTAAATGGAACCTCAAGTGCTGGTTTTTTGAGGAATTTGCACACTGATTTCCCTAGTGATTGCACCAGGGTGCCTTCCCACCAGGAGTGAAGGGTTCCTTTTCCTCACAGCTCCACCAAAATTTATTATGGATTGATTTCTTGATAATAGCTATTTTTTCTGGAATGAGACTGAATTGCAGCATTGTTTTTATTTGCATCTCTTAGATGACCTATTCTGTTGAGCATATTTTCATATATCTATTTGCCATTCCTACATCTTCACCTGAGAAATGTCTGTTCATTTCAAATGCCTATTTTGGATTGGGTCTTTAAATTTGGGGTATGATTTTTTTTAAAAGAGGATAAAACCAAGGAAAATAAAACAGTAAAATCAATCAAAACAAACCAGTATAAGTGATACAAGACATCAAAACAGTACAAAATCAATAACAGTTACCATAATGCCTATTATCTTCAAAATAGCTGCAGATACCTTTAGATATTGTAAAAATCAAACAGAACAGAACAGAATAAAACCAATAAAAACAAAACAGGGAATGCACTAAAGGACTTCAAAACAAGACAATAGTAAATCCAAAGTGGCCACCATAATATATCTTACTATCTTTGAAATAGCTGCTCATACCATCATATATAAAAAAATCAAACAAAATGAAATGGAATGAAACCAAACCCAACAAAACAATGAAAATGAGAGGACTTCAAAAAAAGATAACAGAGAATTAACAATGGCTACCACCTTCAGAAAGAGATTCCTTCTAGATGCCACACTGTGTACTACTGTCCTCTGAACAGATGATCAGACCACTGGCCCTAGACCTGCATGGTCAGTGAAACATTAAAACACCACAAGCAACAAATTGCATTTCACCTCAATAGTTATCATTGCAGCCTGTGTCTCTCTGGATCAGCCAGTGGCTTGGGGGTGGGGGTCTCGGGGCGAGGGGGGGAGCTTTTCTTGTTTGCCAGCCTGTGTGCTGGGATCTGGCTGTCCTCCCACCAGTGGCAGCCCATGCATGGTATGTGCAGAGGGAAGGCTTGCTTCTTGGTGAATCCTTGTTCTCTCCTCCCACAGTCTACAAATGATGCTGACTCACAAGGAAAGGTTTGGGTCTGGCTGCTGGGTTCCCTGCTGGTCACAGACTGCATATATGATGGTTCCCAGAGAGGACTTGCTTCTTGGTAAATTTTTGTTCTCTCCCTCAACAGATTGTGAATGGCACTGACTCATGCAGAAAGGCTTGGGTCTGGCTGTCCCCCTGTCAGTGGTGGCCCACATATGGCACTGGTTCACAGGGAGGGCTTGATTCTTGGTGAATCCTTGTTCTTCCCACCTCCCATTCCCCACAGTCTATGAATGGCACTGACTCTTGGGAAAAGGCTTGAGTCTGGCTGTCCCCTGCCAGTGGTAGCCCATGCATGACATTGATTCACGGGGAAGGCTTGCTTCTTTGTGAATCCTGGTCTGTTTTTTTGTTTGTTTTTACTTCTTAATGTATTCTAGGTATTAGTCCTTTGTCTGAGGAACAGCTGGCTAAAATTTTTCCCCCACATTGTGGCTTGTCTCTTCATCTTGCTGGTGGTTTCTTTTTCTATGCAAAGGCTTTTTAATGAGATGAGATCCCAGTTGTTGATTCTCTATGATAGTTTCTCTGTGATCAGGGTTTTGTCATGAATTCTTTGCCTATATCGATATCTTCAAAAGATCTACCTCTTCTATCTTCTGGCAGGTTTAGTGTTTCTGTTTTAATGTTAAGATCTTTGATCCATTCTAATTTTAGTTTAGTGCATGGTGAAAAATATGGGTGTATTTTTAATCTTTGGTGTGTGCAGAGATAATTTTTCCAGCACCATTTGTTAAAAAGGCTATCAACAAATGGTAACAAATGTTTGGCTCATTTGTGAAAGTTAAGGTGGCTGAGTATGTCTGGAGTTATTTCTGCACATTCTAACCTGTTCCATTGATTCTCAGGTCTGTTTTTGTTTTGCCAGTACCATGGTTTTTTTTTTAAACACAGTAGTGGTGTAGTATAATTTTAAGTCAAGAATTATGATGCCTCCTGCCTTACCTTTGTTGGCCAGAATTGCTTTTGCTATTCTAGGTTTCTTTTGGTTCCAAATGAATTCTAGGATTGTTTTAGGATTTTAGGATTCTAGTCCTGTGAGAGATGATATTGGCTATTGCATTAAATGTGTATAATAATTTTGGAAGTGTGACTATTTTCATAATTGGTTCTTCCTACTCAAGAACAAGAAATATCTTTCTATATTTTATGTCCTTTTTCACAGTACTATAATTATCAATGTAAAAGTATTTTGCTTCTTGTGGTGGATTAACTGATGGTCAGCTTGTAACACTTAGCTGAATGGAATCAGCATGGTGCTGGGTGTGGCACTGAGGATTGTCATCAACAGCATGAAAAGGATAACTAGAGGATAACTAGAGGGGAAGATGGTGTACTATTGATTCTTCTGGAGAAGCTTGTCACACTAGCTTTCCTAATATAACTCAGCTGTTCTAATCATTGGAGGAGCTCAAGATCTCATTGTCTCTGAGGATGACTGTGGTTCTTTTGTGGGGAGCTCTGGTTATTACCTTGAGTATCACTCCTAGCTGCAGTGAAGATCATGCAGATTCCTTAGCCTACTATCACAGATCCTTCACCCCACTGGCACAGAATTTCTAGCTTTTACCACTGACCTTTAGGCCTTGCAGCATAGATCCTTGATACAGAGTTGCATAAGACATTGTCCTGGACTCTAGGTCTGCAGGTGAACTCATAGACGACATTGCCATGGGCTTTAAGTTTTGAGCTGGACTCATGCAGGACATTGCTGTAGGATCTGAGTACTCAACTGGATTCTTAGTGTGTGGACAGATCTTTCACACTCTTTTGCATTTGACTCTTTCATTGAATATTATAAAATAATCCTGTAAATGATGTGTCCTATATTAAATCTTTTCCCAATAAACCCTGACTACAATGCTTAACTTCATTAGATTGATTCTTACGTATTTCTTTTTTGGATGCTATTGTGAAAGGTGTTGTTTACCTTATTTTTCTCTCAATGTTTTTGTTATTCATGTACAGGAAGGCTATTGATTTTTGACTTTGTGTATCCATCTATTCTACTGAATGTGGTTATTAAATCTACAAGTCTTTTGGTGGAATTTTTGGTCCTCTCTGCAGAGTATCATGCTATCCACAAATAAATGTAATTTAACCTCTTTCTTTCCTGTACTTATTATTTTTATTTTTTTTCTTGTCTAATTGTTCTGGCTAATGTTTCCAGAACTATATTGAGTAAGAGTGGTGATAGTGAACGGTTTTGTCTTGTTCCTGATTTTAGAGTGAAAGCTTTCGGGTTTTCACTTGGTATGATGTTGGCTGCTTGTTGGTCATAGATAGCTTTTATCAGATTGAGATAAAGACTATTTATTCTGATTTTCTTTAAGTTTTAAAAATTGTGTATAGGTGTTGGACTTTTAAAAATGCTTTTCTGCATCTTCTGAGATGATCATATGGTTTTTATCCTTGGGTCTGTTACATATATTGATCTGCATATGTTGAACCATCCCTGCATCTCTGGGATGAATCCTACTTTGTGTGGTATATAATCTTCTTAATGATTTGCTACATTCTGTTTGCCACTATCTTATTGAGGAATTTTGTACCTATGTGTATTAGGGAGATTGACCTGTCATTCTATTTTTGGTTGGATCCTTCTCTGGTTTTGATACAGGGTAATGCTTGCTTCTAGGAATGACTTTGGAAGTATTAGTTATCTTTCAGTTTCCTATGAGATATTTTCTAATTTTCTTGTAGAGTTCAGCACTGAATTCATCCAGGCCTGGGCTTTTTTGCTGACAGATTTTTAATTACATCTTTAATTTCACTGACTAGGATTGGGTTATATAGAATATTTATATCTTCTTGATTCTGGAGAGCTGGTTTTATGGTCACAAATTTCTTTCAGTGTTCTTTATCATGGAAGTGTCTTATTTTTTAAAATCATTTTGAAATATAGTTTTTCAGGTAAAACAAAATATGTTTTATTTTAGGATTTGAAATATTCCAAGGTCTCCTAACTTGAGGATTTGTTTTGAGAAGTCTGCTGTGATTCTGATCAATTTTCCTTTATATGTGATTTGTTTCTTTACTCTAACAGCTTTTAATATTCTGTGTTGTGTTGAATTTCCAGTCTTGAATCTTATATAGCTAAGTGTAGCTTTATGTTTTGTTTTGTTTTTGTTTTTGGGATAAGGGTTTGATGGCTCATTGGAGTTCTATATACCTCACTTACCTATATGTTAAATATGCCTCCCTGCATGGGAAGTTTTCTGCCATTACTTCTGTGAACATGTTTTTAAAATGTGATTTATGTTATCTTCTGCTTTTCCATTGACTCCAATCCATCTTATGTTGTTCTTCTTTGCATCATCTACTAGCTGTTAGATTAATTTATTGTGGTCCCTTGCTGTTTTTGTGAAATCTTTCTTTTCATGATTGCTAACCACAATCCTGTTGTTATGGTTGATACATTGTGTCAACTTGAAAAGTGTAGGAGTTTAACTGAGAGATTCAGCAGGGAGACATGGTCCTTACTTTGTAAATATCCTCATTCTGTGCAAGAGAAAGGATCAGAGATTTTGTGCATGCTACACTCACCCTCGGAATGGAGGTAGCCTGCTTAAAATATAAGGGAGAAGTAGAGGCTTATTTTCCCTTTTTCTCTGGCTGCTTTTGCTGGCTGCTGCCTTGAAGTGTGATTCAAGGAGACCTTGGAATATTTCAAATCCACAAATGGTGAGTTAAATAAACGTTTTCTTCCTTAATTTTGGGTCAGGTATTTTGTCCCAACAAAGAGAGAAAAGTAACCATGACACCTGTCTTCTATATTTAATATTCTCTCTGCACTTTCATTGAAAGTTTTAATCTCCTGGAATCTGTTCAAATCTGTTTCTTTCCCATGTTGGGCATTCAAGGTTTACATCGTTTTCCTAAGCTCATCTACTTTTTAAATCTGTATCTTCTCTAGAGCTACTAACTGTGTCTCTCATTGTGGCCACCATCTCTGTAGTTATCTGAGGGATTATTTCTGACTTGACTTTTTTCTAGAGCTGCATTCATCTGCTTTATTACTTCTGTTACCACTTCAGAGAGTCTTGGTTGAAGGCTTTTAAATTGTTCCTCCTCATTGCCCCTGGGCTTGCCTTCGGTGAGCTGGAAGTCTGGGGTTGCATCTTGTTTAAATATCTTCTAGTTTTCTATTTTTAAAATCCTAATTCATGAGTTCATGTTTATAAATGGCTTATGGCAGGTAGCTTTATTGCTGGTTTAGAATCCTTGGAAAAAAGACAACTTCTCATAGATGTCTTCTGTGTATAGCTTTCTTTTGGTTTTTAGTCTATTGTAACATTGTATGCCTTCAGTTTATTGCATTCTTAGGCTCCTGATTTGGAATCATTCTGATTTTCTGATATGAGCATTTACAAATACAAACTTCCCTTGGAGGCCCTCTCTCGTTGTGTCCCATAAGTTATGGTATGTTGTATAGGCATTTTCTTTTAATTTTAGAAACTGTCTTATTTATTCCACAATTTGACCAATTGATTATGCAAGAGTGTGTTGTTCAATTTTCATGTGTTTGTATAGTTTCTGTGGTTTCTTTTGCTATTGATTTATAGTTTCACTTCACTGTGATCTGATAATATGCATGGTAAAATTTTAATTCTTTGGCATTTACTTATGCATGCTTTATGGGCTAGTGTGTAGTCCATTTCGGAAAAAGTATTATGCGCTGCTGAAAAGAATGTTATTCTGTTGTTAGGTGGAACATTGTAGACATCAATTAACTTCACTTGTTCAAAGTTTTGATATAACTCCGATATTTCTTTTTTATTTTGAAGAGAATACAACCAAATGAGACCAAACAGAATAGAGTTAATTAAAACAAAAGGATGAACATGGTACATGACTTAAAAACAAAATACAAGGAGATCAACAATGGCTACCATAATGCCGCTTGTTATCTTCAAAAGAATTACCCATATCATCAAGCATAATAAAATCAAACAAAACAGTACAGAACAAAACCAATAAAAACAAAACAATAGAGACATTATAGGACTTCAAAAGAAGATAATAGTAAACCACAATAGGTATCATAATGCATCTTATTGTCTTCAAAGTAGTTGCCTATACTATCACACATGATACAGTCAAACAAAACACAATAGAATAAAATCAGTCAAAACAAAACAACAAAAGCTTCAAATCAAGCTAATAGGAAATAAAAAATTGTTACCATAATATATCCTGCTATCTTTGGAATAGTTGACCATGCCACAAAATATAATACAATTAGACAAACTGAAACAGAATAAAACCAAACTAAACAGAACAATGAAGCAATATGGGGTTCAAATCATGATAATAGATTAACAATGGCCACTGTCTTCCTTTTTTAAGACAATTTCTTCCCTTTCACTTTCACAGGATGTATTGTATATTTTGGATATAATTAACTCCTTTAAGAGTTAGTTTTTATACTAGGAAGGCAACACACTATTCACTTCTGTGACTCTGAACTTTTTTACTCCTGAGCATGATTTCAAGTTGTATCTGTTTACCTAAAAGAGCCTAAAGGTTATCTTTCTTTATAGCTGAATAGTTTTCCATTGTATAAAAGTGTCATGGCTTTCTAACCAATCTGCAATTGATGGGCAGGCTACCCCCACTTTATTCTTGTTCCCTGTCATATACAGCATTGTTTTCTCATCTTTGACTTTGAGTTTATAAACCACCTTTGGGTTAAATGTGTTTCTTGTATAAAGCATATTGATGGATCCTGTCTCCTGATCCACTCTGCCTGTGTTTCTTTTTATTGGTGAATTGAGGCCCTCTATACTAGTGACTATGGCCAACCTTCTCTGCTCCATCTCTTGTCGCCTTCATTGCATTGTCTGCCTTGCTCAGTGAGTCCCTTCTGCCACTGTTCCTGAAACCACAGTCTTTTTCCTTCAGTATTTTTTGTAGGGCTGGTTTGGTGGTCATGAATTTCTTCAGTTGCTCTTGTCATGGAAGTATCTTGTTTATCCATTAATTTTGAAAGATGATTTTTCAGGGTACATCAACCTGGGTTAGAGGTTATTTTCTTTCAGGGCTTGGAATACTTCACTCTAAGCTCTTCTTGATTTGATGGTTTATGTTGAGAAGTCTGTCCTGATTCTGATGGGTTTTCCTTTATAGGTGATCTGTTTCTTTTCTCTGACAGGTTTTAATATTCTGTTCTTGTGCTGAATTTCTGGGATCTTGATTATTATATGTCTGAGTATAGATTTATTTTGATTATAGTTGACTGGAGATCTGTATGCCTCACTTATCTCAATATCATTTTATTTTCCTATGCTTGGGTAGTTTTCTTTAATTATGTCTGTAAATAGCCATGGTATTTCATTTGTATTTACCTATGCTTTTTCACTCATATTTATTATTCTTAAAATATACTTCTTCATGTCATCTTATGCCCTTTGTATTGTTACTTGCTGGCTCCTTGTTATTTTTAAGAGATCTTTCCTTGCACAATTACAAGCTGCAAAACTGTCTTCAAGGTTTGAAAGTCTCTTTTTAGTTCCTTTCAAGCAGCTTTCAATGGAGTTTTTAATTTGCTGGTAATCCCTTTGAGTCTGTTTTATGTATTCTAAGTCTTTTTATATTCTTTATTCAAAATTTCCCTCATTTTCCTATGCTCCTCTATCCTTCCATCTGTCTTCTTTAGAGATGCTTAGCAATTCTTATGTTTCTCATTTTTTCTTTTACCTGAGATAGTATTTCTGCTCTAATTTCTTTTATAGCTCCATGAAGTTGTTCCTTTACTTCAGTTGCTGTTGCTTCAGAAACTTCAGGTGAGTGACTCTCAGTCTCTTACGTGTTTACATCTCCTGGACCAGAACTGCTTGGGTTGGAGGCCAGAAACTGCCTTTTGCTTCTTTCTTTTGTTATGTTCCTGGTTTCTTCCAGAGAAGTGGGTTGTGGGGTCCCTGGTACTGCCTGTGTTGCCTACAATTTCTCTGAATTGAGACTTTGCTTTGTCTAGTTCGTGCTGGCTAGGGATATCTGATGGTGACCATTGGGTGCACTGGATTAGGGCTGTTTGCTGCTTTTCCCAGCCAGCTTTGGCTCACTGGTAGCTGGTGGAGTGCAAGGAGGGGTGGAGCAGGCTGCCACCTCTTTCCCATGCTGGTTAACAGCAGGGAGCCCCCACCACAGTGACTACAAGCAGTGGGTGGAGCTGGTTGGGGTTAGCTTCAGGGAAACCTCAGAGATGGCTGTTGGAATGTGCACAAGGGTAGGACTCAGTCCAAGACATTTCCAGCAGTCTGCTCCAAGCTAGGAGTGGCTGAAGCAAGCTGGCTGCAGTTCTGGTTCTGGGCTTATCCTGCCCAACTCCAAAATGGCTCCTGGTCAATCACCCTCTCCTATGGGAGGTCCTAGTCCTTTATACTGACTGTCAGCTGATGCAGTTCTCTAGTCCCCTGCTTCCCTCCACCACAATGTCTCTTTGCAGGGGTCTTCAGGCTTGCCAGCTACCACCTTCACTGTGACTGTTTCAACAGCTTTTCTTGCACAGTGGGTCTGGCTCTGGGTGAAAGTGCCACCAGCTACTGCCTTCTTCTGTTTAAATTTTTCTATTTAAAATTCTCTCTGTGGGCTTCAATTCTCACTTTAGGTTCTTTCTGTATTGAGGGGAACCACTTCCTTCCTTCTTGTCTTCCACACAATGCTATGTTCTAGCATCTGGACTGTTTCTCTCAGAGAGGCTATTTACTCTGCTGCTTACTGTTCCACCATCTTCCCAATTCTGATATTTCTTTGTTGATTTTTTTCATTCAGTTGATCTATTTGTGACAATGGGTGAGTGAGGGTCCTCAGTAGAATTATACTGAAGTTTATTTGATCATTTAGGTCCATTAGTATTTATTTTATGAAGTTGGGCACACTGAAGTTCAATACATATATATTTATAATTGTTCTCTCTTGCTGTTGAATTGTTGTTAATTAACATGTACTATCCTTCTTTGTCTCTTTTGAGCAGCTTTGGCTTACAGTCTACTTTATCTAAAAATAGGATAGTTACTCCTGCTTGTTTTTTGACTTCTGTTGCTTGTAATATTGTTTTCCATTCTTTGATTTATTTTTTAGTCTGAATTTCTTTTTGCATAAGTTCCTTGTATATAGCATATGTTGGATTTTGTCTCGTGATTCATTCTGCTAGTCTTTTGATTGCTGATTGAGTTCATTCACATTGATAATTATAATTGATAGATATTTACTTATTCCTATCATTTTACTATTTACTAGTGGCTGTTTTGCTTTTCCTTTGACTTAATTGCTAGCCCTACTTCATGCATTCATTCCATTTGGTTTTATTAGATTTATTGTATCATTAAAGAATGTTCTTGAGAATTTTGGGGGTATTGATTTTGTGGTGTGAATTTCTTTAGGTGGTCATCATTATGGAAATAAGCTATTTCTTCATCAATTTTGAAAGATCATTTTGGAGACTGTATCAGTCTGGGTTGGAAGTTTTCTTTTAGGGCATAAAATACTTTTTTCCAAGCTCCTCTTGTCTTTAAGTTTCTATCCTTGTATTAGATTTCTGATATTTTAATTACGTGAGTGTTTTTTTCTCATCATGTATTTGGAAGTCCTCTATGCCTCATCTCTATGTTACATTTTTTTTCTTGCCTGGAAAAATCTTTGCTATTATTTCTGTAAATTAGTTTTTAATGCCCCTTGTGCCATCTTTTTATTAATTTTTTTAGACAGGGTCTCATTATGTAGTTCAAGCTGTCCTTGAACTCGCTATGTGTTGTAGACTGGCCTCAAATTGTGATGTGTGGTGATCCTCCTGCCTCAGCCTCCTCGTTGCTGGGATTACAGGCTCACACCACCACACATGGATGACTTTTCTTTAATTCCAATTACTCTTATATAGTCTTCTTTGATTTACCTAGTAGCTCTTAGATATGTTTTTTTCATGTACTCTTGTTTTTAAAGTATTTTTCATTAAGTGATCACCAATAATAGCCCTGTCTTTCAGATCTGACACTGTGTCTTCAAATTGGTCACTTCTGCTGCACATACTTTTAATAATTTTTAAAAAGTTTTCCCATTGTGATTTTTTTAAAAAAATGTTTTGTAACACCAAGTATATTTATTAGAAAAGAAGAAAGTTATGAAATATTTTCATATCTTACCTTAAGAAATTAGAAATAAAAGACAATAAAATAACAAACAGAAGAAAATATAACATATTTTTAAAATTTTATTTTAAAGAGATTAAGACAAAAGAGAATGTAACAAAGTGGATCAGAACAGAACAATGTAAGCAACACAGCATTTTACAACAAGACAACGATATTAACAGCCACCATAATGCCTCTTTCTTTGAAGTAGTTGAGCATACCTTCACATACAATAATATCAAACATAACAAAATAGTATAAAATCATTCAAGAGAATGAAAATATTATAGGGCATTCAGAACTAAATAACAGAAAATGAACAATGGATACTATATTATCTCATTTTCCATATAAAATTTGTTTATACTATCACACATTAAAATTCATGAACCAATGGAAAAAGAAGAAAAAAAGCATGGTAGGACTTCAAAGAAAGATGATATTAAATCAACAGTAGTTGCCATAATGTCTTGTTTTCTTCACAATAGCTGTTCATACCATCACACATGATAAAATCAAACAAAAAGAATAAAACCATTCCAAGTAATGAATGAAAACATTATAAGGCTTCAAAACAATGTAATGGGGAATCATAATTACCATAAAATCTTATGTAGTCTTACCACTACTTACACTAGTGAGACTATATGGTATTTATACATGTGAGATTGCTTTATTTTGCTTATGAGTGTGGTCTCAAGTTGCATCCATTTATTTATAAATAATTCAATGTGATCATTCTTTATAGCTGAGTAGTACTGCATTGTATAAAAATAGCACAACTTTTTTAATCCATTCTTCAGTTGATGGCCACTTAGGTTGTTTCCAAGATCTGGTTATTACAAATTGTGCTGCTATAAACATGGGTGCACATATAACACTGTGGTTTGATGTTTTCAGTTTTTCTGGGAATATGCCTAGAAGTGGAATAGCTGGAACAAATGGGACTTCCAATCCCAGCTTTTTGAGGAATCTCCAGACTGACCTCCAGAGTGGTTGCACTAGTGTTCACTCCCACCAATGGTGCAAAAGAATTCCTTTTTCCCGACAGCCTCTCCAGCATTTGTTGTTGGTAGTTTTCTTGATCCTGGCCATTCTTTCTGGAGTGAGATGGAATCCCACTGAGATTTTAATTTGCATTTCTCTAATGACTAATGATGATGAACATTTTTTCATGTATTTATTTGCCATATGTATTTCTTCATCTGAAACTTTGTATTCATCTCAGATGCTAATTTTTGGATTAGGTCTTTGAATTTTGGGGGTCTGATTTTTAAAAATTCTTTATATGTTCTACACAGAATTCCTTTGAGGCACAGTTCAGTAAGATTTTTTTTCCCAGTTTGTGGGTTTTCTTCTCACTATGCTCAAGATTTCTTTTGACATGCAGAAACTCTTTAATAAGACATGATTGCAGTTATTGATTCTGGTGAGTATTTCCCATGAGGTTTGATTCCTGTTCATGAATTCTCTAACTATCCCTATGTCTTCAAGATTTTTTTCCAAATTTGTCTTCCAACAGATTTAGTGTTTCGGTTTCAATTTTTAGATCTGTGACCCATTTAGGTTTTAGTTTAGTACATGGTGATAGGCATGGGTCTAGTTTTAGTTTTCAGCAAATGGAGAGCCAATTTTTCCAGCACCATTTATTGAAGAGACTATCTTTCTTCCAGTGAATATGTTAAGGTAAAGACTTAATTACATTTTCAATTTCATTAATAGAAATTGGATTATTCAGCAGTTTTATGTCTTCTTTACCCAGTTTTAGTACTTCATATGTTTCTAGTTTCATATGTTTTAGTACTTCATATGTTGTTGTGTTATTGAACCTATGAAAGTAGAGGTTTTTGAAATAGGTGTTGATGATCTTCTGTATTTCCATAGAGTCTGTAGTGATTTCACCTTTTTCATTCCTTACTGCATGAATTTGAGCTTTTTCTTCATTTTTAAAAATAAGGTTGGCTAGTGACTTATCAATTTCATTTATTCTTTCAAAGAACCAACTTTTTGATTTATTGATTCTTTGGATTATTTTCTTAGTCTATCGCATTAATTTCTGCTCTGATTTTTATAATTTCCTCCCTTCTTTTGGCTTTGGGTTTGACTTGGTCTTCTTTTCCTAGTTGTTTGAGGTGTAGCATCAGGTTGTTTATTTGTTTTTGTTCTGTTTTCCTATGTGGGAACTCAGTGCAATAAATTTTCCTCTAAGGACTGCTTTCATTGCATCCCACAGATACTGGAAAGTTGTATTTGTATTTTCGTCTGCTTGTAGGTATTGTTTAATTTCTTCTGTGACCCACTGATTGCTCAAGAGTGTATTATTCAATTTCCATGTGTTTGTGGGGTTTTTGCAGTTTCTTTTATCATTAATTTCTAGTTTCATGGTGCTATGATCTGATAACATGCATGGGATAATTTCAATGCTTTTGCATTTACTTAAAATATGTTCTTTGGGCTAGTATATGGTTTATTTTAGAGAATGTTCCATGTACTGCTGAAACAATCTATATTCTGGTGTTGTAGGATGGAACACTTTGTATACGTCTATCAAGTCCATTTGTACACAGGTGTGATTCAGTTCTGCTATTCCTTTGCTGATTTTCTGTCTGGTTGATCTGTACCTTGGTGTCAATGGTGTTACTGTCTCCTGTTATAATTGTGTTATTGCTTATTTGATTTTCCATTTCTGTTAATACTTGGTTTGTATAGCTGGGTGCTCTGGAATTTGGTGAATATATATTTAAGATTGTTATCTCTTCCTCTTGAAGTTTTCTCCTAACTAATATTATGTAGTCACCTTATTTTATCTCTTTGTATCATTCTTTGAAGTTCATATTGTCTGCAAACCGAATAGCTACCCCCACTTTTTTTTTTCAGTTCCTGTTGCATGAATTACTGTTTTCCATCCTGACTTTCAGTCTATGAGTTTCCTTTTGGGTTAGATGGGTTTCTTGTAGACAGCATATGGTTGGATGTTGTTTCTTGATGCATTCTGCCAGTCTGTTTCTTTTAATTGGTGAATTGAGATCATTTACATTCATGGTTATAACTGTTATATATTGGTTTATTGTTGACATGTTTTCTTTCTCCTGTTGCATCTTTACTTTTCCATTCTGTTTAGTTGTTTGCCTTGTTTAGTGGTTTTTTCCTATGTGTATCTAGAATATCTTTCAGTGTTCTTTGCAGGATTGGTTTGGTGAACATGAAGTTCTTCAGCTGTTGTTTGTCATGGAAGTATCTTATTTCTCCATCCACTTTGAAGGATAGTTTTTCAGGGTACATCAGTCTAGGTTGGAAGTCATTTTCCTTTAAGATCTGAAATATTTCACTCCATGCTCTTCTTGACTTCATTGTTTGTGTTGAGAAGTCTGCTGTGATTTTGATAGGTTTTCCTTTATAGGTGACCTGTCCTTTTTCTCCAACAACTTTTAAAATTATATTCTTATGTTGGTTTTCTGGAATGGTGATTATTATATGTCTGGGTGTAGTTATTTTTGGTTATGGCTATTTGGAGTTCTACATGCTTCACTAATCCTTATGTCAGTTTTCATTCTCATGTTTGGGAAATTTTCAGCTATTACTTGTGTAAATAGCCTCTTGATATCATTTGTGTTGTCCTCTTCTTTTTCATTTATCTCTATCAATCTTATTTGTTTTTCTTTGCATCATCTTGCAGCTGTTGAATTGTTATTTCCTGATATCTTTTCATTTTTAAAAGATCTTTCCTTTCCTGGTCCCTAGCTGCAATCTTGTCTTTAAGGTCTGAAATTCTATCTTCACTTTCATTGAGGTGGTTTTGACAACTTTCCATGGAATTTTGATTTCCTGTATATCTTTGAATCTGCTTCATGTATTCTGTTTGTTTCTTACATTGTTCATCCAGGGATTCTATCTTTTTACATTGTTTCTCTAATTCTTAAACTGTGTCTTCTTTAGATGTGTTCAGCATTTCTTTCATTTCTTTTATCATTTCTTCTTTTACCTGGGAGATTATTTCTAATTTGAATTCCTTTAAACCTTCCTGGAGTTGCTTCTTCATTTCAGTTGCTATTATTTCAGGTATTTCAGGTGTATGGCATATATTTTCTTCTACGTACATGGCTCTTAGGCTTTCTTGGAATGGGCTGGAGGTTTGAGAGTACATTTTGGTCCTTCATCTTGTCATTTCCTGTATTTCTGTGTTTCAAGTGATGTTCCAAAGCTTCCCTTGGGCATGTTGAAAATCGCCTCCTATCCCTTCATCTCCTGGGACTGAATGGAGGTTGCTGAGCATGGCCCAGTCAGGCCTACAGGACCTCCTGTGCCACCTCCAATGTTCCAGGAAGCTGAGTGGGCTCTCAACCACTGGGTATGATGGTCCAAAGCTCTCTCTGGGTCAGCACCGCATGCTGGAACTCACCTCATGTGACCTTAACTCCCAAGGCTGAAAGAAGGTCACTGGGCATGGTCCAGTTAGGCCCGTGAAACCTCATGAGCCTAGTCTAGTGTGTAGGGAAGCTGGGCGGGCACTTAACCACTGTGGGCAATGGTATTAAACTCGCTCCAGGCCAGCACTGCATGCTGGAACTCACCTTGCATGGTCTTAGCTTCCTGGTTGAAAGAAGGTCGCTCGGTGCGGTCCAGTTAGGCCTGTGAAACCTCAGGAGCCTAATCCAGGATGTCTGGCAGCTGGGCAGGCACTTAACCTCTGGGAGTGATGGTTTTAAACTCTCTCCAAGCCAGCGCTGTACTCTGGAACTCACCTCACATGGCCTCAGCTTCCCCTTACAACAAGCCAGGAAGTATTCAAACTTGTGACCCAGGTTCAGAGCAGCAATACAGAATGTAAGGTAGTCAGTGGAGTGGAAGTCATGCAAAGCAGGCTTTTACACAATACTCAGAGATGATTAGGAGAGCTAATCAGTAGACACAGAAGAAGTATTGATCCATAACTAAGTTTCCTTCCTTTCTATAGACCTGGGACCTTTTTTCTACTCTCAGACCTAGCAAGCAGACAATCCTTCAGTGGTGCCACACTAGGTCAAGCTCACCTCAGAAGTCCTTTACTGTTCTCAATAGAAGAAAATAATAAAGATCAGAAAACACAATCCCTTATCAAAATATCAACATCTTTTTCATAAAAATTAACCTTTTGATTCTTACATTTCTGTAGAAATACAAAAGACAGAGTAGTCTAAAAAACTTTGATAAAGGAACAAAATTAGAGTCCCAACCATCACCAATCCCATGATTTATCACAAAGTTACAGCCATCATGACAAAATGGCATTGATATAAGACAGACAAACCACCAAGATAACACTATGAAGTCCCAAAATAGATACCTACATAATAGACAATTGATTTCTGGCAAAGCAATTAAGTGGAGAAAGGATTATACTTTCAATAAATATACTGGAACAACTGGATATCCACATGCAAAAAACCCAAACCTTACAGCACATCAAAAATTTTGTAAGATATCCAAAATTCAACTCAAAATAACTCACAGAGGGTTTAGTTATACTAAAGACAGGTGTGACCTAAGTCATTGCTTTGGCTGAGGTCATTCTATCTGGGATAAAAAGACTAGGACAAGGTGTAGAAGGAAAAAGAACCTACAGAGGTGTTCAGTGAAGGAGGTATTGAATTTGCTCTGAACAGGCCATGTGGATAACAAAAGAGGCCATTATGCTTCTCCTTTTAAAAAAAACATCTTAACTATTTTTATATACATACATGTCTTTTTCTTTCAACTTGTCACACTAATGAAACAATATGATGTTTACAATTCATGTCTTATTTCACTAATGAGTATGTTCTCAAGGTGCATCCATTTACCTATAAAAGTGTCTAGTTCATCATTCTTTATGGCTGAGTATTATTCCATTGTATAGAAAATCACATCTTTTTTATCCATTCCTCAGTCAATAGGCATTTGGGTTGTTTGCAAGATCTGGCTATAATAAACTGTGCTGCTATAAACATCTCTCTCTCTCTCTCTCTCTCTCTCTCTTTCTATATATATATATATATATATATATATATATATATATATATCACTGTGGTGTGATGTTTTAAATTCTTTTGGCAAGATTCCCAGAAGAGGAATATCTGAGTTGAATGGAACCTCTAGTCCTAGGTTTTTGAGGAATCTCCATACTGATTTTCACAGTGGTGCATTCCCACCAGCAATGGAAAATAGTTCCTTTTGCCCCAGAGCCCCTCCAGCATTTGTTATTGCTTGATTTCTTAATACTATCCAGTCTTTATGGGGTGAGGTGAAATCTCAATGCTGTTTTAATTTGGGTCTCTTAAATGACTAGTGCTGTTGAACATTTCACATATTTATTTGCTGTTTGTACTTATTTATCCAAGAAGAGTGTGTTCATCTCAGATGTCCATTTTTGGATTCGGTCTTTAAATCTGGGAGGACTGATTTTTTGAGTTCTTTATACATCTTTATTTGAGGAACCACTGGTGAAAATTTTCTTCCACGTTGTGGGTTGGCTCTTCAGGCTGTTGGTGATTTCTCTTGCTGTGAAAATCTTTTTAGCAGGATGATATCCCATTTATTGATGCTTTGCAATAAGTACTGTACAATGTAGATTTTACTCATAAAGTCTTTGCCTACACCAGTGTCTTCAAGAGTTTTACCTACTCTATCTTCCAGCAATGTGTTTGTGTTTAATATTAAGATCTTTTACCCATTCTGATTTTAGCCTACTACATGGTGAAAGAGATGGGTCCAGCTTTAATCTTCAGCCTATATAGTCAGTTTTTCCACCACCATTTATTAAAAAGGCTATCTTTCTTCCAGTGAATGTGTTTGGAACCTTTTTCAAAGATAAGGTAGACTAGTGTGTCTGCACAAGTTTCTGCATCTTCTAATCTACCTCATTGATCTTCAAGTCTGGTGTGTTCTTTTTTTGCCAGTACTACACTTTTTATTATAGTAGCTTTAGAGTATAATTTCAAGTCAGGGATTATGATGCCTTCTGTCTTGTCTCTGTTGCCCAGGATTGTGTTTGCTATTCTAGGTATCTTCTATTCCAGATGAATTTTAGGATTATTTTATCTAATTCTGTAAGATGTGCTATTAGAATTTTGGTTGGGATTGCATTGAATCTGTATAACAGTGTTGTTGGAATATGCTCATTTTCATTATAGTAGTTTTTCCTACCCAAGCATGGGATAGCTCTTCATTTTCTAATATCTTCTTTAATCTCTTTTTTCAGAGTGTTATAGTTTTTAATGTTAGGGGTCTTTTACATCCCTCATTAGAATGATTCCTAGATATGTCATTTTTTCAGATGCTATTGTAAAAGGTATTGTTTCCCTGATTTCTCTCTCAGTGACTTTGTTATTTATGTATGAGAAGGCCATTGATTTTTGAATGAATCTGTAACCAGCTACATTACTGAATTTGCTTATTAAATATAGAAGACTTTTGGTGGAGTTTTTGGAGTCTTTTAAGTAGAGTATCATGTCATCTGCAAATAATGATAGTTTAATTTCATCTTTCCTATATTTATTCCTTTTATTTCTTTCTCTTATCTAATTTCTCTGGGTAAAGTTTCCAGGACTATGTTGAATAAGAGTGGAGAAAGTGGACATCCTTATCTTGTTTCTGATTTTAGAGTGAAATCCTTCAGTTTTTGTCCATTTAGTATGATGTTGGCTCTTGGTTTGTCATGTATGGCTTTTACCTGATTGAGATAAAGACCATCTATTCCAATTTTCTGTAGGTTTTTTTTTCTATCTTGAATGGGTTCTGGACTTCGTCAATAGCCTTTTCTGCATTGAATGGATGATCATATGATTGTCCTTGGCTCTGTTAATATAATGTATTATATTTATGGATTTACACTGCATCTCTGATATGAATTCCACTTGATCATGGTGTACAGTCTTCTTCAAGATTTGATTCAGTCTGTTTGCCAGTATCATATTGAGGATTTTTGCATCAATGTTCATTACAGAGATTGATCTGTAATTCTTTTTCTTAGTTGGGTCCTCTTCTGGTTTTGGAATTAGAATATTGTTTCTTCCAGGAAAGAATTTGGGAGTATTACTTCCATTTCAATTTCATTAAAGAGTTTTAGAAGTAGTGGTGTTAGGTCTTCACTAAAGTTTTTGTGGCTTTTCTTTGTTCATAGGTTTTTAATTACATCTTTAATTTCATTTATTGATATTGAGTTATGCTGGAGCTTTATATCTTTTTTATTTTGAAGATAGCAAAATACAACAAAACAAGACAGAAAATAGCCAATCAAAAACTGCAGTGAAATTGGTACAAAACTTCAAGGTAGGATTCTGGGATAACAATAATAGATTCCATAGTATATCGTGCTATCTTCGCAGTCGTTGTCCATTCAATCAGGTATATCAAAATCAAAGCAAAAACAGACATTATAAAACCTATAAAAACAGAATACTGAATAGAGCAAGACAATTGATCAGAACAAAGCAAAACAGTGGAAACAATATTTGCCTTCAAAGAGAAGATAAAAGGAAATCCCCCATATTTGCTATATTGCGTACAGTCATCCTCCCAAGAGATTCTCAGACCTCTGGCTTCAGGCAACAATACAAGCATTTAGTTGCTTTTTGTACCTTAGTTGCTATCAACTCTGGCTGTCCTTGACACCTTCCAGTTGCTAAATGGGGAGCAGGGGAGGGTGAGGGAGGAGAGGATGTGACATTTGATTCTCAGCCTGTGTGCCAGAGTTTTATATCTTCTTAATTCAACTTTGGTAATTCATATGTATCTAGGAATCTGTCCATTTCTTCTGTATTTCCATCTTATTAGAATACAAGTTTTCAAAGTAGTTATAGATGATTTCCTGGGTTTCTACAGGGTTGTGATTTCACCTTTTTCATACCTAATTGCATGGATTTGTTCTTTCCTTTTTTTGATAAGGTTGGCCAATGACGTCGATTTTATTTAATCTTTCAAAGGATCAACTCTTTGATTCATTGATTCTTTGTACTTTTTTAAAATCTCCAATGTATTAATTTCTGCTCTGGTCCTTATAATTTTCTCCCTTGTATGAACTTTTGGTTTATCTTGCTCTTTTTTTTTGTAGAAGTTTGAGGTTCAACATTGAGAAGTTTATATGTGTTTGCTCTATTTTTTGATATGGGTATTTACTGCTATAAATTTCCCTTTTCACACTGCTTTCATTGGTTCCCACAAGTTCCAGTTTGTTGTATTGTCATTATCACTCAACTGTAAAAACTCTAATGTGTTTTTAAATTCCATCTGTGACCCATTGATTGTTCAGTAGGGTGCTATTTAATGTCCATGTATTGATGAAGTTTTTGTGGTTTTCTTTGGCATGGATTTCCAATATCTGATGGTATGCATGGGAAAATTTTAATTCCTTTACATTTACTTAGGCATGTTCTATGAGCCAGTATGTGGTCTATTTTGGAGAATGTCCCTTGTGCAGCTGAGAAGGCTGTGTATTCTGATGTTATTGGGTGGAACACTTTAATAACATTTACTAAGTCCATTTACTCAAAAGTTTGATTTAGTTGTAATATTTAACTATTGATTTTTTTGTCTAGTTGATCTGTCTTTTTGTGACAGCAGAGTATTGAGGTCTCTCAATATGATTGTATTAAGGCTTATTAGATTTTTCATGTCCATTAATATTTGTTTTATATAACTGGGTGCACTAATATTTGTTGCATATGTATTTGATTGTTATCTCTTCCTCTTGGGTTATTCCCTTTACTAGGATGTCATGACCTTCTTTATCAGTCTTAATCAGTCTGGCTTGTCATTTACTTTATCTGCAAATAGAATAGCAACCCCCTTTTTTTTCTGAATTCCTGTTACATGGAGTATTGTTTTCTAATCTTTAACTTTCAGACTATGAATTTATTTTTGAATGAAATGTGTTTCTTGTATACAGCATATTATTGGATCGTGTTTTTTGATCCATCCTGCCAGTCTGTGTCTTTTGACTAGTGAATTCAGACCATGTTATTTTCCTATTACTGGCTCCCCCTTTTTTTCCTTTTTACCTTCCTTCTAATTGCCTTTCCTGTTGGATTCATACTTGTCTTCTGTGGGGTTGATAGAGTTATAGTCCTTATTATCTCTTTGTAGAATGTCCTACAGAACATTTTGGAATGCTGGTTTGGTGGCCATAAATTTCCTCAGATGTTCTTTGTCATGTCAGATCTTTTGTCATGATCATTTCTCTATCAATTTTGAAAGATAATTTGTGGGATACATCAATCTGGGTTGAAAGTTGTTTTGCTTTACAACCTGAAATACTTCTATCCAAGCTCTACTTGACTTGAGAGTTTGCACTGATAAGTCAGTTGCAATTCTGATGGGCTTTCCTTTATAAGTGACTTGTTTCTTTTCCCTAACAGCTTTTAAAATTCTATTCTTCTTTTGAATTTCTGGAATCTTGACTATGATAGGCTTGGCTGTATATTTTTTTTTGATCATTGCTAATTGGAGTTTTATATACCTCACTTATTTGTATGTCAAATTCTTTTTCTCTGCCAGGAAAGTTTTCTGTCACAATGTCTGTGAAATGTTTTTAATATCATTTGTGATACCTCCTGCTTGTTCATTGACTCCAATTAATCTTAAGCTATTCTTCTTTGTCTCATCTAGCAGCTGCTGGATTGATTTCTCATGTTCCCTTGCTAGTTTTGAGAAATTTTTCTTTACCTGGTCACTTACTGCAAGCATATCTTCAATATGAGATCTTGTCCTCATATTGGCTTCTAATACTTTCAGTGGAGTTTTTATTCTCCTGGATATCTGTTTGAGTCTGATTTATGGGTTTCACTTGTTTCCTATGTTGTATTTCCATAATTTGCTTAATCTCATCTATTTTTTTGACTATGTCTGCTCTAACATCACTAAGCATGGTGTGTATTTTGGTAATCTCTGTGGTTATTTGAGTTTATTTCTGATTTCACTTTTTCCAGAACTTCATTAAGTTGCTTTGTTACCACTTTAGAAAGAACTTGGTGGGAGTCTTTTGAGTTTTTCAGCCTCATTGCCCCCTGGGTTTGCTTTTAGTGAACTGACTATTTGAGGTTGTGTCTTGTTTAACTATCTCCCCATTTCTTTTATTTTTTAGTTTAATTTCTGGAGGGATACTTGTTAAATGCTTATGGTGGGTTGCTTTATTGGTGATATTTAGGACACCCAGTTTAAGATCACTTCTTTGGGATGTCTTCCAGGTGTAGCTGGATTTTGGACTCTGAGTCTGTTGGAAGATCTTAGCTCCTCAGTTTGTTGGAGATGAGAAGCTATTACTCACTTCGCATAGTCTCTGGTTCTTTGGCTCCATGCCACAGTCTTTTCTATGACCTCTTGGCAATCTCAGTTGTGGATTTACCAACAGCTATTTAGAACAATTATGCCAATTTTGGCTGTAGTGTTAGCAATAGCACAAACACAGCCTAGAAAACAATAAACAGCCAACCCCTGATTTGCAACTTTTAACTATAAAAACTGAATTTGTGACCATATAACAGAATGAAAAACAATTATATACAATATATGAGTCTGTAATATGTCAATTCTATCCTCAATCCATTTTGAAGCTTAAAATGGATTAAGGAGAAAACAAAGAAGTGTGAAAGGATAAAGCGATTACAAGTAGGTCAGAGGAGAAAGATGGATCCCACCAACTTGGGGAAACTGATGCAGAAGACTGAAGGAAAAGAGAGTTTGAAAAGATAAAAGGAAGAACAGAACAAAACCACACCTACAAGCGGTTAGGAACCACACTCACACTAAAGCAAAAAACAAGAAATGGGAAAGATAAATAAACAACTGACTAAAACAATTAAGAAAAGAAGAAAAGAAAAACAAAACAAAAGAACAATAACAAAATAGTTCACTTCCAGGATTTTCTCTGGGTTTCCTAGTAGACAGCCTGTGGAGACAGCATCCTGAATCATGCCACTGTATCCCCACAAGCCAGGAGTTCCTTATGATGGAGTAGTAGACAACCTTAGCAGGCCTTCCCCAAGACCAGACTCATTGGGATCACCACAGTCCAAAAAATTTCTGTGGATCTGTGCCCAGCTAGGATCTGCTGGACAAAGCTGGCAGCAATTCTGGTTCCAGGCTTATTCAGCCTAACTCCAAAATGGCTCCTGGCCAATCGCTGCCTCCCATGGGAGAACGGAGTCCTCTGCACTCACTGCAAGTCAGTTACAGTCATCCACATCTGCCACTCCCCTCCACTGCCTAGTGTCTCTGCGGGGGCCTCTGGGGTTGCCAGCCACCACTGTCACCATGACTGCACATCCTCAAGTTCCAGCAGCTCCCTTCACACAGTGAGTCCTGCTCTGGGCAAAGGTGCTGCCAGCTACTGCCTTCTTCTTCATTCAAGTTTTCTTTTGACTCTCTCTGTGGGCTTTGATTCAGACTTCAGACTCTTCCTGGGTCCAAGAGACCCATTTACTTCCTTCTTGTCTGCCTCACAATGGGATATTCCTGTGTCTAGGTGGTGTCTCCCATAGAGGCTCTTTTCTCTGCTTCTTTCTACTTTTCCATCTTCCTGGAAGTCTTAGTAATATTTTTTAAAGAGAAAAAAGCCCACAACATTTTAAAACACTATAATTATAAGGAACAGTGGTTAGTACATTGCATATTATTATCTTTAATTATTCAGCGTACAAGATATCTGCATTCAGTTTTCCAAGCAATATTAGCACAAACCAGTTTTTTCAGTGAACTAAGAGAAACTAGTAGTATGTATGTGTATATATATATATATGTATATATATATATATATATACATATATATATGAAACACATATATTATTTCTTTTAGCTTCTCCCACTAGGGAGACAATACAATGTTTACACATGCAAGTCTGATTTACTTCACTTATGAGTATGGTCTCTAGTTGCATCCATTTACCTATAAAAGTCTTAAGTTTATCCTTTATGATTGAGTAGTACTCCATTGTATAAACGTACCATTTTTTTTATCCATTCCTCAGTTGATGGATATTTAGGTTGTTTCCAAGATCCAGCTATTACAAAATATGCTGCTATAAACATAGGTGCACATATATTGCTGTGGTATGATGTTTTTAATTCTTCTGGGAAGATACCAAGAAAGGGAACAGCTGGGTTAAATGAGATCACCAATCCTAGTTTTTTGAGGAGTTTCTACACTGATTTCCAGAGTGATTGTACCAGTCTACACTTCCACTTACAGTGCAGAGCAGTTCTTTTTTTCTCACAGCTTCTTCAGCATTTGTTAGCCGCTAATTTCTTAGTAATAGCCTTTCTTCCAAGAGTGAGGTAGAACTTCAATGTTATTTTATTTTTTATTTTAAAGAGAATAAAACAAAAGATAACAAACAAAGCAAATCAGAACATAATAATGCAAGCAGCAGAGCACTTCACAACAAGACAACTGGACATCAACAGTTGTTACCATAATGTCTCTTTTCTTTGAAATAGTTGAGCATACCTTCACTCACAATAATATCAAACATAACAAAATAGTATGAAACCGTTCAAAAGAATGAAAGCATTACAGAACTTCCAAACCAAATAACAGGATATGAATAATGGCCATATCTCATTTTCCTAAAAAAAACAAACTTGTATATTCCATCACACATAATAAAATCAAATAAAACACAACAAGATAGAACAAGTCAAAACAGAAGAACAAAAGCATGGTAGGACTTCAAGATGATAGTAAATCAGCAGTGGCTACCATAATGTCCTGTTTTTTTGTACCATCACACATAATAAAATCAAATAAAACAGAATAAAACCAATCGAATGAAAGCATTATAAGACTTCCAAGCAATACAATAGGAAATGATCATTACCATAATATATCCCATTATATTCAAAATAGCTGCCCTACCATCTGAAAGCATAAAATCTAACAAAACAAGACAGAGCAAAGCCAAACCTAACAAAATTGTGTAAACATTGCAAGAGTTCCAGATGAGGCAATAAGAAATTGACAGTGGTTTCCACCTTTCCCTCCTCTTTGCTCTTATATTAACTATTTCACTTTTGGATCCAATCGATTCCTTCTGATTTTTTGCTAGGGTTCATGCATATGAGTTTGAACTGTTTCGGCCATGAACATGATCTCTAATTGTGTTCCTTTAAGTACAGGAGCCTTGAGGTTATTCTACTTTAGAGCTGGGTAGCTTTCCACTGCATGGAAATACCATGTCTTTCTTATCCATTCTATGGTTGATGAGCAAGTTACTCTTGCTTTTTTTTTTTGTCTCCTGTTACATGGAATAATTGTTTTCTCTCCTTTGATTTCAGTCTATGAATTTCTTTTCCAGTTAAATGTGTTTCTTATATACAATATATCAATGGATCTCATTTCTTGATCCACTCTCTCTGTTTCTTTTTTATTGCTGATCTGAGGCCATCTACATTAATGATTACAACCAGCATCTGTTGGTTTTTCACTGTCATGCTATCCTCCTGTTGTTGGCCCTCCACTTTCCCCCTTTATTCAGTTGCCTATCTTGTTTGGTAATCCTCCTCTGCTGCTGTTCCCAGAACCATGGTCATTTTTATCTCTCTCTAGAATGTCCTTCAGCACTCTCTGTAGGGTTGGTTTGGTGTGAATTCCTTCAGTTGTTCTTTATCCTGGAAGTATCTTATTTTTCCATCAATTCTGAAAGATAGTTTTTCAGGGTAGATCAATCCAGGTTGGAAGTTGTTTTATTTTAGGGTATGAAACACTTCACTCCAAACTCTTCTTGTCTTGATGATGGTGTTGACAAGTCTGCTGTGATTGTGATTGGTTTTCCTTTAGAGATGATCTGTCTCTTTTCTTTAACGGCTTTTAATATTCTGTTCTTGTGTTGAATTTCTGGAATCTTGATTATTATATGTCTGGCTGTAGATTTACTTTGCTTATGGCTAGTTGGAGTTGTATATGCCTCCCTTATCTGCATGTCAGATCCATTTCCCACGTTTGGAAAGTTTTCTGCTATTACTTCTGTGAATATCCTTTTAATTTCATTTGTGTTGATCCCTGCTTTTTTGTTGATACCTATCACTCTTAAATTATGCTTGTTTGTATTATCTTGCAGCCACTGAGTTGTTATTTCCTGATTCCATGTTATTTTTAAGGGATCTTTCCTTTCACAGTCACTAGCTACAATTCTATCTTCAAGGTTTCAAAGTATGTCTTTAGTTTCTTACAAGCACTTTTTCCAGCTTTTGATTGAATTTTTAATTTCCTGGATATCTCTTTGAATCTGTTTCATGCACTGTAATTCCTTTCTACATTCATTCAATCATTTCCATCATTTTCCTATGCTCCTCTTTTTTGTCTCTGTCTTCTTTAGACCTGCTGAACAATTCTTTCAGTATGTTTGTGATTTCTTCTTTTACCTGAAACATTATTTCTCATTTGACTGCTTTTACAATTTCATGAAGTTATTTCTTTATTTCAGTTGCTGTCCTCTCAGAGATTTCAGGTGTGTGACTTCCATTTTCTTCCATGAGTATATGTCCCAGACTTATTGTGTGTGGGCTAGAGGTCTAAATTTGCCTTTTGCTCCTTTGTCTTGTCGTTCTCCTGGGTTCCTCCCAACAAGCCAGTTGTGGGGCCCCAAGCACTTCCTGCATTGGCTGCCCCTAGGCAGTGTATCAGGATGGGACAGGCACCTGGGTTATTCTAAATCCAGATTTTCAGGGAGATGGCAGGGTATGGAACAGGCTTTTTCAGACCTATGCAGCTACCCTGGGGCTTTGCTGATGATCAGGGGTGCATGGAGGTGTGTCTGCTTTTGTCTGCCTGTGTATCTACTTTGGGATTCCCACAATGGTGGCAGACACAAGGAAGTGTTTGTCTGATTCTGCTAATGGGTGATGGCTGCCTGAGGGAACCACAGGCCTCCAACAGTGGCCTACAGATGCACAGGGCTTACCTGGTTGTGTCCCTGCTCCTGCTGGTTGCCTGCAGGAAGGAACCTTCGTGTTCAGTGTTGTTTTAATTTGCATCTCTCAAATGTCCAGTGATACTGAACGCTTTTTCATATATTTATTTGTCATTTGTATTTCTTTTTCTGAGAAGTATATATTCATCTCAGATGCCCATTTTTGGATTTGGTCTTTAAATCTGGAAGGTCTGATATATTTGAGTTCTCTATATGTTCCCATATAATCCTTTGTCTGAGGAATAGCTGGCAAACATTTTCTCCCACGTTGCAGATTGTCTCTTCACTGTGTTGGTAGTTTCTCTTGCTGTGCAAATGCTTTTTAATCAGATGAGTTCTCAATTGTTGATTCTTTGTGATAGCTCTTGTATGATTGATAAAGTCTTTGCTCACATCAATGTCTTCAAGAGTTTTGCCTATTCTATCTTTCAGCAGATTTAAGTTTCCATTATAATATTTAGATCTTTCATCTATTCCAAATTTAGTTTATTGCATGGTGAAATACATGCATCTAATTGTAATCTTCAGCATGTGCAGAGACAGTTTTTCTGGCAACATTTATGAAAGAAGCTATCTTTCTTCCAGTCAATGTGTTTGGCTCCTTTGTCAAAGATACAGTTGCTGAGTATGTCTTGAGTTTCTGCATCTTCTAATATGTTTCATTTAATAATATTTTAATCTCCTGGGTTTCTGTTTCAAACTCTTTATGGACTCCTATCCTTCTGTATGTTGAACTTGCACGTTTTATATGTCTTTCTTTAGCTTCACTAGATGATTTTTTGAGTTTTTTTCTAGACCTGGTGATAATTTATTTCATTTGGCTTATTATGATTAATTTTATATTCTTTGAATTCGACCAGTAACTTATTGTACTGTTTTGTTTTCTTTGTTGATGCCTTTCAGTCATTTCTGTGAAGTTTATGATTTCCTCCCCCTCAAAGGTCCTGTATTGGCTTTGGAGGACTGGGAATTTTGGGAGGCATTATTTTACCTTTTTAATTCATATTTCTATTTTGTGTTTGTTTGTTTTCTGTGCTTGGATTTACAGCCTTTTTGGCCCACTGCTTGGTTTTTTGGGAATGTATTATTATTAACCCCCAGGCGATACAGATATTAGCATACAAAGAAAACCAATTGACAGAGCCAAGTGTCACCTTGACTGTAGGAAGTCAGTGACAACTACAGCACTAATTATCAACTGATACTGACAAAACCTAAGAACACTCATCAACCATCTTTAACCAAAGCAAAGAGGTCAGATGAGAAACAATGTGTAGAGATGGCTAGGATTTCATAATGAGCCCGCTCATCTCTCTTACACAGGGTATATGAAGTGGTCACTGTTGGGGCAGTGTGGAGCCTCTCTCTTCTTTTACTAGGCACACAAAGCAGCTGGTATGGGTGGTGGGAATGAGCCTGTACCTCTCTCCTTTTCCATGGGGTGTACAATGTGGCCAGTATTGGCCATGGGGACTGGGCAGCACCTAGAACTCTGATCTTATTCCTAACTATACTGGGGAGCAAGCTTCAGAGAAATAAAACAAACAGGATGTGTATATGTGCACATGTGTGTGAATACCCATTTGGAGAACAAGTTGTGTTATAGTCAGGGGTTGTGCAGAGAACAATTAGAATCAGGACATGGATTTTATAATATTGTTTTATTGTTACAGAGTTAACACAAGAAAATACAGGAAATTTATCCACAACATTAAAGACAGAATATTCAGCCCAGTGCCTGAATCCCACATCAATGTCCCACATGAGTCCAGAGCTCATGACAATGCCTCCCATGAGTCCAACTGGAGGTCTAAAGTCCACAAAAAGGACTTATGCCAGTCTCTTTTATGGATCTGTGCTAGGAAGGCCAAAAGGTTAGCTGTGAAGCTAGGAAGTGTATGCCAGCAGAATGAAGGAGCTGTGCTGGTAGGTTGAGGGTTCTATGCTGGAGCCAAGAAGTCACACTCACAACAAAGACCAGGGCTGTCCTGAAAAGCAGCATAGCCATCCTCAGTGACATGAAGCCTGAGCTCTTCTGATGACAAGCACAGTCGAGTACATGCAAGGAAGTCAGTGTGATGCGTTCATCCTGGAGACCAAGCAGCACACATCTTCCCCTCTGGAGCCAGGAAGCAATGTTCAGTGTGAGGACCAGAGCTTCCCCAGGGGAACTAAATGGCTCAAACAGCAACACATAGGAGAACCCACAATGCCTTGATGCCTCAATGCCTCAATGCCTCAATGCCTCAATGCATCTCAGTGTACAACTTCTCCTTCTCCACATCTCTATTTATGCTGGCAACTTTCCTCAGGTGAAATATCTATGCTCAGCATCATGTTGATTCAGTTCTTCTGGCTTTAAGTTGACCACCAGTTTTTAATCCATAACAGATTGTTTCCATTTTAAAGAATTAGGTCTGCAGGTGTAGCTCAGTGGTAAAGCATTTTTACTTGTTGAATGTGTGCCAGGCCATTGGTCTGAACTCCATCAAAACACACACACACACACACACACACACACACACACACACACACACACACAAAGGCATATCAGTTGATAGGAGCTGTCATTTTAATTCATAGGCAGTCTGCCAGTAGAATTCCTTATGCTCAGGGTGTATACATTTCTTATTGCTCAGGGTGTATAAGTTTCTTTTCTAACAAGGTCTTCAACTGATTAGAGAAGGCCCATTCACATGGAGGTAATTTACTCCAACTATCCTGACTTAAATGTTGATGTTATGAAAAAAATTTTTCACAAAATGTTTTGAACAAATATCTGGACACATAATTTTATGTGTCAACTTAACAAACAAAATTAACTAACACAGAACTTTAAATAATAGTGACAATTTGGAGTTAAGAGTACTGGTGACAAAGGCTAAAGTACAATGTTTGTTACATTCATAAAATAATATCTTTAATATCTGATATTTGTGGGGACTAGAGGAGCCCCAGATTATTCTAATTCTTTTAGAGAATATATCTTGGAATATTTGTCTGTCATGCTTGATCTTCAATTCTGTCTTGACAAATGACAAACATAATTTTAAACATTAACATCATCAGTACTACTCAGTTCACATTTTTAGTAATTATTTTTTTCCATACAGTTCGCAAAACTCAAAATGATGAGTTTCATTTCAAAAATACTTTTCTCTATTATTTACTATCTTCTTGGACTTTCTTCTCTCAAATTTCCTTTCTACTTAAGGGTTTCTTTCAAGGCTTCTTTTTAGCCATGTTTTCTAGTAGACTTGAAATGTGTAATTAACAAGACAGAAATGTGCATAGGAACTAACCAATCCACTTTGTAGGCCAACTAGACTGAGTGATTTCAAAGGAATGAACAGCGTTCAAACCTCGTTTCTTTGCAAAGTGTGCATAAAGACAAGCAGTTTCAACCTAACGGCCTTGTGGCTAATGCAGAGCAAGAAACCTGAGTGTTTTTTTTTGAAGTGTCAAAAATGAAAATCCCAACTTGCTGTTTTGGATTTTTCCAGCCCAGGTCTCCACTTAGGACTAGACACAGACAGTGGGTCTGAAGACTATTGTGAGGCTACCCAAAAGTGACATGAATTTTAAGTCTATGGATAGATGTGTGTGTGTGTGTGTGTGTGTCAGAGATTAAGCCCAGGGCCTTCATACTAAATTACATCCTGAGATCTTTTTACTTTGATACAAGATCTCACTGAGTCACTAAGTTTTCCATTCTGGCCTAAACTTGTCATCCTTCTGCCTCAGTCTCTGCTAGGATTATAGGAGTGTGCCACTGTACACAGGAATAGGCCCTATTAAGAAAGAAAAAAACCCCAAAACTCCAGAAAATTGGTGAACAAAAAGATGCATCAAGCTGGAGATGATAGCAGAACTGAGCTTGCAAAAATAACAACAACAAAAACAAAACAAATAGGAAAACAGTACTGAAGACCTCATGGTAGAGTATAAAACAAGATAAGAAGTTTCAGAAGCTGATCTGATATGCATAATAGCCTATCTTCAACTTTCTTAAGAACAGGATGTAATTTGTGAATTGCAAACTTATCAGTGATTTGGGAAATTCTATTAGATAGATGTTTTTTAAGGGACATGTTTGTTTCTCAAAAAAAGACCATCCATCAGTGCCACTTTGTATACCCTCCCTATGAGTGCAATCAAGTGTGACCAGTCTTTAGTGCAACTGGCAAAGGGTTCCATAAATATCATGAAGCAACAAGTGAAAGTTTTAGCCACACCAGTTTTATTTTTCTCACATTAACACAAATAGGATATAATTGATGCAGAGATTTTGATTCTTTCTCTTTTTAATTAGATCTAAACCACCATAGAAAAATGTTTTTTTCTATTATTTTTCCTTGAAGAATTGCCTGTGGATGTGTGACAATTAACTGTGTCAACTTGAGTAAGAAACATCCAACTAAATTGGTTCATCTATAGTTCTGGGCATAGAAGACCCACCCTAGGAAGAATTGTTGCTAGAATGGTATAAAGGGAAACAAAGAAGGAAGGCTTAGTTTTTGTTTCTTTAGAGGAGTTCCAGTTTTCTCCTTTACCTTGAAGGTCATCTCCTGGGTTCCAGTGTAGACTCTTCAGTCTTCTAGTGCAGACTTTTCAGCCTCCTGATACAGACTGACAGGACTGATCTGATACAGATTGAGCTACAAGTCTTTGACTAGATTCTTCAGGTCTCAAGTACACAGACAGACCTTTTGCATTCTTCTATACCTGACTCTGTGGTGGTCATTGTAAATTAATCTTGTAAATTCTTTTAGTTTGTATATCTTTTTAATTATATCTTGCATTAAATCTGTTTCTCTAGTAAGCACTGACTGATATGGATTATTGTAACAGAAGTGGGGTTGTTTTATGACTGTATCCAACTATGAGATTCAGGAGCCTTTGGAACTGTGGGAAGAGTTTAGAAAAGTTTAGGATTGGAAGCTGAAAAAGTAGCCTGGAATATCTTAATCTGTACTTGATGAGAGATTCTTGTCAGAGCTCAGAAGACCAGAAGGCTGATAGAAATCCTAACAGTAAAGTCCAGGCTCAGGAAGTTTCTGCTGAGAAGGACTGCATTGGTTATTGGATTCCAGATGATGTATATTATGCTTTGGCAGAAAGTTTGTCTGCATTTTGCTTTTTTCCAGAGACTGCCTGAGACTGGGATTAAATACAGCAGACTAAATAATCTTGGAGTAGATGTTTGAAGGCAGTCTAATGTTCAGGCAATGACATAACTACTCTTGGAGGATTTTAGTCAGATTTATATGGAGAATCAATAGTAAACAGCTAGGAGAGTGATTTAAAACACTGATTTGGTCTATTAGTGTTGCTCCAGTAAAGCTGTGGCCTGCAAAGTTAGAGCAGAGGTGAACTTGTTTTCTGAGAAGGAACAAGATGATGAAAAATATAGCCTGAGAATATCAAAGAAACAACAAGATTCCAGCCTTTGGAGCCTCCAAGTTGCAAAAGTGAAAGACTTTGCTTTGAGAGGAGAGCCCCAGAGCACCATATTCCAGAATGGCTGTGAACTATTTGTTCATCAGAATTTGGTTTAGAGGGATTAGTGATCAAGACATTCAATCCCTACATGCAAGAGAGAGGGAAACCTGGCTACTGCTCAGACTGGCAGCAGACCTTGGCATCATTTGTGTGATACTGGTTTTAGGTGCATTCACATAGCAAGAATTGTTGGGTCAGAAAGGCTTCCACCCTGATTTCAGAAGAAGACACAGGAGGGCATGCAGTGTGCTTCTGAGAGCGCAGTGTGTAAATCTGTGAGTTTGAAGCTGAAGGTTCAGTGGGGATCCCAGAAGGTTGGAGAGGCCAGGAACATGGATCATCCAAGAAAAGCTGCAAGAAATGAACAGAGGCAGATCACGAGAGAAGCTGTGAAAGATGCAGCTATCTACAGGATGGAGCCACCCAAGCCCTTTTGATTTACATCTTCCCAGAGATTACCTTAGTTTCTGGATATAGGACTGCAGGGCTTATTATTTTTCTTAATGGATTTTGGACTTTTTTTGGTCCTGTCTTTTCTGTCCCCCTATTTATACCTTTTGGAATGGTAATGTTTATCTTGTGCCATTGAATGTTGTAAGAGTTTAACTTTCTCTTCATTTGTACTTGGACTTACAGATAAGAGTTTGCCTAAAATCTCAGAAGAGACTTAGACTTTTCAGTGGAAACTGTTATGACTTTGGAAACTCTTAGAGATGAAATAAATGACTTTTTCAGTTCTCAGGGGGATCAGAGGTAAAATGGTATGACATATAGTTTGATTTTCCCTTGAAACCTCTTGTGCCATTGGTGGGGCTTTTTGGCGGTGACTAGATATAGAGTGTGTGATGGTGGGATTAAAGATGTGATGCCAGGATTGATTTATGATGTGATGCTAGGGTTAAGAATGCTGCACTTTGGATAATTATAAGAGACAGAAAGAGGGTTGCTGCTTTGCTTGCTGCTTGCTGTCTTCTGCTTGCCATGAACTGTTTCTCCTCTGAAATGTCCTTCTGCTATGCTATGCCAGCCTGCCTTGGAGTCAATGAACTATAAACTGAAACCTCTACAAATCATGAGCTGAAATAAACCTTTCCTCCTTTAACTTTGGGTGTCAGGTATTTTGTCTCAGCATTGAGGAAATTAACTAAGACTAGAAGTATTGCATAGTTCCTTTAAGTACCCCATTCCAGGGGAATGTTCTCTTCTGCTGTGTTCAGAAAGCTGTTCTTCACACATTATGTATTGAAACTGTATGAGAGTAAAAATTACGATTCAGAGACCTAAATGACTTTTTGGAGCAATCTATGTAGAAAATGATCAGCTACTAATTTTAGGTTAACTCTTGTGTGAACAAATACTTGCTTTTGAAGGAAAAAAATCATGCATGTTTTATCCCACTTCAGTGTAAGATAATTTCCATTCCAGAATTAAAGTTGCATTCCAAACATTTGAGGAGAAGTTTGGATAAGGAGGAAAAAAGTAATACCAGAAAAATATAAATTTCTACAGGACAGAAACTAAGTCCGTGGGATAGTCCTCTCCTCTTCAAATATCAAATTCTCTAGCACACCTCTCAGAAAGGGCTGATGATCAATTTTTACAGGTTCACTGAAATGTGGCCTCTTGGTAATTATAAGGAATTTACAAAATGTATCCAAATACATAATCAATATTAAAAAAGGGATTTGAATACTAACACATTTTTTCACCCAGTCATTGAATAGAACTTAGAGCAGACTTCCTTTGACAGTTACTCCCATGTACATGATAAAATATGTGTCATATTCTTTACTCTAGAAGGTTTCAGTTAGAAATTGAATCTTGTCTATATGAAAAAAGTGTCATTTGTATGTTTATTCATAGGGTATTATTATTTACCTTTGCCTTTAGAAATATAACTGTTTTGGTTCCTAAAACTGTTAAAAAAAACTATGCAGTCACTGTCTTAGTCACTGTCATTGTTGCTGAGACCAATACTTAACACCTCCGACTTAAAGAATAAGAAGTTTATTTTGGCTCATGTTTCAGTGTAGGGTTGTCCAGCTTCAAAGAAGAAACAGTGGCCTGAGTGGCATGGTGAGCAGAAAACAGAGTCAAGAGGGGATACAGTCTCCAGGTCATGCCCCATATCTGAATGCACAAGACTTTTCATCTCTCTCTTAAACATAACACTAGATTCTCCATCACTGAATTAAAATTGAATTGATAAAAACGATAATGTCAAATAGTTCATGTTGACTTTGATAAAATGGTTATATATTAAACAAAGGATAAAATATAATTTCCTAAACAACAAAAGCAGCCATTGTGAATTAATATCATCATATTAAAATTATCTCTAATGTTGGGAGTTAAAGGCCAACATATTTTATTAGAAGGCCTTTTTTATATTGAGTCATCCAATTTACAATTTTTCTTCAATACAGATTGCTATCATCAATACGTACTCCCACTTTCTATGACAGTTTGATGGTTATGTGCTGGAGGTGTTAAAACACCAGGAGAGTTTGTTACTGAGGTGTTCCCTGTGTAGATGCTTGAATTCCAGTCCTTCAGTCTGCCCAGCACTCAAATTCCTCCTTTGCATGGAAGATCTTATAAGGATGACCCTTCCTTCCTTCCTTCCTTTTTTCCTTCCTTCCTTCCTTCCTTCCTTCCTTCCTTCCTTCCTTCCTTCCTTCTTCCTTCCTTCCTTTTCCTTTTCCTTTTCCTTATTTTCTTTCTTTCACTGGTTTGGACCCAGGGCCCTCACACTGAGCTAATCCCCAGTTTTCTTTTTTTATTATGAAACAAGGTCTTTCTGAATCACTAGGCTCAAATTTATGATCCTTCTGCCTCAGTTTCTGCCCAGCTAAGTTAACTTTTTAGTTTTTGACAGCCATTAAAAGAATTACATCTCTCTGTTATGTATGAGTTGTTTAGCACAAGTGCTGATGCTCTTCAGCTATGTCTGACCATGGCATGACACTTGGAGGTCACTATCTCATGGTTTGTCTTTACCAAAAACCACACTCCCCTGTTGTTGATGCTGGATTAAGGCTTTTGAGGTCAATATCTGTGTTACAGGTGATGATACTGTAGAGTGATATGGGACCCATGCTCTGCCACTGTTTCAATCCCTTCCATGAATTTCTTACCAGATTTGCCTTGCTTTCTGTTTTTATGGTGTGTTTAATCTTATGTCAACAGATTTCTTTGTGCTTCTCACCTCTTACACACTCACACAGCATTTGATGTGACACTATTTAATCCCAGTAGATGTCTGGACAATGTAGCCTGAGATTGCTTTGAGTGACTTTTTTTTTATCTTGTTTAGGACACTCCAAAGAAATGAAGGGACAGCTCTGCACCTCCACTGGGCCTTTCAGTAGAGACTACTGTGAGTTTAAAGTTCTCTCTCTCTCTTCTACAGCCTCTGCCAGACTACTTCTAGAGTACACAGGTGAAGAATCACCATGTTAAGTGCAGTTTTTATTTTTTATTAATTTTATTTTATTTATTAGTACATGTGTATAGCACGTAACATTCATATTCCTATGTAGCACATATCGTTTAGAGAAGGATTTAGAACATTGTGAAGTCTGTAGAAGTTTACTGGACCTTAATTTTCCTATTAACTGTAGGATTTTTAACATGCTCTGGCATCTCCAGACCCTCTTTTTTTGTTCTTAAGACTGAATAGGGGAGGAGGGAACTGGGCTGCTGGTGGGAGTGAGTTCCTTCTCACCATCCCGAGCACCAGGAGAGTTTAAGATCATCACTCCCAGTGGTTAAGGACATGCCCAGCTTCCAGCCACACTAGACTGGGCTCTTTAGGTTTCAGGTTTGCTTGGGCCATGCCCAGTGACCTTCTTTCAATCCAAGGAACTGTGTTGCTGAAGGAGGGAACTGGGATGCCAGTGAGAGTGAGTTCCTGCTCACTATCCCAAGCCACAGGAGAGTTTAAGATCATTGCTCCCAGTGGTCAAGGACCCGCCCAGCTTCCAGCCACAATAGACTAGGCTTGGAGGTTTTGTGGCCTGACTAGATTACATCCAGTGACTTTCTTCAATCAGGGGAGATGAGAGCACATGAAGTAAGTTTCAACCCATTGGTCCTTGCCTGGGGAGAGTTGGGAACATCATCCACAGTGGTTAGGTGCTCGCCCAGCATCCTAGAACACTGGAGGTGGCACAGGAGGTCCTGTGTGCCTGACTAAACCACACTTAGCAACCTCCATTCAGTCCTAGGAGCTGAGAGCATGGAAAATGATTTCTAAAACACCCAGGGGAACAACACTGGAAACATGAAAATATAAAAAAAATGACAAAACAAAAGACCAAAATGGAATCTCAAATCTCCAGCCCATCCCAAGAAAGCCTAGGAGCCATGTACATGGAAGAAAATATATGCCATGCACCTGAAATACCTGAATAATAGCAACTGAAATAAAGAAGCAACACTAGGAAGCTTTAAAGAAATTCAAATTAGAAATAATGTCCCAGGTAAAAGAAAGAAATGATAAAAGTAATGAAAGAGATACTGAACACATCTAAAGAAGACACAGTTAAAAAATTAGAGGAACAAAATAAAACAAATAGAATCCCTGGATGAACAATATAAGAAACAAACAGAATACATGAAGCAGATTCAAAGAGATATACAGGAAATCAAAAATTCCATTGAAAGTTGTCAAAACAATGTCAATGAAAGTGAAGATAGAATTTCAGACCTTGAAGACAAGATTGCAGCTAGTGAACAGGAAATGAAAGATCTTTTAAAAATAACAAGGAATTGGGAAATAACAATTCAACAGTTGCAAGATGCGAAGAAAAACAACATAAGATTGATAGGGATAAATGAAAAAGAAGGGGATAACACAAATGATATCAAGAGGCCAGTTACATAAGTAATAGCTGAAAATTTCCCAAACATGAGAATGGAAGCTGACATATGGATTATTGAAGCATATAGGACTCCAAATAGCCATAACCAAAATAAAACCACACCCAGACACATAATAATCACCATCCCAAAATCCAACATAAGAACAGAATATTAAAAGCTGTTAGAGGGAAAGACAGATCACTTATAAAAGAAAACATATCAGAATCACAGCAGACTTCTCAACACAAACAATGAAGTCAAGAAGAGCATGGAGTGAAGTATTTCAAACCCTAAAGAAAAATGACTTCCAACCCAGAATGATGTATCCTGAAAAAATGTCCTTCAAAATGGATGGAGAAATAAGATACTTCCATGACAAACAACAGCTAAAGAACTTCATGATCACCCAACCAACCCTGCAAAGAATACTGAAAGATATTATAGATATACATAGGAAAAAACTACTAAGCAAGGCAGACAATTAAACAGAATGGAAAGGTAAAGATGCAACAGGAGAAAGAAAACATGTCAACAATAAACTAATATATAACACTTATAACCATTAATATAAATGGTATCAATTCACCAATTAAAAGAAAGAGACTGGCAGAATGGATAAAGAAACAACATCCAACCATATGCTGTCTACAAGAAACTCATCTAACTCAAAAGGAAACTCAAAGACTGAAAGTCAAAGGATAGAAAACAGTACTTCATGCAACAGGAACTGAAAAAAAAGTGGGGGTAGCTATTCTGTTTGCAGACAATGTGAACTTCAAACCAAGAATGATCAGAAGAGATAAAGAAGGTCCTTACATACTGGTTAGGGGAAAACGTCATGAGGAAGAGATAATAATCACCAAACTCCAGAGCACCTAGTTATACAAAGCAAATATTAATAGAAATGAAAAATCAAATTATTAAAACACAATTATAACAGGAGACCTTAACCCACCATTGATACCAAGGTACAGATCAACCAGACAGAAAATCAGCTAGGAAATAACAGAACTGAATCACACCTGTGTGCAAATGCACTTGATAGACATATACAGAGTGCTCCATCCAACAACATCAGAATATACGTTCTTCTCAGCAGTACATGGAACCTTCTCTAAAACAGACCACATACTAGCCCACAGAACATATTTAAATAAATGCAAAAGAATTGAAATTATCCCATGTATGTTGTCAAATCATAGCACCATGAAACTAGAAATTAATGATAAAAGAAACTGTAAAAACCCCACAAACACATGGAAATTGAAAATACATTTTTGAGCAATCAGTGGGTCACAGAGGAAATTAAAGAAGAAATTAAACAATACCTACAAGCAAATGAAAATACAACTTACGAAAATCTCAGGATGCAATGAAACCAGTCTTCAGAGGAAAATTTATTGCACTGAGTTCTCACAGCAGGAAAACAGAATGAATACAAATAAATAACCTGATGCTACAACTTAAATATCTAGAAAAAAAGAGCAAGTCAAGCCCAAAGCCAAAAGAAGGGAGGAAATTATAAAATTCAGAGCAGAAATTAATGCGATAGAGACTAAATAATCCAAAGAATCAATGAATCAAAGAGTTGGTTCTTTGAAAGAATAAATGAAACTGATAAGTCACTAGCCAACCTTATTTTAAAAAGGGAAGAAAAAGCTCAAATTCATGCAATATGGAATGAAAAAGGCAAAATCACTACAGACTCTGTGGAAATACAGAAGATCATCAACACCTATTTCAAAAACCTCTACTCTCATGTGTTCGATAACACAGAAGAAATGGAGATTACTAGAATCATATGAACTACCAAAGCTGGGTCAAGAAGATGTAAAACAGCTGGATAATCCAATTTCTATTAATGAAATTGAAAATGTAATTAAATCCTTACCTACAAAGAAGAATCCAGGCCCAGAAGCATTCACTGCGGAATTCTACAAGAAATACAAAGAAAACTTAATACTGGCACTCCTCAAACTCTTCAATGAAATCAAAAGGAAAGCAATTCTTCCTAAGTCATTCCTAGAAGCAAATATTACTCTAATACCAAAACCAGAGAAGGACCCAACTGAAAAAGAGAACTACAGACCAATCTCTCTAATGAACACAGATGCAAAAATCCTCAGTAAAATATTGGCAAACAGAATGCAGCAAATCATCAAGAAGATTATATACCATGACCAAGTGGGATTCATCCCAGGCATGCAGGGATGGTTCAACATACATAAATCAATAAGTGTAATCCACCATACCAATAAATCCAAAAGTAAGAATCACATGATCATTTCTATAGATGCAGAAAAAGCTTTTGATAAGGTCCAGCACTCATTCATGCTAAGAACCTTACAGAAAATTGGAATAGATGATCTATACCTCAACATAATAAAGGCCATCTATGACAAACCAACAGCCAGTATGGCCAAAAACTGAAGGCCTTTACCTTAAAATCAGGCACAAGACAAGAATGTCCCTTATCACCACTCCTATTTAATATAGTACTGGAAATACTAGCCAGACCAATTAGACAAGAGAGAGAAATAAAAGGTGTAAAGATAGGAAAAAAAGAAGTTAACTTATCATTATTTGCAGATGACATGATACTGTACATAGAAGACCCCCACAACTCCATTGAAAGACTCTTAGATATAGAAAATAAATTAAGCAATGTAACTGGATACAAAATCAATACTCAAAAATCAATAGCATTCATATACACCAACAACAAAACCACAGAGAGAGAAATAAGGAAAGCCACACCATTTGTACTAGCATCCAAAAAAATGAAATACTTAGAAATTAATCTCATGAAACAAGTAGAAGATCTATACAGGGAAAATTATAATACCCTGAAAAAGAAGTTGAAGAGGATCTCGGAAAATGGAAAGACATCCCTTGCTCATGGATAGGAAGAATAAATATTGTAAAAATATCCATTCTCCCAAAACTGTTATACAGATTCAATCCAATCCCAATGAAAATATCATCAACATACCTCATAGATCTAGAGAAATCACTCCTAAAATTCATCTGGAACCAGAAGAGACCTAGAATAGCAAAGGCAATTCTAAGCTGCAAAGGAAAGGCAGGAGGCATCACAATCCCTGACTTGAAGTTATACTACAAAACTACTGCAATAAAATCAACGTGGTACTGGAATAAAAACAGATCTCAAGATAAATGGAATAGATTAAAAAATACAACCACAACTACAAACACAGTCAACCACTTTATCTTTGATAAAGGGGTGAGATATGTTCACTGGAAAAACCAGTCTATTTAATGGTCTGCAAAAACTGGCTCTCCATATGCCGAAAACTAAAACTAGACCCATGATTATCACCATGTACTAAACTAAAATCTAAATGAATCAAAGATCTGAATATTAAAACAGAAATACTAGATCATTTGAAAGACAAATTAGGTAAAAATCTTGAAGACATAGGGGTAGTCAAAGAATACATGAACAGGAATCAAACTGCATGGGAAATATTTCCCAGAATCAATAACTGGCATCACATCTTATTAAAAAGTTTCTGCACGTCAAAAGAAATCTCGAGCATAGTGAAAAGAAAACCCACAAACTGGGAAAAATCTTAGTGAACTGTCCCTCAGATAAAGGCCTTCTGTCTAAAATATATAAAGAATTTCATAAAATCAGACCCCCAAAATTCAAAGACCCATTCCAAAAATGGGCATCTGAGATAAATATACAGTTCTCAGATGAAGAACTACAAATGGCAAATACATACATGGAAAAATACTCATCATCATTAGTCATCAGAGAAATGCAAATTAAAACAACACTGAGATTCCATCTCACTCCAGAAAAATGGCCAGGATCAACAAAACTACCAATAACAAAGGCTGGAGAGGCTGTGGGGAAAAAGAAACTCTCCTGCACTATTGGTGGGAGTGTGGACTGGTGCAACCACTGTGGAGATCAGTCTGGAGATTCCTCAAAAAGCTGGGATTGGAAGTCCCATTTGTTCCAGCTATTCTAGTTCTAGGCATATTCCCAAAAGAACTGAAAACATTATACCACAGTGATATATGTGCACCCATGTTTATAGCAGCACAATTTGTAATAGCCAGATCTTGGAAACAACCTAAGTGTCCATCAACTGAGGAATGGATAAAAAAGTTGTGATATTTTTATACAATGGAGTACTACACAGCTATAAGGAATGATCACATTGAGATATTTATAAATAAATGGACACAACTTGAGACCATACTCATAAGCAAAATAAATCAAACTCACATGTATAAATACCATATAGTCTCCCTAGTGTAAGAAACGGTAAGAGTACATAAGAGTTTATAGTAATCATGATTCCCCATTACATTGCTTTGAAGCCTTATAATGTTTGCATTCATTAGTTGGGATGGTTTATCCTGGGTTGTTAGATTTTATTATCATGATTGTATGAACAGCTATTATAAAGAAAACAAGACATTATAATAGCCAGTTCTGCTTTAATATCATCTTATTCTGAAGTCCTACCATGCTTTTATTCTTCTGTTTCCATTGGTTCTATCATGTTGTATCTTATTGGATTTTATTATGTGTGTTAGTATAAACAAATTTTCTATGGAAAATGAGATAATATAGTAGCCATTGTCTATTCTTTGTTATTTAGTTCTGAATGCCCTGTAATACTTTCATTCTCTTGAATGGTTTTATACTATTTTATTATGTTAGATACTATTGTATATGAAGTTATGCTCAACTATTTTAAAAAAGAGACATTATGGTAGTTACTGTTAATTACAGGTTGTCTTATGGTGAAGTACTGTGTTACTTACATTGTTCTGATCTGATCTGATCTGCTTTGTTATATCTTTTGTCTTAAGCTCTTTAAAATAAAAAATTTTTAAAAATTTTCTGATTAGAGGCTGGAGATACAGCTTAGTGGCACAGAGCCTACTTGGCAAGCACAAGGTTCTGAGTTCCATTCCCGGTATCAAAAAAACTGAAACAAAAGAAAAAACAAAAATGATTTAACAGTATAGCTTTTCAAAATGACCCTTAGAGATTTAAGAGCTATGGAAAATAGACTAATTTAATTGAATAATAAATATATATGTATCTACATGCATGATATGTGTGGTAGCACTTTCACACAATGTTGTAGTTACTAAAATTCATTTCAATAAAAATATCTGCCTAGTCTCAATTGAAAGAATAAACATGGTCCAAAATGTACAATAGATATTGTGAAAGTGAAAGGGAAAGTACTCAGAAGGAAAGAACTGATGGGGGAAAGGAGAAAAAAAAGAAGGGAAAAGATTGTATGTATATATGTGTATATATGTGTGTGTGTGTATGAAAGGTAACTATACTAATCTCAGTTCATCAAAAAGAACAGTTTGCATTTTCATTGTTTGATTGTTTGATCATTTTTTCATGCCTGAATCTTGTAATCTACTATTTGTAATCTTGTAGTCTACTACTTGTAATCTATAACTGCTTTGAAGATAACAATATGCAATTTATTCACTAGTGTTAGTTTTCTATTATTTTGTATTGATTCTGTATTATTTTTATACTTTTTCTTTTTAAAATAAAAAATAAATTAAGTGCATCATAAAGTCACTTTTATAATACTATTATCTTTTATAGATCTGATGACAAAGAATTTAAATATAACGTTAGATATAAAACACGGTGCTATTTTATTTGCTGATGTTAATAAATCTGGAAAAAGCAAAAAAAACATGAGAATTGTAGAATGAAAATTATAGAAAGGGAAATTGGTGGCTTGGTAGTAGAGGCAATCATACTTAGTAAAGCTAAAAAAAGTTTTTGGGAGATTCAGCTCTCACATTTCTTTTTTGTACTGCTTCACAAATGAGTTTGTAGCTGCTTAATAAAGAATGGTGTCAGTGAAACGTCTCAGATTGGGAAAGGTCCTTCCTGCCATCCATCTCCTTACTACCATGAACTGGTCCTTCCATAAAGATCATGTCTTCTTCCTTGACTCTTCCATAGCTTAAGCATATCTCTTCTACCATCATCTTAAATAATGACATATTAGATTAGATTATTAGAGACAAGATTAAGTATTAGAGCCTTCCTCTAAATGTACCTGTTCTCTCATTCTTAAAAGATACAAGACAAGAAAGGGCAGTAAACAATGGAGGTTGCAAAGTTACCATAACTACTAACCTTTGGGAAGTCCTGCTGCTTTCCAAAAGCTCTGCAATACTGATCATTGTTCACAGTTACCTTGTGAGCAGATAATATTACCATCCCCAGTTTACAGATGAAAGAACAGACACTGTGGACTCAGACAACTTTCCCAAAATCTCCCAATTCTCAACAAAAGGATTTAAAGTCTTTAATCTAACTGGAGTTTATAGTGTATATACTATACACTAATGTATATGGCCTTTTTGTGTGGGAATAAAAGGATCATTGAAACTTATAATTTTCTACATATAGATTTTACAGAGCACAGAATGAGTTGGAGAGTCTGACAGAATAATTTATAATCTCATCTTGGTTACAGTACCATCATTATAGACAGGATTTTAGATTAAGTAAGTTGGTTTCTAGGATAATTTTCAATGCCTCAAATGAAAAAAAAGTTGAAAGTATGGAAAATACTTGGTAAAATGCATGCACATAGCACTGTTTCATCTAAAAAAACCAGTTCTTTTTGTTTGCATTTTTAAGTCAATAGAAACAACAAATGAAAAAAATTTTTTGTGTGTGGTACTGGGAGTCAAACTCAGGACCTTGTACTTGCCAGGCAGGCACTTGTGCCACTGAGATATATCCCCAGCTGAAACAGCAAATTTTAAAAAACACTCATTTTTGAAAATTCCCTTATAGTTCATTAAAATTTGAATCTTGAAATTCTTCATGGTGTGAGCAGTTGCATAAATGTAGACTCTAGGATTTTGCATGTTTTGCCTCTGTTTACAACATTGCTTATTAAAAAAAAACAGTGTAATGATTAATCTATGAAAATGCAGAAACAGGGATTACGAAGTAGGCCTGGGAAACAAGATTGTTTATGTAGAATGCAAATAGAAGGCAATACATTATATATTAGGAGAAATTGTTTGTGTTGTCAAGAGTCCATACAGTGATAAACAATTTGACTTAATGTTTCTTTTTTCAAAAAATTGTTTCAAAAAAAAGTTCCTGCTGTCATCAGACCTACTATTCTGAAATAAGAAATCATAAACAGGATGCAGTGGTACATCCCTATAATCCCATTCCTTGCGATCTGGAAGTTCAAAACCAACCTGAGCAACAATAGTGAGACCTCAACTCAATAAATAATTAATTCACTAATAGATAAATAACCATGAAACATTTATTGAGAAAGCTCAACAGTATCAGACGATTAAAGCTCTAATACAATTACTTTCCCAGCTGTTCCCATGGAGAAAAAGAGATTTTTGCCTGAGTGACACAAGAGGGACAGAACTGGAAAATCAGGTGGTTTTTGCATGGGAGAAGGGTGGCTGGCTCAAGTACATCCTTTATATTTGTGCAACAAATATCCATTGAATGCCTGCTTTTTAGGCAATATGATGACAAAGGCAGCCAGCAAGAAGAATAATTTAGAAATGTATACATTGCTGTAGAGCCTTCTATTTAATGGAGATATGTAATCATTACTACGTTAGGGATCATTGCTGATAATACCGCAGAAGAGAATTTCCCAGGTAGGCCAGGGAATGAGAATCCTAGGAAGGTACCTGTGTCATTCAGGATCCAGGCAGAAGACAGAAGCTACTCAAAAAGGATTTAACACAAGGACTCATTAACCAGGTATAACTTGTCAACTGCATAACCAAAAACACAAAGGAAAAACATAAAGATATGGGAGTAGCAATTGCAGGAAGCAAATACCACTTGGAGGTGGTGGATTACAGAGGAGAATGTAAAATGACTAAAAAGCTCAGAAGCTTTTATAGAGTCCTGTGGGGCTGAAATTGAGACAGTGCAGTTAGGTTGCTGCTATAGGAAAAACAAAATGTGTGAAGAAACCATGCTGGGGTAGCACTCACAAACACAAAAATTAGGCAGAAAGAAAATGCATGGCAAGTCCCTTTATCCTTCTTCCCTTTGCAGGATCCTAGAATATCCTATCAGTAGTGCTTAACAGGAAGCCAACTCACAAAACAGAAATGTGGTTTGTGATAGGATTATTTCCAAAAGATAAGAAGTATAAAACAAAAGAGGCCTTTATTCTGAGAACACTGAGAACACGGAGAGAGATAACCGACACCCCCTGGGCAGCTGGAGTCCGGAGATCTCTCTTGCGGACACATGGCGTGGGGGGGTATATAAGTAGCCTAAGCTTAGGGTAGTGCCCTAGTGCCATTAAAGATGCACAGGTATTTCATTGGCACACATTTGGCGCCAGGGCAGATTCCGAAGGGTGGAGGGAGATCTCTAGGGACCGGGGAGGTAGGAGCGCCCTGGTTCCAGCTGAGGCTTTTTCAGCTACAGTGTCCGGTCTGGGCCAAAACCCTTTCAGTTTGGAAAGGTCCTAAACCAGCACCATTAAGTGCAGTGGGAAAGGGCACATTTGCAGCTGAGAAATAATAATTTGGTATCAACATGGTCTCTATCCTGGCTACTTAGCATCCACATTTAATTTACTATACTTCATCTTCCAAGCACTACAATCACCATCACCAACAAAACACTCTATATGTTTTCCAAATAAGATTCAGTTATCTTTTGTATGAGTGAATACACTCTTCCTTTACCCAAAGTTGGGAACACAAAGTGCTACAATCATTGAAGTGATGTCTGGGAGGCCCTATATCCCTCTCTGGAGCAGGTCAATTATTCCTCAAATTCAGTCAAAGTCCCGTTTGAATTTCTTCTACAGAAAATTCAAAGTACCCACTAAACTTCTGAGATAGTTTACCCATTCATCTCTGCACATACACAAAAACATATAATAAGCTATGAAGAAAAGTACAAAGCTGCAATAGTCTATTTTTATAACTGGTCATGAGCTTGTCGCTGGTATTTGTAACTACTCTTTTCCTTTTTGTTTCATTTGTCCTGAAGTGATTGGATTTTATTTTTGCCTGGCAGTGTGATTCAAACTTTCAATATTGTCCCTCAGCATCTGAATATTGGCTTGTCCTGATTTATTTTAAAAACTACTTCCATTGTCCATTAAACTTCATCATTGTATATGGAAATACAAAAAAAATTTCTCAAAGAATCTCTTGGGTTTCAGATATAGTCCTACCAGCTGCCACTCAATTTTTCCTTATTAATTTGGAGTAATTCTCCCAGTCAAAACCATAAAGAACCAAAAAATGCTCAGGTGTTAGTTTCAACTTTCAGTTCAACAGATCCATTGTTGTGTCTCATGGCAAAAAGCTTCTGCCCTGGGGAATGAAGGCCTGATCACCACAACTGAAACTTAGAAGTATGGGCAGCAAAATCTCTGCACATGGTCCTTACTTTTGATATTTTTTATTTTAGAGAAAAAAAAGACACAGAAAAGAAAAACAAAAAGCAAAAAAGATAAACAAACAACAACAACAATAGATCCAAAACAATAACAGTATAGTTTTCAAAATAAGGTGATAGGAATTTAACAATGTTTGCAGTATTGCATATTGTTACCTTTGGAAGCATTGCTTAGATTACCAGATATAGACATGGAAAATTGATCTAATCATATGAGTATTAACTGTTCTTTTCCAAGGACTATTGCAATGAGTATTATAGTCATTTTAGCCATTTTATGTGTGTGTGTATATATATTTACATACACAAATTTATGTCTTTTTCCTTTTCCTTTCCTTCTCTCCTCCTTTCCCCTATCTCAGTTACTTTTCCTCTTTGAGCAGTTTCGTACACTTACACAACAATTATTGTAGATTTTGGGTCATATTTGCCCTTTCAGTTTCTTACAGTAAGAGACAATATGGTATTTACAAAGATGAGTTTGATTTATTGCACTTATGAGTGTGGTCTCAAGTCACATCCACCTATAAAAGCCTTGATGCCATCTTTCTTTTTTAGCTCAGTAGTACTCCATTGCATAAAAATACATCTTTTTTTTTGGTCTTTTTCCATTTTTATCAGTACCAGGGATTGAACTCACGACTGCCTGCTTTGCAAGGAAGGCGCATATGCTGCTGAGCTAAATCCCCAGCCCCTAAATACCACATCTTTTTTATCCGTTCCTAAACTGATGGGCACTTGGGTTGTTTCCAAGATTTAGCTTTTAAAAATTATGCTGTTATAAACATAGGTGCACTTATATTACTGTAGTATGATGTTTTGAATTCTTCTGGGAAAATTCCCAGAAGCAGGATAACTGGGTCAAATGGAACTTCTAATTCTACCTTTTTGAGGGATCTCCAAACTCCTTCCCACAGTGGTTGCAGCAACCTACACTCCCACAAATAGTACAAAAGAGTTCTTTTTTGCCTGAAGCCTCTCCAGCATTTGTTAATTGGTTGATTTCTTGATCTTGGCCATTCTTTCTGGACTGAGGTGCAATCTCTGTGTTGTTTTAATTTGCATTTCATGAGTGATGAATGATGCTGAGTATTTTTTCATGCATTTATTTGCTATTTGTATTTCTTTACCTGAGAAGTGTGTATTCATCTCAGATGTCCATTTTTGTATTGGGTCTTTGAATTTTGGGGGCCTGATTCTTTTTAATTCTTTGTAAGTTCTAGATAGCTAACTGTCCCTCAGACAAAGACCTCCTAAGATTTTTTTCCCCCAAATTTGTGGGCTTTCTTTTCATTCTGTTGCAGATTTCTTCTGACATTCAAATTTTTAAAAATTTTTAGAAAAAAAATATTAAGATAAAAGAGGACATAACAAAACAGGTCAGAACAGAACAATTTAAGCAACATAATGTTTCACCACAAGACAATCCGACATAACAGTAACTACCATAGTGTCTCTTTCCTTGAAATAATTGAGTATATCTTCATATACTATAGTATCAAATATAAAAAGACAGTGTAAAACCATTCAAGAGAATGAAAGTATTACAGGGTATTCAGAATCAACTAACAGAAAATGAACAAAGGTTACTATATTATCTCCTTGTCTATAAAATATTTTGTTTATACTATCACATATAATAAAATTCAGTAAGATACAACATGATAAAAACCAATGGAGACAGAAGAACAAAAGCTTGGTGGGACTTCAAAATAAGATGATATTAAATCATCACTAGCTATTATAATGTCTTGTTTTCTTCAAAATAGCTGTTCATACCATCACAGACAATAAAATCAAACAACCCAGAATAAAACCATTCCAATTAATGAATGAAAACATTATAAGGCTTCAAAGCAATATAATGGAGAATCATGATTATCCCACATACTTTTATGTATTCTTACTATTTCTTACACTAGTCAAACTATTTGGTATTTATACATGTGAGTTTGATTTATTTCACTTATAAGTATGGTCTCAACAAAATTTTTTAAATAAGATCCCAGTTGTTGATTCTGGGAAGTATTTCCTGTGCAGTTTGATTTTGGTTCATGAACTCTCTGCCTACCCTTATGTCTTCAAGACTTCTGCCTTCTTTGTCTTCCAGCAGACACAGTATTTCTGTTGTAAGATTTAGATCTTTGATCCATTTAGACTCTACTTTAGTACACAGTGGTAGGCATGGGTCTAATTTTGGTTTTTAACATATGGAAAGTCAGTTTTTCCAGTACCATTTACTGAAGAGGCTTTCTTCCAGTGAATGTTTGGCCCCCTTGTTGAAGATGAGGTGCCTGAGTGTATTTGTAGTTGTAGTTATATCTTCTAATCTGTTCCCTTGATCTTCAGGTCTGTTTTTATTCTAATACCATGCTAATTTTATCACAGTGGCTTTGTAGTATAATTTCAAGTGAGAGTCTGTGATGCCTCCTGCCTTGTCTTTGTTGCCCAGAGTTACCTTTGCTATTTTAGGCCTCCTCTGGTTCTAGATACATTTTAGGAATGACTTCTCTAGATCTATGAGGTATGCTAATGGTATTTTGATTGGAATTGTATTAGATCTGTACACAATTTTGGGAGAATGACCATTTTCACAATATTGGTTCTTCCTAACCAAGAGCAAGAAATATCCTTTCATTTTTTAATATGCTCTTCAATCTCCTTTTTTAGAGTAATGTAATTTTCAAAGTATAGATCTTTTACTTCTTTTGTTAGATTGATTCCTAAGTATTTCATTTTTTGGTTTTACTGTGAAGGGTGTGGTTTCCCTTATTTCTCTCTCAATGAGTTTGTTATTTGTATACAGGAATGCTATTGATTTTTAAGTGTTGACCTTGTATCCAACTACATTGCTGAATTAATTATTACATCTAGAAGTCTTTCAGTGGATTTTTGGGGATCTTCTATGTAGAGCATTGTATCATCTTCAAATAATGATAATTTTATCTCTTCCTTTCCTATCCTTATTCATTTTATTTCTCTCTCTTGTCTAATTGCTCTGGCTAATGTTTCCAGAACTATATTGAATAGGAGTGGTAATAATGGACATTCTTATCTTGTCTGTGATTTTAGTGTGAAAGTTTTCAAATTTTATTTATTTAGTAAGATGTTGGCCAGTGGTTTGTCATAGATGACTTTTTATCAGATTGAGGTATACCCCATTTATTCCATAGGATTTTTTTAAACCATGAGTGAGCATTGAGTTTTGTCAGAAGCTTCTTCTGCATCTATTGAGATGATCATGTGAATCTTGTCTTTGGCTCTATTGATATGGTGGATTACACTTATTGATTTGCATATATTGAACTATCTTTGCACTTCTTGGATGAATCCCACTTAGTTGTGGTGTATAATCTTGATGACTTGCTGCATTCTGTTTGCCAGTAGTTTATTGAAGAGTTGTGCATCTATATTCATTAGGGAGATTGGCCTGTAATTCTCCTTTTCGGTTGGGTCTTTCTCTGGTTTTGGTATTAGGGTAATACTTGTTTCCCTTGTGGTAGGGAAAATTGATTCCCTTCGAATTTCATTGAAGAGTTTGAGGAGTGTTGGCATTAAGTCTTCCATGAATTTCTTGAAGAATGTCACAGTGAATCCACAGGAGGACCTGGGCTTTCCTTTGTTGGTTAAGGTTCTGATTACATTTTTAATTTCATTAACTGAAATTGGGTTACTCAGCAGTTTTATATCTTCTTGATTCAATTTTGGTAATTCAAGTGTTTCTAGGAATATGTCCATATCTTCTGTGTTATCAAATCTATGAGAGTAAAGGTTTTTGAAGTAAGCATTGATGATCTGTATTCCCACAGGGTCTGCAGTGATTTCACCCTTTTCATTTCTTATTGCATGGGTTTGCATTTTTACTTTCCTCTCTTTGATAAAGTTAACTAGGGATTTATCAATTTCATTTATTCTTTCAAATAACTAACTTGTTTTCTTAGTTTCAATTGCATTAATTTCTGCTCTGAGCTTTATAATTTCCCCCCTTCTTTGGGTTTTGGGCTTGACTTGCTCTGCTTTTTCTATATGTTTGAGGTGTAGCATTAGGTTGTTTACTTGTGTTCATTTCATTTGCCTAATGTAGGAGTTTACCACTGTAGATTATCCTCAGAGGACTGGTTTCACTGTGTCCCACAAGTACTAGTAAGTTGTACTTGCAGTTTCATTTGATTGTAGATATTGTTTAATTTCTTCTGTGACCAATTGGTTGTTTAGGAGAGTGGTATTTAATTTCCATGGGTTATTGGGTTCTAATGGGGGTTTTGCCATTAATTTCCAATTTTATTGCATATAGTCAGATAATATGCATAGAATTATGTCAGTCCCTTTTCATTTACTTAAGCATTTTCTGTGAGCTAATATATGATCTATTTTAGGGAATGACCCAAGTGCAGCTCAGAAAAAATGTATATTCTGTTATTGTTGTGTGGAATACTCAGTACATATCTATTAGGTCCATTTTTTTTCACAACTTTGATTCAGTTCTGTTATTTCTTTGCTGATTTTTTTGTTTGGTTGATCTGTCTCTGTGGCAATGTGATGTTAAGTTCTCCTATCATAACTATTATTGCTTATTTGATTTTTCATGTCTATTAAAATTTGTCTTAAATAGTTGGGTGCTCCCATGTTTGATGCATATATATTTATGATTGTAATCTCTTCCTCTTGAGTTTTTCCCCTACAAGTACGTAGTGATCCTCATTATCTCTTTTGATCATTCTGGGTTTGAAGTTTACATTATCTGTAAACAAACTAGCTATTGATGCCTTTTCCTGGGTTCCTGTTGTATAGACTATTCTTTTCCATCTTTTGACTTTTAGTCTATGAATTTACTTCTGAGTTAAATGTGTTTCTTGTACAAAGCATATTGTTGGATTTTTTAAATCCACTCTGCCAGTCTGTGTCTTTTTATTGGTGGGTTGAGACCATTTACATTGCTGGATATAATTGAAATACACTGACTAATCCCTGTCATGCTATCTTTCTGCTGTTGGTTTTCTACTTTTTCTGTTTAATTTTTTACCCTGCTTAGTGGTTTCTGTCTGCTGTTGTTCTTGGAGTTGTAGTTATCTCCTTCTAGAGTATTTTTCAGTACTCTTTGTAGTATTGGTTTGGTGGTCATGAATTTATTCAGCTGTTTCTTTGTCATGGAAGTATCTTATTTCTCCATCTATTTTCAAAGATAATGTTGCAGGGTACATAAGTCTGGGTTGAAAGTTGGTTTCTTGCAGGACTTGAAATACTTCACTCTAAGGTCTTCTTGACTTGAAGGTTTGTGCTGAGAAGTCTGCTGTGATACTGATAGGCTTTCCTTCATAAGTGATCTGTTTCTGTTCTCTGACAGCTTTTAGTGTTCTGTTCTTATGATGAGTTCCTGATATCCTAATTATATGTTTGGGTGAAGGTTTATTTTGGTTATGCTTAATTTGGTGTTAAATTCATCACTCATCTGTATATCAGATTCTTTTCCCATGTTTGGGAAAGTTTCTGCTACTATTTTTGTAAATAGTCTTCTTATGTCATTTGTGCTGCCCCCCGGCTTTTTCATTGACACCTACCAGTCTTAGTTCCATTTGCACCATCTTGCAGCTGTTGAATTGTTTCCTGGATCCTTATTATTTTTAAGAGATCTTTTCTTTCCTGATCATAAGTTTTCATCCTGGGTTCAAGGTCTGAGAGTCTATCTTCAGCTTCATTCAAACAGTCACATGTGATATTGAGATCGGTTTCTCTTCCTTCTTGATTCCTAGACCCATTTATTTTGGCTGCAGAGAAGATGGCATCATCTATTAGTAGCTGACTCAGAAAATTTTATCTTGCAGTTTAAATGAGTTTTGAAGGCCATTCCACTATTCTATGAAGTCAGCTATTTCTGGGTGCTCTTTCTGGGTAAGAGCAGAGAATTCAATGGGAATGAACACAATATTGCACTTCTCCGGCTATAAATCAGGAATGATGATCAGGAATAATGTTTTGTGGAATACTATGAAGGTGAGGAAAATATCTGAAAGTGCATGAATGTGATAAGTATTTACAAAAGTATCACAAACAATATATATATATAATTACATATATATTATAATTATATATATTATATATAATAATTATATAACTTATATATTATATATAATATATATTATATATAATAATTATATAATTTATATATTATATAATATATAATAATTATATAATATTATATATTATATATTATATATATTATATATATTATATATATATATTGTTTGTGATACTTTTGTAAATACTTATCACATTCAGGAAAGCAATATATATATAATATATATGTATATATATATTGTATTGTATATATTCTACCTTAACTGGGCCAAATCTCTTCCTGCCCCAAAACGTAGGGATTGACTGCAATCAGTCTGTATCAAGTAGCTGGTTAGTTTCTTGAGGACTTGTGCCCCATAGGGACTTATCAGAAACAGTAGCTAACCCAGTCCATGATGTTAAGCACATTAATAACTTCCTCTCTTGCTGCTACAACCATTTCATATACAGCATCATAACATAGCTCTATGGTGACTGGTCAAAGAGTTAATTAAAATATAGTGATTATAATTAAAATCATAGTGATACAAACATATCCATGTTTGTAGAAGCACAATTGTTCGTAACTAAATTTGGAAGTGGCCTGTACGTTCACTAATGGGTGAGTGGATGAAGAAAATGTGAGAATTTAGATACAATGAAGTACTACTCTGCTAGAAAGATAGATTTTGAGTAAATGTAGGAAAATAGATATACCTTGAGACCATAGTATTAAGTGGATGAAATCAGACATGGGATTTTAAATATCACATGATTTATCTTATAAAGAAACCAAAAATGTAAGTAACTTCAAGAGCAAAATAAAATATAGATAATAAGAAGAAGAACATAGATTTTATGTAAATGATAAGGAAACAAAGTGATGGAGGTATGTGGGAGAGAGGAAAAAGGAAGGTGCATAAAAGAATCAAGATGTGTGACATATGTATACCAGCTACAACAATGAATGTTCATTATGCACTGTATTAGTAAATTAAAACAAAATGTAATGAATATACCCTTTTTTTCCTAAGTGATTATTAAGATCTTTCTTGGTAGTGGATGCTTTTTGGAGAAGTGGCAAAGATTTGGCTCAATAGCATGAGTTCTCCATGGGAATTCTCTAATTCCTGCTTGCCAGAGGTTTTATACAGTGTTTTATTTGCAATAGACAGTGAAAGTGTCATTTGGACTGCTTTGTGACAAAGAAGAGCATCTTACACATCAGCCTACAATTCCCCTCAGAAGTGGCAGTTTTGCAGGTGGGCTCTAAGTAGTACACTCAAATGTAGTACACACTGTATTGTCTTAAACTCCGCAAAGAGAGCTCAGTGAGGTAGAGTGCCTACTTACCCAATGCAAAGTCCTAAGTCCCTCAGAGTTGTCCCAGACCTGAGGCTATATATATCAGGTAGTAGGAAACTATTTCTGGGGAATACTTGTATATATTTGTGGGAGAAGAAGCATTAGCAGATCAATAGCAGTACACTAGGTGCCAGGGGCTAAATTTGTTGCTGAAAGCAAACTACATCTAAGCAGCAGCTGCCACTGGAGTCACCTAAATGGAAAGTAATATACAGACACCAAGATCCATTCAACTTCTATACAGGCCAGAAAGGTAAATTGAACAGAAATAGAATAGTTATCACTATCCCTTCTTTTTTGCCAAGTATTAGATGGTGGAACTAATCTCTGAAATTCCACCAAGGTCATGGTATTTCTTAAGGTTTACAATCCTAGTAACAATATAAATTTCAAGGAGCTTTCTTTTGATTAATTTTTACTGCAGTGTTTCCTCAGTATAAAGAAATTCAAAATGATGAGTAAAATACGTAACAGAATTGTCTACCTCTCAATTACCTCACCTAAGTGAGGGCAGAGCTGGGTCAGATACCCACCCTGTCAATTATTGTTTGAATATTACTCTCGCATACAAGCAGAACAGACTCTATAAGTCAGAGAAAATGAACGTTATTCACTAAAATTACTTGGGTGGGACAGTTTCTGAGTTTTGTCTTGAATATATTGAGAAGTTAATGATATCCAGAAGGCTGTTCTATTAGTGAGTCTGAAATTTAGAAAGGAAGTTCCTTGTCCATATTTACATGGTTCTGTGCCCAGCTCTCTCGGAGCATTTGATATATTGTATGTGAATGACCTATTTTTGTGCTTACTCATCGATAAGACTACAAAGGGCTTTGTCTTTTTTTCCTGTCAGTGCCCATCATGGTACCTCACATGCAGCAGAAGGTCATTACAAGTTCACTGAGCTGAAATAAATGTTATTCTCTTCATCGGTGGTCTATATATAATTTTAGCAAACATTTCTAGTAGATATATAACCAGATTATCAGCTGTGTTTTGGACACAGACTTCATGCGTAATAAATATCAACCAAGTTATCTTCAGGCAGTGGACAAAATCCTCTCCCCAGAGAAAATTGGAGAGATTAAAATCTACCTTTAATGTTTAAAGTGTATGCTATTATATTTTTATATTAGGATCTGATGTGACATAAATGTATTTAATTGCCTTGAATGCCACAGGAATGCTATCATTTTTTGACACTGTGTACAATTCCTCAAATTTTGAAATGGGCTAATATTCTTCCAGAGCTTATAGTTTTCTTAGAACACAAAACTAAATTACCATCAGTAAGGCAGAATATAGAATACACAGATTTTTTAGCTATGAAATTTATTATCACAACAAACTCATGTATGAAAGAAAATATATTGTTAGTCTGAAATAGAATATGTGGTATATTTTAGAGTCATTAAATCCCAATGTTTGAATTCCCTCTGCTGCATTAGCAAATGAGCAGGTGTTTGACTTCCAGCACTTGTGCAACTCATTGGGATAAGATCAGAAATTACCATGAGTCAGTGCTCTATGCATATTCAGAAATAATAGCTACTTGGTTTACATTTATCTTGTTTTTTATGCCATCCATTATAGTACACAAAAATTTCTATACTTTTTAATTGAGTTTTTTTTAATGGAATCATCTAAAGAGTTAGCATCTCTTAGAGCCAGAATTTTCCAATACAGTTGTCTAGGTTACCTGGCACATGGCAGATCTGAATTTGGGTCATAACGGCTTGGAGATGTCTGACATCCAGCGCTGCAGGGGCAGGCAAATGAAGCCTGTGAGAGGCAGCACATGACATTTCTCCTGATGATCCACTTTGTCCAACACCCAGGACAACATGGAAAAAAGACAGCTGAATGATAATGCCCAAAGCCATTTGGTTGTAGATATGAGTGATAAGGAAACAAAGAACAGAGTGATATAAAAACACAAGCCAAGAGAGAAACATAAGTCATAACTGAAGTGTCCTTGTGAGAAATGAACAAGTAGTATTCTTACCCAAACATGTTGAGCATCTTATTTATCAAACTGTACTGATGCTGATACTTGACCTTTGCAACAATATTCTTAGAATGGGATATTTATCTATGTAGTTTTGTCCAGGTTATTTCACTAGTTACTTAATAAGTGCAAGGGTTAGTTTTTGTGTTGGCTGCTTGGCTTTATAGAGAAAAGATCCACAATTTTTCTACAGACTGTTATCAAATTTAGCTCTCTCCCAATTGTAGGTCACTTATCATGACCTACAATTTGTAGTTTGTATAACTGATTATGATTGGAAGGACAATGCTAAGCAATTTGTTTCTTGATGAAGGCAATAAATTAAGAAATACTGATTACATTTACTAAGCCCCTTATCACCCATATTGTGCTTAAACTCTAGAGTATTTTCTTACTTACATCTCATCAAACTGCCATTTTCAAAGGCAAGGAAATAGGCTTTAAAAAGTTAAAGTCATTAACCAAAAAATAAAGCTGGAATTTGAACATGAGGTGATTTACATCTGTTTACATTTTATGGCTTATTGATTGCATTTACAAACATTCTTTCACTTCATTTTCCCAGACATCTTGTGAGATATTCCTAGAATATCTTGTGGGATATTCAGGAACTATTATCATATATTTGCACATTTGGGAATACAGACTTTGAAATGTCACTCAGCTAGCAAGTGTTGGGAGTCAAGTACTAAGATTCAGGCTTCAGAATCCTTCAGTTATCAGACAGCCATTGTCAGGTATATATATATTTATTGTAAAGCTAAAATCTGTATAGTACAAAATAAAAGGGATATTTCATAATTTTCTAGGTTAGTCATTCTGCTCAGAGCCTAGCCTCTTTATTTTTACTTAATGAAATTAAAATCAAGGATAAAATGTTGTTAACAAATCAAATATTTTAAATATTAGAAGCATATACGAAATATTGGGGGAAGGGTGTGATACTAGAAAGGTCATATTTGCTAGGTGTGGTCAATAATACCTGTAATCCCAGGACTTGGAAAGTTGAAGCTGCAAGATTGCTGCAAGATTGAAGTAAGCCTGGGCTAAAAGGCCAGCCTGGACTACATGGCAGGATCCTGCTCAAAAACAAAAACAAAAACAAAAAACAAAACCCCTGCAAGCAAGCTTATATTGCCATATATATACTTTTTTTGTACTAGGGATCTAACTCGCGACCTTGTGCTTGCCAGGGGGCGCTTACGGCACTGTGCTAAATCCCTGGCCCTCCATTATGTTTTTAAACTAGTGAAAAAAAAAAAAAAAGATTTTCTGCAATTGAAAAAATTTTCCCTCAAAATTATGAGATATATGGCCCTGAATCAAGGCTGGCAATTTTCTGAAGCTGTTGGTTTCAAATTGAAGCCTAAAGTGGTATCTAGCTATGGTCTGTTGGCCATTTCAGAATTTTAGAAATGTGATGATCAATTCATTAGAAACAACTCCCCCCTCTAGCACCTCCTTAGTGAGCCCGCTGCCATGAGCTCAGAGGAGAAGAAGCCATAGCCCCTGGTGAGCCCACTATCATGGGCCTGGAGAAGAGGCCATGCTGCTCCAGTGAGACGGCTGCCCTGTGCCTGTAGGAGAAGAGGCCACACAGCCATCACGGGAACGTTGATAAGCAGCTGCCCACATCTCTCCGTTACTCTGGGAATCTCAGATTGGAGAATAAAGGAGCAGGGTGCAATCTTGACCTCCAGTGCATTCAGAACAAGTCCAGAACACACAGGCACAAAAGAAATTAAAGTCACACACTGGATATTTCTCAAATGATAGCAACTGAAGTAAACAGACAATTTAGTGTTTAAATTGCATGCCTGTGTCTGGTGGTCTGAGCATCTGTTTAGAGGATAACAATGTGAATTACAATAATTATGGTTGATTTCCTACTGTCTTATTTTTGAAATCCAATATTATTCCCATTGTTTTGTTTCACTTGTTTTATTCCTTTGAAAAGAAAAAAAATTATGAGATAACAAATGTTTGCCATATTCTCTTTAACATAACTTTAGTAATGTTAATTTTAGATAAAAATTATATATTTGACTAGTAAGAAATGTTTCCTTTTCAGAACTATAATTTAAAATTTTATCTTTTGCTGATTGTTGAAATTGCACAAATACAATACTTTTAGCTTTAAATGTCTCAAAGTTTATCTTGAAATTGTGCAGATGGATGATAAAATGTTTCATATTTTAAAGCAAATTTGATTTTAAATTGGTGGGGGTAGTGGGACTATGACAATCTGTTATAATCAGAGAAAAAATAAATTTATAGAGTTTCAAGCCCTATTCCTGAGTAGTAAGGTATATATTTAAGCTCATTTTAAATTATGTATGTTTAACTTGATTTTTATACCAGTTGACAAATCAGAACCTCTAGCTAGTGGTTCCAAGTACTAATTTTGTGAAGTGGATTACTGTCATGGTTTATGTCGGTGGCCCCCAGGCCTCATGCATTTACATTATGCATCTGTGATTGGTTCATTGTATAGTGCTTGGATTGGTGGTGTGAGTTCTACACCCGCCTAGGGGTGGAGCCAGGACATGATGTAATGGCGGGAAGAAGGCATGTGTCGCTCACTCTCGCCAGTTCCACCTTGCTGTTTGCTCTGCCATGAACTGCAGCCCTGCCATGCCACCCTGCCTTGAAGCCAACTGAGCATGGACTGAAACCTCTAAGAACTGTAAGAAATAAACCTTTTCTTTCCCAACTTTGGGCATCAGGTGTTTTGTCTCAGGGACAAGTAAAAAGTAACTAAGACAATTACTAAGTTCAAATGACTGCATTTCAAAACCTATTTTATTCATAAATGTAACTATATAAGGATTCATAAATGGAACTATATAAGAATTCTTACATTCCTATGTAAACAGACAGTCCATGTGTGTAATGTGCAGATTTTCTAGAATTTCTCTTAACCAAGAAAATGCTACTGACTTGCTCCTACTTTTTATATTAATAAAATTATGCATATTTTTCTATGTAGACTCATGTGTCTGAATATATGTTTATATAAATATTCTTTAAAAATTAAAGCAAAGCTTTAACCTATGGATATAAATAACTACAGATGTTTGATCTCAGTTGTCTTTGCATAGAATCTATTCCCTGACAGCAAATGGTCAGAAAAAATGTTTTGAGTATGTGATCTTTATTTAGCTGTATATAAAGAGAAAGATTCAGAAGTGAAAGATATTCTGCCTTGTTTTTAAGAGTTATAAATATAGGTACCATGAGTTGGTGAGAATGGGTGAGGAGGGAGTTTCAGATTGCCATGGAAAGTGGAAATTGGTTCAGTCACTTTGGAAACCAATTGATGCTACTCAGTTAAATTGAAGATGAATATGCCTGGAGATTCAAAGATTCCATTTCTAGATATTTGCTGTAAAGAATCCCTTGGATGTCTGTATATAAAATGTAGAAGAAAAAATGAATTGTAGTATTCTTTTTGTAATATCAATAAACTAGAAAGATTCCCACAACCTATCTACAGTAGAGTTAATGCATAGAGAATAGTATTTTTGTCCAATGGAATCTTAAGGGCAACAACCCTACTTCTCTTGTACCAAATTCTGTCTTAGTTACTTGTCTCTCATTTTTTGGACAAAATACATGACACTCAAAGTTAAACAGGAAAGGTTTATTTAGCTTACAGTTTGTAGAGTTTTCAACCTATAATTGACTGGCTCTAAGACATCTAGACACAAGTCATAACAATAATTCATAATACAATTAAAAATATGTATCAGAAAGGAGATAAAATACATTACCACAATAACATTAGTTGTGTAAATTGTTTTGTTACAGGTGGCTTCTTTTTCCATGTTATCTGTAATGTGCTTCTAATAACTTCATAATTAAAATAAGTAAGTCATTTATAGGTAAAAGACAATATTATGACTAAACAAGTTATGAAATGTAACTTGAAATAGCTTTATTTAGGCATGGGTTTCACAGATACCTTTGAAACACTTTTTTTTTTTTTTTTGGTCTTTTCCATTTTTATCGGTACCAGGGATCGAACTCACGACTGCCTGCTTGTAAGGCAGGCGCTTATGCTGATGAGCTAAATCCCCAGCCCCAAAGCACTTGTTTTAAGAGAGAACATCCTGAAGTAGAAGTTTTGTCAACATCTGCTCATCATCCCGAACTAGGAAGCAATTAGTTCTTGGGGAGATAGTGGCCCATTCTTCTTCTTCTTCTTTTTTCTTTACATTTAAAAAAATTATTTAAAGAGAAAAAAGCAAAACAGAAAAATGGGTAGTAATACTACAGAATTTCAAAAAAAGTAAACACTAAGAAATCACTAGTTGATAAATTAAATGCTGTCATCTTAGGAATAGTTATTCAAGTTACAAAATTAAGCATACAATGTGGATATTCAAACAGTGAGACTGCAAACAGCTCTGCTCAATGATCCAACAAAACCTTAGCAATATGGTTATCTTACACACTTAAATGTACATGCAGTTATATCCTTTAGAGCACTTCCTTTTTTTCTCTTTTTTACAATAGCAATTACACATTTGGGGTTTTATTACTCCTATAATTCTTATTACTTTTTATACCAGAGACATAATGTGATATTTATAAATATGATTCTTATTTATTTCACTTATGAGGATAGTCTCAAGTTGCCTCCATTTACCTATGGGGGCCTCAAGAGCATCCTTTTTCATAGCTGAGTAATATTCCATGCTATAGAAATACACCTTTTTCACCTCCTCTGCAGTTGATGGGCATTTTGGTTGTTTCCAAGATTTAGTTATCACAAATTGTGCTACTATGAACGTGAGTGCACCTATATCACTGAGACACAACCTTTTCAGTTTTCCCAGGAAAATACCCCAAAAAAGGAATAGTTGGATTGAATGGAACTTCCAATCCTAGTCTTCTGAGAATTCTCCATACTGATTTCCATAGTGGCTGCACAAGTCTACACTCCCACCAACAGTGGAGCAGTGTTCCTTTTTCACCACAGCCTTGCCAATATTTCTTATCAGTTGTTTTCTTGATGGCAATCATTCTTTCCGGGGTGAGATAAAATCTCAATGCTGTTTTAATTTGCATTTCTCAAAAGACCAGTGATGGTGACCATTTCTTCATGTATTTATTTGCCATTTGTATATTTTCATCTAAGAAATGTGTGTTCATCTCAGATGCCCATTTTTGGAGAGGGTCTTTGAATTTGGGAGGCTTGACGTTTTTCAAATCTTTGTATGTTCTGGATATAAGTCCTTTGTCTGAGGGGTTGCTGGCTAAAATTCTTTCTCATTCTGTGGGTTTTCTTTTCACTCTGTTGGTGATTTGTTTTGAAGTGCAGAAACTTTGCAATAATATGAGATCCCAGTTGTTGATTTTTTGAAGTGTTTCCTGTGCAGTTTGTATTTTGTTCATGAATTCTCTGCCTACACCTATGTCTCCAAGACTTCTACCAATCTTGTTTTCCAGTAGATTTAGTGTTTCTGTTTTAATATTTCAATCTTTGATCCATTTAGACTTTAGTTTTGTACATGGTGATATGCATGGGTCTAGTTTCAGTCTTCAGCATGTGGAAAGCCAATTTTCCATCATCATTTATTAAACAGGCTATCTTATTTCCAGTGAACATGTTTAGCCCCTTTGTCAAATATCAGGTGGCTGAGTGTCTTTGTAGATGTGCTTGCATCTTCTAATCTGTTCCACTGATCCTCAGGTCTATTTCTTTGCCAGTACTATGCTGATTTTATCACTATGGCTTTATAGTGTAGTTTCAAGTCAGGAATTGAGATGCCTCTTGTCTTGCCTTTGTTGCCCAGAATTTGAATTGCCTTTGCTATTCTCAGTTTCTTCTGTTTCCAAATGAATTTTAGGAGTGTTTTCTCTAGATCTGTGAGGTATGTTAATGTATTTTGAATGGGATAGCATTAAATCTGTATGACAGCTTTGGGAGTAAACAGTTTCACAATGTTGGTTCTTCCTAGCCAAGAGCAAGGAATATTCTTCCATTTTCTAATATCCTCTTCAGTCTCCTTTTTTAAGGTAGCATAATTTTAAGCATATAGGTTTTTACATTCTTGGTTAGGTTGATTCCTAAGTATTTCATTTTTTTAGATGATATTGTGAAGGGCGATATTTCCATAATTTCTCTCTCAGTTAGTTTTTGTTTGTGTACAAGAATGCTATTGATTTTTGAGTGTTGACTTTGTATCCAGCTACACAGCTGAATTGATTTATTACCTCTAGTAGTCTTTCAATGGAGTTTTTGGGGCCTTCGATATAGAGTATCATGTCATCTGCAAATAGTGAAAGTTTAACTTCTTCCTTATCCTTACTCCTTTTATTTCTCTCTCTTGTCTGATTGCCGTGGCTAGTGTTTCCAGAACTTATTGAATAGGAGTGGTGATAGTGGACATCCTTGTCTTGTTCTTGATTTTAGTGTTAAAGCTTTCAGTTTTTATCCATTTATTATAATGTTGGCTGTTGGTTTGTTATGTCATAAAGGTGGCCTTTATGAGATTGAGGTAGACATCATGTATTCTGAGTTTCTAAAGGGTTTTTTTTTTATCATGAAAATATATTGGACTTTATTGAAAGCTTTTTCTGCATCTATTGAGATGACCACGTGGTTTTTGTTTTTGGCTCTGTTGATGTTGTGTATTACATTTATTGATTTGCATATGTTAAACCATCTCTGCATTCCTGGAATGAATCCCACTTGGTCATGATGTATAATCTTCTTGATGATTTGCTGCATTCTATTTGCCACTATTTTATTGAGAATCTGTGCATCGATGTTCATTAGTGAGATTGGCCTATAGTTCTCCTTTTGGTTGGATCTTTCTCTGGTTTGGTATCAGAGTAATACTTGCCTCCAGGAATGATTAGGGAGGATTGCTTCCTTTTCAATTTCATTGAAGAATTTATGGCCCACTCTTAAACACCGAGTTGAAGTGAAAAGATACAGTCTTACATTTGAAGCAATGTTTTGAAACTACCAAGCATCTCTTCCTCTCCAAAGATTTGCCTAATCTCTCTCTCCTTCCTGAGATTAAACTACGCTCTCCCTGTCTTGCTGCTATTCTTTGTCCACACTCTTATGCTTGCATGAATCCCACAGTAGTGTTATTTGTTTGCTTAGTTCTTGCCCCCAGTGCCTGAATTCTCTGAGGGCGAGGTTAAAACCTTGGGCGACTTTTTTTCTACCATTGTCCTTGGAATAGGGTGGCTGCTCACATAATATTATTGAACTCAACAAAAGAAGCAATAACCATTTTAAAATCAATAAGGGCATTTGACAGACACATGGCTATGCAAAGCTGAATCTTGTAAGAAGTCAGGCATCATGTAGAATGAGTCAGTATGTTTCTATCATATTAACATATAAGATCTTGAGATAATATATTACTGTCTCATAAACATACAAATATTATACAATAAAATAAACATAATAAATTGATAATGTCTGGCTTCCACACACTCTCTTTGTGCCACCTTGCCATCTCCACCCTCCATCTCAGCTCAGGCTGCAAACCTCAGGCTTGCTATTTTCTATAGTAAGTTATCCAAGGGACTTGACTTTCCCTAGAATGCTGGCATGCAAGCTTTTAGAATACAATGACAGCACCAAACCAAGAAGGGCTGTTAGAAGAGTATTTGGTGATTTCAATCTTCCATTATAAAGAACTAGAAAATACTTCCTCCTCATAAAATAGCAAAAAGCCAAAATGTCTGCAAAATAATCCTTATCAGCACCAGTTGCGATACAGTATCAACTTCCCTGTGGCACCTAAACATTTGTAAACCACTGATATGACATGCTCATATGGTTCCTTAAGTCTTTAGACATCTCCTTCAAACAGAAAAGGAAGGGCGTTTTTTTTAAAAAAAAAAAAAAAACATTTGCTACTGGGAATCAAACTCATGACTCATGCTTGCCAGGCAGGGGCTTGTGCCGTTGAGCTAAATCCACAGGCATACCTTCTTAGTGTGCCATGAGGAGCTATTCCAGGTTTTGAGGGCTGATTTGTGCTGAAACAATTGGTCCTCCTTGTTAGAAACATGACACCTAAAATTGAGAGCAGGGGCTGTTGATTCTATGGATACAATTTTTATTTTTATTTTATTTTAAAGAGATTAAAAGAAAACAAACCAAAAATGAAACAAAACAGTAAAAATGACACAAGACTTCAAAACAACTTGATACTAAACCAACAATAGTCATTATAAATTGTTATCTTTAGATTACAAGATACAGGCATATAAAACAGATCAAACAATACAAGCAATCACAGTTTCTTTCCCTAAAATAAACGGATTAATAGTATAATTACCTTAACTATATTCTGTGTGTATATGTATATTTTTTCCTTCTTTTTTTTCCTCTTCTTTCCCATCCCAGTTCTTTTCTTTCCTTTTGAGCAGTTTCCTTCCCTTTCACAATATCTATGTTATCTTTTGGACTTCAGTTAATCTTTCAGTTTCTTACATGAAAGAGACAATACAGTGTTTACACGTGTGAGTCTGACTTATTTCACTTATGAGTATGGTCTCCAACGGCATCCATTTACCTATAAAAGCCTCAAGTTTATCCTTCTTTATAACTGAGTAGTACTCCATCATATAAACATCATATCTTTTTTATCCATTCTTCAGTTGATGACCATTTGTGTTGTTTCCAAGATTTAGCTATTACAAATTATGCTACTATAAATACAGGTGCACTTATATCACTGTGGTATGATGTTTTGAGTTCTTCTGGGAAAATTCCCAGAAACAGGATAGCTGAGTCAAATAGAACCTCTAATCCTAGTTTCCTGAGGAAACTCCAAACTGATTTCCAGGGTGGTTGCACCAGTCTAGACTCCCACCAATAATGGAGAAGGGTGCCTGGCCCACCCCCCAATCCCTCAAGAATTTGTTATTGTATGATTTCTTAATGTTAGCTATTCTTTCTGGAGTGAGATGGAATCTCACTGTTGTTTTAATTTGCATTTCTTAAATGACAAATGATGTAGAACATTTTTTCATATATTTATTTGTATTTCTTCATCTGAGAAGTGTGTATTCATCTCAGATGCCCATTTTTGAATTGGGTCTTTGAATTTTGGGGGCCTGGTGTTTTTTAAATTCTTTATATGTTGTAGATAGCCAACTGTCCCACAGACAAAGGCCTCCTAAGACTTTCCCCCCAAATTTGTGGGCTTTCTTTTCATTATGTTGCAGATTTCTTTTGACATCCAAAAATTTTTTAATAAGACAAGATCCAAGTTGTTGATTCTGGGGAGTATTTCCTGTGCAGTTTGATTTTGGTTCATAACTCTCTGCCTACCCTTATGTCTTCAAGATTTCTACCTTCTTCGCCTTCCAGCAAATATAGTGTTTCTGTTGTAATATTTAGACCCTTGATCCATTTAGACTATACTTTGTACACAGTGGTAGGCATGGGTCTAATTTTAGTTTTTAGCATATGGAAAGCAGTTTTTCCAGTACCATTTACTGAAGAGGCTTTCTTCCAATGAATGTTTGGCCCCCTTGTTGAAGATGAGGTGGCTGAGTGTATTTGTAGTTGTGATTGTATTTTCTAATCTATTCCCTTGATCTTCAGGTCTGTTTTTATTCTAATACCATGATAATTTTATCACAGTAGCTTTGTAGTATAATTTCTAGTAAGGGATTGTGATGCCTCCTGCCTTGTCTTTGCTGCTCAGAATTTCTTTTGCTATTCTAGGACTCTTCTGGATCCAGATGAATTTAAGGAAATGGCTTCCCTAGATCTGTGAAGTATGTTAATGGTATTTTGATTGGAATTGTATTAAATATGTGTAACAATTTTGGGAGAATGGCCATTTTCACAATGCTTGCTTTATTATCCATGATCAGGGAATGTCTTTCCATTTTTTGAGATCCTTTTTGATTTCTTTTCTCAGAGTATTGCAATTTTCACTGAATAGATCTCTTACTTCCTTTGTTAGATTGATTTCTAAGTATTTCATTTTGGGGGATGCTACTGTGAAGAGTGTGGTTTTTTTTTCTTTTGGTACTGGGGATTGAACACACAACCTTGCACATGCCAGACAGGTGTTTATACCACTGAGCTAAATTCCCAGCCAAGAGTATGGTTTTTATTTACCTCTCAGTGAGTCTGATTTTTGTGTACAAGAATGCTATTGATTTTTGAGTACTGACTTTGTATCCAACTACATTACTGAATTAGGTTATTACATCTAGAAGTCTTTCAATGGAATTTTGGAGATCTTCTATATAGAATATCACGGCATGTACAAATAATGATAGTTTAACTTCTTCCTTTCCTATCTTTATTCCTTTTATTTCTCTCTCTTGTACAATTGCTCTGGCTATTATTTCCAGCACTAAACTGAAAAGGAGTGGTAATAGTGGACATTCTTGTCTTGGTCTTGATTTTAAAGTGAAAGCTTTCAGTTTTTGACCATTTAATATGATGTTGGCTGTTGGTTTGTCACAGATGGCATTTATCAGATTTAGGTAAAGATCATCTATTCCAATTCTCCATAGAGTTCTTATCATGAATGAGTATTTGACTTTATCAAAAGCTTTTCTGCCTCTATTGAGATGATCATGCGATTCTTAACTTTGACTCTATTGATATGATGTATTCTGCTTATTGATTTGCATATGCTGAACCATCCCTACATTTCTGGGATGAATCCCACTTGGTTGTGGTGTATGATCTTCTTGATAACTTGCTGCCAGTATTCTGTTTGCCAGTGTTTTATTGAGGATTTTTGCATCTGTCTTCATTAGGGAGATTGGCGTGTAGTTCTCTTCCATGGCTGGGTCTTTCTCTGGTTTTGGTATTAGGGTGATACTTGCTTCCAGGAATTAATTAGGGAGGATTGCTTCCCTTTCAATTTCATTGAAGAGTTTGAAGAGCACTGGCATTAAGTCTCCCTTGGTTTTGTTGTAGAATTCAACTGTGAATCCATCAAGACCCAGGATTTTCTTTGTTGGTGAGGTTCTAATTACATTTTCAATTTCATTAACTGAAATTACATTATTCAATTAATTTTTGATTCACCTTTGATAATTCATACATTTTTAGGAATCAGATTAATTAAAGAAATGCTAAGCCCCTCCCAAGAAAACACCAATGAAAGAATGGAGGAACCCAGAAAAGGAAGAGAAACCTTTGATGAAGAATATTTAACCTAGAATACATGAAACAGATCCAAAGAGATTACCAGGAAACTAAAAACTCCATTGAAAGTTGGTAAAATCCCTTGACAGAAACTAAAGTTAGCCTTTTGAAACTTGAAGAGAGATTTATAATGTGTGATAATGAAAGAAAAGATCTCTTAAAAATAACAAGGAACCAGGAAGAAACAATTCAAAGGCTAGAAGACAACAAGAGGATCTATAACTTAAGAATAAAAAACATGAGCAAAAAAGCAGGAGTAACCACAAATGAATTACAAAAACTATTTACAGAAATAATTAAAGAAAACTTCCCAAACACAGGAAAAAAGAAATGATATCCAGATAAATGAGGAATATAGAACACCAGCCAGCTACACTCAGACAAATAGTAATCAAGATTCCAGAAATCCACCACAAGAACAGAATATTAAAAGCAGCCAGAGAAAAGAAGCAGATCACCTACAAAGGAAAAATTATCAAAATAACAACAGACTTATCAACACAAACTCTCAAACTGAGAAGAGCCTGGGGGGAAATAGTCCAAGCCCTGAAAGAAAATAACCTACAACCCAGATTGATGAACCCAGAAAAACTCTCTCTCAAAATTAATGGAGAAATAAGATATTTACAAGACAAGGAGGAACTGTGGGAGTTCATGGCCACCAATCCAACCCTACAAAAAATGCTGAAGGACATTCCAGAGAGAGAGAGAAATTAATACCATTATTCCAGCAACAGTGGCAGAGGAGCCTCAGTGAATGGAGCAGACAGTGGAATGAAGAAGTAAAGTGGACAAATAATAGCAGAAAAATAGAACTGAAAATAGAAAGAAAATAACCTACAACCCAGATTGAGGCAGAGAAAGTAGGCTATAATCCTTAATATAGATAGCCTTGATACACTAACAAAAAGAAACACAGGCAGAGTAGATTAGGAGGCAGGATCCATTGAGATGCTCTGAATAGGAAATATACTCAACCTGAAAGAGGGTTAATAAACTGTAAGTCAAAGATGAGAAAATGATGCGCTATGTGGACAGGAAACCAGAGACAAATAGGGACCACTCGTCCTGCAGCCGCAGATAGATTGGAAAGTTATGACACTTCTGGGCAGTGTAGATCTACACAGCTGGAAGGAAGGAAAACTTTGTGGCTTTAGTAAGTAAAGGAGTACAGCTCAAGATCAAGCTCAGGGGTAAAAAGGTTCAGCAACACTCAGATAGATAATGGGTTGACCCCCTAATCTAAAATCTAAAGGAGGTAGTGGGACCTAAAATATGCAAAGCATCCTGAGAAGGGGAAAGTTGAAAAATTGCCTAAAAAAGGAAGGCCAAGGACATTGTTAATAGTGTATGAGAATTTAAAAGTCACAATAGTCTTATCACTCTGTTTAGTTTGATTTTATTTTGTTCCAGTCTGTCTACTCATATTAGATTTGAGGGTACAGAGAGCTGTCCCCAAAATAGCAGGTTATACCATGGTAACTATCCTTAATTTCCTATTAACTTAAACTGAAATCCTGTATTACTTACATTGTCTTACTATGACTGATCTTATTTGAAGCTGGTTTGTCAGACCGCTGTTTTGCCTTGACTGTTTTTATTCAAATTTGGTATGCTTGATAGTATCAAGTTAAGAGTAGAGGCAACTACTCTGAATGATAAGATGTAAAAGATATTCATTCTGGTTTGATTATTAACTGCTTTCAAAGTCCTACAATGTCTCTAAAGTTGTGTTTCTATTAAAATAGCTACGTAATGCTATGTTCAATTATATTATATCTGACGATGTAGACAATTCTATTGAAAATAACAAGGGAAAGCATAGTAACTACTAGGGATCACGTAATATTGTGGTCTTATATGTCTTTTTCATTTCATGTTTTTCTAGAAATTCATCCTTGTCCAGTGGTCTTATATGTCTTTTTCATTTCATGTGTTTATAGGAATATGTTTTGTTTTGTCTTGCTTTGTTTTGTTCTTCCCTCTAATATAGAAAGGATAGAAATACATGTTAAGACTCATGCATGCATAGAACCAATAAACAGTTTATGAGAACTGATCTTATGACACATGATGAAATGAACAAATACTTTTAAGAAAAAGAAACACTACAGTAACTAGTGTTGATCCAGGAGTATCATAATGTGAAACCCAGAAATACTATTATTGTTTGCTCAGAGTGATTTTTTGTTGAACAGAATTGGTTGCAGTCTCGCTGTTTGAAACCTCACTTTATAATCCACTTTTGTATCTTTGAATAACTATTTGTAAGTGGACAATATGTAAATATCAACTAGTGATTTCTTACTGTTTATTCTTTCTTTGAAAGTATTTTCTGTTTTGTTTAGTCTTTCTTTAAATAAAATTTAAAAAAGAGCAAAGGGAGGGAAAGGTGGAAACTACTGTCAGTTTCTTATTGTCTTATCTTGAATTGCATTGTTTACATAATTTTATTAGTTTTGGCTTTATTCTATCTTTTGTTAGATTTTATTGCTTTCAGATGGTAAAGGCAGCTATTTTGAATATAATGGGAAATATTATGTAATCATGATTTCCTATTATATTGTTTTCAAGTCTTATAATGCTTTCATTCATTGGTCTGATTTTGTTTTGTTTGATTTTATTACGTGAGATGATATAAATGCTATTTTGAAGAAAACACGACATTATGGTAGCTCTTGCTGATTTACTATCATCTTGTTTTGAAGTCCTACCATGCTTTTGTTCTTCTGTTTTGATTGGTTCTGTGTTTTATTTTATTTTATTATGTGATGTTATAGACAAATTTTTTGAGGAAAATGAGGTATTATAGCAGGCATTGTTCATCTCCTATTATTTGTAATGCTTTCATTCTTTTGAATATTTTTTACTATATTGTTATGTTTGATATTATTGTGTGTGAAGGTATGCTCAACTATTTCAAAGAAAAGAGACATTATGCTAACAACTGTTGATGTCCAGTTGTTTTGTTGTGAAGTGTTGTGTTGCTTGCATTTTCCTGTTCTGATTTGCTTTGTTTCATTCTGTTTTCTTTTGTTCTCTTTAAAATAATAAAGACTAATAGATATTAATGAAGATGCAGGATTCAATGCAAATGACATCAGTAAATGATTTACAGAATAGCAGAAAATTTCCCAAACATGAAGCAAAAATCTGGTATGAAGATAAGTAAGGCATATAGAATGCCAAACAATCATGACCAACATAAATCTATACCCAGACATATAATAATTAAGATCCCAGACATACAGCACAAAAACAGAATATTAAAAGCTGTTAGAGAAAAGACACAACTCACTTATCAAGGAAAGCCCATTAGAATTATGGTAAATTTTTAGCACAAACCCTCAGGTCAAGATGAGTTTGTAGTGTGGTATTTCAAGTCCTGAAGGAAAACAACTTTCAACCCAGATTGATGTACCCTGAAAAACTTTCTTTGAAATTTAATGGAGAAACAAGACACTTCCATGACAAAGAAAAACTGAAGAAATTCATGTCCACCAAACCAACCCTAGAAAGAATATTGAAAGACATGTGAGAGATAAAAATGACTACAATTTCCAGAATAATAACAGAAAGAAACCACTGACAAAGCAGGCAATTAAATAAGGGACAAAATCAGGAAACCAACAGCAGGCAAATATATTGACAAAGATGGGCCAGTATATATCAGTTATATACAGCAATCTAAATGGGCCTTAATTCACCTATTAAAATAAACAGATTGACAGAATGGATCAAGAAACAGGATTTAACAATATGCTATATACAAGAAACACATCTGACTCAAAAGGAAACTCATAGACTAAAGGTCAAAGTATGGAAAACAATATTCTACGTGACAGAAACTCAGAGAAAAGCATGGCTAGCTATTCTATTTGCAGACAATGTGAATTTCAAACAAAAAATGCTCAAAAGAGATAAAGAAGGTCACCACATACTTGTCAGGGGAATAATTCAAATGAAGAGCTAACAGTCATAAACATATTTGCACCTAATACAGGAGCTCCCAAGTATATGAGACAAATACTAATAAATATGAAAAACCAAATAAGCAACAACACAATTGCAATAGGGGACCTTAATACCTCGTTGTCACAAAGAGATAGATCAACTAGACAAAAAGTCATCTAAGAAATAACAGAGCTGAATCAAACTTATGAGCAAATGAACTTAATAGTTGTTGACAGAGTGTTCCACACAACCACATCAGAATGCCTATGCTTGTCAGCTGCACATGAGACATTCTCCAAAATAGACCACATAGTAGCCCATAAAACATTCTTAAATAAATGTAAAGGCATTGAAATTATCCCATGCATATTATCAGACCATAGTGCCCTGAAATTGGAAATTAATGGCAAAACAAATTGTAAAACCTGAATAAATACATGGAAATGAAATAACAAACTCCTGAACAATCAAAGGGTAACATGTGAAATTAAAGAAGAAATTAAGTAATACCTACAATTCAATGAAAATGCAGATACAACATATCAAAATCTGTGGGACGTAATGAAATTCACCCTAAAAGGGAAATATATAGCAATAAATTGTCATATCAAGAAAACAAAATGAGCACAAATAAATAACCTAATGCTACATCTCAAGCTTCTAGAAAAAGAAGGGCAAGTGAAACCAAAGCTCATAGAAGAGAGGAAATTATAAAGATCAAAGCAGAAATCAATGCAATTGAGACTAAAAAATTGCAAAGAATTAATGAATCAAAGATCTGGTTCTTTAAGAGAATAAAGAAAATTGATAAATCTCTAGCCAACCTTATCAAGAAAAAGAAAAAAATTCAAATTCATGCACTAAGGACTGAAAAGAGAGAAAATACTATAGATTCCCTGGAAATTCAAAAGATCATGAATACCTACTTTGGAAATATTTACTCATATAGTGTAGAAAACAGAGGAAATGGACAAATTTCTACAAATGCATGAACTACTTAAGCTCAATTAAGAAGATATAACAATTTTAATAACCCAATACCAGCTATAAATGAAAATATAATTAAAAACTTACTAACAAAAGAAAAAAGCCCAGGCCCTGGTGTGTTCATGGCTGAATTCTACAATAAAATTAGAGAAGATTTAATGCCAATACTCCTTAGACTATTCAATGAAATTGTAAGTAAAGTAATCCTCTCTAACTCATTCCTGGAGGTAAGCATTACTCTGATACCAAAACCAGAGAATGACCTAACCAAAAAGGAGAACTATAGGCCAGTATCACTAATGGACACTGATTAAAAGATTCTCAAGAAAATACTGGCAAATAGAATGCAGAAAATTATCATGAAGATTGTACTTCATGACTAAGAGGGATTTATTCCAGGAATAAATTCCAGGGATTGTTTAACATACACAGATCAATAAATGTAATACACCACATCAACAGAGCCAAAAACAAAAATCATATTATCATCTCAATATATGCAGAAAAAACTTGTATAAAGTCCAACACTTCTTTATGATAAAAACTCTACAGAAACTCAGAATAGATGGTAACTGCCTCAATCTGATAAAGGCCACCTATGATAAACCAACAGCCAACATTATACTAAATGGACAAAAAGTGAGAGCTTCACTCTAAAATCAGGAAAAACAAGACAAGGATGTTCACTATCACCACTCCTATTCAATATTGTTCTGGAAATACTGGCCAGAGAAATCAGGCAAGAGAGAGAAATAAAAGGAATAAAGATAAAAAATGAAGAAGTAAAATCATCACTATTTACAGATGACATGATACTCTACATAGAAGACCTCAAAACTCCATTTAAAAACTACTAAACTTAATAAATCAATTCAGCTGTGTAGCTGGATACAGAGTCAGCACTCAAAAATCAGTAGCTTTCCTGTACACAACAAAAAACTCACTGAGAGAGAAATAATAGAAATATCACACTTCACAATATCATCTAAAAAAATGAAATACTTATGAATCAACCTAACCAAGAATGTAAAAGAACTGTATGCTGAAAATTTTGCTACCATAAAAAAGCAGATTGAAGAGGATATTAGAAAATGAAAGGATATTCTTTGTTGTTAGTTAGGAAAGAACCAATATTGTGAAAATGGCCATACTCCCAAAAGTCTTACACAGATTTAATGCAATGCCAATCAAAATACCATTAATATACCTTACAGATCAAGAGAAAACATCCTAAAATTCATTTGGAAACAGAAGAAACCTAGAATAGCAAAGGCAATTCTGGGCAACAAAGGCCAAACAGGAGGTATCTCAATTCCTGACTTGAAGTTATACTACAAAGCTACAGTGATAAACTCAGCACGTTACTGGCAAATTAATAGACTTGAGGAGCAATGGAACAGATTAGAAGATGCAAATCCACAGATACTCATCCACTTTATATTTGACAAAGGGTCTAAATATGTTCATTGGAAGAACGATTGCCTCTTTAATAAATGGTGTTGGAAAAATTGACTTTCTACATTCCAAAGACTGAAACAAGACCCAGGTCTATCACCATGCACTAAATTAAAATCAAATGGATCAAAGATCTAAATATTAAAACAGAAACACTAAGCCTATTGGAAGACAAGATAGGTAGAAATTTTGAAGATATTGGGGTAGGCAGAAAATTAATGAATAAGACACAAACTTCATGGGAAGTAATTCAAAGAATCAACAACTGGGATCTCAGCGATTTCTTTTGCACTTCAAAAGAAATCACCAACAAAGTGAAATGAAAACCCATAGAATGGGACAGAATTTTAGCCAGCAATCCCTCAGACAAAGGACTCACATCCAGAACATACAAAAAATTGAAAAACATCAAGCCCCCAAAATTCAAAGACCCTCTCCGAAAATGGGCATCTGAGCTGAACACACATTTCTCAGGTGAAAATATACAAGTGGCCAAAAATACATGAAGAAATGGTCACCATCACTGGTCATTGGAGAAATGCAAATTTAAAAAACAATATTGAGATTTCATCTCACACTAGAAAGAGAGGCTGCCATGAAGAAATCAACTGATAACAAACATTGATGAGGCTGTGGGGAAAAAGGAACACTTCTCCACTAATGTGGGGAGTGTAGCCTGGTGAAGCCACTGTAGAAATCAGTATAGAGATTCCTCAAAATATAGGATTGTAAGTTCCATTCAATCCAGCTATTCCCCTCCTGAATATTTTCCTAGAAAAACTGAAAATATCATGTCACAGCAACATATGTGTACCCATGTTTATAGCAGTGCAAATTATAATAGTTAAATCTTGGAAACGACCAAAATGCCCATCCACCACAGAGAGGATTAAAAAGATGTGGTATTTTTATACAATGGATTATTGCTCTTCTATAAAAAGGATGGTATTGAAGCTTTCATAGGTAAATGGAGGCAACTTGAAACTATCCTCATAAGTAAAATAAATCAGACTCATAATAGTAAATATCACATTGTGCCTCTAGCATAAAAAATAATAATAATAAACTGAAAGAGTAATAATATCCAAAATAGATATTGTGATAATGAAAGGGAAAGAAACTGCTCTAAAGCATATAACTGTATGTATGTTTAAGTGTGCAAGATAGATAACCATACCACTAAGTTTTTGTTAGTTCATCAAACAGAATGGTTTTTACTGTCATTGATTGTCCATATTTTACACTTTGATTTTGTGACTTGAGCAACTATTTCTGAGATAATATGTAATTTATGAACTAGTGATTTCTTACTTTTTTTTTTAAAAAAGACTGTATTGTTTGTACTCTTTTTTTGATTTTGCTTTTTTCTCTAAATATAAACTAAATAAATAAATTTCCCTCTCAGGACTGCTTTCATTGTGTCCCACAGGTTCCAGTGAGTTGTATTTGCATTTTCATTTGCTTGTAGCTTTGTTTAATTTCTTCTGTGATCCATTGATTGTTCAGGAGTGTATTATTTAATTTCCATGTGTTTAAGGAGTTTTTTGCAATTTCTTTTGTCATTAATTTCCAGTTTCATGACACTATGGTCAGATAATATGCATGGGATATTTTTGATTTGTTTTGCATTTACTTAATCATGTTCTATGGGCTAGCATTTGGTTTATTTTAGAGAATGTCCCTTATTCAGCTGAGAAGAATGTGTATTCTGATGTTGTTCGCTGGCATGGTTTTACACGTCTACTAAATCTATTTGCTCACATATTTGATTCAGTTCTGTTATTTCTTTGCTGATATTTACTTTAGTTGATCTGTCTCCTTGTGTTAATGGGGTTTTAAGAACTCCTGTTATAACTGTGTTATTGTTTATTTGATTTTTATGTCTATTAATATTTGTCTTATTTAACTGGGTGTTCTTGTATTTGGTGCATATATATTTTAAGTTGTTCTCTTTTTCTCTTGAAGTTTTCCCCTAACAAGGATGTAGTAACCTGCTTTATCTGTTTTTATCATTCTTGGTTTGAAGTTCAAATTGTGTGCAAAAAAGATAAGTACCCCTTCTTTTTTCTGGGTTCCTGTTGCATAAAGTATTGTTTTCCATCCTTTGACTTTTAGTCTGTGAACTTCCATTTGAGTTCAATGAGTTTTTTTTTAATTTTAAAAAAGATTAAGATAAAAGAGGACATAAAAACACAGGTCAAACCAGAACAACTTAAGCAACATAGTGTTTCACCAAAAGACAACCGGACATAACAGTAGCTACCATAGTGTCTCTTTCCTTGAAATATTTGAGTATAACTTCATACATTATACTCTCAAACATAACAAGACAGTATAAAACCATTAAAGAGAATGAAAGTATTACAGGGTATTCAGAACCAACTAACAGAAAACAAACAATGGTTACTATATTAGCTTCTTGTCCATAAAAATTTTTATTTATACTATCACATATAATAAAATCCAGTAAGATACAGCATGATAAAACCAATGGAGACAGAAGAAAAAAGCTTGGTAGGACTTCAAAACAAGGTGATATTAAATCAGCACTAGCTATTATAATGTCTTGTTTTCTTCAAAAATAGCTGTTCATATCATCACAGACAATAAAATCAAACAATGCAGAATGAAACCATTCCAACTAATGAATGAAAACATTATAAGGTTTCAAAGCAATATAGTGGGGAATCATGATTACCACATACTTTTATGTATTCTTACCATTTCTTACACTAGAGAAACTATTCAGGATTTATACATGTGACTTTGGTTTATTTCACTTATGCATATGGTTTCAAGCTGCATCCATTTATTTATAAATATCTCAAAGTGATCATTCTTTATAGCTGAGTAGTACTCCACTGTATAAAAATACTACAACTTTTTAATCCATTCCTCAGTTGATGTCTTGTAGACATCATATGGTTGGATGTTGTTTCTTTATCCATTCTGCCTGTCTGTTTCTTTTAATTGGTGAATTGAGACCATTTGTATTTATGGTTATAACTGTTATATATTGGTTTATTGTTGACATGTTATCTTTTTGCTGTTCCATCTTTATCTTTCCATTCTGTTTTATTGTCTACTTTGCTTATTGGTTTTTCCTAAGTATATCTAAACTGTCTTTCAGTATTCTTAGCAGGGTTGGTTTGGTGATCATGAAGTTCTTCAGCTGTTCTTTGTCATGTAAGTATCTTATTTCTCCATCCATTTTGAAGGACAGTTTTTCAGAGTACATCAGTCTAGGTTTGAAATCATTTTCCTTTAGGGTCTGAAATAATTCATGCTCTTCTTGACTTCATTGTTTGTGTTGAGAAATCTGGTGTAATTCTGATAGGTTTTCTTTCATAAGTGATCTGTCTTTTGTCTCTGACAGCTTTTAATATTCTCTTCTTATGTTGGATTTATGGGTTGGTGATTTTTATATGTTGTGGTGTACTTTTATTTTGGTTATGGCTATTTGGGTTTCTATATGCTTCACTAATCTATATGTCAGCTTCCATTCTCATGTTTGAGAAATTTCCAGCTATTACTTCTGTGAATGGCCTCTTGATATCATTTGTGTTATCCTCTTCTTTTTCCTTTATCTCTATCAATTTTTTGTTGTTTTTCTTTGCATCATCTTGCAGCTGTTGAATTGTTATTTCCTGATTCCTTGTTATTTTTAAAAGATCTTTTCTTTCCTGTTCACTAGCTGCAATCTTGCCTTCAAGGTCTGAAATTCTATCTTCACTTTCATTGCGGTAGTTTTGACAACTTTCAATGGAATTTTTGATTTCCCATATATTTCTTTGAATCTGCTTCATGTATTTTGTTTGTTTCTTTTTTTAAAATTTTATTTAAGGAGAAAAAGAAAAAAAGCAGAAAACTGGTACAAGTTATACAGAATTTCAGAAAAAAATAAACAGTAGGAAATCACTAGTTAATGGATTACTTATTGTCATCTTAGAAATATTTGTTCAAGTTACAAAATTAAAACATATAAAGTGGACATTCAAACAGTGAGACTGCAAACAGTTCTGTTCAATGATCCAACAAAACTCAGTAATATCATTGTCTATCTTATACACTTAAATATACATGCAGTTATATCATTTAGAGCACTTTCTTTTCCTCTCTTTTGTACAATGAGTATTACACATTTTGGGTTTTATTACTCCCACAGTTCTTATTACTTTTTTGGAAGAGAGTAAAACCAAATGTGACATAACAGAACAGAGTCAGTCAAATCAAAAGGGTGGACATAATAGATAATGTAAAAACATAATACAAGGTGATCAACAATGGTTACCATAATGCCTCTCTCTATCTCAAATAGAATTGCCTATATCATCAGTTATAATAAAATTGAACAAAACAGTAAAGAACAAAACCAACAAAACCAAAACGTTGGAGACATTATAGATCTTCAAAAGTAGATAATAATCAACCAGAATGGGCGTCATAATGAATCCCACTATCTTCACAGCTATTGCCTAAACTTTCGAACCTGGTACTATCAAGCAAAACAGAATAGAGGAACATCAGTCAAAACAAGATGGTGAGAGCAGTACAGGGCTTCAAATCAAGTTAATAGAAAATCACAGTGGGTTACTATAATATATCCTGCTATTTTTTATTTATTTTTCCCTTAATTAAAAGGATAAAAATAAAAAGTAAATAATAAAATGGAGACTGAGATAAAAGAGGGCATAACAACAAAACAGTGCAGATCAAAACATAACTATTTAAGCAAAATAGTGTTTCACCACAAGATAATCCCGACATAAAAGTAGTTATCATATTGTCTCTTTCCTTGAAATATTTGAGTATAACTTCATATACTGTAGCATCAAATATATCAAAACAATGTAAAACCATTCAAGAGAATGACAGTATTACAGGGTATTTAGAATCAACTAACAGAAAATGAACAATGCTTTCTGTATAATCTGCTTGTCTATAAAAAGTTTTTGTTTATACTATCGCATATAATAAAATCCCATAAGATATAACATGTTAAGACCTATGGAGACAGAAGAACGAAAGCTTGATGGGACTTCAAAACAAGAGGATATCAAATAAGCATTACCTATTATGGCGTTGTTTTCTCCAAAATAGCTGTTCCTATCATCCAATCTTCTCTGCCTCATTTCTGTTGAGCTCTTTTTCTTTCATTAGTTGTCAGTTTGTCTTCTTCATTTTGTTTTCTGCTCCATTCATTGTGATCTCTCTGCCACTATTTCTGGATTCTTCATATTTTTCATTTTTAGAATATCCTGCAGTATTCTCTGTAGAGTTGAATTGGTGGTTGCATATTCCCCTAGTTTCTCTTTATCCTGGAAGCACCTTGTTTTTCCATAAATTTCCAGGGATGATTGTGCAGGATATATCAATCTTGGCTGGAGGTTATTATCTTTCAAAGCCTGAATTATTTCCCCCCACGCTCTTCGTGATTTGATGGTTTGTGCCAAGAAGTCTGCTGTAATTCTGATGGGTATTTGTTCCCTTGTAAGTGATCTGTTTCTTGTCTCTGATGGCTTTTAATATTCTGTTCTTATATTTGATTTCTGGAATTTTGATTATTATATGCCTGGGTGTAGCTCTGTTTGGGTTGTAGGTGGCTGGGGTGCTGTATGCCTCATACATCTGAGTATCTTTACCTTTTGCTAAGTTAGGAAAATTCTCTGGGATTATTTCTGTGAGTAGCTTTTGTAGTTCATTTGTTTGTGTCCCTTCCTCTTCTTCTATGTTCTTAATTCTTAAGTTATAGATCCTCTTATTATCTTCTAGCCTTTATATTATTGCTGTTTGTTTTCTTGTTATTTTTAAGAAGTTTTTCATTTCATGCTCCCATATTACAAGTCTACCCTCCAATTCAGATAATCTATCCTTAGTTTCTTTCAAGCTGTTATGCCAGTTTTTGATAGAGTTTTTAGTTTCCTGGTAATCTCTTTGAACCTGCTTCACGTATTCTATATTTTCTCTATTTTTTCCATCAAGCAATTCTCCCCGTTTTTTCTGTTCTTCCATTTCACCATCTGTTTTTTCTTGGGCGGTACTTAGCATTTCTCTAACTATTCTGCTTATGTCTTGCTTCAGGTCATTAATAATTTCATTCCTGAACTCGTCTATGAGGCTCTAGAGATAGTGCTTTATGTGTTTTGGTGCTGTGTCTGCTGTTGCCTGTTTCTCAGGATTGGGGGCTGAGGAGCCTTTCTTGTTGCTCCCTCTTCCCGTATTCTTTGTTCCTTATATACAAGCATATATAGGAGGCCCAGCTTCCTTCCCTGTCGACCACAGTCTGTTTGAATTGCACCAGCTACGTGTTCCCACCCACTGCAGCGCATCAGGGAGATACGGACTAGGCAGCCTATGTGGGACCCGCCTTTCCAGGTCAACCTACTGAAGGCTACACCACTAGGGTACACCTCCAGGTGCTGGGACCTCGGTTGTGCTAGCCTACTGGGTCTCAGCCAGCAGCATCACGTAGGCTAGGCATACTCACCAATCCTGTTTGAAAGAGGGATATGTGACTGAAGTCACTACAGCGCCCTGTTCCGGCAAGTCTGCCCAGTCCCAGAATGTTCTCTGTTGGAGCCTCCTAGACCGTGGAAGAGTCCCAGTTTCTTTCACTCACTGCAGGTCAATGCATGGCTCCCCACGCATCCTGCTCTCAACTCTGTTTACTGATTCCTGTTCTCAGAGCTTTTGTGCATCTCTCTCCCTGCCGAGCTGATTCAGACACAGCAGTGGTGGCAGGAAACCCAAATAGCAGCTTCCAATGGCACAGGCTCCAGTTTCCACGCTGAGGCTTTATCTGTTCCTGTTATAGCACCAGGATTGCATTCCCAGTTGGTTTCTCTCAGCCCAGTTTGTTCTTGGGTCAGTAGGGTATATCTCCTCTTGCTTAGGATTCCTCACTCTGCACCATTCCTGGATTCTAAGCTGGGTCTCTCGGAGAGCCTCTGTAGCTGCTGCTATCTGTCTGCCATGTTCTCCCAGAAATGCTCTGTTTGTTTCTTATATTGTGCATCCAGGGATTCTATCTTTTTACTTTGTTCCTCTAATTTTTAAACTGTATCTTCTTTATATGTGTTCAGCATCTCTTTCAGTACTTTTAGCCATTTCTTCTTTTACCTGGGAGATTATTTCTAATAATCATCATATGAATTTACTGCAAAGGATAATGAAATTTAGCACCAGGGGCTCTCATGTGACAAAGCTTCCTCCAAGTTCTACAGAGGGGCTCTAGTAGAATGTTCATGTGATATTAATTTTATGTGTCCACTTGACCAGGCTAAAGGATGCCTAGATAGCTGGTAGAACCTCTCTTGGTGTGTCTGTGATGGTGTTTCAGAAGACATTAGTATTTGAATGAATAGACTGAGTAAAGAAGATACATTCTCACCAGTGTGGATGGACATTAGTCAATCTTTAGATGGTATGAATGGAACAAAAAAAAAAAAAGCACAAATTCACTCTTTGCTTGAGTTAAGATATCCAACCAAACTTGGACATTGGCACTATGGTTGTTGGGCCTTTAGGCCTGGACCAGAACTCCACCATCATTATGTCAGTCTCAGTTTTGCATTACTATAATGAAATACTAGTTTGAAAAAATTGGTTTTGGCACAATTTTGTAGGTTTCAGTTTATGACATATCAGTCCTATTACTTTGGGCCTTTGTTGGCCCAGGTCATCACAGAAGTGGCATGAAAGAGGCTTCTTCACCTCAGGCCTGGGTAAGAAAAGAGAGGAAGAGGTAGGGGTCCCTGTGTCCCCCTCTAGGGAAGACTCCCAATAATATAATTTATTCCCACGAGCCCTTACCCGTCAAAGGTTCCAACATTGCCCAGCAGTGCCCCAGGCTGGGGACAATGTTCACACATCCAAACCTTTAGGGAGACTTTTAAATGTGAACTACAGAACCTGCTTTCCTGGACCTCTGGTTGTAGACAGCAGACTGGGGGCCTTCTCAGCCTCCATAATTGCATGAACCAAGTCCTCATAATAAATCTTCTATAAATCCATGTATGTTCTGTTTCTCTGGAGGACACTGACTAATACAGTTAACACATTTTGATTTTTAGTGTTGTAAAATTAAGAAAAATTTCAACTACAAGTAATTTAAGCTGCTATCTCTCTCATGCCAAAATCTACTGCACCATTTTCCCTTGTGTTTGGAGGTGTTCAAGTTGAGTTGGAGACATGGCACTTTAATTGAAATTTGGAAAGACATCTTGGTATGTCTCTACAAAACAATTTATAAGTTACAGACCCTTAGTTTGCATGTGAAAGGTACCCTCTTTTCTCATTCATAAGGAACTAAGAAAACGTTTAGATAAAAATTAATGAGGTATAAAATAAGAATGATAAATATACATGGAGTCAGTAGAATGTTTCAGACATCTAGAAACAAATTGTTAAAAAAAATCTAGATAATTTCAAAAGTAGTATCCTTCCTTAAACAAAAAGATAAATTTTTAGTAGCAGTAATAGGCTCCTAAATTGCCTAATATGCCAGTTAATGAAGAGGGAAAGAAAGACATAAGATCACTTTGGGAAAGACAGAAATTTCCTGATTTTAACAAAGATGACATAAACTCAGAAACTATGCTTCTGCAATGAGGAAACATATGATGCTAAATAATGAGTATGATAAAGTGTCAGTGGTGCTCTGAATTTTTAGTTAATACACAGAAAAAACTTGCTACAGGTCTTCCTGAATCAAGCCTCAATCCCAAAATCTGATGTGATATTAATAATGAATGTAAAACTGAAAGAAACATTTTTTTTTCTTTTTCATTTTTATCAGTACTGGGGATCGAACTCACGACCGCCTGCTTGCAAGGCAGGTGCTTATGCCGCTGAGCTAAATCCCCAACCCCGAAAGAAACAATTTTAAATACAATAATTTTAAAAATTTAGTTTTTAAAAATGTTGTCTACAAAGAATTGTATTACATTGTTGTTATATGAAGGGGTGATCAGAGAGAATGCAACCAAAACTACTGGCAAACGTGTTAAACAATTTATCAATAAAAATATTTTGGTATTTCCCAGGTTTTTGGTCTTTATGAACATGGGATATTTTTATTTTCTAGAGGTGGTCTCCTCTGTCTCTCCTGTCCTGCATGCTCTTGCTACGAGAGGACTGTCATTCTTTCCATTGAATTGAGCAGACTTGAATGTGTCTGAGGAGATAATATAGTATGCAGAATAAAAACCTCCCCAAAACGTCAAAACTCTGATCTCCAAACCTGTAAAGATGCTATGCTAAGTGGCAAGGGGCAATTAAGGTTGCTAATCAGCTGATCCTGAGATAGATGGTTCTGGATTATTCAGGTGGGCCCACTGTAATCCCAAGGTTCTCATAAGTGCAATAGAAAGGCAGAAGAATCAGGTTAAAGTGTTATGATGCTAGATTTGAAGATGTAGAAGTAGGAGAAGCCAAACGGTGCAGGTGGCCTCTAGACACTGAAAAGGGAAGGAAGTGTTGGATCCTCCCCAGAAACCTCAAAGGGAGGACAACCCTGCTGACAGCCTGACTTCAGTTCCAGTGAGATCCATTTTGGACCCCTGCTTTATAGAAGTGTAAGAAAATGAACGTGGGCTGTTTTAAAGCAGTAAGTCTGCAGCATTCGTTATAGCAAATGATGAAGCTAATATATACACTGTGTGATTGCCAAAGCTGGTTCTCAAAAAGAAAGACAGCATTCAGCTGATTTTCTTTCAGCCTCAACACCAGGCGATGAGGAAGTACACAGACCATGTAGACAGGTCACATGGGAGGTGTTCTGGCCACCAGCCTGGCTGAGGTCCTGGCCCACAGATACACTGACTGTTAACAAGTGAACCACAGAAGACTGCAGCCCAGCCCCCATCTGACGACTGCAGCTTCTGAAGTCTGGAGCAAGGACTGCCCACCTAAGCTTAGCAACCCTCAGAACTATGGGAGATGGCAAAGAAATTATTGTTAGTTTATGTTGCTATGTTTGCTTCTGATTCACGGCACAGCAATAGGTAGCTGGAGCAGTGACTATATGCCAACTTTTAAGAACTTAAAATGTGTTTCATTTCAGATAAATATTCACTTTTATATACAATTCTGTGTTTATAAGGTCTTATTTTTCCTAGAGACAGCCCTCCAAATTGTCAAGCTTCAATTCTCCTCCTCCCGTAAATCTGGCTTTCCTTCTGCCTGTAGCCACAAATTCTTCTTCAGAATGTATTTGAAAATATAACACATGTAATTAGACTTGTAAATCTTTGATATGAACCAATCTTTCATTTTAGAGGTTGCAAAAACACTTCATTTTGAAAGCACTTTCAAATGTTAAAAAATTTTAAACTTATATTCCTTATTCATATCAGTTTAAGTGTCAGCTGCCTTTTTATTGGAGATCAAAATAAGAGATCATTAGTTTTACAGACAGTAAAGCTTCTTTTGGGAATAAGATAATATATTCAACAGATGTCTTTTAAAGGGTTCATTGCTAAAATGTCAACTTCACATAGTTTTATGATGTCAAGAAAAGACAGGAAATATCTGCCTTATGGTTCTAGGAACAAATTATAAAAGAATGCATTGTGTAAATATAATATACAATGTTCTAGAATGTAGTCTGGGTCACTCAAAAAATAATTATTTTGGAAGCTGGCATGGTATGATGGGTCTCCAGCCCCAACTATTTGGGGGCCCCCAGTTGAAGTAGGAGGATGCTTACACTCAGAAGTTTGGAGCCAGCCTGGGCAACATAAGGAAGATCCTGTGAAAGCAAGAAGGATACGGAAGGAAAGGAGTGAAGAGGGGAAGATGACAAAAGGAAGAAAAAAAATGTGTGTTTCGGGTACTTTGGGACAGATCTATCACTTTGAGATAATCAGATTGGATTTCAAGAAGGTCTATGCTTCACACTACATATGCTTTTGCCAGCCTGTCCTCGGTCAGAGCTGCTTCATTTCAGCTGACTTTTACCATAACAGAAAGGACTTTGGATAATAATGTAGTATGCTGGCCACAGAGTCAAATGGGCATTGAATTCTGGTTCTAAAACTGATGTATACAAGGCCACTAGAACTGGGAGGGACTAAATCAACTGGCTAGAAAAACTGGTCCTCTTGCTGTAATCTTGGTTACTAAAGTGCGGATAGCTCCTATAATTGGTGGGCACGTCAATATCTGGGAACTGACTATGTTGTGATTGTTATCCATTCTTGCATAAATTGAAAAAAACAAAAAAACTTCCCCAGAAAGATACAATGCTTCTGTCATTAACAACAGCAACACAATAGCTATATGGTCAGTAAATTGTAACACAATGAGTTTGCTGATTTCAGGTCTGAGAAGGTCTTGTCCATGAGAAAGTCAGAAAGGAGAGTATCTGAGATGCCTCACTGATTTTTTCTGCTGGTACTTGAAGAAAGGAATTTTCTGACATATAAAGCATCTTACTTTTCCAGGTTCAGATTAAAAAATGAGCTCAGGATTTAAAAACCTAAGTCATTTAAGTTGGAGCCCTGGGTTGGCATACACTTTTCTATTCTTCTCCTGGACAGGCATTTCCTTCTCCTTTGCAGGTTCTGCTGACAGCGTTAATCAAAGCAGGCAGTTCGGGACTGCAAACTGCATTCAAAGACAGAAAACAGCCAGACCTGGAGCCATAAATAGTGAGGAAAGGCGAGGGCAGTGTGGTGTCCAGTCAGTTTTAGAAATCTTACTCTGAGGTTCCTTCCTTTGGGGCTGCTTTCCACCAGCTTTGTTTTGAGGGGGTTAGAGATGGACCCTTCCCTTCCCCCCAGTTTGGGAAGTAACAGCATTGTGGAAAATCCTAACAGCTTCCCTGTGTTTAACAAACTGCTTTCAGGAATATTTGCTTTTAGTTGTTACATGTGAAGTATACCTGTTTAAATTTTTCCTCCTTTGGCAGGAAGCTAAGACAACCATGCAAATTATTCAAAAACCATGAAGGAACCATCTAGTGAGCTAGAAAGCTGGATGGGATTCCAATCATACCCTACCACAGGCATAAAAGACTATGTTTTATTTATATTTTTGTATCTCTAAGGTCTAGTCCCACACCTCGAACTTGGTGTGTATTCACTATGTGTCTGTTGCATAAAAGACTAAGATTTGCTGTCACAGTTCATCATTTTGAGGAGAAAAATGATGTCTGGAGAGCTGTGGGGAGCCAGATGTCTCTTGAGCTCAGAAAGTTTTATAAATCATTCAGGACAACCCTTTCGGCATGCCCTATTTTCTTTTCAAGGCAGAGGTTTATGTAGGAGCAGGTTTGCAAGACACACCTCAACCGTTGGCAAATTTGCTGAATGCAGGCATTGTTTCCTGTGGGTGCCCCACTGCTCATTTCCTGTTTTGTCCCCACCTTCTAGTTTCAGTCTCAGATGTCACTGAGGACAACAAGCTCTGTGTCAGGCCTTCACTGGCTACTGGAGGCAGGGTATATTACCCAACCCTACTGCACTGTGTTCTAGAAGACCCAGTTTCTTACAGAAAATACGGTCCCTCAAAACCCTTCCTGGGGGCTCCCTATTTCTCATTTTTCTCATTTCATATGGGCACATGTTACAGGAAAGTCCCTCTCAAAAATTTCTCAGGAAAGGCTAAAATGTAGCTAAAGTACCCTTTAGTCCAATTAGTCTAAGAGGGTGTCTTTTAAAATAAATGACACCTAGTTCTAGAACAGTAGTCCAGATAATAAGGGCAAAGAATCTGGAGGAAAACTATTACATTTTTTAAAAAAGATAAATTAACAATGGTAGGGAGAGTTGTACAAATTTTTTTGGCTGATTCATTGTCAATGTATTATTTTTTAAACTGGTCTAAGCAAAGAACAACTTTAGATCTTTTCCTTTTGGTCTTATATATTGCATTTAAAAATTTTCCTGCCACATGATTTTATATTTCCTCTTTCACATCACTTATTTTATAGTTTATGTTCTTTTTGTACCTTTACGTTGTTACTTGAGAACAAAGCAAAACTTCTCAGTCTTCTTTATGTTTTGGTCACAAACTCTTTTCTTTGCTAGTGTGTTTTCCTCCAGCTGTTTGGTCTATGATAGATCACTGAGCCTCTTTATCCTTGGTAGATGAACTGTTGTCTAAATTGTAATCAGTTCTAACCTATGAATTAGGTGGATGTCTCTGTTTATGTTTGTTATAGTGATTTCTGGCCAGAAGATTATATCAAGTAAAAGCAATAGTTTAAATAATGCTTAAAAGATCAAATGAGGATTGATTAATGAAATTGGTAAATCACTTAAAGGCAATATGCTAGCTTTATTTTCCAAAACCTTCAAGGTCACATCTTGGGTCCTCTCCCCAAGTTTTTCTCTGCTTTGGGCAGAGGTCTGTGTCCAGTTGCAGCTGGTGTATAAAGGGATCTATTGCTAAGATTCTTTAGCTGCTTTGGAAATGAGCCCTGTTGCTAAAGCTGTATGAGCCTTCCCGCATTTCACAGGTAACTAAGACACAGAAAACACAGAGGGAGCAGACAAGACAAATCATTTCCCAGGGGCCGACTGTTTAAATTAGAAATCATGAAAGTGCTATTTATCGAGTTGTTTGGCAAGTGGTAGGAATTGTGGAATATAAAGTAAACCATAAACATTTCAGGGGCCTTTCTATATCACTTCTTAGAGATTCAGTGTGAAAGTTTTTCTGGCCTAAGGCACCTGGTTGTTTTGCTTTTTGCCCCACCTCAGGAGAGGTGTCAACCTTAATAACAACCCTAAAGGTAATGGACAATAAATGGTAATTTATGAGGGACCGAGAGCCCTGGGACTCTGGGAATCTTCATTAAAACAAGAGCAGCTCTGGAGGAACGTTGTTATAATCTCCAGACGTTTACGTGACCTCATCGCTTTGCAAATGTTACTGAAAGGTCACTCCTTTGAATTTCTTTTTAATTATGGAAAAATTTCAAGGTATAGAAAGAATAGTATAGTGAAACCTCATGTACCTATTGCCCATCTTGTCTCATCTACTTTATTTCCTCCAGGGTTGGAAAAAATTAAAATTATCAAAATATGACAGCGTTTCTCCTGAATATTCAGTAAAAACACTCTGAAGCTGGTAGTCTCTCAATCTGTTAATGCAAAATAGACTGGCAGAACTTAAAGACGGAACACAGAACACTTTTTCCTGGAAGAATCAGTTGTCAAAAAACGTGCTCCAGCTGCCCCTTGACATTCCAAGCACAGCACTTTGCAGCCGAGATATAGGAGGGAAAGGGATGACATCACGGCCGGTAACGGAGAGACAATGCCCCCCCACCCCTCCTCCCCCGCGAGCAAGCGCATTGCAGAGCCCAGCGTTGCTAAGGCCCGGAGGAAGATGGAGGCAGAGCACGCAGCAAGAGCCAATCACAGGCTTCAAATGCCCATCAACTAGCCAATCCAGATTCTCAAGTGAATCGGGTCCTCCCTCTTCCGCTCGCCCCACCCGTATCCAATCAGAGAGCCGGCTCTTTTGGGCGGACTTTTCAAAACAGCGAAAAACAAAACAAATCTGGGACATTTAAATGGCGCAATGCGACCGAGAATAGTCTCCTTACGCTCTTCACCCTCTCGCTTTCTTTCTTCACCTGCGGAGGAATCGCAGGATCAGCCTGATTCCCAGCCCGCACGCCCTGCCGCGGGCTGAGAGAAGGCAACCCAGGAAGGCCACAGTCACAGAAGCGAGACGCCGCGGCCTGGTGGCGGGACTCTTTTTTTTTTTTTTAAGCACTATGGCGGACAGTGGATCCCTCCGCGGGAGTCACGTGCCCCGCCCCTTGGGGGCGTTGCAAACTCAAAACAAAAACACTGGCAGAGCGGCTCAGTTGTCGCGGAGGCTGTTGGTGTGGAGCCGGGGCCGGCCCCGGTGGAGAAGGGTCCGTGATGAGCCAGGGGTTGTGAGGCCCAGGCGGCTGCAGGGTGGATCGGATGCCGGGCCTCGGGCTACCCTGAACGGCAGGTCTCGGACCTCGGAGACTCCTAGTCCCCTCGGGCCCGAGCCGGCGGGGGCGCGCCTCGGGCACGGTAAGTGGGGGCTCCCGCAACCTCCCCCGCGATAGGAGCGGGACTGGGAGCGGCCGAGCGCTTTGGCTGCCCAGACCCAGAGTCAGAGACGCCCAGTGACAGCGACCGGGGTCCGCCTTCGCTTCATTTGGCGGCCCGCTTAGGCTGAGGTACTCGCACTAACCGCCTCGGGTTCGCACCCAGGCAGAACTCCTGGCCTCGGTGATGGTGGGGCGCAGGGCGGACTGCACTGGTGACCCTTTAGGTCTCCAGCCTGGAGAGGGGCATCTGCCTATGGAATTCGGAAACGAAGGGGGAACCTGGGGGCTGGACTCCCCCTTGGGGCGGGGCTCCGGTCTCCTTCCCGTTCTTTGTTCGGTCGGGGACTTTTCCTTCCCTCCTCTCTATTGTGCAGCGCGCCCCCTAGCCCGGGGCCATCGCTACTTCTGGGGCAAATGCTCTTCTCTACAGCGCGGCTCCAAGGGCTGGTGAGGGGCCCTGTTGTGAGATACCCCCTCTGCACCCCCCTCCAGTTTTTGATTCACCATCGGCTGGGGCTGGCTGGTTGGAGCCGGCACCCGCTTGCTAGTGTGACCAGGTCCCGCCCCCTGCCACACCTCCTCGAACGTGGGGAGGGTTCCCCGGGGCTCCGGCGGACGTGACAGATCCCCTCACCCGCTCTTCCCTGGGGTGTGCAGAGGCGCCCCTCGCTGGAAGTATTGCTACCAGCTCGCTTTTACCCTACTCCTAATCCCTGTCACTTCTGTCACCTATTAACTGTTTGTGGTATATTTGCTGCAGATGAAGGATTTGGGGCCGGAGTACTTGGCAGGTCCTGAAGGAGTCCAGCTTCTTGGATTGTTGAGCTTCTATCTAGAACAAGAACAGAGATTCCAACCTCGAGAAAAAGGGCTGAGCTTGATCGAGGCTACCCCAGAGGTAAGTTGAAGACAAGGTTGACTTGCTCCAGTGTCTGAGGCCTCCCAGGAGGGGATGCTTTCCACCCCTGTACCCCTTGGTTGAATCAAGACTAAAGGCTGAAAAATCTCTAAATACGAAAATTGAAATTTATGGACAACTAAGATAACCTCAGTACTATATACGGTTGGGCTTTTTTGTTAGTGGGAACGGAAATAATAAAGATAGAGAGGTGTTTATTCAAATGTTGACACCATAACCTGCTGCTGGCATGGGAGACTTGTAGGGAATTGACCAGTTTATTTCCTGTCCTCTGCTTCGAAGTATTTATAGCAGGATCTTAAATGATTTTAGAAAAATAAAAAACAGCTGCCTCTATTCCAAGGGAGTTGAGTTATGTTGTGTTCGTTATAATTCACATATGGCAAGTGTTCCATCTTATAATGAATTGTTAAATCTCTCCCGTGACATGCGTTTTTAAAAAGTAGTGATGTACATCTTAACTGGAAGGTGTATAGCCTTAGTTAACAGATAACAATCTTTCCCTCTATATTGTTGAAAATTAAGGGGAGAAAATATTTTGTTCATTGAATTTGTGTATTATTCTAGTTCTAAGAAAATGAAAACTTTGATTTATGGTTTTTGTTGCAGAATGACAACACTTTGTGTTCAAGATTGAGAAATGCCAAAGTAGAAGATTTAAGGAGTTTAACTAACTTTTTTGGATCTTGCACTGAAACTTTTGTCCTAGCTGTCAATATTTTGGACAGGTTTTTGGCCCTTATGAAGGTATTTAATCATTTGTAAAAATACGGTTTCATTTTTCTATGTCCAGTCTGTATTCATATGGTTCAGTACTTACCAAGTGAATGTAATATAGCCTGTTTTATGTATAAACCTTTATAATCAGAATTGTCATCCTTAGTGCCGGACTCCAATTAAAAAATTAAGTATATTTTGTGTATTAAGTATAGTTTTGCTGTATCTCTTAAATACTTTCTTTTGGAAGATGTGACAAAAGAGAGACTAAGCTCTTGGTGCATATGTATACAGTCTTCAGAAATAAGATTTTCATTTCTCATGTTTCATTTGGAACCTAGATGTTTTTAATACTGAAACATGACAAAAGAAATACAAAACTATATTAAAGGTGACTCCATGCCTTCCCTGTCTCTTCAGAGCCGGGAGCCATAGTCCTATTAACTATCACCAGCCACCATTAAAAATTGTCTTCTGCTAATAGGATCAATATCAGCTTTGGGATCAGTGTTGGGGCACTGAGAAGAAAGGGCAGCCATCTGTGTAGCAGCTCTGCATGTGTTCCACAGGCTGCACAAGCCTGATGGGGTGTTTCTTTTGGGCAGCGTTACATTAAAGTATGGAATTCTGCAGTCAAAGGTAAAATGTAGGGAATACTGTCTCTATATCCAAAGTAAGTTTATTTGGTGTTAAAAGACAATTTGTATTGAAAGAGGTTGTATTATTTCGAATTTTATAAGTCTGAAACACAAAAAAGTATAAAACTGCTAGGAATTAGCTTTTGAACCTGAATTGAAATTTTTTAGCCCACATATTTGAATTAAATAACTTAAAGGCTCACAAAGTCTTATTTGTTTAAGGGAAATCAAGAAGATCTGCAGTGTAAAAATGAGTGTAACTGTGGGTAAGGCAAGGACAAATGCATGTCTGTGAAGCAGCTTGATTGTGTTCTGTCTTCTTTTATTTATTTCTTTTTCCTTTTTGGTACCAGAAGTTGAACTCAGAACCTCATAATTGCCAGGCGGGCGCTGTGCCACTGGGCTATGTACCAGGCCCTTGTGCTGTCTTAACAGTAGGGGCCTAATTAATACTCTTTTTTTTTTTTTTTTTTGGCCTTTTTCCTTTTTATCAGTACCGGGGATCGAACTCACGACTGCCTGCTTGCAAGGCAAGCGCTTATGCCGCTGAGCTAAATCCCCAGCCCTTAATTAATATTCTTTTGAGCTTTTGCTTAGCTAAAACTGAGTAACAGTTGTTAAAAGTCTCCTTCTGTGTTTTGTTTTATTGCAGGTGAAACCTAAACATTTATCTTGTATTGGAGTCTGTTGTTTTTTGCTGGCTGCTAGAATAGTTGAAGAAGAATGCAATATTCCATCCATTCATGATGTAATCCGGATTAGTCAGTGTAAATGTACTGCTTCTGACATAAAACGGATGGAAAAAATAATTTCAGAAAAATTGCACTATGAATTGGAAGCTACTACTGCCTTAAACTTTTTGCACTTATACCATACTATTGTATTTTGTCATACTTCAGAAAGGTCAGTGGGATTAAATATAAAAGCTTTGTACTTGGGGTTGCTATAAGTAATAGTAAATGTCAGTAAGATTTATGTTTTTACTTTTTCTACTCTTTGAACATGGACTTTTGATGGTGAGTCTAAAATTGTTTAAATCTTCACCTTTTCTTTGTATGTACAGGAAAGAAATACTGAGCCTCGATAAACTAGAAGCTCAGTTGAAAGCTTGCAACTGCCGACTTACCTTTTCAAAAGCAAAAGTAAGTATTGTTGATGTATATCGCACAGTTTGTTTTGAATTTTAAAGAAAATATTTATTTCTTTCTCTCTCTTTTTTCATGTAGCCATCTGTGTTAGCTCTGTGCCTTCTCAATTTGGAAATAGAAACTTTAAAATCCATTGAATTACTGGAAATAGTCTTGCTTGTTAAAAAACATTCCAAGGTAAATATCTTCATTTCTTGTTCTTTAAAGCAAGTTTCTTTACCGATGATTCACTTTTTTCTGTGTTACTTGACATTAAGTAAACACTTCTTGGGGTTTTTATCTTTTACATTCTGTGTGTATGTATGTTTGTGTGTGTATTGAAAGTGTTGTAATTCTCAAAATGTAGCTTTGACTCAGACACTGTTAAGGTGAAAGGGACTGTGTCACTTGGTCTAGTACTTTTCTGCACTTAAGTGTCCCTTTTGTACTTCATGCCACATGGTAATTCAGCTGCCACATGGACATTGTTCTAAAATGCATGCTAGGGGATAGACGTGATACATATCCTACAGGCATAAGATGGCATCCCATCATGTCTATGGGATTGAGTAATCATCACATTACTGGTAGTAGTAACCAAAATAATAGCAGTGTTTCCCTTTGTAAGTCTTTTAGGAAGGTCAGCTCAGTTTTTGCAGTCATTAAAAGATATAAAATAAGCATAATCCTTTTTCTTAAACTAAAATTCTAATTGAGGAAATATGAAACTTAACATGGTAGGTTCTGTTGTATCTCAGTGCCGGAAAATAGTGAATATAGGAAGTACTTTGGGGTTGTTAGCAAAGAAGTAGGGCAGGTAAAGAAGGCAACAGGGTAGAGTTCAGCAATTTTCAAGAGTGAAGATGGGAAGACATTGGTGGTTGAAGGCTGGGTGTGGTGGTGCAGGTCTGTAATCTCAGTTGTCTGGGGGGCTGAAGTAGGAGGATTGTGAGTTTGAGCCCAGTATTGGCAGTGTAGCAACTTAATTAAGATCCTGTTTCAGAAATAAAGATAAAGGGGATATAGTTCAGTACTAAGACCCTGAGACTCAATCCCCAGTAATACAGAAAATAAAAATTCATGGGCAGGGTAGATTTTTCATCATTTTAGAGTAGGCCTTCAGATAAGGTGCTAGGCAGTAGTCACAAGCAGACACAAGGGTATCCAACTTAATTAATTTTGGAAGGCAAGCATGAGAGTGGGGCAAGGAATCATGAATAACCAATTTTGGACTCAGTGATGGAGAGAATATTGGCAGCACTGAAACCAACTGAGGAGAAATTAATTTGTGTTGATAGAAGTATGATTTTAGATGCTTATATACCCAAGTAGGTGAATGTTGTGCAAGTTTTTGACAGTCTAATACAAGATAAAACAGAGATTGAGGTTTGGAATTTCTTATGAAGATGTGACCACTGAAACTGTAAAAACTTGTAAGAGTCCTATGCTTAGGGTCAGTTGAAGCTCTGGGGTTTTCGGCATTGGACTTGTTTCTCGTAGGAGCCAAGTGAATTCTATGTAGATAGTTAAGAATGCTGTCAAGCTGGAAACATTTTAAGGAGTTGGCCAGGATTACTGAATATTGATGAGAGGTACTGTACAATGAGAACTGTGGGAAATCATTGGATAACTCAGAGGTGATTGAGAGCAGTAGGAGAAGGACATTACCAGGTGTTAAGATACAACTGGAATCTGGAAATGACTCAGAAATCTGTTTGTGATAGAAATAGATGTGGTAACTTCTAACTATTGTTCTAATAACAATTTTGTTTTCACTCAAGCTTTTTACTGATGGTGATACATGGAAACATCTTGGGTGAAAATTGACTATCAAATAAACCAAGGCATTCCCCATGGTGGAGGAACTACTGAGACTTTGGGGGACTTCTTTTTCCTCTCATGTCACTAGCTTCTGCTTTAGTCTGTATCTGATATTACAATATAAACTTACATTTTGCAGTCTAAACAGGGCTTTTATTTCTGTAACAAAAGAAATGTTAAATTTCTATGAATTTGGACAATTAAAGGTAGTTGATTAACAGACCTAGTGTTAGTAGGTTAGTGTTTTCTCTTAGAATAGTTAGTTCTTTCATCCAATGTAAATTATAATGCTGTCCTCTAAACTGGTAGGAACTAAATTTTGGTTGCTCTGCACATTACAATCACCTGAAGAACTTAAAAACTTGTGAAACTTGAGTTGTGCTCTTACCAATTAAACCATAAAGTGGGAGGCAGCCATCAGCGTGTTTTTGCAGGTCACATGATGATTCTAAGGTGAACCAAGGTTTGAGAACCATGGCCATAACTTCATTACTTTTTTTTTTTAGATTAATGACAGCGAGTTCTTTTATTGGAGGGAATTAGTTTCTAAATGCCTAGCCGAATATTCTTCACCAGAGTGTTGCAAACCAGATCTTAAGAAGCTGGTTTGGATTGTTTCAAGGCGCACAGCCCAGAACCTCCACAGCAGTTATTACAGTGTTCCTGAGCTGCCAACCATCCCCGAGGGGAGCTGTTTTGATGGAAGCGAAAGGTAAACAGATTTATCCTCAACACCTGTGGAATACTGTAAGACATTGGAGAATGTCCATTCTCCTGTGGACATGTGAACAAACTAAACAGCAGTAGTTTCATTACAATAAGTAATGACTTACATGTTCCCCTCCTTTTGTCTCCTTATTTCCCTTGGTTTTTGAAATGTGGTTCATTTTAAAAAAAAAAAAAAGCCAGGAATGGTCATGCATCCCTGTAAGCACTTACAGGGAGGCTGTGGCAGGGGTATCATTGTGAGTTTAAGCCCAGCCTGAACTACATACTACGGCCTTGTCTCAAAAAACCAAAACAAAACTAACACTTAGGTCTTTTTAGATTAGTCAGGGTTTCTAATGATAGGTGCCTAAAACATGGAGAACCACTAATAGACAAGGCTCTCACAGATGTTGATACTGTTTTGTCAGATGTCATTCTTTTCAGATTTTAATGATTTTGTTTGTAAAATGAATTACTTAATTTTACTAAATTTGATTGTTTTTTGCTCTTAGGTTAAAGCGCCAGAAATTCCATTTTCATAGCTTGTTAGTTTCTTGTTTGGGTGTCTGAGGTCAGTGATGGATTTAATACAGTGATGGGCTAGAAGATATGTTGCCTTTAGCTTGCATTTAAACTACTTAGATTTCTGCAGTTAGTTGTTGCTAGATTTATTAATTAGTACAAGAATAGTTTGGTAAATTGTAATATGTGTAAACCTCTTAAGAAAAATCTGAATTTTGTAATGATAGTACAACAGACTTCACTTTTGGAAGTCTGTAAGAGGAATTTGTATAAAATAAAGATTAACTTTTGATTACAAAAATCTTAAGACTAGGGCTTGAGATTTAGCTCAGCAGCATTAGCACCTGCCTAGCAAGTGTGAGGTCCTAAGTTCAATCCCTGCTACGAAAAACAAACAAAATCTAAGACCAGAGATATTCATAGACTGCAGCAGGTTTAGATCATGTTGCATAAAAACCTCTGTGCATTGAAATATTGAGACCCTCTTTTTTGGTTTCTGTTTTTCCCTGCAGTGAAGACTCTTGTGAAGATATGAGTTGTGGAGAAGAGACCCTCAGCAGCTCTCCTCCCAGTGATCAAGAATGCTCCTTCTTTTTCAACTTCAAAGTGGCACAGACACTGTGCTTTCCGTCTTAGAGCTCTCACTGTCCCACATCAGAATGTAAAGCATGTGTACTGGTTTCAAAGCAATAAATGGGGGAGTAGGTGGTTTTCTGGATAGCCCCCACCTAGGCAGGAATTAATAGACTGGAATACCTACCTTCTATTTATTATCAGATCAGATCTGGCCTATTTTCATATTTAATCCTAAGCCATCAAATGGGTTAGTGCCTCTTAAACAGTTAACAATACTTTAGACATTGGCACTTTATTTTTCTCGTTGATCTTTAGCTACTTGGGAGAGAAGGGAAGGTGCTGATACCTTTGTTACTTTTCAAGATTTTTAAAGATGAATAGTGTAGCTTAGCTTAAACTTTATAAAGCCTTCAGGTGTCTTTATTCAGTATGTGGGGGGTTGTACAAGTGCTTCCTTACAGAGACAATGGATAATCCTTCAGTGGTTTATCTTAGGAACCCCCCCCCCCCGATTCTCAACAGATTCTATAGTACTCTGATGTCAAATACCTATTTTGTTGTTTTTTAAATGATCAGTGTACTATCTGATGCAGATCTCATGTATTTAGGAATTACAGTAATGGCATCTCAAAGTGTGTGGTGTCTTAATTGAGGTTTCTGCTGAAGCAGAAATAATTATCAGACTAGGGCAATTAGATGACTGCGTTCTTACTGCCTAAGTATTGTCAGACTATAGTATTTTAATGTTATTTAAAAATTTCATAATTTGCAAATTTTGCATGTACCTGTATGAAAGCAGTACAGGAAGTTAAACAGAACTAGGGAACTGTGGAATTGACAAATGTTGGTTTAGTAGCATACTTTATCTCATTTTCTTATATTAAAAATATTTGCATGATTACATTTTATTTCCTTTGTAATTCACATTTCAAAAATATGTGTATTAGTGTATGAGTGCCAAGACTTTTGAATATGAAGTAAAGAACTGAAGTGTTTGTAGTATTACGGTTTTAAGCAAATCTGTGGTGACACAGCCATAAATGGGGATATACAAACTCTGTACACACGAGATTTTGTCAGAGAATTTTTAACTTTATAAACTGTATATGAAAATGTAAATCTTTAAAAATGTACATAAAAATACTGTATTTTTTTACTGTGTGATAGTGTAGTCATTGCATGTAAATATAATTTATTGTGCATCCAGTATTATAATCAGACATTGACGGCTTACTTTTTTTACTGGTAAGTCAACATCCACTGGATGTTTTCCAAAGTGGGCCTTTTTAAAGTGATAATAGATGACAATTAAAAATAAAAAGTTGATGAATTCTTTTTGCTTGCAATTACATACTAGTTTTTAATATTTTTGTTGAAAAATTTTGTTTGGGGCGGTACTGGGAATTGAACCCAGGAATTTGTGCATGCTTGGCAAGCTCTCCATTGCTGAGCTCACCCCTACCTCAGCTTGCTGTGTCTCAGAGAGAAGGTTTGATGTGCAGCAGGAGTGCCTCTGGGGATCAGCCTTCTGACTACCAGAAGTTTCCTAAGTAACAGTTTCACCATAGTTTGGCCCTTGGCCTTGAAAGTACTGAAAATGATCTGTCACTGGAGAATTGACCTCTTATTGGGCTGGACTCATATTAAGCTCTCAGAGACTGGTGTATTAACCTGAATGCCTTAGTTTATAGTGAAAGGCAATAGGTGTCCAGTAGACTGAAATGTCTGGGTTGGCAGAACTGTACGACTTTTCTGGGGACAAACCAAATTCTGATTATGACTTGGTGAATAAATGTGATTTTAAAGGTGATGGAGCCTTACCAGCCTCTGGCTCTGGATCTAAGTCTCCGTTTTTGCAAATGATCTTTTTGCACAAGTATCTCACCTACTTTTATTTTTGTAGACATTTGTTTTCATTAGTTGGTTAGAAAATCAGGCATACTGCAGATAATTTGCATATAATACTTCTTGCTTCCTGAAAATAATGGCTTGTTTTCCTAATGTCTCAGTGGAAAATCTGCTTGAGTTTGATCCTTCTCTTGAATTATTTTGGTGGTGGGCAGCACGTTTTGCTTTAAGGTTTTGAGTAAAGTTGTAAAATTCATTTTTGGCTTTTTAAATCTTGTGACTCTTCAGTTCTTCTAAGGCAGTATTCCTTTTCTTGTTAGATGATCTTTCTGGATGAATCTGTCATGGCATCTTTGTTTTTTAGTATATTTAGTGTAGACCTTATTACTGAGCTCTCCACCTGTTTATTTAAAACTGGCCATTCTACTTGGAAGTTCTGATTACTTTCTAAACTTGCTTTTCTTGTATGCTTTATCTTAGTGAATGAGACATTTATCTACTCAAGTTACTAACTTTTGTGATAACTACTATCTCTCAACCTTGTTTACTGGAAGATCAGCTACTCTCCTAGTTTTATTTATTTCTGCTCACTCCACTTTCTCTGCCAGTGTCTTGGATTAGACGTGTGTCACATTTTCTTACCAATGAGGTTACTTCAGTATGTCAGTGAAGTCCCATTCCAGGCTTCTTTCTGATCTCTTGCTACCTATATAGCCTTTGAAAATATGCAAATCTTAAAAAAACAAGTCCTACTGAAACCAAGAGAAAATCTGTATCATGGTGTACAAGTCTTTCTAAGCTGCACCTGTCTCTGACTTGTATTTCCTAGAATTAAAAAAATTTATTTTAAGAAAGATAACTGTGGCAGCTGTGTAGAAGATGGACTGGAGAATATAGAGATGTAGAATACAATAACAAATCCTACAAAAAAATCCAAGAGGTGATGAAAGACTGAACAATGGCAAAGAGTGGAGATGAGAAAGAAATCAAGAGATACTTCTTTAGGTACTGCTAGGGGACTTACAAGTCCAGGAGTCTGGTGATGCCCTTCTTTTGCCTATGACTGAGGGTTGGATGCCAACTCTTTGTAATTGCAGATGGTGAAAGGAATTTGGCTTCATCTTTGCTCTCAATAATTTCATAAGAGATTCAGCTTCCAGATTTAGGTGGTGTTCTTACAATATGATGTGTCTCCTTTGGTGTTCTTGCTATAGTGCATGGTGAAATATTATGCTAGCCCCCTTGGTCTCTACCCATTTGACCCCATTTCTCCATTTGACATCAATTCTCTAGGAGGTGAGATTGGACAAAGTCCTTTAATTGTCACATCCAGAGCTAGTACTCAAGTTTATATAGAGGCATTTTCTAAACACATAATTTTAACCATTTTTTTGGAGGGGGGGGGATCCTAGGCTCTGCCTTTTTCTTTAATTCCTTTTAACTTCTAATATGTTGTACTCCCCTACATCCCATCTGTCCCACTGCATGTGCAAATTGTCACTTTATACAACCCACTTAAATCTTTACGTTAAGATACTATACTTGTGTTTGTCACTTTTGAGCTCTGTTTTTCTAATTTGTATCAGAAATAGTCAACCACTATCTTTGTGTTTAAGATTGTTTTGTAGTTTCCCAATATGGCAACCAATGAGTCTTTCTGTCCTTAGTATATTTGCTGGTCTTCCCATCAGTGGGTGGAATCTTGTTTCCCTTGAATTTTGGCTGTGCTTGAGATGACTTCACCTATAAAAGTGCAAGAAGTTAAGTACATATTTGAAGGTAGGGTTTAAGAGGACTAGCAGTAGTGCTTTGTCTCTCCTGGAGGCCAGTCGTCATGCAACAAAAGAGCTCTACTCAATTACTGAAAGATGAAAGGCCAAATAGAGAGGGGTTGAGATGTACTCCTAGCTGAAGATTTCTGTATCCTCAGCTATACCACAGTGGAGGAGCCACACAGCTGATCCCACAGACTCAAGAGTTAAGAAGCCATTTTTTTTATTGTAAAGAAATTAAGACAAAAGAGGACAGAACAAAAGAGGACAAAAGATCAGAAAAATGTAAGCAACATAGTACTTCAACACAAGACAACCTGATATTAACAGTAGCTATGATAATGTCTCTTTCTGGTGAAATAGTTGAGCATACCTTCCCATACAATAGTATCAAACAAAATAAAATAGTATAAAACCATTCAAGAGAGAGTACTACAGGGCATTCAGAACCAAATAACAGAAAACAAACAATGGCTACTAAATTACCTCATTTTCCATAAAAAGTTCGTTTATACTATCACATTAAAATCCAATAAGATACAACATGATAGAACCAATAGAAACAGAAGAACAAAAGCATGGTAGGACTTCAAGATGATATTAAATCACCAATGACTGTTGTAATATATCTTTTTCTTCAGAATAGCTGTTCATACCATCACACATATAAAATCAAAACAATAAAACCATTCTAACTAATGAATGAAAACATAAGGCTTCAAAGCAATGTAATGGGGAATCATGATTACCATAAACTCTTATGTACTCTTGCCATTTCTTATACTAGGGAGACTATACGGTACTTATACATGTGAGTTTGATTTATTTCATGAGTATGGTCTCAAGTTGCATCCATTTATTTATAAATATCTCAATGTGATCATTCTTTATAGCTGAGTAATACTCCTTTGTATAAAAATATCACAATTATTTTTATCCATTCTACAGTTGATGGACACTTAGGTTGTTTCCCAGATCTGGCTATTACAAATTGTGCTGCTATAACCATGGGTGCACATATACCACTGTGGTATGATGTTTTCAGTTCTGGGAATATGCCTAGAAGTGGAATAGCTGGGTCAAATGGGACTTTCATTCCCAGTTTTCTGAGAAATCTCCAGACTCACCTCCACAATGGTTGCACCAGTCTACACTCCCACCAACAGTGCAGGAGAGTTCTTTTTCCCCACAGCCTCTCCAGCATTTGTTGTTGGTAGTTTTCTTGATCCTGGCCATTCGTTCTATAGTAAGATGGAATCTTAGTGTGGTTTTAATTTGCACTTCTCTAATGACTAATGATGAACATTTTTTCATGTATTTATTTTCCACTTGTTTTTCTTCATCTGAGAACTGTGTATTCATCTCAGATGCCCATTTTTGGATTGGGTCTTTGAATTTCGGGGTCTGATTTTTTAAAATTATTTATATGTTTTAGAAAGAAGTTCTTTGTCTGAGGGACAGTTCACTAAGATTTTCCCCAGTTTGTGGGTTTTCTTTACACTATGCTTGAGATTTCTTTTGACATGCAGAAACTTTTTAAATACACATGATCTCAGTTATTGATTCTGGGAAGTATTTCCCGTGCAGTTTGCTTCCTGTTCATGAATTCTCTACCTACCCCTATGTATTCAAGATTTTTACCTAATTTGTCTTCCAATAGATTTAGTGTTTCTGTTTTAATATTCAGATCTTTGATCCATTTAGATTTTAGTTTAGTACATGGTTATAGTCATGGGTCTAGTTTTAGTTTTTGACATAAGGAGAGCCAGTTTTTTCAGTACCATTAAAGAGACTGTCATTCTTCCAGTGACCGTATTTGGCCCCTTTATCAAAGATAAGGTGATTGAGTGTGTTTGTATTTGTGGTTGTTATTTTCTAATCTATTTCATTGTTCTTCAGATCTGTTTTTATTCCAGTACCATGTGGATTTTATTACAGTAACTTTGTAGTATAACTTCAAGTCAGGGATTGTGATTCCTCCTGCCTTGCCTTTGCTGCTTAGAATTGCCTTTGCTATTCTAGGTCTCTCCTAGTTCTATATGAATTTTAAGAGTGATTTCTCTAGATCTATGAAGTATGTTGATGGTATTTTCACTGGGATTGGATTGAATCTGTATAACAGTTTTGGGAGAATGGCCATTTTCACAATATTTATTCTTCCTATCCATGAACAAGGGATGTTTTTCCAATTTCTGAGATCCTCTTCGATTTGTTTTTTTAAGGTATTATAATGTTTTCCTGCACAGATCTTTTACTTCTTTCATGGGATTAATTCCTAAGTATTTCATTTTTTTGGAAGCTAGTGTGAAGGGTGTGGCTTCTTTTATTTCTCTCTCAGTGATTTTTTGTTAGTATATAGGAATGCTGTTGATTTTTGAGTATTGACTTTGTATCAAGCTACATTGCTGAATTTATTTATTCTATCTAGCAGTCTTTCAATGGAGTTCTGGGGGTCTTCTATGTAGAGTATCATGTCATCTGCAAATAATGATAATTTAACTTTCTCTTTCCCTGTCTTTACTCCTTTTATTTCTCTCTCTTGTCTAATTGCTCTGGTTAGTATTTCCAGTACTATGTTGAATAGGAGCAGTGATAAGGGACATCCTTGTCTTTTGCCTGATTTTAAGGTAAAGGCCTTCAGGTTTTGGCCATTTAATATGATGCTGGCTCTTGGTTGGTCGTAGATGGCCTTTATCATATTGAGATAAAGACCATCTATTCCAATTTTCTGTAAGGTTCTTAGCATGAATGAGTGCTGGATCTTATCAAAACCTTTTTCTGCATCTGTAGAAAGGATCATGTGATTCTTATTTTTGACTCTGTTGATATGGTGGATTACATTTATTGATTTACATATGTTGACCCATCCCTGCATGCCTGGGATGAATCCCACTTGATTGTGGTGTATAATCTTGATGATTTGCTACATCCTGTTTGCCAATATTTTATTGAGGATTTTTGCATCTATGTTCATTAGGGAGACTGGCCTGTAGTTCTCTTTTTTAGTTGGATCTTTCTCAGGTTTTGGTACTAGAATAATATTTGCTTCCAGGAATGACTTAGGAAGAAAAACTGCCCCCCCCCCCAATGTCACTGAAGAGTTTGAGCATTGTCAGCATTAAGTCTTCTTTGTATTTCTTGTAGAATTCCGCAGTGAATCTGTCTGGGTCTAGTCTCTTCTTTGTAGGTAAGGACTTAATTGCATTTTTAATTTCACTAATATAAATAGGGTTATTCAGCAGTTTTACATCTTCTTGACCCAACTTTGGTAGTTCATATGTTTCTAGGAATCTGTCCATTTCTTCTGTGTTATTGAACCTCTGAGAGTAGAGGTTTTTGAAATAAGTCTTGATGATCTTCTGTGTTTCCACAGAGTCTGTAGTGATTTCACCTTTTTCATTCCTTATTGCATGAATTAGAGTTTTTTCTTTCCTTTTTAAAATAAGGTTGGCTAGGGGCTTATCAATTTTATTTATTCTTTCAAAGAACCAACTCTTTGATTCATTGATTCTTTGGATTGTTTTCTTAGTCTCTATTGCATTAATTTCTGCTCTGATTTTTATAATTTCCTCCCTTTTGGCTTTGGACTTGACTTGCTCTTCTTTTTCTAAATGTTTGAGGTATAGCATCAGGTTGTTTATTTGTTTTCATGATGTAGGAATTCAGTGTAATAAATTTTCCTCTGAGGACTGCTTTCATTGCATCCCACAGATTCTGATAAGTTGTATTTGTATTATTGTTTGCTTGTAGGTATTGTTTAATTTCTTCTTTAATTTCCCCTGTGGCCCACTCAAGAGTGTATTATTCAATTTCCATGTGTTTGTGGAGATTTTGCAGTTTCTTTTATCATTAATTTCTAGTTTCATGGCACTGATAACATGCATGGGACAATTTCAACTCTTTTGCATTTACTTAAAAATGTTCTGTGGGCTAGTATATGGTCTATTTTAGAGACTATCCCATGTACTGCTGAAAAGAATGTATATTCTGATGTTGTTGGGTGGTACTCACTATATACGCCTATCAAGTCCATTTGTTCACAGGTGTGATTCAGTTCTGTTATTTCTTTGCTGATTTTCTGTTGGTTGGTCTGTCTGTTGGTGTCAATGGTGTGTTAAGGTTTTCTGTTATAGTTGTGTTACTGCTTATTTGATTTTTCATTTCTGTTAATAGCTTTGTATAGCTTGGTGTGCTGGAATTTGGTGCATATATTATATAAGATTATTATCTCTTCCTCTTGAAGTTTTCTCCTAACCAGTATGTAATGACCTTCTTTATCTTTTTGGATCATTCTTAAGGTTCACATTGTCTGCAAACAGAATAGCTACCCCCGCTTTATTTTGGGTTCCTGTTGCATGAAGTATTGTTTTCCATCCTTTCACTTTCAGTCTTTGAGTTTCCTTTTGGGTTAGATGGGTTTCTTGTGGACAATATATGGTTGGATGTTGTTTCCTGATGCATTCTGCCAGTCTGTTTCTTTTAATTGGTGAATTTAGACCATTTATATTAATGGTTATAACTGTTATATATTTATTGTTATATTGTTATATAACTGTTATATTTATTGTTGACTTGTTTTCTTTCTGCTGTTGCATTTTTACCTTTCCATTCTGTTTAATTATCTTCCTTGTTTAGTGGTTTATTCCTATGTATATCTAGAATATCTTTCAGTATTCTTTGCAGGGTTGGTTTGGTGATCATGAAGTTCTTCAACTGTTCTTTGTCATGGAAGTATCTTATTTCTCCATCCATTTTGAGGGATACATATCCTGTTTTTCAAGGTACATCAATCTAGGTTGGAAGTCATTTTCCTTTAGGATCTGAAATACTTCACTCCATGCTCTTCTTGACTTCATTGTTTATGTTGAGAAGTTCGCTGTGATTCTGATATGTTTTCCTTAAAAGTGATCTTTCTTTTCTAACAGTTTTTAATATTCTATTCTTATATTGGATTTCTGGGATGGTGATTATTATATGACTGAGTATAGTTTATTTTGGTTATGTCTATTTGGAGTTCTATATGCTTCACTAATCCTAATGTCAGTTTCCATTCTCATGTTTGGGAAATTTTCAGCTATTACTTATGTAAATGGTCTCTTGATATCATTTGTGTTGTCCCCTTCTTTTTCATTTATCCCTATCAATCTTATGTTGTTTTTCTTTGCATCATCTTACAGCTGTGGTTATTTCCTGATTACTTATTATTTTAAAAGATCTTTCCTTTGCTGCTCACTAGCTGCAATCTTTGAGGTCTGAAATTCTATCTTCACTTTTGTTGAGGCAGTTTTGATAAATTTCAATGGAATTTTTAAATTTCTTCTATATCCCTTTGAATATGCTTCATGTATTCTGTTTCTTATATTATTCATCCAGGGATTCTATCTATTTGCAATGTTCCTCTAATTTTTTAACTGTGTCTTCTTTAGATGTGTTCAGCATTTCTTTCATTTGTTTTACTAATTATTCTTTTACCTGGGAGGTGATTTCTAATTTGATTCCTTTAATGCTTCCCAGAGTTGCTTCTTTATTTCAGTTGCTATTATTTCAGGTATTTCAGGTGTATAGCACGTATTTGCTTCTATGTACATGGCTCCTAGGCTTTCTTCTTTTTTTTTAAATTTTATTTAAGGAGAAAAAAGAAAAAAAAAACAGAAAAAGGGTACAAGTTATACACAATTTCAGAAAAAATAAACAGTAGGAAATCACTAGTTAATTACATATTGTCATCTTAGAAATACTTGTTGAAGTTACAAAATTAATGCATATAGAGGGGACTTTCAAACAGTGAGACTGCAAACAGTTTTGTTCAATGATCCAACAAAACTCAGTAATATCATTGTCTATCTTATACACTTCAATATATATGTAGTTATATCTTTTAGAGAACTTTCTTTTCCTTTCTTTTGTACAATGACAATTACACATTTTGGGTTTTATTACTCCCACAGTTCTTACTACTTTTTTTTTTTGAAGAAAGTAAAACCAAATGTGACATACCAGGACAGAGTCAGTCAAATCAAAAGGATGGATATAATACATAATGTAAAAACACAATACAAGGTGATCGACAATGCTTACCATAATGCCTCTTGTTATCTTAAAAAGAATTGCCTATATCATCAGTTATAATAAAATTGAACAAAACAGTAAAGAATAAGACCAATAAAACCAAAACATTGGAGACATTAGAGGACTTCAAAAGAAGATAATAGTCAACCAGAATGGGCATCACAATGCATCTTACTGTCTTCATAGTTGTTGCCTATACTTTCAAACTTGGTACTATCAAACATAACAGAATAGAGGAAAATCAGTCAAAACAAGATGATGAGAGCAATACAGAGTTTCAAATCAAGTTAATAGGAAATCAAAGTGGGTTACTATAATATATCCTGCTATTTTTTATTTTTCCCTTAATTAAAAGGATAAAAATGAAAAAGTAGATAATAAAAAGGAGATTGAGGTAAAAAAGAGGGCATAACAACAAAACAGCGCAGGTCAAAACATAGCCATTTAAGCAAAATAGTGTTTCACCACAAGATATTCTTGACATAATAGTAGTTACCATAGTGTCTCTTCCCTTAAAATCTTTGGGTATAACTTCATATACTGTAGCATCAAACAAGACAATGTAAAACCATTCAAGAGAATGACAGTATTACAAGGTATTTCGAATCAACTAACAGAAAATGAACAATGGTTTCTGTATAATCTTCTTATCTATAAAAGTTTTTGTTTATATTATAACATATAATAAAATCCAATAAGATACAACACGTTAAAACCAATGGAGATAGAAGAACAAAAGCTTGATGGGACCTCAAAACAAGAGGATATTAAATCAGCATTACCTATTATGATGTCTTGTTTTCTCCAAAATGGCTGTTCCTACCATCCAATCTTCTCTGCCTCATTTCTGTTGAGCTCTTTTTCTGTCATTAGTTATCAGTTTGTCCTCTTCATTTCGCTTTCTGCTCCATTCATTGTGGGCACTCTGCCACTGTTTCTGGAAACTTGGTCTTTTTCATTTTTAGAATATCCTGCAGTAATCTCTGTAGAGTTGAATTGGTGGTTGCAAATTCCCCTAGTTCCTCTTTATCCTGGAAGCACCTTGTTTTCCCATCAATTGCTAGGGACAGTTGTGCAGAATTTATCAATCTTGGCTAGAGGTTATTATCTTTCAAAGCTTGAATTATTTCCCCCCATGCTCTTCGTGATTTGATGGTTTGTGCCGAGAAGTCTGCTGTAATTCTGATGGGTGTTCCCTTGTAAGCAATGTGTTTCTTGTCTCTGATGGCTTTTAATATTCTGTTCTTATATTGGATTTCTGGAATTTTGATTATTATATGCCTGGGTGTAGCTCTGTTTGGGTTGTAGGTGGCTGGGGTGCTGTATGCCTCATACATCTGAGTATCTTTACCTTTTGCTAAATTAGGGAAATTCTCCTGGATTATATCTGTGAGTAGCTTTTGTAGTTCATTTGTTTGAGTCCCTACTTCTTCTTTTATGTTCTTAATTCTTAAGTTATAGATCCTCTTATCATCTTCTAGTTTTTGTATTATTGCTGTTTGTTTTCTTATTATTTTTAAGAAGTTTTTCACTTCATGCTCCCACCTTACAAATCTGTCCTTCAGTTCTGATAATCTATCCTTAGTTTCTTTCAAGCTGTTTTGCCAGCTTTCAATAGAGTTTTTAGTTTCCTGGTAATCTCTTTGAACCTGCTTGACGTATTCTATGTTTTCTCCATCAAACAATTATCCCCTTTTTTTCTGTTCTTCCATTCCACCATCTGTTTTTTCTTGGGTGGTGCTTAGCATTTCTCTAACTATTCTACTTATTTCTTGCTTTATTTTATTAAATACTTCATTTTTGAACTCGTCTATGAGGTTCCGGAGATACCGCTTTATGTGTATAGGTGCCGTGTCTGATATTGCATGTTTTCTGTCTTCATTCTCTTTTGCATTTACATTTCCTGAATCAGTGTTCTCAGGATTGCGGACTGAGAACCCTTTCTTGTTGCTCCCTTTTTCCATACTTTTTGTTCCTTCCATACAAGCATATGTAGGAGGCCCAGTTTTTGTTTTTTTTTTTTTTTCTCTTTGTCTGTTACAGTTTGTTTGAATCCACCAGCTAGGTGTTCCCGCCCACTGCAGTGTACTAGGGAGACACAGACCTGGGCAACCTCTGCTGGGCCCGCCCCTCCAGGTCAACCTACTGAATGCTTCACTGCTAGGGTGCACCGCCAGGCGCAGGGACCTGATTTGGGCTAGCCTCCTGGATCTTAGTCCGCGGTGTCACCAGGCCAAGTGCTCCCCACTACTCCCGCTTGAGAGGGGAATATGTGACTAAAGTCACTGCAGAGCTCTGTTCCGGCTAGTCTGCTCATTCCCAGAATGTCCTCTGTTGGAGCCTCCTAGTGTGTGAAAGGGTCCCCATTTGTCTCACTCACCACAGGTCGATGCAGGGCTCCCTGCCAGTCCTGCTCTCAATGCCGTTTGGTTCGCCTATTCCAGCTCTCAGATCTTTCGTGCGTCTCTCTCCCTGCCGTGCGGATTGGGACACAGTATCGGCAGCAGGAAATTCAGATTGCAGCTTCCAATGGTGCGGGATCCAGCTTCTGCACTGAGATTTTATCTGTTCCTGTTATAGCATCGGGATTGCATTTCCAGTTGGTTTCTCTCAGCTTAGTTCGTTCCTGCGTCGACAGGGTACATCTCCCCTTGCGTAGGACTCCTCACTTGGCACCACTCCTGGATTCTAAACTGGTAATCTCAGAGAGCCTCTGTGGCTACTGTTATTTGTCCACCATGTTCTCCTAGGCTTTCTTCTGATGGGCTGGAGGTTCAAGATTATATTTTGGTCTTTTGTCTTGGCATTTTCCTATATTTCTGTATTTTAAGTAATGTTCTAAAGCTTCCCCTGGGTGTGTTGGAAATCACGTTCTATGCCCTCAGCTCCCCTGATTGAAAAAGGCCTCTCAGCGTGGTCTATTTGGCCCCATGAAACCTCCAAATCCTAGGCTAGTGTGGCTGGGAGCAATGATCTTAAACTGTCCCTGGGCCTCTGCAGGTATCCTGGAACTCATCTCACGCAGCCCTAGTTCCCAGGATTGCTGAAGCCACTGTTTTAAGCTGGTAGGGTTTAAGATAGTTGGTTACACACCAATAGATAGTTGAGACAGATTGTTCATTACTCATGGTCGAATAATGATTATCTCTGAGTGGTGAGATTTATAATTTGTATTTTTAAAAACTAGACTTGAGTTATTGATGTATTTGCAGAATAAAGAATGAATCTTTAACAACACACATTGGTTAGATAGATCTATCTAAGCATTGAAAATCCTTGATGATTGCTTGGGACTCCTTAGCATTGAGTTCAGACTCCTATGATTTAGAAGGCCCTCCTTGATTGGCACCTGCTTCTTCTCATGACATCCATATTTGCATGCTTCCCAGCCTCCCTGCATCTCAGCCCCTTCCACTCACCATGACTTTTAACTTCAGCAATTCATGCCAAATTTTCTTCTGGCAGGAGCCAGAAAATGATTAATGTGTTAATCATTTTCATATTACTAGGACAAAATAACCAATACAACATAAAGGAGGGAAGGTTTTATTTTGGTTCACTGTTACAGTACATGGGAGGCTAGCTCCAAAGCAGAAATTGTGTGGCAGAACCACGTGGGTGGAGAAAAGCTGCTCATGTCACAGTGGCCAGCAAGCAAAGAGAAGGGAGAAATTGAGAGGGGGTTGCACCGTTTGGGTTACACCCCCAGTGACCTGCCATCTTTGACTGGACTCCAACCTTTTTTTAAAATTTTATTTTAGAGAGAATAAAACCAAGCAAAATAAAACAGAACAAAGTCAATCAAAACAAGACAGTATAAGTGACACAGGATTTCAAAACAATAGGAAATCAACAGTGGTTACCATAATGCCTCTTGTTGTCTTCAAATAGCTGCCCATTCCTTCAGACATAGCAAAATCAAAACAGAAACAGAATAGAACCAATAAAAACAAAACAATGAATGCCATACAGGACTTCAAAACAAGATAATAGTAAATCCAAAATGGCTAGCATAATAATTCTTGTTATCTTCAAAATAGCTGCCCAGGCCATCAGATACACAAGATAAAATAGAATAAAATCTACTCAAACAAAACAATAAGATTGATACAGGATTTTGAAACAAGGTAATAGAGAATTAACAATGGCCACCACCTTCAGGATATCCCCCATGTATGCTACATTGTGTATTATGCTTTAAATAGATGATCAGATTACCAGCTTTAGGCCTGCAAAGTCAATGAAATACTAAACACTACAAGCATTATGTTGTATTTTACCTCATCAGCTATTATCACACCCTGTGTTTCTTTGGATCTGGTACCTTATGGGGGGGGGCAGAAAGCGTTAGAAATTCTTATCTCCCTGCCTATGTGCTGGAAGGGGCTGGCATCTGGCTCTCCCCAAGTCAACTGTGCATGGTGCCAACTACAGGAAGTCTTAGTTTCTTGCTGATTTCTGGTTCTGCTCTCCCATGGTCTGTGAATGGTGCTGATTCACAGAAGAGGGCTGGCTTCTGGCTCTCCCCTAATCAGCCCACAAGTGGTGCCGACTTATAGGAGGTCTGATCTTCTTGTTGACTTCTTGTTTTCTTGTTTTCCTCCCCCCATAGACTCGAACCTTCGAACAGCAAGTCAGCTATGAAGCCATCAGTAGACACAGCATGGACAACTATAACACTCATAGTCTATTCACGTTCCAAACACATGAGACTTTGGTGGGACATTTCAGATCCATAGTAAAACACTCTCACCCTTTTCTGGTAAACGCTACTTCACCACCTTAGGTGTATCTCTTCACTCATTTCTTCCCTTGTCCATTCGCCCACTGAATGTCTCTTACATGAGAGGTACATTAAGTACTTGCTATTCACTAAAACAGAACCCACAATACTTTTGTCTTCGGGAAACTAGGTCTAGTGTTAGTACACAGCAATTCACAGCAAGATAGTTAAAAGCATTGTGAAGATATTTTCTTCCAGGATACCAGATGGGAACTTCTTGACTTTGCTCTCCTTTTCAGTGATACAAGTTTCCATAAAACTTTTATGCTAGTGCTATAGGTTAATGTCTTGTCTGCCTACTTTACCTATCTACCAGATGGAGGCTGGGGCTCTTTGTCTCTCTCATGCTTTGTTGAATGCCCAGTGCCTAGCGGGGTATCTGGTCCCTGGTCTTCTTAGTGTTGCTGTTTTATTGTAATCAACAAATAACTTTCCTGCAACTTCTTATATTCTGGGGCCTTTACATGAATTACTAGTTCTTACGACAATGCTATTTTATGAGTCTTTCGTCATATGGAAAATAAGACTAAGGATTGGAAAAGGTAAGTCCCTTCACACAGATCTAGTAAGTGGGAGAGCTATAAATAAAACCAACTCAATCTGATAAGCACTATAGTGTTAACCACAATGCTAAATAACTATCCAATAGCAGATGACATTCAGTTGTTGAATGAATAACAGAAATGTGTGTAAAGAAATCCTACTAAAATTATAGTCAAGTAAATCATACTGTTCTATTTTTAAACTTGTTCTCATCCATATAAAGGAAATGTTGCTAAAATATAGGATTCAAATGTTTATACTTACTCTAGAACCAGATTAGAACAATAATGTAAAAGTTCAAGGCGGTCAAGTGGTAGTGGAGGTAAGGACTCACCAAAATGGGTTTTGTTTGGTTTCATGCTAGGAATTAAACCAAGGACCTAGTGCATGTTTATTACCTACTCTATTGAGACAGAACAGATAAAAAAATATAAATAAAAATGAAAAAGGAAAATTATGATTCTAAAGTTATTCTTTTCAGTTAGGCATGGTGGCACAAACCTTTAATTCAGCACTCAGGAGGCCAAAGCAGGAGAATGGACATGAATTTGAGTCCAGCCTGGGCCAAAAAGTAAGTTCAAGGTAAGACTGTCACAAAAAAATAAAAAGATAATTATTTTAAAAAAGTGTTATTTTACGAAAACTGCAGCTTCAGGATACAGAATTACCCCAGGTTGCAATGTTTTTCCCCCCTTTCAGGCTTCTTATACATAAATGCCTAAAAGAGACTGAAAGATACAATAAATCTGTAAGTTAGACTCATGCTTTCATTTTTTTCAATATTATAAATTCACAAATCACCTGAAACTTCCACCCTCAAGGATATAGAGCTATTAATCAGGTACTATCTCTCAGCTTCCAACATGCAGCTGTGTTGCATTTTAATGTAGCCCACTAACGAGTAACCTGACAGACACTAGGAGCACCTATCCTAGACCAGTGATGGTGAACCTTTTAGAGCTTTCAACAGTACAAGTACTCTGCTGTGGCACGTGTGCCATAGGTTTGCCACCATTCATTCCGAGGACACCTGCAAGAGCACTTCCTTGATTTTGCCTAATGAATCAGCCTATGGCTTTCACTCTTGAGTCCTGCAATGCACATCACAAGTCAGGAACCTACTCCCTGGCAGGGTGTCTTAGCTTCTCACCTGTTGCCAAGAATACCCAACACCCACAACTGTGAGGAGGAAGATTTATTTTTGGCTTACAGTTTGAATAGGATTCAGTTGGCTATTTGACTATAGTGTGGCATGGTACAGTGACATGGAAGACAGGAATCAAAGAGATCAAGGGTGGAGGAAGTGAAATACATTGTACCAGAGAATATCCCCAGTGACCTACATCCTCCAACATTCACCACCCAGCATCACATATAGCCATGAACTTATCAGGGGACTAATCCATACAGGTGAGTACTAGGCCCGCGGGATCCAGTCATCTTCCAAGCCCCATCAATGAGCACAAGGGGATATGAACCATAACAGGGGGAGATGGGAATTATGGTCCTATCCCTTCTCTGTGGGGTCCTCAGAGCCCATCCAGTGAAACAGTCACTGAGCTCCACCCCCAGGCTCAAAGCCAGGAATTTTAATTTGCCCTGAAAACCTTTTTGTTTTCAGGGCTGTGGGCTTTTCTGAATCCCTGTACATCTAACTCCTTTTACATTATCCTGGTTATGAGACCCAAAGTTGCTCCGTGTCCACAGGGGCGAACTCTGAATGATAAAGGACCATTTTATTAAGAGCTTTGCGGCTCTTTGCCTGATGGGCTATTATTATTCAGCACAGAAATCTCCTCATACTCATTCATGCTCTACAGCGCTGTCAATTATGATTTCAGTGTCTGTGGTTTATCATCCTCTTGCCTAAACTGTCAGAGATCATGCATTCTGCTTCCTTTTGTCCTTCAAAGAGCCTCACCTAGTGCTGGGTAAAAAAGGTTTGCCCACATTTTTCTGTCTGTTGTTAATTATGCCTGACCATGTCTTTTCTGTTCTTGGTTATAGCAGTTCATAGTTTGTAAAGTTAAGCTTTCATGCATGCACAGTCAGATTCACCCTCTCCAAAGCTAAAATTATTAACCATTGTAAAGTGTGTGGCAAGCCACAGTCCATTACTCTAATTGTGTGGCCATTATTCAAGTGTGAGGAGTAGTGAGGGAGGATGTAAACTGGGTACCTGTCTGTCAGGATCCAGAATCCCAAGTTTGGCCACTAACTCTGACCAGGCAGGGTGTTAACCCAAGCATTTGGGCCTCTTTCTATGTCTGTTTGGAGAGGCTAATAACATTGGCTACCTGAGAGGGAAACAGAGATGTCCCAGATTCAGAACCTCGCCTGGGAAGACCCCTGTCTAGTGACTGAGAGGGGAGGAGGTATAAAGACCTAGTCTCTCTGGTCCAACAGGGCACAATCCTACTCTATCATTTTGGCAGTAGAGCTTTCCTTTGGCCCTGAAAGTGTTCTACAGTCAACACTGTGCTGCATCTTCTCTCCACCTATGCTTTCTTCCCCTGCACTGTGCTGATCTCAAGCCTTTGTGACTGTCACTGTGTAACGTAGACTTTGTCTCAGGCCCTGCCACATTACCTTATATTTAATAGGATGGTGTCACTAAAGAATTTGGAACAATGCCAGCTGCACACTCTGGGAATATCAGCTGTAACAGTTATCACCCCACCTTTGTTCATGATCTTACCTTTGTGCTAAAGCAGGACTCAATTATTTATTCTTTTTCTTTTGTGGTGCTGGGGATTGAACCCAGGGCCTTACACATGCAGAGCAACATTGTACCACAGAGACACATTCCCAGTCCTTATTCAATTATTTTGGAGCTACTAGTATGTAGAGTGCTGTTGTAGGCAAGAAACAATGAAAGCACAGTTTTGAACCTTATGATCTAACAGGGGAGGCAGATATAATGGAAGAAACACAATCCATGAAATATATACCAAGTGCAGACTTGGCATCCTGACTTGGTCACAGAATACCCTTCTAATCTTCCAGAGGAAAATGAAAGTCCCCACAGCATAGTTGCAGTCAGATAGCTGGGGTCCTGTGGTCTATCTTCTTTGTAGAGGCTCTCAGATTCTGGTTTCATTCTGCTCCCTCTGTAACTCTACTTTTAGAATATCTTTCCTTTTGGTAAACACATTCAGTCTGGTTCAAGGGCAAATATCTCTACCAGGTTGATAGTTTCACAGAACTCAGAAACTTGAGGTAGAACTTGAATACCTATCAGCTGTGAATATAGTTTTGGGCAAGCCTCATTAATCAGTCTGGGTACCTCAGGAAGCAGAGACAGAGAAGTTGGAAGTATGAGAGGTTCATTGGGGTGATGCTTGGGAGTGAGAAAGGGGGATGAAGGAGGGCTGTCAGCTTCGGCACTTTCCTTGTCACTGAGACACAATTCCTGACACCTACAACTTGAAGGAGGAGAGGTTTATTTTGGCTCACATTTTAGTGCATAGATGACTGGCTCCAAGGCAGGACAGCATGGCAGGGAGGCCTTGTGGAGGAGAGCTACTCACATCATGGCATCCAAGAAGCAGAGAGAGTTAAGGGAGGAGCTGGGAAGACAGCCATAACCTTCTATAATGCCTCTGGTGACCCACATCTTCTAACCAGTCCTGCCTCTTGATAGCAAGCCAGCGATAAACCCCCATCACTGATTCACTTTTTAAAAATCCCATCAACAAGTGCATCAGGTATCAGGGGGACACCTAGATATAAACCATAATAGTTGTGCAAAGAGAACCTTTGTATTGCAAGCGTAGCAAAGAGTCAGCTGGACTGGGCATTGGAGCAGGTGCTGCTTATTGGATGCATATGTTGAGTGGACATGGCCAGGGCTAGTATTCTTAAGTGCTGTCACTGGCTGAGGATGCCCTGGGAAGGCCTGGCTTTGGCCCCAGTTCTGGGGGGTGGGGTGCCATGTGGCACTGTCACTGAAGGCTGTCAGCTGCTGTGTTCCTCCCCATGGGATGGCAAATTCTTTCTGGAAGAGAGACCTAAGCAGCATTTCCAGTGTGCTAGAACCACATTATCACTCTGAGGACTAGTTTTTTAATCTGAAAAAGGGATACCGAGAATAGCAAAGATTCTCAGCACAAACACCCCAAATTTTCTGCAAAGAAACCTGACCAGACCTTAACAGGGCTTTGGGTAGCCTCAAGGGACAGCATCCCAGGGAAAACCCAGCCTTCTTGTCACAGCTTGGGGCCGTGAAAAGAATTTGCTGTTTGTTCTAACCAACAACTGAGGCAGGCCTCTGACCTTCGCATCCTAGGGCATTTACTGGGAAGGGCTTAAGAGGATGCAGTTTTTTCTCTGTGCCTTTGAGACCTCTATGTATCTCCTATAGTTAATTGTCTTTCTCAAAGGCCTGGAAGCCATTGCTTTCAGGGCAGGGTTTGTTCTTTCTCTCAGCTTCTGTGGAGATATAAATATCAATTTCTGGGAACAGGCAGCTCACAGACACCCTGTCCTCATGCACACTATTGTTCCTTCACCGTCCCACTCTTCCTGCTTGCTGACTTGATTTCCCCCTCACAAGACCTGGTCACCTTCGCACCAATCAGGACACAGCATAGCTCCGCTTCCTACTCTCAGTAGTTACTGAGTAAGGCACTTGAATGGCTTTGTGTATCTTAGTACTGAGATATAGATTTTCTTCTTCACTGGAATTTGGAGACTAAACAAGTTAATGCAGAAAATGGAATTTGTAGTTGTCTGTGTGAAACTATCATGTACAGTTGAGAGCATTTAAAACACATCAAATTTTTTTCTGTTAATACTTCTCTTTTGTAAAAATGTGAGCAATATAGAGAAATAGATAATGCCCAAAATGTTACTTCTCAGAGATACTATGATCAACACACATTTATCTTTTTTTTAAAATTTTATTTAAGGAGAAAAAAAAGCAGAGAAAGGGTACAAGTTATACAGATTTACAGAAAAAAAACAGTAGGAAATCACTAGTTAATGGATTACATACTGTCATCCTAGAAATAATTGTTCAAGTTAAAAACTAAAGCTTGTAAAGTGGACATTCCAAAAGTGAGACTGCAAACAGTTCTGTTCAATGATCCAACAAAACTCAGTGATATCATTATCTATCTTATACACTTAAATATACATGCAGTTATATCGTTTAGAACACTTTCTTTTCCTCTCTTTTGTACAATGACAATTACACATTTTGGGTTTTGTTGCTCCCACAGTTCTTATTACTTTTTTGCAAGGGAGTAGAACCAAATATGACATAACAGAGTCAATCAAATCAAAAGGGTGGACATAATGTAAAAGCATAATATAAGGTGATCAACAATGGTTACCATAATGCCTCCCACTATCTCAAATAGAATTGCCTATATTATCAGTTATAATAAAATTGAACAAAACCGACAAAACCAAAACATTGGAGACATTATAGGTCTGCAAAAGTAGATAACAGTCAACCAGAATGGGCGTCATAATGAATCCCACTATCTTCACAGCTGTTGCCTAAACTTTCGAACCTGGTACTATCAAGCAAAACAAAATAGGGGGACATCAGTCAAAACAAGACGGTGAGAGTAATACAGGGCTTTAAATCAAGATAATGGAAGTCAAAGTGGGTTACTATAATATATCCTGCTATTTTTTATTTATTTTTCCCTTAATTAAAAGGATAAAAATAAAAAGTAAATAATAAAATGGAGACTGAGATAAAAGAGGGCATAACAACAAAACAGCGCAGGTCAAAGCATAACTATTTAAGCAAAATAGTGTTTCACCACAAGATAATCCCGACATAAAAGTAGTTATCATATTGTCTCTTTCCTCGAAATATTTGAGTATAACTTCATATACTGTAGCATCAAATATATCAAAACAATGTAAAACCATTCAAGAGAATGACAGTATTACAGGGTATTTAGAATCAACTAACAGAAAATGAACAATGGTTTCTGTATAACCTCCTTGTCTATAAAAGTTTTTGCATATACTATGATACATAATAAAATCCAATAAGATACAACCTGTTTAGACCAATGGAGACAGAAGAACAAAAGCTTGATGAGACTTCAAAACAAGATGATACTAAATCAGTATTACCTATTAAGATGTCATTTTCTCCAAAATAGCTGTTCCTATCATCCAATCTTCTCTGCCTCATTTCTGTTGAGCTCTTTTTCTGTCATTAGTTGTCAGTTTGTCTTCTTCATTTTGTTTTCTGCTCCATTCATTGTGGCCTCTCTGCCACTGTTTCTGGATTCTTCGTATTTTACTTTTTTAGAATATCCTGCAGTATTCTCTGTAGAGTTGAATTGGTGGTTGCATATTCCCCTAGTTCCTCTTTATCCTGGAAGCACCTTGTTTTTCCATCAATTTCCAGGGATAGTTGTGCAGGATATATCAATCTTGGCTGAAGATTATTATCTTTCAAAGCTTGAATTATTTCCCCCCATGCTCTTCGTGATTAGATGGTTTGTGCAGAGAAATCTGCTGTAACTCTGATGGGTGTTCCCTTGTAAGTGATCTGTTTCTTGTCTCTGACAGCTTTTAATATTCTGTTCTTGTATTGAATTTCTGGAATTTTTATTATTATATGCCTGGCTGTTGCTCTGTTTGGGTTGTAGGTGGCTGGGGTCCTGTATGCTTCATACATCTGAGTATCTTTACCTTTTGCTAAATTAGGAAAATTTTCCTGGATTATTTCTGTGAGTAGCTTTTGTAGTTCATTTGTTTGTGTCCCTACTTCTTCTTTTATGTTCTTGATTCTTAAGTTATAGATCCTCTTATCATCTTCTAGTCTTTGTATTATTGCTGTTTGTTTCTTTGTTACTTTTAAGAAGTTTTTCATTTCATTCTCCCATATTACAAATCTGCCCTCCAGTTCAGATCGTCTGTCCTTAGTTTCTTTCAAGCTGTTATGTCAGTTTTCGATAGACTTTTTAGTTTCCTGATAGTCCCTTTGAACCTGCTTCACGTACTCTATGCTTTCTCTGTTTTCTCCATCAAACAATTCTCCCCTCTTTTTCTGTTCTTCCATCTCACCATCTGTTTTTCTTGGGTGGTGCTTAGCATTTCTCTAACTATTCTGCTTATTTCTAGCTTCAGGTCATTAATAATTTCATTCCTGAACTCATCTATGAGGCTCTGGAGATAGCGCTTTATGTCTATTGGTGCGGTGTCCGCTATTGCCTGTTTCTCAGGATTGGGGGCCGAAGGGCCTTGCTTGTTGCTCCCTCTTCCCATAATTCTTTGTTCCTTATATATGCAAGCATATGTAGGAGGCCCAACTTCCTTCCCTGTCAGCCACAGTCTGATTGAATTGTGCCGGCTAGGTGTTCCTGCCCACCCCAGCACACCAGGAAGTTGCAGACCAGGCAGCCTATGAGGGGCCCGCCCCTCCAGGTCACCCTCAGGCGCTGGGATCTGGGTTGTGCTAGCCTACTGGGTCTCAGCCAGCAGCGTCACGTAGGCTAGGCACTGCTCACCAATCCCGCTTGAGGGGGGATACGTTCCTGAAGTCACCACAGTGCCCTGTTCCTGCAAGTCTGCCCCGTCCCAGAATGTCATCTGTTGGAGTCTCCTAAACTGTGGAAGAGTCTGTTTCTCTCACTCACCTCATCGCAAGTCAATATACAGCTCCCCGCCCGTCCTGCTTTCAACACCGTTCACGGATTCTCGTTCTCAGAGCTTCCGCGCGTCTCTCTCCCTGCCGAGCCGATGTAGACATAGATGCAGCCGCCGTGCGGCAGGAAACCCAAATCGCGGCTTCCATGCCACGAGCTCCAGCTTCCACACTGAGGCTTTTCTGTTCCTGTTATAGCACCAGGATTGCATTCCAAGTTGGTTTCTCTCAGCCCAGTTCGTTCTTGGATCAGCAGGGCATATCTCCACTTGCTTATGATTCCTTACTCCGCACCATTCCTGAATTCTAAGCTGGGTCTTTCAGAGAGCCTCCATAGCTGCTGCTATCTGTCCGCCATGTTCTTCTGGAAGTCCCACATTTATCTTTTTATTGAAATATAAACACATAATCCTTTTCTCTTTTTCTTTCCCATCTTGCCTCCTTTCCCTCTTTCCTTCTCTCCTTCCGTGCTTCCTTCCTTTCTCTCTCCCTCCCTCCTCTCCTTCTGTTCATTCCTTCCTTTCTTAATATAAGTGGAATCCTACTCTGTAAACTCTTGTACAATCTGTTTTTTTTCCAAATCTGTAAGAGGCATATGTCAGTGGAAATAGATATGGAACTACTGCCTTTCATTCATCCATTTGTTTGCTTATTGACTGGTGATTTTTCTGTGTTTTGAACCCACGATTTTGCATATGCTGGGCAAGCACTCTGTCACTGAGCTACGTACTCAGTCTATGGTTTCTTACTTTTAATGGTAATGAAGTTCACTGAAGGCTTATGTGATAATGTACTTAACCAGTCCCTTTCTGGTTTATACCTATGTTATTTCCAGCTGTTTAGTGCTTTTAATCAAACTGAGTTAAGAGATTAGGGAGTGGCAAAACTGGCTGGAGAAGTAGATGTGACCTGTTAACTATAGGATCCCAGATGCATGCACAGAAAAGTTCCCAAAGCCCCGCATGTGGACTTTTCTGGAGAATTGGAGCAGGTTTTTAGGATGGCCTAGACCTGACCTCAGCCTGAGGTGCAGGATCCCAGCACCGCCTCTCTGGAACCATATGTAGATGTTCTGGTAGGTTCCCTCGAGGTTTGGACAGTGTAAAAAGCAAGGCACTCACGAGGAGCCAGTGCTAACTTTCCCTGCTAGCCCATGCTGCATTTCCCAAAAGCAGCTTGTACTTTTATCTTTGTTCTCTCCCTATTTTTCTCTTCATTCAGCCTAAGCTTGGTCTGCAGAGTTAGTTTCTCTCCCATTTTTCACTTTTGTTTTCTTGAATAAATGTCAGTTTTTGCTCATTTCATTCAGTTAAGTTGAGAAGAACCTGGAATCCAACTCCAAAAGGAGAGGTGAACATCCCAAACCCCATAACATTTGGCTGGTGAGCCTCTTTTAGAAGAAGCTATCGGATAACTGAACCTGTAATCTAATACACGTTTATACTATCTGTGCAATCACTTTTAGGATATACTCTATCTTTAGAAGTAAATTCTTGGGTCTAAAGAAATACACATTTAAGAGTTATACATCATTAACCTGTTTTCTGAACGGGGAATGCGGATTTATAACTCCATCAGTAATGCATGTAAGTGGCGGTTTCCTTACTTCCATGTGAGAGCATTTTGATGAGGGTGGGAGAGGAGGACTCTGAAAAGCAAATGGCTTCATTAAATTTCTAAGGGCTCAGAGGAGGTTTTTCCTAAACTGGGCTGAAAGCGACCTGGGCAGGCTCCAGCTCGGCTGCTGTTGAACAATACACGCCTTAAGTCGCTAGGACAACCAGGCTCCATCCTGTGGGATGAAAGGGCAAGGAGCTGCAGCCAGCAGGCCCTGCGGCCTGGGTGGGAAAAGGCTTTTTATGCCACCTTGGAGGAAGCCCTGCCTGCAGCTACACCTGCCTGACCCAAGCTCTTGTCCCGTCTTGCACATTAGAGGAGCAGGGTTGATGAGTCCCTTGAAGGGGAGGAGATCAAAGGCTAGTCAAGCTGCCAACTCAGAGAAGGGGTTGGGTTCCTGCACTTGGAGTCTGGCTCCAGAGCAGACATTTATCTTGGTTGCTCTAAGGAAATATTTCATGCCATTTCCAGGTGGGGCATCAAGGCAGGGGAAGGGATAAAGAGGACAGAGAGTCACATTTTACATGCCTCTGTTTCTGGATTGTACCAGTTGCTAGTTCTTCCCTTTTCCTTCTTAAAATCATTTTTTTTTCTTAAATTGAGAAAGTTTGAATATATAATTTTTATGAGGGAGAACAATCCCTTAAAATGCTGTTCTAATGCACCGACTATGTATGTAGTGAAGGGCACAAACATCTCCCTGATATGTTACCTGCCAGCTGTTGTCATGGGCTCTATATTTTTCACATAGCTGTCTCACTTTCCTTTGACTCCTGCACTAAGTAACTTTCAGAGCACAATGTTGCAGCTGCTTAGCAGCTGTTGCCCGGACTTAGCACAGAAGCTCCAGTGGGGACTGAATGACACGGCTTCTTTAGACAGATTCCAAACTCCAGTGCAGGAGCAGAGCAGGCTGCTCAGGCAAAAAGTGCAACGGGCCAAGAAGATGGCAAAGGAACTGGATGCCTGGTCTCCCTGGGCTAGACGCCGTTCATTCTCAAGGCTGCTTTCCTTTCCTTGTTGCTTTTACATAGAAAAACGAGACGGTATGTAGGGAAGCAGACCTAGTCACCTCTTTCCTTCAACCATGAGTGCCTGCTACTCTTGGCTATTGAAGCCAATGGTCTGCTCTCAGGGCGCAAAGAGCCTACTGTATTCAAGGCCATGCATTTATGCTCAATAGATACTTGTTATTTTATAAATTTTCACAAACTAGACAGGGCTCTGAAATTTGGTTCTGTTCTTAATGTCTGAGGTCCCTCTGTAATTGTTCCCAAACCTACACCACTCTCCCAGAAGGACTGGAGTAATGATCCTTAGGAATTTGACAGTGTTGCTCCCCCAAGAAACATTATACAGTCTAAACATAATTAATCAGGAAATACAAAAATCCAGAATGCTCCACAACCTAAAACATTTTTACTTTCCAGTGGCAAGGAATCAGACCCAGAGCCTCCAGCATGGTGGGGAAGCATCTTGTCGCCAAGCTCCACCCCAGCCTGGCAATGTGACACTTCTAAGCTCTGTCACAACTCCACTAGTAGAAAATTGCTGCCACAAGTGCAAAGTTTCATGCACAAAATTATTAAAAATATCTTATAAAATTACTTTCAGACTATGTGTATAAAGTGTATATGACGTATACGTTAACTTTGTGTTTAGACTTGAGTCTCATCTCTAAGATATCTCATTTTTCAAATTCCAAAAAAATCTGAACTCCAAAATACTTCTCATCTCCAGTAATATGCATAGATTTTCAAATAGTATATTTATAGAATTATAATTTTATTTTATTAAGAATTGTATTATTTTGTTATTTGTGTGTGTGGGGGGGGGTAAGAACTAAAGTAAATGTAAGATTCTCCCTGAAACTTTATTAAGAGAGAATTTAGGGGCCCAAGGGAATATTCAGCAGCATGGTGCCTGCCTGGCAAACATAGAGTCCTGAGTTCAATTATCGGTTCCAAAAAAACACAGAGACAGGGAATTTAGGGAAAAAAGTGTGCTTTAACTCCAACATAGAAAATATAACTTTATTTAATGCACTGAAATTTATAACAGTTAACCGCAGTATCATCATACACGCTAAATATTTACCTTTTCTCAAATTCTGTTTCATTCATTGCTATTTTCTTAATAAATGTTAATAAGCAAGCTCAAGTTAATCTTTGATCAAAATATTCCCTTGTTCTTTTAACTTTATTTATTTTTGTGGTACCAGAAATAGAACTCCTGACCTTGCACTTGCCAGGCAAGAGCTATGCCACTGAGCTACATTGCCTACCCTATTCTTTTTAGTAGTAGGATAATAATTAAATTTCAAGCCCGGCATGGTGCCACATACCTGAAGTTCCAGTGTTCATGAGGTTGAGACAAGAAGACTGCAAGTTTGAGACCAGTTTAGGCTACACAGTGAGTTCAAGGGCACCCTGAACTACATAGCAAAACCTTTGTTCAAAAAAAAAAAAAAAAGAAAGTTTCAAGCTGCGTCAGGATTAGGGTGATAGAATTATAATTTTAAAAATAGAACTTCCACATATATTTTTAAAAATTACTTACTGCAAATGTTACAAAGAGAGCCATTTATACTAGTTTGCTTCTTTTACTAACAGAACGAAATAAGGATCCACAAAGGGGGAGCAACACAGATCAACGGGAATGTAAAGAAATCCTGGAGAAGGAGCAAGAGGGAAGATAAAGACAGAGGATGAAAGAAGGGCGACCTGGTGGGGATTTGAAGATGAAAGAGCAGAATGATCTGCAGGAGCCAGTGAGACCAGGCCGATCCAGAGAGGGGCAGCTGCAGGAAACACCCTGAGCTGAAGGAAGGAAGGGCTCTTAGGATTTCATTCCGTCCTGGCTATAGCTGGTTGACATAAATAAGTTTCATCCCTGTGCTGCAGTCAATTTTCCTCTTTTCCTCAGTGCCTCAGCAACTGAGGTCCATTATAGCTTTGCCTTTCTCATTCCAAAACTTAGGGAGGAAAAACCCCACAAAACTTCTTGGCTACCTAAGAGTTGTCTTCTGGGAAAGAGATTCTTCAATGCCATACAAGACTGTCATTATTTCTAGTTAAAATCTTTTTTTAAGATGACATCCAGTGTGGGATCCAGTCAAGTCTGTCTTGAGCTTTGTTAATTTTCACTTTTGAAGGGGAGAAGCGATGAATGATTGCATAAATAATTATGGTGGGGAGTAGAATGGTAGGCATTAATAACTGGGAAGGAGCATATTTAGCACAAACATGTCCTGAAGCCAAGATAAGAATAAAGGTCTTCATATGGAGGGACATGCAAATGGGCTGCAAGTGTGCCTGCTGTGGAAGCAATCACCATGACGTAGTAGAGTTATCTATTTTCCAATCCTTGGAGAGAGAGAGGCCACTTCAGACAGACGGCACCAGCAGATGGGATCTGAGGGCCGTGCCACATCCATGTTTACTATGCTATGTGTGGAGAGAGACTATGCTATCTGAAAATCTCAAGTTATGTTTCGTGGAGGACAAAAGCTTAACATCTTCAGGTTATGGGAAGGACCTGAGGAGTGAGTCACTCTTCTTTTGGTTTATATTTCACCTCATCTGACCTGTTTGCTTTTGTCTAACTTTAAAAAAGCTTCTATGAGCTTCTTGGGAGAGTGCTTGTGTCTTATTCACTGTTCTGTTGAATGTCTAACACCTGAGAGAATACCTGTCATGGGCAGATGCTTCATAAGTGAAGGTTAAATGAACAAAATGAGGAGAAGCTGCTCAAGGTGTCTGAGAGAACATTGCATTCCAGAACTGCTGCTATTTGAAAGGTCTTAACTTTGAGAAATGAAATTATGAAGTCAGCACATAATGATATGGAGCAGATATTTGGAGAATTCTCCTTATAGTAATATAAAATAAGTAATAAAGCAAAAAGAAAACAATGTCTTCTGGGCCCTGATGTGGGATAAAATGAGCTTGGCTGTGGCACACTTTGATGTGGGAGACCAGATAATGAGAATCGAGGCCTAACTGACCTCCTCTGTAAGCACAAAGGAGAAAGGCGGCCAACTGTGTCCCTTTGGCAGTGTGCAGGCGTGCTGGCATGTTGCAAGGTTCAGGGAAAAGTCAACCCAGCTGAGGTCTGGTTGTTTACCTGGACATATATGTTAGATGGATGATGGGAAGCAGATGAATCTTATGCTACCGTAATTTCTTGTTTCTGTGTCTAAATGAATAAAAGCAAGGTAAAGTCTCAGTGCCCTTCATTCATTAAAGGCAAGAGCCCCCAGCTCCCATGTTCTAAACTAGCTCTATATATTTTTGTCTTTCATCTTTGTTGACCCTTCATCTCATCCTCAGCCAGGGAACAAACTCATAGGCTTGGTTTCCTACACTTTGTGGAGTCACATGGCTAAGAAGGCACAGGCTGATAGAACAGGGGTAATTTGAATGGAAACAAAGACAGAGTCAGAGAATCTGGGATCAACTTTGCCAGCATTCACAGAGAGGATTTTGGGTGTGAACATCCTTTCAGAAATGAGCACAGAGCACCCAGATTGGGAGCATTCTGATAGGGAAAAAAGACAATTTGATCCCATTCTCTTAACACCAGTGTGATTTTAATTTCCTTGAAAATTTCCTCATAGGGAACAAATATATTGATGTTGTCTTTGCTATCAGTTCATCTTTGGTAGAAAGTAGACACTGAAATAGGAGGAAAAGGTTTATTGGGGTACAATGTCCATGACCAAAAGGGGATAGGGATTGGGACAGGGCAGGGAAGTCTTTATCCCAAGTGCAGAACAGATATGTGGAAAGGAAAAGAAGAAAAAGGCAGAAATGGGCAGGGTGAGCTTCAGACTATGATATGGATCTGCACCATTTTCTGCCCATCCACCCAATGGGGATTCTGGATGAACACAGCCCTTTAGAGAAACTCCATATTGGGCAAATGTGGCCAGAGCCTGGCATGCTCTGCTTGTTTGTGGTATTGGCAGGATACCTGGGGGAGCATGGAAGAGCCTCAGGGTGCTGCAGCTAGAGTCTACATTCCTCACAGCTCAACAGCAAGTTCTTTTTGACCGCTGATGCCACATTGTGCACAGGTATTTCCAAATCTCTTATTCCATACAGAAGAGTTAGATATTTGCTTTCCCTGCCTCCCCGACAATTGACAGGCCATATAATTGTGTTCTAGTTGTCCTGAGAAGCTAGCCGGATAAGAAACAAGTCCTGGATTGGGGGAGAGACAGGAGGAGGGAAAGAGAGAGCAGCTAATGTTTTCTGATTTAGAAGACAATTTCAATGTTTGGATCAGCAGCCAGCCATCTTGCAGCTATGAGGCCATCAGCAAACATGCTAAAAGATGTGATTTCTGAATGATAATGATGAGTTTCCTCTCTTTTCATATTAATGAATGACAATGTGTTATGGTTTAACTCATTTTTTGTTATTCTCATCTAACTAATGCTTCTTTTATTGCTTGGCTTCCATAATATATTTACGTTCTCAATAATAAATCTTGTTATAAATCAGGGTTTGCATTCTAGGGTATGTAGAAATTTCGGAATACTTTGAATACAGTGCACACTTTGTGAAATCAGTGTTTATCGAGGGCCTGAAAAAGCAGTTTCATGAAAAGCTAATGACTAAACCTAGAAAAAAGTGCCCATTTGTATTCACTCCCTGAGTTTTCTAATCTTATCAAAAACTTTGCACTGGGGCTGGGGGTTTAGCTCAGTGGCATAAGCACTTGCCTGGCAAGTGTGAGGTCGTGAGTTCAATTCCCCAGTACCACACACACAAAAAAGTTTGCATTTGTTCAAGCTCTAGGGCAAACTAAGTTTATATAGCCCAGTCAGAAATTGTTTTTAAATGTTAAAAACCAAAAGCTGCATGCAAAATAATGGGGTAGAGTCTATTTAAATAATTATAGTCTGTAGGAGCACGATGGAGTATTTGGACTCTCAGGGCCCAAATGAGGTTTATATAGAGAGATGGCCAAAGGATATAGTGTGTTTATAAAGGACTGATTAACCTACTGGCAGCCTTCCTCTATTAAATTTTTAGCGTCCACAAGCACATTCATGCATTGTCGCCTGAGAGACAGGGTAGAGTAGCAGTGATGAACCTTTTAGAGCTTTCAGTGATAACAAACAGCATGCTGTGGCACGTGTCATCGATACGCCACTGATAGAGAATAGGTAAGTATTAAACATGGATGAAGACAGGGTGACATGAGAAAAGAGATTAAGTGGAGAACACTGCATTGTGGAGTTGTGTTCCAGAGAATTCTACATTTTTGTCCGTTCAAGGTGGGGTCTCTGGACCTCAATAACCCTGCAGAACATTGTTCAGGAACATAAATGGACCACTTGATGTTCTAATCTGCATTTTTGTTCTTACAGAAACAGACAAACTTAAATTAGGATTTAATAAAAGAACTATTTCAGAACATCAGTGTGAGTGTTAGGGGAAACCATAAGGGAATGTCCAGCAAAGCTGTAATAAAATTAGGCTCAGAGAGATGACAGGAGGACAGGGTTGCTGGAACCCAGAGTGATGAAGGAAAAATGACTTGAAGATCTAGCCAAGAGGACATCTTGCCTGAGAGAAGGAGCCCAGAGAATAAATACCCTAACCTCATACTCTTCAATCTCTGCCAGCATTCCCAACGGGTTCAACCAAAAATCAAAGAGCACAGAATTCCTATTAGTAGCGTCCAGATCAGTTTCTGTGGTAGAAAGCACAGTGGAGAGGAGCAGGGTGGATTGGAAAGAAAAGGAGAAGACACTTGATCTGACCTTCTTTTTGTATGTTCTCGAGAAGAGGCGGTACAACACATTGTTGGAGGTGGTATGGAACATCTCTAGGACAAGGGCAAGGGAGATAAGGAATACATATCTGAACACTTACAGATGGTGTAACTCCTACAAAAGTGGAGAGATCCTGAAAACAAAACTACATTAAAGCTTCAGCTTTACAAATTAGACTTGGACACACAGGCTTTTTGGAGAGTCTTGAGGGAGGGATTGGGAACGTGATCTTTGGCTGATATCGAAGGAAGAAGAATTCACACAGCAACTAGTTAGCTATCTTTTTCATTTAAGAAATGATGCAGTGGAACTATAAAGGGAAATGAGTATTCAAGTCAAGAAAGAAAAAAAGTGGTAAGTGGGATCAAGGAGGGAGGTGGAGAGGAGAGAAGTTATGAGGTGGAGCAAAAGCTGTCTGGAACCCCGAGGTTATGACTCACTGCCCAGAGAGGGGAGTGTTGTCATATGGGAGAGAGGGCAACCCTGGCTGAGGATTGGGCAAACAGGCATTTCAACCTGTGCACACTAATTCCTCAACCCAAGTAAGGTTTCTGGCAGGAGCTAAAGAGGAGTTGATACCAGGCAGGCACCTAGCATGTCTACCGTTTTACAGGAAACCAAGACTCAGCAAAGAATGGAAATTTACCCTAAGTAACTTTATCACACCTGGTAAATGATAGAGCTGGGATTCAAACTTGGATTTTTTTTCAGTGCTCAAGCAAATGTTTCTGCCTAATGTATGGTAGCCTGTAATGGAAGTTTGGTTCTTCTAGGCTCAGTACATAACAATAAAAAACTGGCAATGAATCCTGTCATTATGGGTTGCCACGCCTGTGATGCTTGTGGGGTCCTTAGAAAGGATAATGGGGATTAAGAAAAACTAGACACACACTAAAAGGAAAAGTGGGACAAGGTGGGACGTGACTGCTCTGATGGAGAGGCAGTGACAACCCAGCTTGGTCTGCATCTTTGTTTATACACAGCAAAAAGGAGAGAAGTGTGCAACACGGCCAGAATGCAAGGTCTCAATGTTTTGCTGAAAGTAAACCATTTTCAGAGCTGTCTGTGCTGTAGTTAACAGGGAGGAACACCAAGGCCAGACACCTGCTGGACTGACTTTTCTCTAGCCCCAAGAAGTTTGTTGACCTGCAGCTCACCCACTCCCCACAAGGGGGTAACTTTGGACACACGGAGAAGGAAACATGACATTTTTAGGAGATGGATTATTTTCACATGATGTCAGAAACAGTGGCTATTGGTTCCAGTTTGGTCACTGACTTATGACCTGGATAAGTTTTGTAATTTCCTGAGGGACATTTTGTTACTGTCAATAAAAGGCAATAAGAATACTTTCTTAAAATTCATAGATGATGTGAAATGCAATTACAACCTTAAAAAACCTTTTGATATCCATGAAAAACAATGTTTTAAGGAAAAGTCTAGGATAACAATCGAGCATTTTAGGTCACAGTGTTCATCAAGAATGTTTCAGGGGCTGGGGATTTAGCTCAGCGGCATAAGCACCTGCCTTGCAAGCAGGCAGTCTTGAGTTCGATCCCTTGTACCGATAAAAAGGAAAAAGACAAAAAAAAAAAAAAAAAAAAACCAAAAACATCAAGAATGTTTCAGATAAAAGTGGAACATTGCTCCTATTATACAGTGATAGTCCCAAGAAATTCCTGTTAGGAACATAAACCACAAGGAAGATTAATGTTTCCTCTTTCTTTATTTAAACATCTTTTCCTTTACTCCTGTGCTTCTCGGTCTGGAGTTGGCCTGCAGCAAGGTCAAGTGTGTGATGATGGGCTACAGAGATCATCACAGGGGACCTCAGCTGAAGTATGCCATCCTGAAGAAGCTCTGTGGGAGCCCAAAGCTGATACTGGCAGTTCCATTTCTGGGAAAAAGGTGAAACACACAATTATATTAGCTACTGCAGATGCAGGATGGTGGAAGCTGGGACTAAAATCAAGGAAGACTCATGATAGAGCCATATTATTTTATAGCTAGCTTAGAAGTAACCCAGATTCAAAGAACACCTCCAATTCTAAGTCTTCATTTAAAGAAATATAAATCTAGGGGCTGGGGATTTAGCTCAGTGGCATAAGCGCCTGCCTTGCAAGCCTGTGGTCGTGAGTTTGATCCCTGGTACCAGTAAAAATACAAAAAAAAAAAAAAAAAAGAAATATAAATCTGTTGGGGTCTGTGCCTAGATCTCCAATCCCTCAGACAAGTGCACAGCAAAGGCTCAAAAGAATGAGACAAGTGACATGATCTTTAGGGCTCCAGGAGGACTAAAATCCTCTGCAGAGTTCGTAACTCTGCTAGCCAGCTGACCGACTGACCCTGGGTAGTCTGTATTTAACAGAACAAGCAAGGAGTTGAGTGGAAAACACAGGAAACCCGAGCAGGGTCTTGGGAGGAGTTCAAGTACCCCTCAGCGCAACAACCAATGCTAATTAAGAAAAACTATCCAGAAAGTCTCCAGGTATCCTCAGCTGAAGCCTATTTGCCCCCAGAAGTGTCTCCTCGTTCTCAGTTCAGCCATGCCCCCAGCCATGCCATAGCCCATGACGTGTATTCTGCTTCAAAGACTCCAACATAAATCCTCCCTTTTTAAGCACTCAAAATGAGCAAATGTATTCAGGATGGCTATTGAGATTATCTAGATATACAGATTGTCTAAGTGTGAATTATAATTTAAAATTACTCATGCAACTGTGGGAAAGTTGGCTTATTTTTGGATGTTTTCTCATCTTTAATTTTTTTTAAATTTTGAAAATTTTTATTGTACATGTTTGCAGTACATGTTTATATTCATCACAGTATTTCATCTTTTTGTTTTGTTTTTTTGAGACAGGGTCTTGCCGTATAGTTCAGGCTGGCCTTGAAGCTTTGGTGATCCTCCTGCCTCAGCCTTTGGAGTACTAGGATTACACATCTGGTACTTCTTCATCTTTAGGGGGAAGAGCAGAGGAAAATGCTGTAAGAAGACTCAGCTGCAGGAGCCTGAGATTCATGGCATTCAGAGGGCAGGTGGGAGGCTGAGTCGGGTGAAATGAAGCCTTTTGCTCTGTTTTTGCCATGGAAGAATTTTGTGTTTATCATGACATGACAGAAATCTAGGGAATAATTAAAGAAGAATTCTTCAGTTTCTTTGATTGGACAAGATGATCTACTTCAAGCCACTGACACATAGTATCTACTCCATTAAACCCAGACTTTGTGTTAGTATGAATCTATAAACTTTGAAAATGACCCACCAGGACACTGAGCCCTGATTAGTCCATCTAGTATGTGGCCATGGGTCAGCCACTTTTCTTCTCAGAACCCCTGTTTTTTCTCTTCTTTAAGAAGAAATAGACCTTTCTCTAGGAGCGCTGCCCTTTGGCAGCCTGTACAAATCTTGATACAAATTTAATTCCTTTTATAAGAAACACATTCACACTGGGCCTGTCACTCATTGTTACTGTGGGTTTCTATGGCCATAGGGAGACATCTTATACAGAATGGCCAGAACTTCACTGGAAAAGACCCCATTTAATGGAGCTCTGTTCCCTACTCTTTTTTCTTATTTCTCAACCACTATCTTTCTCCTACTCTTAAACTTACTCCAAGAATACATTCGACCTGATTATCCTGCCCTAAACCTCCTTTATGCTAAGAAACATGTTTCTTTATGAAATCTGGTGTGTCAACCTGTGACAATCACAAGCTGTGATGGAAGTCATTCTCCCTTTCACCACATCTCTTAATCGGGTAAGATTTTTCCTCGAGTCATGTTTTTGAACTTCTTAACCTGTAGAATGTAGTAATGACTCTTTTCTTGGAGAGAGGCCATGTTGAATATTTTCCATTTGCACTTCCTGATCTCTTCTCCCACCCCTCCATACCGTACCTTCTGCCTTGGCAGATGGCATCATTGGAGTTGCGTTAGTGGTGCCTTCTGCCTCTGGCTTCTGGTTGCTTTAGCCAGTGAGTGGTTAGCAACAGGAGATAGGAAGATGTGAAGAGAGTGAGTTCAGGGCATTCTCAGCACTGGTGTTGCTGGATCACTGGAGTTTAGGTATTTCCTCTCCAAAAGGGTTCACCTGTCTGCTGGTCTCTCCTGAAAGTAGCTTTCTGTGGGTTCTGGGTTTCTCTGCTATTCTCCCTGGGACCAGCAAGCCTAGCTATCTGCAAGAATGCTTCATTATTTCTTATGGATTACCTGTACCTGTCTACACCTTCATAAACATTTCCTTCATTAGACTCTCCTTGATTGTGCCATGGGAGTTTCTCTTTCTAGATACAGTACCACAGATATTTATTTATCCTTTCATTCCTCCATTGCCTCAAAAGGCATGACTGACTGCTTCTGCAAGGAACTATTGGAGGAATTAGGGATCTAGCGGGGAATGAGACACTTTTTTTGATGAGCCAGGTGATGGTGAAGGAAATACACAAGGGAGGATGGTGGTGATGGAGCTGTGTTAGCATTTTTGCTAACAAAGGAAATTCTTCACTGCCTGTGGGGGCTCCCTGTGCTGTCTGAATGTTTGTGTCCCCCTGCCAATTCAGATATTGAAATTTTCACTCTCAAGATAACAATATTAGGAAGCAAGGCCTTTGGGAAGTGCTTAGGTGGGACAGCAGAGCCCTCCTGAATAGGATTAGTGCCTTATAAAGAGACCCCAGAAACTTCACTTCCTCCATTCACCATAGAAGGACACAGCAAGAAGGTGTTACCTATGAACCCCAGAGCAGGCTCTGCCAGATACTGAATCGAATGGCTCCTTGACTTGGGACTTCCCAACCTCCAGAGTTGTGCTAAATAAAGTCCTGTTGTTTGTATGTCACTTGGTTTATGGTGATTTTCTTTTTTTACAGCAGCCTAAACATACTAAGACAAAGCTTGGGCAGAGAAATTCTTTCTGAAGTTTACAGAACTTGCTTTAAGCCTTGAGGGCCAAGAGGGAATTAGCCAGGTGAGGAGGAGTGCAAAACGAGGGGGAAGAGCACAGGAAAGTGCTGTAAGGAGACTCAGCTGCAGGAGCCTGAGATTCATGGCAATCAGAGGGCAGGTGGGAGGCTGGGAGGCTGAGTGAGGCGGAATGAAGCCTTTTGCTCTATTTTTGCCATGGCAAGAGTTTTGTGTTTATCCTGACATGTCAGGAATCTAGGGAAGGGTTTTGTGGGCAGTGGTCCAGACAGTAGTCCCCAAAGTTGATGGAAATGAACATGAAAGCAGAGCAAAAGAACAGTGGGAAGTGGGGCCTGAAGCCACGGGAGTGGCAGAGTGGATGCTGAGCTAGAGGAAGTCTCCATGGGTATAGCTCAGTTACTACAGAACTTGCCATGGCTTTGGCATTTTAAAAAGGGTATATGGAAATGCAGCCATGGCAGGGAATCAGAAAGTTCTAATTCTGTAAATAATCTAACTTTGCTTGTAAATTTTGAAGTTCAATAGCATATTAACATTATAAGCTTGGAAAAACATTATATATACGCATATGTATTACCAGCCTCATCTAAATAATGAACTAGATGGTAGCAAATCCAAACTTCAATGGACAGACCACCAACACAGAGCCATTCCTGCTGTTCTGGGACAGGATTGGGAGAACCTACCTTGTACTATCTGTCCCCTGGCTGCTTTGTTCTTCTGTGCTTCTAGGCCCAGAGTCCAGACAGCCATCAGCATACAGCAAATAACCTACTGGAATCAGCCCAGCTCAGGATTAGATAAGAAATCTGCACCTAGAATTGTTATTTGCACAAAACCTGTTTTCCCTCCACGTTTCTTCAGTGACACAGGTTTTGGTTGGGGGGAAAGGAGAGATGGGAAAGTAAAAGGATGGGTGGTTAGTGTTTTGAAGCAGTTTGACATGGCTCCGAAATAACAGAACTGAAACTAAGACTGTTGAAATAAAATTTGTGTGCTTTCCTGGATCTCTTCTCTCAATGCCTCTGTCACTAAAGATATCTAAAAACCAAAACAAAAAAAGATAGCTCCTATGACAGGAGTTTTGTCTGTTGTCTTCTACAAGCTTTAAGGATGTCTCACTGAAAAGAAAATATGAGTTCATAAGAACTTATTACTGGCCCTACTGGGCCACAACATGCCCCTCAGAACTTTCTCAACTATTCAATGGTAGCAGCTAGTCCTTAAGAACAGGACCTTAGAATTTAAACCCTTACTAGCCCTCATTATGTGTCTGGCTACCTGTGTAACTTGGGGAATGTTGCTTTCTCTCTTTGAACCTAGGGTTCTCCTTCACAATCTAGGACTATCAGTGTTTATCTCAGAGGTGAAGAGGAGGTTAAGTGAGCCAAAGTATGCAGAGTCCCTGGGTCAGAGTGGGCACCACGGAGGGAATGGTAACATGATATTTCAGCAGGAAATTGGAGATGGAGTGGTCAAATTAGGAGCTCAAACCAGGACTCCACTTTTGTGGCTGCCATTTGCTTAGGTTGTGGAGCAGGGCAGCCTCCGAGGAAATCATGTGAGGCTTGGTCAGGCCCCATCCTTTGGCGTTGGAGAATGATGAACGTTGGAATGTTGCTCAGATCCTCCGCCATGACAGTTGTCATGTAGGTAGTTTTGGACTGAACTGTCTGGTCTCTGAGCTTTCTGACCAGGACAATCAACTGGGAAAGTCCATGTACTGGGATAAGCATAAGGGAAGGGATATTCTCTTATTTGGTACACTTTGCTTTTACAGTATTAGTGTATGACTTTAGATGAAATTTTCCACTGACTTTTGGGCCTAATGAAGCAAGTGCTACCAGTGTTGGCTCCTGGGCCTGACTTTAGTATTTCAAATTCATTCTTATGTTATTTATATATTTGAAATTGCACAGTTGGCTGGACTTCCCTTGTTAAAAGAGGTATATTTTATGTCTCTTTCCTTTTTTTCTTTCTGGTAACAGAAAAAGCAATTTTTAAAATTGTAATGAGAATAAAACAAAACAACAGAAAAAATCAGATCAGAACAAAACCATGCAAACACCACAGGATTTCAAAACAAAACAGGAAATCAACCATGACTATCATAATGTTTCTTGTTTTCTTCGAAATAGTTGTCCATATCTTCACACATGATGAATTAAAACAAAACAAAATAGTATAAAACTGATCAAAACAAAAGAAGGAAAGCATTACAGCAATGTTTTTCTTTTTCTAAAGAGGTTGTGTCACACAGTGTGCAAAAGGCAGGCCTTCTAGAACCAGTTGGCCTGTGTGTATATCCAGCCCCACTGTTCAGGCTCCTGTTGCCTTGGGCCAATTATTCATCTTCCTGTGCCTCAGATTTCTCATATAGGACAGAAAGACCAATAGTAGGACTGTTGTTTGCATTAAGTGAGTCAGTATGTGTTGGATGTAGGTCAGACCTGGTTAATAAGGTTGATTGTATTTGTGAGCAGTTCTAGATGTTTCTCAAACACAGAGTTAATCAGCCTTCACAGGAGCTTATGAATAAGCCCTATCTTTGACCCTATTTCACAATGAGGAAAACAAAAGCTTAGAGGTTAACTGGTGTGGGGTCACAGAACCAATAGGTAGCAGAGTTGGGAACTAAACCCAGATTTATATAACTCTAAAGACCATGTTCTATTTTAAAATTCACTTCATTTAAAAAATTTGTTTTTTAGTACATGTTTGCAATACACAATGTTTATGTTCCTTGTGTGGAGTTTACCTAGACAGAACACAGCTTAATTTCTTTTTTATTTTCTTTCCCCATCTCTTGATCCCCTTCCCCTTTGAGAAAGATCTAGCTCCCTCCTTCCTATTATCTATGATTTATTTTGCTCTTTATTTATATTTTGGGTTTCTCATACAAGAGAAAGCATGCAATATTTAAGCTTGTGTGATTGATTTCATTTAACATAGTCTCAAGGTGCATCCATTTTTAACAAGTAACTCAAATTGGTTGCAACTACTTATCAAACTCCGAAAATGGTTGTTAATTTAGACTATTATGTTTTTTAAACACCTTTTCAAGAACATTTGCCAATTTTTTGCATGCTTTCTGGCTTTCCTAGAAGAGATATCTCTTTGTTCTGACTACAGATACTTTGTGAACAATGAAGGTGAAGGTGACCACAATCACAAAATTCCCAGGAAGTAGCTATGGGATTCACCCAGCTAACTTTTCAGGCTTCACCATACAACTTTTCAGGCTTTGACTCTAAATTAACTCTATAATGGAAAATCACAGCTAGGAAGAGACTGGAGAAAGCAGAGTTTGAAGCAGTCTGTTATAAGCAGTTCTTGTATGATAAAGTATTATAGTAAAGATTTCATGCAAACTTTAAAAATATTTTCATCTGAGAATCACTTTAGATTTACAGAAACGTCGCAGAGATAGTGAAGAGTTCCATAGTTCCTTTATCCGCTTTTCCTAATATCAGCAGTTCATATAACCATGCCCATTCATCAAAACTAAGGTCTGTATTTGTACGTTACTAAGAATGAAATTCCAAACTTTATTTGAATCTCTCAGTTTTCCTGCTGTTATTTTCAGGTCTGGGATCCTATTAGGGCACAACATTGTATTTATTATCAGGTCTGTCTCTCTTGACATATGGCTTTTTCTCAGTCTTTCCTTATTGTCCTGACCTCAATTGCCTACTTTGGAGAGTACTGGTGAGTATCTTGCACCATGTCCCTCTGTTGCCTACACAGTCAATCATGATTAGGTCTGATATGGAACCTGGGAAACTATGGCAACATCAAGGGCCCCTCTTATCATCTTATGCCAGGGAGATCCCAACACCAGCATCACTTTTTGCTGGTGATGGTAAACTGGAGCACTTGGTTAAGACCATGTTTTATGTTTTATGTTCTTCACCACCAAGTTATTATTTTCCCCTCCTGGACTGGATTTTGTCAGTCTCCAACACTTGCTTATTCTCAAGGGGAGGAAAATTAAACTCTGCCTCTTGGACAGGGGTATGTACATATGTATTCTTTGAGAAACAAAATTTCCCCTGGTACTGGGGATCAAATTCACAACCCCCAGCTTGCCAGACAGGCACTGCCCCACTGAGCTATACCTCCAGCCCTGAAATTCTTCTATAAGAATTGTTTCACCTCTCCATTTATGAAATGATTCATTTACATGCAGTTGGATTGCTACAGTCTTAATGCCAAGCAAAGTTTTTGTTGTTCTCATATATATATAAATGGCATTAACTTTCTAGAACCCTGGGCATGCCCAAGATTCCCATGCTCCATAAAGAAACAAAGCCCTAGCCTTCAGATAGTGCCTCTTTTGCCCCGAGAACTGGGCACGGGCACTCAGAAGAGCAATGAAGGTCACAAGCAGGTGCAGTGCTATAACCAGGTCTTAGGCTAAGTGTGTTTAACTCCAGCATCTGACAGAAGACTTACACATGTTTGTCCTCAAATCCCTTAAGGCGCACCAAACATCATCCGTTGGAAGACCAAATGCCACAGTTGAGCTTGATTCAGCCACTTTTTGAGGGTAACAAAATGATTTGTTTCCCCCAAAATATATCTTTAATGACCCTTATTCCACTTTACAAAGTAGAATAAGGTGGGGGAGAAGGAGCATCACTTCATTAATCTATGAAAATTGTCACGAGGAAGCCTGCAGATTGGGCACCAGGTGTATGTGGGGCAATCAGGGCAGCTGCAAGGCTGAAGCAGTTCCGAGGCCTTTTCTTTGGCCCACATCCAAAAAGAAGGTGGGGCTTTGCCTATAAAACAAGGGCCAAAGGGCAGGGCTGTAGACTGCTCGGTGGTGGGTGTGGGTCTGGCTGGGTGACTGAATGTATCCAAAACTGAAAGGTTTTTGTGGTTAGAAAGTTTGGATGGAAAGGACCGAACTTTTGATAGCTTTCAAGGGAAATGCTTGCTAGATTCAGCAGCGAAAGAAGAATAGAAAAGAAAAGGAGGGAGCCTCAAAATGAAGGAATTTAAAAGACGGGCAACCAGTCCCTCTGCAGGCAGATTTTGTTTTAGGTCACTGTAACTTCTTAAAATCCTTTTCTTAAAATATAGGAGAAAGTAGACTTCTGAAAATCATTAGGTCTTATAGAAATTCAAGGCTGGATCTCCACTTGTATGTACCCCCCATTACTGGGAATTGAACCTGGGGGCCTAGTATGTGTAGGTAAGCACCCTAAACCTGAGCTACAACCTCTGTTACTTATTCTGAGGTAGGGTTTAGCAGAGTTGTTCAGGTTGGACTTGAATTTGCGATTCTCTTATCTCATCCTCCCAGGTAGCTAGGATTGGGGATGTGCTGCCCAGCCCTGCTCAAACTGGGATTTTTTTTTTTAAATAGAAGTTTTCCTGGGAAGTTGGCTGTCTTGATTTCTTTTGTGTGTCTAAGAAATGATAGTTGGGGAAAACCACTCTGAAGTTTTCTTCACAAGAAATACATGGGCTATGTTAAGAGCAAGCTTGGGGATCGACTGGGGGCAGTTTCTGACTTCACCTTCCCTCAGAATCCTAAAATCTCCTGTTACAGAGAAACACCTGTCCAGGCAGAAAGTGCCTGAAGTCAGCTGCTTGTCCTTCCCTGCTTAAGACTAAAGACTATTTAAATTCCACAGGAAAATCTGGTTTCTTTTGGTTAGACTTTGTTGAGGGAAGGCAACTACAGAGAATGTCAAGCATCGCATAGCTTCTTGGTCTACTTGTGGCTGAATTAACGCTTTAAACTTAGAAAGCTGCTATGGGACTCGACAATAGCATGGAACCTGCAATTTGTCCTTGCAACTGAGTTGGAAATGAAGATTGATTGCCTCAGTCACTGCAGCTGTTGCTAGAGTCACCTGTGAGGGCTCTTGTGATGTGTGGATGCTTGGAAGCTTTTTGTGGTTAGGATAGTGAATAAACCTCATCTGGTTGGATGGATGGTGGCCTAATTAGAGACAGATGAAAATTATTGTATGGTTTCTTTGGGTTTGTTGGGAGGGACAACCATATTTGTCTTAGAAAAGGGAATGAAGCATTCTTGTGGCAGGCTTATCAAGAATTCTAAAGTAGGGCTGGGGATTTAGCTCAGTGGCGTAAGTGCCTACCTGGCAAGCATGAGGTCATGAGTTCAACCCCCAGTACCAAAAGGAAAAAAAAAAACCCACTAAGACTTCTAAAGTATTACACATGAGAGTGCTTTTACTCACAGTCTTGTTTCTGTAAACTTAATCACTAAAACTATAAGAATATAGGAAAGCCACTGTCACAGATCATTAGGTAAAGAATGTTGATGTCTCTACAATGATCGATACAGAGTTCATCTTTGACTGGATGCAGCATGAAACAGTTGTCTCCATGAAGGTATAGGCAAGTCCTACAATATGGTCCCTGTGTCACTGGTGCCCCTGCACTAGCTCTAGGCATCATGAACTGAAAAGGCTTAGGAGAAGATGGCTTACAATGAAAACCATTGAGAGATGGAAAAGGAGGTGGAAAACAAGCTTTTCAAGTCAGCTGTGCTTTAGAACTAGTTGGGAACCTTGCCAGGTCCCTTTGTGCCGGTGAACACAGACTGAGCTGGCTGCAGTGTTTTCTGTGAGCTCATTTTGATCCTGGGAGTACCTTGCTGCTTTGACATTTGGCTTTCTAGTCTGGAATTCATTTTCTGTCTTAAAACTTGTCTGACACTGAGCTCATGGCAGTTTAAACCCCGATTATTCCTCAGGGGGTGACACTAAGTGAAATTACTCAGTTGTGGCAAGGCCACTTTGGGTTCTGGGTTCTACTTATTTTCTGAGTTTTGGTGCCTTTTGTATAGTTACCCAGTGCTAGAGGGTCAGGAGTTATTTCCCTGTGAAGCTGTCTGTTTCTTAGCAGCAATGTGTATCTTAAAAAAGCTTATTTGATTATCTTCATCTCCTAAATGTGAGCCCACTCAGATGAGTCCTGAGAGTTAGAAAGACAGAAGTTACATGGTCAAAGGTAGAAAATAAATCAAGTCAAAATTAGAGCCAAGTGAACTAAAATCTTCCTTCTGAAGGCTTACTAGTGGTGTGTGTGGGGGGGGGGTGGGGGTGGTGGTAAGGGGAGGATTTGTTCAAAGTAACCCTTTTTCTCATCAGCCTAGATGAAGGGAGCCATTCCATACTGGAACTGAAGCAATGAATGTGTGAAGCTTTGTGGGATCTCGTGTAGCAAAGACAATCTGCCCTGGTGCAGTTGAGGAGGAAAGATAGGCAGAATCCTCCTAGTGGCCTACTTCTTAGAGGAAGGAGTTCAGATTATGAGTGGTATGGGGAGCCTGGTTTGAAAAATGTCTAAATTACTAAAGTATGTTTTTTTACCCATCAGTTCTGAGACAGTTCTGAGAATCCACCCTAAATGAGGGGAACACTTCAGGCTTGCAGCTGTGGTCAATAGCATTTCACTTCTCCAAATTGTCAGGCTGCTTCTGGGGAGGCACCATATCTTGGTCTAATCTTGCTTTTGCTTGAAGCAACTTGAAGCTTGGTGAAGTCTACTAATCTCTGGACATCTGTTTCCTGGACATTTGTTAAAGTTCAGTGCTATCAAAGGTCACTTAAAGAGACCTTCATTCTGATCTCCTGATCCATAAGGAAATTGCAAATGGTTCACAAGTGGCCCTTCCCAGTGACAGACTTCTGATGAATACCAGTGGATGGTAGTTTTTTTTCTGTAGGGCTCCATCCTTCTGAAAGCCTGAGTGTGAGCAATAGTGGCCAGAGGTCATCTCTGCTAGCAATTTCTCTATCCCTTACCTTCTAAACCACAGGATAAACAACCCAGCCTCATGGTCACAAGACTGACTAAAATGACAGGCTGTTAGCCACTGTTCTCCCCTCCCTCCAGAGACTGGTTGAACTAGTCTGCAGACAATGATGGGGATACCTGGTGGGTGGTCTAGAGGGGAGATTTGTCTGCTGGAAGGGTCTTAGAACAAAATAGTGTTAGTGCATACACTTTAGCTGTGTTCTAAGCCCTTCATTATGGAGCTTGGCTAAACTGGATATCACTAATTAGGTGATTAAAAAAGTTTGATATTCTAGGAAGTACAGGGAAATGAAGCTTCTCAGTAGAAGGATGCCCTATAGGTGACCAAATATGGTCTTGCTTCTCTATGATGGCCTGGTGGGGGGAAGCAAGGCCAAGCTTTGTGACAGAAAAGAGAAAGTCTAGAAAGAATGAGCATGCCTTTTAGTTAGTCATTGCTGTTGAAGTTGGGAGTTGCTGTTTGTTTGGGAGTTGTCTAAATTAAGCCCATTCAACTAGGTATCTGAATGGACCTATTGTGACTTTTGCCTTCATGTCTAGGTTTAGGAATCCTAGGTGTAGGAGATGGGATGTGGTATGAACTTCAGTCTTTCAATCTTGTGTTCTCTGAAGCAAAGTTCCCATCCCAAACGGCCCTCTACTTTTAGAAGTAATGATCTTGGAAATTTTCTAGGTCATATACGTATTTCTCTATGCTTCTCCAGAGAATGCATAGAACTCCTGACTAGAGATGTCCCGCAGATATGTATGTGAGCTACAAGATTAAGCCACATGTCTCCAAGTGTTCTAGTAGCCTCTTTCAAAAAGCCCAAACAGATCAAATTTCACCATAATAATGGCCTTAATTTTGGGTACAAAGCATTTAAAATTGAGTGGGGTTTTTTTTTTTTTTTGAATAGTTAGTAAAATTTTTTAAAGGGTAGGAAGAGAACTGGACTTTGTGGACTTTGTTTGGACCAAGTAAAAGTGGGAAAAACCCTCCAGTGTGAGGGTGGGCAACTTTGTCTGTGAACACAGTGGCTATAGTGTACACTTTGAAGCCAAAGTGTAACTGAGCACAGACTTAGCCACATTTCCATTGCTCGGTGACTAGTGGCTGTATTATATAAGACAGACCTAAGAGGAAAATTGGGGTCTGTTAGTCTGAAAATCTGGCAACTTTAGAGAAACGTTGGACTGAAATTACCTACGTAGCATGGAGCTTTAGTATTGCCATCAGTTGAATGCAAATCTTGGACATCCTTAAGAACATCCTTAGGACCCTAGCTGCCACTTTGTTTGGTTATTGCATGCAAACTTTGTCCCAGAACCTTGGATGATACTATGCACATCGAAAGAGCATTGTATCAGTCAGGGTTTACTAGAGAAACTGATAAAACACAGGATATACAACTGTATAAGAAATTACAAGATTAGCTTACAATGATCAGCCACAAAGTTGAATAAGGGAGCATGCAGAGGATGTCTGTATGCTAGAGCTTGAAGGGTTAGCACAAAGGCTAGAGCTTACTCTGCAGTGTCTAGTACAAGTCCATATCAGGAGGCCAATGGGTCTACAATGGAACACTGGCATCTACGACAAAGACTTGAGTCCCAGGGAAAGCCAAAAAGTCTGCAAGAAGTGGGGAGATGATGTCCAAGCTGAAAATGAAGACTGGAACTCCTTTGAAGAAGCCAAAATCAGTCCCTCATTTGCCTATTTTATGTATGCAGGATGTTACAAACTAGGGACCTGCCCCTTGCTGAGTCACTTAAAGTTCCAACCTTTTCAAATGCTGAATCACTTAGTTAAGCTCCTAGACTTCTCAAGTTGACACAATGTACAAACCATAACACTCATATTCCCATGGTAATTTTAGTAACTCTTGATTGTCCCGACTACAATTTCTATTTTTCAATGTGGATTGTTTCAAAAGATGAAACACTTGAGTATTTAAACATAATGAAAATAAAACGAGGCTTTATTCTCCCTTAAATATTTCTAGAGAAATGATTTCCACATGAGACAGGGCTTGGGTAGAGCCCTTGGTCATGCAGCCTGGTGTCCAGGAAGCCAAGTAGCACTTCAGAACCCCTTGAGGGACTGTGACACAGATGTCACCATACCCCAGAATGACAGGGCTATGGCCAAGACTGGAGCTGGATGTGGGCACCTGTGTGTCCCTGCCAAGCTGACTGGTGTTCTGGGATGTGCCAGGCTGGATATGGTTCACACAAAATATGCATGGGCACAAACACCTGGGTCCCCCATTCCGGCCTCTCTACTCCTGATATCTGGCTCAGTGCCTTGCTTAGGGCAGGGCCCCAGTACATTTCGGTCTTGTCCAGAGGCAAGTGGCCAGCATCCAGGGCGGGCTCCTTCCTGCACATTGCCCGGGTGAGGATGGGTGGCTCTTGGGCCATCTGGATAGGGAGGAAGTCTGTTAACAGCTGCCAGACAACCCTTCGCCCCTGAGAGTCCCCTCAACACTCTTCCAAGCTGAGGCTGCCCAGTATCCTCTCTGTTCTTCAAGGCTGGTTCTATGGCTTAACTCTGTTTTGTGTTGGAGACTGAGGCCTAGTGGGAAGCTCCAGTTTTGAGCAGGTGCCGCCAGTCTGCCCTCTGTCACCGTGGTACCACGTGAAGTAGAACCAGAGCTGCACGATGCCTTTGGCAAACTGTCAGAGGAAGCTATGGTGAACAGCGAGAGTATTTGCATTTGTAATTGACAGTCTTGGAGGTGATGTCCTTAAGGACAGGCTCGATTAGAAGCGCAGGATAGCAAAACCCTTGTCTGCGCAGCGCTCCAGTAACTACTTGAGTATGGAGAGCTTGTCGATGAGGGCAAGGTAGAAGATGTTGAACTTGTAGCCCCACAAAATCTTGAGTGGCAGGTGGCCGAAGTCATTCATAGTGGGTCTGGTTTTTTCCACTGGAAGCCCATGTACACACTGTTGTTCGAGGCCTATACCTGTGGGCCCACAGGTAGACCTTACCGCTGAGCAGCAGCTCCACATTGAACTGTGCTTCATCTTGGCCCATGCCCTCCTTAGTGTACCAGAAGATTGCTCTGAGTTCTCGCTGGCATCGCTGGTGACATGGAGCTGCTGTTACAGCTGCAGGCACCTTGGGACCTAGTCAGGCTCCAGCACTTGAATGTCCAGTGGCAGTGATTGTGTTGTGAGTAGCAATAGGCTGTACTGGCCTGTGCCATGGTCTTCCAGGCTCTGCTGGATCGGGTCCTCCTTGATGAGTGCAGACTGGCTGTGCCACCTATTTAGCTCTCTCTGGGCCCTGTCCCAATCTCCCTGGGAGAGCCTTGGTGTGGGCTTCAGCTCCTCAGGCTCCAGGCTCTGGCTGGGGGCTGGTGGCTTCTGCTTGAGGATGGGGGACAGGGGCCCACTCTGCATGTCCTGCTCCTGCTTCAGCTTGTATATCTGCTGCCGAGGCAAGTTCTGGTTGTGCTCTTGGTGCCGGTTGCAGGCCATATACACGTGCAGCAGCTGCAGCAGGTTCTCTCAGTTAGTTTCCAGGTTTGGGAAGCCAGCCTGGCTCTTGCCCTTGGTGCCCTGAAACATGACCTGCAGTTGTATTGTAGGTCTAGCCCTTGAACACTGCCCGCATGGAGGAGCTGACAGGCGTTCACACTTTCCTTGCACTCACCAGGGGCCTTGCCTGAGGCCTCCAGTTTTTGGAGCTTGGAGATCTCATTCTTGGTGATGATGGTCGTGTCCTGTCAGAAATCTGCATTCTTGCCCTGCTCCAGCTCCATGTACACCTGGATGTTCTCCAGCAGGTCCTCCATGTCCGCCACTGTGCGTGCATTGAGGAAGGTGTACAGCTCTTGTATCTCCACGGCCAAGTTGTTGTCCTGGGTGCTGATATACCTGACCCAGCAGGTCGATGGGCTTGGCCTGCCCATCCTGGATGTTGTCCTCCTGGATCCTCTTGTTCTCCTTCAGCTCCTTCTCTAGGGCCTTTTCCAGAGACGTGCCCAGCAGGTAGCTGTCGCTGAAGGGGTTGTCGGTGTTGGTGTAGCCCCTGTAACTCTTCACTCCCTGTCTCAGCTTCTTGCACTCCTTGGCTTCCTCCCTTAGCAATCAGCCACACCAGTTTCTCGGGCAGCTGATTGGGCTCCCCGCGCAGCTGCAGCTGGCTCAGGGTCGTTGTCCCCGCCACCACTCTGGGACTCTCCATGCACCCTGGGGGAGGCTGTGCTGCATGGAGAGCATCTCGGGGACAGTGAGCACCAGTCCCTGTGGCGGCTCCAAGCCTCTGCTGCTCCATGAAGTCTGATCCCGGGGACCAGTACGGGGAGCGCCATTGGTGTGGCATGGGGCTCCAGTTTCGCTGCCACCTTGCTTCCTCTGAATCTGACCGCTTCCCACCTCCACAACCTCAGCGGGCGAAGCTCCTGGTCCCCCAGGCACCTGTGGTTTTGCCGCCCAGGGCTGCCGCTAGGACTTCGCCTCGAGATTTCGCTCCAGCTCCGCCACCTTCTGCACGGACTGCGGTCTGGGCCTGTGCCGCAGCCCATTGGCGGGGAGGTCAGCGGTGTAGCCGACTGAAACCTGGGCCCCTGAGCCAGGCGTGCGGGGCTTTCCGGAAAGCACAGGATTAGGGTGAGCGAGCCCCTCCCGCAGCCCAATCCGCGGGGATTCGAAGTCCAGGAACCTTCCTCCATTTGCAGCTGTGGTTTCTGTGGACTGACTCTGACCGAGCTGCTGTCTCTAGGGCAGGGTGACTTGCTATTCATGGGGTACTGGAGGCAGCCCCCTGCCGGTCAGGAGCCGGTAGCACTCACACCCTTAATCACAGCATAGCGTTCTTGCCAGCCTAGCGCACCCTAGATCCAGCTACCTCCAAAAAGCCCCACCGTGACTCACGGGGGAATGTGGGTAACAAGCCATAACACTGCATTTTAATCATACACTGTTAGCTTTTTAAGTTAACTGGAGCATAGGCTCCTCTTGAACACTTTGCTGTGAACTGATGTTGTGTAAGGCCAATGTAAACTGATACTCAATACTTTCAAAACTCGATTTAGACTGCTATTTGGATCAGAAGGGCTGGTTTTCCCCTGGAGGTTTCGAATTTGCCAAGAGGAAGATTTTTTGGCTTTGGGGAGCCAGTTTTTTCCTGGAGTTTGTTCTTTTGGTCTGCATTAGAGGTGTTGAGGCTGAAGGTCATGAGGAGCCAGGGTAAACTGCTCCACTTCTTAGGAGCCAGACTAGGTTTCTGTTTAACAAGGAGAGAATGCAGACCCCTTGACACACCTACAAAGGAGCTTGTTGGACTCCGAAGCATTGACTCTGCTGAGGTACTGTCCTCGGGGGCTTCAATCCAGAATGGAACTGGAGCCAGTTTCTCCAGGATTGTTCTGAGAAGTGCCTGGAAGCCACTGGAGGCACCATGAAGGAAGTCTGGCCATCACAGATGGGGATTGACGCCATGCTCTCCTGTATGACCACCTGGACACATGGGGCTGAATAACAAGGAAAGGAAGGCTTCTTCCAAAGGTCCTGAGGTTTTCAGAGGGAACTTGTTCTGCTGTACTTTACTCATGGAGGATTATGTATTTGGGAAAGTTGATCCCAGAATAAAAACCTGTAAGCAGGCTTGTCCCAGTGTTTTTGAGAATAGAATAGCTTATTCACGTGACTTGCCTCAGGCACGCTGTTCTTGAGAGTGGCCTGCTGGGGCACAGAGGTGATTACAATCAGTCTCCAGGTTCAGCCACTCCCACAGTATCACTTTTACAGAGTCTGTTTTCACTTGTGAGTTTCGAAATGAGTTGCCTTCTGTGCCCCAATCTGGTATCTGATAGGAGTTTTCATGGGGACACTAACAGATTATGTTGATGAGTTTAAGATGCATTGGCTGTCTTCCTGTTTCTTTCAGAGGTTATATATATTAGGTGAGGAAGATTTATCAGATCAGTAGGTAGCAGGTTTCCAGATGAACTTGGAAGGACTACTGTAATGCCACAAGCATCCCAAACAACCTGTGCAATATTAACATCTCCAGCAACATGTGAAAAACCACTTCAGGTTAGGAGTTGAATTTCCCAATGCTCTTTATAGTATTTGGTTTGTATAAATCTTTTGTGCGAATTTCTGGTTACATTGTTTCCCATTGCTTCCAGGTATCCTTGTTGCGTGGTCAACTTGAAGCAGATTTTTTCAACACCTAATTTATGTGGCTACTATGTATTTCTCAATATTGTGGTTCCATTACATTCATGCTTGGTAACTTTTTTTTGGCCACATTTTCTTTAAATGTAAGGGGAAGTAACTGGTTTAAAAATAGTTGTGCAACAGAGCTCTCACTCATGGTCTTGGGCACTAGGATGACATGCTTGCAGACAGTTGTCATGGGGAATGACAGAAGACTGTACAGTGGTCTGTCAGGAAACTGAACAGCAACGCCATCCCAGCTCCCAGGGTGTTTGGTGTCCTGACCTGGTGTCCTGACCTGGAACATAGCTTCTCAAGAAACTTGGGGCTGTCTTACATACTTCCCTCTTCAGTCCCAGAGGAATTTTGTAGCTCTGAAGACCAATTGCCTCAGCAACCACTCACCCATTGTGGTGATCAGTGAAACGCTCCCTTCTCTGAGAGCATGGGAGACAAATTCTTGAGCTCCATTGAAGCATTCAAGTGAAAAGAAAGGAAATGCGTCATCCTAGAAGAAACCCGGGGCTGCCAGCCTGTTATACCATGCCTCAGGGAGGTGGGGCCGCTATTTCAACACTTTTAGCAGATGTGCAGTAAACTGGCCAATTATTTAAGACCCACTTTTCTCCAAGCCCTGATCAGCTTGCCTAGCTGTTGAATGTAACCATGGACCAGATGGCTGTGCTTTTTTCTCTAGAACCAATTCAAGCTTCAAGCTTTTCAGTGCTGCCAACATTCAGCTGATGTCCATGACAGTGAAAACCAATCAGGTGGCCAATGCAGACCCTAGAGCACAAGGAATCTGGCAGACAGTACTGCATTGCTGTCACCCACTTGAAAGCACATAATGCCTGGGAGTGGTCACCATCTTGGGGCTGTGACTTTCTCCAGAACCTGTAGCACATCAAAGAACCAAGATTCTCTCTGTTGTGGGGACTTCAAGACAGGCCAATCGAAAGAAATCTAAGTATTCCTTCCTCCAGCCTCGGGCAGAATGGCACCTAAACTGAGTGTTGAAGTGTTCAGAGCTGCCTCTTGCCTGGAGATCTGGACCAGGGGTAGAGGAGGGGTGCAGGCACACCCCGGGCTGTATATGGTATTCTAAACATGTTCAGTGTGCGGCCAGCTCTCAATTTGCTCACAAGTTGGCCCCAGCTGGCTACCATTCATTTATCCTTCAGACCACTTGTTCATAGTGTGACTTCAGCCTTCATGAGGAGCCTGATAAACTTATTTGTAACAAAAGCTTATCTGCATGTTTTTAAGCATGAGTCTTAACCAGGTATATTTCAGGAAGTAAATTGGAACTCTTTTCTTGGGCAACTTCTTATGCTATCTAGTTTCTGTGACTTTGCTTTCATGTTTCCAAAACTGCCCTTTGAGAAAAGACTACTCATTTGAACTTAACTAAAACCTATAATGAAGAAGTGTTTGTACTATAACTTAGGTTTGTACTGTTTCCTTTCCCTTTGTATTTTCAATGGCTTTCAGGGCATTAAGTTAGGTTAATTTTGAAGCTTTTCCCAATTTGAGGGTTCTATAAAAACTCAGACTTGAGTCCTATGTAATTATGCCACCTAGAGAAATTGTTCCAACATTTCAAGTTATTTGTGGGTTTTTAAATGTCAACAGGTTACTCATAGCAATGTTTTATATCTGTAAAATTAATAGAATTATGGTATTACGGACATTTTAGAACCATGAAAAAACATAAGTTATAGAGAAAGTAAATTACAGTACTTTGGTTAAAAAACCACTTCACTTATGAATATAGTCTCAAGTTGCCTTCATTTACCTATAAAAGACTCAAAATTATCATTTTTTTATAGCTGGGTGATATTCCATTGTATAAAAATACATCTTTTTTTATACATTCTGCACATTTTTATTTTTTTATACTAGAAAATATTTACAACTAAGGGTAAGATCCAAAATATATAATAGATATTGTATGTGTGCAAGATAGCTATACTAATTCTGTTCAAAAAGAACAGTTTGTGCTATCATTGTTGATCACTTTTATACTTAGATCTTGTAATCTTAACAGCTACTTCTAAGATAACAATATGCAATATATTAACTAGTGTCAATTTCTTTTTTGAGATTCTGTATTTCTATCCTTTTTGCTTTTTTAAAAATAAAAGAAAATCACTTTCTATTTGGTTAAGAGTAATAGCTGTTTGGTTAAGATATGCAGAAATCTCATGATTGGGAAAATTAATGACCAAAATGATTTTAGATGTTTATTATAAATTAGCTTTTATGCATGTGTATATAAGAACATACCTTAAATACTCCCTGAAAAGGCCAAAAAGGGGTCTTCATGTTGATCCTAGTTAATGTATATAGTCTTTGAGAACTCAGAAAAATTAGGCTTCATAATTCTGTATTTGGAAATTTAGCTTTTTGAAATTGACAGGTGAGCACTTTCCTTGGCTTTGGAGATTTATTTCCTTGACTCATTTTCAGGCAAATGGTGCTAGGTGGAAACAGCTGTCAAGTCTTGGAATGTTCTCTTACCATTTGATTTTTGTGTTCTCTAGTTGACATTAAGCCCTGACTTCATCTTTTTGTGTCTATCACCACTTGCAGAATAGCTAAGCTCTTGGGAGCATCATTTTCAATTAGGTTTTTACTAATAGAAATACAGGTATTAGCATTCTGAACACTGTGAAAGCATGAATCGCTCACTGAGATAGGGTTTGAACACCTTGTTGTAAGAGTCTGACTTGGTTTAGTTTAATTCTAGTCTAGCTTCATCATTCTTTCCATGGTTTTCCTAGTCATTTTGTTCAGAGCCAACAGAGGTCCTGTGACCAGTGTGATCCATAGCATCAGGGGAGCTCGGAGAAAGGGGCAAGCGGGGTATCGCTTTGCTTCCTTTGGATGCCACTGCTTGGCTTGACACTGTCCTGCTTTCATCACCTCAAATAAATAGTTGTTCCCTTTGTGACGTTCTGGTGCTTTGCCTCTAATTCTGGGGTGGGTCAGTCTGGTTTTCAGGATCAGAATCTGCTTGCTTAGTAATGTCTTAAATCAGACTCTAAGGAAGTACATGTTTATGAAGAATCTGTTCAATGCACAGTAAGTTTATCACTTACCTAATGTTTTCTGCCTTGGCTGATCTCCGCCCCCCCCCCCCCATTAACTAATTTATAAGAACCTGGAATTTGATTTTCTTTTTTCGTGACTTTTCCATATAGCGTTCATTGATATCTTGATTTGAGTATATTTTAAGCTGAGAACTGTGAGTAGTGTTTTTGGCTATACACATTGTTATTTGTTTTTTGGGGGTGGGGTGGGGGGAGTACCAGGAATCAAACTCGGAACCTTGCACTTTCCTGACAAGCACTTGGCCACTGAGCTAAATCTCCAGCCCCCTACTATCTATATCCTAAAGTTTTTGGTTCATTCCAGAAATTATTTCTGTCCAACTTGCTTTCTGCCTAAAACTGACTTTGCTGAACACTGTACACAATGGTTTTGTTGCAGCTTGAATACATTCTGGGACTCACAACTGCACAAGTTTCCATTGTTTCACGAAATCCTGGTCTTTTAAAGTACCCAATTTCAAAACATAGTCTTCAGAAACTTCTAGAATCCCACATCTAGCTGAATTTGGAAAAGAATATTTGTTGGGGCATGCATCTTTATCCTCATTTGGTTCATTTCAGAAATTTTTTTCTGCCTAAATGTGATTTGCTGGGTAGGATGTATACTGGTGACACATTTTGAAATTTGGCATATTCTGGGTCTCATTAGGAATTTCCTTTTTCCTTAGAAGAATACTGTCTTAAATTTCTAACTTCTAGGTTTTCAGAAATGCCTTTTTGGAAGAAGCTTTTTTCTGTCCAGAAGTATCTGCAGTCAGAAAATTCTTTTTTTTGGCTGCAAACTAAAATGAATGAGAGTGCTATATACTATGATTTAAAAACAGTATATAAACCATCACATAGATCCTTAGATGTTCAACCTTAGATGTTTTTAGAGGCACACAATTTGGCACTTACACTTGAGGTATGTGAAAGGCATTTAAAAAGAGGGCCTTTTAAGTCCTATCACAATTTTTTAAGGTTTCTTGGTAATACTAGTGCAATGTGTACAGAAAATGAGGCTGTGATTTCAGAAATCTGGGAATGCAAATAAGGAAAAAACTTGACATCAAACTTAATAGTCAACTATTGTACTAATTTTCAGTTTTGCTTCTTTGGCCTCTTGTGTGGAAGAAGTTATAGCTTTCTGAGAGCTTTAAAGGGAAAACATTTAAAACAAGCTGGCAAGTTCGGACCCATATAAATTTTGTCTTGCATGTGTTTATCTGAATTTGGGAAGGAAGAGCATATTTCCTCTTGCTCACTTGCTACCTAATTTCTTTGTTATACTGTGAATTGGCTGTCATCTTGGTCAAAGCCACTCTGAAGGGTTATTTTCTTTGATTATTCACCTTGAGGCAGTTGTGCAATAGTTTTGGGACTTACTTTGGAGTCCCCTTTGCCATCCACAACTGTAGATCTTTCCCTCAATGCCTACACTTGATGTATTTTGTTTTCTTTTCAATTTATCTTTCACTTTGCTGAAAGTCTTCAGTCATTCATCATTACTCTTAAAAGTAATGCCTTTGCTAACATCAATGGCAATTAGGTCCACATGAGCACCATACAGTTTTTGTTTTTTTTGTAATTCAGAGTCACCATTGTCCTGAACTTGACCTCTACACATTCTCCACTTTCCCAAGTTGTGAAGGCTCTGTGGATTTTTTGGCTTTATCGCAATTTTTTTTCTTTATTACAATCTTTCATCTCCATGTCCCGGTTAATTCTGGAATTAAAATCTGCTGTTGCTCTAAATCTCGCACAGAAAATACTTGCAGTTAGTATTATCTGAGGTCCACAGTGACCCACATATCAGTCATGTTTCAGGCGAGGACTTTCTCTGGCTGGTGGGCTTATTATCTCTCCTGCAGTATGTTGGAATTTTGGTCTGAGGAAATGATTTTCTTTGGGAAACACATTAACAATAAAAGTTTTGAATCCTCTCAACCATACATACTCTGGTTTTCCCCTTTTAAGAAATAACATTTTAGACATACTGAAGTGGTAAAGATTCTTACTGACACTGAAGGTAAACTATCAAGTGATGTCTTTGATAAACTATTGTCCCATTGTATTTTTCTTCATTTAAAGTGCGTGAAACCCTTGCAAATGGAAGATGTATCAACTAGTATTGTTGATTCATTTCTTCTATCTTTCTAGACATAAAGGAACTTGGAAAGTCAAAGAAATGGCATTTTAATTTCAGATATGAAATTCTTGCTCGGGCATAAGTACTTCTATAAGCTATTAGTAATTTGGCTTAAGGTTAAAGCAGAGAATATTCAGTTTTTTCTTGCAATATCTTTGTAGTTTTTCAAGAACTCTAAAGCTGTTTAAAATTTTTGAAAATCAGGAAATTGTTCTGATTTTTGAAGTAAGAAAAAAGATTCAGGTTAGTCTTTAAAATTCTTTAGATTCATGTCTCAATTCCTGAGGTAACCAAGTTGGCATCAATCCTGTTTCACAGTACTGCCACTGTCAGTCTCCAGTGATTTTCTTAGTTTTAAAATATTTTCATCAAGAATATTGTAGTTGGGGCTGGGGATTTAGCTCAGCGGCGTAAGCTCCTGCCTTGCAAGCAGGCAGTCATGAGTTCGATTCCTGAAAAAGGAAAAAGACATTAAAAAGGAAAAAGACAAAAAAAAAATTGTAGTTAAGACATCCTGAGCCACAAGAGACTGAGCTTCTAGAACCACACAGTTGGGTGGATGACCTGCCCCTGGCTCAACCTTAAGCTAGGAGACCTAGAACAATCACTTCCTGAAGCACAAAGTCCTGTCTGTTCAAATATGTCACGCTGGGTAGCATAGGGCTCCTGTCAATGGAAGCATTGAGTGGTGTGATGACTGGCCTAAGTGTCATGACTTTAGTCATGTATATGTTTGTCAGGCTAAATGACCAGAGGATGTAGTGGGGTGGAGTAGGGTGGATCATGACAACTTGGCATATATATATATATTTATCCCCCCCCCACAGCTTTCTTCTACTTACTGGCTTCCTGGGCTGTTTTTAATGAGAACCAGTGGAGGGCTGCTGCTTGTTGTACATAACAAGCCTGCTGTGAACTTTCTTCCCCTATTTAATAGGAAACTCTAGGTTCACTGAACAGGCTACCTGTCTGGTTGGTGAGTTCATCAATATCTCTCATCTGAGTTACAGCTGATAATAAAACCTTGCTGAGGTGTTGCCACACTGTTTCTACTTAAGCTGATTGATTTGAAAATTTTACCTGCCTGATCTCCACTGCCAGGTGTATGTGATAGATCCTGACTTCTCAGGCCTAGGTAGATGGTGCTGAAGCTAAACTGACTTGACCCACAGGTCCAGATCTACAGGCCATGTACTACTATACTGCAGAAGAGGAACTGGAGTCATTGTGCAAATACCTGCTCCACCTCATCAACTATTTCTCCACTTCCTCATGAGTAGGTGACTAACAGCTTGTACTTTGTCCTCCCAAATAACCCAACTGTCTTGCTCGCTGCCTGTCTTTCCAGCTTGCTCTGCAGCCTTTTAGTGTTTCTGTTCTGGGATCCCTGTCTTTCATGTAGGCCTCCAATCTGTTGAGGACTTCATACACTTGATGTTTCATTCTAAACTGTTCTTTCCAGGGAGCATACCTGTAGCTGTATTTGTTGTGCCTCTTTGCTAAACCTCAGTCTTCACGAATCAAAGTAATTTTTTTCTAGTACTGGAAGGTAGAACTTGGCTGAATTGAGGTCTAGGTTAGACTTAGACTTATAAATTCTATTTCGGTGTGCTGTCCAGGCTACCAAATACCAGACTAGGGAGGGAAGGGTGGTAGAAAAACACACAGCTCTTAGGAGATATTTTAAGTATAGCTTAAAGTGGATAACTTTTTTCTTTTTCTTTTTTGAAGCAAAGTTTTATTTTTATTTTCAGATTATCAGTTGCTCTAAATCATGCTTTAATAACTCAGTGTGTAGCAGGGGAGTTGCTTTGGTCACTCTATATTAACTCACCAAAAAATAGCTGTTCTAAGATGAGTCCAACTTCTAAATAAGTCTCTCTGGTCCCTCTGATAGTTTATAGTTCATATTCCAGAACTGTGTCCCTCGCTGCAGGGATGGTGGAAGGAAGGATGCTTGGGGGCAAAAAGACTTACAGTGTTACTCTTTAAACTGGCTCAAGACATTGGGCCTCTTTAAAGGTGATCATGTTCCACAGTTGGAAAAGTTGGCTCAAAAAGGGAGGGCTTGGATAACTGTATTGTATTTCTAACCAGCTCAGCAGCCTGCCCTGGCTCACTGTTCTTGAAGACTGCCTGACATTGAGAACAAGTATCTCCTCCTCTTGGGCTAAGACTGGAAATGTTTCCAAGTAACACTGTTGCTGTGGTGAAACATCATCCACACACTGGGCTCAAATTTTTCAGACAAGTTGGCAAAATTCACGGTTTTGCAATTTAGCCAAACTTTCTGTGGTTACCACGCGCCCCCTATTGGTATGTGTTCAAAGTCCTCTTCATGCCCTTTGAATGTGAGGCCTGGGGGTTAGACAGCATCAGGTTGCCTCCTTGTGCACTGTGCTTGGCCTTTATCACTGCTTGGGTCTTTTCTAATCTCTTCTAGGGTCATATTTTTATAGCTGGTATTGATATCTTACCAGTACCATTGTGCTCTGTTCCCTACCAGCCCAGGCTAATTACTTTGTTCTCCCTTGCTCAAAATATTTAACAGCTGGAAAATTAGTAGTTTGGATTGCACTGTAAATCCAAAAAAGTAATTTAGAGACAGTGTCTTATGAGACTTGCTGGCCAGAGTTGGTGAGTGCTTTCATACTATCATATGTGAGTTATGACAATGCCATGTTTTTAAGTTTTTCCTTGCCTAGCCAGTTGTGATGTCAGCCTGTGAAGCTATTCTGCCAGATGAATGGATACCCAAATATGTGAGTTTACTATAAGAGGATCTTCTGATGGAAAGCAAGACTGTCTCAGTTTGAGATCTGGAACTATTTTTGTGGGAGATATAATCTTGAAGTATTGCTACATTGACAACTTGTCAAATGATGTAATATTTTTAATCATATAATATATACATATGCATTGAACCTCAAAACAGCTCAACAGCGAGAAAATAAGTTATTGGATTACAAAATGGGCAAAGGATCAGAAAAGATACTTCTCTGAAGAAGATATACAAATGGCCAAGAGATATATGAAAATATGGTCATTATCACATGTCATTAGAGAAAGACACAATAAAACTGTATTACAAATAGTTTTATTTATCCTCCTGCCATTTTGAATGTTCATGAATCCTTAAAATAGTATATTTTAATGCTAATGTTAGTAGCCTCTTCTCTAAGCTAATTTTGATAACATATTCTATAACCTTTCTTACTGTCTAGTCAATAATTATGGAATATTCATTGTTTGTTTTCATTTAATCACTTTCCTTACAACCTAAATTTTGCTGTTATGTGTACTTTAGCTGATGCTTTGATTTTCTATTCTGTAGCAATAAATAGTTCTGATAATATACTCTACTCTTATTCTTCATGGAATGTCTTTTATATGTTTTTGTTTTTAAAGAGGATAAAATCAAAGCAAACCAGTGTAAGTGACATAGGACTTCAAAACACTACAAAATCAATAGTTATCATGCCTTTTGATAGCTTCAAAATGGCTCCAGATAACTTCAGACATAGTAAAAATCAAACAGAACAGAATAGAAACAAAAATAAAATAAGTCAATAGTTAATCCACAATTGCTACCATAATATATCTTGCTATCTTTGAAATAGCTGTTCCTGCCATCGATTTGACATAAAAGAGAATAAAACTCAACAAAACAATAGAAATGATACAAATGAGACCATAGGGAATAAAAAATGGCTAAAACCCTCAGGAGATCCCCCTAGGTGACACACTGTATACCACTATCCTCTGAACAGATGATCAGAGCACTGGCCCCAGACCTGCAAAATCAGTGAAACACCAAAGCACTACAGGCATCCAATTGCGTTTCACTGCAATAGCTATCATCATAGCCTGTGTTTCTCCAGATCAGCCAGTTGCTTTTGGGGGGTTGGGAGGGGGGAATTGGTACTTGTTTGCCAGCCTGAGTGCTGGAAGGGGCTGGGGTTTGGCTGTTCCCAGTCTGGCAGCAGCTCATTCATAGTGCTGGTTCCCAGACTGGGCTTGTTCCTAGTGTGGCCTTGTTCTGTCTCTCCCCAGCCAGCCAAATGGCACTGACTCATGGGGAGAGGCTTGGGTCTGGCTGTTCCCCAAATGATGTATTATTATACCAGTTTACTTAGATTGTAACCTTTAGTTTGTTCTTAACACTATATGGCAGCATATGGAGTGTGTGTTCATGATTGAAGTCTTGCCCTTTGTCATCCTCTTGGGTCATGCTTTTTCTTAGTATATTTGTGATGCATAATACACTTCTGAGAATTGATACATACGTTGCTTCTTGAGTCTGATTTTAGCAGATTCTTACAAAATAATTGTTGGAAAAAAGTTGTGGCCTAAACCACTGGAGCTCTATAACTTCTAGAATTTTATGTAGCTGAGAAAAGACTAAAACTTCAGGTGGATCTTTTAAAATTGTTAAAGTTGCCAAAATTTCACTAGGAAGGGACTCAAGGAGACAAATTCCAGAAGTTTGTTCCCTCAGGTGTCCTTAAGAGGCTGTATTGGGGTTTGAGTCCCAGCTGCTGCCTCTTCCTTCCATAACACCCCTAACTTTCCTCCTTCACTTACAGTGCACTTGGGTCGTGCTCAGTTGATATGGCTGGATACACAACTGTGTTCTCAAGCCATGACTGTACTTTCCTATAAACCAGGATGTTGCTCCCTAAACTGCTCCTACATAAAAATTCTGGAGATGGGGAGATTCTGGAGATGATGGGGAAGCCAGTGAGCTCTGCATCATGGGCTTAGCAGCCAGGCTTGAGCTGGGTTCCAGATCACTCATATTCTGTAGGGCCCATTGAAAAATGTTCTCCTCGAGACCTATCTCATTAGAAACACATACCAGGAATTTTGGGGAAATACAAGGAGCATATTTTGCACAGAACTAAGTTGATGCCCCAGAAGCAGAGGTACTTATTAGGATGACAAGGATCTGTACAGTTATCAACTATATTTGTCTAACATGAACCTCATTTAATGGATGATTGTGCTCAGTGGCTCAAATCTAGAAAGGGATACTTTGTAACATGCTGCAAACAAAACAAATATGGAGCATCCCAATTATTGGGATATTCTACAACAGTACTTTCTGAATTTGTCATGGCCTGCATAGAAAATATTTATATAGTACACAAGTTATAAAAGATCTAGAAAACTAGATTCAACAGTTAATGGGTGGAGGCCCCAAGCCCTTTGAGGGGTAAGAGATCTATATCACATTACTGTTGTAATGATAGAAAGCTCTGCTTGAGGGTAACTGTTCTGTTTGTCTATAATAGAGACCAAATTATGTCCTTGAATGTGGCAAGAACTTTCTAGAAGTGACTGGAAAATACTTCGATTTCTGTACACTAGGCAAACAAGTCAAAATGATTCCACATAAACATGAATTTCTGGAGGGATGCTGGAAGGGGGCAGGAAAGATGTCCTTGCTTGGCTTTCAGTATCTAGTCTTATATCTTAATAGGTAAAGGCTCTAGACACTTACCCAGGATAGAGAACCCATTTTAATTCTTTCTAGTAAAACCTGGGTTATAAGGGGCCAGCAGAGGCCATTTAGCATTATGTGAGATCTGCTATTTGCCCTATACTGACTTAAATTTTAGTGAATGAGTACTTGGTCCTCTGCCAAAGTTCTAAGCTTTTCATGAGCACCAATCCTAAGGAAGTGGATTTGCCACTTAGGATTTCCAAACTTAGGTTTCCTACTCAGCTAGTGAACTAGTATGCAGCCTACCCACGAGTGGTGCCTTGTCCCTGAAGCCTACCTTTCCTGTACGGTGGTCATGTCCTCATGAACTTTTGTTCAGTTTGCCACTAAACTTGAGATGAATCAGTTCTGATCTTGAGTTGGTTATCTTTTCTTAAGATTCATCAATCATCTATAAGAGGGGAGATATAAGGAGATCAGATTGAAGTTCTCATCTAGTGCTTGAAATTGGGGTGACCTTGGGGGGTTTCTTGGTGGGACTGGTGATAAAGAGAAAGAAGGCAAATTAAATGGACCATGTAAGAACTGTCTTGATCTGGTAATTCACTGTCTTGTTGTAATTGGGAATTGTACATGAGTAATACTTTGTTCATTAGTCTGTGATTATTTAGAGTATGAGTCCTAACTGGGAACATGCCTCTGGGGGCCTTTCCTATGTCTGCCTCAATAAGAACCATCACAACTGGTCTCTTCCTAAATTGTTTAAAATGGAGGCTTTCAGTCTGAACTTTGGAAGACTTCTGTACAATTTATGGTCAAGATCAGCTGATACTAAAGTGGCCAAAATTCCCTTATTTCATGCTTCCTCAAGCACTTTTCTCATTCTAACTGGTGCTCCAGTTTGGCTTCTAAAAAATAAGAAGCTAAGGGCTGCCTGTGTAAATTCTGCTTTTCTGGGGAAAGGTCAGGGCCTCTAGCCTAACTGGAAAAAGGGACAGTGAGGCTGTGCTGACTGGGCGTGGGAAGGATGGAGTGAAAACCACTGATTTCAATGGTGCCGGAACACCCTGAAATGAGTAGTTGGTGTAATGGTGGGCAGAATCACAACTGGGTTAGCTATTGCTTGCAGGGCTGGCTGATACCACATCTTCGGATGCATTAGGTCCTAAGATGTGGGACAATCTAAGTGTTATAATGTTTGATCTTGATTTTGGTTTAGGCTTATACTTGGAAAGGAATTAGAATGAAGTCTGTAATATGCTGATAATTTCTTTTTTTTTCTTTTTTTTATTTAAGAGGAAAAAGAGAAAAACACAAAACAAACCAAAGTGGCATAAGGGTACACGCAATACAGAACTACAAAAAAACAAAACAAAACAAAACAAAACAAAAAAACATAACAGTAAGAAATCACCTGCTAGTAGATTACACACTATCTTCTTGAAAATAGTTCCTCAAATCACAGTATCAAAGAACACAAGGTGGACATTCAAACAGGGAGACTGCAAACAGCTGTGTTCAATGTTCCAAAAACATTGAAAAGTCAGCTATTTAACACCCCCAAACACACTTGCTGTTATATCCGTTAGAGCTCTTTTTCTTTTTTTTTTCCCTCTCTTTTTTACAACAAAATTTACACATCTTGGATTTTATTACTCCTTAGTGCTTATTACTTTCTTTGGGGGGGGGGAAAGAATACAGTCAAATATGGCAAAACAAAGCTGTCAGTCAATACCAAGGATAGACATAGCACATGGTGTAGAACAGAGTACAAGTTTATCAACAATGGTTATCAACGTTGTCCCTTGTTTCCTTAAAAAGAATTATCTTATTAGATATTATAAAGTTGGAAAAAACAGTAGAGAACAAGACCAATAAAACTTAGGCATTGTAAACATTACAGGACTTCCAAAGAAGACAATAGTCAAACCAGAATGGGTATCTTAGTGAATCTTATTGTCTTCAAAGTAGTTGCCTATGTCTTCAAACTTGATACTATCATATAGAATGGAACAGAGTCTAATCAGTCAAAACAAGATCGTGGGAGTACTACAGGACTTCAAAACAAGTTAATAGGAAATCGAAAAGAGTTACTATTTATATATCCTAATTTTTTTTTGAATTTTTTCTTTAATTAAGACAAACAGAAATGACTAAATAATTTTTTTGAAACAATAAGGGGGAGATTGAGATAAAACAGGACATAACAATATAACAATAGAGGTCACAGCATGACTGTTTCAACAACCTAGTACTTCACCACCTTATAACCTGACTTAATAGTAGTTACCATAGTGTCTTTTTCCTTGAAATATTTGGATAAAACTTCATATACTCTAGCTTCAAATATTTTCATATCAAGAAGCCCAGAATAAAGCCTTTCTAATTAATGAGTGAAAACTTTATAAGGCTTCAAGGCCACCTAATGGGGAATCATGATTACCACATATTTTTATATATTTGAATCATTATTTACATTAGGGAAACTATTCGGTATTCACACATGCGAGATTGATTTATTTCACTAATGAGTATGGTCTCAAGCTGCGCCCATTTATTGATAAATATCTCAATGTGATCCTTCTTTATAGCTGAATAATACTCCATTGTATAGAAATACCACAACTTTTTTATCCATTCCTCAGTTGATGGGCACTTGGGTTGTTTCCAAGATCTGGCGATTACAAATTGTGCTGCTATAAACATAGGTGCACATATATCACTGTGGTATGATGCTTTCAGTTCTTCTGGGAATATGCCTAGAAGTGGAATAGCTGGAATAAATGGGATTTCCAGTCCCAACTTTTTGAGAAATCTCCAGACAGATCTCCACAAAGGCTGTACCAGTCTACACTCCCACCAGCAGTGCAGGAGAGTTCCTTTTTCCCCAGAGCCTCTCCAGCATTTGTTGTTGGTTTTCTTGATCCTGGCCATTCTTTCAGGAGTGAGATGGTATCTCAGTGTGGTTTTAATTTGCATTTCTCTAATGACCAATGATGATGAGCATTTTTTCATGTATTTATTTGCCATTTGCATTTCTTCATCTGAGAATTGCATATTCATCTCAGATGCCCATTTTTGGATTGGATCTTTGAATTTCGGAGGTCTGAGTTTCTTTAATTCTTTATATGTTTTAGACAAGAGGCCCTTGTCTGAGAGAGAGTTCACTAAAATCTTTTCCCAGTTTGTGGGTTTTCTTTTCACTATGCTGGAGATTTCTTTTGACATGCAGAAACTTTTTAATAAGAAGTGGTCCCAGTTATTGATTCTGGGAAGTATTTCCCGTGCGGTTTGAGTCCTGTTCATGAATTCTTTACCTACTCCTATGTCTCCAAGGTTTCTACCTATTTTGTCTTCCAATAGATTTAGTGTTTCTGTTTTAATATTCAGATCTTTGACCCATTTAGATTTTAATTTAGTACATGGTGATAGACATGGGTCTAGCTTTAGTTTTCGGCAAATGGAGAGCCAGTTTTTCCAGCACCATTTATTAAAGAGACTGTCGTTCTTCCAGTGAACCTGCTTGGCTCCTTTATCAAAAATAAGGTGGTTGAGTGTGTTCGTAGTTGTGGTTGTATCTTCTAATCTATTCCACTGATCTTCAGCTCTGTTTTGATTCCAATACCATGTTGATTTTACTACTGTTGCTTTGTAGTATAACTTCAAGTCAGGGATTGTGATGCCTCCTGCTTTGTCTTTGCTGCTTAGAATTGCCTTTGCGATTCTAGGTCTCTTCTGGTTCCAGATGAAATTTAGGAGTGATTTCTCTAGATCTATAAGGTATGTTGATGGTATTTCTATTGGGATTGCATTGAATCTGTATAACAGTTTTGGGAGAATGGCCATTTTCACAATGTTTGTTCTTCCTATCCATGAGCAAGGGATGTCTTTCCATTTTCTGAGATCATCTTCAATTTCCTTTTTCAGTGTATTATAATTTTCACTGTATAAGTCTTTCACTTCTTTCGTAAGAGTAATTCCTAAATATTTCATTTTTTTGCTTGCTAATGTGAATAGTCCAGTTTCTCTTATTTCCCTCTCTGTAATTTTGTTGTTCGTGTATAGGAATGCTATTGATTTCTGAATATTGATTTTGTATCCAGCTACATTACTGAATTTATTTATTGTATCTAAGAGTATTTCAATGGAGTTTAGGGGGTCTTCTATGTAGAGTATCATGTCATCTGCAAACAATGATAATTTAACTTCTTCTTTTCCTATCTTTACCCCTTTTATTTCTCTTTCTTGCCTAATTGCTCTGGCTAGTACTTCCAGTACTATATTAAATAGGAGTGGTGATAAAGGACATCCTTGTCTTATACCAGATTTTAAAGTAAAGGCTTTCAATTTTTGGCCATTTAGTATGATGCTGGCTGTTGGTTTGTCATAAATGGCCTTTATTATATTGAGGTAAAGACCATTTATTCCAATTTTCTGTAAAGTTCTTATCATGAATAAGTGTTGGACCTTATCGAAGGCTTTTTCTGCATCTATAGAGATGATCATGTGATTCTTATTTTTGGCTTTATTGATATGGTGGATTACATTTATTGATTTGCGTATGTTGAACCATCCTTGCATTCCTGGGATGAATCCCACTTGGTCCTGTTCACTAGCTGCAATCCTGTCTTCAAGGTCTGAAATTCTATCTTCACTTTCATTAAGGCGGTTTTTACAACTTTCAGTGGAGTTTTTTATTTCCTGTATATCTCTGTGCATCTGCATTATGTATTCTGTTTGTTTCTTATATTGCTCGTCTAGGGATTCTATCTTTTTGTTTAGTTCCTCCAATTTTTTATCTGTGTTTTCTTTAGATATATTTAGAATCTCTTTCATTTCTTTTATCATTTCTTCTTTTATCTGGGAGATTATTTCGAGTTTGAATTTCTTTAAAGCTTCCTGGAGTTGCTTGTCAATTTCAGTGGCTATTGTGTCCGATATATGAGGTGGATGGGATATATTTTCTTCTATATACATCACTCCTAGGGTTTCTTGAGATGGGCTGGAGGTTTGAGGTTGTAATTTGGTCTTTCGTTTTGTCATTTTCCTATATTTCTGTGTTTCAAGTGTTATTTGAAAGCTTCCTCAGGATCTGTTGAAAATCCCCTTCTATGTTTGGAGCTACTGAGACTCTGGCGCCGCACTACCCCAAGCCATTAGGCCTACAGAACCAGTGGCCCTCCTCTGCCTGCTCAGAACTCCGCAGTTCCAGACAAGCTGGGCCTCAGGGACACTGTGCGCCCACCTGCCCCTTGGAAGCTCCACAGTTCTTCAATTGCAGCCGGGTTAGGGTACTCACCACAGGCTGCAGTGCTTCAGGAACCTGTGGACCCTCCCTGGTTGCAGAGATATCCACAGTCCTCCAGACACATGGAGAGGCCGATGCAGGCACCCCAAATCTGCCCAGCTCCTCCTCTGCAGACCAATGGCCAGGCGCGGCAGCTAAACAGGCTGGGCTAGGCTGATAGTGTGGGCCCGCCCTCCCGTCAGGAGCTCAGCAATTCTCCAAGTGTAACCGGAATGGGGAGGCTGATGTGGAAGCCTCAAACCCACCTCTCCCCTTCACTGCACCTGGAAGCCTGGGGAAACTCCAGCAGTCTGGGCGGAGATATCCAGAGTCCTCCAGACACGCAGAGAGGCCGGTGAGGGCACCCCAGATCTGCCCAGCTCCTCCTCTGCAGACCTATGGCCAGGCGCGGCAGCTAAACAGGCTGGGCTAGGCTGGTAGTGTGGGCCAGCCCACCTATCGGGAGCTCAGCAGGTCTCCAAATGAAGCCGGGAATGGGGAGGCTGATGTGGAAGCCTCAAACCCACCTCTCTCCTTCACTGCACCTGGAAGCCTGAGGGAACTCCAGCAGTCTGGGTGCAGATATCCAGAGTCCTCCAGACACGCAGGGAGGCCAGTGAGGGCACCCCAGATCTGCCCAGCTCCTCCTCTGCAGACCTATGGCCAGGCGCCTATGCTGATAATTTCTAATGTTGAAGGACCATACTAGTAATTGTTTACATGAAAGAGAAACACAAGGCTTCTGTTTCCTACTTTTCAAGAGTCCTGACCTCCCTGAACAAGGGCCAAAACCTAAGGTTAATAAGTTTTTATAATTAATTTACTGAAAACAGAAAAGTGCACATCACATAGTGTGCTCATCACCCTTGTATCACCTGCCTTGTTTTGCCTCCCCCTTTGCTCATCTTGGATTTTTGGAGGCGGGTTCAATACAAAGAACATACTTTGCACATCTCTGTCCTGCTACTATTCACTCTTACATCCCTCTCTTCCCTCTTTATTCCCCTTCACTGGTCTAACCTCCCTTCTGCTTTTTCAACTTTCTTAGATCTCACATAATAGGGTGAACAATGAGTCTGGCTTATTTTGCTCAACATGATAGTCTCCAGTTCATTTTTCCCCTTGAAAATGACATTTAATTATGGCTGGATGATTCTTTGTTATGTATATATACCATATTTTTCTTATCATTCATCTGTTGGGCACCTAAGCTGAATATATATATATCTTGGCTATTGTGAATTATATCACAAGGAGAGCAACAGCTAGAAGAGATGGTGGCTCTTAGTTTTTGAGGGCTCTCCATGCTGATTTCCATAGTGGCTATACTAATTTATATTTCCATCAACAGTACAGCAGACCTCTCCCCCACATCAGCCTCATCAGAATTTTTCTTATTCATGAGTCACTCCAACTGGGATGAGATAGAATCTCAATGTAGTTTTGGTTGGATTTTCCTAATGGCTACGATGCTGAACAACTTTTCTTTGTATACTCATTGGCAACTTATACTTCTGAGACGCATCTGTTCAATCCATTTGCCCATTTACTGTGATTGGGCTGTTTAATTTTGGGGGTACATATCTGGAGTTTTTTATATATTCTAGATATTGATCCTCTGTAAAAGTGATAAGAATTTTTTCCTATTCTGTAGGCTATCTTTATTGTTTCCCCTGCTATACAGAAATATTAATTTGATGTAGGCCATTTGTTGTTTCTTGGTATCTCTTGTGGCATTAACTAGCATTCTCTTCAGAAAGTCTTTGTGCCTATGAATTTGAATATTTCCCCAGCTGGCCAGCTCTCACATGTGTGGTCAATTTTCAGCTTCAGTGGTGCTCCCAAAATCTACTTTTTTGTTTTGTTGTGGGACAGGGTAGGTGGTCAGTTGAAGCTGGAGGAGCTGTGTTTGGAGAACACTGTAGAAGATCTTTTTTATTCTTGAACTTTCCATTTTGAGTAAACTTAACTCATTTAGGCTAAAAATTTACAGACCAAGAGTTTTAAGAACCTACATTTAGTGATTGAAAGCTTGCACAGTCCATTAATAAGTCAGTTACCACTATAGCCAGAAATTGTTACAAAGTGGTATGATTCGAGTTTCTCTTATAGTTTAACATTTACTATGGCATTGTATTATACCTTTTAAGTTGAACTTTTCTATAGGATGTTTAAGGCCAAGTTAAGGTAAGACCTGTATTATATAATCAGTTTCTTGCAATCAAGGTCAGTTACAGATCTTTAGGAACACCTTGGAACCATGCATAGCTCTTCTGTCAGTGTAACCATATGGGGGAATTATGGCCATTGTTTGGCCAAATTGCTTTCTGTGAAAGCTTGGGAGACTTTTCTCCTGGTGAATCTCATGAGGCACATTACACACAGATGATCGCTCTCTTCTGTGGCCTGAATCTTCTTGATTTAGAAGACCAGAGTCTCGCCAAGTACAAGATGATCCAGCAGGGATATTCTTATGTCTTGGGTCCTCAATGACCTTGGGGGGGAGGGGTAGGGCTAAAGCACTGGCTATCCTTTAGCCCATCTGTCTCTAATATTTGGTCTCCAAACCCCAGTTGTTGAACATCCAGAAGAAAATATTAATAACAGTACAGTGTAGGAGAGGCAATAAACTTAACATTATCTAAATATCAAACATCTTGGAATATAAAATGAAACTATTATTTCCCACTCACCATGGATGTTTTAATATTTGAATCCCTATAGAATGTTAACAGTTGCATATTTTATACATAAATGTAGAAATCAAAACAATATTATAGCATGGCAATCATGATACTTTTTAATACCTAAATTGCAATTTTTTGACATAAAATGCCCTCTTTTAGCCAATCATCCCTATCTAATACATAAACTTTTATCAAATTTGATTACCTTTAGTGGGATGTACATCTCAAGTTTTAAAAAAAATTTTATTTTAAAGAGATTAAGATAAAAGGGGACATAACAAAGCAGATCAGAACAGAACAATTTAAGCAACACAGTATTTCACCACAAGACAACCCAATCTAACAGCTACCATAATGTCTTTCCTTGAAATAGTTGAGCATACCTTCATACACAATAGTATCAAAAATAACAAAATAGTATAAAACCATTAAAGAGAATGAAAGTATTACAGGGCATTCAGAACCAAATACCAAAATCAACAATGGTTACTATATTTTCTCCTTGTCCATAAAAAATTTGTTTATCCTACCACATATGATAAAATCCAATAAGATACTACATGATAGAACCAATGGAAACAGAAGAAAAAAGGTATGGTAGGACTTCAAAAGATGATATTGAATCAGCACTGGCTATTATAATGTCTTGTTTTCTTCAAAATATCTATTGATACCATCACAGATAATAAAATCAAACAACCCAGGATAAAACCATTCCAACTAATGAATGGAAACATTATAAGGCTTCAAAGCAATGTAATGGGGAATCATGATTACTAACTATTATGGACTCTTACCATTTCTTACACTAGGGAGACTATACGGTATTTACACATGTGAGTTTGATTTATTTTGCTTATGAGTATGGTCTCAAGTTGCATCCATTTATTTATAAATATCTCAATGTGATCATTCTTTATAGCTGAATAGTACTCCATTGTATCAAAATACCCCAACTTTTTTATCCATTCCTCAGTTGATGGATACTTAGGTTGTTTCCAAGATCTGGTTATTACAAATTGTGCTGCAATAAATATGAGTGCACATATATCACTGTGGTACGATGTTCTCAGTTCTTCTGGGAATATGCCTAGAAGTGGAATAGGGAAATGGGACTTCCAATCCCAGCTTTTTTAGAAATCTCTAGACTAACCTCCACAATGGTTGTACCAGTTTACACTTCCACCAATTGCAGAAGAGTTTTTCCCTACAGCCTCTTCAGCATTCGTTGGTAGTTTTCTTGATCCTGCCCATTCTTTCTGGAGTGAGATTGTATCTCAGTGTAGTTTTAATTTGCATTTCTCTAATGAGTAATGATGAACATTTTTTCATGTATTTATCTGCCATTTGTATGTCTTCATTTGAGAAGTGTGCATCTCAGATGCCCATTTTTGGATTGGGTCTTTGAATTTTGGGGGTTTGATTTTTTTTTTTTAATTCTTTATATGTTTTAGACAGAAATCCTTTGTCTGAGGGACAGTTCACTAAGAGGTTTTCCCAGTTTGTGGGTTTTCTTTTCACTATGCTGGAGATTTCTTTGGACATGCAGAAACCTTTTAATAAGACATGATCCCAGTTATTGATTCTGGAAAGTATTTCCCATGTGGTTTGATTCCTGTTCATGAATTCTCTACCTACCCCTATGTCTTCAAGATTTTCACCCAATTCGTCTTCCAATAGATTTAGTGTTTCTGTTTTAATATTCAGATCTTTGGTTCATTTAGATTTTCATCTTATAAGCTTTTGTTACAGGCAGAGGTCTGACTCTGAAAAGTCTTTCACCATAAATCCCTGTCTTACATTTTGGAACACCTGTATATCTGGAGGCATGAATACATTTAATATGCCATGCAGTTAATAACAATTTGTCATATGAAAACTTTTTGGGCATCTTAAATATTTTCTAGAAAGTTGAATCTTTTGACCAATGTGAACATATTACAATATTATATTTTTATAACTTTAGTTGGTATATCTCCTATAAGGCTATGGAGATCACTGAGTCTTCCATCAATGAGTAAAACTGGTTAATGTTTCCAGGCAGTTGCTTTCTTATTCATTAAACTGGAGTTCTGTCCAATCCCCTCCTACCCTAAGGAATTATTTAAGTATTATAATTTTTATTTATGAAAAACACAATAATGCCACTTAACACATTTTTGAATAATGACTCAAGCCATACATTTACATAATCAATTTAGGCATTTTTGACTAGCTAGGAACTCGGGTGGAAGCATACATTTTAAATCTATAACCCAGTTAAACTTTGATCAGATGATCCAAAAATGCAAAAGAAATTGTTGAGTTCAAAAGATAGCTGTTCACAGAATGAACAAATGGACAAACCTGGGTACTCTGTACAGATTCAAATAGACAGTGCTTGTCAGTGTCCATGAGAGCTCTATTTTGGGAGGGATAGTTACATGTCATATCATGCCAACTTTGCTGAACTGGCTTGCTTCTTCTGCCCTTGTTCTCTGGGCTGGAATACCTGTTCACCTCTAACGTTACATGCATTTGGGCCATTTCTCTGGTGCTCCATGCTCTTGTGGCACTCCTGCTTGGACTCTCATGCTTTTGGCTCTCCACATGTGAAAGGTCATTAGCTCAGTGCCTCCCAACAACAGTTTAACAGACTGAACAAAAGAGATGCATAGGCAGACTGACAATATGACTTACAAAATCGGAGTGCACTCAAATATGTTTTTAACCAAATTGAATAACTTTTTACAATTGTAGAATTTATAATGAAGACTAGTCAGATTTGTTGTAAAAATTTGTAAAAACTTGTAAAAATTTGAAAAGGGCAAAATCTTTAACGTGTATTTTACCTTAAGACAACTAGTAACTATTGTGTCCCCTATTTTCATGCAACTTTCATTTTGGTTATCTCTATACTTTTGTCATCTATTTAAAACTTTGGTTTTTGTTTTTTGGGTACCATCTCTTGAGCATCCTGGGTCCATTAAGGTTGGTTCTAGCTTCATTTTCTTTCAATTGTGGGCATCACTGCATTAGAATTGAGCATCAGCTTCTCAGGATGTGAAATCAACTCCTTTTCTTAGTTTGGGTCCATGGTGCAGCCAGGTGACATGCTCTGGCACTCAGGCCACTTGGCATTTCCTGGAAAAACATATGCATACCCTTGATCCCAAATTAGCACAGGACTGGGTGCTTTCATTGTTCAGTAAAGAACTCTATTTAGCCTTCAATTGTATTGTCTTCTGTGGTAGTTTTATCTTTTATCAAAATTAAAAAAATAAGACTTCACTTGGGAGTACATATCTTTAGGTGAATTCTTTTTTGTTTTTATAATTTAAATTGTGAGCATGTTTAAAAATTTTAAGACCTGAGAATTATAAGAAATGTCTTTGGTATGTGATGATGAAAAGTTTTATAAAACGTTTGGAAGGCAGCACTTGTTTCAGATGGGCCATTGCCAGTCTTAAGTTCCCATGGACAGTCAAAGGCAATGAGCAATGACACATTTAGCCACTTCGCCAGTGTGAGCCAGAAGCAAATCCTGAGAAAGTGTCCACTGAAACATGGACCCAGTGCAGAGTGTCAAACTCAGGAATGTGAGTGACATTCACTTGCTGGAGTTGGCTGATGTGTAACAATTGAGGATCAGTCATGTGCAGAAGAGAAATTATATCCTGTATTTGGGAAGAGGAGGCTGTTTGAAGATGAGCCATCTGACAATAGAGACACCATCTACTATGTGGATCAAATGTATTTTTGGAAAGAGTATGAGGGAAGCAAATGAAATTAATTTACCCAAAGGATAAGCTGCCAAGAGAATGGAAACTTCCATAGCTACTGTTGTACAGAAGGGAACAATGATAGTTTGCACTTTATGACCAAAAAGCTGATAGCACGTGCTCACCCACATATAAGTCCTGCCACAGCCTTATAAATGGAATAATGGTTTTATGTGGAGTATGTGTGGCATATGCAGCCAATGGAAAGGCCCCTGAAACTGCCAAAGGACCCTAGTGGGCATGTGTGGGGTTGGGAAGATAATTAAAACATTGGCAAAGGTGGGTCAACTTTTAGAAAGCTGGACATTGGAAAAAGACAAGAGTAACTTTGTCCAAGGCAACTTTAGCCTCTGACATAAGTGTCTTTGGAGATGGGGGGGCTGGGTCCCCCTTGAGAATGTCAGAGGACCTCAATCATGAGTTGTTAGAGTTGGGAGGAGTTCATTAATATTACCAAGTGAGGTCTGAAAAGCAGATAAGTTTGCATCACGATCAATTTGAATCTGAACAGTTTAGGTACAATATATCTTTGCTGGATGAGGTAAGCTAAATATGAAAATGTTTTATGATAAAGGGTAGACTAAGGGCAAAACATTTATCTTGAGGATGAAAGGGAATCATAAAAAGGCAAATCTGTTAAGTCAATCACTGAGGGGAAAAATAAGAAATAGCTATGTGACTGGGCAATCCTGGTTGAAATGCTTCCATAGGTTCCATGGCTTAACAGCCTGCATAAACTGCAGTAATCTCTATTTTTCTGACTCTTTTAATTATGAAAATTGGAGAAGGGCTATCAGAGGGTTTTAGGTGTCCTGCCATCTGTTTATTAACCAATATATGAACTGCTACAAGCCTCTCCTGACTTGAGGGGTCATTGATCAATCCAAACAGGGTCATAAGACATCCAAGTTATCTTGGTTGCTATCTGTGGAACTGGACAAGAGCCAGATTCCTCCTGAAAATGTGAAGATCAATATTTTATGCCAAAATGGTACTTTTCTGTATCTTATCTGGAAGTGTTCTCTCCTTCCCTGATTATACTTACCAAGCCCTTGAATGGGGAGAAAACTTTGTTGTAACATCTGTGTCACCAAAGAGTTAGGGCTAACCAGAAATTCCCCATATCCTCTAATACATCATGTTTCAATAAATTGGTATATGGGGGAGGACATAAGGTTAAGAAATTTCCAGAATGACCTGCATCTCTCCAGGTTAACAACTTAGCACTTCTACTAGGGTGAGAAACACAGCCTACACCCTGTAGATCTGTAGTTGCAATATCCAGAGGCCATGCCATAGGCCAGTGGTATTGGGCAATAACCAATATTTGCTTCTGTGTCTAAAAGCCCTGTAAATTTTTTAAATCAATTCTATCTTGGGGTGATTCTGCTTAATCTGTTGAACCAAATACATATTAGAAGACCCCAAACCCTTGGATCTACTTACAGATTTTTCCAATTTTTGTCAAGGGGAGAATAACCAATTGAGCAATATGAGAACCTGGGTTGGTTTGAACAGTGTTTTGAGTAGACTGAACCACAACCTTTATTTCTTGTATAATCGGCATTGATGACACCTGGTAAGACCTGAAGACCTCATAAAGTGAAACTGCTGAAGCCTAGAAGAACCACTGGTCTTTGAGGGAAAGGCCATAGACTCCAGCAAGAATAACTTGAGGACCCATTTCAGGAATTAATGTGAATCTGGTGGAGGATAAGGTCCGTCTCCCCACTGTCTTTTTGTTGTTCACCAGAGATCAGAAATGTGTCTGGTGGTGGAGGGGGTGGGGCTGAGGCAGGCCCTGCTGGAAGTTTCCTGGGGTGGACTAGCCTTTCACATTTATTTTTGGATTTACCTTCACTTTCCCAATGATACCCTTCTCAACACTTTGTTACATATACTGGATTTTGTTGAGACAGATAAAATGGCGGGGCTGCCCCCACAGGTGCTGCAGCAGAGCAATTTGGGGCAAAATGTCCCTCACCCTCACTACAAAAACAAGTAGCTTTCTTTCCCCTTCATTTAGGCTGTGGATAAATGACCTGAGTGACTATTACTATTGGGGATTCCAAGTTCAGTAATTGGGTGGATTTGTTGAAAACTCATGTTACCCCCCTCACCCATCTGGCTTTTGTTAGCATCATTTGTAAGATGGGGAGAGAGAAAGCAAAGTTCCAATCTATGACTTAGCAAAATTTCTCTGAACTGAAAAGGTGGGGATTGCTGATTGTGGCTCAGTTAAAAAATACCAGGTGTGGTAAAATTAGCTGCAAAGCCTTCTTGCTGATAGAGCTCTCCTTCCTTATCTAACTGAGCAAGGTTGGAATGCTCAAACTTTATTGGAGTTTGTTACTCTGCCATTCTTTTTCTTCAGGACTTGATTTTTAAAATCATGCCTAGAGCCAATTTCTTTGTGGTTGTCTCATCAAGCTTACAATCATTAAGATGTTTCCTAATCAAAATCCACAAAAGAAAAGTAAATACTGGAAGCATACAACAAATAGTTCCATATGCCCTCGACTCTTTAGAATTTGTTTGTCCTGTAAACAATTGATAAAATCAGTACACCTTTTGTTTCTCACAAGCCTGTTTGTAACTAGCCCTAGCCAATCTGTTTTTTTCATTCATTACCCCAATCTTTACACCTGATGAGGCCAATATCAATACTCTCCAATGTTGACTGTTGACCTATACCAATGCACTTCTCCACTTATCACATGCACACGAGAAGTGTCCTCTCACCTTCTAGTCTTACTCCATCACTGATCAGGCCATATGCTGCAACTCATGCAGCTCTTGGGGTCCCTGGGGTGAAGGACTGATGAAGAAAAAGATGAAATCTGGGGTCAGGCAGAGCACTCTTTCTCTGGATGGGAAGAAAGGAACTGCTCCTTCACTATAGTGGCATTTATTTATACATTTGCAAATTAAGGTCACAAGGTCACATTGCCTAGTAATGTGCATGTATGGCAATCTAAGGGCCTTATATTTGGGGCTCAGAGTTGCTTGGTTCTGTGGCTTGTCCTTGTTTTGGAGCTGGCTGGCTGGCTCCTTCAGGTGTGGTCAATTTCCAGTGCTGTCACCCAACACTTGTACAGTACAAGCTTAGTCTGGCCAACTGGGGTGGGGGGGACAGGTATTCAGTACTTCCGACAATTTTTAGTAGATATCAATGTGATACAAAACCTTCATGCTTCTATGCATCTCGACTACATCAATCCACATTTCTCTAGCCAGATCTGCTTGTTGTTAATGGTCTTTTAAGGTCGTTGACTAGACACCTGGGCCATTGACTACTGCTGATATAGCCAGGTACCCTCTCACTTTGGGTCCTATGTCAAACTAAATAGGTGACCAGGAATATTGCTCAAAACTTCACCTGTGAAGGACAGGGCTAATACTTGCTTGGACTTGCAATGGCCTATTCACTTTCTGGTATTTCTTCTCAGACTGGAAAATATGGTTAAACTGAGACGCAAGGACAACCAGCCCTGAAGCATGACCCTGATCTTGGCTATCTCCTATTGTGAATGGCTTTAGAATTTGCTCTCTTGTGGTATGGACAACTTCAGAGACTTCAACTAGCCTTGCATATTCTACGATGTGTTCAAGAAAGGTGACTCCCAACTGGGTTTCTAGACCTAGTAGACCATTTGTTAGCCAAACATTGGTCAAAACTATACTGGTTATCTAAGTTCTGTGTGTTTGCATTTTCACATGTGCCATGATGTTTTGGGACTCCAGATCAGTGTCAATTTAGAGACTACAATAGTGCTGGAGTTCCCCTACTCCAGGATGTATTAATGTGAATAAATGGTGGTAGCTCTTTCAAAAATCCTTGCCTGACTAGCTGGCCTGGTTCCATAGCTATAACTATAGCTTCAAGAACTGGAACCCCTTCTGGGAAAATGAAAAGATTTGAACCTTTAATAATTATGAGAGTAGTTGGGTAATACTGAGATGGAGATAGCAAATGATTAGGGTTAAGGAAAGAAAGGTATAAAGTCTTCAAAAAGTGTTTCTCTTTGCGAGAAGGAAGTTGTGTAGAACAGTGCCTTTCATGTACATGAAACCAAAAGTGTGGATACTGCAGGCCATTTGGTGTTGGCCAGTACCAAGATGGGGAGGGGCACAAGTTCTTGTAAGATATGCACTTAGCCCACAGGAAAGACACTAGGCAGTTCTAGGCAAGGTAATGTGTTAGACTTGTATGTTTAACATAGCCGCATTTCCAGAAAAACTGACTTTGCAGGTTAGCCATGTTCCCGAGTTGACGTTGCTTGTAATGAATACTTCTGTACATGATAGTGTGAGGGAGACCACTACAAAGTGGCTTGGCAGGATTTAAAGTTAACCAATTGGATTTCTATGTTGACTTGTCAGTGTGTTTCAGTCCTAAGTCCTTTGTCTGGAGATGGGCAGCTGATGCATAGTAAGTGAATCTCTTAAGAATCGGTGGTCCCAGCTGAGACCTGTAGTGGCCTCAAAGGATGAGATTAAGGCCACAGCTGAGGATGTCTGGCTCTAACTCCAGTTGACTATATATAGAGACTTGTAGCTGCAAGCATCTCCTATCTCAGTCCTGATGTGAATGTCAACTTAGAGATAAGACAGTTCTCCTAACTTAGCATTACTACATGGAGTAGTCTTTGAGCTGACCCCGTAGGTCTTGCACAGTTCCCATATGTTTTCCTCAGTATCCCCTCCATTTGAAAAACCAAATGCATATGGACTTCTCAGAAGTTCTTTTTGTCTCAGCCCCCAGAGAAGTTTGAATGCTGCTGGAGGTTTTGATTCTCCTGGAGTCCTAAAATCATATCACTTGTCTTTTTCTAAGCTTTCATCATTCACTTCTTGGGAGGTTGCAGGCCTGATAAGTTCATAATAGTGGTGCATGAACTGAGAATACAGTAGGAAGAACAAGTGTAGGAGAGAAGTGCATTATTGCTGTTCTACCAGAATTTGATGGGACAACCTGCGTGGCTCTTGAGATTCCTAAAGTGAAAGATGGTGAGAGAATGAGAAAATGAGACAAAAAAGGGCTGGGATCAGGTGAAATGCTTATTCTCCAATGGGAGGAAAGGAACTGCCTTCTCACTGTAGGGGCATTTTATTTATATACTTAGCAAGATAATGTCATGTGGCACCCTTTTACCTAGCAACCCATTGATTGGATTGTCCTAGGGCCTTGGTGTTTTCTGAGCTAGAGCAGCTTTTTCATGTGGCTTGCCTCAGGTTCTTGGGATGGCCATGCAAAACACAGTAATGTTGTAGACCATAAGTACATAGTATTGTCAATTAGAAAAATGTCACGTGTACATTGTGTCAGATAGTTCACAGTAACAAGTGTACAGATTTTTGTCTTCCCTTCTCCCTAGAGATAATATGGCTGGCATAATTTATACAACAAGCATAAGGACTTATCCCACAAGGTCCTTGCCAAGAGAAAGGCAACTCAATTTTAGTGCCTGTGCAAGTATATCATATCCTGTTATAATGAGTAGCCAAGGCAAAACAATCTGAGCAGAGATGAACACTGAAGAGGTAACCAATGTACCTCATGGGTTTGGAGATGCTGGCTGGAAACGTAGAGCCAGGATGCCTTAGGTGTGCTTGATGGGAGATTGTGTCAGATCTCAGAAGACCAGAATGCTGGTAAAAATTTGGTTGAAGACCAGGTTCAGGTGGTTTCTGCTGGGAAGAAGGAATGCATTTTAAAAAAAATTTTATTTAAAAGGAAAAAGAGAAACAAAACAAAACAAAGCAGTGTAAGGGTACAAGTAATACAGAACTACAAAAAAAAATAAGAAATCACCAGTTAATAGATTACATATTATCATCTTAGAGATAGTTGCTCAAATCACAGTATCAAAGCATACAAAGTGGACATTCAAACAGTGAGACTGCAAACAATTGTGTTCAATGATCCAACCAAAAACATTAATATGGTCATCTATTTAACACCCCTAAACACACTTGCTGTTGTATCCTTTAGAGCACGTTTTTTCCCTCTTTTTTACAACAAAATTTACACATTTTGGGTTTTATTACTCCTTAGTTCTTATTACTTTTTTTTTGGGAGAGAATAAAGTCAAATATAGCAAAACAAAGCTGTCAGTCAAAACCAAGGATAGACATAGCACATGATGTAAAACAGAGAACAAGGTTATCAACAATGTCTCTTGTTTCCTTAAAAAGAACTGTCTATATCATTAGATATTATAAAGTTGAACAAAACAGTAGAGAACAAGACCAATAAAACTTAAGCATTGTAAACATTACAGGACTTCCAAAGGAGACAATAGTCAAACCAGAATGGGCATCTTAGTGAATCTTATTGCCTTCAAAGTAGTTGCCTATACCCTCAAACTTGATACTATCATACAGAATGGAACAGAGTCTAATCAGTCAAAACAAGATCGTGGGAGTATTACAGGACTTCAAAACAAGTTAATAGGAAATCAAAAAAAGTTACTATTATATATCCTGCTAATTTTTAAAATTTTTCCCCTTAATTAAAAAAACATAAAAAATAACTAAGTAATTTTTTTAATGAATAAGGGAGAGATTGAGATAAAACAGGACATAACAATATAACAATACAGGTCAAAACATGACTGTTTCAGCAACCTAGTGCTTCACCACCAAATAACCTGACTTAATAGTAGTTACCATAGTGTCTGTCTTTTTCCTTGAAATATTTGAATTAAACTTCATATACTATAGCTTCAAATATTTCCATATCAAGAAGCCCAGAATAAAGCCTTTACAATTAATAAGTGAAACTTTATAAGGCTTCAAGGCCACATAATGGGGAATCACGATTACCACATATTTTTATATATTTGAATCATTGCTTACATTAGGGAAACTATTCAGTATTCACACATGTGAGATTGATTTATTTCACTTATGAGTATGGTCTCAAGCTGCACCCATGTATTGATAAATATCCCAATTTGACCCTTCTTTATAGCTGAATAATACTCCATTGTATAGCAATACCACAACTTTTTTATCCATTTCTCAGTTGATGGACACTTGGGTTGTTTCCAAGATCTGGTGATTACAAATTGTGCTGCTATAAACATAGGTGCACATATATCACTGTGGTATGATGCTTTCAGTTCTTTTGGGAATATGCCTAGAAGTGGAATAGCTGGAATAAATGGGACTTCCAATCCCAGCTTTTTGAGAAATCTCCAGACTGACCTCCACAAAGGCTGCACCAATCTACACTCCCACCAACAGTGTAGGAGAGTTCCTTTTTCCCCACAGCCTCTCCAGCATTTGTTGTTGTTGGTTTTCTTGATCCTGGCCATTCTTTCAGGAGTGAGATGGTATCTCAGTGTGGTTTTAATTTGCATTTCTCTAAAGACCAATGATGATGAACATTTTTTTCATGTATTGCCATTTGTATTTCTTTGTCTGAGAATTGTTTATTCATCTCAGATGCCCATTTTTGGATTGGATCTTTGAATTTTGGGGGTCTGAGTTTTTAATTCTTTATGTTTTAGAAAGAGTCCCTTGTCTGAGAGAGAGTTCACTAAAATCTTTTCCCAGTCGTGGGGAAGGGGAATGCATTGGTTGTTGGACTCCAGGTGATGTATGTTAAGCTTTGGCAGGAAGTTTGTGTGCATTTTTTTTTATGTCCACAGATTGTTGCATTGGACTGAGAATAAAAGTGGCAGACTAATCTGGCAGAAGAAATTTCAAGGCAGTCTGTTGAGGTTGCAGCATGGCTACTGTTAAAGGCTTTTAGCCAGATTTATATTGAGAATCAAGAACAAAGAGCCCAGCAGGATAATTCAAAATGAGTTTGGCAAGAAAAGGAACTCTGATAAAGCTGTGAACTGAGAAAGATAAAATAGTGGAGATCTCAGTTGTTGAGAACAAACAGGAGAATAGGAAAAAGTGGCCTGAGGGCATCATGAGCAGCAGCAGGACTCCACTCTTTGCAGCCTCAAAATTGCGAAAGTTGAAAGACTGCTTTGAGAAGAGAGTCCCAGAACACCATGTTGCAGAATGCCTAGGACACTGTACATCAACATTTGTTTCATAGGCACTAGAACCTTCAACCAAGAGGAAACAAAGCCTGGGTAGTGCTCCATCTGGCAGCAGACCTTGGTGTCATCAATCCACATGGTGTGGGTTTTAGTTGCATACAGATTGCAAGAGTTGTGTGTAAGATTTTAGAAGGTGGCCTTGGGAGGTCAGGCAGCGTGCCCCTGAGAGGGCAGTTTGTGAAGCCAAAGGTGCAGTGGAAACTCCAGAAGTTTGGAGAAGCATGGAATGTGGATCATTATGGAAATTTGCAAGGAAAGAGCAGGGCTGGTCCAAAAGAGAAGCCTTGAGAGCTACAATTGCAAGAAGTTGGAGTTTAAATCTTGTCACAGATTTACTGGAATGCTGGACACAAAACTACAGCATTTCATGCTTGCCTTGCTGGATTTTGGTCTTTTTCCCATTCCTTGCTATCCCTTGCTATCCCATTTGTAACTTTTGAATTGGAAACGTCTACTTTGTGCCATTGCATGTTGGAAGTGTTTAACTTTGTTTTCATTTGTACAGAGGCTTGCAGCTAAGAGTTTGCCTTAAATCTTAAAGGAGACTTTGGACCTGAACATTTCAGCAGTGCTAAAACTAGGATTTTGGCAACTCTTTAGAGATGAACTAAATGCCTTTTGTGGAAAGATGTGTTTATAAGTCTTTGGGGGATGAGGGGTAGGATGTTATGTCTTGTGCTTGAATGTCTCCCCCCCGCCAAAAAAAAAAAAACCTCAGGCAGTCTTTGATGGGGCTGGACCTAGAGTGTGCGACACTGGAATTGATTCATAGTGCACTGCTAGACTTAAAGGCACGAGCATTAGGTTGTGAGAGCTACTTGCCCTAAGTGGTCTGGATAAAAGGGGTTGAAAACTGCTGTTAAGATCCCTTATTGCAGGGGCTGGGGATTTAGCTCAGTGGCATAAGCGCCTGCCTTGCAAGCAGGCAGTTGTGAGTTTGATCCCTGGTACCGATTAAAAACGAAAACGACCAAAAAAAAAAAAATTCCTTACTGCTTTTACTACCTTGTGGGCACCATGAAAAGTTCTGTAACACCCCTTTACCATGTACCATTTTGCATTGGATCCAGATAACTATACAAACTGAGCTAAATAGTTTTCATCCTTTAACTTTGGGTATTGGCTATTTTATCTCAGCAATGAGAGAAAAGCAACTAAGATAGGGGGATAGCTGGCTAAGGACTTTCTAGGGTGAAGTTGGAGGCCAGATCACCTATCCTTAGAAAGGAGTTTGGATTCTCAGATGAGTCGTCACAGGGGTGAGGATGACAGACGTACAGGCCTTCTTCCTGTTTCTTCCTGCTCACTGTACATGCCTAGCACTGCCTTGTACAAGGAAAGCAGGATATGAAGTAATTATTGGTATCTTTGGCCCACTGAAACACCCTCCTCCCCGTGCCTTTTCAAAACTGATTTTTGGTCTAACCCCCACAATCTAGTTTTTTATGTACATCGAACTGGGCTCCTGGGCCATGTCTATCTGGATAGGATAGCAGAGATCTGGAAAGAATAGATGACAGTCATCAGCTCTATCAAGGCAGGTCCTTAATGTGGATGTTAGGAGAAATAGAAAGGCTTTGCTGGGTTTGTTTGAGGTGAAAGGGGTGAATTCATGAGTCCGATTGAGTCCAGTGTGAAAACTGCCAAAACAGGATTGGACATGTAAGAACTTAAAGCATGAGTTGAGAGAGCGGGAGCCACAGGAGACCTTTCATCCCCCAAAAGAAGAGGATGGCGGACAGAACAAATCCTAAGCCTGGATAGGCTGATGTTGCTTGAGGCGCAAGTGTCTAGGTTTTGCATGCCCAACTTGGTTGCTTCTCTTACCCCATTGTAACTGATCTGAGGACATTGCGCTCTAGGTCTGGGCATAGGAAAGTATAGCCTGGCAACAAACTGGGGGAATATTGAGCAGCGAGGCCTGTTCTGCACAGAATTGTGGGTAAACCTAAGCCCCTGTCTGCATGGAGGAGTCTGTCATGGGATGCACAACTTTTTAACTCCAGATATGGCAGCAAAAATGCATCATGGCAGTAGAAATAAAAAGTTGATTCAGTTTTGGACTGAATGGCTTGCTTTGTTTTCAAGTGCCATGCGTTCTGGTGATTCACTGTGTTGCAGCAAATAAGTTAGCAAGAATGCAGAGTGAGTTGATGCTCAGTTGGTTGTAATGCTAGTTTTACTTTTACCTTCGAATCTTAGTAAGTCACCTTAACCACTGCTTCATCTCCTAGGTTAACACCATTTTCTTGATTAATGGCCTGGAAATACTTTGTCAACTTTTGATTGTGTAACTTTGATATGAGTATCTTAGTTTCTTGGTAATCTCTGAGTAGTCAACCTTTCTGACATTAGACTTTGTATGGATTCAGGAATCCTGCAGGAGTAAGGATCTTGTGCCCTTTAATCCTCATCTTGAGGTAAGGGAATTTATCATCTTGTAGTTTATTGGCCTCTTAGTTGTGTGGGATGCAGCAATCTCTTGATTGGTATTGGGTAGGAGATCAGTGAAACTGAACCCTTTCTCAGAATTTTTCATCATAACACAATTTCTGGTGAAGTGTGTTCTGATGACGTCAACATAAATTGACTTAAGGACAGCTTGACCTATTCATCCAAGAAACCTGTGGCCTTTAGAAAGGCTCCCACATCTTCATGTCTAGGTCTCATAGGGCAAACAAGATTAAAGTTTCTTTGAAATCAATTGCAGTGTCAAGATGAATGATGCTGGAACTCTTGACTATATTTCAGCAAAGAGTGGGTTTCTCCTTTGTTTTCAAACAGCGTATACCTAGGCAAATGATGCTTTGATAATTCTGTACATGGCTTCTGCAGAGGCAGTGAAGTGTTTATGAACATGAGTGTTCTTCATTTTCATGAATACCTCAGTCTCACTTGATCTGGGTCATTAGATCAATGATGAAGTCCTTCAGTTTCACGAATGTTGATACCATGATTGAGGTGACTAAGATTGTTCATTGGAGAATGAGATTGTTTGCTTGCTTAACTTCAGAGTAAACCCCAGCACAGGAAGAGCATCACTGGGTGGAGGGAGTGGAGTCTTCACAAACTAGGACCCTGCTCTCCCAGGATAGAGCCATATTGTCCAGACTGAATGGCTCTTGCAATAATTCTTGTCCCTGCATGGCTCCCTAAACAATTACCCTTTCCACTGAGTCAGCCTCTTACCCATTTTTAAACTTTCTTGAAGGCTTTCCCTCTGATCAGTGACTTGCTTCTGCTCAACAAGGATTGACCTGGCCTCCTGTGTTGACTCAGGTATGTTTATGAAGCTGTCACCATGCTTTTCAGTGATAATGTTTTAATACAGGTGTATTCTGCTTAGAGGTACCACGATGACAGAATAAAACAGTAGTTACAAGGAGCACATTGACAGGCTAAGTCCATGTGGGTTGTTGTACACCTCATAAAAGCCAAAGACATCTTGATTTGCGGGGTGTGCTGGTGGGCTGCAGGAAGTGGTGGGGATGAACTGCTGACACAGTTAAGAAACGAGGCATATCTGGAAAATTATACAGGAATGGATCATAGTTAACTGGTATCTGATTGTCCGATTAATGAGCCGGACAAAATATGAATGAATCAAAATCCTCATCTGCCATGTTATCTTGCTTTGAGGAACCAGAGCTTCAAACACTGATTGCTGATTGGTTCTGGCTGTTGGCTTAAAGATTAATCTGTCCCTAAGCCAGCCAGGGGCCTGGTCACAAGTCATGGAGGCCTAGGGCAGACTCTCAATTTATTTTTATGCTGATCACTATTATTGCCTGCTTGGACCACATCAAGTTGGTATTTGGCACAAGTAGATGTGTCTTAGAGCTTATTAGTTAAACCTTTATTTTCTGACCAGTAGTACTCAAACTGTTGGGACCAATTGTAAAAGGGTCCTGCTACACCTTAATTGGAGACAAAATAATTGGAAAGAAGGATTTTGAGGTTTTACAACTAAGTTTGCTTTGAGCTTGGAATTCATTTTCTTGAGTACAGTGAACTTTAGATTTCTCAGGCCTCTGCAGTTGAAATTTATTGGTGTATATTAGAGACAGTCAATAAACTGACTTATAAAACAATATATTAAAATAATATAGCCCTCTCAAAATTGTTATTTCACTGATACAATACTGTACCTAGGTATGTAACAGTACAGTGACTTGACATTGCAGTAGGAACCATTGTTAGCTGTAGAATGATGTAACACAAAGGGCCATGAAGTTAGTATTAATATGTAAGTTGTGTCTTGACCAAATTTTCAAGCTGTATAATAACACAAGCAACTTTAAGGTCATGGTTTGCTGATTGGTGGACAAAATGAAATCTTGTTTGTACAAAATTACAGGTTTAATGAATCATAATTTTATGCAAATGTTTAATGCAATCTTATATGTAATAAGGTTTCTTGGATCTGTTATTTGTGAAAACCCATTACCATATTTCCTAACTATTGTCCAAGTGCCCTAAAAAGCTTGTTTAGCATTAATCTTTTATAGTGGTCATATGTGTTCCCTAATTTGAAATCTTCTAAACATGGGAAACAAAAGGCAGTACATTCATAAACCAAATAATTTGGCTGTGACATATCGTAAAACACAAACTCCATGTCTGTATAATAAACTTCAGAAATTAACTCTTCACAGGTGCATATGCATGGGCACAGGTGTGTGCATGACAAAGTCATAGGACAAAGCCTAATTAAGGGCTGCCTCTCATTCTGTATTCAGCTGTGCACTTTTATTTCATTGAATAAACAGGTTTTTGTCACCTTCCCATTCTTGGAGATAGTATGGAGGAAATCATGAACATATTATTCAAAGTCTCCTTTTGTTCATGTGTAACAAAATTTCCTGCTGGTGTTCTATGTAAAGATAACTGGCCCCTTTTGGACTTTGAAATCAGTAGCTGGGTTCTTGAAGATAGTATGCCAAGGCCATTAGTGACAACATTAGCCACATTTGAAGGAACAGTTGAACAGTTGAAGTTAACTTCTGTAGCAAAACTCCACCAGAACCGAAGGAAACATTTTCAATGTTCACTTTGTTTCATGTTTTATATACTGTTGTTGATACTAATAAGGTGGCAGGAACTTTTGTAGCCTTTTGAGTTCTCAGTAACAAGAAACAGTGTATTAATGGTTTTGGGCATTTTAGATAGCTAGAGGATTTTCAGGATCGGGTGTAATTATTAGTAATGCCTTTATTTCTTGAGTATTAAATACCTTTTAGCCTTCACCCAATATTTTCTCACATGAATTATATCACAGAGGCAATGGCAAACTGTTACTATATTCTCAAAAGCATCTTTTCTCTTGGTCTTTCACCCCAGCCATTATGGTACTATCTTTTGCTGCTGGAATAGTATAGCCTGGAACCAGATTTCTTATGCCATAATATTTTTAACTTGAGCAAATCTTGCTGCTATATCTGTTCACTTGAAAGTACCCAAATGAGCAGATAGCCCTATGCCAGCAGTCTCTTGGGAAGAGACTCCTGTATGGCTGACATAATGTAACTAATATTCCATACCACCTAACTTACCAGAAGTGTCTAACAATTGTGTTTGGCCAATGTTTTCTTTTTAGAATGTGTGGTCATTGTGATTGGATACCAGGACTGGACAAGAATAAATCTTAATCCAATTTACAAGCCAGTTTCACTCTGGCTCTGCTACCCCTGTAAAGAGAACATTTCCTCTGGGAATGACAGCCCTTGAGAACACCCTTGATGTTTACTGGGAGATTCGCATTGTATTCCCCATTAGTGCTTATCATATTTATCATTAAAGACATCATCCTAGTAACTTAAAAATTCTCTTGATGGAGTTTTGCTATGCTATGCAGTTCAGGCTGGCTTTGAACTTAGAGATCCTCTTGTCTTGGCTGCCCCAGAGTGCTAGGATTACAGGCATGCACCACCACACCTGGCTAGCAATGTTTGTCATACACCGCTTTGGCTTTCTGAATTCTCTTTGCTCATAACTTTACCTTTTAAATACAGTGTTTATTAAATATGTATTTCCCCACTGGTTAAGTAACTACAGGATTGGAGACTTGGGGGCTGGGGATGGGGAATCAGGGCCAAGCCAGTGTTGCAATCTGAGAGCTCTCTTTTTGTCCAGCTGAAGAGAGGGCAGGGTAGGGCTGTGTGTCCCATTTGATCTTTTTTGGGCTCCCCTTTAACTGAAACCAGTATAAAAAGCACAGTCTAATTCCTCAGGATGTTTAGGCTGCTATTTTTACAGGAGCCTGACATACTCTGGAACACCAAGAGGAAGGCATAGCCAGCATTGGTTGGAAGCAGGTTTAAATTAGATGCAATTGACCTGGAAATGAAGGACTAGCTGAGCAGCAGCATGGCTGAAAATGACTCTCTGTCACGGGTGGCAGGAGAGAGTTGCTTGGGTCTTAGTTGGTATAGAACACATTGATACAGGGGGGAATGAAACTCTCAATTGCTAGACATCCAAATGCTGAGTTTGTGTTCTCTAAAATCAAGTAATGAATTCTAGGAACAATGAAGGTTAAGAGTAGGAAAAACTTATTGAGAGAAACAAAGCTTCTCTCTGACAGGGACACAAAAGGGACCAGAAAATGGGTTGCCCATCAGTCCAGCTTCCAAGAGTGTTTATTTTGCAAAGCCAAGAGGTAAAGTGGCTTAAGGTGGGAATTAACAAGATTGAAAATATAGTTTACCTACGTAATATTGATCCAGTGGCAAGTCATAGAATAGGTGTGAGGTGGGATAAAACTATGGTCAACTAAATATACAAAAAAGTATAGTCATTAGGGTAATATTGATTAAGTGATCAATTGGGAGAAACAAGTCATGGTGCAAGTGTACATGTCATGGACAAGGACTTTGCCTGAAGGAGGGGGTTAAGGAGGTTTGCTCCTCCACCCCCAAATGATTAATATCTATTTAGAATATCACTGTCTTTCAACCCTGGGGGAAATAATATGGGTAAGTAGTTCTTTCCTGAAGCCTGGCCTTAGGCCTATTTGGCTGCCTATGATATTTTTAATTTAACTTGGATATCTATAAGACTGTGAGTCTCCAACATAAGAAACAAAGATCATCCTGGCCAATTGGGGCTCCTCTGGGCACTTAAGCTTTTAGAGCCTTGATAATGATTCCGTTTTTAAGGATAAAAACAAGGTTGTAAACAGAACACACTGCTATGCTCAAGAATGTCATGAGTTCATCTGGGTCAATAGCAGAAGCAAATGTAATATACAGTAGTACCTGCTTCACAAACTCCATTCTTGCCATGATTCTGATTTTAAACTGAATTGAATGAGAACCAAATCAAATTTTCTCATAAGGTCTGCATTGAAATGACCATTGAATTTGACATGATTCTTAACCAATTTTGTTAATAGCCAAGAATCATGGAAAGAATTAAGTTTGAACTGAGGTCCCACTGTAGTAGAATGAGATGATCACATTTGGGGTGGAGCAATCTTAGAAGGGAAAACTATCATTTCAAGCTTGTCTCCCTTATTCTTTATCTACTTAAGTGGAACTCCAGAGAAATGCAGGAAAAGAAGCCAGGGCTTCTAGGGAACCAAATCCTCCTCCAAGAACCTCAGGGAACCCAAGAACAAATAGGGTGGTGACCTATGCATATCTCTTCCAGAGTTCACTCTGATTTGTCATACATAAGAGGCAGTCCCTTTGTGTGACTCTTTAATGAGGTTTGGGTTAGGAAGAGATTACTGAAGGCCATGAGACCTAACACATGTGCTCTGACCTGGTGCTTGAAAAATGTCCTGGGTCTTTATTATTTTTATTTTTACTTATTTGAGCCCAACAGAAAGGTTGGCCCTGGGGTGTTGCCCAAATAGATTACAGAAGAGTGACCTTCCAGTCCCAGTGTCCTGCTTGTCCTTATGACAAAGACGGACCAGCCTTCCTCCCCAAAATACCTGATTCTTAAAGTACAAAGTCAATATTTGAGTCTTTTTTATTAAAATTTAAAAAAGAGATTAAGATAAAAGAGGACATAACATAATAACACAGGTCAGAACAGAACAATTTAAGCAACATAGTGTTTCACCACAAGATAACCCAACATAACAGTAGCTACCAATAGTGTATCTTTCCTTGAAATATTTGAGTATAACCTCATATACTATAGCATCAAGCACAACATGATAGTGTAAAATCAAGAGAATGACATTATTACACGGTATTTAGAACCAACTAACAGAAAATGAACAATGGTTTCTATATTATCTCCTTGTCTATAAAAAATTGTTTATACTATCACATAAAATAAAATCCAGTAAAATACAGCATGATAAACCGATGGAGACAGAAGAACAAAAGCTTGGTGGGACTTCAAAGCAAGATATTAAATCAGCACTAGATATTATATTGTCTTGTTTTCTTCAAAATAACTGTTCATACCATCAGACAATAAAATCAAACCCAGAATAAAACCATTCCAATTAATGAAAAAAACATTATAAGGTTTCAAAGCAATGTAATGGGGAATCATGTTTACCACATACTTTTATGTATTCTTAATTTTTACACTAGGGAAACTATTCAGTATTTATACATGTGAGTTTGATTTATTTTGCTTATGAATATGGTCTCAAGCTGCACCCATTTATAAATCTCAATGTGATCATTCTTTATAGCTGAGTAATACTCCATTGTATAAAAATACCACAACTTTTTTGTGCATTCCTCAGTTGATGGATACTTAGGTTGTTTACAAGATCTGGCTATTACAAATTCAATATTTGAGTCTTACTGACGTCTAATTTGTCTATTTTGATTCTGGCTTAACTTAGTGGGTGATTTGCTGGTATTGGCTTTGCAATTATATTGTGTACTTTCACCCAAGATGTTGATATTATTCATTTATGATAACCATGTTCTGAGCATAAAATGCATAACCAATCTGTTTAGAGGACCATATTCATTGTATGTGAATTATTCACAGTAGGATTAAGCCACTTAAGAAAAGCATGGTTTTCTTTAAAAGGATTTTTAAAACTACTGCCGACATACAAAAAGCTGTGCATGAATCCAACAGAATCAGTTTAAATTTTGACTTCCTAAATTATTTTTGTCTTAAAGTATATTTGTTGTGCAGGGATCCTATATTTTAATGGCAACTGTCAACGTTGTTCTACTTTGTGATATAGTAGGTGGATGCCCAGCCTCTCAGTGAAGATATAAAATATAATGTCCTGGAAAAATTGGTAGAGATAGAAAGGTTGTAGCCATCATAATGGACTGGACGGTTTGAGAAATCTTCAAATTTTAGAACAAGGAAGCACCATGATCGCACAGTGCTAGTTGCCCTGTATTGCTCACCAGCAGTCAGTGTTCCTATACAGTAAGTCACACATTATAAGAATCATGATGGCATAAGGCAAAGGGAGAAAGTTCTGTGCAGGAAACTGAAGTGGACGCTGTAGTAAGAGTGGAGAGGATGGACCACAGTGTAGGTGTGATACTGTGAGGAAAAGTAGAAATGTCAAGTAGCAAGTGGCTTAGTCTGTGGGGCAGTGATCAAGGTTTTGGCAATGGTAATGGCAAATGACAGCCCAAATGGCTGATGGGTCTCATATATCCAAGCTGGGGTTTCCTTAGCATCCAGCAGCACTTGGGAATCCACTGGAAATGTTGCTTCAGAAGTGTGACATTAAATGGCCCCTGTAGTTGGTCCCTGGAGATCAGTGTGACAAAGCAGATGTGCATAATACAGAGGTACAACTTCTTACTCCATGGGCCTTTTCCTAAAAGGACCTCAAAAGGGAATGCTAGTGGCATGAAATGCAGCTATCCTTATCTCGGAACAGTTGGTGTTGATGGAAGTTTTTAAACTGCTGCAGAGTGTATTGTGATTGATTCAGGAATGCAGCTACATCTTGTGGTTGTGCTCTTCTGAAGAGGATGTAAGAGATGATTTGATAATGGAAAACTTAGACATATTTAGGATTCTCACTTGTTAATGTCTAAGAGCCACCTGGTCTATCAGAGTCAGCTGAGATACTGCATGACCTGTAATACCCAGGCCTGTAGCACAGCCTGTGTGCCACAAGGTGAGACAAGCATTAATTTCTAGTGTGCTCGGAGCAGAGCGGGGCACCTTAATTGTGCAGGGAAGAGGAGGCAGACACAGACGTAAGCATTACATCCTGCTTCTTGCTGTGTACGCTGTACCTTCTTGGAGTTCCTTCCTCGTGGAGATTCATCTTAACGTTTATATCCCAACAATCACTTTGATAGTGCTGATGTTTATTCTGTAGTGTATTCCAAGCGAGATTAGAGCAATGTGGTCTCATATGTCTGGCCAGCTTACGGTCTTTTAGGTTAGTTCTGCAGGATCTTAGGGTTGTCTTTACAGGTTTTCATGCCTCATTGTGATTTGGGTTCTTATAATTGAAGATGATGTGGTATTTTCCCACAAACAGACAGGACTTCATTCTGTGAATTCCAACATTGCCAATGGGTGGTCATTATGAGAAATGGGACTGTGAAGCTTCCAGTGTTCCTTGAAGACTTGTTGTCATTTTGGTTTTTCTCAGATCATGGAAACCATATTGGTTATAGCAGTGGTGAAAGAAAAATGAACATAGGGAAAGGAAATATTGAGTTCCTATGCCACACTGAGTACCACTTGTTTGACCTCTTAACTCACATTTGTACAATATCTGGTGCCTAAGGGAAAATTAAACATTGATGTAGAAGAATATGTAGAAGCAGCCAGAAGTCAATTTATAAAACTCTATCTTCTCAAGGCTTTTCCCCAACACCATTAGCCTTTATCTATGACATGAGTTAAGTATTTTAGTATTCTTTGTAGCTGGAATGAGGACATGAGCGGAACAGTTTTTTTGAGAAAACCAGAAGTTGTGTTTTGAAGACACCCCTATGTTGTAGGTTGGCTTATGACAGTATTGCATCAGATTGCAATACTGTCAGTTCTCACAAGCACACTAGAGAATATAGGCCATGACCAGGTTGGTTGTGCCTCATCCCTGACTACTTGTGGTCTGGTGGATGGGAGGGTCTGACAAATGTAACAGCATGATCTGTTACAGGTACAGGGATGACATGGTCTCAGTGAGAATATAGGAATATATGGGCAATATCTGTGCTGATCAGTCCATACTGTTGGTATTTTCATCTGAGATCCTGCTACTTGCCAGTCTTTGTTTAGTCTGGCCTTGTCTTGCCAGGGATTATTTGCAGTTGACAAAAATCCACACACAATGGAGCAGGGCATGAAGTGCAATTGTTGGCTTCTGTCTCACTTTGATCCCATGACTCTTCAAAACAGATTCCCAGGTCAGACTTTTTGGTACCAGGAATTGAATTCAGGACCTTGTGCTTGCCTGGCAGACATTGCGCCACTGAGTTTACATCCCTGGCCCTCCCAGTTCAGCCTTACCTGTTTCTTCTCTGCATCAAGCTGTGGGATCCCATGCCTGGTCTCATTTGCTAGCATTTTGCATAAAGCAGAATTTGATAAGAACTGATGGCTATACAACTGATGGCTATAGGTTGTATCAAAGAAAGGAACCTTTATGTGAAGGTTCAAGGCATAAAGGATCTGCTGGGTTCTTGCTTGTTGGCTCAGAATTGAAGAAAAACCTGTTCATGGGAAGGGTCACAAGCTACCAGAGGAAGACTGGACATGAAGAAACTTACTAGGAATAAATGTTCTTGAAAGAGTAGGAGCCCTAAGAGTCCTCCCATCCCACTAAGAAGGAAAGGGGTGTAGGTATAGTGCCTCTGCTAGGAGTGACATTACATGGAAACTTGAATAAGTTGAATGTGCAACTTTAACTTGGGGCATCTTGGTCTTGAAAATGTGGGCTTGCATACATATCTCTGACATGGCTATTACCTGTGTCTCACAGCACACTTTACTCAGCCCAAGTAAACCCCATTATAATGTGGCTATTAGGGCTGTAGTTAAGAGACCTAGAATGGGGTATGGAATGCATTTCCCACATAGGGTTTTAAAACCTGCTGATGTCAGAGGCAGGGTATAGGCCCAATACTATTAGCTCTAGAGACTATGCATAAAAGAGTCAGCTGCTTAAAAAGTTCCAAATCACAGCACAGCATCCAAAAATCTTACCATCCTTATAACTGAATTCTGTGTGTCAGGTCCAGTTTCCCAAGGCCTTACAAAACTGCTCAAGTGTCCAGAAGATTTTTTAGTTAACGCATTGGTAGTATAATTAAATCACTATTGTGTACTAGGTATGTAACAGAATCTGAAAAAGGGAAGATTTTGGGGGAAGAGATGGAAATTTCCTTAGGAATCTCTGAAACGGACCCAAAAAATCTTTTGTTACTGAAGGAGTGGTTCCATTAATGTGGTTGTCACTAGTGATCTCAAAAATGGATCTGTGGATGAGCTGTGCCTGAATCAACTAACAGGTAATAGCTAAATATTTTGATAGTGCCTTGGTTTTACCAGTAAGGTCAAGTTGAATGGTTTCAAGGGGTCAATAAGTAAAGTTTAAGGTAGATCTTGGAGTTGGTATGACAAGGTGCCTGTGAGAAATGAGCAGTGATGGTACATCATGTCCCTGTTGTCTAAAGGACAACTGTCAGGTGCTTCCTAAATGATTCTTCCTAAATTTTCAGCCACACATACCTTTGATGAACTTATGGAAGACACTTTTCCTAATTATGCCTCTATCCTTGGTCATTAGCAGGTGTGAATATGACTGATGGGTTTATTAATGGTATTCCATGTCCCTATGCTGGCAACCATGACTGCTGTGAGTTTGTGTGGGGAAAAGGCATGAAATCGAGATGTGCATGCTGCAAAAACCCAAGGCCACATTTCTGGAATTGGCTAATGTTTCTAGAAGCCATTAGAAATTTTGGAAGGTCAGTGAGGTGAAGAACATTTATGAGAATATAAAGGCTGGAATTTCCTATGGGGAGGGGCTCAGTGGACCCTGAGAACTAAGCGAATGCTATGTAGGGTGCAGAAGGTATACCTTGGTGAAACTAAGCCTCTTAATTTAGTATCATGTGGAGTCTGTTACATTTTGATTTGTCAATGTTTGATCAGTGAGGGTTTTTTTTTTTTGGCTTAAATCTGTTATCTTTTGCTGCATAAGCTATAAGTACTTAAGATCAAATAGAACTTTTGAGGATGCACATATCAAATAGGTTCTCTCCATTTGCAAGGTTAAAATAAACTTGATAGTTACCTTTATTAGAACTGAATAACCTGAAGGCTTATCAGACTAAACACTTGATATACAGGAGCCAGGAAATATATAGTCTTTTAAGAGAACAGCTGTGTACAGACCAGCATAACACACTAATTATTCTGCATGCATGTGGATTTTCTGCCTGTATTTACATTTAGCAGCTTATGAACCATTTGGTAAAGACATGTTGCTTCAGAAAGAGTAGCATCAATAATAGATCCCAGGTAGCTACTACTATTCCTGTGACTTCTACCCACTATAGATTATAGTTAAGAAAGAAACACTTTTAAAAGGAAGATATAACTGAAGCATATATATTTTGGGTATGCTTGGGAATTACTCAAGAAATGTGTAAATATAAAATGGGTAGCCTAGAATTCCAGTTTATTTTTAGTTTCTAGAATGAACAATATAATTCCAGAAGTGAAAAGAGAAAAAAAAAACCATGAATCTAGAGTGGTGGCAAGTTGCACAAAGGCAAACTTGTTATAGTTAAAAGGTGGGCAGTAGAGTTATCATCCTGACTCCAGATTGCTACAGGTCTACAGTTGTCTTATGAAGATCAGCCTTTTGCCCCTTTGTCTTTCCTGGAAGAGAAGGGAAATCTTTGTAAATTTTGCGCTGCTTCTCTACAAACCTGGGAGGTTAGAGATGTCACTTCCACTGCTTCTCAATTGCCTTTAAGTTCAAGATAATTCTTAATGGTGCATATTTTGGGTTAGTCTCCTACAGTGGGTTGATGTCATACAGTGTTTTGAAGCTGGTTTCTTCTTTCCCACTGTTCCTGATTTTATTTTTCTGAGCACATTCTACTTCAAGCCTCGAAATTATGTAACTTGGTGATAGAGAAAATGTTCTTGAAGAGTCAGGCACCAGAACTGTTCTGCACAGAATAGCCAGTGCCTCTGACATGGAAAATATAACACATGACAGCGTCTAACAGCAAATGGGCCTCAACAAATGTAGGAATAACAATGGATTCAGTTTTAGGGTGAATGGCTCCTGCAGCAATTCTTGCCTATGATGTTGATGTGACTCCCTAAACAGAAGTTACTGTTTCACTGAACTACCTGCCATTTATTCATTTTACAACTTTTGTGCAGTTTTGCTCTCTTGCCCATTGCCTTCATTTATTCAACTAGGAATAACTTGACCTTGTGTGGTGGTCTGAGAATACCTACAATGCCACTGCCATGCTCCCCACTCATGTTTTTAATGCATGTGGCGGTGTATCCAGAGCCTCAGTAAATCTATTTCTGGCCATTGTTATTCAAACAGTGGGTACCAGTGGCACAGTGTCCTGGTGCACTTCAGTTGGAGGCGAAAGAACTGGTGAGGGAAAAATTGATTTTATAACTAGCTGGTGTATTAAATTTGAGTTCATTTGCTTGAGGAGATTGTTTCTTGCCTTTCATTGTTTTTGGTATCTTCAGTTTAAGAAAAAACACTGGGTTCTTTCTGTTTGGTCTATTTAGACTCTTCTTTAACTGGAACCAGTGTGAAAGTCGTATCTACAATCAGAGCTTAAAGGACGTGAACTGTGAGATGGACATTTCCAGAAACACCAAGAGGAAGAAAGGCATGCTCTCATCTCCCATAACCTCTACATACTCAAAAGATGGAACTCCCCAGAAATAAGCTGGAAAGTTGAGCTTCTAGAGAACTCCAAGACTTGCTTTATCAAAAACCTCAGTGAAGGGGGAGCTGAAGGATAAATATCTGAGAAATCTTTCAAAGTTTCTAATCCAGAGCAGACATTACTGCAGCAACAGTTTAAAGTGTTGAAAGAGTTCTCTCATACCTCTGACTTACCAGAAATCTGTACCACCAAGACATTTTGCCCACCTGCTATCATCAATTAAATCAGAGCACTACAGGACAGACAATGGGTGCACAAGTGACTCTAAATAAGTTTATGCACACCAAAGAATAACTTCTGTTACAGTATGAGCCCAGTTCTAATATAATGTTACATAGAAAATTAAGTGACAATGAATTATCATCGTTGGAAAGTCATGAGGAACTTGATGTGACCTTTCTTAGTTTCTTCATTGCTAGTAGAAAACATCTGAAGCTGGCAACTTTAAAGTGAAGGTCTCTTTTGGCTCATTTTAGAGGTTTCAGCCCGTGCATGGTCTTGTTGGCTCCAGGCAGAAATGGCATGGTGGAAAGGCCTAGTAGAGGAAAGTTGCTCACATTGTGGTGTCTAGAAAAAGAGAAAGTCAAAAGAGGAGCCAGAAAGTAAAAGATTCTAGGAAATGGGGAGATGGATTCCTTGCAAAGAAGACTTAGGAGTGGAGAGGGAGGTAGGCGGGGGAGGGGGGGAGGAAGAAAAAGGAATTGAAGTGTGTTATGTACATGTACTAACTCCACCTGCTGAATGTAGTCATTATATATTATAAACATATACTAATTGAAGTTTAAAGGTGAATCCAGAAAGGGAGATATATTCTTTCAAATCACATTCCCAGTGACTCACCTCTTCTTACCAGACCATACCTTCTATTAGAAAGTCAGGTATATGCCTCCAAAATCAATTGCCCTTTGAAAGCAACACCTGTGAGCCCATGAAGGTTTGAGAGGCATCTAGATACAAACCATAACATTCTACTGCTAGCCCCCCCAAAGGATAATGAACATATCCTATGAAAAATGTTTAATCCATGTCTAAGAGCTGCCAAAGTTTTAGCAGTTACACTATTGCAAAAAAGTCCAAGTCCAATATATTTTTTTGAGTAAGACAAATACTTTACTGTGATGTACTAAAAAAGGTTAAATCCTACTGACATAAAATGGTAAAAAGATAAAACATTCCCATTCCAAAAGGGAGCTAGAAACCAATAAGACCAAGGCAAAACCAAAACCTAGTAGAACAAATGTTAAGTTCCATAGTTCATGTCCAGTACTATGATCACATTGTAGCAATAAGACATGAACTACAAAGGGTTGGGCAACCCCATGTATCTCTTTGCTGGTTGCACCACATATTGGCTTCTTTGTGAGTCTCCACACACTACTTGTGTCTTCCCAAGATATTTCATATTCCTGGCTTCTCCCAATTTCTGGTATCTACCATTTCACACATTGCCTAGCCTCCACTGCTCTCTTCTGAAATTTGGATGGAAACCTACCCGATCCCACAACTGTTGCATTCTATATGCCTATAAATAAATCCAGCACCATGTAGCTGATGCCAAGGTCTGCAACCAGCTTAATCAGTAGCTCATCCCCATGGATCATGATTGTACAAGTCTCCAAGTGCCTGGATGGCACTGTGAAGCAAGTACAGGGGAAATGAATTCTTAGGCAGCCCTTCTAAAGGAGAGTGTGCTGGTGATCTTACATAAGCAAAATCTTATAGCCCTGTATACCTTTGAGCCTGAAAAGGGAAGTGTCTTGTTTCCTGAAAGGTCCTGAAGTAATTTTTCCTATTATTCTACTGTAAAGTGCTTTTCCTTTTTTAATGGTAGAATTTCCAGCAACTAAGCTTTCTTCTGCTCCAACTTTATAAGAGCTTCCTTTCTGGTAAAACTCAAACTTTCAAATCATATGGCTGCATTTTTCTCTTGATTCTCAATGTAGAGCTAAGCAAAAATCCCCAATAGTACCCTTGTCAAAGTCTGAATATTGGACTGCCTTGAAATTTATGCCAGATTACTTAACCACCCTTAATTTGTCTCTCCCAAAGTCTGAGGATATGGGTAAAATGTATATACATTTTCTGCCATAACATAACACACATGGCCTGGAATCCAACGGCCAAGGGAATCCTTTTTCCCAGCTAAAATTTTGTGAGCCTGGTCTTTACTGTCTTTTATTATCATTCTGGTCTTCTGAGTTTTGACCAGAATTTCCCATCAAGCTCGGTTTGTCATTGGATGATTTCTCTAGCCAGCATCTCCTAATCTTTTTAACTCTGCCTGTGAAGTACTTCCAAAGGTTTCTGACCCACATGGTCAGGTAGTCATAAAAATGACTTCATTCTCATATCAAAAGCTGTTTTAGTCACTTTCTTCATTGGAGGACAAAATACCTGATCACCTCAACTTGGAGGAAGTGTATTTTAGTTCAGTTTGATCCATAATTGGCAGGTTCCAAGGCAGAGTGGCATATAGCTAAGGAGCACAGTGGAGAAAAAGCTGTTCCTATTTCCTGGTGACTGTGAGGTAGAGAATCAAGGGAGGAGCCTGTAAGGGAGATGCACCCGATTCATAACAAGGGAACTGTGTGTTCCCCCTAATCCTACATTTCAAAAGCCCCACCTATGATCATGAGCTTTTGGAGGTATATCTAGCCATAAAGCCATCAGAAGATTTTCCTGGCATCAGAGTATCTGAGACTGAGCCAATAATTGTGAAGACAACTTCTGTCCCAGTGCCCATGTTGGCATCAAGGGTATAATTGCTGCCAATATTTGAAATATGAGAATGGGATTGCTCCTAGAGGCCGGTGGGTGTGACAGGGGACCCTCATGTTTTCTGGTGGGCAGGCTGAGTTTGCTGTAAATAGTTCCATTCTGTGGACCCCATATTTGCTGAAGACTCCAGAGGGTGGATAGTGTTGGGACTTGGCAAGATACACCTGTACACTCTGACCAATTTTTGGTAGCTGTCTCTGTGAGCTTACTATACAGATTTTGGAAAAGAATGAGCTGTCAATTTGTTACCAAGTAGCAGCTTAATTTCTTTAACCCATTGTGGGGTTTTGAAACTCAGTTTATCTTACTAGATTGAGGTAGCAATAGTAAGAATGTCTTTAGAAAGTTGTAGTCCATGTCCTTGGGTACATATGTATCTTATCTGCCATCAGGTCTGTAGTACTAGCTGTTCTTCTTGAGTTTGGTATTTAATGGGGCATCCTATCATGATACATGAAAACAACCACAGGTTATGCATTCATTCCATATATTTAACTTTCCAACCCTTTTTCTTCCAGATCCCTGAGCAGATGGCAGGCTCTCTGTCACAGTCTGGTTACTGGTACATATTGGTATTGGTGTCATCCCAGTAAGTCTCTGACAATGTCAGCTGCTTATCAAGACTCAATATTGGGCTTGATGAGTATATTTTCTTGGCTTCTGAAAGCACAGAGCATAGTCAGGATGCTTTGGACATGGATATTATGTCTTTAAGAACAAGTATTCGGGAAATATCTGGGTATCCTTAATAGTTTGGATTAACAGTTGCTTTTAAACTGATGTAAAATGTAGACAAGCTACAACAGTTCAGGAATATACCTATCTCCTTGTGGTTGTGCTCTTCCAATGAGAATTTGAGAGTGATGACTTGATAATGGGGGAATGTTGGACATATTTGAGATTCTTACTAGCAAGTGCTGTTACAAGCCAAGTTGGCCTGGGCTGTTGAGGTGTAAGACATGACCTGTAATAACTGGCAGAATTGTAGGGTCTATGTTCAACCAGACCATACATGAATTAAAGTCCTGTGTGATTCATGTGGAGTTCAGAGGCTATGCTGTACCTGATCAGGTGAAATGCAGACACAGATATGAATGTTCCTTGCTGGGTACATTGTACACAACATTGTACACATGGTCCCTCTTCATGGGGCTCCCTCCACCCAGGGAGGCTGGTGTAAATATTATGGTTTTGGTAGTACTTGTTCTGCAAAGAATTTCAAGGGTTAGATTCATTAGAACAGTATTATTCTCCATGTTGACAATGGTTGTGATCTTACTCTTCTGCGGGATCCTAGGATCATTGATTTTTAAAATTTCATTGTATTTTGACTTGAGTTTGCCACTGATATTGGTTTGGTGTTTTTTCTCAAATGCTTAGAGAACTTTGTTTGCATTAAGTTCCAGCAGAGTCATAAATTGGTCATTATGAGGAAATGGGAATGATGTTTGTGTGCATTGGATGGCTGCCAGATGGCTGGTTTTTCCCAGATGGTGGGAAGCATACTTAGCAGGAAGCAGTGAAAGTGGAAATATGAGGTTATAAAATAAGTGAACTTTCTTCAAGGTTGACCTCATTTGACCTCCATAATCACACCTCTATAATAAATATGTACTTCAGAGGGAATTAAGTCTTGGTATGGACAAGTCATATGGACAAGAAGTGATCTGTAGATCTCTATTAAATTCTATCTTATCAAAAGTTAGATGAATTGGCAATGCATTTTCTGTAACATGTTAGGACAGAATTTTTCATGCTCTCTAGGTTTGGAGTGAGGAGGACATAAGTGAGGGAAAATCAGTGAGGTCATAGGTTTGGTTGGGTTCAATATGAAAGAAACACCAAAATAGAATTGGGCTCTTGGAAAGTTATTGGAGTAAATCTCTTAAAAACAGGAGCCACATGTAGCCCTTCATCACACAAGGCAGGGAAGGAAAGAGTAGATATAAAAGCTCAACTTGAAGTGGCATTGCATGGGATTTTGGGTAGGCTTAGAGGTCCTTAACTCAGTTTTGCTTGAGAGGGGCCCATCTTGGAAAAATGGGCTTACCTTAGTATCCCTGCCATGACTATTCCCTATGCATGTCAGTCAAATGAGTTTTTCCAGCAGGCTGAGGAAGCTGCTCTGTGGCTGCCACATCTCTAGTTAAGAAGAAGCCTAGAACCCAAAGAGGGTTGAAAACCTTATGTCTGAGGTGAGGAATGTACTGTGGTATTATCTCTAGAATCTATGGAGGAAAGGTAATTGGTTGCTGAAATAGTTCTAATTCTAGTGGAATGTTTAAAATCTTACTGCTCATGTGCCTAACTTCTATGTGTGTAATTCTCAACTTGGCAAGTCTTTATAACACTGCTGAAGCACCTGAAGTTTGGTCAGGAAACACATTGGGAGGGCAATGATAATCATTAATTTGCACTGGATAAGTTATAGAACCTATAAAGCTACAGGTTTTGGAGTATATCCAGCAAGAAAAATAATTTCCTCAGGAATCTCTATAAAGGGTACCTTCACATTCTTGGTTACTAAGAAGCTTTAAGCGTGCTTCTATAAATGTGGTAATTACCAATGACCTCAGAAGTGCACCAGTGGTCTGAATGGTTTTGGAGTGATTCAGCTAACACAGAAGAGCTAAATTTTTGACAGTATCCTTGGTTTTTACCAGTTAGGCCAAATTGGAGGGTATCCCCAGTGTCAGTAAAGCTGAAGGTGGACTTGTGATTTTGAATGGGAAGTACTTGTGAGAAAGTGAGTGTACACATAGAAATCGTAATGATTGCACATCATGTCCATGTCTTCTGGGGGACATTTGTCAGGTGCTTCTGAAATGGCTTTCTCTATATTTCTAGCTGCATTCACATTTTTAGGTGTACATATCCCTGATACTTGTGGAGGCATGTTTCATCCACTGTATCTCTTTGTTATCAATTATGGATGTGACTGACAGTGCTTACTGTATTTCATGTCACTGAGTCCCCATGACTGCTGTGACTAATTTGGGGATGGGCATGTAATCAAGATGGGCCAACAACTGAAGACAACATAGTTGAACTTGGCAATTGCAATTTCTAGAAGAATCTTTTGAAAATGTTGGAAAAGTTGTGAGTATTTACAGGAAAAAAGAGCCTGAGATTTCCCACAGAGAGGATGCAAGAGAGGTTCAGTGTGGACTCTGAGAACTGCTGATGCTTAGGGTGGTAGAGAATACAGAAACAGATTGGTTCATGGTGAAGTTAAGCTTCTTGGTCCAGTCTTGGAGTCTGCAATGCATTTTGGTTTCTTTTTACTTGAGTTAAAGAAGCTTGGTATTTGTTACCTACCATAAACATTTGTATAGTTGTAAGCAAACATGAAGATGTGTTTGTTAAACTGATTCCTTCCATTTCCGAAGTCGAGGTTAACTTGCTATAAAGTTTAAGGGGTTAAGGAGGAGAAACTGAGTAACATGAAGTCTTCAGATACAGCAGTACATTAAATATGGAGGCATGAGACTTGAGACAAAAGGCTATGTCTACACCAATATGAGGTTAAAATGATCCAGTATTATGTGGATCATTACATTACCACATTGACATTTTATAAAAATGAATGTCTCACATATGCTGGTCTTTGTAATAAATTGGGTTGAAATTCGGTTTCATATACACATTGTATATCTAGATGTGTTCTACCATATATAATGCCATATAAGACTTGGGAAACCTTAAAACAACTCAAATGAGTTAGAAGAAAACTTGCAAATTCAGTGGCATCAAGTCGGCCAGATTTAAACTTGCTCAAGAGGTGAACACCTTTCTCTCAGAAAATCCTGCTGTACATAAATCCTTGTGTGTATCAGTTATGACTGAAATATAGTAATCCACAAAACAACTTATTTTCAAATTCTTGCCCTACTCATGCTTGCCATCCCCAAAAGGAAAATCCAGAAGTTAGCGATTCATGTGGGCAGTTGAGGGCCTTTGGGTTTGGAAACACCGAGGCTCAGCAGAGAATTGGAGGGATCACTTGTCTAATGGACACAGACACTTGCTCACTTGTAGTACAAAAAGATTAAAAGTTGTTGCAGATGAATGCTGGAAACTGATGAAGAGAAAGATTGAGATGGATGGACAAATGAAAATTCAAGTTCAAATTATGCGTGATATGGTGTGAATTTATAATCATTGTTTGAGGTCAGCATACATGAAAAAGTGAGACCCTGTCTCAATCGCCAAAAAAGTCAAGTTCAAAGTAATGATCAGCAGACATCAAAGAACAAGGCTATAAATCCAAAGAGTGGGGTTCTTAAATCATCGCTATTATAACAGCCTTCAGCACTAGTGCTAATCACTTAAGTGCATCCTGGAGGAAGATGTATAGTGTTGACTATAAGTTCTTCATCAACTCAAGGAAAAGGGACATGGTTGGTATTCCTGCTCCAAACACCAATGTACCCTAGTGGGTAGAAGACACAAAGGTAATGGCATGAGCCCTCTCTTGACTAAGAATCCATGGTATTTTTGTAAATAGTTACATAACTTAAACCAGTTTGAAACATGCAGAAAACTGAATATTTAAAAATCTCATATCTCTTTACAGCCCAGTAAGAGGGGTATATGCCAATAGAAAGGGGAAAAAAATCTGTTCCTGGGGTCTGGGCTGTGTGCTCTTCCCAGACACCATTTCCAGGTTTTTGGTATCCTGAACATACAACTGTAAAAAACCATATGAGAAAAGTAGCAAGGTTTTTACATACATTAAAGATATTACATGCGTGAAAAGGAGTATGCCCTGTAAAGAATGTAGGCCAGTTAAAGTAGGAAAAGTACATTGTACAGAAAGGGCCACTGAAAGCTTATAGTGACAACAAAATTAATGTTATATATATTTTATATCTCCTATTTTGGTGTCATAACTGAACAATCCTATCAAGAACCTGCTTGATTTCATGCCAGAAGAAAAGATTGTCTTTTGTGGTCCTAGGTACAGAGCTTTGACACATGTGTCCTGGATCTGTAACAGGCCATGCCCTAATCTCCTGCCTCATCCCCCCTAATGGACATAAATCTCCATAATTCTTTGTGGGTCATTAAAGGTGTGACTGTCTTCATATAGCTACTTCCAGCTGAAATTCTAACTATCTTGAGATATTGCGGCTCACCAGCTGGGTTGAAAAGAAAATTCTGTCTGAACACAATAACAAAGGAGTCTACCTATATATAAAGAACAGCTGAGCTACCTGTATAATGGGAGAACATTTGGTGAATTTGTCAGTAACAGGCTGTTGTGTTGTTCACCATCTGAAACCTTCAATGGATAAAGTTTACTATTGGGTTGGGAATTTAGAGCCCAAAGAATGAGAAGAGATTAGAATATTTTCTGGTCTGTCTTAAAAGATGAACTAACATAGATCTAGCAAGTAGGGATTTCCATGCTTCCTGTGGAGAAAATATGACAGATATTAGACTATCAAGAACCTGAGAGTCATAACTTGGAAGATAAATTACATTATGGAGCTAATTAAAGTCTCACTTAAGCTGTAGTGGATTGGAAGTCATCTGTGACTCTACTTATCTAGAACTAGTCTTGTTTTCTGAAGGAGAGCCACAGGTCTTCCAGAGGTGTTTATAGGAATAGCTTTACGTTGACTTTTTTCTTAGTTCAAGTGGGACGGGCTTTATCCTAAAATGGTGAAGTATGACCACCCTGCCTCTTTTTCCTAGCCTTTTGATTGCTCAAGGAGGCTTTATACATGTCTCTTTGGTATCCTTTGCAGTGAATGATAGCAGTTCCTGGGGAAGATATCTACCAAGCACAAGCAGATAGAGGTAGTCTGATGGCTTGTTATTTAGCAAGCTTCTTTCTTTCCAGATTACTGCATGAGGATGTAGCACCAGAAAGGTCTATTTGGAGCTCTGGTGAATATAGTTTTTGTCTTTTCCTAATATCAGTACCTGAGTATGGATTATGAACTCTGCTTTTAGAGTAGAGCTTCTTGATGGGAGCAGCAGGGGTTTGGCTTCAATGACCTGTTGTGAACTCACAACTGTATAACCTACTTTTTGATGTTCTCCTTGAAGGCTACATATGTAAGTGAACCACACCACCTCAGGTCTTGGAGGTACAGGTCACTGATGGTTCTGTCTCCTTGTAAGAGTCTGGGAAACCACATGTTTCTTCTAATCCTGTAGACATTAATGAGGCAGAAGTCTAGTACAAGTTTTATGGTAACTTCAGGAGTGCTTAGAAGCATGATCTGTTACATGGTGAGTTATCCTTTTTATCAACCCTAGGTGTAACCATTTGTCTCAAGAATAGAGACCTGGTTTTCCCCCCAGTTTCATAACTGCTTCTATTAACACAGGTATAATTGCTGTTGCCCTCTGAGGTAGCCTCATATTCTATGCAGCGAATCTACCTGTTGGCTAATTAAGTCAGGGAGGCTTGATATAATTTCAACAGGTAAAATCCTCTATCCTTTGCAGGAACTGGAGAAAATGGCCCAAATTTTGCTAGTAAATCTTTTTCCCAGTAAGGGGGTAGGACACCATGGAACAACTAAAAACTCATGGTCAAACATGTGAAATTTACATGTCAAAACAAGAGTAAGAAAAATCCAGTAGGGTTCCCTAAACCCCAGTTGTGGCTGTAGATCTAGAGGTGGAGTTTTCCTGGGAAGGAAGTTAAAACAGCCACTTTTCTAAGGAATTGAATTTGCTTACCCATAATGTCTAGAGTTTCTTTACAGGAGATGAGGATGTCTGTAGATTGAAGATTTCCCCAAGCACCTTCAGTCCTCTTCATCAGAGTGGGAAGTACAGGTTTTCTCTGGCCTAATCCTTACCTAGGAGTGTGAGTAGTGACTCCTCTAGTGGCTTGAGTCAGACACACATGGATCAGACCCAGGTAGTGGCTTGGTACAGTCCCTGTCCAATGTTGTTTCTTTGAATTTAAAAATAGGAACTCTTTGACTAACCTTGGGTTTCCCTTCAACTTGACTGTGTTAAATATTTCCAATTGCTCCAGCCATAATTTTGGTCTTTCCCCTCATTAATTCTTCTTTCATCTTCATGTATATCCCATTTGTGGAACACAGAAAAGGTTGTGTTCAACAATTGGATGATAGGGACCCCTGGGTATTAAAAGTGGCCAAGACAAATTTCATCTCACTTTGATGGGTGAAAAGCAAGAGTCAAATTCTGAAACCTGTTAGCACACTTACCAGGATCTTCTGAAAACTGGCTTAAACATTCTTTGCATTGTTTGGTATCTGTCACTAAAGAAAGGAACTTGAGTATTTGCTGTTACTCCTGGGAACAGGGATGAGCTGTGAGTAAACTGAGTATGTCCTATGGGGCTAAAAGCTGTCTTGAGGAGTACAAGAAAGGGAACTGGGTTTCTCACTTGATTTAAATGAAATCAAGGAGACCACCCAGTGTGGTTGTTTTTATTAAGCAGATGAGAGATCTACATCCCCCTGGGATAAAATGGAATCATGGCTATAAATCTCCTGCTTTTCAGAGGATTCATTAAGTACATTTAGATCTGGAAGGGTCCAAGAACCAAAGAGCCATGAACAAAGGTATTCTGTATCAATTCCTTTGGCATTTGCAGTCAGGTGGAGCCCCACTTCTGATGGGAGAATCACCCAACAGCTGCAGCACATTTACGGAAAATTTAAAAGGGTAAGTAAGATCCAGAACAGGAAGAACACCTAATCTTCAGGAAATCATGCATTGTTAGTTACATGGGGAAGGACCATTCCCAGCTTCTGGTTCACCTAATTGAATTGTCTTTCTGCTGTTGTAGTCCCATCCTAAGTAGGATTTTAAAAATTAATAGTATGTAATGCCACGTGTGAAGATTACTATGGGAATGTGAAATTTTATAGGGAAGGATTCCCTCTTTTGTTTTGGTAATTGACTTTTGAGCATGTGATGGGCATGTTCAGTAATATCTTGACCTTGAGGGTGCAGGAAATTCCCATGGTAAGAGGAATGTGAGAAGTTTCACAAAATGTTTGGAAGGCAGCATTTGTATAAACTGGGCCATTGTAAGTTTTAAGTGTCTGTAGGGAACCAAGGGTATGAAAAGTATCCAAGAAATAGGCAAAGACATGTTTAGATGTTTCATCAGTGCATGTGGAATAAAAAAATGAATCCTAAGTAAGTATCCCCTAAAACATGGACCCAGTGGGGAGAGCCAAACTAAGGAATGTGAATCTCATCCATTTGCCAGAGATGACTGGGGTGTAACCCTCAGGGATTAATCCCAAAAGGGAGTGAGGGAAGATTGGAGGAAATTGTTTAACAACTTGTGAAGTCTGTTCCTGGGTTAAAAGGAACTTTTTGGGCAAGGCAGGAGTACTTTGATGGAAGGTGGCATTGGAGGTAGAAGCCTATTGAATAGTAACTGAGGGAACAACAGTGACAGTATCTAGTAATTTATTGCAACATTTTCCTCAGAGAAAGGCCTCAACAACTAGGAATGAGAACATACATAGCTGATAAAATGAGGTATATGGCATGACCAAATGACAGTTTGGAGAGTACTAAATAAATGAAAAAGATATCATTGGCTGGTTTGTATAGTAGCTGTTTCAATGTGGTGTACCACACCACAAACATAAGCACTATCTGAAAAGAGGTTAATGGGAGTGAGTGAGTGATCTTTCAAGGCCCATGACAAATTCACTCTTTCATGCAGAAGAAAAACCTGTATCCTCTATTTGAGAAGAGGAGGCCATTACATAACCTCTACTTGAAGGGGACACATCTGAAAACACACACACTTTTCACACCAATGGGAGATGAGCTTATTTTTTTGAAGAGAGGACAAAGGGTGTGATGGGAATAAATTGTATTAACTTCTCTGGGGATAATGGTAGTCAATAGCATCAGGACAGTTGTCCAATACAGATTGCCAGGAGAAAGAGTTGCCACAGTTACTATTGAGAAGAAAAGGGGATAATGATAGTTTGTACCTTTATGATCAATAGCATGCATCTGTCTATGAGTGATCAGCCCTGCCACAGCACTATAAAAGGTAGTAATTGTTTTATGTGGAGCATATGGCATATATAGCCACTGTGAAGGTCCCTGAGACTGCCAAAGTGGGCCTATCTTGAGTTTTAAAAGTAATTAGAAACATTGGCAAACATGGGTAAAATCTAGAGACTTGAGGATTAGAAAAGAACAGATTAACTTGGTATCTCCAAGACACTGTATAATCTTGGTGTCATGAAAGCTGAGCCCATAGGCCAGAAACTAGATGTGTGAATATGAGTCTGAATAAGATTATCCACATAAAAGGAAAACTTTTAAGTGGCCAGGATTGGGATTCCCTTTCCTACTTTACTGTGCAATAATGCCCCTGGAATGCTCTGAAGAACTAATCTACCTGAAATGACTTTTAGCTGGGGGATCTCCTGACTTCTAATTGTCTGAAGCTATTTGCGTAGAAGGACTAATGTGATTTATGGAGGTAACTTCTATCCTAGTAGATGTCTTGGCTCCAAGGCTAGAATTGTAGCAGTGTTGGCAGCTGGCTGGAAGGAAGCAATCCTGGGGCCCACTGTGGTAGACTTCCTCTGGCTCATAGTCAACAGGGGATGTTTTCTGGCAAAGTTATTGAGTTCAGCTACTTGTCCATTCTGGACAAGTCCGGACTTTTGAAAAGGACAAGACTGTTGTTCTTCCTGCCTGAAAGCATCCACCCCTGCCTAAATTTGGGGTTCCAATGTATTGAGAAGAACAAGATTTGAATGAACCTATGGGACTGAATAATTATGATTGCTGGTCGACAGGCTCCATAGTTAGATCCATGGTGCCTCTGACATCTGACCTCTGGTCTTCTCTCAATCTGTATGCTTCCTGTTTCTGGGCCAGGTTGATCTGGGGTTGGTGGTACAGATGGTGTCCTTGGACCCCCAATATCTTCTGTGTCATGAGTTACATATAGAGATTCATATCTAAAATGGGTTAATTCCTCAAATTATCATTTGAGGGATGACAAACTCATCCTTTCTATCAAATATCTACCTTCTGAGACGATTTCAGTAGTTCAAAGTTCTAAGTGAAAGCTTCAGCTGAACAGATGTAGGTGACTGAATAAAAGGTAGTAATTCTGTGCTCTATTTGTCACCTTAGAAATTGCTATTCCTTTTGAAAATATAATAGAATATATACTATTAAGGGAAAGGGTCAATATTCTTTGCCTTCCTCCCCAGTATACATGATTCTTAACATACAAGATAATATTTTTCAGTCTTAATGCCTGACTTGTGTAGTTGACTCTAGGATTAACCAAGTGTACATTTCTTCAGGTTTTGCCTTGGAACTGTGTTGTGATTTCTCCCTAACATGTTTGGGATTGCTTCATTACCATGTATAATGAACATAAAATGTAATTCATATTTAGGGAACAATATTCATTACATGTGAATTACTAATGTCAAGTCATGGTAGTACTAAGGCAAAAAGCATTTCTTTTTCTTGACTATATGTATTTTAAAAAGAATAAAACCAAGCAAAAATCAGAATAAAGCCAATCAAAACAATGTGACACAGGATTTCAAAACAAGATAATATGAAACCAACAACAGCTACCATGCCCCTTGTCTTCAAAATAACTACCCATTACATCAGACAGAGTAAAATCAAACAGAATTGAATAAATTAAAAAAATGCAATACAGGACTTCAAAACAAGATAATAGTAAATCCAAAACCTTAATAGATCTTATCTTTGAAAGAGCTGCCCATGCAATCAGATATAGTAAAATCAAACAAGACAAAACAGAATAAAACTAAATAGTGAAAATGAATATAGGACTTCAAAAGAGATAATAATAAATTAATGGCTACCACCCTTAGGGGATCCCCCATATATACCACATTGCATATTGTTATACTCTAAATAGACGATCAGATTACTGGCTTTAGGCCTGCAAGGTCAATGAAACACTAAATGCTATAAGCATTAAGTTGTATTTTACTTCAATAGCTATAATCTTAGCCTGTGTTTCGCTGGATCAGCCAGCTGCTTACAGGAGTGAGGTGGGGTTTGGAAGAACCTTGGATCCTCTTGTCTCCCAGCCTTGTATGCTGGATGGGGCTGGCTTCTTAGTCTCTTCTCCATGGCTGTGAATGGTGCTGACTCATAGGAACTGACTGGTTTGTTTTCTCTATGGCCCACAAATGGTACTGACACAGGAAGTGGCTGGCTTCTTGTTTGTCCTGTGGCCCACAAATGGCACCAAATCCCAAGAAGTGGCAAGCTTCTTATTCTCTTCTCTGTGGCCCATGGATGGCAGTGACTCAGGAACTGGCTGGCTTCTTGTCCCTATGGCTCATGAAAGGTAACAACTCTCAGGTGTTCTTCTTCCTGTTGATCATGTGTGGCACTGCCTCACAGGAAGGGGTTGACATCTGGTTCTCCTCCCCATGGCCCATGAATGGCCTTCATGATTACTTTAATAACTATTGTATTGCCTATGTACAAAAAGCTACACATGAATCCAACTGAACTTGGTTTTTAATTTTGCATCTAGCTATATTTATTTCTGAGTCTTAGAATATATTTGCTGACATCCAGTTGTCTTATTTTAAAGGCGATTTCCATCATTGTTCTACTTTGTGACTAGGAAGCAGACGAATTTCCTTTACACTTCCTCCACTCCCCCATGAAGATACAAAAAGTAATGCACTGGACAAAGGAGAGGAGGAAAGCTCATAGCCATTATGATAAACTTAAAAGTTTTGGCGAGACTTTTCAATGGTGTGTGAGAAAAAACTTATTGAAGGATGCTTCCATGGTCTGACAGTGTTAGCAGACCATTAGTACAATAAATGACATATTTATCAGAATCATGGTGGAGGTGAAGCAATGGGAAAAAGTTTTTTGTGACAGAAATTGAAGAGGGACCTATAGAAGCAATAGAAAGGATCAAACCAGAAGAAATGTTAAGTGGCATATTTGTCAGGGCAACACTCAATATTTTGGCAAGGTTGATGGCAGGTATAATATATTAAATGGCCCATCAGCCTCATGTATCTGAGATAGGATTGCCTTAGCATTCAATAGACTTGGGCATCTGGTGGAGCATCACTTGGGAAGTGTGGCATTGAGTGGCCAACTGTAATTGGTCCCCATGCTACATAAATCTACTTGGGTACACACAGCAACAGAGCAGCAACTCCTTGCCCCAAAGATCTCTTTCTGAAATGAATGCAAAAGAAAATGCTAGGGAATGAAGTGCATTTGTACCTGAAGTTGACCTTGGGTCACCACTGATAATCATCCTCTGATGCCTGCTCTATCTACTATATAGTACTCTTTAACTCTGTCATGTTGGCTGAGCATTGGTTCATATCTTGCATGCCTGAAACTTCATTCTAAGGAATTTTAAATTCTCAGAACACTTTTATTTGAGGTCTCAGAATGTGCTTGAACTAAAGTGTCAGAAAATTCCAAAAGGAAGACACACACTGTTCCCAAGTTCCCACATTCTCCAGGAAAAAAAATGAGCTTAGTTCTCCTGCATGATCAGAGACACATCATCCCTTCAATAAGGATGAATTGAAGTGAGCTAGCATCCCACCTGGAGTGCAACATGAGGTCCACTCTTGGTTCTGCCACTGGGTTTGGCACCCCTGCAGGCTTCCTATTGAGGAAGCATATAAATACCTTTGAAATGTACTAATCCATTATGAAATGGGCATCTCAAACTTTCCACAAGTTTACAAAGGAGTTCTGTGTTCTTGAAGGCTGGATTGACATTCTGTGAGATTATCTACTTCTGAATGGTGTTGGCTGATAAGAATACTCCCTGCTCAGGATCCACTATGTACCTTTTCCAGGACCTTGAGCTATTACAGATGCTTTGTCGTCATGAGTTTTATGCTGTGTGGATCACCAGAGCTAAAGACTTCGGAGTGTGAATTGCATTGGGACTTTGCAAGCACAGGAAAGACACATCTATATGTCAGTACGAAGACTAGGTACTTATCTTTCTGAGCTTGTACTACAGGCTTTAGTGTAGAAGGAAGTTCACATATTCAACTTCAAGTAGCAACTTGGTCTCCATAACAAATGATGTCATTTGAGATTCAGAATTTGTCAAATCTCGGGTGGGCATTTGGTGGCAGCAATAGTGAGAATTCCTTTAAAATATGGCATTCCGTGTTCTTTCGCAAATGTACATCTCCCTTATCTGCTGCCACGTTCATAGTATTTTCCAGCTGCTTTGAAGTTTGGCAGATACATTGTGATACCTTGTGTGGTTTTTGAGTGCTACTTATGGTTGATATCTAACATATGAAAATAACCAAGTGTCCTATATTCACTCCATATCCTTAACTTGGTAGTTTTCTTTAATCCATGCTATTGAGCAGATGGCAAGCCCTTGACCACAGTGCAGGCATCAGTGTGTATTTTCATCTGGATCAGTTAACACCCTACTAAATCTTAGTCTTCGTTCCTTGCATATGAGTCTTAAAATAGGTATTTTCATGGCTTCCACAACTAGAGGATTCCTGATATGCTTTGGTCATGAGGATATAGCCCCAATTATCTAGAAAATTCCTGAGTCTCTTTCCTAATCTCAGAACAGTTTGGGTTGACAGAGATTCTTACACTCCTACAGAATGTAGAACTGAATCAGGAATATACCCAGTACATCATTCAGATAAGGGTGCGTGAGTCCTTTCCTTTAGTGTGAGGGTAATGACTTGATAATGGGGAAACTTGGAAGTATTTGGCATTCTTATTTACTAGAAAGTATTGACAGAGAGCCACTTGTTCCTAGGGTGTTCAGATAATGCCTGATTGTAATGTCACAAGTAGAGACCATGAGGATTGCTTTGTGTATTCTAAGGAGTGGCAGAGGCTTATCTGGGGTCGGGTGGGGAGGTAGACAGGAATGTGTATGAAACACTTCATAAATTACTTGCTGTGTACACTGTACATTTCTAGGGTTTCTTCCTCACAGGGAGACTTGCCTCAATGTTGACATCTCACCTTCACTTTGGTAGTACTTAAGCTTGTTCTGTAGAAGATTCCCAGGGACAAGTTTATTAGAAAAAAGTCCTGACACTGGTTCATGGTCTAATTCTTTTTAGTAAACTCTCATGGATCTTGAGGTTATCTTTGTAGTTTTTAAAGCTTCACTGTTGCCACTAAAGTTGGTTTGGCATGTAACTCAAATGCTGAGAGGACTTTGTTTTGCAGGCATTGCATGGTATTAAGGTATTGCATGGGCATAGTTTGGTTGTTTTGAAGAGATGGGAATATGATGCCCCTGATTATTGAAAATTCATTGGCATTTTGATTCTTCCCAGATAGCAGGAACCATATTGGCCAAGGGAATAGTAAAAGAACTATGTGACTATAAAGAGGTAATATAAAAATTAATGAGTTGTCTTCTGCAAGATCGCGTACTAGAACTTCGACCTCTTGAGTGACAACCTGCACAAAATTCTACCTTGTAATAGAGGAATAGACAATCATTAAATCTACTTCAAAATCTTATAGTAGAGGAATAGAGACAATCATTAAATCTATTTCAAAATCTAACATACCAAAGGCTACCATATTAATTATCATATTTTGTTGCTGGACTGAGGATGACAGGAGAGGATGATGAGCTTTGTTAGGGAAATCCAAGAACTCTATGTGGAAGGACACATTATAGATAAGGGTTGTGATAGTCTTGCATAGCTGGAGTCAGACTTTCTCTGAATCAGGTTAGAGATTATCAGACAGGACAAGGTTTGAGGACCTGGCATCTGATTCCACCTGTGGGTAGAGAGAAGCTTTTTGCCCTGGTTGTAGGTGGACAGGAGGATCCGATTACTGAGTAGCGTGCCATGTTCTGCTCCAAGGTTCCAGTTCTGGTAAGGAAGAGGAACATGGAGGAAAGGTCTTCAAACAGCACTTCCTATTTGTTGTCCTGTGTTTGTGATCTTGCTGCTTGCCATTTCTTATATTTAGTTATGTCTCTGATCTTGGAACATAGACATGCTCCCCTATGAATGAGCATCTACAGATAATGGGATGCAGAATGAAGTACAACTAATTTTGTGCTCCCATGCTTCATGAAAATCTGGTGGTTTCTTTGCATATAAAACTGGGCTCCTGGGCCTATTCTGTTTAGATAGCCTTGGTGCAAAGCAGAGATGTCATTCTAACTGATGCCAGCAAAAGCTCTATCAGAGGAAGGGATATTGCCCATATGAAGGTAGGAAGGATAAACACTTCACTGGGTTCTTGGGAGTGAGTCAGATTTGGAGGAAATCAGTTAATTCTTGGGCTGGAGAGGGTCCTATGAGAAGGAAATACCAAGTTAGGTGGATTTGTAGATAGATGGAAACTTACTGAAGTAAGTATCTTTAAGGAGCCTCAGGAGACCCTTCATCTAACAAAGAAGAAAGTGAAGGAATAGAGCATCAACTTGCTGTGCCATGATATGGGTGTTTGTGAGGGCTCACAAGGAGACTTTAACATGGCATGGTTTGTGGAGAGAAGTCTTGGAGAAATGGGCCTGTCTTAGCCTGCTATAACTAGCACCTATGCTGGTCAGTCAACTGCTCTCTCACAGTAGGCTGAGTATATAGCTTTTTTGTGGGTACCTAAGGTTTATTCAAGAATTAGACTGTGAGGAATACATTCTCTCCAAAGAGTTTGAAACCCTCTTATGTCTGAGGAAGTGTATGAACATGGTATTAGCTCTAGATCTTATGGAAGAAAGAGAATCAGTTGTTAAAATAGTAATTTCTAATCTCAGCACAGTATTTAAAATAGTAATACCTATGTGCCTAAATTCCATATGTTTTAGGCAAATCCAAAAATCTACTGAACTGGACTCAAGTTTGATCAGGAAATACTAGGAGTGCAGTGAAGTCACTATTGTGTACTCAATGTGTCATAGAATCTGTTGACACTGGTTGAGCTGGAAGGAAATTTCCATAGGAACCTCTGAAATGCATGCACATATTTCTATCCCTTAAGCATGGACTTATAAGTGATCTAATAAATGGACCAGTGGTTTGAACCATTTTTGAATGAGTTACTAACATAAAATAGCTAAGATTTTTACAGTTTCCTTGACTTTACCAGTTAGGCCAAGGTGAGGGATTCCACAAGGTTAATAAGTAAAGCTGAAGGTGGGTTTGACACTGAGTGGGAGATATCTGTAAGAAAGCCAGTGTCAACTTGGAAGTCCTAGTAACTGCACACCATGTCCATGTGTTCTAGATGACATTTAGAAAATATTTAATAAATGGGTCAGGTGAACATACTGGAGACCTTTCAGGTTTTCAAAAGGGCAAAAGGATGCCATATTAATAACCTTAATATGCATGCTGTTCTGATAGAATAATCTTATTCAGTATTTGAATATCTATTATATGCCTGGCACCTGTTGTCCTTTTAAGTTTTTAATTTTTTTCTCTGAATAAAAATATCTTAAAAATAAAAATTAAATTTTTAGGAGTAGGCTCTCACTAACCTAGTACTTTATGAGATATTTAGAAAATATTTAAAAAATTATCTTTCCACATTTCCAGTCACACACCTCTGTGTTCTGTGGAGTCATCTCCACCCCCCCCCCGCTTGTGCTTCTGTCCTTAATCATTAGCAATTGAAAGATGTGACCAACTGGTCTTATTATATTCCATGTTCCTACCTGGATACCCACAGCTACTGTGACAGCTTCATGGATAGGTGTGTATTTGAGGTGGGCATGTCACTAAAACTCAAGACAATATTGCTTGACTTTGAAATTATCTTTTCTAGGAGTTTAAAAATGTTGGAAAGGCCATGAGGACTGAAAAATGTTGGCAAGAATGGAGGGCTTGAAAATTCCCATGGAAAGAAAGTGCTTAGAGGGCCTCAAGACACTAGAAGAGTGGAGAAGATAGAAACTAATTTGTTCCTGGTGAAAATAAGTCACTTAGACCAGCCTCATGTGGAGACTATACTACATACTTTCTTAATTTGTGACCCTAAGAATCCCCTTTTCACTTAAGCCAAATAATCTTGGTGCCTGTTATTTACAGTAGAGAGGAGCACTTCAATCACTGCAACCAAATAGATCTAGGAGGATGTATTTGTGAAACTGATTCCCTCCATTTCCAAGATAAACGAACTTGTTAGTAACATTTGAGGAATTATGTAGAAGAACTGAGTAACATGACGTCAGACTAAAGACTTCAAATGTAGGGGCATGAAGTCGAGACTCCCAAGACCTAGGAAGTCTATACCTAGGCTAATATAGGATTAGATCTCACATCTCTGGATGTTCTGATTATATATTACTTTAGCAGCTTATGTGCCATTTGATAAAGACAGTGTGTTGCCTCAGAAATGAAGACAATCTAGGTAGTTAATGCTACTCTTATGATTCTGTCCAGAATTGATTACAGTTAAAGCTTTTAAAAGAGGGAACACAGAGAGATGCTGATAATGTGTATTTCAGGCACAGTTGGAAATTACTTGGAAAATGGATACAACTAAAATGGACGGCTTACAGTTTATCTGCAGAATATATTACAAACAATAGTTTTAGAAGTGGAAAAAGCCAGCCATAGTGGCACACTCCTGGAATCCCAGCATTTGGAAGGCAGAGGTAGGAAGATGGTTGCTGTGAGTTCAAGGTCAGCATGAACAGCACAATGAGATGCTGTCTAAAACAAAAGTGAAAAAAGTACTTTAAAAAGACCTTGTGTGTAGAGGTGTAGAAAGTTGTGGGAAGGCAAGATTATGATAAAGGGTAGATAGCAAGTTTTAATACCCTGACTCTAGATTGAGATGTATAAAGTCGTCTTTGCAAATCAGCCTGTGTATTTCCTGGTAAGGCGGGGAAGAGGTACATCTTTGCAGATCTATGTTCTGTTTCTCCAGATTGAGGAGGCCAGAAATCTCCCATCTGATTTTCAAATACCTTTTTGTTGAAGGTCATACTTCCACTAAAGGGGCTGGCATGTTGGGCTGGCATTTTGTGCTGATTTTACATAATGTGTCCAATCAAGTTGCTTCTCCTTTCCTAATGGATCTGATCTTATTCCTTTGAGCACATTATACTCTAGAGCTGGGCATGGGAAAGTATAGCCTGATGCCTGCAGCAAATGTAGGTAGACCCAATCTGACTCAGAAGAACTTGTGCTGGAATGCATATAACCTCTCTGGGGCATTGTAAGACAAATGCCTCTGCAGAGTTGGAATAAAAAGTGGATTCAGTCTTACAGTAAATTTCTTACAGCAATTCCTGTTTATGTTGTCAGTCTAGCTATGATGTCAATCTAGCCCCATAATCTGGAGTTATCCCTCAACTGAATGAGCCACCTCTTACTAATTTTATAACTTTCCTGAAGCCTTGCCCTCTGGTAACAGCTTTGCATTTTCCTCAGCTAGGACTAAGTTGGCCTCCTGTGGTAATGCAAGAATGCCTGTGACACTAGCCCCAAGTTCCTCATTGATATGTCTTTATGCATGCAGGTAGACATGTCTCCAGATACATATACAGACTGTTGGCACCAATTGCACCAAGTGTCCTGATGCACTTTAACTGGAGTCAAAAGAAAGAAGAGAGAAGGATGTTTTATAACTAGATTCCATGGGAACTTTAAATTTCCTAATTTGCTTGAGTATGGTAAACTTTGTGTGTTCTGAGCTTCATTTGAGGTGGAAGAAACAGTTCTATTTGATCAAACTTGGGCTCATTTTTAACTAGAGCCAGTGTGAAAAGTCTTATTCATGTTCTTTAGGCTGGTATCATAATTTCTATGAGATGTATTCCAAAACACCAAAGGGAAGACACAGCCAGCAATATTAGAATCAGCTTTAAATGAAACGAAAATAGTGTGAAAGGCGAAAGACTAGCTAAGTAGAATCATGGATAAGCTCTCCAACTCGTGTCAAAGTTGGTAGAGAGTTGGCTAGTCAATTTGGATCCAATCTGTTTCCAGTCAATACAAATGGGAATTTTAGTTGCCCAAACAATCCAGATTGACCATGTAGCTTTTGGTTATACAGATGAAACTCAAAGGATAAAGATATGGTGGGACACATCCCTAGGTGAACACATCACTAGGCTAAAAAAGTCTGTGCCTCTGGGTCAATAGCAAAATCATATGCTGTGTAGTGGAATGTGACGTGATCAGAAAAATAATTTTGGAACAACTGTGGGCCAGAGACCATCTAATGCACATGAGAATTATCAGTGTCAACTTTTGCTCAGCATTCTTTATGTACACAATGAGTGGATCATCTTGGCTTTATCAAGAACCTCAGTGAAGGGGACACAATAAAAAGTACCTGTGCCTTATGACAAAGCTTCCAGTGCAAGATCTCATGATGCAATGACAGCTCAAAACATGGAGGATTCCTCCCCTACGTCTGAACTACCAGCAGTCAACCTCTTACCAAAAATTGTGCAGATCTGATGTGAAATTTAAGCATTGTTGACCAAAAACTCTGTATGTGACTCGGAATACAATGTTCCTTGTTAAAAGAAAGCTTCTGTCACATCAAGAGGCCAAGTTCAAGGCTCATGTCACAGGGAAAGTAAAATTGGCAAGGGAGCTATGGAAGTTATGAGGGATTATGGCATCAGGGTTTGTGTCCTGTGCACGTTGCTAAGAGGCCCAGCTCACTGAACTGCCTTTTGTGACTTCTATTGTCTGTGGACTGCACAGGAAGGACGCTGGGAGATTCTTAAGCCATGCAATGGAGGCAGTGACCTTTGAGGAGGGAGGGGCTATGAACTTCACCATGGAGGAGTGAGCTTTGCTGAATCCATTCAAAAAGAAGCCTACAGAGATGTGGTGTGGCAAAGCTTTATGTCCGAGATAACCAGGAGATTGAGTACAGAAATTATTGCAGCAGCCAAAGAAATAGATAAGTAGAGAAATATTCGATTTAAAGGCTGTAGTCAATTGAAGAAATATTCCTTTCAACTCCAGATGCTAATGTGGACATGAAATATGCTGGTTTAAAACCAATACTTTTGTAGAAAATCCCTGATTGAGCATTTGGCATTAACTATGTCCATTATAGCTTAGAATGCACTGAATTCACATGAATATTTGGGATCTGAAGAGATGCTGCATAAATGTAATGAAAAGGAAACAGCCTGCAGTGGTTGTCAGTAGTTTCATAAGCAAGGTCAAAGCCTGTAGAGAATTCCTATGAATGTTATTAGTGTGGGAAATCCTACTCTGATCTTAGTTGGAAGAAATCATCTTAGAGAGGAGAACTTTGAAAAAAAAAATTGAAACCTCCATCACACATACATTCAGATCCATGAAAGAAATCAGTGGGAGGAATCAATGTGTACGTAAACAGTATAGGAAAGACTTCATTTCATCCTACTATATTCAAGTACATGAAAGAAGGCATGCTGGAAGGCGGCTCCTTAACTAAGGAATGTAGGAAAGCATTAGCTCATAGTAATTCATTTCAGAGATACAAGAATTGACACTGGAGAGAAACCCTATGTTAGCAGTGTAGGATACTATTTGGCAGCCATTGCCAAAATCATGAACGAATTTATACTGGGGAGAAACCCTGTGTGTATAGACAGTGTGGGAAAGCATTCAGTGAATATGATTATTGTAAAATAGAACTCATTCTAGTGAGGTATGTTACATAAGCATGTGGGAAAGCATTTGGAGCACACAAATACACGAAGCCACACTGGAGAGAAACCTTTGTAAGCAATGTGAAAAAGCTTTTTTTTTTTTTTTTTTTTTAGCATATATGATAAATACATGGAAGAGAATAAAGAAACTCTATGTAAGTAATGTGGGAAAGTTTCAGTTCACACATATTGTTAAATGCATGAAAGAAGTGTCACTGAAGAGAAACTATTTATGTAAGCCTATTTAGAAAATCCCTTGAAAATTTCTCATGTAGGTGGAGACATATAGAAATAACAAAAAAATCTTGTCAATATTTCTTCACAAATTTTCCTGAAAATACTAATCCTAGATGGAGATATCCTAAAGTACATACATCACATGGACTTCAGTAAATCACTTAAATCTAGATTATGTAACTGTAGTGCTTAGTATAAAAATACTGAGTTGACATAATTTTGTACTTTTGAGTCTTTGTGCTTAATACCTAATGTCTTGATTAAACATGGTGAAGATATACTTTTTACTTTGTAGTTTATGTAGTTTTTGTTTTGCCTTTAAAATTGGAAGTTATAGGCCACTAAACTTAATTTTAATTTTTTGGGATTTTACCATTACATTTGTTTTAAGTTTTTAGGTGCTAATATTCCATATTCTGTGTAATATTCTTGATGCTATATTTTCTATTAAAATATTTTCAGAGACTTGCAAAAATGTATTTTTGACAGTTTAATTTTCATACAACTTGTAGATTAGCAAATGTTTATTTCTATTGTGACAAGGTACCTGCTTATATACCAACATCATTACATATTATATCATGTACATAATTTTCCTGTTCATATTTTACATTGGAGCCATTATTACATTACTTTTTTTCTTACTATCAATATTAAAAGTTCTTTTCATATATAAATATGCACAAGATAGGTAAATATACTACTAATCTGTTCATTAAAGTACAATTTATGCTTTCATTGATTATTTTTGCATGCCTATCTTGTAATCTGAACAACTACTTTGAACATAACAATATGCAATATATTAACGAGTGTTAATCTATTTTGTTTTGAAATTCTGTCATTTTTATTTTTTTTTAATTAAAAATTCTGCCTGCCTGGAGAGTGTGAGGTCCTGAGTTTGATTCCTGGTAATAACAACAACGTCCTGAGGTATTAATTCTTAAGTGACCCATCTGACAAGTAGCTTGGCTTTGAGTGTCTTATGCTCTTTGAGGTACTGATACAATGGAGGCAAGTTCTACAACAGAGGCAATGTTTACTCATTGGCTGCATTGGCCTCAGGGCTCGCACTGCAGCCAGTGTTGGGAAAGACAGAAAATGGAATTATCCCTAGAAACCCATAGTCGGTGATATGTGGCCCATGGTCCATAGGTGAAGACTCCCTGTGGATGATATTAGTTGAATTCAGTGACTGCCTCATTGTGGGCTCCTGAAAGAATAAGGCAGTTCTTGCATCTTGCCTGGAAGAGCTTTATCGCTGTACCAGTGTTTGGCCAAATGCTCCAAGAAACAAGGTTTGAAGGCCGAGCCTGTGGTATTAGAGTACTGACTCCTCAGTCAACTTCATGGTGCCTCTGACAGCTGATCTCTGGCCTTCTCACATCCTGCATACTGTTTCTTGGTCAGGCTGATGGCAGTGGTGGCAGGTGGTGCCTTCCGATTCCCAGAGCCTGCTATGTCATGGAATGACACACAGAGGCTCACTTTTACAATGGCAGTATACCTCAGTAGTTACAATTTGTTCTTATGGAGATTAAATTATTGCTATTATCAAATATCCTCCCTCAGAAATTATTTCAATAGTTCTACTTCAGAACTTCTTCAGCTGAACATGGAGATAGATGAGTGAAATATTAGTCCATATCTGTGTTCAGTATCTGTCCTTAGAACATGAGCTTTAGAAACCGTTCTGTTCCAACCATAGCTATAAAATGTATACTAACACAAAAGGAGTCTGTGCTCTGTTTTCCTCCCAGAACACACAATTCCTGACACAGGAAACAATAAGTATTTATTTTTTAAAAATTTTATTTAAAGAGTAAAAAAGGGTAGAAATACAGAATTTTTAAAAAACACTAAGAAATCACTAGTTGATACATACTGTCATCTTACAAATAGTTGTTCAAGTTACAAAATTAAAGTATACAAAGTAGACATTCAAAAAGTGAGACTGCGAGCAGTTCTGTTCAAAGATCCAACAAAAACCTAGTTAATGTGGTTATTAGTCCTACATAAACATACATGCAGTTATCTTTTAGAGCACTTTCTTTTCCTCTTTTTTTTTTACAATAGCAATTACATATTTTGAGTTTTATTATTCCTATGGTTCTTATTACTTTTTACACTAAAGACACAATGATATTTATAAATATGGTTCTTATTTATTTCACTTATGGAGATAGTCTCAGGTTGCCTCCATTTACCTATGAAGGCCTCAAGGTCATGCTTTTTTATAGCTGAGTAGTATTCTACTGTATAAAAATACCACATCTTTTTCATCCACTCTGCAATTGATGGTCATTTTGGCTATTTCCAAGATTTATGTATTACAAGTTGTGCTGCTATGAACATGGGTGCACATATGTCACTGTGACATGAACTTTTCAGTTCTTCTGGGAAAATATCCAGCAGGGGAGTAGCTGGATTGAATGGAGCTTCCAGTTCTAGTCTTCTGAGAACCTCCATACTAATTTCCATAGTAGCTACACCAGTCTACACTCCCACCAACTGTGAAGCTGTTTTCCCTGCAGCCTCGATAACATTTGTTATCTGTTGTTTCTTGTTGGCAGCCATTCTTTCCAGAGTAAGATGAATCGCAATGCTTGTTTTAATTTGCATTTCTTGAATGACCAGTGATGGTGAACATTTTTTAATATATTTATTTGCCATTTGTATATCTTCATATAAGAAATGTGTGCTCATCTCAGATGCCCATTTTCGGAGAGGGTCTTTGAATTTGGGGGGCTTGATGTTGTGATGTATAATCTTCTTGATGATTTGCTACATTCTATTAGCCAGTATTGAGCATCTTTCCCTCAGTGTTCATTAGTGGTATTGGCCAATATTTTTTTTTGATTGGGTCTTTCTCTGGTTTGGGTATCAGAATAATACTTGTCTCCAAGAATGATTTAGGGAGGACTGATTTTCTTTTCAATTTCATTGAAGAGTTTAAGGAGTATTGGCATCAAATCTCTAAATTTCTTATGAATTCAGCCATGAATCCATCGGTACCTGGACTTTTCTTTATTGGTAAATTTTTAATTACATTTTCAATTTCAATAGCTGATTTTGGTTTATTCAAAATTGCTATTTCTTCTTGACTGAGCTTTGGTAGTTCATATGTTTCTAGAAATCTGTCCATTTCCTCCGTGTTTCTCACTCTATGTGGGTAGAGATTTTCAAAGTAGATATTCATGATCTTTTGAATTTCCAGAGATCTGTAGTAATTGCCCCCTTTTCAGTCTTTACTGTGTGAATTTGTTTTTTTTTCTTTTTCTTGATAAGCTTAGCTTGAGTTTTTCCAATTTTGTTTATTCTCTCAAAAAACCAGCTTTTTGTTTCATTAATTATTTGGGGTTTTTTTTGTTCCATTGATTTTGTGTGTGTGTGTGTGTGTGTGTGTGTGTGTGTGTGTGTGTGTGTGTGCTAATCTTTACAATTTCCTCTCTCCTATGAGCTTTGGGTTTAACTCTTTTTCTAGAAATGAAGGGGTTGGCCTGTCACCTGAACTCCCCCTGCAGAGCCTATTGAGTAAGTCCTATGTTCTTCCTAGGCTGATAAGGGAAGATTTCCCTGTTTATAGTGTTTGTCTTGGCTGGGGACCCTACTGTGTCTTTGGCTGTCCCACAGGCCCCCTTAATTTTCTCCAGGTTAGGGGGGCCTTATTGGCACCCTCCACCTACCTGATATTCTCTGTGTGGAGGAAGGACTCATCCACCCACTTGCCAATCTCGTCTGTGGCCTACTTGTGGAAGGGGCTTCACTATTGCTCCTGTTTACCCACTGAATTTGGCCAGCTGTATTCCTATGTTAGGGGCAAACTCACCTCACTTGTGGAAGCTTGCTGAATTCTTACTGAGTCTCCCCACCATACTGCACGGTTAATCCGTTGCAGTCCAAGGGTCTTGGGGGAGGTATGGGAGCTGAAAATCAACAGCAATGCTAGGTCCAGGAGGCGGTAGGGTCACCAATGGCAGCAAATCAGTCTGCCTGGGTGCCTGTCATGGGCTGGAGTTCCTAGATTCTGAAGTGAGTGGCCAGGACAGTGGGGACATGGGAGGGTCCTGAATCTGGCCTGTGCCATTGGCATGAGTTACTGGGTCTTGCAAGGTCCACTACTGGGACAGCAGGAGTCATGGGAGGGGCCCAGGTATAGCCCCCATTTCCCATGTGTGGCTGGCTGCAGTTCCTGTGTCCCATGAGGTGGTTTGTGAGGATGGCAGGAGTCATGGGAGGGACCAGGGTCCTGCCCGGCCCTGTGTGTACCGCTGGCTGGAGTTCCCAGATTCTGTGAAGTCATCTGTTGGGGGATGTGGGAGTCACGGGAGGGGAGGGGTCCGGGTCTATATAGTTACCTGGAACCATGCCACTCCCTCTCCACGCTGCCCATGCCCACAGCCATGCTCAGTAAGTCTATTTTAGTTTTAATAATCTGAGCATTTTATACTTTGACTCCAGGGGAATCCTTGAATACTTAGCCAGTGTTTGTATTTGGATCTGTTTTGTGTATTTCTGCTTAAAATTGTTTTTTTTACTTCATTATCATAAACATATTGAATTTAAAATATGTATAATTCACTGGTTTGGGGGCCTGTGACTATTATAGGTAAATTGTTAAATCAAAGTAGAACTAAGCCAAAAATATTAACCTTTTTTCTAATGGAGAATTTCTTCAATGATAAATTAGTTATGCTTTGTAGGTAGATTTATTACTATAATTATCATATGTGATTAAGGAGATTGTCCTGGTGTAGTCTCTGATAAGGAGGCCTTTATACCAGCTTGATTTCTCTTTTAGTAAGGTATGAAAATGAGGCATTCTAATCAAAATTTAGTTTACCAATGAGAATGACACAGGAAATTTACATTGGAAGAAACATTGGAGCTTGAATTCACATGGTAATGATTACTCATGATAGAAACTTGACAGTTTTAAATGGTTTTGTATTTATAAAATATATAATGGTATTTCCACATATCTTCTGTTAATAACAAATATTTCATTCTGAAAGCTGTCTAAAGGACAAAGTATTTGTAAGACATATACATAGAAACGTCTTGAAGAAAAAAATCACATCAAGGAGGTTAAAAATTTAAATGCAGGCAAAAGTTGCACCCTCGCCTTGCGATCAAACCTATGGCCTTTTCTATCCTGAGCAAGTGCTCCAACACTACTAAAACTTATTTCCTAAACTGTGATGTATACTGCTGGGCATGGCAGAGCATGTCTATAATCTTGAATTGGGAGTCTGGTGCAGGAAGATCAGAGATCCCATGCTCGTTAGAGCGCTTCAAAGAATATCTCAAATAAAAAGAGTTAAGATCATTGCTTAAGTAGGGAGAACCCTTTCTGAACTTGGGTTTAACTCTCAATTCTGCTAAATGGTAATACTACTAGCTGTGCTAATAGCAGCAGCAGGAAGAAAAAACCAGCAACAATAATTAATAACAATATTCCATGTGAAGTAATTAAAACAATTCAATTTCATTGACATACAACCTAAGTTCATGCACTGGCTGGGCACAGTGGCAAACACTATCATTCTAGCTACTTGTGAGGGGGAGATAGGAGAACTATAAGTGTGAGTCCAGCCTAGACAATATAGTAAGAGCCTATCTAAAAAAATTGACTGGGATGCAAGTTGATTGTAGAGTCCAATTCCCTATACTCCAAAACATGGAAACATCTCAGGAACTACTGCTTTAAAAAGTACTTAATGAAATGGGTTGCCCTATTTGCTTTCAGGAATACAGTATACATGGTCCAGAGATGTGCTTATCAGTGACTTGTTCCTAAAGTACAATGTATTTATTATTTTGACAACATTTCCCTCAGGTGAGTATCTTCTGGAACATTTTGCTCAGATTGTTTTGTTTCTTTGTATTACATTCAAGGATCTCATGGGATGACAATTTTCACTGGTCTTTAAAATTATTTGTTACTACTATCGACTTTGTTGTATTTTTGACATTCATAGGATTTTGTCTTTCGTGTGGACCAGTTAAAAGTCTTTTGAACATGTATTTTAAGTACTTTTCATACTGTAATCATTTAAATCTGAATCACTTAAATCATTTAAATCTGAATAAAACCAAGATGGCTAGAAGGTTTCCCATGCCCTACAATGCTAGCCCTCTGATACGCGTTCTCATGTGTGCTATAAAGGTGATGGGAGGCTGAGGACTTCTATATTTGGTATTTCTTTCCATGTGCTGAACACAAAAAGAATGTATTTAAAGAGTAGAATGAGTTGAGGCTTTTTCTTACTGCACAAGGTTCCTCTCCCCTCTGAATATTTCATGTTTTGAAGGAAATGAACATTTTCAGGTTTCTTCTCACTGCCTACATACATAGATTTTATTGGTAGTGTGAGCTCCTGTGTCTTCAGTTCATCAGAACAAGTGAAGATTTTTCCATGCTTCTCACATGCATTGTCTCCAGTAAGATGCCTTTTATTTGAAAGAGTATTTGAACAACTGAATGCTTTTCCACATTTTTACATAAATAGGTTTTTTGTCTATTGTGGACTCCTTTTGCTGATCAGTCTGTTAGCCCTGCAATAAAGGCAACTCCAAAGGATCCATTATTGCGTTTGATGCGATGACAATAGGTCTGCTCTAGATTTTACCACTTGGTTCTTGAACCTTTTATAGCCTTTCCATTGAAGAGCAATATTTTGTAGATAACTCCTTAATGTACTATTGTATCATGAAAGAGAGCATTTCAAACTTCAGGAGTGCTGTGCTTTTTGAAGACTGATTTGATGTTCTATGAAAATACTTGGGACTGATATTGATTGTATGATATGGAGTGACTTCACAGATAGGTACTTTGTACCTTCTTGAGACCTCCAGCTGTTGTAGAGATGCTTTACTCTAAGGAGTTTCATGCTGTGGATCAGTCATTGCTGAAGACAAGGTGATGTTGGGACTTTGCAAGCAGGAAACACAGCCCACTTACTAAGATTAGAAATCTGACCTGTGAGCTTGTACTGCACGCTTTAGAATAGAATAGGAGCTTTAACATGGTTGGGTTAACTTGTTACTAAGTAGCAGCTTGATCTCCTTGACAACAGTAAAACAATGTTTGTCTCAGCCAGGTAAGGCATTTAGAGGTAGCAGTGGTGAGAATTCCTGGAATCCATATCTTCCTTATCTGACATCATGGCCATGATTTGTTTTCCATTAACTATTGATGAAGGTTGGCAGGTATGTGGTGGTGCCATTGGCTGGCTGGTTGAATACTCATGGTTGATGTTTGATGGGGTATTGCACCATGATGAAGGAAAACAAGTATATGTTTACATTTACTCCATCTTTTTAACTTTTCAGTTCTTTCCAAGAGCAGTTGGCAGGTTCTTGGCTATAACCCAGGCATTAGTATGTATATATATGAGTGTGTGTGTGTGTGTGTGTGTGTGTGTGTGTGTGTATAAAATCTGGGGCTGCTTATTCCACTAAATGTAACTGACAACTTCAGCTATTTACTAAGATTCGATTTCCATTCCCTACATATGGGCTCTGGTGGAGTATTGTCTCATGACTTCCACAACCATACAGCATACCTGAGATGCTTTGAACATGGAAGTGTTATCTTCAAGTTTTGTATCTGGGGAATACCCAGATCTCTTACCTAATCTCTGAACATTTTGGATTGATAGAGGCTTTTAAACTACAGAAGAACATAGGTTGTGAGTCAGGAATACATCTACCTCTGGAGATCTGATCTTTTTTTTTTTTAATTTTATTTAAAAGGAAAAAGAGAAAAACACAAAACAAAAGAAAGTGGTGTAAGGGTACACGTAATACAGAACTACAAAAAAAAAACAGTAAGAAATCACCTGTTAATAGATTACATATTATCATCTTAGAAATAGTTGCTCAAATCACAGTATCAAAGAATACAAAGTGGACATTCAAACAGTGAGACTGCAAACAGCTGTGTTCAATGATCCAAAAACATTAATATAATCAGCTATTTAACACCCCTAAACACACTTGCTGTTATATCCGTTAGAGCTCTTTTTTTCCCCTCTTTTTTACAACAAAATTTACACATTTTGGATTTTATTACTCCTTAGTTCTTATTACTTTTTTGGGGGGGGAGAGAATAAAGTCAAATATGGCAAAACAAAGCTGTCAAAACCAAGGATAGACATAGCACATGATGTAAAACAGAGTACAAGGTTATCAACAATGGTTATCAACGATGTCTCTTGTTTCCTTAAAAAGAATTGTCTATCTCATTAGATATTATAAAGTTGAACAAAACAGTAGAGAACAAGACCAATAAAACTTAGGCATTGTAAACATTACAGGACTTCCAAAGGAGACAATAGTCAAACCAGAATGGGCATCTTAGTGAATCTTATTGCCTTCAAAGTAGTTGCCTATACCCTCAAACTTGATACTATCATACACAATGGAACAGAGTCTAATCAGTCAAAACAAGATCGTGGGAGTATTACAGGACTTCAAAACAAGTTAATAGGAAATCAAAAAAGTTACTATTATATATCCTGCTAATTTTTTAAATTTTTCCTCTTAAAACAAACATAAGAAATAACTAAGTAATTTTTTTAAAGAATAAGGGAGAGATTGAGATAAAACAGGACATAACAATATAACAATACAGGTCAAAGCATGACTGTTTCAGCAACCTAGTGCTTCACTACCAAATAACCCGACTTAATAGTAGTTACCATAGTGTCTGTCTTTTTTCCTTGAAATATTTGGATAAAACTTCATATACTATAGCTTCAAATATTTCCATATCAAGAAGCCCAGAATAAAGCCTTTCTAATTAATAAGTGAAAATTTTATAAGGCTTCAAGGCCACATAATGGGGAATCATGATTATCACATATTTTTATATATTTGAATCATTACTTACATTAGGGAAACTATTCTGTATTCACACATGCGAGATTGATTTATTTCACTTATGAGTATGGTCTCAAGCTGCGCCCATTTATTGATAAATATCTCAATGTGATCCTTCTTTATAGCTGAATAATACTCCATTGTATAGAAATACCACAACTTTTTTATCCATTCCTCAGTTGATGGACACTTGGGTTGTTTCCAAGATCTGGCGATTACAAATTGTGCTGCTATAAACATAGGTGCACATATATCACTGTGGTATGATGCTTTCAGTTCTTCTGGGAATATGCCTAGAAGTGGAGTAGCTGGAATAAATGGGATTTCCAATCCCAACTTTTTGAGAAATCTCCAGACAGACCTCCACAAAGGCTGTACCAGTCTACACTCCCACCAACAGTGCAGGAGAGTTCCTTTTTCCCCACAGCCTCTCCAGCATTTGTTGTTGGTTTTCTTGATCCTGGCCATTCTTTCAGGAGTGAGATGGTATCTCAGTGTGGTTTTAATTTGCATTTCTCTAATGACCAATGATGATCTTCTGATAAAGATGTGAGGGAGTTTTCATAATGGGAAAACTTGGAAATATTTGACATTATTTACTAGTAAATGTTGACAGAAGATCATCTGACCCTGTGCTGTTCAGATACTGCGTGACCTGTAATGCTAGCAACTGCAGTGAAGGCCATGTTTCACAAGATGAAACAGTAAGGAATTAAATGTCCTGTGTGTTCTAGAAGAAGCAGTTTTAACTGGCCTGGAGAGAGAGGGGAAGGAGACAGACATGTAAACACTTCATGCCTTGCTATAGGCTGTACCTTCCTAGGGTTCCCTCACCTCAGTGTTGACACTTAAGCTGTCACTTTTGATAGTACTAAAGCTTGTTCTCTAGTAAGTTTCAACAGAGGGGTTCATTAGAGAACACTGTTATCCTACATGTTGCTGGCTAAGATCTTATTCTTGAAGGTTAGTTCTGCCTTATCTTGGTCATCTTTACAGTTTATAAGGCTTCATTTTATTAGCTTCATGTTGCTGCTATTGGTTTGGTGTCGCTTCAGGAAATCTGAGAAGACTTTTTTCTGTGTCAAGTTCCAGCATATGTATGGGTCGGTTGTTATGAGAAGATAGCAATGTGAGGATCCTGGTGTGTTAAGCTGCTGCCATCTTGGTTCTTTCCAGATGGTGGGAACAATGTTGGATAGGGAAGTGGTAAAAGAAGCAAGTGGAATACATGGTAGTAGTATAAAAATTACCAAACTCTTTTGAAAGGTTGGCACCACTTGTTTGACCTCCTAAATCTTATCTACAAAAAATGCTTTAGAAGAAATAAATCTTTGATATAGAGGAATATGAGCAAGTAGAGGTCCTCATGAGGTCTCTCTAGCATTTGGCGTGTTTTTTATAATGGAGTAGGGCACATCACTATGATGTGACAGAACAATGTTTTCATCGTCTCTGTGGCTGGAGTGAGGACAACATGGGAGGAAGGCCAGATTTTGTGGTGAAAGCCAAGAGCTGTTTGGAAGGCACAACTAATTGCAAGTTGATTTGTGACAGTGTGGCATTACTTGGGGGCATCTCTTCCTCTGAATAAGGTTAGTGTCTGTCACACATGAGCAGGTATTGGAGCGTGTGACTCTACTTTTCATCTGGTGAAATTTTGTTGCATGTATAGGGTGCAAGAGTTAGCATCTTTTACCATGGCTCTTCAAAAGTGATTCAAGACTCATTTCCACAACCTGGTTATTTCTTCTTTGCCTGAAATTGTGGGATTCTGAGACATGTCACCTTGGATAGAGAAATCTGGTGAAATTCCTAATGCAGGTGTATAGTAGGGGCTGATGACTGGGTGGTAATCCATGATCATATCTGAGGATGCATGAAATATACCTTGGTACCAGAAAGAGGATAGGAACATGGAGAAAAGGGTCTGTGAGGATCAGCCTGTCTTTTTTGTACTCTAAGAAAATAGCTTCGTTATATGTGTATTATAGCAAACCTGTGTAGGGGCTTACTAAATGTGTTTGTTTTATCCTTTTTCCCTAACTGATATGTTAAGTGACCTAATTGAGATGTTGAGCAACACTCTCCCCTGTAAAAAATTGTAAGAATCTCACCTAATTGATATGTTAACCATTGTTGCCCTCTACAAACTATAGAAGCTGTGCTAAAACAAGCTAACAAGGGTTGTTAATCACTGCTAGGCGCCTCTATTCTCCGCTAAAGAGCTAAGAAAAACTAGAATGGCAATTAATTTACATTTGTTTAAAGTAACCTGCTTGTGTGCAGAGAGATTTGCGTGTGAGTTTAACCCTTTACCCTGACCTTGACACATTACCGCCGTTTTCTGTTCTGTATGGCGCCTTATTGCCTCCCTCTCCCCTCACCTATCTATCTAGGCCATAAAGAATTTGGGTTTCTGGTGACTTCCCCCCGACCCGGTGATGATCTGTCGTAAAATGAGCCTGCCCCAATTTTAAGAACTGCTTAGCTTAAACAAATTACCGGGTAATACTATGGCCCAAACCCCAATTGGTGCTTTCCTTTTGTTCTATATGTATCAAATGAGTTAGATATCAGGTCTTTATAAAACTTAAGTTCCAGCGTCTCATAACTCGTGACCCCTTCGCACTCACTGGCGAAGACAAGCTGTCCTGAGATAATTAACTCTCCACTTTCTTCTCCAAATATTGCTGCAGACGTGCCACTCTGAGATAATGTCAGTCTGCAGGATGGGAGTAATTTAAAAAAACACCAGGAACTCCCTAGATTGTCAGAGCTAAGTGGACAGCAATACAGTTTCCAGACTCGGGTCAACAAGTTTGATGGCTCTACAGGTTTCTTTGTTTCTCTCCCCCTGCCCTTTCCTCCAGCCCCTTTTTAAAGTCCTCCCTTCAGCTTCTGGGGGACAGTCTCCACATTGGCTCCCGGAGACTGGTCGCCAGGCCTGGAAATAAAGCCTTTGCCACTAAATTTTCAGTCTCTTGCCTCCTTGGGTTTTATACCGGGGCCCAAGTTATAACAGTCTTGTTTGCAGTTGATGTTTCTACCTGAGATCCTGATAGTTGCCAGTTCTTATATTTTATCATTTTCCTGTGCCTTATCTTGATAACCATGGACACTCCTGTGGACAAGAATCTACAGTTAAAGCAGGGTGTGTACGGTACAAGAATTGACATCTTTATCATGTTGATCCCATGGCTCTTCAAATGTGATTTGAGGTTAATTTCCACAACCTGGTTGTTTGTTTGCTTGAAATTGTGGGTTGCTGAGCCATGTCACCTTGGATAGTATTTGGGTTACAGAGATGGGCAAAAACTGATGACTGCACAAATCTGAGACAGAGGCCTTAACACGAAAGTGAGTAGAATTGGAAAATCTTTGCTGGGTTCTTGGGTTTTGCATCAGGTCGGAGGAAATAAGTTCTTGGTCAGGTCAGGTCAAATTAGAAGGAAATACTAAAACAGGATTAGACATGTGCAATCTTAGAGAGTAAATGAAGGGTCTGTAGAAGACCATTCATCCTACAAAATGGAAAGATGGAGTGTAGGTATAAAGCTTCAGCTTGCAATGACGTTGCACGGGAGTTTGAATACACTGACAGGGTGTCTTTAACTTGGTTGTTTATATATCAACCTGCCTTAGTAACCCTGCCATGACTATTACCTAGTCCTGTCAATTTCCCTCATATGGCACATTCTGTGTGTTTATTACATGGTTATAGTTGATAAATCTAGAGTGGGTATGGATATCATGTCACTCAAATTGAGTTTAAAAGTCACTTAGTGAAGTAGGATGGATTGTGGTGGTAGTAGTTCTGGATTCCGTGTAGTAAAGGGAATCAGTTGGCTCAATAATTCCTAGTCCCAGATCCCCTGGTCAGTTGTATTATATTCTGTGTGCTTGGATTTAATGCTGTGGTTTCAACTTCCAACAGCTTTTGTGTAGAACTGGTCAAGTGACTCATTAGGAATTTAATGAAAACCCTATCAATATTTTGTACTGGATGTACTCCAGAGTCTACTTTTAAAAGTAGCTCTTATTGTAGAGACAGTAAGAAGGCAAGTGTACCCTCAGTATCCTTTTTGAGTATGTCTACATTTTCTATAGCTGCTAACTGTCTTAAGTGTGGTCATCATTGATGATCTCAGAATTGGACCAAATAGTTGAATGTCATTTTTGAATAGGCCAAACATCTTTCTGATAAATGTAACTGTTTTGATTTTTAAGTTAACATTTTTATTGAACTAAAATTTGCATACTGTACAATTTATAAACTTAAATGTAAGATTCAGCAGATTTTAGTATATTGAAAGTAGTACAGTCACGACCACTATCAAATTTGGAACATTATTGTACCCAAACAATCTACTTGTTAGCTATCATCTCCCAATACCTTCCTACTAAATCTAGGAAGTCACTGAGCTATTTTTTTATCCCAAGTTTTTATTACAAAAAATACAAACAGAAATGAAGAGCAAAATGAACATGTAATATGCACACACTTGCATATATGTGTACCTACTTAGATCTGATGTTAACATTTGTCCATTTGCCTTCTCTTCCCTGTCTTTGTATCTGTTTATATGTATGTATAATATTTCCTGATTATATATGTACATATAAGATTATAGTTGGTTGTTATCTTTTGGACTAGACCTATTCTTCAAAGTTTTTGCTTTAACTTTTTATTTAGAAGATAATAAATGAAGTAAAACAGAGCCAATCAAAACAAAAGAAATGAATGTGATACAAGACTTCAAAACAAGATAAAAGCAAATCAATGAAGACTACCATAATGCCTCTTGTTATCGTCAAAATTACTTCTCATACCATCAGACATAAAAAAGTCAAAACAAAATAGAATAAAATCAATCAAAACAAAAAAATACAGGATTTCAGAACAAGATATTATGAAATCAATGGCTACAATTATATATTTGAAATAGCTGCCCATGCTATCAATTATAATAAAATCAAAGCAGAATACCAAACTAAACAAAACAATACAGGGTTTCAAAACAGGATAATAGATTAACAATGGCCGCTAGCTTCTTCGCTAGACATTTCCTCCCTTTTCATTTTCACAATATCTATTGTGCATTTTGGATCCCACTATATTAGTTCTTTATACTAGGGAGACAACATGATTTTCACCTATGTGGCTCTGAAGCACTTCACCAATGAGCATGATCTCAAGTTGTATCCATTTATCTACAAGGGCCTTGAGGTTTCTTTATAGCTGAGTAGCTTTCCGTTGTGTAAAAAATGCCATTTCTTATCCATTCTGCAGTTGAGGATAAGCTACCCCTACTTTTTTCTGGTTCCCTGTCACATAGAGTATTTTGTTTTCTCTCCTTTGATTTGCAATCTATGAATTTTCTTTCAAGTTAAATGTGTTTCTTGTATAAAGTATATTGATGGATCCTGTCTTCTGGTCCACTCTGCCTGTGTTTTTCATTGGTGACTTGAGGCCATCGATATTAATAGCTATGACCGACATGTACTGGCTCATCTTTGCCTTGCTATTTTCCTGCCATTGGCTCCCTACTTTTCTTCTCCACTCAATTGTTTGCCCCTCTTGGTGGTCCCCTTCTGCCACTATTCCTGGAACCATGGTCATTTTTATCTCTAGTATGTTCTTTGATATTCTTTGTAGGATTTATTTGGCAACCATGAATTTCTTCAGTTCTTTGTCATGGATGTATCTTGTTTTTTCATTAATTTTGAAAGAGTTTTGTGGGGTACCTCAATCTGGGTTTGAAGTTTTTCTTTCAGGACTTGAAATTCTTCACTCCAAACTCTTGCTGGTTTGTATTGAAGTCTGTCGTGATCCTCATGGGTTTTCCTTATAGGTGATCTGTTTCTTTTCTCTAATTGTTTTTATAATTCTGTTCTTGTGCTGAATTTCTGAGACATTGATAATTATGTCTGGGTGTGGATTTATTTTGATTATGGTTAGGGGCATACTATAAATGCCTCAGTTATCTGTATGTCCGATCCTATTCCTATGCTTGGGAAGTTTTCTGCTATTACTTCTGTAGATAGACTTTTTATGTCATTTGAGTTGAACTTTTTTTTTTTTTTGCTGACACCTATCACTCTTAAATTCTTTTTCTTTGCATTATCTTGCAGCTGTTGAATTATTTACTAGTTTTTTTTACTTTAAAGAGAATAAAATAGAACTAAGCAAATCAGAACAGAACAATGCAAGCAACACAGGACTTCATAATGAGACAACAGGAAATCAACAGTGGCTACCATAATGTCTCTTGTTTTCCTCAAAATAGCTATCCATACCTTCATGCACAATAGATTCAAACAAAACAAAATAGTTTAAAATCAAAACAAAAAAAATGAAAGCTTTACAGGCCTTCAAAACTAGTCAATGGCCACCATAATGTCTCTTGTTTTCTTCAAAATACCTGTCCATATTTTTACACATATTGAAATCAAACAATAGAAAACAGACTAAAACCAAACCAAACAAAAAGCACTATTGGACTTCAAAACAAGATGATGAGAAATCAGCAATGACTACCATAATGTCTCATTTTCTTCAAAACAGCCATTAAAAAATAAACACCATTCATAGCATCACACATAATAAAATCAATTCTTGTAAACTGTTTAGGAAAAGTTCTAGTCATATATAAGCCTATAAATGTATATCTATTCTTTCTGTATTAGAGGGAAAAATAAAAATTAGATACAAATAACAATAACAACCCCAAAACAATAACAAAATGGGCATTCAAAATGAGGTGGTAGGAACATAACAAAGGTTATTTTGCATAGTTATCTTCAAAAGAGTTACTCAGGTTACCAGCTATAATAGACTTAGTTGTACAATCATCATAGCTGCCTTAAGTGTATTTATATAAATTTATCTTTTATTATCTTTTTTCCTCCTTTTCCATATCTGAGTTTTTTTTCCCCATTTGAGCTGTTTCTTCCCCTTTCACAATATTTATTGAAGATTTTGTATCTTATTTACTCTTTCAGTTTCTTACACTGGGGAGACAATATATTTACACATGTGAGTTTTATTTCTCTTATGAGTAGTATGGTCTCCAGTTGCATCCGTTTATCTATAAAAGCCCCAATTGGATCCTTTTCATAGCTGAGTAGTACTCCACTATGTAAAAGTACCACCTTTAAAAAAATCCATTCATCAATTAATAGAAATTTGGGTTGTTTCCAAGATTTAGCTATTACAAACTGTGCTGCTATAAATGGTTTCTTGTTTTTTCCTTTCATGATCGTTAGCTCCAAACCTGTCTTCAAGGTCTGAAAGTCTGCCTTCAGTTTCTTTCAAGTGGCTTTATCAGTGGAATTTTTCATTTCCTGGATATCTCTTTGAAGTAATTTTGTGCATTCTAAATCTTATATTGTTCAAGGTTTCTCTCATTTTCCTATGCTCCTCTATTTAAAAAAAATCTGTCTTTAGAGATGCTTAGTAATTCATTTCTTTTACCTGAAACAGTATTTCTGTTCTCTTTAATAGCCTCATAAAGTTTTCTTTACTTCAGTTGCCATTATTTCAGAAACTTCAGGTGTGCAACTCCTGATCTCTTCCGTGTTTACATCTCCTGGATGTGCTCTGCATGGGTTGGAGGCCAGAGGCCGCCTTTTACTGCTTTGTCTTGACATTTTCATGGGTTCTTCCAGACAAGCAGGTCATGTTGGCTATAATTTATCCAAAGCATGACTTCTTGGTTCTCTTGGCCAGTTCCGGCTATCAGTATCTGATGGTGGCCATTGGGAGCACTGGTGTGAGGCTGGCTGCTGCTTTTCCCAGCCCTTGCTGGCTATCAGCAGCAAGAAGAATTCCACATGGAGGGTGGTGTGCAAGTGGTGACCGGGCTGGCCACTGCCTACTCGACCTGAACTGGTTACCTGCAGGAAGCCTATTGAGATACTCTTATCTTCACAAGGTTTTCTGTTCTGGGAAAAAATCCCACAATAGGAAAATTTATTCTAAGTACATTTCTTCCAAGTTTTTTTAAAAATTCAAAACAGACCATGCTTATGGGAACAATAAAGACCTTAATATATCCAAAGGAATGAAAATCTGGCAAAGTGAGCTCTCACACTATATTGGAGTGAAATTAAAAAATCTTTGTAGAAACATATATAGATTAAAATAACTTTTGAAAAATGTAATTTTTCTAGTTACCTTTATGAGTAGACTACATCAGTTTCAAAGGATAGTGAAGTTGTTGCTAGTTCTGGTTTGAACAGGAACTCCTGTAGGATCTCCTGAATTCAGCAGGGCTAGTGTTCTGTCCCTGAGCCTAACACATCTCCCTTGCAAGGTAAATCTTCAGTGTTATCCTCGTATTGGCAGCCAAATATACCCCAGCCTCCTTTGAGGGCATTTTCCATTCTTCAGTCTGCTTCTTTCCTTGGTTATTCCTAATCATAGGTCTGGATATTACTGATAAATAGTTCACAAGTGGTTTATGATCTAGATGGGCATGCCATTGTGACATTGTTACAGATAGCTAACTTTGTTAGCATAAGCTTTTGAAAGAGGAAAAATACTGGAGCAACGAGGTTTAGAGCACTTGGCATCAGAAGATGAGGGCGTAGAATTTCCCACATACGGGCTATTAATAGAATCATGGGAATGAATCTGTTACCACAGAGACTTGAGAAGAAATGAGGAATCTGGTTCTTGTTGGAGCCATGAGTGCATTTAGACTTCTCAGATTTTGAGCTGGCATATTCCCATTTTAATCCATGTTAGTGGTTGTGGCTGCTCCCGCTTCCTCTTCTCCCTGACACTTGTCCCCACTTGCTTCATCTTTCGTCATTTATAGCCAAAATAACTGACCACTGTGATTCTTAGATCTACCTCTGTGACAAGTTCACAGAGCAGAGGCTGTCTTCTCTAAAGCCTCTTCCTGAGGAAACTGGAAGGAGACATTAGCAGTGTGAAACATAGCTCCTGTCCCTGAGGTCCTCCTTCCTTTACCCCCTCAAAATTCTCTTAGCTTTTAGCTATTATATCTGCTTAGGATTGGTGCTTATCTGATCTTGTGATCCAAAATATTGTAAGACAGGCATTACTAGATGCCTGCTGATGACATGCTTTTCATGATTGGGCTGCTGAGTGTGTCCCAGTCACCATGAGGAAGTTCCAGGAGATGCTCCTGGAAATGTGTTGCTGTAGTTTTTCTTACTCTTACCAGTGCATAGATTTATTTCCCCTGACCAGTTATCTCTGCAATATGGATGAGTGACAAAAGTGAACCAGTGGCTCAGTGGCAAGAATTTAAAAACTGTGGTCACTTCTCTTACCTGTTGATTCCTGAATCCATGTGGCCTCTCATCTAGGAATATGTGCTACATACCTTAGACGTCTCTTCAGTGTACGTGAGGCAGTCTGAATAAGGGAATTCTCAATGGAGTTAGTGCTTCTGTGTTTTCTAAAGGTTATATCAACACGATAGGAATCCATATGCTTTGAAAGATGTTATGTGGTATAGTTACCATAATTAGTTGCTTGTTCTGCACCTCTGTCATGCAAATCTATTGGTTGATGGTTTTCACAGGATAGTGGTGAAACAGGCAACTAGACCTTATAACAATAGGTGTGGGCTATGTAGTCCTGTGGATGGGAGTGGAAATATAGAACTAATTTCAATACTTAGTGTAGTTGGTAATCCAGTGTGTTAAATGTAGTACAGGTAATCTTCAAGACTTGTGATCACTCTTGATTTTGGGTGCTACTTTTGTCACTATATAGAATACAGTGATGGCAGGGAAGGTAGACAAGAGGAACTATTTTGGTGTGCATGCTGTTGGAAGCGGTAATAGCTTGGAATAAGGCACCAAGATTATGGATGTTTAGGAAATATAATCAACAGGATTTGGTGGGGACATAACACCAAGTTTGGACCCACTATCATTCTTCATCTGAAGGATGGTGAAGGAATATTTCCGTGAATAGATTCCTTGCAGATTGCTATGATCCATTCACATTGGCCCCCTACTCCTGTCAGTAATGCCTGCTAAAGATAAATCCTTTAGAACTCAGGACATAGTTTTTATAGTCTGTAGAATTTTACTTTTTAATCTATTAGGTTTCATCTAACTAGAAGATTGGAATAGATGTAGTATCTGTTGAAATACCAACCCAAAATAGTGTTTCACCACAAGATATCTCAACTATGTTGCTTAAATTGTTATGTTCTGACCTGTTATTATGTTATGTCCTCTTTTATCTTAATCTCCTTTCTTTTAATTTTTTAATAAATTCTTTGTAGATTAAAATCTTCAGGAAATCGGCAAGTCTTTTAATTCACATGAAAAGTTTTCTGTGTTTTCCAATTTTTTTGAGACAAGATTTGTTATAGTCCAGGCTGGCCTCAAACTCACAGGAGTCCTCCTGCCTCAGCTTTGAGTGCTTGAATCACAGGTGTGTGCCATCACACTGGCAGCACTTTGCATTTTGAGCAACATCATAGCATAACTCATCAACATCTACTTGGCCTTTGGTTTTATTGTAGAAAGATACCATCTCAGGCTTCCATTTTGTCAATATTTCCCTATCAATATTTGAATCATGGTTCAATGTTGACTTCAGTGGTTTTAAATTTTCTTTGCCATATATCGTTTTGAAATCAAAAATTGTGTTATGCAGTTCTGTTTTGATACTGCAACATTTCATTTGGAATTTCTGTTTTGTTCTATGTACATTTACAGTATTGGGCAACTTATGCTCTTAGCAAATGTGACACCAATTGAAAATGATAAACTGCAGTGTCACATTCTGATTAGATTGGGAGATGGGAGCAGCAAGTCTCACAAAATCATTTGGTTTGTTACTATATGAATAAGGATCTGGTGGCTGAGTTCTAGAACACATTTCTAAATTTGAAAGTGTAATAAATCTTCTTAAGGACGCACATTTTAATGTCTTATTTTGAAGGTTTTTTAAAAAAATATACCCCCTCTTCTCTGGGGAAATGAATATCCCACATGGATGTTATTTGCAATTTCAACCTCCTGGGGCAAACTTTCAGGGCCAGTTGGCATATCAAGGCCTTCTAGCACAGCTTACAAGGTCAGTGGGTTACTCTTCTCCAGCTAGAAAATATCCAGCTGAATTTATAATGGATGTGGTTTCATAGTGTTCATCATCAGTGCCTCAAAGGGGAAGCTGGGAAAGGGCCTGGACAGCACCATGTCACTCAGGATGTTGCTTAGAGTGAAGGTATCCATGAAAGAAGTGATAAGATCTCCCTTGGAAAATCTAGAACCCCAAAATGTCCGTCTTTTACCCTCAGCAGTCTCTGAACCTTCCACTGTAGAAATGAGCGTGGGGCCAAAGCACTCATCCTGGTGAAACTGCAAGGTCCAGGATCCAGAGGGGATCAGGTTGGTGGAGTGCTCAGGCCTTCCAGGAAACCAGGCAGTGAGTCCAGTCTCTAGGATCCTAAGTGCATGCTTAACGTTTTTTATTAAATGTCTTGATCTTGTCTCCCTTTGGAAAAGGGCTTTGGGTATAGCTCATTGCAAAGACCAAGATTTCATTCTACAATACTGATGTAAAAAGACTTAAGTCAGTGAATTTTGAGTGCTTAAGCTCATTGTAAGTGTACCTAACACGTGTGCACCCTGGCCTGGAACCTTAGGAATTTCCTGGGTCTACCTTATTGTTATTTATGCCTCCCTTAGAGCAATGGAGAGGGGTGACTTGGCTCTAGGGAATTGCTCAAATTCTGTTGAATAGAGGGGCTATCGTCCCATAGCACTAGATTGTATTATCTCAGATGGATTCATCAGGGAAATATCCTGATCCTGTGTTAACAATTGCTGTAGGTTCTTATTTTTATATGTTTGTGGGCTTTTCTTTGTAGGTAAGGACTTAATTACATTTTCAATTTCATTAATAGAAATTGGGTTATTCAGCAGTTTTACATCCTCTTGATCTAGCTTTGGTACTTCATATGTTTCTAGGAATCTCCCATTTCTTCTGTATTATCAAACCTTTGAGAGAAGAGGTTTTCAAAATAGGTGTTGATGATCTTCTGTATTTCTATAGAGTCTGTAGTGGTTTCACCTGTTTCATTTCTTATTGCATAAATTTGAGCATTTTCTTCCCTTTTTTTAAATAAGGTTGGCTAGGGGCTTATCAATTTTATTTATTCTTTCAAAGAACCAACTCTTTGATTCGTTGATTCTTTGGATTGTTTTCTTAGTCTCTATTGCATTTGATTTCTGCTCTAATTTTTATAATTCCTCTCTTCTTTTGGCTTTGGCTTGACTTGCTCTTTTTCTAGTTGTTTGAGGTGTAGCATCAGGTTCTTTATTTGTATTCATTCTGTTTTCCTGATGTGGGAACTCGGTGCAATAAATTTTCTTCTGAGGACGGCTTTCATCGCATCCCACAGATTCTGGTAAGTTGTATCTGTTTTTTCATTTTCTTGCAGGTATTATTTAATTTCTTCAATTTCCTCTGTGACCCATTGATTACTCAAGAGTGTGTTATTCAGTTTCCATGTGTTTGTGGGATTTTTGCAGTATCTTTTATCATTAATTTCTAATTTCAAAGCGCTATGATCCAATAACATGCAAGGGATGATTTCAACTCTTTTGCATTTATTTATATATGTTCTGTGAGCCTATGTATGTTCTATTTTAGAGAATGATTCATGTACTGCTGAGAAGAATGTGTATTCTGATGTTGTTGAGTGGAATGTTCTGTATATGTCTATCAAGTCCATTTGTTCACAAGTGTGATTCAGTTCTGTTATTTTTTTGCTGATTTTCTGTCTGTTTGATCTGTCCCTTAGTGTCAATGGTGTGTTAAGGTCTCCTGTTACAATTGTGTTACTAATAATTTTATTTTTCATTTCTGTTAATACTTGTTTTATATTACTGGGTGCTCTGGAATTTGGTGCATATATATTTAAGATAGTTATCTCTTCCTTTTGGAGTCTTCCCCTAATGAGTATGTAGTGACCTTCTTTGTCCTTTCTGATCATTGTTGGTTTAAAATTCACATCGTATTCTTGAAATTTAGAAGGACATCACATAAATTATTTTTATAATACAGTTAGACAAAATGTCTTTTCTGCTAAGCCCACTTGGAGGTACGTTTGGAATTCATTTAAGAGTCCCACTCATGGTGAGAAGTTCTTCCATAACCTTGAATGAAAACTTCATAACTCTTCCCGGACAGTTGTTCATTGTTTTGGTTCTTAGCATGAGCCATGGCTTTGGGTCTTACAGTTCAGAAGTGCTGGTGCATATCTCTCAAATTCAGCATCTTTGGTTTCCATATGCAGATGTATGTGGTGAGACTATGGGAATCTCAGCAGGAACAAGTGCTGACTGGCAGCTCCCAAACTGAGCATCAAGGACACTAATTGTAATGACATGTCAGTATTTGGTTGTTTTGAAGCTTGCAGTCTAGTGATTTACAAATATATGATACAGTGAGTGTCAAGTTCCTGGGATATGGATACTAGATTCTTGTGCACTATGAGCACCATGAGCAAAGAATCACAAGTTCTTTGCATGATGGCTAAAGAAAAAAGCAGTTGTATTTATTGACATTAATGGGGAAAAATATGCTCAGAGTCAGTAGGTTTGTGCCAGCAAAAATACAAAATGAAATCAGTAGGGAGACAAGTGGCACTGGGGAGAAAATGGAATGGGATATTAGATTCATGGATTTGAAAAAATATGCATCCCACCTAGGGCATCTCTTACTGGGTCTTCAGGATGCGATTGGCAATGCATTTCACTGATGATGAATCATCTCAATTGTATCTACTGCAAAAGATCTTTCCCATAATTTACTCAGTTGTAATTACATGCATGACATGCCATCCATATGTGTGACCCATTAATGAATTTAGAATGATGAAAAGTCATTTTTTTAAAAAGAGAAAAACAAAATACAAGAAAAAGACACAACAAAAGTCCAAAGCCAATAACAATGTAGGCTTTCAAAATAAGGTGGTAAAAACTCAAAAAGTATTGTTATTTTGCATGGTTATTTTTAGAATAGTCAGATTACCCGATATAGACATACAAAATTGATGTAATCTTAAGAATGTTGACTGTTTTGTTCCAAGAACTAATAGAATTAGTAGTACAATCATCTTAGCTATCTTAAGTGTATATATACAAATTTATGTCTGTTTTCTTTTCCCTTTTTTCTCATTTTCCCTATCCAAGTTATTTTTCCCCGTTGAGCAGTTTCTTGCCCATTCACAATAAATTGATGATTTTGGATATTTACTCTGTTTCTTATACAAAGAAGACAGTATGGCATACACTTGTGAGTTTGATTTGTTTCACTTATGAGTATGGTCTTGAGTTGTGTCCTTGTACCTATTAAAGTCTCAATGTAATTCTTCTTTATATCTGAGTGGTACTGCATTTGTATAAAAATTCCACATCTTTCTTATCTATCCTTCAGTTGATGGACATTTGGGTTGTTTCCAAGATTTGGCTATTACAAATTGGCCTGCTACAAACATGGGTGCACGTATATCACTGTGGTAAGATGTTTTCAATTCTTCTGAGATTATGCTCCAAAGCAGAATAGCTGAGTCAAATGATCTACAACCCATCTTTTTAAGGAACTTCCACACTGATTTCGACAGTGGTTGTACCAGTCAACACTCCCACAAATAGTGCAGAAGTCTTCCTTTTTCTCTATAGCCTCTTCAGCATTTATTATTGGTGGTTTTCTTGATCCTGGCCATTCATTCGGGAGTGAGTTAGAATCTCACTTTGGAGAGTAGATCAAGAAACAAGATCCATTGATATACTATATGCAAGATACACATAACTGGAAGGGAAATTCATAGACTGAAAATCAAAGGAGACAAAACAATTGTTCCATGTGATAGAAGACCAGAAAAAAGCAAAAGTAACTTGCACATCAACCGCAGAATGGATAAGAAAGATATAGTATTTTCATGTAGTGGAAACCTACCTAGTTATAAAGCAGAATAATCTCAAGGTTCTTGTAGGTAAATGTACACAACTGGAGATCATGGGCAAAACAGTTTGAACTCATATGTGTAAACATTAGTGGAAGTAACGGAGTAAATGGGGTCTAAAAGCAAATTAGTTATTGTGAGAGTGATAGGGGAGGAAATACCTGGGAAGGAAAGGTGGAAACTATTGTTAATTTCTTATTGTCTTGTCTTGAACACTTGCTTTGTTTTCACAATTTTGTTTTTTAGGTTTGGCTTTATTCTCTGTTGTTAGATTTTACTCTGTCGGATGGTAGGGGCAGCTATTTTGAATATACTGGGATATACTACAGTAATATTGGTTTCCCATTATAATGTTTTGAAGTCTTATAATGCTTTCATTCATTTGTTTAATTGGTTTTATTCTGTTTTGTTTGACTTTATTATATATGATCGTATGAACAGCTATTTTACAGAAAATGAAGCATTATGGTAGCCATGCTGATTTCCTATCATCTTGTTTTGAAGTCCCATCATGCTTTTGTTCTTCTGTTTTGATAGGTTCTACCCTGTTGTGTTTTATTTGATTTTATTATGTGTGATGGCATGGACAAATTTTGAGAAAAAGGAGATATTATCATAGCCAATGGTCATTTCCTGTTATTTTGGTTTTGAAGTCTTGTAATGATTTCATTCTTTTGAATGTTTTTATGCTATTTTGTTATGTTTGCTATTGTTTGTGAAGGTATGGTCAACTTTTTGGAAGAAAATTAGAAACAATATGGTAGCCATTGTTGATGTCCTGTTGTCTCGTTGTAAAGTCCTGTGTTGCTTGCATTGTTCTTTTCTGATTTGCTTTGTTCTGTTTTGTTTGGTCTTTTCTTTAAAATAAAAAAATTTTAAAAATAAAGATGACAACACAAGTGATATAAAAAGCTATGTACAGAACTAATAGCAGAAATTTTCTCAAACATAGGACAAGAAACTGACAAACAGAAAAGCAAAGCACATGGAACTCCAATTAGCCATAACCAAATTAAATCTATACCAAGACATATAATAATCAGCATCCCAGAAATTCAACACAAGAACAGAATGTAAAACAGAATATTAAAAGTTATTAGAGAAGATAAAAAAATGAACTATGGTAGCTATTGTTGTTTTCCTAATATCTTGTTTGGAAGTTCTGTAACAATTTTTCTGCATTATTTTGCATGGATTTGTTCCGCTTTTTGTTGGGTTTTGCTATCTTTAAAAAATTTTAAAAGCTTATTAGAGAAAAGAAACAAATCACCTATAAAGTAAAGCCCATCAGAATCACAGCAGACTTCCCAACATAAGTCAAAAAGAGCATGGAGTGAAGTATTTCAAATACTAAAAGAAAACATCTTGCAACCCAAACTGAGGCACCCTGAAAACCTACCCTTCAAAAATCAATGGGCAAATAACATTTCCATGACAAAGAGCTGAAGAACTTCATGATCACCAAACTAATCCTACAAAAAGTACTGAAATATATTCTAAATACACATGAAAATAACAATTACAAGAACACCAACAGAAAAAAGTTTCCAAATAGGGCAAACAATTAAACAGAGGGGAAAGATAATGAACAGCAGAAAGATAACATGACAAAAATAAGCCAATCTATATAATTTTTAATCATTAAAGTACATGGCCTCAACTTGCCAATTAAAAGGAACAGATGCTCAGAATGACTCAAGAAACTATGTCCAACCATATGCTTCATACAAGAAACCTATCCAATCCAAAAGGAAATTCAGTGATTGAAAGTCAAAGGATGGAAAACAATACTTCCTGGAACAAGAATCCCCCCCAAAAAAGTGGAGGTAGATAATCCGTTTGTAGACAATATGAATTTCAAACCAAGAATAATCAAAAGAGACAAAGAAGGTCATTACATACTAGTTAGGGGAAAACTTCAAGAGAAAGAGATAACAATCTTAAATATATATGCCCTTAAATATAGGTGCACACAGCTATATAAGACAAATATTAATAGAAATTAAAAATCAAACAATTATAATGGGAGACATTATCACCTTATTGACACAAAGAGACAGATTGAGACAAAAAAACCAGCAAAAAATGACAGAACTGAATCAAACTTGTGAAAAAATGGACTTAGTAGACATGTACAGAATGTTCCACCCAACAATATCAGAATAAACATTCTTCTCAACTTCACATGGGACAATGTCTAAAATAGACCATATACTAGCTCACAGAACATGGTTAAGCAAATGCAAAAGAATCAATTTTTGCATATTATCTGATTATCATGTATGAAACTGGGAATTAATGACAAAAGTAACTGCAACAACTCCATAAACACATGGAAATTAAATAATACACTCCTGAACGATCAGTGGGTCATAGAGGAAATTAAAGAAGAAATTAAACAATATCTAAAAGCAAATGAAAATGCAAATACAACTTACTGGAATCTGTGAGATAAAATGAAAGCAGTCCTCAGAGGGAAATTTACTGCACTACATTCCCACATCAGGAAAACAGAATGAACAAAAATAACCTCAAACATCTAGAAGAAGAGCAAGTTAAGCTCAAAGCCAAAAGAATGGAGAAAATTACAAAGATCAGAGCAGAAATTGAAACAATTGAGATTAAGAAAACAATACAAGAATTAATGAATCAAAGAGTTGGTTCTTTGAAGGAATAAAATTGATGACTCTAGCCAACCTTATTAAACAAAGGAAAAAATGCAAATTAATGCAACAAGAAATGAAAAGGGCTCAATCACTACAGACCCTCTAAATATACAGAAGATTATGAATACCTACTTCAAAAACCTTTACTCTCATAGGTTTAATAACACAGAAGAAATGGGCAGATTCCTAAAACATGAGTTATGAAAGCTCAATCAAGAAGATGTAAAATTTTTGAGTCACCCAACTTCAGTTAGTGAAATTGAAAATGTAATTAGAACTTCATCAACAAAGAAAAGCCCAGATCCTGATGGATTCACGGTTGGATTCTACAAGAAAATCAAGGAAGACTTAATGCCAACACTCCTCAAACTCTTCAATGAACTTGAAAGGAAAGCAGTTCTCCCTAACTCATTCCTGGAAACAAGGATTACCCTAATGCCAAAACCAGAGAAAGACCCAACCAAAAAAAGAAATCAATAGTTCAATCTCACTAAACAACATGGATGGAACACCCTCAAAGCAATACTGGCAAACAATGGAGCAAATCATGAAGAAAATTATACACCATGACCAAATGGGATTCATCTTAAGGCTTGCATGGATGGTTCAACATACGCAAATCAATAAATGTAATTCACTGTATCAATAGAGCCATTGATAAGAATCACCTGATCACCTCAATAGATGCAGAAAAAATCTTTGATAAAGTCCAACATTCATTCATAAGAACCCTATGGAAAGTCAGAATAGATGGTTTTTACCGCAGTCTAATAAAAGCCATTTATGACAATAGCCAGCATCATAATAAATGTAAAAAACTTAAACTTTCATTCTAAAATCAGGAACAAGACAAGGATGTCTACTATCATCAGTCCTATTAGATACTGTGCTGGAGACATTAGTCAGAGAAATTAAACAAGAGAGAGAAAGGGAATAAGGATAGGAAATGAAGAGGTTAAATTACCATTCTTTTTATGACATGATATTTTACACAGAAGACCCTCTAATACTTCACTGAAAAACTTCTAGGCATAACCAAATTCAGGAAGGTGGCTATATACAAATTCAACACTCAAAAATCAATGGCATTCATATACACAAAAAACAAATTCACTGAAAGAGAAACAAGATAAACCACATCCTTTACAACAGCATCAAAGAATGTAATACTTAGGAATCAATCTAACAAAGGAAGTAAAAGATCTATACAGTAAAAATTACAGTACTCTGAAAAGATTTCAGAAAATGGAAAGACATTCTCTGTTCATAATAGGAAGAACAAATATTGTGGAAATCGCCATTCTTCCAAAATGTTATACAGATTTAATGCAATTTCAATCAAAATAGCATTAGTATATCTCACAGATCTAGAGAAATAATTACTAAAATTCATCTGGAACCAGAATAGCAAAGATCTACAATAGAAAAGGCAATTCTGGGCAACAAAGGCAAGGCAGGCGACAACACAATCTCTGACTTGAAGTTATACTACAATATTACTGTGATAAAATCAGCATGGTATTAGGCAAACACAGACTTGAAGATCAGTGGAATAGATAAGACACAACTACAACTACAAACACATTCAACTACCTTATCTTTGACAAAGGGGCCAAACATGCTCACAGAAGAAAGATAGCCTCTTTAATAAGTGGTGCTGGAAAAACTAGCTTTCTATATGCCCAAAACTAAAAATTGACCCATGCCTATCGTCATGCACTCAACTAAAGTCAAAATGGATCAAAGATCTAAAGATTTAAATCCTAAATCTTCTGGAAGAAATAAATAGAAACCTTGAAGACATAGGAACAACAATCAAACTGCACAGGAAATACTTCCCAGAATCAACAACTGGGATCTTATTTAGAAAGTTTTTGCAGGTCAAAAGAAATCTCCAGCAGAATTAAAACCTATGAATTGGGAAAAAAATCTGAGTCAACTGTCCCTCAGACAAAGGATTTCTATCTAGAACATATAAATAATTTTTAAAAATCAGTCCCCCAAAATTCAAAGACCCAATCCAAAAATGAGCATCTGAGATGAATACATACTTCTCAGCTGAAGAAATACAAATGGCAAATAAATACATGTAAAATGTTCAGCATCATTGCTTATTAGAGAAATGCAAATTAAAACCACAGTGAGATTCCAGCTCACTCCTGAGTGAATGGTCAGGATCAAGAAAACCACCAATAACAAATGCTGGAGAGGCTGTGGAGAAAAAGGAAGACTTCTGCACTGTTGGCAGGGGTGGTAGAAGCACTGTGGAGGTCAGTCTGGAGGTTCCTCAAAAATCTGAGACTGTAAGACTCATTTGACCCACCTATTCTGCATCTGGGCATATTCCCAGAAAAATTGAAAACACATCACATATGATATATGTGCGACCATGTTCATAGAAGTATAATTTGTAATAGTCAGATCTTAGAAATAATCTAAATGCCCTTCAATTGAGGAATGATAAAAAAGATGTAGTACTTTTATAGGATGGAGTACTACTCAGTTATAAAGAATGTTTGCATTGAGATTTTTATAGGTAAATGGATGCAACTTGAGACCATACTCATAGGTGAAATAAATCATACTAATGGGTAAATATTGCATTGTATCCCTTAGTGTAAGAAATGATGAGTACTTAAGATACAAAACCCTCAATAAATGCTGTGAAAGGAAAGGATAGATGTACATGCAGAGGCTTATACATGCCTAGAACTTCTAAACAGTTTACTAGAATTGATTGTATTATATGTGATGATATGAATAGCTACTTTGAAGAAAAAGAAACATTATTGTGTCCGTTGATGATTTCCTATGCTGTGAGATCCAGTAATGATTTCATTCTTTGATTAGAGTGGTTTTAGTCTGTTTTGCATTATTTAGTTTCAACATACATGAAGGTATGAATAGCTATTTTGAAGAGAATAAAATACATTATGGTAGCCATTTTGATTTTCCTATTGTCTAGTTTAGAAGGCCTGTATTGCCTTCATCATTCTGTTTTGATAAGTTTTATACTATTTTGTATGAATTCATTGTGTGTGAATATATAGATAACTATTTAGAAGAAAACAAGAGACATCATGGTAGCCAATTTTAATCTCCTGTTGTCTTGATTTGAAATCTGTGTCACTTACATTGTTTTCTTATCTGCTTTGTTCTGTTTTGTTTTACCTTCTTTAAAAGTACCCTTTTAAAAATAATATTTAAAAAATAAAAAATTACCTAATACTGACATCTTAGAGAAGAAGTTTATTTTCCTTATAGTTTCAGAAATTTCAATCCACAGTTTCAGTGACCCATACCATGAAGACTGGGGATTCCAAGTACCTATCTTCTTCTACTTTCTTTCCTTTTTCTCCCAGCTATGAACTCATAGTTGCAAAGTTTTCTGGTGTGCAGGTTTCTATCACAAGTGGTATAGCATGCCACTATCTAAGTAGTTCCAAGTCTAGTTATTGCTGCAAGTGCAGACATAATCCCCCATTTTGTAGTAAAAATTTATTTCTTCATGCATGACTAGGGCCAATTTCCTTGCTAGTAGAATGACTCCTCTTTGTTAGTTTGCTGGTATCTAATTTCCTTTTTGTGTTTATTTTAAAATGAAAAATGATAGATACAAAGATACAGAATTTCAAAACAAAATAGGAGATTAACAATGGGTAATATATTTTTATTATCTTCAAGGTGGTTGCTCAGATTACAAAATATAGGAATAAAAATGATCAAAAAATAAAAGCACAAAGCATTCTTTTAAATGAGCTAATATATTTATAAACACATAGAATATCTGTATCTATCTATCTATATCTTTTCTGTTTTTTCTTTTCTCCTTTCTGCATCCCATTTGTTTATTCCTTTGGAGAATTTTTTCCCCTTTTGACTTTCACAATATCTATTGTACTTTTATCAGTTTATTCTTTCAGGTTTTAAACTTTTTTATTTAAAGAATAAGCAAAACAAAAAAGGTAGAAATAATACATAATTTCAAAGAAAAACTAAGAAACCACTAGTTGATAATTACATATTGTCCTCTTACAAATAGGTGTTCAAGTTACAAAAGTGAAGCATACAAAATGGACATTCAAACAGCCAGACTGCAAACAATTCTGCTCAACTACCCAACAAAAACTTAGCAATATGGTTAATGATCCTATACACTTAAAGATACATGCAGTTATCCATATCTTCATGTATGTTAAGATTAAACAAACCAAAGCAGGTTAAAATCACTCTGAACAAAGAATAATAGTATTTCTGGATTTCATATCATGACCCTGTGGGATCAGCACTGGGTACTGTAGTATCTATTTTTCTTCAAAATAATTGTTCATTTCATCATGCATTATAAAATCAGTTCTCATAAACTGTTTATAGATTCTATGCATGCATGAGTCTCTACATGTGTTTCTATCCTTTCTATATTGGAGAAACAAAACAAAGCATGATAAAACATATTCCTATAAACACATGAGATGAAAAAGTTATATAAAACCACAGTACAAGGTGTTTTACAATGGTTACTGTGTTGTCTCTTGTTATCTACAATAGAATTTGTCTATATCATTAGGCCTAGTATGATTGAATATAGCAGTACATAACAATATTAATAAAAACAAAACATTGTAGATAGTGTAAAACTTCAAAAACAGGTAATAATCAAACCAGAATGGGTATCACAGTGAATTTTGTCATCTTTCAGTGTAGTTGCCTATACTCTCAGACTTGATACTATCAATCACAACAGTTTTGAATAAAATCAGTTGATACCAAACAACAATCTAACAAACAAGATTCAACTAAGATCAGTCATAGTAAAACAGTATAAGTTATACAGGGCTTCAGATTAAGTTAATAGGGAATTAAGGATGATTACTGTACTATATCCTGCTATTTTGGGGATAGCTATCTGTGCCCTCAGATCTAGTGCAAGTAGACTAACTGGGACAGAATATAATCTATCTAAACAGAGCAGTGTGAGTAATGTGGGTTTTAAATCCTGATACACTATGAACAATATCCTCTGCCTTCTTTTTTAAGATTATTCCTCCCCTTTCACATCCACAGGATGCACTATGCATTTCTGGGTCCCACCAACTCCCTCAGTTTTTAGATTGAGGGGGAAACTTGCTAGTTACCTAAGTGGTTTCAAACCTTCTCCCTCCTGGACTTGATCTCAAGTTGTATTCCTTTACCTACAAAACCTGTCTTTCTGCTATCTGCAGGTGCTAGTCAAGTTGCCCCTATTACTCTCTGGTTCCCTATCACATAGAGCATTGTTTTCTCATATTTGATTTTTGGTCTGTAAACCCTTTTTCAGGTTAATTACATTTCCTGTATAGAGCATCTTGGTGGACCCTGCCTCCTGATCTACTCTGCCTGTGTTTATTTTTTCTTTTCTTTTTTTTAGTGTATCAAGGCCATCTATATTAGAGATTATACCAAGCTTCTCTGCCTCATTTTGTGCTACTTTTCTGCCATTAGTTGTCTGATTTTTTCCTTCATTCCACTTTCTGCTCCACTCATTGAGACCTCTCTGCCACTGTTCCTGAAATCCTGGTACTTTTTCTTTTTCTCTAGAATGTCCTCCAGTATTCTCTGTAGTGTTGGATGGTGGTCGTGAATTGTCCCAGTTCCTCTTTGTCTTGGAAGCATCTTGTTTCTCCATTAATTTTGAGACAGTTTTTTCAGGGTACATCAATCTGGGCTGGAGGTTATTTTCTTTCAGGGCTTGGAATACTTTGCTCCAAGTTCTTCTTGATTTGATGGACTGTGTCAAGAAGTCTGCCATGATTTTGATGAGTTTTCCTTTATCTGTATAGTCAATTTTGCCTTTTCCAGATCTGTATTCCTTTTCCAGATCTGTATGATCTGTATCTTTTCTCTGATGGCTTTTAATATTCTGTTCTTTTATTGAATTTCTGGGATCTTGATTATTATATGTCTGGATGTAGCTCTGTTTTGGTTGTAGGTGACTGGAATTCTGTATGCCTCATACATCTGAATATCATTTCCTTTTCCTATGCTTGGGAAGTTTTCCTTAATTATTTCTGTGAATAGCCTTTGTATTTATTCCTGTTTCTTCATTCACATTCTTTATTCTTAAGTTATAGATCCTCTTGTTGACTTCTAGTCTTTGTATTGTTACTTCCTGCTTCCTTGTTATTTTTAAGAGATTTTTTCATGATCACACATTGCAAACCTGTCTTCAAGTTTTGATAGTCTATCCTTAGTTTCTTTCAGCAGTTTTGCCAGCTTTCAATGGAGTTTTTTATTTCCTGGTAATCTCTTTGAACCTGCTTCATGTATTCTAGGCTTTTTTTATATTCTTCATCGAATGTTTCTCTCCTTTTTTTATGTTCCTCCATTCCTCCATCTCTGTCTTCTTGAGAGGTGCTTAGCATTTCTTTTATTAATCTACTTATATCTTGCTTTACTTGATTAAATATTTCACCTTAGAGCTCATCTATGAGGTCCCAAAGATATCGCTTTATGTTCACTGATGCTGTGTCTGATATTGCAGGTTTGCTGCCCTCAGTCTCCTTTGTATTTACCTCTCCTGGATCAATGTTCTCAGGGCTGAGGACTTTTTCTTGTTTCTTTTTTTGTCATGTTTTTGGTTTCTTCTAAACAGGTGTATAGACGAGGTCCCAGTCCCTTTCCTTGTTGGTTATGGTCAGTTTTTTTTTTAATTTTAAAGATAAAAATACCACAGAAAAAAATAAGGAAACAACAAGAACAAAACTTCCCAAAACAATAATGATATATGGTTTCAAAATAGGCTGATAGGAAATTAACAATGGTTGTTAAGTTGCATATTGCAAATTGTTACCTTCAAAAGAGTTGTTCAGATTACCTAATATAGGCAGGCAAAATTGACCAAACAGTATAAACACTAGTGTTTTCCATGAACTGATATAATTAGGAGTACAATTATCTTAGCCAACATATATGTATATGGTGCACATATATGATACATATATATACACAAATTTATATTTTTTCCTTCTTTTCTCCTTATCCTCTTCCAGTTGTCCTTTCCTTTTGAGCATTTTCTTATCATTTCACAATATCTATTATAGAGTTTTGGACCTTATTTACTCTTTTCAGTTTCTAACACTAGGGAAGCAATAAAGTATATACACATATGAGTCTGATTTACTTCACTAATCAGTATGGCCTGAAGTTGCATACATTTACCTATAAAAGCCTCAGGCTTATTCTTCTTTAAAGTTAAGTAGTACTCCATAGTATAAAAATACTACATCATTTTTATCTATTCTTCAGTTGATGGACATTTTGGTTGTTTCTAAGACCTTGGTTATTACAAATTGTGCTGCTATAAACATGGGTGCACATATATCGTGGTAGTATGATGTTTTCAATTCTTCTGGGGAAAAACCCAGAAGAGGAATAGCTGGGTCAATTGAACATTTAATCATAGTTTTTAAGGAATCTCCTCAATTCCACAGTGGTTGCACCAGTGTGCATTCACAGCAACAATGGAGAAGGGTTCCTTTTTCCTCACAGCACCGCCAGTATTTGTTATTTGTCAGTTTCTAGATCACAGTCATTTTTGTCTGGGGTGAGTTGAAATCTCAGTGTAGTTTTAATTTGAATTTCTTGAGTGATCCTTAATGTTGAACATTTCTTCATGTATTTAATTGTATTTCTTTATCTGAGAATTGTGTATTCATATCAGATGCCCATTTATGGATTGGTCTTGAATTTGGGTGGCCTGATTTTTTTCAATTCTTTATATGTTCTGTATAGAAGTCTTTTGTCTGAGGGACAACTGGCAAAGATTTTTCACTCTTTTGGATATACATAGATATAATATATGTTTATATATTACATTTAAACTCAAAATTTAAACTCATGTTTGAGAAAATCTAGAATAAGCCTTCAAATATAAATTTTATATTTTATTAAGAATTTTTATCACTTATGATAATCTCACTAGTAAAACTGGTATGGTAATTCCAACCAATGGAGTGAGTGTGATGAACACGCTCCACAAGATGGCCCATGCATTCCTCAAATGGCCACCATTTGACTGATCACAAGATGCGGCATTGATGTGTAGCTTTCCCAGAGTTCACAATAATCTGGCACAAACCAAAACACAGGAATCACTGGCCCCCTTCACGTGTAAGTCACTGCATGCCTGCATAGCATAGCATCTCATTAATATTTTAACACAACAGTCTCTCATACTAGATATGTAGTGACAGCACATGTATCAAAGTGCCTTGTAGACTGTAAAACACTGTAGAGATGTTAGTTTAAGGTGAATGTTTGTTTGCTAAAAGAATCCATGTGGAAGCAGGTGTTGTTTCCCATCTTTGGAAACCATTGGCAAATATGCACTGAATATTCTGCTAACTTATGTGGGAATTTCAACATTCTGGGCCCCCACACATGAAGAAAGAGGAAGTGTATTCCCTGCCCAGGTATTTTTGGTGAGATGCAGAGAGTGGGTGCACAATGACATCTCTTTACCCCACAGCATCAGGAGTGTCCTTAAACAGATGGGGGGGGGCATGTTGGTCTTCTTGCCGGTCTCCATAAAGGGAGAAAGAAAGATAATCTTGTGACCTTGTGACTACATCATGTGATGGCAGATGACAGTCTATCCTGCAAGTGTGTCATCTTTGAGAAATTTCCTGTAGCAAACTACTAAACACATTAAGTCCTGCTCATGAGAACAAATCTGCAGCTGAAGAAAGAGCATGGTGGCAGAAAAGCATTTGGTGAAGAGCAGGAATGGGCCTATCTCTTCAGGAACGTGCTTTTAAGAGGAGATTGGGATACAGGCTATGTGATCAAAGCGGCCGGAACAAGCTTTTTCTGTGACAGTGAGCAGGATACATTGTGGAAGAGATTTGGACAAAGTGTGCTATGATTTGAGGAAAGGCTCTAAGCAGGGTGCTCTGGGTTAGGCAGAGTGGCAACTGTTCTTGGAGGTCACCCCCAGAGGTGAGCACACATCCTGGTACAGAAGACAGAGACTGGCCTTGCTGGAGACAAGCTGGTGGCTAGCCATGCCAGGAAGGATGCCCTGCTTTCCTGGACATTTGGTCAGAGTGGGGAAAGAGGGTGAGAATCTGCTCCCTGGAAGATTAAAAGATTTGAGATGAATAGAAGATGCCTTCAGAGAACATTTTAGGTTATGAAGAGATTTAATGGATGGACAGTATGCTTCAATGTGGTTTGATTTTGAGTCTGAGCCATTTTATATAGTTTATTGTAATGAAGTAAAAAGTAATATACTTCCTGGGAAATATACTAATAGCATATTATGAAAACCACAATTCTGCCATTAACAGCAGAAGCTTGTGGAATGACTTGGGATAATAAGGGACCTTTCTGCAGGGCAGAGAATGTTGGGCTACACAGCCCCTCTTACTGTCCATAGTGGTCTCTGTTCTAATGATTTCTCCTTTGCTATTCACATGGAAACCAGGGGCATCTTTCAGCAGAGAGTTGATTCTCATAATTGCTTTGCATTTTGATTTATGTGACCTTCCTGTTTGGAAATGTGTGCATTTGTCCCATCATGCAAGAATGCAAGAATGGTCCAATTCTTGCCATGGTCTAATGACACAAATGGAAATTTAATGAATAAAATGTCAACTTTATTGTTTTAAGTCAACAAGGCCTAATAACTTTGAAAAACAAAAATTCAGCTACCTAATGCTCACTAAGCTGGGTCCAGTAATTTGCCTTTATTTATTTAATTTTGGTCTGTGCAAGGGGCATAAACTTGACTTTTCAAGATGAAAATCTGTAAAAGCTATGTTCCATTTTCTCATTCATGTGCATGGGTATATCAGGTAATTATACTGCAAACCAAGAAATGTTTTTGAGTGTGAAGAAAAATGCTACCTCTTGTAAGTGCATGAGCTCAGATTGGAGAGCAATGAATCTTTTTCTCTGGTTGCTAGTGTTTTAAGCATTAATGCAATGCTGCAGTTTGGGTTTGAATGTGGACAAGACCTGCTCCAAGCACATTATATATTCTCTCTCTCTCTCTCTCTCTCTCTCTCTCTCTCTCTCTCTCTCTCTCTCTCTCTCTCTCTCTCTCTCTCTCTCTCTCTCTCTGGTTTTTCAGTGCTCCAGCTCCTGCAGGAGGGCCAAGATCCACACATTCTGTGTCCTCTGGAGGTCTTTACTCCACCTGGTAAGTACTGTGATGATCAGTGGGGACCTGTGATGACACCTCAATAGCTATCATTGCAGCCTGTGTTTCTCTGGATTAGCTGGTCACATATAGTAGGGCAAGAAGTGGGGCAGGGGAGGGGCTTGGCTCTTCTTGTCTCTTAGCACACACATAGGAAGGGGGTGGCATCTGGTTTTCCCCACAGTGGCCCACTCATGGTGCTAACTAGCAGATAAGGCTTGCTTCTTTTTGACTTCTTGTTCTCCTCTTCCACAGTCTGTGGGTACCATTAACTCATGGGAAAAGGCTGGGCTACCCCCAGAAGCCCATGTAAGATACCAACTCACAAGAGGATATTGCTTCTTCAGAGATTTATTTTGATGTGCAAAAACTTTAATAAGGTGAGATCCTAGTTGCTAGTTCTTTGAAGTATTTCTCATGTAATTTGTTTTTGGTTGATGAACTGTCTGCCTACACCTATGTTCTTGAGATTTCCTTCTACTCTGTCTTAATGTTTAGATGTTGGATCCATTTTGTCTTTGATAGACTTGGGTATAGTTTAAGTTTTTGGCATGTGGAAAGCCAGTTTTTCTAGCACCACTTATTAAAAAAATTCTTTCAGTAACATTTTTGGCTACCTTGTCAAATATAAGTTGGCTGAATGTGTTTGCTGATTGAATGTGTATCATTTATTCTGTTCCATTGATCCTCATCTGTTTTTTGTTTTTGCCTGCCTGTACCATGCTGATTTTATGATAGTAGCTTTGCAGTATAATTTCAAATCAGGGATTGTGATGCCTCCTGCCTTGCTTTATGTTCCCCATGATTGCCTTTGCTATTTTGGTTCCAGATGAATTTTAGTAATGTTTTCTGTAGATCTCTGAGGTACATTAATTGTATTTTGATTGACTGCACTAAATCTGTATAACAGTTTTGGAAGTATGGTCATTTTCACACTGTTGGTTCTTACTATTGATGAGGAGGGAATATATTACCATTTTCTGATATCTCTTCAATATCTTTTTTAAAAGAGTAATTTTAAGTGTACAAGTATTTTTCTTCCTTTGTTAGACTGGCTCCTATGTATTTCATTTTTTGGGAAGCTATTGTCAAAATGCTTCCATAATTTCTCTCTCAGTGAGTTTGTTGTTCATGTATAAGAATGCTATTGATTTTTTAAAACCAGCTATGCTGATGAATTTGCTTATAAATCTAGTAGACTTTTGGTGGAGATTTTGAGGTCTTCTATGTAGAATATCATGTCATTTGCAAATAATGATAAGTTAATTTCTCCCTTTCATTTTTTATTCCTTTTATATCTCTTTCTTGTCTAATTGTTCTGGCTAACATTTCCAGATCTGTATTGAATAGGAGTGGGGATAGCGGAAATCTTTGTCTTGTTTCTGATTGTTGAGTGAAAGCTTTCAGTTTTTGTCCATTTAGTATAATGTTGGCTATTTGTTTGTCATAGATGGCTTTTATCAGATTGAGGTAGAGACCATCTATGCTGATTTTCTGTAGGGTTTTTATAATGAATCAGTGTTGGACTTTATAAAAAATATTTTCTGCATCAATTGAGATTATCATGTGATTTTTGCCCTTCACTCTGTTATTGTGATACATTACATTTATTGATGTGCTTATGATGGACCTTCCCTACATTACGGGGATGAATCCCACTTGATTGTGGTATGTAATCTTCTTGATGAGTTGCTGCAACTTCTTTGCTAATACTTTTTTGAAGATTTTTGCGTCTATAGTTCATTAGAGAGATTGACATGTAATTCCCTTTTTAAGCTGGGTCTTTTTCTGGTGTTTTCATCAAGGTAACACTTATCTCTATGAATGAATTAAGGAGACTTGCTTCCTTTTCAATTTCATTAAGAAGTTTGAGGAGTATTAATGTTAAATCTCTAAATTGTTTGTAGAATTCAACCATGAATTCATCAGCACCTGGGCTTTTCATTGCTGGTAAGATTTTAATTATGTTTTCAATTTTCACTGACTCATATTAAGTCAATCAGAATTTTTATATCTTCTTGGGTTGTCACTGAGTATAAGTTTCTTGGACTCTTTCCATTTTTTCTGTTTTGCATCCTATGCAAGTATAAATTTTTGAAGTGTGTATTCATGATATTCTAAATTTCCATAATATCTATAGTGATTTCACTCTTGTAATTCCTTAATGCATGAATTTGAGTTTTCCTTAATTTTTTGATAATTTTAGCTTTATCCATTTTGTTTATTCTTTCAAAGAATCAACTTTTGGATTTATTAATTCTCTATATCATTTTCTTAGTCTCAATTGTGTAAATTTCTGTTCTGATCTTTATAATTTCTTCCCTTCTGTGAGCTTTGGTATTGACTTGCTCTTTTTTTTCTAGAAGCTTGAGATGGGGCATTAGATTGCTTATTTGTGATCATTCTATTTTGCTGATGTGAGAATTCACTGCCATAAATTTATCTCTTAGGACTGCTTTCATTGCATCCCACAGATACATTGTCTTTACCTTTTAGTTTGATTGTGGGTATTGTTTAATTTCTTTTGTAATTTCATCTGTGACCCATTGGTTGTTCAGGAGTGTATTATCTAATTTGCATGTGTTTATGTAATTTTTTCAGTTTCTTTTGCCACTAATTTACAATTTCTTTGCACTATGGTCAGATAATAATCATTAAATAATTTTAATTCCTTTACAGTTAAGCATGTTCTGTGGGCAATCTTTTTCTACCAATTTTTTTCTCTCAATTGGTGATTTGAGGACATTTACATTGGTGGATGTAACCCCATGTTCATCTTAGATGAATGCATATTCTGTCATTGTGGAGTAAAACACTCTGTAGACATATACTAAGTCCATTTGTTTATGCATTTGATTCATTTCCCTTTTTCTGATTTTTTTGTCTAGTTCATTTATGTCTTTGTGACAATAGGGTTTTAAGGTCCCTTGTTATGATTGTTACTGCTTTTTGATTTTTCATGTCTTTTAATCTTTGTTTTATATAGTTGAGTCCTCTCATGTTTGGTACATATATATTGATGATAGTTAATTTTTCTCTTGGATCTTTCACCTGGCAAGTATTTATTGACTTTCTTTATGTCTTTTGATTACTTTTGGTTTGAAGCTCATATTGTCTGCAAACAAGATAGCTACCTATGCTTTTTTGTGAGTTTCTGTTGAATGGAGTATTGTTTTCCATCCTTTGACTTTCAGTCTATGAGTTTCTGTTTTGAATTAAATGTGTTTGACATTATACAACATATTGTTGTCTTTTTTCCTGATTTATTCTACCAATCTTTTTCTTTCAATTGGTGATTTGAGGACATTTACATTGATGGATGTAACTTTTATATATTGGCTCATCTTTGCCATGATATTTTCCTGTTGTTGGTTTCCTGTTTTTTCCCTCTGCTTAAATGCTTGCCCTACCATGTGGTTTCTTCCTGATGTTGTTTTTGAAATTGTAGTCATTTTTCATTTGTATCTAGAATATCTTGCAGCAGTCTTCACAAGGTTGGTTTTGTGGTGATGAATTTTTCTAGCTTTTGTTTGTCACGGAATAATTTTGTTTCTCTGTTAATTTTTAAAGCTAGTTTTTTTTTTTTTGTCTTTTCTTTTTTATTGGTACCAGGGATCGAACTCATGACCACACACTTGCAAGGCAGGCACTTATGCCGCTGAGCTAAATCCCCAGTCCCTAAAGCTAGTTTTGTAGGGTACACCAATCTGAGTTGGAAGTTGTTTTCTTTTAGGACTTCAAGTATTCCATTCCAAGATTTTCTTGATTTGAGGTTTTGTGTTAAGAAGTCAGCCATGATTTTAATGGGTGATTTTTCTTTTCTCTAGTAGCTTTTAATATTCCATTTTTGTGTCAAATTTCTGGTGTCCTGGTTATTTTATGTCTGGGTGAAGTTTTTTTGATTATGGCTGTTTGGCGTTGTGTATTCTTCACTTACCTTTATGTCAGATTTTTTTTAGCATGTTTGGGAAATTTTCTGCTATTGCTTCTGTAAATAGTTTTTAAATGTTCTTTATTTGACTTCTTTGTTGTCATTAACACCTGTCATTCTTTATTTTTTGCATCATCTTGTAGCTATTGAATTGTTATTTCATGGTCTCTTGTTATATTAAAGAGATCTTTTCTTTCGTCACGAACCTTGATTCTGTCTTCAAGGTCTCAAAGTCTATTTTCAGTTTTATTCACGCTTTTTTTCCAGCTTTGAAAGGAATTTTAAATTTCCTGATCTTTTTGAACCTGTTTCACTCATTCTATTTCTTTCCTATATTGTTCATTCAACGTTTCCATTATTTTTCTGTGCTCCTCTATTTTTGTCTATGTCTTCTTTAGCTATGCTGAGCAATTCTTTCATTATGGATGTCATTTATTTTTTAACTTCAGATACTGTTTTTGATCTGATTTCCTCTATAGACTGATGGATTTGTGTTTTTTTAAAAATTTCCCTTGAGATCTTTTCAGAAATTTCAGGTGTGTTTCTTCCAATTTATTCTATGTCTATGTCTCCTGTACATTTTCTGGGTGGACTAGAGGTTTAAAATTGCATTTTACTCTTTGTTTTGTCATTTTCACCTATTGGTTTGTATTTCAGTCATTTCATTCTTGCTATTTTCACTTACAACTGGTGTGCACTGATATCAGGGACCTGCTGTGTAGCTTGCTTTCCCCCAAGTAACTGTTCATGCAAGTAGAGCTGGGGTGAGTCAGCTGAATTCCTCCTGTGGGGTTACTTGGACTGTAATAAATTCTTTCTAGTTGGCTAGCCGAAGGTATGGATGTGAACCAATCATTGGCTCATGTTATTATTGCTGCTTCAGAGTGTTCCAGACTGCTAGTCCCACCTGTCCACCATGTTAACCCTAGTTGAGCTCTATTGTATCAATTCTTCTGACATGAAGTCAAGTGAGCCCTTGATAGGATGGTCCATATATGATAACAAAATAGGAGATACAAAAATGCATGCCATTAACTTTGTTGTTATTATAAGCATTTTAATGGTCACATTGCAGAATGTACTTTTCCTTCTTTAATTGGCCTGCACCCTATATGGAGCATATGACTTTTCATAACTTATTACCTTTAATAATTGTAAAATCTTGATACCTTTCTCATATGTTTTATCAAGTTCTATGTTCAGGATACCAAGAACCTGGAAACAGTGCCTGAGAAGAGCACACAACAAAGACCCCAGGAACAGATTATTTTTCCTTCTGTTTGCACAGGCCCCTCTTACTGCTCTGTAAATATATAAGAAATTTTTAAATATTCAATTTTTTACATGTTGCAAACTGGTTTATATTAAGTAGCTGCTTATAAAAATGCTCTGGATTCTTAGTCAAAAGAGGGTGCCTTGGTTACATTTCTCTCGTTGCTGGGACAAAACACCTGACACTCAAAATGAAGGAAGGAAAGCTTTATTTGTTATAGTTTTGGGAGGTTTCAGTCCATAATCGGCTGGCTCCAAGGCAGGGTTGCTCCAAGTCGGGCAACACTTTAAGGCAGCAGCCAGAGCAAAAGCAGTTGGAGCATAAAGGGAGCAAAATAAGCCTCTTCTCCTGGCTTATATTTTACATAGGTCACACCTCTTTCCAGGGTGGGTTAGCACTCACAAAATTTCCTTTCCCTCCTTTGCACAGGATGAGGATATTTACAAAGTGAGAACTCTGGCTCCCTGATGGTTTTCACAGTTTAACTATTAAACTTCTCAAGTTGACACAATGCATCAACAATAACATAGGGGTCTTAAGATATCTGTTGTATCTTCAACTCACTAAGGTGCAATGGAGTTTGCAGCAGGAATACAGACCATGTCCCTTTTTCTGGAGTTGATGAACAACATATCATAAATGCTATATGCCTACCTCCAGTATGCACTTAATTGCTTAGCACTAGTGCTAAACATTGTAATAATCCAATGTTGATTTAAGAACATGGTCTATGGATCTATAGCCTTGCCTTTTGATGTTTGATGATCATTATCTTGAAATTGCAATCTGCCTTCCTCAGTCTCCCAAGTGCTGGGATTATAGATGTGTACCATCCCATGCCTGGCTTGAACTTGAATTCTTCAATATTATTTCGATAGGAAAAGCCTTCCCCACCATCTCTCCATCTCAATCCTTCTCTTTGTTGGTTTTCAGCACTCATCTACAGCAGCATTTTCAGTCTTTTTGTACTAAAAATGAACAGGAGTCAGCATGTGTCCATTAGACAGGCAATACACCTCTTTGTCAGTTGAGCCTCTGTGGTTTCAAACTCAAAGGTCTTCAACTTCCCATGTGACTTGTCAACTTCTAGATTTCCTTTTGGGCATGCCAACCTTGAGCAGGGCATGAATTTGAAAATAATTTGTTTTGTGGACTAATATATTTTAGCCATAACTGATATATGAGGATTTATGTGCAGCAGCATTTCTTGGAGAAACATGTTCACCTCTTGAGCAAGTTTAAATCTGGATGAATGTTGATGTTACATAATTTACAGATTTCCTTCTAACTCATTTGAGTTGTTTTAAGATTTTCCACGTGTAGTATACCATATATATATATATATATATATATATATATATATATATATATGGTAAATCACATCTAGATATACAACATGTATATGAAACTGAGTTGTTTCAAGGTTTTCCACATGTAATATACCATATATATATGGTAAATCACATCTAGATATACAATATGTATATGAAACTGAATTTCAAACACATTTATTACAAAGATTTGAGGCATTCATCTTTATAAAATGTCACATAAGCTGGTAAAAGTAATAGAGGGACATCTACATAAGTACAGGATCATTTTAACCTTATATTGGTCTAGGCATAGTCTTTTGTCTCAGGAGTCTCTACACATCATGCCTCTGGATTTGAAGTACTGTATTTAATCTGACAAGACTTCATGTTACTCAGTTTCTCTACCTAACCCCTCAAATGTTACTAGCAGGTTGACTTTGACTTTATTAAACTGGTTCCATTTCCAAATACATCCTCACCATACAGAGTGGTATATTCCTGCAATCCCAACAATCATGAGGCTGAGGCAGGAGGATTGCTATGAGTTCAAGGGCAGCCTGAACTGCTTAATGAAACCATGTCTAAAAAGACAAAGAAAAAAACCACATCTTCATAGAAGTCTTGTTTGTTTGTAACTATGCAAATCTTCTGTGTGGTAGGTAACAAATACCAAGAATTTGTAACTTAAGTAAAAAGCTAAAATGCACTGAAGACTCCATATGAGGCTGGACCAAGAGGCTTGACTTCACCAAGAACCAATCTATTTCAGGTTTCTTCAACATCCTCAGAATCAAATTAGTTCTCAGGGTCCATACTAAGCCACTTTGGTATCATCTCCTTGGGAAATTCCAGGCTCTTGTTCCTATAAGTGTTCTGTGACTCATGGCCTTTGCAATATTTTAAAAACATTCTCCTAGAAATTACAGTTGTCAAGTATAGCAATGTTGCCTTCAGTTGTTAGCTCATTTCAGTACATACCCATCCCCAAATTAGTCACAACAGTTATTGGGTTTCATTAGTGACATGAAATACAGTAAGTCCAATCAGTCATATCTAAAACTCATAATGACCAAGTAAAAGAGGTGTAGTGGATGAAACATACCTCCACCAGAAGAATATCAGACATATGTGCACCTAGAAATGTCAGTGCAGCTAGAAATGTAGGAAAAGCTATTTAGGAAGCACCTGACAAGTATTCCTTAGAAGACATTGACACGATATGCAATCACTAGGACTTCTGAGTTTACATTAAATTTCTCACAGGTGCTTCCATTCAAAGTCCCAAGTCCACTTTTGGCTGTACTGACCCTTGGATACCCCCAACTTGGCCTAACTGGTAAATGAAGGAGGCTGTGAAAATTTTAGAACTTCTATGTTAGTTGACTTACTCAAGAACAATTTAAATTAATGGTACATCCAAGGTCATTGGTGTTGACTACACTTACAGCTTCTCAGCAATCAAGAATATGTGGGTACACCTCATTGAGTTTTCCAGAGGAAACAATCTTCTTTCTGTCTCTACTCCAAAACCTGCCATTTTCCAGATTCTATGATATATTCAGCACAAAGTAGTGATATCATTGCCCTTCCAATATGTTTCCTGACCCAAATTCAGGTCACTTGAGCATTTTTATAAAGACTTGCTGAGTTGGAAATTACATACATAGAATTCAGGCATATGGGTAGTAAGATTTTTAAATTCGCTGCTAGAATTAGAACTATTTAAGCAACTGGTTCTCTTTTCTTCTATAGATTCCAGGGCTAAAAATACCACAGTTTATGCCCAGTCATACTTAAGTGGATTTTCAACCTTCTTTATATTCTAGTCATTTTAACTAGGGATTTGGCAGCCACAGAGTAGTTTATTCAACCTGCTGGGCAGAATAATTTGAGTGATATACACAGGGAATAGTCATTTCAGGATACTAGGGCAAGCCCATTTTTCCAAGATGAGACCCTCTCAAGAAAAACTGGGTTAAAAACCTGTGCCCCTACCCCAAAGTCTCATGTTATGTCACTGCAAAATGATACAGCATGTAACTCATCACAGCAATGCATCTCTGCAATGCACAGAGCTCTCAGAAGGTACTGAATGGGATCCTAACCAGAAGGTCTACTATTCATAGCACAGAATGCCACTCAGAAGTTGATATTCTCATAGAATACCAAGCCAACATTCAAAATGAACAGCACTCCTGAGGAAAAAACACTTGTACATAAGTAAAATATTAGTTCCTTAAAGAGGCACCTACATGATAACATTTCCCCAGGAGGAAAGCTACATGGGTTTAAGAACCCACCAGACAACGACTCATTCTAGGCTTTGCCATCAGTCCAAATAGGACACAGCATCACTTTGTGAATCATCCTAATTGCACAGAAAAAAATGGACTCTTCTTACCAGAAGGAATTGGGTTAATTTTGCCCCTGCCAGCAGGTAGGAACTCAGAGAAACAGTTGGGATTCTCTTTAAATTTTTCTCTCACATTTCAACTCAGACATATTGTTCAGGTTTTGGCTGAAAAAGTCCTCACTGGAAATTCATACCATCATGAGATGATGGTTTACTCATACAAAAAAGTAAGGTATGAGCTGAAGTTGATCATTTAGAGTGCACAGGACAGGCATCAGAGGAGAGGTGTCCATGATGACCCAAGGTGAACTCTAAAGACAACTGCATGTCATTCCTTAGCAACATCTTTTGAGTTTCTCTCAGATCTCTGAGGTAAAGAGTTGCTTCTCTGTTAAGTGTACTGAAGTATATCTGTGCAGCACATAGGCAATCTAAAGTGGCCACTCAATGTCACACTTTCTGTATGCTATCTCAAACTGATGCCCAAATGCTAATGGATGCTAAGGAAACCTCATTTAGGACTTGTGAGTGTCTGATGAGCTGTTAGCTGCTATAAACCTTGACAAAACCCTGAATGTTGCTTCAGATACTGAGCCACATTTTACTCAACATTTTTCTTACCTCCTATTACTGGGTCTAACTGCATTGTGGGTTGATCCTCACCACTGCTCCTGTATTGCATCTCCATGTTCATTTTTCTACCAAGGACTTTCTCCTCTTGTTTTATGCCCATATTTATGTTTATAAATATGATTGTTTGTACTGAAAAATCCTGACACAGATGAGCAGTGAATGATTACTAATGCTATAAGAATATGTACATTCCCTGCTCCAGTTAGCTTCTTTCTCTTGCTTTAACATTTATTGAAGATTCTTACTCAAATTATTAGGCCTATCGTATTCATTCAAGCTTTCTGTTTCTCCTTCTTTCATTGCATTCATTTTTGTTTCTTCTTTACAACAGGGGAAACTTTTATTCACTAATCATAAAATGAAATAGTATTTCAAATTGCCATCAAAACATAGCTCAACTGGAAGACAGAAAATATTTTCTAAGACTCACATAAGCATAAATTTAGAATTCAGCCACAATGGGGAATGATCCGGCCTGCAGATCAACAAGTTCAGAACTCCTGGAGGGGAAACGGGGATTAAATAAAAGACATAGGGGAGACAAAAGAGAGACGAAAGCAAGACGAAATAATCCGATCAAGCTTCCAGTTTATTCAGAAAATAATCACACCTTTTATAGGCTAAGGGCGGGAGCTGGGACAGGAAGAGGTTAAACAGATGAATACAACAGGGTCACCATCACATCCGGATATGTGACGTAAGCAGGAGAGGATTATGGTTAATGTAGGCAGACGCAGTGCCCATAGGAGAGAGAGAGAGACATCGAGGCAGCAATGCCTGTCACTCGGCTCCCTACAGGGGAATGCTTCCTGCCGGTGACCAGCATGGGATGGGAGAAGCAGCAGCCAGCCCCACTGCCATACACACACCAGCTGCCATCATGTATGCTTTCCATCGGTAATCAGCATGGCTCTGGAGAACTAGCAGCCAAGCTCGGTCTCCACTTACATACCAGCCACTATCTAGATGCTTTCTGCTGGTAACTAGCACAGATCAGGAGAAGCAGAAGCCTGTCCTACTCCCATGTACATACCGACCACCAGTGGGGATGCTTCCGATAGGTAACTAGCTTGGGCTGGGAAAAACAGCAGTAAACCCCACACCAGTGTACCCACTGGCCACCACCAGGTACCTGTACCCAGCACTTGCTGGGAAATCCAGGTAGCCACACCTTGAAACTGAAACTTGAAACACAGAAACTGCCTGGGTCCCCACAATCCACTTCTCTGGAAGAATCCAGGAAAACATCAAGATGAAGAAGCAAAAGGCAGTCACTGGCCTCCAACCCATGCAGAGCAAGTCTAGGAGGCATAAACATGGAAGAGATTAGAAGTTGCACATCTAAAGTATCTAGAGTGATGGCAACCGAAGTAAAGAAACAAATTCATGAGGCTAGAAGTGAAATTAGGTCAGAAATACTATCTCAGGCAAAGGAGAAACAAAACACATAATAGAATCACTGAACATATCTAAAGAAGCCATAGATGAATAATAGAGGAGCATAGAAAAATGAAAGCAACCTTAAATGAACAATAGAAGAAAGATTTAGAATGCATGAAACAGAGTCAAAGAGATATTTATGAAATTAAAACCTCTGCTGAAAAATGGAAAAAATGTTTGAAAGAAATTGAAGATAAACTTTCAGACATTGAAGACATGTTTGTAGCTAGCAATCATGAAAAGAGGATCTCTAAAAGTAACAGGGAACCAAGAAATAACAATTCAAGAGCTGCAAGATAATGCAAAAAATAATTTAAGAGTGATAGGTGTCAATGAAAAAGCAAGAGTCAATACAAATGACTATAATAAAGGACTATATACAGAAGTAATAGCAGAAAACTTCCCAAGCATGGGAAAAGGATCTGACATGCAGGCAAATGAGGCATATAGTATACCCACTAGCCATAACCAAAATAAATCCACACACAGGTGTATAATTATCAAGATCCCAGAAATTCAGCACAAGAACAGAATGTTAAAAGCTCTCTGAGAAGAAACAGATCACTTATAAATGAAAATTCATCAGAATCATGACAGACTTCTCAACACGAGCCCAGAAAGTCAAGAAGAGTTGGGAGTGAAGGATTTCAAATCCTGAAAGAAAACAACTTCTAACCCAGGTTGATGTACCCTACAAAATGATCTTTCAAAATTGATGGACAAATAAGATACTCCATGACAAAGAACAGCTGAAGGGATTCAACCCTACAAAGAATACTGAAGGACATTCTAGAGAGAGATAAAAATGACCATGGAAAAATACCCAGGAGGGGAATAGCTGGACTGAATGGAACTCCTAATTATAGTTTTTTGAGGAATCTCCCAGAAAAATTGAAAGGGTCATGCTTCAGCAGTATATGTGCACCCATGTTTACAGAAGCTCAATTTGTAAAGGTTAAATCTCGGAAATTACCAAAATGCCCATCAACTGCAGGATGGATGAAAAACATGTGATATTTTATACCATGAAATACTACCCACCTATAATGGAGACAACTTGAGACTATCCTCATAAGTGAAATAAATCAGACTCACATTTGTAAACACCATATTGTCTCTCTAGTATAAAAATAATAAAAAACTGAAAGAGTAATAAGATTCAAAATGTATGATAGATATTGTGATACTGAAAGGGAATGAAATTGCTCTAAAGGATATAACTATGTATGTTTAAGTGTGCAGGATAGATATACTACTAAGTTTTTGTTAGTTATTCAAACAGAAAGTTTGTACTGTCATTGTCCACTTTTTATGCTTTGATTTTGTGACTTGAGCAATTACAAGACAACAATATGTAATTTATCAACTAGTGATTTCTTACTGTTTTTTATTTTTTGAAATTCTGTATTATTTTTCCCCTTTTTTCTGGTTTTTTTTTTTTTTTTTTTTTTTTTTTTTTTTTTTTTTGCCTCTAAAAATGACTATGGCTCCAGGAATAGTGGCAGAGAGGCAAGCAATTGAATGAAGAGGGAAAGTAGGGTGCCAATGGCAGGAAAATAGCAAGGCAGAGAACAGCCAGTGAATGTTGGCCATGATCATTAATATAGATGGCCTCAACTAACAAATAAAAAGAAACACAGGCAGAGTGGATCAGAATATAGAATCCACCAATAGGCTTTATACAAGAAACACATTTAACTTGAAGTAAAATTTACAGACTCAAAGGAGATAAAAATGATGCTTCATGTGTGAGAACCAGAAAAAAGCAGGTATAGCTTACCCTCTCTGCAAGTTCCTGTTCAGTCCCTTGTCTTTCTGATCTTTCATGATCCTCAGCAACTTTGAAATTCTTTTTCTATGAAGGTAAACAAAGTAAGCAACAACTTCTGACAAGAATTACCATTGGGGCAATGGCTCTTGAAAACTGATTCTATGAGATTAGTCAGGGTTTGAGGTTGTTCTGAGAAAGGAGAGTTCTGAGTTTTCCAGTTGTACAAATAGCTAGAGCTAAATGGGGTTTACACAAAGATGGACTGAATTGTTCCTCCCTACCCAGACACAGTTATCTACTGGAAGTGTAAATGGGGTTTGAGTCTCAGGAAGAAGTCTCCTATTCTTCCTCTTCCTGTACAGTGGAATATACTTCTGGCTTGGGGAAAGACTGCCAGTGAAGGTGGCAATAAGGGAAAGAAACAGCTTGAGGTTCATCTTCCTCTGGAAAGAGCACTGGTGGTGCAGGGACAGGCAACAACAAAGCTGTGGGGTTATCTTCTCCTAGAGCCAATGGCAGCACAGGGAACTTCCTTAGAAGGTCTTCCCTTTATCACTAAGACCCAGTCCAGGGACCTATAAACATATACCCTGAGTCATGGGGGTAGTGCCTGACCTGCATACAGCTAGGAGTCTATGTAGGGAAACTGATCTGGGTGTTCAGATTTCCCAGTGATAATCTTCCATGCCCTACCAGCTACTTGAGGATCAAGTGTCCCCTCTAATGGTCATCCTACACCAAGAGGGCCATTCCAATTCACACAGAGTTCAGAGGTTTTTTTAGCTTCATTTTAACCCCATATTCACCTTTAAATTTATCAAAATTCTTAATCATGTAGTCCAAAACAGTTGACTTGCTGCTAGCTGAATATATTTTAGCTTTATTTACAATAAAGAAGCAGCCTACCTTGGCAAGTTGTCCCTTCCCAGTTGCCCAGCAACCCAAATAAAAGCCCAAGGCTAAGAAAGTTTAAGAGGAAAGCTGTACCTGTGATAACATGGGGCAGAAAATCAAGGTTTTATGGGGCTTTGAGATGGAGGGTTGTGGGGGCAGGAAGGCCAAGAAAGGGGTAGCCACAAGACCTCTAAACCACGTGGAGATCTAATTCACCAGACCTCCAAACCAAATTCAGCAGAGACCTGAAATCGTGGACACATTTGGGGCACAACACAAAAACACATAAAAAGACAAAACAAAATAATCCAGGGATTATTTAACACTCCCAACCAATAATTTGGGACAGATTGAGACATTCTCTGATCAAACTCCTGGTAGCCGTACAGATATGCCAAGACCAAATGACTGCTGCATCTGGGGAGTTGAGCTCATGCAAATTTCATAAATTTAACCAAATACTAGTCCAAAGAATAAGTCCCAGGGTGATTCCAATGTCAAGCAAGCACAAATGGAAAGTGGGGTTTGGTTATTCCATCTCACAGCCATGGCATCCTGCTTCATAGTCATCATCCCAGGAGGTCAGTTGAAATCACCTGGGGTGCCCTGCTGCCCAAAGATTGACTGCTGAGATGAGGGGGAACAGGACCTCCTCAAACAAGAGCCTTTTCTGTGAGGATCTTGCTGGGGCCTCCAGATGTGATGACAGTATAGCAAGATACCCTCACAGAGGCTGAGAACCAGTAAACAAGCTTTAATGCTGTGGGGCAAAGTCCCACCAGACTGAAGACAGAGTCTTAACAAAGTAAGACGCTTCAACTACGAGAAAAGAAAGACAGTAGCTTAAATACAGTTTGGGCAGTTTTTAAAAATAACATAAAATGTGTATATCTAAAAATAACAGGGACTTTTCAGAGAGTGGAGTACAGATTATATACAATCATATGCCAAATCATGAGGTAAAGCTGATTAAGCATTATAATCATTTGCAAGAAACAGAAACTTAAGGAAACAAAAATGTATCTAAAAGGGGTAGATTTAAAAAATGGCATCAGCTGTGTTTGTTAGAGTATGTGTATATTTTTTTCTGCATTAGAAAATTTGGTTTTCCAAATGCCAAATAGTAAAACTAGACCCATGTCTACCACCATTTACTAAACTAAAGTCAAAATGGATCAAAGATCTAAATATTAAAGGAGAAACACTAAATCTACTGGAAGACAAGGTAGGTAGAAATCTTGAAGACATAGGGTAGGCGATGTTTTCTTGAAAAAATGCAAACTGCTCAGGAAGAACCTCAAAGAAACAACTGGAATCTCATCTTATTGAAAAGACTACACATCAACAGAAATCACCAACAGAGTGAAAAGAAAGCTCACAGAATGGGAAAAAATTTCAGCCAGTTGTCCTTCCGACAAAGGACTTACCTAGAGAAAATATAAAGGTTGGGAAAAAAGTCAGGTTCCACAAGTTAAAAAACCCAATCCAAATACAGCTATCTGAAATGAATATGTACTTCTTGGATGAATAAATACAAACAGCAAATAAATACATGAAAAAATGTTCAACATTACTGGTCATTCAAGAAACACAAATTAAAACAACACTGAGAATCCATCTCACTCCAGAAAGAATGCCTATCATCAAGAAATCAAAAAATAACAAATGCTTAAAGGGATGTTCAGAAAAAGGAACACTTCTCCACTGTTGGTGGGAGTATAGACTGGTACAACCACCACTGTGGAAATCAGTGCAGAGATTCCTCAAAAAACTAAGATTGGAGGTCACATTTAATTGAGGGGTTCTTTTGGGTATTTTTCCAGAAGAAATGAAAATATTTTGCCACAACAATATATGTACACCCATGTTTAAAGCAGTGTGATTTGTTATAAGTAAATTTTGGAAAAAACTCAAAAGCCTAAAAAACATGAAATGGATAAAAAGATGTGGTGTTTTTATTTAATAGAGACTCAGCTATAAAGAAAAATTTGCAGCTTTTATAGGTAAATGGATGCAACTTGAGACCATACTCGTACATGAAATAAATCAGACTCACATGTGTAAGTATTGTATTGTCTCCATAGAGTAAAAACTGAAAGAGAAATAAGATCCAAAATACACAATGTACTGTTGTGAAAGTGAAAGTGACATAATCTATTAGGAAAAAAACAGCTGAGATACGGGAAAAGAGAAAAGAAAGAAGGAAAAAGATTGTATGCCGCTATGTGTGTTCATATATAGTTGTGTATATATAGATATATACAAAATAGATATATAAATATATATAAAATAGAGAACCCTAATACAGTTCATCAAAAAGAATTGTTTGTGCTTTTATTGGTTGATTGTTTGATCATATTTTTCATGCCTGTATCTTCTAGACAAGTACTTTGAATATAACAATATGGAATACATTAACCAGTGTTAATCTCCTATTATTTTGTTTTGAAATTCTGTATCATAGTTTTTATTCTTTTTTGTTTTTAAATAAAAAGATCTGATATTTAGCCTCCAGGTTAAATAGATCCTTTTACATGCTAGACCACCAAATTAAAACACTTTAAAACTAAGAAAATTACTGGGGCCCGGTAGTGGTGATACTCAGGGGCACAATGGGCACTGGTTTGTTTACCTCAGGAACTAAGAGATTTGAGCAGCAAGAATTTCAAAGACTAAGCTGAATATTTCCCTTTCTTCAATAATCAAAACAATTTTTTGGTTTTCAATATTTCTAAATAATAGTATTATTAGAGTTCTGAAAAACTACAAAGATCATGTTGCAAGAAGAAAAAGAACTTTAAGAATATCTTTCTCTGCCCAAAGCTAAATTACTTGGTAGAAGAAGCTTATAGAAATAGAATCACCCATGAGTGAGAACCTTATAACTGTACTTTTATTAGTTCTAGTGTAGAGCCAAAAAGCCCTTCATTTAAAAATAAGGAAAAGAAAAAGGAATTTTCTGACTGTAGAAGCTTCTATTCAGACAAAGAACTCATTCCTAAGTTAGAAAGTATTTCTGAAAACCTAGAAGCTGCAGATGAATTTAAGACAGCTAATCTACCCTCCAAAGAAAATGGAAATTCCAATGGCTAAGACCTAGATTATAGAGCTTGAAAATATGTCATTATACACATACTGCCCAGCAAATTACAAATAAACTTAGTTAGAAGGGAGAAATAAATTTCTGAAGTAAAGCAAATGAGGATAAATATATATGTGTCGCCAAAAAGTAACATCCTTTTCCAAACCTAGTTAGAGATGTGGAAACCTAGAAGTTTTTGAAGAATTTAATGTACCAGATCTCAAAAATAGATAAATAGATAACTAAATAAATAAATAAATAAAAATAAAGTACCTGATTTCATGAAACTTGTGCAATTGTGAGCCCCAGAATGCATTTGATTTGCAAAAACATCACCATTGTATGCACTGTTCAGCAAAAACAAGTCTAAAGTCAGTTTTAGGCAGGTATGGGAATAATTTCTGAAATGAATCAGGTATCTTAAAATATGAATAACAATGTACATATCCAAAAATGCTATTCAGAAGAAGTTTATAATCCAAATCGAGGCATTATCAGTCAGTGCTACATGGAAATCAGTAATAAAACAGGAATTCATCAAATTTCAGATGCTTATAAAATAGTTAAATGTAGGGGGAAAAATCAGGCAAGGTGGAAAACATTTAGGCAAATGGTAGTCTTGCTGTGCATTGAACAGATTTTTCATAAACATCGAGTTTCTCAGAGTCTGCTTTAAAGCTATTTTGTAGAGCTGGGAAGGATGGCACATGCCCGTAATCTCAGCACTCTGGAGGCTAAGGCAGTATGATCGCTGTGAGTTTGTGGCTTGTATGGGCTACAAAATGTATTCAAGGCCTGTCTGAACTGCATAGTGAAATCCTGCCTCAAAAAGACAATAAAAAGCTATATTGTAATAGCAGACAATAAAAATCATTTTGATCATTAGTTTTTCTGATCATTTAAGATTTCCACCTAACATCTTTTAACCAAACAATTATTACTCTTAACCAAATAAAATAGTAAGTTTTTAATCAATGCAAAGTACTATAAGTTAATTTAGCTATAATTTGTTTTTCCATGATTCTAAAGTATTCATAATGCTATCATTTACTTAATTTTAAAGATATAAAAGATATTTTCAGGAATACTTTGTTGATATTTAAAACTCACAAATAACTGAAATGCTCTCTAGAGAAATTGTTCCTATATAATTACAGAGGACTCAAGCAAGCTTGAGGTTTTTACAGCAGCCTTGAATTGGAAAAAGCTTCAAATGAACCTAACTTAATGTCCTTAAGTGATTGATTGAAAAGATGAAGATAAAGGAAATAATACAAGCCCAAAATAGAAGGCAAACACATTTTTCACTACAGGTTTTAGTTAAAAGTTTGAACAAGTACTCTTTTCTCAAAGGGCAGTTTTGGAAACATGAAAGCAAAATCACAGAAACCAGAAAGAAATCTTTTTTCAGGCAACTTCTTATCCTATTTGTTTCCTGAAATATCCCTGATTAAGACTCATCCTTAAAAATATGCAGATAAACTTTTGTTTAAGAAAATTTCATCAGGTTCCTCATGAAAGCTGAAGTCACACTAGGATCAGGTGGTCTGAAAGATAAATGGATGGTAGCTGGTTGGGTACAATTCATTCAGGGAGGAAATTGAGAGCTAACCTCATACTGAGAATGTTTAGAATACCATGTACAATCCAGGATGTGCCAGAACCTGATCCCCGTCCCCATCTCCTAGTTCCAATCTTTCAGGAAAGATAGGCAGCTCTGACTGATTCATCACTTAGCAGTTGTAGGTTAAGAAAACCAACCAGACCCTAGAGCACCAAAGAGGTCTAAGTTTTGCTTCCTCCAGGCTCTTCAGTTGACCCTGCCCCACAAGTCTTGGATCTTTGGATGATGTGCTGCAGGTTATGGAGAGGATCTCAGCCCCAAAATGATGAAAACCACTCCCAGCCAGTACGTGCTTTTAAGTGGATGACAGCAGTGCAGAATTGTCTACCAGATTCCTTGTGCTCTAGGGTCTGGTTGGTTTTCAGTGTTATGGGCATCAACTGAATAGTGGAAATGCTGACAAGCTTGAATCATTTCTGGAGAGAAAACAAGCACAGCCATCTGGTCCATTGTTACGTTCTGGGGCTTGGAGAAAAATATGCCTTCATAGCCTAATCTACTGAGGGGCAGTTGGAAGTGTTTAAACAGTGGTCCATTTTCCTGAGGCATGGTATGACCAGGATTTCTTCTTATACCAAGGTTTCTTCTTAGATGAGGCATTTTCTTTCTTTCCACTTAAATGCTTCAGTGAGTCACTAGAGATGTTGTCTTTCCCTTCTCTAAGAGTCTGAGTGAGAATGTTCCATTGATGACCTGAATGGGTAACTGTTGAGGCAATTGGTCCCCAGAGCCACAAAAATCCCCCTGGCACATGGAGAGGCTGAGTATGTAGGAAAGTCCCAGGTTCCTCAAGGAGATCTTTAAGATCCATGGACGTCAGGGTGTTCCAAGTAGGGTGACATCAAATAGCTTGCATGGTGAGGTGGTGCTGCCATTCAGTGTCTTGGCAGAGCACTGTGCAGTCTGTTTCTATAGTTCCCCATGAGAGACACTGTCCGCAATCATGCCTTCTTGGTGCCTGAGACCATAAGTGAGAGTCCCTCCTCAGCAGGGCCTGGCAGAATCACTGAGGTCTCTGTTCTACTACAATTTTTTCATTTGAAAGAGAAAAAAATAAAATGAATTTTCAGAAATGACAGAGGGTAAAAATGGTTAATATGTTGTGTATTACTGTCTTTAAATTAGTTACAGAGTACAACATACCTGTATTTAGTTGTCCAAACTATATTAGCACTAATCTTTCTTTTCAATGTATTAACATAAATTAATACTATAACTAACAACTGTCAAATATAGAATGTGTATAATTTCAGCTTCTCACACTGAGACAATGTGATTTGATGCATGCAAGTCTGATTTATTTCACTAATGATTATAGTCTCTACATATATCCATTTACCTAAAAAGTCTCAAGTTTATCCTTCTTTGTTGCTGGGTAGTGCACCATTGTATAAAAAATCACATCTTTTTTTAATCTATTCCTTAGTTGATGGGCATTTAGGTTGTTTCCAAGATCTAGGTATTACAAATTGTGCTGCTATAAACATGAGTATACACATATCACCGTAATATGATATTTTTAATTCTTCTGGGAAGATACCCAGAAGGAGAATAGCAGGGCCAAGTGGGACCTCCAGTGCTAGTTTTTTGAGGAATCTCCACACTGATTTACATAATGGTTGTACCAGTCTATACTCCTACCAACAGAGCAAAAGGGTTTCTTTTTCCCCACAACCCCTCCAGCATTTATTACTGTTTGACTTCTTGATATTAGCCATTCTTTCCGGAGTGAGGTGGTATCTCAATGTTGCTTTAATTTGTATCTCTTTTAATGATCAGAGCTGTTCAACAGTTTGTCATGTATTTGTTTGCTGTTTGTGTTTCTTCATTTGAGAAGTGCATGCTCATCTCAATGCCCACTTTTTGGACTGGTCTTCAAATTTGGGAGGACTGATTTTTTTGTTCTTTATATGTTCATGATAATAATCCTTTGTCTAAGGAACAGCTGGTAAAAATTTTTCCCACCTCGTGGGTTGTATCTTCACTTTGTTGGTGGTTTCTCTTGCTGTACAAAAGCTTTTAATACGATGTTTTTGATTCTTTGTGATATTTCCTGTGGGATCAGGTTTTATTAATAAACTCAGCCTACAGATTTTCTTCAAGAGTTTTACCTATTCTGTCTTCCAGCAGGTTTAAGGTTTCTGGTTTATTAATTAATTAATTAATTTATTTATTGGTACTGGGGATGGAACTCACAACCTCGTGCTTGCCAGGCAGGTGTTTATGCTTCTGAGCTAAATCCCCAACAAGGTTTCTGCTTTAATACTAAGATCTTTGATCCATTCTGATTTTAATTTAGTGCATGGTGAAAATTATGGGTCTAATTTTAATCTTTGGCATGTGCAGAGCCAGATTTTCCAGAACCATTTATTAAAGAGGCTTTCTTCCAGCACACATGTTTGGCACCCCTGTCAAAGATATGTTGGCTTCATTTGTCTGTAGTTGTTTCTGAATTTTATAATATGCTGCATTGTTCTTCAGGTATTTTTTGCCAGTACTATGTGCTGTTTTTAATCACAGTAGCATTAGAGTAGTTCAAGCCAGGGATTTTGATGCCCCAGTCTTGTTTTTGTTGCCCAGGATTGCCTTCGCTATTCTAGGTCTCTTCTAATTCTGGATGAATTTTAGAACTGTTTTCTCTAATTCTGTGAGATACGCCATTGGAATTTTGTTCAGAATTGCATTAAATCTGTATATCAGTTTTGGAAGTAAAGCCATTTTACTATATTGATTCTTCCTACCCAGGAGCAAGGGGTAGCTTTCCATTTTCTAATATCCCCTTCAATCTCATTTTCCAGAGTACCGTAGTTTTCAATGAAGAGATCTTTTACATCCTTTGTTAGATTGATTCCTAGGTATTTTATTTTTGGATGCTATTTTGAAAGATACTTTTGCCCTGATTTCTCTCTCTGTGAGTTTGTTATTCATATATAGGCAAGTTATTGATTTTTGAGTATAGATTTTGAACCCAGCTAAGTTGCTGAATTTGCTTAGTAAATCTACTAGTTCTTAGTGGAGTTTTTGAGGGCCCTCTATGTAGAATACCGTACCATCTACATGTCATCCTGTCTTTATTCATTTTATTTCTTTCCCTTGTCTAATTGCTCTGGCCAAAGTTTCCAGGACTATGTTGAATAAGAGTGGAGACAGTGGATATTCTTGTCTTTTTCTTGATTATGGTGAGAAAGTTTTGAGTGTTTACATTTAGTATGATGTTGGCTGTTGATTTTTCATAGATGGCTTTTATCAGATTGAGATAAAGACCATCTATTCCAGATTCCTGTAGGATTTTTATCATGCATGGATGCTGGACTTTGTCAAAACCTTTTTCTGCATCTATTGAAATGATCAAATGATTTTTGTCCCTGGCTCTGTTAATATGGTGTATTACATTTATCGACTTGCATATATTGAACCATCCCTGCACACCTGGGATAAATTTCATGTGGTTATGGTGTATAATCTTCTCGAGGATTTGATGAATTCTATTTGCTGGTATCTTATTGAGGATTTTTGCATCTATTTTTATTGGGGAGATTGGCCTATAATTCTCTTTCTTAGTTGGGTTCTTCTCTGCTTTTGGAATCAGAGTAATGCTTGCTTCCAGGATAAAGTTGGAACTACTGCTTCCCTTTCAATTTCATTAGAATTTGAGAGGTAGTGGTTTTAGTTCTTCTCTAAATTTATTGTAGAATTCAGCAACAAATCTATCAAGGCTTTGGCTTTTCTTTATTTGGTGGTTTTCTAATTATACTTTCTATTTCATTGATTGATATTTATTTATTTAGGATTTTTATATCTTCTTGGTTCAGCTTTAGTAATTCATGTGTTTCTAGGATTCTATCCATTTCTTCTGTATTTTCCATGTTTTTAGAATACAAGCTTTCAAAGTAGGTATAGATGATCTTCTGTATTTCTGCAGGGTTTGTTGTGATTTCGTATTTTCCATTTCTAATTGTGTGGATTTGTGTCTTTCCTTTTATTGATAAGGGTTTGTCAATTTTATTTAATCTTTCAAAGAACTAACTTCAATTCATTGATTCTTTGTATTGTTTTTTAGTTTCCAATGTGTTAACTTCTGCTCTGATCTTTAAAATTTCTGCCCTTGTATGAGCTTTTAAATTAGCCTGCTCTTTTTTTCTAGAAGTTTGAGATTCACTATTGTTTATATGTACTTTTCTGTTTTCCTGATATGGGGTATCCACTGGCATAAATTTTTCTCTTAGGTCTGCTTTCATTGTGTTCTGTAAGTTCCAGTATGTTGTATTGTCATTATCATTAAACTGTAAAAACTGTTTTGTTTCTTCTGTATTTTCATCTGTGATCTATTTTTTGTTCAGTAGGGTGCTATTTAATGTCAATATGTTTATGAAGTTCTTATGGTTTCTTTTGCTATGAATTTCCAATTTCATTGCATTATGGTCTGATAATACACATGGGATAAATTCAATTCCTTTGCATTTACTTAAGCATGTTCTATCAGCATGTCCTATTAGCTAGTTTGTGGTCTAGTTTGGAAAACTTCCCATGTGTAGCTGAGAAGGATGTGTATTCTGATTTCATGGGTGGAACACTATAGTATATTAAGCCGATTTGTTGAAGTTTGGTTTAGTTCTACTATTCCATTGTTGATTTTTCTTTGTCTAGTTGATCTGTCTTTGTGAGACAGGAGGATATTGATATTCCCCCAATACAATTGTATTAGGGCTTACTTGATTTTTCATGCCTGTTATCATTTGTTTTATATAGTTGGGTGCCCTGGTATTTGTTGCATATATATTTATGATTCTTATCTCTTCCCCTTGGATTGTTGCCTTTACAAGGATGTAGTGACCTTATTTATCCCTTTTGATCATTTTTGGTTTGAAGTTCAAATTGTCTGCAAATAGATTAGCTACACCTGCTTTTTTCTGGGTTCATGTCATGTAGAGTATTGTTTTCCATCCTCTAACTTTCAGTGTATGAATTTCTGTGAATTAAATGTGTTTCTTGTATGCAGTGTATCATTGGATCTTGCTTCTTGATCCATTCTGTCAGTCTATGTCTCTTTACTGGTGAATTGAGGCCATTAACATAACTGATATGTATTGACTTATCCTTGTCATGTTGTTGGCTCTCCCTTTTTTTCCTCACCTCTGTTTGCCTTCCCTGGTGGATTCCTTTTGTTGGAATTCATGGAGCTGTAGTCTTTATTATCTCTTTCTAGAATGTCCTTCAAAATATTTTGGAGTTCTGATTTTGTGACTATAAATTTCTTTATAATGTTCTTTATAATGGAAGTATCTTATTTCTCTATTAATTTTGAAAGATAGTATTGTGGTGTACATCAATCTGTTTTGAGGCTTATTTTCCCATAGAGTTTGAAATACTTCACTTCCAGTTCTCTTTGACTTGAGAGTGTTCTGAGAAATCAGCTGTGATTCTGATGGGCTTTCCTTTATAGGCGATTTTTTTTCTTTTCCCTAACAGTTTTTAAGATTCTATTCTTGCATTGAATTTCTGCAATCTTGACTGTGATATGCCTGGCTATAGATTTTTTTGATCATGCATAATTGGAGTTCTATATGCCTCACATGTTTGTATGTAAAATCATTTTCTCTACCAGAAAGTTTTCTGCCATGGCATCTGTGAAAAGTGTAATATCATTTGTGCTATCTCCTGCTTTTCATTAACTCCAATCAATCTTAAGTTATTCTTTGTCTCACTAGTAGCTTCTGGATTGATTTCTCATGGTCCATTTCTATTTTTTAAAAATCTTTCTCTTCATGAACATTAAGTGCAAACCTATCTTCTATGCCTGAGATTCTGTTTTCACATTGGCTTAATCTGCTGTGAATACTTTCAATGAAATTTTTTTTATTCTCCTGGGTATCAACCTGAATCTTCCTTATGGATTCCATTTCTTTCACAGCTCCCATAATTTTCTTAAGCTCATCTATTATCTTTCGCTGTGTTTTCTCTATCATCACTAAGCATGGACTTTATTTTGTAGAGCATCTCTGTAGTTATCTGACAGATTATTTCTCATCTGATTTTTTCCAGATTCTGATTTTTTCGTTCAGTTGCTTTGTTGTTACTGTTGCAGGGAGCTGAGCTAGTTAGAAATAGTATAGGATAGATAGGGCTAGGTCCTCAACAGAGCCAGTGCAAACACCTCGCAGCTGCCAGGGAAGCTGACGCCTCCTGCTGTGGGCCAGGCCTCAAGACAGAAGATCATACAAATGTACCCATATCCTGAGATACCCTAAATAGTTCCCATCCCCCTAGGAAAATCACAGCTCTATAAGAATGCCCCCTTTCTACATGACTCACTTCTCCCATTTATTCCTAATATAATCAATTTTGCCTTAACTATTGATCTTATTGGCTAGCTATAGTTATGCCCCACCTTATGCCCATCTACCTTGTGAGTTCCCAGGCTTCTCCCACCTTGAACCCATGGTTTACTCTATAAAAGACCCTGGAAAAGACAGAGTCCTTGGCGATGCATTCGGGACCCCTTCTGCTTCTCTTCAGACAGAAGCTTATTTTCTCTCAATAAATATATTCTACTCTTACCTCCATTGTTCCTAAAATTCATTCTTCAGTTTTAGAAAACAAAAGCTCACATACATAGTAGGTTGGGTACTTTATTTCCCTGTATCATTAGCCATTTCAAAAAGAGGCCAGGTGAGAGAGTTTCAGATTGTCCCACTTCGTTGCCCTCTGTGTTGTAAACTGGATATCTGGGGTTGCGTCTTGTTTAATTGTCAAGAGGATTCTCATTTTCTTTTTTTAGTTTGATTCCTGGGATAATGCTTGTAAATTGCCCATGGTGGCAATGGTACTTTATTACTAATATTTAAGAACCTTAGATAATGAGTACTTCTTTGAGGTATCATCCAGGTATACCTGGTTTCTTAGCTTTGAATCTGTTGGAAAATCTTATCCTTTCAATTTTTTGGTTAGAAGAAGTTGATGTTTGTTTGACTAGGCCACAATATTTTCTGTGACCGTTAGTCAGTCTCAGTCATGGAATATCAGGACAAACAGATGTTTAGAGTAATTATGTCACTTTTTCTTATAGTGGATGAAAGGATTTTGCCCTGAATGGGAAGCTGCAGCAGTGGCAGGCAGAACCAAGGGGCTATATCTTGAGATCACCTTTCCGCCCCTAGGCAATTTACCTATGGCACGAAATGAATTCCAATGGGCTACCTGTGCATCAGTAATGCCACTTAGGCACCACTCCAAACCTAAGCTATATTTATGCCCCCATACCACGTGTTGGGCAGAGAGAAAGCCAGACCCCAGAGGTCATGGAGTGTCTTTTCACATTCTTAAAATAAAAGCCACTTTTATTTCATATTTCTTATCTTTTTAGTCACGCTGAAAATTGTATCAGTTGGTTCCCTGACCAGGAACGGCAGATGAGTGACTCCTGGGACCCTCCCAGTCTGAGTTCCCTGCTGAGTTATGGACTGGACTGCATCCTGGATTAATTCCTCACTTCTCAACTAAACTTGTTGCTGCTGTTCTGCAAGCAACACCGGTCTAATTCATTTACCGCAGGTGAGCAAACTCCAAAGATTACTCCATGGTGGGCCAGACCCCACGCCGGATTTTCTTTCTGTTCCCTGGACTGGGGTAGCACTCTCATGTCCCTTGGGCAGCCCCGAGGCAGAGCCATTACTGTAAGCCTCAGGAAATCCACTTGTGCTTTTTGGTGAAAATCAAAAAACATGAGTTTTGGAACTGATTACCATCAGTCTAAGAGGCCACCTGATGACTTGACCTGCCTTAGGCCACAGTCCGTTGGCTCACCTGACTGTGATTTGATCATGGGATCACTTCCTGTCCCCCCAAAAAACAAACCTATGGGGTGCCTGGTTCAAAAGGCTATCTAAAACCAAAAAGCTGATCTTTTATTTATAGCTTATTACACTGATGACAAGATTGCAAAAACTCTCCATCTTTAGGCCTTTGTTTTAAGAATGTGTCCCTCTCTCCTGCTGCTCCTCCAGATCCCTCCCCCTCCCCACACTTAGGAGGTAACTTCTTTCTATACAGCTTTTCCCCTTATCTCACACACCAAATCCCACAGCTTTCCTCCCCACTTCACCCAGGTCTTAATCCCTCCCCACGCTGCACACCAGCCTGCCTTCCCCATGAGCACCACGATGGGGGAGGTGCATGCAGACAGCGTTCATCATCATTGGTCATTAGAGAAATGCAAATTAAAACCACACTGAGATTCCATCTCACTCCTGAAAGAATGGCCAGGATCAAGAAAACCATCAACAACAAATGCTGGAGAAGCTGTAGGGAAAAAGGAACTCTCCTGCACTGTTGGTGGGAGTGTAGACTGGTACAACCATTGTGAAGGTCAGTCTGGAGATTTCTCAAAAATTGGGATTGAAGCCCATTTGATCCAGCTATTCCACTTCTAGGCATTTTACCAGAAGAACTGAAAGCATCATACCACATGATATATGTGCACCCATGTTTATAGCAGCACAATTTGTAATTGCCAAATCTTGGAAACAACCTAAGTGTCCATCAACTGAGGAATGGATAAAAAAGCTCCATAAAATGGAGTACTACTCAGCTATAAAAAAGGATCACATTGAGATATTTATAAATAAATGGGCACAGCTTGAGACCATACTCATAAGTGAAATAAATCAAACTCACATATATAAATACCAAATAGTTTCTCTAGTGTAAGAAGTGATACAATATATAAAAGTATGTGGTAATCATAATTCCCCATTATGTGGCATTGAAGCCTTATAAAGTTTTCATTCATTAATTGGAATGGTTTTATTCTGGGTTGTTTGATATTATTGTTTGTGATGATATGAACAGCTATTTTGAAGAAAACAAGACATCATAATAGCTAGTGCTAATTTAGCATCATTTTGTTTTGAAGTTCCATCAAACTGTTGTTTTTCTGTCTCCGTTGCTTTTATCATGTTGTATATTACTGGATTTTATCATATGTGATAGTATAAACAAAATTTTTTATAGGCAAAGAGATAATATAGAAACCATTGTTCATTTTCTGTTAGCTGGTTCTAAATACCCTGTAATACTTTCATCCTCTTAAATGGCTTCATACTGCCTTAATATGTTTGATGCCATAGTATACAAAGTTATACTCAAATATTTCAAGGAAAGAGATGCTATGGTAACTACTATTAAGTTGGGTTATCTTGTGGTGAAGCACTAGGTTGCTTGAGTTGTTCTGTTCTTACCTGTATTGTTATTTAGTTATGTCCTCTTTTATCTCAATCTCCCCCATTTAAAATAATTTATTTTTTTAATTACAGGAATAATTTTTAAAAAATTATTGGCAGGATATAGTATAGTCATTTTTTGTTTTCCTATTAACTTGATTTGAAGCCATGTATTTCTCTCATCATCTTGTTTTGACTGATTTTACTCTATCCTCTTCTGTTTGATAGTACCAAGTTTGAGGGTGTAGGCACCTACTTTGAAGGCAATAAGATTCACTATGATCTGTTTGGGACTGGCAAGCCTAGCCATCGGAGTGTAGAGGAGGGGCTGGGTGGGTCTGGGGCGCCTGCATTAGCCTCCCCGTGTGTCTGGAGGACTGTGGATGTCTCATCAGGCAGTGGAGCATCGCAGGTTCCAGAGGCCCTGCAGCCAGTGGTGAGTGCTCAGCGCACTCTGCCCAAAGCACAGATTGTTCGGGTCCCTCCAGGCTTCCAGGTGGAGTGAAGTGGAGAGGTGGGTTTGAGGCAGCTACATCCGCCTCCACATCCCGGCTGGGATTGGAGAGCTGTGGAGCTTCCAATGGGCAGGTGGGTGCACAGTGTCCCTGAGGCCCAGCTTATCTGGAACTGCAGAGTTCTGAACAGGCAGAGGAGGGCCACTGGTTCTGCAGGCCCAGTGGCTTGGGGTAACATGGTGCCAGAGTCTCAGTAGCTGCAAACATAGAAGGGGATTTCCAACAGATCCTGAGGAAGCTTTCAAATAACACTTGAAACACAGAAATATAGGAAAATGACAAAATGAAAGACCAAATTACAACCTCAAACCTCCAGCCCATCTCAAGAAACCCTAGGAGCAATGTATATAGAAGAAAATATATGCCATTTACCTCAAATATCAGACACAATAGCTACTGAAATTAACAAGCAATTCCAGGAAGCTTTAAAGAAATTCAAACTCGAAATAATCTCCCAGGTAAAAGAAGAAATGATAAAAGAAATGAAAGAGATTCTGAATATATCTAAAGAAAACACAGATAAAAATTGGAGGAACTAAACAAAAAGATAGAATCCCTAGATGAGCAATATAAGAAACAAACAGAATACATAATGCAGATGCACAGAGATATACAGGAAATAAAAAACTCCACTGAAAGTTGTAAAAACCGCCTTAATGAAAGTGAAGATAGAATTTCAGACCTTGAGGACAGGATTGCAGCTAGTGAACAGGCAAGGAAATATCTTTTAAAAATAACAAGGAATCAGGAAACAACAATTCAACAACTGCAAGACGATGCAAAGAAAAATAACATAAGAATGATAGGGATTAATGAAAAAGAAGGAGATAATATAAAGGATGTCAAGAGGATATTTAGAGAAGTAATAGCTGAAAATTTCCCAAGCATGAGATCAGAAACTGACATCAGGATCAGTGAAGCATATAGAACTCCAAATAGTCATAATCAAAATAAAACTACAGCCAGACATATAATAATCACCATCCCAGAAATCCAAAACAAGAATAGATTATTAAAAGCTGTCAGAGAGAAAAGACAGATCACTTATAAAGGAAAACCTATCAGAATCACAGCAGACTTCTCAGCACAAACCATAAAGTCAAGAAGAGCATTGAGTGAAGTATTCCAGATCCTAAAGCAAAATGATTTCCAACCTAGACTGATGTATCCTACAAAACTATCATTCAAAATTGATGGTGAAATATGATACTTCCATGACAAAGAACAGCTGAAGAACTCCATGAACACCAAACCAACCCTGCAAAAAATATTGAAAGACAGTTTAGATACACAAAGGAAAAAACCACTAAGCAAAGCAGATAAGTAAACAGAACAGAAAGATAAAGATGCAACAGCAGAGAGATAACATTCCTACAATTAACCAGCATTTAACAGTAATAACCATTAATATAAATGGTCTCAATGCACCAATCAAAAGAAACAGACTAGCAGAATGGATCAAGAAACAAAATCCAACCATATGCTGTTTACAGGAAACCCATCTAACCCAGAAGGATACTCACAGACTGAAAGTCAAAGGATGGAAAGCAATACTTCATGCAGCAGGAATCCAAAAAAAAGCAGGAGTAGCCATTCTGTTTGCAGACAACGTGAACTTTAAACCAACAATGACCATAAAGGACAAAGAAGGTCACTACATATTCGTAAGGGGAGAACTGCAAGAGGAAGAGATAACTATCTTAAATATATATGCACCAAACTCCAGAGCACCCAGTTATATAAAACAACTATTAACAGAAATGAAAACTCAAATTATCAGTAACACAATTGTAACAGGAAACCTTAATTCGCCATTGACACCAAGGAACAGATCAACCAGACAGAAAATGAGCAAAGAAATAACAGAACTGAATCACACCTGTGAACAAATGAATTTGATAGACATATACAGAATGTTCCACCCAAAAACATCAGAATACACATTCTTCTCAGCAGTACATGGATCATTCTCTAAACCATATATTAGCTCATATATATGAGCTAGACCATATATTAGCTCACAGAACATATTTAAAGAAATGCAAAAGAGTTGAAATTATCCCTTGCATGTTATCGGATCATAGCGCTCTGAAATTAGAAATTAATGATAAAAGATACTGCAAAAATCTCGCAAATACATGGAAACTGAATAACACACTCTTGAGTAATCAGTGGGTCACAGAAGAAATTAAAGAGGAAATTAAACAATACCTAAAAGAAAATGAAAATGTAGATACACTTACCGGAATCTGTGGGATACAATGAAAGCCGTCCTCAGAGGAAAATTTATTGCACTGAGTTTCCACATCAGGAAAACAGAACGAGCACAAATAAATAACTTGATGCTACACCTCAAACAGCTAGAAAAAGAAGAGCAAGTCAAGCCCAAAGCCAAAAGAGAGGAAATTATAAAAATCAGAGCAGAAATCAATGCAATAGAGACTAAGAAAACAATCCAAAGAATCAACGAATCAAAGAGTTGGTTCTTTGAAAGAATAAATAAAATCGATAAGCCCCTAGCCAACCTTATTTAAAAAAAGGTAAGAAAAAGCTCAAATTCATGCAATAAAAAATGAAAAAGGTGAAGTCACTACAGACATAATAGAAATACAGAAGATCATCAACACCTATTTCGAAAACCTCTACTGTCAAAAGTTTGATTACACAGAAGAAATAGACAGATTCTTAGAAGCATATGAAGTACCAAAGCTAGATCAAGAGGCTGTAAAACTGTTGAATAACCCAATCTCTGTTACTGAAATTGAAAATGTAATTAAGTCCTTACCCACCAAAAAGAGCCCAGGCCCAGAGGGATTCACTGCAGTATTCTACAAGAAATACAAAGAAGGCCTAATGCCGACACTCCTCAAACTATTCAATGAAATTGAAAGGGAAGCAATCCTTCCTAAGTCATTCCTGGAAGCAAATATTACTCTAGTACCAAAACCTGGGAAAGACCCAACTAAAAAAGAGAACTATAGACTAATCTCCCTAATGAACACAGATGCAAAAATCCTCAATAAAATGTTGGCAAATAGGATGCAGCAAATCATCAAGAAGATTATACACCATGACCAAGTGGGATTCATCCCAGGAATGCAAGGATGGTTCAACATACGGAAATCAATAAATGTAATCCACCATATCAATAAAGCCAAAAATAAGAATCACATGATCATTTCTAAAGATGCAGAAAAAGCCTTTGATAAGGTCCAACATTTATTCATGATAAGAACTTTACAGAAAATTGGAATAGATGGTCTTTACCTCAATATAATAAAGGCCATTTATGACAAACCAACAGCCAGCATCATACTAAATAGCCAAAAATTGAAAGCCTTTAATTTAAAATCAGGCACAAGACAAGGATGTCCTTTTTCACCACTCCTATTTAATATAGTACTGGAAGTACTAGCCAGAGCAATTAGGCAAGAGAGAGAAATAAAAGGGGTAAAGATAGGAAAAGAAGAAGTTAAATTATCATTGTTTGCAGATGACATGGTACTCTACATAGAAGACCGCCTAAACTCCATTGAAAGACTCTTAGATACAATAAATGAATTCAGTAATGTGGCTGGATACAAAATCAAACTCAGAAATCAATAGCATTCCTATACACAAACAGCAAAATCACAGAGAGGGAAATAAGGGAAACTACACTCTTCACATTAGCAAGCAAAAAAATGAAATATTTAGGAATTACTCTTACGAAAGAAGTGAAAGACTTATACAGTGAAAATTATAATACACTGAAAAAAGAAATTGAAGATGATCTCAGAAAATGGAAAGACATCCCTTGCTCATGGATAGGAAGAACAAACATTGTGAAAATGGCTATTCTCCCAAAACTGTTATACAGATTCAATGCAATCCCAATAAAAATACCGTCAACATACCTTCTAGATCTAGAGAAATCACTCCTAAATTTCATCTGGAACCAGAAGAGACCTAGAATAGCAAAGGCAATTCTAAGCAGCAAAGACAAAGCAGGAGGCATCACAATCCCTGACTTGAAGTTATACTACAAAGCAACAGTAGTAAAATCAACATGGTATTGGAATCAAAACAGAGCCAAAGATCAATGGAATAGATTAGAAGATACAACCACAACTACAAACACACTCAACCACCTTATCTTTGATAAAGGAGCCAAGCAGGTTCACTGGAAGAACGACAGTCTCTTTAATAAATGGTGCTGGAAAAACTGACTCTCCATTTGCCGAAAACTAAAGCTAGACCCATGTCTATCACCGTATACTAAATTAAAATCTAAATGGGTCAAAAATCTGAATATTAAAAGAGAAACACTAAATCTATTGGAAGACAAATTGGGTAGAAACCTTGAAGACATAGGGGTAGGTTGAGAATTCATGAACAGGACTCAAACTGCACAGGAAATAATTCCCAGAATCAATAACTGGGACCACTTCTTATTAAAAAGTTTCTGCATGTCAAAAGAAATCTCCAGCATAGTGAAAAGAAAACTCATAAACTGGGAAAAGATTATAGTGAACTCTCTCTCAGACAAGGGACTCTTGTCTAAAACATATAAAGAATTAAAAAAACTCACACCCCCAAAATTCAAAGATCCAATCCAAAAATGGGCATCTGAGGTGAATACACACTTCTCAGATGAAGAAATGCAAATGGCAAATAAATACATGAAAAAATGTTCATCATCATTGGTCATTAGAGAAATGCAAATGAAAACCACACTGAGATACCATCTCACTCCTGAAAGAATGGCCAGGATCAAGAAAACCAACAGCAACAAATGCTGGAGAGGCTGTGGGGAAAAAGGATCTCTCCTACACTGTTGGTGGGAGTGTAGACTGGTACAGCCTTTGTGGAGGTCAGTCTGGAGATTTCTCAAAAAGTTGGGATTGGAAGTCCCATTTATTCCAGCTATTCCACTTCTAGACATATTCCCATGAGAATTGAAAACATCATACCACAGTGATATATGTGCACCTATGTTTATAGCAGCACAATTTGTAATCGCCAGATCTTGGAAACAACCCAAGTGTCCATCAACTGAGGAATGGATAAAAAAGTTGTGGTATTTCTATACAATGGAGTATTACTCAGCTATAAAGAAGGACCACATTGAGATATTTATCAATTAATGGGCGCAGCTTGAGACCATACTCATAAGTTAAATAAACCAATCTCGCATGTGTGAATACCGAATAGTTTCCCTAATGTAAGTAATGATTCAAATATATAAAAATATGTGGTAATCATGATTCCCCATTATGTGGCCTTGAAGCCTTATAAAGTTTTCACTTATTAATTGGAAAGGCTTTATTCTGGGCTTCTTGATATGGAAATATTTGAAGCTATAGTATATGAAGTTTTATCCAAATATTTGAAGGAAAAAGACATACACTATGGTAACTACTATTAAGTCGGGTTATTTGGTGGTGAAGCACTAGGTTGCTGAAACAGTCATGTTTTGACCTGTATTGTTGTATTGTTATGTCCTGTTTTATCTCAATCTCTCCCTTATTCTTTAAAAAAATTATTTAGTTATTTCTTATGTTTGTTTTAATTAAGGGGAAAAATTTAAAAAATTAGGATATATAATAGTAACATTTTTTGATTTCCTATTAACTTGTTTTGAAGTCCTGTAATACTCCCATGCTCTTCTTTTGACTGATTAGACTCTGTTCTATTCTGTATGATAGTATCAAGTTTGAGGGTATAGGCAACTACTTTGAAGGCAATAAGATTCACTAAGATGCCCATTCTGGTTTGACTATTGTCTCCTTTGGAAGTCCTGTAATGTTTACAATGCTTAAGTTTTATTGGTCTTGTTCTCTACTGTTTTTGTTCAACTTTATAATATCTGATGAGATAGACAATTCTTTTTAAGGAAACAAGAGACATTGTTGATAACCTTGTACTCTGTTTTACATCATGTGCTATGTCTTTCCTTGGTTTTGACTGACAGCTTTGTTTTGCCATATTTGACTTTATTCTCTCCCCCCCAAAAAAGTAATAAGAACTAAGGAGTAATAAAACCCAAAATGTGTAAATTTTATTGTAAAAAAGAGAGGGAAAAAAAGAGCTCTAAAGGATACAACAGCAAGTGTGTTTAGGGGTGTTAAATAGCTGAGCATATTAATGTTTTTGGTTGGATCATTGAACACAACTCTTTGCAATGTCATTGTTTGAATGTCCACTTTGTATGCTTTGATACTGTGATTTTAGCAACTATCTCTAAGATGATAATATGTAATCTATTAACTGGTGATTTCTTACTGTTTTTTTTTGTAGTTCTGTATTACTTGTATCCTTACACCGCTTTGTTTTGTTTTGTGTTTTTTTCTTTTTCCTTTTAAATAAAATTTTAAAAAAAAGATTAACTATGATGCCCATTCTGGTTTGACTATTATCTTCTTTTAAAGTCGAGTAATTTCTCCAATGTTTAGGTTTTATTGGTTTTGTTCTGTACTCCTTTGTTCAATTTTATTATACCTGATGATATAGGCAATTCTTTTTAAGGAAGCAAGAAGCAGTATGGTAACCATTGTTGATTACCTTGTATTCTGTTTTTACATCATGTACTATGTCCATCCTTTGTTTTGACTGACTGCTTTGTTTTGTCACATTTGGTTTTATTCTCTCCAAAAAAAGTAATAACAACTGTGGGAGTAATAAAACCCAAAATGTGTAAATGTTATTGTAAAAAATAGAGGAAAAGAAAGTGCTCTAAAGGATACAACTGCAAGTGTGTTTAGGTGTGTAAGATAGATGACCAGATGAGTTTTTGTTGGATCATTGAACACAACTATTTGTAGTCTCACTGTTTGAATGTCCACTTTGTATGCTTTAATTTTGTAACTTGAACAACTATTTTTAACATGACAATATGTAATCTATTAACTAGTGATTTCTTACTGTTTATTTTTTAAAAATTCTGTATTACTTGTACCCTTTTACTGTTTTGTTTTGTTTTTCTGTAAATGAAATAAAAAAATTCCAGATCAAGCTTCTTTTTACTTATGTAGATATAACTAGCAACAGTTCCAATGCCAGTCTATTGTGGGTGAAATATAGGAAGCACTGAAGAATATGGAGCTGTACTGAAGACTATGAACCCGTACTGGTCAGTAAATAGATTAACTACATAGGAATTTGAAATATTCCAGTAACCATACTTGAAAAAGTAAAAGAAAACTGGTAAAATTAATTGAGAAACACATTTAGGTTAACATATCCAAAGAATTATTTCAATTGTTTTTGAATTAATATGAATATTAATGAGGATAATTAATTAATATTAAATATTAATTAATATGAAATATTAATGACATACTTCACATGATTTTTCCAATGTAGGGAGCAGCATATCTCACTGCTGCCACCTTATCTCACCTTCCTGTGTGCCTCTGCTGCATCTGTCTATATTTCCCATGATCTTCACGTCTGCCTACATTACCCATAATTCTCTCCTGCTCACATACTTTCGCTTCCGCTTACCTAGTTGCTTACACATGGTTTCCTGCTAGTCTGATAGGTCCACATGATATGAGGAGATCTAAACTGACCTATCCTATAAAGCTATGTTCCCTTGGACTTTATATAAGCCATGTACACTTCCTGAATAAACGAGACTTGATTGGAATCTCATCTTGTCTCCATCTCTCTTTCCTCTTGCCCTGCCCCCCATCCCTGTTCTCTTTCCAGGCAAGACCCACGGACTGATCCACAGGCCGGATCATTCCAAAGCCTTGCAAGTTCAGTGTATATTTCATAGCACATCTCAATTTAGATGCTGAAGTTCAGTGAATAAGTGAAGGAATCAAACTAAAAAAATAGTATTTTTTATGCTTTATACTAAACTTAAATTAAAAATTAAAATTTAGTTCCTTTTCAACACTAGATATTTTTCAAGTTCTCAAAAACTATGTGTAGCTAATGATCACTAGACAAGCAAAGTATACATTAAGATATATAGCACCTCTATATTTAGAATTTGGTGTGGTTTCTATCATCTTGCCAAACACAAGTAAAATATACTGGTTGAGAAATTAGAGAAAAATTGGTAGAGCCCTGAATAACTGTGAAAAGATCCCAACTGATGAACATAGGCTAAGAAATTGATGCTACAAAACCTGCAGGCTGACTGCAGGCCCTTAAAGAAGCCGAGATCTTACTGTGAGGCAAAACGACCTGTGCCATGGGTGTGGGATTCCCTTGGGACTTCTGGGAAGTCTGGGAATAGGAAAATATTCTATTTTGCTGGATTTCCTGAATCAAAACCTGGAGAAGGTCCAGAGATCAGTGAACCTAGGATGAAGGTATGGTGAAGCTGAGACTGTGGGCCATTGTGTGAGGAGGTAACTGAGAGGATGCATTAACCTAACCCATTAAGTCTACAGGGAGGGGTGAAGAGGTGGGAGGGTATAGTGATGCCAGTGAGGCTGATCAGGGTTGTGAGAAACTTAGAAGTGCCAGACAAGAGAGTTTAGCTGGAGAGAGGGTCTTTATCATCTGATATTATACTAGGACATTAAAATAAGTCCTTATTGAAACAAAGGATGCCAAATATCTCCCTTCACTATCTAACCAAGTGATTCTAGAGCAAACAAAACAAACCAAATTGGTCATTATAAATTAAAGTTTTATTAGAACACAGCTGTGTTCATTCATTTATTTTTGTGTATGACTATTTTCATACTTCAATGGAAGCACTAGTTTCCTTAGAGAATATATCAGACCATGAAGCCTAAAACCTTTACTACCCACCTCTTTCCAAGAGCAATTTACTGAACCCTGGTTTAACCAATCAGTATACATAAAGTGCTTCAGAGAAAATAATACAAAAGGCTTTCACATAAATTACTTAATTGAATATGATCATGCATATTGGCAGGTATGACAGATAACTTGCTTAGGGTTAAGTCAATTGCTTCTAGGCTGTAATATGATGAAGAATGCATTTTGAAAGATGCTGTTTGTTAACAGTCATAAAGAAACTGTCCCATGGCCATGTCTTTTAAATCCCCATTCTAACTCAAGCAACATAGCTAGGCAATCCATTAGAATACTTTCTAGAGGTTGGTTCATGAATTAGCAGTGTCATGAGAAGACACTGGGAAGAAGTATTCTGTGGTCAAATTTGAGTAAGGTGGCACACCATGTCCCTTTCTTGGGGAATCACAGTACACATTTGCATATCAAAGGCTTCAAGAAATACTGCAGCAAATGATTTATGTTAAGCTGTAGATCCTTATTCATCTCATTTATTTAACTATACAAACCTCTTTATTTATAATTCCTGAATCTACTTTGACAGATACTGTGTTAGATGATATACTGAGATACTTAGAATTTGATGACTTGGAAGAGCAAAGAGAATGTCTTGGTTCCTTTTCTCTCATTGCTGAGACAAAATACCCAGCACCCAAAGATAAACAAGGAAAGGTTTATTTAGCTCACATTTTGTGGAGTTTTCAGTTCATAATCAGGCTCCAATGTAGGTGACATGGCAGAGGAGCAAAATTTCATAGCAACAGAAAACAGAAAAAGAAAAAAGAATAAAAAGGGAAGAGCATGAAAGAAGACTCTTTCTGCCACCTTATATTGTATACAGGCTACATCCTAGAGTGAGTGTAGCATTCAAACCCATAATCCCAGTATTGGACCATGAATCGGTTACAATTTATAGAAGACTCCTCCTGTGTCTGAGGTTTGGAGGTACATCCAGACATAAACCACAACATTCCATCCTTAGTCCCCCAAAGACTCATGTACAGAATTTATGTAAAAAACATTTAGCCCATCTCCAAGAGTTGCCAAAATCCTAACAGTTTCAGCATTGTTGAAAAGTTAAAGTCCCAAGTCTCCTCTGAGATCTATGGCAAGCTCTTAGCTGTGAGCTCCTGTACAAACACATCTAATATTCAATTGCACCAGATAGACATTTCCATTTCAAAAGGTACAAATGGGATACAAAGCATTGAGACCAAAGCAAGTCCAAAATCTAGCAGGGCAAATTAAATCCTGTAGTTGTACATCCAGCATTAGAAGAAATCTGTGGCAAATGGTGAGCTCCAAAGAGCTTGGTTGCTTTTCTCTTATGGCATTTCTGGTAATTGTAGCTCCCATAGCTTGTCTCTTAGATCTGCTTTGTTGTCTCCTTACAGCTTCCTTAGATCTATATTCCTGCCTTTTCCAAACCTCTGGGGGTCTCCACTGCACCTTTGCCTTCACATTCACAGTTTCATGCACTGCCCTCTCAGGGGCACACTGCTTGGCCTCCCAGGCCTTCTGAAATTGGGGTGGAAGCCTTTTTAAACCTCTGAACTCTTGCATTCTGTATGAACTTAAAACTAGCACCATGTGGATTATGCTTAGGTCTGTGGTCACATGGAGCAATAGCCAGGCTTTTCTCTCTCTTGGCCATAAGAGTTGAGGGTCTGAATTACTGGGCACTCTGAATCCAATCCTAAGAAACAAATTTTCTATGCTGTCACTATTCTGGAACATGGTCCTCTGCAGTTTTTGCCTCAAAGCAAAGTCTATCACTTTTGCAGTTTTGAAGCTGCAAAGGTTTAAGGCTTGCTGCTTTTTGTGATGCCTTCAAGTCATATTTTCTATTTTCTGGTTCCTTCTCAGCAGTTGAGATTTCCTGAGCTCTATGTTTGTACTCCACAGCTTTATTGAAGCTTTCTTTATGGCCAAACTCACATTTTAAGTCATCCTGCTGGGCTCTTTGCTATTGATTCTTAACATCGATCTGGGTAAAAGCCACCAACAATAGCCAGACTCAGCATTCCACTGCCTTGAAATTTCTTCTGACAGACTAATTAGTTCACTGCCCTTAATCTTAGTTTCAGGCAAAATCTCTCAACATGATCAAAATACATACAAACTTTTTGTGGTCATAACATAAATCATCTGGAGTCCAGCACCCAATGTAGTGGTTTTTTTTCCCCAGAAGAATCCTCCTGAATGTGGTCTTTACTGGTTTTTTGGTCTTCTGAGCTCTGACAAAAATCTCCCATACAGAACAAGCTAAGGTGTTCCAGTACTACTCTTCAGATGACATCTCCAAACTTTTCCAAGCTTTTCTCATAAGCCATTTCCAAAGGCTCTTGAGTCACACGGTCAGGTATAGCCACAGCAACAACCCTACTCCTCTGGTACCAAATTATGTCTTGGTTACTTTGCTCTCATTGCTGAGACAAAATATCTGACAATCAAAATTAAACAAGGAAAGGTTTATTTAGCTCACAGTTTGTGGTAGTTTTGGTCCGTAATCAGCTGATTCCAAGGCAGAGCGGCATGTCACAGGGGCAACTGTTCAAGGCAGTAGCCAGAAAAAGCAGCAAGAACAAAAAAGTAGGGCAAACAAGCTTCCTTTCCTTGCTTATATTTTAAGCAGGCTACTACCCCCTCTCCAGAGTGGATGCAGCACTCACAAAATCTCCTTGCCCTCCTCTTCTGTAGGCTATAGATGTTTACAAAGTAAGGCTCCTGACTCCCTGCTAAGTCTCTTAGTTAAATTTCTAAACTTCTCAAGTTGATATAATGTATTAACACTAAGAGTCATGTAGTAGCTGTGAGGCCATATGCCAGTTCCCTCATCATACCAGGTCCTTATTTCTCCAGCCAGAAAGTGGGGGATAGTGACAGCAGCTGCCTCAGGGGGAGTGACCATATTTGTTTTTTGAGGCTCATGAGTATGTGTCTACATTCTCCAAGAAGACAAAAATCAAAACATAGAAATGATTTCTAATCTCTAAACACTGGTCTGAAAAAAAAATGGATTGCTGATTTTTATGACACTTTATAATCTCATGTGCATCTGTAATATTAATATAGACAACACAAAATGTACTTTTTATAGCTACTTTTTTATTCCCTCCCAAGGCATTTAATAAAAATAAATCAACCAAAGAGAGAAAAATGAAAGAAGGAGCCAAGGAGAGCTAAGAATATGGGGATCCCAGGAGCAGCCTTCCAAAAGCAACTGGGGACAGAAGAGATGATGAAAAATAGGGAAACTCAGTGCAGTGATGGAAATGAAGGAGGAGCTTTAAATGTCTTCTGCTGCTACTTGCCAAATTCAGTGCAAAAATCTGTCAAATAAAACAACAAAGACTTTCAGAATCAATACAAGGAGAAAGTGAGAATGGCTTTGAGTAAGATTTTCAAGTCTGGAGGAATCCTGATTATTATGTTAGGGGAAGGAGGCTTCCACAACCAAGCATTTCCTGCTGAGTAACTCCTCCTACTTCTTGTGTAATTTCAGAAAAAAAATCAGCCTGGTCAAACCTGACTTTATGCAGGGGCATTATGAAGAGTCACAGAATATCTTGAATAAATGTTTATTAGGAATGAATTGCTAATAATGAAATAAAGTATTTGCTCACTTATTAACTAGAATTTGATGAATAAGAAACATTAAAGAACTTGATACCAGTAACTGGTATTTTGTCTCTGCAAAAGGTGTGACTAAAAAGTCCATCAAGACAAATGTGTAAAAGAATACAGCTGAATATTATCCTTCAAATGCTTTTCCTACACATTCTAGAATCTGAAGTCTGATGATCTTTTAGTATTATATGTTTTAATCTAAAACAATACATCTTATAAATGAACTCTTTAAAAGTAGGAGGATCAACCTATTCCCCTTAAAAGTGCTTTTTTTATCGGCTAGGTGAAACCTAGGCCTTGTCACACTGACACTCCATCTTTTCTTCCATGTAGTTTTTTATGCTTCCAAGGAAATTTGCTTTTCTTAGACTAGAAAATGATTGAAAATACACTCTATAAAGTTCTTCTTAATTCAAGCTGCATATTCATGTTTGAGGTTGAAACTCCCAATCTCTTATCTTTTGGGATGATTTAGCATTAAATAACAGTATTATTGACACATCCTATGTGATTTGTAACTAAACTCTCCTCAAAAACCTTGCTTCCCTCAAGAACAAGAATGGGAAATCCAAGTGTCTATGGGTCTGTATAGGAGAGAGCTTAACTTCACTCCATCAAATTGTGCAAAGTTATTTTTACAGAGAGCCTCATGCTTGTTTCTATAAGGAAGTTATTTTTCTTGGGAAAAATTCAACCAAAATGGAGACTAAAATCCAGAGTTGGGATAAGGAGCAAAAGCAGGTGTTCTGGGGGGAGGGGGGAACATATTGACATCAGGGGCTCTTCTTCATTACAGAGGCCACTGCAATTGAATGAAAATTTCTGCTATGAAACAATCACAGAAGAAAAAAAGCCCACAGTTAGAGAAGCACCAAGAAGAAACTACAGCTCTCCCTCCAAAATAGCAAAAAAGAAACTAGTTTCCAATGTAGTTTGCTGAATGGGTCTCCCTTACTCTCTATGACCAATAGGAGGAGGAAAAGCACACATTTGTCTTAGAACTTATATATTTAAAATGGTCTACATTTTTCCTACTTAGGAAAGGCAAGTCCTTCATTATGAATGGGAATCTGAAAGCCCTGAGTATACCTGACTTATCTATGTATGTTCTAAATTGTTGGACCCATTTAGCTACATGATTCAAGCATACAACTTACTTATTATTCAACTGAATTCTAGGAAAAAATAAAATTAAAATGAAAGAGTAGTACATCATAGTGAATTCTGCATTTGTAAATAATGGAAATAGTTGTTATGAAAATAATTAATCTTAGATGAAGTGAAGTCGGAGCTGGGCAGTTTTGGATCTGGAACAGGTGATTTCTGGCCTGAAGCCGGAATATTAGAAAATCCAAACCCTGAATATCTCACTGATAGGGGAGAGTTGGTGGATGAATCCAAAGTTGACAGAATCTCACATGTCAGAGATTAGTGTTTTGTTGATAATCTTTATGAGTTGGAAAAGTACCAAAGAGCTGACCCTGAGGTTAGCTTATTTCTGAAGTCATATCATATTACAGCATCTTTAAAATATGCTTTTTTGCTGGATGTGATGATCTGTAGTCTTGTAGTTATAGCATTCTGGGAGGCTGAAGCAGCAGGATCACAAGTTCAAGCTCAGCCTGGGCAACTTAGTGATTTAGGAAGACCTTAAAAAGAAAAGAACAGAAAAAGAAAGAAAGAGTGGAATGAAGAAAGGAAGGAGGATAGGGAGGCAGGGAAGGACTGAGGATGTAGTTTACTGCAAAGACTTGGGGTTCAGTCCCCAACATGGCAAAATGAGTGAGTGAATGAATGAACAAACAAAACAAGTGATGGAAAACACTCCACTAAGATCTTTTATATGAAAATAATCAATAAAACGTAAGATAGGAGAGACTTCAGAGCTTGGTTGTTGCAAGTGACACTTTGTTAAACCAGCAGTTATCAAGATTTTCCCTGTTCTAAGAAACTAGGCTGTAACAAAAACATCAATGATTACCACTGGGCCATGTTTATCATATACTGTACTTTGCAACATGCCACAAACTGTCTAGTAGGTTATTGTTGACCATCTGAATTCATCTCATGAAAATCCTGTGTCAGAAAAACTGTTATTTCTTCACTGTCTGATGAGGATCTTGAAGCTTAGCGAGTTCAAATAACTCATCCAAGATTGCACAGCAAACACATGATCAAGGAAGATTCAAATGAAGGTATTATAATTTCAGAGCTCACACCATCAGCCATTGCTTTCCACAAGCCTGACCTGACATTACCAATGGCCAGATATGGTACTAAGGGACCTATCTGTGGTGAAAAAGAGGTCATCTAGGTGACTGAAAATGGGGAGCTCTACCCTTTACTGGTGTGATCTCAAAGCATAATTTCTTTGCATATCAGTTATCTTAGCTATAAATCAGCAAATAGAAGGCTCCATCCATCAAACTTTAAAAATCCATCTTTTTATTTTAAAAACAATCAAAAGGATAAAAATGATACAGAATTTTTTTTTTTTTGGTACTGGGGTTTGAACTCAAAACCTCACACTTGCCAGGCAGGCACTTATGCCACTGAGCTAAATCCCCGGCCCTATGATACAGAATTTTTAAAATAATAGGTAATTAACAGTGATAGTTAATACATTGCATATTGTTATCTTAAAAGTAGTTGTTTGGATTAGAAGATTTAGACATGAAAAATGATCACATGATAAACAATGAAAACAAACTGTTCTTTTGGATGAACTAACAGATTAGTAGTATAGTTATGTATCATATATATTCATATATATAGATATACACACGCCTATAGATGTATACATATATTCATATAATCTTTTCCTTTCTTTCTTTTCTCCTTTGCCCTATCCCACTTATGTGCTCTCATGTTTATAGCAATACAATTTTTAATAGCTATATGTTGAAAACAACCCAAATACCCATCAGCTGTGGAATCAATAAAAAAGATGTGGTATTTTTATACAATGAAGTGTTACTCAGTTATAAAAAAGGATAAACTTGAGGCTTCTATAGATGAATGGCTGAAACTTGAGAAACATAAGTGAAATAAATGAGACTTGCATGTGCAAATATTATATTGTCTCAGTGTAAAAAAACTGAAAGAGTAAATAAGATCCAACATGTACACTAGATACTGTGAAAATGAAAAGGAAAGAAAGTGTCAAAAGGAACTCCATCTTTTAGGTGAAACAGAAGTCAGAAGTCATAGATCAGGCGGGTTCTCAGGATTATCTTTTGATTTCTATTCTTAATTCCTGATGGGAAAACAGATTTGAAACCATCTGGTGTTTTCTCTCTTGATTGCTTTGAGTTTTCCTTTAAAAAATTACAGTTTTAGTTTCTATACCTGGCTTAAATTCAGAATTTGACAAGAAGATGTAGATAATTTTTTTCTTATTTCAAATGGATGACCTTAAAGCAGAGAACATTAGGGAGTACTACTTACCTTGGTTGAGAGATGAGAAACTCGAGTCATGACAAGAGAAATGGAACAGGAAGAAGCCCAGCTGTGCTGTGCAGCCAGGAGAAATGCATGTGACACTTGCTAGACTTCCCATCTTTGAGGGAAATAATCATTCTTTAGTTAGAATTTTCATTGGTAAAACAGAGGTGAAACTATAATGCCTTTTTAATGAAAACTTCCACATACATTTTTGATATCCTATATTTCTGTTAACAAGTTAGGCACAAATAACTGGTATCAAAATAGAACAATCAAAAAGTAGCTGATTAGAAACATTCCAAAAGCCTAAAGAATTTCATGAGGGCTGGGGGTGTTGCTCAGTGTTGAGGTGCTTGCCTAGCATGTAAACACGGCTCTGGGTTCTATCTCCAGCCCCCAAAAAGATGTTCATGGGAAAAACAACTAATAAAAACAAAGTCAGAGATGCCCTGAAATTTTGTGGGCTACACATTCAAGGTGTGAAAGGAGGCTTGGGAATGGGGTGAACGTGGGCAAAGCCCTGGCTCCATTCCCTCACTATGGTGACACCAGGTCGTGGATTAGCTTCTCTGCCTCTGTTTCTTCTTATGTTTTTTCAAAACATTGGACTTTCAGAATCTCTTTCTTTTTTAAATAAAAATCTTAATATATAAAAGTTCCAGTTTCTATTCCAGACCCCTTTATGTACTTTATGTTTAGAAATCTACACACTTTACTCAGTACTTCCCCAAATTTTTAATTGAAAGGTTTTTTTTTTAAAAGGAATACATTGAAGAGCATTTCTGTTGACAGGAGAGCTCAGCACTAGTGAAAATTCTCACCTTGGCCTAGAGAGAGACTGCTGATCAGAGTACCCAGCAGTGTCCTGCTCCCTCTGCTATGTGCTGTCGGAGTGACTAGACTTCCTCAGAAATAGCAGTGGTCTCTGATGAAGAGCAGAAGCAGGTCATGAGGGGATGGGATATTAATTACCTGCACTGCTTGCTGCTGGTCAACAAGTGGTTTTTTAAAGGAGGATTTGAATAGTGATCTTTCCTGGCTGTCACACTAGGTAATAAACAAAGGGTAACTGACAATATGACCCTATACTTTGGATTAAGACTTTGAACAGGTCACTTGCTTTCTCCAGGCTTATGTCTTTCAGTTTTCGCATGAAGAGAATAATTTTAGAGGATCTGGAGATGAAATCAAATGGTATGAGTATATTTGGCAGAGTTCTTAGTCTTTCTATCTACCCACCCATCCACTCATTTACTCACCTATTTTTCAATACACCCATCCACCCACCCATAGGTTTTATTGACTTCTACTACAAAATTCTAAGGTACATAATTCAAAGGTAATTACTACAATTCCTTTGAATTTATATCACACTTTGATGCTCTCTCTCCATCTTGGTTTGTCTATTCTAAACCCACCGATATTTTTTGCTGTTTCTTCTAAATCTGGCTTCCCATTTACCTCAGCGTCACACTCTCTGACTCAGTTGTACTCTCTCCTCCATTACTAACACTATCCCAGCCCAAGATAGAGGAAGCTCATTAGCTCACTCATTTTAGCACTATTCTTCTACTAATGCATTCTTGGACTGAGTAACATTGTTTCCATTATTTGTGTTGATAGTCAATAAAAATATTTCTGTTGAAAACAGATTCTGACAAAGTCTAATTAATTTTTGTGTACTTTGATCTTGAGATTCAGTATAGATGTTTTTACATTTGCCTCTGTTATGAGTACTATTAATTCTTTGTCAGACTAAAAATGAGTGATGTGGAAATACCTACACATGTACAGGGATATAGGTAGCTACAAGAAAGCTCTGAATAAATCTATAAAGCTTTTAAGTTGACCTTTATTAAAATAGGGGTAAAAAATCAAGGAGCTAATGCATCTGATGTTAGTCCTTTTAGTGCCCAGAACTTTTTTTTGTCTATCATATTGTCTCTTGTTTTCTTCTAAATAGTTGTCCATATCTTCACACACAGTAAAGCATACTGAGCGATATAGTACTAAACTAATCAGAACAGGATGATGAAGGAATTTTAGGTTTTCAAAACCAGAAATTAAGGAAGTCAACAATCACTGCCATTAATGTCTCTCATTCTTTTTGAAATAGCTGTCCATATCTTTATGTATGTTGAAATTAAACACAAGAAGCTAGACTAATATCACTCTGAACAGTGAATAATAGTATTACTAGATTTTATATCATAATGCTACCAAATTAGCACTGGGTATCTTAGCATCTCTTCTTCACAGTACCTGTTCATTATATAATCTGTTCTCATAAACTGTTTAAAAATTCTCCACGTGTGAATTTCTACATGTATACTTATCCTTTCTGTATTATAGGGAAAAACAGATCAAAACAAGACAACAAAACAAATTCCACGAAAAAGACATATAAAACCACAATATTAGCATAGTACTTACTATGCTTTCTCTTGTTATTTTCAATAGAATTGTCCACATCATCAGACATAATATAATTGAACATAGCATTACATAGCAATTTTAATAAAAACACAACATTGGAAACATTGTGCACTTCAAAAGCAGTTAATAATCAAACCAGAATGGATATCTTATTGCATCTTGTCATCCTCAGAGTAGTTGCTTCTACTCTTAGACTTGATACTATCAAGCTTACCAAATTTGAATAAAATCAGTTAAGACAAAACAGCAGTCTAACAAACCATATTCAAATAAGACCAGTCATAGTAAGACAATGTAAATAATACAGGGCTTCATTTTCAGTTAATAGGAAATTAAGGATAGTTACTGTAGTATAACCTGCTATTTTGGGGATAGCTGTCTGTGTCCTGAACTCTAGTATGAGTAGACAGACCAGAACAAAATGAAATCAAACTAAACAGAGTGATAAGACTAATGTGGCTTTTAAATCCTGATACACTATTAACAATGTTCTCTGCCTTCCTTTTTTAGACAATTCCTCCCCTTTCCCTTTCTCAGGGTGCTTTGCATATTCTGGGTCCCAATAACTCCTTCAGTTTTTAGGTTAGGCGGGCAACCCATTATCTATTAAGTGATGTTGAACCTTTTTACCCCTGAGCTTGATCTTGAGTTGTATTCCTTTACCTAATAAAGCCTCAAATTTTTCCTTCCTTATAGCTGAGTAGTTCTCCACTGCACAAAAGTGTCATGACTTTCTAACCTACCTACACTGCTGGACAAGTTGTTCCTATTTCTTTCTGGTTCCCTGTCACTTAGAGATTCATTTTCTCATCTTTGACTTTCAGTTTATTAACCCTCTTTCAGGTTGAGTATATTTCCTACTCAGAGCATCTCGATGGACCATATCTTCTAATCTACTCTGCCAGTGTTTCTTTTTGTTAGTGTATCAAGGCCATCTATATTAGAGATTATAGCCAACCTTCTCTGCCTCATCTCTGCTATTCTATTTTTCTGCTATTATTTGTCCACTTTTTTCCTTCATTCCACTGTCTGCCCTGTTCATTGAGGCTTCTCTGCCACTGTTGCTGGAATCCGGTATTTTTTTCTATCTCTCTCTATAATGTCCTTCAGTATTTTTTGTAGGGTTGGATTGGTGGTCATGAACTCCCACAGTTCCTCCTTGTCATGGAAACATCTTGTTTCTTCCTTAATTTTGAGAGAGAGGTTTTTAGGGTACATCAATCTGGGTTGGAGGTTATTTTCTTTCAGAGCTTGGACTACTTCACTCCAAGCTCTTCTTGATTTGATAGCTTGTGTTGAGAAGTCTGTTGTGATTTTGATGGAGTTTCCTTTATAGGTGATCTGTTTCTTTTCTCTGACTGCTTTTAGTATTCTGTTCTTGTGGCGAATTTCTGGGATCTTGATTGTCTGGGTGTAGACCTGTTTATCTGAATATCATTTCCTTTTCCTATGCTTGGGAAGTTTTCCTTAATTATTTCTGTGAATAGCCTTTGTAATTCATTTCTGTTTACTCCTGCTTCTTCACTCACATTTTTATTCTTAAGTTATAGAGCCTCTTATCGTCTTCTAGCCTTTGTATTGTTACTTCTTGGTTCCTTGTTATTTTTAAGAGGCCTTTTCTTTCACTATCACACATTGTAAATCTATCTTCAAATTTTGAAAGGCTGACTTTAATTTCTATCAAGGCATTTTGCTAGCTTTCAATGGAGTTTTTAATTTCCTGGTAATCTCTTTGGATCTGTGTCATGTATTCTAGATTTTGTTTATATTCTTCACCAAAAGTTTCTCTTCTTTTTCTGGGTTTCTCCATTCTTCCATCTGTGTCTTCTTGAGAGGGCCTTCACATTTCTTTTATTAATCTTTTTATATCTTGCATCACTTGGATTCAAATTTCAATTTTAAGTTCATCTATGAGGTCACTAAGGTATTTCTTTATGTCTGCTGATGCTGTGGCCAATATTGTATGACTGATGCCTTGGGTCTCTTCTGTATTTACCTCCCCTGGGATTATTTTCCCAAGGTCAGCAGCGGGAGGCTTTTTCTTGTTTTTTTTTTTTTTTTTCCTCTTGTCATGTTTCTGGTTTCTTTCAGACAGGTGTATGGTGGAGGTCTCTTTGGTATCTGGATAAAATATCCTTTCCATATGGTTTATGGTTTTTCTTACGTGTGCTGGCTGGGGGCTTGCTGCCTTCTCCAGTTTACTGTTTTCTGAGGTACACACAGGGATGATGTGGGCTAGCCCCTCTTCTCTAGGCCAGTCAATCAGTGAGTGCCTTCAACATGTTAGTCTGTGCTGTGTGGATGTCACAGGTTCAGGACATTTTCATCCCTGGCTGTTGGGTCCCATCCAGGGGTGTGACCCAGACCAAGCAGATCCCACCAGTCCTCTTTGGGCCAACGGTGGCTGACTGATGCCACTGAGGTTCCAGGTTCAGGCCTGTCCTGCCCAACTCCAGTATGTCCTCCAGTGGCCACACCCACCATGGGACCCAATTTCTAGCACTCACTGCGAATTAATGCAGCTCTCCACATTGGCTCCACTCTACACTGTGCCGCATCCTCCTGCCATGGGCCCCAGACTCACCAACTCCCAATTTCAGTGGCCACAACTTCAGTGCAACCATGAATCACCAGACTCCAAGGCATGCCCAGCACAGTGTGGGACCAGTTCCAGTGAGCGCGTCTATTTCCAGCCTTTCATCCATGTTTTTCCTTTCTTTCTTTTTCTTTTCCCTCAGTTTCTTTCTGGGTTGTGAGAATCCCTCTCCTGTTGTCTGGTCTTCTCTATGTTGTTAAATTCTAGTATCTGAGTTGTTTTTCTCAGAGTGGCTCTCTACCCTGCTACCTATCAAGTCGCCATCTTCAGATCTCCCCCAGAATTCTATATTTAGCTTCTTCAGATCAAATAGTCTTTAAATCTTCTTGTCCTAAAATGGGGCTGGTGATTGGACAGCTCTCTGATAGAAGATTCTAGAAGTTTCAAGTCAGCTACTCCATAATATCATGTACAGTACAGATGTCACTTTCAAAAACTTAAAGTCAAGAAGAAACAACAAAAACCAAAATGTTTGAACCAATAGATTTAGGACCAAGTTAAAACATTTTATTTTTAAAATAGATCTTATGGATAATTTTGTTTGGAAACATCAACACAAATAATATGGTTTACATCAAGCCTGAATTTTATGATCAGACAACATACACACTAGGATACAAAGGGAGAAAAATATGGAGAAGGCTTTATTCCTTGACTCTGGAAACAAACAATAGGTTCTTTCTAGATTCACAAAAAACTAGATAGTTTAGCAACTTGTACTTCAAATTGTGATCCAAGAGCCGACACCATCAGTTTCACCTCAGAGCATTGAACAGGTAGACTCTGTTGTACCTTCTAGTGAGATTTCCAGGTGCATAGAATGTGCCTTGAAGTCTGAGAAGCACAGACTTCATACGGTATAGCTGCACAGCATCTGTGATGCCTTTTCTATGTGGTACACATTGTATACTCGAGTGGTCATCAGGTCTATGCTGGAGAAAAATTCTTGTCAGAACCAGATGCATGATGATTTAAGTGAAAGTGAGCAGGACAAATCAGCTTCCTGATACCTAACCCTAGAGCAGTGACAACAACAAGGACACTCTATCCAGATACCAAAAAAGGAAATCTCGCTAAAATAATGAGGTGGCATAACTGATCTGGGTATCTTCCAATCTAGGGAGTCAATGAGCATTGATAAAATCTTGATGTTTTAATTAGTGCATACGTGCAGCACATAATGCTTATGTTCCTTATGTGGCGTAGGCACATGTGCATAACACATCTTTCATTCCTTTCTTTATCCCTTGCCTCTATCTTGATACCCTTTCCATTTGAGAGAGATCACCATACTTTCCATTAACTTTCATTTTGCTCTTAATTTCTAGTTTGGGTTTCTCATATAAGAGAAACCATGTGATATTTAAGCTTGCGTCTGATTTATTTCATGTAATATAGTTTCAAAGTGCATCTGTTTTTCCACAAATGATTCAAGTTTATCATTCTTTATGATAGAGTAATACTTCATTGTGCATAAATACATGTTTATAGCAGCACAATGCAATATAGCTAAATATTAAAAGCACCCTATGTGTCCATCAATAGATGAATGGATAAAACCCAGGTTTTTAAAAAAATGATCTGTACAGTGAACCTGAGCAACTCTGAAGCTTCATTGTGCCATGTGATACAAGCTGAAGGCCTGCACAGCATACTCCACCTAGCTGTTTAGCTTTGGTAGTCACTTAGGTCCTGGTAGGGCTCCACGCAACAACCCAAGCAATGGGGGGGGATCCTTGGTGCATCACACCCCAAGCAGCCCAGGAGCTTCAGTATTCTGCGTGGTGCCACCCGAAGGCCTGCACAGCATATTCCACCTATAAGCACAGCATTGGTGGTTTCTCAGGACATAGTAGGGCTCTGCCTGGTGACCCCAAGCAGCCAGGTATGCCTTGGAATGCTTTTGATGCAAACTGAAGACCTGCACAGCATACTCCACCTAGAAGTGCAGCCTTGGTGCACTGACTGGAACCTGGTAGGGCCCCACCCAGTGACTCCAATCAGCTGGGGAGACTCTTCACTCCATGTGGGGTATACTGAAGGTGCACCTAGTGAACTCCACCCATTCAAGGAGCCTCTAAGTGCTGCTTGGGATCTGATGAGGCCGCCTAAAGGCTCCTACTCAACTGAGGAAACACTATCTAGTACAGACAGCCATTCTTAACCCAGGAAACAACTGAGATTTTACATTTGGCTTCCCCAAGTGAATACAATAAAATGAAAAAATGAAAGAGCAAAATACAACCTCAGACTTCCAGCCCATCCCAAACAAGAGACATGGACATAGAAGGTATAAGTTACAGACTTGAAACTTAAACTTCCAAAATGATAACAGCTGAAGTATAGAAACAATTCCATGAAGCGGTAAAGGAAATCAGCTCAGAAATAATCTCTCAGGTAAAATAAAAAATTATAATGAAAGAAATGCTGAACACATCTAAGGAAGACATATTTTTAAAAATAGAGGAGCACTGCAAAATGGTGGAAACCTTGAATGAACAATGTAAGAAAGAATTAGAATGCATGAAAGAGATTCAAGAGATACCCAGGAAATAAAAAATTCCATCAAAAGCTGAAAAAACCAACTGAATGAACATAAAGATAGGTGTTAGAGTTCAGATCTCAAAGACAAGATTTCACCTAGTGAACAGGAAAGATCTTTTAAAAAATAACAAGGAATGAAGAAATAAAAATACAACAGTTTCAAGACAATGTAAAGAAAAACAATATAAGATTGACAGGTGTTTAAATGAAAAACAAGGTGAAACAAAGATGTTATTAAAAGACTACTTACAGAAGTAATAGCAGAAAATTTTCCAAACATAGGAAAAGAAATTGACATACAGAAAAGTGAAGCATATAGAACTCCAGTTAGTCATAACAAAAATAAATCTACACCCAGACATATAATAATCAACATCCCAGAAATTCAACATAAGAAAAGAATATTAAAAGCTGTTAGAGAATAGAAACAAATCACCTATAAAGGAAAGCCCACCAGAATCACAGCAGACGTCTCAACACAATCAAGTCAAGAAGAGCATGGAATGAAGTATTTCAAACCTTAAAGGAAAATGACTTCCTACCCAGATTGATGCACTCTGCAAAAATATCCTTCAAAATTGATGGCAAATAAGATACTTTCATGACAAAGAACAGCTAGAGAACTTCATGACCACAAACCAACCCTACAAGAATATTGAAGGGTATTCTAGATAGACATAAAAGTAACTATGACTTCAGAACATCAACATAAAAAACCACCAGGCAGTGTAAGCAATTAAACAGAGGGTGCAGGTGAAGAACCAATAGCAGAAAGATAATATGACAAAAATAAGCCAATATATATCACTTATAATGACTAATGTAAGTGGCTTCAATTCACAAATTAAAAGAAAAAGACTAGAAAAATGGATAAAGAAACAACATCCAACCATATGCTATATGCAAGAACATCATCTAACCCAAAAGGAAATTGATAGACTGAAAGTCAAAGGATGGAAAACAATCACACAGCAGGAACCCTCCCCAAAATGTAGGGGTAGCTATTCTTTTTGCAGACAATGTGAACTTCAAATCAAGAATGATCAAAAGAGATATAAGGTAACTACATACTGTTTAAGGGATAATTTCAAGAGGAAGATATATCAATTTTAATATATATGCACCAAATATGGAAGCACCCAGCTATACAAAAATTGTAATAGAAAAGAAAAATCAAGTATGTAATAACACAATTATAACAGGAGATCTTAACACTCCACTGACACAAACAGATATATCAACTAGATAAAAAAATCTAAAGAAATAATAGAACTGAATCAAACCTTGTGCAAATGGATTTAGTAAACATGTACAGTGTTCCACACAACAATATCAGAATATACATTCTTCTCAGCTTCACACAGGACACTCTCTAACATAGACCACATACTAGCCCATAGAACATGCTTAAGTAAATGTAAAAGAATCAAAATTGTCCCGTGCATATTATCTGATCATAGTGCCATGAAACTGAAATTAATGACAAAAGAAACTGCAAAAACTCCATAAACATATGGAAATTAAATAATGCACTCCAAAGAAATCAGTGGGTCACAGAGAAAATTAAAGAAGAAATTAAATAACATCTATAAGCAAATGAAAATACAAATACAACTTATTCAAACCTGTGAGATGCAATGAAAGCAGTCCTCAGAGGGAAACTGTAGTGAAATCCCAAATTACGGAAACCAAATGAACAGAAAGAAACAACCTGATGCTACACTTCAAATGTCTAGAAAACAAAGAGCAAGTCAAGCCTGAAGCCAAAAGCAGGAGGAAATTATAAAGATAAGAGCAGAAATTAACACAATAGAGCCTAAGAAATCAAAATAAAGAATTAATCAATCAAAGAGTTGGCTGTTTGAAAGAATAAGTAAAATTGATAAGCCTCCAGCTAACCTTGTTTTTAAAAAAAGGAAAGAAAGAATGCAGATTCAAGCAATAAGGAATGAAAAGGGAAAAATCACTACAGACCCAATGGAAATACAGAATATCATCAATATCTACTTCAAAAACCTTAACTTCCATTGGTTAAAAAAATACAGAAGAAACAGACAGATTCCTATAAACATGAATTACAAAAGCTGGATCAAGAAGAAGCAAAACTGCTGAATGACCCAATTAAAGTAAATGAAATTGAAGCTGTAATTAGAAACTTTTAAACAAAGAAAAGCCCAGGTCCTGGAGTCACACCTGAATTCTATAAGAAATTTACAGAAGACTTAATTGCAACATTCCTCAAACTCTTCAAGGAAATTAAAATGAAAGCAATTCTCTCAGACACATTCCTGGAAGCAAGTATTACCCTAATACTAAAACCAGAGAAAGACTCCACCAAAAAAGAGAACTACAGGCCAATCTCTCTAATGAAAATAGATGCAAAAATTCCCAATAAAAATACTAGCAAACAGAATGCAGCAAGTCACCAAGAAGAATAATAAGAATACCACAACCAAGCGAGATTCATTCCAGAAATGCAGGGATGGTTCAACATATGCAAACCAATAAACATAATACGCTATATCAATAGAGCCAAAGAATCATATGATCATCTCAATAGATGCATAAAGAGCTTTTGATAAAATGCAACACTCATTCATGATAAGAACCCTACGGAATATCAGAATAGACCACCTTACCTCAATCTGATAAACATCATCTATGATAAACCAACAATCAGCATTATATTAAATGGCCAAAATCTGAAAGCTTTCACTCTAAAATTAGGAACAAGACAAGACTGTCCACTGTCACCACTCATATTCAATATAGTGCTGAAATTTTGGCCAGAGCACTTAGACAAGAGAAAGAAATAAAAGGAATAAAGATAGGAAATGAAGAAATTAAAATATATTATTTGCAGATGACGATACTCTATATAGAAAAACCCCCAAAACTTCACTGAAATATTTATAGATGTAATAACCAAATTCAGTGATGTAGCTGTATACAAAGTCAACACTCAAAAATCAATAACTTTCCTCTACACAAACAACAAACTTACTTAGAAGGAAATAGGATAAACCACACTTTTCACAGTAGCATCCCCCAAAATGAAATACTTAGGAATCAATCTAGCAAAGGAAGTAAAAGATCTATTCAGTGAAAATTACAATACTCTGATAAAAGAAATCAAAAAGAATCTCAGAAAATTGAAAAATATTTCTTGCTTATGGATAGGAGGAAAAAACTTTGTGAAAATAGCCATTCTCCAAAAATTGTTACACAGATTTAATGCAATTCCAATCAAAATACCATTAACATACCTCACAGATCTAGAGAAAACATTCCTAAAATTCATCTGGAACCAGAGAGAAAACATTCTTAAAATTCATCTGGAACCAGATGAGACCTAGAATAGCAAAGGCAATTCTGGGCAACAAAGGCAAAGCAGAAGGCGTCACAATCCCTGACTTGAAGTTATTTTACAAAGCTACAGTGATAAAAATCAGCATGGCACTGGAATAAAAATAGATCTGAAGATCAATGGAAAAGATTAGAAAATACAAACACCATTATGAACACACTCAGACACCATATTTTTGACAAATGGGCCAAGCATGTTCACAGGAAGAAAGATAGCCTCTTTATTAAGTGATGCTGGAAAAACTGACTTTCCACATGCCAAAGACTAAAACTAGACCCATGCATATCACTATGCAGTAAACTAAAGTCAAAAGGGATTAAAATCTAAATATGAACAAAGAAACACTAAATCTGCTGGAAGACAAAATAGGTAGAAACCTTGAAGACGTAGTGGCAGGCACAGAAGTCATAAGCAAAAATCAAATTGCACAGGAAATACTTCCCCAGAATCAACAAGTAGGATCTCATCTTTTAAAAAAAAGATTTATGTATCAAAACAGTTCTACAATAGAGTGAAAAGAAAACCCATGAATTGGGGGAAAATTCTTAGTCAACTGTTCTTCAGATAAAGGACTCCTATCTAGAACATATAAATAATAGCATTTCTTGCTTATGGATAGGACACTGTCACTGTGACAAAATTAAGAACAGTTTTTCTCATCATGAAAACCCCCAATAACAAATACTGGAGAGGCTGTGAGGAAAATGGCCTTAGTGAATGTGAGCAGTACAAACTTGTTCCCTGACCCTTAACCCCAGAGCAGTGACAATAAGAAGGACATTTCCTCCAGATACCAAAAAAGGAAATATTCCTATAATAATGAAGCAGTATAAGTGGTCCACCTATCTGCCAGCCGAGGGAGTCAACAAGCATTGCGTTTTAAAACAATAAAATCCTGACTTATTTTTAGCACATGTGTGTGATACATAATGCTTACATTCCCTGTGTGGAGAAGGCACGTGCATAGCACATCTTTCATTCCTTTCTTCATCCCCTCCCTCAGTCTTGATACCCTTGCTATTTGAGAAAGATCACCCTACTTCCCATTACCTTTTATTTTACTCTTAACTTATAGTTCAGGTTTCTCATCTAAGAGCAACAATGTGATATTTAAGCTTGTGTGTCTGATTTATTTCATATAATATTATGGCTTCAAGGTACATCTATTTTTCCACAAATGACTCATTTATCTTTATGATAGAGTAATACTACGTTGTATTAAGTACAATGTGTACTTAATACTACATGTATTAAGTACATGTTTATAGCAGCACAATTCATAATAACTAAATTTTATGGGGAAAAAGAAAAAGAAGGGAAAGAAAGCCAAGAAAGAATATCTATCTATATATATATATATACATATTATACACACATAAGATTGCCAAGATAATTGTACTACTGATTTTATTAGTTTATGGTAAGAAACTGTGATTGCTAATACTGTTTGATTTGTTTTGCATGCACATATCTTGAAATCTGAGCAACTATTTTGAAGATAACAATATACAATGTAGTGACTATTGTTAATTTACTATCAGCTTGTTTTGAAATCCTGTTTCTATTGTTTTGTTTTGATTGGTTTTTTAAATTACTTTTTTAAAAAATAGCTAAATTTTAGAAGCATCCTATATTTCCATCAACAGATGAATGTATAAAACCCAGGTGTTTTAAAAGTGGTTTGTAATATGAAACAAACATCACTGTGACAAAATTAAGAACAGTTTTTCTCATGCCACTCAACTAGAAAGCAGCAATTGACTCTATCATGTGAGCACAAGTTGTACCATGGATGAGTGACTCCTGTAGCATCTACATACCTTTCTGCATGACAGCAAAACATTATGGGCTATGGGTGCCAGCTCAGGCCTTCAGTCAGACTGTCTGAGTTTGTAGTCTGGTTCCAGAGCTTCCTTGACCTCCTGACTTCTCTATGCCATAGTTGGCTTAGGACAGTAAGACTTATTTACAGAGTAGTGATTCCCCCAGAGACTGCTAGGTGGCAGCATTACTTACAAAAAGGGCTTGCAGAGAGAAGTTCTATGCTAAGGTATGGAATGCCAGCTATGTGTTAGCAAGGAGTGTCCCAAGGTATTTCCATTCTCATATCACCTTTATATTTGGTTGGTTGCTTTTAAAAAAATATTGTGAAGTTTGAGATTTTTTTTTGATTAGGCCGAAATGTTCATGAAGAGAGAAAACTCCCTCAAAATCTGAAATAATCCAACAAATTTTGGGTTAACTCCAACTTCTTGACTAGTAGGCTGCAAAATCATATTGCACGTTGGCCTCTGGCATTGACTACACTGGGCCTCAGCAGAAGCTGTCTGGACTTTTTATGATTATAGAGCTTTGAGGACAGCAAAGCCTGGAAAATCCCGATGACCAAGTGATGCTATGCAATTGTGCGTGGGTTTCTAAAGCACAGTGCAGTAGGTAGGGATAAAATAGTCATCTTGCTTCTGCTGCCTAACTCCAAAATAGATATACTGAGCTGTCATCTGCATTTTCACTTAGTATATCTTTATGTTATAATTACATTATATTTATGTTATAAACATAAAGGGAGACCTGATGTTAGAAATAAAAGTCAGTGGTTTAAGCTAGGAGTTACAGTGCATGTCTACATTCTTTTTTTTATTATTATTATTTTGAAGGTAGTAAAATACAACAGAACAAGACAGAACTATCAAGACAAGGCCGTGAAATTGGTACAGAACTTCACAGCAGGTTACTGGGACAACAGTAATAGGTACTATAATATATCTTGTTATCTTCACAATAGTCGTCCTTTCAATAGCAAAATCAAACCAAATATAAAACATCATAAAACCTAACAGTATTGAATAGAGCAATACAATTAATCAGTACAAAGCAAAACAGTGATAACAATATATGCCTTCAAAGAGATAGTAGAAGGAAATCCCCCATATTTGCTGTGTTGTATGTAGTCATCCTCCCAAGAGACCCTCAGACCTCTGGCTCCCATTTGCTAATTGGGGTGGGGAGGATGGGATGTTTGATTCCTATGCACTCGTAGGCTCATGGCAACCACGGAAGCAAGCAGATTCCTTTGTTGAGCAGTTCCACCTAAGTTCCACCATGGTGGGGATCTCGGGAGACATTGGCTGGCTGGTTCTCTCCCTGGGCCATGCTCCCTTGAGCTGCTCCTTTGAACCATGGCTTCTTACCGGGGAGGCAAGTGGGTTCCTTTGTTGCCTAGTGCCCTAATTTCCACCAGGGCATGGAGACGCTGGCTGGCTGGCTCTCTCCTTGGGTCGCCTGCCACTCACTTAGGCCCAGGCTGCTTACCAGGGAGGCGAACAGGTTCTTTTGTTGCCCAGCACCCTGTTTACCATGGTGGGGAATCTCAGGAGATGCTGGCTGGCTGGTTCTCTCCCTGAGTCACCCACCCCTCACTTGAGCCATGGCTGCTTACCAGAGAGGAGAGTGGGTTCCTTTGTTGCACAGTGCCCTAAGTTCCCCCATGGTGGGGATCTTGGGAGATGCTGACTGGCTAATTCTCTCCCTGGGTTGCCTGCTGCTCGTTTGAGCCATGACTGCTTACTAGGGAAGTGAATGGGTTCCTTTGTTGCCCAGCAACCTAACTTCCAACATAATGTGGATCTTGGGAGATGCTGGCTGGCTGGTTCTCTCCCTAGGTCACCCCACATCTACATTCTTAGCCGTGTGGAGACAGGGGTAGGAAGTCTGTATGTTAGAGATCAGTTGGGGCAACATGGCAAGACACTGTTACAAAACAAAACAACCCCCAAACAATGGGCTGAATATATAGCACAGTGGAAAAGCCCTGGGTTCAATGCCCAGTACCACACATATACACAGAAATTAGTGGTTCCAGTTTACAGAAAGACTGTCCCTACTTATGCGAAGAGTTGTTGGCATTTCATCTCTTCCTTTACTATTTGTTAGCCTCATGGGTTTCATATTCTCCAGATGTCTTAGGTGATGTTTTCTGCCTGTTTGCTAGTTTCTCTTCTTCCTTTAGTCAGCCATTCAGCTCTCATCTATTTGTGCATAGTATGGTCAAAATATATTGTGAATGTTTAAATTTTTAAATGTGTATTAGAGTAAAAGACACTTTGCCATTAATCCTCAAATAAAGCCACTTTGAACACAATTATCCCATTATTTATGCCACTTTCTGAAGCAATTGTGAAGTCTTTTTCTTGAGTGTTTACAAGCTATATTTGCATATGCTCAGTACTGCTGCTGATAAAAAGGTAGGATTATAAAAATATTACAGGATGTTGAATCTGGAAAAGGTGGCTCAGACTTGTAATCTCAGCACTCTAGGGACTGAGGAAGGAGGACTGCATTGAGTTTGAAATAAGCCTCACCTACAAAGTGGGTTCAAGACCAGCCTGAACTATGCCTCAGAGCTGGTGTCCAACAACAATAATAAAACAAATAAAAACATCATAATGTGTTTTCATCTACCTTATACACTGGATCTGGCACCATGTGAAGTTTGGTTTGTCCCCAAATACAAAATGACTATGAAAGCTAAATGTTTTGGATTGATTCAGGACATTGAGTCACAACTAAAAACACTCATGAAGGAAGAGTTCCAGAACTGCTTCAGAAAGTCACAGGAATGATGGGATAGGTATGTTTGCAATACGGGGAAGTACTTTGAAACATATCATGTCTCTTTTATTGTAGTGTTTTAAAAACAATATAAACATTTATATTGTTGATAACAGTGTGTACTCACTCATGTTAAAATCTACTTCATAGTTTACTTATCAATCATTTCTTCCAAGAGGCCTTGTAGAAAAACCCAACTTTCCAGAACGTAACCTTGTTTCCTCAAAATCTACTGTACTGTCAGTGTACCTTGTCTTAGTAAATGGTAGCATTTACCTGGTTTCTCAAAAACCAGGAAGTCATCTTTAATTGTTTTACCACCTTTAACCTCTAAATCTATTTTGACTTTGGGTTTCCTTCTGTTTTTCCATTATCCCATCCTATTTTTAATCCCTTCTTTTTTTGAGATTTAATTGACATTGTAATAATTGAGATAAAATTTATCTTATATAATATGATGTGCACATTGTGTAGATCAGTTATTTAACACATATATCACCTCAAATATCACTTGTGACCCTCCCCCTCATCTAGAAGACCTCAGAAGCTGAGGGGTCTAGGCTGCCCCCTCTCTCCTAGGATGACCTCAGCAACTGAAGGAAGCCTCACTGCCCTTCCCCTCACCTGGATGCCATCAGAAGACCAAGGGAATGTTAGTGATCCCTTCCACCACCTGTGCTACCTCAGGCTGATGTGAACCTTGTTAACTCCTCCACAAACTCAGAAGACCTTGGTGGCCCAGTGAAAGGATGATAAGTTACTCTCCAAAGCAGAAGACATCAGCAGATCAACAAGAGCCTCAGCAAACCACCTCACCTGGAAAATTGGCAAGCCAGCAAGAGCATGGGTGAGCCATTCTTTCATATAGAGAACCCTGGGTGGGCTTCCAAGAGTACTAGAGATGTCTTCCCCATGCAGAGGAACCAGACTGAGCCCGTGAGACCCCCTCCCAGTGACACACTAGGGCCTCAGCTGAGGTGCACAGTACAGGCAGGTGGGTCTGGTGTCTGAAACAGCTTGAAGTTACAGTAAAAATATGAGCTAAGAGTTGTTCATATCAATACTCATTGGATAGTCAGCCTAGGAGAAATATAGTACTCATGCAACTGGCCCACAGGTAGAATTCAGGTGACTGGTCCCTCCCCTACACTGTATGATCCAGCAAGTGGGTGAACATCAACTCCCCAGTAGGAACCTAAGACACACACAATGGACAGTGGAAATGAGTGTTATTGAAAAGACTAAAATATTAACTGATATTTGAAAATGACAAACTGAAAAAGCAAAATGCAACCTCAAATGCCTATCCCATCTGCACAAGTATAGGGGACAGAAAAAGAGAGTATATTTGAAGTCACAAACATGAAATTTCTGAAAAGATAGCAAGTAAAGCAAAGAGAATCCATGAGGTTTCAGAGGAAATCATACCAGAAGTAATAAAGAAATAAATGAAAACTTTAAAAAGGAGTTTCTCAGTATTGCTAGAGAAGACACAGATAAAAAAGTACAGGAGCATGGTGAAATGATGGAAGCCTTGAATTAACTATATAGGAAAGAAATATAATGCATAAAACAACTTAAAAGAGAGATCCAGGAAATTAAAAATTCCAGTGAAACCTGGAAAACCCACTTGAATAAAACTGAAGATAGACTTTCAGACCTTGAAGATGAGATTGCTAAAGATCACAAAAGGAAAGAACTTCTAAATATAGCAAGGGGCCATGAAATTCGATAACTTCAAGGTGATGCAAAGAAATAGTATTTATAGGTATAAAGGAAAATGCAGGTGTCAAAGCAAATGACATTTAAAAAAACTATTTGTACAAGTAATAGCAGGAAATTTCCCAAGCATGTGAAGAGAATCTGACATACAGAAAAGTAAGGCATATAGAAGTCCAAACTGCCACTAAAATAAATCTACATTCAGACATATAATAATGAAGATCACAGAAATATGGCATAAAAAAGAATAATAAAATCTGTCAAAGAGTAAACTCATCTATAAATCGTAGTCCATTAGAATCACAGCCAAATTCTCCATGCCAATCTCATCTTGACTTGAGAGTTTGTGTCAAGTATTTCAAGCACTGAAAGAAAACAACTTTAAATCCAGATTGATTTATCATGCAAAACTTTCCTTCAAAATTAATGGATAAATAATGTATTTCCATGCCAAAATAAAAAAAGAAATTTATGTCCACCAAACAAATCCCTGAAAGAGCATTGAAAGACACACTATATAGAGACAAAAATTGTTATAGTTCCCAGAACAACAACAGAAAAACCCACCAGGCAGGGCAAGCAATTAAACAAGGAGGGAAAGCAGGTAAACCAATAATGGGAAAGTAATATGACAAAGAAAGGCAATATATATCAGTTGTAACGATCAATGTAAATAGCCTCAATTCACCAATTAAAAGAAATATATTGGCAGAATGGATAAAGAAACATGATCCAACAATATCCTCCATACAAGAAACACATCTCACTCAAAAAGGAAGTCACAGACTGAAATCCAAAGGATGGGAACAATGTTCCATGTGACAGAAACCTAGAGAAAAGCAGGAATAGCTATTCTGTTTGCAGACAATATGAATTTGAAACCAAAAATGATCAAAGGAAATAAAGAAGGTCACTACATACTTGTTAGGGAAAAAATTCAAAAGGAAGAGACAACAATCATAAATATATATTCACCAAATACAGGGGCATCCAATTATATAACACAAATACTAATAGACATTGTTATGGCTTGTATTCCTATAGCCCCACCAAGCCTCATGTAATCATGGACACAGCATAGTCTAGCATTTATGATTGGTTTGTTACCTACTGCTGAGACTGGTGGTGTGAGTGGTGCACCCACCCAGGGGTGCAGCCAACATACAGTATAAGAGTGGGAAAAGGCTTATCTCACTCTCTTGCCTATTTCACAGCTTGCTGTTTGGTGTGGTCATGAGAGGTGTCCTGCACCATGCCACCTTGCATTGAAACCAGATGGGTATGAACTGGATCCTCCAAAATTGTAAGAATTGTAAGAAATAAACCTTCCCTTCTTTAATTTTTGGTGTCAGATATTTTGTCTCAACAATGAGAGAAAGTAACCAAGACAGACATGAAATACCAAATATGCAATAACTCAATTGTAATGATAGATCTTACTACCCATTGTCACAAAGAGATAGTTTACCTAGATAAAAAATGTCAGCAAAGAAGTAACAGAACTGACTGAAACCTGTCAACAAATGGAGTTAGTAGATGTTTACAGAATGTTCCTCCCAACAACATCACAATAGACATTTTTCTCAGCTGAACATGGAATGTTCTCTAAAATACACTACATACTAGCCAATAGAACATGCTTATGTAAATGAAAAGGGATTGAAATTATCCCATCAATATTATCTGACCACAGTGCACTGAAATTGGGAATTAATGGCAAAAGAAATTGCAAAAGCTACGTAAACACATGGAAATTAAGTAACACCCCCTTGAACAACCAATTAGTTACAGATGAAATTACAGAATAAGTTAAACAATACCTACAATTAAATGAAAATGCAAAAACATACTGGAACCTTTGGGACACAATGAGAATAGTCCTAAGAGGGAAATATATAGCAATCAATTCTCATCTCAGGCAACCAGTATGAGCACTACTCCTATTCAATGTAGTTCTGGAAACATTCACCAGAGCACCAGAGAGAGAAATGAAAGTAATAAGGATAGGAAAGAAACAAGTTAAATTATCATTCTTTGCAGTTTCTGTATGATACTTCATACAGAAACTCCAAAAAGTCCCTCAAAAGACTACTAGTTTAATAAGAAAATTCAGCAGTATTGCTGGGTACAAAGTCAACACTAAAATATCAATAGCATTTTTGTATACAAACAACAAAGTTACTGAGAGAGAAATTATGGAAAAATACATTTCACAGTAGCATCTCAAAAAAATGAAATACTTAGGGATCAATCTACTGAAGAATGTAAAAGATCTATACACTGAGAACTATAGTACTCTAAAAAACATTGAAGAGGATATCAGAAAATGGAGATATGTCTTGTTCTTGGATAGGAAGAATGAACATAGTGAAAATGACCATACTTTCAAGACTATTATACAGATTTAATGCAATTGTGATCAAACTATATTAACATAACTCACAGATATAGAAAAAAATTCCTAAAATTAATTTGGAAATTGAAAGAGCTAGACTAAGAAAGGCAATACTATATAACAAAAGCAGGACAGGAAAAATCACAATCCCTGACTTGAAATTATACAGCAAAGGTACTGTGATAATATTAGCATGGTACTGACATAAAAGCAGACTTGAGGATCAGTGGGACAGATTAGAAGATGCAGACCAAACTAAAAAAACACTCAACCATCTTATCTTTAACAAGGGGGCCAAATATGATCAGGCTAAGAAAGAAGCCTCTTCAATAAATGGTGTGGAAAAAATTGGCTTTCCACATGCCAAAGATTAAAACAAGACCCATGTCTATAACCATTTACTATGCTAAAGTCAAAATAGACCAAAGATCTAAATATTAAAACAGAGACACTAAATGTACTGGAAGACAACATAGATAGAAATCTTGAATACATAATAGGTAGGCAAAAAATTCATGAACACCCACATCTCTCAGCTCCAGTCATGCACAGCAGTGGCACTGGTGACAAGGACACCTTTAAAAATCTTGTTAACCTCCTATGACCCCTTCATTCCTGGCAGACCACCTCACAGGACCTGAAAACTCTAGCTTGCAGTGCGCACGGGCTGGGCTAAACCTAGGCCCCTCCTATGACCACTGTCATCCAGGAAGACTACTTTGTGGGACCTAGGAACTCCAGCCAGTGGTGCACATGGGGCTGGGCTGGACCCAGGACCCTCCCATGATGCCTGCCTTTCTGTCAGACCACCTTGCAGGACCCAGGAATTCCAGCCAGCAGCATGAGAGGGCTGGGCCAGAACCAGGCCTCTCCTGTGTCCCTGTAGTCCTGGCCACCCACCTCAGGACCTAGGAACTCCTGTGGCAAGCACCCCAAAGTCCCACCATTGCATTTGGGAATATTCTTACCTCCTGGACCTAGCATTGCTGTTGATCTTCAGCTCACACACCTCCCCCCAAAACTTTGGACTGTAGTGGATTAACTCTGCAGTATCGAGGGGAAGACTCAGTAACCTCTCATGCAAACAGAAGAACTCAGCAGGCTTCAATCAGTGAGGTGAGTTTGCCCCTAAAATAGGAATAGAGTTTGCCACCTTCAGTAGGTAGACAGGAGCAATAGTGAAGCCATCTCCAGAAGTAGGCCATTGGCAAGTTTGGCAAGTGGGTAGGTGAGTTCTTACTCCACACAGAGAGTATCAGGTAGATTGAGGAGGGTGCCAATAAGGCCTTCCTTGTCCTGGAGAAAATAAAAAAGGGCCTGTGAGACACCCAGGGACATGGTAGGGTCCCAGCTGACACAAACACTATAAACAGGGAGATCTGGTGACTCTGAACAACCTGGAGACATAATAACAACAGTAACTAAGGGTTGATTTCCATCAATACTCCTAGGCTTGTCAACCTGGGAAGAATATAGGACTCACCCAACAGGTCCTGCAGGAGGAATTCAGGTGACTGGCCCACCTCTTCATGGGACCCAGGAATTGGACAAACATCAACTTTACAGTAAGACCCCAAGACACACACTACCAACAGTGGGATTGAAGGATCAAATATTAACCAGAAAGGGGAAAATGGCAAAATGCAAAAGCAAAATGCAATCTCAAACATGGAGTCCATCAGGAGCAAGTAAAAGAGACATTGAAATAGAGGACTTCAAATGTAACACACCAGAAATCTCTGAAAACATAGCAAGTGAAATAAAAAAACAACTCAATAAGGCTATAGAGGAAATCAAATTAGAAGTAATGTCTAATGTGAAAACAGAAATAACAACTTTAAGTAAGGTAGTTGCTCAGCACAGCTAGAGAAGCAATAGATAAAACAGTACAGAAGCATGAGAAACTAATTGAAACTTTGAATGAGCAATATAGAAAACAAGCAGAATTCATGAAAAACTTAAAGAGACATCCAAGAAACAAAATTTCTATTGAAATCTGGCAAAACTGTTTAAATGCAGCTAAGGATAGAATTTCAGACCTTGAGGACAGGATTGCAATTAGTGATCATCAAAGGATAGAACTCAACAATAACAAAGCAGCATGAAATGACAATCCAGAAGCTTCAAGATGATGCCAAGAGAAACAACTTAAAATTAATAGGCATCAGTAAAGATACAGGAGTCAATGCAAATAATTTAACTATTCACAGAAGAAATAGCAGAAAATTTCTCAAATATAGGGAAAAATCTGATATGCAAATAAGTAAGGCATATAGAATGCTAAACAGTTACAACCAACATAAATCTATATACAGATATATAATAATTAAGATCTGAGACATGCAGCCTAAAAACAGAAGACTAAAAGCTGTTAGTGAAAAGACAAAACTCACCTATCAAGAAAGCCCATTAGAGTCATGGCAGACGTTTCAGCACAAACCCTCAAGTCAAGATGAGCTTGGAGTGAGGTATTTCAAGCCCTGAAAGAAAACAACTTTCAACCAAGACTGATGTAGTCAGAAAAACTTTCACTCAAATTTAATGGAGAAACAAGATGCTTCCATGACAAAGAACAACTGAAGAAATTCGTGTCTACCAAACCAAACCTAGAAAGAGTACTGAAAGATGTACTAGATAGAGATAAAAATGACCACAATCTCCAGAACAACAACAGAAAGAAACCACAAAGTAGGACAAACAATTAAACAAAGGGGAAAAGCAGAAAGCAAACAACTGGAACATAACATGGCAAAGTCGAGCCAGTACATATCCGTTATACCCATAAATGTAAATGTCCTCAATTCATCAAACAAAAGAAATAGGTTGACAGAATGGATTAAGAAACATTACCCCACAATATGCTGTGTAAAAGAAACACACTTGACTCAAAAGAAAACTCACAGATTAAAAGTGAAGGGATGGAAAACATTATTCCAATGTAACAGGAACCCAGAAAAAAGCAGGGGTAACTATTCTATATGCAGACAGTGTGAACTTCAAACCTAAAATGATTAAAAGAGATAAAGAAAGTCACTACTAATGATAGTGGAAAATTCAAGAGGAAGAACTAACAGTTGTAAATATATATGCACCAAGTATGGGAGCACCCAACTATATGAGACAAATCCTAATGGATGTGAAAAACCAAATACACAAGAACACAATTTTAACAAGGGAAATTAACACCCCATTGTCAACAAAGAGATAGATCAACTAGACAAAAACTCAGCAAAGAAATAATAGAACAGAATCATACCTGTGAGCAATTGGACAGTAGATGTTTACAGAGTGTTCCACCCAACCACATCAGAATACACGTTCTATTCAGCTGTGCATGGGACAACCTCCACAATAGACCACATATTATCCTATTAAACATTCTTAAGCATATGCAAAGGTATTGAAATTATCCCATTTGTAATATCTGACTATAGCATACTGAAATTGGAAATTAATGGCAAAAGAAATTGCAAAACCTGCATAAATACATGGAAATTAAACAACAACCTTCTGAACAACCAATGGGCTACAGATAAAATTAAGGAAGAAATAAAGCAATGCATACAATTCAATAAAATGTGGAAACAACATGCTGCAATCTGGAGGGTGCAATAAAAGTGGTCTTACGAAGGAAATATCTAGCAATAAATTGTCATATCGGCACTGGAACAGCTCAGCGGGTCTGGGCCGCCTGCATTCACCTCCCAGTTCCTGGCTGTGCTTGGAGTACTGTGTAGTTCTAAGAAGCAGGTGGGTGCCACCAGTTTCAGAGGCCTGGTGGCCTGGCAAAAGTGCCTGGCACACTTTCCCCAGCGAGTTTGGGAACCTCTCTCGGCCCCCAGCCAGGGGGCCTCATGGCTTCTGGGTTTACTGGAGCAGCACAGCAGGTCCCAGTAGTAGGCATCAGCCTCCCCTCTCCAAACTGTGCTTGGCGGACTGTGGAGTGCTAAGCAAGCAGGTGGGCGCCATCAGATCCAGAGGCTGGGCTTGAGCCTGGCCCCCTTCACCCCCAGTGACCCTCTATCAATCCAGGGAACTGGATACCAGAGTCCCAGGAGCTGAGGGCATAGAATAGGATTTCCAACAGACCCTGAGGAAGCCTTAGAATAACACTCAAAACACTTGAAACACAGAAATATATAAAAATGACAAAATGAAAGACCAAACCTCCAGCCCATCCAAAGAAACCTTAGGAATGATGTATATAGACGAAAATATATGCCATACATCTCAAATATTGGACATAATATCAACTGAAATAAACAAGCAACTCTGGGAAACTTTAAAGGAATTCAAACTAGAAATAATCTCCCAGGTAAAAGAAGAAATGTTAAAAGAAATGAAAGAGATGCTGAATATATTTAAAGAAAACACAGTTTAAAAATTGAGGGAACTAAACAAAAAGATAGAATCCCTAGATGAGCAATATAAGAAACAAACAGAATACATAAAGCAGATGCACAGAGATATACAGGAAATCAAAATTCCACTGAAAGCTGTAAAAAACCGCCTCAATGAAAATGAAGATAGAATTTCAGGCCTTGAAGACAAGATTGCAGCTAGTGAACAAGAAAGGAAAGATATTTTAAAAATAACAAAGAATCAGGATTATAATAATTCAACAACTGCAAGATGACACTAAAAACAACATAAGATTGATAGGGATTAATGAAAAAAAAAAGGGGATGACATAAAGGATGTCAAGAGGATATTTAGAGAGGTAATAGCTGAAAATTCCCCAAACATGAGATCAGAAACCAACATCAGGATCAGTGAAGCATATAGAACTCCAAATAGTCATAACCAAAATAAAACTACACCCAGACATATAATAATCACCATCTCAGAAATCCAACATAAGAACAAAATATTAAAAGATGTCAGAGAGAAAGGACAGATCACTTATGAAAGAGTTTTGGCCCAGACAGGACACTGTAGATGCCGGTAAAGCCTCAAGCGGAGCCAAGGAGCTCCATCTCCCCTACCCCTAGGAATTTACCTGTGGCCCTATCTTCCCCACCCCTAGGAACTTGCCCCTGGCACCAAACAAGTGCCAGTGGGCTACCTGTGCATCTCTAATGCCCTAGGACACCCCTTAAAACCTAGGCTACTTATATACCCCCACTCCATGTGTCCGCCAGAGAGAAAGCCAGACTCCAGTGGTCAGGGGTTTTTTGTTTTCTCTCTCCGCATTCTCAGAATAAAGGCCTCTTTGGTTTTATACTTCTCATCATTTGGACACATTATAATCTTACCATTTGGTGCTGTGACTCGGGTCAGCAGGCGAGTGACTCCTGGGATCCTCCCAGTTTGAGTCCCATTCTGATTCATGAACCAGACTGCATCCTGGATTAATTCTTCACTTTTTGACTTGAGGGAACTGCTTAATTTGTCACCAATCACTCACAAACAACACCGGCCCAATTTATCACAGGTGAGCAAACTCCGGAGAATTCTTCAGTGCTGGGCTAGGCCCCACGTGGGTTTTCTCCCTCTTTCCATGGATTTGCATGACACTCTCATGTCCTTAGACAGCCAAGGCAGAGTTTTTCTGGGCCAACCTGGGCTCACACTGGAAAACTCTCACGTCAGAGCTTTAAGCTCTCATGGGCAGAGCTGTTACTAAAACCCATGAGAAATCCACTCGTGGATCTAGGTGATGACTGAGAAATATGAGATCTGAAACCATAACTGCGGTTCGTTCCAAAGGACGGGTAACAGCCCAACCTTTGGGCCATGGTCTGTTTCTCACCTGAGATTTAGCCATGGGAAACATCTTTTCTACTTCCCAAAAGACCACACTTTTGCAATGCTTGATTTCCAATCTAATTACTCTTAAATTTTAAAAAAACATAAAAACTAAACAATCTTTTACTGCCAGGAGGCTTGGCCGACTTACCCACTTAATGGCAGCCCATGGCCCAAAGAGGGGAATTTGACCCCTGTATTCTCAAAAATTTATATGATTTTTGTCACACTGGTGACAAGTTAACCAAAATTCTGTATATACAGGTTTTCCTCACTCTGAGAATGAGCTCCTCTCTCGTTAAATCATTTATGCCTGCTCAGATATTTTTAGCTAACTCTGCTGTGCTGCAAATTCTCCCCTCCTGCTCTCATGATCCACTGGAAGAGGTACTCCCTGCCTTTTATCTGTCCCCTCCTCCCTATTCCCAAAATCGATCCTTGCAGTTATCTCCTGCTGTGTGATCATCTTCCCTTCCCTCTCCCAGGACCACTAATTCTCCCAGTGGCTCTAATCCCTCTGTTAGCACTTCTTCACAGTCTCCAACCTCTCACTCTCCTGAGAATTCTTTGTCCCCTTCAGCATTCTCACCACCCACCCACCATACTAGTCTCACTCACTATATCCTTCCAGCAGGCCACATGACTGCCACAGCTCACGTGGTGGACGGTCACCATATTGCAGCCCTCCACCACATGAAAGGGGACCACCATCTTGGGATGGATCTCACGGTCAATGGCCGCCCCCTTGTGGCTCCTCTTGTGATCAGCAACAGCCACCCTGTTGCGGACCACATGACAATTTACTGTGCTGCAAACAGCAACTAAATCACTTTCAGGCACACAGTGAGACGCCAACAGCCTGTATTTCCTTGTCCCATATTAACTGGCAGCCACTTTATAGCTGATCTACAGATAATTGCTCACACATGCCTACTGGACAGTTGGCTGCCCAATGGCCATCTACTCCACAATCTTCTCCTCAATCTCTGCTACCACTTCGGGAGCAAGTTGGCCCTGAGGGACTTGTTAATATACATGTGCCTTTCTCCCTTTCTGACTTATCTCAGATTACCCATAAATTTAGTTAGCTTCTCTGTTGACCCACAGAGTTACATCAGGGAATTTAAATTCATAACTAATTGTTGTGATCTGAATTTTAAGGATATTTATGTGATTATAAACACCACCCCTCAGCTCACAAGAGCAAACTCAGCTGTGGCAGGCAGCTCTAGAAGAAGCTGATCACAGACATGGCAAATACCACTGAAAATGACCCTGGACCTACTGCAGTGCCAGAACAGGATCCTAACTGGAACTATGAAAATGGAGAAGGTTCAGAAAAATTACATAAGATGATTGAATGTCTAATTGTGGGCTTTAATAAGATTGCTCACAAACATACTAACTATAACAAACTTTTAGAACAGGTCCAGGAGGCTAATGAAAACCCAGCTGTGTTCCTAAATCAGCTTAGGGAAACCTTAATTAAGTTTGCTAATGTAAACCCAGACTCTCATGAAGGGATACTTGTTGTTAACTCTTATTTTATTTCCCAGTCTGCTCCTGATATTCATGCAAAATTACAAAAGTTTGAACATGGGCTGGAGATTTAGCTCAGTGGCATAAGCACCTGCCTTGCAAGCAGGTGGTCATGAGTTCGATCCCCAGTACTGATAAAAAAAAAAAAAAGGTTGAACATGGCCCTCAAACTCCACAGGGAGATCTTCTTAAATTAGCTTTCCGTGTCTTCAACAACAGAGATAAAATTCAAAAAGAGGAAAAACAAGCTCAAAAAATGAAGTTTGCTAAATATCAGTCGGATCTCTTAGCAGTGGCACTTGGGGCTCCCAAGACAGGAAATCCGAAACAAGGTGTGGCTTCCAGACCCCTGCCCAGACTGTGCTTTAAATGCAGCAAACAAGGACATGGGGCAAAAAACTGCCCCAACCCTGGCATTCCCTTAGGGCCATGTCCCTACTGCAACATTAAGGGCCACTGGAAGAGTGACTGTCCTAGCCGCCAGTGAGTGGGTAAGCCATCCTCTAACTCCTTGCCCTCGAAGGAGACTCCATCAATGCCAGATTCATCTCTGACTGATCTTCTCAGACTTGCTGCTGAAGGTTGATGGGGCTTGGGGTTCACAGATCCCACTCTGGCAAACTTGTTGGAGCCCCGAGTCTCACTGGAGGTCTCAGGTAAGACACTATCTGTACTTGTGGATATGGGAGTGACTTATAGTGTACTTCTTGAGTTTTTAGGACCTTGTAGTAAGTCCTCAATCTCTGTTGTGGGTGTTGATGGCCAGCATACCCAGCCTTTGCAAACTGGGCCTATCCCATGCAGATTCCAGACTCTTTTCTTTACCCATAGTAATCCCAACATGTCCCACACCCCTTTTAGGTAGAGACCGTCATCAAAAGCTTAACTTCTCCTTTACTTTCTCCCGCCCCACAGCCCTAATTCTCCAAACAGCCTCACAATGTGTTGCAAAGCCATTCCCTCCCCTTCCTTCTTCTCTGGTCGACCCCATAGTTTGGGATACCTCCAATCCCATGCTTGCTACTCATGCCACACCTGTTTTAATCTGTCTCAGGGATACTTCAATTTTTCCTTGCATTCCCCAATACCCCATAGCTCCTCAACATTTATGGGGACTTAAACCCATAATTAAGTGCCTTTTGGACAATGGTTTTCTTAAACCTACCCATTCACCCTACAATACTCCTATTCTCCCAGTACTTAAGCCTGATGGGTCCTATCACCTGGTACAGGACCTTAGGGTAATCAACAGTGCTGTTACCCCAACCTGCCCAGTGGTGCCAAATCCCTATACCATGCTCTCTCATATCCCTCCCTCCACTACTCACTTTACAGTTATAGATCTTAAAGATGACTTCTTTACTATCCTCCTGCACCCTGATTGTCAGGACCTCTTTGCATTTACATGGACTGACCCAGACACTCTGAGGTCTCAACAACTCACTTAGACAGTGCTCCCCCAAGCATTCAGAGATAGTCCCCACTTCGTTAGTCAAGCTCTTGATACTGACCTCACAGAACTTGACCTCAAACCTAGTATCCTTCTTCAATACATAGATGAACTTCTGTTATGTTCTCCATCCCACATGTTAGCCATACACCATTCATCCAGTCTTCTTAATTTCCTTGCTAGTTATGGATACAGGGTCTCTCCTTCTAAAGCCCAGATAGCCTCCCCAAAAGTGAAATACCTAGATCTCGCTCTCACCCCCACCACTTGTTCCATCACCACGGATCATAAGGCAATTCTTTGAGATCTCCAGGTGTCCACAACTAAACAACAGGTTACATCTTTCCTAGGTTTAGCTAATTTCTTTTGTCTCTGGATTCCTAACTTTGCAGCCCTAGCTCAACCCCTCTATAAGGCCACTAAGGGTCCCTTATCAGAACCCCTGGACCCTACCATGCCCATACATGCCTCCTTTCATAAATTAAAAGAGGCTCTCCTAAAAGCCCCAGCACTTACCCTTCTGGATCCCACCCAACCTCTCACTCTATATACTGTTTCTCAGGGCCACAATGCTATAGGTGTACTAGGACACAAAAAGGGACCTTCTTTTCAAGCAGTAGCTTACTTGTCAAAACAGATAACACAGTTAAATGATGGGCTCCTTGTCTCCAAGTCCTTGCAGCTGCAGCCCTCCTGACACAGGAATCTAAGAAGTTTACATTAGGGCAATCTAATACAGTAGACGCACCTCGTCACCTATGTGAGCTTATCTCACATAAGGTGCTCCCTGCCCTGATGACCCCTTCTCGCCTTCAACAGGTACACTTAGCTCTCTCTCTCTCTCAAGACCCTTGCATCTCTATTGCAACTAGTGGTCCTCTTAATGTGGCAACCTTACTTCCCACCTCAGAGGGCCATACTCACCATGACTGTATTGAGTTCTTACAGATGACTCCCACCCCTTTCCCTCATATCAGTAGCCTCTCTCTTTAGCCTTTAACACATGGTTCATAGATAGCAGTTCAACAAACACAGACAACCAAAAGAAGGCAGGATATGCAATAGTTAACCATCAAAAGTTATAGAGGCAAATCCACTACCACCTGGCACCTTGTTGCAGAGGGCAGAACTTATTGCCCTTACAAGGAATCTTACACTAGCAAAAGACAAAATCATAAATATATACACCAATTCAAAGTATACATTTAGCATTTTACACTCTCATGCCTCTATCTGGCAAGAATGGGGTTTTATTACCACTCAGGGAACCCCATCATTAATGCTCCCCTTATCCTTAAACTTCTAGAGGCAGCCCAACTGCCAAAGCAGGCAGCAGTTATTCATTGTAGGGACACCAAAACTCTACAGATCCTATTGCTTAAGGCAATGCCTTTGCAGATTCACAAGTCAAGTTAGCTGCACAAGGACCCTGCCCTTCTCATCTTCTCCCATTAGTCCCAAACAGTCTACCTGAGCCTAATTATTCACCAGAGCAGTTACAGCTACTTCGTAAACTATGTTATACACAAAACACTCAGGGATGGATTTTTCAGGGATCTAAACTTGTTCTCCCACATCAACAGTGGGAGACATCAGCCTTAGGCATCATCAATGACTTACACAACTGTTTTCATATAGGATCACAGGCCCTATACAAATTCTTAGCCCCAATAGTCACACACCTTTCTCTAAAAGCTCTCATTCTTAAGATTACTCACACCTGTTATCTCTGTGCTAGCAACATGCCTCAGGGACGTATGACACCTCCTTCCTTTCCTACCCATCAGTTTCGAGGCCACACCCCTGGTCAAGACTGGCAGATAGATTTTACACACATGCCCCACCACAAAACTCTGAAATATCTTCTCACCTTCGTTTGTACCTTTTCAGGATGGATAGAAGACTTCCCCACAGCCAGGGAAACTGCTGATGTAGTTACCAAAGTCATATTACAAGAAATCATTCCAAGGTTTGGTCTACCTCAGAGAATTCAGTCAGATAATGGTCCTGCCTTTATTTCTCAGATCACTCAACAGGTATCCTCAAGCTTACACATCACCTGGCACCTACACATCCCATACCATCCACAATCCTCAGGAAAAGTAGAAAAGGCAAATGGCCTCATAAAGACACATCTTACAAAGCTCACTTTAGAACTACACCAACCTTGGCCTCAACTTTTGCCCTTAGCCTTAGTCAAGCTCAGGGTACTTCCCTGGGCTCCTACCTTCTTAAGTCCTTTTGAACTTATGTACGGCAGGCCATTCTTGCTCCACAATCTCCCTACTCCCCCAAAGCTCCCTCCCCTTGCTGACTATGTCCCAGTCCTCTCCTTCCTCTGACACTTGTTGCGACAAAATGCTGATCTCTGCCTTCCACAACCCTCTGGAGAGGCCAAATCAGATCCTCCCATATCTCCAGGAGATCTAATTTATCTCAAATGTTCTAAATCCACAGGACTACAACCAAGGTAGAGTGGCCCCTATCTGGTCTCTTGATGACCCCTACAGCAGTCAAAGTTGCAGGACTACCATCCTGGTTTCACATGACTCAGGCTAAGCGGTGCCCTCCCAGCCCTAAATCTGATCATTCTGAGTGGTCATCTCATCTTCTGTCGCCCACCTGTCTCCATTTCACGAAGGCCTCACAGCCACAGTTCACAGGCTAAGTCATATTTTGTTATCCAATTTGGTTCCTAATTTCTTACATTCTATTAATGATCATTTTTACAGCAGGACTCTTGACAGTCTTTCCTAAAGACTCCCACATCATGCATAAGATCATCTTCATAAGGTTCTATGTGACAACTGTCTTAGTTCTTTCTATCCTCAGCTGTTTGGTTAAATGTGACATCCCTGAAAGCCTAGGCCCTTACCTTCCCCACCCCTAGGAATTTGCCCCTGACACCAAACAAGTGCATCTCTAACGCCCTATGGCACCACCTTAAAACCTAGGCTACTTATATACCCCCACTCTACATGTCTGCCAGAGAGAAAGCCAGACCCCAGTCATTGGGGGGTTCTTTGTTTTCTCTCTGTGTGTTCTCAGAATAAAGGCCTCTTTTGTTTTGTACTTCTCATCTTTTGGATGCACTATAATCTAATCAATTTATAAAGGAAAACCTATCAGAATCACAGCAGACTTCTCAGCACAAACAATAAAGTCAAGAGTATGGAGTGAAGTATTCCAGATCCTAAAGGAAAATGATTTCCAACCTAGACTGATACACCCTGAAAACTGTCCATCAAAATCAATGGTAAAATAAGATCCTTCCATGACAAAGAATAGCTGAAGAACTTCATGATCACCAAGGCAACTCTGCAAAAAATATTTAAAGACAGTTTAGATACACTTAGGAAAAAACCACTAAGCAAAGCAGATAATTAAACAGAACAGAAAGATAAAGATGCAACAGCAGAAAGATAACATGTCAACAATAAACCAACATATAACGGTTATAACCATTAATATAAATGGTCTCAATGCACCAATTAAAAGAAACAGACTGGCAAAATGGATCAAGAAGAAAAATCCAACCATATCCACAAGAAACTGATCTAACCCAAAAGGATACCCACAGACTGAAAGATAAGGATCGAAAACTATACTTCATGCAACAGGAACCACCAAAAAAGCAGGAGTAGCCATTCTGTTTGCAGACAACGTGAACTTTAAACCAATAATGATCAGAAGAGACAAAGAAGGTCACTACATACTTGTTAGGGGAAAACTTCACAGAGGAAGAGATAACTATCTTAAATATATATGCACCAAATTCCAGAGCACCCAATTATATAAAACAAGCATTAACTGAAATGAAAAATCAAATTATCAGTAACACAATTGTAACAGGAGACCTTAACACACCATTGACACCAAGAGACAGATCAACCAGACAGAAAATCAGCAAAGAAATAACAGAACTGAATCATAATTGTGAACAAATGGACTTGATAGACATATACAGAGTGTTCCATCCAACAACATCAGACTACAAATTCTTCTCAGCAGTACATGGGTCATTCTCTAAAATAGACCATATATTAGCTCACAGAACATATTTAAATAAATGCAAAAGAGCTGAAATTATCCCTTGCATGTTATTGGATCATAGTACTATGAAATTAGAAATTAATCATAAAAGATACTGCAAAAATACCACAAACACATGGAATCTGAATAGCACACTCTTGAGTAATCAGTGGGTCATAGGGGAAATTAAAGAAATTAAACAATACCTACAAGCAAATGAAAATATAAATACAACTAACTGGAATTTGTGGGAGGCAATGAAAGCCGTCCTCAGAGAAAAATTTATTGCACTGAGTTCCCACATCAGGAAAACAGAACAAATACAAGTAAATAACCTGATGCTACCACTCAAACATCTAGAAAAAGAAGAGCAAGTCAAACCCAAAGCCAAAAGAAGAGAGGAAATTATAAAAATCAGAGCAGAAATCAATGCAATAGAGACTAAGAAAATAATCCAAAGAATCAAGGAATCAAAGAGTTGGTTCTTTGAAAGAATAAATAAAATTGATAAGCCCCTAGCCAACCTTATTTTGAAAAGGGAAGAAAAAGCTGAAATTCATGCAATAAGAAATGAAAAAGGTGAAATCACTACAGACTCTGCAGAAATATAGAAGATCATCAACACCTATTTTGAAAAACTCTACTATCAAAGGTTTGATAACACAGAAGAAATAGATAGATTTCTAGAAACATGAAGTACCAAAGCTAGGTCAAGAGGATGTAAAACTGCTGAATAACCCAATTTCTATTAATGAAATTAAAAATGTAATTAAGTCCTTACCTACAAAGAAGAGCCCAGGCCCAGATGGATTCATTGCAGAATTCTACAAGAAATACAAAGAAGACTTAATGCCGACACTCCTCAAACTCTTCAATGAAATGGAAAGGGAAGTAATCCTTCCTAAGTAATTCCTGAAAGCAAACATTACTCTAGTATCAAAACCAGAGAAAGCCCCAACTAAAAAAGAGAACTATTGACCAATCTCCCTAATGAACACAGATGCAAAAATCCTCAATAAAATATTGGCAAATAGGATGCAGCAAATCATCAAGAAGATTATACACCATGACCAAGTGGGATTCATCCCAGGCATGCAGGAATGGTACAACATATGTAAATCGATAAATGTAATCCATCACATCAATAAAGCCAAAAGTAAGAATCACATGATCATTTCTATAGATGCAGAAAAAGCCTTCGATAAGGTCCAACATTCATTCATGATAAGAACCTTACAGAAAATTGGAATAGATGGTCTTTACAAACTCAATATAATAAAGGCCATTTATGACAAACCAACAGCCATTATCATACTAAATGGCCCAAAATTGAAGGCCTTTACTTTAAAATCAGGCACAAGACAAGGATGTCCTTTATCACCACTCCTATTTAATATACTACTGGAAATACTAGCCAGAGCAATGAGACAAGAGAGAGAAATAAAAGGGGTTAAAAATAGGAAAAGAAGAAAATAACTTATCATTATTTGCAGATGACATGATACTCTACATAGAAGATCCCCAAACTCTATTGAAAGACTCTTAGATGTAATAAATAAATTCAGTAATATAGATAGATACAAAATAAATACTCAAAAATCAATAGCATTCATATACATTAACAACAAAATCACAGAGAGAGAAATAAGAGAAGCCACACACTTCACACTAGCAACCAAAAAAATGAAATATTTAGGAATTAGTCTCACAAAAGAAGTGAAAGACCTATACAGCAAAATTTATAATATACTGAACAAAGAAATAGAAGACAATCTCAGAAAATGGAAAGACATCCCTTGCTCATGGATAGGAAGAATAAATATTGTGAAAATGGCCATTCTCCCAAAACTGTTATACAGATTCAATGCAATCCAAATAAAAGTACCATCAACATACCTCATAGATCTCAAGAAATCAATCTTAAAATTCATCTGGAGTGAGATGAGACCTAGAATATCAAAGACAGTTCTAAGCAGCAAAGGCAAGGCAGGAGGCATCACTTGAGGTTTTACTACAAAGCAACTGTAGTAAAGTCAACATGGTACTGGAATCAAAACAGCCGAAGATCAATGGAATAGATTAGAAGATACAACCACAACTACAAACACACTCAACCACCTTATCTTTGATAAAGGAGCCAAACAGGTTCACTGGAAGAATGATAGTTTCTTTAATAACTGGTGTTGGAAAAACTGGCTCTCCATATGCCGAAAACTAAAACTAGACGCATGCCTATCACCATATACTAAATTAAAATCTAAATGGATCAAAGATCTGAATAGTAAAACAGAAACAGTAAATCTGTTGGAAGACAAATTGGGTAGAAAATTTGAAAACATAGGGGTAAGTAGAGAATTCATGAACAGGACTCAAACTGCACAGAAAATACTTCCCAGAATCAACAACTGGGACCACATTTTTAAAAAAACGTTTCTGCATATAAAAAGAATTCTGCAGCATAGTAAAAAGGAAACCCACATACTGGGCAGAAGATCTTAGTGAACTATCCCTCAGACAAAGGACTTCTGTGTAAAACATACAAAGAATTTTAAAAAATCAGACCCCAAAAATTCAAAGATCCAATCCAAAAATGGGCATATGAGATGAATACACGCTTCTCAGATGAAGAAATAAAAATGGCAAATAAATACATGAAAAAATGTTCATCATCATTACTCAGTAGAGAAATGCAAATTAAAACCACTCTGAGATTCCATCTCACTCCTAAACGAATGGCCAGTATCAAGAAAACCACCACCAACAAATGCTGGAGAGGCTGTGGGGAAAAAGGAACTCTTCTGCACTGTTGATGGGAGTGTAGACTGGTGCAACCATTTTGGAGGTCAGTCTGGAGATTTCTCAAAAATTGGGATTGGAAGTCCCATTTGTTCCAGCTATTCCACTTCTAGGCATATTCCCAGAAGAACTGAAAGCATCATACCAAAGTGATATATGTGCACCCATGTTTGTAATAGTCTTGGAAAAAACCTAAGTGTCCATCAACTGAGGAATGGATAAAAAGTTGTGGTATTTTTATAGAATGGTGCACTGCTCAGCTATAAAGAAGGATCACACTGAGATATTTATAAATAAGTGGGCACAGCTTGAAACCATACTCATAAGTGAAATAAATCAAACTCACATGTATGAATACCAAATAGTTTCCCTATTGTAAGAAATGATTCAAATACATAAAAGTATGTGGTAATCATGATTCCCCATTACATGGCTTTGAAGCCTTACAAAGTTTTCACTCATTAATTGGAATGGCTTTATTCTGGGATGTTTGATATTATTGTCTGTGATGATATGAACAGCTATTTTTAAGAAAACAAGTCATCATAATAGCTAGTGCTGATTAAATATCATCTTGCTTTGAAGTCCCACCAAACTGTTCTTCTTCTGTCTCCATTGGTTTTATCATGTTGTATCTTACTAGATTTTATTATATGTGATAGTATAAACAAAATTTTTATAGGCAAAGAGATACTACAGAAACCATTATTCATTTTCCATTAGCTGTTTCTAAATACCCTGTAATACTTTTCATCCTCTTGAATGGTTTCACACTGCCTTGATATGTTTGAAGCCATAGTATATGAAGTTATACTCAAATATTTCAAGTAAAGAGACACTATGGTAGCTACTATTAAGTCGGGTCATCTTGTGGTGAAGCACTAGGTTGCTTAAATTGTTCTGTTCTGATTTGTATTGTTATGTTGTTATGTCCTCTTTTATCTCAATCTCCCCCTTTTTAAAAAAAATATTTATTTATTTATTATTTTTTAATTAAGGGAAAAATAAAAAAATATCAGGATATAATATAGTATAGCTGATATTTGATTATTCAAAATAGCTATATCATCTTGGTTCATTTCTATTTTGATTTCCTATTAACTTAATTTGAATACCTGTACTGCTCCCATGATCTTGTTTTGACTGATTTTACTCTGTTCTGTTCTACTTGATAGCATCAACTTTGAGGGTATAGGCAACTACTTTGAAGGCAGTAAGATTCACTATGATGCCCATTCTTGTTTGACTATTACCTTCTTTTGAAGTCCTGTAATGTCTCCAACATTTAGGTTTTATTTGTCTTGTTCTGTACTGTTTTGTTCAATTTTATTATACCTAATGATATAGGAAATTCTTTTTAAGGTAGCAAGAGGCATTATGGTAACCATTGTTGATTACCTTGAATTCTGTTTTTACATCGTGTACTACATCCATCCTTTGTTTTGACTGACTGATTTGTTTTGTCACATTTGGTTTTATTCTCTTCCAAAAAAGGTAATAAGAACTATGGGAGTAATAAAACCCAAAATGTGTAAATTTTATTGAAAAAAGAGAGGGAATAAAAGTACTCTAAAGGATACCAACTGCAAGTGTGTTTAGGTGTGTTAAGGTAGATGGCCATATTACTAAGTTTTGGTTGGGTCATTGAACACAACTGTTTGCATTCTCACTGTTTGAAATTCTACTTTGTATGCTTTAATCCTGTAACTTGAACAACTATTTCTAAGATGACAATATGCAATCTATTAACTAGTGATTTCTTATTGTTTTGTTTTGAAATTCTGTATTACTTGTACCCTTGTACTGTTTTGGTTTTTTCTCCTTTAAATAAATTTTAAAAAATAAATTGTTATATCATGAAAACAAAATGAGCACAAATAAACAATCTAATGCTTCATCTCAAGCTTCAAGAAAAAGAACACCATGCTAAACCCAGAGCTCACAGAAGAGAGGAAATTGTAAAGATTAGAGCAAAAATCAATGCAATTGAAACTGCAAAAACAAGATAAAGAATTAATGAATCAAGAATCTGTTATTTTGAGAGAATAAGCAAAATTGACAAACTTCTACCTAAACTTATCAAGAAAAAGAAAAAAAACCCAAATCCATGTAATAAGGACTAAGAAGTGGGAAATTACTACAGATCTCATGAAAATTCAAAAGATCATAAGTACCCTATTTTGAAAATCTCTACTCACGTAGAGTGGAAAACACAGAGAAACTGGACAGATTTCTAGAAACATATGAACTACCAAAACTCAACCAAGATGATATAGCTATTTTGAATAATCAAATATCAGCTATTGAAATTGAAAACAACGGAACTTCTGGGAGAACATGGCAGACAGATAACAGCAGCTATGGAGGCTCTCTGAGATTGCCAGCTTAGAATCCAGGAATGGTGCGGTGTGAGGAGTCCTAAGCAAGGGGAGATATACCCTGCCAACCCAAGAATGAACTAAGCTGAGAGAAACCAACTGGAAATGGAATCCTGGTGCTATAACAGGAACAGATAAAATCTCAGCACGGAAGCTGGAACCCGCTCCACTGGAAGCCACAATTTGAATTTCTTGTTGCTGCTGATGCATCTACATGTCTACATCGGCACAGCAGGGAGAGAGAGGTGTGAAAGCTCTGAAAGCGGGAATCAGTGAACCAAATGGAGTTGAGAGCGGGACTGGTGGGGAGTCTGCATCGACCTGCAGTGAGTGAGAGGAATGGGGTCTCTTCCATAGACTAGGAAGCTCCAACAGAGGACATTCTGGGACCGGACAGATTAGCTGGAACAGGACGCTGCAGTGAATTTAGTCACATACTCCTCTCTCAAGCAGGATTGGTGGGGAGTGCTTGGCCTGGGTAACGTAAACTAAGACCCAGTAGGCTAGCCCAAACCAGGTCCTAGTGCCTGGCAGTGCACCCCAGCAGTGAAGCCCTCAGTAGGTTTACCTGGAGGGGTGGGCCCAGCAGAGGCTGCCCAGGTCTGAGTCTCCCTAGTACACTGCAGTGGGTGGGAACACCTAGCCAGCAGATTGAAACAAACTGTAACCAACAAAGAAAAAAAAGTGGGCATCCTACAAACGCTTGTATGGAAGGAACAAAAAGTATGCGAAGAGGGAGCAACAAGAAAGGGTCTTCAGTCCCCAATCCTGAGAACACTAATCTAGGAAAGGTAAATGCAAAGGAGAATGAGGACAGAAAACATGCAATATCAGGCATGGCACCAATAGACATAAAGCGATATCTCTGGAGCATCATAGAAAAGTTCAAAAGTGAAGTATTTAATGAAATAAAGCAAGATATAAGTAGAATAGTTAGAGAAATGCTAAGCAATGCCCAAGAAAAAACAGATGGTGGAATGGAAGAACAGAAAAAAAAGGGATAATTGTTTGAAGGAGAAAATAGAGAAAACATAGACTACATGAAGCAGATTCAAAGAGATTACCAGGAAACTAAAAACTCTATTAAAAGCTGGCATAACAGCTTGAAAGAAATTAAGGATAGATTATCAGAACTGGAGGACAGATTTGTAAGATGAGAGCATGAAATGAAAAACTTCTTAAAAATAACAAAGAAACAAACAGCAATAATACAAAAGCTAGAAGATGATAAAAGGATCTGTAACTTAAGAATTAAGAACATAAAAGAAGAAGTAGGGACACAAACAAATGAACTACAAAAGCTATTCACAGAAATAATCCAGGAGAATTTCCCTAATTTAGCAACAGGTAGAGATACTCAGATGTATGAGGCATACAGGACCCCCCTGCCACCTACAACCCAAACAGAGCCACACCTAGGCATAAAATAATCAAAATTCCAGAAATCCAATATAAGAACAGAATATTAAAAGCCATCAGAGACAAGAAACAGATCACTTACAAGGGAACACCCATCAGAATTACAGCAGACTTCTTGGCACATCCATCAAATCATGAAGAGTGTGGGGGGAAATAATTCAAGCTTCGAAAGATAATAACCTCCAGCCAAAATTGATATATCCTGCACAACTGTCCCTAGAAATTGATGGAAAAACAAGGTGCTTCCAGGATAAAGAGGAACTAGGAGAATTTGCAACTACCAATTCAACTCAACAGAGAATACTGCAGGATATTCTATTAAAGAAAAACACCAAGATTCCAGAAGCAGTGGCAGAGAGACCATAATGAATGGAGCAGAAAGCAAAATGAAGAAGACAAACTGACAACTAATGACAGAAAAAGAGCTCAACAGAAATGAGGCAGAGAAGGTTAGATGGTAGGAACAGCTATTTTGGAGAAAACAAGACATCATAATAGCTAGCGATGATTTAATATCATCTTGTTTTGAAGTCCCATCAAGCTTTTGTTCTTCTGTCTCCATCAGTCTTAACAAGTTGTATCTTATTGGATGTTATTATATGTGATAATAAAAACAAAAAATTTATAGACAAGGAGATTATACAGAAACCATTGTTCATTTTCTGTTAGTTGATTCTAAATACCCTGTAATACTGTCATTCCCTTGAACGGTTTTCCATTGTCTTGATATGTTTGTTGCTACAGTATGCAAAGTTATACTCAAAGATTTCAAGGAAAGAGTCACTATGGTAACTACTTTTATTTGGGGATTATCTTGTGGTGAGACACTATTTTGCTTAAATGGTTATGTTTTGACCTGCGCTATTTTGTTGTTATGCCATCTTTTATCTCAATCTCCTTTTTTTATTATTTACTTTTTTATTTTTATCCTTTTAATTAAGGGAAAAATAAAAATAGTAGGATATATTATAGTAACACACTTTGATTTCCTATTAACTCGAAACCCTTTGAAATTCTGTATTGCTCTCACCATCTTGTTTTGACTCATTTTCCTCTCTTCTGCTTTGCTTTATAGTACCAAGTTTGAAAGTATAGGTAACAACTGTGAAGACAATAAGATTCATTATGAAGCCCATTCTGGTTGACTATTATCTTCTTTTGAAGACCTGTAATGTCTCCAATGTTTTGGTTTTATTGGTTTTGTTCTTTACTGTTTTGTTCAATTTTACTATAACTAATGATATAGGCAATTCTTTTTAAGATAGCAAGAGGCATTATGGTAACCATTGTGGATCACCTTGTATTGTTTTTACATTATATATTATGTCTATCCTTTTGATTTGACTGACTCTGTTCTGTTATGTCTTATTTGGTTTTACTCTCTTCAAAAAAAATAATAAGAACTGTGGGAGTAATAAAACCCAAGATGTGTAATTGTCATTGTACAAAAGAGAGGAAAAGAAAGTGCTCTAAAGGATATAACTGCATGTACATTTAAGTGTATAAGGTAGATAACCATATTACTGAGTTTTGTTGGATCATAGAACAGAACTGTTTGCAGTGTCACTGTTTGAATGTCCACTTTATATGCTTTAATTTTGTAACTTGAACAACTATTTCTAAGATGACAATATGTAATCTATTAAGTAGTGATTTCCTACTGTTTATTTTTCTGAAATTCTGTATAACTTGTACCCTTTTTCTGCTTTTTTTTCTCCTTAAATAAAATAAAAAAAAAAGAAATTGAAAACGACTAAAAACCTACCAACAAAGAAAATTCCAGGTGCTGATGGATTCACAGCTGAATTCTACAAGAAATTTAGAGAAGATTTTATGCCAATATTCCTTAAACTCTTCAATGAAATTGAAAAGGAAGCAATTCTCTCTAAATCATTCCTGGAGGCAAGTATTGCTCTGATATCAAAACCAAAGTAAGACCCAACCAAAAAGGAGAACTATATAACAACCTCACTAATGAACATTGATGCGAAGATTCTCAATAAAATACTGGCAAATAGAAATTAGCAAGTCACCAAGAAGTTATACACCATAACCAAGTGGGATTCATTCCAGGAATGCAGGGATGGTTTAACATATGCCAATAAATAAATGTAATACACCACATCAACAGAGCCAAAACCAAAACCACATAGTCATCTCAGGAGATGCAGAAATATCTTTTGATAAAGTTCAACATATGTTCATGATAAAAACCCCTTCAGAAACTCAGAATACATTGTATCTACACCAATTTCATAAAGGCTATTTATGACAAACCAATAGCCAATATTATACTAAATGGACAAGAACTGAAAGCTTTAACTCTAAAATTAGGAACAAGACAAAGATGTCCACCATCACAATTCCTATTCAACATAGTTCTATAAATAGAAGCCAGGGCAATCAGACAAGTGAGAAATATAAAAGGAATAAAGACAAGAAAAAAAGAAGTTAAATTATCACTATTTGCAAATGATATAATTCTCTATATAGAAGACTCAAAAAGCTCCATTAAAAGGCTAACCAGAGGTAATAAGCAAATTCAGCAGTTTAAGTGGATGCAAAGTCAACACTCAAAAATTAATAGCATTCCTGTAAACAAACAAAAATGCACCAAGGGAAAAGTTAAAGAAATATTACCTTTCAAAAAGTGTCTAAAAAATGAAATACTTAGGAATCAACCTAACCAAGAATGTAAAAGATCTATATTCTGAAAATTATGCTACACTAAAAAAGGAAATTGAAGAGGATGTTAGAAAATGGAAGGATATTCCCTGGTCTTGGATAGGAAGAGCCAACATTGTGAAAACAGCCATACTCCCAAAACTGTTATACAGATTCAATGCAATCCTAATCAAAATACTGCCCCAGATCTAGAGTAAACACTCCTAAAATTCATTTGGAAACAGGAGAAACCTAGAATAACAAAGGTAATTCTGGGCAACAAAGGCAAAGCAGGAGCAATCTCAATCCTTACTGGAAAATATACTACAAAGCCACTGTGATAAAATCAGCATGGCAAAGAAATAGATGCGAGGATCAGTAAAACAGATTAGAAGATGCAAACACAATTACAGAGATACTCAACCACCTGATATTTGACAAAGGGGCTAAAAATGTTCAATGGAATAATGTTAGCCTCTTTAGTAAATGGTGTTGGAAAAATTGGCTCTCCATATGCTGAAGACTGAAACTAGACACATGCATATCACCATACACATAACTAAAGTCTAAATGGATCAAAGATCTAAATATTAAAACAGAAACACTAAATCTACTGGAAGACAAGGTAGGCAGAAGCCCTAGAGACATAGGGGTAGGCATGAACAAAATGCAAACCACACAGGAAATACTTCAAAGAATCAACAAGTGGGATCTCATATTATTGAAAAGTTTTTGCAGTTCAAAAGAAATCACCAACAAAGTGAAAAGAAAACCACAGAATGAGAAAGAATTTTAGCCAGAAACCCCTCCCACAAAGGACTTATATCCAGAATATATAAATAATTGAAAAACATCAAGTCTACCGAATTCAAAGACCCTCTCCAAAAATGGACATCTGAGGTGAACACACATTTCTCAGATGAAGATGTACAAATGGCAAACAAATACATGAAGATATGTTCACCATCACTGGTCACTTGAGAAATACAAATTAAAACAGCATTGATATTTCATCTCACTCAGGAAAGAATGGCTTCCATCAAGAAATCAACTGATTAATGTTGGCAAGAATGTAAGGAAAAAGGAACACTGATCCACTGTTGGTGGGAGTGTAGACAGGTGCAACCACTGTCGAAATCAGTATGGAGAATTCTTCGAAGACTAGGACTTGAAGTTCCATTCAACTGAGCTAAACTGAAAATGCCCTCCTGGGTATTTTCCCAGAAAAACTGAAAAGGTCATATCACAGTGATATATGTGCATCCATGTTCACTGAAGCACAATTTGTAATATCTAAATCTTGGAAACAACCATGATGCTCATCAAATGCAGAGTGGATAAAAAAGATGTGGTATTTTTATACAATGGAATATTACTCAGCTATAAAAGGATGATCTTGAGGCCTTCATAAGCTTGAGAGTATCCTCATTAGTGAAATAAACAAGAATCATATTTATAAATATCACATTGTATCTCTAGTGTAAAAAGTAATAAGAAATGTAGGAGTAATAAAACCCAAAATATGCAATTGATATTGTAAAAAAAATAGAGGAAAAGAAAGTATTCTAAAGGATATAACTGCATATATATTTAAATGCAAAGGATCAGTAACCATATTACTAAGTTTTTGTTGGGTCATTGAACAGAACTGTTTGCAGTCTCACTGTTTGAGTTTCCATTTTGTATGCTTTAATATTGTAACTTGAACAACTATTTTTAAGAGGACAATATGTAATTTATCAATTAGTGATTTCTTACTGTTTACTTTTTTAAATTCTGTACTATTTCTACTTTTTTGTGTTTTCTTTCTTTTCTCTTTAAATAAAAATTTTAAAAAAGAATTCATGAGCAAACATCAACCCACCTTGGAAGCATTTGAAAGAATCAAAAATTATGACTTCAAAAGAAATCACCAACAGAGTGAAAATAAACCTACAGAATGGGAAAAATTTAACCAATCATCCCTCAGACAAACTAGTTATATCTAGAACTGATAAAGAATTGAAAAATATGAGGCTTTCTATATTCAACGACCCAAACCAATAATGAGCCTCTGAGATGAATATGCACTTCCCTGATGAAGAAATGCAAATGGAAAATACATACAGGAACAAATGTTCCACATCACTTGTCATTCAAAAAATGCAAATTAAACTACACTCATATTCCATCTCACTCCAGAGTGGGTGGTTCAAGAAAAAACTCAGTAATAAATGGAGGTGCTATTGAGAGAAAGCAATACTTCTCTAATGATATTGGGAGTGTAGATTGGTATGAACACTGTGGTAATCATGTTTAAATTCTTCAAAAACCTAGGATCGGAGGTCTCATTCAATCCATCTATTGCTATTTTTGGTATTTTGCAGAAAAGCTGGAAACATCATGCCACAGCAATATATGTGCACTCAGGGTTTATAGCAATACATTTTGTAAAAGCTAAATCTTGGAAACAACCCACATGGCCATTAACCATAGAATGGAAATAAAAGGTGTGGTATTTTTGTACAATGGATTATTATTCAGAAATAAATAAGGATAAATTTTATGCATAGGTAGATAGATGCAATTTGAGACCATATTCATAAGTAAAATAAATCAAAGTCTCATGTGTAAATATTGTATTGTCTCCCTAGTATAGGAAAAAAACTGAAAGAGTAATATGATCCAAAATGTACTATAGATATTAGAAAATTTCAAAAGGAAAGAAAGTGCTCAGAAGGAAAAAGCAACTGGAATATGGGAAAGGGAGAAGTAAAAAGTGTTAATTTCCTATTTCTGAAATTCTATATTGTTTTTAAAATAAAAATTAAAGTAATATGAACATTGTGGGGGACCATTCAACATCCACTACAAATAGATATTACCACACATTTTTTAGAATGGCTATTATCAGAAACACGGAAGATAACATTTACTGGTAGTGAGTGAAGAAAAGGACACCTTCAAATACTGTTGATGGGAATGTAAGTTAATGGAGCCATCATGGAAAAAAATGTGTCAATTCCTCAAAACAACTAGAAATAGAACTACCATATATGTTCATTACTTTTCTCCTTGCTCAGACAGAATATCTGGCACCCAAACTTAAAGGGAGAAAGGTTTATTTAGCTCTCAGTTTGTAGATGTTTTTTGTATCAGCTGGCTCCAAGGCAGTTGGCATGGCAGAAGGGCAACAGTTAATTACATCAGAAGATAGAAAAAGCAACAAGACAACAGGGTCAAGCCTCTTTTTGGCCTTTATATTGTATTCAGTGCACTCACCTTAAGGCAGATGTAGCACTCACATACTTAATCCCAGCATTAGACCATGAATTAACCACAAGCTTTAAATCCAGCCATTTCTATAACTCCTGCCTCCATGAGGTTTTGGAGGGACATCCAAACACAAACCATAATACCACAGGACCTGACAAAGTTCCTTCTGAACATATATCCAAAGAAATGAATTCCCTATATGAAAGAGATGCCTCATTATGTTCATTGTAATGCTATTCATAGTAGCAAAGATTTATAGTCAATCTAAATATCTATTAATGGATTAATGAATTGACAACGTAAATATAAAGGAATACAATTCAGCCATAAGAAAATAAAATCCTGTCATTTGTAGCACAATCTTTTGTTGAATCAACTGCTATAGCATGTTATTTGCTTTTCTGTGTCACCTCCAATGCATTTTCCATAATTCAGCTAGAGCCATTGTCTCAAAACACAAAGATAACTATGTCATTGTCTTGCTTCAAGGGTTCTTGCCTACCTGTTTGGATAAGCTTGTGTGGATCCTGGTGTTCTCGCTATATCTTCTGCCTTACTCCTTGCTCTCCACTTCAATTATTAGATTTGTTGGTACAGATATATTTTACAAGCCTTTGTGATCAACCTGCCCCTCCCCTAACGAGCTAGAGTTCACTGATTTAAAGTCTTCTACAAAGACTCCAACTTATTTTTTTCAAATCCATTTTATTCAAGGACAAAAAGAAAGAAAAAGGATAAAAACAAAGAAAGAAAAAAGAGAAGAATATTAAGAAGGAGAAGAAGATGAAGACAAGATGAAAAAGATGAAGATGAAGATGAAGACAAAGAAGAAGAAGAAAAAAAAAGCAGTAGCAGCAGCACCACTGCAAAATTTCAAGACATATCAGCCAGGGGACAACAGTGGTACATACATTGTGCACTGACATCCCCAAATCATTTGTCCAGAACACAAAACATCTGCATTCAGTTGTCCAACCAATACCATCACAAACCTTTCTTTTCAGCAAACTCAGAGAAATCAGTAGTGTAACTATTTTAAGTACTTTTATACACATATGCATACAACTATGCATATGTTTTCTTCTTTCAGGTTGTCACACTAATGAAACAGTATGATATTTACGTATGCATGTCTTACTTATTTCACCAATGAGTATATTCTCAGGTTGCATCCATTTACCTATAAAGGTTCCCAGTTTTTCCTTTTTGACTCAGTAGTACTCCGTTGTATAAAAACACCACATCTTTTTTATCCATCCCTCAGTCAATGGGCATTTAAGTTGTTTCTAAGATCTGGCTATTATAAGGTGCTGCTATAAAGACAGGTGCACATATACTGTTGTGATATGATGTTTTCAATTCTTCTGGGAATATGCCCAGAGGTGGGATAGTTGGGTTGAATAGGACCTCCAATCATAGTTTTTGAGGAATCTCCACACTGATTTCCACAGTGGATATATCAGTCTGCATTCCCATCAGCAGTGAAGGGTTCCTTTTTCCCCACAGCCCCTCCAGCATTTGTTATTGCTTGATTACTTGATAATAGCCATTCTTTCCAGGGTGAGGTGCAATCTCAATGTTGTTTTAATTTTCATCTCTTGAATTACCAGTGTTGTTGAACATTTTTTTTCATGTATTTTCTGTTTGTATTTCTTCATCTGAGAAGTGTATATTCACCTCAGATGCCCATTTGTGAATTCAGTCTTTAAATCTGGGAGGACTTTATTTTTAAAGTTCTATGTATTTCTCAATAGTAATCTTTATCTAAGGAACATCTGCCAAAGATTTTCTTCAACATTGTGGGTTGTCTCTTCACTCTGTAGGTGGTTACTCTTGCTGCACAAAAGCTTTTTAGTAGGGTGAGATCCCAGTTGTTGATTCTTTGTGGTAGTTCTTATATAATTTGGACTTAGTTCATAAAGTCTTTGTGTAAACCAATGTCTTCAAGAGTTTTATGTATTTTATGTTCCAGCAGACTTAATCTTTCTGTTTTAATATTAAGATCTTTGATCCATTCTGATTTTAGATTAGCACATGTTGAAAATGTGTCCAGTTTTGATCTTTGGCATTTGTAGAGCCAGTTTTCCCAGCATTTATTAAAGAGGCTCTTTTTCTTCCAGTGAATGTGATTGGAAGTTTTGTTAAAGATGAGGTGGCCTAGTGTGCTTGGAGTTGCTTCTGCATATTCTAATCTGTTTCACTGATTTTGGGGCCTTTTTGCCAGTCACACATTGTTTTTATCACAGTAGCTTTATAGTATAATTTCAAGTCAGGGATTGTGGTGCCATCTGTCTTATCTTTGTTGCCCAGGATTGCCTATGCTATTTTAGGTTTCTTCTGGTTCCTGATCAATTTTATCACTGTTTTCTCTAATTCTGTGAGATATGCTATTGGAATTTTGATTGAGATTGCATTGAATCTGTATAACAGTTTGGAAGTATGACCATTTTAAGTATTTTGGTTCTTCCTAACCAAGAGCACAGGATATATCTCTACTTTCTTTTTTTATTTAGAAGAAAAAATCAAAACAGAAAAAAGGATATAAATGGTACAAAATTTTTTAAAAGGTAAAAAATCATTAGTTGATAAATTATGTATTGTTACCTTGGAAGTAGTGGCAGAAGTCACAAAATCAAAGCATAAAAAGTAGACAATCAATGACAGTACAAATTATTCTGTTTGATAAACTAATAAAAACTTAGTAATATGGTTATCTATCTTGTACACCTAAACATGCATATAGTTATATCTTTAGAGCACTTTCCTTCCCTTTCATTTGCACAATACCTATTATACATTTTGTATCTTCTTACTCTCAGTTTTTTTACACTAGAGAGACAATGTGATATTTACAAATGTGAGTCTGATTAATTTCACTTATGAGGATAGTCTCAAGTTGTCTCCATTTACATATAAGGACCTCAAGATCATCCTTTCTTTTGGATGAGTAATATTTGGTTGTACAAAAATAGCACATCTTTTTCATCCAATCTGTGAGTTGATAGGCATTTGGGTGGTTTCCAAGATTTAACTACTACAAATTGTGTGGCTATAAACATGGGTGCATGCATATTGCTGAAACATGACCTTTTTAATTTTTCTGGGAAAATTTGGGAGGATGATAAGGAAGGGAATAGCTGGGTTCAATGGAATTTCCAATCCTAGATTTTTGAGGAATCTCCATACTGATTTCCACAGTGGCCACACCAGTCTACACTCCCACCAACAGTAGAAAAGTGTTCATTTTTCTCCACATTCCCACATCCCCACTAGCATTTGTTATTAGTTGATTTCTTGATGGCATCCATTCTTTCTGGAGTGAGATGGAATCTCAATGCTGTTTTAATTTGCATTTCCAAAATGACCAGTGATGGTGAACCTTTCTTCATGTATTTATTTGCCATTTGTATATCTTCATCTGAGAAGTGTGTGTTCATCTCAGATGCCCATTTTTGGAGAGGGTATTTGAATTTGGTGGACTTGATGTTTTTTTAATTTTTTTATACATTCTGGATATAAACCCTTTGATGGAGGGGTTGCTGGCTCAAATTCTTTCCCATTTTGTGGGTTTTCTTTCACTCTGTTGGTGATTTCTTTCGAAGTGCAAAAACATTTTAATAAGACGGGATCTCAATTGTTGATTCGTTTTTGTTGTTGTTACAGTACCAAAGATCAAACTCATGACCTCGCGCTTGCCAGGCAGGTGCTTATGCCACTGAGGTAAACCCCCAGCCCAGTTGTTGATTCTTTGAAGTATTTCCCATGTGGCTTCTTTTTGTTGATGAATTCTCTGCCTATCCCTGTGTTTCCAAGATTTCTACCTATATTTTGTTCTATAGATTGTGTTTCATTTTTAATACTCAGATCTTTAATCCATTTTAACCTTAGATTATTCCATGATAATAGACTTGGGTCTAGTTTCAGCCTTTGGCATGTGGAAAGCCAATTTTTCCAACACCATTTATTAAAGAGGCTATTGTTCTTTCAGTGAACATGTTTAGCCCCTTTATCAAATATCATGTGGCTGAGTGTCTTTGCAGTTGTGTTTGCATCTTTTAATCTGTTCCATTGATTCTCAGGTCTATTTTTTGCTAGTACCATGGTGACTTTATTACTTTGGCTTTGTAGCATAGTTTCAAGTCAAGAATTTAGATGTCTCCTCTTTTGCCTTTGTTGCCTAGAATTGCCTTTGCTATTCTAGGTTGCTTCTGTTTCCAAATGAATTTTAGGAATATTTTCTCTAGATCTGTAAAGTACATTATGGTTTTTTTATTTTAAGAAAAAAAAAAACAAAACAGTAAAAGGTTAAAAGTAATAAATACAGAATTTCAAAAAATAAACAGTAAGAAATCACTAGTTAATAGATTACAAACTGTCATCGTAGAAATAGTTGATCAAGTTACAAAATTAAGCATACAAAGTGGACATTCAAACAGTGAGACTGAAAAGAGTTGTGTTCAGTGATCCAACAAAAACTTAGTAATATGGTCAGTATCTTAACACACCTAAACACACTTGCAGTTGTGTCCTTTAGAGCACTTTCTTTCCCTCTCTTTTTTACAATAACATTTACACATTTTGGGTTTTATTACTCCCACAGTTCTTATAACTTGTTTTTTTGGAAGAAAATAAAACCAAATGTGACAAAACAAAGCAGTCAGTCAAAACAAATGATGGACATAGTACATAATGTAAAAACACAATACAAGGTAATCAACAATGGTTACCATAATGCCTCTTGCTACCTTAAAAAGAATTGTCTATATCATTAGGTATAATAAAATTGAACAAAACAGTACAGAACAAAAACAATAAAACCTAAACATTGGAGATATTACAGAGCTTCAAAAGAAGATAATAGTCAAACCAGAATGGGCATCATAGGGAATCTTACTGCCTTCAAAGTAGTTGCCTATACTCTCAAACTTGATGTTATCAAATAGAACAGAACAGAGTAAAATCAGTCAAAACAAGATGGTGGCAGCAACACAAGGCTTCAAATCAAGTTAATAGGAAATCAAAAAAGTTACTATAATATATCCTGCTAATTTTTTTTATTTTTCCCTTAATTAAAAAAATAATAAACAAATAAATATTTTTTAAAAGGGGGGAGATTGAGATAAATGAGGACATAACAATTTCAGCAACCTAGTGCTTCACCACAAGATAACCTGACTTAATAATAGTTACCATAGTGTCTCTTTCCTTGAAATATTTGAGTATAACTTCATATACTATGGCTTCAAACATATCAAGGCAGTGTGAAACCATTCAAGAGGATGAAAGTACTACAGGGTATTTGGAACCGGCTAACGGAAAATGAACAATGGTTTCTATATTATCTCTTTGCCTATAAAAATTTTTGTTTATACTATCACATATAATAAAATCCAGTAAGATACAACATGATAAAACCAATGGAGACAGAAGAACAATAGTTTGGTGGGACTTCAAAACAAGATGATATTCAATCAGTGCTAGCTATTTTGATGTCTTGTTTTCTTCAAAATAGCTGTTCATATCATCACAGGCAATAATGTCAAACAGCCCAGAATAAAGCCATTCCAATTAATGAGTGAAAACTTTATAAGGCTTCAAAGCTGCGAAGTTTCCTCTATTTTGATGATTTAAAAAGAAATTAAGTGCAAAATATCACAGAGAAATTCTCTTAGAGAACTGGAGCTCAAATGAGATCATTTATAGCAGAGAAAAAACAAGATGTTTCTATCTAGGGAACTATACCAAAAATTGTGGAGCACACTGGTGAGCTGACAAGTAAACAACCAGGTGCAGCATCACAAAAGACCTATGACAACAAGGAAACAAAAAAGATGTCAACTGTTCCCTACAGGAAAGGACAGGAAAGCAAAATACATGTGATATCAGTGTAAATGATACTTATGTATGGAATATGCTGTTGTCACATGTGGAGACTGCCTTGGGTGAAACAGTTAAAGCAAAGATTATTTCTGTGGTAGATGTTGGTCTGTAGTATATTGAAATTTGTAGGTGTTGTTTAAGCAGGTAAACAGCTGATGTGAAATTGTTGTCTATTCTAAGCACTGATTATGTATTTGATATTTTATTGATATATTATTTTTCTAAGTGCACAATGATATAATAGGAACTTCCTGAGAAAATAGGAAGACCAGAGAGGTGAAAAGAATGGCCTGCTCCATAGGAAAGGAAAGGGAAGCACATGTGTTGTGCTATGGTTTGTGTCCTCCCAATGCCTCGTGCAGTCATGGAGATAGCTGAACCTAGCATTTGCAACTGGTTCATTGTCTAGTGCTGGGATTCGCAGTGTGAGTGCTGCACCTGCCCAGAGGTAGGTAGCCAGCATACAATATAAGGGAGAGAAGGAGGCATATTTTCCACTTTTTTGTCCTTTTTGCTCTTGTGGCTTGCAGCTGACTTGAACAATTTCCTCTTAGCCACACCACCCTGTCTGGGAGCCAGCTGAGTATGGACTGAAACCTCCAAAAACTGTAAATTAAATAAGCATTTACTGTCTTTACTGCCTTAGGTATCAGGTATTTTGTCTCAGAAATGAGAGAAAGAAGAACTTGCTGTTAGTGTAGGCAAGATGTGTGCACGGAACATGCAATTATCATGTGTGAAGACTGCCTTGGATATGATCATTGAAGCAAAGATTATTTTTGTTGTAGAGTTCTATCAGTATTTTCATTGTAGTTTATATATGAATTTATTTCTGAAGTTATTTTAAGTTTTGTAAGTGTGCAGTTGATGTGAAAGTGTTGATATTTATCCTAAATGCACAATATATATTAAGAATATAATACTTTATTTTATTGATATTTTATATTCCAGTTAACTGCACATTGTACAGTATATTAAGAACCTCTTGACAAAACAGCAAAATCAGCAAAGTGTCAAGTTTTCCTACAAAAAGTCCAGGAAATCAAAACATATGTGCTGTCAGTATAAGTTGTACATGTGTGTGGAACATGCTGTTGTCATGTGTGAAGACTACCCTAGATGTGGTAATTGAAGATATAATGGTAGAGTTCTATTGATTTTAAATATAATTCAGGTAGCAATTTTTCTTCATTATAGTTTTCATCATTGTTTCTATAGGAATTTTTTTAGACTTTGTATACCAAAAATCAATTGATGTTTTTAAAAACATTCAATATTAAAATTTTAATATTTTTTATATTTTTCCCTTTACTCATTATTTAATAGAATAATGCTCAAAACAAAAATTAATAAGTCATCAATAGAAATATTCTAAAGAATAAACATGGATGTTACACATCCATAGTAATGCGTTTTTATGACAAAATTGGCATGATGTCTTGTGAGTTGAACCTTTCCAGAATTGTCTGGTTTTGTTGTTTTTCTTTGTGAAGTCTGTTGTAACTGAGCATTCTGTTATCTACCTTGCCTATGCCCTAACCGTATCCCTGTCTCATTTGATGCATATGTCCTATTCTTCCTTCTGAACACCAGGAACACACAGGCCTTTGCTTCAGTGCATGAGAAAAGGACATATTGGACAGCAGACACACACCTTGGAGAATCAGTGACTTGACAGTGAAGCTACCTTTGTGGACTTGGACGGGAGGCAGCATCAGAAATAGGAATTTGAGTTTCTAGATATGAATTCATGCCTAAGAAAGCATGGCTCCTACACTGATGAATGTAAAGCAATTATTAGAAATAAATAGAATTGACTGGAAGAAGAGAAATGATTCCCAGTCACTCAATTTTTTTTCAGTGAACTTCCAGGGCTTTATTGTAGCTCCACTATATGGGAGGGGCAAATTAAACACCTTGGTTCATGAGAAGACAAATATGAATGCAAGAAGCCACACAATCTACTAACTCGTGAATGTTGAAGACCACAAAGCTAAGGAGACACAATGTTAAGCCACAGGGTAAGAATCTAACCACATATATCCAAAGTCCTATTGCTCCCTATCTGAACACAAATGATACAATTATCAATTCAATAGTAACGTGGATTGCAGGCAAACCATAAGGTGACTAGTCAGTTTATGCAAGTCATACAAGGACACATGCAAAAAATAAAAAGGTATGCTCTCTCTTTCTAGGAGCCACCATCAACTCACTTACTGGTTCTTCAATGTGTCTCCTCAGACTCCACATGCATTAAGTATCCAGAACCATTTGAGCGTATGAGGAACATAATAAGATCCTAAAACAAAGTCATCAAACTGGAAGATCTCCAGGGCAGGATGCTCCCCAGTAGCCAGATTACCACCTCCTGGCTCACACTGAAGCAAGTAGTAGCTGTCACAGAAGGATGATCAAGTTAAATGAAATACCACAGGAAGCTAATAAAATACCATCAAAAACCTAACCTACAATGTATGCATGCTTCCAGAGCTCATGGCCTTCCACACAAAACCCGGTCTTCCTATCATGTCCTCTTCACTCCAAATCCAGAAAGCATAAAAACATTCTGTCCTATCATGTCATAGGTAATGCATGGCTGATTCATTCAACTTTTTATAAGACAGAATTTAATAGAGATCTAATGATCACTTCTACTTGCACATATGCCTCTGTACCAATGTTTAATTTCCTCTGAAGTAGGTAATTTCCTCTAAACTTTTTGTACCAGGAATTGAACTCATGACCCTGTACTTGGCAGGCAGGCACTTATGCCACTGAGTAATACCACCGGCCCTACATACCTAATCTTTGTAGAGGTGTGATTCTAGAGGTCAAGTAAGTTGTACTCAACCTTGGAAAAGCTTGTTTTTTAAATAACTTCCTTATATTCACCTCATTTCTTTCACTACTCCCTTACTAAATATTGTTCCCACCATCTGGGAAAAAATCAAGATGGCAGCAGTTCAACACACACCAGAAATATCACATTCCCATCTCCTCATAATGACCAATTCATGATACTTCTGGAACTTAATGCAAACAAAGTCCTGTAAGAATTTGAGAAAAGACACTAAACCAACTTCAGTGGCAACATCAAGCCAAAATATAATGAAGCTTTAAGAATCAATTATCACAGGATCCAACAAAACTGACCTTCAAGAATAAGATCATAACCATTGTCAGCATGCAGGATAATATTGTTCTAATGAATCTATCCCTGGAAGTCCTCCTAGGGACAAGTTTGAGTACTACCAAACCCATTGTTAAGTCACCATTGAGACTAGTCTCCCTGAGTAGAGGCATCCGTGTGAGGAGGGGCCCATATATGGTGTACACAGCAAGGAATGGGGTGAAACATTCATATCTATGTCTGACCAGGTCCAGCAAAGCCTCTGTACTCCACTTGGAGCAGACAGAGCTTTAATTCCTGTCTACTCTGGTTGTGCATAGCTCCACTGTGCTACCTGTTATTATAGGTCATGCCTTATACCTCAACAGCCCAGACTAAGTAGGATTGAGGCAACATTTGCTACTAAGAAACAATTCCAAATACTTTAACTTTTCTCCATTATCAGGTCATCACTCCCTCACATTCTCATTGGAAGAACGCAACCACCAGGAGACAGGTATATTCCTGAACTATTATAGGTTGGCTACACTGTATTATTTTTTTTTATTTAAGAGGAAAAAGAGAAAAACACAAAACAAAACAAAGCAGTGTAAGGTTACACATAATACAGAACTACAAAAAAAAACATAACAGTAAGAAATCACCTGTTAATAGATTACATATTATCATTTGGAAATAGTTGCTCAAATCACAGTATCAAAGAATACAAAGTAGACATTCAAACAGAGAGACTGCAAACAGCTGTGTTCAGTGATCCAAAAACATTAATATAGTCAGCTATTTAACACCCCTAAACACACTTGCTGTTATATCCATTAGAGCTCTTTTTTTTTCCCTCTCTTTTTTACAACAAAATTTACACATTTTGGATTTTATTACTCCTTAGTGCTTATTACTTTTTTTTGGGGGGGGGGAAGAATACAGTCAAATATGGCAAAACAAAGCTGTCAGTCAATACCAAGGATAGACATAGCACATGGTGTAGAACAGAGTACAAGTTTATCAACAATGGTTATCAACGTTGTCCCTTGTTTCCTTAAAAAGAATTGTCTATCTCATTAGATATTATAAAGTTGGACAAAACAGTAGAGAACAAGACCAATAAAACTTAGGCATTGTGAACATTACAGGACTTCCAAAGGAGACAATAGTCAAACCAGAATGGGAATCTTTGTGAATCTTATTGCCTTGAAATTAGTTGCCTATACCCTCAGACTTGCTACCATCGCACAGAATGGAACAGAGTCTAATTAGTCAAAACAAGATCGTGGGAGTATTACAGGACTTCAAAACAAGTTAATAGGAGATCGAAAAGAGTTACTATTATATTTCCTAATTTTTTTAAATTTTTCCCTTAATTAAAATAAACATAAGAAATAGCTAAATAATTTTTTTAAAGAATAGTAGTTACCATAGTGTCTGTCTTTTTCCTTAAAATATTTGGATAAAACTTCATATACTATAGCTTCAAATATTTCCATATCAAGAAGCCTAGAATAAAGCCTTTCTAATTAATAAGTGAAAATTTTATAAGGCTTCAAGGCCACATAATGGGGAATCATGATTATCACATATTTTTATATATTTGAATCATTACTTACATTAGGGAAACTATTCGGTATTCATACATGCGAGATTGATTTATTTCACTTATGAGTATGGTCTCAAGCTGCGCCCATTTATTGATAAATATCTCAGTGCGATCCTCCTTTATAGCTGAATAATACTCCATTGTATAGAAATACCACAACTTTTTTATCCATTCCTCAGTTGATGGACACTTGGGTTGTTTCCAAGATCTGGCGATTACAAATTGTGCTGCTATAAACATAGGTGCACATATATCTCTGTGGTATGATGCTTTCAGTTCTTCTGGGAATATACCTAGAAGTGGAATAGCTGGAATAAATGGTATTTCCAATCCCAACTTTTTGAGAAACCTCCAGACAGACCTCCACAAAGGCTGTACCAGTCTACACTCCCACCAACAATGCAGGAGAGTTCCTTTTTCCCCACAGCCTCTCCAGCATTTGTTGTTGTTGGTTTTCTTGATCCTGGCCATTCTTTCAGGAGTGAGATGGTATCTCAGTGTGGTTTTAATTTGCATTTCTCTAATGACCAATGATGATGAGCATTTTTTCATGTATTTATTTGCCATTTGCATTTCTTCATCTGAGAATTGCGTATTCATCTCAGATGCCCATTTTTGGATTGGATCTTTGAATTTTGAGGATCTGAGTTTTTTAATTTTTTATATGTTTTAGACAAGAGTCCCTTGTCTGAGAGAGAGTTCACTAAAATCTTTTCCCAGTTTGTGGGTTTTCTTTTCACTATGCTGGAGATTTCTTTTGACATGCAGAAACTTTTTAATAAGAAGTGGTCCCAGTTATTGATTCTGGGAAGTATTTCCCGTGCAGTTTGAGTCCTGTTCATGAATTCTCTACCTACTCCTATGTCTCCAAGGTTTCTACCCAATTTGTCTTCCAATAGATTTAGCGTTTCTGTTTTAATATTCAGATCTTTGACCCATTTAGATTTTAATTTAGTACATGGTGATAGACATGGGTCTAGCTTTAGTTTTCGGCAAATGGAGAGCCAGTTTTTCCAGCACCATTTATTAAAGAGACTGTCGTTCTTCCAGTGAACCTGCTTGGCTCCTTTATCAAAGATAAGGTGGTTGAGTGTGTTTGTAGTTGTGGTTGTATCTTCTAATCTATTCCATTGATCTTCAGCTCTGTTTTGATTCCAATACCATGTAGATTTTACTACTGTTGCTTTGTAGTATAATTTCAAGTCAGGGATTGTGATGCCTCCTGCTTTGTCTTTGCTGCTTAGAATTGCTTTTGCAATTCTAGGTCTCTTCTGGTTCCAGATGAAATTTAGGAGTGATTTCTCTAGATCTATAAGGTATGTTGATGGTATTTCTATTGGGATTGCATTGAATCTGTATAACAGTTTTGGGAGAATGGCCATCTTCACAATGTTTGTTCTTCCTATCCATGAGCAAGGGATGTCTTTCCATTTTCTGAGATCATCTTCAATTTCCTTTTTCAGTGTATTATAGTTTTCACTGTATAAGTCTTTCACTTCTTTCGTAAGAGTAATTCCTAAATATTTCATTTTTTTGCTTGCTAATGTGAATAGTCCAGTTTCCCTTATTTCCCTCTCTGTGATTTTGTTGTTTGTATATAGGAATGCTATTGATTTCTGAGTATTGATTTTGTATCCAGCCACATTACTGAATTTATTTATTGTATCTAAGAGTCTTTCAATGGAGCTTAGGGGGTCTTCTATGTAGAGTATCATGTCATCTGCAAACAATGACAACTTAACTTCTTCTTTTCCTATCTTTACCCCTTTTATTTCTCTTTCTTGCCTAATTGCTCTGGCTAGTACTTCCAGTACTATATTAAATAGGAGTGGTGATAAAGGACATCCTTGTCTTGTGCCTGATTTTAAAGTAAAGGCTTTCAATTTTTGGCCATTTAGTATGATGCTGGCTGTTGGTTTGTCATAAATGGCCTTTATTATATTGAGGTAAAGACCATCTATTCCAATTTTCTGTAGAGTTTTTATCATGAATAAATGTTGGACCTTATCGAAGGCTTTTTCTGCATCTATAGAAATGATCATGTGATTCTTATTTTTGGCTTTATTGATATGGTGGATTACATTTATTGATTTGCGTATGTTGAACCATCCTTGCATTCCTGGGATGAATCCAACTTGGTCATGGTGTATAATCTTCTTGATGATTTGCTGCATCCTATTTGCCAATATTTTAGTAAGGATTTTTGCATCTGTGTTCATTAGGGAGATTGGTCTATAGTTCTCTTTTTTAGTTGGGTCTTTCTCAGGTTTTGGTACTAGAGTAATATTTGCTTCCAGGAATGACTTAGGAAGGATTGCTTCCCTTTCAATTTCATTGAATAGTTTGAGGAGTATCGGCATTAGGTCTTCTTTGTATTTCTTGTAGAATTCTGCAGTGAATCCATCTGGGCCTGGGCTCTTCTTGGTGGGTACGGACTTAATTACATTTTCAATTTCAGTAACAGAGATTGGGTTATTCAACAGTTTTACATCCTCTTGATCTAGCTTTGGCACTTCATATACTTCTAAGAATCTGTCTATTTCTTCTGTGTTATCAAACTTTTGAGAGTAGAGGTTTTCGAAATAGGTGTTGATGATCTTCTGTATTTCTATTGGGTCTGTAGTGACTTCTCCTTTTTCATTCTTATTGCATGAATTTGAGCTTTTTCTTCCCTTTTTTTAATAAGGTTGGCTAGGGGCTTATCGATTTTATTTATTCTTTCAAAGAACCAACTCTTTGATTTGTTGATCCTTTGGATTGTTTTCTTAGTCTCTATTGCATTGATTTCTGCTCTGATTTTTATAATTTCCTCTCTTCTTTTGGCTTTGGGCTTGACTTGCTCTTCTTTTTCTAGCTGTTTGAGGTGTAGCATCAAGTTATTTATTTGTATTCGTTCTGTTTTCCTGATGTGGGAACTCAGTGCAATAAATTTTCCTCTCAGGACAGCTTTCATTGCATCCCACAGATTCCGGTAAGTTGTATCTGCATTTTCATTTTCTTTTAGGTATTGTTTGATTTCTTCTTTAATTTCTTCTGTGACCCACTGATTACTCAAGAGTGTGTTATTCAGTTTCCATGTGTTTGTGGGATTTTTGCAGTATCTTTTATCGTTAATTTCTAATTTCAGAACGCTGTGATCCGATAACATGCAAGGGATGATTTCAGCTCTTTTGCACTTGTTTAAATATGTTCTGTGAGCTAATATATGGTCTATTTTAGAAAATGATCCATGTACCGCTGAGAAGAATGTGTATTCTGATGTTGTTGGGTGGAACATTCTGTATATGTCTATCAAACCCATTTGTTCACAGGTATGATTCAGTTCTGTTATTTCTTTGCTCATTTTCTGTCTGGTCGATCTGTCCCTTGGTGTCAATGGCGTATTAAGGTCTCTTGTTACAATTGTGTTACTGATAATTTGAGTTTTCATTTCTGTTAATAATTGTTTTATATAACTGGGCGCTCTGGAGTTTGGTGCATATATATTTAAGATAGTTATCTCTTCCTCTTGGAGTTTTCCCCTTATGAGTATGTAGTGACCTTCTTTATCCTTTATGGTCATTGTTGGTTTAAAGTTCACATTGTCTGCAAACAGAATGGCTACTCCTGCCTTTTTTTGGATTCCTGCTGCATGAAGAATTGTTTTCCATCCTTTGACTTTCAGTCTGTGAGTATCCTTCTGGGTTAGATGGGTTTCCTGTAAACAGCATATGGTTGGATTTTGTTTCTTGATCCATTCTGCTAGTCTGTTTCTTTTGGTTGGTGCATTGAGACCATTTACATTAATGGTTATTACTGTGAAATGTTGGTTAATTGTAGGAATCTTATCTCTCTGCTGTTGCATCTTTATTATTCTGTTCTGTTTAATTATTTGCTTTGCTTAGTGGTTTTTTCCTTTGTGTATCTAAACTGTCTTTCAATATTTTTTGCAGGGTTGGTTTGGTGTTCATGAAGTTCTTCAGCTGTTCTTTGTCATGGAAGTATCGTATTTCACCATCTATTTTAAATGATAGTTTTGCAGGATATATCAGTCTAGGTTGGAAATCATTTTGCTTTAGGATCTGGAATACTTCACTCCATGCTCTTCTTGACTTTATTGTTTGTGATGAGAAGTCTGCTGTGATTCTGATAGGTTTTCCTTTATAAGTGATCTGTCTTTTCTCTCTGACAGCTTTTAATAATCTATTCTTGTGTTGGATTTCTGGGATGGTGATTATTATATATCTGGGTGTAGTTTTATTTTGGTTATGACTATTTGGAGTTCTATATGCTTCACTGATCCTGATGTCAGTTTCTGATCTCATGCTTGGGAAGTTTTCAGCTATTGCTTCTCTAAATATCCTCTTGATATCCTTTATGTTGTCTCCTTCTTTTTCATTAATCCCTATCATTCTTATGTTATTTTTCTTTGCATCATCTTGCAGTTGTTGAATTGTTGTTTCCTGATTCCTTGTTATTTTTAAAAGATCTTTCCTTTCCTGTTCACTAGCTGCAATCCTGTCTTCAAGGTCTGAAATTCTATCTTCACTTTCATTAAGGCGGTTTTTACAACTTTCAGTGGAGTTTTTTATTTCCTGTATATCTCTGTGCATCTGCATTATGTATTCTGTTTGTTTCTTATATTGCTCATCTTGTACATCAGTTTAAAATCTCAGTTAACCCAAACTGTTGAAATTAATGAAACTCAAGTATTTCCCAAATACTTTCTAAAGACTTGATGCTCATATACAAAGCATCTCAACTATGCTTCATATATGCAGAAGCCAAGAAAACATACTCATCAAGCCCAATATGTAAGGAGTAGAAACTGAGTCTTAGCAAACAGCTGGAATTTTCAGTTAAACCTAGTAGAGGGACCCCCAATGCCAATATGTATCAATGACCAGGCTGTGACAAAGAGCCTACCACCTGCTCAGGGACATGAATGGAAAAGGATTGGAAAGTTAAATACATTTCATGCATCATGGTAGGATGCCCCATTAAATACTGAATATGGAAACACTGATTAACAGACAACACCACTACCATGTACCTTCAAAACTTCATCAATAGCTAAAAGAATATAAATGCCATGGCCCTGATGGCAGATAAGATACATATGTGCCCAAAAACATGGACTTCAACTTTCCATTAAATGAATAAAAATTGAAAGCTTTCACTGTAATATCAGGAACAAGAATCCTATCATGAATCCTATTCAATATAGTTCGTGAAACATTAGCCAGAGCAATCAGACAAGAGATAGAAATAAGAGGAATAAAAGCATAGAAAAAAAGAATTTAAATTATCACTATTTGCAAAAAACACGATACTCTACATAGAAGATCCCCAAAAAATCTATCAAAAGACTGCTATAGTTAATAAGCAAATTCAGCAGTGTAATTAGACACAAATTCAATTCTCAAAAATCAGTAGGATTCCTGTACATAAAGAGCAAACTCTGGGGCTGGGGATTTAGCTCAGCGACATAAGCGCCTGCCTTGTGAGCAGGCAGTCGTGAGTTTGATCCCTGGTACCGATAAAAATGAAAAAAAAGAAAAAAAAAGAGCAAACTCACTGAGAGAGAAATTATAAAAATGACATCTTTTACAATAGCATCCAAAACAACAAAATACTTAGGAATCAACCTAACAAAGGATGTAAAAGGATGCACATTGAAAATCTGCTTTATGTCCTGTTTTGTCTTAATCAATTTAAAATAAAAGAAAAGAAAATTATAGTACTCTCAAAAAGGAGATTGAAGAGGATGTCAGAAAATGCAGATATCCCTTGCTGTTGGTTCAGAAGAACCAACTTTGTGAAAATGGCCATATTCCCAAAACTGTTATACAGATTTAATGCAATCACAATAAAAATACCATTAGCATACCTCACATATTTAGAGAAAATATTCCTGAAATTCATTTGGAAACAGAAAAGATATAGAATAGCAGAGGCAATTCTGAAAAACAAAGGCAAGGCAGGAGACATCACAATTGCTGATTTGAAATTATACTACAAAGCTACTGTGATACAATCAGCATGGTACTGGTAAAACAATCATACCCAAGATCCAACAGAATAGATTAGAAGATGTAGAAACACATACAAAAACACTTAAACACCTATCTTTGACAAAGTGGCTAAGCATATTCCCTGGAAGAAAGATAGCCTCTTTAATAAAGGTGTTGGAAAAATTGGCTTTCCACATGCTGAAGACTGAAAATAGACCCATGTTTTTCACCATGCACTAAACTAAAGTCAAAATAGATCAAAGATCTAATATTAAAACAGAAATACTAAATTACTGAAAGACAAAGTAGGTAGAAATCTTTAAGACAGGGGTAAGCAAAGAGTTCATGAACAAAACACAAACTGCATAAGAAATACTTCAAAGAATCAACAACTGGGATCTTTCTCATTAAAATGGTTTTTGCATTTCAGAAGAAATCACAAGTGGTGTGAAGAAAAAATCCACAGAATGGGAAAGAATTTAAGCCAGCTGTCCCTTAGATAGAGGACATATAACTAGAACATGTAAAGAACTGAAAAACATCAGCACCCCCCCAAAATTCAAAGACCCATTCCAAAAATAAGCATCTGAGATGACACACAATTGTCACATGAAGAAATACAAATGGCAAACAAACATATGAAGACATGTTCAATATCATTGGACATTCAAGAAATGCAAATTAAAACAACATTGAGATTCCATCTCACTTCAGAGAGTGAAGTGGCTGCCACCAAGAAATCAAATGTTAGCAGGGGAAAAGGAATAATTCTCCACTGCTGGTGGGATGTAGACTGGTGCAACCACTGTAGAAATCAGTGTAGAGAATCCGAAAAAAAAAACCCAAAAATTAGGATTTGAAGTCCCACTTAACCTAGCTATTCCCCTTCAGGGTATTTTCCCAGAAACACTGAAGTGTCATGCTCCAACAATATATGCGCACCCATGTTTATAGCAGTACAACTTATAATAGCTAAATCTTGGAAGAAACCAACATGCTCATCAATCTCAGAATAGTTAAAAAAAAGATATGGTATTTTTATACAATAGACTATTACTCAGCTATAAAAAAGTATAATCTTGAGGCTTTTATAGATAAATGGAGGCAACTTGAGACCATGCTTATAAGTCAGTTAAATCAAACTGACATTTATAAATATCATATTGTCACCCTAGTATAAAAAATGAAAGGCTGAAAGAGTAATAAGATCCAAAATACACAATAGATATTGTAATAATGAAAATAAAGTGCTCAAAAGGACAGAACAATTAGGATAGGGGAATGGCAAAAAGGAAGAAAGGAAAAGATTATAAGTATGTTGGTAAACATATATAAATATATGTATGTATATGTATGCTAGCTAGATAACTATACTAGTAATCTGTGTTAGTTAATCAAAAAGAACAGTTTGTGCTGTCATTGTTCGATCACTTTTGTGTCTAGATTTTATAACCTGAACAACTACTTCTAAAATAACAATATACAATATATTAATTAGTGTTTATTCCCTACTTTTTTTTGAAGTTCTGTATCATTTTTATCCTTTTTACTGTTTTGCTTTTCACAGAAAAAATATAAAAATAAAGAATAGATATACATTGTTAAAATAAAAGAATATGATTAAAGATGAAGGACAGAAGATTTCTCAGGAAAGTAAAAATGGCTAGGAAATAAAGATTGAAGAGAAAACAAAAGTGGATCAGGTGTAGACACTGAGGAAAACATCTGCAATCATGGATAGCAAAGGGGATCCCGACATCTTAAAGTTTTCTCAATACTAGTGCACAACTGCCTCAGGTGAACCTACTGAAAATAACCCTTCAGAGTGGCTTTGACCAAGATAACACGCAATTCACAATATAACATAGAAATTAGGTAGCAAGAGGAAATACATTGTTCCTCCCCAAATTCAGATAAATTTATGCAGAAGAAAACTGGATATGGATCAGAATTTGCTGGCTGGTTTTAAGTCTTTTATTTCTTTTCCTTTAAAGCCCTCAGGAAGCTATGGCTTCTTCTGTATGAGAGACTGAATAAGCAAAAAGCAAAATCAGTGTAATAGTTGACTATATTAGTTTGCTGTCAAGTTCTTTCCTTGTTTGCAGTCCCATATTTTCCTAAGTCACAGTCATATTGTTTATACACATTGCATGAGTATTACCAAGAAATCTTAAAAAGTTGTGATATGACTGAAAAAGACTCATTTATGTTAAATGTCTTGTATGTGCCTCTGGTGTAAGGGTCAGGGATTCTGTGCTTCTAAAAAATGTCTAAGATTGTAGATTCTGGTGACACTTTATATACTGTTTTTAATTAACATGCATAATGCTTATTAGTTCTAGTCTGGAACCACACATAAATCTTAATTTCAACAAAAATAGAAAAGAAAGAATTTTCTGACTGTAGCTTCCACTCAGAAAAAGGACTTATTCCCAAACCAGAAGGTATTGCTGAAAACCTAGAAGTTACAAATGAATTTAAGAGAGCTGGTCTTCTCTCCGAAGAAAATGGAAGGTCTAATTGGGTGAGATTCAGAATAATGTTGAATATGAAACTATGTCACCAATACACATGCTGCCCAGAAAATCACAAATAAATTTAGTCAGAAAGGAGAAATGAATTTCAGAAGTGAACCAAATGAGGATAAATATGTATGTGTGGCCCTAAAAAGTAACATTCTTTTCCAAACCCAACTAGAGATGTGGGAAACCAGAAGATTCTGAGGTCTTTAAAGTACCTCATTTCAAAAATAAATAAAAATAAAGTACCTGATTTCATGAAACAATGGAAATTTGTGTAATTGTGACCTCCAGAAAACATTCACTTTGCAAAATCACCATTGTATATACACTGTTCTGCAGAACAAGTCCAAAATAAATTTTTGTTTTAAAACTAATTTAGTTTTAGAAAATTTAGTTTTAGAAAGCAAATTGGACAAGAATAATTTCTGAAATGAGCCAGGTACATTAGGATATGGATAACAATGTGCATAGCCAGAAATGTTACACAGAAGATCTCATTTTAAAATATATCCAAATCAAGACATTAATAGTGAATCTTATATGGAAAACAGTGATTAAAAAAAAGAAAATCAAATTCCACATACTTAAAAACTAGTTAAGTGTAGGGAGAAAAAAAATCAGGCAAGATGGAAAACATTTAGGCCACTGATAAATTTACTGTGCACAGATCAGATTCTTCATAAACACCTACTCTCTTAGAATCTGGTGTAAAACATTTGTTTTTATTATTTTTTAAGCATTTAAAAATATTATTTTAAAGAGGATAAAATTGAGGAAAATAAAACAGAAGCAAACCAATCTAGCTCAACTAGTGTAAGTGATACAGGACTTCAAAACCATACAAAATCAACAGTAGTTACCATAATGCCTCTTGCTGTCTTCAAAATTGCTTCAGATAACTTTGGACATAGTAAAAATTGAAGAAAGCAGAATACAACAGAAACAATAAAAACAAAACAAGGAATACAACAAAGACTTCAAAATAAGATAATAGTAAATCCAAAATGGCTATCATAATATGTCTTGCTTTCTTTTAATGGCTACCATAATATGTCTTGCTCATGCCATCAGACTTAACATAATCAACCAAAATAAAAGAGAATAAAACCCAACCCAAGAAAATAATGAAAATGATACATTTTCCAGGTGGTGACCACCTCCTGTGGCACCTGGTTATCTCTCCCTGCAGTCTGTGAACAAGCAATGCTGACTCACAGAGAAAGGCTTGGGTGTGGCTGTTCCCACTCCAACAGCAGCCCACAATGGTGCTGGTTTCCAGATGGGACCCATTTCCTTGTGAGGCCTGGTTCTCTCCCACCACAGTCCATGAATGGCCAGAACTGGATCATTGCAGAGACCAGCTGTATGTATTTGAAGAGATGAAAGCAGAACAGTGCAGTGCAGTGCAGTGCAGAACAGTGTCAGGCTAAGATATCATCGAAAAGAATGCAAAGAGCTGGGCTCCTTTGAAGATATGGAACATGCCTGGTGCTGGTCACAGGAAATCTATTGGCTCTGAACAAGTAAATTAGGAAAACGATTGAAAGAATGAGTAAGCTGTCAAAATCAGACTAAATCAAGTCAGATTCTTGTGTGGTTTTTTTTTGTTTTTGTTTTTGTTTCCAGAGAGAGTCTCACCATGCAGTTCAGGCTGGCCTTGAACTCATTTTGTAGCGTAGGCTTGCCTCAAACTACAACAATCCCCCCAGTGCTATGATTACAGGCATGTGCCACCATGCCCAGATGCAAGCCAGACTCTTACACAAGGTGTTTAAACTAATTTCTCTCATTCACTCAATAGGAGAGATTCATACTCTCTTCTGATGTTCACAAAGTGTCAATACTTGTATTTCTGCTAGTAAAAACCTAATTGAAAACACTGCCCCAAGTGCTTAGCCATCCCGAAAGTGCTGATGAGCAGGAGAAGATGAGGGAGACAGGCCTAATGTTAACTGGAGAACAAAAAAGTCAGAAATAGTAACGGCATTGCAAGACTTGACAGTTTTGTTTTCTGTAGCACTGGTTAACTCTGAAAATGAGTCAGGAGATCCTCAGAGCTGACAAAAGGTGCACACCTCTCTTTCAAAAAGCCAAATCTCAAAAGATACAGTGAAATATTTATGAAGCCTAGTTTTTCTGAGCTCTCACAGTGAAAATACAAATATTAACTAGGATCGAGAAGATAAAAAGTCTTCCCCTTTTGACCTTTTCAAAGAGTATTTTAGGTATGTTATTATGTTCTTATGTTCTTAGATATGTTCTTATGTTCATGTGCACAAAAGCTATTTTGTAACAGTAAATATGTAAAATGATTTTGATCATTAATTTTCCTGATCATTTAAAATTTCTACCTAACATCTTTTAACCAAACAGCTATTACTTTTCTAAATTTTTGTTTAAAGAAAGACTAAACAAACAGAAATTGGGTATAAATAATACATATGTTCAAAGAAAAAATAAACAGTAAGAAATCACTACTTGATGTTTACATACTGTCCTCTTACAAATAGTTTTCAAGATACAAAGTGGAACATATAAAGTGGGAATTCAAACAGTGAGACTGCAAACAGTTCTGTTCAACTATCTAACAAAAACTTAGTATTATGGTTATCAATCCTATATACTTAAACATACATGCAGTTATCCATATCTTTATTTATGTTGAGATTAAACAAACTAAAGCAGGCTAAAATCATACTGAATAAAGAATAATAGTAGTGCTGGATTTCACATCATGACACGATAGGATCAGCACTAGGTACTGTAGTGTCTTTTAAAAAAATTTTTATTTAAAGAAAGACTAAACAAAACAGAAAATGGGTAGAAATAATATATACTTTCAAAGAAAAAATTAAACAGTAATAAATCACTAGTTGATGATTACAGATTGTCCTCTTACAAATAATTGTTCAGGATACTAAAGTGGAGCATATAAAGTGAGGATTCAAACAGTGAGACTGAAACCAGTTCTGTTCAACTATCCAACAAAAACTTAGAAATATGGTTGTCAATCCTATACACTTAAATATACATGCAGTTATCCATATCTTCAATTATGTTGAGATTGAACAAACCCAAGCAGGCTAATATCACTCTGAACAAATAATAATACTATTGCTGGGGGTCACATTATGACACTCCAGGATCAGCACTGGGTAGTTTAGTGTCTCTTTTTCTTCAAAGTATTTGTTCATTTCATCATGTGTAATAAGATCAGTTCTCATAAACCGTTTATAGGTTCTACACATGCATGAGTCTTAACATGTATTTCTATCCTTTCTATATTAGGGGGAGAAACAAAACAAAGCAAGACAAAACAAAACATATTCCCATAAACACATGAAATGAAAAAGACATTATAAGACCATTGTACAAGGAGTTCTACCATAGTTCCTGTGTTGTCTCTTGTTATCTTCAATTAAATTGGCTATATCAGACATAGTACAATTGAGTGTATCAGTACATAACAGTATTAATAAAAGTACAACTTTGTATATAGTATAAAACTTCAAAAATAGGCAGTAATCAAACCAGAATGTGTACTGTAGTGAGTCTTGTCATCTTCAGTGCCTATACTCTCAGACTTGATACTATCAGTCATATCAGTTTTGAATAAAATCTGTTGATATCAAACAGCAATCAAACAAACCAGATTTAACTAAGATCAGTCATGATAAAACAGTGTAAGTCATACAGGGCTCCAGATTAAGTTAACAGGAAATTAAAGATGATTACTGTGCTACATCCTGATGTTTTTTGGGATAGTTGTCTGTGCCCTCAAATCTAACACAAACTGGGACAACTGGGACAAACTGGGACAGAATAAAATTTATCTAAGCAGAGTGGTGCAAGTAATGTGGGTTTTAAATCCTGATACACTATTAACAATATCTTCTGCCATATTTTTTAAGACTCTCCCGGCCCTTTCACTTCCCCAGGGTACACTGTGCGTTTTGGGTCTGACCAAGACCCTTGGTTTTAAATTGGGTGGGGGGGGGCTGCTATTTACCTAAGTGGTTCCGAACCTTCTCTCTCCTGGATTTGATCTCTAATTGTATTCTTTTACCTATTAAAGTCTGTCTTTCCAATCTATCGACAAATACTGGTCTAGTTTCCCCTATTACTCTCTGGTTCTCTGTCACATAGAGCATTGTTTTCTCATATTTGATTTTCAGCCCATGTACTCTTTTTCATGTTAATTATATTTCCTAAAAATAGCATCTCAGTGGACCCTATCTCTTGATCTACTCTACATGTGGTTCTTTTTTTTAAATTTAGTGTATCAAGGTCACCTGTATTAGAGATTATAACCAACATTCTCTGCCTCATTTATATTATGCTCTTTTTTGTCATCAGTTGTCTGCTTGTCTTCTTGATTCTGTTTTCTGCTCCATTCATTGAGGCCTCTCTGCCACTCTGCCTGGAATCTAAGTACTTTTCTCTCTCTCTAGAATGCCCTGCAGTATTCTCTGTAGAGCTGGATTGGTGGTCGCAAATTTCCCAAGTTCTTTGTCTTGAAAGAATCTTGTTTTTCCATTAATTTCTAGAGACAGATTTTCAGGGCATATCAATCTGGGCTAGAGGTTATTTTCTTTCAGGGCTTAGAATATTTCATTGCAGGCTCTTCTTGACTGTATGGTTTGTGTCAAGAAGTCTGCCATTATTCTGATGGGCCTTCCTTTATAGGTGATCTGTTTCTTGTCTCTAACAACTTTTAATATTCTCTTCTTATATTGAATTTCTGGGATCTTGATTATTATATGCCTGAGTGTGGCTTTGTTTCGGTTGTAGGTGGCTGGAGTTCTGTATGCCTCATACATCTGCATATCATTTCCTTTTCCTATGTTTGGGAAGTTTTCCTTAATTATTTTTGTGAATAGCCTTTGTAGTTCCTTTGTTTATAGCCCTGCTTCTTCATTCACATTCTTTATTCTCAAGTTATAGATTCTCTTGTTGTCTTCTAGCCTTTGTATTGTTGTTGCTTGTATTTTTTAAAAAGTTTTTCCTTTCATAATCCAACATTACAAACCTGTCCTCCAGTTTGGATAATCTATCTTTAGTTTCTTTCAAGCAGTTTTGCCATCTTTCCATAGTTTTTAATTTCCTGGTAAACTCTTTGAATCTGCTTCATGTATTCTATATTATCCTTATATTCTTCATCAAATAGTCCTCTCCTTTGTTTGAGTTCCTCCATTTTTCCATCTGTGTCTTCTTGAGGGGTGCTTAGTATCTGTTTTATTAATCTTCTTATTTCTTACTTCACTTGGCTAAATATTTCCCTTTTGAACTCATCTATGAGGTCCCAAAGATATCTCTTTATGTACACTGGTGCCGTGTCTGATATTGCATGTTTGCTGTCCTCATTCTCCTTTGTGTTTAGGTGTCCTGGTCAATGTTCTCAGAGTTGGGAACTGAGGACTTTTTCTTGTTTCTTCCTCTTCCTATCTTTTTTTCTTCCAGAAGGCCCTAGTTTCTTTCTTTGTTGGTTACAATTCTTCTGAAGCATGCTAGGTAGGTGACCCTTCCCACAGCAGTGTACTGGTGAGTTGCAAACAGGGGAAGCTTATGCTGGCCATTCCCCTCTGAGTCAGTCAACCTGCTGAGGCTTTTACTGTGTTAGTGTGTGCCACCACCACAGGGAATTGATTTTGGATAACCTATTGAGTCTCAGCCAGGTCACGTGACACAGACCAAGCTCACTCCACCAATCCTGTTTGGGAGGGAAACAAACTAACTGAAGTCACTGCTGCCCCTTGTTCCTGCCAGTCCTGCCCTGTCCCCAGAATGTCATCTGTTGGAGTCCCCTTCTCTATGGGATGGTTTTATTCCCATCACTCACCACAGGTCAATGCAAGTTCCCTGATAGCTCAGCTCTCTGAGTCGAAGTTGCAGGATTTTGGATGGATTGGTAAGTCACTGCCACTTTGATTCAGGAGCACTGAACCTTCAGCTGTTCCAATAGTAACACCAGGACTGTATGTTTGATTGGTTCTTCTCACCTTAGTTTCTTCTTGGGGTGAGAGACTTCATCTCCCTCTGTTTGGGACTCCCCACACTGTATTATGTTGAATTCTAAGCTGACTATCTCAGGGAGCCTCTGTAGTCTGCTGTTATCTAGCCACCATTTTTGTTCCTCCCCTACAGCTATTACTCTTAACCAAATAAAATAGTGATTTCTTAGCCAATGCTAAGTACAAGTTATTTTCTATATAAGTTTTGTTTTTGAATGTTTCTCAAATGTTCATAATACTATTGTTTACTTAATTTTAAAGATATTGCTATGGGAACCCACAAATAACTTGAAATTCTGTCTAGAGAAATTATTCCTGCATAATTACAGAAGACAAACCTGAGTTTATATAGCACCTTCAACTTGGAAAAAGTTTCCAAATAACTTAATGCCTTAAGTGATTTATTCAAAATACAAAAGGAAAGGAAACAATTCAAGGCCAAACTAGAGTACAAACACCTTTTCACTATAGGTTTTAGTTAAAAGTTTGAAGGAAGAGTTTTTCTCAAAGGCAGTTTTGGAAATAAGAAAGCAAAGCCACAGAAAACTATATGGGAAACTTTTCTGAGGAAACCTCTTATCCTATTTGTTTCCTGAAATATCACTGGTTAAGACTCATGCCACTACAGATACATTTGTTTTAAAAATGCATCAGGTTCCTCATGAAGGCTGAAGTCACCCTATGAACAGGTGGTATGAAGGATAAATGGATGGTAGCTGGCTAGGTCCAATTTGTTGTGAGCAAATCAAGGGCTGACCTCACACTGAACATGTTTAGAATATCATGTACAACCCAGGGTATCCTACCCCTATCCCCTGGTCCAGATCTCCAGGTAAGATAGGCAGCTCATACTGCTTCAGTGCTCAGCAGTTGTAGGTGCTATTCTGCCTGAGGCTGGAGGTAGCAAAACTTAGACCTCTTCATTAGACCTTACCTTGAAGTACCCACAAGTGAGAAAGAATCTTGGCTGTCTGCATAATGTGTTGCAGGTTCTGAAGGTGGTCATGGCACCAAGTGGATGGAAACCACTCCCAGCCAGTTTGTGATTTTAACTGAGTGACAGCAGTGCAGAACTCTCTACCATATTCCTTGGGTTCTAGTGTCTTTTTTGGCCACCTGGTTGATTTTAAGTGTCATGGGCATCAGCTGAATGTTGGAAGTGATGAAAAGCTTAAACTGATTCTGGAGAGAAAACAAGCCCAACCATCTGGTCCACTGTTACATTCAACATCTAGGAAACCTGATCAGAGTTTTGAGAAAAACATCCTTTCATAGCCTGGTCAACTGAGGAGCAGCTACAAGTGTTGAAATAGTGGTTACCTACCTGAGGTACTGTATGTCTGGCTGATAGGCCAGGGTTTCTTTTTGGATGTGGCATTTCCTTTCTTTCCACTTCAACAGGGCACTAGAGAAAGTTGTCTTCCTTTCTCTAAGAGTTTGTGTGATAATGTTCCATTGATATCCTGAATGGATGCAAGGATACAGAAGCAATTGGTCTTCAGGACCTAAATATGCCTTTGGGACTAGGGGGACAGTGTATCTGGGGGGGGGCGAGTTCCTCAAGAAGCTCTTAAGGATCAGTAGGCTCAAAGATGTTCCAGGTCAGGTCTGGGCATTGAGGTGGCCCGGCTGTTCAGTGTCCTCATAGAGCACTATACAGTCTGTTCCTACACTTCCCAATGAGAGACAGGGTCTGCAAACATGTTGGCCTGGTGACCAAGACCATGGGTGAGAGTCCCTCCTCAGCAGGGCCTGAGTCACTGACAGCTCTATTCCACAACTACTTTTAAACCAAGTTACTTCCCTTTACATTTAAGGAAAATTAGTCAAAATGTTACCAAGTATGAACATGATGGCACCAGAATACTGAGAACCAAATAGATGAGGCCACATAAATAAGGTGTTTAAAAACTTGCTTTCAATTGATGGTGAAACACGGATGCTAGAAGTAATGGGAAACCAGAAATCCAACTCCTAACCTGAAGAGGTTTCTTTTTACATGTTGCTGGAGATGTTAATATTGCACAGGTTGTTTGGGATGCTGTGGCAGTACAGTAGTCCTTCCAAGTTCATCTGAAAACTTGCATTACCTACTGATCTGATAGATCCTTCTCACCCTGATATAATAACCTTTGAAAGAAACAGGAAAAGATTCAATACATCTTAAACTCATTAACATGACCTGTGACTGTCTTCATAACACTCACTTATCATATCTGTGTTGGTTACTTTTCTCTCCATTCTGAGACAAAATACCTGACACTGGAAGTTAAGGAAAGAAACAGTTTGTGGAGCTCAGTCTGTGGAGGTGTCAGTCCATAATGAGCAGGTTCCAAGGCAAATGGTACATGGCAAAGAGCAATAGTTCATGGTGGTTGAAAACAGCACAAGCAACAAGAGCAAAATGGAAGGAGCATGGAAAGTAGACTCCTTGTGTCTCTTATATTGTAGGTAAGCTACACCCCCTTGGGTGTGGCACTCACACCCATAGTCTCAGCATTGGCCCATGAGTCAGTCACAAACTCCAAGAGCTAGCCCCCATGACTACCTGAGGCTTTGGGAGGACATCCAGACTCACACTATAACATCAAACACCAGGCTGGGGCAGAGACAGCAATCCACTTCAAAACTCACCATAAGTGAAAACTGGCCCTGTTCAATGATACTCTGTGGGGAGTGAATGAAGCTGGAGATTGATCACCATCACCTGTGTGCCAGAGCAATCCCAGGCTCAAGTACACAGGGTGCCTGAGGCAAGTCACATGAATAAACTGCTCTAATCCAAATAATACCAAGGATTAACTACTAGGTGGAGACATTTCACGTGATATTGAACCTCCCAAGTGCATAAATAAATACCCTGCAGCTGGTAGACACTTCTTCTCACCAGGAGAGAAGAGCCTCTTGTTCTTGTTGAACTCTTTTCCTGTTTCTCCACCATCTCACTGGCTTCACTCTGAGAACACTGAGAGCTGCATTGAACACAGCAATTCTCCAGCCAGGCTTTAAAACTCAATAGAGGAGCAGTACTTTGGCAGCAGCTTTCCATCATTCTATCCTGGAGCTACATCCTTCCTGGGAGGGGAGGAGGCATTCCAGCATGGCTAAGGAGAAGCTCAAGCTCAGCAATACCATGCTGGTCTCTGAGTCCATGAAGGTCATGGCAGAATCAATGGGCACTGCACAGACTCAGGAGGAAACCTGCCAGCTGCTGACAGAGGAGGTCAGCTATAGAATCAAAGAGATTACAACAGGATGCTCTCAAGTTCATGCACATGGGGAAGCAGCAGAAGCTCACCACCAGTGACATTGACTATGCACTCAAAGTGAAGAATGTTGAACCACTCTATGGTTTCAATGCTCAGGGATTCATTCTTTTCTCTTTGGCATCTAGTGGTGGCCAAGAGCTCTACTTCCATGAAGAGCAGGAAGTTGATCTGAGTGACATCATCAATAGCTCTCTGCCTCGGGTGCCTCTGGATATCTGCCTGAAAGCTCATTGGTTGAACATCAAAGGCTGCAAGCCAGCTATACCAGAGAATCCACCGCCAACTTCCAAGGAGAAGCAGAAGGCTGAGACCATGGGAACACTAAGGTCGGCAAAGCCAGGCCAGGAGAAAGACAGATCCCTGAAAGGCAAAGGTCAAGGGGCCTCCCCAGCTGACAGCAAAGTTCACACAGGGAGAGAAAAAAAGGCTCCCTCCTTGCTGGAGGGGCCCTCTTTGTGCCTGAAGCTTCACAGCACCCATGAGCTCTCTATGGGGCAGCAGCTGTACTACAAGGAGATCACTGAAGCCTGTGTGGGGTCTCATGAGACCAAAAGAGCTAAAGCTCTGTGAAGTGTCACTAGGGACCCAGGGCTCCATCAGATGTTCATGGTTCAGCACTTTCATCCCAGAGGGAGTCAGGGTCAATGTGGTTTAAAAGAACCTGCTCATGTATCTAATGTGCCTGGTCAAGGCACTGATGGGCAACCCTACACTGTCTCTAGATAAATACGTGCATGAGCTGATTCCAGTGGTAATGACCTGCATTGTGAGCAGACAGGTGTGTTTGTGACCTGATATTGACAATCAATGGGCACTCTGGGACTTTGCTGCCTGCCTAGTGGCCCAGATCTATAAGCATTTCAGCACAACCACTAACAAGTCCCAGTCCCAAATCACAAAGACCTTCACAAAGAGCTTGCTAGACAAGAAGACTACTTGGACAACTCATTATGGCTCCATTGCCAGCCTAGCAGAGCTGGGATATGATGTGATCAAGACTCTAATTATGCCCAGGCTGTAGCAGGACAGGGAGCAGATCCACAGTGTCCTGGATGGCCCAGTGCTGAGTAACATGGACCATGTCAGAGCTCACCATGTGCAGAGCCTCCTTCTGAAACACTGTGCACCTGTACTGGCTATGCTGCATGTCCTGCCTGATAATTAGGATGCCTATCAGGCAGAATTTGGGTCCCTTGGGCCCCTCCGCTATTCCCATGTAATCAAGGCTCAGGTGCAGGCTGCTCAGCAGGCACAGCAGGTCAACAGAACCAAACTGATCATCACACAGCCCTGACCCACACAGATCCTATCTCAGGCCCCTCAGTCTGGCCCTCAGACTTCTGACTTGAAGGTCCTTGGCTCCACCATACTGCCCATCCAGACACTGACATCTGTGCTAGCTGCTGCCCCACCTCAGCCTTTCCCTCCTCTAACCAAGTTTTTTGTAAGATCGTCATCCTCTAGGGCCTCCTCCACACAGCAGATCTTGTCCCTCAGCACCTCTGCCTCTGGCTCAGGATCTACCACTACCTCTCCTGTCACCACCGCAGTCCCCAGCATGTGGCCCATCGTCAAGCTGGTCTCCACCAACTCCACTGCACCCTCCAGCAAGGTACCCTCTGCTCCTGGCAGTGTCCAGAAGTGCATGGTAGTCTCACTACCCCCAACAGGAAATGGCAAGGAAGGCCCTCTCTCCCATCTCCCTCCCCCCTCATCTTCCCCTTCTCCATTCAGGACAGTGCCCTCTGTGGGGGAAAATAAGACGCTGGACACAGCCTGCCTCTAGCTCCAGGGATTCTAAAGGTGAACGGCTCCTAGATCCATGGACCTGGCTCCCCTCAGCCTGCTCAGTGATAACATCGTCCATCTGCTGACCTTCTTTCCCATGGATTCCTATGTGCACACATGCAAGCAGGATGGAAGAAATCATAGGCTTGTTTACCCCACATGACTTGCTTTTTTTAGATACTGTACAGTTATTTCCTCAGAATAAAAGTTGATTTCTAAAATCAACAGAGCCTTATGACTGTGATTTTGAATACATATTACAGAAAATGTTGATTGTAAAACCATCTTTCCCATTCTTTTTATCCCCCAGATCCTTAGTCTACCAATACATAGTGACTGGACAGCCCGGTATCATTACCTGGCTGAGGTAACAGGTTATCTGATAGTTGAGAGCAAAGAAGTTGCATTTCTTTTTACCTAGGTGTTAAATTGAGACCCAGATGCCTGTGAGCTTCTCTACACACTGGTCCTAGGAGTCAGCATTTATGTCGAGACTACATGTGTTTCAACTGACATGGGCAATCATACCAAAGTCCCCAGGGAAGAACATGGGCTTTACCATGTTCATTAGCACAGCATCTCTGACTTTTCAAATGTTTAGGTAGCTCAAGACCACAACTGAGATTTGCAGGCTCATCTTACCTAGGTGCATTTTATTGCAACACAGTGGTCAGAAAAGCTTGGGTGAAGCACAAAGCCCTTCAGACTAGGTTAAGAGGACCACAGGTTTTTATTCTGAGACCTCAACTTTCCCAAATGCATAATCCTGGATGAATAAAGTATCACAGAACAAATTCCCTCTGAAAACCTCAGGACCGTTGGAAGAAGCCTTCATTCCCTTGTTATTCAGCCTCATGTGTCCAGGTGGTCATACAGGAGAGCATGGTGTCAACACTCACTTCAGTGACCATAAACCCCCACCTATGATGGGGGTTCCTTCCTCAAGTCACTGCTAGGCACTTCTCCAACAAGTTCCAGGACAAACTGACTCCAGTTCCATTCTAGATTGATGTCCCCAGGGACCAGTACCTCAGCAGAATCAGTGCTTCGGGGTCTAACAAGTTCTTCCTTTGCAGGTGTGCCAGGGGTCTGCATTCTCTCTCTTCTTACCAAACAGAAACCCAGTCTGGCTCCAAAGATGTGGAGCAGTTCCTTAAGCTCCTCATGACCTTCAGCCTCAACACCTCCAATGCAGACCACAGGAACAAACTCCTCTTCACACTGGCTCCCCAAAGGCAAAAATCTTCATCTTGGCAAAATTAGAGACTTCTAGGGAAAAAACCAGCCCTGCTAATCCAAACATAGTCTGAACTCAGTTTACTTTGAAAAAGATATCAAATATCCATTTACATTTGCCCTTCCATAATATCAAGTCCCTATAAGTGTTCTAGGAAAGTCTATACTCACACTAGTTTAAAAAACCTGAGTGGATGAATGAAATGCAAAATGTTCTTGCTTGTTAGCTAAGTGACCCCCTCATGAGTCCTAGGTGGGGCTTTTGGTAGGTAGCTGGATCTAGGGTGTTTGAAGCTGGCTACCTGTCCTATGAATGCCATGCTAGGATTAAAGGTGTGTTTCCACCTGCCCTAAGAAAGCCACACTGGGATTAAGGGTGAGAGTGCTACCCACCCTAAGAGTGGACGCCCTGGATAAAATGTAAGGGACAGAGAGAGTGTTCTCTTGCTCTCCTCCCTTTTTGCTCTTGTTGCTTTTACAAGGTTCCAGGACTTCCAGTCACAGTGGACTGGGGCTGTATGGGGCTCTTTCACCACACCCTGTGCTTTCAGGGCCACCCCACAGGTTTGGCCACCAAGGAAGTTCCCTGGCACAGGCCCTGGTTTGTTTGAGTTGGCGCCACCCCTGTGATTCCCATGGATGGGTATTGACACAGGCTCTAGATCACAGTCTGTGAGTTGCAGGGACAGAAGCCAGAGCAGCCAGAGCAGCCAGAGCAGCCAGAGCAGCCAGAGCAGGAATCTTAGCAGCAGTCCTGGACAGAGAAGCCATAGCACTTAGAGGAAGAGGAGCTTCGCAGGTGGAGACTGCAGAGCCAGGAACAGGGTCAGGTGCAGGGGAGGAGCTTTGGCAGAAGCTGGGAAGGTGAAGCTGGCACTCCAGGGACCTGGACCGGTCCTCACGATCAGACTCTGGAGAGCAACAGACATGGAGCCCATCTAGGGCTCTGGTGCTCAAGTTCACTGTGATCTTGTGCATCCAGGGAAGCCTCTCTAGGGCTTTCTCAGAGTTTCAGAGTGCTGGGGACAGCACTGAGCCAGCAGCAAAGCCTGCAGGAGCCATTAAGGATTACACCAGGAGCAGAAGCAACAGGAGGAGCTGCTCCAGAACTTGGAGAAACCTAAGAAGAGAGAGTGGCTGCTCGCCAAGCAGGAGGCCAAAGAGCTCCAAAAGTGGGAGTAGGAATCTGAGCCCAAAAGAAAGCAGAGGAGACCACTGCTGCTGGAAGCCACTCTGAAGCTGAGCCTGAGGACCAGGAAGAATATGAACCCCATGTGCCCTTGTGACAGTGCCCACAACTAGGGCTCCAGAAGCTGCTGCAGGGAAGACACAAAAGAGCTGCAGAAGAGGAACAGTACAGTAACAGCAAACCCCAGAGAGATGAGGACGACATCCCACTGGGCCCTCAGGCCAGTGTCGGTCTCCTGGATCAGCACTGGCACCTCAAAGTGAAGGCTGAAGCCCACAAGGAGTCTGCAAAGAGAAGCAGTTGAAAAAGGAAGAGGAGATTCTGGAGAGTGTGACTGGACTGCGGGCCAGGACTTGATGTCCGTGAAGGGGATGGCCAAGGGCATCACATAGGACAACCCCAAAAAAACTAGTTGGACGCCACCTGGCTAGGTCCTGAGCATGGCTGCGGGGCAGCACCAAGTAGTACTGAAGAAGTACCACATCTTGGTGGAAGGCGACACCATCCCACAACCTCATCAAAAGCTTCAGGGAAATGAAGTTTCCTGCGGCCATCCTTCGAGGTCTGAAGAAAGGCATCTTCCACCCAACACCTATCGAGATCTAGGGTATCCTCAACGTCCTGTCTGGCCGGGACATGAATGATATCACCTTCTTAGGGTCAAGCAAGACTTGTGTTCACGTTGCCTGTTGTCGTGTTCTGCTTGGCACAGAAGCAGTTTGCCTTTCCCTAAACATGAAGGGTCCTATCATCTGTTGCATCAGACGCATCATCTGTCCCTCATGGGAGCTGGCCCGGCAGACCCATGTAATCCTGGAGTACTACTGCCACCTGCTGCAGGAGGATGGTTCACTAGTCCTGCACTGTGTTCTCTGCATTGGAGGCAGGACCCTCAAAGAGCAGATGGAGATCATCCGACATGGTGTGCACATGATGGTGGCCACACCTGGCGCCTCATGGATTTGCTACAAAAGAAGATGGTCAGCCTTGACATCTGTCACTACCTGGCCTTGAATGAGGCCGACTGCATGATCCACATGGGCTTTGAGGGTGACATTCCCACCAGCTTCTCCTTAAAGGCTAGTGGCAGACTCTACTTTTCGGTGCCACTGTACCAAAGAAGATTCAGAACTCTACCAAGAGTACCCTGGTAAAGCCTGTCATCATCAATGTAGGACATGATGGGGCTGCCCGGCTGGATGTCATACAGGGGGTGGAATATGTGAAGGAGGAAGCCAAAGTGGTGTACCTGCTCGAGTGTCTACAGAACACACTTCCACCTGTGCTCATCTTTGCAGAAAAGAAGGCAGACATAGACATCATCCATGAATATTTGCTGCTCAAGGGGGTCAAGGCTGTGATCATCCATGGGGGCAAAGATCAGTAGGAATGAATCAAGCCATTGAAGCATTTCAGAGGGCAAAGAAGATGTCTTAGCAGTCACAGACATTGCCTCCAGTGACCTGGACTTCCTTGCCATCCAGCACTTCATCAGTTATGACATACCCAAAGCAACTGAGAATTATATTTACTAGATCAGCTGTACTGGGCACTCAGGAAACACAGGCATTGCCACCACCTTATCAACAAAGCTTGCAACGAGTCAGTGTCGATGGATCTTAAGGCCCTACTTTTAGAGGCAAAACAGAAGGTGCCACTGGTGATGCAAGTACTACGGGTGGTGGTGGGGATGCTGGATATCAGAGGAGAGCATGGCTGTACCTTCTGTGGAGGCCTTGGTCATCGAATCACAGACTGTCCGAAACTTGAGGCCATGCACACCAAGCAGGTCAGCAACATCAACCACAAGGACTACCTGGCCCACCGCTCTATGGACTTCTGAACCATCTGTTTTCCTTCCTGTCTTCCAAGAAGCCTCAGTGCCTGGACTTCTGCCACAGACCAGCCCCTTGGACAAGAAGCAAGTATTCTCAGCCCAGCTGGCCAGGGCTGCTCCCTGTGCTCCCCAGAATTATTATTTCTGTGCATCTTTCACACCACACTCCTAGCTGCCATTGAAGCCCAGCCCTCCCCTCCATAGAATACAATACAATACAATACAATACAATACAATACAATACAGTACAGTACAGTACAATGTACAAGTGGGAAAAGATGGGCTAGGATAAGGAGTATGTGGGCTGCACCAACACCAACAACCCCTTTGGGAACAGCAACCTGCTGGGTACCTTTATCTGGATCAAGGCCCCGGAGAAGAAGGAGATCAGCCACCTGGAGGAGAAGGAGCCAAAGGAGTGGAACAAGAGGATGCAGGTAGACAATGGTAGACAATGGAGCTAAAGGAGGTGAAGCACCTGGAGCTGGAGCAGGAACATGAAGGTGAGGCAGCCGTGTGGGAGCAAGAAACGGAGATGCTGCAGTGAGAAAGCAGGTGGAGCACTTCAAGTCATGGGAGGAACAGGAGGCCCACTTCCACCTGCAGCAGGCCAAGCTGCACTCCATGATTCCTTATTAGGATGGGCAGGCCAAACCGATAGACCTGCTGGCCAAGTATTCAGTGCCACTGCTGCCAAACTGGCTTGGAAATGCATGAGCCTTACACATTCCTCAACAGGCTCACAGTAGCCAGCATGGAGGACCTGCTGGAGGTCATCCAGGTGTGCGTGGAGCTGGAGTAGGATGAGCAGCTTCACCAAGGATCACATCTCCAAGCTACAAAAGCTGGAGACCTTGGCCTAAGGCCCTGGTGAGCACAGGGAAGTGTACACCTCTGTCTGCTCTGACACACAAGGCGGTATTCAAGGGCAAGACCTACATACAGCCACAGTCATCTTCCAGGGCACTAAGGGCAAGACCCAGGCTGGTGGCCCCACCCTGGTCACAGGCTACTGGGAGAGCCTGCTGTGGCAGCTTCATGAGCACATGGCCCATACTGGGTTCCAAAAGCCCCACCAGGATTTGCTGTGGCCGAAGCTGTACAAGTTGAAGCAAGAGCAAGGCATGCACAATGGGCTCCTGGTTCCCCATCCTCAAGCAGAAGCCACTGTCCCCCAGCTACAGCCTGGAGCCTCAGGAGCCAGCAGGGCCCTCAGTGGAGGGCAGCCCCAGGGAGGATAGGGTGGCACCAGGAAAGAGCTAAGGTGATGGCCATAGCTACATGGGGTTCATGGAGGACCTGGACCACCGCAACACAGGCTAGTGCAGCCTGCATCTGCTCACAGTGCCCTCTGGATGCACATGTGCTAGAGCTAGAGCTAGAGGAGGACCTGCAGCTGTTGCAACAGCAGCTCCAACCCACTGGTGTCAGAGGACATGTTCTTCTGGGGCACCAAGGAAAGCATGCAGTTCAACATGGAGCAAGGCTTTCCTCTGGACCCACAAGCAGTGGCCTCACAAGCCATGTTTTTTCAACCATGTGCACGCGGACTTGGAGTGGAACAAGTACAACCAGACACACTGTGACTTTGACAATCTACCATCCAAGATCCTGCAGGGCTACAAGTTCAACATCTTCTATTTTGACCTAATGCACAAAAGCTCCGCACCTGAGAACTTCCTGGAGGTCTGCACTGACAACGTGGACTCTGCCATCCTGCGCTTCCCCTCAGGCCCACCCTATGAGCATTGCCTTCAAGATTATCAACCACAAGTGGGAGTCCTCCCACTGCCAAGGTTTCAGCTTCCAGTTCACTAATGGCATCTTGTAGCTCTGGTTCCACTTCAAGTGCTACCTCTACCACCAGTGACAGTGGGCACTGAGCAGCAGGCTAGAGTGGCATCTGTTCCCAGCTGGAGGTTCCTGCTGGGCCTCAGTCTCCCCCTGCACAAAGCAGGGGTTTGCCATAGAACCAGCCTTGAAAAATGCAGGAGACAGAGGGCAGACTCAGCTTGGAGTATGTTAGAAGGGACTGTCAGAGCGGTGGGGAGCCAGGAACCTTTCAACAGATCTCCCCATCCAGGTGGCCCAAGAGCTACCCGTCTCCCCCTGAGAATGGGCAGGTAGGAGCCTGACCTAGATGCTGGCCACTTGCCTCTGCATGAGACTGTAGCACACAGGGGCCCTGACCTGAACAGAACTGAGCCAGAATAGCAGGAGAAGCACATGGGGCCATCATATGGGCACCAGTGTATGTATGTGCATGTGCATGTGCATGTGTGTGTGCATGTGTGTGTGTGTGTGTGTGTGTGTGTGTGTGTGTGTGTAAACCACATCCATCCTGGTGCATCCCAGAGCACCAGTCAGCCAGGTATGACCACACAGATGCCCATGCCTACCTCTGGCCTGAGCCCCAGCCCCTCCCTCTTGTCATGCTGGAGAATGGTGACATCTGTATCATCACAGTCCTCAAGGGATTTGGAAGTTCTTGGCTCCCTAGACATCAGCCATCATAACCAACAGCTCCACACAGCGCTTGTCTCATCTGGAAATTTCAGTCTGTTTATTTGAAAAAAAATTTTTAAAAGGAATAAAAGCCTCATTTTATATCAGTAAAAAAAACACAAAAGTTAAATGCATGCTTGAGTATTTTATCTTTTGAAACATACATAATCCATATTAAAAAACACTCAAAGAGGAGATCGTAGTCGGGACAACCAAGAGTTATTAAAATAAGCGTGAGAGTATGTGCTTTAAGTGTACATAGCACAGACAGTTCCGGGACAAAGTTTGTCAACAATAACCAAACAATGGGCAGCTAGAGTCATGGAAGCAGCTCACACTGCTGATGTAAAACAGTGTTCGACAAAGACACTCATTCTGACAAAGTCTGAATTGCATGTTTTAAGTGTTCTAATTCTTAAGGATGTCCAAGATTTACATTCAACTGACCAAAATACTAAAGCTCCATGCTACGTATGTCATTTTAGTCTGACATCTCTTTAAAGCAGACGCCAAACATTTGAGACTAACGGGCCCCAAATTACCTCTTCAGGCTGCCTTATGCAATAGAGCCACTACTCACTGAGCACTGGAAAAGTGACTAAGTCTGTGCTCGGTTATGCATTGACTTTAAAGTGCACACTAGCCACTGTGTTCTCTTGCACGGTGGCCCACCCTCACACTGAAGTGTGCACTTTTCCCATTTTGTTTGGCCCAGACTTGCTCTGCAGAGACTGTTTTCCTTTAATACAATTTTGCTACCATTCCAAAAAAGTCCACACTAGAGTTCACATCTTTGTACCAGAAACATAAGGCCATTAATTATTCCAGTGAGATAATTGATCTCTTTGGACTTTCTCTTTCTGAAAGAGGCCACTAGAACATTTGGAAATGTGTGGCTTAAAGTCGTAGCTCACACATACATCTGTTGAACAGTTCTTTTCCAGAGGGTCCTATACATTATCTGGTAAAGCATATAGGAGAGAGACAAATACATATGTGACTTGGAGGCTTTCCAAGATTACTGCTTCTAGAAGTAGAGGATCCTTTAGAAAGAATATTTTGCTTCAGAGAACACAAGATTGGAAGACTGTTATGTTCGCAGCACATCCTTTCTCCTAACTGAAATTCTTATTTTTTTTAATTTTAAAGAGGATCAAACTAAACAGAACATAAGAAATCAATGTAAGAGACATAAATTTCAAAGCAAGGCAACCAGAGATCTTCACTATCTAACATACTGTCTCTTGTTTTCTTCCAAATAATTGTCCATATCTTCACATACAGTGAATTCACACAGAACAACGAAGTATAAAACTGATCCAAACAGGATGATGAAGGCATTTTAGGTCTTCAAGACCAGACTCTTGTTTCTCTTCAGATCATATAAATCTTTTGCCTTTTACTAACTGGAATTCTTAATTCTTAAATTCTTAAAGGCAAAATCCACACATTAGGTCCAGTCAGATAACTACTGTAGTTGATCATGTTTAATTTCCACAACTCCCTAAAAATTCTCCAGACTTCAACAGCAATGACACCAACTAAAAGTCACTCATTCTTTCCAGATTTTCTGTTCCCTGTCATGAAACTTGGCCTTGCTTCCACCACCAGGCCATCATAGAGAAGCAAGAACATGTTTGCTCATTTACAGGGTGTCCTTGTACTGAGAAGCTTCATTTCTCCCTCTACTTCCTAGAACAGTCACACCTTTTTAATCACCTAGTTAGACACCCAAGTCAAGCTACATAATGTAGAGTTTAGAACAAAGCCAAAGTGTACACTAACACCGTTTTCTTATAACACCATTCTAGCAGACAGATCTCCCTTCCAGACTGCCCAGCACAGGTGTCCCTATCATCTGAAGGTCAATCCAACCAGTCTCTGGAGGGGGGGAAAAGAAGCTTCAGAAGAGATAGTGGCTACTAATCTGTCATTTAAGTCAGTCTTGTGACCATGGGCATAGATATTTATCATGTGGTTTAGAAGATAAGGGACTGAGAAATTGCTAGCTGAGATGACCTCTGGCCGCCATTGTTCACACTCATAGGCTTCTTAAAGGATTGTGCACTGTAGCACAAAATGCCATTCACTGGTATTCATCAGAATTTACCTACCACGCAGGGCTCTTTGTGAACAATCTGCAATGTCTCTATGGATTAGGGGATCAGAATGAAGGTTTCCTGAGCGAACTTTGATAGCACTGAAATGAAACAGATTTCCAGCAAGCTATAAGACCCCGAGTGAGATCAGCTCTACTTCACCAACCTTAAAGTTGCCTCAAGCAGCAATGACTAGGCCTCGACATGGAGCCTCCTCAGGGGAAGCTCACAGTTTGGAGAAGTGAATGCTGTTGATCACAGCTTCAAGACTCAGATGTTTCCCTTGTTTAGGGTGGCTTCTTAGAACTATCTCAGAACTGATGGGTAAAAAGCACACTTAAGTAATTTAGACATTTTCTTTTCTTTTTTAATTTTAAAGAGAACAAAAAACACAGAAAAAAATAACAAACAAAAGAAACAATAGCAACAAAACAAAAACAAAACCCCCCAAACAACAGCAATATAGAATTTCAAGACACGATGATAGGAATTTAACAATGCTTATTATATTACATATTGGAATCTTCAGAAGAGTGCCTCAGATGGCCAGATACGGGCATGCAAAAGTGATCAAACAATATGAGCACTATCTCTGCCTTTCTTTCAACTAATAGAATTAGGAGTACAATTACCTTAGCTATCTTGTATATCTTATATTTTTTCATTTTCCTTTCCTGTTTTTCTCCTTTCCTCCATTCCAGTTGTTCTTTCCTTTTGAGAAGTTTCCTTACCTTTCACAGTATCTGTTGACCTTTTGGATCTTGATTACATTTTCAATATTTATGCTAGGGAGACAATACAGTATTTATACATGCAACTCTGATTTATTTCACTTATGAAAATGGTCTCAAGTTTCATCCATTTATGTTTAAAATTCTCATGTTTATCCTTATTTATAGCTGAGCAGTACTCCACTGTATAAAAATATCATATCTTTTTAAATCATTCCTCAGTCAGTGGGCATTTGCCTTATTTTCAGTATTTGGCTATTGCAAAGTGTGCTGCTATAAGAACGGGCACACATGCATTGCTATGGTATGATGTTTTCAATTCCTCTGGGAAGCTAACCAGAAAGGGAAAGGCTGGGTGAAACTGGAGCTCCAAATCCTAGTTTTTGAGGACTCTCCACACTGATTTCCACAGTGGTTGCACCAGTCTGCACTCCCACCAATAGTAAAGAAGGAATTTTTTTCCTCACAGCCTTTCTAAAATTCTTTATTGATTGATTTCTTGATGTTGGCTGCCTTTCTGGAGTGGGATGGAATCTCAGTGTTGTTTTAATTTAAATTTCTTAAGTGACCAATATTTTTTCATATATTTATTGTCATCTGTATTTCTTTGCCTGGGAATTGTGTATTCATCTCAAATGCCCATTTTTGCTTTAGGTCTTTGAGTTTGGGGAGCTTGATTATTTTTTCAGTTATTTATGCATTCAGATAGCATTCCTTTGTCTGAGGGATAGTTGGTACAATTTTTTCACAATCTGTATGATTTTTTCCATTCTGTTGGTGATTTTTTTGATGTGCAAAACTTTTTAATAAGATGAGATCCCACTTGTTGTGTCTCTAAAACATTTCCTATGCTGTTTGGTTTTTGTTCATGTATTCTCTGCCTACCCTTATGCCTATGAGATTTCCATCTACTTTGTCTTCCAGTAGATTTAGTGTTTCTCTTTTTTTAATATATAGATCTTTGATTCATTTTGACTTTAATTTAGTACACAGAAATAGGTATAGGTATACTTTAAGTCTTCATCATGTGGAAAGTCAGTTTTTCCCAGCACCATTTATTGAAAAGGCTGTCTTTCTTCCAGTAAACATATATGGCCACTTTGTCAAAGATAAGGTGGCAGAGTGTCTTTGTTGTTGTGTCTACATCTTCTTAACTGTTCCAATGATCCTCAGCTCTGTTTTTTTTCCCAGTACCATACTGTTTTTATTACAGTAGCTTTGTAGTATAATTTCAAATCCAGATTGTGATGCCTCTGGACTTGCATTTGTTGCCCAGGATTGCTTTGCTATTCTAGGTCTCATATGTTTCCAAATGAATTTTAGGAATATTTTCTTCTCTAGGTATGTGAGGTATGCTAATGATATTTTGATCGGGATTGCAATAAATTTGTATAACAGTTTTGGGAGTGTGGCCATTTTCACAATGTTAGTTCTTCCTATCCATGAGCAGGGCATATTGTTCTATTTTCTAAGATTCTCTTCGATCTCCTTTCTCAGAGAACTAATTTTCAATACATAAATCTTTTATATTCTTTGTTAAATCAATTTCTAAGCATTTCATTTTATTGGATGCTATTGTGAAAGTTGTTTCCATAATTTCCCATTCAGTGAATTTGTTGCTTATTTACAGAAATGCTATTTATTTCTGAGTGTTGACTTTGCATCCAGTTATGCTGCTGAATGTGTTTATTAGGTCTATTTGACTTTTAGTGGAGTTTTTGTGATATTTTATATAGAATATAATGTAATCTGCAAATAATGACAATTTAACTTCTTCCATTCCTTCCTTATTTCTTTCTCTTATATAATTTCTCCTATTTCTCTCTTTTATATAATTGTTCTGGCTAACATTCCCAGAACTATATTGAATAGGAGTAATGGTAGTAGTGTTGTTTCGGATTTTGAATGAAAGCTTTCAGGTTTTGTCCATTAAGCATGTTGGTTTATCACAGTAGCTTTTATCAAATTAAGATAGAACCATCTATTCTGATTTTATGTAGGGTTTTTATTGTGAATGTCTGTTAGATTTTATCAAATTCTTTTTTGGTATCTATTGAGATGATTAGGCAATTTTTGTCTTTGGCTCTGTTAATATGTTATATTATGTAAAAGGGCGCAACTTGAGACATATTCATAAGGAAAATAAATCAAACTCACATGTATAAATACCATATAGTCTCCCTAGTGTAAGAAATAGTAAAAGTATGTAAGAGTTTATGGTAATCATGATTCCGCATTACATTGTTTTGAAGCCTTGTAATGATTGCAGTTGTAATGGGTTTGTCCTGGTTTTTTGATTTCATTATCTGTGATGGTATTAACAACTAATTTGAGGGAAACAAGTCATTATAATAGCCAGTACTGATATAATATCATCTTATTCTGAAGTCCTACCATGCTCTTGCTCTTCTGTTTCTATTGGCTCTATCGTGTTGTACCTTTTTGGATTGTATTACGTGTGAAAGTATAAACAAATTTTCTATGGAAAATGAGATAATATAGTAGCCATAGTTTGTTTTCTGTTATTTGGTTCTGAAATCTCTATAGTACTCTCATTCTCTTGAACATTTTTATACTATTTTACTATGTTTGATACTATTGTATATGAAGTTATACTCAACTATTTCCAAGAAAGAGACATCGTGGTAGTTACTGTTAATTACGGGTTGTCTTGTGGTGAAATACGGTGTTGCTTACATTAGTCTGTTCTGTTCCAATCTGCTTTGTTATGTCCTGTTTTGTCTTCATCTCTTTAAAATAAAAAATATGTTATATTATGTTTATTGCTTTTTCATATGTTGAGCCACCCCTGCATTCCCAGGATGAATCCACTTGGTCTTGGATTATCTTCTTGATAATTTACTGCATTCTATTTGCTAGTATCTTACTGGGGACTTTTGCATCTAAGTTCATCAGAGAGATTGGCCTGTAGTTCTCTTTTTTGGTTAGGTCTTCTCTTGTTTTGATTTTAGGGTAATACTTGCCTCTAGGAATGAATTAGGGAAAATCATTTCCTTTTCTATTTCATAAGAGTTTGAGGAGTCTCAGCATTAAGTCTTCTCTAAATTTCTTGTAGAATTCAGCCAAAAATCTATCAAGACTAAGGCTTTTCTTCATTGTTAAGTTTTTAATTACATTTTCAATTTTATTAACTGATATTGGTCTATTCAGAATTTTTACATCTTGATTCAGCTTTGGTAATTTATATATTTCTTGGAATATGCCCATTCTGTGTTTTCCAGACTATGTAAATATTTTCAAAGTAGGTATTGATGATCTTCTGAATTTCCACAGAATCTGTAGTGATTTCACTTCTCATTTCTCATTGCATGAATTTGAATTTTTTCTTTCCTTTTTTTTGATAAGTGTGTGTATTCTTTCAAAGAACCAACTCGATTCTTAATTCTTTATATCATTTCCTTAGTCTCAATTGTGTTAATTTCTGTTTTTGTCTTTATAATTTCCTCTTCTGTACGTACTTTGGGCTTACTTGTTCTTAATTTTCTGGAAGCTTGAGGTGGAGCACTAGGTTGTTCATTTGTGCTTATTCTGTTTTCCTGATGTGAGAATTCACCTGTATAAATTTCCCTCTCTAACTTCTTTCATCGTGACCCACAGGTTCCAGTACATTGTGTTTGCATTTTCATTTGATTGCAGATATTGTTTAATTTCTTCTTTGATTGTGTCTGTGTCCCATTGGTTTCTCAGGAGGGTGGTAATTAATTTCCATATATTTACAGAGTTTTTGTGGTTTCTTTTGCCATTAACTTCAAATTTCATTGCACTGTGGTCAGATAATATGCATGGGATTATTTCAATTTTTTGTATTTCCTTAAGCATATTCTATAGGGGAGTAAATGGTCTGTTTCAGAGAATGACCCATGTGCAGCTGAGACGAATGTTTATTCTGATGTTATTGCTTAGAACACTCTATAAATGTCTGCCAAGTCCATTTGATTCTGTATTGTTATTTCTTTGCTGAATTTTTGTCTAGTTTGTCTATATCTTTGTGATAATGGGGTATTAAGGTCCCCTAGTATGATTGTGTTATTACTTATTTTTTTCATGTCTACTAATATTTCATTTCTACTAATCTACTCATATAGTTGGGTGCTTCCATAGTTGGTACATGCAGATAGATAGATAGATAGATAGATAGATAGATAGATAGATAGATAGATACATAGATACATAGATACATAGATACATAGATACATAGATACATAGATAGATACATAGATAGATATAGATTGTTATTTCTTTCTAAGTTTCCCCCTAATATGTATTTAGTGATTTCCTTCATTTCTTTTGATCATGTCTGGTTTGAAGTTCACATTGTCTGCAAACAGCACAGCTATCCCTGCTTTTTTCTGGAATCATGTTGCCTGAAGTAATTTTTTCCATTCTTTGGCTCTCATTTCAGTCTACAAGCTCCTTTGTGAGTTAATTACATTTCCTGTATAGGATGTTTTTGGATCTTATTACTTGATCCATTCTGCCACTCTCTTTCTTTAGAGTGGTGATTTGGGCCATTTACATTGATGGTTATAAATGATATGCATTTGCTTATCTTTGTCGTGGTGTTTTTCTCTTGTCAGTTTCTTGATTTTTTTCTTTGCTTAATTGCTTGCCCTGGTGTTTTCTTTCTTGCATTGTTCTTGGAATTGTGGCTGTTTTTATCTCTAGCTAGAATATCTTTCAAGTACCCTTTCTAGGGTTGTTCTGGTGGTCATGATTTTCTTCAGTTGATTTTTTGTTATGGTAATATCTTACTTCTCCATTAATTTTGTTTTATATTTTATTTTTATATATATTTATTTATTTTTATTTAAGCAGAAAAAGAAAAAAACAGAAAAAGGGTACAAGTAATACAAAATTTAAAAAATAAACAGTAAGAAATCACTAGTTAATAGATTACATATTCCCATCTTAGAAATCGTTGTGCACGTTACAAAATCGAAGCATATAAAGTGGACTTTCAAACAGTGAGAGTGCAAACAGTTTTGTTCAATGATCCAAAAAACTCAGTAATAAGGTTATCTATCTTATACACTTAAACATATATGTAGTTATAACCTTTAGAGCACTTTCTTTTTTTTTCTTTTGTCCAATGAAAATTACACATTTTGTGTTTTATTACTCCCACAGTTCTTATTACTTTTTTTTTAAGAGAGTAAAACCAAATGCGACATATCAACACAGAGTCAGTCAAATCAAAAGGATGGACATAATAGATAATGTAAAAACAAAATACAAGGTGATCAACAATGGTTACCATACTGCCTCTTGCTATTTTAAGAAGAATTGCCAGTTATAATAAAATTGAATGAAATAGTAAAGAATAAAACCAAAGTATTGGAGACATTACAGGACTTTAAAAGAAGATAATAGTCAACCAGAATGGGCGTTTTAATGAATTGTTGTCTCTACAGTTTTGCCTATACTTTTGAACTTGTTACTATCAAGCAAAGCAGAATAGGGGAAAATCACTCAAAACAAGATGGTGAGGGCAATACAGGATTTCAAATCAAGTTAATAGGAAATCAAAATAGGTTACTATAATGTATCCTGCTATTTTATATTTATTTTTACCTTAATTAAGAAGATAAAAAGAAAAAAGTAAATAATTTTAAAAAGGAGGGGATTGAGATAAAAAAGGGCATAACAACAGAACAGCGCAAGTCAAAACATAACCATTTAAGCAAAATAGTGTTTCACCACAAGATATCCTGACATAAAAATAGTTACCACAGTGTCTCTTTCCTTGAAATCTTTGAGTATAACTTCACATACTGTAGCACCAAACATATCAAGACACTATAAAACCATTCAAGAGAATGACATTATTACAGGGTATTTAGAACCAACTAAAAGAAAAGGAACAATGGTTTCTGTATAATCTCCTTGTCTATAAAAGTTTTTACTTATATTATCATATATAATAAAATTCAATAAGATACAACCTTTTAAGACCGATGGAGACAGAAGAATACAAGTTTGATGGGACTTCAAAACAAGATGATACTAAATCAGCACTAGCTATTATGATGTCTTGTTTTCTCCAAAATAGCTCTTCCTACCATCCAATCTTCTCTGCCTCATTTCTGTTGAGCACTTTTTCTGTCATTTGTTGTCAGTTTGTCTTCTTCATTTCGCTTTCTGCTCCATTCATTGTGGCCTCTCTGCCACTATTTCAGGAATCTTGGTATTTTCCTTTTTTAGAATATCCTGCAGTATTCTCTGTAAAGTTCAATTGGTGGTTGCAAATTCCCCTAGTTCCTTTTTATCCTAGAAGCACTTTGTTTTTCCATCAACTTCCAGGGACAGTTGTGCAGGATATATCAATCTTGGCTGGAGGTTATGATCTTTCAAAGCTTGAATTATTTCCCCCCATGTTCTTCGTGATTGATGGTTTGTGCTGAAGAAGTCTGCTGTAATTCTGATGGGTGTTCCCTTGTAAGTGATCTGTTTCTTGTCTCTGATGGCTTTTAATATTCTGTTCTTATATTGGATTTCTGGAATTTTGATTATTATATGTCTGGGTGTAGCTCTGTTTGGGTTGTAGGTGGCTGGGGTCCTGTATGCCTCATACATCTGAGTATCTTTACCTTTTGCTAAATTAGGGAAATTCTCTTGGATTATTTCTATGAATAGCTTTTGCAGTACATTTGTTTGTGTCCCTACTTCTTCTTTTATGTTCTTAATTCTTAAGTTATAGATCCTCTTACCATCTTCTAGCCTTTGTATTGTTGCTGTTTATTTTCTAGTTATTTTTAAGAAGTTTTTCATTTCATGCTCCCATATTACAAATCTGCCCTCCAGTTCAGATAATCTATCCTTAGTTTCTTTCAAGCTGTTATGCCAGTTTTTGATAGAGTTTTTAGTTTCTTGGTAATCTCTTTGAACCTGCTTCACGTATTCTATGTTTTCTCTATTTCTCCATCAAACCATTCTCCTTTTTTTTTTTTTTTCTGTTTTTCCATTCTACCATCTGTTTTTTATTGGGTGATGTTTAGCATTTCTCTAATTATTCTACTTATATCTTGCTTCAGGTAGTTAATAACTTCATTCCTGAACTCATCTATGAGGCTCTGGAGATAGCGCTTTATGTCTATTGGTGCCGTGTCTGATATTGCATGTTTCTCAGGATTGGGGGCCGAGGACCCTTTCTTGTTGCTCCCTCTTCCCATATTTTTTGTTCCTTTTATACAAGCAAATATAGGAGGCCCAGTTTCTTTTTTTGTCAGTTACAGTTTGCTTGAATTGCACCGGCTAGGTGTTCCCGCTCACTGCAGTGTACTAGGGAGACAGACACCTGGGCAGCCTATGCTGGGCCTACCCCTCCAAGTCAACCTACCGAAGGCTTCACTGGTAGGGTGCACCTCCTTGCACTGAGACCTGGTTTGGGCTAGCCTACTGGGTCTTAGTCAGCGGCATCATGCAGGCCAGGCACTCCCCACCAATCCCGCTTGAGAGGGGAATATGTGACTGAAGTCACTGCAACATCCTGTTCCAGCTAATCTGCCTGGTCCCAGTATGTCCTTTGCTGAAGCCTCCTATGGAAGGGTCCCCGATCCGCTCACTCACCGCAGGTCGATGCAGGACTCCCGGCCAGTCCCACTCTCAACTCTATTCACAGAGCTTTCGCACCTCTCTCTTTGCCGTGCCAATTGGGACGCAGCAGTGGCTGCAGGAAATTCAAATCACAGCTTCCAATGGTGCGGGGTCCAGCTTCCATGCTGAGACCTTATCTGTTCCTGTTATATCACCAGGATTGTGTTTCCAGTTGGTTTCTCTCAGTTTGGTTTGTTCCTGGGTTGGCAAAGTATATCTCCCCTTGCTTAGGATTTCTCGCCTGGCACCATTCCTGGATTTTAAGTGTGGTTTCTCAGAGAGCCTCCAAAGCTGCTGCTCTCTATCTGCCATGTTCTCCCTGACCTGGGACCATATTTATTTTTTTAAAAGATCAAAGTCATACAAGGAAAACAAAAAGCAAAAAACATAGACAATAACAATAGATTCAAAACAATAACAATACAGGTCTTCAAAACAGAGTGAAAGAAATTTAACAGTGGTTGTTATGTTTCCTATTGTTCACTTTTTTCAAATAAAGAGAAGAACATTAAACAAAATAGAAAAGCAGAAAGTGTAGAACAATACCAAATTCAAAAAATAATTATTATTATAAATCACTAGCTGTTACATTTCTCATTGTCATCTTAAAAAGTAGTTGCAAAAGTCACAAAATCAAAGCATAAATAGTGGCTAGACACTCAAACATTGATAGTATAAACCCTTCTGTTCAATATTCCAACAGAGATTCAGTAATACAGTTATGTATCTTACACACTATATATACATTTATACTCTTTAGAGAACTTTCCTTCCCATTCACTTTCACAGTATCTATTATACTTTTTGGATTCCATTATTCTGTCAGTTTTTATTGTTTATTACACTAAACAGACAATGTGATATTTACTCATGTGAGTCTTATATATTTCTCTAATGAAGATATTTTCAAGCTGCCTCTATTTATCTATAAAGGCCTCAAGATCATCCTTTTTATAGCTGAGTAGTATTCCATTGTATAAAAATACCATTATTTTTCATCCACTCTGCAGTTGATGGGCATTTTGGTTGTTTCCAAGATTTAGCTATTACAAATTGTGCTGCTATGAGCATGGGTGCACATATATCTCTGTGACATGACCTTTTCAACTTTTCTGGGAAAATATCCAGGAGGGGAATAGCTAGATTGAATAGAACTTCCAATCCTAGCTTTTTGAGGACTCTCTATACTGATTTCCATAGTGGTTGCACCAGTCTGCACTCCCACCAACAGTGGAGAAGGGTTCCTTTTCCCCTGCATCCTTGACAACATTTTTTATCAGTTGTTTTCTTGATGTTAACCATTCTTTCTGGGGTGAGATGAAATCTCACTGCTGTTTCAATTTGCATTTCTCAAATGACCAGTGATGATGAATATTTCTTCATATATTTATTTGCCATTTGTATATCTTCATCTGAGAACTGTGTGTTCATCTCAGATGCCCATTTTTGGAAGGAGTCTTTGAATTTGGGGGGCTTGATGTTTTTCAGCTCTTTATATGTTCTGGATATAAGTCCTGTGTCTGAGGAATTGTTGGCTAAAATTCTTTCACATTCTGTGGGTTTTCTTTTCACTTTGTTGGTGATTTCTTTTGAAATGCAAAGCTTTTTAGTGATATGAGATCCCAGTTGTTGATTCTTTGAAATATTTCCCATGTGGTTTGTGTTTTATTCTTGAATTCACTTCCTACCTCTATGTCTTCAAGATTTTTACCTACTTTGTCTTCCAGTAGATTTAGTGTTTCTGTTTTAATATTTAGATCCTTGATCCATTTTTACTTTAGTTTAATGTATGGTGGTAGGCATGGATCTATTTTCAGTCTTTGGTATGTGGAATGCCAATTTTTCCAACAATATTTATTCAAGAGGCTATCCTTCTGCCAATAAACATCTTTGGGCCTTTTGTCAAATATAACATGGCCAAGTGTCTTTGTAGTAGTGTTTGCATCTTGTAATCTGTTCCATTGATCCTCGGGTCTGTTTCTTTGCCAGTAACATGTTGATTTTATTTCTGTAGCTTTGTAGTATAGTTTCAAGTCAGGAATTGAGATGCCTCCTGTTTTGCCTTTTTTGCCTAGAATTTCCTTTGCTATTCTAGGTTTCTTCTGTTTCCAGATGAATTTTAGGAATATTTTTTTCTAGGTCTGTGAGTACACTGATGGTATTTTGATTGGGATTGCATCTATATAACAGTTTTGGGAGTATGGCCATTTTCACAATGATGGTTCTTCCTAATGAAGAGCAAGGAATATCCTTCCATTTCTGATATCCTCTTAAGTCCTCTTAAATTTCCTTTTTTATAGTAGTATAATTTTCAGCATGTAGATATTTTACATTCTTCATTAGGTTGATTCCTAGTGTTTGATTTTTTTACATGCTATTGTGAAAGGTGATATTTCCATAATTTCTCTCAGTGAGTTTTTGTTTGTGTACCGGAATGCTATTTATTTTTCAGCACTGACTTTGTATCCAGCTACACTGCTGAATTTATTTATTACATCTAGCAGTCTTTTAAGGGAGTTTTTGTGGTCTTCTATGTAGAGTATCATGTCATCTGCATATAGAGATAATTTAACTTTTTCTTTTCCTATTCTTATTCCTTTTATTTCTCTCTCTTGTCTGATTGCTCTGGCTAATATTTCTAGAACTGTATTGAATAGGAGTGATGATAGTGAAATCCTTGTCTTGTTCCTGATTTTAAAGTGAAGGCTTTCAGTTTTTGTCCTTTTAGTATAATGTTGGCTTCTGGATTGTCAAAAATGGCCTTTATGGAGTTCCGGGAGAACATGGCGGACAGACAACAGCAACTACCGGAGGCTCTCTGAAAGGCTCGGCTCAGAGGCCAGGAATGATGCGGACTAAAGAGACATGAACCGGTAGAGATATGCTCTGCTGACTCAGGAACAAACTGGGCTGAGAGAAACCAACTTAGAATACAGTCCTGGTGCTAAAATAGGAAGAGAAAAGACTCGGTGTGGAGGCTCGACCCCGCGCCATTGGAAACCGCGATTTGGGTTTCCCGCCGCCTGGCGGCTGGCTGCCTCCACAGTGGCTCGGCAAGGAGAGACGCGCAGAAGCTCTGGGAACGGGAGTCTGCAAACGGAGTCGAAAACAGGACGGACAAGGAGGCGTACACGAAAACTGACTGGTGGCGAGGTGAGTGAGAGAAACTGACCCCCTACCACAGTTTGACTCCAGTGGAGGACTTTCTGGGCCCGGGCAGTCCTGTAAGAGCAGGGCGCGGTGGCGACTCCAGCCACACATTCCCCTCTCAAACGGGATTGGTGAAAAGTGCCTGGCCTGCGTGACGCTGCGGGCGGACTCAGTAGGCTGGCCTAACCCAGATCCCAGAGCCTGACGGTGGCCTGGAGGAGCGACTGACTCCCGCGTAGGCTGCCTCCTCCGCAACTCCCTGGTGCGCAGCGGTGGGCGGGAACACCTAGCCAGCACAATTTGATCAGGCTGTGGCTGACAGGCAGGGAAGCCGGGCCTCCTATGTAAGCTTGCATTTTATAAGGAACAGAAAATATGGGGAAGGGAAGCAACAAGAAAGGCTCCTCGGCCCCTAATTCTGAGAAACAGGCAATAGTGGACACCGCACCAATATACATTAAGTGCCATATAGAGAGCCTCATAGACCAATTCAGGAATGAAGTTATCAACGACCTGAAGCTAGAAGTATGCAGAATAGGTAGAGAAATGCTAAGCACCACCCAGGAAAAAACAGATGGTGGAATGGAAGAACAAAAAAAGAGGGGAGAATTGCTTGATGGAGAAAACAGAGAAAACATTGAGTATGTGAAGCAGGTTCAAAGGGACTATCAAGAAATTAAGAAGTCTATCCAAGACTGGCATAACAGCTTGAAAGAAACTAAGGACAGACTATCTGAACTGGAGGGCAGACTTGTAATATGGGAGAATGAAATGAAAAACTTCTTAAAAATAACAAAGAAACAAACAGCAATAATACAAAGACAAGAAGATGATAAGAGGAGCCATAACTTAAGGATTAAGAACATAAAAGAAGAAGTAGGGACACAAACAAGTGAACTACAAAAGCTACTCACAGAAATAATCCAGGAGAATTTTCCTAATTTAGCAAAAGGTAAAGATACTCAGATGTATGAGGCATACAGGACCCTAGCTACCTACAACCCTAACAGAGAAACACCCAGGCATATAATAATAAAAATTCCAGAAATTCAATACAAGAACAGAATATTAAAAGCTGTACGAGACAAGAAATAGACCACTTACAAAGGAACACCCATCAGAGTTACAGCAGATTTCTCTGCACAAACCATCAATCACGAAGAGCATGGGGGAAAATAATTCAAGCTTTGAAAGATAATAATCTCCAGCCAAGATTGAGATATCCTGCACAACTGTCCCTGGAAATTGATGGAAAAATGAGGTGCTTCCAGGATAAAGAGGAACTGGGGGGATTTGCAACCACCAATTCAACCCTACAGAAAGTATTGCAGGATATTCTAAAAAAAGAAAAATACAAAGAACCCAGAAATAGTGGCGGGGAGGCCACAACGAATGGAGCAGAGAACAAAATGAAGAAGACAAACTGACAGCTACTGACAGAAAAAGAGCTCAACAGAAATGAGACAGAGAAGATTGGATGATAGGAACAGCTATTTTGGAGAAAATGACATCTTAATAGGTAATACTGATTTAGTACCATCTTGTTTTGAAGTCTCATCTAGCTTTTGTTCTTCTGTCTCCAATAGTCTAAACAGGTTGTATCTTATTGGATTTTATTATGTACGATAGTATAAGCAAAAACCTTTTAAAGACAAGGAGATTATACAGAAACCATTGTTCATTTTCTGTTAGTCGATTCTAAATACTCTATAATGCTGTCACTCTCTTAAATGGTTTTACATTGTTTTGATATACTTAATGCTACAGTATACGAAGTTGTACTCAAGGACTTCAAGGAAAGAGTCAATATGGTAACTACTTTTGGGTCGGAATTATCTGGTGGTGAAACACTATTCTGCTTAAATGGTTATGTTTTGATCTGCCCTGTTTCGCTGTTATGTCCTCTTTTTTCTCAATCTCCACTCCATTATTTACTTTTTTATTTTTATCCGTTTAATTAAAGGGAAAAAAATAGCAGGATATAATATAGTAACCCACTTTGACTTTCTATTATCTCGATTTGAAGCCCTGTATTACTCTCACCATCTTGTTTTTGACTGAGGTTCCCCTATTCTGTTTTGCTGGATAGTATCAGGTTCGAAAGTTTAGGCATCAGCTGAGAAGATAATGAGATTCATTATAACGCCCATTCTCGTTGACTTTTATCTACTTTTGAAGACCTACAATGTCTCCAATGTTTTGGTTTTGTCGGTTTTGTTCTTTACTGTTTTGTTCAATTGTATTACAACTAATGATATAGGCAATTCTATTAGAGATAGCGGGAGGCATTATGGTAACCATTGTTGATCACCTTGTATTATGTTTTTATATTATCTATTATGTCCACCCTTTTGACTTGACCGATTCTGTTCTGTTATGTCACATTTGGTTTTACTCTCTTCCAAAAAAGCAATAAGAACCGTGGGAGCAATGAAACCCAAAATGTGTAATAGTCATTGTACAAAAGAGAGGAAAAGAAAGTGCTCTAAACTATATAACTGCATGTATATTTAAGTGTATAAGATAGAAAATGATATCACAGAGTTTTATTGGATCATTGAACAGAACTGTTTGCAGTATCATTGTTGGAATGTCCACTCTACAAGCTTTAATTTTGTGACTTGAACAATTATTTCTAAGATGGCAATATGTAATCCATTAACTAGTGATTTCCTACTGCGCACTTTTTTCTTCTGTAAATCTGTATAACTTGTACCCCTTCACTGTTTTTTTTTTCTTTTCTCCTTAAATAAAAAAAAATGGCCTTTATGAGATTGAGGTACATCCCATGTATTCCAAGTTTCTGTAAGGTTTTTATCATGAACAGGTGTTGGACTTTATCAAAAACGATTTTTATTCTTGGCTCTGTTGATGTGATGTATTACACTTATTGATTTGCATATGATGAACCATCCCTGAATTCTTGGAATAAATCCCACTTGGTCATGGTGTATTATCTCCTTGATGATTTGCTGCATTCTATTTGCTAGTATTTTATTGAGAATCTTTGCATCAATGTTCACTGGTGATATTGGTCTGTAGTTCTCCTTTTTGGTTGGGTCTTTCTCTGGTTTTGGTATTTGCCTCCAAGAATTACTTAGGGAGACAGCTTTTTTTCAATTGCATTGAAGAGTTTAAGGAGTGTTGACACTAAGTCTTCTCTAAATTTGTTGTAGAATTCAGCTCTGCGCTTTTCTTTGTTGGTAAGTTTTTAATCATGTTTTCAATTTCAATTGGGTTATTCAAGATTGTTATATCTTCTGATTGAGCTTTGGTTGTTCATATGTTTTGAGGAGTCTGCGCATTTCCTCTGTGTTTTCCATCTATGTGAGTAAAGATTTTCAAAGTAGGTGTTCATCATCTTTTGAATTTCCATGGAATCTGTAGTACTTTTCCTCTTTTCAGTTGTTATTGCATAGAATTGAGTTTTTTCTTTCTTTTTCTTGATAAGGTTGGTCAGAGGTTTATCAATTTTGTTTATTCTATCAAAAAACCAGCCCTTTACTCATTAATTCTTTGTATTTTTATTTCAATTGCATTAATTTCTGCTCTAATCTTTGTAATTTCCTCTCTTCTATGAGCTTTGGGTTTGACTAGCTCTTTCTTTTCTAGCACTTTAGATGTAGCATTAGGTTATTTACTTGTGCTTATCCTGTTTTCTTGATGTGACTATTTATTGCTGTATATTTTCCTCTTAGGACTGCTTTCATTGAATCCCATAGGTTACAGTATGTTGTGTCTGAATTTTTGTTGTATAGTAGGTATTGTTTTATTTATTCTTTAATTTTATCTGTCACCCACTGGTTGTTCCGAAGGTTTTTATTTAATTTCCATGTATTTATGCAGGTTTTGCAGTTTTTCTGCCATTTATTTCCCATTTTAGTGCACTTACCAACTCTGATCTGATGCTATGCATGGGATAATTTCATTCCCTTTGCATTTACTTAAGAATGCTTTATGAATTAATATATGGCCTGTTTTGGAGACTGTCCCATGTGAAACTGAGAAGAATGTATACTCTGATGTAGTTGGGTGGAACACTCTGTAAACATCCATTAAAACCATTCATTCACAGGTTTGACTCAGTTCTGTTATTTCTTTGCTGACTTTTTGTCTAGTTGATCTATCTCTTTGTGACAGTGGGGTATTAAGGTCTCCTATTACAATTGTGTTCTTGTGTACTTGGTTTTTCATGTCCATTAGTGTTTGTCTTACATAGTTGGGTGTGCCTATATTTGGTGCATATATATTTATAATTGTTAGTTTCTTCCTCTTTTAGTTTTCCACTTATGGGTATTTAGTGGCCTTCTATATCTCTTTTCATCATTTTAGGTTTGAAGCTCACTTTGTCTGAAAACAGAATAGCTACTCCTGCTGTTTTCTGGGGTCCTAATGTATGGAATACTATTTTCCATCCTTTGACTTGTAGTCTAGGAGTTTCTTTTTGAGTCAGATGTGTTTCTTGTATACAGCATATAGTGGGGTTCTGTTTCTTGATCTATTCTGTCAACTTGCTTCTTTTCACAGGTGAATTGAGCCCATTTACACTTATGGATATCACTGGTATGTACTGGCTTGACTTTGCCATATTATGTTCCTGCTGTTGGTTTCCTGCTTTCTTCCTTTGTTTAATTTCTTGTCCAGCCTAGTGGTTTCTTTCTGTTGTTGTTCTGGAGATTATGGTCATTTTTATCTCTTTCTAGTATGTCTTCCAATACTCTTTCTATGGTTGGTTTGGTGGACTTGAATTTCTTCAGTTGTTCTTTGTCATGGAAGTATCTTGTTTCTCCATTAAATGTCAGTGAAAGTTTTTCTGGGTACATCAATCTGGGTTGAAAGTTGTTTTCTTTTAGGGCTTGAAATACTTCACTTCAAGCTCATCTTAATCTGAAGGTTTGTGCTGAGAAGTCTGCTGTGATTCTAATTGGCTTTCTTTAACATATGAGTTGTGTCTTTTTTCTGACAGCTTTTAGTATTCTGTTTTTATGCTGTATGGAATTTTAATTATTATATTTCTGGGTGTAGATCTGTGTTGGTTATGACTATTTGGTGTTCTATATGCCTTACTTATTTGTATATAAGATTTTTCCCCATGTTTGAGAAATTTTCTTGTATTACTTCTGTGAACAGCTTGGCATTGTCCTTTGTGTTGTCCCCTGCCTCCTTGCTGATGCCTATTAGTCTTACATTGTTTCTCTTGGCATCATCTTGGAGTTGCTGGATTGTCATTTCATGTGCTTTGTTGTTTTTAGAAGTTTTATCTTTTCAAGGTTGCTATCTACAATCCTGTCCTCAAGGTCTGAAATTCTATCCTCAGCTTCATTTAAGTGGTTTTTCCAGCTTTCAATAGAATATTTTGTTTCTTGGATATCTCCTTGAATTTGTTTCATGCATTCTGCTTGTTTTCTGCATTGTTCATTCAAAGTTTTCAATCAATTTCCCATGCTCCTATATTTTTAATCTGTTTCTTCCCTAGCTATGTTGAGCAAATCCTTTACTAATGTTATTTCTGTCTTTATGTAAGATATTACTTTTAATTTGATTTCCTCTATATCCTCATGGATTTGTTTCTTTACTTCATTTGCTATCTTTTCAGAGATTTCTAGTGTATGACTTTTAAAGTCCTCCATTTCACTATTGCCTGTTCTTGCACCTAATGGACTAGATGTTTGAGTTTGTATTTTGGTTTTTCGTTTTGTCATTTTCACCCTCTGGGTCACTGTCTGGTTATTTAATCCCAACTGTGTTATTTAGTCACAATTGTAGGCTGTGTATGTCCCAGGGTCCTACTGTGTGATTGATGTCAGCCTGATTGTTGGGTACATATTGACTAGTGCCTACCAGGATCCTCTGTCTAGGTGAGGGGGCACTGAGTCTCCCATCAAACCAGCACTGCCAGTCCACCACAGTTCAGTGTTCTGGGAGGGAGAGTGGGAGCCAATGTTCACAGCAGTGCTTGGTATAAGAGATGGGGAGGGTAGCCGAGGGCAGCCAATTGAGCAAAGGTGAGTGTGGTGGTTCTATGGGTCAGCATATGGGGGGAGCATACTGAGTCAATGGCACAGCTCAGCAGCCTGAGGAAGGAAGGAGCATGGCGGTCATCCTCTGTGCAGTGGCAGTGGGAGGGCGCTGGCGTGGGCAAGTCCACCGCAGCTGCCTAAACTGGTGTGGAACTTGGGATTTTTCCTCCATGCAGCAGGGCAGCCGGTGGTGTCTGGGGACACTGAGGCACTCAGGCAGGCCCAATGGCATGAGCCAGGATGGAGCTTGGTGGCCTCCTCAGTGTGGCACCTTCCACTCCATAGCAGCATCAGTGGGGTGCACCTAGGGGCAACAGCAAGCCCAAGTGGCTGAACAGGGGCGGAGCTTCTCCATTAATTTTGAAAGATGGTTTTGCATGGCACATCAATCTAGGTTGTAAGATATTTTCTTTCAAGGCTTGCAATACTTCACTCCAATCTCTTTTTGACTTAGAGTCTGTGTTAAGAAGTCAGCCATAATTCTAATGGGCTTTCCTTGATAGGTGATCTGTTGTTTTTTTGTTTTTGTTTTTTCTCTAATAGCTTTTAATATTCTATTTTTGTGTTGAATTTCTGGGATCTTAATTATTATATGTATGGGTGTAGATTTATTTTGGTTATGGCTGTTTGGAATTCTGTATGCCTTCCTTATTGATGGGCCAGATTCTGTGCCCATGCTTGGGAAATTTTCAGCTATTACTTCTGCAAATACTTTCTCATGTCATTTATACTAACATTTGCTTTTTTGGCACATATCTGTCTTATATTATTTTTCTTTGCATTGTCTTAGAATTGTTGAGTTGTTATTTCAAGCCCCCATGTTATTTTTAAGTGAACTCGTCTTTCATGATTATGAGCTACTATCCTGTCCTCAAGGTCTGAAAGTGCATCTTTAGTTTTGTGTTCGAAGTTTTGGCAGCTTTCAGTGAAAGTTTTATTTTCTGGTTATCTCTTTGAATCTATATTGTGCATTCTATTTCTCTCCTGTAATGTTTCTTCAAGGTTTCTATCCTTTTCCTATGCTCATGTATTTTCTTATGTGTGTCTTTTAGTTATGATGAGTGATTCCTTCATTATGGTTCTCATTTCCTTATTACAAGAGAGATTATTTTGCATGTGATTTCCTCTATCATCTCGTGGATGTGTCTTCCTTCACTTGCTATCTTTTCAGAAATTTCATGTGTGTGTCTTCTAAATTATTCAGTGTCAATGTCTCCTGTACTTGTTCTGGATGAATTGGAGGTCTGGGATTGCATTTTGCTTTTTTGCATTTTCACCTCTTGGTTCATATTTCCGTCTTTTGCATCTTGCTGGTCTCACCTGTCCCTTGTACATATTTCATCTGTTCCATTGTATACATATTAGTTAGCATCCTACTGTATGGCTGCCTTCACCCAAACCCCAACTCCCACAATCTGGCAGGAGGGTCACCTGAATTCTTCTTGTGGGGTCTATTGGGTGATTCCTAGATTCTTCTGGGCTGAGTAGTTTAGGAGTATTGATGTGAACTAACCATTGGTTCAAATTGTTACTGCTCCTTCAGACTTTTCCAAGATGCTCAACCTATGATATGGGCCCTGCTAGGGCCCTACTGTGTCACAAGGGATCTTGCAGCCCTGCCCAGGGTCCTCCAGATGGAGAGAGGGATTACTGTCAATCTCATGGGCATACCAGGGGTCCTCCAGGTAGAAGGAGGGCTCACCAGCCACCCATGCAGGCCCACCCAGGATCATCAAGGTGGAGAAAGGATCAACCGTGCTCTTGCTGGCACACTCAGGGTCCTCCAGGTGGTATGAAATATCTAAGTGACTAATTACAGCTTTGAATTCTCTGGATCCTATTCCACATGACCTGGAGAAAGCATTCCTTTCTAAGGATGTGGGTTGTATTGGATCCTCTCTAATTCTACAAAGGCTGAAGTTGTAAAGCAGAGAACACAGTATATCAAAATAGATCTCAATTCAGTGTTGATTCCTTACCACTACCACCTTTTGGTACTAGGTATGTTGTTATAAATCCTCATATTAAAAATATCTAATGGCTTTTTTCAGCTTATAGGTAGATATGCTATTGAAATACTTGAGCTTATACAATACCTGTTGAATCATATCCCTAATTATTTGAAACATAAAGACTCTAGGACTTGGGATAACAGAATCAGGTGCAAATTTAAAAGCTGACTAAAGGCTGCTGAGTACTAGTGACCCTACTTGGGCCTCCTATTGAATTTCTTGGGAAAGAATCTTCCTTTTTGTGTGGAGCTCATACTTTTCTGACTATCTGGTCATGGTCACACACCCTCTTGAGGTCTTTTACCTCTTGGAGAAGTGGTTCTCCCGGAGTTTACAGAGATACATGGTTGTGTAATTTTCCAAGGCTAGTAAAATAGTATCTGGTCCATATTTTGTCCATGGCATATTATAAATGACACCACTTTTTGCAGGAAGAGTGCAGCTAAAGGACCAGTTTACTTATTTCAGGATGCCATTGGTACTTTTTTTAGTTTTCTTCTTCCAGATCTCGCAGAAAGCAGTAAGCCCTGTGGGACCACATCACACAGCAAAAATACAAATCCAGAGAATATTAACATAGGGAGACTTAGATGCAAATATATCACTTAGTTGATAGAATCTTACTATATCTGTATGAAATGACTTAGGGTACATGGACACTTGTGTTTGGGGATGAGTTACTTGTGAGGGACTTTAGTAGGGCTACAGTTCTACCCAAATGTTGAAGTAGACGTTAGGTTAAGTTTTCAGAAATAGACACTGTTAATTAAGAATTGGAATGATCAGGATGTACTATAACCAAGTAAAACTCCATAGGAAGTACAGAGGGTGAGATGGGGAAGGGTTTGGTAAGAGCCAAGTCCTATAGATGCTGAATGTTATGGTACAGACCCTTGGAGATAGCATAGGTCCAACTTGAATTGTTTCACGATAGATGAAAAAACAGAAGTATTTATTCCTTTTTATTCCATCTGATATTAGCTGAAGCCAGCCACTGTGGGGATATCAATTTCCGGGCCATTTAGGTTCTCTTGCGGCAGCTCCGAACAAAGACAAAAGTTCTGGCTCTTTGCAGTCAATATAAGAGAGATCTGAGGCAAGATTGGTGGAGTACAGGCGAAGCCTTGTGGAATGCAAGTTCATCAGATTCCCAGGGGAGCCCAAGGTGGTATATTGTGCCTCAGTTGTGAGCTGTACTATCCACACAATTGTATTTCCTTCCTATCACATTGTAATTCCTTAATAACCACTCTGGCTTCCCGCAGAGGGTGTGAAGAGTGTGTCAACTTTTGGGTGCTTCTAGCTACTTGTATGTAGATAGAATAGGTCCAATAGTATGAAGTCATCACACCAAAAATTGCACTTGATTTCTTCAAGGGAGCATCATGGATTCCCCATTCTAGGGGTTTTTAGTGAAACTTGCTTGGGCCCTGAGAGTTAATCTGATACTGTAGAGCAGTGATGGTGAGCCTTTTAGAGACCAAGCATCCAAATTGCAACTTAAAATCAATTTATTTATTGCAAAATTCTAACACTTCAATTATACCTGAACACTGAAGCTTTATTTTAGAAAAAATAATTCATACATTAATATTTTTATCTTAAAAGGAAAACAAAATAGCATGAATGCCATAGGTTTGCCATCATTGCCATAGAGGATAGAGAAGAAACAAAGAAAAACTGGTCCTTGCTGAAACTAAGCTTCTTGAATAAGCTTCACTTGAGATGAACAATGCTTTTAAACAGTTTAGTATATGAGCCAAAAATTTTCCTTCTACCATACAGTTGGGTGTTTGTCATTCGCAACCGAAAGATCTTCACAGTTAGGGTTGGTGGAACATCCTGCAGTCACTGAAATGTTATATGCTTATTGATGAATAACTTCTTGAGATCCAAAATAAGGACCAAGAGGAGACATTTATGCCCAAAATGTCATGAGTTCTTTTGGGCACATAGCAGAAAGAAATCAAATATTATGGAACTTCTGAAGACCAGAACACAACAATCCAAGATAATTGCTCTTGAGTAACACTGAGATTGTGACTTTCCAGGGAGTGAAATATGAGGAGTGAAGAGCCATATCTCAGACATTTTTCATGGGGTTAGCTTCACTCAGAAGCCAGTTATAGAAACCTTCACTGATGGCTGAACCTTTTTTCATTTATTTACAATCTATATTTGTTCATCTGTGTAAGTGTATGTTCATTTCCAATGTCCCTTTATTCATATCCTCTCAAGATCCTTTTTGTGAGTTATGGTAGAGAACTTGTATGTCTCTGTATGCTCCCATAGAATGAGCAGATCTGTAATTTCTAAGTAATGGAAGGGATCTGCCCCATCGATTAGCATGTCACTTGTACATTCATGGAGGTAACATCCAACAAGGAATTTATGGTGTTACAGGTGGTGAAATAACAGTATTGATACTTCTGTGGCAAAGCTGTATTTACCTCTTTAAATGTTCAGCTGTAATTCTGAGGTTGATTTTAGGATGTAAAGGGGACAGATTCTTGATACCACAGAACACTGCTTGTCATTTGCCAGCTTTCTGAAGGAGTAGGAAATCACATACAATTTCAAATCAATAAGGAATCTTTCCTGTATTGAGAGGGCATTCTCCATAAAAAAGTGTGCCTTCCAACCATTGTTACTGCAGAACTCTAAACTATGAGAGTTTGTAGAATAATGTCTGAAATTCCACATGAAGGTGAGACTGTACAGAAAATATAGATAGAATTTCTGTGTACCTTTCAATGGGTCATTTGGCCAGATTCACATTTGAAGCAATATTCCTCTGTGAGGGAAATGTACTTGCACTCTAAAATAATGTGAATCGAGCCCACAGGCATTGATATTAATTGAGTCTCTGTTTTCTCTGTTCTGTCTTGTGTGACACTGCGGAAGTGAATTTGACTTATTGGCCAGAAGAGGGCAGCACTCAATCATGCAACAGAAATATGCTTCTTGTGAAAACTTGATGTCTCGCTTCAGCTGAGCAGTTTTTTTAAGAGCTTTTAGGGAGAAAAAAGCCACGGTGACAGTTTGGGACCAATCTAGTCAATATAGCCTTAAATAGAGTCCATTTTCTATTAAATGGGCTGAGTTATTCTAATAAATGAACCTCAAGGCAGAAGCTCTTTAGCAAAGAAGGAGAATATGAAAAAGGGAACAAAACCAAAGCGCTAAAACAGAACAAAAGAGCCAGAAAATAAGCAAGAATCACCTCATTAGTGGCTTCTACACAAGAGGATTGTCACATTTGTAGAGGATATCATGTTTTTCAGAAGTACTTGTGCTACAGCAGCAAGTAACTATGTCTAGAACCAACACCATGTTCACACTTTCTTATACATAAGACCTATGAATCAGCAGAAGAAGCGATGATCCACTTGTTTTATAGCACACACCTTTAATTGAAGTTTATGAACCTTTCTTAGGCCTCTTAGGCTCACTTAATATTTCTCAAAATGAGTATTAGTGATGAAACAAATTAAACAACATGAGTGTAAAATCTGCACCTTGCAGGACCTAACAGAGCAGGCAGCAGGTCACGGACATTCTTCCATGAGGTTGTGCACACATAATGGAATTTTCTGATGAGCATCCATAGGTTCATATCTGTGCACTTTCTATTTACACAGTAGAAAAGTTTTGCTGTTGATTATAACAAACATGCAGGTGTTTATTTCAGAAAGCAAAAGAATTTGTGATTCATGACATATTTGGTAAATTTTTTGCTCTTGTAGAGAAAATGGATAATTTAAGAAAAAATGGTAGTTACGATGTTTTGCACTAGTGGAGGTAATTCTTTAGAGTTCTGCATTTTTCTTCCTGTGGAGTTATGGTCAATATTAGTGCATGTGAGGTTTAGGGCAGCCAACTTTTCAAAATTCAACTAAGATTTTGAGCTAGGGTTAAGACCAAAAACTCTCACGATCCTGTATCTTATTTTTTTAGAATAGTCACATTTGGTGCTGGTCTGAATTTATGCTAGTGTGCCATATTTTGACAGATCTAATGGTACACAGGACAGTGCTAGCTTTCAGTTCTTGTTCTCTGTGTGCTCCACTGGTGAGAAACTAACTATCTGGCATTTCATCTCTCTTTACCAGTTTGGTGGCTGAGTTTGGATCCTCCTTGTCCTGACTGAATGAGTAAAGTCAGTTCTCAGTCCCCCCCAGAGCATTACATCCTCAGTGTATGAAACAGGGAAGTGGTGGATGACCTGGGGGAGATCAGCCCACAAGTCCCTTTGCACATGCACAGTTGGGTTTAGGTTAAGTTTTCTTAAGACTCCATTATCATCTCCCTGAAATGAAGCACTCAACAGTGTTCCAGGCAGAGAGAGCTCAGCAGGTAGGCTGGGCAGCCAGGAAAAAGCCAAGTCCCAAGGAAGCCAGGTCTACCCAGTAAAGGGCACCATAAAATGACTCCTGGGACTGAAGGCTAACAAAATACCAGGCCCTGGGCATTGAGACACAATTTTAAAGAGGAGAGGTTCATTTGGCTCATGTATTTAGTTCATAGGTGCCCAGCTTTGAGGCAAGAGGCGTGGTGCAAAGTTGGTCACTTCATGGCAGACCGAAGGCAGAGAGAGAAGCAAACAGCCAGAAAAAGAGATCTGCATTTCCAAGTCATGCCCCCAGTGATCCATATCTCCTGATCAGATCCTGCAAATCAGCTATAATCCCCTACAATCTAATCACTTTCCAAAGGCCTGCCTATGAGCACAGGAGGAGTTGAAGGGAACATTAAGCATCAATCAAACTTCCTGCCCCTGGATACTAGAAGACGTACATGCAACCCTTTAGATAAAACACGTGTAGTCCATCTCTGAGTTGTCAAAGTTTTAAAAGTTCTAGTACTGCTAAAATGTCCTGGTCAAAAGATACTTCTGAGGTTTGGGGCAAACTCTAGCTGTGAGCCTATTAATTCTGCCAGAATACAATGGCACAGGACAAATCTCATTCCAAAAGGGAGGAAGAGGAAGATATAAAGGAGTGGGAACCAAAGCAGGATTAAAACCTCACCAGGGCAAACATTAACTTCATGTTTGGCACCCAAGGCAAGCTGTGGTGAGATGTGAACTCCAAAGGGCTTGAGTGTCCCTACCCATAAGGCATTGCATCTCTAAGTTGTGATCAAAATTCTTTGATTACTATACCCAAGTGCCACCAACAGAAACGCAGACTTGTAAAACAGTGTCTATCATAGTTGCTCAATATGGCACTGTGCAACTTCTGATTTTCCCCTGAAGTAAAAATGCCAATAAAGGTAAATGTTTTGAATTTATTGAGGACACAAAGACAGATATGAGAGCACAACTAAAGACTCTCATGAACAAGATCTTGTGAACTGTTTCAGAAAGTGGCAAGAATAATTGAATAAGTGCATTTAAAGTGATGCATGTTCTGAAGAGGATTAATTCAATGTGTCTTTTACTATAATTTTTAAAAAAGTAAACGTTCCCTGAATTTTTTAAATTACATTTGTAACTTGAAGTCAGAAAATGTGATGCCCCTTACTTTGCTCTTTCATTTAAGATCTCTATGGCTTTTCTGTCTCTTCTAGTTCATGTAAATTTTAAGAGATATTGAAAAAATAGATAGGGTGTGTGTCTAGCATTTCAAACCAGTTACCTGTTTTAGTTTTCTTCTATGATTTTTTGTGCATGTAAATTCAAATGTGAAGAGTCTGCCTTTGATTTGCATGATGTTACCCAAATACAGGCGAGAACACTGATTTTCTTCTGTTGATCAGAAGTTCTTATCAGCAATAAAGTCTATTATCTCTTTTCTATTTTAATATTTAAATCTTCATGGCAGATGCATGAAAATCTGGTGTCTAAAAGGGTGGGGAGTGAGTAAGCAGCTCCTACATTGTGGGAATCTTTTGCTTTGGAATTGTTCTGACAGAGTGATGCGATGGAACCAACACACACTGTTTCAGTTAACCTTTTCTGTGAGGCAGCCTAGGGCACCTTGATGAATAATCAGTATTTTTGGTCTCTCTTTAAGAGACCTAATGGATTTCTTAAATCTTGCTTTCAGCCACTTCATGTTGCTCAGTTGAAGTAACCTCGAATTATGTACTTAATGCATGACGAAGACCATAGCTCCAGGGCCGAAAGTAGAAATCAAGAGGTCTATCATGACTCAGGGGCTTGGACTGTCAACTTATTTCCCAAAATTGCCAGAGGATAACCATTTTAGGTTTTATGGCCTACGCTTTTTTTGTCTGAACTAATATGCTGTAGTACAAAAGAAGCCATAGATGAACCCAAAAGAGATGTGTGGCTATGAGCCAATAAAACTTACATAAGAATTGGGCTGAATTTTGGCCATGGCCTTTCATTTGCCAGCCTCTACTATAGATAATTTACTTTCCTTCAGTTTCTCTTAATATTAATTGCTTTGTGCTTTAGATATTTCTCAGTGGAAATACAAAAGGCATCTGATTCAGCTCATCATTTTTCACTGGGATGTATCAGTTTTACTGGGAACCCTGAAAACTAATTACTCCAAGTTTCAGACAAGATCTAATTGGGCAAAATAATTTAATGCAGTCAAGCAGTAATATAACATAATGAGTTATATCATTACAAATGTTCACGGCAGATTCTCTGGTCTTAAATACATCAGGATTGCCAAAGCATGAATACTTTCTCCCCTTGAGTACTTTCTCATGACTTGACCTACAGAAAATAAAGTGAAAATGTCATGGAAATTCTTTTTGCTCATTCTACAAGGAGCTGTCCCAAGGAACACTAACAGTCATATTGTGTGCCTTTGATGTCAGTCCAGGTTACACATTAAGGAATGACTTCCCCTATCTAGTGGGCATGCTGTCAGCATGCATCCTCCAGCTATCTGCTCTGGAGAGTGTTTCAGCTGAAGAGAGTCACTTCACCCATGAACACGCTTTTCGAACATATAATAACTGATTGTGTTGGGAACAGTGGCTCAGCCATTTTGACTTATTGTGGAACAACTGATGCATTACAATTGTCTAGAAATCTCTATGGTGTTGCTTGAGGGTTTTTCAGGTTTCAATTGCTATCGATTTCTCCTTCTGATCAATTCTTATAGCCAGGCTTCCTTTCCATATGTGTTCATCCTTAATAAATAATCTTCATGCCCAATTTTCTAACAACATCTGCTTCTGGAATCTTACATCAGACAAGTGGCACCAACAATGGTCCAAGAAGCAGGTAACAGCATGTTTTTTAATCTCGGATGGATTACTGGCTGTCTACCTGGCTCCAAAAACATTATCATTGGTGGTCTGGATGAAGCAGAGACAGTCCTGCCACAAGGTGGTAATCCAATTGTTAAACTGTCTCCCAGGTGGTAAATTAGGATGATACACCAAGGAAGCGAAATTCATTAGCTAGTACATTATCATATCTTTAAGAAGCACTAAAAAGTCCTTAATTTTTTATTAGCTAAGTATCATTGACATTGAAACTACAGAGCATAGTCATGGTCTTATTATAGTAGGGCTACCTTATGAATGAGGTCAGGTTATGAATGGAACCCAGGTCACAGTCCAGTTTACTGTGGGTCTCTTTATTCATAGACCAGCTCAGTGGTGGTGTTAGTTAGGGTTTACTAGAGAAGCAGATTTAACATAAAATATGTATAAATGAAAGAGCTCCTGTGGCTGTATACCAGATCAGAGGTGGAGGAATTCAAAATGGCCACCTGTATGCTGGAACACTGAAGGGTCTAGGTGAAGGCCAAATATCCAGACTTCACTGCGGTCTGACAGGAGTCCTTTCTGGAAAGCAAAATGGTCTGCATTGGAAGCCTGAAGGAATTGGAGACCAAGTCTAAAACAATGGCTAAACCCAGAGCTCCACTGAATAAAAATAAATACTTTTTTCTTTCCTTTTTTATTCCATACAGTCTACAAGCTTACTGTCTGGTAATAGCTACAGCTGAGGTGAATCCTCACTCCTCAGTTTACTGCCTGTGTGTCAGTCTCACCCAAGACACTCCTAGAGCTTTACTAATTTGCTAGGCACTTCTTGAATCAAATTAATGTGTTATAATTAATGATCACAATCTACCCCTTATCAACTTCACAACTAGGCACATCTCTCTAAACCCTAATTGGTCTCCAAATATAATACAAAGTTCATGATTATATCTACAAACAAAAAACACTAATTCTATCCCCAGAACACAAGGAATGTTTTCTTTGGGTGATGCTTACTCTAACATTAACATTATAGAGTTAAAAATACTTAAGAACCAATCTTAAGTCTATCAACATTATGTTATGGAGAAAGAAAGCAAAGATAATTGCTTGATATGTGTATATACATATTAACAAAATAGGAAAGAAACAACTGTGACAGTTACAGTTCTCATTTTTGTAACCAGTCATCAGTTCTGTAACTGGCCTTTATAACTACCATCTATACTTTCCATTCTGTATTCCCTAGGTTTCATCAAGCATCTTAGTAGTTCTTGGTTTCTTACCTGGTAGGATAGCCCATACCTTCATTTCTGAAGGTTCCAGGTCATTTGCCACGCTGCATGGATTGGGTTATTGTAGTCTCCCACAGACCTTAATAAGGGAGCATGTTAATACTAAAAGGTCTCTTAAGTGATCTCCTGCACTCCAAATATATTTTTTCTTCCCTCCATTATGGAATAATAGTCCAATTTCCCATTGGTAATGTGGGTAATCACTCCTGCCAAAACTGTAGCTACCTTTTTAGCTTGTTTCCTCAGAGGCATGAGGAGAATAAAATGGTCAGGATTCCAGTGTAATGGATCATTGTTTCCTGGTACAAGATCCCCCCCCCACCCAGAACTAAGACTTTTTAGACCAGCAGAACATAAGATCATGGGAACAGGAAGCAAAAATTTTTGCTAGTAGGCCATTGAGAGTCACGGTGAGTGGTACCATTCTCACTTCTATTCCTTGATTCCTGGACCCATGAATCCTGGCTATGGGGGAAACAGTATCATATATCATTTCCCAATATCCTGAATACATCAAAATTGAAATAATTGGCATTTGGGGCAACTCCTACATTGAGCTTTTGACCTTTCCTACCAGGACAGCACAACCCACAAACCAAATAGGTTCTGAAATTGTTTCACCAAAGAAATGGTGAAAATCAGTGTCATCCTTAAGGATCCAAGTGATGCTGACTTTGGGAATCCCCTTCACAGCGCTAGTTCATTCACCAGCCTGGCCTCTGAAGAACTTAGAGAAACCCAGGAAGATGAGAGTAGACCCATATAAACTTGACCAACTACTCATCTCAGCAGTAGCCATGCTCACAGAGGTGTTCCAAGAGTAGACTAATACAGGCTTAGATCTGTAGTATGGAGAGCTTCATTTTAGTGAATGTATTTTTTCTATTCTGATTAGAAAGGGCTAATTGTAAACTAAAAATAGTTTACCGTTAGTTTATATTCATGTGGAATAAAAACACTCTCCAAGACGGCTTTGCATTTGCACTATTACTTCTGGTGCTGCTGTCATAATGTTGCCTGAAGGAGTCTGTTCTCACAGAATATCACAATTAAGTATTACATTAACAATATGATGATTGGACAAGGATACATGTCCAGTATGGTTAGAATACTGGAGACCTTGATGTAACACACAGTGCCTCCATTGGTGTGTCCTATAAACATTTGTGAACACGTACCTTATTAAAATTTTTAGGGCCCAGCAATTAGGAGGGCAGGTATGCTTGATGAAGACCAGCCTTTGAGCTTTAGCAGGTTTCTCTGCTGTTTGTGAAAGCTTTCCTTTGAGGGAAACTCATAGCTTATTCCTGGAAAGTGAGGTTCAACAAAGACTCCCCCACCACCAGTCACAGCTATATGGGCTCAACCCACTACTAACGTCTCCCCAAAATAAGCCCCTACCTCTGGAGACAGGTAACATCTGGAGAATTGACTTGGGGCCACCAGTGTTCGCACTGGGCATGAGGGGATGAGTCAGAAGGCTCAAGAGTCCCTTAGAGCTCTCATCTCCTCTCCAGTCTCTTCCCAATTGGACAGTCAGGCTGTTATGGCATCAGTGACTGCTGTCGCTTTTGTTTCTGCATCATGGCTGTGAAAATGGAATTCTAATTCTTAATTTGTGTAAATATGAGAGTTCTAATTCTAGTGAACAAAGTATAACTTGAATCACAGAAATAACTCATCTCCCCTCAATCATTTCTCAGATGATATAGTTTGAAGAACCAGGTCCTTTCTTTGCAGGTTTATTACACTGCCAAATGCAAACTGCCTAGCTCATGCCATTACTTCCCCCAAAGGATCTATGACCATGTACTAGTATAACTGCACTGAGGAAAGGGAACAATCAGTCTTCTCAGGAATTATTGGTCACTAATTATTGTTAGGCTGTAAACTACACTAACTCACGTAGACCCAAAATATTACTCTGATACAGTCAGAGGGGCTTATGGAGGTTAAGTTCCAGAATTTTAGCTTAGGTCTACTAGTCAGTATGAGTCTAGTAAGTCACTAAATCCATCTTATGTTTGCTTACCATGTTCTGGAACCCACAACTGTAATATTCTTAGCAACAGACAGAGTCCCTACACTGGCGAAAGATTTGACCTTCAGCATGAAAGACTTTTACTTTGGAAAAGGTCGAGGCCTTTAGAACTACCTCTACCTACAGAAGTAGTAGAAAATTTTTTGAGAAAATAGTTTTGTTGTTGCCAACTACTCAGATTCATGCTCAGGTTCATTTGCTCATTGCTGACTGTGTCAAAGAAGAGCATTTATTTTGGTGAAATGGAAACAGGATTTATTCAAACAAGCTCTGAAAAGATGGATAGGCCATTTGCCTGGAACCATCGTTGCACTGTGTACAGTGTAAGGTGTCCTGTAGTCAGGAGCAGAGAGGCGGGAGGAGCACAAAGATAACGCAGACTCCACACTTGCCCCAATACTCCCCCATCCTCAGCTCATTCTCCCTTTCTTGTGGAAAGGAAGCTGGGCTCTGGCCTCCTGGCACCAGCATCTTCATAGTCTGTCACTTTATTTGGACTGAGAAGAGGAGAAAAGTTGCTGGCTATGTGTGTGACAAAAAGAAGTTTGGAGAACTTGAGTATTCTGAAAGAAAACAATCTAAGTTTTAAAGGTCTGTTTTCCAGAGCTGGGCACAGTGCCACTGTGAAGAATTCTAAAGACGCAAGGATGGTGATTCTCATCACATCTCTCTTCAGTTTAACTATTTGGCTTACAGGAAAAGCAGACCTATGTGAACAACAGACCCAAATTATAAATGTAAGCAGTGACTCCAACTGCAGTTGCTGTCGTAGATAGGGTTTTTCAATGCGCCTTCTGGTAATTAGTATTCAAATGTCAAACCAGTAAATACTGTACTCCATATTTCTTACTAAAAAACATCAGAAGTTTGCTTCCCACTGGTATGGCAATAACACATATTCCTTATTCTACCTTAGTGTATCCCTAGCTTTATGTCTACAGAGACATTTCCCTTTTAACATTTGACACTGATCTATCATAGTAATGTTATTATGCTGACTAAGCTTGATGATCAGGAAGTGGTAGCTACTCTAGATACATTGGTTATACATTTGCATGTCAGTGGGTGGAAAATAAATGCCATGAAAATTCAAAGATTTTTCACTTAAGTGAAATTTCTAAAGATCCAGAAATGTGGGAGTATGTGAGGATTTTTCTCCTAAGGTGAAAGAAGTTTGTTGTGAATGTCACCTCCTACACTAAAAAAGATATGTCTCATTTAGATGCAACTCCAGCCCATTTACTAAGTGACTCAAAAAGCTATGAGTTTGGGGTAAGGCCTACAACAAAATAAAACTCCACAACAGTCCAAGTTGCCATGCAAAATACTTTGCCAATGAGCATATGATTCAACAGATTCAGTTAGTAATTAGAGTGCTAGGGACAGAGGATCCTATTTGGAGCTGCTGGCTAACTCCTTAGCTGAATCATAGCACAGATCCTTAGGCTTTGCAGTCAGCAGTCCCAGCATCTGTGAATAATTTATTTCTACTTGAGAAACAGCTTTTGGCTTCCTGTAGACTCTCATAAAGACTGAACACTTAGCCATGTGTCACCAAGTTGTGTGGTTTGAGAGGTCCATGGTGAATTAGTTGCTATCTGACCCACAAGCTCATCTGTCTGAGTATGTACAATAGTACTCTGTTTTCAAGGAAAAGTGAAATGAGGCTGGATTTAAGCAAAACTCAAAGTCACAGCCAACTTATCTAACAAATTAGCCAAATGTCCAAGGTTGCACTTCCCTACTACATTCCATTTTCTCTCCAAGCCCACATCGATGGGCTCAAGCACAGGTCCCTATAATGGCTTGACAGAAAAAAGAAAATCTAGACCTTGTTTAAAGGGAGTTATAAAGTTCTATAAAGAGATCTGGTTTATAAGTCCAAAATTGATTTTATATATTACAAAGGCACCAAAAGTAGAGCTATCAGTAGCCCACAGCTCTTTTTAGACATCTTCAAAGGAGAGTGATGAAGAAAGTCTTCCTGGTGGGCAGAACTTTGAACAGGGAACCTTGTCTAGAAGCAGAATGGCCAGAGGTAAGAGTCCGTATTAGCTCAAACTGTAATCAGTGATTTGGCTGGATGGTCAGATGTAGAAGGAAAGCCAGAAACAACAAAGCCTAGGGGAGAGAGATGTGCCCAGACTTCACAGAATGAGCAAAGAATGTGCAAATGGCCTGTTTCCCTCCCATTCCTGAGGTTTAAACCCAGGCGAGCTATAGCACTGAACTAAATCTCCAGGACTTTTCATACTTGAGACAGGATCTCACCGAGTTGCCCAGGCTGGCATTAAACTTAGAGCTCTCCTGCCTTACCCTAAATACTAACTGGAATTACAAGTTTGTATCACTGTGCCTGACTGAAATGCCCTTTAGAAGACTCAGTGAGAACACCAGGTGTTGGCAAAAGCTAATGGCAAAGTCACCCAAGATTCTGTGTATGTTGTTAACCAGGTTCCTGTTTCTCCCTTAGCCAGGTGTCATGGGTCTGGGAATGAAAAGGCACATCTATTCACTATTACTCCTACTCATCTGCTACTAAGGTTTTCATTGCCATCCCCACACTTTGGTGCTGAGACTTTCAGCCAGCAGAATTTAAAGGAAGAACAACTCCACCAGGAGATGACAAATCCACTGCATTCAGAGTTGAGTCTCTACATCCCCACTTGTGTTCTTCACACAACTGAATCAGTGGGAAATGCAGGGAGCTGCTATGCTAACTGGGACAATTGTTCTTGATTAGCCAGCCAGGGAAGCTGAATTGGAGGTGAGGAATAACATGTCTGGTACATAGAAGATTCCACTGATACTACCATGTCCTACTATTCAACTCAATGAAATATTATAACTTAATTGACTCTGTTTATAGCTCTGTCACAGCAGGGTTAGGAGTCTCAGCTGTGCCTAAGCATCCTGGTCCACTCTTCCTCATGGCTCACTCTTCCCCACATTTTCCCAATGTTTGTGATTGAATTCTTACACAGAAGACGTGCTGCCTTCCTGGCTGAAAGCAACACTTTAAAATATCAACATTTGTGGCAATGGTCCTTACATTAAATGTTTGTAAGATAAAATCAATACTTTTTATGTAGAAAATGTTCTCTGGAGGTTTAAATTCCATCTTGCCTGAACATTTCACTTAGTAGATGTTCACTGTCCAAAGATGAACTAAAAATGCTTGGGAAGTCTGAACAAAAGCAAATAGCCTATGATTGTAGATGCATAAGAATTATAAAAATTTAACTTTCATGCTTTTATATATCTTCTTCTCTCTATTTGATGTGCCTTGGCCACTTATCAATAAAGATATGTTCATTCCCTACTGCATGCACAGCACTCTATAATGTGAATAAACTATGATTTGCTTCATCCTGTCGATAAATATTTAGGCTTGTTCAGCTTATCAGTCAAGACTGATGCAATAAATACATAGATCCTTTTTCTCTATGCCCCTAATTCTGTAAAGCAGATTACTAGAATTGTAGCAACATATCTTTTTCAATAATGCTAAATGACATGTTGAATACAAAAGGTAACAAATCTAGCCTAGAATTTTCCTTTCAGACTTTCTCTCCTATCCCTGTCTAGCCTTCAGTTTGTGTAATCATTGAAGAGAACTGTGACCATAGAAGAATGCTACATGGATTTTCAATAAAAACTATTTCACTTAACTTTTTTGTTAGATAAGGTGCCACTCTGTAGTGCAGCATAGCCTTGAACTCCCTATGTAGCCTTGGCTGTCCTCAAACTCACAGCAATCCTCCTGCCTCAGCCTCCTGAACACTGAGATTACAGGCATGCACCACCACGCCGGGTTCCACTTAACTGTTAATAAAAGTACAGATGGTGTGCAATCTGCCTGTTAGCTCCTCTCATCCACTTCAGTTTTGAAGCTAAGCTGATATTCTTTAGCAGCAGCTCTGGCCAATAGATAAGATCAGGGCCATTCACTGACAAATGCACAGCAATTTTTAATCTGGCCAAGATTTAGTCAGATCCTCCGCATGACAGAAGGTTGTCTCTGCCCAATTTTGCTCATTCCTCCAGATCCTCAGAGCCACTGAAGGCTTTTCCTGCTGTGGTAGGCATAATAATGTCTATGAAGTCCATGTCCTAAACCTATGAATTTGTGAAAATATGCCTTATGTAGCAAAAGGAACTTGCAGATATGATTAAAGTTCTTGAGATACAACTGTCTTGGTAAGAAAAAACCAAAGCAAAAAAAAAAATAAGTTAGAATAAGAAGAATCAGAGGTCAGAGATACAAATTTAGTTACAAATTGGCTAAAGATTCTTTTTCTTAATATAGATAGAAACCATGAATTGGAAAGTGGTTCAGAATTTTAAATGTCAGTAGCTCTTGGCTCTTAGTGTTGCAGCTCTGAGCTTTGATTGCCAGCAACCTCATGGCTTTTGGTCCTATAACTCTTAGGGTTACAGTCCACAGGGACCCTACCGGCTCCTTAGCAGTCAGAGCTTACAGGCCATCATAGGAAATCTGTGGAGCTCTTCTAGCAGCATCTACAGCTCTCTGGGACTCTACTGCAGATTTCCATTGCTCTTAGCTTTTTGTTGTGCTTTGGGAGCTCTTCAGCAGCCCTCTGACTGTCAGTCACTCTCAGAGCTAGTAGTTCTTCACTCATCTAGCTTCACTCAAGACCAAAATCATAAGTTGGCATTAGGATGAACTAGATGAGTCTTATTTGTGTCTATGTGAAGAACGATGGGTAATGCATAGGAAAGAGACCCACCCTGAGCCACCCCAAAAAGGATGAGGAAATACTGCTTATGTAGAGAAGGAGAAGGTCCATGCATGAGTCTCCTTTATGTCACAGAATTTAAGAAGTAGTGATAGAGGAGGACAGGGTCATCTGGGATAACACTGTGTCTAAAACCTGCCACTTCCAAGGCAGGTATCTCCCAGAGTAACCGTGGTGTGTCTTCTTTCAGACAATCTACAGGAGTAGTGGCAGTGTTGATCATAACCTTTAGGGAACTGGGAACTTTGGAGGTACTAGACCAAAGTCCCTCTCTATGCTTGATCTTTTCCCTGTCTAAGACAGTCTTAACTAACATCAGAGGCTGCAGGAGTGAGTGCGGTCTCGAGGATACCTGCCTGGGAAACATCAGAACTTACAAGAAGACACTGGAGCAAATCATGGTGGGTCACCTTGGGGCAGTGAGAGAGGGCTGTGATGTTTTCAGTGAGATCAGGTCCTTTTGGCTGTCAGAGGGAAAGGGGAAGGATTGGGCATAGTTTTTCTATCTGACTATAAAATCTTAAACCAAGAAATATAGGTAACCCTTATAGACTACAAAAAGAAACAGATTTTTTTCCTTCGCAGAAACTCTAGAAAAAAATGCATCCTGACAAGTCCTTAACTTCAGCCCAGTGAAACCCATTTTTGTCTTCTCAGAATAGTAAGACAGTAATTGGGTTTTTAGCTATTAAATTTGTGGGAATTCCTTTAAAGAACAATAGCAAATTAATATGCCTCATTGTACTTGTGTTCACCCCTTCATTCACAAGTATAATCCCTAAGAAATCTCACTCCAATTTTTATCTTAGCCTCTGTGTCTCAGAAAGTGCACTTAACACAAAAAACAGTCTTAACATTGTCCACTTTTTTTCAGTCCTGGAAATAGAACCCAGGTCCTCATACATCCTGGACAGGTACTCTACCACTGAGCTACATCTCCAGCAACATGGTCAACTTTTCACTGATGCCTGGCTGCAGCCAAATTCATAAGAGCCTGAGCAATAGTGGTCAGGATTTGGGTTAAATGACACTGAGATGGTAAAAGAAAGAGACATTTTTGTTTTCAGTCAATGTAATTAGCAGCTTCTAAGGAAGAAAGTCAACCTGGGAGACAAGAATCACCATCTTCAATTGTGATCAGTGTTTACAGCCCTATGTTCTTAGCACTTATGATTGCAATAGCCCTCATTTGGGTATAGTAATTCATTAGGTTAAAATAAGGGGCACAGCTCAAGGGATTGTGTCTAGTAGGAGCCTCGGATAAATATACATGACATTAATATCCTGATCATAAAACTAAGAAATGGCCAAACATTTTAAATCCATGCAATGTACCACATACATAAATACATCCAATCTCCATGACACCCTGCAAAGTAGATACTATCTCCCAGTAGTCAGAACCTCTGTTAGGAAACTTCAAAATGCTGACCTGCCCCCTTTTGTTACCTGTATACTGTATGCCATTGAGGCAGAGACAGGTTAAGTTAGTGGGCCATACTGTCGATGGTTCATGAAGTGTCATAAAAGGAGACATGGAAGTTGAACATTTAGTTTTGCTGAAGGTTGTGATTGTCAGATAAAATATAGTATGACTGTTAAATTCAAGCTTTGAAGTAACTTTTTAGTACAGATGAATGTATTTTAAAATGACAAAGATTATTATTTCTTTGCGCTCATAATGCCAGGTAGCTACGCATTGTACATCGGGGTAGGCGAGAGATAGGGATAGCTTCCTTCAGGCCCTCTGACTGAGCTGTCATAGATAATCAGTTCTTGATAATGAACAAGAACATTCTTTCACTATTAGTTACATAGTGCAAACTCCTGGCATTGCACGTAAAACATCCTACCTCAGCTACCTACATACTACAAATGTTAACAATATAGGAAGACTTTCCCAGTGGATCGTTTCAATAAATAAGATCATCCTCTTTCCACGCCTGGCTTAAAATATTTAGTATCCATTTTCCTCTGTGTTGTCAGAAGGGGACAGAATTTTATTGCTTTTTATGACTGACTGGTATTCATTGGTGTATATGTACTACATTCTCATTGTGCATTCATCCTTTGAATGATGTCTACTCTGGGTTATATGCTGGCTGTCGTGAATAGTCCTGCAATGAACATGGGAATGCAGATATCTTTGATATACTGAATAAAAAGACCAAAAACTTAATTCTTTAACCTTATGAATATGTCTTTTAATGTTCTCTGTGATGAACTGGTAAATAAGCATAAAGTTCTCTTCCTATAAAAATATAGTGGCCCTACAAAGCAAAGAACTAGCGTAAGTGTCTGTCATTTTTTTTCATGTAGAAATGATGTTCCATGAAGACAGCATTTTAGTTCACAACTCAGACTATGACTATTCCGGCTTTGGAATCCAGCAGATATTTTCTTGAAAATAAATAACTTGATATGGTCACTTCCAGAAAAAATACCATTTGTTGGCCCTAATAAAAATTCAAGTAGTGTCTTATTTACTTTTCTCATTGTTGAGATAAAAATACCCGACACCCAAAATTAAAGGAGGAAAGGTTTATTTGGCTCACAGGTTGTAGAAGTTTCAGTCCATAATTGGCTAGGTCAAAGGCAGGGTGGCTTGGCAGATGGGAAACAATCACAAGGAAACAATTCATGGCAGTCAGAGGTAGGAAAATAAGAGAATGAGAGACAAGCCTCTGTCTGTCCCTTATACTACATTGTGTGCAGGCTACCTGGCCTTGGGTGGGTGTAGTAATCCTAGCCAGAACTATGACAAACCAACCTGTGGACTGATTTACTATCACATATCCTTAATCATACACTCTACATTCAACCACTTCTGAAAAAACTCACCTAAGACTGCATGAGGCTTTGCGGGAGAGAAGGACATCTAGACACAAACCGTGACAAGTGTCCAAATAAAATTTAGAATTTTACTCTGTATATGCTAACAAAGAACTTAAAAACCTCTTATTAAATACTTTTATTATGAGGATGGTGGTACTAAAGAATGTAAATTACTGATGTTGTATCATAAAACATGTCAATATTTGGAAGGTCTGTATAAGTCAGGGAAGAAATACTTTCAAATGACCAATGTATTATAATATGAAATCACACATAGATAAGAGTCATTCAGAGTGAAAAACAAACCAATGGATTTTAACTTAGAAGAACATGAAAATTCATTGATATAACTACAAATTCCATATTGCTACTCACCTTGAAAAAATTGTAACTTCAGTTTTGATGCAGTATTACAGAAAATATCCAGGATTATGTGAAAAGGTACTAAAATATTGTTAAAGCTATGCATGTTTCTGAGCCTGAACTCTTTTCAGATCCTTCAAACAAAATAACTGGAATGTGGAAGCAGATATGGAGATTCAGCACCTGCCATTCACAAAGGTGGTTACAAATATGTTGAACAATGCTATTCTTGGTTATCTTTTGGAAGAGACTTTACTTTCACAAAGTGTGAATCATGGTAACATGCCCTGAGATTGACATTAAGTTAATAAATATTTTCAGATTTGCTGTTTTAATTCACAGTGTTGTATTCATCAATGGCTGTAGCAAATGTAAACGTAAGCTAATTGAGTTCTTAGTAATTTTCATCCTGTAAAAGGATTTCAAACAGCAACATTTTGAGAATTGCACTGCTACAAAGCTCTGATATTATTTTTATTTCTATAATAATGAGAATATATCTTGAAGTTGCATGAAGACAGCATCCTTAATATTTTGATCCTTCTCTTTGCCACAGTGTTTAGCTGCCTTAATTTTTCATTTTCTCCCATCTTGTGGTGGTATTGGGAATGTCAAAGAAACACCAGAGGAGGATAAACAGTCACTCCTGAAAACTTTAAATATGATGTCTAAAGAATAATCATTCTTTCAAGAAAAAGTAATAGACTAAGAATGTAGTCATCTCAACTGAATAGATACCTTGATAATATGCATGATTTGTTCTGCTGAAAATGCATAATTCTGCTAGGTGAAAACAACTTACATCAAGAATTGGAATTCATAGGGGCAGAACCTTCTGGGTATATAATTCATGAAAAACAAGACTCCTTTTTCAAAATTTTATTTAAAAGGAAGAAGAGAAAAAACAAAACAAAACAAAGTGGTGTAAGGGTACAAGTAATGCAGAACTACAAAAAAAAAAAAAAGTAAGAAATCACCAGTTAATAGATTACACATTATCATCTTAGAGATAGTTGCTCAAGCTCACAGTATCAAAGCATACAAAGTGGACATTCAAACAGTGAGACTGCAAACAGTTGTGTTCAATGATCCAACCAAAAACATTAATATGGTCATCTATTTAACACCCCTAAACACACTTGCAGGTGTATCCTTTAGAGCACTTTTTCCCCTCTCTTTTTTACAACAAAATTTACACATTTTGGGTTTTATTACTCCTTAGTTCTTATTACTTTTTTTTTGGAAGAGAATAAAGTTAAATATGGCAAAAAAAAGCTGTCAGTCAAAACCAAGGATAGACATAGCACATGATGTAAAAACAGAGTACAAGGTTATCAACTATGATGCCCGTTCTGGTTTGACTATTATCTCCTTTGGAAGTGTTTACAAGGTTTAGGTTTTATTGGTCTTGTTCTCTACTGTTTTGTTCAACTTTATAATACCTAATGAGATAGACAATTCTTTTTAAAGAAGCAAGAGGCATTATGGTAACCATTGTTGATAACAAGTCTCCTTTTTAATATAGGTTTAAAGTTTCTATTTTTAAATGTATCCTAGGCATGGTAATGAAAGCATGTAATCCTAGCACTTGGGAAGCTGAAGCAGGAAGGTTTCCATGAGTTCAAAGGCAGCCTGAGTCACATAGTGAGTACAAGGTCAGCCTTGAATACATGAAATACAGTATATATCAAAAACAATTGCCCTAAATAGATTATTTTGATTAAAGTTATTTTATTTACTGAAATTCTTTTTCTCCTGTATTTCTTATTCCCTAGTTCATATATTACAAACTTTGGTTTTGGATTTTTTTCTCTATTTTTATATAAATATGTAAATAATTATGTATTTTTTCCACAGTGTTCAACAAGATCATAACTATCCAAGTTCAACATGATTTTTCCCACAAATAGGTCATGGGAAGATCTCCAAGTCAGCTCACAGAGTTCAATACTTCTTGTAAATTTGGACGGCATGGACATCATGTAATTTTTAAGAAAATTCCCATTTAATGACATTTTAGTTGCACCCAGTCTTTAGCTCTTATAACTGTTCCAATGAACAGACTTACCCATATATCCTTATACAGTATTATGAGCACATTCAGTAAAGATATCTAGCAATGCAATGTAATCCTCCTCATTCAAGGAACTGAGATCCAGAGGGCAAGAAACTTATCTAAGGACAAATTGAAACCATAACGGATGCCAGCAATTATAAAATTTCCATGATACCCTGTCAACTGTTGTTCTGCTAGTATGGTTAGTTAACATGGAAAAAAAAGACCCTTCCCTTTCTGGTGATTGACAGATTCTTGAGAATAAATTTTGAACTGAGGCAATAATTGTCATGCATTTTCTTTCTGTCACTCTTTTTAAATGTGGTTCTAAAATGTCAGGGACATTTTTCTTGGCAGAACAAGCATTGACAATATTTTCATAGAATAAAGAATTAAGCTCTTGAGAGAGGAGATTTTTTCCTGTTCTTCCAAGGCGGTCCATAGATATAATTTTGCATGCTCTAGTATAAAAACTCATGACATATGAATATAACAACTCTGAACAATGAGGAGAAAACAAGGAAATCAGTACTGTATGCTAGACATAGGGCTACAGAGATCTCAAAGCTGCAAGAGAAGGTGAGTCATCATTTCTGCTTGAAGGTGCACATAGTGAGCAATGCTTGAATTACTAACAGAAAGAAAAATAAATGTTTATTTAGTCATGATGGTATTATAGTCATAGGGTACAGCTTAACCAGCTTAGTGTTCTGGAAACAGTTAGAATAAAGACATTTTCCTGGTTGTACCATCTTGGGACTGTCAAAAGTTCAGTAGGAGGTGAACAGGATCACATCACAGAAGACTTACCCTATTTCATAGACCTGGTTCCTCTACCACCGATCTTGCCTTGAGTTACTATAATAGTCCAGATGAGGGCCTAAAATATGGAATGAGACATGATACATCTGAGAGATTTAAAGATTGAACAGATGCCAGCTGAAGCTCATCCAGGATCCTCATTCTGCTGAGTCTCAAATTAATTGAGCCAAGAGATGGGAATTGGTAGTTATCCAAGGTCTTGTCTCAGTCAAAATGTCTTGAATAAAGAGTCAAACTCAAGTGACTTCTTCAAGAGCAATAGAAGACATTAGGCACACTGTTAATGTTTGTGATTCTAACTTTCTTCAGAGGATGGTGTGAAAGCAATCAAAACTTGTAAACCACAGATCTAAGGATGTAACGGGCTGGGAAAAAAAATCAAAGCTTGACTCCTGGGTTTTTATTTTTTTAATGTAAAAGATTGTACAAAACTTTGAGTTTTTGTATAATTCATGTTCAATGCAAAAGCATAGACTAAATTATAATTTCTATTTTAAATGTACAAATGTAGTAATTGAAATATATTGAACTAATCTCTACTTATGTTTCATAGGTAAATAGTATAGAAGACCATTTATATTGTCACAACTCCTAAAATTCTCCTACACTTTTTCCTTATAATTCTTTCATCAATGTAGCAGTTTGGACTATCCATACCAGTAGATTCCTGGCTAATTTCAAAGAATTTCTAAATAAATGATTGTGATTATTTAATCCATTTAAGTTGACATCATAAGTAAGAAACACCTAGCAGATTAATGGGCCACAGTTCTGGGTGTGTCTGAATGATTGACGCGTAAGCTGCAAACTGAGGAGGGAAGACCCCCACACAGCAATAGGGTTGTACCCTGGATGGAATAAAAATAGAAGAAATAAGTCTTCCTTTTTTGCTTCTTCAGAGCAGCTTTGGTCTTTGCTGGCTGTTTGGATGTTGGCCTCCATCCCTTTCAGTCTCCCAGCACAGACTCTTCTATCTTCTAATGCAGATCCATTGGCTTTCTGACATGAGCTATCAAATTGCCCTGCAGTGAGCTTCAGGCCTTTGACATTTGATTTTTGACTGGGTCTTCCAACTCTCCAGTGCACCAATAACCATTTTGTGTTCTGGATTGTTGGTTTGGAGGAATGTTGGTTCTTCCCCTAAACAATCCATTGTTACTCTCCCCCACCCAAGTACCTCCATTTGATGTTCTGGAACAATGGGCATAATTTAAATCTGGAATCAGCCAGACCCATCATTGTGCCTTCTGAGGAGTTAAGATTCCCTTGGAACTAGAACTGATCAAGAATGCACACTGGGGCCTCATTTGTCCTACTGGTGGTTGTTTGAAGTGCTTTGGTTCTTTTCCTGAAAATGCTGGATTGGGGTCAAACTTTTCTTTGAGCTGTAGGGGCATCCAAGCCTCTGAGACTTCTTGGTGATTCTTTCTCCCTACTGCTTGCTTTGTGTCCACAGTGACAATTATATGTGATGTACACATATAATTTTTTCTTCTTTCATTTCTCCTATTCTGGTTCTCATTGGTTTAATTTTGTGACATTAACTGGCAAGGAGGAAAATACAATACAAAGAGGTCAATAAGAAAGAAAGAACAAAGTCTCTTACCCTTTCACCCGTTTATGTTCTGTCCTTTTAAATACCATACTACTTGTGGTGTATGCTAAAGGCGTGGTCCCTAACTCCTGGTGCTACTGGAAGGGGTAGAACCTTTAAGAGACAGAGCCAAGTTGGAGGAAGTTGGGTCACCGTATGGGCACCCCGAAGAGGATATTGGGATCCCACTCCCTTCCTGTTTCTTTACTTCCTGGATGCCATGATATAAGCACCTTTTCTACCATGTAAAATACTACCCTGCCTTGTGCCACTATAGACCCCAAGCAACAGGGCCACGAAACCAGGAGCGAAAATATACTTTTGCCATTTCCTTTTCTCTCTGTTTCACTATATACAAATATAATTTTATTTACTGAGTTATAGCATATTACTCTCCTTTTCAGGGTTATATTTACCCAGATTTAATCAATAAGGGCTCCTTAAAACTAGATCCTGTAAATTTTGGGTATTTTCCTATGGACTGAGATGTCCCAGGTTCATCTTCTACTTTCCCTAACTTATCTCTAGAATCAGCCATTTTTCCAAGTATCCCTGGTTTCTTTTAGGTAGAGGTCAGCAAAACTTCCATAAAAAGGCTCAGATAGTAAATATTTTAAACATTGCTTAATTGCTCAACTGCTTAATTCTGTTATAATGCAATATAGCCCCAGAAAATATGCAAATGAACACACCATGGTGGTATTCCAATAAAACGTTGTTTATAAAATCAGGAAGCAGACTGGATTTGGTGCATCTGACATAGTTTTTAACCCCTTTTTTAGTGAGAAAAGGTGTTTACAAACTACTGTGTTGGCACTTAGTATTCTCATTACTCCTGGAAGTCTTGTTGCTATGTTCTTGAAAGAAATAGTACTAGGAAACATGTATGTATACACACATACTTGTATCTATTTCACTGGTATGAAACTATGATTTCACAGTTACTTTCAACTTTAATGTTTGTTTGTTGAGTATTTTCCACATTTGTAAGTCTCTACTCTCATTATTCCTTAGACTTTCTGTGCAGGCAATCTTCTGACCACGTGTAGTACCTGCCTGACTCCAAGCCAGCTCCAGCTCCAGGAGGCCACCTTCTTATGCACACATTTACAGAAAAAATGAAAAAAGAAGTCAGCATTCTTTTAATTTGAATTTATCTTATAAAATTTGCCAAATTTTCTTTTGGGTTATACTCAGTCAATATACTTAGCTGATTTTTTTTTCCTTTGGGTGTTTGCTCATTTTTCCCTGTAATACTAAAGGAATTACTTATTCTTCACCCCCAGGTGTGTGTGTGTGTGTGTGTGTGTGTGTGTGTGTGTGTAAAATAGAACAAAGTTTTGGGAAAAACATAATGAATAATAAAAATTATTCACTAAGACATTAATCTCTAGCTGTACTGAAAATAACAATTTACTAATTCCAAATTCCTAGGCTTAAAATTACTCACCTTGTAGAGCTTTCTTCTGTCAGCGAAATTCAAATGTAGCAGTGAATAACGAAAAGAGCTTGGGAGGTTAAAGAAAGTAGCATAAATGTTGTAGCAGCTCTTTATATGGGGAAGTTAGCTGGTCAGGGGTGTGTTCTGTAGTAATACAATTTTTAAGCTCTTGCTGAATTTCTTCTTTTTGCCAGCAAGTTTAGCCATGGACATGTTAAGTGTCCTGCATATTCTCTGTACTTATGAGAACTAATTTTACTTGTGTTGATTATCACAGAAAAAGCTTGGCTCTATCACCAGAAACTGTGATGACCATACTACAAATCAGCAAATAACATCTGATTTACAGATTGCTGGTTATAAGCTGCTTTGTTATAAACAACTTCCTTGGCATCTAAATTTGCAGTGTGGCTGGGGATGGGCTCCTTTCTGGAATTTACTCTACATTATATTTCTTCTATCAATTGCGTATTTATCAACTGACTTCCTTTTAAGCCCTTTTCTGCTTTAATGAGATTCTATCATCAGTGCTTAAATACTGAACAGATATAGCATTATTATTGTTGGGCTAAGTTGCTACCTTCCATTTTTATTTCCTATCACCACAATATTTATTGCAAGAGTGAAAGTGTTTAAGATCATGAAAGACAGGATTGGGATCTAAGAATGGAGGAAAGGGATCCAGGAAGGAAGGAGAGGGAAAGTAAAAGTGATTAAGATGTGACATATATACATGTCAATTCCCCCACAGTGAAAGCATTCATTATGTATCAAAAAATGTATTCATACAAATTTTAAAATATCACTGACAACTATGCTAAGTTGGAAGGGCCCTATGAATAAACACTCTTTTCAGCCAATATCATGGCAAATGAGGACATAGTGGTAAACGTTGGTAATAGGGAATTCAAAAGACATTCTGTGTTAGCTTATGAAAGGACTAAGAAACACATATATTGGCTTATTGTCAAAAAGACTTTAAAAAATTGCACTTAAAATTAAGCTTGCCCATTTAAAGGTGGAGCTGAACACTCTCAGGTTCCCCAACAAATTCCAGACCCTAATAGGTTATGTACTCAGTAGGATTGTTTGGACAGGATTCTGAAGCTGGATTGTTGCAGAATGCCACACCAAATTCATGTACCCCCAGAACCTCAGGATATGACTTTATTTGGAAATAGGGCCTTTGCAGATGTTATTAGTTAAGGACAGACATAAGATCAAACTGACTGAAGGTGCATCCTAAATCCAATATCTTTTGAGATGTCTTTTTGAGATGAGAACACAATATTGATTATGTAAAAATGAAAACACATTGGAGTAATGCTATGATAAGTCGAAGAGCTCCTAGAGCTATCCAACACTAGAAGTGGCAAAGAAGGATTCTTTCCTAGATCCTTTAGAGAACTTGACCCTGTTCATGCCTCTGTTTCAGATTTTGTGGCTCTATAATGGCAAAAGAATGAATTTCTGTTGTTCTAGGCCACATAGTGTGTGGTAATTTGTAATGGAAGTACTAGGAAAATGCAGCAGACTCTCTCAAAAGTGGTAGACAGCATACGGATGATTCCAGGCACATAGTTAAATTGTTAAAATTATTAAGTTGTTCAAGTGTTCATACATGGAAATCTGCAGGAAAATGAACAGCAGGTACATCTCATTGAGGAATGGGGAAATGCGAATGTAAGTACATTGTAATTAGGTGGGTTTTGTTGAGCACAGTTGACACCCTGGAAAAATACCAAAGTTGTAAATGCTTAATTAGTGATTAAAAGCTAAATGTGAAAGCTAGAAACCTTCTCAGTAGCAATACAGAGTCTTGTATTTCCTTCAGGCAGAAGGCAGAGAAAAAAGATCAGGCCAGCGACTTGTTCATAAAACCAGGTTCAACTCTCAGGGCAGGCATCAGCTATACCGAGGTCAGGATCTTAGCTGGGACAGAATGGGGCTATTTTCAAATCATGAAATTCCTCCAAACATAAGAGTCTATAGAACCGATCCAATCTTCCCTATTAAAGATTACAGTTCCCCCTTGTTCTTGATGTTACACGCTCCCTGGCCACATTTTCTGTCTCCACCTGCCCGCCTGCCCTCCCTGTCCTTCTCTTCCTTCATCTCTCCCTCCCTCTTTACCTTCCTCCCTCCTTGGCCAGGATGTACACTTCAGTCACAACACAACCCAGCTGGAGATGTGCTGGGTATGAATAAGGAAGGGAACAGACTCTATTCTGAACAAGCTGTAGAAGTTTCTTAGGTGAGAAAAATGCCATGTGGAGTTTACACAAGCTTCAGCTGGAGAATCTCAGTGCATCATGCTCACTTGCCTGCCTTTTCTGTTTGCTTGCCTGCCTGTCTGTCTGCCTTTCTGCCTTCATTTGCTTTTCCCCCAGTACTTTGGGGGTTTAACTGAAAGCCACACATATACTAGGCAACATTCTCCTACTGATCCTATAACCTCCTTTTTGAATGTTTATATCTTTTTCCCAGTGCCAAAAATTTTACTTATCTTAAAACCTCCTTTTCAAAAATTTTAGTCTTTTTCCCAATACCAATTTTTTTTTTAAATTTTAAAAATCTTCAGACCAAGTCTTACTAAGATTCTTAGGATGATCTGGAACATAATGATTCTCCTCTTTGGAGCTTTTGCTTCCCTGCACTTTCAGTACCTCACATGATTCAACTTGCAGTACCATCACCCAAAAGGGACATTTTCCAGGCTTCCTTTGGTTAATTCTTTATTAAGTGAGCCAACATGCTGTGATATTCTGTTTGTGCCCTCCCAGGAATATGGTCCTCTTTCCCATGGGAAGTATGTAAGCTGGTCCCAAGTCCCTTCGTTATCACATTTTGTTTTCTGAATACTTCTAGTACCAGATGAGAACTAGGTGCCAAGACAAACAGCATTCAACTTGAAGAAACATGGTGGAGGAAAACACCTATCAGAGAAAATGAAGAAGCAGCCAGACAGAACTACAAGAGTTGTCAGATTGCAGTGAAGTCTAAACTCCTGAGGAAAGGAGCCAGGTGGGAAGGAAGCTGCTCACGTGGACTGTAATTCAGACAAGGACATTGCTGAGTCATTGGGTACTTCACTTCCCTACTGGTCCTGGAGTGTCCAGTATGAGAAAGACCAAAGGTTTCCTAGACAGTGGGGATGAGATAGAAACACCACTATTGGATTGGCTTTGGGAGGATTCCAACTCCATGCACATCTGTAAGATCTACAAGGCCAAATTAACTTGATTGTGAAACTCATCATCTTTTGATCACCACCTGACATCTCTTTAGATCTCACAGCTTAAGTGGGACTTAATCAAGCAATAACAAAATGTTGATAAAAATTCCATTCTAGATTGTTTTATATTAAGTAATTTAGAACATTGGAGAGATACAAGTTGAATTAATTTAGTTGGAAAGCATTCTTATTTTGGATGAACTCTAAATCAAGTGTTTTTGGTAATTGTTTGTTTGTTCCTCAGGTCCTGATGGTCAGCAAAAAGAATTTTAATTTTCTGGGAAGTGTATGCCAAAACATGAAATCATAAAAACTGCTATAAAAGGCAAATGATATCTAGAATAATGGTCCTACCACACTGGCCAGTTTGTAACAAAATATTTTTAGGATTTTACAGGTCAGTTGTCTCTTGGCTGATTGTCAATAAATATATCAGTTACTTCTGCTAAGGAAATATCTCATTCCTATCAGATATTAAAGTTGAACTGTACTGAAGACAATCCATAAGTTTGATCATAATTCATAGGATTTTAATAAAACTCATTAATCAAAATGTGTAGACATGGGAATTTTAAAGGGAAAATGTCATTCGGGAGAAGTGGAAGAAGATTATGAAGGATGTTGATACTACTCATTCTTGAGTTAGAATTTACTATGTTGCTGTATTTTAAAATGATGATGAAATCAAGCTGTGAAACATAGCTGACACAAATATCATTTTAAAATTACATAGTACTTTCATACTATCATGCACTTACCATTGGAAGTGTTAACTTGGATTCACATATAATCTATATGCTCATACTAGGGCTTCGGTTTATTTAAAACCCTGACACCTCCACAGGAGACCTTTTTCTAGTACAACAACTATAGCCAATGTGGAAGGCTCAGATTTGGGGAAGTACACCACATGCCACTACCACACTGGAGTAATCCTACAAGAACACAAAATGAATCCTGGAGATGGGGAGAGATATTTTTCATTAGCTCTGGGAAAGATCTGAGGCACATTTTTGAACTAGGGAAAGGAGGAGTTACAGTGGTGAGAGTAAACTCTGTGAAGACAAATGGGATCAGGAGTGCACACCCAATCTCTTTTTAGTGACAATGGTATTGTCTCTGTCTGCTCTCAACATGGAAGCTTGCTGCTTAGAGGATGGAAGAAGGGACAGACAAACAAAAGGATAAGGCCTTTAATATAGGACACTAATTCCTAGCTTAAGGGCAGAACATTCATGATTAAATCACTTTCCAAAAGATTCCACCTTTAATACTATTGCACTGGGTATTAGGTCCCAACATACAAATATTGAGGCACACATGTATTCAATTCAAATGCAACCCTTTCCAGTAGCAATGACCTAGAGCGGCACCTGCTGGGGTGGCCTCTAAACTCAAGGGAACAAGTGTGAGTTCATGCCTGGCTACAGAGTGACAAGATCAAAATTTTGGTCATGTATTATTCTTGCCTGCAGAATGTGAAAGAGTATTGCTGAAGGAAAGTCACTGAAAAAGAAAAGACTATAATGGAGTAACAAATGAAGAACTCATTAGGACAGTTGACAAAGTTGGAGTAGGACAATCCAGAATGGTCAACCCTGAGCCCGTGTGAAGTAGAACCTTTCCAGGTAGCCAGAATCTAGTATCTCTTCCCTTACTCTGTTTGACAAAAGCTTGTGGGGTGTAATTCAATAGCTGAAAGCTAAGGCTCTCAGTGGAGCCTGAGTTTTGCCTAACAGGAACTTAGTGCTTTATTTAAAGGTTAAAATACCAGAAAAGACTATTACTCTGCTTTTATCAACTAAGAAAAATTATGCCTGTTATTCCAGGAATGTAAAGCCTTTCTTAGCAAGAAACTGTCAGAAAACTTTCATGAGAGGCTTTCTAGACAGCTGAGAGATATAGAAGGCCGCATATTACATGTTCCTAGAACAAAGAGAAGAATGGATTTCATTAGCCTATCTGTGTAGCATCCCCTGATGAATTCTGAAGGCATGCATGCAAAACAATCTAGCAAATTTGATTGTGAAACAGGAAAATATTACCCAAGTACACAAGGATCCACTCAACTGAGGGCAGAATGTGGAATAACAAAAATTGAATGTGCTGTGTGACCTTCAATCAATGTTTCATAAACATCATTTCTTTCAATTAGACTTTTAAAAAATGCAGCAGATGCTCTGATACTAATCTCCAGTAAGAATGTAAAGAATTTCTGTGATTTTTCAAAATTGATCCAATACTTTTAAAAAAGCAAGGATGGGGTATAATTTTTGTAATTAACCAGCTTAACTTGGAAATGAATCTTTAACTTTTTGTTTAGTGTAAGGTTTGGCCAGTCAGGCAAACCTAGAAGTTGTTAATATCCTAAGTCAGCTGAATACTCAGTTATAAGCTGAAACCAAATTTTGAGTTCTTAGGCTATAGGCTGTGTGTATTTGTGTACCTGTATTATGTCTGCGCAAGCCAATATACTAAAATACAACAGTATAGAGGACTTAAACATCTTCCTAACAGTTTTGAAGGCTCCAGTAACGTTGGTTTGGCCTGAGGCCTTTCTTCCTGGTTTGTGGATGGTCACCTTCTTGCTAATTTTGTCCTCATGTAGTCTTTCTTCTGTGCCTGAGCAGAGAAAGAAATTGCTGGTGTCTTCTGACTCTGGTCCCTGAGAGAAATGTTCTCTTTAGGTGGAACTACAGGGCAATATGTCAGCTACTCTGGGTGCTGTGGTGCACACCATAATTCTAGCACTTGTGCAGCTGAGGCAAGAGGATCACCATGAGTTCATAGTCATCCTGGACTACATAGTGAGTTCAAGGCCATGCTCAACAACATAGTGAGATCTTGTCTCAAAAAAAAAAAAAATACCATCAGCTAATTCTCTAAGCTCTTCTATGCCTATAAAATGAATGAGTTCCCAAGCAGCTCTCCAACCTTGGCAGACTGTGTAAATGGGGAGAGCTCATAATTAAACTCAGGAGTGAACTACAGGAACAGACCTAATGGAAACAATTTGCATGCTTTAGCCAGGAGGTGGCAGCCTCTAATCATACAGTAGAACCCCCTGAATTTGATGAATAAAAGCTTCTGAGAAAAATTTCAAGGAAAACAGGACCACAGTAACTGATTCAGTCAGAGGGACTCTGACTTCTACAGATGTTGGTAAAGAAAGTGCGTAGGACAATCCTGGCCCTGCTGAGGTAATTGACTCAGCTGGAGACAAGTATCAAAAAAGGATGCCCCAGGGAAAGGAGGTACAGAAAGGCTGCTGCAGAGCTGAGCCGATACTGGGAAGAAGAGTTGGACTGATGGTACAGGTTTCATAAGAGAACAAATTCCAAGGAGGCTACAAAAGGCAACTTTTGTCAGGAATTGTGGAAATGACGTTCCAAAAAAGCACTAGTGCTATGATTCTATTGACCTGCTCCCCCTCATAAAGATTATGTTCCAAGATTATGTGACGTAGCTTAAATTGCCAGTGTGTGAGAGTGATACTGATGGTCCCTGCTCTCTTGGATCTCTTTTCTGGTGAGGGCATCAGACGTCTGCTAGCTGCCCTGGGTGCCTGACATGGTGGACAGCTCAGTGATCCACCGTGTGGGCCTCTCCATTTTGGAGGTGGCTATCTTACCAAAAGCACGACAGCCCCAGTTTAAATGAGCTGCTTTGGATTTTATTAAAATGGAAACAAGAAGGGAATTTTAGGAGAAAAGAGTTACTATGTGCCACAGGGAGAAAATAACTGAAGTCAGTATCACTATGGCAACTTTGGTTCTAAGACATAAATCCAGTGAATTTGGGTAATTTGCCTAGAAGTAAAAATACCTAAGATAACTAAATAGAAAAGTGACATACTTATTAAAACATTTTACTATAATTCTATTCGATAATAAGTCCCCAGTGGGGGATGCAACGTCATTGGCAACAACTCTAGAGAATACAAACAAACAACTTGCCTGTCGTACTTCAGTTCTGAATTGCACCAGCTCTAGATTTCAGGAGTCCAGATTCAGTCCAGAGAACTTTATTCATACACCAGGCTGCAATCTAATTTCTGTAAGCAGAAATGGGAACTACTTCTTCAGGTCCCTTGGGCTCACCTGCTTACCTTTGCACATCAGTAAATCCTCTTAGGAGTATTCCTTTATAAGAGGCGAGCTGACAGTAATCTGGGAAACAGTGAACCCAATGCCCTGTCACATCCACTCAGAACCTTGCTCAGGGCAATGGATCTGAAAAAGGCTGTTGCCTCCTCCTACCCTACCAGCTTATGGTGCTGCATCAGGAATCCTTCCAGATAGCCAGCTGCAGAACATGAGTTGTTCTTGAAGTCTATCCAAAATATGCAATGTATGTTGTGGGCACTATTTACTTCTCATGTCAAAATGCAAGACTGTGTTGGCCTCCCTGGAGATCTATACTTCAGAACCAGATGGACAACAGAAAAATACCTGGGGAGGAGCCAAAATTAGACAGAGAGTTAAACCATGGACAAAATCATCAGAATCCAAGGCCATAAAAAAGTTTTCAGTTATTGTAGTATTAACAAGTAGATAGGTTTTAGGGGATGTCCCAGGGAAGTCATGAACAGCCCTATGGTGGGGTCAGATGTTGGTAATGCATGTTTTCCATGATCTTTATTTCTGTTTTTCTTTCATAATACTACATTCTCAGGTATTCCCTTATCTTCGAGCCTATGGAACTCTCTAAACATCTGCAGCTGTTGGAGTACATCATGTTTGGATCAATGTGTCTTTCCTTACATGTTTCTCTGTAGTTTTGAATGTCTCACAAAGACACAGCTTGCTCCCCATGGTGCCAGTATTGAGTAGCAATGGAACTTTTAAGAGGTAGAGCCTAGGTCTTTAGGTCATTGGGGGTGTACTGTTGAAGGGAAAAGCGGGGCTCTGCCCTGTCTTCTTTCTGTTTTGCTTCCTGGCCAAGAGGTGAATGCTCTTGGCCCTCCACATAGTTCCCAATATTGCTACCCCTAAATCCCCTCCAGGGATCTAAAAGCAATGGATCCACTAAATGATAGTCTGGAACCACTGAAGCTTTGAGCCCAAATAAACCTTTTCTCGTTATGAGTCACTTATTTTAGGGATTTTGTTATACCAAGAGAAACTAACACAGCCTTTATACTTTATTTAAACAGAATAGCCTCAAATAAAATTATTGACTAATTTTGAATACTTGGAGTGTAGTCAAATGGGCCAGAGGAGTTTCCAGCTGTCCATGTTGCATTCCCTTAGTCATCCTCATAGTGAACAATATGGTTCCATCATGTGAACAGGGTGCTCCCAGACCATCACTAGTTACCTTGGAGGGGTCACTTTGGTCACTTTTCTATGTACATCCTGGAAGGGCTAAGGACCTCCTATTGCTGACAAGTCTGTGAAGCATACAGCTCTTCCTTCACAGGTGGAAAGTTGGAGTGCAGATTTCAGTCATGCATCTGACATTGGCATTTACTTTTTCCCTCTCACTCTTCTCCCTTTTCATTCTTGTTCCCTGAGTGCAATTAGGAGGCAATCCCAAATCTTGAGCTCCGACTCTACTTTAGTGGACTTCTATGGTCTGAAGAACTCCTTACAATTAATATGAAACCACAATCCTCAAGATGATGGTAGCAGGAGGTGGGATCTTTGAAATGATGAGGTCATGAGAGTAAGCCCTTATAAATAGTATAAGTGCCCTTAAGAAGGAGGTCAAAGGGAAGACAGTGGTCATTTCCATAATGTGAAGAAGATAGCTGTCATGAACTAGGAAATGGAACTACATAAGATGCTCAATTAGCTAATAATTTGACCATGGACTTTTCAGCTTCCAAGCTACTGTCTGTAGGCCACCCACCTTATAATATTTTGTTATACAGCCTAAACAGAAAGAAATCCAAAATAACACACAGACCTTAGGTTCAAGAGTCTACCTATGGGCATAAAAATGGGAATTCCTTAATCTATTCTCCTTCCTCATTAGTTGAGGGTAATGTCTAACTGACTCCCTGATATCCTTGCTCTTCCCCATATGAGAATCAGTCTTATCTCATGGTAATAAAGATCCAAACCTAGAATCTGCTTTAGAGCCCCCACCATGTCCTGTTATGAAACACAGCTTTCTGAGTCACCCAACATAGTCAGGGTAATATTCCCAACTACGGTTTCTTGGGAACCTAAAGAGGCTTACCAAGTACTATGCCACTCTCTTGGTGGCAGGACAAGAGGAAATCACAGTATGCTCTAGACTAGCATACTCCAAAACAATTCATCAGTATGGTAGAAATCCTACCTAATGCCTTGTGGAGTTTCTCTTTTACCCTTTAATGTGTTATGTCTCAGGCTGCCTTGAGTAATTATCATTTCTTGCTCTTCAAGTCTAACTAATGCAGTATCAGAATAGTGTTTTATGGAATGACCAGATGAACAAGATCACTTCCAAGTGAATTAAAACTACACTAACCCTCATTTTAGGATCTGAACAGAATGAAGTGAGTCAACAATCAAAAGCACCTACCTATTTGACTGACAGCTTTGTTTTGCCATATTTGACTTTATTCTCTCCCTCCCCCCAAAAAAGTAATAAGAACTAAGGAGTAATAAAATCCAAAATGTGTAAATTTTGTTGTAAAAAAGAGAGGGAGGAAAAAAAAAAGAGCTCTAATGGATATAACAGCAAGTGTGTTTAGGGGTGTTAAATAGCTGACTACATTGATGTTTTTGGATCATTGAACACAGCTGTTTGCAGTCACTCTGTTTGAATGTCCACTTAGTATTCTTTGATACTGTGATTTGAGTAACTATTTCCAAGATGATAATATGTAATCTATTAACAGGTGATTTCTTACTGTTATGGTTTTTTTTTTTTTTGTAGTTCTGTATTATGTGTAACCTTACACCGCTTTGTTTTGTTTTGTGTTTTTCTCTTTTTCCTCTTAAATAAAATTTAAAAAAAAAAAAAGCACCTACCTACTGGAATAATAGATCTGTTCCCCGAATGAACGTCTTCCAACTGTTAAATATCTACCTCAGTTATACACTGGGGACTAAAGGATAGGCTATAAAGCAGTTCCCTTTTAGGCAACTTTTATAGAAGTCCTTTTCTGACACCATCCAGATTCAATCCCAAACACATTCTCTCCATTTATAGCGGTACCTATTAACCAGGTCCTGAACCTGATTTAGTGAAAACTCATGACCTCACACTTGCCAGGCAGGCGCTTATGCCCCTGAGCTAAATCCCCAGCAGATGGCACATTCTTAATTGAGCTCTGCTGGGTCTTGTTCCTCATGATTTGTCTAGAAGCCACGAGGAGAGATGAGATTATATATTTTAGAAGGCCAAATAGCATTACGCAAGGCACCTGCCTCAGATGGAACCTGTGCATGTTTACAGGTAGCACGGGGTAGGAGGAGAACGCTATCCTCTAGTAAGGGCCCATGGGGCCATTTCTGCCAGAGTGCTCAGAGGGATCTGGGCATTTCGAGTTCTTAAGTACATTCATCCAGATATTACTATAATACCATCTACTCCTTTTTCACAGGGACAGACTTTAACAGAAGAGATTTGCTGGGATGGTAATTCAGCCTTATTTATAATTCTGTTCTTCAACAAGATCCTCAGCCTGATTTTCAACATAAGTCTTCCCTGAAGGTGCAGGAAATGACTTCTTCAAATCCTGCTGCAAAGGCCTTCTAGCTCTCATGTTGTGACTGAGCTGGTAGTTAGCTGACCTGAACATGTTATTTTCTTGAGAGCATGAGATTCACTTAACAATAACCAACCAGCCCTATGTTTCTTAAATTATGATTGCCCTGATATCTGTATAAATTGCATCAGCCAATATATCTTCTTTTATCTGTATCCCCACTCCTTTCAACATGGGTGAGAGTCTTGTTATAGAACAACCATCTCACCTACCATGAGCAATGAGGTAACAAATCACAAGTAAAAGTGAGTTTGTTGTGCTTTCATTTTTAATTATACAGATTCAGAAGCAGAAACACAAAAGATCAAACTGGTCCTCTAATTAATGGAAAAGCTTATCCCCAAATAAGTCTTCTGACTCATCAGCTGCATTATTTCTGGCAGCCCAGTCATAATATACATTTCTAATTTTGGTTGAACAGACCACTTCTTTAAAGTATACAGTGGATGGTCTTGTGGCCAAGATACACTTTGCCATCTCCCAGATGCTGTGAATGCTGGCTAATCAGAGCCCACAGCTGATTTTTTTCTCCAAGGGATTGTTTCTGGACAAACAGAAACCTAAAGTGGTTACTTGGCACCCCCAAGGTCCCCCACACTCAGGTCAGACTTTGGCCAAGAGATTGGCTCAGGGCCCAAAAGGTTGGTGGCCTTACCTCAGTGTGCAGCTAATTGTAGGCTACAAGCTATGCTCCAGCATTCCTGTGGGAAGGATGCTTCAGTGAGATTATATTTTGCTTTTTTTTTTTTTTTTTTTTGGCCTGTTCTATCTTTCTGCATTGTTCTTCTGCCACAAGCACTTAAGTCAGTTCTAGGAAACCTAAATCAGATAGCAGAGAAAGCAGGCTCTAAGGTTAGGATTTTGAATTTAAATTATTCACCAGTTCTGTGACAATGAGTACATGAATAATTATATCCTTTTGTCATGCATTAACTTTTTGATTGTAAAAAAACAGCAGGATGGATACAAGTAAAAGAGGAAGATCTAGATGGTGCAGCATCCTGTACATTTGAGAAGCATGAGGAGAGTAACAGCCACCCATTCCATATCCTTGGAAGAGAAAAAAATCCTTAGAACAATGTGGACATAATGGGCTGCAAGTTCACACCACTGTCAGGGAGGCCTGATCCACCACAATCAATTAAGATGGCTCATAAACATGGCATTTTTAGGTCAAGATAGAAGGGCAACCCTCAAAGATACTTTTATATAGACAAGAAAAAGCAATCAAGAATGCATGGGAAGAAGTCTGATAGCAGCTGCCCCTGTAGGAAATCAACATCTCTTGCTACCCTTTCTACAGTTTAACATTTTGGGATCATTTAAACCCTTGTCATTAAGAAATTGGTTTGTCACCCGTAAAGATATCACCTATCAGATAGGAGAATGGTTTCTGTCTTTGTATCAGGTAAATATGCTTATTCCTGGATGATCCCTGTCTTATCCGGATGAATCCATGTACCAACTACTGGAAGGCTTTTCAGATTGCTTTGGTACTGCCAACTGACCTCCTCCGCAGACATGCCTGTGGAATTCTAATTCCCTGAGAGATGAGAAGTACGTTTATGTATTTGGCATTCTCCTTAAATTTCTGGTGATATAGACAACAACTAAGGTGATAATATAGGAATACAAACTATAGTTTTGTGATGTTAGTGCAATGTTGAACATTTAGATAGCAATTCAAGCAAGTTTCTTTTTAGGAGCTTTCAGTCTGACTCTCATTGCATTTGATTTCCAGCATTTAACTTGTGTTCTTTTTGATGAGGATGCAGCCCCCTTGATTGGGGAAGAGGTGGCAATGATTGAGGCAGAAATATGTGCAATCAGCAGTTGAGAGACTGTCATCTAAGCATACTTGAGCAGTCCAAATTTTAGGGTCATTCCCTTTTTGTTTTCCTTACCAGAAAGTAAATGTGGCTTCCTGCTAAGTGCTACCTCCAAGAGTCCCATTCCTGCTGGCAGACAGGAGGCATCCAAGGCCTGAGTCAGCACATTTGTGGTCAGGACCCTGAACCAAATTAAGAGACTCTTTTTGAAATGGGAGCAAGAGGGGACTTCCAGATGCCTTGAAGCTGCTCTGTCTCCTAATCTAATTATACCAGCCTTCCAAATATGCAAAAGAGGAACTAGGATCATGCAAAAAAAGTGGGATTCCCCTTTTGGCTGATGGTAGATATTTAATCCTTTATTCTAAACATACTATCCTTTCTTCTCCAGTTCCCCTCCTGCCTTAATCCTTCCTTTTTTTTTCTCTTTTTGTTTTTTTTTAATGCAAGATTGTGCTCACAGGCCCATCTCTGTCCATTTATTTAAATCATCCTTATGTGCACACCATGTCGTCATTGCTTGGTGTATTAGGAACTAAGGTAAAAGGTGAGAGTATCCTAGGGGTTCTGCTAAAAAACACCTATAGCCTTCTGTGGCTTGCTTGAGACATAACTGCTACACACACACACATACACGGACTAAATTTCTAGCCCAAGAACTAGTCAAAACTACACAGTGCTCTGCTGGCTTCAGGACAATTCACACACCGTCTGTTTCAATCATTTCTTCTTTTCACAGAGATCCTGAGGTCCTGGACTATAAAGTGAAATTTTAATAAATGCTGGTGGTTGATCCTGAGAGGGCTTAAGGAATTTACCTGACAAAGCCCAATAGCATCTGGCAGAATGGGAAGTAGCCAGCACATTTCCTAATGCAAGGTTCTATCTTGCAGGCTGTAAGCATGTTTGTGTTTCAGTATTCCTGTTGTCACCCTGCTGATTCTAGAGCCAACAGATGAATGCCCAAACAAAAAATCCCCAAGCATTCGTTTCTAGAAAATCACCACAGTCCTCTGAACACAACTGGCCCAGAGACATTTAATAAGGGTTTTTGCATGCCACCACCATCTCCCCATCCTCTAAAAGCCAAATATTTAAAACAATTCTCTATACGCACACCAATTGTCTGCTTTGTGGAGCCCTTAGACTTTTGAATAAATTGACCCTATGTTTACCACACATGTTTGCAAATGTTTCTGCCTATTTTAGTGCCTCAAAAAAGTCCTGCAAAAGAGGTCTGCTGTGTAATTAAAGAATATTTGTATCAAAGAAAGCTTACAAGATGATAGGGAGCCCTGACTTTTTCAGTAACCACATCTAGCATTATTGCCCCAGCCCACAGGACATCCCCTTGCTATAAATATTAGATAAGTAAGGGTTTCCCATCTTAGCCCATTATATGAACATATGTTTGCCAATTTCTGGGTTTATTAAAAAAATAAAGGATAACATGGAATTTTTAAAAACTAGGAAATTAACACCAGTTAATATATTGCATATTGTTATCTTGAAGGTAGCTGTTCAAATTATAAGATTCAGGAATAAAAAATGATCAAACAATTAGACAATGAAAACACAAAATTTTTATGATGAACAGAGATTAGTACTACACTTATGTCTTGTATATATTTACATACACACACACACACACACATATATATATGTGTGTATATATATATATATATATATATATATATTCTTTTCCTTTCTTTCTTTTCTCCTTTCCCTTATCCCAGATGTTCTGGATTTATTAATATTCATGTTGAGTTCTGCTGTTTCCCACCTGCTAGTATGCCAATTCAACTGAGACTTTAAAGTCATAAGTCAAAGGCATCTTAATCTCTTTGCTGTTGACTTTCCTTCTTTATTAAAAAATGAATAAGAGTTTGCCTAAAGTAACTCGGGTAGAAGTCCAAATCTATCTTCTTTTTTCAAATCAAGTTCTTCTCATGAATTCATGTGCCTTACCAGATATAGATGGCTGAGCCCTAAAACATATTTGATGTTTTTAAAGGCCAAAAGATACTTTATCCTATAACATTTACTACAAAATACCTTCAGATTAATGAAGTGAACTGCTTGTCTCTTCCAAAAAACGTTACCCTGCCTTTTGCATATTTTGTGCTGATTGTACTGAGATCCTGGCAGGAGCACGACCACATCATGAGGGGCCCTTATGGAGAGAAACTGGCACCAGCTCTGTCCTTGATGTTCAAATAGTTCTTCCCTTCTTCCTTCCTTCCTACCCTCCTCCACCCCTCTTACCCTAACATCTTTTCCTAGGTGACACTTGTGACAAAGTCCTGGAAGCTGGACTTTCCTTGCATCCTTCTACTTCTAGACCAATGGTAGAACTGGAGGAAATGTAAAATCCCACATCAGACTGGGATAGCTTGAAATCTCACTGCCAACCTTGGGGAACTCCAGAGACCCTTACAGAGGAGAGCTGCGCCTGGGTTCCCTGCATAAGTCTTATTCTCCCTACTTGACCTAGCTGAGTTTCTTTCCCTGATCTTGACTCTGAGGATGCCTGTTGACCAGAGATCAGTGGGCTCGCCCAAACTGGTTGGGTAGAAAATGACTGCCAGAGCATCTCTAACTTCACTATAATCCCATGTACGTTCTCAGTAACTCTCCCATCAGTGCCGTGGTAGTTGGCAAGTGTCATGACAGCAACCAGAAAACCAAAAAAGGGATGAAGTAGCACCCAAATTCCCAGAAAATTTCTGTCCTCTTCCAGAAAAGATGTGAATGTCCCCCCCATATTAGCCTTCTTTCTCTCCTCATTTCTTTTATATTCTTAAGCTTCCAAACCTCAACATGTTGAGAAGTTGGTTCATATTTTATCTCCCATTTCTCCTATTCTTGGCCAAGCATAAGTCTCCTTTCCTACTCAGCTGGTTCTCAGGTTTGTTGTTGGCTTCACAATTTCAAGAGAAAAAAGACTCAGTTTGACATCAGAAATTGGAAACACCAAGTTATCCTTCATCCTACACTAACTCTGTCTGTGTTCAGGGCTATAACAGATACCTGGGATGACTGCTTAGCACGTAATACCATTTCCTCTTGGAATCATCTCTTTTCCCATTTCAACAGTAACCTCAGAGCCACACTTACATCACACAATCGTGACTCCCAGGCATTAGCTGGGTTGGGTAGTCCCCACCTGACCTAAAGAGGATCAGTCAGACCCTCTCTAAGGACTTGGAGTTGTCAGCGCATTAGTGGATGGCAGGAAATACAACATGGAAAGTTAAGTACGGGTGGCTGTGTTCTATCAATTGCCTAGCAAACAGAGGAAAATAACTCACATACACAGAAACAGATGGGAGATATCTGGCAATTCGCCACGTTCCAGTTCTTGTCACTTTCTAAAGCCTGGCTGCTTTAACCTTAGTGTCTTCAACATTCCCTCTACTTTCTAAAAAAAATTAAAATTGGTTTGCCTGACACTAGAGATTCATAACTCATAGAGCCAGTTAAGTTTTAAGCATACACTTCCTCTTTATCTCTGACTTTCCATTCTCTTGAATTCCTGTCATTTTGCTAATGTGTGGAGTAGAAACCTTACAGGAAATTAATTTTTGTCCATTTGTCCATCCCTGCCTCCATCTCTCTCTACTGTCCAAGCCATATCTTTTTAAAAAAGATATTGTTCTCACCACTTCAACTGTGAACCATGACTCCCATTTTTTTCTACAAGTAAACTTTCCTACTTTTTTCACAGAAAATCAATTACCTCTAAACTTTTTTGCTCTGAAAATGCAAAGATGCCAATTTCTTCATCTCTTGAAAAGAATCTGCCCATTCTCCCAGAAGATCTCAAAATTTGGGATGGAACTCAGTTAAAGCATGATGGTTTGTCTCTGTCCACTGACAAGTCATAGGTCTTCAACCACTCTTACAATCTTTCTTAGGTGCGTCTTATACCTGTATTACTGATACCTGTCATTATTATCTTGTGGAACTTCTCCCAGATTCCCAGATGTACACAGTTCATTGAGAATTTGGCAACCTGGATATGATCACAGTCTTTGATTGAACTCTTCTACTCTGGGTCTGTTGACAAGCCTGCCACTGTCCCATTCGCTATTCCATCTGTTTTTCCCCATCTGTTCTCATGGTCTTTGTTTATCACACATGTATATCCATTTGCACCAAATACTGTTGGTTGCCTGCCCTTTGGGCACTTATCTCCCTCATTTTTGTTTCAATGGAAGCTGAACATATCTGGTAAGTTACCCAGTCTCCCAGGCAACTAGCTTGAGGTGATCAAGTAGACATAAAAATGTCCAGAGAGTGTCCAGGGAAGAGTGCTGAATTCTGTCTGTTCCTGTTTTTGGATTCGCTCCTGTGAGGATGACACACATGGTGCTACTGCAATCATCTCGTTCCTCTGAACAGTAGAGGACACCTGCAGATGGTGGGTAAGGTAGACATTGCTGAGCTGCTGAATCAACAGTGCAGCTAACTGCCTCTGGGTATTTTTATTTCTCAAGAAAATTATACTCAAGTCTTTGTCACTTTTAGATCAGAATTTGTGTTTTGTTGTATTCCTAAAGCTTACTGTGGTGCCAAGAATGTGATAGATGCTCATTAAAATGGAAGAAAGAATGGGAAGAAATGGAAGCGAGGTTTATTAGGTCTAGATTTACCTAGTCTCTTTCATCCTTCTTTATGACTAAGGATGCTAAGATAAGAGTAATTTTCAGGTTTTGCAGGGACAATCATTGCCAACTTTCACAACATCCAGTTCCAAACTCCTCTGGAATGATCCATAGAAGTCTCCAACAATACAGTTGCCGGGGTTCTGGGAAAAGCAGAGCCTTGCAGGCCATCTTCTGGGTTAGATTGCTACCCCCAGGCAGGAGCGAATCCCCCTCATGGAAACCAAGGGACCCCTCCCCACTCAATTAAGAGCAATCCTCTGTCTCATGGAAAGTGAATTATTCCTCAAGCCCAGTGGATTCTTTCAGAGCTATGGAAAACAGAACCAAGATATTGGCTCACCTCAGCTGATGCCCAAGCTGGCCTCTTGTGATTGAGCAGTGCAGACTGAGCATGTTCTGGTTAAGGTTAATTATGTCAACTTGTGGGCTTGGGAGCCACTGAGCAGATAAATAACTACACTTCCGGATGTCTGGATGGGTCACAGAGGGCACAATCTGGCCCCCTGCCCCTCCTTCTCTGGTGCTTTTCCTCTGCTCTGCCTCCCAGAAAGCAAAGTTTTTCTCCTTACAATTGTGGAGCTGGGCATTCTGCTCCTGCGGTGGGAAGCTGACTAAAGCTGACTCCAGCAGCAGAGGGACTCCTCCAGGTGCTCCAGCTGCAAGCATCTGCTCTCCTTACTTTCTAACTCTGCCTAATAAATTCTTCTGAGCTTCACACTTACACGTCCTGAAACTCTTTCTCCCTGCTGAGTCAAGAATCTATTTAGTGGGCCAAGTTTGATCCTTATCTCATTTTAGAGAAGCTCCTCCAAATATCCAGTGATAATTTCATAGATCCACAGATCTGTACTGACTCACAAAACCAGAAGTTCATATGGATTCCTAGAAGTACACATTCATGCACCCCTAGTTGCAGTCTAGCTCACAAGACCTTCCTCCTTTCTTCATCTGTAGCTCTTTCTCCAACAAAGCATCTGTGTCATTATCCACAAGGTATTCACTTCTTTGCTTAATTCTAGAATTCACATAAAATGGTATTGGTGCACCTACCCTAGTGCTTGTTGAATTTAATTCTTTTCAAGTACATGGAAACTAGTATTTATAAACATAAGAATAACTAAAAGGCACACTCAGAGAGGTGTTCTCTTTCCTGTTCCTCTAACCTAACTTCCTGTCTCCATCCCATCCATCTTCCTTTTCCTTCAATAATCTCATTCATTCCAAGTTTATATTTATTATTTATTTTGGGTGCAGATGAAAAGATACAAGTTTTCCTGTTCCTGTTTCCTGATCTTTGTTATATGAAAACTAACTAATTCATGAAAAATTCTGTTTTAAGATAACTTTGAATCTAAACAAAAACATAGTCTCATTCAACTTCAGGTAAAGGTGTAAAGAAATGAAAAGCTTCTGAAACTAAAATGAACTAATTATTGACTTAACCTTTTAATTTCTTTTCCATAAACATTCTGCTGTTGATTATGAGTCCCCAAAAGACCCTACCATTCAATCTAAGTGGAAGCATAAGATGGTAGTAGGCATCTGAGTGTCAATCTGCTCTATCAGTTCACTTCCTCAAAAGAATGGTTTATCTTCAAGCTTAACACCTTTTGCTTATCACTAAATGTAAGGGTTCTGGCTGAAAGAATCTGTGACATCACTCAGTGCTAACATTCTGAAAGGCTTTGTTCCCATGGTGCTATGGTCCTAGTATTCCTCACCACTAAAGAATCACAATGATAGAGGCAACAAATACTCCTGTTTTGGACCTCCTTGGACAAGTCTGAAAATGAGTAACAAGGGCCGAACAACACAGGTGAAGACATTGAAAATTATAGATTCTGTTGGACATAGTTCGAAGATGGGTGCCAAGGTCCGCACACCAAAAGGGAACACTTTGAAAGTTGGAGACCCAACAAACATGCGGAGAGCTGTCATGACCAACTTGGTGGAGGAGAGGAGGAACAAGCTTTATGTTGAAAAACTTGAGAAGGTTTTAAATATCCGGCTCAGGGAAATTGAGAGAGAAAAGGCAGCGCTGGATAAGTTTTTAACAAAGCTTTATAGGACGACTGGTTATTTTCCTGAAATGCCGTTCTGGTGACTGATGCCACAATGGATAAGTAATTCATCTAAAAACTTCAACTTAGAAAACATCTACTACTCTCCTGTTTCCAAGCATGCTATATTTTTAGCATCTCATGATATGACTTGCAAAGCAAACACAGCCCATTTCTTGAAAGCTCTTGGAATTAGATTGAATGGCTTTATTACTTATATATGCTCTGCAATTAAATGTAGAGTCCAAATCAAATTGTTCCAGTTATTACTCTTTGTTACTAGGCAAATTGTCTAACACACACCTAACATTTATATACAGTTGCTTATATTTCCCAATTATAAAATAAGAATAGTATTTAACTCAGAAAATTATTGTCACATCTTCCTATGATGTCATATACAAATCTACCAGTGCAACAGATAATACATAATAGGTACTCATTATGTGAAGTTGATATGATTGTTACTTCTGGTAATAGACAGCTAGTAGAACTTCTAGATTAATACACAGTATTATTTGTGGGTGATCTCACCCCTCAGCGTGAATCATTACTTTTGGATCTGATGTCCCAAGTCACTAAATCTCACTCACTGACAACAAAAATCTGTCTTCCCAAAAACAACTTAAAATTTAGATCAATATAGGTGTGCATAAACTGCTTGCTTTTGGGGTGACCCTACTTGCTTGCATTACAGGGGAACACCATTCTGTGCAAGGCCACTTAACCACTTTTATTACTTTTTAAGGGAGGGTGTGTGTGAATGTGTGCAACCAACTCTCAGTGACCAATTTTCATTGAGTATCATTTCTAGATATGATACAATTTTCTAATTAGACATCAAATCAGGTCATGAATTCATAGACTTGTATGCTACAAACAGTGTTCCTACATTAAACTTTGAATTAAGTGAAAATATCATATTTAAGATAATTTATATAAACTATAAAGCTAAAGCATAGTAATATCATTTATTTTTAGGGGACAACAACTTGATTATATACCAGTGTCTTCAACTTTGAGAACCCTTGTCAAAGTTTAATATTTCACTTTATACCTTTATTCTTTTTGTAATTCTTTTATACTAATGTATTACATAATACTTTAACGAATGAGAAATAAGAATTAGGTATTACTTTTATCAAACACTGGAAGACACTTTTTACTAGGGAGAAAATAATTTGTTTTTTTTGTTTTTTTGCAGACAAGGTCTCACTTTATAGTGTAGGCTGGCCTTGATTTCACTACGCAGCCCAAGCTGGCCTTGAACTCATGGTAATCCTGCCTCAGCTTCCCAAGGACTGGGATTGCAGACATGCCCCACCATGCACAGCTGAGAAAAAAATTCTTATGAAGGAGGACAACTAATTTAAAAATTATGTCCATAAGGACTCCCAAGTCCCAAGCTCAATACCGTACCCCTATATTGCTCCCTAAACAAGTTTTTCACTATAGATGAAGGACTAATGCTTTTCAGTTCAGTGTGCCATGTAGCTTACGGGTGGCACATTTATATCTGTGCATCAAGAACAATGAAGTCTTAGAGTAGTAGAGTCTATAAATATACCTGTTGCAGTATGAGCTCTCAAAATAACTTCCCTTTTTTATTAGAAAGGGTATTCATAAACAAAGCAATGCATGGTAACTCAGCATATGTATCTTTTTACCAACTATTTGCAAGTTGCAAAGTATCATAAAACAGTGGCTAACAAAGGTTTGCTAAGGGGCTGTGACATGGCTGCTGAAGGTGTCTGCTACAGAACTTTCGTTTGTTCTATATATCATACCAACCTGTATATATCTACTAACTTGTTGGTCTCATAATCCCTTTATACCCTGAAAAAATTGAGAATTTCAAAGTACTTCTATTTATATGGGTTATATCTGTTGATGTCTATTGTATTGAAATCAAAACTATATTTCTTGATAAAGCATAGGTATATAATAAAAGCAAATAGGTTTATCCCTGAGTCCATCCCAATTCACCAGCCTCTTACTGTGCATCTGTCACTAGAGACTTCTGTCCTAGGTGTGGAGGACAGGGAACAACTTCCAACTGTATCTCAGAGGGAAGCGCCTGTTGCCTACTGGTTAGGAACAGCACTCTTGTTTGTTTCAAGCTACCACATCAGTTCCAGAACTTAAAGATCACTGTATTTGTATTTGGTAGCATGATAGCTTTAAGAAGTTCTAACTGTCCCATGGACTTAAATTATTCTTGCCCTGATACGGTGGACTGGCTTCTTCTCCATTCCCATCTTTAGGAAACTCAGTGAAAAAAAGTTGGAAACTGTGAGAGACAAAAGTTGTAGTTAGGTCAAACTCCAGGTGATCACAGAAGGTATTAATGTCTTAGCCCTAGAAATCAGAATCTGAGGCAAAGCTTTTATGTGAGCCTGTTCATTAGATGCTTCAAACGCCCAGCAGCAAGAGTCACAGAAAGGGAAACAAGGAGATGCATCACTGGTCAAGCATAGCTTCACAGAAACCCATGACTGTTGCTGTGACACAGGAGTCATCTCTGAAAAGGCTGAAGGGAAGGTGTCTTGGCAACCTCTAGAGGGGCTCAGGAGGAAGGACATGGGAGCCTTTTGTGCCTCGTTGGTCACAAATTTCTGATGGCACAGTAACTCATCCATGCTTCTGGTTTATGTTACTTGACTACTCCAGATACCTACCAAGTAAGCCAAAGGCTCAGGGGTCTGGTTGGGCCCAACTTTATTTTGTTAGACTTTGGAAACAGTATGGCTACACAAGAGGATGAGATGAGACCAAGTATTTGGACTAAGGCTACAACAGCAGTGGCCACTGAGAAAACTCGGGGAAATGGACAAGCTGAGTGTCTTAGTTATGTTTTCCTCCTTGCTGAGACAAAATACCTGACACTCAAATTTAGAGAAGGAAAGATTTATTTCTTACAGTTCTTGGAGGTCACAGTCCATACTCAGTTGGCTCTGAGGCAACATGGCATAGTGGGGCAGCCCTTCATGGCTGCTGCAAAGGACAAGGGTGTAAGCAAAACAGCGAGACACATCTTCTTCCCACCATTACCCTAGCTCCACCCCTAGGTGGATGAAACACTCACACCACCAGTCCAAGTGCTAGACAACAAACCAATCACAAATACTAGATTCAGTGACCTCCATGACTGAATGAGGCTTTGGAGGAACATTTAAGTAAACCACAACACTGAGTATGTGAAAGCATTACTGTATTAAAAAAAAAGTATGCATCTATCTAGTATTTGAAGAATGCACTGATATTTTGTGTCACATTTTTCTTCTAGACATTTCTTAGCCATTAGAAAACCACTCGGATAAGCAGATTAGGATGAACTAGCTAAACCAGCATTGTTATCTTTCTATTCTCCTTTGAAAGCCACCCAATTCTACTCAATTCATTCAGAAGAGAATTGTGTATAAATTCTATTAAGCTTATTTATTGCCAAGTGAGAGAAATTATTTCCGTTAGTTATTTGGTGGTTTTTTTTTTTTTTTTTTTGCCATGGTATAGCTAGCACAGATTGACCCATTGTTGAATTTCATGAAAGTTTAAGAATAAAAAAACATAATAGCAGTCATAATTAGTGGCCAGGAGATTGTCTGCTAAATTGGTAGTCCCTGGGGCATCTTTATTTTAATGGATGATTCTTAGTAGCGCTATGTTGTGCAACATAGAAACAAGAGTTCAAAAATCCCCAAATATCGCAGCAGAATTTCAAGGCTTTTTCCTACTAGTGTACAGAACAAGTCAACTGTACAGGACATTTTATGGATCCTAGGATTCCAGCTGATGTATTCTCTTAAAGTAGTGCCCTTACCTTAAGCAGATGTGAAACTTTTTTTAAAAAATTACTCCTTCAAAATACAATAACAGGGCTGGGGATATAGCTCAGCAGCCTATATACCTGTCTGGCAAGCATGAGGTCATGAGTTTGATCCCCAATACCAAAAAATAATAATAATAATAATACAATAACACTCAAATCAGGACATTTTCAAGAATGCCAATTATCTTATCACTCCATTTTGTTTTAGTGTGTACCATCTCTAAAGACCTGAATTTTGAACATAAATTTACCCACCACTTACCACTTCACATTCTTCAATGGCAAAGAAGAGAAGTAGTCAAATGGCCATTCCCAAGAAGATATTTTTACCAGAACATTTGGAGGTTTGCATTATTTTATCTCTTTCTATACAACCATTGCCCAAACATTTCCTGTCTTCCTGCTACTTGAATCAATCCTGGCTCCTCTGCATGCTTCAGTAAGACCCTTTAGCAGAGCAATTTTTTAACATGCATAAAAGCACACTATCTGGCACATGTGATACCCAAAGAGCTCTCTCCAGCATACCACTGGCTCAAAGTTTATTAGTCATGCAGAGAGGATAATCTGCAGGCCCACAGTCTCAGAAGGAAGAAAAACCATCTGAAGAATGAGCTGCAATGGCTCCAAGGTTGGAGGCCCAGTGTGGTCAAGATTAACTCTAGTGATGTGTGGGTTCCTAAGGAAACCTCCCAGGTGCACCAACTGCACCCACACAAAAGAATATTCCCAAACTAGGCAGCCTTGGTGACTGACAGCTAATATCAGAGATGTCTTCCTATGAGTCAAGGGTTTGTGCTTTTCAAAGCAGAAGTGTTCTTCAAGACAAAGGCTCCTAATATTCCCTGTTGGGTTTATCAGGATTGGAATTTGTATTATCTTTTCAAGGAGCAAGGAAATGAACAACTTAAGTGTTCCTGGGTGAAATAGGGAAGGAGAAAATTGAGAATGAGTTAGGCCAGTCCTAACACTTAGAGAGTGGGATAAGATTTCTGAATCATCCCTGATGGGCTCTGGAAGAGGCAGAGCACTGACCAGATCCATCCTCACTGCCTTGCCCACGATCACCATAATGTGATTTCACATTGCTCTTCACTCCATGAAATCCCATCTTTCCACAAATTGCAGTAATTTCACTTAAAATGCTTGCTCACAGCTTATGTTGTAATTGTACAAAGGCAGATCAAAAAGGATGATGCATTTAAATAAAAAATTGTATTACAGTAAAAGACATGTCATTAATTCTCAAAAATGCTCCCTTTGTTCTTGGCACTTGCAGGAGCACTTACGGAAGTCTTCTTTCTTGAATGTTTATGAGATGTGATAAAAATTACAAAAACAAAACCGGCTCGTATAATAAATGTTACAGTGTATCCTTATCCACCTTACTTACTGAATCTGGCACCATATGAGTGCTGGCTCTTCCCTAAGGTCAAAATGACTACGAAAGGCAAATATTTTGAATATATTTAGGACATAGAAGCAAACACAACAGTGCAACTAAAAACATTCACTCATATGGTGTTACAAGTAATTTGTTAATAAGACAAAGTCTTCAGCATTTACTTTTGCTTGGTAAATAAATGTAGTGAGAACTTTTAATGAGAACATAGGAAATTTTTGGATAGAAAAGAGCGAATAAAAGCTAGTCAACCTGGCATATAACCCTCGCCTTTCTCATTTGTGTCTATGAGCTTACACTCAGACTCCACTCCATGCTCATCAGACTCTTTTCAGGTCTCTGAACTCTTCAGTATCATTTCTTATTGCCTCTCCATTTGTAGTTTTTGGCTACAGCCATGCCAAAATGCTTTCTATTTTCCCCCAAAGCATAAAGGAATCTCTTTTTCCACTTTCTATTTGAAAATACTTCACTTAATTATGCTCTGATGAAATGCTCTTTTCCAGTAAGTAGGACTTCCCTAACATGCTTCCCCCTGTTGCCTCACTCACTCACATAAGGCCTTTCTGTCCTTGGAGAGAGAGTCAGGGAAGAGAACATGTGAGCAGGTTTCAGAGGGAACTTCTTACTTGCTGTGTCCCAACGCCTGTTACATGGCCCAGCAAAACAACTTGCTTCACTTGCTGAGTAATTAGAGACAACATGTGGCCAAACATTGGTTTCTCTAAGGTATTCTACTAGCAGCATCAAAGCATGTTTTAAACAATAAATGTTAAATAGCAGGTTGCAAATAATTGCATGGTTGGACTATTCCTACTTTGATTTTTTCCAATGTCTTTTCTTAGAATGATAAATTCAAGAACTGGTTCCTGCTAGTTGTTTGGGTATCAATGCTGCTTCAAATTGTAGGTGTCACTTGTGTTTTTCTGTGCTTCATGATTTCACGCCAACCTCATTTGTAGCAAGCAATGGGAGGTGATTTGATATGATTTTATGAGCTGTGTGTAATTGTGCGTATACCTAATGCTGCTCAATTTGCTCGGATTCTGTAGCCTATCTAAAAAGCTTTATACTACTTCCCCTTCATGCCGAGTGAAGAATTATTTCTATCTGAATAAAAAGGAAAAATACTTTGTTTAAAAAACTCTCAGCCAAATATTGTGTGGTATCAATTAATAAAAATAACCTTTTACAGAAATTTAATTTTAGTAGCCTATTAAGTTCAATGAATCAAAGTATTGACATTAAGCAAGATTGTTATCTGCTCTCCTGTTAGAAATATCTGTTCCAATACTCTCTCAAGTGTTCCCATAATCTGATTGTTTCAAATCAAAGTATCATATTTTTAGTTCTGTCTTTCCTCCTATGCATAAAATAGTAATAGCAGAATTTAACTTTTTAAAAAGCAGTGATTACTTTCAAAATTTATTTAAGTACAGCTCATTTTCTATCTCTATGGAATAGTTCCTTTTTTACAGAAGAGACTGTAATAAATTACACAAGTAAGTGGTGGAATAACATTTTTAGAAAGAAATAATAAAAGTTTATTTTAAGCCCCAGGTTAGAAAAAAAGCAGGATACATTGTAGTAACCCACTTTGATTTCCTATTAACTTGATTTGAAATCCTGTATAGCCTTCACCATCTTGTTTTGACTGATTTTCCCCTATTCTGCTTTACTTGATAGTACCAAGTTCGAAAGTATAGGCAAAACTGTGAAGACAATAAGATTCACTATGATGCCCATCCCGGTTGACTATTATCTTCTTTTAAAGTCCTGTAATGTCTCCAATGTTTTGGTTTTATTCTTTATTGTTTTGTTCAATTTTATTATAACTGATGATATAGGCAATTCTTTTTAAGATAGCAAGAGGCAATATGGTAACCATTGTTGATCACCTAGTATTTTGTTTTTACATTATCTGTTATGTCCATCCTTTTGATTTGACTGACTCTGTTCTGTTATGGCACATTTGGTTTTACTCTCTTCAAAAAAAAGTAATAAGAACCGTGGGAGTAATAAAACCCAAAATGTGTAATTGTCATTGTACAAAAGAAAGGAAAAGACAGTGCTCTAAAGAATATAACCACATATATATTTAAGTGTATAAGATAGATAACGATATTACTGAGTTTTGTTGGATCATTGAACAAAACTGTTTCCTTTCTCACTGTTTGAAAGTCCACTTTATATGCTTTAATTTTGTAACTTGAACAACTATTTCTAAGATAACAATATGTAATCTATTAACTAGTAATTTCCTACTGTTTGTGTTGTCCGAAATTCTGTATAACTTGTACTCTTTTTCTATTTTTTTCTTTTTCTCCTTAAATTAAAAAAAGGCTATGACCAAGATACAAAAACAAAAGCATAATCAACACAATAAATGCTCTAATATAATTCATCAATGCAAGTGTTCACACATACTGAGCTGCACTCAAAGTACTCGAATAAAAATTATTTTGGTATCTACCATTTTAAGACTGAGAATACGAACAAGGCAAGAATACAAACAACACATTTCCCAAGACTGATAACTTGAGAATCCTTTACATTTTCATTTCCCAAAAGCCTATTTATAGACCTGTGTTGAAAAAGTTTCTCAAAGCTGTGAAAATGTTACACGCTCAAGCTTGCTCAAGCTCCAATCCAAGATATCACAGTGTTCACACTTCCCTCCCTCCTTTTCCACTCATGCCTGAGTCACTACCCACAAATTAGTAACAACCAGGTTCAGTCCTGGGTCCAGGCCTTTGTTCTGGTTAGCCATTGTTCTAACTGGATTTAAGACCCCCTTGGCTCCCCACAACTACAAATATGCCTTAGAGTCTTTGCTCTTGTCATCGGTTGCCCTGGAAGTGGTACGTTGTAGTTGATACACTGTGTCAACTTGAAAAATCTAGAAAAATCTACAAGCTAAATCTAAAAGCTTAACTGACTCCCGCTCTGTATCCTAGGGTGTAAGGGACAAACCATTATGTTCTAAGATGTTGTTCATTGTGTCAGTTTGAGAAGGTTAGACATTCAACTAAGTGATTCAGCAGGAGGCCAGTGCAAGAGGCGATGGTATGAGTGCTACACCTTCCCTTACATTATAAGGAGGAAAAAGCCTTGCCCTTCCCTTCTGCTCTTGTTGCTTTACTGTCTTCTGCCGCCTTGAAGTTGTGCCTGTGCCGTTCCACCCTGTCCTGGAACCAGCTGATTATGGACTGAAACCTCCACAGATTATGAGCTAAATAAACCTTTTCTTCCTTCATATTGGGTGTCAGGTAGTTTGCCTCAGCAATGAAAGAAAAGTAACCAAGAAATGGTAGGTTAGAATTACTTATTGAAATTCCAATAAGTTTACATGGGATTACAAATACAAACTCCGCTGGACCGCGATCAGGTCCAGAAACGTCTAGTCTGTACCAGGGACAGGGTGTTCCGAGGTGGGCTTTGATAGGTGATTGGGTCCCAAGGACTCTGGCCTCATGAATGGATTAATCTATGTATAAAGTCAGAAAGTTTCAGGAGAGGGACTTTGCTATAAAAACAAGCTCTTCTTTGGCTTCTTCTGGCTCACTTCGAAGTGAGAAGCTTTGCTACACCTTGAATTCTATGCCATGATGTTCTGTCTAAAGACCGTTCCATGACTATGAGGATAGACCATGGACTGAAATACATAAAATCATGAGGTAAGGTAAACCTCCCCTCCTTGTAAGTTGATTTTCTCAGCTATTTTATCAGAACCATAGAAAGTTATCTTACACATGATATAAAGTCATATCCCTTCCAAGCATGGCCCACATTCAGTGTTGAGCTTTGGGGGACTGGACAGTTCTGGCTATCTCAATCCAGCTGGGGACATCCCTGAAGGACTGTCCAGTTACACAGCTCCCTGACAGGTCAGCTGAGGTTGTTTCATAATTAGAGCTTCTCCTACACACAGACGTACTATCAACCCTTTTCTCCCATCATTTTTATTCCAAAGGTACTACTTAATACACTTCCAGAATGTTTTGCTTCCCCGGGAACCCAAATTACACAGTGTCTTATTACTTGGGCTTCCAGAAATAACAGAAAAGTATGTGAGTATATTAGTATTTGTAGGTTTTTCATATGCAACCTCAAATGTAGCTGCTTTGCTTTTATTTGGAATGTTGGGAATGCTTTGCTAACAGTGATTGTCGATCAAAAAGCCATGCGTAGTACTTATTTGTTTCTCATTCCATTCCATTCTCATTTCCATTTACAAAATTTTCCATTTACAATATTTAAACATAGTTTTAGAGACTTATTTTAAATCTTCACTCTAAACTTTGATTATATAATAAGAAATATTCCTGAACTATAGAGCACTTCTTGAAAGCAATGGATCAGACAATGTCCCATGATGGACTCATGTTAATTTCACTTTATGACTTTTGTGAAGAATGGGAATTACTAAAGTAGTTCAGAATGAACAATGCTAAAGTCTTTTGCTCTCAAGAATGGTGTTTTGCTTTGGATCTTCCACTTGATACAATTACCCATGGTGAAAGGTATGTGATACTGGTAATTATTAACTTCACCTTGAGGTCTTTCCACAGATGCTGCCACTATTACCTCTTTCTTTCCTGTAATTTTTACTTCAAATTCCTTAAATAGAACTTGCCTTGTGACAAGGCCTGACATAAATGGAGGACCTGAATCCATGTCCAGGTCTTGAATTGGCAGGCCTTTTACCTGGTGTCCACTCTTGTCTAGCCAGTGGGCTATGTGTCACTAAATATGATCACCTAAAGCTATCCCTGAATCATTGGCTCTTGGTAGGACAGTTACTGGCAGATAGGTCCAACTGTGTGAGCACATGTGCAACCTGGCTTTCACTTTCATCATAATACAACTTAGAACATGGCCTGAATATTTGAAGCATACTTCCCTTTGACTATATACTGTGGCCAAAGTGTACTACCAGAAGATGGCTTTAAATGAGAATGTACTGTTTTGAGGTATGTCAACAATTGTTTCATTAAAAATTTATGCAACTACCATGTTGTTTCTCCCAATATAATACCAAAATGGTTTAGAAGGGAGAAGGAAACAGGAACATCTTCTAGATTCACCCGCCCTCCTGGTAAGCACCTGCAGTGTGGGTCAGGAGAAGAACCAGCGCTCCCAAGATCCGGCCATGGTGGGTCTCAGACAGCTTATTCACCCACCCTCCTGGTAAGCGCCTGAAGCGTGGGCCAGGAAGAGAACCATTATCTATGAGCCTACTGCCATGCAGGCTGAGAAATCAAGCACCCTCCCCCCCATCACCACAACTACTGGGGATAAATGTCTCAGCATCTCTTGGGAGAATGACCATATGCAGTATAGCAAATATGGGGGATTTCCTTCTATCTTCTGTTTGAAGGCAAAGGTTGTTTTCACTGTTTTGTTTTATGTTTCTTTTGCACTATTCAGTACTCTCAATTGGTTTTATAATGTTCTATTTTTGGTTTGATTTTGCTATACCTAATTGACTGAACCACTATTGTGAAGTTAAAGAGATATACCATAGTACCTATTACTACTATCCCAGTATCCTACTGTGAAATCCTGTATCAATTTCACTGTGTTGTCTCGATTGGCTTTGTTCTGCCTTGTGCTGTTGCATTTTTACTACTTTCAAAATAAAATTTTTAAAAATCTTGTAATGTTTAAACTCATAAAAACTTAGAAATTTTTATTGAACTCGTGGTGCCCTCAATAGAAAAAAGTACATAAATAGGCTTTGCATTCTCTATACAAAAATCCTATGTCCCATAAGTGAAAGAAATCAGAATATTTTCTAATACTTTATAATTAAGGACAAAATTGATGGTACAATGATATCTAAAATTCATATATTGACTTCTAGAGTTCTGACTTAAAAATCTTAAAGTGCTCAAATCATAAAGATGTAGAAAAAGCAAACTATACCTTAAAGCAACTGATGGAGAACAACTATGCAACTATATAACGATACAAGGGTCTGTTACCTTGTGATAATGTCTGTGTCTAGGCAGAGAACAAAAAAAAAGATAAGACATAAAATGTCTGTTTTAAACTCATTCTAATTCTGCATAAATATTAGGTGTCTTTAGGAATATTTTATAAGAGGTCTTTATAACATTGGGTGCCTACAACGTTAAATTGGTAATGCTTCTTAACAAATAGTATTTATCACTATAGTTATAGGCCTTCCCATTTTTTAATATTTTCCACTTTACATAACAAATGTGTTTTAGGAAAACTGGCTGTACGACAAATTGCATGTTCTTTTCTGTAATAAATCCCGCAAAGGGCAATCTTCTCATAAGGGAGGAGATGGAGAAAGCTTCCAGAGTTAGAACACAGCCTTTCTGGTGACAGAACATAGAAGTGAGATGTAGGTCAGAAGGGACATGATAGTTCTGGTAGTGCTTTTCTTTTTGTACTAAAACTAGGATTTTCACCTACCTCATTGCTTTTCTGCCTCAGAAACAATTGCTTCCTATGATTTTTTAAAGTACTGTGGTGGTGGAGAGGTTGACCCCAGGGCCTTGCACATGCTAGGCAAGAGCGTTATCACCGAGCTAGATTCCCAGTCCTTTTTGTTTGGTTTTTTAAAATTTTAAGACAATGTCTTGCCAAGTTGCCCAGTCTGGCCACAAATTTACAATCCTCCTGCCTTGGGACCACAAGTAACTGGAATTCTGTTTGCCACCAGGATCAATAAAAGGCTGTTATTTATTATGCATATGGACTCATCAACACACACAGTGCAGCTCTAGAAATCCTGTGTGTTCCACCAGAAGGACTCAGATGATCTTCCTCCTGTCTTTTCACTGCCGTTTAGCTGAAGCTATCATTTCTCAACTTAGTTACTGTCAAGGCTCCAGATTAATCATACTGCTGCAGACAGGATGATTCAGCAACAGAAAGATCTTTCAACATACAGTCCTGTTTACAGGGTTTGCAAGGAAAACAGTTTAATATAGGACACATAATTTATAGTTTTATTTTATGATAGTCACTCAAAGAGTTAAATACAAAAAAAAAATTGCAGGAAATCTATCCACACTAAGACCCAAAGAATCCAGCTGAAAACCTAAATCTCATTGTAATGTCCTGCATGAGTTCAGCTGAAGACCTAGTGCCCATGACAATGCCCTCCATGAGTCCAACTGGAGGTCAAGAGCCCACAACAATGTCTTATGCAAGTTTGTTTCACAAATCTATGTTAGGAATGCCCAAAGGTCAGTGGTGAAAGCTAGAAAGTCTTTGCCAGCAGAATAAAGTGTCTATGCCAGTAGGCTGAGGGTTCTGCACTGGAGCCAGGAAGCAATACTCAAAAGTTAAAACCAAAGCTCTCCAAAAAACTATTACAGACATCCTCAGTGACAATGAGGTCCTGAGCTCCTCCAACAATGAGAACAATCCAGTTCATACCAGGAAACCAGCACGACAAGCTTGTCCTGGAGGCTGCCCATCTTACCTCCAGAACCAGGAAGCAATGCTCAAAGTAAAAGACCCTCCTCCAACATGAACCGCAGACATTCTCAGTGACAAGGTCTCAAGGTCCTCTGACGAAGAGAACAGTCAAGTTCATGTCAAGAAAGAAGTTCAATAAGCTTCTCCAAGAGAACCAATGGCCACAGGAGAATCAACACCACTTCTTCCTCTCCAGTTGTCCTTTTTATGTTGCTGGCAGCAAACCTTGTCCTTTTTATGTTGCTGGCAGCACACTCAGTACCACAGTGATTCAGTTCAGCTGGTTGTTACAAGCTGACCATCATTTGTCAACCCACTACAAGGCCCAACCTCACAACATTCTCCTCTTGCCCCATTTCTACAGAGATGTGAAATACCTCCTAGTTTAAATGTGTTGTTCACTGTTTCCCAGAGGCTTAGCCTTCCCTTCCTGTTTTTGCTTTAACCTGGTGTTTTCAAATGTTGCATATTGACTCCCTATGATTCATCCAGGGCTCCCCCAAACCAGTGCTCCTTACTCACAAGAAATAGGTAGAAATTTAAGGAGAATTTAATAAAAGTGTTGTTAGAATAGATAGAGAAGCTACAATGGATAAAGTAGCAATCTGGTAGCGCATTTATACTAAGCATTATGGGGAGAGAGCAGTTAGTGGAGCCTAGAGACAGAAAACACCATAAGATAGCCAGTGGAATATCTTTTGGTCTTTATAGGCCAAAAGATAACTGGTTAATCTTGAAGTAACTATTGTGCAGTGGTTACACAAGGCCTCAAAATCCTACAGAAGAGACTGTTTCTACTTGTGGTATGTCAGAGGGGTAAATAGTAGACCTTGCTCTAAATGCTTTGACACATAAATGATCACTTTTCCAAGGCATTAATGCAATTATAAAAATGTGGACTTCCGTTGGATTTTCATTCATTTTTCTCAGTTTGAATTGTGGACACTACCATTGCTGCATCAGCTCAATACAGTGCTGAAAAATTACCAGATATAGTTGGTGCTTATAATCCATTTGAAAATTAAAATTAAAGTAGATTTTAACCTATTTTTAAAGTTGTATAATTTTTTTTAACAGGAACAGTCATTTGCAATATGAGTTTTCATAATTTTCATCATTAACAGTTGAGGGCACATGTCTATATAGCAATGTAAAAATAGACTAAGGAGTCTTTGATAAATTCCAATAGACTTTTACCATTAGCATAATTTTGTGTTGCACAATTAAGTTACGGGTACATCTCTAATTTTGGATAATATTTAGCAGTTAACAATGAAGTGACAAAAGTACATGCAAAAAATATTAATAAGGGAAGCCACCCTCTTTAACTCCACAGAGGAACATGGGAATTCATGAGACATAGGTGTAGGCAAAGATTTCATGAACAGAACCCCAATGACACAGAAACTATCATAAAAATTCAAAACCTATGATCTCCTAATTAAAAAGCTTTTATGCAGCAAAGTAAATCACCAACAGAGTGAAGAAGCAACCCACAGAGTGAGAAAAAAATTTTCCCAGCTGTTTCTCAGACAAAAGACTAATATCTAGAATATATAAAGAATTAAAAAATATCAGACCCCCCAAATTTAAAGAGTCAATCCAAAAATGGGAGTCAGATGAATTATACTTCTGGGATGAAGTAGTATAAATGGCAAATAAATATATGAAAAATGTTCAACATCACTGGTAATTCAAGAAATACAAATTAAAACAAAAAAGTGCTGAGATTCCATCTTATGCCATAAAGAATGGCTATTTTCAAGAAATCAATGAATAATAAATGCTGGTGGGGCTGAGAGAAAAAAGTAAGCCTTCTTCACTGTTGGTGGGAGCATAGACTTGTGCACCCACTGTGGAAATCAGTGTGGAGACTCTTCAAGAAACTAAAACTTGAGGTCCCATTTGACCCAGCTATTCTCTATCTTGATGTCTTCCCAAAAGAAAAGCATCATTGTGGTATGTCAGAGGGATAAATAGTAGACCTTGCTCTAAATGCTTTGAAACATAAATGATCACTTTTCCAAGGCATTAATGCAATTATAAAAACATGGACTTCCATTGGTTTTTCATGTGCACCCATGTTTATATCAACACAGTTTGCAATAGCCAGATCTTGGAAATAGCCCAAATGCCCATCAACCAATGAATGAATAAATAAAGATGTGGCTTATTTGTACACTGGAGTACTACTCAGTTCTGAAGAAGGATAAACTTGAGATATTTATAACTGAATAGATGGAAATTGAGACCATACACTTAGTGAAATAAATCAGAATCATACATAAATATTACATTGCCTCTCTAGTGTGAGAAACTGAAACTATAAGTGAGAACAAAAATAAGTAATATATTGTGAAATAGGAAGAAATTATTCAAAAAGAAGGGGGAAATGTTGGAGTGAAAGATTAAAAATGAGGGGAAAAAAGGACTTTTAAAAAGCTTTGTAAGTAAGGAGAGGAAAATAGATTGAAGGAGAGGGAAGAGAATGAGAAAATAGGAGGTATCAACATATATTACACAAGGTACAAACTCCCCATGATGAATGTGTTCAATATGTATATCTAAATTGTATTAATAAACTTAATTTAATTTTTAAAACAAATTTAAACAGTAACAAAACTAAAACAATGAATCTCACTTGCTCATGACCTATATTCAATAAATTATTCAAGATTTTCCACATTAGCTTAACTGTCCCTTGTCTTTTCTTCGATATTTATTTTAAAAGTCTGCATTGTGTCATTTTATCATGACATATTTCAGTCTGCAGTTCTTGAGAGATTATGTTTTTTATTTAAGCACAATCCCAGATTACACCTAATTTCATACCTCATAATATACCTACTGAGATATTCCCCATGGGATTCTAATTACATTAAATATTATCTCTTACATGGAGAACTGTCCCCTTTCCCAACCTTTTCCCCTGCCATTGTCAGCACGTGCATGACAGTCACTCCCTCACAGTGTCACCCTTCTGGATTAATGTGTCTGCTGTCTTTTGCTATCATGTAACTTGTGCCTTTCCACCTGTACATCCTGTGAAAGTTTGCCCTAGAGTTAGCACTCAGGTTAACTTGTCCTGGCAAGAATATTTCTCAGTATTAATTGCTGGTGTTTTGTTTGGGGAAAAAGCTGCACAATATTTGTTATTATAGCAAATGACCAGAAGTTATGCTCATGGCCTACGAAGTTGAAAGCAAACCAACCCAGGATGTCTGTCTTCCTCTTTTACTGAATGAGTGTCTCTTAGAACTCAGCTCAGGCACCCTGTTTATGGGAAGAATTTGCTAACATCTTCCCTGCTGTATGTACTCATATTATTTGGTACAAAAACTTTTGTATCTCTATCCTAGTATTTGCTTGCCGCATTAATGATTTATTTGCTCATATTACAAGATAAGATTAAGTCTAAGATTTTACCAAGGATCAAGGATATATGAGTGAAAGTTAATAATGCACTCAATAAATTAGAACCTTAAAAAAGAGTTTCTTAGACCAAGGATGTAGCTCAGTGGGTAAAGCATGTGTTTAGCATACATGAGGTTCTGGGTTTAGTCTCTACTACCACCAAAGAGTACTTTTTCCTTTGAGAGAGTTATTAATGGGAACCAAAAAAAGATGGTGGAGAGATAACAGCACTACAGTGGCTCTCTGAGATAGCCAGCTTAAATTCCAGGAATGGTGTGGTGTGGGGAGTTCTAAGCAGGGGGAGATATACTCTGCCGACCCAGGAATGAACTAAGCCGAGAGAAACCAATTGGAAATGCAATCCTGTGCTATGATTGGAACACCTAAAAAACTTGTGGCTTGAATACCCTGTGGCTGCCACACCTGAATTGGCACAGCTGGGATAGCCTGCTAGTTGCAACTCACCAGAGATGTGAATGCTCTGAGAGTGGGAATCAGTGAACTGAGTTGGGAGCGGAACTCATGGGGCACCTACATCAACCTGTGGTGGGTGAGAGGAACCTGCATTGACCTGTGGTGTGTGAGAGGAATGGGGACCCTCCCATAGTGAAAGAGGCTCCAACAGAGGACATTTTGAGACCAGGCAGACTGGCCGGAACAGGGTGCTGCAGTGACTTCAGTCACATATACTCCTCTCAAGTGGGATTGGTGAGGAGCACTTGACCTGGTGATGCTATAGACTGAGGCTCAAGAGGCTAGCCCAAACCAAGGTCTTGCGCCTGGCAGTGCAACCTAATGCAGTGACGCCTTCAGTAGGTAGACCTGGAGGGGCTGACCCAGCATAGGCTGCCCAGGTCTGTACCTCCTATACACTGCAGTGGGTGGGACCACCTAGTCAGCACACTTCAGACAAACTGAAACTGACAAAGAAAGAAACTGGGCTCCTATATATGCCTGTATGGAAGGAACAAAAAAATATGAGAAGAAGAGGCAACAAGAAAGGGTCCTCAGTCCCCAATCCTGAGAACACTGATCCAAGAAAGGTAAATGCAAAGGAGAATGAGGACAGAACATGCAATATCAGACACAGCACCAATAGACATAAAGCGATATCTTAGGGACCTCCTAGACAAGTTCAAAAATGAAGTATTTAACCAAGTAAGGCAAGATATAAGTAGAATAGCTAATGAAATGCTAAGCACCTGCCAAGAAAAAACAGATGGTGGAATGGAAGAACAAAAAAAAAAGGAGGAGAATTGTTTGATGGAGAAAATAGAGAAAACATAGAATACATGAAGCAGGTTCAAAGAGATTACCAGGAAACTAAAAACTCAATTGAAAGCTGGCATAACAGCTTGAAAGAAACTAAGGATAGATTATCTGAACTGAAGGACAGATTTGTAATGTGGGAGCATGAAAGGAAAAACTTCTTTAAAATAACAGGGAAACAAGCAGTAGCAATACAAAGGCTAGAAGATGATAAGAGGATCTATAACTTATGAATTAAGAATGTAAAGGAAGAAGCAGGGATACAAACAAATGAACTGCAAAGGCTATTCACAAAAATAATCAAGGAAAACTTCCCAAATATAGGAAAAGGTAAAGATGCACAGATATATGAGGCAATCCAACAGAACTACAATCCAAACAGAACTACACCCAGGCATATAATAATCAAAATTCCAGAAATCCAATATAAGAACAGAATATTAAAAGCTGTCAGAGACAAGAAACAGATCACCTACAAGGGAACACCATTCAGAATTATAGCAGACTTCTCAGCACAAATCATCAAATCACAAAGAGTGTGGGGCAAAATAATTCAAGCTTTGAAAGACAATAACCTCCAGCCAAGATTGATACATCCTGCACAACTGTCCCTAGAAATTAATGGAGAAACAAGGTACTTCCAGGAAAGAGGAACTAGGGGAATTTGCAACCACCAATTCAACTCTACAGAGAATACTGCAGGACATTCTAAAAGAGAAAAGTACCAGGATTCCAGAAACAGTGGCAGAGAGGCACAATGAATGGAGCAGAAAGCAAAATGAAGAAGACAAACTGACAACAAATGACAGAAAAAGAGCTTAACAGAAATGAGGCAGAAAAGGTTGGATATAATTTCTAATATAGATGGCCTAGATACACTAACTTAAGGGAAAAAAGTGAGAATTGCAGGCAGAGTGGATCAAGAGATAGCTCTTTATAGGAAATATAATTAGCCTGAAGAAGATAATATGGACCAAAATCAAACATGAGAAAACGGAACTCAATGTGATAGGGAATAATAGGGGTAACTAGGCTTTAATAAATGAAGAAATATAACTAGAAATCCAGCCCAGGGGTGAGAAAGTTCAGAAACAGTTAGGTAAATAGCAGGTTGCCCCCCGCCAATACAAAACCATGAGTGTTGGGGGGACCCAAAAATACATAATTCATTCCGGGGGAGTAAAGGGGAGAAATAGTCTTTAAAAAAACAGCAGAAGATATATCTAATAGTGTATCAGGAATTAAAACCCCTATTACTCGCACCACTCTGCTTGATTGGAACTTGTTCCATCCTAGTTTGTATACAAGCACTGGATCTGAGGGGCACAGACAGCTGTCCATAGCACAGTGGACATCTTTAATTTCCTATTAACTCAGTCAAGATCCATGTATGATTTATACTGTTGTATCATGACAGATCTTAGTTAAATCTGACTTGTTTTATTGCTGCTTATTATTGACAGATTTTATTCAAAACTGTAAGATTGATGGTATCAAGCTGGGGAGTATAGACAACTATACTGAAAATGACAGTGATTCACTACAATATCCATTCTGATTTGATTACTACCTGTTTTTGTAGCTCTACACTATCTACAAAGTTGTATTTCTGTTAATCCTGTTATGTACTGATATGTTCAATTATACATTATCTGATGATATATCCAATTCTGTTGATGATAACAAGAAACAGCACAGTGAGCATCGTAAAAAACCTATACAGCACATTTATATGTCTTTTTAGTTTTCTATATCTGTAGGAAAAGTTTGTTCTGTCCTGCTTTGTTCTGTTTCTCCCTCTAATATAGAAAGGATAGAAATACATGTTAAGACTCATGCTTACATAAAACCTATAAACAGTTTATGAGAACTGATCTGACGACTCAAGATGAAATGAACAAAAACTTTGGAGGAAGGAAAGTGACACTGCAGTACCCAGTCCTGATTCCAGAGTGTTATGATGTGAAATCCAGCACTATTATTAATCTTTGTTCAGAGGGATTTTAATCTAATAAGTTGTGTTAGGTCTCAACATAAATGAAGATATGGATAAATGCATACATGTCTAAGTGTATAGGACTGATAGCCATAATACTTAGTTTTTGTTGAATAGTTTAACAGAACTGTTTGCAGTCTCCCTGGTTGAATTCCTATTTATATGTTCCACTTGTGTACCTTGAACAACTATTTATAGGGGAACAATATGTATACATCACCTAGTGATTTATTACTATTTCTTTTCTTTGAAAGTATGTACTATTTCTGCTCATTTTCTATTTTGTTTTGTCTTTCTTTAACTAAAAAAAGAGAGAGTTATTAGTATATTGTTGGCCTTCCCTACTGCATGGGAGAACAGAGGGTTCTTTCCCTTTCTTCAGGCTTGTTGATTCATGTCCATCATTAGATAAAGACAGAAAGATAGACAGATTACATCAGGTCATTTAAAATTCTGCCGGAAAGAACTCCATAGAGGGGTAAATGTTTATCCAACTGAGAAATGGGCCATCCAAATACTAGGGCTTAAGGGAGGAGATAGAAGTGTCTATCCTAGGAAACACACCACTCCTGTCAAGAGTTTCCTTTCATTTCTACATCTAGAACCCTCACGACCACCTATCACCAAAACACCTGCTAACTGCTATAAAATTACCCGAGTCTCAGCCAAGCCCTTTAGGTGTCCCCACAGCTCTTACCTCACCTTGCCGTCGGGTCCAGTCTTGATGGAGTCAGAGGCAGCCTGTTTAATCGGAGAAGAGCAGCAGAGTTCAAGGCAGGGAACTTGAAGAGTGAGTCAGAACCAGTAAGTGGAGAGAAGAGAACATTTTCTGTGGCAGCTTTGAGAGCTCTTGTTCAATGGTGTGTGACTTTTTCTAGACTGAGCTCTCCTTAAGATCAAGGAGAGATTTAATTTCTAAAAAGTTTTTAGTGCGTAAGTATAAGGTTATTGTCTGAGACCAATTTTATTTCTAATAAGTTTTTAGTGCATAGGTATAGGGTTATTGTCTGACAGAGTATCTGTGATATGAATGCATTATAGTTTAGGGCATATTTAATCCTGTAAATCTCAATTCTCTGCTTTATAAATTCTAAATAATTGTAGAACGAGTACCTGTATCTATGTGCATTGGAGTAAGGAAATAATTTATCATAAGTAATTATTGAAAAATATTTATTGTTGAGTTACTCATTTATAGTACAGTTTTCTCTGAGTGTTAATCAATCTCTTTATATTTTCCAGATGTAGTACTGATAGCATTTTAACTCTTAACCCAACTTTTAGCCCAGCTTTATAAGATAAGCAATTAATTTTAGAACTTCCTTTGAATTTATTTCCCTCTGAGATATTAGACAAGGCCTATCAGGAGAATCCAAATTTCTGTTCATAGCATGAGAAATTTTAGGCTTGTTATATCTCTAAGGATTCTTTATCTCTAGCTTCGGACTGAGGTAGACTGCTATAAATATTATGCAGGCACAAATGTATATATACATTACTCTGTGCATTTCAGGGGTCCCAGTTGTCTCTCTTGTGAAATGAGATGATTGGAGCATAGATGAAGGTCCCCAGGTCCAGCAGATTTTATCTAATCATCTCAGAGTGCCCTTGGCCTGTTATATTTATTCAAGGGAGTGAAAAGGATGATATATGAATGAGTTGACTCTGCTAATGAGGAGAGAGGGTGAATGTGTCAACTCCAAAACTGTCTACTGCCTGAGTAACCTCCAGAGGTGATGTCCATCATTCCTTCTGACATGGAGCAGCCCTGACCTGAAATTTGTTTTCAAGTAACTGCCAAGGAATGTGTGTGATTAGTTCGTTCTGAGTTTCAAATCAAGATTTACAGTCCTCAAGCACAATGGTTGGAGCATTGTACCATGGAACACATGGAAGATCCACTTCTGGGGAACAGATACAGGTCTGTGTGACACTAACTATTTAGTATATTTCCCTTTGATCTGTGATTTGTGGAAATCTGAACCAACTTTAACTATGAATCTGATTTTTTCTAGGTTTTTCAATGAAAAACAAAAGGAATCATTAGCCAATTGGTTTAGCATTTGCTTAGTTTTAACCTAAACCATCTCTATTCATCAGTTTAGTACAATATACCATTAAATGATTTGAGTGACAAAATTTATGAATACTTTTACAGAAACCAGAAAATCCCCTAACCCAATAATCATGTGTGGCTGCTATTCAAACTTGTATTTGTTTGCTGGAGTTTCCATAGCCAAGTACTACACACTGAGTGGCTTGGGTAACAGAAATTTATTTTCTCATAGTCTAGGGGCTATATGTTTAAGATCAAAGTATCAGTAGCATTACTTTCCTCTGAAGCTTTTCTTGTTAGCTTGTAAATATCTATCTCCCTCTTTGGTCTTTATGTGGTCTTCCCTGGTATGCATGTGATCAAAATTTATTATTATAAGCACATCAGTCATAATGATAGGCCCATCCTAATGAACTCATTTTAAATTAATTTTCCCTTTAAAAGTCCTATATCCTCATTTAATCATCTCTTCAAAGACCCTACCTCCAAACACAGTCACATTCTGAGGTACTAAGCTTCAGGATTTCAGCATATCAACTTGAGGACACATTTCAATCCATATATTACTTTATATTATGTACTGAACTATATACACATTACTTTATGAAATTGGATTGTATATTAGATAACATATGATATGTTAAATTAGAAATTTTCTATTTTAAATATGAATCTAATACATATAATAGCCTGGATGTGAACTCTGTGTATAAATAGACCTTGACACTATAGAGTGATTCCACATTTTAAAGTATGTCTATCTTAGCTTAAACCCACGACAGGTAATAATGATGATCTTGCATCATTTTAAAAGGGAAATAATCATAAATACATTTAAGGTTGAAAAGTCTGTGATATATTGAAATCTGGTTTTATGATTTGGATCTTAAATTCCCCCCAAAGCCCATATATCAGCATGGGTATTCAACCTTTTGACTTACTTGGGCTGCACTGAGTGAAGAGATGATCTCGGGCCACACATAAAATATGTAATATAGTTAATCATTAAGTATTGAAGCTTTACTTTTGATATCTTTATTATAACATTAAAAGGGAGCAAGAGGCCCACAGGCCACCGAGTGCACACACCTGTAAGACTTAGTCAGTAGCCTGTGGTGCTAATGGGAGGGGCGGAAACTTCAGGCGGTCAAAGGAAGGAAGTTAGGTCACTGAGGGGTTTTTTAAAAAGGTATTGGGACCCCAACTCTTTCCTTTTCTCTCTTTGCTTCTCAGGTCCCATCAGGAGACCGACCCTCCACAGTGCTTTCCCTGCCATGACAGTTTGCTTCGCCAAAGGCTCAAAGGCAACAGGGCCACATAAATGTGGGATAAAATTGTGAGCCAAATAAGCCTGTCCTCCTCTAAATTTCTCATAGCAGGTGTCTTGGTTACTGTTCTCATAGCTGAGACAAAATAACCAAAGCCCAACGTTAAAGGAGGAAAAATTTATTCAGTTCATAGTTTACACAGGTTTTCATTCATAATCAGCTGGCTCCAAGACAGAGTGGCAGATGGCAGAAGGGCAACAGTTTACAGTAAGAAAAGACGGCAAAATCAGCAAGAAAGGATGGAACCCTCTTTCTTCCCCTTTTATTTTATCCAAATTTATGGAATTAGGGTGGTGCCAGTCCAATAAGTGGACTGATCCAGCGACCACCCAGCCTTAATTCTAGCACCCTTAATCCCAGCATTGCAATGCAGATTAATCCCACACTCTATATAACTCCAAAGGAAAAAACTCTATGACTGCATGAGGCTTTGGGAGGACATCTAGACAGACCATAATAGCAGGTATTTTGTTTCAGCAATGGAAAAATGACCAACAGTTCCAAATAATGTGACCATGAAATGTACTCACACATTTACCAAATCTGAGTATTTAATACATAAATCTCACTAAGTCCATGTGCCAGGACTTCAAATGAGAAAAGACACAAGGTTCTGACTTTGTAGAGCTTCTATACAATGGTGTAAGCAAAAACAACAATAAAGTAGCATATAAGTAAAATTGCACACTGAGAAAAACAGAAGGGAAGGGAAAACCAATGAAAAGTGGCTTAAATTAGAGATTCCTTCCTGAAGAAATTGCCTTGAAGCCAAGAAGACACACGGATAACTAAGCAGGTTGATCTCAGAGCCATCATTCAAAGAGTTCCATATGCTTAAGCACCAAGGGAAGACCAGTGGGCCTCAAGCACAGGATCAGATTGGTTTCCTCTCATAAACATCAGCACCTGGAACTGTGACAAATAAGCAAGAGGGACTCTGCTCACCTTCAGCATTTAACAATATACCTCTGAGATATTTTACCAGAGAGGATATACAGATAGCAAATAATCACATGAAACAATGCCCAACATCATTAAACTGAAATTAAAATGATAGTATTGTACACATTTTGAAACAGATAAAGTAAAAATTAACAGTGATACCAAAGTCTGATAGAGATAAGGAGAAACTAGATCACACGTATAGGGCTGGTAGAAATGTAACATGATACAGCCACTTTGGAAAAGTTTGGCAGTTGCCTTAAAACCTGCAGCTATCATACAGCTTTTTCCAGACAAAAGAACACGGTATTCACAGAAACACCTGTACACAGATGTTTATAGCCATTTTACTTAGAATAGTACAGAAATAGAAACAGCCCAGATTTCTTCATCAAATGAATGGTTAGACAATGATACACAGTGTCACGGGATACTACCCAACAATAAAAAGAACAAATTGATACAATCAACAATCTAAATAAATCTCTAGAGAATTATGGTTAATGAAGAAAAGCCAATCCAAAATGCTCGTATAGTGTATCATTCCATTTGTGCAATACTGTTGAAATGACAAAATTATAGATATGTAAAACAAATCAGTAGCCATCAGCAAGGAAGGAGAGGTGGACCAGAAGGTCATGGATGTGACCATAAAAGGGTAACAGGAGGAACCGTGTGGGAACAGAAATGTCCTGTATAGTGGTTATGTCGTTGTCCATCAGTGCTTTGTGTTACTGAATTAGAGTTTTAAGGATGTTACTTTGGGAAAAGCTGGGTAAAAGGCACATAATGTTTTTGCATATTTCTTGCAACTGCAGGCAAATCTACATTTATCTAAAAATAAAAATACTTTCGTGTTTTAAGAAAACACATCTCTGAGAACAGTAAGGGTTTGATGACAACATTTTCAAACAGGCCAGCATACAAAATTCCCAATCATGCTGCCTGAAGGGTGATACTTTCCTCTGGTGCTTTCACCATACCCACAGAATTGAGGGGTTGGGCCACAAATAGGCCCAAGATGTCTTTTCCTCCTTTGATGCCACAACCTGAGTAGGCTGTACATATTTGTGAAATCATGTCTTTAGCCTTGACATATTTTTCAGAGACTGAAAATCTCTATGAAAACAGCACTGACTTGCTGGCACTTGACTCTGGCACTATACCAAGAGAACCAAAGCCTGCCCCGCTGCCCCTACCCTGCCTTCCAGAACACTGCTTTGCATATTAGAGCAGGATTACCGGAGTTACAAAGGGGGAAATGCTGAGCCTTTCCTTTTCCTGGCTAAAAATTGTCCCCACTCATGCTGTCCTTGTACCTAAAGAGAGGAGGGGGAGGAACGAAGTCCTTTGAAAAGACATAAAGTGCTCTCAAAAACACATATTTTTCACAGGGAGAAGTGAGAGCATGTTAGCAACTCTGTTTTGTGTCTCTTCTTTTTTTATTTATTTATGTTGCAAACGCTCAAGGTTTCTCGAATAAATTATGTGATACTCTCCTTTCTTAGCATTTTCATGAATTCCTTTCTTGGCATTTTCATGAATTCTTCTATATATTCCTTTCTTTCTGGATATATTTTTCTATTGAACCTTACTCATAGGTACAAACTGGGTCCTTAAATCTTGGTCCTTAGACCTTGTGACCCATCCTTGTATTTTTTGAAGATGATTGCACAGTCTCTCACATTCCACATGTGAGAGACTTACAATGTGACTTCGACATTAGTTGTCATGAAGTGGTGGGATGTTATTTTCCTTCAAATCTGGACATAATTTATAAAGTCTTGACTAACAGAATATGATTGAAGTAGAACTATATAACTTCCAAGGATAGAATATAAAAATGTCACACACTGTTCTACCTGCATCCTGGGGAAATACCTAGTTTTGGAATCCAGCAGCCATGTTTTAGAAGGCCAAACTCCCCCAAATTTGAGATCTCCTTGCAGAAGGACTACAGTTAGGTGTTTGGGCTACTCAGCTGAAGTCCTGGCCAATGGGATTAAATACACGAGATAACATGACTTGAAGTAAATCTAGCTCTCTGCCATGAAGCCATCTTCTGCCTTTTGATTCTGGATAAACTTCTGAATGCAATAAGGTCAGAGAAAATCCATCCCCACTGTACTCTGAATTTCTAACTCACAAGTTTGGGGTTGGGAATGGATCATAATGAACCGATTATTTTATACCACTTTCTTAAACAATAATAGATTATCATACAACTTGTTAAGACTAAATGCCCTTGCCCTAACCATCAGTCTTCTGCTGCTGTTCTCCATTGACCAAATCTAACTGGCATTCAAAGAGGAAAAAAACCTCCTGGTGCAGTACTTCAACTTCAGCTTCCAGGAGAGACTGGCAAATACCCTCTATATTTCTACTCTCGGTAATGTAAAGTAGAGGGGACAGAAATTAGGATGTTAAATAGGACCAGAATGGGACAGATTGTAAGCAGCAATCATTTAGCTTTTAGACAAATCTGCAAAATGAAGGGCTTGAAGTAGCTGGAGTTCCTTCTCAGATCTGGCATTTATCATGAAGAACTAGTGGAACATAACTGTAAAAAGCAAAGACAGTAGAACAGTTTGCCAAGATTCAAATCCTGGCTTTGTCATTAAATAACCAAATTCAAGTATGCCCTCAACTAGACTCTTAGCTAAACTCAGGTGACTCCTATAGCCTCCCCATGCTTCAGTTTCCTCATCTGTAAATTGGGTGAAAATATTGCCTACCTATGCTTGTGGTGGAGATTAAGTGATATCGTAAAGTTAAGCTTGAAGTGTGGTACTGTGTGAGAGTAAGGGGATTACACGTGAAGATTCTGCAAGGGAAGCAGATGGAAAAGCAGAAATATCTTTCCTTTGGCCTTTATTTGCTGAGAAATAGCTGCTCTGATGTTCTGATTCTTAGATTTCTTTAGAAATAGATAACTTTACAGAAAGATAGACAGACACACAGAGTGGGTGAGAAATTTAAAAATTCATTTTTTTTTATAATCTAGAAGTATGGGTTCCTGAGTCCTCATGAACTTGTGGCATTACTGGAACACTCTTCCTCTGAAGTATATCTTCTACCTTGGTCTTTTCTTAGCTTCCATTCAAAAAATAACAATCGAAGTCCAAGCCCAATAGTTCTACACACAAACAATTTCTTTATAAATACCACTATCAGTAAAATTCTAGCAAGAAATAAATGACAAACTCAAATTGTATCATGAAGGACTTATTCAAGGAAATATTAATTAGGACAACCCAGTGAATAGAATTCTGATTTGTTTATAGTATCGTTTTATACATACATCAAACAGGTAAATATACAAACAACAACTTCACAGAAAAAAATAAAGGGTTGGGGGTTGAGCAATCTTTTGTCTTTTATGTTTTTGGCCATACTATATAAACACTTACATCATAGCTAAGTACATACACCAAATAAATTCCATGAATGTTCAGAGTAAGACTGTTTCATTGTTTTTACTTCTGTTCTTTGAGATTATAATGAACAGGGCCATAACACAAGTCAGAAGTAGGACAGAGATCCCCTTGGGCTGGGCTGATCATTTGAAATCATTAAAAATGGCTGATAAGTATAAAAATATGAAATAATGATAACAAATACGTCCTTTTTAAAAGTAATTTTAGGGAAGGAGCAGGTCCTTGGAAAGGTTAGTTCCTTTTTCCTCTCCTGTTACAAATCCATGTGTTCTCCCTAGGCAGCAATGACAGCTCTGGAGAGGTGCTTCTAGAAGATGGTCCCATTTACCTGCTCAGACAAGATGTAGAGGGTGGGTGAGTAGGTCATGCTGGCTTTTCAAATTCTTCTTAAGCTTCTCTTTTTCTATCTGCCGCTGCTCAGGACCAATGTCATTATCCTCAGCACCTCTTGCTGCTTGCTTCCCCGTAGTTGCTTCATTCTCTCTCCATCTCCAGCCTCTGTCTCGTCATCACCCACTTCTCCATTGGCCTCCCGCTCCCCACCTTTTTCATTATCATGCCTATTAGCAGGGTCATGTCTTCTGGTTTTCTCTAAAATTTCCTCCTTTTTTAAGCCCTCGGTGATCTCAGAGCTGCTGTCCATGACCCTGTCTGACACAGTGAGCCACATTGGTGATCTCAGCCAGCAAATTAAGAAGAAAAGCAAGAGCTGAAAAACTCTGGCAATAGATCTACGAGTGGTGCAAAAAATGTGTGGCTAGGATGGTTCCAGGGAGTGGGGAGCTGGACATAGGAACAATGCAAAGATGGTTTCCAGAGCAGCCCAAGGGAGTCTTTATGAAGGACGTGAGCAAGGACTAAGGATGGACAGCACAAGCAATACCACCTTGAGATAGTAGGCATAGGATACCTCTATAGGTTTAGAGGTAGAAGCATAGAAAATTGTTGGCTGGACCTAGAGAAAAACTATATGAGGAAGGCTGCGGAGAGGAGCCATGTGGCCTTTGATTGAGGGATGAGGTCAATTCACAAAGTTATGCAAGGAGAGAGCCAGTAGGACCAATCTTTCCTTCAGCTCCAACCTGAGATAGTGCTCCCTTAGCCCAAACCCAAACAGAAGCCAGAGAGTCAGAGTGCTTACAGGTCAGTGTACAAGGCACAGAGCAGAGAGCAAAGTAGAGAACATGTCTAAAGGAGCAGCCAAAGGTATAGCTAGAAGCATGCTTGAGTAGCATGTTGGAAAACAGCCATCCATTCCTAAGCGCCAACGGAGAAGGTTTCATGAATTTAGTTAAGTTCTAATTCTAAAGTAGTTCCTATTAAATAGGATGCAATGAATAGATTTTGTAGCTGTCTTTGTTTTCCTTCATTCCCTGTCCTAACAACAATTTCAGGCTTGTGTGTATGGTGACAGAACCCCGGTGTTCCTTTGGATAATTAGCCACCCTGCATTTGTAATCCACATAATCTATGTAGCCAGATTCCATGACATGGATGCAGAATAGACAAGTAATTCCTCTTGGCCACGCAGAGCAGATGGTCCCCACCTACCCTACAGAAATGGTTCAACAAGTTGACCAGTGAGCTTTAGGCTTGAAGATTTTGCTACAACCACTATAAAAGGATTTATTTCTTTCTGTTGAAGTTGCCACACTCATGGATCCCAAGCGCAAAGCTGCTGGTGGTCATCTCTGCCTTCAGTCAGTAAGATTCTAGGAACACAACAAACAAAACCAAAGATCAGTGATAAGAGAAATTAGTTCCCTGAATCATAGTGTAATTACTGAACACTTTGACTCCACTAAAGATAAAGTCAAATACTTCCAGATAGTTTAATTACAAAGTGATAAATTCCATACTTTTCCTAGTTCATCAAATGAATGTTTATTGAAATGTGATTAGAAGCAAGAAGGTATCAGGGCACAAGTTAAGTCCTAGAATGATGTCAAGCTGTACTGATCACCAGCTGTCTTGGGAAACATTAGTGCAATAAAAACAAGCCAAAAAAGCCATCGATACATTACCAACTCTCTTTAAATAGAATCTTTGAATGTTGCTAAAAACCACTTGCTGAAAATAAGGAAATACTTTGCATAATTGTTGGGAGCCACAGCCCCGAGCCCGGTCGCCTCACTTGGCGGACGTGAGGCCTGTAGTAAAGAGTGAAGCCTGAGGTAGATTGCCCCTCCCATCGAGCACGTTAGTTTCCTGCTTACCGCGTAAGCAACCCGCTCAACAATATAGTCTGCCTGGCAACTGATGATGTTAGCCAATCAGCTTGCCTTGCTTACTTTAACATGATTGGACACTGTACCCGTATATATACCGGTGCCACCCCTGGGCGGAAGAAGAAGCCAGGTAGAAGCCTGGAAGTAGAAGCCCAGAAGGAGCCGCGGAGAGCGGACCGGTAGAGGCTTTGGGGCAGACTGAAGCACAAAAGGAGCCGCGGGGAGTGGACCAGAGGAGGCTTCAGCTGGGAGAACCCAGGGCAGGCTGTACGGAGAAGGAAAATAAAAAGAAAAGGTTGTCCACTACCAGACTTTGTCGTGTGTCCTTCCTGCCGGCCGGGAGCGGACATCGACATTTGGAGGCCCGCCCGGGGACTGATCACCCCCGAGACGTGGAAGTGGACAACGCTCCAGTACAGAGCTGCGAGACAGGTGAGTTGGGGATAAGCCTGGGCTCTGGGTGGCGCGCACCTACAGGGCTTTTAGACTCCCCTCAGGCTCACGCGTAAGTGGCGGATTCCTTGGGCCTCACGCGGTGAGTAACATATTAAAAGATGGGAAACATGTTAGGTAGTAACACTAAGAGCGAGGGTGGTTGTGGAGAAAGCTCTCAAGAGCTTACAAAAGTACGCAGGGTATCTGAGCAGGCCCAGTCAGGGAGCTCCCGAGAGGGGCCCGTCAAGGGGAACAAAGATGCTAAGGAGGAGGATGGGGCTCTAGCCTCGGAGTCGTCTGACTCCGAGGACGAGGGAAAGTTGAATGGCAAGGAGGCCAAAGAGACCAGCTGTCAGGAGCCTAAATCGCTCAATAAGGAGTCGCAGGGTTCTTTTCCAGCGTTGCCCCGCGAATTGCGCTCTGCTCAACCTGGTCTGCGGAGGAGTAGAGAGCTCCTGAGCGCTCCCCGGCGCGAGAGGGAGGCGAAGCCTTCCGCCCCACCTTGGGGGCCGTTTCCGGAGGCGATTCCTCGCCACGAGGCGGCCGCCTGGGAGCTCTCTCCCCTTTCGCCAGAACAGGAAGTGATGCACGGGCCCCCATTTTCCGCCCAATCACGGCCGCTGTCTTATGCTCCGCCGCCGGCGGGTCGGTATTTTTACAGGCGGCTTTGGCAGGGGGGACGCTTGTCTCATGAGGTACATCCACCTGGGATAGATAGTGGCCCCTACGGGATATTTCCTGTACAAGTAGCTATGGGCCAGGGACGCAATGTATGGGAGCCTTTTGAGATAAAGCAGATTAGAGAACTTAAAAATGCGGTTACAACCTTTGGGCCGACTGCGCCTTACACCATTGCCATGCTGGAGAATCTGTCTTCTGGGCCCCTCACCCCCGCGGACTGGATTCAGCTGGCAAAGGCGTGTCTGCCCTCGGGCAGTTACCTGGATTGGCGAGCCTGGTACGCAGAGTTCTCTGCAGAGCAGGCTGAGAGAAACGCCAATCGGGGAAACCGGGGGTGGAACAAGGAAATGCTTATGGGAGAAGGTCGGCACGCTGATGATCAGACTCAGTTCCCCGGCGCTGTCTATGAACAAATCAATGCCATAGGGCTCCGCGCCTGGAAACAGGTAAGTGGTGCCGGAACAGCCTCCTTGTGTCTTTCAAAAATAATTCAGGGTACCACAGAGCCATTTGTTGACTTTGTGGCCCGAATGCAAGATGCTGCTGATAAGATATTTCCTGATCCGGGAGTGGCTCAACCGCTGGTAAGACAGCTGATTTTTGAGCAATGTACAAAGGAGTGCAAGGCAGCGATAGCTCCTCATAAGAACAAGGACCTCAACGCCTGGATTAGGATATGCAGAGAGATAGGGGGGCCGCTCTCCAACTCGGGAGTGGCTGCTCTCCTGGCCGCGGCTGTACAGCAGAGGGGACCTCGCGGGTTAGAAGGGGAATGTAAGGCTAAAGGGTGTTTTGCCTGCGGGGAGCCAGGACACATTAAACGTCATTGCCCAAACAATGCAGATGCTAGGCCTCGCCCTAGGAATGAAGAACCATATGTTTGTGGGCGATGCAAAAAGGGATCACACAAAGCTGAGGAGTGTAGGTCGGTCTTTGATGCTCAGGGCAACCGTATTTGTGGACAAGATGCTAGAGAGCCAAAAAACGGCCAGAGGGGGCCCCCTTCACAGGCGGGCCCCCGCCCCAGAGACAGGACAGCTCAGGGTGGCAGCCTTCAACAAGGGCCACCCCTGGGTCAGCAGGTGTGGACCTCAGTGTCGCCTCCAGACTTATACAGAAGGTCACCATTAGGACGGATGGCGTTAGGACCCTAAATGACATGCAAAAGCTATTGGGAGACATTAATTGGATTAGGCCATATTTACATATACCAAATTCAGATCTCAAACCCCTGTTCGACCTTCTGAAGGGAGACCCAGATATAGCCTCCCACAGGAGGCTCACTCCTGAGGCAAGAGCTGCCTTACAGAGAGTGGAAAAAGCCTTAGGTGGGGCTACCTTACACAGAATTGAACCAGGGCGACCCTTTGATGTCTGTTTGCTACAGACTAGTCTACAGCCTACAGCGGTGATTTGGCAGAAAGGACCACTACTGTGGATACACCCTAAGGTCTCACCTGCAAAAGTCATAGAGCATTACCCGGAGGCAGTCGCTTCATTGGCCCTTGAAGCGCATGATAGAGCTGTCCAACATTTTGGCTCAGGACCACAAGCCATCCGAGTACCCTATACCGCCAGCCAGATCAAGACCCTGGCTGCCTGCATAGATACCTGGGCCATTCTGAGATGTGTTTTCCATGGGGATATAAACAATCAATACCCTAAAGACCCTATCTTGTCATTTGTCACTCAGCACCCTATAATTTTTCCAAAGGTTACTGCCTCTGAGCCATTAGTCCTAGCAACTACAATATACACAGATGGCTCCAAGACGGGGATAGGCGCCTATGTGATCCTAGGCAAGCCCCCGGTTACCATACAATTTGAACCTGATCAGCCTCAGGTGGTGGAACTGCAGATCGTTAAAATGATTCTTGAACGGTTCTCAGAAGCCATTAATATTGTCTCCGATTCTAGGTATGTGGTCAATGCTATGCAAGTGCTTGAGACTGCCGGTTTAATTAGATCCACTTCCACAGTGGCTGGGCTGTTCCTGTCTATCCAGACATTGCTTCAGAACAGACACCATAAGGTCTTCACCACCCACATAAGAGCACATACATCCCTGCCAGGGCCCATGGCACAGGGGAATGCGGCTGCTGACACTGCCACTCGCCCGTTATGGATTTTTACCTTACTAACACCAATCGAGCGAGCCCGTGCCTTCCATGATAAATTTCATGTTAATGCCAGGACACTAGCAAACCATTTCCATGTTTCCAGAGCAGATGCACGAGATATCGTGCGACTATGTGACTCCTGTGCCACATACAAACCTGCCATACCGATGGGAGTAAACCCTCGAGGTTTGATCCCTGGTGATGTTTGGCAGATGGACATCACACATATACAGGAGTTTGGGACTCTTAAATATGTTCATGTTTCCACAGACACCTGTTCTCACGTCATATTTGCAACAGCAGAAACAGGTGAAAAAGTGTCTAATGTGATCAATCATTGCCTGGCAGCTTGGGCCGCATGGGGCAAACCAAAAATATTAAAAACTGATAATGGACCAGCCTATATAGGCAAAGCCTTCAATGAGTTCTGCAAAATGATGGAGGTTCAATTAAAACATGGTATCCCATACAATCCCCAAGGTCAAGAAATCATTGAGAGGGCTCATAGAAGCCTCAAACAAATTTTACAAAAACAAAAAGGGGGAGTAGGCCAAGGCCTGGCCCCAAAGGCACGATTATCCATGGCACTATTCACACACAATTTTTTAAATTTAAATAATGATAATCGCTCCCCAGCTGTGGAGCACTGCAACCCTTCCCCCAACCATAAAGGGTGGGTGAAGTGGAAAGATGTCCTGACGGGACAATGGATGGGCCCGGATCCAGTGGTCAGCTGGAACCGAGGCGCGGTTTGTGTTTTCCCACAGGAACCGGGACGAGAACCACTGTGGATACCGGAGAGACTGACACGGGCAACAAAGCCCTCGACTGAAGATCAGACCTGCCCTACTGGAGATCCATCACAGACCAACCAATAAGATGAATAGAAATAGCGGTAGCCCGAAATGGACAAGAAGATCCTCAGGCATATGCATGGCTTGCTCAATTGGCCCACGACCGAGTCTAGATATGGCGGGCATCCCTCATTCTCCTCCATAAGGTGACAATACACAGCAGGGTAGGTGAGTCAATGACGGGTAAGAGCGTGCCTCCCCAGCACGACTCGACCTAAGCCAGGCCCTACCCCATCCTGCACGTAAGCCGCTGGACTGTTAGATGCTGCCTAGGTCTAAATTTCTCTCCGAGGGGATTTCTTTACGGAGAGGAAATGAGTGCAAGCTTGTGTGCATCCAGGTTCCGTCCAGTTTGTGCCTGGCCCTAGAAAAAGGACGAGGGCCTCAGGGCCTTGGCGGACCATGGGACGGCCGACCAGGGTCTAAGCCAAGGACCTACGGTGGGCCTACGCATAGGGCATAAGCCTCTGCACCCAGTCCAGGAAGGGCTACGATGCGCACATTCATAAAAAATAAAAAAGGGGGAGATGTTGGGAGCCACAGCCCCGAGCCCGGTCGCCTCACTTGGCGGACGTGAGGCCTGTAGTAAAGAGTGAAGCCTGAGGTAGATTGCCCCTCCCATCGAGCACGTTAGTTTCCTGCTTACCGCGTAAGCAACCCGCTCAACAATATAGTCTGCCTGGCAACTGATGATGTTAGCCAATCAGCTTGCCTTGCTTACTTTAACATGATTGGACACTGTACCCGTATATATACCGGTGCCACCCCTGGGCGGAAGAAGAAGCCAGGTAGAAGCCTGGAAGTAGAAGCCCAGAAGGAGCCGCGGAGAGCGGACCAGTAGAGGCTTTGGGGCAGACTGAAGCACAAAAGGAGCCGCGGGGAGCGGACCAGAGGAGGCTTCAGCTGGGAGAACCCAGGGCAGGCTGTACGGAGAAGGAAAATAAAAAGAAAAGGTTGTCCACTACCAGACTTTGTCGTGTGTCCTTCCTGCCGGCCGGGAGCGGACATCGACACATAATGAGTATGCTCTGTAGGACTAAGGTTATATATCCTCTATAGGACTAAGGAAGTATTTTCAATTTCATTCATGAAACAGTTTTTGAATAATCTTAAAATGGCTTTGCCAGTACATGGGCTACTATTAAGACAGTATTAAAATAGTCTCTTATGGAATATTCATTGTTAGGGAAAAGAACATAGTTTCAATGCTGCTCAACTTTCTGGTTCCTGTTTCAATTTCAAAAAGAGAGAATAAGTTGGCATCTAGAAAAGGGACGCTTTTTTGTGTTACTCTCACTGAACTTAGACCCTCATCATCTTTCCCTCATTTCTTTTATCTCTTTCTGGTGAGGACAATCTGAAAGCTGATTAAGATCCTTTTTTATTTTAAAAACAAACAAGCAAAAGAAAGATAAAAACAGCACACAATTTCAAACAAATAGGAAATTAACACAAGTTAATATATTACACATTGTTATCTTGCAAATAGTTGTTAAGATTACAAGATTTCAGCATGAAAAAATGATCAACAGTCAGACAATGAAAAACACAAACTGTTCTTTTTGATCAACAGAGACTAGTAGGATAGTTACCTATCTTGTATATATTTACATGCACACATATGTATACATATGCATATATATAATCTTTTCCTCTCTTTGTTTCTCTTTTATCCAATCTCCTTTATCCCAGTTGTTCTTTTCTTTTTGAGCACTTTCTTTCCCTTTTGTTTGCACAGTATCTATTGTACATTTTGGACCTTATTTATTCCTCTTTTTATACTAGGGAGACTATATGATAGTTATACATGCGAGTCTGATTTGTTTCACTTATGAGTATGGTAACTAGTTGCATTGTTTACCTATAAAAGCCTCAGGCTTATCCTTCTTTATATCTGAGTAATACTCGATTGTATAAAAAGTATATATCTTTTTTATCCATTCTACAGTTGATAGGCATTTGGGTAGTTTCCAGGATTTAACTATTACAAATTATGGTGCTATAAACATGGATAAAACAGATAGAATGGGAAAAAATTTTAGCCAACTGTCTTTCAGATAAAGGACTTAAATCCAGAACATACAAAGAATTAAAAACACTAGGCCCCCCAAATTCAAAGACCCAATCCAAAAATGGGCATCTAAGATGAACGCATACTTTTCCAATGAAGAGATACAAATGGCAAATTAATGTATGAAGAAATGTTCAATATCACTGATTAAGACTTTTTGTAACTGTTTATCTTCATTACCTAAGAACTACTTTGTTTTCTTCTATGTTTAGATCTTAACACATGGGCTTGATGATGTAAAGTAATACTGAACACATGATTCACACCTGAGAGGGGAAGTAGACAGAGTGGGAGAGTTACGCATTCAGCTTCTTCCTGTGTAGAAAAATGAGAATTCCTCAGTCTCAGACTTGTGCTGTGCCTCTTTGTTAGCCACACAGGCATCCTGCAGTTCTTGGGCAGGACACCAGTGGCCCAGTTCATGACTGATCTATGACACTTGGGAAGCTTTCTGACAGTTCCTTAGAGCTCTATTCCTACAAAATCTTATGAAACATTTCTTAAGTCAGAGAATTGTTCAGGGTTTCTCTTAATTTGAGGTTGTAATAATTAGTGAGATTTTTTTATGTCTTGTACACTCATATATGTATATATGCATGTATGAATGTATGTATTTATACTTCTTGGTAGCTACAGTCTCTTCCAGGAAGGAAGAATTCAGAAAACATCCCCTTTTCTCCACATCCATCCTCCCTCCCTCTGCATGACTGGGTCATAGGGGCATCATGCTTTAGAAGTAGAAGGAAGTAATTACGTGGCTCATTCTGAAGTCCACTAGAGATAGTAGAAGCACAAGTGGAGATAGGTGCCTGGATTCACAGAAAGCATTGATGGCTCAGCCTTGTGAGAACTTCTGAAAGGTCTATATGAAACCTCAATAATGGAGGAGAATGGGAGTTAAATTTTACCTAAGCTGGCACCTTTCTACCATGGACAAAGGCCATGACAATTACATTCCAAAGTGACTCAAGACAGGAGTCTCTACAATTTTTCTTAAACAATGAGTCAGAAAGGTAATAAAAATAAGAAAGTATGTTGCCACTCTTATCAATCTTGATGAGAGGAGAAACTAGGTTGGTATACTTCTTTGTAAACAGTTAGAGCATGTTTCTTGTATTCATTACTATAAGTGAATTGTTATCTTTCTTAGCTTTGTGTCATTATATCTGTTATGGATTAAAAACTGGCTGGATTACATCAGCATGGTGCTGAGTGTGGATGTTCCACCTGAGGAAAGTTGCCAGCATAAATAGAGATGTGGAGAAGGAGAAGAAGGCATTGAGGCATGGAGGCATTGTGAGTTCTCCTACATGTTGCTGTTTGAGCCATTGGTTCTCCTGGAGAAGTTCTGGTCCTCACATTGAGCATTGCTTCCTCGCTCCAGAGGGGAAGACGTGTACTGCTTGGTCTCCAGGATGAATTCATCATGCTGGCTTCCTAGTCTGTACCCAACTGAGTTTATCATTGGAGGAGCTCGGGGCCTCCTGGTCTTTGTTGTGTGACTTCTCGACTCCAGTGTAGAATACTCAACCTACCAGCACAGCTCCTTCACCCCGCTGGCATAGACTTTCTAGCTTCCACCACTGACCTTTGGGCCTTCCCCACACAGATCTGTAAAAGAGACTGGAGTGAGTCCTTCTTGTGGGCTTTGGACCTCCAATTGAACTTGTGGGAGGCAGTGTTATGAGCTCTAGATCTTCATATGGACTCATGTGGGACATTTCTGTGGGACTCAGGCCCTTGGCTAAATATTCTGTTTAGTGTTATGGATAGATTTCCTACATTTTCTTGTGTTAACTCCTCGTGACCATCATAAAAATAATATTATGAAACTCCATATCATGATTCTAATTATTCCCCTCACAACCCCTGACTACAACAATACCTAAAAAACCTAATAAAAACATCAAGATACGAAACTCTTAAAGGGATGAATGAGGAGGTACCAAGGCCCCATTGTACATTATTTGCAAGCTGTTTGTCACAAATTAATTTTAAGGAAGAAGTTAAAGGACAAAATAATATCTTGCAAACATTTACCTAAGAAAAATGGAGGGATGCTTCAGAACAAGAAATAATACTAGAGATAAAAATGTCTCATGATAACTACGTGATATCATCAAGAATGCATAATCATAAATATATATTACCTAATTACAGAACTTCAAAAATACATGAAGCAAAAACTGACAGAACTGAAAATAGAAATAAGTCCACAATAACATTTGGAAATAGAGTAAAAAAGGAGTAAACTGCTCAAAGGGAAATTATATTGTTTGATCAATCTTGCATGCATGTATATGGTAAACTAAGCAGCTATTTTGAAGATAACAATATGCAATACAATAACCTTTATTAAATTCCAACCATCTTGCCTTGAAATGTTATATAGCTATTATTTGTTGCTGTCATTTTGCTTTTGTTGTTGTTTCTTAATGGTTTACTTGCTTCTTGATTTTTCTGTTTTTTTCTCTTTAAAATAAATAAATTAATTAATTAAATAATGTTTGAAAATTTCACCTTTTCTCCTTAGTAATTGGTAGAAAAAATAGATAAAACTTAGTAAGAATATTGAAGAATGGAACATCTGTATGAACCAATGTAACTTAGACATTTATGAAGCAACATTTACAGAATATTCCACCTAATAACTGAATAACCAGTAATTTTCAAATATACATGAAACACTCATCCAGATAGATCACACGAAGGACTAAGGTCTAAAGAATTTTAAAGAATTCAAATCAAATGAAGTACATTCTCTGACTAAAACAGAATAAATCAGAAATTATTGACAAAGGAAAACTGAAAACCTCTTGAATACATGGAGATTAAATAATGTACTTCTAAATAATACAAGAACGAGGGAATGTATCACAAGACATGCTATGATATGTTTTTACCTGAATAATAAGGAAAATACAATGTATCATAAATTATAGGAAATAGTTAAAGCAGTAATTAGAAGAAAATTTAAAGCTTTAAATGTTTATATTATGATATAATAATCTAGTATTATTCTATGATCCAATAATCAATGATACAATATTTCACACTGAAAATATTAAAAGAAGAGCAAATTGAACTCAAACTAATAAAAAGCTTTGAAATAATAAAAATGAGTGGAATCAATGAAATTAAAAATTGATAATTTATAGGGGGAAAATTAAACAGAAAGTTGATCCTTTAAAAAAAATGATTAACCCTCTAAAATTAGGCTAGCCAAAGACAAAAAATACAAATAAAATCATAGAAGAGGAAACATCACTGAAAACATTAAAATCATAAAAGAGAAAAATTGTAAACAAACTTATGCAGTACACTGACCACTTAGATAAAATGGACAAATTATTTGAAAGATCCAAGCTATCTGTGGTGGTTAATTCTGCCTGTCATTTGATTCGCTTGAAAGATGCCTAGGTGATTAATAAAGCACGCTTCTGAGTATGCTTCCGTGAGTCGCAGGAGCATGGCCCTGAGAACTCTGTCTGGTCCTTCGTCCCTCCTCTCTGATTCTTTCCTTTTTACTCTGCTTCCTGGCTTCCATGAGGTGAGCAGCTTTCCTCTGCCATGTTCCTTCCTCAGAGCCAGCTGTCTGTGAACCAAAATCTTAGAATCCATGAGCCAAATAGATCTTTTATCCCTTAAGTTATATATGTGAGGTATTTTGTCTCATCAACAGAAAGATAGCTGATTCAGAAAACTGATACTTGGAGTGGAACGATTTCTGTGACTACATATTACCATTTGGTTCAGATACTTTTGGAACTGGTTTTCCAGAGGACATTGTAAATGTTTGGAGATGAGAGTAGAGAAACCTCAGAATGCCATAAGCAGGGTTTGATGGAAAATTCTACTAGGAGCTTAGAAGACCAGAAAACTAACAGAGATGTGAATAGTAAACCTGTGATCATAAGGTTTGAGATGGAAATGAAGACTCTATTAGGAACTGGAAGGGAGACCACACAGGTGGCATTCTGGAAAATGACTTGTCTACATTATATTCATGTAGTGAAACTTTAGAGGAGGCTGAATTTGAAGGTTATGGACTAGTTTATCTTACAGAAGAAAATGCAGGACAGCATGCCATTAAGATGTAGCACGGCTATTGCTGCCTGCTTTTAGTTCTGTTTACCATAAGAATCAGGAGCAAAGCCAGGCATGGTGGCTCACACCTGTAATCCCAGCATTCAGGAGGCTGAGGCAGGAGGATCGTTGTGAGTTTAAGGCCAGCATGAACTGCATAGAGAGACCTTGTCTCAAAAAAAAATTTTTTTATTTAAAAAAAAAAAGAATCAGGAGCAAAATCAGAGTGCAAAGAATTTGCTGTTTGGTCAGAAAAAAAATGTGTAAAGTTGCACCAAGAAAGCTGTAACTTAAAAGAATAGTATCTATTTTTTAAAAGTCAAAAAAAAGTCAAATACTTCACACTGGAGCAACAGGAAAGGTGTCTTGTGGGCATCTCAAGAATTGAGCAGATCTTACTTATCACAGGCTAAAGATTGTAAATGTGAAAACTCCAGAAAACACTTTGCTTTCAGAGGAGCCAACTCAGGACTACAGAGAGAAGTTTTCTTGACTTCAGTCATCCAGGCACTTGAAGATGTCACAGCCATGATTCAAGGGGCCCAGCTGGTAGCAGAACTTGGCATCCACATGATTCTGGTTTGGCAAGCATGTAGAATGCAAGGATTGCAGGGTCATAGAGATTTCTACTCAGCTTTCAAAGGAAGGCCTGGGAAGCCAGGCAGTGTGTGATAGGATTAGATATCCTGCCTGAAACCCCTGACTGGGTGATGCATAGAGCTGTGGACATGAGGCTGAAGCTGCATATGCCGGTGGTGTGGCTGCATCTGGCAAGTGAAGCCATCCCAAGAAAGGTCAAGTGGACCAAAACTGTCAAGGGCTGAGAAATGGCGCTGCAAAGCCCTTTGGATCTCTCATCTTTCTGCCATGTGACCCGCATTCTGTACAAGGAGGCACAGGATTTAATGTTTACCCACTGGATTCTGGTCTTGTTTTAGCCCTAATCCTTTACATCCCTTATTCTTACCTTTTAGAAATGAAATGCTTGTCCTTTGTCATTGTATCTTGAGAGCAACTTGCTTTTTATATTTTACAGGGTTCTCAACTAAGAACTTATCTCAGGTCTGAGACGATAGTTTGATCTTTGCCTTTTGTACAATGCTTGAAATATTGAGATTTTGGGGGAAAGAACTGGTCCATTTTCACCTTTTTGAAGGATAGTTAGACCTTATTAGGTAGAGTTAAGACCTTGTTGTCCCTATTTGGAAATTATGTTTTAATGATATGTTTGGATGTCATGTTGACAAGTGGTGAGCTTGTGATGGGTAATCTTTGTCAACTTCATTGGCTTAAGGGACACCTAGGAGATTGGTAAAACATTTCTGGGGGTATCTGGGGGGGTCATGAGGACATGACCTTGGGGACTTAGTCTGGTCCCTGGTCTTTTTCTCTCTGGCTATTCTGCTGTCTACTTCCCGACTGTCATGAGGTGAGCACAACTTTCCTTCACCATGACATTCTTCCATGGGATTTCTGCTCTAGGACCAGCTGACCATGGCTCTAAATGTCTGAAATTGAGAGCCAAAATAAGCCTTTCCTCCTTAAAATTGTGTATGTCAGGAATTTTATCCACAAAATAGAAATGTGGCTAATAAACTTCCGAAACTGATATAAAAAGAAATACAAAAATTATATAGCTTGATTTTATTGGATAAATTGTATGTGCCAAAGTAATTCAGTGGAGAAATGACTGTTTTAAAAATGAATGCTTGAACCACTAGATAATCATATAGAAAAATAAAAACTGCAATTCTTTTCTTTTTTTCTTTCTTTTTTGTGGTCTTGGAGATCTAAACCAGGGCCTCACCTTCTAAGCAAGTAATCTACTACTGAGCTACATCCCCAACAACAAAACCTAAATAGAGTATAGACCTAAAATTAAAACCAAATACTATAAAATTTCTACAACACAAAAAAATACCTTCACACACACACACAAAAGTATCACATAAAAGTAAAAAATATGAAAACAGATTAATAAATGAATTTCATCAATATTAAACAGTTTCAAATGATACCTTTAATAAAATAAAAATTGGTCCACAACACCACAAAAATAACACAAAAATTTTAAAAGAAAGCGATTTCCAAATTAAATTAAACATAAGCCAGATCAGTAAATGATATTTGCATTACCTATACCTGACAAATATCCAGTATATATAACTTTATAACTAGACGACAAATAAATCAGTTTTTAAACTGAGTAAATGGGCCTGTGGGTATAATTTAGTAGTAGAACATTTGCCTTGCATGAATAAGGCCCTGGACTTTATCTGTAGCATCATAAATATAGTAATTAAACTAAACTGAGTAAATTTTTTGGCACTTAAAACAAAAATCTGAGAATTACCAATGCATGGATGAAACAATGCTCAACAATTTCAAAAATCAGGAAAACACAAATCAAAAGCAGTAATATATGGTTACACACCCATTGAATGACTTGAAGAAAGAAAAAATTGCGAATGATGAAAAACAGTGAAGCAAGTGGAACACTCACATATTACTGTGGCAAATGTAAAATGGTGTAGCCTCTTTAGAAAACACTTTGGCAGCTCCTGGTAAAGTTAAATGAACACTTGTCTATATGACTGATCAATTCTACTCCTAAGCTCGTATACAAGAGAATAAAAAATTGTCCATTAAAAGACTGTACGATTTTTAGCCTTTTATATATATACCTTTGTTTTGATGGTTGGTGATTGAATCCATGAGCCTTCAAACTGAGTTTCATCCTCATCCATTTCTTTATTTTGAAACAAGATCACACTACATGAGTTGCACCAACTGAGCTTGACCTTATAATCCTGCCTCAGCCTCCCAGAGTGATGGGATCTGAGGCATGTACCAGCACACCCAATTTATTTATAGCCTTGTTACTAGGAGCTGAAAACTAGAAACCTGAATGTCCATCAACAAATGGATAAACTCTAGTACATCATTTGGATCTAAAAATCATTCTGAGTGAAAGAAGTCAGACACCAAAAATTATACACTGTATGATTTCTTTTATATGATATTTTAGAAAAGAAAGATTAATGTGTTAGGAAAGAAATCATCGACTACTCATATCCAGTGGCTGGCAGAATACTGATGGCAAAAAGCCGTGAAGGAACTTTTGGGGAAAGAAATGTCCTGTTCTGTGACTGGGGTCACAAGATCATACATGTCAAAGCCCATGAAACTGTACATTCTAATGGCACTATTGTGCATATATTAAATTTCAACATTGATTTTAAAAATTGTTACAAGGTCTGGGTATGTAGCTCTGTAGTAAAGCACTTGCCCAGCCTGTGCAAACTCTTGGTTTAATCCCCAGTACAAATGAAAAGCAAAAATAAGCTCATAAAAATACTGAAATTTAAAGTTGAAGAAACATTCCATGTTGTAAAAATAGAAAATATTAGAAGAACACAAATCCAGAATGTTAGGTCTACCATCCAAGAAAATGAGAAATGGAAGACAGGAAGGAAAACAAAACTGAAAACCTCATGATTTCTGAGTGTAAAGAAAACACAAGTCTTCAGTTTGAAGTTTTGATTTATTCATTAAATCCACTTACAACAAAGTTCCCTTATACTTCCATTCTAACAGGGCCACAGGGATGCTTCAGGTCTCTGAGTACAAATGCTAATTCAGGTGCTCAGTACACCCTCTCCACAGTGCACTTGCATCCACGTAAACAGCCTTGGGCAGGACTGGGGAAATCTCGCTGTGTATGTTTGTCAGTTAGTTGCACACTACGTGGAACATGGCCATTTTCTTATCAGATTTTCATTCCAGACTTGAAATATAGTTCAAATCTGGAAACTGGACAATGAATCATAACTATACATTGTAGTAACTGTTTCAAGCCTCCCAGTCATCCATCCTGACTTCCTTTGATTACATAGGTAGAGTATCCCCATTGGTTGGTCTTTCACTTTTTCCCAGGACAATTTTCTATTAATGAGTCCACAATTTTCTGCAAAACAGATACATTCATTACCCTTTTGTCTTTGCCACACATGAAGATAGTTGTGCCTACCTGATTTCCAATTATTAAGCAGCAGCACCTACACTCTGTCATAGTGGGATATTCTGTTATCAGTGAGACTAGTTCCCTAGGGGCATTTCTGTCAACCCTGTTTTTCTACATCATAAATAATAAGAAGTTGCTCTTTCCGTGCTGCTAAGAGACATTCTGGGAGTATATCTGGGCAATCTCTTAGCAATCTTCCTATAATTTTAAATCGTATCTTAGAAGTCTCCCAAGCTGATAAATGCTCTTTGCAAACAGTATGAACTGAGTATGATCCAGAGCCCTTAGAAACCAATCCCTATCTTTCAGCTTTGTTGTAAAATATGGCAGCTCCATTAGGAGCTCCATTAGGAGTTAGCCTCTTTTATCTGTTACCATGACCCGCATATCTCTGGCCATGTTTGCTGATATTGAACCCTAATTATAAGCCTATGTGTTAAGCAGTAGATGGTGGCGGAGCCTGAGATGCTCATGTATTGTTTTGCAGAGAAAAGACTTTAGCTTCATCTTTGAGCAAAGACAGAGAGCCTGCTATTTCTAAGGATGAGTGGACTGTGTCTAAAGGGAATATGGAGAGTCAAGATTTGGGGAGATCAACCACAGTGTCACTATTCCTTATTTCAGGCCTTTTTATTCCACTAGGGGCTTGAGTGCAGATCTTCCTACATTGGGAATTTAATTTCCTTTGGCGTTTAGCTGCTCTTACTCTCTAGGCATGGTCGTGAGTACTCAGCATTTCTGCTAAAAGAGATGACAGATGCTTATGTGCTCTAAGGAGACTTCAGCCCTGCTTTATCCCTAGTTTACCTTTTATTGAGGGCTTTAATTTAGTTTGGCAAAGCTGTTCAATTGTGTTTTCTTTAGAGTCAGTATTTTCCTCATCTCTCCAGTGACAGATACAACACTAATTGAGGTACATTCTCCAACTCATCACCTGTGGTCATTTTATATATTGTGCCAGGACTATACATCCTTTCATATCCATAGCAGTACAAACTGTCACAGGTAGATGTTCCAGAAAACTGTATAGAGGGCAGTGACTGCAGGTTCAATACAACATGAGAAAGGAGAGAAGGATAGGGGATGGGGCAGAGGAAAAGGCCTAGATGAGATGTGGTTAAATGAAGCTTTCATTAACCTTGGAAACTGCAGATGGATGGCCCTTCAAGCTGCCCACAGTGACAGTGAGAAGCTGAGCCTCTGAGGATGTCAGGCACCCTAGGGAAGATGACTCTTTCTGCTGAAGCTGCTGCTAGGAACTGGGCATAAGCTACCTTATTTCTGAAAGGCATCTTGGTGGCACATTAAAGCAACCATCCACCTTTTGTGTGAGGACTAAATTTGCTCTGTGGTCACTTGCACACCTCTATATGGCATGGCAAGTATAAACAAAAGTTCTGTGTATATGGCTCCCTTCACCTCCCAGAGCCCCTTGGTCGTAAGCATTGCTGTGGCCACAAGAATAAGTTATCTTCCTAGTGTGTGACACTCTTCTTCCCTCTTCTCCTCTCTACCCCTCTCCCTCCTTTCATTTGCTCTGTGCTAAGGAATATACACAGGTTACCTTTCATGAATGCTTTATCTGGATCATTATCTTAATCGTATTCAGTAAGTATGAGTAAGCACTTAAGAAAATATAAACTTAGGTAGAATAGTGTTTCCTAACCACACCGTGAGTTCTTACTGAAATCTGTGCACACACGCAGGTCCTGTTCCAAATTCCACATTCTCAGAAGCTCTCTGCCTCTCTGCCTCCCCTGCCTCAGTCTGAGGTCAGCGAACACACTATGGGTCACTGTTCTGCGTTAAGCCCTACTACTGGCAGCATAAATTCCTAAATAATACCTTTATAACACATGTTTAAAATTGGTGACTACTAGTAATACAGAATAATGGGATTTGTTTTGGTATATTAGGACTTTATGTAACATGTTTTGATTATTTTCATCTCTATTATCCTGTTATCCTTTTCCTACAGCCTTCTTGAGATAATTCTTTCTGCTCTCCAAAAATCAATCTTCTAATTGCCTGTCATCTCCTATTTATTTATATATTTAGTTAGTTTTTCTTATAAATGAAAACATGAGATATTTAATTTTTTGATCTGGCTTATTTTGTTTAACATGGTAGCTTCCATCTCCATCCATTTTCCTGAAAATGACATGATTTAATTCTTTATGATTGAATGAGATAGATAGACAGATAAACAGAGAGACAGACAGACATAACTTTTTTCTTTATCCATTCATCTGTTGATGGGCATCTAGGCTATTTCCACATCTTAACTATTGTTAATTGTGTTGCAATAATTATGGATATGCATGTACCACTAAAGTATGCTGTCTTTAATTCTTTCAATATACTAAGGAGAGATATAGCTGGATCAAATGATATTTCTATGTGTATGGGGGTTTTGTAGAATCTCCATTTATTTCCAAAGTGGTTTACTAGTTTACATTCCCACCAGCAGGGTAAAAGGGCTTCCTTCTTCCTCTTATTCTCACCAACATTCATTGAGTTTTGTAGTCTTCATTATTGTTGTTCTGACTTAGGTGAGATGAAATCTCAATGTACGACCAATGTGGATTTCTGTAATAGATAAAGATGTCAAACAGGTTTTACATTATTGTTGCCCATTTATACTAATTTTGAGAACTCTTTATCTATTGACTATAATTTATTTTTTTTACTTTATATATTCTAGATGCTAACCATCTGTCAGAAGGGTAGCTATCAAAGATTTTCTCCCATTCTCTGTTTTCTTATTGCTGTAACAAACTACCCAACACTCACAACTTAAAGCAGAAATTTATCCTGGCTTGTAACTTAAACTGGCTCCAAGGAATGAACAGCATAGCAGAGGAGCCTGGCAGAGGAAAAGGTGTTCACCCCATGGCAGGAAGCAGAATGAGAAGGGAGGAGCTGGAGACAAGAAGCATCCTTCCAGATCACTTGATTGGTCACCCACCTCCAGCCAGGCCTATCTATCTCCTAATAACACAGTCAACTATTGAATTTATCAGTGAATGAGTCCACTGATGAGAATAGCACCCTCATGACCCAATATTCTTCCACACACATGGGAAACTGGAGAGTGTTTTAGATATAAGCCTTAATACCTTGCACTTGTTTAAACTTAGAAAGTCTTCTCTCCAGTCTTTGCCAATATATTGGGTCAGCATCAACCTGTCTTCTTGATGCCTGCCAAATGGGGAGGTGGAAGGGCCCCTTGTGGCAATTCTGTGCTGTGTCAGGAGGCATTTCAGAAACAGACTGCAACAGGACATCTGTGGCAACGTCTTACAGAATTATTATTATTTTTTTTTTTTTGTCTTTTTCCTTTTAATCGGTACCGGGGATCGAACTCACGACTGCCTACTTGCAAGGCAGGCACTTATGCCACTGAGCTAAATCCCCAGCCCCCAGAATTACTTTCTTAAAACTGTGATCATTTATTTATACACTTAAACCTGAGACACAGCCTTCCTGCCATAGTTCAGCTTAAGTCTCTTCTTTTTCCCATATGTCTCAGATGAGAATAACAGCTTTGTGCCTCATGCAGCTTTCCCACAGGTAAGAGCCATTTAGTCACGTTTTTATGGTTTAACATGCATGCATTCATTCCCCTCGACAGATTGGAAATACGTACCATCTTTTATATCACCATCCCACATAATGTATTGTACATGAGAGACATCGTAAAGCAGATCACATTAATTTTCAATTGGTGCCATGAGTTGTTTAGAGATGCCTTTGAGCTTTACTTTTCTTCACTCTCAAGTAATGATACAAATTTTATCTTTTCTTAGGTTTCCCATAGTGCTGACATTCTTATCTATCCTATGTATTTTTCATTCTGCACTTCCTCTCTTGGGTAACCCTGCCCTGGGAACCCTAGGCAGTTCAGTTTACTCATGGTGATTAACACAAGCTGGTCATGTCCCAAATAAGGCTAATAGTGCTCATGATTATGAACAAACTTGTTTTTTGCTATGATTAAATTCAACTGACCTAGGGAGATTATTTTATGATTTATTATATAGTGTGTTAAGAGAGTTTTAGAATGCTTTCCAGCCTTGTTGCACAAAACTGTGGTCTATGCCTAACACCACAAATGTCACTTAGGAGCTTATGGAATTGTAGAATTTTATCCTCCCTCCAGTCATGCCAAATCAGAATTTGCATATTAACAGGATCTTAAATATTTAAGTTTGAGAAGTTCTGGTTTAAAAATAATTTTTGTTAAGCTTAGGGTACATTTTAAATATTGATCACTTTCATCACAGTGATTTTGTACCTGTACATGATTTATCTTAATTCTTTTTTGTTCCCATCACTTTATCCTCCTTTCAACCCCTCTTTCCCTCCTTATTTATAAATTTTTGGTTCCATTTTTCCTTCTTTTATGGTTGTTCTTTTCCAGTTTTTTCTTCTTTTCCCTTCATGACTTTCTCTCATCCTCCTCCCTAGTTCTTCTTCCTGGTTGAGTATTTTCTTCCTATCTCATAATATCTTCTTCTGGTACTTGTTTATACTTTGTTTCTCACAACAGAGGAACAGTCTGATAATCACACATATGTGGTCAATTTATTTTGCTTAAGATTATGGTTTTAAGGTGCATCCATTCAGCTATAAATGTATCAAAGTTGTTCTTCTTTATGGCTGAGTAATACTCCATTATAAAAAAACATACCTTTATCCATTCATCACTTGAGCTGTCTCCAAGAGTTATCCATTACAAACTGTGCTGCTATAAACATGGGTGTGCATGTGTCACTGTGGTATGATGTGTTTAGTTCATTTAGTAATATACCAAGAAGGGGAATGGCTGGATTGAACAGGACCTGTAATCCTAGTTTTTTGAGGCATCTCCATACTGATTTCCACAGTGGTTGCCCCAGTCTACACCTCCCCAACAGTGGAAAGTGGATACTTCTTTTTTCACTGCAGTCCCTCCAGTATTTGCTACAGGCTGGTTTCTTAATAACATCCACTCTTTCTAGAATGGGAGGACTCTCCGCATTGTTTTAATTGGCATCTCTCAAATGATCAGTGAGGCGAATACTTTTCCATGTATTTATTTGCTATTTGTAGTACTTCATCTGAGAAATGTGTGTTCTCAGATGCTCATGTTTAGATTGGATCTTTACACGGGGGGAGGGGGTGTCTGATTTTTTGAGTTCTTTGTATATTTTCTATCTCTTTATGCATGTTATGTGACCCAGTATGTGATCTATTTTGGAGGATGCCCCATGTGCACCTGAGAAGAATGTGTATTCTGATGTTTTGTGGTGACATACTCTATAGACATCTACTAAGTTCATTTGTTCAAAAGTTTCATTCAGTTCTGATACTTCTTTGTTTTTTTTCCCTTAGTTGATCTATTTGTGACTGTGGGGTATTACGTCCCCCACTACAATTATGTTAGTGTTTATTTGATCTTTCATGTCTGTTAATATTTTTTATATAGTTGGGTGCAATGGTGTTTGGTGCATATATTGTCTCTTCCTCTTGGAGTTTTCCCTTAACAAGTATGTGGTGATCTTCTTTGTCTCTTTTGATTAGTCTTGGCCTGAAGTTCACTTTGTCTGCAAATAGAAGAGTGATCCATGCTTTTTTTTCTCGGTTCCTGTCACATGGAGTGTTAGTTTTCAACCTTCAGTTTTCAGTCTATGAATTTCTTTTTCAGTTAAATGTGTTTCTGGTATCCAGCATTAATGCTGGATCTTTCTTCTTGACCCATTCTGCCACTCTATTTCTTTTGATTGCTGAACTGAGACCATTTATATTGGCTTATTGTTGACATTATTTTCTTGTGGTTGGTTCCCTTTTTCCCTCTGTTCAATTGCTTGTCTTGCCTGGTGGCTTCTTTCTATTGTGTTCTTAGGATTTTGGCTTCATTATCTCTGTCTAAAATTTCCTTTGGAACATTTTGGAGAGCTAGTTTGGTGATTGTGAATTTCTTCAGTTGTCATGAAAGTATCTTAATTCTCCATTGATTTTGAAAGATAGTTTTGAAGAGTACATCAATCTGAGTGGGAGATTGTTTTCCTTCAGGAGATAAAATACTTCTTTTTCTTTTCTTTTTTTTTTTTTTTTTTTTTTTGGTCTTTCTGAGAAAGAGTTTCAATATGCAGCTCAAGGTGACCTTGAGCTAAAATGATTTTCTGCCTTCGTCTCACAAGTGCTGGGATTACAGGCATGCACCACCCCACCCAACTCCAAACTTCCTGATTTAAGAATTTGTGTTGGGAAATCTGCTGTGATTCTGGTGGGCTTTCTTTTATAGGTCATTTATTTCTTTTTCCCTAAGAGTTGTTAATATTCTGTTCTTGTGTTGCATTTCTAGAATCTTGGTTATTATGTACGTTGCCATAGATTTATTTTAGTCATAGCTAATTGGAGTTCTAATATGCCTGACTTATTTGTGTGTCAATTTCTTTTTTCATGCTTATGAAGTTTTCTCTCATTACTTCTGTGAACGTTTGTTATGTTGTTTGCACTTTCCCATGCTTTCTCACTGACTCTGATCAACCTTATGTTGTCCTTCTTCATATCATCTTGAAGCTGCTGGGTTGATTTCTTGGTTTGATGGCCCCTTGCTATTTTATGAAACTTCTCTTTCTGGGGTCACCAACTGCAATCTTGTTTTCTAGTTCTGATAAAATCTTTCCTCACCTGGATTCAGTCGACTACATACACTTTCAATGGAATTTTTAATCTACATATCTGAGTCTTTTTCATGGATTTCATTTCTTTCCTGTGTTGGACACTCATTATTTCCATCATTTTCCTAAGTCCTTCTGTTATTTGATCTGTGTCTACTCTAAATTCACTAGGTAGGAACTTCATTTTGATTATCTCTAATATTATGTAAGAGATTGATATTTTTTCCCCATAGCCTCATCTGTGTTTTGATTTCTGCTGATATCATTTCAGAAAGTTCATGTGGATAGCTTCTGATTTCCTCTATCTTGTGGTCTTCTTGGACTTGTCCTGGGTGTAGAGGTCTGGGATTGTGACTTTTATTAAACCATAAACAAAAGCTTGAAATCTGCTCGTTTGTACTTGAGGCCTACTTTATGGGCATAGGAGAGAGGGCTGTCCACCAAATTTAGTGCTTTTAATAGTGAAAATGTGTGAAAAGGGTGCCACACATTTTCACTTTGCAAGGGGCCCTAGAAATTGTGCAGCCATTTTTAGTAATTAAAAATTGTTTGAGATTTGAATTTTCATGATACAGGAGAAATCAAGCTGAAAGATGAAAAACAGTATTTTTAGAAAAACAAGATCTGGCATTTCTGGAATTGTCTGGGGTTTGACATTAAAGATTGGTTGCAGAAAGAGCAGGAGACAAGCAGTACAGCTTGAATTTGCAGGTACATAAGATATAGGTTTAACTTCTGGGATGGCATGTTTGACTCAGAGCAAGACAGTGGTTTAGGTGATCCAGGAAATTAGGAGCAAAAAGAATGAGTGGCTTGAAACAGTTGCTTTACATCAGACTAACAAGCAGACTGAGTTCCTAATGATACCTAATATGTACCATTTTTTCAATTTCTCCTGACTTTCATTAATCTAGCAGCCACAGAACACCAGTGCTGCTAGTGTCCCCGTATCACCAGTAAGAAAATTTGAGATAAACAGATTAAGTAGGAGCCAGTGCTCTTCATTAGAAAGTATGAACCTAGATTTGAATCCTGGTCATCAGGCTACAGTGCAAAGTCTAATTACAACATACAGCCCCACACCAAGGAAAATAGCTTTGTACTTACTCTTGAGGCCTGATGAGGCAGCTATTGTGCAGAAAGGAGCAGTTGGAGAAGTGAAAGTGGAAAGGCTATGCCCCATGGTGCAATCCTTTGAGGAACAAAGTTCCCCATTCCCTGAGGTGTGGGGGTTGTGCTGGGAGCAGCAGGATATAAACATCCACAGACCTTGGGGAGCCCATGCAGGGGGTTTCCTGGGACCATCATGCTTTGCAAGCACATTTTCCATGGCTTTTACCAGTCGGTGCCTCCTAGTGCTTGAAAACCTTTCTCCAGGTGTGGACACTCAGTCTGGGTTAGATGGAGCTTTCTTGATGAGCATCGGGAACCTTAATTTAAGGAAATCTTGTTTTGAATAGTGTTAAATCTCAATACATCTCAAAGTCTGCCCAACAGTCTGATGCTGATATCATTGGCCGCCATTCACCATCTAGGCAGCGGCACTAGAGACTCCTAAAGTCGTACTTTACAAGCTTTTCCTGTGGCACACATGTCAATGACCATAGGTAGTCCAGGTGACAAAGCCTGTGATCCTGATGAGGGTGAAAGTTGTCCTTAGCTCTGTGCTGGGAGCTCCTGTCTCCTCCCCACTCACCTGCACAGCAGCAGGGAGAGAGAGACCACAGTACTCAGTGGGCTCCAAATCTGTGGCTTTTCTAACCTAACCAGTGGCTGAGGTTAGGTAGCTATACACTCTTCAGTTTTTTCTTAGAGGTGGATTTTTATGATAAAACTATTATGTTAACTGAATGCTTTGAGATGTTTAAGAAGCTATACCAGGCCTCAAAGCAGTAGAGTGCTCACCTTTCCACTTCCACAGGGCATGAAGTAAGCATGTTTTGAACTACAAAATCCATATCTGGGGTTCCCTGAGGCCCTGCCACCACACTGATAGCTCCCTCGCCAGTTCCCAGAGCCAAGCCCCAGTACTCTTCATGAGCAACTGTCTACATGATACACAAAAAGCAAATATTTGTTTATATTTAATAAATTAACATTTATAAAGCACTACAAATCTAGTATACTCATGCTTTATACAAAGTAAAATAAAAATTAATTCAGGCTGTACAGTTTTATAATGGGACAATTATTTGGCTACATGACAAAATATTTTATTCCTTTCCTAACACTTTAACAAAATGGCCAACCTCGTTTGAAGTCCAGATGCAAGTCTAAATTTGACATAGCTAGTGAACCTGAGGCCTGGGCCTCTTGGATGGGTGTCACAAGATAAGCTTTGCTCTCCTTGCAGTCAGAGGGACACAGTAGCATCATATTTACTTTCTTTAAAATAATAGCATTATTTACTCTTTCAGTTTCTCACACCAGGGAGACAATGCCATGTTTACACATGTGAGTCTGATTTATTTCACTTAAGAGTATGGTCTCAAGTTGTAGCCATTTACCTAGAAATGCCTCAAATTTATCCTTCATTATAGCCAAGTAGTACTTCGTTATCTAAAAAAAAAACCCCACATCTTCTTTATCCATTCCTCGATGATGGGCATTTGGTTTGTGTCCATGATTTAGTTATTTTAAACTGTTATTTTAAACTGTGCTGTTACAAGTATAGGTGCATATATATCACTGTGATATGATGTCTTTAATTCTTCCAAAAAGGTACCCAGAAGGGGAATAGCTGGGTCAAATGGAATCTCTAATCCTAGTTGTGAAATAGGAAGAAATTGTTCAAAAGGGAAGAAGAACTAGGGTGGGGGAATGGGAAAAAAAGGAAGAAAAAATGGTTTAAAAAAAGGATAAAATAGAAACTAAGCTTTGTAAATAAGGAGGGAAATGAGTTGAAGGGTAGAGAGGGGTTTGGGAAAAATAGAGATATCAAAATACATCATATTCAGGAACAAATTCTCTACAATGAATATGATCATTATGTACATTTAAAATATACTGATAAGTTTAATTATATAAAAATTAAGTAACAACATACTTATATTTGATAACAGAGATCTTTTCTTAAGACTAAAATGTTGGCAAGATTATTCTGTACATCTTTGCTAAAGTTTGCTCTATCTCAAGTCATAATGCTTTTAAGCATAGCTTACTATAATATTCTGCCAGGTCAGATAAACATAAGTTTAAATGGTTTTAACAAAACAGGCAATATGTGTCAGTGATTTAGGAGTCCCCTGTGTTTACAGGAAAAATAAAGGCAAGGGGTAGAGTAGGCGTCACCTCTACGACATGATGTGCCACACTGCGTATTGGGGACAGGGTAGCTGGCAGTGAGGAAATAAGAGCTTTTGATCGATTGCTTTGAAGCCATATTTTCTTTGCTTTGGTCAGATAGCTCATGTTTTCCCACTGCTGTAGGAGGTGCTGAAATGTGGGAGGTGGGGAACTCGGCGTTCTTCAGTGGTGACAGATATCAGGAAACCACAATACGTCTCGGCCGGATAGGGTTTCATCTTTTTCATCACTCTGAACTCAAGAACTTAGCACTGAAACTCCAGTAAGGCTTCACTGCCTGGCTCTATAAATGCAGCCCAGACTTCCTTTTTTAACCTAGACGACAGTGCTTGAACAAAATCCGGTAAATCTGGTGTATTGCTTCCTGAACCAGTCAAAACAAGAAAAGGAGGCTAAGGCAGAAGATTCCTCTAGCTTGGTTAATGAAGGTCTCCACTTGGGTTTCTCCCCACCACCACCTGCTTTGTTGCTTCACCCTGCATTCCATCAGACAGGCAAGCACAAGATATCAGAAACTCCCGTGGAGAATTTGGGTGAGGAACTCAAGGCCCTAAGTTTGCTTTCTTCCTGAGGGAAGCTCACAGCCTAGTTAAGGAAACTTACATATCAAAGTAAGTAGTTGCACTCTTGAGGGGCAGTGAGAGGGAGGGAGGTGTTTGGCATAATAGAGACTCAAAGCAGGGAGACAAGGAATCTGCTTGATTGAACCCTTCACGAAGGTTAGCCAACATTTATTTAAGTCTCACTGTGTGCCAGGCACTGTGTCAAATACTTCACCTACTTTATGTCATTTAATTCTCCACTGACCATAATTTGAAAATGTAGACAACCCAGGCTCCAAGGAAGCAAGCAGAATACTCCTGGCCACGAGATCAGGGAGAGGCAGACTAGGATGCAATGCAAGTTCATCTTACCAGTTTTGTGGTGCTCTGATCCGTGGGATAGGTGGTAACGACAATAAGCACAAAGTCATCAGAGAAGTGGGCTCACAGAAGGAAATGGCAGCAGTGGCCTGAGCCAGAAAAAATGTCAACTCTTGCTGTAGAGCGCTTGTTAGTTCAACACTGACCAGTATGGGTCACTGGCCTGTCTTTCATAGGACACTTGTGCCCACCTACTTGACCTTATACTCATTCTTTAAAGGCCTTTGGAACATTGTAGGACACCAGTTCCACGGCCAAGAGAACTTTTTGTTTTCTTTATATAATGTTTTTATTTTCTGAAACTACAAGTGATTTTTTTAACAGGAGAGTGAGAAAGAAGGAGAAGGGAGGGAGCAGAGGGGAGGGGAGGGGAGGGGAGGGGAGGGGAGGGGAGGGGAGGGGAGGGGACAGGCAGAAAAAAAGAAAAATGTCACATCAAATGTCATGACATCTACTTGAATTTTTCATAAGGGCATTCTCCGTATTTCCCCTATTTCCACCATTTAAGGCTTCAAAGAAAAAGTTCTAATGAACAATAAATGTTGTGAATTTGTGTAAATACATTTTTGTTCTACTGTTTTTTACATTCACTCCCACATGTAAGGTGAAAACAAACTATAACTTGAAGGAGTGGCTTGCTGTGATGGGTGGTGTGGCAGTAAATCCATTGGGGCCCCCCAGAAAATCTGGCATCACAATTGCCGCCCTCATTTGAGGGTCACCATGTGGTAGTCAAGTACCATGATTGCCTTCATATTTCAGTCTGTTCTGCTCAGCCTGGTAGTACGTTACTGACCACACTATGAGTCTCTAGAAGAGAAAAAATACTTATTTTTAAACCTGAAACCTTTTTCACTTTGTCCTTGACCCATGTATATGTTGCCAGCGGAATTTCTCTGCACCGATTTTAGATGCTCAGTCCTCTCCAGCTGGTAACATGAATCTGGCTCCATCTTCGTGTCCTTCATGTATTCTCATGAATCCTCCTCCTCCAGCTCATTTTCTGTCTTAATTACACAGGCTCTGGCAACTCCACTTCCCCTGGTCTTCTGCTATAGTTTGGATCTAACTGTCCCCAAAGGCCCACATGCTAAAAGGTGGATCCCCTTAAGAGATGGGAGGTGAGGTAACCTTAAGAGCTGGGGCTTACTCGGAAACCTTTAGGTAGTTGCGGAGGTTCCTTGTATAACCCCTGCCTTTGCTCACTCTCTTTCCTGGCTTGCTGGCCAGAAGTGTGTTTTATTCTACCAAATGCTCCCACTGTGATGTTCTACCTTAAAGCAGGCCCCAAAGCAAGGGTAACCTTGTTGCACTAACATTCAAAACTGTAACCAAAAAAATGAACCTTTTGTTTTCGTAAGTTATCTCCGGTATTTTTTACAGTAATGGAAAGCTAATGCACCTCCTTTCTCAAACATAAATAAAAACAAACCTAAACATTTCCATAGTAATCAGTGTTCTCTAACATTAAAACCATTAAATGAAGTAATAACGAAAATCAAACCTAGGTAGAACAGTAGGTTATAAAGTTCCTTTTTGCAACTACCAGAAATGAAAATTAACCCTTGTGGTTCATGTAATTTCCTCCAAGCCACGTCTATTCTCAGTTCATCTAAGTTTCTATTTTAGACTGGTTGACCTGAAAATACTACAGATTATTAATCATAGAACATATACATTTTATAATTTATAAAAGGGCCTATAAAGGTCTTGCTTTGTACGTAAATTGAAGGAAACTTACCTAAGATATATCAAAGTTCTACTTCCTGACCTATGGGCTAAACACCAAGTGTGTGGAATAGAGTTGGTATTTGGAACATGCTTTAGAGGGATTTTCTGCTTCTCTGGAGTCAGGGGGAGACTTTGAAAGATACTCATGTTTGAACAGGCTCAAGCTGCTTAATATTTCTTCCCCACCAATTAGACAAAAAAAGGAAAAAGTTCCTCAATTTCCCAGACGACACATGGCCACGTGGTTTATATTTCCATGTAAATAGTGACTCTGTCTTCTTTCATCTCCCAAATACCTGCATATATTCTCCACATTCATATCCCCCATGTACCAAAAATGAATCACCCATGTAAATGCCCTACGAAATTGTGTTGGTGGTTGAAATACATAGGAGACAATTTTACTAAGTATGATCCCATCCTGGCAGAAGGTTAGCAGAGCAGTCCCAAGATAGAGCCCTCTATATTGAGTGGCTCCAGGAAAAGGCAAAATATACTTTTAATTAAGGAGAGAATGTCACCCCAAATTTGTACATAAATTGCTAGCCACCTATAACACAGGTCAGTAATGTCACTTTAGATAATGTCTCTTCTTAGAAATCAGTTTCCACAGGAGGAAAAAGCAACACAAGGTAAGACAGCCTTTCTCTTCCAGTAGAGCAGGATGTAATCCAAGGTCAAAAAGGCTTTTTCAAGTTATCATGTTACTTCAAAGACAGGCTAAGGGGAATTCACAGAGGCAATTTATGGGAAGTTTGAACTCCTCAGTAATTTCAGCCAATGCAAGTATTATTCTGGTTTTAAAATAAATTATTTTTAAGTAGAATTGAACACAGCAGAATAATTCAGTGAAGTAAAACAGTATCAATGTATTCATGATAAACTCACCTTCAAAGGAAATCGAGTGTATTATCCTGCAATTACTTCTTTTTCTACTCCTGTGTTTGAATAGCTGAGGACTGTTGGTGTGATGAATTATTTACCCTCTTTACTATTGATATGCCTCCACTAACTCTGTGAAATAGGATAATGATAGCATTATAAATTCAGATGATCTCGTGTATATGTGTGACTCTTTTCTTCAAGCCCCTGTACAGGGCCAATAGTTTTGTTTTGTGATCAGAAAGGCTTGTGAAAAGTTATTTCATGTCATGTAAAGTTTATCCATAAGAAATGCTACCTGTCTCGTGCTACTGACCCTAAATACTATTATACTTTTATTATTCTTATGTATACACTCATACTCTACTCTCAATACTTACGGCCGGTGTCACATAAGGAAGAGTTTTCAAATTTTAGCAGGCATCATAATTACCAAACTAGCTTATGAAACTTGCAAGTCTCCTAGTCCAATGCCCAGGGATTCTGATTCTGTGATTTGGGCCCTGAAATCTGCATGCAATGACCCTGAAACTGATGAAACCAGGCCACACCCAGGGGCACTAAGCGGGCTCCATATTTATGTTCTTTGGCCTGTCCCTCATGCTGCAAATGCCTGGAGCAGGTCAATGTGCATCAACATCTGCTGAATGATGGACTTTGGAATTAGCAGAGCTCTTTCTTCTATTCTTAAACTCTGAGCTTCAAATTTTCTTTTCTCTAAAAATTGAAAAACATCTGTCTACACCAGGTTCTAGATTGTCAGTGGCAAACCAATAAGCAAACAAAAAGACATTGGTTGTTCCCTACAAGCCCTAGTACAAGCCCTAGTACAGGGCAAGTCTGACTATCATAAGCAGAAAAGGAAAAAACTGGATCATTCCCATCGGAGCCAGAAATTACACCTCTGAGTTTCTAGCCAAAGGAATCGAAAACAGCATGTTGCAGAAATGTCTGCATTCTAACATCCACTGCAGCATTATTCTTAACAACCAAGTTATGGAATCAATCGAAGTGTCCATCATGTCCACGAATGGACAAGGAAAATGTGTATTCACAAAGGGACACTATTTGGCCCTAGAACAGAAGGAAATTAGAAAATATTATGCTAAGCCAGGCACAAAGAGACAAATACCATGTTTTTTCCTTGAAAATATTAAGGCAAACAATAACTTCTTACAATGCAATTAGTTGTACAGATTAATGGGTTTGACTATTTCCATACACACATACCTGTTGCTCTGATCACATCTACTATCCACTGTCCTCTCTGGTCCAACTTCCCCTCTCCCCTTCCCTCTCTCCTCCCTAATAGCCCCTCTTCTGGTCTTTTCTCCCATAGATTCCATACTTGAGAAGAAAGTTGTAATACTTGTCTTTCAGTGTTCAGCTTATTTTGCTTAACATAACTTCTAATTCTATCCATTTTGCTGTGAATGACATTTCATTATTCTTTCTGGTTGATATATATATATATATATATATATATATATATATATATATATATATTCATTTATCTGCTGACTAATACCCAGGCTGATTTTATAACTTGGCTATTATGAATGATATCACAATAAACATGGGCATGCCTATATCTCGTTTCAAGTATGTACTCTATAGCTGGATTCTATGGTAGGTCTATGTTTAGTTTTTTGAAGAACATTCATTACTGTTTTCTATAGTGGCCATATTAATTTACATTCCTACCAACAGTGTAGAAGGCTATCATCCCCACCACTACCACCACACCCTCATCAATATTTGCTGTTTTATGTTTGCTTTGACAAACAACTATTCTAGTAGTTTGAGATGAAATCTCAAAGAAGTTTTGCTTTGAACATCCCTGATGAGTAAAGATATTGAACATTTTTTCATGTATTTATTGGCCATTTGTACTTCTTTATTCATTCTGCTTGCTCTTCAAAGTTCTTTCTTGTACTTCTTTTGAGAAGTTTCTGCTCAGATCATTTGCCCTTTATTGCATGGATTGCTTGTTCTTTTGGTGTTAAATTTTATTTTAAAAAATTGAACTCACAGAAGTAGAGAGTAGATTGGTAGTTACCAGAAGTCAGAAGGTGGGAGGAATGAAGAGATGTTGATCTAAGTTTCAGTTAGGAAGAATAAATTACAACTATTTTAAATCTCATATATTGAATCAAACTTGATATTATATGCATATGCCATCATATCACTGTGTGCTAGATAATTATAGTATACAATTGCAGCTTGTCACTATAAAATTAAAATACGTAAATATTGGGCAGACAGCAAAAAGCTTATAGAATCGTGGGGAAGCTGGAAAGCTAGATGGGGGCATGGGGAGCTGGACAGCAGAAAGAATGCCAGAATCATGTCTCAGGGGCTTCTCATTCACTGACATATTTTATGTCATCAGGACTCAATGTTGGGGTGGGGACACTGATTGGATCTCATCCCCTGGGTGCTTGGGAGCCTTTTCAGCATTCCATAGTAATGGGGCCTCACTGTCCCTCAAGGCTCATACAACACATCTTTCCAAGATGCTTTGAATGCTGGACAGCTAAATGCACAATACAGTATTGTTAGTGGAAATTTAAAGATGAAGACCAGAGTTACTGACTAACAATAACAATAAATGACATGATTGTGATCTTAACTCAGCTCTTTCTTTTTTCTATGTTCCTTTCTCCCAACACTGTCTTCTTTGGGAATTTCTCTGGATTCCAGTGGTCTCAATAACTCTTCCTTCATCCATTCTTCCAAACCAATAAGGTAAAAAACACTTGAAAGTGAAACCCTGCTCCAGATTGTGCTTGTGATGAATCACTTGCTAAGAGTAAAACAAATCTAAGTTAAACAGTCGAAGAGCCAAGTACCCTTGAAAGAGCAGAATCACCTCCAGTTTACAGTAAGAAGCAATCATTTCCTCACACCATGTCCCATATGTGTCTTGACCTGGAAGGCACAACAAAGCCTGAGATGTGTCACTAGGATAGTCATGATAAATGAGTGGACATCCCCTTGAGATCCAGCCTTCTGGAACAAAGCTGATCAGCTCACAGGATTTTGCAAATACCTCAGGAATGAAAGTGGCAAAGCATAAATGGAATGCCAATGATATAGAAAGCTACCTTAAATTGCAGAATCATTTTCTATTTTGCAATGCACTTGCATAAATTTTCTATCCCATCTCTATGTAGACAGATACTAATTCTTTTTAACAAATGAGAATATTTGGAGCTTAGACTATGAAGTAGTCTAAGAATGAGCTCTCAAATGTAGATCTCTTAATTCCAGTGAATATCTTGATATATTTGAGCCCAAGATCTCTTATGTAGAGAGACCTATACCACGGTGGTATTAGCAGGTAGGCAAGCTCTGTCACCAACTAGTAGGAGGGAATAGGGTCACTGCCCCATAGGTGGCTACAGAGAGCTGCTTGTGTGAGAGAGAAAAGGTGCTTTTCTATCCCCTTTGGACAAAGGGGCTTTTCATAAAGCCAAGACTGGGCTGAATTAAGGGATAAACCAGGCTGGGCCACTAAGTACCAGCAGAAGGTCAGCATTGCTGCTCTGGGATGTGGAACCCAAGCCAAAAGCCATGGAACAGTTACAAGGTTGGGGTTTTTTAAAATATTTTAAAGAGAAAAAAATAAAAATGATACAAAATTTCAAAACAAGATAATAGGAGAGTAACAATGGTTACTACATAATGTATTGTTATCTTCCAAGTAGTTGCTCAGATTACAAGATACAGGCATGAGAAACTGTTCAAATAATATTAGCACAAACCTTCTTTTCAATAAATAGAAATTAGTGTATAATTACTTTATCTTGTACATATATTTTTTTTCTTTCCCTTTGTTCTTTTCTCCTTTCCCCAATCATAATTCGTCTTTCATTTTCAAGAGTTTCTTCCCATTTCACAATATGCATTGAACATTTTGGATCATATTTACTCTTTCAGTCTTACATTAAGGAGACAATACAGTGTTCACACATGCAAGTCTGATTTACTTTACTTAAGTGTATGATCTCAAGTTGCATCTATTTACCTATAAAAGCCTGGAGTTATCCTTCTTTATAACTGAGTAGTACTCCATTGTATAAAATAGTACACCTTTTTTATCTATTCCTTGGTTGTTGGGCATTTGGGTTGTTTCCAAGATCCACCTATTCTAAACTGTGCTGCTACAAATACGGGTGCACCTATATCACTGTGGTACAATTTTTTTACCCAGAAGGGGAATACCTGGGTCACCTTTAATCTTTAGACCTTTAATCCTTTGGACTTTTAATCCTAGTTTTTTGAGGAGACTGAACACTGATTTCCACAGTGGTTAAGCCAGTCTACACTCCCACCAACAGTGGAGAGGGATTCCTTTTTCCCTATAGCCCGTCCAGCATTTATTATTGGTTGATTTCTTGATGATCACCATTCCTTCTGAGTTGAGATGGAATCTCAGAGTTGTTCTAATAGGCATTTCTCAAATGACCGATGATGTTGTACATGTTTTTATATATTTATTTGCCATTTGTACTTCTTCATCTGAGAAGTGTGTATTCATCTCAAATGCCCAATTTTGGACTGGGCCTTGAATTTGGGATGTCTCATTTTTTCAATTCTTTATTTTTTCTAGATATAAGTCTTTTGTTGAGGAAGAGTTGGCTAATTTTTTTCCACTCTATGGGTTACCTTTTCACTGTTTGTGACTTACATTGATGTGCAAAAACTTTTTAAGAAGGTGAGATCCCAGTTGTTGATTCTATTATTTCCCATATAGTTAAGATTTTTATTCATAAACTCTCTGCCTATACCTATGTCTTCATGATTTTTACCAACTTTCTCTTCCAGTAAATTTAGTGTTTCTGTTTCAATATTTAGATCTTTGACCCATTTTTTTTTTAGCTTAGTACATGGTGATAGACAGGAATCAAATTTTAGTCTTCTGCACATGGAGAGCCAGTTTTTCCAGCACCATTTATTATAAAGGCTATCTTTTCCAGTGAACATGTTTGGTGCCTTTGACAAAGATGAGGTGACTGAGTGCATTTTTAGTTGTATCTACATCTTCTAATATGTTCCACTGACCTGCAGGTCTGTTTTAGGTTTTGGTTTTGGTTTGGGTTTGGGTTTTTGCCAGTACCATGCTGATATTGTCATAGTAGCTTTACAGTATAATTTATATATTACAGTATAATTGTAATATCTCTTATCTTGCCTTTGTTGCCCAACATTGCCTTTCCTGTTCTAGTTCTCTTTTATTTCCATATGAATTTTAGGAATGTTTTCTCTAGATCTGTGAGGTGTGCTAATAGAATTTTGATTGGGATCACATTGAATCTGTGTAATAGTTTTGAGAATATGTCCATTTTCACAATGCTGGTTCTTCCTATCCATGAGCAAGGAATGTCTTTCCATTTTCTGATATTGTCTTCGATCTCTTTCCATTGCACTGTAATTTTCAATATACAGATCTTTTACTTCCTTTGTTAGATTGATCCCCTCACTATTGCATTTGGGGGGGGTACTATTTTGAAGGTTGTTGTTTCCCTAACTTCTCTCAATGAGTTTGTTGTTTGTGTACAGAAATGCTATTGATTTTTGAGTGTTGGCTTTATATTCAGCTATGCTGCTGAATTTGCATATTAAATCTATCAGTCTTTTGGTGGAGTTTTTGGGGTCTTCTATGTAGAGTATCATGTCATCTGCAAATAATGATAATTTAATTTCTTCCTTTCATATCCTTATTTCTTTTCTCTCTCTCTCTCTCTCTCTCTCTCTCTCTCTCTCTCTCTCTCTCTCATCTAATTGCTCTGGCTAATATTTCTAAAACTATATAGAACTGGAGTAGTGACAGTGGACATCCTTGTCTTGTTCCTGACTTTTAGAGTGAAAGCTTTCAGGTTTTTTTCTATTTAATATGATGTTGGCTGTTGGTTTGCCATAGATGGCTTTTATCATTGAGGTAAAGACCATCTATTAGAATTTTCTGTAGGATTTTTATCATGAGTGTTAGACTTTGTCAAAAGTTTTTTCTGTGTCTATTGAGGTGATCACATAATTTTTGCCTTTAGCTCTGTTAATATGGTATGTTACATTTACTGTTTTGCCTATTTTGAACCATTTCTCTGTTCCTTGAATGAATTCCACTTGATCATGGTGTATAATATTCTTGATGATTTGCTAAATTGTTTCCTAATATTTTATTTATGTTTACTAGGGAGATTGGCCTCTAATTCTTTTTGCTTAGGTGTTTCTCTCATTGTAGTATCAGGATAATATTTACCTCTGAGAATGACTTAAGGAGTACTGATTCCTTTCAGTATCATTAAAGAATTTGAGGAGTGTCAGCATTAAATCTTTATTTGTTGTAGAATTCATCCATGAATCCAACAGGACCCAGGCTTTTCTTTGCTGGTAAGTTTTTAATTACATTTTTTAATTTCATTAACTGATATTGCGTTACTCAGAATGTTTATAACTTTTTGATTAAGCTTTGGTAATTCCTAGGTTTCTAGGAATCTGTCCATTTCTTCTGCATTTTCCATTCTGTAAGAGTAAAGGTTTTTGAACTAGATATTAATGATCTTCTGAATTTCCACAGGATCTGTAGTGGTTTCACCCTTTTCATTCCTCATTGCATGAATTTGAGTTTTTTCTTTCCTTTTTAAAATAAGGTTGGCTAAAGTTTTGCCAGTTTTATTTAATCTTTTGAAGAACCATCTCTTCGATTCAGTAATTTTTTCTATTGTTTTCTTAGTCTCAATTATATTAATTTCTGCCCTGGTATTTGTAATTTTCTCCCTTGGGTGAAGTGTGGGCTTGATTTGCTCTTCTTTTTCTAGAAGACTGAGGTGCAGCTTTAGGTTGCTTATTTGTGCTCATTCTGTTTCCTGATGTGAGTATTCATTGCTATAAATGTCTTTCTTAGGAATGCTTTGTGTTCCACAAGTTCTGATACGTTGTATCTGCATTTTCATTTAATTGCAAATATTATTTAATTTCTTTAATTTCATCAGTTACCCATTCATTGTTCAGGTGGGTATTATTTAATTTCCATTGTTTAGGGAGTTTTTATGGTTTATTTTGCTATTAATTTCCATTTTCATTGAACCATACTTAGACACTATGCATGGAATAATTTCATTCCTTTGCACTTACTTATGCATGTTTTATAGGCTAGTACATGGTCTATTTTAGAGAATATCCCAAACGCAGCTGAGAAAAAATGTGCATTCTGGGGTCACTGTAAATATCTACTAAGTCTCTTTGTTCACAGATTTGGTTCAGTTCTGCTATTTGTTTGCTGACTTTTTGTCTAGGTCATCTATCTTTTTGTGACAATGGGATACTAAGGCCTCCCGTTATAATTGTGTGATTGCTTATTTGAATTTTCATGTCTATTAATATTTGTCTTACATAGCTGGGTGGTCCCATATTTGGTGCATATATATTTATGATTGTTACCTATTCCTCTTCAAATTTTTCCCCTAACTAGTATGTAGTGACCTTCTTCAGACTTCTGATTATTCTTGGTTTGAAGTTCACATTGTGTGCAAACAGAATGACTATCCCTAGTTTTTTCTGGGTTCATGTTGCATGGAATATTGCTTGGAATATTTTTAACTTTCAATCTATGAAATTTTTTTTTTAGTTAAAAGTGTTTCTTGTATGCAGCATATTGTTGAGTCTTTTTTCTTGATCCATTCTGTCAGTCTATGTCTCTTGAGTGGTGAATTGAGACCATTTACATTGATAGTTACAATTAATATGCATTGGCCTACCTTTGTCATGTTATTTTCCCATTGTTGGCTCCCTTCTTTTCTCTTTTGTTTAATTGCTTGCCCTGCCTGGTGGTTTTCTTCTAATGTTGTTCTTTGAAATATGGTCATTTTTATCTCTATCTAGAATATCTCTTTGTAGGGTTGGTTTGGCAGTCATGAATTTCTTCAGTTGTTGTTTGTCATGTTATTTCTACATTAATATTGAAAGACAGTTTTGTAGGATACATTAATCTGAGTTGGAAGTATTTTTCTCTCAAGATTTGAAATGCTTCATTCCATACTCTTATAGATTTGAGATTTTGTACTGAGAAGTTAGCCATCATTCTAATGAGCTTTTCTTTATAAGTTATCTGTTTCTTTCCTCTAACAACTTTTAATATTATTTTAGTGTTGATAAAAATGTTGAGTCAGTGAGCTGCTCAGGGCACCTATGGCTATTAAAATGACCCATTTTCTGGCTTTCTTACTAGAATTAATGGGCCTTTCCCAAGCTCAAAAGCTTTCCTGTGGACATATGCCTATAGAAAGTAGCCCAACCAGGTTTTTGCTGTGATAAGTAGCAGACACAGAATGAAACCCTCTACACCACAAGTCCCAGGTGCAGCAGGCTGGCTCTATTGACCAGCTATTGGATAGGCCCAGGGGGTATGGTGATGATGGTATTTGTTAGGTCTGAGAGAAGAAAGGAGAGGAAGAGGGGAGAAGAGGGAGAGAGGTCCGAGGTAGAGGTCCGAGGTCCGTGGAAGGAGTGGAGTGGACGGCCATGAAAGTAGTGGGCAGCGGTGGCTTTATTTCGGGAACACAGGGAGAGACCCTCCCCCTGCCAGCCCCGGGCACAGCCTCTCCACTGCACCCGGGGCCGCGGTTATTCCGGGGAGAGGAGACTGGCGCAATGGCTGCTGGAATCTGGCGATCTCTCTCTCTGACCGGCGATCTCTCTCAGACGCGTGGCATGGGGGAATATAAATAGCCTAAGCTTAGGGCAGTGCCCTAAGGCCATTAGAGATGTACAGGTATTTCATTGGCACACAGGTTTAGCGCCAGAAAGCAGGTTCTTAGGGAGGGGGTATAGGGTTACAGGCAAGTCTATAGAGGCGGGGGGAGGCAGGAGTTTTCTAACTTGGCTGCAGCTTTTCCTGGTTACAGTGTCCGGTCTGGGCCAGCAACTCTTTCAGTATTCATCTCTCGCTAGCTCATTTTGGCAATAGAAATTGACCAGGATGAGAGTACTGACATCATAGAAATAGGCAAATGCCGTAAGTCAGAACTTTTTATTTCCCAGAAACGTGGTTGTAAACCTGGCACTGTGTGTGTGTGTGTGTGTGTGTGTGTGTGTGTGTGTGTGTATACCAACAAAACAGTCCTTTTGTATATCACTGAGACAAATGGAAGTTCTGAGACCTGGCCCCCTGATTTCCATTCCCTTAATTCAGTGTGGGCAACTACTGTTTTTAAATTCCCTAAGACCTCTTAATCTTTGTAATTCAGAAAATATATTGCCAAGTATACAAGGTCCCTGAGGGTAGGTGATTCTATCTTGCGCTCTTAATCTCAGGTCCAGAATGTGTTGAATTTAGGAACCCATGTACACAAAATAAAGGTGCTAAGTTTCCAGCTGACTTCCACAGGACATGAGCCACACCTTCTTTGCATCGTGCATAATGCCCTCCTCCAGTAATCAGGCAAAAATGCTCATTCAAAGGCCAGAACAAAACAATGACTATGGTTTGGTGCATTGTGGACCCTAAATGGAATTGAAGCATGGAGGAAGACTGAAGATGTCCTTTGTTGATGACACTAGAATAACATAGCTTATGAATGTGGAAGTCTCACTCTTTGAATACAAGTGCACCCATGTGAGTTCTAATTCTCTGCTATAACTCTGAGGAATAACATCTGTGGAATGACTATCACATACTTTCAAGGCATGCCCCTGGCTTCTGGGCTACAAGCAGCCAGACTACTGAAGGTCTGGGCTCTGGCCTCCTGTCAGGCACATCAGTGATATGTGCTAGAACCTTCTATGAGGGGGTTGCTCCATCGCCCTGAGCTTTCAGTCCTGGGGCTGTATTACTTTCCACAGAATAGTTAGAAAAATAGGCCTTTCCCCAGTTCTCTGTTCCACTTCCCAAGATAGTGTGCCCTGGGCTCCAATAAGAATGCCTATGTCCAGAGATATGATCACACAGAGCTTGCATTCAAATTCCTTTCCTAGTGATCCTTAATAGTATATACCATGCTACTCACTCTGTTGGCCTGATGATACTCAAAAAGTTATGTCCATTATTTGAACAAAATTAAGTCCATTTGCATATTATTGAAACAAATAGAAGGTGGTATAACAGAATATACAGTGGAATTTTCCTGATGACTTGAAATGAGCTAAGATCTAAAGCTGACTGACAAAAACACTAAGAATAGGTGCCTAGTCAGACGATTTTTAAAGAAACAAAAATGCATCTAATATGGCTTAAACTTTTAAGAACATTTTGTCTCAATAAGACCACCTTTATCACTTCACATCTATTAGGATGGCTACAACTCAAAAGAAAAAATATTAGCAAAAGTGTGGAAAGATGGGAACACTGTATAGTCTTCAAAGGAATATAAATTGCTACAGCTGATATGGAAAATGATTAAAGCCACTTTAAAACTTAACATGGAACTACCAAAAAACCCAGCAACCCCTCTGTTTGTAGACTCAAGGGAAATGAAATCGCCACCTCACAAAGACATCTGCATTCCCACTTTCATCCACATAGCCACAACAGTCAAGATATGGAAGTGAGTTCATCAACAAATGAATGGAGAAAGAAAATGTGGTCTATATGCACAGTAGAACCTTACTCAGCCTCAGAGAAATGAGGTCCTGACATTTTCAACCTGGATAACATGGAGGATGTTATGCTATCTGAAATACATTATGTCTGATTTTTAAAAAAAATTTTTTTAAATTTTGCTAGTACATGTTTTCAATACATAATCATCATGGGAAGCTGGTACATGTACATAAAACATCTTAATTCTTTTCACTACCCTTTCCCCTCCTCATCTTGCCATGAAAGATAACTGTTCCACTCCCCAGCCCTCCAGGTCGGTAGCATGTGCTTGGAAGAGGGAAGGGAAGCACAGAACCACCAGACTGTGCCTTTCTGACCTGCTCCAAAGCTCAAAATTAGAGTTTTTATCTACATTGACCGGAAGAGAAAACATCTTTGAATCACGTAGATCTTGAAATTTACTCAATAAGCACAGCTAAGTTTACATAGATAACAGGAATTGTCAAGAAGATATTATGGAATCTGGACGATGCCTCATGGAAAATATTATGTAGTACACAAGGGAGAGGCAACATAGTAGAGTTGAGCACTACTGGGGGAACTTGTCTTCCTTTTATATCAAAAAGTTCAGATTCCCTAGTGAACACACTCTACACATGAGGAAAGTAAGATGTTGCCCAACTTCAAACTACAAAAGTATCAGTGTTCCATTTCTGGCCCATCCACAGCTTGTTATTGTTAAAGATAAAAAGAATGAAGCCTTGTTAGAACAGGTTGGGGAAAGTAACAATGTGAAGAGAAGTTTTCATTTGTAATAGGAACTCTAGTCCCCGAAGGGAGGGCAGGTTGATCACAAATGTTCCTCAAATCCACTGATGCACCAACAAACCTGAGAATTGGAGTGGAGAGCAAGGAAGAAGGGAGGAGGTATAGGAAAATCACCAGTGTTCACACAAGCTTATTCAGACAGGACAGCCAGAAGCCTTTGAAGCAAGGCAATGACATAGTCACCTTTGCATTTTGTGAAGACAGCCCTGACTATGGTATGGAAGATGGATTGGTTGGAGATGGCCTAGGAGAAGAGTAAATAACATGCTATAGCAGTAGATTCAACAGAACACTGTGCTACAAATGACAGGATTTTATCTTCTTATGGATGAATTGTATTCCATTGTTTATATTTACATTGTCTTAATTCATTCATCCTTTAATAGACATTTAGATGGATTCTATATCTTTGCTACTATGAATAGTGTTGCAGTGAGTGTGGAAATGAGATACCTCTTTCATGTAGGAAGTTCATTTCCTTTGGATTTATGTTCAAAACAAACTTTGTCAGGTCACATAGTGTTAGGGTTTGTGTCTGGATGTCCCCCTAAAACCTCATGCAGTCATAGGGGTGGGCTTTTCAGAGGTGGCTGAACCTCAAATTTGTGATTGACTCAAGGTCTAATGCTGGAGTTGAGTGAGTGCTACACCTGCCCTAAGGGGAGTGGGCTGGATACAGTATAAAAGAGAGAAAAAGTCTTGATCCTGTCATTCTTGTTTCTTTTGCTGTCTTCCACTGTTGTGACGTGTTGCCCTTCTGCCATCCTACCCTGCCTTGGAACCAGCTGATACTGAAACATTTACAAATTGTGAGCTAAATAAACCTTCTCTCTTTAACTTTGGGTGTCAGATATTTTGTCTCAGCAACAAGAAATGTAACTAAGATATATGGTGGTTTTATTCTAGTTTTTTTGAGGATCCTTCATACTTTTTCCATAATGGTTCTAAAATTTACATTCCCATCGATAGTATTTAAGCAGTTCCTTTTCTCCATATCACTGCTAGCACTTGTTATCTTCAGTCTTTCTAATAATAGCCATTCTAAAAAATATGAAGTAATACCTCTTTGTGTTGGATGGTGAATGTTTCCCCACAAAGCAATGATAATATTTCAGGTGATATATTTGTTGATTAACCTGATCTAATCATTATACAGTGCACAATTCATATTATACTAGATAGATTTGTGTATTTAGTGTGTCAATTTTTAAAAATCTTAAAGAGGAAGCAACTAAAAACAGGAGGGGACAATGGAATGGAAGAGCAGTGAACACAAAGTCAAAATAGGGGCTGGGGATTTAGCTCAGTGGCATAAGTGCCTGCCTTGCAAGCAGGCAGTCGTGAGTTCGATCCCCAGTACCGATAAAAAAGGGAAAATACAAAAAAAAAATTCAAAATAGATATGGGAGGGGAGTTCTGAAGATGGCGGCTTGATAAGTACTGAGTAGAGAGCCTCTGAGGAAAACAACTCAGATGCTAGAATTTAACAACATGGAGAAGACCAGAAGAAAGGAGAAGGATTCTCATGACCCAGGAAGAAACTGAGGAAAAAGAAAAAGAAAGAAAGGAAGAGAAAACATAGATGAAAAGCTGGAACCAGATGCACTCACTGGGACCAGTCCCACACTGTGCTGGATGCACCGTGGAGTCCAACAATTCATGGTCAAACTGAAGCCACAGCCTCCAAAATCAGGAGTTGGTGAGTCCCAGGCCCTTGGCAGGAGGATGCAGGGCAGTGAAGAGTGGAACCAATGTGGAGAGCTGCATTAATTGACAGTGAGTGCTGGAAATTGGGTCCCACAGTGGGTGCGGCTGGCTGGAAGACATATTAGAGTTGGGCAGGATAGGCCTGAGTTCAGGGCCACAGTGGCATCAGTCAGCTGCCACTGGCCCAGAGAGGACTGGTGGGACCTACTTGCGTGGAGTCATGCTCCTGGTTGGGCCCCAATAGCCAGGAAAGAAACTGTCCCAAACCTCTGACATCCGCAAAGCACAGACTAACATGCTGAAGGCACTCGCTGGTTGACTGTCTCAGAGAAGAGGGGCCAGCCCACAGTCACTGCGTGCACCTCAGATTACAGCAAACTAGAAAAGGCAGCACGCTTCAGAAAAACCACAAGCAATACAGAAAGGGCCAGGGACCTCCACCACACACATGCCTGAAAGAAACCAGAAACATGATAAGAGAAAGAAATAAGAAAAAAACCTCCAGCCACTGGCCCAGAGAAACTAAGTCCAGGAGAGGTAAATACAGAAGAGATCCAGGGCAGCAGTCATGCAATATTGGCTACAACATCAGCAGACATAAAGAAATACCTTTGTGACCTCATAGACAAACTTAAAATTGAAATTCTAATCCAAGTGAAGCAAGATATAAAAGAAATGCTAAGCCCCTCTCAAGAAAACACAGATGGAAGAATGGAGGAACCCAGAGAAAGAAGAGAAACCTTGGATGAAGAATATAAACAAAATCTAGAATACATGACACAGATCCAAAGAGATTACCAGGAAATTTTTTTTTAATTTTATTTTGAAAGTAGTAAAAATGCAACAGCACAAGACAGAACAAAGCCAATTGAGACAATGCAATGAAATTGATACAGGATTTCACAGTAGGATACTGGGATAGTAGTAATAGGTACTATGGTATATCTCTTTAACTTCACAATAGTTGTCCAGTCAATTAGGTATAGAAAAATCAAACCAAAAATAGAACATTATAAAACCAATTGAGAATACTGAATAGAGCAAAAGAAACATAACAAAACAAAACAGTGAAACAACCTTTGCCTTCAAACAGAAGATAGAAGGAAATCCCCCAAATTTGCTATACTGCATATAGACATGCTGAGACATCTGTCCCCAGTAGCTATGGCGGGGGCGGGGGAAGGGTGTTTGATTTTCAGCCCGCGTGGCAGTAGGCTCACAGGTAATGGTTCTCCTCCAGGCCCATCTGCAGGCACTTACCAAGAGGGTGGGTGAATAAGCTGCTTGAGTCCCACCATGGCCGGATCTCAGGAGTTCTGGTTCTCCCGGGATTACCAGGAAATTAAAAATTCCGTTGAAAGCTGGCAAAATGCCTTGACAGAATCTAAAGTTATTCAAAATTTGAAGATAAATTTGCAATGTGTGATCATGAAAGAAAAGATCTCTTAAAAATAACAAGGAATCAGGAAGTAACAATACAAAGGCTAGAAGATGACAAGTTATTCTTATAACTCAAGAATAAAAAATGTGAGCAAAGAAGCAGGAGTAAACACAAATGAATTACAAAGTCTATTCACAGAAATAATTAAGGAAAACTTCACAAGCATAGCAAAAGAAAAATGATATCCAGATAAATGAGGCATACAGAACTCCAACCATCTACAACCGAAACAGATCTACACCCAGACATAATGATCAAGATCCCAGAAATTCACCACAAGAACAGAACATTAAAAGCGGTCAGAGAAAAGAAGTAGATTACCTATAAAGGGAAATCCATCAGAGTAATAATAGACTTCTCAACACAAACTATCAAATCAAGAAGAGCCTGGCATGAAATAGTCCAAGACTTGAAAGAAAATAACCTCCAACCCAGATTGATGTACCCTGAAAAACTCTCTCTGAAAATTAATAGAGAAACAAGGAGATGGAGGAACTGTGGGAGTTCATGGCCACCAGTCCAACCCTACAAAAAATACTGAAGGACATTCTAGAGAGAGAAAAAAATACCAGGATTCCAGCAACAGTGGCAGAGAGGCCTCAATGAACAGGGCAGACAGTGGAATGAAGGAGAAAAGTGGACAAATAATAGCAGAAAAATAGAATAGCAGAGATGAGGCAGAGAAGGTGGGCTATAATCTCCAATATAGATGGCCTTGATACACTAATAAAAAGAAATACAGGCAGAGTAGATCAAGAGATAGGATCCATCCAGATGCTCTGAATAGGAAATATACTCAGCCTGAAAGAGGGTTAATGAACTGAAAGTCAAAGATGAGAAAATAATCCTCTATATGACAGGGAACCAAAGAGCAATAGGGACAACTCACCCGGCACCTGCAGATAGGTTGGAAAGTCATGACACTTTTGTGCAGTAGAGAACTACCCAGCTATAAGGAAGGAAAATCTTATGACTTTAGTAAGTAAAGGATTACAACTCAAGATTAAGCTCAGGGGTAAAAAGGTTCAGCAACACTCAATAGATAATGGGTTGACCCCCTAATCTAAAAACTAAAGGAGTTAGTGGGACCCAAAATATACAAAGCACCCTGAAAAGGGAAAGGGGAGGAATTGTCTAAAAAAGGAAGGCAGAGGACATTGTTAATAGCGTATCAGGATTTAAAAGCCACATTAGTCTTATCACTCTGTTTAGTTTGATTTTATTTTGTTCTGGTCTGTCTACTCATACTAGATTTGAAGGCACAGACAGCTATCCCAAAAATAGCAGAATATACTACGTAAATATCCTTAATTCCCTCTTAACTTAAACTGAAGGCCTATATTACTTACATTGTCTTACTATGACTGATCTTATTTGAATCTGGTTTGTTAGACCGCTACTTTGCCTTGACTGGTTTTATTCAAATTTGGTATGCTTGATAGTATCAAGTTAAGAGTAGAGGCAACTACCCTGAAGATGACAAGATATAATAAGATACCCATTCCGGTCTGATTATTAACTGCTTTTGAAGTCCTACAATATCTCCAATGTTGTGTTTTTATTAAAATTGCTATGTAATGCTATGTTCAATTATATTATATCCGATGATGTAGACAATTCTATTGAAAATAACAAGAAACAGCATAGTAAGTACTGTAGATCACCTAATATTGTGGTTTTATATATCTTTTTAGTTTCATGTTTTGCTAGGAATTTGTTTTGTTGTCTTGTTTTGATCTGTTTTTCCCTATAATACAGAAAGGATAGGTATACATGTAGAAATTCACACATGTGGAGAATTTTTAAACAGTTTACAGGAACAGATTGTATAATGTACGATGTAATGAACAGATACTCTGAAGAAGCAGAGATACTAAGATACCCAGTGCTAATTATATAGCATTATGATATAAAATCTAGCAATGCTATTATTCACTGTTCAGAGTGATATTAGTCTAGTCTCTTATGTTTAATTTCAGCATAAATAAAGATATGGATGGCTACTTTGAAGAGAATGAGAGACATTATGACAGCCATTGTTGACTCCCCTATTGTCTGGTCTTGAAGACCTAAAAAGCCTTCATCATCCTGTTCTGATTAGTTTAGTACTATAATGTTCAGTATGTATTCACTGTGTGTGAAGATGTGAACAACTATTTGGAAGAAAACAAGAAACAATATGATACACAGTGAAGATCTCCACTGGACTTGCTTTGAAATCTGTTTCTTAAAATTGTTTCCTTATGATCTGTTTTGTTTTGTTTAATTTTACCCTCTTTAAAATAAAAAAGATATGGGAATTAAAGGAGACAAAAGAATTAAAGATGATTTCCTGATTTTTTAGCAACTGGGAAAATGATACCATTTACTGGGACTGAGAATACAGAAAGTAGAGCAGATTTGGGGGAAATTAGATTAAGTTTTAGAAAAGATTGGGTTTTTCTAAGAGGCCACTATGAAGCTATGAAGTTAGCTATGAAATATATTCTAATATGAACAGGTATACACAGTGTGAACAACAAAAATGGTGATGGTTTACATTTTTTAAAACAGTATTACAATAAAAGACGCATGATACCCTTCAAAATATTCCCCCTCACCTCAAACATACTTATGTCATCATTGTTACATGACATAACATGTTACATGTTTGAAGCAGTTGTGGAAGTCCTCCTTCACGAGTGTTTTTAGTTGTTACTCAGTGTCCTGAATTAATTCAAAATGTTTAACTTTCATGGTCGTTTTGACTTTGGGGACAAACCAGAAGTCACATGGTGCCAGAGCCAGTAATAAGTGTTCTCACACACTGTAATGTTTTTGTTTGTCTTGTCATTGTTGTTGGAGACAAATTTCCTACCTCAGCCTCCAAGTAGCTAAAAGTGTGGACATGCAACGCAACTCCCAGCTTACACCACTGACTTTCAATTTCCAGCAAGAATGCCCCTCTTATATGGAAAGTTTTTGATATTTCACTCTGTTCCTTTACTATCTGCTCTCTCAAGATGCACTTCAGGCTGGTCTTGAATTCTTTTTGTAGCCAAGGCTGGTCTCGAACTCAAGGCAGCCCTCCTGCCTCAGCCTCTGGAGAGCTGAGATTACAGGAGTGAGCCACCATGTACAACTTCAACACACTGGAAAGTTTTCGGGCAGCAGCAGCATTCACTGCATGTAAGTGTACCTTGTAAAAGTACTCAAGAAAAAGGACTTCAGAACTGCTTTAGAAAGTGGCACAAATGATGGGATGAATGTGTTCAAAGTGGGATTATTTGAGGATTAATGGCAATATGTATTTTACTGTAATACATTTTTAAAAATTAAACATTCACCATATGTTTTGACCACACCTTTTACAAATAGATGTAAGTAGTTGACTAAAGGAACAACAAATGGGCAGAAAACATCACCTGAGACATCCGGGGAACATGAAACCCAGAAGACTAGCAGATAGTGAAGGAACAGAGTGAAATATCAAAAACTTTCCATGTAAGAGGGGCATTCTTGCTGGAAATTGAAACCACTGGTTTTTATGTATATGTGTCATACTGGACATTGAACCCAGGGTCTTTCCACTGAGGTGCATCTTCAGCCCATTGTTTGAAAGGTGTTCTGTTTCATTTCGTGACAGTGTCTTGCCTTGTTGGCCCAACTGGTCTCTAACCTACAGACTTCCTACCTCTGCCTCCAAGTAGCTGAAAGTGTAGACATGCAACGCAACTCCCAGCTTAAACCACTGACTTTTATTTCTAACATCCAGGATTCCCTTTGTGTTTATAACATAAATATTATAATGTTGTTATAACATAAAGATATACTAAGTGAAAATGCAGATGACAGCACAGTATGTTCATTTTGGAGTACAGACAGCAGAAGCAAGATGACTATTTTGTCCCTAGACACTTCACTGTATTTAGAAACTCATGCACAATTGCATGGCATCACTTGGTCATCGGGATATTCCAGGCTTTGCTGTCCTCAAAGTTTTCTAATCATAAAAAGTCCAGACAGCTGCTGCTGAGGCCCAGTGTGGTCGACGCCAGAGACCAATGTGCAATCTGATTTTGCAGCCTAGCAGCCAAGAAGCTGGAGTTAACCCAAAATTTGTTGAATTATTTCAGATTTTTAGGGAGTTTTCTCTTGTTCTTCATAAACATTTCAACCTAATCAGAAAAATCTCAAACCTCACAATATTTTTTAAAAGCAACCAACTAAATTAAAAGGTGATCTGAGAATGGAAATAACTTGCCACACTCCTTACCAACACACAGCTGGCATTCTGTACCTGAGCACAGAACTTCTCCCTGCAAGCCCTTTTTATAAGTAATGCTGCCACCTAGCAGTCTCAGGCGGAATCATTACCCTATAAGTAATAGACTCCTTGTCATTGTCCTAAGCCAACAATGATAGGGAAGTTGCCACGTCAAGGAAGCACTGGAACTGGAGTGCAAACCAGGACAGTCTGACTGCAAGCCTGAGCTGGCACCCACAGCTCATAATGTTTTGCTGTCATGCAAAAAAGTACGTAGATGGTATAAGAGTCACCCATCCATAGTACGACTTGTGCTCACAGAATAGAGTCAATTGCTGCTTTTTAGTTGAGTGGCATGAGAAAAAGTGTCCTTAATTTTGTCACAGTGATATTTGTTTCATATTGCAAATCACTTTTGAAATATCTTGGTTTTATCCATTCATCTGTTGATGGAAATATAGGATACCTCTAAAATTTAGCTATTGTTAAAAAGTGATTTAAAAACCAATCAAGGGCTGGGGATTTAGCTCAGGGGCATAAGTGCCTGCCTTGCAAGTGCATGGTCATGAGTTCGATCCATAGTACCAAAAAAAAAAAAAAAAAAAAAAAAAAAAAAAAAAAAGAAAGAAAGAAAGAAGTCAATCAAAACAAAACAATAAAAACAGTATAGGATTTCAAAACAAGCTAATAGGAAATTAACAATAATCACTATATTGCATATTGTTATCTTCAAAATAGTTGCTCAGATTTCAAGAGATGGGCATGCAAAACAAATCAAACAATATTAGCGATCACGATTTCTTCCCATAAACTAATAGAATCAGTAGTACAATTACCTCAGCTATCTTGTGTGTGTGTGTATAATATGTGTGTGTGTATATATTACTTTTTTCTTCCCTTCATTCTTTTCTCTTTTTCCCCATAAAATTTAGCTATTATGAATTGTGCAGCCATAAACGTATATTTATACACAATGAAGTATTACTCTGCCATACAGATAAGCTTGAGTCATTTGTAGAAAAATAGATGCATCCTGAAACCATGTGTTAAGTGAAATAAATCAGGCATAAGAGCTTAAATATCACATGGTTTATCTTAGATGAGAAACCTGAACTATAAGTTAAGAGTAAAATAAAAGGTAATGGGAAGTAGGGTGATCTTTCTCAGATAGCAAGGCTATCAAGAGGGAGGGAGGGGATGAAGAAAGGAGTGAAAGATGTGCTATGCACGTGCCTTCTCTGCATGAGGAACATCAGCATTTGTATCACACGCATGTACTAATAAAAACATCAGGATTTTATTCCTTTAAAACTCCATGCCTGTTGACTCCCTAGTCTGGCAGATAGGTGGACCAGTTGTGCCACTTCATTGTTTTAGGAACATTTCCTTTTTTGGTATCTGGAGAGAATGTCCTTCTTGTCATTGCTCTGAGGAACAGTTTTGTCCTGCTTACTTTCACTAAGGCCTCTGTGTATCTCGTTTTGAAAGAACTTTTGCTGCAGCACAGACCTGATAACCACTCGAGTGTGCAATTTGCACCACACAGAAACGGCATCACAAACACTGTGCCCCTGTGCTGTATGAAGTCTGTGTTGCTGCTTTTGTTGTTTCTTCTTGGCTTTAAGTTTTTGAAAGTCACATGTCTACTGTGCATGATATTAAGGAGTCTCTGGCTTGAAACTTCTAGAATCATCTTATGGAGTCTCTTACTTAAAGCTTCTAAAATCATTTATCAGACAGCTGTCCAACCTACCAGCTGCATCTTGGGACAAGAAGATAAACGGTTTCTTTGGTCTATATAAGCTAAATATAGAACTCTGAGCATTAAAGGAACTAAAATTAGCTGCTAATTGCTTTAGAATTAGCTCTTTGACTTCTTACCCCTATTTTAATAAAGGTCAATTTAGGGATTTTGTAGATTTATTCAGGAATTTTCTTGTAGCTATCTGTATCCCTATGTATATATAGTTACTGTCCATATCACTCATTTTTAGTCTGACAAACAATTAATGATACTCATAACAGGGCAAATGTAAAAACATCTATACTAAATCCCAAGATCATATTGCACAAAAGTTAGAAGCTGTTTTCAAAAGAAACAGAAATATTTTATTGACTATCAACTCAATGCATGTAACCAAAACAATGTTACTCAGTCCAGGAAAGCATTAGTAGAAAAATAATGCTGGATTGAGCAAGATAATGAGCTTCCTCTGCTTTGTACTGGCAAAGCCCTGCTAGGAGTAGTGTAGTGTTGGAGGAGGAAAAGCGACTGAGTCAGAGAAGGTGATGGTGAGGTAAAGGATGGCTAGCTAGATTTATGAGAAATAACAAAAACAAAAATCAATGGATTTGGGAAAAATAACGAAAATGGAGAGAGAGCATCAAAGTATATTATAAACTTAAATAAATTGGAGTAATTACCTTAGAAGTATGTACCTTAGAACTTTGGAGTAGAAGCCAGGAAAAACTATGGGTCCGTGGGTGGGTAGATGTACTGATAAATAAGTGGGTTAGTGGGTAAATAGAAAGACCAAGAACTCTGCTAAGTACATTAGTAGACCAGGTGATTTCATTCTCCAGGTCCTCTGAAATTAGTACTGTCTCCATGTGAAAAATTATAGGAATAAGACCTAGAAAAATTAAGTGACATATACAGTCTTGGACCACTTTATGCCACACTTTGGACTGTTAACCTTTGTTCATTATCCTGTGATGGCCAGAAAAGATCACTGTTCAAATTCTCCTTAAAGCAATCACTTGCTGGGCTGGGGATTTGGCTGGGCTGGGGATGTGGGAAGCCCTGTAATTGGCTGCCACCTTATATCTGCAGGCCGTACCACCTTAACATCTGCAGGCCACGCCACCTTAACTCCCTCCAGGAGTTAAGTTTGGTAGTTAAACAGCACCTTGCCCTCCTAGCTTGTTTGACCTATTCAGGAATTATGTTAATCAGCCCGCCTTATGAGCCCGCACCTGGGAAATTTGAATTGACTTTTGACCCTCGGTCTTGCCACTGTTGCCAAGTCACCTGCTGACGTCTCAGAACCCAAATCCTCCTCTTCAATATCCTATATATTTGTTACTCCTTCTATGAATAAACGAGACTTGATTGGACTTCTTCATCTTGTCTCTATCATTTGTGTCTCTTGTTCCTTTTCATCCCCATTCCCCATCTAGGGTCTCCGTGGACTTACCCGCAGGCCAGGACAAAAAGAAATGAATCACTTGCTAAGGAGGTAATCCTCACCTGGAAAGCCACACGGTATTCAGGCCACTGCTGAAGTGGGGACAGCCACACCCAAGCCTCTCTCTGGAAGTCAGCGCTATTTGCGGACTGTGGAGGGAGAGAACCAGGCCTCAAAAGCAGGTGATCTCTGCCTGGAAACTATGTCATTTTCATTGTTTTCTTGGGTTGGGTCTTATTCTCTTTTGTTTTGTTTGATTATGTTAAGTCTGATGGCATGAGCAGCAATTTAAAAGATAGCAAGACATGTTATGGTAGCCATTCTGGATTTACTATTGGCTTATTTTGAAGTCCTTTATTGCATTCTTTTTTTTATTGTTTCTGCTATACTCTGTCCTGTTCAATTTTTACTATATCCAAAGATATCTGCAGCTATTTTGAAGACAATAAAGAGCATTATAGTAACTATTATTGATTTTGTAAGGTTTGGGAGTCTTGTATCACTTATACTGCTTTATTTTGATTGGTTTTATTCTGTTCTATTTTCCTCAGTTTTATCCTCTTTAAAATAAAAAAGGGGAAAAAAAGAAAAGAAATCACTTGCTGACCAGCAGCAAGCAGTGCAGGTAATTAACATCTCATCCCTTCAGATCTGCTTCTGTTCTTCATCAGAGGCCACCGCTATTTTTGAGTAAGTCTAGCCACATGATGGAGCATGGCAGGGAAAGCAGGACACTGTCTGGTGCCTCTGCCACTTTGGGCCATGAGGAACCGTCTTTTCTCTGCAGCTCCCTGATGAGCCACCAAAGCCTTGTCACAGCAACATTGCAATCTCCAAATTCTGCCTCCTCCCCTCTCTACCATGTAGGAGTTACTCTAAGAGAACTTCTTTTACTCCAGAGTCCACCCTCATCTGTTTTAGAGTGAATCTAACAATACACTGTGATTTCAAATATTTGGAGTAAGCCAGGTGTGGTTGGTGCTTGCCTATAAGCCCAGCCCTCTAAGAGGCTACTCCAGGCTGGGTTTGAACTTTTGATCCTCCTATCTCAATTTAGCAAGGTCCTGTATTAAAAATAAAAAATAAAAAGAGTTGGGGATGTAACTCAGTGTGAAGGCCCTGAGTTTAATTCCCAGTACCACACACACAAAAAAAAATTTTTTTAATTTGGAGCACCATAATAAGGGAGAGCATTTAGAACTGTTCTGTGAAGACAAAATAACTTAATTACTATGAGGATTTAGCTGAGTGGCACAAGAGCCTGCCTTGCAAGCACATGGTTGTGAGTTTGATCCCCAGTACCAAAAAAAAGAGAAAAAAATACTACGTATAGTGATTTCCTACTGTTTTTTTTTAAATTCTGTATTACTTGTGCCCTTTTTCTGTTTTTTTTTTCTTTTTCTTCTTAAATAAATTTTTTTAAAAAAGAAGCAGCTTTCACATATATGTAAGAAAAAACTTTCTAACACCCAGAACTGCCAAACTGCCTGCACGCAGATGAAGTTCCTCATCACACGGTCATTAGGCCACCTGAAGAAGTCCTTGGTGTGCACAGCTTGTGTGACATGACACATTCCACACTTGCTGGAGCACTTTAGTCACTAAACATCAGCAATGCCAACTAACCAGCACAATCAAATTGTTGAGAAAGCTACACTGGAAGACTAAACTCCTGACTTTTCAGTAGTCCAGTGGGTCTGGTATGATATGTCCACACCTATCTATTCCCAGAACAGTTTGGCGACACTGGAGACCAATTGGCCATTGTCCACATATTTTTTAATCAAAGAGCTCCTACCAAATGAGTCAAGGCTGTGGGCTATTTAACTCCTGTACTATTTGGTGAGATCAAACCAAACTTCACACCTGCATAGTTTAAACTGTCTAAGTCAGGTGCACCATCTGATGGAGCTCTTGTGACTCCATGAGCACGTGCTTCTCCAGTTCAATGACATGCACACTACAGCCAGAAAGATGCTCTTCCCCAAAACTGCTGTCCCTTCCCTCCCTTCATCATGACACAGGCACATCCGTGAAAGGATATACATGGCTACTTTCAAGATTCTCGTGATGATCAAATTACATAAACCATCATATATCTCAGATAGTAAAAGATGTGGTAGAGAAAACTGCAGCTCATCAGCATCAGGACCTTTGTAAAAGAAGTCAATCACTATGTGTGCAACTAAGCATTGAGCACCGGCCATCACCAAAGCTGTGTTCAGCTGCTGGATATACAAGGACATGATCAACAGAATCCATAATACCAAGAAGCTTATTATTTCAAATACCATTGAGAAACTTGCCTGGCCATTCACTGAGAGAAGCAATCAGAGCCACAGCTTTCCACAGTGATCACAAGCGAGTCCCTCAGAGCCTCCACACTGTGACCTCTGCCCTCTCTTTTCACCCTCAAATCTCCGCAGCATCCCTGACATTTGTAGTCTACATTTTCAGGAAATATTTTATTACACTAACAGTGTTCTCAATTAAATTCATAAAATTTGCTAGAGAAATTTTTTTCTTTCTTGAAAAGCAAGCTCAGCAATATTTGGGGGCTTTTAGAGCTGATGCTGCAGCTGTACTATTGGAAAGAAGGCAAGGGGAGGGCCCAGGAGGGCATAAATAAATAGGAGCCCCGGTGCTGCGAAGACACAACTCGGACTCTGGGAAGAGTGCAGCCCACCGCCAGGAAGCATGAGGCTCAGTGCTGTGGCTCTGCTGCTCTCCGTGCTGATCAGCAGCCTCTCTCCAGGCCAAGGTGAGAACTTTCACTCATTCTGAGCTCTCCTGTCAACAAAAATGCTCCTCAACCAGTTCCTTCTTTTTTTTTCTAAATGTTCAATTAAAAATTGGGGAAGTCTGAGTAAAGTGCAGAAAAGTTGTTTCTAGATTTCTAAACATAAGGTACTTAAGGGGGTTTGGAATAGAAACTGGAACTTTTATATCAAAATTTTTGTTTAAAGAAGAAGGAGATTCTGGAAATCCAATGTTTATGTGGCTTATGCTTGGTTTGTGTATTCCTGTCCATTTTCAAAACAATCCCTGCTATAATAAGTGTTCCCTTTATATCTCATCATTCTATTTCTCACCACACACTGACCTCTTACAGGGGATAAAATTATTGACATCAACCAATCTCTGCATGGGGCATTCATCAATCCTTGTACGTGCACCAGGGACAAAGGACACATATTCTGCAAAAGGCAGATTTCAAAATTTAAATGGGGCTGCAATCTGTGTGGTACTAGATAAATATCTAATTGTGGCAATGTTTATATGACTGAAGGAAAGGATACAGGCACAAGGAAAAAAAAAACATCATCCAGAAGATAAATTTTTATTCTTAAAATGTAATGGTCTCCTCCCCATTTTTATTTTGCTCCCATGTTATTTTCACTCTCTAGAAACTCATTTCTGTCATATTGCATGAGGCTTTCCTACTGCTTCTGAAAAGTTTATTATTTGTGAGGATGCAGTGCAGAGATTGGGTATAATACCATCTTCTGTAGCATTTTAGTTTTTGTTCATTTGTTCTCCCCACTAATCTGTAAATGTCTGCAAATCGGGTCTTTTTATTCATAAATGCCTGTCAAGCAGAGTGGTAGACATGGATACCACTATGGATATGGATAAACAGAATTTGATAAATGTGTTTTTAAGAGGCATACAGTCCAATGAAATACATGAGATGAATCATTTAGAAAAAATATCTACTACTAACAACTGTAATTGTTGAATGAAAATAGTCTCAATTTTTTATAATTGTTTTTAATCTGGTAATAATTTGCAACTGAGATAGAGATCCAACATATTTAACAAATACCGAAAAGAAGAGTGCCTTTTGTGGAATTTTGTCTAATAAAGAATGGGGTAAGGGAGATAAGAGAGAGAACTCTATTCCAGATGTTGTTCTATAGATATTGCCAACCAGACCATGGCCTCTGGTTTCATGTGGTGGCATTAAAGATTGGCTGATTTTATACTGTGCTAGCATAGCTGAGTTGTGTGTCCCTAAAGTAGCAGTTCTCAATTTGTATGATGTAACCTAAATAGCAATATAAAATGACCACAAATTTCAGTAAGCATTATGCTTCTTAAAAATTAATTTTATTTTTAAGGTTTTGGTAGAATATATTTGAAAATATCCAAGCCAAGACAAATGGAAATATACAAACTAAAGGCATATATGGGGGAACATACCAGCTTGAGTCTTATTTTTTATTACATCTTAATTTATTGGGTAGTGGGAATTGAGCACAAGGTCTTCACACTGAGCCACATCCCCGACTCTTTTTTACTTTTTATTTTGAGACAGGGTTCTGCTAAGTCTTTAAGCTACTCAAACTGAGCTCAAAGTTTTGGTCCTCCTGCTTCCAGATTGCTGAGATTATAGGTGTGCAACACTACGCCCAGACAGCAGGAAATTTTCAAATATTCTAATGCAGAGTATGAAAGTTTGCTTCAGAATTATAAGTTCTATGCCAAAGGGATTAGAATAACCAATTTCATGTTTACAGGTATTCTGGAGGCCTATAACACTAACTTGAAGTGTAGATGTATGCAAGAAACCTCACAAGTCGTCCGCATACCCAACATACATCGACTTCGAATTCTACCCCCTGGGAACGGTTGCCCAAAGACACAAATCATGTGAGTTGCAAGAAAAATAAATAAATATAATTCCTTTCCCCTGGTGAAAGTCAGATCAAATGCTGCCATAATAGCTGATAATAATCTCAGAGATTTACTCAAATGTTGCTAAACATCTGAAACTAATAATGAGCATCAGTTATATTTAATATTTAAGTCCTTACTTTGCAGCAACCATGGACTAACTTCTTTACACCGGCTTGCTCCTTCATTTTTCTTTTTCCCTGCTCCTTCAAAGTGTGTCTATTGTTTGCATCCTTTACAGATGCAAAAACAGACAGAGCCAGGTGTGGTGGTGCAAGCCTGTCTGTTATCCCTGATCTCTGGAAGCGGAGGCAGGAGGGTTGCTATGAATTTGAGTTCAGCCTGGGCTACATAGCAATACCCTGTCTAAAAAAAAAACATCAAAAGAAACAGAGACTGAGGGAGGCTAATCCCCTACCTGGGGCCACCACAGGGAGGGAATGGAGCCAGGGGTTCACCCACATTCACCTCATTCCCAAACCTCTTTTCACATCTTGAAATGTGCAGCCCACATAATCTCCTTCTCATGGCGTCTCTGACTTTCATTCACTGTTATTAGTTGCTCTTCCCACAAGCATCTTTTATTTTGTGGGGGAGGGTGATACTGGAGTTGAAACCCGAGCCTTGCACATGCCAGGCAGACCCCTCACCACTAGGCAACACCCCCAGCCCCCATGCACTTCTTTAGGCTTTTGGAATGTTTGTAATTAGATTTTTGTTTGTCCTATTTCAATACCAGTGATTTGTGTCTAACTTGTAAAACTGAGATAAAGGATAACAAAAATGTACGTGGGATCTTTCATTAAAAAGACATTATATTCTGCCTAAAGGATGATTATTTCCCTCAAAGATGGGAAGTCTAGCAGTGTCACATGTGGAAGCATTTCTCCTGGCTGCACAGCACAGCTGGACTTCTTCTGATTCCATTTCCCTTATGACTCGAGTTTCTCACCTCTCGACCAAGGGAAGTAATACTCCCTAATGTTCTCTGCTTTAAAGTCATCCTTTTGAAATAAGAAAAATTATGACTATACTTTCTTGTCAAATTCTGAATTTCTGAATTTCAGCCAGATACAGAAACCAAAGCTGTGATTTTTTTATTACAAACTCAAACCAATCTGGAGAGAAAACACCAGGTGTTTCAAAATCTGTTTTTCCATCATGAATTCAGAATGGAAATCAAAAGATTCTTCTGAAAACACACCTGATCTATGACTTCTAAGTTCTGTTTCACCTAAAAGATGGAATTTCCCTTTGAACCCTTTGTTTCTTTTATTTTCACAGTATCTATTGTATACCTTGGATCTCATTCACTCTTCCAGTTTTTTATACTAAGGAGATAATATGATATTTATACACACGTCTGATTTATTTAACTTATGTGCATAGTCTCAGGTTGTCTCCATTTATCTATAAAAGCCTTAAGTTTATCCTTCTTTATAGCTGCGTAATACTCCATTGTATAAAAAATATGTCTTTTTTAACCATTCCACAGTTGATGAGCATTTGGGTCGTTTCCAAGATTTAGCTATTTCAAACTATTCTGCTATAAAACTAGGGTAGGCAAAGGAGAAGTGAAAAGATCATATGTATATATGTATACATATGTGTGTGTACATAAACACAAGATAGACAACTATACCACTAATCTGTTAGTTCATCAAAAAGAACAGCTTGTGTTTTCATTGTCTTATTATTTGATTATTTTTATGCCTAAATCTTGTAATCTGTACAACTACTTTCAAGATAATAATATGCAATATATTAACTACTGTTAATTTCCTGGTTTTTTTTTTAATTTTGAATCATTTTTATCCTTTTTGGTCTTTAAAATTTTAAAAATGGAGTTTCAAAGTTCAATGGATGGAGTCTGCTGTTTGCTGATTTATAGCCAAGATAAACGATATGCAAAGAAATCATATTTTGAAGTCACATCAGTAAGGGTAGAGCCTCCCCAATGTTGGCCACTTTTTCAGTGCAGGTTAGGGACCTTAGCACTATGTCTGACCCTTGGTCATGGTTCCAGTCAGGCTTGTAGAAAGCAGTGGCTGAAGCTGTGAGTTCTGGAGATATAATATCTTCATTTGAATCTTCCTTTGTCAAGTATTTGCTGAGTCATCTTGGATGAGTTCCTTGAACTTACTAAGCTTGAAGATCCTCATTAGACAGTGAAGAAATAACAGTTTCTCTGGCACAGGATTTTCATGAGATGAATGCAGATGGTCCACAGTAACCTGTGGGGCATAGTGTGTGGCATGCTGTAAAATACGGCATTTGCTAAACATGGGCCAATAGTGATCACTGCTGCTTTCGTTACAGCCTAATTTCTTTTTTTATTTATTTAAAGAAAAAAATCAAAACAGAAAAAAGGGTAGAAGTAATGCAGAATTTCAAAAAAACAACAGTAAGAAATCACTAGTTGCTTTGACTTTGTAACTTGAACCACTACTTCTAAGATACAGCCTAATTTCTTAGAACAAGGAAAGTCTTGCTAACTGCTAGTGCAATGAAGTGTACTTGGAGCAACCAAGCTCTACAACCTCTCCCATCTTAAATTTTATTGATTTTTTTCAGACAAAATATCTTTAGTGGAGTGTTTTCCATCACCTATTTTGCTTATTCACTTATTTTTTCATTCACTCATTTTGCCATGCTGTGGACTGAACCCCAGGCCTTCGCCTGACAGTTCTTCCCTGTCTCACTCCCTTCCCTGTACCTCCTTCCCTATCTTCCTTCCTTTCTTCATTCTATTCTTTCTTTCTTTCTTTCTGTTCTTTTCTTTTTAGGGTCTTGCTAAATCACTAAGTTGCCCAGGCTGACCTTGAATTTGTGATCCTGCTGCCTTAGTCTCCCAGAATGCTAGAACTACAAGCCTCTACAGGTCATCGTACCCAGTGAACGAGCATATTTTAAAGATACTGTATTGTGATATAACTTCAGCAGTGAGCTAACCTCGGATCAGCTCTTTGGTACTTCTCCAAGTCATAAAGGTTACCAACAAAAAACTAATCTCTGACATGTGAGATTCTGTCAACTTTGGATTCATCCACCAACTCCCAGCTAACAGGCTTCAGGTTTTCTAATATTCCAGCCTCATGTCACAAATCACCTGTTTCAGGTCCAAAACTTCCCAGCTCCAGTTTCACTTCATCTAAGACTAATTATTTTCATAACTGTTTCCATTATTTAAAGGTGCAAGATTGACTATGTAGTATTACTTTCATTTTTAATTTTATTTTTTCCTAGAATCCAGTTGAGGAATAAAACATTGGTATGCCTGAATCCTGCAGCCAAATGGGTGCAACAATTTGTTGCACGTGTAAAGAGGTAAGTCGGGCACACCCAGGGCTTTCAGATGCTCATTCATAATGAAGGATTTGCCTTTCCTAGGCAGCCAAAGTGCAGGTCATTTTAAATATGTAAGTTCTAAGACAAATGGGTGCTTTGCTGCCTCCTATTGATCACACAGAGTAACGGAGACCCATTCCAGCAGTCCAGTAAACTAAACTGGGAACTTGTTCTTTATTCATTTTTCCTGGGGGAGAGCTGTAGTTTCTTCTTGGTGTTTCTCTAAATATGGGCTTTTTTGTTTTGTGTGTGTTTTACAGCAGAAATTTCCATTCAACTGCAGCGGCTCCGGTGATGAAGAAGGTCCCCTGATGCCAATATGCTTCCTAAAAATACCTGTTTTGCCCTTATCCCTACTCTGGATTTTAATCTCCTTCTTGGTTGAATCCCCTCCCCCCCAAAAAATAACTTCCTTATAGAAATAAGCATGACGCTCTCTGTAAAAATATCTTTGCACAATCTGATGGAGCAAAATCAAGCTCCCTCCCATGCAGACCCCGAGACACTTGGATTCCCATTCTTATTCTTGAGGAAGGAAAAGCTTTTGAGGAGAGCTGAGGTATAAATCACATAGGATTTGTTGATAATATACCTGTTGTTTAATGCTAAACTGTCCTAAAAGATAAGAGAGTGGGAATTTCAACCTCAAATATGAATATGTAGCTTGAATTAAGAAAAACATTATGTAGTATATTTTCAATCATTTTCCAACCTAAGAAAAGCAAATTTCCTTGGAAACTTGAAAAACTATGTGAGAAACAAATGGAGTGTCAGTGTGACAAGGCCCAGAAGGTTCCACATAGCAGATATGAAAAGCAATTTTGAGGGCAATGGGGTGAACCTCCTACTTTTAAAGAGTCCCTTTATAAGATGTATTGTCTCAGATTAAAACAAATAACGTTGAAAGATCCTTAGATTTAAGATTGTGGAATGTGTAGGAAAAGCATTTGAAAGATAATGTTCAGCTGTATTCTTTTACACATTTGTCTTGATGGATTTTTTTTTATTCACATCTTTTGTATAGACAAAATACCAATCCTTGGCGTCAAATTCCTTAATGTTTCCTACTCATCTATTGCTGGTTAATAAACTTGAGCAAACATTTTACTTCATTGTGAGCAATCCATTCCTTATAAAACATTTATAAAAGATATTCTGTGGCTCTTTATAGTGTAAGGTAAGATTTGAAAGTGCTGATTTTTTCTTTGTGTATCACAGATCTAAAATTGTCCCAGAGGTGGGAGGAGTTACTCCATGGGAAATGCTTGGCTATGGAAGACTCTTTCCCCGGACACGCTAATCAGGATTCCCTCCAGACTTGAAACTCTTACTCAAAGCCATTCTCACTGTCTCCTTACATTGATTCTTCAAGTCTCTGATGTTTTGTTTGACAGAGCTTTGCACTGAATTTGACAAGCAGCAGCAGGAGACACTTAAACCTCCTCCTTCACTCCCATCACTGCACTGAGTCTCCCTAACTGTTGCTTCTTCCCATCTGTGCCCAGCTACTTTAGTTACTGTTCCTAGCACACCCACATTCTAAGCTCTCCCTGGCTCCCTCTTTCATTTCTATCTCTATGGTTGATTTTTTTAATTAAATAGATGTCTTGGGAGGTAATAAAAAGTAGTTATAAATACTATATTTTGTGTTGTCTACATTTTTATTACAGATACACGCAATGGGATTATAAAATGTCATAAAAATTCAGCAACCTAGTGTTTTTCAGTGTTTAGAGATCAGAAATCATTTCTATGCTTTGATTTTGGTCTTCTTGGAGAATGTAACTAGATACATATTCAGGAGTCTCAAAAAATAAATATGGCCATTTCCCCTGAGGCAGCCACTATGGGCACTCCCCACTTTCTGTTGGAGAAGTCAGGACCCAGTTTGGGGAGGGCACTGGCCTAAGACCTGACAGCTCCTGGAGGCCAGGCAGTGTAGAGAGCACCAAAACCATACCTCTAAGCACTACGCTATGCTGATTCGAGGAGGGTGAGACTGTCAGTAGAAACTGAGGCAAATAAACATTTACTTCCCCAATTCACATAACTAGTAAGAGACAAACCAGAATTCAAACCAGGGCCATGTGACTCCTAAGTGGATACTCTGAATCATGACACTAGATTGCATGCAGTTTTCTTTCCCCTAATTATATTTCTGAACTTTTCAGGGCCCATCAAAGCCAGGGAATGAATATATATATATATATATATATATATATATATATATAGCTTTTTTTAACTAGAAGAGAGGAGTTTGGATGTTTTCCATACAAAGAAATGACAAATATTCCCAGTAAATGTGCTTGCTCCAATCTGAACATTATACACCATACTCATGTATTAAAAGTATCACATGGGCCTCAATAAATATTACAGTGTTTATGTATTGATTGAAAAGAAGAGGCCAAGAGAATTAGGGAAGTTTCAGCAGCTACAGGCTTCCCTTGGTCAAGGCATCCAGCGCGTGTGGTCCAATCCTAGAGAGATCCCGGCAGCTGCAAGGCAGTGAGGCAGGACAGATGTGCAAAAGGAAACAAGACAAGGCCAGTGAGGGTGTCAAAACTGTTTTTGTTATCATAAAACACTCATTTGTCAAAAGTCACAGTGGATTGAGGGGTAGCCAGCCTGATTTGGAATGAGGAGCTTAAGCCACAGTTAGATGAGGAAAGCTTGTTGAACCAATTAGTAAAGCATCTGAGGAAAGATCTAGAAGGAAAAAATTGTGGTCTAAGGCAGAATTTATGTAATTGTAACTACACACATACATACACGTGGTAATTAAAACTCAAAGTAAATAGAGTTGAAGGGAAAATACAAGGTAATGCTGATCAAAACAAAATGGCGACTGAGAACATGACCAAAGGTGCCAGTGGCCAAGCTGCACAAGGGTTTCCTGACAATTGAGGCAGGACACCTGAAGCTGAGTCTTGATGGTACCACCTGAACCCATTCCAGCAGCAAAGGCTGTTCCAGTGGGAGAGTGTGGCCTTGGTCTCACTGCGAAGTGGCTTGTCCCACCGTCCAGGTGCCCCTCTCTTAACTACCACATTCCAACCCCTTCCTTTCAACAAACCGCCTCAAATGAGATGTGCCATTTTCCTGGAAGGGTGGGTGCATACCCCAGGGTTTTCTTGCTCTCCTGTAAAGTCTAGTGGTATTTGGAGCAAAACTAAATGTGCTGGTTTATGAAAGAAACTCAGTGGAACTCAGAAGGAAGAAGAGGCTGTGGAAGTCAGAAAGGTGACACTTGAAAGAGAAATCATCCCACTTGTCACCCATAAGGGTAGATTTCTCCATGTGTGCTCTGAAGAGTACCACCTGCCATCCCCATGCCCTTGTAAAAATACCTCTTTCCCCTCTCTCCCAGACCTCTAAATTAGAAACTCAGATGTGCACTCACCAATCTGCATTTAACAAAGTGTGATACAATTTTTTTTAATCAACTGCATGTAAGTTTTGTCTCTGGTTCTTAGCAGAGAGCTCCTAAACTCCTTAGAATTTCTAGTGGGATAAAAATGTCTATTACTCATAATGAAGCTTGAAAACACTGCTCAGCCCTCACAGTGATCTAGATATGTTTCCCTTATAACAGCTTAATTAAGTTGTGGCTTACATATAACACAATTCATACTTTAAGGTTTCTGTTCCATGAGTTGGTTAGGACAGCCCAGATGCTGTTTGGTTCCTATTGTCTTCTCCACTACACAAGGCATATAAAAGCAACCATACAACGTTGTACCTGTTTTGGGCCACTTTTGCTTCGTATGATGATTTTGAGATTCATCATATGGTTAATTGTATCACTAGTTTATTCCTTGTTGTTATCATTCTTATTTTCAAACCACACCTGGTTTATTGATTCACCAGTGGATAGATTTAAACCTGTTTTCTGGTTTGGGGTTATTATGAATAAAAACGTTGTCAATATTTATGTATCAGTCTTTGTGAAAACATATGGTTTTGATTTTCTCTGGGAAAGCACTCTTTGGTAAGTGCTTAGAAGTAAGGTTGCTGAGTCTAATGGTGTATTTAACTTTAGAAGAAGCTGTTAAACTGTTTTCCCTAATCTGATATACCATTTTGCATCCCTATCAGCAACCTGAGAAGCCTGGATTATTCACATCTTCCCCAGAACTTGCATTGTTGTCTATTAAATTTTAGACATTTTTTTATTTAAGAGAAAAACAAAACAGTAAATGGCTACAAGTAACACAATTTCAAGAGAAAAAATATACAGTAGGAATTCACTAGTAAATAGGTTACATATTGTCATCTCAGAAACAATTGTCCAGGTTACAAAATTAAAGCATACAAAGTGGACATTAATACAGTGAGATTGCAGACAGTTCTGTTCAATGATCCAACAAGAACTCAGTAATATGGTTTTCTATCCTACACACTTAAATATACTTGCAGTTGTATCCTTTAGATCACTTTCTTTCCTCTCTTTTTTACGATAACAATCACTCATTTTGGGTTCCATTACTCCCATAGTTCTTACAGCTTTTTCTTTGAAGAGGAAAGGAAAAAAAAGACAAAACAAAACAGAATAAAGAAAAACCCAATGTGACAAAGCAAAACAGAGTCAGTTAGGAGGATGGACATAGAATTTTAGACACTTATAATAGGCATGAAATCTCTTGCAGTCTTAATTTATTTCTCTCTAAGGCTAATGATATTGAGCAATTCTTGTGTATATTTGAGATTGATGTACTATATTAGACATATACTTTATATGAAATCCTTTTCCCATTAAGTTACATTGCTAAAGTTGTCAAAGAGAAATTGACCATATACATTGGAGTTTCACTGGACTGTCTATTGTCTTTCATCAATTTTTCCGTCTATCCTGATCTCAATACCATGTTACTGATTAACTTAGTTTTAATGTATGCCTTCAAATTCTGCAGAATAAACCTTCAAACTTTGTACTTTTTCAAAAATGTTTTGGCTATTCTAAGTCCTTTGCTTATCAATATAAATTTCAGAATCATCTTATCAATTTGTAGCCCCAACCAACCCACCAATCCCTCAAAAAGAATTTTGAATGGAATTAGGTTGAATTTGTAGGAGAACTTGGACAAGAAACTGACATTTTAATAATATCAAGTCTTCCAGTTCATGAACAGTTTATCTCGTTCTATAAGACTTCTCTAATTTTCCTCAGCAATGTTTTGTAATTGTTCACATTCAGATCTTAAAGTTCCCTAACGCCAAATTACAAGCTGTAACTTTTGTAAGACATTCACCTGTCGGAAAAGACAAACAGCTGTGTTCACTATTTATCATTCAGATCATTTGGGATGCAGCTTCCAGCCCAATTTTAATCAAGCAATATTGCTCCTTCTTTCACAAAAAAATTACACCTTTTAAATGGAACACCTTCAAATTTCCCTCATCAAATATGTAAGTCTACTCAAATCTCCCATCCTTCTCAACTCCCTTGCAGTACGTTAAAACTGATATTCACCCTCCTCATTGCATCAAGGCCAATTTCTCCACCTGTGGTTTTTTTTTTTTTAAGTATACAACAGAACATGTCAGAATAAAGCCAACTAAGATCGTACAGTGAAATTGGTACAGAACTTCACAACGAGTTAACAGGATAACAGTAATATCCACCTGTGTTTTAAATCACATCCCTTCTCCCCATCTCAGACACTAAATGCCATCAATTATTCATAGTTCTACTAAATAATAACACTCTCGCAATTGGCTCTTTCCCCATACCATGTAGATACACTCTAATCTTTTCCATCGTAAAAGCAAAAGCAAACAGAGAGCCTCTGCCTGATCACTTTCTGGCTAAAGACTGACTCCAAATTAGGAGTATCCTAATCTAGTATCCTCTAAATTAGGATTCCTCACCATCACTTCCCCAAAACAACTGTCAATAAGTTCATCAATGACCATGCTAAATCTATTTCCCACCAAGGCTGGTTTAGTACATGGTTTACAATTTTTTTGTCTGTATGTCTTCAGGTCATCTAAGGTTCATCTGCCTGGGTTGAGTTTGACAGGGATTAACACAGGCCCTTTGCTTGGTTCAGATCTATTCCGCATGTCTCCCATTTAGGGGAATCCAATGGTATTCAGCATATATTCTTGTCATGGCAATGGCGGATGTCCAAGAGAATTAACCAGAAACATACTATATCTGTTATGATCGAGGCTCAGAATTATCAGTCTGTCATTTCCACTCACAATTTTTCAAATAGATAAAAATGATTGTATTTAGTTACAGGGTAAAATGTGATGTTTTTATACGTGTATACATCATGGAATGCATAAATCAAAGTAATTAACATAACTAGCATATTTAACATTTCTTTGGTGAGAATTTTTAAGATTTTCTCTTTTAGTGGTTTTGAACTATATATTACTAACTATAATCACTATGCTTCGCCAAAGCAAGTCAGATGAGCAAGCTCAGTATTAATGGGTTGGTAAATTTATCTGACCTCTAGCATAATTGCAAGTTTACATGCCAGGGAGCACAGGTGCAGAAAAAGGCAAAGAGTTGGAAACAATAATAAATTTGGCAACATTGCCAATTATAGGGATCATTGTTTCTTGCTTATTTTATAGAATTCAGAAGTACCTTTTTGGAATGGAGGGTTCATCCACAAAGTTTGTCTCCCACTTTTTCATGGTTTAGATCTAAAATGACCCCCTCAAGTCCCATGTTTAGAAGGTAATTGGATCATGAGAGTGCTATACTCATCAATAGATTTATATATTGATGAGTTACTAGTAAATGTGTTATGAAGAGGGCCTGGTTGGAGGTAGATCACTTAGGATATGACCTAGATGGGTGAATTCTTACTTCTGGCTTTTCTCTTCTCTCTCTGCTTCCTGGCTGCACCTTGGTACCTTTTCCTCCATCATTCCCCTCTACCCACCTGTTTCTGCCTAATTGTGGACTGAAACTGTAAGCCAAAGTAAGTCTTCATTTTTTGTACCAAGGATCAAACTCATGACTTCATGCTTGCCAGGCAAGCCCTTACACCACAGAACTAAATCCCCACCCCTTCTCCTTTTAAATTGTGGATGTTGGGTATGTTGGCCCAGCAACAAGAAAATTACTCAGACACCTTGAACCTCAGAATGACATACTTCTGGACTCCTTTTACCTTTCTGGCCTTCTGGCCTTCTCAGATTTACCCTTTTTTCTCTGGCCTCTCAGTGACAACAGGCTTACTTGAGTCTTCTTTTATCACTATATACTTTCTTCTTAAGAAATATTACCTAACAGCACTGGCTTCATTGCCATGTAAACATGTTGTGGTCTCAGCTTTTCATTGCCAGTTCTCTAAGATCCATCATCCCACCCAAATGACTGCTACATTTCCACTTTGCATGTCACAAAGATGCCTTAGAGTCCACGTCAAAGATCAAAATTCATAATCCAACTTCAACCTGGTTCGATTCCATCACTTTCTGTATCAGTGAAGCTCCTACTACTTGTCTAATTGTGAAAGACAGGAAACTAGTACTCACTGTAATATTTCTTTTCTATCACTACCAGCTCTATATCCAGCCCATAACAAGTCTGTTGACCAATTTCCTCAAACACTCCCCAATCTGTCCACAACTCTCTATCGTTCTGCAAACCTCTTCCAGATACTGTTAAGTTTTCCCTAGATTAAATAGCTTCAAAAACTGTTTGCCCTTCCCAACATTCTCTGATATTTCTCTGTTCGGCAGCTAAGGTGATCCTTAAGAAATGCAAACTTGATGATTTTGCACCTGCTTCAGTTTCAAGCTCAAGGACTACTTCCTTAAGAAAGTATTCTGTACCTCTTAGCCTAGATCACATTGCCTTGTGATGCTTTCTCATGTAATCCTTTCTCCTCTTGGAGAGCATTTACCTCAATTACTCAAAATGCAATTGATAACATGACCATCTAACTATTATCTTTCTTGCTATTTGACTATCAATTCCAAGAGGACAAAAACTGTGTCTGATTTTGTTCACCCTTGTAACCTTAAGAGGTCAACAAATATAGACCAATATATCATTCACTTAATAAATATATGAATGATGATTTTATAACCATCTCATTTATTATAATTCAAAGCACTACAAGGAAGAACTTTTCATACATGTGTCCTATTTTCCTATCTAGACTGCGTACTTCTTGGAGACCGAGGGTCTATTTGTCTCCCATGCAGAGGCCCACGTATTCAGTAAGCAACTCTGTACAAAACAGAATACATCTCGGACACCATGTAATTTCCTAGGGATATTTAGGAAAACACTTCTTTCCATGTGACCTAGAATAAATAACTGGGAGACAGTAGGTCTAATCACGTTTTTAACTCCATTGTGCTTTGAGCAATTCACTGAATTTTAATGCAGTGATATAATACTGGTATCTCAGTTAAATTCTACCAAAATTATGTCATGATATTAGGGCATTAGGATATATAAAAAGCAAATAAACATAAATCCATTCTCATCATAAATTTAAGAAGACCAACACTAAGTTCTTAAGTGCTTTATCATTTAGGTACCGATAGAAAACAGAAGGCAGGATCAGCAGGACTTTAGAGAGAAGGCAGGGAAGAAATTATTTCAGAAGAATGGGCAGCGATAGTGGGACAAGCAAGGTGTGTTAAGGCAGCCACTCGCAACAAGACAGTGTTCAGACTTTCTGAAAAAGAAAGGGAGGAAATGGTGTTGTGAAAGCCTGGAAGTTGAGGAAATAAATTTTCTACCTTTATTTCCTCCGATCAGCTATTCATTCTCTCTCTGCTGCCCACATTGTTTACCAAACCTAGCCCGAAGGGGTCAGATGAGGAAACGAAACTTCAGAGAGGTTAAGGAAAATGCTGAGAGTCACATAGCTTTTGATAACTTTTGTAGATTTTTGCTGCTGCCACTGCAGCTACTGCTGTTGTTTTGGTTTTAGTATTTGTATCCCAGCTGGTTATACTCCAAATATCATGATTTTATTCATTATTCATTTATTAATTCTCAAATACAAATTTTTATGATTTTTAATAAAAATTAGTGAAGGCTATAGATGGGTATCTTTTTATACTTCAACTATTTAAAAACATCTTAACATCCCTTGTGTCCACTAGGGAGCGATGAGGATCCCAAAAGATACTTCTTTGATCTGATTCTTTCTGCTTATCTCTTGGTGGTGGTCCCTGCAGGAAGTCTAGCTTTTTCTGACACAGGTCGTGATCTCCAGGCCCTTCTGCTCTTCCACTGCATTACCACAGAAGCCAGCCAGCAAGGATGTGCCAAAGTAAAGCTCACAGGTTCAGAAATTCTTTACCTCCCTCAGGTGGCTGACCCAGGAAATACCATATAATGACAACACAGGGCACAGACTCCCATCTACCTTGCCCATCAAGTCATACATCTAAAATGTGTGTCTCAAGGACTTCAGACAAGTAGATCTGGTCACCTTTTTCCATCAGTGCCCAAACTGAGGACCCAAGAGTCTGCCTCTCAAAGTAAGATCTCCTACCAAGCAATATCTGAGAGTTACAGATGTAAAATCAGAATTAGAACCTGCACATCAAGATAATTTATATGCAGCTAGCTCTAAGAAAACTTCACTTCCTATATTTTCCCCTGTATATTCATACCTTCCTCTTCCTTGCAAAGAAGTTAAATGCAGTCAATTCTCAAGTTTAAGCCCTAATTCCGAGGGTTAGGTTTGCAACCAGGGCAAGGAAAATGAAAGCTGGAAAACAGAAGACCTTGCATCAAAATGTGGTCCTGCTATGATTATCTGACACATAAATAAGTTCTTTGAACCTCATTATTCTAAATTTTCAGATAGAAATAACATTACCTGAGGGAACTAAGAATAAAAACATTTTCATATCAGCTACATATAATGTAGGGTCATCACTGGGACCTACAAATTCCAGGAAGTTTAGATTATTCTTCAGTTTCTGATGCCATTCCACTGGTTTCTAGGAATGATCACATTCAAACCCTTTGAATTAAAACCACAGCCCTCTACTGGCATCCAGTGGTGAATGGTGTAGTTGGAAACATCCAACTCTACAAATAGTAAATACAGTAAACCCTACAACTGACCCAGGCAGCTGGAACTGAAAACTAGCATATGCTTACATGTGGCCCTAAAATAGAAAAATGGAGGAAATGGGCCTGTAAGTGCAGCTTGAAGATAAACAGGTAACTGTTCATAGCAAGATTTATACTGATGCTCGTTATCTGCTGCCAGAACATGTACAATCAATTTTTTTATCCATCATCTCAAATTGTATGTAAAATACCAAGAATTCAAATGACTCGTTATTCACACTAAAATTAACATTTCTAAAGCACTTTATAGCAAATGGCAGATCTTATCCCTTTCTTAGCTGAATCATGATCCTACACACACACTTTTTGCCTTTCCATTTGCTTTATTTGTGTGATCTGCCCTTTCTGCTTCCCTCCTCCTGAAAAGCAAAAATGACACTAAGCAAAAAAAGCTCACCAACTCTCATTTCCAGTATCCATGACCAGCAATCACTCCCTGGCAGTTAAGAATGATTCGTCTGTGATAAGCAACCATGCTGTCCAGAGCGACAGAGAATATGCTTTATGTTCCTTAACATTTTCCCTAACTTTGAAATTGTCATGTATTTATTATTAATTTTAGCCTATGTACTCCCTACGTGGCAGTATCTTCAAAGAATTACATTATGGAAATAACCAGCACACCATTTTTTTGTTTTTACTGACTTTCCTTACACCTTCCCACTTAGAAAACAAGTTTATACGCAGATACACTTGTCACTGAAGTTAATGACAATGTGAAAACTTCAGTCGCAATTGGCACCAGATGTCCCCCCAAAAGAGGGAAGAGAGACCTCAATTTACCCCCACCCATCAAGTAGGTTTTTGTCACAGAAAAGTATTTTAGGCTTATGGATGAGAGGCCGGGGCAGATTTAAGTGAAAATAAAATACATAGTCAAAAGGAGGTGAGATGCATTGTAATCTGGTGCTGAGGATATTTATGTGTTCTTGAGTGGAAATCTCAGAAATTTGTGAATCTATAGTGTGGAAAGAAAAGCACAGTTAATTTACAAGTGAAAGTCAAAGGCCCATTTTATAAGCCTTATTATGTCTTTTTAAGATTCTTTAAAAATTTAGATGTAAGTTGTCCAGAAGAAGGCATTTTCTACCATGGGTAACTTTGTGTCCTAAAGCTGCAATTTTCTTAAAAGTACAATTTTAAAATTATATTTTCCTGTCTCCTCTCTACCTATCTTTATTTCTTCTGTGTCACAATGAGGGTGTAAACTGATATTAATAAAATTCACTTTGCTCCAATTAACCTTACCTGGATTCAAATCCTTATAATATTTTGCTTCTGTTTGCTAAAAACAAAACAAAAATAAATAAAATCTTCTTACTTATATCCCCTTTATACTACCCAACTGCCGCTGCCATTTTACTCATGAAAATTAGTTTTTTCTAGTTCCTTCTTAGATTCTTCAGCCTGACCTGTTCCTGCCATGGGCAGCCTGCCCATGTGGGGCATCCCCTGGCTACGAAGTCCTGTGGCTCCTGGAAACTCCTGTGAGGAAGGACCTTTGAGTTTCCCCTAAGTCTCTTTCATCACAATGGTAATAGTGAGGAATTTTTCATTCTATTGAAAGTTGAAATTCCAGGGAAGATTAAAATTAAGGAAGTCTCCTAACTCCCCTTTGGCCCTTCCATTGTGTGTGCGCTCTGGCTTTGTGTTCTCCAGTTTCCTTAGAAAAAAAAAAAAAACTGGTGTCTGACTTGGATCATTTCTCTACTCCACTTTTTCTTTTTTTTAAATTGGTACATTTTAGATACAGATAAAAATCTAATTCAGTACAAAGAATTTCCACCTGTACATGATATATCTTGCTTTTTCTTTTTTCTCCCATTCCCCCTTCCTATTTACAAAAGCTTTGTTTCTATGTTTTCCTCTTTTTCTCTTTTTTTTTTTACTTTTTCCTTCTTTCTTTTCTCCCTCCCTTCTCCTTTGATCCCTTTCCATTTGAACATTTTCTTCTTATTTTATAATACCTAGTATGCATCTCTCTGGTTTCTCATACCAGAGAAATAATGTGGTATTTGCACATTTGTTTGATTTATTTCAGTTAAGAGTATGGACTCAAGGTGTGTCCATTTTCCTAGAAACATTTCAAGCATATCCTTCTTTATAGCACAGCAGTACTCCACTGTATAAAAACAAACCACATCTTATTCATTCACCAATCAATGGGCACTTGGACTGTTTCCAAGATTTGGCTATTTCAAAGAGGAGCATCAAGATGGTAAAGTATTTCAAAGAGGAGCATCAAGATGGTAAAGACAAAGAACCTCTCAGAGAGTCACTATCCACAAGGAGGAATATATCAATGTGAGGAAGACAAGAAGTGGGGAAAGGGTCCCTTGACACTGGGAGAATCTGAAGCACGAACTGGAGCCCACAGAGGGAGTGAAAAGACAAACTTCAGTGAAGAAGGAGGTAGCCAGTGGTGCTTTCTCCCTGAGATGGAACTCACTGCATGAGAGGAGCATGCAAACCTGTGTACACATGGTGATGACTGGTGACTCAAGAGGCCTCCAAAGAGAGATGTAGCAGTGGAAGAAAGCAATAAACATGAAGGACTGCACTAGCTGGCAATGAGTACTGAGGGCTTGGTCTTCCCGAGTGAGACGGCAATTTGCTGGGAGCAATCTTGGAGACGAGCCAGCTGAGCTCAGAATTCAGAGACATCACCAGCTCCATCTAGCAGCTCTCAGTTAGGCTCAGACCTGCAGAAGGTGTGCAGATGGGTGAGGCCAGATGACTCTGCCTTCAATCAAAAAGTGTAGGCTTACTGAGATAATCCACTACCCTGCCAAAAAGCTACTACTGGCTTGCTAAGATAGATTGGCATAGATCAGGGCTCTGTCTCCACATGTTGTCTACCAATGTCAGAAGAAGCACATACTTGGAAGCCTCTCTCTCTCTCTCTCTCTCTCTCTCTCTCTCTCTCTCTCTCTCTTTCTCTCTCTCTGTTTTTTGTTGTAATGGTAGTGATTTTGTTTTTTGCTTTTTATTTTCATTTTTTCCTCCTCTGTTGTTTGATCTTGGAAAGACAAGAGTAAGCGTAGTTTCTAGCCTCTTTGTGATGGCAATTCTATTGTTTTTTGTTTTGTTTTATTTTTGTCTCTTTTTTTCTCTGTTTCCCTCCAGTCTTCTGCACAAATTTCTCAAAGTTAGCATGATCCCTCTTTGTCCTCCAACCTTACTTCTAATTTTTTCCACTTCTCTATTTTCTCCTTAATCCATTTAAATTTTAACACCTGAGGGCAAAATCAGCATATTAAGGACTTGCATATAATTTTCTGGTTTGTTTTAGATTTTGTTATATAGCTACAAATCTAATTCATATGTTTTAAAGTACCAAATTAATGATTAGCTCAGTGTGTCATTTTCTAAATTATGCTTGATGTTATTGGTACCATTATAGCCAAAAGTGAAATAATTGGTCCAAACAAGTGTCCTTCCTGGTATCTCATGACTGAGATTGACTAAGGGTCACAGAAAATACTGCAGTAAAGTGCCAAAGAATCAGGGATTGGATGAAACAAGCAGAAATTTCTCATCTCCAACAAATTGAAGAGACAGGATCCTCCAACAGACTCAAAACCTAAAAATCAGCTACATTTGAAAGATACTTTGGTGAACTACTCATTACCTAAGCATCCTAAATACTAGCAATAAAGAAACACACCATAGGCAATTTATAAGCATAATACCAAGAATTAAACTTAAAAAAGGACAGGAAAATAAGAAGACACTTAAATAAGATGCAAACCCAGATATCCAGTTCATCAAAGGAAAGCCTAGTGAGCAATGAGGTATAACAGTGTGAAAGCCTTTGACTTGGGCTCTCTGAAACAGTAATAACAAAACAATTGAATAAGGCTCTGGAAAAAATGAGATCAGAAATAATCCCTCAGATAACTATAGAGATATTATCCAAAATAAAGACCATGCTTAATGATGCCAGAGCAGATACAGGCAACAAATAGATGAGTTTAAGAAAATTATAGGAGCTCAGCATAAAAAATAAGTGGAATCCATAAATCAGATTCAAGCAGGTATCTAGGAGAATAAAAATTCCACTGAAACCCACTCCCCAACCCAGAGGACCTCAGCAGCCAGCAGCAGTGTTAGTGACCCTTCCCCACCACCTGGAAGACCTCAACAGCCCTGGGAGCATTAACAGCCCCTCCCCAACTCCCAGAAGACCTGAGCTGCTGGCAGAAAAATCAGCCATACATCCCTTACACCAGGAGGACCTCAGCATCCAGTGGGAGCATTAGGGACCTCTCCCCCACCTGTATAACTTGGTGGGCTAGTGGGAGCATAAGCAACCCTTCCCCTCACTGGCTGGACATCAGTGGGCACAGCAGGAGACTTGATATGCCCCCTTCTCACATAGAGGACCTCAGCAGACAGGCAAGAGTGCAGGTGAGCCCTTCTTCCACACAGAGGAACTCAGGTGGGCCAGAAAAGGAACTGGTGAAGCCTTTCACCACCCAGAAGAATCCAGATGGGCCTGCAAGACCCCCATGACACAGCAGGGCCACATCTAAAGCACATACCATGGACAGGTGTGTCTGATAACCTGAAATGGTCTGAAGTAACACTAATAACACAAGGTAAGGACTGATTCACATCAATACTCCTGATGAGTTTTTCCCATGGGCTAGTCAACATAGTACTGGACAGCAACTCCCTTCAGCAATGACTTTCACAGTCTCACAAACTCAAAGTCAAACCTCATGCTTTTCATGTGTACACCAATGCTCCTCTAATCAGTTGTAAATACATCATTCTGCCTGCCCCTTTATTCCACCCCTGTCAATTCCAAATAAGACCTGTGGTTTTACTCTCTGTTCCTCCAGAGGGTGCTTGCACCTCTTTGGCAGCCCTTCTGTGTCCATAATAAAGGTCTCTTTCCTTTTCTTTCTCTGTTTTCTCTCTCTTTTTATCTCTCTCATGTTGGAGAACCAAACACTCCTAAGTTAGTGAGCTCAAGAAAACTCCAAGATTTGACCAACTGGCCCCACAGGAGGAATTTAGGTGACAGTGTTCTCCACTACACTGTGGGACCTGGCAACTGGGTGGGTGTCAGGCACACAGTGGAACCCCAAGACACACACAATGGACAGTAAAACTAGCAGGGTTGAAAAGGCTGAAATATTAACCAAGAGGTGAAAATGACAAAACAAAAAAGCAAAATGCAATCACAAACCCCCCACCCATCTGGAACAAGTACAAAAGACATAGATATAGAATACATTGAAAGACACACTCCTGAAATTTCAGAAAAGATAGCAAGAGAAGTAAAGAAACAAATACATGAGAATATAGAGGAAATCAGATCATAAATAATCTTTCAGATAAAAAAAGAGAAATGAAACCTTAATAAAGGAATTTCTAGCACAGCTAGAAAAGACACAGATTTAAAAGTATAGGAGCACAGGAAAAAGATAGAAACCTTGAATGAACAAAATAGGGAAGAAATAAGATACATGAAAGAGGTTCAAACAGATATCCAAGAAATTAAAAATTCCACTAAAAGCTGACAAAATGGCTAGAATGAAACTAAAGACAAACTTTCAGACAAGATAGTGGCTAGCAATCATGAAAGGAGAGGTCGCCTAAAAATAACAAAGGACCATGAAATAAAAATTCAGCAGCTCCAAAGCAATGAAAGAAAATAATATAATACTGGTAGGTGTCAATGGAAACTCAGGAGAAAACATAAATCACATTTTTTTAAAAAAACTATTTGCAGAAGAAATAGCAGAAAATTTTCCAAGCATTGGAACAGAATCTGATATAGAGATAAATGAAGCATACAGAACTCTAAACAGTCAGCTCCAAAATAAATATACAATTCAGTGCCCAGCATGCTTTTCCTGTGCGCCAGCCCAGAGGACCACCATGCCAACCCAGATGGGACCACGGTCATGCCTTCACCCAGCATGGTTTTCTGGCCCATTGCCTTCAGCTACTCTCCCTATCTCTTAGATCAAGTACAGCTGTGGATGTTTGGCTCCCACTGCCCCTCCAAGAACTTTGAACTGTAGTGGATTAACCTTGCTGGATTGGTGGGAGACTCAGTAACCCCTCACGCAGACAGAAGACCTCAGCAGGTTCAAGTCATTATGATGAGTTTGCCCATAAAACATATGTCTTCAGAGGGTAAACTGGAGCAGTAACAAAGCTCCCTCCAGAGGTAAGACGTTGGAGAGCTTGGCAAGCGGGTAGGTAATGCCTTCCTCCACACAGAGAACATCAGTCAAGTAGAGAAGTGTGCCAATAAAGGCTCCTCCAACTTGGAAAAAATTAAAAGGGCTTATGAGGCACCCAGTGACACAATAGGGTCTCAGCCAAGACAAACACAACAGACAGAGAAACCTGGTGACTTGTAATAACCTGATGCCATAGCGACAGCAGGAACTAAGGGTTGACCTATATCAGTACTCCTAGGCCAGTCATCCTAGGAAGAATATAAGATTCACTCAACAGGATCTACAGGAGAAATCCAGGTGAATGGCCTTCCTTTTCATGGTAGTACTCAACAATCAGACAAACATCAAACACACAGTAGAACCCTAAGATACACACTACCAACAGTTGTGACTATTGGAATTGAAAAACCAAATATTAGCCAAAAAGGTAAAAATGACAAAACAAAAAATAAAAATGCAATCTCATACATTTAGTCCATAAGGAGCAAGAACAGGTGAAGTAGAGGACTTTAAAAGTATACACCAGAAATCTCTGAAAATATAGCAAATGAAATAAAGAAACAAATCAATGAGGCTATAGAGGAAATCAAATTAGAAATAATTTCTCATATAAAGACAGAAATGACAATCTTAGTAAATGAGTTGCTCAGCATAGCAAGAGAAGAAAAAGATAAAAAAATATAGAAGCATGGGAAATTGATTGAAATTTTGAATGAACAATGTAGAAAACAAGAATAATCCATGAAACAAATTCAAAGAGATGTCCAAGAAACAAAAAATTCTATTGAAAGCTGGCAAAACCATTTAAATGAAGCTGAGGATAGAATTTTGAAACTTCAGGACAGGATCACAGATAGCAATCATAAAAGGCTAGAATTTATAAAAATAACAAAGCAGCATGAAATGACAATCCAGCAGCTTCAAGGTGATGCCAAGAGAAACAATATAAGACTAATAGTAATCAGTGAAGATGCAGGAGTCAACATGAATGACATAGGTGAACTATTCACACAAATAATAGAAAATTTCCCAAACATGGGGGGAAAGTCTGATATGCAGATAAGTGAGGCATATAGAACACCAAACAGTCACAACCAACATAAATCTATACCCAGACAGATAATAATTAAGATTTCAGACATACAGGATAAAAACAGAATACTAAAAGCTGTTAGAGAAAAGACACAACTCACCTATAAAGGAAAGCCTATTAGAATCATATCAGATTTTTCAGTACAAACCTTCAGGTTAAGATGAACTTGGAGTGAAGTATTCCAAGCCCTAAAAGCAAACAACTTTCAACCCAGACTGATGTACCCAGAAAAACTGTCTTTCAAATTTAATGGAGAAGCAAGATATTTCCATGACAAAGAACAACTGAAGAAATTCATGTCCACCAAACCAAACCCAGAAAGAATACTGAAATACATGCTAAATAGAGATAAAAATGACACAATCTCCAGAACAACAGAAAGAAAGCATCAGGCTGGGCAAGAAATTAAACAAGGGAGAAAAGCAGAAAACCAACAACAGGAACACAATATGACAAAATTGAACTAGTACATATCAGTTACATCCATAAATGAAAATGGCCTCAATTCACCTATCAAAAGAAACAGGTTGACAGAATGGATCAAGAAACAGGATCCCACAATATGCTGAACACAAAAAACACATGTGACCCAAAAAGAAACTTATAGATTAAAAGTCAAAGGATAAAAACCAGTATTCCATGCAACAGGAACCCAAAAAAAAGAAGGGGTAGCTATTCTATTTGCGAAGTGAACTTCAAATGTAAAATCATTAAAAGAAATAAAGAAGGTCATTACGTACTTGTTAGTGAAAAACTACAAGAGGAAGAACTAACAATTATGAATATATATGCACCAAATACAGGAGCACCCAACTATATAAGACAAATACTAACAGATATGAAAAGCCAACAAGCAACAATGTAATATCCCATTGTCACAAAGAGATAAATCAACTAGACAAAGTAAGCAAAGAAATAACAGAACTGAATCACACCTGCGAACAAATTGACTTAGTAGATGTTTACAAAGTGTTCCACCCAACCACATCAGAATATACATTCTTCTCAGCTGCACATGAGCCATTCTCCAAAATAGACCATATATTAACTCATAAACATTCTTAAGTAAATGCAAAGGGAGTGAAATTATCCCATGCATAATAACTGACCATAGCACACTAGAAATAAAAATCAATGGCCAAAGAAACTGCAAAACCTGCATAAATATATGGAAATTAAATAACAACCTTGTGAACAACCTGTGGGTTACAGATGAAATTAAATAAACAATGAAAATGCAGATACAACATACTGTAACCTATGGAACACAATGAAAGCTGTCCTAAGAGGGAAATATATCACAATAAATAGTGACATCAAGAAAATGGAATGAATACAAACAAATAACCTAATGCTGCAACTCAAGCTTCTAGAAAAGTCAAACCCAAAGTTCACAGAAGAGAGAAAATTGTAAAGGTTAGAGCAGAAATTAATGCAATTGAAACTAAAAAAATATACAAAGAATTAATGAATCAAAGAGCTGGTTTTTTGAGAGAATACGCAAATTGATAAACCTCTCGCTGACCTTATCAAGAAAAAGAAGAAAAAATGCAAATCCATTCCATAAGGACTGAAAAGAGAGAAATTACTTAGAAAATCTCCACTCATATAGCGTAGAAAACACAGAGGAATGGACAGATTTCTAGAAATGCATGAACTATCAAAGCTCAATCAAGAAGCTATATCAGTTTTGAATAACCCAATATCAGCTACGAAATTGAAAACATGATTTAAAACTTACTAAAAAAGAAAAGCCCAGGGCCTGATGGATTCATCCATGAGGATGAATTCTATAAGAAACTTAGAAAAGATTTAATGTCAATACTCCTCAAACTTTTTAATGAAATTGAAAGAGAATTAGTCCTCCCTAACTCATCTTGGAGGCAAGTATCACTCTGATACCAAAACCAGAAAAAGACCCAACCAAAAAGGATAACTATAGGACAATCTCACTAATGAACATTCATGCAAATATTCTCAATAAAATATTGGCAGATAGAATGCAGCAAATCATCAAGATTATACATCATGACCAAGCGAGATTTATTCCAGGAATGCAGGGATAGTTCAATATACCAAATCAATAAATGAAATATTCCACATCAACAGAGCCAAAAAAAAAAAAAACATGATCAAGAAAAAAGAAACATAAAAATCCTACAGAAACTTGGAATAGACAGGATGTACTTCAATCCCATAAAAAGCCATTTACAACCAACCAACAGCCAACATTATACAAAATGATCAAAACTGAAAGCCTTCACTCTAAAACCAGGAACAGGATAAGGATATCCACTTCACCACTCCTATTCAATATAGTTCCATAATCATTGGCCAGAGCAGTCAGACAAGAGAAAGAAATAAAAGGAACAAAGATAGGAAAACAAGAAGTTAAATTATCATTATTTGCAGAAGACATGATACTCTATACAGAAGACCAAAAAAAAACTCCATTAAAAGATGATTACAGATAATAAACAAATTCAGCAGCATAGCTGTATACCAATTCATCACTCAAAAATAATAGCATTCCTATACACAAACAAAACACTCACTGAGAGAGAAATTATGGCAATATTGCTTTTCACAATAGCATCTAAAAATATGAAATACTTAGGAATCAATCTAATCAAGAATGTAAAAGACCTGTGTGATGAAAATTATACTACATTAAAAAGGAGATTGAAGAAGATATTAGAAAATGGAAAGATATTCCTTGTTCATGGTTAGGAAGAACCAACACTGTGAAAATGGCCATACTCTCAAAACTCTTATATAGACTTAATGCAACCCCAATCAAAATACCATTAACATACCTTACATATCTAGAGAAAACATTCCTAGAATTCATTTGAAAATAGAAGAAACCTACAATACCAAAGGTGATTCTGGGCAACAAAGGCAAGATAGGAAGCATTTCAATTCCTGACTTGAAGTTATACTACAAAGCCACAGTGATAAAATCAGCATGATACTGGCAAAGAAATAGACCTGACGATCAATGGAACAGATTAGAAAATGGAAATACAACTACAAAGACACTTAGCCACCTGATATTTGACAAAGGGACTAAACATGTTCACTGGAAGAAGGACAGCCTCTTTAATAAATGGTGTTGGAAAAATTGGCTCTCCACATGCTAAAGACTGAAACTAGACCCATGCCTAACACCATGCACTAAACTAAAATCAAAATGGATCAAAGATCTAAATATTAAAACTGAAACACTAACTGTACTGGAAGACAAGTTTGGTAGAAGTCTTGTAGACATAGGGGTAGTCAGAGAATTCATAAACAAAATGCAAATCATTGCATGGGAAATACTTCAAAGAATCAACAACAGGGAGAACCAGCAACTGGAATTTCATATTATTAAAAAGTTTTTGCACTTCTAAAGAAATCACCAACAGAGTGAAAAGAAAACCCACAGAATGGAAAAGAATTTTAGCCAGCAATCCCTGAGACAAAGGATTTATCTCTAGAACATATAAAGAATTAAAAAACATCAAGCCTCCAAATTCAAAAACCCTTGCCAAAATGGGCATCATAGATGAACACACATTTCTCAGATGAAGATATATGAATGGCAAATAAATACATGAAGAAATGTTCACCATTACTGATCATTCAAAAATTTCAAATTAAAATAGCATTGGGCTTTTATCTCCAGAAAGAATGGTTGCCATCAAGAAATCAAATGATAATAAATGTTGGCAAGGCTATGGGGAAAAGAATGCTTCTCCACTGTTGGTGGGAGTGTAGACTGGTTCAGCCATTGTGAAAATCAGTATGAATATTCCTCAAAAAATTAGGATTGGAAGTTCCACTCAATCCAGCTATTCTCCTTCTGGGTATTTTCCCAGAAAAACTGAAAAGGTCATGTCACAATGATGTATATGCACCCATGTTCATAGCAGCACAATTTGTGATCGCTAAATCTTTGAAACAACCAAAATGCCTATCAACCACAGAGTGGATGAAAAGGATGTGATTTTATTCAATGGAATATTACTCAGCTATAAAGATGATCTTGAGGCCTTTACAGGTAAATGGAGGCAACTTGAAAATATCCTTGTAAGTGAAATAAACAAGACTCACATTAGTAAATATCACATTTTCTCTTTAGTGTAAAAAATAATAAAAAAATGTATAATAGATATTGTAAAAGTGAAAGGGAAGGAAAGTGCTCTAAAGGATATAATGGTATATATAAGTGTGTCAGATGACAATATTACTGAATTTCTGTTGGATCATTGAACAGAATGGTTTGCACTGTCAATGTTTGAGTGTCTATCCACTTTTTATGCTTTAATTTTGTAACCTGAACAACTACTTCTAAGATAACAATATGTAATGTATCAACTAGTGATTTCCTAGTGTTAATTCTTTTGAAATTCTATCTTTTTTATTTTTTCTATTTTCTTTCTTTCTTTCTTTAAATAAACAAATAATCTACACTTCAATATGTAAAATCAAGGTCCAGGAATTCACCCCAAAAACAAAATATTGAAAGCTGTTAGAGAAAAGAAACAGATTGACTATCAGAAAAAGTCCACTAGAATCATGACCAATTTCTCAAGTCAAACCCTCAAATCAAGAAGATCTTGGAATAAAGTATTTTAAGCCCTGGAAGAAAACAAACTCCCACCCAGATTAATGAATTCTGAAAAATTATCTTTCAAAATTAATAGAGAAATAAGATACTTCCATGACAAGGAACAACTGAAGAAATGCATGTCCACTAAACCAATCCTTTGAAGAGTATTGAAAGATATTCTAGATAGAGATAAAAATGATCACAATTCCCAGTATGTCAACAGAAAGAAATTATCAGGCAGGGCAAGCAATTAAACAGAGGGAAGAAACAGGGAACCAACAACAAGTAAATAACATGTCTAAAATAAGCCAATACATATCAATTGTATCCATCAATGTAAATGGCCTCAGTTTACCAATTAAAAGGAACCAAATGGTAGAATGGAGCAAGAAACAAGACCCATGAATATACTGTATACAGGAAACACATTTAACTTGAAAAGAAACTCATAGACTGAAAGTCAAAAAATAGAAAACAATATTCCATGCTCAGGAACCCAAAGATAACTAGAGGTAGCTATTCTGTTTGCAAAAAACATCAACTGCAAATCAGAAATGAACAAAAGAGATAAAGAAGGTCGCTACATATTTGTTAATAGAAAAATTCAAGAAAGAGAAATAACAATCATATATATAGATATATATATGCACTAAACATAGTATCACACAACTATATAAGGCAAATATTAATAGATATGAAAAATCAAATAATCCATAACAGAATTGTAATGGGGGACTTTAATATGCCATTATCACAAAGAGATAGATCAATTAGACAAAAAGTCAGTAAAGAAATAAAAGAACTGGATTAAACTTGTGAACAAATGCATTTAATAGAGAGTCACAGAGTGATCCACCCAGAAACATCAGAATACACATTCTCCTCAGTGGCAATGGGACATTCTCTAAAATAGACCATACATATACTAGCCAATAGAATATGCTTAAGTAAATGAAAAGGAATCAAAATTATTTCATGCATATTATCTGAGCATAGTGCCCTGAAATTGGAAAATAATGGCAAAAGGAACTGCAAAAATTACATAAACACATGAAAACTAAATAACTTCCTCCTGAACAACCAATGGGTCACAGATAAAACTAAAGAGAAAAATTTACAATTAAATGAAAATGCACATACAACACACCAGGACTGGTGGGATGCAATGAACATAGTCCTAAGACAGAAATACATAACAGTGAAGTCTCACGTCAGGAAAACAATGAGTACAAGTAAACAATTTAATACTTCACCTTAATCTTCTAGAAAAAGAAGACTAAGTCAAGCTCAAAGCTCATAAAAAGGTGGAAATTACAAGTATCAGAGCAGAAATTAACACAATTGAGACTTTAAAAAAAATAGAAAGAGGGCTGTGGATTTAGCTCAGTGGCTCAAGCACTCTCCTGGTAAACACAAGGTCATGAGTTTAATCCCAGATACCAAAAAAAAAAAAAAAATCAAAGAATTATTGAATTGTAGAGTTGGTTCTTTCAATGAATAAACAAAATTGATTAACTAGCCAGTGTTATCAAGAAAAGGAAAAAAAGTCAGATTCATACAATGAGGAATGAAAAAGGTGAAATTACTACAGATCCTGTGGAAATGCAGATCATCAGTACCTACTTTGAACATCTCCACTCGCATAGGCTATAAAACACAGAAGAAAGAGACAGATTCCTAGAAACATATGAATTATCAAAGCTGAATAAAGAAGATATGAAAATTTTGAATAACCAAATATCAATTACTGAAATTGAAAATGTATCTAAAAACTTAGCAACAAAGAAAAGTCCTGGTCTTGATGGATTTGCTGCTGAATTCTACCAGAAATTTAGAGAACACTGAATACCAACACTCCTCAAACTCGTTAACGAAATCAAAAGGGAAGCAATATCCCTAACTCATTCCTTGAGGTAAGTATTACTCTGATACCAAAACCAAAGAAACACACAATCAAAAAGGAAAACTACAGGTCAACCTCACTAATGAACATAGATGCAAAAATTCTCAGTAAAATACTGGCAAACAGAATATATAAAATATATAAAATCAAGAAGATTATACACCAGACAAAATGGGATTCATCACAGGAATGCAGGGATAGTTCAATGTACACAAATCAACAAATGTAATATACCACATCAGCAGAGCTAAACACTAAATGATATTATCATCTCATAAATGCAGAAAAAGCTTTCAATAAAGTCTAATACTCATTTATGATAAAAATCCACATAGAAAATTGGAATAGATGATATCTACCTCAAATCATAAAAGCCACCTATGACAAACCAACAGCCAACAGCATACTATACAGACAAAAACTGAAAGCTTTCACTCTAAAATCAGGCAAGGATTCCACTATCACCACTCCTATTCAATACAGTTTTGTAAACATTAGCCAGAGCAATTTGACAAGAAAAGAAGTAAAAGGATAAGGCTAGGAAAAGAAGTTAAATTATCACTATTTGCAAATGACATGACACTCTACATAGAAGATACCAAAAACATCAAAATACTTCTAGAGTTAACAGGCAAATTCAGCACCACAGCCGGATACAAAGCTAACACTCAAAAATCAATAGCATTCCTGTACACAAACAACAAACTCACTGAGAGAAAAGATATGGTAAGAACAATTTTTATAATAGCATCCCCAAAATCAAAACCCTTAGGAACTGATCTAACAATGTGAGTGGTCTATATATTTAAAGCTACAGTACACTGAAAAAGGAGATAGAAGACAATATCACAAAGTGGAAAGATACCCCTTGCTCATGGACAGAAAGAACCAACATTGTGAAAATGGCCATACTCCCAAAACTTTTATATGGATTTAATAAATCCCAATCAAAGTACCATTTGCATACCTCATGGATCTAGAGATAACATTCCTAAATTCATTTGGAAACGTAAGAGACCAAGAACACCAAAGGCAATTCTGGGCAACAGTGGCAAGACAGAGGCATCACAATCCTAATCTTGAAATTATGCTACAAAGGTATTGTGCTGAAATCAGCATGGTACTGGTATAAAAGCAGACCTGAGGATCAGTGGAACAGCTTAGAAGATGTAGGCACAACTACAAACCCATTCAGCTACCTTATCTTGGACAAAGGGGCCAAATATATTCATGGAAGAAAAATAGCCTTTTTAATACATGGTGCTGGAAAATCTAGCTTTCCACATGCTGAAAACTAAAATTAGAACCATATCTATCACCATGAACAAAACTAAAATCAAAATGGATCAAATACCTAAATATTAAAATAGAAATACTAAATCTACTGGAAGACAAATTAAGTAGCAATCTTGAAGACATAGGGATAGGCCAAGAGTTCATAAACAAAACACAAATTGTATGGGAAGAATCAACAGCTGAGATCTCATCTTATTAAAAAGTTTTTGCAGTTCAAGAGAAATCATCAACAGAGTGAAAAACAAACCCACAGAATGGGAATAAATTTTAGCCAACCGCCCCTCATTTGAAGGATTTTTATCTAGAACATTTAAAGAATTGAAAAAATCAAGCCCCCAAATTCAAAGACTCAATTCAAAATGGGCATCTGAGATGAACACACACTCTGAAATGAAAAAATACAAATTGAAAATAAATATATAAAGAAATGTTTGACACACCACTGGTCATTTGAGAAATGCAAATTAAAACAACACTGAGATTCCATCTCCAGAAACAATAGCTGTCATCAAGAATTCAAACAATAACAAATTCTGGTAGGGCTGTGAGGAAAAAGGAACATTTTTTCACTGTTGCTGGGAGTGTAGACTGGTACAATCACTGTGTAAATGTGGAAATCAGTGCAGAGATTCCTCAAAAAGTTAAGATTGAAGGTCCCTTTCTATCCAGCTATTCCCCTTCTGGGTATTTTCCCGGAAGAATTGAAAACATCATGCCACAGTGATATATGTGTACCCATGTTTATAGCAGCACAGCTTGTAATAGCTAAATCTTAGAGACAACTATAGAATGTATTAAAAAAATGTGGTATTTTTATACAATGGAGTACTACTCAGCTATAAAGAAGGATAAACTTGAGGCTTTTATAGGTAAATGGGGAAACTTGAAACCATACTCACAAGTAAAATAAATCAGACTCACATGTGTAATTATTGTATTGTCTTCCTAGCGTAAAAAACTGAAAGAGCAAAGAAGATCCAAAATGTGCAACAGATATTGTAAAAGCGAAAGGGAAAGAAGCTGCTCAAAACAAAAGAACCATGGTAATAGGGAAAGGAGAAAGGAAGAAAGAAATAGATTACATGTATATAAAATATACATACATGTGTACAAGACAGATATCTATACTACTAATTTCTGTTACTTCCTCAAAAAGAATACTTTGTTCTTTCATTGTTCAATTGTTGGTTGTTTTTATTCATGCCTATATCTTGTAATTTGAACAACTACTTTAAGAGAATGTTATGCAATATATTGACCAGTGTTAATCTCCTATTATTTTGTTTGGAAATTCTATATTATCATTCTTATTCTTTTTTCCTTTTTAAAATAAAAACAAATTCCACTGAAAGTATTTACAGCAGATTAAGCCAATGTGAGGACAGGATCTCTATTATAGAAAATAGGCTTGCATTTAGTGATTATGAATAAAAGAATTCTCAAAAATAGCAAGAGACCATGAGAAATCAATCCATTAGCTACTAGATGAGGCAAAGAAGAATAACTCAAGTTTGACTGGAAACAATGAAAAAGCAGGCGATAGCACAATGTCTAAATTTTGGCAATTACAAACTATGCCACTATGAATGTAGGTGTACATAGATCACTGTGGTATGAAGGTTTTGGAATGATACCTACAAGGAGTAATTTCTGGACTCTTAATGATTATATGCCTTGGTGTAGATTTTTTTTTTAACCATGGCTAATTGGAGTTTTATATGCCTCACTTATCAAATTCTTTTTCTTTGGAAAGTTTTGTGTCATCTTATGAATAGGTTTTTTGATGTTGTTTGTGCTATCTCCTTTTATATTAACCCTGATCAATCTTATGTTATCTTCTTTGCATCATTTGGCAGCTATTGGATTGATTTTTCATGGTTCCTCACTATTGTTGAGAAATGTTTCTTTTCATGATCAATAACCACAATCCTGTCTTCTACATCTGATGTTCTGTCCTCATATTGGATAATTCCGCTGCATATACTTTAAATGAAATTTTTAATCACCTATATATCTGCTTGATTCTGTTTCATGAATTCCATTTCTTTTCTATGTTGGACATTCGTGATTTTCATCATTTTCCTAAGTTTCTCTTTTTCTTTCATCTGTATCTACTATAGAGTCACTTACCATGTATTTCATTTTTGTAGTTATCTGAAAGATTAGCTCTGATTTTATTTTTTTTTCTAGTGTTTCTTTTACCTATTTTGTCACTTCACCTTTTACAACTTCAGAGAATCCATATGGGTAGCTTTTAAATTGTTCTACCTCATTGTCCCTGGGTTTGCCTTTGGTGAAGTGGAAGTCTGGCGCTGCACCTTGCTTAATTGTCCTCTCATTTTCTTTCCTCTCTTGTTCTTTTTTTAAAAGCTTAATTCCTGGTATGATGCTTCAGATTGCATATGTTAGGTAGCTTTATTGATAGTATTTAGAACTCTTAGCAAGTAGTTACTTCTTATAGAAGCCTTCTAGGTATAGTTGGCTTTGGGTTTTGAGTCTGTTGCAAGATTCTACCTCTTCAGTTTATTGGGGATGAAAAGTGGCTGTCAATTTGGCCTAGCATCTTGTTTTGTTGCTGTTGTTGATTTCCGGTTTTTTTTGTACTGGCCTATAGCATTGTTTATGACCCTCAGGCAGTCTTAGTCTTGGCACATCAGGAAGAACAATTATGTTGCTTGGATAAAGTAGTACAGTCAACAAGAGCAATAGCATCAAACTCAGACTAAAAAACAACAAAATACAGAGGCTGTATTTTTGGCAAAGAAATGTTGCTTTGTGATATCCTGATATCACATTATGATAAGCCTAAGAATTAATCCTCACATCCAACCTGTGAAGAGGGTGGGGTCAGGTGGTACAATGTGGCCTTTAACTAGAATCAAACCCACAGTACGTCATTGTGTGTACTCTGTGCCTATATGATTTAAAGCACAATTTGAAACAAAATATTTGTTGTGTATCATCTCAGGTTGCAAATGACGTCTTAGAAGCAATTTTTCTACCTGCTTTCCCATGTTCCAGGACTAGCATGGCAGGGAGACTGATTTCTAGCAGAGTCCCATTTTATCCTATCCATTTTTAAATCAAAAGTTCTAAAAGAAAACACATCTGGGCAAAACTTGTTATCACTCTCTATGTAATATTTGAAAAGTTTATTCTCCAAAGGATTTTTAGAAGAAAAGAAATTCATCATTATCTGAGTCTAAATCAATATCTGTTAGATGAGTGAGACAACATCCAATGTGTCTTTCAGTCCTAAAATTCATGCCCTGACCCTCCTACATACTTTTCTCCTCTGATATTCTCTATCCCAGTACATTCTGGTAGTACCATCCATTAAAATTAAACTTACAAGTCATTCTTTTTTTCCTCTAATCCTCCTTTTAAAATCATTCACAGAAACCAATTTTTCCTACTTCCTTAATATCTCTGACCAGCTACTTTATTTCCACAACTGTCTTTTTACCACATAAATGAACTCTCTTTATTTGAGGAAGAGATTTCAGAAGCTAGGAAAGTTCAGAATTCTGTTTAAAGACAAGGGAAAAAACAAATTTATGTATAATAAAGTGTAAAAGAATCTGATCTCTCACAAAATATAACTTTGGTTTGACATACACTGCTAATTTAACCCTGTGGTTCTAAGCTTAAAATCATTTAACACAAACTCTAACAATACTAGAATTTTTAAGATAATTTAACATTAAAAATTCATAATTTTATATATTTAACAAAAAAGTTTTTAAGAAGTCAAGAAGATTTTTCAGATTATAATTTTGTCTTGCCAAGTATTTGAAATACCTAGAGGAAAATGGAATATATTACATTATTTATTCTACATAATGATATTTCAAAATGCTGCAAATTTATCAAAACTCATGAAATTATCTTTTTTTTATTTAAGGAGAAAAAGGAAAAAACAGAAAAAGGGTACAAGTAATACAAAATTTAAAAAAATAAACAGTAAGAAATCACTAGTTAATAGATTACATATTCTCATCTTAGAAATAATTGTTCAAGTTACATTATTGAAGCATATAAAGTGGACTTTCAAAGAGTGAGAGTGCAAACAGTTCTGTTCAATGATCCAAAAAACACTCAGTAATATGGTTATCTATCTTATACACTTAAACATATATGCAGTTATAACTTTTAGAGCACTTTCTTTTCTTTTCTTTTGTACAATGACAATTACACATTTTGGGTTTTATTACTCCCACAGTTCTTATTACTTTTTTTGAAGAGAGTAAAATCAAATGCGACATATCAACACAGAGTCAGTCAAATCAAAAGGATGGACATAACAGATAATGTAAAAATATAAGGTGATCAACAATGGTTACCATACTGCCTCTTGCTATTTTAAGAAGAATTGGCAGTTATAATAAAATTGAACTAAAAAGTAAAGAATAAAACCAAAACATTGGAGAAATTACAGGATTTTAAAAGAAAATAATAGTCAACCGGAATGGGCATCATAATGATTCTTATTGTCTTCACAGTTATGCCTACACTTTCGAACTTGGTACTATCAAGCAAAGCAGAATAAAGGAAAATCAGTCAAAACAAGATGGTGAGGGCAATACAGGATTTCAAATCAAGTTAATAGGAAATCAAAGTAGGTTACTATAATGTATCCTGCTATTTTTTTCCTTAATTAAAAAAATAAGAAAAACATAAATAATTCAAAAAATGGTGATTGAGATAAAAGAGGGCATAACAACAGAACAGCGCAGGTCAAATCATAACCATTTGAGCAAAATAGTGTTTTACCACAAGATATCCTGACATAAAAATAATTACCACAGTGTCTCTTTCCTTGAAATCTTTGAGTATAACTTCATATACTGTAGCACCAAACATATCAAGACAGTATAGAACCATTCAAGAGAATGACATTATTACAGGATATTTAGGACCAATTAACAGAAAATGAACAATGGTTTCTATATAAACTCCTTGTCTATAAACATTTTTACTTATATTATCATATATAATAAAATCCAATAAGATACAACCTTTTAAGACCAATGGAGACAGAAGAATACAAGTTTGATGGGACTTCAAAACAAGATGATACTAAATCAGCACTAGCTATTATTATGTCTTGTTTTCTCCAAAATAGCTGTTCCTACCATTCAATCTTCTCTGCCTCATTTCTGTTGAGCTCTTTTTCTGTCGTTTGTTGTCAATTTGTCTTCTTCATTTCGTTTTTGCTCCATTCATTGTGGCCTCTCTGCCACTATTTCCAGAATCTTGGTATTCTCCTTTGTTAGACTATCCTGCAATATTCTCTGTAGAGTTGAATTAGTGGTTGCAAATTCCCCTAGTTCCTTTTTATTCTGGAAGCACCTTGTTTTTCCATCAATTTCTAGGGACAGTTGTGCAGGATATATCAATCTTGGCTGGAGGTTATTATCTTTCAAAGCTTGAATTATTTTCTCCCACACTCTTTGTGATTTGATGGTTTGTGCCGAGAAGTCTGCTGTAATTCTGATGGGTGTTCCCTTGTAAGTGATCTGTTTCTTGTCTCTGACAGCTTTTAATATTCTGTTCTTATATTGGATTTCTGGCATTTTGATTATTAGATGTCTGGGTGTAGCTCTGTTTGGGTTGTAGGTGGCTAGGGTCCTGTATGCCTCATATATCTGAGTATCTTTACCATTTGCTAAATTAGGGAAATTCTCTTGGATTATTTCTGTGAATAGCTTTTGTAGTCCATTTGTTTGTGTCCCCACTTCTTCTCTTATGTTCTTAATTCTTAAGTTATAGATCCTCTTATCATCTTCTAGCTTTTGTATTGTTGCTGTTTGTTTTTTTGTTATTTTTAGGAAGTTTTTCATTTCGTGCTCCCATATTACAAATCTGCCATCCAGTTCAGATAATCTATCCTTAGTTTCTTTCAAGCTGTTATGCCAGTTTTCAACAGAGTTTTCAGTTTCCTGGTAATCTCTTTGAACCTGCTTCACGTATTGCATGCTTTCTCTATTTTTCTCCAAACAATTCTCCCATTTTTTTCTGTTCTTCCATTCCACCATCTGTTTTTTCTTGGGCGGTGCTTAGCATTTCTCTAACTATTCTGCTTATGTCTTGCTTCAGGTCATTAATAACTTCATTCCCGAACTCGTCTATGAGGCTCTGGAGATAGCACTTTATGTCTATTGGTGCCTTGTCTGCTATTGCATGTTTCTCAGGATTGAGGGCCGAGGACCCTTTCTTGTTGCTCCCTCTTCCCATATTCTTTGTTCCTTATATATAGCATGTATAGGACGCCCAGCTTCCTTCCCTGTTGGCCACAGTCTGTTTGAATTGCACTGGCTAGGTGTTCCCACCCACTGCAGCGCACCAGGGAGACACAGACCTAGGCAGTCTATGCTGGGCCCACCCCTCCAGGTCAACCTACCGAAGGCTTCACCTCTAGGGTGCACCTCCAGGTGCTAGGACCTGGGTTGGGCTAACCTACTGGATCTCAGCCAGCGGTGTCTCGCAGACCATGCACTCCCCACCTTGAGAGGGGGATATGTGACTGAAGTCACTACAGCATCTCGTTCCGGGAAGTCTGCCCGGTCAGTGTATGTCCTCCGCTGAAGCTTTCTCTATGGAAGGGTCCTGATCCATTCACTCACCGCAGGTCAATACAGGCCACCCGGCCAGCCCCGCTCCCAACTCCATTCAACACTTCCCACTCTCCGAGCTTTCATGCCTCTCTCTGCTCTGCTGACCGGTAAGCAACAGCGGCTACAGGAAATTCAGATCGCAGTTTCCAGTGGCACAAGGTCCGGCTTCCGTACTGAGACCTTATCTGTTCCTGCTGTATCACCAGGATTGTGTTTCTAGTTGGTTTCTCTTAATTTAGTTCGTTCCTGGGTCGGCATAGAATATCCCCCTTGCCTAGGACTTCCTGCCTGGCACGATTCCTGGATTTCAAGTGCGGTTTCTCAAAGAGCCTCCAAGGCTGCTGCTATCTATCTGCCATGTTCTTCCGGACTCCTCCATGAAGTTGTCTTTTAAAACAAATGAAATTCATTGTAGGTAAATTTTGCCTGCTGAAAATGATACATTGAAATATAACTTTAAACATACATTTAAAAACAGAAATACATATTTATCCTAAAATCTTCAAAAGAATTTATTTAACCAAGTTTATAAATGAGTCTGATTCCCTCTAGGGAGTTTTGTTTGTTCTGAAGTTAAACTTTGATTAAAGAGCAATAAAATGGCTATTAACATTTATATAAATACTAGGCTAAGATTTGTGGGTTAAACTTGATAATATAAAATTTGAAAACCCCCTTTAAATAGACATTAACTTTAAGTTTAAGAATTGTTCATAATTCTTTTGTTCTCAGAAACCCCCTTTAGACATTTAGCTTCACTGACAATTATAAAAAGAATTCTTTTATCATAGAAATGCTAGTGTTTGGGAAGTTCATCTGGCACATTTTAATGTGCATTTCTCTTCATAAATACTTAAGTGCAAAAATCAAACCAGTTTTCTCAGTAAAATACCTTTATTTCAGTATAACTTTTTGTGATTAATGTGGAGAACAGCCAAATAATACCTCTTAGAGTTTTACTGAAACACTGCAAGCCAAATGTATTTCAAAAACTGAAAATGTCTTAGCAACTTGGTTTTCTCCAAACTGTGATCTAGGTAGCAATAAAACTCAGCATTTTCACTAAAAATTAAAATGCTACCTTGACATCATCTTTGATGTGACTGGGATTTGTTAATAGATAGATGATATTCCCTAAAATATAGGTTTTACCACTGGTAAAAATTGCAAATATGAAATAAGTTAACCAGTGAGAAGGATGTGAGCCAGGTCACTGAGTAACAGTGTCTCTGTACTCACTTCGCTCACATCTCCACACTGGCCAGCAATGTTTATATCCTTCCTAGTAAGCAAATGTTAGTATTTTAAAGTTAAAATAAAGAAGCAGTGAGAACTGAACAAAAGAGCTTCTGCTTTATAGATAAATTCCTTGTTTGTCTTGAGAAACTTTGTAAAAAATACAACTTGTGTGTTTTGACTCATAGTCAAGTATAACCTTATAGAGTAGAAAAAGTTTGTAGGGAAAACTTCAGAACCAAGTCTTCCTAATGTTTTAATTATGTGTGGAACTGAATATAACAAGTGCACATCTCTTATCCACAGACATAGAAATCGATTCTTTGAACCATTTCTAGCTTCTTCCCTTCTTCACAAAACCTCCCTCAGCAGCTGATTATATGTTCTTATGATACATTCTTTTATAGCTGGTGGAAAGTGGAAAGTCTTGAGCAATATTTACCTGTCATTCTCAACTGGACACTGTTGGTTAGCTTATTCCTGGCGTGGCACACTCCTGCCTGCTGGGGGATGCTTATCGCTAGCTCCTAGCTACTAATTGCCACAACTCACTGGGAATTTTCAGGGCATTTTTGTGTGTCACCAATACCACATCTGTAAGCCAACTGTTCCCATGTCTCTGCAACACCTACTAGACTTCAGTAGAATAGTGAAAGCAACTAGTCTATCACTGTTTAGGCCTTTCAACTCTGCATAAGGACTTAGCTCTCTGCCCTGTGCTTTTACTGAATATATGGCATTTTAAACACAGCAGCGAAGCTAACATTAACAAACATTTTTTACCCCCATTTTTCTGCCAATAGACACACAGTCCCAGGAGAAGAGAGATGCAGGGCTTTATGTTGTGACAGAAGTTTGAATAGAAAAGGAGACTGCACAACATTCCAGTTGGAAAGTATCTTAGCAATCATCAAACACCTTCACTTTAGAGATGAGGAAAGGAAACATGTGATTCATTATCTGTACAGTATACTCCAAACATTGGCAGCTACTACTGTGGTAATTAGTAATTATTACATGCACAACTACAATTATTGCCTATAAACTCCTTTAATTCAGGGTTGTTTAGAAGTCAACACTGATCCAAGGATATAGGCAAAAGTACTCCATCCTAGTCATGCCCAAGTAGCACAAAAGTTTGGGAATTGAGGTAGTGAGATAAAGGCTGTGCTGGGAATGAAACACCAATTTCCCAGATGCTGAGCATGCACCTGTCAGCAGCTGAGGGGCTCTGAAAACTGCCTTCACCCATGGTCGTATCTCCTCTCTAAGAGCTACCTGCAAACAAGTACTACCTGATGCAAACATGTAAATGCTCCACCCTTGCTCACCAACTCCTGCCAAACCTGAATAGCCATCCCAGTTTCAGACCCGCCAATGGGCTCACTGGGGCCTTTGCTGTCTCATGTTCAGTTTTCCCTCTATCTAATCCTGTCTCCTATATCTCATCCACATGAGTCAGTCCTGAGAACATTCACAGTTTAACTCCCTTCTTGCCAGTCTCTCTACCACTCACAGTTACCAAGTTAACCTGACCTGCAAAGGTAGGCACCACAAGTTACATGAGAAACCAAATGTTAAGAAGGATTGTGGATCATAGGACTGGTCCTGTAAGGAGTGTGCGCAGTCTAGCACAGGCAGTATTGTAGCGTAATTGGGATTTATTTCACATGCTATGAACTGAAATGAATGGTAAGCTTGTAAAGGAAAGGCACAGCAGATGTAATGTATCTGACAATTGAGACTCGAGGGACTAGTAATTCTAAGAAAAAATGGAACTTATGGCTGTTACTAGAGGCATTGGGTGACTGGAAAAATGACAATAAAAGACACAAAAAATTAATTAGCTATTAAAGACTAGGTGTTTTTGCCCTCCAAAGATCCTGTGTCAAAATACTAATTCCTAAGGTGATAATTTTAGGAGGTGGGGAGCTTGGGAGGTGACTAGGTCATATAGGCCAATCACTTGTGAATTGGATCAGTGCCCTAATAAGAGAACTCAGAGAGCTTTTTAGCCCCTTGTACCATGTGAGTTAGAGTGAAATATAAGAGGAAGTCGCCTTCACTAAGCACAGAATCTTCCAGGACCTTGCTCTTTGGTTTTACAGTGTCTAGAAATATAACACATTCCTGCTTCCATAAGCCACCCAAGCCAGGGTAGTTTATTATTGTAACCTGAGAAAATTAAGACAAGAGGAACCAGAGGCCTCTTTGGACTGTGTTAAGAGAATCTCGTCTCCTGCTGGCAAAACACAGGGAAATATAAGGACAGACCAAGGATTCAATCATTACATAGTAATGCTCCAGAGGAAATTGGGCTCTTATCCTATAAAGCTCTGCAATACCAGACAGTACCCCAACTGGAAAAGATTTGGGTTGGGGTTCAATTCTTATCCAGTTTTATTCACTTGAAAATATCGAATCCATAGATCCCACTGAGGCCCTTGGCCCTACAGACATAGATGACACTGCTAGAGGCAGCACCCCAGTCTTGCAAGCAACATGTTCCTTTGTGCTATGCTCTGCCACTGAGGAGTTTACCACACAAACAATGGCAAGAAGGGGACCGTTGCCCACAGAGCCTATGGGAATGGTTATAAAGAAAGCAGATCTGTGTTATCATGTGTTAACACCCATCAAAAGCATCTACTACTGACAGGTAACTAAACATCCAAAGAAATATAATGGTTCAGTTGGAAAACACCATCCAGGTCTGCCACTCAACTATTGGCACCAAGAGTACATAAAGAAATGGTGATGGCAGTAATGATGGATGTTTTGCATGGAGATAGTAGCACAGACTTCTGCTGAACAGTGCTTATTTAGAAGCTGTCAAATGGCCATGCTTCCAGCAACAGAAACATACGCTGAATTCCTGATATACGACCATTTCTTGAAAACACCAACCAACCATGTGATGACAAAGTAAACATGTTTGAACTCTTTTAGACTAAAATGGAAAGAAGTTCGTTTGCATTAGATTCAATATATAATTTTGATGAGAATTATACTGTAAACCTGCTACTACTATGATAAAATACCTGAGAAAAGCAACATAAAAAGTGAAAGGATTTATTCTGGCTTACAATTCAGAGGTTTCAGTCCATGGTTGACTGTTCCACTGCTTTTGGTCTGAGGTGAACCAAAACATCATGGAGGAGGGAGTACATGATAGAGAAAGCTGCTCACTTCATGGCAGGCCAAGAAACAAAGAGGAAGGAACTGAAAACAAAGTATATTCCCCAAGAATATACCTCCAAGGATCCCCTCCCTTCTAGTAGGTGCTACCTTCTAAATTTCCATTACCTCCTAATATCCCATTAATCTATAAATCCATCAATGGATTGAGTCTTTGAGAGCAGAGCCTTTGTGATTCCATTATCTTCCAAAGACACTACCTCTGAACACTAATGCATTGGGAACTAATCTTTTGGGGAATATTTCACAACCAAAATGTAGCAAATTTTTTTTCTACCCAGACAGACTTAATCAGCACCACTAGAAAGGGCTTACAGAGTATTTAATCCACATAACATTGCTTCCAAACAAGGGATATATTTTGCCGAAAAAAGAAATTTTCTGTGCCCCCTGGATCTGTTGCTGCTGTCTCACATTCTGCACTACCATATATTGTCAAGCTTACAAGGTAAGACAGATACTTTTGAAGGCATAACTTAAGATGTCAGTTCATGGAAAACAGATTATGAGAATGGGGTATACTTTTCAAGGATTTAGTACACATCCCGAATCAGTGATTACTGTATCATGCTTTGTCTCCAACAGGTAGAATGTGTGGTTCCAGAAATTAAAGGGTAGAAGTAAGTGAGGTAATATTTGCTGTTATTCCCAGTGACCTTGTTGGAAATTTTTGTCCCCAGGTCACTTTGGAGTGATGGTAAATAGGTGCAGATCCCTGCATCTGTAGATCGTATGGTTTAGGTATACTAGTTTCCAGATGATGTTTCCAGGTGGTGTTATAGCCAGAGTCTTAGTAACAGTAATGTTATGGTAACTTCTGGAAACTTTGGATTATTCATTCCAAAAGATAAGCAATCAAGAAGAGTCACTGTCTTGGTGCATCATCAAAGGGACGTCTTCACATTTGCAAGGCATATAGTGGCATATTTAGCATCCAAGTTCTCTTAGGTGTCTCTTAGAAGTTCCTCGCCTCACTTTCCCTGTGAATGTACCAGTTTGGAAGTTACATTTAAAGGGAGAGTGGTGACCAGGCTAAGAACTCTCAAGAATAAGATAAGCCATCAAGACCAGTAAAAAAGATAGCTTGGTGCTCAGAGTGTGTGCCCCAGTGATTCATGTGTTGGAAGAGTCTTTCTTTGCAAGTCACATATGCACCAAAAGAAAGCCAGCCAGTGGTTCATGTGTTGGGGTGGCCAAAAGTAACTCCTCAACTGTGGTTCATGTGTGGCAAAGTGGTCTTTAAAGATGAAGCCTAGCGGGAAGATTTAGGACACTGAATATGTGTTTCAGAAGAGATTAACACAGTTCTCACAAGAGGCAGTTGGGATGAGAGTGAGTTCAAGCCTCAGATCATTCTTTGGCTTTCTGTCTAGATATGTGATCTCTTCCTCACATTTATATTCCCACATTGATGTCCTCTATTAGACTAGTGCCAGAGATGGAACAGACATTTCTTTCTCAACTAGGACTTTCAGTCTTCAAAACACTGAGACTTGTTTCTTAAAAAATAGCCTGCGTTAGCCTCCAAATTCAAAGACTCAATCCAAAATTGGGCATCTGAGATGAAGATGCTCTTCTCAGATGAAGGAATACAAATGGCAAATAAATGCATGAAGAAATGTTCAATATCGGGGCTGGGGTTTAGCTCAGTGGCATAAGCGCCTCCCTTGAAAGCAGCCAGTCGTGAGTTCAATCCCCGGTACCGATGAAAAAGACAAAAAAAGACCAAAAAAAAAAAGGAAATGTTCAGTATCACTGGTCATTTGAGAAATGCAAATTAAAACAATGCTGAGATTCCATCTCACTCCAGAAAAAAATGGCTGCCACTGAGAAATCAACTAATAACAAATGTTGGCAGGGCTGTGGGGAAAAAGGAACACTTCTCCACTGTTGGTGGGAGTGTAGGCTGATAGAATCACTGTGGAAATCAGTGTGGAGATTCCTCAAAAAATTAGGATTGGATGTCCCATCAATCCAGCTATTCCTCTTCTGAGTATTTTCCCAGAAAAATTTCAAACATCATGCTACGGTGATACATGTTCATAGTAGCACAATTTGTAATAGATAAATCTTATTACTCTCTCAGAATACCATATCTTTTTCATTCATTTTGGTATTTTTATACAATGAAATATTACTCAGCTGTAAAGAAGAATAATCTTGAGGCTTTTATAGGTAAATGGAGGCAATTTGAGACCATACTCATAAGTAAAATAAATCAGACTCACATGTGTAAATATTGTATTGTCTACCTAGTGTAAAAAAAAAACTGAGAGTAATAAAATCCAAAGTGTACAATAGATATTATGACAATGAAAGGGAAAGAAAGTATTCAAAAGAAAAGAACAACTGGGGTAGAGGAAAGGATAAAAAGAAGAGAAAATATTATATGTGTATAGGTATATATGTTTGTGTACATGTGTATATACAAGAGAGATAACTATACTACTAATCTCTGTTAGTTTATCCAAAAGAACAGTTTATGCTTTCATTGTTTTATTGTTTGATCATTTTTATGCCTAAATCTTGTAATCTGAACAACTACTTCATAGAAATATGCAATATATTTAGTGTTAATTTGTAACATATTAACTAGTGTTAATCTCTATTTTTTGTTGACATTCTGTATCATTTCTATTCTTTTTTCTGTTTTGCTTTTTAAAGTAAAAAAATAGCCTGCTTCATTTATTTTCACTAAAATACAAATCTGGCTCTTGCGAGAGTTAGAGAAATCTACAACACATGGTAAAGGAGGAAGACAATTGGTATCTAGTTGTTCTTCAGTTGTTCTAGCTGTAGAAGCTCAATTTACCACTGATTTGCCTTTATAAGTTTACCTCAGGAAAAGAAGCCTAGAACTCAGTAATACTGCAAAAGTCCAAAAGTTGTCACAAGGTATGAGCATATTGTTAGGAAGCACATTCACATGGTATGTTTTGATGTCAGTTAAAATATCAGAGAAGGTTTCTAAAAGCCTCCAGTATATACAATACTTTAAATTTAGTTATTGCATCATGTTTGAGTAGAAACAGTGACATCCATGATAGTGACTGATTAGGTCACTTGGCTCCTGTTTATTATTAATGTCCTTAAAATGCTTTTTTTGGATCAAGGCACCATATTCCACTTGATAATTTTATGGCAATTTGGGACTCAAGAGTATGATCCATTCCTCTTGAGCTTTTTTTTTTTAACTTTAAAATATTATTCCAGAGTAGAAAAATAAAAAACACAGTATTTAATCCCACTAATTTCTCCTTTGTTGATAATTATCCATCTTTATGACCATTTCCCATTCATTTTACCCACTTCCCGAAAAGTAGTATTAGAAAAAATAAATTACAAATGTCTACTTGGGTGACAAAGATTCGGGGTCAGTTTGTAGGACTTCCATTTATCTTCCTAAAACTTCAGATCCTTACAGCTGTTGGCTATTCCCCAAAATGCTGAATCTCCCTTCACTAGAAATTTTTAGAGATGCTACAAAATTATCTCATGCTTTAGGGCTAGGGATTTAGCTCAGTGGCTTAAGTGCCTGCCTTGCGAGCATGTGGTTGTGAGTTCGATCCCTGGTACCGATAAAAATACAAAAAAAAAAAAAATACAAAAAAAAAAAAAAAAAAAGGATTAAAAGAAATAAGTATCAGTAGAGGAAAGGTTGGAAGAAGTCACATACACACCAGTGAAAGACAGTGAATGAGGGAAAGTTGCAAGAAGACAGATGTGCATGAGGGCAAGTAAAGGTTACTTGTGTTGAGTATGAAAGGAGAGGAACTTCGCTTTGTAATGTTAATCACCTTAAAGAAATTAAAGTAATCTCAATTACAGGTGACAAAGCAAGAATAATAGTAATCACACTATGTATTAAGTACTTTATCAGCATTTTAAATTGATCCTCACTCCCTACATAATAAAAGAGGTTCTTTTACTACTCCCCATTACAATAATAGAAGAGGAAAGCAAGATTTGCAGAGATGACTATCAATCAGGGGTCTCATAGAAAACAGTAGGTCCCTCAAAAGTTTACATAAAGTATCTTTGTGTAAACTATAAACTTTCATAGTTGTGGCAGGGATAAAAGGAAATCACAAGGGGACTGTGGAATAATATCCACTGCTAGATCCATAGCCCAGCAGGGAAGGAATGAGGATCAGAGCTGCCACCAGGGCCTTTGCCAACTCCTCCCATTGGTTAAAGCACCCAGTTACTTGAGGAAAAGTACATATGATTGCTAGCAGATCCTTTATACTTGGAAATTACATTTTGATGATGATAGTAATTTAACGTAGGGAGTGACCCATGTAATTTTCAGTTTATTAATATATAACATGCGCATTATTAACTTGAAGAATTTTACAACAGCACAGAAAAGTGGGCAAGGCAGATTTTATAAGCCTCATTCACAGTACCCATAAATGACAGAGATGTAATGAAACCTATAAATTTACTGAAAGGTTTACTAGTGACTTTAAAACTCATCAAATATTTGAATCTACTTTATTCTATGTCTCCCAAGTGCTCACTAGCATTCGGTTGAAAACTTTCAATGTTAGGATGCCTCTATGAGACAGACACACATTGAAGGCCCAACCTCAGAACAATACTAAATGCTGCGTAAATCAAGGTTTCTCCAGAGAAACTGGACCAGTAGTTTACATGTGTAAGAAAAGATTTATTATATGGAGTTAACTCACATAAATCTGCCATCTATTATAAGCCAGAGATCCAGGAAAGCTGGTGGCATAATTATAGTCCGTATCCAAAGGTCTGAGGACCAGTAGAGCTGGTGGTGTGTATCTCAGTGCAAGGGCAATAGAAGATTCATGTACCAGCTTAAGCAGGCAGACAAGAAGCAAACAGGGTGAAACTCTCTTACGGCTTTTGCTCTTCTTTGGCATTTAATGATGGATCCATACTGGGAAGGACAATCTACTTTTCGGAGTCCACCAACTCAAATGCCAATATCCTGAAACTCTCTCACAGACATATTCACAAACAATGTTTAAAATCGGATTTCCAGTATAGCCAAGTTGAAACATAAAATAAACCATCATTGAATAGAAGGTATCTCAGTTCTAGAACTGCCATGATGTCTCTGGGATTTTGTTGTGCATCACAGTCTGTGTTCTTTCACTATCTAATCCTACTCTCTTATCCAACAGGTGTTGACAGAAAGAAAGAAAAATGAGAAAAGTATGATGTCATGAAAGTTAAGAAAAAAATAGTTCAACTCCAATGGATGTGAGATCAAGGGAGGAAGAAAGAGAAACAAAATTTAATATACTATGTAAATGCCTCATAGAGAAGCAAAAGTTGGAGACAGAAGATAAAACAACATATAGCAAAAGTTTCATAAAAGAAAGATGCAGGGATGAGATTGGCCTGGGATTGGAAGAGAGAGCAATTACTCCATTTCAAGAAAATTAGGAAGCAGGTAGTATAAACCTGAAAGGGAAGGACATGGGTCTAAAAATGAGAAATAAGGTAGTTTTTTAAGGATATGTATGATTTTAATGAAATTATGATAGAAAGTAAAAATTTAACCTATCTTTTCATTGATTCTGTCATCTATGCTAACTAGTTTCCAACAGATATGTGAGAACTCAATAAATGAATTTTGACATTCTTCTTGTTTTCATAATGGTTAATAATGTTTTTAGTAAAAATTCCAAAAGGTTTTAAAAATTCCAACTGATTATTTCCAGCCAGCTTTTTGAAGCACCTATAAATAAATCATTTCACAGTTGCTAAAGTGGAGCTTGGAAGTCCCCTGCACAAATGTAAACAATGCTGTCTCCAGTGCACTTAATTTCTGTCTTTCTCTCTCTTTTTTTAAACCTCATCTGCTGGATGTAAAAGTTCCTTCATCCTCTCAAAATTAAAAAGAATCCAGTGACTTTGTATAGTTCCCATGGACAATTAATATTTTGTGTATTTTATGACTATGGTCTCCGAACTTGATTTACACTGGTAAAGCTACTCTCAAGTTTTTGTCTTTTGAAGAAAAAATGTTAATGCAACAGATACAAAGATTAAAATAATAAATTCTTATATTATCACCCTAGAATAAAAAATATATTTAGTCACCTTTATTGCACATATTTGTTTCTGTTAAAAAGCATAAAATATAATCAGAAAAGTTATGTTTTGGTACAGAACAAGGAAATAATACTGTGCTGCAATCAGAAGATGGAAAGATCAGTCAATACAATTTGTGCTGTACAACCCCCTACTTTTGGGTAAATGTTTGAATGAAATGATTGCTAAAATAATTCTCAGGATAATATGACTTTATGGCATTTTGGAAACAGCATAAAGAATTCATTATATTTTTTCATTTGTACCACCCTATGTTTTTATGTTAATATTAAAATTATAATTACTATTATAATTTAATGCTTGCAGGCTTCCAGGAGAACATGGTGGATAGCTAACAGCAGCTGTGGAGGCTCTCTGAGATACTCAGCTTAGAATCCAGGAATGGTGCAGTGTGAGGAGTCCTAAGCAACCAACCAACCCAGGAATGAGAGCAGGAATTGGTGAACGGAGTTGAGAGCCAGACTGGTGGGGAGCCCTGCATCGACTTGTGGTGAGTGAGAGGAAGGGACCCTTCTACAGACTAAAAGGCTCCTACAGAGAACATTCTGGGGCTGGGCAGACTAGCTGGAACAGTATGCTGCAGTGACTTTAGTCGCATATTCTCCTCTCAAGAGGGATTGGTGGGGTGTGCTTGGCCTGGGTGACACCGCGGACTAAAACCCAGTAGGCTGGCCCAAACCAGGTCCCAGCACCTGGCAGTGCACCCTAGCAATAAAGCCTTCAGTAGGCTGACCTGGAAGAGTGTCCCAGCAGAGGCTGCCCAGGTCTGTGTCTCCCTAGTACACTGCAGTGGGTGGGAACACCTAGCCAGCGTGATTCAAACAAACTATAACCGACAAAGAAAGAAACTGGGCCTCTATATATGCCTGTATGGAAAGAACAAAAAATATGAGAAGAGGAGGCAACAAAAAAGGGTCCTTGGCCCCCAATCCTGAGAATACTGATGCAGGAAAGGTAAATGCAAAGGAGAATGTGGACAGAAAACATGCAATATCAGACACGGCACCAATAGACATAAAGCAATATCTCCGGAGCCTCACACACAGTTCAAAAGTAAAGTATTTAATGACCTAAAGCAAGATATAAGTAGAATAGTTAGAGAAATGCTAAGCACCACCCAAGAACAAACACATGGTGGAATGGAAGAACAGTAAAAAGGGGAGAATTGTTTGATGGAGAAAATAGAGAAAACATAGAATATGTAAAGCAGGTTCAAAGAGATTACCAGGAAAATAAAAACTCTATTGAAAACTGGCATAACAGCTTGAAAGAAACTAAGGATAGATTATCTGAACTGGAAGACAGATTTGTAATGTGGGAGCATGAAATGAAAAATTTTTTTTAAAATAACAAGGAAACAAACAGCAATAATACAAAGGCTAGAAGATGATAAGAGGATCTATAACTTAAGAATTAAGAACATAGAAGAAGTACGGACACAAACAAATGAACTACAAAAGCTATTCACAGAAATAATCCTGGAGAATTTCCCTAATTTAGCAAAAGGTAAAGATACTCAAATGTATGAGGCATACAGGACCCCAGCCACCTACAACCCAAACAGAGCTACACCCAGGCATATAATAATCAAAATTCCAGAAATCCAATATAAGAACAGAATATTAAAAGCCATCAAAGACAAGAAACAGATCACTTACAAGGGAACACCCATCAGAATTACAGCAGACTTCTCGGCACAAACCATCAAATCACGAAGAGTGTGGGAGAAAATAATTCAAGCTTTGAAAGATAATAACCTCCAGCCAAGATTGATAATCCTGCACAACTGTCCCTAGAAATTGATGGAAAAACAAGGTGCTTCCAGGATAAAGAGGAACTAGGGGAATTTGCAACCACCAATTCAACTCAACAGAGAATACTGCAGGACATTCTAAAAAAGAAAAAGACCAAGATTCCAGAAACAGTGGCAGAGAGGCCACAATGAATGGAGCAGAAAGCGAAATGAAGAAGACAAACTGACAACAAACGACAGAAGAAGAGCTCAACAGAAATGAGGTAGAGAAGATTGGATGGTAGGAACAGCTATTTTGGAGAAAACAAGACATCATAATAGCTAGTGCTGATTTAGTATCATCTTGTTTTGAAGTCCCATCAAACTTTTGTTCTTCTGTCTCCATCAGTCTTAACATGTTGTATCTTATCGGATTTTATTATATGTGATAATATAAATAAAAACTTTTATAGACAAGGAGATTTTACAGAAACCATTGTTCATTTTCTGTTAGTTGATTCTGAATACCCTCTAATACTGTCATTCTCTTGAATGGTTTTACATTGTCTTGATATGTTTGATACTACAGTATACAAAATTATGGCAATATCGCTTTTCACAATAGCATCTAAAAATATGAAATACTTAGGAATCAATATAACCAAGAATGTAAAAGACCTGTGTGATGAAAATTATACTACATTTAAAAGGAGACTGAAGAAGGTATTAGAACATGGAAGGGTATTCCTTGCTCTTGGCTAGGAAGAACCAACATTGTGAAAATGGCTATACTCCTGAAACTGTTATATAGACTTGATGTAATCCCAATCAAAATACCATTAACATACCTTATAGATCTAGAGAAAATATTCCTAGAATTCATTTGGAAATAAAAGAAACCTAGAATAGCAAAGATGATTCTGGGCAACAAAGGCAAGGCAGGAAGCATCTCAATTCCTGACTTGAATTTATACTACAAAGCCACAGTGATAAAATCAGCATGATACTGGCAAAGAAATAGACCTGACCATCAATGGAACAGATTAGAAGATGGAAATACAACTACAAAGACACTCGCCTGTGTGATATTTGGCAAAGGGGCTAAACATGTGCCTCTTTAACAAAATGTTGAAAAAATTGGCTCTCCATATGCTGAAGACTGAAACTAGACCCATGCCTATCACCATGCGCTAAACTAAAATCAAAATGGATCAAAGATCTAAATATTAAAACTGAAACACTAACTCTACTGAAAGACAAGATAGGTATAAGTCTTGTAGACATAGGGGTAGTCAGAGAATTCATGAACAAAATGCAAACCATTGCATGGGAAATACTTCAAAGAATCAACAACTGGGATCTCATATTATTAAAAAGTTTTTGCACTTCTAAAGAAATCACCAACAACGTGAAAACCCACAATATGGGGAAAAAATTTTAGCCAGCAACCCTCAGACAAAGGACTTATACCTAAAACATATAATTAAAAAACATCAGGCCCCCCATATTCAAAGACCCTCTCCAAAAATGGGCATCTTAGATGAAGACATACAAATGGCAAATAAATACATGAAAAAATTTTTACCATCACTGGTCATTCAAGAAATGCAAATTAAAACAGCATTGGGATTTCATCTCACTCCAAAAAAAATGGCTGCCATCAAGAAATCAACTGACAACAAATGTTGGCGAGGCTGCAGGGAAAAAGGAACACTGCTCCATTGTTGGTTCAAGTGTAGAATGGTACAGCCATTATGGAAATCACTATGGAGATTTCTCAGAAGAGTAGGATTGGAAGTTTCATTCAATGCAGCTATTCCCCTACTGGTTATTTTCCCAGAAAAACTGAAAAGGTCATGTCACAGTGATATATGTTCACCCATGTTTATACCAGCACAATTTGGAATAGCTCAATCTTGGAAACAACCAAAATGCCCATCAGCCTCAGAGTGGATGAAAAAGATGTGGTATTTTTATACAATGGAACATTACTCTGCTATAAAAAAGGCTAATCTTGAAGTCTTAAAGGTAAATGGAGGCAACTTGGGACTATCTTCATAAGTGAAATAAGAATCATATTTGTGAATACTACATTGTCTCTCTAGTGTAAAACGTAATAAAATCTAAAGATCCAAAATGTGTAATAACTATTGTACAAAAGAAAGGGAAAGAAAGTGCTCTAAAGGATATAACTGCATGTATGTTTAAGTGTGTAAGATATATAACTATTACTAAATTTTTGTTGGAGCATTGAACAGAACAGTTTACACCCTCATTGTTTGTCTACTTTTTATGCTTTAATTTTGTGACTTGAACAACTATTTCTAAAATAATTATATGTAATTTATAAACTAGTGATTTCTTAGCATTAATTTTTTTGAAATTCTGTATTATTTCTACCCTTTTTCTGTTTTGCTTTTTTTCTTTAAATAAAAAATTCATTTTAAAACAGAGGGGCTCTGTCACAACTTACAAAGAGGAATCCACTTAAATGTCTCAACTAGACAAGCTTTCCAGTTCATGAGGTAGATCCAAATTGCAGTGGTTGATGCCGTGTTGAAACACCCTGAGTCAGAGCACTTAGCGAGAAGAGTCATTGGGAGTCTTTCTTGATTTTGGTCAGTCCGAGGATAGTGCTTATGATTTATACCATGGAAGGATCTTGAAGCTACTTCCAGTAATTCTTTCATTTTTCTAGATGATACTGATTCAGAAGAAATTCAAGATATTTGATGAAAATCCCAGAGGAAGCAGTTTACTGAGCTACAACCATGTAAAGTTTCTTTTTGCCTACTGTACCAAGCATGGATTGTTTCAGATACTCTGTGTTCTCCAACTTCCTGAGGACGCCAACTTTCTCCTCAGACTCAGTGAGTAGATGGGAAAAAATGAGTTTTTCTCTTACAAACAAACAGCAACAATAAAATAAAAACTTTCTGCCACCAATTCTGAATCTTTCTTCCTTTTTCGCTTCTACTCAGGCTAATCTGTTGCCTTGTGCTCTGTCACTATTTTCTCCAAAACTGCCCTGAGCCACCAGTCACCTTCTTTATTATGACAAGTATAAGCTACCAGGAATGTGACAGCGCAGATTACTATCTGTGTCATTGAGACAGTGACAGCAGACAAACTATGTATATTGGACAGATGCATTTCAGAACAATATTTAATCCTCTTGAACTTCCTTTAGCAGCAGCAACAATAGAAAAAAACTACTTTGTTGGTCCTTTTCCAGCTACCTGTTAGCTGAAGTTTTTCCTCCAGTAGTGATTTTAAGAGAGGCTACTAGGACCATTAAGTTATGAGCCCTTGTATGAACAAAACATCTTTTTGCCTTCATCCTTGAGTGCATTTGAGCTGGATTTTCCTCACCACAGGTGACCAGTCATTGCATCCCTTCCTACTTTAAAAAAGATAGTATAATTAAGGTTTTATGAGGATAATTATCACTATTATTTGAAAGGCTATGAGATTTTAAAATTAATATTCAGTGCAATTATATTCTTGCACTCACATATATTTATGTCTTTGGGGAAAACTGTGTTTGTTCTCTGAGAACTGATTATAAAAACAAGAACAAAATGTTTTAGATGAGATGAGATTTGGCTGGAAATTACATTCCTAACATTTGTTTATTGCTTGGGGAGCAAAAGAAGCTACTCTGTTAATCTGAAGATTTGACCACTGCATATTTGGTTAGTGTTCAACCATTTGGTCTGTGTTAATTATTAAAATCCCATTCCTATTTGCTAATGAGTATCAACTCTAAGTTACTATGGAGAATAAAAGAAATTTCAGTCATCCTCTTTGCCATGGAGACATTTTCATGATAATAGAGCATTAATCTCTTTAATAACAGAGTCTATGGCAATATAGCGCTATAATTGACCAGCACAGACTTTTTACTTTTCAACACAAACTAAATGAGCTGTTAACTTTGCTCATTCAAGATAAAAGTATTTTTTTTCACTGCAACCCTTTTATTAGGGAAAATAATGAAAGTCAACGTACTTGATGTGTTCAGAGGTGTGGGACTTTAAACAAGAGAATATTTTGAGTCCTAGGTTCACCCTACCTTAAGAGATATTTCCTGCCCCTTTATTCACCTTTCTTACTAGGAACTGAAGTAGATCTAATCTTGGTAAGTTGAAGAAAACACAGTGGAATCATGGAGTCTCAAGAGCTGGAACAGACAGCAGAAGTGATATAATTAAATTCACTGATTTTCCAGAGAGAAACCAGTGGTCCAAACTGATTAATAATCTTTCCAATATCCTATCACCAGAAGATGTAAAGCCAAGGCTAAAAATGGTTCGTGTTTCCTCATCTAAAGTTCTTCTTGTCACCTGATCCTAAACAGTATAGAAAACAAAGAGAAAGATTTTTTATTTCCTATAGTTTTAGTCTATTTGAAATATTTGCCCTTGACCCACACACTCTCCTAAAAGACTGGAGAATTACTGTCACCAGACGGGTCTCTAGGAGGTCCCCCAGAAAGAGACAGATCAACCAACCTCAAGCATGGAGTATAGGTTTGCTGACTCACATCACAGATGAGCATTTCAGGACGTGTCAATGAGCAGCCAAAGCAGCTTTATCGGGCATAGTTGTAAAGTGGAGGCCCTTGAGAAAGAGTTACTTTATAGTCTGAGGCTGGAAGTATTTGTATGTTATAGGGGCGCCCTCAAGGTAGGTGATGCAGGGTGTGAGTTTCTACTGTTTGACATGTTACCCATAAGTGGGCTAGATGCAAGCCATTTAGAAAAGGCAGAAACAACTTCAAACACATTCAGCCATCTTACCTTTGACAAAGGGACTAAACACATTTACTTGAAAAAAGATAGCCTATTTAATAAATGGTGCCGAGAAAACTGGCTTTCCACGTACTGAAGATTAAAACTAGACCTATGTATATTGTAATGCACTAAACTAAAATTAAAATGGATCAGAGATTTAAAATTTGAAACAAATACTAAATCTGCTCAAAGAGAGAATAGGATCTCTTAAAGACATAGGTATAGGCAGAGACTTCATAAACAAAACCCCAGTTGCATAGGAAACACTACAAAGAATTGAAAACTGGGATCTCATCTTATAAAAATGTTTTTCACAGCAAAAGAAATAACCAAGAGTGAAAAGACAACCCACAGACTGGGAAAAAAATATTAGTTTTTCTTCAGACTAAGGACTAATATCTAGAACATATAAAGAATTTTAAAAATTAGAGCCCCCTAAATTTATGGACCTAACAGAAAAATGGGTATCTGAGATGAATACACAATTCTCAGAAGTACAAATATCAAATAAATATGTGAAAAAATCAGTTCAACATCACTGATCATTCAGGAAATTTAGACATATAGTATATCCAATTAATATAGTGCTAATTTCCTTGAGGATGGAATTTGTGGAATCTTGGTATCACAGGAAAAGCACAAGCCCAATTTATATAGGTTTATTGTGTCTTTAAGACCCTCAGAATTTTTCTGGAATAATTTTTCTGGAAGGCAAAAAAGCATGTAACCTTGGATAAATTTTATTGTATTTTAAACTTGTAGCTTTTCTTAAAAGTACAATTCTAAAATTATATTTTTCTCTGTCTCCTTTCTACCTATTGTTATTGGTGTTTTGCAACTCTCCTTTGTGCTATTTGGTACCCTTAATTATCAGGAATAGAGATTTTCTAGCTTGGTGATAAGAGGGAATTTCACTGGCGTCATATAACTAAATGCAAGTGGCAACAAGACATTGTCACATGGTTGCCATGTGAGGTCAATTGGATGCCATGCAGAATCAAAGCCAGTGGCAGGGGATGCTGAGAGAGTTGATCCTGTGGCTCCTCGGGCAGGGATAGATATGATGTAATAAGCACAGTGCTGCTCTCTCCCTGCTGCAGACTAGCACTGTGAGCGCTGGGCTCACGCCATCCCAGGCAATATGTTGGTAGAGCTTGTCATAAGGAGGTATCCAGTGGCAAGCTAATCTCAGTTTACCTAAGACACACATATTTCCCATATTCTACACTGATCCCTATGGTCCTAGACTTCTACCTGACTAGCTCTGGCCTTTTTTACTCTTCCCATTTCCAACTAGTTTTCCTTTTCTTGTTATTTTTATTTTCTTTTCTGATAGGCAGTTCCATTTTGCTGATAAAATGATCTGATTCTCAAGTTCCACTGGCCTAAAAAAAAAAGCAGTTTTTCAGAGACTTTAAGTAAATACTTAAAAATTCATCCAATCATTTCATGACTACCTCAAAGTAGCTGAAAAGTTTACACTATTTCTGAGCATCAACTTACTTAAACTTCAGAATCAAAGACACATGACAAATTTTGCCTGTGCCAAAAATTCTATGTGTAAATTTTGACAGATTAAATAAACAGCGAGACCTGTACAGTAATCAAAACTCGGGCAACTTCAACTCACTTCATGCTGTCTCTGCTTCACCTCACGCTTTATTAAAAAAATGCCTCCTTTTATCTTGCCTGCATGTGAACCTTCTTCAAATCTTTGTCTCATCCCAAGTGACCTATCGAAAAAATATCTTTTGAACCAAATAAAGGGCTCCCAATAAAAGATTCCATGCAATTTTGTTCCACTTCATTTCATACCATTTTACAATTATCAGAAAAAATGTAAAGTGTAAAGCTTTATCTTCCAGGTACTGAATCTTATCATTAATATTTTTATTTCTATGAGAGAAAATACGACAATTTAGGAACTAATGAAAGAAACAGGACAAATTTGGGAGGCCTCTATAAATCACAGCCCTGTGAAAGTCAAGTCTGCCTTGATGTGATGAAAACTGGGTCCAAATTTCACTTTTACTGGTACTTTCCTCAGTGTAACAAGTTAGTTTCAGAATCTTTTCCTGACGTACAGATTATGATGCGGTTGGAAGATGAAGTGCTTCTACTGCTGCACAGGTACAATGAGTCATAACCCCTTTGAGTATTTCCTGGGGTCAGGACTATAAACAATACGCTTTGCTCTAATGGGATGTGTGACTTAGAAAACAGTCAAATGATGAGACTGTTTTGCTGTCTTACTTGGAGTAGTGACACACACATAATGCCAGCTACTTAGGAAGCTGATAACAGGAGGATCACACATTCAAGGCCAGCCTGGGCGACTTGGCAAAACCCTGTCTTAAATAAAAATTTTAAAAGGGCTGGCCCTAGGTTTGATTTCCAGGACTGAAAGGGTAGGGGAAGCTTGATTCTTAACGGGTGGATAAAGAAAAGCCTCTAGAACTTTAAAGATTATGTTTCTGCCTACAAACATAAGTGGAAATGACATTTTATTTAAAGAGCTTAAAAGCTAGGTTATGGAGATGGAAACTGTACTGCATGGAGGTGTAATCTGAAGAGTAAAAATTGTAAGAATAGAATATGGCAACACCCAGAGATAACAGGCCATTTCTAAGCCCTACAAGAGCACTGGCCCCCCTGTCTCCTTCACAGAACCTATCCAGATCAGTAACTACATACTTGTTAATTTTCTTATCATCTGTTTCTTTTTTTATTTTAAAGAGAAAGAGAAGCAATTCTGAAATCCAGCAGAGCTGTTGGAATGTTGGAAGTTCTCTGATGAGGTGTCAAGGGATGGGATAATTTACTCTGGTTCTCAGCTCTACTCTCTCCAGGCTCTTGGCTCTACCCACTCCGAGTCATGGAAAGAGAGGGTTCCTCAACCTTAAGGTTCCTACCCATTGGCAAGACAGCATCAAATATGACAGAGGGCCCACTGTGTTGTCTAAGATCAGTCTTAGCAGGCGGGAAGAGGGTACCCATGAGTGAGCGGTCAGGAAACCTGCACACTGGGTAGACCTTTTCTCAGAGTGGCCTGTGTTCATACAGGGAATTTTCAGTTCCTCTTCTTGATCATTTAAAGTGACTGAATTTTAGCCTTCTGTGAGCAGTGCCTATGCTTTCTTTTCTCAGTAAATCAATTTCTAAAATCTTGGACGGAGGTATTTACAGAGGTCTCTCTTTTAGAAATTAGAATACTATGTATAAAAAAGATTATTAAAGGATGTGGGGATCAGGAAGAGAGGGAATTCTTTTGAAAACATTTTTTTCCCTAGAAAGTGGATCATTAAGATAGGAGCTATTTGTAGGTGAAGAACATTCTCAGCCTTCTCCCTGCAGAATTCTCGAAACCCAATAGTCTCTTCTCATTTGTTCTGATTCTCCCTTTCAGTGCATACCAGCAATGTTCTTTGAAAAAGATTTCTCAAAAAACTTTGTGACGATTCTATGACATTCACTGGAATTCACATCATGAGGCAAAAGACACAGACCCACAGATGTCTTTCACAAAACCTCTTTTCCATGCTGGGCTTCTACTAAGATCTGAGGAAGAACAATATGCTTCCCACTGGACTTATTGCCTGAGATCTCTGAGATCTTAATCTCTTTAAAGGGACTGAATAATAACTTGCCTTTGATCTTTCTAAAATTTGAACAAAATGTTTTATAATCACTTGCTTTCTCCTGGACCAGTCATCTATTCCTGGCAGTACTCAGTACTGTAGCATCAATGAGAATCTCCTTCCTTTTTTAGGCTAATATTTCATTGTATGTATATATCACATTTTGCCTACTCTGTTATTTGATGTTGCACATGTGGATTACATCCACATTTTAGCTATTGTGAATACTGCTGTTATAAATGTGTGTGTACAAATATCACTTCAAGATCCTGTTTCCAGTTCTTTTGCATATTTGCCCAGTCTCGAGATTGAGTTCTTATAGGGAGTCCCCTCTAAGTCCAGACTTCTACCAACAGTTTGCTCAAGGCAACTTTGGCTTTCTTTATCATATTCCTCCAACATGCCTAGGTATTTGTTATAATAGCACCCCCACATGGTCCCAAAATATGTATTAGTTGCATATTAGCTGTATTGGTTGTATTAGTTGTACTGCATTTAAAAAATCAAAACTGGTGGATTAAAATAAACAGCATTGTGTCATGGTTTCTGTGGCTCAAGAATCCAGGTACAGCTTGGCTGGGTGCTTTGGCTTAAAGTTTCTTACCAGATGGGATCTAAACAGAAGACACTGCTGTCTTCTAAAGATTGAATAGAAAAGACTCTCTTCCAAGATGCTGTAAGTAGTACCTGCCTGAATTGATCTCCTGGCAATGTGTTGGCCTATGATGGTCTCACTTCATTAGTTGTTGGACAGACAACATCACCAGTAATTTTCTTTATGGCCCTGTCAATAGGGTAATACATTATGTGGTTTGCTTGATTTATCATAGTAAAGAATTAAAAAGTCAAAGAGTTCAAGCAAGATAGAAGTTGCCATTGCTCATAACCTAATCTCAGAAGTGACATACTATTACTTTTTTTCATAAGCTGATCATTGTAAACAACCCTCTTGGCCCAACTCATATTTGCAGGGACTGATCTTACACAAGGGCATGAATAAAAAGATGCAGGGAAGATTGGAACTTATTTTAGAAGCTGCTTACCACAGCAGGTAATCATTAGGCCTTCATAAAAAATGTGTTAAGTGTGCACTTATTATTTTCAAATTAATATTTTCCAAAGCTTATTAATATGCCAATAACTCACTGTTCTAAGTGCTTTTCATGCATTAATTCACTTGATTCTCAAAACAGCCTTATGATGAAAGTAGTATTATTCCCTTTATTTTATGTATGAGTATTCTCAGGTTTTAATTTAAGTAACTTAAATTGAAAAGTTTCATTTGCTGAGGATTTATGATGACAGTTAAGCTAAAATTTAAACTGAAGCAGTCTAGGATAACTACCACAATATATATTTTGTATTAAAAAACATAAAAAGCTAGTTGTATCTGGACATGATTAAGTGCCTATTAAGTAAAATGTTTTAGAGCAACTTCCTTCCTTCTGAATTTTTTTATGGTGATGTTATGTAAAAGATATAATAATTATCTTTACACTAACTTCACAGTTTCATAAGCCTTCTTGGGAATGGTTATGATTGGAGATATTTGAGTGGCATGCCTTAAATCACGAGACTAGATGATGCTTTGTTTACATTATATCATAAATTTTGTTTCATATAATTAAATATCCTCAACAAACACAATGTGTACTCTTCTCAAACTTTAGTTCAGTACTCATATCACATTTCTTCATTGACCATGGTACCTTGAAAACTGATTTTTATTTTTCTAGAGATCAGTGAAGAGCTGCCCTGCTGTATAGGAAACCCCATCCCAAACGCAAGCCGTCTATGAATGGTTTAGCACCAGGTTCTCCATGAACCTATGTTATATAAAGGAAAGAGGGCCCTCTTTTCCTGCTGCACCCAGTTTCTGATGATGAACAGCTCTCCACTCCTGACCCTGGTCATGGCTACCAGTGGGTGCCCTATGCCAGTACTGTCCTCTTTCTCATAACCAGATATGAGGACAGATCTCCAGCCTTGGTGACTATGTGATAGATGCAGAAAGAAAACATGTGAGCACCTTGGAGATAACTTACCAGAAAATTCATATAAATTTTCTATTTACATACCACAGCCCAGCTTTTAGTAATATCATCAGACCTAGCTGCAAATGATGTTTTAGATAAGTGACTAGTTGATTTGCTGAAAGCTGGGACCCATAGAGGACAGGAGGAAGGAGTGAGTGGATATGAGAAGTACTTAGTACTCCCTTAACAGTAGTAGTACTGTGACAGTTTTCAAAATGTGACTCAATTATTGTATCATTTCACCCAGAAATACTTTGATATATGCCACCAATATGTAAGCAAAATTTAACATAAGCACAAGAACCAATAATCACACCCTCAAAACTGACAATCTCTCAATATATGGGTCATGTTCAGCTACACTTTCTGAAAAAGTATTCTTTCACAGCTCATTGGTTAAAATCAATGTCCACCCAAAATCCCAAATGCTGCATTTGGTTTATCTATCTAGGAAGACTTCCAGTGATGGGCAGTCACCCCACACACTGTGGAGACTGCCATTCCAACTGGATTTTGTCATTAATCAAAGTATGCTCCCATGGGAAACAATGACTCAGAGACATATAAGACATAACCAAACCTAGTATGTGGACTGAGCTTAGATCCTAGTTCAGAAAGACAAGATAATGACATTTTGAGACAACTCAAGAAAACTGACTATGATCTAAATACCAAGAAATTATTTCATTGGGTAATGATTCAGGCTTAGTGATGATGTAAAATATCCCCATCTTTCTGAAAAGCAAAATAAAGAAGGGTCCATTGATTTCGTATCTGGGATGTTTTAAAATATTTCACAAAGGAAAAAAATAAATGAAAAAAATGACAAAATGGTGAAAATTGTTGAATTTAAGTGATAAGTATTTTGGGAGTTTGTTGAACTACTCTATTTTGGTAAATGTTTAAATTTTTCATAATAAAATTTTCATGAAAAAAATGCCTAACCAACTTTAAGCTGATCACTAACAAATTTTTTCTTCATGGAATAAAAATTTACATCTGTTTTTTCTTTTATTTTTGATGAACTTTTACTATATTTTGACATCACTACTACCTTGCTTAGCCTATTTTTTAAGTAGCTACAACAAAAGGTTACCAACTAAATACCCGTGGGTCAACAGAGGCTATCTATATTCTTTTTTTCTTTAGTACAATGGCAGCTGAAATAGACAATTCTCAGAGGAAGTAATACAAATGGCCTATAAATACATGAAAAATATAGTGAACATCACTGGCCATTAGAAAATGAAAATTTTAAAAACTATGAGCTTTCATCATACTCCAGAAAGAAGATCATCACCAAGAAATCAAATCACAAATGCTGATGAAGCTGTGATGAAAAAGAACTCCCCTACATTGTTGGAGGGATGTAAACAAGGACAACCACTGTGGAAATCACTATGGAGATTCCTCAACTACAGGTAAAAATTCCATTTGATCTAGCTATTCCCCTATTAGGAACCTTTCTAAAGAATTAAAAAAATCATATTATAGTGATACATGCACACCAATGTTTATAACACCACAATTCATAATAGCTAAATCTTGGAAGCAGCCTGTATGTCCACCAAAAGATGAATGGGTAAAGAAAATGTGCCATAAAGAAGTATCATTTTGAGTGTCTGTAGGAAAATGGCTGTGCCTTGAGACCAAAATGTAAGTGAAATAAATCACACGCACAAGCTTAAATATTGCATGGTTTTTCTTATATGAGAAACTCAAAATATAAAAAACAAATTTAAAGGTAGATAATAGGAAACAGGGAGATAGATCTACTGCTAATGAGAAAGAGACCAGGATATGAAGGGGAGGGAGCATAAAAAAGAATTAAGATGTGTCACATATGTATACCAAATACCCACAATGAAAGTAGTCATTATGTATCACAAACATAGACTAATACAATCTCTTTTTTAAAAATGTTAACCATGGCATCCACAGAAATCTGGATGAGAGAGAGAGATGTATGGAAACAGACGTTTTGTTTTATACTTCTTTGTACTGTTTGATTTTGGAACCATGTAAACATTTCACTTATTTGAAAAGTGAAATAATGAACAACAAAATAAGGCCAGCCTTGGATACATAATAAGATCTTGTCCCCCCCTCCCGCATCTTAAACTCACTATGTAACACAGCTGGTCTTGAACTCACAGTCCACCCTGCTTTAGCCTCCTGGCTGCTAGGATTACAGGTATGCACCACCGCCCCTAGCAAATTATTTAATACAGAACACAAAGCAATACATAGATCCAGTAATGTTAACTGTAGTATGTTGGAATTATTTGATAGAAAATTATATGGATGTTGAAAAGAATTGTAATAAAACAATGCAACAACATCAGCATAAAAACAGGTCTAAACATCAATGGAATAAATTAGAAGTTACACCCACAATTATAAACACACTCAGCCATTTTATGTTTGACAAAGGGGACAAACTTGTACCCTGGAAGAAATACAACTTCTTTAACAAGTGGTGCTGGGAGAACTGGCTTTCCACATGCTGAAAATGAAAACTAGACCCATGTCTATCACCATGCACTGAAGTCAAAATGGATCAAAGATCTAAATATTAAAACAGAAACACTAAATCTGCTGGAAGACAAAGTAGGTAGAAATCTTGAAGTCATAGGGGTAGGCAAAGAATTCATAAGCAAAAATCAAAGTGCATGAGAAATACTTCCCAGAATCAATAACTGGGATCTCATCTTATTAAAAAGCTTTTGCACTTCAAAAGAAATCTCCAACAGGGCAAAAAGAAAACCCATGAAATGAGAAAAAATTCTTAGTCAACTGTCCCTCAGACAAAGTACTTCTATTTAGAACACATTCAGAATTTTAAAAATCAGGTCCCCAAAATTCAAAGACCCAACCCAAACGTGGGTATCTGAGATGAACACACTTCTCAGATGAAGAAATACAAATAGCAAATAAATATATGAAAAAATGTTCAGCATCATTGGTCATTAGGGAAATGCAAATTAAAACAATGCTGAGATTCCATCTCACTCCAGAAAGAATGGCCAGGATAAAGAAATCAACCAATGACATATGCTGGAGGAGTTGTGCGGGAAAAGGAACTTTTCTCATAATGAACATACTCATAATGTAGTATGAGTGTAGATTGGTGAAACCACTGTGGAAATCAGTGTGGAGGTTCTTCAAAAAGCTAGGATTAGCCACATTTGATCCAGGTATTCCCCTTCTGGGCATCTTCCCAAAAGAATTAAAAACTTCATACTACAGTGATATATGTGCACCCATGTTTATAGAAGCATAATTTGTAATAGCCAAATTTTGGAAACAACTTAAATGCCCAGCAACTGAGGAATGGATTTTAAAAAGTGGTATTTTTACATAATGGAGTAGTACTCAGCTATAAAGAAGGATAACATCAAGGCTTTTACAGAGAAATGGAGATGACTTGGGACCATACTCATAAGTGAAATAAATCAGACTCACATATCTAATACTGTATTGTCTCCCTTGTGTAAGAAAATGAAAAAGTAAATAAGATTCAAAGTCTACTATAAATATTGTGAAAGGGTAAGGAACTGCTCAAAGGAGAAAAATAACTCAGGAAAAAGAGAAAAGAAAAAAGATGTAAATGGATATATATCTAAGATATCTAAAATGATTATACTACTGTTAGTTCTTGGAAAAGAACTATTAATACTCATATGATTAGATCAATTTTGCATGCCTATATCTGGTAATCTAAGCAACTCTTAAAGATAACAATATGCAATATAACAATCATTGTTAAATTCCCGTCATCTTGTTTTGAAAACCTATATTATTATTGTTTTGGGGTTTTGTTGTTATTTGTTTGTCTCTTTTGCTTTTTGTTTATCTGGTCTGTTTCCCCACCCCCCTCTTTAAAATAAAAAAGAAAACTATGTAACAGCATAGAACTGATTATCATATCAATTTTTAAAAAGCAGAAAATGAAAATATGAGAAAAGTAGGTGGTAACTAAAGGCAGGGCTTCCCCAGAAAAAAATGAAATAATAGAGGAAATTGTATTGAGGATCTCCTTAAAATTTCTCTCAGAAAAATATCAAGATAGAAGAATTTGTGTGTTTATCAAGTAGCGGTAGTGTTGGAGGATGGAGTTTTCACAATTGAAATTAAATCCATCTTCAGGCTTATTCAGTTGTTTATTTTTCTTTCCTCTTCTAAAAGTTGTACTATAAATTGAAAAATTATAATTATATTCATAGAGTATAAAGTGATTTATGAATGCAAGGTACAATAACTAAATAAAGATAATTAACATATCACCTCAGATAATTACATTTTTGTGGTAGAAACACTTGAAATTTCCTCTGAATATTATAAGATTGGCAAAAAATTGTTATTAACTATGTTTGTCACACTGTGCAGTGAATCCCTAAAACCTTCCTCTTCCTGTCTGAGATTTTGTAGACCTTGATCATCATCAATTATGTCCCACCCATCTAATCTTTGTGATCACCACCATTTTCTGAATTCAATTTTACATTCTACTCCTAAGGAAGAATATAATGTGATAGATTAACTAATGATCAACTTGTTACACCCAAGTAACACCCAACTGAAACAGTATGGTCTTGGGTTTGGAAGGCCCACCCAAGAATGTTGCCAACAACATGAAAAGAGAGCTGGAGGGGAAGATGGTATGCTATTGATTGCCCTGAAGAAGCTTGTCACGCTGGCTTTCCTGATAAGATCTCAACTGTTATCACCAGGGGAGCTTGGGCCCTCTGTCACTGAGAATGCTGTGGTTCTTTTCAGGGGACTTCTGACCCTTATTTTGAGCATCCATTCCCTCGCATCAGGGTAGATTTCTCAGCCTGCTGGCACAGATCTTGCAACATGTTGGCACAAATTTTGTAGCTTGCACCACTGACCTTTGGATCTTCCCATGCAGACTCTTGATACAGACTTGCATGAGACATTGTCATGGGCTCTAGGTCTCCAGCTGGACTCATGGAGGACATTGCCTTGGGCTCTGGGACTTTAGCTGGACTCAAGCACAGCACAGCTGTGTGCTCCAAACCCTCAGCTGCATTCTGTGGATCTGTAGTGTGTGGGCAGTTCTCCTGCATTGTTTCTGCATTTGACTTTTTGGGTGAATATTATAAATAATCCTAAAAATTATGTGTGCCATATTAAATCTATTTCCTTACAATCCTTGACTAAAACAGATTTGTCTTTTTTTCTTTTTAATCTTTATTTTAATTTTTATTAACATTTATTAATTTTTAATACTAAGGTTCAATATATTTCCATATCTCCATATAGCATATGCTTCGAATCCAGCCTATTTTTTTCATCCTTCTCCCCACTTCCTAATTTTTAATCACTATTCTATAGTGTTTCAGGTTGCATTTTTTAGCTTTCACATATGAGACAAAACATGTGGTTGTGTCTTTCTGTGTCTGGTTTATTTTAGTTACACAATGACCTCCAATTCTATGTTCATAGTGCAGTCCTGAATAATATTGTCCTATGTATAAATTCCAAAAATAAAATAAAATATAAGTTGGGCATGGTGGTGCAAACCTGTAATACCAGCACTCAGGAGACTGAGACAAGAGGATTGTTGCAAGTTTAAAATCAGTCTGGGCTACAAAGTGAGTGCAAAGCCTGCTTGAACTGCATAGCAAGACCCTATCTCAAAGAGAACAAAAAAATTCCACATTTTATTTTTATTTTAGTAAATAGTTTATATATGTATATTTTATAATAGGGCATATTACTTATGTAGAATCCTGGGCTTTAGTATGGCATTTTAATAAATGCATGTACCACACATTGATCATATCATCCTTTCCCCATCCTCTTGTTTATCTCCTTCTATATTCATGCCATCCTTTATATGCTCAGAAGTGGGATAGCTATATAGATTTTTAACTTTTGGACAAACCTCTGGTTGTATTTATTTACATTTCCTAAACTGTGTAAGAGATCTCTTTTCTCCACATCCTTGCTAGTATTTCTTAATTTTTTTGATGGTAGGCATTCTAATTGGAGTGACACTGTATCTCATTATACTATTGACTTGTATTTCCTTGATGGCTAATGATATTGACTTTTTAGGTTTTGTGTCTATTTCATTAGCATTTGTAATTTTCTTTTTTAAATTTATTTAAAAAAAAAAAAAAGAAGGAGATTAAGATAAAAGAGGACGTAACAACACAGGTGAGACCAGAACAATTTAAGCACATAGTGTTTCACCACAAGATAACCCGTCATAACAGTAGTTACTATAGTGTCTCTTTCCTTGAAATATTTGAGTATAACTTCATATACTATAGCATCAAACTTATCAAGACAGTTTAAAACCATTCAAGAGAATGAAAGTATTACAGGGTATTTAGAACCAACTAACAGAAAATGAACAATGGTTTCTATATTATCTCCTTGTCTATAAAAATTTTGTTTATACTATCACATATAATAAAACCCAATAAGATACAACATGATAAAACCGTTGGAGACAGAAGAACAAAAGCTTGATGGGACTTCAAAACAAGATGATACTAAATCAGCACTAGCTGTTATGATGTCTTGTTTTCTTCAAAATAGCTGTTCATACCATCACAGACAATAAAATCAAACAACCCAGAATAAAACCATTCCAATTAATGAATGAAAACATTACAAGGCTTCAAAGGTGTTTGTAATTTTCATTGTAGAGGTTTTTCACTTTTTTTGGTTAAATTTATGCCTAGGTAGTAGTAGTAGTGTTACTATTGCAAATACGGTTGCTTTCCTTTTTCTCTTTCTCAGCAAACTCAGTACTATAGAAAGGCTACACTCCAATTTTTCTACATTGATTTCTTTTTATCCTGCTATTTTATCAAATTTAGTTACCAGTTATAATATTGTTTTAGATGCATCGTTAGATTTTTCTATCCCTAGAATCATATCTGAAAACAGTAACAATTTAACTTCTTGCCTTCTGAATTTTTTTATTTTAAAGAAGGTAAAACTAAACATAACAAAACAGAACAAAATAGATCAGAAGAAAACAATTTAAGTGACACAGATTTCAAAGCAAGATAATAGGATATCTACCATGGCTACTGGAATGTCTTTTGTTTCCTTCCAAATAGTTGTCCATATCTTCACACACAATGAATTCATACAAAACAAAATAGTATTAAGCTGATCAGAACAGAGTGGTGAAGACATTTTAGGTCTTCAAGATCAGGCAATAGGAAAATCAACAATGGCTGCCGTAACATCTCTGTTCTCGTTCAAATTAGCTGTCCATACTTTCATGTGTGTGAAATTAAATAATACAAAGGCTAAAACCACTCTGAAGAAAGAATAATAGCATTACTGGATTTCACAGCAGGACTATATGGTATCCACAATGGATACCATAATGTCTCTTTTTCTTCAAAGTAGCTGTTCATTTCATCATGCATAATATAATCGATTCTCATACACTGTTTAGGGGAAGTTCTACACATGTATAAGCTTCTACATGTATACCTATCTGTTCTTTATTAGAGGAAAAACAAACCAAAGCAAAAAAAATTACTAGAAAAACACGAAACAAAAAGACAAATAAATAACAATAGCAAAGAACCCAAAACAATGACCATATAGGCCTTCAAAGCAAGATGGTAGGAGCATAACTAGGGTTGTTATTTTACATAATGTTCTTCAGGACTTCCTCAAATCACCAGACACTAATATGTAAAATTGTTCGAGTCCTATGGATGTTAGCTGCTTTATTTCAAGAATTTATGGAACTTGTAGCACAGTCATCTTAGCTATCCTAAGCATAATTATACAATTTTAGATATTTTTTCTTTTCTCTTCCTTTTTATTTTTCCTCCTTTTCCCTGAGATATTATTTTTTTCTTTTGAGCAGATTCATTAAATGTCATTTATTTCTTTCTCTTGCCTCCTGGATCTTGCTAAAACTTCCAGCACTACATTAATTAACAGTGGTAAGGATCAGCCCTCATCTTGTACTTGATTTTAGAGGAAGCATTTTCAGCTTTTACCTATTCATCATGTTTGTTGTAGGTTATATATAACCTTTATAAAATTGAAATACAATTATTCTATACCTACTTTGTTCAGGGACTATAGTATAAAGGGATGTTGAATTTTTATTTTTTATTTTATTTTTATTGAATGCTTTTTTGTACTTATTATTTTTTTTATTTTATCTTTCATTCTGATGATGTGTTGTATCATATTTGTTTTAATTTGCATATGCTCAGCCATCTTTTTATCCCTGTAATGAAAATGACTTGATCATGGTAAATGTTTTTGACAGGATGTTGAATTTGATTGCTAGTATTTTGTTTGTAATTTTTACATCTATATTCACCAAGGATTTAGATCTATACTTTTTCGTTGTTGTTGTTGTTGTCTGTTTTGATAATATGGTAATGGTGGCCTCACAAAATAAGTTTGAAAGTGTTTCCACACTTTCAGTTCTTTAGCATAGTTTAAAATGAGTTAATGTTTTATCTTCTTTTAAAGTTTGTTAAAATTGAGTATTAAAGCCTGAGATTTTTCTTATTCAAAGATTTTGTTACTGATTTGGTCTAACAAGTTGTTACAAGTCATTGAGATTGTTTGTCCTCATGGTTCAGTTTTGTTAGGTCATATGAGTCAAGAAATGGACACATTTCTTCTGTTTCCCAGTTTTCTTCTATGTTTGCCATGGAGCTTTCCAAAATAATTCCTAATGAGCCTTCATTTCTGTGGTAGGGTGGTAACATCTCCTTTGTCATCTATGATTTATCTACTTGAGTCTTACACACACACACACACACACACACATACACACACACACACACACACACACACACACACATCTTGGTTAGACCAGCTAAAGATTTGTCAGTTTTAATTATGTTTTCAAAACAAGCAATTTTGTTTTATTGATCTTCTGTGATGATGATTTTTCAGGCTCTATTTCATTTATTTCTGCCATTTCTTTCTTCTAACTTTAGGTTTGACTTGTTCTTGCTTTTTTAAATCCTTGAGATGCATTGCTGTTTCTTTTAAGTCTATTTTTTTAAGTTTTATTTAAAGAGAAAGAAACAAAAAATACATGCAGAAAAAAAGGTAGAAATAATACAGAATTACAGAAAAATAAACGGCAAGAAATCATCAGTTGATAAGTTACATATTGTCATCTTAGAAATAGTTGTTCAGTTTACAAAATTAAAGTATGTAAAGTGACATTCAAATAGTGACACTGCCCAATTATCCAACAAAAACTTAGTAATATGGTTATCAGTCCTACACATTCTGCCCAATGATCTAACAAAAACTTAGTAATGTGGTTATCAGTTCCACACATTTGTTTTTATCTTAAAGAGGGTAAGATTAAACATATCAAAACAGAATAAAACAGTTCAAAAAGACACAATTTAAAGAGATAACAGATTTCAAAGCAAGTCCACTGGAGATCTTCACTGTTTATCTAATTGTCTCTAGTTTCTTACCAAATAGGTGTCCCCATCTTCATGCACATTAAATACATACTGTATATTATAGAACTAATCAAATCATTACAGGATGATGAAGGCTTTTTAGGTCTTCAAGATCTGACATTGGGGAAGACAATAATAACTACCATAGTGTCTCTCATTCTCTTCATAGTAGCTGTCCTTATCTTTACAGATGCTGAAATTGAACTTAAGAGACTAGAGATATCACTCTGAACAGTGAATAATAGTATTGCTAGATTTTATACATTAATCTACAGAATTAGCATTAGGTTTCTTAGTGTCTCTTCTTCTTCAGAGAGTTCATTACATCTCGCATTCTATAATCTGTTCCCATAAATAGTTTAAAAAAATCTTTCCATGTGTGAATTTCTACATGTATATCTATCCTCTTTGTATTAAAGGCAAAAACAAGACAGCATAACAAGACAGCAAAACAGATTCCTAGAAAAACACGCAATGAAAAAGACACATAAGACCACCATTTTAGGTGATCTACAGTAGTTACTATTCCTTCTCTTGTTATTTTCAATAGATTTGTCCACATCATCAGGCTTAATATAGTTAAGCATAGTATTACATAGCTATTTTTATAAAAACACAACTTTGAAAACATTGTAGGGCTTTGTCGGTGTCGCTCCCGGCCGGCAGGAAAAACACACGACAGATTCTGACGGTGTGCAACCTTGTCTTTATTTGTCTCCGCGTGGGCCCCGCGAGGCCTCTGCTTTGCCACCAGTCCTTTCTTACCGGTGGACTTTCTCTATCTCTCTCTGTGCTTCTTTTTCGTAGCGGGAGAGGCACTCACTTTTATAGGGTAACAGTGGCCAATCAGTTTAAAGCGCGCGATGCGGGCTGACTGGCTAACATCAGTTGTTGCTAGGCAGACTATCTTACAGAGCGGGTTGTTTAAGTCGCCAGGGCAATCAGGGGGCAGGAAGCAGGCGCCAACTTGGCTCACTTGATGGGAGGGGTAATCTAGCTCAGGCTTTGCTCTTTCTTACAGGCCTCACGTCCGCCAAGTAAGGCGACCGGGCTCGGCCGCGGCTCCCAACAGGGCTTGAGAGCTGTTAATAATCAAAACTGGTATGGTATCTTTTACATCTTGTCATCTTCAGAGTAGTTGCCTCTACTTTTAGAGTTGATACTATCAAGCATACCAAATTCAAATAAAATCAGCCAAGGCAAAACCACAGTCTAATGAATTGGATTCAAATAAATAAGATCAGTCATAGTAAGACAATGTAAGTAATACAGGGTTTCAGTTTAAGTTAATAGGAAATTAAGGATAGTTACCATGGTAAAACCTGCTATTTTGGGATCAGATATCTGTGCCCTCAAATCTGATATGAGCAGACAGACCAGAACAAATTAAATTCAAACTAAACAGAGCAATAAGACTACTATGACTTTTAAATCCTGATACACTATTAACAATGACCTCTGCCTTTTTTATATAGTGTATCAAGCTATCTATACTAAAGATTATAGCTTACTATCTCTGCCTCATGTCTGCTACTCCACTTTGCTGCTATAATTTGCCCACTTTACTTCCTCATTCCACCATCTGCCCCATTCACTGAGGCCTCTCTGTCACTGTTGCTGGAATCCTGGTATCCCTTTCTCTCTCCCTCTGGAATGTCCTTCAGCACTCTCTGTAGGGTTGGGTTGGTGGCCATGAACTCCACAGTTCCTCCTTGTCTTGGAAACATCTTATCTCTCCATTAATCTTGAGAGAGTTTTTCTGGGTATATCAGTCTTGGTTGCAAATTATTTTCTTTCAGGGCTTGGAATATTTCCCCCCAGGCCCTTCTCAATTTGACAGTTTGTGTTGATAAGTCTGTTGTTATTTTGATAATTTTCCCATTGTAGGTTATCTGCTTCTTTTCCCCAGCTGCTTTTAGTATTCTGTTCTTTTGGTGGATTTCTGGAATCTTGATTATTATATGTCTGGGTGTAGATCTGTTTGGTTGTAGATAGCTGAAGTTCTGTATGCCTCATTTATCTGGATATCATTTCTTTTTCCTATGCTTGGGAAGTTTTCCTTTAATATATCTGTGAATATTCTTTGTATTTCATTTTTGGTCGCTCCTGTTTCCTCGCTCACATGCTTTATTCTTAAGTTATGTATCCTTTTGTCATCTTCTAGCCCTTGAATTGTTTCTTTCTGGTTTCTCATTATTTTTTAAGAAGTCTTTTTTTTCACGATCATATATCATAAATCTCTCTTCAAGTTTCAAAAGGCTAACTTTAGTTTTGGTCAAGTCATTTTGCCAGTGTTCAATGGTGTTTTTAGTTTTCTGGTAATCTCTTTGGATCTGTTTCATGTATTCTAGGTTATGTTTAAATTCTTCTTCAGAAGTTTCTCTTTCTTTTCTGATTTCCTGCATTCTTCCATCTGTGTTCTCTTGGGCAGGGCTTGTCATTTCTTTAATTAATCTCTTTGTATCTTGCCTCACTTGGATTAGAAGTACAGTTTTAAATTCATCTATGAGGTCATGAAGGTATTTCTTTATTTCAGCTGATGTTGTGTCTAGTATTGGATGGTTACTGTGCTGGTTCTCTTCTGTATTTACTTCTCCTGGGCTTATTTTCTCATGTTTGGCAGCTGGAAATTTTTTTTATTTCTATCTCTTGTCATGTTTCTGGTCTCCTTCAGATTGGAGTGTCCTGGGGGTCTCTGGCCCTCTCCGTATTGTTTAGGGCCTTTCCAAAGCGTGCTGACTTGAGTTTTTGCTGCCCTCCCCAATTTGCTTTTTCTGAGGGATGCAGGGATGGTGCAGGCTAGCCTCCAGCCTCTGTGCCAGTCAATCTGCAAGTTAGGCTGTACCTTGTGGATGTCAGAGTCGCAACTATTTTGTATCTGCTTATTGGGTCCCAACCAAGGGTGTGGTTCAGCCCCAACAGATCCTGCCAGTTCTCTCTGCACCAGAAGCAACTGACTAATGTCACGGCAGCACAGGGCTCTGCCAAAATCCCAGCTGTCCTCTACCACACCTCTCTGCACTAGGAGCAACTATCTGATTTCACTGCAGCGCGCTGGGTCTGCCCAATTCCAAGATGTCCTCCACCAGTCCTCTCTGTGTCACTGACGCCATCACAGTGCCAGGCTCTGCCCAATTTCAAGATGTCCTCCACCAGACCTCTCTGCACCAGGGGCAACTATCTGATGTCACCAAGGCGCAGGCTCTGCCCAACTCCAACATGTCCTCTGCCAGACCTCTCTGTGTCACTGATGCTGCCGTGGTGGCGGGCTCTGCCCAATTCCAAGATGTCCTCTTGCCAGCCACAGCAGCCATGAGACCCAGTCCCTAGTACTCACTGGGATTCAATGCATATCTTCCTCTTAGGTCCACTACACATTGCACCACTTGTCTTCACTGCATTCCCAGCACAGTGCAGATAGGTCAGAAAACTGCACAGTGTCCATCTTCAGAGCTCCGGAGCTTCTCACAGCCTCCTCCAGTGCAGCCAGGCAGCCCTGGCCTCTTCGCAGGGTCCCAGGTCTCAATTTCCAGCAGTTGCCAAAAGCCAATAAAGCTTTTCCTCTTGGATCCACTGGTCAGTGTGCTGCATTAAGGGTGCGGGATTCACAGACTCCCATTATTGGCAGCCGTGGTCTCAGCACAACCTTAAATCCTCCGGCTGCACCTAGTACAGTGTGGAATGGGGCTCAGTGAGTACATTGGGCTCCAGCTCTCCATCCACGCTTTTCCTTCCTTTTCCTAGTTTTATTTTTCCCTTCAATTACCACCTTGGTTCATAAGAATCATTATCCATTCGTCTGGGCCTCTCTATGTTGTCATATTCTAGCATCTAATATGATTTCTCTGCAGAGACTCTCCACCCAATTCCCTAGCAAGCCGCCATTTTTGAAACTCCTTAAGTCTATTTTGTATGTAGACATTTATTGCTGTTAACTTCCTTCTTAATACTGTTTTGGATGTAGTTTGTAATTTTTGGTATGATGTGTTTCCATTTTCACTTGTTTCAAGAAATGCTTCTCAAAAATGTATTTTTTAGTCTCCTTGTATTTGTGTGATTTCTAAAATTTGTTTTGTTGGCTGGGGATATAGTTCAGCAGTACAGTGCCTGCCTGGCAAACACAAGGTCCTGAGTTCAATTTCCAATATAAAAAAATTTCTTTTGTGATTTCTAGTTTTATTCCATTATGATCAGAAAAGATACAGAATATGATTTCAACTTTTTCTAACTTGTTAGAACTTATTTTTGGCCAAATGTTCTAGAAAAATTTCTATGTGCTGATGCAAAGAGTGTGTATTCCACAGCTCTTGGATGCAATGTTCTATAAATGTATGTTCATTTTACCTGTGGTATAGTTGAGCTCTGATGTTTATTCATTGGGTTTTTGGGGGGAGGGTGTTGTTTCTTTTATTGGGATGGGGTCTGAATGTTCTATCCACTGATGAAAGTGAGGTCCTGAAGTCCCCTGCAGTTACTGTACTGGGGCTTGTTACTCCCTTTAGGTGTTGTTTTTATACTTTTTGTTAAATAAAATTGCTTCCCTTGACATTAGGTATATGTAAGTTGATAATCTTGTTGAATTGCCTCTCAATCATTATGTGGTAAATTTCTTTATCTCTTCCTACAGTTTTTAATCTCAAAATTTATTTTGTCAAATATAACTACAATTGCTATAGCTTGTGTTGGTGGCCCTCAGGCCTCATGCATTCGCATTGTGCATTTGTGATTGGCTCATTGTCTAGTGCTTGGATTGGGGATGTGAGTGCTACACTGGCCTAGGGGTGGAGCCAGGATATAATGTAATGGCAGGAAGAAGGTGTGTCTTGCTCTCTTATTGGTTTCTGCTTGCTGTTTGCAGCCACCATGAACTATAGCCCTGCCATGCCACCCTGCCTTGGAGCCAACTGAGTATGGACTGAAACCTCCAAAATCTGTAGGAAATATACATTGCCTTTCCCAACTTTGGTCATCAGGAATTTGTCTCAGCGACAAGTAAAAAGTAACTAAAACAACAGTACTCCTATTCATTTTAGGTTTCTGTTTGCTTGCAATAAGATTTTTGCATCCTTCTATTTTTAGTATGTGTGTCTTTACAAATGAGATGTATTTCTTATAAGGAGTATATGGTTGGACATTTTTTCTTTATCCATTCATCTAGTCTGTGTCTTTTAATTGAATAATTCAATCGATTTACATTCAAGTTTGTTATTGAGAGGAAAATATTATGCTTATCATTTTAATAATTTTTTCTAGTTTTTCAAATAATTTTTCTTCATTTTTTCATCTTTATGGTTTAGTGGCTTGCCCGATTGATAATACCTGAATATTCTGGTTTTCTTCTTTAAAAATATTTTGTGTACTGAAAATTGAATCCAAGGCCTTTACAGTGACCTACATACCCAGACCTATTTTTTTGAGACAGAATCTTGCTAAGTTGCCAAGACTGGGTTTAAACTTGCAATCCTCCTGCCTCAGCCTCCCAGAGTACTGAAATTACAAGCATCCATTACCACATCTGGCTTCTCTGTTGTACAGTTATCCTTCTGGTGGAATTTATATTTTCACATGCTTTCATGATGGTAATTATCTTTCTTTCACTATCTTTCTTTCACTTCTCTTATTCTTTTGTAAGTCTAGTCTGGTGGTTATCAATTTCCTCAGTTGATAACCACCTTGCCTGATATATTATTCTTGGTTGCCACTTTTTTGGCTTCAGAACTTGAAATACTTCATTTCATTTCTTCTTTTTTTTATTTATTTTTATTTTTTTTTAATTTTATTTAAAAGGAAAAAGAGAAAAAACAAAACAAAACAATGCGGTGTAAGGGTACAAGTAATACAGAACTACAAAAAAAAAAAAAACAGTAAGAAATCACCAGTTAATAGATTACATATTATCATCTTAGAGATAGTTGCTCAAATCACAGTATCAAAGCATACAAAGTGGACATTCAAACAGTGAGACTGCAAACAGTTGTTTGGAGTTCAATGATCCAAGCAAAAACATTAATATGGTGAGCTATTTAACACCCCTAAACACACTTGCTGTTGTATCCTTTAGAGCTCTTTTTTTCCCTCTCTTTTTCATAACCAAATTTACACATTTTGGGTTTTATTACTCCTTAGTTCTTATTACTTTGGGGGGGGAATAAAGTCAAATATGGCAAAACAAAGCTTTCAGTCAAAACCAAGGATAGACATAGCGCATGATGTAAAACAGAGTACAAGGTTATCAACAATGATTATCAACAATGTTTCTTGTTTCATTAAAAAGAATTGTCTATCTCATTAGATATTATAAAGTTGAACAAAACAGTAGAGAACAAGACCAATAAAACTTAAGCATTGTAAACATTACAGGACTTCCAAAGGAGACAATAGTCAAACCAGAATGGGCATCTTAGTGAATCTTATTGCCTTCAAAGTAGTTGCCTATACCCTCAAACTTGATACTATCATACATAATGGAACAGAGTCTAATCAGTCAAAACCAGATAGTGGGAGTATTACAGGACTTCAAAACAAGTTAATAGGAAATCAAAAAAAGTTACTATTATATATCCTGCTAACTTTTTAAATTTTTCCTCTTAATTAAAAAAACATAAGAAATAACTAAATAATTTTTTTAATCAATAAGGGAGAGATTGAGATAAAATAGGACATAACAATATAACAATACAGGTCAAAGCATGACTGTTTCAGCAACCTAGTGCTTCACCACCAAATAACCCAACTTAATAGTAGTTACCATAGTGTCTGTCTTTTTCCTTGAAATATTTGAATAAAACTTCATATACTATAGCTTCAAATATTTCCATATCAAGAAGCCCAGAATAAAGCCTTTCCAATTAATAACTGAAAACTTTATAAGGCTTCAAGGCCACATAACGGGGAATCATGATTACCACATATTTTTATACATTTGAATCATTACTTGTTGGGAGCCGCAGCCCCGAGCCCGGTCGCCTCACTTGGCGGACGTGAGGCCTGTAGTAAAGAGTAAAGCCTGAGGTAGATTACCCCTCCCATCGAGCACGTTAGTTTCCTGCTTACCGCGTAAGCAACCCGCTCAACAATATAGTCTGCCTGGCAACTGATGATGTTAGCCAATCAGCTTGCCTTGCTCACTTTAACATGATTGGACACTGTATCCGTATATATACTGGTGCCACCCCTGGGGGGGAAGAAGAAGCCCGGAAGTAGAAGCCCAGAAGGAGCCGCGGGGAGCGGACCAAAGGAGGCTTCGGCTGGGAGCGATCCCAGGGCAGGCTGTACGGAGAAGGAAAATAAAAGAAAAGGTTGTCCACTGCCAGACTTTGTCGTGTGTCCTTCCTGCCGGCCAGGAGCGACATCGACAATTACTTACATTAGGGAAACTATTCGGTATTCACACATGCGAGATTGATTTATTTCACTTATGAGTATGGTCTCAAGCTGCACCCATTTATTGATAAATATCTCAATGTGATCCTTCTTTATAGCTGAATAATACTCCATTGTATAGAAATACCACAACTTTTTTATCCATTCCTCAGTTGATGGACACTTGGGTTGTTTCCAAGATCTGGCGATTACAAATTGTGCTGCTATAAACATAGGTGCACATATATCACTGTGGTATGATGCTTTCAGTTCTTCTGGGAATATGCCTAGAAGTGGAATAGCTGGAATAAATGGGATTTCCAATCCCAGCTTTTTGAGAAATCTCCAGACTGATCTCCACAAAGGCTGCACCAGTCTACACTTCCACCAACAGTGTAAAAGAGTTCCTTTCTCCCCACAGCCTCTCCAGCATTTGTTGTTGTTGGTTTTCTTGATCCTGGCCATTCTTTCAGGAATGAGATGGTATCTCAGTGTGGTTTTAATTTGCATTTCTCTAATGACCAATGATGATGAGCATTTTTCATGTATTTGTTTGCCATTTGCATTTCTTCATCTGAGAAGTGCGTATTCATCTCAGATGCCCATTTTTGGATTGGATCTTTGAATTTTGAGGATCTGAGTTTTTTAATTTTTTATATGTTTTAGACAAGAGTCCCTTGTCTGAGAGAGAGTTCACTAAAATCTTTTCCCAGTTTGTGGGTTTTCTTTTCACTATGCTGGTGATTTCTTTTGACATGCAGAAACTTTTTAATAAGAAGTGGTCCCAGTTATTGATTCTGGGAAGTATTTCCCGTGCGGTTTGAGTCCTGTTCATGAATTCTCTAGCTACTCCTATGTCTTCAAGGTTTCTACCCAATTTGTCTTCCAATAGATTTAGTGTTTCTGTTTTAATATTCAGATCTTTGACCCATTTAGATTTTAATTTAGTACATGGTGATAGACATGGGTCTAGCTTTAGTTTTCGGCAAATGGAGAGCCAGTTTTTCCAGCACCATTTATTAAAGAGACTGTCGTTCTTCCAGTGAACCTGCTTGGCTCCTTTATCAAAGATAAGGTGGTTGAGTGTGTTTGTAGTTGTGGTTGTATCCTCTAATCTATTCCATTGATCTTCAGCTCTGTTTTGATTGCAATACCATGTTGATTTTACTACTGTTGCTTTGTAGTATAACTTCAAGTCAGGGATTGTGATGCCTCCTGCTTTGTCTTTGCTGCTTAGAATTGCCTTTGCTATTCTAGGTCTCTTCTGGTTCCAGATGAAATTTAGGAGTGATTTCTCTAGATCTATAAGGTATGTTGATGGTATTCCTATTGGGATTGCATTGAATCTGTATAAGAGTTTTGGGAGAATGGCCATCTTCACAATGTTTGTTCTTCCTATCCATGAGCAAGGGATGTCTTTCCATTTTCTGAGATCATCTTCAATTTCTTTTTTCAGTGCATCATAATTTTCACTGTATAAGTCTTTCACTTCTTTCATAAGAGTAATTCCTAAATATTTCATTTTTTTGCTTGCTAATGTGAAGAGTATAGTTTCTCTTATTTTCCTCTCTGTGATTTTGTTGTTCGTGTATAAGAATGCTATTGATTTCTAAGTATTGATTTTGTACCCAGCCACATTACTGAATTTACTTATTGTATCTAAGAGTCTTTCAATGGAGTTTAGGGGGTCTTCTATGTAGAGTATCATGTCATCTGCAAACAATGATAATTTAACTTCTTTTTTTCCTACCTTTACCCCTTTTATTTCTCTCTCTTGCCTAATTGCTCTGGCTAGTACTTCCAGTACTATATTAAACAGGAGTGGTGATAAAGGACACCCTTGTCTTGTGCCTGATTTTAAAGTAAAGACTTTCAATTTTTGGCCATTTACTATGATGTTGGCTGTTGGTTTGTCATAAATGGCCTTTATTATATTGAGGTAAATACCATCTATTCCAATTTTCTGTAAAGTTCTTATCATGAATAAATGTTGGACCTTATTGAAGGCTTTTTCTGCATCTATAGAAATGATCATGTGATTCTTACTTTTGGCTTTATTGATATGGTAGATTACATTTATTGATTTACGTATGTTGAACCATCCTTGCATTCCTGGGATGAAAACCTCTTGGTCATGGTGTATAATCTTCTTGATGATTTGCTGGATCCTATTTGCCAATATTTTATTGAGGATTTTTGCATCTGTGTTCATTAGGGAGATCAGTCTATAGTTCTCTTTTTTAGTTGGGTCTTTCTCAGGTTTTGGTACTAGAGTAATATTTGCTTCCAGGAATGACTTTCAATTTCATTGAATAGTTTGAGGAGTGTCAGCATTAGGTCTTCTTTGTATTTCTTGTAGAATTCTGCAGTGAATCCATCTGGGCCTGGGCTCTTCTTGATGGGTAAGGACTTAATTACATTTTCAATTTCATTAACAGAGATTGGGTTATTCAACAGTTTTACATCCTCTTGATCTAGCTTTGGTACTTCATATGTTTCTAAGAATCTGTCTATTTCTTCTGTGTTATCAAACTTTTGAGAGTAGAGGTTTTCAAAATAGGTGTTGATGATCTTCTGTATTTCTATTGGGTCTGTAGTGATTTCACCTTTTTCATTTCTTATTGCATGAATTTGAGCTTTTTCTTCCCTTTTTTAAATAAGGTTGGCTAGGGGCTTATCGATTTTATTTATTCTTTCAAAGAACCAACTCTTTGGTTCGTTGATTCTTTGGATTGTTTTCTTAGTCTCTATTGCATTGATTTCTGCTCTGATTTTTATAATTTCCTCTCTTCTTCTGGCTTTAGGCTTGACTTGCTCTTCTTTCTCTAGCTGTTTGAGGTGTAGCATCAAGTTATTTATTTGTATTTGTTCTGTTTTCCTGATGTGGGAACTCAGTGCAATAAATTTTTCTCTGAGGATGGCTTTCATTGCATCCCACAAATTCCGGTAAGTTGTATCTGCATTTTCATTTTCTTTTAGGTATTGTTTAATTTCTTCTTTAATTTCTTCTGTGGCCCACTGATTACTCAAGAGTGTGTTATTCAGTTTCCATGTGTTTGCGGGATTTTTGCAGTATCTTTTATCATTAATTTCTAATTTCAGAGCACTATGATCCGATAACATGCAAGGGATGATTTCAACTCTTTTGCATTTGTTTAAATATGTTCTGTGAGCTAATATATGATCTATTTTAGAGAATGATCCATGTACTGCTGAGAAGAATGTGTATTCTGATGTTGTTGGGTGGAACATTCTGTATATGTCTATCAAATCCATTTGTTCGCAGGTGTGATTCAGTTCTGTTATTTCTTTGCTCATTTTCTGTCTGGTTGATCTGTCCCTTGGTATCAATGGCGTATTAAGGTCTCCCGTTACAATTGTGTTACTGCTAATTTGAGTTTTCATTTCTGTTAATAGTTGTTTTATATAACTGGGTGCTCTGGAGTTTGGTGCGTATATATTTAAGATAGTTATCTCTTCCTCTTGGAGGTTTCCCCTTACAAGTATGTAGTGACCTTCTTTGTCCTTTATGGTCATTGTTGGTTGAAAGTTCACGTTGTCTGCAAACAGAATGGCTACTCCTGCCTTTTTTTGGATTCCTGCTGCATGAAGTATTGTTTTCCATCCTTTGACTTTCAGTCTGTGAGTATCCTTCTGAGTTAGATGGGTTTCCTGTAAACAGCATATGGTTGGATTTTGTTTCTTGATCCATTCTGCTAGTCTGTTTCTTTTGATTGGTGCATTGAGACCATTTACATTAATGATTATTACTGTTAAATGCTGGTTTATTGTTCACATGTTATCTCTCTGCTGTTGCATCTTTATCTTTCTGTTCTGTTTAATTATCTGCTTTGCTTAGTGGTTTTTTCCTTTGTGTATCTAAACTGTCTTTCAATATTTTTTGCAGGGTTGGTTTGGTGTTCATGAAGTTCTTCAGCTGTTCTTTGTCATGGAAGTATCATATTTCACCATCAATTTTGAATGATAGTTTGGCAGGATACATCAGTCTAGGTTGGAAATCATTTTGCTTTAGGATCTGGAATACTTCACTCCATGCTCTTCTTGACTTTATTGTTTGTGCTGAGAAGTCTGCTGTGATTCTGATAGGTTTTCCTTTATAAGTGATCTGTCTTTTCTCTCTGACAGCTTTTAATAATCTATTCTTGTGTTGGATTTCTGGGATGGTGATTATTATATGTCTGGGTGTAGTTTTATTTTAGTTATGACTATTTGGAGTTCTATATGCTTCACTGATCCTGTCAGTTTCTGATCTCATGCTTGGGAAATTTTCAGCTATTACTTCTCTAAATATCCTCTTGACATCCTTTATGTTGTCTCCTTCTTTTTCATTAATCCCTATCATTCTTGTGTTATTTTTCTTTGCATCGTCTTGCAGTTGTTGAATTATTGTTTCCTGATTCCTTGTTATTTTTAAAAGATCTTTCCTTTTCTGTTCACTAGCTGCAATCCTGTCTTCAAGGTCTGAAATTCTATCTTCACTTTCATTAAGGTGGTTTTTACAACTTTCAGTGGAGTTTTTTATTTCCTGTATATCTCTGTGCATCTGCATTATGTATTCTGTTTGTTTCTTATATTGCTCGTCTAGGGATTCTATCTTTTTGTTTAGTTCCTCCAATTTTTTATCTGTTTTCTTTAGATATATTCAGAATCTCTTTCATTTCTTTTATCATTTCTTCTTTTACCTGGGAGATTATTTCGAGTTTGAATTTCTTTAAAGCTTCCTGGATTTGCTTGTTAATTTCAGTAGCTATTGTGTCCGATATTTGAGGTGAATGGCACATATTTTCTTCTATATACATTGCTCCTAGGGTTTCTTGAGATGGGCTGGAGGTTTGAGGTTGTAATTTGGTCTTTTGTTTTGTCATTTTCCTATATTTCTGTGTTTCAAGTGTTATTTGGAAGCTTCCTCAGGATCTGTTGGAAATCCCCTTCTATGTTTGCAGCTCCTGAGACTTTGGCACCCCGTTACCCCAAGCCACTGGGCCTGCGGAACCAATGGCCCTCCTCTGCCTGTTCCGAACTCTGCAGTTCCAGATAAGCTGGGCCTCAGGGACACTGTGCACTCACCTGCCCATTGGAAGCTCCACAGCTCTCCAAGCGCAGCCGGGATGCGGAGGCGGATGTAGACGCCTCAAACCCACCTCTCCACTTCACTGCACCCCAAAGCCTGGAGGGTCCCGAACAGTCTGGGCTTTGGGCAGAGTGCACTGAGCACTCACCACAGGCCACGATGCCTCTGGAACCTGCGATCCTCCCCTGCTTGCTGAGATATCCACAGTCCTCCAGACACACGGGGAGGCTGATGCAGGTGCCCCAGATCCACCCAGCCCCTCCTCTGCACACCGATGGCAAGGTGCGGGAGTCCCAAACAGCCATTCCATTTCTTCTGACCTACAGGATTTCTCCTGAGAAGTCTGTTAGTCCAGTGAAGCTATCTTTTAATGTGACTTGGAACTTTTTATTATAGATTTGAGAATCTTTTTTCTTTGTCTCATTTATTTGAGTTTAACTATAATATGCTGTGGGCAAGATGTTTTCTGGTCATGCCTATGTCAGGTCCTATAAGTCTCATGTAACTGGATGTCCATATGTTTTCCAAGATCATTTCATTCAATAAATTTTCTATACTGTTATCCTTTTCTTCCTCATTTTTGGATATTCAGAAAATTTGAATATTAAGATGAATGTGGTCATGCATTCCTGTAATCCCAGCCCTCAGGAAGCTGAGGCAGGAGGATTAACATGAGTGTGAGGTCAGCCTCAAATACATAGCAAGACCCCATCTCAAGAAAGAAATAAACGAAAACACTATTCGTCCATTTAAAGATATCCCACATGCATTGAATGCTTTCTGTCTTTTTTCCTTCCATCTTTCTTTCTTTTTTTTTTTTTTTCCTTTCCTGTGTGCAATATTTCAAGACTGGTCTTCAAATTCAGACATTCTTCTGCTTTATCTAGTCTATTGTTAGGCTTTCAACCATATTTTTCATTTGATCTATTGAGCTCTTATATTCCAAGATTTCTTTTTGATTCTTTTTCTATATTCTTGTCTCTGTGCTGAATTTCTCATTTATATCTTTATAGTATTTCTAATTTCACTTAACTGTTTGTATTCTCTTGGATCTCATTGACTTTTTAAGTAATCTTTCTTTTAAATTCTTCATCAGACATGGCATCTATCTCAATTTGGAGGGGATCTGTTTCCAGAATATTATTGTGATCTTTTGGAGGTATCATACTATCTTTTTTTCTTATTTCTTATGCTCCAACATTAATACTTATGTATCTGGTGAATCAGGTATCTCTACCACTTTTTTATAGTGGCCTTCCTAGTCAGCAGCTTTCTCCAGAAGATGTGTCTAGAGGCGTCAGATTGTTATACAATGTTGTCTTTATAGTGCAGTCTCCTTTCTTTGGCTGTGATTAATGATTTGGGACATAGTGTGGGGTCAGAAAGAAAAAGTGTCTCCATGGACCATGCAAGAGTGGAGACACTCTAATAGTTTAAGCAAATGTGGTGCAGAAAGTAGTGTGGTGGGGAGAGGTTCACTGTGTAGTCACTCCCACAATGAAGGAAGTGGTCCCATCCAGTAATAAGACTTCTCAGGGACTATCAACACTAACTAGCTTTCTTACTAAAAAGGGCCTCTGGCCCTAGAACCCAGCAGTGGCGAAAGTCCTAAAGCAGTTATCTTCAAACCAGTTAGTGGTGCAGGCTCAGATGCTACATGGACCAAGATAATGGAAGAAACTACAGCACTCTCTATGGTATTCACGGCAAGTTCTGAGAGCAGTACATGGTCAGATGAGGTGCAGAGACACAGCGTTGGCCTCATATGTGGGTTGGCAGCAGAGACTGTGGAGTTCCACTCTGCTGGCTGCAGTCTACAACTGGTAGTGGAACCATAGCAGGCACTAGAAAAAGCTCCTCTAGTTGTGCATGCCCAAAGGCAGGGCACATAGCTAGAGACTGGGCATCCTACTCCCTAGCCAAGGTTAACCACCTACCCTGGCAGGAAGAGGCACATAAAGGTGTCACAAAAAGAAGAGGCAGCAGGAATTTCAAGGGCATCTGCCTTCATGCCTGGCATGAACCCACACATGGTCTCAGAGGGGAAGTGAGCTGATGCTTCTGAAGTAGTTCTCAAGACAATGCTTTCCATTCCCTTTTGGGTCAAACACTCATCCCCTACAGTCCAGGACTCACAGATTTAGATCACAATCTTTCTGTTGGCATGATCTGGGTTCCCAAGGAAGCTACACTCACCCCCAAGCCAGTACAGTAAAATATTTGTCGATTTCCAGAGATGACAACAGGCAGGGGTGTCTGACTCTGGGAGCAGCCCAAGCTCAGACAGTAGCTTTGTTCTCAAGATGGCTCTGGCTACAGCACCCTGTGTGTTTCTCTGAGTGTTGACTGGTTGGTTCTTTTCCAGTGTAATGCTACTGTGAAGCATTTCAAGTTATTCATTTAAGTGGGACACAAGCCTGTGAAACTGGAGCTTTCCAGTAGCTAGGACTGTCAGCATCTACACTAATGAAAATTAGTTGCAAATCTCTTTCACTCTTAGCAGGGCAAAAGGGAGATTCCTTCTCCTCTGTTGTGGAGCTGAGATGACACATGCCAGGGTATTTTGTTGCTCTTACTGTATTGTTATCTCAGGCCTCTGAATCTTACAATATCAAGTCTCTGTATCTGTATCTGTCTACCTGTGTCTGTTTGTCTGTCTCTCTCTTTCTCTCTCTCTCTCTCTCTCTCTCTCTCTCTCTCTGTGTGTGTGTGTGTGTGTGTGTATAATTTTCTCATAGTCCTTGAGCTGAAAATTCTGCTATACACTTATACTTTAGCTCTTGAGAAAAAAGTGGTAAGTGTTGGGTGCCTCTATTCAGCTGTCTTTGGTTTCTCAATATTTGTCTCTGTGCTTGTTTTGTTTCACTTAACATAATAATCTCCAATTCTATCCATGTTGTCACGAAGGAAAGAATTTCATTCTTTTCGAGTCTCAATAGTACTTCATTGTATGTATGTACCCCATTTGCTGTGTCTATCCTTCCTTACTTCCTTGTTTGGTTCTGAGGATTAAACCCATGGACATCTACATACTAGGCAAGCACTGTAACAGCGTGATAAGTCTCCGATCTCTGTACCACATTTTCTTTTCAAATTCATTCACTGGTGGACACTTAGGTTGATTCTATGTCCTGGCTAATATCAATAATGCTGCAATAACAAAGTAGTACAGACATCTCTGACCAGAAGCATGTTGACTATCTGTCAAAGAAGGGGCTTCTGAGAGGGGAAGGCATTTTAAAAGAGAAAATAAAGACAAGCTTTCATCCTAAGGCAGTATATTGGCCTTGATCATAAAGGAGAACTTATGTTTGAGAACTTGAATTTGTTCTCTGACCCAGACCCCTTACTTAAGACAGCTCTCTTGATAGCTGTTTTAAACATATGTCTCTGTTCGCAATATTAGATTCATAAGGCCTTACTGCTTTGGGAATGGAGTCAGAATATGATAAATACAGGGGTCATAACCCCATTTAGATTCACTAGAGGACAATATAACTCAGAACATCCTGGATTGGGGGCATAATAGAAGACAGGCAATACCAAAGGGACAGAAATGGCACCAGCAAGCCAAATTCCAGGAGTAGCAGCAAAGACCATGACAGGTTTAGCATGATCTTGGGTTTGCCTGTGGCTTAATAAGTTCAGTAGCAGTAAGAGGCAATCTTCCAGCCAAGGGCAGCAGACTTGACATAGCTTTGGGGTACTAGTGTACTTCAAAGATCAGTGAAGGTTATGAGAATTTATTCATGAGTATATTTGAATGGTAACCTTGACATGATCCCCTCACTCATCCTTTGTTCTTTAATTGTGTATGCTTTGAAATCTATCTTTATACTGAGTATTTTAATTTTTATATGCATTATATAAAATCAGATTTAATAGGATTAAGTCTCTTAGAAACCTCTTGGGCCTCACATAATCTCAAAATGTAGAGTTTAGAGTCAGGGTGAGGAAATACCCATAGTCTGGGGGATCTGTGGCCATTTTTGTTATCTGTTCTTCACTCCAGATATTACCCTATCACCAGGCTTGCACTATCTCCACCTCCACAGAGTATTGTAATGGTGAATTGTTCAGCTCAACCACCAAGGTAGAGAAAAACAGTGTAGGATATAAAGGGTTTCCCTGGCTCTGGGTCCTTTTCTACACTAGTATACTATTTTCTTCCAACACAAGGACTCAACTATCTTTATGGCTCCTTAATTTCTCAGCTTCTTTGATACCTTTCTACTTCTGTACATTTCTCTGGGACTGGATTTTATTGAAGATGCAACTTCTCTGGTTATTTTGCCTTCTTTGTCAAAAGATAAAAAGAAGTATTTTCCAAATTTAAATGCAGAATAGAAACTATTTTATAGGTCTAAACCTGGCAAAACTTTTGAGCTGTTCTTAACAGATCTAAGTCCCTCCACAAAGAGTTTTATTTGCACTACCAGAGAAATAAAGATACCCTTAGGAACATCCAACTCCATGAGAAATGTTGCCTTTGATAGATATAAAGAACCTATCACTAAAAATTATCTCCTGTAAAACTTCATAAGAAAAATGTTGAAAGCAAAAAATCTCCACCTAAGTGGAGACAAACCAAACAAAACAGTACAAGAGCAATGTAGCATCTGAGTACATATAACTTCCACACACAGAGCAGTACTGCTAGAAGATGGGGCTGAAGTCTTGGCAGTCACTACCAGATGGAAGTTGGTTCAAAGGTGTGGGTTGAAGAGGAAAACAGATAACAATGAGGAGCAAGATGGTAACATAAATATATCCATGGAACAGAGCAAGAGAGATAGCTTAATAACTGGATAACTTCAGATTTTTTAGAGAACAGAAATAATATCTAAAGAAAATTACTGAAAAAATCTCTAAATTGCATGCACTGTAAAATTCTACAATGGTCTATCTTGTTCCCAAGGCAGCTGAAGTCAAATTTGTGTTTTCATTTCCTGTGACTCTGTGCTGGTCTTTGGCCACTAGGAGTTTTTATTCAGAATATTGGTAAATAAATTAATTTTAGTCTCTTTGCTCTTCTAAGTCATCAAATCCTAAGTATGTCAAGTGTACCCTTCAACACAGCATCTGTCAAAGTGAATTCAGGAATTACAAATAAGGTAATTTCTATAGTTAAGTAAACTTGGAATGTATTGGGACGTATAGTTTAACATGAGTCATTTGTTGCAGGAGTCTTTGGAGCCTTTAATAGACAAATATGTACTGTGATTCCCCAAGAAAGAGACATGATGTGCCACCTTACTCAAATTTGACCACAGAATACTTCTTCTCAGTGCATATCACAACACTGCTAATTCATGAACTAACCTCTAGGAAGTATTCTAATGGATTGCCTAGTTATGTTTCTTGAGTTAGAATGGGGATTTAAAAGACATGACCATGGGGCAGTTTCTTCATGATTGTTATCAAACAGCATCTTGCAAAGTGTATTCTTCATCATATTGCAGCCTAGAAGCAATTGATGTAACCCTGAGCCTATTATCTATCACATCTGCCAACATGGATCATCATATTCAATTAAGTAATTTATTTGAAAGCTTTTTGTATTGTTTTCTCTGAGGCACTTCATGTGATTAGTCTCATTTTTGTAAGAACATACAAACTCCATAATGGTAGGATCTTTACCAAATCATGTGTGGATATCCACGATGCATGTAAACGCAAAATAAAGATCCAGTAAGTACATCTTACCCAAAAAAGTGCAGCAGAAGCAGACTTTATAAACCGGGCTTTACATTTCAATGTGCACGATAAGATAGGTAACTTTTAAGTGTTTTTGTGCTTCAATTATTAACTTTATATGCACATAACCCTTTTTCTCTTTGCCTTTTTACAGAAGTAAATAATTCCTGAAAGGAAAATGGGGGCTATATATCTAATCAAAGCAGTCCTAAATAGCCTTTTTTCTATTTGTTTTAATTTAAAGGTTATATATCATTGGTTAATAACTTAAAACTATGCCAATTAGTCTTTAGCTTTACTTCTACACAGTTTATTTATTAATTGCCCTTTTTTTTTTGCTTCTACTTTTTCATGAACATGCTTTTCTTTAATTTAAAATATAGTGTCTCTCAAACTTCTTCACTCTGCAAGGGAGGAAAAATGTTTCTACCCTCCTGTTCTGAAAGCATTTCTGAAGTAAATTCCATTATACCCTTGTATATGAAGTCCCTTAGCTCAATTTAATAGTGTTTTGCCAAGTAAACAATTTACAGTCTATTATTTCCACTGGAAAGTCCCTTTATTAAATTGAAGACTTTCTCAATAAAAAAGAGCTATCAATCATTGAAATGCTAAATTCCCTGTAGCATAGTATTTGAGGTTCATCACTTAATGGGGCTGGTATTCATATGACCAGATTAGTGATACCAATACATTAAACTTTTAACAGAAAAACTAGGACAGAGTAGTTCTGTGAACAGCTCTGTTTTTCCCACTTCCCTGTCTGCCTGATCCTCCTCCATCTCCTTCATTTCTAAAATTACTGGCTCTTCTACCCAAACCTCTCCAGGCCTTGCCCTTGGTATTCCCTTGGCCTCATGCATGACTGAATTTTTCACGTCTCCTTGCTGCTTCTTATCAACACCCTCTGCGGGTTCCTCTCATTGTTTCTTTTCTAACTCCAAAACTATTTACGAGCCTCCCAATTAGTGGGTTTCCCTTTGTAATTCAACTTGAAAAACAAACCAAGAGATGTGGTTGGCACACTGTACTCCAGAGAGCTTCCAACCATAGCTTGAAAGTATAATAATCCCAATTTCTCTGCTCATGAGAGGTTTTTCCAACATTGCTAGCTTGATATTTATTTTCACACAGTTGTCTTTGACTACTGTGGTCATTCAGTTTTCCCCATCCCTGAGTAAAAATTCAGGTAGATGCCTTAACTTTTCAACTTACTTACTGCCAGGTATTAATAAATAGTTTATCTTCTAATTTACTAGAGTCAGTGTCTTATTTTTCTCCCATTGGGAGACAAAATACCTGATGCCCAAAACGAATAAAGAAATGGTTTATTTAGTTTATAGTTTGTGGAAGTTTCAGTCAATACTCTGCTGGGCTACAAGGCAGGGTGGTGGGACTGAAAGAACACTGTTCATGGTGGCTGCAGCAGAAGAAAACAAAGCAACAACAGCAAAAGGGTAAAACAGAGAGCAAGCCACTTCCCCACTCTTATGTGCAGACTATCTGCAGATTCTATCACTAGATAATGAACCAATCACAAACTCCAGATTCAGCCATCTTTGAAATCCTCTCTTATCAGAGACTTATGAGTCAAAACTATAATCTGATACCACTTTGTACCCATTAGACTACAACAAAAAGATGAATGGTAACAAGTGTTGGCAAAGACACTGAGAAATTAAAACTCTCACATTCTTTATTTCTATTGTTAGGGGGAATGTTTAACTGTACAGAAACTTTGAAAACAGTCTGGAATGTCCTCCAAAGGGTGAACATAAGTTACATGTGGCACTTTTACATTGACCTTAGCCAATTTTACACCCAGGGATAAACTCAAGAGAACTAAAAATATGTTCAAACTGAAACTTGTAATACAAGTGTCCATAGCATTATTTGTAATAGCCATAAAGTAGAAATAACCCCCCTGCACCTTAACTGAGTAGACAAAGTGTGGTAAGTACATCCATATGATTGTATAGTCAATATCATGGAATATTACTCAGCTATAAAAATTAATGAATTACTGATTGATGCTATGATATAAATGAATCTGGAAAATATTTTACTAAGTAAAAGACACCAGACATTAGTCATTATACAATTCCATTTTTATAAATACTCATAATAGACATCTTGAGGCGAAAAGTAGCTTAGTGGCTACCTACAGCTAATTGGGGTGGGATTGTGACTAATGAATATAGTGTCTAATTTTATGGAAAGTTTCTATAGTTAGATAATGGTGATATTTATATAACTCCATGTGTATATTAAAACCTACTGAATTGTATACTTTCAAAGAATGTCTTGTACAGGATATGAGTTACATTCCAATAAAACTTTAAAAAGAAGAGAGAAAGGAAGATGAGAAGCAAGTTGTTATATCAGGTTATTGTCACTGGCACTGTGGTTCCTTCTTGTGGTAAGCATCTAATGAGTTTTTATTTCTTCAGAAACAAGACCAGTCCCTGTGTCATCCATATTTCAGGGAGCACACGTTAAGCTCACAGAGTGACTTTGCATCTCTCCCTCACCTGGCTTCATTCTGAGAATGGGGATGAGGATCCATCTCCCCAACATTCCCCTGATGATATAGCAAACTAATTCTTCAAATAAATCTTTACTATGTTTGAGAAATCCTGGGTTGTTATCCCTCTCTGAAGCAGCTGGTAATTGGATAATGGAAGAATTGAACTGGAAGTCCTTTATAGACACAGTAGTAAATGGCTAAACCAGGAGTTAGTAAATTGTTCTTGAAAAGAGGCAAGTAGTAAAGATTTTAGGGTTCATGGTTTGATATATTCTCTAAGGGAACTATTTAACTATGAAAATAGTCATACACAAAACTAAATGAATGAGCACAGCTGTGTTCCAGTAAAACTTTAATTACAAAAATAGTGGCTGATTTGGTTTGTTTAGTTTGCTCTAGAATCACTTGGAAGGTTTAGAGAGTGAAGGGAGGTATTTGGCATCCTTTGCTTCAACTAGAAGGACTTATTTCAATGTCCTGGTATAATATCAGATGATAAACATCCTCTCTACAGCTAAACTCTCTTCTAAGTTTCTCACAACCCTGGTCAGCCTCACTGACATCATTACACCCTCCCATCTTTTCACCCTCCCTTAAGACCTAATGGGTTAGGTAACTGCATCTTCTCAGTCCCCTCCTTAGACTTGGACCACCGTCTCAGCTTTGTGATACCTTAATCTAGGTTCACTGATCTCTTGAACTTGTCCAGGTTTCCTGATTCAGGAAATCCAGTGAAGTGGAATATTTTCCTACTCCCAGATTGCTCAGAGGTGCCAAGGTAATCCCACACCAATGGCACAGGTTATTTTGCCACACAGTGAGTTCTCTGGCTTCTTCAAGGCCCTGCAATGAGCCTGCAGGTTTTGCAACATTGACTTCTTAGCCTATAGTCATCAGTTGGAATCTTTTCACAGTTATTCAAGCTTCAAATTATTTTTCTCTAATTCTCAACCAATACATTTCACTTGCATTTGGCAAAGATGATAGGGACCACACTAAATTCTACAGTCTAGAAGTGCTACATATCTTAGTCTGCCTTCCATGTCTAATGTAGTAAGCACTAGCTACACATGGTTTTTGAGAACTTGAAAAATGTCTAGTGTTGACAAGGAACTAAATTTTAATTTTTGATTTATCTTAAATGTAAAACCTGAAGCAACATATGCTAGTTTTAAATTTTGATATCTTAACTTAGTCATTGAACTTTATCATCTAAATTAAGATATGTTGTGAACTACACACTGAATTTCAAAGGCTTAGGAAAAAACAGGTGAAGCATTTTATTAGTATTTCATATTGATTGCCTATTGAAATTATTCTTTGGGTATATTAACTTAAATGTGGTATTAAAATTAATTTTACGAGTTTTCTTTTACTTTTTTAAATGTGGCTGCTAGAAAATTTTAAATCCCTTAAAGAGCTCATCTGAATCTACTGGTCAGTACTGCTCCATACTCCTCAAAACTTCTTGTATTTGACCCACAACTGATCAGCATTAGCACTGCTGCTAGTTACATCTAGCTAAGTAATAAGAACTTTGATTTGAAATTTAGTACTGACTGGATTTCCAAAAATCATTCTAATATTGTCCACTAAATTGGAATTTGGAGGATGAGGTTATGAATGAAATACTTTTCATGAAGGCCAGTAACTATTCATGTTACAAAAGGGATTTTGCTATTTATTGTTCTTAATAGTATTTTTTGATTCTGGATAATTGCTAACAGGAAAGGGTAAAGAGGAAATGATAAACATGTAACCTCCCTGAAGAGGTAGGGAGAAAGGAAACTACGTTTCTCTCTTCCTGGGACTGAGAGCTAAACCCAGCTTCCAAGTGGCCAATGCTGGCTTTTGCCAACAGTTCAAATGTGTTGGCAAAAGGCCAGCAGTCTTGGAACATGGAGGAGGAAAACAACTGCTACCCACTTCAGGGGTCCAAGGTACAGGTCCCTTTATTCTTCAACAAAGAAAAAGAGCTAGGGATTTATATTTTACTAAAATTTATCTCAATTCTAGCAAAACAAACACTAGTGCCTTGTTTAAACTTAGGGTTTTACCTTTAAGTTTCCCCTTTGAATATACTCGAATGAGAAGTGGGGAGAGAAATTCCATTTCAATCTTTAGTCCCTAACAAACTTCTATATTAAGCAGATGGTCTCATGGGCAGCTTAGGGTTTTGAGACATTTGTGTGTAAAGTTTTGGGGTCTCTCTGTGGAAAGATAAGGAGGCATATTGTGTGTCAACATTTTTGCATCAGTGGATACCTATATATGACACAGATAAAGAAAAGAACATCACGATAAAATTCAAATGAAACAAAAACTTCAGAACAATTTGAATTATTCTCAAAATTAGGTGAATCTGACTTGTTCCCAAAGACAATCTGGAAAGGAAGAAGAAAAAAAGAGTAACTTTACAATGGAGAACCCTGATAAACACTATCTCAGGCAGGTGCCAAAGTCAACACAAACAGTGATAAGTCACAATTATAGTATCTGATCCTTTATCCCTGTGAGCTCCTCTTCCAAATCTGTAAACCCCAATCTAAACATGAAAATAATCCCAGATGACCGATATTTTACAAAATACCTAACCAGTACTCCTTGAAACATTCAGGGTAATAAAAATAAAGGAAGTATGATAAACAGTCTCAGTCAAGGGGAGCCCAAACACATATGACAACTAAAAGTAATGTGGTATCTTGAATGTGATGCTGGACCAGAAAAAGAACTTAAATACATCTGAATAAATGCTGGGCTTAAACTAAATAATGTTCCAATTTTGGTTCATTCATTGTAAAAATAAGTATAGAATGAAATATATTCATAAAAAAAATCTGGGTATGGGATATAAGAGAACTCTCTTTTCCCATGTTGGCCTAAAATTATTCTGCAATAGAAAGTGTATGTAAAATAAAAATAAAATGTACTTGTTTTCCCCATTGAAGGCCCTAAACACAACTGTTAAGGAAATGTATATAAATGACTTGTTGCTAACCTAGTTATAATAGTGTCCCTTTTTTAAAGAGAAAAAAAATTACATAAAAATTTAATATTCTTAATTCCATGTAATTAAATTATAAGTAAGATAATTTTAGGAAAGTTTTTTTTTTTTGATGCATTGGTAATTACCCCAAAAGTATATCTTCCTTCATCCCCAACAAAACTAAGTGAATCTACGGGTCACATTGAGTATGATAAAAGCTCATCCTGGCCCTTAGACTGCCCATCCTAATACTGGCCAAATCACTTTTATTTAATGCCATTAATGCTTACATTTTCCTGGGGAAGGTAATTTGTAATACAATAAAAATAGCATAAAATGCCAAACGAAGTAACAATAATAAAGTTTTTTTTTTTAACAGTCTCACTAAGTAATCCAGACTGGCCTTGAATTCACTGTGTAGGCCAGGTGGCCTCAAACTCACAGTCTTCCTTCCTCAGCCGCCTGAGTGCTTCGTATTCAAGTGTGTACTGCCACACCTGACATTAGTCTAGTTTCAATAACCCAATCTACTCCCAAATAGTATGAACCTATGTGGAAATAAACCTTTAGAAATATAAAGTGTTTGTTTAATATGCTAACCCTGTATTCATTCTTTTTTTCTCAACTTAGATAATAAGGTAAAATTATAAGTTGACTAATACTAGTTTCCAATAAGAAACTAGAATCTGTTAATTTTGTTTCCATTACATCTTTGATTCTAGAATGGAAAACTAGGTTTTAAAAACATGTTGCAAATTCAGTAACATGGTATTATACTTTTACAACTGATTGCCTGCTAAGAAAGCTTAATTATCATTGAGTGTGTGCAAATTTTTTAGTTAGAATAAAAAAACACAGTGACAAGAAAAACAGATCAATCATGCTACTCATTCAACAAACACTGAGTCAGCATTTGCTATGTCAGGCCCTATGCTGATCACAGGGAACACAGTGAAGGACAAACAGATGTGTATGCTTGTGCCGAACGGCATTCAGCAAGTGAACTGTGTCAAATTACATAATCAATTCGACTGAGCAGTCTCAACAGCTTGAGGATAAACATAGGACCATTTTATTTTCCAGTAAATGTTTTCAACTCTGCTCTGTTCATCTTTTTAGTTCTTGCTGTTCTTTTCAGTTATTAAAACATAATGATTTGCTTAACACTCAGTTCTGTTCTGAGTGCTAAATTGAAATCATTTAGTTAATCAAGGACTCATTTTCTTCCCATGTGACTAGATTTGTGGTTTAGGGAAAGTATGGATGGAGACTGGTGGTTTTTTTCACATCATATCTCACTTTCTATAATCCTGTTCCTTCTAGGTCCAACCTACAACTGTGAGAAATAAATTCCAGGTATGGACAACTCAAATAATGCTAATGTCTCTTTTTTTTGTTACCATCCCTGATGAAACCATGATAGATACCATGACTGACAAGCTGTAGGGAGCCACTGCCTCTACTGGCTTACAAATGAAGAGTTCATGCAAGTAGCTTCAGCAGTTTTGGTGGTCTCTTGAGAGATTTGGGCACATCTTCCTGTTGGCAACCCTGTACCAAATTCCTTGGATACACACATTTGTTTTCCCTATACTAGAATAAGCAAGCCTACAAGCCCACATCTTAATTATGATCATGGTCCCAGTCTGGAGGGTACCAACATGACAACAGATCCATCTTCTGTATCTAACGGAAAACTCTCATTTCCTGTCTGGGCTAGTACTACAGACACTATCTCTTCAGTGACATCTTTCCTCTTTTTTTGTTCTTTTTCAGAAAGAAACAGATCAAAAGCCCAGCAGCAAAGAGTACATCCAAATAAGAAAGGAGATGTCGTTCTCCAGACACACTTATATGTATTTACCAGCAACTATCTGGCTAACAATGTACCACCTCTTGGACTTCACAAAGAACTATTAAAGCCTCTTTCCTATAAAGAAATAAAAGAAGGGAATTGTTTCCTGCTAATGTCCTCAATGGCCATTTGATATATCAACTAATTAACTAGCCACTCATTTCCCATTCTACAAGATGCCTGAAGCCAGCAGGCCTCCAGATAAGAAATATAAGAAATTACAGGTGAAGAGAAATATGCCTGAGATATCCAGATGCACAATATCTGTTTTGCAATATTTATTAAAGCTGGACATCTGACTGCCGTATGGCCTAGCAATTCTGCAGTTAGTTATATATTCAACAAAAATAAGTACATATGTGGTCCACAAAAATACAGCAGTGTTCATGGCAGTATTTTTCATAATAGCTCCAAATAGAATGAAAGTAGTATGTAGTAGAATGACTCAATTGTGGCATTCACACAAATAAATATTGTGGAGCAAAGAAAACAAATTGCTTTATGCAACATGGGTAAAATTCACAATATAATATTGGGAATTTGGAGAAGAGTGTGCTACAAATGTTTTATTTTTAGTAAAAGTGTGTTCATTGAGTTCTACACTTTAAGCAGTTTCCTGTAAAGCAAGTCAATTTTATGTTAATACAGGCTTTACTTTTTAAGATGTTACTTTCAAAAAAATTATTGTATAAAAATTATGTCCAAAGAAGTCAATTTAACTATGTAACTTCCAAAGCTAGTGCTAGCATATCCCTGATGATGCATAACTTTTTATTTAGATCAAACTTCTAAATTATCTTACTTATTGTCAACTCCAAGAGTCCTTTGCATGTATAAAATGATGTGGAGACAGGTGATATGTTCGATCCATTAGTAGAGGAACATCTCAAAGTGTTAATGATGCCAATTTTATATCAAGTCTTCAGATGCTTCAAAGAGAAAGTCAGGGTAAGTCCAGTAATAGCTTCTCATTGTTTTTATCTACAGGGAATTGAGGTTAGAAGTACATTCCAACAAAAGTGAAACAGCTTTCAGTTTCAATGCTATTGTAAATACATCTTAAAATGTCAACACTGGAGAAAAATTTACTTAGTTTTTCTAGTTACAATATTTTTTAGTTATCAAAATTCAAGATTTAAATCATAATACTTTGACTAATTAACCTGATTACAAACATATCTAAAAACCACATTAAAATCATATTAAAAGAGCTATTACAATCATAATCCTTGTTCTCATTAACTTTTAATAACAGGACATGACAACACTAAGAAACAGGAATCTCCTACATTTCAAATATACTCTTCCTTTCAGGTTACAAACTTCAGTTTATTTCCCATTCTCCTGTTTCATCCTTGCAATTCACAGCTCCACTGAAGCCTTTCCTCTGGCCAAATGATTCATATCATCCTCTGACTCTTCACCCTTAATTTCCAACATAGATCTAGCCAAAAGCCCTCAAGAGTAACCATGCCACTGCCCCAGCAGCCCACTACATTGAAATTTTTCTGGCACCCAGGTAATATCTCTAGACACAAGTAAAATGCAGACCAGTTTCCTGCCTAAGTACAACATATACCATGTGGGATCCAGTAATACAGTCCTTCTCAGTAGAACACTCCTGAGGGTCATCCTACCCAGCACGTTTCAGTCAGTTCTCTGATTTTCCAGGCTCTGACCAGAGTCTCCCACATAGTTTACAGCTTATGGAGGCTGCTTCTTTGGCCAGTCTCTCAAAACCTTTCCAAATTAATTCCTAAGGCTCTTAAGCTACATGAACAGGCAATGTCACAGTGATGATTCCACTTTCCTGGTAACAATTTCTGTATCTGTCAGTGACTTACTATAGAAACAAATATAAAACAAGATTTACAAATGGATAAGAAATTACCAGATTGGTTTATGATAGCCAACCACTGTTGGATGAGTAACATGCAGAGTGTGTCTGCACACTGCAAGCTTAAAGGTTTCAGTCCAAAGTCTGGAGCTCACTGCAGTACTCTGTGAAAGTCTGTATCAGGAAGCTGATGGATCTGTGCCAGAAGGCTAAATAGTCTATGCTAGAAGATTGAAGGATATCCTAGGTGTAAGCCAGAGTTCATTCTAGAAGCCAGATGACACCCAAGCTGAAGGGAAGACTGGAGCTCCTTCAAAGAACATAAGCCAGGACTTCCGGGAGAACATGGTGGACAGATAGCAGATACTACGGAGGCTCTCTGAAAGGCGTGGTTCAGAAGTCAGGAATGGTGCGGACTAAGGAGACATAAGCCGGTAGAGATATGCTCTGCTGACTCAGGAACGAACTGGGCTGAGAGAAACCAACTTGGAATGCAGTCCTGGTGCTAAAACTAGGAACAGAAAAGCCTCAGTGTGGAGGCTGGACCCCGCGCCATTGGAAGCCGCGATTTGGGTTTCCCGACGCGCTGCGGCTGGCTGCCTCTACAGCGGCTCGGCAAGGAGAGAGACATGCAGAAGCTCTGAGAACGGGAGTCTGCGAACGGAGTCGAAAACAGGACGGGCAGGGAGGCGTACACTGACTTGTGGTGAGGTGAGTGAGAGAAACTGACACTCTACCACAGTTTGATGCCAGTGGAGGACTTTCTGGGCCCGGGCAGTCCTGCGGGAGCAGGGCGCGGTGGCGACTCCAGCCACACATTCCCCTCTCGGACGGGATTGGTGAAAAGTGCCTGGCCTGCGTGACGCTGCTGGCGGACTCGGTAGGCTGGCCCAACCCAGATCCCAGAGCCTGACGGTGGCCTGGAGGGGCGACTCCCGCGTAGGCTGCCTAGTCCGTAACTCCCTGGTGCGCTGCGGTGGGCGGGAACACCTAGCCAGCGCAATTCGATCAGGCTGTGGCTGACAGGCAGGGAAGTTGGGCCTCCTATGTAAGCTTGCATATATAAGGAACAGAGAATATGGGAAAAGGCAGCAACAAGAAAGGCTCCTCGGCCCCCAATTCTGAGAAACAGGAATAGCCGACACCGCACCAATAGACATAAAGCGCCATATAGAGAGCCTCATAGACCAATTCAGGAATGAAGTTATCAACGACCTGAAGCTAGAAGTATGCAGAATAGTTAGAGAAATGCTAAGCACCACCTAGGAAAAAACAGATGGAATGGAAGAACAGAAAAAGAGGGGAGAATTGCTTGATGGGGAAAACAGAGAAAGCATTGAGTATATGAAGCAGGTTCAAAGGGACTATCAAGAAATTAAGAAGTCTATCCAAGACTGGCATAACAGCTTGAAAGAAACTAAGGACAGACTATCTGAACTGGAGGGCAGACTTGTAATATGGGAGAATGAAATGAAAAACTTCTTAAAAATAACAAAGAAACAAACAGCAATAATACAAAGACAAGAAGATGATAAGAGGAGCCATAACTTAAGGATTAAGAACATAAAAGAAGAAGTAGGGACATAAACAAGTGAACTACAAAAGCTACTCACAGAAATAATCCAGGAGAATTTTCCTAGTTTAGCAAAAGGTAAAGATACTCAGATGTATGAGGCATACAGGACCCCAGCTACCTACAACCCTAACAGAGAAACACCCAGGCATATAATAATAAAAATTGCAGAAATTCAATACAAGAACAGAATATTAAAAGCTGTCAGAGACAAGAAACAGACCACTTACAAGGGAACACCCATCAGAATTACAGCAGATTTCTCTGCACAAACCATCAAATCATGACGAGCATGGGGGGAAATAATTCAAGCTTTGAAAGATAATAATCTCCAGCCAAGATTGAGATATCCTGCACAACTGTCCCTGGAAATTGATGGAAAAACAAGGTGCTTCCAGGATAAAGAGGAACTGGGGGAATTTGCAACCACCAATTCAACCCTACAGAAACTATTGCAGGATATTCTAAAAAAAGAAAAATACAAAGAACCCAGAAATAGTGGCGGGGAGGCCACAATGAATGGAGCAGAGAACAAAATGAAGAAGACAAACTGACAGCTACTGACAGAAAAAGAGCTCAACAGAAATGAGACAGAGAAGATTGGATGATAGGAACAGCTATTTTGAAGAAAATGACATCTTAATAGGTAATACTGATTTAGTACCATCTTGTTTTGAAGTCTCATCTAGCTTTTGTTCTTCTGTCTCCAATGGTCTAAACAGGTTGTATCTTATTGGATTTTATTATGTACGATAGTATAAGCAAAAATCTTTTAAAGACAAGGAGATTATACAGAAACCATTGTTCATTTTCTGTTAGTCGATTCTAAATACTCTATAATGCTGTCATTCTCTTAAATGGTTTTACATTGTTTTGATATATTTAATGCTACAGTATACGAAGTTGTACTCAAGGACTTCAAGGAAAGAGTCAATATGGTAACTACTTTTGGGTCGGAATTATCTGGTGGTGAAACACTATTCTGCTTAAATGGTTATGTTTTGATCTTCCCTGTTTCGCTGCTATGCCCTCTTTTTTCTCAATCTCCACTCTATTATTTACTTTTTTATTTTTATCCGTTTAATTAAAGGGAAAAAATAGCAGGATATAATATAGTAACCCACTTTGACTTTCTATTATCTCAATTTGAAGCCCTGTATTACTCTCACCATCTTGTTTTTGACTGAGGTTCCTCTATTCTGTTTTGCTGGATAGTATCAGGTTCGAAAGTTTAGGCATCAGCTGAGAAGATAATGAGATTCATTATAACGCCCATTCTCGTTGACTTTTATCTACTTTTGAAGACCTACAATGTCTCCAATGTTTTGGTTTTGTCGGTTTTGTTCTTTACTGTTTTGTTCAATTGTATTACAACTAATGATATAGGCAATTCTATTAGAGATAGCGGGAGGCATTATGGTAACCATTGTTGATCACCTTGTATTATGTTTTTATATTATCTATTATGTCCACTCTTTTGACTTGACCGATTCTGTTCTGTTATGTCACATTTGGTTTTACTCTCTTCCAAAAAAGCAATAAGAACCGTGGGAGCAATGAAACCCAAAATGTGTAATAGTCATTGTACAAAAGAGAGGAAAAGAAAGTGCTCTAAACTATATAACTGCATGTATATTTAAGTGTGTAAGATAGAAAATGATATCACAGAGTTTTATTGGATCATTGAACAGAATTGTTTGCAGTATCATTGTTGGAATGTCCACTCTACAAGCTTTAATTTTGTGACTTGAACAATTATTTCTAAGATGGCAATATGTAATCCATTAACTAGTGATTTCCTACTGTTCATTTTTTTTCTGTAAATCTGTATAACTTGTACCCTTTCACTGTTTTTTTTTTACTTTTCTCCTTAAATAAAATTAAAAAAAAGAACATAAGCCAATCTATCCTTCCTCATTTCCCTACCTTCTATGAGATTAGTCCCCCTAGAGATGATCTTCTATAACTTAGGGTACAGATAGCTACGTCAGGGCAGGTTCTCTGTACCCTAATGTGTGGAATTGCTGCGCTTACTAGGTTGGCTTCTAAACTTCTCAAGTTGACACAACCAACCAACCACTACATTCTATCAGTCACCAAATCTCTTCCACCCCAAAAACGTCTCAAAATCATCCTTTTCTCAAGAAGTTGTTATAAAGATACAGATGACATGTGCTAAGTGAAATGAAGCTTTTACCCTTATCATTCTATCTTCTGCAGTTGTCAGAATTATTTTCCTAATAGTATAAATGGGATCTTATCCTTCTGTCTGTTGAAACTTTTTGGGGAATTTCCATTGACCAGAAGTTATATTTCCAACTTTTTAGTTGAGGTAGATTTTGAAAGTTTACATACCATAGGGCTTTCCATCCTCACCACTTTCCTATCTCTTTTCCCTTCCTTGTCCTGCCACCCAAGATAGACTAGTTGCCCAAATAGGATCTGTACTTTTCAAATTGGGAAGAATATAAACAAAGCCATGGAAGTTTGAGTGGTTTTTCACCACCATTATGTTGGGCAGGTTTACCGTAACAGTTTTGAGTGATTTGTCTAAAGCAGGGAGGAGAGCTAGATGGGTTGCTTCAAAAAAGAAGGGTTAACTGAATGAATCAGCTATTTGTCATGAAGAGACCATATACCTTAACCTGTATTTAATTGATCACTCTTTGAATGTTTTGCTTGGTGTGAGAACGAGTGCAAAAAAGTTAAATATCTGTAATTGTTCGTGTACATCTGAATAGACCAAGACATGTTAACTTTTCACAAATCTGTCACTGGATACTATGGTTTAAGGAAATGTGTCTGGTGAGCCAAGTTTACCAGGGGTGGATTGTGTTGGAGTAATTAATGGTCAATTTGAAACACACCACTGAACTGAATCAGTGTGGTGCTGGGAGTGGAAGATTCACCTGAAGATAGTTGCCAGTAGCATAAATGGAGAACTGGAGAGGTACATGCTGTGCTGGCAGTTCTCCTGGAGAAGCTTGTTACACTGGCTCTCCTAATACAAACTCAAGCTGTTCTCATCATCATCAAGCTCAGGTCCTTGCTGTTGCTGAGCATGAGTATAGTTCTCTTCATGGGAATTCTGATCATTATTTTGAACATTACTTCTTGCCTCCAATGAAGATTTAGCAACAGATCTTATATCCTGCGGGCACATACCACTGACCTTTGGGCCTTCTCAGTGTAGATCCTTAATACAGACTTTCATGAGACATTGTCATGGGCACTAGGCCTCCATGGGCACTCGACTCATGGAGGACACTGTTGTAAGACCCAGGCCCTCAGCTGGACTCTTTGGGTTTCTAGTATGTGGACAGATCTCTTGCACTCTTTGAGTGAATATTATAAAGTAATCCTATGAATTATGTGTTCTATATTAAATCTTTTCCCTTGTAAACCATGGCTACAACATAAGAGAATGGGGTTAAAAAGTAAATGTAATCCATCTAGTTTAGACATCCAGTAAAGACTTATCTTCCTATTTCTCTAAAGTGCATATACTTTAATATTGTGCTTTTCTAGCTACTTGATTGCTAGAATAACTACAGTTCTTTTTTAACTAAAGATTAAAAAATGCTCACACCTCAACCTCACACCACAAACATCAGTTTGTGGTTATAATTCCTAATAAAACTTTAAAATCTGTTGTACTACTTAATGAGGCTGTATATATGAGGGGTACACAGGTCTTAGGGCATGTAGTTTTTTTAAAAAGAGTATAAAATAATGTTGGTTTTGATAGTATATTGGTGTTTATTCCAAGACTATTCTTATATTATTTAAAACATTTTGAAATAAAACAAAACTATAGAGTAGTCAAATATTTATTGTCCTCTATGCTCTAGTATAAGCCCAGTATTTACTAAAGGCTTCAACACAGATGATATGTCACAACTTTAAAGTGTGACCTCTGTAGAAGCAGCAACCACCTTGGTGCACTAAACATGCAATTGTGAATGCTTGCTTTGGTTCTAAATTTGAGTACTCAACAACTATTTTGTGGTCTTGAGCAATGTAGTTTAGTGTGGCCCTCAATTCCTTCACCTTTAAAAAACTAATCAACAGCGCTCAGGTAACAGCTTGAGTCCTACACTGAATCTTGAAAATCATAAGGGTAGAAATTCTGGTAAGCATTTTAATTTGTCCAATTATGTAGGACAGAGATTTATTATCCCTAATCTGTGCATCAAATTGAGGAAATCAAGAATTGACAAGCTCAAATAAGTTGACAATATGTACAAATACAGCAGGTATTTTAACCCAGATAAATCTGTCATTTTCTGACTAAGAAGTCCAGGCCTGGTCTTAACCAGATCCATGGACTCCTTCTAGTTCAGATCCGTATTATTAAAGAGCATTTCCCACTACAGCTCTGAATAGGGTGGTCATATAACTTACCTTGCAAACCACGACACTTAGAGAGTAAAAGGGAGCACTGTTAATAATTATTCTAGGACCATAGGTGTAATCCAGGGTGACACGTGGTCACCAGATTTGACTCTTCAGCAGCCTTTTCAGACATATCAATCCAAGATAGTAGTTTGCAAGCAGATGCATTTAGATCACAATCTAAGGTTTCATGTCCTATTAGCACCGAAAGTCTCCTAACCCAGCTGGCAGAAATAAATGGTTCCAATGGTGTCTTGTGATGGCATTTTCATACACAGCTGCCATCCTCAAGAACACAACAGCTGCTTCATTGTTCACCCAGGACTTATCCCTTAGTGCTTTATTTACCCTCTGCAGCAGTTTCTATTTCTTCCCTTGCTGAGACTGTTTTTAAAATTCTATCTCAATAAATAAGCTTTATTCCTAGAAACCTTTGATACGGTGTAAGAGTGGGATGTTGTTGCCCTCTGGTGTTACCAAGGAGGCAGTAAGCCACTGTAGAGCACTGGTCAGGGCAAGGATGAAGGAGGTAAGGAAAAGCAGAACACTAGCCCTTAAATGCAAATGCATTTAACACATGTTCCTATTTAATCCTTGTAACAACTTTGCAAAGCCTTTTTTATAGTCATTTTTATAGATTAAAAACTTAGATTTCAATCCATTTCTTCACTGTGTGATTCTGAATTAACTACTCAGCCTCTTTATCTAGCATTAAAAGTTCTGGATCTGTCTTTGTATCATTGTATAGGCCTTATAAAAACTGAGACTTTGTCCACTTTTTATGCTTTTTGTAATTTGAACAACTACTTCTAAAATAACAATATGTAATTTATCAACTAGTAATTTCTGGTTTTTTAAAATTGTTTTATTTTTTCTGTTTTGCTTTTTTTCTCTAAAAAAATTGAACACATGTATGATTTTTAAAAATGAATCTGAGAGTACTTTAAAATGAAGTATGATGACAGGTCCCGTGACACAAGTGCTTATGTGACTTCTTTAACCAGCAATGACCTTCTACATTTTTTGGTAATATTTTCCTAAACTTTAATAAAAATTAACCTTTTCACTGATCCTTGCCTCTCTTACTTTTGATCTTCCTATCATTTTCTCCACACATTTTCTCACTTGGTGTTAGTTGTAGTTCATCTGATTCCTCTGTCCACAAACCGATTGTCTTTTAAAGTCTCAAACCTCTGTAACACCTCTCACAGCACCCCTTTAAGAACAGACCCTTAAGACATTTGCAGAATCTGGACTGAAATGGATGTTAGCCATTGTCTTTGATGAGATTTTAATTCCAAGAGGTTAATGTTTTCTTCCCACTTGGTAACATCTCACTGCCCTCTTCTAATATAAACTGACTACGCTAAATGTCTGACAGCTGGCAGACAGAATCAGAGCTCTCCAACTCACATTCACATGCTATAGAAAGCGTTAAGACAACAAATCTTGCAGTTGGGAAGTGGGCTGGAGGTATGATCTCTATCCACATCTAAGACTGTTAAGCAGTGTTCTGCCATGATCATTCACCTTTTTAATCTTCATTTTCCCATCGCTTCCTCTGTATTTAGTATTTACTCTAACACCATCTATCCTCATTCAGTTGTCCCTTAAATAGAACCTTTCTGCTTTTTTCTTTCCCTAAGTGGTTTTCACTAATCCTGACTCTAGCGTATCCTGTTTTCAGGGATATGCAGCAAACTTGCTCACCTTTAGTTCTGCTACAGCTCAGCTGCCTTTCCCCAGGCCATATATTAACCCTGTTTAAGCAACTCTTTAAATTCCTGGCATGCTCAGTCAGCAGCAGCATTAGCAGCAGCACCATTTGCTAGGGGTTTAACCCCTGGTTCCCTGGACTTTAATGGTAGAGGCAAATTGGAAACACAACCTCTCAAAACAGAAAGTAAACAAGATAGCTAGGTGTAAGTCACATAATATCAAAATGCTCCCCTAAAATTCCACTGATTCAAAGTGTAACCAAAATAAATGTTGATACTGAAAAGCAAAATTCTAGTATACTTATGTTAGTTGTGGTATACAATAGCAAAATATTAGAACCAATTTTTTTTGTACCAGGGATCAAACTTATATGACTTTGCGCTTGCCAGGCAGGCGCCTGTGCCACTGAGCTAAACCCTTGGCCCTATAACCAATTTCAATACTCAATAAACATAAACTTTAGCCATTTGATAACACAACCAAAACATTTTGAATGTCATATTATTCTGAGTTTGAAGTATGTTTATTTACATAGAGAAACATGTTATTCTGGAAAAAAATTCATAAAATGAATTCAAAAGTAGGAACCATGATATATTTTATGTATTTTCATCCAGCCATTTTTCTATGTTTTAAAACACAGAAAAAGAACTCTTACAAGTTTTAAAAGCATGTTTATGTGTTCATAGTAGTAACAAATCAAAATCAATCTGGTAGCTGTATTGTAAGTCCAGTAGCTTAACAAAATAAACCCACAACCAATAGGAGGGATAAAGCATTTTATTGCTTTCACCAGTTCCTGGAACTCTTTCTTCTATTAATATCACCAATATAAAAACAAAGAAACAAACAAACACTTTTATTTCTCTTCTTCCTACACTCTCTTCTTTCTGAGTCATCTCAGTTCGTCTTCTTGGAATCTCTGTCAAAGATAAGAAAAATGGAATAGAACATAACAAAATGTGTCCTCCCTCCTCTCTTCTCGTTATATCCCTGAAAATTCACAAGTCACTGTCACCATTAAAAGCTAATGACCCATGAGTATGCAACTCTACTGGACTATGACAGTTCTACCACTAGTTTCAGACAGTCAAGATTAGAACTTTTGTAGTAAATTGCCTAATTTTGGAAAATGGGCAAAATATTACATTTACTTTTGAAAACCATAATGTAAGATACTCTCAATCCTTTGCCATAAATGCTAAAAGTATTTTATTTAAAAAACTTGTCTGACATTTGTTTTCAAGAAGTGTCAAGAGTCCCTAACACTTGTCCCTCCAAACAGCTGAGTATTTCCATAGACAGACAGTGGTATCTACTTAAAGGAGCCTCTTTAATGTGTATTTAAGCAAGTGTTCCATGAACAATTCAGTTCCATCAAACAAACAGTCATTTGTAATTACTGTAATTAGGATTCAAAACATAAATCAAGAAATTCTACTAAACAACTTTAGTAAAAATGGGAGGTCATCATAGGTCTGTTAACTAAGACTACCACTGTGGTTTGGAATTTTGGAAAGATGTATAGAGAGAAGTGTAGACTCAACTAATTCTTTGATAAGTTTTCCAATCAAGTGAGTTTCTACACTTGATTCCATATGATTACTCTTATTCTGGTATAGCAAAACATACATACAACACCTCCCAACTATTGAGTTTGAATAGCTACAAAATGTAAGTTGAATTTGAGAAACTTAAAACCTTAAAACACAAATAGGACTGATAGACTGAGATTAATACTGAATTTATAGAAATTCCTTATAAATAAATAAAAATAGCACAGTAAATATACTATCAGTGACCTTTTGTACAATGTAACTCATAATAGGCCTTTATTTACTAGAATGAATAGGAGAAAGATGACAGTTAAACATGTCCTACTATTCATCTACAATATATTTCACTAAATTCCTTTCCATGGTTCTTCAAATCTTAGTCTTAACTGGAGTGTTTTATCCCTAGCTAAGAAATACTAGAGAACAATAGGTCTAGTGATGGAAACATTCATTTAATTTCTAATTAGGTTTCCCTAGGAATTTCCAAAGAATCAGAAAGAGGATCCCAAGACATCTTCAATTTTTCTGAAGGCTCACAGAAATCAAGAGAATAATTTTAAAAAGATAATAAAAAGATACTTATCATGGTCAAATTAATCCAGAAAGTTAGAAGAGGACCAGCCAGGATCACTGATGTGACACTCAGAAATTGACAGACCATCTTTGATTTCTGGATTCACTGACAAGTTTTCAGATCCAGAGGGATTTAATGAGGGTATGAAGGAAACAATATGAAACTCTTCCTTTTCCTTTACTATCAAGTTTATTATTTCTCAACCCATTTTCTTCATGGTGAAAGGTAATGGAATCAAATTAACTTTCTACAGAATGAAAAGGTTTCATTATGTTGAGTGATGATTCAAATATATTTACGTCACATATCTGGAGAACTTTTGTTAATGTCATATTGTGAGCATCTTTCCTTGTCCACAAATTCATAACATGAATCTGCATTGTCTTCCAACACATAGGTACAGTCCTGGAGAAAGGCCTGTCCTCAAATTCTCCAACCTATATTTTAATTTTTTGCAGATTTTGAAGGCACTTTTACTAAAGAATACAAACATAAGTGTGACAAAACTGAATACACTATGATTCTAAAAGGCAGAGTCTAGAGGACGCTAATCAGTGATCACTGACCTCATCATTTATAGAAACCATGTATTCTTCTTCAAAAGTAATTAGAGTAAGGAAGTCTCTATGTGATCAATTTTTAAACATAATAATTTAAGCATTCTCAAGCTTATTCTGTGTCAGTTCAGGGGAAGAAACACTAGGGTTTCTACTATAAAGGGACTCAATACTTAATTACTTCCCTATATACTGTTTTCCAAATAGTTAAAGCCATGTCCTATTTCTAAAGTTTTCTTAAAACCACCCCAACCTCCAACAATGAGTGGCAAGAAGGATCTAGACTTTGGTATCCACTCATCTCCATAATGTATCCTTTGCATTTCCTAATGGCTTTATGCTCTCTCACATTTTTCCTTAGAAAATATGCTAGATATTCACCTGCAACAGGCAGGTAGAAGAAATATTCTTCACATTGAATCTAGCATTCAGTGTCACATACTTTGTAAGTGGTGGGCTGGAAAAGTCAGATGTTTATGGTGATCAATCAAAGCTACTCTGTTGGTTCTGAAAGAAGGCATGACTCAGTACTCTTCAGAAACAACTGTTTGGCCAGTTGTGCAAGTAAAAACTTAAGCTAGGAGACACTAAGAAAAGTAGTACATTCTGATGCTATCAATCTCTCTAACAAATCTTTCTTCCTTCCACTGGGGAAAAAAAAGTAGAAGACATGTCATGGATTAAGTCAATGTATGAATCTAACTTTATGGTCACCATGAACAGATTCATACATTCAGAACATAGAAGTCTTTTTTCTTTTTAAAAAAAGTGACATAGAATGTAAATTAAATACAAAGTTCTGAATTTATCATTTTCTCATGTAAACTATTTGAGAAATGATTAAAAGAATGAGCAAAAAAATTGGAAAATATTTTTGGCTTAATACTTTTAGGAAGAGATTCCCTTTATCTCCTCCCCCAAATGTTTACAGATGTGAAAACATTAAAATAAAGGAAGTGGAAATAAGTATCTCAAAGTAGGATATGCCATACTTTTTCCTCCTGTATGTTTAGGATCTCAAAGCTCTAAAAGGTTCACCCTCACACAACGTTCATGCTCTACTAAATGTAGACAAATCATTTGGCTATGTAGTTGCAAATTACTAAAGAATACCAAGCTTGTAACAGGGGAAACATATGCTGTCTTTTGGGTTTAGAATATGGTAATTATGTAATTAAGATTTTACTTAAAAGATTGCTATTATAAGCAATTTTTAGCCTCTGTAATGATAATTCTTTCTTATATAAAATGTACCTAAGTAGGCTTATCAGGAATACTGGGATTATACAAGATTTGGCAATCATGCTGTCCATACTACTGATATAGACATGTTATATAAGCACGTATTATATAAATATACTGACATATTCACTACTTATATTAATATAGCTAGCTTCTCTTGAAGACTTGTACCATATCCTATGAATCCATTCACAGCATCTAGTGTGTACATAATTACAAAAATGAGATACATTTTTGTGATCATTTCTTATTTCTGCTGATTCATCTCTATTTTTCCCTAGTTTTGCCTGTATTTCTGGGCCAACATTCTCCAGATGCCTGTTAAGTTGCTTTTGAGCAGGTTTGGCAAATAGGAATCCTGACTGCATTGCCTGGGGATGGAAGAAAAGCTTCTCCAATCCCTCCCTGCTCTCTCTCCCCCTACTACCACATCCCACCCCAATACACACACCAGGCTCCTCCTCACACTTCGGTGACATATCTGGCAGTGGTTGTTCCCTCCATAGCATCAGCTCCCATGGGATAATTCTGTTTCTACATCTCACAAAAAAGCAGTTGAGTGCTTGTAGCTCAGTGATGGTAAACCTATGGTATGCGTGCCAGACTGGCTGTTCCAAATGGTTCATCACTGCTACATTCTACTAGATGGCTCAGTATAAGCTCTTGTAACACTATCCCCTCCCAGCCCAAACAATGTGTTTTTCCTAGTTTTAGGACTACCTCAACAGTCTGACATCCCAGTTCTTCCATTAACCTATGTAATCATTCTCCTTACACTAATTATTTTCTATCTGCTATACCCAGAGTAAGTTTTGTTTTACTGAGTTGCTCCTTACTGATACAACACTTGGTACCAGAAATAGTCCAGGGAAATAGCTATTCAACATAAAACTCTAAGATTGTTTTGTCATCTCTGAATTCAGTAACAACCTCCTTACAGGCAAGAAACAGAACAGAAACAGCACTCAGAGATTTTACAATTATTTGAACTATAAGCTGTGGTTTCTTGATACATAATGCAAGTAGAAGGCAAGGCTTGTTTGCTCTCTTATACTTTCCCTATGGTTCCTTTATTTTGAGTGGATCAAGGCAAAAGCATCTTCCAGGGCTTATCAATCACTTTTGGTTAGCAGTAACAGACATAGTGCAAAACTAGACGGGGAAGGAGGGAAAGCTAGAAAATTTCTCTTCCTCTTATTGCAGTGTTATTTCTAGCATTCTGCATCATCTACCATCTCAGCCCCCAGAAGTAGTGTCCGTCTCTGTCTTACCCTCCCCTCACCCCATGGACAGCTCCTGCCATAGTTGTAGCTTTTGAAAGGCCAATTCAGCTTCTTGGATGTTAACTCCAGCTTCCTACACTCCTTGCAGATGGAAAAGTGAGTTCTAAAGCAGGGAATCAAGACAGTGTACCATAGCATTACCTCAAGCTACTTGGGTTTAAGACATTGTGAAAACATCTCTTTTCCTCTCTCCAGAAACACCCAGGGATATGTACAAGGAAAAGGTTGGTAGATAATGTATAGCCTCGTGGGTTGCAGCTATTACAGTGTTAAACTTCATGCTTATTGACTCCCTCCTCCATTACCCACAATGTCCTCTCTTCCTTGGCTAGCTCCTTGGCTCGTCTTGGTGACTGACTAGGGGGTCAATTTGATTATTGAGCCCCTTTCACACAATTTAGCACTCATCAATTTGCTACCAATAAAGGGGAAAAAAGAGTATCAAGAGTTGCCTATATATACATGCCTACTGCTGCCACTGTATAAAAGTACTGTATAATAGCAGCTGAGCCTCTAATACCACAGGTCTACAGGGTTCCATGGCTCAATGGAAAGGGCCATTTCCACTACAGCACAGACATATTGCACAACCCTTTTCTGTTTTCTGCACTAACCTGTGCCCAAAATCACACAGCTATTGATTTACCAACTTTTCTGGCCTCAATTTTATCTAAAAAAGAGAATTACAGTGTATATAAATTGCAATATATGATGAATTATTGTGAGGACTGAGTTTATATATATGAAGCATGTAGTGTCTGGCATATAATCCTTCAATGGTATGTACTATTTTGTATTAATTTATATTATTTTTGCCAAGATCTATAAACAAGATCCCTTGTATCTCTACAAACAAGTATTTATACTATGCTTAGAAAACACAGGACTGTGTTTGGGTTTTAATATGTTTACTGCTGTATTTGAGCATATTTGATTTGCTTCAACAGAAATTCAAACTCCCTTGCTATGTTAAATCTATCAAAAAGCCAAATCTGGATATGTGAAGTTAGCATCCAGGTAAGTGACTCAATTAATGGAGTACAGGGGTCACTGGGTAAACACTTCTACATTGGTGGACATTCTGAGGTACATTTGAGGGGTCATGCCTCAGTGGGCTACAAAAGTGATTAACTCAGTAACTCACCATTGTATTGGCTTTCCTTCTTCCCTGATTCCTTGTCTATTTTTGTTGAGATCACAGCCTATCAGAAGCTAAAAGGCTGTTGAAATCGATTTAATGTCCAAACAGAATTCAATAGTATAGTTAATCCACTGTAGCAAAATATTATGTTCATTTCATGCCCTTGGCTCACTTTATCATTCTCACTAGTATTAGCAACTTGATGCACAGAGGTATAACTTAATGCTTAATGCATTTTGCTGGAGCCATACCAAGTTTCTTGCTTTCAGTACCCCCAATCCTATTCCACTATATGGACACCTGAATAAATTTGTTAATTTGATAGATGCACTATATTAATATAGTGGGAGGGAAAACGAATTCACACTCATTGAGTAACCCTTTTCTCAGAATTCTGTTTTCCTATCCCTCATGTAAACAATGCAAGAGTATTTCCAGTCTTCAGAGGGTTCTTTGCAAGTTTATGTCCCTGTAAACCCACAGTGGTGATAAACAGTTAAGTTGTGCTTTCCTTCCTTATTTCATTATTCCTAATCATCATGGATGATTAGGATCATTTATCCAAATCAACTTGTCTTGTTCTCTGCTTTTGAAGAGAACTCTTTCAGGAGATTTTCTTATCTCCACTCCACCAATGTGTATATTTTGCCAAGGGTAATAACAGTGAATGCCAGGACACTTGGTGAAAATCTTTGATGCTGTAACCCAGGAGTCTTACCAAAAAGGCAATTACTATAAACCCTGAACTTCAAGATCAACTTCACAGGGGCCTGTTTCTGGAGAATGCCTTAAAGGCTGGCCCACATAAAGGGTCCTATAAAACAAAGCCCTTATGGTCAGGAGCCAGTTCACATTGGGTGTTCAGTTAAAATGGTTGAGTCAATAAGTACTAAAATTTCAACACAGAGAATGCTATTGATGTTCCAAAATAATGTCACTGTCTCCGCAAGCATTCAACATACTGATCTGTTTCACTGTTACAATGTTCTGAATCATACAACTTGAGTCATTTTTTCAGCTGAGTATCTCTAGAGTTTGCAGAATTTCTAATTATTCCACTGTGTAACCTTCCTTTCTTCCCCACCCTTTTTCCAAGATCCTAAGATCACTATTCCAACTAAAATATTTCAGCATCTTGTGTTATAAGTACATCTGTATTGTAGTTTCTTTCAGCACAGGGAGCTTGTCTTTCATCTTTATATCCTTCACAGTACCTTGATCACAGAGGATACCTAACTGTGTTTTGAATGAATTTACTCTAGGTCTAGGTCTTGTAATTGTAGAATTTTACAGTGCGGGCAGTTCTGGTATTCAGCTTATCTGATGGTTGTCTGTCAGTCAGGATAAGCTAAATTTAAATACTAATAGCCTTTATTATATTAAAGAAACAAATCTAGCATTTGTTTCTTACTGAGTGTACTGTTAGGTCTAAAGGTCATCAGGGAGAGTCCTGAACATCTAAATCACTTGAAGATCTAGAAGTTGGTGTCCATCTCAACATACACTTTCATAATCGCCAATACACAAGAAAATGAATGTATCAAATTACATATTGGCTCTTCAAATTCTACTCAGAAGTGACACATGTCCCTCTGCTTGGATTTCTTTCTGGCTGAGACAGATACATGAGAAGATTCAAAAACTATCTTAAACAAAGGCCTTGTTTAAGTATTATTTTTGTGAGAAAAAAATTGTAACATAAATTCGTAAACATTTTGCCTAAATTACCTTGGCTCTCTAATTCACTTTGTAAGAGAAACATCAATCTAAAAGTAGAGACTTACACTGCACAAATACAAATCAAAAACCAAGACAAAAGTACGCAGTTGCAAAATGGCCATTTATTGCCTACAGGGAAGGAAAGGGAAAGAGAAAAGGAGAAATACACAGGTGCAAGGAAACAAGCATATATTTAGCCCTATACATCATGTGTGAGCAGTACCCAATCTTCAAAATGGAAAAAGTTTATCATCTGACAGTAGTTAAGGTTCTTAAGCACCTCCCTTCTGAGCTGCCACAAGATATAAAAGGCAGGACTGCTTTGTTTAGTCAATGTTCACATTAATGAAAAGACACTATCACCTAACTGTGTCCTTTCACACACACATTTTGTATAGTGTCTATTGTGAAAAATATCTCAGCTAAGCAGTTTGGTCAAGATTGACTCATCAATTGTTTAATAAATAGAAAAATAAAGCAGCTGGTGATTTTGTCAGGAAGAATGTGTTCAATAAGAATAGAATCACTTTCTCCACCCAGGGATGACAATGTAAAATGTTTAGAACACTACAGAATCAGTCTATTAAACACTAGCAAGCTACAATTACATGGCACTTTTTAAAAATCATTTGACTTAAAAAAGAAAACCTTAGATTTTAAACCAATTATTGGAACACAGCAACAAATTGATTTAATGTTTGGCTTTTTCTTCAGACAAAATCAAAGTAAACTCAAAACAATTTATTTTGAAATAGTATTAACAGAGACTGTCAAAAAGTGTTCAGTAAAAAATTACTGAACACCTTGCTCAATTTTAAAATTTGAGCAAATCATGTGCTTTGCTTTCTGACCATTGGAATTAGTTACAAAAGCATTTTTTAGGCCATAAAATGAATAAAATGTATGTAAAACAATGAATTAGTTAACTTAATGTCAGGTAATGAAAATGAATGGACTCCTCCCTACTCAAATGGTAAACTGAGCAGAAAAGAAGACAGCCACATGGAAAATTAGTTGGCACTTATTATTTGGTTGAAAGAAATCACAATAGAAGATATAAATTAATCCATAGTGAATTTGACCAAACATCTGGGCCCTTTCAAAGAGAAAACGTTAAGTACATTCTCTTAAGTTGGGGGTGGGGGAAACCCCTATTTACTGTCCCACTTCAGAGGCAAAAAAGTTGAAATATTCATCCTTCTTGAAATACTGCAAATACCCCTGTTGAACCCTGTAACTCAGCTTCTCTTAGATGAAAGAATTGTTTGCATTTGAACAACTGTACCAATGCCCATAGTGCACTTCTCAGTGCTGCTGGTGTTTTAAGAAATTTGCCACTCACAACACTGAACAATTCCAGATCCAGTGTGCTGTAACACAGTCATCCAAACCACCCCACCCCAAAAGTTGGCAGAGCACCGCTCAGAAATTTCACAGGTAAGGGAATATATTTTTTAGCAAGTCAAGCACAGAGAAAGGACAGTACAGTTTCTGAACAAATACAAATCCAGATACTGCATCACTCACGGCATCAGGATTGAAACAAGTAGTAGGTTACCACACCCATCAAGTAAGAAGCAAAGCCACTGTTTCACACATCAATGCTGAGCCAATTTTGTGAGTTCAGATAACTACAGGCAAATTAAACAAATTTTCTACATACATATAACTGGTAACTTTAAAGAAAACATCAGTAACTTAAAATTAACACAAAACTGAAATGAGTAAGAATGGACCATTTCTGAAAAGACCATCATGATTGCTTTAGAGTTAAAAGTAACAGACATAGAAATAAAAATTATGAGATTGTTTTAACAAAATAGTAAAAGGAGCCAAATTATGCCTTCTAAAAGACTCTAAAAGCCAAATATACCATGCTACCGTGCCAAAAGAGTCATATCACTTGCATTTGCACACCCTTAATCTAATGTAATTTTACTTCTGATGAAAATTCTAATTTCAGTCCAACACTACTCACTTGGAATGATGTGCCATAAAAAATTAACATTTACTAGACATGTTCTTAATTCATTTGCTTTGAAAGTAAAAACTCTTTTACTTAAAATATTCCCTAACTTCAATGTCATATTGATGAATGAAAATTGTAACATTCTTATTTTCCTTTGGTTTAAGAATAATTCAAATGGGGTAGCGGGGTTAAAAAAAGAGTAATTCAAATCTAACCAAACATATCAAAATATATTCGTTATTTCCTTATTTCTTCCTTCAGGACTTGTGATTTAAAAGAGAAATTTGCATAAAGAAAGTGTTTGATTATAGTAAGAAATATGCATGCTCTCCCTTACCTCCTTCTTGAAAATTATTGTGGTTTTTGTTTTGCTTTGCTTTCTTCTTTCTGTGGCTCTTGTTCAGAATATCCTGCAGTGGAAGATGTAAGGGCTTTCTTTCTTTTCACCCTTAGCTTTTAGGTGGCAATAATGAAAGGTGCCCTATGCATTTTACTCTTAAACAGATTACAACTTTGGTAAGTGAGCCAGGTTAAAGATACAATAATTTTTTTTTAATTTGAATTGGTGATCTTGATGGCATTATAAAACTGTAATTGCCCAAAACAACAATAAAAGTTCCCACCTGTCTACACATTCAATTAAAGTTCCTTGCTTAGAAAAATAATTCTAACTTTTCAAGTTAATTTGCTATCTGACAGTGTCATACAAATATCATATAATTCAAAAGGAAAAGAGGCAAGTGAATCTCAACACATAAGAAAGTTGGTATTTTGAAGAGGAGAGGGCAGGTAAGGGAAAAGAGCCTTACAAATGTGAAAATTCACATTTCTGTCAAAACAGATGCGTGACTGTCATTTTGAAACATGCAATAAAGCCTTTGTTTGCTATAAAACCATTACTGTAGCAAAAATTGATGTTTTTCTATGACTGTAGCTACTGATCAGTCAGCATACTTTGCAAAGCTATTGAACTACATCAAACTTAGAATATAAATCTTAAAATCAAATTAAGTATTGGGACAGAGTTCATTTCTAACATTAGAAAATTATATCAGGAATGACAAAGCATATACTATACCTGTGGTTCCTTCAAAAAACTTATCTAACCTATTTCTTCTTGTGCTTTCTACTTCTTGTTTTATACTGGAAGTATAGATGGTATTAGTGACTTTTAGATATACAAGTTTTCACCCATTTAACAAAACTTACTTAGGAGGCAGAGTTTTTAAATAGAATATGTTTGTCCAAGTTCCAGTTTTAATACTACACCCTCCATTCTAATTTAATCTGTCATAGAATCAAGTGATATGAGTCTTAGATATTGTTCAACTTTCTCCTTTTCATCTCTGTGATTCAATACATAACTTTTAAGACATCAAAAAAAAGGAGCAAATAAGAAACAGAGCTTTTTATATTTTCTGCAAACTAAAACACAGTGGCTTTTTAAATACATTCACACAAGATGCTTAACAATAAAATTAAATATCTGTCTATGAATATCAGAAAAGTAACTTGAAAAGAAAAGAGCTTAGAAAAGGCAAATGGGAGGGGGGAAAAAGCTGGTCTCAGAACCCATTGTGCCATACCTGACTTTAACATGTGATATTCAAATGAACGTTCACACACCTTACATTAAATGAAACAAAAATATTCAGCTATGTTTACAAAAATTTTTTACATACAACATCATAAATCTTGAACAGATTTACTATATCTGAATTCTAAAAAGTTGCCTATAGAATGGTGCTGGGATTCTGTTCTCTGCTTGCTTTTAGGCAGTGCTGTTGCTTAAAAGTTGACACCAGGCACAATATTTTAAAACAAAGTCAACAAGCAAGGAGCAGTACGTGGATTTGAGCCTTTTTCAGACGTCAGTCCTGAGGATGCTGCAATGTTCCCCATCAAAATATGTAAAGCTATGAGGCAGATACTGATGCCTGAGAGAGTGATTTGACATGCACTTTTATGACTGATAATGGCAAACAGTGCCGTTTTCCCTTCTTCAAACACTGCTTTTAATAAATTTAAAGAACACTCCAGTTCTTAAATATCAGAAACCATGTTTAACGGTTTTTAAGAGAACATATCACAATCTTAAAATGCCCCATTGTCTTTTATGTTCACATAAAATATGCAGCAGTTCAATGACATTAAAGCTTAACTTATTCTGAGAACTAGAAAGTTTATGAGCATATATATTTTATTTTTGTTGAATATATACTGTATGTCAGTCACCTCTTCCTTTTGGCTTCTTACTGCCAAAGTTCCAAATGGCACGCATTTTAACAAGACAATGCTGAGGACAGCAGCTCTTCTGATCATCTGAACTGGCAGCTCAAAACAGATACCACTCCTTTTACAAAGGGAACAGAGGGTGAAGGGTGTTGTGAAATTTGGGCAGTGGGCTCAAGGGAAACCGTGCACATGAAATTTGGGTTACCATGCCCCAAGTGTGTGCGCCACCCAAAACATAACACAATTACCTACTTCAACAAAGTTACTACCAACATTTACTTAATCCACATTGAAAGTACACAGGATAATGACTGGTTTGAAAGAGTGCATTTGGAAGCAGAGAGAACCCAATTACACACCTTCCTGCAACAGAGTGCCTCAATCATACACAAAATAAACTTAAGCTGTTTACAATGTTTCCCAATTTTTTTTTTATTTTTCCCTCTACATTTAACTATTAAAAAAGTTTTTTATTAATAAATGGGCTCCTCTGTGGTTCATATACAATCATAAGTGAACTTTAAATTCCATTTTATACAAATATCTCAAAAATATTGGGAGTGAAGTATGGTAGGAAATATTGCTCACATTGCTAATTAACATGCGCATATGAAAGGAGGAAAATGTTTTGTTAGTGCATATACCTCCCAGCAGAAAACCCACCCAAAATAAAAGACCCAAAATAAAACATACAGTAGCTGATTACAAAAAAAAGGTAATGTCCACAAAATTAAGTTTTTCATGCTATTCTACTTTCCAGTACTATGCTTCAATTTGCATGGCTAGATGTTGGATGTTTGAGGTATATAAGAAGGGGTACCTGCACATGGAGGAAAATCTGTTGTCATAAGGGTTGTTTTTGTTTATTCTGATACTTTAAAATATTTAAAAGAATATTTTATTTACATGAAACTTCACTGAACTACAATGACATTCCAATTATAATAGATGACAAACAACGCCTCTATCACTAGGCACTTTTAAAAGGGGGATTAGGTTTAGGCTGTACAGAACCCTACTGATACAATCTCATACATGTTATTTATCACATCATCCCACCACCCTCATCCCACTAAAATTACCCTTTAGGGAAATATTATCGTATATAGCCTGATTGATTTATGCAAGAAATGACCAAAGGAAATGCATCATTTAAGACTAATAAAACAACCTAACATGTCAGGTTTGAAAGAGGAGACAAATGTATATATTTAAAACTAATTAAATAATTTAAATTTGACTTATACTTTATATATTAGCAAGACACAAATATAGGTTATTTCTTTTAAAATTTCATTCACATAATGGAAAATTTGTTTATTAAAAATATCACACTTTGAGACTAGAAACAGTAAAGTGCATGAAAAGTTTAAAATATAAATTTCAGAAAGTTCTTATAGCAGCAAAAAAGCAGAATAAAGAAAAACTTAAAAACACAGACACAACCTTTTCCTGTTACTGTGCCATAATTAACATCACGTGGCAATTATTTTTTTCCCCCAGAAAGCAGTGTTATATTCACTGTCTTTTGAGCCATTGATTTTAAAATGGCCCCTCCTGGGAAGAAAAAGAAAAGAAAAAGAAAAGAAAAGAAAAAAAAATGCCAACATGTCTAAAGGCATCAACAGTTGAGAATAAACCAGTAGCTTCTTAATTCAACCCTGACAGACAATAGAAACAAAGATTAAAAGCATATGATGGCCATTTGGCAGCTAGAGTTAGGAAAAATGATCCGAAGTTTTCAACTACTGCCCCCAAATCTATGCTTTCACTCCCTCCAATCATCTGCATTGTTACCTGAAAAATCCCAAACCAACAGATAGTTAAACTTACTTGGGGAAACACATGAAATATTTGTATGGCTTTCCCCTTCTGAAATTTTGATCAGGGCTTCTTTTCAGCAGTTTGATAAACATTTAACTGTAATGGCAAAAAATGGTAACAGATCATGTAGTATCTCTTTTTTTAGTACAATCAGACAGAAAAGGGTAGGAAAATATGAAAAACATCAGATACAAATTTTGTATGCATTTTCAATATACCAAATTCTAAATTACTTGCTATTTCCCTACAACTGAACTGAAGAGAGAGGCTTACAATTAATACTTCTCAAAAAGTTGTAACTAAACAGGAATAAAAAAGTGATTCCTCAAAGCAACTGGTGAATCTCCAACGAACTGTCAGTGCTACTGAATGCTTGATTTTGAAGGCAATTGTATAATCATCTTTTAATTTCTCAAACTTCCTTATAGATAGAGGCTATATTGTAGTTTATATACAAATAAAGAAAATTTAAGTGCTTTGTTAATGTGCAAATGATTTAGGGAGCCAAAAGTTAGTTTATCATGAAGAAAAGCAGAAATTCAAGAAATTTTTCCTTGTAATGCATGCCATCATTCAATTTAAAATCTTGTATAGTTTTTAAAAATTTCTTTTTATACAATGATTGGCTCATTTGAAATCATTCACAAAAATGTGTTTCAAGAAAGCAAATACAATGTTCTTGGGCTTCGAATTGGTGATTTATCAATTATGAATACTGACAATATAATTAAGAAGAATGTCCAAATTTAAAAATGTTAAATTAAAATTTTGGAAAGTACTATTCTGGTTCCAGCCCTAGTGCCAAATGATATCAGTATGCACAAAAATGCACAAAGTCTTATAGCAAACACATAATGAAAGGAACCTGAAGAAGCAGCTTAAGGATGGCCATACTTCACTCCTACATACTTTGATTTACAACTGTACAGGTCCATAGCAACGGGTCCCCATCTTTGCGGGGCAATACTCCACTACCTCCGATTAGGCAAGTGAACACCATTGACAAGAGGCAGGACTGGAGGGTGGAGTTCAAGTTGTGTTAACAGTGAGAAGTGGTCTGAAGGGATGTGAGGGTGTGGACACCCAGTGATGTTGTTCTCAACCAGCCATTGAGGATCTAAAGGCCCCAGGACACCAAGCACGTTCATATGAGTCTTGGAATAGAAAATGTAGTCAATCACACCCTGGAAAGAGATTGGGGTTTGGGGGAAAAAAAAGAGAGAGAAATATATGCTTAGGAAATAAAAACTATATAAAGAACAATCCATAATATATAAAAGCCAAATAATCAAGAAAACTGTATTTCTGGTACTCGTTACCTTGACAGTGGGTAAATAAGGCTCAAGTCTTCAATAGGAATTACAAGAAATAAAGCTGGCACAACAGAAACACACTATATCCTACTGAGTCACTTGGGCATAACTGATAAACTGAGAAGCTAAACATACCAAATTACATCTAAACAGATTTAGAATGAATTGGCCTGCCAGAGTTAGTAAAACCTAATATAATTGTACTGTCAATGACAAAAAGTAGAAGCTAATATTTATAAAAACTTAGCTAAGTACTGAAATTATTTTAATGAGATTATTTTCAATTATTTTTACACTGAGACATCCGAACACACACAAAGCCACCATGAAACATGTTTCCAGATTTGTAATCATAATTCAGTTTTCCCAAAACAGTGCACATTTAACTATTCTACTCTATTCTTTATTTTAAAGATAGTAATTTTTCACAAATCTTAATACATTCTGATTTCCTTACTATATAAGATTACTTAAATGAAAAATCATTTAGCAGGGACCCATAGATATAAGTTGCATTTTTCAGAGTTAGATGAGTTATTGGATCAATAAGTCTCAAAACCAATGTAGGCTTGACTGTTCTAGACTCTGTATATAAGACAGGAAAGCCAAATTTCTTCCCAGACAGTTACTACCCAAATCAAGAGAGCAGAAACTCAATTAGGGAGAAATATTTCTACCCCTGAAACTAACTATTCACAAATAAGTGGAACATGGTTATGCATGCCTGTAATCCCAGAATTAGGAGGCTAAGGCAGGAGGACTGCCTCAAGTTTGAGGCCAGTACACAATGAGTTCTAGGCCAGCCTGTACTATACAGTGAGAGATCCTATGAAAAAAGAAAAAACAGCCAAGAAGACAAACACTATACATGATAAATTTTATCGCATTCAAAAAGAACATCATGGATTAATCCACAAAGATCCAATTATTTTTAGCTTTTTTCATTTAGTTTCTTTCTGTAATGTGGGAAAATACATTTTGTATCTTAGTAAAAACTATAATGTGTAAGTCTACAGAACTTGAGAAAAAAGTCAAACTTTATGAGCTAGTGTTATGCTGCTTTTTTTTAAAGAATGAAAGAAATTATAAATTTTACAAGGTAACAGGAAAAGGCTTATGACCTGACATAACGGAGAGCTGTCTTTTCTCTTTTCATTAAATGAGTCATGCATTTAGACTGGATGTGGAGGTGGAGTGGAGCAGCAGCAGTTTGAATTAGGTTTATTAACCAGGTGGCAAGTTAGGGTGAGAATTCTCCTAACTGCTTATCCTTCACCCCAAACCAGATCTAGATTAAAGGACTCTGAATTCTAAATACCATTTATTCAACAACTAAGAAAGCAAACAAATGTTACACCAACTAAAATTAAACATCTCAGTGAAACAATGGCAGAATACCATGTTGGAACCTAAGGCTGATCATATGACATTTTATACTTGATGTTACCTACTCTTTTATACTAATTGCTTTCAATACTAGAATAGCATTTATTTCATAAAATATTTTGTACAAACCTGAAAAGTTCATTGTCTATTGCTTGTACTAAAAGCTCAATTCTCTAGTTAGATGGGCCCTTGGTTCTTTGGCCATTCCATCTCATTACACCCTCTCATTCACTGATCCAACAAGCCTATGTATCTTCTATATTTCTCTTCTCCCATTATTTCTAGCTCTGTCCTATCTTATCCCATCCTATGTAGCCAAATATCAACCAAGTATGTCTGGTTTTTTAATTGTATTTCTTTGGACCACGTAAGTGACACAATAAGATTTTTGATTCAATTATCAACATGTATATAATGATGAAACACAGAATTTTAGATCTATTCAAATGACTGAGATGACTAGATTAATACACAAAACTTTATTTCTCTGACTTTTGACTTATAAACAAGGAAAAGACAAACTTTTTTAAAAACTGAGTTAGAAATAATATATTATTTTCTTTTACCTACACACATACCAAGACAGTAGCAGAATTTCTGAACACTTATTTTTAGGAACTTTCATTATAGATTTTTCTGGGTTATGCTGGCACATGTATTATGTATCACTAATGTTACAAGGATAGGATTTAACTTAAACTCTTATCCAATGTAGAAATGTTTAAGCTTACATAAAAATAGTGGTGTGTTACAGCTGGTTAGTACCAATTATCTTTATACCCCTTTCCATTCATTGTTTTCAACAGTATAATGTTGGGAGCTTGGAATCTATAGCAGCAAAAATTCTCAAATCACAGAAACTTGCAAATAATACAAATTAGGGCTTCTCCTGAAAGTTAGCTATTAAATATTTACCAACACATTATGCATGAGTGATTAAAATAAACTGAACTGGGCTGGGGATTTAGCTCAGTGGCATAAGCACCTGCCTTGCAGCAGGCAGTCGTGAGTTTGATCCCTGGTACTGATAAAAACAAAAAAGACAAAATAAAATAAAATAAACTGAACTATCACTGAATAAGACTAAGTGCAAAAATATTAGATTCAACTTCTCAGCAACTTTCACTTTCTGATTATAAAATCTGATTAATTACATCAACACATGAATTGCCTATTTCCTCTTATCTGTTTCTTGGAAAGAAGGATATTGGAGCCGTGAAATAGCCCATTTCATAAATTTCTTCATATTGTATTAAATTTTCTCGTGGCTTCTTTTATCAAACCACTAACATCTCTGTGTTTTGGGGATAGTACAAGATATTAGCATAGATGCCTGAAATGTCAGAATGTCAAATGGAGGTAAAATAAAACAGGAATGTTCCAGATAGACAAACTAATCATAAAATACGCAGTGGTAAAGCAATCACATAAGCAACCACAATCACTCGCTTTAAAAAAATAACTGGCCCTGTATGAGACCTTCAATTTATTTTTTTGTTTTGTAAAAAACTGCTTTTCTTTTCCTTTTTTAAAGGTTCAGTGTTTCACTGCATAGGAATGCATTAGTATCACTACAATATAACCTTTCACAATTAACTGTATACCTAAAAGAACCTTAGAAAAATTTAAAGAAAGATCAGCAGAAGAAAAAAAAAATCCGTAGAAAGTACTAATAAAATTTTGACAGAATACTATATAAATTTTTCAAGGTGAACTTAGTTACATTAGGTGCTTTTAAAAATTAGCGATGGTATGGACATTTGAAGAATAATTATACCATTATATACTCAAGTGAACTTACTTATTAATGCAGTTTTGATCTTTTTGAGACAGGTCTCACTGTGTAGTTCAGGCTGGCCTTAAACTTACTTTGTAGCCTAGGCTGGTCTCGAATTCAGTGATCCTCCTGCTTCAGCCTCGCAAGTGGTGTAATTATAGGAATGCACCACCATACCTGGCTATACTCAAGCGATTTAAACAGTACCTTGCACATAGTAAACCTTTTAGGAATATCTGCCAGTATTATTTGAATTTGAACAAGTGAAGTTTCAAAAAAGAAACTCTCAAGACAACAATAACCACCATAACCTAACAAAATTCTTTATGATTTGGTATATATGCAGACTAGACGTTTTGGGAACTTAAAAAGTTCTTGAACATTAAATAATTGTAAATAAAGGGTGATTTGTTAAAACGAATGTTAACATTATACATAAAATGCATCAATAAACAATTAAAAGAGTTTACATGCTCGTATATATAATTTCTATACCAGTGCAGAGGCTACTACTTACTTTGAAATCAAAGGTGTAATTGGTGTAAGGCATCAAGTTATTTTCATAGGCGCTCTTAAGTTGGAAGCCGTGTGTGATTCTCCCTTCTGAGCTTCCATTCTTTCCATTGCAGCTGAAGTTCATAAGACACTCATTGTACCTTAGTTCCTTGAAGTCTTTATGGTTGTCAGCTACTCCTCCATTGCTTAAATATTCCACAACACCTAGTAGAATGAAGTAAGGATCACCATCATGTAGCATTTTGTCCATAATTATACAAGGTTATAAGCTAAAATCTGTTTACAAGTAGAAGCACCAGGCTCAAAGTGGTTTATGAGGTTGAATCCTATGAGACTGCCTCTTTTATTTAAAAAAAAAAAAAAAAAGTATCAGCTGGGTATGGTGGTATATAGCTATAATCCTAGTACAGTGGGAGGCTAATGCAACAGAATTGTAAGTTTGAGCCAACCTGGTAACCTCAATGACACTCTATCTTAAAAAATAAAAGGGCTGAAGATAAAGATCAATGCCAAGGATCTGTTAATCTCTACTACACAAAGCAAGAAAAAAAAAAATCAAGTATCACACTGAAAGGTATTTGCCCTAAGACAAAGTATCAGGATCACCCAGGAAGATCTTCAATTCTTAGTGGTTCTTCTGGCTTTAGATGATTTCTAAGAGGTAGGTGGTATTCAACGGAAAGATTTTAACTTTAAGTGTTTGGTGAATATTCTTTTTTTTTTCTTTTTTCTTTTTTTATTTAAAAGGAAAAAGAAACAAAAAGCAGAACAAAACAAAACAGTGTAAGGGTACAAGTAATTCAGAACTACAGAAAAAAAAAACAAAACAGTAAGCTATCACCAGTTAATAGATTACTCACTATCATCTTAGAAATGGTGTTTCAGGTCACAGGGTCAAAGCCCACAAAGTGAACATTCAAATAGTGAGACTGCAAACAGTTGTGTTCAGTAATCCAATCAAAAATATTAATATGGTCTTCTATTTAACACATCTAAACACCCTTGCTGTTGTATCCTTCAGGGTACTTTTCTTTCCCTTTCTTTATTACAATAAAATTTATACATTTTGGGTTTTACTGCTCCCTTAGATCTTATTATTTGGCGAATATTATTCTAAAGCACCTTCTTGTTAGTATTTTTTCATTATACACAGTCAATCAACAAGTTTGGGAATATATATCAAAGAGGTGTGGCCAAAACTCACAGTAAATGTTTACATTTTTAAAAATTTATTAGGTAAAAGACATGTTGCCGTTAATCCCCTTCAAAATACTTACCCTTGCTTTGAACACACTTGTCTCATCATTTCTGCCACAATCTGAAGCACTTTAGAAAAGCTCTTTCCTAAGTGTCAAAAATATGGAAAGGGAGGCTCATAATAACATTATGGTATTGTCCTTTGCCACCCAGTAAACCAGATCTGGCACCACGCAACTTCTTCCTCTTCCCCAAAGTAAAAATAACCATGAAAGGCAAATATTTTTTAACTGATTCAGAACAAGACAGCCACATCAACACAACTAAAGACCCTCACTTATATTACAATTTATTAATAAGATAAAGTCTTCAATATTTATTAATTGGTTTATTTTTGTTCAATAACTTTAATGAGAACTTTGAGTGGGATGATCTCCCTCCCTTGTTTCAGACACATTCTTGGATAAAAAAGGTAATGTGAATAAAAGCCAGTCTTTTGTTGTGCTGTCATAGCTGTCTCAATGCCCTGAATAGATTCAAAACACTTACCTTTCTTGGTCATTTGACTTTGGAGAAAGAGTCAGAAGTCACATGAAGTGCCAGGACTAGGAGGTAAGGTAGATAAGGACACACTATCATGTTTTTATGAGCCTGCCTTTCCAGCAGATGGCACTTGGCAGCAGTATTCTGTGTTTTTTTTTTTTTTTTAATCACATCTTATAAAGACAGTCATAAAAGATGACTCCCAGAATGGCTTCAGGAAGTGGCAAGAATGATGAGTTAACTGTGATCAATAACAAGGGGAGTACAGTAAGAAGAATGAATGACACTGTACCTTTTGATCATATCTCAAATATATCACAAACATTAAACACAACAAAAACATATGTCACATCATTTCAATGTCCATAGTCAGATAATATCATTTTGAAATAGCGTAAGTTTTCTCACTCTGACACTATAAAGAACCTTATATGCCAGAGATACCACTAAGTCAAAAATATTAAGATGTGTCATGTCTAAAAAGTTGAAACAGCAACATTTAAAAATGTATGTTTCCCAGTGAATTAGCAAACATGAAAATTACCATAACCCTCATAATGATAAGGATTAGTGAAAACTAGTATTAGAAGTCATCTCTGTTTGTGATCAATAAATAGTGAGTAACGGACAATAACTGTGACTAGCTCAAAAGGAACTATCATTTATCTAACAAATTCCAAGTACTGTATGTACTATACATGCTTGAATTCTACAAATAATGAGGTTGATAAAATGATTATCTTCTTATAAAATATGAAGAATTTATGAGTAATGGTATGTTCAGTTATACTGGACTTGCCTAGCATGCACCAGCCCCTGGATTCAAACTCCAGCACCACACACAAACATACACATACATAAGAGGAACTTGGGTACAATATCAGTAGCAGAACCAGGATTCAACCCTGAAAGTCTAGCTCCATAGTGAGATCATCACTTTTTGTGACCAATGATAATTAATCAGCTTTAAAAATCGCATGAAATAGGGGCTGGGGATTTAGCTCAGCAGCATAAGTGCCTGACTTGCAAGCAGGTAGTCGTGAGTTCGATTCCCGGTACCAGTAAAAACGAAAAAGACCAAATAAAAATCACATGAAATAAGAGAAAAATTTGTATGTTAAATCAATTAATTTATTTTAAAAAATGACAAAGAAAGGAAAACATGGTTAAAGTGCCATCTAGTCTACAGGTCAGAAAACAAACATTTATAAATAAAAATCTCAGCATTTATTTGCTAAGGAGATGACAGTGGTTAGCTTAGTAACTTTAAAAAGTATTTCAAATATAAATTTTTGTTTTTTTATTTATTGCTGAATGATTATTTTAAATAGCCTCATAATAGTAATGAACAAAACTTAAGAATGTGCTTTGATAATAGCAAATGAGTAATATTTTAATATTCTGCAACTGGGAAATTTAGTATCTGAAATGAAATTAAACAGTTTTAGACAAAGTAGTTCAGCACTGGTTAAGAATAAAAAATCCTAGGAGAACTCATGATCATTTTCTATACATAACATTAGTATTCAATTATAATGAATTTACTGAAAACTTGCACAAGTTATTTAACTAGGTACCTGTGATATTTTCTGGTAGTCACTTCAGGTTACTCTTCTCCACTACACTCTGTGCTTCAGGAAGCTCACCTTTATTGCAAAAGTGACAAACCCCACCCCTAAAGTTTCCACTTGGATTTAGATATTAAGCAGCACTGGGAGATCAGTAAATAGAAACAGTTAGGCAGGGGTCTATTTTCCCCATGAGTTCTTTTCTTGTTGGTCTAGTGGACATTGATTGCACTGTATTACATAGGATCTCCTAGAACAATTAACTAATTTTTCCAAATTCTGATCACAGCTCCCACCACTTTCCCTTTACAAGTAGGAGTGCCACAGAGACCAGAACTGCCTTAGTGGCAGAGTACTGCATTATTCAATGTTTTGTTTTCTATTAACTGTAATCATACCTTTGGAAATAGTTTCTTTATAAAACTTTCCCCAATCACCCATTATCTCACCCCTAGAATTCTCACTGATATACTCCCTAATTTAGAAGCAAAATCTCTATGTACTCAAAAGTTAGGGAAGAAAAAGGAAGGGGGGGCCAGGAATGTAATTCAGTGGTAGTATAGGATACATAAGACCCTGGATTTAATCTGTATAACACATACCCACTCCACCCTCCCACACAAAATTAGGGACAAGCTGGCTTTTCTACTAAACCTAACAGCAAAATTGAAAGCAAGGAGGAAATGACATAGTACCTGAATCTGGCAATGAGTTAAGATCTGCACATAGCACCAGCGGGATGGAATTAGGATCTGCAGTTGGGCTGCCAGGCCTACTTGAAGCTTTTTCCAGAATGTTTTTCACCTCCGAGACAAACATCATGGTCTGGATAAGTTTCACATCGGAATACTCTGGGTCCCAATGCATGTGGGCATTTGCCACTATAAGCAGCTGTTTTTCTGCAGCATGAATAGGCTTCATACCTATATTGAAACATTTAAAAAAAAGTTATACTTTGCCTCAAAAAAAGTGGTATCTTATCTGTTTTATCAGAAAGATTCACAGCTATTTTTTTAAACATCTTCCAGGAATTCATGGCTCTTCTATCTCAAACTAGTTGATAGAAAACGAAGTGCTGAGATTCTGATAATTCTAATATGGGAATTACTCTTCTATCTTAGGTTGACAAATGGTAATGCATAGGCTAAATCTGGCCCATCACATCTGTGTGAGCTAACAATGCTTTTACATTTTTAAAGAGTTCTACTACAATACAACATCAACACCCCTACCCCCCCACACACACACAAGGACTGTGATTAAGACTGCTTGTGGCCCATAAGCCTATTTACTATTTATTTAGTCTCTTACAGAAAAACTTTGATGACCCATGCTCTCTACATCCAAGTTAGGAATTTTATCATGATATAATCAAGTTGGATTACAGCACCTTGCATTTGCTGGTTTCTTAGTTTAAGCAAGCACTTTTAAATGTTGCTGCCACTTAAATGGCACAATAACCTGTGAGGTGGGTTTTTAATGATCTGAGTTACCTATGTCCTCACTTAAATTAGGTGCACTGCCCAGTACTCATTCATCGTGCATTTCCAAAGCTTAGCTATGACAGCTTAATAGTAAAAGTACTATTTACCTATACAAAAAAGTATATTTACCAATACAAAATAAAATTAGAATTCACTACCCAAACAAATCATACCACACGTTTAATATAAACAAAGAAACTTTAAATGAGAATTAGGTTCTTCCTACCCAAGAACAAGGGATATCTTTCCATTTTCTGATATCCTCTTCTTTCTCGAGAGTATTGTTGCATTCAATGTAAAGGTCTTTTACTTTCCTCATCAGATTGATTGTTAGGTATTTCTCTTTTTTTTTTGGATGCTACTGTGAAAGATGTTTCCCTAATCTCTCTCACAGTGAGTTTGTTATTTGTGTACAGGAATGTTACTGATTTGGGAGTGTTGAGTTTGTATCCAGCTTCACTACCGAACTCAGTTATTAAATCTAGAAGTCTTTTGGTGGAATTTTTGGGGTCTTCCACGTCATGGGGTGCCGTGTCATGACAAATAATGATAATTTAACTTCCTCCTTTCCTAATCTTATTCCTTTTATTTCTCTTGTCGAACTGTTGTGGCTAATGTTTGCAGAACTATTCTGAATAAAAGTGGTGACAATGACATCCTTTTCTTGTTCTTGATTTTAGAGCGAAAGCTTTCAGGTTTTGTCCATTTGGTATGTTGTTGGCTACTGGTTTGTCAAAGATGGCTTTTATCAGATTGAGATAAAGACCATCTATTCCAATTTATTGTAGATTTTTATCACATGAGTGTTAGACTTTGTCAAATAGTTTTTCTTCATCTGTTTAGATGATTCCACTTTTTTTTTTTTTGAACCTGTAATCTAACTCATGACCTTGTGCTTGCCAGGCAGGTGCTTATGTCGCTGAGCTAAATCCCCAGCCCTATTGAGATGATATGATTTTTGTCTTTGACTCCATTGATAAAGGTGTATTATATTTACTGATTTGTGTATATTGAACCATCTCTGCATCCCTGGGATGAATCCGGGTATATAATCATGGTCATGGTATATAATCTTCTTGATGATTTGCTGCATTCTGTTTGCTAGTATCTGATTCAGGAGTTTTGCATCCATGCTCACTATAGAGACTGGCCTGTAGCTCTCTTTCTCAGTTGGGTTTTTCTGTGGTTTCAGTATCAGGGTAGTGCTTGTTTCCAGGAATGAGTTAGGGAGTACTACTTCCCATTCAATTTCATTAAAGAGTTTTTGAGAAGTAGCAGCATTAAATCTTCCCTAAATTTCTTGGTAGAATTCAGCAGTGAATTCATCAGGATATGGGCTTTTCTTTGTTGGTAGAGTTTTAATCACATCTTCAATTTCACTGACTGATACTGGTTTATTTAGAATTTTTATATCTTTTTAATTCATATGTACCTAGAACCAATATAGTGAAAATGGCCATACTCCCAAAATTGTTATACAGAGTTAATGCAATCTCGATCAAATTTTCAACAGCCTATCTCACAGAATTAGAGAAAACAATTCTAAAATTCATTTGGAACCAGAAAAGACCTAAAATAGCAAAGGCAATTCAGGCAACAAAGGCAAAGCAGGGAGCATCACAATCCCTGACTTGAAACTGTCCTACATCCTACTGTGATAAAAACAGTGTGGTACTGGCAAAAAAAAAAAAAAAAAAAAAAAAAAAAAAGGAAAACAGAAAAAGAAAAAGAAAAAAGAGAAAGAGAAAGGAATAGAAAAACAGACCCAAGGATCAGAGGAACAGATTAGAAATACAGAAACAATGGAAACATATTCAGCCACCTTATCTTTGACAAAGGAGCCAAATCCCTTTCCTCACTGGAAGAAAGATAGCCTCTTTCACAAAAGTTGCTGTAAAAATGGGCTTTCATTAAAACTAGTCCCATAGCTTTTACTGCACATTAAAGTTAAAATGGAAACGAATCAAGGATCCAAATATTAAACCAGAAACATTATGCTAGAATTGAGAATAGGTAAAACTTTTGAAGATAGTGGTATAGGCAGACTTTATGAACAAAACCTCAATTGCACAGAACTATCACAAAAAAGTCAACAACTTTAATCTCATTTCATTAAAAAGCTTTTGCATGGAAAGAGAAACCAACAACAGAATAAAGAGATAACCCACAAAGTGAGAAATAAGTTTTGCCAGATGTTCTTCAGAAAAAGTACTAACATAGAGAGAATAGAAAGAACTCAGAAATATTGCACCTCATGTCAAATTTAAAGAGCCATTTCCAAATGAGCATCTGAAATGAAGAGATACTTTTCAGAGTAAGAAACAGAAATAGTAGATAAATATATGAAAAAGTGTTCAACATCACAGGTCATTCAAGAGTTGCAAATTAAAACAATGTTGAGATTCCATCTCAACCCAAAAAGAATGGCTATTATCAAGAAATCAGTAACAAATGCTAGCTGGAATGTGGAGAGAAAGAAACTCTTCTTCACTCCTGGAAAGTGTGTAGACTGTGCCAACACTGCAAATCACAACCGTGGAGATTCCTCAAAAAACTATAGGACTAGAGGTCCCACTGAATCCAGCTGTTGCCCTTCTTGGTATTGTCCCAAAAAGAATTAAAGAATTGTACCACAGTGATATAGGTGCACCCATGTTTATGGTGGCACAATCTTTAATAGCTAAATTTGGAAACAATCCAAATGCCCATCAACCAATGAATGGATAAAGAAGATGTGGTTCTTTTACACAACAGAGTACTACTCAGCCATAAAAGGTAATCTTGAGACATCTCTAGGTAAATGGATGCACCCTGACAGCATCCTCTTGAGCAAAACGCATATGTAAACACACAGTTTCTTTGGTGTGAGAAACCAGAAGTGTAAAGAAAGACCAAAATGCATAATAGATATTGTGAGATGGAAAGAAATGCTCAAATGGGAAGGGGAGGAGGGGGGAGGGGAAAAGGAAAGGAAAATAAGAAAAGAAGTAAAAAAAGGAAACAAATCTTTTGTAAATAGTGTGGGCAACACAGGTTGCGGAGAGGTTAGGGGAATAGAGAAAAAAAAGATATATCATGTACAAGTACAAATTCCTCATGAATATGAATATGTACACCTAAAATGAACTAATACACTGAATTTCTAAAAAATGAGAATTAGGGTACAATGTGCTTTTGGAATGTTCAGGTACCTGTGTTTTAGATCTGACATTTTTGCTAATTATTTGTGGTACCATGGGCCAGTCAGTCACTTAACCTTTTCATGTTCATGCAGAAGGTAATAAAACTCAAACTCAACTACAGAATCTCTAAGGTTCTTTATTACCCACAATTCTATGTTTACTTTGTCAAGATAAACATCAAAACAGTATTTACCAAATGGCAGACCAAGAGGTAATACATTAAAATCTGTGCAAAGTATACATAAATATATATATTTATAGAAAAATGTGTATAAAATATTCAAGGAATAAAGCTCAGTATGCATGGTAAGATCTGTATGGAGAAATGGACTAGAGGTTTCCTAGAGGATGACTGAGATGGGGTGGGAGAATGTTTTAACACTTTTTAATTTTTACATGCCTTTGGATTACTATCAGTGAATATCAGGGAATATTCAAATTTAATTTTCCTGCTAAAACTTTTATAAAAATATCCCTTTTCTATACAAACATAAATTCTAGAGAAAAAAGACCTAATTTTCTAAGTCTACTGTTTTGGTAAACTTTTCTTACTGTATTACAGAGATAACTATCTTCAATGTTGAGATGTGACTAGAGTAATCTATTACATGTGACAGAAATCATTTTTAATATGATCTGATCATGAGATAAACACTTGCAGCCAAAATCTTACGAACTGCCTTCCTAGAAGTTTTATAGTGTCACTTGTGGCTGCAGATTTTTCATGACATGAAATATTAAAAATCTGTCCCATCACAGGAACCACATCACTTTCTGTATTACCAAAATGCCTTTTCAAGAGTACAAGAAATATAGAGTGCACAAAGTAGAGGTATCTAATATATAATTGAGGATAATTTTCAGCAAATGGAAAGAGAAATAACATTCCAAAATAGTTTTTATAACACCAGAACAAAAAATACCAAAAAAATGGAACTGAAAAGGACCTAAGAACAGATTAAAAATGGGAAGGCTAAAAACAGAAGACAAGGATGCATGGGCTGCCACTGTCAAGGGGACAGCTAGATGCCAGCCTTTTCCTGTCAGTCAGCGCCATTCATGGACTACAGGGGAAGAGAATAGGAAGTCACCAAGAAGCAGGCACTCCCTGCGAATCAGTGCCATGTTCAGGCCATTGAGGGGACAGCCAGACCCCAGCCTTTACCCATGAGTCAGTGCTATTTAGGGATTGTGGAGGAGAGAACAAGAAGTCAACAAGAAGCAAGCCTTCCTTGTGAATCAGAGCCATGAGCGGACTGCTGTGTGGGAGGACAGCCAGAACCCAGCCCCTTTAAGTGCATGGGCTGGGAAAGGAAAAGGAGCCATCTACCTCCACTCCTCCCTCCAAACTCCCTATCCCATAAGGGACTGCCTGATCCAGAGACACATAAGCTGTAACAATAGCTACTAAGGTGAAATGCAATTTAATGCTTTGCTGTTTGGTGTTTCACTTACTTTACAGGTCTAGGGCCAGTGGTCTGATCATCTATTCAGAGGATAACAGTATACAGTGTGGCATCTACTGAGAATCTCCTTCTGGGGTGGTAGCCATTTTTAATTCCCTATTATTTTGTTTGGAAGCCCTGTATCATTTTCATTGGTTTGTTGGTTTGGGTTTTATTCTGTTTTGTTTTGATTTTGTTATATCCAATGGTATGAGCAGCTATTTCAAAGATAGTAAGACATGGGCTGGGGATTTAGCTCAGCGGCATAAGCGCCTGCCTTGCAAGTGTGTGGTCATGAGCTCCATCCCTGGTACCGATTTAAAAAAAAAAAAAGAGAGAGATATTAGCCTGGGAGCCGGGCGTGGTGGCTTACACCTGTAATCCCAGCACTCCGGAGGCTAAGGTGCGAGGATCATTACGAGTTTGAGACCAGCCTGGACTACAAAGTGAGCTTAAGGCCAGCCTGAACTGCATAGCGAGACCCTTTCTCAAAAAAAAAAAGACTAAATAAATTTATTTTAAGAAGATAGTAAGACATTATGGTAGCCATTTTGGATTTACTACTGTCTTATTTTGACTGCACTTATTGTTTTGTTTTTATTGGTTCTGTTCTGTTTTGATTTTTACTATGTCTGAAGGTATCTGCAGCTATTTTATACACAACAAGAGACATTATGGTAACCATTGCTGATTTAATTTTGTCTTGAAGTCCTGTGTCACACTGTTTTGATTGGCTTTATTCTGTTGGTTTTTTTTTTTTTTGATTGATTTTATTCTCTTTAAAATAAAAGAAAAAACCACAAAGACAATTCAAAATCTCATACCAAAGATTCGTTTTCTTTGTTAAGGGATAAAAGGAAAAACAGCAGGAAAAAGGAAGTTTGACATATATACATGGCCTGAATAATTCAAACCAATACTCAAGGCAAAAAATTCAAGAAAGAAAAGAATTCTTGATCTGTACATGCACCTCCATGCTCTGGCTTAAAATATATTAGCAAACAATGAAATGTTCAAAGGTGGGCAATGAAAAGGTTAAGAAAAAAAACCTGGGTAATGCAAAGTAAATAATGAGTTTCTTACTCTGAAGGAAGCTATAAATAATGTATAAAACTGAAGAAACGTATCACACCTAGACATAGAAGATTCCACATTTACCATGACAATGACTAATCTGTAACAAATAAATTAAAGGAAACATATCAACTAACTTTAAAGACAAAGGTTCACATTCAAAAAGCTAAAAATATGGCTCAAAACAGGACCAGTCACTGTAATTTCTAAACTCAGCTTAACCAAATATTCCCTCTTTCAAAGAAACCTTTCTATTAGTGGCATATTAAAAATATTTTATACCTTTTACCTGGTAAGTAAAAAGCAATGACAGAAACTCATTTCAAATCCCAAAAACTATATGATGCTTTTTATTAGTGCTGTTTTGTTGTTGTTGATCTCACTTAACTTTCCTTAAAAGACAAGAAGGTAACTTTACAATAATTAAGGTTCTCTTCACTTGTTTTGACATCAGAAAACTTGGGATGCTATGTAATTTTGGTAAAAGTACTTTCAATTGCACTCACCTGCTCCAAATAGTTCTTTGTGGACCTCTAATACCACAGCAACACCAATGTTATCTTTTGTCATGACTCTGTTCAGCATAGCTTCAGATCCATCTGAATTAGCCATTGCCACCTGGTTAAATTCTACTGTATGCTTCTGCACCAATGTAAATCTGAAAGGTATAATACACTAATCATGATGATGTAGGCACTTGGACTATCATGCTAAAAACATTAAGTGATGGGGGTATAATATAAACAACCATCTACCAATATTGGTCATTTTCTAACTACAAGTGGCCATGTGAGAGTTCTGACCAATGAAACTGACTTTTTTTTTAATAAAAAAAATTCCCAAATGCCCCACCTAGCAAAGACGGCAAGTGACATTCCCTTTTTACACCTTTCCTCCTTCCAATTGATGCCTGGAGGAATAACAATCATCCAGTGACCATGAAGCAGCTATAATAATTCTGAACTGCCTATTTCTACACTTCTTATTTAAGAAAAGCACCCCTGCTTAAACTAGTATTCAGATTTTCTGGCATTTCCTTTTCTTTGTAACAAATTATTATTTTAGAGTTAAAGGATTTAGTAGAATTAGTCTGCCAACATTTAATAGCAGTGTAAATTTGGCAAGCCATGTAACCTGTTTTACCTGGATTTTATTAATTCTGTGAAATAATTATAAAGAACCAAACCCCGGTAAACAAACTATTTTCCACTGGATGTTAAATTTTTGATCTGATTAACAGTACCTCATCTTCTTTCTAGTTTTAAAAACAAAATCACATACATCCCTTCAAAAATACTGTTTAAAGGTTTACTATGCTACAGAATGCTGTGCTAGATTAAATAACACTCCCCTTCCTGCTCCAATTCTGAACATCTTCAAAGTGTTTTAGAAGTGTAAAGGGTTCTGTTACACCTATTTCTAACCCATAGTACTTGAAGAGAATATGGTTTCTACCCTCGACTTGAAAGAAGTAGTCTTTAAACTGAAATATAAAGAACAAAAGAGTTATCAGGTGAAGAATAGGATTAAGAGTCCTCCAGGTAGAAGACAGAGATGAAAAACTGTGAGACAGCAAACAGGTTTGTAAATGTATGGCTTTCAGAAGAAAGGGTTTTTTAAATGTTGGAGATGAGAGGAATAGGAATAATTAAAAGTACATGTCCATGCACTCCTACCCTAAACTTTTTTCCTGAAAGAAAAGATCAATTTGCTACTTGATATTTGTGGTAAGGCAGTTATTTGAACAAAAGTGTATTTAAGGTACATCCTTCAGTTTGGATATGGTTTGCTCCCCAAGAGTCGATGAGTTAAGAGGCTTGGTCACTAGGATAGTGAGCTGGATGAAAGAGCTGCTGGAACCTGTAAAAAGTAGAGCCTAGACGGAGATCACTGGAAGGATCACTCTGAAGAAAACTGAACATTTTTGCATGTATCTATTGGTCATTTGCAGTTTCTCATTTGGGAATGCTGTTTGTTTTTGTAAAATAGTGGTCAGAAAAAAGCAAGACTGGCCCCTTCCCACTCTCTCCTGGCCTATCTCAACATGTGATTTATTCCTCTTGCAGGCATTACCAACACGTTATCCATCCTGAGGGCTTTGCCAGAGCCAGTATGATGCCAGTGCTATGCTTGTAACAATTATTATAAGCTATGTAAGCATCTTTTCTTTATGAAACACCCAGCCTGAGGATTTTTCGTTACAGTAATGAAAAACTGAATAATACAGTGTGCTACCTAAAACTAAGCATAAATAAACTACCACATCATTTTTTGAAAACTAAAACTGTACTTTGGAGACAGTCATATTAATTATAAGCCAAACAGGGAACTAATATACACCTAAAACTTTTTAGTCTTTTTACTTTTAAACCAAGTCTCTTCCGTCTTGCATTTATAGATTTATATTTTCTTGGCCAAGGGTGGGTAGTGGCAACATCAGATTTATTTTTAAGTCTTTATCAAGTTAATTATCATAAACACAGATAAAAAGCCACACTAACAGACCAAAAAACATATAAAATGATTATAGTAAAACAAGGTACACTTTTAGATATAATTATCCATGCTGGATTACAGTAACTTTTTAAAATTTTCTTTTCACAATTTATATATTCAATTTTTCATATAAGAGCAACCATGTGAAATTTAAGCTTGTGAGTCTTCATTTAATATTATGATCTCAAGGTGCACTGATTTTCTTAGTGACTCAAATTGATCCAGCTGTATGGCAAAGTAGTCCTTCTGTGAGTACAATAATCACACTTTCTTCATCATTCTTGGGTTGATGGACATATAGGCTGGTATCAAGATTTAGCTACTATGAGTTGTACTATAGTAAACATGGGTGTACATGTATCATTATAGTATGGCGTTTTTAATTCTTTCCGGAAGATACCTTTAGAAGGGGAATAATCCACTCAAATGGAATTTCTTTTAGTTTTATGAGGAAATGCCACATTCATTTCCATTTCTACAGTGATTATGTCAGTTTAAATTCCCACCAACAATGAAGAAGGGTTCCTTTTCTTCCCTGCAATCTCTCCAGCAATTTTATCATTTGATTGCTTGAAGACAGCGATTCATCCTGGAGATGGAATCTCAATGTTATTTTAATTTGGATTTCGAAATGAACAGCAATGTTGAACATTATCAGTTATTTGTACTTCCTCATTTAAAGTATATTTCAGATGACTGTTTTGATTAGGTCTTTAAATTTTGGGAGGGCCTCTTTTGGGTTCTATATATGTGGATATATTAGTCCCTTGAGGAATAGCTGACATTAAGTCTTTCTCACTTTACAGGTTTTCTCTGTTGGTAGTCACTGTGCAGAAGTCACTGTTCTGTCACTGTGTAGAAGTTCTTTGATATGATTCCATTTGTAGATTCTTGATATTATTTCTTGTCCAAATAGGATTCTGTCCTAAAAGCCTTTCCCTATACCTGTATCTTTGTGGTTTTTTTTTTGTTTGTTTGTTTGTTTTACTTTATCTTCAGTAGGTTGTTTCTGTTTCAACAGGTAGATTTTTTTATCTATTTTGATTTCGGTTAAGTGCCTGGGCTCAGTCTTTGGCAAGTGAACATGGTCAGCCAGTTTTCCCAGAACCATTAGTTACAGAAGCTTTCTTTCTCCAACAAAAGTATTTGGCCCCTCTGTCAAAGACAGGTGTCCCTGGAATTGTTTCTGCATCCTCTGTGCTATCCCGCTGACCCAGTTTGTTTTGGTTTGTGTTTGTGTGTGTATTATTGTGTCTTTGTTAATGCTATACTGTTTTATTGCAGCTGCAAACCATATTTTAAGTCCAGGATTGTGATGCCTCTTGTCTTGCTCTTACTGTCTAGGATTACTTGTTATCTAGATCTCTTCTGGTTCTATTTAAATTTTGGGATACTTTTCTCTAGTTCTGTGAGGAATGCTATTGGTATTTCAATTGAGAGTACATTAAATCTGTGTAACAGTTTTCAAAGTATGGCCATTTTCACTATATTGGTTCTACCTATCCAGAACAGGGGATTGTCTCATAGCCTCTTATCACCTTTTTCAGAGTATTGTAGTTTTCATTTCAGAGATCTTTCACTTCCTTGGTTAGATTAATTCCTAAGTACTTTATTTTTCTTGATGCTATTATAAAAGGTGTTTTTTCCCTCATTTCTCTGTCATTCTGTATTAGTGTACAGAAATACCACTGATTTTTGAGTACTGACTTTGTATCTTGCTACATTACTGAATTTGATATCAATTCTAGAAGTCTTTTGGTGGATTTGAAGATCTTCTATGTAGAAGATTATGTCATCTGTAAACTATGATGACTTAACTTCTTCCTTTCCTATCCATATCATTTTTATTTCTTCTTCTTGCCTAATTGCTCTGGCTAATGTTTTGAGAGCTATCCTGAGCAAGAGTGATATTAGTGGAGATTTTTACCTGTTCCCAATTTCAGAGGGAAAGCCTTCAGCTTGTCTCCATTTAATACAACATTGGCCACTGGCTCTCATAGATGGATGTTATCAGATTGAGGTAAAAAAAAAGTTTCTATATCTATTTTTTCAAGGTTTATCTCATAAATGGATGTTGGGTTTTGTCAAATTTTTCTGCATCTACTGGAGATGATCATGTGGTTTTTGTCCTGGTTTCTGTTTATGTTGTATTTATTAATTTGTGCATGTTGAACCACCCCTGAAGTGAATTCTGGTTGGTAATGATGTCTGATCCCTTTGATGATTATTTGCATTGTGTTTGCATATTTTATTGGGGATAATTGTGCATCTGTGTTCATTAAAGAAATTGGCTTGTAGTTCGGTTTTTTTTTTTTTTTTGGTTGGGTTCTTTTCTAGTTTTGGAATCAATGTAATGATTGTTTCCAGAAATGACTTTAGGAGTACTGCTGCCCTTTCAATTTCATTAAAGACTTTCAAGAGTATTGGCATTAGAATGAAGTTTTTATAGAATTAGGCAGTGAATCTGCTGGGATCTGGGCTTTTCAATTTGATAGTTTTTTGTTACTTACTTCTTCAATTTTATTGAGTAATACTAATCAGGATTTTCATTTAGTCCTAAATTTGCACATAGAGACACATTGTACAGACTCTTCATCAATCCTTCAGGATTGTCCAGTCAAGGTTACATGGTATGCATGAATATACATCTGATTGCAGAATAAAGGTAAAAGATAAAGGTTTTTGGCCCCCGTGATTTAACTCCCACAGGCCAAATTAGCTCTTAAATTCCCTGTGAGATCAGCAGACACTATCAGGACTGCAATACAACTCCATTTTGTTCAACGTCCAATTATGGTTTCTCTCTCTCTTTCCCATAAATGTAGTTCCCTTGAAGAGCAAAGTATCTCAAGGTCTATTTTGCAGGAGAACTCAACAAGTACTATTACTGCCACTATAAAGACAAGGAAAACTGAACCAGGTGAAATACAGAACTGTTCATCCATCTCTAAAATCCTAGAACTTTTCCTACAATCATAGTAGACTACTCATACTAACTGCCTAATCACATTTCTACAGAAGCTTTCAGGAGGTATAAATCTTCATTTCAAAATCTAACTACTTAAAAGAAGTTTATTGACTCTGTGGCTCACCAATCTCACCAAGCTCTTTTTCACCTAGTCTTAATCTTTGTACTTGGAAAATAATGCTCAAGATTATGAAAGTAAAACAGAAATCGTATAGCTCTGTAGTTTCCTGGGAAGGAGGAAGTTTATAACTTTGACAATCAACAATTCTTATTCACACTCAAAGTGGTTAACAGACATAAGTTACCAAAGTATAGAGCTTGCATGGGGAATCTTTATCTTCATTATTTATTCTGGACTATGACTCATGGATATATCAGACATTTCTTACTCCTTTGGCTTAAACAACCTTATTGAGCCTGGCATCAAGGTACACACTTAAGAGTCTCTTTATCTGCTTAAGGGAAAATATTCTAATTATTCTGAATGTCAAAGGAACATGCTTCTTAAAGCCCACTGCAATGTTGCTACTCTTCTTTACAAGATCTACTCTACCAGACCTGGCTTGGAAAGGAAGAGCAACTCTGTTTTAAACGTTCAGCAGCTAATTATACAATAAACAAAGGCTCTATCCCTTTTGTATTTAAAAAGCATAATGTTACTTAAGATGTCCTCATTGGCTGTCTTAACATCTCTACCAAGTCCTTTTCATCTTAATTTTCTTGACAGTTATTTTAACTTGTTAAAACTTTTCAAAATATAATTTTAAAATAAATCCTATGGTTATTGGATTTGTTGGATGCCTCCAAATGTCTTTTTGACTAATACAATTTATTATTATACTACCATACATTGCACTTTTAAAAGTTTCCAATCCTTTTGAGGTATCTTCTTTTCAGTGTTTGGTTTCACAAAGTCCAGAAAAATAAAACTAGTTTTTCTAAACAGTACATGTACATCATTATAACTAATATTCTTTTTCTTGATACTTAAAAACTGTAAAGGGGACAGAGTCACACTCTCTCAAGTCCTTGCCACTTCAGAATCACCAAAAGTCAAGGAACCGAAACAGGTGAGAACTAAGGAACCAACAAGAGTTCCTTTATTCTGATCACAAGTATAAGAATATACGTATGTTTACTGAATCTAACGGATTTCTTAGATATTCTGCTCTTTAAAAAAATTTTCCAAAGATAGGTGCAGTGGCACACACCTATAATCCCAGCACTCTAGGAGACTGAGGCAAGAGGATCACAACCTTGAGCCCAGCCTGGACAACTCAGCAAGAATTTTAAAAAATATATAAAAATGGCTGGTGGTATCACTCAGTATAAAGAAAATGGGGAGAGGAAAATTCAGCATTTATGCTGAGAGCTATAATTCTGTACAGTTTACCTTGTTTCACTGTTTATCTTATACAGTATATTTATATTTTGCAATATGGTACAAAAATTACACAGTTGATCCATATTACCTTAATATAACTTACTTTTTTTCCCCACATCCAACCAAACGTATTCTACTGTTTTCACTTTTTGTCTCACAGAATCATTTTGAAATACACATCTTCAGTCTCTTTTACATTTCTTTTGTATAACATATACTGGTTTACAGTTACTTTCTTGTCATTAATTAACGCCACCCAATCTTGGCAATATGCAAATATTATCTTTCAGAACTTAGAATTTATTATTTATACTCTGTAGCTCATGTGCAGATGCAATAAACACTAGTCCTAATGCTATCTGATTTTATGGTAAGGATTCTTCATAGTTGCCTTTTGGAAAATTCTAAACAAAAGCTGAAATAGGTTTGAGAAAGCTTACATATTTATAATGAAAACTGACATGATCACAAAACAAAGAAAAAAAATTTTATACACGACTGGAAAAGATCACGTTGATGTTTCATGTGTAGAAAGAACATGTCCGGAACAAGTCTTCCAACAAAGAACTGAATTTCTCACGAACTTGTTATTTAAAAGTACTCTGCCGGGCTGTCATGTGATATATTAATGCCAGGCTGAGGACAACGAATGTCAAACAACTAAACAAATCAGTAATTTTGAAGTACTATTCAAACCCTAAATTTATTTATAAGCAAAAAGGAACAATGCAGTACTAAGTCAAGAAAAATGTAACTATCATCACTACAAAGCTAATACATATCTTCCTTTTTCGGAAGATACATGTCACTCTTTAGAAATTTTTAGTCTATATTAATAAAATTCTATTAAAATATTCTTGCATCTTAAGTAATCATGAAAGTGTCAGAAAATAACTAGAGAAAGCAAACTTATTAAAGACAAAGATAAACAAAGAAGAAAAATGGATAAGCATCATTTTCTATTTGCATAGTTCCTTTTAATCACTGAAAGAATAACTACATTTTATCATTTTTGCCCCATGAAAAACCTCCAAGTTATAAGAAAGAGTTATTATTATCCATAGTCGAAAGGTAAAGAAACGAAGCCATAATTTTATGTTCTATCTTGAATTATAAAAACAAACCAAATGCTTATCAATTGAGGAATGGATAAAAAAAGATGTGGCATTTTTATACAATGGAGTACTACTCAGTCATAAAGATAAACTGGAGATTTTTCCAGGTAAATGGATGCAACTAGAGACCACATTCATAAGTGAAATAAATCAGATTTGCATGTATAAGCATCGTATTGTCTCCCTAGTGTAAGAAACTGAAAGAGTAATATCCAAAAGGTACAATAGCTATTGTAAAAGGGAAAGAAACTGCTCAAAAGAAAAGAGCAACTGGGATGGGGGAAAGGAGAAAAGAAGGAACAAGGAAAATATATGTATATGTACATGCATATACAAACACATACACAAGACCGATAACTGTACTGTTCATTCTATTATTTCAATAAAAGCAACAGGTAGTGCTTATATTGTCTGATCAATGTTGCATTTCTATGTCTGATAATCTGAACAATTATTTTAAGGACAACAATATGCAATATAATAACCACTGTCATCTAGTTTTGAAATTCTGTAGTTTTTATTGTCTTTAAAATAAATACAAAAAATAAAAGTTAACAAAGCCAGAAATAAAAACCTCATTTTTATTAAAAAAATCAAATGATCAAGTTTGAAATGCAACTACCACCTATGACAGAGGAAATTAATCCGAGAAACCAATGAGATAGGAATAACACAGTAGTGTCTTGAAAAGATAGCATAACATTTAGGAATGATATCATAACCTCTGAAACCCCTCTTCCTAACCACAGAACTACTTGTAACAAACAATATGAGAAGAAAAGCGAAGACCTGGCCTTCCCTAGCACTTGAACCTGGAAAAGCAAAGTGATACAGCAAGGACTAAGCATCACAACCACCTGAGTTTCCAATCCTATGATGAGAGACTCCTACTGACAATTTAATAGGCACACTGTTATAAACTGCTGTTTTCATCTTTCCTCTTCTCTCTCATTCAAAATAAAGCAAGATCAGGTCATCAGAACTGCTAACCTCAGGAAGAGCAAGTAATTCTAGTAACTATACCCACTGTCATGTCTTCCTTTTCTGGCCTCCTCCTATTTATGTCTCTGGTTCCATGGCCACACTACTACTAACAATCCAGAGTACAGAACAGTGGTGGCAAAACAATGGCGTGTGTGCCACAGCAGGCTGTCTGTATTACTGAAAGCTCTAAAAGGTTCACCTTCACTGCTATTGAAAACATGGCAAAAGCAAATCAAATTCTGAGTCTAAAAATAAATTTGTCTATAAAGTCAGTTTCTAGCCACACAAAATATACAATATTGAAAATATTTTGGACTGTAGATAGTATTTGAGATAGAAGAAAGCAAAAGCTGATTTCTGATATTTTATCAACCAAAATTCTATTTTCTATAATCTCAATGCAGGTAATTACCTCCCAGAAATGGTGTTCAAAATAATGACCAAAACTTTTTTTAAAAAAATAATAATGACCAAAAGATGCTGCTAAATCCTAAGGTAACTTCAGAATTTCCCTAAGTTAAATTAAATTAGATTAAATGGGTTAGAGTATCGCTCAGTGATAAAATATATGCTTAGCATGTACAAGACTCTGGATTTGATTTCCAGCATCAAAAACAAAAACAAAAGCAACGGAAGTAGAGTATTTTATTATACTCTAATTCTCTGAATAATGGTAATCTCTGTGCTTCCTTAACTAATCAATATCCCATTCTTCCAATGTGATAGGTAAGAATTTTGTTAAACAATACAGCAATTACATTTTCTATTTGTTACTCTGTACTACTATTTTCCATGCACAATTAAATAATCATTCATTAAGATTAATTATCTGATATTCTAAGAATGTGTTTCAAAATGCATGCAGTGTTAAAGCACTCTCTTACAGCTTTCTTTTTGACTATTAGTTTTATAAACAACATTTAAAAATGATCTTATACTGGGTATAGTATGCACACTTGTAAGCTCAGCACTGGGGAAACTGATGTAGGATGACTATCATAAATTACAGGCCAGTGTAGACTGCATTATAAATTCAAGGCCAGCATGAACTACATAGTGAGACCCTGCTTCAAATAATAACCAAAGATTATACATAGTAAGAATATGAAGAATGAACAAATAAAGAAATAGATTTAACAAGAAAAAGTGACTCGTATACATCTAGATAAATAGAAACATCTGAGTTCTTTGCACAATCATTTCTCCAATCAGAAGAAAGAATAAAGGCAGATAATGAATTCTGTGTTACATTTAGAATAGTATTGGATGGTTAGAAAATATGACAAGGAAAAATACTTGATACCACGACAAACAATGGTTTTATTCTATATAGGAGATAATTCTGCCATTCCACGGAAGAAGTTCAAAAGATACACACTGAAATAATGTATCACACTCCAAGTCTTCATCTGTTGTGGGGTCCTACTTACAATAAAAGAGTTGAGAAAGGAAATAGAAATAGAATATGCATCTAAAGATTTTCTGTGTACTTGTTTCTGAAACGGTTCATAGCATTTTTAATAATTTAAGAATCAATTTGCAAATATCCAGTATCTAAAGTTTCTCAAAGGACAGCTATAACTGTGTTTTTAAAACTTTAACTCATCTGTATAAACTATCACAGAATTTTGTATTTTTCCACTCCAAATTGTGAGAATGATAACAATCTATATAGTCTTGAAAGAAATAATGGAAAATGAAAATGAACTTGGTATTCGATGCCTCAATATTACCAGTTATTTTTAAAGTTATGATACTTCAAAGATAGTTGTTACGAACACAAGTAAAATGTCAAATTAAAAAGAAAATTTTCTAAATGAGGTAACCTTACACGATATTTTATATATATATAGCCCAGAATGAGTATTTTTATTATGTTCTATAAGCATATACTAATAAATTTTTAAAATAAGAAAAAAAGAATAGTAAAATAGTGGTAGCTAAAAAAAAGCCTAAATGTTTTACTTATTATAATAGCTATATAAAAGCAGAGACAATGAAATCAGACTACTGTGTAATTTTGAGCAACTTAATCTGTTTGTGCCTTAGTTTTCTCATCTACAAATAGCTAGGAGTGGTGGTATAAGGACTGTAAGGCCAAGGTCCATCTAGACAAGCTAGCAAGACTCTATCTCAAGATAAAAATAAAAAGAGTTGTAGATGTGGCTCAGTGGTACAGTACTTACAAAAAGTAGGGGTGGGGAATGACACTTGACTGCCTTTCTTTGTGGGTTGCTTTACAAACTACAATACATATAAATAATTCAAAAAGGTCTAACACAAACACTGGGAAAACAGCAATTCTTATTCTAAAATTCAAAATAAATTACAGAATTCAGTATAGTTCGACCTCAAATACTAAAGGATTTGCACTAAATATTAACCAAAATGATGTTATCTCTACTAAAAATTCGTGGAAATTAACTGCAAATAAATGATAGACCAAATATTTTTCAAATTCACTGAGTTTGTTTACTTAAAATAACCACACTGGTAAGGTATCAGACAAACAAAAATATTGAATGACTTTATTATAATAGGAATCAAGCAAGAAAATATTGGAAAATAGCCACAAGTATGTACAAGTCTTCCTTTAAGTAGGTTCCTTACTTATGTTAACTCCAAATTATTAACCAACTTCTGACTTTCAACATTTTATTTTTTATTGCCCTTCTCAAGCAATCCTTTAAATACCCACTTCCCTAAGTTCTGTGCCTCTCTTGTGCCCTCCTTTACCTGTATCTATGCATATCCCGCTTATAAATACACCTTATTATACTGTAATTGTCTTAAGTGTCTATCTTTTCCTACTGAAGTTGAGCTTTCATTATCAGGAACTACGTCTTGTCTCTGCGTCTATCATGTCTAGCACAGGGCTTGTCACAAAACAAATGCTCAGCAAATATTAAGTGAACAAATTAATTTTTGTATTATGAAGTATTGATTTAAAAAGATGAAAATATTAATAAAATTGATGATTCTGAGAAAGGTCAACTTCCATGACGTTATAGCTAATCTTAAAAGGTGCTTTTAGACAAAACCTATTTTACTGTATGAAAATATATTTGATCTCTAGTAGCAAGTGTGTGTGTGTGTGTGTGTGTGCACACGATTTTAAGATCATATTTCAAGTCAACAATTTCTACAACTTTTAGTGCAATTTGGCAATAAAAGCAAAAATAATACAATGAACACTTTTATTTCCAAAACATAGCCTAAGACATAAAACATTAACAACAGTGTTCTATAGTAACTGCTTAACAGCTTAATCTGTTAGAGTCAAAACAAAGAAAAATGTATTTATTCATTTTTTGTAGTGTTAGGGATCAAATCCTTATGTATAGTAGTCAAACATTCTACCTGTAAGTCCTCAAAGGAAATTGGTGTGATAATTAAGTTTGCACTATTGTACTTTAACTCACTTTTCTGTTTTGAAGAATATTGCACAACCATCCACATGCTTTCTCTCCTGCTCAGACATGATTTTGGCACGTGATTTTGGAGAAAAAAATCCATCATATCCACGCTCCTTCAATGCTGGCAGAAAGAGAGTGAAGTATTGCTCTGTTTCCACTTCCTGAGATGAAAGAAAAGTTATCTATGTTACAGAAGTAAACATGGATTAAGACATAAAAATATTCAGCATTATGTGATTAAGTTAAAACAATTCATACAATAGATATTATCTATCTTACTTTATGGCTAGCAGCTGCCAATGGCAGCTTTTTAAACATAAAAGAACCAGAAAAGGGACATGATTTTCTCATGTCCACTCAGCTGGAGTAGAATTACATTCCAGGTCTTTTGTCTCCTGACATAGATTTCACTTCCTCAAGACTAGTAATTCAAATAAATTGAGCATACAATGGGTTAAGATAGTAGGAAATAATAAAATTCACATAGAAAGAAGTATTTTTCAAAAATCATTTTTTCTTCTGAATCACAGTTGACATGAATGACACCCAAACATAAAATCAACCCTCAAAAAATCTACTTCAAGGAATTTTTACGTTCCTAAATACCAATCACACAATGAGTCATTAAGTTTGACTACTCTTTGATCCTGTAAATATTTTTAACAAATCTTTCCATATGAAATATGAAGATAATGATTTATGTATAAAGATGCTCAGAACAGCATGATTTTATAGCACCATAAATCTATAAACGACTAAATGTCCAATAATAGGGAAAAGGCTAAATCAATATATATTCATAAAACTGGTTTTGAAGAATTTTAGTGACATGGAAAACGCAGTAACTGCAGTAAACACACAACAAAAATATGCCGAGTGTGCTCTCAAATTTATTTTGAAAATATATCCATAAATAAGTCAAAAAGTGAACAGAAAATGTGTACAAAAAAAACACTCCAAAGTTTTTAACACAGCAAGTATTTTTAGCACATGGGAATAGGCATTTTCCTCAATCATGTTTTAAATTTTGTCAAATTTTTCAACTTTTCTAAAATGAACAATTTATAATATAGTATTATTCACATAACAGAATTTTCTTAAATTATGATTTATTCTTAAAACTATACTTTAAAAAATGTGGAGCTTACTATAAATCAATCAAAACACGAAGTAATTAGGACAGCCTAATTTTATGTTTCTCTGGCAGTCTGTTTGTACCCAAAACAATAATTTTTGGAAGACTTTTTACTTTCTGTTATTTTTACAGGCAACAGAACTTACCAACATACCCTATTAGCAAATAAATATTTTAAAAAGTCATTTTTCTTCTCAGGACATGCTGAAAAGAGTGAAACAAAACAGAATTTTTAGGTCCTTTTAAGAAATGGTAAGTGAGGCAATGGGTACATTAACTGGCCTGATTTGATCATTCTACAAAGTACACATGCGCTGAAATATAACATTATGTATTATATATATACACACGGTAACTATTTTTTAATTCAGATTTTAAAAGCATCTTTAGGCACTTAATATGCTTTGAAAGTTGCTAAGAAAAAATTATTTAAAACTATCATAAAACTTTTTTGCCAAATATTGAAGCAATAAAACACATTTCATAAAACTTTTTATTTCTTCTTCAGTTAACTTCATTATTATAATGTATTATTAAACAGAAGACTGTGATATCTCCCACTTTCCAATTCCAGGTTACAAAATTTCTATTACTGGGCCCTTTAAGAGGCCCTTCATCAGTGGTGTACTTCCTAGCAGACATGAGCCCTTCTTGATGGAATCAAGACTGTTATTTTTTCAATATTCTGAAGAGTCCAACATATATTACAAATCTGCCTAAAATAAAACTGCATGAACCAATCAATCAAGAGGAAAAAAAAGTTGAAATTTAAGAGATGGCTTATAAAGTAAAGCAAAACTGTGTATTTATTTTTTCTTTGTTCATCTTTCCTTTTTCAGTGCTGGAGATTGAATCCACATATGGCATGCATTTTTCCTCCTCTTGGACTCTTAATTTATATTCCTATAAAACTAGAAATCTTCTGCAGTTTCTTCTTTCATCAGTATCAATGATTTGTTCATAAGATGAAATGTTAACATGGATAATGGATAAAATAATTATAACTTTGGAAAACAATGAATGTAAATGCATGGCTGCTGCAACAAAATAGTTTCACTGTGGAAATCTCAATGCTTATTAGAATTGTCTTTTTTATTGAGAGAGAGACAGAGAGTGAGGGAGGGAGACAAAAGAGAGAGTGAGTGTAAGGGAGGGAGGAGAGAGGGAGAGAGGGAGGGGGAGAGGGAGAGGGAGAGGGAGAGGGAGAGAGAGAGAGAGAGAGAGAGAGAGAGAGCGCGAGAGAGAGCGCGAGAGCAAGAGCGAGAGCGTGAGCGCACGAGTGAGCCTACTGAAGATTTACCTCAGTCTGGCAAGCACGAGGTGAGTTCAATATTGGGCACCAAAAAGAAAAGGACAGAAAAAAATTCCTTTTGAGTTTTTTAAAAATATAGGCCTCTGACAGAAGTTAAAACCTTCTATTATTTTTAAATTCACCTTTATATTAAAGACAATTTAATTTCTATAGTGTTACCTGAAGACTAATGATATCTGCATCACAGTTAACAATTTCTTCCATAATTCCCTTTTTCCTGTATTCCCAGTTTAGTGCCCAGGATGGGCAATAGCCATATAGCTGCCGGGTAGCATATTTATCGCATAACACATTGTAACACATAACCGTGAATGATGCTAAGAAGTGGGGAAGAAAACAACAGACAAAAGGGAAAAATTAGGCAACTTTTTCTAAAGCAATTGTTATGTGTACACCAGTACAAGGACACATACAAATTCTACACAGTTACTGTAAGATTTTGGAAGATACAGCTACTAAAACTTTACTGAAATTGAAATTCATACAAAAACATAATAGTCTAGAATTAGATTATTCATATTTGCGATTTGAGAACATTTGTATTAACAAATTTAAAAATTCAAAATTAAATGAGTACTAATGTTTTATATATTATTAGTATAGTTTTTTTATAAAAGTAGAATAAAAAGTAAATTTTGGTCTCATTCTAATGAAAGAGCTCTGATTTATTTATCAAAATACCCATCAGTACTACTTTTGAGGGGCCTTTAATGCTCTGAGCCATAAGAAATTAACAAATTTTATTGAAAATGAATCCTTTTGCCAAATGTTCACTTCTAAAATAAAATTCTCAGCCAAGTGTGGTAATACACTCTTGTAATTCCAGCACTTGAGAAGCTGAGTCAGGAGGATCACTTTAAGCTGCAGGCCAGCCTAAGCTACATAGTGAGTTTAAGGTCTGTCTGTACTATACAGCTAGACACTGCCTCAAAAAAATAAAAAAGTATAGTCTTAGGCCCAGCACCATCACACATCTCCTGGGAACTTAGAAATGCAGAATCTCTAACCGCATAAACACCTAGCTATGTAGTCCTGGCTGGCCTTGAACTCACTATGGAGCCCAGAGTGATCTCAAACTCACAGGGATCCTCCTGCCTCAGTCTTCTGAGTGCTGGGATTACAAGTGTGGACTACCATAACACACTGCCACTTGTATCAGGCCAATACTGTGATCCTAGAGCATCACAGTTCTAAAATTATTTATTACTTCTGGTAGACATAAAACTGTACTATCTATTTCTGAGTTATTAAAATACAAACAGAAACATGAAGAGGTTACAAGAGATTATAGTTCCCAATACAATGACAAATGTTTTGTCCCAAAATCAAAAACAAAGACAAAAATGGAAGAGCTTTATATTGTAGAAAAAGTACACAATAAATTTAGTGACTTAACTTTTAAAGGTTATTAAAGGAGAAATGTTTAATGACTGATGTAACCTTCTATTGAAACAGTTTAAGTTTTACTTAACTTTAAAATGAAAATTATTTTAAGTAGAATTCCCAAGTCTAAAATATCTACTACAGTAAGAAGCACCATAAATATCAGACTAGTCTCTACAAAAACAAAGGTTTTCTACATTATTACTGCTCTAGACATGAGATTATATCCTTAATTACTCAGCTTGTTCATTTCTAAAACCTTAAAATGGAATATTTTGTTGCCATGACCATTAACTTAACCTATCATTAACTGTTACCAGTCCATCTCTGAAGAAAAATAAAAGTACCATAGTTGAATTTTTCATTTCAGAATAAAATTCATTATTACTCAGTTTTGTTAAATCACCCAGTAGCACATGGAAAGATGTCAAATGGAAAGCTCTGTAACAATCAATAATTTTTTTGGTTGGTTTTTAATTTGAGACAAGGTCTCAATATGTAAAGTTCAAGCTGACTCTGAACTCATTATATTATCCCTGGCTGGCCTCAAATTCACAATTCTCCTGCCTCAGCCTCTAGATCGCTGGAATTACAGACATGCACCAACATACCAAGCCCTGAAATGAATAATTTTAAAAACCAAGAGGTGCATTATTGTGAAGTATACAAAATAGTTGTACATCTCACTACCAAAAGGTTAATTTTGTAAAACTATCCATCAATATTTCTAAACTCACCTATAAACCATAAAAAGTAAAATGAAGGTCTACTATAGATCAAGGACCCAAAATCACATTTTAATGTAAATCTGAGAACACAAGAAAATATGGAAAAAAAACTACCTGATGGCAGAATTTGGTCTCGTTCTTTTAATGTAATCCATGGCCTCGGAGGAAGCTGCTCTGGATGAACTGAAAAAAATTTTGTAAACATGAGTTAATTTCATGTATTTCAAAAAATCAGTATCATTTAGTTTATAATGTGAAATCAACTTTTTTTTATTCATCTACAGTGCCGCACAAACTGATATGAAATCCAATTTTGATGTTTAGTATACATTTAGAAACCAAAGGACAGTTGAGAAAGTTATGTAGAAAAGATAACTCAGAAAAGAACATTAAGAAACTCATTAATGCTATTTTTATTTTAATGGTATTTATGAAAAGTAAAATCTTATGTCTCGGTTACATATGTAAATTGTGTTGACCCAGCATTCGTAAATCAAAGCTATGTGCAATGACAATATGCTAATTAGAACATGCAAACATCTGTAAAATGGAAATACATATATGAATATGTAATAAAAATTACTGAAACTTCTAATAGCGCTTTCATTTTAGGCTCTTTCTCTTTTTATTATGTCAATGCAAAGCAAGAGAGAAAAACTGAGCTATATAGAAAAAAGGAATTGGTTAAATATTAATTGTTCAGACATGATTATTAATACCAGGGAACTAAATTACCAGATGAAAGAAAATTCATTAAGTTATGATTTAACCACCTCCTTTTCTCCTTCCTTTTAAAACTTTACACAACAGAACAACAACATTCACTGTTTACACATTTGCCCATGGTATTAGTGGCTGAGTAATGTTTGTTTACAATAAAATCATTCCCTCTTTATCCAACTCAGTAAAGTTTCACCAAAGTAACCCACAACAATTTTGGTGCTCCAAAAGGCTATTGAAACAATCACTTTTTGCTGAGTGCAATGAACATTATTCTGTATAATCCACATCTTCCCAGGGAAAAAAAATGAAAGTTATCTTAAAATGATGAATCACTTAGTTGGTTCAACACATGTAATCCTGGAAAATAATCATGCCTCCTAGAAGTGTCTGAATAATAAATTTATGGCAACTGCCTCAAAAATGGAAATACGGGCTAGAGGAACATGGACTTACACAGCTCTGGGCTGTCCCCATGCCAGAAGCATGTGTAGAAAGTCAGTCCACAGCACCTCCACCCTACCTTATCCTGCAACAAGTAGCAGTGGCAGAAGCAGTGACTCAGCAAGGCTATCAACCACAGCAAAAGTGATGGTGACAGCAGAGGCACCAATGAAAACAGAGTGGAACAGTACAACCCCTCCCATACTAGTACCAACTGATTGAAGGATGCAGGACTTAAGCGGCAATACACCATGAACAGCAATGAGTAGGAGGTTAGCACTACCTTCTCAAGAGAAAAAATAAAATTGGGACTGAGCAGCCTCAGATGGCAGCTGTGGGAGCAGAGGATCAGCCCACAGCCTGGCACCCAAATACACCCTGCAACGTGACCCAAGAGGACAGAAATGTGCCAGGCAAAGAGAAGCACAGGAGGTTGTTCAAGGACCAGGAGACAACTATACACTGGACTGGAAGCAGCACCAGACTGTCTAAAAGCAACTAGGAGAGAGACTCAAAGACAGATAAGGTAAGGAGTGGGCAAGTCACTAAGAAACAGTACTTGCTTAAGACTCTAGCCCCAGCCCCTCACATCTAGAATCCAAGATCAGCCCCACATCTAGCACTAATTCTACTACAGACTTGGCGGGGTTACCCAGTAGTTTTGGGCTCTCTATGAATACAAACTATTTTATTCCTTATTATATTTTTCTTTTTGCTTTTCTTTTCTTTTCTTTCTTTTTTTTTTTTTTTTTTTTTTTTTGCTGGTTTGTTTCATTTTCCTTCCTTTTTTAATCTAATTTTTATTCTATTTTTCTTCTTTCTCCCTTTAATCAATTATCTCTCTTGATTTACTATTTTCATGTGAATGAACATTGTCTCTGTCTTTATAGTTAGTTTTGATACCCTTTGCTTACTCTTCGTTCTTCCTCTTCTGCCCTCTTCTGATTTCTGTGATCATCCTTTGTCCTCCAGCCTTGCTTCTACTATATTATATCCACTATCCCTCTTAAATTTCCCTGCTACAGGGTAAACCACTTTACAAAGAGGAAATGCTTTGCAAATAAGCTCCCAACTTATATGGGTTTTGTCATATAACTGTATATCTGGCTTCTATGATTAAAGGTATCAAATTAATAATTACCACATTGTCAGTTTCCAAGCTCTACTTGATGCTATTTTATTGTTAACTGTACCAAATCAGCTGGTAAGCCATACATAGGTGTTATAATCACTTGTTCTCCCTTGTTGTAACAACACTTGGAGTGTCTGAGGTAATAACTATCACCACAGTCTAGTACCAAAGGACTGGGACTGAGCCAAAAACATACCAACATCTACCCTTAATAAACTAGGAAGAAAGGCTCTTGAGACAGACACAAAAACAAGAATCTTGCTTTTGAGCCTCTCTTCCCAGAATCTTCTATACCTAGAAGAAAGCCCTGAAGAGCAGACATTTCCTAGGAAAGCCTCAATATTAGTAATGAAGCTAACTAAAATTTTAAAAATTGCAATTATCAACACAAAAAATAAAATTTAAAAAAACTAGAAAATGACAAGACACAGAAGCAAAATGCAACCCCAGACCCTCTAGGCCAGCCATAACAAGTCTAGCAGACAAGACTGAGGAAAATGGAAATCATACCTGAAATTTCTAAAATGATAGCAACAGAAATAAAGAAATTCATGATGCAATAGAGGAAATCAGATCAGAAATACTCCTATTTAAAAGAAAAAGACTTAACAACCATAATGAAAGACTTGTTCAACATACCAAGAGCAGAAAGATTACAAAAAATAGAGGAACCTAAGGAAATGACAGAAATCATGAATGCCCAACATAGCAAAGAAATGAAATCTATGAAACAGTTTCATGAAGATATCCAAGAAATAAAAAACTCCACTTAAAAGTTTGCAAAACTGAGTGAATAAAAGTGAAGAAAGAATATCAGACCTAGAAAACAAGACTACAGCTAACAATCATAAAAGCAAAGAGCTCTTAAAAATAACAAAGGACAAGGAAAAGGCAATTTAACAGCTATAAAATGATATAAAGAAAAACTATAAGTTGACTGGCCTCAGTAAAAAAACAGGACTCAGCACAAATGATATAAAATGACTGCTGGCAGAAGTAATCAGAGAAAAATTTCTAAGTATGAAAAAGAATTTGACATACAGAGAAAGGAAAAAAACATACAGAACCCCAATTAGCAATGACCAAAATAATTCTACACCAAGGCAAATAATAATCAAGAACTCATAAACTCAACACAAGAACAATATACTAAAAACTGTTAGAGAAAATAAATAGATCCAATCACCTGTAAAAGAAGACCCATCAGAATCACAGCAGACTTCACAAAACAAACACTCAAGAAGAGCTTGGGAAAAAAAAAACAACTTCGAACACACATGGTATCCTGCAAAACTATCTGCCAAATTAATGGAGAAACCACACACTTCCAATGAAAAAACTGAAGAAATTCATGATCACCAAACTAGCCCTACAAAATGTACTGAAGCATATAGTAAAACTAAAAGTGATCGCAATTCCACGAAAAACAGCAACAAAAAAAAAAAACCTCACCATGCAGGGCACTAAACAGAAAGGAAAGACAAGGAACCTACTGGCAGGAAAATAGCATCAGTATAAGTCACTACATCTCAGTTATAACCATCAATGTAAATGGTCTTAATTCACCATCAAAAGAAACAGACTGGCAGAATGGATCAGAATCAACATCCACCAGTCTGCTGTACAAAAGAAACAATTTAACTCAAAAAGAAATTCAAAAACTGAAAGACAAAGGATAAAAAACAATATTCCATGCCAAAGGAACCCAGAAAAGGGAAGGGGTAGCTATTCTATTTGCACACAATGTGAACTTCAAATCCACAATGATCAAGAGAGATAAAGAAAGTCACTACATACTTGTTAAGGAACATTTAAAGGGATAACAATCATGAATATATATTCACCAAATACAGAACACTCAACTATATAAAACAAATATTAATGGACTTGAAAATTCAAATAAGCACTGGCACAATTTTAATGGGGGACCTTAATATCCCACTGTCACAAATAGATCAACTAGACCAAAAAAAAAAAAAATCGGAACTGAACCAAACCTGTGAACAAATGGACTTAGGTATTTACAGAGTTCCACCCAACAACATCAGAATACACATTCTTCTCAGCTACAGATGGGACATTCTCCAAAACAGACCATATACTAGCCCAGAGAACATGTTTAGGTAAATGCACAGGAAATGAAATAACCTTATGCATATTATCTGATCAGAGTGCAATGAAACTGGAAATCAGTGGCAAAAGAAACCATAAAAACTCCGTAAACATACAGAAGTTAAATAGCACCCTTATGAACAACCAACAGGTCATGGATAAAATTAAAGAAGTTAGATAATATATGCAATTAAATGACAAATGCTGACACAACATACTGGAACTTATGGGACACAATGAAAGCAGTCCTAAGAGGGAAATTTATAGTGGTGAACTCTCATAATAGGAAAACACAACAAAGTAAAATAAACAACATAATAGGGCACCTCATGATTCTAGAAAAAGAACAAGTCAAGCCCAAATTCCATATAAAGGAGGAAATTACAAAGATCAGAGCAAAAATTAAAACAATTGAAATGAAGAAAACAACAAAAGAGTTGGTTCTTTGAAAGATTAAATAAAATTGACAAACTATTAGCCAACCTTATTTTTAAAATAAGGAAACAAAACTCAAATCCAGACAATTACAAATGAAAGGGTGAAACCACAATAAATCCTGTTGAAATCCAATCATCAATATCTACTTTGAGAATCTTTAATAAAATGGAAAACACAGAAAATACAGATTCCTAGAAACATATAAAATACCAAAGTTGAATGCAGAAGATATAAAAATTCTAAATGGTCCAATATCAGTTAAGGAAATTGAAAATTAATTAAAAAAACTATCTGTTCCACTGAGTCTTGGGTCTGTTTCTTTCTTTCTTTTGTTTTTGCCAGTATCACACAGTTTTTATCACAGTAGCACATGTAGGACAGTTTTGAGTCAGGGATTGTTATGCCCCCTGCTTTGCCTTTGTTGCCCAGAGTTGCCTTTGCTATTTTAGGTCTTTTCTGGTTCCAAATGAATTTTAGGAATGTCTTCCCTAATTCTGTAATAAGCTGTTGCAAATTTGATTGAGATTGCATTAAGTCTGTATAACAATTTTGAGAGTATGGCCATTTTCACTATATTGGTTCTAGGTACATATGAATTAAGAAGATATAAAAATTCTAAATAAACCAGTATCAATCAATGAAATTGAACATGTGATTAAAACTCTACCAACAAAGAAAAGCCCAGGTCCTGATGAATTCACTGCTGAATTCTACCAAGAAATTTAGGGAAGATTTAATGCTGCTACTTCTCAAAAACTCTTTAATGAAATTGAATGGGAAGTAGTACTCCCTAACTCATTCCTGGTGGTGAATTCACCACAAGCACTACCCTGATAGTGAAACCACAGAAAAACCCAACTGAGCAAGAGAGCTACAGGCCAGTCTCTATAATGAGCATGGATGCAAAATTCCTCAATCAGATACTGGCAAACAGGGCCGGGGATTTAGTTCAGCGGCGTAAGCGTCTGCCTGGCAAGCGCAAGGTCCTGAATTTGATCCCCAGTACTGAGTAAAAAAAAAAAAAGATACTGGCAAACAGAATGCAGCAAATCATCAAGAAGATTATATACCATGACCATGATTGTATACCAGGATTCATCCCAGGGATGCAGGGATGGTTCAACATACACAAATCAGTAAATGTAATATACTTTATCAATGGAATCAAAGACAAAAATCATATGATCATTTCAACAGATGCAGAAAAACTGATGCAGGGCTGGAGATTTAGCTCAGCGACATAAGCACCTGCCTGACAAGCACAAAGTCATGAGTTAGATTCCCGGTACCAAAAAAAAAAAAAAAATGTGGAATCATCTCAACAGATGCAGAAAAACTATTTGACAAAGTCCAACACCCATTTGTGATAAAAAAAAAATCTACAATAAATTGGAATAGATGGTCTTTATCTCAATCTGATAAAAGCCATCTATGACAAACCAATAGCCAACAACATACCAAATGGACAAAACCTGAAAGCTTTCACTCTAAAATCAAGAAAAAGAAAAGGATGTCACTGTCACCACTCTTATTCAGAATAGTTCTGCAAACTTAGCCAGAGCAATTTGACAAGAGAAACAAAAGGAATAAGGATAGGAAAGGAGGAAGTTAAACTATCATTATTTGTAATGACATGGCACTCTACATATAAGACCCCAAAAACTCTACCAAAAGACTTCTAGATTTAATAACTGAGTTCGGTAGCAAAGCTGGATACAAGCTCAACAGTCCCAAATCAGTAACATTCCTGTACACAAATAACAAACTCACTGTGAGAGAGATTAGGGCAACAACATCTTTCACAGAAGCATCCAAAAAAAAAGAAAAAAAGAAAGACAGACAGACCTAGGAATCAATCTAACAAAGGAAGTACAAGACTTTTCACATATAAAACTACAGTATTCTGAAAAAGGAGATCAAAGAGGTATTAGAAAATGGAAAGACAATCCTTTGCTTTTGGGTGGAAAGAACCAACATTGTGAAAATGGCCATACTCCCAAAATTATTATACAGATTTAATGCAACCCCAAAACACCATTAGCATACCTCACAGACTTTAAGAAAACAATCCCAAAATTCATTTGGAGCCAGAAGAGACCTATAGAATAGCAAAGCAATTATGGGCAACAAATGTAATGCAGGCAGCATCACAATCCCTGACTTGAAGTTATCCTACAGAGCTACAAAAAACAGCATGACACTGGTAAAAAGCAGATCAGAGGATCAATGATAGAGATTACAAGATGCAAAACAAGTCCAAACACAGTCAGCCACCTTATCTTTAACAAAGGGACCAAACATTTTCAGTAAAAGTAAAATAGTGCCTTTAATAAACAGTGCTGTTAAAACTGGCTTACTACATTCCAAATACTAAAACTAGACCTATGTCTATCACTGTGCACTAAACTAAAATCTAAATGAATCAAAGATCTAAGTATTAAAATAGAAATACTAAATCTGTTGGAAGAGAAAATAAATAGAACTCCTAAAGACGTAGGTAAAAGGCAAACACTTCATGAACAAAGTCCAGATAACCTGGAAAATAGTACCCCAAAAATATCAACAACTGGAATCACATCTTATTAAAAAGTTGTTTTACATAGGAAAAAAAACCCACCAACACAATAAATAGACAACCCACAGTATGGGAAAATATTTCAGTCAGTTGCTCCTCAGAAAAAGGAATAATATCTAGAACATATAAAGAACCAAAAGGAAATTAGATTTCCTAAATTCAAAGCACAAGCCAAAAATGGGCAGGTGATAAATACACACTTCTCAGATAAAGAACAAATAGTAAATAAATATATGAAAAAATATTGAACGTCACTGGTCATTCAAGAGATGCAAATTTAAATAATGCTGAGATTTCATCTTATTCCAGAAAAAATGGCCATTCTTAAAAAATTAACCCATAACAAATTCTAGAGGGGCTGTGGGGAAGAGAACCCTTCTCCACTGTTGGTGGGAGTGTAGTGTGATGCAGTCACCGTGGAAATCAGTGTGGAGAGTCCTCAAAAACTAGAGGTCCCTTTGACCCATCTATTCCTCTTCTTGGTATCTTCCCAAAAGAATTAAAAGCATCACAGCACAGTAATATATGTGCACCCATATTTACAGTGGCACAGTATGTAATAGGTAAATCTTGGAAACAACCCAAATGTACATTTATCAAACAATGTATAGAAAAGATGTGTCTTTTTTTTTTAATATAATGGGCAAAGAAGGAAAAGCTTAAGACATTTACTGCTAAATGGATGGACCTTGAGACCACAGACTTAAGTGAAATAAATCGGATACACGTGTAAATATTGCATTGTTTCTCTGGTGTGAGACACTGGAAGTGTAAATAAGAACCAAATTGTAAATAATACAATTACAAATAATAGATATTGTGGAAGAAGAAGAAATTGTTCACTAGGAATGGGGAACTATGGAGGGGAGAGGGGGAAAGGAAATAAAGGAAAAGAAAAAATGGAGAAAAGAAGGATCAAATGGAAACAAAGTTTTGTAAGTAAGAAAGAAGGATGGAACAGAGTGGGGAGGGATTGGTGGGGGAAAGGACAAACCAAGATATATCATTAGAGGTAAACATTCCCTATGAAGAATGTGATCACTATATATATCTAAATTGTACCAGTGAACTTAATTAAAATAAAAAAATTTTAAATTTAAAAGTGAAAATACGTAACTAGAATGAAGACCAAAAATTTGGTGTTGGGACTCTTGCTACTAAAAGCTACCTAAGTTAGCTTCTGCAAAAATTCAGAACTCAAAAAGTTTCTCAAAAAATATGCAAGATATTATTAATATTTTGGTGCTCCCCAAATTTTAACACACTATCACGTAATCACGCAAGTGAAATACAGTGTTTACCAACAATATCCAAAGAGCCAAAACATAAGAAATTATAAACCCCCATTAACTAACAGATTTAAAAAATGAGGTAATATCCTTTAAACAAATTGACCCAAAATTTTAAAGTTTAATTGTATCCAGGACAGGTGTTGGTGAAAAGAAATAGTTACTTGTAGGCAGGTGGGGGGGTGGCACAAATTTGTAATCCCAGTTATTCAGGAGGCTAAAGCAGGAGGTTCTTGAGTTTTACACCAGTGTGTGCAACTTAATGAAGTTCTGTCTCAATATAAACCAAAAAGGGCTGGGAATGTAGCTCAGGGGTAAAATGCTTGCCTAACATGCACAAGGACCTGAATTCAATACCCCAAACCATATACAAATACACATTGAAAGCTACTCTCATAGGAATAGAAATTAAAACAGCTACCTGGAGAAAAATTATCTTCTAAAGCTTAAAACATCCGTGTCCCTCAGACTTGGCAACTGTATGTCCTAGCTTCTGCCCTATCTGCTAAGGCAGCATTCAAAAGGTTAAAAAAGGGGGAGGGTACTCATTATACTATTGTTTATAATATCAAAAGCAAAGATAAATAGCTAAATAGCTTACACAGTTAAAGAAAATAAACATACGGTTTAGAAGAAAAAGCAAAAATGTGTATGTTAAATGGAAACATATCCAAGAAATACTGAGACTAAACAATTTAAAAATGAGGATTAGGTATGATATAATTCATAGAAAATTTTAAAACCACACACTAAAAGTAATTCTATAGAATTTATCTTGGTATAATTTCTGTATATGAATAACTACCAGAAAGTGATTCAATTTATAAGGAAGATTACATACATAAAGGAACTATAACTAAAAGTCAAAGAAAATTTTAGGCTTAACAGAAATTTTAATGAATCTTGTAAGAAAGATCGTATATTCATGTGAGACAAATATTTTAAATAGATTTTTAAAGATGGCACATAATCAGTGGTTCAATAAAACACAGAAACAAAGATATGCAGAACTATAACATAAGAATAAAATATATTCAAGACCCACTCTGCCAAAAGCAACATCTCCAGCAAAGTCTAAAACAACCACCTCATAGCTCATATTGACTGACAGCAATGGGTCTGACCTGCACCTAGTGAGGGTGTAAGCTGAGCCTGGAAGGGACAAAAAAGCTTACATGTTCAAATTAAACCAGACCAGTATCTTTAAAATTGCCAAATTAAAAAGGATCAAGAGGCCAGTATGGTAGAGCACAAGCTGGTAGCTATCATAGCCTTTCTATGACCTATAAATGGAGACAGCTAGAAAAGAGCTACTGAGCAAGGAAAAAGTAAAGAGCCAGTTAGAAAAGATAAAAAGCATGGACACAGGGAGGGGAGAAACTGAGTCCATAAGCATGATGTAAGCCCAGAGAGGGTTGGCAGTCCCAGTGGTAAAAACTTTCATTACGAATTATAAATTCATCACTTATTTATATGAAAGTGATTCCTCTCACATGGTAGCTGGCTCCAAAGAAGAAATCTATTGCAGAATCTGCTATTCTCTGAAGTGGGATGACTAGGAGTATTTGGATAAAGAGGTATATTGTTAGAGACTGATCTATTTCAGGGATCAGAAGTGACAGAATGAGCACATTAACGTTGCTATGTACACCTTGATGCAGTGACTGGCAGGAAGACAGAAAAAATAAATTAATTAATTAAAAAACCAGTGGGGGGGAGCTCATCACAAATACTTTGGGAATTTTCAGCAATATAGAGCTCAGGCTGTGGAAGGTACAGATGGTTGGCAGCACCACTCTCTATGGTGAGGAGCCAGGCCTACATGTGGCATTCTTAGGGGGTTGAGTCTGAAATCATCTAGATCAAGGAGTGCTGATTACTTGGTTCCCCTCAAAAGCCCTTTTACAGAATAGAAATCAGTGTCTGTGTGCTTGCTCCAACTGCCAATGTACTCAAGGATATATTTCTGTTTGGACATCTGCCATATCCCAGAATACATCCCATGAGGAGCCTCTGGAACATATAGGGCATCTTTGCAGCTCACACGTCACAAAACCAGAGAGAGACAGCAGTGTTGCATGGTTCACTCAAGGATCTACACAAACTGTAAATGTCTCTGGAACAAATATAGCCCTGAAGTGCATGACATACCACTGAATGGCCTCTCACAGCATGTAAGCCCACATAGACCTCAGCTTTCACAACGCTTTTTAGATTTATATTTCTTTTTCTTTTCCTTACTTATTTTTCCTGTAACTTTTACACAATTTACTTTACTTATTAATTGGATCAGTATTTCACTTTTCTCTGTTCCTATCTTACTATCTTCCTCTTTTTTTCTAAATTTTACATCTTCCACTTTTCCTTTTTCCAACCCCATTTTCATTTTGCTTTATTACTAACCTTTATGAGTTTTTAGCCTTTTGATTTATATTATTGCTTTTTACTACTGCTAATAGTTGTATAGTTACTGTTTTTAACTGGTTTCTACCTGTATTGGTTTTTAAGTTTTTAACTGTACATCAGTATCAGATTTGCCTTTATGTCATCATCACTCTAAGCAGTGATGACGACACATCCTCAAATCAATACTAGGAAGATTTTCATACAAAATTGGAAAATATTCATCTCAACTGATGCACAAATTGCGGCACAGAATCATAATTACAAAAAACAACATATTATAACTCTTCCAAAGGCCCATAATTTGTCAGTAACTGGGGAAAAAAAAAGGTACTGAGGTAAATGAAATACCCAAGGATTCAAAAGACTGATTTTTAAAATTATCAATGATGCCACAGATGATACAAACAAGTGGCTTAATGAATTAAAAAAGACAATACAGGTTATAAAGAACTAATTCAACAGAGAGATTCTTCAACAAAGAAGAGGTACTGAAAAAGAACCAAACAGAAATCCTGGAAATGAAAAGTGCAATAAGCCAAATCAAAAATGCAGTTTAAAGTTTCATGAATAGACAGGATCAACCAGAAGATAGCATTTCGGAGCTTCAGGACAGCAGCTAATTATCCCACCCAGGCACTAAGAAATTACGGACAAAACATTCAAGAACTCTGGGACATGCTAAAAGACCAAGCTTATGAAGTTTTGGTGTAGAACAGAACATCAAGGTTCAGACTAAGCGAACAGAAAATCTATTCAATACAATCTATTCAACAAAATAATAACAACTTCCCAAATCTTGGGTAAGATATGAATATCCAGAAACAGAAGATATTCAAAACAAACAGGTGTGATCAGAAGAGAACTTCTCCCGTGTGACATTATAGCTAACAGGACAAAAATACAGAGAACAAGGGGAAAACACTGAAACCTACAAGAAAAAATGCTAGATCACTTGTAAATGCAAATCTATCAAAATAACTGCAGACTTTTCTGCAGAAACTCTAAAAGCCACGAAAGAATGAAATGATGTATTTTAAGCACTGAAAGAAATTAACTGCCAATCTATATTACTATGTCCATCAAAGCTATTCTTCAAAATTGAAGGAGAAAGACTTCTTAAGCATAAACTAAAGAAATTCATGAAAAATAAAAGAGGATTGCAGAACAGATTTTTAAAAAATATCATACACAGAAGAGGAAGAGTAGATAATTTTTAAAAAATGACAAAATGACAGCAATTAGTACCTAACTTTTTATAACAACCCTGAAAGGAAATGGTCTTAACTTTCTAATTAAAAGATACAGGCTAACAGATGGGAATAAAAAACAAAACCCATGCTTGCCAGAAATATACCCACACTAGTACTGACACAAGGTCAAAGAACGGGAAATATTACTTGCAAATAGAATACAAAAGCAAGCAGGATTACTACACTCATATTGAGTCTGATAAAGCAGACATAAAGACAAAATTAGAAAAGATAAAGATCACTATGTTCTCCAAAACAGATCATATGTTAAGCAATAAAGCAAGCTTTAAACACAGAAGAAAAAATATCTCACAACTTACCAGATGACATGGAAAATTAAAGCAAGAAAAACTATACAAACACAAGGAGACTGAACAATTCACTTTTGAGCAATCAGTGGGTTACTTAAGAATTCAGGAGGAAAATGTATAAATTCCTAGAATCACACAAAAATGGAAATACAACATACAATAATCTGTAGGCCATGGCAAAGGGAATTGTAAGAAGAATATTTATAGTGATGACAGCTTACATTAAAAAAAAATTAGACCTCAAATAAATAAGGATGAATCTCAAGCTCTTGGGAAAAAAACAAGTACAAACCAAAAACCATGCCCAGCAGAAAAAGAAACAAACAAAGAAAGCAAGCAAGCAAGAAAGAAAGATCGATCTGGGATAACATTAATAAGATAGAAAATTTTTAAAAAACAAAGGATAAATGATACAAAGAGTTCGTTGTTTGAATAAACAAGACCCATAAACTTTTAGCTAAACTAACCAAAGGAAGAAAACCCCAAAATAATACAATTAGAAATGAAAAGAAAGATGTTACAACAGACAACTTTGAAATCAATAAAGGCCAAGGCATTCCTTCTGGGCTACATCCCTATCTTGTGCTGTATTGTATTGTGCTGTACTGTGCTGTCCTGCTCTGCGTTGTGCTGTGCTGTGTTTTTTGAAATAAGTTTCACTAAATTGCCCAGGCTAGGATTGCTAGCCTCCTGCCTTATCCCCCCTTCCCTCCCAGAGTACTAGGATTACACGTGTGTACCACCATATCAAGCTGGTAACATTTATTTTTAAAAAGCAGAAATGCCTATGTAGAATCAGAAACAATGGATTTCAGAAAAAAGAAAGTACTGACAACACAGACTATCATTACTAGTGATAAAAATTATCAATCCACAAAAAAATTAGCAAGTCTCAATGTTACATACCAATCAACAGAGCTTCTTAAAACACCTGAAGTAAAACATAATAAAGCTCAAAGAGAAATAAATGTACAACTAGAGTTGAGGATTTCAATACCCCAATACTACCAGATAGGATTTTTTGGTAGGAAACTAGAAAAGATACAGGATTGAACACCAACATCATCTAATTTATATATTACTTGACCATATAACTGGAGAAAATACATGGTTTTCAAGAGCCCAAGGAATATTCTCCAAGTCAAACAACATACTAAATCATAATATAAACTACTAATTAAAAGAAACAATGACAAACATGTTTTCTAATTGGTCTCAAACTAAAATAAAACAAAATATGAAGGACAACAGGAAAAGTTTAAAAGTCTTTTTTTTTTTTTTTTTTTGGTCTTTTTGAGACAGGGTCTCGCTACGCAGTTCAGGCTGGCCTTGAGCTCACTTTGTAGCCCAGGCTGGTCTCAGACTCGCAATGATCCTCCTGCCTCAACCACCCAAGTGCTGGGATTACAGGAGTGAGCTACCATGCCTGGCTTGAAAAGTTCTAAAGTCTTATAAATTAACACACTTCTAAGGAATCCACTGGTCAAAGAGGAAGTCACAAAAAAGAAGTTAATAAAATACATGGAACTGAATGAAAATGAAAACAACACAAACCAAAATTTGTGAAATGCATCTAAACAAGTACTGAGAGAGGAACTTATCACATGATATAATTACATTATAGAAAATACAGCAAAGTATAGTGGTGCCACACCTATAATTTCAAGACTGGGAAGTTAAGACCTCAAGTTCAAACCCAGTCTGAGCAACATAGTAACTGGGAAAAACCCTGTCTCTCAAAGTATACATAGCTGGGGATGTAATTCAATGCAAAAGTTCTGGGTACAATTTCAAAAAGAATAATCAACCGATCACTAAGTAAGTAAGTAAGTAAGTAAATAAATAAATAAATAAATAAATAGAGGAAAGTGTTTCACTCATGGATGGACGGATGGGGAAAATCTCAAAATCCAAACTTCTACCTCAAACTAGAGAAAGAACAAAGTAAACCAAGCAGAGGAAAGAAATAATGAGATACAAAAAGAAATTAATTTTAAAAGAGGAAAAAAGGGGCTGGGGGTTTAGCTCAGCGGCATAAGCACCTGCCTTGCAAGCAGGCGGTCGTGAGTTCGATCCCTGGTACCGATAAAAATGAAAAAAATGAAAAAAAAAAGAAAAAAAAAAAAAGAGGAAAAAAGACATACAATGGAAGTTTTTAAAGCAAACAGGAATTCATGTACCTTCCCCACCACCACCACCACTTAGTTGTATTACTATCAAAGTGAATTTTAAAGAAAAAGGCAATGACATAAGAATTTAAAAACCAGAAACACATGAACATACACCTTAAAATTTATAATTAAAATATTGAAAAAACAGAAGAAACAACTAAATAATCAAAAGGGGACATATTAATACAGGCCCACAAGTAATGAAAAAAAGTAACCATTAAATATACATAAAGTACATTCAAATAGTATGATTGACAAACAAACTGGTATATACAGAATTTTCTATTAAACATCTATAGAAAGCATATTCTTTTCAAGTACATGTTTAACATTTACGAAAAAATGTGGTGGTAATAACATATTTTAAAAATTTAATCCAAGTTTACAATCATCCTGAACTAAGCTAGAAAACTCTGACAAAGAAAACTAGAACTCCTCTGAAAATAAAGAAACTTCCAGATAATTATATTACAAGAAAGAAATGATACGGACTATCAGAAAATATGATGAACTAAATGGTGATGATAATTCTACAAATTAAAAATGTGGAGTAAGCTAAAAGCCATGTTTAGGAAAAGGTCTAAAAATGAATATTTTTTTTAAAAATGGAAAAAACTGGAAAAAAATGACTAGAAAAGTAACTTCAGATTTCATGTTAAGTTAGAAAAGTAACTGCAAATGAGACCTAAAGAAAATAGAAAAAATAAAGATTATTGATATTGAAAATGACAGTTATAAAGAAGACCAATGAAGTCAAAAGTTGGTTCCTTTGTTTTTAAAAGAAAATATTAATGAATATCTGACCTGAGGAAATGACTTTCTATGAAATACACAGAAATAAATCAAACAAACTAATATACCAAACGGAAAAGTGACTTCATTAAATTTCTATGCACATTAAAATATAAGAAAATACTATGATATAAGAAAATACTATGAAACACTTTACATCAATAAATTTAAAGATTAGATAAAATGTGTAAGTTTCCAGATAACACAATTTTCAGAAACTGATGCTAAAAATGGAAGTAAGAATGCTTCAATAGTTATTAAAGAAATTAGTTATTTAAAATTTCTTATAAGAAACCTCAGGCTCAGATGTATTCTGCAAATATTCAAGAAAAAAAGCAACTATTTTAAACTCTTCCAGATAACAGAATTCTCAACTAATTTTATGAAGTCAATATAGCTGTAACATTAAAACTTGACAAGAAGAAAGGAAATTACTGGCCAATCTGACTCAAACACCAAAACACAATCCTAAGTAAAATATTACTAAAGTAAACCTAGGGATATATAAAAAGGTTTATAATAGATCACAAACTATTTGCATTTATTCCAGGAATACAAAGGAGATACAACATGGGGGGGGGGGTCAATACAATTACAATATAACAGAATAAAGGATAAAAATCATCTATTTACATCAGTAGAGAATAAGCATTTAATAAAATTCAACACCTACTGATTCAAATATTCTCCTAGCTGAACCAGACACAGTGGCACATACCTGTAATCCCAACACTTAGGAAGCTGAGGCAGGAGGACTGCTGTGAGTTCATGGCCAGCCTGGGACACATAGGAAGTTCAAAGCCAACCTAAACTACACTATATAGAAAGAACTTGTCTCAAAATAAAGTTTTCCTTGCTAAAATGCAACAGCATATGCCTATAATCCCAGCTACACTGGGGGCTAAGATAATTGGATCACAAACCAAGGTCAGCCTTGGGAACAGATTGAGATTGCATCTCAAAAAAGAAAAAGAAAAAAAAGGAAAACAAACAAACAAAACCTCCAGCAAAGTAGTAATATAAGAGAAAAATTTACTGGACCTTAATATTAATAACACATTAAAATTAATGCACATTAAAACGTAACACCTTAGGAAATGTGAAAAGAATGTCCATTATCACAACTTTCAATTAACACTTTACTGTTAGCCCCATCATGTGGAATAACTTCAAGAAATTAAAAAAATAAAGATTAGAAAGAAAATAATAAAACCTGTTATTATTTGTAGATGATCTTGACTGTAAAAAATGAAATTAAAATGTATTAGGATTATGGAGCCAGGCACAGTAGCACACACCAGCAATCCCAGCACTTGAGATTGAGGCAGGAAAATCACCAGGAGTTCAAGGCCAGCCTGAACTATGTAACAACAGCCTGTCTTAAAAAACAAAAAACAAGTTATTAAGATTACAAGCAGTTTGGCAAAGTGGCTGAAAATATATACATATAGTATGTGTATACACACATACATATAATGTATATAGAACTAGATTCGATAGAAAGACAGATAAATAGATAGATATTTAGGTTTTTTTTTTTTTTTTTTTTTTTTTTGAGACATGATTCACTACTTAATCCAGATTGACCTCCAACTCTCAGTCCTCTTGTCTCAACATCTGAAGTCATGCGTGCCAGGCCTGAAAATAAATATATTAGTAAGTAGCAAGATTTTTCAAAAAATAACATCAAGAAAGTTAATCCTTGGAATTAATATACAATGTTCAAGACCACAACAGAGAAACCTAAAACTCAAAAGAAATTACAAAAGGCAAAATAAATGAAGAGCCAGGCCTAGTGTTGTAGATATATCAATTCGTTCAATGCAATCCATTTGGAAAGAAGAGAGATCTGAAAGCTTAATTTTCGAGGCTGGGGATTTGGCTCAGCGGCATAAGCGCCTGCCTTGCAAGCAGGCAGTCGTGAGTTCAATCCCCGGTACCGATAAAAAAGAAAAAGACCAAAAAAAAGAAAGCCTAATTTTCAAAATTTTAATAAAAATACCAGGTAAAAGAATCACATGCACAAAACTTCCCAAGATTCTCTGCAATCAGATCAAAGGAGATTAGCTGTATTTGAGCATCAGTTTAATAAAGCTATCATAATGAAAGACTCTGTTACATTACTCAAAAGACTAACAGAGCCGGGTGTTATAGCACAGCCCTATAACCCCAGCCACTGGGGAAGCTGAAGAAAAAGGACTGTAAGTTTGAGGCCATCCTGGGAAATCCAGTGAGATCTTTCCCCAAAATTGAAAGAACGAATGAACAAATGAACAAATAAACACACAAACAAAAGAAAGGAGGGAAAAGTGGGAGGGAAAGAGGGTAAAACTAGTGAACGAAAACACTGAATTCAGAAACAGACCTACCCCTACAGTGACACTTGATTTACGGCAAATAAAGCACTAAAATACAGGAGTGAGCCAAACATAGTGGTGCAAGTCTATAATTCCAGCTACTCAGGAGGCTTACACAGGAAAATCACAAGTTCAAGGCCAAACTAGACAATTAGGTAAAACTGTCTCAAAATAAAATAAAGGACCAGACATATAGCTCAGTGGCAGTGTACCTGCCAGTAAGTATAAGGTCATCAGTCCAATTCCCAGTACCAAAATAAATTAATTAAAATAAAACAAATAAAGGGCTGGGGATGCAGTTCAGCATTGAGTTCAAAACAATAAAAAAAGTCTCACCAGTAAGTGATTCAGGATCAATATAATATGCATTTAGAAAAGTCATTAAACGTAACTCTTACTTTACACAAACATCAATTCCAGGAAGGTGGTAGCTCTAAGTATTGTAAGTTAAAATATTAAGAATTAATTAAGTTAAAATTAACACATTGGGGAAGGGGGAAGATGGCAGAACAGTAAGCAGCAGAGTAAACAGCCTCTCTGAGAGAAATAGCCCAGATGCTGGAATATAGTATTCTGGAGATGACAAGAAGGAAAAAAAAAATGGGTCCCTCGACCCAGGAAGAAACTAAAGTGAGAATCAAAGCCCATAGAGAAAATTAAGATAGACAGACAGACAGAGAGACAGACAGAAAAGACAAGACAGACACAGAAGGTGGTAGTCAAAGGTGCTTTCACAGGAGCCAGTCCCACTGTGAGAGAAGTGCCACTCTGGAATCCAGAGATGCATGGTCACAGTGAAGCTGGGGGCTGGCAAGCCCAAAGGCCTTGGCAGGGAGATTTAGCGGCGAGGGAGCAGCAGACCAAAGAACTGCACTGGCTGGCAGTGAGTGTGGGGGACTCCCCAGGAGGAGTTCTCTACAGGAGTAGGCAATTGGCCAGGCACCATTTTGGAGTTAGGCAGGATAAGCCCAGGACCAGAACTACAGCTGGCTTCCTTCAGTCACTCCTAGTGCAGAGCAGACTGGTGAAAATTGCTTGGACTGAGTCCCACCCCTGTGCATGTCCAACACCGAGGTTTCCCTAAAGCTATCCCTAACCAACCCCGCCCAGCACACACAAACTTGGTGAAGATTCTGTGGTTAACCAGCTCGGGAGGGAAGGGCCAGCCTGCCCTGCCCCCATTTATACTCCAGTAAGTCACTAGCACATTGAGGAACACAGCAAACAGCAGGAATTCCTAACTAACATGCTTCAGAGTAGTTATAACCAATACGGGAAGTGCCAGGGACCCCACTACCCACTTGTGTGGAAGAAACCAGGAACGTGACAAGAGGAAGAAGCAAAAGGCAGTCTCCAGCCTCCAACCCAAGATCAGGAGTGGCACACCTGCAGTTTTTGAAGTAACAGCAACTGACATAAAGAAACAACCTCATGAAGCTAAAAAAGAACTTAAAACAGAAATACTATTACAAATAAAGGAAGATATAAGAAATATAACTAAAGAATTGCTAAGCACCTCTAAAGAAGACACAGAGGGAAGAACAGGGGAGCATAGAAAAAGGAGGGAAACCTTCAATGAAGAATATAGAAGACTCAGAATCCATGAAACAGATTCAAAGAGATTACCAGGAAATTAAAAACTCCATTGAAAGCTGGGAAAACTGCTTAAAAGAAACTAAAGATAAGACTATCAAACCTTGAAGATAGGTTTGCAACTAGTGATCGCGAAGGAAAAATTTCTTAAAAATATCAAGGAACCAGGAAATAACAATACAAAAGCTAAAAGGTGACAAGAGGATCTATAACTTAAGAATAAAAAATGTGAGCGAAGAAGCAGGAGTAAACACAAATGAAATACAAGGGCTATTTACAGAAATAATTAAAGAAAACTTCCCAAGCATAAGAAAAGGAAATGATACTCAGAGGCATACAGAACTCCAGCCAGCTATAACCAAATAGATCTTCATATAATAATCAAGATCCCAGAAATTCAATACAGAACAGAATATTAAAAGCTGTCAAGAGCAAAGAAATAGATTATCTATAAAGGAAAACCCATTAAGAATCATGACAGACTTTTCAACATAAACCATCAAATCAAGAAGAGTTTGGAGTGAAGTATTCCAAATCCAAAAAGAAAAAACCCTTCAATCCAGACTCACATACCCTGCACATCTCTCAAAATTAATGGAGAAACAAGATGCTTCCATGCAAAGAGGAACTGGGGAGTTCATGACCACCAAACCAACCCTATAGAAATACTGAAGAACATTCTAGAGAGAAAAAAGACCATAGTTTCAGAAACAGCGACAGAGGGGCTCACTGAATGGGGCACACAGTGGAATGAAGGGGAAAAGTAGACAACCAACAGCAGAAAAACAGCATGGCAGAGACGAGGCAAAGAAGGTTGGCAATAATCACTAATATGGATGGCCTCAATACTCCAAAAGAAACACAGGCAGAGTGGGTTAGGAGATAGGGTCCATCAATATTCTCTATATAAGAAATACAATTAACCTGAAAGAGAGTTTATAGATGGGAAAGTCAAAGATGAGAAAACAATGCTCTATGTAACAGGAATCAGAAAAAAGTAGGGGTAGCTTGCCCATCAGCTGCAGATTGGTTAGAAAGACATGAAACTTTTATACAATGGAGAACCACTCAGCTACAAGGAAGGAAAACCTTGAGATTCTTATAGGTAAATGGATAGAACTTGAGTTCATGCCCAGGGGTTAAAATGGTTCAGAATCACTTAGGTGAATAGGGGGTTGCCTCCTTTAAACTAAAGGAGTTAGTGGGATACAAAATGTACAATGCACCCTGTGAAAGTGAAAGGGGAGGAACTGTCTAAAGAGAGAAGGCAGTGGCCATTATAATCTTGTATCATGATTTGAAACCCATATTGTTTTTAGTGCTCTGTTTAGTTTGGTTTTATTCTGTTCCATTTTGTTTATTTGTACTAGATTTGATGGCATGGACAGCTATTCCAAAGACAGCAAGATATACTATGGTAATCATTTTTTATTTCCTATTAACTTAATTTGAAGCCCTGTATTGCTCTGTCTTGTTTCGACTGATTTTATTAGAATCTATTTTGTTAGTATCAAGTCTGAGGGTAAGGCAACTACTATGAAGACAGTAAGATTCACTATGATACCCATTCTGGTTTGACTTATCTTTTTTTGAAGTCCTATAATGTCTCCAATGTTTTGTTTTTATTGGTTTTGTTTTGTACTTCTCTGTTAAATTTTACTATGCCTGATGATATGGCCAATTCTTTTGAAGATAACAAGAGGCATTATAGTAATCATTTTTGATCACCTTGTATTTTGGTTTTAAGCCATGTACAATGTCCATCCTTTTGTTCTGACTGATGTTTTGTCTCATTTGGTTTTATTTTTTTCAAAAGGAAAAAAAAATAGGACACATTTATGTGGCATGGAAAAACTCTTAAAGAGGACATTATTAAGTTCAAGTAAAATTTCTTCTGTTCATCAAAAGACACAGAAAATACAGCATGAGACAACATATGTACAACATACATACCATTAAATTAGAGCTTATGTCTAAAACACAAAGAATTCCTTAAAACTTACACACAGCTTATTTAAATAGCTCTATACAGAGATATTTTAATGTAAATTGGAAATATCACACACATTATGTATACAGATTAAACTTTCACATATTTCTAACTCCTTACTAAGAGACTTTTGTGTAATAATTTGCTGATTTCTCTACCAATCAACTTTAAGTCTTTTAGCCAAAAAACAAATTTAGATGCTATTAAATGTTTTTCCTAATTGTAAACCTTACTCTTCTTGTATGAGAGGAAAGGTGTCTTTCATGATAGAAATTCAGAGTATAGCCAAAACATTGTGACAAGGGCACCTTTATAGAAATGTAAGACTCTTTCCAAATTCTGTATCTCAAAAAGACATTATTCCAACAAAAACATCTGAATTCAGCAGTATCTCTACAGTTACACATATTTTAAATGCTTAAGCAACAATAACAAAAAATGGTTAAGTAAAATATTTAATAGCCTTTGTATATAAGGCAATTTGCATTTGCAACATGACTATTTTAGTACCATAACTGGCATTCTTAGTTTAAAAGTATGCTTGCAAAATTTCTACAAATACACAATAACTATATCTACAGATGTTCCTTGATTTACAGTGCTATTAGGTACTGATTATCATGAAACTGAAAATATCCTAAGTCAAAAATGCATTTAATAAACTTAACCTAACAAGCACCATGGCTTAGCCTAGCCTATATTAGCCAACAATCAAACAAAACCATAATCTGTACCAAATTCAAAAGATAGTAACTATACATCTTTTTTTAAATTTTATTTTAAAGAGGGTAAAATTATGCAGAACAGATCATAAGAAAACAACGTAACTATACATCTTTTTTTAAAAAATTTTATTTTAAAGAGGATAAAATTAAACAGAACAAAACAGATCATAAGAAAACAATGCAAGAGACACAGATTTCAAAGCAAGACAACTGGAGATCTTCACTGTCTATCACACTGTCTCTTGTTTACTTCCAAACAGTTGTCCGTATCTTCATGTACAATGAATTCATACAAAACAAAATAGTATAAAACTGATCAGAACAGGATGATGAAGGCATATTAGTCCTTCAAAACCAGACAATAGGAAAGTCAACAATGGCTGCCATAATGACTCTCATTCTCTTTGAAATAGTTGCCCATACCTTCACATATGTTGAAATTAAACAAAACAAAACAGACTAAAATCCCTCTGAACAAAGAATAATTGTACTGCTGAATTTTATATCATGACGCTATGGAATCAGCACTCGGTACCTTAGTGTCTCTTTTTCTTCAAAGTAGCTGCTCATTTCATTGTGCATTATATAACTGATTCACATAAACTGTTTAGAAGTTCTACGCATGCATAAGTTTCTCTACATGTATACCTATTCTTCCTGTATTAGAGGCAAAATCAAGACAAAACAAAATTCCCAGAAAAATACAAACGAAAAAGACATATAAACAAGAGCCCAGAACACTGACAATATAGGCCTTCAAAACAAGGTGTTATGACATAATGTGGGTGTAACTATATATCTTTGCGACCAAGAGCAAGACAACCTTGGGTTCACAGCTCTGGCATTAATTAGCTGTATGTAAATGACTACTCTGTGAATCTGCAAATTTGTATCTGTAAAATGTGAGTATAAACCTATAAAACTTAGGTTATTAGAAAAACTGAACAAGATAATGTTAATTAAATATAGTTTACTAAAAATAGTTATATATATAATATAGTTTACTAAACAGATATATAGTTTACTAAACAGAAATCACTCAGGAAATGTGAAAAATGTTCTGCTATTATGGGATATACCAAAAGCAAAAATGCCAAACTTAGAAGCAGGTATAAAAGTAATCTGTGACACATTAGCCAATAATGACATTTGTAGAGTTTACTGCTTTGGCATTATTAGTTACCTGCAAGATTGTCAAGCATGAAATTCAGTAGCTTTCGGGTTCCATCTGGGTCCTGGTACAAGTTGAGAATATCCTGTGACAAAGGATTGCCTAAAAGATAAAAATAAAACCCATAAGACTTATAATTGAAAGACACGACAGAAATGTATACTATGAAACACAATACTCCTTTTCTAAGTTGATTTTACTTTATTTAACCTATTACTGACATTTAAAGATGTATGAATTTAAAGAAATATACTTCAAGATTTAATCATGAAGAAGTTTTTTCTCCCCAATTTGATTATATTGTGAACCTAGAATTTGGGCTCATCAAATGTGCATACACACACACACACACACACACACACACACACACACACACACACGAGTACTCTTAAATCAATTCTGAAGCAACGCTATAGATAAGATTAAATTTCTGACAGGCAAATACCCTGAACAAGAAAGAATACGTGATGTCATAAAGAGGTTATCTAAAAAGAAAAATATTTCAAGTGAAAACAAAACCTATTTCCAAACGAGTGGTTAGTGAATTGTGAGAGAAAATAAAAATTCTATGCCCATAAATTCAATGACTCAGAAAAAAATGAACAAATTCCTTGAAAGACAAAAATTACCAAAGCATATGCAAAAGGACTTATAAAATCATCAAAAATAGCAGAGTAAGGACTTCAAACATTTGCCACTGTGTAAGAGCAAAGAAAACCTGGTAAAAACTGTCAAAATCACCTACAATAAAGGTATGACATTTCATCAATCACAGAGTACAGATATAATGGTAGTCCCATAAGATTAAAATGACCTAAAAAGTATTTTTCTAGTGTTTTTAGTAATGCTGGGCAAACAAACCTATTGAGTTTTACCAACCTATAGCACAAAAGTATACAGCAGACAAAATAACGACAATTCAAACTTTTATAAAAGTATAAAACACCATTATACACCATTATATACAGGGCATGGTATTTGATAATAAACAAACATATTACTGGTTTTCGTATTTACTATCCTATACTACTATGGGGGGTTGGGGGGGGGGGGGAGACAACCAGGGATATAACAACCTCGTGCTTACCAGACAAGCACTTGAGCCACTGAGCTAAATTCCCAGGCCCTACTATCCTATACTCTTTATCACTGTCTCAGAACATACTACTTCAAAACACTATGTCCTATTACATTGCAGCAGCTTGACACATCTCATGTTTACTATGTCTCTTGATTACATCAAGAGGCCATGTTGAATGTTTGATCTACATTATTCAGGTTTGTGTAAGAACATATTTTAATGAACACACAGCGATGAAACTGCTTAACAACACATTTCTCAAAATACATCCCTGCATTTAAGAAATACAAAGTTATTGCTCAGATCTCTGAAACACCCAGGAAGAATTTATTTAAGAAAAAAATGTAGATTTTTGCTAAAAATAGTGATTTGTAGAGTTTTTACTTGTGATCTCACATTGCCAGGGCAGCTTTGAAGCCAGATAAACAACCAAAACCAAGCTGAAACTCTTTCAAAGCCTTGCTTCCAGAAAGTAAATCGTACTCTGACCTGGGTGGTGAGTCTTAAACTCTTGTCCAATGCTGGAAGAGTTCTCCTTGAAGCACGAGGCTGAAGGAATGTCTGAGGAAACCTTCACAGGCAAACGTTTATACTGTGACAATGTGAATTATAGAACAGTTGGGACAAATGAGAGATAAACCAAAAAGCTTACAATTAAAAGCTTGGGAATGAGGTATCTTCAGAGACTGAAAATATTAGCCATGTTTCTGGCAATTTAGAACATCATATACAGAGCTATGCCTTGCTTGGGAAAGATCTAAAAACAGTGTTAGCTCTCACCTCTACCTGACCTTGAAACTATGCCCAAGTAGGAAGGGAAGGTAAAGTTGTAAACTTTCTGGCTTAATATTGAAGGTGTGCCCTAAACACAGTCTTTGGCAAAGAATGGGAGATTTACTGGTTCCAGACATACAAGAAATCTGTCTAATCATTAGCTGAATTATTAGCTAAGTAGTAACATATGAAGAACACTGAATGAGTTCTACAAGCAATGAACCAAAGCTGGAACCTAGGAAACTAGTAACACCCTACTTCAAAAAAGGGGGAAAGGATGCAGTTCAGGAAAAGCCTCAGGGTTTCCATCTCCAGTACTCTGCCCCCATCAAAAGGAGAGAAAATAGCAGAGTGAAGACTGGCAGCAAAGCACACACTTCCTGGACCTGAAATCCACACCCTATAAAACTTGGTAAAGAGAAAAGGAACCAAGAGCTCTGGGAAACAGCACACAGGCAAACTAGGAATTAGAGAAATGGAAGACAATCCAGAAAAAAAGAACAAAGCCATCTATAATATTATCCTGGGCTCCCAAGGAAAAGATCCTGTCTGCAAACACAAGCTAAACCCTAAGATCGGCAGTCCCAGGGAAAAACAACAAACAGGCTCTAGAACAGACCGCCATTATTGTAAGCTACAAATACACTGCAGGATTTTACCCAGAAAGTGACTCCTGCATTACAGGATAGAGATGAAAACAAGATACAATCCTGGGCAGCCATTTTGGAATTAATTAAGGAGTCATTTGGGGAAGGAGTTAATTGTTTAAGATGAAGTTACTGTGGAAATCAGAAGTTACAGAACTACTATACTTCAGGATTTCTGGAGCCACCCTACCAGTGACTGGATGGGAGCTGACCAACAGAAGCAGCTGTAGGGGGGGATGCTAGCCACAGACTCTCTTTAAGTTTAAATAGCAATGAGCTCAGGCCACAAAAGACACAGTGGTCTCACTCCATGCAAGAAAAGCCAAGCTGGTCACAAATGCTTTTCGGGGGGGGGGGGGGGTAGCGCACGCGGGGAGTCTGAAACTAATGAAATTTTAAGTCCAGCAAACTGCTTCACCCACCCCCTCACTACCTACATCCAGCACAGAACCTGGTGCTCTGTTTGCTTTCCCCAACTGCCAATGTGATCGTGCATATGCCTGGCCTCCAATGGTTACCATGCCCCTGGAATGTAGACACAGGGCTCTTGGAGTAAAGAAAAAAGGAGGCTTTAATTGCTACCACACCCCAAGGGTATATGAATGCAGGGGTGGGGATCAAGAGCATATCACAAGCTAAAAGGCCACACAGACAGACAGACATAAAAGCATGGGGCACACAGAGAGAATGGACATGAAAAGCCCCTAGAATGAATACAGCCCCAGGGCAGAAACTGGACCATTCATGGGCCTTCACAGCAGGACTCAGAACACACAAGCATATGCTCACATGTAACACAATAGAAATATCTGACTTGTTTCTGACTCTATTATTGTGATCCATTTCTTTGCTATTCTACATAAAGGCTTAGTTGTTGCTATTAATTGGTTTTTAGTGCATGTCAGTACAATAAATGAACTGTCTTTGTGTAATCAATATTACAAACACTTTTTCTCAGTGCTGCCTGAAGTCTTAAGTATCTAAAAGGCTTTGGTTGACTACTGCTAGTATCTACAGAAGAGCTGGAAGGACAGAGAGGTATATGCCATGGAGTAGGAGAAAGAGGAGGGATAAAGAGAGGAAATATTAATTAAATGGCCTGTGAACTAAATATATATATATATTTAGTAAAATATATGTATACTAAATATATAAATATATACACGTATATTTTACATATATATATATATATATTTTTTTTTTTTTTTGGTGGTCCATCTTCTGTGTAGTGGTTGGAGATCAATCCCCAGAAGACTGGACACTAAGAAGAGCCACAAGTATACTCAGTATGTTGAAGAGGAATGCAAATATAAAAATATAATCCAAAAAGATACATCACAGGAGACAGATTATAACTAAAGAGCAGGGATAAAGTTTCTCTACCCCAACAGATCTTCAATTTTCAGTACAAATATCAGAAAGCATGGCAATAAGATAGCCCTGAAAATCCTTACACCTCTTTACTCGCTCAAAGGTTAATATCCTGGAAATGAAGGCAAAGATGTTACAGGCAAAGAACTAAAACATAAATGGTAAAAATGTCTAAACAGCTCTAAGAAGAAAGAGTCAAGCAATTTCATAAGATGTTTAGTGAACTTAGAGGTTTTTACTAAACAGAGAAAGTATTTTGCTAACAAATGTTTAATAAGCTTAGAAAAATAAAGAATAAAGTAATTGAGTTAACCAAGACTATACAAGATATGAATAACTAATTTGGTAAAGAACTAGAAATTATGAAAAGAAAGCAAGGAGAAATGTGAGATGTAAAAAATTCAATAGAAAGCATTCTACCAGATTTGACCAATATGAAGATAGTGTCTGAAACTGAAAACAAGGTGTATGTAGATCATAAATGATAACCTATAAACAAAAAGATACATGCAATCTAGATCTAACAGCTATTAGGTGACTCAAAAACAAATAAATAATAAACCCACATCAGAAGTATAGGAATAGGGGCTGGGGATTTAGCTCAGCAGCCTAAGTACCTGCCTTGCAAGCAGGCAGTCGTGAGTTTGATCCCCGGTACCTATAAAAATGAAAAAAAAAAAAAGACAAAAAAAAAGTATAGGAATAAAAGTAAACTTACAAGTTGACTCAAAAAAAAAAAAAAAAAAAAACATAACAATTTCGAGAAGTTTCCAAACCTAGGCAAAGAAGTATTCAAATTCAAGAGGCATAATGCACCCCAAACAGACATGATTAGATGAACCCCTCCATGACACCTTAAAATCAAAATTCCATAAATTCAACAAAAGGAAAGAATACTAAGAGCTATTAGAGAGAAACATCAAGTAACCAATAAAGGCAAGCATATCAGAATCGCTATGGATTTTCAACACAAAACTTAACACATTCACAATAGGAGCTGTAATTCATATGTTTCACTGCAAGGTGACTCTGATATGAATTTGACTGTTCTTGCCCACTTGAACCACCAGTGTGGTACACGCATGACTAACACTCATCAGGCAGCTTGTACCATTTCTCAGGCAATCTTTGAAAAGCATTAATTTAGCAGACTAGATGTCATCATATTACAATTCCTGAAAGAAAATATTAAAATGGTATAAAAATTGCAATACAGCTAATCTGCAGTTGTAAATGCATTATTATACAATGGGATTATAGCAATGGGATACTTGTAAGACTTTGGTTAAATTTTAGAGAATTATTGATAAGCCATAAACCTGTGAAGAAATGTCATGGTCATAAATTACTTGAAAATAAATGTGTAATAGTTTTGTAACTGATACAAATAGCTAATTTATATTTGTATTTGGGCAGACCTCACACAAATGTTAAAAGCCAGAAGAGCCTGGAGTGATGTAGTTCAAGCCTTAAAAACAGACAACTTCCAACCTAGGTTAACATATCAGGAAAAAGCTTCCTTAAAATAAATAGAGAAGAAGGTCATTCCATGAAAAATAACAACTTAAGAGATACACGAAAAACAAATCAACATTCCAGAAAGTAATCAAGAATATCCTAGACAAAAACAAAGCAAACAAAACCAAAAAATAAGATGAATACATCAAGCGAGACTAAGGATAAAAAAATGAAGCTAAAACAAGAGTCACCAACAGGAAAAAAATCACCAGCAATAAATACACACCTTTCAGTAATAACTGTCAACATTAATGACCCCAACTCCCTTCAAAGTGTTGTAGAATTCAGTAGTGAATCCATTAGGTCCTGGTCTTATTTTTGTAGGTTTTTAATTACTGTGAATTTCATTGCTTGATTCTGGATTGTTAAGAGTTTTTACATCTTCTTGGTGCAGTGTTGGTGATTCGTATGTGTCTGGGAATCTGTCCATTTCTTCAAGATTTTCAAATTTGGTGGAGTACAATTTTTTATAGTATGGTAGTTACTAACAATTTTCTGGGTTTTGATGGTGTCTTTTGTGATTTAGTCTTTTTCATCACTGTCTTCATTAATGGGGATCTTTTCTCTCCTTTTGTAAGTTTGGCTAAGGATTTCATTTTTTCAGAGAACTTGCTGTTCAATTTATTGATTATTACTATTATTTAGTTTCAGTTTTATTTTTGCTCTGATCTTTACGATTTCCCTTGTACTACGCTTGACTGTAGACTGTTGTTTTAGTATCTTGAGGTTCATCATTAGGTTACTTGTTTGAACTTGCTGTCTTTTTCTAATAGAAGCATTGACTGCAATAAATTTCCTTTTTAGGACTGCTTTTATTGTGTCCCATAAGATCAGTGTACTGGCATTGTCACTTGAGTGAATTTGTTGAATTTCTTCCATGATCCATTGAGTTTTCAGAAATATGTTACTAAGTTTTCAGGTGTTTATAAATTCTCTGACATTTCTTTTGTGATTGATTTCTAGCATCAATGCACTGTGATCTGATAGTATGCGTGGGGTACTTTAGATGCTTTTATTTTTATGTAAGCAGGCTCTATGGACTAGTATGTCATCTCTTTTGGAAAATGTTCTGTGTGCTGCTGAGAAGAATGTGTATTCTGTTGTAATAGGATAGAACATTAGATACCTGTTATGTGCAGTTGTTTGAGTATGATTCAACTCAGGTATTTGTTGATTTTGTTCTTCTCTTTGTGAAAGTGTGGTATGGAGGTCACTCACTGTGGCTGTATTGTTTAGTTGATCTTTTATGTCCAACAATTACTTGTTTTATGAAATTAGGTGTTGCAATATTTGACATGTATATACTTATAATTGTTATCTCTTCCTGTTGGAGTTTTCCCTTTACTAATATTTAGTGACTTTCTTTGCTTTTTGTGATCAGTTTAGATTTGACAATTTTGAGGAAAAGATTGCAACTCTTGTTTTCTGTGTCTTGGTCTATGAAATATTATTTTCCATCCCTTGATTTTTAGTCTATGAATATCTTTTTGATAGGTGTTTCTTGAATGCGATAGAGCGTTGGATTCTGTTTTTCAATTCAGTCTGCCAGAGAATATTGTAGGGCATTCTAGAGAGAGAGAAAAGTACTAGGATTCCAGGAACAGTGGCAGAGAGGCCTCAATGAATGGAGCAGAAAACAGAATGAATAAGACAAGCAGACAACTGATGGCAAAAAAGAGCAAAACAGAAATGAGGCAGGGAAGTTTGGCTATAATCTCTAGTATAAGTGGCCTTGACACACTAAATTTAAAAAAAAAATTTAAAAAAAAGAACCACACATGGAGTAGATCAGGAGGTAGGGTCCACCGAGATGCTATTTTTAGGAAATATAATTAACATGAAAAAGAGTACATGAACTGAAAATCAAATATGAGAAAACAATGCTCTATGTGACAGAGAATCAGAGAGTAAAAGGAGCAACAAGACCAGTATTTATGGATAGGTTGGAAAGACAGGCTTTAATAGGTAAAGCAATACAATTAGAGGTCAAGTCTAGGAGAGAGAAGGTTCGGAATCACTTAGGTAAATAGCAAGTTGCCCCCCAACCCAATTTAAAACCAAGGGTCTTGGTAAGACCCAAAAATGCACAGTGTACCCTGGGGAAGTGAAAGGGGAGAGAGAGTCTTAAAAAAGATGGCAGAAGATATTGTTAATAGTGTATCAGGATTTAAAACCCACATTACTCACACCACTCTGCTTAGATTTTATTCTGTCCCAGTTTGTCTACTTGCATTAGATTTGAGGGCACAGAAAGCTATCCCAGCAGCATCAGGATATAGCATACTACTCATCTTTAATTTCCTATTAACTTAATCTGGAGCCCTGTATGACTTATACTGTTTTACCATGACTGATCTTAGTTAAATCTGATTTGTTTAATTGCTATTTGGTATCGACAGATTTTATTCAAAACTGATATAATTGATAGTATTAAGTCTCAGAGTATAGGCAACTACACTGAAAATGACAAGACTCTATGATACACATTCTGGTTTGATAACTGTTTCTGAAGTTTTATACTATATACAAAGTTGTGTTTTTATTAATACTGTTATGTACTGATATATTCAATTATGCTATGTCTGATGATATACCAATTCTGTTGAAGATAACAAGAGACAACACAGGAACTATGGTAGAACTCCTTGTACAATGGTCTTCTATGTTTTCGTTTCATGTGTTTATAGGAATACGTTTTGTTTTGTTTTGTTTCTCCCTCTAATATAAAGGATAAAAATACATGTTAAGACTCATGCATGTGTAGAACCTATAAACAGTTTATAAGAACTGATCTTATGACACATGATGAAATGAACAAATACTTTGAAGAAAAAGAGACACTAAAGTACCCAGTGCTGATCTTGGAGTGTCATGATGTGAAATCTAGCAATAGTATTATTCTTTGTTCAGAGTGATATTAGCATGCTTTAGTTTGTTTAATCTCAACATAAATGAAAATATGGATAACTGCATGTATGCTTAAGTGTACAGGATTGACAACCACATTACTAAGTTTTGTTGGGTAGTTGAACAGAACTGTCTGCAGTCTCACTGTTTGAATTCTCACTTTATATGTTCCACTTTTTTATCTTGAATAACTATTTGTAAAAGGACACTACATGCATCAACTAGTGATTTCTTACTGTTTATTTTTTTCTTTGAATATATGTATTATTTCTACCTATTTTCTGTTTTGTTTAGCTTTCTTTAAATAAAATTAAAAAAAAAAAGAAATAAAAATAACTTTAGGAAGGGAAGAAATCAAATTATTTCTGCAAATGACAAGATCCTTTACATAGAAGACCCAAGAAATTTCACCAAGAGTCTCCTTAAATAACTAAATTAAGCAATGATAGGGTACAAAATGCAGCAGAGAAAAATCAACAGTATTCCAGTAGTGAAGTGAAATAAATCAGAAACACAAGTTCAAATAGAGCATGGTTTTTCTTATATGAGAAAACAAAAATACAAGTAAATAGCAAAATGAAAGAAAAGCAAAAAGAGATGCAAAGGGAATTTAGATAGAAGGGAGAGTAGGTAAAAATAACTTAAGATTCATTATATGTACATACCAACTCCCCACGATGGATATATTCATTATGTACTACAAACATGTACTAATAAAGATAAATAGTTTTAAATATGTTTTTAAAAACTTCCATTCAGAACCACATTTCAAATTCTGATAATTTACCAAGGTGACAGAATATGAAAAGACAAAAAAAAAAAAAAAAAAGATACTCTCTTAAAATGAGCACTGAAGAAGTAAGCTGCAGGTCTCAAATTCATGTTCACAAGGGTACACAAACTAATGCGCTACATTGTTCTCTACTAGTAAGCTATCACGTGCAAAAGTTTAGGTATAGTAATTACCCTTCTAAATCTCTATGGAGCTATCAGGATATAATTCTATCGTAAGTAGAAAAGTACGTGTTTAAATTTTTAATTGTTTTAAGAATTACAGACAAGTACAACAATGCTTTCTCCCCAAATAGAGAATATCAAAAAAACAAAAAAATTCTAAAAAGGAACCAAACATAAATTATAATGTAGGAATCGACAATGAACAATAACAATCTCTAGAAGGGCTCAAAAATAGTCTTGAGCAGGTTAAAAAAAAAAAGAAGAAAAAAAGGTCCACTGCACTTGAAAATAAGTCAGCTGAGGTTAAAGACCACAAGGAACAAAGAAAAAGAAACATGAATAAAGTTTCAGAGGTCTACTGGATACCATTAAGGAAACTAATGTGCAAAATAGGAGTCCTAGAAGGTAAGTACCAAAAAGAACTGGAAAAATTAAAATATCAAGAGCCAAAAGCATCTGAAATTTATGAAAATTAGAAGCATATCCAAGAAGTTCAAGATTTTGCATGCAAATAGAAATAAAAATACGGGCTAGGTATTTAGCTCAGAAGCATACGTGCTTGCAGTGCCTGCCTTGCAAGCACGCAATCGTGAGTTCGATCTCTGGTACCAAAAAAAACAAAAGAGAGAGAGAGAGAGAAACAAAAAGTAAGCATGAGAAGTTATGTTTATATCAAAAAGACTTTAAGCCATAAACTGTAAAAGGAAACAAGATCTTTACATAAAGGTAAGAGGAACAATTCAGCAAGAGCATAACAATAGTAAATATACATACACAAAACAGTGGACCACACAAATACATAATGGAAGCATTGATAGACTTAAAGAGACTCCAATATATACAATAATAGCTGAGAATGTCAATAGTTCATATTCATTAATGAATAGATCATCCAGAGGAAAAAATCAGCAAATACTTACACACCAAATGGATTTAACAGAGCATTTCATCCAAAAGTTCTAGAATGTACACTGTTCTCATTAGTGCATAAAACATTCTCAGATATAGACCATATGTAATGTCACAAAACAAGTGTCATCAAATTTGAAAAAAATCAAAATTGTTTCTTCTTTGACCACAATGAAATAAAATTAAAAATCAAAAAGTGGAACGAGAGAAACTGCAAAAATATTTGGAAATTTAGCAACAGTCTCCCAAACAAAATTTGAAGAATTTAAAAGATAAATTTAAAAATTTATTGAAACAAATAAAAATGGAGAAGGCACACCAAATTTTATGGGATACAGGAAAAGCAGTACTCAGGCTGACATACATAGCAGTAAGTACCCACATATAAAAGTAGTAAGATTTTAGATGTGCCACCCATTGATGCAACAGAATGAACTAAAAAACTAGAAAGGACAAATGAAACCCAAAGGTAGTACACACAGAAATAATAAATATGGCAGACACAGATGAAATTAAGACTTAAAATATAAAGGACTGATAAAACAAATATTGGTCTTTTTGTTTTCTGGGTAAAATAGATTAAACCCAACAACTGTTCACCATTGAGCTACATATCCCAAACTCTTTTTATCATTTATTTTAAGACTGGGTCTCACTAAGTTAGCCTTGAACTTGGGGGCTTCCTGCCTAAACCTCCCCAAGTAGCTGGAATTTCAGGAATACACCACCCACCACACCCAGCTTTTTTTCTTCTGAGACAGTATCTTGCTTAGTATGTGATCTTTTTGTCTCAGTCTTCCAAGTAACTAAAGGTATTTCCAAGTTAGTATAGGCATTTGCCCCCTATTAGTCAAAAACTGGCTTTTTGCAAAGGTAAGTAAAATCAGTAATTTTTAACTAGACCAAAAAAGAGAAGAGTGGGAGGAGGTAGGCGACAACATAAAAAGAAACTACACAAAATGAATCGAACATTTAAACATTAAAATAGAAACAAACTACTGGAAGAGAAAGTAGGTACAAATCTTGAAGTCATAAGTATACAGAGTTCACGAACAAAATAAAAACTGCGCGGGATATACTTTAAAGAATCAATAACTGGGATCTCTTTTGCATGTTAAAAGAAATCACCGACAGAGTGAAAAGAAAACGCACAAAATAGGAAAAAATTTTAGTTAACTGTCCTTTGACAAAGGATTTCTATCTAGAACATGGAAAGAATTTAAAAAATCAGGCCCACCAAATCCAAAGACCCAATTTTGCATCTGAGGTGAATATGTACTTCTCAGGTGAAGAAATACAAACAGCAAAAATATACGAAAAAATGTTCAACATCACTGATCTGCACATTAAAACAACACTGAGACACCATCTCACTCCAGAAAGAATGACTACTGTCAGGAAATCAACCAATAACAAATGCTGGAGGGGCTGTGAAGAAAAAGCAACTCTTCTCCACTGTTGGTGAGAGTGTATGTAGACTGGTGCAACCTCTATGGAAATCAGTGTGGAGATTCTTCAAAAAAACTAGGACCAGAGGTCCCATTCAACCCAGTTATTCCCCTTCTGGGTATTTTCCCAAAAGAATTTAAAACATTATACTATAGCGATATGTGTGCACCCATTTTATAACAGCACAATTTGTAATAGCTAAATCCTGGAAATAACCTGAATGCCTACCAACTAAGGAATGGATAAAAAAAGATGTGGCAATTTTATACAATGTAGTACCACTCAATTACAAAGGAGGATAAACTGGAGGCTTTTATAGGGTAAATGAATGCAACATGAAACCATACTTATAAATGAAATAAATCAGACTCACATGTGTAAGCATTGTATTGTCTCCCTGATGTGAGAAACTAAAAGCAAGTAAGTCTAACCTGTACAGTAATAGCATGAAATGAGAAAAATTGTTAAAAAGGACAAAGGTACTAGGATGGGGAAAAAGGAAAAGAAAGGAAGGTAAAAAGGAGAAAAAAATGCAAGTTAGTTATGCTATTAGTTAACTTAGTTCAAAGAAAAGGAAGGTTTGTGCTAATATCAGTTGAAGGATTTTTTATGCCCATATCTTTTACACTGAGTAATTAATGATACTATGTAAAGTATTAACTATTGTTATTCTGCTATTATCTTGTTATGAAATTGTTTTATCTTTTGTTCATAAAATAAAAAAATTTTAAAAACAGACTACAAAAGTGATATTGTAACTGACACTACAGACACACAAAAGACCATTAAGGACTATTATGAACAACTATATTCCCCTTCAAAAAATGGAAAGCCTGGAAGAAATGAATGCCTAAACACATATTAAAACCAGTAACTGACCTACCTGCAACAAAATTGAATCAACAATAAAAAGTCTTTCAACAAAGGAAAATCCAGGACTAGCTAGGCTTCTCTGCTGACTTCTGCCAAACGTTTACAGAACTAACATCAACTCTTATCAAGCTATTTTCAAACACTGAAAGGATGAGAAATCTTACAAACTTATTTTACAATGTCAGCATTATCTTGTTTCCAAAACTAGACAAGATACAATAAATGCACTAGCCAGCATTCCTGATGATAGCATAAATACAAACTAGCAAATCCAACAGCAAAATAAAAGCATTATTCAACAAGTCCAAGTAAAATTTATCCAGAGGAGGTGGGACTGGTCCACCATATGCAAATCAATGGACATTATATATCACATCAAAAAAAAAAGGAAAAAAATTACTTCATTAGAAGGAGCAATTGGTAAAAGCATTTAATAAAATTAAATGTCACCTCCCTCTCGAATCAGATATAGAAGAAACAGATCTCAACACAAAGCTATACATGACAAAACCACAGCTAACATCATACTTAACAGAGAAAATATTAAGATCATCGCTCTAGAATCTGGAACAAGACAAAGATGCAGACTTCCACCACATTCTTAAGAATCAATGTAGTCAGCAGGTTTATATGTCTTTTTAGTTTTATATGTCTATAGGAAAAAGTTTAGTTCTGTCCTGCTTTGTTATGTTTCTCCCTCTAATAAAGAAAGGACAGAAATACATGTTAAGACTCATGCTTACATAAAACCTATAAACAGTTTAAGAGAACTGATCTCATGACACATGATGAAATGAACAAAAACTTTGAAGGAAAGAAAGTGTCACTGCAGTACCCAATCCTGCTTCCAGAGTGTTATGATATGAAATCCAGCAATATTATTAATCTTTGTTCAGAGGGATTTTAATCTAGTAAGTTGTGTTAGGTCTCAACATAAATGAAAATATGGATAAATGCGTACATGTCTAAGTGTATAGGATTGATAGCCATAATACTTAGTTTTTGTTGGATAGCTGAACGGAACTGTTTGCAGTCTCCCTGGTTGAGTTCCCATTTATATGTTCCACTTGTGTACCTTGAACAACTATTTACAGGGGGACAATATGTATACATTAGCTAGTGATTTATTACTATTTCTTACCTTTGAAAGTATCTACTATTTCTGCCCATTTTCTAAAATAATCTAAAAAAATCAATGTAGTCTTGGAAGTCATAGAACTGAGCAAGAGAAAAAATAAAAAGCATCCAAATTAGAAAGTAAGTCAAATTATGTTTACATAAGACATGACCTATATACAGAAGATCGTAAGAAATCACATATAAAAACTATTACAACTGGTAAGCAAATTCAGTAAAATGGCAGGATAAATGAACAATATCCAAAAAACTCAGGAGCATTTATATATACCATTAACAAAACAGATAAAAAAGAAATCAAGAAAGCAATTCCATTTAAAATAGAATAAAATAAAATACATCGGTAGGAATAATCAAAAAGATAAAAAAAAACATAATCAAAACTCTAAAACACGGGTTGGGGATTTAGCTCATCGGCATAAGCGCCTGCCTTGCAAGCAGGCAGTCGTGAGTTCGGTCCCCGGTACCGATAAAAAGGAAAAAGACCAAAAAACTCTAAAACACTGATGAGAGAAACTGAAGATACCAAAAAAACGGAAAGATATCCTTTGTTTTATAAATTGGGAGGATGTTGTAAAAATGTCCAAACTACCCAGAATGATGTACAGATTCAATGGACTCCCTATTAAAACACAAATGACAAACCTCATAGAAACAGAAAAAACACTTCTAAAGCTCACATGAAGCCATAAAAGACCCCAAATATCTAACACAATCTTAAGCAAAAAGAACAAACCTAGAGGTGTTGCACTACTTGACTTTCAAAAACACTAAGTCATAGAAATCAAAACAACATACTAGTACAAAAACAGACATGTAGACCAGCAGAACAGAACAGCGGACCCAGAAATAAATCCATGTATTTATAGCAAACTGATATTCAATACAGGAACTAACCACACACATTGGAGAAAAGAAAGGTGATAGGAAAACTAGTTTATCAACAGGCAGAAGAATGAAACTGGACTCGTATCTCTCACCATATTTAAAAAAAAAAAAACAAAAAACCTCAACTGAAAATGAGTACAAGGACTATCCAAGACCCACAACTATGATAGTACTAGAAGAAAACAGCATAAATATCTCCAGATCCTGATTTGGGCAAAGAGTTTTTGGATAAAGCTAACTGCACAATAGTAAAAGTAGACAAATGAAATTTTTATCATACTAAAAGCTTCTGCATAGCAAGAGAAACAATTACCAAACTGAAGAGACTACCTACAAAATGGAAGAAAATGTTTGCCAACTATTCATCCAACAAAGAATTAAACTAGAATACGTAAGGAACTCAACAACATAAATAAAGCACACTCCTAGGCTTTTGCTTTGGCTGCAACAGCTCCAGTTGTGGGTTTGATCCAGATGACTGCCCTGCAGCCTCTCTGGATGACTATGCCCCTCTGCAGTCAGATATCCTCACTCCCATTCCAAAAAGTACCTCTTCTACCCTTGACTAAGCAGAAAATCTATCAAGCAGGACACTGCACATGTATGAAACTATCTTTTCTATCTATACAAGAAGGCCTTCTTTTACCCTTATAGAACAGTTTGTGCACTGCTTTCTCTTATGCTGCAGCATAGGTACTTTTTTTTTTAAAATCGGTACCAGGGATCGTAACCACCACCTGCTTGTAATGCAGGTGCTTACACTGCTGAGCTACATCCCAGCCCTAGCGTAAGTACTAATAAACCCTCTTTTAGAAGGTTTCTACTTTGCTATAAATGATTTCTATCTCTAGCAGAGTAGTCTGACCTGGTTACACTAAAAGTTGGTAAAACTAAAGGCTGCTCATCCTGAAAGTGGTCAGTAGCCAGTGTTGGTGAGGGCAGCTAGCAGCCAGAGAATTGCGGCAGGTTAAGAATGCAGAGCTGCTAGGAGCTGCTAGTTCCAGATACTGGAAGTGTCCTATAGCTGTCATAAAAGCAGAGCAGGTGACCAAAGGCACTATTAGATGAAAGCTCCTACCCTTTAAAGCTTAGAGCTACTGACACTAAGAGAACAACTTTTGCCTATTTGTGATATCTATACAAACTGAATAAAAACTTTTAGCAGACAGGTAACGTCAGTATTACAAAGTCTCAGAGCCATCATAGTTCTTGACAGATATTATCAAATTAAATCTATCTATGCTTGAAAACGTATTAACAACATGAGTAAGTTGGGTTTATCTTAAAGATAAACACACTGCTTAAACTGGAGAAAAATATGCTGTTATAGATTAAGAACTGGTGGTCAACTTAACACCAGCTGAATTAAATCAGCATGGCATAAATGACCCATCTGAGGAAAGTTGCCAGCAGGGAGAAGAGCTAGGTGCCAGGTGGGACAAGAGCTAGGTGTTTTGGTTTCTTCTAAGTGTTGCTGTTTTGAGCCATTGGTTCTGGAGAAGCTCGTCATGGCTAGCTTTCCCAATATGAATTTGGCCATTATCATGGGAGGAGCTCAGGACCTTGCTGCTGAGAGTGGCTGCAGTTCACTTTGGAGGAGCCCTGTTATTTAACACTGGGCATTGCTTCCTGGCTCCAGAGGGGAAGATGTGTGCTGTTTAATCTCCAAGAGAAACTTGTCATATTGGCTTCCTGGCATGTACTCAAGTACTGTCATTCTCGGAGGAGCTCAGGACTTCACTGCCACTGAGAATGGCTGTGGTACTTTTCAGGGTAGCCCTGGTCCTTATTTTGAGCGTGACTGGAATCCTCAACCTACCCGCACAGCTCCTTCACTCTGCTGGCATAGACTTTCTAGCTTCCACCACCGAACTTTGGGCCTTCTCAGTGCAGATCTGTAAAACAAGGCCTGAGTCCTTGTCATAGGCTCCAGACCTCCAGTTGGACTCACGCAAGAACTGTCATGGACTCTGGGTCTTCAACTGGACTCATGGAGGACATTGCTGTGGGATCCAGGACCTTAGCTGAATACTCTGGGTCTTTAGGGTCGTGGACAGATTTCCTGCACTTTCTAGTATTTAAATCTGGGTGACCGTCATAAAATAAGATTATAAATTCTGTGTCCTGTAATTGTTCTTCCTGCAACCCTTAACTACAATGTATGTGTAGTTAGAACTTATCACATTTACCTTTGGAATGACAGAAATCAATCATTCAATAAACCATCTTAAGGATTAACAAAGTAGAAATGAAAGGAAACTCAATGAAAAAAGTTTAGAAGCATTCTAAAAATGCTTTAAAATTAGAAACAACTGGGCTGGGGATTTAGCTCAGCGGCATAAGCGCCTGCCTTGCAAGCAGGCAGTTGTGAGTTTGATCCCCGGTACCAATAAAAAAAAGACAAAAAAAAAAAAAAATCCACTACACTGCCAGCCCTAGCTCACAGGCACAAGCACCTGTCTGGCAAAGGTGAGGTTGTGAGTTTGATTCCCAGTACCAAAAAAAAGAGAAGAAATTAAAAATTATGTGCAGCAATCTTGATGCCCAAGGATGCCCAAGCAGCAGTGTGCCATACTAATAAATGTCTGGAAGTCAATGATCACCACTTTTAGCACCAGTTGTAACTGCAGAGGTCAATGATAATTTGTATTAATTTCATTATGTCTCAATAAATTTAGTATTAAAATACTTACACAAGTTTTTCTTTTCCTGAAGTATGCATATAGTTTTTGGCAGACTTGATATATAATAATTTGAAAGGAAAAATCAAAACTGTCACAGGAGATGAAGTAATTATCTGCAACAAAGCCTCAAAAGAATTTGCAAATTTTTAGAAAGAATGAGAAGTTTGCTAAGAAGGCTTACTACGAGATCATTTTTAAAAACTAAAAAGGATGGGGGGTAAGTCTCAATGATACAGCAATTACGTATCACGCATAACCACTTGGTTCAATCCTTGATGTTGCAAAACAAGACAAACCCCCTACCAGCAAATGAGTATTTTAAAACAAAAACAATCATGGTTTTGAATGGAAAAGCAAACAAAACAAAAAAATATGCTTAATCAGTACACAGGAAGTTGCAACATTTCGACATTAAATATGATCTAAAAAAAGTAAAGGGAGCCCAATTTTTGAATAGAAATATTTAATTAAGAAAGTCAATGCTCTCTCAAATAGTTCAGAGAAGTAATTCAACTCTAAAGTTGCAACACATGTTTTTTGGTGTGTGCATAACTAAATAAGCCATTTCTTAGCTATAAGGAAAAGCAAAGGAAACAAAACTATCAAAACATTGCTACAGAATAATGTGAGAGGATGTTTCAAATGAGATACATCTTGATATAAAGCTGTAAAAATAATTAACATAGTAATTAGTGCAATATTAGATAAACTAACACAAGAGCAAGACTGAGATATCAAAAGCAAACTAGACATAGCAGATTAACAGATTTGTAGCACATGGTACAGCACACTTGTAAATCCAGCACTCAGGAGGCAGAAGGACTGCCTCATGTTGAAGGCCACTCTGGGCTACACATATGAGTTAATGGCCAGAAAGAAGTACATAGCAAGACTCTGTCTTGAAATACACAAATAAATAAATAAATAAATAACAACAGAGAGGGGTGATTTTACTGGTCAGTGGGAAAAGGCAAGTCTATTCAATAAATGATACTGAGAGAGCTGGTTACTCATAAATATTAGATCCCTACCGAAATAGACCTGTGTAATATTATGGCAAATCAACACGAAATGAATTAAAGAATTATAAAGAGCCAATATTTTACAATTTTTAGATTGCATGCTTAGGAAACACACTAATTTTACAATAAAAGATTTTTAAAATGAACTAAACATACCATAAAGAAAACTAAAAAGAAAAGTCACACAATGTGAGAAGACTTATTAACAAAAGACACAAGCCAGGGATATAGCTCAGTGACACAGCACATGCCTGGCAAGTGTGAGGTCCTGAGTTTGATTATCACTGCCAAAAAAGAAAAAAAAAAAAAAAAAGACACAAAATAATGCAACTAAAATTAGGCAAAAGACTCCACTCATCCAGAAGCAAAGCCCTGGTGCAATACTTGGGAGGTACGTCCAGACTAGCCATGCAGTCCAGAGGCTCTGAACTCCCAGCCAGACACAGACCCCAGTGGTGCCACACTCCAGGATGTGTCCCTGCTAGCCACCCAGGTCTTTGAGGTTTTCAAATCCACCCAACCAGAAACAAAGCCCTGGGGGACATACCATAGGGGTGCATCCCTGCTAGCTGCATGGAATATCCAAGCTCTACCAAGTCCAGCCTCCCAGAGCAAACCATCAGGGGAACACCCTGCCAGTCTCGCAGGTCACAGAGCTCAAGGCTCCAGTGTCATAGTTCAGGGGTGCACCCTGGCTGGCAACAGGGATATTGCAGGATTGAAGCTCTGCCCAGCGCAGCATGGTGCCACATGGATCACAGAGGAAAATGAAAGACAGTAAGATGCAGTCTTAGTCCTCCAACCCACTGAGAACACCAACCCAGGAGACACTGAAATGTAAGACAATGGAAATCGCACAACTGAACTTCCTGAAATGATAGCAACTGAAGCCAAGAAACACCACCATGAAACTATAGAGGAAATAATATAGAAATAATATCACAAGTAAAAAAAGAAATGACAAATATTATGAAAGAAATGTTGAGTATATCTAAAGACCTAGATTTTAAAAAATAGAGGGAAATAAGAAAATGATGGAAACTTTGAATGAACAATGTAAGACAGAATTAAAAGGTAAAAAAACAGATTCAAAGGAATATTCAGAAAATTAAAAATTCCACTATAAGTTGGTAAAAATGCTTGAATGAAACTGATGATAGACTCTTAGACCTTGAAGACAGGATGGAAGATTATGATCACAAAAGAAAAGGTCTCTTAAAAATATCAAAGAACCAGGAAACAATTCAACAGCTGCACGATGATGCCGAGCAAAACAATGTAAGACTGACAGATGTCAGTGAAAAAACAAGGGTCAACACAAATGACATACAAAGACTTTACAGAACAGCAAAAAATTTCCCGAACTGGGAAAAGAACTTGATATTCACATAAATGAGGTATATAGAACCCTGATTAGCCATAAGCAAAATAAATATTTACCCAGACATATAATAATTAAGATATCAGAAATTCACCACAAGAACAGAATATTAAAAGCTATCAGAGAAAAGAAACAGATCACCTATGAAGGAAAGCCTATCAGAATCATGGCAGACTTAACACAAACCTTCAGGTCAGTAAGAGTTTGGAATGAAGTATTTCAAGTCCTGAAAGAAAACAGCTTTCAACCCAGACTGATGTAGCCTGCAAAACTATCTTTGAAAACTGATGGAGAAATAAGACAGTTCCACAACAAAGAACAACTAAGAAATTCATGACCACCAAATCAACACTACAAAGACTACTGAAAGATACTCTAGAAAGAGATAAAGATAACAACAATTTCAAGAACAGCAGCAGAAGGAAACCACTAAGCAGGGCAAACAAACAGAAAAAGAAAACCAACAGCAGAAAGATAACATGACAGGGATAAGTCAGTATATATTAAGTTACATTCATCAATGTAAATGGTCTCAATTCACCAATAAAAAGAAACAGACCGGCAGAGCAGATCAAGAAACAAAATCCAAAAATATGCTGTGTACAACAAACACATTTAATTCAAAAGGAAATTCACAGACTAAAAGTCAAAGAATGGAAAACAACACTCCATGCAACAGGAACCCAGAAAACAGCAGGGGGGATTCTGTTTGCAGACAATGTGAACCTCAAACCAAGAAGGATCAAAGAGATAAAGAAGGTCACTACATACTTGTTAGGGGAAAACATAAAGGGGAAGAGATTATTATCATAATATATATGCACCAATATGAGAGCACCCAACTATGTGAGACAAATCTTAATAGACAAAAAATCAAATAAGCAATAATACAGTTAAATGGGAGACCTTAACACCCCATTGTCACAAAGAGGCAGATCAAACAAACAAAAACTTAGCAAAGAAATAACAAAGCAGAATAAACTTGTGAATAAATGGACCCAGCAGGTATGTACTGAGTGTACCACCCAACATCATCAGAATACACATTCTTCTCAACTGCACATGGGTCATACACCATGACCAAGTGGGATTCAGTCGAGAAATGCAGGGGTAGTTCAATCAATAAATATAACAATACACCATATCAACAGAGCCAAAGATAAGAACTGCATGATCATCTCTATAGATGCAGAAAAAGCTTTTGACAAAATCCAACACTCACTCATGATTAAAAAAAAAACCCTAAAGAGAGATGGAATAGATAAAAGCCACATATGATAAACCAACAGCCAACATGTAACTAAATGGACAAAAATTGAAAACTTTCTAACTAAAATCAAGAAAAAGAGAAGGCTGTCCATTATCACCACTCCTATTCAAGATAGTTCTGTAAAAATTAAGAGCAATTAGATGCGAGGGAAATAGAAGAAATAAGGATAGGAAAGAAAGAACTTAAATTATTGTTATTTGCAGATAATACAACACTATACAGAGAAAACCACTAAAACTCCATTGAAAGACTTCTAGATGTAATAACCAAATTCAGTAATGTACCTGGATACAAAGTCAACGCTCAAAATTCAACAGCATTCCTGTACACAAACAATAACTGAGAGAAAAGAGAAACCACATATTTTACTAAAGCACCCCCCAAAAATGAAATACAAAACAAAGTAAAATATCTATAAATTGAAAATTACATTTCTCTGAAAAAGGAAATCAAAAAGAATTTCAAAAAATAAAAACACAGTCCCTTTAATGGGTAGGAAGAACAAACATTGTGAAAATGGCCATTCTCCCAAAATTGTCATATAGATTTAAAGCAATTCCACTCAAAATACCATTAGCATACCTCACAGATCTGGAGAAATCATTCCTAAAACTCATCTGGAACTAGAAGAGACTTAGAATAGCAAAGGCAATTCTGGGCAACAAAAACAAGGCAGGGGGCATCACAATTTCTGACTTGAAGTATACTACAAAGCTACTGTGATAAATTCAGTGTGGTACTAGAATAAAAACAGACCTGAAGATCAGTGGAATACATTAGCAGATATAACCTCAATTACAAACACCTCATCTTTGACAAAGGGGCCAAACGTGTTCACTGGAAAAAAAAAGCCTCTTGTAGTGCTGGATAAACTGGCTTTTCCATATGCTGAAAATTAAAACTAGACCCATGTCTATTATCATACACTAAATTAAAGTCAAAATGGATCAAAGATCTAAATAGTAAAACAGAAGCACTAAATCTTCAGGAAGACAAAGTAAATAGAAATCTTGAAGACGTAGGGGTAGGCAGAGAGTTTATGAACAAAAATTATACTGCAAGGGAAATACTTCCCAGAATAACTAACTGTGATCTCATCATATTAAAAAGTTTCTGCATGTCAAAAGAAATCTCCAATAGAGTGGAAAGAAAACCCATGAACTGGAAAAATATCTTAGCCAACTCTCCCTCAGACAAAGGACTCAGCTGATGGGCAGGAATGAATTTAAAAAAAGATGTATTTTTATACAACGGAGTACTGCTCAGCTATAAAGAAGGATCACAGTAAGGCTTTTACGGGTAAAGAGATGCAACTTGAGACCATACTCTTAAGTGAAATAAATCAAAATCACATGTGTAAATGATGTATTGTCACCTCAGTGTAAGAAACTAAAAGAGTAAAGAAGATCTAAAGTCTTTAACAAATATTGTGAAAGGGTAAGAAACTGCTCAAAGCAGAAAAAATTACTCAGGGAAAAGGAAAAAGACATAAACTTGCATATATATATATATATATATATATATATATATATACACGTAAGATAGCTAAGTTGACTATACTACTAATGGTAGTAGTTCTTAAGAAAAGAACAGTTAATAGTCATATGATTAGAGCAATTTTACAAGTCTATATCTGTTAATTTAAGTAACCTTTTTGAAGGAAACTGCAATGTAACAACCATTGTTAAATTCCTATCATCTTGTTTTGAAAACCTACACTGTTACTGTTTTGGGTTTGTTGTTATCATTGTCTATTTTGCTTTTTGCTTTTCTTTTGTGTCTCTTTTTCTCTTAAATAAAAAAAGAAGTAGGCAAAAGCAATGAATAACAACTTCATAGATCAAATATTAAAGAGCAATAAATACATAAAAAGATTTTTTTAAATGTTCAGTTTTAGCAATGAGGAAATGTTAACAGTATAATTTAAAACTACTTCATGTTCAGTAATTGGTAAAACTTAAAAATATCTGTTTCTACCAAAAATTGAAAACGGACATTATATTATTTTGGAAGTATAATCTAGTAAAACTACTTTATAAAAGCTTATAGCATTGCCTAAAGCTAAGGGTGTAGGGTTACATCACCCAGTAATTCTATGAAGTTCACTTCTATGAACTTTATCAAAAGACATACACTTGAATGTCTGTGACTATACTGCTTATAGTAGCCAGAGGTCAGGAGCAGGGAGACAACGTAAATATCAATAGTAGAATACATTATAGTACACTCACTTATCAGAATATTGCAATTATACAAATGAAGCATAATTACAAGTATGTACCAACATGTCTAAATCATAAAACCTTAAATGCTGAATAAAAAGCAAGTCAAAGGAAATTACATTCAAGAGTCCGTTTATGTAAAATTAAGACATCTTTAACAAATATATACATAATTCCAATCTCTAAAATAAATCAAATTTATACAAAAAAAATAGTCTTTCAATAGTACAGTCAAAGAGACAAGATAGAATGTTTTCAAATTGTTGAGATCCAACATAATTTATGAGGAAACATTAATGTTTAATTGTAAGGACATCACCTGGCTCACAGAGAAAAAAATGTTACATTTCAAGATATTTTAAATTATTTTTTAAAAATTATATGAGAATTTTTTTCTGATACTTGGAAATGAACCCAGGGCCTTTCCATTGAGCTACATTCCCAGACCTCTTTTTATTTTGAGACAGTGTCTTGCCAAATTAAAAACTGCTCAGGCTAGGCTCAACCTTGAGGTTTTCCTGCCTTTGCATGCATGGGGGATGGGATTACAGGCATGCAAACCACCACACCCAGCTGAGAATTACTTTAATTTACGCCCTTTCTTTCATAAATGAACATATTTTTGTTCTTTAAGAGACCACTTCCAACTTACTGGATTGTTCATGACCACAAGCTCATGATCAAATGAATACAAAGTGATACTGACTGAAAACTAAACATTCTCAAAGACATGAAAAAATAAATAGAAGTACACATTGAACAGTCCCAATCTGAAAATCATAAATGCTTCCAAATTCAAAGCTTTTTAGCACTGGTATGATGCCACTAATGAAAAATTCCTCATATTACCTCATGTAATAGTCATAGTTAAAATGCAAGTGCACTAAAAATATCATATAATGTTACCTTTCACCCATGTGTAAACACTGTATAAAACATAAATGAATTTTCTGTTTATATTTGAGACTCACAAGTAAGAGATTTCCTTATATATACACAAGTAAAAAAATACTTGAACTCTGAAACATTATTCAGCCTAAATAGAACCAATGAAAAGTGATTTATCTATAAGCATCACCAAAGCTCAGTTACAGTTGGCAAAGCAGAGATATTTTCTAACTTAACAGACAATGTCTAAGAAGAGATTTTAATGAATGTATTTCAGTAGACAAAACAGTACTACAGTTGAAGACCAACAAAAACAGTTTTAAGATTAATACTTTAATAACACAATAAAGGCTAAGGAGACACAATATATCCAGAATAATCCACTCTGTGCTATTTATTCCATATTTTCTAGGAATATATCTTTCTACATAAGGTAACATAAAATAGATTGCAAAAAACTAAAAAAAAAAAAAAATGCTAACATTTACTTTTCCAAATGATATGTCTGGTATAATGCATAAGTCTGCTGGGTTCAACCATAAATTATTAATTTATCACTGTGCTGTCCATCAGTACTAGGAAAAAGGAAATAGGTATTTTGATTCATGTTAAGAGAAACCAAGGAACCAGGTGTGGTGGTACATCCCTGTAATTCTAGCACTCTGGGAGCCTGAGACATGAATGTAAGTTCAAGTTCAACTTCAACTTATAAAATTAGACCCTGTCTCAAAAAGGACTGGAATGCAGCCGAGTGTGAAAATCTAGAGTTACACTGGAAAGACAGGGAGAAAGGGGGAATTCTTAATAAAGACAAACAATTGGAATCTATTAAGATCAATTGGAAAATATTAATTTCATACTTTATGAATCTCAGATTACAAATAAATAACCCTTCCATAATTTTTTTAATAGGGGAAAATGTTTATTCTATCTCCAGGTGGGCTGTTTTTAGCCTATAAAAATAAGATGAAATGTCCCAACATTTCATTTAAATTCTAAATACCTTAGGTTAATTCTCAGGAAAACATTTTCAATTAAAATTTTGAATATTTTAAACTAAAATGTTTTATTTTTTTATATACTTTTTTTTTTTTAATTGGTACTGGGGATCGAACTCACGACCACCTGCTTGCAAGGTGGGTGCTTATGCCACTGAGCTAAATCCCCAGCCCCAACTAAAATGTTTTAGAAAATATGTTAGATACATATTTTAAATTATTCCCTTCTTTATACATTATATAAAAACTATTTTTAAAAAAATTACAGAAAAACCATACACAAGATTCAGGGTATTCATATAATTACTTAATTTATGAGACTGTAAAAGAAAGCCTAATACCATTTTCATCATTTTTTCCAGTATTACCAGTTTTCTTTCTAATCTTACTGAAACTTTTCTAATAATCCTCCCATTATAGAAGAAAACTCAAATATCTGAGAGCACACTCAGTGGTACAGCACCTGTACATCATTGTAGAAGGCCCTAGGTTTGATCCTAAAGGGAAGAAGGGAGACAAGAGTGACGATTAAAATGGACAGTCAACTTTCTTGATTTAAGAGCCTTCTGAGCATGTGTAACTAGGTCACTTGGGTACTAAATATGGTCCCTGGCTCTTTCCTCTCTTTCACTCTTCCCCTTCTCTTCTTCCGGACTACCAATAACTAGTAGCTTTCCTCTACCATATTGTTTCTGCTGTGAAGCCAACCATTCACTGACTGAATCTTTTGAAATTGTGAGCCAAATTAAATCTCTCCACTAAGTTTGTGGGTATGCTCATTGTGTCTAGGCACAGGAAAGCTAATTAATACACGAGGAAAGAAAGAGAATGCAAATAGAACATTTTGATAGTCAATGAAGAAGAAAACTAAAATACCTGAAAGTATATAAAGTAAAGCTTGAGTGATACTCATTACACAGCACAGAAAATACCTTTATACTACAGAAAAATAAACTCTTTTAAATGCTTTGACATTACAGAAAATTATACAAATTTCAGTATTTATATAAATTGAGTATAACTTTCATCATAAACTGAGCAAAAATGAAACTACTCAGAGGAACACGTATTTCTGATTTACAATAATTACACTAATTAAATATAGCTAATTTTTACTATTATGTTTCCCTCCTATAATCATGTCATATGCCAATGCTACCCTATCTACTGAATTAAAAGCTAAATTGGGGTATGTGTTCTAAGATTTTATCCTATTATTAAGTGCACTCTTAAGTGGCCAAGGATATAGCTAAGTGGCATGGTGCCAGCCTGGCAAGTGCAAGGTCATGAATTTGATTCCTGGTACCCAAAGAAAGTCCTCTTTAAAGAAAGGGAGAATTACTATACTAAATAATTTCAAATATTTCCTCTACACAAAGAAACCGGTAATTCATATAATGTGTTTATAATTATAATACAAAGGAAAAACACAATAGTTCCCCTATTAATGTTAGAATGATGGCCATATACTAGAATCTTGCTCAATTTGATACTCAAAGAACTATTTTCTATCAAGTATAGCTGCATTCTTGAAAAACTGAACAGTACAAAAAATGATATTTAAAGAGCTCTGACCTCTAGGTACTGAGTGTTAGAACTATATCTTTAATTAGAAAAAATTCACTCACCTTTCAAACCTAGAGTTTGTAGCTGGAAGAGCCGACCAAGTTCATAAGGCAAAACCCGTAACATATTGTGATTTAAAAGCAATTCCCTGTTTAAAAAAAAAAAAAAAAAAACTTTTAATATATCAAAAGCTTTATTAATGTATGTATTTGCCATTTTAACTCTTTCTTCTAATATCAGTGATGGTTATGTTTAAATGATTTCTTTATGCTGATTCAAAACTGTCGTATACTATATACTTAAGATACTATATAAGTATATAATTAAGATACTATAAAACTGTATTATAGTGTTAAGGTACTAGAGAATGTATAATTGCCACAATTTTTAACAATGTTTCTATAATTTACTTATCGTCCAGCACAGATTAAAGTTAGAGGAAGAAGTACACACATCATTTTCACTCAAAATCCACCCTCTTTGCTCTCTTACACAGAATTTTATTAGATGAAACTCAAAGTGATTTATTAGAATCCAAAGACAATAAGCAAACTTGAGCCTAATTTAATTTATGGAAAACAGTAAATTTTTACATAAACTTTAAGATTAAACTATGGTGTAATTAGCCCAATCATCTGCATCTTTAACTAATTATAACACTAGTCATTTCAAAATAGTATGAAAACAGAAAATATACAAAAATGAAATTAATAAAGAACAAGCAGTGAGTTGGGTATGGTGGCCCATGGCTTTAACTGCAGCACTTGGGAGGGTGAGGCAGAAGAAAGAACTTCAAGACCAGCCTGGACTACAAATACCTTGTCTCAAAAAAAAAAAAAAAAAAAGACTGGGCATGGTGGCACACATCTGCAATCTTAACACCAAACAACATCAGATACTCTGGGAGGCTAAGGTAGGAGAACCACGAGTTCAAATTCAGCATGGGCAACTTAGTGACCTAGCAAGATCCTGTCTCAAAATAAAAAAAAGCTGGAAATATAGCTCATTACTGAAAGTCCTGGGTTCAATCCTCTGTACTGAGAAGGCAGGAAGATAGGAGAGATACAAATGAGAAGAGACAGGAGGAAAGAAAAGGGAGAAAAGGTGGGAGCAGGCAGGAATAGAAGGAGAAAAGGCAGGAAGAAGAGAGGGCAAGAGAAAGTGCATCAGGAAAGTATAATACAATAGGGAACATGAGGGGCTGGGATTTAGCTCAACTACGTAAAAGTCTGCCTAGCAAGTGCAAGGTCATCAGTTCGATTCCCAGTACCAAAAAAAAAAAAGTGAACATGAAAAGACAAAAGAATTCTCATCAACAATCAGACACAGAACATAAATATTAAAGCACCAAAAAAATAAGAAAAGGATAGCATAAGTAAGGTCTAAGTTTATGATTGTAGAAATTCTGAGAAGACAACAGAAAAAATAAAGACCACTTCCATTAACAGATGATCAAAAAGTTCTAAAACAAGCCAATAAAGGGATGTAAAGTTTATTTACTGCTTAACAGATAATGCAGAAAGAAACTTCCTATTTTCATTGGAAACACATTTTGTCTTAAGATTCCTAAAATATTTTACACCGTGAAGTTTTTTTAAATCTTGAAATAGAAACAAATCCATTTTATCAGGTTTTAAAGTTTTCTTAATGAATAGTAAAATAAAATATAAATATACATTGCTTTATAATAGGATATATTCCTATAAATCTGGATTACAAGCAGATCATATTTTCCCAATTACTTCTGATTAGTCCTATCAGAGCTGAAGCCAAAAATGAGACTCTAAATATTACTCCACCTCCAATCTGTCAAACCTGATGATAGGAATCTCCAAAATTAACGGAAATACTCTATGGAGACCAACTCAAGAATTGTGCTTACAGAGTTTACAACATTTGATTGTCACAGACACAGAAATCCTGCTCTAAAAACAGTAACATCCCGTAATTTTCTTATTTGGTAAATTTAGAATTTTATGTAATGAGTCATGTCTGAAATATTTCCTCACCTGAGAGACACCATGTTTCCTAGTTCTGCTGGTAAACTTCTGAGTTTATTGGATGACAGATCCAGGTAAACCAGATTATGAAGCTTGGCAATATCAGGCGGGATGCGACTAAGGTAATTGTCATTTAGGTGCAGCGCTGTTAAGTGTGTCAAAGACCAAAGTGATGTACTTAAGCTCCGCACTCTACCTAAAAGGCAAAATATTAAAGCATAAAAACCTAGCCCCGCAACAAAAACTGACCTGCAAGACTAAAATGTAGAAGCAGCCAGGGTGGTAGCATACACCTGTAATCCTAGCACTCAAGAGGCTAAGGCAGGAGGATCAGTGCAAGTTCAAGGCCAGCCTGAACTACATAATAAGACCCTGTCTCCAAAAAAAGTAAATAAAAATAAAAATATAGAATAAACTGCAACTAAAGCAATATTGTGTCTCTAACATTTTAATTTTGTACTTAGAGCCATATGATTGCTTCCACACACATCTGGTCCTGACTTTATTTCACAATACTTTGGCCTAATAACCACTCTTTCTTGTGGGCCCTCTATGTATTAAATGAGTTTTGACAAGCCAGGTGTAATCACAGAACTCAGGAGGCTGAGGCAGGAGGACTGCCATGAGCTAGAGGCCAGCCTGGGCTACACAGGGAGTTCAAGGCCAGCCTGAACTACTTAACAAGACCCTGTATTTAAAAAAAAAAGAATGAATGAATGAATGGTGGTAAAATATAGACTCTTAAGAGTCATACATGATGGGGCTGTATTAAGCCTTTGTGGAAGAATGGTCTTGATTTTATTTTTTAAGTCATACTCCTTACAAAATTATTAGTGCAAAGTTTATTTATATTCAGGACCTAGGTTAAAGACCTTAAATAGACAAGAATAATTACTATGACTTAGAACTAACTTTAGATTAGCCATCAGGAAAACCACTGTATCCTCAGAGACATTTTTCCTCTGCTTTAAAGAATTAATTAAAGACTAAAAATTTTGGTTTAAGATTTTTTTTTTTTTTGGTCTTTTTCCTTTTTATCGGTACCAGGGATCGAACTCACGACTGCCTGCTTGCAAGGCAGGCGCTTATGCCGCTGAGCTAAATCCCCAGCCCCTGGTTTAAGATTTTGCATTAAATGCAACATATTCAAATAAGCAACCACAAAGCAAGTTGTGATATCCGAGGCAGAAGTTGCACTAAATCAAAAGACCTGTGTCAAGAGTCATGATTTTTATCACTGATTAGCTACATAAGTTTAAGCAAATCATCTAGTCTCAGCTTTCACAAAATGGGATGTTATCTATCTTACATACAATATTAATTATACAAAATACTTACATAAAGGTCATTTCATAAATTTTACAAAAGTGGTGTTTTAATTTTATAACAGATTTTGATAAGAATAATAAAAGGTAGAGAACACAAAATCTCAAAAAGGAAATGTTACTTTTCATATAGCTACTGAGGATTAAATTCAATTTTCTTTTTTCTAATAACAGATTTAAAAAGATAAATATTTATATCTCAGGATCTTTGTTTTCATTTAGTCCATCCAATTAAAAACTTACAAAAATATACTCTTGTTCATTCTCATTACATCCCAAATCAAATGCTTTAGATTCCACTCACCCGAGATTTCTAATTCTGCCCAGTGAGACTTTTTCCCATTGGCTACCTCCTCTGCTGACATGATGGTATAAATTCTGCGAGGATCTGGAGGATCATATTTTTCCTTTGGCATCCCTATTAGTCTGTGGAGAAAAAAAAAGACCAACTTATTATAATCTTAGAGAAAGAAAGAGAAAATGAGACAATTTTCTTTTTTATTACCAGACAGCAAGTCATTTTGTGCCACAAACTGTCTCTTGAAAACACATCATCTGCAGTATAATAAGTTTTTAAAGAAATTAACAGGTAGCTAAAGGAAAATGAAAAAAACAAACAAACCAGTGACCCTACACTTTGTAGTACACACTAGGACTACTTTCCCCTGCATTTAGTTAACATTGTTTTTCCTGATAGACTGATCTTACAATGAGTTTCTTGGTGGACTCTCAAACTAGTCTAAGAGATTCAGGTTTTTCTATCTTCCTTCCCTCTGTAATACGCAAACATCCTAATCAACATAACATTCCCTTTGACAGAGATTAATTCAAAGGTATCTAAAAATCACAAGACCTCAAAACTCCTCCATGTTTACTGGAGAAGCAGGCTTCTCCCTGCTGATCATAAATGAAAAAGAATATAGCCCAGATTACTGTAGGCAGCCATGCAACAACTATAAAGGAAGCATGCCAGAAAAAGCAGTCTAAAAAACAAGAGAAAACTAGAGACCTCAATGAATCACATCTGTAGCACTTTCAACCAAGCCACGTACAGTATTTTCCCTTACTAAGGTAATTTGAGTTGTGTGTTTTCTGTTACCTGCCTCAAAACTATCTTAATTAGAATGACTGCATAAATTCTTTGTCATGCTTGACTTACATCTATTGTCCTGAGGTAACTGTTAATATCCCTGCTTTTTACTCTCCAGACTGAGTAAGTCACATGGTCATCGCACTAATCAAAACTAATACTATGTAGTCTTTCTTAAAATGTAATCATCAATGATGACCAACTGAGACTTAAAACTAACCAAATGTGCCATGCATGCAGATGACAAATGGCCCCAAAAATAACCTCATTCAAGTGGTACAAAATAAGTATTACTTTGATAGTTCTGATTTACAAAAAATGATGGGTTTTACCCTACCTGGATTCCTACATACTATTTATAAATTGCCACACAGTGCTATAGTTAGCTCTTTGCTAATATTTTAACAAACACACACATCCCAAAACAAAAGTCTGAATTTGCAAGTTATTTCCTAAAGTTTAGAATTCATACAGGATTCGGCAGTAGTGAACCTATGGCACATGCTGCAGCAGGCTGTCTGTACCTTTAAAAGCTCTAAAAGGTTTACTACCACTGAATAAATGGTCTGAATATTTTTTTACCTATATAGAATATGAGTAGTTCATCATATACTAAGAAATCAAACTAGTTCCTAAGCACATAATCAAATTTTCCCATGCCATAATCTTCCCTCATATTTTGAAGCAAAATTAATCATTTCTATCCTTTTATTTAAAAGAGAGAAAGTGAAAGTTTTCTAGGTATGTTCATCTTATAATAATAATTAATTTCAAACTTTCCATATTAAGCTGCTCAATTTTATTCTTACACAGTTTGGGTAATACTATATTTTTCTTTTTATGTCTTATAAATTCATAGAGTACAAAGAATGTGATCATTTGTCACAGGGGGAAAACTTGGTTTCTGCCATTCAACCTATGTAAAGTATTTCTCAAAATAAAACAAATAGTAATCAGATTTTTAGACTTTTTAATTGTATACTGTAAGGGGCATAAATCTCTGTGGGTATTTTTACACACTACGATTATATCAAGATTAAAGGTGAATCACAGTGCTGTTCTGGACCCAAAGATACTCTAAATCCATTACCTACAGTAAGAATAAATTAAAAACGTAACTATTAAATTTGCAACTACATAAGTTTCAAAAATTTTTGAATGTTTTTAAAATACTAGGGCATAGGATTAGAAAATCAAACTAATTTAACTATGTTACTTATGGTTCCCACTAAATAAGTTTATGAATCATGAAGGAACTGTGTTATTCCTGAGGGAAGATGTTCTCTTTATATGACAATACAGCTCCTGTCACACAGGAACACACTATGTATTTGTAAAAAGATCATATGCTTTGCATTCCTAAAATCCACTACTTTCCTCCTACTTTTTCCATCTCACAGCCAATTAACAACCAATGCTTTTCTAACATTAATCTGAAGAAACTAATCCACAAGCTCAACCTTCTCAAATATTGTAAACATTTGGATAGGAGATTAACATCTTTTCTAACACTCTAACTCTATTCTCTGAAAAAGCTGCTTTACGAAACTGTCATCTTTTAAAACTTGCCATTTTTTCCATTGTTATAAATTGATTAAAATTTGTAAAATCACTGCTTTAAAAAACAGTTCCACAAAATTTTTACCAATAGCTACATTACAAAAACAAAGTAATATTCATACTGACATACTATGAGTCAAAAAACTCTTGTGTTTATTAGGATGCAACAAAAATACAAGACATTTAATTCTTCTTAAGGATTTCATATTTGAATAATGTGACTGAAGCTAAAACACTTTTCATTTGGGTTAATTAAAAACTTTATTACAAGGGCTGAGGATTTAGCTCAGTGGCATAAGCGCCTGCTTTGCAAGCACAAGGTTGTGAGTTCAATCCCCAGTACCAAAAAAAAAAAAAAAAAAAAAAAACAGTTTATTAGAGGCTATACTTCTGATGATTGCTACTGACAAACACCAAGTATGCTACTAAAAATGTAGAGAACTCAAATACAGGAAATTAGCATTATTAAATCCTTCTGCTCATCTCTATTTTCCCCTCTCAGGTCCTCAACATCAATATGCCACTTGGTAGTATATCTCAAATACCTATTTCAAAATAATTTAAAATATAAAATAACCATTCAAATATAAATCTCAAAATGTTACACTGATAATACAGTATCTAATAAGCTCACATACAAGCCAGTACTGCACAAGGTTTACAGTGGAGTGATGATGACTGCTTCTTGGCCTTTTGGCGAAGACTAAGTGTAAAATGGAAGTAATGAATACCTTTCATCCAAGAAACAGAAATGCTTTATTTTAGAAAACCTAGCAGCAAATTCCCTTCTTTATCTTTTCAATTTATAAGGCAAGTTTTCGTGGTGCTGAGGATCACTGTTAGTTTTTGAGACAAGTTTTTGGATTCGTTTTTTCCAAGAGTTTCTAATTTCTTTTTTCTTTTTTTGCGTGGGGGGGTAGTGCTGACATAGGGTTTCACTACATAGTTCAGAATGACCTTGAACTCACTATGTAGCCCAAGGCAATCCTCCTGCCTTAGACTCTCAAGTGTTGAGATGACAGGCCTATACTATACCATTATGCCCAGCAAACTTCAGGTTTTATATTTGGGGCAAGGAAAATAAAGAATAACACATCTCTCCTTCAAAAGATCCGAGTAAAACTGTTAAAAAGCTAGAACTAAATTTCTGTGTATTTTGGTCACCTAAAATAGCTTATTTAAAAGCTATTAAAAAGGTAGCCTCTACAGTGTATGTAAACACATCTTTATTTTGCTAAACCACAGTTACTTTCTCATCACTCTAAATTTAAGGGCATTTCATCTCAGTCTGTAATTCAGCACTATTAATGCTATTTCATTTACTTTTAGCTTGTTTAATCAAGCAAAGTAACAGTGAAGTGCAACATTAATACTTATTTTTAACTATTAATCATTAATACTTACTTTTAACTATACATAACTATTAATCATTATAATAGGCAAACAAAATTTATACCTAAAAAGGTACCTTACCAATACATTTAGCATTGACTCACCAGTTAATAACAAACAAAAAAAAGATTAGCAAACCACACTGCATACTGCAAAATCCTATTGACAAAATTAATGACTGACAGGAAGCAGGAGCTTAAAGGACATTTCTGAGATAAATAATAATTTGATTAGTAATTCCATTTCACTTCCATACCAAAGGCCTCTAGACAGCATTGGTCTCTATATATGCAACTAAAATTCATATATGACAAATAATGCAAATATCAAAGAAAAAAACTTCAAGTTTTCCTGACATCTCCAATCTGTGACCACTCTAAATAAAAACAAAACCTTTTTATGATGGCAAAATTGCTTAAAACAAACACCTTTAGATTTTTAGATTGTCATGTTTCTGGCTAATTTAACATTTATTCAGGAAATAGTCATTGCTTCCCTTCTACTGTCAATGATTCTACCAAGCTCTAGTTCTTTCATAGTGAACACAATGGAAACTGCATATGCCTCATGGAGCATATGCTATCTTCAAGCCTCTACTTTAAAAAAGAAAGTTTCAGAATATTTTACATTTAAATCTTATTTAAAAAACTGTGAAATTCCTTGTTATTATTATTTTTCCATTTCATCAAATAATTAATTCCATTGGCTTTTATCAGTGTGGGAAACCTATGGCACATGTCTGTTATCTTTGAAAGATCTAAAATGTTCGCCATCATGACTGGTCTATATTATTGATACAGTAAATTGAACAGAACTAAAAGAAAAAATTCCTGTCAAAGGAAGACAGTGATGCATAACAGATAATTTGTTGAACGATCAAGTATAGGTAGAGTGTTTCCAGGTAAACAAGTTTTGATTCCTCTATTAGGGAACAGTACTAAAATAACAGGTCAATACACACCAGTTTTTGTTTTTGTTTCTGCAGCACTGCGGATTGAGCCTAAGTTTGTACTCTACCATTAAGTTTGTACAACTCAGCCCCATCCACCTATCTACCTATTTATCTATCTTACCCTGACACTTCCTTGACTTTTTATTTTGTATCTGTCTTCTATTTCCTTTGACATACACATTCACATTTCTGTCAGCTGGCAACTCATGGTTTTTAAGTTATCTTCAATCTGTCCTTTATATGTCCCCAGAAAGAAATCTATAAGCTGATTCTAAACTTCAAATGCAAAGAAAAACAATCTACAACAACCAAAACTATTTCTTTTGGAAACTTTTCCTTTTGAAAAAGATACACAACTTAAATATGTATATTATCTGATTTCAGGGCTTCCCATAAATTGCAGTAATCCAGATACTTTGTGCTGACGAAAGAGATACATATAACTCAATGAAAAAGAACTTAGAAACTATTAGAAACAGCCTTACATATACACAAGCCAATGTATTTTCAGCAAAGGTACAAAAGAAATTCAGTACAATAAAAGACTTTCCAACAGAGGGGGTGGAACAACAGAATACCCATTTGTAAAAGTAGCAAACATACAAGGATTATAAACTTAAAAGGAAAAACCAGAAAGCATAAAAGTGCTAGAAGAAAATGACAAAAATAACCTCAGACTAGACAATGATTTCTTAAATTAACACAAAAGTATCATTCATTTAAACAAAGCTACTGTGATAAGATTTATAAATGTTTAAAACTTCTGCTATTTGAAAGATGAAGAAAAGCCATGAGATTCAGAATATTTTCTAAGACATAGCTGAAAACACTCCAGAATACATACAGAACTTGCACAAAAATAAAATAAAATACAATTGGCAAGGCTGGGAATTCCGTTCCATGGTACAGGTGACAAAGATAAAGTTTCAAAAATCTCTCTGTATCTTTCTTACCCTTCCTTACAGAATATTTTACTAATATGAAATGTCATCCATACAGTCTAATTACAAACATGACAAACCAATTCTAGGTGCCTTCTTCCTTCACTCCAGCTTATTTCCTTTTTCTCAGTAGTATTCTGATAATAACTTAGGCCATGTCAACAATATTCAGAAAGCTCTAAGTTACTAAAAGACATTGCAAAACAACAGAATAATCTTCTATGGTAAAAAAAAAAAAAAAAAAAAAAAAAAACGAAGATCAGTAAAATGAGAAAAAGTACTGTCACATAAGAGAGGTAATTCAAGAACAACAGGTTCACAAATTAGTGAATATGTAAAAAGATTGTTCACTGTACACTTATATATCCATATTCTCCTTGATCAAAAGCAGACCATATAAGGCGTCGGTAAAAGGTTTTGTTATGATACGCCTAAGACTGCGTAAGTATATTAAGGTATATAATTTCTCTAAGGGTTATTCATCTGTTGTACACAGTGTTTTTCATATTCCGTTAGAAAAATAATGAACCTGACAAGGAATGATAGTAAAGTATTTTTCTACTATAAACCACTCATATACACAAAAAAATCTTAAAAATCATTTGCTAAAAATATAACACACTAAAAAATAAAGGTTACATTTTAAAACATGTTTAATAACTACTACAAACACTTAACACTATTAACCAGCTTTTCAATAAACTTAAAATTCAAGTGAAATGCCCAGGGTTACTTTTTTTTTTTTCTAAAAAAATGAAAAGTTCATTTATGAATGCCAAAGGATAAGGGAATATCCAAAAATAATTTCTTTTCTTAAGAGCATTTGTCCTCACAACAATCTGAGCACAAAATCATTGAATAGCTACCACTTCTCCTGAAAACAAAAATACAGTAACATAAAAAAAGAAAGCTTAAATGTATTATTAGCCACTGAAAACTTCCCCAGATGCCTAAATCCATGATATCTATAACAGAAAGGGAGGGGGTAACAGGGAAGAGGAAGAGGGAGAGAGGAGAAGAAAGAGGGAAGAAGGGGAGAGAAAGGAATGAGAAGGAGCAAGAAGGAGGTGGAGGAGGAGTAAAAGAGACAAGAGAATTATTCTCACATCACAGCACACACTGAGGAATCCTCTTTAAAAAACAAAACAAAAACATGGGGCATGGTAGCTCATGCTTGTAATCTCAATACTGAGAAGGCTGAGGTAGGAAGATCACCATGAATTCAAGGCCAGGCTGAACTACACAGTGAGACCCCCTGTCTTAAAAATACATTTCTCAATCAGATATAATTGACGTAACTTTGCCCCTCAAAAGACATTCAGCAATGTCTAAAGACATTATTTTGGTCATAACTTGTGCAAGGAAGCAAGGAGCAACAAGTATCCATTAGATACTGTAAAAGTCACACTAACAACTACAATGTTCAGAACAGTCCCCTACAACAAGAAATATCTGGCCTGAAATGACAATTGTGCAATACTGCTAAGGTTGAAAATTCCTGCATAAATAAACCTAAGTGTGAGTCTAGAATACAGTACATATTAAACAAGCATTTACAAAACTAAGTATTACTGCAAAGAAATTATTATGCCAAAAATAAATTGAAAAGTCATAAATTATGAGTTCTATTTATTCATAAATACTTCTACAAGGACCACATTCTGGTCAAATGAAGTTGCCTGTAGGTACTAACAGAAGCAGATAGCTATCCCATCAAAGGCTGGGCATCCTGACAATTTCCAAGTAGAGACCTGTAACAGGATGTACATCATTGATGAAAGCCAACTATGTGACAAACATTATCCATTATTCGTATGTGTAGTAACTGAGTAATCACGATGACTCTGAGCTGGAGGCACATTCATTATTTCTATTTTAAAGAAGTTCAGGGCCTTCTAAAACTTATCTTTGGTTACATGGTAGTAGGTAGCACAGTGAGGTACATGTTCCCGCCAGCTTTAACCAATAGTGGTATATGCATGTCTGTCTCAATGGGCAGCTTCTACCATCCACTGGGACTTTCCCATGCCACTAGATGGGATAGCTATACACCAGTGGTTCAGAGCAGCCCAGCAGTGAGACATACAAATTACAACACCACTGTAAACACATTAACCCAGGCAATTTTCCTCTACAGTCTCAGTCTTACCCACTATACCCTTCTTACTACTTCATATGGAACCTAGAAAAGTCAGAAGACAGAGGAAAAGAAAAAACAGAAAATCTTTCAAAACATGGTTCTCCAAACAGACATAGTGGTGTATGCCTGTAATGGTAGCACTGGAGAAGCTAAAGCAGGAAGATCCTAAATTTGAGAATAGCTCAGGATACAGAGCAAGGTCAAAGATCAGCCTAGCCTACACAGCAAGATCCCATCTCAGAAAACTGGGAAAAGAAACAAGAATTTTCATTCTCTGAGTAGTAAACAGCAATTATAAGGGTTGGGGACATAGCTTAGTGGTAAAGCCCATTCTTTTGTGAGAAAGGCCCTGAAATGAAACTTCAGCACTAAAAGGAAAAAAAAAATCAGCAGTCATTGCTGAGTTTTGAACAGGGGTGATAAGAAAACACAGCCAATATAACTAACTATAGGAATGGCTTGATCACCATCAAAAGATGGGTAAGCTTGACATCCAGGACCTTGCACAGGCTATGCAAGTGCCTTTACCACTGAGCTACATTTCCAGCCCTTTCTAGTTCTGTATTTTGAAAAAGTATCTTCCCAGATTGCCTCCCCAAACCTCAAAGTTGCCATCATCCTGCTTTAGGCTCCTAAGGAAGTGTGTACCACCATGCCTATCTAACAGGTAAGCTTTCCACAGGGGAAGAGTATACAGATATATTTGCTGATCAGTTTTTCTAAGCTAGGTGTGTAAGAACAAACCTGTAAACAAAGAACTCTGGGAGAATAAGGTAGGAGTGTCACAAGTTCCAGCACAGCTTGGCCAACTTAGCAACTTACTAAGACCCTGTCTCAAAGTAAAAAAAAAAAAAAAAAAAAAAATTTAAAAGGGGCTGAGGTTATAGCTAACCTAAAGACTCTGGATTCAATCTTCAACACCACACACACACACACACACACACTCACACTCACACACACATGTGCATATAACAAAGATAAAGGGGCAAGGCGTGTTGGTCATGCTTATAATCATAGTTAATTGAAAGGTTGAGGCAAGAGGATCACATATGTGAACCACCTTGGCAATTTAGCCAGAACTCTTCCCAAATTAAGTTTTTAAAAAGGGCTGGAGATGCAGTCCAATAGTATAGCACTTTCCTAGCATGTGCAAGGCCTTGCGTTTCAACCTTATCACCATTTTAAAAAAAAGTAAAAAAGAAATTCACATTTTTTATCCACAACAAGCAATTTGTTTATAAAAGCTTTCAAATACTGGAAGCAAATTTCCCCAACTTTTCTGTAATTCACAATAGACCCAGAACATATTAAAACTTGATTTGGTTTATTTTCTCCATTATTAAGTCTAGACAACCATCATATGATCCTCTGTTAGGAGTATTCACCTATTATTATGGTCTAGAAACTCCCACATATACATATACCTGGAATGCAAATGTCTCCCATGGGTTGGAAGTGTAGTTCACTGATACAGTGCTTGCTTAGCATATATGAGGCCCTTGGTTCAATCCCCAGCACTGTATGTATGTGTAAGTTTAAAAATCAATCAACAAATAATCAAAAAGTAAGTAAAATATCGTACATGAGTGGCAGGTTTCAAGCTACCAAGGGAATATCAATTCAACAAGTTAGGAAGAGATGCCTATTACCACACCATCATATTATATTTCAAATGTAATGTAAACAAGCTCGAGAACATAGATAATAATGAAGAACCTTTATTTTCAGTATGACTTAACCTTATGTTTATAATCTTTAATAGATTATGTTTACTAACTGGCTTACAAAATTTGTGAAAAGTTAACTCTTGAACAAGTACAACACAAGCACATCACCACAAATAAATGAAATCTTACCTTCCCTCCTCCTAAAAGAACCTCAGTCCTATGCAATCAATCGTACTTCACTGAAAATTTCAAATGAAACACTGACTTGGCTCTGTGCTATACCTAACAAAATTTACATCTCCCACTCCACTTCCAAGGAGGTTTAGTTAATGAATGTTAAGACCTAGAAGCTGTTGTTTGTTTATAAAAATGTACATATTGTATGAGAACAGAATTAAAATTTTACAAATTAAAGGAAAAAGATTATATGTGTTTCAATAATTTCAAACTTGCTTTAGTCTTTAAGGAAGAAAGAATACATACTCTATATAAATTCTTTCATAAACTGAGGTGATCAGTACTCTAATACCAAAGCCAGACAAACACTATAAGAAAACAATATACCTCAGAAACACAGATGCAAAAACATTTTTAGCATGGCAGGTGCCTCCAATTCCAGCACCAGAGAGGCTGAGGCATGAGGATCACCAAAAGTTCAAAGCCAGCCTGGCCTATGTAATAAGCTCAAGGTCTGCCTGAATAATATATTCAAAACCTGTTTCAAAAAAAAAAAAAAAAAGAAGATGATGAGAGAGGAGGTGTAAGGGAAGGAAGGAAAAAAGAAAAAAGAGAATAGAAGGAAAAAATGGAAAAGCGTTTGCAAATATGAGAACAGCTAAAAGGAGGAGATGGCAATGAGGGAAAAAAGAAGAATCAAGATATATTATGTACAGGTACAAATTTCCTATGATGAATGTGACATATATAGTGAAAGAATACCAATAAAATTAAATTTTAAAAAAAAAGGAAATTTTAGCACATCAAACCCACCAATATATAACATGATACACTGTAACAAGTGGCAATTATTTCAGGAATGCAAGGCTGATTTAACATTAAAAAAAAAAAAATCAACGTAATTCATCTATCTATAGACTTAAAAATATTATGATCACCTCAATAAATGCATAAAAAGCAAATGACAACCAGGTATGGTGGCAGATGCCTGTAGTCTCGGAACTCAACAGGAAAATATCAAATCCCAGTTCAGCCTAGACAATGAAAACAGCAAGGCTCTGTCTCAAAGTGGGGGGAAAAAAAAAGGCATCTGGGGCCTGGGGTTGTAGTTTAGCATGAAAGCCCTGGGTTCAATCCCTGTGTCAACACTGCAACTGTATTAACACATACACACTCAAGGTCACTGAGTAAATGAAAATTAAATCACCATGAGAAACCATCACACACCTAATAGAGCTGTTAAAATTTTGAAAACTGATCAAATGAAAACATGGAGCAAATAGAACTGTAGATGAAAATGCAAAACACTAGGACTCTGAAAAATAATTTTTTACTTTGTTAAAATATTAAGCATACTATACAACTAAACCATACAATCCAGGCATTCCACTCCTAGCAAGGGAGGAAGAAAGAAAGGGAGGAAGGAAGGGAGCAGGGAAGGAAAGTTGATTTACCTGAAAGATTCAACTGAATTTAAATGCTTTCAGCAGCTTCTGTAATAACACAAACTGGAAACAAGTCAAATATCTAACAACAGACCAATGCAAAAATATTAACTATACAATGAATTCATCAATTAAAATGAATAAACTATTGATACACATAGATAAATGTTAAAACAATTTTGCTGAAAGGAAACAAGACATTTTGGATTTTTTTTTTTAAATTGGTACTGGGGATCAAACTCACGACCCCTCACTTGCAAGGCAGGTGCTTATGCTGCTGAGCTAAATCCCCAGCCCAACAAAACATTTTGGAAATTTCAGCAAACTGCTTTTCGAAAACCTCGTTTAGAAGCAGGAGATGTGAAGAGTACAAAGTCCTAAGAAGCCTTGATTTTAAAACCACTCAAAGTATGTTATATGTTAAACTGGAAATTCAATTCTTACTTTCTTCATATGTATAATTAAGAAACCCCACAGACAGGCAGACCCCTGACTAGTATGACAGACTACAATTGGCTGGAGGCCCAGCACTGCAGCACCAAAACTCTAACATCATACCCTAAATACCTACTAACCTAGAGAACATAGTGATTTAAAAGTTTATTTTGGGGGCTGGGGGTTTAGCACAGTGGCATAAGTGCCTGCTTGGCAAACCCAAAATCATGAGTTCGATCCCTGGTACCAAAAAAAAAAGTTTTTCTGAAATATGAACAAGTATTTTATACCCATAGAGGACAACTTACTATTTAACAAAATCAGTGGTAACACTGGAAAAACATGTTCCCATTCACTACCTTAATGAATTCTGACACTAGCAATTCCTTTTTCATTCCCTACTTCATTCATTAACACAGGACACTGAAAAATAAGGAAAATTATTTGAAGTGGGAATTTTGTTTTGTTTTTTCACTTCCAAATTCTCAGTCAATCTAACTCCCACTGAGCTAACATCTCTATCTTAGAAGGGCGTTTTCAAGTTTTAAGTAAGGAGGGAGCAGGCCACAGATGCAGAATAAAACTTCCATCCTCTTATGTATTCAAGATGTTACTGTATAATCAAGACACACATATACTTATGGCATATGTTCAAGGATAAACAGATAATCATTTGCTCTCCAGCATTCTCCTTAACATACTGATAATCGGAGGTCATTTTATTTTACTAAAAAATTGCTTTTTTATTTTGAGACAGTCTCACTATGTATTCCAAACTGAACTCACTATGCAGCCCAGGCTGACCTCGAACTCACACCAATCATCCTGACTCAGCCACCAAAGTGCTGCTGTGGTGAGTGCAGGGATTCACCACAATGCCTAGCTACAAATTCTTTTTTAAACTTCTCTCTTTTCCACTATACATTAGTTGACACCTACCAAAGTTAAATGGGAAGAAAAAAACTGAAGCAAGAATACTGTATTCCCAACGGTGTCGGCATTTTAAAAACACTTAAGTATACCGCAAATTCTCTCCCACAACTATTAAGCAAGAACAAGCAGATCTCAAAGTTTTCTCCTAAATCAACTGACTATACAGCCTGAAAGAGGGGTAAACAACAATCCCATACCACACACTGTCTTTTAAACCCACCAGACATGACATCTTTGCTACTATAAACAAAGTATAACGTAAGTTATATTCAGACATAAAATGAGACAAGTTGCAAAGATACCTGTAAAATGATGACACATTAAGCCACATTATGAAAAACAAACAAAATTACATAAGTTCTTTCAAAGTAACAAATTCATTAAAAAATTTAGATTTAGAGGAAAAAACTGAATAAATAATCTACTCTTCATACACAATCGTTTATCTTTTCCATTTTCCCATCTTTCAATTTTGGGTTCTGCCTCATTAGTGGTATATAAAATCAATTAAGTGACTAAAAGTTCACAAATATGTTTGTCTATATATGCAATCACTGGTATACAAAACTAAGAAAGTACTGGATGAAAAAAATTAAACACTAATTCAAGATACTATTTGATTTTAATTACTAGAAAACTTAAACTGGATAATATCAAAAACTAAAGGTTTAACACACGATTCCTAATGAGTAACTTTAACTACTTTAGCTTTTCCTTGAGAAAATATTTTAAGCTCAATCTTTGATACAAAATTTTAAACTATGAAAATCTGAGAGTAACTACAGTCACTGTGTCATACTTTCGTACACGGCTCCCGTGTAAGATGAATATATATAGTACATATAAAATGTCTATATATTTATGTTTGTTTAAAATAGACCACCATCCTGACAACAGGCTTAAAATGTGGAGAAAAACCATATCTAAATCTACAAGTGTACAATAAAAACAGCAGAGTACAAACAGAAAAATCTCAGTAACCTGACAGATAAAAATTCCATAAGCAAAAAGGTCTATCCAGGAAAGGGTTCTAAGGTGCCAACATCTTAATTATGAAAGAATTCAAAAGAAAAGTAGGTCCAATGCTGACTCACACTGATCACAAACAGATAGCATTAAACAAAACACTAACCCTTAATTTATTGGCTTGAATAAATGCCTAACAAAACTATCTGCTCTCCTCACACAAATGACTGCCAAGAAGGTAGTGCTTTGTACCTAAGAGAAAAGGTTTCAAGGGAGGAGGTGTCAACTTTAAATAGTTCCTAAAATAGTTGTTTAAAAGGTTAAAGAACATAAGAACTTACAAAGGATTTGAATCAACCTTGGTTCCAGGAAAAGGATAGTTAGGCCCTACGTGAAAGTAAAAACCAGTCACTGAAAAATACAGATACCCAGATTTTTGTCAGCAGAATAAAGAGTATTGTTCATCATTTCCCACAAAGGTAACAGAACCTTTAACTTGGATTTCCTAGAAGATAAATACAAAAGCAATGAAGAACACTGAATATAAAGATCTTCCAGATTGTAATCCTACAGTCAAAATGCCAACTTTAGTCAAAAACCAACTTCATAAAGATCACAGAGGCACAAGCTTCCTGCTTTGTTATTTAAAATTCAATTTGTTACCTCTCTTCTGAACTAACCAATACAGACTTCCCTTCTTTGTTTTGAAGCTCATGAAATGTTGACAGTACACATACAACCTATTAGGTATAGCAGGCCAAAACCAAGAAATATAACTTGTTTTTTGTTGTTTGATTTTGCTTTTTTGAGACAGTCTCACTATGTTGCATCGAACTCACCATCTCTTGGCCCAGTTTCCCAAGTGCTAGGATTACAGGTATGCACCACGAGGATATCAATTTTTAAACCCTAATACCAGTGACCTATGACCATTATTACTACATTGAGAAAAAACTAGAAGTTATTTAACATTGTTTAAGTTTATTTTGAAGTTGTTTAACAAAAGAAAAAAGGAAACAGGGCAAAAATGTAACCTTTTATAAACATGTATACAAAACCCTAGTTTTTCCTGCCCTGAAATTCTTAATTTATGAAAGAAGAAAAATGTTAATGAAGAATGCACATAAACTCCACAAAAGAACTGTTAAGAACAACATTCAAATGACACAATTCTTAACTAAGTTGATGATTGTGAGGTATGATACAATACTATAAAAATTATCTAGTAAAATTATCTAAATAGTAAAAAATCTAAATTTGTGTATAATTTATACACAGTATAAACACACCATGTGTATTAGCATTGCTATTTATATCCTTATTAGCATGCTAATGAGAGAAAAAGTTAACTATTTCTCCCATATGCAATAAACAATGATGGATACATGTAACATATCCACATATCCCTTAGGTATGTTGTATGGCTTAATTTATTCTTCACCTTTTTAAAATATGACTGTCTCAACAAACTATTGAAAATATTCACATTAAGCATAAATGACTTCCTAATTACTAAATGTAGTTTCTATCTCCTTTTCAGGCAGTACTCATACCACATGGCTTATTTGGTTGTAAACTGAGGAACACACACTATTCGGGTAACTTTCATAATGAACAATAATGTAATTTTTTTAACAGACATAAGGAGGATTCATGAGAGGTAGATACAGTACACATTTGAGAGTAGAATTTAAGTGCTCAGAGAAATGAGGCACCAAGGTCTTACAAATCAGTAAGAAAAAAAACCATAAACACTCCAAAAACAAAATCTGAAATAAAGGTCACAATCAGGCAAAGTCAAAAAAAGAATAAATACAGGAGACCTCAAGAAATGTGAATTGAAAACCCCCACTATTAGCAAAAAAGTTGCAAATTTTAAAATATATATGACTTTTTACTGTCAGAATCGCAAAAATTAATATAATAAGAGTTTGGAGAAATACACACCCATTATACAACAAATGCATCAACTTTCTAATGTGTAATTACTTTGATGTTGCAACTATCCTTTCAAAAGTATAAAAACAGAACCAAGTTCTTAAACCCTGGCTATTCAGGAAACCGAGGCAGGAAGATCCCAAGTTCAACAATAACTAGAAAATGTTCTTTGGTATTACTTGAATGTTGTCTTTTGCAACGAATATAAACTAGTCCCAAAACCTGACATAATGGCATAAAATATTACCATTTGCAGAGAAAAATACATCACTTTTACAGAAATACTCAAAACAGTGAAATCAGGCTACTATATGAAAATTACTAAATTTCAGCCACCTGTTAATTTGTACAGAAAGAAAATTGTATCACTATTTCTAGTAAGTTCTAATTATAGAACCTCTGTTACACAGAGCTAGACAATTTATCATAGTACAGTGTTAGCAATAGCTATGTCACTAATTTTTTTTTTTTTTTTGTACCAGGGATTGAACTTATGACCGTGCGCTTGCAAGGCAGGCGCTTACGCCGCTGAGCTAAATCCCCAGCCCTTACTAATTAATTTTCATATCACAGTAATTGACACATCTCAAAATATTATCCAGATGTATCACTAATTCAAAATTATGGTAGTCATCAGACTCAGCACTGTGTCTTGTTATTTAATTTTTTTTTTTTTTTTGTCTTTTTCCTTTTTTTATCAGTACCGGGGATCGAACTCACGACTCCCTGCTTGCAAGGCAGGCGCTTATGCCGCTGAGCTAAACCCCCAGGCCCCTGTGTCTTGTTATTTAAATGCATTGATAAAGAAGTACATATAATACCTGTATCACAAATACGTTTTTACATATTTTGATATTTCAATATAACAGGTTGTTTTTTAATCCCATTTACTTTCTTTCAATCTTTTAAAATTATTTTTCCAAAAAGGACTTAAAACCTTCTCCAGAATGCCAGTGGAGTTTACAGCACTAAACAAGGGTTAAGAATTCATGAATTTAGAGGCAAGCGAAGTCAATCATGAAAATATTCAAACTACTCAGGTCCAACAAATCACACTCTAATAAAAAATAAATAAGCCAATTAATCTGCCTAACACAAAATCTATATTCCTTTTCTGAAAATTATCTCTTTCTTCCGTTTTTTCATTTGTGTCCTAACTTAATACTGAATCATCAATGTTACTTGAAAACTTTCTTTTCTTTTACAATCAACACAGATTCACTTCTTTTCACTTTCACATATTAAGTCTTTTTAGAAATGATTCCCTTCTCTAACATCTCAATGGATTCTGCATATCTCAACTAGATTAATCTTTTAAAAAAAAATTACACAAAAGGCACAGTGCTCTGTGGCTGTAAACTCAGTTACTCAAGGCTAAAGCAAGAGGATTAGAAACTCAAGGCCAGGCTGGGAAACTCAGCAAAACATTCAAAATAAAAAGGGTCATGATGCAGGCCAATGTAAGGCCCCAAGTTCAATTCCCAGTACTGTCAAATAAATAAATAAGAATAAATTTCTGAGGTTAGGTGTATAGCTCCCTCAGTGGTAAAGCATTTGCCTAGCACGCAAAGGCTCTAGGTCTGAACCTGAAGATCACAAAAATAAATAAACAAATTTCAAACTGCCATTGACCTGCTCAAATTTATTAATGGTTCCCAATTTCTTTAACTGTACTGATAATCATGAGATTTCTGAGCCACATGTGAGAGTCTGTTAATACAAAAAGTGTGCAGTTAATAAATGTTCTACAAAATATGTAAAGCAATGTAACAAGATAAAATTGATATATTAATAAGTGATTCCAGTTTACAGATTAAAAACTCTGCTGCTATACAGTTCAAATGTTTGTACTGATGCCAGGACAGATTCAAAATTCTTTATCCAGATATTCAAACCACTCCATAATCATGCTCCAACTTGCCTTACTGGCCTTATAGACATTCCCATTTAAGTCATGGAAGTTAGTCAGTAATTAATTACCAATTGGGCCTTAAATCTGTATTCAACCTTTCTACAACTCCATTTGCAATGCCATTTGATTATTCATTTAATATATACTGAATCCCTACCATATGCCCAACATTAAATTCCTACTATGTTGTCAAACACAAGTTATAAAGTTTATCTGTTAGTAAAAATCACACAGTGTAATGGAAAGCAGACTACACGTGTAAATATAATGTGTTAAATATTAACAAAGCAGTACACAGGATGCTAAAGGAACAAAGAAAAAGATCATAAAACAAAAATTAGAAGTGTCACATAAGGTTTCCAGAGTAGAGAGCACAGATTAATTATTAAACTCAGTGAGGAGCTGTACTGTAGGTACATGTAAAGCATAGACCAGGCTGTAAGTAACTTAGTATGCCTAAACTAAGAAATATATGAAAGAATAATAAATAAAAGGGTAAGCAAATAAAAGATCATCATGCAGGGCTGGGGGTTTAGCTCAGCAGTGTAAGCACCTGCCTTGCAAGCAGGCAGTCGTGAGTTCGATCCCCGGTACCGATAAAAACGAAAAAAGACCAAAAAAAAAAACAAAAACAAAAACAAAAAAAAGATCATCATGCTAGGAAATTTGCATTTTATTCTAAAAACAATAGGAAGTAATAGGTATCTTGAAAAGGATACAGGTTTAGGAATTCCAGTGAATTCTGAATCTGTCATTTATTATATGACTTTTATCAAATTTGTTAAACTTCAGTATCTTCAACTTAGAGGATATCAATTTTACCAAGATTGTAACAAGAAAGGAGGTTCACGCAAACCTCCTAGCACGCGGATCTGCAAACTCCTTACTATCTGATTTGCCATTTATACATGTAAGCAATCGTCAAAAAACAAAATAATTACAAGCTTAGTACAGTGGCACAAACTTGTACAATCTCAGCTATTCAGAAAACGGAAGCAGGAGGATCACAAGTTCAAGGCCAAAATGGGCAACTCATGCAGACTGTCTCAAAAAAATGTTAAAGGCTGATAGTGCAGCTCAGTAATACAATGTTCAAGTTTCAATCCCCAATACACACACAGGCACATAGAGATTACAACAAAAATTAAAACATGCAAGGAAGAACTAATATAATCCATAAAGCCAAAATATTTATTATATGTTTCTTTGCAGAAAACTCTGACTCCTGCCTTAGTATATAATATGTATCCTGAAAACAGTAACTAATATTACTATTGAAGCACTTTAAGTAGGGAATTTAAGTAATGCGCAATGAATGCTACAAAGAATTCTCTTATGACAATGTATATAAATGAGTAACTTAAAGGAGTAATAATGGAAGCTGACATTAAGAAAGGTATTTCAGTCATCGGTCAATTTATTCCCTTCTTTTCATCTCTTCATCATAAAGGAAAAGCAAACCAATTCCTCTCTTACTCATCTGTTGGTCAAAACCCAATGTACTCTGTTATGTTAAAGCACTTGATGTTACTTTGTCACCTGGCATATTTTGCCTTTAGGTGTTTGCTATAACTAGACTGAAACACCTTGTAAGTATAAACATTGTGGAGCTGGGTGTGGTGGAGCACTTTTTTTTTATTTTAAAGACATTAAGAAAAAAGAGGACATAACAAAGCAGATCAGAACAGAACAATTTAAGCAACACAGTATTTCACCACAAGACAACCCAATATATCAGTAGCTACCATAATATCTCTTTCCTTGAAATAACTGAGTAAAGCTTCATACACAAATAGTATCAAACATAACAAAATAGTATAAAACCATTAAAGAGAATGAAAGTATTACAGGGCATTCAGAACCAAATAACAGAAAACGAAAGTTACTATATTATCTCATTGTCCATAAAAGATTTGTTTATACTATCACACATAATAAAATCCAGTAAGATACAACATGATAGAATCAATGAAAACAGAGGAACAAAAGCATGGTTGGACTTCAAAACAGCACTCTTGTAATCCCAGCACTCAGGAAGCTGAGACAGGAGGATTGGGAGGCTAAGGCAAGAGGATCATTGTGAGTTCAAGACCAGCCTGGGCTACCAACTCCAGCCTGAACTGCATAGTGAGATCCTATCTCAAAAACAAACAAACAACAACAACAAAACACATTTTGGAGAGAAACATTTTAGGCAAATTAACTTGTATGTGTCCTAATTAGAAAAAATAGTAATAGCTAATATACACTGAGGAATTTGGGGCTATTTTTTATTACAGATATGCCAGGTACTATTGCAACTTTACAGTTCTCACATTATTTAATCATTAAACAACTCTGTGAGATAAGGACTGCTATTATCTCTATTACAAATGAGGAAACTGGAAACATGGAGTAGTTAAATCAACGTCCTAAGAGCTGGAAAGTAAAAGACTTAATCATTCTTAATTCCTTTTCAGACTGAGAACTCTACTACCTAACTCACAAAATTTTCATGAAAACTAATTAGAATTATACATTTACATAGAAAAGGAGTGGCTTTTCACATTCTTGGTACTCAACAGTATATTAAGAATGATTACATACCTAGTAAAGACTATTCCTTGGAACTGGCAATATAACTAAGCATTAGAGCACATGCATATCATGAACAAATTTTAATTAATCCCTAGCCAACACACACAAAATCCTAAATTCCTTTTTATTCCCCAGAACTATGAATACAGTAAGTTGTAGTCCATAGAAGCCTATTAATATGTACTACCAAGTTAGATCTATTTTTGGTGATTGAAATTCTTACAGTATTTCAAGTTACCATTCTGTATAAAATTCATATTATAGTATCACAAATTCACATATAGATGTTACAGAAGATTGCACTACCTATGAAGCTACAGAATACACTCTGGGGGTTTAATTTAAATACAGTGAATATTACAATCAGAAAGAAATAGGTGTGTATCTATAGATCTAGTGACATTAAAGATGGCATAATCTAAATTTACTTCTGCTCTTTTAACAGTATACTGTTCTTTTTATCAGCATAATTCTGATCTATATTATTCATTTAGGAAATCTAAGTAACATGTAAAAAGAGAAACAAGTTTAAAGAGCAGGTTCTCTCCAAATAAAAATGAATATAAAGTATTTAGCCTTAATTCTGCACTTGATCTTAGCCAAAAGTCAGAGAAGTGATTAACCCTAATTATGTGTTACCTACTTCAAATGTTAATAAGCAAAAACAATATTGGAAAGCCTAAAATTACCAAGCATCTATGCAGTATGAATGAGTCTTTCATACAACAAACTACTTAAGTCTTTAAAACAATACATTTTATATATAACAAAATTTTAAAGTGGACTAAAAAATTAGAAACTATCAATCTTTCTAGAGAAAAGAATACAAACCAGTATGGTGGTTCACATGTGTAATCCAAACACTTGGAAAGACTGAGGAAAAGGATCACCAGATTGAGTCCTGCCTGAGCAATTTAACAAGGCCCTGTCTTAAAATTTAAAAAGTAAATAAATGCTCATTGTGAAGACCCTGAGTTCAAGGCACAGATCCACCAAAATTTTTCAAGTTTGTCTACATTTTAACTTCTGAGAAGGACAAAAGTTTCCGAGAAAATCAATAGCAAGATTACTGTAAATTCAAAGCTAGCCTGGACTACATAGTGAGTTCAAGGTCACCCTGAACTACAAAGCAAGATCCTATTTAAAATAATAATGAAAAAGTTGGAGGACTTACACTTCTCAATTAGGTACAGTACTTAAGACAGTGCTGGCATTACAGCAAAAACATGAATCAGTGGGGTAACAGTGTCCAGTAGTAAACCTTCACATTTACAGTTAAAACTTATACATGAATACTCACAGCAGCATGACACACAGAAGCCAAAAAAGTAGAAACAACCAAATACCCATCAGCTAAGTAATAAACAAATTCAGTATACCCATAAAAGGATGTACTATTCAGTTATAAAAAGAATGAAGTACTATTACACACTATGACATGGATGATTTTTGTTGTTGTTCATTTGTGGGTTTTTTTTTTTTTCTTTTTAAAACAGGGTCAGTCTTACTCTTGCCTCAGTCTCCCAAGTAGTGGGATTAAAGGCAAGCACCACAATACCCAGATGAACTGTAAACACAGTAAGTGAAAGAATTTCATCCCAAAAGACAAGATAGTACTTCATTTGTATCAAATGCCTAAAATAGGCAAAGCTACAGAGAAAGTTTTCTATTACTTTATGTAGAATTAAGGGAATAGGGGAACGAAAGGTGAATCAAATGATACAGAACATTTTTTAGTTTTTTAAATTGACTGTGCCAGGCATGGTAGTACATGCCTATAATCTCAGCACCTGGGAGGCTGAGGCAGAAAGACTGCCACAAGTTTGAAGCCAGCCTGAGATACATGGTGAGTTCAAGGCCAGCCTCAACCACATAGCAAGATCCTGTCACACACACACACAAAAATAAAATACTTATTGTGGTAGCAGTTGCACAATTCTGAGTATATTAAAAATTACTCCAATGAGTACTTGTTTCCTCATTTATTGGTTTGGTTTCGGGGGTGGTGGTTTTTTTTGTTTTGTTTCGTTTTGTTTTGTTTTTTTGGCGGGGGGGGGGGGGGGTTGAAAGACATTCACACTAGGTATATGTCCAAGACAGTACTCAATTTCCTATATTGCTCAGGCTGGCCTCAAATTCCAGATACTCCTGCCTCAGTCACTGCTGGCATGTGTCACCAAATTCAGCAGTATAGGTTACTTTTCAAGTATGTGAATTATTTCTCAGAAATGCTGTTTTTAAAAAAAAGACAACCATTTTATGAAGGAATCTGTGGCCCCGTGACCTTCCATTTTGCTACCCTCACTCTCAAAATCTATATATAGTTTATACACTGGTGGTTCGCACTTGTTCAGCTGCTATTTTGTATAACTAAAGTATATGCTTTATCATCAAGCGATATACTTTGCAAGGGTTTCTTTTACATCTTTCATGTTTTTTGTTTTTGTTTTCTTAAAACAAGATACTGTTATGTGGTTTTGGCTGACACTTCTGATAGTTCTGTCTTAGTCTACAAAGTGCTAGGATTATAGGTAAGCACGACTGTACCTGGCTTCCCAGTTTTCTTTAGAACCTGGTATAGTAATAATGAGTACATAGTCTTCAAGACTTTTAATTTTCAAGATTCAAAATATCACAAATATTTACTACAGAAAAATTAACCAGATTACTCAATTTTCTATCTGAGTAATAACAACAGATACGAACTCCCCCAGAGATCCCTCTTAAAATTCCTTAGATTTCTAAAAGCAAGTAAAGGTGACACCAAACTAAGATTTCACAGTGCAAGAATCCTGGGCAATGTGAGAATAAATTGTGATCCAATTAAAATCTACACTGTCCAGCCAAATAAGGTTGCCTATATAGTCTCAGCTGCTTGGAAGGTAAAAGCAGGGTTGCACATTTGAGCCTGGCATGGGCAGTTTAGATCCTGCCTCAAAATAAAATATAAAAACCGATGGGAAAATAGCTCAGTGGATCCTCAGTACAGCAGAGGAAAAATTGGCAAGAGGTAAAATCCATTTAATGTATTAGAGGGCCAGTGTTAGTGAAGTTAGTAAAAGAAAGTTGTAGTATTTTTATCAAGAAGCATGAGCACAAGTTAATAATTAAGCCTTCACTGTTCACTTTAATAGTTTTGTTATTTCTGGATTACTTATATAAATTTTAATGGCTTTGGAATTACAAAAACAGCAACAGCAAACTGCAAGAACATGATAAATTTCATCTAAGTGATAATTCCTTAAAGTTTAAGGTAACAGTAATAATGCTGTTGCCTACCAATCAAGAAAATTGTTTTTAAATTGTGTTTCCTAGAAAAATGAAGAACTGTACCCTACTGGTCTCAACTTATTTCAAAGAACAAAGAGAAGTAACTCAAATAACCAGAACCCAATAAACCACAAAGACAAATCAATAACTGAATAATAAAAGACACCCACCAAATGATATGGATCCAATTACAATGTTGTTTAGAAAACTGCTTACCTTTAAATATCTGAAGTTCACCTGTATTCCAAGCCCCTTATACATCAGTTTTCCCTTCCTCTGCTCACTTTTGCCCCTTTTCACCTTCCATACTTCGTTCCCTTCTCCTATAATTTTACTCTCCAAAGATGGAAAGGAACTCTTAAGTACAATTCAGTTTTTAGACAAAATGTCATATAAATATACTACTGCATAAAATAATACCATGAAATACCCCTTGTAGCAGAGGTGATCCAGGAAATACATTTCCCACTCTCTATGCATTCAAATAAGGTTCTGTAACAAATTAAACCTAGACAGATGTCACTTTCAGTTAGAACCCCTAAATAAGAAATGATCTACAGGGAATAGGCATGACTCCAGGACTCTAGGACTCTTGGAACAGTGCAATGACAAGACACAAAGTGTCTAGGTCTCTAAATTATTCCTTGAGGGAAAGCCACAGGCCTGCTGCCCAGGAGCACCTGCACTGTACTGTCAGGTGAGTAAAACTGTGTTAAGCTACTGAAATTCTGGTATATTTATTATCTTAATTATCATCCCCTAAGTAATAAATGCAGAAATTCCCAAGTATTCCAATTCCTTCTAGTTAAAGACATTCATAACATGAATTTTGAAAAAGAAGGGTCACCAGTGTGATACTGGAAAAAAAAAAAAAACAGACATGAAGATCAATGTGACAGATTGGAAGATGCAGAAACAACTTCAGGCACTTTAAGCCACCTTATCTTTGACAAAAGTGCCAAACACATTCACTGGAAGATAGCCTATTTAATAAATGATGCTGGAAAACTGGCTTACACATGCCGAAGATTAAAATTAGACCCATACCTTTGACCATGCAGTAAGCTAAAACTGGCATGAATCAAAGATCTTAATATTAAAACAAAAACATTAAATCTGCTGGAAAACAGTAGGTAAAACTCTTGAAGATATTGGTGTAGGCAAAGATGTTAAGAACAAAATCCCAGTTACACAGGAACTATCACAAAGAATCAGCAACTAGGATCTGATAATACTGAAAAGCTTTCACACAGCAAGAGAAACCACCAACAGAGTAGAGACAACCCACAACATGGGAGACGTTTGCCAGCTATATCTCAAAGGATTACTATGAGAACATATAAAGAACTCAAAAAAATCAGTCCCCCCAAATTTAGAGACCCAATCCAAAAAACGGGCATCTGAGATGAATACACATTTCTCAGATGAAGAAATACAAACAGCAAATATACGAAAATATGTTCAACAATATTGGTCACTTAAGAGATACAAATTAAAATAATACTGAGATTCCATCTCACTCCAGAAAGAATGGCTATTATTAAGAAATCAACCAATAAGCAAATGCTGGAGGTGCTGTAGGGAAAAAAGAACCCTTCTCCATTGTTGATGGGAATATAGACTGGTGCAACCACTGTGGAAATCAATGTAGAGATTCCTCAAAAAACTAGGACTAAAGGTCCCATTCAACCTAGCTATTCCCCTTCTGGGTATTTTCCCAAAAGAATTAAAAGTATCACACCATAGCAATATATGTGCACCCATGTTTACAGCAGCACACTTTGTAATACCAAGATTTTGGAAACAACCTAAATAGATAAAAAAGATGTGGTATTTTTATATAATGGGTACTACTTAGTCATAAAGAAGGATAAACTGGAGACATTTATAGTAAAATGAATGCAACTTGAGACCCTACTCAAATGAAATGACATATATGTAAACATATTATCTCACTAGGTGAGAAGCTGAAAGAAACATGTCTACATATATGTATGTGTGTGTGTGTGTGTGTGTATAGTTAAGTAGTTATACTACTGTTTTCTCTGAGATCACTGAAGAGAACAAGTAGTACTGGTATTGTTCAGACAATTGAATGCAGATGTCTTGTGCTCCAGGTGAATGATGTAGGTATGATAAGGTGCAATGTATGTACACCACTGTTGCCCCAATTGACATGGTTTTTTTTCAATTGTCATATTTTGAAATTTTTTTACTTTCTTCTCTCTGAAATAAAATGAATTTGGGAAAAAAAAAGAATGTTTAAAATTCCCTTTAAATAGCATTAATTTTTAAAACATACTTATGGTGGTGCACAGTTGTAATCCCAGCACTCTCTGAGAGACTGACATAGGAGGAGCTAAATTTGAGTCCAGCCTGGGCAACTTAGTGACTTAGCAAGACCCTGCCTCAAATTTTTTTTAACAAATTAAAACAAAAAGTGCTGAAAGAAGCAGCTCAGTGCAGAGGTTCTGGGTTTAGCTCAGCAGCAGAAGCGCCTGCCTTGCAGGCAGGCAATCGTGAGTTCGATCCCTGGTACTGATATAAAGGAAAAAGATAACAACAACAAAAAATTAAAAACCTAAGCAATTCTCCACCTTAATGCTGTTATACTGTAATTCCTTTAAACAAAGATTGCATAGGAAGTGTTTCACTTTTAGTAAATTTCACTGTCTAAATAAAAGTACCTTGAGTTTGTGAGTTCCATACCTGGTACAAAAAACATTTAAAAGTAGCTGAAATTCATCTGTCTTCATGATGACCAAAAAATGTTTTCGCCAATTCTCCCAACATAAAAAAAATACAGATATATATGCAATATATGTATGCAAGCTTATATTTTATATATGTATCAGTAAGCTTTTTAAATACTGTATAATGCACAGTGTCCAATGAAAATTACCAAATAAGGGCATAATTTGTTTTTATATTTTAAGTGTTAGCATTTAAGATTTTAAATACAACCATATGACAGATGATTTCTCTATTCATTATAAAGATACACAAACCCACAACACACTTTAAATTATGGTACTTTACATTCCTTTTTTTTTGTCTTTTTCTTTATCGGTACCAGGTATTGAACCTAAGACCACACACTTGCAAGACAGGCGCTTATGTCGCTGAGCTAAATCCCCAGCCCCAATACTTTACATTCTAATGAAGCACTTCACAGAAATTTTTCTATATTAAAAAATTAAACCAACTGTGTCAAAATTTTAATTGTAGGAAAATCTAGTAAATTTTTAAATTTACCATTGCTGATACAAACAATAACGATATAACGCCTAATTAAGAATATTCACATTTGTAAACAAGGACATTACAAACAAATCAATAAAACTCCTCAACAATCTCTTTACCTCGCCTTCACCAAATTAAAAAAAAAAAGAAAAAAAAAACTTCCATTAACCTTTCTGTTAGCTTTTACTTTGTATTTCATGGGTTTTTTTTCCAGACAATGCATTTAAAATTTAATAAATACATTTACTACTCCATACAAAACAATAAAAATGAAACATAGGAAGTTGCTAAGATTTTTTATTTTACTCAAAAACATCTGAAGTTTTGTTTCTCAAAATCAATGTGAACTGTGGTACTAATTTTCTATGGCTCTGTACAAACTCTGGTTCCTTGACCCTTTTTAACACTTCATTTTATTACGTGTACATCCTACCTTAAATTTTTTCTCTAGGGCTACACAGCAAAAATCTCCTATGTAATAAAACTGATGGGTTATTAGAAAGTATGAAAAATATGAACAACTATTCTCCATGAACTACAATACTGAGCTACATTAATGACAATCAGACATCTAGAAAAAGAACTTAAAACACAATAAAACTATTTTTTATCTATTGTGTACATATTAAAAGACACTGAATTATTCCACTATCTTGATTTCTTTTGTTTGGTTGGTTTTCCCAGACAGGGTCTCCCTTCAATTTGTAAACTTGTGATCCTTCTCCCACAGCCTTCAAAGTCCTGGGATTACAGGCATTTGCCATCATACAATACCAGGTTTTTTGTTTACTTGTTTTTTATGTTAAAGAATGTAATTTAGAATCTCATACATGGTAGGCAAGTGCTCAATCGCTAAGCTACATTCCCAATGTAAATCCTATTACCTTGTTTTTTACTCAGTTATTACTGTTCTTGGTAATTAATACTTATGAATGTTTTTCAATATTCATAAGGCTGTAGTAGGCAGAACTGTAAGTATCAACTAGGTCGCAGACACTTCATTATTCTATTCTCACATCTTACAAAAAAGTATTATGGGAGTAGCGGAAGAACAGGACAACACTGGATGTTGTTACAGACCTGCTACGCAGGCTGAGGCAGGAGGATTTCAAAATCATAGCCAGGTTAGGCAACTTAGGGAAGTGAGTTCCAGAACAAAATTTAAACAAGGGCTGGGAGCTAGTACTTTAGCACACACCTGTAAGCCCAGCAATGAACATGAATGAAATTGTTAGGATCACAATTTCGAGTAGAGAGAGGGGAAAAGACAAGAGCTGGGAATGTAACACAGTAAACCACTTGCCTAAGCATTTCTAGACCCTGGGTTCAATCTCAGGGTCCCTTGAAAGGTACTATCTTTCTACTGCAGATAAGAAAGCAAAGATTTCTGAATGCTACATACAGTACTGTGCCTATGGCCAAACAGCTAAGAAAAAAGGCATTGGAGAGTCCTGAGGTCTTTAAATCTTTTTGCCATTAAACTACACATGTCAAACTACCTCTGAATTAGTTGTGACAGAAAACAGCTCTTCAGTCCTCCTCTTACTCCCACACCTCAGGGAACAGCATCGCTATTTCTTTGAGACCAGGCTCAAAGATCAATCCCTATCCTTATCCCTTATAAAGAGGAGGGCCTAAAAGGATGAAACCTGTTTTACCATTTTCTTCATTGTAAGGGTCTAGCTAGATAAACTAAGTAGATAAAAAGGTGAAGTAAGTCAGCAAATAATTACCCAATTGCCATTTATATTTGGTTTCCAAATGCATGGTACACCTATTGACAGCAGATTTTATCTTTATAATCGCACTTTGCTTACAGTACTTTCAAGATAGCTTTCCACACACTGGGAAGAAGCTATTTGCGCTAGATTTTGGAGACTATGAGGAAAACGTGACTGTCTCGAGAGACAATTCCAATAACTAGTAAACGTACATCTCCTAAAATGTGGCGCTGTGCTCCTAAAGTGTACCAATAGCTGAGCTCAACTCTCTGAGCACAATCCTCCTCAAGAGCTCTGTAAACAGCTGGTGAGTGGCAGAAGATGACAGCTCTGGTAACTTCCTCTTTCTTGAAGACCTCAGCTCAGCGCGTGCCTTCCTTTGCCCCCTAGGAGGCAGGATGAAACAATTTCGAACGCAAAGAAATAGATCCAACCCCACCAACATCGTAGGCCAAAAAACCTAGCTCCCTTTCCTTCTCCACCCACTATGGAAAATGTCGCTCTTACCCAAAAAAAGGAAAAAAAAATACGTCTTACCAACAAGAAAGTATTTGCAACAAAAACCCAAAATATTTACCCAGTCCCTGCACGCACAGCTTGAGGGAAATATGAGAAAAAGAACCCGAATGCCCCATATCCCAGATCTACGGCTCTGATTCACTTTCCCTCCGGTCCCCTCGCCACCCAAGGAAGGGTGGCGGTCACAACGCCAACAGAAACCCCCGCCTCGCCTCGGGAGACGCGAAGGCGGCCAAGGCGGCGGCCAGCGGCGCGTCCCGCCCCCGAACCTCACCTGCGCGGGCCCGAGGCGGGTAGGCCGCGCTGCAGGCCGACGCGCTCCCCCGGGGCCCACCAGGCCCGTGGCGCCGCTGTCACCGGGCGTCCGCGGAGGGCGCGCCGCTCTGGCCTGACTTCTCAGAGTCCGAGCGCGCAGACCCTCGACCCCCGCCCGAGCCCGCCCGCACCGGGCCCGCTCCCACCTCGGCTCCCGGCGCTTCGCCGCCCGGCGCTCCCGAGCCTACCCGGAGGCGCAGGGACGCTCTGCTTCAGTCCGCTCCGCGCGCCCTGCCGCCGCGGCCATGTCCCCGCGGCGGAGATCTCACACTCCTTCACTCTCCCTCACATTCACTCCCGCCGGCGCGCGCAGGCTCCCGAGGGCTAGCACCCGCCGCCCGCCGCCCGCCCGGATGGCGCCCGCGCACTCGTCCGCCCCTCGCGCGCCCCTCACCTGCATCCAGCGCGCCGGGCTCCGGGCGGCGGCGGCGGGGCGGCGAGGCTGCGGGGGCGGCGGCGGCGGCGGAGGCGGTGGCGGCGGCGGCGGGGCTGAGGGCAGCACAGACATGCAGGCAGCCCGCGGGGGGAGCGGCCCGGCCGGCCGGAGGAAACGCGGGCGGCAGGCCGGGCCGGGCCGGGCCGCGGAGAACGCAGCGGCAGCGGTGGCAGCGGCTGAGGAGAGCGGGCCGGGCTCCGGGCGCCGGCTGAGGCCCAGCGAGGACGCGAGTCGAGGCGGCTGCCGGAGCGCCCCACGGAGCCTGGCCGCGGCCTCCGGCGCTAGGCGCGCCGCTGAGGGGCTCGGTGGCGGCCGAAGCTGGGCAGGACGCCCGCTGGCGGTGCCTTCGTGCTCACTCACACACGCTCGCACCCTGGAGGACAGGACCGGCGTCCGGCGATATCCGTGTGGAGATTAAGAACAAGGTGCAGAGAGTGCGAGGAGGAGGGTGATTGACGTGGAGGAGCGGGCGGGAGTCGGTTGCTCCGCGAGCCAGAGGCGGGACGACGGAAAGGGGCGGGGAGTAAGAGTGGAGCTCCCAAATCGTAGTTTGGCCCCGCCCTTCGCGCCGCGGTTGCTGCGCATGCGCGCTGGGCGGCGTGGGGGGGGGGGGACCTGTCCCTGTTTGCCTGTCCCGCTGGCTATTTTCTTACTCTTATTTGCCTCGCTCGAGCAGCATAAGGATTGGGAGGGTGTCAAAAAATCCGCGTCAAGGGGTCGTCCGCGGAGAAGGACACTTGCGAGGGCGTGTCGCCCCCGTCCTACCCAGGCCTGGCGCTGTGCACTGTACGCGCCGGGGCGGCTCAGGGTCAAGTGAGAGCCCGGGGAGAGGGGACGTGGCCGAGGGGACGCTCCCGGCGTCTCCGGCGGGCTTCCCAACGAGTGACATCTGTGGCCGCGTGTAGAGGTAAATAGAAAAACCTGTGACGCGCGGCGTGGCCCCGTCCTGTTCTTTTCCCTTCTCGCGATAAAATTACACCCGCCGTTGGAGCCAGCCACAGAATGAAAACATTGCAACGTAAACGGTTGTCGTTTTCTGTGCGAATATGGCCTTGAAATTTTAAGTTTCTGGGGTTTAGTTTTTGCTTTTGTGGGACAATTTCGGTCCAAAAAAAAGAAAAGGATACGGGCTTCCAAGGCAGTTTTCACAGTTTCCGCCTCCCAGTGCGCGCCCCTGACTCGGATACTTACGTGGAGGTCAAGGGTGTCTTGGCGCGGATCGCTCTGTTTCTCCCACGGGAGCGTTTATTGTTTAGTACACTAAGCACCTTGTGCTGATTGCGGTTCATTTTAGACCATATTACTGCAGGTAAAATGCCGTTATCGTTCAGGGGACGGAAAGGTGCAAATGCAAATCGTCATTCGGTCCGAACTAAACAGCTATTAGAGGAGTCCTCCGTTAGAGAACAGCTGCACCAGTGTGTTACCAGGAAGTGTGAGTGAGTGAAGAAGCCCCTCAGGACCAAAAGACTGCAAGCTACTTTGCTTTCCTCCTGGGTTAAGTTTCCACTTCCCTTTCCAGAAGCACCACCCCCCTCCCCAATCATCACCACAAGGTGTCAAAAGGTGTAAAAGGTGTCAAAATGGCCTTAATTCTGAAAAACACTCATTCCTCCCTGTTTAGTCAAGGCTGACATATAAATGTAAGCAAAAAATGAATATAAGCAAAAAAGCCCAGAAAATCACTTCCAAGTAGTGAACCTGCCTCCATAGCATCTTATCAAAGCATTTTTGTTTGACACAAACATTTTCCCCAGAGGAAATACTACCAAGTGTTGAAGGAAAAAGGAAAATAAATACCGTAAAAAATGTTAAAGTCACGGTGGTAAAGCGTTTGCCTATCATGAGTAAGGCCCTGGTTTCCATCCCTGGCACTGCAAAAATAAAAAATAAAGCGAGGTAGTCTGTTCTCTTCACAGACTTAAATTCAAATGCCTGTGGTTAGAGATTCCTAGTGCTTTCCTAATCCACAGTAAAACATTAGCAGGTATATTGTGCTCCAGAAACTGTTTTGTACTGGAGATACAAAATCTCTGTACTTGTAAGTCATCCGAGTGAAGAAAATTGACACATAAACAGGAAATTTTACAGAATAAGCCAGATATGGAAATACGAAAGGTGACACGAAATATTAGTGTCTAGAAGGATGGCATTTTTACTTGAGCCCACTGTCACAAGCTGCTTAGCACTAAGACTGATGGGAAGAGGTCATTGTGAAGTTATAAAAGAGCTATTAAATGTGAGGTTTGCTGGCGCAGAAAGTCAAATTTATGTCTGTTAGGATGTTCCTTGTTGGCCTTTAAATTTTAAGTAGTAAATGGGTCTCATTCCATTGGAGAAAAAGGTAATTGTAGCATTTATAATAGTGGATGTCACTAAAAGTAATTGAATTGAGGTTAAGTTTAAATCTCCACTCCCAGAGATGTTTTCTTTATGCCAAATCAAATGGGTAGACTCACTAAAAACAAAAGCAAAACAGTATTTTTATGTATCAACTAGTATTAATATATCATCCAATGAACTGTTTTCTCATTTATAATCATATTGACATGAGAGAAAATCATTTTCAAATAGTTGGCAATGAAATAGAGAAATAAAATCTTTGATAATTGTTTTTAATTTCCTTGTAAGACTTGGAAAGACACTTCAAAACAGAAGTACTTAGCCTGCCTCCCAGACCCTGGAATCTAGTGCTGGAGATAGAACCCAGAGCTTTTCAGTCATTATACCATTGAGCTGCATCCCCCGGCCCTAGCCATGTTTGAAAAAAACAGCTTTATTGTAAATTAAAGTTTGTAACAGAATTGGCAGCAGAACCTACTTTTGAAGTCTCATTTCAGGTTTTTTTCCTTTGTCAGATAGTGCAGTTTTGTTTATTAATTAGAATATAATAGAAAATCTTTATTATGAATAGTGCTGCAATAAACATGGGAGTGCAAACCTTTCTTGGGCATACCAATTCTATATCTTTTGAACATATACCCAGTAGTGGGATTGCTAGGTCAGGCTCCACTAATTTACATTACCTCAGCAGTGTATAAAGATTCCTTTTTCTCCACATTTCTCACCAACATGTGTTATCTTTGTCCTTTTGATAATAGCTTGATTCTGACTGGGATGAAATGGTGTATCATGGTGGTTTAATTTGCTTTTTACTGATGACTAATGATATTTAAGGTGATGGATATGTTAATTACCCAGAATGACCATTGCATGCATACATATATTGAAATGTATCCCATAAATATGCATAATTATGTCACTAAAAATACAATTTAACAAAAATCTCCTTTAAAAAGTGATATATACTATTGAAACTTGTGGCTTAAGTTGGAGGAAGTTTGACCAAGTTTAATATTAGCAATATGAAAGGACAATGTGTTTTGAAACAATTGCTGAACTCTATTTACTGCAAAATTAGTTCACTCTTTCTCATTAAAAAAGTATTGGAGGTTCTAAAGACTACCTGTCTTTTCAAAATTAGCAATATTTCATCTAAATAAATCTTATCACTTCATGTTTAATGGTAGCTCAGGTAAGTCCTATAAGATTCCTTATGCTGTGTTCCCTTGAACTTACACTTGAGCTTGCTATGTACCCCAGGCTGTCCTTAAATTCTTGATTCTCCTTCCTCAGCCTCTCAAGTACTAGGATTATAGGTTTATGCCACCATGCCAGGGTCCTTTGTCTCTTCTCAAATTCTGTTGAGCAGCTTGCTTGAAAGACAACTATTTCAGTATTTAAGAAAACTACTACTATTTGGTGAATTAATTAAATTTGATTTTATTTATCTCACTACACACTGATATTAATTGATTATTTTTGGTACTCAATCTGAAGCAGCTCAGAGAAAATGAGAGATGAGGAGACAAAAGAGGAAGTCTTTAATGTGAGCATGGGAGAGCTTCATGGGGCAGGGAGTACAGAGGTGTTCAAACCAAAGAAGTGGAACTACGTTTATCAGTTTTGGTTGGGGGAGGAGCTTGGAAGGGGGTAAAATGACATATTACCCACTGATTTGAAGGAGTATCTGCCTGTGTAAAACAGGAGACAGAAAGATTTACTGGGGCTGGAGGTGGAAGCTTTGGTGGTTATGGAATCTTGGGATTGGAAAGGGCTCAGTGCACATGCAAAAGGGAGTGGGAGATTTATCTCTGGAATGAGAAGGAGAACATAGAAGTTACTCTTGGAGAGATAAGTTGTTTTTCTGGGTCTGATACCAAGTTGGGAGGATATAGCTAAACCCCAGGCTAGCAGAACCTATCATTGATAGCTACGTTTTAAGAAAGTTGTCACATTTAAACATTCAGTACAATGTAATTAGTCAAATAATATATTTTTACCTCTTATTTTTTGAGAGGACAGTTTTGGGAACTGAACCCAGGGCCTTCATACTGAACTGTATCCCCAGTCCTTTCTCTATTTTTAATTTTGAGATAGGGTCTCACTGAGTTGACTGAGCTCAAACTTGCCATCCTTCTGACATCATACCCAGCTCCTCATATTCTTCAGTGTAAAACAAACAACTTTTGGTACAGTGGTAGGGTCATCTTGACCCTGACAAGCCTCTAAACTTTCAGTGACATCTACTTTTTACTGAATTACATTGAACTTTTCCCGTTTTTCCCTCCCAAGCCTTTCGTGTGCTGTCTCACCCTCCCTTTTCCTTTCACCTGTCCTTTCCCTTCCCTCCCAACTCCATCTCTTATTTAGATGCTCATCCAAAAGAGGTGCTTGTTCATTTGTTCATGCCTCTGCCCCTCTTCAGGCATTTTGACTCTCTTTTATCACTCTTCCCTTTATTCCTTTCTACAAGATGCTGTTTTGATATCAAGGATCATGCCATTATCTCAGCCAATGATGAGTGCTTGCTTTCTGCTATTACTAATGGCATGCCATATGATACATCCGTTCGCCAGAAAATAAATGGTCTTCTTAGTCTCCTCCTGCCTCCCACCTCTGTCTGTACTCCTCAACTCAAGTCCCTTGATTCCTAAACATTTAGATCCTATGGGGATTTTCAAAATGATGCTATGGAAGCCACCTAGAGTACACAGAGAGAACCAAGTATTTAAAACCTAAACAAGAAAGCTTTTAAAAAAAAATCTGTCTTATATATGGCCCATCTAGTGATCTAGCCAGTTGCCTTCTTTTTTTCTTAAAACTGTGCTCCTTTGAGGAAGCTATTCCTTCCTGTGCGATACACAAGTTGTTACAGAGCTAGATGCAGCTTAGGAGAATCTCTCACCTTGGCTAACAGGGTAGGCATATGACTCAAGCCAAAACAAATAATTCTTTCCTAGAGTATTTTTAGGTGGAACTTCAGTGGTAGAGCCACCAAGGAAGTCTGAGTGGCCAGTGACCATACTCTGTTGTATAGAATGAAACCACCACAAAGATGAGATGCATAAAGAGCAATTTATGGCAGTGCAGCAGCCTAAGGTTCCTGTCCTCTTGGGATCCCAGCTGCACCTTTTAACATAATGCAGCTAAATTAATTAGCATGTGCTTTTAACCTAAACTGAGCTTCTACAACCAAGCAACCTAATACATTGTGTTCCTGCAGGAGAATTTTTTCAAAGGTTACCTGCTACTCAGTAAGTTTGAAAATCACTGAACCAGGCTACAACAAACCATTATTGTTAATTGAATTATAATCTACCAAGCACTGAAGAACTGGTCCTACATCATTTTCCACATGAGGAAACTGAAGCAAAGTGACTTGCTGAGCATCACCCAAGTACTCAATGGCTGGTCTCTAAATACCTAGTTCAGTTTTTCTCCTCATTATGCTGCTCTGCCTAATTCCTCCCAAAGGTATTTTTAAGAGGCAATTATCTAGAAATACAATCTTAACCTAAAAGAATACATCACTGACAGTGGCAATTTCAGGCGCTGACCGTGTAATCAGAAGACAGTTGGTGCCATGGGAGCCACAGTGGACCCCTTTACCTCATAACTTTTCCTGTGAAAAGTTTTTCAATGTCGGCTCCAAATACTCATGAATCTTAGATAGTCACAGCAACGAGTCTTAACTATCCTGTGTGTACTTGTGACCCTCAAATCTACCTCTGTAAAGTCTATAGTGTTCTTCCCACACCTTCAAATCTCTTATTACACATTTCTTTCTGAATATTTCCACAAGATTAGCATTTCTTTTTTTTTAAGATCAGCATTTCTAAAGCTGAACTCATTGTATTTGCTCTAAAATCTGTTCCTAATCACGAATGATCCTCAGCTGTTAAGTGGTACTACCATGTTAAATAAAGACTATATAACCATGATGAATTATTATAGATGCAAAATCCAGTCATATTAATCTTTCTCTCCCATCCTCGCCAAAAACTACCAATTCTATCAAAACGTTCTTTCGAGAGGAGAGAAAAAGGAAGTAAAAAGAATTAAGATGTGTTATGTACCAGCTTCCCACAATGAATGTAATTATGCACTGGAAACATGTACTAATAAAAATACAAGAAAAAAATTATAAATTTAAAAAACTATTCTCTTTATTCCTTTCACCTCAAAATAATGTGTCTTATGTCAGCCTGTTGCTTTAGCATGATCTTTTGTGTTTTGTCTAATAGTGTGTCCCAATCTGTTAACCCAACATCCTTCTTAAAACATTTTACTTATATTACTCTGTGAATAACTTCCCACAATTAGTAAAATAAAACTTCACAAGCACATAGCCCTTAATGATCTGTCTCTTTGGGGATGGGACGAGAAATACTGGGGACTGAACTCAAGGCCTTGAGCACACTAGGCAAGTGCTAGGTGCATCGAACCACCCTCACCTGAAGCCACTTAACCACTGACCTCTCTGCATTTAATGAACTACTTGTCATTTCTGAAACAGGATATGCTCTCTGAAGATGTCTCTGTGCAAACTATTTCCTCAGCATAGTAGGCTGTTTCCCATTTTTGTCCTCTTCTTGAAATTACTTAATGTTAACAGTCTGGATCAGATCACTGAAGATCTATGAAGACCTATAAATGACCCTACCAAGATCTACCTTAGCGCATTGTGCCTACTGCTATTATTGTAAATAAATTAGCTAGTATATTTTCTCCTGTAACTAGAGTTTGACTTCTACAACCAAAACATTAACTACTTCTGTATGACATGTTATTTTAAAGAAAGTTCACCACTGTTAAAATGTTTAGAACTCAGTGAACTAAACTACAGTAGGGTATTGTTATTGGTTGAATCATAATCTTTGAAAAGGGGCATCCCATTTGTGGTGGTGAATTAGGAAATGTTCCCTCTTTGGTTAGGTACAGTCTGTCAAAAACACAGCCCCTACTCTCCTCTTTGCCAGCTATGGCTGTGCAATATAAGAACTGAACAATCATGTGGCTGTAACTATAGTTACCTGTGTATGGAGGGTCACTGTAAGTTCAAGGCCAGCCTGGGCTACATAGTGAGACCTTGTCTCAAAAAACTAGAAAAAGAAAAAGAAATCAGATAATCAGATGTACCAGTACTTAAATTCTATTTGTCTCTCAAAAGAATCTAGGAGTTGGGGCTAGGGATTTAGCTCAGCGGCATAAGCGCCTGCCTTGCAAGCAGGCAGTCAGTCGTGAGTTCGATCCCCGATACCAGTATAAAGGAAAAAGACAAAAAAAAAAAAAAAAAAAAAAGAATCTAGGAGTCATCATTGCAGGGATGAGTAGCACCTCCATGGTCAATCACAGTCCTCTCTGTCTCTGTCTGTCTGTCTGTCTCTCTCTCTCATAGAATTTAACCCAGGGTTTTTGCACTGAGCTTCATTCCCAGCCCATATTTACTTGTATATTTATTTGGGGAGGCAAAGTCTCACTAAGTTGCACAGGTGAGACTCAAACTTACGATCATCCTCAGCCTCCCAAGTGCTGGAATTACAGGCATGCATTACTGCACCCATCTGGCTTTGAAGAAGAGCGTGATTTACTTTCCCACTGCATGTCCAACATGGCTGTCCAGACTACCCTACGTGGCTGTGTAGTTTGTTGACTGTGAAAGCACCTGATCAAGAAGTGAATAAGGGCTATATGCTCTGAGGGGACAGCATGTACCCAGAGGAGGAATTTCTCCTGGCTCAAATGCAAGGACGGATGCATCTTCCTGTTCTGTTCAAAGGCACCAAGTACATTAACAGAGATATAGCCATAACATCTGGCTGTCCAACCCATTTTTCTGGCAAAGAAAAAATTAAACCCACTTCTGGAAGGCCCACCCCCAAAAATTACCTTTCACTGGCCAAAAACTTAATAAGAGGTCATAAGGACTTGAAAGGGAAGCTGGAAAACAGTGTTTCAATAAAACACACTGCCACCATAAATAAACTACTGGGCAGACTGAGTATAATAAATGCAGCATAGGTACAACTGATCAACACTGAATGGTTAGTAAGTCCAAAGAATTAGAGCTTTCGAATTTCAAAACCAAAAGTTAACTCTAGCAAAGCAAACATATAATTATGCTTGTCTAAATTAAAGCATGATACTCTGAACAAAACTTTTCTGGTCTTTTTTAAAGCCTCTAGCTAATTTTTCTCTCATTATCCCTTTATCTCTTTATCTCTTTGAAAGGTCAGAGAGTTTGTTTTTGGTATACAAAGAATATCTATATTTAAATTCTGGCTTGTCATGTAGAAGGATTTCCTTACTCTACCAGTTTAAAAAGAAAGTTTCCTTTTAGGAAAAATTCCCTCTCTTCTCCCAGGTGCTATTGAAAGTATACAACTGTGAGTTTTATTTTCAGAACCATGTTTCTAAGCCAGTGACAAATAGTAAAGGCTTCCCACTGTCTTTCAGTCTGGATCTTTATAACCTGAACTCAAACATTTCCCAGCTTAACACATTTTTCCTTCAACCTAGGTTCTATTCAGACTTGTTCCGTCTTGACTTTCTCACTGTGTGCCTTTGTTCACATTATTCTTGGTTCACCCTTGTTAACTTCCCATACCTGCATGATCAGATAAGCACATCTGTCCAGTCAGTACCTGCTGCATGGCTCCCTCCTGCCACTTTACTCGTGTCCCATGATTAGGGCTATCTTCTTCCCCTGGGAGACAACCGCAGCACTGCAAGGGAAGCCACTCTGACATACAGATTTGGTGCGGTAGAAACCCATGGTTTTTGGTGTCAGACAAATCTGAATACAAATTCTAGCTCTGCCATATATGTGATCCTGCGAAAAGTTAGTTCTTCTGAAATATGAATATATCTACTTGCAGTGCTGGCATGAAAACCAAGAAAATAGTAAATGTTAAGCTGACAATAATAGGCTCTCAATCTTTCTTGACTAAATAAATACACTTTAGATGGTCCCATGCTGAGTTATATTAAATATTGTGAATTTTTAAAAGATGTTTTCAGGTAATATCTCCCATGCTTTCTTTCATAAGATGTTATCAGCCGTAAAAGAAATTACAAAAATAAAATATTTTGACATAATTAAAAAATATAACCACAGGCAGAGGTAAACAACATGTTTAATAGAAAAAAACTCACAAATAATTTCCTGGTGACCATATCCTGAAAAATAACAGAAATATGTCAATGTGTAAGCATAGTACTGGATTAAAATGCAGGGGTAATGTGGTGTTCCACTTCTAATTTTACCATTAAATATGTTTACCACTTTTGGCAGTTTGCCAGATTTTCACTTCTCAGCTTTCTTTTCCATCAAAAGAGAAAGAGAGAACGAATCTTGAATGCACTAAACTGACTTGAAGGTTATCATTAACTAATGAAAATAGTATGATGAATAATAACAAAAATGCTACATATTATTGTAAGTTTATGTTTGTTATTATAACGATAGGGTAGAGAGCTAGGGTGTGGCTCAGTGGTAGACCACTTATGCTGGCAACAGGAGACACTGTTTGATCCCCAGCACCAAAACAAATAAATAAATAAAATGTCTCTTGGCTCTTTTCCTGCAATGAATGTCTTCATTGTCAGCTTTGGTGCCTTATTTTATTACATACCACAGTCAGTTCCCCAGAACCAACCTACCCTCTTACCTTTCTCTTTTCCTCTTTTTATAGTGCAGAATTTACAGCTGTTGGGTTGATGAAGTTATTGTTTTCATCTAGCTCTTTAATGGAGGGACATTTATATCCTCATGCATGGGCTGATCCACATAACTGCCTTTGTGCATATTCCAAACCTCTCTGTGTTCTCAGGCTCAACCACTGAGGAAGGATATGCTCTTCTGCCTTTCTTGTTCTTGTTTTTCAGGGTTACATGAAGTTCTCGGCAGCAAGCCCAATTTAGAGCCTGAAATCACAAACAGATTATATGGAAGATTATAGATTATAGGCAGTTGCAATCAGAATGATTTTTTTAAATGAAAACATTTCCACAATACTTCAAATTTGCAAAATAATCTAGGTAAACAACCTGTGGGTTTGTTTTGTGTTTATTGTGTATTTTTAAATTAATATAGCAGCACATTCAATAAAGAAATAGAACGAGTGCATAAAGAAACAAGAGGTGGAAAGATGTTGCATGTGCTATTAATTTTGCTTCCAGAAATGCTATTCTGAAATTATTGCATTGTACTATAATTTTCCTAAAATGCTATAAGAAATGAGTAAAATTTCATGTCCTCTAAATTTTCTACTTGAAGCATTTCTTATATTTCTTCCAAAAACCAAGTACATTTTTCTGGACCATTTGGTATTTCTCTCTAAAATATTGACTATCACATACTGAAGAGAGCACTGAGCTAGCTACACCATAGAGCTGGGTCAAGAAGAGAATCTGGGGGCTGGGGATTTAGCTCAGCGGCATAAGCACCTGCCTTGCAAGCAGGCAGTCGTTAGTTCGATCCCTGGTACCGATAAAAATGAAAAAGACAAAAAAAAAAAAAAAAGTTAAAAAAAAAAAAAAAAAGAAGAGAATCTGGTCCATCCACCATTTCCTAGAGGAAAGCAAGAGGCTAAGTCCTTTTTTCTCTGTGTCTTTAATACACAAGAAAAAGTTTACTCTTTACAACTTGTGGACAGACGCCCAGATTTAATTCACAGAGGAATAGAGGGGCCAGAGTGGCATGAGGAGAAGCATTTTTACAAATGTTCACTCATACAATCACAGCCCAGCAAAACTAAACTTTTGCTAGACCTTCTTACAAGTATGTATATCCCATTAAGTTGGGAAATATCACCAAGGATCATGTGTATTCTTCTGTTTTTAATTGTCCTTTATTAATGAATTTTCATTGTAGAAAATACTTTTTAAAAAAGAAAATTAGAAAATACAAGAAAAATAAAAATTGGCCTGGTGCAGTGGTACAGGGCTATAGTCCCAGAAACTCAGGAAGCTGAGGTGGGAACATTTCTTGAGCCTAAGAGTTCAAAATCAACCTAGGCAACATAGGATGACTTTGTGTTTAAAATGAATAAATTAATTTTTTGTGTGCTTAACACTTATTTTGGTTGCTTATTGTTTTATGAAATTGATTCATACTATGCTGTTTTATAACCTAGAACTTTTTTAATGTACAGTAGACACACATACACACACACACACACACACACACACACACACACACAAAATATCCTTGGAGCTGCTTTTTCAAACCAGTTTTCAACACAAGATCACACACTGAACTCAGTTCACAAGTCTCTTTTCTTTTAGTATGTTTGTTTGTTTGTGAACATGACTTGTTTCTTTGTTAATCTGACGCCAGAACAAGAAAACTGTTCTGAAGAATGTCATACTTTCTGGTTTGTCTACTTACTTAGACAAACATACTATCATTTGGTTTGTTCCACTGTCTTCTCTATTTTCTTTTTTCAAATACAGATGTTAAAGTAAAGATTTAATGGGTTCAAATTAAATATTTTTGCTAGAACACATAATAGACACATACTATACTTCATGTTCTGCAGAGTAGAAGATACATAATGTCTAGATGACTCACCATAAATGTATTAAGATTTAATAGTTTGGTAAAATATAAAATAAAAATATTATTTTTGTGCTGAAAAACTTTACACTATGAGAAAAGGTTTGGGCTGAGGAGGTGGCTCAGGGTAGAATGTGTGCTTAGAATGCATATGGCCCTGAATTTAGCCCCTAACATTAAAAAAAAGAGAGAAGCATCTTAAATCTGATTTTAGAATCTATTTAGTTTTGTTTATATTTTAATGGTAGATTTACCTTCATGATTAAGTTTTCCTATATATGTTCTTTTTTAACTTTATTTTAAAGACAATAAAACAAAACAATAAAGCCAATCAAAACAAAGTGAAATTGGTACAGAACCTCAAAGCAGGATAATAAGAAAACAACAATGGCTACCATAGTATATCTTGTTATCTTCACAATAGTTGTCCATTCCATCAGGTACAGCAAAATCAAACCAAAACAAAACAGAATAAAACCAATCAAAACAGAATATTAAATAAAGCAAAACAATTGGAATAAAACAGAACAATATTGGATTTCAAAAACAAGATAGAAAGAAATCCTTCATATTTGCTATATTGCATATTATTATTCTCCCTCCCAGTAGATACTGAGACTGCCAGCCCCATGCCTGCAAAGTCAGCCAAACAATACAAGCATTTTAGTTGCTTTTTGTACCTCCATTGTATCAACTCAGTGTCCTCCATACCAGCCAATTGCTTGTGAGGTAGGGGGGAGTTTTTGATTCTGAGCCCACTCACGGGATATACTATCTGACTTCCCTCTTCTTGGGTCCCACATGGCTTGCCAGAAAGGCTGGCTAATTGGCTTCTTGGTGGGTTCTTCCAGGTCTCGGCATGGCTGATTCTTGGTACTAAATATGTTCTTTAAATTAGTTTTTTTATACTATTTGCGCTAGAAACCATGGTCTGAAAGCACACAGTATGTATGACATGCAAATAATCTAGATATTAAAATTTTACAAAAGATACCCTACACAGTAAGTAATTTACATTTTGAAATCTGAGAATAATCTGGAATAATTCCACGTATGTCAAGCACTGCATTTTTATTGTTCATTTTATTTGAAACTAATTCCAAATGCTAATACACCTGCACGAAACTAAGACCTGTGAACTTAGACCAGCTGACTTTTAAAGTACTAGGTAAATAAGCCAGACATGATTGTGCATGCTATAATTTCAGCACTCCAGGAGGCTGACACAAGCAAAGGCAAGTTCAAGCACAGCCTAAGCAACCTGACTACTTAGTGAGAAACTGTGTCAAAATTTAAAAAAAATTAAAAATGACCGGAGATGTAGTTCATTGAAAAAACCCTGTTTTCAATCTTCAGTACAGATTAAAAAAAGGAATTTTTCTATTTTCTGCAATAGGGATAATCATGTTTTGTTCTTTCTAGAATTATATTCTACTTCTTTATTTAGCTTGTCTATATTGATGATGAAAGAACAATATTTTAATATTTCAAATCTTCTGACTTCTTTCTATTCATTTACCATACATGATAGTACATTCTTTATATTATGCTGTTTTTCCACAACTTTCAAATTTAACTCTTATAACTGAATAGGACTACCTGATTTTTTTACATGATTTATGAAATAGAGAAAATCTTTTGATGTAAAGATGGAGCCTCTATTTCACTATTTTTAAATGATGTAAGCTCATTACACATTTTAATTAACTTTAATGAATTTGCTTAACATTCTAATTTCTTCTTTTCATCAACCTGAACTTACAAGTTAGGGTTCTATCATATGATATGGTTTAAGAGAATCTCTATACAAATTGTTTTCCAAAGCATGTTATAATGCTTAAAAGTTTACCATGGGGATTTTGTCCTTTGAAAATCACTGTGAACAATTCTTTCCTGGAAACACAAGACTGCTTCTTATACCTTCTAAAGTACCCTGCATCATCTTAAATTAGTAAGTTTCCACACGTCTGTGCAAAACACTATAATTTAGCCTGGCCTTAAACTTGTAACTTTCTCTGTAGCCCAGGTTGGCTGTGATAGTTTTCCCATTGCTAAGACAAATCACATGACACCCACAATTTAAATGAATAGTAGTTTATTTGACTCAGAGGTTTCAAGGATTCAGTCCATGGCCAGTTGGCTCCAAAGCAGGAATACCTGCCAAGGAGTGGCAGAGCAACAGCTGCTCAATGGCCTGAAAGCAAAACAGCAGTGCCAGAGAGGGAGGGGCCAGGGAGCATATATAGTGCTTAAACTCAGGACTCTTTAAAACCCGCCAGAGACACCTAGAAGTGACTTCTCAGTTCCTAAACCAATCACATTGACAATTAGCTTTAACCGTCAACATTGGCCTTGAATTTGAGATGCTCTTGCCTCTGCCTCCTAAGTGCTCAAATTTTGGGGTGTGTACTAGCACATCTGCTTCATAATAGCTAGCTTTCTAGAAAATTTACGTTAAAACTTTTAAAAGCCTCCCAATCCCTTTATAAGTAAAATAGAGTTAGTCCTAGGTTCAGAGTATTGTAAATGAAGTATTCCTGTTTGTCCAAATGGGCATGTGATTTTCTTTTTTTGTAGTGCTAGAAATTGAACCCAGGGTTGCAGGAATGCTAGGTAAGTCCTCTACAACTGACCTGTACTCCCAGCCTGAACTCTGATATCCTCACTTACTCCAAATATCACTTCCTTACTATCCATAACTGTGATGTCCACAAACCTTCCCTATCACCTCTCAAAATACTCCCATCCATAAGAGGCAACATTCCACTATTGCAGAAAATATTTTAAAGATTGCCTAACATTCCTTTGAATTTATATGGCACTACCAGAATACCTGCTGTTCACTAAATTCAAAGACAGAATCTAACTTACCAAAGAAACATGATAGGAACCACTCACTAAGAGTTCACAATGCTTCTGAAATTTTATTTGCATTTGCCTATATAACACTGACAGCCACAATATGAAGTAAGCATTATTATTTCCCCCCATTATTCAGATGAGAAACCTGAGGTGCAAAGAAGTGCAGTAACTCCTACGAGGTCGCCGGGATCATGCTAAACTGTCACAGAGGTTAAGTCAGTAATTCTCACTATTCAAGAGGCTGAGAGAGGGGGATCATAAATTCATGGTAGCCTGGGGAAATCAGTGAGAATTTCTGCTAAATAATACATAAGACTGTGGATGTAGCTTAGTGGTAAAGCACTTGCCTAGCATGCATGAAGCCTTGAATCCTATCCTCAGCATTGGAGGAGGGCAGCTTAGCCACTACAATATATTGCCAAGTATAGTTCGTTTTACTTCTTAGAGAAGCAAGCCTCTTTGTGTTCATACTTCAATGTTTTTTCACATTCTGATGCAACTTCCCTTTATAAATGCCTTTCCTTTTTGATCTTTGTGGAACAATTCGTTTTTGGAAACATATGAGGCTGTTCCCCACTCCTTCCTCTCCCTGCCTTTTAAAGTGGAGATCTGTGCTAGATTGGATCTGCTGTGATTGGTTCTAATTATTGTCCCTACCCTAAGGCTGTTTCTGAATGACTGACTCAGTATAACTAATCCCATTCCACTTTTAAAGGAGCTTGAGAATTTTTAACCTGAACCAACTTGTCTAAAGAGTATACTGTTTCATATGTATTGCCTTGTTTTCCTCACTAGCTGTTGTTTGCTTCTTTTTTTTTATTTCCACTCTCACTATTTTCATCTGAAAATATTGTTTCTGTAGTTCTGAATGATCTCCTTCGTGGAACCTTTTCCGTTTTAAATTATTAGGATGGAAGTAATTTGAAGACAGAGCATTATACCACTTTGTTTCTTCTATGATAGACTGTAGTACTTGTACAGAGTAACTTCATAGTAACTATCGGTGGAGTGGTGTCCATGAAGCTGAGTTCAATGTAATTTAGCACAAATTATAAACTAAATAGGAACAGATTTTGCTGTAGTTTGGATCTGGACTGTCTCCCAAAGGCCCATGTAGTGTTAAAGGCCTCTGGTATGACACTATGAGGATGAGATCGAAACTGTAAGGTAGAGCCCAGCAAGAAGTCAGAAGGTCCCTGAGGCTGTGCGCACACAGGGATGGTGGGGAGCTGAGGCATAGCTCAGAGAGAAAGCATGTGTTTAGTGTGCATGAGGCTCTGGATTCAATTCCTGGCATGCAACCCACCCCTATCTCCACCCCAAACAAACAGCAGAAGAGATTGTGAAGCCCTGGTATCTTCCTCTTTCTCTTTCACTTCCTGGCCATGAGGTCTTTTTGCTCTGTATGAGTTCCTGCATGAAGCACTGCCACAGGCCTGAAGCAGTGAGAACAACTGATCACAGGCCTGAAGCTCTAAAACTTTGAGCAAAAGCAAACACTTTCTACTTATAAATTGATTATCTTTTTCGTGATGGTAGTGGAAAGTCAGAGACTTCATCAGTTAGACTCTGTGGGATTTTTTTTCCCACACCTGTAATATGAGGCTGATACTCATTTATAGGATTGTTGTAGAGATTCAGTGAGTTGATGTTTGGAGTGACATCTCTTCCTTGATCCTTTATGCATAATTTTCCCTGAATGAATGCTGCTGTGGTTTCAATATGGTTTGCACTCCTCTTCCCCTGAACTCATGCAGGACTTTAATGTACCATAAGTTCATGCTAATGTTTTTAGTGGGTAGAAACTTGATCTGAGTGGTATTTGGGGGGGGATTATTTTGTTACATGATTAGGTTAGACCATTACGGTGGGCCCCTACATATGAATAATGCTGGCTTTATGAAAGAGAGAGAGAGAGAGAAAGAGAACGAGAGGGAGAGGGAGAGGGAGAGGGAGACAAAGAGGGGAGAGAGAGAGAACAGACTCAGACACAGACACAAAAAAAGACATAGAAAGATACATGGGTCCTTACAGCAATATGATGCAGCCAAGGGAGATACTTGCCAAAGCTAACACAGTGCAATTTGAACTTTGAGCTTTCAAAATTGTAAACTTAGTAAACTTCTGTCTTTATAAAAGTTTGCCTGCTTCAAGAACATAGTTCTAGTAGTAAAGAGCTGACCAATACAAGTACTTAAAAACAAAGTGTGGGGATTCAATTTTGAACCTGTATACATAAAGTTTTTGTCTTTCTGAATTATATGTACATGGAATTTGGTAGGTTATATGGATATAATCAACAGTTTTTAGTCTTATATAATTATTACTTTTGAATACATGCAGAGTCCATTTCTCTAATTAGGAAGAAAATGAGAAACTAGCAAATAGTGTTTTCATGTATTATTACTGTACATGTATATCTCTTACAGAAATATTCAGCAAATTGTGTTGTGTTGCAGCTACCTGTGAGCCCACAGACTTAAGGTCTCAGAGCTGCATGTAGGACTAGGGCTATTTGGTTGGCCCTGGCCAAGTAAAAAGCCAGTCTGCAAACAGGATGTTTTATTAAATAGTTTAAGCTAAAACTGATATGGCATGAAAGTGGATTGCCAAAGGTCAAGGAGTCGGTATGTTTGGAAATGTGCTCTTAGGTAATTGCTGCTAAAGATGAATATCCTCTCCTGATGTACCATATGGTATCAAGCAGAAAGTTCAAAATGAAGGGCACTCTTTTCAATTATCTGCCTCCCTAACCACAGCATAGTACATGAGCTTTGGAGAATTGTATAACTTAAACTCAATTGTGCAAATTTATATTGTTATTTAGGAATATTAATCTTCTTTCTTTCTCTCTTTCTTTCTCTCTTTCTCTCTTTCTTTCTTTCTTTCTTTCTTTCTTTCTTTCTTCCTTTCCCTCCTCCTCCTTCCAAATTAGCATATTACTATGTTGTCTAGGTTGACCTCTAACCTCTAAGCTCAAGAAATCCTCTCACTTCAGCATCCTGAGTGACTTGGAATACAGGCACATGCCACTCTGTCTACTTTTTTGTTTGTTTGTTTGTTTGTTTGTTTTAATGATGAGGATAGAACCCAGGTGAATGCTTTACCATTAGGTTATACCTCCAGCCTCCTCTCCAATTTTGGTAGGAGTGGGGGGATTAGAGATAGAACACAAGAGTTCTCTGCCATAAGCTACTTCCTCAACCTTTTTCACTTTTTACTTTGAGACACTCTTGCAAGGTTGTACATTTTAGGCTGGCTTTGAACTTGCAATCCTCTTGTCTCAGCCTGCTGAATAGATGATGATAAGCATGTACCAGTGCACCCAGCTGTTCGCAGTCTTTAATAAATTACACTATTTTAATTTTTACTGCGAAAAAAAAGATGATTGTTTGTTCATGCTTGGTCCAGAATGCCAATAGAAGGAACTATGAAAAACCTCACCTCCCAGTATGTTTTTCTCTGTGGCAATCGGTTTAAAGGCCCCAAAGGCAAGGGAAAACTTGTAGGACTATGTGGTCCAACTGTCTCCTGATCATCTAGAAATTTTCCTTCTAATGCTAAACTTGGTAGATCTGGGTTATATTTTTATAAGAAAAACAGAAACCTAATACATATGATTCATTGCTCTATCCTTAGAACCTTTCTAGCACATCATGCTCACTAAAAATTTGTAGAATGAATAAATGAGCCAGTATATGTTTATTAAACGTTGTCTTTCCATATTCCTTTCAGTGTATTACATAGTCAGCATGAGGTGTTATATAAAATTATACTGAATGTTTAAAATTTGCAAAGCTTATTGCAATAAATAGCATATTGTCATTAATCCCCCTCAAAATACTCCTCCTTGCTTAAAAGCCCATCATTCTCACTTTCCAAAGCAGTTCTGAAAGTTCTCTTACAACAGTGCTTTAAGTTGCAGCATTGTGGCTGCCTCAATGTCCTGAAAGGATTCAAAATGTTTACCTTTCCTGGGCATGTTGACTTTGGGGAAGAGCCAGAAGTCACATGGTATCATTCATCATATATTATGATCACAGCTTATGTAAGCTACAGTAAAGGTAACTTTATTCATTTTCAACTCAACACCCACTGTGCATCTTCTATGACATAGAAACTAAGGTTAGCAGTTCTGGAGGATGCAAGAATAGAGAAGACATGGTACCTTGCTTTAGGAGCTAAAAATCTAGTGGCAGTGAGACATGGAAATAAATAACTCTTTAAAATGTAACCTCAGGGATGTCTGCAGTTCCTTAGCTCATTACCATTCTTTCTTTTGTGAGCCTTTTTCAGTTTCACTCTCCCAGAAGAACATTTGTGCTTTTGTATCCTGTCTTTCCTGCGTGAGTCACTCCCTGGGCACCATCTTTATATTCTTCAAATCAGTCATTCTTATTACTCTAATAGCTCTTTCCCCTCTCTTTTAAATAAGCTTTGAGTGTATCCTTTTTGACTAAAGAAAAGACTTCCCTGCAGGCTTTTCTTTGATTATCTTTCAAGTTCAGTTTCTTTTCATTTTCTTTCAAGTTTTTCTGTACTTCAAGTTGGCTGTTCTCTTGGTAGAATTATCCTTTCTAGAGTTTTCCCAGAAGACATTAGTCTTGTGTGGTGTTTTCTTATTTGTCTGTTCTTTATTTTTGATGGGGTGGGATGTTGAACCCAGAGCTGAACACCGGCTAAACATGAGCTCTGCTACTAAAGAGCTATGATCCCGGCCCCTTCAGAAGATATTTAGTAAACAAATGCCTTATAAGTAAAATGGAAAGCCTGTGCCTAATGTGTTGAGCTCTCCACACCTTAACAATTGATACATTAAAAAGCAGGTTGAAATTCTGCACTGACATATAGACAATATATATTTTATCTTTAAAACCAGATGAGTGTAGTGACACATGCCTATAATCCCAGAATTTTGAGGAAGGCTGAGATAGGATCATTGCAAGTTTGCGGCCAACCTGGCCTACCTAGTGAGTTTAAGGCCAGTGTGAACTACATACTAAGATGCTATCTCAAAAAAACAAAACACAAAGCAGCAACAACAAAATAGATGACACAATAAGGTCCAGTAAAATAAATTAAGGCAAAAAACATAATGCCATTTAAAATTCTCCACTTTTGGTGGGGTGGGGGGAGATTGAACTCAAGACCTTACACTTACCAATTCACTGCTTAAGCCACTGAGCTAAATCCCCTACCCCTAAGTTTTCCTGTTTTGATGGGAAAAAAAGAATAAATGAGAAAAAAAGAATGAATAAAATATTCTTTTGCACATTAGCAAATATCTTACTTTTAGTTCTAATTCTTTGTAGTACTTATAAATTATGAACTCATGAGTTCATGGCCAGCCTGCACTAGGAAGTGAAATCCCATTTCAGAAACAAAAACAAAAATTAAAAAAAAAAAAACAGCCATTTCTATTTGCCTTTAAATGTGTGTCTACTCATTTAAACTTTCTGAACCACAATTTCTATTATAGAATTACTTTTCACTAAACTTTCATATTGAAAATTAATCTAGCTCTGAAGCACAACTGAACTTTTCACCATAGAGAATCCAAGTCTTAGCAACTACTAAGTACACAGAGCTACTTGAAGAAGAAGAAAACCTGGAAACCCAAAGAAATGGCTTCTAGATCCAGACAACTATACTGGATCCAAAGAGAGCTGTAAATGAACTCTCTTTCTAACACTCCCTTACCAAACTATGTCAGTGACTTAACAACAAACAATCTATCGGAAAGTTAAGGAGCTATTCCATTATGAAATGAATAGACTCTTCAAATGAAGTTTTGTATTTTGTGGAATATTTGAAACAGTAATTCAAGATAGCTTGACAATTTTTTTTCTTTTTCTTTTCCTTCTTCTCCTCCTTTTTCTTTCACTTTTTTTTTTCTTTTTCTTTTTTCCAGTTCTGGGGAATCAAACTCAGGGCCTCACCATGCTGGGCAGAAAGATATTTTATCACTGAGATGTATCCCCAGCTACTCCAAATTTCTTGAAATCAAGATAAATGAATGTAAATATTTAGCATTTTCTATTAGAAGAATTAGATGGAAATGACAAACTAAAAATTAAGGAACAGTGGAAGACTTTGTAAGGAATTACCCCCAAAAGTCTTATCTAATTACACTTATGTCTATATTCCAGAATCAGAGTCTCATAATGCTCTCTGCTGCCTGCTGTATTGACCCACAAACTACAAATCAGTCAACGTTAAAGAAAACTTTAAGAATTTTCTGTTTCCTGTGACTTTCACACAAGACTGAACTCCAACTAACAAACAAGTTTCTTTTCAAAAGTTTACTTTGAAAATAGTTCTCTATGTTTATATCCTGGGCATTTGAAAGTTGGGTGTTTGTCATTCAAAGAGTATGACAGTGTCAAAATTAGATTTTAGAAATGCAATAAAGTTTCTTATGATGTGGATTTAAATATTTGTAGGCTCTTTATTTCTATCATAATTTATTTCTAAGATTTTACCTTTGCATACTAAAATGTGTGATAAAGCAAAGAACTTTGGACTGAGATATATCTGCATCCTTTTGTAGCAAAGGACCTAATCCAAAATGCTTAATAAATGCAACTGGTTCTTCTTGTACTCCTAGAATTTTGCACGAGTTCTTATTCTAGCTGTTGGAAAATCTTTTGAGCTAAAACCTCTAGGGATTGTATACATGGGAAATATAGAGAACTTTTCTCAGAAAAGAGACTAAATTGTTAATCTTGATTTAATGTTTCTTGTACATTGCTATATTTTTCTGATTTCAGTAATAATTTCTTGGAAGCCATAAGAAATTGTTAAGCACCCAATCATGATATTTTTAATATATTTTTCTTAAAATCCTTTTTTTCAAATTCTGTTTTGTTTTGGAGGGGAGCTTACACCATTTCCTAGAAACTTTTTGCCTGTCGTAATGCTCTAGCTGGATATAAATTTAGGTCCTGAGTTGACTTTGCTTAATCAACCAGCCATGTAATTTTGGTAAAGTCTCACCTTTTAAATCAATTTTCTTTTTTTTTTTTTGTTTTTTTTCCATTTTATCGGTACCAGAGATTGAACTCATGACCGCCTGCTTGCAAGGCAGGCACTTATGCCGCTGAGCTAAATCCTTAGCCCCCTAAACCAATTTTGTTATAAGCAAAAATGGAAAGCTTAGCTTTTATGCCCTTCCAGGAATTTCCTCTTAATATTTATTGACATAATACTAGTGTTCAAAAAATTCTCATTGAAGGAATAAATATTAACCTGTTACTCAAGGGTTTTTTGTTTGTTTGTTTGTTTTTTAGGGGGGATATTTTGATTTTCTTTTGTTTCTTTGGTTTCAGCTTTTGGTTTTTTAAGTCAGGGTCTTGCTTTGAAGTCTAGGTTGGCCTCAAATTGATGATCCTCTTACATCAGTTTCCTGAGTAGTGGTATTATAGGTGTGCGCCTCCACACCTAGTTTAGTCCATTTGTTTGTTATTTTTTTACCTGTATGTTAGGCTAGAATTATAAAGATCTCTGACATAATAGAATGAGAAGCATATCTAGGAACAGGGACATGATAGAGGCTCTCTTGCTGGAAATAATCAATGTATGGTGTCATGAAGTATAAGTCTGATAGGATTATAGAGAGCTTTATGAAGAGAGTGGTAAGAAAATTTTGATTCTAAGGCTGTCTGAAATTTTCAACTCTTAATTTCATGAACATCAACAATATTAGGAAGAAGTGTATATTCTATAGCCTATTATTCATATACTATTATGGCAGGGAAGCAAAACAGACCACTGACCAGCTGAGCAAAGCAGACACTGTTAGAAGTCTTTGGGTAATTTATATTCTCTTATTTTCTCTGGGCGCAGTGGTGCACACCTATAATCCCAGCACTTAAGAAGCTGAGGCAGAAGGATCACAAATTTGAGGAGTCCTGCTGGATCAATTTAGTGAAACCGTATTTCAAAATAAAAAATTAAGAAAGGATGTATTTCAGGATATAGAGCTCCTAAGTTTTATTTTTAGTACAGGGGAAAAAATTTTTTAAAGATTCTTCTAGGCTCTCTGATTGTCAAATTTGCCAGTACTGTGGAAAATTTTACTTTCTCAGATTTCTAGTATAATTTAGTACCCAGAGAAAAAAAATGAATGAATAAACATCGTAACAATACTTTTCCTTGGAGATTGAGATTACTGGCAATAGACTTCCATTTTTACTTTGAACCCCATGGAATTATTTTTATTGCTTTTTGTTACAAAAATAATCATTTTAGTGTGCCATATTCATATAAAATTCAAAGAAAATAAATTTCTTATCCAGATAAGTAAGGCAATGGTATGATTTTCAAACTTAACAAAAAAAAATTATTCTCAGGACAAGGTGTGTATATCAATAGTAGAGCATCTCCTTAGCATGCACAGCACAGCTTCCTTCCCCAGCACCACACATACACACATACACACACATCCATGCAGAATTAATTCTCTACTATCTAAATTAGATTTTACCAGCATGGCTTAAGTTTGTAGACATTTGGGAGAAAATTATTTTGATTTTTTTTACATTTTCACAAGTGCATGATTACTGTGTCCAGATCTTTTCAAGAGAGAAATTACAAAGTGACCTGGCTAGATCTGCCTCTGCTTGCCAGCCACCACCATTGGAAGGCTGCTTCCTGCAGGCATCCAACACAAGCAGAGAGACCCAGACAGATCCACTTTAGCCTGCCAGCTGCTGCCATCATAAGGCTTGCTTCCAGAGAACAGCCAGTGTGAGTAGGGACATGCAGCCAGGTAAGCCCCATGAATCCGCAGGCCACCATTGGAGACCTTCACTTCCTTTGGGCAGCAGTCACCCACCAAGATAATCACCAAATCACCCACCAAGTGCACCCCTGTGTACTTGCCACTATCAAGGGAGTCCTGGTATAGACACACAGGCTGAGAAAAGCAGCCCCACCACCACACATCCCTGGTCATTAAAGGGAAGTCCCAGAGTAGCTGCATGTGTCTGGAGAAGCCTACCCTGTGCCCTGCTACCTCCCTGAGAGCCTGGGGTTAGAGAAACTCGGGTGCCTGTCCCATTCCCCCACACCATGAAGGGGTAGCCAACATGGGAAGTGCCTGGGAACCCATAACCAGCTTGTTGGAAAGAACCTAGGAGAATGTCAAGAGAAAAGAGCAAAAGACAATCTCAGATCTCTAGACCACACAGAACAAGTCTGGGAGATACAGAACATGGAAGTCACACACCTGAAATATTTGAAAGGATAGCAACTGAAGTAAAGAAACAACTTCGTAAGACTGTTAAAGTAAACAAATCAGAAATAATGTCTCAGGTAAAAAAATAAATCACGTAATTATCGAATTGCTCAGTATATCTCAAAAAGACATAGGTAAAAAATAGGAGCATAGGAAAATGGAAAACCTTGAATGAACCAACAATATAGAAAGCAATTATAATTCACAAAAGAGATATCCAAGAAATTAAAAAGTTAATCAAAAGCTGGCAAAATCTCTTGAAAGACACTGAAGATAGAATTTCAGACCTTGAAGACAAGTTTGCAGCTAATGATCATGAAAGGAAAATTCTCTCAAAAATAACCAGGAACCAGGAAATAACAATTCAACGGCTACAAGACAGTGCAAAGAAAAGTAATTTTAAGAGTCATAGGTATCAGTGAAGGAGCAGGGGTCAACACAAATGAAATTAAAAAGCCATTTACAGAAGTAATAGCAGAGAACTTATCAAACATGGAAAAGGGATTTGGCATGCAGATAAGCAAGGCATATAGAACTCCAACTAGTCATGACCAAAGTAAATCTATAACCAGGCATATAATAATCAAGATCCCAGAAATGCAGCATAAGAACAAAATATTAAAAGCTGTTAGAGAAGAGAAACAGATCACCTATAAAGAAAACTTGTCAAAATCAACAGACTTATCAACACAAACTATCAAGTCAAAAAGAGTTTGGAGTGATATGTTTTAAATCCTGAAAGAAAACAACTTCCAACCCCGATTTATGTATCCTGCAAAGCTGTCTTTTTAAATTGGTGAAAAAATAAGATGCTTCCATGAGAAAGAACAACTGAAGGAATTTATGACCACCAAACCAAACCCAGCGAGAGTGCCAAAGGATATTTTAGAGAAAGATAAAGAAGACCATGGTTCCAGGACAACAGCAGAGGAAGGTTGCCAAACAGGACAGGCAATTGAATGAAGGGGAAAAGTGGAGGGCCAGCAGTAGGAGGATATCAGGACACAGACAAACCAATGTATGCTGGCCTCAGGTCAGCAATAGAAAGAAACACAGGGAAAGTGGATCAAGAAACAAGATCCATCAATATACTGTATACAAGAAATACATTTAAATTGAAAGGATATTGATAGACTGAAAATCAAAGGAGACAAAACAATTGTTCCATGTGACAGGAGGCCAGAACAAAGAAACAGTAATTGGCCATCAATTGAAGAACGGACAAGAAAGATATGGTATTTCCATGCTGTAAAAAGTATCCAGCTATAAAGTCGGATAATCTCAAGGCTCTTGTAGATAAATGGGTGGGAATTGGAGATCATGTTCATGAGTAAAATGGTTTGAATTCATATGAGTGAACCCCAGAAAAAAAACAGAAGTTAGTGGGATCCAAAAAAGCACAATAGGTACTATGAAAGCGATAGGGGAGGAAGCACCTTAGAAGAGAAAGGTGGTAAATGATGTTAATTTCTTACTGTCTTGTTTTGAACTCTTGTATTATTTTCACAATTTTGTTAGGTTTGGTTTTGTTCTGTCTTGTTTTGTTATATTTTACTACATCTGATGTTATGGGCAGCTATTTTAAAGATAATGGGATGTATTATGGTAACCATTGTTGATTTCCTATTTTCTTGTTTTGGAGTGCTATAATGCAATGCATTCATTCCTTTGTTTAATCAGTTTTATTTTGTTTGATTTTATTATGTGTGAGGGTATGAACAGCTATTTTTTTTTTATCGGTACCAGAGATCGAACTCATGACTGCACACTTGCAAGGCAGGTATTTATGCAGCTGAGCTAAATCTCCAACTCGTTGAACAGCTATATTGAAGAAAACAAGACATGCTAACATTGTTGATTTCCTAACATTTTGTTTTGAAGTCCTATCATGCTTATATTCTCTGGTTTTCATTGCTTTTATTCTGTTATGTTTTATTTGATTTTATTATGTATGATAGTATGGATTACTGTTTTGAAGAAAAAGAAACTTGAGAGGAGCAGCGAAGATGGCGGATAGATAACAGCAGGCTACAGAGGCTCCCTGAGATAGTCAACTTAGAATTCAACATAATACAGCGTGGGGAGTCCCAAACAGAGGGAGATGAATTCTCTCGTCCCAAAAAGAAACTAAGGTAAAAAGAACCAATCAAACATACAGTCCCAGTGCTACTATTAGAACAGCTAAAGGTTCAGTGATCCCACTGCAGCACCCGAACCCAAGTGGCGGTGACTTAGCAAGCCGTCCAAAATCCTGCTGCTTTGACTCACTGAGTCACACTGAGGTCAGGGGTTGGCAGGCCAAACAGATAGCTGAGCTAGCGGGGAAACTGCATCTACCTGTGGTGAGTGACAGGAATAAAGCCATTACACAGAGAAGGGGGCTCCAACAGATGACATTCTGGGACCAGGCAAGACAGGCAGGAACAAGGGGCAGCAGTGACTTCAATCAGTTGTTCCCTTCCCAAATGGGATTGGTAGAGTGAGCTTGGCCTGGGTCACACGACCTGGCTGAGACCCAATAGGTTATCTGAAATCAACTCCCTATAGTGGTGCACACACTAATACACTGAAGGCCTCAGCAGGTTGACTGACCCAGAGGGGAGGGGTCAGCATACGCTGCCACTGTTTGCAACTCACTAGCACACTGCAGTAGGAAGGGTCACCTAGCCAGTGTGCCTCAGAAGGACTGAAACCACAAAGAAAGAAACTGGAGCCTCCTGGAAGAAACAAAAAAGATGGGAAGAGGAAGCAACAACAAAAAGTCCCCAGGTCCCAACCCTGAGAACATTGACCCAGGACAGGTAAACACAAAGCAGAATGAGGAGAGCAATATCAGACATGGCACCAGTGGACATAAAGAGATATCTTCGGGACCTCATAGATGAGTTCAAAAGGGAAATATTTAGCCAGGTAAAGCAAGATATAAGAAGATTAATAAAAGAGATGTAAGCACCCCTCAAGAAGACACAGACCAAAGAAGGGAGGAACTCAAAGGAGAGAACTATTTGATGAAGAATATAAAGAAAATATAGAATACATGAAGCAGATTCAAAGAGATTACCAGAAAATTAAAAACTCTATGGAAAGATGGCAAAACTGCTTGAAAGAAACTAAGGATAGATTATCCAAACTGGAGGACAGGTTTGCAATGTGGGATTATGAAAGGAAAAACTTTAAAAATAACAAGGAAACAAGCAACAACAATACAAAGGCTAGAAAATGACAAGAGGATCTATAATATGAGAATAAATAATGTGAATGAAGAAGCAGGGGTACAAACAAAGGAAATACAATGGCCATTCACAGAAATAATTAAGGAAAACTTCCCAAACATAGGAAAAGGAAATGATATTCAGCTGTTTGAAGCATACAGAACTCCAGCCACCTACAACCAAAACAGAGCCACACCCAGGCATATAATCATCAAGATCCCAGAAATTCAATGTAAAAAGAGAATATTAAAAGCTGTTAGAGACAAGAAACAGATCACCTATAAAGGAAGGCCCATCAGAATAATGGCAGATTTCTTGACACAAACCATCAAGTCAAGAAGAGCCTGGAGCGAAATATTCCAAACCCTGAAAGAAAATAACCTATCCCTGTTTGAATGTCCACCTTGTATTCTTTGATATTGTGATTTGAGCAACTATTTTCAAGATGATAATATGTAATCTATTAACAGGTGATTTCTTACTGTTATGTTTTTTTTTGTAGTTCTGTATTACGTGTACCCTTACACTGCTTTGTTTTGTTTTGTGTTTTTCTCTTTTTCCTCTTAAATAAAATTAAAAAAAAAAAAGAAAATAACCTACATCCCAGATTGATATACCCTGAAAATCTGTCTCTAGAAATTAATGGAGAAACAAGATGCTTCCAAGACAAAGAAAAACATGGGAAATTCGCAACCACCAATCCAACTCTACAGAGACTACTGCAGGGCATTCGAGAGAGAGAGAGAAAAGTGCTAGAATTCCAGGAACAGTGGCAGAGAGGCCTCAATGAATGGAGGAGAAAACAGAATGAAGAAGACAAGCAGACAACTGATAGCAAAAAAGAGCATAACAGAAATGTGGCAGAGAATTTGGTTATAATCTCTAATATAGATGGCCTTGATACACTAAATTAAAAAAAAAAAAAGAACCACACGTGGAGTAGATCAGGAGGTAGGGTCCACCGAGATGCTATTTTTAGGAAATATAATTAACATGAAAAAGAGTATATGGACTGAAAATCAAATTTGAGAAAACAATGCTCTATGTGACAGAGAACCAGAGAGTAATAGGGGCAACTAGGCTAGTATTTGTGGATAGGTTGGAAAGACAGGCTTTAATAGGTAAAGCAATACAATTAGAGGTCAAGTCCAGGAGAGAGAAGGTTCAGAACCACTTAGGTAAATAGCAGGTCCCCCCCCACACCCATTTAAAACCAAGGTCAGACCCAAAAATGCACAATATATCCTGGGGAAGTGAAAGGGGAGGGAAGAGTCTTTAAAAAGATGGCAGAAGATATTGTTAATAGTGTATCAGAATTTAAAACCCACATTACTCGCACCACTCTGCTTAGATAGATTTTATTCTGTCCCAGTTTGTTTACTTGCATTAGATTTAAGACAGACACCTATCCCAAAAACATCAGGATATAGCACAGTAATCATCTTTAATTTCCTATTAACTTAATCTGGAGCCCTGTATGACTTATACTGTTTTATCATGACTGATTTTAGTTAAATCTGGTTTGTTTGATTGCTATTTGGTATCGACAGATTTTATTCAAAACTGATATGATTGATAGTATCAAATCTGAGAGTATAGGCAACTACACTGAAGATGACAGACTCACTGTGATACACATTCTGGTTTGATTACTGCCTGTTTTTGAAGTGTTACTATATACAAAGTTGTATTTTTATTAATACTGTTATGTACTGATATATTCAATTATGCTATGTTGATTGTATAGCCAATTCTATTGAAGATAACAAGGGACAACACAGGAACTATGGTAGAACTCCTTGTACGACAGTCTTATATGTCTTTTTTGTTTCATGTGTTTATAGGAATATGTTTTGCTTTGTCTTGCTTTGTTTTGCTTTTCCCTCTAATATAGAGAGGATAGAAATAAATGTTAAGACTCATGCATGAGTAGAACCTAAAAACAGTTTATAAAGAAATGGGCGTGGTAGCTCATGCCTGTAATCCCAGCACTCGGGAGGCTGAGGCAGGTATCGTTTCAAGTTTGAGACCAGCCTGGGCTACAAAGTGAGCTCGAGGCCAGCCTGAACTACATACTGAGACCCTGTCTCAAAAAGATAAAAAAAAAAGTTTATAAGAACTGATCTTATAACACATGATGAAATGAACAAATACTTTGAAGAAAAAGAGACACTTAAAGTACCCAGTGCTGATCCTGGAGTGTCATAATGTGACACCCAGCAGTAGTATTATTCTTTGTTCAGAGTGATATTAGCATGCTTGGGTTTGTTCAATCTCAACATAACTTAAGATATGGATAACCACATGTATGTTTAAGTGCATAGGATTGATAACCATATTTCTAAGTTTTTGTTGGATATTTAAACAGAACTGGTTGCAGTCTCACTGTTTGAATCCCCATTTTACAAGCTCCACTTTAGTATCTTGAATAACTATAAGAGGACAATCTGTAATCATCAACTAGTGATTTCTTACTGTTTATTTTTTTCTTTGAAAGTATGTATTATTTCTACCCATTTTCTGTTTTGTTTAGTCTTTCTTTAAATAAAATTTTAAAAAAAACACTATAGGCAGAAGCCCCTTCCTTTGTCTGGAGGAGGAGGGATCCCGGGTTCCTGAGGCACCTCGGCCTGTGCCCAGCCGCGCCTAGCCATCGGTGTGCAGAGGAGGAGCTGCGCGGATCCGGAGTGCCTGCAGAAGCCCCTTCCTTTGTCTGGAGGAGGAGGGATCCCGGGTTCCTGAGGCACCTCGGCCTGTGCCCAGTCGCGCATAGCCATCTGCGTGCAGAGGAGGAGCTGGGTGGATCCGGAGTGCCCGCAGGAGGCCCTTCCTTTGTCTGGAGGACTGTGGATATCTCTGCAAGCAGGGAGGGATCACAGGCTCCTGAGGCACTGCGGTCTGTGGTGAGTACCCTAATCCGGCTGCGATCCAAGAGCTGTAGATCTACCAAGGGGCAGGTGGGCGCACAGTGTCCCTGAGGCCCAGCTTGTCTGAAACCGCGGAGTTCTGAACAAGCAGAGGAGGGCCATTGGTTCTGCAGGCCCAATGGCCTGGGGTAGAGTGGTGCCAGAGTCTCAGTAGCTGCAAACATAGAAGGGGATTTTCAACAGATCCTGAGGAGGCTTTCAAATAACACTTGAAACACAGAAATATAGGAAAATGACAAAACGAAAGACCAAATTACAACCTCAAACCTCCAGCCCATCTCAGGAAACCCTAGGAGAAATGTATTTAGAAGAAAATATATCCCATCCTCCTCATATATCAGACACAATAGCTACTGAAGTTGACAAGCAACTCCAGGAAGCTTTAAAGAAATTCAAACTCGAAATAATATCCCAGATAAAAGAAGAAATGATAAAAGAAATGAAAGAGATTCTAAATATATCTAAAGAAAACACAGATAAAAAATTGGAGGAACTAAACAAAAAGATAGAATCCCTAGATGAGCAATATAAGAAACAAACAGAATACATAATGCAGATGCACAGAGATATACAGGAAATAAAAAACTCCACTGAAAGTTGTAAAAACCGCCAATGAAAGTGAAGATAGAATTTCAGACCTTGAAGACAGGATTGCAGCTAGTGAACAGGAAAGGAAAGATCTTTTAAAAATAACAAGGAACCAGGAAACAACAATTCAACAACTGCAAGATGATGCAAAGAAGAATAACATAAGAATGATAGGGATTAATGAAAAAGAAGGAGACAACATAAAGGATATCAAGAGGATATTTAGAGAAGCAATAGCTGAAAACTTCCCAAGCATGAGATCAGAAACTCACATCAGGATCAGTGAAGCATATAGAACTCCAAATAGTCATAACCAAAATAAAACTACACCCAGACATATAATAATCACCATCCCAGAAATCCAACACAAGAATAGATTATTAAAAGCTGTCAGAGAGAAAAGACAGATCACTTATAAAGGAAAACCTATCAGAATCACAGCAGACTTCTCATCACAAACAATAAAGTCAAGAAGAGCATGGAGTGAAGTATTCCAGATCCTAAAGCAAAATGATTTCCAACCTAGACTGATATATCCTGCAAAACTATCATTTAAAATAGATGGTGAAATACGATACTTCCATGACAAAGAACAGCTGAAGAACTTCATGAACACCAAACCAACCCTGCAAAAAATATTGAAAGACAGTTTAGATACACAAAGGAAAAAACCACTAAGCAAAGCAAATAATTAAACAGAACAGAAAGATAAAGATGCAACAGCAGAGAGATAAGAATCCTACAATTAACCAACATTTAACAGTAATAACCATTAATGTAAATGGTCTCAATGCACCAATCAAAAGAAACAGACTAGCAGAATGGATCAAGAAACAAAATCCAACCATATGCTGTTTACAGGAAACCCATCTAACCCAGAAGGATACTCACGGACTGAAAGTCAAAGGATGGAAAACAATTCTCCATGCAGCAGGAATCCAAAAAAAGGCAGGAGTAGCCATTCTGTTTGCAGACAACGTGAACTTTCAACCAACAATGACCATAAAGGACAAAGAAGGTCACTACATACTCGTAAGGGGAAAACTCCAAGAGGAAGAGATAACTATCTTAAATATATACGCACCAAACTCCAGAGCACCCAGTTATATAAAACAATTATTAACAGAAATGAAAACTCAAATTATCAGTAACACAATTGTAACAGGAGACCTTAATACGCCATTGACACCAAGGGACAGATCGACCAGACAGAAAATGAGTAAAGAAATAACAGAACTGAATCATACCTGTGAACAAATGGGTTTGATAGACATATACAGAATGTTCCACCCAACAACATCAGAATAGACATTCTTCTCAGCAGTACATGGATCATTTTCTAAAATAGACCATATATTAGCTCATAGAACATATTTAAACAAGTGCAAAAGAGCTGAAATCATCCCTTGCATGTTATCGGATCACAGCGCTCTGAAATTAGAAATTAACGATAAAAGATACTGCAAAAATCCCACAAACACATGGAAACTGAATAACACACTCTTGAGTAGTCAGTGGGTCACAGAAGAAATTAAAGAAGAAATCAAACAATACCTAAAAGAAAATGAAAATGCAGATACAACTTACCGGAATCTGTGGGATGCAATGAAAGCCGTTCTGAGAGGAAAATTTATTGCACTGAGTTCCCACATCAGGAAAACAGAACGAATACAAATAAATAACTTGATGCTACACCTCAAACAGCTAGAAAAAGAAGAGCAAGTCAAGCCCAAAGCCAAAAGAAGAGAGGAAATTATAAAAATCAGAGCAGAAATCAATGCAATAGAGACTAAGAAAACAATCCAAAGGATCAACAAATCAAAGAGTTGGTTCTTTGAAAGAATAAATAAAATTGATAAGCCCCTAGCCAACCTTATTAAAAAAAGGGAAGAAAAAGCTCAAATTCATGCAATAAGAAATGAAAAAGGAGAAGTCACTACAGACCCAATAGAAATACAGAAGATCATCAACACCTATTTCGAAAACCTCTACTCTCAAAAGTTTGATAACACAGAAGAAATAGACAGTTTCTTAGAAGCATATGAAGTGCCAAAGCTAGATCAAGAGGATGTAAAATTGTTGAATAACCCAATCTCGGTTACTGAAATTGAAAATGTAATTAAGTCTTACCCACCAAGAAGAGCCCAGGCCCAGATGGATTCACTGCAGAATTCTACAAGAAATACAAAGAAGACCTAATGCCGACACTCCTCAAACTATTCAATGAAATTGAAAGGGAAGCAATCCTTCCTAAGTCATTCCTGGAAGCAAATATCACTCTAGTACCAAAACCTGAGAAAGACCCAACTAAAAAAGAGAACTATAGACCGATCTCCCTAATGAACACAGATGCAAAAATCCTCAATAAAATATTGGCAAATAGGATCCAGCAAATCATCAAGAAGATTATACACCATGACCAAGTGGGATTCATCCCAGGAATGCAAGGATGGTTCAACATACGCAAATCAATAAATGTAATCCACCATATCAATAAAGCCAAAAATAAGAATCACATGATCATTTCTATAGATGCAGAAAAAGCCTTTGATAAGGTCCAACATTTATTCATGATAAAAACTCTACAGAAAATTGGAATAGATGGTCTTTACCTCAATATAATAAAGGCCATTTATGACAAACCAACAGCCAGCATCATACTAAATGGCCAAAAATTGAAAGCCTTTACTTTAAAATTAGGCACAAGACAAGGATGTCCTTTATCACCACTCCTATTTAATATAGTACTGGAAGTACTAGCCAGAGCAATTAGGCAAAAAAGAGAAATAAAAGGGGTAAAGATAGGAAAAGAAGAAGTTAAGTTGTCATTGTTTGCAGATGACATGATACTCTACATAGAAGACCCCCTAAGCTCCATTGAAAGACTCTTAGATACAATAAATAAATTCAGTAATGTGGCTGAATACAAAATCAATACTCAGAAATCAATAGCATTCCTATACACAAACAACAAAACCACAGAGAGGGAAATAAGGGAAACTGGACTATTCACATTAGCAACCAAAAAAATGAAATATTTAGGAATTACTCTTACGAAAGAAGTGAAAGACTTATACAGTGAAAACTATATTACACTGAAAAAGGAAATTGAAGATGATCTCAGAAAATGGAAAGACATCCCTTGCTCATGGATAGGAAGAACAAACATTGTGAAGATGGCCATTCTCCCAAAACTCTTATACAGATTCAATGCAATCCCAATAGAAATACCATCAACATACCTTATAGATCTAGAGAAATCACTCCTAAATTTCATCTGGAACCAGAAGAGACCTAGAATCGCAAAAGCAATTCTAAGCAGCAAAGACAAAGCAGGAGGCATCACAATCCCTGACTTGAAATTATACTACAAAGCAACAGTAGTAAAATCAACATGGTATTGGAATCAAAACAGAGCTGAAGATCAATGGAATAGATTAGAAGATACAACCACAACTACAAACACACTCAACCACCTTATCTTTGATAAAGGAGCCAAGCAGGTTCACTGGAAGAACGACAGTCTCTTTAATAAATGGTGCTGGAAAAACTGGCTCTCTATTTGCCGAAAACTAAAGCTAGACCCATGTCTATCACCATGTACTAAATTAAAATCTAAATGGGTCAAAGATCTGAATATTAAAACAGAAATGCTAAATCTATTGGAAGACAAATTGGGTAGAAACCTTGGAGACATAGGAGTAGGTAGAGAATTCATGAATAGGACTGAAACTGCACGGGAAATACTTCCCAGAATCAATAACTGGGACCACTTCTTATTAAAAAGTTTCTGCATGTCAAAAGAAATCTCCAGCATAGTGAAAAGAAAACCCACAAACTGGGAAAAGATTTTAGTGAACTCTCTCTCAGACAAGGGACTCTTGTCTAAAACATATAAAGAATTAAAAAAACTCAGACCTCCAAAATTCAAAGATCCAATCCAAAAATGGGCATCTGAGATGAATACGCAATTCTCAGATGAAGAAATGCAAATGGCAAATAAATACATGAAAAAATGCTCATCATCATTGGTCATTAGAGAAATGCAAATTAAAACCACACTGAGATACCATCTCACTCCTGAAAGAATGGCCAGGATCAAGAAAACCAACAACAACAAATGCTGGAGAGGCTGTGGGGAAAAAGGAACTCTCCTGCACTGTTGGTGGGAGTGTAGACTGGTACAGCCTTTGTGGAGGTCTGTCTGGAGGTTTCTCAAAAAGTTGGGATTGGAAATCCCATTTATTCCAGCTATTCCACTTCTAGGCATATTCCCAGAAGAACTGAAAGCATCATACCACAGGGATATATGTGCACCTATGTTTATAGCAGCACAATTTGTAATCGCCAGATCTTGGAAACAACCCAAGTGTCCATCAACTGAGGAATGGATAAAAAAGTTGTGGTATTTCTATACAATGGAGTATTATTCAGCTATAAAGAAGGATTGCATTGAGATATTTATCAATAAATGGGCGCAGCTTGAGACCATACTCATAAGTGAAATAAATCAGTCTCACATGTATGAATACCGAATAGTTTCCCTAATGTAAGTAATGATTCAAATATATAAAAATATGTGATAATCATGATTCCCCATTATGTGGCCTTGAAGCCTTATAAAATTTTCACTTATTAATTAGAAAGGCTTTATTCTGGGCTTTTTGATATGGAAATATTTGAAGCTATAGTATATGAAGTTTTATCCAAATATTTTAAGGAAAAAGACAGACACTATGGTAACTACTATTCTTTAAAAAAATTATTTAGCTATTTCTTATGTTTATTTTAATTAAGGGAAAAATTTAAAAAATTAGGATATATAGTAGTAACTCTTTTTGATCTTCTATTAACTTGTTTTGAAGTCCTGTAATACTCCCAAGATCTTGTTTTGACTGATTAGACTCTGTTCCATTCTGTGCGATAGTAGCAAGTCTGAAGGTATAGGCAACTAATTTGAAGGCAATAAGATTCACAAAGATGCCCATTCTGGTTTGACTATTGTCTCCTTTGGAAGTCCTGTAATGTTCACAATGCCTAAGTTTTATTGGTCTTGTTCTCCACTGTTTTGTCCAACTTTATAATATCTAATGAGATAGACAATTCCTTTTAAGGAAACAAGAGACAATGTTGATAACCATTGTTAATAACCTTGTACTCTGTTCTACATCATGTGCTATGTCTATCCTTGGTTTTGACTTACAGCTGTGTTTTGCCATATTTGACTTTATTCTCTCCCCCCCCAAAAAAGCAATAAGAACTAAGGAGTAATAAAATCCAAAATGTGTAAATTTTGTTGTAAAAAAGAGAGGGAGGGGAAAAAAAAAGAGCTCTAATGGATATAACAGCAAGTGTGTTTAGGGATGTTAAATAGCTGACTATATTAATGTTTTTGGATCATTGAACACAGCTGTTTGCAGTCTCTCTGTTTGAATGTCTACTTTGTATTCTTTGATACTGTGATTTGAGCAACTATTTCCAAGATGATAATATGTAATCTATTAACAGGTGATTTCTTACTGTTATGTTTTTTTTTGTAGTTCTGTATTATGTGTAACCTTACACTGCTTTGTTTTGTTTTGTGTTTTTCTCTTTTTCCTCTTAAATAAAAAAAAAAAACACTACAGTACCCAGTGCTGATCCTGGAGTGTCATGATGTGATATCCAGCATACTATTATTCTTTGTTCAGAATGATTTTAGCCTGCTTTAGTTTGTTTAATCTCAACATAAATGAAGATATAGATAACTGCATGTATGTTTAAGTGTGTAGGATTGATAACCATATTATTAAGTTTTTGTTGGATAGTTGAACAGAACTGTTTGCAGTCTCACTATTTGAATTCCCACTTTATATGTTCCACTTTTTTATCTCGAACAACTATTTGTAAGAGGACAGTATGTAAACATCAACTAGTAATTTCTTACTGTTTACTTTTTCTTTGAGCATATGTATTATTTCTCCCCATTTTCTGTTTTGTTTAGTCTTTCTTTAAATAAAATTTTAAAAAAAGAAAAAGAAAAAGAGACTTGAAGAAAAGGAGACATTATTAGTAACCATTCTTCATGTCCTGTAATCTGGTTTTCAAGCCCTAGAATACTTTCTTTTGTATTGGTTGGTTTTAGTCTTTTGTATTATTTGATTTCAATATGCATAAGGTACGACAGCAATTGTGAAGAAAATGGGAGACATTATGGTAGCCATTGTTGATTTCCTAGTGTCTTGTTTTGAAGTTCCTTAATGGTTTCATTTTTGCTTTGATTTGTTTGATACTATTTTTTTGTTTCAATATATTGTGTGTGAAAGTATGGAAAACTATTTTAAAGAAAACAAAAGATGTAGTAGCCACTATTGACTTCCTGTTATCTTTTTTATTTCAAGGAGAATAAAGCAAAAGAAAACAAAATAGATCAAAGTAGATCAGAAAAAAAAAACAATGCAGTCAACACAGGATTTCAAAACAGACAATAGAAAAATCAGCAGTGGTTACCATAATGTCTCTTGTTTCCTTCAAAATGGTTGCCCATACCTTCACATACAACGGATTCAAACAAGAGAAAAATAGTATGAAACCATTCAAAACAAAAGAATGACAGTATTACAGGCCTTCAAAACCAGACAATAGGAAAATCAAGAATGGCTATCATAATGTCTCTTGTTTTCTTCCAAATAGCTGTCTATACTTTCACATATATTGAAGTTCAATAATATAAAACAGATAAAAACCAATCAAAACAAACAATCAAAGCATCACTGGACTTCACAATAAGATGATAGGAAATCAGCAATGGCTACCATAATGTCTCATTTTCTTCAAAGTATCTGTTCATACCATCATATGTAATAAAATCAATTCTTATAAACTCTAGGACAAGTTCTCAGCATGTATAAGATTATACATGCACATCTGTTTTTTCTGTATGAGAATAAAAAACAAAACAGAACAAAAGATATTATGAGAAACAAAAGAGACAAATAACAATAAAAAGCCTAAAACAATGACAATATAGGCTTTCAAAACAAGGTAGTAGGAACATAACTAAGGTTGTTATTTTGCATAATTATCTTCAAAAATGTTACTTAAATTACCAGATATAGACATGCAAAATTGATGTAATCTTATGAATGTTAACTGTTTTTTCCAAGAACTAATAGAACTAGTAACACAATCATTATAGCTATCTTAAGTGTATACATACAAATTTATACCTTTTTTCTTTTCCCTTCTTTTCTCGTTTTCTGTTATTTTTCCCCTTTGAGCAGTTTCTTACCCTTTCACAATATTTATTGAAGATTTTGTATCTTATTTAATCTTTCAATTTCTTACACTGGAGATACAATGCAGTACTTACACATGTGAGTTTGATTTATTTCACTTATGAGTTTGGTCTCAAGTTGCATCCATTTACCTTATAGGCTTTTATAAAGCCTCAGTGTGATCCTTCTTCATAGCTGAGTAGTACTCCATTATATAAAAATACCACATCTTATTTTATCCATTCCTCGGTTGATGGACATTTAGGTTGTTCCCAAGATTTGGCTATTACAAACTGTGCTTCTATAAACGTGAGGGAATATATATCACTGTGATATGATCACTTCTGAGAATATGCCCAAAAGTAGAATATCTCAGTCAAATGGGACTTCCAATCCAAGTTTTTTAAGGAACCCCCAAACTGACCTCCACAGTGATTGTACCAAGCTACACTCCCATCAACAGTATAGAAGAGTTCTTTTTCCCCACAGCCCCTCCAGCATGTATTATTGGTGGTTTTCTTGATCCTGGCCATTCTTTCTGGAGTGAGACGGAATCTCACTGTGGCTTTAATTTACATTTATCTAATGACCTATGAAGCGAACGTCTTTTCATGTATTAATTTGCTATTTGTATTTCTTCAGTTGAGAAGTGTATATTCATTTCAGATGCCCATTTTTGGACTAGGTCTTTGAATTTCTGGGGTTTGATTTTTTTAAAATTCTATATATATTCTAGATAGTAGTCCTTTGTCTGAGGGACAGTTGACTAAGATTGTTTTCCAATTTATGGATTTTATTTTTGCTCTGTTGGAGATTTCTTTTGACATGTAAAAAATAGTTTAATATGACAAGATTCCAGTTGTTGATTCTGGGAACTATTTCCCTTGAGTTTGATTTTTTAATCATGAATTCTCTGCCTACCCCTATGTCTTCAAGATTTCTACCTACTTTGTCTTCTGGCACATTAAAGTGCTTCTGCTTTAATATTTAGATCTTTGATCATTTTGACTTTAGTTTAGTGCATGGTGATAGGTATGGATCTAGTTTTAGTTTTCAGCATATGGAAAACCAGTTTTTATTAAAGAGGCAATCTTTTTTCCAGTGAATGTGTTTGGCCCCTTTGTCAAATATAAGGTGGCTGAGTGTGTTTGTAGTTGTGGTTGTGTATCTTCTGATCTATTCTATTGATCTTCAGGTCTGTTTTTATTCCAGTACCATGCTGATTTTATCACAGCAGCTTTGTAGTATAACTTCAAGTCAGGAATTGTCATGCTTTCTGCCTTAACTTTTTTGCTTTTGCTATTCTAGTTTTCTTCTGGTTCCCGATGAATTTTAGGAACGATTTCTCTAGATCTGTGAGGTATGCTAATGGTATTTTGACTGGAATTATATTAAATCTCTATAACAATTTTGGGAGAATGGCTATTTTCACAATGCTTTTTCTTCCTATCCATGAACAAGAAATGTCTTTCCATTTCCTCAGATCCTCTTGGATTTCTTTTTTCAGAGTAGTGTAATTTTCACTGAATAGGTGTTTTACTTCCTTTGTTATATTGATTCCTAAATGTCTCATTTTTTGGATTCTATTGTGAAGTGTGTGGCTTCTCTTATTTCCCTCTCAGTGAGTTTGTTATTTGTGTACAGGAATGGTATTGATTTTTGAGTGTTGACTTTGTATCCAGGTACATTATTGAATGTGGTTATTACATCTAGAAGTCTTTCAATGGAGTTTTGGGGGTCTTCTACATAAAGAATCATATCATCTGCAAATAATGACAATTTAGCTTTTTCTTTTCCTATCATTATTACTTTTATTTTTCTCTCTTGTCTAATTGCTCTGACCAATACTTCCAGTACTATATTGAATAGGAGTGGTGATAATGGACATCCTTGTCATTGCCTGATTTCAGAGTAAAAGCTTTCAGTTTTTGACCATTTAATACAATGGAGGCTGTTGGTTTGTCATGGACAGCTTTTATCAGATTAAGGTAATGACCATCTATTCTGATTTTCCATAGGGTTCTTACCATGAATGAGTGCTGGACCAAAAGTCTTTTCTGCATCTGTTGAAATTATCATGTGATTCCTATCTTTGGCTCTACTGATATTGTGTCGTTTATTGATTTGCATATGTGGAATCATCCCTGAATTCCTGGGATGAATCCTACTTGGTTGTGGTATCTGATATTCTTGATGACTTGCTGCCTTCAGTATTTTATTGAGGAGTTTTGTATCCATGTACATTAGTGAGATTGGCCTATAGTTCTCTTTTTTGGTTGGGTCATTCTCTGGTTTTGGTATTAGGGTAATACTTGCTTCCAGGAATGAGTTGGGAAAATTGCTTCCCTTTCAATTTCCTTGAAGATTTTGAGGAATGTTGGCATTAAGTCTTCCTTGAATTTCTTGTAGAATTCAGCAGTGAATCTATCAGGATCTGGGCTTTTCTTTGTTGGTAAGGTTCTAATTACATTTTCAATTTCATTAACTGAAATTGGGCTATTCAACCATTTTACATCTTCTTGATCCAACTTTGGTAATTCATATGTTTCCAGGAATCTGTTCATTTCTTCTGTGTTACCAGACCTATGAGAGTAAAGGTTTTTGAAGTAAGCCTTGATGATCTTCTCTACTTCTGCAGGGTCTGCAGTGATTTCACCATTTTCGTTCCTTATAGCTTGAATCTGAGTTTTTTCTTTCCTTTTTTTAAATAAGATTGGCTAGTGGCTTATCAATTTTATTTATTCTTTCAAAGAACCTAGAGAGAAGAGACAGATCACTTATAAAGGAAAGCCCATCAGAAACACAGCAGACTTCTCAACACAAACAATGAAGTCAAGAGAAGAGCATGGAGTGAAGTATTTCAAATTCTAAAGGAAAATGACTTAAAACTCTATTTTTTTTTAGTCTCTATTGCATTAATTTCTTCTCTGCTCTTTATAATTTCCTCCCTTTATTTTACTTTGGGCTTGACTTGCTCTTCTTTTTCTAGACGTTTGAGATACAGCGTAAGGTTATTTATTTGTGTTTGTTCTGGTTTACTGATGTGCAAATTCACCACAATAAATTTCCCTCTAAGGACTGCTTTTATTGCCTCCCACGGGTCCAAGTAAGTTGTATTTGTAATTTCTTATTTAATGTCCTGTGTGACCCATTGTTTGTTTAGGAGTGTATTATTTAATTTCCACGTGTTTATGGAGTTTTTGCAGTTTCTTTTGTCATTAATTTCTAGTTTCATGGCACTATGATCAGATAATATTCATGGGATTATTTTGATTCTTTTGCATTTGCTTAAGCATGTTCTATGGGCTACTATATAGCATATTTTAGAGAATGTCCCATGTGAGCTAAGAAGTATGTGTATTCTGATGTTGTTGGGTACAACACTCAGGACACATCTACTAAGTTGATTTTTCACATGTTTGATTCAGTTCTGTTATTTCTTTGCTGATTTTCTGCCTAGTTGATCTATCTCTTTGTGTCAATAGAGTTTTAAGGTCTCCTGTTATAACTGTGTTATTGCTTATTTAATTTTTCATTTCTATTAATATTTATTTTATATAGCTAGGTGCTCCCATATTTGGTGCATATTATTTAAGTTTGTTACCTCTTCCTCTTGAGGTTTTCCCTTAGCAAGTATGTAGTGACCTTCTTTGTCTCTTTTGAACATTCTTGGTTTGAAGTTCACATTGTCTGCAAACAGAATAGCTATCTCTGCTTTATTTTTATCAGTGGTTTCCTGTTGCATAAAGTATTGTTTTCCATCCTTTGACTTTCAGTCTATGAATTTTCTTTTGGGTTAGATGGGTTTCTTGTATACAGCACATGGTTGGATGTTGTTTCTTTATCCATTCTGCCAGTCTGTATCTTTTAATTGGGGAATTGAGGCCATTTACATTAATGGTATAACTGATATATATTGGTTTATTTTTGTCATGTTATCTTTCTGCTGTTGGTTCTTTACCTTTCCCTTCTGTTTAATTCTTTGCCCTGCTTAGTGGTATTTTTCTGCTGGTGTTCTTGAAGTTGTTGTTATTTTTATATCTATCTAGGATATCTTTCAGTATTCTTTGCAGAGTTGGTTTGGTGGTCATGAAGTTCTGTAGCTGTTCTTTGTCATGGAACTATCTTATTTCTTCATCAATCTTGAAGGATAGTTTTGCAGGGTTTTAAGTCATTTTCCTTTAGAATTTGAAATATTTCACTCCATGCTCTTCTGTTGACTTCATTGTTTGTATTGAGAAGTCTGCTGTGTTTGTGATGGACTTTCCTTTATAGGTGATCTGTCTCTTCTCTCTAGCAGCTTTTATTTATTTATTTTTTTTTTTTTGTCTTTTTCATTTTTATCGGTACCGGGGATCGAACTCACGACCGCCTGCTTGCAAGGCAGGTGCTTATGCCGCTGAGCTAAATCTCCAGCCCCCTCTCTAGCAGCTTTTAATATTCTGTTCTTATGTTGAATTTCTGAGATGTTGATTATTGTGTGTCTGAGTGTAGATGTATCTTCATTTATTTTGCCGTTTGATATGCTTCACTGATCTGTATGTCAGTTTCTATTCTCATGTTTGGGAAATTTTCAGCTATACTTCTGTAAACAGTCTTTTGATAACATTTATGTTGTCACCATTTTTCTCTTTTCCACCTAGCAATCTTACATTGTTTTTCTTTGCATCATTTTGCAACTGTTGAATTGTTATTTCCTGATCCCTTATTATTTTTAAAAGTCTTTTTTCTTTTCCTGATCACTAGCTGCAATCTTTTCTTCAAGGCCTGAAAATGTATCTTCAACTCTCATTGAGATAGTTTTACCAGCTTTCAATAGAAGTTTTGATTTCCTGTATGTCTCTTTGAATCTATTTCATGCATTCTGTGTCTACCTCATATTGTTCATTCAAGGTTTCCATCTTTTTTGCAGTGCTCCTCAATTTTTTTAACTATGTTTTCTTTGGATGTGTTTAGCATTTCTTTCATTACATTTATTGTTTCTTGTTTTACCTAGAAGATTATCTCTGATCTAAATTCCTTTAGAGCTTCATGAAGTTGTTTCTTTTTTTCAGTTGCTATCATTTGAGATGTCTCAGGTGTATGGCTTACATTTTCTTCTATGTCCATGTCTCCTAGGCTTCTTTGGGATAAGCTGGAGGTTTGAGATTGTGTTTTGCTCTCTGGAGAAGGTGAATGCATGATCTCAGTTGCTTCTTCAGTTAAGGATGTCTATCTGTACTGCAGAGAATCTCCTCAGTTGAGTGGATGTCATTAGTCAGGCGATATCAAGTTCTTAGTGGCAGTTGAAGTCTCCTCAAATATGTGGAGTATGCTGGGCAGGCCTTCAACACATCTGACGTGGTATTGTGAAGCTTTCCAGCTGCGTGAGACTGCGTGAGGTTGCTGGGCAAGCTCTACCAGGTTCTGAGTGGTGTACAAAGGCTGAACAGCTGGACGGAGTACACTATGCAGGCCTTCAGTTCATGCCACATGACACACCAAAGCTCCTCGGCTGCTTGGGGTCACTGAGCAGGGCCTTACCAGGTTCCAGGCGAGGTACCAAGATTTCACAACTGAATGGGGGGTTCACTGGGTGGTCCTTCTCCTCCCACCACTGAGCTTGAATGATTCCCTCGCTCCCGGGCCAACAACCTAACCAAAGGCCTGAGGCTGATTGGGGACACTGGGTCGGGCCCTGCCAGTTTCTTAGAGAAGTGCTGAGGCTGCAGGGCTGGATTGGGTTCACTGTGTTGTACCTTGGGCTCCCGCCACTGAGCTCAAGTGATTCCCCAGTCACTTGGGGTCACTGGGCAGGGCCCAACCAGACCCTGAGGGACCTATGCAAAGGTCCTCGACTGACTAGGGATGCTGAGCAGGGTCCTATCTGGTTCCTAGCAAGATGCCAAAGCTGCAAGGCTGGATGGGATTCGCTGCACACACCTTCAGCTCATGCCACTGAGCTCAAGGGATTCCAGGCCACTCAGTGCCACTGGGCAGGGCCCAACCAGGCCCTGAGGGACCTATGTGACTGGGGATGCTGGGTGGGGCCCTAGCAGGTTCCGAGCAGGGTACTGAGGCTACAGCTATTGTCTTGTTTTGAAGTCCTGTATTTCTTGCATTGTTCTATTCTGATTTGCTTTGTTCTGTTTTGTTTTCATTCTCTTTAAAATAAAAAAATTTAAAAAGAGAAATTATAATCATGATATTTGGTCAATGTTTAATGAATGTTTAGAGAACACATCAAATGAACCTAAATTGTTTTCTATTCAGAAACTACAGTAACTTTTATGAGAGATGAATACTGAAAGAATTTTGGCCCAGACAGGACACTGTAGCCTGTAAAGCCTCAGGCGGGACCAAGGAGCTCCATCTTCCCCACCCCTAGGAATTTACCTGTGACTGTATCTTCCCCTCCCCTAGGAATTTACCTCTGGCACCAAACAAGTGCCAGTGGGCTACCTGTGCATCCCTAATGCCCCTTAGGTTCCACCCCAAACCTAGGCTACTTATATGCCTCCACTCCCCGTGTTCCGCGAAGAGATCGCTGGGGTGGGGGGTGGGGGATGCTGCACCCAGGGGCTCAGGATGTCTCTCCCCACATTCTCAAAATAAAAGTCATTTATATTTCATACTTCTTATCTTTTCATCCGCCACCGTCCCCCACAGTTCTATCAAATACTAATTTGGACTCTGAGACAGGTTTTCCTCCTAGTAACTTAATTTATAACTATTCCTGTGCTACTGTTATCTGCACTCAAAGGGGATTAAGTGAGCATATGGTTGGATGGATGAATAAATGCTTAGCTCAAGATCCCAAAGGTAAGGAATGGCAAAGGCAGGTTTAGTGTTCATTGACTCTGTCTCCCTGGACTGCTATTGGGTCCCCCAAACCTGTTGTCACCTTGGAATAAAGAGCACTCCAATACTTTTTTCTTCTTTTCTGAATCAGTACAGAAGTGGATCATGTTTTTGTAAATTCTTGGCAGGAGAAGATAAGAAATTAAGTCAGAAAAAACAAAAAAGAAACTAAGTTAGATAAGAAATATCTGCTTGCTGCAGGTATGAGTGAGTGCCTTAGTTTATAACTTGTCTGGAGTAAATGTTATTATTACTGTGAATAAGTCTTTGTAATCTTTGAGTGAACATATTCACATTTCTTCTCCAGTATCAAAAAGAAAAGTTTTCCCTGAACGGAAAGAGAAAAACATATGTATATATAATTTCATGTCATATATACAAGAATCTCTCTCAAAGTTCAACAAGATCCGAAATATTCAGATTCTTGACCTCTGTTGTACTTCACATTTAAATTTATATGATGATTCTTACTGGAAGAGTATTAGGCTGATACATACACTTTGAAGAAAGAAAAAGGGAAATTTTTTTGGCAATTGATCAGCTTTTACTGGATCTGTTTTCCATGTCTTATAACATCTTTATTGAGTCTGTCCCTCTAGTTCATTTATTTGTTTTTAGAATTAAGCTGCTTGCTACAGAAGCAAACTTGTTTGTGTGCAGAAAAGAATCCCCTCCCCTACACTTCATTTGATGATCACATGAATTTCCATTAAATTTCTTTGGCTTTGCCTCTTGTGTCTGAGCAGCCTTTTCCCTTCCACCTATTGTTCATGTGAATTGTTTGCTCACAGCTGCATTTACAAACTCTTTATAAACTACATGTTTCCTCTGTAGCACGTACTTCTAAAAAACACAATCTTCCCTCAGTGGATCCCATCCCAGTGTAAGCCATTACAGGTGATTACCTGAATAAAAGGCATAAAATCCCTCTTGTTTCATGTCTGTGTTTAATACTTGAATGTCCCTTTTTTTCCCCCAAAGTCTTATTCTTAGTTTTATCTGCCTGTTTATATTAAAGTGTTTAGCAACATTATGTCTCAGTATAATCATTGATAAGTGCACATTATTTGGGCTTTAATTTTCTACTAATCTTAAATATATTTAAGATATTAATACCAACTTATAATGTTCTTTTGATTCTTTTTTTTTTCTTCTTTTGATTATTAGTGTAGACCAATTCCTGTTGGATACTATTATATAAGCCGGTGATTTGATTTACGGAAAGTAAACCTAAGTAATGAAAATTCCTACCCTGTGGGTAGGGCATTATTTTAAATGTCAAAAACTGCCTAGAAAAAAATCCACTATATTCCCTTCACAGATAATTATAACCAGAAATGAAGAAAAAACCAAAATGTTTTTATTTATATATCGTGTGACAGCATTAAATAAAGTTTTCTTGAGTTTCTAACACAAAATGCCTTATAGAAGTCCCTATGTGTCAAAGATACAGATCATTTCTGGAATTTTTTCTGGGAACATATCATTCAGAAATAATTACTTTTAGTTCTGTTGTACTATTAAGCTGTAGTTTTCTCATTTTTTTAAAAGTCCACAGAACTAATCACTCACTTTTAAGGGAGTCAAGCAACATTGTGTGAAATTATTCCTTTCTCTCTTATCTTGATTACAACCCTTCCTCCTCCAAAGGCCGTAGCCCTAGGTCATGGTCTTGGCCTTAGAGGGAAGGGCTGCTTCTTGTCCTGGGCTTTCCTGAAGTCTTCTTTGTTTTCCAAACATCCTGAACTGCTTGCTTTCCATGAAGTCTCATGATAGTTGTTGCTTTTGTGTTTTTATTTTTTGTACCAGGAATCAGACTCCCAACCTTGCACTTAACCAGGCAGACTCCATGCCGCTGAGCTATATCCCTGGCCCTGCTGCTTTTGTAAATGCTAAACTTTCCCCAAAATCACCTTCCTTGTTGGTCTTCTATTATAAACCCAGGTGTAAAGGCCTTCCAAGTACCAGCTTTCTTCCTGGTATCTTTGGGGACAATGTGGTCCCCTATGGGAGGCATCATATCACCTGGGAACTCGTTAGAACTAGCAATTCTCTGGTCACACCCTAGGCCTAGTGAATTAGAAAGTCTGGGGTAGGGCCTATTAATGTTGTTTAACAAGCCCTTCAGGTGAGTCTGCCCTGCAAGTCTAAGGCAGAGATAACTTGTATTCACTTCAGTAGCCAGACTCTCACTTGTTTGTTTTGTTTTATTTTGGTTTGGTTTTGTTTTTTGAGACAAAGTCTCCCTTGTTGTCCAGACTGGCCTCGAATTCACAGTGTAGCTCAGGCCTCTTACAATCTTCCTGCCTCAGCCTCGCAGTGCTAGAAGTACAGCTCTTACTTCTTTTTATGATAGGTGCTTGATAAGGTTTTCATCTGAAGCCAATCCTTCTGATCAAAAACAAACAAACAAACAAACAAACCCAAAACCAAAAACATATGCCTAAAACTGGTTTAAGTAAATTTGTCCGAAGTCAACTTTACTTACTTACTTAATGGTTACTGCTAAGATTGACTAATTTATCTAAAATGTAGCCTGCTTTGAGTTTAATTTATATATATCAGCTTCTATACCTGATATTCTTTAAGCCACTAATGAAACTTCAATTTTCATTAGAAATCTGTAATTCTTCCTACTTGATTAAGTCATTACATCTTAGTAGTTTCCTTAACAAATTAGTTGTAGATTTTCCTTAAAATATTATGGGCTTCTTACAACAAAATCCTTTTTTTTTAACTTCATCTTACACAACACCCTCTGAGTAGCAGATATTGGACAAATGCTTATTGATTTTAATGATAGAATGGTAAAATAGTTGAGAAGAAAGCCTGAAGCCAAACCTTGTATTTAAATGCCACCTTCTTTATCTACTAGCTGTGTGTCTTTGGACAAAAATTTTTATGTCCTCACTCACCTTCACTGTAAAATGAGCAGAGCTTGCTGTATTACCCTATGATAAAACATTTATATATGTCAAGTACACAGAACCACTGCAGGAATATAGTAAATCAATGTTATTTTCTTAATTTTCAAATTGTGTTTTTGCTTTTTTGTCAACTATTTGTTTACATTCTTCATTTCCTTTTCAGTGTTCCATTTGTACTTTTCTCCTGGCTTCATAATGTCTTCTTGAAGCCTATGAAAGATACTTAAATTCTAATACAATAAAGGATAAGGTAAAGAGTCATGAATAACGTGATAAGATTTAATGAAACAGATCAAGAGTTAGTATGAGTTCAGTTAGTGAAAGTTGAGATATGGGGAATAGTGTGTCATTTTTTCCTTTATAATGTTGAATTAAACCAACCAACATGCCTGCAATTCTAGTACATTGGGAGGTTGAGGCAGTATAATTACATATTCAAGCCCAGGCTGGACAACTTGGCAACTTAGTTAGACCTTGTCTCAAAAATAAAAATAAAAAAGGGCTGGGGCTACAGCTTAACGCAAAGGCTTCGGATTAAATCCCTAGTTGCATATAAACACAAAAAAAGTTTCAAGGAGCCAGGCATGGTAGTGCACACCTGTAATCCTACATGCTTGGTAAGCTGAGGGAGGAGGATGGAAAGATAAAGGCCACTTTAGTGATCTTGTCTCAAAATAAAATAAAAGTCTCTGTTGTAGAGAGCATGCTTAGCATTCAATGATGCCCTAGGATTGATTTTCAGGATACCCCTTTTATCTCCCACGAAAGAAAAGAAAGAAAAAGTAGCAAGGGAAAAACCTTGCTAATCCTAGTCAAAGGAAAATAAACATTGAATAAGATCTATCAAACCTCATAATTACTGTAACAGTCACACTTGTTTGTATAACTTTTAGATGACTTTCCCCATGCAACTAGTGTTTTCCCAAACCAAATATGAACTAAGACCTTTTATTTCTCTCCCTTTGGGACCCTACCAATAATTAGCGGCTTTGCAACTCACCTCTGAAAACTCCCCCCACTCCCAAGGGAGTGTCTCATTAAGTGTTCCCAGACACATTTGCTACTGTATGGCATCAACCTTTTCTGTCTGCTGGTTTTTGTGATCTTCTATCCCGTTGTGACATTCATCCTTGTAAGGTCCTGGACAGAGGCAGTTTCCTGAGAATCACACTCAAAATTTGTGCCCCGTCTTGCTGGTCCTATGCCCTTCAAACACCTCACTTTCCTCAGAAAGATTCACTTCTCAGAGCCCAGCATAGACACCCCTGAGGATGGCAGGCTCCCCCTCTGTGGGTCCAATTTGTATCTGACTCTCAGGGTGCCATGGCTTACATTTAAGTGAGAGACCCGACTTCCTGAATCTGTTCTAGGCGCTGTGCTTATAGTGATTGTGGTAAACCTGCAAAAATCCCCACCCTCCTTCTCAACCACAGAAAGTGTCTGGCCTCTTCCTATAGCAGGGCCTTGAGAACTGGCATGCCTGTTTCTCCCTGGCCTTCCACAGCTCTCCTGGGGCAAGTTCAGGACAGCAATGCATTCTTGAAAGAATTAAATGTTAAATATCATTTATGATAAAAGTTAAAAGTTAACCAGTATAGAAGAAAAGATTAAAAGTTACCAGTACAGAATTGATTGTTAGTTTAAAAGGCTTTTCATCTAATAACTCTTCTATTCATAAACCTGCCGTGGTCATTATTATTTTTCTTAGACCTTTGGAGAAATCCATTTTCTTTCTAAATATAGTCTGTTTTTCTTGATGGCTCAAGATGATAATGACTTCCTGTCTTTGGCCCAGTCCCTGTGGTGTGTTTTATGCTAGGGTTTAGAGCTCTGTTGTCTTTCCCAGAGATGCCAGAAAAATGTCTCTTATTGAGACATGATTAGCCCTTCAAATATCTACAGTTTGGGATCAGTTCTCAAGAGGAAGGGCCACTGGAACTGAGGCACTGTAGTGGAGACTCATGTGCTCCCCAAAGACCATCATCACCTTCTTCAGATGTAAAGGTAGAAGTAAGGAGTCGGGGCCCTTTCTGGGCTTGATCACACTAGGGCAGCCTGACTGGACCTCTGATTTCCTGATTATTGAAGATCCCACCACTGAGTATCTTTTGTCTTTGTCCCCCACTTTCCTGTACTCTTCTGCCTCTGCTACTTAATAACTACAGGAAGAAGAAAAATGCTAACCCAGCGGCAACAACAGAAACAGATGGAAGAAAATGTTTTGATAAAGATGTAATGCTACTTGTCATGGGTAAATATTGGAGTATTCACATTCAATATTATTCAGGTAAAAATAATTAAGAAATAATACCCAAGTTTGCCTCAAAACCCTAGGCTTATTTCCACAGCAGATACCTAGAAATAGAGAAGAACTTATTAAACCCTAAGGCTGGAACTTGGCAGGGAACTCAGCCTCAGACTAACCTAATAATAATAAAAAGACAAGGCCTAAAAGGAGTGTAACAACAAAATGTCAAGCTTACTTCTAAGTGTACAAAACAAAGCCACACAGCACAAAAGGGAGGAAGAGTGTCATATCCTTCCAATTACTTACACCCACCTCTGGTGAGTTATGCACACTCTGCTATAAAAATAAGATATCTTTCCGAGAATTGCTTTGGTATTGTTACTTTTCTCAGGTGTGTAAGCTTTTTTTAATATGCATCTCCATATTTTAGATAAATATTCCAAACCAGTTTTACCTCCTTTGCGAATCACAGACAAAAAAATTAACTCTAATTAGTGTTTTGTTGGCACTTGTGATTTATGTGCTTAGCTTTGAAGATCAAAACACAGTATATATGTGCTCACATGTTGCTTACTTTCTCCCACACACTCTGATGTTATCTGGCCATTTTCTAATTGAAAGTATCAGCATAAAAAATATTGACTCATCGGTGTTGGTAAGTATAAAGTATAAGGGCAGTAGTCAAGAAGGAGGAAGGTGCAGAGGTCGGAAGCACTGGCTCTGATTTTAGAATCTAACAATAGCCTGTGGCCTGGGGTAAGAAAATTCTTTGGGTCTTAGTTTCTCCGTCTTGAAAATGGGAATTAAGCACGATACCATATGAAGGCTGCTTAGCATAGTGTCTGGCACAACATATGAATGTGACACATGTACAACTGAGGTTAAGAATGGTGACTCTGAAAAAAAAAAAACAGACTTTGGAGCCAGGCATTCTGAGTTCAAATCTTGACTTCTCTAAATGGGCAAGATACTTAACTTTTTGGTGACTGGCTCCTTTATCTGTGAAATGAGAATAATTATAGCATTTATCTCATAGAGTTTTTGTGATTATTTAAAGAATTAAAATATGTGGACCCCTTAGAAGCATGCCTGGTATACACTAAGTAGTAGTAGTATTCGTACTGTCCAAAATAGTAGTGACATGTGGTTTTAACATGTGAAATGTAGTCTTACATCATGTTTCAAGTATAATGGACATGGCAGATTTCAAATATTTAATATAAAAATGTAAACTGTATAAATAGTTTTTAGATTACATGTTGAATTTATGTATTTGGGGGGTTAAGTAAATTGTAGAATTAATTATATTTGTTTCTTTGCACTTAATGTCATTATTAGAAAATTTAAAAGTGAAGATGTGATTTGTACTATATATATATACATACATACATATGTGCAGTGTTATTCTAGAATCTAGAAATATTAAAACAAAAAGTTCATCAAAGATATCCTTTTAATTTAGTTAAAAATTCAGGATATTTGGGCTTTTTTATCATAAAGAAGTGTTGAGGAAAAGCAAGTGAATTACAAAGTGCTATATGAGGCCACGAGAACTTAGAATTACATTATGTTTTCCAGAACTATTGTTCTTTTCTCCTCTAAAGGGTTTTGTTCAGTTTGTAAATACATTTTAAGACAGATACAGGCAGTGGGCATGATTGCATATGCTTGTAATCCCAGGACTCTAGGAAGTTGAGACTGGATGATTGCAAGTCTGGGCCCAGCCTGGGCAACTAAGCAGTTTAGCAAGACCTTGTCTCAAAAAAGGGGCACTGATGTTGGGGATGCAACTCAGTGTGAAGGCTGTGGGTTCCATCCTTAGTATCACGAGGCAAGTGGTAGGTACAGACACAGGCAACCTAGAGCATAAGCTTGGTGAGACTCCTAGGAAGATGACAGTCTGTCATTGCTGTGTCACAAAAGGGAGAAACTGTGGGTGGTTAAAGATGGGAACATATTTATGCATGTGAAGGAAAGGCTTAAATGACGGCACCAACGCTGTTCTCAAATTCTAAAAAGTTTGCCATATAGAAATGGAACTGACATAAAGTATGTAGTTAGGTCCAAGTTACAGAACTATTTCAGCTTTAATTTATGCAACAGCATTTTAACAATTAGTGTTAACCAAAAAATTGGAATGAGCTACCTTTTAGAATATTCAAGATTTTGTCACCAGAAATTAATCAGAGAATTATAAAAAGGTACGAAAATGAAAGACATCCAAAAGCTTTTCAGATTCTGAGATTTCATGATTAAGGCTGTGCTACCAGTCTTGGAATAGATCTGCCAATTCATGTATCATGACCAGAATAACTAGAGTCCTGCAGTTTTAATTAGGTTTTATAAGGAGATACAGAAATGTACTGGTGCTAGCTCAAGAAAGCAGGAGTTATTGTAGAGATATTTATAATAGATGCAAGGAGCTCACAGGAGCACAGTGACAGAGCAGGCTTGACACGAACTGTGACAGGAACTGAGATGATACTTGCTATCTTCCTCTTGAAGGCAGTGATCTCTTTCTTCCTTATAGTACCTACTTCTCTCAGCATCCCCCACTTCCTCCTATTCTTGCAACTAACTGATTCATGTAACTCTACTCGCTCATCATCCCTGTTTCCTGACAATTTATGTCTTTCCCCAGTCGTGAACCTATCCTATGATTTTAAGAGCTTGAATCCTGCCACCTACGTTTCAATCTTTCATTTTCCCAATGCCAGTTTCTTGACAGAAATACTTGGTTCAACTTTTCTTTTTGAGTCAGTTCACTGGCCACAGTATGGATGAATATTATGTCTTTGTTTCCTGTTGCCATAACAGAATACCTGAGACTCGATGATTTATAAAGAATAGAGGTAAAGGTGAATACAGTGGCACATGCCTTTAATCCAAGCTACTCAAGAGGACCACAAGTTCATGGCTAAAGTAGGTAATGTAACAAGAATCTACTTGGAAAAAATATATTTTAAAAAAGAGCTGGTGATGTAGCTCAGTGGGTTCAACCCCAGTATGAGAAAGAGAGAGAGAGAGAGAGAGAGAGAGAGAGAGAGAGAGAGAGATCAGTCTGAAGGCTGGGAGCCCAAGAGCATGATGCTGGCATCTGCTTCCCTTCTGGTGAACCTCATGACACAAGGTCAAGTGAGACCCTAAAAAAGAAAGAAATGGAACAGCACATGGGAGTAACCTGGGCTATAGAGGGAAAAAGGACTAACTCCTGCCATAGCTAATCCCTTCCCCAAGGAAAAGAATGATCCATTCATGAGAGCTCTGCTCCCATGATTCAAACATGTCCCAGCAGGCTGCACCCCCTAACACTGTGGCATTGAGGAATTAAACTTCAGCATCAGTTTTAGCAAGAACAAACCATATGCAAATGACAGGATATGGTTTGCATTGATTCAAATAACAGGATGAATTTTGTTTATGTGAGAGAAGACGTTTCTATCAGAAGTAGGGGATTACTCATATTTCTAATATCTCCACTGCAAGGTGGAAGTAATGAAGTTTATATTGAGACATTCAGGAATCCACTAGAGCTTACATGTATTAGGGAAAAAAAGTCTATTCAAAAGTACCTAGTTTGGGGCTAATGTAGACTGATGGAGATTTTGTTCTTCAAACTATTTCAGGAACAGCAGCATCCATATCACCTAGAAGTCCATTAGAAACTAAAATTCTGAGCCTTATCCAAGACCTAGCAATTGCAAACATACACTTTAATAAGATTTCCAGGTAATATTTGTGTGTACTAAAGTTTGAGGATTATGACCACCTGCGTGGGGTACACATCTGTAATCTCAGCAATTTGGGAGACTGAGACAGGAGGATTGAAAGTGGGAGCCCAGCATGGGTGATTTAATGAGACCCCATTTCAGAGTGCTTGTCTAGAAAATGCAAGGGCCCAGTTTTGGAAAAAAATTGAGAAGTACAGATTTTGGTTTGATTTAGGGGGTCTCCCACCCTTGTACTAAGGTTTGAACTCAGGGCCTTTACACTTAACTGCATTTCCAACCGTTTTTAAAATTTGAGGCAGGTTCTTGTTAACTTCCTCAACCTGAAGTGAAACTTGTGACCTGCCTCTTTATCCTCCCAGAACACTGGGATTATAGGTGTGTGCTACCATGCACTGCTAATTTAGGTTTAATATTTACAGAAAGTTTTTACTAGGAAACTTCCAGTAATATGTTGTAGCCATGTGAAAACCAAGTGATAAATTATAATAAATTTTGTAAGCTGGTTGATTTTGTCTTTGGAGGCTTGAAATCAATTATTCTGAAAGTACTTATAGCATGGAAATAGGCAAACACTGCCAATTCAATTCTTTCATACTAGAAAAAAAAACAGTTGTTAAACTTCTGTCAGCATACCACAGGATAGTTCTGGTTTCCTCATTAAACCTGGAATTAAAATAGACTCCTGGAGAGATAGAAAGGCTCCCACATATGTAGTTCAAAGTGAAATGAGTTGCAAACTGTCACTCATAAATATTCAAATTTAAGACTAAAAACTAGTCAGGTACAGTGGCCCACACCTATCATCCCAACACCTTGGGATACTGAGGCAGAAGAATGGCACATTGGAGGCCAACCTGGGCTTCGCAGTGCGTTCAAGTCTGGTTTGGACTAAACAGTGAGATAGTGTATCTAAATTCAACAACCAACCAAACAAAACAAAAATACCTACTATTTTAGATAAATTTTTATTAAAAAATAATCTGAATAAATGAGCAGATGTTAGGGGTAGAGTAGGGAATTTAGGAGTTGGTAACACTTTAAATTCAGTTAAATATACATAAAGGCATTGGAAATTCTTCTTGCTGATTGTGTATTTTTTTTCCTTTGGTGGTCCTGAGGATTGAAGCCAGGAGCACAGTATCACTGAGCTATGTTCCCAGCCCTTTTTATTTTTTTTATTTTGAAACAGGGCCTTGGTAAACTACCCTGGCAGGACTCAAGCGTGTGATCCTCCTTTCTCAGCCTTCCTCAGTACTGGGATTATAGGTGTGTGGCATCATACCTGGCAATATTGAACATTTCTGAGGTAAATAACAGTTTCTGTGTAGAACTGGAGAAGATAAGAGTGGGTAGACTCTGGCTCTAGAGGATGCCGCATGGAGATGTTTTGTAGCCTACATAATATTGAGTATAAAATGATTACACAAAAAGTAATGTTAGTTACGGATACAAATGTCTCATGGTATTATACCAGAAGTAATTATCAAAGTAAAGAGTTAGGCCAGTACATCAGCATCATCTGAAAACCTAACATAAATGCAAATCTAGGCTGGGTATGATGGCGCAAACCTGTTACCCAGCCTCTGTAAAGCCGAGGCAAGAAGTTCAGAAGTTTGAGCTCAGTCTTGGCAATTTATTGACTTAGCAAGACCTTGTGTCAAAATAAAAATAAAAAGGTCTGGGAGTGTCACTCAGTGTGAAGATCTAGCTTCAATTCCCAGAAGAAAAGCAAGCAAGCAAGCGAGCCAGATTCACAGGTTTCCCCTCCACGCCTACTGTATCAGAAACCTATAGTATGGAACTTATCAATCTGAGTTTAATAAGCCCTCTGAGTGATTCTAGTGCACACTACTGACACAGAAATATTCCAGAGTTCCTTTTGTCCAATAAGAGACTCTATTTTGTTTTGGTTCTGGGGATTGAACTCACAACCTCATGCTTACCAGGCAAGTGCTAAATCCCAGCCCAAGAATCTATTTTTAATTCTAATTCCAAACAGGAATTGACTGTGCTTGTAGAAGGGTTTACAGCTCAACTGGGAGATGCTTGAAGAAAGTAAAGATACCAGTCAGTACAACAACAGGGCTAGGCACATATTTAGGAATTTTTCCCAAAATGTTAGCCAAGCTGGCATTTTGCCAAGACTTTTGGAGCTCCTAAATCTTTCCAGAAATCAACAGAGAAACATTTCAGTTGATTGGTTGGTTGACTGATTTTTGAACTACGGCCTCATCATGTAGTTCTGATTGACCTTGAACTCACTATATAGCTCAAACTGGCTTTGTGCTTAAGACAGTCTACCTGCCTCAGCCTCCTGAGTGGTGGGATTACAGGCATGTGTCACCACGACCAGCACTAGAAGTTTCATTTTAAAACAAACTCTGAGAATGAGTATGAACACAGCCTAAAGCTTTTCTGCAAATGCTAAATATGAACAAAATGGCATCCTGGCATATATTGGTGAAGCAGGTTAGGGTGTGGCAAACTGGCTGGGTATGTAGGCATGACTCGTTAATCATGCAGCACCTGGGACCAATCAGAGAATGGTGTTTTCAGTTCTTTGGAGAACTCAAGCCAGTTTTTGACAGCATAGCCTAATTCTGATGTCAGCCTGAGGTATGACAAAAGACAACAGCCAATAAGCTCTCAGCCACTGTTGCTCCCTTTCACAATGGTCTGCACTTAGTCTGCAGGGTGCACTTCTTTTCCTGCAGCTAAATGGCCCATTTGCACTGCACAGCATATCTCTTTTCCTACCTTTAATAACTGTAAAAACCTTATTACCTTTTGCACTTGTTTTGTCCAATTCTTTGTTCAGGACAAGACAAATTTAGAAAGAATCTCTAGAAGCAGACTCCAGAACCGCAGAACATATAGTATGGGGACAAGAACAGTGTCAATTATATTACTATATAAGCAGATATTTCATTTTGATTTTGTAAACTTACTTATGATATCTATTTGCGAGCACTTACACTGTGCCAGATAGTGTAGAAGTACCTCTGTAAATTGTCTCATTATTGGGCTGGAGATTTAGCTCAGCGGCATAAGCGCCTGCCTTGCAAGCAGGCAGTCGTGAGTTCCATCCCCGGTTCCAATAAAAAAAAAAAGAAAAGAAAAAAGAAATTGTCTCATTATTAACTTGTATCACAAAGGAAGAAATGGAGACCCAGAGAAGTATAACTTATCCTGTGACACAACTAGTAAGTTGTGATACTTGGATTAAAAACCAGAAGTTTGGATCTTGAGCACCACCAACTAACCAGAAGGTTTCACTGCTTTTTTTCAGCAAGGAAGAACATTATTTTGTAATGAATATTTAAAGGTTTGGAGTTTCCACTGCAGCACATTGATTTTTTTCATCAAGTTGTTTTATAGTTTTTATATATTTTCAAACTAAAAGACCTATTATGACATAACTGGACACTGGGCCCCCCGACTCATGCCATTAATTTCCAGTGTCCAAAGGAGGCAATGAGGCAAGCTGTACCTACATAGGATGTTGCTGTAATGATGGGAACTATACTACCCACTACTGAGTCTCAATACTGAATGGTCATATTCCCCGATTAGAACAGAAACACAAAGAGGCCTGCAGATGGGGAACAAATGTAAAGACTAAGTTCCAAATCCCTTATTTGGGTGTCTGCTTTGCCTGAAATGGACTAGGTGAACTTCTGTAAAGTGGATTACTTTTTAAGTGTCCTGGGAGTGACTTTGTTTTTTCATTACATCTATATCTAGCCAGGTACACTGCTTGACACATGACAGATGCTTATGTATTTGTAGGAAAAAAGGGGAGGGTTAGGGTTAGGAAAGAAGGGCAGGCAGGAAGAAGAAATTTATAAAGGTAAATGCATGTTTCAGTGCTTTTTTTTTTTTTTGCATAAGAGACACAAATGGTTGTGAAAGCTTTGAAGTAACTGTTTCAGAAAAGGCAATAGTTTTCTAATTTTATGTAGATGAGCACTACATATGAATGTGAAGGAAAACATCTGGGAAATTTTTCTTAGATCCAGTCCAGCTTTTGTGAGCAGCATGGAATAAGGTAAACTTTGTGTGGTTGACATTTTAAGAGTTACTAACTCATGCATGCATGTATTCATTTATTAAGCATTTATTGAGAGCCTCACAAATGACCCCATACTGTAATAGGTGCTGAAGTTACAAAAATGAATGAGATCAATTCTGCCCACAAAGAGTTGAGACAGGTGTGGAAATACATAGCAATGGCTTTACAACTCTTCGAATTTACTAAAACACAGTGACTTGCACAATTTACTAAAAACAAAAAAGCCTGTGAGTTGTATGACACATAAATTATATTTTAAAATTGCTTCGAATAAACAAACCCAGATACAACTCCTAGGAACTACTTAAAACCGGGGTAAGCTGGTTATAACTCAGCCTGGCAAGGCAGAGGAAAACTTCATCCATGAGTAAAGTCCAACCTGAAATTAAAAAGATAACAAAACAAGATGCAAGACACTTCAAGCAGAGAGGACAGACTGATCCAAGCCACACGGGTGAGAAACCGTGTGCGTGCGTGAGTGTGAGTTAGGTAGCAGGGGCCAGGGGGGCCTTTTAGAGATGCCACTCATTGGAGGCTTTTATTTTAAACTGGGAAGTGATATAATCCGTGACCAGATTTGCTTTAGATAAACTACACCAACAGCTGTAATGGAATGGAAAGGACATTCAGGACTTTTCTTTTTCCAGAATAATTTATCATGAGTCTCAAAGCTGCCAAACTAAAATTAGACATGTTTACATAAATGTCAAGTATTGTATTTTTATTCAACTGACCCTATGGCAGTGTTGGGATGGGAATGTAAATATTAATCTTACGTTACTATTAGTGTAAATTAAAACTATTGATTTTTATAGTGAGCTAAGTAGGGAGTTAGCTGGGGAGAGGAACGCCTGCCCTCTGCTAGGTTGGGAGCCTGGCGGACTTCCCTTCCCTTTTCAGGGGGAAGTGGGCAGCTTACCGCTGAGCCACAGCTTCCGCCCAACTTTGTAGGTTTTTAAAAGGCCCTGAACAAATTAGATAGGCTCCCTCACGACCTATTACAACCCTTCTGAATACATCTGCATGATTAAAAAAGATAAAAGAAGGGAAGAATAAAATTACAGCGTCTCCAACAAGACCGTCCTGCCGAAACCTCACAGCTCCGAGGACCGCGAAGGCCACGGAGAGCTTACAGTGACACCTACACGCTTGCGGGAAGCCTATTTTCGTCCCCGCCCGTTCCTCTTGCTCTTTCTAAACCCTTCCCCTTCCGCCAATTCCGGAGCGGAACCTTTGTGAAGGTCTTCCCAGTTGAAACGTGGGACAAATTTCGCCAACACAATCCGTAACGGTTAACATGGCGGCGGCCGTAAGGTACCTCGGCAGGGGTAAGTTAGAGGTTTGTCTTGGACTTCATAGTTCTGACAGTTGAATTCTGGTGCGGCAGAGTGCCAGCCAGAGTCAGCTCAGCACCGGTCAGCTTTAAGTGCTCGAAATTTGCCGCGCACTGTCTGGTTCCAAGTTGTTTGGAGGGATTATCACTTAAAAGTGCCCTTTCAGAGGCACTTTTTTTAGACCCAGTCTTTTGAGGATGGCATGGGAAGTGGATTGCGTTGAGTCCGCCCAGCTAGCCGTGGGGAAGGCTAGGCCAGGGTCCTATCTTTGGTCCTGATTGTGTGGGGTGGGAGTCCGTAGAGTTTGATACGTGCCTAGAGTTCCAGTTACAGAAAGGTGGTGTATTTAAGTGGGTTGTGCCTATAAACTTTGACAGTTTTACAAGTGCTGATTGGTGTTCTCTGCAGATGATTCCAGTTCTTCCAGACGTTATCTAATTTAGATAAATGTTTATCATTGAGATGCAAATTCTGTAGTATTTCTTAATAGCAGCTTTTCAGGAATGAATGAAGCTCACAATTTTGTGTAATTTATTTAGAATGAATTTTTTTGAACAGTGTTTTTTTTTTGTTTTTGTTGTGTGTTTGAAGTACAATGATATCCCATATGCTGTTACTGAATTAAGGTAGACTGTCAGGCGGAGGCTACAACCATAATCAACGTTTTGCAGAGGAAGAAACTGACTTACTATGTTGATCAAATTCGTACAGTAAGTGAAAGAAGGGTTGAAGCTTGTACTCTTCCCAGGCCACCGATTTTTTTGTTTTGTTTTTCGTTTTTTTTTTTTTTTTTTCCATGAAATCCAAGGTCACCGATGTTTTGCAGTGCTAGGGAATGAACTCATGCATGCTAGGTAGGCCTCTATCACTGAGCTCCATCCCCAGTCTCTGATTCTCCACTGCCCCCTTTATAAAACGCTGTATCAGTTTTCCTTATGAACTTCATAAAGAGAAGACGTTAAGACCAATATCCATTACTTGGGATAGTAGTTGAAAATTTAGATTTGCAAGAGACCACAACAGACTTAAGTGAGTAAGATATCTATATTTATATATGTATATACATATATTTATTGCTGAAGAGATTGATGGTATTTTCATATATGGTAGAAAACCAAAAAAGGGGACAGAAGATTATCATTCCTGTCTGCCACATTTTCTGCTCTTCCAGGATACTTTTTTTTTTCCGGTCTTTTTCCTTTTTATCAGTACCAGGGATCGAACTCAGGACTGCCTGCTTGCAAGGCTGGCACTTAGGCCGCTGAGCTAAATCCCCAGCCCCAGGATACTTTTTCTTAATATTTTTCCTATTTCTCCTGTCATTGCTTTTCATGACTTGGTTTGTTCGTCTTTCTCTACCAAGTCTTTTTCTTTTGAATTTCATAAAAGCTAGGTATTTTGGTATCATAATTTTGGTATCTAAATTCACTCTTTTGGCATAAATTCACACCCACCCCTTTTCTTCTAGAAATTAGCCTTCACACTGAGCTACAACCCCAGTCCTCTTTATTTATTTATTTTTTTGGATACAGTCTTGCTAAGTCACTAAATTGCTGAGTTGCCTAGTGGGGCTCAAACTTGCCATTCTCAGCCTCCCAGAGTGTTAGGATTACAGGCAAGCACCACCACACCTGCCTGTGAATTTTCTCCTTTAGTGATCTCATCCATGTTTCATTGCCTTAACTATTGTATTTTTATGACGGTCAACTTTGTATCTGCAGTTGGGACTTCTCTCCTGAAGTTAGTCTTACACTCATCTGAATGTTCTAGGTCTCTACTTTGATAGCTTATGGGTACCACATGTTTAAAATTAAATTCACTTTCAGAGCTGCAGTCTTCCTCATCTGATTTGATGGAACTCCACCCATTCAGTTGTCCAGGCCAAAATCTGAGATCTTTGACTGCTCTCTTTTTCTCATGCTTCATAGAAAATCTAGTTGACTTAATCCTCAAATTAACATAGATTTTGACTTTTTACTGTAACACTGTTCTAAGTTACCACCGTCTTTTACCTGGATTTTCTCTATAGTTCTTCTCTGATTATGTATTAAATTGTTCTTTTAAAAATTTAAATCATATGATCATGTGCCCTGAGCTCTGAAAAGCCTGTCCAGAGTCCTTAAATGGCCCACAGTTGTGATACTAATTTTCTTAGTCATCACTGAACACTTCATATTAGGCTGTTATGCATTTAGTGTGCCAAGTACACATTAGATCAACGCACCCTCCCTCCCGTCTTGCTCCCTTTTCCTCCCTCCCTGCTTCCCTCTCTTTCTGCCTCTCTTCTGAGTTCTGAGGTTCTTCCCCAGTGCTTTTCTTTTTTGACACAGGTCCTCATTAAGTTGCCCAGGTGGACTTAAACTTGTGATCCTTTTGTCCTCCTGTCTCAGCTTCCCATAGATTTTTTAGTATATGTTATTTTTGCTTTTATTTGCATTTATCTTATCCTGAATTTATTCTTGTACATGGTTTTTGTTTCTTCAGTTTCTTTTGGGATATGTTTTCTTTGGTGCGACTTCTTTTGGTTTAGGAACCATTTCTTCGTTTTCAGTGTGGATCATCTTAATATGGCAGGGAGGCTCATGTGTGTGTTAACCTGATCATGAGATAGGTAAGCATGCTTTGTTGATCTGGATATATTCAGTTGCCAGAGTATTGATATTTTCAGCAGTACTCAACATTTTTAAGCTTGGACTACAAAAATTCATCACTTTTTGGAGGCACAAGTCCTTTGTTCAGCCCCATTGTTTTGTATCAGTTCTTTCTGTAAGATCAAATAGTACACATTGCTCATTTAAAAGTAACATCTTTTAGGTACTTGGTGACTTTTTTTTTTTTTTTTGTAGCAGGAATTGAACTCATGACCTTGTACTTGCCAGGCTGACACTGTACCACTGAGCTATACTGCCCCACAGGTGTTCTTAAAGTGAAAATTTGAACCTTTTGATTTGCTTGATTTTTGTGAGATTTTCTGGGTGAACCATTTTTACAAATCACCTTAGGCTACTTACAGGAAGACCAATATTTTTTTAATTGACCCATAATAACTAAGATATATTGTGTATAGGTATGAATTCCCTATAATGAATGTGATCATTATGTATATTTATATTTTAAAAGTTGACCATAGTGTGCAAATTCATAGGGTACAATTAACATGTCAACTCTGTAGTGATAGTATCAGGATAATTGGCATATCTGTCACCTAAGACATTTGTCATTTCTTTGTGTTGAAGGGAGCATTCAAGATCCCCTTTACTGGTTATTTTAAAATGTACAATTAATTTGTTTTTGTTTTTGTTGTTATTGTTGTTTTATTTTTGGTACCGAGGATAGAACTCATGACCATGTACTTACCAGGCAAGCACTTGAACCACTGAGATAAATCCCTGGCCCTGTGTACAATTAATTGTTGTTAATAGTTGTGCTTCTGTACTATAGAACATTTGCAGTTATTCTTCTGATCCAGCATCACCCTTGTATTAACTATTCTCTTTCCCTCCCCTTTTTACCCCCAGCTCATCCCAGCCTCTGGTGATCATTCTTCTACTTACTACTATGAATCTGACTTTTTAATATTTTGTTTCTAGGGACCAGCGATATAGCTCAGCAGCACAGGTGCCTGCCTGGCAAGTGCAAGGTCCTGAGTTTGATTCTTGGTACCAAAAAAAAGGTTCTGTTTCTAAGATCATGCACATTAGATTCTGAAGGCTTAGTACAAAAAAGGTAAAATATCTAGATTGAACCTAGGACCTTTGCACTAATCTATATTACCAGCCCTTTTCATATTTATTTTTTGAAATAAGATCTAAGTCAAAGTTGCCCAGGATGGGCTAAAACTTGTGATTCTCTCACCTTAGCCTCCCAGAATCCTGAGATTATCCTGTGTGCTACCATGCTTGGATTATTTTTGCCTTTTTTTTTAACTGATGCCATTAGAAAATTTAAAATTACATGTTGCTTGTGTAATACATCTATTGAATAACACCAGCCAACAGTCATCTACATCATCTGTTACTTGCTTTTTTTCCCCATCCTCCAATTCACCTCTCTGATCTCTTCTTCATTTAACTTCCTTCATACTCTGCTATAGTCCCAATGGCTTTCTTGTTTCTTTCTGTTTTCAAGGCAGGATCTTGCTATGCATCTCAGGGTAGCCTTGAACTCATGGTATTACTGATGTATTCTTCTCAACATTGGGATCACAGATGTCTACCAGCACACATGGTTCCTCCTTGTTCCTTATACCAAGAACACTTCTGTCTTGAGATCTTTGGTCTGACACACTTTTCTAGATACTTACACTCTTAACTTTCTCATTTCTTTAATTCTTTGCTCAAATGCCACTTTTAAAATGAGGCCTAGTTTAACCACTTCATTTAAAATTGCAAACTATGGTGGCTCACACCTGTAATCCCAGCACTTGAGAGGCTGAGGCAGGAGAATTGTTGCGAGTTCGAGACCAGCCTGGGCTACAAAGTGAGCTCAAGGCCAGCCTGAACTGCATAGCGAGACCCTGTCTCAAAAAGACAATAAATAAATAAATAAATAAATGTAAAATTGCAAACTACTTTTCCCTTGTACTCAGTCTTGTTTATCATGCACTCTTTCTTTTCCCCCATATTATATTTATTAATATTGTCTCCCCTCAGTGGAACATAAGTTTCATGAAGATAGGGATTTTGTGTTTTGTCCATTGACATAGCTTAAATCAGTGATAGCGAACCTGAATGATACAATCTACTGTGACACATGTGCTATCTATTCACCAGCACTGTCTTAACTGTTTAAAGCAGTGCTAGCACATACTCAGTGTGATCAAAAATACAGTGAATGTTCAAATTTAAGTTTTATTACAGTAAAAGATATTGCCATTAATCACCCTGAAAATACTTCCCCTTGCTTCAAACATACTTTCCCATTGTTCTCACCATTTTCTGAAGTACTTTTAGATGTCTTTAGTTGTATTGTTATGACTGTTTCCATTTACTGAAGTGCTTAAAAACATTTGCCTTTCATGGTTTTTTAACTTTGGAAAGGAGCCAGAAGTGGCAATGATGCTGGATTGGGTGAGTAAAGTGGATGAAGACATATTGTAAGTTTTTATGAGCCTGCCTTTCTGTTGGTAAGCATTTGACAGCTGCATTCACTGTGTTTTGGGTCATTCTTTGTAAAGACACTCATGAAGGAGGACTTGCAGAATTGCTTCAGAAAGTGGCAAGAATGATATGATAAGTGTATTTGAATAAAGGAAGAATATATTGAAGGAGATTAATGGTATTGCATCTTTCACTGTAATAAATTTTAGAATTTAAACATATTTTTGATCAGCCCTTATGCTTTGTTGGCACATTCATTATTGAATGAATGAATAATGGATCATCAAATAATTTCCCCATCTTCCGATGAGAATAGCTTTGCTGTATCTTGCACCACAACCTTTCTCTTAGTTGATTTTCTTATTGCTGAGACAAGTGTTCTTGGGCTCACATTTTGTAGAGGTTTCAGTCTGTAATCGGCTAACTCCAAGGCATGGTAGCGTGGTAGAGGGAAGTAGATCTTGGCCTGTGGAAGGCAGAAAAAGTAGCACAGCAGCAAAGTAGCAAAATAGTGAGTGGCAAGTGACAACAGCACCCCTTTTTCTGTCTCTCATACTCTATCTAGGTTATATACCCTCGGGGTGGGTAGCACTCACACCCAGGGTGGGCCTTCTCATTATCCACACCCAGAACTATGCCAAACAACTAATGAACTAATTTAGTAATCATATACCCTTGATCCCAGCATCATACCCTTAATCTCAGCATCACACACTTTATTCCAGCTGCCTTTGAAAAGCCTCACCTTATGAACACATCAGGCTTTGGGGGGACATCTAGACACAGGCCATAATACCCCTTATAGGTTATGTAGCAAGACTTGTATTTTCTTCTAAAAATCTTGTGTCTCTGCTAATATATCTATTTGTGCTTAACCTTTGAGAAGTTCTATTTTAGGACACCCTCCTCAAACTGCATGAAATGAATACATAGAAATATAAGTGTATAAGAGACCAACACAAAGGCATGACCAAAAATTTGTGTGATATGATATATACCCATCTTGAAGACTCAAAAAATTTTTTTTATTTCTTAGGTTTTTGAGTCAGCGTCTTACTCTGTAGTTCATGTTAGTCTTGAACTTGCTGTGGGGCTCAGGCTTTCCTTAAACTCTCAATCCTCTTGCGTGAGCCTACTAAGTTCTGGGACGCCAGGAATATACCACTATACCCAGCCAGTCACGTATTTTGATAAGCATGTGGGAATTTAGGTGGACTCTATTGCTAGTTGTTTTTTTGTTCTCTGGACAGTATCCAAAGCACAGAGTTCTTGACTGGCCTTCTGCAATGACATTCACATACCTTGGTTGTAGGTGCCTTAGTGCTGTGCTCTGTAGTAGCTTTACCTACTCCTATTCCTGGTTTAAAAAAAAGAGAAATGTTTATAGCAGGGACCAGAAAATACTTGTATTGGTCCCTTTCCCCTTTGGAAAAGATCTTCCTTTTTCCTATTATCTATCTTTTATCTATCATTTATTTCACTTAACATTATGGTCTCAAGTTGTAACCATTTTCCTACAAATTATTCAAGTTTATGCTTCATTGTAAAGTAGTACTCCATTATATATAAATACTGTACTTTCTTTAACCCATTCATCTTGTTAATGAACATATTTTGTAGCTACTGAACTCTTATCATTGTAGCATAAAAGTGGCTATGGATAATTAAAGAAAAGAGCTAGTCATGTACCAGTAAAACTATTCGTGAACACACATGCATGCACACAGAGATACACTCATGTACCACCCCACTTTGTTATAGTGGCTAATACTTAAAGCAATTTGAATTCAGTTTTTGCTCTAATGTGTTCATCTTTGAACAGATATTTATTGGGTCTCCATTTGCCAAACTGAGCTAAGTGTTAGGGATACATGGTGAACAAGTTGTCCACATTTCCAGGTTTGGTGTTTAGTATCTATTTAGGAGCAGACACTTATCAATAATTCTTTCTTCTTTTATAAATGCCCTAAAATGCTGAGAAAGAAAAGTAGGAGATTCTGTAAGAGTATATGAGAGACTTAGTTTACGGTGAATCTTCAGGGAAGACTGTTCTGAATAAGGAATGTTTTAAGTAGAAACCCTGAAAGATGGCTGGCTTTCTGGGAATTAGCCATGTGAAGAGAAAAGGTCACAGATGGGAGGAAGATTGTATACAAAAATTGTAAGTTGGTGAAAAACAGGGTGTGTTCAGGTAACTGAAAGGAAATGCGTGCATTTGAAGCATGGTAAACATAAGGGAGAATCGAGTTAGATGAAATTCACTAGATAGGTTAGAAGTAGCTCATGGAGTACTTTAATAGGAACTCACTTTTCTCAGAGAGCCAGGTTAAGCCTCTGAGGGGTAAGGACATGACATAATGTTCATTTAACATGTTCCTGTGAGTTTGAATCACTAGTGCTACATGCATGACTGTCGATTGAATGGCTTACACCACCTGTGGTAGATTTACAATCATCTCATGTTGCCTGATGGGACAGTTATAATGAACATAGGGCACCAATGCATCAGAGCTGCTTGGCAGTGAGATACATGAATTACAACCTGTTGCTGAATGTGTTAAAAGTGATCCTTCATTACTGACTATAGGCAGGAAAGAAATGGAGAAGACCAACAGCAGAAGACAGAACAGTTTGAAGCTGTTTCCATAATCCAGCTATAATCGAGGTGGTAGGTGATAGAGAATGAGCTGAGTCTAATGGTTGTAGAAGGAAATGACCAAATGGATAAGATCTAGAGAAGGTGAAGATTAGAGTCAGTTGAGAGGGGAGTTTTGGAATGATGCCTGGGAATGCTAAATTTTTTGTATCAACTAAAAAAATAACAAAGTGTCTGGAGTAGTTTTCATCTTCTTACCCCAAGGCAGGCATGGAGAAGACTGTAGAGACGAGTGCAGATTCAGCAGGTTCATAAGTAGTTGAGGAAGTTTTGAAGACATGTTCTTTGAAGTAGCAAGTGAGGTTATTGCTAAGAATGGATTGAAAATATAGGTATCATGGTCTAATAGTGCTCCTTAAATGGTGATATTTTTGTAATTTGGTTATTCTTAGTCTGTAGCAGTTTGGTATATTTCTCTTGAAATGATAATTTTCAGTGATTGTAAATAGCGTTTCTGCCACTTTTTCTTTTTCAGATTATGTTTGTGAAACTCACTTAATGGCAGCATTTATTTTAAAGTCCTGTAGCTTTCTGTTATAGAAATACACCACGAAGTATTTATCTATTGTAGATGAATGTTTGATTTCTTCTCTGCAGTTTTGCTATGGCCAGTGCTGCAGTCATTCTTGTGCACATCTCTTAGCACATGTATGTAGTGAGTGTACATGTCTAGAAATAGAATTGCTGCATGACTGGGATGTAGATGCTCAGCTGCAAAAAGTAATGTTTTCTAAAGTACTTTCCAATTCATATTATCCATGTAGATAATTGCTCTCACATAACATGTTTTTTTTGTACACTGGTTAATCTTAATTTGGTTGTAACAATCTGTAACAATCAACTGAGCACCACTTAAGTACCACTGAGGTAAGATATTTTGTTTTAAATTTATAAAGTTATAAAGAGGTTTTTATTTTTTGTTTTTGTTTTTATTAAAAAGGTTGTGCATTTTTTCATTTAGAAGCCTCTTTATACCTTGTGTTCATTTTTTAGTTAGGTTGATACTAAAGATTCCAATCTTTTGTCACTTATGCATGTTATAGCCTACAAGTTTTTGACTCACTTTTTTACTTTAAAATATATTTAATGAAAAGAACTTTTTTACACTTAATGCAGTCACATTTTGGTTAGTGATTTTTTTCTTGTTTGTAAAATCATTCCCTTCCCAAACATCATAAAGTATTTTCCAGTGTGCTGAAAGTCTTTCAGTTTTGCCATTCACGTGTAAGTCTTTAATCTTTTTATATCTGAGTTTTGTGTGTATGTGACATGGGATTCAAAATGGTGATGGGATCCAATCTTATTTTTTCTCTATGAATAGTCATTTATCTCAGCATGGGCTTACTGAATTCTTTGCATGGTGATATGCAGTAATATCTTTGTCCATATGTGTACAGGTTTATTGCTGAGCCATTTGTTGCTTTGTCTGTCTATATTTGTGCTACTACCAAAATGTCTTAATTATAGTAGTGTTACAGTTGTTGGGGGAAGGCAAGTCCTCACTTTCTTCTTATCCTCAGAAATACTTACACAACTCTGTGAAAGTGTGATCTGTTAAGAACTGAATAAATAAAATGTAAATTATTAAACATTTCAGGGGTACATACACATATTCCTTAACAATACAACTAACATTCTATGTTGACTCTGAACTACGTTAAGTTAAAAATAAATGAAGATAAGAAATTGTTCAAATATCATGTGTTTGCTTAGCTTCTAGAAATTTGGTTTTCATTACACATTTTAAAGAGTGTTTTAGAATCATACATACAAAAAGAATCACAAATGTTGGACATTTTTTGTTTTAAAAATACTAATTTTTAGAATATAAAATTTATTAATATAATGATTATTTTATGTTTTTCCTTTCAAGTCTTGACACATAATCAAAGGCATAGCCTTTCTAAGATGATTCATCAGACATCTCTTTGTCCTTGTTCTGTAAACATTCAAGTGCCTACCAGACATTTTGCTGGTGCTGCTACAAAGTAAGTACTGTAACTGTTATTTCATTTACTGTTGCTTAAAATTTTGATAAAGAAACATGCTTAGGTTCCTTAAAGACTTACAAAGTTATACTGTTGTAAAAATATATCATCTCTGCTGTCTTAGCATTCATAGTACTAAAGAAAAGATAAAACTTATTATAATAATACTTAACATTTACTGAACACTGATACTCAGCAATAGACTCAACCCCTACAGCAACGCTATGGAGGAGCTATTGTTATTATGCTTATTACACAGAGAAGAAAATCAAGACACTGATGATAGGTTGTATTAGAAGTCCAAGGTCAGAGAGCTACTACATGCTGCAGCAAGGATTTAAACCCAAAGAGTTTGATTTCAGAACTCAGGCTTTATTTAGTATACTTTCACTGCCTGTGTAAAACAAAATCTACTGTTTGAATTAATGAACTTTAATTAAGATGTACTGTGTGTATGTGTGTGTATATATAGTTCTTTTTGTTCTTTCAGTTACATTCTGTCCTCCTATCTGGTTTTTATAATTAGGTATTACAGGATCACCAGTACTAAGATTATATAGTAGAATTTTAGATTTGTATCATATATATGTCTAAATTTGTATTCTTTTACATAGTTTGGAAACATAAAGAAATAAAATATGTTCTCACAACTGGTTTCATATTGAATGAAATTAGAACTATCTTTTTCTCTATTGTAACTGCCCAGTACCTTGTTAAACTGAAGACTGTATGATAGCCTAAAAGCATTATTGCTTTGCTTCCTACTGAGACAAGGGACTGAAAGGCAGATTTTGGCCAACTCCTCAACCTTTTTTAAATTTAGTTTTTATTTTTAAAAATTTTTTATATTTATTTTAAAGAGAATAAAACAGAACAAAGCAGATCAGAACAAAACAATGCAAGCAACACAGGACTTCAAAACAAGACAACAGGAAATCAACAGTGACTACCATAATGTCTCTTGTTTTCTTTGAAATAGTTGCCCATATCTTCATAAATCCTCCACTTTTTATCTTGTATCATCTGGTTATAGAGTATAGTATTCATTGTTATTTCCCCAAGTGGCACTGATATTAGTGAATGTAGACACAGAGATAGTCAATATTATTTTTCTGAATGTCTTCCTTTTTTATTTTTATTTATTTATTTTTTTATTTATTGAGACAGGGTCGTCGAAAGTAGTTCAGGCTGTGTACCTCAGGCTGACCTCAAACTCCCAGCCATCCTTTTGCCTCAGCCTCCCAAGTGCTAGGATTATAAGCATGTGCCGCTGTGCCTGTCATCTTTCTCCTTAATGTCATGATTTTTGAAGGTGAAAGAAGCAGCTCAGGGATAATTATAATAAGACCCTGAGAAGCTGACAAATATTTAGTAGTTAAAATATATAGAATGCTTACTATAGAATACTAGATACTTATCTAAGCATACTGCATATATTGTATTCAATTTTTTTTCCAACCTATTTTATTTCAAGGGGAAAGAGAAAAAAAAAAGAAGGAAAAATAAAAATTTTAGAACATGTCAGTGGGCAACAATGGTACATACATTGCATATTGTTATCCCCAAATTATTCACCCAGAGCTCAAGACATCTGCATTCAATTGTCTAAACAATATCAGCACAAATCTTTCCCTTCTCTCAGTGAACTTAAAGAAAGTAGTAGTAGAACTATCTTAACTATTTTTATATAGATATACATACACATATACATATGTTGTTTTTTTCAGCTTCTTACACTGAGACAATATGATGTTTATACATATGTCTTATTTATTTCACTAATGAGTATGGTCTCAAGATGCATATTGTATTCATTTAATCTTAACAGTTCTATGAAACATAGACACTTTTATAAGCATTTTCAGATGGAACAGAAGTCCAAAGATTCAGGGTTACATAGCTTGAATGTGTTGGAAGGAGGATTTCAGTCCACAATGATGCTAAAGCAATCATTCTCATGGTTAGTAAAAATAATGAAATGAGTGACTTTGGAGGGTATGTCTGGAAAGAAAATAGAGGTAAATCTTCTTGATCTTTTTGATGTAATTTGATAGACTCTGAACTTTAGATTATGGGATATCCAAAATGAAAACTAAATGTGGAAAGTTTTTGGTGAATATATAAATTTGCAGTTGTTTAATATATTCTTATTCCTATAAAAGTAATCGATTAGGAACTTTGCCATAGTAGCTTTTATTTATCCTGCTTCATGAGCACTGTGTGACATGTTGGTGATACGGAGATAAACAGGACATACTTTATGGTATAAACTGAGAAATAGAAATGGGTCAAATGATATATCCATTTATAATATTGATAAGTAATACTAAATTTCCTTCATATGAGACTTGCCAGTTTACATCAGCAACATCAAGTTTTATTGAAATGTCTATTTCCTCATGATTAGTATAGCCAATTTTTTTGATATTTTCTGGTTTAGTAGGTAATAAAAGGTATCATTATGATTTTCATTTATATTACTAATGAGGTTGTACATTGGTACCTTGGTTAAGGAACTTAATCTGTTCTACAATTCTGGAAAAGATGGCCACATTCTTGAGAATGGCTGCAGTTTTATGGTTGTGTTTATGTGTTTATGGTTATACATTGTGTCAACTTGCAAAGTTTTAGAAATTTAAGAGACTCAGCTGGGAGCCAGGATCCTTACTTTATAAATATCCTCAGCCTGTGTAAGAGGAGGGCACAGAGATTTTTGTGAGTGGTACATCTGCCCTGGGGGGCAGGAGGTGGCCTGCATTACAGTATACGGGAGAAAAAGAGGCTAGCTCTTTCCCCTTTTTGTTCTGGCTGCTGTTGCTGGCTGCTGCCTTGTGTTGCCTGGAAGCAGTGCCACCCTGCCGCCCTGCCTTGGACCAGCTGATTATGGACTGAAACCTCCGCAATGAGCTAAATAAACCTTTCCTTCCTTCATTTTGAGTATCTAGTATTTTGTCCCAGCAACTAGAGAAAAGTAACCAAGACCCTGTGTTCTTCACCCTGTGCACAGTTGGCAAACAAAAACAAAATTCTGCCATTGCTTCTGTTTGTGAACCAAATTGTTTGCTATTTATTTTTTCTTTACTGTGTATTTTCTGTTCATGCTCCATATTTTTTGTTGTTGATGAGTAAGAATTCTTTGCATATTATAAATCAGCACTGATCTATGATGTAACTTCAGTTTAGTGTTTTAATGGTCAGAGAAATAGACAAAGTGCTATGTGATTATGAATGATAGGTCAGTTAATTTCTCCCATGGAGCAGAGGGCAAAAAGTGTTTGAATTACTTAAAAGATAGAATTTTGCAGGGGAATGAGGAGTAGATGATACAAATTTAAAGTTGGTAGGAAGGTAGCCAGAAAAGAAGCTTCCTTTGGGTGCCTCTTGTTGGAATTCTAGAGAAGTACTGGTTGTACCAGCTTGGGTCTCTACTGAGCAATAATAGTGACTAGTTCTAATAGTGTTGGATATCATCAGTTTTTAGTTTCTTTGTGTATTTTTTATTTGTGTCTGTTGCTCAATCTTCTAGTGGGCTGATTGTTTTTTTTTTTCTGCTTTGTGCAATTATGTTTATTACATATATTATCTTGAGAATATTTTAACTTTAAATGTTATTTTGGTTAATCTCAGAAATTTTTGCTTTATATCTTCAAATTATATTGCAGTACAATTTAAAAAATACTTTTCACTAGTTTAAAAAGCATGGCACAAAACAAACAGGCATACTTCAAGAAATCTAGAAAGCTTTGTAAGCAGATGCATTTTTTCATTTCTGCCAGTTATTCAGTAGCTTGATCAGAATCATAACTTCATACTTTTAGTTATAATCTTTAGTTTTTAATGTTCTGACCTTATAGCACATTAGAAATAGGTTTTTTCTATGCCTGTTTTTGTTGTTGTTGTTGGTGTTCTCATCAGGATCTGAGGCAGGATGGAGGGTCTGCGCTCTCATCTCCTTTCTGACATTCTGAGTCTCTCTGTACCCCATGTATGTGCAAGCACATACCCTTTATTTGCCAGTAGCAGATTCTGATTTATAAAAGGACCACTGGGCCCTCTGAGTCTGGTTTTGTTTTTTTCTGACAGTGAGTTCTTTTCTCTGCTTCTTTGTATATCTAAAGAAATTTTTATTGAATGTGTAATAGTATCTTACATAGAACAGTAGGGACTGAAGTAAACAGTTCGTAATCCTGTTAATGGGCATGTGCTTCAGGTATTGAATAAATATAGTCAGGGGCCCAGCTGATTTTGGTTTTGTGGTTGCTATGGTTATCACCAACCTCAAACTCAGGGTGGGCGCTAGGTCCCTGGAGGCTTTTTTTCTTCCTCTGCTTCAAGCTTTCTTTGTTTTCAGCTTTGATTGCGCAGCTGTCTGAAGACAGTGCGGATGCTGGTGGTGTCACTGTTTATACTGTTGGTCTTCCTCAGCAGTATGCTGCTGTTGCCTATTTCCAGTTGCCGGCTGGGCTGTGTGATGGGTGGCCTGCATCCAGTCTTAGTGTTTCGTAGGCCCCATGCACTGGGCAAAGGGTTTCCGCAGCATTCCTGTCGCTCCTCCTGTTGGTCTGCATCTGCTGAAGATCTGAGGACAACTTTCCCCGCCTCTTTCCCAGATGTTCTGGTAAAGGATCCTGTGCTCAAGACTATTTTTCTCTCCCTTGGATTTTTTCGTGGTATTTTTTTCTTTTTTCCTCCCAGACACAGTGTCTGTTTACCTGGGCCTTGTCTCCACCTGCACGCTGTGGGGAGTTTCTAGCCTCCAGCCTCACGAAGCTTTGGGGCTAAATGTAAACCTCCTGTGTGTCCTGCTTGTCCTAATGTTTTACCCCCTTGCCTTTCTCTTTTGGTCCGCCACAGCTGATGCTAGGGTGTGGGTAGGAGGGGGCTGGGAGCTGACTCTCCTTGGCTTTTAGGCTACTTCGTTGCCTCCACAGCAGCTCCTTCTGTGATAGGATCAAGAAAGGTGATTTTATCTAGTTCTTTCTTGTAAATGTTCTTTCCAACTTTTTACATTTTAAGCGGAAACAGAACTTCTGTGTTTAAAGGGTAATGAATAACCAGTATCAGAGATGTTAGTGAATTTATTTCACTAATACGCCCTGGGCATTTTCTCTTTACTTCTGTTTAGTTTGACAGAGGTCGTATAATTCCCCTGCCCATAATTTCTTAAGGTAAAAGGATTCCTTGGCCTTGGAAAACTTGCATTGGTCTTTCCCTCTCTGGGTCACAGATTTTTCAAAGGTCTTGAAGTGAACTTCATTATAGCACTGTTGTTTGTCATATTTTATGGGGTCCGACCATGGAATTAATTTTTCTTTCCTGTTTTTGGAGGTAGGGGACCAATGAGGCAGTTTGATTAACAGACTAAAAAACCTTTCTAGTATGATTTATTTCATTCTGAAAATCATGGTGTTTCCACATTTCTGGGGTAGGACTTTGCCTACTTGCGTGCAATGAAATAAAAGTTCTTCTGAATATGATAATTAAAATACACATTTTTGGGGAAGCTATGGACAACAGGCAGTACATATGTGAGATTAATTATTGAAAGAGTTAAACTGCAGCTTTTAAAATCTGAATAGTGTTCCTCCTCTCCATTTTTATTGGGAACCATACCCAGAGCCTTGTGCACTAGGCAAGCACTGTGCCACTGAGCTACATAGACAGCCCTCATGTATTTTCCTGAGTCTTAATTGATATTTGTTATAGTGATATATTTTATTTTTATTTCTTAAATGCAGCGTTGTAGCCAAACCTTAAAATGTTTTCACTGAACCACCTCAGATATTTTGGGAAACAGGGTCAAAATGCAAATAAAAGAATTGCTATATAACTATCTCAGTCTCATTATGTATCAGATTCTTTTTGGGTTTTGGAATTTATTAATTTAAAAATTCATATTTCGGCCTCTGAGTATTTCATATTAGTGGCAGATTAAATATACAGGTGCAACCATTGCTAAAAAATTAGTGAAATCTGCATTTATGTAAAATAAGTCCTCAGGCTACAGCTAGGATCTTAGGCCTATGATTTTATTTTATTTTATTTTATTTTATCTTTTGAGACAGGGTCTTGGTATATAATTCAGGCTAGCTTTAAACTCACTATGTAGCCCAGGCTGGCCTCAAACTTGCATCAATCCTTGTGTCTTAGCCTCTCAAGTGCTGGGATTACAGGCATGTGCCATCATACCTGGCTCTTTTATTTTAAATAGGAGATTTTGTTGTTAAAACAGCCTTTTAAAGTCTCCTTCTATTGGCTTCATTGTTCCTTTACAAAATAAAAGAAAAAATGTGGTTTCTGAAGTTCTGAAGATTACAGAATTTTGTGGAGCACTTCAAGATAGCTCTTGAGACATCTATCCACTTGGGCATTCAAACAGACTTGTCCTCAGTCCCTTAAAGTGATGACTACCACTAACTGCTAAACTATTGGGTTGCTTAGGATTAATGAGTGTTAAAAGGGAGACTGGAAATATATATGTATATGTGTGTGTTGCTGATGATTGAACCCAATGCCTTCTGCATGCTAAGTAATTATTGTCCCACTGGGCTATAACCTCAGCCCTAAGAGCCCTCTGAAAAAAAATTGTTTTATTGTAATTCATTTTTTCACATAAATATTATAAAACCCCATATCATTTACCACAAACTTTGAGGTTTTAAATAACGAACTTTGAAGTTTTAAATAATACTTTTTTTTTCGTATTTTATACCTCTATGAGTCACATATCTGGCACTGCCAGATGCTGGCAGTTCTTTTCTGCAGGCTAGGGGACAGTCCATTTCCTTGGCAATTCCAGCTGGGTATCTCCCCACATTCCTTAGCTTATGCCCTCTTCCTCCATCTCTAAAACAGTAGAATGTTGTATCCTGTTAACCGTTGCCTTTCTGCAGTGTCATCTTTCCATCTCTGAATAATGCAGCTGGGGAAGGGGAAAGGTTCTCACTTTCAAGGATTCATGTGAGAAGACGGGCACACATGGATAATTACAGGATACTGTCTCTTTTTTAGGTTTTTTGTTGAGGCCTTTTCCCCATCTTCATCATGATCTGGGAAGTTTATATTTGTAATCCCACAGAAACGTTATTGAAATTCCAGCAAGTTAATTCTAATCTATCATCTCCAATGCAATCCATGGAAAGAGTAAAGCACACATGTTTACAGTTAAAGGCATCCAAGGAGTTCTGAGTCTGGTCCAGTCTAGGGGTTCGTGGAACAAAGTTCACTACCCAGGCCCTAACTTGGATTTTATGAATTCTTGAGAAGGAAGTGGCTAAGGATGAGTGACTGTGAGAATGGCGGGAATTACGTGAGTACCGTGCAAGTTAGGAAGCCAAAAAGCACCTCTGCAGTATGCAGAGAAGATCAATCTGCATAATACAATTGAGGTAGCAATTTAATGCTGTTACTTCAGTTTCTGATGTGCAAACTTCTGTGCCTTGGGGAATCATAACCTCTTTAGATTGAGGCTTGAACCCAGTTGACATAGAGCGTTGGCTCTGCCATCCTACTGGGCTCAACCATTTAGGGAGAGACACAGAGATAGGGAAATAGGACTGTTACTTGGCTTCAAAGACTGTGCATCAGGACGTCAGCCAGCCCTATTTATGCTGCTTAGAGCCAGTTGAAGGGAAAAGGAAATAGTTTAGCCTCTATACATATCAGAACATGGAAATAGGGCCAGGTTTAACAAAAGTTGAGGTAATTCTATATTTAAGGAGAGCCATCCGTATGGTCTTCTGTAGTCTTTAACCTTAGTCACATTTCCAAATGTGACTATGTAATGACCACATTTTTGCTATGTAAGGTAACATATTCATAACTTTTTGAAATTAGATCTCAACATCCTTGGAGGCAGAATTATCCTCCCTTCCACAGAACATGAATATTGTTCTATAATGCTAGTTTTACTAATGTAAAACTTCCAGCAATGGTGCATCCTGTTACCCTAACTGTTCAGGAGGCCAAGACAAGAGGATTCTAAGTTCAAGGCCAGTCTGGGCAACTTAATGAGACTATCTCAAAATAAGAAAAATAAATACAAGGGATAGGAATGTATCTCAGTGGTAGAACGTTTGCCTAATGTACATGAATGTCTGGATTCAATCTCCAGATAGCAAAAAAAAAAAAAAAAAAAAAAAAAAAATTGAATTAATGCTGAAAAATTATACCACCTCTAATTCTGTTTTTTCTTAGGTTCAAATTCTTACCTGCACTTCCTATTGAACATAATTTCTTAGGTGTTTTGTAAGCACGATTTTACCTTTTGCCATATAACAAACCTCCCCATGATTATTTATTATTGCCCACACATCTAGAGGTCAGCTGACTTAGGTGGAGTCAGATATGCTTTTGTGAATTTGTAGGTCAGTTGCAAATTGTTTAATACTGCCTGGGGCCCTTTGGGGTAGCTCTACTCCACATGTCTGTCATCCTCTTACCTTTGGGCTAGCTAAGTGATGTTCTTTTCATGAAAATGACAGAAATGCATACATGGCAGCTGGAAGCATATGATGCTCTTTTAACTTAAGCTTGGAGTGGGAAACATGCTTCTACTCTGTTTGGTCAGCCCAAACTAGTCACAGGGCCACATTAAGGGGCTGGGAAATAATGTGTATGCACAGCAGCAAATTGTGAAATAAGAAATGTCTGGAAGCTAATGGCCACCACTTTGAGCACCTGTTATAACGGTAGAGGCCAAAAGTAACTTGCCCTACTCTCATGATATTGCATTAAATTTAATATGAAAATATTTATGTATGAGACAGCTATCCCCAAAATAGCAGGTTATACCATGGTTACTATCCTTAATTTCCTATTAACTTAAAACTGAAACCCTGTATTACTTACATTGTCTTACTATGACTGATCTTATTTGAAGCTGGTTTGTTAGACTGCTATTTTGCCTTGACTGTTTTTATTTGAATTTGGTATGCTTGATAGTATCAAGTCTAAGAGTAGAAGCAACTACTCTGAAGATGACAAGATGTAAAAGATACCCATCCTGGTTTGATTATTAACTGTGTTTGAAGTCCTACAATATCTCCAAAGTTGTGTTTATATTAAAATAGCTATGTAATGCTTTGTTCAATTATATTATGTCTGATGATGTAGACAATTCTATTGAAAATAACGAGAAAGCATAGTAACTACTGTAGATCATCTAATATTGTGGTCTTATATGTCTTTTTTCATTTCATATTTTTCTAGGAATTCATCCTTGTACAGTGGTCTTATATGTCTTTTTCATTTTGTGTGTTTATAGGAATATGATTTGTTTTGTCTTGCTTTGTTTTGTTCCTCCCTCTAATATAGAAAGGATAGAAATACATGTTAAGACTCATGCATGCATAGAACCAATAAACAATTTAACTGATCTTATGGCACATGATGAAATGAACAAATACTTTGAAGAAAAAGAGACACTACAATACCCAGTGCTGATCCAGGAGTGTCATAATGTGAAAATCAGCAATACTATTATTCTTTGCTCAGACTGATTTTTTTTGTTGAACAGAACTGATTGCAGTCTCGCTGTTTGAAATCCCACTTTATATGCTCCACTTTTGTATCTTTGAGTAACTATTTGTAAGAGGACAATATGTAAATATCAACTAGTGATTTATTACTGTTTATTCTTTCTTTGAAAGTATGTATTATTTCTACCCATTTTCTGTTTTCTTTAGTCTTTCTTTAAATAAAATTTTTTAAAAAAGCAAAAGGAGGGAAAGGTGGAAAGTACTGTTAATTTCTTATTGTCTTATCTTAAACTCTTGCATTGTTTACATAATTTTATTAGGTTTGGCTTGTTCTGTCTATTGTTAGACTATGCTTTCAGATGAAAAGAGCAGCTATTTTGAATATAATGGGAAATATGGCAATCATGGTTTCCTATTATATTGTTTTGAAGTCTTATAATGCTTTCATTCATTGGTGATTTTATTTTGTTGATTTTATTATGTGAGATGGTGTGAATGCTATTTTGAAGAAAACAAGACATTCTGGTAGCTATTGCTGATTTACTATCATCTTGTTTTGAAGTTCTACCATGCTTTTGTTCTTCTGTTTTGATTGGTGTGTTTTATTTTATTTTATTATGTGTGATGTTATAGACAAATTTTTTGAGAAAAGTGAGATATTATAGCAGCCATTGTTCATTTCCTGTTATTTGGTTTTGAAGTCCTGTAATGCCTTCATTCTTTTGAATTGTTTTTACTGTATTGTTATGTTTGATATTATTGTGTGTAAAGGTATGCACAACTATTTCAAAGACACATGTTAGCTACTGTTGATGTCCATTTGTTTTGTTGTGAAATGCTGTGTTGCTTGCATTTTCCTGTTTTGATTTGCTTTGTTTCATTCTGTTTTCTTTTGTTCTCTTTAAAATACAAAAAAATCTTAAAAAAAAAAAAGAGAAAATATTTATGCATGTTTTTCTTTTCCTGATTGGATTTTTTTTTTTTTTTTTTTTGGTAGATTCTGTATATTCCACTCCTTTGGTGGGAGGAAATATAAAATCACTTACAAAAGGGACTTTAATGGAGAGAGAATAAATAATTGGGCAAATAACACATCTATATTTAAACTCTGTGTATCCCAAGCTAACTTCTGTGACTACTTTTGTCAACAGGGAACCTATTTTGTCTTCTTTCTGGTATACTCTTTGCCTGAATCCAGGAACCTAAAAATTATTTGTCTTTTCTTCCTCTTTCCCTATCTGCAGTATTTACTTTGTAAATATTTTTCTATTCTATCATTTTTTCTTTATTACAGTTACTATTCTTGTTCTGGGTCTTGTCTTCTCTTTTCTTGTATCAAGAATTTCTGATCCTGCTTTATTTAGAGCTATCCATCTCTTTTCTTGTACCAAAAATACTGTTCGATTTTTGTTGTTGTTTTTGTTTAAAACAAGGTAGTTCAGGCTGGCTTTCATCTGACTGTGTAGAACAGCCTGGCCTCAAACTTGAGGCAGTCCTCTTGCCTTAGCCTCTCAAGTGCTGGGATTATAGGCATGTGCTAACAGGTCCAGCCAGGATACTTTGAAAGTCACATGTCACTTCCCTTCACTCACTTCCCTTTGTCCTTTGTGGTCTTGCTTTTTCAGTTTCATCTTCTATTTGTTTCCTGTCTTCAATTTTACCTTTTTAGTCCAGGTGTCAGTAAATTATGGCCCCTGGACAAGATTTGGTCGACCACCTATTTTTGTATAATTATGAGCTAAGAATGATTTTTACAGTTTGTAATGATCAGAATAGAGAATATTTTGTGGTCATGAAAACTTTAAAATTCAAATTCAGTTTCTATAAATAATGTTTTATTGAAGCATAGCTGTGCTCATTCATCTATGTATTCCCTGTGGCTGCTTTTGCATTGAAACAGCAGAGCTCCTGCGACAGAGAACACAATTTATAGAGCTAATGCATTTACTGTCTGATTCTTCATAGAAGTTTGCTAACCACTGTTATACGTCACATAGAACTTGCAATGCCTCCCCTTGTATACCATTTTATTTCACAACTGAATACTTTTTGTTATGTTTTTCTTTGCCTGTCCAACTCTGTTTTTAAATAACAGCTTTATTAAAATATAATTTATGTGCCGTGCAATTTGCCCACTTAAAATGTACAACTCTGTGGTTTTTAGTTTACTTATAGAGTTGTGCAACCATTACCACAACCAGTTTTATTCAGAACATTTTAATGAGCATCCCCAAACACCTTGTTCCCATTAGGTGTCACTCTTCTCCCAGCTTCTCAGCCCTACACGACTACTAAATCTGTTCCTGGGGTTCTGAGTTGCTGTGGGGTCCTTCAAGGGTCAGTTATTTGTGGCTCTGAACAAAGAACTGGACGCAGATGCCAAAGGTAGAGAAGTTTTACATTTATTGGAGGCAGGAAAAAGAAGTATGCTCTGCAGTGTGCAGAGCAGACACATAGAAGAGGGGAGAGCACTGCGGGGCCAGGATTCATTGTTGCCATCTTTTGTATCTTCCATTCTGGGGTCAGGTCTAGGTCATTTTAACAAATTTTGCCCCAGAACACCTACAGATAGCTCTTGCTGATTAGTACAACACATAGTACTTGGAATCTGTGTTTTGCATGTGTCCTGGATATCCATGTCTGACAAGCCATGCCATCTTTTCCAGCAAGCCGACTTTACCCTAATCTCTGCCTCAAACCCACTTTTAATCCCTGTAGATTTGTCCATTCTTTTTTTTTTTTTCTCCCCTTTTTTTCTGGAGACTGAGGCTCACTATGTGGTTCAGGCTGCCCTGAATTCACTGTGTAGCCCAGGTTGGCCTTGAAATTGTAGCTCTCCTCCTGCCTCAGCCTTCCCAGTGCTGGTATTACAGGCATATGCCACCACATCCAGCTTGCCCATTCTTCGTATTTTGTATAAATTGAAGTTACAATACATGGTCTTTTGTGACTGGCTTCTTTCACTTATCATATTTTTAAGGTTACTACATATGTCATATATCAGTACTGTCTTACTTCTTGTTGAGGACCTCCATCATACATAGTACCATGTTTTTTGTTTTTTTTTTTTTTAATTCTTATTTTGAAAGTATACAACAGAACAAGTCAGAATAAAGCCAACTAAGATCGTACAGTGAAATTGGTACTGAACTTCACAGCAGGTTACCAGGATAACAGTAATAGGTATCACAGTATATTTTGTTATCTTTATAATAGTTGTTCTTTCAACCCCGTATATCAAAATAAGATGAAATATAGAACACTATAGAACTTATCAAAACAGAATATTGAATAGAGCAGTACCATTAATCAGAAAAGAGTAAAACAGTAATAAAAATATTTGCCTTCAAAGAAATGATAGAAGGAAGTCCCCCTTATTTGCTGTGGTCAACCTCCCAGGAAATGCTCAGATTTCTGGTTCCCATTTGCTAATGGGCGGGGGGGGGGGGCGCAGATAGGGGAAGTGGGATATTTGACTCTAGGCCATGTAGCAGTAGGTTCACTATTGCTAAGCAGGGAGGCAGAATGGTCATTTGTTTTCACAGCGTCCTCAATTCCAACATGGCGTAGATCTCAGGAGACACTGCTGGTTCTTCCCCTGGAAGGGCTGCAGTCTGCCACCCTGCCTCCGCCTACCAGGGAGGGGAGGTGCTGGCTTGGCTTCCCAGAGACCTAAGACATACCATGTTTTATGTATTCATCAGTTGATGGATATTTGGGTCGCTTTTACCTTTTAGTTGTTATGAATAATGTTATTAGGAACATTTGTGCAAAAGTTTTTGTATGAGCATGCTTTTTGAAAATGGTCTTTCTTTGGGTGTCAAATTAATTTCCTTATCCTACAATGACGGGGTTATCTCTCCCAGAACTCATCCCTAACCTCCTAGGCTGGGTTAAGTGTCGTTTTGTAAGACTTGTTTACATTTTCATAGTACTTGAAATTATCTGTTTGCATTTCTATCTCTTCTGTAAGTTTTAGAGAGTAACATCAATGCCTTATTCAACTTATACTGATTGTGAGCAATTATAAAAGTTTACTTAATATTTGGTGAATTAGAGAAACTATGAAACAATTTATGCTTTTGAATTAAAATAATCTCTTGTAAACTGGCCCTTTAAAGGAAGTCCTTTAGAATACATATTGATATATTGATCTTGAATTTATTTTTTAAGACCTGCAAAGAAAGCCAACAAAGGTGCCAAAGAAAAAACATCAGAAGAAAAGAAAAATGAGATAGAAAAAATAAAGTCCTATCGATACATGGAAGGTGAACCTGAGGATGATGTCTATTTAAAGCGCTTATACCCAAGGCGGATCTATGAGGTAGAGAAAGCTGTTCACTTACTTAAGAAGTTTCAAGTTTTAGACTATACTTATCCAAAACAAGGAGTTTTTGTTGATTTGACACTGGATATGGCACTGGGAAAAAAGGTATGTGAACTCAATTAAAATAGGTTTATTTGTGAACAATGACTGTATGGATTGATGTTCTTAATCTTTAAAATTTTGTCTCATAATAATTTTTAGAAAATCTTACGTTCGTCGTATACATCATAATGAAAAAAAATTTTAATCTTCCACATATACAATAGGTTGAAAACAGTCTGGAATTTGATAAATGTCTCTCTGCATAGCTCTGTGTATATCTATATATCTGTCTATATCTGTATCTCCTATTTCCCATTTCCCTAATGTATAAACATCAACAAAAATGATGTTAAAATACAGTGAATTATCACTGTAACTTCAGAAAGTGACTTAAGTAGTCTGGGTGTCATTTTTTTTGAAGTTAAGAGTGTTGGATTAGTTAAAATACATTCCTTATAGCCCTGGGTTAAGGTTAAGTTTGCATGGTTTGCATGGTTATGGTTCCAAGTTTCCCACTCTTGCTTTAGTCAGAGCCTTTCTGCTTACTTTATTTTTATACTGGAGTTCTGTAGAAGACTTTTGATTATTAAAAAAAACCTGAAGTTAAGAAAAACACTGGATTAATATTGAAGTTCTTTATAGCCCTACATTTTATAAGCATTTCACTTAAGTAATCTAATTTTTTTGAAATGGTTTTTTTTTTTTTTTTTTTTTTTGTCTTTTTCGTTTTTACCGGTACCAGGGATCGAACTCATGACTGTCTGCTTGCAAGGCAGGCATTTATGCCGCTGAGCTAAATCCCCAGCCCCCTGAAATGGTATTTTAATTTCTTTTCTGAGGATGTCCTTTTAGGATGTCTCTGAGGATGTCAGAGAAAAAAAAAAGTTTTCAAACACAATTTGACAGCCTCTACAAGAGCCTACCCAGAAAAAGACCGTATTCATTGGTTAGTTTTCATTCATTAGAAACAATTTATAGTAGCCATGATGCAGTTTCTATTTTGCACCTTAATGTTAGTGTTAGTTTTTTTATTTCAAACATTTTGTTGTGTCAGAGATGGTATCAGTGAGCCATGAATGCCATTCACAGTAGTGTCCTGTAGGACCTCAAGCTTCATTTCATATATGAAGCAACTTGTAAACAGGTGACGGTGAGAAAATATTATCATCATCCTAAAGCCTTTTTCTTTCTTGTTTTCATAAAGTGTTTGTAGAAGTCAGTATTCCATAGGAGATGCCATTAGCATGATTGTTTAGTATGCGGCAGTTTACTGACACCAGTTGTGATGTGTTAATGGCAGAAGAATTCCAGTCAATAAAACTAAATTGTATGGCTGATGTAAATTAAGAATTTATACCTCTTTTTCAAATGGTATCCTTAAGAGGATGTCTTTACTCAAAATATTTGTAAAAGCATAATTTTAAAATCAATTTTATTAGAAGAACAATCCTTTTCCTCTTTCAATTCTTCAGGCCATACCAACATTGCAGAGGACCAAGAACTTATTCCTATATGAAGTCTCCCCAAGAGATCTGAGCCTCTTGTCTACCTAGGTCCCTCTTCCAAAATGACTGAACCCATTAGTTTTGCATGAGTGTCCTCTGCCTGCCTCCAATGCTGCTGTTGTTTTGGGCTTTCCATTTGACTTCCAGAATAGATTTGAAAGTGACTTCAAAATAGACTCATTAAGACAGTATTCTGTCAGGGGTTAGTTATTTAGCACAGTGTAGCAAACCTATGGCACAGGTGTTATTTTTCTTTTGAGGCAAAATATGTTAATGTATGATTTGTTTTGTTTTGTTTTGAGACAGGGTCTCACTAACTAATTCAGACTGGCCTTGAACTCACTATGTAGTCCATATAATGAGTGAACTCACTTGCATATGACCTCAGACTTACAGCAATCCTCCTGTCTCAGCCTCCCAAGTGCTGAGATTACAGGCATGCATCATCACACTTGGCTTGCCTTTTCTAAATTAAAAACTCAGTATTCAGTTTTAATTGCAGTGTTGGCACTTTGTCATAAATAAGTGGGTTTTGGGTTGCAGTTTGGGCAGTTGTTTCTAAAAGGTTTGCCATAACTTGTTTAGAGCAATGTTGGCAATTAGGAATGATCAACTGAGCAGATCAACTGGATTGTCTGTTCAGTATGTGTCTATGTCCTTCTTGATGTCGGGAAATTTCATGCTTTTATAATAAAACTAATTCAAGCTGGTGAACATCTATAGGCAAAACTGAAATGGAAAACATTGTATTAGATGCTGGTGAGATACAGATAATGCAAACATATCTGTTAGTATTTGAGAGATTCATGAATGCTACAGAGATAGATGCCATGTGCCATGGAATATGGAGCTGGGAAGAGAGATTTAGTTTTTTATTAGTTTCTTGAAAAAAAATATAAGCTATTGAGTTTTAAATTGTAGTCAGTGAATAGTTCTGGATTATGGTAGAATTAAAAAACTAAAATCTTGTCAGTTGTTTTATGTAGAATGTGGAAGATAATAGAAATGATGGACTTTTTATAAATACTTTTTCCTTCTTGTGTTTAGAAAAGAGTGGAACCGTTTGCCAGCGTTATTAGTTTTCCATATCCATTTTCTTTAGAAGTCAATAAAGTTGCTGTATTAACAGGGGTATGTAACTTTTCTCAACTACCTATATTATTTAATTTTTCTAGAGATCATGTTGATGATTAGAATCAATGAATTAAATAGGGTTAGAGTGATGAAGATGATGATAATGATGATAATGTAGTACTGGGGTTTAACCTAGGACCTTCACATTGATGATGTAGCTTAATGGAACAGTAGGGTTTTTTTTATAGGAGTAGGTCCAGCTAGTTCTGTGGAAGCCCAGCAACTTTTAAAAATAGAGAAGTCAAATATGCAGCTAATGTTGCAATCTAGCTCTTAGTCAAATTTTTTGATTAATGCATTTGTGATTTTTTGTGTGTGTGTTTTGATTCTTTACTTGAAGCTCAAAGTTGGAGGCATTTTTAATTTTCTCTGCTGTATCGTTAAGAAAGAACCTCTGCTTTCTTCCCAGAAACCTGGGAAATGTAGTTGTTGGAATACCACAAAACTTTACTAAGGAAAACATTTTTATGGTAAAATCAAATAGTAAGGGTGGATCAAATGGTAAGGGTGGAACATAAAGAGAGCCAGGGATATGGCTCAGCAGTGCAACGCCTGCCTGACAGGTGCATTCCCAGTTCTGTTAAAAAAAAAAAGCTAAGAGGATAGAACATGCAGAAAGAAAATAGCTAATACTGTTTATTTATTTTGGTATTTTTCAGATACTGGCTAAATTCCGGTTCATTGAGTTCTTAAACCTTTTTCTCTTCATATTGGTTTTATAAATTGGTTTATTGGTTTACACTAAAAAAATCCAAATAGTTTTGAATCTTTTACTTTTGGAAGGTACTGTATTTATAAACTTGTAGTAGTTAGGTAAGTTCCTAATAATGCCATTTTAGTGTATTTCCTCAGGTCAGTCAAAAAGCACCTCAATTACCTACAAATTAAACTTCTTTGTGTAGTATATCTAATATATACTCAGCTGAAAATTAATGCATTTTTAATTAAAAATACAAGTTTTATTGAGAGTTATGATATTATCTCTGACAAAATACTTAAAAATGTACTGCGTTTGTTTAAAATTAAAGATTGCTATTCAAACTTGTTTCGATAGAATCCGTCAGAGATTGAAATAGCAGAGGGACAAGGAGCTGCTTTTGCAGGAGGAACTGATCTGATTCAGAAGGTATGGTAATTTTTTTTGTGTTTATTAATTCTAGAGATTGTTCTGTGGTCATTGAGAAGTTGAAATAGTCACTGTAGACGCTTGTCTTTTGAGAAATTATTAATAGATTTTTTTTTTTGTCTTTTTCATTTTTATCGGTACCAGGGATCGAACTCACGACTACCTGCTTGCAAGGCAGGTGCTTATGCCGCTGAGCTAAATCCCCAGCCCCTATTAATAGATTTTTATAGAATGAGGAAAAATTTCTATTTTTGTTTTTAAATCAAGGTAAGAAAAAGCCATCCACACAGTCTGTTATTGTGTTTGCTTCAACAGCACATAAACCAAATAGTCTACTCTTGATTATATTTCATTTATATTGTTACTTTTAAATTTTCATTTATTTTGCTTTCGTAATGTGTCTTGAGAGTTTTGTGGGTTGACTGAAAAGAACAATATGACTCAGGTTTTGAATGTGAGATTTAAAATAAAATCTCAAAGGTAGCATACCCAGATATCTATTCATGTCTTAAAAGATCAAATACTTGTTTTGCTTCCTTGAAGTAAAAGTGTGATTCACTTGGTAGATCACTCACAAAATATAATATCTGACCTCTACAATATAGTGCTTTTGTTTCATCTCAGCTTTTATTCCCTAGTCAGTTCAGGGTGACACAGGCTCAGCATGGTAGCTGACAAATGATTATATACCCTGCCTTTAGGAAAACACAGGAAGCCTGTGGAGCCCCTTTTGAAAGAACAGTATTTTTTTTTTCCCCCTCTAAGGGGTGGAAAGAAGCACACGGTTATTTTGAAAACATAAAGGCTTTTTTTTACATTCTCCAAAAGCCCCTTTTTTAAATATAATCATTTTGAGGGGGTGGAAGAGTAGAAAAAAATTACTTGAAAATGTAATCCTGACCCGCCCTTGGGCCAGGAGGAGATCCAGAACTCTGAGATCCGGCCCTGGGACTCAGGCAGCTTATGCACCCACCCTCTTGGTAAGCGCCTGCGCCGTGGGCCTGGAGGAGAACCATTACCTGTGAGCCTACTGCCCTGCAGGCTGAAAATCTAACATGCTTCCCCGCCCCCTCTCATAGCTACTGGGGATAGATGTCTCAGCATCTCTTGGGAGGATGACCATGTACAGTATAGCAAATATGGGAGATTTCCTTCTGTCTTCTGTTTGAAGGCAAAGGTTGTTTTCACTGTTTTGTTTTGTTATGTTTCTTTTGCTCTATTCGGTATTCTCAATTGGTTTTATAATGTTCTATTTTTGGTTTGATTTTGCTATGCCTAATTGACTGGACAACTATTGTGAAGTTAAAGAGATATACCATAGTACCTATTACTACTATCGCAGTATCCTGCTGTGAAATCCTGCACCAGTTTCACTGCATTGTCTTGATTTGCTTTGTTCTGTCTTGTGCTGTTGCATTTTTACTACTTTCAAAATAAAATTAAAAAAAAAAAGAAAAAGAAAATGTAATCCTTTGTGCCATTCCCAGATTTTCTTTCAGGGGAGTCTTAAACTTGAGTTTGTTCTTTGTAATATATGGCAGTGCTTGTGGTTTTGGTTTTTGGTTGGTTTAGTTTTCAGACAGTGTTTTGCTATGTATTCTAGACTGGTCTTGAACTCACTATGTGACCCAACCTGGCCTCAAACTTGCAGTAGTCCTCCTGCCTCAGCCTCCCAAAGCTGGAACCACAGGTGTGCACCACGTTGCCCAGGTGCTTGTAATTGATTTTTCCGGCTCCAGTAATACTCTAAATTTGTAAATTTTTAAGGAGAATCTCCAAAGTGAGTTTTGGAAGCAGAATTAGTGGATAATAAAGAGAGATTATGTTTTAATACCGGCTCTAAACCAAGTCAGAGCATACTACCCATTTTTTTTCTAGTGTAGCATTAATTTTAATATCTTAATTTTTCAACAGTTACTTAAATTTTTTTATTTTATTAAAAGTAAATATGACACAAACTCTTGGAAATTTGAGAGCATAGCTTGGTCTGTAGTGTCAGAGAACTCTTCTATTAAATAGATGGAATATGCTATTTTTCCATCTGTTTTCCTTCCTTCCACCTTCCTTCCCTCCTTGCTTTCTTTTCTTCCTGCCTTTCTCTCCTTCCTCCCCTTCTCTCCTTCCTCCCCCTTGCTCCTCTTTCTTGTTTTTCCTCTTCATCTCTGTCTGTCTGTCTGTCTTTCAGTTGCTGGTGCTGGGGCTCAGAGGCCTTGCACACCTTAGGCAAGCACTATACCACTGAGCAGCACCCCGCTGGCATGCTTTATTTCTAAATTGGTCTTCTATTTTATTTAGCTCTTTTAAAATGTAATGTAGGAGATACAGTTAGTAAAGTTGTTTCTTAGGTAAGACCTTATTTATTCATTTTAGTTTGAAATACCACAAATATGCTTGGTCTGAGTGATTTAAAAGTAATTTCATGTTTTTACTTGTCTCTGACCTTATGATTTCCATACATAAGATTTGTTTTATTCTAAGGTGTGACCTTAAGATGATAGAATAACTTTCAAACATAATTTAAAATTTAATTTACAGGGACATATCGTAAGATTGGTTTTAGAAGGTCTTTGATTAGAAATCTCATTATAGTTCTTTGACATTTAAAAAGTGTCTTTACTTTCATATTTCTAGAACCACGTTGAGTTCTGGCTCTGCTTCACAGGAGTGTATAGGCAGCCCTTGGTCCTTGTCCAGAGTGTTAGGACCTGTCTCGTAGGGGTGTTGTGAAGACTGTATGAACTAAGCTATGTAAAATACTGAGGAGCAAGACCAAGTCATAAAATAAATGAATGAATGGGTGAATTTTTTTTGCCTTTTTCCTTTTTATCAGTACCAAGGATTGAACTTACGACTGCTTGCTTGCAAGGCAGGCGCTTATGCCGCTGAGCTAAATCCCCAGCCCCTGAATGGATGAATTTTAAAGAAAAGGAGGGGGATGGATGTAGCTCAGTGTTAAGTTTCTAGCTTCAATCTTCAGCTATACCAAAAACAAATCAAAATAAAACCAGTAACAGGAAGATAAAATTGAGAATCACTGCTTAATTTTACTAGAGTTCAAATTTTTAGGATTCACTGTGCAACTCTAAACCAAGACTTTGGGTGACATATTTTGGTAAGATTTTTCATGAAAAAAAAAAAATCACTGATGTAATACTTCTTACTCAGGCAGTATCATTCTAAACAATTGCTTTATTTTATAATCAACTAAACTTTTAGGTGGAAAATAATGAGTAGCATGGTAATTATTTGGGCATTTGCCTGAATTCATAAGAATTCTTTTAGAAATTGATTGTTAACTCTTTGTTCAGTGAATACAAGAAGAGTACGGATAGTAAACTAAAAGAAAATTTGTCTTTGACTACCTTTCTAATCTGTAGCTATTGATAGCAAACAGGTGGCAAATCAATTCTTTGTGAAAATAATGATAGAATTAGTTCTTTTTCATTATAAATATACAGAGCTAGTGGCTGATAGTTCGGCAGCCAATGGTTGTTATTTTTATATGTGTGATTTATTGCAGAACTTTCAGTTTGTTTCTTCAGTTTTAACATGGATGAATTCAGCTTTGTGAGGTTACATCGCTTGTGCAGACATAGGTGCTATATTCTAGTTTATCACACAGTTTTGTTTTAATACTGCCCTGTGGAAGATTGCAAATATTTAAATTTTTTTTAGGTAATGATTGTGGCTATTTTTAAAAGGAAAATAAAAGAGAATCTTTTGTTTCTGATGGTTTTCATAATTGATAAATATATTCATATGATTCTTATGTTTGAAGAAAATTATGCTTACTATCTCTTTTCTGAATCATAATGGAAATTACATATTTTCAGAAAGATAAAGCTTTACATGAAATCTAAGATTATCTTTTTTTTCTTGATTTTCAGATTTTAGATGATGAAATTCATGCAGATTTTTATTTAGCTGTTCCAGAAATAATGCCTGACCTTAATCCATTAAAGAAGAAACTGAAAAAAAGATTTCCAAAGCTCAGTAGAAGTAAGGGAAAGTTCCTTTTTTTATTTCAATATGTTGTCAACAACTCTCTCAACTTTATTTATTTAGAAAACAAAGTTGCTAATATATACATATATATATAACAAGCAGTATGTCTTGATATTTGAGTTTTGTGTTACAATAGTATGTAGATTTTTTTCTTTGACCTTAATATTTAGTAATCTAGTTTGAGAACTCTGTTACTTTTTTACTGTTGATTCTTTGAATTTAGATAATAGTCCAGGTCTGGATTAACATATTTCCTACTAGATATGTTGCCATTATACCATTTTACTTTTGTATCTCTTTATTCATATAATATGTATGCTCATGAAAGCATATATATGACTACATAAGCTCAGCAGATAGTTTCCTTAAGGAATTTCCTGTTTAGAAATCTAGTGAGAGAAATAAGGTTGCTACACGCAGAGCCATTTTAGATAGTATGAGATGTTACTTGATAGATTCTCAAGGTGCTATAGGCGTTTCCTGAAGGAGGATTTACACACAGCTGGGGAACAATGAAGAGGTGTCATGGAGACAGCATTTAAACTGTACCCTCAATAACTGGATGAATTGATCAAGGAGAATATTATTTTAAGTAAAGGAATGTATTAATTGTAGATTCTAAAGTTAATTGGAAATTACAGACCAGGTTTAAGAAATACCAGTTAGTTGTCTTTGGTTATAGGGAATGGTACCTCTACAATGAAGTAGAAGACAGAACGAGAAAGTGATGCTGGAAAAGTAGATTGATGTTATACTCAGAGTTCGAATTGAACCAATAAGCACAGACCTTTATTCTGTGTTCAACAGATATCCCTTCCATGTTTTGAAATGTGGTGTGACATGATCTGTTCTTTAGAGCTTTAGTGTGGCATGAGTTTGTAAGATGCACTTTAACTAGAGACTAAAAAGTGGTTAAGTTGTAAGTGAGTACTAATGATAATGTTGAAACTAAAGTCTTTATGATGAGCGGTGTCAAACATATTTTAGGACTTTGTGACTAAGTAGTTAGAAATCAATAGGTTTTTGAGGAAAAAGAAGAATCAAAAGACGCTGAAATTTTTAAGCCTAGGGACATAGGGACATAGCCAATTAAGTGAAATTGTTAATGGAAGAGTGATGTATTTTGGAGGAAAACAAGTTCACTTGCTGAGCAGTTCACTTGTTTTAGGTAGTACTGGATGTATGGTGTAGATAAGGATTATTTTGAATAAAATTCCCTTGTGTAAACAGAGCAAGCATTTTAACATTTTTTTAGTAGGGTTGTCTTCTGATTTTAACTTTAGTTGAGCTAAAAAGACCTAAAACTTTCCATTCATGTTAGCCTCTACACTTGTTTGAATTTTGTGCCAGGATTTGTAACTTGACTAAATTCAAGTGACTCTTTAATTCCTTGGTTGTACCATCATTTATTCTTGACAGCCTACATTGAATCACATGTGCTTACTAGATCCTGGACTTAGGCTTGGCACATTTACTAGAGATTTGTATCACAGTAGTGTTTGTTGTCATGGAATCAGACTTATATTCTTTCCTAAGTAAGACCTGAAATTGAACATTAGAAATTAAACTAGAATTGCAGTTGAAAATATTTCTCCTTAATTTTTGTTTCTAATTAATTCAAGCTCTAATCAGTGCAAAAATAAACAGTAGTAAATATAGCCAGTTAAAACTGCAGACAAATACTGAATTTATCTGTGTTCAATTAGCACTTTGCTTTGCACAGTGAACTAGTTTTTTGGTTTTTTGAGACAGGATCTTGCTATGACCTCAAACAGAAGATCCGTTGGCCTCAGGCTGGCCTCAAACTTACAATCCCCCTGCTTCAGCCTCCCCTCACCACACTTGGCGTAAACTGGCTTATCATAAACCTTAATTTTATCATCTTTATTATTTATGTATTCTCTGTATCACTTTTTTGGATTGTATTTTCTTTAGCCTCAAGGTTTTTGTGTGTGTGTGTGTGTGTGTGTGTTTTGTTTTGTTTTTTTTTTAGTTTTGTTTTGTTTTTTGTTTTTACTACTACGGTCATCACAAAATTTGGGACTATTTTCAGGCTAAAAGGTTATCTAATAATGTTTATTACAACACATTTCCTGTTAAAATGTTTATTTTTATTACTGGACTTTATTTCTGGTTTCATAATGAACTACACCTTCCACATACCAGCTTTAGGGACTGAAGTTTGTGTTTTCCATTTGCTTAAACAAAGGCACCTGGAAAAAACATATTTTTCCCTTTAACATTTCCTTTTCCCCTAATGCAATCTGTTTAACAGCTCTAGAAAAACATTTGAGATCTTTGAACCTGAAGACTAATGATGAACCTGTCAAAGTGTTAAAAACAGAGTTTCCCAGATGTGCATTAGAACAGATGAAGCTGTTAGGCATTGTCGGAGCTTATCCTTATTTAAGAACATTTGATTCCCCTTTTATCCAACAAAAGATACTCCTGTAAAATACAAATTAGTTTTGAGCAACTGGGTAAAATTAAAAAACAAACAAGCCCTTGCAGCTGAGCTCATTAGTTTCCTGTGTCAACTCAGTTTTACTAATGGGAGTGGGTAGAACCAGTTTGGCTGGATTGAATGTGCACATTTTGCAACATGATTAATGTTGTGGTTTTAGTCATTTTATTTTAATTGCTTGCATAAGTGTAGGCAAGTTTTCTAGTTTTCAGATACACATTTGGCTTGTTTTCTCAGGTTTTTTTTTGTTTTGTAAAAGGAAAATTTAAAACTTTCTAAAATTTCTTGGAGGAAATTTGACTTTATTGCTAATCACTGATTTTTTTCCCTCTGAAATTTTTTTAATCTCAAATGTTTATTTTCATGATAATAAAAATTTCTAAATTTCTTGTCCTTTTTTATTTAGCATTCACTAAAAAAATACTAGTATGAAACAATGTTTACTTAATGGAGTCAGTTTTCTGTTTTGCATTATCCTGTTGTAGGTATTATGGCATATGAAAACAATTGAATTAATTAATTAATTAAGTTTTGGTGCTATAGATTAAACCCAAGGCCCTGCACATGCTAAGCATATACTATACTTGTGAGCTGTACCCCCAGTTCAGATTAATTATTTTAAACCTTACTAAGTTATTGGCAGGTAAGAAAGGGATAATTATAGAAAATTATACCAACATATAGGTCTTAGAATTGAATACCAGTGGTCTACCTGGAATCTTTTTCAAAACATATTCTAGCAAACTTGGTCAAAGGATATTTGTATTTATTGAATAAACATGCGGCTCAATGGAGCATTCTATTGAATGGAGCATTCTATTGAATGCTCTAAGGGATTACTGTTATTGTATAGCTCTTGGATCTTAAAATTATCAAGAGTTGAAAGTACTTTAATTGTTTTACTACTACCTACGTGTAGTGCATAAGTGTATTCACTGTGGGGAGCTGGTACATGTATATAACACATCTTAATTCCTTTTCTTCATCCTCGATCTTTCTTTTTTTTTGGTTGGTACTTTTGTAGTATATGTCTGGTCACATTCCTTGTGTGGAGTTGGTACATGTATATAACATATCTTAATTCCTTTTTTCATCCTCTTTCCCTCTCTTCTGTCATGTTTTCATCCCCTTGCCGTTTGAGAAAGATCTGTTTCTCTACTTCCTATTATCTATTTTTTATTTTGTTCTTTATTGAGTATTGTGGGTTTCTCATATAAGAGAAATCAAGTGATATTTAAACTTGTGTTTGATTTGTTTCATTTAATGTTATGATCTCAAAATACATCTATGTTCCTACAAATGTCTAAAGTTTATCTTTCTTAAAGACAGTATAAGACTCCAAAATTGTGTGTAAATATCACATTTTCTTTATCCATTCATCTGTTTATAAACATATAAGCTGCTTCGAAGATTTAGCTTATTAAGAGTTTTTTTGCTATAAACATGGGTATGCAGTATCACTATAATAAGATGTCTTTAACTCATGGGAAGATACCTAGGTGAGGAATAGCTGGATCAAAGGAATTCCTACTTTCAGTTTTTTGCAGAATTTCTGTACTGATTTCCACTGTGGTTTACTAGTTTACATCCCCAACAGCAATGTCCCTGCAGCCTCTGCAGCATTTGTTGTTATTTGATTTCTTGATGATAGCCCTTCTTTCTGAGGTAAAATTGGAATCTCAGTTGTTTTAATTTACATTTTTCTAATGGCCAGAGATATTGACATTCCTTCCTGTATGTAATGGCCATTTGTACTTCTTCTATACACTGTATGTTTATTTCATTTATTCATTTTTTGGGAATCTAAGTTTTTTGAGTTCTTTATATATTCTAGATATAAATCCTTTGTCTGGGATACAAGTGACATTTTTTTTTCCCGTTCTGTAGGTTGTCTCTTCACTCTGTTGTTTCTTTTGCTGTGTAGAAGCCTTTTGATTTGATATGATCTCATTTGTTGATTCTTGGAGATATTTCCTGGGAAACTGGAGTTCTGTTCAGAAAGTCCTTACCTATGCCCATGACTTCAAGAGTTTTATCTGTTTTGTTTTCCAACAAGTTAAATGCTTCTGTTTTAATATTTATATTTTTGATCCATATGTATTTTAATTTAGTATGTAGTGTAAGATATGGGTCTAGGTTCAATCTTTTGAGTGTGGATAACTGATTTTCCAGCACCATGTATTAAAAAGGCTCCTTCCTGTAGTATATGGCCCCTTTGTGAAAAGTCATATAATCGAATGTACTTGGTGTTATTTCTGCATCCTCTGTTCTGCTCCATTGATCCGCATGTCTGTTTTTGTGCCTGTATCATGATGTTTTTATTATAGTAGCTTTGTAATATAATTTCAACTCTCTGATTGTGATTCCTCTTGCTTTGCTCTTGTTATCTTAGGATTGTTTTTACTATTCTGGGTCTCTTCTAGTTCCACATGAATTTTAGAATTCTTTTCTCCAGTACTGTGAAGACTGCTTTTGAAATTTTGATTAGGGCTGCATTAGGTCTGTGTAACAGTTTTAGAAATATGGCCATTTTGACTATATTGATTCCACCTATGTGGAAACAAGTGATATCTTTCTATTTTTTGATGTCTTTAATTTCCTTTTTTTGGAGTGTAATAGTTTTTGTTATAGAGGTCTTTCACTTTCTTAGGTTAATTTGTATTTAATTTTTTCTGGTGCTATTGAGAATGGTACTTTTCCTAATTTCTTTCTCAAAAGATTCATTATTAATGTACAGGAATATTAATGAATTTTGATTTTTTTATCCTGCTATATTTAATTTTTTTTTTTTGTCTTTTTCCTTTTTACTGGTACCAAGGATCAAACTCATGACTGCCTGCTTGCAAGCAGGTGCTTATGCCGCTGAGCTAAATCCCCAGCCCCTTTAATTTGGTTATTAATTCTAAGAGTTTTTTTGTGAATTCCTTTCGGATCTTCTATATAGAGTATGATGTCATCTACAAATAATGATAATTTGTTTCCTTTTGTTTTTTCTTTCTCTTTTCCTTTTTCTTATTCTTGCCTAATTGCTCTTGTTAATGTTTTAAGTGTTATGTTTAACAGGAGTGATAATAGTAGACATCCTTGTCTTGTTCTTGATTTTAGGGGAAAGCTTTCAAGATTTTTCACTGAATATGATGTTGGCAGATTTCTCTTAAATGGCTTTTATCAGATTGAGATAAGGCCCTTCATGTCACCTTTCTTCCAAGTTTTTATCATGAAAGAATGTTGGATTTTGTCAGAGGCCTTTTCTGTGTCTATTGGGATGGTTACGTGATTTCGTCCTTGCTTCTGTTTATGTGATGTATCACACTTAATGATTTATATATGTTGAACCACCCTTTCATCCTGGTATGAAGCTTGTTTGATTATCATGTATGATCTTTTTGATGATTCACTGTATTCTGTTTGACAGTATCTTAAGAAGTTTTGCATCCTCATATTTATGAAAGAGGCCAATCTGTAGTTCTGTTTTGGTTGACTTCATTGAATACCATGTTGTATTTAGACTCTTGCTTGCTGATATATTTTATGTCAAAGACTCCATTAATGATCAGGTACTGTTATAATTATTATAGATGAGTTACTACAGATAGATTATGCTGGTACTCTTTCCCTTATTTACTTCACAGTAGCCACCTTTCTATTTCTCATATATCAAGTCCTTTTCTTTCATATGTCTTTGGATTTATTGACCCATCTGTTTTCTGTGCTCTTTATTTGCCTGGCTTACATTTTTATTAAAATGTCATCTAAATAGAGAGGCCTTTTTGTGATCATCTTATGTAAAGTATTATTCTCCACATCCCATTATCAATAGATATTTCATTATTATGATTTTGTATTCTAAGACTTATCTCTCTTGGTACCTCCTGTTTTTTGTTTTTTTTATTTAAGGAGTAAAGAAAAAAAAGTGAAAGGGTACAAGTTATACAGATTTACAGAAGAAAAAAATGAACAGTAGGAAATCACTAGTTAATGGATTACATATTGCCATCTTAAAAATAATTGTTCAAGTCACAAAGTTAAAGCTTGTAGAGTGGACATTCCAACAATGATACTGCAAACAGTTCTGTTCAATGATCCAATAAAACTCTGTGATATCATTTTCTATCTTATACAGTTAAATATACATGCAGTTATATAGTTTAGAGCACTTTCTTTTCCTCTCTTTTGTACAATGACTATTACACATTTTGGGTTTCATTGCTCCCACGGTTCTTATTGCTTTTTTGGAAGAGAGTAAAACCATATGAGACATAACAGGACAGAATTGGTCAAGTCAAAAGGGTGGACATAATAGATAATATAAAAACATAATACAAGGTGATCAACAATGGTTACCATAATGCCTCCCGCTATCTCTAATAGAATTGCCTATATCATTAGTTATAATACAATTGAACAAAATAGTAAAGAACAAAACCGACAAAACCAAACCATTGGAGACATTGTAGGTCTTCAAAAGTAGATAAAAGTCAATGAGAATGGGCGTTATAATGAATCTCATTATCTTCTCAGCTGATGCCTAAACTTTCGAACCTGATACTAGCCATCAAAACAGAATAGGGGAACCTCAGTCAAAAACAAGATGGTGAGAGTAATACAGGGCTTCAAATCGAGATAATAGAAAGTCAAAGTGGGTTACTATATTATATCCTGCTATTTTTTCCCTTTAAACGGATAAAAGTAAAAAAGTAAATAATGGAGTGGAGATTGAGAAAAAAGAGGGCATAACAGCAAAACAGCACAGATCAAAACATAACCATTTAAGCAGAATAGTGTTTCACCATCAGATAATTCTGACCCAAAAGTAGTTACCATATTGACTCTTTTCTTGAAGTCCTTGAGTACAACTTTGTATACTGTAGCATTAAGTATATCAAAACAATGTAAAACCATTTAAGAGAATGACAGCATTACAGAATATTTAGAATCGACTAACAGAAAATGAACAATGGTTTCTGTATAATCTCCTTGTCTTTAAAAGGTTTTTGCTTATATTATCGTACATAATAAAATCCAATAAGATACAACCTGTTTAGACCATTGGAGACAGAAGGACAAAAGCTAGATGAGACTTCAAAACAAGATGATACTAAATCAGTAATACCTATTAAGATGTCATTTTCTCTAAAATAGCTGTTCCTATCATCCATTCTTCTCTGTCTCATCCCTCTCTGTTGAGCTCTTTTTCTGTCAGTAGCTGTCAGTTTGTCTTCTTCATTTTGTTCTCTGCTCCATTCATTGTGGTCTCCCCGCCACCATTTCTGGGTTCTTTGTATTTTTCTTTTTTTAGATTATCCTGCAATACTTTCTGTAGGGTTGAATTGGTGGTTGCAAATTCCCCCAGTTCCTCTTTATCCTGAAAGCACCTTGTTTTACCATCAATTTCCAGGGACAGTTGTGCAGGATATCTCAATCTTGGCTGGAGATTATTATCTTTCAAAGCTTGAATTATTTCCCCCCACGCTCTTCGTGATTTGATGGTTTGTGCAGAGAAATCTGCTGTAATTCTGATGGGTGTTCCCTTGTAAGTTGTCTGTTTCTTGTCTGTTACAGCTTTTAATATTCTGTTCTTGTATTGAATTTCTGGAATTTTTATTATTATATGCCTGGGTGTTTCTCTGTTAGGGTTGTAGGTAGCTGGGGTCCTGTATGCCTCATACATCTGAGTATCTTTACCTTTTGCTAAATTAGGAAAATTCTCCTGGATTATTTCTGTGAGTAGCTTTTGTAGTTCACTTGTTTGTGTCCCTACTTCTTCTTTTATGTTCTTAATCCTTAAGTTATGGCTCCTCTTATCATCTTCTTGTCTTTGTATTATTGCTGTTTGTTTCTTTGTTATTTTTAAGAAGTTTTTCATTTCATTCTCCCATATTACAAGTCTGCCCTCCAGCTCAGATAGTCTGTCCTTAGTTTCTTTCAAGCTGTTATGCCAGTCTTGGATAGACTTCTTAATTTCTTGATAGTCCCTTTGAACCTGCTTCACGTACTCTATGCTTTCTCTGTTTTCTCCATCAAACAATTCTCCCCTCTTTTTCTGTTCTTCCATTCCACCATTTGTTTTTTCCTGGGTGGTGCTTAGCATTTCTCTAACTATTCTGCATACTTCTAGCTTCAGGTCGTTGATAACTTCATTCCTGAATTGGTCTATGAGGCTCTCTATATGGCGCTTAATGTCTATTGGTGTGGTGTCCGCTATTGCCTGTTTCTCAGAATTGGGGGCCGAGGAGCCTTTCTTGTTGCTTCCCTTCCCCATTTTCTCCGTTCCTTATAAAATGCAAGCTTACATTGGAGGCCCAGCTTCCCTGCCTGTCAGCCACAGCCTGATCAAATTGCGCTGGCTAGGTGTTCCCGCCCACCGCAGCGCACCAGGGAGTTATGGACTAGGCAGCCTACGCGGGAGTCACCCCTCTGGGCCACCGTCAGGCTCTGGGATCTGGGTTAGGCCAGCCTACCAAGTCCGCCCGCAGCGTCACACAGGCCAGGCACTTTTCACCAATCCCGTCCGAGAGGGGAATGTGTGGCTGGAGTCGCCATCGCGCCCTGCTCTTACAGGACTGCCCAAGCCCAGAAAGTCCTCCGCTGGAGTCAAACTGTGGTGGAGTGTCAGTTTCTCTCACTCCCCTCGCCACCAGTCAGTGTACACCTCCTTGTCCATCCTGTTTTCGACTCCGTTCGCAGACTCCCGTTCCCAGAGCTTCTGCGCGTCTCTCCTTGCCGAGCCGCTGTGGAGGCAGTCAGCCGCCGAGTGGCGGGAAATCCAAACCACGGTTTCCAATGGCGCGGGGTCCAGCCTCCACACGGAGACTTTTCTGTTCCTATTTTAGCACCAGGACTGCATTCCAAGTTGGTTTCTCTCAGCCCAGTTCATTCCTGAGTCAGCAGAGCATATCTCTACCGGCTCATGTCTCCTTAGTCCGCATCATTCCTGATTTCTGAGCCGAGCCTTTCAGAGAGCCTCCGGTAGTTGCTGTTAACTATCTGCCATGTTCTCCCGGAAGTCTACCTCCTGTTTTTTAATTTGTGGTGTGTGTTTGGTTCCTCCCATTAGGTCAAGGACATTTTAATTTTGTCTGTTGCCAGGGCCTATCATAGTACCTAGCACACAGTAGGTACTGTACAAATATCTGTATAATGCGTGAACTTTTAACAGCATTCAATTGGCAGGAGATCTAGAATTCTAAACACTGCAACTGAAACATAGGTTAATTATAATTCATAAAAAATTTTTAGAATGATTGTATTTGTGGTTACTGAGCATCTGCTTTTCTTTATTTCTTGAAATTCTTTGGCATGTACAATCCTAACTTACCTCCTTTGTCACTAATTAGTACTTCTTTGTCTCCCGGCATTAAAAGAAGAAAAGAGAACATACATCAGGGTGAAATACCAGACTACAGTTTAGTATGGGTTATGTTCATTATGGAAATTGAATAGAGACGTTAGAAGAAAATAAAGGGAAAGGAGAGCTGCACTAGTGGCCTGTATCCCAACTGTCTGGGGAGCTGAAGCAGGAAGATTACAATTTTGAGCTCAGCCTGGGCAATTTACCAACTTGGTGAGACCCTGTCTCATAATAATAATAATAATAAATTCTAGTGGTATAGCTCATTGTGAAGGGCCAGGGTTCAATTCCCAGTACTGGGATGGATACAGGATAGAAGAGGAAAGGAAGAAAGGAAAAGGAGAAACATAGATGCACATAAAAGTGCGGAGAATAAGAGATTATGCAGAAAAGGAGAGACACTACATAGCAATAAAGAATAGCAAAGCCATGACAGCTGAACATTTGGCTACATTACAAAACAGAATAGAATAAGGATTAACATAGACCTCTCTCAGTCTTGGCTTTATTGTGATGTCGAGTAACTGATTATGTGTATATGATAATGGAGATTTAACCCAGGGATCCTCAACCACTAAGCTACTTTTTTAGTGTTTTCTATTTTTTTATTTTGAGACAAATTCTTTTTAAGTTGTCCTAGGCTGAGCTTACAATCTGTTTTGGTTACTTTTTTCTTGTTCCTGAGACAAAATACCTGATTCCCAAAATGAAGAAAGGAAGGTTTATTTAGCTTACAGTTTGTGGAGGTTTCAGTCCATCCTCACTGGCTCTAAGGCAGAGTTGCATGGTGGAGAGATAACTGTTTATGGAGGCTGTGACAGTTACCATAAGTGCCAAGAGCAAAAGGGCAAAAGGGAGGAGGAGCAAGCCACTTTCCTTCCCTTATATTGTATGCAAGCTACCTGCCCCTTGGGTTCATGAGGTACCTACTCCACCAATCCCAGCACTAACCAGTGAATCAATCACAAACTCTAGATTTAGCCATCTTTAAAGGCCCACCCCCATGACCATATGAGGCTTTGAGGGGGACATCCAGACACAAACCATAATATGATCCTGTCGCCTTAGCCTCCTAAACACTGTACTATAACTGGGATTACAGGCATGTGCCATTGTGCCTAGCTGTAAACAGTTTTCTGACTTTTTTGTGTCTGTATTAGATCATCTACATATTGCCTTTTGTGATAACACCCTATAGTCTTTTTATGGTAATGTATACTAGCTTAGCACACACTCTGTCTGTAGGGGCTGGGGATTTAGCTCAGCTGTTTAAGCGCCTCCCTGGCACGTGCAAGGTTGTGAATTCAAGCCCCAGCACCAAAAACAAAAACAAAAACAAAAAAATTCTGTCTGTAAAAAGTACATACATGCTGTCTGTGAACCACCATTATTTCTACTTATACTGCCTACTGCTCCTAAGGTATTACTTTAGAAGAACTTGCTCTTTTTCATGACTTCATGTCATTTCTACCTTCACAACTCTTGTTGAATAAGGGGATAATTTTTAGTGTCTACTATGTGCTAGTCACTGTATTTAGTACTAAGAACTGAAAGATGACATTTACCATTCTAAGAAGATATACATTTTCTAGAGGAAGGCAATGAGAACAAAATGCCACATGAAAGGTTATTAGTAGAAAATGTACAAAATACTTAGAGAAAGGAGAACTATTTTGTAGAATTAAATTACATAAAGAAGATAGCAGTAAACTGAGAGGTTAATTATGAATAAGCATTTGCTTTCCTGATTTGCATGGGGAGTATATTCCAAGCAGGAGAAATGGCTTTCATTAATGCACAAAAGTATGAGAGCAGCTGTGCTCAGGAAATTATAAGTAGCATTCTATTGCTGATACATAAAGTGTTATCAGATAGTGGTGGTTAATGGGATTGGACAGTGATAGGCAGTGGGCCAGGTCTTGGAGAGCTTTGTGTGCCATTCCTGCATTAGATTTTATCGTGTATGTAGACAAGAGCCACTGAATACCATTGCTTAGAAGAGTGAAATTACATTTTTCTCACTAGAACAGGTATTCTGGGAAATACATAAATGGTAGGGCGGCCATCTGAGGATGGCAAAACTTGAAGAATAGATTAGTAAAGGGGTCTATTGCAATATAGCAAAAAATGAGAAGAGAAATAATCTGATGGTGGTAATGAAGGTAGAAGAAGACGACTGTGGTACAACACTGAGGAGGTAACATTGACAGGAATTGGTTAGATATGGGATATAAAGGAGAAAAAGGAATCTAGACTGATTTTTGCTCTTGAGTAACTAAGTGAATATTATTTTTAAAATAAACCTAAAGGAGATAAGGCAGGTTTGGACATGATAATAACATAATAGAGTGAGGAGGCAGCGAAAGGTAGATATCCATTTATTGTGTATTAATATGAAATAGATTGTAATAAATATACTCATTGTGATCTCTAGACTAAGTAAAAAATACAAGAGGACGTACAGCTTAAAAGACTCCTATATTAAGAGAAATAAAAACAATGAATGAAATACTATCTTTTCCTTAAAACAAAGATGCTTGTAAAAGAAGAGCAAACAAAATCTGTTGATTAAAAAACCTATCAATATAAAGACCCAAATCCATACTTATCAATAGAAGTATTAAGTGGACTTTAACCAAAAGGTAGAGATTTTAAGAAGATGAAAAAGCAATTCAACTACATGCCATGTATAAGAAACATATTTATATTTAAACACAGAAATAAAGTGAAAATAAAATGCTGCATACAGATGCCATGGAATAATAAGAATTAACAAATTGAGTTGACTATATTAATATATTGTTGACAAAGTACACCTTTAAGCTGAAGAATGTTACTGGGAAAATTCTGTAATAATAAGACATATTTGTCCAAAAACACCCCCAAAAATACATGAAACAAACAGGTCAAAACTGAAAGAAGGAAACTAACGGGGCTGGGGATTTAACTCAGTGGCATAAGCACCTGCCTTGCAAGCAGGTAGTCGTGAGTTCGATCCCCAGTACCGATAAAAAGGAAAAAGACAAGAACAAAACAAAACAAAAAAAAGAAGGAAACTAACCAAAAAAGTTAGAGATTTTAGTATTCTTTCCAGTAACTGGTAGAACATAGGATCAGAAAACCAATAAGAATATAATAGATTTGAACAACACTGTCAGTCATCTCAATACTTTTGATAATTGTAAAACATACCAACTAACAACACCAAGTGTTTGATGGTAAATATTTACCAGGCTAGACCATTTGCGGGGCTATGGTAAATCTTAATTAAACTTGAAGTTCACTAATTAAAAGTGAACACACAGTATGACTTCTACAGAATAACACTTAACAAATGAGTAAAATTAAAAGTAAATAACCAAGAGTAGTTTCTAAATACATTAAAATTGGATATTTCACTAGTAAATAACTTAGACCTCAATAAATCAGAGAATTTCTTGAACTGAATGACAGTGAAAATATAGCATGTCAAAATTTATGGGTTCTAGTTGAAATTCTGTTTTCTTTTACTTTTTTTTCAGGAGTTCAGTGTTAGGGATCACATTTAGGGCCTGGAGCATACTAAGCAGGAGCTATACTGCTGAGCTACAACTCCAGACCCAGTTGGAAGAGTTATTAGAAGGAGATTTATAGCTTTAAATGCTGATTTAAAATAGAGCAGTTTAAAATTGTTGTTCTTGCCTGTGACTATGTTTTCAAGAGTATTATCTATTTTATCTTGAGCAGGTTAAGTGTTTCTGCTTTAACATTTAAGTCTTTGATTGAGTATAATTATAGTTTAGTTTATGGTAAGAGAGATGAATCTAGACTCAATCTTCTGCATGTGGACTGCCGGTTTTCCCAGCATCATTTATTAAAAGGCTGTCTTTCCTCCAGTGGTTTTTTTTTTTTTTTTTTTTTTTTTTTTTTTTTTTTTTTCTCTTTTGTCATAGAGCAAATAGCTGAATGTGCCTGGAATTGTTTCTGCACTCTCTATTGTGTTTCATTAATCCACATGTGTTTTGTTTTGTTTTGTTTTGTTTGTCTTTTTTGTTTTTATCGGTACCAGGGATCGAACTCACGACTGCCTGCTTGCAAGGCAGGCGCTTATGCCGCTGAGCTAAATCCCCAGCCCCAATCACTGTAACTTTGTAATATAACTTTAAGTCTGGGACTGTGATGTCTTTTGCATTACTCTTGATGCCTAGGATTGTTTTTGCTATTCTGGGTCTCTTCTGCTTTCACATGAATTTTAGGATTTTTTTCTAATTCTGTGAGGAATGTTCTTGGTATTTTAATGAGGTTGCATTAAATCTGTATATCAGTTTTGGAAGTATTAACAAAACCCCAGTTGCTTCAGAAATAATATCAAGAATCAATAAGTGTATCATATCAAGTTAGAAAACTTCCAGAAAGCTGGGTGTGGTGGTACACATCTGTAATCCTAGCACTCAGCAGGCTGAGGCAGGAGGTTCATTGAGTTCAAGGCCAGCCTGGACCTTGTAAGCAAGTTCAAGGTCAGCCTTCACTAACTACATAGTGAGACTGTCCCCACCCCACCACCATCAAAGAAAAGCAATGAATGAATGAATGAATGAATGAATGAATGAATGAATGAAATAAGCTTCCCGGAAGCTTACCTGTTTCCAGTAAAGGAAAAAACCGATGGAATAGAGAAAACTTGCAGAATGGGAAAAACTCAGTCCAGTTATCCCTAAGAGAGAGAACCAATGTCTAGAATATATAAAGAACTAAAAAAAATTAGATCCTCCAAATAAAAGACCCAGTAAAAAAATATAGGTAACTGAAATAAACAGATACTTCTCAGAAAAGGAAGAATAAATACGTAAGGCCAATAAATACATGAAAAAATGTTGCCTATATCTGGTCTTTAGGGAAATGAAAATTAAAATAGTACTGAGATTCTTCCCTAGTAAGAATGGCTGTCATCAAATAGTAACAACTACTGGTGAGGAAAAAGGAGCTCTTCTACATTGTTAGTGGGAATGTAAACTCGTACAATCCCATAGAAATCAGTGTGGAAATTCCTCAAAAAAACTAAAACTGTAAATTCCATTCCAGTCAGCTATTCCCTTTGTAGATATTTTTCTGAAAGAGTTAATGACATCATATTATGGGGATACATATGCATATCTCTATAGTTGCACCATTCATATTAGCTAACTCTTGGAAATAACCTATATGTCCATCAGCAGACAAATAGATAAAGAAAATGGAGTACTTACTCTGCCTAAGGAAGAATAAACAAGTCATTTGTAGGAAAGTGGATGTACACTGAGATCATAATGTTAAGTGAAATGATCAGACACTTAAGCTTAAATATCACATGGTTTCTCTTATATAAGAAACCCAAATTATAAAGAGAGCAAAATGAGAACTGGGTGTGGTGGTGCACACCTGTAATCCTAGCACTTGGAAGGCTGAGGCAGGAGGATTGTCGCAAGTTCGAGACCAGCCTGGGCTACAAAGTGAACTGAAGGCCAGCCTGAACTGCATAATGAGACCCTGTCTCAAAAAAAAAAAAAAAAAAAAAAAAAAAAAAAAAAAAAAAAAAAGATCAAAATGAAAGATAATAAAAAGTAGGCAGATAGACCTTTACAAAAGCAAAAGGGTCTAGGAGATGGAGGGACGGGTGATGATGAAAGAATTAAGATATATACATGTGCCAGTGTCCCACTAGTACTAGAAATATGTACTAATAAAGAGTGAAAATTGAAAAATAAAAAATATAGTAGAGAAAAGAAAGGCAGAATTTATCAAGTAGCCTTCTTTAGGCCAGAGCTGCTATCAGGTGCTTTACATTGATCCCTCACCATTTCATCTGTAAAATGAAAATATCTTTTAAGCTAAGCCCAAGAAACTGATCTCAATTTGAAAAAGCTAAGAAGATAGGAAATGACAATCTATAAGACCAGTCATCAACACTGGCAAAAACACAAAACTATGTGCTTTGTATAGTGGTCATAAAATGCTTAAATTGATGAGCATCACTCAGTTGGGGCACAATAGTCAAAACAAAAGACTCACAGACTAGTTTGTGTTTGATATTTCTTAGTGGTGATATAACTTCCCTGAGCCAGTTTTCTCATTACAAAGCAGGTACTTCTCAGGGCTTCGAGGGAAGATTAAAGAAGATAATAGGCAAAAGAACCAGGCATTTAAAAAGAAAATAATTGTTCTAGGCACCTAACGCCCCCCCCCAAAAAAACTGAAAGTAAAAGAAAGTATTAAAGATCAGTATAGAAGTTATAGAAATACATGAAATGGAAAAAAAATCATTAAAAGCAAACTGGTTCTTTAAACAGGTTGATAACGTTGATGAAACGTTAGCTGGACTGTTTATTTTAAAAACTGTAAGATAAACCAGGTATGATAGTACATACCTGTAATCCCACTACTCTGGGATAATGAGGCAATATGATTACAAGTTCAAGTCATGCTTGTGCAATTTGGTGAGACCCTGTCTCAAAATAAATAAATAGAGTTGAGAATGTAGTCACTCAGGAGAAGGACTTAGGTTCAGTCTCCATTAATACCACTCTTTACACACACACAAATGGATGATACAGACTAATACCACAAAAAAGTACTGTATATACCCTATAGACATGAAATGAGAAAACAGTATTATTTTAATGAATCTGAAAAATTACAAAATTGATAAATTTCTAGAAATACACAAATTACCAAAAGTATCTGGAAGAAATATGGCATCTTATATAGCTCTACATCAGGTAAAGTTGCATAGTAATTTCTAACAATTCAGTGAAAAATACAGGCCTATATGTCCTCCTATTGGAGAATTCCATTCCACATTTAAGAAAAGAAAATTTTTTCAGTTTTATTTTCTTGTTTTACACTGGTACTGGCTTAAAAACTCAAATCCTGCACAATCTATTACACTTCTGGTTTTGTATTTGTAACTGTATAAATACTTTTTTTAGTATTCCATCAACTGCCTTCACTTCAGTTTTTGTTTTTGTTGTTTGGGCACCAGGGATTGAACTCATAACCCTATGCTTGACAAGCAGATGCTGCGCTGCTGACCTATATCCCTGGCCCACTTCAGCATATTTTAATGAAACTTCTCTCCTTTTAAAAATTAACAGGTAATAATTGTACATACTTAAGTAGTACAGTAGAATAATTCAGTACACCTGTACAGTGTGTCATGATCAAATCAAGGTAATTTGCATCTTCTTAAACATTTATCATTTAAAAATATAGAATGCTTCAAAAATTGTTATTCCTGAGGAAAGGCCACTCTAATCTTTTTTGCTGTATTTCAGTTGTATTGCGTGTGCTGGGAAAACAAATACTCTTTACTTTTTAAGTCTCATTCTTTTCCCACTTGTATTAGACTTAAAATCATGAAGTCATTTATTTGTTCTTTCTTCAAGTAATTGTCACATTTATACCTTACTAATTACCCGCATATAGGTGGAGATAGCAAGTAAATGTTGGGATTCAGAGAGTTTGTAGATGGAGGTACAAGTTTAGCAATTATGAATGACTAAATGGTATTTAAAGCTCTGTGTCTGGATGACATCACTGGGGTGGGTGTGCAAGGATACATACAGTAAGAGGGACCATTTGATTGAGCCACAACGTAGTAAAGTTCAATCAAGACAGCCCATAAGAATGGAGTGGGACAGTAGGGAGAATGTGTTTCAGAGGACAAGTCAAGATATTGTGGGAAGAGGGGAGGTGTTCTGAGTGAACTGTTTTTGTGAGGTCAAGTTACGTGAACTCTAAGAAATGGCTCCAAGATTTGGCATTGTGTGCCGCAGCACTCACGGCTTTCAAAGCTCCTGGGGGAAAGACAGAGAGGATGAAGACATAAAGATAAGAGACAGTATACAGAAATTTGGGATCAGGTGGAGCTCTCTCTCTAGATGGGGGAGGAAAGGAACTACTTAACTACCGCAGCGTGTTTATTTATGTTTGTCATATGACATCCCTGTGTTTAAGTAGCTCGCCTCTTAGGCCTGTGTTCTCAGGGTGGGAACACCTGTTCATCTGGGTCGCTCTGTGCCCTCAGGGCATTCCTTGGGCTCTTTGAGCTCTCAGTTCAGCACGCGTGAACAATCATTAGCTCAGTGGCTCCTGATAGATGTGAAGGTCGTTGGCAGGGTCACTGACAAGATTGTGTGCAGTGGATTAATGGAAATGATAACCTGATTGAAGTAGTTTTGAACCAATGAAAGAAGCAGAGACAGAAAAGGTAAAAAGCTTTTCTTTTGAGAACTTAATGTACCGAAGATTATTATTAGGTGGTGACTGGAAGGCTATGTGATATCATAGGAGACTTCTTTGATTTTTAAGATGGGAAATGTTATAGCAAGTTTATAAACTAATTGGGATGATTCAGGTGATTTTATAGCAAGTTTGTAATCTAGTAGGGTTATTTAGGAAAAGCCAGGAAAATTAACTATGTAGAAGAGAGGAGGAACAGTGTCCTTTGATAAGTGAGTGGCAGTGGGCTTCAGGGAATGGATAAGGAAGAAAAGGGCCTTTGGTAGATGCACAGAGTTTATATTTAGTGACAGGAAGGAAAGTAGTAGTACCTTCAGATATCACCAAATAAGTTTTCAGCTCTTACTAAGTACAGGCACTATTGTATGGAAATAGAACAAAGACTGAGTCAAGAGGTTAAATAGATTTATGAATAGTTTAGCGAGTTGTCTCATTTTTATATTAACAGCTTACTGTTTGTTGTATACTGTGTCATATTGTATACTACTCCTTATATCAGAATGTTACTGAAAAGTTGTCATCAAGTACTAAATTGCTAAAAATATTTTGTAAATTATATTTGAGTTGAAATATTATGTTTGAGTTCAAATGATAGTGACCATATAATTTATTTTTTGAGTCTTATGTATAATTCTTTGAAAATTCTTGTTTTCTCCCTGGCTGTGTTTTTCCTCATTGGCATATTACTTCTAGCTCCTTTTATATGTTAATAGAGATCAAAGTGATTTTATAATTTAATAAATTAAGTTGCAGTTCTTAATTCTTAGGCCAGTTTCTGTAGCCCTTTGCACAGTAATGAGTTGCCTTCAGACTTTATTATTCATTGTGGTATTGTTTCCATTGCTAAATCTTACTTTATTTTTCTTCATTTCTTTATGATAAGGCAGGTCAGATAATTGAGGACAAAGGTAAATAAAAGTCCTGAAAAGATTTCAAGGCTGTACTTTTAGCTTTAATCATAGATTATTTTACAGATTTTGTCATCTATGTTTTAAAGCAGAGTAACCAATTTTGCAGCTGTTGTTTATAATGTATAAAGACATTACCACAAGTTTAGTGGCTTAAGGAAACACATAGTTACTATCTCACCATTTTTTGTGTGAATGGATGTAAGCTGAGCTGGGACTTCTGCTAAAGGGTCTCATAGCTGGTAACACCTCCATCTTGCCGGCTTGCCGAGGGCCCACTCTCACATTCAGAGGCTTATTGATAGAACTCAGTTCCTTGCGGGCTGCTGAATGGAGGGTTTTAGTTTGTTGTTGTTAGTCTGAAGCTGCACTCACCTCCTTGTCTTGAGGTGATTCCCATGTGCCAGCTCAATAATTTGCTGCTTGCTCTTCACTGCTAGTAAGAGCCTCCTCCAACGCAGGCAGTGGTGTTTTGTGTTGTGTATTAATCACTCTGGCTTGTGGTTGGAGGCAAGTTGTGGGCCTCATCTTCCTACATTCAGTGAGAGGCCATCACAAATGGCATGAACTATGAAACTGGGACCCTAGTTGCCACTCACAGGTACACTGCAATTTATTTGCTGTAGTCTTGCATGGATATATATTAATCTTCTTCAGTAATTTTTGCTACCGATGTAGTAGATAACTTTGGATTTTTAAATTTTTCTATCCAGATTCCATTGGCCGTGACATTCCCAAAATGCTTGCGTTATTCAAAAATGGACATGAAATTAAAGTAGATGAAGAAAGGGAGAACTTTCTCAGTACCAAAATAGCAACAGTAAGTTACAATGGAAATAATGAAGTAGTCTTCTTTTTTGTTTAATGTATTCATGAATAATTTATAAGATACATTTGAACTTGTTTTTGGATCTAGCATTAGAAATGGTACTACACATATAGTGTCTGCCAAAAAGATGTATACACATTTCAGGAAAGGAAAAATATTATGATGTTTTTTCAGTAGATGGTGTTGCCCTCATAAGGGGGGGACCATAGAGGATGTCATATATCACAGAAAACCCACTACATTGCCGACCCTTAAAGAAGAAATTGAAAATACAAGTGCAGCAATCTCAAGGGTACCCAAGCAGCAGGTTGCCATACTAATAACTGACTGGAAGCTAATGGCTACCACTTTGAGTACCCGTTGTAATTGTAGTGGTCAAAGGTAACTTGTGTTCATCTCATGATGTCACAGTAAATTTAATATCAAAATATTTACGCGAGTTTTTCTTTTCTTAAAGTATATGCATTTTTTGGCAGTCTTTGTGTGTGTGCAATTTTTTCTTGTTCTATAAATTGAATGCGTAGATTTTAATGGTACCTAAGAATTTCTTCCTTCCAGAATTGTGTGCTGCTTATTCACATTTATGTGTATGTTGCCTTAGTTATTTATTCTAAGTATGTATGTTTTGTTATCTAATGTTATTGAGAGTAGGATATAAAGTATACAATGCTGGCATGTAGTAGGTATTTTGAAATATTTAATGGAATCAAGTCATTTGATTTATTTTCACAAATTATGTCTGATTTAAAAATTATTTTCTTATTTTTAGAACATGCTGGGAATCAGTTTTCAATTCCATTTTTGGAACACTAATATAGATATGTCAGGATTATAAAACTATGTGTTTACTATTTTACTACCCGTATATTTAAAGTTATTTGTAAATAATTATTTTTTATAGTGCAGGATTTATCTGTTCATAACTATAGGAATAATAATAGTATTGATAGCAAAATTTAAACCCTGCCTACCAAGTATCAGATGATGTAAATACGTTCTGTATATTCTTTCTTTTAATTGTCAAGCATATGAGAGGCAAAATTATTATCCCCATTTTATAGATAAATGTATGGAAGCCCAGAGAGGTTGAAAACTTTGCTACAGTTTCACAGTGAAAACGAGACAGAATAGGTCAGTATTTGAAACTTGAGAGTATCTTCAAGTATCTAGGCTTTTTGTCCCATGCCATCTTGCTTTATGGCTGAAATTATTTTGTTATTGTTTCTCTTTCTCCTGCTCAGTTCTTAGCAGAAATTCTCCATTATAGCCAGCAGCTAGTACTCCAAGCTAATTGGGCTGTGTTCATTGTAGATCATGAGAACTGTAGAAAAAGCATTCAGCTAGCTGTATGATGGGCAATTGTGAAATACCTACGTGCAGCATCATCGTCAAAGCTCAACTTGGACTTACTTGACCTGAGCTCTGCTAGAATCTAGTACTGAAATTTCCTTGTTCCCCAAAGTCCTTGGCAGAGCTTTTTAGTGCTTTTTATTTCTTTGAGTTGACTTACTGTCATCTAGAAAGCAAACAAAAATCCAGATACAGATTTTAAGGGATATTGTGAAACTGCAGAGACTTGAGTTTGAATACCTAGTCTATATAAGGAATGATAGACTTCAAGCAACTGCCTTAAAGCTATTTCCTCATCTATATTCCTCATCAAATTTCCTCATCTATAGACTGTGTATACTAATACTTATTTTGTAATGTGGCTTTGAAGATTAGATAAAATTTTTAAATGGTAGTCCTTGTTGGTACCATTGCTTTGGCTGGCTTTTGGGGACTATAGAATATCCTTATAATATTCTTAATTAAAGATATATTTTCAGTATATTCAGTAGTTGTTAGTTTATATACTTCCTGACTTAACGTGTAAGAATCCATGACATCTCATTTATTTTTTTCAATAAATCCTATAATGATTAAGATATGGGCTCCAGATCATATTACTTGGATTTTTTGGAGACAGAAATTTATTTTTCCTCAGTGAAAAAGTATAGATATAGTAGGAGGCTAAGTACATATTTTAGATTCATTCTGTTGTACTTCTAATCATTGTTCTGGCTTAGAAAGAAATGCATTATCTTGCTTCTGAGCCTGTTTTTCACTATTTAGTATGTACCCACATGTAAAATGGTGGTGATGATACATATGTACTACTAGGGTAGGAAGAAGCAGGTGAGGAGCTGCTACATAACAACAACTATGTAGAAGAGTGTATGTGATTTTTATTTGTTTGTTTTTTACTGGGGATTGAACTATGACCTCCTGCTTGCCAGGTGGGCGCTTGCGCCATTGAGCTAAACCACTGGTCCTGCATGTGATTTAGATGAAGTAATAGAGACCTCACTTACTTTCTCACGTAAAACTGAGAATTACCTTGATACTAAGACCAAAGAAAACTACCATACAACATCATTCATGAACACAGAAGTAAACATTTTAAACTAAGTTTTAACAAATTGAATACTAGAGTATATAAAAAAGGTAATATATCTTGACAGCCTTAGCCTACTTTCTCTTTCTATAACAGAATACCTGAGATTGTATGATTTATAAAGAATAGAGGTTTATGTGGGGTGATGATCCTGAAGCAGAGAAGTTTAAGAGCATGGTGCCAACTCTAGCACTGGCCCCATACTACATCATAATGTGCCTGAAAAATGGAAGAGCAGTCAGGCATGTTGAAGAGGCAGAACACAGGGACTACCTTGCCTTAAAAGAATTTGCTCTCTGGAGAATGAATCCATTTCTGTGAGAAAGGCGTGGATACTCACTCTTAACCTCCTAATCATTTCTAACAGGTCCCACCTCCCAACACCTCCATAATAGCAGTCAAATTTCAACATGATATTTTTGGGAGGCCAAGTTACATTCAGACTGAAGCAGTGACCAAGTAGGGTTTATCCTAGGAATGTCAAGTTTAGTGTATGTAACATTCAACAATCATTTGTTGTAGTTGTCAAACTAAGGCATTCACCTTCGGAGATACAGAGAAAACATTTGACAGGATCCAAACACTGATTTAAGAGTCTCAACAAACGTGGGGTAGAGGTTAGTATCCTCGGGCTTGGGCTGGAGTGCTGCTCAGTGATAGAACATGTGCTTAGCACATGTGAGACCCTGGGTTCAGCTGCAACTTCCTCCCCCAAAAGCAAGATCCTTAATCTGATAAACAATGTTTGAGAAAAACTAACTGCTGATATCATACTTAGTGACAGAAGACTAAGTGCTGCTTTCCTCCTGAGATAAGGAACAAGACAGACTATCTCTTCTTAATGCTTCTGTTCATTGTTGATCTAGAGGTTTTTAGGCAATGTGGTTAGGCAAGAATCAGAGGTAAAAAGGCATCTAAAATAGAAAAGAAATGAAAATGTCATTATTCACCAAGTATATGATCTAGCTAGTAGAACAAAGAAATGATTTAAGTATGGTTGAAGACACAAACTCCTATATAAAAATCATTTGTACTTTTTCTTTTCTTTCTTTCTTTCTTTCTTTGTATTGGGGATTGAACTCACAACCTCGTGCTTGTCAGGCAGGCACTTATGCCGCTGAGCTAAATCCCCAGCCCTTATGTTTTTTGTACAATAGCAGCAAACAATTAAAAATTGATATTTAAAAACAGTGCCATTTCCATTCATCAAAACTGAAATAGGAGAAATCTAACAAAAGATACAAAAGACCTTGTACACTGAATACTTCAAAACATAGTTGAAAGAAATTAAACATCTAAATAAATGGTCAGATGTACTTTGTTCATGCATCTATAGACTGGATATTATTAAATGTCAGTTATCCCCAAAGTTATCTATAGATAAACTTATTGGGTTTTCAAAGTCCAGTCAGCTTTTCTTCTAGAAAATGACTAGCTTATTTTAAAATTCATATGGGAATTGTTATGGTTTGTGTCTGGATGTCCTCCCAAGAACATGTCCTCCCCATCATTTATCATGGGGACAAGCTTCTAGAATTTTTGATTAATTCATGATCCAATGCTGAGATTATAGGTGTGAGTGCTATGGGTGTGGCCTACATACAATATCATATAGAAAGAGTCTTCTCTCCACACTCCTCCCTTTTTATTCTTGTTCCTTTTGTTGTTTTCCACCCCCATGAACTGTGTCCCTGTGCCATTAGCCTCCCTTGCCTTGGAGCTGGCCAAATGTGGACTGACACCTCCACAGACTGTGAGCTAAATCATCCTTTCTCTCCTTCATTTTGGGTGTCAGATATTTCCTCTCAGCAGCAGGAGAAAAGTAGCCAACACAAGAATGTAAAGGATCTGAAACAGCCAAAGTAGCTTTGAAAAATAACAAATTTGGAAAACTATCCAATTTTAAGATTTGTAAAGCTATAGCAATTAAGATAATGTGATACTGATGTCAAGAGATAAAGCAGTCAGTAGATTAGGGTAACACAAAGGACAGAAAACACAAGAATAATTAAATATTTACATGCAATAAAATTAACTTTGACCTACATTTCAAACAGTATCTAATAATTAGTTGAAATGTATAAAAAACTTAAATGTGAGGTCTAAAGCAATAGTACTTCTAAAAGAAAAAGTTGAGTGAAAACTTAAACGCTTCTGCTCTTTAAAAATAGTGTTAAGAGAATAAAAAGGCAAATCATAGATTTCCAAAAAAATATTTAAAATTATGTATCTGATAAGTCACAAATACTTATAAACTCTCCAAACTCAGTAATGGTACTGAATTTTTAAAACTTGGCAAAAGAATTGAACACATTTCACCAAGGATACACAACAGATAGCACACACAAAAAGGTGTTCAGCATCTTTGTCACTACAGCAATGCAAATTAAAACTACAGTGAACTGTCACTACGCATTTAGTGCAGTGAATAAAATTAAAAATAGTGACCATACCAAGTGTTGATGAGGTTGTGGAGGGACTGGACCACTCATGCTATTTGGGAGAGTATTAAATGATATACTGTCTTTGGCAAACAGTTTGCTGGTTTCTTAAGTAACCAAACATTATTCTGCATTTCGATATTTTCCCAGGAGAAATAAAAATATATTTAAGTGCAAAAGTGCACAATGACTCTATCTCAGGTAAAAATCTGTCACAGGTAAATCTATAACCAAAAATAGTCTTTAGTAATAATAAGAAACTTCATAATGCTACATAGACTGATAAATTTTAAAATAATTGTGCTGAGTAAAAGAAACCAGAAAAATGTACTTACTGCATGATTCTACCTATATAAAATTCTTACAAATGCTAACTAATATACAATGACAGAAAACAGACCAGTGGTTGGCTTGAGAACAGAGATGGTTGAGAGGGGCAGGAAGCAGGAATTATAAAAGGAGATTTTGGAAATGATTGAGTATCCTGAGTGGTGATGGTTTCAAAAGTATATATATACATGTCAACTGTATACTTTAAGAATGTGTAGCATATCTAATAGGATACTACTTAGCAATTAAAAAAACCCTAGATAACTACTAATATATGGTTGAACCTCTAATACTTTATGCGTAGGAAAGGAAGCCAGACACAAACTGCACAGATGGCACCTTTGTATGAAATGTTCATTGAGTGAAAACTTAACACAAAAAGTGATGAGTATTTACATGGAAAGGAGGGGAAACTAACATAAACCATAAAGGTGCGTAAGGGATCATATTAGAGTGATAAAGATGTTTAAAACTGATTTATTATGATGATTGTACAACTTGATAAATCTAAAAGATTATTGAATTATACATTAGAAAATACTAATATGATATGTAAACTATGTGAAATTGTTAAAAATATACCATGTGTCAGACATTACAAAATAGTTTTAAAAGTATTAAAATGTTTACTGTTAGGGACTGAGGATTTAGCTCAGTAGCATAAGTGCCTGCCTTGTGAGCATAAGCGCACAGTTGTGAGTTTGATCCCCTGTACAAAAAAAAAAAGACTAAAATGTTTACTGTTGACAAAAGCAGTTATGTAATAAATTTTATGTATTATGATTATCAGAAGTAATAACATTAAAGTTTTAAAATATTTCAAAGTAATATAATGAGAACGAGAATATTGAAAGGTTTTTTTTGGTGGGGGGGGTCTCTGTGTTAGCAGACTTTGATTGAGAATAAATGTAGAATAAAGGACACCTACTGCAGCACATGCTATTAGGGAATCCTCCTTATTTTTGATAAAAGGAAAATAGCAATAAACAACAGCTCAGGGCTAGACTGATCATGACTGTGGCCTGTGTTTGTATAGCCTATGACCTAAACCTAGGTTTCAGTTTTAATAGGTTGTAAAAGCAAAACAAAGAACATATGACAGAGCTTGGGTGTGGTCTGCAAAGCCTAAAATATTTAGTGTTTGGCTTATTACAGAAAAGACTTGCTGACCCCAGATCTAGAAAGATGTTTTTTTGGGTAAGTGAAAAGCGACCAGCTTATGTTTCTATTTGTCTGTACAGGAGAGACTAGTTAAATTCTACTTAAATCATCATCTGCTTCCTTGTTAGGTTTGTGCAAATGGTATATTCTGTAGTACTGTATTCTTTCAAGATCTTGCTCTAGTATTGATACAATGTGAAATTAATTGATCTTGAGTTTACATTTTCTTCTGTAGCAAAGTGATACATGTAGTCAGAAATGCTCTTTCTTCATTATATAGCTCTTTCTTCATTATAAAGATTAGTATCTTAGGTATTATAAACAGGTCACTAATGCTTTTGTATATTAGAACTATACAAATGCTGTTCTACTCACTAGTATTTAACATTTGTCAGCAGTTTTTGCAGATAAATTTACTCAATCTTTCCTGCCACTTGTATCTAAAACTTACATATCCATGAAATTGATCATATCTATGCAATATCATATCAAATGTTCTTTTCAGTGAAAATCTCATTTAGATGATAACATGAACATCCTGAGGACAGAACAAGTTATTATTATTGTTTGTTAATCACTTGTACTGCTACCCTGTTGCCACCATTTATCTTCTTTCTTGGCCTGAAGCATTTTTAATTGGAAATAAAAGTAAGTTGCTAAGTGATCAGGTTTAAGGGAAGGTCTTAAAACATTAAATTTAAAAATAAAAGGCTGTAGAGTGAAAAGCATATTTCTTCAATTTTTTTCCCCAATAGCTTTTCCTCTTAAAAAGTGAAACAAGCTTGAAACACATGTATCTGGCCAATATTTATAATCTAAATATTAGTTTAATTTCAGATAGTAATTAAATAATTTTAAAAGAATTTATCTGAGCTTATAATATGTAAAACAATATAATAGTCGTAATTCTGTTATCTATATCTCTCTTACAGTATAAAAATTACATATTAATGTGCACATGAATAAATCAAAGAAGTATATGAGGAAACACTAAACCTCTCTTCGTATAATTATTTTCTTGTGAGATGCCTAATAGTTTTTTTGTGTAATTGAAATGTTAAGGCACACAGCATAAATACCCTTGCAACAGTAATTTATATATAAGATATGCGACAGACATTTTTCTATAACTTTCTTTTTAATGGATGAAAATATAGAATGGTGACTTCCTGGATGCAAAGAGATCTCCTTCTGTTTTTCTCTCTTTTGGCAGGGGTCAATATTGGGGCTGTATTCAGGCCTTGTTCTTTTTACTTCCAGCATAGAGTTACATTCCACCACTAACCATCGTCAGTTCCTTACTGATGGGTTTTTAATTTTTATCCAGATTTTTGCTATTGTGAATGATGGTTTAATGCAATTCTTAACAATATTGCTAACATTTTCCAAGTATACCCATAAAGTAAGTTTCCAGAAATAGAACATATGTATTGTAATCCCAAATATCAAGTTTATTCATCCAAGTATTAAAATCCTCTTTCTAGTTTTTCTCACAATCCATGAGGTTATATTTGTAATCCCATTGAAATGTCATTGGAATTCCAGCAAGTTAATTCCAATCTACCACCATGGTGAGAATAAAAACACCAAGACATATTCCAAGTTAAGGGCAGCCAAGGGATCCTAAATCCAATCCCCATAAGGATGTGTGGACAAAGGCCTTGACCTTAGGCCTCTCCCAGAATTTATTATCTTGTGAAGAAGCGGGGTGGCTCAGGGATGAGTGACAGTGAGAATGGCAGGAATTACATGAGTAACTTAAGCTGGCTAGCCAGGTGAGAAAAACAGATATGCAAAAGAATCAATTTGCATAATCTAATTAAGGGAGGCTGCCCCTTCAGTTTCTGATATGCAAATTCTTGTGCCCTAGGGAGTCATAGCCTCTTTACCTTGAGGCTAGTACTTGGTTGATATTCCTGGAGCTAATAGCTCTAACATCCCACTGTGCTCATATCCTATATGGAGAACACTATGCCAGGAAACAGGACTGTTTGTTGGCTTTAGAGATTACATACCAGCATCTTGGCTAGCCTTATTTGCAATGCTTAGAGTCAATTGAGGAGAGAATGAAATACCCTAGCCAGCTCTCTACATATCAGTGTAAGGAAATAAGTCTCCAAATAATCAAAGTCACAGTAATTGTTTGCATTCAGGGGGAGTCACTGGAGTTGTCTCCCACTATATGCATGTTGAACATTTTGTAAGTATTTGCAAATTACTTTCTAAAATGATTAAACTAATTTTAATTTAGTTTAGTTTAATTTAAAGTGTCTCTTTCTTCATACTCCAACCAATACCAGATATCATCAAACTTAAATATTTTTCAGTTTGATAGGTGACATATTAGTGATACAAGTTCTGTGCATTCTTTTAGTGGCTCAGGAATTCCATTCCATCTCTAACTCTGGCAAGGGGGAAAGAAAAAAAAATTTAGTGTGATACTCCTTTTGCTTTCTTCTTTGGTTACCGTCTTCTTTTATCCTGCTTCTTAAAGATTCTGAGTCTCTTGGCCTGACCATCACTCTTGTTCCTTTTCACATTTCTGGCCCTGCCTTCACTGATTCTTTACCCCTCTTTAATTGACTCACCTCTCCCATTATCTGCTAAGGGTTTAGTACTTAACAAAATGTTCACAAACACCGAGTTGCTTGACAGCTGCTAACTGCTAATAGAAAATAGAACCTTTTCTATTCAGTGTTTGGGACTGACCCATATGTTGGAGATTTTTACCTTATCCTATATATTTAAAAACTATCCTAATGTAAAAACTTTTTAAAAACTTTATTCTTTGAACAGGAAAATTTGTTAGCTCATTATAATCTAACAACAACAACAAAAAGTAAAAACATAAAACAGTCGAACTAATGTATAAGTTCTATTGAACAAATACTAATATCTGTGCCTGGCATAAGGCTAGTGATACAAAACCAGACTTGATTCTCCTCACCAACTTCTTTTAGAAGGACACATCTAGTAGAAGAATATAAATTGGAAATAAGGAAAATATGGTAAGAATAATAATAGCATATATAAAAGATATGGAAGTTACAGAAAAGAAGCAATGATTGACATCATCATGCCATGGATTAGATCAAGGATATCTTCTAGGAAGAGTTTAAAATGTCTATCAGTACATTAAGGGTTCCTTCCTTCCAACACCCTCCTTTTCTTTCTAACAGATGGTAAGCATTCAATAGTGATGAATGCATGAATATATGTATAAATAAACAATTCACAAATTGAAGATCAGTTTAGAAATTATTAAGACATTTCTAAGGGCCAGGGATTTAGCTCAATGGTCTAAGCACCTGCCTTGCAAGCACAAGGTCATGAGTTGAATCTCCGGTACCAAAAAAAAGACATTTCTATTTAATAAATGGAAAATCTTACAAACATTTTACCAGTTTACAATACATTTTCAAACAGTCCTTTTGGAGCAGTGCTGCAAATGAAATTATTGCTGGAATTTAGTAAAATGAGAATCAGAATTAAGAATTTTGTCCACTACTGACTATGAAAGTACTTGGCCAGATGTATATTTTGACATAAGCAAATTATACTATCCAGACATTGAAGCCTAAACCTGTCCAAATAGGAACATTAAAGTAATTTTCAAAGGATTCCTTTTAGTATTTTATAACATACCACAAATCCATTTTATGTTAGCTTCGAGGCTTTCAGAACATTCTTTGTTTTTTTCCGCCCTAACTGATGGTTTCCTGTTTGTTTAAGATATTGTGTTTGGCCTTCAGCCTGCTCTTTGAGAATACTTCAGAATGTAATTGAAAGCCATTTGTACTGTTGATTGTCTTTCTTGACTTGTCCTTCATGATAAAAGTTCCTTCTAATTTTCTATAAATTTTGACTATCCCTTTTCATACAGGCATATTAAAAATTAAATTTTCTGTCTCCCCCTTTTCTTTTCTCTCTTCCTCTTTCTTTCCTGTCTTGTGTTCTCTGTCTGTCTGTCTTCCTCTTTCTCCTTTCACTTTTGGTAGTGTTAGCTGCATCACTTACTTCAAGTGGTATAAGCATTGTAGATGAAGTTTCATTTGCGGAGAGTAATGAAGGTCAAGGAATAAAGCTTTTCAGTAAGAAAAAAATTACTAGACCTAAAATACGGTACATTAGGATTTTGAGTATGAAGCACTTATAAGTAAGAGAACAAATGGAGTGTAATTTAAATTAAAGGAAAACTTGGAATATGTTTGCTTGGTTTATTTAACCTATCATAGTATATAATACCATACTAACTTATATAACCGTCCCTACCTATTATGTATACTTAAGAGCCTATAAAATCAGATCCCTATTTCTGTATATATGTTTGTATTAGGTAGCTAACTATTGTCTGAATCCAGTTGAGTAGAATCTCACATATATGAAAATATAGTAGTTTTCATGAGTTTTTTTTTTTAAACTTAAAATTTTATACAGTTAAACTCAGAGGCTGATGCATGCCAAGCAAGCACTTTCAAACTGAGCTATACCACAGCCCTTGTGGTTTCTAATGTTGATTTTTAAGTCAATTCTAATGGAATCAACCTCTTGGAGGTTAATAAAGTTAGATTGAAATGGGAGGTGAAAACATAGATTTACATTGATAATGCACCCTACACCTTTTAAAGGTACAGTGTTCTGTGAAGTCTACTTAGTTTCAGTTATTTTAAAAATAGTTCTGGCCTCTTTATAAGTCATTTATCAGTGCGGCAACTTGGTAGAATCTTCCACACTATAAAAATGGCCTTCAGAAAAGTGTTTAGTGACTGGCTGTTACATTTTCAATAAACTTTTTTGGTTTTAGCCTTTCAAGGAAATTGTTTTCAAGTGTATACCTACAAGTGAAGTTTTCAAAGTAAATTTTCACCATAATGTTTTCTAAAAAGTAAACTAAGAAATTTTGATGTTTCATCTTCATTTCACCTTAGGACATTGGAAACTGCTTGTGTTTCTAGCACTTTCTTTCCTTGTGTACTGGGGCACAAACCTAAGGCCTCACACTGAACTACATTCTCAGTCCTTTTTGTTTTTTATTTTGAGACAAGGTCATACTAAAATCCTAGGCAGCACTTGAATTTATGATTTTACTACCTCAGCCTCCCCAAGTGCTGGGATTATAGGAATGTGTGGCTATGCCCCTTTGATTTTGTGTGTGTCTTTATGTGGTACTGGGATTTGAACCCAAGGAATGATGAACTACATGCTTAGACCTTTTTTTTTTTTTTTGAGACACTGTTGCTGAATGGCTCAAGCTGGCCTCATTGAGCTCCTCCTACATCAGACTTCTAAGTTTCTGCAATTACAGATGTGCGCCATGGCACCTAGTGAGACTTGAGTTTTGAGCTTTGACTCGGCTCCCAGAACCCTGGCAGCCACGCCTCATCCTCTGGGTAGGAGGAAATGGAAAGAGGTTTATTTCAAGGACAGTAATTAATAATAAGGCATTTTAGCCAGCTTTACAACTTTTTCCTTCCTGTTGTTAATACCTGGGATGGTTTTATCTTCAAATGCAAACACAAAGCCTGATTTAGGCTAAACATACATCCTTTTGTTATGTGTAAAATGTTTTTCCTCTCCTGTTATTTTGTTTTTACTCTCTGTAGTACTTTCTCCCTTCCATTCACCCCATGATTTAGTAATTTAGTTTAATGTCACAATAAATCTAGTCAAAGTGAACATATTCTAGTATTTCTGCATGGGCTAACATCTTTTTAAATATCATGTCCCTTTCTTACTATTTTTTTTCACAAACAATGACAGCACAAACTATTCTGTCTTGCGCACTTAAATATACACAGAGTTGTATGTGTATACCTACAAGTTGTTCTCTTGAGCACTTTTTTTTCCCTTTCATTACTGCAATATCTATTATACATTTTGGATCTCATTACTCTTTCACTTTATTTTTTTACACTAGAGAAACAATACAATATTTACAAGTGTGAGTCTGATTGACTTTACTTATGAGGATAGTTTCAAATTGCCTCCATTTATTTATAAAAGCCTCAATGTCGGGGCTGGGGATTTAGCTCAGCGGCATAAGCGCCTGCCTTGAAAGCAGGCAGTCGTGAGTTCGATCCCCGGTACCGATAAAAAGGAAAAAGACCAAAAAAAAAAAAAAAAAAAAAAAAAGCCTCAATGTCATCTTTTTAATAGCTGAGTAATATTCCATTGCATAAAATACTGCAGATCATGGGCCACTTTGTTTCCAAGATTTAGCTATTACAAATTGAGCTGCTATAAACATGGCTACACATACATCACTGTGACATGACCTTTTCAGTTTTTCTGGGAATATATGCAGGAAGAGAATAGCTGGATTGAATGGGACTTCCAATCCTAGTTTTTTGAGGAATCTCCATACTGATTTCTACAGTGGCTGTACCAGTCTGCACTCCTACCAGCAGTGGAGAAGTGTTCCTTTTTCCTCACAGCCCCACCAACATTTGTTATCAGTCAGTTTCTTGATGACAGCCATTCTTTCCAGAGTAAGATGAAATCTCAGTGTTGTTTTAAGTTACATTTCTGGTATGACCAGTGATGCTGAACATTTCTTCATATATTTATTTGCCATTTGTATATCTTCATTTGAGAACTGTGTATTCGTCTCAGATGCCCATTTTTGGAATGGGGCTTTGAATTTGGGGGCTTGGTGTTTAATTCTTTGTGTGTTCTTGGATATAAGTCCTTTGTCTGAGGGACTGTTAGTCGAAATTCATTCCCTTTCTGTGGGGTTTTTTTTCACTTTGTTGGTATTTCTCTTGAAGTGCAAAAACTTTTTAATATGATGAAATCCCAGTTATTGATTCTTTGAAGTACTTCCTATATGGTTTGTGTTTTATTCAAGAACTCTTTGCCTACCCCTGTGTCTCCACGATTTCTACCTATCTAGTCTTCCAGTAGATTTAGTGCTTCTGTTTTAATATTTAGGTCTTTGACCCACTTTGACTAACTAGTGCATGCTGATAGGCATGGCTCAAGTTTCAGTCCTTGGCATATGGAAAGCCAATTTTTCCAACACCGTTTATTAAAGAGGCTATCCTTTTCCTGTGAACATGTTTAGCCTCTTTGTCAGGTGGCTGGGTGTCTTTGTAGTTGTGTTTGCATCTTCTAACCTGTTCCATTGATCCTCAGGTCTATTTCTTTTCTAACCTATTCCATTGATCCTCAGGTCTATTTCTTTGCCAATACCATGCTGATTTTATCACTGTTGCTTTGTTGTATAATTTCAAGTCAGGAATTGAGATGTCCCCTGCCTTGTGTTTGTTGTTCAGAATTGCTTTTACTATCCTAGGTTTCTTGTTTTCAAGTGAATTTTAGGAATGTTTTCTCTAGCTCTGTAAGGTATGTTAATGGTATTTTGATTGAGATTGCATTAAATCTGTATAACAGTTTTGGGAGTATGGCCATTTTCACAATGTTGGTTCTTCTTAACCAAGACCAAAGGATATTTTTGCATTTTCTCACTTCCTCTTGAATCTCCTTTTTTAGAGTAGTAAAAATTTCAGCATATAAGACTTTAACATCCTTTGTTAAGTTGACTCCTAAGTATTTAATTTTTGGTGGTGCTATTGTGACAGATACTATTTCTGTAATTTCTCTCTCAGCGAGTTTGTTATTTGTGTACAGGAATGCTATTGATTTTTGAGTGCTGCCTTTGTATCCAGCTATATTGCTAAATTTGTTTATTAACTCTAGCAGTCTTTTAATAGTTTTGGGGATTTTCTATGTAGAGTATCATGTCATCTGCAAATAGAGATAATTTAATTTCTTCCTTTTGTGCCATTCCTTTTGTTTGACTCTTTTGTCTGATTGCTCTGGTTAACGCTTCCAGAACTATATTGAATAGGAATGGTGATAGTGGACATGCTTGTCTTGTTCTTGATTTTAGGGTGAAAGCTTTCAGTTTTTGTCCATTTAGTATAATGTCTGTTGGTTTGTCATAGATGGCCTTTATCAGATTGAGGTAGATACTATCTATTCCCAGTTTCTGTAGAGTTTTTATCATGAACAAGTATTGGAATTTATCAAAAGCCTTTTCTGTGTCTATTGAGATGATTTTGTGATTTTTGTTTTTGGCTCTGTTGATGTGGTATATTACGTTTATCGAGTTATATATGTGAAACCATGCCTGCATTCTTGGGATAAATCCCACTTGGTCATGATGTGTAATCTTCTTGATGATTTGCTGCATTCTTTTTGCCAGTATGTTATTGAGAATCTTTGTATCAATGTTCATTAGTGAGATTGCCCTGTAGTACTTCTTTTTGGTTTGGTTGGTATCAGAGTAAAACTTGCCTCCAGGAATGAGTTAGGGAGGATTGCTTCCCTTTTAATTTCATGGAAGAGTTTGAGGAGTATTGGCGTTAAATCTTTAAATTTCTTATAGAATTCAGCCATGAATCCATCAGGACCTGGGCTTCTCTTTGTTGCTAAGTTTTTAATCACATTGTCAATTTCAGTAGCTGATAGTGAGATATTCAAAATTGTTATATCTTCTTGATTGAGCTTTGGTAGTTCATACTTTTCTAGAAATCTCTTTCATCTGTGTTTTTTACCCCATGTGAGTAAAAATTTTCAAAGTATGTATTCATGATCTTTTGAATTTCCATGCCATCTTATTGCATGAATTTTCAATCCTTACTGCATGGATTTGAGTTTTTTCTTTCTTTTTCTTGATAAGGTTGTTAGAGATTTATCAATTTTGTTTATTCTCTCAAATAACCAGCTCTTTGATTCATTAATTTTTGATATAGTTTTTTTTAGTTTCAGTTGCATTACATTAGTTTCTGCTCTGATATTTATAATTTCCTCTCTTCTATGAGCTTTGAATTTTACTTGCTCCTTTTTTTTCTAGAAGACTGAGGTGTAGCATTAGGTTATTTGTGCTTGTTCTGTTTTCTTGATGTGATAATTTATTGATATATATTTCCCTTTTAGGACTGTATTCATTACATCTCACAAGTTTCAATACGTTGTATCTGCATTTTCATTGAATTATAGGTATTAATTTCTTCTTTAATTTTGTTTGTTACCCATTGGTTATGCAGGAGGTTGTTATTTAATTTCCATGTGTTTATGTAGGGTTTATAGTTTATTTGGCTATTTATTTCTAATTTCAGTGTACTATGTTCAGATAATATGCATGGGATAATTTCAGTCCCTTTACATTTACTTAAGAATGTTGTATGGGCTAATATGTAGTCTATTTTGGAGAATGTCCCATGCACAGCTAAAAAGAATGTTTAGGTTGAAAAAAATGTTTATTCTAATGTAGTTGAGTTGAACACTGTAAACATCTACTGAGTCCATTTGCTCACAGGTTTGATTCAGTTCTGTTATTTCTTTGCAGACTTTTTGTCTAGTTGATCTATCTCTTTGTGACAATGGGGTATTAGGTCCCCTACTACAATTGTGTTGTTGCTTGTTTGGCTTTTCATACCTATTAGTATTTGTCTTGTACAGTTGGGTGTTCCTATGTTCGGTGCATACATCTTTATGATTGTTACCTCTTCTTCTTAAATTATTCCCCTGACTAGTACGTAGTAACCTTTATATCTTTTGATTTTTGGTTTGAAGTTCACATTGTCTGCAGATAGTATAGCTAACCCTGGTTTTTTCTGGTTTCCTTTATAGGTGATCTCTTTCTTTTCTCTAACAGCTTTTAATATTCTGTTCTTGTACTGAATTTCTGAAATTATGTGTCTGCGTGTAGATTTATTTGGTTATGGCCAGTTGGAGTTCTTTATACCTCACTTAGCTGTTTGTCAGGTCCTTTTACCATGCTTGGGAAGTTCTTAGCTATTACTTCTTTAAATAATCTCTTTATGTCATCTGTGTTAACTCCTGCTTTTTTGCTGACACCTATCATTCTTAAATATTTTTCTTTGCATCATCTTGCAGCCATTGAATTATTATTACCTGATTCCTTGTTATTTTTAAGAGCTCTGTCCTTTCACAATTGCTAGAAGCCATCCTGTCTTAAAGGTCTGAAAGTCTTTCTCTTCAGTCTTTTTCAAGTGATTTTGCCAGCTTCTGATGGAGTTTTTAATTTTCTGGATATCTCTTCAAATCTGTTTCATATATTCCAATTCTTTTCTATATTGTCATTTAAGGTTTTCCTCATTCTCCTGTGCTTCTCTTTTCATCTATCTATATCTTCTTTAGATACGCTCAGCAACGCTTTTATTATATGTGACATTTCTTCTTTTACCTGAGATATTTCTGATCTGATTTCTTTTATAGCCTGATGAAGTTGCCATCATCCTAGAAATTTTAGGTGTGTGACTTCCACTTTTTTCCATGACCAAGTTTCTTAGACTTGTTCTTTTTGGGCTGTTGGCCAGAGATCACCTTTTGCTTCTTTGGCTTGACATTTTCATGGGTTTCTCTAGATGAAGTCCCAGATGCTTCTCACATTGACTACCCATCCACAGTGTAGAAGGAGGGGTTAGGCACCTCAGTGTCTCCTAACCCAGGTTCCCTAGGAGACAGTGGAGTATGGGGTGCTCTTCTGTAGAGGTTCATGGCTTTTTCAAAACATGACTTGCTGGCTCTTCTGGCTTGTACCGGCTATTCACTAGAGAGTCCTAATGGCAGCTGGCATGCACTCAGAGGCTGGGCTGGCTGCTTCTCCCTGCCTGTGCTGTTTACATGCATGCCACTATTTCATGTTTATTAACACATAGTTGAATAGAAAATCTTGAATAATCTGGAACGAGTTATAAAAATATCACTGAGATATTGAAGAAATATTTTTTAATTTTAAAAAGTTAAAAATGATACAGCATTTCAAAACAAGATAACATTAAAAACAGTTAATATGTTGCATATTATTTTAAAAGTAGTTGCTTAGATTACAAGATAAAGACATGAGAAATTGATCAAAGTAAGCACAAAGCATTCTTTTCAATCAACTAAATAGAAATTAGCATAGTTATTCTATCATAGATATATATATCCCTTCTCTTTTCTCCTTTCCCCCATTCTGGTCAGTTGTTATTTCCTTTTGAGCAGTTTCTTCCCCTTTTGCTTTCACAACATCTATTACACATCTTATTTACTCTTTTAGTTTTTCACACTAGGGAAACAATGTGATATTTACACATGTGCTTCTGACTTATTTCACTTATGAGTATTGGCTTATCTGATTTATTTCACTTATCAGTATTGTTTCAAGTTGCATCCATTTACGTATAAAAGTCTCAAGCTTACCCTTCATAGCTGAGTAGTACTGCATTGTATAAAAATACCATATCTTTTTATCCATTGCTTGGTTGATAGGCATTTGGGTTATATCCAAGTTTTAGCTAATACAAATTTGCTGTTGTAGTAGACATGGGTGCACATATATCTTTATGGTATGCTGTTTTTAATTCTTCTGGGGAAATAGCCAGAAGTAGAATAGCTTGGGTTGATGAAACCTCCAGTCTTAGAGGTTTTTTTGTTTGTTTGTTTGTTTGTTTGTTTGGTTTGTTTTTTTTGAGGACTGTCCACACTGATTTCCACAGTGGTTGTACCAGTTTACACTCCCACCAACTGTGGAGGAGTCCTTTTTTCCCACAGCCCCTCCAGCATGGTATTGGTTCATTTCTTGATCATAGCCATTATTTCTGGGGTGAGATGGGATCTTAGTTTTAATAGGCATTTCTCAAATGACTAATGATGTTGAACGTGTTTTCATATATTTATTTTCCATTTGTATTTCTTCATATGAGAAGTGTGTATTCGTCTCAGATGCCCATTTTTTGGTAGAGTCTTTGAATTTGGGAGGCCTCATTTTTTTCAATTCTTTATATGTTCTAGATAGAAGTTCTTTGTCTGAAGGATAGTTGGCTAAAATTTTTTCCAATTCTATGGGTTGTCTTCACTCTGTTGGTGATTTCTTTTCTTTTCTTTTTTTTGGTCTTTTTTGAGCCAGTGTCTCGCTATGCAGTTCAGGCTGGCCTCCAGCTCACTTTGTAGCCCAGGCTGGTCTCGAACTTGCAGATCCTTCCACCTCAGCCTCCAGAGTGCTGGCATTACAGGGCGGCCGGCTGTTGGTGATTTCTTTTGATGTGCACAAACTTTTTAGTAAGGTGAGATCCCAATTGTTGATTCTTTGAAATATTTCCTGAGCAGTTTGTGTTTTGTCCATGAACTCTCTGCCTACCCCAGTACATTATATAAATGCATCTATTTAATAGCCTAGCTTTGACATTAAGTTATAACACTGAAGAAAACAATGTTTCCCTCGTTTATTGTCATACAAATAAACAGGTTTTGAGGACTTGTAAACAATAATTATATTGATAAAGCAAGGTGGAGCTTGTTTTTTACAAAAGAGCGGGGCAACTCAAATCTTTATTTATACCAAATCATGCTAAGACCTGACTTAACTTGTTTCTTGTCTGGGTTTCAAATATATTTGGAACTTTGAACTACTTAATCTAAGGCAGTGTCTTTGATGTGTTCTTTTTTTCTTTTCTTCCCTTTTCCACATTTTAAAGTTGCATATACCATCCATTCATAGGTATCACTTTCTTTTCTTGTGTCATAGTGAGTTGTATTGAGGCAAGAATGTTATCAGTGTGGCTGCTGATAAAAGCTGGAGTATATTGTAGCAAAAATGAACAAGTTCAAGGTAAGGGAATAAAAACATAGTAAAACCTTGTATTGAAATCAGAGCTTGAGTTTTCCTGAAAACCTGTTGGAAAAGAAAATGTGAGTGTGTTGGAGTTCAGTTAAGCTAGACAGTATGGGAAGTGGAATTTGAATGATTTAAGTTCCTATGTTCAGAAAGTGCCTTGCGTTGTCCAAATCAACTACTAACAATGATAGCACAATAAAAGGCGGCGGCAGCCATTTGCTCACAGCTTACTGCCACTTCTCCTCCTTCTCCCTCACTCCTTTTAGTTAATGAATGACTTTTCTTTTGTTGTATTCTTTTTCAGTGTACTACAGTGTATATATCATATATAAGGTCCTTAAAAAGTAAAGAAAAGAAACTGTAAAATGTAAATAGAGGGGGAATACATCTTAGATCTTTCATGGTGTGAGGCTAAGAAAGAAGTTAATATTCATCCAGAATCTACTATGGACTAACACTGTCATGATTCTTTATTGAGAGAGATGGATATTTAATTGTGATGAATCATTCATATTATATTTTACATTATGTCCTTTGGATGGATTTTTGCCAATGTTCTTACCAGGAGGAATATTAGAATACAAATACTTATTATTTCCATTTTTCTTACTTTATTGTCATGAAATCGGATGATAATTTTCTAGAACTATTGGGAATTAGAAGGATAACTTTCCCTTTATTAGACATAAATAATAGCATCAGGAAATCCATGCTATTTGAGACCAACATCTAGCTTTTCCCATTAATTCATTACTTTAACTCAAGGTAGTGACCATTCATAAGTAGAATAACACATGCTAAAAACATAAATGTAGCATTATATCAGAGGTGATAACACTAATTTGCTTCTCATTGTTGGCAGCCCCTTTGTTGGCAGTTAAGTTGTTAATAAGTAGCTATTAGCATACTTACTTAACAACTTTTGTTAAAATTCAGGACATTAAGTATAACTTTTATCAAATTCTGTCTTTATCCAAGTGTGAGGAGAATTTGAATGGATCTGAAATGTAGTTAGTTCCTTATTATTAGCTCTATACAAGTTATGACATTCATTAATATAGAATTCATGGTAAAAACCACAACATCTTTAAGATCCTATTACAAATTCTTGTGGTTTTTTATCTTTTTTTTTCAGTATACTATGTCATGTATAAGGTCCTTAGGAGAAGAAACTAAATTGTAAAATGTAAATAGAGGGAGTATATCTTAGATGAGACAGAGTTTCAGTATTCAGTACAGGTGACCTTGAACTCACTTTGCAGCCTAGACTGGTCACAAACTCACAGCAATCCTCCTGCCTCAGCCTTCCAAGTGCTGGGATTACAGGCATCAGCCACTGTGCCCAGCTTTGCTGTGAAATATAGGCACTAAGTGAAGCATTTTTGAAATAGCTTTATCACAATCCCTGATAAAAGCTCATACCTAAGAATACCCATTTCCCCCTTATTGTAGGTCTTGGTAAACATACTAATTTGTTAGAATGATATAGAACATAACTCATACCATAGCTTGACTGCATCAATACATCTTTAAATACTTGTTGACTAATGTTTTCTATAGCAATCATAGGCAAACAATTGCTCCATAGCCTGTTTTTATACAGCCTATAAGTTTAGGATGGTCTTTTAAGGAGTTTTCTTTATAAAGCAAGGAAGAAGATTCATATGTGACTCTTAAATCCTAAAATATTTACTGCCCATACGTTTACAGAAAAAAGTGGGTTACAAACACCTCATACCTGAGAGGTTCCCTATAAAACCTGGACCAAAAGTGTGGAACAGTGAGCCGGATGGCTCTGAAGAGTGAATAATAGCAGCGTAGGGGAAAAGACCAGATTTTGAAGTACCACCAACTGATGATAAATGCTAACATTTGTCACTTTCCGTTGTCACCTGGCCTACTTGTACTCAGCCTGACCTCAGGAAGTGGCAGGAGAAGCCCTGCAGCCACATGTTTTTGTCCTTGTAGTGACAGGTGTGGATAAGAATACGGGTTCTGCATCTTTGAAAGAGAAGAACCTTCCTGTTTGATTAGAGGAGCTTGCTTTCAGGAAAGAGGTGAGCCTTCACCTCAGCTTGTTTGGAACTGGCCAAATAAAGCTCCAGCTTCTGGCTGAACACTGGAAAACAAGAGCTCCAGTGAAGTCACTGGGTGATCACAGAAAGGGAACAAGTTGCGGGGGGGGGGGGGGCTTAGAAAATTGTGACTTTAATCAAGATGACAGAGGAAAGACAAAGCTTTAAAATAGGTCATAGAAATTACTCAATGTGAAAAAAAAATGACTGAAAAAATTGGAAAGGCTCTGGCACAATGACAAAAGATCTAATTTTCGTATCGTTAGAACCCTAGAAGAGGAGGAGAAAGTGTCATGTAGAAAATTGAAGAAATAATGGCCATATTGTGATGAGACTTAAACTCTCATACATTTAAAATTGTAAAATAGGATAGCCACTCTGGGAGACAGTTTAGTAGTATCCTATAAACTAATTGTGCATTTATGATTCCCAGAGATTCTACTCTGGGATTGTATCCCACAGAAATGAAACTTGTAAAGTAAAATAAAAATTGCTATTTATACAAATATCTAAGCATACATGTTTATACTACCGGTTAGGTATCCCGTATCTGAAATAATTTGGGACCAGGAGTATTTCAGATTTCATATTTCTTCATATTTTGAATGTCTATATAACCTTTACTAGGTGAGCATCCCTAATCTGAAAATTTGAAATATTTCAGAATTTGAAACAATTACAGTAGTATCATATTGGTGCTCAAAGAATATAAGATTTTGAAGCACTTTTGAGTCTTCTGACTAGTAATGCTCAACCTATAGCTCTATTGAAAATCATTAACAGTTAGTAGAACTGAATTTTCCTTCTCCACATGAACAGGTTTTAAAAAATCTTTGGCATATCCATGCAGTAAAATACTATTCAACAGTAAAAATGGTATGAACTATTGATAGACATAGCAGCTTCTATAGGCTATTTAATAATGATATCAAAAGTACAGCCAACAAAAGAAAAAAGACACTGGACTTCATCAGGATTTAAAACTTCTAAGTATCAAAGGATACTGTCAGCAGAGTACAAAAGGGAACACATTTAGAAATCATAAATATGACAAAACTAGAATATGAATAGAATTCTTACAACTCAACATAAAAAGTTTTAAAATGAGCAAAGCATCGGAATGTGGGTTTCTCCAAAGGAGATATGCACATGGATGATAAACAAAAGAAAACATACACCAGTAAACCATCAAAGGCAAGTTAAGATTACAGTGAAATACTGTATCAGGCCCAATAGGATGGTTGCTATAAAAATTTAATAATATGTACACATGTACACACCCATAAATGTCTCTAAAACAAGTGTTAGTGAGGATGTGGAGAAGTTGAAATGCTTATACCTATCATTTTACAATTCCAGTTTTAGATATATACTCAAAAGAATCGAAGGCAAAGAGTAAAACAGATACATGCGTATCTGTTCATAGCAGCATTATTTATAACAGCCAAAAATACAAGCAACCCAAGGGTCTATTAGCAGATAATAGAAACACAAAATCTGGTATATACATAGAAAGAAATAATGTCAGCCTTTGAAAGGAAATTCTGATACATGCTATAACATGTTTGAACCTTGAAGACATGGTTTTGAGTGAAGTCAGTTCTAAAAGATAAATACTGTATGATTTCACTTATATGACATTCTAGAAGAATGAAGTTGAGACAAAAAAAATAGGAAAGCAGCAGGAAGAGGAAATGGGGAGACATTGTTTAATGAGTTACATATTGTTATTCTATCTGGTTTTTTGGGGCGAGTGTTTTTTTTATTTTGGGGAGGTTTGTTTTGGTTTTGGTGGTAGTGGTGCTAGGGATTGATTGTAGGGGAGCTCTATCACTGAGCTAGATCTCAAGGTCTTTTTTATTTTATCATGAGATGAGGTGTTGCTGTGTTGTCCAGACTGGTCTTGAACTTGCAATCCTTCTTGCTGCTGTCTCCTGAATAGCTAAAATTACAGATTATGACATTTTTGAAGACACAAAACCCTAGTGACAAGTAGTAACCAGGAGGTAGGGTGGATGGTGTGTTCGTTAAGGAGAAATCAGATGAGTTTTCTAGGTTCCATAACCTGTATTAGAATGGTTGTTACTCATATGTATGTATGAGTTAAAATACATGAAATTCTATACACTTCCAGGTCAGTTTTAAATCTTTCAGTGTAAAAATGTAGTTTAAAAAATATCTAACCATGTGATAACATAATTAGCTTGTTACCACCATAGTAGTGATCGGATAGGACCTTGAGTTTATTTCTCATTGCCAACAGTGAGAATATGTCTTAGTTTGATTTTGCTTTGTTTCTCTATAAAGAAATAAAGTATCACTTTGCAATGGTTGATACATTGTGTAAACTTGAGAAGTTTAGCAGGTTAATTAAGTGACTCAGCAGGAGGTCAGGGCCCTCATTTTGCAAAAGTCCTAAGCTTCCCTTAGAGGGAGGCATGGAGATGGTGTAAGTGCCACACAGGCCTTAAGGCAGTTAGTCTGCCTACAGTGTAAGAGAGGAAGAGGCATGCTCTCCTCCTCTTGCTCTTGTTACTTTTGCTGTCTTCATTGCCTTAAACTGTTGCCCCTCAGCTGTGCCCCCCTGCCTTGGAGCCAGCTGATGACAGACTGAAACCTCTACAAACTGAGCTAAATAAATCTTCCCTCCTTTAACTTTCGGTTTGGGGTATTTTGTCTCAGCAATGAGAGTACAGTGAGTAAAGTGAGATAGGCTTAAACTTTTTTGAATCTTAAAAGGGCTGGTTTTATAATTTTACTTTTTGTGGTTGTGTGTGTGTGTGTGTGTGTGTGTGTGTGTGTGTAGTACTGGGGATCGAATTGAAGACATCGTGCATGCTAAGTAAGCAAATACTCTACCACTAAGTGAAATCTCTAGCCTCTGTAATTTTAAATGCTAAACTACAACTAATTTTTAAATTGAGATAAGTGTACATAATAAAATATTTGAAAAATACTGAATAGCATAGGAAAGAATAGGAATATTGGATAGCATAGGGAAATTATTCAAAATTCCTGATTGTCAGTGACATTTCAGTACTTTTCACTTCTGCTCTGATGCATAGTCTTTAAAATTTGACTGTTACTACATATTGTTTTGGATTTTTTTCATTAACACTATCTTAAACACTTTCCTTTGTCATTAAATTCTTATAAAATATCCTTTTAGTTGGTTGTTTTTTGTTTTTGTTTTGGTATCGAGGATTGAACTCACTACCTCACAGCTGCCAGGCAGATGCTTATGCACTGAGCTAAATCCCCAGCCCTAAAATACCCTTTTAATGGCTGTTCTATAGTATTTTGTATGGCTATATTATAACTTACTCAATTGTATTCCTTTTCACGGGCATTTGATTGTTTTAAATATTGCATTACAATGTATATACATCACTTCTATGAAGATAATACATTCATGCACACAATACATTCTGTCACTGCCTTAGTGTGTGGCTATTTATTGACAAGTCTGAATTTGACGAGATAAAAGCAAATTTTTCCATTCTGTGCCCCCACCTGTGTGCTGTACAGTTTCACTCACTGTTAGGCTGGTCAGGCATGTTAGATATAGTAATTCCAGGGACAGTTAGTAATTGAGAGTACAGCCTACCCAGTTCAAAACTCTAACCTCACATAATAGGACGAAGGCCTTCCTCACCCAATTGGCAGCCAGGATTTTAAGGCTCCCATAATGTGAAATGAGGACTTGCAGCCTTGTCACACTCCAAACTGTGGAGTGTTCAGTTTTAAAGTGCCTTGCCTAGTGTCTGGTCTAGGCCTGAGCTCTGCCAAGGAAGGAGAGTGATGGCAGAAAGGCAAATGCCCCGGCTAACCTCTCCATACTTGGGGTCGCCATTTTGGATGTTGTTGACATCCTTCCTCAGCATTTGTCCCCTCTGCCAGTCCTCCTTGCTGACCCCTCCCTGTGCCCCTTAGAACCTTGTCTCTTGTCTTGACTTTAGCTTTTACTTGGATTAGGTATTAGTTATAGTAAAGTCTTTTTGGTAGCCTTTATTGATGGCCTTATTTAGCATATAGTACACTAATTTTGCCTTTTTGCATTCAGATTTGGGCCCTCTCTTGAGTCCTAAAAAAGCTTGTTTCAAATATATATAGAAAATTTGCAGCAGCTGTTGAAACCATTGCCAAACATTTTCTCTACTGTTATTTTAAAATGGCAGTGCAATTCTTAGCCCAACAAACACATATTTGTCTCATCTGCATAATAGATGCATAGTAATAAACGGTAAGTCTATCAGTACCCAGAAAAAGTTCCTTTTCAAGAAAACAATGTAAAAGAAAAACCATTTTTGCTGTAACAAATAATAATGGCTGCGTTTATCCATTCACCCCCTTAAACATCTTTCAGTCTGTTTTCCATACCACAGATCAACAAACTGTGGACTTTGGGCCACTTCCAGCTCCCCACCTGTTTTTGTAAATGAAGTTTTTTTGGAACACAGCTGCACTCATTTATGTATTGTCTGTGGCTTCTTTTGTGCTACAGCAGCAGAGTTGAGTAGTTGTAACAGAGCCCATTTGGCCTGCAAAGCCTAAAATATTTTCTGTCTCACCATTTACAAAGGAACTATGCCAACTTCTGTTTCACACCCTTCCTCGAGAATTCCTTCTGAAACAGGCCAGATATGACATTTTTCTGCTAAGAAACATTAAATAGGTTTGACTGCTAACAGGATATATTCTAGTCCTTACATTTAAATCTCTGTGAAATCTAATCTCAAATCACTACCTCAGGTTCAAATTCAGTATTTCTTGCCCTTTTCAGATGAGATTGGGTGTGCTCAGAGTGGTATGGCCATGGACTTCCTGTTGTTTTCAGTGGTACAGCCTGAAAACCAGACTTAGAAATTGGCAGCTGCAGGCTGAATTTGGCCTCCAGACTTATTTTGTTGGACCCAGATAGTGGTTTTGTTTTGCTCTAGCCATTTTTGACAAATCAGTTATGATGACACTGCTGCCTCCCCCTCCAGCCCCTCCCCATGGCTAAGTCTGTTTGCCCGGGGCAGCTCCTCTCTCTCCTCCACAGCATACTGCCCTCCACTCTGCTCAGCCTGTGTCAAGTGGATAGTATGTGTATGTGCTCTTTAGCCCCATTCTTTGCAGTTTTGCATGTTATCTAGACACAGAGCTACTTATTCACTACTTATTCACCCACTTCATTTTCACCTAGGCTTGGCCCTCTCTGCCTGGAAGATGCTCTGTGTCCTCTAAAACCCTCATCTTTTAAGACGCAGCTTATCACCGTTGTTATGAAATCCTCCATGACAGTCTATCACTTCTTTGCCCTTGTAGCAGTTGCTCACCTGCCTAGGGTAGCACCTGTCATGTTGTATTTTAAACTAGATTGTGAGCTTCATGAGGTCAAGACTGGTTTCTTACTAATCTTTCTGGTTTTAGTTTGTAACATATTGCTTGACAAAAAGTGGAGATTAAATGAATCTACTAAATTATACAGACATTAACTCTAAAAATTAGAAAGTAAAAGATCAATTATGTAGAAAGAAAAATTCAACTTTTTGAGTGTTCTTTTCATTGTCTCACATAGTTCTTTTTTTTTTTTCTCTTGATAGCTTACAAAAACAATTTGTGTTTTTCAGACAGTTTTGCTCATTTTTCATGAAGATCAGCAACATACTACAGTTGCAGCCAAGGTCACAAACTAGTGGAGACAAACATCACTTTGATGTTTGTCTTCTTGAGAGTTCGCACTCATAGTCCTAGGCCACTTCTTACTGTGCATGTAAGATAAAGTTTTCTAGATCCCAGTTCCTGTTGTGAGGGTTAATTCTACATACTTTGTGGAGTTCTTGGAAAAATAAATATTTATGTAGATATTAGACCACAGCTTGACTCAGAGCAAGTACCCAGTAATGGAGTTGGACATCAATTATTATTACTACTGTTTAATGTTCTGTAAGAAAAATGCAGATTATCTGCCTTTCTTTGAGTTAAGTTGGTGGTAGTCAAGGGGTTAAGAGTATTGACCCATATTCAGAAACTCTAGTCTACACTTTAATCTTACAGTATTGAGTTTTGGAGGAGTTTTGGAGGGGTTTTGGAGGGCCAAGTGGATGAACAAGTGCTTATGCAAAGCAGGAGTTTCCAGTGAGAGAAGTTTGGTCATCTAAAGACCATCGGCACGTTACAGTGACAGAGGCTGTTACTTTAAAAGAAGCATGTATTGGTTAAAGGTCATTAGTATGTCCTCTTTCATATTTGTTATTATTGTTTTTAATTCTGTCCTTTGTAAAATGTAAAAATCTTTCCTTTTTATTTTTAAAACACTGTAATCCATAGTCCTCCAAAATAGTTGAACAAATTTACAACTTACTCTACTGGTGGTTCTCAGAGTGTGGCCCAGAAATCCTTTTTAACTGAGGCACTTTCCTCAGAAGACTTTTTTTTCTCTTCACCTTTAAATCAGAGAATCTGTGTAGATTCTGAAAACATAGGCTAACTTTTTATCTGCCTGTGTGTGTCTTTCTGGAGCAAGTTTTAGTAGCCTAATAAAAGTTTAAGAATTTATGACTTGGATATGTTCATGGCTACATTTTGCTGAGATGAAACAACATACATCTCAAAGGTACGAAAATGTTTAAAATGACTGATTTTTAGCTTTCTTGTAATGCTAAAAAATGTTATTGAAGAAAAAGGTTAAGAATTATATGGAAAGGGGTTAATCTGTGAGTGAAGGCAAAAAAAATCAAGGCACAGTGCACCTGTATCCACTGATTTGCTACTTTGACATCTTTGGTAAAATCTTCCACTTAGAATATTAAGCAGAATGTAGGATTCAGTAAAAAGCATCTTTTCTTCAAAGCACCTATGCTATAGGATGAGGAAAATAAGTATTTTACACTGTAGTGAGCAATCACTTTAGCCAAACATAAATACTATGTTGACTGTTAACTGTATGTTCAAAGGCAGTATTTAGCAGAGTTCTTTGAAGGGGTCAGGTCAATGCAATCTTTGCTTTGCTTTTTTTTTTTTTTCCCCCTTCTGCACCAGGCCACACACGCGCGTGCGCGCACACACACACACACACACACACACACACACACTGCTGTTGAGAATCTAACAGATAACATCCTCGCCTTAAAAAAAACTCATTCCAGCTGTCATAAGACCACAAATTGTTATTCCATAGGAAAGCACAACTGGGAGTGCGGAGTAGCTGAGATGCAGGGAGCGAAGCTCACAGGTGTTGCTTCCTGACGTGTGCTCAGCCCAAATAAACTTCCTGTGCAAGTTTTGATAAAATACATGCATATATGTTATTTTATATAACTACCAGTACTGATTGTCACCAGTAGCCAGTAATCCCATAATTTTGAACAATATTTCAAAGAAAAAGTAAAGTGCTGTGGTTATAAATATACTTTAAAATTCAGTAGAGTGCACATTACTAAAGATTAGAGGTGTTAAAATTTGGACAAAAGTATAAACTGTTTTTAAAACATTGTCATATTTTTTAAAATTTAAATTAAGGGATATGGATGAACCTCAGAGGCAGAGCCTAAGGAAGCCCTGAAAGTTGCAAAGGAAATGATTGTTTCACATTTCTGAAACATGTTGTTTTTCACTTATTGTAGGAATGGCAATATAAGCCCACAGAATGTAGTTTTTTTTTTGTTTTTTTTTGTTTTTTAAAGAGGAAAAAGAGAAAAACACAAAACAAACCAAAGCGGCGTAAGGGTACACGCAATACAGAACTACAAAACAAAACAAAACCAAAACAAAACAAAACAAAAAAACATAACAGTAAGAAATTACCTGCTAGTAGATTACACACTATTTTCTTGAAAATAATTCCTCAAATCACAGTATCAAAGAACACAAGGTGGACATTCAAACAGGGAGACTGCAAACAGCTGTGTTCAATGTTCCAAAAACATTGATAAAGTCAGCTATTTAACACCCCCAAACACACTTGCTGTTATATCCGTTAGAGCTCTTTTTCTTTTCTTTTTTTTTTTCCCTCTCTTTTTTACAACAAAATTTACACATCTTGGATTTTATTACTCCTTAGTGCTTATTACTTTCTTTGGGGGGGGGAAGAATACAGTCAAATATGGCAAAACAAAGCTGTCAGTCAATACCAAGGATAGACATAGCACATGGTGTAGAACAGAGTACAAGTTTATCAACAATGGTTATCAACGTTCTCCCTTGTTTCCTTAAAAAGAATTGTCTATCTTATTAGATATTATAAAGTTGGACAAGACAGTAGAGAACAAGACCAATAAAACTTAGGCATTGTAAACATTACAGGACTTCCAAAGAAGACAATAGTCAAACCAGAATGGGTATCTTAGTGAATCATATTGTCTTCGAAGTAGTTGCCTATGTCTTCAAACTTGATACTATCATATAGAATGGAACAGAGTCTAATCAGTCAAAACAAGATTGTGGGAGTACTACAGGACTTCAAAACAAGTTAATAGGAAATCGAAAAGAGTTACTATTTATATATCCTAATTTTTTTGAATTTTTTCTTTAATTAAGACAAACATAAGAAATGACTAAATAATTTTTTTTGAAACAATAAGGGGGAGATTGAGATAAAACAGGACATAACAATATAACAATAGAGGTCACAGCATGACTGTTTCAACAACCTAGTACTTCACCACCTTATAACCTGACTTAATAGTAGTTACCATACTGTCTTTTTCCTTGAAATATTTGGGTAAAACTTCATATACTCTAGCTTCAAATATTTTCATATCAAGAAGCCCAGAATAAAGCCTTTCTAATTAATGAGTGAAAACTTTATAAGGCTTCAAGGCCACCTAATGGGGAATCATGATTACCACATATTTTTATATATTTGAATCATTATTTACATTAGGGAAACTATTCGGTATTCACACATGCGAGATTGATTTATTTCACTAATGAGTATGGTCTCAAGCTGCGCCCATTTATTGATAAATATCTCAATGTGATCCTTCTTTATAGCTGAATAATACTCCATTGTATAGAAATACCACAACTTTTTTATCCATTCCTCAGTTGATGGGCACTTGGGTTGTTTCCAAGATCTGGCGATTACAAATTGTGCTGCTATAAACATAGGTGCACATATATCACTGTGGTATGATGCTTTCAGTTCTTCTGGGAATATGCCTAGAAGTGGAATAGCTGGAATAAATGGGATTTCCAGTCCCAACTTTTTGAGAAATCTCCAGACAGATCTCCACAGAGGCTGTACCAGTCTACACTCCCACCAGCAGTGCAGGAGAGTTCCTTTTTCCCCACAGCCTCTCCAGCATTTGTTGTCGGTTTTCTTGATCCTGGCCATTCTTTCAGGAGTGAGATGGTATCTCAGTGTGGTTTTAATTTGCATTTCTCTAATGACCAATGATGATGAGCATTTTTTCATGTATTTATTTGCCATTTGCATTTCTTCATCTGAGAATTGCATATTCATCTCAGATGCCCATTTTTGGATTGGATCTTTGAATTTCGGAGGTCTGAGTTTCTTTAATTCTTTATATGTTTTAGACAAGAGGCCCTTGTCTGAGAGAGAGTTCACTAAAATCTTTTCCCAGTTTGTGGGTTTTCTTTTCACTATGCTGGAGATTTCTTTTGACATGCAGAAACTTTTTAATAAGAAGTGGTCCCAGTTATTGATTCTGGGAAGTATTTCCCGTGCGGTTTGAGTCCTGTTCATGAATTCTTTACCTACTCCTATGTCTCCAAGGTTTCTACCTATTTTGTCTTCCAATAGATTTAGTGTTTCTGTTTTAATATTCAGATCTTTGACCCATTTAGATTTTAATTTAGTACATGGTGATAGACATGGGTCTAGCTTTAGTTTTCGGCAAATGGAGAGCCAGTTTTTCCAGCACCATTTATTAAAGAGACTGTCGTTCTTCCAGTGAACCTGCTTGGCTCCTTTATCAAAAATAAGGTGGTTGAGTGTGTTCGTAGTTGTGGTTGTATCTTCTAATCTATTCCACTGATCTTCAGCTCTGTTTTGATTCCAATACCATGTTGATTTTACTACTGTTGCTTTGTAGTATAACTTCAAGTCAGGGATTGTGATGCCTCCTGCTTTGTCTTTGCTGCTTAGAATTGCCTTTGCGATTCTAGGTCTCTTCTGGTTCCAGATGAAATTTAGGAGTGATTTCTCTAGATCTATAAGGTATGTTGATGGTATTTCTATTGGGATTGCATTGAATCTGTATAACAGTTTTGGGAGAATGGCCATTTTCACAATGTTTGTTCTTCCTATCCATGAGCAAGGGATGTCTTTCCATTTTCTGAGATCCTCTTCAATTTCCTTTTTCAGTGTATTATAATTTTCACTGTATAAGTCTTTCACTTCTTTCATAAGAGTAATTCCTAAATATTTCATTTTTTTGCTTGCTAATGTGAATAGTCCAGTTTCTCTTATTTCCCTCTCTGTAATTTTGTTGTTCGTGTGTAGGAATGCTATTGATTTCTGAGTATTGATTTTGTATCCAGCCACATTACTGAATTTATTTATTGTATCTAAGAGTATTTCAATGGAGTTTAGGGGGTCTTCTATGTAGAGTATCATGTCATCTGCAAACAATGATAATTTAACTTCTTCTTTTCCTATCTTTACCCCTTTTATTTCTTTTTCTTGCCTAATTGCTCTGGCTAGTACTTCCAGTACTATATTAAATAGGAGTGGTGATAAAGGACATCCTTGTCTTGTACCCGATTTTAAAGTAAAGGCTTTCAATTTTTGGCCATTTAGTATGATGCTGGCTGTTGGTTTGTCATAAATGGCCTTTATTATATTGAGGTAAAGACCATTTATTCCAATTTTCTGTAAAGTTCTTATCATGAATAAGTGTTGGACCTTATCGAAGGCTTTTTCTGCATCTATAGAGATGATCATGTGATTCTTATTTTTGGCTTTATTGATATGGTGGATTACATTTATTGATTTGCGTATGTTGAACCATCCTTGCATTCCTGGGATGAATCCCACTTGGTCATGGTGTATAATCTTCTTGATGATTTGCTGGATCCTATTTGCCAATATTTTATTGAGGATTTTTGCATCTGTGTTCATTAGGGAGATCGGTCTATAGTTCTCTTTTTTAGTTGGGTCTTTCTCAGGTTTTGGTACTAGAGTGATATTTGCTTCCAGGAATGACTTAGGAAGGATTGCTTCCCTTTCAATTTCATTGAATAGTTTGAGGAGTGTCGGCATTAGGTCTTCTTTGTATTTCTTGTAGAATTCTGCAGTGAATCCATCTGGGCCTGGGCTCTTCTTGGTGGGCAAGGACCCAATTACATTCTCAATTTCATTAGCAGAGATTGGGTTATTCAACAGTTTTATATCCTCTTGATCTAGCTTTGGTACTTCATATGCTTCTAAGAATCTGTCTATTTCTTCTGTGTTATCAAACTTTTGAGAGTAGAGGTTTTCGAAATAGGTGTTGATGATCCTCTGTATTTCTATTGGGTCTGTAGTGATTTCACCTTTTTCATTTCTTATTGCATGAATTTGAGCTTTTTCTTTCCTTTTTTTAATAAGGTTGGCTAGGGGCTTATCGATTTTATTTATTCTTTCAAAGAACCAACTCTTTGATTCGTTGATTCTTTGGATTGTTTTCTTAGTCTCTATTGCATTGATTTCTGCTCTGATTTTTATAATTTCCTCTCTTCTTTTGGCTTTGGGCTTGACTTGCTCTTCTTTTTCTAGCTGTTTGAGGTGTAGCATCAAGTTATTTATTTGTATTCGTTCTGTTTTCCTGATGTGGGAACTCAGTGCAATAAATTTTCCTCTCAGAACGGCTTTCATTGCATCCCACAGATTCCGGTAAGTTGTATCTGCATTTTCATTTTCTTTTAGGTATTGTTTAATTTCTTCTTTAATTTCTTCTGTGACCCACTGATTACTCAAGAGTGTGTTATTTAGTTTCCATGTGTTTGCGGAATTTTTGCAGTATCCTTTGTCATTAATTTCTAATTTCAGAGCGCTGTGATCCGATAATATGCAAGGGATGATTTCAACTCTTTTGCATTTGCTTAAATATGTTCTGTGAGCTAATATATGGTCTATTTTAGAAAATGATCCATGTACTGCTGAGAAGGATGTGTATTCTGATGTTGTTGGGTGGAACATTCTGTATATGTCTATCAAACCCATTTGTTCACAGATGTGATTCAGTTCTGTTATTTCTTTGCTCATTTTCTGTCTGGTTGATCTGTCCCTTGGTGTCAGTGGCGTATTAAGGTCTCCTGTTACAATTGTGTTACTGATAATTTGAGTTTTCATTTCTGTTAATAATTGTTTTATATAACTGGGTGCTCTGGAGTTTGGTGCGTATATATTTAAGATAGTTATCTCTTCCTCTTGGAGTTTTCCCCTTACGAGTATGTAGTGACCTTCTTTGTCCTTTATGGTCATTGTTGGTTTAAAGTTCACATTGTCTGCAAACAGAATGGCTACTCCTGCCTTTTTTTGGATTCCTGCTGCATGAAGAATTGTTTTCCATCCTTTGACTTTCAGTCTGTGAGTATCCTTCTGGGTTAGATGGGTTTCCTGTAAACAGCATATGGTTGGATTTTGTTTCTTGATCCATTCTGCTAGTCTGTTTCTTTTGATTGGTGCATTGATACCGTTTACATTAATGGTTATTACTGTTAAATGCTGGTTAATTGTAGGAATGTTATCTCTCTGCTGTTGCATCTTTATCTTTCTGTTCTGTTTAATTATTTGCTTTGCTTTGTGGTTTTTTCCTTTGTGTATCTAAACTGTCTTTCAATATTTTTTGCAGGGTTGGTTTGGTGTTCATGAAGTTCTTCAGCTGTTCTTTGTCATGGAAGTATCGTATTGCACCATCTATTTTGAATGATAGTTTTGCAGGATATATCAGTCTTGGTTGGAAATCATTTTGCTTTAGGATCTGGAATACTTCACTCCATGCTCTTCTTGACTTTATCGTTTGTGCTGAGAAGTCTGCTGTGATTCTGATAGGTTTTCCTTTATAAGTGATTTGTCTTTTCTCTCTGACAGCTTTTAATAATCTATTCTTGTGTTGGATTTCTGGGATGGTGATTATTATATGTCTGGGTGTAGTTTTATTTTGGTTATGACTGTTTGGAGTTCTATATGCTTCACTGATCCTGATGTCAGTTTCTGATCTCATGCTTGGGAAATTTTCAGCTATTACTTCTCTAAATATCCTCCTGACGTCCTTCATGTTGTCTCCCTCTCTTTCATTAATCCCTGTCATTCTTATGTTATTCTTCTTTGCATCGTCTTGCAGTTGTTGAATTGTTGTTTCCTGGTTCCTTGTTATTTTCAAAAGATCTTTCCTTTCCTGTTCACTAGCTGCAATCCTGTCTTCAAGGTCTGAAATTCTATCTTCACTTTCATTAAGGCGGTTTTTACAACTTTCAGTGGAGTTTTTTATTTCCTGTATATCTCTGTGCATCTGCATTATGTATTCTGTTTGTTTCTTATATTGCTCGTCTAGGGATTCTATCTTTTTGTTTAGTTCCTCCAATTTTTTATCTGTGTTTTCTTTAGATATATTTAGAGTCTCTTTCATTTCTTTTATCATTTCTTCTTTTATCTGGGAGATTATTTCGAGTTTGAATTTCTTTAAAGCTTCCTGGAGTTGCTTGTCAATTTCAGTGGCTATTGTGTCCAATATATGAGGTGGATGGGATATATTTTCTTCTATATACATCGCTCCTAGGGTTTCTTGAGATGGGCTGGAGGTTTGAGGTTGTAATTTGGTCTTTCGTTTTGTCATTTTCCTATATTTCTGTGTTTCAAGTGTTATTTGAAAGCTTCCTCAGGATCTGTTGAAAATCCCCTTCTATGTTTGGAGCTACTGAGACTCTGGCGCCGCGCTACTCCAAGCCATTAGGCCTACAGAACCAGTGGCCCTCCTCTGCCTGCTCAGAACTCCGCAGTTCCAGACAAGCTGGGCCTCAGGGACACTGTGCGCCCACCTGCCCCTTGGAAGCTCCACAGTTCTTCAGTAGCAGCCGGGTTAGGGTATTCACCACAGGCCGCAGTGCTTCAGGAACCTGTGGACCCTCCCTGGTTGCAGAGATATCCAGAGTCCTCCAGACACGCAGAGAGGCCAGTGAGGGCACCCCAGATCTGCCCAGCTCCTCCTCTGCAGACCTATGGCCAGGCGCGGCAGCTAAACAGGCTGGGCTAGGCTGGTAGTGTGGGTCAGCCCACCTATCGGGAGCTCAGCAGGTCTCCAAATGAAGCCGGGAATGGGGAGGCTGATGTGGAAGCCTCAAACCCACCTCTCTCCTTCACTGCACCTGGAAGCCTGAGGGAACTCCAGCAGTCTGGGCGCAGATATCCAGAGTCCTCCAGACACGCAGAGAGGCCAGTGAGGGCACCCCAGATCTGCCCAGCTCCTCCTCTCCAGAATGTAGTTTTAAAAGCCTGAGAAATTTAATGTATGAAGTGTAACACAACTTTACATATACAAAAAAGATACGTTGGACATTTTTTTCTTCTGTCTACTTTCCAAATTTAACATTGCTCTAACATCCCCCGCCCCAACTGGGGATTGAACACACAGCACGGGACAAGTGAGACAAGCACTCTACCCCTGCACGCTGTCCCCAGCCTGGCTATAGTTCTTTAGAAAAGGCCAAGTAAGTGTATCGGACCTGTGATGGTCACTTCATTTGGCAATAGAAAGAAGGATAATTGAATTAAAGTGGAAAATTGAGAGAACACTGAAAGGAGACAAGGATACCCTTTGCCTTGTCTTTGCTCTCTTTAACGTAAAATAAGTGTGGTGACTTTTCTGCCAAGTGAACTCTTGCTTCATTGCACAATTAAAGCCTGCAAGGTTTGTGGACCTAATGAACCAGGCCTTACTCTGATTCCCACTCTCCACCCGCCACCCACCTCCCTCGGAACTTCCCTCCTGGGGATTGGCGCAGTGAGAGTTCTTCCAGTAATGACCCAGTTTTCTCACTTAGCTTTTGGTACTACATCAGCCCAAGTGAGTGTCAAATAAATGTTGTTTGATTATGATGAGAGAATTATCTTTGTTTGGGAGGAATTTTCTTTATGCTTATTTAAGACATTTCTCACAATGCTTTCAGAATCATTGCAAAATAGAAATCTTGTTTGGAGTTGGACATTTTCTCTATGCTTTCTTTTTGCCAGAAGCTTTAAATGAATTGTTAGAAATTGATTTATTTAGCATAATGCAATATTCTCTAAACAGCGGAGTATAATTAAGTTTACCAGGTCTGTTTAAGAATAAAAACTCAGTAATTTTGATTAATCCACACAAGAACTTTTCAAGGGTACTGTAAGTTGGGTTTAGGGATTTTTATGAATACGACTCATTTACTGTATATACTTTTTTTTGCCAAATAAGATAATTAATGTTGCCTAGTTAGAGTGCTTAAAAATTGGAATGTTAGCATACCATTCTGAAAATCTCTTGAGGTATGTATATCTACATGCATGTAATCAAGTAGTTTTTATTTTAGGCTCATGAAAGCATTATTTTTTAAATGTCTGTAAGTAAATCAACAAATAACTTTAAGAGGAAATACCACTAATTACTTGGGAATGAGGATGCAAAATAGTATGTGTATTCAAAATATGCCTTGCAGAAATTACTTGGAAATCAAGGACCTTCAAGTGGAAAACTTCAGAACACTTGGTACTATATTCTATATGGCTGTTAAATCTTGACATATAAGCCAGGCATACAATCCCAGCACTCAGGAGGCTGAGGCAAGAGGATTGTTGCAAGTTCGAGACCAGCCTGAGCTACAAAGTGAGTTCAAGAGCAGCCCGAACTGCATAGTGAGACCTTGTCTGGAAAAGGGGAAAAAAAAAAATCTTGACATACAGATGTAAATGCAGCTGTATGTATGTGCGTGTGCGTGTGCGTGTGCGTGTGCGTGTGTGAGAGAGAGAGAGAGAGAGAGAGAGAGAGAGAGAGAGAGAGAGAGCGAGAAGACCCGGGATTGGACCCAGAGTCTCATGTGTATTAGGCTTGTGCTTTACCATTGAGCTACAGTCCTACTCCTTTTTAAAAACTTTGAGATGGCATCTTGCCAGGTTGCATAGGCTGGCCTTATTCCTACCTCAGCCTCCCAAGAAACTGGAACTACAGGTAAGCCACCATCTCTGATATAAAATGTATCATTCTAAAGGAAGAGTTAAAGAGGTTTTCTTTGTTGTTTTCTTTTTCCCCACATTCATAGTAAGATCTCATAATAGGTAAGTATATTAGGTGAATGTTGCTTTATTTAGTCTTTTTCTTATTCTTGCAGCACTAAAAGAGTGAATTCAAGGTTTTTGCACATGGAAGGCAAGTACTGTACCATTAGGATACATCCCCAGTCCAAATGAATATTTGAAACACACCATCTGGATTCTACACTACCCATACACTACCCAAACTGTGTCATCTTTTGACTGTTCCATTGTTAATGTTATACATATCCTTTCCTTTCAGTTGGATATGTCGTGTGACCAGATAGCTGCTAATCTGCAGACAGTTATTAATGAAGTCTGCAGGCACAGACCCCTAAATCTGGGTAAGTGTTTTGCTGAAGGTAGACTTCCCTATAGCCCTGTGATACTTTTCAACAGGTAAAATATTAAGAAAACAGTTAACATCCAACTATGAAGCAATACTATTTCTAGGAATTAGAGAAATAAAATTTAATTTCTAAAAGATTTACAGTTTTTAGGGAGAGACTTTATCATTAATAAAAAGAATATATCCTGAAATCTTCATAAATGCCTATATTATGTCTACCATTAAATATAACAAAGTTGGAGGCATGATTGCTTTAATCCTACTGTGATGTTAAATAGGAACTTAAAATGGTATAAAATCATTTATGAGGGCCTGGAATTTAGCTCAACAGCATAAGCACCTGCTTGGCAAGTGCGAGGTCATGAGTTCAATCCCCAGTACCCAAAAATAAAAAATAATCATTTATGAAATGCCACTTTAAAGGCACATCATTCACTTTTTCCTTTATACTAGCAGTTGCCTATTTTAGAAAAGAAAGGTTATTTTTTGTCATAAGAGTCACTTTTTTTAAATGTTGTGATTCATACAGAATCATGAAAGTTGATCATGATGTAGAAACTTGCAGTAGGGCAGAATGCAAGCTCATCTAGCACCTTTATTGTGTTCTGTGCCATTCAAATTCCTTTCTCAAACTGCACTCATGGATAATTGAAGGCAGTCAAGGGTCTACTATACTTATTTGATTATTCATTTACAAGTTCACCATGATAGAACTTTGTCAGGTTTAGTTTTATAACTATGGTAATAAAAACCAATATTAAGTTATTTTTTGTCTTATAAAGGAGTTAAGCATGCTGATCATTAAATACCTCATTTGTTAATTCCTTTGTTCTTAATACAGTTGTAGTACTGAGTGATCATATGTGTACGAATACTTATATTTCACGGAGACTTTGCTTGTAGTATAGGATCATCTGAGACTACAACAGGATTGGATTGGTGGGCAGTAAACCCTCTAGAGCAGTATTGTTATTTTTTTTAAATGAAACTCTTTAGCATTGTTCCTTTGAAAAGCTTTTTAATTTTTAGAGAATTTTACCAACTGTTTGGTAGCACAAAATTAACACCTGTGCTGTTTTAAATAAATATTTATAGCATTTCCATCAAATGTAAATATCACCACCTGCTCACTTCATTGTTGATTTTGCAATAAAATAAATTTCAGGTGATCATCTTCTAGAAGACAGAAATGAATTATTAGTGAGTATGTAGTTTCAAAGATAAATCTCTAGGATAGCTAGTCTCCTGAAATGAAACCCTATTTCCTTGTAATTTAAAATATTAGGTAATATAGTACTTTTCAAGTGAAAATATGAATCCTGCAAAGTTTCCTGTTGTATGTTTGTATTTTCTTCTGAGGAGTCTGTGAAATAAAATCAAAGATGATTTCTGTCTTTGTTTCCAGGTCCCTTTGTGGTCCGCGCTTTCCTTCGTAGTTCAACAAGTGAAGGTTTACTATTAAAGATTGATCCATTATTGCCTAAAGAAGAAATTGAAAAAAGTAAAGAAGCTGCCTAAAAGTATGAAATTAATTTGCGTGCATTAAGAAGCAACAGAGAAAATTATAAAACTTCATAATTTCTACACTTGGTGTGATTTCTTGATTATTACCCTTGAAATGAATTTTTTTTATGATTTTTTGGGTTTTTTTATTTTAAAGAGAATAAAACTAAGCAAAATAAAACAGAAAAAAGCCAATCAAAACAAACCAGTATAAATGACACAGGACTTCAAAACAATACAAAATCAACAGTGATTACCATAATGCCTCTTGTCCTCAAAATAGCTGTAGATACCTTCAGACTTAGAAAAAATCAAACCAAACAGAACAGAATAGAATCAATAAAAACAAAATAATGAATGCAATAAGACTTCAAAGCAAGACAATAGTAAATCCAAAATGGCTCCCATAATATATCTTGCTATCTTTGAAGTAGCTGCCCATGCTATCAAATATAACAAAATCAAGCAAAACAGAATAAAACCCAACCCAACAAATAAATGAAAATGAGATATGATAAGTGAGCTGCTTTCTTGCTTGTTAGTTTGCCTAATCTAGGTTGGATTGATGACAATGCTACTCTCACATTAAAAACTTTAAATATTGATACATAAAGTGATGGTGCATTTAGGCATTTGGTCTGAAGAATTTATTTCACTTTAGGCTTTCTTTGTAGTTATTGTGGAAATACAAAAAGTTTTGAGTAAACTAGCAATTCTCTGTAAGTTACCTATTTGTAAACATTCAGTGAAGAAGTTATACAATTTTTATAATTTTCCCATTATAGTTATTGAAGTATACTTTGTTGACTGTAATATTAAAAACTTCATGTGTTTAAGAAAAAAAATGATACAGGACTTTCAAACAAGATAATAGGGAATTAACAATGACTAGCACCTTTAGGAGAGCCCTAATAAATACCACACTGCATACTGTTATCTTCTGAATAGATGATCAGACCACCAGCCCCAGACCTGCAAAGTCAGTAAAACATCAAACACCACAGCATCAAATTGTATTTTACCTCATTAGTTATCAACACAGCCTGTGTTTCCCCAGATGAGCCAGTCCCAAGGTAGGGAGGGTTGGCTCTTCTTGTTTCCCAGCCTGCATGCCAAAAGTGGCTGTGGTCTGGCTGTCCTCCATCAGTGGTGCTGGCCCACACGCAGTGCTGGTTCGAAGGGAGAGCTTACTTCTTGTTGACCTCTTGTTCTCTTCCCCCACAGCCCATAAATGACACTCCAGGGAAAGGCTGGCTGTCCCCCCAGCAGTGGCAGCCTATATATGGCCTTATGTTTTGTTTTTTGAAACAGGATCTTGCTATATAGGTTAGGCTGTCCCTGAGCTGACTATGTAGCCCAGGTGGCCTAAAACTCATGGTGATCCTCCTGTCTCAGCCATCCAAGTGCTAGGATAACAGGTGTGCACCACCACACCCATTTTGAAAGTGGATCTTAATACTAAAAATTCTTACAACTGTTTCAAAAACTTTTCTCTGTGTCTACACCTATCTTTTAGATTATTATCTTCCTTAGTATCCACAGTCTACATATTGATAGATAATAGCAGTTTCTAGCTTTCAAACTCCCTTGGGAACTATAGCCATCTAAGGCAATAACATCATCAGTTCCCAGAACGCAGAGAATGTCAGAGTCATGACTTAACATCACAATCATGACTGCTTCCTAGAGAAAATATAGCAAGAGCTCTTTCTAAGGATCCTTTCTCCCCTACCCCTCGCATAATGGAGCCTGGGCCTTGTGCATGCTGGATAAGCCCTGTACCACTGAGCTATCTCTCCAGTCCTCATTCTGAGTAATTCTGAATACCATGAATATAGAAAATTACTGAGCCAGTGAAATGTGTGTGAGTGATTTTTTAGAAGTCAATTTGCAAGAATTTATTTGTATATTTTGTAATACAGTATATTCTGATGCTCATACATAAAGTCCTGTGGATATCACTTGCATATATTTGACTTACTTGATCCTGATTTCTTCCGCTTAATAGCATAATAGGTTTTAGGGTTTGTTGAATGGATATCCTCTGAAGTAGATAGAACAACTTTTCTCATGGATGAAGAATCAGGCTAAGATACTAGATGCAGTCTTTCATTGAGTGCCAGTTTGAAGACCAGTGTTGATCCCAAAATATTTACTGATACAAAATGGAAAATATAAAGATAATTTTGGCAAGTGATTGCCAAGTGTCTTTTCTTAGGAATGAATTCATTTGAGACTTTTAAAGAGGATATGGTAAATGATATTTGTTTTATAAAAAACTAATGATAGTAAATTTTTAGGTGAGTTTTTAATAACACCTAGTTTGGGAGGGAAAGTTTGCAGATCCATGTATGTCTCCCAAGTTGTTTTTAAAAGTTTCATGGGCCTGGGAGATCTAAATAACTGAACAACACTGTATTTCACTAAGCTTTACTCATCTCATTGGCAAATTAAAATTTAGAGGCTGCTCACTAAGCTCTCACCTTAGTACAAAGCAGTAAGAGCACTTTGCTTTTATTGAGCACCTCTTGCTACCTTGTGCTCTGTATGCTCTCATTTTGTCCTCACAGTGATTGGATGGAGAAAGTGGTTTCTCATTTTGCAGAAAAAATGTGAGACTTGCATGAGATCTGCTCAGTGGCAGTTTGCTTTCAGAATATTTCAGGGTGTTAACTGACCTGTGGAACAAACTAGTCCCTATTTATTAGAATTTTTCAATTCTAATAGGGACAAGAACCTTGAGTGTTTACAGTGTATGCCTCTAGAAAAATGGAATTGTCATATATTCTCTTAATGGGATTATTTGTGTTTATTACTTAACAGCAAATTAAATCATTTTGAAAAGTAGACTTAACAAGTTTTTATTGCAAATACTAATGGTTTTCTAATTTGCATCCACATTATCCAAATTTGTATGAAACAAAATTGCTAGACTTCACCCAACCTTGTGGATGAATACTGAAAATTCACTTTTCTAACCATATGATGGTAATGCTGGCCCAGGAAGCCACACTTTGAGGACCACACATATACACCAGTGGTTCCTTTTCTGTAATTTAAAAAACTCTAATCTTGGGATTAGTTAAACTTGGGATTCAAAACTGTAAAGTGATTCTGAAGCACTAGGGTTGAGAATCACTGTTACATACTGTCTTATTTACTTTTATCATGTTACTGAGACAAAATACCTGATCTCAAAGTTAAAAGGAAAAAGATTTATTTAGCTCACACTTTGTAGAGGTTTCAGAACATAATCAGCTGGCCCCAAGGCAGGGTGGTACATGGCAGAGAGGCAGCAGAAGACAGCAAAATCAGCAAGAGCTGGAAAGTGAGAGCCTCTCTCTGTCTCTGACATTGTATGCAGGCCACCTGCCCTATCGCAGGTGTAGATTCATTCTCTTAATCCCAGCGTTGGACCATGAATCAATTGCGACTGCCCTCATGACTGCGTGAGGCTTTGGGGGAACATCTAGACACAAACCATAACATACTCTATTAATGGGGCTGGGGATTTAGCTCAGCAGCATAAGCACTTGCCTTGCAAGCAGGTGGTCATGAGTTCGATCCCCACTACCAGAAAAAAGGAAAACAAAAACAAAAAAACATACTCTATTAAGCAAGTCACGGAAGATATAGAACTGATAATATAAGATGAAAAAATAAACAATTTAAGAGCCAGGTCTAGTTTCTTCTGACTTTTTGGTCTGTAACTATGAGAGATCATGTGAAATAGGGAAATCATTAGATGATCACCAATATTGTGTGTGCATGTAAATGTGTGTGTGTGTGTGTGTTACTGAGCACTGAACCCAGGACCTTCTCACCGAACTATATACCAGACCATATTACTTATAGAGACAGGATGTCACTGAGATGCTCAGGTTAGTTGTTGAATTTTGATTGCCCTGCCTCAGCCTCTCAGGGTCCAGAGATTACAGGCATGTTCCACCATCCCTGTACTTTATTAACACAAATGAGGCAAACTTGATAGCATCATTTAATATTATTCTGTTAAAACCTGAATGTTTCAGGTGGCATGAGACAGTTTTTTTTTTTTTTTTTTTTTTTTAAATTCCATAAGCTTTTGTAGCCGGTAGTCAACTACAGTGTCCAGTAGGTGGCAATAGTAGTCTTTCATTCAACTTTTACCTTTTTTACTTAATGGGTACTTACTGTTAGGAGTCTTGATTTTTCACTTGACTATAAATAGCAAAAGTACTTTAGACTCCACATAGAGCTCTCATTTGCAGTTGTTTTTATTCTCTTGGGCATGTTACAGATGTTACCTTAGATATATAATAATGCATATTTAGAACTTTTAAAATTTCCCGTTAATAGAATTCGACTATGCAAAAGCTAAAATAATAAAGTAATAAATGCTCACTCATATATTACTCAGCATCAGCAATGATCCACTTTCTGCTAGAGTCGCAGTTTCATATGTCCCATCTACCTGGGATCCCTAATTTGTCTTCAACCTTGCTAGAATAATTAAAAATAAATTTCATATATCATTTCACTTCATATATAAAGTTTTAAAAAAAACTCCAAGTCTAATGACAAGATTTTAGGTCTATTTTTCAAAGCTCATTGTTTTTGGGTTCCACTGGGGCCCTTGTGGGTCATTCAGTTTTGCCTGGCTTTTTCTGCATGCTCAGGCTGATCTCAAACTCTTGAGCTCGGGCCGCCCGTCATCCCACCTTAACTTCCTGAGTGCTGGTATGTGTCATTGTCCCCAGCTTCGTCTTTTTTGGGGTGGTAGGCTTTTCACCTAATAATGGCCAAGGCACCTATTTCTAGTGCTCAGTATAAGAGTGATGTGCCATAATTAGCTACGAAAGATAGCATGTAAATGTTAGTATTTTAAAACTGAATCGAGAGCTGTTCACTAAAATTTTTATTTTTGAGTCAAAATATAATATTAGAAATTTATAAAAGAATACAAACATATTTGGATATCTTTTATCTAAAGGTATCCAAAGGGACAAAAATTGTACTGTATTGCTTTACTTTTAAAAATATAGCTGGGATGTGGCTCAGTTGTAGAGCACTTTCCCGGCCCCAGATTGGTTCCCTAGTTCAGCAAAGTAAGAGGCAGGGGAAAAAAAAAAAAAAATGAAGAAAGCATACAATAATGTATTCTGTTCCCTTTAGCAGTGAGGCAGGGGCACTCTTCTGTAGACAGCCGCCTGCAGAGACTGCACCCCTCTGGGGATCAGGTGCACAAGTGGAGAGTCAGGCTGGTTCTCTCCAACCCCAGCTGTGTGTCCTGAGGGGCAATGGGAAGGCCCAGAAAGAGGTTGCAGCTTCCAGCCCGCACTGGGCCCCGTGATGTCCTCGGGTCCCCGGGGCGCAGGGCTGGCGAGCGGGACCCTCGAGGACAGAAGTGGGCCCGTGCGCAGCGCCCCACGCGCCTTGCTTGAGCCCCGAAGCCAACCGTCTCGGCAGCTCTTTGCGCTCCGCCATTGAGTTTGGCCTCGGGCCGCCTCTGCGGACACCCAGAGCCTAGAGATTCTCCAGAAGGAGGCGCCCCTCTGGCTGCTGTCATGGGCGCCTTCCTGAGCAGCTACCCCGGCGAGCTCCAGGCCGCGATGCTGCTCCCGCCGCCGTCGCCCTCTGTGCTGGGCTGCGAGACTGCCAGATCCCGGCCTGCCCGCCGCCGCTGCCTCTGCAGCTGCCCCTATGCCAGGGGCCAGCGAGCCAGAATGGACCGTCAACTGACCGGTCGGGCCCTGTGCGGGCCACCTCTGCCCTGGGCGCCCCGCACTCCCAGGGGGAGCCAGCCAGGGCCCGCCCCGGACCCAGATCTGCCTTTACGCGGCCCTCTGAGAGTGGAAGACATTGGCCCCGAGCGCCCAGCCAGCCTCCCCGAGGCCCCCTTACCGGTGGTCACCATAGGACCTATGACAAGTGGAGCCCAGGGAAGTCCCGAAGGAGTTGCCGCGCAGGCAAGAAGAGGTTGGATGCACTCTTTTCCTTGGAGGTCCCGGAATGCAAGAGCAAGACGCAGGCGCTATCTGCCTGCAAGGTGGGGCCGACCAGAAACAGAGTGACCAGATCCTTGTACCCAGGCCAGGGACGCTGGGCTGGGCGCAAGCAGGCCGTGAAGCCCGCCAGCATCTGCTGCACAGCTGGCAGGAGGAGCCTTCCTACTGGGGACTTCAGGCTCTCCTGCCCTCCCCAGCCCACCACAGCAGCCCAGGCCATTGGCCTCCTGGATCCCCTGAAGAGTCAGGCCCTGCTACCCCCTCCTGACACTCAAGCCACAGCCCTTCCATCTCTACCTGCCCCCTCCCCCGCAAGCCTCCAGCGAGAGCCCCGTTTCACCCAAGGCCTGTTTCACCTCCCACTGTGTGCTTTGACCCCATACTGGCTCTGCCTGCCAAGGGGATCCCACCTGAAGAGACCAGCTCCATTTCAAGGTCCAGCAGTCTCCCTTGCCAGTCTACCCTTCTTGATCCTGGACCAGGACTTAGCAGGAAGACTGACCTGCCCCCTACATTCCCAGGTGCTCTAGCAATTTCAACCTATGTCCTTTGTTTAGAGAAAAAAATTGTTTATTGTTATGTGAATTAGAAGTACTTTTGGTAGCAGCCTGTGTGTGGTATTCTTTTTTTCAAACACTATCATGTTCGCTCCCTCTGGCACTTTGGCCATTTAGGACCCTGTGGCTCTGCCTTGAGCAGGCTTTCTTCAGGCAGAGGAGGTTTGAAACAGCTTCCTTGGCCTCACACACAGGAGTTGCCACAACTGAACCCCATGTTGTGAGCATCCACCCACAGCCTCCCCAGGCTTTGCCAATAAATTGCCTCCTAATTCCGCATCGCACTGATCACTTTTGCCAGAAGCTGTGCTGCTTTGACTGCCCAAATGTACAAATTCACAACAGGTTTCAGGAAACATGACCTATGCGTGCTCGCCAGAAATATTTTCAACTCTGGGAGTTAAAGGATGGGAAAACTGTCCTCCAGGGATCTTCTGGCCAGTACTTTTGAATTGTTAAAGATTCCAGTCATCAGATAGTATTAATAATCAGAAAATGTAAAACTATTTAAGAGCAAGCAATAGTGAGCTTGGCAAGAGGCAAAAATTCCAAAAGGAAATCATACCAAATGCTGGTGAAGAAACATGGAATTAGAATCCCAGGCAGCTTGTGGGGCCAGAGATTTAGCTCAGCAGCATAAGCATATCCTTGGTAAGCACTGGGTTGTGTGTTCGATTCCCAGTACCAAAAAAAAAAAAAAAAGAACTAAATTTTGGATCCTAAATTGAGCTCTGTGGTACAAGCACTTGCCTGGGAAGCCCAAAGTTGTCAGTTTGATCCTTGGCACAAGAAAAAAGAACCCCTAGCAGTGCCTTAGTGGGCAGTGGGTCCACATGCAAGTCTGAATTATTTCCCGGGGCTGGGGATTTAGCTCAGTGGCATAAGCACCTGCCTTGCAAGCAGGCAGTTGTGAGTTCGATCCCTGGTACCCATAAGAAAAAAAAAAGTGAGCACTTCCTGATTTATTTCCCTTATTGGTATGGTTTCAAGTTGCATCCATTTACCTATAAAAATCTTGAGTTTATCTTTATGGATGAATAGTAGTTCATTTTATAATAATACATATTTTTTGTACATTCCTTGGTTGATGGGAATTTGGATTGTTTTCAAGTTTAGCTTATTAGAAATGGTGCTGCTAAAAATATGGGTGCATATAAATCCCAGTGGTGCGATGTTTTTCATTCTCCTGGGAAGATACCCAGAAGGGGAATATCTGGTATAAATGGCACCTATAATTCTAGTTACTGAGGAATGTGCACACTGATTTGCACAATGGTTGCACCACTCTATGCTCCCACTAAGGGATGGAAAGTGTTCTTTTTTCCCACAGCCCCACCAGCATTTGTTATTGGATAATTTTTGATGATAGCCATTCTTACTGAGTTGAGGTGAAATTTCAGAATTGTTTTCATTTGCATTTCTCAGATGACCAGTGATGCTTAACATCTTTTCATATATTTATTTTCCATGTGTATTTCTTCACCTGAGAAGTATGTATTCATTTTTTGGATAGGGTCTTTGAATTTGGGGAGACCTCATTTTTTTTTAATTCTTTGTATGTTCCAGATCAAAGTCTCGTGTCTGAGGGACAGCTGGCTAAAGTTTTCCCCCAGTTCATGGGGTTTCTTTTCATTCTGTTGGTGACTTCTTTCATTGTGCATAAACTTTTCAATAAGATGTGATCCTAGTTGTTGATTCTTTCAAGTGTTTCTCATGCAGTTTGGTTTTTGTTCCGGAACGGTCTGCATACCCCTATGTCTTTGAAATTTCCACGTAATTTGTCTTCCAGTACATTTAGTGTTTATATTGTAATATTTAGATTTTTTAATAGATCTTTGACCCTTTTTTAATTTTTGTTTAGTACATGGTGGTAGACATTGGTCTAGTTTCAGTCTTCGGCACACGGAAAGCCAGTTTTTTCCGGCATCGTTTATTACAGAGACTATTTTTTTTTCCAGTGAAAATGTTTTGTCCCTTTATCAAAGGTGGCTATAAGGTGGCTGAGTGTGTTTCTGGTTGTGTCTGTGTCTTCTAATCTGTTCCACTGATCTTCAGGTTTGTTTTATTTTCTTTTGAGTTGTTTGTACCATTCTGATTTTATCAAAGTAGCTTTGTAGTATAATTCAGATAGCATAATTCAGATAGTATAATTCAGTAGCTTTGTAGTATAAGTCAGAAACTGTGATGCCTCCTGCTTTAGCTCTGTTGCCCAGGATTACCTTTGCTATTCTATGTTTTTTCTGTTTCCAGAAGAGTTTTACAAATGTTTTGTCTAGATTCACAAGGTGTTCTAATGATATTTTGATCAGGACTGCATTACATCTTTGTATCTGTTTGGGGAGTATGGCTGTTCTGACAATGTTGCTTCTTCCTATGCATGAGCAAAGAATATCTGTCCATTTTCTGAGATCTCCTTTGATTTCTTTATTCAGAGTACTGTAATTTTCAGTGTATGGATGTTTTACTTCTGTAAGATTGATTCCTAAGTATTTCTGGTTTTTGGATGTTACTGTGAGTATTGTGATTTTCCTGATTTCTCTCTCAGTGAGTTTGTGGTTTGTGTGTAAAAATGATAATTTCACTTTTTCCTTTCCTATCCTATTTCTTTTCTTGTCTAAGTATCTGGCTATTGTTTCCAGAACTATATTGAATATAAGTAGTGACAGTGGACATTGATGTCTATTTCCTGATTTTAGGTTGAAAGCTTTCAGTTTTTGTCCATTTAGTATGATGTTGGCTGATGGTTTGCCATAAATGGATGTTATTAGATTGAGGTAAAGTTCATCTATTCCAGTTTTCTGTAGGGTTTTAATCATTTAATCATTAATGATGAGCTTGACTTCTCTTTTTCCCCTACCTTTTCATAGTGAAAAGTAAATATATATGTATGTATCTATGATTGTTTTTCTATACAGTAAATCAAACTCATGCCCTCACATTGCCAGGCAGGCCCTGTGCTGCCGAGGTATATCCCTGGCTGTGTACCTGTATTTTACAGGCAGAGAATACTTAGCAAGAAAAGTGGTACTTATGCTAAGGTAAAATATGTAATAATAAACTTGTTTAAACCAGGTGTGGTGGTGTAATTCCAGTACATCTAAAATATACCAATGAACACTTTACAGGTGTCCAATAGCTGTAAGCCCTATACTCTGGGAAGCTGAGGCAAGTGAATTGCAGGTTAGTAACCCTAGCAAGACCTTGTCTCAAAATACTCCAAGTCTAATGACAAGATTTTAGGTCTATTTTTCAAACCTCATTGTTTTTGGGTTCGATTGGGGACCATGTGGGTCATTCAGTTTTGCCTGGCTTTTTCTGCATGCTCAGGCTGATCTCAAACTCTTGAGCTCGGGCCGCCATCATGCCACCTTAACTTCGGGAGTGCTGGTATGTGTCATTGTCCCCAGCTTCGTCTTTTTTGGGGTGGTAGGCTTTTCACCTAATAATGGCCAAGACACCTATTTCTAGTGCTCAGTATAAGAGTGTTGTGCCATAATTAGCTACGAAAGATATCATGTAAATGTTAGTATTTTAAAACTGAATCGAAATCTGTTCACTAAAATTTTTATTTTTGAGTCTAAATTTAAAATTAGAAATTTATAAAAGAATACAAACATATTTGGATATCTTTTATCTAAAGGTATCCAAAGGGACAAAAATTGTACTGTATTGCTTTACTTTTAAAAATATAGCTGGGATGTGGCTCAGTTGTAGAGCACTTTCCCGGCCCCAGATTGGTTCCCTAGTTCAGCAAAGTAAGAGGCAGGGGGAAAAAAAAAAAATGAAGAAAGCATACAATAATGTATTCTGTTCCCTTTAGCAGTGAGGCAGGGGCACTCTTCTGTAGACAGCCGCCTGCAGAGACTGCACCCCTCTGGGGATCAGGTGCACAAGTGGAGAGTCAGGCTGGTTCTCTCCAACCCCAGCTGTGTGTCCTGAGGGGCAATGGGAAGGCCCAGAAAGAGGTTGCAGCTTCCAGCCCGCACTGGGCCCCGTGATGTCCTCGGGTCCCCGGGGCGCAGGGCTGGCGAGCGGGACCCTCGAGGACAGAAGTGGGCCCGTGCGCAGCGCCCCACGCGCCTTGCTTGAGCCCCGAAGCCAACCGTCTCGGCAGCTCTTTGCGCTCCGCCATTGAGTTTGGCCTCGGGCCGCCTCTGCGGACACCCAGAGCCTAGAGATTCTCCAGAAGGAGGCGCCCCTCTGGCTGCTGTCATGGGCGCCTTCCTGAGCAGCTACCCCGGCGAGCTCCAGGCCGCGATGCTGCTCCCGCCGCCGTCGCCCTCTGTGCTGGGCTGCGAGACTGCCAGATCCCGGCCTGCCCGCCGCCGCTGCCTCTGCAGCTGCCCCTATGCCAGGGGCCAGCGAGCCAGAATGGACCGTCAACTGACCGGTCGGGCCCTGTGCGGGCCACCTCTGCCCTGGGCGCCCCGCACTCCCAGGGGGAGCCAGCCAGGGCCCGCCCCGGACCCAGATCTGCCTTTACGCGGCCCTCTGAGAGTGGAAGACATTGGCCCCGAGCGCCCAGCCAGCCTCCCCGAGGCCCCCTTACCGGTGGTCACCATAGGACCTATGACAAGTGGAGCCCAGGGAAGTCCCGAAGGAGTTGCCGCGCAGGCAAGAAGAGGTTGGATGCACTCTTTTCCTTGGAGGTCCCGGAATGCAAGAGCAAGACGCAGGCGCTATCTGCCTGCAAGGTGGGGCCGACCAGAAACAGAGTGACCAGATCCTTGTACCCAGGCCAGGGACGCTGGGCTGGGCGCAAGCAGGCCGTGAAGCCCGCCAGCATCTGCTGCACAGCTGGCAGGAGGAGCCTTCCTACTGGGGACTTCAGGCTCTCCTGCCCTCCCCAGCCCACCACAGCAGCCCAGGCCATTGGCCTCCTGGATCCCCTGAAGAGTCAGGCCCTGCTACCCCCTCCTGACACTCAAGCCACAGCCCTTCCATCTCTACCTGCTCCCCCGCCCTGCCTCCTGCCCGCACCAGCGAGGCCCCTTTCACCCAAGGCCTGTTTCACCTCCCACTGTGTGCTTTGACCCCATACTGGCTCTGCCTGCCAAGGGGATCCCACCCTGAAGAGACCAGCTCCATTTCAAGGTCCAGCAGTCTCCCTTGCCAGTCTACCCTTCTTGATCCTGGACCAGGACTTAGCAGGAAGACTGACCTGCCCCCTACATTCCCAGGTGCTCTAGCAATTTCAACCTATGTCCTTTGTTTAGAGAAAAAAATTGTTTATTGTTATGTTAATTAGAAGTACTTTTGGTAGCAGCCTGTGTGTGGTATTTTTTTTTTTGATACACTATCATGTTCGTTCCCTCTGGCACTTTGGCCATTTAGGACCCTGTGGCTCTGCCTTGAGCAGGCTTCCTTCAGGCAGAAGAGGTTTGAAACAGCTTCCTTGGCCTCACACACAGGAGTTGCCACAACTGAACCCCATGTTGTGAGCATCCACCCACAGCCTCCCCAGGCTTTGCCAATAAATTGCCTCCTAATTCCGCATCGCACTGATCACTTTTGCCAGAAGCTGTGCTGCTTTGACTGCCCAAATGTACAAATTCACAACAGGTTTCAGGAAACATGACCTGTGTGTGCTCGCCAAAAATATTTTCAACTCTGGGAGTTAAAGAGTGGGAAAACTGTCCTCCGGGGATCTTTTGGCCAGTACTTTTGAATTGTTAAAGATTCCAGTCATCAGATAATATTAATAATCAGAAAATGTAAAACTATTTAAGAACAAGCAATAGTAAGCTTGGAAAGTGGCAAAAATTTTAAAGAGAAATCATACCAAATTCTGGTGAAGAAACATGGAATTAGAATCGCAGGCAGCTTGTGGGGCCAGGGATTTAGCTCAGCAGCAGAAGCATATCCTTGGTAAGCACTGCGTTGTGTGTTTGATTCCCAGTACCCAAAAAAAAGGAACTAAATTTTGTATCCTAAATTGAGCTCTGCGATACAAGCACTTGCCTGGGAAGCACAAAGTTGTCAGTTTGATCCTTGGCACAAGAAAAAATAAAGAACCCCTAGCAGTGCCTTAGTGGACAGTGGGTCCACATGCAAGTCTGAATTATTTCCCGGGGCTGGGGATTTAGCTCAGTGGCATAAGCACCTGCCTTGCAAGCAGGTGGTTGTGAGTTCCATCCCTGGTACCCATAAGAAAAAAAAAAAAGTGAGCACTTCCTGATTTATTTCCCTTATTAGTAAGGTTTCAAGTTGCATCCATTTACCTATAAAAGTCTTGAGTTATCTTTCTTTATGGATGAATAGTACTTCATTCTATAATAATACGTATTTTTTGTACATTCCTTGGTTGATGGGAATTTGGATTGTTTTCAAGATTTAGCTTATTCCAAATGGTGCTGCTAAAAATATGGGTGCATATAAATCCCAGTGGTACGATGTTTTTTATTCTCCTGGGAAGATACCCAGAAGGGGAATATCTGGTATAAATGGGACCCAATTCTAGTTACTGAGGAATGTGCACACTGATTTGCACAATGGTTGCACCACTCTATGCTCCCACTAAGGGATGGAAAGTGTTCTTTTTTCCCACAGCCCCACCAGCATTTGTTATTGGATAATTTTTGATGATAGCCATTCTTACTGAGTTGAGGTGAAATTTCAGAATTGTTTTCATTTGCATTTCTCAGATGACCAGTGATGCTTAACATCTTTTCATATATTTATTTGCCATGTGTATTTCTTCACCTGAGAAGTATGTATTCATCTTTTGGATAGGGTCTTTGAATTTGGGGAACCTGATTTTTATAATTCTTTGTATGTTCTAGATCAAAGCCTTGTGTCTGAGGGACAGCTGACTAAACTTCTTCCCCCAGTTCATGGGGTTTCTTTTCACTCTGTTGGTGACTTCTTTCATTGTGCACAAAGTTTTCAATAAGATGTGATCCTAGTTGTTGATTCTTTCAAGTATTTCTCATGCAGTTTGGTTTTTTTCCTGAACGGTCTGCATACCCCTGTCTATGAAATTTCCACGTACTTTGTCTTCCAGTACATTTAATGTTTATATTGTAATATTTAGATTTTTTAATAGATCTTTGACCCTTTTATAATTTTTGTTTAGTACGTGGTGGTACACATTGGTCTAGTTTCAGTCTTCGGCACACGGAAAGCCAGTTTTTTCCGGCATCATTTATTACAGAGACTATTTTTTTTTCCAGTGAAAATGTTTGACCCCTTTATCAAAGGTGGCTATAAGGTGGCTGAGTGTGTTTCTGGTTGTGTCTGTGTCTTCTAATCTGTTCCACTGATCTTCAGGTTTGTTTTATTTTCTTTTGAGTTGTTTGTACCATTCTGATTTTATCAAAGTAGCTTTGTAGTATAATTCAGATAGCATAATTCAGATAGTGTTATTCAGTAGTTTTGTAGTATAAGTCAGAAACTGTGATGCCTCCTGCTTTAGCTCTGTTGCCCAGGATTACCTTTGCTATTCTATGTTTTTTCTGTTTCCAGAAGAGTTTTACAAATGTTTTGTCTAGATTCACAAGGTGTTCTAATGATATTTTGATCAGGACTGCATTACATCTTTGTATCTGTTTGGGGAGTATGGCTGTTCTGACAATGTTGCTTCTTCCTATGCATGAGCAAAGAATATCTGTCCATTTTCTGAGATCTCCTTTGATTTCTTTTTTCAGAGTACTGTAATTTTCAGTGTATGGATGTTTTACTTCTGTAATATTGATTCCTAGGTATTTCTGTTTTTTCGATGTTACTGTGAGTATTGTGATTTCCCTGATTTCTCTCTCAGTGAGTTTGTGGTTTGTGTGTAAAAATGATAATTTCACTTTTTCCTTTCCTATCCTATTTCTTTTCTTGTCTAAGTATCTGGCTATTGTTTCCAGAATTATATTGAATATAAGTAGTGACAGGGGACATTGAAGTCTATTTTCTGATTTTAGGTTGAAAGTTTTCAGTTTTTGTCCATTTAGTATGATGTTGCCTGATGGTTTGCCATAAATGGATGTTATTAGATTGAGGTAAAGTTCATCTATTCCAGTTTTCTGTAGGGTTTTAATCATTTAATCATTAATGATGAGCTTGACTTCTCTTTTCCCCCTGCCTTTTCATAGTGAAAAGTAAATATATATGTATATCTATGATTGTTTTTCTATACAGTAAATCAAACTCATGCCCTCACATTGCCAGGCAGGCCCTGTGCTGCCGAGGTATATCCCTGGCTGTGTACCTGTATTTTACAGGCAGAAAATACTTAGCAAGAAAAGTGGTACTTATGCTATGGTATAATACGTAATAATAAACTTGTTTAAACCAGGTGTGGTGGTGTAATTCCAGTATATCTAAAATATACCAATGCACACTTTACAGGTGTCCCATAGCTGTAAGCCCTATACTCAGGGAAGCTGAGGCAAGTGAATTGCAGGTTAGTAACCCTAGCAAGACCTTGTCTCAAAATACTCCAAGTCTAATGACAAGATTTTAGGTCTATTTTTCAAACCTCATTGTTTTTGGGTTCGATTGGGGACCATGTGGGTCATTCAGTTTTGCCTGGCTTTTTCTGCATGCTCAGGCTGATCTCAAACTCTTGAGCTCGGGCCGCCATCATGCCACCTTAACTTCGTGAGTGCTGGTATGTGTCATTGTCCCCAGCTTCGTCTTTTTTGGGGTGGTAGGCTTTTCACCTAATAATGGCCAAGACACCTATTTCTAGTGCTCAGTATAAGAGTGTTGTGCCATAATTAGCTACGAAAGATATCATGTAAATGTTAGTATTTTAAAACTGAATCGAGATCTGTTCACTAAAATTTTTATTTTTGAGTCTAAATTTAAAATTAGAAATTTATAAAAGAATACAAACATATTTGGATATCTTTTATCTAAAGGTATCCAAAGGGACAAAAATTGTACTGTATTGCTTTACTTTTAAAAATATAGCTGGGGTGTGGCTCAGTTGTAGAGCACTTTCCTGGCTCCAGATTGGTTCCCTAGTTCAGCAAAGTAAGAGGCAGGGGGAAAAAAAAAAAATGAAGAAAGCATACAATAATGTATTCTGTTCCCTTTAGCAGTGAGGCAGGGGCACTCTTCTGTAGACAGCCACCTGCAGAGACTGCACCCCTCTGGGGATCAGGTGCACAAGTGGAGAGTCAGGCTGGTTCTCTCCAACCCCAGCTGTGTGTCCTGAGGGGCAATGGGAAGGCCCAGAAAGAGGTTGCAGCTTCCAGCCCGCACTGGGCCCCGTGATGTCCTCGGGTCCCCGGGGCGCAGGGCTGGCGAGCGGGACCCTCGAGGACAGAAGTGGGCCCGTGCGCAGCGCCCCACGCGCCTTGCTTGAGCCCCGAAGCCAACCGTCTCGGCAGCTCTTTGCGCTCCGCCATTGAGTTTGGCCTCGGGCCGCCTCTGCGGACACCCAGAGCCTAGAGATTCTCCAGAAGGAGGCGCCCCTCTGGCTGCTGTCATGGGCGCCTTCCTGAGCAGCTACCCCGGCGAGCTCCAGGCCGCGATGCTGCTCCCGCCGCCGTCGCCCTCTGTGCTGGGCTGCGAGACTGCCAGATCCCGGCCTGCCCGCCGCCGCTGCCTCTGCAGCTGCCCCTATGCCAGGGGCCAGCGAGCCAGAATGGACCGTCAACTGACCGGTCGGGCCCTGTGCGGGCCACCTCTGCCCTGGGCGCCCCACACTCCCAGGGGGAGCCAGCCAGGGCCCGCCCCGGACCCAGATCTGCCTTTACGCGGCCCTCTGAGAGTGGAAGACATTGGCCCCGAGCGCCCAGCCAGCCTCCCCGAGGCCCCCTTACCGGTGGTCACCATAGGACCTATGACAAGTGGAGCCCAGGGAAGTCCCGAAGGAGTTGCCGCGCAGGCAAGAAGAGGTTGGATGCACTCTTTTCCTTGGAGGTCCCGGAATGCAAGAGCAAGACGCAGGCGCTATCTGCCTGCAAGGTGGGGCCGACCAGAAACAGAGTGACCAGATCCTTGTACCCAGGCCAGGGACGCTGGGCTGGGCGCAAGCAGGCCGTGAAGCCCGCCAGCATCTGCTGCACAGCTGGCAGGAGGAGCCTTCCTACTGGGGACTTCAGGCTCTCCTGCCCTCCCCAGCCCACCACAGCAGCCCAGGCCATTGGCCTCCTGGATCCCCTGAAGAGTCAGGCCCTGCTACCCCCTCCTGACACTCAAGCCACAGCCCTTCCATCTCTACCTGCTCCCCCGCCCTGCCTCCTGCCCGCACCAGCGAGGCCCCTTTCACCCAAGGCCTGTTTTACCTCCCACTGTGTGCTTTGACCCCATACTGGCTCTGCCTGCCAAGGGGATCCCACCCTGAAGAGACCAGCTCCATTTCAAGGTCCAGCAGTCTCCCTTGCCAGTCTACCCTTCTTGATCCTGGACCAGGACTTAGCAGGAAGACTGACCTGCCCCCTACATTCCCAGGTGCTCTAGCAATTTCAACCTATGTCCTTTGTTTAGAGAAAAAAATTGTTTATTGTTATGTTAATTAGAAGTACTTTTGGTAGCAGCCTGTGTGTGGTATTTTTTTTTTGATACACTATCATGTTCGCTCCCTCTGGCACTTTGGCCATTTAGGACCCTGTGGCTCTGCCTTGAGCAGGCTTCCTTCAGGCAGAAGAGGTTTGAAACAGCTTCCTTGGCCTCACACACAGGAGTTGCCACAACTGAACCCCATGTTGTGAGCATCCACCCACAGCCTCCCCAGGCTTTGCCAATAAATTGCCTCCTAATTCCGCATCGCACTGATCACTTTTGCCAGAAGCTGTGCTGCTTTGACTGCCCAAATGTACAAATTCACAACAGGTTTCAGGAAACATGACCTGTGTGTGCTCGCCAAAAATATTTTCAACTCTGGGAGTTAAAGAGTGGGAAAACTGTCCTCCGGGGATCTTTTGGCCAGTACTTTTGAATTGTTAAAGATTCCAGTCATCAGATAATATTAATAATCAGAAAATGTAAAACTATTTAAGAACAAGCAATAGTAAGCTTGGAAAGTGGCAAAAATTTTAAAGAGAAATCATACCAAATTCTGGTGAAGAAACATGGAATTAGAATCCACTGAGTTGAAGTGAAATTTCAGAATTGTTTTCATTTGCGTTTCTCAGATGACCAGTGATGCTTAACAGCTTTTCATATATTTATTTGCCATGTGTATTTCTTCACCTGAGAAATATGTATTCATTTTTTGGGTAGGGTCTTTGAATTTGGGGGACCTGATTTTTATAATTCTTTGTATGTTCTAGATCAAAGCCTTGTGTCTGAGGGACAGCTGGCTAAACTTCTTCCCCCAGTTCATGGGGTTTCTTTTCACTCTGTTGGTGACTTCTTTCATTGTGCATAAACTTTTCAATAAGATGTGATCCTAGTTGTTGATTCTTTCAAGTATTTCTTATGCAGTTTGGTTTTTATCCGGAACGGTCTGCCTATCCCTATGTCTTTGAAATTTCCACGTACTTTGTCTTCCAGTACATTTAGTGTTTATATTGAATATTTAGATGTTTTAATAGATCTTCGATCCCTTTTTAAGTTTTGTTTAGTACGTGGTCGTAGACATTGGTCTAGTTTTAGTCTTTGGCACATGGAAAGCCAATTTTTTTCCTCCATCATTTATTAAAGAGACTATTTTTTTTTCCAGTGAAAATATTTTACCCCTTTATCAAAGGTGGCTATAAGGTGGCTGAGTGTGTTTCTGGTTGTGTCTGTGTCTTCTAATCTGTTCCACTGATCTTCAGGTTTGTTTTATTTTCTTTTGAGTTGTTTGTACCATTCTAATTTCATCAAAGTAGCTGGTAGTATAATTTGAAGTCAGAAACTGTGATGCCTCCTGGCTTAACTCTGTTGCCCAGGATTACTTTTGCTATTCTATGATTTTTTCTGTTTCCAGAAGAGTTTTACAAATGTTTTCTCTAGATTCACAAGGTATGCTAATGATATTTTGATCAGGATTGCATTAAATCTTTGTATCATTTTTGGGAGTATGGCCGTTCTTATTATGTTGCTTCTTCCTATGCATGAGCAAGGAATATCTGTCCATTTTCTGAGATCTCCTTTGATTTCTTTTTTCAGAGTACTGTAATATTCAGTGTATGGATTTTTTACTTCTGTAAGATTGATTCCAAAGTATTTCTGTTTTTTGGATGTTACTGTGAGTATTGTGGTTTCCCTGATTTCTCTCTCATTGCCTTTGTTGTTTGTGTACAAGAATGATAATTTCACTTTTTCCTTTCCTATCCTATTCCTTTATTTCTTTTCTTGTCCAATTATCTGGCTATTGTTTCCAGAACTTTATTGAATATAATTAGTGATAGTGGACATTGATGTCTATTTCCTCATTTTAGTTTAAGCTTTCAGATTTGTCCATTTAGTATGATGTTTGCTGTTCGTTTGCCATATATGGATTTTATTAAATTGAGGTTCATCTATTTCTGTTGGGTTTTAATCATTAATGAGTGCTGGGCTTTATCAATATCTTTTTCTGTATCAGGATGATCACATGAGTATTATCTTTAGCTCTGTTGATATGATGTATTGCCTTTATTGTCTTTTATATGGTGGGCAATGTGTGCAATCCTGAGATGAATCCCATTTGGTCATGGTGTACAATCTTCTTGATTACTTGCTCTATTCCATTTGGTAGTACTTTATTGAGGATTTTTGCATCCGTGTTCATTAGACTGGACTGTAATTCTCCTTTTTGGTTGGGTCTTTCTCTGGTTTTGGTATCAGGGTAATACTTACCTCCAGGAATGAGTCAGGAAGGCTTGCTTCCCCTTCAGTTTCATTAGAAAGGACCTGGCCTTTTCTGTGTTGGTAAGTTTTTTATTACATTCTTAATTTCATTAACTGATTTTTGAATTGTTCAAAAATTTTTTATCTTCTTTTTCCAGTTTGGTAATTTGTATATTTCTAAGAATCTGTCCATTTCCTCTGTGTTTTCTTCTTATCAGATGAAAGATTTTTTTCTTGAGTGTAAAGATTTTTGAAATAAGCATGCATGATCTTCTTAGTTTCCACTGCACCTGTGGTGATTTCACCCTTTTCATTTCTCAATACATGAATTTGAGTTTTTTCTTTCTTTCTTTTTCTTCTTCTTCTTTCTTTCTTTTTTTGGTAAAGTTGGCTAGGGTTTATCAATTTTATTTATCATTTTGAAGAACAAACTCTTCAATTTGTTAATTCTTAAAATTATTTTCTTAATCTCAGTTGTGTTAATTTCTGCTCAGTTCTTTATAATTTCCTCCATTCTTTGAGTTTAGGCTTGACTTGCTCATCTTTTTCTGGTAGCTTGAGGCGAAGTGTTACATTTTTTATTTGTACTCATTCCATTTTCCTGGTGTGAGAAGTCACTGGTATAAATTTTTCCTTGAGGACTGTTTCATTGCATTCCGCAGGTTCTTGTCAGTTGCCTTTGCGTTTTTTAAAATTATATATACTGTTTAATTTTTTCTTTAATTTCACCTGTAACTCATTGGTTGTTCAGAGGGTGTTATTTAATTTCCATGTGCTTGTGGAGTTTTTGTGGTTTTGTCATTGATTTCCAGTTTCATTGCACTATGCATAGAATTATTTCAATTCTTTGAATTTACTTGAGCATGTTCTGTGGGCTAATATATGGTCTATTTTAGAGAATGTCCCATGTGCAGCTGGGAATATATATTCTGATGTTGTTGGTTAGAACACTCTGAAAATGTGTACTAAGAACATTTTGTTCAATTCTGTGATTTCTTTGCTGATTTTTCGTCTAGTTGATCTATCCCCAATGACAATGGTATGTTAAGGTTCCCCATTACCTTTGTGCTATTGGTTATTTAATTTTTATGTCTATGAGTGTTTCTCTTTTATAGTTATGTGCTCCCATATTTGGCACATATATATTTGTGTTTGTTATTTCTTCCTCTTAAATTTCTTTCCAAACAAGTATGTAGTGACCTTCTTTATCTCTTTTGATCATTCTTGGTTTGAAATTGACATTGTCTACAAATAGAATAGCTACCTTTGCTTTTTTTCTGGTTTCCTGTCACGTGGGATATTGTTTTCCATCCTTTGACTTTTAGTCAGTGAATTTCCTATTGAATTAAATCTGTTTTTGCATACAGTATATTGCTGGGTTTTGTTCCTTGAACTATTCTGCTAGTCTGTTTCTTTTGATTGGTAAATTGCAATCATTTACATTAATGGTTATAACCAATATGTATTATCTTATCTCTGTATGTTAAGTTCCTGAGGTCATTTCCCTACTTTTCCTCTCTGTTTAATTGCTTGCCCTGTGAGGTAGTTTCTTTCTGTTGTTATTCTTGAGATTGTGGCTATTTTTAATTCTGTGTAGAATATCTTTCAGTATTGTTTGTAGGGCTTGTTTGATGATCATAAATTTCTTTAATTGTTCTTTGTTATGGAAGTATCTTATGTCTTCATGAATTTTGAAAGATAGTTTTACAAGATACATCAATCTTGGTTGGAAGTTGTTTTCTATGAGGACTCAAAATATTTCACTCCAAGCTCTTCTTGACTTGAGGGTTTGTTTTGAGAAATATGCCATGATTCTTTCCTATATAGATGATCTGTTTCTTTTCTCTAGCAGCTTTTAATATTCTGTTCTTATGTTAAGTTTCTGGGGTCTTGATTAGTATATGTCTAGATATAGATTTATTTTGGTTTTGACTAATTGGAGTTCTGTATACCTCATTTATCTGAATGTCAGATTCTTTCTCCATGCTTGAGAAATTTTTTGTTATTACTTCTACAGGTAGTCTTTTTATGTCATTTATGTTGACTCTCATTTTTTAATGAACACCTATCACTCTTATATTGTTTTTCTTTGCATGATCTTACAGCTGTTGCATTGTTATTTCCTGGCTCTTTGTTACTTTTTAAGAGTTCTTTCCTTTCATGATTACTAGCTGTAAACCTTTCAGAACTTATTATTTTCCACCTATGAGAGTAAACATGCATATAGCCTGGTTCTTTCACATCCTCTCACTGGGGAAACAAGGTGAGAGTTTTCAGTCTTTGCACTATTTTCATTTGGGACTGGACGATATTTGGTTCATGGGGGCTTTCTATGGTTTTGTAGGATGTATAGAGCACTCCTAGCCTCTGTACACAGATATATGGAGCATGTCCAGTGGAGAAAAACTGATAAAAATGCCTATAGGTATTTCCAAATAATCTTGAGGGTGGTGACTGGACAGATCTCCCCAGACTGTGAGCACAAGTTCTCACTGTATTATCCCTGTGATACTTTATTAATATGAATTTTCTTCCAGATTAAATACAGAGAGAGAAAGACAGAGACAGAGACAGATACAGAGACAGAGACACACCAAAGCACTCACACAAATACAAGAGTGAAGTCTTTTTAAAGCTTCCTGGATACCATAACTGGGTAAGGCTTTCATTATCAGTGCTTGGTAGCTTCCTTAATAAAGAGCTAAGAAATTCAAACCTAGAAGAAGGAAAGTGTCAAGGTAAAGTGCAAAGCAAAGGTAAAGTGCATGCATCACCACACAAGGGACTTCACATCATTTAAGACTGCCTAAAGTCTCCAAAACATTCCCATTGTGGCTTGTCCAAATGTGTTAACTATTTGTAAGAATGCCTCCCAGTGCCCAGGTCTCTTAAGGAGTGTCCATGTGCTAGGCATAGGGATCCTGTCTCTGGTCCCAACTCTTCAAGAGACTGAGACAGAAGGATAGCAAGGAGCAGGTCACTTGGACAACTGAATGATTTGGCTAGGCCCTGTGTTGTCCAAATACAAAACACCAAAATGGGTTGAGCATATATCTCTAGGGGAGGCCCTGTGCTCAATCCTAAATCTGGAAACAAACATGGTAGGGGGGAGAGGGAGGGAGAGAAGAAAGAAAGAGTAGGAGAGAGAGAGAGAGAGAGAGAGAGAGAGAGAGAGAGAGAGAGAGAAAGAAAGAAAGAAAGAAAGAAAGAAAGAAAGAAAGAAAAAGAGTAGGAGAAAGGAAGAAGAGACAAAAGGAGGAGAAGGCAGGACATAAAAAGAAAGATTTTGGTGACTGAAGAAAAGACATAATGTCCAGGCATGGTGGCACAAGGCTGTAAGCCCAGCATTCAGGAGACTGAGGCAAGAGGATCTTTGTGAGCTCAAGGCCAGCCTGATATACCTAATAATGGGTTCAAACCCAGTCCAAACTACAGTGAAATCTTGTTCCTCCATAAAAGAAAAGTGATTACTAAAGCATTTTTAGAATTCCACTCCCAATTTCTAAAATCTGTTTAATATTTTGTTATATTTCCTTTTTCTTTTACCCTATGTGGGGTTCTCCTTTCCCCTGAAGTTAGATGGCTATGATCAAATCAAGAGTAGGAAGGGGCTCTGGAGGGGCTCCTCATCTCTAGTTCCTCAGTCCATTTCATCAGTCAGAAAGATGACTAAAAAAAGTACTTGCTAAATTAAAAGTCTAACACTTTCTGTATCTCATTATGAGTTATGTAAAAATTTATATTGTTTCCCAAGTTGGTTTTTTTGTTTTATTTTTTTAATTTAAGGAGGAAAAGGAAAAAAAAAACAGAAAAAGGGTACAAGTAATACACAATTTAAAAAATAAACAGTAAGAAATCACTAGTTAATAGATTACATATTCTCATCTTAGAAATAGTTGTTCAAGTTACAAAATTGAAGCATATAAAGTGGACTTTCAAACAGTGAGAGTGCAAACAGTTCTGTTCAATGATCCAAAAAACACTCAGTAATATGGTTATCTATCTTATATACTTAAACATATATGCAGTTATAACCTTTAGAGCACTTACTTTTCTTTTCTTTTGTACAATGACAATTACGCATTATGGGTTTTATTACTTCCACAGTTCTTATTACTTTTTTTGAAGAGAGTAAAACCAAGTGCGACATATCAGAACAGAGTCAGTCAAATCAAAAGGATGGACATAATAGATAATGTAAAAACAAAATATAAGGTGATCAACAATAATTACCATACTGCCTCTTGCTTTTTAAAGAAGAATTGGGAGTTATAATAAAATTGAACTAAACAGTAAAGAATAAAACCAAAGCATTGGAGACATTACAGGATTTTAAAAGAAAATAATAGTCAACCAGAATGGGCATCATAATGATTCTTATTGTCTTCACAGTTATGCCTACACTTTCGAACTTGGTACTATTAAGGAAAGCAGAATAGAAGAAAATCAGTTAAAACAAGATGGTGAGGGCAATACAGGATTTCAAATCAAGTTAATAGGAAATCAAAGTAGGTTACTATAATGTATCTTGCTATTTTTATTTATTTTTCCCTTAATTAAAAAAATAAAAAGAAAAAAGTAAATAATTTTTAAAAAAGGGATTGAGATAAAAGAGGGCATAACAACAGAACAGCGCAGGTCAAATTATAACCATTTGAGCAAAATAGTGTTTCACCACAAGATATCCTGACATAAAAATAGTTACCATGGTGTCTCTTTCCTTGAAATCTGTGAGTATAATTTCATATACTGCAGCACCAAACATATCAAGACACTATAAAACCATTCAAGAGAATGACATTATTACAGGGTATTCAGAACCAATCAACAGAAAATGAACAATGGTTTCTATATAAACTCCTTGTCTATAAAAGTTTTTGTTTATATTATCATATATAATAAAATCCAATAAGATACAACCTTTTAAGACCGATGGAGACAGAAGAATATAAGTTTGATAGGACTTCAAAACAAGATGATACTAAATCAGCACTAGCTAGTATGATGTCTTGTTTTCTCCAAAATAGCTGTTCCTACCTTCCAATCTTCTCTGCCTCATTTCTCTTGAGCTCTTTTTCTGTCATTTGTTGTCAGTTTGTCTTCTTCATTTCATTTTCTGTTCCATTCATTGTGGCCTCTCTGCCACTATTTCTGGAATCTTGGTATTTTCCTTTTTTAGACTATCCTGCATTATTCTCTGTAGAGTTGAATTAGTGGTTGCAAATTCCCCTAGTTCCTCTTTATCCTGGAAGCACCTTGTTATTCCATCAATTTCTAGGGACAGTTGTGCAGGATATATCAATCTTGGCTTGAGGTTATTATCTTTGAAATCTTGAATTATTTCCCCCCATGCTCTTTGTGATTTGATGGATTGTGCCGAGAAGTCTGCTAGAATTCTGATGGGTGTTCCCTTGTAAGTGATCTGTTTCTTGTCTCTGATGGCTTTTAATATTCTGTTCTTCTATTGGATTTCTGGAATTTTGATTATTATATGCCTGGGTGTAGCTCTGTTTGGGTTGTAGGTGGCTGGAGTCCTGTGTGCCTCATATATCTGAGTATCTTTACCATTTGCTAAATTAGGGAAATTCTCGGATTATTTCTGTGAATAGCTTTTGTAGTCCATTTGTTTGTGTACCCACTTCTTCTCTTATGTTCTTAATTCTTAAGTTATAGATCCTCTTATCATCTTCTAGCTTTTGTATTGTTGCTGGGTTTTTTTTTTGTTGTTGTTATTTTTAGGAAGTTTTTCATTTCATGCTCCCATATTACAAATCTGCCCTCCAGTTCAGATAATCTATCCTTAGTTTCTTTCAAGCTGTTATGCCAGCTTTCGATAGAGTTTTTAGTTTCCTGGTAATCTCTTTGAGCCTGCTTCACGTATTCTATGTTTTCTCTATTTTCTCCATCAAACAATTCTCCCCTTTTTTTCTGTTCTTCCATTCCACCATCTGTTTTTTCTTGGGCAGTACTTAGCATTTCTCTAACTATTCTGCTTATGTCTTGCTTCAGGTCATTAATAACTTCATTCCTGAACTTGTCTATGAGGCTCTGGAGATAGCGCTTTATGTCTATTGGTTCCTTGTCTGCTATTGCATGTTTCTCAGGATTGAGGGCCGAGGACCCTTTCTTGTTGCTCCCTCTTCCTATATTCTTTGTTCCTTATATATAAGCGTATATAGGAGGCCCAGTTTCCTTCCCTGTCAGCCACAGTCTGTTTGAATTGTGCTGGCTAGGTGTTCCCACCCACTGCAGTGCACCAGGGAGACACAGACCTGGGGAGTGTATGCCGGGCCTGCCCCTCCAGGTCAACCTACGGAAGGCTTCACCGCTAGGGTGCACCTCCAGGTGCTGGGACCTAGCTTGGGCTAGCCTACTGGATCTCAGTCAGTGGCGTCTAACAGGACAGGCACTCCCCACCAATCCCACTTGAGAGGGGGATATGTGACTGAAGTCACTACAACATCTCGTTCTGGGAAGTCTGCCCAGACTGAGTATGTCCTCCGTTGAAGCTTCCTTCTCTATGGAAAGGTCCTGATTAGCTCACTCACTGCAGGTCAATGCAGGGCACCCGGCCAGCCCCGCTCCTAACTCCATTCAACACTTCCCACTCTCCGAGCTTTCGTGCCTCTCTCTGTTGTGCCCACCGGGATGCAACAGCGGCTGCAGGAAATTCAGATCACAGTTTCCAGTGGCGCGAGGTCCAGCTTCCATTCTGAGACCTTATCTGTTCCTGCTGTATCACTGAGATTGCGTTTTTAGTTAGTTTCTCTTAATTTAGTTCATTCCTGGGTCGGCATAGAATATCCCCCCTTACCTAGGACTTCCTGTCTCGCACGATAAGTACCTGTCTTGAAACTTCGGGGTTGGAAGTCCTGTAATGTTTACAATGCTTAAGTTTTATTGGTCTTGTTCTCTACTGTTTTGTTCAACTTTATAATATCTGATGAGATAGACAATTCTTTTTTAGGAAACAAGAGACATTGTTGATAACCATTGTCGATAACCTTGTACTCTGTTTTACATCATGTGCTATGTCTATCCTTGGTTTTGACTGACAGCTTTGTTTTGCCATATTTGACTTTATTCTCTCCCCCCCAAAAAAGTAATAAGAACTAAGGAGTAATAAAACCCAAAATGTGTAAATTTTGTTGTAAAAAAGAGAGGGAAAAAAAGAGCTCTAAAGGATACAACAGTAAGTGTGTTTAGGGGTGTTAAATAGCTGACCATATTAATGTTTTTGGTTGGATCATTGAACACAACTGTTTGCAGTCTCACTGTTTGAATGTCCACTTTGTATGCTTTGATACTGTGATTTGAGCAACTATCTCTAAGATGATAATATGTAATCTATTAACTGGTGATTTCTTACTTTTTTTTTTTTTTTGTAGTTCTGTATTACTTGTACCCTTACGCCGCTTTGTTTTGTCTTGTGTTTTTCTCTTTTTCCTTTTAAATAAAATTAAAAAAAAAAAAAGGAAAGAAAGAAAGCTCAAGGTTGTGAGTTCAATCCCTGGTACCAATTTTAAAAAAAGCAAATAAATTTCTAAATTTCTGGTAAAATTTAGCTATCAATGTATAAGGACCTGGACTTTTCTTTGTTGAGAAGTTTTAAATCACATGTTCAATTTCAATAACTGATATTGGGTTATTCAAAATTGTTATATCTTTTTGATTCAGCTTTGCTAATTCATATGTTTCTAGAAATCTGTCCATTTTTTCTGTGTTTTTTATGTGAGTAAAGATTTTCAAAGTAGGTACTCGTGATCTTTTAATTTTCCACAGGATATATCGTAATTTCACCCTTTTCATTACTTATTGCATGAATTTGAACTTTTTCTTCCTTTTTTCTTGAACAGGTTGGTTAGAGGTTTATCAATTTCATTTATTCTTTCAAAGAACAAACTCTTCAATTCACTAATTCTTTGTATTGTTTTATTAGTCTCAATTGTGTTAATTTCTGCTTTGTTATTTATAATTTCCTTTCTTCTATGAGCTTTGGGCTTGACTTGCTGTGGTTTTTCTAGAAGACTGAGGTGTAGCATTTGGTTGTTTATTTGTGCTCATTCTGTTTTTCTGATATGGCAATTCATTGCTATATATTTCCCTCTTAGCACCACTTTCATTGCATCCCACAAATTCCAGCATATTGTATCTGCATTTTCATTGAATTTTAGGTATTGTTTAATTTCTTCTTTAAATTTGTTTGTTACCCATTGTTTGTGCAAGAGGTTATTATTTAATTTCCATGGGTTTATGTAGGTTTTATAGTTTCTTTTGCCATTCATTTCTAATTCCAGTGTACTATGTTCAGATAATATGCATGAGACAACTTCAATCCCTTTGCATTTACTTAAGCATGTTCTATGGGCTAATATATGGCCTATTTTAGAGAACATCCTATGTTCAGAAGAATGTGTATTCTGATGCTGTGGGGTAAAACATTCTGCAGATGTCTATTAAATCCACTTGTTCACAGGTTTGATTCCACTCTGTTATTTATTTGCTGATTTTCTGTCTAGTTGATCTATCTCTTTGTGACAATGAGGTATTAGTGTCCCTTATTACAATTGCATTATTGCATATTTGGTTTTTGTTATCTATTAGTATTTGTCTTATATATTTGAGTGCTCCTATATTTGTTGCATATATATTTGTGATTGCTATTTTTTCCTCTTAAATTTTTCCTCAAACAAGTACATAGTGACCTTCTTTACCTCTTTTGATCATGTTTGGTTTGAAGTTGACATTGTCTGCAAACAGAATAGCTATCCCTGCCTTTTCTGGTTTCCTGTCACAAGGAATGTTGTTTTCCATCCTTTGATTTTTAGTCTATAAGTTTCCTTTTGAGTCAGATGTGTTCTTGTATATAGCATATTGGTGGATCCTGTTTTTTTTTGTTTGTTTGTTTGTTTTGTTTTGTTTTTAATTTTGGTGCCGGGAATCGAACTCATGACCTCACGCTTGCCAGGCAGGTGCTTAAGCCACTGAGCCAAATCCCCAGTCCCGGATCCTGTTTCTTGATCCATTCTGTTAACCTACTTCTTTTAATTGGTGAATTGAAGCCATTTACATTGATGGATACAGCCGATATGCACTGGCTTATCTTTGTCATGTTGCTTTTCTGTTGTTGGTTTCTGGCTTTCTCCCTTGTTTAATTGCTTGTTTGGCCTGTGGTTTTTTCTATTCTTATGGAAATTATAGTCCTTTTTGTCTCTCTCTAGTATGTCTTTCAGTATCTTTTCTGGGGTTGACTTGGTCAACATGAATTTCTTCAGTTGTTGTTTGGCACGGAAGTAATTTATTTCTCCATAAACTTTGAAAGAAAGTTTTCCAGGGTACCTCAATCTGGGTTGAAAGTTGTTTTCTTTTAGGGCTTGAAATACTTCACTCCAAGCTTGTCTTAACATTAGGATTTGTGCTAAAAAATCTGCCATGATCCTAATGGGCTTTCCTTGGTAGATGAAGTGTATCTTTAACAGCTTTTATTATTCTGTTTTATACTGAATTTCTAGGATTTTAATTATTATATGTCTCTGTGTAGATTTATTTTGGTTATGGCTGTTTAGTGTTCTATATGTATCACTTATCTGTTTATTCAATTCTTTTCCCATGTTTGGGAAATTTTCTGCTATTACTTCTGTGAATAGTTTTTTAAGTCATTTGTGTGACTTTTGCATTTTCATTGACACCTATCAATCTTATATTGCTTCTCTTTTAATCATTTTGAAGCTGTTGAATTGCTATTTAATGCTCCCTTGTTATTTTTAAAAGTCCTTTCTTTTCATGATTGCTAGCTGTGATCCTGTGTCCAAGCTCTGAAAGTCTATCTTCAGCTTCATTCAAATGGTTTTGCCAGCTTTCAGTGGAATTTTTTATTTTCTGCGTATCTCTTGGAATTTGTTTAATGCATTCTATTTCTTTCCTCAATTGTTTATTCAGGGTTTCCATGATTTTCCCATGCTCCTGTATTTTTTATCTGTCTTCTCTAGCTATGCACCGCAATTTCTTTAATAAGGTTGCCATTTTTTTCTTTACCTCAGAGATTATTTCTAATCTGATTTCCTCTCTAGTCTCATGGATTTGTTTCTTTTTCCACTTGCTATCTTTTCAGAAATTTGAGGTGTACGACTTCTAATGTCCTCTATTTTGATGTCTCTTATACTTACTTATTTGAGATTGCAATTTGCTATTTCATTTTGTCATTTTCACCTCTTGGGTTAATATTTTGTTCTTTTCAGTCCTACTAGTATCAACTATCAGTAGTGTGTATCTTAGGGTCCTACTGTACGGGTGATGTTTGTCCAATTGCTGGGTCCCACAATGAAGAGGAGAACCAGTCACCTGAATTCCTCCTGTAGGGAATGTTGGGTGAGGCCTATATTCTTCCTAGACTGACTAGCCTAGGAGTATTGATGTAAGCCAACTCTATTGTTACTGTAAGTTTAGGCTGTTCCAAGCCTCCATATCTACTTGGCTATAGGGTATGCCTCAGATGGGACTCCACTGTGTCACTGGGGGTTTCCTAGGCCCTTTCAAGTTCCTCCAAGTTGGCGTGGCCTTGTTGATGCTCTCTTCAATCCACCTGGTATTGCCCATATGGGAGAAGGACTCACCCACACTCTTGCTGGGCTCACCAAGGTCTTACAGCTGGAGTGGAGGGTTCATTGCTGCGTCTGTTTACCCACTGAAGTCCTCTATTTGAGGAGAAAGCTTACTGCACTTTTGGCTGCCCTCTAAGGTCTTCTGTGTGGATGAGGGTTTGCTGAGGCTTCCACCAGCCCACCAAAGTTCTGCAGGTGGTGAAAGGGTCACAGATGGTCTCTGGGCTGCTGAGATCTCTTGGGTGAAGGGGAGTGGTGACCAACGATCCTACCAGCCACTGAGGTCTCTGGGCTGAAGGAGGATGGGTGACTGACAATCCCTTGGGATCTCCAGGGTAAAAGAGGAGTCGTGACCGATATCCTGCTAGCTGCAGAGGTCCCAAAGTTGGTTGTCTTAATTAAAATTAATTAATATAAAATTTTATGCTGACTATATTAATGTAGTGCTCACCCAAAGAAAAACATGATGTATACCACTGCTGGTACAAAAAAATGAACTTATATGTAGTAAGGGAATCACATTTTAAACTAACAGTTAAGGTGCTGGGGATATAGGTGCTTTGATGGAGTGCTTAGGCCTCTGAGCTTGATCCTTAGCACCACAAAATAAATAAATAAAAAGTAAATAGTTAAGAATATCTTAATGTATTGGAGAAAATAATAAGTAGCACACAAAGATCATGATTTTATGGGTGCTGTTGCCTAAGATGACATGAAACTAGGCAATTATGCTTATTTTTATTTATTTATTTGCTTTTTGAGATAGTATCTTTTTGTAATCCATACTGACCTTGAATTTGCTATATAGTAAAGATGACTTAAACTTGTGATCTTGCCTCAACTTCCTAAATGTTGGGAGTGTATGCATCCAGAACTACCCCCATCTAGTTATGTTTATGTCAAATTCATTTTAAAATACTATGTAAATACATACACTATATAAACTGGTAAACTGTTCCAAAGTAACTGTACCATTTTACATTCCCTCCTGTAGGACCTGTGAAGTTGTAAGTTGTGTAGAGTTACAGTTTGTTGGTTTGAGTCATTGTACAGTATCCCATTGTGTGACTGTATCACAAATACCCATTCTACAATCGGTAGACATGTGGATTGTTGATGGGACAGATATTATAAATAATACTGATGCAAACATTTTTATACCTTTCTTCCCATGAGATTTTAGATTTACAAATCATGCCACATTACTTATCAGCATTCTTTTTTTTTGGTACTGGGAGTCAAACTCAGACCTCACACTTGCCAGGCAGGCACTTATGCCACTGAGCTAAATCCTCTGCCCTTTATCAGCATTCTTATACAATTTTTTTGGGAAACATATATATGCCTTTCTGTTAGATATATACCTAAAAATGGAATTTCTGGGTCATAAATTAGCTAGTTTTACAATAAATAACATTCAACAGTTCTCCCAACTGGTTTTACTAATATACAGTGCACACGTATTTGTGAGAGTTCTTAATGTTCCCATATTTTTGGCAAGAACTGGTTTGTCATTTTTTTTATTTCCATCATTTTTCTGTATTGACACTGATAAGTTTTGGAGAATTTTTAAATCCTATTTTTGGGACAGACAGCATTTAGAATACCACTTCTCACTGACAAAAGCTGCAATAGGATGATCTAGAGTTTTACAGAATTCTTAGAATAATTAGATATGGAAGAACATGGTTATTTTTTCATTGCAGTAATTTACTGTCTTTCTGGGAGAAGGATTAACTTTTTAGTCCTTTGTGAAGTTGGTCAGAATCTTCTGGCTCTGGTATCTGGTTTTGAACATTATCTCTTCTTTATATCTAAATCTTGATAATTTGCTAAAACTAAATCTGTAAGTTTTAAACATTATGTTTCTGGAACATCATGCAATTGCAAGTATTACTGCTCTCAACACAGAATGGGAACTGCAGACTCCCAGCGTATCATCCTCAATCCTCCCCTTTACCATCAGGCACTGGACACGTGTGTAAGCCATGGGTGCTTTCCCACTGTTTCTGTAATCTCAGTTTTTTCTGTTATTTTAAAAAACCAATCTGTAATCATGGCACATGTTTATAGAGTAAAGCATATTTCAATTCGTGTATTCAATATGTGAAGCCAGGTTGTTTCCTTTCAGTTCTGTGTTCCAAACCATCACACTGTTGATTAGAAGGGTGACAGAAGATTAAAACACTCTCATTCTGTGGCTCAAGGTACAAGGCAATTTGCTGAGTCTTTTTTATTATTATTTTTTTTATTTGCTGAGTCCTATAATTTTCTCAAGTATTACCGTTGTTACTTGCTTCTGCCTTGGACTGGCTAAATAGTGACTCATTGTTAGCTATAATTTAAATCTTTTACTTAGTCACCCGAACAGAAGAGCTGGCTTACTTTTAGTTTAGCCCTGTTTAGTTTTTGAAACTTTTTCTTTTTCCTTTGATCCATTTTCTAAGCTTTTTCTAAGCTAGGGTCATGCCTTCATAGGCCGAAAGGAGCTAGCAAGTAAAAGCTACTCTAGACCACCATTGAGTTTAAAAGCAGTCTCAAAAGGATCAAGATAACTGGCAAGGAAAAGAAAAAAACAAAATTTGCAAGAAATGTAACTGTCTGTCAAGCTTAATACTGTAAATGAAGAAAAATTCCAAAACCTTGCATGTATATTTACAGTGTCTGGCACCCAATAAAAAAGTATAAGACATTTCCAAATAGCCATATGTTATGACTTGTATCAAGATGTCCCCCCAAAGCCCTGTCTAGTCATAGGCAGGGAGTTTCAAAAGAAAACAGGCATCACAGAGGAGATACTAGCTCATGGCATGGCTAGCAGAAGGCGGTGAGCCGCAGCAAATGAGCCTGTTTTCTTTCTGTCTCTTTAGATTCCACCAGGCTGCAAATCTATGAATTGGTTCCGCCCACACCCAGGGTGGGGTTTCCATTATCCACACCCTTAATCCCAGTATCACACCCTAAATCTACACCCTGATCCAACCAACAAAAAGAACAGAGCATTAGCAGCCTGGAAATATTCCCAGTGATGTAACATATGTGTAATAGGATTTCCTAGAAACAGGATGGGAAAGAAGCCAGAAAATGTATTTGAAGGGATGATGGCTTAATTTTTTTCAAAACAAGGTAAAAGCTAATTCCTAAATCAAGAAAGTCAATGAACTACAATCAGGATAACTAAAAGGAAAACCACTACATTGTTCAGGGCCAGTGACAAAGTGAAGCTCTTAAAAAGAAACAGAGGAAAGAAGTGGCAAACAAAATAATAATTGTTACTGATTTCATGTCAGGAATAATAGAAGCCAAAACAGAAGGCAATGGAATGCAAATTTTAACATTCTTAAAAGGAAGTTAAAAAAAGTTCATTTAGGATTCTATGGAAAGCGAAGTACCCTTTTAAAATGAGTATAAATGAATACTTTTTGGAAATACAAAAGCATGGAGAATTTGTTTACAGCAGATCTGGGTTACCAAAAAAAAAAAAAAAAAAAATTAAACCCACAAGATCTTGAAATCCTGGACAGCTAGCAGCTAGTAATGCGACCCTACCCCCAGGATTATATAATTTTAACTTTATTATGTGAATTTTTCTTCCCAGTACTAGAGATTGAACTCAGGGCTTTCAGACTGAGCTAAATCCTCAGCCATATTTTTACTTTTTGAGATGAGGTCTTGCTAAGTGACAGGTTTAAACTTGGGATCATTCTGCCTTGGCCTCCAGGTGTACTGAGATTAAAGGCATAAGCCACCACATCCCTCTTTATTATGCGGTGTTCAGCGATATTTTTTGTGACTCAATTGCCTGATACTTTTTTTTTTTTTTTTTTTTTTGTCTTTTTCCTTTTTATCGGTTCCGGGGATCAAACTCATGATTGCCTGCTTCCAAGGCAGGCGCTTATGCCACTGAGCTAAATCCCCAGCCCCAATTGCCTGATACTTTGAGCCTGGATTGTGTGGGTGACAAAGGAAGGCTGTGTAGGGGAGAGCACAGTGCATGCGTCATACACAGTGAGTTGAACAGAAACCCATGACGCCAGAGCACACCCAATGTTATGCACGCCTGTGAAACCTGACAGGGAAAATGCAGGAATTATGCACAGTAGTGTTTTAACCTACTGAAATGTTTGTACCTGTAAAGATAGGTGTTTATTGTTATTAGCAGACATATAAGGTTTCTAATTAACTTACTGACTGGGCATGTGAGAGCTCATAAAATATTTTAGTAAGTTAAAACAGTTTTTAGCAGCTGTAGTAAAAAATGTACAAGAATAGGTTTTGCTTATGATAGTGTTATTACACATATGACATATAACATTGAAAAATAAATGGTTATTTATTAATGCTTATTTATTAATTTTTGCAATGTATAGAGTTGCAATCAGACTTTCAACTCAAACAAAAAATTGGTCAGGTTCTCTACTAGATGTTTATAAGACTTGTCTTCAGGGTCACCTTCCATTCATTTCATTACTTTTTGGCAGTACATACATTTGGGAGCAGCTGTTTTCAAGGATCAAGTACACACAAAAAGAATTTGATGAAAATTTCTGATGAGCACTTTGAGATCTCAGTAAAAATTCTGAACCTAGTGCAGTGGTACATCCCTGTAATCCTAATTACTTGGGAGGTTCAGGCAGGAAGCTGGTAATTTGAGCTCACCCTGTAACTTAGTGTGACTGTCTCAAAATAAAGAGGGCCACGGAGAGCTGGGCACCCAGGAGGCTGAAGCAGGAGGATTGTTGCAAGTTCGAGACCAGCATGAGCTACAAAGTGAACTCAGGGCCAGCCTCAATTGTGTTAGTGAGACCTTGTCTCAAAAAGGTAAAACAAACAAACAAAAAGAAGGCCTTGGATGAAGTTCAGTGGTAGAACACAGCCTAGTCGCTAGGTTTAATGCAAGGGAGAGAGAGAGACACGAGACAGAGACGAGACAGAGGGAGAGAGAGAGAAGGGAGAGAACACAGAGAACCAGTTTGAAGTAAAATGTGTGGCGAAAACAGCACAAGGAATGGTAAGGTATATATTATGCAAAACTTAGTGCACCCAGATGTAGTTTTCTGTATTTACTTAGTGTTTTTAGTGGAAAAAAATCACACAGAAGAAAAATCAAAATTCAAGTTACATGAAAAATTTTAGCTATTACCTGCTCTAGAATTTCATATAAATGAATCATACAGCGCGGTGCATGTTTCTCATGTCTGGCTTCATGTGTTTAGAGTGCTGTTGCTGAAATTCACCAGGGCCGCTGTGCGCCTCAGCAGGCTCCCTGTTCTTAGTTGGGAGAAAGACCCGTTGTGAGTGTATTTCCTATTGATGAGTATTTGTATTCTTTTCAAATATGGGCTATTATGAATAAAACTTGTGTGAACATTCAGGTAGAGGGTTTTTTTTTTTTACTGGACATTGTTTTCATTTCCCTTGGTTCAGTGTTTATTGATGGAGCTGCTGAGTTTTGTGCTATGTGTATGTTTAGCATCACAAGGAGGCAACCAAACAGGTCTACAAAATGATGGTACCACTTTGCACTCCACGATTATTTCATAGTCTCAGGAACACTTAGAATTTTTCTTTCTGTTTAATTTTAGCTATTTCAGTGGCTGTCCAGTGGTATTTTACTGTGATTTTTAATTTATATGTTTTGATGACTAATGATACATGACTTCTTTTTGGGTGTTCCTTAGTCATTCTTTTATTTCCTTTGGTAAAATGTCTATTCAAAATGTTTTGCCCCCATGAAAAATTAAATTATATTAATTATATTATTTAAATTGAAGTTATATAATATATTATATAATTTAAATTATATTAATTATATTTAATATATATAATTTTATATATTAAATTATATTAATTATATTTAAATTGCATAAATGCTTTAAATATAATATGGTTTCAAATCATTTCTCAAATATGTGTGTTACAAACATTTTCTTTCAGTTGTCACTTAATCTTCATTTTCTTAGCCATATCATTTAATGAGCAAAATTTTATAATTCTCTGAAATCTATGTTAATATGTCTTGCATAGTTAGTGTTTTCTGTGTAATCTAAAATACCTTTTCCAAAAATTAATAAAAATTTTGTTCTTTTTCCTTTACTATATGCTTTTGAGGTTGATTAACTTTTACCTTTTAGGCACTGATGAATTTCAAATATATTTTTTGCCAGGTGTAATTACCTGTTCCATATAGCTGTCTAGTGTCCCAACTCCATTTGTTGACGAGACCATCTACTCTTCCATTTTTGTCACACTGACTAAAAAAAAGTACTTAAGCACAAATGCGTGAGTCAATTTGTGATCTCTGTAATTCTAAATATATTTTAGAATAGATTTCTGCAAAAAAGAATTCTGGAATTTTGACTGAAATTTCCTTGAGCCTATATTTAATGAGAGAACTGATAGTTCAGCAAATACTGATTTTTCTAATCCATGAAATGGTATATCTCTCAATTTATTTGCATTTTCTTTAACAGATGTGAGACAGACAAATGTTGAAGAAATTCCTTTGTATTCTAATTTGCTGAGAGCTTTTTTAGGTGTTACCTTTTAACAAGTCTTTTATTCTAAAGAGTAATACATTTTTAGTTTGTTTTGTTTATTTGTAGGCTTTTTGGTTCTTTAATATGGTGAATTACTTTGATTGTTTTTAAGAAGTTTAGGTGAATTTTTTGGAGGTAAATTCTATTGGGTCATATTGCATTTTGTATTTTATATGTTGTTAATTCTGATTTTAAAGTATTTTTTGAGAACTTTTAAAAGTGGGTTCATAAGAGATACTGATCTTTAATTTTCTTTTCTTGTAATAACTTTACTCTTTCTTGGTATAAGTGTAATGCTAGACTCATAACATGAGTTGGGAAGTTCTATTTGCTAAAACTTTCTGAAAGATATGTTTTATAACTTCCTCAAATGCACACAGCATTCACCAGTCAATCCATTTGGAACCAGAGTGTTTTTTGTGGGTATGTTCTATGTTACTGATTCAATTTATTTAATCAATATAATTATTCATATTTTAAAATATTTATTTTACTAGTATAGGTTTTATAATTTTTACTATCAAGGAATTGATCTCTATTATCTAAATTGCCACATTTATTGGACTATGTGTCTAAAATATTTCTTTATCATCCTTTTGATTCCTGTGACAGTGTTTCTCTTTAAATTTTTTTTTTTGGTACTGGGGATCAAACTCATGACCTGTGCCTGCCAGGCAGGTGCTTGTGCTGCTGAGCTAAATCACTAGCCCTCTTCTTTGTATATTGATAATTTATGCCTTTCTTCTCTCTTCTTGATCAGTCAGACTAGAAGTTTGCTTATGTATCTGCTATTTTAAAAAAAAATTGGCTTATTGATTTTTTTATTGTTTGGATCTTTTCTGTTTCTTTGAAAACTTCATCGTAAGTTTAAGCTATAGATCACATACTATACAATTTGTTCATTGAAAGTGTACACTAAAAGTTTTCTGGTATATTTTTTGGTGTATTCAGAATTGCATGAGTGTTTCCATAATAATTTCATAACCCTCAAAGGAGAAACATTCTACATTTTCTTTATCCATTCATTTGTTGATCTCCTAGGCTAGTTGCATATTATTCTGCAATAAACATCAGTATACAAGTATCCCTAGAGCATGCTGACTTTAATTTTTTTAGGTATGTACTAACAAATGATATAATTGGAACAAATGGTAACTCTATTTTTAATTTTTTGAGGAACTCCATGTTGATTTTTTTAGTGGCTATGATAATTTACATTCCCACCAGCAGTCTAGAAGGCTCCTGCCCACCCCACCCTAAACTGCCCCTCATCCTCAGCCCCTCAACTGCCCCTCACCCTCCCTTGTGTGTGTGTTTAATGACAGCCATTCTGACTAGGATAAGATAGACTCTCAGTGCATTTTTTGATTTGTACTTCCCTAATGAATAAAGATGTTGAACATTTTTCACATTCTTATTGACCCTTTATGCTTCCTCTTTTGAGACGTGATGTTTGTTTAATTCATTTACCCATTGAGTTAAGTTTTTTGAGTTCTTTATATATTCTTGAAGAGTGGCTAGCAAACACAGTCTCCCATTCTGTAGGCTGTCTCTTCAGTCTGTTAATTGTTTCCCTTCCTGTGCAGAAACTTTTTACTTTGGTGTAATCCCTTTTGTTAATTTTATGGTTATTCCCTGTACTGTTAGAGTTCTTTTCAGGAAGTCATTACCTGTGCCTAGGCTTCAAGTGTTTCCCCAGAGTTTTCTTTTAGCAGTTTCAAAGTTCCAGGTATTTGATTCATTTTGAATTGATTTTTGTCTAGAAGGAGAGATAAGGATCTGGGCTCAAACTTCTGCAAGCGGCTATTCAGTGTTCTCAGGACCATTTGTTAAAAGAGCCTGTCTCTTCTCCAGTGTATTATGTTTTTGCCTCTGTTGTCTAGAATCAGATAGGTATGGTGGCTTGGGTTTGCTTCTGTGTCTTTTATTGGATTACACTGTTCTACCTGTCTAGTGTTGCACCAGTACCATGCCATTTGTGTTACTAGGGCTTCCAAGAAGCACAAAGAGCAGGGAGGAGCCAGGGAGGGAGAAAATACTCTTTCAGATCACGTCCCCAGGCTGCCCCTAGCCAAGCCCCATCTCCTAAGCACAAGTCAGCATGATAGATAATCCCCTTCACACTGTTTGATATAGATGGCTTCAGTTTGCTAATATGTCTTGTGGAGTCTTTGTGTCATTTCAGTTTGAGAATTTGAGTAACATTGGTCTGATGGGCTAAACTGGGAAGTGCTTACTCCCTTTCAGCTGTGGGGATTTGTAAGAGACTGTGATTTTTAGGAATCTTTAGGAATAGATTTGTGATTCAGGAAAGAAATGATTGTATATGCACTTTGTTATATATCAACTGTTTATCTGTGTTACAGGGCGGTTGCTCCAGCCCCATAAAGTCGAATTAGAAAAAAACTAAGAATTCTAGAGAAAGTAAATTATCCAGTTAATTTTGATTGTGAGCTAGACAGTATGAAGAGACGAGATGCCTGGAGAGGTGACTGGGTTGTATGGACACTGAACTCCAACAGTCAGCCTCTCGATGTGTGCAGAGCTGAATGGACTTTTAGGATGGGGGGCACCGCTGGAGAAGTGGTTATGGGGGTGTGATTTGGGGACAGTGTGTGGACCTCGGCCCGCCCTCTCAGGGTCTTCCTTGTTCTGTGCTACAGGATGCCATGGGTTGAACAGCGTTCATCTGCTCTGCCTGTCTGCTGTAAGTGAGCTGACTGTGGACTGAAACATTTGAAACTGTGAACAGAAGTAAACTTCTTCTCTTTTAAATCATGTATGTTGTTGGGAGCCGCGGCCGACACCGGTCGCTTTACTTGGCGGATGTGAGGCCTGTAGAAAAGAGCAAAGCCTGAGCTAAGTTACCCCTCCCATCAAGTGAGCCAAGTTGGCGCCTGCTTCCTGCCCCCTGATTGCCCTGGCGACTTAAACAACCCGCTCTGTAAGATAGTCTGCCTAGCAACAACTGATGTTAGCCAATCAGCCCGCATCGCGCGCTTTGAACTGATTGGCCACTGTTACCCTATAAAAGTGAATGCCTCTCCCGCCACGAGAGAGAAGCACAGAGAGAGGTAGAGAAAGTCCACCGGCAAGAAAGGGCTGGTGGCAAAGCAGAGGCCTCGCGGGGCCCACGCGGAGACAAATAAAGACAAGGTTGCACACCGTCAGAATCTGTCTTGTGTTTTTCCTGCCGGACGGGAGCGACACCGACAGTATGTCAAATATTTTATCCCAGCAACAAGAAAGTTGGAAGTTTTTGAAGACTTACACCTTTAAGAGTTTTCTTTTTTAAACCCACCACACTGCCAGGCATAATGGCGCAAGCCCATAATCCCAGTACTTCAGAGGCTGAGGCAGAAAGATTGCAGTGAGTTTGAGGCCAGTCTGGGATACATAGCAAGTTCAAGCTCAGCCCCTGCACTGCATAGTGAGACACTGTCTCAAAAAAAAGATATACAAAGCAAAATCCAAGCAAACAAAAATAATTGTAAAAATCCACCAAACATTTTTATAACATGTAAGTTCATCTTCCTACCTCTATCATTCTTGTCACATGAATCTAATTTTTTTCTCTTAAATTCTTCACCTAAATGCTTCTTCCTTTATATAACAAGTTTTAAAGTTTTATAAAGTTATTGATGATTGTCAGTATCTGACCTAGCTCTCAACCATGTCAGGCTCAAAGACCGTAACTTCTCATAGTAGTTCTTTAGTCCAAATTTGAATGTTCTCCCTGTGTCATTCATGAGGGATCTGATTTCGAATCTTTCTCTTCTCCTAATATTGTCTGTAAAGTGGAAAGCAGTTTTGCATAGATTAAAAGCCTAAGTTAACCATTAGAAGCAAGTGGACTTGCTTGAACGGATTCATTGAGAATTTAAAGAAGTAATCACAGACTCATTAGATATCTCTAGCTTGGTAAAAAATCTGTTTCAATGAGAAGTTAATTGTTTAATGAATATATATTACCATGGGAAAATACTACTTGGGTACACAATTGTGTTGAGCTTCAAAGTTCTTTATTTTGTTCTAATGGAAATTAAGTTTTATTAAAAGTAGGAAAAAGGTTCTGCATAGTGAGTTTGGGCCACATAAAAGTAGGAAAAGAAGTACACCCTTCAATGTGAGGGCAGCCACCAAGCAAGATGGTCTAACCTTTACTGTTGTTTAAGAATGAAATTCTGGGGCTGGGGATTTAGCTCAGCGGCATAAGCACCTGCCTTGCAAGCAGGCAGTCGTGAGTTCGATCCCCAGTACCAACAAAAAGGACAAAGACAAAAAGAAAAAAAAACAAAAAAGAATGAAATTCAACATAGCAAAAATCTTTGAGCACCTTCTAAAAGTAAGAAATTGTATAAGGCAAATTTAACTACTATACATAATTTTGAAGTCATGTTTTGAAACTTAAGGCCTAGCTTAAATATTGAAGTCAATAAACACGAAGCATCTGGTTGTGTGAAGTATGATAATAAGACTAAGTGATTTTATTTTATTTTTTGGTTTTTGAAGACCGGATCTCACTGTATAATTCAGGCTGGCCTTGAACTTACTATAGCCCAGGCTGGCCTTGTGCTTGTGGCAATCTTCCTGCCTCAGGCCAACTGAGTGCTGGGATTCCAGGCGTGTACTACCATGTCTGGCCAAAGCTAAGTGATTAATGCTGCTATTGTTTTTTAAATTTTAATTTCAACAGATTTTTCTTGAGTGGTTAATTCTAGGCAGTTTTGTTGTTTCTCATAATTTGATGATAATTGGAATAGTGATATATATGATATATATAAATATGTATATAAATGAAATGTGTTCTGAAAATGTTCTATAGCAGTGAATACAGTCTTACCATATAAAAAGAAAAAATTTTTTGGCTTAAATTTATATTCTGGTAAACTGGGGAACATTCAACTCCTGTTTTTTTCTTCTGAGATTCTGTCCTGGCATTATAACCTTAATTGCAATTTATTTGAGTATATCTATTCATGTGTTCATTTTTGAATGCCTATACCCCATGTCCAACTCATATATCTATATCTATCTATCTATATATATATATATATATATATATATATAAAAAGAGAGAGAGAGATAAGATCTTTCTATGTAGTACAGACTGGCCTTGAACTCACTGTAGAGCCAAGGCTGGCCTTGATCTTGTGGTGATCCTTTTGCCTCAGCCTCTCAAATGCTGGGATTATAGGGAAGTGCCATCATTCCCTATTGGAAACTAATAAGATCCCTCATCTCCTAAAATGAGTATACAGCAAATGGCTTAAATAAGAAAGACAATGGAATGTGATTTGTGGGGAGTCCAGGACAAAGAGTCCAGAACTCTCTGGGAGTAAAGACAAGGACTCTTCTAGATAATCATATTTATTGGGTTTTCACAGATTTGGGGGCTTCAGGAAGAAGAAGGCACAGTGGAGGCAAAAGCCTGTGAAATTACCAGGGCCTTGAGAAACAAGGCTGTAAATCTTACCAGTTAAGAGAACTGTTTGTCTCTAACATTGGCAGCTTTATTGCTCTGGAATAGGGAGTGTCAGCAGCCTGTGTCCTCCACTGTCTCAGCTTTGGTGTTATCTTGGCTTCTGAGCACTGTGAATATGAGCTTTTTCCAACACAACCAGAGGTTCCTTTATAGTCAAACATTTAACCCTTATTTAGCCTGGTCTCTGATAACGCCTGGCTTCCTATGTGTGTTTTTCTAACCATTCTATGTCCAGCACCTGGTGCCACGCATAGCATATAGTATCTGTTATGACTTCTGTCTAGATGTCCCCCAAAGCCTCATGCAATCATAGGTAAGGCTTTGTGGAGTCAGGTGGATATAGGGTATGTGATACTGGGATTAAGTGTGTGTGGTACTAAATTAGTCCACTGTTTGGAATTAACATAGTTGTGGGTTGCACCATTCAAAAGGTTGGTTGCCAGGATGGCATAAAAGGGAAAGGCAGGTTTGTTACTTGCTGTTGCTGATGTCTGCCTGCCCTCCTGTGGACTGTGTCTCTGTGATGCTCCCCTACGGTGCCATCCTGCCTTGAAGCCAGCTGACTACGGACTGAAACTTTTACAAACTGTGAGCTAAACTTTTACAAACTGTGAGCCTTTTTTCCTTTAAATTGCGTGTGTTGAGTATTTTGTCCCAGCAACAACAGCAAAAAAATAACTAAGACATTATGTAACCTAAACATTTTTGAATGTCTGAATAAATAAAACATCAAGCTATCTGCCTCCAAATCCAGTTATTTATTTACTAAATAACTTGAGCAAATCACCTATACTCTGTCAACAGTGGTTGCTTTCCTGGCTTTAATGAATAATATGATGCCTTACATGTAATACATTGTAACTTTAGAACATTCACACGATTTCAGATCATTCACTGAGGGATTCTTGTGTATGATGCACTCTTCTAGGATGAGGGGAAAAACAGTGAATCACAGAAGATAGCAATCTCTGCTTCCCTGGAACTAGTAAAATGTGCTGTTTGATCTTCACAACTACTCAGTGCAGTAAATGTGCCTGGTACTTTTATTTACATAATAATGGAAGCTACAGGAAGTGAGCATTTTCTCAGATTCAGCCAGCTAGTGAGTCTAAGATGGGACATTTCATGTCCAGTGATTTTCCCACGTGCCACCCCATCAATTCCACACCTATCATTTGAGAATGTTTTGGGGGTGAAAGTAAGATATAGTTCATTCAATATCTTCCATAAAATATGTGGCATAAATGCAAAGTGACAGTATGATTCAGGTCTTTAAAATTACAGAGTATCACATTATTTTAAATTCAACGAAAAATTTAAATTTAAGTCTGAGTTTGTTGAGAGACAGCTTGTTGATATTTATGTAATACCTGCTTCTTACACCTAGATCCTTGGCTGTAGGAGTTAGGGCTTCCTATTGTTAAATGTTCTAATATTATAAATTAAATTAGAAATCTACACAGTGCCCAATGTGAATAACTTATTATTTGCTAAGTAAGGGAAATTATTATGCCATCTGCTGCCTCTTATAAGTTGTGTTATTACCCAACCCACTTTCTGAATCAATACACCAAAGAAACTGTAAGTAAAGCAAATTATAGTAGCTTGCACATTTTTCCATTGAATAAGCAATTCAGAAGAGAAAACACTTTTGTGCTTCTTCTCAATTTTAGTGGATGCCTTGGAAAATTGTGTTTGTTCTTTAAATTTTTTCTACAAGATAATATTTGTTACTAGGCTATCAGATACCTTGTATTCAAACTTAAAAATTTTATTTGTTTTGAACTTACAGCAGCTGTTCTTTATCATTGATAGTGCTACATGTAGAAAATCAGATATTTATTTTAATCTAAAAACTTTGAGTTCTAGGAAGAATTGAAATGACCAAAACTATGCTTTGTCTTATAATGAGAAAGCTAGATGTGTAAAATATATTTAACAGAGATAACCAAGTACTTTTGGGCTGGGCAAGGTGGTGCATACTTGTAATAACAGCACTTGGGAAGGCTGAGGCAGGAGGATCACCGTGAGTTTGAGGCCAGCCTGGGCTATAGTGAGTTCAAGGAACAGTCAGAATTACATTATGAGATTCTGTCACAAAAACAAACTGACAAAAAGAACAAAGTAATTTTCCATGATATCCATACATTTGACGAAATTCTAGTTGACCTGTCATCCTAAAAGGATTACCATAGAAAAATGCTTCTTACAGTTTGTCTGTTCAAGACTTTAATTTTTGAGAGACAAAAACTAGCCCACAAAGGGAAAAAAAGAAAGAAAAGAAAAGAAACAAAGCAAAACTAAAAGACCCAGAATCACATATCTGCCTCTCTGGTAAAGGAATAATTATGGAAGAAGGTGGCTTAATTGCAAAGCATTGAAGAAAGACTAAACCAATACCAGCTATAGTTATGAAAGTTTCTTTTAGAGTCTAAAGTTCATGGAGAAGGCATTATAAGAGTTTGAGTACACTTCTTAATGATGATTATTTAAATTACTATTTATTGTGTACAAGACACAAAAATAATCCAAATAAAATTTTAGTTTTTGCATCCTCATTCATTCATTCATTCATTCATTCACTTAACAAGCATTAGGCACCTGTTAAGTCAGAAATAGCTAAGCAACAGATTTGAAAGACAAATTTAACTCTGTTTCTGGCTTCAAAATACTTAGTCTTGTGTGGAAATGATCATACATGAATAATATGGAGAAAGTGGAGAAAGCTTTGTAGAAGAAAACTGAGCTCGGATGAATATTATTGTATCTACTTAGAAAGAGTTTGTGATTCCAGATAAAGGGGATAGCACATGAGCAGTCACCAAAACAGAAGAGAGCTACATGCGTTTAAGAACTACATGCAACGCAAAATTTCAAAGATGCAACATGCTCCTATGTGTATGTATTGGGGGACATAGACAGAGAGAATGCCTAGACAGGCAAACAAACTATGTGACTGTGAATCAGTGATGTCAATTTTATTTTATATGCAGCTGGGATGCACAAAGGGTCCCGAGCAAGCAACTAAGGCGATCAAAATTCAATAGTATAACAAGCATTATTTTCCTCTCTTTTCTCCTCTCCTCCCTCTCCACTCTCTCCTCTCCTCTCCTTCCCTTTCTTTTTCTTTCTTTCATGGTGGTGCAGGGGACTGAAATGATGGCCTTGCACATGCTAGTCGAGGGCTCTACCCCTGGGCTACATTCCCAGGCCATAACAAGCATTTTAATGGCTGCGTAACCTACAGATTCAGTGGCAAAATAAAGAACTTTTATAGCTATATATGATATGTGGTAAAATTAAGGGGAAGAGTGATAAGCTTGATACAGGCAAGGAGGCTAAGAAGGAAGCGGATAAACAATATATTTCGGGTATGACAGGCAAGGTCTGATAATGTGAGGGTTTTGTTTGCTAGCTTATTTCTTTGTTTTGCCAATATAATGAACTAAAATGATGCAGTTCATTGGCTCACATGACTACAAGATTCAGAGCACAAGTGTATACTCGACAGTGTTACTTAGGAGGCAGTTCTGTTGCTCATTGAAGGTTTACTGGGTGACAACGTGACTGGGGCAGTTTCAGGCCTTACTGCAGAATACCGCAAGATCTAGAGAGGGACGGTGAATGGATGTAGTCTCTTGGAGAATTTCTTAAAAGAGAAAAGAATCACAAGTTATTTTGGCCCATTCCTGACCTAATCCCTATGGCCAGGGAAATTTCAAATGTTTCTAAATTGGGTTATCTGAAACCATTTTAGCCAGGAGAATGTACTCACACTGAACATAGGTAACTTTCCCCAAGCATGGCGGTGTGGTGGATCCCAAACTGAAAGTTTAGGAGGAGCTGAGGAATACCAGGAGAGTCTGCTCAGGGAGATCAGGAGGAACGGGCGGGGAGACAGGAAGGTGTGTGCGGGAACACACAAGTGAGGCTGGCTGGCTTTCCTTTCTTTTCTTTCCGTCTTTTTTTTCTTTCTTTCTCTTTCTTTCTTTCTTTTTCTCTTTATCTTTCTTTTATTAAACATAACTTACAGGCTACAAAGGAGCATCCAAGAAGATGAGAGATACAGAGCAGCTGAACTGGAGCAGGACTGGGGGCCAGGGACGAGTGATTGTGCCAGCTCTGTCTAGGAGTGTCTCAGATGAGGAGATGGACAAGGTCAGGTCTTTTGCTTGGAGACCTTTGTAGAGACCTCATCTCTGTAAAACGAAAAGAGATGATAAGGACAATTGCAAAGATGCGGCCGAGTTGACGTGGGAAAAGGACAGATCCTGTGAATGTCGAGGAGCACTGCTGAGCAGAGCTGGAGATGCAGTCAGTGCAGCACACTGGAAATGCAGCGGCTTCGCTCTTCACAAGGGGCGTTTTCTTCGCGTTGATCTGCAGCCTAGCAGGAGCAGGACTGGAGCTGGGGGAAACTTGTTTCAGTACAGAAGAAATGAACAGTGCGACAAGGAGCTGAGTGCTTGTACACCAGTGAAGCTGGCATGCGTAGAGTTAGAGTGGGTGTCATTAACATAGTGCAGGTAAAGGATTATCAAACTGGCATGTTGGGATGTTCATCTACATAAAGACTGATGCGAGGAGCTAGCCCTACTAGAATTGTTTTTTCATTTTACAGTGCTAAGTTTTGAAGCCAGGGCCCTGCCTGTGCTAGGTAAACACTCTACCACTGAGCTGTAGCTCTAACCTCCTATTAGAACTGTTACCATTTATTAGGATTAGTTATAAAAAATTTAATATGGACTTCTTGTCTGTCTGATTTAATGCTAAGCCATTAAACTGAGCACTGTGGGAGTTACAACTACTTTTGGATGCAGATAACGAAAACCTTACAGTGGGGTAAGTGAACTGTGTGTGTGTGTGTTTCTCATAGATCAAAACTAGAATGTGGCTGATGCAGGGACTCAAGGATGTCATTAGGTGATACAGGAATGTAGAACTCACCCTTAAGAGTCTGTCAGGATCCACCGGAGTTGGGGTCACTGTAGGCATTTTGCTTAGCACAAGGGAGGAAGGAGAGGAAAGGAACTGTGGTAGCCCTGTCTGTTCCTCTTCTGAGGAAATCAAAAGCCTGCCCACACCCCCTCAGTATGCTTCCCTGTAGATCTCATTAGCTCTGGAGCATAGGCTCCGGGGGAGGCTGAGGTCAGTGGGTGCTGCCTCAGAGAAGGTAGCAGAGAGAAGGAAATTGGAATGGCTGGTCAGTCAGGTAAGCAGAAAGCTTTGCACTAAGCACTTCTTTTTGAAGTCTCCCTGACCGCCAAGATTTTAGGAGTGTTGTTTCTTTGTGTGTTTGAGACATCTGACATTACACGACGTCATTGTAAGTTTTTAAATAAAATCAGAGTTCAACAAGATAAAGAAAAGGGAAAGTTACTTCCTTTTGACTAAGATTGTAAAGTGAACTAAGGGGGAACTGGAGGCTCACACTCTAGATTGTCCTTTACAAGACAATGCTGAGGCACGACTGAGGCACTAGGTTTTCTTGGATGGACCTCCAACCAGCACTAACAGAATGGCTCCATGAAATAGAAATGGATATGAGTCATGGTTCATTAAGTCTTAACGATCAGTGTGTATGGACACAGTGATTCGCTCTTGATCAAACACAATGAGAAGCATTCTCTTGAAGGAGTGAACTGTCCATTTATGTATGATACCAGCACAGTGACAGCTGATTCAGATGGGTGAGTGGCCCCAAATTGCCAAGCCTGTTGCTTCATTCTGAGACAGCATCCAAAATGAAGAAGAATAAAAATCGATCTACAATGTAAGATAGATGATCTAGCCAGGGCAGTCTGCTGCTCAATGGCAGGAGCTCTGCTCTGGCTGAGGCATGTGTTAGAAGCTGCCCTGTCTGAGAGGAAGCACTGAGCAAGAGCACGGCGCAAAAGCATCTCTCAGTTCTGCCAGCATCTGTTGAGCTAACGTGATTGATTCGTTCTTCAGCACTCACTTCTTGATAAATAGGAAGAAGTCAAGAATGACTGAGCATTTTAAAAGGGTCAGTTTCCAGCTCTGGAAATACGTGCTGCTTTGCTGCCCCACTTATTTCTCATCAGTGAATTTGCTTCTGCTGTTATCCAGTAGCAGGGAACCTTTATTGCATGAAAACGTTCTATTACAGTGACATTTATGCAGTTTCCCAAAGCTAAGCATGGACCCTGGATTGTCTAGATCCTTCTAAACATAAAGACAAGCAACTTATATTTAAACAGCAGTTAAACACTTAAAACTTTGGAAGACTCAAGCGTATGCATATTTAATGAGAGCAATTGCTAATTTCTTGGTTTCCATTTTTTTTTGGTAAAAGAATGAAAATATCACGACCATTAAAATTTCCTAGCGTTATACCATTATATGTGTGTCAATATCGTCTCCTAAAAACCCTTTCATCAGAACTATTATGGATCTGCAAAGTGATTTAGGACGTCTCCTTTTTTGGCTTTTCTCCTTTTTACAGGCCCGGATCAAAGCAGGAAACAGCAAGTGTGGAAGCCCCAAGCAGCATAAGGAAGAAAAAGAAAAGGCAAACTGTCTAAATGATTCACAGACTCTTTAGTCTATCACTGAATTACCTAGAGTTGATTATTTCCCAAAGGCATTTACAATTGTAAACAGATCTGCTCATCTGAGTCTATCTTAGACCAGTATCCTGTGTGATGTTGCATTCTCCAATTATGCAAACAAAGGCGCCGAATTTAATTACGTTGAAATTGATGTTTACTGTGAGCTTTTATAAAGAGTAATTGTTGCATTGGAAAAGGATCAAAGAGTAGTTACTCATCTTTATAAGCTTTGATTTGGAAGTAAATGCGTCTGATCCCTGGAGTTCAATAGCGAATAAAATAGTACATGGTATCCACACTCATATCATTTTTGTCAGACATCAGATTCCTGGTCTATTTGTATTTTTTTGCCCATACCTATGCTGACTTAAAGACTTTGTTTAGCTATGTCCTTCTCAGCTTATTGCTATTTTTATTACTCTCTAAGTGCGCTTGGACACACCTGCAGAATTTTTACTTCCATGAATGGGCTGCTTTCCTCCAGATCAGAAATCTTGTCTTTATCACCTCTGTACATCAACTAAACACAGTGTCTGCCTTCTAGGAGGTGTCCAAACAAGAATTGGAAAAATGAGTTCAGTTCAAATAGATAATTTGGAATAAATGATACAATCTGTTTGTGTGCCCTGCCTTATGTGAAAAAGAGCAACTATTTTGGTTTGCATCACAGGTATATTTTGAGAATCAGAAAATCATCGCGCTCTGGTTCTCTGCCATGATGTGTCCACATAAAACCCTAATCTGTGTTTTGATGATGTTTCAAGTGCCTGAGCAATCTATTCCAGCGCATTCCTGGATCTAGATGGTATTAATGCCTTACAGATTTCCTATTTCCATTGAATAGCTGCCCTTTAGATTTAGTATCTTACAATTTAATTAGAAATCAGAGCAAAGGTCAATTTGTGTCTCTCGGCATGGACAGAAGGGGCAGGACTGAAGATGATTATGTTTTTGCCTGGTGCTCATTATTCACTTTAAAGGAACACTTGGAGCCAGCAGCGGTGGGAATCAGGTGTGTTTATGCACCTGCATCTCCTGCTAGCTGCAGCTGTTTTGTCAACACTGATTACTGTGCTCCAGCAGTGCAGGTCTCTAAAAATCAGTTTAAATGACTGAAGATCCTGCCCTGAGGTTTCTAGAGCCTACCTCAACTTTGCTTCTTGCCCATCAAACACCCTTCTCATGGTTCTTTCACTCGTACTTGGATTTGAAGTTTTAATTTGGAGAGTCTCAGGCTGCATTAAATATATTGTTATCCTCTGACTCGGCAAGTCCACTTCTGGGAATGTAATAGTTTGAAATTATCAGAGATCTATTTGAATATTTTGGTACAAAACATTCTTTACAATGCGGTTACAAATCAAAGAACTGGAAGCAATCAACATATCTAAGGGGGAGGCTGATTAAAGAATGATATAAACCTTGGAATCCTATGCAGTGACTAAAAACCATTTCTTTGACGAGATAGGGAAATGCTCATTTTATAATAAGAAGTGAAAAAGCAGAATAAATGTATCGATGTACATAGTTGTAATTTTGTAAAACAAATTATGTGTGTATATAAGTTTGAAAAATGTGTTATGTTTGACTGTTAGGTTATACATGTTTACAAATACTTTTCCCTTTTAACTGTACCTGTATTTTCCAGATTTTCTATAATTTTATTAATAAAATTATAATAATTTAAATAATAAAACAGTTCAGTAATTTTTTTTTCTAAGTGAAAAATATCCTTTGACAATAATTCACATACAGAAAATTCTAGGACCAACTTTATGAAGTAGAGAATGTGAAAGCAAGACGCAGGGTGATAGAGTTTGTGGAAATCAAATACCAGAGTGAAAGCAGCGACTGATGCTCACAGATTTGGGTTATGCTAGCCTGGAAATCTCTGAGAAAAAAGACTCCCATACAAGGTCACACCAGCACAGGGCCCATCCTGATTTCGGATAAGGGATTCTTTTTAAATTGTTTTATCTTTTTTTTTTAATCAGTACTGGGGATTGAACTCACGGCCACACACTTGCAAGGCAGGCGCTTATGCTGCTGAGCTAAATCCCCAGCCCCTAGATAAGGTATTAATGCATGGATGATGGTGCTATGGAGTCTGTGTGTGGCTCCGTGCACTGCAGCAGAAAGGCCGGTCAGGGGGCTGCCTGGGCCAGCAAGTAGAGCTGCCCACTTCCTGGGGCAGGGGATAGAGATGGAGATGGAGGAACAGAGAGCCCAGCAGGCAGAGCAACTACATTTACTGCTAGGAGCATAGAATTGGAAACACAGAGTGAGTAATACTCAGAGATCCAAAACCCAGCAGCTGAGGGACTTAAAAGTTAAATACAATGTGTTGTTTCTCTGCTCAAAAACCTCCAGTAGCAATTCATTTCATGCAGAGTAAAAGCCATGGTTGTAAAATTTAAATTTTAAAATGTGCCCCTGGAAATAGACTGTAGGTATCGTTTTGTTCTCAGCTTCTGTGTGATTCTTGGACTATGCAGGGATGACAGAATCTCCCTCATACTATTGGCCACACTGGCCTTTTTATGTTTTAAAGTTTCCCTCAGGACCCTCAAAGAGTCCCACCAACAAATCTCGAACCTTGACACTTATGAAAGATTTCGTCCAAAGAGGGATCCAAGAGAGGAAAACAGATGCAAGTTGAATCCAGCTCTGGGGACTGTGAGAAGCAAGGAAACCGAGGAACTGAGTCTGGCACATGAACTGTCATCGCCGTCCTTGGGCATGTGCAGTTGTGCAGGGATCAAATCCTTTGGTTCAAACAATAATCATCAATGTGTTCAGGTGCTTGTAGCAGGTTTAAATGAGACTGTACATTTGAGACATCCCTGCCTGCATTTATTCCTATCCCTGTCACTAGCTGGCTAGTGTGGGTTCTTCAGCAATAATGGAAATTACAACTAAAGCAACAATATAAATGTACAGGAAAGAGCTTTAATTAGAAGGTGAGAGAAGATAAAGACTCCAGCTTGCATAGTGTCGGAGGAGTCATACTGATAAAGAGGATCAGACTTGCTCATTAGTGGAAATGGGACCTGTTTTATGTGTGCTTGCTGAGGACTGGTGTCTAGCTAAATATTATCTCAGTTTAAATTGCATAGTTTGGGGAGAAGCCTCAGGACTTTAGGGACAATTCAGTTTCCATGGGAAAAATCCGTTGGGGGGCAATTGCAGTCATGTCAGGCTCTGCTGGAATTAGGGTGACCCCAGGTTTAGGTCAGTGGAGACTTCAGAGCATAGGTGTTCACAGTTCTGAAGGCCCATGAGATGAGCAGGGTAAATTTAGGGTTAAGTAACCGTGCTTTGTTGACTTCTAAGTAAATAGTACTGCCTAAATGATTAACAGGACTGTGTGCAGAAAAGAAAAGGATTTGATCCAAAGTTTTACAAAATGAATGTCAAACTTTTAGCTACCTATTAGGCATTTGTAGGCCCAAGTGAAGTGGACATTTTTAGCAAAAACCATCTTTAAATCTCTATTATCTTAGAAGAAAATAAGTAACAGGTTAAAAATCCAGGAGTTTGTCCTCTGTTCTAGTGATGATCTTTGTGTTACCCTAGGATCTGAAATGATGTCACAGAAACCTGTGGTATTAGTGGGTTGGTTAAATCTATGTGTGATAGGTGACCACTGTGCAAAGGTAGTTTGGGGAGGGAAAAGGGAATGAAAGTGGGAAAGATGAATCTCTTAGGTGATGATGTTAGAACACTTGGAAACTGCTTAAAAAAGTATGCACTGTACTCTGATAAGCTGCATAAAAGTAGAGTCAGAAGTGTTGCTGTGAGAGTTTTGAGAAAGGAAGCAAAATCCGCTGCATGCATCCTGACCGCACACCAAGGAGCCTTTGGTCTAGAGCTACCCTGTCTTTCTGAAGGTCAAGGTCTGAATCAGTGACAGAGCTGAGAATAGAACCTCTAAGCACCTGATGCCTGCCTGTGGCCTATCTGTTAAGCCACACACAGCAATGTGCACAAAGCGTTTTTTATTATTAGTGATGGGCAGCAGAGCTTACTAAGTTTAGAAACTTCTTTGAAATCAGAGATTCAGTCTTTGTAGCCTGAACATTGACAAATCCACAAAATATATATTTCTTTTCCTTAGTAAAAAGGATTTTTTCAATAATAAATTAGAGGATTTAAACATGTTTTCCTAGACATAAATGTAAATGGTTGTTTTAAATCAGCATTTTTTTCTTATTTAAATGTAAATGAACCTGAAAAGGCTGGGCTTAAACTGTCACATGCATTGCTAATCACATCCTCCTGGGCTTGTCTAAGCCAACTCAGAGGAGTCCAGCAGTAAAAGTTTGTGCTAAGAGCTAATCAAAACTCACACCAAGGTAACCACTGGAAGAGTGATTTCCAGTTCCACTTGTGTGATTTTTGCCAGGTCTTGATTCTGAGGCAAATAAAAGAAAAGCATTATAGAGTTCTTGATGTGGGATGCTCCAAGCCAGATGGGTTTTCTAGATAGGCTGGTCATTTTGTGCACCTGCAAACTATTACTAAATGAATACCTTTCCACTGGAGGGCAAGAGTAAGGACTTTGTGACTTCAATTTCCACTTCCTATCCTGTGATGTCCAGTACTGCAGTTGTTAGACACATCTGGCTCTTTATTCTTAAATGCAAATTAGGTAAAGTAAAATGCAATTAAAAATAAAGTTATTTACTTAAACCAGACACATTTCAAGTGCTCAATTGCTATATGTGGACAGAGAATACTATGTTTGTCAGCACTGATATAGAATCTTTCTTTCACAGTAGAAATCTCTACTGGGCAGCACTGTCATGACCCAAGTAATTCAGGTTCTAGGCACATGTAGCAAGAGACTTGTGGTTCACGTACTGATAAGACAGTCAAACAGTATTTGTATTCTAGCATTTACTTATGTGACAAGTATTTATCAAACATCTACTACATTTCTTGGCTTCGTTTGCCTCAGGACCAAGTATAAACCCATGGCTTCGGATTTTTAAAAAGGCCCTCAGAGAGAAAATGGGAAGCCTGGCAGTGCTGTTGGACCAACTGTCCATATGGAAGAATCTCACTGCATTCTCTCAGTTATGCTCACAGTCTCAATACTGCAATACAGATAAAGGGCTTATTCCTCTAAGACTGTATGTATGTCAGATCCTGGTCACTGGTCTAGTCTTCTGAATAACTGGCTATGAATCAGACGTGCCATGACTTCCTCCCTGAATCCATCATTTACTAGGTTGGCTCATAGAACTCAGAAAAACATTTTACCTACCAGGTTCCTGTTTTCTCTGAAGGATACAGTTTAGCAATAGCTAGATGGGAAAGACACATCGGACATGTATGGGAAAGGGTACAGAGTTTCCAGGCTCCCACTGGTCACCAATCCTAAAGCTCTCCAGACCTGTAGGTTAGGATTGTTACCAAAGCTTGTTATATAGGAATGATCAATTACTGACAGTGTTCAGCCCCTTTCCCCTTATCAGAAGGTGAAGGTGAATCTGTAAGTTCCAGGCTTCTAATTGCCATCTTTTGGTGACTCTCTCCTATCTAGGAGCCCACTGGGAATCACCTCACTGGAGTACAAGACACTCTTGTTATCCAGGATAATCTGGCAATTAAGAACATTGCATCAGAATCTCAGATTAAAGACCACATAGTAAAACAAAATATACATAGGGCCCCTACTGCTCAGAAAATAACAATGCTTTTAGGGATGTATGCTAGAAATTGGCAGCAGAGGCCAAAAATATCTAATAAATATTTATTTAAATTTATTAAACTACACTGGGATTGTTATTGGAGATCAGACACAGGCTTAGTGGATGTCATACAAGACACCAAAAAATTTGTAAATATTTTGCTTTTAGTTTAGCATTTATTGTTCTTGTGATTTAAAATTGTGTTAGTATCTGGTAATAATGGCATGCAAGCAATCATTTGAAGGTGATCAAAATTCCTGTGCTGAAAAAATCAGCACTTAAAATTAGTATCTTTGGAGTAGAAGTTAGCCATGTTAAAATAAGGCCAAATGCCATGACACACTGGAAAATAATTTTGGAGAAAGAATGCTATGAAATAGTAAAATAATATTGGGAAAATATAAAACAAACATTAAAGTAAAAATAAGCAATAGTGGTAGTAGATGCATGTGCAGTGAGAATTTATCTCTCCTTAGCTCCTACGTATTCCTGTGGGGAAATTAGTGGAATTATGTAAGGCTTATGGGACATGGCACTAAGGTTCGATCATACTATACAACTTTCTCCAAATGCCTGGAAATGGACTTTGTCCTCTCTGTGCATTTCCAGTGAAAACTTCTCTTTCTCTTGAAAACGTCTCTTTTTGGCAACTAAGGTAAGCTGCCCAGCTACCTCACTTCGCTGTTCCACTTCAGTCCGCACGTGATGACAGAATACACTGTGGGTGCTTCCGCGTCACCCATTTCATGCTCTATGTTTGGGTGGACACAACGTGACTGAGTTGGATCAATTTATTTCCCTAACTCTAGAGATGAATTCTTGCCAGTCAAGCCTTGACTTTGTGAAAGTCAGGCATGATCTTACTTGCCAGGCCTCAAATTGCTTTGGTATATAACTTTTCTTCCTACAATAATTTCTTTTTCAGAGATGAGTGAGCCCAGTGAATGTGTTGCTTAAAAAGCTGGTTTTACATCAGAAGGAAGGGAAGCCCCTTCTGTTCCCTGTGTAAACGAGAAAGCATTTAGTTTTGTCACCATAAAGAAAATCAGCTTAAACAACAATTCCACTCAAGAAGGAGGGCAGAGGCAAGCAAATTGGGGGGGAAAGGGAGGGGATAGTTGGCTTGAACTGACCCTAAAGTTGGCCCTTTGAGCTTTCTAGTTATGTGAGGCAATCATTTCCTTATTTTCTAAGCCCATTTAAGCTGAGCTTGTACCACACAAAGCTGATAACAAACATTTTAGAAATAACTGTTCTTCTCGTTTCCCTTCTATGAATGGTGTCTTTGGCAAGACTGAGATTTAAAACAGGGACCTAGAGATGTAACTCAGTTCTAGAGCGCTTACCTAGCAGGTATGAAGCCCAGGAAGCATGCGGGGCTTAAAACAGCAGGCTCATCAGAAAGTCAATCAAAGATTGATTTTTTTCATGACCTAAATCAAATGTCTAGTCATTTTCCATTCATTTTTTGTATAACTTTATTATATTATTACTCCTCAACTGTCAGCAATTCATTTCTAAATTGATTTACATTACTTATAAAGTGAAACATCATCTCTTTCTCAGCTTAATTACCAAATTCTGATTGCTTACATAAATAACCAGCCCTCTGCATGCGACAGTCTGGGCTCTGCTGACCTCAGATTGGTCGAATTCCCTCGTAGTCCTGTTGGTGGACAGTGATATGATGTGCACGGGAAGGTATTCTGATTACAATAATGCTCTGGTGCAACAACAAAGTAATGTTGCATAGTTTCATATTTTACAAAGTACATAATTACTTTCCTTTGTCCTAGATATATATCTAACAATGTGTAGTTCAACAGATTCTGTAACTTACCTCCCAGTAGAAATTGCTGAAAGTATGAATACATTTATATTTTATGGGTTACGCAAAACCACTGGTGTAATTGAAACCTATATCAGTTTGGGCTCTTTCTGTAGCTGGTGATGGAAAACCAGCTTGAATGGTTTCATACTGAAGAGATGAGAGAATTCACTGGCGCTTAAGCTGAACAATCAAGGCTTTCATTAGGGGCAGGATTGGAGGCTTACATCGACCCATCAGAAAGAGGCCTCGCTCCCTCCCTGTCTCTGGACTCCGGGAGCCCATGATGGTCTTGCCAAGGTCTGTAGGGCTTCTTTGGCTTCTTCACCCTCAGGTTTCCTCACCGCAGCAAAGTTGCTTTTGGCTGAGATTTCTTTGCCTTTCTTTCCGGTTTTGCGCACCGTGTGGGCCTGATTTTCCTGTGAGCACAACACTTGTCAGTCACAGTTCCCAGATGCTTAATTACTATTAAAACCACCAGCAGTTTCCTTAAAACAAACAAACAAGCAAACAAAAAAACCTATTCTTATTAGCCTTATAATATACAGTAATTTATGAAGACCAATAATGGCTAGGAAGAGAAGTATTCTGTATCCTGAAGCTTCCTTTTGACTAATTTTGATTGATAGAAAATAAAATGAATGAAATCTGAAGAAAAGAGAAAAAAATATAGGAACTGATTAATTTTGAAAAATAGAAAAATAAATGAAGGAAGCAGCAAACATGCATTGAAGCATAGGCTTGGCTTTTCACACTATAGCTGAGTTGGTTCTAGTATATTTAGAGGATTTAGGATGCTTCTGGATGATCTGTCTCTCCCAGGACCTGTGTCTGAAGAGGGTTAGATTTCTTTTTTTGAAGAGTAGTGGAAATGGAAATACATTTTTGGAAAGTTAAAGTTGGCCACTAAAAAAATTTGCTGAGCTTCTTATTTGGCTGATAATCAGACAATCTAAAAATAAGGGCTGCTTTAAATAAAAAACCCAAATAAATCACTCATGCAAACATCTCATATTGGTTCCTGTCCAGCAGTCCAGTTACAACCTCTGAACACTTACTTGCTCCCCTTCAAAGCTAACATGCTTGCCAGTTTGCCCCTCCTTTTTTATGGTACTGGGGATTGAACCCAGAGGTTCTCTACCACTGAGCAACATCCCAAGACCTTTTATTTTTATTTTGAGACAAGCTTTTGCTGAGTTGCCCAGGCTGCTCTTGAACTTAACCATTCTCCTGCCTCAACCTCCTGAATAGCTAGGAGCACTTGCTTTTTCATCTAATATACATCGACCTTTTTCAGTTACATGAAGAAATATGTACCCTCCTCATTGCCTATTGAGAGCACTGTTTTATTTGCATTTTTTATTTTTGCCATGGGAGTTGTTACATAGGATAAATTCAAAGAGTCCCAGGAAAGGTAAAATAATATGAAGCAATTGGGAAATGCCAAGAAAAATACAGAGCTTAGAGTAAAGAAGCTAGAATTTAATTTTAGTGTAGTCTTTGCGCTGTAAATTGTCCTATTTACCTAGTTTTTCTAAGCATCACTTTCTGAAAAACACAGAAAAGGACATCCAAAGAACAAGGTAAACACACGCTGTGTAATATTAGCCTTTAAATATATTTTCTGCATACTTAAACCATTGTGGATAAACGGATATTTATTTAAGTTTATAACAATAATGTATAAGTCTCTGTGCTTCATATTGGTTGCCCCAGTGCTCTCTCCTTGCTCTGTTTTATATTTATCGACAGCTTGATATTCATTAACTTTGCTCTCAAAACACGTCTAAAGCAGAAAAAATTTATTCTAAGCTGTCTAACATGACTGGCGTAAGTGGCATTTCTGACATTGTTTCATTATTGTAATGGTGTCATGATAAGAGAACTGAACATAAACTAACCACCACTAAAAGCAGAATCTAATGACCACTAAGAGCATAAGGTTTTGTGGATACAAAGCAAACTGTGGCAATATCCAGGAATGGATGGACCTTCCACCTACCCTTGGCATGAAGAGAGAGGGACGAATGTGATGAGCTTGCAGAAAAAGCAGTCAACATGACAAGTTGAGACGTTTCGCATTCCAGGCCCCAAATTCAGCCTTTTAAAATTAGCTCCTCTATTTTAAAAAAAGGCTGGCTTTTACTGGGTCCATTCTGTGATTTTTGCCTTCCTTTATTTCCTAGAATTTTACCACGTTACCCATAGGAATTTACATGCAAAAGGATTCCATTTGATAAATATCAATTTTGCCAAGTGTAACCTAAGCCAATCTTTTTAACCTAAGCCAGTCTAAACTTCAAACCCAAATCAAAGAAAAAGAGGATGGGGTTCTAAAGTACTTTTCTCTTAAACTAGCTTTCTTTTTATGAAAAAAGTAAGTTCTGATTTCATTGGAAACTTTCCTATGCCACTTTTTCAGATATAGCGCTAGCTTGTGATGATCTGAATTAGAACAGTTATTCTAAGCCTTCTAGAGTTCTAACCCCAATCACAGCTTTGCAGCCCTCCTTCCTCCTGCTTCCCCATCACTCCATTCCTGCTTTTCGTCTCACTTCACTTATAAAAGTATATAACTTGTTTTACTTTTAAAGCAAAATGAATTTTATAGCAGTTTCATTGAGATGATTCACGTATCATATCATTCACCCTTTCAACTGGTTTTAATGTACTAATAGAGTTGTGCAATTATCACCACTACCTAATCCCAGAACATTTTATCAGACTAAAACAAGTCATTTTTCTTTTCCTCAACCCTAACAATCACTGGTCTAGCTTCTGTCTCCGTAAGGTAGCCTGCCCTTAACATTCTTTCATATCTGGCTCCTTTCATTTTCTTCAAAGGGGTTAAAGGTTCACACATACTGTAACATGTATTAGTACTTTTTGTTTTTTACTGCCTAATAATATTCTGTTGTGTGACTACCACAGTTTATTTGTGTATTCATCAGTTGCTGGACATTTTAGTTTCTTCTATTGTGCTCTAAAAATAAAGTTACAGGGTTAGGGATATAGGTCAGTGATACAGCACCTGCCTGGAAAGTGCAAGGTCCTGAGTTCAATTCCTAGCACCTTCCAAAAAATATTAATGTTGCTATGAGTATTCATGTACACACTTTGGTATGAACATATGAACATATGCATTTTTCTTGGGTATATATCTAGAAGTAGAATTATTGGGTCACATACTTAGTGTTTTGAGGAGTTACTAGTCTGTTTGCCAGAGTCATTGACAATTTTGTGTCTGGGTGTTCCAATTTGTCCACATCCTTGATGTCTTGGTTACTTTTTTCTCATTGTTGACACAAAATACCTGACACCCAAAGTTAGGGAAAGGAAGGTTTATTTCGTACAGATTGGAGGTTTCAGTACATACTCAGTAGGCTCCAAGTGGCAGGATGGCATGGCGGGGTTGCTGCAAACAGTAAGCACAAACACCAAAAGAGAGAGACATACCTTCTTCCCTCCATTACACTGCTGGCTCCACCTCTGGGCAGGTGTAGCACTCAAACCACCAATCATGAAAGCCAGACTCAGCCACATCCATTATTGCATGAGACTTGGATGGGGCTTCTGACATAAACCATGACACTTGCTAAAACTCATTACTATCTTTTTTTATTATACCATCCTAATAATTGTGAAACAGCATCTCACTGTGGTTTTAAGTATATCTTGATTTGAAAGGTACTTCATAATTTATGGTATACTTTATGATTGTAGCAACAGTTGCAATTTATTGAACAGATTTCTGAATAACTCCTTTTAGAGATGTGATTCTTTGAGTTCTACCAGTAGACAAAAATTAGGAAGATCAAGTAGTGTTCATATTTATAGTTAGCAGTGGAGCTGATGTTTGTGCCCCAGTCTGTTCAATGCCCAGGTCCTTATTGTGAAAATTCATATACTTCTTTGAACATACTCTCCAAACCTGGTGGCCCAGACTTACAGGTTTGGGTTTCTAATTTGTAACACTAAAACTAAATGACTTATTTATCCAAAGATGCTTTAAAAATCTTTGGGGAAACTCTAAGAGGTCCTGGAAGAGGAATAACAACAAAGGCCTCATTTCTTTTTACCTCTAACAAACCTAATAAGATTGATTCTGATACTTTGAATAATCCCCCTGGATGATGTAGCATTGACATCATTACAGATTCTAAAAGTTATATGCTACTACTCTCCTACCACGGTCAACACAAGAATAATTAAAATTCAGAATGATGACAATACCAAATACTGGCAGGAATGTGGGACAAAAAGAATTTTCATCTGCTGCCAATTGATGGTACAATCACTTTGGAAAAAAATATGGCAGTTTCTTACAAAACTAAACATTCTTAGTATAAGAGACAATAACCACACTGTTATTTACCCAGAAGAGTTGAAAACTATGTCCAAACAAAAACCAGTATATAGATATTTATAGTAGCTATATTTATAGCAAAATTTGAAAGCAACCAAGATGTCTTTAGTAGATGAATGGATAAATAAGTCATGGAAATATTCAGTATTAAAAAGAAGTGATTTGTCAGGTTATGAGAAAGGAGGAAAGAACTTTAAAATGCCTGTTGCTAAGGCATTTTAGCAATACACTAAAAAGGCCACTTCTATACCACTCCTATCATGTGATACTCTGGAGAGCAAAACTAGGGAGGGAATAAAAGGAACAGTGGTTGCCAGGACTTATAGAGAAGGGAGGAATGAGTAGCTGGAGCACATAGGGTTTTTAGGCGGTGAAGGGACTCAGTATGACCCTACAATGATGAATACATGTTATGATAAATTTGTCCAAACCCATGGAATGTACAAGCCTACAGAATGTACAACATCGGAGTGAATTCTCATGTAAACTATGGGCTTCGGGTGATAATGGTGTGTAAATGTAGCTTATCGGTTGTTGCACATGTGCCATTCTGTAGAAGGATGTTGACAAAAGGGAAGTTATGCATACGTGGGGCGAAGGACACATGGAAAATCTCTACACCTTCCAGGTCAGTATTACTGTGAACCTGAAAATGCTCTACGAAATAAAGTCAGTTTAATAAAGTTCATATGCGTTTGATTTTCTTCCATAAAGGAATAATTGGTTACATTATCTAGCTGATTATCCTTTAAAACCAGAAAATCTTGCAGTATCCAATACCTTTGATAAAGACAGCAAGATATCCTATAGCAATAGCTGCCCTCAATATATCATCCTTGTTTCTATGACTTTCTCTTCCCAATTATCTGACTCAATTTTATGTTACCTAATTGTACTTTAAAATAGAGTCCAGAAAAAATGTATTCAGTCTCATAGACTAATGTTCTATCTAATTATATGTAATTTTATTCAGATAACATGGGTACATAATTAAAAATTAAAAATAACATTCCCTTTCCTTACCTAGTCCACCTTAATGCCTATAGAGATTCTCCATGATTGCCTGTCTTGTTAGATACTGATACTTCTATTTTTTCATACAGTTCTTTCCTGTTATTTCTGTTTCCTAAGTCTTACATCTATATTTGCTCATTTGCATTGTCAAAATTGATAAAATTTATGGTCTAATCTGTAACAAAAATATAGTCTTCCATATGTAGATTGAGTTTAAATGTTGAACACAATTAAATATTTTAGTATTGTGGCTTTAAAAATATTATGAATAAAATATACTACGAGTACTGTTTTTTCCTTGTGTAACATTTTGCCCTATGAAGTTTCTAAAAGTCTCATCTTTCTTGCACTTCTTAGTGTCAGCATAGTACTTACTATCTCCAAATTCTACACAACAGATAAAATCTATTGAGTATGCGCTTTACCCATCAACTAAGACCACCCATTATCTCCTCCAATTTTAACTACATTCAAGGCTAATGCACTATTATTATCCCTGGACTTTCCCTCACTTTCTTAATGTGTTTTTGTCTTTTAATGAACACATTCATAAGGAATTTTCTAAGAAATGGCAAGTGGAATGTAAGTTTTTAAATTGTTATATGTCTGATAATCGATTTAATCTAGGTGACATTTGACTGATAGTTTGGTTGGATATAGAATTCCAGGTAAAAATCATTTTCCACTTTTCTGAAGAATGTCATGGGTATTTTGATAGAGGTTAAACTGAATTTGTAGATCTCCTTGAATAGTAAATATATCTTAATCATGTTAAGTTCTTTAATTCATGAACATAGGCATCCTTCTGTGTATATGTGCCCACTTCAATGTCTTTCATCAGTGTTTTATATTATTTGGTATACAGTGCTTAATTTATTCCTAGCTATTGTAAATTGAATTTTTTTCTTGAATTCTTTTTTGAAAATTCAATATTTATTATCTACCAAGATATTACCAATTTTTAATACATTGACTTTGTATTGTACAAAGTACTGAATTCATTTATTAATTCTAGCATTTTTTAGCGTAGTCTTCGAGATTTTCTATATGTGTGTATGATTTAGTCATCTGCAAACAGAGACAATCTGACTTACTGCTTTTAATTTGTGTACCTTTTATTTCTTTTCCTTGTCTAATTGTTCAGGCTATAGAATAGAAATGGCGAGAGTGAGAATCTTGTCTTGCTCCAGATCTTAAGGAAATCTGTTCAGTTTTTCTTCATTCATATTAACTGTGGGTTTGCCAAATATGCCATTACTTTATTAAGGAAAAATTCATATAAAACCACAAAAGATCTTAAATAGCCAAAGTGGTCTTGTGCAAAAAGAAAAAAAGTTGAAATTATCACACTAGCTGATTTTAAAAGGGAGAAGGGATTTAAAGAAAAAAAAGAATTGAAATTAAAAAATGGAAACAGACCTTTTGTAAATGGGAAAGAGGGGTTGGAAAGAGGGGAGAGGAATGAGATAAAATATAACTAAGATATTTTATGTATATATACACATCCCCCATGATGAATATAATCATTATATTCCACAAACATGTACTAATAAAAAATAAAATGTACAATAAATTTATTGTAACCAAAACAGCATAATACTGGCTTTAAAATAAATGTATAAATCAGTGGAACAGAATAGAGGGCCATAAATAAATTCACACATATAATTCTTAAGAAGCCAAAAAATTGTTAAGAAGACTCCTAAGAGCATACTCTGGGGAAAGAATGATCTCTTCAATAAATGACTCTGGGAAAACTGCATGTCTGTATGCAAAAAAAAAAAAATGAAATCAGATTCTTACCTCATCATATATAAAAATCATCTCAAACTGAATCAAAGATTTAAATGGAAACCCAAAGCTATAAAACTATTAGATAAATGCATGGGGGAGATGCTTCAGGCCACTGGATTGGTCAAGAATTTTTAATCAAATTCAGAAGTACAGACAATAAAACAGAAATTGATAGATGGAATTCATCAAACTAAAACATTTTTCACAATAAAGGAAAAAATCAAGTGAAAAGAAAACCTACAGAATAGAAAAAATATTTGAAAACTGTACATCTGATCTGTTGGTGGGCATATTAGTCAAATTTTCCTCTTGTTTGGACAGAATGCTTGATGTACACAACTTGCAGGAGGAAATAGTCTATGTGGCTCATGGTTTCAGAGGTTTTTGCCTATGGTTGTCTGGTTCCATTGCTGTGGGTCTGAGATAAGGCAGCATGTCATGGCAGAAGGGCATGAGGTTTCAGGCTGCTCACTTTATGGTATCAAAGAAACAGAGCATGGGTATGGGAAAAACACCAGTCAGAGATACACACTACGAAGTCATGCTCATAGTCACCTCCATTCAACTGGGCTTTACTTCTCAAGAGCACATCTAGCTATAAACCCAAAAATAGATCAGTCCATTGATGAGTATAGCACCCCATGATCCATTAACCTCTTTATGATTTTCTTAATCCGGTCATATTGACAATTAACATTAACTAGCATAAGTCCATCCCTTGTCAACTTGATACCTAATCATATTCCTTAAAATTGTACTAAATCTCTTTAAAAAATGCAAGCTCCTAATTCTAACTATCATGATATAGCTATCCTGTATATGATTGGAAACACTCTAATGCATTCCCATAAGTCTCAACAGTTCCATCATTGTTGAAAACTCCAAGTCCAAGCTTTCTCTGAGACTCAAGGCTAACTCTTAACTGTGAACCCAACAACAACAGAATTCATTCTTCTCAGCTTCACATGGGACATTCTCTAAAACAGACCATATAGTAGCCCATAGAACATGCTTAAGTAAATACAAAAAAATCAAAATTATCCCATGCATATTTCTGAACATAGAGCCATAAGACAGGAAACTAATGGCAAAAGAAACTGCAAAAACTCCATAAATATTTAAATTAAATAAAGCATAAAATTAAATAATATACTCATGAATAATAAATGGGTCAAAGAACAAATTAATCAATATCTACAACTACACAAAAATACAAATACAACTTACCACAACCTGTGGGATGCAATGAAAGCAATCTGCAGAGGAAAATTCATTGTGGTGAATTCCCACATCAGGAAAACAGAACAAACACAAATAAACAACCTGATATTACACCTCAAACATGTAGAAAAAGAAGAGCAAGTCAATCCCACAGCCAAACTAAGGGAGAAAATTATAAAGATCAGAGAAGACTGCCAGGGATTTAGCTCAGTGGCATAAGTGCCTGCCTGGCAAACATGAGGTTGTGAGTTCAATTCCTGGTACAAAAAAAAAAATCAGAGAAGAAATTAATGCAATAGAGACTAAGAAAACAATACAAAGATTAATGAATCAAACAGTTGGTTCTTTGAAAGAATAAATAAAATTGATAAGCCTCTAGCCAATCTTTTTTAAAAAGGAAAGAAAAAACTCAAATTCAAGCAATAAGGAATGAAAAAGGTGAAATCACTGCAGATTCTGTGGAAATACAGAAGATCATCAATACCTACTTTTAAAACCTTGACTCTCATAGGTCTGATAACACAGAAGAAATGAACAGATTCTTGGAAACATATGAAGTAGCAAAGAAAAGTCCACATCCTAATGGATTTACCACTGAATTTTATAAGAAATTCAAGGAAGACAATGCCAACACTCCTCAAACTCTTCAGTGAAATTGAAAGAGAAGCACCTCTCCCTAACTCATTCCTGGAAGCAAGTATTACCCCTAATACCAAAACCAGAGAAAGTCTCAACCACAAAAGAGAACTGCAGGCCAATCTCACTAATGAACACAGATGCAAAAATCCTCAATAAAATACTGGAAAAAAGAATGCAGCAAAACAAGATTATATCACCGCAACCTAGTGAGGCATTCATCCCAGTAATGCAGGATGTTTCAACATACACAAATCAATAATCGTAATACATCATATCAATAGAGTCAAAGACAAGAATCAAATGACCATTTCAATAGATGCAGAAAAAACTTTTGATAAAGTCTAACACTCATTCATGATAACAGCCTTATGGAAAATCAGAATAGATGGTCTCTAGCTCAATCTGATAAAAGCCATCTAACAAACCAACAGCCAGAATCATACTAAATGGTCAAAACCTGCAAGCTTTCACTCTAAAATCAGGAACAAGACAAAGGTGTCCACTATCACCACTCCAATCAATATAGTACTGGAGGTATTGGCCAGAGCAATTAGAAAAGAGACAGAAATAAAAGGAATAAAGATAAGAAAGGAAGAAGTTAAATTATCATTCTTTGTAGATGATATGATATTCTACATAGAAGACCCCTAAAACTCCATTAAAAGACTTGTAAATGTAATAAGCAGATTCAGTAATGTGGCTGGATACAAAGTCAGTACTCAAAAATCAATAGCATTCCTATACATAAACAACAAACTCAGAGAGAAATAAAGGAAACTACACCTTTCACTATATCATCTCAAAAAAAATGAAATACTTAGGAATCAAACTAACGAAGTAAAAGATCTGTTTAGTGAAAATTACAGTACTCTGAAAAAAGAAATCAAAGAGGATTTTTGAAAATGGAAAGATTCCTTTTTCATGGATAGGTAGAACAAACATTGTGAAGATGACCATTCTCCCAAAATTGTTATACAGATTTAATGCAATTCCAATCAAAATAGTATTAGCATATCTCACAGATCTAGAGCAATCATTCCTAAAATTCATCTGGAACCAGAAGAGACTAGAATAGCACAGGCAATTCTGAGCAACAAAGGCAAGGCAGAAGGCATCACAATTCCTGATTTAAAGTTATACCACAAAGCTACTGTGATAAAATCAGCATGGTACTGGAATAAAAACAGACTTGAAAATCAATGGAGTAGATAAGAAGATATAACCACAACTACAAACACACTCAGCCCCCTTATCAAAAGGGACAAACACTTTTTCTGGAAGAAAGATAGCCTCTTTAATAAGTGGTTCTGGAATAACTGGCTCTCAGTTTACTGAAAACTAAAACTAAGCCCATGCTTATCCCCTTGCACTAAAGTCAAAATGAATTAAAGATCTAAATATTAAAACAGAAACACTAAATCTGCTGGAAGACAAAGTAGGTAGAAATCATGAAGACATAAGAGTAGGCAGAGAGGGCCTGGGGATTTAGCTCAGCGGCCTAAGCACCTGCCTTGCAAGCAGGCAGTCGTGAGTTCGATCCCCAGTACCCGGGGGGGAAAAAGCGTAGGCAGAGACTTCATGAACAAAAATCAAACTTGGGAAATACTTCACAGAATCAACAACTAGGATCTCATTTTACTAAAAAGTATTTGCATGTCAAAAGAAATCTCCAACAGAATAAAATGAAAACCTATGAATTGAGAAAAAAATTTAGTCAATTGTTCCTCAAAGAATTTCTATCTAGAACAATATAAAGAATTTTAAAAAACCAGGTCCCCAAAATTCAAAGACCTACTCCAAAAACGGGCATTTGAGATGCCCATTTCTTCTCAGTTAAAGAAATACAAATGGGGGGCTGGGGATTTAGCTCAGCGGCATAAGTGCCTGCCTTGCAAGCAGGCAGTCATGAGTTCAATCCCCGGTACCGATAAAAATGAAAAAAGACAAAAAAAAAAAAAAAAAAAAAAAAAAAAAAAGAAATACAAATGGGAAACACATACATGAAAAAATGTTCAGCCTCATTGGTTATAGAGAAATGCAAATTAAAACAACAATGAGATTTCACCTCACTCCAGACAGAATGGCCAAAATTGGAAAACCACCAATAACAAATGCTTCACTGTTGGTGGGAGTGTAGACTGGTGCAACCACTGTGGAAATCAGTCTAGAGGTTCCTCAAAAAGCTGGGATTGCAGGTCCCATTTGACATAGCTGTCCTATTTCCAGAAGAATTGAAAACTATACCTATGCTATAGACATGGGCATAATTTGTAATAGCTAAGTCTAGGAAACAACTCAAATGCCCATCAACCAAAGAATGGATAAAAAAGATGTGGTATTTTTATACAATGGAGTACTACTCAGCTGGAAAGAAGGACCACAGTGAGGCTTTCTTAGGTAAATGGATGTGACTAGAGACCATACACATAAGTTAAATCAAACTCACATGTGTAAATATTGTGTTGTCCCCCAAATATAAAAAACTGAAAGAGTAAATAAGATACAAAATCTACAATAAATATGGTGAAAGGGTAAGGAGCTATTCAAGAGGAAAAAATAACACAGGGGAAAAAAAAGGAAGAAAAAAGAAAATATTAATTTGCATTTATACACTTAATAATTACTAAGATGATTGTACAATTAATTCTATTAGTTTTTGGAACAAAACAGTTAACATTCATAGGATTAGATTAGTTTTGCATGCCTACATCTGGTAATTTGAGTAACACTTTTGAAGATATCTATGCAAAACAATAAAATTTATTGTGTTCCCACCACCTTGTTTTGAAAGCCTACATTATTATTGTTTGGGACTCTTTGTTGTTATTACTTATTTGTCTCTTTTGTTTCTTATTTTTCATGTACTGGTTCTTGTTTTGTTTTTCCTTCTACTACAGAAAGGATAGATGTACATGTATGGGCTTGTATATGCCTAGAACTTTTCCTAAAGAGTTTACAAGAGTTGATTTCATTACGTGAAACGGTATAAACAACTACACTGAAGAAAACAAGACATCATGGTAGCCATTGCTGATTTCCTATCATCTTGTTTTGAAGTCCAATAACACTTTTATTCTTTGTTTTGAGTGGTTTTATTCTGTTTTCTGTTATTTGGTTTTAACATTGTGAGAGTATGGACCGCTATTTTGAAGAGACATTATGGTGGCCATTGTTGTCTGGTTTTCATTCTTTTGATTAGCTTTGTACTGTTTTGTTTTATATTAATTTATTGTGTGTAAAGGTATGGACAAATATTTCAAAGAAAACAAGAGATACTACAGTAGCCACTGTTAATTTCCTGTTGTCTTGTTTTGAAATTCTGTGTTATTGTTTTGCTCTAAATTGCTTTGTTTTGCTCTGTTTTGTTTTATTCTCTTTAAAATAAAAAAAATTAAAAATAACATGCAATTCCAAGATGCCACGTCACAGGGTAAACATTCACACTACAAGAAGGAAGGATTGGGGTACATAAAATAATCAGACCAAATCAAGACTTACCCAGGAAGGTAACCATTAAGTTCTGTAGCTCTGTGTCTGCCATCCAGGGACACTTACTATGAAGGTAAGATGAATTTCAGAGGGTTTGGGTTGCAGCCCATGTGCGCTTTTTCTCAGGCTGGCTTCAATTACTGCGTCCGACTTTCCTTAGCAAATATTACATGTTTCTGGCACTTCCTTTTTGTTGAGTCTATACTCCATCATCAGAGCTTCATTCTCACAGTTTCTAGTTTCCCCTTCTTAGGAGCATACTTCCTGGGCGCTCAGGCCTTCTTTGAGATCTAAGTGGAAGTCTCTGTGACTCTGTAACTCCTATAATCTTCATGCCAATGAAACCAGCATTACATGGACAATAACAAGACCAATGGAAGAAGTAGCCAGGCGCTATGGACCTCTTCCAAAGTGGCTTCTTGGTGCCTGAATGTGTCAGGACAGGGAAATGAATCCCAGGAAATCTATTTCCTACACAGACCTCCATGGCTTAATTTCCCAGGGCATCTCTTCTCAGAGGAAGTGTTGACATCTTTGCATCCTAGACACTGTGATGAGTGGAGTCTTGCTGATTTCTGAAATGCCCATAAGGCATCTTTCTTCTTGTCTCTGCATAAAGTACTTGGTTTCTTTTTAATACTGCCAGGATCTTCTTTGGCCTCCACTTTACACAAACTTTCTTTTTGTGCAAAATTTAAGTTATTCAGGGGTTTCTGGCTGCCATGAAGTCAGCAGTTTTGCTCCACCAACCATGTGCTTCTACAATGATACTTCTGCCTCGGAGCCAGATGACCAGGGACCTCTAAAACTAGTAGCCAATCACATAATCTCCTTTTGTAAATTGTGTGTTTTCTTCAGACAACGGGAAAGCTGACCAACACAGTGGAAATGTAAGTTAGTACAGCCATAATGAAAGAGAGTATGGAGGTTTCTCAAAAAGTTAAAAACAGAAGTACTAAGACTAGGAGTGTTTCTCAATGGTAGAATGCATACTTCGCATGTATGAGGCCCTGGATTTAATCCCCAGCACTCAAACAAACAACTATTAGGTATGTAAAATTAAATCAGTGCGTTGAAGACGCCCATTATGGTTTGACTATTATCTTTTTTTGAAGTCCTGTAAGGTCGCCAGTGTAGGTTTTATTGGTCTTGTTCTGTACTGTTTTGATCAATTCTATTATACCTGACAATATAGGCAACTTTTTAAAAAAAATAGCAAGAGGCACAATGGTAACCATTTTAGATCACCTGATATTCTACCTTTACATCATGTACTATGCCCATCCTTTTGTTCTAACCGACTCTGTTTTGTTTAGCCACGTTAGGTTTTATTCTCTCCAAAAAATAATAAGAATTGTGGGAGTAAAAAAACCCAAAAAGTGTAATTGTTATTAAAAAGAGAGGAAAGGAAGATGGTCTAAGGGATATAACTGCATGTATGTTTGAGTGTGTAGGATGGAAATCCGTATTACTGAACTGTTGTTGGATCATTGATGGGCATTGTGTGCAATCTCATTGTATGAATGTTCACTTTACATGCTTTAATTTTATAATTTGGACAACTATCTCAAAGATGACAATATGTAACCTATTAATTAGTGATATCTTACTGTATTTTTTTCTTGAAATTCTAGATTATTTGTACCCTTTTACTGCTTTGGGTTTTTTTTTTTATTTTATTTCCTTTCTTTTTTTCTCTTTAAATAATAATTAAAAAAGAAATATCTTGTATGTTTATTGCAGTGTTTTTTGTATTGGAAAACTTTTGACTCAACCTAATTGTTCATTAGTGGATGAACGGATGAAAAAAATACGGAGCATACAATGGGATACTATTCAGCAATTAAAATGATGAAATCTCGTTATTTATAACAATGTGGGTGAGCCCAGAGTACATTATGTTAAGCAAAATAAGCCTGGCACAAAAAGACAAAAGCAACATACTCTCACTCATAGATAGAATCTTAAAAAGTTAACTTCATGGAAATAGAGAGTAGAGTAATGGTTACCAGAGACTGAGAAGTAGGAAGAAGGGAAGGCTGAGGCAGGTACAGAGTTACAGTTAGACTGCAGGAATAGGCTGAGTATTCTGTTGCACCATAGGGTGATTTGAGTTAATAGTATATATATATATATATATATATATATATATATATTTTTTTTTTTAATCGGTACCAGAGATTGAACTCTCAACCGCACGCTTGCAAGGCAGGCGCTTATGCCGCTGAGCTAAATCCCCAGCCCAATAGTATATATTTTAAAATAAGTAGAAGAGAGTTTTTGGAATACTCTCACTACAAAGAAATGATAATTGTATGAGGTGGTAGACATGGTAATTGTTCTTATTTGATTATTGCCCAGTGTATACATGTACCAAAATATCACATTTTACTCCACAAATTTATACAATTCTTGTTTGTTAAATAAAAATAAACAAATCAAAAATAATTTTCTCTTAAAGTTTCAAAATATTATCCTACTCTTGGCTGGCAGCATGAACTATCATCAAAAATCTAAATGCGAGCTAGGTGTGGGACACAGATGGCACAGATCTGTAACACTGGTACTCAGGAGGTTAAAACAGGAGGATAGTGAGCTCAAGTGCAGCCTGAGCTATGAAAGAGACCCTGTCTCAAAAACAAAATAAAAATCCAAGAACCTGAAGCTATTCTGAGGAACTCCCATATTGAGTTAAACAGGTAAATGATTTTATTGGGGAAATTTTAGGATCTTCTCTTGATTCTTTATGTTCACTGTCACCCACATGGATATGAGCCTCTTTCATCCATTGTGCCAACAAAATTTCTTAATATGGAGACTTACATCCTTTATTTTTAATGTATATATTTGAAAATACCCTTGGGCTAGGCATTTAGCTCAGTGGCATAAACTCCTGCCAGGCAGGCACAAGGTCATGGGTTTGATCCCCAGTACAATAAACAAATAAACAATCCTTGTTTCTTCCCTAGTTATCCTGGAACTTTTATTAATTGATGTTGAATATCATGGGTTGATCTCATTTCTTTTTGTACCTGGGATCGAACTCACAACCACTTGCTTGCAAGGCTGGTGCTTATGCCGCTGAACTAAATCCCCAGCCCCCAGATTCCATTTTTAAAGGAAAGAACCTTCTATATTTTCTTTAAGACAGACGCTAGGAATTCTTCAAGAGAAGTGAAGAAGTGAGCTTATCTAGCGCATACTTTAATTAACCTCCTGTTATGTCTGCGCTGGGTCTCCTGCAGTCTTCAGAGGTCTTTTCTCCGCATCCCTGCCCCATGCCCAGCCTGCAGGCACACACACATTCCTCCTCCTCTCTCTAGATGAGACTTTCTTCCCCCCTCATCAGCAGTAGCTTTGAGTCTTCCTGGAATTTGATTTAACGTACTGTTCACAAATGGAGTCTTTCCTCTTTGCTGGTTTTTTATATTAAAATTATCCCTTTTATGTTGCTTCTTTCATTTTAATAACTTCTCAGAAGGAAGAGATTCGTTTACGTGATTGTTGAAATAAACTGACTGCTACAGTGTGCATGATTATGTTTCATCAAAATCCATGCTGATACTTCAGCCCAGAACCATAACACTAAGAGCGCGGCCTTCGGGAGCGGTGAGGTCCTGAGTTCTCCCCTTCGAGAGTCAGCTGAGCGCCTGTACTGAAGGGCTGCAGGGGTCTCTTCCACCCTCTTGCCATTTCTCCATGTGGGGGGCAGCAAGGAGCTACCATTGTGGGATTGAGGGTAAATTCACGCCAGAACCTGAGTCTGCCAGGACGTCTCAGTCTCCAGAACTCTTGAGAAAAAAAATTATGTTTTTAAAATAGATCACCCTATGTGAAACATCTTGTTTATGGCAGCTTTGAAGGATTTAAGACACTGGTGCTTAAAACAAATCAAGATCTTCATCAGAACCTGCCTGGTCTGCTCCGCCCAGCGCTGGGCCCAGCTCTCGGCCCCTCTGGTAGCTCGGTTGCCTTCAGAACGTCTGATTTTCCCCTTCCCTGATCCGTTTTCTTGACTCAGTTGCTCAGCTTTGCCAACATTCTTCTCGGTAGAGAGCAATTCCTTGACATGTTATAAAATAGATCTGAGGATCACTGTCCAGTGTTTAAATTTTTTCCTACTGTAAATTATAATCCAAGAATAGTGAGTTTATTATTTGTCTTCTCTCAGAGAAGAGGTGGAATAGTTTGAGTTTGGGGTGGGACATAGAGGAATGAGAAAGACAAAGGAGAACAGAGACATGATTTTTATTAAGGATAATCCCTCCGGGGCTGGCGATATATCTCAGGCCACAGCACCTGCCTAATAAGCACAAGGTCATGAGTTCAATTCCCCATACAAAAACAAACAAACAAAAATTTAGAATAATCCCTCGAGGATGTGAATCTGTCCTCCACTTTCAGGATAGCCCAAAAGAAATATGTTTAAGTTTTGGGAAAAACTAGGAAGCTTTTCTGACTGAGAAAGAAATCCTGCAGGAACTCATATACTTTTCTTTCCTTAAGTATCTTTAAATACAGGAGAGGGACTCATTTTTGTTTTTTCTAAGTATGTAAATGTGATCCAAATTAGAAGCAGAAGGATGCACTAGAAAACCTCTCTTGCTCCTTGTGGTCCTCAGTAAATGATGATAAATAACAACAACGATAATAACCACCATTTATCACGTACTTACGGTGGGCGGGCTTCTGGGCTGCATGCTTTACAAACCTATCTTCAAGCCTCTGAGCTAAGAAGCATTCACATTTCCACTTCACAGATGAAGAAACTTATTGTCCTAAAGCTCTAGGGTAACAGATTCAGGTTTGGGTTCGTGCAACCACAGATCCACGGCTTGAATTATTTTGCTCATTTGCCTCTACCAGGATGCCGTGACTTACAGTATCAAAAATATTTCCTTTACACCAGACTTATGCCTTCCCCACTCTGAGCAGTATTTATAATAACCATTGTTTTTAGGTGATTTACTCATTGACCTGAATTTTATCATCTGGTCAGACAACAAGATGATGTCTCATTATTTCTAGCAGTCAAGGTAGTTTTCCAGTATTATAGAGATGTGCCACTACCAACTGTCTTTCAAAGTTTGATTTCTCTTCACTATCCACACAAAGATCCTCCAAATTCTTAATCTTATCTGGAGGTTTGCAGGGTCCCTGAATGGACCATGCTCAGGAAATGGTTGGCAGCCTTGCAGCTCTGAACTGCCCTAGAGGATGCTCGAAGCCTCCTAATCAGAGCAGGACCATCTCTATTTCATCAGGACTCTTTTTTTTTTTGTTTGTTTTTTTCCTTTTTTTTTTTTTTTTTTTTGTCTTTTTCAGTTTTTATCGGTACCAGGGATCGAACTCACGACCGCCTGCTTGCAAGGCAGGTGCTTATGCCGCTGAGCTAAATCCCCAGCCCCTGTTTTTTTCCTTTTTATTGGTACCAGGGATTGAACTCATGACTGCCTGCTTGCAAGGCAGGCGCTTATTCCGCTGAGCTAAATCCCCAGCCCCCATCAGGACTCTCTTCACACTTCCCCTTTAAAACTGGAGTTGCTTCAGGTAGGGGAAGGATTGCTGATGAAAAGGAAAACCCTCCATCTATAACCTGACACACCAGGTTCTGTGTTGACTTGGCTTGTGCTAGCGGGTGCCCAGACAGCTTAGAAAACACCATTTCTAAAGTGTCTATGAGGGTGTTGCTGGAACAGATCAGCACTCCAATTCGTGGACTGAGTAAATGTCACCCTCCCAGGTGTGTGTAGGGGGAGTCCTTCAACAGACTGAGGGTCTGGATAGAACATAAAAGTGCACAGAGGGCAAACTCCCTTTTTCTTGTTGACCTGAGGCATCATTTCCTCCTGCCCTCAGACTTTGGAGCCCCTGGTCTTAAGGCCTTCAGACTCAGACTGGCAGTCACCCTGTTGTCATCACTGAGTCTCAGGCCTTCAGACCAGGAAGAAACAATACCAGTAGGTTCGTGGGACCCCAGTTGCACCCAGCAGATGGTAGGACCTGTTGGCCTACCATCTACTGTTCAATTCTCTTTCATTTACAAGCTCAGCTCCTGTTAATGCCTGCTTTGTTGGGTTTATCATCCATTAAAGAGTTATTTTCCCTTTTCTTCTTTATCTACATGGGTACACTGAGAGATACATACTTATTTTAAACTCATTCCAAAGGTATAGGAGCAATAAGAAATTTTTAAAAAGAGAGCGGAAGAAGAATCCTTTTTCTTTTGCCATAGAGGTCAAGAAAAATCATCTTTTTTCCCTTGCCATAGAGGTAAAGAAAAATCTAGTCACAGCAGATCTCTATTATAAAGCAAAGTGTTAATTATACTCTAACTGAAATTGTGGTAACTGTGATACGTTTGCCCAATTGCAGTCAGCTTGTGAGGTGATCATTATTACAAAGGAGGTCCTTTCAAGCCCTTCCATGTTTTTTTCCTAGGTAGTATTTATTTATCCTAGGTATGAAGAAGCAAAACTCCTGCAGTGGCTGCTGATTGGCAGTGCATGGCCTGTTCTTCACCCTGTTATTTCCCCTCGTTTTTCCTTCTGCCCTCCTCCCCAACTCAGTTTGGCCAGAATCATTGATGGTGCTAGAGACAACAGAAGTCACCAAACAAATCTTGTCCAGAATTTTCTTTCTATTCTCTTTTTTAATTTGTCTGTACTGCAGATTGAACCCAGGGCCTCATATATGCTAGGCAAGCTACATCCTACCACTGAGTTACATCCCTAGATTTTTTTTATTATTATTTTAAAAGCAAGACCTTGCTAAATTATCGGGCTGCTCTCATACTTGGGATCCTCCTGTCTCATCTTCCTGAGTAGCTGGGATTATAGGCATGTCCACTTCTTTTGACTCTATTCACTTTTCTGTCCACATATACTGACTGTTCCTTTGTCTAAGAATGGGTGATGCTGTTGGCCACTCACTTCACCATGAAACTTTGCTCCATGTCACCATATACAACACACCACTGCTGGATGCTGGGATGTTACATTAACATTCCCTGCCCCCTGTAGACTCTTAGGTTGTCATGCACAAGCAAATTGAATGAAGCTGGCAGGCTCCTGTGAAAGCTAGAGGTAATTCTAATCATATTTGTATCACGTTTTAAAAAGCTCTGATCCACAAATTAGTTTTCATCCTTTATGGGGAGACTTTATGAGATTCTTTGTATTATTATTGTCATCACTAGCCTCAGCAATAACAAATTTCCCAAAGTTGGGATAGCAGGAGAAAGATTAAGTGGCCTTGTGAATATAATCTAAAGTGCCATAACTGCACTTAGGAAAAAGTACAGAAACTTAGAAAGTTTGTTGACTGAGATTCAATACAGTAACTATGAAGACCCATAATAAAACTATAGTCATTTAGGACACATAGTGTCTAGTAAAAAGACAAACTCATGTAACAGGAAAAGAATCTGGCACATACAAAGTTTTAATAAATGATGTTGGAAGACTTCACATATCAATCAAAGGGTAAGTTTGCTTACTAAATGGTGTGGGGAGGTGTGGTAAGATAGAAAAAATTGATTTAAATTTTCATCTCACACAGTGTGTGATGCAGAATGTATAAACTCTTATTGAATAAGGAGAACCTGGAGGTGACTGATCTCTGGAGAGAGTAGGCTTTCTCAGCCATTAGAACAAACACAGTCTATCAAACAAAGTTAATTTATCTTCAATGCATTATATAACAGTGTAAAATCTTCTGTACATTGAAAACTAGTCCCAACCCAAAAAGTTCAATTTTTTAAACATAAGAGCTTATACAAACAGACAAGCACTCAGTAGAAAAAATGGACAAACAGCATGAATAGTGAGTTTACATAGGAGACATTTCAAAGTCTCATAAAGTTAAGAAATACATGTTCAATTTGATCTGTAATCCAAGAAATACAATTAAAATAATGAAATGTCTTTTTCTTCCCATAACAAGTTAGGAAAGTTTTGTATTGGTTGGGTCTTCTGGGAAGCAGATATGGAGGTAGAGTCAGAAATACAAATGTTCATTTGGGAATAATCCCTCTGGGAGAGAGAGGAGTGAGGAAGCAGGCTTTGACATGAATCTAGCTAGGTTATGAATAGTGTATCATATTACATGATCTGCTACCAAAAAGACGGAGGTAACTAGTGCTAATGACATTCAAATACAAACCCATTTAACCCTCACAGTGACTCCTTTACATCAACATACTTTCCTGATTCTTATATTGCAGATGAGGAAACCAAGGTAGAGAGAAAGTAAGACCGAGTTAGAATTTGAACCGCGCAATCTGTGGTTGTCAATCTTATACTACGTTGCTTCTGAAATATATGTAGAATATTAAGGAGTTTTTAAAAATGGTTTTAAAAACATTTTTTAATCCTATGGAAAAATGCTTATGATATAAGATTAATTAGAAAGAACTGAATGCAAAATTGTGCAATATAACTGATAGGATTATTTCCAAAAGATGAAAAGTATTTCCAAAAGATGAGAAGTATAAAACAAAAAGAGGGCTTTATTCTGAGAACACGGAGAGAGATGACCAGCACCCCCCACCGCTGGAGTCCAGCGATCTCTCTAGCGGACACATGGCGTGGGGAGTATGTAAGTAGCCTCGGTTTGGGGTGGAACCTAAGGAGGCATCAGGGATACACGGGTAGTTCATTGATCCTAGGTTTGGCTCCATAGGCAAATTCCCAGGGGTGGGGAAGAGGGAGTCACAGGTAAATTCCTAGGGGCGGGGGGAGACAGGGGCTTCCTGGTTCCAGTTACAGTGTCCAGCCTGGGCCAAAAGCCTTTCAATAACCACACTTGTGGGTTATTGTAAGCACAATAATATAGTTTAAAATAGAGTAGATTATTAATAGTAATTATTCTACAAGAAGTAAAGTTTAGGAAAGCATTCATCTTGGCTTTTCAGGGACTTCTATGGTCTTAGACCTCAAAGTCTCATGTCACATGATATGACAATCCCCTGAAATCTTGGGCAAACTGAGATGATTGGTAGTGGTTTTAATTGTCTTTATATGACTATCATGGTTTATGTCTGTGGCCCACAGGCCTCATGAATTTGCATTGTGCATTTGTGATTGGTTCATTGTCTAGCACTTAGATTGGGAGTGTGAGTGCCACACTGGCCTAGGAGTGGAGCCAGGATGTGATGTAATGGCAGGAAGAAGGTGTGTCTCTCTCTTGCTTGTTTCTGCCTTGCCTTTTGCAGCCACTGTGAACTGAGCCCAGCCATGCCACCCTGCCTTGGAGCCAACTGAGTATGGACTAAAACCTCCCAAAACTGTAAGAAATAAACACCTTTCCTTCCCACCTTTGGTCATCAGGTATTTTGTCTCAGCAACGAGTAAAAAGTAACTAAGACAATGACCTAGATTTCTAAAATGAGCATGAATTAACTGACAGTCAGGGGATGAAGAATTCCAAATAACTCTTGACAGAAGAAGCATGTTGGCTGTACTTTAGATAAAGAGAAATTTGAAATAAATATCCAATATAGTGATCCAGATCAAAGGGACTGAACAGATAGTAGGAATTTTAGAAATTTTTTTAAAAAATTCATTCAACCTATAATATTCAAATGGAATCCCATTTAATCTTTACAGAAATGGTCCTGGAGATACATACATTCAAAAGCTGACGAGTCTCCAGCTCTCAGGAGTTTAATAGGTTAAGGCATTCAATAAACAAGTTCCAGCATTTACATGATGTGATGAATTCTGTGCAGGAAAGAACTAGGATTATTTAACAGAAAAGAATGAGGTGAAGAAGGATCAGGAGATGAGGATTAGGGAAGGCCTCTGTGGATTGGTGTCATTTAATGTGGAGCTAAATCAAAAGTGGGATTATAAAGATTAATGCAAGAGTAAAACTGTACCATGGGTAAAAGAAAAAATTCTAAGCATCTTATTTCTTCTCAGTCTTAGAATTGAGACGTACATGTCTAGAGGTTGAATTCCTTAGCACTGTGCATCCTATTCAGGTGAATTATAGCTAAAAATGATCATGTTCACTTTGTAAGAGTATGTGAGAAATTGGGCAGGTTTGCAAAATGGAATTTTTAAATTGGAAATTTCTTGGCCTATCAGTTATCAGACCTTTTCTAAGTAGGTTCTCAAGAAGTAATAAGATGCCTTAAATTTATAATCATTTAGCCAAAGTAAAGAAATTTAAAAACTAGATTCTTGCTTGTTTCTGGAGGATCTCATTTTAGCATGATATTGCTTAGAAGCAATGCAAGTCTGAACAAATTCAAGATAGCATAAGGGAAACAGCAATCACCTTCTCTTCATTTAACAACGACCTAGTTCCTTAAAATGAAGATTGAGCCTACAGTTTACTGAGGAGAAAAATGCAACAGCCTAGTCTTGCCTAAGCTGACAGTGTTTTATTGGCAGACATAATGTCTTCACCAAAACTTTTCTTGCATCTGGACATACCGTGTAGTAAGAATACCAATGATAGCTAGAGGTTCATAGAACTTTAGCATTTCATCAAGGGAGAATAAAAACAGAGAAGGGTCAGATGGACCAAGGAAGGAGCTGCAATAAGCAGTAAGGCTTTTTGTTCTGTTTTATTTTTCAGCTAGAGGAGCTTGATACATCCCTATGGTATTACCAGGTAAAAGACTAGGACCAGAATGTCAGCATAAAATATTTTAAATCATAGTCTTGCAGAACTGGCCTATAAAGATGGTCCTACCATCCTTTCCTACCTGTGGGTTCTATATTCATGAATTCAACAAGCTGTGAAGAAATACTATGTATTTACTGAACATGTACAGATGTTTCTGGTAATTATTCCCTAAGCAATGGAGTATAGCAACAGAGTACAGTCCTTCCATTGTGTTATGTGTTGTAAGGAATGTCCAGATGAATTAAGTATACAGCCTAGAAAGGGCATTGGGGAGGCATTTGGAATGCAGAATGGATCATTACGAGGCTTAAGAATACAGTTGGGGAAGAGGAAAGACTTCTCATCTTCTATGGCCAGTAGGATAATTATGATTGACAACAATGAACTGAATATTTCACAATAGCTAATAGAAGGACTTTTGATATTCCCATCACAGAGAAATGATAAATGCCTGATAGATATGCCAATTACTTGGATCTAATCATTACACACTATATACATGTACTGAAATGTCATGCAGCAATCCATAAATACATATACTTATTACGTGTCAGTTAAAAATAAAAATATATTTTAAGAAGTGCATAGGAGGGTGTGTACAGGTTATTAGCAAACACTACACAGAGACTTGCACCTGGCAGTTTTGGGCTCTGTGGGGCTCCTGAACCCAGAACCCTGGATGCAGAGGAAACATCACAGTATTGTTTCTTCCACATTCTTCCCCTCTCCTACTTCTTTGCTTTCTGAACATACGTTTTAGGGGAAAAAATGTTTAAATGCTTATTAAACAATTTTATACTTTAAGCTGATTATGAGTTTGGATTCTCAGAAAGGAAATAAGCAGTAGAAGGGATATTTTGTAAATCTGCAGAAAAATTTCTGTGGAAAAGTTGCTTTTTGGGGGTGGCAGTTAAGTTGGATATTGGTGCCTGCTGGTAGGCTTATCCTTACTGAGAACGCTGAACTTTACTTAAAAAAATTCCTTAGCTGAAATGAATAATTGAAAATGCTGAGCCATTAGAACTTTAAAGATTAATTTTTCCATTAATGGCACAAGGTGAAAGAGAGAAAAAGCAGGCTAAAGAAGCATAATCAAGCTAAGCCAACTAGGGCTATTCATCTGATATTCAGAATTGCTGGGTCGAAATTTTGATCTTCTTTAGTTTTATTTGAGAGAGTTTTAGGTCATTTAAAACTGCACAGTCCTTCTGTCTCTTTAATTCAAAGCTATTTTTGATAGATAGTTTTCTTTTAATTCCTTTAGGTAATAAGATACAAAGTGCTATTTCTGGTACCTTAAGCTGCAGAGTTGTTACTTCATGGTTAGCATCAGATATTCTCCAAAGGCTCTGAGTGTATTTTTAATGTGTTTATTTGATAGCCATGAGTCCATTCAGTTATATTAAACTTGGAGCCAGACCATATTGGCCAAAGCAGGAAGAACAAAGCTGCTACATGAAGCCATAGAAAGATAAGTCACCTGTGTTCCAAAATAAATTCAGCAGAGTCACTACAATTCAGATTTCGAATAATAGGGAAGAAATTGACTCAACAAAAAAATTCCTTTTAGGTAGCCAATTCTGCCATAATAGATATCTTCATCAGGTTCGTAACTAAGAATGCATAGATTAGGTAGAACGTGTTCTCCGTTAGTGAAATTTTCATGCTGTGTAAGTTTAATTCATAAAACAACTTCATGAATGCTTATCAGAATTATTTTATGGTTGTAAGAACTTTCTGCTTCAGAGACTAATCAGATCATTATAATTGTTACCAGTTACTCATAAAGTAGTGCATTTATTATGAGTTATATGTTTTATAGAGCTTTTATCTAATCTTTATTTAGTTCCTATGTCTGAGGCACTGTTTGAGAACCTATTTATATTTGTATTCCTTACAACAGCCATTGTAAAATAAATATTATTAGCCCAATTAGTACTCAAAGAAACAGACTTTAACTTAACCAAGTTTAAATGGTAGTTTCAAAATTCTAGGAGCTTCTTTGACTCCAAAACCCAAATTCCATCACAATTAGTATTTTTCCTTTTTGTGTGTGTGGCACTGAGCCACATCCCTACTTTTTATTTATTTATTTATTTACTTACTTATTTATTCTGAGACAGGGTTTCACTGCCCCTAACTTGCTCAGGCTAGTGATCCTCCTGCCTCTACCTTCCAGAGTGCTGGGATTACTGGCATGTGTAACCAATTTTTCGACTGCTTTTTCTTTAGCATTAATGGGTAGAGTGATTTCTTTTGCTAGTGTCACTCAGAAGCAAATATTCTCTTTCTTTGCAGTCACATTGTGTCTACAGAATATTATTTAGTTCCACAAATCAGGTGGAGGACTCCATCTCCACTATCAGAAGAAACACAGGGCGCTTAATGCCTCTTTGCCTAGCACTGGGGGTGCAAGAGGGATTAGTTTACAAGCATGGGCTTCCTCTCAGTTTTTCACATCTTGGTCTGCAGCACTAGCAGCATGGGGCAGAGGTCTGCATACACCACAGTGGTACTCAACTCCCAGTAAGCACTTTCCATGTGAGAGGCACTTCACACTGATTATTTGTTTAGTCAACACATCAAGTCACTAGGGTCGGGATTATCCTTACATTACAAATGAGTGGTTTGCTCAGGGTCACTTATGGTGTATATTGATAGATTAGAGACCACAATCTGTGACTCCTGACATCAAAATACTGCAATACTTAGTAATTCTTTGAGTTAGTTTTCTCAACTGTCATGACACTATAACCTATTATAATCCTCAAGTGTCCTAAACTGTTATTAAAATAAATAAAATATTAAAATTTACAACTCATTTACCTTTTTCACACACTAGAAAACACTCAGTGATTTTTTAAAAGGTCACATCTATCTGTATTCAGATATATCTTCTTTTGTGAGAGAAAAATGAATGAATAGTAAGCTACATGCAGGAACTGAACTGTACTCCTTCCTGTTTCCCTCGCATATAACTGTCTAGAGACTTCCTACCACCTCGAGGCTCTGGCACAAGTACGCCTGTACACTCAGCAGAGCTCTGTCCTTGCTGAAAGTGTGGCAGGGAGAAATAGAGTTGTAAAAGCACAGGTTGCCAGCACTGAAGCCACCCTCCCCTCATTTATCTGCTCTGTAGTATTGGACAGGTTATTTACCCCCGACCTCAAGTTTTGGTTTCCTTATTAAAGAAATAACAGAGGGGTGAGGATTTAGCTCAGTGGCATAAGTGCCTACCTGGCAAGTGCTAGATCATGAGTTTGATCCCTGGTTAAAAATAAAAGGGTGGGGGGCATAAGCAGAAGGGTTTAGCACAGTGCCTGACTCACAAGTGCTCAGTAATGCTATCTGGTATTATCTGCTATTTTACAGATATTCTTTCTTCACCCGAACTCATAAAGTCTGATTAGATGGTAATCATACAAAATAAGGGGCTATCGCTTTGCCCTTAGGATGAGCTAAGTCAGTAGTACTATAACTGGATATGTATCATTTGATTTATTTTATTAGCAATGCCATGTAGTTATAGGGAAGGGAGAGAAAAGGTAGTCTATAAGTAATTCCGGGAGGCTTAATAAAGTATTTACCTTTTTCCATATAACCTTGTAAACAAGTGAACACTGATATGTTTAAGTCTTTTAACAGCAACCACTGCATCTGAACTGTTGAAGAATTTGTATGCGGGGAGACCTCTTATAATTCCCTGGTAGTTGCTGACTTTTTTAAATAAGTTATTTAAAGTCTAATTGTTAGCATAATAGAATTCAGTGCCTTTTGAATTCTTATGAAATTTTTTTCTCGTGTGTGACTCAAAAACAGCTTAACTATCTGCGCAGTAACAAACACGGACACACGTGAAAACAGACATAACTGGAGTTAACAACAAAGAAAGGAGCCACATGCACTGGGGTTCAGGAGAAAGCACGAGGCCAGGAGCAGACTGTGTCTGAGAGAAGCTTCACAGAAGCCTGAGACACCGCTGGGGAGGAGGCAGGCAGGACCTGGGTCTCACCCATTTCCTAGCGGGTTGTTCTCTGGTGTGAGAAAACACAGATGCCATAAATGGGAAAGTTCTATCTTGGGCAAGTAAAATATATATCTCTTGTATTTCATAGTATTCTAATATTTGTTTTTCGTTCATTTTTGGTAATGGGATTAAACCAGGGCCAAGCAAGGCAAGTACTTTGTGGCCCCAGTGCTTTTTGACTCAAGGTTATAATATATATATATATATATATATATATATATATATATATATATATGCAGCAAAGATTCTTGGCTAATAGAACTCCACAGGATGTCCCATGTGTTTTCTAGTGCAGTCTTGTCGCCGCGATTTCTTTGGCATCTTTCTCCCAAACTGACCAATTCGCAGCGCCTTATTTACTGCCTGTAGTTATTCTTCTTTCCAGCAGGAGGCGTACAATGATTTTGATTTTTAGCTGGTACCAGGCTTTTGATTTACTGAAGAGTAGAAAAAAATCTTAGCAACAATAAAAAGATATGAAAAGTTTGGAAATAAAAAAATTGGGGAAAGCAGTTTTATTCTGATTGACATTAAGCTCACTAATCAAATAAAATCATTTGTAAAACTGATTGAAAAAGTTCCATTTCTGATGACAAAGGCAGTGTGAATTAGAAAGAAACATATGAACAAACACAAAACAAAAATGGAATTTAGGTGGAGAAATTTTGACACTATTCTTGTTAGTCATCAGCTAGGCACTTTGAGGTGAATTACTGAACTATCGTATAATACAATTTGCTTATGAGTAAAATTAGAGGATGGTGATAGATGTTCTGAGAAACCTCAAGTGGCTCTATCTTGATGCTGTGAGAGTAACAAAGCCAATATCCCCAGTGGACAGTTTACTGAGAGAGAATCGTGAACCTATCACTGTGATTCAATGCTGTCATATTAAAACTTGGTCTAATTTTACCCAAAGGGTTTTAAGGCGAACAGAAGTGAAACAAGTGGAGATATTTCAGATTTTAAAAAGGCAATAGTGTGTCCTAAATAAGCATAAAAATCTAGACGAAGGGACTGAAATACTGTAGCAAAAAAAGTAATAAAATTAAAAGTGAAATCCTAAAGAACCGGTTTCAAAAGTTTGAATACTCCCAGTAGCTTTCATTTATATTAATTTTTAAAACACTAGATGTTTTCCTATATAAAATACAATGTAGACTTCTATTTTTGAACTAGGTTTATGGGGTGAATCTTTTGTTGTTGTTTTTTATTTTATAGAAAAAAGGCAAAACAAAATTTGACAACAAAATAATAGGAGAATAACAATAGTTAATATATTACCTGTTGTGATCTTTAAAGTAGTTGCTCATAGTATTCTAATATTTGTTTTTTGTTCATTTTTGGTAGTGGGATTAAGCCCAGGGCCAACCAAGGCAAGTACAAGATGTGGGCATAAAAACTTCTCCAATGGATATTAGCACTATGGGGTGAATCTTGAGAGCAGATGAAGAACTGAAAGGGTGTCATAAGTAAACACTGGGTTGGAAGACATTTGAATGCATCATCCAAAATAAGGAGAACCTGCTGAATTTCTGGGTTATCCATAAAGGCTTCAGATGATCATGCATGAACAGTTGGGTAAGGGAGCCCTAGGGCAAGGGCTATCTTAGACCTACACTAACACAGCTTAAAGACAAATTTCAAAATGATCCAGCTGATCTGACAGTAACTTAACTTATAGTAACAATAAAATGGTATTAAAAAATTCTGCACTAGACAAAAATATTTAGAAATTTGACTCCATAATGTGCATGGTTCAAAATCTAATGAAAACAATTTTACATGCAAAGAACTGAAATGTGATCCACAATAAAAGGAGATTCAGGACAGGACAGAAAATGATACAATGAAATTCACAGACAAGCATTTAACACAGACCTCATCAATGTATTCAAAGATTTAAAGGAAAACATGAATATAATGAAGAGGGAGGTAAAATATATTTGAAAAGCTCAAATGGAACCTAAGAGTTGAAAAACAAAACAAAATGGGATTGATAGCAGATCAAAAACTTGGAAAATTCAAAATGAAGTTTTAGTAGTAGAAATAACTCTAAATAAAGTATAAGAAGATGAAAAAGTCTCATTGTGAAACATAATCAATCTAATATTTATATAATTATAGTTCCAGATAAGAAAGAATGAAACCTCACTTCAAGAAATGATATCCAAGTATTTCCAAAAAAAATTTTTTTGTCTTTTTTGTTTTTATCGGTACCAGGGATCAAACTCACGACTGCCTGCTTTCAAGGCAGGTGCTGATGCCGCTGAGCTAAATCCCCAGCCCCAGTATTTCCAAAATTTGAAATAACCTAGAAAACCAAATTACTAGTAAAAACAAGGAACCCCCTGAAATATTAAATGTAGTAACACAGAGTAATATTCTACATAAATAGTGGTAAAAACAAAAATCTTATTAAGTTATCAGAATAAAAAGTGAAAGAGTTTTCAGCATGGTCAGAAGACAGAATATAAAGTAAAGTGGTCTTTATTTTAAGGATGTGGAGAGAAACTCCATGACCGCCGGGGCCTGGTTTTCTCTGCCAGATACGTGGTGTGGGGGGCATACAAATAGCTTTGGTCTGGGGTGGTGACTAAAGGGGGCATTACTGATCCCAGCAGCCAGCTGGAACTCATTTCACACCACAGGCAAATTACCGAGGGCGGAGAAGATGACCTCAAGACTATACAGAAATCTCATCACAGACAACGCAACCAAAGAATCTTAAAGATCTGCTCAATGTCATCTACTTATTGACTCAAGACACTCAGTGAAACCCAAATGGGAAATTTTTTAAGAAGTCACATGATAAACTACTGGAAACTAATGATAAAAGGGAAAATCTTAAAAACAGAAAACATTACACTCAGAGTAATAAAGGTAAGAAGGACAGCAGACTTCCCACAGAAATTAGAAAGCAAAGATACAGGACGTATTAAAGGCCTAAAGGAAAAATAAGGACCACGCCCCCATGTCTGTTCTTAAAAACATAATGAGTATGGGGTTCATGTAGAGCTAAGTCTGTAAAATGACAGCAGCACAAACAAGATCTATGTTTAAATAGGGAGAAATAATGACTCAAGGAAGACTGAAGTTAGCAATTCTTGTTGAAATCCTTAAGTAACAACTAAAAATATATGCTTATTCAAAAATAACCCTTGTTCAAAACATGTACTTGTTCAAAAAATTTACTCATTCAAAAAAGTAACAACTAAAAATATGTATTTGTTCAAAAAGTCCTAAGACTGTATATATGACAGTGGCCCCAGAGAATTATAACGGACCTGAAAACTTCCTAATGTCTAGTGACATTGTAGCCATTACAACAGTGAAACACAACTTATGTGTTTGTAGTGATGCTGGCATAAATAAACCTATTGTGCTGACAATCTTATATAGCACTTACAACTCTATATAATACTTGATAATGATAATAAATGACTCCATTACTGGTTTATTTATTTATTCTAGTATGCTTTTTCTCACTGTTTTAAAGTATACCCCTTTTGCTTATATAAAAGTTTACCGTAAAGCAGTGTGCTGTGTTATGGTGGCGGCAGGACATATCTTTGTAGGCAGAAACCCTTGTAAGATCAGAAAAGTTCCTCTCTGTAGGGAAGCGTGCCAAACTAAGCATTTCCTTGTTTAAAAGCGTCTACATTTGTAGATTTTTCTCAGCAGGAGGAGGGAAAGGGAACTGGACGGAAGTCAATTTTCTTGATTCCTATCTTTATGGTGTTACTGTCAAACAGTTTAGATCTGAGTTGACTCACCCAACTGTATACTCCCTCTTTGGTGAAAAGAGGGCACACAGGAGTAAACGAGGAGTGCGTTTTGCATTCCACTGTCTACAAGATCTAGACAAATAGTCCATCGGTATCAGGAAATTTGTTTGCTTTAGTGAATATTTGAGAAAGCAGGGAAAGAGACTACCAATAACACTTAAAAATTATTCCTTTTATTATGAGGTAGCATTCTGCTTGGAAATGATGACCCTGACAAGAGAACATCTTTAAGTTCATCAGAAGCTTCAATACACAAAGTTTACTTTAAACTTTTATGCAAAAATAGCACTTACAAAATAACCATCTTTGTGTGTCCCAGTTATTTGTGATTGTTTGTCTGAACTACAGATCTCTATCTCTACCTTTATCTCTATCTATCATCTCTATCTCCATCTTGATTTCCATCTCCATCTCTCTGTCATCTCTGTCTCCATCTCTTTCTTTATTTCCATCTCTATATATCTCTGTCTCTATCATCTCTGTCTATCTCTATCATCTCTGAGTCTCAATCAATCAATCATCTATCTATATAACTATCTATCTCTGTTTTATAACTTTAACAACATTCTTTTGTTGGTTTCTTCTTGATTGGATTATAGCAAACAAAATCATTTACCTTTTTAATTTTGTATTTTAAGGTTCTGTGTTAGAGTCTGCTCCCAGGAGCACCTATTCTGACATTTTTTTTCCTTTATATTAATCCAAGAGTGCACAGGGCTGAATATGTCCCATCAGTATATTATGGTTGAAAAGCATATGCTGTGATCAAAGAAATTTGGGAGATCTAAGACAGATGCGTGCCATAGCTCATTTCAATTGTGGAAAGTTATCTTTCTTTGATTGGAACCAAAGGCCATATGAGATCGTCCCATTCAATTTCTTTCCAGGTCAGTTTTCCTGACTCTTCTTGAAAGCTGAGTGAGGCATAGGAAAATTACTTTTACCTTTGCTTACTGCTTTTTTCTATATCACTGTTATGCCTAAATGGAGTTCTCACGTGGCATTGCTCTGATATAAAGGTTTCAGGAACTGTGTGTGGAAAGGAAATCAAGCCCAGAAAATCCAGGTGAATTTCTGACTTAAAAGCACTGGGGAATTGAGAACTGGACAGGAACTTGATTCTTTGTATTTCATTTCATTCTCTCAATAATAATATCCAGTACTTAATTTTTGACTTTTTAAAATTCCACTTGCTTTACAAAAACAAAGATGCCAGATAGCAAAGCAGTAGTAGCTAGTGTGATTTTCTGTCTTTTCTTCCTATATCCATACAAGAATTGTCCTTTTGCTTCATACCATGAGCAACATAATCAAACCTCTTGATCCTGTTTTGTACAGTTATGAAAGAGTTGGTAGACAAAGTTAAAGATCTGGGTAAAAAATAATTTTAAATTTCAGAATGTTGTCCTCACTTCAAGGTCTATTGTGATGCACGTTTCTTATTCTTACCAAAGTGCATTTCTACTTCTGATGTCGCCCAGCTCTCTCCTTACAGTGGTCCTTTCTTGCGATTTTAGTGCTTGCCACAGAGTCCTGTTTTCACTTCCTACTGATTAGTCTTATCAAGACAAGTTGCGGATTGCCCACTGCATCAAACTTCTCGTCTGTAAAATAAGAATGGAGTAATGCTCATACAGCAACTCTCAGCAGATTAGCTCTTGCTTTTATGTCACTTACTGCTTAGCTGGTAAGAGTCTTTTGGAAGAGTCTGTGAGACAGACACTCATGTGGTGAAGGCTTGAGACTTCAAGTGCTCTACCACAAGGAGGGCGAAGACTGCTGATGTTTGTGTTAAAGCAACCTTGACCAAACTGCTGCATTAAAGTATTGGGATGCAATTCCATTCATCCTAACAGTCTGTAAGTTCATGATGTTACTGGCACTCACATGTTTCCTGGTTTCAAATAAATTTTATTTACTTCATCTTTAAAAAGATCACTGTGAGCATCTCATCACTGTGAGCAATGTCTTAAGTTCTGGTGTTGTTTTTATGGGAGGCATTAAATATATGCTCTGTTTTCAAAGGCATGTGTTGTGCTGTGTACAGACCACACTGGATCCTGTGAACCCAAGAGAATCATATGGGTGTTGATGGTGTTGAAACTTTTCACAGTGATAGCATGGCTGCCTTTGCCATGCGATCAGGTGTGCTTCTGTTTCTGTCTGTATGGTGCATCTCCCTGTCTGCAAAGAATATGTTCAAGACTGCCTGTGACAGCCTGAAATGTAGTAGTCCCAACCCTGTATATATGCAAGTTTTATTTATTAACTAGGCACAGTAAGAGATTAACAACAGTAAGTAACAAAAAATAAAATAAGTGTAACAACATAGTATAATAAAATATAACTGATTCTCCATCCCATCTCTTAAACTATCTCGTTGCACTGTTGACCAAAGTTGACCTCAGGTACATGCAATCATGGAAAGTGAAAATATGGATAAGAGAGACTACTGCCAGTATTGACTTGTGTCACTAAATCTTTAAGGCTCAGAGGATCAATCATGGCTTGTGGTTTTTAAATTTAAAACATTACTTTTACTCAGAGATTCAAAATCTGAACGTTAATTTTAAAAGAGATGTTTCAACTAAAATTACACTCATAACATTTTTGTGCTGTCTGGTACTTGGTTTGTGAACTCTTTCTGAGAGTCTTAAATGATATAGATATATAAAAATATATTTATTATATTAGCATTGAGTCTCAAAGTTCTTTATTATCTATCTATGAACCTATCGCCTATGACTTAATCTATTTATCCATCATCTACCCAGGCCTAGTTGTAAACATATAAGTACTTATAATACATTAACTAAAATCAGTATGACAGAGTGGGCAGAAAGAACCAGCAGATCCTCCTCTGAATGCCAGGCACTGCCACTGGACGACCCCTTCCTGTGGGCAGCCAGCCTGGGCAGAGAGCAGATCCGCCTCCACCTACTGGAACCCACCACTGGAAGGCTCCTCCCTGTAGGCAGCCAATGCGAGCAAAGAGAACCAGACAGATCTGCCTCTGCCTGCCTGGCATTGCCACCAGAAGGTTTCTTTCTGCGGGCAGCCGGCAAGGGCAGGGACACACAGCCAGGTAAGTCCTGCGTGCCTGTAGGCCACCATTGGAGGCCCTTGATTTCTTTGAACAGCCATCACTCACCAGGAGAATCAGACAAATATATCCCTGTGTGCCTGCCATCATCATGGGAGTCCCAATGTAGACACACAGGTGGAGAGAAGCAGCCCCCCACTTCCAAGCACCCCTGTTCATTGGGGAAGCCTCATTTGTAGAGATACGGGTCTGGAGAAGCCCACTCCATGCCCTGCTACCTCCCTGTAAATCTGAGCTCAGAGGAACCCAGGTGACCATCCCATTCCCTTACACTGCAGAGGGCCAGCCAATGTGGGAAGTGCCTGGGGCCCCACAACCAGCTTGTGAGGAGGAACCCAGGAAAATGTCAAGACAAAAGAACAAGAGGCAGTCTCAGACCTCCAGCCCACACAGAACAAGTCTGGAAGACAGGGGAAGCCACACACCTAGAATCTCTGAGAGGACAGCAACTGAAGTAAAGAAACAACTTCATGAGATTTTAAAAGCAATCAAATCAGAAATAATGTCTCAGGTAAAAGAAGAAATCACAAACATAATGAAAGAATTATTCAGCATGTCTAAAGATGACAAAGATTTAAAAGAGGAGCATAGGAAAATGAAGGAAACCTTGAATGAATTATAGAAAGGAATTACAATGCATGTAACAGATTCAAAGAGATATCCAGGAAATTAAAAAGTCAATCAAAAGCTGGCAAGACTGCTTGAAAGAGACTGAAGATAGACTTTCAAACCTTGAAGATAGGATTGCAACTAGCGATTGTTAAAGGAAAGATCTCTTAAAAATAACAAAGAATCAGGAAATAATTCAGTGGCTGCAAGATGACGCAAAGAAGCATAATTTAAGAGAGACAGGTATCAGTGAAGAAGCCGAGGTCAACACAAATAAAATTAAAAGGATATTCACAGAAGTAAACGCAGAAAATTTCCCAAACATGGGAAATGGATCTGGCATGCAGATAAGTGAGGCATGTAGAACTCTTACTACCCATAACCAAAGTAAATCTATACCCAGATACATAGTAATCAAGATCCCAGAAATTCAACACAAGAAGAGAATATTAAAAGCTTTTACAGAAAAGAAACAGATCACCTATAAAGGAAAATCAGTCAGAATCATGGCAGACTTGTCAAGTCAAGAAGAGTTTGGAGTGAAGTGTTTCAAACCCTGAAAGAAAAAAACTTTCAACCCAGATTAATGTGCCCTGAAAAACTATGTTTCATAATCGGTGGAAAAATAAAATTCTTTTGTGAGAAAGAACAACTGAAGGAATTCATGAGTAACAAACCAACCCTACAGAGAATGCTAAAAGATATTCTAGAGAGAGATAAAGCTGACCATGGTTCCAGGAACAGCAGCAGAGAGGGATCACCAAACAAGACAGGCAACTGAATGAAGGGGAAAAATGGAGGGCCCACAACAGTAGGATAGCAGGGCAGAGACAAACCAATTTATGCCAGTTGTAACCATTAATGTAGATGGCCTCAGGTCAGCAATAAAAAGAACACAGAGAGAGTGGATCAAAGACAAAATCAATCGATACACCGTATGCAAGAAACACATTTAACTTGAAAGGATATTCATAGACTGGAAATCAAAGGAGAGAGAACAATTGTTCCATGTGACAGGAGACCAGAAAAAAAGAGTAACTTGCCTGTCAAACTGCAGAATGGATAAGAAAGATACGGTATTTTTATGCAGTGGAAAGCTACCCAGCTGTACAGTAGAATAATCCCAAGGATTCTGTAGGTAAATGATGCAACTGGAGATCAGTTTATGGGCGAAACAGTTTGAACTCATACAAGTGAACTCTAGCATAAGAAACAGAAGGAGTTAATGGGATCCAAAAGCAAAATAGTTATTGAAGAGTGATAGGGAAGGAAACACTTGGGAGGGAAAGGTGATAACTTAATTTCTTACTGCCTTGTCTTGAACTCCTGTATTGTTTTCAGTTTTGTTAGGTTTGTTCAGGCTTGTATTGTTAAATTTTACTTTGTTTGATTGTATGAGCAGCTATTTTGAACATAATGGGATGTATTATGGTAATCATGGTTGAAGAAAATAAGACATTATGGTAGCCATTGCTGATTTATTATCATCTTGTTTTGAAATCCTATCTTGCTTTCATTCTTTTGTTTTGATTGGTTCTATTCTGTTGTGTTTTACTTGATTTTATTATGTGTGATGGTATGGGCAACTTTTTGAGGAAAATAAGATATTATAGCAGCCATTGTTCATTTCTTGTTATCTGGTTTTGGAGTCTTATAATGCTTTCATTCTTTTGATTGGTTTTGCATATTTTGTTATGTTTAATATTATTGTATTGAAGGTATGGTCAACTATTTAGAAGAAAAGAGACATTAATTGTAGCCACTGTTGATATCCTGTTGTCTTTGAAGTCTTGTGTTGCTTGCATTGTTCTATTCTGATTTGCTTTGTTCTATTTTCTTTTGTTTTATTCTCTTTAAAATAAAACAATATCAGCATGAAGGAAAAGTGAAGGATAATTAAAATTTCATGAATTCCTTTTCTGTTTATTCATCTATATTCAAAGGCAATCATACTTTTATGCAACTCAGAAATAGTTCTTCAGTTTTAGTTAAATTAGTACATAAATTTTGTGTTTCAAATTTCATGTAAAAGATTCTGAATTAGCATGCATTTTAAGTGCCCATACCTCTATTAATAAACGTATTTTGTACTTTTTTCTTAACTCTAGGATGTCTAAGAATGTTAAAGTGTCTTGGAATTATTTGGTTAATGTCAATTAATCTTGTGATTATTCATATTTTTTGCTTTATACAGTTTGATGTGGTATTTATTTGATTCACAGATTTTGACACATACATCTTCTTGGGGGAGTTACAATTTTTTAAGCAACATAGAATATTCCTTTTTGTTAATATTTTATCTCTGAATTTTTCATATTTTTATTACTACTTTTTTTTCTTGGAAGGATTCTCTTGATATATCAATTTCTGTCTTCAACCTTTGGTATTATTTTGTACTAGATTTTTGTGTTGTAAATAGACTACAGGTAAGTTTCATTCGTTAAAAGGAATGATTATCCATTCATCTTTACTGGGATTCTCTCTCTCTGTCTCTCTGTCTCTCTGTCTCTCTGTCTCTCTGTCTCTCTCTCTGTCTCTCTCTCTCTCTCTTTCTCTTTTTGTTTATTTTTCATTGCTGGGGATCAAACCCAAGCCCTCATAAAAGATAAGTGCTGTACCATGGAGCCAAACCTTCAACTCTTTATTTTTGATTAGTAATATTTTAATTTTACTTTAACAACTTCTAAGCTTTTGATTTCTCATACTCATTGGTTTCTTTCATTATCTTTTCTAATAGTTGCTGATTTGATTTATTTCTTTTGCTTTAGTGACTGGAAAGCAGTGGTTTGACAGTAATGGTTTAGAAACTTACACATAATTTTCCTGGTTCCTGGTCTCGGGCTTTTGATTTTCTAGGAAAGGTCTTCCCTTCCTCGATGTGGTGTTCTCACTCGCTGTGCCCGTACCCTGAGCAACCCAGATACAGGCAGGGGACAAGAGGTCTGATCACAAACCCTGCATCAGGAAGGATCCAGATCTTCCTCAGGCTCAAAATGCTTATAGCTTTACACACAATATGATACAACCTCTGCTATGTTTCTACTCTTGCACCTCTCCACTAAAATCATCTGTTTTGTTGAAATTGTTTTCAATTTTTAAAAAAATTTTAAATTGACAAAAATCACACTTCTTTACAGCCTACAGTGTGATGTTTTGATACATATTGTATAATGAATAACTCAGGGTATTTTGGTTATCACCTCAAGTGTTTATGATTTCTTTAATTTGAACCACATTTTGAGCATGATGACGCATACTTGTAATTCTGACTGTTTAGGAGGCTGAAGGGTATGAAGAATGATTGAAAAATACAATGAAACTTAGCTTTTTTTTATTGGCACCGGGGATCAAACTCATGACCACACACTTGCAAGGCAGGAGCTTATGCCGCTGAGCTAAATCCCCAGCCCCTGAATACTGAATTTTGAAAAAATTAGTACAGTGAAAGATATTTGCTGTTAATCCTTCTTCACTCCCTCAACAATCCCATTGTTCATACCACTTTCTGAAGCAGCTCTGAAAGTCGTCTTTTTGTGTTTTGAGTTGCACTGTCATGGTTGTCTTGATGTCCTGAATAGATTCAAAACATTTCCCTTTTATGATCATTTTGATTTTAGGTAAAATCCAGAAGTCACACAGTGTCAGATCCAGTAAATAAGGCTGCTGAGGACACTATATATATACATATATATATGTATATATATATATATTACCAGGAACTGAACTCATGTTTGCCAGGCAGGCATTGTGCTGCTGAGCCATATCCCTGGCCCCCACAATGTAATGTTTTTGCTTTTTTTTTTTTTTTAACTTTTTATCGGTACTAAGGATCAAACTCACGACCACCTGATTGCAAGGCAGGTGCTTATGTCGCTGAGCTAAATCCCCAGTCCCCACAATGTAATGTTTTTATGAGCTGCTCTTCCATTGGATGGTACTCAATAGCAGTATTCACAGTATTTTTGATCACACTTCCTAAGGACATTCATACTGTTTGAGAAAGTGACAAGAACAAAGGAATAAATATGTTATGAGAGGGAACCTGGAGGGTGATTAATGGTAAAGTGCTCCCACAGTAATAGTTTTTTATGCTTAAACTATGTGTGTATTGCTCACACTTCCTATCCCCATGTAGGGCCAGAAGACCCTCTGGAAGATCACCGTCCTTGCATATATCTAAAGGACCCTCACCCACCATAGCATCAGCAACATGCTGGGGGGAGGACATGAGCAGCACCATCGTGTCTCGTAGTGTCTCTGTTCTGTAAGCTGAGACTGTTGGGGAGAGAGGCTGATAGGAACCCACAACAGAGGCCAGGTGGTAGCCCATAACTCTAAAATCCAGGTGGATGCAGTTATGGTAATGAGCCAAGGAAACTTGATCTAAAGGTGGTTATGCATACAGTTAATTGAACAGTGACCCTAGGGCAAAAATAGATGAGAGCCAATATATCTGTGCCATCCTATCAAATCAAAGATGAATGACCAGGAGACTATGGGTAACTGCTACAATAAAAAAAGCCATAACAGTTTGCCCAAATCCAGACTGCAACCAGTTTTAGACCTGGAGCATACTGGCTGAAGAGGACACCAGGTTCACAGAAAGATGGTGACAGTTACAATAGTAATAATACTCACTAACTGTGCTTGTAAGCAGAGGAATAATCCTTCCAAAGATATTTGGTTATAAGCAAATCTCTGACCTCCTGTAAAATGTTATATTTCAAGGAGAATTAAAATCAAGTTTTAAAGTTTTAGCTTAGTATACCCTATAGCAACCTGCTACAACAAAATAGCAGACACAAGGGTAATTTGTAAATGATGTTATTTTTCAAGGTTCTGGAGGCTGAGGAGTCCAAGAACAAGGCATCCATAGATTTTGTGTATAGTGAAGTCCGCTGTCGCTTTCATAGTGTTGCTTTTTCTGCATCCTCCCATGGCAGAGGCAGACAAAAAGGGACAAATGCCATGTACTTACGTAGAGGAAAAGATGCAAGGCAGAAGGACATAGAATCTCTTTAACCACTTGCATAAGTTGGCTAAGCCTATTTACGAGGGCTCTTCATACTATCATATCAGCAAATATGTTTCAACATATAAATTTTGAAGGACACATTCAGATTACAATGAGTCATTAATGAGCTAATCTTAAAATAAGGAGATCTCCATGGATTATCCAGGTAGGATTAATGTCACAAGGGTCTTTGAAGTGTGTAATAGGGAGAAGAAACTGTGTGTGAGGATGACGCAGTGTGACAAGGTTTAACCAGCTATTGCTAAGTCTGAAGACTGAAGTGGGCTGTAAATCATGGGGATGTGGGGGGCTGTTCTAAAAGCTGAAAAAGCAAGGAAATGAATGCACCCCTGCAGCCTCCAGGAGGAAGACATACCTTTATTTTAGCCTATCTTAACCCATTCAGTTTACAACTTTCAGAACTGTAAGATAATAAGTTGCCAGTGTTTACAAGTTTATGGTAATTTGTTACAGAAGCAATAGGAAATGGACACATACAGGAACACTCATCCATTTAATTTACAAATCTGGCCACCAAAGAAACCAGATGGCTCCTAGAGAATTCCAGTAGACTGCGGTGAAGCTAAGTAGATAATAGACCTATTTGTAGCTGCTGGGCTAAATGTAAAATTGCTGGCACATTAACAGCATCTCAGTTCATGGGCTTGTCGCTGGGTTAGTACACTTATTCTTTTCTATTCCAACCACTAAAAAAGTCAGAGTCAACATTCACATAGAATGGCAACAACATATATTTACAGGCTGCTCAGAGCTATTTTAAATCTGTTGTGTGGTCTCATGGTATAGTCTATTATAAGATGTCCTGAAGAGAGTTGGACTTTGTGGCTATTCCCCAGAATATGGATCCATTTCATCACAGTATTATGCTAATAGGGTCTGATGAGTACCCCAGAGAGTTTGGCAAAGCGCTACATGTCTGATGGTGGAAGATAAACAAAAAGTTAGCAGTACACTGCATTAGAAAAAATTTTAGAAACTCATGATCAGGAATGTTCCAAAATATTCCCTCAAAATAAAAGGCCAAGTACTGCATATCATGCCATCTATCCTGCAGAAGGAAATACAGTGCCCCATGACCTCCTTAAAGTCAAGAAGAAGCACATTCTACACCTCGGGGAAAATACTGCAACCCACACGTTGAGTAGCACACAATGCTGTCATCATCAAGTACATTCAGGGCAAGAAGGCACTCTGTATACGTCTCTACTGCACAGGAAGCAGCTCTGCTTCTTAGCACAAATAAACCTGTAAAATAACATGTGTGACTTGTGAGACAAGAGGCTGCGTAGAGTTTATGGTAAACCACTGTGGTGAAATAAAACTGTAGGCCCTTAGAGCTCGAGAGCTGGATGGTAGCCTTGTGACGGAGAATTATATATCTTTTAAAAAACAACTGTGGTCATGTAACTGGGCTCCCATAGAGAGGGAGCATCTGATCACAAGACACCAAGTTACCATACCCGTTTAACTCAGTTCTGTCAGATCCTCTGAGTGGTAAAGTAGGGCAAGCTCAGAAGCAAGCCATTGTAAGAGGAAAGTGCTACATGTGGGTTGGATAATGAACAGGAACATGGACATAAGCAGCTACATGAGCAGGTGTCCCAGACCTCCATGTCACCCATTACTGTTGTGGCAGTATCCCTCCCTGAGGCCATTTCTATGGCCAGCTGGAAGATATTTTTACAATTGGCTAATAGGGCTTTATAGATTTGGAGCCTGGTTTGTGGGCTGAAGCTGAAAATGAACAATAGCAACACTGCCATTTCACTAGGAGAGGCATGGACAGGCAGTGAGGATGGAGTTTCAAGCAGAATATATTGTAGTCCTCCTTGTGTGGGGAGAAGTAACTTAAGATTAGAATATACATAAATTTGTAGGCAGTGGTAGCAAAAGATGTGGATGGACACATGGGCACGAAGTGTTGAGGTCTTTGTAGCACATGTAAGCATTCATCAAAAAGCATATAGCATGAAAAAGGCACTGAACAAAGGAGACAAAACTATTTAGATATTTGTAATTGGCTAACCTTAGTCACTAACAAAGCTGTGTTTGCACCTGGGCACATGAATAGAATGGTCATGGTGGGAAAGACGAAGGCTATGCATGAGTCCAATAGCATGAGTGCCCATTCAACAAGAATGAATGGCCAAATTGCCAGTCAGACAAACCAACACTGAGACCACCATATGTCACTATTCTTCAGAGAGACCAGCCAGTTAGTTGGTGGTAAGTTGAGTATGTTGGTCTTTTTCTGCCTTGGAAAAGCCAGACTTGTTCTAACAGGAAAAGTCAACTACTGTGGACATGAGTTGCCTTTCCTGTCTTCAGAATTTAATTAGCAAGACTGTCTGAAGGCTTACAGAGTCTTCAGTTTATCAAGACCGGATTCTGATAGAAGTATATTGCATCAGACCGGGGAACTGATTTGTCAGGAAAGAAAGTGCAGGATTCTTTCCATTGCCGTGAAATGGCACCAATCAGGACCTTCAGTCTCAGCAGTTCATTAATCTCCCTCAAAATCCTCCTCTTTTCTTTGAACACTCTTAGTTCACCATTCTTTGTCTTTTATTGTAATGTTTTTAAAAATTTTAAACATTCACCATTTTCTCAATCATTCTTCATGCAAGCACAGATCCTTAATAAGTATGCTAGTTGCCAAATTCTGAATCAGAAAATTTAAATTTTGAAATCTCCAATCTCACTTCCTTTTCTGGAGATAATTTGATGCATATTTTTCTAGATCTTACTCAGGATTTATGTATGTAAATATATAAACATTTAAAATTTTTTCATAAGTGGAATCATAGTGTGATGGGATTTATCTTTTAAAAGTACTTTTTGAGATACAATTTACGCACAGTAAAAGTCATACTTTCAAAGTATATGTCAATAGGTTTTGAAAAATAGTATATATTTTCACCTCCCTAACACATTTGTCATGTTTTTTGCAATCATTCTCTTTCCTAACTCCAGTTCTTGATCTTATTTCAATCTCTATAGATTTTATTTTCTATAATGTCATAAAAATAGACTCATATATTAAATATTTGTCTTTTGTGTTTATGCTCTTTCTTTTGGCATAATGCTTCTGAGATTTATTCAAGTTGTTGGATGGTTCAGTAGTTTATTCATTTTATTGTTGGCTAGTATTCTGTTGTATGAATGTGTCTCAATCAGTTTATTCATTTACCAAAGAACATTAGGATCCTTTATAATTTAGGGCTATCATTTATGATGCCCTTTCAACATCTGTGTCTTTGTGATGAGACATGTTGTTAATTCTCTTGAGAAACTATTGGCGCAAGGAGGGCATTGGTAGGTCATTTGTTGTGTGCATAGTAACTTTAAAAAAAACCTCTGAAGCATTTCCCAAGTGACAAAACAATTTTATATTCTCACAAGCAGTTATGAATTTCTCTTCATAAATTGGAATTTTCAGGTGTCACTTTTACTTTTGTAGGAGCTGCAAAGTGGTATTTCCTTGGGGTTTTAATTGGAATTTTCCAAATGACAAGTGAGGTTATGCATACTTCAATGTGGTTATGATAGTTTCATATAAATTTTGGTAAAGTATCTGTTTAAATCTTTGGATCATTTTAAAATGATGATTGGATGCATATTTCTTATTGTTGACTTAGAAGATTTCTCTCTTTTGGATATATTTTCTTAATCAAATATGTCTGTTGTGAGCATTTTCCTCAATCTTCCATTTTAATTTTTAAAAGTAAGTTCTTTCAAAGAGCAGATTTTTACTGGATGATATTCAGTTTAAAAATTGGTTTATGTTTTTGTGATCTACCTAAAAACTTTTCGTGTAACCCAATGTCACAGAAGTTTTTTTTTCCTAAAATGTTTGGAGATTATATAATTTTAAATTTTGAAGTTAGAATCTATGATTTTTATTTCAAATTAACTTCTGGATATGGAGTGAAATAAAGATCGAGTCATTATTTTTATATGTGGGTATCTAATTGTTCCAGCATTAGTTAACTAAATGAGCATTCTTTTCCTTTTTTGTGTAAAAGAAATTGACTATATATGTGTAAAGTCTATTTCTGAACTCTGTAAACCATCCCAAAGATTTATGCATCTATCCTTATATAAATATCTATTATCTTGATTGCTATAGATCTGTTAGAAGGCTTGAAATCAGGTGGTAATGTGAAACCTCAAAATACATTCTTTTTCAAAATTTTTCAATTCTTCTGGTTCCTTTGTATTATTGCATAAAATTTATAAACTTCTGCTTCTGGCAAAGATGGAATAACAGGGATCTGATTTATCATCACATGTGGAAAAACTAGAAAATTGAATAAAATATATGGAACAAATTTTTTATACTTTGGATGTCAGGCAATGCATGCCTGTGATCAATGGGAGATGAGAAACAAATAAGATGAACCCCGTAATTGCACATATTACTGCCTGGAGAGAGTTTTCAGGCCACAGAGCAGAGAGGTCACCCAGCAGTGGATAACAGTCTTCCTGCAGTGAGGGAAAATTTCAGTCTTGGGAGAACAATCAGCTAGAGTTCCTGGGGCAGACTACAAAAGAGGAGGGAGTAGTCATGAAGGTGCCAGACATCTGCAGAGAGTTTCAAGGTAGTATCCATCTGAGTGCGGATAAACTCAGTGTGTGAAGAAACTATCTGTGACTGCAGATAAACTCCCATCCAAAGGTGGAAGAAGGGCATTCCCTGGCACTCACACAGGGCCAGAAATACTCTGGTGTCATCAACCAGAGTAAAAGACCTCATATTCACCAGGAATTGGGTAGAGAATGCAGAAAATTACTAGAGGCAAATAAGCCATTCATTAGAGATTGTTCTAATTCTCACCTAACAAAGTTTAAATATAAGACTTGAAAGAGTCAAATAGTTAATCTTGACTGTCAATTTGATAGGCTTTCTATACACCAGATTAGTAAAGTACACTTCTGGGGGTGTCTAGGTAGGTAGTGGGACTACATATGGTCTGTCGTATTCTTTCCCTGTGCTCTGCTTCCCACAAAGTGATATCTTTGCTCCACTACACTCCTCTGCAGTGACATTCCTGTCTTGGAGCCAGGCAACTATCGACTTAAATGGAACCTCTGAACTGTGAGCCAAAATAAACCTGTTCTATTTTAAGATGCAGGTATCATATTCTGTTCCATTGATGAGAAAATGGACCAATATACCCTGCTTCCCAGTAACTAAATTGCATTTAAGAACACAGGTCCAAAATATTTTTCAAAAACACAAGAATATTGTATTCGTCTGCTTTTCATTCCTGGAACAAAATACCTGAGAAAAGAGAAAGAGCTTATGTGATCTCACAGTTTTAGAAGATTCATTCTGGGGTTGACTGGCTCCAAAGCAGAAATACCATAGTGAAAGGACTTGGCAGCAGGATGCTGCGCTCCTCTTATGGCGACTAGAGGCTGAGCCCAGGAGGAGAGCATCAGAGAGAGGGGGCTGGTGACCAGACATAGTACTCAAAGTGACCCACCTAATAGTGTGCAGTTGTCAAGCCAGTCAAGTTGACAATCCAACCTAAGTATCACACATACTTAGACATGAGCAATGAAAGATCACACTATATAGCACCCTCTCCCCAGTACCATGTATGGTGAGCTATTGTAAGGAAGTGTGGCCCCCAAAATATCTAAATCCCAATTCTAGAAACTTGTGATTGTTATCTTGTACGGCAAAAGGACCTGTGTAGATGTGATTAAGCTAAAGAGTTTGAGGAGATTATCCTTGATTATTTGAGTGAACAATAAGTGAATCACATTTGTTTAAAAGAGAGAGGAAGAGGGAGATTTAATTACACAGATAGAAGGCATTGTGGTATAGATAAAAAATGTGACACTTCTGGCTTTGAGGATGGCTGAAGGGCCATGAGCCAACGAGTACAACTCTGGAAACATGAAAAGACAGCCTTCAGAATGAGCAGTCCCTGTGTAGATGCTTGGATTTTGGCACAGTGAAGGCTGTTTAGGACTTCTAACCTCCAGAACAGTAAGACAATAAATTTATATTGTTTAAGTCATTGAGTAGAGGCCGTTGTTACAGTAGCACAGGAAATTAAAGATTTTGGTTCAACAGTGAAACACTACTTAATAAATATCCACAAAAAATGAAAATGGCTTTTTAATCAGGCAATGTTGTCAACTTAGAAGAATTTTCAGAGACGTGGTTAAAAAAAAAAAGCATAGATTGCTTTGACCAAATGATTGGTAGAAACATTGATGTTAAAGACTCTGCAAGTGAGCCATTCGTGGACTGTGTAGGGAGAGAACAAAGATTCACCTACAAGCAAGCCCTCCTGACAAACCAGCGCCATTCGCCATGCATGGGCCCCTGTCAACAGGGCACAGCCAGACCCAAGCCTTTCCCTGTGAGTCAGTGCCATTTGTAAACGATGGGGGAGAGAACAAGGATTCACCAAGAAGCAAGCCCTACTGTGTGCAGGCCACCACCAATAGGGCGACAGCCAGACCCCAGCCCCTTCTGGTGCCGGCTGCCAAACAAGAAGAGCCAGAGTTCCCCCTCTTCCCCGTGTAAACCACTGGTTCATCTGCAGAAACACAGGCTGCGATGATAGCTATTGAGGTGAAATGCAATTTGATGCTTGTGGTGTTTTTGTGTTTCACTGACCTTGCAGGTCTAGGGCCAGTGGTCTGATCATCTATTCAGAGGATAACGGTACACAGTGTGGCATCTATAGGGGATCTCCTTCTGAAGGTGGTAGCCATTGTTAGTTCCCTATCATCTTGTTTTGAAGTCTTGTGGCATTTTCATTGTTTTGTTGGGTTGGGTTTTGTTCTGTTTTGTTTTGTTTGATTTAGTTACATCCAATGGCATGAGCAGCTGTTTCAAAGATAGCAAGATATCTTATGGTGGCCATTTTGGATTTACTATTGTCTTATTTTTATTGATTCTATTGCACTCATTGTTTTGTTTTTATTGGTTCTATTCTGTTCTGTTTTGTTTGATTTTTACTAAGTCTGAAGGTATCTACAGCTATTTTGAAGACAAGAGGCATTATGGTAACCATTGCTGATTTTGTAATGTTTTGAAGTCCTCTTATCATTACACTGGGTTTTTTTTGGATTGGTTTTGTTCTATTTTATTTTCCTTGTTTTTACAAAAAAACCTTTTAAAAAAAAGACTTTGTAAATGAGAGATCAAAAGAAAGTGAGGGACATAATTTTAAAACTGGGGAGAGAAGGATCCTTGTTATATAATGGCAAGAATCTTACCTGAATTGTATGTGATAGTTGTGTAGAAAACAATATTTATAAGTAATGAATTTGGATGTTGAGGAGATTCCCAAGAAAATTTATGAAGCTGTAGCCTGGTTTCTTTTCCTTGATTAGTGTGAAATGAGAGGAAAAAAGTGATAAATTGAGGGAAGAACTTTTAAGAAAAATTAGGATTTGATGATTTGGGAAATTCTTGGCCTATCCTGACTGGAAAATATGCTAAGATTTAGAGAATCACTGCCAGGAAACCATCCTCTAAAGAGAAAGCCAAGAGTATCAGCAGCCAATCTTTAGCTAGTACTTTGGAAGAATCAAAAGATTAGCCTATTCATTTGCACAGAGATCTATTTATAGAGACAAAGTATGTAATTTATAGATCTCCTCAACCATCTAAGAAGGCGAGAATAGAAATGCAATTATTTAGAAAATATCTGTGGAGAAACCTCTTGTTTAATGGCATAAATTCCCGTGACATACACAGAAGACATACAGTTTTTTGGGAATGTTGTATCAGCCAAAACAGTGCTATCTTGGGCGGTAAGTAACAGAGACAGGATGAAATTAAATGATAGGAGGTTGTAAATACCCCACATTCAATAGGCAAGAAAAAGGCTGATATAGCTGCTCATTTGCAACCATGTTCTGGCTGTTAAGAAAAAGGGAAGAAAAACTAAAAATGTGGAGCTTTAGGATCAGCAGGGACATCTATGAGCCCTGGAGGACTGTTCTCAAGTCTCAGAATGGAATGGAATTTGCCCAGCTGGATTTTTAAATTGCTTGGGACCTGCGGATCTTTTTCTTCCTTTTGTTTTATCCCTTCTGAAACTTTAAGCTGTTATGTCTGTTCCAACACCATACTTTGCGAGCAGATAACCTGTTTTCTAGTTTCAAGGTCCACAGATGGATGAGAATTTTACCTCAAGGATGGGTGGTACACATAGTCTCACCTTATTGATTTAGATGTTATGGCTTGAGACATGTAAACTGATCATATTTTATTAAGATTTGGACCTGCGATGCATTGAGACTTCGAGGATATTGGGATAGGGTGGAAAAACATCTCCCCTAGCTGAAGGAGTAGTTAATCTTCCTTTGCCTAAGAACAAGTAATAGTCTGTGCTGAGGTGGTTACTTGCAGGAGAGTGCTGATCATCTCAGGACCTCTGACCATCAATCATGCTATGTCAAGTTGACTGGATTAAGGAACACCTATAGGATTAGTAAAGCACATTTCTGGGTGTGTCTGTGGAGATGACAGGCATATAGGCCAGAGAGCTGAAGGGAGACGACCCACTTGGTTGTCTACAACCAACCTGCTTGTAGACTGGATGGAATGAACGAGAAGGGAGGAAGTCAGCCTGCGCTTGAAAGCTCCATTGTGTTGAACAGGTACAACTTTTCCTATGGCCACCAGCTTTGGACACCTGAATCTGCTTTCTTCAGCCTTTCATCACAGACTCATACTAGCAACGTTCAGGGAAGCTTCCAGGCCTTCAGTTTGGACTGGTGCTGTATCTTTCATCACTGTTGTTCTACAACTTCATCTTTTGGGACTGAGTAGCTACAGGATCTGCTGCCTCTCCAGTGTGCAGGTAGCACAATTGTAGACTCTCCTGCCTCCCACCCTGGAAGCCTACTTAATGAATCCCCTTGATATATATTGTTGCTCTAGAGAACTCTAACCAAATAACCAATACAGGACCTAGCTTTGCCTCTCTTTGCTTCTAGACTTATAACCAGACCTGAGACCCACAATACAACAGACAACACATTATGAGCCAAGAAGAGCCAACATATGCATCAGAATGGTTGCAACATAAACCTCAGAAATTTTTAAAGAGTACTAGATCAATATTTCAGGAATCTTTAAATTCTAATTATTCCCTTCCCTTTTGTATAATCTCCCTGGTAAAGGACATCAGGTCTCTTGGGGACTGTAAGGCAAATTTATACACAGTTTTCAGGACTCAGTCACACCAAGCTCCCCTTCATTTGTAGTACTCTGTGTCCAGCTCTTGGCTGAGGGACCGCAATTCTCTGTAGTAGTTATTCAGGTCAGACTTTGCTCATCAAATCTGGAGCTTTTCTACTTACACAGATCAAGTAAAACTTTAATGCACTGTCCTTCTATTTCAGTCCTAAGGGTGTTGTGATCAATTAGCCAACATTGAAGATTTCTGCAAGTGTTAGCTTTCTGATGACTATGTCGCTCAGCTTCCACTACAGTAACCACAATTGCCTTGGCCCTGATAGTCACCTGCCTTCTTCACATAATACTCTGGCATCCATCATCTTCACTGGATTCCAGAACCCAGTTAGCAAATATGTTTCTCTATGTGGCTGCAAAAGAATAGCCACTACAGACCTTTCCAAGGGACTCGGCCTCCTGTCACCAAAGGATGTCTTGGAGAAGGGATTGTATTTGTATGTGTCTCTTCTCTAAATTCCCAAGAGTTTGCCATTTTTTTTGTTTCTTCCAAAAATTATACTTTTAGTTTTATTGATGTGTGCTTTTGTTTTATATTTAATTATGATGTTGCATTTACTCAGTGCTTCCTCTGAAAAAAATCTCTTGAACCGAATTCATTATTTTTCTTGATTCTACAGCTATAATTTTAGTTTTTGTTTTCAATCTTTCTTAGTTTTAACAAATTCTTTTAGGCTATAATTATCCTTCCTTTCTTGCTTCAAATGTCGTATTAAAATGCACCACATAAGTTTTGATAATATCTTTAATCAAAAATTAACAAAGCAATATATTAAAGTTGCTCTGTGTGTGTGGACTATCCTACCATATTATAGACCTATTTTATTACAGTTTTTAAAATGTGTTGTATCTTTTCTCTTTGAGTTTATTGACATTTTATGCATCGTCTAATGCATGGACAATATTTATAACATTCCCGGTGTGTTTGCAAAACAAACACATCCCTTACTTTTTAGGGGACCAAGAAGGTCTATTACAGCCTATTCTTTCTGTGTCTAAGGTCTTCCTCATTCTTGCTCCCATTCTGTATACCAGTTTCAAAATTTTGTTCTTGGCCTCTATTTTAACACCTCAAAATTAGAGTAGAGCAGTGTTCTGCACCACACTATTTCTCTACCTCTGCTTTCTCCTCCCTGCTCTGTGCCCCATCTTCTAATCAACTTTTACTTCAAAATTTCTTTCCTCAACTACAGCTTCTAGACATTTTTGAAGTTTTGATTCTAAATTGGTTTTTGCTATTATTTAAGATCCCTCTTTATGTCTTGTATGCATTTATTTTATGCCAAATATTGTATTGCCGTCATGTGTTAGAGACCACGACGAAGTGGCTCTGAGCAGGATTTAATATTAACTAACTGGCTTTCTGTGTTTATCTGGGAGTCTGTCCTAGGCCTCGCCCCTTGCCTGGTGAGGAGAGCTGATTCATAGTAAGTGAACCTCTATGAATCACTGGTCTTGGCTAAGGCCTGTAGTGGCCTGTGAGACCAGAGATACCTCAAAGGGCAAGACAAGGCCACAGCTGCGGACACTCTAGCTCCAACTGTAATTAACTAGGTAGAGACTGCAGCTGCAAAGATTACTCCTACAGTGTCACTCCTACCATGTCTTCATGATAAGACAGTGCTACTAAATTGACTTGATTCATGACTTGGAGACATACTTGAAGTGACTCCCAACGTCCTGCTCATTGCCTGTACTTTCCCCAGTCTCTCCGCCCTTTGTCCTTGGTGGACTGATCCAGAGAATCATTTGTCTTTACCCTCAAAGCCTCAAGCTTAATTAAAGGGTTTTGATTCTCCTGGAGCCCTAAAAATCATACAATTTGTCTCTTTTTATTTAATCTCCGCTGTACACTCATTTGGGAGATCGGGGATCTAGGACAGAACCCGATAATCATGTTTTGATTTTAATAACTTTTTAATTTTAGAAAACTAAATATTTGTCCTGAATTACTTTTCTACCTACTTTGTGTTTTCTCATGGACACATTGGTAATATGTTTTGTGATCATGTAAGATTTATTCTTTCATCCATTTTAGGGATGATGTCTGGGCTGGAGAAGATTTCTTGGATCATACTCCTTGTCTTTGGAAAGCATATGAATATATTTTCCCCTGCTTTTGACAGTTCCAGGTGAGAAATTCAATGCTGTTTTCTTTTTTTTTTTTTTCTTTTTTATTTTTATCGGTACCAGGGATCAAACTCACTACCGCCTGCTTGCAAGGCAGGAGCTTATGCCGCTGAGCTAAATCCCCAGCCCCCCAATGCTATTTTCTTTCCTGTATAAGTTAAAATGTGAGTATCTGTGTGTATGTGTGTGTATGCACATGCATATATGTTAATGCCTGGAGGTGTAAATGTTTTTCATAATTATCACCCAATTTTTTCAAAATGTGTGTCATTTAAAAAATTAGTTATACCTGGCATATTTCAACCAGAAAAGAATATTTATTCTGCTGTCCTTTGGCTTCATTGTCACATAGTTTCTCTATATGATCTTTTACAACTTAAATTTTGGTATCAGAAGTATCTACTTTATTTTGGTATTCCTCTAATGAAGTTCCAAATTTTATTTCTATGGTTTAAATGTCTTTCAAATAAATATTTTTGGTTTTCAGATTCTTCTTCTACTATTATTCTGTTATATCCCATTAATTTCCATTTTTTCCCTCAAGCTGTCATCTGTCTAATGTTAACCTTCAATAGGAGACGCCTGTCTTGGTTCTTTTTCCTGGGCTTCATATTCAAACCACTGAATTCATTTTAAAAAATAACCTAGGATCCCATTTTGTTCTCATAATACAACTTGCATAAGTCAAGCTGCTAGGGTCTTTCACTTGGTGGTAGCAAATTTTCTGGTGCGTGGAAACCTGACCCACTGGTCCCTCCACCAGCTTCCTTTGGGTTGAGTGTGTGTTGGGTGCACGTGGCGGGTGGTGCTAAGCCTTGTTTCCACTGTCACTGTAAGGGGCAGTTTAGCCTAATGGTGAGCATGAGTGGCATGCTGAACTGGAAGATTTCCTGTGTTGGGGCATCTATTCAGATGAAAGAGTCAGGACCTGTTGGGGCAGACGCAAAATCAATATACTTCATTTCAGTTTCCGCTAGAGTGGCCGGCCTTCTCCTTGGATGCCTGGCCTTTGATCCTTTCAGCTTTGTAAATGATGCTGTACAGAAACTACCCAAACCAGGTCAAGCAAACTGTCTCCATTGGACACTAATCCTAAGTAGGCCACTTTCTCTGTTTCCCTCTCCACTCTCCAGGTCCTCTCCACCTTCACAGCTTACCCCATAATCAGGTGGAAGACAGAAAGGGATGTGCTCATGACCCCATGTTTCCAGCACGAATCACTATTTTAAAAAGTTTCTTTCCCTATGTTTTGTCTATTTCTTCCAATGAGGAAAGCTCTTACATTTGTGGCTGCTTGTTTTTCTTTTTTAAAAATCCTTCTAGCGAGGGCTTACTTAATAGAAATGTTGCTCTTTCAAATAACTCTGAAGATATATTCAATCTTTTTCAAAAATGTCCTAGTTCTTTTTTTTAAAATGTCCTAGTTCTTATGAAACATTGTTTTGCTTTTTACTCTGAGATCAGTTATGAAGTTTGTTCATCTTTACATTTTTATTTCAAGCTATAGACCTTAAGTGTGTTATGGTCATCTGTTCTTCTTTAGGAAAGAACTAGGTTGACTAGTATGGTGGCTGACATGCATTTCTTTAGCAGTAAACTGTAATTGCATCTTCCCTGTATAGGTGTGTTCCTGAGGACGCCAGAGGCATCAGGTAAGGTGTTCTAGAGGTAAATGCACACAGGCAGGTTTCCTTGTGATCTCACGGGCACTGTTAGAGTTTATATCTAAAATGTCCCCCAGAGCCTCATGCACTCATAGTTGAGGCTTTTGGATTGGATTATGCTGGTTATAGTTGGCTTGCTGATAGGTGGTGAGATCTGGTCAGAAGAGGTGAGTCACTGGAGGTGTGACCTGCATCTATCCGTTCCCCTATTCTTCCCTTAGTCTCTCTCACTCTCTGCTTCCCGCTGCCATGTCATAAGGTGTGTCTTCTTTATTATCCTGCCGTGCTGTACTGTCCTGGAGAGAGCCAACTGTGGACTGAAACCTCTACAAACTGTAAGCCAAAATAAACCTCTCCTTTAACTTGTGGGTGTCAGAGACTGTGTATCAGTCATGAGAAAGAAGCTAGGACAGGCACTGGCAGGCAAGCTAGCCTGGGACACACGCAATTGTTCAAGCTAAAGACACTTTATTCTAGGTAGAGTGCTTTCTAAAAAATGTATTTTTAATTGATACACCATAACTGCACATATGTAAGAGGAACACTGTAATATTTTAATACAAGTATACAGTGCATAATAATCAAGCCAGGTAATTATCACATCTAACACTGCAATTCTTTGTACTGGGGACAAAGTCTTCTCTTTTACCTATTTTGAAGTGTACAATAAATTACTTTTAACTGTAGTCACCCTGCTGTGCTATACAGCACGGGAGCTCACTCTTGTCATTCTGCACTTGATCGCCAGACGGGTCTCTGTGTCCCCCTCCCTGCTGCTCTTCATACACCCTGATCACCACTGTTCTGCTCACTACATCTTTGAGATCAGTTTTGTTTTTTAGATTTGGGTAGAGTGCTTTGCATTTTAAATGGTACAAATTAGTGGGTCTGTCACTCAGTGTTTTATTTTTAACTGAAGTAGGTGCCCATTTGCGGGACCCCTAGTTTTATATTGGAGATGAAAACAACGGATATTATTTTTGGCAGCTATGTAAAATACCACCATATAAACCACTCTCCAGTTTAAAGCTTACACTAAGTCTTTTAATATTTTCAGACTATAAGAGGATTTATAAGTACAGCTGTGGATAAAAACAATCACTTTCCTTTATTTAAAATAAGTATAAAAATAAATATAGTATGAGAAATATGAAAATACCATGCGTGAAAGAGCACCAAGGGAAAAAAACCATTTTAACCATACTGGATCATACAGACACATACATGCTTTAAATTGGTTTTCCTCAGGTATCTATGAAAATGTGTTTTAACTTCTTGCCCTTATTCATTTTAGTGGGCTCACCTCTTTCTAGAGCAGCACATGTGAATTAAGAAGAATTTATCTTCACATTTTATAAAAAGCTTTGGCCTCACTTCACTGCAAGCAAAGTTTTCAATAATGCTGCCACATTCGATCCATTGCTGGCTCGCATTTATGTCGGATGCATTCATAAAAAGAGCTTCCTGGATGCTGAAGGAGAATGCAGAAGTGGGTAAGAGGAGTCAACTCAGGAGACAGAAGCATTCCTGCCACCTCTCAGGCACCCACTTTCAAATTCTGTATACTTTTTATGCTAAACAAGAGGTGAAGGGACGCAGGGTCGTGGCTCTTCACTGCCTCCTAAAAATGATGGCAGTTTCAGGTGTGCCTGTCTGTCAGGCAACTCCCAGGAGAACCCAGGCCCGGCTTTTCCCTGTCATGTCAAAGTCCACATTCATTTTAAGATTGAGTTACTCCAGGGGTTCCAAAGCCAGATTTCATGCAACTGGGCTGTAACTAGCGAGATCTTTGCAGAATGAGAGAAAAGCAGCAAAAAATTAGGAGCTAATGATTTGTGTGAGCAAACATACCAGACACACCTTGATCATAAATGCCACAGCTTTAATTTAACTGTAAATTCTTTAAAAAATTAAGCAAGCAAGGGGTACTTAGCTTTCTTGCATGGATCAAAGTCTAAGATTATCTATCTTTACCTCTTGCTTTTCATTCTGGATTAAAGAAACATCATTGTCATAATCAGTGCCATCATCATCAGTTTTGATTGATCCAAAGAGCTGGCTGAAATAGACCTCAGGGAGCATTTACATATCCAATTACAACAGGTGATTATCACACCCTTAAAACTGCCTTGCACATAAAAATGCCTGGCCTAGTGAAATTTCTTAATAATAGTGCTTTATACTTGTAAATTGCTCTTAATGTTTCAAAAAGAGTTTCATATCCTCGTTCTTAAATTGGACTTCAAAGCAAATCAGTGTGATAAATAGACCACGAATGTTGCTATCCTCCTTTTACAGATGATGAGTTAGAAGATTTAATAATGTTTTATCTGAAGTCAGGCAACCAGCCGGAGCTGGAACTTAGATTGTATCCCAGTTGTTTCTACCTGGGCTCAGTGAGATAACATAGACTCTGTTTCCTTGTATCTTTGGACTGCAGTGAAAATAATCTCAAAGTCTCATGTTTGCTTCTGAGGAAATGGAAAATAGTGTACACTGCCATTTTTTGCTCTAAGGTATTTGGAAGTCTTAATGGAGGATGGGGAAATCCAGGACACAATAGGAAGGTTACATTCACTAATAGTGATTCCTTTTTGAAATAAAGCTGGCTTCAGGAGCAAGCTCAACACTGTTTAGTTTCCTCTTATAGACAATTTATTGTATTTGGTAATTAGTATCTCATGAGTTCTTTATTTTTTCTTAGGTACTTTTTAAACGATTGTTGTGGTTGTCTCTCCAATATCCACACATTGCTCCATTCTCTTGCTACTAAATTTTCATTCAGTTCCTCGACTTGTTTAGGGGAGTCTTATTTGTGGATTTGTTATTCTAACGTAATTGTTAACAGCATTCTCTGTTGCATAAAAGCATCTTGGTTTTGAAAACAAATTAGTCATCCTAACTTGTGTGTATATTAACTCTACTCCTCACCGTAGGAGTAGGGCATGTCATATAAGCTATGGTAAATGTGGTTGTTTTCATGCTTTCTTGGCAGCTTCATTGTTGGTGTGCAGGGACTCTATTGCTTTTTTTATGTGTTGATTTTGTATCCTGCTACTTTGCAGAATTTGTTTAGTAGATCTAAGAGTTTTTGGGTTTTCTGTATAAAAAAGATCATGTCATCTGCGAATGAGGGTAAGTTGACTTCTTCCTGTCCTATTTGAGTTTCTTTTGTTTTCTTTTGCCTGGTTGCTCTGGCTAATGTTTTGAGTACTTCATTGAAGATGAATAGTGAGAATGAATACTGTCATCTTGTTCCTGATTTTAGAGAAAATGCTTTCATTTTTCCCTATTTAGTATGATGCTGGCAGTGGAATTGTCATAAATGGATTTTACCAGTTTGAGATAAGGACCTGCTATATCTATTTTCTTCAAGGATTATCATTAATGGATGTTGGGCTTTGTTTGGATCCATTTCAATGATCATATGATTTTTGTCCTTGCTTCTGTTAATGTGTATTATGTTTACTGATATACATGTGCTGAACCATGCTTGTATCCTTGTGATGAAGCCTACTTGTTCATGACATGAATTTTAAAAATTGTTTGTTGCATCATGTTTGCCAGGATCTCACTGAAGATTTTTGTAACTATGCTCATTAAAAGGATTGGCCTGTAGTTTTCTTTTTTGTTAATTCCTTGTCCCATTTTGGTGTCAGGATAATTCTACCTTCCAGGAATGAGTTTGGTAGTTTTTCTTCCTTTTCAAATTCTTTGAAATGTTTCAGGAATATTAATGTTAAATATTCCTTGAAGTTCTGCTAGAATTCTGTGATGATTCCATCAGACCTTGTGCTTATCTTAGTAGGTAGGATTTTGGTTATTCTCTCTATTTTGTTGCTATTGTTGGTCAATTCAGGATTTTTATATATTTTTAGTTCAATTTGGTAAGTAATGTATGTCTAGGTATTTCTCCATTTCTTTTATGTTTTCCATTGAAATAGAACTTTTTGAAGTAGTTTCTCATAATTTTGTGGATTTCAGTGATATCTGCTATGATTTCATCTTTTTCATTTCTAATTATATTGATATTGATTTTTTATGTCCTTTGGTAAGTTTGGCTAAGGATTTATCAATCTTGTTTATCTTCTCAAAGAATCAAGTCTGATTTATTGCTCCTTTGTGTTTTTTTAAATCTCAATTTCATTAATTTCATCTCTGATCTTTACGATTTCTTCCCTTGTACTAGTTTTGGTTTTAAATTGTTGTTGTTGTTTTCCTAAGACTTTGAAAGGCATCAGTAGGTTATTTACTTGGGGCTGCTCTGTCTTTTAATGTGTACATTCACAGCACAATAGTTCCCTTTAAGGACTGCTTTCATTGTGTCCCACAGATGTTAATATGCCGTACTTCCATTATCGTCTGACTCTAGGAATTTTTAATTTCTTCCCTGATCTCTTCTGTGATCCTTTGATTATTCAGTGATGTATTATTAATTACCATTGTTTGCTGTTTCATTTGATGTTGACTTTCTTGTTGTTTCATTCTGCTATAATTAAATACTGTGTAGGGGATTATTTCAAATTTTTGTATTTATTCAAGCGTACTTTATAATCTAAAAATGGCCTATTTTGGAAAAAGCTCTGCATTGTTAGAAAAAAAAATATATATATATACACATATCCTGTTTTTGTTGGGTGAAATACTTTGTAGATATCTGTGAGGTCTGTTTTGCCAGTGGTGTGGTGGTTTACCTGATATTTTGTTGTTGATTTTTTTTTTGTAACTGACCTATATAAGTATGACAGTGGGATACTGAAGTCACCCATCTGTCTCTTTGTAACCAATAGTTTTTGTTACATGAATCCAGGCGCAGTATGCCTTTTAGACATGAATACTTAATTCTTTCTCCAGATTTGGAAATTTTCTGCTATGACTTTAGTGAATAAAGTTCTTATACCTTTTGAACCATCATATTTACTTTATTCTTACAATTCTGAGGATTTTTTTAGTCACTTTGCATCTGTTGGATACAAGTTTCATGATGTCTTGTTTTTAGAGTATCACTGAGTTCATGATTTATTACACACTCCTTACCTTCAGTTTCAGATACTCTTTTCTCACTACTCTCTCTCCCTTATCCCTCTCTTTCTCTCTCTGTCTCTCTCTCGATACAGGGTCTCATTATGCAGTACAGGCTGGCCTTGAATTCTTGGTGAACTTCCTGCCTCAGCCATCAAATCTCTTAAACATGCTTTTTAAAGTTTTTTTTTCAGATTTTGTATTTCTACTTGCTTTCTTTTCATAATTTCTAAGTCTTTACCAAAATGGTCATCAATATTTTATATTGTCTTAAATCAGTTAGCTTGCTTGTTTCTTTATGCTCATCAAATATTTTATTAGTAAAATTTATCTGTTTAAATCCTCCTTAAACTCACTGAACATCTTATTCAATTTATTATGAGCAAAGAGAATTATGAATTTGCTTTCATGCATTCCATTTTATGAATGGCTCACAACTTATGATGCACATCTAAATTATAGGTTATTCAGAATATTTCACTGTATGGGACAGGAACAGAAGTAGTACCTATTTTGGTGTATCTTCTTATCTGAAGCACATTCAAAGAGTATTTGGAAATCCTGTTATGTTAGCTTTCTGGCACTGTGATAAAATACCTGAGAAAATCATTTTAAATTAGTAAAGGGCTGGTTATAGTAGTGCATACCTATAATCCTAGCTACTCAGTCTGAGACAAGAAAGAAACAAATTCAAAGACATCCTGGGCAAGTTACCAAAAGGCTGTATCAAACTAAAATAAAAAGCACTGCGGATATAGCTCAGCACTCCCTGGGTTCAATCCTCAGGATGGCAAAAACAAACAAACTCAGTAGAGAAAAGGGAAGATTTATTTTGGCTCATGATGTCAAAGGTTTCAGTCTATGATCACTTGGCTATGCTGGAGTAAAGGAGAAAATCACAGCAGTAAGCATGTCGTGGAGAAAATCATGGTTGCCAGGAAATAAAGAGAGGGAAAGGAAGGGGCCTTGACCTAAATATCCCTCCTAAGACACACCTGCAATGATGTGACTTCCTTTAATTAAGTCCTACCTCCTGTATTTTACTATCTCTACATCATCTGGAAACCAAGACAGCAACATATGGGCTTTTGGGGGGACATTTAAGATTCAAACCATAACATTTCTGCCTTTAGTCTACAAATGCTCGTATCCCATTGCACAACACAAAATGCATTCAATCCATCTCAAAGAGCCCCACAGTTTCACCAGTTCTAGCACTGTCCAGAAGTTCAAGTCCAAAGTCTCCCCTGAGACTCAACACAAACCTTTAGCTCCAAAATCCTACAAAATTTTTTTCTTTTAGAGTTATATTTGTGCAGGACACAGTGGAACATCGTAAACATTCCCAGTCCAAAATAGAGGAGTGGAGACAAAAAGAAATGATTAGACCAAACCAAGACAGTTATGCAGCAGGGCAAACATTAAATCCTGTAGCTCCATGTCTATGATCCAGTGGATTTGGTGCTATCCTGAGGCCTATGCCATTTTTTTTCCAAGCTTTCCTTTGAATTTTTAGTGGAAAATTTCTTGACTTCAGAATTCTAGCATTCTGCACGCCTGAACAACCAATGTAATATATACATCAAGGTCACTGGGAGCAGCTGTGAGGCCCCCTTGGGCCACAGTGGCCTCTGAGTGCCTGGACGAATGGACAAGGTGAATCCTGAGAAGCTAATTCCCTAAAATACTCTTTCTTTTAATGGAGACCCAGGGTCTCCCTTCTTAAATGAAAGATTGTCACTTTTGTATGTTTCACCATGTAATGGGTAGGGTCTTGCAGATTTCAGAGATGCCAGTAAGGTATCTTTATTCTCATCCTTGTACTATGTACTTGATTTCCTTCTTTCTTTCTTTCTTCTTCTTTTTTTTAATCGGTACCGGGATTGAACTCATGACATGACTACCTGCCTGCAAGGCAGGTGCTTATGCCACTGAGCTAAATCCCCAGCCCCTTGATTTCCTTTTAATGGCACAAATTTTTTCAGCAGTTACACTTCTTTTGGACCACTTTATATGTTTTTCCTTTCGGGCAAAAATTTAAGTATTTCAAATTTTTCTACTCTGTTTTGTGCCTCTCAATTCTTACTCTATATGATGTGATAAATACACTGAATAATTAACGAGTTCATTACATTGATACATTGTCATTAATCTCCATTCAAATAATCATACTCACTTCAAACACATTTATTCCATCATTTTCTTTATTCTGTAATTTCTTGCCACTTTCTGAAGCTCTTTGGAAGTCTTGTTTCCCAAGTGTCTTTAGTTGCAGTGTTGTGACTGCCTCAATGTCCTAAATTAACTCAAAACATTTACCTTTCATGGTTATTTTTGACTTTGGGGAATGATCCAGAAGTCACAAAGAACAAACGGGGAGGAGGACACACCATAGAGTTTTATGAGCCTGACTTGCTGTTGGGTGGCACTTGGCAGGAGCATGCACTGTAATTTTTTGCTCACACCTCACAAAAATACTAATTAGGCTTCCAGAACGGCTTCGGAAAGAGACAAGAACAGTAAGGAAAGTGTGTTTGATGCAAAGAGCTGGGCTTAGAGAGGATTACTTGCAAAGTGTCTTTTTTATTTAAAATAAAATTTTTTGAAAAGCAACTGTACTTCCATTTCATGGTGACAAACAGAAACCAAACATGTTATTTACAAGAGTACTAAGATATGAAACAGTGATAAATCTTACCACCAAATTTATGAGACCTATATACCAAAAACTAGAAAACATTACACAGAAATTGAAGCTTTTGAGAAAAAGTTTAAGGTGAAACACTTGAAAATAACAATTTTTCAAAAACTCATCTAATAATCTGATTCTAATGAAAATTTCATTTTTTTATTGGCGGGCTTTTCTACAATTTATATGAAAATCCAAAAGACTGAAAATTATTCAAACAATTTTGAAAAGGAAGAAAATTTTGGGAGGCTAGCATGCCATTATCTCCAGCATTCATATGTGTTTATAACATCGTATTTGTGCTTTCAGCTTCTTACACTGTGATGATGCTTACACATGAGTCTGCTTTATTTCACTTATGAGTATGGACTGAGTTGCACATACCAATAAAAGTCTCCAGTTTATCCTTTTTTATGGTTCAGTAATACTCTAGTATATTTAAAAAAAAAACCACATCTTTTTTATCCATTCCTTGGTTGATGGGTATTGGGTTGTTTCCAAGATTTTGCTATGACAAATTGTGCTGATATAAACATGGGTGTGCATATAGTGCTGTAGTGTGATGTTTTTAATTGTTCTGGGCAAATACCCAGAAGAAGAATAGCTGAGTCAAATGGGCCCTCTAATTCTAGTTTTTGAGAAATCTCTACAGTGATTTCCACAGTGGTTGCAGCAGTCTATACTCTCAATAACAGCGGAGAAAAGTTCCTTTTCCCCCATAACTCCTCCAGCATTTGTTATTGGTTGATTTCTTTATAATAGCTATTCTTTCTGGGGTGATAGGGAATCTCAGTGTTGTTTTAATTTGAATCTCTCAAAACACAAATAATATTGGCCATTTCTTCATATATTTGTTTTACTGTTTGTATTTTTTCATCTGGGAAGTGTGTATTCATCTCAGATGCCCATTTTTGGACTAGATCTCCAATTTGGAAGGTCTGATTTTTTTTTTGAGTTCTTTATATGTTCTTAATAGTAATCCTTTGTCTGAGGAGCAGCTGAAAAACAATTTTTCTCCAGATTGTTTGCTGTTTGTTTTGTTTTTGCATTTTTGAGACAGGGCCTTGCTATGTAGTTTAGGCGTCCCTGAACTGACCGTGTAGCCCAGGCAGGCCTCCTGGTGGCTGGGACTGCAGGCATGGTTTACCATGTCCAGTTCCTTATGTTTTTCTCCTGCATTTCCAAAGTTTCAGGTCTTATACTTGGATCTTCGATTAACTTTGAATTGACTTTTAAACCGATTGAGAGATAGGGCTCAAGTTTCAATCTTCTACAAGTGGGTATCTAGTTTCCTGTGCCATTTGTTAAAGAGGCTGTCTCTTCTCCAAGACATGTTTTTGGTTCCTTTGTTCAGAATCATGTAGCTGTAGTTGTGTGGTTTTATTCCAATGCCCTCTAACCTATTCCAAGGACCTATATGTCTGTCTTTGTGTAAATACCATACTGCTTTTGTTACTATGGTTTGCAAAATAAGTTGAAATCAGATACTGTGATGACACCAGCCTTGCTATTTTTGCTCAGGATTGCTCTGGCTATTCTGAACTTTTGTTTCCATATGTACTTTTTTTTTTTCTAGTTCTGTAAAGAATGTCATTGGAATTTGATGCAAGTTTCATGGAATGTGCAGGTTCTTTTTGGAAACATGACCATCTTAACAATTCTGTCTTTGTTAGGTTGATTCATATGTATTTTAATGTTTTTGAAAGCTATTGTGCATGGTTTTTTCCCCCTGATTTCTTTCTCAACTTGTTCATTATGTGTGTGTTGAAACAGTACTGACTTCTAAATGTTCATTTTGTATCCTGATATGTTTTTATTGCCTTAACTATCTTGCTTTCATTCCTTGTCATGATCAGGTACATAGGTTATTCAGAGTGTTCTCCATATGATTAGAAGATAATTGGTTATATAGAAGACAAGTAAAGTTTAAAAACCTGTCATAGCAAAGTTTAAGCTTACAGGGATTTTATTTTAAAACCAAAGCAGGGTACTCTATCTAGGAAATAAATTGATTAAGTGTGTCAAGATGATCTCTCTACTTTTCCTTTATTGGCTATTGTGACCACTTGGCACTTTTTGTGACCCGTGTTTCTTGGTTTTCTGCTATGTGGCCATGATAGGTACTGGGGCAATATTAAAAGTGTTTCACAACAGATAAGGACATGCAGCAGCCAATAAGAACAGATACCATTCGAGACAATGGCTGGTTCAGTGCACAAGTGTTTGGTACTTTCTCTCAGTAAGGAAAATAAAACAAAGCAACAGATTTTTAGAAACAGGAAAGAAAAGTATAAAGTCTTTTTTTCCTTGATCTTAATTATGAATTTGTTTTCAGTGATACTGCTGAGGAAATACATTTCCCACAAAAGTAAACAGTAAATCACTAATTACTTTCTGTAAAATATTATCTAAATTCATAGAAAAGGACTAATATACTGACTATATAAAGAAATCTAAATATGATACACAGAAAGATACATAAACACCCGCTCAGATAATTGCAAAGAAATGCAATTAAATATAAGAAAAGGTGTCTCATCTCACTAATGAGCAAAAAAATGCAAATTTATAAGATACCTGTATTTTATTTGGCTAACATGTTGTATAACTTGAATGAGGTACTTTTATTTAATGCAAACAAAAGTCTTGTAGGGTAAGGTAGACAAAATCACAATGTGCATTTAACGGACAGGAAGACTGAGCCTTGGGGGTTTAATTTGCCCAAGGACACAGCTAATAAATGATGTTGAGCAAAGAGCTATTTAACCTTTTGAGATTTGCAAAGATTAAATGATATATAACAACATGAACTGGATGATACATGTACAATGGACTTTCATGGGCATGTGTAGATTTTATTAATGATGGCAAAAAAGAAACAAACTATGGCTTCAAAAGGGGATTAGCAAAGTATCTAAGGATACAGCCATGCAATGTAAACTTGCATAGTTCTTGAAAACCGAGTTGGTTGATATGATTTGGCCTACAAACTAATGATATTGCCATATTATTCAATGGTAAAAATATTCAGATTAAAAATATCATCTAAACTATTACCATAACTTTGCATAAAACCATCTTTAGTTTAATGGACAAAAATATTTGAATATACATGCTGTGGTTATCCTTGTGGAGAAAATTAGATTATAGCAGAGCCTATTGGTTTATACTCACTTATTATTTGAATATTCTTTTTTTAAAAAACATAACTATTTGAAGCCCAAAAAAGCAACAAGTATTGTCACATGCTGAAAGGCAGAAGCATGTATCAAATTGCAAGGAGGTTGGAGAAGGCACATTCATGAGACAGGTGATAGAAGATTCTGCGCGCAGAGTGGGGTTACACAGAAAGAAAACACAACCAGAAGAGGACAAGATAGGAAGGAAGAAGAGAAAGGAGAATAAAACAGAAGAGAAGAAAAACAGAGTAAAGACAGACTAGAGAACCAGGAGCACAATGTAACAAAGGTCATCAAAGCCTGAATGGTAGCAAGAAAGTTCCAGTTGGTGTTTTGCTGATATTGTAGCTAATGACAGGGAAGATAAGAGCACGGGCTTTGGATTGAAGTAGAGCTTACTAAATATTAACGTGTTCCCCTATGTGACCTGTCCTTCCTTGCTGCAGGACAAGACCATGTGATTCCTTATTGTCACTGTTCTTTGAGAGGAATGGCTAAGGCCCTTATAGGTTGCAGTGCTTCCTTCATTACCCTGAAATAGAAGTAGTAGATATCACAGGTTTCCAGATGGCCTATGTGTAAGTCACCAGCGCCACGAGGCTAATGTGCAGGGGCCATCAATGCCTAGGAGCTAGGATGTGATTGAGGAATAAACTCGTGGTGAAATACTGTAATTCGGGGTTTCATCTATTATAGTAGCTATTTTATTTATTTTTTATTTTTTTATTTTATTTTATTTTTTTTACTTTTTGAGGCAGGTTCTTGCTCTACAATCCAGGATGGCCTTAGATTTGCGACTCTCCTGCCTCAACCTCCCAATGCTGGGACTATAGGTGGTGCCCCTGCACCCATCTCTGTTACTTACTCTTAATGTGCTACATAATGTATTCACTGTCTGACTTTGGAAAAGTTAATTCGCTGAACATCAGTTATTTTACAGGACAATTGAAATAATAATAGTATCTATCTCCCAGAGTTACTGGAGGATTATATGGGAAAGTATATAGTATTAGATACAAGGTATTCAATATCTCTGTACACCATTGTCATTAACAGAGAGATCTATAAATAAATCCCTCAATATGAACAGCAATAAAGCCAAGTACATACGAAGAGATCAGAGCAGGGCTGATTTGGGGAGGCAGTGTGTGACACATTAATGGAAGTTGTACAATCTGCACGTGTGCAGAAAGAGGACTGAAGATGTAGACCCAAACATCTCTGGACAAAAAACTGCCACTCTCTGTAGGAAGCAGCTTGGTTGTTTGAGTGAAGCACCCATTTGCAGAGGTTAACTTATAAAGATAAGCTATTTATGAATACTTGCTATATTAATCAGGGTTCCCTAGAGGAATGGAATCAATAGAAAATATATGTCTAATTATGCAAGTAGATTTATTAGATAGGCTTACAGGATCAGAGTCTGGAGAGTCCACAGTGGCTGTGAGTGGGATCAGAGGTAGAAGAATCCACAGCGGCTTCCTGCAGGCTGATCCTGTAGCTCAGCTCAAGTTGATGGAAGACACAGCACAAGGGACGTCAAAGATGCAGCACCAGTCAAGCTCACTGTAAGAGCTGCCAGTGAATCTCTCCACTGGAAGGCTGAAGAAACTGGAAACTAATATACCAAAATGATGATGAAGACTGGAGATCTTTCAAAAATGAGAACACTTTCTTCTTCTTTCCCTTTTTATACTTTCCAGGGTACAAGCCTATTGGTTGGTGACACTCATATCCTCGTGGGTCTTTCCTCTTTAGTTTGCTGGCTTAGATGTCAATCGCCCACAGACATACCCAGACTGGTGCTTCATTAATTTGCTAGGCACTTCTTAATCCATTCAGGTTGCCCTGCCACCATTAACAGTCATACTTGCACATCCATAACAGTGCTTATGCTAAATTATGCAAATACAATTTCTTGTGTTTTGAACATTTTAGCTTCAGTGACCGTAGGTATTATTAGATATGGCTAAACTTAACCTTTAGGTCATCTAAGTGATCTTGGGGCAGGGGTTCTCTGGGACTACCCCCCTTTTACTAACTGATGTAGAGAGAAGACAGCTGGCCTTCAGGTGTCCCGTGGTGGGCTGGTGGCGGAGGAAGGAATGTTGTATGTACATCCAGTAAATACAGTACATGTTGGATTCAGGGGACCTCAGTAGTGCTGCTCTCCCTCCATCTTCCATTTTTTCCTTTTTACAGAGTAGTGCATTTGCATTTCTCAAGTATAACAGATGTCTTATTGAGACCCTCTTGTGTGCCATAATTGTATGAATTTTTATATATAAACCCAAAGTGTGGATTCTAGTGAGAATAAATAACTTTAAGTTATTTAGTCAGCAGTGGCTACAAAACTCTTCTGTATGAAGGGGGTGGGATGGCAGTCTGGTGTCAGTGTGTGTTCCAAGATGAGTTTGCATAACACTTTACACGGGCGAGAAAATGTCCACTTTCTAAAAAAGAAGCGCACTTATCTGGGAACAAGTTAAGGCCCCCAGCCCAACTTGATGCAGTTGCTGCTCTGAGGGACATACTTTTTGTTGTCTATTCTCTCAACAAATACGTACAGAGCCCCTAACTGTGCATAAGACAGAGATGAGAAAGCTTCTGTCCCTAGGATCACCACACTCCAGTGAGGAGGCTGAGGGCTACTCATCATATTCCAGGGTCTTCGAAACACTCAAGAATTACAGACAGGTTATCAGAGGGTCCCTGTCAGTTCTGGTTAAATGGTAATACTCACAGGGATCTGGCAGTTTCAGTGTTGTCCGAGAAGCAAATCATTCCAAGCGGCTTCCGCATGCTTTAGAAGTGGGCTCATGGAAACTGGACAAAACTGGAACCCCTGAAGTCTCAAGCTGGCCAAAGCTACTACCAACTCCACTCTGACAATCTGACCCATCTCTGCTCAGTTGAGGGAACCAGGACATCTCTTCACTGGGCTATGTGGAACCCAGCCAGTGTCTCTCTGATGCAAGCTTTCCCATTTTATAAAAAGATTAAGCCTGAACTGGCTATTTTTATTTGGTTCTAGAAAAATAGCTGCTGTTTGTCATTCCTGGCTGGGAATAAAGTCTCTGCTTTCCAAGTACGCACCAGGTTTTTGGCGTTTGGGGGCGCACCCGGGCTGCGTGGTGTCCACTCCCGCATCTCGGAGAGGTAAAGGTGTGTCGGCGGCGGTGAGAAGGTTTTCCCTGGGACGCACACAGCAGAGCATCCCCGGGTGCGGATAAAACCGCAGAAGGGTCCTAGAGTGAAGAAAGAGTTCCCAGGAGCAGCGGACGATGGGGTGGGGGAGATAGCGCAAGGTTTAATGTGGGCACCCCATCACCCAGTCACCTCTTCCCTAAGTGAGGATGTGGACCCAGGTCGGGAGCCCTCGGCGGCATGCCTGGGTAAGGACCGCGCCACCTACGTCCACCCCTTCCCTCCTCCACGGTGTGACCACCTTGGGTCCCGCCCCAGACAAAGCCAATCTGAACTCCTGCCGCATGAATAAGGGGATCAGGTTGCTCTCCCTCGGCCTGCGGCCCCCCTCCTTGTCTCTCTTACCCACGTGATTCTGGAGTCTTTGCTCGGAGTCCCTGGGTCCATTTTCACACCGAGCTCTGAGAGAGGAAGGAGGTAAGGAGGCGGAGCTGGTGTCCCTTAAATGCGGGGATCCAGACGCGGACTTCGGTGCGTTTCTGAGCTCTCCAGCTCTGACAGCGCTGAGTTTGGGAGTCTTTTCCAGCCTCACGCCTTCTGCAGTACACCTCACATTGTGGCTGCTCCTCCTCCCCAGTAACCTCACCTCCGCCTTGCGGAACGGCTCCGGGGTGCGCAGGGCTGGGTGGGCGTGGGTTGGGGCGGGCCGCGCCCCCGCAGCCTCCTTTCTTCCACCCTAGTCTGCTGCAGAGAGCGCGGGTGAGGCGCGGAGTCACCGCGGCGCGGCGCAAAGTTTCCAGCCCGCGGCTGCGGAGCGCGAGGTGGCCGGGCAGAGAAGTGGGTGTGGGCGGCTCTTTGCGCTCACCCTCTCCGCAGAAGCTGTGCGGACCCACGGGGTCCGGCCAACTTCAGAGCGCGGCCGCGAGGACCCGGCGCGAGGGGCTGCGCGCGGTTGGGGACCTGAGAGCGCGCGGTGCATCCGGTGACCAGCAACTTTCCTGCGAGACTTGGTCACGGAGGGCGCCTTGCCTCCTCCTTGCTCCTCAGCTCAGCCCGCGCTGTCCTGCAGAAGCAGAGCTGGTGTCTACAGCTGCACAGCTGCTGAGCGCCGCCCGGCGGAGGAGCGCCGCGAACCCCCGCGGTGGGCACCTCCGACCCGCCCAGCGCCTCTTTCCCCCGCCCCAGGTCCCCGCGCGCTGCGCCCGGGCTCGTGGCGCCGAAGCCCGCGGTTTGGCCGAGATCGGATCCTTGGATGCGGAAGGCTGGGTTTCCCCCTGGCGGGTTCCGAGGCAGCGATGGATGCCCTCAAAATGTGGCTCGGCGTGGCCCTAGCGCTGGCGGAATTTGCAGTACTAGCTCGTCATTCCGAAGGTAAAGCAGCGGATCTCTCTCTCTCTCTCTCTCTCTCTCTCTCTCTCTCTCTCTCGCTCTCTCTCTCTCTCTCTGTCCTTGCAGTTTAAACTGAGCAGCGGGTTTTATGATGCTGTGCTCTGTGGGGAAGTTTTTGTTTTTTCTTTAGGGCGGGAGTCGAGAGTTTTTTGTTTAGGGAGGGAGTGGGCTTTTTTCAGTGGATTGCTACTTCTGATTGATTTGCACTAAGATCGTGGCCCGCCTCGGCCTCCCTTTTCCCCTGAAGTGCTTTTGGGTGGGTGTGTGGCCTCGGGAGGTAGCACCCCTGAGACTAGATTCCCTTTCTTTCCACATCCTCCTGCCGCCGGAGGAAAAGCAGCTTCTGGGAGGGAAGACGAGGAGCGAGCCATTGCTCCTACTGGGTGAAAATACTTCTGCTCCTGTGAAACGTGAAATCCTACACCTTAACCTCCCTGCTCTCGGCTCGCCGCGTCCCAGGAAGTCTCCCCCTGGAGCCCAGTGAGATTTCCTAACTAGCTGCTTAGGCGGGTTCTGGTGTAGGCAGCTGCACGGAAATAAATCTCCCCTACCGAGGAGCGCGAGCCTGCCGGCTCTCCAGGAAAAGTGGTTCAGGAGAGTTTGGGTTCACTGTCTTACTTCGCCCTCTGCCTCCGGGTTTTCTCGCTGGTCTCCAACCTACTTATGAAACCCTGGAGCTGAGGACGGGGAAAGGAAGGAGGCGGTGGGTGAGCGTTGTCGCCATGATATCAAACACAGTTTAGGCTCAGGCAAACAAACACATCCGTAAGGAAACGAGAGTTCAGAGTTGCCCGCCGCGCTGGGGGCTCCCACCTGCTTGGCGGAGCCGGGGAAGTGGCCCAGTTAGTGCTTCAGAGGGGAAGGGAGTCGTGGTACGCGAGAAAGGCGGCTTCACCCTCGGCTCTGGGCTCCCGGCTTCCCTCCCGCTCCATGCGTTATTCATCCAGCTGCGGGAAGAAGGTTCACCTGCTCGGCTGCAGAGCAGCGCCACGGCGCGGGCAGGGGCCGCGATCTGGGTGGACTTGCAGTCCCCGGAGCGGCGCCTCTCCTGCCCCAGCCGGCGAGGGGAAGGCGGCCTGGCGGTGGAAACGCGCGCACAGCCGCAGATTCTTCCCCGCTGGTGAAGTTGTGGCTTCTGCCGGAAAGTAGTGTGCGTCCCTGGGAAAAGCGCGCCTGGGCCTGCAGCCTTCTCCCAACGATGCATCACCTGTGGAGACGCTGGTTGTGTGTGCGAGTGTGTACGCACACAAAGATAAAGAAAAAGAAAGTGAAAAAGAAAAAGAAAAACAAAAAAACCCTGCAAGGTTTCATTATAATTGCCAGATGGAGAGTCAGCTCAGAGCATCTAAACTTCCGCTTCAGGCTTAGATAAACTTAGTTTCTTATTTAGAATCTTATCCCAGAAAACGTGCTACACTCCTGGATTGCTTATCAGGGGGCTGTTGAAATGATTCAATTTCTTAGAACCAAGATTCTTGAAATGACAAAAATTATTACTAAAAGCCTACAGGGTGCGCTTTTTGAAAGATGAGTCAATATAGTGGCAAAGTTGAAGAACCGCCACAGTCTTTCGATGGGCTTAGTAGGGTTAGTGATATTCCTTTAAGGATTCTTCAGAGCTCTTCCCCACCATTCTGTTGTTTTGTAATTTGGATTGCTCCTTCCTTGCTAGATGTCTGAGAGTTTCCATCCAAGTTAGTATGCCCTAACAGTGAATGAACGTTAGACATTACTGAGCCACGTGTGGTGTGATAAAAAAAAATGATGCGTTTAAATTTTAACAAGTTTTAGGGTAGGGGACAAGTTTCATTACCATGAATCCCCTTCTTTCCCCCACCCCTTGAACACCTTGTCCCATAGTTCTTGCCGCTTTCCCAAGCTGTCCAGGAAGTCTTCTTTCACGTGTGTGTCTTCAGTTGAACAATCTAAATGGCTTCCTCGATGTTCTGGATCGATTCAAAATGTTTATCTTGGCCAGGGGTTTAGCTCTGCAGCCTAAGTGCCTGCTTGGCAAACATGAGGTCGTGAGTTCAATTCCTGGTACCCCTCCAAAGGTTTATCTTTCAAGGTCATTTTGACATTGAGAAGAGCCAGAAGTTATATAGTGCAGATCCAATGAATAAGGTGGATGAAGGCAGATCATAATATTTTTAAGGCCTGCCTTTTTGCTATCTAGCATTTGGCATTAACACTGACTATATGTTTGCGTACACTTCATCAAGACACAAAAGAGGACTTTTAGCACTAGTTTGGAAAGTGGCAAGAACAATGGGATAAGTGTGTTGGAATCCAGGAGGAGTAACCTGATGGGAATGAATTAATGACAGTGTGCCCTTTTCTAATCTATTTTTGAAAAACATTTTAAGCATTCACCATATCTTTTGATCACCCCTGTATTATTTTCCTGGCACAATATTAATCACTTTACATGTCTTATGTCTTATCTCAATTTAAATAAGTGATACCAGTCCCACAGACAAAATACCAGTTGTCATCTGGTGAGACCTTTGGTTTCATTCTTCTTTTAAAATTAAGAGCCCTGAGGTCAATGATAGAAAGCATAAGGATATTAGTTACTCAAGTTTTGTTAACCTGAGGAATGATTTTTAAAATTGGAAAAGAAACATTCGAAGTGTGCTTCTCTTGATGAAATACATTCTGACACTTGTCTAGCAGCTCATGGAAGAATGAACCTTTTGTGTAGTGTTCAGAGAACATGTCGTGCGTGTGTCTAGTACCCCCCACTTACTACCTTCCCCAGTTACAGCCGAAATAGGTGCATCCTTCCTGATTTTGTTGTGTACTTACTGAGGAATTAGGAGGATGTCTTAGTCCCTTTCCTTGGTATTGAAGCACAATACTGACACCAACACATTAAAGGAAGGAAGGTTGATTGTGGCTCATGTTTTCCTGGCTGGCTCAAGGCAAGAAGGGTGTGCTGGCAGGGTCTGATGCAACGAAGTGTTCCCATCATGGTGGCCAGGTTCACAGCACAGTGCCTGTGAAGGAAGGCCTGATGGAGGAAGATGATGTATACCCTTCTGGGTCACGCCTCCATGCCTTTTCTGTCCAGGTCCCACCTCCCAACAGTACCTCAGCACTGAGCTCATCACTGGATGAGTCTACCCATGAGAGCAGCACCCCTATGATCCAGCCACCCCCAAATACATGAGACTTGGGGAGACATTTCAGATCCAAACCATAAAATATGGTTTCTGGGTATTCTTATCTCCCCAGGTCAGCCCTAGCACATAGTAAGTACTCAAAAATATTGATCATTTAAACAAACATTACCAAATCACATTCATTTGAGTTAAGCTTAACTAGTAGGCTACTTCCTGCAAATAGTAGTGAACTTAACTAGTAGACCAGCCTCTATGATTAACTGACTGACCTTGAATGAACTACTTAACTTTTTTGGATGTTATTTTGTTTAAAATGAGGAAGTCTCCTAAGGGGTAGATGTAAAATACCTAAGCTTATCATCAAGCAGGGAAGAAAAGAAATTGCTTTATTTGTAATCAGTTGCAACTTTCAGGCTCAAAATTTTAATTATCAAAAGAAAAATGAAATTTGATAGGCAAGTTGTTGGTAGTGTTACTCTACATTGCCAAACTGACAAAGTACTATGAGTTGAGGACTTAATAAAATCAAGAAGTTACAGGGAAACTGCTACCATGGCTCCTTTCTGAGTCAGAGAAATCTGCTGGCTTTAATGGAGATACCTTGAACCGTGTTTATATGTGCAGTCTTGTGAGGTTACATTAGATAGACTTGGAATTAGAGAAATACCACTCGATAACTGAGAGGTAGTCAGTGTCCTGTCACTCCTCCTGTGATTGCGGCCAACCCACAGTCTCCCAAGCTTTTCCTATAAATGCCATTAGCAGCTTACACCGGAAAGAATCACTTTATGGATAATGTATTTTATTTATAGGTAGGTCAGCATTTTTGGTTTCTCTCTTGGCTGGTAAGTTGCTCACTGCTTAAAACTGAATATTAAGGAGAAGACATTGGCCAAGAAAAATAGCCTCTCCCTCTTTATCTTTCATTCGACAAACCTTTATTGAGGGCTTATATATCTGGTGGTGTGCCCGATCGAGGGATAGAAAAGACACCAAAATAACTTGTCTTACTTGCCCAGTTTGCATACCCCAAAACACACACACACACACACCCCAAAAACAGAAACAAGAAACCCCAGCATAGAGATATGAGTGTTTAGTCCTTGTTGAGTTTTCCAAGATTGAAATGTTACTGATTCCAATTGATTGATATTGATTGCAGCTTTATAGTTTTTGACTTTTTTGGTTACTTGATGATAGAAATAAAGAGGTGGGATACTATCAAAAGCTCTTGTTTCTAATAGATTGTATTCCCACTCCCCTTTGGGGTTTAGGTTCTGAGCATTATCCTCCCCACAGTCGTCCTTGGTGAGAACATACTCATCCATGCAAACCGTTACGGATGTGGATGTCTCTGCTGCTCAGTTTTGCTCAGAAACCAGTAGTCATAAAATACCACATGGCCCAGAAGAGGGGAAGGGTCTACCACCCTGAAAGTTGGAGCTTCATGCCAAATGTACTAGTTTTAAAACTGCTCATTTTCATTTTAACTACTCTATTAATTGATCTGACTCCTAGTTGACAGTAAGGTTAACAGAGCTGCCCAGTTGGTCCGGAAATGATTCTTTTTTAACTATTCCACAGTGTACACAACCATATGCTGAATTATAACATAATGTACAGCTTGGACATTTAAATGCCAACTTGTGGCTGCTTTCTCCTAATGAGTCATCTTTGCGTGTTCCCCTGCTCTCCAGGTCTCTTCACATGCTAATGGTTATGTTTGCTACTATTTCTTTCAACTCTTGGGCCTGACCTTCTGTGGCTCTTAACTTCTCTAACTTATTCAATTGATCATTTGGGGTTTTTATAGTGAATAGTTTCAGGGCATAAGTCCTGATTCAAATTATACCTCAAAATTGCCCTGAAAACACTAACATTTTTACAGGTGTCTCATGAAAGAGGACATTATAATCTGCAGAAAGGCTTCAAAAGAGACATGCATTTGTTTAACTTTTATACTGAAACATTTGCTGATCTGACCTGTGAGAAATGAATCTAGCACACAGGAAAAAGAGCGGTCAGCTCTCAGCACCCTGGCTTCCTCTTGGCACCCTGTCATTCATTGTCTTACCCTGCAGAGCTGCACCCACTTTCTCAAAGCCCCTAAGGTACAGGATAAAATCACCTGACCCTTCAGCTGTGTTCCATGCCCTGAAGCTGGTAGTGTTTTGGTTTGAAAACTCTTGTGGTCTCTTGTTTTTCCTGAACTTAGAGCCTTGCGCATGCTGGGCTGCTTCACTACCGCTGAGAGTGTGTCTCAGTGTTGGAGCATTAGCCCAGCATGCGCAAGGCTCTAAGTTCAACCCCAAGTACTCCCAAAGAAAAAAATTCACATTGAGATGTAATTTCCTTTAAAGTTCAACCAAAGCCGTAAATGTAAACCTTCTCTAGGCCTTTCAGTTGCTGAGGTATGCCTTAAGAAAGAAAGATGAGTGGAGGGAGTAGCCTTCTTTGCCGTATGATGTGAATTGATGGACTAGTGAAAAGGCCTCCACCCTCATCTGAACCAGGATTGGCACCCAGCACCTGAAGCTAGCAAACCCCCGACTTCATCTGCTGGTGGGTGTGCAGCCTGCCATGGTGTGGGAGAAATGTTCTTGCTCGCATCTGGCTTTGGTGGTGATAAATGTTTGATAGCACTGGGCATCACACTGGAATGCTTTATTTTCTCAAGAGAGTAGAAATGAGGTTTTGGAAACTGTGTTAATGGAGACTCGTTTGTGCAGCTGCCTTCCGGGTAGAAGTGTTCTGGTTTAGGAAAGCCCTCAGAGAGAAAGCTTAGCTGTTTTGGAATTGTACATCATAGAGCAACCCAAATTGAGTTATTTCCTTTTCCTAATAATTGAATTTACCAGCAGCTACACACTGTTTGGCTTGAGTTGGTAGCAGATATTTCACTTAAGCAAGAAAGGACGTGATGTCACTCTTCATGAGGCTTTATGCTTTACTGTCGCAGGGAGACTTCCAGAATGGGGTTTGATGTAGTTACCTCTTCAGGTACCTGATTTCTTTGGGTGCTTTGAAAAGATACTGACTTTGCAAGGTAACGCTATGGAGAGGAGAAATAAAATTAGTTATGTGTCATCTGATGTTTTGATCAGCAATCAACCGAATATAAAACCTTGATCTGGAGATGTTACTGTACACTGTACTGTACTGTACAGTGATGGCAGAGGCCTCTCAGTTGGTGTGTGTTCTGCTTGCACAGTGGTGAGATTATCTAACAATGTGTGTCTCAGAAAGCTTCTTTATTAATACATCATACGTGGATCTGTCTGGGGTGGTCTTATTCTGAAGGGTAAATACTGTCCAATTTTCTGTATTCTAAATATTTTGTATGTGGAAATTGCCAACTGTATATGATAAATACATAAAATTTTATATCAGTTAAAAACTAATATGTGGTGAAAATTTTATAGTTTAGCCTTTTAAATAGATTTGCTTAAAGTATGCCTAAGTGATGATGATCTTATCATTTGTAAACATTAGAACTAATTAAATGTCCATTTAAGTAATTTAGAAAGTGAATTGTCCTTTATATATGTATATATTTGATATATATATGGTGATTTTATATCTAAACACATATCCTTTATTCTTATGACATACCAGAGCAAATATGGAGCAAAATTTCTTTAGGAAAAATCAGTTAATTAGGAAGGATTTTCCCTCAAGACTTTATCTCAAGTTATTCTTATTTGAATGTCAAGGACATCAAAGTCATTTTAGTAAATTTGCTTACAGAGATCTTTGGTTCAATCTAGGTGTAAATAGTTGTTTTCTGCAAAATTGTTCCCAGTTCCCTTATTGGTGAGGAAAGCAGTTAGCTTTTTCTAGAAGAGTTAATTTTTTGAGACTTCATGAAGGATCTGTTAGAGGCAAGCACTGTAGTACATAAAATATGTCCTTCCTGTGATTCAGTTTGTAGCTCTGATTTGGTAGCACACACTTGTGTTCCGGTGAAATCAAAACAGTAATTGGTTAAGAGTGGATATATATGTTTTTAAAGTCAAGATGGCGATTTTACATTGTTTTAAACTATAAGATTTAAAGATTTACTGTATGATATGCCAGTTTTTCACAATATATAAATTGTCCAATTAAATTCCGCCTTCTTTTGCATTTAGAATCAGCATCTGTTTTTTTTTTTTTTCATTTCGTTCCTAATGACTGGAAATATAAAGATGTATCACTTCATAAGTGGCCCATCAGAAAAAAGTAGTGTGAAAAAGTGTTGGAGGCCAGGAGTCCAATAGAAGTGTTGCCAAATAGCTACCAATTATTCTGGTCTAAGAAATAGTCTAATCTAACAAGGTGTAGTGGTCCATGCCTGTAATCCCAGCACTCTGGGAGGCTGAGACAGGAGGATTGTGACTTTGAGGCCACCCTGAGCAGTTTAGGGGCTTAGCAAGACACTGCCTTAAAATAAAATGTAACAAAGGGCTGGTGGCTTAGCTCAGTGTAAAGCTCTGGGTTCATTTCTCAGTAAACACACACACACACACCCTAAAAAGGCTTATTTTCTCCAAAGGGGAACATATTGTATTAAAGGCATGAAATAGGTATTTGATGTCAACCAGATACCTAGGTGAATGCCTACTATGTGAAGAAATGAGGAACACAAAAGAGACGTTTTCCATTTCCTAAGAGAATCGGTATAGCGTAGTGGGGTAGATAGAACATTTCCACATGCTTAGTACGAAGCCACAAGGAAGTGTGCAAATGTGAATTCACAGATAAATGATTCAGGCTCAGAATGTTATGAGCTCAAAGGAGGAAGGTAATAATCCTGTGGCCTGGAAGCATTTCATGAAGCCGATAGGATCAAATTCAAGGTCTTTGAATAGACCGAATGCATTCTCTGAACAAAAACCATTTAGACATAAAGTTTTATCATGGGATCGTTGGCCTTCTGAGTTGGGCTGGAGAATTTGTAGAAGCAAAGGGTAGGAGAGTTACTTGGGTCAGTAAATTGCGACTGGATTATGGAGGTTTTCCTGACTTATTGCAAAGGAAAATAAGCTTAGTACTTATAGAATGCCATTATCAATGCATATATTTTAAAATTTAAATAGTAAGTTTTAATAGTGCCTTCCTTTATGTGTGTCTAGGAAATAATTGTTTTGATGTACAGAGTTATTTCTCCCCTGAGGGAAAAATGCTCAAGCTTTTTAAGATTTTGGAAGAAGCACTTTGCTGGTGCTGTTGCATGGGGATGGAGTTTTAGCAGGGAGCCTGCTGGGGCAATGCCTTGGTGGTTTGTTATACATCACTTTTAATTCCCATTTTGTTTTTCCCCACAGGTGCTTGTGTCTATCAAGGTTCCTTGTTGGCGGTAGGTCATTCTTAATGTATTTGGCTTATTTCTTTTGAATGTAAAATGCTTGACTGAAGTTACTGAGTGAGGTGATTCTATCATTGTACAATATGTTTATTTTTCTTCCCAGTTTGAGGATTATCCCTCATCCTGGCATAATCAGCCTCAATTGCTTAATACCTTTCCTAGAGTAAATTAGTTCCATTCGGGTACTCAGGTATTGAAAGAGAAGTTCAGATACCGGGGCACACAATTTGCATTCTGAGGCTGTCATTTGTTTTCTTTCTTTCAGAGAAAATTAGAGCCCATTCTCTTGTCACATATAAACTAGGGCACCATGTGTTTATATTCCTGTTGCAGTTGCTTTTTCTCTTGATCCCCTACCCAAAATAAATAAATAAATAAAATATTAAACTCAGTAAAACAGGAAAGATCCCCGATTGTTTCTTAGAATTATAGATTTAAGTTTTGGTAAATTAACATTTTTATCCCTCATCCTCTGCCATATAGGGGAGAATTGATTTTGAATTTAATGTCAGAATGACTTGGGGGAAAAGCCGATGTAAATCTCGTGCATTTCTTTTCATTAATAATGTACTATGGTGCATAACAGCGAGTTAAAGCCTTCTTGAAAAGACTGTCTACACCCCATCAACTCTAATAAATGGTGTGACAAGTTATTCTTTGCTACTTTTTTTATTTTGGTTTAATAAATGCTATAATAAAACACATCTGAGATGGTTGAAAAGGGTTTGCTCATTTACATTACCACCTGCTATTGACATGTGTGATATTAGTAAGTCATCTTGGATTATCCTTGTGGCGTTGCAATAGATCAGAACCATCCAAGAGTCTAGATAACAGTAGATGTTTGTGGTAATATTCTTAAATGTGGTCTTTAGAAACCAGTGTTCCTTCTTGATATTTTTCTCTTAAAGGACCAAAAAAAAAAAAAACCATTTTCTTTCCTTTTCTAATTCCTTGCCTTAAAACCAGATATTTATTTTTGTTCATTCTTTAATACATTTTAGGAATCATTTTAAAATCAAAGTACTCTGTGGTAGAGCATCAGTTTTGGGGAGCGAGAATAAATATGAGAAACAAATCAGTCATTTGTGTTAACGCAAAGGAAATTGCTTATGGTGTAGAGTGTCTCATGGTTTTTTATTATGTTCTTTTAACTGTTGAATCAACAGTGAAGTAGGCTGGCTATGAATTACTTTATTCCCTCCCCCATTTTAATGGAGAACCACAGATGGGGAGGACAGAGGGAGAGAGCCAGAGAGAGAGAGAGAGAGAGAGAGAGAGAGAGAGAGAGACAGAGAGAGAGAGAGACAGAGAGACAGAGAGAGAGAGAGAGAGAGAGACAGACAGTGACAGAGAGATGGAGAGACAGGGACAGAGAAACAGCAACAGAAAGAGAGAGAGAGACAGAGAGACAGAGACAGACAGTGACAGACAGAGACACCAGAGACAGACAGACAGAGAAATTGAGTTTCTGAATGCCATTGAGTGTTGAACGGTGGGCCATCACAAGACAACTCGTCATCTTTCTGTTCCATCTCTATCAGAAGAAAGTAGCTAGATCATCAGGTACACTTAACTTTGTTATGTGTTCTTGTGCTGTGAAAGCAACAAGTGGTTGGATCAAATGTAAAGGAGATACAGCTCAGCCAACTTGCATTTAACAGAGAACCTTGTTCCCCTCTGTGCCAATGCCCTTGCTGATGCCAGGGCTTGGGGCTGCTCACATTGAGTAAGCAGCTGGATACTTGTGAACCCTCCAAGTGACTTCAATTACCTTCTAAGGCTTTGTTACCTTTGCTCTTAATCCTCTGCAAGCCTGAGTTATTTAATATGGTACTTTTGCCATTCAGTTTGAGAGATACTACATTTATTACAATAACAGATATTATTAGTAAATGCTTATTTATTGAGTGATAACTAATGACTTGATATTCTAGCTACTGGAGTGTTTTGACAAATATGAAAATTTCTGTCCTTCTGAAGCTCAAATTTCAATGCATAAAATATACAGAATGGTGTGCTATTAAAAAAAGCACAATGTAGTGATGGGAGGATAGAAAAGACTCAATGGGGGTCCTGGGCGCTTCTTTAACTAGTATGATAGCGAAGGTTTCATTGAGAAGGTGAATTTGAACAAACACTTGGAGCAGGCAATCTAAGAGCTTGTCCAGTGGGTATCTGGGACACGAGAATTCCACGAGGGACACAGCAAGCTTTAATCCGAAGCAGCAACTCATTGGTCGTTTGAGGTTGTCTGGAGATCAAGTAGCAAGAACATGCAGGTGAGTGTGACCTGTTGGAGGGTGGCAGAAGAGGAGGTCAGAGTTGTAAGCAAGGGGTAAACTTTAGCTTATCCTTTTAGTAAGGTGGATAAACCATTGGAAGCTCCAGAAAAGAGAAATGACAAGGTCTGACTTATTGTTTAATTAAATTGCTGAAATGGGAATATAAAAAGAAATAACGTTCTTGTTTCTAGGGATACTATGTTGAATACTCTAAAAAGACTGCAGAGGTGAGTCACTAAAAACTTGCTGTCAAATTACGTGTGGGAGAAACAGCTATAAAAGTTTGAGGAAAAACTTGGAAATCTAGAGAGACACTGTGTTTGGATTTACTTGGAACCATTTTAAGTTCTCTTTCTGTTTTAAGGACATTAAAATTAGAAATAGGGTTGGGGAATGTAACTCAGTGGTAGAGTATTTACCTGACATGCATACCAAGAGAAGTTTTAATTATATAATTCCTTGCTGCTCTGTCTCTCTGTCTCTGTCTTGCTCTGTCTCTCTCTCTCTCTCTCTCTCTCTCTCTCTCTGTCTGTGTTACTGGAACTAGATGTATCAGTGCTTTCTAGAGAAACAGATTTAATTCAAGATACGCAAATATGTAAGAATTTGCAAGATTGGCTTATAATGGCCACCCCAAGCCAGGTGTAGATGAGTGCAAAAAGTCTGTCTGCCCCCTGGAGATCCGACGATCCAGTTGAAGGCCTAGAAATCTGTGGCATCTGCAGGAGTCCAAATCAGGAGGCACAAGAGTGTGCACTGGAAGCCGAGAGACCACGTCCTAGGTGAAGGCTAAGACTGCTGTTCCTCCAAAGAAACAGAAGCAAGCTTTCCTTCTCTGTTTTCCCTTTGTAACCTTCAGGCCACAAACCTAGGGCGAGTTTTCAATCTTCAGTTGTAAATCGCTTTAGCCACACCCAGAACTATGCTGATCCGATTTAGTTGGGCATTTCTTATTCAAGCTGACACAGTCAGTTAATTGTCACACTGGGCAATGAGTGTACATTTATATCTTTTGAATTAGAATTTGAAAATGTTACATAGTTATTATAGGATTTCCTAATTAAACACCAGTAGGTGGGAAGACCACTGGTGAAAAGACATCACACTCCAGGGACGGTGCTGAGAATGGTGTCCTTGACAAAATCTTATGCTTTTGGCCACACACTCACCATTTTAGTGCCAGAAGTGACTTCAAAGAGTATGTAGTTCAGAATCTCCATTTTATGGACAAGAAAACTGAATCAGGTATGTGCAGTTCTTGATATTTATTGGTTCTCAGTTAAGTAACCAGAAGGAGAGGATTGGTTAGCTTAAAAATGGCCAGCATCAGCTCTATTCAGAATAATTCCTTAAAACACATCCAGCAAATGATGGAGTTAGGTGCCTAATGCTAGTTGCCAACAGTCAATGTGTCTTATGAAGATTCTTTTTGTCGATACCTTTTCATTGTCGTCACTTGGTGCTTTGGATCAGGTCTTCAGATCATGGCTCTGGCTGTCTGATAGACTAATTGGAGTTAACCCTCTTCTGCTGCAAACCAGCTCTGTGACCTAGGGAAAGTTCTGGAACCTTCTGGAGCCTCTACTCCCAGGATGTGAAATGAGGACAAATAAAGCCTCCACCAATGGGATTTTATAGATTAAAGAAGACAAGGGGGGAAGACACCAACATGCAATGCCTGGCATCTGCTTTTTTGCTATAATAAAATTCCTCTTTATCAATCAGTTAAGAACAAGAGGAAAAGACAGTGATTAAGCCCCTGCTAGTATTGAGCACTCTCATAAATCCTAGGAAATAGGTATTGTCTGTACAAATACAGAAGCTGAACCTCAGAAAGTGTAAATCACTTGTTCAAAGACATAATCAGGAAGTGCTATTGGAAGAGAGGATTCAACCTGTTCCAACTCTAAAGCTGTCCTGTTTCTCCCAGCCAGGCCAGCCTGCTTGTCTCTGCGCACCCCTAGCTAATTCCACTTTCAGCCCTAATGTCCACCCTCCTCCCTGCCGCACTTGCTGTGCAGTTGTCCCTGTCAGTCTTATCCCTGACCTCCTGCAAAAGCCAGCTGTCCCGGGCTAACCCCTTTCCATTTAGCTGAGGCTCTTCTGTACTGGTGTGTATGCCTTAAATTCACCTTGATTTAGGAAGCATTTAGAAGATCACTGCATCTTAGCAAATAAGTAATATTGTGCGCTGTGTATGTGTGTGCACATGTGTGTTGTGTCCTCCAACTTTAAGATTTACAGAGAGTAACATTCTGGGATGATCTGGTCTTAAGCCACCTCTCAGTTATGTGCTGATGTCAGCTGTCTCCCCCCTCCTTTCTTTAATGCTGTCTTCTCATTCTCTTCTTTCTATTGGTCAAGTCAGAAATTGTCTGAAGGGACCAAAAATACCATGAGAGCCACTAAATAATCTATTTTGGGGTATGTTCCTTGCACCACAGCATGCATGCACTTTCTGACCCCCAAGACTTTCTCCAAGGCAGCTCTCACAGAAGACAGTGTCACTGTCATAGAGGAATTTAACAAAGGGAAGCAGTGAATAGGCTTAACTGTGGCAGGGATATCTAGCACGAGGAAGAAAATACATTTTTTTGTTTTAGAGCTTGCACATACCTTGCATTCTTTCCCATCTATGTCAAATGAAAAGAAATGATCAATCCTGCTTCCCACCACATAAGCAAACACCTCTTCATTATCCACTTTCTAGAGATGGACAGTCTGACCCTTCACCTCAGTGTTTTCATCTGTGAAATGGAGATGAATGATTTCCTCCACAGAACTTTTGTGCAGGTGAAAGGAGATGGGCACGATGTACTTAGCCCAGTGCTAGTGTGGCCAGAAAGCAGTTATGATCATCAAAGGTGGACAAAATTATCCTTTTCCCTATTCTAAGAGTTAAGCTATGGGACATTTCTATCTGGGCTACTTTTGCTGACTTACACTGACAAGGTGAATCAGGAAAACATTTAGCTTTTCACAAAATTGAAAGAAAAAATTTCAAGGATAATAAAAGTGTGGAGTGTTCGTTCGCACATAATATACAACAGCAGAAAGATCCAGGTTGGAGTTTGAATCCTGATACCACAACACACTTGCTGTTTGGTCTAACATGTGACACTTTCTACAGCGGAGGCTGGTTTCCTCATTTACATGTGGAGATGGGGCTACTCCTAGGGTCATGGTGAAGACTGAGAACATGCTTGCAGCAGAGGTCAGAACTGGATCTGGTGAGGGATAAGTGGCCTCATTGTTCAGAGGGCAGCAAGATGTCAGAGCGGAAGTGACAGTGGTAGAGGCCTGGAGACCTTGGTTCAGATCCTGGCTCTGTAATTACTATTTAGGAAGTAGTTCACCTGAAGGAAACCAAATTTTAAATCTGCAAATATAGGAAGTTAGATTGAATCTTGTCCAAGATGCCTTAGGCAGTGCTGTGGTGGTGAAGATACTTGATAACTGTGTGGTCCTGAATAGTAGCCACGAGCCACAGGTAGTGAGGAACATACCTAAACCGTGGCTGGTGACACTGAAGAACTGAATTTAAACTTTGTTTAATTTCAGTAAACATTGAAATTTGATAGCCACCTGTGACTCGTGGCTACTGTATGGGACAGTACAGCTTTAGAAATTTAAAATTCTTAATGTCTTCTAGGACTTGTACTTTAAATGCAGTTTCATGATGGTTATCATCCCAGGTGAAAACTTACTGTAGGTTTTTTAAAATCAATTGTAGTAAAGATAGCAAGAAATTTATTATAATACACATATCTCCATTTATTGTTTGTTTATATAATTTGAATAATTTTAAGGTCATCACTTTTACAACAATGTTTTGCTCATATTTTTCAGTATGTTTTCTGCAATTAAAGGGGTAGCATTACAGTGGAGTCACCACTTGCAATCTAATCTTACATATTCCATTCAAATTTTTATGAATTTTTAATTTTTGGTTATTAGTCAAAATCCTGTGTAGTCATGGGAGTCTTACCTATTGTTTATATTGTAGCAGAAAAGAATTGAGTAACTGGTTTGATTTTTTTAGATTTTTGTTTCATAGGACTGAAAAGATTCAAGAGAATAAACAGTGTTCTTCACTATGCTTTTTAAAAAATTGGTGTGCTATATGCTACTTTTACTTGAAGATGTAACACCAAAGATAGCCCCATAAAAATGAAAATGTCTCCAACTTTCATTTGCACTCATTTATCAGTATGCTCAAAAAGATTTCATGGAGAAGAAAAACAAAGAAAGTTTAGAAGCTCCCTCTGTGAGGTGCTGAGAGACCCTCTAAATGTTAAATGCATCTTGCTCGGTGACTGCTATTCAAATGTCCCAGACTTTTTATTACTGAGTGAATTCTAGGCTTCCTGTGGATAATCATTCAGGGGGAGGTAATACAATTGACCATCCTCTAACTCCCCAGTTTCCCTTAAGCATACTAAGTAATTTCCCAATAACCTTTTTTGGGCTATCATAGGTTATCACTGTCTTTTTGAACATCTCTGGTCCTTCTTCATTTTTAAATACTGAGAATTTTAAGTGACGAGGCCACTTTGTATTAAATATGGATTCTTCATTAAAATGTACATATTTTACATGGTAAATTTTTTTATTTTTTGTAACACATTACTGTACAAGGTGCTGGCATAAATTTAGAGAGTTAATGAGCTTCCTTTAATTAGAGGTACTCAGGTAGAGACTAGACAAAATCCAGTACAAGACAGTGATGGATGGCTTTTCCATTGGCAGTTCTAATCTGGGTTGTCCCTTTGAAGACTGAAGGTCAAGATTATGTGTTATTGCCTAAGGAACCCCTTAGAGGGGTTGAAAACAGGCCCCTCCTTGATGTTCCTTCCTTCTAAAGGGCCACTGTACCTTGGGTAGTACGTGGTGAGATCTGGCCAGGAAGTGCCTTGGACGATTCCTTTTTCCTTGGGGTCTTGTCTTTTCAGTCTTCTGTTGTCATCATCAATCATCTATCAGACGTGTTGCTTTCTTTTTTTTGGGAATTTTTGTCCTCTCAAAAGACTTGAGGGAGAGCAACAATGCAAGAGATATTGTGTTTCATAAGATGCATAAATGATGAATAATCCATATGCCTTTTCACTGTTACTCCTATTCTTGTGGTAAGAACAGATGTTTTAAGTTAACAAACACATTTCTCAGACTTTGTTTTGAGTTTAGAAGATGCAACTGAGCTTGTCAGTTGTATTTATTTGCCTAAGACGATGCTGCCTACCATTATATTTCTCAATTTTCTGCTCAGGCCATATATTCTCCACCACCACCTTTTTAATCTTTTTAAGCATTTGTGCCATTTTTACTTCAAATTGCCTTATAGCCTAGTACTTCATTTTGTTTTTTTCCTATTTCTCTTATGTGACTATAAAACATATACATATGCATGTTTATTTTACACACGGCACAGTTATATATGCATATGTATATATTCTCTAGAGTAGATCTGTCACTCATTCTTGACAAACAATGGAATTATTATAATTTGCTTACTTTTCCAAGTGGTTTGCTTACTAAGGGAAAGGGAAAGGTAATATATGAATATCATATGACAATTGAATTAAACCAGCTTATGTTTTTCCATTTTTCTGACATTTGAATTATAAATGTTTAAAGAAAAGTTGGCTTTAAAAATTTCATATGGGTGGTAAATTGGCATAAAATGACTTTTAAAAAAATCACCGAGCAGTTTTATGTAAGATAATTGCATAGCTTCTGGTGTCTTTGCTGTGTTGTTTTAGCAATTTTTTTTTTTTTTTTTTTAGCTCCCAGCATTTATAAACTGAGAAAAAAGGAAACGCTCTCAGTGTAAGAAACAGGTTATTGTTAGTACCCAGGAGGCCCTTGAGTCTGGTCTGTGACCTGAGAGTGCTTTCCTGACAGTCTCTGAGATTGGATATTTATTAAATTTATGTCATCCCTTTCCTCCAAAGGGACCTTGAGTAGGCGTGGGAGGGAACATAAGGAGAGAGTGTCCACACCGGAGTGCTGGTCTCCTTGTTCTTCGTACCTTACATTCTTGGAATGATTTAATAATAGTGAGCAAGGGAAAATTATTAACAAGCAGTACAGAATTATTATACATTTACTCCTTGGTGCACTTCCTGTGTTGACTTTCCTTAGAAGGAGCTTGGTCTAAGGAATGAGACATCAGGAATAGAAGAAACCTGAATTGGTGGATGGAAGAAGCCTTGTCCTCTCACATTCGCTCTGACTATGTGGAGCAGTAATGGTGATCCGGCTGGACTTCCACAATAGTCACAGCTTCTATGTGCCGTCTTGTACTTGGATCTATGGGGAAGTCTGAGATCAATAAGACTTGATTTGTTCCTGGCGCATGAAGCAGTAGACCCTAGGCTATCTGCTCAACAGCCTCTTCCCCCTCTTCTCTGCAGGTAGAGGCCTGATGTTCATATCTGGTCCTCAATCCTTCCTTCACAGCTTGTATAAATCCTGCAGGCTAATCAGGACGTTTACATTCCCTTGCTATGGGTTGGTTACAGCCCAGTGTGTGGAAGGGTCCTAGTCATGGCCATTAAGTGTGTGTGGAAGTCTGCTCAGATCAGTGTTGGAGGTTTGATGTTTGACAGGAGCACTACACGTAGCAATTTCTTTACCTATTTATGAACAAGTTGAGAACTAAAACAAAAAAATAGAAGTCGAAATATTACCTTTTTATTTTTTAATCAATGAAGCTAAGTTGAACAATACAGTTTTGGTTCTCTAAGCCAAGTGGATTGCTGCCTCTGAGCCTCAGCATTGGGCAAATGTAGACTTTTGCAGAGAGCTCTGATGGGGCAGTTTGCCTATATAGAAGAGTGTGCAGACAAGAATTACTACTCAGAGAAGCAGAGGGAAACTTACTGTTTTGGATGATAGCTTTGCTTCCTGCAAGAGGAAGATTGATTATGCTAAGCTTATCTAGTTATTCTTTTGAATAGTAATGTTAGATAAATCATTTTCCCTTCCTAGGAAAAAGAAAGAAATTGAGTTAACATGTTGCTAACCCTTCACAGAAAGGCAACCTGAAGTGTAGAACAAAAGAATTATTTATCAACAGGAAATTTGAAGTTCAGTGTTTGAACATTGGCATACGAAGATGTCATCTCTGGCACTGCTACAACCATTTTGCAGCCATTAGGCCACCGAGCATTGTAATATACCAGGTTGTTGGAGGAGAAAGGTGGAAGAGGGATCCCTAATAGAGTTTGCCCTGTGATTTACTGACTTAAGCAGGACCAGATCCAACTTTCCTGGGGAATTATAATATGAGCTAGTAAGTTCTCTCATAAGACTGGGTTTTGTTTTCTACAGCCCAGATACTTTGAACCAATGGCTTATAATCAGATAAAGAGCACAGTCCAAAGCATTGTGTGGTAAGTGTCAGTAAGAGTGTAGCCACGTAGTTAAGGGTGTGACCTCAGCAGTCTAAGGGTGTGCTCTTCACTGCTCTGTGACTGTGGCCAAATTACTTACCTGCTCTTCAGAAGGGAGAGGATAGTTGCATCTTTATTACAGAGCCATTGGGAAGATAAGTAAAATAATACACGAAAGTACTTGGGCTATGGTAAACACATGCTAACTGTTGAAGATACTGGTATTTGGGTGGAAACCACTTTTGATTTTAGTCTTAAAATAGAGATAACTTGTAAAATAAAGGATTAGTATGAGTACCAGCCTATGTGACAAAGGGAGTCTAGTTTGTCTGAAGTGTGAGAAGTAATACATAAAATAAGATACTAAGAAAGTTTTTTTTTTTTAAAATTCCAGCTCACACAGTGCCTAAAATGCAACATTTGAACTACATTCTGTAGGCAGTGGGGACCCTTTAAAATGGAAATCATTTGTGCTTGCGTCTGACCGTGCCTATGATGTCTGTACCACTGGGGATGAGCTATCACAGCACTGCCCTCTGCTCTGTTCCTTCCTCTTCTCCTTTTCACCACTGTCCAGATGTGGCTGTTCTGTAGAGCTTTGGAAAGAGTGTAACTGCTCAACACCTTGGGAAAGAGACGTTAATTTGCAGGTAAATTGTACTCTGGCAGCGAGTCAATAATGCTAAGTTCAGGATCAGTTCAGCAAAAGCTGGCTCATCTGGCATGCTAATGGACATCGGGGTCCTCTGGCACGGTGGATGGCCATCCTGCCCCCATCTCTAGGTGGGGGTATAATCTTTTTCCTTCCTCTTTAGTCAACATTCCTCACTTCTTCCTCACAATTGGCAGAGATTGAATAATATTCTACCAGTATTAAGGTAACATACATGTTGTGTTCAAATTTCTTTCTAAAGTGGAAGACGATGATGTTATGTCCCAGAGATTAGAGAGAATGGTTTTTTCCTCATGCTGGGCTACAGAACTAAGTGCGATATTGTGTGTTTCTTGAATATTGTCAGATTTATTAATTCCTACATCTTAAGATTTTTTTAAAAGAAAGTTCCAGTGTGGTTTCAGGATAGGAGGGCCACTTGAAAAATATGAATTATGGGAAAAGATTGTTAATAACATGGAGACTTAGGAGAAGAAAGAAGGAAGATTTAATAGGAATGAGCCAACTCAAGTGCATATGGAAAGGAGGGAAACTCGTGTTAAACTGCTGTTTGGTGGCTACTTCAGAAGAATCAATCAAGCTGTTGGAGGAAAAAGTGTGCTTTCATATTTCTTTCTCTGTTTCATTTATGATTAGAAAGAAATATTAATTCCAGTTGAGACATAAATATAAAGTATAATAAGAGAAATACTATGAGCATCAAAATATGTATATTCCTGTCAAATGTTCTCAGCAAATTTATTAAGGTCAAGGGCACTTTGTAAGGGAGATTGTGTCTTTAAAAGTAAGAATTCAGTTTTTGGTATTATTGATACACTAATATTAAGGAGCAAGCAGTTTAAAAAGTAAACAAGTGTTCTTTTAAAAACCAAATGACACTATGCAGAATATTACCTCAACTTTTGAGGGTTGGAAGCTATTGTTTTTGTTTTTCTAGGTAAAAAAAATGATTATATTGCTTCATTTGTCATATGACAAGTAATACAGGCTTTATTTGTTTGGTACTGGGCATCTTACTTAGGACTTCATGCTTGTCAGGCAGCGTTGTGCCACTGAACTATACCCCCAGCCCCAGTCTTGTTTTAGAAGAAAAGAAACCAGACAAACAAAATATAAAAAAGATAGAAAGTGCCTCATTAATTATGGCAACTCCACAAACACAAATAATTAATATTAATTTATTGCAGAATCCTTTTATGAATGTGTGTTTGTACCAGCTGTGTATATTCAGTATCAATAGGCATATAGTATGTGTGCTGTTTGGCTATCTGTTTTTTACACTCAATACTGTGTAATGACTACTCTGTAATGGTATCTTCCTATGTCAGTCATATAGACCAACATTATCCATCATGGATATACTCTTAAGTTTCTTATTTATCCCTACTGATTGATATTAATGCCAATCTAATATTTTTTGGGATTGAAAGCAACACTGTGATGAACATTATTGTGTACAGTTATAAAGAATTCACACAAATATTTAAGAATACTGTAACCAAAATTTAGAAACTAAACCAAGAATACAGATTTAATGTAAGAGAAAATACAAGTGACAAACAAATATATGAAGAAGAATCATCATAGTAACAAAGGAAAACTTAAATCTATAGTATTACTTTACCGCTATTATAAGAAAAAAATTTGATGATTAAGCTCAGTATTTTTTCAACTTTTGGCAATTTCCCCAAAGGAATTAATTTGGAAGAACAAAGGTTATATGTACAGAAATGGTCTTTCTGGTATTATTTACATTATAAATTAAGTAGTTAGCTAAATGTCCTATATTAGAAGTGATTAAGTTAATCTGCATAAATTAACTTGACCTGGGATTTTATATGGTCATTAAAATAATTGATATGAAGAAAATCTAGTTGTGTAGACATATATATAGGTAAGTGAAAGAGTGCTAAGTTCAAACTTTGTGTTTAAAACTATTTTTCAAAATGTACCTCTCTGTGACTAGAGTCTCCTAACGGGGAAAACCATTTTTGGTCAGTAGGAGAAAGAGAGAGCTTGTAAGTAGAGAGTCCCAGAGTACTGGTGAGAGAGGATAGAAGCTACAAGGGTGAAGATGGATGGGGAAGGTGAAGAAGGAGCACGATGAACGAGGTGGAGTCAAACACTAGTGGCAGGGACCACACAGACAGGCTTCTTTTTCAAAGGCAGAGCAAAGTAAGAGAAAACGTATGAAAATTAAATATTTAAGACTCTTAGTGTGAATAATGGAAACTCAGCTCAAACCAGCTGAGGCAAAGCCTGTAATTGATTGCTTCCTTTGCATGAAGTCCAAGGCCGTGAAGTTAAGCTTCAGACCTAGCTGCATCTGTGCGTTCTCGTAATGTTACAGGCTCTCTTTCCTGCCATCCCTCTTGACTGCTGTGCACATTATTTTGGGTTAGCATCATTCTCAGCCTCTTTTCATGGCAGTGTTGTTTTAAATATTTATGTTCTCAGAAAAAAAGGAACCCCCTTTTTTTGTCTTTTTCGTTTTTTTTTTGGGTACCAAGGATTGAACTCACAACCGCACACTTGCAAGGCAGGTGCTTTTGCTGCTGAGCTAGATCCCTAGCCCCGAACCCTTTTTTTTAGGGGATGACATCACCAACAAAAGCTCTAGGAAAAGTTGTGGTCAGTTTGACTGAGTCAAGATCATACCCCCAGGTATAATTACACTCTCTGTGAGGAAGAGGAAACCTTGGAATTCGTCTGATCACTTTGTGGAGGAGGGCAGTTCTAAAATCAAAAGCATGCTGGACATACAGCAGATGTCCACACAAGGATAAGCAGACATTTGGAGGCAACATGGCCTGTTTTCTGAGTCTTATGTTAGAGCTACCATCTGCTTGATTGGCTTTATCAATATTGCAGAGAAAGAATCATCAGGCCAGGTCTTCTGGCTCTTTAGTGTCTCATTGGTCCCTGACCAGAACTTGGCCTTTGCATTTTGGATTTCCGACTAATGTGGAGTGGCTCTGCCAGCCTCTGTATGGATACCTGTGCCATTTGCCCATCTGATCACAGTTCATGTATTCCTACTATAGCCATTGTACTACTAGGCTAACATTCATGTTTGCTTGGTTTTCTGCAGTTGAGAAGGAAAGTTTGGTGGACATATTTTACTCTATAATAAACCTTCTATTGCTTGAAAATAATAGTCAGCCAAGCGTGGACATATTTGATAAATTAGGGCTACACTGACATCCTTTCTGGTCATTTAGAGGAAAGGACAGTGAAGTAAATGGTAGCAGGTTAGATGTTAATATGTTTTGAAATAGAATGTTTTATTGTTTTCTTGAAATGCTTGCTTGGAACATTTCTCGGGTACTTAGTTCCTTGTTTCATTTATTTTCCTTTGATAAATGACTAGTAGGAAGAGAAAACTGTCTGTAATGGAGACTGAAATGTATCAACTAGAAAGATAGAGCTCAGTGTGCAGGGGCAAGCATTTTTGTAGTCCCTTCCATGAGGGGATGACTTGATGTATAGCTTTCATGGCCAAATCATTTCTCCACCAAGAAAAGTGGAAGCAGAATAAGTTGAACCAGGGCGCTCAAGGTGTTTAGAAGTTTCAGGTTATTATTTGAAAGAGATAGGATCATTTCTACCCTTTCTGGGATAATAACATCTTTTTTGCTTTTTCCTAGAAGTGTATAAGAAAGATAGGAGTTTCTTAAATAAGAAGTAAGATGTAATTTAAATAAGAAGTTTGGTCATTTCTGTATCCTTCGTTAGTAACCCATGGTGACTGTGAGTTAAGCATCTTTTTCCCACTGTAAGAAAGCTTTCTTTAAGATATTTCATGTGCTTCTCCTGTTCATTGAAACCGTTGAAGAATGCTTGTAGGAAAAGAAAATCAAAACTCAGTGTGCTTGTCTTTAGGCAACAGAGTTTAGAGGGGAGGTACGTTGCATGTCATCCAGTGCTGACATAGCACATTTACAAGTTTGCTGTGGTTAAAGATATTCCTTTTTGTGGCTCAGGGATTGTAGAGGATTCAAAGAAAATAGAAGCACATAGGTTCTGATGTGTCAGACAAAAGAGTGTGTTAGGAGGGACTGGTGAGAAGGAACAGTGTTGACAACGTGTGGGGTGGAAGGGCCCGAGTAGTTTCTTTCCGTGTGAGTCCAAGCTACTTGGGAACATCTTTGTGAGAGAATCGTGTGGGAAGTCTGGGGTGATGCTAGGGAAAGAGAGCAGAGACAGAAAGGTGAGTTAAAGAGATCTTTATGAAAAGTGCTTCGGGACTCACTGCCATAGCTGGTCTTTACTAAAATAGTTCTTGGAAAATGTGGCTTTGTGGCTTGTTTCCTGTGCTACTGTTGTTTTAGCTCACCTTAAGAATTTTGTGTTTAGATGTTAGAGGAAGGATTCATGTAGAGAAATTGTTACAACTCTACTTTTTTGTGTTAGATATGCTTTTGCTTTGTTAATTAGGCTGGTCTTGAACTCATGGGTTCAGCTTCCCAAGTAGCTAGGACTACCTGCTTTTGCCACTGTGCCTGGCTTTACTTCTTACTGTGTTATCTAAATTCAGTATTTTTCATTTTTGTTAGTGCCTCAGTTTTCTTCTCCATATCTTTCTTTATAAATCTGAGTTTCACTTCAAACTGATAAAACGTGGAAGCCAACAAGGAGCTATAGCCTTCATTTCAATATGTACAGTCATCTTCTTAGTGTATTACGAAGCCCTGTGTGTATATAACAATGCAAACTATTCTGTCATTTGTTTTGCCTTGAACACTGCTGTCATTTGGCTCCCTGAGTGGGCCCCAGCCACAGTGGGTGCGATATTATGTACAACTTACACCATGCAAATGGAATGACACCTCACCTCTTGGTAACCCAGCTCTCTGGCAGACTCACCTCATTGGAACACAGCTAAGAAACAGGAACTAACAACAAAAGGACTGGGAAGAGCCAAAATAGATACCACAGAGTCTTTGCCTCAGGGGGCCTGATTGATTTATTCCCCTGGGTTTGCAGAGAGCGGCTTGTGTAGGGCTGGAGAAGAGGCATAATTGTGGTATTGAGCAGTGGTGGGAGGGAGAGGCTGGTGTGCGCTGCCATTTAGCAGAAAGAGCCACCTGTACAGAAGAGCACTTTGGCCAAAGGATTTGAATCTTGTGTCTTTGTAACTATATGCATTTGGAAACATTTTAGCATAGACAGGCAGTGAATAAAAAATCAAAAATTTCCCAAGTGGAATAGGTTTTCTGTCTTAATAAGATAATGTTCTGTTGTCCAGAGTGCATGGACAGCTGGAGTGCATCTGCTTTGGGAAACATTATATGAAGTGAGATCATCTATGCTGGTTCTGCTCATGCACAAACACAGAGCTTAAATGCACACATCTGCCACACAAGCTGATACGTGGCAGTGTTCTGCAGGTGCATATTGAGATGCGTTAACTTTGTGCTCAGAATCATTTTACCACCTAAAATTTCTTTATTGTTATGCAATATTGATATTTGCTTCTAATCTTCCATTCATGTGACAAGGCTATCTTCTTCCTTTTTATCATTCCTAGTTACGATATCTTTTAAATCTGTCCCAGGGAACTTGCTGGATTAGATCTGAGCAGACAGGCAGAGGTGGGATGCGCCTCAGTAAGATCCATTTTATTTCTTGTGCTGGAGAAACACGCCTCTCTACCTGATGCTGAAGTGGGAGTAAATATTAAGTTTGCACACAGCTGCATACACAGACTTGTTTGGGATCTCAGATACCTATGATAGAGAACTTCAACCCTAAAAACAATGGAATTTGAATGTATAATGGCAGATTTACAACAGTGGGAATATGTGTATGTGTGTATGTTTGGGGGCTGCTTGGAAATAAGAAAACCAGGCTGTAAAAAGGTCGGCAAATTCCTTCAACTGAAGATGCTGACACGGTGACCATCCAGACCAGAGCCTTCTAATAGGACTTTCTTCAATGGAGAAAAATGTTCTGTATCTGTACTGCTAGCCACTCACCACAATGTGGCTCTTGAGCATTTGAAATATGGCTCATGTCAAAGAGGAATTGGATTGTCAAATTACTTAATTTTAATTAAATGTAAATAGTGTCATGTGGCAGAACTGCGATGTGCAGAGAAAGCATGATTCTAACTACTTCTGGTCTACGTGTGAACTCTCCCCACCCAGCCTCACAGAATAATTTTGCACCTGGAAAGAAGCCCAGGCCATAAAATTGGCAGAAACACATGACCCAGGATTCAGATGTCTTGTAAACTGCAATAAACTGGTGAGAACATTCCAATGCGCTTTCCCAGCCCCACCATCCTGGGACCACCACCTATCTGCTCTTACCAACCAAAATGATCATGGGAGTTTTAGGGCAGGAGGGAGCTCCTGGCCTTGACAGCTGCTTCAGGACACCATAGATCAAGGATGGGGATCTGTTAAACTTCGTTCCCTTCCCCTTTTTCTTCAGCAAGTCTGATGCTTCCAACATATTCCTTTTTCAGGGCTGTATATGAAGAGATGAAGTCCTTCTGTATGTTCAAGTGATACTTTTCTTTGGTCTGTCAGAGTTCTGCTTCCCTTTTAGTTTTTTTCCTTAATTTTTATTCAAATAACCCGAATAGTTTAAAAAACCATGCAACTGTTACATTTAAATTTTTTTTTTTTTAAAGCAGAAGACACATGAGTTGTAAGATGTGTGATTCCTTTAGTTTTTGTCTTTTCTGAGACAGGTTTTACTATGCAGTCCAGGCTGGCCTTGAACTCCTTTGTAGCCCCCATCAATCCTCCTCTGTCAGCCTCCCAAGTGCTAGGATTAAAGATGTGCACCACCACACCCAATATACATGGTTTTTTTGGCATCATTGCTGTTTCATTCCTGATAGGACCCTCTCAAATGTGTCCAGTAGAATCTGGATGTTAGTGTTCTGATTCCCACTGGTGCCCATAACAAATATACAACTTTTTTTTTTCTTTTTTTATTTCTGATGCATTGGGGTTTTTTCCCCCACAGAATTTATCCTATTGTAATCTATTTTATGCCTGAAAGTATTTTATCGATCACTTTATGATGTGTCTGTGCAATAAAATATGTACATCGATTTAAATTTAAAATGTTTGTAATATTTCCTGTGAAAATAAGGCTCTAAGTATTAAGTAATTTCTTTTGGATTATCATGGTTGAGCAAAGCAATATAAGTACATTGAAATTTTTGATAAATACTTGTTAGATGTGGAAAGGATAATTAATCAGAAATACATCTCAATGAAATAAATGGAGATTTTTTTCTTCAATTAGTTTATGCAGGATACATATTATTTATTGCCAGAGGATACAGGATTCAGCTTCAATTCTGTTTCTATTTTTCACTTGTCTAGATGTAACATTGGTGAAATTTGTTCAAATAATACCTGTGAAAGGAAATAATTTGTTATAGTTTCTCCAGACTTAAAAAACCATGCAACTGTTACATTTAAAATGTTTTTTTTTTTTTTTTTAAATTGGAAGATACGTGATTTTGGCCAGAGTTATAGGTCAAAACTCAATTGTGGTGGATCATTAAAAATTATCTTGAATGATCAGCTAACATCTTAAAGTTCTCTTTACTAAAAGCCAAGGGTTGGCAACTACCTGATTTTCAGGAGGATTAATCAAGAGTTATTAATTTGCTTTCTCAGTACCTATTCTGATATTTCAAAATGTCCTGTGCTTGGTTACCCTGAGATTTGAGCATCTGAGAACACTGTATCATGTTGCGATTCAGGGTGGGTCAGATGTGTGCTTTTCTTTTATAGTGTGAGAAGGAAGACAGTGGAAGAGCTCATTTTTAGAAAGAAGAAACATGGTCATCAGGGTCTGGACTACTTTAAATTACCTATTCTCACTATACCCTTGAGACTTCCTGTCAGTTCGGGAGCACAATGGTACTCTAGAACCCTAAGTTTGAGACCTTGGTTCCCTTCTGCTGGCCTGTGATTGGTCAAAGCAGGGACTTAGAAGAAGTGCTGGATAAAGAGGTTGGAGAGACTTTTGGGAAACTTTCTCTTGTTCTCAAAAAGAAATCTAGGATAGAATCAGTCTCTTGTTCCATTGGACGTGGTTGTGGAATGGAGGCAGATATACTTTGAGCATCATGGAGTCTGACTTAGAGACAGAATGCCACACTTGACATATCAGAATAGGAAAAAAGAATAGAATCAAACATTTTCTTTTTTGGAGCGCGGTGGTGCTGGGGTCTGAACAGGACCTTGTGTGCTAGGCAAGTGCTGCACCCCTGGAGTAAACTCACAGCCCAGAATTAAGGTTTGTAATGTTGCTGTTGGCCCAGTGAACTAACTGATCAAGGCAAGACTCTCCTTACTTGTGTGCTTCTTAGTTAAGAAGCCAATTATTCCTTGGCCTCTGCACCACCATCATCATTTTTAATTTAATCCATCACAGAGTTGTGTAGCCATCCGCACTGCACATTTTAGAAATTTTCTTTACGTCCAAAAGAAAGCCCATTACACTTAGCAATTAACTGCATTCCTCTTACTGCACCAGCATCTCCCAGCCCTACAAAGCCCTGCCATGACATTTCCATGAGCCTGCCTTTCCATTGGATGGCTCTAGTCATTCATTATATTTTTTGTCACATCTCTGCTTTCTGTCTATTGAATGGCTTTGTCTGAACATTTCAAGTAAAGGTTGTAATTCAGTGATGCAATTTATGGCTGGTTTCTTTCACTTGGCATAGTCACTTGAAGGTTGACCCATGTTATAGCTTATACCAGTACTTCATTCCTTTCACTGTTGAATAATACTTCACTGTATGAATATACACATTTTATTTATCTACTTTTTTTTTTTGTTTTTATGGTTGATGCACATTTTGGCTGTTTTTATTCTTCTTCTTATTGTTATTATGAACAATGCTGCCCAAAAGGTTTATGTGTGAGTTTGTGTGTGAATATAGTTATTTTACGTATATGAGATGTGAAAAAAAATACAAAGAATGTTAAATGAAGTGTATTACAGTAAAGGATACATTGTCATTAACCCCCTTCAGAGTATACCCCCTCATTTTGAACACATATCCAGTCATCCCTGGCACTTTCTGAAGCAGTTCTGGAATTCATCTTTCCTGAATATCTTTAGTTACACTGTCAGGACTGCCGTGATGTCTAAATCTATTCAAAACATTTATCTTTCATGATCACTTGTACTTGAAGTAAGAGCCAGAAGTCATATGGTAGCAGACTAGGTGAATAAGGTAAATGAGAACTCATCCTGATGTCTCCATGAGCCTGCCTTTCTATTGAATGGCACCAGGCAGTATCATTCACTGTAGTTTTGATCACATCTCATAAAGCTGAAAGAAGACCTGAAAAACTGCTTCAGAAAAGTTGGGTAAAAACAGTTGGGTAAGGGTGAGGGGAACCTTTTGAGGAGATTAATTGCTATAACACAATGTGGCTCCTGAGGTTTTTGGGGTTAAGGACCACAAAAGGATGAGAAAAATAAAGAAGAGATAAAGCTGGGCCAGGTAGAGCCCTTATCCTCCTGATGGGAGGAAAGATGCTGCTCAATCAATGCAGCATGTGTATTTATATACTGGGAAGGACGATGTCATGTTCAGCCCCTCTGCCTAGTAACCCATTGCTTGGATTGTCTTGGTGTTTTTCTGGGCTGTAGCAACTTCTTCATGTGACTGACCCAGGTGCTCTTTGTTTTCCGGTAGGGTCACGTCTGGTTCATGCCCTAGGTCAATTTCTGGCTCCTAACAATTAATGGCAATATATCTTTAACTTTGATAAATTAAAAAAAATTCAAGCATTCACTGAATATTTCAGTTACCCCTGATATACTTACAGGGAGAGAGCTGGTTGTGTAGTAAGTTTATGTTTCATCAGATTGTTTTCCAAAGTGTCTACCCCATTTTACAGGACTACCTAAACTTTGACAGTTCTGACTTTCCACATTCTTGCCCACACTTGTTATTTTTCAAGTTTTTGATTATATCCTTCTAGAGGATGTAAACTGGGATTTTATTGTGGTTTGATTTGCATTTCACTGATTCCTAATGACACTGAACATCATCTCATGGGCTTAATTGGCCCTTACATATTTTCTTTGGACATTGCCCTATTTTTCAAATCTTTTTTTTTAACTTCAGAAAATTTCAAATACATAAATAAGAAAGAATAGTGTGCACTAATTACCCATTTTATCAGTCCATAGTTAAGCTTGTCTTGTTTAAAGCTGTCCTTTCTCATGTTCTCTCATCTACTGTATCACTGAATTTGCAAGTGTGCTGTTAGTATGTATTACTAATAACAAGTGGTTTAAACATGCAACCCCAGTAATATTATGCTTAAAAACTTGATATATATACATACATGATAAATATATGTAATAGGAGATATATAAACACCATAGAAACTGTTATCTGTCTGTCTATCTGTCTACCTGTCTGACTATCTAGAGTGTGTACATGGTACTGGAGATCGAACAGGCCTTGCACATGCTAAGCAAGTGTTCTCCCACTGAGCTGTGTGTCCAACCTGACAGTGTGTCTTGCTGTCACCTTTCCTATCAGGGTCAAAATTTTCCTATTTCCTTGTGGATTACATTTACATTTGAGTTAAATCACGATGCAAATATAATCACATGTGTCTTTTAATCTTTAAGTTTTCCTCATCTTTTATTGCCTTTTTTGTTTTGATTTTTGAGACAGGGTCTCACTATGTAGTTCAGACTGGCATTGAACTCATTCATTATGTAGCCCAAATTAGCCTTGAGCTCCTGGAGATCCTCTTGCCTCAGCCTCCAGAGTGCTGGGATTACAGGCGTATACCACCATTCCCCGCTTACCGCACTTTTTTTAATTGAAGATGCTGGCGCACTTGCCCAGTGGGATTGCTGACAGGAGAGGTTTCCATGATTGCATCCCTGTAGAGTCATTTATGTGCTTTCCTATCCTTGGCATTTCCTGTAAACTCAGTCAGAAGCTTCATGAGGTTCAAGTTTAGTTTTGGAGGGCGTGAATTCATCACAGATCACAAAACTTGATCATGAGGAACGTGGTGCTCTCTTTAGTGATACTAAGAGTGACAAGCAAGTTCAGGTGTTAACAGTCTGAGACTTTACAAAGTTACCCATCAGCTTTTCACCTTGTAGGGTTAGCACCATCAGTGAGCATTGCCCGGATTCTTAATTTATTAGAAGTTGGGAAAATGTTGATCTTCCACTTCCATCATGCTTTCCTTCCTTCTGTCATCCTCCCCTACCTCTGCCTCCTCCTCTTACTTCTCTTTCGTTTGGGCATAATACCGGGAATGGAACCCAGGCCCTCCACATTGAGCAATCGCCCCAGCCCTTTTTTATTTTAAATTTTGAGACAGGATTTTGCTAAGTCACTGAGTTGCCCAGGCTATGCTCAAACTTGTGATCCTCCTATCTCAGCCTCTCAGGGTACTAGAATTACAGATGTGTACCACCACACCAGCCTCCTTCACTTTTGAGATTGAATTCATCTAAAGGATAAAGTTTCCCTCATCTTCTATCTGGCTAGTCTAGGGCAACAATTTAATAATTTACATAGGCAAAGTACTATAAATTCTTTGTTGATATTTTTCTGCTATTTTTTTTTTACTTTCTTTTTCATTCTGGGGAATGAATTCAGGGTTTTCATGCTTGCTAGGTAAGTGCTCTACTACTGAGCTAAATCCCCATTATCTTTTTCAAAATAATGATTTACGTTTTCTACTTTACTACTTTTCAAAATAATGATTTGGTTTTCTAGCATTTACCAAAAGTAATCAATCATGTTTTGCTCATTTTACTTTTAAAACGATATTATAGATTCAAGGGTGTTAACTACTTGACATGTATCAGTTCATTTCTGTGAACATTTCTTTAGCCACAGATTTTTCCGTGTTTAGATAGTGAGAACCTCTTTAATTTGCTAAAGAGGTTTAGACTCTGATAGATTCCTTGATTTCTAGAGTAAAAGTGATTTTATCTTCATCTTGTATATTTCCTGTCCCATTTCGAGTCAGCCGGTTTGTCACTGAGCTCTGGCCCTTTTGAGAGAAGCAGGAGGTTCAGATACTAAAAGCCACATACTTAAAGCTGAATATTGTTACTGGATTGCTTATTTTTGGCCCCTTGAGCACACAGAGCGAGGAATGCAAACTTCCTTTTAAAGAAAAGATAAAGCATGAATGCGTATTTCCATTTCAAATTTAAGATGATTTTCGTTTTAATTATATTCTTTCATTCTGCAAAGCTTATGCCCCCGTGACACTAATAAAATTGCATATACATACTGAGACATGATGGATGTTTGTGATAATTTCAGATGAACATAACTGATATTGAATTCATCAACACCATTACTGAAAATATTTGTTTTAAAAATGTCCTCTACTTAATGAGTTAATCATCAGAATTTGTGTGCTTTAATGTTGCATGAAATATTCTTTCTGTGATTAAGTACATAGTCAAACTTTTGAATTTGGTAAGAAATGGTATCCTAGCATATCTGCAAGTGGATTTCTGTGGGCCCTCGGGAAATATATCCCAAGGGTGGTACTTCGGTAGGTTGAGTATTTGAAGAGAGGCACTAGAAAAGCTAGTAACAAAGACCGTTTCTAATTTCTTCCTACCCTTCTCCTGACCCTGTTTCTCCTCGAAGGTAAGCCATAAAATCTAGGAATTCCTCTTTCCCAAAGTAGGTCATAAAGACTAGAATCTTTTCTCTCAGATCCAGCCATAAAACCTAGAATTAGGTTTTCTCTAACCTTTCCCCTCATCCTGCCTTTCTGTGTTAAAACTGTTTGTAGAAAATTCTCTGACCTATCTTGTCTGATAGAAGATTGTCAGGTCCTCATTCCAAAAAAGGTCTTGCCCTATCGCTAGGAGGAAGGAATGTTACACAGAAAGGCCAAGACGAATCTAGATGGGCAGGCCCTGCTGGGTTTTTGCCTTCTGTCTCCCATCAGATCAGACCTTTTGTGTCCCATCCCATTTCTGTATGGCTGACCTTTTTTGTTAACCTAAGCATAAAAATGGACAACTTTCCCTGTATCTTGGGGTCTTCTCTGAAGGCTTCTTGCCGTATGACACTTAGATTAAACAGATATGCTTTTCTCTTGTTAACTTGTCTTTTGATATAAGGGTGTTTGTTGTGACACTGATGGTGGCTGATGAAAGGGATCTCCAGCCCAGAAGTTTAAGGGCCATTTACATTTCCTCTGTGCGGAATTTATTCTCTATTTTTACGAATGTTCCAATCACTTTTACATGGTTGTTGTGCCATTTGTACCTGACGACATTCTGATAAATACGTTGAAATCAACACCAGGCCTAAGAAATCCATGGTAACATTTAAAGTTCGTGGCAGTCAGAGTGAAGTCAGAGCTGTTGGTAGCAGTTTTGATATGGGAAGGCTCTTCCCATGTGCTCCCTCCCTACCTGCTGGGACTTTTCCCTGTGAGGGAGGAGGAGACTCACCTGGACTGGTCAGGTGAGAATTGTTGAGCCTATGTTTTGGTGGTGCCTTTGTATTCTCTTGGGTTATGTGTGAGTACTTTATTTTGACTACTTCTGTTTTCTTTCTGGAAATTTCAAGCTTAAAATTTTTCTCTGTTTTGGGATTTAAACTCAGGTCACTTTGACTCCTTGTTTTTGTCTAACTGAAGAACTCGTAATGTAAAACTCACTAGTTCTCTACACTCATTTTAAAGGAGTAGAAATAAATAGGAGGAAAATGGAAAGTAGCTCTTCAAACTTGACTTTTTCAAAGTTTACTTGAAATCAGTCATGTTGATAATACATAATAACTGTCGTGACCCTTCAAACTGTGACTCAGAGTCTGTTGACCCTAGTAGTGCTTTCTTCATTAATTCTGAGTGGTCACATGCTTGGCAGAGCTCATGGGTCAAAGGACAGCTTAATACTCTAGACCAGTGATGGGGAATTGTTTGGAGACTGATTGCTGAACTGCAACCCCAAATCCACTTTTTATCACCAGGTCAATGCTGCAGTTTAACTTGAATATTGAGGATTTAATTTAGAAAAAAGCAACTCTATATTAGCATTTTTTTGTTTTAAAAGAAAAACACAATAACATGCATGCCATCAGTTCGCTACCACTCCTTTAGACAAACACAAAGATAGTGCATTTATGACCATGGACTTCAGGTTCCAAACCAGAAGAAAGCGGTTTTACTTGGTGTAGAGAAAATGTTAAACATATGAACAGTTTTTGATCCTGAACGATATGGTAAGGTAGCAAGTATCAAACACTTCTGGGCTTTGCGAGCCAGTTGGTTGCTCAAGAGTACTAACAAAGCAGAACAACTTACTTTGAAAATTATACCAAATTTGAAGTTATTTTTCTACTGAAGAAGTTTTCCTCTTACTTTAGAACCTGACCTACAAATGACCACAGCAGATAGTCAGAGCTGGTAAATGCAAATTTGGGAACTGTAGATATAAGAAGACTTTCTCTCTAAAGTCTGTCGTTTTTTAACTTCATTTTTGAGTTTGGGTAATGCTGTTTCTGTGGCCCCAAACTCATTTTTGCTTAGGATAATTAACGCTGTGAATCTACACTCTTCCTAAAGTGTGGCTGTGTGTTTTGAAAAGTGATTTTCCCATCACCACAAAAAGAACAAATGCCACAGGAGCTTCTTTCCCCCCACAGAATTCACCAGCCAAAAAAAGGTGCCCCCTTAGTTACTATAAAGGCTTTCATTGCATGGAATGGTCTCTCTTGCCCTTTTGTGCATTAATCGAGCATAATTTTGAAATATAAAATTTCCAAGAGGAGCGTAATTCTAGAAATGGCAGGATTATAATTATGTGCAGCATAAAAGATAAATTTGTAGGTTATAAACCATAGATATTAATATTCAACAGGAGCCCAATTCACAATAAAGCTTGAAATAACTACATTGTTAAAAAAATAATTGAATTTGGGTTTTAGAAGAAATTTTAGCAGTTAAAGATTATATTTGTGAGGAGTGCTTTTGGCCTTCTGGGGTTTAAATTTGCATGTCGGTGGGGTTATTCTTTCTTTGAAACAATGACATACATTTCAATTAGTTTAGACTAATTTTCCTCATTCCTGTTATTTGTGCTTCCTCCATCTAATTGGTCACAAAATGCTTGGTTCTTACTTTTATGTGTTTTTGAATGCATGTCTGTTTCTTGCAACTTACACATTCTCCTGTCTGGTGCATGCTGCCGTTGCTGTTCGTTCTGTTTCTGCAGGGCCTCCGGTGTATGCCCTCTTCCCAGTCTTGTGTCCCCTAAGTGCGTGTTCCCCAGTATGGAGAGAAATGAAGTTAATAGACGACTCTCCCATCTCCTCTGCCTGGGAATTCACTGTGCTCTGAAGGGCCCTGGCTGCTCTAGAGTAGAACAAATGGACCAGGATGTATTTTATTTTACCTTTGAGTCATCCTGAGCTTTTACAGTGCCTTAGATTGTCATTGATTTTCCAAAAGGCATTTCTATATATATATATATATATATATATATTTTTTTTTTTTTTTTGCTTTTTGAGCCTGGGTCTAATTATATAGTTCAGGCTGGCCTTGAACTCCTATGTGGCCGAGGCTGGCTTTGTGATGATTCTTTTGCCTCATCCTCTTCAGATCTGGGATTACAGAAGCCATCCTAACTGGCATGGACTGCCTTCTGAAAAAAGCAATTTTACACACTGTTTTCCCTATACAAGCCACAGGGAGGTTGCTATAGGCTGGGTAACAGTGAGAGGGCAACATGGGCTCTGTTGACGCACGCAGAGATGCTGTTCCTTGAGCTTTTTAGGGGTCTTGCAACAAGGAAGTACCCCATGCCTCACGGCAGAGATGCACCATATAGAGAAAGCTTTTCCTGAAGCACAGCTCGGTGATGTTGGCCCCGTGCACATGGATGGATGGAGTGTGGGTTAAAGGTATCCGTAGAGTAGAGAGCAATACCTGCAGGTCCACACACAGCCAGCAGCAGAAGAGAAGCTGCATAGAAGTGCAAGGCACTGGAAATTCTGAGCCCTGGCCGTGCTGCACTCCTACAAGAGCAGCCCAGAGGAGGGAGCCTCATGAAGCCAGAGTAATTTAACATGCCTTTAGAGGCATTCAAGGTATAATAGTGGCATCCTGAAAGGAAAAGTTCAAGTACCAGCCTAAAACCCCAATGCCTGTGCAGGAGCCATGAAGAGATAAACACGCATAAAGGGGAGGGAGTTAACCAAGTTTCTAGGAGCTAAGATAGAAGGTGCTAAGTATAAATTGAAGTGAATCTCTGTTTTTACAGCTGTTAGGACTAAGGCATGTTGCTTATATTGAAACAGAAAAACAGCATTCACACCCTATGACAACTGATTATATTTAAGATCTACTTCTATAAAAACTTTATTAATATTTCAGAAGAACAGAAGATTAAATTACTAGAATTAAAATTATTTTTATCTGAACAAGCATAATGGATATTTAGTCTGAGCTATTGCATCTGATATATTTGGCCAGATGCTCTCCAACCTTTTATTTTTATTTTCTTTTTACGAAGGAACCATCTGCTCTAAGTGGAGGTACTTATTAACTTTTCTAGTAGAAAAAGAAATTAGTATTTGAAGACACAAAGCCAGTGAGTTGTGAAAGAACACAGTTATGAAGACAAAATTTAAAAATGCTCTAGCACCCCGTGGACAAATTTAAAAGAGTTCTATTTAGAGAAATTCTTTGCAAGCATATATTTTCCATTATTTCTGTTAAGGTTACTATGGGCAGCAGTTGAAGAAGTGTGTGTTAATAGATTCAGCATTATGTTGCCCTTAATGAGAAGAAGCTCTGGACTGTGGAACCTATTGCCTACCCTGTCTCCCCTCCTCCCTCCAAGCAGACTTGGAAGTCACAAGCTGTTCCAGAGGTCCCATCAGCGTTAAAGGGCTAGTTGAAATGAATCACGTAGAGCCAACTATAAAATTGAAGCTAGAAAAGCATGTAGCACTCTGTCTCTATGTGATCTATAGCTTGCAAGTTTCCAGAGAACTCTGAGTCACACAGTCTCTCTGATATTGGGGAAAAGATAAAAGGTGAGGTCAGTGGGATTTGGGTAACTTTCTAAAAATGAAAAATGAAAAAACAACAGCTTTCATTTAAATATTTGGGTTGTTTGAAGTAGCATAGCTTTTAAAGAAAATCTTTATGCTTTTGGGAACCTTATTGGTATATGTTTGCAACACAATAATGACATTAATCTTGGGGAATTGGTACATGAACATGTCCCATCCTAATCAATTTTACTTCCCCTTCCGTCTGCTCTCCTGTCTCCAACACCCTGCCCCTGTGGCTTTTTCTTGAGGGAAACTGAGCTAAAGTCATATGCAATATTCCTTTCTCCCTCTGCATTGTATTAACTGTATCTTTAAATCTTTAGTTTAATAAGTTTTAAATTATAATTTTTCTGACTTTTATCTATAATGGAATCTTAATAATGTGGCGTGTTCTAATATATACTGTCATAGAAATTCCTTTTTAGTGAAAATTTTGCTGAGTTTAGATTTGACTTTGCATTAAAATGAAATGTGTAATTATTGCATAGTCAGTGCTTAACTTACTAAAAGAGCTCATTTTCAAGAACTTTCAAGTGATTACTTGATTCAGTAGGAAGTACCATTTGGCAGTAGCTTACACTCTGGAACCATGTGATCTAAATTCAGATCCCAGTGCTTCCGTCTAGTAGCTCTTGGACGCTGAGCAAGTTATAGATGCCTATGTATTGATTTCCTCATCTTTCAAATGAAGGTAATAATAGCACTTAACCATGGGGGCAGTTGTAGGGATCAAATAAGCTAATATATTTAGTATACTGTTTGGTACAGAATAAACACTCAAATTATTATTTCATAGTCTTCTTGGAGTTAATATATGGACTATAAAAGACTAATCTGAAGTTATTCTAGCACTTGTACCATTCACTATTTCTTTTTGAAACACCATTTATAATGCTTATCTTGGTTTCTTACTCAACAATGGTGCATTACAAGATAAAGTCTGAGCAATAAAAGTAGTTATTTGTGTACCAGACCCAGAGCCATGTGCATACCAAGTAAGTTCTCTACCAACTGAGCTACATTCCCAGCCTAAAAAACAGTTACTGTTCTTCATACTTTCAAATTAAAAACTTGTGACCAAGTAGCGTTTCTTGAAATCTTGAAGAACACATTGAATAATTCCTTTGGGCAACATTTGCCTTTATTTGGAAAGTTTATTTTGCATCTGAAATTTGGTATAATTAATTACAAGATTGAAAATGCAGTTTCTAGTTTTAAAAATGCATGCCTGTATCAAAGAGGTTCCTGTGATGCTTATTTGTCTGTATTGGTTATAGTCTATATCTGTGATAAACCATGGAAAATTTACATATGTGCATATTAGGTGGCTGTTTGAAGCAAACTTGGATGTGAGAAATGGCAGGGGAGAGGCAAAATACAGTAAATGCCAATTTATTTTAAAGGCATTTTAATCAGTACTTGGGATGTATATTGGTTTAAGGGTCTGGAGATGGAAGGTGTTCTTTACTGATTGTTTGAGTTTAGGTAAGTGATGACTTCTTTGATCCTCAGTTTCCTCATTTTGAAAGTGGAGGTCATGGATACACCTACCTCCCAGGGTTGTGAGGAAGCCCACCCAGTACTACTAATGAGTATAACACCAAGGCACTGCACGTGTGCTGGGTATCGTGCTCAGTGCTTTCACTGTGTATTCACAATTAATTTTTTGCCAAGTTTAAGGAGTCAGCTACAGTCGCCATTTTCATTTCCGGAAAGACAGGTGAGGGAAACAGAAGGAATTTTCTAAGGATTCACCCGAAGTAGCAGTGCCAAAACTCAGAGCTGGTTCTGCCTGGTACTAAGTTGCTTTGCCTGTATAATCTTTTTAAATCTTCAGGTGCCCAGGTTAACTTAGTTGCTACAATTTAGCATTTCAAGTTTTAGGCGTAGATAGTGAAAAGTATGTATGAATTTCCATAAAGGTTTTTATTGTGTGGTTTTGTTTTCTATATTTTATTTTCAGCAAGAGCCAATATTTACTTTATTGTTTTCTCCAGAGTGATTTAGCCTTTTGCTTACAATCATAAGCACTTTAAAAAATAACAGAATTGCGGAGGAATTCCTAAAGAGGAACTACAGAGATGTTTCTAGATAATAAATTTTAAATTATTCAGTTCAGTTGTGGGCAGTACTTTTAGTCCTATCAATCACATTGTCTTCCTTAAGGCAAAACATTAGTGATACATTTTTAGAATTTTTCAGTTGTCATATGAAACTAGTTCTATTACAGTCATGTTTAAGATTTGATTTGTTTTTAGTTAAACATGTCCTAATTGAATCTGTAAAGCCAGAAAGTATGAATACTTTTGTGTTCAGACAGAATAATTCAATGTAAGAGTAATTCGGTCTTCCTGTGACCGGCCCCGGTTTATCAGTAAGAGTGTTTATCAGTAAACACTTTTAATAATTGTAATCATAAAGCAATATCTGTCTACAGTGAAATACTTAAAACTTGTCATGTGGATCAAAAATGTTTTTATTTTGAATTTTAAGATATTGAAACTTGCCCAAGAAAAGAAATTCTGTACTCAAGTAATTAGATCCTGATGGGTTAAATTTTGTTTAAACATTGTAGGAAATTCATTCATTTCTTATAGTAGGAAAAACATTATTTATAGATGGCCTATTATAGGGATAACTTTAAATGTTGGTTTGCACTTATTTGGAAGTTGCAGTTTATTTCCCCCACAACGCTGTTCACAAGAGATGGCTGGACCTACGCATTGCTTGGTAGAGTCTCACTGTTATGCTATACTGGCTCTAATCTTTGGAGCAGAAGATTGCTATGGGATAAATTGTGTTTCCCTCAAGTTCATATGCGAAGTCCCAGGGCCTTAGCATGTGATTGTGAAAACAGGGCATTTAAGGAAATCAGAAGAGGAGATTCAGGTGCAGGTTTATACCGAGGCAGTTCTGTGTGAAGACACTGGAAGCAGGTGGTCACCTGGAGCCAAAGAGAGGCTCTCAGTAGAAACCAACCCTGCTAACACCTTGGTCATGGGTTTCTCGCCTCCAGAATTGTGAGAAAATGTATTTCTGTAGTTTAAGTCATTCATTCTGTGGTCCTTTATTTTGGCAGTCCTAGAAGACAAATACCAGGAGCATGTGATGTGGAAATAGACCTCGGTTTATGTTAAAAATACAAAGGCAGCAGAAGTTTGTCTTGAGTCTTCTTTTACTTTTTGTTTTATGTCCCTTCTTTTCCCATTGGCTTGTTAGCACTCAGAATTCCCATGGGTGAGGATGGGTCTGCATTCTCTCCAGAGTGCTCTCTGCGCCTTACAGTCCAGGTAAAGTTAGGGGCTGTGGAATGTCAGTGGTTGTGACCATACCTAGTAGGTGGTGTGTGACTGATGCACCCATAATTCCCTTCATAGGGTTTCATGAATAGATGAACTTTGGTGACCAACTTGTGCTCAAGTCAAGAGCAGAATCTGGCACATGGTAATTATTATTATTTTTTTTTTTTGGTAATTAATAGTACTGAGTATTCTGGTTTAAAAGCCAGCGTTAAATTCAAATGAATGGCATATTGTGGGGATTGTAGATGGTATAGGCAAGTAGAGTGAGGCACTTCCTGCATTTGGGAGCGTACCCCATTTTGTGGTTGGCTGTGTGTGTGGGCAGATAACAGTGGGATCCTGGGAGCTCATCCCCGGTATCAGATAGATTTGCTTTTTACAACTTGCTTTATTTCCAATTGTGCATCTACAGTTTAAAATAAGCCCTTGTTTTAGTTTATATGGGCTCCCTGGCATTGGAAACCTCGGTTTCCTCTTTTGAGAAGCCGAGAAGGCTGTGGGAAGAGACAGAAAACCTCTGGGCACTGAGCTCATTTGTGAGTTGAAGGTGACCTCTGTCACTTATTTCTATCCCATCTCATGCTTATGTGGTACTTGAACTGAATGATGTGAAATATGAGAGGGCAAACAACAAAATCTAGGAAACCTCTACAGCTGGGTGCTCTAGCAGAAAGAATTCCTGTGTTACGGAATTCTGCATTCCAGCAGAAAGACAGCAGGCTTACTCCTCAGCCAACCTTCCTATTGTGGAATGCTTCCTGGACTCCGTTTAAAGATGGGGGTGACGGAGTGTATGAAGGTGGGGTTAAAATGTATTTATTCGTTAAAGTTATCTGGAGTACTCAGTATGTTCCTGGCAGAGCTCCAAGTGTATTATTCATATTTGTTCATCTAGAACCTTCACTATAACCCTGCTGAGGAAACCTTTGTTCTGGGTCACACAGCCGAGGCATGGCAGAGTGGCTGTGGAGCCCCAGGGAGTGTGGGGGTAAACCGATTTTTATAGGGGGACCACAAAAAAAGAATGCTAGTTCTGGGAGAGAGATGTTGAATATAAATAGTGTACAATTTGTGTAGAAATTGAGGAAAATAACCTATTCTCGTGTTGACTTGACCTCAGATTCTTCCTGTTTTACAGCTCTCCCATCTTTTCTGCTGTGGTGACATTAATGCTGTAGTCACCTTAGAGAGAGCTGTGCTTCTGAGGAACCAGACATGCAGTGTGTTTGGAATGAAATGATTTCTAGAGGCTGGAGGGGAGATGCAGCTGGGAGGCAAACAGATACAGGGATGGGGAGGGCAGTGCTCTTCAGGGGTGCAGCTCTAGATAAGATGCTGACATTCTGTATGTTCTTTAACAAATGAAGGTGATAATACCTGTACTACCTTCAAGGTTGTTGTGGAGACAGAATAAGAAATAAAGCATGGAACTTAAAATCAAAATGCTGCAAGATCAACACATCTGATTTTCACATATTTTCATGTGACTCTTTTTTTCAAATGAGATTAAGTCACTCTGCTCTGTTCCAAATAGGAATGGCCTGCTGGCCTATCCCCTCCTGACCTGCCCTTTCCAGTCTTTGAGGGCACTCCAAGAATTTGTCAGGCTCATAGTTAGAAAACTAGTTCCCTGTGCTAATCAGGTACAGTCTGTGACTTTCTCGTGGCTGCTCAGTGATATTTCCACTTTCTGAGGCTTGTGTCCCTCCTGGAGAGACCACCTGTCCCTCTGAAACCTTCTGAGAACCAAATGGTTTCTATCAAAGTGGGCCCCATTACTTTAATAATGCCCATCTTCTCCTGAATGTGTCTAATGCTCCCAGGGAGGGAGGCTTCCTGGTTGTGACCATTGCAGTTGCCCTAATAGGCACTCAGAAGGCCCTGCTCTGGGATTTGGGCTCTGTTGTCCTCATGTTGAAATTCTTAACCGTTTTTGAAAAAGGTTGCCTGAGCTTTCAATTTGTAATAGATCTTATTAATTAAGTAGCTCGTGGTGGTTATGGTGGTGATGGTGTTGGTGTTGGTGTTGGTGGTGGGGTGGTGGGATGGTGGAGTCAGCTGATTTAAAACATTACAAAACTATATATACTGTACATATATGTAGTCATTATATATTTACTACTTACAGCTCTCTTCAAGGAGTGGATATTAGTCCTGTTGTACTGTGCAGAACAGCAAGGCTAAGACCATCTCCTGAAGATTCCACAGAAACCCTAGATGAAGGTGTTGCCTCTGAGCCCATCTACTGCCCCCTCTGCCCGTGCTGTTCTACAGCCAGACTGTGCAGGCACAGGGGAAGGAGCACTTATAGTCTTTGTCTTGACGATAGGGTGCGCGAGAGCTAAAGTGCTTAACCAGGCTATTGACAGCCATTTAATATCATAGACACCCCTTGTCATGTTTATGTCAGTGGCCCCCAGGCCTTTTGCAATTATGGACCGGACCAAATCTATCATTTGTGATTGGTTCATTGTCTAGCGCTTGGATTGGTGGTATGAGTATGTTACCCGCCCAGGGGTGGAGCCAGTATACAATGTAAGGGCGGGAAGAAAGTGTCTCTCTCTCTCTCTCTTGCGAGTTCCTGCCTGAGTGTTTGCAATGGTTATGGAACGCCGGACTTGCCATACCACCCTGCCTTGCAGCCAGTGGAGTATGGACAGAAACCTGCAAAAACTGTAAGCTAAATAAACCTTTCCTTCCCTAATTTTGGCTGTCAGGTGTTTTGTCTCAGTAATAAGAGGAAACTAATCAAGACACTCCTTATTTCTTTTTGTGTGTGTGCACGTGGTATTGGGGATTGAACTCAGGGCTTGTATATGCTATGCAAGCTCTGTACTTCCAGCACCCTGGTCATTTTTTTTTTTGTGTGTGTGTGCTTTTTCACTGTGTAGCGCAGGCTGGCCTTGAGTTTCCTATTAGGCTAGCCTGGCCTCAAACTGTGATCCTCCTGCTGCAGCCTTTTGAGTGCTAAGATTGCACTTGTGCACTGCCACACCTGGCAACCTTTGGTCCTTTTTGAAAAGGTAGTTTGGTTTAAGACTGATTTATAGAGGGCCTTACTCCACAGACCTCCTGACTGACCCAATAAGTTGTGATATTTTTTGCTTATACGAAGAGAAGCTAAGAAACACTTGCAAAAGAACATGTTTGAATTTGGGCAGGAATTGGAGGCAAGTTTGTCATTAGAAGTGCCTTATGCTTGCTTTTGCATTTGGTATTTTTCTTTATTGTTTCACGTACCTTCGTAAAGACGATGATTTTGAGATTATTCTGATGATGAAAGTTCGATATGGCAATTATCCCTGTTTATTTCGGTGTTCACATTAGTAAGAACCCAAAACTGTATGCTTGATTCCCCTCTTCCATTTTCCCAGGCTTTTGGATCGGAGTTCAATTTTTAACATTTTTTTCATCCATCCATGCGTTTCCTAGTGAATTCTTTTTATGGTTGCTGAGCACAGAAAATAGAAATTTCCCATACAGAGAAAATTTGTCAAAAACCAAGAATTCCTGATCCTGATATTTTTAAACAACATTGTGGTTCAGGCTCTAATGATTACATAGAGCTTTTAGTCTGTAATGTAATTTTTTGTCGTAGAAGGAAGTGTTAAGCCAGTGGTGGGTGTATCAGGCAGAGAGAATGCTTGCCTGAGATTCTGAGGAGGCATGAAGAATACAAATGAAAATTCTGTAACAAGAAACTAAACAAGTAGGTAGGAGCAGAGTGCTCCTCATAATTCAAGAGTGATATTTGTCATTCTGTTTACTTTATTCATTTAGCAGATAATTCATCGAGACTGTCAAAATACTAAATAAAATGGACTCTTCCCTTAATTTCAATAGCTAGATTGTAGTGGCCCCACTAAGACCTAAAATTGCAGGGTTTTTTTTTTTTTTTTTTGTCTTTTTGAGACAGTGTCTCATTATGTGGTTCAGACTGACCTTGGGCTCACTTTGTAGCCCAGGCTGGTTTCGAACTTGCAACTATCTGCCTGCCTCAGCCAACCCCCAATGTTGGGATACAGGAGTGCACTACCATGCCCAGCTCTAAAATTGCAGGTTTTATTGATACAGTATTATAATTTGAATGGCACATTTCCAAGGTGTTGTAATCAAACTTTCTTAATGCAGGCTAAATATGTTGATTGTTTTTCAGAAGAAATGAAAAAAAGGATAAAAAATATAGAACAAGTACTGGGGATTTAGCTCAGCAGCATAAGTATCTGCCTGGCAAGTACGAGGTCACCAGTTCAACCCCAGTGCCAAAAAAAAAGAAAAGGTGCAGCTTTCTTTTGAATTGAACTGTTGAGTATACTTCCTAAGGAAGTTCTCAGGAAAGCAGCCTTTTCTAAAGGACCACCAGAAACATTCAGAGGAAACAAGAGCACAGAAAGCAATGCCTTTTCTACTCCTCACCTGCATCCTTAAAAACTCAATTAGTGAAGTTTATGCCCAGAATCTGTCAGATAGGCTGTAACTAGAGAGTGCTAATGGCCCAACTCTTTATTTATCAAAATGTCACTTCATATTAGATGAATGAACTCTAAGTACCCATATGCTAATTGGATTTATTCCTTACATGTTGGCTGTGATCATTATTACACTGATTTTACAAATTCCCCTCTAATTCTCCAAGTCAAGATGGCAATGGGACCACCTTCACAGGGCTAGTTTAACTTCTAACTAAATAGTGTACAGTAAAAACTGAAAGTTGAGAAAAGGTGAAAGTTGAAGAATTTGTGCAAGCTAAATTATATAAACTAGTGAGGGCTACTCTAAAGATTTTCTTACCTTGGCATTGAAGCTGCCATATTACTAAAACTTTTTCTTCATCACACAGTTCTAAATTTCTTGCATTATAACTGAGCGCAGACTGGCTTCAGATACGAGGGAAGAGGAACAAAGGATAAAATAGCTTTGTCTAGAGTAGAAATTTAAGAGCAGAGATTGAACCTTATTCTTTAAACCAAGCGAAAACATAAATAGATTTGCAACCTTTCCTAGAAATCCAGTTTACTTTTAGGAATAGTATAGAGTTGTGTGTGCCTTCATATCCACTTCTGAGATATACCAGCATCAACCTCTGCTATTTTGGAATGAGGGAGGCATAAGAAGCAGCTCTTTGACTACTGGTGTCTTCTGTTTCCTGCTTTCCCCTTTAAGCACCCTTGAAGGTGAGGATCTTGACCTATGAAAGCGGTTTTGGGGAGTGCTAAGAAAAACTGTTGAATACAGTCTCTAAACCATTATGGAGCTGTGTGTAGACTTCTCATACTATCTACAGTAGCCACTGACTTGTGGCTACACTGATGGTATTGGAAAAAGACATTTACCAAACAACTTTTAACTGTTAAAACATTTTGTGTTCTTAGTAAATTTCCCCCAATTTTTAAATATACCTAAGGTCTTAAAAATGACTTGGATCTATTTTATTTTGCCTTCTGAGAGGTCACCCATGATGGGTATCTTCTTAGGCCTTTGTTCCTGTGTTGCAATTGTTTCCCAGAGATATTTCCTTTCCTCCTTAGAGATGGGAGTGTGGTAGAGTTGGGGACCTGGGGGAAGGATATAAGATGGGCCTCGTATTTGTGAAGGGTAAAGTATTACAGTTTGTTATGGTCTGACTATTTGTTTCCACCCCAGATTTGTATGCTGAAATCCTAATGTCATGATGATAGTCTTAGAAGGTGAGATCTTTGTGAGTTGGTTAGATTATGAGGGAAGAACTCATGTGAGTGAGATTAGCTCCTTTATAAAAGAGGCTCAGAAGACTAGCCAACTCCCTTCTGTTTTGTGTGGGCACATCCAGAGGGCCACCTGTAAGAAAGCGGATCCTCACCAGACAGTGAGTCAGCTGGTACCCTGATCTTAGTCTAGCCCACTTCCAGAACTGTGAGGAATATATTTTGGTTGTTTACAAGCCATTGAGTCTAAGGGCCTTTATGATAGCAGCTCAAATGGATGAAGATGTACTTCTTCACCTTAGCTCTGCAGGTCAGTGGTGCTGGTGGACGTAAAGTATAAGAAGGTAGGGGAGAGTCTTTTTGTGCTCCTCATAATGGATTCAGCCAGGTGGAAGCACCTACATGTAAAATGTGGCCTCCTAAGAACCTAAAGCTCTTTTAGCTGAATGCTTCCTTCTCCTGCCTCAGTAAGGACCCATGCCTGTGTTTTATTTGATATTTTACTACAACTTTTTGTAGGAGTTTTGTGGCAACCTTGACATTATGCAGAAGACAAAAAATGGGATGTTTAGGAAATAAATCTGGAACCCCTTGAGGTGCTGCTGCTAATTTCACATAAGCTAAGTTACCTCTAGATGCCCTACTGTTCCCTTGGCAGTTGTACTTTCAATATATTTCATCCATAATGTACAAATAATTTTAAGAATATTTAGTATAAATATTTAAGAATATTTAGTATAAATATTTAAGAATATTTAGTGTAAATCTACCAAAGTTTTCAAGATACTGAGGATCTGCTGCAGCCCCTGACACTTTTCTTCCTTTGGACTCCTAGGTACAAACACAGTAGGTCTTTAAAAAAATTTTTTTTTGTATCAGGGATCAAACTCCCAACCTCGCGATTGCCAGACAGGCACTTATGCCATTGACCTAATCCCTGGCCCAGTAGGTCTTATCTGTATGACTTATCATCATTTTTATCCCTCTAACGATCTTGCTAGCAAGATTAAATGATCTACCAAATGCATATTTTGGCTTGCTTTCATGTTGCTTGTTAATTAATTCATTCTACTGTGCATTCTTTCAGAAAAAGAGAAAAGTAGTTGAAAGGTTGTTCATTCAGTCAGTTTACCAGAAATTCATTGTGCAACTGGTGGGTTTACCATGCTGGGTGCTGGAGAGATAGAAATAAAGACCAAGTGCTTGTCTTCGAGGAATGTAGTTACACGGAAGACTTTTTGACTCAATGAGGGGAAAGTGCATGCTTAATAATACATTAAAATGATAGCGTTCTTTTAAAATTATACCTTTATTTTGTGTTTTAGATCCTGTAATTTTTTTAACAAAGATAATGGAATATTTTTAAGTTGGGAATGGTGGTACCTACCTGTAATCCCAACACTGTGGGTACTTGAGTCAAGATTACAAATTTGAGCCAGACCAGGCAACTTAGCAAGACCCTGTCTCAAATTAAAAAAATAAAAGGGCTGGAATGTAGCTGAGTAAAAAGGCCCTGAAATTTAATTTTCAGTACCACCACCACAAAAAAAAAAAAAAAAAAAAAAAAAAAAGAAAGAAAGAAAGAAAGAAAGAAAGAAAAGAAAAGAAAAAAAGATTATGGAATGTTTTATATTGCCACAATTGTAATAAAATCAAAATACTTCTCACTTATAGACAAAGTGTACAGCCTACCTTTGCTTTACATGGCCTTCTTTTCGTTAATTGTGGTTTTGATTTAAATTGATCATATTCATTTGTTTTCTCAGAAGGGGTTTGGCTCCCTTTACTTTAGATCTAATTATTTAGGAAGCTTGATGGTCTACCACTTGTTCCTCCTGGCATCGTGCGGATTCCTGTGGACAGCTCCCAACAGTATGAAAGAGTCTGCAGCCTGAATCTCAGCTTGGCTGGCAGAGTCCTCTGAGGAGTAAATGTTTAATAGAAGTATTTGCCTTCCTTATTGGTGCTGGACTATTGCTTTAACCTAACTTGATATATTTTATAGGACTATGTAATATTCACTCATAATTCTCATTTTGGAGGAGGCAAGAGGGATGGGGTGGCTGATACGCATCATGAAGTTCTAGTTGGATATGTGTAACATTCTAGGTGTGCTTTTCTGTTGCTTCTTGCAGTGTGTCTAAAGGTCTAGTGAAAGGAAAGATCCTGACGTCTTAAACCATGAACTGCTGTTGCTTGTCTTACCTGGTTAGAGAAGAAATGAGGAAAGATAATGGAAACTGGAAGACCTGTACAGATTTGCCTTTTTGTGTATGTGTGGCATAAAATCATGGAGGAGACATATACACCTTTGACTATATTGGTCTTAAGATCCCAGGAGCAGAAATGTAACTTTTGCAAATTAGATAAAATAGGAAACATGATCAAGTACATGAAATCAGTAATAAATTGTGAAACACAGGAAGAGGGAGTGCCTGTTTTTGCAGTAAAGATCATGAATAGTTCATTAAGCCAGAAACCGAGCACGCAGAGAATCTAAGAGAAAGGACTGGGGACAGGGAGGCTTATAATTGCTGATTTTTATCTCAGTGACTTTTCTTCTAAGTGATAGGCAAGGATCCTGATCCAGAAAAACTTTTAAAAGCGTGTATTTTAAAAAACTACATGAATAATTTTGGAACATTGTTCTTTGATAATCTTCTTTAGTTTATAACTTTATTTCCTACTACCGTTTGACTCTCAAGTATGAAATGCTTGGTCCCCAACCTATGGTGCTATTGGGAGTGGTGGGATCTTCAGGAGGTGGGGCCTAGTGAAAGGTACAGAAGTCATTGGTGGCAACTCTTGAAGGGAATATTGGACTGCCGGCCCCTTGATGTCTCCCTCTGCTTCCTGACCCCATGAGGTGAATAGTTTTTCTATGCCATCTGGTTCTCTTACTACGATATGCTGTGCTGCCACAAGCCCAAAGCCACCAGGCCAAGAGACTGACTAAAACCTGTGAAACTATGATCCAAAATAAATCTTGTCTGCTTCTGAGTTGTTTATCTTATGCATTTGCCACAAGATAACCCATTAACATCACACTTTCTTTATGTGTTTTTCACATTATGAATGTAAGTTTTAGTTGAATTAAGCATTTTCCAAAGCAAAATGAGATCGTGTCTAGTTGCATGTGATCAGTATGTTTGGTAAAAACTATTAGAAAAGTCCAGGGATGTATGTATGATACAGGAAATCCTTGACGTTTCTTGTATTTAAAGTTCTTGGTTATGTTGACCAGCATGCCTTCCTTTCCGCAGATCTCATTCAAGTGCTTTGCTTTATTTTGGAATCTAGCAGATTGCATAATTTCAGTATTAGTTTATATTTTAAATCATATCACATATCTAGATCATGGAACAGTGAATTAGTAAGAGAAAAGGGAAAAGTGTTGACACAAAATACCATTCACCAACTGTGTGTGTGTGTGTGTGTGTGTGTATGCCTCTAGAATATATTTTGTCTTCGTTAAAGCTTTGTTTCAATTATAAGCACATTAATGGAACCTTGAAGTTATAGCCTGAGGATAATTAAAAGTCACTCGGAGAGAACTCTAACCATTCATTCATTTGTTAACTCAGAAACAATTTATGTGCTCAGTGTTGTACTCAGCACCAGGATACAATGAACCATACATATGCAATTTTGTGTTTCTAGGACCAAAAGTCTTCATGGTGGGATGTAACTAAAAAATAGTTATTAAAAAGGATGGACTCAATTTCTGGCTCGGAGAGTAGGCTTTGGAAGGTGGGAGGAGAGCAGAATGAACAGCGTATTGGAGGAACTAGAAAGATATCGGAATGGCCCACATGTGAGATGGGAGGAAAGGTGTAGTGAGAGGAAGCCCTCTTACGGGCTTTGGACTTTATCTTAAGCCTATAGGAATTATTGTAGAATTTGATCTGGAGAGATGTGACCAGGTTTGTAATTTTAGAAAGATGGGAGTATGGTGGCTATGGCCCGGAGAACAGATCGGGTGGGGCAAAAGTGAACGCTGGTGATGTTAACCAGGATGATAGCACTGGGGTAGAAAAGGGTAGGGATTTGAGAGATATTTGAGAAGTGAGGGCTAGGATTTGCTAAATGAAGGGTAATCAAGGATGACTTCCAGAAATATAGGAACAATCAAGTGAGTATATATTTATGAACTTAAGACCATTGATTTCAAACTCAGGGCCTCATACTTGTTATAGCAATCGTGGCATATTTGTCAGTCAAATCAGAATCTACATATTTTTTTGGCTTCACTGTGTCCAGAGCTTTTTTTTCCCTTTGGTGAGTACAGTGCTGGGGATTGAACCAGGACTTTGCCCATGCTAGGCAAGCACTTAGCACTGAGCTGTGCCTCCAGCTCTCCAGAATCATTTTGATTCAGACCTTACCTTTAGGTCTATATTTTCTGTCCTCAAAACATTGAAATTGTGAGAGTCATAATCAAGCATTCATGAGCCTCGTTCTAATAATCTGACAGTTGTTGGGTATCTGCTGTGGTTTAAGTTCTAGGGATGCAGACACAGCCTTGGCTCATCCTTGGGAGCCTCACAGTGTCTAGACTTTGCTGGAGCCTTAGGTGATATTTGCCATCACTTCTGCCAGCCATTAAACTCTAATACCAAATAAAGTTCTTGGTTCTGATATGCTTTTGACTTCTTTCAGGTGTTACTAATGTATGAATAAAATTTTTATTTTTTCTTAAGATATACAGAATTTTAAAAATTTACTGCGTTCTCGTGTGCTTTTTTTGTGTCTTAGGTGAAAATGTTTTTCCTCCAGAAGAATAATTTTTTCTGTCATTAAAGTTCTGATTCCTATATATACATACCTATATCAGAATAGGTTTTGATAGGTCTAAATTTGCTGGACATTTCTTGTATCTGTTTGCTCAGGTAGGCACAGCTACACTAGATTTTCTTTTTAGCACAGCTCTCCTTGAGACAGCTTTACCCTATCTAGACTCTTAGTTTTCTGTTTCATTTTTTCAACCCATTTTTACTCCTTCCTATAGAGTCACATTACTTCTTTTGAAGAAAAGTGAGGAGCATGTTTGCAACTTCATGATTACAGAGAAATTATGTAGTCTGCTAGGAGGAAAGACTATTGTGTTAGAAACATCTGTGCTGTCTTCAGAAGAAAAGCAGTATAGGCAGAAGGCAAAACTGCTCAACATTCCTAAAGCCTCAGTTTGAGCCATGTGGTAGAGAGGTGTTTATGCTAGATAAGGGAGCACATCTCTGAGCTGCTTGGAGGGCTGGAGTTTACTGTGGTACAAAGGAACGCTGGAGCTTTGGAGCATCTTGGTGTGACCAGTAGTATAGGCTTAAGTAGTAAGAAAAAGAAATCAGTTGTGAATTATTCACTCAGGCATTTATCTTGCCAGAATGGGAAATTTCAAATTACTTTACCAGTATTAGAGTTTTAAATCAAAGTCTAAGGAATCACTTCTGAGTGGACTTCAGTAGTTGGAAATAAGTAGGTACTTGAGACCATGTCCATGGGTATAGTTTGTTTTATTAAACAAATTCACAAAATGGGCTGTTAAAATTCTGCCTTATTTTAATGGGATGCCCCTTGGCCTGTAAATGTTAAAATGCCTTTGTTCTCTCTTACTGTGACTTAGGTCCATGAGGCTGGTAGTTTGTTTTTCTCAATCATTTTCCCCAGGTGTATCACTGTTAAATATTCTTGCATCCTCCTAAGAATGTAGCATTCAGGAGGGGCAGCCAGTTAACTATTGACTTTTGCTCTAGATTTGGATGAGAAAACAACCCCATCACTATTTCAGTGGAGAATTAGTTTACTGTTTATACAAGAAATCAGGTCTTTGTTTGCTGATCCATTCTGTGCCCTTTGTTAAAGCAAAAAACAAAGCTTCCCTGCCTTTGGAAACTCAGTTCTGCTTCCTGATAGCTCTTGTGTTTTCATGCTCAGTAGTTTGGCAAGTGTTTTCTTGAGGAAAAACCTCTGACAGGACCTATCCCTCAGAACAGAGGGGCTACATGTTCAAAACTCAAGAGAAGCTTGAGTTTTGAACATGTAGCCCCTCTGTTTTACCTTAAGGACTAGACTCACACCAATGAAGTAGAATAAAAACAAGGAAAGGGTCAGTGACCTGGCCATTGTGGAGAGTTCCACGGCATGATACCTGGATGAAGAGGACAAAGGTATTGACAGCAATGTCATTAAAGTAACAGGAGGTCCACAGTTGGTGTGGAGAGAGATGCCAGCAGCAGACAGACTGATGGAGAGTGGAGGAGGCAGAAGATGACCAGGATCTCTGCAAGCCCCAGGACAGAAGAAGCAGAACTGGGATTCTTAGATCCAATTTCATGGTTTTGTAGACTGCTGTTACATAGATTTTCAATATTCTTAGGTTTTGGTTTTTTTTTTAAAGAACATCAGATATACATTGAGGATTTCCAGTGATATCAAAAGTTTGGTTTAGATGGCCCAAAAGATCTTTTCAAGCCCATGACTCCATTTTGCTGTCTAAAGGAAGGAAGAAAAAGCTGCATTAAGTATCTCGCCTAATGAATGGTGACGGAAACACCATGGGTCTTCAGACTGTTAGTTCTGTGTTGGCCTCTCATCTCTTTCTTTTTCTTTTTCTTTTTAAAGTTGTTTATCTTGTGTGTGCATTTGTTAGTATTTGGCCTGCAGAATTCATAAACTGCATCTATCGGAGAGTCTAGTTGGCCATTCTGATGCATGTATTTAGGTTTCTTCTTTTCCATTTTATAATGAAGTCTTTTATGATTCTTTTCTCAAGAATAATTAGCTCAAAGTCAAGATTCCATTACAGTTATTCATACACTGAAGGCTCTTTGCCAAGTTCTTATAGAGCATAGGCAGCAACACTGCCTTTTAATTGTTCCATTAGGCAGGTGCTGTATGTATGTGCATTCTTTAGAGTACCATCCTTTTTAAATGTCTGCGACTTCTTTATTTCTCCTCTACTTTACTCTCATGGTGGAGATTTTGGTCTTAGAGATTTTCCCTTCGTCCGCTGTCCATTTGCTCAAGTTTACTTCCTTGTCATTTGTCCTTACTTCTCTTGTCAAAGAGATATCACTGTGGCTTCCAAGTGCTAGGCCTGTAATCACATCATTTTTACTTGTAGGATTAGTTTTTGGCTCTGGGAAGTCACTGATCCATTACTTGGCAGTGAGAGAAGAAAAGTGGAGAGCCTGAGAAACTCACAAGAAAATTGCTCTTCTGTTTTTTTCCTCCGGCTTGAATCACTGCTTTCACAAGAGACAACTCCAAAGGTGTTTCTGTGAGATTCGGTTCATGTGCTGGCTTTAGCTACTGATGTAAAGCCCTTAAATCTATGTGCGATTTACCAATTATGATAATACATTCATAACATTTTAAGTATGCTAGGTAGGATAATAGGTGTTTTATTTGCATTATATCATTTAATTGCGGAAGGGAGCTGGGGATTGAACCCAGCTCTTCCTTGTGCTAATGAGCACATTCTGTATTACTGGGACCCTCATTTAATTTTTTGAAACACTCCTGTGCAGAGTGCAGTTGTTATCTCACTTTACAAATGAGGAACCTGGGGTTTCAAGGTTTAACCGCTTGCTGGCAGTCATTTAGCTAAGTGGTGCAGGTGAGATTTGAATCCTCATGTCTGAGTTCAGAGTTTAAGAACAATGTTCTTTTTTAAAATCCTAATCTTGACTGCCTCAGAGGTCGATTCATATTGGTAGAGTTCATTGTCTGGAATCGTTGTACAGTCAGGGGTGAGACTGGACTGACTGTAGTGGCAATATATGTACAGCAACACACCAGACTTTAAAAGAAAAAATATAAAAACTTCTTCCCACTTGCAAATTTAAGTAAATCTTGTTTGATCGTGCAGACACTTTTCTGATTGGGGTTTTATTTCTAAAACTCTTGCTGTTCTGGTTAATCTTTCTTTTTCATTCTTACCTTTTAGTTTTCCCTTTTACCCACTTACATGTTCCCTCTCTTTCAAAATGCTCCATCTTTCAAAAATGCTCCACTGTATTTTCCTGGTAGTTTCAGGTGCATGCTTGAATTATTTATCTTGACCGGCCTGTATTTTGGCAGTGGGTTTGTAGAGAACTTTCTCACGGGGGTACTGTCTACAATTATTAATGATGGTTACCAGCTGATCTGAGGAGGAAGCTTAAAAACATTTGTGCTGTTTCTTGCAAAATTCAGGATAGCCTTGTAGATGTAAGAAGATGAAAGAAAGTTTTCCTGGAGATATCCTGGTTCCCAGCAGGCTGCAACCTGTGTCGGAAGCCAGGTCACATTGCAGTAATTTCATTATGAGCCCTAGCAGAGGTCTTTTTTCTTTCTTTCTTTCTGCTTGTTTTTCTTTCTTTCTTTGTTTCTTTTTTGGTAAATTTTGAGTATGCTAGAATTAGAAATTTCTACATTATTTCTGTCACTATTGTGTATTCCAGTTAGATCAAATCTTAATGGCAGCACTGCTCCCTATGGTTGGGCAGGTTGTACCCTGTACAACTCCAGAGAATGCCATTTATCTTCCTGTATAATTGCATTAGAAGTCTATATAGTGGGGATACAGTTGATTTTCATTATTTACATTGATTAACAGATACTCCTATGGGAAATATAGGCTCGGGATCCTTGTTATAGGATATTTATAGCCTTGTTTTATGTGTGTTTTTTGTTTAAACATATTTAATGTATATTGTTAACTCATTAATACTGATTTCACAGCCAGTGACTCTGCTGCACACCTGAATGATGTGCTTACTTTTCTTCAAAAAAAGACGGATCATAGCCTTTATAGTCAGGGACACATGTAGCATTCACCACCATGCATGGGGGCCATTGGGATCCTTAAAAGTTCAACAGATCTTCTGTATCCAGTGCTTACTTATTCAAGACTGAAAGCTATGGTTTGCACCAGCAAAAAGGTCAGTGCACCTGGAGACCAGAATGTTAAGTCAAATAAACCAGATGTACAGGCTTAAATATTGCATGGTTTCTCTCACCTAAGAAACCCAAATTATAAATAAAGAGCAAAATAAAAGATAGATAATAGGAAGTAAGGAGGTAGGGCTCTCTCCAATGGGAAGGGGGTCAAGAGATAAGGGGAAGAGGGCAGGAGAAGGAGAGGGGATGAAAAATGGAGTTGCGAGTGTCATGTACATGCACCAGTGCCACCCAAGGAACGCAAACATGATGCACTGGGAATATGTACACACAAAAATCACAAAAATGAAAAAAACCATGGTGGCACTAAATGAACAGCCCAAAGATCTCTTGTGTACAATATGAGAGCAGACACAAGGAAGCAGACTGTTGCCCTGCTTGACCTCAGCTAGGAATGTGTACCTCTGGATGGCTTAACATTGTCCTTCTCTTTTTCAGAACTGGGATTGAGTTTTCAGCCATGATAAAATGATTTATACAATAATTTCCTATAACCTGCCCCTGAGAATCCCTGGACAAGCAGTTTAAGCCTTCTAGTTCAGTTCCTATAAAGGGTAATTACTTTTACTACCTCTTCCCTAAGTTTGTTCTGCAAATTTAATGAGATAAATATGTGTGGGGTTTTTTTTTTGTCATTGGGACCAAATATACCACCTGAGAAAAACAACTGAAGTGAATGGTTTAATTTGCATCATGGTTGCAAGGATTTCACTTCATGGGTAGCTGGTTCCTAGGCTGAAACCTCATGGCAAAAAGATATGTGAAGGAAAGCTGCCTGCCTCTTAGCAGCCAGGAAGCAGAGAGAAAGAGAAGGAGCCATCATGATCTGGTCACCCTCCAAAAGCTCCAACACGTGACCAAGCTTTCAACAAATGAACATCTAGGGCACATTTGAAGTTTGAACCATAGCTTTCAGTCTTAAATAAGTAAGCACTGGATACAGAGGATCTGTTGAACTTCTGGTCCCTGGCATTTGTAAGCAGCCACTGTGTGTGTGTGTGTGTGGGGGGGGGCTTATGGGCACACGTGTGAGTGTGTTTAGGTCTGCACATCTATGAACTTATAATTATCTTGCTCACTGAGAGTTCACAATTTTGAGCTCACAGACTCACCTAGCTTGAGAAAGCCATGCAATGTGTTTTGGAGGTATGTGGCTATCCCTCTTCAGAATAATATGTTGCCTTCTGTAACAGTCACAGGGGCAGCCTCAGACACTGGACCATCAGCTGGGAGCAGGGCTTTGAGTGTGACAGTATAACAAGCAAATATACAGGAGAAGAAAGGAAGAATTTTGGCTATTACCAAAAATGGAACACTTAGTAGACTGTTGATTGAAGAGAGAAAATTTGACAGAAATCACTTTCCTAAGCTTTCTTCCTATTTTATTTGCACTTTCATTTTCTAAGTAAAATTATGTAAATAAAAAGCAATTTTAGGATTTCTAAGATGACATAATTTGTTTCTACCTTTCTACCTTTCTGTTACTGCTTCCTCCAATTTGCCTTTTTCTCTCTGCTAAGAGTTCCCAGGATTCTGAAATCCTACCGTGCAGCCAGTATTCCACAGTGGGGTGTGCTGTTAGTGGGGAAGAGTATGGGTTATAGAATATTAAACAGCTAAGCACTGAATATTGCATTCCATAAACAAAATAATTTCTTTCACATTTTAAGAAAGTTTCTCTGAACAACATTACTGGTATTTGGGTCGTTGGAATATAAAATAAAAAAAGGTTTAATGATGTTAAATAAAGGACATCCTCCTGTTTCTTGGTGAAAGTGCTTAGTTGACAGTTACTTTTGGAAGCCTTTGGGCAGTGACTGAGTTTTCTTAGCTGGAGATATTTGTTGACCTATGTTTTTATAACTGGATTTGACTTCTTGCCTCCTGTAATTAATTGATTTGGTGATTTTGTTGTACTAGAAAAAAAAACCTGAGTTTAATTTTTTGTGCATTGCATTTGCATTTTTAATTTTTTATTACAGTCTCAAACAAATACAAAAAAGAGTGGTAAAGTCACCCCCACCTTATCCCCATCTCCAAGTTTACAGCTAGCTTATTTCATCTTTCCACCCACCTATTTTTCATCTTGTATTATAGTATTTTAAGTAAATCCTAACCATATGACTTCATCAGTAAATATCTTAATGTATGTGTGTACATAGTAATGGCTTTATTAAAAATATAGCCAAGATAACATTATCATACTTAACAAATAATTAATTGTTCCAGAATAACCTCAGGTATTCACTCATGTTCAAATTTCTAATGTATTTATTTTAAAAATTCCATCCCAAATCCTGAGATTGTGACTGGTTGTTTTGTTCCATGTTACTTACTTATTCATAAAAATTCTTTCTGAAGTTATCCTTTTATCTGATATCTACTCAGTGTATATTGGCTTTCAGGAACCTGTTATAAGGCCATGTGCAGATTAATTCACCTCTCTGAGCCCCAGTTTTTTAACTTATAAAATGATAATGTTGAGCTAGCAGACATTTAAAGTCACCTGTAGTTCTTGGTTTTGAAATGACACACATTATGATCAAATATGAAAATATATTTTGGTCCTTGTCTCTGTCTCAGTCTCTTTTTTCTCCTCTCTCTTCTCCTCTCTTCTTCTCCTTCTCTCCTCTCTCTGTCCTCTTTTCTCTCTCCTTTCTCAGTAGTTTTAGAATGGTCAAAAATTACAGCCAAAAGGTAAAAGTTGGATGATGATGTAGAAGATTTTTTTTTTCCTATAGCAGGGGAAGGAATCCTACTCTTCATAGAAGTTTAAATTTGGCTTATTACCTCTAGGACATACAGATTGTCCTTGTCACCCTTATTTTAACCAAACATTATCCATAACTGAAATAAAATATGAAAAAAATGTTTGCTCCATGTATCCAAAAAACTTACTAAGTAGAGAAATTTATTTTGGGTAATGGTAAACTATGTTATTATGAAAAAAATGTCCCATTAAAAACAACTAGAAAATATAAAAGTATGGCCAAACCTTCTTAAAGGCATAGATGACCTATTAAGACAGTAAAGCATTACAATATCAAGGAGAAGAATCCAAAAACAGTGGTCGAGAGGCTCAGAAACTGACCCAGCTTTCAACACTGAACACTGACTTCTCACAAGACTAATGGAGGCTCAAAGCAGGGTCACAGTGTACCTGGAAGAGGGCTGGTGTATTCCCCAAACTTTCATTTGAGGACTTGAAGGTCTCCATGGGAGAAGTCCAAGTGAGCAGGATGTAGTACAGCCTACAAAAGCTGAACCTGCGCTGGTAATCAGATCCATTTGGTTTGGTTAAGGTGGTTTGGAATCTCTGCCCCTGGCAAAGCAGAGAGACACATCATCTAGGCCTCCAGGTTCTCTCCTGCTCTGTCACTTAAAAGTCTTTTGTGCTTAAGTAGAAGTAGCCAGGTGTATGAAAAGAAATACATGTGTCTGAACACCAAAAGGAAACAGATTGTAGAAAATGAGCCACCAGGGTCACAGATGATAGAGTTATCAGACATATAACTCTTAAAATAATTAAGAATTATAAGTTCAAGAAATTAAAAGAGAAGACCTAGAATTGCAACAGATAAATTGAAAACTAAGTAAATACTTAAAGTGTAGTACAACTAAAATTGAAATCTTTTGAATGACTTTCTGGTTGACGATACAGTTGAAAAGAGAAATAGTGAACTGAAAGAGCAGAAAAAATGTTTAGTCTGAAAATAGAGATCAAAAAGAAAAGGAAGTGCATACAACAATATAAGAGATAAGCATAAGATCTGGTGCAAAGTGTAGCGTGCATGTAATTAATATCCCAAAGCAAAGGAGAGATAGAATGGGAAGGCAGCATTGGAAGGGGAATGGAATTCATGAAATGTACACGTTGAACCCTAAGCCACATAAGGACAGAAGGAAATCTTAGTATGAATACTGAGAACCCAGACAAAGAAAAATATCATACACTAGCCAGGGAATAAAGACATATTATTTTGAAAGAAGAAACAATAACACTAAGATGATTTCCAATAGAAACAACAAAAGCCAGATAACAGTGGAAAGACAGGCACTGATAAAGCAAAACAACGTCCAGTGTAGATCATCTAACAGAGATGATCTTTTTCGCACAATGGTAAGAAAAGACCTAAAAGGAAATAAAAACGGGTAAGATTTATTGTCAGTAGGCCAGTAATAAGTGGGCTACTAAAGAGTTTTCTTTAGGCAGTAGGGAAATTTTCCAAAGGGAAGCTTAGAGATATGGTAAGGGATAAAGAACAATATTTTTGCATTTTTTATTAGTATATATTTACACTGTGATTGATTACATTCATTGTAGGGGGTTGGTACATGTACAGGAGCAATTTAAAAAGTGAATAGGTAGGTAAATCTGAATAATTTTGCTTATCCAAAAAATAAATTATATATATAAAATTAAAATATACAATTTAAGGGTCCATAGTTTGATAGAAGGTTAAATAAAGACATTTTCTATAGCTCTTGTATTGTCCAGAAAGCAGAAAAAATGAAATTTAAATTGTTTTTCATTTTATTTTATTTTATTTTATTTATTAGATTGTGTTTCAGTAGATCAGATATGTATATTATAATCTTTAAAAGTGACAACTGAAAGAAGAGTTTAAAAATGTGTAATCCACAAGCAAATAGGAGAAAAATAGAATAAAAATTCTACAAGTCCAAAGTAAGGCAAAAAGGAAATAAAAAGAAAAAAATAAAGCACATAGTCAAATGGAAGATTTAAGCATAAATATCATTAATTCTATTAGATATGAAGTATTAAAGTCTCTTCTTAAAAGACAAGAGGCTATCAGATTGGAAAAATAAAACTCAACTATCTAATGCTTGTAAGAAACACATATTAAAGTAATCTTAGCGCTAAGGAGGCTGAGGCAGGAGAATCACATGAACCCAAAGTCTGAGATCAGCCTGGGCAACAAAGTAAAAACCTTTCGAAGAAAGGCCACATTTGAAGTTTAAAAATTCAGAAATATCAAAAATAAAAGGCTGGAAAATACATGTAAACACTACCTAAAAGAAAGTCAATATTGCTATAATCTTAATTGCAGAAGAATCACTAAGAGTAATATTTCATGATGACAGAAGTCTCAAGCTACCAGGAAGATGTATTAATGTTTACATTTGTGTACACTTAATAACAATACTGCAAAATATGTAATAGAACCACAATGAAACGTTAGAGAAATCTACAGCCATAACAGGAGCTTTCAACATATCTTTCTCAGTATTTGATAGATAAAAGAACAAACATTTTAAAGGTTATAGAACATTTAAAACAATCAATTTGCCTCACTGACATACAGAACAGAACTGTGCACCCAGTGACTGCAAACACACATTTAAGCACACACTGTATTTTACCGCAAATGAATAAATGCCAGACATAAAGCAAGCATTCATTTCCAAAGAACTGAGATCTAAGGAGTATACCTTGGAGCTCTGAGAAACTAGCTAGAAATCAGCAACAAGACGTACTTCAAAATTCCCAAACATTTTGAAAAAAGTTGGTGTTTATCTAAATAACAGGTCAAAGAAGAAATACAAAGGGAAATTAGAAAACATCTTAAACACAATGATAAAAATACTTTACATCACAGCTAAAGCATTGAATAGGGGGAGATTTATTAAAATATACATGTAAATAAAAAAGTACACACATAAGTACAATTAAAAAGACTGAATAATCTCAAGAATAAGGGAAAAAAAGAATAAGAAATGAGGGGCTGGGGATTTAGCTCAGCGGCATAAGCCCCTGCCTTGCAAGCAGGCAGTCGTGAGTTCGATCCCTGGTACCAATAAAAAAAACGAAAAAGACCAAAAAAAAAAAAAAAAAAAAAAAAAGAAACGAAAATAAAGGAAGGAAATAATAACTATAGGAACATATCTTAAGAAGAAACAAATATTCAACAACTGCATGATGGTTAATCTTGACTGTCAACTTGGTTGGACTGAGAAATACCTAGGAAATTAGTGAGACACACTTCTGTGTGTGTCTCCTAGGGTATTTCCAGAGAGATTCACATGTGGATCATCACTAAAGGGGAGAATCTGCTTGATAGTCTCTGGATGAGCATCTTTCTTTTACCATGCCCTTCCACCTGATGCTTCAACCTTTCCATGGCCTAAAAGCAGTGGAGCCAGCTCACTGTGGGCTGAAACCTTTGAAACCAGGAGCCCAAATAACCTTTTTCTCTTAAAAAAAAAAAAGTTGATTCTTTTAAAGGTATTTTGTCAAGCAGTAGAAGCTGACTATCTTAGTTACTTTTCTCATTGCTGAGACAAAAGTACTGCTCAAAATTAAGGAAGGAAAGATTTATTTAGCTCACAATTTGTTTCAGTCCATAATCAGCTTTCTTCTAGGCAGGGTGGCATGACGGAGGGGCAACAATTCATGGTGGCGGAAGACAGCAAAAGCAACAAAGCAAGAAGGGAAACAAGGCTCTTTCTACCCTATTATCTTATCCAGACTGCTGGGATTAGGGTGGTGGCAGTCCAATCTGTGAACTGATTTAACGATCACCCAGCCTTAACCCCAGCACTGTTAATCCCAGAGTGAACCATGAATCAATCACAAACTCTAAACTCAGCTACCTGCAGAAAAGCCCATTTCCCTGTGACTGCATGAGACTTTGGGGGCACATCTAGACACAAGCCATAACACTAACACAAAAAGTCTTTTGAAAAGACTAAATTGATATGCCTCTAATGAGACTATTTTCTATGACTTGGCCAAGTTGTTTGGCTAAAAAAAGTTCCAAAAATCAACAGTTTTACTTAATCGTTGTCTTCCTCTCCTGTTATTTTAAAATATTAATGCATGTATCTTATAAAAAGATGAAAATACTTTGGTGGTTCTTGTATTCATTCTTAAAGAATTTTAAAAAGAAATAACTTCTACACTTTCATTGTAAAGTAATATATGTTTATTGAAGAAAATATAAATATGCAAAAAGAAAAAATAAGATTTACTGGAGAGATTTAAATTGTAAGTAACAACTATTACTAGTATGGAGTTGTTCTTTGATAGTCATGTGTTCTTCTACTCAGTATTTAGCCAATTCTGATTGAAATTATTAAATAAAGAATTACATTTGTACTGAACATGAACAGACTTTTTCTTTGTCATGATTCCCCAAATAATAAAATATAACTACTGGTCATATACTATTTATATTTTATTAGGCATGCTAAGTGTCTTTGTTAATCTTGATTATCAGCTTGATTGTGGAGATGACTGGATTGTGGGACTCTGAGTTCATAGCTGATCCCTTAGAAGGTGAGGCTTGTTGGAGGAAGTGGTCATGGGGAAGTGACCTTTGGGATTGGTCCCCGCCCCCTTCCTTTTTGGCTCCTCCTTTGCTCTTTGCTTCCTGGATCCATGAGTTAAGGAGTTTTTCTCTGGTGTGCCCAACATACTAGCCAACAAACCACAGACTAAAAATCTCTGAAAGTGTGATCCAAGGAAAAAACCTCCCCATCTTTAAATTGCAGGTGTGAGGTGTGGTGTCTCAGGGACAAAAAAGTGGACCAATCGAATAAGTAATATACAAAGGTTACCTTGACCACCCCAGGGTTTTTGGAATCCTAGAATGAATTCCCTCCAGGTACTGAGAGATGAATAAGTTTTTCTTTTGAGCCTCTTTCTGTGTTTATCGATTTATATTTTAAAAATATAATCAGTATGTAATCTGTTCTAAACATTCTCACTTAGGGCTCTAGATGAGTATTTTTCCATCTCATTAAATGTCTTTGCGCAGAATTATTTTAATGCTTACAGTTTTTATTGTATGCATCTTGTATAATTTACTTGAGTGTACCAATAACTTGTGATTGGACATTTAGATTTTCTGCAACATTTTGTGATTGTAAACAGTGATACATAAACATTCTTATAACTAAATCTGTGCAAATCACTGACTATTTCCTTAGGACTAATAACAGGATGTGAAACTGCTTGAAGAGAAAAAAATCCATTTTTCTCAGGTTTCCTATATTGTCAATTGTCCTTGGAAGAATTGTACCATGTTATAATCTCATCCTCAAGAACAGTGTGTGAGAATTTCCATTTCCAGTACAGCTCTGTCTCCAATATGAGGCATAATCTTTAAAAATAGCTGTGTGAGTCAGCTATCTGTCACCCTTAACAAATACCAAGGATGATTAACTTATAAAGAGAAAAAGCTTATTTTGTCTTATGGTTTTCGAGGGTCCAGTGTAGGACTGGCGAGGCAGCACCTGATGGTGGGAGCAGGTGACAGAGCAAGTCACAGAAGCAGAGAGAGGAAGCAGAAGTTCCACTGCCCCTTCAGAGGTACACACCCAGTGACTTCCCAGTAGGCCCCCCACCCCTGAACATTTCTACCCTGAGGTTGAGGACCAAGCCTTTGATGCACGAATGTGTTGGGAACACTTACCTAAACCATGGCAATAGGCTTCACCTTAATCATTTTAACAGTCTTGAAACTGTTGTATCAGGGCTTTGAAAGGATGGTAGTTGTGGGCATTGAAGCGAGGAAACTTCAATTACATCCCCTAGTGAATAGTTCTCAGAAGAGGCATGAATGGACCAGCGGTGCTTGTGTTCAGTGATTTCTACATTTGTAGAGTTCTTCAGGGGCCAGGAATCACACATAAACCGAGAAGTGAAAAGATAATTACTTTCTATTTGCCACTTTCCTTATTTCAAAGATTATTATTAGTTTCTTTTAAATAAATATTCAGATACATACCTAAAAACTTAGCTCACCTGAGAGACAGCTTTGAGGTAGGTGCTCTGTGGTGATGGAGGGCCCAACAAGCCCAGCAGAGCTATGTGAAGCTGAGCACTCACACTGTAGCTGCATGTGAGTCTGGAAAGTCAGCAGCTTCAGTGAGCTCAGCAACCACAATGAACAAAGCAGCTTAGAGTTTACATGTGAAGACTTACGAAATAACTGCATTGGCAAGGTTTCAGAAAACACCCAGACCCTCAAAACTGTAGCACAACTAATATTTATTTGCTGTGTTTATTCTTTTTAATCAAAAGGAATAATGTAGGTCTTAAAATGCAAATAGTAGCTGAGTACAGTGGTGCACAGCTACAGGTCCAGCTACTTGACAGACTAAGGCAGGAAGGTTACAAGTTTGAGGCCAACCTGGACAATGTTGGTAGAACCTGTCTCTTAAATAAAAAGGGATGGGAGCTCAGTGGTGGAACATGCATGGAGTCCTGAGTTCTATCCCCAGTACTGAAAATAAAATCAAACAGTGAAGCCAGACTTATAGAATATAAACCAGAAAAATCCCCTAGACAAGCACTCCCATTTTCCTGAAGCATTTTCTTTGAGTGCTTCTAGCTGTTTCTTTTGGTCATGTTTTCCACATTGTAAAATTATTTGCTTATTTATACTGCTTTTTAAAAAATTATGAATTGAACATAGTTCTTGTACGTGCCTGCTTTTCCTTTTCTTCCTTTAGATTCTCTGATACCTCCTCTTTCCCATTTTCCTAGTGTAATGTTTCAAACAATTTTTAATTACAGAAAATTATGTACAAAAATGTAGTGAGGATACTGTCCTAAATTTCAATATTCTAATTATGTGACCTTCAGCAACTATTAAGACATGATTAAATTTACTTTAACCATGTCTGCTACTCTCCTTGTTTTTCACATTCCCCGACCCTGAATATTTTAAAGCAACCCTTATATATTGTATCATTTCATCTATGAATAATGCAGTGTTTGTTTTCTTAACATAGTCATATCACAATTTTTTATTAAATCAGTTTTTAGTGTTGACTGTATTATGACCACATGGCTGTTGATCACAGGTTCATTGCTTTCTTGTGTAACTTTTGGGGACTTTTATGAATTAATCACTGCACCTTGTTTGCTTGTGTGATTTTTTAAATGTCTATTATAATTTATTCCTAACACTCCAACCAAACTCTGACATGCAGTTAAGGATACTAGGCCATTTGTTAATTCTGTCCCCCACCTTCCTGGGAGACACTTATCTGGCAGTTATCCAAAATCCCACCCCAATCTTTCTGCTCTGTTCCCTAGGCTTGTGTCACAGCCGTTAGTATAAAGAGTTTATAGTCTTGTAATCAATTAATCCCCATTTTAAAGAAAGAAAAGTGTTGTGAATTGTCATTTTGCATGGGTGAGGAATGAATAGTTATGGAGCTGAACTCGAGTTCAAATTATCAATAATATCTAATGGTGGGCTCCAAAATCAGGTAAACTTGACTTTAATTCTGCCTTTGTCATTGCTGGTTGCTGAGGGAAAGATGTATCCTTCCATGAATCTCAGTTTCCCTCCTAGAAAATGAATACAGTAGTAATTAGTACACATCACACACTGCTTTAATTGTAACAATGTGAAAGTCTTCAGCCCTAGATCCAGCTCTGAGGGAGAGAGAAAATCAGGAGAGTTACCAATGTCCAACGAGAATCTTGACCTCATTTTCCACTTCTGTCTTTTTCTGGCTATGTGATGTTGGAGAAGATTCCATCTCTTGAATTCAGTTTCCCTGTGTTGAAAGCTGAGCTGTTATGTCTACCTTATGCAGTTGTCAGACAATGTGTGAGATGGGAAAATGGGATAATGTGGGCAACCGTTCTCCTGGTATCAGTGCTATGCCTAAGTGTCATGAAGATGTTAGGGAACCACCAGGTCATTGCACTGAGGGAGTACGTGTGTTCAAGGGAAGCTGAGCTCTGGTGGAAGCATTTGCATTCAGTGGCCTGATCTTTGTTGTGCTTTCTGGGGCTGGAGTTTACTTGAAATCTGATTACTCATGGTGACAATTTTCTGACACATAGAGGTAGTACAATCTGAGCACCTGCCTTGGAAAAATTTCAAAATTAAAAGCAGATACATTATTTGGAACAGTATAGTTCTTGTCTGCATTTTTAATCCTACAGCTTTCTCTTCTGCAATACATGAGAAGAGTTTTTAGAAGCTGTTATTTGGGATTTTTGTTTTGTTTCTTTAGAAGGCCAGAGAAATGATCTCCTTTCTCACTGGTGAGTAAAATGATAATGGAGACTCACAGAATGACTTATTTTTGGAACAGAAAAGTAGGGACCATCTGGTTAAATTTTTAATTTTATTGATGAAGAAATTAAGCTTGAGAAATGCTGTCACTTGTCCAACACAGAGAGCTATTCACTAGTGAAACCTGAGAAAACAGCCAGGATTCTACTTAAATTTCAGCTGAAATAACATTGTGTAGTAAGTGAGCTCAATATATTATAACTGAACACTTTGAATGCATTTTAGTCAGTGACAAGGTAGAATAGAAAAGATGAAATCCAAAGGGTTTTCCAAACAAGTTTGTTGAAATTATGCAAAAAAAATAAGAAAATTAAATTCATCAGTGAATTGGGATTTAGCAAGCATTCTTAGCTCTCCAAATTAACATTCTCATTTTCATATGCCTCAGAACTATTAATTATGTATATCTTCTTAATTATTTATCTCAAAATGTATCTAAATCATCAAGTTCCCCATGTTTTAAGAACTTTGGTGATCACAGATGCTTATCTATGGATGATATTCGCAGACACCATTTTCGATGGGATGCATCCTTCTATTCTCAGTAGCATTGTTGTTATGAATCATAATAACACACAAGGTTTTGGAAAGTTGCATGCACTGTTGGAGATGAGGTTTTTTTCCTGATGGGCAGCAGAGGGGCCCGCAAGTCTCCCATGCACAATGCTTTCTTAGAAATATGGGTTTGAGAAATGGTCTTCTTTTAAAAAAAAAATCTCTCAAAGAAAGTAATTCATCTGCTTTGTTTGGGGGGAGCTATTTTGGTGTTGCTGTTTCTATGTGCTGAACGCAGCCAGATTTGGGATTCTGTTGCCCTTTCTATTGTGGCCTGATGCTGGCATGATCCTGAAATTGGCAGAGTGGGGGCAGTGCCCACAGAGTGCAGGGCCTTCAGTGGGGACCTTGCTTTGGTGAACGGCCCCTGTGCATCTCTGGCTGCGAATGTGCAACTGGTTTTTGTGTACATTGCCTCCTTCTTTGTCTGAAGTTCTATTTTTGAGGGCTTTGCTTTTTTCCAGTCTGCTATATCTTCTGGTTATATTAAAACTTATTTTAAGGCTAATGCATACTCACAGTTAAAAATTCTAACAGAACACAAAGGATAAACAGTAGCCTGGGGACTGTTCCTTCTATTCTTTTCAATCTCATTCTTACAGTAAGCATCATTGGTTGTTGCTTGGGTCTCCATCTAAATACTTTCTGTACAAGCACACTTATGTATTTACACATAGACCTTTTTTCTTAGATGGAAACATGGTATACATATATGCATAGTCCTGTACCTTGCATTTTTCATTTAGCCATGCATTTTGAAGATCTTTTTTGCATCACCACCCACAGCCAATTCATTTTTTTAAACGACCAGGTAGTGTTGTGTCTTCGGGATATTTTATTATTTATTCATTTTTCTCACATACTTTCCTCTACCTCTCAGTAGGCGTTTAGTCATTTTCACCCCCGAAGCTTGTGTGGCCTAGAGGACTCTGATTCCCAACCCCCCAACAGCACTCTGGCCAGAGCCTGGGAATACAGCTGGCTGTCACCATCTGCACCTCCCTTTATCCTCCTGTTGTGAAAGGGGTGGTGTATGTTTGTGAGTTTGCCAAAGTCAGAGCTCTGTGTATGGCTCCAAGAGGCAGCGGAGTGTGGACAAGCGACTGGGAGGTTGGGTTCATCACCGGTGAATCCTGAGATTGGACATAATGAAGCAGAAAATCAAGGTGTGATGCTGTCAGAATTTTCAAGGTCACTGCTGCCGCTCACTCTCGTTTCAAGTCAGGTTAGCAAGGGGCTGATTTCAGCAGCTTTGCCTGTTTTCCTTGACAGGAGGATGATCTCAGAGCTGGTAAAGCCCATCTCAGGAAGTGCTTGCACATTCCCAGAGGAAATTGAAATGTCAGTTTTAGCCTGCATTCACACAAGAGAACTAAACTCTGGACAGGCAAGTAGTATTCAGCTTCTTGTAAAAGGGAACCTATTTTCAAACAAAACCTCTTTTACTATCTCCTATATAGAAAAAGAATGAAAATGGAGCTTCATGTTTTGGATTGGGTTGGCGATCTGGTTGTCTTCCCCTAACAATTCCAATAGCTTGACATCTTCCCAGACGGAGATTCAAAGACAGTAGACTACATAGCATTCCAAATGAAGTGTTAAGAGTCTATTTTTCTTTGACTTTAAATAGAATTTAGATGCTATGAAAGGTGCCTGTTTTGTAGATATAATATACATACATATATATATATATATATATATACATATATATATATATATATATATATATATATACATATATATATATATCTTTTTGTGTGTGTGACAGATTGATCACAGGGCCTTGTACATGCCAAATAAGTAGAATGCCATTGAGCTGCATGCCCAGCCTTGCATATAATGTAGAAAATGAAATACTTTTCTCTTTGTCTTTTATTAAAAGGGTCTGTTTTTAATCAAAGTGCAGTCTGTTGGTTAAAGATAGGCTATATCGCTTTGGTTAACTTTTAGCTACTAAAGGAAAAGTTAAAAACATTTGAACTGGAGAAACTACCTCATAAGGCCATCAAGCCTTTCTACAAATTCCAAAGCCTGTGAGATTGATTGCTTTGAGTGTTTGCTACAGCCAAATGATTAACTAGGACCCTGAAAGTAAGCCCTCTGAGAGGTGATTTCTGCTTTGAGTGTAGAAAGAATGTTTGCATATAACCCCCGGATTTCTTATTGCTGCCTTTTAAACATTGTTTATCTTGGGGACACACTCTGCTTACAATATTTTATTTCTTTTTATATTTTATTGTCTTACACCAGAGGCCAAGACCAGCCTTGTAGTAATTACTAAGTTTGTTTGATCAGGGGTTTTGAGGTCTAGGCACCACTGAGTCTGGGACTGAAACATGCTTCAAGCCTAAAAATGTCACCATCGCCAATGGGTGTTAAATTAACCAGTTTTTCTAATGAAAGAAGTGCAGTGCTTACAAGTATTGATTCATGCTATAATTATTTTGGATTTTAAGAACAAAATGTATATTGATTAAAGCTGGGGCTGGCCTTCATGGAATTTTCTTACTACCATCTCTCTCATCTGTAAGGTTTTACTATGAATGGAAACTCCTACTTCCCCACACTGAAATAAGATTTTAAAATGTCTATGCAGCTCTTACAATGTGCCAGTCAGGTTCTAGGTCATTGTGCTACAAAAGTGAACATAGCAGACACAAGTCCTGCCTTGTCAGAGGACCCTTGTTCTTGTCCTTAGTAGGTGGTTGTTAAAAAATATGCTGAGAAATTATCTATCCTAACCTCCTCCAAAGGTGTTTTTTTGAGGGGAACAGTGTACTTCAGCTGGTAAAATGTGTCATTTTGGTAGGGTTTGATTTTCTGTGCATGCAGGAAAGACTAATGGAAGATGAAGATCACAGGGTGGTTCTGAGAACAAGGGTAAAAAGATGCAGGTTCTCCAAATGTGCTATTACTTACCTATAGATGGAAGAGTAAAACATTTTCTTAAAAACACGTTCCTTTAGGTGTGTCATGGTTTATGTTGGTGGCTCCCAGGCCTCCCCCGTGCATTTGCATTGTGCATTTGTGATTGGCTCATTGTCTAGCCCTTGGATTGGGGGTGTGAGTGCATTGGCCTGGAGTGGAGCCAGGATGTAATGTAATGGCAGGAAAATGGTGTGTCTTGTGCTCTTTTGCCGGTTTCCTGCTTGCTGTTTGCAGCCGCCATGAACTGCGGCCCCACCATGCCAGCCTGCCTTGGAGCCAACTGAGTATGAACTGAAACCTCCCCAAAACTGTAAGAAATAAACCTTTCCTTTCCTAACTTTGGGCGTCAGGTATTTTGTCTCAGCAACAAGTAAAAAGTAACTAAAGATAAGGTGTAATACAGACTTAAAAGCAAAAGCTTCAGTAGCACTTCTCTTGTAACAAGGAACACCAACAAAAGGAATCTGAAGCCTACCTGATAGGAAGATGCTTTCTTTGGCTTCCTAGGGCTCAAGATTTCTAAAGTTTTCATCTTCCTATTATTATAATTTGTGGGAGGATAAAGGCCTAACAGCTGACTAAAACCTTCTTCCTCTTTTGGGGGTAAGATAGTTTATTTTTAGGGTAGTCCAATGTCTTTGTTTTCTTTTATGCTAATCATCTTAGTCCCTGCATGACAGACTCTTATTTCATCAACTGCTGTACTAAAAAGAACTAATGCTGAGCAGCAGCCGAGGTAGCACATCTTATGTGCACTGTTCTGTCTGTCCTGTGTCACCTCACACTATTGTTAGTTGTACTATTATTCTGTATTTTAAAGAATGAATAAGAGTTGCCATTAGAAAAGTTTGAAGTCTACTGTATGAGTTGGAGTCCATGTTTCTCCTTGTGAACTCACGCTGTTTGAGCACCATCCTTTGTCTTCTTGAAACACAGGGTGCACCTGAAAGTACCTTTCCAGCTTAGATCACGAGAAGGATTTAGGTGCAAATATAACAGATAGAATGAGTTACACAACAGAGTACATGGGAGTCAGTTTCTTGCTAGTGAGTCTCTGGGTTGCTTATTTAAGGTTACCAGAGAGAATAAAGTATTTGCCAGTTTTACTGGGTATATATTTTAATTCAGGTGTAATCATTTTCTCCATTTATGCACCTGAATTTCTTCCCCAACCAGAGGTGCACATTTTGAATTCCCATGAGCATTCTTTCTCATACATCCTTTATCTTATGTGGATTAGTTGTTTTGTACATAATAAATCTCCTGTAAATATTTGCTGTTTGATTGAGAGTGGCCCAGAGCCAAGAGCTCACAGTTTCTGTTTTGGAGAATTCATTGATTTGTTCCTTAGGTATTTGTGGGGGTCTTACTGTGTGCTGCAGAACCAGCAGGAATAAAGAACTTGCTCCTTTGGTTTGAGCAAACCTGATTCCTGATGGTAACACACTGCATATGATATGACTATAAACCGATGAATGTTTCTCTGGGAAATTGATCTCATTACTTGTAGTCATGTTCCATCAGCCCTCAAATTCTGATCACTTTTCTGCCTAAATAGAGCACAGAGCTCTCCCTTCCATTCCAATTCAAGTGTCCTTCTGTAAGCTTCAACTTTCATTACTCCCACCTGGATTGCTGCTGTTCTTATAACAGCTCTCCCCAGCTCTGGTTACATTGCTCTCCCACCTGTACCCATCTTCTAGGCTCCTCCACATGGAGGCTACCATGATCTTTCTGACTTCAACACTGTTGTATTCCTGAGGGTTTTGTTTATGGCCCCTGGGACCTTCTGATAGCATTCTAGCTTTGACTCTATCCTTTGTGTTCAGGGGATGTCCATTGACAGTACCCATAAGACTGTGAGCTCTGTGAGAACATGTATACATGTTCCTCTGACTTTCTGAGATCCAGAATGGTGCCCAAAATATAGCAGGTTCTGTAAACTTCAGCAGAATTGGCCTGAATTATGTTCACCCTCTGAAACTAACCAGATTCCAGCTTGTTAGCAAACTAAAGTACACTGTCTTCTGTCTGATCCTTTAAGTTCTTATTTGATAGATTCAGCATTGTTTGTTAAAGTTCTTTGTGAGATGGAAAATAGGTAGCTTTTTCCTCATATTGCTTAATGAAACTCCAGAAATATATTTAGAACATTTAGCACTTGAAGAGTGTTAGAGACTCTCTGTGTATTTCATAAGCTTGTTCTCCTCCTCATCTGATGTGAGCAAGTGTTACTAATTTCTGAGTAACAGAAAGGGGGAACAGAGCAAGCTGAGAGGTTATTCCATACTTCAGATTGTTCTTCAGAGTGCCTTGTAGTTGTCTTAAGAATAGAAATGTAAACCAACATTCTTTGTAATATTTATTCTAGCATTTACTCGTGGATATTTGCTTAAAGTTTGTGGATCTAGTGTTATTTCGAGATGTCTTGCCCAACTTGAGTAAATACTTTATTTTAGAAATCTTTGCAAATCCTTTTTTTTTTTTTTTTTTGGTACTGGGAATTGAACTCGGGACCTTGTATTTGCCAGGCAGGTGCTTATGCCACTGAGTTATATCCCCTACAAATCTTAAGTCTTTTGTTGAGTAAAAATTTGTATATTCTAGTGAAGTTTGGATGGCAGATAATTCACCATGATTTACCTTCTTCACAGACACTTTTAATTTATGGAGTTTGTTTTCCTTTGCTGAAGGTAAGAGATTGAATGAATATGTGTGCAACTGATACAGAGCATGCCCTTTCTATTTAGAAGGACAACCTTTCTATCCTGAGTGGTACAACATCAGTGTCATATCATTGGCATCTGTGTTGCATTTCAGGGAAACAAGTAAATGACAGGTTGCTCACAGTCCCTGTTGACTTCCTCATTCTCCTGTCATGAAGTATACTCCTTAGAAGTAACTGTATTATCTCTGTGTGAGTAAGAGGAAATTGAAGATTAGTACATTTAAATAATGTGCTCCTGGTCTCTTTGTCTGTAACCTACTTAAAATATTGTTTTTTATTGTGAGACCTTATAAAGGGCCTTAAAGGAAAATACAACATTATAAGTAACTATCGTGTATTGAGCACTGATATTTAAATGCTTTCAACATTCACCTATTCTAAGGCCTATCCTTCAGTGTCACACTCACTTTGTCCCTAATGAGCTCCAAAGAAATTCTTTTAATATTGAGAAAAATTAGAAAGTATTGCATTTGTTTTTTAGCCCGTTTTAATTGCATTCATGTAATTATTCTTACAGCCTTTATAAATCATTCTTCTTTGTATTATTTAAAAAATACACTAGTCTAAGAAAATCCATGTTTAAGCTTTGGAAGGGAAAAAAAGTTAAAAAAAAAAAGAGAAAAAGTAAGCCAACTGAAAATCTTAGCACATGGGTAATTAAAAGCAAACAAAGCAATGTTATCTGAGAGCTAGTATATATACTTCTACATACCGAGAATGTGTATTTTATGTGGGAGCATAAATATACTCAGCTCTTGACTATTTAGCAGTAGACAGTTGGCTTTATCTCTGGATCTTCTCCACTGTGCTCTGATACGGTTCTTTTACCATTTTCCTGGCCCATCAGGGAATAAAGGCCATGGAGTAGCACAAAACATATTGACCATCTCCTGCAGTGATTTGCATTTTTTTGGATGAGATATTAGAGCGTTTTGGTTATTCACACTACTTCTCTATTATCTTCACATTGGTAATAAAACACTGACTAATACAGTTTCTTTAAACTCTAAGATCCTCTGAGGCCTGGACATCTTTGTTTCCCTAGCACCTAGGACAGAACCTGACTTCCAGAAGGTTCCCTGTGTAAGTCTGGTGGCAGGAGCAGAACCCCCCCTGGGGTAATAAGCCCTGGTTAAGAATCTCTGTGTAGACTTAATTTTAAACTGGATTAATAAGACCTGAATAAAGCCTTTTTGGCACATGTATATTGTTTTGAAAACAAACTTAAAAATGAGAAAATTAAACTGATGTAATTTTACTTGATGCATGTTGCCAAGAATAAAGCAAATAGTGTAATTTGTAATGAAATTAGAAAGAAAGCAAACAAAATCTAGCGGTGGGAGACATTATAGCTAGAAAGCAAGGTTATTTTTTAAAACGATTATTTTAGTTGTGACCTTTTCTTCAAGTTAACTGATAATAAAGCCACTTGCTTTTTCTAATGCAAAAACACCTGGCATTCTAGGAGCTTATTTATAACCCCCTGCAAGGAGCTTGCAGCCAGGAAGAAAGCTTCATTATGCATTTTAAACACTGCCTCCCGTGGTAAGGATGAAAGGTTGTTCTGCTTGTACTATGGTATCTTTTACATCTGAGCAAAACATACCTGACTTACTTTCCCCAACTTCTCTCTCTTTTCTCCATGCAGGAAATCAGTTTGGGTGAGTTTCTTGTGTAGGGTGAAACCCATACTTGCACAGAGTTGGCAAGTGGGCCATCAATGGGGTCTCTGTTAGCTCATTTTTCATCAGGGAGATACATTTCTTTTCCAAAGCTGTGATCTGGGAGAGTTGCCAAGCAGCCAGAGTTTTAAAAAAAAATACACAAAACCTAGCAAACAACGTAATTCTTTCATGTGGTGATCTTTTTCTTTGTGTTCACTTTGCCTGTTGCTGGTTGGCCAGTTCTAAAATAGAGTCCACTGGTTCCTTTGCTTTTGGCTATTTCTGGCCTCTTAGAATCTTAGTCAAAACTTGATTCTGAATAATTGTCTACTGACAGCATCCAAAGGGTAAAAGTACAAGATTTTTTTGTAGATTGCAACTACAATTGAAAAGCTACAGAAGCTCATGGGAGAGTCTGTAGGTTTACTTGGATGAGCTTAGCCACGTAAAACATTTGCAAAGCTTTTATGTACAAAGCTGAACTTTAGGGACATACAATGTCTTCATAGTTTTGTTAGCATTGTCCACCCTTTGACAAGACCTATAGGAGAAGCTTAAAATTCTAACTATACATACTAATTTAACAACACACCTGTTTAACTACTGCTCAGATTTAAAACAGAGGTGCGCAGTGGACTCATCACCCATTGGTTGGACTTACTACTTTTGGTCTGTATATCTTGCTTACAGAATCTTAGTGTATAGTGCTGTAGTATATAATACCGTATAGAGGAGTCATGTAAATAAAAGCAAAGTTATCAAGTTTGAGTTTCCCTTGACCATTTCTTTGTTCTAAATACTGTAACGTCCATTCTGTATATAATTCATCATTTAGTGACCGATTCAATTAATGAGCTAGTTGAAGGAACAGAACTTGGCCGTTAAATGAGGAACAAATCTGTATTCAGTCTTCGGCATGGGTGGAAGAGAGCAAGTCAATTAATGTAATTTGGTTTCCATCTGATTGATTCAGTTTGTGAATATCTCTTTTGTAGTCAGAGCCAGCGCTCCTAAACAGAGAAACAACATTGCCCACCCATGCAGTAAGGCCTTTTTATTATTGTCCCAAGCACTTGAGTTTGGCTTGTATAAGATTCCCCAAAGATGCAGTTGTTTTCTATTACCTAAACAGGGCGCCACCCCCAGTAGCTTTGGCAATCTATAAAATGACCTCTGTTTCATGAGAGCCTTTCAAATGACTGAATAGAATTGACTGATTCTAAATGTCACACCATTAGTGAAAAATTCTAGCAGTCAGTTTTGGGACCTGGGACAAATTTGGTCTCAGCTCAATTGTTTTTCCCATTTGAGTGCAAAGTGGCACCGTGACTGGCCCACTGGGTCAGTTTCTGGAAGTGCCACAGCTGGATCCACCTCCTTCCTAGTGCATTGTCCCCTGTGCTGTTCTGCCAAGGTGAGAATGACTCTAAGCTCATCGCCTGACCTCCCAGATCCCAGCAGCCCCTGCGATGCTGGCCTTTGCAGCTGCTCTCTCTGCTTCCGTTGCTGTGGGCAAGTTGCTCTTTTAAGCCCTGCAGACTGCAAAGAGCAATCACCAGCTAAGGCACTCAGGAGACACTTGAGGAATTAAATTCCCATAACCACGTGACAATCAATAAGCGTGCTATCTTTTTCACCTTGAGATTATATGATATGTTTATGATTTTAGACTTCCTGTGATAAATATGATCAAGACAAATGGCACTTGATTTTAGCTCTTTGTAGCAAAACTAAATTTTTGTTTACCTTTTTGAACCTTGTATAACGTTTTCTTTTTCCCAGAGTAACCCTATCATTGTGTTCTCTTGTCCATTTAACTATGCCACTACTGCATCACTCTTTCAGTTCCTTATTTGAGAATGACTGTTGTTGTTCTGGTGTTAAAACTACAATCAGCGTGGCTGCAACAGTAATGAAGAGCAGCCGCGTGCAGAAATTGGAGCCCTAGATGCTGTCTGGGATGGCTTCATAGCACCCTCACTGAGACAGCAGGAGAGGCCTGTGACATCCAGGGTAGCCTCTGCAGTCATTTGTCGTAGTGCAGCAGTGTTGTGGGTGCCACTGATTTTGAAGATAACATGATGGGGCAAAACCAATCAGGATGCGAGTATCCACGGGCTCACCAGGCCCTGACTCTGTGAAGAAAGAACATGTCAATGCTGAAGGGCTTAAGTCGTGGGAGAAAAACTATCAAGTTGGAATATAACGTATGCCAATGTATTCCCTTTGGCACTTTGTTGGAGGGGAACATGAAGGACCAATGTGAGAAGTTCAGTAGAGGGATGTGACCCGGGAAAGCGGCCAGGAGCGGTGTTGAACCCCAGAGTAGTTCTGGAGTAGGATGCGAGTGGCATCTGGGCTACGACTTTATAAGTTGGCAGTAATATTTCATGTTCTAAAGACTTTGACATGATTTACCTTTAAAGATAGCTTATAGTTAGTTTCATGATTATTCTTGTAAGATTACTCTGAGTCATAATTATTTGGAATGTTTTCTTGCATAGGAAAGAAAGGGTGCTCTAGGGATTGCACATAATTTGCAATCTATCTTATCTATCTGACAACTCAGAGTGGGTATCTATTGTTATTAACCAGTGTGGCAAATATCATTCCTTTATAGTGCTTGTGATTTGTGATTTTATAGTTTTTAATTTACATGTGACTAAATGTTTAATAAGGAGGAAGGAAAGGATAGATGAACAAAGCCTAACTAATGTGACTGTATCTCAACTGAACATAGAAAGGAAATGCGTTTCTCTTAGTGAGAACCCAGCAGTTCCATGGGTCACAAGCTAAAGGACCTCAGGTCAAATACAGGACCCAGACAACTTTTCATTTGACCAACCTACTGTTTTAAAAATTTTGAGTCTATTGCTAACATATCAAACTTGAATATTTCACAGGAAAATCTTACTTTCTGGCTTCTCTTGAGTAGTTGGAAGGTCTAGGAATTTTAGGCCTGTGTTCTCATGACAGCGGTCCTGAGAAAGTTTTCCTCACCAGATGGGGCATAAATGCTGTCGCCTCTCAAGGCTGTTTTTATAGGCACTGGCTGCTTTGTTTATGTAGGTGTTGGAGTTTGCTATTCCAACTAATCGTTAAATCAAAGGTGGACAAAGTACTGAATTCTGATCTTATTAATAATAAGAGACACCTGTATATTCTGTGTATTATTATGTTGTAAAACGATGCAGTAGAATGTGTTTCCCTTAGTTAGAACCTTTTCTATAAAAACCTCATTTCTGAGGTTTTGCACTGACTTCTTTTGTGACTCAGATGCAAGGATAAGTCATTTAAAGATCTAAAAGTAGATGCCTTGGGACTGTTAGTGGGAGTATAGCTCAGTGGTCATGAGTCCTGGGTTTAATGCCCTGGACCAAAATGAAAAAGAAAAGATATAATGAAAGAAACTTTAATTTTAATGATAATTTAAATCATTTTAATTAAAAGAATAATTTTTATTAAGTTTATTGGTACATTTTACATATATACAGTGATCACTTTTATCATTTGTGCCTGTACATGACTTGTCTCAATTCCTCTTTTTTCACCCTATTCCCTTACCCCCCTTTCAACCTCTCTTCTCCTCCTTATTTACTTACTAAAGCTTTGGTTCCATTTTTTCCTTCTTTTCTCATGGTTTCCTTTTCTCTTCCTCACTTTCCCCTTCCTACCTCCCTTTTTCCTTTCCTAGTTGAGTATTTTCTTCTTATGTCATATCTAGTGTACAAAAATAATATGTTTTCAATGAGCAGTTATCTTTCTAGATCTGTCATTCATAGGTTACGTTAGTAAGTGAGCTGATCTATAAACTCCACTTTGTTTTACATTCCATGATACAGAGAGAGGCTCTTGGTTCAGAACATGGACTCTGCCACATTGAAGCCAGAGGACCTGAACGGGTGGAGCTTCTCTGTCTTGATTTTCTCATCTGTGATACAGGAATTGTTATAGCTCTTGCTGTGGAGGATTGTTTCGATGATTAAGTGGAATAAACTAGACCGAGCAGTAGGCTTAAAATAAAGATTTAGGTCATTTGCAAAAGAGACGGAGTTCAAGAAATGGAGGGAGGCAGAAGGGAAGGAGTAGCAAGGAGTGAAAAATAAAAATAAGATGTGTTATGTGGGTGTACAAGCTTTCCAGGAGGAATGTAATTACATACTGCTAACATGTACCAATGAAAAAGAAATCAATCAATAGTATTAGTTATTATAATTTCTAGATAAAGATTCTAACATGTTATTTCACTTTATTCCAACCTGTTGTTTAAATTTGGCTAAAATCTTAGTGCAATCTGAGGCGTAAATTGAGCATGTCTGCCTTTCCTGTCGGTCACAAATTTATAAAACTCTCTCCGAAGAAGCACTGTCTCAGTAAATCCTGACCCTTGAGGCTTCTCCCGGGCTTTCCTCTAAAAAATAGGGAGATTATCATCCACCTTGTAGAGTAGCAAAGTAGAAATTTATGTGATAACTGAAGCTATTGGCTGAAAGTTGTCACAGAGACTTTGTCTTTCATCAGTGAGTTTGTTAAAGGTGTCATCTATTTGCTGATTCCCACCTCCATGTATTTTCTAAACGTTGGGAATCAAATGTAGAGAAGCACATGTACAAAGTTGTGGCCAAAAGACATACAAAGTACTAATTTATTGATATAGATATAGATATATACTCTGCCTTTGATATATGTCTTGTTTTATAATTCAAATTTTTTTTTCTTTTTTAAAATTATTCTTCTTGATGTTGACTTTGAAGGTTGTTAGTTAGTTAGTTTGATTTTGAGACATGGTCTTGCTCTGTAGTTCAGGCTGGTCTCAAACTTGTGGCAATCTTCCTGCCTCACCCTCCCGAGTGCTGGGATTGCAGGCATGCACCGTCATACCTGGCTTTGACTTTGAGTTCTTGCTAGAAGGGGAAAAAGTGGGTGTTACTCCTATGCCTGAAAAGAATCCACAAGAAAAATGTTTTTCAATCAGCTTACTTGGATATAGCACTAACTTAGGGTAGAAGCTCTTCAAGAGACATTTAAGATTACATGCTTCCGTCTTGTTTGTTCTCTTGAAAATCAGGTTTTAAGTGGGAAGAGATAGAAATCTTGGCCCAAGAACTCTTTCATGGGCGGGAAATTGCTGTTTCCTTGCACTGCAGGAATCTCACATTGCTGAGCTACCAGGGTCCTCTGTAAGGACACAACAAGCAGTGGTTAACTGAGGTAAATGAAGATTGAGTGTGATGGGTTACATTTGAGAAAAATGTCCTTTTTAATGATTGCAAAACACACAAGTCTATCTCAGCAGTAGGAGCTTCCGAGAGGAATCTTGTAAATTGTGTCTGGCTGCCATGGTCGTTGTTACACTTATCCCATTTCTGTCACCGCCTGTTAGGTGGATGTTTTGCTTGTAGCTGATAACTTTAGAAACCCAGGTTATTTCTCCTCAGGCGAGAAGGCAGAAGAGGATTTCAGGAGCTGGTTCATTCTGAAGCAAGAGCTGCTTTTCTTGCAGGAGAGGTGTGCGTTAAGCCTGGTTCCAGTGTTCCGCTGATAGAGGGGAAAGAGAATCTCAACCTGCTAAATGTCTGGTAGAATTCATGTTTTCTAAAACTGAAGAATCAATTTTAGGAACAGTGGAGGTTAAGAGCAAAATATATTTATTGGGGGAAAGCAGGTTTCTCTGAGAGAAAGAGAGAGATGCTTTCCATCCAGAGTCCTGAGTGGGTTGCCAAGGACCCTGCATTTTCTAGGAACTTTGATAGAGCAAAACTCCAAGGTGAGGCGATCCAAGGTGGGGAAAAATGGAAAATTACAAAGTGGGCATGTAATAAGATAAGATTATGGGCAACCAATGAGATTACAAGTTTAATTGCTCAGGTAAAATTCATTAAATTGGGATCAAGTGGGAAAGCAAGCTAAGTTGCAAACAGGCATAAATACATAACAGGGGCTTCTCCTATAGGCAGTCAGGTTAGTGGCTCTTCCTGGCTTTCGCAAGGTGATCTATACCTATTTAGAACATCAATCCCTGATGTTTATCCTTAGACGTCTGTGGGAGCATTTGTTTATCTTTTGTCCTGAGGTCTGGCCCACAGCAGGAGATGTCTGTCTCTTGCACAGTTGCAAGGAATCCAGTCTTCTGCATGCACTGGCTCCTTCAAGGGTCCAGTCCTATCTGCCTGCCTGTAATATTTTTATCTAATTTAGTTGCCTATAACACTGCTGTATTGGGGAAACAATAAGGTAGAATTATCCTGAAAAAAAGAAGTTGAGAGCAGCATTCCAGTTGTTTTTATTGTTAACTGTTAGACAAGGGTTGTGCGATGGGCCTTTTTCCTGATGTCCTTTTTCCTGTTCTAGGACTGAGTGCGCAAGGTGGAGAGGTTGTGACCTGTTACTGGATAAGTAGCAGCAGGCAGGTGACAAGCGTAATTCCCATGTCCTATACTGTGTGTCTGTCTAGAAAAATACTCCCAAAACTCAGATGAAAGACAGTAAAGACCCTGCATTTTCAGTGGAGACTGTTGGAATATTGCCACACTCATAAAAAGTATTTTATTCCATGTTTCTCATTCCATTTTTATTTACTTTTTTATGAGCAAATTTGTCTGCACAGATTGGAGGTATGCACCTTCACTTCATTTATTATTCTTTAAAAATTCTGTTTTTCTATTACTAGAGAACTCCACAACATTTTTTTCATTTTTTCAAAACTTGTTTTAATTAAATTTTAAGGTCAAAGATTTTGTGCATTTGAGGACTGTTTAATTGAGTTACCTAATTATTCCATGGATGGGCAGTATTTATAGTGGTTTTATTAGCAAAGATCCTAATTTACGAAGTAGTTTCTTTCTAGCACGGGGCACTTTCTACAAGATGTTTAGTACCTAGAATACAAGCCATGCCCCACCCCATAATGGGAACAATATTTTAAATTAGGTAAATAAAAGGTAGGTTTCCTTTCTAACCTGTAAATCTTTGCAACCCACACTGGGAGAATCTGTAATACTGTAGTTTCTTACTGATTCTTTGGAAAAATTAGTACCACATCACGATGGAACATACAACTTCTCCATGGCTCCAAACTTTACAAAAATACCATTTTGCTTTTTTCCTTTGCACTTAGACTGGCAGAAGACATTTTCCTCTTCTTCCTCTCCATCTGAGCCATGTGAGGATTTTGAATTTATCTTCCGTCCAGTGCAGGGACATGAAAGGAGTTGTGCAGGGCTGCATCTGACAACGGTGGCCCCTGCCACCCCACTGCTTCTTGGTCCCGTGCTCCTGTATGCTCGCAGTTAACTTGGCCTCATGGCTGGGTTAAGAGTTGGGTTCTGGGGATTTAGCTCAGTGGCATACGCGCCTGCCTTGCAAGCAGGCAGTCGTGAGTTCGATCCCTGGTACCGATAAAAACGAAAAAGACAAAAAAAAAAAAAAGAGTTGGGTTCTCACAGCTTCCTGCCTGGAGGGGTGAGTTGGGTCAGAGTCCCTGAGGACAAACACGAAGTCAAATAGTCTGCAAAAGGGTGATACAGAGCACATAACTTGGCATTAGGCAGAGGTGGTCCGCGGTGGACAGGTGGTTACCTCTGTGAGTGCGTTTCCCACTGGTGAGGAGGAGGCGGTTATGGTGTACTTCAGCCTACATGAAGGGTCTCATGTTTTTAAATGTCATTTTAAAACTGTTTTCAGGTTTACTTTTTTACATTTACATATAAAATTTATACCTTTTTGTGGGGTACTATGTGATGTTTTGATACACAAATTCATCATCTAATGGTCAAATCAAGGTTTCCCCATTTATTATTTATTTGAGATGAAAACTTTCAAAATCCTTCTAGCTCTTTTAAAGATACACAGGACATTATTATTATCTAGATTAGTGTACTGTGCAATAGAATATCACAGTTTATTTATTTTTCTTACCAGAGTACTCCTTGACCAGTCTTTCTCTTTCCCTCCCCTCACTTCTCTCTATTCTCGTAACCGCTGTTTTACCCTAAACTTCTGAGATCTTTTGTTTGAGATTCCACATATGAGTGAGATCATGCAGATCATGCATCTTTTCCTGCCTAGCTTATTTTACTTAATATAATGTTGTCCAGCTTCATCCATGCTTCTGCAAATAAAGCAGATATTTTACTTTATTTATTTTAGAAAGAGAGAAGTCAGAAAAGAAAAACAAAAAGCAAAAGACATAAACAACAGCAAACTCAAAACAATAACAATATAGGTTTCCAAAACAGAATGAAAGAAATTTAACAATGGTTGTTATATTGCATATTGTTCTTTTTTCAAAGAAAGAAAAGAAAATTAAAGAAAATAGAAAAACAGAAAAGAAGGGTAGAAAAATATCGAATTAAAAAAATTAATATCGTAGAATCACTAGTTGATACATTACTCATTGTCGTCTTAAAAAATAGTTGTCAAAGACACAAAATCAAAGCATAAATAGTAGCTAGACACTCAAACACTGACAGTGCAAATCTTTCTGTTCAGTGTTCCAACAGAAATTCTTGTAATATGGCCATCTATCTTGCTCACTATACATACCATTATATTCTTTAGAGTACTTTCCTTCCCTTTCACTTTCACAGTATCTATTATAATTTTTGGATCTCATTATTCTGTCAGTTTTTATTATTTTTTACACTAGAGAGACAATGTGATATTTACTAATGTGAGTCTTGTTTATTTCACTAATGAAGATTATTTTCAAGTTGCCTCCATTTACCTATAAAGACCTCAAGGATGTTTTATTTTTAATGGCTGAATAGTATTCGACTGCCACACATTCTACCCCTCCTCCATACATACACACAAACACACATTATGTTGTTTGGTTCTTGTGAATTGTGTTGCAGAAAACATGGGAATGTAAGTGTCTTTGGCATACTTATTTAATTTCCTTTGAATTTATACCTAGGAGTGATTTATACTTAGGTCATTTTTAAGCTGCTAGTTCTATTTTTAAGTTTTGAGGAATTGGTATGCTATTTTTTGTGATGGTTGTACTATTTTTCATTCCCACGAACAGAGAAAGAGTGTGGTTTTCCCCACAGCCTTACTAGACCTTACTTTTTGTCTTTTTGATAATAGCCATTCTTACTAGAGTGAGTAGGTAGCTCATTGTGGACATAAGCTATGTTACCCTGATGATTAATTTCATATACTGGCTGGCTCTCCATATCTTTTTTTCCTGGAAAAATGTCTGTTTAGGTTTATTGAAATTTTAAAGTCAGATAGAGAGTTGAGTCCCTTATATATTCTGGGTTTCAACTTCCTTTCAGACGTACAGTTTGCAAGTATTTTCTCCTGTTCTATAGGCTGTATCGTCACCTTGTGTATTGCTTGCTTTAGAGTACAGAAGCTTTTAAGTTTGATTTATTTAAGTTTTTGCTTTTGTTTCCTGTACACTTTTGGAGTTGTGTCAAAAAGCTCTTTACCTGTTTCAATGTCCTGTACTGTTTGCCCTGTGTTTTGATTTTTTTAGCAAATTAGTAAATTTTATAGTTTCAGGTCTTACATGTATGCTCTTGATTCATTCTGAGTTCATTTCTGTATTTGGTGTAAGGTAAGGGTCTCCTTTCCCTTTTTTGTATGTGAGTATCTAGTGTTCCTCACACCATATTGAAGAGCCTGTCCTTTCTCCATTGGGTGTTCTTAGAAGTTTTGGAAACATCAGTTGTCTGCCGATGTGTAAATTTTCCTCCAAGCTCTTTATTCAGTTACGTCTGACTGTTTTTATGCCAAAACCATCCCACTTTGCAGTAGTTTTGTGGTATATTTTGAAGTTAGACAGTGTAATGCTTATTCTTTTTGCTCACTATTGCTTTGCCTAATTGAGGTACTTTTTATGTTTCCATACAAATCTTATGGTTGTTTTCTATTTCTGTAAGAATACCATTGATAATTCAGTAACAATTGCATTAAATCTGTACAGCACTCTGGTAGTATGGGTATTTTAACAATATTGATTCTTCCTATCAATAAACAAGGGCTATCTTCCCATTGTTTGATGTCCTTTAAAATTTCTTTAATCTGTGTCTTATATTTTTGCTTCACTGATCTTTTTGATTAAATTTATTCTGTCTGTTTATTTTTTTGGTAGTTTGTTGTACAGTATAGTAATTGTAAGTGAACTCTTTCTTGAGTTTGTTTTCAGATGTTTGGCTATTGGTATATAGAAAAACTTGATTTTTCTATATACCAATTGTGTTAATTTTATGTTTTGTCATTTGCTGAGTATATTTAAATTTTTTGTGGAATTTCTGGGGTCTTCTACCTACATCACCATAAATGCTGAAAGTGGAATCACCTCCAGTGATGATTCTACTTCCTTCTGTCCAATTTGAACGTCCTTTATTATTTCCTCTTGCTTGATTGCTCTGGCCAGGGCTTCCAGTACCACACTGCATCCAGCGGGAACAGTGGGCATACTGGTCCTCTTCCAGATTTTGAAGAGAAAGACTCCAGCTTTCTTCCTTTCGATGTGCCGTCAGCCACGGGCTGGTTGGTGCTAGCTGCCCGCTAGTGTAGGTGGCTTGTCCTGTGTTGAGGTCCGCTTCCTGTATGTCTAATGCATTCAGAGTTTTTATCATGCAGGAATCTTTGTTATAAAAATAAGAGCAGAAACATAAAAGGAAAAAGAAACACTAATCTCCCCACATTTGGAATTTTTAATGTCCCATTTTATATTTTTTATATTGTGTTTGCCTTAACCTATTAATTTATTATTTTTAATTACTTTTTAAAATCATCATTCTGAGGATGTAGTTTGTATACCTTGTTCATGATATTCAGAGTTTGTCTGCGTGCCCTTACAAGTGAATTTTTGTGTTCCAATGTTTTCTCCTTATTTACTAGTGTTTCATTTTTGTAGTTTGAATAACTTAGTAAAAGAGATATTTTTGAAATGGTGTGTTCATAACTCCTGAGCCAACTATAATTCTTTGGGTTAATAAGTACTTTTAATTAGTACAGATTAGAAAATGTAATATAAGAAATGGAAACTGCTTTTATGAGCAAGTAATAAAATTAATCCTTTAAAATCTTCATGAAATGCTAGAAAATATAAGAAGAGATTTAGGGAATTTATGATTTATAAAGTGTTGCTTTAAGTTTACTACTTTGTAAAACACTAAAATTGTTCTAAAGGGAAAAATTGTTATCTGAATATAAATGCAATTTGTTACTGTGTAACAACTTTGCTACAGAAGGAACATCAAGGCTAAAGGGGTTTTTTTTCAAACAGTTTTTGAGTAGTAGAGTTTATTTTAATGGAGTTGTGTTTAAACACAGGTACAAGATAATATCTTTGGCTTTTAAAATGATCTGTATTTTTCTTATCCTTTTCATATTCTTTTTGGTGTAGGTTTTAAAACCATAACTTCTTCTTTACTGTTTACTGCCTGAAACCTGTCCTGAATTCTCTCTCAAAACTTGTGTCTTCCTAAATCTATTGCTAAAGTTTCCCTGAAGATTAGGTTCCGTTTAGGATTTAGTCAGCTGATCATTCAGGTCCAATTCTAGGCAGTTCTAATACAGTGATTAAAAATAAAAGTCATAGTTTCTGGTCCTTTAACCTTCCACGCTCAGAATATTTATTAAAAAGTCACATTTTAGAGTGATTCTCTTGATACCCTAAAAATTATTTTAATCGTCTTATAAAATAGCCCTTCCTTTTGAAGACTTAGTTAACGTCCAGGTAAAAGTCAGAGCTCTCTGAGCTAAACATATGATAAAGCTGACAATGGGCTTCCTTTAATAATGTAAACGTTTGTAACTTTCATCACTGTCTCTGGTGTGCGGTAGAACATCTTGCCTTTAATAGTAATTTCACTTTAGAGCCTGTCTCAAATGATCTCATTTTGTGGGGTTCCTGTGAATGACATTCTTCAGCGGCTGGCTTGTATTGAATCTTTGTATTTATGTTGTCTTGAGAAACACCCTAGATATTGCAAATGAAATAAAATGGTTTATTGGTTTGTGCCTCAAACTGCTAAATTAGGAAGAACGAGTTCCAATCCTACTTTTATTAGGATTGGTTGTATTATTTTATTGCACAAGCCTTCTGTTTATCCATCTGCAAAATGAAGGGCAGGTGTGGATAGTAGTTTAAGCTTGGTATGAGGTAGTTGTTGTTATATAAAGGATAACATGTATTATTGTTACAATCATTAGGTAGTTACTGTGTTATAGACCACTCCAAAGGATGACTGTTGAAAAGCAGTAAGCACTTATTATCCCCCTGGGGGATCCACGGACCATCTGGGCAGTCCTGCTAGTACAGGACAGGCCTGCCCAAGCTGGATCAGGCTCACCCAAGCTGCCATCAGCCAGCAGGTTGATGGGAGGCTGCCTCTCTGAATAGACTCCTATATAGGTTTAGCACGTGTCTGGCTATGACCATGTCATTTATTTCTCATCATCTGGTAGGCTTGCCAGGGCTTATTCGTTGTTCTTACTCTCATGTGTCCCCAAAGAGTAAGCCGGCATATATATATGAGGCCTCTTGGGATTTGTTGGTTCCACAAATCCTGGTGGCTGAAATCTCAAGGCCAGGTCAGATTTAAATAATGCAGAAGTAGATTCTAAAGTCTCTTGGCAAAGGTGTGAAAATGGGAGGGTAGGGAATTACAGTTCAGTTTGCAGTTTAGTATAGGCTACTGTGACTTTTTTAAAAAAACCATTGAGTGATCTAATTTATCATTTGAATATCTACTGCTGTATTCTGGCACTAAAAGTAATACAGAAGAGAAGAATAACCCTTGATTATATCATAGGCACTTTGTATTTTTATAAAACCAGTTTTTCTTTTCAGAGAAATACAAAGTAACAGATACCCTTGAGGACCTGGGAGTGTGATTAAGCAAATAAGGCTCATCTATTAAAAAAAAAATAGAAAATGTTTCATGGCCATCCTTTTTCAGTGCTAAATATTTATAGGAGCCATAGGATGCAGAAAAGAAAGAGGTGAATACAGGCCAGATTTCTGCTAAGTCTGGAAGAGTGATGGATCTGGAGTTAGTTATGCACTAATCAGAATCTTGTTGATCACTTCTAATCTTTATATGTATAAAGGTGACAAAATTTATTTGAGTTACACTAAGGAAATACAATTTGCTGATGAATAATTAGTCTCAAAATGTTTTGCTTGTTTAAAGAAGAAGCTATAATGTGAATACTGACCAAATATTTTTAGGCAAAGTTTCCCTGAAATACAGCCAATGGGATTATTTTTACCCACGAGCAGGGACTGCTCGCTGTTCACCCAAATCCACTTCCCTGACCTCCTTACAGGTAGGCATGTTACCTGAGTTCTGTCTTATGACAAAGAGTGGGAAGACCTCTCTGCTGCCGGCCCTACCGCTGTTGCACTCTCCTCCCCCTTTCTGGCTGACTGAGCTGGCCATACTTAAGGTGACCCTGTAAGCCATGGATCCAAGTGGAAGGCCAATGGGCTGCTGTTAATCTGTGTTCCTAAATGACTGCCTGGGGCAGAACTTCCTTTTGTACAAGGAGTCTGCCTTAGGTTAGACATGAATTCTATTGTTCTCAGCCCTTTCCCTGTTGAATCTTTTTATTTTATCGGGACAATTGACCTAATACAACAAATAAAACATTTACTTGATAAATGAAGAGCAGAAAAGTGTAACTGAAGAGCTTTCTACATTATCATCTCTACCCACAGCCATGCAGAGTTCAGCAAATGCTTAGTACCTTCCATGTGCAAAAGGCTGGATTTATTGTTGATATTTCTGTTTCAAGGAGCTCACAATCTGTCAGAATGAACAGATATGTGAACAGAAGATTATTATGTAGCATGGTAAAGCCTTTTATGGGCACAAGCTAACTTAGTGTATTATAGAATCTCTAGGATTCATGGTTCAAGAAAGATAGAGAATTATTTTCTTGTAGCAATTCAAAGTGGATAGGCAGCTCTGTGTTAGAGGATATGATAAAAATAATACTGATAGGAGTGATTACTATTGAAAATAATAATTATAAATATCAATTGGCATTTATTATATGATAAGTTCCATTTCCAGTTCTTAGGTGTAATAACTACTTTAATGGCTACAAAAATTGTTAGGTGCTGTCTCTTTCTTCTACAGATAAGGAAACTGAGGCATGGATTTTAAGTAGTTTATCTCAGTTTACATAGCTAAGAAGTTGTTAAACTGTGCTTTGAAGCCAGGTTAATGTGAGCCTAGGCTGTTAGCCACTGTGTTATGCTTAGAGAAGCCAAGATAGTGCGTGATCACGGTAGGTGTTGGAATATCTTGGTGGACATTTGGTGCCTTTAGGTTATTTGCTTTTAGCTCATGAGCTCAAGTTGTCATAATGTGCCTTGTGCTTTAGTGAATGCTGCATTTTGCCTTTTTAATGCCACTATGTATTCTAGATGTGTGAGAATTCTGTGAAGCAGTTCTCCTAATTTTTGTGCATCTCTGGGCTTTTAAAATCTAACCAATAAAGAGAGTGCCCATTCTTAAAACTCAGTGATAAATATTGGCATGTGTCATCTTCCCAGGCTGGCTTTTTATGGATCTCCACATTAAGTATTTAGAATGTGTAATACTGACCCTTGTCCCCACTAAGTGCTTGGCAGGGGCACTCACTGAGCAAATACGAAACAATTCTGTAACGTTCATGGCCCTTGAGCTTCTTCCCCAGGAAGTGCCCTGTCAGTCTTTCTGTCCTCTGCGCTTGCTCCACCACCCAGCTCAGACAATAGTATGTTCAACCTATTTGTCCCGGCACTCCTTAAAGAAGACTTGGTATCCCAGAGAGGACAAAAGTGTTTTCATGGCATTTTTGTCTTTTTCTCCTGTAACATTTGCAAAGAATGGTTGGGCAAATACTTGTCTAATCTAACATTTTGAATTCTGTCTCTCTCTCTCTCTCTCTCTCTCTCTCTCTCTCTCTCTGTCTCATTATGTTGCCACACTCAGTGTGGGAAATACCATTTTTGGTTACTACCCATGATAATTTTTATACTTTATCAGGATTAGATCTTTTGTATGAGGCATTCACCATATTGATTTTCCGGTGTAGATAGTTTATTGTTCCTTCAAATATCATGACTGCTGTCTCCTTTCCCTTCGCTTGTGGTTTAATTTTTCTCCTCCTGGATGGTGGATGTGTGAACATCTCACCGGCTGCATGCTGAGTGCCTCCAGTTTTGCTAAGGAGGCTGCAGAGGCGCTAAGACAGTCCTGGAAGCCCTTTTCCCAGGGCCATTGTGCCTGCCTGATTCCAAACGGTATGGGATTCTGAAAGGGCACTGTGTGCAGGATGTTTGGCAAGAAGGAATAAAGGAAGGGTCCAGGTAGTGTAAGGTTACTCAGCTTGGCAGCTCTTCACTGGAAGCTTAGATGTAAATTATGATCCAGGTTAGGACTGCTGCATGTACTACAAGAAGGGTTTTCAGTGTCTAGCAGGCCCGGTAAGCTGTGAATAGGTTGCCAGGAGCTCCAGTTTCCCTGGCAGAGGGGAATTGTAAGCTGCAGGCTGCCCTTTTGTTCCCCGAGTACAATCGACTTTTGCCTTCAGGAATGAGTGAAGTAATTTTTTTTCAGTCATCATGCATTCAAAATATTTGGTCCAACAATGTTCTTGAGGTAGGCTGTGAATAGGGGCCAGGAGCTCCAGTTTCTCTGGCTGAGCCTGCTTTTCATTAAGGATGTTACCTTGGGCAAATTGTTTTACCTGTTTTCTCTTTCCCTACAGCAAAGCTAGTCATGGCCTGTGGATCACGGGCGGTGCAGGAATGACACTCTCAGTGTACTGTAACAGAGTTGGGATGCCAACTGCCACTCAGCTAATATAACCTTTGTCAGATTGTTTAACCTTTTGGCTTTCTATGCCACTTTTCAAGTGTGGAGTACTGTGTGTGTCTCAGGGCTGTATAAATAAGGCAATGTGTGACTCTCATCAGGGACAGTGTGTAGCGCATAGCAGTTCCTTATTAAATTCTAGTTATAATGTTTAATTACTATTATTATTAGCTGTTATGTAGTTATTGGGCTGGATGAGATACTTGCGAAATACCAAAGGAGATGTGAAGAATGTTCCTTTGTGAAAAGTTCAGTCCTAATGCTACTTAATGGCACTGTTTCTCAATTCAGTAGAATTACTATGTTAGCATTAATGTTATTCTTCAAAGGATTATTTTCATGAATAAAAGAAAAGAATTGATGGGCCGTGTCCTGTAGTAGAGAAAGCATGAGATTCAGGAGTTGCACAGATTCAGCTTTGCATATTGGATCTGCCGTTGTGTAGTTGTGACTTTAGAAAACTAAATGAGCTTCTCTAAGCCTCAGTTTACTACAATGGACGTGAGATGATAATGTTGACTTAAAACTCATTTGGAGGATTAAAACTAATACATGAAGTTGGTAAAATCTTGCATGTAATATGTGGTTTATTAACAAAATCTGTTGGTCTAAACAGGTTGTGTCTTATTGGATTTTATTATGTATGATAGTATAAGCAAAAACTTTTAAAGACAAGGAGATTATACAGAAACCATTGTTCGTTTTCTGTTGGTTGATTCTAAATACCCTGTAATGCTGTCATTCTCTTAAATGATTTTACATTGTTTTGATATATTTGATGCTACAGTATACGAAGTTATACTCAAAGATTTCAAGGAAAGAGACACTATGGTAACTACTTTTATGTCAGGATTATCTTGTGGTGAAACACTATTCTGCTTAAATGGTTATGTTTTGATCTGCACTGTTTTGCTGTTATGCCCTCTTTTATCTCAATCTCCACTTCATTATTTACTTTTTTAAAAATCTTTTTAATTAAGGGAAAAATAAATAAAAAATAGCAGGATATATTATAGTAACCCACTTTGACTTTCCATTATCTTGATTTAAAGCCCTGTATTACTCTCACCATCTTGTTTTTGACTGATGTCCCCCTATTCTGTTTTGCTGGATAGTACCAGGTTCGAAAGTTTAAGCAACAGCTGTGAAGATAGTGAGATTCATTATAACGCCCATTCTCTTTGACTATTATCTACTTTTGAATACCTATAATGTCTCCAATGTTTTGGTTTTGTCGGTTTTGTTCTTTACTGTTTTGTTCAATTTTATTATAACTGATGATATAGGCAATTCTATTAGAGATAGTGGGAGGCATTATGGTAACCATTGTTGATCACCTTGTATTATGTTTTTACATTATCTATTGTGTCCACCCTTTTGATTTGATTGACTCTGTTCTGTTATGTCACATTTGGTTCTACTCCCTTCCAAAAAAGTAATAAGAACTGTGGGAGCAACAAAACCCAAAATGTGTAATTGTCATTGTACAAAAGAGAGGAAAAGAAAGTGCTCTAAACGATATAACCGCATGTATATATAAGTGCATAAGATAGATAATGATATTACTGAGTTTTGTTGGATCATTGAACAGAACTGTTTGCAGTTTCACTGTTGGAATGTCCACTTTACAAGCTTTAATTTTGTGACTTGAACAATTATTTCTAAGATGACAATATGTAATCCATTAACTAGTGATTTCCTACTGTTTATTTTTTTCTGTAAATCTGTATAACTTGTACCCTTTCTCTGCTTTTTTTTCTCCTTAAATAAAATTAAAAAAACAAAAAAACAAAAAGACAAAATCTGACAAAAGGTTGCCATGCATTTCCTGAAGGTGTTTAAAAATGCCATCCTGAGCTTCTGGGATGCTCCATGGGTCTCCTATTATTATTATTATTATTATTATTATTATTATTATTATTTGTACCAAGGATCGAACTCATGACTGTGTGGTTGCAAGGCAGGTGCTTATGCCACTGAGCTAAATCCCCTGCGAGTCCTTGTATTCATATGAATTCTAAACTGAGGACTGATTCTCTGTCTGTTTTATTCACTGTTCTCCTGGCATAAGTCGGTGTTCATTAAATCTTGGCTAAGTGACGTGATGAAAGGATAGAAGGGTAACAGAAAGGATTACAAGTAGCAGTGATGTTGCTCCTTGGCACGCACAGATCATTTATTTGTCACTTCATTTCATATTGCCTTTTAGTATCACCTGTTGTCTTGTTAATTAGCTCTTATAAAACGGCTAATGGTTTTCGTATCCCCTCCAAAAGGTTTAAGCTTAGCAGTGGGAGAGCACAGGCCAGATCTGCAGAGCTCTCACGGACTGCATGGTGCTTTGCATGGTAATCATCTGTGGAATAAGCGAAACGGAAAAGGAAAGGAAGATTTTCACTCTGGGGGATTTCACCAAAAATGAAACTTTTGGGAAATGTCACGAGTTTAGAACTCTCTCGCTGTTGTTTCCATCTATTATGTTGTAATAGTAGTAAATGATGTTCAGGGAGATAAGATGAAAAGTCAGAATGATTACCCTGACCTTTTCCTTGCCAGTCTTTTCATTGCTTCCCGGTGGCTCTAACTTTGCCCGATCGATGGCCGGCCCTCTCCTCGGCCATACTGCACCCTTGCTCAAAATTGCCGAGCGCTTGACTCCTCTCTCAAGTCAACGCCTTTTTTCCCTCAGGAGAAACTGCTCTTTGTCTGCCTTTTTTGGCTATCAGGATCCCAGTCCACATTCTGACTCTCAGTTTTCTTCTCCGTGGTCACATTCAGCTGCAGACCGATCAGGCATCTTCTACAGCAAGCTTGAGCTGCTTGGTGCTCTTGCTGCTCTACCTCGGTATCTTGAAAACTGTAGATGACAGTGCCTGATCCTTGTGGCTGGTGAACAGTATTTGTTAATTTTTGAACTGCGATTCCACATCTTGTCTGGGTTCCTCAGGTTCCACTGCCAGCTGTCCTAGGGAGGCTGAGGAATTTGCCAGAGGCCACCGAGCTGGTGATTGCCAGAGTGGAACTTGAGAACTCTGGCTGTGCCTCTCCTGCCCACATCGAATATATGGTGTAATGTTCTGATGATTTTCTTTTACATAAGAGCAGTGTACTGTGCTTAGAATTCACCAGTTTGCTTTTTTTCACACAATAAAGTGTTTTGGAAGTTTTTATTCTCAAGTGTTCCTGCCTTCTTCTTGGCCGCATTTCATTGCTTTATCAACAGTCACTGGGTCTTTCCGTACCTAGAGACACAGCAGTGTCACCTCCTAGCAGAGAGGAAGTGAGCACACAGCTGTGATGACTGCCTCCTGCCCTCTAGCACAGCACTGTGACCTTCTGCATTATCAATTGTGTTCCTTCCTTCTTCACATACTTCTATGTCTGTTTTCTACCAAATTAAAAAAGGCTGCTTGACTGAAGATCTCCACAGTGGTGCCCACCCCACTGTTCTAGTTGTGTCCACACTTACCCTGTCCTCCATGCTTTCCTTTTTTTTTTTTTTTGGACTGGGGAATGAACTCATGACCTCATGTCTGCCAGGCAAGTACTTATGCTGCTGAGCTAAATCCCTACCCCCTCTATGGCCATTTCTTTCCTTGGTATCATTTCCTGAATCAAAAGTAGCCTCCCTCCATCTTTTTTAAAAAAGTTTTAAAAACTTAAAGAGGATAAAACAGAATAAAACCAATAAAAACAAACTGGTGTAAGCGATACAGCCTAAAAACATTATAAAATCAACAGTAGTTACCATAATGCCTTTTGAAGTCTTCAAAGTAGCTCTAGATAACTTTGGACATAGTAAAAAATCAAACAGAACAGAATAGAATAGAAACAATAAAAACAAAACAATAAATATAATAAAGGACTTCAAAACAAGTCAATAGTAAATCCAAAATTGCTACCATAATATATCTTGCTATCTTTGAAATAGCTGCTCTTACCATCGGATTTGACATAATCAAACAAAACAAAGGAGAATAAAACCCAAACAAAACAATGGAAATGATATAGGACTTCCAAAACAAGCCCATAGGGAATCAACAATGGCTGCAACCCTTAGAAGGAGATCCTCCCTAGATGTCACACTGTGTAGTATATCCTCTGAACCTGTAATCACACCACTGGCTCTAGACCTGCAACATTAGTGAAACACCAAAGCACCACAGGCATCCAATTGTACTTCACTTCAATAGCTATTTTCACAGTCTGTGTTTCTCCAAATAAGCCAGTTGCTTATGGGGTGAGGGGAATATGCTAGTTTCTGTTTGCCAGCCGGTGCGCTGGAAGGGGTGCGCTGGAAGGGGTGCGCTGGAAGGGGTGCGCTGGAAGGCGCTGGGGTCTGGTTGTTCCAGTCCAGCAGGGGTGCGCGCATGGTGCTGCTTCCCCGCCTCCCTCCATCTTTACCTGCCAAAACCCTATCCATCTTTCACCTGTCTTACACACTGCCTTCTCCTGCGCTTGCAGCAGGCCTGACTTACTACTGGCTTCTCAGCCAGGTGGCTCCCTTCCCTGCTGTTCCCCCATCACGCATGCGCTGCTTGTCCCCACGGTTTCTGCCTCCCCCTTTCCTTTAACTTTAGTTGCCTGAAGTAGTGCACCAGCAACAAAGTCCATGTAGTTGTTTTGATGAGAGAAAATTATGCAAGAAAATGATTACAGTTAGCACTTATTATTTAGCAAGTTAGGGAAAATTGCATTTTAGAAACATTTTCAGTAAAATCTGGCATGAACAGTGCTCTTGTTTAACTAAAAACATTTGATTTAATGAAACAACATGGCCATTGTGATTTTTGGTTAACTGATAAACACTTTTAATAGGAATTAAATGTATAACATGTGGATAGGGAAACAAATGTAGGACACACTAGAAATTTTTATTTAGTTGGTTTTTAATCTTGGCCTATAAGCTGCCTTTTGAAGACAAAATTGCTAAAATGTAACAGTTTCCCATCTATCTATCTATCTATCTATCTATCTATCTATCTATCTATCTATCTATTGTCAGAACCCAAAGATGGCTTGTCTTATTCCACTCTGACATTGAATAGGCAATTAAAAATAGAATTCCTTTTTTAGTAAAATGATAAATTTAGTTTTCTTTCAGTCAGTTTTACTTTTTATCTCTTATTGTTAGGATAACTAAACTTACCAAATTTTGTTCAAAAAATTAACGTATAAAAATCTCTTTCCATTTCTTTTATTGGCTTAAAGAATATTAGTCTTTGGAGATTCTTCTGTAAAGTTTTTGACTGAAGAGATCTTCAGGGGCCCCTTTTGTATTTTAAAACTTTACTTTTCCTCAAAGTGTCATTACTCAGGATTGAATTTAGAGGTGACCATACGATAGCGATAATGTCCTTATGGATGGTCTCTCTGTCGGCAGTGATATTTTATCCATGACATTCAACACGGAGAAGCATTTGGTGACGTGTTAAGTTAGAAACTAGGGTGAATCTTGGCCCATAACTTGGAATACCATCAGTGCTGTTAATTCCACGCAGTTTCTGACTGAGTCTCCTTTCTGTCGTCAGGTGGCCAGAACAATGCTATCTCTTCTTACATGCCCTTTTATCTTCCTGGGATTTTCTCACCATTTGACAGATGACAAGTCCGGCCAGGTCTTCCAAGTCTTCAAACAGTGACTCAACTCTGCCTCAAATCCAGAGATGCCTGCTGGGGCATCTTTGGGCCTTGCCTTGCTCCCCCCTTGAAGTATGGGCCTCTAACTTGGAACACATTTAACACTGTTCCTCTCTGGAGGAGATCGGTCATCTTAGGCTGAGGGAAGCAGGGTCCAGACTTTTCCCAGATCCTCTTCTCTAAACATCTCCTTGAACTTTATGATTCCTGGGAATCACCAACCCTCCTCCATGCCCACTCTCATATTCCCTAAGAGATGATACCTCTCCCCCGACCCCTAAATATTCAAGAGTAAACCCAGAGTCTTCTCACTGATTATAATCTTTTATTTTTTGGAGATAGGGTCTCGTTAGTTAAGTAACTAACCTATGATCCTTCTGCCTCAGACTCCCAGAATGCTTGAATTACAGGCATATGCCACCTCATCTGGCTAGTATTTGAACACAAGAGGCATATTGGGATTAAAACTGAAAAGTAAAATATGCCTTGTAATGATCTAGTAGAGTTGTATACTTCATTACTGCTCATTCTTATTCAATGCATATCTCTATGGAAGGTGTATCAAGTTAGGACTGTGTTTACTGATTAGTGATGAGCATTAGCAAATCCTAAAAAGAGAAAAGTAATAGATTTTTCTAAGCCATTTTCATATCTTACAGAGATGCAATGGCAAAATTGCTCCTATTGAAAACATTGGTTGTAAAGCCACGGTGGACAGAAATGGCAGGCTGGCTAAAATCCTGAAAACATTTCTACTTACATTACAGTGTTCCTCTCAGTGCACTTAATAATTCTTATCAATCCTTATTGTTTGTTCCTGTGAACATCCAGCTTCTCTGTACAGATGGCGTGGCTGAGCGTGATGTGCCTCACTTCTGATTACCGTGTCCCTGGTGTTGTTTGTGGTGTCTCCTGTGTTTCAGTTAAATGTACAACTGCATCTGTGAGTTCAGAATAGCAGCTCCTTTTTATTTTTAGGACCAATCTCCAAAGCTTGACCTCTCCAAGCGAGCCTGCTGTTTCCCAGGAGCTCTTTGTCAATTGAATTTGCTGTGTTCACTGCTTCAACTTAGAAATGTGTTGCCTTATGTTCTGGACTACCAGAAATCACTGTCCAGTTAGGTCATATAAAATACTTAATTGTCAGTTTAGTGCCTGGCGAACATACCTGTGTCAATGCCTGTTTCCTATATTTGGCATGATTATGGAAAGTGCTTAATGAAGAGGACTGGAGTGTCATTTGAATATACAGAAGGATTATGTCTGCACACAAGCTAATGAGGAGACAGCCTGATGGCAAAGAATGCTTCCTGCCAGGCATGGCAGCAGAAGGACAAACCCACTGCTTGAGATCCTTTGCTTCCCTACTCCAGAGGCGGTGATCTGTCTGGAATATAACCAATATAGAAGGGAGTGAAAGGATGGAAGAGGACTATTCACCCAGCTGTCTCAAAAATGCTGAGCATACCAATTGCGTAGCAGTTAAGATAAGCCAAGTATTTGGCTGACTAGTACTGGTCGTCTTCATGCATTAAATAAAAGGACCAGGAATATAATTTGTCTTGGGGATAAAATGACAGGATTATAAATCTTTAACCAGCCTCTTTTAAATCTAGTAAGATGGAGAGCTGAGTTAGGTCAGAAGTTTGAGGTAAGAGCACAGCCTAGATCTCGAACTATTACCTGAAATAGGAATGTCTGTGTAGGAATTGTTGTTGGATGGATGTTTTCAATTGGAAACAAAACCTAAACCCTAAATGTAAATCAGTAAATTTTTTCCTAGAAGCATCAGAATATTTCATTGCATTCATGCACAGACTGCAGTATTATTGAGGCAGAAAAGCATTACTATATTCAGTAATGTGCTTTGAAGATTTTCATTATTGCATCTCAGCAGGCTTGGTTTTAGGCAGAAAAATGAAGCAGGCAAAATCGTCCTTTGCCATCCTGTACTTTCCGCAAATGCAGCCCGTTGGGCCCTATCTCCATGCTGCCAAGCAGACGCCAGCCTCCCTGCTTCCTGGGAGCTTCTTTTTGGGAGGAAGGCACCATCCCCCTAAAGGTTTTCTTAGTCTAACACTTTTGGCTCCCCAGACACCTTCTAGTGTCCCTTCCTCTGGCTGGGGTGCTCCTCTGCCTGCATTCTCTCTTGTGTTTGTACCCCAGGGGGGCAGCACTTACCTCTCATTGTTCTGCCCTGGGTTATGCTCTTCCTTGTCTTTCCCTCCTGAGAATCACATCTTTTCCTTCTCCTTCTTTTGTCATTCACACCTGGACAAATTCACTACTCTTGTACCACAATTCCATGATTGAAAGCTCTTAGAATCACTGATGGAACTGCTTGGTCCGTGCTAATCTTTAGCACTCACTACACAGGAAGCATGTGCCAGAACTCTGCTGAGTATCACATTTAATCTTTACAACACCCTCTTAAGGTAAGAATAATTATCTCTATTTTGCAGATGAAGAAACTGAGGCTGGGGGATGGGATAAATCAAGTCATTGGTTCATTGATGCTAGAACTAGGACTTGACCTTGAGATCTATCAGCTGCTCTCTGACCCACTGTGCAGTTCTAGCAAAGCAGTGATGGAGAGAAGAGGAGGAGGAGAGGGCTGGGGTACAGGAGGGCAGAGTCTTGTTTTCTCTCTTAGATCCTTTTAGCTGACTTCTCCATTATAATAGTGACTTTTTAGAGGATGTATTAGTCTTAACTCCTTATCACAAAGAAATTTGAAGCTAAAAGAAGTGGCATATTGGATGTGGGACATAACAAACCAGAAAGGCAGGTCCCTGAGCTTAAAGTGTAAGTGGTCCAATTAAAAAGAGATGGAAACATTTCTAGCATCAATCAGAAAATAATGTCATTACCACATTCTTCTTTTCATAGTACATAACTTCTTGTTCAGATTTCATTGGACAGAATGGAGACTGTTTTTTCCTTAAATTAAAAAAAGGGGTATTGTCTCTCAGTTCTGAATGCAATTTTTTAGTGAGTTAACTGTAATCTCCCACTACCGTCTTGTTGCCTTAGATGTTCCTTCCATTGTGAGATGATTGCTGGCGGAGGGACTCTCCAGAAATCCATGGTGGCAACATCTCCAGGGAGGCCACAGCAAGGAGGGACCCATTTACTGAGCCAGTGGACATACCTTTCAGCACGTGGGTCATGATGGGTATCTGGCGATGTCCAGGCTTCAACAGGAAAGAGACTGACTACATGTGAATTGGGTAATTTGAGGAGAGTTTCATAAAGGCAGTATTTTCAAAGGTGAAGGCAAGAATGTGTAGGAAAACCACAGGAATAATGTGGTACTCCGGCCTAGCTATTGCAGAGAACCAATTTTAAGCTTTTGTCTAAAAGCCAAGAGGAAGGAGCATTTATGGGAAGCTGGGGACAGAGCCAGCTTGTGGAGATGGCTGACTCACGGGGAACAGACTTGACTAAATCTTGGTACACAGCAAGGTGGGATGAAAGGAAATAAACAGCCTCGCCAGCCACTCGCCCTCTGATCCTTTGCCATATCCTCTTGGAAGCTATATTCTTTGGCTATATCCTCTTGGAAGCCTGATGAGATGGTCCACACAGGCCAGCCTGCTGCAGCAGAGGGCAAGGATGAATTGGGGGCATCTAGTGAAAGGGCTCGCACACATGTGACCTAACCGTACCCCTAAGAGATGCTGGATGGCTGTCTCTTCATGGTGTCAGTTTCCAAATCAGTAGGATTAAGACCTCTGTCACTCAGATATTAGTGAATTGAATGTCAAATGCTGCATTAACTCTCAGGGGAATTTTCATGTTGGCTCCAACTAAGTAACAGCAATAGTGCCCTAGTTCAAAAATAAAACAACTTTTTTCAGGCCTCTTAGTGGTATATGTGAAATATTGTTACTTTATGTATCAATATTTATAAAAATTGTCAATTTAAGCAAAAAGGACAAAGCTATGAAGTCTAGAATATCTCAAAGTCTTTCCTAAAATGCCTGTAGAAATTGTTTGCAGGAGGACCTCCCGTTAGCCCACTGTCTTTGCTGTCAGGTGAAATTGTTAGAAAGAACTTTCTTATACTGGTAGCAATCAACTCCCTGTTCCTTTATCCAGTTATGATTTCATCCTCAAGAGCTGCACAGTTTAAATTTCATCATCTTTCTTTTTTTTTTTTTTTTAAATTTCATCATCTTTCAAGTATGTGAAGACAGCCATCATTTCCCCTGATAACTTCTTATTTCCAAGTAGAACATTCTCAGTTTCCACATCCTGTTCTAATATACAATTAAATCCAACAATTGTTTCTTGATGCCTGAGCCATAGGGAAGGCACTTGGTCTGGATTCTAAGAGGGCACACATGAAATGCACAATCTATTGGGAGGAGAAACACAAATACCATAGTACAAGCACAATGGAATATGTTGAGTAAAAATTTAATCCACATGCTTCTTTCAAGGCATGTGTAGACATCTTCAACAGGAGAGGGACACAGGAAGGGCCATGTAGCACGCACTGAAGACCCTTCTCCAGATGGAGACAAATCAATCAGTTCACTCATGTCAATGGGTAGTGTTATTCCGCCTGCTCATTGCTCTGTCTGTCCTTTGCACCATCAGGACATCATGAAAACCTTTACTGTGCTTTGCTAAAGAAAGCGTTCCTAATGACTAACAACATTGCCAATTAAGGCTACATTCCTGCAGGTGAAGTTACGGTAGAAACTCAAAGAGGGGAGAGACAGAGTGCTGTAAAATTTTTTCTATTCATCAGAACAGGGCAAATGCTTTAAACTGAATTCAAGTAACAGAAACAAATGTACCTAAATGTTATTGAAGCTAAATAATGGGCCATGGGAAATTCTTTTTATTATTCTCTACGTATGTTTAAAATACTTTTATAAAAGGAAGCAATAAACATTTCCTGGTCCATGGTGATGCTAATGGCAATAGCCAATTCATGAGCTGCTGGGACAAGTGGTTGGGGACATCGGTCTCTCCTTAGCATTCTCTTGTTGTACCTGTTTAGTTTCACTGTTAAAATGGCTTTTTGACAGAATTAAATAAAAATACACAACCATTTCTCGGCAAGCTAGTGTAGGGCTTCTTGGTCCTCATGTGTCTGCCATGTGCCGTAGGAGCATCCCTGGGTGAAAGAGAAGCTGCCACCGACATGTGAGATCCTATGCCTAGCACGTGTGGCTCCTGGGCTTTATTGTTAAAGCTGAGGAGGGCAGCATTCTCTCCATTGTTTATGCCTTCCTCCTTTGGGGTGCTTCCCCCACCTTCCCGCATTTTCCCATATAGAGGGATATGAGTATGGTATGTTCCTCCTGTGTGGAAGTTACCTCAAAATGATTCTGAGTTTCTGCTTTACTACAGTGGCAATAATGAGACTTGTGTCTTAGGATTTGTAATAGGTTCTTAGGGCTGCCGTAAAAATTTCCACAAAATGAGTGACTTGAAGCAACAGCTACATTCTGGAGGTCAGTTAGAAATCAGGACAATGGCTGAGCTGTGCTTCTTCTGAAAAATTGAAGGAAAAGTCCTCTTGGCTTCTTCTGACTTCTGGTGATTGCTGGCAGTCTTCAGCCCATGGAAGCCATGGAAGTTTCCATGGAAGCCCGTAGAAGCAGAGACTTTGGTCTCTGCCTGTAATGTGTGTCTCTTCTCCTTTTTTGTTTATAAGAGTTTTGTTTATGGACATAAGGCCATCCTAATCCACAATGTTTTAAACCATCATGTGACTAATTGCATCAATGAAAACCCTAATTTCAAATGAAATCACACTTTGAGGTTCCATATACTCATGAGTTTTGGGGATACTATTAGATTGTTTGAGGAGATGGGGCATGGTCTTTGCCATGCAGGCTCCCCTTGGTTTGACCTTCACTGCAGTGTGTAGACCCTTGCTGTTCTATTCTATCAAACAACAGGGCCAATCACTTATCTGTAAGACAGAGCAATGCAGAGAAGGATGAGATGTTTTTGAATTCCTGTTCTGATGCTCTGAGTGTGGACACAGCCTAGGAAAACTTCTTGAGTATGTGCATTCGAGCCAGGAAACAGAGCAACGTTGGGAAGACGGAGAGCTCCTCATCCTTGTGCTTCTGCTCTGACCCCTTTGGGTTGTTTGCTGTCTTCTCATCCTTTCAGCCTGGGGCCTGTGCTTGCTGTCTGGCTCCCACAGAGAAGGCACCTGTGGTGGCCTTTTCTTTTCAATATCAAGTGCCAGCAGGCGGAGAAGCAAGTTATGTTCACAGCTCCTCAGGCTTCAGATGAAAGAAAGTGGAGTTCCCCTGCATGAGCGGAAAACATTTCATTAAAATTCTCAGTTGCATAAAACTAAGGCAGCATAAATGTGGAGCATTGGGAAGCCATTCTCTCCCTACTGCAAAAAATATATTTAAAATGACATCTCTATAAACTTTGAAGGTGTTATGTGCACAGAAATCCAAAGAAGGTAAATAAGGGAGAGATTCCAGATACACATTTTATTGAAGTAGCTTATCTCAGGGAATTCACTTTCTTCAGAAGGTAGAATTAAGAGAAATTTGTTATATGACTACAGGAATTAAAGGAGCCAAACTGGCAACCGTTGTGAGACAAGTGGACATGGCTGTCATCACTGTCAAGCCTGTAAAAGGTCACCACCTAGGAAAGCACAAAGAGTCAAGTGGCTGGTGCCAGGATGTTCTGGCAGTTTGGGGGATCCATGGGTAGATGTGGCTGAAATGTCAGAATTAACAGACATGTATGAAGCATGTATATGCATGTATGAAGCTTGGTCATATGTATGTATGAAGCTTGGTGATGCTATTTTGTATGTATCGTTTAAGGAAACAGGCCCTAAATTGGCCTTGGAGTTGTGTCTGTTAGAGATGCTGTACAGTAATGGCTATGAGAATAGAATAGCTATGTTGTTGTTTGCCAATGACAGCGCTCTTGACAAGTGTTACTATGGAGGGAGGGAGGTAGGAGGGAGCTTGCTGGGATTGGCAAGGGGGACTTTACCTGGGTGAGGTGGGTTCAAGAGGGCTTCCTGAAATAGCAGCACTGGATCGTGGAAGGTGGGTAAGAGGTAACCAGGTGATAAGAAGGACGGGCTCCTAGGCTTTCAACTTCCCCCCCAGGTGGGTGGATAAATGATACTGCTCAGGAAAAAAAGCATGGAAGGGAAAAGTAGGTTTAGAGAGAGTGACAGTGAGCTTCATTGGGGTCACTGAGTCTGAGATACTTGAGGATGGCTAAGTGAAGGCATCCAGAAGGAGAACATATGGGACTGGAGCACAGCTTGGAGATGACTTGGGAGTCACCAGCAACCCTTAACGGCTCAGGAACGAATGGGGAGGGAGAAAAACGGGAACCAACTAAGAAAAAAGATCTGGAAAAGGAGACTTCGAAGGACCAGATAGAGACTTAGGTGAGACCAAGAAGTGAGCGATGTCTCAGAAGTCTGTGCAGTGAGATGGTCTCTTAAGTGTCCAGTTTTGTAGAGGGGTCTAGCTCAATGGATACATTTGGTTGCTGGGCTTGGCTGAGGGTGGTAGAGAGCATGCCGGGTAGGGGCAGTTTCACATGCCCTGGGGCAGCAGGCTGTGTATTAAGTGTAGAGTTAAATTAAAAAAAAAAAAAAAAAAAAAAAAAGTGTAGAGGTGGTAACAGCGTCCCAGTTCCAGAAGTCGTGGCTTGAGGGAATATTTTCATTCCCAAGAAACAGCCCTAAACTCCAACAGCAAAGCTGCCATCTTGGATTACAGAGTCAGCGGGTGAGGCAGACCGGGGTTGAGTCAGCGGGTGAGACAGAGTGTGGGGCTTTGCAAAAGTGTTTTTCTCCCCAGAAATCACACCATATATGCAGCTCAATGGCTCGTGTTCCAGCAGCCCTGCTTAGGAATGTGTTTACTGTGCCTGGAAAGCACTATGCTGTTTCCCTGTTCACATTTCACCGTATTCTGTGTTGGGCTTGATACAGAGACCAGCATGACTGTACTGTCTGTCAAATAATCTCTTTGGTCATTGGTGTGAAATGCCTTCTACCAACTGGATTCTACCAACTGGACTATCTACCAACTGGAAGTATAGGCTTCCATGAGTGGATTTTTGTTTTGGACATGGGTAATGGGAAAGCATTATTTAGTACTTCATTTTTTGATTCTTTTTAAAAAAATCCTTCTTGTGGTTTTAAAAAATATAATCATCCAGAGCCCTAGTAAGTGATCATTATGTGATGTATTTCAAGTGCATTAATGAATTGTGAAACTAAATAACAGAAGCCTGAAGGTTGCAATGATAAAGAGGTAGTGTAGGAAAAGAAGCCAGCATCGATGTTTTGTATTCTGTGTCCCAGGATGACTCTAGCTTCTCACTCATGTCCACTGGCCTGCAGTTTAGCATCAATGGTGGATCTGAAGAAATGCAGATGCCAGGTGGTATCTGAATGCCCTTATCCCTATCAGAATCTGCACCCCAAGTGATTTGTGTTCACAGTACAGTCTGAGAATCTCTGTTCTAAGCACTTTTAAAAATTATCGCATTTAATTCTCGTAGCCAACTTACGAAGCACATGTAGTTCTCTCATGTTTGCTGGAGTTCATTGAAATAGAACCACTTAAAGATATAGTGAGGTTTATGATGAAAAATTGGAACATGGAGCTGAGTGGGCAAGGTCATGTCCACAGGACAGGCAGCCAGGAAGGGAATTTGGTAAGAGAACCAGCAGCCCTGGGCATGATGCAGTCCTTCTCCATGAGCAGCCAGGAGAGTATGAAAGGGAAAGCACCATTTGACTGTGGAGTCTTACTGGCCAGGAAGAGCCCACTTCCTTTTAAGGGTTCCCTTGGTGAAGGTAAGCCAAGGAAGATGATGTTTCTGGCTTCAAGTCACCCAATTAGGGGCTTTAATAACATCTGCAAAATCCCATCATGGTATCACCTAGATTAGTATTTGATTGAATACCTGGGGGAAAGGCTGTGCATGCTATGGATAGCTCTGCTCTCCCCTGCAGCCTCAGAGTTTAGTCTAGTCAATCTGGCTTTTTAAAAAAACCTCATCTTCATTTTCTGAGCAAGCACAGGTTATATAATTGGTTTGGAGAGCTGATGGATGGTGCCTAGGGTTCATTCAAACTGAGGACTATCATGCTACTTCTAAGAGTCTCCCCTTTTCCAGAATGTCTCAGTGAGATCTGTGTTCCTAGAGTTAACATGGCATGTTATCTGGTCGACAAGTAGGTGCAGAGGTCTTGCTGCATCTGGTGCCCATACCAGGCGCCATGTCTATGAGCGCCATCCAGCAGAGTGGAAGTAGGGTGAAATACATGTCAAGGAACTGAAGTGTTTCATAGTGTGTAGCTGTTTTATTGGCTTGAGCTTTGTTAAAATAGATGTGATTTATTAAGATGTTGCCTTGCAAAATCTAGATGGAATGTGTTTGTGCCAGGCTTTATGGATTGTGAGTTAGTTGTAGTCTTTTTGAATCAAATTGCAGATACTGTTTGAATCCCTGTGTTCATGCCCCCTCCCCCCTCATTTTAGAGGTCTTTTTTAAACCTCACGGTGTAAGCTTTTGTGGAGGCTTGTGAATGTCTGTTTTCTTAATGTAATAAAGTTACTTTCTTTTCCTGACTTTTAGAAAATATTCTCTAACAAGTTGTAACTAGAAGCTTTATATTACTGACTGGTTTATTGTCATACAGCTTTAAATTTAGGACATAAATTGTTTGAGCTAGCATGTGAAAATGTATATACTTGATACAGACCAGGATGAGCCAAAGCTTTGTAGCATAGACGCCAAAAATAAGTGTAATTTGTCTACTTTTTAGACATTCTCACCCCTGGGCTTTGACTTTTATCTGCTATGATTTTCACGTTTTCATTTTCAGACTTCCTTGTTCAGTCCCAATGATCCACATTTCATTCAAGACTTGCTTTGGCATTTTCTCCTCCAGCTGTTTTAGTGGTTTCTTTTGAGGCTATCCTTTCACTTACTTCTTAAATGCTTATTGTTGCTTTCTGGGCTCCATAAAGGACATAACTCTGAAGTTGAGCACTTCAAAAAGGGTTCCAAAAAGTTTACTATTGCATGGCACCCAGGGAAAAAGGTGATGTGTACAAGACATATAGCCCTTTGCTGTATCAGAAAGTTAGGCTTTTCAACATAAATTGGTTGGGAAGTTAGTATAATATAGTATAGCTCCACTTGCATAAGAGTCATATTTATATTTGATTTTACCTTTTTCCAAAACAGGTTTAATGGCTGACCAGTTTTTTTTTAGAGAGAAGAGGAACAGCTGGTAAACAGACAGTTTAGGAAATTAAGATCTTGCTCATGCCTTCATTTTTTTTCTCCGCCTAAAACCTTGATAGGTACTTGGACCAAAGAATACTAAATGGTGATCAAGTTATTGGGGATATCTATTATAAATGCCATCTGTTCCAGGCTTCCTATATTTAATGCATTTTTACTGAAGTACTCTATTTATCATAAAGCCTGTCACTTGTAAACTCCTTGGAAGTCTAATTAATTGAGAGCCAGTGTACTAAGTTTGAATCACACAAATTTATTAGTATTTGCCAGGTCAGAACCTGCTTGGGATCTTTGTATGAATGTAGTTATTTGATACATAATTATTGCTATTTTCATCCAAAACTTGTTAGCCAGACCATAGTAGCAATATGCAGAGTGACCCAAAGCACTGTACAAATCATGGCACAGTCTTGTTTTTTGATGATTTCCCTATAGATAATATTAAAATTGTGTTGTGATTACTTTTCTACTGCCAATTAAATATATAAATATCAAGGAAACCTTAGTGTAATGATAGTTTCCTAGGGTAGAGACCCTCTGTGTATCAAGCCATTGCTTTTCTATTTTCTCCTTTCTTTTCATTCTGTCACTCTACTTGAAAACTTCGTCTAAAATCCTTTAGAATTATTTTTTTGTATTTTATGCCAACCTTTATTATTTTGACTAAATTTGTGGCTAAAATCTAGTCTGATTTATTTTGGTTTCTTCCAAAACCTTCAGTAAATATTATTTGAGTGAATGAGTACACAAATGGAAACGTTGCTGTGGTTAAGGAGAAACTAATCAGTTCTCTGGAAGGGACACATCCTTGCTGCCACCTTCCCTTCTCAGTGTTTGGAGGTCCAAGTAGAGGTGCAGAGGTTCTTGTGTGTCTTTCACTTTGCCTTTCCTGGAAAAATGAGCCCTTTCCCTGAGTGTGAGGCTTCAGAAGGGGCACACATGGAGACTGCGAAGGAAAGAGCCCCTACCCTGTTGTTCTGATCATTTGGGCAGCCAGAAGGATGGAGTGACCCTCATACCTGCTCTCTCTGTTAGGAAGGACAGAGATTCAAAGACCTCATTTACAAGGTGAGGAGGGGTAACCAGCAGAAAACTAAGACAGCTGACTTTTGCTCTTAGTAGAAATAATTACTCAATCAAAGTTTTTCCCACAGGTTGCAGTCCCAGATGTTCCACCTTCTGCTTGGGTATTTCTGGAGGAAAGTTCAGAGTACTAAACCCAGCAAACTACAGCTGAAGCTTAAAGGCAACATCAGCATTAGATTTTTGTTTTTTTGCTTCTGTTTCCGTAGATCAGATTTAACAAAGAGGTGCTATTTGCCATACAATTAAATAAAACCTTAAGAACCTGATACTAAAGTTTAGATTTGCTGAGTGTATGTAACATGTGATCAGTGAGAGGTAGAATTTATCTGACTGTGGTTTTGATCACCTGTCAACTATAATCTACCCTTGGTATTTCAGGTGAGGGGGAAGGGAGTAACATTTTCTCCTTTTTTTCCTAAGTACTGTAATGGTATGCATTTACATAAATTTCATTTCTTCCTCTACTAAGAAAAGACAAGTGCATTATCTAGGATTCCACCAGAGAAACTGAACAGTAAGAGATTTAATGCCCATACACATGCACAGACACAGATGTGTACACAGATGTATACACATACACACACCTGGTGGGGAGCATTAAAAAATTGGCTTACATTATTTTGGGGACTGACAGTGTCATGGAATCCTTCAGTACAGTTATATTTTTTTCTAACTTAGGGAACCTTCAGCTTCTCTCTTAAGGCCTTTTAGCTGTTCAGACCAAGCACTTCCCCTCTCCAGATTATTAAAGAGTTTACCTTTACTTAAAATCAACTGATTGTAGGTTTCATTGATCACATCCATAAAATATCTTCACAGTAACACCTAGGTTATTATTTGATTGAACAACTGGTCCATAGCTGTAGTGGTTGATATACTGTGTCAATTTGAGAAGTTTAGAAGTTTAAGCAACTCAGCAGGGGGCCAGGGTCTTCACTTTGTAAATGTCCTCAGCCTGTGCAAGAAGAAGGCATGGAGATGGTGTGAATTATACTCGCCCAAGGGGTGTAAACTACTTACTTTTGCTCTTGTTGCTTTTGCTGTCTTCTGCCACCTTGAACTGTGGCCCCTGTGCCATGCTGCCCTGCCTTGGAGCCAGCTGATTATGGACTGAAACCTCCACAAACTGTGAGCTAAATAAACCTTTCCTCCTTTAATTTTGGGCACTGAGTATTTTGTCTTAGCAATGAGAAAAAAGTAACTAAGACAATAGCCTAGCCAAATTAGCACATAAAATTGACCATCATAGAAGGGTTTTTGTTTATTGGGCTTCTAGCATAAATATGGATTCTGTAATATGAAACTTTAAGGATTATGACAATGATACCATGGTCACTGGTAGTCCTTGTATAGACATTTTGACTTTAGTCTTTCTCCTGTCCTGGTGTTACAAGTGGCCATAAAAAGGCAATAGTATTGATGGGCAGTCATAAAAGCATACCACAGCCGAAACACAGCTTACAGTATGTGTCCAACAGATGAGGTTTTATTTCTAGCCATTAGGCAATTCATTCTAGATAACAAGCCATTTTAACATTACTGCTGACTTTCAGGTGAGACACAAAGATAGATAAAGGACCTCCCCATGGTACAGGATATTGTGGTGCTTGCCTTGGAAAATCCATCTACAGTTCCAGCCCATTTAGCTATAAACCTTGCTTATCCTGACTTTTCTGATCATTTGCATGGTTGTATCTCAACTTGTTAAAATGTACAATTGTGAACAATATTTTCATTGAACTTAGTTTTGACCCTTTAAAACTAGGGATGAAAGGGCACTACCTGTTCACATGTGTTGAGAATTAGTGGTCACTGTATCTGTCTTGGTTTCCTTCAGTTCAGGTTGGATCTCTTCAATATTCCTGTGACGGGCTTTTGATCATTTCTGCTGAAATTTTATGAACCTTCTTGTGTTATTCTTGGGATATATACAATGGAAATACACGCTCAATGGTTCCAAACATCATTTGAAGAGAAGGCAAGGGTGTGGCTTTGCTCATCCTGAGATCATTTTTGCTAACTTTCTCTGTAGAGTAGTTCTTGGATATTGTCCTAGACCTTCTTCTCTAGCTTCCAGGCTCTGACTGATGTTTTCCTTTAGCATGGTGGTTCAGTAGGCTATCTCAGAGCTGACCAGTACATTATCTCCCCTAGTCTCTATCTCTTTGGTGACATTCACAGATGCGTAATCTCTATTTTACTTAACCATTTGTTTGCCTAATGGATCTTCAGACTTCACAGATTCAAAAGGGAACTTTTAATTCCACACCTTCTTTCTGATCAATTTCTCTTCCTTTCATAGAATTTTGATTTAAACCTAATATCTCATAGTTATTTATAGTTCTGTCCTTCACATCCACTGGTTGGCTATATCCTATGGTTTCTACCCTAAAGTCGTCTGTGTACCCCCATTGCATCAACCTTATCCCAGAAATCTATCATCTTCTTCCTAAACTGGTGCATTGACCTTCTACCTTGGCTTTACTATTCCTCTTGTTACCTGACTACATCCTTCCCTAGCCACAGAAATCCCAATGTACTCAGGCCACATCCTCTCCCTGTTTGGTTCCTCTGGATGATTCCTGATGCAGTGAGTTGAAAGTTTAGAGTCTTCTCATGGTCTGCCTGTTCCTGCCTCCTTCTCAGATGATGGTTTGTTCTTATCATGCCATCACTGCATCCAGCCACCTGGACTTCATCTTCCGTGAGTCAAGCTTGTTACTCGACTGAGCTTTTGCATTGGTCAGTCTTTTTCCCTGGAGTATTCTCCTCAGAAACTCACAGGTCTGGTGAGTCTCAGAGAGGACTTGCATGTCCATGGTGTTTATGTGGGTCAAGTCACCCAATTCCCTCCCCGTCCTTCCACTGCCTGCTGATTTTTCTTTATTTTGTTGTTGGTTATTTACCATTGATAGTCATTTACCAGAATGTACTCTTGTAAAAGGCAAGCTCTTTAGCCATTTCTTCCTTCTTTCCTTCCTTCCTTTCTTCCTTCTTACCTTTTTTCCTTCCCTCATTCCTTCCTTCCTTCCCTCCCTGTCTCTATTCTGTCTTTTTTTTTCATAGCACAAGATAGTGCCCGACACAGCAGTAATTGCTTAATAAATGCATAGTTGGACAGTTATTATTTTATTGTGCATTTGGTCTATACCAATGAAAGACTAGCAGCTTTACGGGTGATATGAACTAATTTGGGCATCCCACATTCGTATGTTGAAAACCTGGCCCTTAGTATGATTGTATTTGTAAGTAGTACCTTTGCAGAACTAACAAATATAAAATGAGGTCACAAAAGTAGGATCCTTATCCAATAGAATAAATGCTTTTCTAAGAAGAGGAAGAGACCAGAGCTTGCACTCTTCTCTTAAAGGAGGCCATTTTAGCACACAAGGAGAAGGTTACCCTCTGCAAGCCAGAATGGTCTCCACCTTGAACTTGGACTTCACAGCTCCCAGAACTGTGAGAAATCAACTTGTGTTGTTGAAGCCACTCAGTCTACTGCTTACTATTAAGGCCGCCCAAGCAGATAAAGACAAAGGTGTCCACTGAGACTGTGAGGTTGCTTTTGTGGGTCTTAACATGTGTTTGAATCTTATCATCTTCCACATGTAATTAGGACAGACTTCCTAATTGTGCTAATGTTTTCCTTTATTAGTCCCTATCTAGCAGCTGTCTGCCTTATCATTTAGCTTTTCAGATCTTCAGTTAGTCTGACATTTTACTACTCAAATATCTTGCAAGGAACATTGGATTACTTCTTTTTCCAGCTCCTAGGGATCTATATTATTTTCATTTAAAGAAAAGGCTTATATGTTTTTATTCTTACTAGTTTTTAACCTGAATTTCAATTCTTTACTTGTGACAAGATCATATCTTATTGACTGTAACATCTCTCTGTATGTAAGCAATAAAAAACATCTATTCTGGAATTATCAACTTGAAAAATTTATTGAATGAATACTGAAAATTTATTATACTAAGGCTAATTTTGTCTTAGTCTTTGGTGTAGAACCTTGTTTGAAGACTTTAGAAAGATTAAATAAATCATATACTTTAGAATAATCAGTGCACTTTTTTTTTCATCTTTTCTTCTTGCTGATTAAAATTAAAGCCCAGAGCTAAAGTTGGAGGATTATTTTTGCTTCCTGAATTGGTTTCTTTAACTTTATCTGAATGGTGTTTTGGGACATATATTGCACAGTATTACTAATAGTGATTATGTATTACATTCACTCTGATAGTTCATGTATTCTCATTTTCCCAGAAATGTTGGAAAAGAAAAACTTATATGAAAAATTTGGAATAATTGTATCCATATAGTTTAGGATACTTGGAAAACTCAAACATCTGTGTTGCGGAGTTGGATGAAAATATAAACCTGAGAATTCCTTAAATGTTATTTATATATAGACCTTTTGAAACCAATGTGGGAATGATCAAAAATCTGTTACAATAAAGAGATATTTGAAAACAAAGAGTTGGGTGGAAGGACAATTAGAACAAAGTAAAACAGAATTGTGGGTGAGATTCCAGGGATCATATATACTCTGTACTTTACATAACATTTCCCCAAATTTTGCAAAAATTCTTCTTATCCTTTTGTTTTTAGTTGCAACTTATTGTCATTACCTTGATAAGCACACTTTTCAGTTAACTATAGTTTTGTTTGTTTTTTTTGTGTGTATTCTCATCCTATTCTTTCTGCAAAGTTAGCTTGGGCTCTGAAGTCAGCCTAGGTTCACATTCCAGTTCCTCCCTTTAATATTGCTAGCAAATCACTGAGTTTCTTTATGTCTTCATGAACTGAAGACAAATCTGTAAAGTAGGGAAGAGAAAATGAAACAGTACAGAAACTCAGTAGGTCAGCATTCACTTTGAATGCGTGCTGCTAAGATACTTTAGAAATATTGCACAATCTGAAAACGTCTTCTGAGGACGGGGACATTTTTTGATGGTAGTTGTCCTGGGGATTGGACCTAGCACCTTAACACTGAGCTACATCCTCAGGCTTCCTACCTCTTGTAATTTATTTTTAAAATTCTGAGTCTCAGGCTGGATACAAACTTGTGATCCTCCTCCATCAGCCTCCCCAAGTACTGGAATTACAGGCATTTGCCCAATGCAATATCTTATATGTATTTTGGGTCTCCCAATTTCTTTCCATTTGGAAGTAGGTGTATTTATTAATGGGTTGGTTTTTTAGTTGAATTCCACAGTTCTTGGGACTGTTGTTCAGAGTAGTATGGTTTTACCAGTAGAGAGTTCCTGGCAAACGAAAAATGAATTCTATAGTTTGGGGATTTTAGTTTTGAAGAACAATGGTTCTGGTGCTATTCGTGAAGAACCACTGTGGTTTCTGCACATAATTATTTCCCTGGAGACTGTCACCTCTGGGGGCCACTCCTTATCTTGATGTCCCTTCATGTCATAGTGAAGCTTCTTGGATCTCTGGTTTCAGTCTTTTTTTATGAAAAAGAAATTAACTCTTTGGGGAAGGATACTACTGTAAGACACTTGTCCACAGAGAATAAGAGCAATTTTTTCAAGTTGGTAATCAACCAATTCAGTAAAAGCAGTCAAAACAAAGTAAAACAAATCAGTGTTTTGAAACATTTAGTATTTCCAAAAAGTCATCTATTTTATCCTAAATTCATATTCCCTCCTATGGCGATCCATCAGAGGATCTGTCATGTCGTCCAGACTTTCGCCTTCTAGAAGATTGTGCTGACATTGATATGATTAAGACAAGAAATATCCACTCAAATCAATAATCATCTGTAACCAGGCCCACAAGGCAGTAAAGGCAGATATTGCTTCAGCGATTCAATCCACACCAAGGCTGGAGAATGGCACCTGGCCCGTGGTAAGGACTCAACATGTCCATCCAGAGGAGGTGATGGGGAGATGAGAGCTACAGAAATAGCTTCGGCGTCTTCCACTTGTACTCCTGTGGTGCAGGCAGATGAAGCTCTCTGCATTGTTCAAAAGTGACCTGAGACCGTAGGTCACCTATAGTAGAACCTTCATCACTCTAGCTGTGTGCCATTCCGTGGGAAGCACCTGAAAGCAGGACTTCCTTGATTGCTGTAGCAATGTGAATTTGGCTCGGGATAGCACAGTGGGACTGTTGACCATGATTTTCTAACCCTTGCCAAACCCTTATTTTTGCTGTGCTTGTTACTACGTAAATAGATGCCAATTTAACAGACACCTAACAGAAGTCTCCCTGAACACAGTAAGTGGCCACAAATAGTACACTACATGCTTGCAGGAGGCCTGATGTCCTAACACTTGCAAGATATGAGCCTCTGACAGATGAATCTGCACCTCCATCATGAGTTACTGCTGACATTTCTCCCAGAACAGCACTGTCGGCTGTTTTGGAGGCAGGACAGTTTGGATTCAGTACTGAGCAACTTTGAATGCATACCCAGAGGCTGTCTTTCAGTGTCTCTCCCGTGTTATTTTGAAGCAAATAAAGGGATTGCTGCAGTACTGATGTGATCAATCTCATCAGGAAAGCAGCATATCCAAGTCTGTTCCAGCCTCTTCATGATATCTTTTTTCTAGACAAGTAGCTGCCATAGAAGTCAGTGAGGCATCAGTTTGATGAAACATCTCCAGCAAATTGCCATTTCTAATTATTCAGTGTATTTACCTCCACAGTTACATCTTTTATCACTCAGACTAGCTACACTTCAAGGCGAGATGTCTCCTCTTAGAGAGAAGGTGATGAAAATGTTGTAACTTGAAGTTTCCAGTATGCGTTGAATTTATCTCTGTCATGTTTGTCCTAAAGTCTGGAAAGCCAAATGAAAATCTCTCTCTGTCTTTTTTTTGTCTTGTCATCTCATCCTCAACTGTTCTGCTTTCCACCAGTCCTTTCTCACAAATATATTGAGTTCTCTGTTACTGTTTGAACCTTTATTCATCTTTTCCTGACGCTGGGTTTTCTTTATTGTAGCTCCTTAGAGCACACATTTCATAGCTTTTATTATTTGCCTGTATGTCTGCTTCTCCACTTTGAGGTAGAAGCTGTCTCATCATTTTGTGGTACTGATGGGATGTTTGTGATTTTCACAGATCAAATACTCAAGAACTGTTACTTTGATAAAATGTTTATTTAGCAAGTATTAAAATATTAGTTATTTTTATTAAATATGGATTCCAAGGTGTGATGTTCTTAATGTGAAGTAGACAAAAAAGTATTAAGAATTAATTGGAATCATACAATTTTTAATAGTGAGTGGAGTTTTAGAGAAACTTGGGACTTTAGCCTAATCTGTTTTTTTTTTTTTTTTAATGATTGAGTATTCTTAATCCCCTTCCCGCCATGTGTTTTGGATAAAAAGCCCATGCATCATGCACCCCAATCTTTTGCTGCTTTGACTGGAGTTGAACAGTTGTCTTATGAAAGATCCATTGTCAGTTCTCAGAATCTTAGGTTTTTCAGTTCTCATCCCATATTGCACCAGTACATGTGATCTGCATCAATTCTAAAGTTAAGATTCAAACCAACTGCTTCTGACAATTTTTCATAATGACAACAAAAGCAAATTAACTTTACAGCCCAATGTTTCCTCATTTGCAATATCTACAAAGTCAGAATATAAGTTGTCACTGGTGGGAAACAAAGGATATGTCAAAAATGACACAAGGTGTTACTGATGACTGTTTAAGCTTCTCTCCTTTGAGGATCCAGTATGAGTTGAGGGAGAAGAGGGAGGGTGAAGAAACATCCATTTTTATGGTCTACCATGACATGTTCTGTGTTACGAGTTAGATCTAAAATGTCCTCCCAAAGACTCACGTGTTTGGAAGACGGTCAGATCATGGGAAAGCTATACTCATCAGTCAGTGGACTCATCCATTGGTGAATTCATAGCTGAATGTGCTGTTAAGAGATGAGGTCTGGTTGGAGGTAGAGCACAAAGACATGTGATCTGGAAGGCGTTTTTTTCCCTTCTTTCTGTGCTTCCTGGCTGTCATGAGATGAGCAGGTTTGTTCCACCTTGGCCCTCTGCCATCTTGTGTCTCCCTTGAAGACAGTTGACCATGGACTAACTCCTCTGAAAGCTTTGAGTCCACATAAACCTCTCCTCCTTTAAATTGTGGGTGTTGGATATTTTGTTCCAGCAACAGGAAAGTGACTAAAACACCTTTCACCTATAGGAGTCCAACAAATTTTTAAACCATTAAGTCTCAAACAAGGGTGATTTTGCCTTTTCTAAGCACTGCCCCACACTGCTGAGACTTTTGGCAATGTGTGGAAACATTTTTGACTGCCAGAACCAGGGTGTTGACATTGACATCTGATAAACAGCGGCTGTGAATGCCACAGATATGCTACCATGCACTGAACGGCTCCTGTCACAAGTAGTTCATTGTGTCAACAGTGTTGCAGTACAGAACCCTGTAAACTAGATATTGTTTCCCAGTATTTATACTCTAGAAAACGTAAGTTCAGTGTTACATGGCTAGTGAGTGGATTGGTCCTTTGAATCTAGACTTTGTGATGTAAAACTTGAGCCTCAGCATTGCCATACTCTAGATAGGGCAGCATACACCAAACATGGGTTTGCATAAGCAGTAGGGCTTGTTTTCTAGATCTACCTTTGTGATTCTCTTTTATTTGGTCAGTTTAGAGCACAGATGTTCATATTTTATCCAGCAGGTACACAAACTGAGGGCACTGGCAGGTAAATAGCACTGCTCTTATGGCACCTGTGACTGGAATCCAGTGATTTGATTTCTTTCTCTTTTGCTGAATTTTCTTACCTTTTTACCACTGCATACTCCCCTCTTTGTGCCTTGGGAACAGTGGTGAGAAAGTTGCCAATGTAAGTGTTCTGATATTAGCAAGTGAACTAAGGAGTGGGAGACCACCATTTTCTTACATCAGAAACACAGTATTTCTTTACAGTATTCTACTACTACTAATTCTTTTAGTACTACTACTAATTCTACTACTAATTCTTTTAGATTAATAAAATAATGTAGATCTTTGGGTAATGATAATAGGACAGAACCATTTTAGAATGCTTATTTTAGGGAGGAATTACTGAAGTTTCCTTAGTGCCACATAATATTATGTAGAAAATAGAGTAGAATTGAGGGAACAATAGAAATAAAAGACCTCACATGGTTAAGGGAGTAACTTAGAGACAGATAACATTTGTATCACATATAATCCTTTTATGGCAAAAGGAACTTTGAAAATAAAATTACATTAATAATTCTAGAGTACCCTAGGATAGCCTGATGGGATCAATCATGTAATCATAGGGCTCTTAACAGAGGAAGGGAGAGAGTGATAGTATTACAGAATGTGTGATGGTAGGGTGGAAGAGGCCACAGCCACATACAGGTGGCCATTAGCAGTTGAAAAGGACAAAGAAATGGATTCTTACTTCAAAGTCTTAAGGAAGAGCTAGTCCAGCTGACACCTTGATTTTAGTTCAGACAAATTAATTTCAGACTTATGACTTTTAGAACTTCAAAAGAATAAATATTTGGTCTTTCAGGTGATTATATTTGTTGCAATAGCCTTAAAACTAAAATACTACCTGTATTAGTCAGCTTTCCATTACTGTAACAAATACCTGATATAATCAGCTTATTTTGAAAATGGTTTATTTTGGTTTACGGCTTTGGAGGCTGCATCTGTGATCACATGTGAGCAGTTCAACATGGCAGGTCTGTGTGATGCAGCAAACTGCTCATGCTTTGACACTAGGAAGCAAAGAGAGACAGGAAAGGGCTAGGGCACAACATGTCCTTCAGAAGTACGCCCCCCAGAAAATCTCTCCAAAGGCTCCACCAAATCTCAGATTCCATCACCTTTCAATAGCACCCTAGATTAAAGCATTTGACACATGGACTTTTGAGTCATACTTATCTGTGTCATTCAGTGCTTTCTAGAGAAACAGATTTAACACAAAATACACAAATATGGAAGAATTTACAAGACCGTCTTACAATAGCCATCCATGGAGTCAGATGTAGAAGAGTGCAAAAGGTCTGTTTGCACTGGAGATTCAAAGGATCCAGTTGCAGGACTGGAGCTCAGTGTAGTGTCCCATGCGAATCTGTATCAGGAGACCGAAGCGTCTGCTAAGGAAGGCTGAAGGGTCGATGCTACAGACTGAAGGGTCTTCATGAATGCCAGGAGATGACATCCAAGATGAAGGTGGAGACTGGAGCTCCTCAAGCGAGGCTTCCTTCTTCATTTACCTTTTATACTATGGGGAGCCTCCTTAGGGTGGGTCTTCCCCACCCAGAACTGGGCTGAGCCAATTTAGTTGGTCCTTTCTTACTCAAATTGACAGAGTTAGTTAACTATCACGTTGTCCAAACCATCTATCCAAAGAATATTTTAATGGTATCTGTATTGTATTATTTCCTTTCCATATTCGTTCACATAATATTTGTTGGAATACATCTTTTGTGTGAATGTTCTCTCACATTTCATCTTTTCCTTATCAGGGTAACTTAATGAATTTAAGCATATTAAGGGGAATAACTGAGAGGAATCATACAACTGTGGCTTTCAAGAGAATATAGAGGAAAGTTAATCTAACCGTACTACCAATGAGTTAACTGGAAGTAAAGTCTTGGTATGCTAATTTCCAATCCAAGGGAAATAGAAAGAATCATATATATACTTACTTGCCTCTTGAGAATTTCTTGTTTCCTTTGTGAGAACTGTTTAACTCTCATAGTTTTGCCGTATATGATTTTGAGAGTTCTGAAACTTTTGTTTGGTAGTGATGAGGCCTAGTTATCCTGAGCCTGTACCATGTACAGTTCTGACTTTGTTAAAGACAAGAAGGTCACTATGAAGAAATAGGCACCAGTTGGAGTAAAGTGATTTTCAAAATTCTACCAAACATACAACTATTACTAAAGGACTGCTGTTTTAATATATGTGCTACCAAAGCAAGCACTACCATATCCAACATTTTTTTTTTTTGTACTGGGGATTGAACTCACGACCTTGTACTTGCCAGGCAGGTGCTTAAGCCACTGAGCTAAATCCCCGGCCTTATATCCAATGTTTTAAACCTTCATTGAAAAATGAAAGGCAATTTCTCCAAATCCAGCTAGTAAGCCTTGGAATCCAATCTTTACTCTTCAAATGCAAAGTCTGAAAATGAGATAGAGTGTCATAAATTACCTTAATTAGAAACTTTTCTTTTTCTTTGAGTGTGTTCTTTTGGAGACTAATCCAGCAAGAATAAGAATGTAACAGAAATTACCCTTGGTCATACTGTCTTCAAATAGGAGGTTTACTAAAACCTCTCTTTACGTTTAAGCTTCAGGATAAATAAAATAATATTTATAAGGAATATTTAGGTCCAGGTTAGAAGGAAATTTTAGAGCAAAATCTTTTTTTTTCTATTTAGGTGGGAAATTGTGTAACCCTGATACCTTTGTGTATTTCAAAAATAATGGAGAAAGTTGATCTAAAGTTTCTTCTGGTTCTTTTTTTTTTTTTTTTTAATCAGTACAGGGATCAAACTCACGACTGCCTGCTTGCAGGGCAGGCACTTACGCCACTGAGCTAAATCCCCAGCCCCAGTATATGTTTTTAACAAGGACAAGGGAGATTAGTACTATTAAACTCTTGCTTAGATACTCTTCATAATTCTCCCCCAAATCTGTGAGGCAAATATTGCTATTTACTTGTCAAGAGACTGTAGGTGAGTGAGTTACAGTACAATGGTACCTTGGTTCATGAGCTTAATTCTGGTTGCAGAGTTTGTGGAAGGATTCTGGTTGAAACCACTTTAATTATCAAAATTACAGTGAGCAGTTTGGAACCAAACCAAAAACCCAAGCCTCAGGACTCCAGAGTGGCTGGATTGGTGGCATATACCTATAATCTCAGAATTCTGGGATCCTCAGCTACAGGGGTTGGAAATTGGAGCCCAGCCTGGGTGGGGTGATAACTTAGCAACACTGTCTCAAAACAAATAAGAAGGGCTCCACATGTACTCACTGTGAAGGCCCTGGGTTCAGGTCCCATTAATACAAACAAATAAACAAACAAAAACTCGAAGAAGTTAACAGCGACACTGGCACTCTCTTTTCTGCATTTAATGGCTGACGAAAGGTGTATGAGTGCCCAGAGCGAATCCCAAACAACCTTCCCAATTCTTATCTTTCATGTGAAGACACTTTGACTAATGATAGGGCTGTGTGTGTGTGTGTGTGTGTGTGTGTGTGTGTTTGAGACAAAGTCTCAAAGTTGGCCTTGGATTCACTTTGTAGATCAAGCTGGTCTCGAACTTGCAATGATCCCCCTGCCTCAGACTCCAGATTACAAGTATCATCACCATACCTGGCTACAGATGATAGTTTTTATCTATAGGTCTAGTATTTCAAAGATTCACTGCTTACATTAAAATTTTCTACTTCATAGTTTATAACAAAAGTAATACATGCTCATAACAGATCTTCAGGAAATACAAGATTAAAAAGATTGGATAGTTGTCCATGGTTTTTCTTAGAGTCATACAATCTTCATATGATCAAAAAGTTTTAAGAAAAAGTGATGCTTTGTTTAGAGTCTACAGAACAGAGAAAAATGAATGGTAGTTAGCATGCTGTTACATACACGTAACTCATTTCCTTTAAAGCATCGCAGTGTTGGTCCTCTTCAGTAGTTACTAGTTTCTCTGCAGCTCTGCTTATCTTCCACCTCATCGGGGAACCTCAAATTCTCTTATACTAGGCTTGAGGGAAGAAGTGAGATTTTGCTGGGTGACATTTCTCCTTACAGTACAGCCATTAGTACAGTGAAGAGAACATTTACTGGTTGCTCTGCCCTGTTGCTCAGGTCAGCACTCTGGCTGCTGATTAAACAAACCATGGGAGGCCATTTATTTTGGTAAAAAGAAGGCTTTATTCAAAGCCACCTCTGAGGAGGAGGGGCCTCATATTGCCACAAACTACCTTCTGATTGTGTTCACCTCTGTAAGAGTCTTTTACAGTGAGAAACAGGAAAATCAAGGAAACAGTAGGCAACTCCAGGCTTGCTCTTTCTCTTCTTCCCTCCCTTCCTTGTGGGAAGGAAACTGGATTTTGACCTGCATCTATGCTGACAGGAGGAGGGGCAGTTGGTTTATGCCCTAAGCCTAAAGAAGTTTGGATAAGCCTCTTGTCTCTAAAGAAAAAAAAATTAAATTGTAAAGTTCCATATCCCCTCCCCGGCACTAGGACATTTTACCTCCATTCACCTGAGCATTTCCACCTCTCTGATCAGAGTCCTTAGGGGAGACACTCCTTGGTGCTTGTTAGAAAATATCTCACAGTGACATGAGGACTGTCCACGTGGGATGGGAGCTGTGGAGCCTTGTCCACCAGGCATGTGAGAGCCCATTATGACTTGCTTATCTGAAGTTCCTTGCATTGTACCCAAATTCTTCATGTGATTCATGCATTGTCTTTTTGAATGTTGGTCTTCTGGAAATTCCTTGCAATTGTAAATAGCCTTAAAGTTACCAATTCTTTTCTTCCTTCTTCTTTATTCTTCCCATATGTCTTGGTCATTTTCCTCATCAGGAGACACAATTCCTGATACAAGCAGTTTAAGGGAGGAGAGGTTTATTTTGGCTCACAGTTTCACAGAGCTTAGTCCATGCTTGGTTGGCCTCATTCAATGGAAAACATGGCATGGTGCAGGGCCTCACCTCACTCAGAAGAAAGCTGCTCACATCATGGCAGTCAGGAAGCAGGGAGAGAAGAGCAGAGCAAGAGGGAAATACAGCCTTCCAGGTCACTCCCCAGTGACCTGTCACTTCTGACCAGACTCCACCTCCTGCTCAGCTGCTAAATTCACAGTCCTCCCCATGATCCAACCATCCTTCTAAAGCCCCACCTTGAACACATGAGGCTTTTGGGTGGTGGGGTGGGGGTACTGCAGGCACAAACCACAGCACTGTGAAACTATGAGCACCAGTCCACTCTTGTTCCCTGAGTCTTGATACTGATCAGGCTTGTTTCCATCTAATCAGTGCAGGGCTTCCCTTTGCAGAAGCCCGGCAGTGCTCTGCTAGTCACCATCATATATCGTTTCTACCTATTTGAAAACCAAGGATGTAGAGAACAAATGTGTACAAAACATATTTTGCTGGATATTTTTTGTTTGGCCCATCCAACCTACTGGTTATTCTGTTCTGCACCCTGGGGATTGCATATCCTACCCCTTGCATCCAGCTGGGTCTAACAGTGGGAGACACAAGGCACAGTTGGAGGGCTGTAGGCTTTCACCTGTGAATTGCATCCACTTGGATGAGGCATAGCTCTTCTGCATTCTGGGAACTATTCTTTGCTATTTAGGCCTAGTGACAGAAGGGCTCCTGCTGTCTGTCTGGGGCTCTCTTTATCCTGCCCTACATTTGTCAACAGTCTCTGTCTTACATTTTCCCTACTGCCTTTATTGTAGTGACCTCTCCTTGTCTTTTTGGTTTAGGTCAGTCTCTAATCTCCTTCAGACTTTTCTTAGCCAAATGTGAGGGGAGTAGCTAATCCATTATTTTTTCCTCTGTGCAATATGGAGAAGGAGGTAAATGTCCCATAAAATTGTCCCTCCTAAAATTGATAATTGTTCTTTTTGGCTCAAAGTCTGAAAAAAATGCTATAAGTGGCCACTCAGATCTCTGTGCTCTACTGAATGAAAAGGAAAAAAAATCTTTATTCAAAGCTAGCTCTGAAGAGATGGAGAGATCTCATCTTACCACAAATCACCATCTGTCTGTGTCCAGACCCGCAAAAGTCTTTCATAGGAAGGAAGAAAAAAGAAGGACTACTATGAGACAATAGACAGCTCTCCAAGGCTTGCTGCATCTCTCTTAGGCAGGAGATTGGGGCGTAGCAAGGAGACTGGACAGTAGGGCATGGCCCATGTATCATGGAGATCTGGCGAGTTGTGGCTCAGTTATGGCTTTGGATGGCCGGGCTCTGATGTCAGAAGGGCATAAAAGATGGCAGGCACTGGCCTTCTTGGCATTGTGTTCTTACTCCCAGTTGCCTGCTCCTTGTGTGGAGCATATTTTCTGTCTTCTTTTCACTTTCATTTTTTTTCTTTTCTATTTCTACTTTTTTCTTTTATCTTTAATAAATGAAACTTTTGTATTCATCAGTTGTCTCTATCCAGTTCTTTGAATGGGACAACAATCTGGAACCACTAGACACTCCAGGGTCTGATAACACCTCCAGGCCCTTTTCTGCTCCTTCCTATGCTGTGGAAAGAGAACCAGACCCTCACATCCCTGGCCCAACATCTGCATATTTTGTCCCTTGAGCCAGAGAGGAAGGAGTGGCAGTCCAAGTTCTCAGCTTGAGGAAGTTGGTGAGGCAACTCTCTTTAAAAGAAAAAAATTCTAACATTTAAAGATCCAATTTGCCCTATCAATTCCAATCCTACCTACTAAAATTGAAGTCATTAAGTGACAGCATCAAGTAGAAGGAATTATGCTTTCGCAGATATAATATATTCTGAGAGAGAAATTGGTTTTGGAAATGCTTTGCAGATGAGTCAAGCATTTTCACTGTCTTCAAATAGTTGGAAATTTCCTGAGAAATTAAAATAATCTTTAATTCAGTGGATTTAACATGTGCAAGGGAATGGATTCTTACAAAAGGAGGATTGTTGTCTGGAGAGTAAAGTGTAAGATTTTATTTATGTGCCTCTGGTTTGGATTAATTAGCTCAAGTATCATCCTAATTCATCAACCCCAGATGCCTGATTCAACTCACAGGCATCTCTGTCCAGAGCTACAAAGTCAGTTAAATTCAACAAACACCATCTCCTATGTGCTTCTCAGTTTTCCTGGAATTGGGCCTGTAAAGATGATCTAGATGTAGACCCTGCCTTGCAGTAGACTGTAATGAGGAGAGAGTCACAAAATCAGGTTCCTTCATGTGGACTATGGTAGGTCTTCCTGTCATGCTCTCTCATAGATTCCTGGCTTTGTTTTTCTGAATACCTAAACTGTAAAAACATTCCTTGTTGTCTTTGTTTCTACTTTCTGTTGCTGATGGCAATTGCTCAGGTACTGAAGGCAGGCCTCAGTGTGTTGGGATCACCCATGTTCTCTGGGGTCTCCCAGTAGGCTGTTTCAAGAGCATCCGGGGCTATGTATTGATCCATGTATGTCCAAGGCTAGGCTGGAAGGAAGGAGATGTTGCGTCCCAGAGCTGGCGCATGGTGTAGGCTCAGTAATTAGTGTGTAATGTACTAAGTGCCAAAGACAGGCACTGGAGGAGGAAGTAAGTCCAAGTCCTTGCTTTGCAGGAGCATGTTTCATAGCAGATATCTTAGAGAGAGTGACAAGTCTGATGGGAAGAAAAGCAGGTAAATTTAAATCAAAGAGCTCTGGTGTTTAATGTGGCCTGGGGTGGCAAGTGGAGGGGGAATCAGATGCCTGGTGTGCTGGTGGGATTGTGGAAAGAGAGGATTTGAAACATGTGATAACAGTGCAATCTGTGGCCAGCTGCTGGGTTATTTATGCCTGCTCTTCGTGCATTTCTGTGGATCTTAGGACAGAATCTTAAAGTGTCAGGATCCCACTGATTAGGTGTTTGTTACAGCAAGAATCACAGCAGAAGGTTCAGTTTAAAACTGACCTTTCAAACTAACTGCTCTTAATCAAGAGGAGAATTTATTCTAGGTAAGTTGTCAAGGAGACTAATTTAATTTACATTCTTTATTGGTGGGCTGCATCCCATCTGAGCTGACCAAAGCCTTTGTTTCCCAGAACAAGTCCTTGGAGCTTGCTCCTTTTGTTCTCTGAGTCATAGGTCCCTGTGGTTCTCAGATTGTGTTCTCTGTGGGGTTCAGATGGAGGTCTTGTGGCCTCCTTTTAGCTCACTGTCTCATCTCCATCTCCCCCTTACCGTGCTATGTGATAGTAACACACACCACACCACCACCTTGCTCTGCTGTGTGTCCTCTTCCCTAGGCCTTAAAGGCTTCAAAGATTTGACCCTAGCTTAGCACCTTCTGGTGTCTTTTCTGCTTCCTTTATGCTGGACTTGGTCCCTATCTTCCCCTTCCATGCCATATGTGACTCTGTGGTAGCACTTGTCACACTAATCACCTTGTATGTAAATTTTCCATGTGGTATGCTTTTCATGCGAAGGTACTGTTTGTACCCCTACCACCCTCCTTTAGGCCAAGGTGTAGATCACTGTGGAGCTTCCCGATACAATGCCTGGTGCAAAATATGTAGTTCAAACACATCGTGGAAGAAGGTGTTCTGATTTGTAAGAAAAGCATTTACATTTTTAGGCTTTCCTGTCTTCCATGAAGTCTGGCTGCTTTATGTTTTGCCTTACTGTGTCCTGAGCTTTTCATGTCTCATGGATATTTATGTGCCTTGAGAAACTGGGACCATCAAAATGGTTCATATGCTATTGTTCTGTCTTTGTATCTCAGAAGGATGACACAATCACAGGAAATAGGTTTTCCTGCTGTGGCAGCATCTGAGACAGAGAAAAGAAAAGTGAAATACCTATGTTCATGCAATCACCATGGGGCAGGGTAATTGCAGATGTCAGAGCTTATAGTGGAAATCCCTGGTTGTTAGCTGAGAAAGTCCTAGTCTGTTTTTAGTGTACGTACCTCAGGAGAGATGTAGATTGTTTTCTTTGCAGGGGATCAGTGTGAAAAGTATACTGACATTCCATGTGTGTGACCACAGAGGCTTCAAATGCACACGGCACTTTTATTTGCCCAAGATGGGAGCAGTCTTCTCCTGGCATGCATATGGCCACAGTCTGATGACCTCATTGGGGGTTAGATGGCAGGTGTTGGCAAGGAAAGGCAGCTCTGCACATTGAGGGATTTACTGTGAGAAGTGTCACCTTGAAAGCAGGACCTGACCCAACTTACCGGTGTTTATGGAACTCAGAATGGAAATAACTGCAGGATTAGGAGCAAAGAAACTTTCTGGGTTGCTGGGCAGGATCTGTGTGGAAACTTGGATAGTGGTTGTGCAGATGTCTACATGTGTAGAAGTGTCCGTGAGCCATGTGCTGAAGACAAGACACTGTCTTGTGAGTGCCTGTTATCCTTCAGCAGCCTTTAAAAAAGAACTCACTTGTGAAAGCTTATAAACTACCATTGACAAGCCAGGAAGGCAGGAGGTTGACTCTGACCATTAGTCAAAATATCCTGTGACTAGAATGCTACTTTAAATTTGTGTGATCATTGGGCTGACAGTGTCTGGGAGAAGCTGAACTGTGGCTTATGTTTGGTTGAGCCCCTTTCCATTTCCCACCAAGGACTCCAGTTGGAACATGCAGCATGGGGTCCCTGGGCAGCAGGTGCTTCACTCCATCATAATGATTCTTGAGGATTCTTATACTGAAGCAAGTTTTCTATGTTAAGTACAGTCATCCCTCTACACCCACAAGATGGAAAGTTTTTGTTAAAAAATTGCACAAATACTGAATATGTACAGACTCAGTTCTTGTCATTTTTCTCTAAATACAGTGTAACTCTTTATATAGCATAAACATGCAGCTATATATTATATTAGGTATTATAAGTGACTGAGAGTAAAATGTATGGAAGGAGCTGAGTAGGTTATAAGCAGATACTACATACTATTTTATACAAGGAACCTGAGCATTTGCAAATTTGGGTCTCCTGAATCCAATCCCCATGGATACTGAAGTTTAATTATGTTTCTTTTAAGATTGTGTTAAACTATATACAGCGTAAAATTTTCTATTTTAACACTTTTAACTACAGAATTTAATAGCATTGATTATAATTATAATAATTCAACTTCACTATATTTACAAATTTTTTTCATCACTTCAAACAGAGTCTGTATAGCCATGAAATAGTAACTTCCCCCTCTTCACTCTATGTTATCTACTTTGTGGCCGCTGGTAAACTTTCCTCTATGTTTCTTTGTTTTTGGTTATTTTTGTACTGGGAATCGAATCAGGACCTTCCACTTGCCAGGCAGGCACTGTGCCACTAAGCTATATCACTGGCCCCCTGCGTTCTACTTGTATTTTCCTATCTTAGATATTTCATGTAAGTGAAGCCTACTATGTCTGTCATCTAGTGTCCCGCATAGCTCACTGAGAATAATGTTCTCAAGGTCTATCCATGCTGAAGTATATATCAGAATGTTGTTCCTTTTAATGGCTGAGTGATTTTTGTATATATACATATACACACACTGCATTCATCTAATCAGAATTCTAAGGTTGATTCCACATTTTTGACTGTTGTGAATAATTTGGCAATGAATATTGGCTAAATAATACATAAAGCTTGAAAATTGTCACCTTTGCAAGTTATGTGTTCTTGCAGTCTGCATCAAAACATTCCCATGTGTGTGGTGCCCTTTGTGACCTCCTTCTTGCACTCTGTTTTGTGCACCAATCAGCTCCTCCTTTCCTGCAGACTTGGATTACAGCTTCTTATTTGGAGTCTTGGACTGCACTTGCACCCCTAAAACCAAGGGCGGCTCACATTAAAGGAGCTCGAGAAGGAGTGAGGCTGATAAATCAAGGAATTGAATCTGAACAAAGGAATTAAAATGTGTCCCAAGGGAACCAGCTAATTAGACTGCAAGAATATTGAGGTTTGGAAAAAAGACTGAATTTTTTCCTTGAATGTGGGATGGTGCAGACCTGGAGGCTTTTATGAGACCAAGAATAGTCAAGTCTTTCTCTAGATCTTTATTCCTTATTTGCATGCCTTTCACTATGCATTTTATACATGCACAAAGTCAAAGGTGTGATATCTTCACTTAGAATTTTTAACACTGAGCACGACCCATGATAGGCACTTGAATTAGTTCAAATATAAATTCTACTTGCTCTAAGAGAGCAAATAATAGTGGCTTATTAGCTAAGGTTGGGATCCTTGAGAAACAGGATAGAAATTGGTGTGCAGGTGAGAGTTTTATTGCAAAGTGGAACACATTGAGCTTGAAAGGCACAAGATTGAGCAGAGGGAAAAGATGACACAGTTAAAACAGATCTCAGGTAGACCCCCTTGGGGCCCCTGGAGCTGAGGTGGTCTCACAGAGTTGGTTATACAGGTAGCAAGAGGATCAGGGCTTTGCACCTGCTTGTAGACCAGACACTGGATGGAACAGTGCAAAAGACAGTTCTTTTCAGCTAAAGGTAATTTCCAGTCAATACTCCTGGTAGCTGGAAGAAGGTCGGTTCCTATCCTGTATGGAGAGGTCTGAGGGGCCCCTGGGACCAGAGTGTGACTTCATAGTTTGGAGATACAAACTTCTATTTGTTGTCTGCCACCCTCAAACATTTATTATTAACATGGCTTATCACATCTACATTTCAAGAGCAGAACAGTAATATATTTCTATTTTTCCAAGTGGTTTCTACTTGGCAATGACTCAAAAGTCATATCCATTAACTCCATCAGCTTGCCAGTTGCTAAATCATAAGTCAGTGAAAATGAGACTTTGATGTTATTTCTATATTGCCTGCCTTCACCATGCACATGTGAAGGAAACCTATATATTAATAATGGCTACTTTGGGTCTTTTTTTTATGTCTTAATTCTCAAGTTTCCTGAATAAACTCATAGAGCATTTATGTAATGGGGACAAATATTAAATGTATAACATTTAATGTTGATTGATTGTTAGAAGAATGTGAATTTTTTAAGGGCAAACTCTTAACTGGTTTTTGTATCAAATTAGGAGATCAAAGAGACAATTTTGGTAAACAGTTGTCCAAAATTGTTTCAGGTAATTATTTATTTAATTTACAAATTAAACAAATATTCATTGAGTATTCCTGTTGGCCAAAGAAACGTTTTCTTCCATGTTTGTTAAATTTTCATTGGTCCTCAGCTCTATGACTGGCCCATGTCACAAGTTGAGCCCTTCCTGTGTCTTGCTTGTGTGTAACACTTGTGTATAATTCTTGGGTGTCTAATGTACCCAGATAACTTCAGTGGTGGTGGTTCATTATTTATGGTGGCTGCTGGATTCCACATGAAGCTGGGACCTGAACACTGGGGAGTGATCGCCCTGGCAAGTGTCGTAGGGGCTGACTGCAATGGTGTAGCTTGAAGAGTTAGAAGAATCAAAGCTAAATTGTCCCTTTCCTTAAATCTTGATTCCTTGCCTACACATGCATATTCAGTGACTTGTTTGAGCAAAGACACTGTTGCAATCTCTTGGTAATAAATCATCTTGTTTAATTTTCTAGTCTCTTGAGGGGTAGGAATAATCTCAAGTCTGTGTCTCTCTTGAACTCATCCACAAGCTGTCATAAATTGTAATACACATATATTTTAAAAATAGACAATTTTTTATTATAGGAATTTTCAAGTTGACATAAAAGTGGAGAGAATGGGGTTGGGGATTTAGCTCAACAGTGTAAGCACCTGCCTGGCAAGTGTGAGGTTGTGAGTTCAATCCTTGATTCCAAAAAAATAAGAAAAGGGAGAAAATGGTGTAATGAAGCTCATGTCACCTTCATCTAGCTTCAAGACTTACTAATGTTTACCACAGTATTTCATCTGCTTTTTAAAAATTTGTGATGCTGGCAATTGAAACTATGGCCTTAGTTCTCCCAAGGCGCGTGCTCTATCAGAGATCTATACCCCTAGTTTCCCTTCTCCATTTTTAATTTTTGCTGGAAATTTTTGAGGTAAACTTTTCATTGTGTTTTAAACATCCTACAACATCTTAATAGAAGTGAGACCCCTCATGGGTTGCTCTCAGACTTTCTGGAGAACTACTTGTGGAAAGGGTCTAAGATTTCATAGCAGAAATCTTCCTTGTGCCAGGAGGTCACTTGTGTCAAGACCAATTAATTTCTTCATTCGTAACTTAGAGCAGCAGGCCCGCACTGTATACGGGTTCCTTGTGAGCTATTGCCTAGCTTTTGTTGGATGTTTATTTTAATTTAGGTGCTCTTATACAGCATTACCGGTCAGTCTTATCTTGACAGCTTTGAATAGATTGGGGAGCCCTTGTCACGGAATTAAAGGGCCAGAAACACTAGCTTTCTTTGCACCAAAGCTATCCTCCCTGCCATTATGACCTCGGAAAACAGTCTGCAATATGATGTCTCATACAGTATTTGTCCTTTTGCGACTTATTTTACTCAGCTTAGTATCCTCAAGGATTGTCCCTGTTATAGCATATATTAGAATTTCCTCCTTTTTAAATGATCTTGCATTGTTTGTAAACCACATTTGCTGACCCATTCTTCTATCAGTGAACACATGGGTTGCTTTTACCCTTCAGCTATTGTGAACAATGTTGCTGTGAGGTGAAAATTTTTTCTTTTATTTTTTTCCTCTCTTTTCTGTTAGTTGAGGACTTTCAGTGTCCATCCATTAAGTACTCTCCTAGTCTGAGGTGATTGTGGGACATGCTGTCATTTCTTTTACACTGTGGGCTTTTTCTTTTCCTGTTCTACTGTGTAGTCCATCACTGGCATGCCTACCACTTACTGCAGTGCTTGACATACAGTGTGTGCTCAGTAATTTTTTAATTATTTATTTTTAATTTTTTTTTTGGTACGAGGGATTGAACTCACAACCTCTCAGGCAGGTGCTTATGCCACTGAGCTAAATCCCCAGCTAGTAGTTATTAATTGAATCAGCGAATAAACGAATTAAATTGAAAGGAAACAAACAGTTATTCCTTTCCATGAAATGTTTGGGATCCCAGGTGTCTCTAGATGTGTCCCAGAATGTTTCTATTCCAAATGTGTGGCCAATGTTCCTACATAAATGAACTCAGTGGAGATTAAAGTAGTTGCTCCTGTCCATAGTTTTAGACAACCTGCAGAAACCCAACCCATACCTCTTTTTAAATTTCATTTCTTCTTATGGTTTAAACTCAGTAAGGCCTCAGTAGACATTCACATACGTCAGTAAATGAAGAGTGTGCAGGAAATAATTTCACTAGTGAGACAATTAAGAGTGTATTCTTTGGTAAATGCTATATTTCTTGGAGGATCTTCCCTGTGATGAGAGTGGAAGAAAAGAGGACAGGAAATAGTTTATCCTCTCAGTCCACAAATACCTGCAGCTGTGGGCACTGTGGGTGCCTCGGTTCACTACACAGGCCTGGTTCCTGCTCTTGGGCTTATCTTCCAATGAGAAGAATGGAACGGAAACAAGAGCCTTCCATTGTATTTCCTGCTGCTAAAGGAAACAAGAAGCCATGTAGAGAATAATGGCAGAACTACATTGGCATTAAGGGGGACAAGGATGAGGAGGTGAAATCTTAGGAATGAGAGGAGATGGGTAAGGAGCAGAAGGGGAAACTATCAAAGAAAGGAAACAGGCCAGAGGATAGTATTTTTGAGATGATGAAAGATTGGTCTGACTGGGGCACAAGGAAAGAAGCTAAGGGGGTAAAGCTGGAGTCATAGTCATGGTAGGCCATGCCAAGGAATTTGAATTTTTCATTAAGAGTGGTAAGAATCCATGGACATATTTTAACATGATGTAATAGTTAGGATTCTCTGGAAACAGAACCAAGAGAGGCTATATATAGTTGGGTAAGAGATTTATTGTGTAATTGGCAAGAGCAGAAGAAGATGGATGATCTAGCCCAAGAAGACAGAATTTGTGCTACTTCTGCCTTTTGTTTTTCCTATTATGGCTTTTGATGGTTTGGGTGTTACCCACTACGTTGGTAAGATGTTGGTGGATCTTCTTTACTCAGTCTATGACCTTAAATGTTAACCTCTTATGGAAACACCAGAAATAATGTTTTATCAACAATCTGGGCACCCCTTAGCTTAGTCATATCAACATATGAGATTAGCCGTCATCTATGAGGATGATGTAGTCTGATTTGTATTTTTGAAGACTGCTCTGTTTGTTGTGAGGAAAGTTGCTGGAGGAATATCTAAAAGTGGAAGGCTGCTAGAGCCACAGCCTAGGTAAGAGATAAGGGTGTCCTGGACCAGCAGTACCCATGCCACCGAGATGTGGATAGGTGGAAGATTGATGTGGAGAATAAAAGATTGTTTGTCACTTCTTAAGGCAATTTCTCAACATCTGCAGAATCTATTGCCTCTGCTGTCACTGCACCTTTCTAGATGCTAAGCTGTAGTTCAGTGGACAATAGTTATTGCAAGCTCCTATCCCACCTCACTCATGAATTTAGAAGACCTTTCTCCACCTCCACATACTCTGCCTTTAAGCAAAAAATAATAATATTTAAGCTAGTATTTTTACTGAATTAAATATGAGAGTTCTATTCCTCCTGCTCACCTCCCTGTGATGCTTAAGAAACTTTTGGAGATTATACATGTTCAAAAAGAGGGGAACAAGTAACAGAAAGATCTGTGTGTAAGATAACGCATTTTGCTACCTTTCTTTTTGGGTTCTGAGTTTTTGGAATGTCTGGAGATAATCTCAGACACACTGTGCTTTGTCCAGCCTATTCTGAATGGAAAAGAGTAGTGTATAACTTTTGTAGGTGTCATGATTCTGGGAGAATCAATCAAACTAGTCTTCCTGGAGATCTTGCAACTAATGATGGCCCAACACTTTTTCATACCCATTGCCACTAACTTGCTACTTGTGGGAAGAGATGAGAAATCAGATGGCTTTGGGGATTCATGGAAAGGTGACATATGTGTAGGATTCTTGACTCAAAATACTCTGAATTGTTGCTTTTTCTCTGTGTGACTTTTCAAATATAAGATGTCAACTTTCTAGCCTTTCAATTTACAAAAAAGTGAACTTAGGAATTGCAAAAAACTCATTACTTTCTGATCCTAAAGAAGAAATATGGTCTATTTCAGGATTCATCTTCACTAACATGGGGTTTCAACCCAGACAGAATTCAAAACATGCTTCTGTGGTAATTACATTCTTTTGCTGATTTTTCCCTTTCTTGTCCTGAAAGTGATTTTACTTTTTCATGCTATAAGCCAAGTACTGTTTAATATTGTTATTAGGGAAGATCAGTTAACATAATCATGAGTTGTAGCCCTATTTATACATCTGTTATCAGCATGAATTACTTGTTTGCCTGAGAAGGAAGTTCTACCTCATTTAAGACCACTTCTGTCTATTAACAAATGAATTCTGTTTGAATTTTCATGAGTATGTTTCACTTCACACCAAAGACCCATTATTTTAGAAAATCAAAGCACTAGAACTTTTAAGATAAACAAATTATATTATCTGCTTCTAAGCAGAGGAAGTAGAGCCATTCTTGTTCTTTCTTGTATTTCTTACTTGTTCTTTTGTTTTAGACATAGCAACAGTTGATCACAGGTAATGTTGACTATCGGCTGGTTTCCAGAATGAAGAATATACATACCTAAGTGAACATGCATTTTTACAAAGCTTTTGTAAGAGCCGCCTGCCAGGTCAAATTGATTAAGCATCTAACTAAGTTGTGGGATTTAAACTACATTTGTGTGCGATACCTATTCATCCTTGAGGAACAATAATGAACTTTGCCGAGAAGGTTGAGCGTTCTCTAGAGTTCACTTGAGATGGCAGGGTAAGTAATTGCCTTAGTGCTGCAGATTGGGAGCTTACAATGTGTTGAGCCTATTTTTGCTGCCATTCCTTAGATAATAAATTTCAGGAAGGGTGTTTCCAATGGCAGAAGTTAGTTCCTTTTGTTTTCTCTGCAGAGAATGAGGTGTTCGCTCTGAGACAGGCAGTCATCCAAGCAGTCTTTTCAGTCTAGAATCAGGTAATGCTGGCCCATCATTCTCAATGACAGCAGGATGACAGTCTTGCTTGTGTCCTGTCTTCTAGTACAGCTCAAGGACAGGAACAGGGCTGGGATTTTATCTGTGTGCTCAGGAGTCCAGGAACAGGACAGATGTGAATTAAAATAGATGATTAGCTCCTGGAAGCCTCTCATGTTATTTCCAAATGGAACAGAACCCCAAATACCTTCCTTCAGTTCTCCCTTTGAAATAATGCAAACACAGTGTGTTTCACTGATTCGCACATTCTTTCTCTTGATCCCCCTCCCCCACTTTCTTTCTTTTATACAGTGGATCTAATTTTGAGAAACTATAGCATGTAGATCAAACCAGTCTATGGCTCTTGAGCTAAGAATACATTTTACATTTTTAAATGGTTGAAAAAAACGAGGAGAACATTTCATGACACATAAAAATGGTATTTCAGTGTCCAAGTAAAAGTTGATTGGAACACAGCCATGCAGAGTTGTGTACATATTTCCTCCGGCTTTTTCTTTGCACTGTTGACAAAGTCAAGTAGTTCTAAGAGATATGAATAACCCACAAAGTCTGAATGAGGCAAGTCTAGGCAATTCAAAATATGTTATGTGCTCTGTGTTTAGCTAACAATCTTGTTCTTACCTGTCACAGTAATTTTTCTGTATTATGGAAAAGGTATGTTTTTTCAGAAGCCAAATAGTGAAATTTTTTTTGCAAGCGTATTTCTCATGTTCAACATAGTCAAACTGTATTAAGGGAACAATCAAAGCAATAAGATGCTAAAGTCAGTTTAAACAGTAAATCATCTAATCCAAAGGTATAAGATTAGTGCATCCATTGATTTTTTTTACCTGCTTCCCTTCCACCCACTCTATTTAGGAGCACATCTTAACTTGTGTGATGGAAATTTCAAGAACAGCAGTAGCATTTTTTTCTTTTTTAAAAGAAATCAACATATTTATTATAAGATAATACAAAAATAGCTATCTTGCTTTCAATAAAAAATAGGAATATAGAATTTATTTTAAAGGTTGAAGTTACCTAATTAGTTAATTTTTGCTGCTAGGGATTAACCCTGTACGATTATCATGCTCTCTATTCCTGAACACCGTTTTTTTGTTTTTGTTTTTGTTTGTTTGTTTGTTTTTTGGTATCAGAGATGGAACTCAGGACTTCAAGCTTGCCAGGCAGGCGCTTATGTCACTGAGCTAAATCCCTGGCCTGAACTACACCCTTTAGCCTCCTAGATTTCTTTAGTGGCCCTCCATTAGTGCTGAAAGATTTTTTTCTCCTCTGTAAGAAATCTTTGCTTATTATAAATATGTACACAAAGCTAACTTGATGGTAAACAATTTCTGGGCTGATTAATTGATAGTTGAAGTAAAATTACCTGAGAGGTTTTTTGCATATGTATTAGAAACTTAAAAATTTGCATATGTTCCCTCTTTATTTATGCAGAACTGCTAAATACGGTGCCATTTGCTTCATTTATGAGAATTATCTGTTAGCTCTGAAGGAAACATTTAGTATATCTTGGAAAGGGCCCTTATTCCCCAAATATTATTATTTCCTACAAATAATAGTGCTACCTCGGTTGTTGAATGGCTCCAAGCTTGAACTTTCAAGTACTCAAACAGCAAAGTTTGAAAAAGATCGGCTCAGAGTTCATAGCTTTGCTCTAGCTGAAAATCCAACTCGAAAAGAACTTGTGCAGTTGAGAGCGAGTCATGTATTGCATCTCGCCAGAGACACAAAGAGGTGACACTTTGGTCTAAGCACTGCTCTTGTCCAGAAACCATACAGTGCTTGTGTTACTACATTAAAACATTTATCTTTTTGCTTTGGGTTTTTTTTTTTTCTTTATTTGTGTAAAACATCATACTCAAGGTTCCAAAGAAAGGAATACCAGCAGTACAGCTAAGAAGAAAACTGAGAGCCATGATTGAATTAGAGAAAGAAATCATTGTGTAATTTGTTAAAGTTCTGGAAAAATGAATTTATAAGTATAATTTTGGGGCCTTAGAACCAGTTATTTGGTTTTCGATCATTTCTTATGGGAAAAAAATATGCTCATTTCTTGAGCCTCTTGGTATTTGAACATGCATTTGGAGGAAATTGAGTTTGACAACTGAGGCACCACGGCACACCCTTTTCCTTGCTCAGCTACATTTCATTCATTGCATCACCCATGAGAGGCTTTCCACACTCTCACCTTAAGGACAGGGTCTGTGTTGAGCCACCCGGCATGTGTGGAACAGCCTGGTCCATGGACAGACTGTTCTGCAGAGAGTGCTGAGAGTCTGAGCCGCCACATAGAGGGTGGCAAACTGCTTCACAAGTGAATGTTCCTCTTTCCTGCATTTGACATTTGGCTTTAGGACATCACAAAATCCCTTTATTTCCTATTAAGTGTCAATCATGGGGCCACAAATGGTAAAGACTGAAATGGTACATTTTGCATGAAGTCCAGGCAACAAATTATAATGTATGTTCTACCTATAATGGAATCATTCCTCATGGGTACTGGAAATTTTAGGTTTGTCCATGCATGGCCAGATGGCACTTTGCTAGGCTTTTTACAATGACTGTCATTAGCGTTCCGTAAGAATAGAGTGACCAAGGCAGACATGTCAAATTTTGCCTTGATTCATCCTGGAGTATGACTCTGGGCCCGGAGGTGCTAGTTGAGTGAGTCTGCTCAGCTCTGGAAGAGTTAGTTATTAGAGTTATCAAGTCAAAACTTGTGTGGACTCCAATGCAGTCTACTAGAATCCCCTGCATAATTCACCTAGGGTTCTGGCACCAGCAAGCAGATTCTCTGGTTCACCTTTTCAAAGTTATGGGGCAACCTGCTGTCCACTGTGTGGTCTCCCATTTATTCCACACGTGTGTATGTCATCGTAAGATTGTGGGCTCCCCGGAAGCTCATTGTCTCCTGCTTGTTTAACAGCTCCTAACTGAGCACCAGCAGGGCTCCCCACACAGAGATTCTCTGTAAGTACTGAGCACAGTAGCTTCTCTGTAACAATGACTGCAGGGTAGGATGGAAGAGGCTGGAAGTTCCCAGGAGAATATTTGCTTTTGCATGTATGTACTGTGTGATGTTAATAAGTTCTGGCTAGACGTTGCAATGAGCAAGTTTGGGGGCAGCAATTTAATTCTCTTGCTTTTAGTAAAACAAACAGTAGGTGGGACAAGTGGTAAGCTTAAATATCTCTGGTGCACCATTAAAACCATACAAGCCACCTGTGTGGGCTTTCTGCAGCCTGCCCTTCTGTTGTGGTGGGTCCCCTAATTCACTTTTCAGTCCCTTTTATCTCATCATTGTTCTCCAAGGCACAGCTCTGCAAACCACACAGAGGCCTTTCAACTTCCCCTGCGTCTTGTTTTATTCAGCCAATTGACTGGTACTGTCAGCTAATTGGAGTGGAAATGTAAAATGAAAGCTGTATTATTCAGCTGCCAACTCTCCTTACTTGGCATGAGTGGATGATGCTGGTAATTGTACCAGAAGCATAATTGCTATGGGTTCAGCCTCTGAGTTTAGCAGGAATCTGAGAGGGTCTTTCTCTGCGACACGCAATACCTGCTTCTTCTCTTCAGTAGCTTCCTGGCAAACAGTGAGGCTGGATGCAAATCCAATTCAGTGTTCTTGGTGTTGTGAAAGAATAACCAGTGTGTTTTGCTTATTGTGGCATGGATTGGTTGGTTGAGTCCTTAGTCAGTATGTCATCCTGTCAACACCACTAGCTCATTTTCTTTTGGTGTAGAGCGGGGTGGGAGCTGTTTTTTCAAGGGTGAAGGTGCTAACCTCACATGCCAACTGTGCCTGAGCCAGGGTGTTCGTGGGAACAGTAGTGGATGCAGAACAGAAGCCCATTTTTGGAACTAGTTATAACGGGGAAAGGTTTATATATAGGAAAGATTTAAGTAGCTTAATGGCAAAATAAAGAAAGTAGAATGTAGATGAGTTCATCATTAAGTTGATCATCTGTCTCAGTGGTTTTGGCATATCCAGCTATTTTTCTTTCTTTTCCACTTTAACTCATGAATCCAATGACTGTGGTGAATAATAAATTAGACTAGACTCAGGTAGTCTATGGGATCATGTGATACATGTTTCCTTCCTCCCATAGTTTAATCCCAAATCCAGGTCATACAACGTTAATCTTTCCCACTTAACCTGACGGACAGAACATCAGTTTGACCTCATCACATCTCAGATAATACTTCCAGGGCAGGCAGATGTGGTAGTGTGTTTTACTATCCCTGACTTGGAAATTAGAAGTATTTTCCTACTGTGAACCCAAGAAAAGGAAATAACTGTAGCTAAGTAATTATTGCATTCTTCTTTTTTTCAAGATTAAGGAGGTTGATTTGAGCAGTGTTACTATGCAATATTATTAATATGTCATTACTTTATGTAGCTTTATGGAAAGCCTCCTCCGTCATTTCTACAGGAGAAACTATGTTTGCCCCCAGGATGATGATCCTGAGGGAGGTATAGAGAGTAATGTTCCTGAGGCAGGGCTGGGTGCCCGTATTGATCCTTGATTCCCTCCTAACCTCCCTGTCTCCTTCTTTCCTTTTCTCCCACTCTTCCTCTCAAAATCCTAGCCAGTTGCAGAAAGAAGAGTGCAGGCAGTAGTAGCGGCCAAAGCCAATTAGGTCTATTGATCAATAAAATGCAAAGCTATTGAGAGGAACTGTTTGCTCTGGAACCAACATTGTTTTTCAGTTTAAAGGGTGTTTGGTCCTTGAAAGCAAAGAGTTCAGGGTTCAAATCCCAGCTTCACCAGTTATATAATAACTTAGCAAACACTTTGCTTAATTTTCAATTTCTCATTTTGGGAAAGATAGTGTCAATAACTACTTCATAGGATTTTATGAAGACCAAATATAAAACTAAATGACATAATATGTGTGTGATATGTAAGGAACATGTATATTACAGCTGTCTTCATGTACCTATAATATTAAACACATATATGTACTTTTATCACTTTCCTATCACTGGGAAAAAATATGCAACATGTACACTTAAGGAGGAGAGTATTTTGGTTTATAGTTTCAGTGGATTCAGTCCATTGTCAGCTGACTTCAAGGCACAAATGGTATAGTGGAGGAAAATTGTTCACCACATGGCAGTTGAACAGCAGAGAGGGAGTGGAGGAGCTAGGGCAAAAACATTCTTCCAAAACACACCCTCTGTGACCAGTCCCTTCCTACCAGGCTGTGCTTTGAATGTGAGATCTTAGGTAACATTTTAGATGGAAACTATAACATTCTGCTCTGACTCCCGAGGGCTCATATCCATCTCATTATGCAAATTGCATCTAGACCATATCTAAGAGTAACCAAAAATCTTAACAGCTCCTATGTTTCTTGAAAGTCCAGGTCTAAAGTCTCCTTTGAGTTCTAAGGCAAACTCTTAGCTGTGAAGTCTTATATAAATCAAAAAGAAAGTTTAACACTTTCAAAGTACAATGGCACAGGACAATCATTTCCATTCCAAAACAGAGAGATATGGACAGAAACTAAACCAAAGTGAGACTGAAGCCCAGCTTGGCAAACATTAAATCCTATATCTGTATGTCCAGCACACAGGGGAAGTCAGAGAGAAACATGAGTTCCAAAGGACTAGGACTAGGGCAGCCCTGCCCCTGTGGCTTTGGTGATTGCAGCCGCCTCTCTCTTTGGGTGATTTACTCAGGGTCTATGGCTTTGCTCAGTAGACATTTCGTGTTTCTGGCTTCTCCACGTTCCAAGCCTCTTCATTGCAATTTGGCTTCATTCTCATAGCTTCATATATTGTCCTTTCTTGGGCTCCTGGCAGGAACTGTGAACCTATTCATATATTTTTGTCTGGCCTCTCAGACCTTCTAAAATCTTAAGTGGAAATCCTAGTGATCCCCATAGCTTGCTATTTGCATACTTGAAAAACCAGTACCACATGGATGGTGCCAAAGTCAACTACCAGCTAAGTGGTAGTTGGGCCCCACTGGGCCATGCCTGCAGTGGCCTCTGAGCGCCTCTTGCTAAAGTCAGATATACACTTTTCTAGGTAGCCCTGAGTGAGTAGGTAATAAAGGAACTGTCTTCTCCAGTGAAAAATTTACACTTTTCCATCCTTGAGCCTGTGATAGGATCCTATGGACTTCTGAGATGCCCTGAAAGCATGTTTTTTCCTTGTCCCTGTACAACAGTGCTTGAGTTTTTCTTAATGCTAAGCTTTTCAGTAATCATGTTGTCCTTTGCTATAACTTTATAGGCATTTCCTTTCTGGAGAAACTGGAAACTTTTCAAATCATTCAGCTCTACTATTTGCTCCTAAGTCTCACTGTAGATCTGACTAAAAGCAACCAGCAGTATCCATGTCACAACCTGAATGCTGGACTGCCTCAGAATTTCTCTACCAGATTAATTAGTCTACTACCTTTAATCTCAGTCTACAGCAAAGTCTTATAGCATGGATAAAACGTAGACATTTTCTGTTAGGGTGTAACCACACATATTCTGTAATCCAAATACTATTGGAATTCTTACTCTCAACAGAAAAATCTGTGAATAATGAGCACAATGCCAAAGAATAGCCTGTGTCTTAATTATCCTTCTGATATGGGTTTTATCATTCATTATTAGAATTTTTCTTGTATCTAGTTTATTTTTAATAAATTTTATCGGTACAATTTACATATGCATAATGATCATATTCATCATAGAGATATTGTACCTGTACATGGTATAGTTTTTTTTTTAACAAAAAATAGGAAATTGAATCAGTCAGGATTATTATCTCAATTAACTTTCTAGAATCATTAAGTTAGAGAACTTTATTTGAACTCAGAGTTACTTGATGACAAAATCTGTGTCTAGATTATGAATGATGTGGTCTACTCTCTGACTTTTATGGAAAACTCTGGAAACCTGAGAATTGAGTTGTCTGGTGTGCCCAGCTTGGCAAAGACAGAACCTGGACTGAAATCCAGATTCTTATTATTAGCCAGTGTTCCTCTTCTGTACGGTATTGCCTATCTAAGTATTTTAGTTTATTTTCTATTTGTTTCAAAAGTCTGGCTTCTTTAACTGTATTTCATATTGAAGAGCAAAACTAAGGAACTTGTAGTTTTTAATAATGTCTGCACTAGATTGTGTTTGTGTCTTCCACATCGTTTATCACAATCATCAGCTCTTGGTTCCTTAATTCTTAAAGGATTTAGGTTCTAAAATTCTATTTGAGCACACATACATATTTTAGGAAAGTAAAAACATATAAATATTTTGATACTAAACTTATTGAGATATCATGAGATTAATACAAGTCACTTTTGGTCCTTATGGCTAAAAGGGATGATGGCCATCATCTTTCAGACGTTTATTAGTATGGCTGACTACTCTTTGGGTAACTTAGGCCATTCAGATTGCTGCACATACATTTTTAATTTCTTCTCTAAAGACCAGCAATGAAATGGGTTTTTCTGCAGTATGTAACATCTTCTAGGATCTTTCATAGGAGGGTAATACCATTTGTTGAAAAACATAATACATTTTTCTTTTCCTGAAGTGCATATACATTTTTCAGTGGAATATATATGTGTGTGTGTATATATATATATATATATATATATTCTCAGAAATTCCATTCATACCCAATATAAATGACTCTCAGTATTATTAGGTCCATTGCTTTGTTGTTAACCCATCTTGAAATTCTTTATCTTCTAACATTTTCATTCATTTGTAATCGCTAGAGTTTTTAGATTTTTGTCTGTTACCGCACTGTTTGCTGTTTGTCATTCTTACTCTATTTTTTGCACTCTTTTTTCTTTTATTCTTGGGATTAATCCCTCAGGAGGTTGAGAGGAGAGGATCACAAATTCAGGGGCAACATAGACTATAGCAAGTTTAAGGCCAATCAGACTATATAACAAGACTCTGTCTCAATTAAAATAAAACAAAATAAATCACAAAACCAAATGAAAACCATTTTCTGTGGATCTGTATTTTTGTTTAGCAGTTATAGCTATTGTACCATTAAGCAAAATTAATTTTATTTATATGAATTATTCTATTTAATTCTTTCTGTAGAATATGCTTATCTGATGGAATGTTCATAATTATTTAAAAAGTTGTAATATATTTATATCTGTTGTCTTTCATTATCTTTATAAATTCTGAACAACATAGAATATATGGTCTTATCTTGAGTTACATGGTAGCTGACTTTTGGATAATTCAGTATGTATATTACCAGGTAGTAAGTACTTCATGTTTATATATAAGTCCAGATTAGATATATAATCAGGTAAGTATTTACAAGGTATTTCACTGATGTGAATAGTATGTAATAGGACATTTGAAAGTCACATAGGCAGATTTTTCTTTTTGCAAGAATGCCTTGCTTTCATATGAAATCTAGAATTCATAATCCCCATTTATTGACTGATTATAGCTCCTCAGATCTTCAAAATAAATTTCCAGTAGTTTCCCGAGATAGCCCAGCTGCCAGTCAGGAGCCTTGCTTTACATTACAGAATGAGGATGGTTTACTGGCAAGGAAGCCTTTGACTCAGGGTCTCTGAGAAAGCAGTTGAACAACAGGTTAGTAGCTTGTTCTTTACCTAGCAGAGTATGTCAGTACAAACCCCAGCCTTCCAATGAATGGTCAGTTTAACAAGGACTATTGATAGAGAGATGGTTAAAAGAAAACTAAAGAGTAAGAACATTCTAAAACAACTTCAAGTTATATGATTCAGCTGCGGCATGAGGGAACCAAATGGTATCAGCTTCATAGCGAGTCAAAAATAGAGGGGCTTTTTTAGAACAAAGGTCTCGACTAAGATTTAAATCTAGAAGTCAGGATCTCAAATAATGCTGATTGAAAATACTACTTGAGTTGTGAGGCTTTTAAGGGACAATGTGTTCAACCAAGTGCTGTTTGTGTATTTGTCTGGTCAGCAATTATATCACAAAATAACTAACAGAATATCCATTTGTCCATCCACTTGTTCAAAAATTAACAAAGTGTCTGTTTTGTTTTAGTTTCTATGGGAATACTGCTACCTAAATATAAAGAAGTTGTCTTTCCTCTGGGGAAGGGAAAGAAACAAGTAAAAATCTAATTATAAAGTGAATGATAATGATCTCATGGAGGAGGAAGGCAAGAAAATAAATAATTTTAATACAAGAGATAATGGCATAGCTATAATTTAATTTCATGTGCAAACACTTTGAATGTTTAATTTTTCCCTACATTTGTCTTAGGAATATGAAATGAAGTCTTTGAGAGCTGAATTGATGGACAAAAAAAGTAATTACAAATTTAAACTACAGTTGAATCTCTCTAGTATCTGGATTACTTAAAGGGGAAATATAGGGCAGATTTTGTATTGGTAATGGAAATTTTTCTGTGGTTATCATCTCTGGGAATTTATGAGGGTGATTTTGTCATTGGAGTGCTCTCAGGTCACATTTTCACTATGACAGGATTATGTTAGAATAAATGGAAAACTCAGTGTGAGAAATGGAATGAGGAGCGCATTATTTGAGTATTTGATTTTATTCTATACCTAAAAGTCACCCTTTTTTTGGCATTTCATTCATCCTAATTTTTTTTTGTCTTTCCTTTTTATCGGTACCAGGGATTGAACTTACGACTGCCTGCTTGCAAGGCAGGCGCTTATGCTGCTGAGCTAAATCCCCAGCCCCCATTCATCCTAATTTTATCTTTGTACTGTAGGAGTACAGTTTCCAAAGCATATTGTGTAAATATTTCAGCCAGGGGAAAGTGAACTTCCTTGTATCTTGGACCTGAGATTTCAGGAGGGAGTTCCTGTAGTTCTGCATACTATAGCTCCTCTCTGTGTCACAGAAAATACCATGATTAGCAAGGTGGGAGACTGTGGCACATGATTTACTCATAGCTAACAGTGACCAAGTGAGTTCTCTATGGATGGGTCAATGGGCTGAGGACAGTAGACTGGTTCCTCTTTACAGCCACTTGAGTGGGTTTTTTTTCCCTTCTTTTTCATAGTAAGAACCAGAGATTCAGAAAAGCTAATATATTTGCCCAGAGTCCTAATGTTGGGAAGTAATAGAACTGTGGGGGACTGGCGGCGGCTGAAAAGATAAGAAGTATGAAATATAAATGACCATTATTTTGAGAATGTGGGGAGAGACACCCCCGATCCCCTGGGGCACGGCACCCCCCCCCGGGGGGGGTCCACAATCTCTCCGTGGTACACATGGAGTGGGGGCATACCTGTAGCTTAGGTTGGGGGTGGTGCCTGAGGGGCATTAGGGATGTACAAGTAGCCCATTGTTATTCTTTTGGAGCCATAGGTAAATTCTTAGGGGTGGGGGAGATAGGGCTCCTTGGTTTGGCCTCTAAAGGTTCACTGGCTACAGTGTCCGGCCTGGGCCAAAACTCTTCCAGGAAGTACAGAAGTTAAATTGGTATTTGCGTCCAGGGTTGCCCACTTTATCATGTTAGTGCTGGTTCTTGAGCTAGTGCTGTATGACCTTGTGCTCATAGACCGACCTGTGGGACAGAAGAGTGGTAGTAGAAAAACAGCAGCTGTAGAGTCAAATGAACATAGCAGTTCAACTACGGTGTCATTTCTTATGAACTTTTGGAGTATTGTTCAACTTCCCCAAACGCTGATTTTCTCTTGTATAAAATGGAGATGTTGATATTATTTCTTAAGTTTTGGAGAGATACATAAAACACATGAGTTATATTATCTCGTATTATATTATTAAGTTATATTAATCTCTTTAAGTTTTAGAGACATAAAAGAGGCAGAGTTATACATAAAACACAAGAATGTGCCAAAATCATCTGGATCCTAGAAGGTGTCCTCTCTTCCTCTTTGAGTTTTTAGGGGTTTTTTTTTTTCCCCTGTGTAAAACAAAACCAGAGGATTGTATCTAGTTCTTCTGGAAGCAGGAGAAGCTTGGAGAAGGTGAGGCAGAAGATTTACTTGTTAAGGAAGCAGGGGCGTCTCTCCTGAGGACATGATATTTATACTGGGACCTAGTGGCTGTGTGGAAGTCAAACTAAGGAAGTATTGGACAGGTAGGTCCTTTAAACCTCACAGTCTCTTCATCTGTAAATGGAGGTAGCACTTGTAAGGTGCCTTCTCTTGTTAATCTGCTAAAGTCAAAGAATGAAATAGTTGTTTTAAATGGTAAGACTGCTATACAATATAGTATCTTATTATTGATTTAATAGAACCTTTTTAAAAAAGGATAGTCCTGTATCTCAGGTCTGCCGAGTAGTAGCTGAGCTCTACACAACTCATTGAACTCTTCCACACCCCATTTTCTCCTCTCTAAAATCAGGGGTTTAGTGCCCTGTCCACAGGGTGCTGTGAAGAACTTGGGGCAGACTGTCTCTGGAGATAGCTTGTCCCTTTGCTCTCTTTCCCTCCCTCTGCTTTCGGTGCAAGAGCAGTGGTTCAGGGTCTCTTGAACAAGGACCCTTCGTGATATATAAAGCAGTTATCTTTTCATCTCTGATTCTCAGTATTATTTTTATAATCAAGCTGATTTTCTTATAGCAGATGCCCAGGACTATCTTTTTAAGACAGCCGGAGGAGGTCAGGTACAAGTTAATCATTCCAGCATAGCCAAATGGGAAACTACTTAGCTCCTTGGTATGCAAAACAAGATTTGTTAGGTGGGTGTGACATGGAGCAAAGCTTTGGAAAATGTCGCAAACAGGAAGTAGCTCACCATTTTCTCTTTTTGTGGCACTGACTTGCATTTACTCTTCCTAAAAGGAGAGAACATATTGTAAATACAAGATCTCATATCCTGACAGCAAGTGCCCTCTGTTCCATTTTATTTGGGGTTGACTGAGGAGCATTCTATGAACTTTAAAATGAAACCTACTGAAAAAGGTATTGTTTGTTTATCTAAGCTGTCTGAAGAAAGGCACTTGGGAAAGGAATTGAACTCTAAAATAACCTTATGAAAGTTATTGATTCTTGTTTTTATGGTTCCTTGACAAACAAGGACCATTATTTCTGTGCCCGAACTGGAGCTGGGTCAAAGCACCCTTTTTTATGGATTATCTTTCTTGAAAACCAGACTTGCCAGGAAAATGAACTTCCAGAAATGAAGACATGAGCCCCACTGCTTTGAAGGACAAGGGCAAGTAGGGAGTAAAATTAATGTTTTAAAATTTAAAGTACAAAAGTTTTTGTGTAGCTCAGGAAGTTTAGGTCAATAGTCCACTGTTATTAGTAAGTGGTTTTATGCCCCGCCCCATGCAGACTACCACACGCACACGCACACATGCACACACACTCGTTCAGCTTCAAAGCTGGATTCTACCTGGGCCTTTGTTTGGCAGTAAATTAAAAAAAAATACACGTCATATTTTAAAATTACTTTGAAAAGATCATAAGCCTTAAATATGTTTGTTGCTTTCTGAAACACTAGAAAATACAGATAAGGATAAAGGAGAAAAATATTCATCACCTAATATCCACCGTCAAGAATGGCTACTCTTTGCTTATTGGTTTATATGATTTCATTCTTAATTTCTCTTTATAAATAAATATATTTTTATTATAAAACATTATATTAAACATACTGTTCTATAACTTGAAAACACTCTTTTGGGGAGCTTCATTCCTTCTTATTTTTAGATTAAAAGGTCAAGAGAATTTAAAAATAAGATGAATAAATTAATAATTAAAGTAGGATTATTACACAAAATTCATATTAATAGTTGATACACTGTTGTTAAAATATTACAAATAATTTCCCCCTTAAAGTTTGAATACTAATGAAAGGTATGTCCTGTTTTTATTTTTAGCACTAATCAAGTGTTCAGTAAGTACTTAACCAAGTAAATAAAAATAATCTAAAGTACCTTGTTATTACTTTAAAATATTTGAGGATGGAGATAGGACCGGTAAGAGCATTTTATTTTCATCAATTATTAAAAATAATAAAACTCTTTAAGCAGATCATATTTTGTTGCTTTTAAAATTTTTCATAATTCACTCTTAATCTGTATTCTAGTGAAAAATATTTTAAGCATGTCACTTTGCAGAGTGTATTAGGCTCAAAGAGAGGAGTATAAAGCAATAGAATTGTAGTAGTAACATGGAAAATCTGTAAAACTTACTTTACAATGTTATTTCTTTGGATTTTATGGCTTTATCCAAAGTTCTAGCTATTGAGGAAATCTAGTATCCCTGCTTTCATAAAGCAATTTTATGAGACCACAGAAATTGATTCATAAAGTTTTAAACCTGAAAAATATACAATCATCTATCCAGGGCTGGGAAAGGGCTCATTTTATCTAAAGTTAACCGTAAATTATTTACCACTATGAGGACATTCATATAAGGAAGTTCTTTTGACAGGTCCAATGCTTATGAAGAGAATTATTCTTCAAACATAGTCAGACAGCAGGAAGATAATAACAGTTGATGTTGTGGGGATTTTGTGTGACACCAGTCAAACATTGTTCTCTTGAGTGTGCACAGCCTAGCCAGCATACTGACTTCTGATGGGCACATGTTTTGTGAGTACTCAGGGCATCCATTCATTAGTTCAGGCAACATTCATTCAGGAACTGACTACATGAAGAGACCTACAAAGAGGCATGAGATCTCCTTTCTTAACGAGTCATGTTCTGCTGAGAAATCACATGTGTAAACAGATTTGGACATCCTCCCAGGTTTAAACAAATTTAAAGTTTGAGTTTACATAAAGTTACTATTTTGTAAATGAGAGTGAAAAATCTATCCTGGTTTCCTAGAAGGTCCTATTTATAGAGATAATAAGCTCAGTCTAATGATTAGGGAACTGCTAAAAGTACAAGGGACCTTTTGAGATCTTTGGAGTTAGTCTAAAAATAATTGAAGGTAAAGAAGAACATGAAGTCTGGTGGGAAAATATAGAGAATAAAACCAGATGGTGCTAAGGAAACTCACGCAACCTGTTGAGGCCACCTAGACATAAGTTAAAGGAAAACAAGGGTTTGTGCTTCTGCCAGGTTAGTGAGACAGAATTTTCTAATTGCACACCTAGTTTTAAAACCTCAACCTACAGACTCATTCTTCCATGGTACCACAATAAACTGGATCCTTAAAGTGTTTTGAATCCCATTTAGCAATATTTCTACTTTCTTGGATTTTGCTTAGATTGGAGTGAGAAGATGGGAAAATCAAGGTATTTCTGGAACCTTATTTCACTTTGAGAAAAGGAAATGTTTAGAAGATATTTACTGTATGGTTATAACATAAAAGGAAGCATTCGGAAAAACAATAAATTACATTTAGCAATCTCTTAGTATCAGATACTGTTCACATATTTTTTTTTATCAGTATCAAGATTCAAACTCATGACTACGTGCTTGCAAGGTAGGTACTTATGCCGCTGAGCCAAATCTCCAACCCTTCTTCACATGTCTTTAAATACAGTATCTCATGCACTCTTTTGCAGTACCCAGCGGGATGAGTAATTTTAGTATCTCTACATGTGAAGGATCTAGGCCATAGTCACTTGAACTCAAAGACAGATATACAGTTCATAAATAGTGACACCAAGATTCAACTGAAACAGTCTGGCTCCAAACCCGGCATCCTTAGGTCTTATAAAAACTTTGTGAATCTGTGCAGAGTTCTTCATCTGTCTCATCCTCTTGTTCACTCACCTGTTAAATGGGCATAATATGAGTAGTGCCAGGTGCATGGGACCGCTATGCAGCCAAGTGCTTGGTGTAACAATAGCCCTTTGCTGCTTTGCTCAGCCCTTCTTGGATGCTGAGGGATGTCAGAAAAGCTTCCCTCATCCTGTATCACAATTACCCTCAGCACTTCTGGCTCCAAGAGTGGTCAGCACGAGTCAAATGACCAGTGAATGGTAGCTCCTGGGTTTGCGAAATGGTCATTTTTATTTAGCCTGTGTCCTGAAACCGAGACTGCTTTCCTATAATCAGCAGGAAACATATATTGCATTGTGGCTAAAAATACAGTTTTTTTCTTCACCTTCTTGTCATTGCTCTTTGGGTTAGTATAAGCTATAGTTGTCAAACTATAGCCAGTTTTGAAGAATGCACTATAATAATAAAAAGATATTCCACACCAGCTTTTGGCATACATTTGTTTTGATTCAGAATATGTGGGCTAGGCACTGAGAATGTAATCTCACCTCAGATATATTTTACATTTCTTAAATGACTTTGGAGAGGTCTCTGTGTTTGAAGCACATTCCCTAGGAGGTTATGAATTTGTTTTTCTTGGTCCAAAACAAAGACTTTATTTTTGCTTGGGAATGTTGTTCATATCCATGTAAGCCCATACCAATGCTGGTGCATTACTCATGGTTCTTCAGAAAAACACAAAGTAGACATTTGTTTTAAGGAATTGGCTCATGCAGTTATTGATTATATTAGGAGTGGCAAGTTCAAAAATCTATAGGCGGGTCAGCAGGCCAAAATCTCAGGTAGAGTTTCCATGTTACAATCCTGAATTCCTTCTTCTCCGAAGAGCTTCAGTATTTGCGGTTGGAGGCCACCAGTGGATTAGATCAGACCCTCCCATGTTATGGTAGGCATTCTTTACTTAAAAGTCAACTAATGGTACCTGTCAGTCTCATCTCTATAATACAGATGTTCTTTGGTATTTTGATGAAGTTACATTGTTATAGTTATAAACTGAGAATATAAGTTGAAAATTCGTTTAATAGCACAGTGCCTGCCTGGTTTAGTTCCCAGTACAAAAACAAAACAACAACAATAACAAAAAACTTTAATGTGCCTTACCTACTGAGTATCATAGCAACATAACAAACATGGAACATCACTTGTTCATCCTGATGATTGTGTGACTAACGAGGAACTGTGGCCTTGCTGCCCCTGCTTAGCAAAGAGAATCATATCATGTATTGCTAGCTCAGGAAAAAAATCAAAATCCAAAATTCAGTGTACTGTTTCAACACAATGTATATCTTTGTCCTCATTTGAATGTTAAAAAAGTCATAAATTGGGAATCATCTGTGCATTCACAGCAACATTTGGACTAATATTTGACCAAACAAATGGGCACCAATGCTTAAGTAAGTTGACATTTAAAATTAACTGTAGCTTTGTTTTTTGCTATTGTGTGTAAGCACTTCTATTGCCGATATCTACCACTTTCCTGGCTTGCTCTGGCCTATGTTGAATGCAGGTGTCCTGGTGACTCCAGCAGGAGCTTTAGAAACTTCTCTTATTCTTCCGAGACTATTTAGTAGCACTTTAATTGGTTGACGGAGGAAAAAGATAAGAAAGTTTAGAAAAGAAGAAAAAGCTTTCCCAAGTCATTTGAAAACATTGACTCCCGTTTTTTAAGGGTCTCCAGTGTGCCAGGCTAAGGACAGGGCTCAAGTCTGGACTGGCTAGGCTACAGGAAAGTTCAGTGAGTATGATGAAGTTAAGGATGTGTGCAGGACCTGATGGACGGCAAAGCAGTGGTAGAGTTGTATCTGAGTAGGGTTGGGATAAGACTGAGTAATTTCTGAGTTGCAGACTAGAAAGGAAAGCGATGATTTGAAGACTGTTTCTCAGGGAGTCAGGGAAGAGTAGGGGTCCCAGGAGGAGTGAGATGTGAGCCAGATCCGAGGAGGCTGGGACTGTTCAGTCTCGGGACCATTGCCCGGGGATGGAGGGACGCCTTGGGACTGTGAGATTCAGCAAGCCCAGGGAGACAGGCAGGGCCTGTTACAGGATTTGCATTCTATCCCATCTGAGGTAAAAAGGAGCAATATATTAGTTTTAAAGCAGAGAAAAACATGGATGGCATCTTAAAAAGGTTCAGTGATTAAAACTATTACAAACCATATAGAATAGAAATGCGGGCTAGGAATCCTCTGGGAAAATGGATTTCAGTGCAGCCCACAGTATTGTTATTGCTTCAATTCAAAGTCATCAGAAACAGGTCTCTGTACAGAGATTTGGGCTAAGGGTAATTTCAACTTGGGTGTGAATCAAATAAGGATTCAGCCTGATGGAATATGAGAAATAGAAAAGAAATTTAGACACTTTTAACTGAGCACAGATTCACATTTCTGCTCATGACCATTGTTTTCTTTTCTAATTTACTGAGTAATTACATAGAACCCTCAGTTAGTGTTTAACTCCCTCATGTTCGTGATCCAGAATAATATGTACGAGCCTCCCGAATGGGGTACCTACTTCACGCACCTAAAACCATTCACTCAAATCCATCTTGTCTCTGATGAGTGTTGGGGTTTGTAATTGTGGAGATCTGGAAAGTGAAGTCTGCAGTGCCCAGAGCATCTAGTGGCAAACATTGCTTCGGGCTGCCGGTTAGTGGCAGTCAAAGTGGCATTTCCCTTTAAACCTGCTCCAATATTTTCTGCTGGTTAACAGCAAAAAGAAACTTCGAGCCAGGGAGCAGCGAGTCCTCCTGAGGTTTCAGGCCAATCGATGACTTTTACTCTGGGTATCGACAGCTCACTGCTGAATGCTCTTGTTTTAGGCTGCGTGGGTTGACTGTTGTGAAATGGATCACACACACTGCTTTTATTGCCAGTAGGGGCTTAATCAGTGCCCGGCGATTACTGAGTGAGGTGTGATTGTGACTTTCCTTTGCCTTTTAATTGTTCAGAATGCAGGGCTATCGATGGGACTACTCTAGTGTGCACAGACCTTGACTGATCAGTTTTTAACTCAGAGCTTATGCTTCTTCGCAGGATGCCACAATTTGGAAGCCTGATTCTTGCCAGAACTGCCATTGCCATGGTGATATTGTCCTCTGTGAAGCTGTTGTCTGCAGAAATCCTCAGTGTGCCTTTGAGAAGGTATGGTATCCTATGGCATCTTAAATGTGTTAGCAAAGTCAGCAAAGAGTTGGGAGTTTGTAGCTTTTGGGTATTTTTTTGTGATATTTATCCCAGTCTCTGCTTGGATGCTTTATGAAACACAAAAGAAAATTTTAATGTATTATGTCTAAGATTATCTTAATTTGCTTTTAGTAGGCATTTATTCTGGACTAGGCACTTGGTCAAAGGTTTTACAAACATTATGTCACTTAATATGGGGAGTTGATATCTTTATCCCCACTTTCCAGGTGCAAAAAGTGAACCGTGCAGATTTAAAGCAAGTCACCATAATATAGTGTTACCCAGAAATTTTACCCTGAGTCCAACAGGAGCCAAAGCTGTTGATACCAATCACGATGTTTATGCACTGTTGAGTGTCAGGTCTGACAACCACAGAGGATGTTCTAGAAGTGTCACTTGGGTCTGCTGCTGGTCACATTATCCTGTGGTCAGTGGCTCCAGTGAAACAGGAGAGCCCTTGACTCGGGACCGACTAGTATTTGACCAAGTCCATGAATGCTATTTCTTCCTTGCTTCTCTGTTAGAGGATTTCAGTTTCTCTGACTGTATATCTATTCTGTTAGAAAAACTTTTTTCTAGACGCTGACTCTTTTCTTTTGAAAGCTAATCTATTTATTAAAAACTTAAGTTTTAAATTTAAACTCCCCAGAGAAGATCAGTTATTTTCTTTAAAAAAAGATTCTGCTGATTTCACAAGCAGGTTTTTTTTAGTTTTTGTTCTTCTACCCTCAAGAATTAATCTTAAGACTTTATGCCCTCGAATGCTAATAAAGTTCTTTTTTTCTTCCCCTTTAACATTGGAGCGAAGGTGTATCTTTAAGGGTGTTCTTCAGTTGCTGTGTGTATATTTTCCTCAAAAGCAGGGACTACAAATGTTTGAACTTGATAATATTTTATTAAATATCATGGGTCCTTTTATTTTATGGAGTAAGTCCTCATCCTAAGAAGTTGCCATGAGGTTGGTCAACCCATAAGGGTTAGGGGGGAGGAGTAAGGGCCAGGAAAACATGCCTCCCCGCCACGTGGCATGAACACGTGTGGGATCACAGAAGCAGCCCTAACGTTATGTTTGAAGGCCTAGTTCTACTAGTGAAAACTAACTTGTTTATACCATAGGTCAGAAGACTAAATCTTTTCTTGTATGACCTATGTACTAAGAATGCTTTTTTTTTCTTAAAGCAAAACAGAAAGGATAGAAATGATACAGAATTTCAAATAAGAGAAAAAAGGGAATTAACACTGATTAATATATTGCACATTGTTATCTCAGAACTAGTTGTTCAAGTTACAAAATCTAGATACAAAAGTAATCAACCAAACAATGACAGCACAAACTGTTCTTTTGATAAATTAAGAGAGATTAACAGTATAGTTATGTATTTAGCATACACACACACACACACACATATACACAAAATTTATATATGTTTACCACCACACATATAATCTTTTCTTTTCTTCCTTTTTTCCTTGTCTGTATCCTGTAGTTCTGTCCTTTTGAGCTCTTTTTTCCCTTTCATTATCTTTTATATTTTTAAGTAGTTGAAAAACATCGATACCAATATTTTATGAAAATTGTATGATAGCTGTGTTCGGTGTCCATAAGTAAAGTTTTGTTGACATAGGCACACTGGTTTGTTCATGTATTTTTGCTTTTGTACTTCAGTGATAGACCAAGTGTGGCTCTCCCAGGCGAAAAGACTATCTGGCCTTTTGCAGTAAAAAGTTGTAGTTCACTACCAAACTTGTAATTTCATTTTTTCCCCTAACTTGTTCTTCTAAGTTTTATCATGTCAGTAAATCCATTCTCCCAGTTGCGTAGGCCAGAAAACCTACATCATGTGTGACTTATCACTTCTTCTCCATGGTACATCCAGGATGTTTCCAAATCACCCAGCCCTTCCTTCATAATGCAGCACATCACAAGAAGAGTCATTGCTGTTATTCTGGTTCCATGAATGCCATCTGTTGCCCAGATTCTCACCATCACTGCTAAAAATAAGTGCACTGTTTCTGTACCTGCCCTTTTCACTGTAATCTTGGTGGATCAGCCAGGGGGAGCCTATTAAACCTGATTATGTTGCTTCTCTCCTTAAACTTCTCCAGTGGCTTCTAATGGCTTCCCTTCCTAGTCAGAGTAATTCTGCACAATGGCCTTTATGGTACTTCTGTAATTGATCTCTTCTAGTCTCTCCCTTCATCTCTCTGATTCAGACTTGAAGCCTATTTGCAGTTCCTGGGGACACACACACACACACACACACACACACACACACACAACTTAGAAAGGGCAATTTCAATGGGAACAGAAAAGTGCAAAGGCCCGTGGTGGAAGTGTAACTGAGGTGTATGGGGAGGGGGCCCTTCATCCTGGTATGTATGTCTTCCCTGAGTGCTAGTCTATTTAAAATTGCAGCTCTTTACCTCCTAGTATATATTTTGTATACTTCCATACTTCATTTTCTTCTTGGCACTAACTATAAGGGAACATACTGTGTATTTTTACTGATATTTCTTTGTTTACTCTCTCCTTTATTCACCTTATATTGACCGCACCAGCAATCACGTGGTAGGTAGTAAATGTTTCTGACTGAATGAATGAATGAGAGATGAGGCTAGAAAGTTGTTGAGTTCAAGGTTAATTGTCAAGAGACAATTGTAGGCTGTACAATGGAGCTTAGAATATTCTTTTAAGAGATAGAATATGAAATAAGGTTCCAAGCCAGGAAAGGCCAGCTTTTCTTTTAAAAGGATATTACTGGTTGTTCAAAGATGATGCATGATATTAGACACTAGGATATCAGTTCAGAGGCTATTAGGACAATCCAGAAGAGAGACTGAGTGTCTGAATCAGAGCATGGTGAGTACCTGAATCAGTACAGGAATAAAGAGGAAGGGCAGGTTCTATAAATATTTGGGGAGGGGGTAGAATTGGCAGACCTCAATGATGGTAGGAAGAAGAGGGAAAGGAGAAGGAGAAATGATTTCCATATTTACAATTTGATGAGTCATCAGCTGGGTATATGAGGAAAATGGCCAGGCTTGGAGAAATGATGACATCAGTTTGTGGCATATTGAGTTTGAAATGTGCAGAAAAGAGAAACCAGGTGGACAGGTCCAGAAGGCAACTGGTTACATGAGACTGAATGCAGAGAAGACAGAGTTGAAGATATAATGTGTGTGTCATCAGCATATAGACAAGGGTGCAGACCGTCAGACTTAGGGTCTCATCACAGTGCTTGTGTGAGAAAAGCACTCAAGAGCAAGGGTGGGATGTAAGGAACGTGGTCATTCAAAGGAAAGTGAGTAGAAAGCTTGAACTTTAAGACCTGGTCAGGAAGGTGAGAGGTAAGGAGAGGCCAAAGACATACAGTGTTTCAGTTGTGTGAAACTAGAGGGCTTCAGTTGGAATTTGGCAAGACGTGGGTTGATGTCAAGGGGTTGAAGGAAGTTGAAGCCGTATTGCAGAGTTTTGAGGAGTGAATGGACGGGGGGGAAAGGAATGCGAAGTCGTGGCCTCTCTTTCAAAGGATAGGAGGTTGGAGACATGGGACTTCTGGCAGACAGCAGTAAGCCTGTGATGTGTCCTTGGTCCTCTCCAGCCACAGACCCCCAGCCTTGCTGTGTGTTGCTGTGGCCCTGAGTGCTACCCTTCGCCCATCCCTGACTACCTTGGAAACGCCTATTTACTTGTCTCTTCCTCTAGCCCTTTAGCTCCCTGAGGCCAGAAATCTTGTTTTCTTCATTTTGCAGCCCATTAAAGGACAAGGTGTGTGGCCCCAGAGAGCATGTAGTCAGAATTTATGAAATAACCAAAGGAGAAGAGAAGGTTTTACTTTATTTTTGTTTTTAGTTTTTGTTATTCAATGTGAGAGACACCTTAGGAGGGAAAGCGGGATGTACCGACCAGAGAGAAGGACAGAGGTTAGAAGGATGACAGTTAGGAGCAGGGAGGGACTGAGAGAATGCAGGAATCAGAGAAGGCAGTTTGTGGAGGATAGTGGAGAGTGTGGGGTTCAGAGTGTGAAGTGGGGTGGGGCTTGAAAACTATTCTCGAGGAATTGAAGGACAGGGCCGTGTATAGAAAGATGTTTGTAGTTAGATTTGTGGGTAAGAAGAGAGACAGAATACTGAGGTGATTCATTGCCAGTGAACTTTCTTTGGGAAGACTTTGAGATTCACGTGAGGGGCAAAGGACTGATCAAGGCCAAGGAAAGCATCTCAGATGGTAGTAAGGGCCTGCAGGAGTGGGGGAGATCATGAACCTGTGTGAGTCAGGTGGACTGATTCCCTTAGCAGTATACTGATTCCCTTAGCAGTCAAATGTTCAATAAAACAAGTCAAGCTGTGGGGGAGATCCAGGGCTGGGATTTTACCATGCTAATGAAAAGTATGAGTGATGTGGGAAGCGGTTGGTGTTGAGCCTAACACTAATAGGAACCGGAGATTAACTAGGGGCTGACTGACTGTCAGAAATAGACTCAGGACTTCAACATCTGTCTGAAGGAAACAAGATGAGACGGTGCGAAGGTGAAAGGCTGCTAAATACTGGGGGGTGCAGGTTCAGAACTGAAGGTGTCTGGCATTCAGCAGTGTGCAGGTCCCAAGGCTGACCATGACCAGGGGACTCTCAGGAGGAGTGGAGGTGAGAACTGCTTCAACTGAGGTTGTCAAGAGTGGGGACAGTCATTCTCAAGGACCCTGAAGAAGTTCAGAATGATGCTTAGAGAAACCAAGTGACAGCTAGGTGCCAAGTCATCAGGGGATGAATATGAGGAAATGATCAACAAATAGTACTTACCAGTAGAATTGTGAGAATCAAACTATAACACACACACACACACATAAAACTAATATATTGTACACACATATATGTACATAGTACAGTAATTCACTCTTACACTCTTAACAACTCTTATTTTGTCAACCAATGTCTGAAAATACTAACTGGAAAGTTCCAGAAATAAATAATTCATAAGTTTTAAATTGCATGATGTTGTGAGCAGTGTGGTGAAATCTTGTAGTATTCCACTGCATCCCACCCAGGATTTCTCACTGCTTTGTCCAGTGCATCCACGTTATATATGCTACCCACCCATTACTCACTTGGTTACCAGGTTGTCTTGGGAGGGCAGGATTTATTTTCATAGAACAGTGATTTCACTGCATAGATACCACAAAGCACAAGACTAGTGATGCTGGCAATCCATAAAGTACTTTCTTTACATGAAAACATGAAAGTTCTGGTCTTCATATGAAAAAGAAAAAAAAAAGTCATGTGCTGAGGTTCCTAAGATTTATAGTATAGTAAAATATTTTGAGACATAAAGCATATTTACATAAATTTTATTATAGCATATTGTTTAATTGTTCTATTTTATTAGCTATTATTGTTAATCTCTTACTGTGCCTAATTTATAAATTAAATTTTATTAGAAGACGAAACTCAGTATGCGAAAGATTTGATACTATCTCCAGTTTCAAGCACCTGTTAAGGGTCTTGGAATATGTGTCCCATGGAAAGGAATGACTACAATACCGAGCTCTTCTAAGCACTCAATATGTGTTAGCTGTAATCAGATCTTCCAGAACCTAAGCAAGTCCCTGGTCATGTTCATTGATACCCGTCATGCATGTGGCCACTTTGCAAAGCTCCCTAGTGTGAGGTCTGGGGGGGCAGTTAGGCCTGTGTACTTTGCAGTCCACAGCTAACCATTTAGCACTGGGCAACAGGGTCAGGCCCTGCTTCTCACTGCTCAAGCAAGCACTTGCAACATCTCTGCTCCTTGCCCAGCTGATCTCTTTCATGTCCTACATGTTCAGTAGATAGACCCAGTTGGTAACCATCTTCTCCCTGATCCTACTACTTCTCCTAAATAAAGAAAATTATATTTCTGAAATGAATTTTATGAGGGCCAAATTTGAAAATTAGTTGTTGTATAAAATCAGACTGACGCAAATGTAAAGCACTAATTGGGGAGCATAAAATATCCCTGGAAGTTCTACCTTTCTGGCTTGCCCTCTGCTTCTATGTTAGAGTATAAACAACTGACTTATTTCATTTCCCATCTGTATGAAGTTCTTAGCGGAAACTGTGCTAATGTTTCTATTGCTGTCTTAGTAGAAGTTAAAGAATGGTTTTCCTGAATTCAGAGGGTATTTTTTTTTTTTAAAAAATCATTAATGGTGCCTAGAATTGACAATTTTATAAAATCCTCCATCATATAATTTTTTCTTTATCAAGCACATAAGAATTTGGTGGTTACCATTATTTTTTTTTTTTTTTGTCTTTTTCCTTTTTATCGGTACCAGGGATCGAACTCGCAACTGCCTGCTTGCAAGGCAGGCACTTATGCCGCTGAGCTAAACCCCCAGCCCCTGTTACCATTATTATTGATGTATTTATCCATTTAGTGGATTGAGCATGAATAAAATATTAGTCTTATTTTCCATCCATTTTGTGGTTGTATGAAGTAAGAATTCTCTTGTCATTGTAATTTTTTTTAAAATGGAATTAACCAAAATAATAAAGACAACATTAACCACATAGTTTTTATTTTGCAATCTACTGACTGATCTTTTGCAGACTTTTATCCTGTTGATGAGTCAGAATTTTCTAGTTAATGCAGGGTCTCTGTCGTCCTGAGTCAGTCCCTCACTGCCCGTTCTGCAACATCTCTAGACTTGAGGAAAGTCTGAGATAAGAAGATCTAGTAAGAGAACTAGGGGGCCCCAAAGTCAGCCTTCTGCTCTTGGCATTGTATCTCTCTCTGTGACCGAGCCCAGCTTCTTGTGTATGGTAACCAAGCGCTCTACCTTTGAGCTACACCCAGTTTTTCGCAGTCACAAGCAGATTGTTACTTATCACATGAAACCTTAATGACCTGTTCTTTTGGAAGTATCAGTAAATTCAATTGAAATTATCAGAGCCTTGAAAGACACCATAGATCTTTTTTGGAGCCCAAGGATTCTGCCCAACTCCCCACAGGACATCTATGTGAACCCTGCACCGCAGTGCTCCTTCCTGTCAAAATGGTGTCCTTCTGCTTGCCAGGTAGCTGTGAGCCCTCCTCTCCCTGTCCTGGCTGTATTAGGGCTCTGGACACAGCTGGACACCCACATAATTTGTGTCCATTCCCTCACGCCAGTATCTCCTTCCTCTTTACAACAGAGGAAAACAATACCCTTGGGGAAATGACTTCTTTAGCCCTGACTGCTTTTCTTCTATGGAGCCTTTCTAGTGAAAATAATTCTTCACTTGATTACATTTGAAAAGATGGAGACATTATTGTTTTCCAGGAAATTACTGTCATGGAAGCGTCTCTTACCAGAATCCTTTTTGATAGTGTACTCACTTTATCCTGTCTGTTGTTGTCACTTGTGGAAACGCATGAGATTTAGTGACTCTGAGACACCTGCCTTTTGACGAGCCTTGTGGCTCTGTGTTTCCTCTCGCTGCTTTCACTGAGCTGTGTTTAAATGGCCAGGGAGAAGTGCTGCAAATAGCTGCCAACCAGTGCTGCCCGGAGTGTGTGTCGAGGACCCCTGGATCTTGTTACCATCAAGAGAAAATCCATGAGGTAGGTACTATATTTTGTGACCCAGCGTTTTTGGTCTAGATAATAAAAGGCAGATGGCTGAATGTTAAACTTGAGTTAATGAGAGCTATTTTTTCTTTGCTCTGCATATATACATTTAGGTTTCTTAAGTAAGTAACAACTGCCCTATGTATTCCATAGGCCCTACATAAATATTTGTAGATTGAATTTCTAGCTGTCTAAAGCATAGTCTGAGAATATTGATATTAAAGAAGTTGTGGTGTTGAATGATAAAGGCATCCCCTTCCTTTGGGGTAATACATATGGTTTTTCACTTGATAGTTACAAACAATCTTGAGTTTAAGAGGAAAAGATGATAGTATTCCTGCATTAAGGAAACAAAAAAATTCAACTTGCAAAGAGCTAAGGTGGTTGCTAGTGTGGTATTACTAATAAGTGGTGTAACCTAGCCTAGAGCCTTGGTTTTTTTTATTTTAATTCAGGCTTTTCCCTTAGGATGGAGTGTCTCATCGTCAGTACTCTGGTCCTTTTAAGCTGTTTTATGCACCGCAGGATATCGGGCAGCCTCGCTGGCCTTACTGACTGGGTGCCTCAAGCAGCCTTCAGTCATAATAACCAGAAATCTCTGCAGAATTGGCTGTGTTTACCCTGAGGGTAAAATACTTATACATTACCTTTCCTGCACCTGTTAAGAACCGTGGACTAGAAATCTATCCTAAAGCTTTTTCTTTGTTATCTCTTTCTGGGTCTTTTAGGATTAATTTAGAGATATTAAATATTGATTATAAAGTACCTTTGTAAGGTTTATGGTAGAAATTATGAACATGGTCCTTTTCCAATCATACTTAAATGTCATCCAGCGGTACCAGGTAAAGTTGAATGCTACGGAGTGAGGCTATTTGCCATGATCCTCAGCCCCACCTGCAACCCCAAGTTAGTGTCTCCACCTACTCAGGGGAAAACGCCATTGGCAGGATTCACTGTCCACTCTAGGCTGCTGGTCTGTGTGTACCTGAGCTCAGTGAGTACAGTGTGAGTCCCACAAGATGGCTCGTTTTCCTTGAGCCACTGTCCCCTACTTACGTGAGAAAGCCACTTCTGCACAATGAGTTGCTGAAAGACACCCAAGTGGAATCTATGTTGGGAATGTCTTCATGCCACTTGTCACTATGCCTGCTTCATTCAGTCTGTTTAGTGGGGCGATGTCACTTTTAATTGCCACCAAAGAAGATCCTGGTGAAATGGAGTTGGCTCTGGGGCTGATTGGTGGTGAAAATAATGCTGGCTCATAATGATTGGAATAGGTGTATAATTCCGGGTGAAATATACCACATTGAATCTTGGAAATGAAGGAGGCTTTAGTAGCCAGGATCTAGGAAGAAAAATAAAAGACATTTCAAAAATTTAGTACCAGGAACCTGTGCAGTCAGACTTCAGTAAATGTTCACATGGGCCATCTTCTAAGTTCGCTGTCTGCTTTGGTGCATGTGTGTGATCTTCTTGTCTTGATTTAAGACACTTGAGAACACTGACTATATTTTCAGTGTCTTTATAATTATTTTCCATGCCTCTTATCTAACCTAAACTTTTCCAAAGTACGTGCTTAATAAATGCTGGTCCATGGTTTAGTGACACTTTCTATACCTTTTCCATGTCTTCAACTCAAGGGCACGCTGGCCATCGACCTGGGAATTTGTGAGGCCACAGATCTGCACGGGTTTGTTAGAAATCCCTGGCCTGCTGCTTTTACTGGGAGTGTGCAGCAGGCCCCTCTGGGTGGTCCTCCCCACTGCCTGCCTCACAGTGTTCCTCTCTGCAGTAATCTGTCAAGCAGCAAGCAAGCTCTAAACTGAGGAAGAGCAGACCTGTGCGTTTTCTCCCATATGCACTTTTAACATTTATTCCCTCAGAAAATGTGTAGTTATATTTCTGGTACTTGGTGTACCTGACTTTTGACAAGTGTAGCTTTGGGGAAAATCTCTGGTGGTCTGCCTCTTCAAATAAAGCCGGAGACTGATTGTTTTGGGGTGAGACTGAATCTTTTAAGTTAAGCTTCTCGCAGTCTCTGTCTTTGTAGCCTTCCTTCCTCTCTTTCTTCACATCCCCGGGCTCTCACCAGCTCCTTCCTGGCACTCATTGTCTTGAGGGGTTTGAGAACTCTCCTGGTGTGGCCTGACTCCTACCTTTTCCTTCGCATGGTTAGGTTTTTCTCTGAAATCCTGCAGCCTTTCCTTTTCTGCCCTTTCAGCAGGTTTGAGAAGCAGTTTCTAGGGCACATCCCACACCTGCAACAGCATTCACCCTCCCTCTGGCCTCTGGCTCCTACCCCACAGTGCCGACTGGGGAGAGTCTTCCGGCATCTGGGACATGGTGAGCTGCCATGAGGACTGGGGATGAGGGTTGAGCTGCAGAGGAGGTTTGGCCCTAAGAGACAGACAAGGCAGAGGCTTGCAGATAGATTGCATGTGTCACGAGGGGACTCAGCTGAAGTAATCCTGGAAAGTCACAGGTGTGTTGAGCTCACAGCTGCCCTTGAGTGACAGACAAGCTGAGCCTCGCTACAGACATTTTGCTCTCCAGACCCAATGTCTCAGGCCATTGGTGGTGTAGCAAGTCAAGACATGCCTGTGATCCCAGCACTCAGAATACTGGGGCAGGAAGACTTTCAGGAGTTCACAGCACAAAGTGAATTCAGGGGCAGCCTAAATTACATAGGGTTCCTTGTCCCAAACAAACATAAGACCAGTGTCAGGAGGCTTCCTGCACCAGGGGAAACCCATGATGAGCCTTTTGGGAGTGTTGCATGGTTTTATTACAGTCAAGATTTGGGGAGACTGTTTCCTTAGGACCCTCCCAATGCCATCTTTTCCCAATTACATTTTTGGGTCTGTGCAAACTTTGCCAACCAGCTGAAGAGACAAACTTCAAAAGTATTTTTCTGAAGAGTTGCCTGGATGCAATTTTTTCCTGTTCCTTCCTCCACAAATCAGCTCATGAAAAGGCAGGAAAAGGACCATTCATCCCCTTTCTTTTGTTCTTCACTGTTTTAACCCTAATGCCCAGAAATGTCAAGCCTGGAAGGCAGTGAAGACTCACTGAGGAGAAAGGCAGTGGTGCCCTGCTGCTGACTGCTGCTGGGCAGAGCAGGGGCAGGACCCACACTTTGCCTGTCCACAGGCTGAAAGAAGAATTAATTCATGCATGTAAGAAAAGAAATTAATACTGAATTCTGCAAACTTGCTCTCTTCAACGTAGAGAACATAGTTATAATTTCCATGGAACATTCTCAGATATTTAGCATTCTAGATTTATGACTTCATAACAGGAACAAATTATATGAAGAAAAATTACTCTGGTGTTACTGTTGTTGTTGTTTATCAGAAGTCAGGCAAATGCCTTATGACCTTATCTTTCTTCTGGGCTTAATGTTATCAGCTCAGATTTTCTAGGACATATTTTACCATATTGTCTGCAGTATTTGCTTTTGCCTACTGTCAAAATCTCTCCCTTTCAAAAAAGTATTAATGAGGTTAAGATGGCACAGCTAGCTTGGGTCTTGGGGGAGCATCGCTCTGTGCATCTATTATTCCTTGATTTAACAAAGTTCTCTTTGCTGCCACAGTGTTTATTAAAAATAATGCTTTTGCAAATGGGTCTGGAGAACACTGTGCAATCATTTATACATGTATAAATAAAACTTGGCGTGTACTGAACCCCCTGATCTCTAGGCTGAGCACTTTGTATTCACTATCAGTCCTAGGAACACTCCAGGATAGGAGGTGTCAGTCTTTAGGGATAAGACTAGGACGCCAAAAGGAAAGACACTTCTGCGACTCGTCCCCTTGAGCGGTGAGGGAGTAGTTCACTTCCATCAAGCTGGAATCTCCATCTGGTGTTGTGTCTGGGGCCTTGGCATCAGGCAGTGGAGTCTTCTGATTCAGTGTCTTCTGTTAGTCTCATAATTCCCAAGCTTACCATGAAGGCAGAACTGTTGCTTAGTTGTATGTCTTTTAAGTAAGATAATAGATTCACGTGATCATAAAGCATGAGGATGCTGATGCCACACGCTAACATACCTCTTTCATTTGCAGCTGAAAATCCCTGGTGACTGACACATTCTTATTATACTCAGTTTTTCTGGTCTCTGAAAAGTGGTGTAATTACAAATGTCTTAGAAATAATAGTCATTCTTTATTAGTAGTAATGAAAATAAGCTCTTATTTTAATGAATAGAGATGTCTAGATGTTTAGATGTAATCTCCTAATTTAAAATAGTTCAAGTTGTCTTTCATATAGTCTTAAAATTTGATTTTTTTAAAAGAAATACCAATGATTCATATTTTAAACAGTAATTTGCTTTGTGATGACAAAAATGGAAATAGTTTGTTGTTGAATATTTGGTAAATGGAAAAATAAACATGCAGAAAAAAATCCACAGTAATTGTAGTGCTCTGAACAGCACCCTTAATATTTTCTTGGGCTGTTTGAGGAACAGCAGAATAGAAAAAGAAGCAGGTAAGCAGGGAGATGATACATGTAGATACATGTTTCAACATAATTGGAATGATGCTATGTATATCATAGATGTCTTACCCTTTTACATAACATTATAGATCTCTAGTAGATCTTGAAGAGCATTCACTGTCATCAGGCATTTGCATAGCTTTGATTTTCACTAAAATATTTCCAATTTCACTATAACGAACAAGATGGCATTGCTTGCCTTTAAGCCTGTGTGTCCTGATCATTTTCTTCAGATAACTTTTAAAATTGCACTTAGTAATTTCCTAGCATCTGGATGTAAATTAGTAGGTCAAAGTAGCTACAGATTTTTAATGTTGAAGTTGTGACACTTACAGTCATTAAAATCCCATCTTAAATGGTCTGAGTCCAAGCTGATGGGAACCTCATAGGCAGAGTGGTCTCTTCAAGTTTGCCTCTGGCTGGCCACCACCTGCTTGCACTATTCTCACACTGTAGTGAAGTGGGGCTCTGTGTGGGGGAGCCCCATGTCACTGAAGTTTCTCTTCCCATATTGGATATTTTAAAAATTGTTCAGTTTTTATTTTAGTTAATATTTCTTTGCAGTTAATAAAATTGAGCATTCCATAAGCTCATGCCTTCATGTTTGTCTTTTTCTTATTGCTTATAAGTTCTTCTACATATTAGGGTTCTAATTAATACATTTTGCAGTTTTTATTAGTTGTCACTTGGCTTTTAACCTTCTTTACAGTGTACTTTTTTAATTTAAAATTTTTTCTTAGTGCATGTTTGACATACATAATTATTATTTCGCCGTGGGGATTGGATGCACACATGCTGAACACTTCTTCATTCTTTTTACCTCCCGTTCCCCTTTCTTCCCTCCATGGATTTAAAAGTTTTAACTCATCAGAACCCATCAATTTTTCTTTTCTAAGTGCTTCTTTTGCTTTATTTTTGACCTTTTTAAATATGAAGGTCAATGGTTCTTTGTCTTTTGCTAGTCTATAATTTGTAGACTTTCCCATTTTTATGCTGCACTAAAGCTGAAGTTTTAGATGTGATTATAGCAGGAGTAAAATTGATGGAAAGGACTTGGCCCTTGTATCCATGTCCGTTCTTGCTACCCACACTTAGCACAAAAGCATAAAAAGGGAGCAAGGCTAGGAACTTTTGCAGCAGATACCTGGAATGGATTTGAGCACCCCTCTGTCTTTTTAAAATTATTTAGTTGAATAAAAATCAAATACATACTGGTTATTGATTGTGATAGTTTTATATACAATCAACAATGATTAACAATAAAATTAATCAACAAAGCATCCATACTGGTCAGTTTTCCCATTCCTGTGACCAAATACCTGACACCTGGCACTTAAAGGAGGAGAGATTTGTTCTGTTTTCATGCTTTCATGAGGTTTTCGTGAGGTTTTCAGAGGTTTCAGTTCAGTTCAGAGGTTTGCTGTCTCCAAGGCAGAAACACAATGGCAGAAGGGTAGGTGGATCAAGACTTAGTACTTAAAGGCAGCCAGGAAGCAGAGCACAGGAGAAATACCAGAGAGGAAGGGGCCAAGGACCAGACATGACCCACTTCCTCCAGACCCCACTTTCTAATAGTGATTGCGGATCAGAGGTTTAACCCATCAGTGAGGTTAGTGCCCTTACAGTCTAATCACCTCTCCAGGAGTCTCTTAATCCAGTCAAGCCAACAATCAGGATTAATCAGCACACATCCATTGCTGCCATGCTATGCACTGGATCCCTGAACTGGTGCTCTCAGAACTGAAAGCTGTGTCCTTTGGCCAACATCTCCCCATGTCCCTTTTACCTCAGCCTCTGGGAAGCCCTGCTCCATCTTGAGTGAGCACTTTCTGTGTGGCTGTCTCACACTCCTTGCTGGCTCTCACACTGTCATTGAACCTTTGTAAGAACCAGTGAAGGGGAAGCTGGCATGCCGTTTCAATTTTATAGACAAGGAAGCTGAGATTCACAAATATTAAGTCACCTACCCCAAACCCCAAGGCAGGAGGAGCTGAGCTGGGACATAAAAATATGCAGGTCACCAAACCTTAGTTCACATGACTCAGTGTGCATGCACATTACTGCCCCTGGGTTCCCAAATCACTGGAGGATTGTGACTATCTTTGCTACAATAATAGCTCAGTTAATTGCATAATATTAGACTTGGTATGTTTGCAAAATAGCAGTAATCGATAGCATAAAGGATTACTGACTTGTTTAGGTAGGACAGGGCCCCTTTGTGTTTGAGAGAAATGAGAAACTACTGTATGGGAGTCTGAAGAGAAGAGGTTGCTTATTTTATGTGTTTCTTACTGACACTTAAAGCTGTGACCCCCAGTTTGTATTTAGGTGACAGAGTACCTAGAAGGTCTGATTTTAGATAGAGGCCCATATATGATTAGTGCTGAATCAGAGACTCATCATGTGCTATGTTTAATACAAGCAAGTAGAACAAGTTCTCATATTTAAGAAAATATCACAGAAATAAAACTTCATGATAATTGTTTATTAAACCAATTCTCTATATCGCTACCATTGTTCCATTCTGCAAGTGAGAAAATCTATTTTGGCAGCTATTTCCCTAGTCACTCAACTTGGCTGTAGTTTTTTACATGCCAGTTCTTTTTGCATCATCTCTGAGAGTCGCTTATTTAGCTGCTTTGTGTACTTGGTAGATCATAGAATGGCTCTCAATCTGAGTCTGTCAGGTCACTGATAAAATGCTGGCTCTGTGAGCACAATGCTGGGTCAGGAGCATTCTGGGTAAGTAGGCTCGCTCACTGCCAGTGTCTTTGCTGTGGTTAGTAAGAGAGCAGGATGGAGCCAATCAGTGTCTCTGGCTGGTCACCCCATGGTCACTAGGAGTAGGGTGGGAGGGGGGAGGGGAGGGGAAGGAGGAGAGAGAGAGAAAGACAGATAAAAGGCTATTGCAAATGATAGACTCTGGTGGGTTGTGGGCATAGCTTAGTGTGGGACACATGCTGAGCAGTTGTGAGATCCTGGTTAGTCTCCAGCACCACAAAAAAGATGAGAAAGAGTAGAAGGAGGAGGAGAAAGGGGAGGAGAATGGCTGCGGCAGCATATATCTGTACTCTGAGCTACTCAGGAAATTAAGGTTGAGACAGAAGGATCATTTGAGCCAAGGAGTTTGGGGACACCCTCGGAAACATAATGAGACCTGTCTGGGCTAGGGGTGGGGGAACAACCATTTTAAAGAATGCAGTAAATATATGTGTATTTTACTTTGGGTTCTGTAGAATTTTTTAATGATGAGATCGACATCATTTTAATTTCTGTATTTTTTAAAAATTTTCAAATATAGGGACTGGGGATTTAGCTCAGTGGCATAAGTGCCTGCCTGGCAAGCATGAAGTCATGAGTTCGATCCTCTGTACCCCCTCCCCCAAAATCAGATACAATATTTTAAGGATAAGTGAAAATTAAAAAGCTCACGACAGCCTTGTAAGCTCAGAGCTTTCTACTACCTTTCCTGAGCTCTACCCTCAGTTTGGAAAAGAACAGCTTTGTCTGGTGAAGGCCTGTGTTATGGAACTAACCTCTTTCTTTTTCTTTCTCCGACACACAGCATGGCACAGAGTGGGGTTCTCCCCCGTGTCAAGTGTGCTCCTGTGCTCATGGAGAAGTAAGGTGCACCCCCCGGCCATGCCCACCACGGTCCTGTGGACAGCAGGAGCTGGAATTCACCCCTGAAGGAAGCTGCTGCCCAGTCTGCGTGGGCCCTGGAAGTGAGTACAGGCTTTGAGGTGACAGACTGTTTTAATCCTTATCTTTCCCGTTCAGTGTGGCTCAAAGATCCCTCCCCCATTCCTTACTGGAACCAAGAGGTAGCCTTACATTTGGCTGGAACTGTTTCAGAGAGTGAGATTGGAACACATCTTTAAACTTCATTCCAAACTTGGGATTCTGAGAGTCTCTTGTTTATTTATCTTGCCTTGGCCAGATGCAGACTTCTGCATTTGCAGCTTCTGAGAGAGATAGAGAAGAGGAGAACATTCCATAAAGCCGAGGTGGTTCCTTGTGCCCCTAGGTGGGCAGAGGGAGGAAGTCTGTTCTCGAGGTAACATGGTTAGCGCCAGTTCTGCTGCCTGGTTTCAGGGATAATGCAGCGTCTTCCTCTGGGACACATCAGCAAGGAGCTCGTTCACTTGTGCTTTTTTCGACTTCACTGAAGAGGTGGTTGCTGCCAGCTGAGGCACCAACAAGTCAGGGGCCAGCTTCCAGGCTTCTCCTTGGAATCCGTGCTTGGTTCATGTGCCTTTAGAATCCTGTTTAGAATATATGTCCCTCTCCATTTGTTTACTGAATTGTATAGGGTTTATGATAAAGAGGAGTCATAGTCAATGCTGCATCCTGCTCTCCTGACATAGGAGAGCTTGAATACTTCTTTTTTCCAGTAGCACTTGGAACCTATACCCTCTTCTTGCCTTTTCCCTTTTAAAACTATCCCTGTTTTCTTTTTGATCTCATTGTTGCATTCCTAGCAGTCCTCTGCTGTGGAGAACTTTTCCAGGCCCTAGAAAATAGGCTCAGAAAATGATGAAGTTGAACTTCTGCTTTCTGCATTTCATATATCACCCACCAGAAAAAGGCTGGTGACTGCTTTGTGCCAAATAATCCTGCAGTTGAAACTATAGGAGCAGCATATTAAGGAGTGGTGTTAGGGTGAGGTAGGGAGGACTCAGTTTGTGTGATGCCACTTTGGTCCTAAAAGACACTGCCCTCCAAGAGAAACATTTTGCCTTGAGAAATGGGAGGGTCAATTGAGCTAACTCTGTAATTTGGCCAAGTCCCTTGTTTAAAGGGAGTTTTATTTGCGTCTAATGTGTCTTAACCTGTCATGTTTTTTACTTGTTAGATATTTTTGTGCTCCCTCAGGCCTGGAACTACTAGTGGGGGAGTTCAGGCCCCTTCCCCAGGTACCCTGGGGTCACCCTGTGATTTGGGGGTGGAGAGCCCAGGCTCCCTTCTGCCACCAGGTTCCTGGTGTAGATGGAAGGTCATTGCATCCACTGGCCACAGATTAGAGGTCAGGCCATTGCCAGCCTATTCTGGGAAACCTGGGCACATGGTACCATGTGTGAGTTAAAGCTCTGAGCTCTACTGGACTCACTTACAGAGCATGGATTCAGAGATGTCTATACAGGTATCACAGAGCATTAAGCCCCAGAAGGGACTCCTGTTCACTGTAGCACCGACCCGGGCTAACTGTGCAACCAGAGTTGAGATCTATACTTGAAGCCCTCTTGCTGATCCCTGTTGCTTTGGCCTTCCAGAACCCTGTTTTCACGAAGGCCGTGTGTATCAGGACGGGGAGGACTGGCAGCTGAGTCGCTGTGCCAAGTGTATGTGCCGAGATGGGGTCACCCAGTGCTTTGCAGCTCAGTGTCAACCACTGTTTTGCAACCAGGTAAGGGCGACATCCTCAGCGCAGGTCTTTCCTAGACTGTTAACTCAGGAACTTGGGGTGTGCTGAGATTTTGTCATGTGGCCTTGGAAGCACTAGAAATGATACACGAGGGTTGTTATCTTTTTCCTTCACAGCACTTTTAGACACCACTTCTGTGATGTTTCTTTTCCCTTTAGGAGCTCAGATAGGTCTAATTACCACCCATTTAGGCTAATTGTTACATAATGAAATTGAGCCTGTGGATGCTCACAAGGAAGCCTCCAGTTTGAATTACAGATGTTCCAAAAATGTCAAGCTAAACATCTGGAAAATTTGGTAATACGATCAGGTTTGCTGTTGTTTTTCAATGTATAGGTTTAGTCTGATTGTCAAGACATATACATGTCTTTGAATCTAATTATCCAGATGTACACAGTTTAATTCTTATAGGATAATGGTTTAAATTATCAAAGGATTTTCTCTGGGGATGTTATTGGATCTTGTTCTTCATTTAAAGCTGATCTGATTTTCAAAATGTTAGGCCTTCACACAAATTCAGAAGGGAAAATCAATTGTAAATAAATGTGATCTACCTAGTATTTTATAGTTTTTTTGCTTTTCTAGAGGTTCCTATGTATGTGACGTGGCAGTTGACAGATAACTGTGAAAAGAGTTGTGCCTCCTGTTGAAAAATAGCTCAATTTTGATCTAAGAGAAAGCTGGAAGCTAACATTTAGTTGATACAAAGCGGTACTTTGTGTCAAATAAAACAAAATCAATAACATGGCATATTGTGACAATTGGGCAATATTTTTAAATGTAGACTAAAGGCAATTAGATAAGAAATGCTAAATGCCAGATAAAGGGGAAATGCATGCACTGAAAAGACTGAATTGCATTTACCGTGTACCACCAACTACTGTGTGCTATCTCGTCTGCCAGTTCGTCACCAGACCTTGCCCCAGCTTGGAGAGTATAGATGAGCTTCTTCGTGGCCTTGCCCACACTTCTGGGTCTTGTGTGGAAAGAATAATTAAAGGACAATACAAAAAGGAAAATGGAGAAAGGGGATAGAGGGAGCTCCCCACTGAGGATCTTCTGATTTAAATTGTGGAAAACTCAAACACACATTATTTATTAGAGGACCAGTATTAGAGTAGTTGAAAGCACTGTTGCTTATTTGCAAAAAAAAGAGAAGCATGAATTCTTGCTTTATGTACAGTATTGACTTAGTTTGCATCAATGTACATAATTAATGTAAAAATATGAAATGTGCTGCTATACTTTAGAACTAAATGAGATGCAGGCACTCTGAAGACTTGGAAATAGATTGATCTCAATCACTGTTGTATCATTAAGCCTGTTTTTGCCTTGACATATTTTTTAAAATGTGGCTGTCAGTTCATTTAAAACATTTTTCTTGATTTAAGATTACTACTGTTAGATGTCCTGATGATGCAAGGAGTGTTGTGTAGTGTTATATTGATGTAACCCATCTCTCTGTCACTATCATCACAACCCTTGTCACCACCAACACTGAACTTGGGGTGATTAATACGTGCCAGGCATTAATTTTAAGAGTTTTGTAATTCTCATTACACCCTTGTGAAGTAGAAACTGTTACTGTCATTCTCATTTTGTGTGATGAACTGAGTAAGGAGAGTGTAGCCTGCTCAAGGTGGCACAGTTAGGGAGTGCCAGCCCTGCTAACCTGTGCAGTGCCACTTCACAGCCTCCAAAGACCATGCCTCACTCACACTTGTACCCATCGTGCTGTCGCTCCTCGCCAAATGAGGAGTTACCCAGCATTAATGTACAACGAAAACCACAATGACAGTATTTGCTAATATCATTGAGCATGATTGTTCATATTTTGTATGCACTGGTTCATTAAATGTAAGAAAAATGCAAGCTCATCAGTCAAAATGTATTTTCCATGGCTGAGCTCTTAAAAAAAATTACTACTTCAAGGATTTTCATGACTTTTAGTATAAGATTTTTTTTTTAATTATAGAAGGAATATGTTCATTGAGGAGTCTGGAAAGCAGAAAGAAAGTGATCATTTCCACCATTCAAGAAGACCATGAAAAAATTACTTTTATTTAGTCTTTCATTTCAGTCTCTTGATAGGCCAGTGTGTTTGCATGTTATAGCCATCATCTAAAAGTGGGTGATAAGTAAAGGAGAAATTCCTTATGGTCAGATAAGGAGTTATTGCCTGAAGGAGACTTTAAATTCTCACGGACAGTGCCTGCTTCCAACCTTTGCTCGAGACCTGTGAAGTGGGCAGTCACCCCAGGCATTTTGGTGAATGCCCTTCAATGGTGTGTTCAGTCTCAAAAGAGTCATTCTTGATATTGTCACAGACTTTTTTTAATATCAGAGTTTTCCCATCCCAACATTGATTAATCTGAGTAGTTTTCTCTTTACTTTTGGATTATTTCTTTTTAAGAAAGAGCTCATTGGTAGGTTCTCGGTGCCTCTAAGTGTCTTAGAATTATTTTCTTACTGCCTACGTACATGAAAGACAATTTAAAAGGGTCTGACGTCTGGGGCACCCTAATACCTTCTCCTCATCCCACCTCTGTGGACTCCTTTCCATTCAGTTCTGTCGTTTAATGTAAGAGAGAATGAACTTTGGGTCTGTGTCTGTTGTCTTTTGTTATATGCAGATGATTTTATCTTGTTATATTGTCGTAGAATTTTTAAAAACTGTTTATTCTTCAAACATCTTTCAGAAGAAATATTAATTTGGAAACACTCAGGCCCCCTTAGGAAACCTGATTCTGTGGAAGGTGGAAGATTCTGTAAGCCTAGAGAAAGAGAAAGGCAGATCCAGGATCTCACCAAGTACAATTTACTGGGGACTCACATCCAAGAACCTGCCTTGGGCAGCAGCAAGCCAGGTGTACCTTCAGGCAGGAGCAAGGTGTTTATACACTAAGCCAGACAAGCTACCCAGCTTTTCGCAAACCTATGACCATGGCTAGTGTCGGTTAACAAGCAGCGCAGCCATGAATGGCTGGCATACCATGTTTGGCTATCCTACGGGGCTTGGGATGTACGGCAGAGAGGACAGTTGATGGCTCACATGGCTATAGTACTGTTGAGCTGGGTCTCTGTGTGCATCTTTTCACATATTTTGCCTGAAATATCATAGTGCTCTTTCAGATTATATTCCAGTTTTTAAAATTCTTTTTAGTTTGGTTTTGATTAATGACGTTCGAGCCTTTAGATCATACTTTTTACTGTTACACTTCCCCAAGGTGGAGTGCCTTTAATCCTAGCATCACGTCAGTCAGTTCCAGCATCACATTGTTAACCCCAGTATCACACTCTCTGGATCTAGCCACCCCCAAAAGCTCCACCTATGATTGCATAAGGCTTTGGGGCAACATCTAGATACAAACCATAACACTACCTTGATTTTGCAAAATGAGTACTGGAGTGATTATGATAATAAACATCAGTTTCTGCTCCTTATAAAAGAAAATGAAGCTAGGATTCAGGAAGTATTTTCTATATAAAATCTAGCAGTTCTCAGTCACTGAAACTTGGTGTATTATCTCCCTTCTTCCTCTACTTTTAATTCATCTACCTTCCTGCCTCTGAAGAAGGCTTTAGTGGTAAGTGAGAGTGAGCAGCTGATTCAGGCCTGAAGAGGAGCCTGCTGTGTGCAAGAGAACTCTCAGGGTGGGAGAGTCAAGTGGTCTCATATTCTGGCAGGGATGAGTGGGTGACACTTAAGCATGTGGGGTTAGTGGAAAGAGAGGAGACTCCTGGGGCCTTTAGTCTTTCTCTTCCTCATTTCTCTGCACTGGCTTATTCTCAGATTTCTAGAGGTTTGAATCTTTGCATGGGAAGCCCTGTCATGTATACATATAAATAAATGGATTTATATAAAGATGCAAAAGAATCATGAAGTAGCTGATCAAAGAAGTGATACCATTACTTTCAGGTTTTAGAGGGGTCCCAGGTAAAAATCTGGGTGTCCTTATGTGTTGATTTGGTTAGTGCTTTGAAGCTCTGCATTTGCTATTACCAGGCAATCTTTATATCCCTGGGTAAGTTGTACAACCCCTCTGGTCCTGTTCTCATTTGTGAAGCGGGAATAAAAACATCTACTTTTCAGTGTCATGTAAAACACTAAGAACAGTCCCTGGTAAATACCAAGTGGTTTTATTATTTTTATTGTTTGTGCTTTTGTCTGTTCTCAGAAGAAGAGAAGACTTAAGACATGGGCAAAACTTTTTAAAGGTCACACTGATCTTGGCGGTGCAAATGCTTATCAGAGTCCCAGGTGACTAATTAATGCTTCTTGAGAGAGAACTCCTGGTTTAAATGCTTCAGGGGCGTGCTCGAGTTGGCTGTGAATGAAGTTTTCCTGCAGTGTGGAGTTTATGAATGTCTCCATTGATTGCTCCTTCATTAGGATGAAGCCGTCGTCCGAGTCCCTGGAAAGTGTTGCCCACAGTGCTCACCACCATCCTGTTCTGCAGCTGGCCACGTGTACCAGGTACCTTTGATGCACCCCACCCTGGTGTGTATCATAGCTTCTCACACCTCCTTCCTCTACCTTCCAACTGCAACCCCTCCTTACTCTCACATCATGTTCTTTGCGAACTACTCCCTCAGTACTTAAATGTCCCCTTCCTCACACAAAACCTTTGTAAAAATTAAATTGAAGGAAAATATAAAGCTGGGCATGGTGTCACATGCCTATGATCTCAGCACCTGGGAGGCTGAGGCAGGAGGAGGATCAGTGAGTTTGAGGCCAGCCTGGGCTATGTAGTGAGTTTAAGGCCAGCATGAACTACATAGTGAGACCCTGTCTCAAAAATGAAACAAAATGTAAAGTAACGTGCTGGCAAGCAAAACCTGGTTCACAAGTCTTGGTGAGCTCACTGTTCATGCATCTTGGAGGGAGAAAGACACTACCACTGGGCATCATCAGTTTACACTGAGATTGGAGTCTCCTAGAGTGTTTCTCTCTTTGGTTGGAACTTATGCACTGATATCCAGGGGTGTTGCTGCCTGCCCTGCCTTATACTGGGAGGAAACCTGGGAGTAGCAGGTGGGTGTGACAGGCACTTGGGAAGCCTGATGGCGGTGAATGAAGTGAGCTTGAAAACACTATTAGAGCAGTCTAGACATCTGTACCAAACTACAGTGCATGCCAAGACAGCTGAGCTCAACGAATTGAGCGAGTGACTGAATCTTCTGTGTTCGCAGTGCCCAGCTGCACCAAAAGAAGCTTACAATATTGTAAAGAACATAAATAGTAAACCCAAACATCCTTGTTTGTCAGTCACGCCAAGGAAGACGGAATAGAAATCAGTACAGATTTCTGTACAGTATAGAACCTGTATCTAAGTGTTAGGGGTGAAATCTGTCAAATTCCAGGTAGATCACTTGAAATCTGAATATAAAATATCTAACAGGAGAAGATTTTTTTATGGCTGAGTGTACATTGTGTGACACAGCAGCCACAAATGCAGCTTGCGCAGTGTTTTTATTGGATGGGATCGTGCTAGACTGATTTCTCTGGGAAGAAACAGAACTTGTATTCATTATGATATTTTTGGTGACAAGTGACAGAAACACTCCTTTAAAAATGGCTACAGTGATAGCATTTATTGTCTTATATAACAAGAAGTAGAGACAGGGCAGCTCCAGGGTTAGTAATTAGGGTCTCAATAATGTCCCCCCAAGTCCTCTAGATGCCTTTGTTAGCCCCAGACAACTCATCTTCACATAGTCATTGCTGTAGACTGGTAGGAGAAAGGGGTGGGAGGAAAGTCCTTTTCTTGATCTCCACCACTTGAGCAAACTTCCCCTGACATAGACTCAGGTGACTTTGAGACCATGTACAGCTGTAGCTGCAAGGGAGGCAGAGAAAATGCAGGTGTGCACATGAGTACTGGGTCAGCTGGCAAAGAAGAGGACCTGGACATCCACAGAGGAGCCAGAAGACCTGGACATCCACAGAGGAGCCAGAAGACCTGGACATCCACAGGGGAGCCAGAAGACCTGGACATCCACAGAGGAGCCAGAAGACCTGGACATCCACAGAGGAGCCAGCCACCAGCACCTGCTCTTTCACCCCCTGGGATGCTCAAGCCTCTGAGTGTGTGACACAGAGGGAAATGAATACAGCTGAATAAAAAGTCATTCAAAGCTCCCTTGGACATTTACTGACATTTTTGTCTTAGAGACCATTTCTGCCTAAATGGTCTGTTTCTTAGGAGTACATTCAGTGTGGCTTCATTTAAAAAAATGTAATAAAATTTGGATGTCCTCAGTTTCTATTTTATGTGCAAGACCTCTAATATCCCTCCCTTTCTTTCTTTCTTTCTTTCGCTTTCTTTCTTTCTTTCTTTCTTCCTTCCTTCCTTCCTTTCTTTCTTTCTTTCTTTCTTTCTTTCTCCTCCTCTCTCTCTGTCTCTCTCTCTCTCTCTTTCTCTCTCTCCCCCTCTTTCTTTCCTCAGCATGGTGAACAGTGGCACCAAGACTCCTGTACCACGTGCTCATGCAACCGGGGAAAGATCAGATGTCATAAGCAGGCCTGTCCTCCCCTGAGATGCCAGAAGGTACTGAACATGTAGCTTGGTTTTCTAAGCTTGATTTAGAGGCATTTGAGAAATGCAGTTCTTAATCCTGTGTGTCCTTGAAGGAGATCAAACATTATACACTATGCAGAATGTTCCACAGGGATGGGTAAGCTCTGCTACCTGCACAGGAGGCTCAAGAGGAAAGGGACTTGCTGCCCTTGGGTCCAGAACCTGGTGGTGGTGCATACATCTGTGTATTTTGTCAGGGATGGGGATTTAGCTGAGCAGCATCATCGCCTGCCTTGTGAGCACAGGGTTGTGAGTTCAATCCCCTGTACTTTAAAAAAAAAAGAGACTACTATTTATGTCGAGTGTTGTCACTGTGTCTTTAGGGCTATCCTGTCTGCCATTCTCTACTTCTCAGGGTCAGAGCAGGGTTCGACGCCCCATGCAGTGCTGTGAGGAATGTGTGTCCCCTGCTGGAAGCTGCTCATCTAATGGGATTGTGCACTACCAGCATGACATGTGGAAGGGCTCACCCTGTGAGTTCTGCATGTGTCACCGTGGCCAAGTGACCTGTCAGCCTGCGGAGTGTGCCAAGGTGGAGTGTGCCCAGGTAAGGAGCAAAAGAGTTGTGCATTCAGCCTGGAGCAGCTTCTTCCAATGGCATAGGCAGGGCCCTGTGTGCTCCTCACTTCTTGGCAGCAGAGGGGACAGCCGTATTCACCGCTCACATTTCAAAGGGCCTTTTAACTCAAAGATTCTGTGACACCAAGTGAATGTCATTGTTTCAGATTAGCTCGAAACAGTCTCTTGGAGCTTTTAGCCCTCGGTGCATCTGGTCAGATTGGAAGCCTTGAAGCAGAGGCATGAAAGGGAAGGGCATGATATGGCACATCAGTCTATCAGTCAGTGCAGCTGGACCTCAGTGCTGGTGGCCTGCCCAGCTCACTCTGTTTTCAAGAGAAAGCTAGGGAGACCTTGTAAACAATTACCTCTATTGACCTCTGTTGACTTTTGCTGTCTGTAGAATTTCTAGAAGCTTCCAACAAAGCAGCCTCTGTTTGAACTGTAGATGTATATTTTAGTAAAATTGCTTTTAATTTTTTCTTTGAACTCTAATTTTGACCCTTAGCAAAACAAATTCCTTTTTAAAGTTGTCTCGGTTTCCCTGGCCACTCCCATCCGCCCTTCCAGTTTCCTTCGGGGCTGTGAAATTGGGTAGAAAGAAAACTTGAAAGCTCTGAAACATGGGGTGTTGTGAAGGCGTTTTTCTTTCCAGTTCCTCTCCCTGACTTCTCCATGGCTCCTGGCACGGAGCTGGAGGAGGAGCAGCCTTCCAAATGAGTGGGTCATTCCTGGGGCCATTTTTCACTGTCTTTCTGACATCTGGGTCTTGGTAGAACTGAAATGTTTAGATAAACAGGGTCTTGCTTAGAAATTTACCTCCTGCACCCCTAGATCCCTCTTCATTTCTTATTCTTTATTTTAGGGAAGTCAGAGTGGTTAGATAGGGATGAAAAGAAACCTAGGGAACTCTGTGCTTCCTCTCCCTGGCTGAGACTTGGCTCTTGGGACGCTGACTTATTTTCATCAAGATTTATGAAAAAGGAGAGGGGTGATCTGATACAGTGGGTTCTTTAACCACCTATTTTCAGTCAGATCTGAACAGAGTCTCATTCATAAAAGATGATTTAACCATTGTCCCCGGTGTGATCTTATGTCCATGGTGACAACTGACTGGGGTGGCATCAACCAAGTCCTTTCCTCTGTCTTGGGGGAGAGGGGAAGCAACAGTATAAGTGGAGAGAACCTTAGTGCCCCTCTGGTGACTCTGTTTCTAACACTGTCACATCTTTGTCTGTCCCATCCCATACCATCTTTTCTCCACATCGTTAATCAACTAAATTGCTTTCTTCCTGATTACCTCCATCCCTCTGTCTCTTTTTTCTTTTCTTTTGTTTTCTTTTCTTTCTTTTTTCAAGGTAATAGGTTCTAAACTGGAAAATCTACCCAAAGTAAAATTTTAACTAAAATCAAATCTTACAAAAAATATCTCGTAGCCTTCTTGATGTATCACACTTGTGTAACTAGCTCTGGTGAATGACCTTATTACAGCCTGGCTGCGACAGAGTGCTTGTCTAGCATGTGAGAGGCTAGGGGTTCAATCCCCAGTACCTCCCTACCATCCCCTCCTTCAAGCAAAACCTAGGGGTTCTAACTTCTTGACTTCTAGTCAGCTTATATTGCTTGTGATACAAAAAATGAGTAAGATTCATTCTAAAGTCAAGAATTCCCAGGCTTTGGAGGAGGTCCGATGTGTAAACAAATACACTGTGGAACCAAGGAAATCTGATTTAAATGCATTAGGAGCTCCCCAGGGGAACGATGCCTGCCAAGGAGCAGTGAGAGTGCACTGTTGGTGTTTTTATTCAATTTCACCGTCCTGTATTCCTTTGTGTAAAATGTCAAAGTCATATGACTTCCAACCTTGGCTATCAAGGGTGCATTAAGTATTAGGCACATCTGCAAAATACATTTAGCGGAGTAAACTTCTACAGGAGGCAATTCACAGCATTGCCATTGACTTCATCATCACATTGATTATCAACAGCTGTGTCCTGAATAGCACTGAAATCAACACATGAATTTCTTTGGCAACAAAGGAGCAAATGGCATGATTCTTGTCTTCAATATATTCAAAGAGATCCTGAGATATTGCAGTACAAATAAATCAACGGTAGGATGACACAATATGGTGGACCCTACTTTTCCATGTTTTAGAATGTCTTTGAACAAATTCAAATGAAAAAGTCAAGTTATTTTTTTTTTTTTTAAGAACCTAGCATTCACATCTGAAGCATAATATGGTGGTGGGAACACGGCTTATAGCAAAACTCATAGAAGGGAGCAGGCATGCAGAAATGTGAGGAGTGTTTCCCGTCCCTAGTGCAGTAGGGAAGTTCCTTCAGAGTATATGAGAAAGAGGAGTGAGGGAGAAATTGGCCTTGCAAAATGAGCTTGAGCAGAGTAAAAGAGGAAAAAGGAAAATAAAAGTATATCCAGGAGGACTCAGGGCAGGTTATCATTAGGAAAGTCTCTGTAGCAAACTTCGTGGTGTCTGTGTGTCCTTTTTGTCATCCAAATCTCAAGGAAACCCATGAGAACTTCTGCTTCTACTTCTGAGAGGTGGTGCTGGGATCCTAGGCCTCCAGCTGTGGTGAGGTCTGAGGTGTCCTGTTGCAGACTTAGTCAAGTTCTTGCAAAAAGTCCACATGTGGGACTTTGGGAACTGTTCTGTGCGTGTGTTCAGGTATATTGAAATTAACAGGTCACACCTAGTTACCCAGCCAGTTTTGCCACACCCTAATCTCCTATCTCAGTCTAATGGATGTAGCTATGATTCAGTAGAGGAGTAGCACATTTGATCTGGCTTATGGAGGGGAATTTTCTTCAAAAGAATGAATTTTGCTTCAAAAAGCTGTTTTCCTTTAAAGGAAAAATCAAATGTATTTGAGCAACCTCTGTACCTCAGAGAACTTACGTGGTTGGGGGCATCTGGGCTTCTGTTATAAGTAGCAAATCCGCTTAGAACATCCTATCTTACCAAAAGGGAATCTGTGCTCTTCAGGAATGGAGCTCAGCTTGTGCGGAGGCTTGCAGCACCTCTTATCTGTGTGTTGTAGCAGACACTCAAGAATCTCTTGTGTGTTTTGTTTTTAATAGAAGTACACGTACTCTGTCTTGTTTCCAAATATTGTTTTAAACAACTTAGATTACATGCATATAAACCCTTTCATATGCCTTGAAAGAAAATTTTAATCTGTTTCTGAGGGATGCCTTCACTACCAACTGATTCTTCACATTTCTGCAAAACAATTTATATGTAAATATGCCTGATCCCTGTGGCCACGGCTGCTCTGTGTCAGCCTCTGATTGTCATGAAATTTTGATAGACAGTAATCTATACTAGTCCTTTCCTTTTGAAATAACTTTTTAGGCACTGTAAAAAGTTATAATAATTCCTATATTTTTGATTACATTTTCCATCATTAAAGTAATATTAAGTCATTCAGAAAAGTTTGAAGAGTTAAGAAAAGTAGAATATATCTTTAATACTACAAAAGACAACCAGGGATTTTATATCATATTTGTCTTTAGTGCAGTATTTTAAAATATAAAATGTCATTGTGATTCTGCCGAAGTCATTGTACATGATCCAGCTTTCATTTAATAAGACTTCTGTCCTTTTTTTTTTTTTTTTGGTACCAAGGATCAAACACATGACTTCACACTTGCCAGGCGGGCACAGGTGCTGCTGAGCTAAATCCTTGGCCCAACTTCTGCACTTTTAAACATAGAATAGACTTCAAATCAGCTATTAAATATTTTTAGAAAACATGATTAGTTAAAAAGTAGAAGTGTCATTGGAAACTGAAAAGTATTTTCAGAGTACTCTTTAGCATGTAAGTGTTAGACATTAGTGCACACATGTAAAGAATTGTAAACAGAATTTGCATTTTTAACAGTGGATTCCCAGGAAGGTAAGATTAGAGTGGAATTACATTTTCTAAGTAACATAATTCAGAATTTAAAAATGTTTAACAATAAACATTTATTGTTTTGTAAAAAATAATTTTATAATAAGGATATTAAATTAATAAGACTTTATAAGTTAAACATTAATCCTCCACGTATGGTTTTCTTTTCTTCTTCATACTTTTTTTAATAGATGTGTTTTGCCCAATAGAGTTTCAGAATAAAAAGTAGTCTACTACTTTTAATTTATGCCTCTATCTATGCACAAAGGGATGCATTAGACTTTTATATTCAAGGAAAAATTTTGGTTTGATTTACACACTGATTTTTTTAAATTTTATTTAAGGAGAAAAATAAAAAAAACTGAAAGGGTACAAGTTATACAGAATTTCAGAAAAAATAAACAGTAGGAAATTACTAGTTAATAGATTACATATTGTCATCTTAGAAATAGTTGTTCAAGTTATAAAATTAAAGCATATAAAGTGGACTTTCAAACAGTGAGACTGCAAACAGTTCTGTTCAATGACCCAATAAAACTTAGTAATATGGTTATCTATCTTATACACTTAAATATACATGCAGTTATATCCTTTAGAGCACTTTCTTTTGCTTTCTTTTGTACAATGACAATTACACATTTTGGGTTTTATTACTCCCACAGTTCTTATTACTTTTTTATGAAGAGGGTAAGACCAAATGTGACATAACAGAACTGAGTCAGTCAAATCAAAAGGGTGGACATAATAGATAATATAAAACAAAATACTAGGTGATCAACAATGGTTACCATAATGCCTCTTGCTATCTTAAAAAGAATTGCCTATATCATCAGTTATAATAAAATTGAACAAAACAGTAAAGAATAAAACCAAAACATTGGAGACATTACAGGACTTTAAAAGAAGATAAGAATCAACCAGAATGGGCGTCATAATGAATCATACTGTCTTCACAGTTCTTGCCTATACTTTTGAACTTGGTACTATCAAGTAAAGCAGAATAGGGGAAAATCAGTCAAAACAAGATGGTGAGGGCAATACAGGGTTTCAAATCAAGTTAATAGGAAATCAAAGTGGGTTGCTATAATATATCCTGCTATTTTTTATTTTTCCCTTAATTAAAAAGATAAAAATAAAAAAGTAAATAATTAAAAAAAGGAGATTGAGATAAAAGAGGGCATAACAACAAAAAAGCGCAGGTCAAAACATAACCATTTAGGCAAAATAGTGTTTCCCCACAATATATCCTGACATAAAAGTAGCTACCATAGTGTCTCTTTCCTTCTTTGAGTATAACTTTGTATACTGTAGCACCAAACATATCAAGACAATGTAAAACCATTCAAGAGTATGACAGTATTACAAAGTATTTAGAACCAACTATCAGAAAATGAACAATGGTTTCTGTATAATCTCCTTGTCTATAAAAGTTTTTGTTTATATTATCACATATAATAAAAATAAGATACAACCTGTTAAGACCGATGGAAGACAGAAGAATACAGGTTTGATGGGACTTCAAAACAAGATGATACCAAATCAGCACTAGCTATTATGATGTCTTGTTTTCTCCAAAAATAGCTGTTTCTACCGTCCAACCTTCTCTGCCTCATTTCTGTTGAGCACTTTTTCTGTCGTTAGTTGTCAGTTTGTCTTCTTCATTTCGCTTTCTGCTCCATTCATTGTGGTCTCTCTGCCACTGTTTCTGGAATCTTGGTATTTTTCTTTTTTAGAATATCCTGAAGTATTCTCTGTAGAGTTGAATTGGTGGTTGCAAATTCCCCTAATAATGAAATCAAAGCCACAAGCCTATGTATTCTAGAGGATGTGATTGTTTCCCGAAACTCATCTTTCCAAGATGGTGACATTAACCTTGGTTGCCCTTCTCAATTCATGTGAGCTCCTGGCCATGGGTAGGCAGTCATGGGCTGATCAGAGTGCACAGGCCCCTGGGACAGCAAAGACACAGAACATAGAAGAACAGAACACATGTATACTGACTGGACTCTCTACAGGGACACAGCATGGGTGACAAAGTTAAGCAGTAGGCAGAGCAAAGAGTGTACTAGGATTTCTCGCCCTGCCAGGAACTCAGTTCTTCCCAGTTCAGCGCTGGTCCCTGGAGCTGTATTTGATGTGTGTACTACCACTCTTATTTCTACAGGGAGAAGAGTTAATTCACCTAGATGGAAAATGCTGTCCTGAATGCATTTCAAGAAACAGATACTGTGTTTATGAGAGAAAGGCAGAATTCGTGAGTATCAAGTTAATAACTAGAGACTATTAAACATTAATAATTCAAACTTTCTGATTTCTTTCTCTGCTTTTTCTTTCCTTTCCTTTCCTTTCCTTTCCTTTCCTTTCCTTTCCTTTCCTTTTCTTTCTTTCTTTCTTTCTTTTTTTTTTTTTTTTTTTTTTTTGTACTGGGCATTGAACTCACAACCTCACACTTGCCAGGCAGGTGCTTGTGCTGCTGAACTAAATCCCTGGCTCTCTAATTTCTTTTGTTCATTCATTTGTTCAACAAATACTAATGTGTGTGTACCTACTACTTCCTTGGCCCTAGGCATGCAGAAGTGAACACACAATCTGTCGTGAAAGTGTGACTTCTTTCAGGTGTGGCATGATTTTTAGTGGGGACATAGATAATACATGTGCACATACACACATGTGCTCTTATAAGGGCAGATGAGTAGTGCCTGAAAGAATAAAGCAGTTTAAATAACTTGGCTTAAGTGGGGGACAGTTCTCTTTTACATAAGGGGAAGTCCTCTCAGGCAGAGAAATCTGAGCAAAACCTGATAGAAGCGAAGAAGTGGGACATGGATATCTGGGGAAGGGCTCAGCACATGGAAAGGCACTGGGGCAGAAGCATACTTGGTATGTTCAAGAAATAGCAAGCAAGTGACTATGGCTGGAGCAAAGTGAATAAAGGAGAAGAAGTACCTGGACATGAGGGTTAGGAATGGGTTGGAAACCACGCTGTTTTACCCTGAGGCAGATGGGAGCTACCTTGGGCTTGGGGCTGAGAAAGGTGATGGTCTTACCTAGGACTGATTCCTCTGGCAGCTGCACAGGTCCAAGACAGGAGTAGGTGGTCCCATAAGAAAACTGATGGTTGTCATAGGTAACTATCTACAATAGTTGGGATGTTGGCCTGGTTTAGGGTAGACGTGCTGAAGGTCGTAAAAAGGGAACAATCTCTGTTTTGCAGATACATGTGACAGGAATTTGATGAATTGGATGTGGAGTGAAACTCCATTTGCTGAAGTTTTTATTTGGTTTGTTTGTTTGTTTTTTCCATGTTTTCTGCATTTGCTTATCGTATGACACCAACAAAAAAAATACTTTATCTTAGTCTCTTCAAATTTGCCCTATTTTTGTAGACCATATTTTCCACAAGGGGTTTTGGTATGTTGATAGATTCATCATGTTCTTCAAAATATGCCAGTTAATCATAAATACAGCTGTTTCATTGACCAGCACAAATAAGATTACAGGAATTAGTGTTAAAAACTTCAGCTGGGGACTCCATTTGTGTAAATCACATCTGCCAAATGGCCAGTGTGTGTCCCACGAGGTGGTACTGTGTAAGGTCAGCGGCACAGACTCCAGGGTCAATCCCAGCATTAACGCATGTTTTTAGCCATGATCTTTGGTAAGATCTGGATTCTCACTGTAAACTTAGGTAACAATAGCACTTAACTCATAGGCTATTGAAATACATGTCAGCACCTAAAATGGTGCCTGGCAAGTTAAAAGAAAGCTAAAAACATTGGTATCATTATTATTATGCTGTTCTTATTACTCATTTCCTAGTATATCTCTATCATATGCGTATCTTAGTATATTTAATCGTCCTCATTTTTCAAGAATTTAGGAGATTAAGTGTTGTCCCTATACATGTAGAATTTGTATTTGTATTGTTACCAATTTTCCCACCCACGTTTGGAGTCTCATTAAACCCAGTAGAAATAAAGAAAACCCTTGGATGTCAGAAAGTACAAATCTCTGTAATTCTGTCCCATAAATTCAAGAATCTGCCCTTGAGCATTTCAGCTCCTTGAACATGAAGACCTTTATATGAAGGAGAAATTAAGCCAAATGCTCAAGCACAAGATGAGAATAAGAACTCAGAAATACTTCCTATATTGTAGTCGCCTCATATCGATTTGTTTTTCTTGTTTTTGATTTATTTTGTGAAATATTTTATATCTATTCATAACAAGTGAGTGAAGTTGCATGCTACTTAGGGGGAAACAGAGAGCTCCTAATGAAAACAATAAATAAATCAGACTAATGGTGTTCTAGTAGGATAATAAATACCTTTCTTTTTGTCCCTAGATATCCTCAAATGTGAGTGAAATTAAACATATTCCAGTAAGTATGGGTTTTTAACTTTTACATGGATTATTATAAAGTTGTTTCATCTAATGATCTACATGAACCACCATAGAGAAAATTAGTGCCTTAGTATTTTTAACAGCCACTTTTACTGGCACTGTTGTCACGAATTAAAAATCCTTATAACTACGACTTTGATCCATTGAACTTGGTCCTTTCTTTAGCTTATTTTTCATCAACTGATAGTGATCATATTTCTCTACTGAGGAGTTCCAGTGTTCATCTTTTCCCTTTCTTATGATTTTCTTCCCCCGATTTTTCACTGGCCTGGAAAACTCATTGTGATCATGAGTGAAATTGCACGTAATATAAACGTTAACAGAAAGGACTTCTTGGGGTTGTACAGTGTTTGTTCCCCAAACAGTACTGTGTGTGGGGTCCTTCTAAGCAGTTTGCAGTGTGGCCTTGTGGGACTGCTTTTAAATGGAAATCACAAGCAAGTTTTATTACACAAACAAGCTTATTTTCAGTGTTAAGGAATCAAGGATCAGGAACCCAGGCTGCTTCCTTGAAATGAAATAAGATCATTTCTTCTTTTTTAAAATTTATCTAGTTTTCTGAGATTTCCCATTTATTTTGTTAAGTACTATCACATTAACAGTTTGGAATGTTAACATCAGTTGGCTTAGTAAGCATTTCATCCGAATTTCTTTAATTCCTTCTCTTGTGTTTTCTTCTGTTTCCTCTCCCTGGCCACCCCAATATATTCTCATAGGACCTTTGTGTCTTTTCATTCTCTAGGGGGAGTGGAACTCTGAGGAGACAGGAGTTGCACTTCTCTGTCCTGTTTATTACCGTAACTGCTTGGCTGAAAGAAGTATTTTAGAAGGGAAAGCTCATGGCACACATACACCCCACAATAGCTTGCAAAGCTTTAATTTTAAGAATACAAGGCCTTGCCTGTTACTCTTCCTGTAGTTAACTGTAAGGAAATACAGGGTATTAACCAAGCTTTCCGCTGCTATTACAGACTGTATTTAATGTACTTGCTAATCACCAGGTACATTGTAATCCACCTGGTGTTTGTATGCACAAAAGAGAAATAAGGTTGAGAAACATTTTAAATACTTCATATATTTTCTAGTAGCCCTAGGGTACTTTTTGAAGTTGAAATCATTCTACTGATGCAAAGAGGTAGATATCCTGCCCTTTTAAATTTAGGACTCCTCCTCCATGGTTCCATCTCAGAGTTGGGTTGAAAAGGATGCTGAGGAGGTGCCTTCACTTTCTGTTCATGGAAAGTATAAGTTGTTCCCTGTAGATGGTTCTCTGATTCCCCCGACCCTGATAACAATATCACTCCTTCCTGTTTCATGCAGGAGGGAGAGAAGTGGGAAGATGGCCCTTGCAAGGTGTGTGAATGCCAGAGTGCTCAGGTCACTTGCTATGAGCCCTCTTGCACACCGTGTCCAGTGTCCACCCTGGCCCTGGTGGAGAGGGGACAGTGCTGTCCACATTGCACTTCAGGTAGGTCTGTGCCCCATGAGATGGTTTTATTGGCAAAAGATTCAGCGAGGTTTTCTTATGCCCCTCTTATTCTTTGTCAGCCAATTGTAGAGATTTTGTTTCTTAATTTTTCTAGTGAATAATTATTCTTAATCTTTACCCATGTATGTACCAAATTCAACCAGTTATGAGTGTGTGACCTGGGGCAAGACATTGACCTTTTCTAAAGCTTAGTTTATAGTTGGTAAAATATGCCTTATCTGTCTTGCAAAATTACTGTGAAAATCAAGTAACATAGTGTTTGAAAAGTTGTAAAAGCAAATTTGTGCTAGGTCCACAAAGGTGATGTGAACATTTCTCTCTCTCTCTCTTCCTCTCTCTCTCTCTCCCCCTCTCTCCTTTTTTAAAGTTGAGTTGTTGGTTCCTTTTGGATTTCTCAAATGGGGTTTTAAAGTTTAAAGACTCATTAATTTTTTTCCAAAAGAAAATTTTATCTTCTTGTTCTGCATTTTTGCTTTCAAATCACCTGGGGTTGAACTAGTTCCAGTAAGTAATTGTTGGCAAGCATTGACATTGCTCTGGCTGGGCAGTAATTTGCCTGTGTGCTGAGTCTCTCTTGGCGAAGTGAGTTTTTCCATTCATAGTGCATAATTAATCTTAGCGTCCATGGGCCGCCATTTTTCACCTCTGCAGGTGCTCTTGCCGAACTTCCTTGTCTTGGCTAATCTGGTATTTTCTGGGCGAGTTTACTGAGGGATAAGAAAAATACTTTATGGTTTAATTATGTTACTTTCATCAAAGTGGTTATCTGAGCTTTTCAGAACAAATATTTAACATATTGTTGTATACTGTGTATCTGAAATCAGGCCTTTGACAAATTCAAAACCTGAAAACAGTCCTTTGCTGAGAGTTATTGCTGAGGTCAGTGATAATCCTAATTACTGAGATTGAGATTAAACATTCTAAAAAAAAGAGAAAACTGTATTTTTGAAAAGTAATAATTTTTAAAAAATATTGTAAGTTTTATGTCTGAATTTTTTATGTTCAAAGCTTCAGAAGACTTTCTAAGATATCATAAATTATTGATTCCATAGAGATCACATAGTTTTCCATGGTCATTCCTGTTTCTGAGGTCATTTCACAGAAGAAGCATTAATGAGGCTGGATCTTTTTTTAGCATCTTCAGATTCTGTCTAATGTGTATAGCCTGTGTACTATTTCTCTGAAGGATATGAAAACTCCTGAGTTCTTTTCTTTGTCCTTGATTTTAGTTCATTGCCACCCAGACTGCTTGACCTGTTCTCATTCTCCAAACCACTGTGACCTCTGCCAGGATCCCACAAAGTTGCTGGAGAATGGACGGTGCGTGCACAGCTGTGGCCTGGCATTTTACCAAGCTGGCAGTCTCTGTTTAGGTATGGCTCTCGTGGGCAGCCTGGAGGTGGTATGGGAGCGTAGACAGAGAGGCTCTTCAAAGATTGTTACTAACAAGCTGAAGCTCGAGGAGGTGGTCATGAATGCAGGGAATGCACAGTGTCTCAAAACCACTAGCACATAATAATATCACGCATAGGTCCCTTGGCCTCTGTACCTGCTGGTCTGTTTCTTTTAACATTCTACAGGTATCTCAGTGCTTACTGGGAGATAGATGATACAGAAATGTTTGCTAGGTAGTGGTGGCTGGATTTGTTTCATTTTTACAGACTTTCCTGTAATATTATCTAGTAATATTATCAGGATGCTTGAAATCATTTACTAAAACACTAGGTTAATCCAGATAGAAATTTAGAAGTGACCGAGACTTTCTGGATCATTTAACTAGAACTTTCCAGTTTTGCCTGTAGAGATCCTATGGGCAAGAGAAATGAACTGACTTTCTCCAAATCACACAGATGGATGTTAATAGAGCTTATCTCTTAGGAGTTGCCAGGGCACCAAGAATGGGTTCACATGCATTGCAGAATGCTTGTCCACTGTGGAGAAGATCTTACCTGGGAGAGTGTGGCAGGCTTGGGGTCAGGTTTTGCTTCCTCCTGTCTCTGATCTGTGAGGTTGGTTTTCCATTTAGGATGTACAGGTTTATCCCCTGGCTGTGAATATTCAACATCTCCATTCTCTCAGTATTCTTATTTGTAAAGAGGAGATGACCCTAGTACTTTCCTCCAAAGATTGTTGTAGAGACAAGTATATAAATACCTTTTAAATACCTAGCATGGTGTCTAGGATATAGGCAAGGCTCACTAAGGCTTAGCAACTTTTATTATTATTTTTGTAATTATTCTCTTCTTACTTTCTCTCCTGATTTATAAACTTTTTGTCTTTTTGAATTATTTATATCTCAGCCATAGGGTAGAGGAAAAGGATCAAAGGATAATTTTGCAAAAAAGGTTGAGTGACAAGGATATTGGGAGTTATTAGAGGAAGGAAAAGATCAGAGACTTCTGAGCCAAACTGCCAGGCTCAGCGGCCAGTGTTGTGTGGCCTGGTTCCTCCACCTTCCTGCACTCGTCCCTCTCTGTAAATGTGGGACTAATGAGACTGTTGGACTGCTGTGAGGATGAAAGGCTTTACTGTATGGGAAGCACCCGAACCACTGGCATGAATGTGTGCTGTGTCTAAGATGGCTGCTAAAATATTTCATTCTCCGGGACCCCAGAACCTCGAGAAAGGGATCCCTGCGTGACGTCTGTGTGCTAATCTGAGATCCTTTTTTCTGTTTCTCTGATCTTGCCTGGAGCCAGCCTGCCAGCCACAGTGCTCTACCTGCACCAATGGGCTGGAGTGCTCGTCCTGCCGGCCTCCCCTGCTGATGCAGCAAGGACAGTGTGTGACCACCTGTGGGGATGGTTTCTACCAAGATCGCAACTCGTGTGCAGGTAATCACTGGCTGGGTCCCAGCCAGTGTTCCTAACCCCCTCCTTGCCAAGAGATCAGTGGCTACCACCAGTTTTCCAAACAGAAGTGGCATGATCTGAATACAGCTTGCCCCTGAGGGAAGTTAATGTGGTGCAAATTTAGTCCCCTGTGTGTTGGTGTTCAGGAGTGGAACTTTTAAAAGCTGAGCCTGGTGAAAGATTATCAGGTCATGGGGTCCTCACCCTCATGAATGGGTTAATCTCTCTCTCTTTTTGGAGTTCTAGCACTTGTGGGACTAGGTTAGTACCAGCCAGTGAATTATGAACCAAATAAACCCATGAAATAAGGTGCCCAAGCTCAGGTATTTTGTTATAGCAACTAACTAAACTAAGACAAGAAAAAACTGAGGAGGATTCCTGATGGGATGAGAAGTGGTATGGATGAGAAAGATGATACACACTGATTTTATAATCTCCTTTAGTTACTCTAATACCTATCTGTATACTCCTTTAGTAGATGCTTATGCCTACTTTTATTTATCTTGTTTTGTAATTAAGACTAGTTGAAATTGTTAATAGTGTCATAGTCTCTGGAGGTGAAATTGATCATAGTGTAATTTGTTTATACTTGACCAGTTTTTAATCGTGTGTGTAAGTAAAAGGAAAATTATAAAGAATTCCTGGAGAGAAGACACAGATAAAGGGCAGAGATAGAGGTTTATTTTTAAGAGGACAGAGAGTTAAATGTGCCCAGAACCCAAACCTGGTTTATGGGGTGGCAGGTGAACCAGTAAAGGTGCCTGGACCAGGGGAGGGTCCTGGCTCTCCCTAGGAAGCTGTAGTGTTTGCTGTGTGGGTGGATCCACACTGAGAACTGGAAGGTCACCAGCCAAGGGGCCACTGGTACAAGAGATGATTGAAAGATGCGGTTGATATTTAAATTTTAAAGATCTTATTACAATAAAAGGCACATTACTAAGAACTGTGGGAAAAGGGTGGCCAAATCACAAGGTCGCATTATGAGGGGGATAGATTGCAGTGTTTTTTATTGTAATAATTTTTAAAAAAAAATTTAGATATTCACCATATTTTTGATCATGCCTTACAAGTGCTTCTCTCTTCGCAAGTTCTTGGTTGCCTTCCCAGGCAAACCACCGTGAGGGTGAGGGATGAATGAGAGGGAGTGTGTGGTGTTCATACACGTGCAGCTGGCAGGCCTGCCAAAGCGAGTCCCATGTCAGGGGCAGTTCCAGCTCCCTCTGCCCCGACTTGCAGTCAGCATCAGAGCACAGGGAATGTGTAGAAATAATCAGGGAAGAAAACATGAGGACTGTTTGTGCCCACAGAGGTGTGAGGAAAGGACCTGTCCTGTGACCAGCCCATGTTATGAACTGTGGAAGGTAGGGTATCATCTGAGTTTGGCTTGGGGTCTCTTCATGGTCCATAAGCCTATTTTCTGAATGTCTGCATCTCCGGAGTCAAAGGCTGCACAAAGGGATCAACATTGGGATAAACGAAAGATGAGTGGATGACTGAATGAACGTAGTATCCGTTGGTGGTCCTTGAAGGACTAGTGTTCCCATAAAATCAAAGTCATAAAAGAAAAAAAAAAAACTTCAGTATTTACCTTATTGTATTCTGTTTACCTGGTATTTTGGAGCTACTTTAAGTGGGTAAGTATAAACACTTCTACATGTGTTAATGACTGGGCAATTTAGGTAAGTGCTGAAATTTCAATTTGATGAAATTATAGGATGTATTCTATACTCCTTTCTTTTCTCCCATCAAAGAGACCTCCTGCTAACACTCGGGTGACAGATTTGCCTTTAAAAGTAAGTTAATTCCCCCTAGATTGTGCTTCTCACTCTGTAACACCTCTACCTCCTACAATAAACACACACCACATATATTTACTTTGTTTTTCTTCCCCCTCCCCGCTTTGGTTCTTTTCCTATCTCTCCCACCCAGTGTTTTAATTGGTGATGCTAATGCTATTTTTAGGCGTTTTGAAACGGGTAGTGTTTCATTTTGTTACTGGTTTACGTAGCTGCCTGCTTTGCATTCCATCCACATACACACATACAAACGCCTCTAGTAGAAAGTTGCTGGGAAAATTTGTTCATTCTCCCTCTAGGGAATTAAACCAATTTGCTTTAGTTCAGGCTGGTTGCATTTTTATGCATAAAATAAGGAGAAAAAACAGTAAGAGGAGAGAAAGAAAAGGGAAAAGAGAGAAAGTAATTTTAAGAATTAAAGCTAGATTTTTAAAATCAATTTCCATATACCTACTTGATACTAAAATTGCCCAATTCATTTTTGCAAATAAGCTTTTCCAATGTTGACTCTTTTTTTGTAGCATTTCTGCTTGTGCCATTTTTGTTGACTTTTTGCCACTGACATCAGTTAATCATTAGGTGTTTGTCCAGTCCATGCTAAACTTTCAAAAAGAAGTCAGCTATTTTATAATAACAACAGAGTTTTCAGGATTGATTTCTTTTAGGAGGGCCATTTATGCTATAATGGAATAATTCTCTACTTTATTGACCCATCAAAACCCCAAGAAAACACTCACTGTCCTGAGGAAACTAATGAACAGCAATCACCTGATTAATATTTGTGCTCACTATGTTAAATACAGGATAGGGCAAAAAATATGGAACGGAGCCATTAGCACATAAACATGGCTCTTCAACAACAATGAGTGAGCAGGTCAGTCAAGGTTTAAAAGAGCACACAGATCCCTACCATAGTCTCACCCTGAGGGACCCTTCCTGGCTTCTCTTTCCCCTGGACTTCGGTGGTACGCACGTTCTCCTGCATAGAAACATGTTCATCAGCATTATTGTTGTACCTTGGACTTGGTTAAACTAGCTATACTGATTCTCTATAGACCACCTTATACACCTCAAACCAGCCTGTTTCATCATCTTGTCTAATTAGGTGCCCAATGATTTTATCCCTTTATATTAAAGGGTCAGACTACTGTGTTCATATCAAGATAAATTGGAAACATGCAGTATGTAGGTCACTTCTCTGTAGCAGGTCGGACCAAAGAGTAGTCCCCCTAGCAGTACCTAGACCTAGCATCATAGTCTTGGCGCTTGAGTGTCTGCCTTCCTGACCAGACTGTTTCTGCCACCATCTAGATCTGGTTTCACAGCCTCTCTTGCCCACTGTATCCTACTTGTAATGATTCCATGAACCCCAGGTGCCTGGACTGAGTTTCTACTTTTGTCACTGATGCTGACTTATTCTGACCCATTTTCAGGAATTAAAAACCCCTCTCTCAATCACCTGTACCCTGATGGTCAGGATCCATTCGTGTATGAATGCTCCTTGGTCCTCCCATCCCCACCATACTACAAGGTCTGTACTTTGCCTGTATGGCTCTTGAATATCATTCCTCCTCTCAGAGGAGCAGCTCCATTGCCTCATGTCAGAAACTCTATGATTAAATCTAAATCTAGATCCAAACTGATCTGTCCAGGACCTGAGAATATTCTTCCTTGCTGGTCTTGTCCCTCTTTTCAGTCAACTCCTGGCAAAACCACAGAAGCATGCTCATCAATTTTAAACATAAAAGATGGTAAGAAGAAAAGTTCAAAGACCAATAACTTGTCTTATATAGGATTAGCTTAGAGTAGTTCTTAAGGCTGTAGAATTTGAACAGACAAAGAGTAGACTTTTACATGTGTATCAATGTTTGATTCATCTACTTAAGACAAATTATTCCTGAAGGCTCTAAGAATGGGGCTGGCTGACCGTGTCACCAGTGCTGCCTGCATTCTGTTGGGGTTGACAAGCATGCAGCAGTGGGTAAGTGTTTAGGCTCTGGAGAGAAACCACCTAGAGTCTAATACTGGCTCTTTCACCCAGCTATTCTTTAATTGTGTCTGAGTTGCATGTGGGTAAACAGAGACAGTAGTATCTGCCACACAGCATTGCCATAAGGATGAGTTCACATACCTCATTCAGGATATCATCCCCAGTACCTCATAAGCCTTTCATTATCCACTGAGAGACCTGGATTTCTGCTTTCCATCATCCTTGGTCGCTGTTGCTTTCTATCAAGCCCCTGTTCATTCCTTTTGACCACTGCTCTAGGTCCTGAGGATATAAAGAAAGATTCTGTGTATTACAAGCTTATATCAAGTCAGGTTAGCTATTGTTTACAGAGACAAAAAACACCAACAAGCAAAGCAAAACAGACACAACAAACATCTTGGCACTTATTTCATATCTGAATGCATTGTGGTCTTAAATACTGAAACTGAACATTTTACAGGGTTGTAAGGGGTGGGATTATTTTGAGTAATTCTACCACTTACTGCTATGAGGCTTCAGGCAGTCATTTGGCCTCTCTGACCCTCAACTTCCCCAACAATAAAATGGGGAATAATACAGTGTTATCTACATTAAACTGAATATATACTTTATCTACTTTAAACAGACTGGTATATTGTTAATATCTGATTTAAAGAAAAATGAAATATACTTTTACATATTATGGAGAAGTGACTATAATGTAGAGAATGGTTTCTTATATTCATTGTGACAAATTAAAAGCCTTTTTATTTTCTTTGCATGTTCAAATTAAATAAGATTCTACAATTATTTGAGTTTTAGACCATAGTAGGGTATACTTAGAGGAAAAGCTCACAGCAAGAAATTCGGTGAGGTTTCCCGTTTGAGAGGAGGAATTGGAGTTGGCTCAAGCAGCCAATCAGTGATCATTTGAAGAAATGAAGTGCTGATTCAGGCCAAAACATTTTTTGGGTCCAGGTGCTGTGTCTCAGCATGAGACTTAGCAAATCTGGCTGTGCCCTGGGTAGGCTTCATGGCACAGGAACTGGTGAAACTATAGTTCTGAAGTGCTGGGCAAGCCAGACCCTTCCTTACGTGGCTAGGCAGGCTGGTACCCTCTGTGGCTCACACAGTATCCCCAGAATCAGAGCATCACTGCCAGTCTCATCGCTAGAGCATGTGTTTACTTTGGGAGACCAGCACTTTTCTTCCACTCTGTCTTCACTGCTTCTGCTCTGCTCTTTAAATCCTATGTGCTGTACACACCTTCTCTCGCTGAATTGCTGACTGCAGTGTGAAAATAGACTTCCTGCTGCAGGGGACATTGCTATCCCTTTCTTTCTGCCCTGGCAACAAATATTTGTGGAATGTCTTCTGTGTAGCAGGGTTCTTTTCCAGATACCAGTGATGCAGAGTACACCTCACAACTTCCCTGTGCTAAGGAACTTGCTTCCTTAATGGGAGAAGGTCTAAGAACGGAAATAAGATAATTTCACATAGTTAGTGTTATCTGAGTTTATTAAAATCAGAATTGTGCAGGGAGTTTTAAAAGGAAAATGTTAAGAAGTGGCTGGTTACTGAGGCATGTCATACTTGAATTGCACGCAGTGCTGAGCACATATAAGACATTCTAAAATACATTTAAAAATTTTTGTAGTATATTAGTACATTTTTGTAGTGCATAATGTTTACATTCCTGTGTAAAGTTGATACATGTACATAATATCTTCATTCTTTTTTTTTATCCTTTATCTCTTTGTCACACACACACACACACACACACACACCATTGGTCTGTTTCTGAGGCAGGGTTTCACAGTATGGTTCAGGCTGGCCTTGAGCTCACTTTGTAGTCCAGGCTGACCTTGAACTCGCAGTGATTCTCCTGCCTCAGCCTCTGGAGTATCTGGAGTTACAGGCATGCACCATGGTGCCTGGCTTCTCCCTTGCTCTCTTGATACTTCCCCTTTTGAGAACACTAAATCTTCCTATTTCCTATTATCTATCATTAATTTTGCTTTTCATTTTTCTCTGTGTTTCTCATATCTTGATTGAATAGAATGTGATGTACATTGCATGGAAAGGAGGAGAGAGTATGGGTCCTACAGGTGACCCACCTCCCATTTAACTTGTTCACTCTCCCTCAGCAATTCCTGCCTAGATGTGACCCTGGGAAAGTTAGAGAACCCTTGCTTTCCCCACGCCCTTTTTTCTTCTCTTTTTGTCCCTTTCTCTAAGGTAGCTGGTGCTTGATGAGTGCTGGAAGGAAAATTCTTGATAAACTATTGTTGGGACTTGAGTAATATCCAGGGAGTGTTTAAGCCTTGCAGAGGGCAGACAACAAGACCATCTTTCTAAAGTGTTTCTTGAGGAAACTGAGCCCAGTGCAACAGCTAACAATGGTACTCCCAATCTACTCTCTTTTGGATATTTATGAGCAGGATAAATGGAGAGACAAAAGAAGAGCAGTTGGTGACATTTTGCCTGAGATCTTTGCTTTAGCAGGAGATGGGCAGTGTTGGGCATTGGCCTGTGCCACTTACAGGCCCTTACTGTGTATCCCAAAGTATAGAGGAAACAAGAAAAGAACCACGTACCATAGAGAAAGCCTGCTGCAATAGCAAGGGCGTTCATCCTGCACACAGATCCCACCCTTCTGACAAACCTGAGCCCCCAAATATTTCAGCAGTGCACCACAAACTAGTGACATCTTCTAATTTTCTGCCCAGTTTCCAGGGTTCTCAGTCATTTTAAGCAGATTGCAGAGCCTCTGTTCTCTCTTCTCTCCTCCCTTCACCCTGCCCCACTCCCTGTCCCGCCTCCCCTCCCAGCCCCTGTTATCACCTCTGTCATCTTGGCAGCTGTGCCCAGCAGGGAAGTCTGAGCACGCCCCAGCCAAGGCTGTGCTCTGGTTGCTGATCTCTCCTTTGGCTCTAGTTTCTATAGACAAACAGACATAGCGGGAGAAGGCAATAGCCATGTAATGATTTAACTAACAAGGCCCAAGGTTGAGGAGGGGACCCAGAGACACCCAGCTGCTGTGGGTCACGGTGCTCACCATGGATGAAAGGAAGCTGAGAAGCAGGCGCAGGGTCATTGCATTTACAGATCATCGGAGCACGCTCATGACGGGTTAGGACTTCAGGTTAGAAAGAAGGGCAAGAGATGGAAGAAGGTCCCTGGCAACCCAAATGTCTGCCTTTATCATGTTAAAGCTCCTTCCATGTGGACCTGTCAACACCTCCAACAGGGAAGTCATTCCTTTGGTTCAAGCTCTGTGCCTTGAGAAGACCACAAACATTCAAATGTGTCAGCTAATACCGATAAATCATTCAGCTGCATCACAAGTGTGGTTAGTGGATTACTAGCTGATTACCTAGCACATGCCTTAGGGAAGAGCAGTACTATTTCTCCTCCCTTTGGTAATTTTCCCCTTAAATACTAAATGATTTCGTCTTTGTTTCTAAAATTAATTTGACAAACACAGTAAAATATTAGGTAAAACGGAAGGGAGAGGAAGGAAAGGGGGCATAAAAAGAATTAAGATATGTTACAGATATGCACCAATCCTTGTGATGAATGGAAGCATTATGGACTGCAAACTTAAGTTGGCAAAAATTAACCCTAAAAAAGTGTGTTTATAAAGAGGCCTGAATAAAGGCCATGAAGACAAATTACTAAAAAAGAAAAAACAGTCAGCTAAAATTCCTAACTCTAACTCCCCCAAGTCACTTCCATTAGTATTTTGGTGTCTGTCTTCCTGGTTGTGAATGTGTCCTTGTTTATGTGTCTATACTGATGCACACAGTTATTTTTCCAAACTAAAGTCACTCTTTGTAGAGTTCCATTTCCTACTTTCTCATGTTGTTATTTGTCTCTTTACATCTGTTTTTAAAAGCTGTTGTGTCCATTGCTGGCCATACAGTCATCACTTAGCTAATCTTTTGTTGTTTGATGCTTGTTCCTAATCAATCCTTATCTTAAATCACCATGTTATAAGCACTTTTAATAGAATTTTTTTTTATTTAATAGTTAGATATGTGATTGCAGAGTCCAGGTGTGTATATATACATTTTTAAGCTTTTTGATACATTTTAGCACATTATTCTTCTTTTTAAAAAGTTATATTTATTTGCACTCTTACCAGAAATATATGAGAGTGCCCACTTGCTACCACGCTTTATCAGTATTAGCTATGACAATTTTTTAAAAATGTGTCAGTGTAAAAAAAGAGTCAATGTGGTTCATGCAAAATGGAATCTTGTTTAATGTTTTCCTTTATTTTGGGAACTTATATGAAACCAGGTGAGCCCATCAAACTTTTCAGTTCCTGGCTGTTCTCTCACTCATCTGGCTGTCCATCTGGTTTGTTCTTTTATCACATTCCCAGTTCCCTTCCCGTCAGCTCCCCACTTAGTAATTATTCTGATGAATTTAATCTGTTTTTATTATTGAGTAGCTCATCATAAAAGTGTCTCGCCAGTTAAATGTTGCTGGGTTCTGGGTTGCTCGCCTCTCTGGCGTTGGATTCCAGGTTCTCTCATCTGGAACAAAGAAATGAATGAAAGGTACAAAAGGCAGTGGCAGAGTTTGTCTGAAAGAGTAAAAGTGAACAGTGAGGGAGAAACTAGCTCTGAAGAATGAGCTTGTGCTAAGTAAAATAGGAAAGTACACCCAAGATAGAAGTGCACCCTGTGGACCCAGGGTGGGATACTGTCAGGAAAGCCACGATAGTAAGCTCTTGTTGGTGTCTGTCCTTTTATGCCATCCAAATCTCGGGGAAACCCGTGAGAACTTCTACACAAGGGTCCTGAGAGGTGGTGCTGGGATCCCAGACCTTGGCTTGAAGTCAGGTCTAGGGATGCTATTGAAAACCCAGTCGAGTTCTCACTAGAAATCCATGTGCAAAGCCTTTGGGAACTGTTTTCTACATGTTTTCCGGGATCTTGTAATTTACAGGTCACACCTGCTTCCCACCACCACTTTTGTCATGCCCTAATCTCCGTGCATGTGTGTATGTGTGTGTGTGTGTGTGTGTGTGTGTGTGTTTTCAATTTTTTGTATACATGTAAATATTCATAAATATTACTGGAATAAAAAGATCAAAATGGTGATGATTCAATATCTGCTGAACTTTTAAAGAATTTGTTTTGGCATGTGAACCACCCTTGGCCTTGTGGAGCTGTGGATTGTGGGATTTGGGGATCAATAAAGGATTGGCAGATTGGGGAATGGTTGTTCAGGCATATTAGCTTCACCAGGCTATTTTCAGTCATTTTCTTAGTGCTGAGAACTGAACCCGTAACCTTACATATACTAGGCGAACTGCCAATGAGCTACAGTGCCCAGACCTCTTTTTAGCCTCTGAGGGGGGGAGGCAGGGTCTATCGAAGATGTCCAGTCTTGCCTCAAACTTGAGATTCTCCTGCTTCAGCCTTCCAAATATCTGGAATTACAGGCCATTTTACTCAGCTGCCAGCTACCTTCCAAAGGGCTTTTGTTATTTGATTGAAAGAAAAGAACTCATCAGGCTTTGCAGAAGTCCCAGTCCCCTTTTGTACAGCTACTGGAAAATTCCTTGAGGCCTCCATTTCTTAGCTTCCCAAAGTCTTTGTTAAAGTTGTACTTTAATTTTTTTCACTAAACTGCTTTGCTTTTGACACGTCGAGACAAGATTTGCCAGGTCTTTCTGAAGCCATCATACTACTCTTTCTGTCACTTCAAATATGTCAGCTCCTGTCCTCAGAAATTAGGTGCAACAAATAAATATTATTCCCAGGCTGCAGGCTGAAATGCGGCAGAGGAGTTAAGTTTAAAATAGAAAAAAGTCTTCAACTACCAAGAGCTTTGTATTGAAACAACGTGTCACATGCTAATTTGTGAACCTTGGTGATCCTTCTGTAGTCTTTTGTCAGATAAGTTTGACAGTGTATTTGCCACAGGATGAGTAGCAACCAGAGTGCAGAAGTTTGGCTTGGGTGTGAGGCTCTGCTGATGCCAGAAGTTCTGGCTGCAGCTGTGTGGTTGCAAGGTCTGGCATTTTGGAAATCGGACCCACAGGCTCACTGAGAGTCCAAGAAGACTTAAAGGTTGAGTGTGCTAAGGTCCTTACACCCCTCTCTCAGAGGCCCTTTCTCCTTCCGGGGCTACCTTGAGGTTCTGATTGTCTGCTGTGCCCAGAAAGGATTCCTGCAAAATAAGAAGTTACCTGCAGGAAGTGGCTTTCAAGGCTTCCCTGAAAAGGAGTGAATTTTATTATCGGAGAAGCACAGGTTTAAAAAAAAAATTTAAAGCAATCTATTTCTATATTATTAAGTGTGAAAGAAGTGTCTGATTTTTAAAGTAGGGTTTTAATATAGAGTTGACAAAAGAGAAGCAACCTCTTCCTTTTCATTTTTGAAATGAATTGCTTGACAAGTCAACACATGTCTTGAGATGCTCTAGAAAAGTCAGGGGCCTGACCAAATAAATGATCTACTGCCTGCAAGATAAGAAGATGGCTTTCCCTTAATCACTCTTTTAAAAATTTATTGCCACAGTTTTCACATTCTACTGTTCAAACACTGAGTGATCTAAAATGTATCACTAAAAGAAATTAGGGAGAAAAGTCAGAGAGTGACCTTTTACTTTTCATAGTAAAACCAATGGAATAAAAGCCACACGTAACATAAACCTTCAAGAAGTGATAATCTGCAGAGCTTATGTTCAATCTTAGCAGTCAGAAATTAATTGCAAAACACAACAGAGTGGTGTCATCCTAAGAAATGACAGCAAATCATAGTCTGTGATGAAGACAGAATTTCTGACGCCACTGTGCCTGCCACAGAACATGTCTGTTGTCCAGCATGGAGAAACAGAAGGTCCAGTCAGGACCTGCACCACATGGGGCACTCTGTGGTGCAACGTGAGTTTTGTCATCAGAGGCACATCTGGACAGCAGCCCTTTCAAAACACATTTTATAGCCTCGCTTATGTATATTAGATTGTCATACATTAAGACAATAATACTAATTTACAGTTTCCAGGCAGAAGGTAACTGACAGGACAAATTTCTAATAACCAATGAGTACCTTCATTTAGCACACATTTAGTGAGTACTCATTGAGCTGGGCAATGAGGATTTCATATGACTAAAGATGACACACTCCCACTCAATTTAGAAAGTTACTTCCTCCTGCTGAAGGAGATTGATTTCTACTAGAACAGTCAGGGCAACTGAATAAATACCATACTGCAGGAACACAGAGAAAGGAGGAGGGAAATTTGTTAGGTAGGTTCAGCAAAGCTCCTCAGAGGTGGTGACAACTTAGAAGGCCTTGCAAGTGTTAGCAGGATTATACAGGCTGCAGGAGGAAACAGAGGGTAATGTCAGCTGGGTGAATCTTTCATGGGACCTCTGGGGCCTAAGAACAACCACATGGCATCTTAGAGGACCCTGCTTTGTGTGGGGGAAGGAGCAGAAAATGGGGCTAGGAAGTTCCCAGTGAGGCCTGGGAGTGCCTGACCTGATCCACCACACCAAGGGTGATATTAAAAATATTTCACAAGAATGAATTCAAGGTTGGGCAGGACATATGCTCTCCTGAACCAGACCTGTCACTTGCTGGAGCATGGCATGACTGCCCTGGAGGTAGTCACAGTATCAGATAAGGGACCTGGGGTGACGGACCTGTAGGGAGGGATTTTCCTCTTAATGATCAGTGCAGCTGAATGTCTGCACAATCACGGAGCTGCTGAAGGGAACCAGGGAGCTGGGTTTTCATTTTTTATCTCCTCTGCACCCCCTGGACAAAGATGACTTTTTTCTGCTTAAAGATGTCTTGAGCTAATTGCCTTCTCCTTTCTCTGTTGCCAGAATGAACTTTCTAATGAGCAAAACTGGTTATTCCACTACCCCTTTGAAAACTTCCATGAGCCAAGGTCCACAGTTCTTACTTGACCTTGGTCATCTGACCTGTGCTGTCCTCTGGCCTCTCTGTCCTTTACTGTACTTCTGGACACTTGCTACCTAGTGCAGTTTGCTCAGGCCCCAGGGTACCTGGTGATACAGTGTGTCCAGGCTCCCCATAGCAGGCTCTAGTAATGGCTAGCCTGTGGCTAGGTGGCAAGGCCTCAACCAGCTTAGCTCCTGGTAGGTAGGAGCTGCTTCTCTTGCTGGTTGGTAGATCTGCCTTATGTTCCTTTGTAGGTATGAGATTGGGTTTTGAGTTTTGTTGGTTAGCAGCTTAGATCCACTCCAAAGGCATAAACAGTGACTGACACTTAAGAGGATGACTACAGGAGTGAAGAATAGGTGAATAAACAAGTGACATTTTCATGTATGTGTCATGTTGACTTTGATGCTGTGATCTTTGCTTCCGTGTCATTAAAATGTAGTGCCAGAGGCTTATGCTCAACATGACTAGTATTCTCTGTAACCTTTATAAAATATGAATAAGGAATTAAATATAAAGGAAGTCATGTATGAAACTTTCTAAAGCGCCAAGCAGTGTGCTGGGCGCAGGAATAACGAAGTGAAACTGGGCTGTGTCCTCGGGAAGCTGATGGTCCCTTGATGGAACCAGTTAATAAATATGGAAACTTTCTTCCACCTCCTCTTCCTCCCCTACTAGTCCGAGCCTTCATCATCACTCACCAGGACCACACAGTAGACTCCGAGCTGGTCCCTGCTTCCACATGCACCTTACGCCCTCCCTCTGTGGCTACCAGAGAGCTTTGCAAGTCCAAGTCAGAGCTCGTGTGGATCGTGCTTGAACCATTATGATAGACACCCTCATTCCTTTCCTTGTTCTTCAAAGTCAGTTTTGATCAGGCCTCTGCCACCGTGCCCCCTGTCCCAGCATCCCAGCTTGCAAGTGGCCTTCAGCTTCATCAACGCCATGCTCCCTCTCTCCCTGCTCCTTCTTCCTTTCCCTTTCTTTTGCAATATTTGACATTGAACCTGGAGCCTTGGGCACGTTAGGCAAATACTCTAATGTGAAACTAGATTCATGGCCATTTTTGAAAATTTTATTTTGAGGCCTGGTCTTGTTAAGTAGCCCAGGCTGACATCAAACTTGCCATCCTCCTGTCTCAGCCTCCTGAATAGCTGAGGTTCCAGACATGCAGTCCCACACCTGCTGTCTTTCCCTTCTCAACACATTGGTGTGCTCCCTGCCAGTGCTCTCCAGGGCTGGCCAGTTTCCTCTGGATGTATCTAAGGTGGGTCTCAGAACCCCACCACTGTTACTCGTTAACGCAGAATAGTCCTGCAACTTAAAACAATTTGTAATTATCTTTAAATTTGCTTGGGAGAAAAAACATCTAAAATTGAAACATTCTCCAGCAATTCGGAACTTAGGGAAGTGGATTGGATCTTGAGGTTTGCAAGGTAGGCAAACTTCCTTCTGCCTCCAAGGGGTACCTGATGAAATTGCAAAGGTATGATTACCAAGTCATTTGCAAACAGCTTTCATTCCCCAGCCAGTTTTGATCAGAATCAATGCCTCTGCAAAATACGTTGTGCTCCACTGTAAAGCATATATTTTAAAATTAAGCTGTATTAGTGAAAACATAAGTGGCATTCGTTATAAAGCTGGTTATTCAAAGCTGTCATTATTTATGATAGAACTCTCTTTGCAGAAGTGTTAAGGTGAACAGCATGTGTGACTAATAATAAAAATCAAATGCTGGAGGAAAGAACATTTTAGAATCTAAGGAAACCATTCTGATCTTAAGCAAGGTGTGTACAGTTAGAAATAGAAAGCCACAGAGCAAACCAGGCTCTGAGCCCTCAACATAGATATGTAGCGCACATGCCATGGCAGGAGAGGGGATGGAGACAAGTTGGCTTGATGAAGATAGAAAAAGGGAATGACGACAGAGGGAGAGAAAGAGAGAGAGAGAGACAGACAGGCAGACAGACAGAGACAGAGAGAGAGGAGGAGGAGTCCTTGAAGTCTAACTGTGAGTGAGTTAAGTGTTGTCTCTCCTTAGCTGGTTCCCATGGTGTAGATGTGGGAAGTGGTTGAACTCTCCACACTTTGTTGCCTGGAGAGACTGAGGAATAGAGGGCCATCTAATTTCATTAGAGAATCCATTGTTGTCTAGAAAATTATAGTTTTCCCTTCTGTGACTTCCATGCCTCAAAAGCCACTACATTTCTGCTCCAAGTCTTTTGGCAACAGTTGGCTAAAGTTGTATTCCTGGTAACCCAATATACTTTTGCCCTCTCCCAGGGCGTGGAAGGGTGCTTTTCTCCTGAGACTGCACAAGCTAAGAGCAGCACAGAACCAAGAAGCCAGCCAGCATCCTTCTTGTGAATTCCTCAGCTTGTGGGATAGTGCAGGGAGCAGCCGGCCCTGCTGTGGGTCACTCACTGACTTTCTGTTTGCCTGCAGCATGTCATGTGTCCTGTGCAGGCTGCTCAGGCCCCACTGAGAAGCACTGCAGGGCCTGCAGAGACCCCTTGAAAGTGCTGAGACACGGAAGCTGCGAAAACAGCTGTGGTGACGGCTTCTATGACAAGCAGGGCACCTGCATGGGTAAGTGCTGGGCAGGATATCTCAGTTGCTTTCTTAGCTGAGTCAGACCACCGATAATGCACGGTTCTCTCCTATAGTGGGCATGGACTTCACCTGCATAGCTTAGGGGACATGTTCCATCAGTGGGATCCCCTTTCATTGCCCTGACAGCCTGTTGGTGGCAGGTCCCCATTTCAGCCTCACACAGGTGATGGTGAAGCCTGAGGTTCCTGCCTGGGACTAGCAGCTCTGTGGAAGACAATGGGGCTGCCTCTCTGGCTCACTTCATTCAATCGGACTGTCTTCTGAATGTACAGTGTTTGGGATGGAAACAGGGCAGCCAAGAGCAAACCTGTCATGGTGTGGAAACCCCCAACTTTAAACAGCTTTTGCTGTTCTACCTTAAATAGTCACAAACTAACCCAGTGTAGTGCATCCTTGAGCCAGGCACAGTGAGCCATGGCAGGCAGGACAGGATGAGCAAAGGCGTGGCTGTGAGTGAGTTACTTACTTTCTCTGCCTGACATTTCCAGTGTGTAAAATGAAGTTAATGGTGACTGTGTGGTAGACAAAATTATGACTCCCAAAATGTCCCTGTTCTAATCCTCAGAATCTTTGAGTACGTTACTGGCAAAAAGGACTTTGCAGGACTGACTAAACTCAGTATCCTGGGATGGGATTATGTTGGATTATGGGGGTGAGTCTTGTGTAATCACAAGGGTTCTTATGTGAGTGAGGCTGCAGGGATGGGACCAGAGGCTGGAGTGATGGAAGTGTCACTGCCCTTGGACCCTGGACAGGCAAGTGGAAGGATTGTCCTCTGGCGCTTCAGGGAGGGCTGTGGCCCTGCCGATTTGAGGACTCCCCGCTTCTCAAACTATAAAATACTAAATTTGAGTCATTTGTCTTAATCCAAAGAGTTGCTGTAATTTGTTACAGCGCCAGAGAAAATGAACATGCACACCTAACTCAGAAGACTGGTGAGATGACTGAGTTAAAATACACAAAGCACTCAGAGCATTTCCAGGTGCAGAATAAGTGTACCGGTGTTTGGGGTTTAGTCCTTTAAATACTTCGTGACATGAACATTGTCATTTCCATGTTTCAAAGGAGGAAGTGGAGGGACAAGAAGCTTGCTTCAGCTCACAGCTGAAAGGAGGCAGAGTGGGATTCAAGCTTAGATCTATTTCCGGATCGTAAGGTTGCTGCTGGTTCTCTGAGCTGCTCTGCTGCTCACCACAGTGTGATTTTGCATTGTGCACACACCTCTGCCTGATTTTTCCCTCTTCTGTTCCCCTTCTTTCTTTTTGGCTCCTTCTTCTTGCCTTGTCTTCCTCCAGTAGGTGAACAGGCCACTCCTAAGAGCACTGCTACTTGTGCAATTTAGCACCTTGGCAGTAAATGCAGGTTAGGATTCAGTTTACTGTGGTGGTCATACCATGGTGACTGTTTTATTCTGTAACCAAGTCCACTAAATCAATAACAAAGTGCAGCCCATAAAACTTTCTTGAGATATTGTTCTTCTTTTGGTCACTGAGCGGGGCAACAGCACAAATGAGATGCTCTTTGGAACTTGATAAATCCACTTGTCTTAGGGAAGAGAGAGAGCCCTGCGCAGCTGCTTGGCATAAAGCTGTGCAGGGATCCATCAGCTTTGCTTGTGTGAAGAATCTCCCTTAATATAGATGAGTTACAGGTGGCTTTTGTAAGGATTCTGGAGAGGAAAGAAAGGCCAGGAGCCAGTAGTCTGAGCGTGTTAATCTTTCCTGCCAGCACCACTTTCCTGCTCAATTAAGCCATATGTATCCTCTAAAGGTCAACAGATGTCAATTTTGCACTAATTCCAAAGGACTAAAGGTGTTTACCCTTTAAGTCCCCAGGAGGCTGGTTATTGTCACTGAGAAAGGAGCTCTGTGACCTTGACCTCCTACTGAGACTTGCTTGTTAATCTCTGGACTCCCAAAGCAACTTTTGCTGGTGTTTAAAGGAGAACTGGTGTGAGTGAGCCTTGGGCAGTAAGGGTAGGAATCTTCCAGCACTCAAAGGTTGAGTGAGGAATCCAGAGTTCTTTGCAGCCTGGAAGTAAAAATGAACAGGAGTTTTAGACAGAAAACGTAATATCTGAAATGTTATCTATATACATTTTGGAAAGTGTCAGAAAGAAAACTTCCAGATAGGAGGATGGACCACTGCTGACATTAATTAACCAGCTCACCAATTTATCACATACTCAGCACCATGCAAGAGTTTGCGATGCCATGGACCAGCATGCCCTTCTCAATAAAGAGACCTGGAGTTTAGGCTTTCCGTAAAATCTTAAAGAGTTCTCAAAGTTTACACCACATGACTTCAGGAAATGTTCCCATGAATGTTTTCTAAAACATCAGTGAACCAAGTCACAGATCGATATCAAAATGTTAATTAAAGCTTGGGATACTGATAATGGCGGCTTATTTCCAGTTCAGATTATTCAAGATAAAGAATGACTGGTGTTGGTTTAATAATTTATAACCAACCAGCCCATATCTGTAGGAATATCAAAGTAAGTACTGAGAAAAAACCCAGCACAGCCTGTTAGAAGTGGTGGTGTATCTAAAGGAACTTACTCTCCTGTGGTGCGTGTCTTGGATTTTGCTAATACGGGCTGGAAGGATGGGGCACGTCAAAGGAATGCTTCCTCCTCTCAATGTTTATGCTGTTACAAGGGCTTTTCTGACCTGAGCGAACATAATCAAGTTCTGAGGTTTTTATGCTCTTTCTCTTCCTCTCCCTCCTCCCTCCCTTTTGTCTCATTCTTTTCTTTTTTTTTTCCCTTCCCTCCCTCACTGAAGCAACCACCTTCATTGTTTTTGAATTTTTATTTACCTACACATTTTGCCCTACTAAGGATTAAACCCAAGGCCTTTTTTACTGGGTTACAACCCCACCCCTTTTTAAAGTTTATTTATTTATTTTGTTTTGGGTCAGGATCTCACTAAGTTGCCAGCTTACCCAGGCTGGGCTCAGATTTTGTTTTGAGCGCATATATATTTACTTTTCCTAAGTGATCTGAGGTTGGCGAGTTCAGTCGGCACTGTAGTTTTTAAGATTCACCCCTGTTATGTTTTCTGATGCTCAGTTCTCTCAGTTGCCCAGCCAAAGTCCCAGAGATGGGCTCCTGCCTTGTTTCACCCCTATGTCATTGAGCATCAGGGAGCATCTTGTCCTCTTAAGAACTTGCAGAACTGTGGGTCTCTTGTTCTGCATGTTCTGTCTTTGATGACGTAGTACAGATCACTTCCCAGAAGAGCTGTGCAATCTGCACTGCCAAGTATGAGGTTCCTCTCCTCCCCATGTCCTTGCTACCGTTTGACATTACTGATGTGATATTTTCTGGTCTGTAGATATAAAGGGACCTCTCTGTTAACTGGCTTCTTCTCATTATTCATATGTTTGAGCCTGTATCTATCTGGAGGACTTTGACTTTCTTCTGTGAACTCCTTTTTAATTTGCTTTTTCCATTGTTCTATTGGCCTTAATGCCTTGTTATAGATATTAACTCTTGCCAGTTTTATATATGCAAATATTTCTTATCTTGTCTCTTAGCTTTGAATATAATGAACACTGTTAAACAGAAATCTTTAATTAAATCTTTAATTTAATTGATAATTTTTTGCTTTAAAGTTTTACTTTTGAGTCTTTACAAAGATCTACGACTAAATTTTACAAATCAATTGCTCTGTGTTTCCTTCTATAATTCAGTAGCTTTGTTTGAACTTACGTTAATAATCCTTCTGAGTTCTTCTATGTACATGGGCTTCAAAAGGGATCTGGTTTTATTTTTCTCCATTCTATTATTCAGTTTTCCCAACATTATTTAGTAATTCAATATAATGGAATTGTAATTGAATATAATTGTTTATTCAATTACAATTATAATTCAGTATAATTGTTTCTATAGGTCTTTGTTGTATATTAAATTTCCATATGCACATAGACCTTTTAAAGCTGTTCCATGATCTAAATTTTTATTCTTGTACTATTATTATACTCTTTTTTTCACTAATTTCTGTAGCATTGTAGCATCTCATCAGAAAAATTCTCCCTTGCTTTCCTCTTCAAATTTGACTTAGCTGTTTATTGAAGTACATGTATTGAATTTCTAAGAAAATTCAGCAGGAAATTTTATGGATTTTTATATTGAATTTATAGATTAGTGTGAAGACAACAGACAACTTTCTAATTATTTGGTATAAATTTACAAATTATCCTCCAAATATTCTTTTAGGTATGTCTTGTTATGTTCAATATATAGTGTCTTCATTTTTAAAATTCCCGCAATTCATTTCTGGGAAATTCCATTTAGCTCACTCATTATTCATTCAGCTAGCATGACTTCTAGAATTAGAAACTTCAGGAGTTTTTATGAGGGCTGAAAGGGAAGAATGCTTTCTGAGAATGCTTTGTTTCTTGTTATAATCATGAGTTAAGCAGTGGCTTTCTTTTTGTCTGACATTAAGGCCATTGGCTTGGTCTGTTTACTGACATTGTCTGGCCTTACTGCTTTGTTTCTGGAAAATCTTGAATTCTCCCACATGTAGAATGAAGTATTAGCCTCCATCACCTGGCAACTTTTATCTCAAGTTCTCAAAATAGTTTTTAGAAGATTAACAGGAGATAGGTGAACTAAGGGAGCAAACAGAGCAAATCTCAGCAGTTCCTGTGCTGCTGAAACATTGATTCTGTGTTCGCTCATGCAGAAACCAGCCAGTGCATGCAGAGTAGACCCAGACCCTGCCACCCAATGTGCTCTTTGTGCCTGCACAGCAGAGGCCCTGCACTGCTCTGTTCAAGGCCACTCCGTCCCTCAGGACTTTTGAATGTACATCTCATTGTTATCTAGCTATACTTTTACTAGTCAGAGTTTTCTTTTAAAACTCTGGATCCACATTTACCTTGAGTACTTTAAATGTGACAGTGACAAAGCAACCCTCACTCTTCTTTTTTTTTTTTTTTTTCCTTTTTATCTGTACTGGGGATCGAACTCACGACTGCCTGCTTGCAAGGCAGGCGCTTATGCCGCTGAGCTAAATCCCCAGCCCCAACCCTCACTCTTCTAATTATTTTTCTCCCTTTTCCCTTTGTTAACCACCAGGGCCTTTAGTGGAACAATTTACAGTCGTAGCCTCCCCTTCTCTTCTGTCAGTGACTCCCCTGAAATATGTGATGCAGATTGCCCAGAGTTCAGGTTCTAAATACAGAGAGATCTTTTCGAAGCGATTTGCCTTCTAAGACTTCTTCCTGCTGCACTCCTTACCTGTCTCCTATAGAAAGATTTGTTCTTGGTCACGCTGGGTAATTTTTACCTTCTTCATAAGATGTTTTGCTCTGTAGATTGTTGCCTACTTCTGTCTTATCCTGCATGCCTTTTGTGAATTAATCGACTAATTTATGGTCTCATCAACCACTTGTATGTGATGACCTTTAGCACTCTCTCCTGAGCTCCAGAACTGTAAATCAACTGCTTCCGTGGCCGTACACATCCCAACTGTGCTTATCCCGATCCCCTGAACCCTCTGCCTCTCGTATTCTGTGAGTAACTCCTTTGTTCCCCAAGGCTGGCTCCTGGAAACCATCTAAAACACTGCCACTTTCTGAGCTCTTAAGCCTTCCACTCCTTCACCTCCTTCATCTCACTCCTAATGATCACATTCCATGGTCCTAGCCATGACCTTCCATCTGGGCTCGCCTTTCCTTCCTCACCTCTCCAAACTGCTCTCCAAAGTACAGGTACTACAGTGCTCCCTCTTAACTACAAATTGGGTCATGTTTCAGTGTGGTCAGAGCTGCCAAGGCTCCTGTGCCTTCCATGAATGTGAACCTAGACATGGCTACTGGTTTTCATAGCCTGACCCTTCCCACTGCTAGCTGAATGAACTGCTGTCTTCCTTGACAGTTCAGTCTCTTCCCAAGTTCTGCCTTTGACTTTGCTGCTTGGTGACATTGCTATCAGCCTTACCTGGGTTGACTCACTTTTTATGATGGTACCCACAGTTTGCTTTTTCTCGGAATCCTTTCTTGCCTTTTCCTAACTCCTGCTCCACACACTTATTATATCTGTACAGGTCAATTCGAATGATTTAATGTTTGTAATGTTGTCTATTTCCTTCCCCTCTTTTAGACTAACAAAATCATTAACTTGGAGACCAAGTTGATTTGATTTTATGTCTTTACCACCAAGCACAACACCTGATACAGAATTTAATAAATGTTTTGAGGGGTAAATGTATATGTAGATCCTGGAAGATTGCATGAAGTTCAACAATTTCAATATAATTTTAGTAGTGTGATATTGCTTAGTAGAATTCTGAATTTTCTCTTTAGGATAAAATACATGATATTTGGTATAGATATACACTGCAAATTTGTTATTTATCTGAAATTCAGATTTAATTGGGCACTTGACATTTTTATTTGCTGAATCTGGCAGCCCTACCTCCACGACCATTTTGGTAAGTGCCTTATTAAATTGCACACACTGGTGGGTATGCCTCAGAGTATTTGTTATGGTTAGTTCAATGAATAATTCTTCAGTTCTCCTTCAATTGCGAAAACAGTATGCTGAGAGAACTCTGAGCAGCCAGAGCATTAGATTGCTTCATTGATAGGTTCTGAGGTGGGCACTGTTGAGAATGGAGTTAACAACTTCTTTTCTCACTCTTGCTCTTCTCTGATGGGTTTTTCTTCTTTTTAGCTTGTGACCAGTCCTGTAAGAGTTGTGGTCCCAATAGTCCCAGATGTCTTACCTGCATTGAAAATATGGTATTACACAATGGGCAATGCATTTCTGAGTGTCCTGGTGGATACTATGCTGATGCTACCACCAGATGCAAAGGTAAGAAATGGGCCAACAGCAGCACAGAATATTTAATACATTTTGCTATATGCTGTTCATTAGGGAATTTGTGTATATGATGGGAAAATGTTACCCACAAAAGGATTGTTTCATTGTAGAACCTGTGTTTGGTATGGGAGTGGGAGTTGTGGGTGGACAATTGCCTAGGGATCATTTGGTCCATTTGAAATGTCATTAACATCTTTAAGATACAGACCTATGTGCATGACTGGCTTATGTTAGTGGGGCAAAATCATTCTTTCCATGGAAATTTTATATTGGTAAACTACAATACACTACAACATCAAGATAAATAAGAAAGCCAAGTTTGACAGCCTGCAAAGCTGAAGTCTGTATCCAATGAAAACTTGTCTGTATGTGATGTTTCTCTATTGTTCCTTTTGCACTAATACAACTCAAAGTATGAAATGTTGCTCTTTGAGGGTTTATAAATTTCCAACTTATACAGACCTGACTTAGGTCTTTTTTTATTGGCATCTGTAAACATATTGCTGCCTGGGACACCTTGCTTGCCCCTTCTCTCTAGAACATCCACATGCATCTTCGCTTCTGCCTCATGTCTGCCAGGGTGGGGTATTTGGGCCTGTCCACCCACCTCTCCTTATCCATCCTGCTTTACCCCTTTATGCACAGCAATTTCAACCCTTTCAATCGATGTCCTGCCACCACAGCTTTCATTCTGCCTCCTCACTCCCTGCCCAGCTCCTGACACTGGCCTCTAGATCCGGACCTCATTCCTGTCCCAAGTCCTGCTAATGGCTCAGCCCAGGCATGCTCACACCAGCTGTCTTTTGGAATCTGAAATGTTCCACTATTAAGCTAGGTGCCATGGTGCACAGCTATAATCCCAGTGTCCTGCAAGACCAAAGCAGCAAGACTGCAAGTTTTAATGCAGCCTGAGCAATTTAACCAGACCTTTTTTCAAAAAGAAAGAACGAGGTGGGAGGAGGAAATGACCCACTGTAACACCAGGGCCAAAGAATCCAGAATGTCAAAACCAGAGCTACCTTAAACTATCACTTAGACCACTTCTCACTGTGTGTGTGTCAAGGAAAGTAGACCTGGAGAGAAAGAGATTTGTGTTCATGGACTCAGGGTCAGAGTCCCAGTGCTCCCAACTTGCAAGTCCACTGACTCACTACGCTTCTCCTTTGGGTGTCATGGACTTTAGATCCAAACAGTCTGAATCCTAGCCATGTTATGAGTGAAATCTATGATCTTAGATCTGCTTTTGAAACTTCTGAGGCCTCAGTTTCCCCATTTATAAAAGTAGTTAATGCCTATCTCATAATGCTATGAATACTGAGAATTACAGTGTGTGCAAAGTACATAATGCAAGTGTTAAATCAAGTCGCTGGTAAGCAGTAGGTGGAGCATGCTGAAAGGGGGTGAGGGGCAATGTGGGGTGTTTTGTTAGTTTAACCTCCTCCTAACACATCTCTTCCCTTGGTCTTGTGTGATATCTATAGGGGCTGCAAGTGCTGGGAGGGCTTCCCAGCACATAGGAAGCCCAGACAGGACATGCATCCTGACGTCACTCACCCTGTTGTTTCCATTTTCCTTTCCTTCAGTTTGTCACAATTCGTGTGCCAGCTGCACTGGGCCCTCAAGCTCTCACTGTACAGCCTGCGCCCACCCCAAGGTCCTACAACAAGGCTACTGTCTGTCCAGCTGTGGAGAGGGCTTCTATGCTGATCATGGAGTCTGCACAGGTAGCGTTGGTGTCATCAGCATTCTTGAGAGAGTATCTGTCACAAAGACACAGACTGATTTGTTTTCCAATAATATTACTTTCCAGCTCAGTGTTTCATCTAGCGTGTTGTGTACAGCTATATACATACTGCAGCCAGCTCTCTGCATCTATCCCTGCAGGTTCCATGTACATGAATTCAGTCGACTACTAATCCAAAGTATTTTTTAAACTTTCAGAAATTTCCCAAAAGCAAAAGCTGAACTTGCTACATACTGAGGACTAGGCTGAGTCATGCAAATGAAGTGATATGTGGGAATTGCGTTTATTATGATTGATCTAGAGATGATTTAGAGCAAAGTAGAGGGTGTATGTAGGTTATATGCAAACACTATACCATTTCATAAGAGGGACTTGATTGTCTATCCACAGGGGTCCTGGAACTGAGACACAGAATCCCAAAGACAACTATACATTTATGCATTTTTCATTTGTGAAGGAATAACATGGGACAAAATCATAAGGAAACATGTGATGCCACTGAAAAGTGGCTGATTTTTCTATACATCTTGTGGAATGTTATTTCCTTTACCATACGTTACCGCAAAATAAAGCTCTGATTGTCTCTTTGCTGTGCTTTCCTAGCATTGCTAATGCTTTCCTACTGTTTATTTGCTTCTCCCTGAAAAACTTTGTTTTGTTAATGATACTGGGAAGAAACTGAAGAGTCACTGATGATGCCTCTGGGCTGAGTGAAATGGAAAACCTTAAATTGCTGTTTGTAGAAAAGACTCAATAGGTGGGCACAGCGTTTAAGCCTTTTCAAACTGGACCATCAAGGGCACTTTCATTAAGCGAAATATTTATTTGCATGTAGAGTACCTTAGAAAGAGTTCGAGACTAGCTACACAAAAGATATATTTAGAACAGAAAAGCTGCAAAGTATCTTGAAAACAAAAATTTAGAGTCTTGAAAGAGCAGGAGAATCAATTGTATCAAAATGTGGGCGTAAGATAGTTTGAGTATGGTATGTGGCTTTGCTTCCTTTTACCAGTCACTAGGGAAAACAAAATACTGTGATTGATTATGAAATTTTCATTGCTGCTCAAAGGAAACTCCTTCCTGTCCTCAAAGGCAGCCCTTCCCTCAATAAATTCTAAGAGGAATTTGTTGTCTGGACTTCTCTGCAGATGGTGATGGATGACATAATATTCAGTAACACAACAACCACCTTTGCAAAAGATATAGTAGTGGCCTTTGCATGAATGCACCTAAAATCTTTGATAAGAACCTAGGACATAGTGTTAAGTCGGTATTCGGTGAATGTGCTTCTGTGGAGAGCCAATCCAGTATTTTCCAGCTAGCTGAGTTTTTGTGATCCAGCCTGTCACCCCTTACAGGACCCGAGAGCTGTGACTGGTTATGTCATTCTTCTCTTCCCTCTCACACACATTGTCACCAACTCCACACTTTGCAGACAGCACCAGAAGGCCCACAGCTGAGAGGATGTGCCTAGTGCACTTTGTGAAGCACTATTGACTTGAGGAGGGACTCCCATCAGTTGCAGCATATGTTTGATTTTGGGGTTTTCTGCCTTTTGTTCCCTGTGCAGCCTGCCATGCCACCTGCCAGGCGTGTGTGGGTCCTGAGCCCTCTCACTGCACTGAGTGTAAGAACCCTGAGGCGGGACTGCAGGTGGGACAGCTCTTGGCCACGGTTCCCTCCGGCGAGTGTCTGCCCCGGTGCAGAGCTCAGTTTTACCTGGAGAGCACTGGGCTGTGTGAAGGTGAGTACATTTGGAGTGAGGACATGCTAGTGGCTGCTGGATGTCCTCGCCACAGATCCTGTGAGGTGGGACTGAAACCAGGAAGACTGAACAAAGCCGAAGAGGCACATGCAGGACAGTGGACCTTTGCTATCCCCACCCTCTGTGAAGGACAGATGATCTTCAGGAGCTTTTGTTCTCCAAATTATGTTCTCAGACAATGCAGGCAGAAGTTCTTTCAGTGACCAGTATAAGGTGGCTAAGGACGATTTAGAGCTTGTTTACATCTAATTTGCCACTCTGCATTGAAATAGGTCACTTCAGGGCAAAATAGGGATTAATGCCAAAATGTGAAAGTTGTTCCTGCCATTACTTTGGCTAAATCCACAGGGAATTGATGACAGCCTGCATAATTTGAGTAAAAGCCAGCTCCTTGTGCATGGTTCAGGATGGACAGAGAGGAATAGTGTCCTGTAATGGGGGCTTCCATGCTCAGGTATGAGTGGTTTGACCCTCATCCTACCTGAAAAAAATTTATTTATTAATAAATAATTTATTAATCTTATATTTTTTATTTTAAGTATAAGATACATTCATTAAAGAGCATTTTGAATGTATGGAAAAGTAGAAAAATAATCTGCCAACCCCTTAAACCCAAATGTCTTTACCACTTTTCTGTTGTATCTTCAGAGGTTTTTTTTTTCCTGTTCACAGCTTTGAGTGTTATTTCTGTAATATAACTGTAAGCATGCTGCAGATTCAATTTTATATCCTATAAGCCCATTTACTAAAGTGGCTTCTATTCCACGTTAGAATAGAGTCTCACCAGGAAATACTGGATTTTGGAGTTAGGTTAAAGATACTAGGAGTAATGTGGTTTAGGAAGAAACCTGAGACTTGGGATCAGAGATCTGGCTGGACACTTAGCCTCTCTGAGGCTTTGCCATCAGAGCAGTGGAGCATATGATTATCTATCATGCAGGCTTCTGCCAGGACTGAAGCATGTTAGCGGTGTAAAGGTGCCTGCTAAATTAAATGTCTCCATGCTCAGAAGGTCTAAATCTCAGTGCATGCACTAAGGAATATCCCCTTCTCCCAGGTGTCTACAGGGTGCCCAGAGGGCCACTTTGCTCCAGACAGCCTCACTTTCCCCCAGGATGTATATCTTTCTCTAGACTCTGTTTCCATCATCTCTGTGCCTCAAGTCCATAACTAGTTTTGGGCTGTGGCATCCATTGACGCTGACAGTCCACAGACACCACATCCTTCTGTTCTTGGCTACTGCCAGGTGCTACAGTGCAAGGTCTTGTAGCTCCTTCCTTAGGTGTCACCAACCCTGGTCTAAAGGGAAGAGGGCAACAACCTCTTCTTTCTGCTTATTTGCTTCTCATATCCCTTCAGTGGATTTGGGTTTATCAGACAAGCTTCCTGTAGCCGTCTTTCTGTCTGCAAACCTCAAATCCCCTAAGGAAAGTAATTATAATGCCTAGTCCTGCTTGATATGGAGAAAAAAGACAAACCACTACTGCCATTGATAGTACTGTTGCTTTCTTCTTCCACCTTCTCTCTCCCTTCATTCTCTCTTCTTCTTCCCTCTCTTTCTTTCTCTTGCTTGCTCCTCCTCCATTTTCTCATTCTTTCTCTTCTCTTCCAGCTTCTCTCTCTCGCTGTCTGCATATGCATGCGTGCACACATGCAAACACACACACACACACACACAGACACACATACGCACACAGAGTTACTGAAGTGGTTTTTTATTTGTTGGAATCTGTGAACCTGGTCTACACAGCTTTCCATCACCTTCATTGTGTGCCGTGGGGATTTGAAACTACAGATATATATCAAACTCAGAGCAATGTTATGGACTTTGCTTGGCTTCCGTGGCACTCAGGGTGAAACTGGAGAATCCAGGGAAGCCAGAGTCCTCACTCTGGCCCCCACAATCCCAAGAGAAACCTGGGAGAGAATCTTCTCCAGTTACTTCACAGCTAGCATGTTCCTATAATTTTGACTATGTTAAAAATTTTAAAATGGGGAACTTGGAATGAATTCAGAAGAGAAAATCAAAAATAATTAACAGTTTAAAATTAGAATTACCAGTAAATAAAAATTAGAGATCAGGGTTGTGCAGCTCAGAAAATAATGTCATTATTTTTTGATGTCACCCTAAGCTAGGCACTGTGAGAACTGATTGACTTGTTTTGATTGTTTAAGTTCTGATACCAACCTGGTGGAGTCAGTGCACAACTATTTTATAAAAGCAACTGAGGCTTGCAGAAATGAAGACTGTGACTTGCTCAAAGTCATATAGTCAGTGTGATGGACTAGAGTCCGACGGGGGCCTAAATTGGCCTGACTTAGTATCCGTGCTGATGACTGTTGGCCACTGCGTGACACTCTCTGAAGGGTACAGCTTCCCATTAGCAGGAACACAGCTGCCAGCCTTTTCCCCACACTGGGAGAAGAGGAGCAGAGCACATACCTGCTGCATGTTTAGGCCTTCTGAAATACAGGGAAGCATCTTTAGCACAGGGGAAGTTTCAGGGACTCCTTTTTGCAGCATCTTTTAAAAAGGATTAGAATCTAATCTCTCTGGAATGGCTTAATTGTGGTCAGAAATAAAAGGACTGGATTGACCTCTTGAGTCCCTGGTAGTCCCATGACTTTACGCTCATTAACATAATATTATTAGGTATCACACATACAGCTGTCTACTCACATTTATTAGCAAATCCCTGTGCAATCTCCACTAGGTAGCTTGCTGTACTCCATTTGCATGTGATGTGAGTATGGCAGAAGAGGTTAATTGAGTTGCCCAAGATTCCTTGGGAAATTGAGCATGATTACCAATTGTTTCCAGCCTCACACAGGTACCAAGTGTGTTGATTGATGTATTTCCTGTCACTCATTCTGCATCTCTGGAAAGCTGTTTCCCACAATCTGTTCCATTTTCGGTTCTGCTGAATGTGTTGTCTATGAAATCAGGTCTGGCAGTCCTGTGAGACTGCATGGGACTCTTTTTTGTCGCAGCTTCCCAGATGTACTATTACCTCTCCATAGAACATTACAAAGGTTGGAGGCGTGTGTGTGTGTGTGTGTGTGTGTGTGTGTGTGTGTGTGTGTGTATGTGTACATATCCCACTGAGATTTTATAGCACCTTTGATCTAAAGTGGTTTTTCCCCCCAAAGAAGAGAAGAACTTGCCTGGAACTCTCTCCCTTTCTTGGTGAGTGCAGCACAGAGTAATTAGAATATTTCTGCAGCTAGTGAAAGGGAGAAGCCATTGTGTTATAAGAAGAATCCATTTACTAAGAGGCTGACACAGTGTCAGAAGATACCATAAAGTTTTTTTTTTTTTAACTTTGATCACAGGACAAACTCAGGAATCATCTAGTATAAGATGAAGGAATAATTCAAGATACTTAATTAAAATCCAAGCCTGCAGTTGAAAGGCAGAAAAATATGCAATTAACAAACATTGGCCAAAGAGAACGCTGCTTGTTGGACGTGATCTGTGTTTATATTTTCCTTGCATGGATGTTTATTAGAATCTCCCAAGTGCCAGGCATTTCTAGGCACCAGAAATGAACTAGTGAATGAATGGGATGGAAATTCTTGTCTAGTGAGTGAAGCAGATTGAAAAAAAAATGAATGAATGAATGACATAAACAAAAAAATCCCAAGGACTGGTTTTGAGTGGTTGCCTGTGCTGTGAAACACTTGGCAAGGTAGGGGTGAGAAAGAGGGATGGTCTGAGGTAGCTAGAGAAAAGAAGCCATCTGGAGAGTTGACTCCAGCTATCTTCATACATTCATCCTATATTTTTGGCGTTTCAGAAGACGGAGCTTTGCTATGTCTTTACCCCACTGTGGCGTCTCTATTTCCAAAGTAAATTTAGAATCACTTATATAAAAGAGGGTCTCTTACTAATCATAAAAGATAATTTGGTGTCATTTTCAGTAGTCAATCAAAACTGGGCATGTTTATAAAATATAACATTTAGGTAACCGTTATGTACTGCATATGTGTACTAATAAAAAAACATTTAGGAGAAGCTCAGAGAATGATTTTAGCATTTCATCCAAACTTGATCTTTTAAGTGAGTATTCTGCAGCACAGACAAATTCAAGTCAAAGAAAGACAGACAGACTCAAACCCTCCCCCATAAAATGAAACCAATTACAAATTAATAAAACCCAAGCCATCCAAAACAGCATCAATAAGCATCCATTACACGGTCATTAATCTGTATCTGCTATTTTCTGGGCCTCTTTAAGCTATTCTGAGTGGGGAGATGTAGTCTACATGAGGAGCTGGCAGGGGCTTCCAGTTGCCCAGCTCCAAGGACAACACTGTCCTAGTCCCACCTGGAGTGTGGGATCATTTAATGACAGCCTCTGTAGCTGTACCCAATAGTGTGGGTAGGATGCACGGCCCGTCTCAGTCTCATATAGAGCTCCTTATATTTTTGCCTCAGGGCAAACTGGTCCACTCAGTCTCTGGTCATCCTAATCACACTGATGGATTCGATGTTAATGATTTTTTTAATGATTCGAGTGTTTTGAATACTTAGCTTAAAGGATTTCCCTGGCACAGACCATCTTATAGGAATCTCTTAGGAGTCCTGTTAAGGTGACTATTTAGGTATAGTGGGTCCAAAGGGGTCACATTTTGTATTTATGATGTCCCCCTAAGTGAGGCTGATTCCACTGGCCCAGGGACCATCCTTCCAGTCAGCACAACTTGCATTCGGTCAGCATAAGCACACCATGGTAGCACTGGCATAGCTCTTTCCCTCCTTAGTAGGTGTAAAAATGCAATCCCAATTTCTGTTCCTTTTTATTGTATGTCTTACGTATATAACAGAAACTCTAGAAAATACAAATAAGGGCAAAAGTAAAACATCTATTCCTAAGGGTTCCAGATTTAGCAAATGAAAATACAGGATTTAAATTTAAAACTGGATAATTTTTTAAATATAAGCCTGGGCCCAATATTGTATAAGATATACTAAAACAGTTATTACTTATCTAAAAAGTTAAATTTAACTGGATATTTGGTATTTTACTTGGTACCACTACCTATAACTCTACTAACCCTTCAGAAATTTCTTGCAATTAAGAATTTTATTGAAAATCCTGTGAGTTTTCATACCTTGATACCAATTTTATAGATGGAGAAGATGAGGCCTGGAAGAAACCAACTAAAGAATTTAACAACAGGGAATCATGAGTTATAATACAGAACAGAGTTGCTCAGAAATGAGATCCTTTTTTCCAAGTACATATGCTTGTTCTTTGTGTCACATGAGAGCCTTACAGTTTAATTTCAGGACACATCATCCAATTAATCATGCAGCTCAGTCACCACTCAGCAGTTTGGCAATGATAACCAGGATTAACCATGAGCATGGTCCAAGTGATTAGATTAGCAATATAATTGCCCCATTTCCATGGCCAATTAATGATGGATTCTTTCGCTTCCCACACAGTGCAGCACAAGGATTCAGTATCATACAGATTTGCAGAAATCACAAGTTTTAGTTTTCAAGTGCACACAGTTCTACAATAATGAGCTTTACTTACCTTTTATCACATTTATTGTCTGAGAAGAGACACCGTGTTTTAAAACAAATGTTACACAGGTAGTACGGGTCCTAGCAGCACCCGTCCCTGTCTCAGGAGCTTCTCTGTTGGAGCGGTGATAGTGCTTTGTTCAGGTAAACATCAGGGAAATCTTAGCAGTTCAGTTTTCCTAAGCCTTCTCTTTCAGTCTTGAAGATAGTTTGCCTTTTAGGCTGAGTCTTACTGCACAGGGCAAAATAACAACAACAACAACAAAAAAAAAACCCAGAAAACAAAAACAGAAAACCGCTATATTGGTCTAGTGTCAATTTCAAAAAAATAAGAAATTCAAAATTATTTTGGTCTGTTAATTACCTTGCTTTAGGAGAACAGGGAGAAATAAAGTATACTGGTATATTTTGATCTATTTAGTTTATTTAGTTAAGGCTCTCAAAGGCCTCAAGGCAAAGAGAGTTTTAATTCAAGAAACAAATGGGTGGCAGCTTGTGTGCATAATAGAGGAGCTTGTGGTTGGCCATTTATGAATCTGGGATCCCCTTACATTAATTGAATAAAACATATGAAATCTGTATTCGGCAGCCCTCTTTAACAGTCTCTAGGGTGCTGTCATAAGCTGTAGAACTCTGTGCCTTCTGGTGATGTTCTGTCCTCTTTACTTTTGCCTTCTTGCTTATAAAGCATGGGTGTGCCCGGCTTTGGGGACAGAAATATGAAAGTGACACAGACCATGCCATTCAGGACACCTGAAGGAGTGGGAGGGGCCTGACATCTGAGCAAGTAATTCGAAGCACATGGTACCCACTGGAACGCACGAGAGCCAGGAACAGCAGAAAGGAGGCCAGCTCTCTAGAAGAGAAAGGAGTGAGGATCGAAGTGTAGAGAGAAATGTCACAATTTAGCTCTTGGAAGAATTAATGGGCATTCACCAGGTGAAGAAGTGGGGGAAAGGCATTCATGATCAAAGAAATGGAAAGAGCAAAGACGTGTTTTGCTTAGGACATGTTTGGTATTTCTGCTATATGAAGGCCATCAGGGAGGATTGTGGGGAATGGTATTGGACACACTTATGCCGGGATGTGCTTTAGATGTGCAGTGTTGAGTTTGGAGTCCATACTATTCGAATGGGTAAATCATTAAAAGATTTAAGATTGGAGAGCAATTTGATCAATTTGCATTTTATAGAGATCTGTCTGATGACTGTGTGGCAGATAAATGGAGAGGGGAATGGGCCTGGCTAGGAAGCTGTGGCTATGTCACAAGTCATCTTGAGGGTGTGGGCTAAACGGCCAGGGGGAGGAGAAGTGGGGGTAGATTTGATAATCCTAGAAAGTAAAGTCAGCAGTATTTGAATGTGTGGAGATGATAGACAAGTAAGTCTAGGATAACTTTCAAGATTTTTAAGATGAGTGACATAGTGAATGACAGACAACAAGGGAGGTAAAGAATACCAAAGAAGGGAGTAGGGTTGGGATGAGTGAGCACAGTTTTGTCACAGTTTATAGTAAGAGGATTTGGTCTGAGCTTAGAAGTGGATAAGAAGTGATCCTTTCAAAGTGAGGGATACCTAGGAAACACCAAGCAGAGCTCTCTCTAACACCACCTATCCCCAGCAGCAGACTTATATGCTTAGAATTCAGGACAAAGGCCAGAGCTCTACTCATAAATTCAGGATACACCAGTACCAAGGCCACCATGAAAGCAGTGGATAAGTTTATTCTACAGTAAGAAGTAGAAAGACAGAGAAGGGAAGATGGGGAAGCCATAATATTTATAAAGTGAACAGAGAAAAAGGTTAGAAAAGTAAATAATAAAGAATAAATGAGTGATGCCAATATTTTCATTCATCTGTCCCCGTTCCACACCTACCGATGGGGCCGTTTAGTTGGCCTAAATTCTCTCTGTGAGAACTTACAACTTAACAGGGCCAGGAACTGTGCCAGCTATGGCAGGAACCACAGAGATGTGAAAGATGTGACTTTCTCTTGTAAAGAGTTCCCAAGCTAATCAGGGCAAGGAAGAAATGAGGGATGTTAAATCATATTTGTAAGGGAAGGAACAGGAATTAGAAAGCAAAAGAAAGAGAAATAGATCAACTTTATTAACTTCATGCATTTCAATTTCCATTCCTTAGCATGGTAGTACTGTATGTCCTGGAGGATTTTGATACCTACATTATAGTTCAAGAGAAGCCTACCTCAAAAATGGTTTTTGACATGAAAAGGCAGGAAATTTTATATGACATGAAGTAGGAATGTTGTGCTACTTTTTTTTGTATCATTAAAAAGAAAAGGAAAGTCAAAGGGTCAATTGTGTGAAATTTAGATAGAAAGCAGAATGAATGGAAAAAATTATGTTTAATTGTTGGAAGTGTATTTTTTGCTGAAATCAGGATGACTGAACTTTACAGCCACCTAAGAACACTTTTAATGCCAACACTTTCTCTACTTAAGCAGCTCAGTTATGCTTTTCCAGAAATGTACTTAGCCATCAACTGGAAAGCTGGTCTCTAAAAATGTTGTATTATGTGGAGGAATTATTCATAGAACTTCTTTGAAATATCTTCTATATATGCCCCGTGATGGAGTTAGTCTTCCTTGAAGGATCTCAGGCTTCAGAGAGAACTCCTGCTATGAAATTGGCTTCCATAGAATGATCAAGCCTAATAAAAGTCACTGAAATAGTGCAGACATTTCCCAAACCAGCACAGAATTAAGTTTCATGAGGTTGTTTTAAAGATGCAAATGCAAATGCCTGTACTTAGAAATACACCAAAAGGCTTTTCACCCAGCATATTCTAACCCCTCTGGGCCTTAGCAACTAACCAGCTCATTATCCATTTGGTTTTTAAACATTTCCAATGAAGGCAATTCCAAAATCATCTGTGGGGATATTCAATAGGGCTTATTTCTAAAATCTAGTGGGTGGCAAAGGAACTTTCTCTTGAATTTCTTAGTCCACCAACCTTCCAACTTGCTGTCTTCTTTGCTTTTATGTTTTATATACAGTAATAACCTTTATTCACACTGAGCCAGCTCTCACAGTGACTTTGTGAACAAATGGAATAAAATAATATATATTTGCATTCATAATGCCTTAATTCATCTTTCCTCAGTTTTCAGTTCCACAGTGACATGCTTTTATTTCCTTTTTATTAGGGAAATATAACAAGAAGAACTAGGGAATTTCAACAGTCTTGTAAAGTCGTATATAAACATATTGGTATTATCAGAGTTATATTTATTTAGAAAACGTCATATTTTTTGGCAAGTTGCTTTGCCAAGTCATCCAGAAAACCATAGCTGTTGTTTGAAACATTATCACCTAACATTCTATTACCTTTCATTTTGTGTTAAATGCATCTTTTAAAAGAGGCTGAAATATACCCTTTTAGTATTTATTTGAACTTTATGTCCCCTCTATTTTCTTTTTAAAAGAAAGTTCTAGTGGCCAGGGATATAGCTTAGCAGTTGCCTGGCAAGTGTTAGGTCCTGAGTTCTATTCCTGGTACCCTAAATAAATAAACAAAGGTTTCGAAACTGCTTAGGAAAAAATTCCTATTCTTTGTGCTAATAGAGCTACAATTTTGAAAAATGTTTATCAAGGCAAGGCTTCAGCCTTCTAAGAAGAACACTGATCTCAGCTCAGGGTCCTGAGTACCCCCAGGTGTAGATTTTAAATCTTGAGGTAGTGAATCATGGGTGGGACAGGATGCTAGATGTGGGACCAAGAAAACTTAAGGCAACAGACATTCACCAACCAGTTTTAAAGGTATTTAATACTTTAATAACTGGTACTGATGGACCAGGAGGTACTGAGTTTCAACACTAAGAACATCAAAGATTAGCAGTCACATTTTAGTAGAGGTTGGTAAAAATGGAGATTTTAATGGTGTGAAATGACATTTGCATCTTCCAAGCTTGTTGACTGTAGTCTTCTGGGTATTTGATAGTGGAGGACCAGAGGGGTCTTCACAGTTGACTGGATCTTGTAGATTGGACAAACGATGGCCAAAGATGCAGGGGTCACCTAAATGGGGAAGATTGAGGTATTTCTGATGAAAATAGGTATTGCTTCAAAATGATAAAAGTCATTTATAACAAACCTACAATCATCATCATACTAAACAAGGAGAAACTGAAAGCATTGCCTCTAAAATCAGGGCAAAAAACAAGGGGTGTCAAGCCTCTGCACTAGTCTGCAATATAATATTTAAGACTTTAGCCAAAGCAGTAAGGTTTTACGAAAGGGAAGGGAACCAAGAAACAGAGGAGGAGGGAGGCAGAGAAGGGGAAGGGGATAAAAAAGGAATTAAAATTGTTGCGTACATGTACCCTTGCCATGCAATGAATATAATTATTGTGTACTACAAACATATACTAATAAAAATTTAAAAGGAAAAAAGAATTAAAGAAAAAGTAATATAATTAGGAAAGGAAGAAGTCAGACTTATTTGATCTTTTACATAGGAGATACAAAAACCTCCACCAGAAGACTCTTAGAACTAATATTTCAGCAAAGTGACAGCACACAAAATCAACACAAAAATCAATAGTTTCTGTATATCAAGAATTAACCCACCTAGAAAGAAATCAGGACAACAAGCCCATTCCAGGCAACTTCAAAACAAATAACTAGAAACCAACCTAACCAAGAAGATGAAAGAGCTCTATAATGAAAACTATAGTACTCTGAAGATTGAAGGAAACATTAGAAAATGAAAAAATATTCCCTGTTCTTTGATAGGCAGACTTGATTTTGGCTACCATCTGAATGGGCATATTACCAAACCTGATATATAAATTTAATGTAATTTCTATAAAAATAACAATATATGTCACAAAACTAGAAAGCAGTTCTAAAATTTATATTGGACCAGAAGAGAACAAAAATATCTGAAGAAATCCTGAGCAAAAATAGCAAAGTAGAAGGTATTGCAATCCCAGATTTCTATTTATACTGTGACACTATAGTGATAAAAGCAGTCTAACTTTGTACAAACCATGTAAAACTGAGACTATTGCTCCATAAAGGTGAAGAATGAAATCATGGACAAAAAGGAGGAAGTTAGGAGAGTGTTTATGGATATAAGAAGAAAAATAGCTCCTGATTGGGAGGGATCTCAAGCAGGTGGGATGTGGCCCCTCAGGCCCAGAGTTTTTATGGGTAGGCAAAGCACAGGAGTTAGCTCAGTTGTTTACCAACTTTATCACAGGTAGCTGCTGTGCATTTAAAAGGGGCAGCTGGAACGTAACACTCTAAACCAGTTATTCAGTATGCAGAGTTTAAAGGAAATGCTTTTTTAAAAAACCCAGTTATTTTGCATGTTTAGGTTCCTGGAAACTCAGCCCTGATGGAGGGAGGGGTTGCATTTCATTTTGTCTGAGCAATTCTTTTCCTGGCCAAAGTCCTACTGCCCATTCTTACTTCTTGCCAGTGGGGAGTGATTTCTCTACTCCAGATCCTTTCGCTTCCTAGCTATCTATCCATAAGCTAACTAAACCCTCTGATACAGAATTGGCACAAAAATCAACATGCAGACAAATGGAACAGAACGGGAGACACAGAAACAATCCTGTGCACTGTTGGCCAAAAATCAAATACATATGCTACAGGAACTAAAAACATATGCTAGAGAAACCATAGTGTCTTTAAACAGTGGTGCTGCCCAAACTGGATATCTATGAGCAGAAGGATAAAATTTGATTGCTATCTCTCATTGTGTATTAAAATAAAAGTGAACCAAAGACTTAGATACAAAAACAAAAATACTCCTAGAAGATAAGATAAATCACTGGAAGACATAGGCACAAGCAAGAGTTTCATGAATGGTACTTCCATACACACACACACACACACGCACACACACACACACACACTCAATACCAACAATCAACAAATAGGTGTACATCAAATTAAAAAGTTTCTGCACAGCAGAAGAAACAACTAATAGATTGAAGAGACTGAAGAATGAGAAAATTCTTTTCAATTACTTCTTGGACAAAGGACTAGTAGCTAGAATTTATAAAAAACTCAAAAAAAATTAGATCCCCCCAAATAAATAATCAAACATTAGACAAATAAAGTAGATAGATAAGTCTCAAAATACGCAAAAATAACTAATAAGTACATGAAAAAAATTTCAATGTTTTTGGCCATTAAGGGAATGTTAATTAAAAAACACTGAGATTCATCTTTCTCCACAAAGAATAGCTATCATCAAGCAGTCAAAACAAAACAAGCTGGCAAGGATGTAGAGAAAAAAGAAATTTCTGCATTGTTCACAGGAATATAAACTAGTACAAGCACTATGGAAATCAGTATGTAGATTCTTCAAAAATTAAAAGTAGTAATTCCATTTGACCCAACTATACCTCTGTTGGGTCTTTTCCTGGAAGAGTTAAAGACATCATACTTTTTAGAATCTGTTTTTAAAAATGCTCTTGGTACATTTTAGATGTACACAATTATAACATTCATCATAGGGAATTTGTACCTGTACATACTATATCTTGATTCTCCTTTGATCCCATCCCCCTAAGAAGACATACTTTAATGATACATGCATGCCCATATTTACAGCGTGTGGTTTATAAGTGTACCTTGGTTTAACAACTTAATTCTAGAATTCCAGTCCCAAACCAAATTGGATGAAAGCCGAATCAAATTTCTCTATAAGCTCAATATTGAATCTAACCATCAAATTTGATTTGGTTTGCCGGGGATTTAGCTCAGTTGGTATAAGCACCTACCTGGCAAGTGCAAGGTTGTGAGTTTGATCTCCATTACAAAAAAAAAAAAAAATTGATTTGGTTCTCATCTAATTCATTTTGCAATCAGATGGTGGAAAAAATTAATTTCTTGACCAAGGTACCACTCTACTAGCTAAATCTTGGAAGTAGCATAGGCCCATCTGTATGCATGTTTGTATTACTCTGCCTTAAAGAAGGATAAATTTGAGTCATTTCTAGGGAAATGGGTGTACCTTGAATCCATAATGCCCAGTGAAATCAGACACCAAAGGTTAAATATCATGTGATTTCTCTTATATAAGTCCAGAATGTACATAAATTAAAGAGTAAAATAAAGGAGTGATGATAAAAAATAAGCAGACTTTTTGGAGAAGGCCAAGGGGAGGAGGGCAGAGGAGAGGAAAGGGGAAAAAGGTGATCAAAGTGATCGAGACAATTATTATGCATCATAAACTTATACCAATAAAATGATGCAAAATAATAACAATGAAAAGATCCTGATCTTTGTTTTAGAAATGGCAGTATTTCTAATAACTATTCTCTTTAGTATATTGTCCTGGAGTGTGTGTAAGAGCTTGTTAAGTGAGTTAGTGGGGTGTGGGCTGCGGGTTGGTTCTCCTGTGCAAAGCAGGCTCTCAAGCTAATGCTCTGGCCTCTAGGAATCTCTAGCACTGGGAGGCACAGTCTGTCCAGGATCACTGCTTCCCAGATGGCAAAGAATCTGAAATACAGAAAATAAAGGGCAGGATGCATGTGGTGGCCACCTTTGCGAAATGATATAAATGTCCCTTTTACCCACAAATATCTGATAAAGGCAGACAGATGTTTTCTTTCTCTTTGCTTTCTTCTGTCTCTTCATGCCTGTGGGTGAGTAATAATTATAGCTAAGACTGATTGGACTCTTCCCATGTGCCCAGCACTATCCTAAGAATTTTATGTGCATCAGTCCAGCTTGTGTCCCTGACACCTCATGCAGTGGGTACTGTTGCATCCTTGTTTCACAGATGAGGAGCAGGAGCGTGGGAAAATCCATAACTTAGTCAAGGTCCGGTTGAGCTGTAACACTGTGCTCTTATTCTCTGAGCTATGCTGTGTCCCATTATTCCCATCACTTGTCTCTGTTGCAGCTAGTTTGGGGTGCTCAGAGTGCTGAATAGTAGTTCTTATCTGTGAATGTACTGCCTCTGTCGGAGGAGGCACCATTGAAACTTTGGTGGAATCGATAAGCTCCCCCCATCCTTTCTCTTTCTTTTAAGCAGCCTGATAAGCTGCATGGTATCTAGTGATAGAACTGTCCCAAGGGAGAGAGCACTATTTATGGCTTCCTGTTCTTTGTTTGACATTCTTTGAGAGTGAGAACTTGGGGGAAAAATGTGTTGCCCTGTTATGATTTGTGTATAGATAGCACTCTAAACCTCTTGTGGATTGGTGGGGCTTTTTCAGAGGTAACTAAATCTAGAGTACAGTGTGTGACTGTGCAATTGATTCATGGTGTAATGCTAGGCTCAAGGGCACTAGGGATAAAGGTGTGAGTGCCACTCTGCCATAAGTACACACAATAAAATATAAGGGATAAGAAGAGCTGTGGCCTCTCTTGCTTCCTTTTGCTGTCTTCTACTTGCCACAAACAGGCTGTCCTCTGCCATGCTGCTCTGCCAGGCTTCCCTGCATTGGAGCCAGCTGATTATAGACAGAAACCTCTATAGACAGTGAGCTGAACAGGTCTTTCCCCCGTTAACTTTAGCTGTTGGCTATTTTGTCTCAGCAAATAGAAAGATAACTAAATCATCCTGCACATTGTTAATTCTGTATTGTGGCATTTGTGCTTTCCTTGGTCTGGGTTCCACCAATGCTTGTCTCATGGGAGATTGTCCTTGAGAAGGGGTGTGTGAGATGTGTGCCCTGTTGTTTGGAAATCCAAGCAGATGTGCAGCATTTACTCTGGCCAAGGAATGTTACTGGAAGAAACAGAGCTGGCATTACAGGCATGAGGCCACACAGGACTCTTTTTATCACATTTCTTTCCTACTAAAATGTTTTAAACAACTGTGTCCCTTTTGCATGGTATTTAGTTAATCTCTAAAGTAGTCTCACAGGTTTAACAAAGTACCAATGCTCCTCTACATACAATGAGATTACATCCTTGTAACTGTTTTGTAAATCAAAACTGTCCACTTTCCTGAGATGCAGTGTTTGGCATTAGGTTGTTGTTCATGTCGGGGTGTTAAAATTTACACTTAGGGGCTGGGGATTTAGCTTAGCGGCATAAGTGCCTGCCTTGCAAGTAGGCAGTCGTGAGTTCGATCCCTGGTACCGATAAAAAGGAAAAAGACAAAAAAAAAAAAAAATTTACGCTTAGAATTGCTCACATCCAGGGCTTTCCTGACCACCTCTTCTGCTTTGTCTTTCCTCCAGCTTGTCACCAGTCGTGTTTGGGGTGTACAGGAAAGAACTCCCATGACTGTATTGCCTGCCAGCCTTCCCACGTGCTGCTGGATGGGCAGTGCCTCTCCCAGTGCCCAGAGGGCTACTTCAACCAGGCAGGGAGCTGTACAGGTGAGTACATGCCCTGCTGTATCTGAGGCCCAGTCGCAGGCTTTACCTTCTCAGTACCACCAAATACTGTAATTAGAAACCTTGCCACCCCTGGATCAGGTTAGGGCTGTTTTAAGGTTGCAGGCATAGAGAGCAGAATGAAGGGAACAAGTGAAAGCTTGTACTTCCAATAGGAAAGCGGGGCTAGGTGAAATTTAGAAGCAGCTTTATCCTAGAGACTATAGTATGTGAATAAACTCTCAACTAGGTTTTTTCTTGCATGGAAGACTATCATCTGGATAGATAACTCCCCTTATGAATTAAATAGTGACGGCTTTGTCCTGTAAGAACCCAAGCTCAGTTCAGCATAACTCTTTATTGATATGACTCTCTTTAAAGCTTAAAAGTTTATGTTTCTGATTATTAAAGGAATATGTGCTCATTCTAGCAAATTTAGAAGTCAGAACAGGAAAAAAAAAAAAAAAAAGAAAGAACGAACAAAAGGTTTAAGGATGGGCTTTGGTGATAATCCCGTATTCAAAAGCAATAGCTCTTAACTTGGTAATATAAATTAGCATGCTGTTACATAACTGAGAAAAATTCATGCTAATTTTTTTATATTTATTTCTACCCAAACATTAAGTCATAAAATTTCCCATATTATGAAAAATTGTATGTAGAAATATTTCCTATGCCTTTTCACATATGAACTCAAGAACTGATATTTGGGGATTGAAATATTCAAGAATGCTAAGGAGCTCTTTTATTAATTATTAAGCTCTTTTATTAATCAGAGCTTTTGCTCCGATTATCTATTGCCACCCAAAATTTTTGCCTGAAAACAACACAAATTTAGTGGCTTATACTAGTAATTGATTATTTTCCAGTTCTGGGGATTGATAGGCTCAACGGTAGTTCTCTCTTAGGAGCCTGGAGGTGGGGTCTTCATTGACACATCAGTCTCTTGGATCAGCCAAGAATCATTTATTCTGTGAGGTCTCTTCTGTGGCTAATTGAGCATCCTCACGGCGTGGCAGAGTCCGCTTTCATGGCAGCTTTCACGTACTTAAGCTGTACCGTGCGACTAAATACTGAAGCTGAAGCAGAAAGTGCTTCAGGACCTACCTGCAGAGGTCTTGCTGTTATTCTGCTGTGTTCTGTCAGTCACAGCAGGCCAGCCTAGTTTTGCAGGAATGAGTTTGACATCCCAGTGGGCACAGCTTCTGACGGTTGAGAATGCATGCGTATAGGACCCAGTACTGGGCATAGGTGACAGTGTGAGTCTCTGCTTCCCTTCCCCTGATGAGAGCAGCAAGGGAACAGGTGTGTGTGTGTGGGGGGGGTACTTTCTTTTTTAACAGCCTGTGCACAAACTTTTGTGTTGCAGTGACAGAGATTCTAAAAATTGCAACTTTAGATTAGTGGAGGATATTACTAGGATTGGCAAAATACTAAAATTTAAGCTCTTTTTTTATAGTGGTTTAGATTCTTACAGCTAAAACAGGAGGAAAAAAATAAAGACAAAACATTCTATCATGATACTTATTTTATTTCCAAAAATAGATAGTTGAAACCAGCTGATAAGGTGAAGCTCACTGCACTGAAATTGTATCATAAATGTTTCTGGAGTTAGAAAATGGGTAGTAAATGTATAGAAAATCTAAAGTACATTAGCATTCATTAGATTGATGAAATTCCAAAAGGGTAAAGCTAACACAAATTTAGGCAATTGAAGATCAGTATTATTTTTATTCTGGAATTCTCTTCCTTTCTACCTCATGAAGCTGGCAGATGGGTGGTACCTCCAGCTGCGGGGCACCCAGGTCATTGGAAATATTCTGGCCAGGAGGAACAGGTGGGTGGGGGAACTTATCCCAGGACACTCTTATCTCTGGGTAGAAATTTTCAAAGTCAAGAGCCTCAGGAATGCGCCAGGGTGATAGTGGGGTGCTATCCTTCTAATCAGTAATGTATTTTCTTGCTTGCTTTTTTTTTTTTTTTAATAACTCCTTATCTTCTCCTGGCCTCCTGCCAGAAGTGAGAGGCAGTTGACTTTACTCAAAATTTCTGCCTTTGCTCTATCCTTGCCATGCCCCGAGAGGGAATTCTTGGGTTGGAGCAGGCAAGTGTACTGTTCCAGGCTCACATCCCCCACCTACTGGAATCCTCCGACACCCTCAGCCCTGCTCTTCCTTGGCACAAGAATCCTTGCTTCTTGTTGCTTTCTGCTGCCTGCCTTGGCAGCACAGGCAGCCTGGCCGCGACATTCTTTGATTCCATGCCATCCTTATCTTTATTGCTTGCACCTTACTGAGGCTTGCCCAGGTTTTCACAGTGTACCATCCCTTGTTAATTTGGTGTTGACTTGGAAGGAAACATAGCTTTGACATAATTTGCATAAGGAATTGAACTTCAGATGCTGTTCTTGATAAGCTCCAGAAAGGGGATTTCTTCTGTTCTTTGAATTTTAATTACAAACCATGGCTAAAAAGGCATCCAAGCTGTGCCCTGAAAGAGACCCTGGCTGGCCCCTCATGCTAGCGAGAAGTCTCAGTGTCACTTGCTGTTATGGTTCCCCCGTGTCTGCAGGAATTCTGAGAAGCAACATGTCCCCTGTTCTCCCTGTCCCTCGTTCTTTGCATAGTAATTTGGGATGGAGGAGTATTACTACTCGTGTATGTGCTTTGAACTTTTGGCTTGAACTCTTTTACTTACACAGATAAGGGTGGTTATTCTGATCCTCAGGAATGTGTGGCTCACTACTCCCATTTTTATAGCTCTAGATTCTATGTTGTGTTTGAGAACAGTGTTTTCATTGATACCAGAAACGCAGTCTGTTGGCCAAGTCTAAGGATGTACAGAAGCTTACTCAGGCATCTCCAAAAGATGGTTAGCTCCTGATGCTTATGGCATGTCCCTGTCTCCACGGGATTTGGGAGACAAGGCAGGAAGATTCTAGGTTTGAGATTATAGCCTGTACGATTTGTCGAGATCTTATCTCAAATAAATGCCGAGCGTATACAAGGGCCTGGTTTCAGTTAACAGCACCACAAACAAATAAGTAAATTTTAAAAAATAATTGGTTTGAGCCTTGTGGAATATATTTACTACTCCTTGTATTTGAATGCAGAGTAGCTAGTTCTAATCCTGACTCTTCTTTATCCCCAGAATGCCACCCGGCTTGCAGGCAGTGCCATGGGCCATTGGAATCTGACTGTACCTCCTGTCACCCTCATGTTGCTCTTACCAGTGGGAACTGCAAGACCAGCTGCAAGGCAGAGAAGTTCCTCAACCTCGCTGGGTACTGTATTGGTGAGTAAGACCTCTCAGTCCTGGGTGATCACAAGGCTACTGGCAGGGCTCTGCACCCCAGGATCACAGAGGCTGTGACACTTGTCCTTTGGATTAGGAATCCTGTTTACAGGAAATATCTGTGTCTGGGAAGTTACCTCACTCTTGCCCATAACTAGACTATGTGTGGATTTGAATCAAACTTTTCTGCTTTCAGCTCAGTTCTGGTGAGGGCCGTCTTTCAGCTGCATCACATCATGGCAGAAGTGTGTGTGTTTATGCATGTGCGTGTGCATGTGTGTGTGAGAAACGGGGTAAGAGGGAGAGTCCAGAACACCGCAGTCTCCTTCAAAGGCAGTACACTAATGACCTAAGCATCTCCAACTTGGCCCCACTCTTACAGTTTCTACCATTTCCCAGTAGTGCATCTCTAGGGGACCAAACTTCAATAACCACAGATCCTTTGAGGATCCAAAACATCATTCAAATCATAGCACATAATCAAAGTGCATCTGTGCACATTTACTGAGATCCCAGTGAACATAAGTTATTGAGTTTCTATGTGAGGGACCACAAAGTTCTTTCAAGCTACTGAAGAAAACGAACCATCAAATAACAAAAACAAAAAATCCAAAATAAAAACACACACAGAAACCAAACCAAAGCAAAAATAAAAACCAAAGACATAACAAATACCACAAAGCAATTCATATGCAGTGACACTCATAGGTAGTCAAGGATTTAGAATTTTAGTAGAAGAAGAAACAAGGTAGGAAATATATCGTGAAGGAGTTGGAATCTAAAATGTTTCTGGAAGAATCACATGGATTTGGCTAGACAGAGTGTACTTAGGCAGGTAGTCCAAATGCCCAAGAGCCAGGATCAGAAGGAAACAGAGGTAGGCCACTCATGGCCAAGGATTTGTCCCACAGATTAAAGAACATGGTTGGTACTGAAGCATATGAGATGAAATAGTGGGAACATTTAAGTTGAACCAGAGTATTAGAGAACCTGAGATTTCAGGCTAAAATGTTTGGATGAGGTTTTGCAGGCAGAAGGGCTGTGAGCATTTTGGAGAGAACTTTTCTTAAGTAAACTCAGGGTGTATTAAAGGTGAGCAATCTGTGAGCTGTATGGAAGGTGGAATAGAGCTTGAATCGGTTACTATTGGAGAAAGATGAGAAGGTGGGACTTGAACTACATCCTTCATGATGGCTATTCTATTTCCATTTTATGTTGAAACCTATTTAGTGGACCCTAAAATTTTTATGCTGGGACATATTTTATAAATAAATGTTTATATAAGGAGATTGGAAACATTTAATTTTTAATGAGCTCTGTTCTCTCCAATGTCCAGCACACTCTTTGATGGTAAATTAGGTGATTAGGAGTTGCATTAATCTTATAATGTTATAAGGGACCATTAGAATAGAGAATCATGGGACTGAATTAAATGACTCTGGAGGCCCCAGTCTTAGAAGAGCAAGTCCCACTAAACCAACTTTGGGTGTCCTAGGAATTAGCTGTTTTTATATCATATTTGTAAATAAGGTAACCATGATTTGGAGCTTGGAAATCCTTTGTTTAGTAAAGATTAATGTAAGAACATTTGTTACAGAGAAGTTTGCCAGTAATTTTAGTTGTTGATCTTTCAGAGAAGAGTAAACCCGAAGTCTACTTTCTCCTAAAGTACTGTATGTCTTTTCTAAGCAATTCACATTTGTTTGTAACATTGCAACATATTCATTCATTTACCGATTCATCAGTCACTAAACCCGCACTTAGTGCAGGCTGAGTACTGTTCTGGACCCTGGGGATACAAAGACAAATGGGGGGCTTGCATTGAAGAAACAGTTTATGAAGGAGGGAATATTAATGTACTAGAGTTGTCAGAAGAGAACACTACAAATTGGGTGGTTTAAACAACAGAAATATATGTTTCCAGAATTCTTGAAGCCACAAATCCAAAAATAAGGTGCCACCAGGGTGGATGCCATATGATGCCTCTCTCCTTGGTGTGTAGATGGTCACTTCCTGGCTGCCTCTTCACACTATCGTCTCTGTCTTCTTATAAGTACACCACCCAGGATGGTTTGACCCATCTCTAAGCCCCACTGTAACTCAACTCTTTAAAGGCCCTGTATCCAGCCACAGTGGCATTTGGAAGTACTGGACATTAGGGCCTCAGCAAGTGAATTGGCAAGGGCACAGTTCAGCTTAGACTAGCAGGGCACACATGATATCGGTGCAGGTCTCTATGCACAGCGCAAGGCCCAAAGACAAGTCTGTGGCACAGGATCCCATCCAGACTAGAAGGTGGAGCACAGCATGATTAAGATGATTAGGGAAAGGGAGTGAGAAGTAGACAGCGGGGCATGGATGTTGGAAGGAGGGAGGAATCCTAAGAGGAGTGATGATTCAATCACCCATACAGACTTAATTAGAGCACCAACCTGGGTATCAGAATGGTGGAACCTGGAGGGAAAGGAAGTGGAACTGCAGCAGGAGACTCGTTGCACTCAGTTCAGGAAGAATATTCTTTGTTGTCAAGATTGCAGAGATCTGCTGAAAGTGTTTAAACAGGGGCTGTCATGGTCACAGTTCTGTGATGAGAAAGATTGGCAGAAGATTGCCTGGAAGATGAGACTAGGCAAGACCTTCAGGAGAGAGTCAGGAAACCAGAGGGGAGAAGAAAGGTTTTAATGAAGAAGTTCCTAAAGGAATGGAAAGTGTCATGGTGTCACTAGGTGCAAATGATGCTCAGGCTGAGCTGTGTTTGGTTGCTGTTTGTGTGGAAATAAATGATCAAAGAGTAGCAATTTCTCATGATTCAACTAAATAGAAGCAAAAGAAACTATTGATTTCTTGGCCTAAGTGGTAACAGTGAGATTTCATAGAGGGCTTTCAGGTTTCAGGTCACAGAAATTCAAGAAAGAAGAGTTCCACTCACCATATGATAGCCACCAGGAGCTCATCTCCTATCATAATTTTACCCTGAATCTAGAGTTCTGGAATTTTGTTTTTCACACTGAAGTGCTATCATAGTTAACTTCTTAGGATGGTAAGAAGACTTTAAATGGAATGTTAACTGAAACATTGTGGTGACAGGCAGAAAAGAGTGGAGTGACCTTCCAGTGTCCTTGGGAACTCCTGGCTTATTGGAGGCCATGAGAAGGACCCTCTGTGCCCACTCTTCCCTGTGTGAGTGGTTTCCAGCAGGGCCAGATTTACTCACAGGATTTATTCTGTCTGAACTGCACTCAAGATCACCATCAGAGACTTCTTAATTGCACTTAGCTGTTTAAAAAGAAAATTTTGTCTGGTCTATCACACAGACAAGAGTAAACACATTCTGGGAACAGGTCCAATAACCCCAATGTGTTTTCACACATGGAGGTGTCATATGTGTGGGGGTTTTTTTCATTCGAGTCAAAACAAATATAGAGTTTGTGAGATTTAGGCCAGAGCTAAAGGTTTTCAATGCAGATAAATGAACAGGGATGAGAGGCAGGAGTACACTTATTGCAACAGGGTGAAGTGCTGTGGAAAGCCCGGGATTTCCTTCACAGTTTTTTTAACCCCAAATCTCAGTATTATCAAAAATTTCCAAGTCCTAGGTTGCTTTATCCTTCATGTCTTTCCAGCCAAAATCTTTCTCCTATTTATAGAAAAAAGTAAAAGGTTAAAAAAAAAAACATAGGTGAAAACATGAGGGGGAAATATCCAAATGCAGATAAATAAAAAATACATCTGTTGGATTTTGTGGAATACCCAACGGGATGGCTGTATTTCTTAGTTCTTCCTCTAGAGAGGAAGATTGGACAAATTAAATAGCTGATTTGTTAGGGTGGTAGAAATCTGAGAGATTAAGAATTTATTATTGTTTTGCAGTCCTTTTTAAAATGCTGGTTTACTTTTTCACAAATCGATATAGGAATGTAAGCAGGAAAAGAGTAAGTACAGTATAGCAGTATTACATGGAGTGTTTTCATGTTGTATCCCATGAGACTTGAAGTCTAAGTGGTGATGGTGGGTGTTACATTTAGCAGAGTCTCGTGGGTCTGAGTAATAAGGAGCAGGAGAGGGATTTACTGCTTGCTTAGGCCTTAGTTGATTCAATGTGATTTCCAAGTCTGCAACTAACACAATGTTTTCCATGTTATTGATAATAGTAATGAGGTTGTATTTGTGTTTGTATAATTTTCAAAGCATTTCCTTACATATTGTCTCAAAAAAACATGATCTATACTATAACTGTTGCCTTCTTAAAACAAAACAAAAATAAAACAAAGCACAATTTGTATTTTCTTCTTTGCAGGACTTTTATTAGACAATGCCTTCCTCAGTTTTAGTAATGAGAGAATGACCTTACTTACAGGCTATTAGCCACAGATAACACTGGTAACAGAGTATCCCATTTTGTTGACTGGGGAATTTTTTGAAAAGCTCCTTAGAACGCCTGACATGGATGGTGCTCAAGGAGTTTTGCACAAAATAATGCCTCACATCAGGCATCATAGTGTCTACTCTAATCCCTTTCTAATGCGTGGTGTTCTGATCAGAGATCTTTCTTCTTATTCTCATCCATATTTTGGTTCTTATCTCTTCTTTTTTCACCTTCCTTCCCATTCCATTTGGTTCTGTTCTTCTATCTTTGTACTTTTTCAATTTTCTTGTGCCTTCATTTAAAAAAAAAAACACTTCTTGAACTTTATCGTCTCTTTTTGTAATGCACTTTCTTCTCTTATTTCTTATCGTGTCATCCTATCTCCTATTGCTTGAACTATGAATTGCATATCCATTCTCTCCCTAGAACTTTCAGTGATTGTCTCTTCTGTGCTCTCTGGATTCATGTGTTAAGAGGTTATACTGTCTGCTGAAGAATGATTGAATATTTCAAGGCATTTCTTTGATATTTTCTTATCAGAACAAAGAACATGATCTATGTTAAAATTGAGACCTTCTTATAAAAAGAAAAAATTCAGCTTGTATTTTTTTTCTTGGAATTTTTATTAAACAATGCCTTTCTAGCTTTAGTAATGACAGAATGACCTCACAGACAGTCTTTCAATCACATACCTCCCAGTGAAGCCAAGGTGCCAATGTCTTTGAAGGAATAATGGTCCAGGCCTAGACTAGAGGGAATTTTTGCATGGCTCTGTGCTAACAGAGCATGGCTGAATTTAGACACAGATTATTGTCTCTAGTACTGAGGCACTAGAATTCCAATCCTACATTTACCTATTTTTCTTACGTAGTTAAATCCCCAATTTATGGATGAGTTCCTTTTTGGGAGAATAAATGTCGGCTTTGCTTATAACCCAGTGAAGTGAGTCTTACATATTACATCTGTGAATCTTATGCAGGACACCTGTATGTCCTATATAAGACATACCTTATATGTCTTATTGACATATAATTGAAGAGAGAAGGAAATGCCATAGGCTTACAGAGCCAATTGAAAAAAAGAAGGAAATACCATAGGACATCTGGAATGTTTCTAAGCTGGGGACTCACTGCACAGGTGTAAATCTCTGTGACTTACTTTAGTCAACAAAAACAGTGACTTAGTTGCAAGCACAATGATCAGTATCACATCAGTTCTAACTTGGCTGCTGCAGATGAAGACTACTGGGTGTTTGCTAGCACTTACCATGTGACTGCTTTTCACATACACTAGTTCATTTAATTTTTTCTGCAACCCTGGGAAGTCAGTTCTGGGATTAGTACCATTTCTGTTTTTCAGGATTAGGGATATTAATTTAATTGCCCAACTTTCACAGCTAGTGAGCAGTGCAGCTTCGCTTTGCACCCATTCCATGGTCACATGTGACTCCAGTGCCTTTGGCCTCAGTGTCTGATCTAATTTCTGTCAGATCTTTTCTGCTTCTTGGTAGGCATTTTGCTAACCTCTTTTTGAGGCTTTGTGTCCACCATGATTTCCCCAGTAGTTGTCCACACTCCCTTCACTCAGATCTCCGTAGCTCTCTTCCTGATGAAGCCACAACTATCTTTTCTCTGCTTAGAGAGTAATATCATCTGATAAAGCCAAACAAAAGAAGCCTTACCTTCTCCTCAGGGATCCCAGTGCCTTCTACTTCCTTGGAGAAAGGTGCTTTCTTGCACCCTGACCTGTGATCCAGATCCTATCTCTCCATTAGTTCTTCAGTCAGTTAGTTCTTTCTGTTGTAATCCTAAATATTGAGTACAGTTATCCAAGTATTGCAATCTCTTTTCTAGTCTTCCTCATAATCCAAAAAGTTCTATTTGTAATCCCATTTAGGGGTTACTGGAATCCTAGCAAGTTAATTCCAGTCTACCACCCCCAATGCAACCCATGGCAAAAGTAAAGACACCAAGACATATTCCAAGTTAAGGGCAGCCGAGGGGTCCTAAATCTAATTCCCGTGAGTGTTAGAGTATTCTGGTGCAATAGAGAAGCAAAAGTACAAAATGAACAGGTTTATTGAGTTGAGGACATGGAAAGGAGCACATAATTCATGGTAGCTAGGCTGTCTTCTTCAACCAGATACAGAGAGGCAGAGAGATACATAACCGCTGATTGAAATGGCACATGGAGCAGATACTGATGACGTGTGATGAACCAATTGGAATTCTCTGTGCCTGTAAACAGAAGGAGGGTTGCAGTTAGGGCTGAAGAAGCAGGAAGTGGTAGGCATTCCCACTTTGGCTTTCTGCCATGTTAGACCACTGCCATAATTGTATAGTAATGTATACTATGGCAAGAACCTTTCAATGAAGATGTGCAGACAAAGGCCTTGAGGCCTCTCCCAGAATTTATTATCCTGTGAAGAAGGAGATGATTCCAGGATGAATGACAGTGAGGATGGTGGGAACTATGTGAGTAACTTGAGCTGACTAGTCAGGTAGTGGAAAAACATCTCTGCAAAATGCAGCGATAAAGATATGCAGTAGGATCAATTTGTGAATATAACAATTCAGGTAGTACCTGAATTGTTTTTGGTGGCTGTTGCTTTGGTTTCTGATCCATAAATTTTTGTCCCCTGTTGATTCATAGCCTCTTTACCTTGAGGCTCATACCCAATCAACATTCCTGGGGCTGACTGGCTGTACCATCCTTCTGTGCCTCTATCTTTCTATAGAGAGCACTATGGGAGGAAACAGGAGACCGTCTGATGGCTTTAGAGATAATATACCAGTACCTGGCTAGCCTTATTTGCAATGCTGAGAGCCAATTGAAGAGAGAAGGAAATACCATAGTCAGCTCTGAACATATCATAATAAGGAAATAAGTCTCCATACAATCAAAGTTGCAACAATTGTTCTGCATTCAAGGAGAGTCACTCAAATTGTCTCCCACACTCTCCTCTCCTGGTTTCTCTCTCTCTCTCTCCCTTCTCTTTCCTCTCTCTCCCTCCTTCATTCCCTCCCTCCCCCTCTTTATTTTCTTTGCACTTTTCCTTCCCCCAAGGTTTTAGTGTCTTTTACAGCTTTAATCTTCATTTCTGTTTTTTTCATTAGATTGTATTTCAAATGCACATGATGATCCGGTCCAGGACTTCATTTCTCTCAGTCTGCTGAACAATTGATCTACAGGAACACCATAGTGAAATCTCCAGAGAAAGCTTCTTCACCCCAAGTCCTATTCTTTCTCCTCCTGATTTCCTTGTTCACCCATAAGTGAGTTTTTACTCAGCCTAGTTGAAGGCCATTGAGCTACCTGCTTTCTGACCGAGCCTGCTCCATATTCCTATCCCCCATGTCTTCTGTTTCTACCCGTGCAATGGCTCTTTTCCTGTTTCCCTACCTCATCTTTCCCAGATAGAGACCTTATTTTTTCCTTTGAAGGCTCTTCCCTACAAAAACTCTCCCACTTCTTCCAAAGGTGAGGGTGAAAAGATCAACTTTGCATTGTAAAACATTTTGATATTCAGAATTCTTGATGGCTTTAATTCATGAGCACATTAATTATAAAGCCCTCGCCCTGATTTCCAAGGCTCCTCATCTTCCTTGGTCCCTGAGTGAATGTGCCTAAGTGTATCTGTGCTAATTCCTTTCCCCTCCACTGCCACTCCTATGTGCTGTTGTGGTCTTCTCTCTTAACAAGGATGTCCTCTACCAGCATTGTTTGCAAACATCAAATAAGGGCCAAAGTTTACATCCCTTGTATTCCTTTGGATTAACTATGCTCTGGTCCTCCTTTGACAATGACTGCATTTTGAATGTTGCTTTCTTGTCATTGCTTCCTGAGCATCTTTAGGGAGTGTTCTGAGTCTGATTGAATGCTCTGCCTACTTTCTAGAGTGCTTCATACCCAGCTGAGCAGCCATAAGTGTAAATTGAAGTGAACCATTTTCTGTTTTGGAAGTATATCAGTTAAAGCACAAAAGTTGGATTCAAGACATCAAGAAACAGAATCTGGAGGGGTGCCTCTGTTGGCAGTGCAAACTGGTACTAAAACCAAGAACTGTACCCCCGCATTTGACATTGCACTCATCACTTCCCGCTGTACCTCTCTCAGGCTGTCTGTTTCCTTGGCTCTCACTGCAGCCTTTTCAGCACACGGGTGATTCTGTCGACCCGGGGTAGAAACCACTGTCCTACCCCGGTAAGGTCATTCTATTGTTTTTCTCTTTGGTTGGTTTGTTAAGAGTAAAACAATAGCCATAGGCACTGAAAAAAAAAAAGAAGTTTTGTTTGATTGTTTGGCTGTTTGGCTTTGCTTTGTTTATTTTCTGAGTTCTGTATTAATTCAGAGCCTCAAAGAAAAAGAACCCTTGATTTCAAGAGCTTTGGGATGGCTGGACTCAAAGTCATGTTCAAAAGGGACCGAGATAAGATTCTTTCTCTTTTGCCACCTGAATGTTATTTTTAGATTCCTTCTGTGCTTATCTCAGAAGTTAAACCCCATCAATTAAAAAAATGAAGTCAGAACTCACATTCTACACCTTTTAAAGGTTCTGAGTTTCAGCATGAAATAATTTCTTTTTCATCTGGTGAAGAACAGCCACAGTGTTTATCATTTTAAACCACTTCCAAATGCACGTAATATAGTTGCTTTAAGAACCTGCTCGACTGACAGGACATTATTGAAAATCTCACTGTCCGTATAAATTTATCTCTGTAGGTCATTATTCATCATCTAGGGAGTCACTGCCCCATAAAACCAACATTGCTTTGATAGTACACAGTTACTTTAATATCTTCAAGGTTTTCTGACTTTGTTTGAAAGAAGTGAAATAAGAAATCTCACTGCTGTGTGCTTTCATGTATGGCGATCATGTGCAACTTTCATTGATCCTCAAAACAGCCTTGTGACGTGAAAACAGCATCACAAGGCAATGACCACGTGCAATTCTCTCACAGCTGCAGGTGACATGTTAGACGACAGTGCAGCTGCTGAATCTAAATAGTTATTTTTCACCTGTGTAAATTTAGCGTGTTCTCATGCTGTGCATTTTTAGGAAACAAATAGAATCTTCTGATGCTTAATGAGATGATTTATTTTATCTGGAGTTAATATACCATGTCAAGGCTTCCTTGTAATAGGTTTATTAATTTGCTGGTATAGCATGTGAACTAATACACACAAACAAGTGGAATTTCCATCTGCTTCTTCCCTACAACACACACATCCTTATTATATGCTAGTAATAGGAAACACACTATGCATAAATGTAGCTTGGGTCTCTCTTGTTTTTTTGTCATTTTAATGAGGCTTATATTTAAAAAACACATCAAGGGGTTGGGGGTTTAGCTCAGTGGTGTAAGTGCTTGTTTGGCAAATGTGATGTCCTGAGTTCAATCCCCAGCATCCAAAAAAAAAAAAAAAAAAAAAAAAAATTGGCAATAGTGAAAAGTAAGAATTTACTGAGTAGCAACGGAAAGACTGCAGTATTTCTCAGTGTTAATGAATGCATACTCACCATTTAGATATATTTGAGGTCAGCTTCCCATTTTTTGATTATAGGCAGGAGGATCAGCTGTGGAAATCTTATGGCACAGATGGGGCTTTTATGAAGGGTTGTTAATCCTTGCTGAGGCTTCTGGATTGGTGGGGTGGGAACTCAATTCCTCTATTTTAGTAGCTACAGTCCTGGTACAGATTACATAGTGACAGTATAAACTTCTTCTAGTGTGTCCTGTCAGACTGTTTCAACGTGGCCTTTGAGCAGGAAAGGGGCGGGAGAAAGAGAAGAGTGACAGGCTGGCTTATTCTGAGGTCTGCTGGCCTCTGAGGTTTCTGCCGTTGCAAGGACAGTTTCTGTCTGGTGTTTTCCTACAACATGGAGTCTAGTCAGGACCTGGGTTCATTACTCAGATGCAAGAAGAATTCAAGAGTTGTCTCCAAAGCAGCTTAGTCTCAGAAACTGAGCCCACAGAATGGACTGTGTGTCAAGTGACTACTGCCACATAGCGTGCCGGGGACACACAGTCCCTCCCTATGGTACCCGGAGATGGGCTCACACCACCTTATAATTATGTTTAAGTTATATAATTAATACATTTGGCAGGCACGGGGATATTTCTGTCTTCATTATTTCAAATTGTAACTGATAGGGCAGTTGCAAAGTATCACATGCACAGCCGAGTGGCACCGTTCCCTCCCAGCTTAAAGTGGATTTTGAAAACCAGGTGGTATAACCCACATTCACCTTTTCATCAGCCTCCAGATTCTCTGCACTTTCCTAGTAGTTTTTGCCTTTTTTTTTTTTTTTTTGTCTTTCATTCAACAACTCTGCGGTTATTGCCTTCTGAGTCGTAAGGGTTTGACCAAATTCTATGTTATTTCCGTTTTTAAGAGTTTTGGGGGAAAATTATGGTTTAAAAGGAGATTTTTTTCCTAACATTGCCCTTTTCTTGGAACCCTTTCCAAACCTTCTCATCTTACCCAGGTCCTCTTGCAGCAGTGGGAAACTCGGTGTACCCGTTTCAGTATCCCTGGCGGGTCCCTACCCCTTGCACTGGGTAGGTCCCCCAGTTAAAACTTTCTGTGGCCCTGTGTCTCACCCTTGGAGCATCCTGCAGGACATTTCAGCTGCCTCACCCCTCACTCATTTTCACTCTTTCTCTGAGCCCTACCCGCTGTGCGACATCTCCATTGCCCTGTGGCCTGTGACAGAGGACACAGGTTAGAGACAGCTCTCATTAAAGCGAAAAGCACAGCCAAGTCCACTTGACCACTGGATTCTTAACTATTCCTTTGGGCTGCTTCCAGTCTGTTCCACGAAAGGCAAAGCAGCAGCAGAGCAAATGCAACGCTCCCTCTCACTCTCTGGATGAAATGCTTTTGAGAGAGGAGTGGAGAGGAGAGTGAAGGAGTTGTGTTGATGGAGGGCTCGGGTATGTTAGTTTCATTGCACATGCAAATTATTTACTTATTTATTTTTCTATGTTTTACCTAGGCCCTGGGTTCTACAAATTTAGTGTTTGTGTAGTTTTGGTTTTTCTCTCCATGAACCCAGGACTTCACATGTTAGGCAAATGCTCTACCACTGAGCTACAGCCCTGGCTCAAAATTTGCTGCCTTTAAAGGTCAGATTTCTATAATGTTCTCTGAGAACACGTGATGTCTCATGCTTCCTGGTCCAATGCAGGATGCCCGAACAGTGGGTGAGGAAGAGCTCACTGACTGATACTTCAGATTATTATTACACATACTAATTATCCAGTTATCAATATAAATTCAGTGTCACTGTCTTCCACATCAGCTTTCCACTGAAAGCTTGATGATTACATTAGCCATTTGAATATTTGAAAGCCATTTGAATACTGTTTGAAAGAAAAAAGGAAAACATTTTAAATGCTCAACCTTACATGATTAACACCATGCTTTACACCAGTCTTCACCAAGCAAATTAGCAAAGAATTTTCTACAATTTTCAGATTTCTTAGTGTTGAAGAAATCAATAGCTTTTCTTTTCTTTTTTTCTTTCTTTTTTTTTGTCTTTTTCATTTTTACCGTTACCAGGGATCGAACTCACGACCGCCTGCTTACAAGGCAGGTGCTTATGTCGCTGAGCTAAATCCCTAGCCCCCAGCTTTTCAAAGTATAAATTGACACAAACTTTCTGGAAAGAATTTTGTGATACCCGTAAAGAATTTTGCATGGTTCAAGGTGTCTGCTCCCGAGTATGTGTGCATCTGATTGAACTAATAACTTCTTTTCAGAGTGTCAATTTCCTCAGGTATCAAGTAGGGAGGATAACATTGTTTGCATCACCTCTTTATATAAGAGTATGCTTGCACAGTTAGTATAATATGTTCACAGATCAAAAAATGAAAACTATAATCATACTTTGGATTATATTCTTTAACATTGTCATTTAGGAAATAATCTAGAATGCAGACATATGTGCCAAGGTTTTATCACAGGCTAAATTAGAAAAGTGGAGACAGATTGGAAGTGAATCAAGCTATAAGAAAGATAGCAATGTTTTGTTTGTTTACTCAGTGGTAAAATACGTAGTCCCTAAAAAGAGTGTTTACAAAGGGTTGCTAATAATATGTGGAGATAGTGATAGTATTGAGTTTTTTAAAAAGTACTGTAGCTATACATTTAATATAATTTCATCTATGTGTATTACACATATAATATAATCTCCCTATCACATGTAATATAATCTCATCTCTCAATAATTGTGTAGAAAAAACTAAAAGAAAAATGTGAATGTTAGCAGTTTCTAATTCTGAAAGATATTCCTAGGAATATTTTCATACTGTATAAAAATTTCCATGTTAGGGCTGGGGATTTAGCTCGGTGGAATAAGCGCCTGCCTTGCAAGTGCACAGCTGAAGTTCTATCCCCAGTACCAATTTAAAAAAAATTCCATGTTTTCTTTCCATGAGTACTTTGTAGTCAGATAAAAACCCAAAAACTCCCAGATGCCTGTTAGGACCTTACTTGCCTTTCCTGTGTAGAATATAGAGGGCCCGAAGCTCACAGGGTACCTACGGGTCTGCCCCTCATAGCCTGTCTGCTGCGTCTGCTGTCAGTCCTTGAGACCTCACTCTGCTGGCTCAAAGTCAGAACCTTGGTTTTAATCCTCAGACTCCTGATGCTCTGGTTTCTGGATTTTCCCCCACTGCTTCATCATTCAAGTTGAGGTCTCTTAAGGAGTTTTTTCCTACAAAGAAATTTTTGACTTAAAGCCTCTAAAGAGAACGGTGTTTCGTGGGTTATAGAAATTTATTATTCTTTATGACTTAGCATAATAAAATCAGTCAGCCAAGCTTCAGAGCAGAATACTGGAGCATATTCATTTAGTGATCTTCTGTTCAGAGCTCATGTGCAATAGGATTGGGAAGGGAGTCTACATGACTGGGTTAATGCAGGACTCCCTCGGATTATTGTTTTGGAATGAATTTATTATTCAGAGGATCTAATGCTTAGTGTGACTTCTTAATAGGATGAAAACAGGTAGTGAACAAAAGGAAAGAGCCCAACTTTCCAAACGCAAGTAGTTATGATTTTCTTGGTAAGGGAGAACTATAAACCAGCTTAGATAATTTGATGCTCTGGGCAACCTGCAGTTGATTGTTTTATATTTTTAGATGTCATTTATAGATTTCTCCCTCAACTCTGGGTCTCACTCTGTCATGTACTGTGATATGTCTGGGGAATGATGGATGCCTTCTTAGGGCTATAACAACGTGGAGACACAGAGGCAGCAGAGGCCCTGAGTGATTTCTTTCTCTGCAGCTCATAAGCCCTTTCCACTAACATCTGGTGTGTGCGTATTCACATTTCTGGCCTAAGATATCTGGAGACCTGGTTAGGAGAGCAGAAGAAGGGGGAAGTGGTGAGGGAGTCCCTGTATTTATCAGTATGTTGGAGGCAGAGAAAAGATCCAGCCAAAGTGAGTGGCCAGATGTATTATGCAAAGAAAGGAGAGAGAGTTTTAGGAGAAGGGCTAGTGGAAGTGCTACATGCTTCAGGTTTCTGGTGGATTTGGTCATCTAGACCTTTTCAAGAGTGACACTGTAGTAGAATTGTGGAGGTGGGGACAGTGGGGTGGCCAAGGAAAGGTAAGAGAGAGGGAGTTCACAGAGAAAAGTGAAGGTGCTTTTTTATGTTTACAGATAGAGTTGGGGAGAGTAAAGAGAGATGAAGGGGGAAAGGTGCGATAATGTTGAATATATAATCAAGAAAGTGCACAGAAGAATCCTGGGAAATGAGAGGAAAGGAGCTAAAAAAGAGCAAAGGTAGATGCTCCTTGGATGGAACACCCAGAAGGTGCTACTACATGACCTGGAAGTGGAGTAGATGAAGTCACTGGGGAGACAGGCAAGGCTGGAGGAGTGGTGACTTGAGCACTATAGTGATGGTTCAGAGCCGCTGCTGGTGGGGTGGGAAGGAATGTACACACCCTGGCTCTAGCTTTCTGAAGAAGTAATTACACTGCTCATTTGAAGAGATTCTAGGGAGCTTCAAGATGAGACAAACACCATAAATACTTATTTATTATACCTACCAAGTACTTCAGAGATCAGCTTACTTTCTCTTCAAAGCATCCCCTTGGCAATCATTCTTTTTCATTTCTCTAATTGCACACTAGAGAAAACTTCAGTTAGATGCAACTAGTCTTTAGGCCACCGAAGCTCTGCAGATCAAGGCAGCACACACGTGGGCTAGGATCACTTTGCACACACGCACTCAAAGGCCATAGCCTCCACCCAAAGGATCCTGGGCTTCCCACTTGACAGGAAACACTGTCACCTCTGTTAGCTCCAGCAGTGGCCCTGTGCTTTCAAGCTTCTCTGTACCTGCCCAGATTGTGCTCGTGTGGGAGGCAGAACACGGGTCCCTCTTCATCTTTTTCCTCCATATAGTCACCGCTTCCTTTATAATTCACTGAAAGGCTGTAATAAGGTTTAATTTGGCTCTTAGGATATCACGCATTGTCTCTAATATTGGCAAAGGACTACATGTAATTCGAAACAGCCAGGGTTCAAAGAAGGGTCAGGGGCTTTCAGTTTGCTGGCCTTTCTGAGGAGGAAGCTTCTGGGGTGAGCAATGGTCGGGTCCTGGACCAGGTCCTCTGCAGAACAGAGGGTACCGGGTAGGGGTACACACTGCTCTGCTCACAGGGAATGGGGCTAGATGACTGTCAGTTGGCAAAGTATCACCAAGAGTAGGGAAAGAAAGGCCTGCCTCACAGGGCATGAGGCAGGTGAGCTGTTTTACTGACAGGGATCTTTTTAATGAAAATTTGACCAGACAGTAGAACCTTTGTCTATAAAGCTTTGATACCAAACAAGACATGTCTGGGCCACCAGTGGCACATTAAACACACTGCATACAAGTGCCGTGGTCCTGACAGGGGTATGATTGATCAGTTCTGGAGAAACCCGTACATCCCTTCATTTTTCCTCAATGTTTACCATGTAGATGGATAATTTGGGGAATGAAGGGTGGTAAATAAAACTCAAAGTTAATTGTCAGTTCAAAGGAAATTTTTACCAGTATGGAAGCGAAACACAATCTGGTTCCTCCTTGAAGAGTACTTGTTACAAGAGTGACGACCAGAGCACTGGTCAAAGGAGATAATTTGTTTTATAGCTTTAATCACAGCTATCACTAGGAACTATCCATCATGTTCTAAAAGTGATTTTTCAACTGAGAACTCTTCCTTGTAACTTCATCTTTAGCTGAAGACTAGCATTTTCCAACAATTTAATGCAGTAATCTATAAAAGCACAAAGACTCACGCACTGAAGCCTGAGACCAATATGCCAGGTGTGGGAGAGTAGGAGGGTGTGGTGACAGGGCATATTTCACTGAGGCGCTCATAACTCTTGGCAGAGAGATTAGTAAGTTTTTGGTTGGTTTGTTTGATTTGCAGTATGGGAGATTGAACCTAGGGCCTTTATGCTGAGCTACATCCCCAGCCCTTGAACCATTTTGAGATAGGGTCTTACTGAGTTGCGTAGGCTGAGCTTAAACTTGTGATCTTCCTGCTCAGCCTCCCAGGGTGCTTGCACTACAAACATGCACTAGCGTTATAAGCATGCATCCCTCTGCCCTGCTGGGTTTAGGAGTATTAATGTCACTGTCCTCAAGATCCATCACATGGTACTTGATTTGGCACTTGTAGGTTGTTCAGTTGGGAAGACATTAAAAACTCAGTTACTGTGCTGAGCTTCACCATTTGCTGAAACCACCAAGCACACATTATGAACAGGTCTCGGGCTTCTACTTTGCTGACATTTGCTTTTGGGCCACTCTTCAGCTGTCTGCGTCACTGCTGGTGACTGAAATTGCTCTGTCCTTTGGCATAGTGATGAGCCATGTGCTCACCAGCATTTGGGCCTCTACTCTGCTCTCTGCCCCCTGCAGACTGCCACCCCCTGTGCCAGCACTGTACAGCCAATCTCCAGGACACTGGGAGCATCTGCCTGAGGTGCCAGAATGCCCACCACCTGCTGCTGGGTGACCACTGTGTTCCCCATTGCCCCTCTGGATACTACACAGAGAGGAGCACTTGTAAAAGTAAGTGCTGGACCAGAAACTGAAAATGCCTCAAGAGATTTTCTTTGGGGCTGGAGCCTAGAAGGATGAATTTCCCAAAGTGGAAGGAAGCGGGAAGCCCATGGGAGCACAAGCAGAGTGCCAGGGTCCTTTACATGGTGCTGTGTTATCCCTGCCCCCTGCAGCTTTGGAAGGGAACCTGGTGCCATAACTTCTGTTTTGTCTCCTTTCCCTCTGCAGGATGCCACTCCTCCTGTAGGACCTGCCGGGCCGGAGGACCTTTCTCCTGTTCCTCCTGCAACACCAACCTCGTTCTGACCCACATTGGCACCTGCAGTGCCTCCTGCTTCCCTGGACATTACCTGGACGACAACCGTGCTTGCCAGCGTAGGTGTTGTAACAAAACTTCTTTCTTATTCTGTCCTCCTGGGGCCACTGGAAGAAATATGGTTTTTCATCTTCTCTGTCAGTAGCCCTTATTTTTCCAAATTTAAGGAAACTAATTTGCAAAGACAATGTGGATTCCATTAGTAGGCTGTAATTCAGATATCAGCCTGGTTGAAAGTGTTCTCGTCCCTGAATGCCAGCTGTGTATGTGACCTTGGGCAGGCTGAGTTCTCTGTTCGGGTGACCTTATTTATAAAATAAATAAGTATTAGCCTGTTTCACCATTATGATTTCTCACAGCTATCCAGTTTATCCTGGGCAGAGAATGGAACTTGCTTCAGGACACAGTCGGTGGCTATGCACTTTTCTGGATTTCACTTATTTTTTTCATATATTTGTTGAATATTGACACCATACAATCCTTTATTTCTGCCCCCAAAGTAGTTATTGTGTCCCATAATGTGTAGAGATTTTTTTTTCTCAAATAAATCTGAATGTGATTGATTGCCTTGTGTCAGGCTGTGTCAGGCTAAAATGAATTAGGATAAATTAGGAAAAGGGCAGATCAGAATAGGAAAGAAATAGGGATCCCTTCATAGATGAAGGGACATTTCTGATAGACTGAGAGGTAGCTTACTTTATTTAAGTCAATGAAGTGTCACTTTAAAGAATTGTGTCCTACTTTGGAAAATAACAGTGAACAAATGGAGTGGTGGTGTTTCACTTGTAGTTCTGGGAAGTGCTATGTTGGTGATGTTGCAGAGGAGTGACAAAGAGGCTGAGCTGCGGGCTCAGGAGTCCGAAGCTCACTTTGTGGCCTTAAGCAAGTCAGTTAGTTGCTGGGCCTCGGTTTCTTCCTGTAATAGAGGAATTATAACAGTATCTCCACTCTCGTTGCACTCAACACAGAGCCTAGTAGAGGAGACAGTCCCTTTTAGTAACTCTTGTTATTGCTATCACTGTCATAATCTTGAGCATCATTGGCACCACTGTCATCTGGATTAAAAGGCAAACTGTGCAGCAGTTACCCTTAGTTCATTCAGTATTTGCAAGCATTTGCCTTTGAAAGGAAACTATATGGTTCTCACACTTTTGTATCATCTGTTGAGACAGCAACAGTAGAAACCTTTACTGAACCAATAGGAAGATTTCTTTACTTTTATTTTGGGTTTTTTGGGGGGAGGGTATTTGTTTCTTTCTTTTCTTTTTTTTTTTTTTTTTTTTTTTTTTGTCTTTTTCCTTTTTATCGGTACCGGGGATCAAACTCATGACTGCCTGCTTGCAAGGCAGGCGCTTATGCCACTGAGCTAAATCCCTAGCCCCGGGTATTTGTTTTTTGACACGGTCTCACTATGTAATCCAGACTGGCCTCCAACTCACAGCAATCTTCTTGCCTCAGCCTCCCAAGTGCTGGAATTACAAGTGCTTGCCACCATGCCCAGTTAGATTTCTTTACCTTTAATAACAAAAATTTGCATGTTGTATATCAGCTTTCTGCCAAAATCTGTACATTCTGTGATACAAGAGATACTAAAATACTTTCATGTTCTATTCAAATGCAAGAGAGTATTGGCGGAGAAATAGTGACTCAGATTTATGAGCATCTTCACATCAGTGGAATCACAGAAATAGAAGTTCAAAAGGAAAAATAGAATCCCTTGTATCAAGTATAGATGACAAAAATGCATTGCATTGAACTATTTCTCTTTGGGGAAGTGTTTGATTCGCTGCAGGTTGGTATGCTACCATGTAGAATTTCATAGTCTGTTTTGTTTGAATTAAAGAGTTCCTACCATCAGTCCTTAAGGTTCATTCTTTTTAAGATTGCATAAAGTAAGCCCTTAAATTAGGATATTTGAGTTGCTAGCATATAAAAAAAATCAACAATACATCTTTGTAAAGCTCACTATTGCAGGCAATTAAAGGCCTGCCAGTTTTAAAAATCATTCAGTAAAGGACTTTTGAGGAAATGTAGCCAGTTTTACAGGAGGCAATGATAACTGTATTATTAAAGAAAATAAGGACTAGCAAGCTTTCCAGGTTCTGGTTACAGAAATCTTTACAGAGTTTGTCCTATTAACTGAGCTCTAAAATTTAAGGGTGAGCAGTTGAGGCAGGAACTTTAAAAACTGATGCTGAATAAGTGCAGTGCCTTACAGTTTGAGCAGAGGTCCAGGCCACCAAGCCAGCCTTGCACCAGTGCAGATACTTTTCTCTCTCTCTTCCTCCCAGACCTCTCCTAGAACCATCAAGGGCAAATGGTTGTTTCTGATCAACCCTAGAACTCTCTGGAGCAACAGAGAATGCGTCTTCTCCCTCATTCACATAATCACACTCAAAAGTTAGAAATCAAAGCTCATTTCCCACCAGGACATCTCTGATTTCCCCACAGAACTGGAGCAAGCAGACAGTTTAAGCAGAGGTTGATAGCAGCTGTCAGACCTTACCCTAGAGAAAAGGCCTAGTGAACTCCCCCTCTTGGAAGGCCTCACTTCTTCTTTGCTGGTGACAGCACATCCTTGGTTCACTTCCTGGCTCGTGTTCCGCTTGCCACCTTCTCCTCTGTCCTTCTAGCACTCCCTGCAGTGACCTGCCCCTGCAGCTGCCAGTGTGGACGGGTCACACCAACATGGATGGAGGAATAATTTGTGTGGGGTGAATATTGTCTGGAGAAAAGGGTGCTCCTTCACCACACCACAGACCTAAGGAAGAAGTTGAGGACCCAAGGGCCTGGGTGTGTATACACAGCTCCTGTGTGGGGGACAAAGGTAGCCATTGGCTGATTAGCTTAGGAAGGAGAAGGGCTGACTTACACACCCAGGAACCACAGGGGAGTAAAAAACTTCATACAAACATTCAGGAGAGGCAGAGAAGGGCTGAGAAAGTAAAGCATCAGAAACCTTAAGACATCAGGGCAAGCAAGTGTTCCATGGCCCCAGGTAGAGGGGCTGGCATTGGGCCTCATTTGCAGTTCCAGGCCATCCAGGGAGGCCAGCTGGAATGCAGGTTGTGGGGAGACTTCTCAACTGAAGCTTACATTCGTATCTTCAGTAATCAAGTCACATTTTCAGTTAATACTGAATATTTAATTGGCAAAAAGATGCAGGACATTACTTATAGTCCTCCTTATTTTACTTGATTACTTTAGGGTTATTGTTTCAACTGGTTAATATAACTGAATTCTTATTCTCTCAGCTGGTAAAACTTAACCACGTGCTTCTGATACAGGTATACATTCCATATTTAAATTTGATTAATGTGATTCTTTTGTTTAAAGTCATTACTAAAAATATTGATCAGGTAAAATATTAAGACTTGATCATTATGACTACTCTACTAGAGACATTGCTAATTATGAAGATTTACTAATTTTGAGAGTGCATTTCAGTCATCTTCAAAACTATATACAATCGATACAGCCTACTGTTTTCAGGATCTTTATCAAATGCTATGCCCAAATTAAAATTCACACATAAAAATCTTAGCAAAAAAAGAATAAAAGTTTAGTTTTGGGTAAGCTTTGAATGGTTAAATACATACTCTTTTCTAATTATTTCCAAAGTATCTGTTTAAAAATTCAATCTATTATTTTCCTAGTTCTATACATTCAAATGAATATTTTTTATGGCAGTGATTTTCTTTGTAGCTTGAACAAGAGTATATAATTTCTTTCATTTTATAGGCATGTAATTTTCCTGCATTATGCTCCTCTTGAGTCCTATACTGTAGTCCTAAACTGCAGGATTGCTCTCATCTCCTCTTGCTTTTTTTTTTTTTTTTTTTTTTAAATATCGGTAACGGGGATTGAACTCACGACTGCCTATTTGCAAGGCAGGTGCTTATGCCGCTGTGCTAAATCTCCAGCCCTAATCCCCTCTTTCTTGATGTACACTTAAAGTGAACTTAAGAATGAGGGAGAGATAGATGTAGGTGCTTGTGTGTGTGCTTGTGTCTGTTTGTATATTAAGTGCTTGGCTTTTTTAAATTTATGTAGCAGGTGATTGAGCACCTGCAATATGACAGATAACCAGTTGCTGGCCAGTCTGGGAAATAATGCAAGTTGCTGGTCTTTGCTTTCCTGAAGTCCACAGCTTAAGGGATACAGATGTTAAACAAATAATCACTTAAGTGAAAATCGTTACACATGGCAGGAAAGAAATGTCTAAGGTACTAATATGAGCATTTACCTCAGAGACTTGTTTCCAGAGTGGAGACTCCAGAAAGGCTCCCTGAAAGGACAGAATGAAGAGTAATAGTTAAAGAGACTTGAAGTTTATATTAAGAGGATACAAACGTGGTAGGATTTCTAGGTGGAGAAAATGAAGAAAATACAGAGCGACTGTATTTGTAGAAATGATGGTTGGAAAGTTTCCAGGATTAAAGAAAGACACTGAGTTTGTAGGGAATGCATATTCTGTGACTCAAGTGATATGAATAAGCTGCTCTGGTGGATGCATGGAAAGTAGATTGCGAGGGCTCAGCCTGTGTACAGGGAAAGCAATCAGGAGGCTGTGACTGGAATCCTGCAAGGATGATGAAGGCTTGGGTGTATTGGTTTTTATAGATATGGAGAAAAGCACACAGTTTAAAATGTTATGTTCGAGAGTTTGAATAAATACGACCGAGTGAGTGACTGGATTAGATGTGATAGAAAGAGAAATACCAAGATAGATGTCAAGGTTTCTAGCATGAACACCTGAGCAATCCCAGTTGTCAGAGAAGACAGTGGCACCATCAAAGTAGGGGCTCATTAATTACATGACTAGCTACTAAGAGATACAATTGAGCAAACTAATAAACCAAGTCATTTGTAACTTAAATTATGGGGTTCCATCAACTCCGTGATAAAGTTGGTATTTAATTTTAATGTTGGCATCACACACACACACACACACACACACACACACACACATACACACATCTAAATCTCCATCGTACAGGGTTTGTTTCTGTAAGAAGTAAGGTTCAAATAAAACTCTGGACTTTAATTCCAGAGGTCTTTGGTTAAGTACAAATTCAGTTGCTGAATCACAGATTTCCAACCATGGGTTTATAATTTATTTATAGCAAAATGAGATTATCCTCTTTTATTTTGGAAAATAAAAACTAGTATTTTCTGAATCTGCTGCTCACAGAGGAGATCACAAGTCATAATCAGAGAGCAGGTTGGAGCAGGGCTTTGTTCTCATGTGGCATCTGCCTGGATTTCATCAAAGTTTCTGCATTTGCGATTGTAATCATCGGGTCATTTTCTGTTATCTGTGTAGCATGCAACCCACGTTGTCGGAGCTGTGTTTCACATGCCAGCTGCACCTCCTGCCGAGATCCACACAAGGTGCTGCTTTTTGGGGAGTGCCAGTATGAGAACTGTGCCCCACAGTATTATCTCAACGTCTCCACCAACACGTGCAGAGGTAAAGCTCTTCTTGACTTGTGTATGGATTCTTTTATTCACTGATACCCCATTTACCAGGGTGCCCAGATGCGCACAGTGGGAAAATGCCCTCATCAAATGTGTTGACTTTCTCTGATGATAGCAAGAATTATGTATTTATTTATTCACTTACGTATTTGCTTATGAAGCACATTTTTGAGCACCTACTATGTGTTAGCTGCTGTGCCAGGCATTGGTAACTGGACTGGAGATGGCAAACTGGAAACCGTCAGCATGTATTTCGTTCATAGACACATTGTGTTTGGCCTACCTAATGTTCTGATGCTTTAAAATATGTAAATATTTGCCTTTTATAAATCAAAAGACTTTGCATAGAAAAATTGGTGCTTTTTTTTTTAACTTCTTTTGGGAAAAAAATCAGAAGACCTGGTAATACTGGCTTTGCCTTACTTACCACTGTTCAAGGACAGGTACTGTGTAGCTCTCCTCCCCACTGGATGGAGTGTGGTCTCTTCACCAAAGTCCCTATCAGTGCCTGTTCTATCTCAGCAGGCTTATTTCAAAAATTTACATTATCTTCCTAGGCCTTGAGGTGTTTACATTTACACCTCTAGCTTGCTAAACTCTAAGCTTAAGCAGGTCGAGAGTTGTGTCTGATTTGTTCATCTCTGCTTGACAAATGCAAATGAGTGAAGACAGTATCTTCATCAACAAGGAATTTACAGGGAGGTAATATAAAAAACCAAGTGCCTTTTTCTTTGTGTTCTAATAGCTGAAATTCCTGGCATTTTTGCTCTTTGAATGATAATGTTCAGTAAGGAGAAAATACAGAGCTAAAAACAAGTTTAACTTGATTGTGTTCCCTGTCCCCCCTCATCTTGGCCTCTGTCCACGTTTCCCTCTCTGCCTCTGGCTCTGGTGGGGAAGCTGGAGCACAGATACAGAGGTCAAACTTGTGCCAACAGAACTGGGGATGCTTTCTTTGAGTCCCTGCAAAATCGCACATTTTCCATTCCAAGAAATTCTACTTGGTTGTCAACTTAGGTGGTCTGCTGCACTGACTCCACAGAAACCTTTCTGCTGTTCTCCTTCTAACCAGGGGCTGTCAGTTTGCGGTGAAAAACAAGATTAGCACAAATCCTCCCTGTTGTAAATGATTTTGTTACCATGCTGGCAGGTTTCAAGGCTATGCTTAGTCCTTTTCCCCTTGGACTGAGTCAGCCAAATAAACAAGTGAGATTAACTTTATAAATCTTCTTGGGAGCACATGTACTGTCTTGTGCACTTACCTGCTCCTTGGGACATGGAAATACTGCATCAAGGAAGAGACAAGGTGAATAATGTGATTTTCCCCAGCTCCTTAGGAAGGAGGGAAAAGATGGTTCAAGCAGCCATGAGTGGAGGTAAGAACTGTAAGAAAAACAGTTCAACAGCAGACAATAACCAAGCTATTGCTGTATGCCAGGCACTGTACTAAATTATTTATTTATTTATTTATTTATTTATTTATTTATTTTTATTTAAAGAAAAGGAAACGAAAAAAAATACATGGAAATTAAGAAAAAAAGGGTAGAAATAATTCTAAATTACAGACAAACAAAAGGTAAGAAATTGCCAGTTGATAAGTTACAAATTGTCATCTTCGAAATGGCTGTTCAGGTTATAGAATTAAAGTATATAGAATGACATTCAAAAAAAAATGACCCTACAAACCATTCTGCTCTATGGCCGAACAAAAGCTCTGTAATATGATTATCAGTCCCACCTATTTGTTTTGCATCTCTAAGAGGATAAGGTTAACCATATCAAAACAGAACAGAACATTTAAAAAAAAAATAAAAAGACAATTTAAAGAAATACAGATTTCAAAGCAAGTCCACTGGAGATCTACCTTATCTAACTGTCTCTAGCTTCTTACAAATAGTTGTCCCTAACTTCACCCACTTTCTATACTTATTGCATATTATAGAACTAATCAAATCATTATAAATTATTTATTTACTATTTATTTAGTGTGAGGGAATCCAAGGCCATGCACATAACAAGCTCCTGTTATACTCCTGAGCTACATGCACAGCTCCTGTGTTAAATTCTTTACCTTCGTAATTTTACTTAATTTTCTCAATGACTTTATGAAATGAGAACTATGTCTCCGTTTTATAGAGGCTTCAGACATTTACCAAAGATGTATGAGATGTTGCAGATAAAAAATAGCAGTGCCATGACTTAACAAACAACTTTCCTGACTTCAAAGTCTATGTCCTTATCATCTTTTTTTGTACCAAAGATCAAACTTACAACCTTCCGCTTGCCAGGCAGGCACTTATGCTGCTCAGCTAAATCCACAGCCCAAAGTCTATGCCCTTAACCATCCTCTATGTTGCATCTTCCATGCCTAGAGGACTTCCTTGCCAGCTAGAACATTGGTTTTGTAGTTGCTTCAGAATTTCCTGGAACGTTAGAGCCAACAGCAACAATAGTGTGTGTAATAACTACAGTACCAAAAACAAAAGCAGCAGCAACATGTTTTTCTGTGTCCCAGCCCCTTGAGACTCTGCCTCTGATGTCATGCATGATCCTCTGTATTTCTAACAGTCTTGCTACATTGTCTGGTTCACCCAAGGATATAGCCCCTGCTGGAACATGAGCCCCTTGAAGGCAGGGTCTGCACCTCCTACATTCATATCATCCCTGGACAGTGATGTGTTTTCCATGGATGTTGAGCAAATGATCATGTACACACACCGGTCAATTCCACAGCCCTAAATGGGTCCTCCATTGTTTCCCTAAGATCTTTAGACAGTAGCTTTATGCTGCGTTGAAGTCTACCATCACTGATTCTTTGTGTTGTGTTGTGAATGCTTGAGTTTTGAGAGGTAGAAAGTCAACAGTGGCAGCAGATCTCAGCCATCTCTTTACCAGTTGAGCCCTGAGCATTTGGAGAAAGTTGGGATTAGATAATGTGGTGTATTGGTCACTCCCTATGGCAGGCTTCGTGTGAAGATTTGGGATGGCACATAAGATAAAGACCCGAGAGCCTGTGAGACGAAACCAGGTTAATCTGGCTGTGGGACAGTCCTGCTGACAGACAAAGACTGTGGAAACATGGAGTGCACCTTGTCCATGCCTGAGTCTCGCATAATGAGGAAACACAACGTCAGAGAAGCATCCAGGTCACTTCAGGCAGAGGCCTCATTATAGCTCAGTTATCTGACATCACTTATGTTGTACTCACATTACCACCTGCAGCTGCAGACAGCAGTCTCCTAAATAGGCTGTGGGGCCTGAGGGTGGTTGGAAGGCGAGCTGATCTAACACAGGCTTCCTTTGCAGAGTGTGATTGGAGCTGCAGTGAGTGCAGTGGGCCCCTGAGAACAGACTGCCTGCAGTGCATGGATGGCTATGTTCTCCAGGATGGCGCCTGCCAAGAGCAGTGCTCACCAGCTTTCTACCGTGACTTGGGTGTCTGCAAGAGTAAGTGTTCGGAGTCCCAATTCTGTGACACCACTGTCATGGCCTCCTTAATTTCTGAGAGGGACCCTTGACAAGTTTCCCTTCTGTTTTTCACCCATTTCTTGTTTCTTTCCTAAGAGCTCTCTATGTTGCCATGAATTTTCCCTGTTCCCTCTCCCATGCCCTTATATGATATGCTAAAATTTGATGCCACTGTGTGAATCCTGAAGCTAAATGGCCACATGTACAGGTTTGTGTAGGTTATTACTTTGGGATTTTTTTTTTAATTTGAACAGTCCTGTCCTCCAGATGGAAAGGTCTGTGTACTTGGGTGTTAGAGCTCCAGAAAGACCATGCTATTCTACCACCTGCCTCCCTAAACCCTATGCCTGCCCTATGCCTCACCTTTCTCTCCCCAGTATCTTTTGAAGTCTCAGTTTAAAACCACAAAATCCTCAGATCCTGCACTTTTTACCAAAAGTGCACAGAGAGCATTCCTAGTAGCATTCCTGAGAGACTGATAATTGACTGGATAAGGCAAGAAAGATCAACAATTCAGCAAAATGGTATTGAGAGCCAAGAACTAGTTAATAATAACATTCATCACTCATATCTGTCAGTTACTTTAGAGTTTATCTAGCATTTTCCAGTACTTAACTGGATCTTTACTCAAGGAGATAGGTGGTACAGCATTTTTACTCCTGTCTGTAGGGGGAGAACGTAGAGGTCATAGGGATTGGGGGACAAATCCCAAGTCTCCTAAGTGGTAAGTGAAGTGGCACAAGCAGAACCTGGCTCCTTCATTTCTCATGGGGCGGTTCTTCAGTAGACTAGATTGTACTGCTGCTTGATACCTAATGCTACTTTCCCCCAGTGGACCAGAGCCCCATGGAAAACAAAAGATTCCTGTTAACTTTTTGTCTTTCAGGCTGTGACAACCACTGTCTCCAGTGCCAAGATCTCCACCAGTGCACCCACTGTGAAGAGCCATTTCTCCTCTTAGGAGCCCAGTGTGTACAGGAATGCGGGAAGGGGTATTTTCCAGATCATGCAAAGCACAAATGCACAGGTAACTCATGTCTTTACTGAGTACTCCGGGAAGAGGTTAGGGTGGCAAGTAAGCTGTGGGCAGTGCGTTGTAGGTAATGAAGGACATCGGAGTTAGATGCAGAATGAAAATTCATGGAACTTAGCTGAAGTAATTGATGGCTTCCCATGTACGCCTGCCAAATTCTGGTTAAACAGAATATAGGAGTGCAGCCCAATAATTCTCTTACACAGATCAATATTGTCCCTCTAGGTCTTTATGGAAACAAAGCCAATGTTTTATGGGATATAAAGTTGCATTGAACCACAGTGAGGTATCTATTAAGAGTAGGTCAGCCATGTTGATATAGATATAGAATTTTCAGTGTGTAGACTAAATTACTCGTGACCCTGATGCTGGCATTGTATTTTCAAAGAATAGGATTTGGAATAATGTAGTGAGATACACTAAAGCTTTTATTATTAAAATAAAACTAACACCCAGTCTTAATCCCCTTGGATCATCAAGAAAATTTATCATTTGTTCCCATCATTTCTGTAAAAACTTGGTGTCTCTTGAAAAAAATTTAATAACAACGCTATTACCCAAGCGTACATGTCTCCCTTTCACCAAGTTCTTTGTTTCCATTATCTCATTTAGCATTTTCAATGACTTGGTAAGACATGGAAAATATTATGAGTCCTGTTTTACACGTGGAAAAGAAAGAGTGACCTAAAGTTATTAAAGTAACATCTAATCAGATATTAAACCCATGTTTTCTGATTTTAATCCAATACCTTATATATGTACAGCCTTTTTATAACAAAATCCAACTGAGGAAGCAGCAAATTTAAATAGTAAGCACTGAGTCTATTAGCTTGACCCCAGGAAATAATGCTGTGTGTGTTCAAATAGCTCTCTTCATGCATTTAAAAAAGTACCACTAACAACAATAACAGTAAGTATGAGCGTGGTAGTAATAAAACAATTGAGCCTTTTAGAGTAGTGGCCGGCACTATTCTAGTCCTTTCACACTGTAACGTGTGCAATCCTCCCAACTGGTACTTGCGTGAGGTATTTTGCTAGCCTCCTTTTCAAGGAAATAGAATTTTAATTGATTATTAAAGGAACTTACTTAAGTCTTAGATGATAAGTGGTAAAGAAAGAATGGTATACAAAATGAGGTTAAGCCTTAGTTACACTAAATGACCTCTTACCATGGCAGTGTTCATCCATGTGCTATATTATTTAGATCACATTGTATATACTGGGAGTAGTCTCTCTGTTCTGATACCTTCTGAGAGTAAATCATTTCCTATGAATCTCCACAGGGAAGCTGTTAGGATTCTCTCATGTTGCCAGTGAGGGGTCCTTTGCTGTTTGCACTGTGACTCCTAGGTTGCAATTCCTTTGTTTCTTTGTTGGTCCTGGCTGAGTGTCTGCCTTGATGTGGCTTATTTATTGTGTTCTTTCTTTGACAGTCTGCCCTCAGGGGTGCTTGCAGTGCAGCTCCAGAGACTGGTGTCACCTTTGTGACCAAGGGTTCTTTCTGAGGAATGGCCTCTGTGTTGCCCGCTGTGTTCTTGGCTTCTCTGCTCATTCCTCTAATGAAACATGTGCTGGTAAGAACTTCTCCTTGAGTGTCTGGTTAATGCACCAATAATCTGTCTGTGTGGTGGCTGGGTTTATGTATAGAATTATGATATAAAATGCAGAATTTATCCTTAGAAAGCCTGTGGTGCTACTAAGGAATAAGGGGCTGATTACAGAACATGAGAAGTTCAGAAAAATCAACTTGTGTGGTGTTTGGAATGAAAAAAAGAAGTGATCTGTGTTTTGCAAATTTACAAATATCAGATAAAAAATTTGGCACAGATTTAGCTTTGTGCCTGGACTGCAGCCGTGTTATAGAACATTACCTGCTATATATTTACATGTGTAATGTATTTAGTTTTCCTATAAACTTGTAGCTGTACTTATCCAAAGGTACAATGGTACATCTTTTTTTTTTTTTTTTTGCATGCAATGAAGACCAATTATAAGCAATGACCAGTGTGAGGAGACTAGGTAGATAGATTTAAAGACATGCTGTTTGCTGTTCTAAATAAGGTGTAGTATATTAGAGGAAAGGAGCTAGTCTCTTCCAACATAACAATGGACACATTCCCTTAAACAATATAGAGAAGTGAATTCAGTCCTAGTTTTGAATGTCAAAAGTTTTATAGGTAGCTACAGCCTGGAAGTTTTATCCTGGCTCAGTGTACCTATTTTAGTGGTGTTCATCCATGACATAGGAAATTTTGTAACATCCACAATCAACCACTTATTTTTATTTCTGGCCTTTAAAGGTATTAAGATTTTTCCAAGGGGAAGCAATGTATTTTTGACTTGTATTATTGAAATCTTTTTGGAAACTCCAAATGCGAGTCAGCTTACTACTTGTGTGGTATAATACAGATCAACTTATGAAAATGAATTCCAATTTTATTAGAATAAACTTACGGTAGAAGTTGTCCCCACGAAATGAATGAATTCCTCAACTGTCCTTTCGTACATGTTGTAAAAGAGCCCATTAGTTAAAAAACTTTCACAGGAGATTGTCCTACATCATGGTAGGAAATCCTAATTCAGTCATCATTCAGTCATGGAGATTGTAAAATTTTAAAAACAAAGTGTATATATTTGACATGAATCCTGAATATGATCTGCCCAGGGTCCAACTTCATTGCAGATTAACTGATGCTCTTCTAGGAAATGATATCAGACACCTGCCTCTTTTCCTGATCTCAGTGAATCTGATGTGATAAGAGTATCAAGATAAGACTAGGATCTCACACCTGCCAGCCTATTAGATTACCTGGCAGGTTTGTAAAATTAATGATGCCCATTCTAGAACATGTAAATGACACTCTAGCAGTAGAGTCCAAGTGTTAGTATTATTTATCAATGACATGAGAAATTTTGTCAGTATTGTTTTAAAATTTCCTATGTAATGTATTATTATTACTATTATTAAGGCATAAATCACATACTGTAAAGTCCAACCTTCAAAGCATGTAACTCAGTTGCATCTTTAGTTGAATCTTTATCAACTATCTAGTTCCTGAACCTTTTTATCACCCCCTCAAAAAAACCACATCACCACTAATAACTTGTGCTCATTTTCCCCTCATGCTAGCCCCTGGCACCGGCTCATCTACTTTCTGTCTTTGTAGATTTGCCTATTCCAGACATTTTACATAAATGATATCACAATATGTAACCTCTTGTGTTTGGCTTCTTTTGCTTAGCATGACGTGCTTGGTTCAGCAGCACATACACTTACCATGATACTCTCAAGGTTCTTCCATGTTTTAGCTCACATTAGTGCTTCTCTCCTTTTCTTCCTATAGATGAGTATTATTGCATTGTATGGGTGTACCATGTTTTACCTATTTTATCTATTCACCTTTCAGTCTTTTCTTTTTTGTTTTTCTCTTTTCTTTTGTTGTGGTGCTGAAGATTGAACTCGGGACCTTGTACATGCTAGGCCAGAGCTCCACCACTGAACCATTTCCCATCCCTTGTTTTTCTACTTGTCAGTTGATGGATAATGTATTTGCATTGTTTCTGCTTTTTGGCTGCTCTCACATGCTATATAGAAGTTTTGTGTGAGCATAGATTTTTAGTTCCCCAGTGTATATACCTAGCAGGAGAATTGCTGTGTCATGTGGTACCTATACAGTGTTTCACTGAGGAAGTGCCCAACTATATTTCTAAGTGACTGCACCACTTTACATTCCCATCAACAATGCATGAGGATTCAACTTGCTCTGCATCCTTACCAACACTTTCTTGTCTTTCCTAGTGTAAGTGGTGTTATCTCTAATTATGATTTTGATCTGTATTTCACTGAGGACTAATGTTCATGTGCTCATTGGCTTTTTGTATATGCTTTTTGGAGAAATGCCTAGTCAACATCTTGACCACTTTAAAAGTTGTGGTGTCTTATTTTGAGTTATAGGAGCTCTTTATATATTTTAGATAAAAATCTTTTTTCAGGTAGCTGGTTGGCAAACACTTTTTCCTGCTCTGTAGATTATCTTTTCACTTTGTGTCTTTTGAAACCCATGAGTTTTCAATTTAGGTGATGGCTAACTTACTGAATTTTTTGGTCACTTGGACTATTTGCATCCTAACTAAGTAAGTGTTGTTCAGTTTCCCAAATCACACCAGTGTATTCCTGTATTTTCTTCTAATCTGCATCCAGGGTGATGATCACTAGAACAGAAAGATGTGTGTGCTGCATAATAACCCAGAAGCACCTCAGTAAAGCTGTGAATTAACACACGCTTATTTCTTTCAAATACATAAGACCTAATCAGTGAAGTCTGACCTTTGAATTTATGTTTCCTAGGCAAAACACACACTCCCAGTCTTCACGTGAATGGGTCTTTGACCCTTGCTATTGGCTCAATGAAGCCACTGGACTTTTCTCTGCTGAACATCCAACCCCAGGACGGCACTGTGGAAGATCTCCTGTTCCATGTTGTGAGTACTCCCACCAATGGGCGGCTGGTGCTCTCAAGAAATGGGAAGGAGGCTCAGCTGGACAAGGCTGGCCATTTTAGCTGGAAAGACGTGAGCCAGAAGAAAGTACGCTTTGTGCACAGCAAGGAAAAACTCAGGTGAGGCAGCACAATTGTTTCCCTCCTTCTTTCTCATTGTCCCCCTGCCCAGCCTCCTTCTCATCTGGGGAATATCGATACTCCACAAATGCTTTCAGCTGCCTGTCATCATTCCCCTGTAATTGCCCAGAAAGTGTGCTTCTGTTTGAAGTATTTTTATTTTATCACGTAATTATGAGTAATTCTTTGATGTGACAGGAAAATTCCTAGTATAATTACCCAGTTTTTTGGCCTAACAAAAACAAAATTAGTTACATAGCCAAATGCCAAGGCTGCTCCTCCACAGGAGGATAATATACAGGAAGTGGGGAGCAGACGAAGAAGGGGGCACATGCTTTTCAAGCTGTCCTGTGGCCTCTAGAATCGCAGAAGTGAAAGAAAACTTCAAGTCACAGTTACCTTTTTATTATCCACAGTATGAGATTAATTGTGGTTAATTCCTAAACCTGATCCTGTTTTTCTCTGATGCTTCACACACTTCCAGCAGACTTCCCACCCCTCCCCCCATGCTTCAGCAATCCAATTGAATGTCAACACAAACCCAAGCAAATATGGCCTGATAATTAACAGAGTAAATCTACTAAACATAAGTCTGGGAATGCACCTCAAAGATTAGCCTCTTGGATTCTCCTTCGCTGGGCTCTGCTTCATTAATGCAGATAATTCGCTCTAACTATGATATGTAAACAAGGAATTGAAACCCATGTAACAGAGAGGCACAGTGAATATTTTCTATTGAGCACTGAACTTGAAGGTTTTCTTTTATTATTTGTTCTTATTTTGGGAAGAGAGAAAAGTAGATGATGCTTTTTTTCTATTTGGGTTCAGAATGATTGATGCCAGTATCCTGGGAAGATCATATTACTATAGTAAGAACATTTGCATGCTGACTTCGAACCTGACCTTGTGATAAACACAAGAAGTATGTATATTGTGTTCTCAGTCTTCAGATAAGAAAACTGGGGACTTCAGAGTATGAATAATCTTTCCCATGACCTCACAACCTGTGAGTGTAAGGCTGTGAGTTTGACCCAACAACACCCTCAGATTCAACAACTAAGGCCGTTAGCCACAATGATTTCTGCCTCCCTAATATTCTAGGAACAGTGGGCCTGCTTCTATCCTGTAGGGGCTAAGATCACTACATAGAGAAGCATGTGCTGGGACAGAGATGGAATCCAGGCTCTGTTTTATGTTGTACAGTCACTCTTCAAGTTCCAGCTTCATTTACTGCATTTCTTTTGCTGCAAGTATATTTCTTAAATAATATATCTGCATTGCACACATGCATGTGCTTATACACACACACACACACACACACACACACACACACACACACTTACACAGTTTTTTTGCCAGTAGTTGAATCACTTGTGAAAAGCATAAAACTCCATAGACAACTAATGTTAACCCGCTTGTCTGTTTACTTCTTTACAGACCACCTGTTTCCTTGCAGAACCTTGACTTTCCATCCCTCAGCAGGACATAGAATGGCAATTTAGAGAATTCTTCCATTACTCTATTTTATTGGGCATACATTTTAATACATTTAATATCATTTAATATCTATCTTTAATATCTATGTATCTTTAATACATTTTAATATCTAAAAATCCAAACCAAAAAATAACAGAAATGGTAAAATAAGAGTGGTTAAAAACTCATGAAAAAATAAAATTCATCATTTCTGAATGATAGTAAAAAAAAAAAGGCAACCTGCCAATGAGTTTCTAATTTTTTTTTTCATGAAAACATTGACCATGATTCTTTAAGATATTCTTTAGGATTAGATTCTTTTAGGGTTAGAATGTTCTGTGGAATAAAAGACAACTAATGAATATAGTCAGAAGATGCTGATAAGCTGCCAGTGCTTAGATGCTAAGCACTGTTGGAGGGACCTCCATGTCACCAAAAATCATTTTTCCCGTTCTTTGTTTATTTTGTGTTTCCATTCTCTTAACACTTTGAGGTGAGAGTGAGGAGGAGGAGAATTTAAATGGGGCAGAAAGGAGGATGGATTAGGGGAAAAAACACTTTTTCTAAAAAGTGACATTTATTGAGCTATAGTTTGTATTCAATAAATTTCCCTAATCTAAAGCACACTTTCCTATGAATGTTAACAAATATATACCATTTCATTACCACCACCACAGTCAGGATATAAAACAGTTCTACCACCACTAAATATCTCCTTTTTATAGTTAATACTTTCCACCTAATAACTGGCATCTACTGTTCTACTTTTTTACCCCTATAGTTTTGCCCTTTCTAAAATGTCACTTGAATAGAATCACACAGTATGCATTTTTTGTTTCTGGCAATTGCCATAATGCTTTTGAGATTCATCCATGTTCTTTCAGTATAATTTGTTAGTTCCAAGAATGCCTTTTAAAGAACCTTTAAAACAATGGTTCCTGCAGTAGACCAGAACTCCAAAACTGCCAAAATGCATTAACCACACATCTTACAAGCCAGCACTGAGTTCTGTCCTTGGCTTGGCTTTGAAGGTGAGCAACTCTCTTCTTCCCTTCTAGCACTCTCTGAAGCTGTATGAACAACAATCTGTTTAAGGAAGTCAACCCACAGCAAAGAATAAGCTTTATTTTATTATCAATGTAGAATCTTTGGTTACACATAGTGGAAATGCACTTGAACTAGATCAAGCAAAATAGCAAGGGTTATTACAGCATTGCAGTGGCCCAGATATCAAAGATATCAAGAGCAATTTTGCCCTCAGGCAAGTCCAGATGGGAGGCAGGACTCAATTCTTCTCTCATCCCTACTTCCCATTGGTCAGAGGCTTCATTCACCTCCTAGACAGACCCGTCTGTGTTCTCATCAGCATGGTGGTCTCTGGTTGCCCTGGACTTTCGTGGTGAGATTCACTCCTGCTCAGGCCCAACTATTTAGAAAGAATCAACCATCCTTTCCTGGTCTTGACCACAGTAAATATGTGCAGTGATGCAGAGAAAAGAAATAGAGACATGTAACACAGCCAATACAAATGTGTATTGGGGGCCATTCACAAGAACTGGGAAGGAGTTGCCAGGAAGGTTTGCTGGCAAGAATGATCATTGGGAGCTGGTCAGACTAAAAGATTCTATTTCATCCCTCAATTTAAACATCAGCCTATACAATACTACTAATCTACCTTGTCCTCATGACTAATTTTTCAGCTGTTCATACATTCAGTTTAGAGAAGAAAGAAGCAAAATAGTTATATTATTTTTGTGTTACAGTGACATCCAGAACATAGAACTGTATTTTTACCTGTGTCTTGCAGTGTTAATCTTTGGTAATTTCTGTGTATGGTGCAGACATTACTTCTCTACAATGGTTTAATTCACATGTTTACACACATATACTCTAAAAATATTTTTAATCCTCATCTTTCATTAAAACTAACTTAATGATTGTATTTTCCTATTGCTGCCTGATTTCTTTAGGAAAGGTTACTTTTCCTTGAAGATTAGTGACCAGCAGTTCTTCTCTGAACCACAGCTAATCAACATACAAGCATTTTCAACACAGGTAATAAAAATGCCAAACAATTAAAATTTTATATGCCTATTTATTGTTAAGAAAAAAATCAAGGCTTACTGCAGTTTTAGGAAAAATACCTGAGCTAAGTTAAATTTGTCTTAGTTTTATCATGAAATGCCATTGGTGTAATTTTAAGTGCTTTTGCATAATAGCAATGTCAGCAATAACAATTGCTCATGGTCTTCATAGTACTCAGTGTTTCACATAAGTTACTCAGTTGATCTTCATACCAGTCTTATGAAATATTATTATCCCCAATCATAGGTGAGGAAACTAAAGCACCAGAAGGTTAGGTAATTTTTGTGCTGTGTATAGCAAAGAGTCAAAATGTGTGCCCAATGGTAGGGTTATAGTTCAGTGGCACAAGTGCCTGCCTAGCAAGTGCAAGGTCCTGAGTTTGATTCCCCATTGCAAAAACAAATTTTTTAAAAAAATAAATAGACTTGTGCCTAGTAGGCCTGGTTTCAGAGTCTGTGCTCAAAACCATTACCTTTTGGTGCTTTACTTGGCCACATACTGAATGAGATATTAGTCCTGTAGAATAACTTAAGGCTGCTCAAGTTATTAGGATTTTCCTTTTTCTTAGGTAGGTTTGTCTTACTTGAATATTTCTCTCTCAAGGGCATGGAATTTGTAGTAGTTACAAGGTGTTATTAAGGGTCTGCCTAAACGATGTGGCAGTGTGGTCATCAGCTAAACAGATCTGAGAAATCATGGTAGAAGCAATAAAACTCAGTGTAATGGCCCTGTACACTCACGTCTCATCACTCTTCTCTGTCAAGTTACATTTATGTGTCCAGAATACAGAACAGAAGTGCTGAGAACTGGGCTGGAAGGAACGAACAGCTGTAGTGTACATAAGGAACAGACATGATATACAGTATATGTATCTTCATGAATTGTGAACAGCAAGAGAATGGGACATCATCTCAGGGACCTAATACCACCTAAGTGTCCAGATCTTAATACTGTGTTAGTCACAATTCAAGCAAAGACATTAGATTGTGGTTCTTAGCTGACAGTTTCAGTCCTAAAGATGAAAAGACTATGGACCATGGATAGCAACATAGACTTAAGCCAGAAATGCCTGCCAAATAGTATTAATAACTCAGCTCAACCCTTCTCAGTGATTGTATTGCAATAGGGCTAAATTGGAATTTAGGAGTGATTAGAAATTGATCCTAAGTATAAATTTTGTTTTAATTTAACACATATGATTTCTGTAAATGTGTGCCAGAGGACCACACAGTCTGAGGACTCAAGGGCTTATATGTTCTTTACTATTTAAACTCAGACGTTTGTTTTGATCTTTTCATTTGGACTGAAATACCGAGAGTAAATATTGGCAAATTATTTTCTAATCTGAGATGGTGACTTCCATCATTCAGAGTTTGTTTTCCCATAGTCAAATGAGTAGGTGAGGAATGTCTATTACATGATAAATTTTTACTTTATTTTTAAAAGTGGAAATTTAGAAAGGAATTGCAACTTACTTTGGTTCATTTAAATTTTAGTGATATTTCAATATAGTAGTCCTAAGCCTCCCTGAGATTTTTCTCATGTAAGTTAATTTCATCTTTTCCATTTATAGATCTTGATATCACAGTTGACCTTTCTCTCCTCTTTCAGAATATGAGCTTTTCATTCCCTTGTTCAGACTCATAGCTGTGGAATTTTCACACAGGAATTCTGAGGAGCTACTATCTAATTTCCCACTGTGTGGTTATCATAATGATACAATAGTTGGACTTGACCTTAATGGAGACTGTAATTTTTGTAGACAGAAGAGTGTCTGTGTAACTTTGAAAGACAGGTGTTTGGGTTAAAGAAGGAAATGTGTTGGGAAAGTTCTAGATGATCCAACTTCAATGGTATTTTTTTAAAAATCCTAAAATAATCTTTGGCTTTTGGCCTTGTGTTGTGTGTGTTGTCTTCTGTTGGGGTTCATTAACTTTTATCTTTTTAAAGGATATTTTATCTGCTTGCTCAAGTTAATGGGAGAAACCTAGGGGTGCCAAGAAAAAACACAAAATTTGCTGTATGGGTGGTATTACAAGGATTTTTTGGGGGAGGGGGTCTTTTTTGAGATGAGGTCTCACTATGCAGTTCAGGCTGGTCTTGAGCTCACTTTGTAGCCCAGGCTGGTCTCGGACTCACAATGATCCTCCCACCTCAGCCTCCCGAGTGCTGGGATTACAGGCTTGAGCCACCTCGCCCAGCTGGTATTACAAGGATTAACCAGCTGGTTTTCTTACCCAGGCCATCATCTTGTCAGGCCTTAGTGCTGAGTTGGGTCGTGGCTTTGTCAGGATTTAGATGAGAGGACTTGAAGAAAATTACTGGCAGGAAACAGAAATAACACGAATTTCTAATACAGAAGCAGCGTCTTACAAGAGCATGCTGCAGTGTGGCCTCAGGTGAAGTACTTAATTCCCAAATGCAAGTCCCCAAATTCCATAGCTCTTGTTTGTCTTTCTTGGCTACAGCTTATGCTGGATTTCCTGACACTAAGCCAACATCACTTACAGTGCAGGGGACATAATGTGAAACAAGATAGCAGAGAAATTAGAAGCAGCAGCTCTTGTTTGCCTCTTAGCAGGACTGTGGCCTTGAAGTGGCTTGAGAAACTTTTAGAACCCAGAGGTGTGGGGTAACCTAAAGCACCAGAGTCACAGTGATCTGTCATACCTGTGACAGCTGCTGTTACCCTGAAACAGGTCAGCACATTGTTGGAGCAGTCTTTGCTTTTTTAAAAGCCACAGAAAGATCAATCAGTTTGTTGATCCTTGTGATTTTTCCCTACTCTTTTCCTTTCTACCTTACAGGCCCCATATGTGCTGAGAAATGAGGATCTCCACATTAGCCATGGAGAGCAGGGAACCATCACCACCCAGATCCTTGACATCCGGGATGATGACAACCCACAAGATGTGGTGGTGGAAGTGCTTGATTCTCCACACCATGGCAAGTTGTTCCAAACACTTAGGTCCCCTGCAGCCTCCATCTCTCAGTTCCGGCTGGATGAACTTGCCAGGGGCCTTCTCCTCTATGCTCATGATGGCTCTGATAGCACAGCCGATGTCATAGTCTTCCAGGCCAGTGATGGACACTCCTTCCGAAATATACTGTTCCATGTGGCGATTGGGAGCAAGGTAGGTGTCATTCTCCAAGTCCATTTCTTGGTACTGTCTACCTGCTAGGGGGTCCCCAGGGAGATTTTTTAGGGTGAAGTCCCAAGGTAAAAGAACATGTGTACAAGACATCAGCAACAACAGCAGGTAGCATAGAACACAGCAGAGCACAAGAGCACAACAGAGAGAGTACAAGAACTCTGACTTTATTGTATAATTCTTATACAGATTGATATCTCGTATTTACATTCTTACATAGTGCCGTAACTAGCACATGAGTGTTTACTTTTGCTAAGTCATGGTTACATAACTGTATCCCACTGTGCACCTACAGTAGACAAGTGGGGTTATGTTCTCAGTGTCTTTAGATGCCTCTGAGCTTTGAAACAGTCTGAGTGGTTCCCCACAGACCCTAAGACGTGAAGTTTTGCTGTTGAAATTATTTTGCAACTCTCATAAAGTTAGGATAGCAGTATTCATTTTTTTCAAACATAATCTAGTATAGAGATTCTTGTTAAGTATGTATTATATAAGGGGCAGTTTCTGTCTCTGTCTGTCTGTCTGTCTCTCTCTCTCTCCATATATATATATATATATATATATATATATATATATATAAGCAACCTTCATCTGAAAGACCTTTTCTGTTAAAAGAAAAGACAATTCTGAACCATTTTCTTTACCTACTGCCATAAAACTTACAATACATTGATTCTTTTGTGTCTTGCCTGAACATGATCAAGGCACTTCTGTTTTTTGTGTGCCTTCCTAAAAGAGCTCATGAAATTAGGTCATCTTAACGAATCAAAGAATTTAAATTCAGCTATTTCCTTAGCCCAACTGAAGTGGGATAAGGCACTCTCTTTTGGCAATCACAAGGGTCTTTGGTAGACAGACTGAAAGCAGGTTTCTCCGAGTTGTTGGTGTGTCATCTTCTGATGTTACTTCCATATCCATTAGCAGCTGCACTGTTATTGGAGTAATACTTATTTAATATTTTTCTTTGAATCTACTTTTCATTGTAACATCATCCTAACAAAGAACACCTATGAAACCATAGGCTTGATGTACAGTCACATTTTTCTAAACTGTTAAAATGAATGCATTACCATTCTATAACATTTCATCCACGTGCTATGTAAAATAGTGGTGGATACTGCAAATGAGACAATTATCACACTTAAGGAAATACTGAGCTGGTCTGTGCTAATGTACAGTGCCACTGAAAAAGCTCCCAAAACTTAATGATATTTTGCTGGAAGTCCTTTTATCAATTACACCAAGAATCACTCTTTGCCCTGATGATAAATTGGAAACTTACTTTTTAAAAAAATGCTTTTCATTCCCAATAGCATTACCTATGGGAATGTTATTAACAATCAGCTAGCAAAATTGATTTGCTGAGAGTTTAAAAATCACTTGTCACTTTCTCACCAATGATCACTCAGAATTTGCAATTGGTCCTCCTGAGGGGGAACAGCTGTCTCTAATATAGTCTGCTAACTAGTTTCTCCAGCTCATGTCTCATTATTTTCAGCTGCTAGAAACAGGGATAGTGGCGTGAAAGAAATGGAAGCACAGGAAGGCTGATTATGAAATCAAGTTGGCAGAGGTCCACCTTGTAGCTAATCCTAATTATCACCCTCACACAATCACCCTGGGAGATGAGATTTAGTTCTGGAGAGATGAAATCTAGATAGATGCAAAGAGTTTTGTTTCTTTTTAGTTTCTTTCCAAGGGTTGTATAAGACTTCAGTGCAGTGCCTCCCCCTCCCCACTACCAGCCTATTTGATTTCAATTTCCATGTTAGGAACTGAGCTTAGGGCACAGGCATTTTGCATGGAATACCTAAACATTAAAGGAGCATTTCTAGGATTTTAGCTGTTTTAACTGCTAAAACAAAGAAAAACAGAATGTTAAGTCCTAAATGAGGTACATACACAGAGTTTGGAGTTCTTACAGTACAACCTACAAATCCTAAAAGTATTTACTGAGTGTACAATTTCTGGAGTGAGTTTAAGATGTCCCTCCTCCTTCCCTTTCTCATCCCATGGTCTCCTCCAGTGCTGTGGTTACCTGTCCATGAGATGATCTTTACATGGACTGGAGCCAGGAATCTAATGACCAGAGCCCAGATGCATCAGTATGTGCTAATAATAAACTTGATTATAATACCAACAATATTATACAAGTACATACTATTTTTCTTTTTAGGAATTCAGAATAATTTCTCTTCTACCTGTTCTCTTGATCTTTACAGTATCTTAGTGTAGATGGTTAGAGTAGAAGCATTATGAGCTTATTCTTCTTAAAGGAAATTCTGTGAATGGAAAGGGTTTTTTGTTTCATTTTTCATATGTATTGGACCCTAAATCTTGATGCGAATGATTGTTTTTGGTCTTCACCGTCATTCTGCGGTGTTTGTATCACTGTCATTAATTTTCCAAAAGAGGAAACAAAAGCAAAAAAGAGGCTTAAAAACAGTTTTTTTCATAAAGGTATTTAGTGCCAGGCTGTGGTTTTATTTCAGGTGTATCTGGGTTTTACACTTTATCATAAGACTCTTCATTTTGGCCTTTGTTTTTTGATAATTTGGTCATATATATTCTTGTCCCCTTAATTCATAAAATGAAGAAAATTACCCTAGTCCTTGTATCAGTGTCCTAGCCAAGCAGACAAGTCCAATGCCTTCTGGAATCTTCTATCTGGACCCTTACAGCTTATTCCAAGGGAGGGTGTTTACAATCATAAGCCAACTGGACCTGGAAGAAAAAGTGGCCTCCGTTGTTACAGCATCCAGTAGATATCGAGTCAGACATGATTGGTTCCACTGCAATCACCAGTTCTGAAGATGGCTTGAGATTCTTAAGTCTGGGGCTACCTGTATGTCAAATTTGGAGAAGGCTGTTTACTGGCTGATGTCTAGCTGGTGGTTTAAATGGAATGGCCAATGGATTTAGGTTACATTCATGCTAAATAAAAGTACAAATTAACTCTAATGCAGGAGGAAACTCAGCTTATTTTTTGTGATAGAAAAAGGAAACATTGTGAGAGGAGAGATTATGTTTTACTCCTGGACAGGGCAGAGTGAAAGGTTTCTGTATGTGTCTGTTGGCTGGGCGTGTAGGGGTGGATGTGGTGATGTGAGTGTTCAGCTTTCCTGTGGTTCTCTGTCTTCTGGGAAGCACTCAGGGCACCTCTGTTGATGCTGGGGTGTCTCAGCATGGACTGAGTAGAAGTTTGGTCCATTCGCTTTTGTTTTTCCAGTGATAATTACTTTCCCCAAACTTGGCCTGGCAGTGAATAAACCCTACTGCCAGTTCCAGGATTATGTGTTAAGTTGCTGAGGAGAAAATAGAACCAGGACTGATGCTAAAACATGTTCTGTTGGGAGAAAGAGGCAATAAAAGAAAAAAAGATTAAAAAGTAATAAAGAACACTGTGCTGAATAGGCTTTTATTAATTGAGTGGATTACCAAATCCAAGTCTACTATAGATGTGACTCTAAAGCAATTTGGCATCTACTAAGACCTAAAATCTGGGCAGGGGAAAGCCATGCTCAGTGATGGGCTTCTCTCCACTGCTGGGCTTTCAAGGAATTACCTGGTTTCCGTTAATTAAGGTGCCTCTGGCAACCATGACTTTTCCCGCGCTGGCAATAAATCTGATGATCTTTCTGACCTCATCTGTTGTTATTTGAAAAGTTATTTTCTACAGCTGGGTAATACTTTAATGTGAAAACCCCCAAATGTCATACTGTAAGCTGGGTGGGGAGTTCCATTGTTGAGAATCCTTTCGGGCTGTGGTAATGCTCATGTGCAATGAAAAGTTAAACCTTAAGATGTTTTTCCTCAATTTCATTGATGCCAACCCTCTCATTGGTAGTTTTACGTTGATATAATTATTTTGGTAGTAATGACACTTATGAAAATTGCAAATATCAGTGGTATAAAAATGTTTATTTGTATGAAAGAGTCTAACCATTTCACAAATAAATAAATCCTTCTCATCAGGAGTTTCACCTTTGGGAGGTTTTCTTAGCTTGTTTAGTTCACTGATATCTTAGTTGTATTCCACATGAAGCAAACGTTCTAGATTTCTGACCTGAAGTAACTAGCTTCTAATGCCCATACACATTCACAAACACAAAAGGTTCCAACTACTGCTCACTTTCTTCCTGCTGATAAATTTCTCCTCATACCCACAACACTGCATGTTCTTTTCCTAAAGTCTACAATGTCCCGAAGAGTAAATTTTAAAAGCTATAGTGTAAATAAGCTCTTATCCATTAAGGCATCTTTTTAGCGAATAAGAGCGTAATAGAGTTGCTTTTATATCCAACAACAATGCATTTACTTTCTAAATAGTGAAATTTTAAAAACTTGTATCTTGGATATTTTGGTCTGGGATTTGAATATACTAAACCAAAGCTAAAATTTCGAGATTTGAGGCCGAACTTTTAGGAAGGGTGGATATTCATTTTATTTGTGAGGTTCTTCCTCCAAAGGATGGAGGTTCTTCTAGTTTACAGCATTAATATTTTTAGTTGTAATACAATATGTAATGGCTAAACTTTACTATCAACATTTCTTTATTCCTATTGTGCTAGGAAATGAATTAGAAAAACTGTTTAATTTAAAGCACTGTTTTAATCATGCCCTCGATTTTACTTGTTGGGATTTTATTGCCTGCTAATGTACTCTGGGGGATATATAAAAACATCACTGACAGGAGATTGCTCAATTAGTAGTATAGTTAATTTCTTAAGTTGACAAGAAAATATGCAGGAGAAAACTATTAGAAGATTTTTAAAAATACCAAATGGGGAAATCAAATTAAAATTTGGCTTTTGGAATACTTTAGCTATAGAAAAGATGGTGTATAGTTTTCTATCTGTCTCTTCTTGAATATTCTCATATGCTCCCCCCAAAATAAAAAGAACCTTTATGATGAAATGACTTCTTTTTTAACTACTTGATTGATGTATGATTAATATATATGAAGCTCCTTATATTTGATATATGTGAATCTGAGTTTAGAGATATGTACACACCTATACTACCATCACCACTTCAAAGTTATAGACACCATCATCTCTCAAAATTTCCCCACAATCCCTCTACTATTATTACTCTTCTTTATGGTAGGATCATTAAACAAGATCATCTCCTAGCAAACTATAAGTATTGTTAGCCCTAGCTACTACGCTGTACAGATTTCCAGAGTTTATGTTGAGGAACTGAAACTGTATCTTTTGCTTGTCATATCACCTGTTCCCTCTTCTGCCCCTACCAGTTGTCATTCTACTCTGTGGTTCTATGAGTTTTACTATTTCAGATTCCAAATATAAGCAACATCATACAGTTTTTATCTCTGTGGCTGGCTTATTTCACTTAGCTGAATTTCCTCCTCCAGATCCATCCATATATATGTCTCAAATGCAGGATTTCTTTCTCTTTTATTTTCCTTTGTGAATTGATTTGCATCAATTCTTTCCTCCTTTTGTTTATCTACAAAAGATCTTTTGTGATCACTGGGAGGCCTACATAAAATATAGTAGTCCATTTTAAACAGTAATTCAGTCCTAGCCAAAACTTTCCATTTTTACTTCTCCCTGCTTGTCACTATTTTATCTTACTGATGTCACCATTTATCTCTATATCATGAATGCGTTAGCATATTCCTATAGATATAGTTGTATTTAATATTGTTCTTTTAACTTTTATACTAAAGCAATAATGGTGAAACTTTTAGCTCTTTCAATGATACAAACAGCTCACTGTGGCATGGGTGGCCATAGGTTCACCACCACTGCACTAGAGTCATAATACTGAACACAGTGAAATGCTATGTAAATAGTGGTTGTATTATGTAGGAAATGCATAGGAAGAAAAGCATACATCTTCAGAATAGACAGAATCTTTTTCTGAAAATTTTTTATTTACATTTTATTTACATTTGGCTACACCTGTAGACGTAGGTAGGACCTGTGTATACACAAGGTCAACCATACTTTTCTCTAGCAGTGATTTTTCTCCTATCGTGTGTCTTCAAATTGTTAATTACTGTCCTTTCATTTCAACTGGAAGAACTCTAGCATTTCTTGAGAGACAAGGTTAGTGATAATGAGCTGTATGAGCTTCTGTTTCTTTGGAAAGTTTTGGTCTCTTCTTCATTTCTGAATGACAGCTTTGCTGGTCAATTAGTCCTGATGGTAATTGTATTTTGGAATGGCATTTAGACTATTTTGTTCCACTCTCTTGACCCACCGGACCTCTGCTAAGTTATCTACTGTGAGTTGTGTGGGGGTACTGTTGTATTTGATGGGGTACTTTGATCTTGCTGCTTTTAAAATTAACTTTTTGTCATCAGTTTTTGAAAATATGACTTCAGTACATCTATCTCCATGAAGGTGTATTTATGACCAACTTTTTTGGAATTCTTTGGGCTTCATTGATCTAGATGTCTGTTTTGCTCCCTAGATTTGGAAAGTTTTTGTCACTATTTCTTCAAATATTTTTTGTTCTTTTGTCTCGCTGAGCCAGCAATTTCAAATGCTCTCTCTGCAGCATCACTGATTCTCTTTTCTCTTGATGGAGTCTGCTGTGGAAGCGCTATTAGTGTTTTTCTGTCAATCATTTCATTCTTCAGCTCCAGAATTTGTTTTTTTTTTTTTTTAATGTTTTCTATCTTTTTGTTGCTTGAACTTTTCATTTTGTTCACGTGTTGCCTTCTGATTTTTGTTTAGTTTCCTATCTGTTCTCTTGGCTCTCGTTGTACTTCCTTAAGATTATGGTTTTCACATTCTTGCTCAGGCAATTCACAAATCTGCAGCTTCTCATTTTTTTCTTTCCCTAGGGCAAGGAATCAAACTCAGGGCTTCACACATGCTAGGCAAGTGCTCTGCTACTGAGCCACTCATAGATCTCCATTCTGAGGGGACCAACCACTGTAGCTGTAGTTTTTTCATTGGCCAGTGTCCTGTTCCCTTGATTTTTCTGTGTGCTCTTTGAAGCCTTTTGTTGCTCTCTGTAGCCTTGTGTTGCTCTTTGCATTTCAAAGAACAGTCCCTTCAGTAACCGAAGCTGAAGATTCTGGAGTTCTCTTAGGCCTTATCTCTATAAACTCTTTCTGTTCCCTCTTTCTGGGAAATCTTGAGATCGTGGGTATTCTTTGAAACTACAAAGCTGAGCTGTATGCCAAAAGCCTTCCATTTATTTTTCCTATGGCCATGCCCTGATGTGTTCAAGGTTATTATTTGATATGTGTGCTATCTTTAAGGGGTTCACTTTTACTGACTGAAGGAACATAGGAGCATGGGTCACTGGCTGTATGAGAGGGGTATGATGGGAGTGCTTACTAGCTAGCTGAGCTATCTAAATTGGGGCATCTTCTTGATGAATTCCCTAAACTGCTAGTAGGATTTTCAGCTCTTTGTTGAGATATGCAAGGCGGTTACTGTGAGCTCCCCTCCCCACCCCTTTCCCTGTTCCTAGCAGTCCCCAGATTATAAACCGGGCCAGACTTCAGTTACCCATGGAGTAAGGAACAAAAATGGGCTTCTTGGGCATTGTCCCAGAAGGGTGAGGAGCCAGAGCACTCACTTATCTGTCACTTTTCCCCTCTGGAGCCCAAATGGATGAGCCTAAATCTAAGTTGAAGGAGAATCTTGAAGGAGAAAGTGATATGGATAAAGTATATTTTTGGTTGTGATCTTCTGTGTAGCATCTATTTTTGGATTTCACTCCACCAAAGTGCTGAAAACTTCTTATCTGTACGTGATTATTAAAATTAAGGTGTTAATGGTTAGGGATGTCACACAGCAATAGCACGCTTACCTACCATGTGCAAGGCCATGGGTTCAATCAAGAGCAAATCAATCAATCAGTGAACTGACAAATCAGTAAATAAGTAAAAAAGTAAAAGTTTTTGTTGGAACTTGCAGGCTAGACCTCCTGTTTTGCCAACTTGTTGATAAAGAAAAATTATACTTCATATAATAAATATTGTTAATTAGTCACTGAAGGTAATAATTCAGATATGAAAACATATATTGTCCTGACTTAGACCTAAATATTCTAAGCAATTCTTTTGGGACAGGATCTTGCTGTAGGATCCAGGATACCTTCAAACTCACAGGGACCCTCCTGCCTCAACCTCCCAAGTGCTGGGATTACAGGCATATCCCGACATACCCAGTTAAACATAATTATTCTAAAAAGCCCACCTATGAATCACATGAACATTGCAGTGAACCCTGGATCACCTTTTCACATATTGGCATGTCTGCATGTCTCCTGGGAACTTTTCAAAATTCAGATTTAGGAAGTCTTTTTAGGAAGATCTAGTGGGGGAGCCGGAGGTTCTGTCTGTCTTAATGAGCTTTTGGTGCTGTTCTTCTGTAAACATTGAGTTGTACATTCTATTGCCTCCTAAATACTTACACTCACTAATGAGTTTTAGAAAATTATATTGGTAAAATCAAGCCATGGAGGCCCTAGAGAGCCCTCTGGGGGATGTGCATTCAGATCACAGGATCTGCTTGCTTGTAATATGAAAAACTACGTTGCCTATTTAGACTAATAATAAGGTTATTGCTACATAGTTGAGCTCTATAACTGAAATCAAAGTTGACTGAGCTCTACAAATGAAATCAAAGTTGACTGCTGCTATTAGGAATATTTCTAGCAATTTGGAATGCTGGGCCTGAGTATATCATAGTATGTGAAATTCTGCTGGAGTTAGAGCCCTTTCTCCAAGAGTTCTGGCAGATGCTATGCAAAGTTTCTGGCACACATTTGATGTTTTTATAAATAATATGCTGTATCTATTGTGAAATGAGAAAATGCCTTGGAATTTTGCCCCGAGCACCAATCAGGATAAAATGTACCTGTGCTGCTATTCTCCTGGGTGTAATGTGACTCAGTTTCCTATTATAAGTGCTCAAAATAACCATGAGTGCCTTGTGAGAAGGGACACTGTCAAGTGCCAATTGATTGCAAAAGAATAGTTGTTTTCATTTGAATAGTCTGTTCCTGACAATGCTGTTTGCACTGTTGTTATTGGTATACTTGAAAGTAATAACTATTTAGAAAAACACTCCCTTTTGGAACCACCCTATTTTAAAATATCAGATTCACCAATTTTTGGAGTATTGAAACAACCTAAACACAAGGCGTTGGCATCCTTACTAATCTCATTTTATAGAAAGTGTCAATGATGAGGCTCAGGAAGAGGGTGCACACTTCGTAAATCAGGAGTGGCAGCACTTTTTGATCACATTAGCTTTAGCAATTAAAAAGTTTGCCTCCCTGGGAGCATCAAATAGGTGATTTCATCAAGCCAGCTACTCCCAACTATTGGTGTTTCACTTTCAACCAACCATCAGGCTCATCATTTCTGTGTCTGCAGTGATTCTGGAATGTTTCTAATTATTCATTTCCACTGCCTGTGCTCTCTCTTGGGCATTCATCTTCTCTCCACTGAGCCAGTGCAAGAACTTGTTAAAACAGTTTCTACAGCACTGAGTTCATCCCAATACTGGTCACCTCCATCTCTTACCTTTGGAGTCTGTCTTTCAGGCTGATCATCCCATCTGACTTAATGTCTTCTTTCCATCTCTGAGGTCTTCTGTGTTCTTGATAGGGCCTGTCAGAAAAGTTGGAACTTTTAGCATAGATTCTATACCTTGATGTCTTTCTTTAAGAAAGCCTCATTTTTTATCCAAACTTTCCATGTCTCTCTAAGCACTTGTAGTGCCAAGTATTTGAACATTTTATTAAACACAGTGTGTTATCTCTCATCTTTCCCTTTGGTGAAACTGGGCCCTCTGCTAAAATTTGTTTCATAGCTTCTCTACTTAGAAACTCTGATTTTTTGTTATTCAACTAGGCATTGATACTTCCTTAGGAAAACCCTCCTGAGGCCTCTTTGCTCTACTTGTAACAGATAATAGACCCCCTAGCCAGTATACTTCAGTTTGCTAGTTTCCCAAGTAATAGATCCTGTTCTAGTTCCAGTTGCTCCTGTTTCCTAAAAACAGCTGATCACTGTGATGCACAATGGATAAACCAATTTCCAGTTGACAAGCCATCCTGCCTTTGTACTTCCTGCTTGCTTATTTCATATAAGCCATAGACACCAGAGATCAAGGCTTGATATTCTGGGAATGATCTCAATCAGTGTCCATTGATGTAAAATAAATCTGCATTTAAATCCTGGATGTTGTTTTGGTGTTTCTGCTTGCCATTGCATCTGGTACCATGCTGACCCCTTTGGTCACCAGTTGTGGCCCTTGAGGGGTGGAGCAAGGACATCTCCAGGTCCTGATGGGAAGGTGCACCCTCCAGATTTCTCAAGTTTCCTCACAGGTCTGGAGGAGGATTCCTGGCTTCCCACTCAAGTTACTCACCTTGGACCCCAAAGGGAGAAAAATGTAATCTGTCTGACTGCCTGTCTGCTTGCGTGTCTGATTTTGGTAAGACTCCCCAGGGCACTCTAGTTAATCATTTACAGAAGACCTTGATTGACTCATTAGTTAAGGCTACCCTCAAGGGAAAGGGGGATTGGAATGTACAACCTCTGTGCCTGCTGAAAGATTGTGTGAGTGAGTGGAACAGACAGCATATCAATAAGCTGTTCTGACTGTGCACCAAGACTGGAAATCACTGGTTTCACGACTAATTGGGCCCTCACATGTGGTTCCATGGCAATTGACATATAGCATAATGAAAGCCTCTCACCCTCCTTAACTAAGTTGTGGCTAAGTCCCCATGAGGAGTGTGGCCAGGTGGGTACCTGAATGATCTCTCTCTGAGGAGCACCCACCTTTTATCTGTTGCACCATCATTCAAGGGTACATGAGACATACATAGGGAGCCAGAAATGGGAATTAATTAGTCAAAACCCACAGTCCTTGATTGTATCAAAGGGAGATTTTACAGCGTTAAGAATGAAGCCAAACTGTTCCCTGTATCTCAAAGGAAAAAGAAGAAAAAGAGACCCTGGGAATTGGAATTCTCAGGAAGAGAACTCCAATTTGGCATCCCTGTCAGCTGCCATAGTTGCAGCCAACCACTGTAGCTTCACTCCCAACTCCAGATTTGTCTACTTCCAGCCAGTTGAACTGTTTCCAGCTAGCCATTCATCCACAGAGGCCCTCTCTTCAGAGCCTTCTGCTTACATGATATCCTGGTTAGTTAATGCCATCTGATACCCACCTGAGATGACTGTCAACAGTTCTTTCTGAGTTTCACATTTTGACTGAGAAAAAATTGGACTTTCAGCCCTGACAGATGATTTTCACCCTGTCAGACCTGAATAGATAGGATAGACCAAGCTCTATCACATTGAGCCCCAAGTATCCATGGTCACAAAAGTCAGGCACAAACCTGTTACTCTCCTGTAACAATGGAACAGAACTCGGCCTTCAAAAGTTCCTCTGTCAAAACGTTACCATCATCAGGGAAACTGGGACTTTTGCCTTTCACTGCTTCTGCCAGACACAAACTTACAGCATAGGAGGACATCTATGGCAAAGCCAGTCAGCCTCACTCTTGTTTAACCCTACACTTTCAATTTTTGACTGTTCTCTGAGAAGAAAATGATGCCTCCATCAGCCTGACACAAATAATCACAATGGTAAAGTTCTAAAAACTCACATCCCAGAGGTATAGGCTAAAGACTTGCCTCTGAGCCTGGAAATCAATCATGCCACCTCACAACAACCCCCATTGTTATCATTGTGTTGCAGAAAACACAACAGTCATCCAGCCACACATCAACCTGTTAGAATATTAATCACCTTGGGCAAGATCTCCATGTTGTCAACAATGCAGAAAAGATGCCTTCCTCTGCTTGCAAGTTGCTCCCATAAGCCCCTTCAACTGGGAAAATTCTGCAACAAAAGGCCAACTCACTTAGACTCAGTTGCCCATAAGGGGTTAAAAACTCTCCTACTATTTTCAGGGAGGCTCTGATGACAAATTTGGCTCTGTCACAGCCCCCAAGGAAACAGTATAGATTGTCAAACTGCTAAAATACACCTCTCCTGCCTGTAAATCCAGTTCAAGATCTCCAGGCTGCCAATGCTGCCGTGATTGCATTGCATATACATTGCCTCTGTCCTCTGCTGCCCACAGGCTGATACACCTGCCTGGACCTAAGATGCCCTCTTCTGCCTTCAGTTGGCTCCTATCAGCCTGTCCCTCTCCACATTATTTACTGTCTTTAGAGAAACCCTCACAAATGACACTCAAGCTGCCTTCTGGAAAGACAAAAAGTTCCACTACAATAACTGGCAGAAACTGGTCAAACAAACAAACAAATCACATAAAACTATGTACGACCAGTTAAAAGACCAGCTGTATCTGTAGATATCCCAGATACATATTAACTACCTCTACAAGTTTCAGAAATTCAACCTTAGATCCACTGAAAAATTTACCTGAACAGCTCCTCTGGGGCTCACTGTGAAGGGACAACACCCTTAAATCTTTGCTCCTGTCACTCTGGACACTGGCAGGTCAATGCATTGCCGAAGTGAGGAAAGTATTCACGGGATTCCAGGTGTGATTTCTTGTCCCAGTTCTCTCCCATATGTAGCTGATGTTGTGTTATCCAGTTTGGTTTTTGCTCCTTGTCCTCTTTACTGATTGTAACCTTTGCCTTGGCCTTATGGACAGTTGCCCCAAAGGGAAAAAAGGCAACCAGTAAGGCTCTTTTCCTTACTCTTTGTACAGTTGTTAGTCAGACTTCACTATTTTAAATTGTCTTCCTCATCTAAAAAGCCTAGGGCTATAATTAGAAATGTTTGTTGTTACTAATGTGCTGACTTTTAATGTTGAGATCTGTTTAATTTAATCATGGGAAATCAAATTGTCATACCCCTAGTTCCTGCCAAGTTTTGCCTGACAAAAACTGACACCTAGGAGGTAATTCAGTCCACAGTCTGAAATGGACAAAGCCCAGTAATTGTCAGATTTGATCTTTGCCAAATTATTACTATTTTAGACACATAGATACCCCCTTGTCAAAAAGGACCCAGAGGAACCCATGGGGAATCCACTCTGGTGGCCTTTGATTTCTATCTGTGCCCTGGAGACAAATATGCACACACAAACTGCAAATCAAGAGCCTGTATAGCTGCCCCTCCTGGGAACATGCATCCATAGCCTCCTGTTCAGGAGGACCCAATAATGATAAAAACAGACCACCTTAAGGTCACCCCTCAATTATCTGAACAAGAATAACAAAGAGGAGTTTGCAGTGCAAAGAAAACTGCTCTTTCTGTATTGATACGTCTGGAATAGTCCAGAAGGTCTGCAACAATTACAAGAGAGGTTAAATACCTGAGCTCAAGAATAAAACCAGAAACAGGGGTGATACCAAGGTTTATCTGACTTGGGACCATGGCTGAAATCCCTTTTGGGACTCCTGATAGCTCTTATAGTAATTCTGATAGAGCCCTGCCTGATTAATTGGATTACATAAGTTAAGAGCTGCCCCTTCTATGCAGCATTATTATTTTTTAAAGAGAGAGAGAGAGAAAAAAAGAAATAAACAGCTGCAACATCAAGAAACTCAATAACAATATAGGCTTTCAAAACAAGATGAGGGTCTGGGGGTTTAGCTTAGTGGTGTAAGTGCCTACCTGGCAAGGGTGAGGTCATGAGTTCAATCCCTGGGAGGGGGGGACCCAACCAAGATGACAGGTATTTAACGATGGGTGTTATGATTGCATATTGTTGTCATTAAAAGAGTTGCTCAGATTAGGTAAAAAGAACAGCCCCAGCATTAAAAAAGATTTTTCTGAGCAACAACAAGAAGGGGCAATGAAAGGGAAAAACTGTACAAAAGAAATTGTTCTTTTAAAACTTTATTCTTTTGAAACTGCCTAGTTCTGTAACTGCTTCATGGCTTAGTAATTACTTTCTTGACCTCTTTAACCACAAGAGCATAACCAAACATGCAGGATGCCTGTCTGACCATTGTACCAAGTTTCATGAGCTGATCATCATTAATCTATGCTTGTAACTGATGGTCTCACCCTCCTAGTTAATCAGAAGAACTGCCAGGCTGCTCTGTCTTGCCTTTGTATCTAATTTGTACCTCCTGTTGTGTATCATATAAAAGACCTAGACTACTAGAGATCAGGGTCTAATACTCTGTGAATGATCCAGATCAGTGCCTGTTGATGTAAATAAATCTGCCTCCAAATCCTGGGTATTGTTTCAGTGTTTTTGCTTAGCATTGCAGTATAAATCCCAAATTTAGCAGTACAGCTCTATAACTAAGATTTTTTTTTTCTTATGCTTTAGAACCAGGGTAATACATACTATCAATGTTAAGCATAAACTTAAAGGCAGGTTGAAGGCTTTACATGAGTGATCAGAAAAAAAGAATTTGGGTGAGGGAAATCAGATATTAAAGAGTTCTACTTGTGAAGAAAAAAAATCTTCAAAAAATTCTCACTGATGGCTACCTCCAATTATCAGATGTGACCTGCAGAGAGAAGGGAACTACTAGGCCTAATTCTATAAACTAACAAGTTTGTGCTTGCATCCTTTCATATTTGGCCAGTCTTTGCAATTGAAGAGAAAGAAGGCCATTAGGATCAACAAGAGTGGTTACAGCATAAATGTCTATCCGATACTGTTTTGCTTATAAATCTAAAACAAAAATACAATATATAAAAAAAAATCCCAGGAGAAGGTGAAGGAGGAGAATGAGGACCAAGTAATGATTTTGTTTTTTAAAAAATTAAAACAATAGAAAACAGCTTTCCTTCACTCTTTTGTCAGAATCAGCTTAGGGGGAAACCCTGTACTAAGGAAAATAAACCACAGACTCCTGGTGAAAAAACTTTCAGTGTTGGGGACCTTAGCTAGGACCCCTGACAACCTTATTCTTACTGCTTCTAGTTGGGTCTTGTCTCAAAAGATCACATGTTATATGGCCAGCAAAGGTTTTCCAGGGAAACTAAAAGAGGAGGGAAATATAACAGAAAATTCCCCCCACAACCAGTAAATTTCAGTTTCTTAGTTCCCAGCTAATAATTCCTGTTCCAGTTCTGATTGCTCCTGTGTCTTAAAAACAGATGATCATTGTGATGCATAGCTGAGCACTATGATACACAATGTATAAACCAATCTCCAATTCACAAACCATTCTGCCTCTCTTCTTCCTGCCTGCCTACCTCATATAGTCCTGAATCACCAGAGATGAAGGCCTGATATTCTGGGAATGATCCTGATCCATGCCCATCAGTAAAATAAATCTGCCTCCAAATCCTGGTGTCGTTTCGATGTTTCTACTTGTCATTACATTTGTCACACACACTCTGCTCAAGCTTCACATAGAATATGTTTTGATGGAAGCATCCTAACTATTCTTGTGTTTCTCTCACCAGACTAAGTTCTGAAGTTGAGATTTGCTGTGTATTTCAGTTCTCTAGCAAAGGGACTGGCATATAATAAATGCTTAAGGAGTATGGTAGATCATGAGCACAGGACAGGTAGATGGACAAATGAAACAAAGCAGTGGAGAGACGTAGTCTCCCCAATGATGTCAGCAGTTTGTTTATGACATTTAAAGAAAAAGCAGGATATATACATGTGTGTATTATCTACACACATAGTTTATAGTATGTGTAAGCTATGAATCTCCTCTTTTTAGATGATCTTATGCAACAACAAGGCCTAATAACTTACGTTTTGAAGGATTAATGTTTTCATACTGGTCCTAATTCTGCACTTTTTCCTTGTTCTAGAATGATGGAGCTCTTCAGCTCGTGGCTAATTCAATGGTGTGGGTTCCGGAAGGAGGCATGCTGCAGATCACCAACAGAATCTTACAGGCTGAGGCTCCAGGTGCCAGCCCAGACGATATTGTCTATAATATTACAGAAGGCCACCCCCAATTTGGTAACTCCTTTTTTTCTTTGATAAATACATTATATGTAAGACCTGCAACTTAAATTTCTAAGTAACTTCATTTTGCACTGAGCTAACTGGGGTAAACCAGCTCTCTGAAAGCCACGTACTGGGTAATAGATGCCAGTTTAACTCCACCTTGTAGCTTTCTCAGATCATCCTCAGAATTATTCTTGATGAAGCCTTAAAACAAAATTGCATAAGAGCATTCTTCAGTGACCTTCATTGTTACATCTTCTAAAAGAGAAAAGAATACAATAACTTGAGAAATTCTCCATTTTCATCCCCTAGAATTGCTGAATAAAATATAGCAAGAATGATTAGATGTTCACAGTGGAGAGAGAATGTCATGGTTCTGTAAGAGGCAGTGCCGAAGGTTGTGCTGAGCTGGTGGCACAGTTTCTCTGAGCAGGTGAAGTGTGTTCCATAACCTAGGGGATGAGGTAGAAAGATACCTGGACAGACAGGGAGTTGGAGTGGAGATCCTGCTGAAAATCAGGACTCTGGAGAGACATTCTTTCATTTAGAATGACAGAATAGGGAACAAGAAGTATAGACAGATGGCAGAAAAACCTGCCTGTCTTTCCCAGGGTTCACAGTAGAATGAAAAGTCTGTTGGAATGTGGAACTTCAGGCCCATTTCTCCAGCAGATCCTGGATTAAATTATACTACGTGCTTCGTTTAAGAGGCACAAAGCTGAGCCATTATGTGAACAGTAATCTCATCTCAGTGATGGGTACCTTACAGAAGAGTAGCGGAAACTGCAGTGGGAGGCCAGCCCTTAACCCAGCCACACATGATGCTCACAGATGAAGCTGCCGATGAAGCACAGTGTGTAAGACCACAGAACATAGGAGGGGTCAGTCTGTGGTGCTATAAGCAAAACAAAGAAGAGGGTTAAAACCCCATGGTTTTTAAATAAAGAAATAATCCTATATAAAACCTATGTAATAAGTGTTTTTAAATGATTTAAAGATATTACAGAAGGAATTGAAATTGCTTATATAATATATAAATTGTTAATGTAATATATATATATATATATATATATATATAGTCTTATGATACTATCTAGGCGGGTTTCAAACTCCTGACCTCAAATAATCCTCCTGGCTCAACCTCTTGAATATTGGGACTAAAGGCAGATGCCACATCACCAGGCTTAGGCTGATTTTTTTAAATACCTAAATTAATATTCAAAAAATGAAAATTATATTCATTAAAAGAGAAAACTCACTTGACATGTTAATAGCACATAAAGAATAATGTATTTTTCCTCTGGGCTTCAGATTTTTAAATTATATATTTTCCATAGTGAGGCAAAAATTAACTATATAATTTAAACATAATTCCAGTGTCCAAAAAAGTGCTAGAAAATGTAACCTAATCAAAAATTGCTATTTTAACTGTGACACAGTCCAGTTGAGGTGTCATTTTTTTAGCCATGTATAACCTTGAGGAAGGACGAATTCTTTGAGAAATTAGGTCAAATAGTTTCTTTAACTTTTTGTTTTAATATAATTTTAGTCTTACTTACAAGTTGTAAAAATAGTACAAAGAGCAATGATTAGAACCAAGAAACTGACACTGATCCACTAATTAACCTGACCTTATTCAAATTTGGCCAGTCTTCTTGCTGGTGCTACTTTTCTGACCCAAGCCAGAATCTCAACTTTCATTAAATAGTCACGTTTCTTGGCCTCCTTTAAGATGTAATTAATGGTTCTTTGTTTTTGTTTTAATGACATCCTAAAGAGAACTGATCAGATATCTGTAGAGCATTGCTCAGTTTGGACTCATCTGATGTTTTCTCATTATTAGAGTAAGGATGTGTTTCTTCTACCTTCTCGGTGCATCATATTGGGTGTACAAAGAGCTGTCGCTATGTCTTATTATTGGTAATGTTAACTTTGATCACTTGATTCAAATAATACTTGCCAGATATCTCCATTGTATATTTACTGTTTTCCTATTTGTAACTAATAACTATTATCATACTTTCAAGTACTGACTGTAAACTCCACAACTTTTAAGTTCTTTTCATCTCTAAAAATTTATGACTATTGTGATGCATTGAATTCTCTAACTTTATCTTGATTACTAACAGACAAAAATCAAGTCTCCGGGTTTTGTAGAAACAGCTCAGTATTTCATTAAATATTAAACAGAACAATGCTGAATTAAATGGTTTCTAAGCAGATAGAAGTTTGCCATTTCAGCTTCATAAATGCTGTGCAGGCTTTATTGACTCTTTTCTATTACAATTCTCTTAATTAACTTCTTTCCATGAATACAACCTTTCTGTATACAAATCTCCCTATTAGTAATAATCAAATCAGGTCCCCCTTGGGAACCATTCAAGAGTGAATGAGGTGGTGGGAACTAGAGGCCCACATAACACCAATATACTATATCCATCTATTCCAATAAAGTGCAGCTGTGGAGCCCTTAATTTACTGCCTCCTGCTACTATAAACTCCTACCTCTCTCTAGAATGTCTAAGTTGGGATTTAGGCTTTTTGTGAAGATCTCATTTTGGAATGGAACCAAATATAAATTGCTTATATAATATATAAATAAAGGACCTAAATTCAACCACTTCCAGATTCATCATTTTCAAATATATAGACAAGTTGATTAATACTTCTACTCTTTGCTGTCCTTATGTTTAAAAGTAAACTTAATGCGATAATTTTAATGAAGTATCTTCAGCATCATCTGAGGGCAAGTCTGACTTAGTAGAACAAACTATCCGATCTAAATTATTTATCATAGTATAAGAAAGTGTTCTCAGCTAAGAAATTATCTCAATCCCAATGTAATTCATGGAAATTCAAATTAAATTATAGTTCTTAAAAATTATTAAATTTTCACTCCAGGGGCTGGGGATTTAGCTCAGCGGCATAAGCACCTACCTTGCAAGCAGGCAGTCGTGAGTTCGATTCCTGGTACCGATAAAAAGAAAAAGACCAAAAAAAATTTTTTTTTTCACTCCAAAATTCTTTTGTGTTCTTTAACTTATTGGTACATTTAGATATACATGAAAACATTCATCATAGAGAATTTGTACCCATATATGATATATCTTGTTTCTTTTTCGCAATCCCCTCCCCTCCCTTGGACCCCCCATTCCCCTTCTTATTTACAAAGACTTTGTTTCCATTTTTTCCCTTCTTTTCTAGTTTTTTTTTATGTGTAAAGAAAGTCCCAATACAGATTATTTCCTGTCTCTGAAACCTAGAATTTTACATATTTAAAGCATCATCTCCTTGTAGTCATATTATGAGAAAGCAGAAGTGAGTACTCCATAAGGTTGCCTTTCACCTGCCTATGGTGAATCACACACAGTAAAGGTCTCTCTCCTTTTCTGCTCACGGGCTTCAAGGCACTGTAATTAAACGAGTCCTCCTCCCCCGCCTTCCCACCATCCTCTGTGCCATTGGTGGCATCCAGTCACCCACCTAACAGGTACTTCCCTTCAACTCCTTCCACTTTCTCCACAGCCATGTTGGTGGAGATCTGTTTCTTCTGTTTCCTGAGTGCCCCTTGTGTCAATTTACTTCTTTCTAATCTTACCTCAGGTATCCAGCTTAGTCTGGATTTTTCAGTGGTGTCATAATTGGTCAAATGAATATTACATAAAAATCATATAAAAGTTTATAAATATTGTATTAAAATTTATATAACTATTATCTACTTATTTTCCCCCCACTACTGGAGATTGAATCAGGGAGCACCAAGTTAAGTTTCCGAGGCAGACCTCAAATTTGTAATCCCGTGGTCTCACTTCCCTGCAGTGTAGCTGAGATTACAGGCATGTGCGTCATGCTCAGCTCTTGTTTTCATTTTTTAGAATAAATTCAGCCTAACAGTGCTTTCAAGCCTCACAAACTTTCTGTATTCTGATGACACACATTAAGTGTTTTAAATTAGCTCATACCATTCACCTGCTGAGAATCTGCTGGTGATTTCCAGCTGATGATGGAGCTGGTCTTCATGGGCAGGAATTGTGTTTTGTCTCTCTTTGAATTCTACTACTTCTGAAAGTAGTGGAAGGCCTGGCACGGAAAGTAACACCAAATAAATACTCAGTGACCATTTATTGAGTTAAAATTAATGAAATTACACCATAGCCTATGATTCCTGTTAGTCTGAATAGTGTGGAATTGATTTTTATAGGAAAACTATACTTATTAGGGCTTGATGGAAAATTGTTTTTCCTTCTTTCTTTCTTTTTTTTTCCCCCTTATTTTTGAACTGGTACTGGGCATTGAACCAGGGATTCTGCACTGCATTATATTCCCAAAAAATGGTATTAAGTATTAATTAACTTGTCTAAACATACATTTGGAAATGTTTTGATAGAGAGTCTTGCTAAGTCACCCGAGTTTGGGTCCCACTCAGAATGCTCCTACTTCAGCCTCTTAGAGGGCTGGGATTATAGGTGTGTGTCACTATGCCTGGCTTCTGTTTTGCTACTCTATTATAAAGCCAAATAGCTAGAAAATCTGCAGTTGAAAATTTTTTATTTTCTACTCTTCACATTTTCATCATGAGAAATTTCCTTTTGCATTATTTTGCAACTACACTTACACTCATAAGTACACTGGAAGTCTAGGGATACCATCTCTGTTAACAGCATCTTGTGACTAGAAATTGAGCCTGGAGATGCTGGTAATGGAATTTTTGCCTTAGATATAAATGAAAAGTAATACAAGAAAGAAAACAATAGTGTCGATTCTATACATGATTATATAAACAATAGTGATACTTTTCTCTTACTTCGGTATCTCATTACCTTTTAAGACATTATGCTCATTTTTAACAAATTAAGTGTTAATTTGTAAATATTAGAAGCACTTTTTAAAAATTTTATTTAAAGAAATACTAAACAAAACAGAAAATAGGTAGAAATAATTCATACATTCAGAGAAAAAAATAAATAGTAAGAAATCACTAGTTGATGTTTACGTATTGTCGTTTTATAAATAGTTGTTCAAGATACAAAAATGGAACATGTAAAGTGGGAATTCAAACAGCGAGACTGCAAACAGTATTAGAAGCACTTTTGCTATGAGTTAGAAAATAAATTTTCATCGGGCAATCAAAATGCTCTTTTGCATTCTGAAGAAAAGTGCTGTCAATTGCCCAATATGTCTGATATTTTAACTTCTGGACAGTTTAACTTCAGAACATTTTAAAAATAGACAGACAGTCTTGTTCTCACCATCCCTACTCTTCTATCCCTCTCTGCCGTAATAGTAGGGTGGGCTTTTTTTAGATTTATCGTTAGATATACTGTCGTGTAAATGCAGCATAGCCTGTTTTCCTCTATTCATCCAATTTTCGATTTAGTCTTCACTTGAAGGTATGTTACTCTTGTGAAATTTTAATTGTTTCTTTAGCACCTCCATATTTGTGATCTCACTTTAAGAAGATAATAGCTTCAGGTAAAGAAAAAGCAATAAAAACAGATTGCTGGTGTTGAGATTTAGATTTCCTGTTCTCAGTTCAAAAAAAGTTTAAAGAATGAAAGAGGGAAAAAAACATGTTGAGTGGTTTAGCAGAGTAAATAGTGATAAATATACACAAAATAATGACAATTGTTAACAGAGTTTCTGGCCCAATAAAATGAGCTTCAGATCCAAATCCTTGCTTACAAACTTCCATTTATGTAACCTCAACAAGTGAATGAACTTTTGTGAGCCTAAAGAACCTCATTTGTGTAGTGGAGGTAACACCATTCAGATGGACTAAATAAAAATAACAGAAAGGATGATCAACATTTTTTCTAACAACCTGCAAAGTGTGTCCTGCAGGTTGAGTGTCTCTGGTCCAAAATACTTAAGACTAGAAATATTTTGTATTTCTCAGATTCCGGAATATTTGAATATGCATAATGAGACATCCAGAGGATATGACCTAAGTCTAAACATGAAATGCATTTATATTTCATACATTCTATGTGCATAGTCTGAAAGTAATTTTATTTACTACTTTAATGTGTCCACATTTTCACTGGGGCCTGGTAACATAAGGTCCGGTGTAGAGTTTTCTATCAGGGTTAATATTGGTGTTCAAAAGTTTTGGAACTTGTAGCATTTTGGATTCTAAGAGGATGGTTAACTTATGTTAGTCTTGCTTTGCCAACAAAGAGCAGAGCCTCACAGAGTATAAGTAAGTGGATGCAGTATGGAGAAATGGAACCGGGTTAGAACCACTCCATTGAGTGCAGTGCCTGCCAAATGTTGTGTGATGTTATGTTTTAATATTCCCATTGGACAGAATCCTCCCAAGAATAACTTTCACTGAATTTTGTTTTTCTAATTTTTGATTTTTCTAACCATTTTCCTGGTTAGAAAACATTTTCTGTTCCATAGAAAGTTGTGGGTAGAATTGAAACCATTCAGTGTGTCTGAGTGTTTCTTTACAGTGTACTCCAGCATGTGAATCTCCTGGTGTAATTATAATATGTACAAGATGGCAGCTTTATACAATGAATTGCCCTCGATGACTTCTGGTTCTTTTAAGCTGACAGACTGGGAATTCTGTATATAAAGATAGATTCTGTGATATCTGTTGAGTTTTGTGTTTCCATCCTGTCCTTCACCTGGAGTGAAAAATAAAACAGTTCATCGTTGCTTTTTAGCTTAAAAAAAAAGGGGAGGAGGAGAAAGCTCTTGCTTTCTTTCCCCAGAGACCTTCACTGACCATGCAGCCTGTGTGTCCCTAGGGGAAGTGGTCCTTCTGGTGAACCTGCCGGTGGACAGTCCCGGGGATGAAGGGCAGCACCTGCCAGATGGTAGGACAGCAACCCCGACCAACTCCTTTACACAGCAGGATGTCAATGATGGCGTTGTGTGGTACAGGCACTCAGGGGCTCCGGCGCAGAGCGATTCCTTCCGCTTCCAGGTACAGTACGCTCTCTACCTTCTCTAAAGTCTGGTAAAAGCCACCACTCTCTTATTTGTAAACAATTTTGGCAATTTTCTACACTTTGCCTGGATGTCAGGTCTATGAGAAGAAGCATGCAATTAAATCCTTATAGGACTTTTACAGATCTGTCAATTCATATAAATGGGTCTCTCCACAAGAAGAGCCATCCATGACAAGAAAAGTTTATATTAAATAATGGCCAGAATGTTCAGGAAATCTATCCAAAATACTCTATGAACAAGATAATATTTTTTAATTGTTCTAGGAACATTCACCATCTTAAGGTGAGATCATGGACTTACAGTCAGACTCAGTATATTAGGGTGTAGGTTCAGCCACTTGTTAGAAAATTAATTGACAACATCTTTTCATGTTAATTTCCTCACCTGTGGTGTAGATTTGTTCTGAGGGTTTGTGGTGAGACATATAAAATGTTTAGAATATTGTATATAAAATACTAAATCCTCCATAATGGTTTCTTATGGTCATTTATGAAACATGAAATATTAGCCCATAAGGACACCTGCAATAAACTAAGGAGCAAGAAATTACACTGGGGACGTTCTCTGACCATAATGGATATATACAGAAATTATTAATAAAATAAACAAAAATATAAACCCCTTGGAATATTTAAAATACTCTCCTAAATACAAGCTCTTAAAGGAAATCAAAGCAGTAAGCTATTAAGAAGTATTGATGAGGAGGAAATAACTTATCAAAGCATAACTAATGTGGACAAAATTGTATGCAAAAGCAAATTGAAGGGAGCTCTTATAATTGAACAATCAAGTAAGAAAAATAAATGGACTGAATGTTTAGAAGACGCTAGAGAAGCTAGAGAAACACAGGCAAACTTAAGGAAGGAATTAACAGAGATAAGAAGAGGAATTGATTAATTATAGAATGCTAGACATAATAAATGAGAATTAAACCTGATTCCTTAAAAAGACTAATGAAATTAGACAAACCCCTGGCAAGCACAACTTGGAAATAAAGAATTAACACAATGCATAAGGAAAATAAGTTCTGAATGAGAGTGTTTAAGCAGGGATACAGAGAAAAATGGTAAAATGTCAGAGAACGCATCTATATATATATTCTAAGTGATTCCCTTGCGATCTGAGGCTTTTCCTTTGTCTAGGAATCCAGCTGGGAATAAACTGACCATGATAACTCATCTTGTTAAAATTTTTATTCATTCATCTCCAGGTGCCTGACGAGTACGTCTTCGTTGCCTAATTTATATCATATAAAAGATGTGCTTTTCCAAAGAGCAGGTTGGGATAAATTTGGAAACCATTAAAATGAGATTATACTGAGCACACTGAATGTCCAACGAATGAGCAAATTCTGTGTGCCTTTTGCCTGAGTTAACTTCTCATTTTTAGCACCTGGGGACTGCAACAGTCCTCAAAGAATGAGTCACAACAGAGGCAAAGACCTCAATCAAAAGAAGTCACCTTGGCAAACTAGAATTTGCAGATCTGCCTTTTCCTTCACAGGAGTCAGGACAGAGAATGTTGTCACTATGAAGCATTTTCCCAAAAGGGCATTCTAAGCAGTTGCTTAAAGTGATCCCTACTTGATTGCTTTTGCAAGCAGCTTACTAAGTGGATAAAGTAAAATAATAAATAAAATAGTAAATGTTACCGATTTCACTGGAGTCTAAGCCATCTGACATTTTTACTTAGAAGTGGATCTTTTTGGAAAATCTTCATTCTTTTCTTGCAAAATATTTGGAACTGTCACTTGAAATTGTTTCCAAAGTATATGGTATAGTCTTTAAAATATTCTCAATAGTGACAGCACTGTTGGAAATGGATTTTAAAATTTATCAAAATAGCCAAAAGTCACTTGAAATCTAATAAGAAAAAGCATGCTAAATATTTTTGGTTAAGACAGGGAGTAATTATAAAATAATGAGCTCAGCTTTCTTGTATGATTTGTGGGCTTTCTCTGAAGGCATTCCAAAAAATGTATTTTGAACATTGATGGCATCTTTTTTGCAAGTATGAAACAACTCTAGAATTATGTTCTTCTGGACATAAAAGTTTTGATGTGTTTGTTCTTAAATCTTGTTGTTTTGTAGGCTTATCTAGTACTTTGATTTGACATGCACAGACACTATACCATGTGCTAAAAGTGGTTAGCAACTTTCCTCATTTATCATTTTACTGTTCCTAAAGGATTTTAAACTTTAAGAAAAGAATACTGTTCTAATGATTCTTTTTTTCTTCGCTTTTCCCCCTTTAAACAGGATATATAATGAGTTGCATGAATTTAATTTCATTTTAATGTTGATGAGCTGTCATAAGCCATCAATGCATCCCATCTGTTACTTTGCATGTATGATGGGATTTATGGAATGAGAGTGGAATTTTAAAATAGAGATGGTCTAGTGAGAAGAAAGCATGCATATACACAGTCATTTATTGAATGGGAAATAGCCCTGGTTTTGCTATATTCAGATCACATTGATATTGCTTCAAGGGATGTGGTTTGAAAAAAACCAACATACTTTGCAGTTGTTTCTTTACTTAGATATCAGACTGATGCACTTGTTCGATAATATACCCATATTTCACTATCTTCCCAATACTCAAATGCTTTTCTTCAAGGATATGAGAAAAGATTCCCCCTTTTCCTAATTTTCTGAAGCTACCAAAGTGAGTCATCTTGGTCAGCAAGATGAACCCAACTGACCTGGCTAAATAACCCCACTTATTGGCCTTGTGACTTTGACGTATTGCTTTAATATTTTGACCTTCAATTTTCTCTGCAAAAAAGGGGTAATAATATTACTTTTGAGTAATATGAAGATAACCTCTGAACATCAGCCAGTAGAATGTTGAGCCCATGCTAGGTAATCAGCAAATTACAGCTATGGCATTGATACTATTTATAGAAACATTGTACTTTCTGGAAGGCATGTAAACATTCTGAGGTATAACCCCGGGCCTCTGATGTGATCCAGATAAGGAAGGAAAAGACTGTTTTTCTCATGGGTGTAATTGCTCTTCCTGCCTTCTGACCCAGAATTTGTAAGACCTGCTTCCTGTCATCTAGAACTCACACAACTTCATGAGGCCACACAGGGCTTAGCAATTCTTGTGACAAGAGTATAGTAAAGATAAGGAAAGGTCAAGGGAGTACTGGGTAGGTCTGAGAGGGAGTGAGAAGCTGCCTAGGAAAAGCATTGTTTTTCAGTGTTTTTAAAGCAAGAGAAAATTAATTTTGTGACCACTGCACTGACTGTAAAAGTCATTAATCTTGTTCTGCAATAATGAAGCCAAGATTCAGCATTTATAGTCTAAGTATAGAGATCTATGCTGGTAAAGATAGAAGGAATGGAATACAAATCATATGTTATATACTCCTAACACATTACATAGCCTTCAGAGAGTATATTTTCAAGAATTCTTAATGAAATGAGAAAAATCTCTCCGTTGTGTTAAGTAAAAGTTTAGACTGTGCATTGCATGTAAATTTAGATATGTCTGTGTAGAAAAAAATGAATAAACCAAAATGAACGTATATATTTATAACCACTCTTTCCTGGTAGTGAAATTCTGTGTAGTTTTTTTATTTCGTTTATACTTTCCCACATTTTCAGAATTGCCCAAAATAATTATGTATGCTTTTTATGATCAGTAAATTATTAATAGTAAAATATGAAGAGCATGACCAAAATTATAATGCAGGGCTGTATAGCTAATAGCTGGACATAGTGGTGCATGCCTGTAATCCCGGCACTTGGGAGGCTAACGCAGGAGGATCGCCATGAGTTTGAGGCCAGCCTAGGCTGTACAGTGAGTTCAAGGCCAGTTTGGATTACATAGCAAGATGCTGTTTCAAAAAGAAAGAGAAGAAGAAGGAGGAGGAGGAGGGTTTAGAGGGTTTAGGGTTAGGAGTATAGCTCAGTGGCATAGTACCTGCCTGGCAAGCATGAGATTCTGAGTTCAATTCCCAGTACAAAAAAAAAATAGTTTAAAGGGAGAAAAGTTAAATACCTGCAAACACGCTCCACCCAGCAGACATGAGAGGCTCACCAGGTAACTTTGCTTTGCAGGTATCCAGGACCACAGACACTCAGACCCACCTGGAGAGCCATTTGTTCAACATTGCAATCTTACCACAGACACCGGAGGCACCTCAATTCTCTCTGGCAACGTCTCTCCATATGACCGTGAGTTGGTGGTAGGGCTGTAGGACAGACTGGATGCAGTGTCCTGGTTTGTATGTAATGAGTGTTGACCCTGAGTGCAGACTCCAGGGCCAAAAATAGCAGTAAGTACATTTTCACTGACTTGCAAAAGAAACCTAAAATTTTCAGGCTGAATGGAAGATTATGTGAAATCCATTTTGACCTTCCAGCCATTGCCAATGTCCTTTCCACAGTATCCCACACAGTGACTGAGTATGTGGAAGAAATTTCAAACTGTTCCATGCCATCCACATAACCTGTGTGTAATTGTTCAGCCAGTCACGATGCCACTGAGCTGGAGAAGGTGTTACTCATTTTTCAAAAGCTCTATCAGAAGTTCCCTTGTTTTGTATAAAGTACAAATTAGGAGGCCAGTTGGGTGGCATGGAGAGATAACGACAAAGGACAGGACCACCCGTGCAGAGAGCACATGAGAAGGTGAGGGAGAATGTCACAGTCAGTTGGAAAATCTCAGAACCCATAAGACTGGAGAAATGATAAAGGCAGGAAAGGGATGTGGAGGTTGTGGTGCCCAATCTCAAAAGACCCCATGTGCTGAGTGGAAAGGACTATGTATCAAGGAACAATCTAAAGAAGAGTGTCACCTCAATTAGCCCGTGAAGTACAGTTCCAACAATTAGCAACTCCATCATAACTCTGTGTCTGTGGGAGTTGGGATTACTAGAGTCATTCTCCCAGACAGAGGTACAAGCATGCAATCCCCTGTAAATTAATTATTACATATCCTTGTTGTAGTTAGTAACCACATAATACACTCCACAGTAGAGTATCAGCCTTGAGCCACAACAAAGAGAGCAGTGAAGGTTTCCGAAATTATGGGTCTGGGGCATGACAGAGACATAAAGGGGAAAACAGACAGTTTTTAATGAAGAGCTGGTATCTAGGCATTTCCACCATAAACTGTAATTTAAAGACATAATAATTCAGCAATACTATGAAGTCTATAATTCATCATTCTCACTGGAGGAACTTGGATCAGAATTTTCTCCATAAACTGTAAATAAAAATGTGCACACACACTTCTTGCCAAATATTAATCAGTGCTATTTTGAGTTAGGGGGAAAAGGGCCTGGAGCCAAGGCGGTGGTGCCTTTCTACCCAGTTGCTGTGGGCCATTTAAGAAATTTTGAGTTGTTCAGCCTTGAGGTTCTTAGATTGTGCGTTTGCAAATTAGTTCTGTCCTGTTGAAATTTAGGCTACCTAAACAAGTGGTTTACTGTGTTGAACTTCCTCTTGTGGACCTTGCAATGTACATAGTTTATATTTTTTGACAGTAACTAGGTCTTTTACTCCAAATAAAAATACATTGTTAATTCAGGTGTTTGGACTCATTCACAAATTTTGCATATATACAGTAAATACATATATGTGATATTCATATATGTATAAAAAAGCAGATCAAAGTTCTCTCTTAAACTTAATCTTGTATTATAGTTACCTATAGTTTGATAACATAAAGATTATCGGAAACAATCCTTTGGTTTTTTTAGTTTAGTGAGTGTGATGTGGAGCCAAGAATCTACATTTTTTGCCAGGCATGTTGGTACATGCTTGTAATGCTAGCACCTGGAAGGCTAAGGCAGGAGGATCACTGTGAATTCAAGGCCAGCTTGGGCTACAAAGTGAGTTCAAGGCCAGCCCGAACTACATAGTGAAATCCTGTCTCAAAAAAAAAAATCTACATTTCTAACAAGTTCTCAAGTGGTACTGACAGTGGCTGAGATCACCACCCTCAAGAAGGGCTGATCTAGATTTAAACTGGTGAAATTCAGAATCTGGAGCAGCCACTAGAAAAACATAGAGACACTTTAGGGCACAGCCTCCTTGGGTAATTAAAGGTCACTCAGTTGGCCAGATTATAAGTCCCTATGTAAAAAGACAGCAAAAAATGATAGTCAGGTCATAGAGGACCTTAAAGATAGATAGAATTCTCATTTCATTTCAAAATAGGGATGGGGCAGTATTGAAGGATTTAAAGCACAAAAATCCCATAAACAGAGTTTTAGTGATCAGATTAGGAAAATCATTTTGGCTGATGGCAGAGAACATCCTCAGTGGGGGCTACACTGGAAGCAAACTATCACCTAGACCAAGAAAGTTTGGTGGCATGAAACCCAGGTAGTGGCAATAAGGGTTAGGATCAGAGAGATCTTGAGGAGGTGCTTGTACAACCATGTTCAATAGCCAAAAGGTAGAAGCAGTTTAAATGTTCCTCAACAGTTTAATGGATAAGAAAGATGCGGCATACATAAAGATAGATAGATATGTGCATACATGCACATATGCATGGTTACACAGTGGTGTATTATTTGGCCTAACAAATGAGGAGATCCTGTCTTATATGCTGCATCATAGATGACCTTTGAGAACATGATGCTAAGTAAAATAAGCCATTCACAAAAAAGACAAATACTGTATGATTGTTCATGGGGATATAGGGTTTCAGTTTTGCAAGAAAAGTTCTGTAGATCTGTTGTACAATGATGTGCATTTCGCTAGCACTACCGTGCTGTATTTAAAAATGGTCAGTGTGGGGTAGGAGAGAGAGAGATTGGAAATACAGAGATGCCACTCATTGAGTCAGGAATATGCAGGGCATGACAACCTCAATTTGGAGTCTGCTCATACAGGGTGTACTGGGAGCACAGGGAGTGAAAGGAGAGTAATTGATGTGACCCCACAGATATGATCAGCATGTCTTGGGGCTCACCTTGTGTAGGGTCACAGTGGCCATAATAAGCACTTGCTTTATATTCTGAGTGAGGCAGTGCTGAGCAGAGGCCTAGCTTGAGGCCTAATGTCTGTCCCTACATGGACAGGGCAGCTGAGAGCGTTCAGGAGGCTATGATGCGGCTTGGGTGAGAGACTGGCTCCCAGCAGTGGTGACAGTGGAGAGGCAGGGAGGAGGGAATAGATTCCGGGCTTATTCAGAGATAATATGAATATTATGAAAGTCATTATTCTGTAATTTTCATTTGTTAACAAATATGTGATAAAAATGTCTCCTGCAATGATCTCCATGAAGTTTAATCTCTCATTTCATACTATACTTAATTGATAAATATTGAACATTCCAAGTCACCAATATGAAAATTGATTGCACTTTGATATATCTCAATCTCAGTATTGCTTCCCTCAGAGAATTGCATCTATCCTCATTTTCTTCTGCCTACTGTCTATTTACATTAGTAAAGAAATAGTATCCATAAATTCCAAAATAGAATGTCTGCTGTCTTGGCTGGAACGTATTTCCCATTCCATAGTCCTGTGTCCATGATCATTCTCTCATCTTATCACATTGTTGATTTAGGAACGTCTAAGTTTTCAAAAGCATTCCACGACACTGAGAACTCTCAGTTATTATGGGGGTTTTAAGATTAAAGGTGATAAGTGGAGCTGAACTGCCCTGAGTCTGTACCTCTGTGTCCCTGTGTTTGTACCTATACACAAGTCAGCTGTAAACACCTTATATAGGGCACATATTTTTAACTAGTTGTCCGTACTTGTTTTATTTTAGAGTGAGAGACCAGCTGCTGTTCACAATTCTAATTTTCCTTGCTCATTACATTCCAGATCTAAGCAAGGGCCTGAAATATGACTCTTTTCTATAGGGGGATTGTCCCAACCTGCAGATGCCGCCTCTCCCCAAGACAAGTATGCCTTGGGGACGATTACAAGGCAGCTACAACCTTCAATCTTTTTATGATTAAAATGAAGAATACCACACCCTCCTCTGGGAGCATTACTGAGCCCCACTTAATCCTTGTCTAAATGGGGAAATTTTTTCTGAAAAGAGGCAGAGCCTCAAAAGAGCAAGAGAACATGTCAAACTCAAATCTACCTTCAGGGGTCGGTTAGGAAGGTCCTGAAACAGGCAGGATGTCTTGTTCTGTTTTAAAACAGCACACAAAACCCAAGCAAAGGCCAGTGCTGAGACTAATTTTTCATTTTCTTCAGCCGTGTTTTTGCTGCTGCTGTGCCCAACCCACAGTCATGGTAGTCACAAGTGTCGGGCTCTTCATGGATTTTGAGTGCGGCCCAGGTTGTGGGCAGTGGATGTGCACAGGTGAATTAGTAATGAGAGCAGCATGCACCTTTGTCCTCTGGGTCACATTGCTGGACTCATTCATTAGGTTCTGGAAGATAAAGAGAAAAGCAGTGTCTTGTTTTGATGAATAGTAGAATGAAGACAGAGACATATTGTCTATTGTCAAGTGCCTTAATCAACAAATAGCTCTTAAACCTTTCAATGCAAAAGGCAAGATCTCTTGGGTTTTAAGGCAGGTTCATTTTTAGCCCTTAGAAACCAGAAAGCATCACAGCCCCCACTAGCAAAGCTCAAGGTTGGCAGCATTGTGCTGGAGAATCGTGGAGGCCAAGATTTAAGCCTCTTGGCTGAGTCTTTGGATCTTTTTATCAGTTTCAATCTTTTTAGCCCGTCAAGTTAAAGGAACAGAAATGTGGTGAGCCAGCTGTGAAGAGCAGACTAGAATAGCCAGCTGTGGCTTCATTTCTTGTGTTCCACTGCAAGCTCTACCTAGGGATCCCCATCATACGGAGAGATGTAGACCAGCGGGCAGCATACTCAGAAACTCTGAAAAGGCCTCTGTGACCCTGAGAGGTTCCTGAGACCAGGGCAAATCTGCTTGAAGGAGACCCAATCCTTCTTTTGAACTCTTGGAGAAAATTCTGTTAACTGTGTCTGATTTAAAATCCCAGAGTGAATGTGTTTTGGTTTTCTTAATAAGATTCACGTTTGCCCCTGGATTTGGCTTTCCCCCACCCCACTTTGTCTTTCTTTCTAAACTTAGGCTCGTGAAGATGGCCTGACAGTCATTCAGCCTCATTCCCTGTCCTTTGTGAACTCCAAGAGGCCCAGTGGGAAGATGGTATACAATATCACTCTACCTCTGCACCCAAATCAAGGTAAGATGGGTGTGGAGTGATCTTTGCAGTGATTCTATAATCTGTTAGTTGAGGATCAGTCTTTAAAACAGGAGGTTTGGGTGCTTATTTACATGTTAAGTTTTTAAGGAGTTACAGTGATGCCTACCCTGTGTTCTCATCCTCCAGTTAAGAACAGATAGATATGAACTGCCGAAGAGGACTATATTGGCTTCGGTTCCAATAGAGCTATAGGGGAGAACACAGTTGGTGTGAGCACTGTCTAACACCACTCGAAGAACCAGAAGCAGACAGGCATTGCCTGTAGGGACAGAGCCTGCCCCATCAGCTTGTGACCGAAATAAGCAAGTGCTGAGAAGGAAGTCTGTGGGAGCATAAGGGGCTGAGCCACACATGTTCATTCTGTAGAGGAGAAGTCAATCCTGCTCCCATGGGAACCGGAAAGTGTGGAGCTATGAGCACAAGAGTCCCTAGCCATTAAGTCTCTTAACACTGGGATTAATTAATTAATAGGATGATGTCAGTTGAAGAAAGGAGATCAGTTTCCGTGGATACCATTTGGCTCCTACCTTGGGACCACTCTCTAAGAGACCAGCCCTGCCCCTTGATAAAGACCAAAGAAACGTAAAGCTAAAAGGCATCTTTCCTTTTTAATTTGCCAGTTTGTAGCTAGAGGTTCTCCTTTCATTGTGAGTTCTTTCAGACAAGCAGCTCAGGAGAATAGCTGTTGGTCTTTCAGCTTCTCCAAAGGTGAACTAATTCAACACCAAGCCTCATATGCTGTACTTTTAAAGAGTGAGTAGAGCTTGCTGATTCACACATACTTATAACCTCAGCACTCTGGAAGGTTGAGGCAGGAAAATCACAAGTTTAAGCCCAGCCTAGGAGGCTCTGTGACTTACTGAAACCCCCTCTCAAAATAAAAAGTAAGAAGAGGGCTGGGGATATAGTTCAGTATGAAGGACCTGGGTTCCCAGTACTGGGAAAAAAAGAATGAATGAATGAATGAATGGGCCATAAATGCTGCATCAGTTCTGTACTGTAAAATTTATAAATGACAGGCAATTCTGCAGCCCCTAAAACATTGATCACAAGCCAGGCATGGTGGTGCACTCCTGTAATGCCAGCACTTGGGAGGCTGAGGCAGGAGAATTGTTCGCAAATTCGAGACCACAAAGTAAATGGGGGCTACAAAGTAAGCCCAAAGCCAGCCTGAACAGCATAGCGAGATCCTGTCTCAAAAAGATAAAATAATAACAACAAAAATTGATCACAAATCAAATGATAACCACAAAGCCAGTTCCTAGAATATTCAACCCATGTTACCATTGACAGATCATCACTGAGATTCTGAAGAAAAGAAGGAAAATTGAGAAAAATCTCTTTAACACAGCAATTGAAGACAGCCAGTAATAGTCTCAAGGACCTTGACCTCTGCATTGAAATGTGTTTGGAAGGATCTCTTAGTTATGGTGAAAATTGTGTGATTAAAGCTACATTGTGGGGATTGGTTTTCATCTTATACAACTAGGGTTTTAGGAACCCAAGTCAAGACTCTCTGGGTTGCAGATTTGGAGAACAACTTGCCAAGGACAGACTGAGCAGTAGGCTTTCAGTAGAGGGTAGCAGACTCTAACAGGGAGCCAGCAGCATCCCTTGAGAGTGACTGCTGATGCTCCTGCCTATCTCTTCTTCAGGTGTCCTTGAGCACAGGGACCGGCCTCTTTCTCCCATCCGGTATTTCACACAGGAAGACGTTAACCAGGGCAAAATCGTGTACCGGCCTCCCTCAGCACTACCTCACCTCCGAGAGATCACGGCCTTCTCCTTTGCTGGTAACACTGTCTCCTCTGCCTCGGGCACCTAGTTTGCACTCTGCATCTTCATGACCCACCCTGATGTGTCCCACAAGTCCTCTGGACAGTTTGGTGACATTGCTTTAAAAAGCTACTTGAAAAGGGGCTGGGGATTTAGCTCAGCGGCATAAGCGCCTGCCTTGCAAGCAGGCAGTCGTGAGTTTGATCCCTGGTACCAATAAAAAGGAAAAAGACAAAAAAAAAAAAAAAAAAAGCTACTCTAAAGAGCTTGTGCCCTATTAGCCAATAGGTGATGTGGGCTCAGTTCCTTCTTTTTTCCCACTAATTCATGCATCTAAGCAGACTTGCAATAAACTTATTTTGCGGCTCCTGTGTGCCAGCAACCTCATGGAGCATTGGAGATATGACATATGCTGAAAAAATATGGTAAATGTTTACCATAGTCAGACACATTGCCATCAGTTTTCCTCAAAGTGCTCCCCTCTCATCGAACATGCCTATCCTGTCATTCTTGCCACTTTCTCAAGCAGCCCTGGTAGTCCTCTTTTGTGTCTTGTTGTGGTGTCACAACTGACTTGATAGCCCCAATTGATTTCGCATTTACCCTTTGTGGTCATTTTGATTTGGGGGAAGAACCAGATGGTATGTGGTGCCAGATCTAGTGGATAAGGTAGATGAAGAATTCCAGGAATGCTGGTTCAAATCTGCTTTTCACGGGATGACACTCAGCAGTGGCATTCACTGTATTTTTTTTTTTTATCATAACTTGTAAAGGCACTTAGGAGAGAGAACTTTTGCAGAGCTGCTTCAGAAAGTGGCAAGGATGATGGTAAAAGTGTGTTTAAAGCAAGGTGGGGAGTATTTTGAGGTTGATAAATGGCAATATATCTTTAACTGTAATACTTTTTAAAAATCTAAACATTCACAGTGTATTTGATCACACTTTGTACACTGGTGAGCAAAGAGGGTGTGCGTGTAGATATAGGGATAATTGTGTAAATAACCCCAGCTGTGAATTGCACACTGGCATAGGAGCTCTGGAGAGACGGCAGGCCACTCCATGGTGGAAGGGCATGTACCAAGGCTGACTTACACTGAAGGGGGAGGGACCGCTCCAGAGCCTCCCAGTGCTGGGTAGGCAGAAGCTACTCAGGCGGCATGTGCATGCAGGGACGGCAGGGAAGGCGTTCCTGAAAGCAGAGCATGTGCCCTGTGTGCAGAGGCTTTGAGGAAAGAGATGGCTGAAGCTTTCCAAAGACAGTGCAGCTGTGACGCAGAGTCAGGCAGGGGAGGGATGAAGAGCCTGTGGGAGACAGGCCAGACCTCTGAGTCCCGTGGGCCTTTTAGGATTTGGGTCTTTATGGAATAAGGTGTTAAGACCCAGGGGCTGGCTTCTACAAGGGGCTCTTTGACTGCCATGGGTGGATGGGAAGCCAGTAAGGAGCCCCTGTAGGACTTCAAGGAAGGTGTCATGGAGAATACAGAATGAGGGTGACCTGTTTGGATTGGCACTCAGATTTGACAGGAAAGAATGAGACAAACAGAGTTTTTCATTGAAGCTGGTGCATGTCTTTCCACAAAACTATGATAGACTTAAACCTTACCACCGTATCTCTTCCCTTGATCAAGTTAGCAAAACTAACTGGAATGAATTTTTACCCTTATTTATATAGCTGTGCCTTTGGTCCTGAAAATCCTGAAACCTCTTTCTATATGACTTTTCGGATGTATGCGCCGTTTAGTACAATGACTATAGGGTATTTTACAGAGTAGATTTATTCATAAGGAAGAACTGAGAGTTTGTTATGGATTAAATAATTCTAGAAATTCTTATTATAATGGATTAAATATTTTAAAATTTCTTATTCTGGTAAATATATAATATATAGTTACCATTATTTAATTATTTCATCCAGAAACTAGCTCCTCAATTAGATTAAAAATCTCCAAGGATGGGAAAAGGCCCCTTCTCTGAGAAATTTCCCTCGTGTTTAGTAACTGGGTAACTAATAGGCCATGAAAATGTTCATGGTGCTCTATCCCCCACTTTACTAGACCTACTTTACAAGAAATCCCAAGGATATCCTGGTATTAGAGGCAAAGCAAACGTGTCAGCCATGGTTGAGGTAATTTCCAGATTTGTTACACTCATCTTAGATCTTAGTCTAGTTTGAGAGAGCAGAGCCCTGTCCTGATTACCTATGAGATAAATGCCACAAGATAAATCCCTTGCATGCTTACAGGGTGTAAATCAATGTCCCGGGCATCACTCAATGCTACAGTGGCATTGACCCACCCGAAAGCACTGTCAGTGATATACAGCATCGTCCACAGTCACCAATTTGTAGGAGTCTGTGTACTGATAAAACAGGATCTGAATGAATACATTATAAATCATTCTTAACTGCTGTTATATAAAATTATTCCACTATGTGGTTCATTTTGCTGTTTAAAATTATTGCTGGCATTATTAAATTCAGCATAACATTAGCAAATGACCTGCTGTTTCTTAAATCAAAATGAAAGAAATAAAACATCTTTTGCTTTCCTAATTTTTGTTCTATAGTTTGTGCCTTCCCCATCTCACTTTGATCCCAGAGTGTTTAGTATACTGATTTTCTGTTTTGTTCTCCCAGGTCTCCCAGAATCTGTGAAATTCCACTTCACAGGTAAAGACTTTAATCTCAGTTTTATTATAAAATGGAATTGCTCCTTCCCTTATTAATTTTTTTGCTCCCTTCATCATTACTTTGAGCTGTTTTCCAAGAGCTAACTAAAAGTTAGGACTTTTCCTCTAAAACAACTTTCTTCTACAATAATTATGTAGTTAGTTAAATAGTAATTGGTTACTTTTGTAGTCATAAAAATAATCTTCCTAAGATGCTTAAGATTGGTATTACTTAAAGCATAATTCAATTTTCCTGATATTTGTTAAAAAAGAGATAATCATGGTTGAGATCTGAAAGTCTGGACCCAAAGAGTTCAACCTCTCTTTCCTGACTTTCTCCCACATAAATGGAGTTCATCATCATCATCATCATCATCATCATCATCATCTATGTATAGCTCCCACAGCAATGATTGGCACATAATTATCCCTGAGTCACATTCAGCTAGTGAATAGTGGTTGTACATCATCGTGGGGGAAACCACTCATTGAATGCTTTGCTACTACAGGGAAAAGTCTTATGACCCAGAGTATGAGTTGAGAAATTCGAATGTAAAAAACCTTAACACCCTAGTGTTAGTTGGTACATGATAGAAGCTGAGTACGAATCAGCAAAAGCAGAGTCAGACCTGCTGTCTATGCTGAAGCAACATAAAGCCAAGCTTTCTTGTTTAGGTGAGAGTGAGGATGCTTGATCATAAATAGTATTTTTAATATAGTTCTTCAGATGGGATTGACAAACCTATTAGAATTAACTATCCATGTGTCCTGTTACATTTCATGCAGAGAGAAACCTTGGTGAGACAGAAAATCACTTCCCTCAAACTCCAAGGCCTTTCTTTCCTTTTTGGGGGTCAAAAATCACACTTGGATCCACAGTAGGTGTGGGGGATGTGTGACTGTTGATTAAAATCCCAATCAGCTCATTTCTAGTAATATGTCTCTAGCTAACTTATACAATCATTAATATATATATAACAAGGATCTTTTTTCCTTTTTTCAGAGGAACTTATACTAAATGTTGTCTTATTAATCTTTATAACACTATTACAAGTATACATTTTTTTCAGCATTTTAAAATTGAGGCTACTGAAAGTTACTAAGAGTAAATAATCTACCCAGATTTCCACTACACTAAAGAGGAGGACCAGGACTTGAGTACAGGTTTCTGGCACAGAGTTAGCTTTTTCTGGTGTGTGTATGTTGGATATGAAAAGCAAGTATCATACTAGTGTGCCTCAACTTTTACCTAGAAGTTTGAGTAGGTGAAGATTTAGCAACTGATTTCTCTAGGACCTTAAGTTAAATAAATGATCCTTGACCCTATTATACAGAATAAAGGGATAGACCTTAAATTATTTTCTTTTTCTCTCCAAGGTGTTTTTTTTTTTTTTTTGTGAAAAACTTTAGAATCTAATAAGAAGGAACTCATGTCCTTTAGAAGAGATTTCTGAGAGAGAACTGTAAATTGCTAAGGTAATTATAATCCTGCACTGGGATGTGAAGCCGTAGAATCAGAGAAAATAGCTTACTCTGGATAATCAGCTAAGAGGAGGAAGCAAGCCACATTCCTGCCCGACTTGGCTTTCTGACATGCACGGTTGCCCTCAAAGCAGTTCTGACAAGGAGCACACAGAGAGATGGTTGCCTGTAGGATGGGTTTAACCCCAAGAGGCAGTGAGATGTTCTGCAGAGAACCTGGGAATTTTACTTATGAAATGGGTCAAACACATTTTGACCATTAAATTCTTATATCTGCTTACAAAACATGACACCCATGTGACATATCTTCTAAGTTTGCCAGATATGCCCCAAATAGCTTTCTGCCACCTACAGACCAAGGATTTGCCTTGGTCACCCTGGAGAGCTGTGTAGGAGGACCAGAGGTCTTTGAATTGTAAAGCCTTTTCTTTCCTCCTCTATAAAATAAGGATATTGAAGTTTCTGTGAGCTTCCTCCCATTTAAAAATAAAGCCATTGTACGTTAAAACAAAAAAGTAAAGTTGTATTTTGCAATTATTTATTTTTATTTAATGTAGAGTATTTTTTAACTGTAAATTCCAAGAATCTCAGAGAGTCCTAAATTCACTGAAATTTATGGAAAAGTTACAGTGTTCCCAAAGCTTCCAAAGTTAAGAATCTTCTTCCTTTTGATCATCTGGAGAGGAGACTAAACGTAAAGGGAGAAACAACAGCAATAATTTTGACACTTTACTGAATGATGCAAGCCATAAAACTACGTCTGTGCAAATGCTAGCGCTGCTCCTTTCAGAGAGCTGCCTTCTGGACTTCTCTAGGCCATGCAGGGTACCTCAGACATCTTCTGCATTTTCCAATCTGCCTCAAGGATTAGTTAAACCTAAAACACGGTGCCCACAGGGTATGTTTAATCCAGAGAACATAAACCAAATCATGACTGGGAGTCACTGAGCAGTGCTTTGCTTTGTGTGAGATCAGAGTCCTAGTGACTGGCTACAAAGTGCTGTGAGGACAGAAAGCATTTTCTCATAGTGAGCCCACCAGCGAGCATATCCATCACAGTGTAGTTTTCTCAAAGCCACTCTAGATAAACAGTTTAATGATCAGATGACTCCTCCAATGTCCCCCCCACGCTAGGCTTTTGGAGAAGATATTATGCACTGATGTGCAGAAAAACAGAAAGAACAGTCAAGGATCAGGCAATTCTGACTTAATTTCCCTTAGGAAATCAATGCTCCATTGAAAAATGTGATACAGGGAAGTAAAACCAAAGGTCACTGTTTTGCTTACAAAGATGTCTTCTATTTATGGCATTGTTCATAATGATCAGGTAAAAATGAATCTGCTTACTTCCAAACAAGTGCTGTGGGAAATATTTGTGCCTGGAGTTTCTGTAAAAAATTCTTCTCTGATGAAACAAAGATACATCATTTATAGAAAAGAGTTCTTGAAGATTTTTTCTGGAATATTGGAAGAGTGAACTAAATAAAAAAATTACATAAATGAAAGCCTTTACTAGCATCTTTTAAAAGTACATATTTTGTACTACTTTCCAGAAACGTTTGTTAAAATCACCTTGCTGTGAAAGTATTCTCTTAAAAATGTCTTTGTTCTTTTGATTTATTATCCTTTTTCTTTTTAAATCTATAGTATCTTGGGGGCTGGGGATTTAGCTCAGCGGCATAAGCACCTGCCTTGCAAGCAGGCAGTCGTGAGTTCGATCCCTGGTACCGATAAAAAAAGGAAAAAGACAAAAAAAAAATTAAAAAAAAAAATCTATAGTATCTTCCTTGCTTGCTTACTTTTCCCGTCTGTAAGCATCTCTTCAAAATGTAAAGTTAATCTAAAAGAGACAGACAGAGAGAGAGAGAGAGAGAGAGAGAGAGAGAGAGAGAGCGCTTCTAGCTAGTCACTTTTCTGATGCTGGGATGAAATATCACAAATTAAAAGAGGAAAGATTTATTTTGGCTTACAGTTTCATAGATTTAATCCATGATCAGCTGATCCCTTTGCTTTAGGCCTAGTAGTGTGGCAGGAACCTCATGGCAGGAATGTGTGGTGGAAGTAAACTGCTCACCGCCTGACAGCCAGGAAATAGGGAGAGATGGAAAGAGTGAAACAGCCAGAAAGGAAGGAGTCAACCACCAAAGCATGCCTTAGAAAAGCATCCATCCACTGACCTGCCTGATCCAGTTAGAGGCACCCCCCGCCCCCCGGCCTTTTCAGTATGCCCACTGAGCTATGAACTCATTGTTGGATTAATCTACTTAATGAAGTTTGGTAATTCATGATCCATTCAGTTGCTCAAATCCCATCAGATGGCAACCAAGCCTTTCACACAATGAGGCTTTAGGGGACATTTTCCATTTCCAACTGTAACACTGTATTTTTGGAAACAGCCTAAAGACAATCAGACCACAAGTTGATTTATGTATTTGTGTATATGTGTGTGTTCTCTCTAGTTTCTGATGGAGAGCACACAAGTCCAGAGATGACCTTCACCATTCACTTACTTCCCACTGTCCAGCAACCACCAGCACCCCAGGTCACAGCACCCCTGCTTGAGATCAGCCGAGGAGGTCGTGCTTCTCTTGGTAAGAAGTGAGAGCCAAAAAGAAACACAGATCTGAAAATGGGACTATATTTCAGCAGCTGTCTCTCTTCAAGCTTCCTGTTGGTTTCCAAGAACAGTGACCTCTTTCTCAGAAGTTGTGATTATTCTCACCTCTACCTTTCCTCCTTCCCCTTCTTATGCTAATAGAGGCAGTACAGAGAGAAGGAAATAAACTCTTCCGAGGCCAATGCTTGTGATGGAATGCAGCACAGAATTTATTTCCCAGCCTCCCCAGTTTGATTTGTTGTAGTCACTGAAATATAAAATAGCAGAGAGGAGAATACAGGGAGCGAGTTTCAATGACTGCCCTTGTTTTCTGTTTAGAAAATGAAGAGGAATAGGAGAAATGATAAATTACAGTAACCTTCAGAAATCTGAAGAGTTAAGAGTTGGCCCTGTTATTCTGCACAATTGTATTTCCTTCTTGGTGTGCATATTCTTTGTTCTTTTTATACCAAGGGCATTTTACTAGCAAACAATGGGCATTGTGGTTTTTGTTAAATGTACTCTGTAGGTGCCTATATGGTTTCTATATGTGGACTTTGTCCTAAAATTAATCATCCAATTTCTCCATGTGAGTTTTGGCCAAAAATTAAACTGTCATCAAACTTACAAGCAGGCCACATTTATAATAACAAAGCTTACTCTTACCTTCTTCCTCACTTCCTGGAATGTTCAGGAAAACAATAAAAGAAAAAAACGAAAAGCAGAAAACAATTTATGGGAGTATTTTCTCAAGGGAAACCTAGCTCAGCTGGTCAAGACTGATTTACATCTGGCCCTTCTGTATATATATCCTGGTTTGTGTGGAAGAAAAAAGTGTGTTCCAGATTTCTGAATTCAGAATTGTCTACCTGAAGTGAATTTTTGGAAAACCCTGTTAACCATTTCTGAGTCAACTATTCGATCAGCTTTGGCTCTTGTGCTGGCCTTGCCTACAGATCACCCACACCCTGGCTTCCAGCCTAACCTTGGCTTTGATGTGTACAGAGAATGCAGTTGTCCCTGTGTCTGTCCTTTCCCCATGCTTTATTGTCTCACTGCAGGCCTCCAGGTGGTGGTAAGGGACACCCAGGCAGTCCCTGGAGAACTCTTCTTTGTGCTTCGGAAACCTCCTCGGCATGGTGTGCTCCTTAAGGACGCAGCTGGCTCCCCAGGACCCATGCTTGCAGGTAGCTGCACACACTCTCCTAGACTTGCAAGGGAGACTTTTTGTTCTACAGTTTTGTATATCTCAGAAAAAGCGTGAGTGTCTGTCTTTCTCTGATGTGTTATGAGGAAAGATCTCCTTTTGAGTTTGTCTCATTGGCCTAGACATTAAAGACCCTTTCCTCTACCCACCCCTGTACCCACTAACCAGAGTCCCCAAGCTCAGATGAGATTGTGCAGGTGAGATTGCTTGATTTCTAAGATTTGAGTAAATGCATTTAACACATTACAATACAAAGTGGCAACTGCCACTTTCCTATAAGCTTTTTTGAGATCAGTGTGTCTGACTTAATTTATTGTGTGAATCTTTACAATATTTTTTCCACTATGACTCTGATATGTTAGCTACATGTATCTTCATCCATAAAGGGGGTCATAGTTTTGAAATTTATATAAACTGTGTAATACCATCCTTTTAAATTAATGTTTATTATGTTTTCTCTATATTGATGATTTAGGGAGAACAGAAAATCCCAAAACAAAGTCTTAAGTTTTTAGTAGTCATATATTAAAGCGAATATTATCCCATCCAAAGTAACCATCTCGAAATGCCACATCTTATTCCAAAGAGCTTTACTTTCTTACAACTTTGATGTGGTTCCTTTTAGAACTGTAGTAATGCATTCTTCCAAATATCTCTGGTGGGACAAATCTTTGTCCTTGAAAGCAGATTGAATTTTTAAGAACCACCAGAATTGGCATTTGGGAATCACAAATGTAGACTTTCAAAAGAAGAAAAGAAAATACCATTAGAATACCTTTGTAGCAGACTAGAGATACCATTTTAGAGGCATGTGGTCATTGCCCTGTTTCTATAACATAACATTTAACCTATATTTATGTGATAAAAATATAATCTAAAGATGTGTATAAAAAGTTTTATTACCTTTTTTAGGTATAATTATGCCATCATTCGTGAAATTACTGTGTTGAGAGGGGTGACTTAGATTTATTAATATGGAGAATGAATAAATTCTTTGATAGACAAGGAATAAATTATTCGAATGAATAAATTCTTCAATACATAACACTAATCATTAGCAGCAGTAAATTGAAAATCTTTATTATTTGTGTATTAAAGATCCTTGAGGTTGGGGTGTACTCAGTGGTAGGGTACTTGCCTACTCGCAGGAGGCCCTGGCTTCAATCTCTGGCACTGAAAAGAAAAAGAAAAAAGAATTCTGTAATTCTAATAAACCCTGCAGTTTAAACCTATATTTTTAAGTTATGAATCCCATTCCCCCAAAACTTAGATGAACTTGAAACTTTTTTCATATAACATCTACATAATCTACTATGAACTAACTATAGACTATATAGTTCGAGTTTCTAATTTTATGTTTTTCAATTTTTAATTACAAACCTTTATACTTCCAATTAAAGACACTTACAGATTCATCAAGGATAATCTATTTTCTTAAGTTTTTCAGTACCAAGATTAGATTCTAGAAGCACTATCATAAAGAATAGAAGTTTGTTCTTTGTTTTTCTAGAAGTAGGACTGATGAATGAATCATATAGAGTAGATATTAACTCTATATGATTAAGAACTTTTAAAAAGCAAACAAATTATGGCTGTCTGCAGAGGAACTAGTTACCTTGATAAAGAACCTCTCCCCTTGGGAAGTACTGAAGGACAGAGTGGCCTACCTTTTACCAAGGGGTATAAAGGGAATCCTACAGTGGGTTGTGCTTGGACTAATTAATTTAAGACTCCTGAAATTTTTGACTCTGTATGTACTTGGAAATTCTGAGAACACAGGTGCTAAGTAAATGAAAGCCATTATTCCCAGCATCATTGGTTTTATGGTTTGTTTTATTCTTGGAAGGCGACACTTTCACATATGATGATGTTGAGAAAAATGCTCTGCAGTATGTACATGATGGTTCCTCTGCCCAAGAAGACAGCCTGGAGATCTCGGTCACTGATGGCCTGACGGTGACAGTGTTCCAAGTAAGAGTGGAGGTGTCACTGTCAGAGGACCCATGGCCTCGGCTGGCTGCTGGTTCTTCTCTGAGCATGACTGTTTCAAGCCACAGCACAACCACAATCACCAGGTCGCACCTTGCTTACGTGGTAAGGATTGCATTTGGTCCTCTCATTCCTCACCGTAGCTTCTGATCCAGCTGACTGGTAAGCCACACTCAGACTGAATATTTCAGTCAACAGATGTATAGGTCATATAAGAGACATTTTCTCAACTTCCCCTACAGTTCTTAGGGGTCATCATTCTGGATGTCGTGGTTTCTACTAATGTTGCAGGAACAGATGAATAAATGTGTAAAACTTTGATGAAAGCAGAGAGGGTGATTGGCAACAGGAAATAGTGTCAATGTTAGAAAAGTCCAAGTTCCACAGTCCAAGTGTTTTCCATGACATTTATAATGAGGATTTTAGGAAAACAGCATTTTAGAAGAATTTTCCTGACGCATGACTAATAAGTAATATCGCTTGGCTCCCTGAGGGGAATCTTGTTTTTCTCCAAAGTCGATTCTAGACAGAAGAAAGGCATCTCTTTGGCAGTACCTCTCTTCAGATTTCCATAGAGCAGATTACTGCCTCAGGCTCCATCTTCAGTTCTGAGAGAAGCAGCATAGTTAGGAGATCAAGGAGAATCTTGATAATTAAACTTATCTTTTTTTCTTTGATTCTGCCTCTGGAGTTAAGGATAATGAGGATAATTAACTTTACATTGCATTTATGTATATTATAAATAGATATGTACTCTGTATGTAAACATAATAATGAATAGTTTCTATAATGCCATGAAAGGAAGAATAATTACCTGGATAAGCATTCTTAGTATTGAATTCTTTCTTTACTAATCTTAAAATTGAATGATCTGGCTGGCTGGCTGACTATCTTAACAGCATATAGTTTTAAGTAACTCTTTTCTGAACTGAGAAATCTTGTTCTGAAATTTAGTCCTGAATACTAGCATGACAAAACACTGCTTTTCCAAAGATTTTTCCCCTTAAAATTGTCTTAAGTGATAGAAACTACATTCAAGTTCCATTCTTCTTATGGGCTTACTACAATTTCAAAACAGCTTTGTTTTTGTTTTAACTGAAAGGTAATTTTATGATCTTTTGAATCCCAAGAAACCTGTGAATTCATACAAATGTGTGAATTCAGATTTGATCAATAGATCACCAAGGCTTGAAAAATATTTGACAGTATCACTCCAGGAATGGTTCTTGTCTATTAACTGTGTATCATAGGCTGCACGTCAAAATGCAAGCCCATTGGCAACTGAAGGTAAATTTTCCAAAAATTGATTGAATGTGAATTTACCCACCACAGCAGAAAACTCCAGTGAAACTGTCTTGGTCTCCCAAAATCATGGCATGCACCCCTAAAGACATAGCTTGATTATGTATGAACTTTCTCTGAGGGTGTACTTACGTGTCTATAGTGAAACTTTTTTTCAAAAATGCTGGTGTGTTTTCAATGAAACCTAAAGTGCTTGGGAAAGTCACCTGAGATGCTAGTGGTAAATGGGGTAGAATAAAAGGAGACAGTAGGTGAGTCTGTTCATAGAGTACTGATAACCAGAAGAGAATGCTGTAGTGTTGGGAGGGATGAAAGATCGAAATGGGACTTTGGATGATTTGCCTCTTAGCAGTTGCTTAATGGGTGCACTTTGCTTTGTGCTGTAACTAAACAAGTAGAGGAGGGACAGCATGGGTTCTGGGTTTGAAGCGACAGCTAGTCCCTTACTAGCATAACGATCCTTGGCAAGTTGTTTAAATACGCTAGACCTCAATTTTCTCATCTGTAATATGAGTAGTATAAGATTAACCTCAAAAAGCTAATAGCATTTCTGTGCCCCTCTCAAAAAGAAAATAATTCAAAGTATTATAACATTTGTGTTAATTTATACATCACATATTTAGGAGTAAACATTAAAAAAAGATTGTAACTTCAAAAAGAAGATTGATGCTATGACTGAGAATGTTTTTTTTAAAAAAGTCGCTGGAGATTTAGCTCAGTGGCACATGCATCTGCCTGGTGAGCGCAAGGTTGTGAGTTCAATCCTGGGTATAAATAAATAAATAAATAAATAAATAAATTTCTTGACAGGCATTAGAAATAAAAGGAGAATTTAGAAAATAGCCAGATATAAGGTCAACAGACAGCAATAGCATAAGAAAAAAAATTATTAGTATAATGTCACTAAAAAGGTGAAACCATTTAAATTAGTGTTAAAATAGCATCATGTTCTTTGGGTTGAATCTTTAAAAACCAGGCCGTACTTCCACAGAGAAAATTATACCACTTAATTGACAGATATTTAGAAAACATTTACTAAATGAAGAAATATACCATATTTGTGAAGAGGAGCATTAAATCAAAAAAAAATACCAATTTCTCACAAAGTGATTTTAATTCAATTCGGTTATGATCAAATGTTGTGGATACACTGGTTCTGAAACATAAACGGAAGAACAAAGGGCCAAAATTCTGAAAAAGAACATTATGAGGGCCAGGAGATTTGCCCCCATCATATGTCAAGATTTATTTCAGCCTACAGTATTTAAAATAGTGTAGCATAAAAATATATTTAAAAATCAAGAAACAAACCATGGCATTGATTCTTAACATAAAACAGAAATGAGTCAGATCAGTGGACATAAAAACTGCTTAGAGAATGGGACTGCACAAAATGATTTATGTGACAGAAAACTTTTTGAAAATTTTGATCTTATTCAAATTAAATTTATATTCATCAAAACATACCATAAAGGTAGAAAATGGGCAAGTTAAAAGTTGGGCAAGGTATCTACAAAACATTTAATCAAAAATAACAAAGAAAATACAAAGAATTGCTGCAGATCAAGAATAAACAGATCATCCAATAGAAACACAAACAAGAAATATGAACAGGAATTTCACAGACAATGAATCTATTTCATCAATACACATTATGAAGAATATTCACCTTCATCAGTGGTCAGAAAAGCTAACAATTAACCATTTTATACTAAGTATTAGGAAGGAAATGGATCTACAAGAAGTTCCTTGTTAGTCATAGTGTAAATTGGAATAGCCACTGTGCAAAGGAATCCGGCATTGCCTTGTGAGGATGGATAGTCATTAACATACCCTCACACTTCTTATCAAAGAGGAATGTTTATATAGACACCAATGGACATGTACAAGGATTTTCACCATTGTACCAGTTGCATCAGCAAAAATATTGATACAAGCCAAATGCCCATCAGTAAGATGAGAGATGACATGATGTACTTACCCAGTTAGATTATTAGCCTCACAGCAGGTGGGTTATCTGTTACACACAGCAGCATGGATGGATCTTAGCAGCCTAGCACTGAGTAAAAAGAAAAATCTCTTAAGAGTTGAGTCTAACTCTAAAAGTACTCTCTGTAGTAATGTATCAAACAAGAGGAAGAAGTTCAAGAAAATATGAAACAGGTTGCAGGGTAATAAAAGACCCAAGGATGAGCTGGAGGAGGACCACACAAGTACATGTGTTGTTATCAAGTTCTCATCTTTCTGTTGAATGATGTTTAATGAATGTTATATAGTAAAAAGAAAATGAAAATGGGAATTAATCAAAAAAAGGATTTAAAAGTCTTTAATTAGGGAAGTTACTAAGAATGAGGTCTGTATTCTCACTCATGTTGATGTAACTGCAATATCTTGGGTATTCTAAAATAAACAGTTTTCTTTAATTTATAGCAGGGAATTTTCAGAGGAAAAAATCTACTTGATCTCCCATTTTTTTTGAACCCAGCAGTCTTTTGAGAATTGAAATATAATAAGATGTACCTGACATGAAATAAACATTTCTTTGCCAAATTTGCCAATGAGAATTTAAGAAACGATTCATTCTAATCAAGAGCCAGGAGTGCAGGCCTAGCAGTTTATCATCGTCTCAGAAGTCAATATCATAAAGCCCTCGGCTGGATTTTATAAGTTCTCAGTCAGTAATATTAGGAAGTCCTCTTTTCAAAGCCCATATATTATATTTGATAACCTATCTGGAGAAATAAACTTTAAAGGAGTATAAATTTAGGAAAAATATTCTGAAGTTTTGCAGCTTCAATAAATTTTAGTTTTGTTTCTTGCCAGTGTCAAGGAATGTGAGAAAACGCTATGATCTTGCATCAAAACTCTGAACAGCTGGCTTAAAAGTCCCCCCAGAGGATACAAATGACAGTGGACTGAAACCTGCTGTCCCTGGCCCACCAGGGGTCTGTGCTCACATTCCTGATCCCATCCTTCACATAAAAGTACAGCATAGATATGAAAGTTGTGATTTAAAGTAAAACTGACTGTACTACATTTATTTTTATTGTTGCTATGGTAAAGTATAGAGTTGCCCCATTGTCACAGTAAAAGTAGCTCCACTAAAAGATGAATGACTCAAGGAAACTTTCCCAGATGTTGCCTGCCTCCTAGATATTTCCAAAAATATCCTTGAAGAAAGAGGAAGTTGTTGGTTAAGATGCTCAGTTATTTTCCACATAGAATTTTTAAAAAGTCAAATTTTATTTCTCAATAAGCAATGCAGACAGAAAGGAAAATGGCCTTGGTTAAGATTATTAGAGTGAGAATTCAGAGATCCAGTCCTGAAAGAATGAAATCTATAGAACATCCTTTGTTAATCCAAAATTGTATCATGTTGAGTATTACTTAAAGTGACTCATGGGATAAGCTAAAGAACTTTTATTCTCTCTGTATCACAAAAGTTTATCATTGTACAATATATTACATATCATAGGAATTTTGCCTATTTCTAAAACCCAGACCATCCTCAAAAACTCCAAAGGAAGCCTGCGTCTGGGTTTATGGATAGATGACTTATAGCACACTGCATTTTGCTCTGCATTAGATGCTGCAATAAAAACAAAATTTTGTATGGCTCCTATGGTATTCCTAGGGCCTTTGTTCTATACCCCAACCCTCACATGTGTTTTCCCACTGTTACTTTGAGCTACTCTTAGAACAAAACATTATCAAAGAGGTATTTTGGGAGGAATAAATTATGAGGTCTTCACGGACTTGGAAATGCTGTTGCTTTATGACAGGGAAAGAGATTTCTGCCATTAGCAGAGAAGGAGGTGCCTATAAATCTTTTACTACTGGAAGTATTTATCCCTGCAAATGCACATTCATGTCCTGCCTCATATTTGCCTGATTAGGATGATTCTTCCCCCGACCCAGAGATCTGGATTCAGTTAAGTTCTCTGCCCATGTATGGTGCTCTCTTAAGAGCATCAGGATCTGAGGTGGAGGAGCTCTCTGAGGTTGCCAATTTCACGATGGAAGACATCAACAACAAGAACATTAGGTATGTAACCACTTGGTCTTATTTGCCAGAATTTTCAAAACTGTATTAAGATATTTTAACATAGCTCCATTTTTATATGAAAATCATCTGGCCTGCTCTGTCTGTGTGGCTTATTCTTTTGACCTTTGTAGATACTCAGCTGGGTTTGAGACAGTCAGTCATCCGGTTACTGACAGCTTCCACTTCTCTGTCTCCGACATGGACCACAACCGTCTGGATAATCAGATATTCACCATCACAATCACCCCAGTAGAGAATCCACCTCCAGTCATCGGTTTTGCTGACCTTATCACGGTAAACAGCTCTCAGATCAATAAACAGCGAGTGCTAGAGAGAGTTGAAGTCTTCAGTGATACAAATAAGTGAATTGTTGCTTAATTGACAGCCAGATTCTTCCCCCCAAAATATACAGGTGGTTTCTAAGCAATGAACATTTTTTAATTGTAAGATTTTCAAAAAGATGAAAATAATTTTAGTCTGATGATCATATCATGGTATACACATAAGTTAGTCTACAAGCATTTATGTGCTAGATACTATGCTGGATATTGCTCATATTGAGAGTAAAAATAAAAGTAGAATATTTCTTCAAGGAATTCACAACCTAATGCTGACAGCAGCTAAACTTCCTCTTAAATCAAGCTGATATTTATCATTTTAAGTGATATTAACAGATCCTTGGGAGAAGAAGATAATATAATGTGTTTTCATTACTAAAATTTCTCAAACATGAGTTCAGGCACCAAATCTGTTAGTGACTGAGTGACCGTGGAACTTATTCTTACTTAACCTCACTTTCCTCATCTTTAAAATATTTCTGTTCCTGCTACATAAGTGATTTCTCTAATGACCAATAAAAACTTCTCTGATACTCCCATTCACTGTACTTGGTGCATAGTAGGGATTCTTTAACCTAAATTCATTTTCTTCTTTCTTCTTTGTGTATGTACCTTAATGCTGGCATACCTCAAGAGGTTTTCTGGTTTGGTCAAACAACTGATAATTCATAAAACAGAATTGTTTCTAGAACCTTCTAATGTCCTATTTATGTTTCCATTTTGGAGAAATCGTTTGGACCACCCCAACTCCCTGAGTCCTGCTTTGTAGTTTATAGGTCTTCCCAAGGTTAGCCAAGAGTTGTTCAGAGTGAGATGGCTTCACCATTTCTAACAGGTCAGCGAAAAACTCAAGGCGCAAGTTGCAGAGTTAGCATATAAAGCAGGGCCTAAAGGAAAAAGTTAGTTTGAGTAACTGCTTTTACTTATACTGATTTATTTTCTTCCTTGACATTAAGATAAGCATTTGCTTTCAGATCTGGTAAGCCCTTTCCTCCTACAGACACATAAATATACAATATAAGGGAATTAAGTGGGGCTTTTATGCTGAATGGGAATGCATGTAAGCGTCACCTTAACTGGCTCTGAGGGAGGATTGGGCCCATCACTCTCTAGCAGTAGACTTCTTAATGTGGATACCACAGGAAGGCAGCGTCCTGTCATGCCCCTGCACCCAGGTGGCTGATTGGAATGGGCCTTCGCTGCTTTATAACCAGATCCATCATGAAATGACACACAGATTCAGGAATCATCACATCCGTGTGTGTCTCCAAGAGGTGCTGGAAGACCGTGGCATGGGAGCATGCACAGCCCTCAGCTTGTCTGCAGAGCACCTGAGACTGGTGCAGGAAGGTTACCCCAAGCAATGCTTCACAGTTCAGTCCTTTTTTATCGCAGTTATGTGCAACCGCCCACAGACTGTGCTTTCTCTTCTTCTTTAGGTTGATGAGGGAGGGAGAGCACCACTTTCCTTTCACCATTTCTTTGCTACTGATGATCATGACAATGTCCAGGAAGATGCCATCATTAAACTAAGTGCTCTACCCAAATACGGCTGCATTGAGAACACAGGAACAGGTAACAGTGGTCGATTTGCTGTAGAATTTTTCAGGATCTGGAAAGAAAGGAAGATGCAGGGAGATCCTTGTATTACAATTAAACCTAGAGATGCAGAATTAAAGAAAAATCTAACTATCTCCATGAAATGGCAGGAAGAAAGGCTTTGTTCACTGAATAGACATATGCTCAGCATTTTCTAGGGCCCATGCACATTTTAAGCACCAGGGGTACATCCATAAACACAACAGACAAAATCTCCTGTCTTCATAGCTCTTTGGTTATAGTGGAGAGAAACAAACAAAAGACCTGAAAAGTGAAAAACCTGGGCAAGACATTAGGAGATGAATAAATGCTACAGAAGAGATAGGACCAGGGAAATGAATTTCACATGCTTTCAGTGGGGTGTGGGACTTAGGAATTACATTTAGAATTGAGCATCAAAAAGTGAAAATTTCTGTCCTCTTATTGTGAGGCAGCTGTGGCTTAGTTTAGCTGAACCCTAGCATATGCATCAGTGCCTTGTACGGATCTGACAGGAATTGAAATGCTCTCTGTCTCCCTCTGACACTCTCTCTGGCATTCCTCTCCTCTGCCATCTGCCCTCAAGCCGTCCTCCTTATCACAGAGGAGGAGAGGCAAGAAGGCATGAACTGTCCAGAGGCCCCCTGAGACTGCTGTGAGTGGCAGCTGAGATAACTCTGGGCAGTGAGGTTGTTGAGTGCCAGTGCTTGGCACTGATTGGTGTGCAGCTTACAGGTCCCAGGGACAGACCACTGACTGCAGGTGTCAGAGGCCAGCACAGTGCCCCAGTTTTGAGCATCTTGACTGGAAATTTATCTAGCAGGTTTTCCTATCAAAAGTGTTGAGTCTTTTCCCTATTTGCCTTTCAGTGTGTGTGTTCAGATTTGTTTATGACTGAATTAGGTTTGTCTCAACAATTGTCTAGGCTAGATCTGACAGATGTAAAAATGAGGAACACAGACCTTGCCTTGAATAGGTGACAAATATGAAGATTTAATAAATTATAATAAATGACGAAGAAGGAGAAGAAAAGAAACAAAGCACTGAGACAGTACATGCAATTCAGCAATTGCTTTTGCCAGGGAAGGCAGCAAAGTCTGAGAAAGTGACATTTGTGCTAGGACCCAAAGGGTCAGTGGGAGTCACTTTGGGCAGAGGGAAAGTGGCATTTTCTGCAGAGTTGAGGGTATGGGGAAGGTGGAGAATTATGAAAGGATGTTATTTCCACGGGCTTTTCTTTCTTGGGTGCTTTCATTCTTAGCAAGTCTTCATAACACAGCTTTCTGTGTACCTGGAACACTTGAAAAAGCAAAGATGCGGCAAGGAGGGGAGGGGCTCATTGGCTTAGAAGTCAAAATTCTGGCAAGCCTCAGCTGCTCTAGCAAGTGGTTCTCAGATACGGGTGTGCATAAAAACCCCCTTGGGGCTTGCCAAGGTGGTATCCTGGGCAGCAGTTCCACACTGCTGATCAAGGAAGCCCACTTAGGATGGCAGCTCTGCAGTAACGTGAGGATGAAGATGTAGATGAGCAAAGGCATACAGGGACGCCAAAGAACTGTCCCAGGCTCCTTCAGGTAAAAACCCAGCTGTCCTTGGTCCACGAGAGAGGCCCTTTCCTTTTTGCTTGGTACTGAGTTCTTTGTACACCAGCCACCTAGATTCAGAACCAACTACCTGATGGGAAGACTATCTTTAAAAAACAAGCAGCAGCTTTTACTTCTTGCCAACAAATATGGAATACTACTGCAGTGAACACTGTGGGACCTGAATTCATTTAGGAATGGCACAAACAGACCTTGCCTTGCCTCGACTACCTCCAAGGGCATCCCTGGGCTCCAAGGCAGTGCAGGGTAGGTGTCTGTGACAACAGTCAGCACGCATCTAGAACTGCTTAATCTGTCCAGAGCAGCCAGGCAGAGAAGCACATTAGAAAGAGTGATTTACCTCAAGAAGTAGAAAGTACAATTTTAAAACCAAAAGATTGGTGCTTAAAGGTTTGGTGACAAATTGACATGTTGAATATCTATTTCTTCAATATTTTTTAACATTATTATATCTGATTATACCATTTACTTTTCTTAGGCTATTTTTGTCTATTTATAGTGACCAATGGAGAGAAAAGTAAAAACTGGAAGTGTTATAGTAGCTCTTTTTAGAAACACTGAACCATATGTCCTAGGGCTTATTGGGTCACTGGCCACTTAAACTTTTCTTTGCTTCTAGAGTAATTGATACAAGCAGGAAAGAAAAAAATGTCATTGAAGCCAAAAAAATTGTCTTGAGTTTTTCCAAACAAATTGTTAAAAACAAAACAACTTTCCATTCTTAGTCTTTCTATTTGGATGCCACCAAATATGGCACTGTCCATAATTCAGAGAGTTAATAGTCTTCTCTGGTATTTACAGAAGATCATAGGGAAGGGAAGCAAAGCTTTGTTGCCTTCACATCTTCCAGCTACACTTTTCTTTCTTGAGATAATGTGCGCGCGCGCGCGTGTGTGTGTGTGTGTGTGTGTGTGTGTGTGTGTGTGTCCAGGAAAGTTTTAAAGACAAAAGGTTTTCTTTTTCTCCCCTGCTAAGAAGAAAATCTTGTTAACAATTTAAAACCAATCACTTAGAAGAACTCAAGTTAGAATCAAGTAAAAGAGAAGCCACCTGTCAATTAGAGACTGTTTTCCCTTCCCCTTGGCCTTGTAGAGTATCTGGGGTGGGATGAGCAGAGTGCACTGGAACCAGTATTTTCCATAGAGCTCTGAATGGTCCCCTCAGTACCTGAATGGCACCTTCAGCTGTCAGCTTTGTTACTCTAGTGCTTACATGAAATAGATCAAGAGAGAGAAAGTGAATTAATCTTGTCCCATGGGTTTGAAGGTTTCCATACTGGTCAGTTGACCCTTTGCTTTCAGTCGTGTGGTGAGACAGCACATCGTGGTGGGGAGCAGGTGGCGGAGCAGAGCTACCAACTTCATATCCAGCATGCAAAAGAGAAAGGAAGGGGCTGCAGTCCCATTGTCTTCTTCAAGCACACAGCCTTAGCAACTGGAAGACCTTCTGCCAGCCTTTGCCTCATACAAGTTTCACTGCCATCCCGAAGCAGCACAGGCTGGGGAGCATTTAAACACATGGGCCTTGGAGGACACTTGTGCAGACTATGACAGCACCTGTTCTCTGAGTAGGACATGAGCATGTCAGTGTCTGAACTGTACCTGGGTGTTGTAGTCCCTGAGTAATCTTGAGCCACGGTGCTCTACCTGGGGACTGGGCTGTGGCTGGACAGCCCAGTTGCAAACATGTTTGAGCAGAGATTTGTTAGATAAAAAGATATGGAGAGAAGGAGTATTCCTCTTGCAGTACTGCTGGATAGAATGGTTTTGAAACTGGCTAAAGTTTGAGGTAGAATCTTGGCTATTGCATTGTGAGTTATTTCAAGATTTATGCTATAAAAGATTCCTAACAAAATAGCCACTAATTCTGTGCTATGTGCAAGAAAAAAATCACTCTGGTCCTGCTGTGTGTGCAAACTCATTTGATTACTTGTGGTGACAAAGGATGGGCAGATCCTATTGTATACGAGTCTTGGGAAACTGCATCTCACTCCAAGTCTTCCGGTTCCTGATCCTCTGCTTTCTCCTTGCTTTGTCTTCAAGTATGATTTTTATCTTATGTTAGCAATAATGCCTTGCTTTCTAGTTCAGCCTCGTAGGCTGAAACTGACATATCCAAGTAAGAGTCCTCCCTCCATGTTCATGCAGGTGATCGTTTTGGCCCCGGAACTACCAGCAACCCAGAGGCATCATTCCCTATTCAAGATGTCCTGGAAAACTACATTTACTACTTTCAAAGTGTTCATGAAAGCATCGAACCAACTCATGATATTTTTAGTTTCTATGTGAGTGATGGAACTAGTCGTTCGGAAATTCACAGCATCAATATCACTATTGAGGTAAAGACTGGAAGTTGGAAAAGGTGAACCTTTTCTTATTCAGTAGCTCACCATTATGTAGCTTTCTTTCCATGGAGTCAAAACTAAAAATTGGATTTGACCTTCAGTTTTAAAGATGGACCTTAAACTATGACCCTGATCTTCAGAAAACTTGTGGAATTAAGTTGACAATTGGTGAAGGTCTGAGTTTGAAATCTGAATTCTCATTTCAGAGTAAAATTTATTTATTCTGTATAAAACAAGTTTGTGAGAGTCAGAGAGAGAAAGCTTGCCATTCCCATATTTAGAAAAACTAACATATGCCTGTATTTTCTCTGAAATTCTTGTGTGTGGCTCTACGTGCATACTTCCCTTTTCTTATATTTTAATGCATTTATTCATTTAATTATAACATCAAAGAAACATGATCCTTGATCCTGTTTTCCTTTGAGCAAATACACAGTCTTGCTCTACTACCCCAGGGAGTAAGAGAGATAAAAGATAAATCTCAGAATGGAATATTCTCTGCCTTGGGAAAACAAAATAGATGAAATTTTCAGCAGTCATAAGGCACAGTGGTCATAGGGAGATGAGGAGACAGCTTTAGACACCCACTTCCCAGCATGGTGTTCTGGTTCTGGGATATGCTTAGGATTTCCTGGCACAGTTCTGAGATCAAATAGTCCTTTAATATCCCCAACATACTTGTACTTATCAAGTATTAAATCCTATGCCCATATTTTTTGGTCTAGAAAATGTGATCATTGTACTTATAGAAGCTATCTTAGAAGATTTTTGTAGAAAGCCCACCTGCTTCTTTTCAAAGAGATGTTTTGTTGTGTGGCTTTTTCTCTTTTGTTTCTCTTTTCAAGCTAATTATTTTGATTAGGAAGATAGTGAATCGTTAAATACAGTTTTGACAGTGAAAGTTGCTGCAAGAATAATACTTTCCCTGAATAATGTGTATTTTCTTTCTTCTTACCTAATGTCTGCATGAGACCAAATATTTTATGTTTTAATCAGAGGAAGAACGATGAGCCTCCCAGGATGACCGTGCGACCCCTTGGAGTGAAGCTAAGCTTGGCTGTGGTGATAAGCAATTCTTCTCTAAGCCTACGAGACCTGGACACCCCTGATAATGAACTGGTTTTTGTGTTGACGAAAAAGCCTGACCACGGTAGGACAGAGACTGCTGTGCAAAGCTTCTTAATTGGGGTGTCTGAATGGGTTGTTAAAATGAGCACCTAGATTTCAGTTAGTTATTACTTTGCCTTTCCCATATCTAGTCCATTCTTTGCATCAAAGCATAATCAAATTCACAGCTAGCTAACATTGTTCTGGGGTCACAGTAGACACTGGTTGTTTAAAAAGCTTGAATTCTAGGTAATTGGTGTCTCTGAATTTTTATTTCAGCTGTTTCCCTGCTTTCTTTTGTAACCTCAAGAGAAATAGTTTTCAGCATTTGCTGCATATTTTCTTCTCGGAGTAGACATCCTAATTGATAATTGGGGGCTATCTCATGTGTGCTAGCATGTGAGATGTCTCTAGAAGCCTGTTCTTTTACACAGAGAGCATTTTTCTGCTCTGGATCATATGCAGAAGCTGCTGTCAGGGTCTTCCACCCACTTCTTTCTAAATGCTGGCAATGATTAGAGTGCAGAAGCCCAAGCCCCAGTCCCCTGTAATACTTACGAGCTTTCCAAGAGGAAGTTGTTGCTGGGGAAAGAGGACTAACAGAAGAGGCTGCTGGCCCTTACATTCTTAACGTGCCTTCTTTCCTTCACTTTCTCTTTTTTTAATGAAGCACTTTAACTTTCCAGTTAGGTACATGACCCTTGAAAACAGAACAATAATCGTCAATGCAAAGATGCTTAGTGTCTTTCCGAATTTAAAAGGAATTTAAAATGTTTTCCCATCTCCTATTCCACATACTATAAGAGAAAGACAGTGAGTAAAGAGTATTTTATTTGCACTTTGCAGCAGGGAAAAATAAGGTTTGGATAATGAAATGGATTTCAATTCATGGAGGGAGATGGTGATTGTTAGGCTGCTACATTGCTAGATGCATCGGTGTCTCCTTAAGTGATTTGAACCAGGAAAAGTGGGACTTTGTCTTATTTATAGATGAGACTATAGTGAAGCATCTATACTTAGAAAATGTTAAAATGTCCACATCAAGAACCTCTGAGATACTTCACATTATACCCAGAATCCGACTACTTGAAAACCAACTTTTTGGTGCCATTTAGCAGCTACCATTGTTTGTTTGTTTTTCTTTACTTTTTTCTGCAGGTCATCTACTCCAGAGGCTTACTTCTTCTGATCCTCTGGAGAATGGGACAGTTCTATCACAGGGCTCCTCCTTCACCTACCAGGATGTCCTGGCTGGCCTGGTTGGATACATGCCTGGGGACTCTGGCGTGGCAGTGGATGACTTTCAGTTCTCACTTACTGATGGCCTCCATGTGGACACGGGGAGGATGGAGATCTACATAGGGCTGCCCATAAGTGACTCCCCCAGATTGACTGTAAACCGAGGACTTCAGCTCTCAGCAGGTAGCACAGGCGGGGAGGAGATGGGCCACATTTCTTCCCTCCTTAGTTTTTCTTGGCGAGTACTTTCTTCCTTCAAACTAGCTCTTCAACACTTGGGAAGACTGGAGTTTTGGAGAACTGTTTTAGAGATACTAAGAGTTATGTATGGCAAGTGGTAAGCCTTTGAAATTCTTTGAACCAAATCCCTTGGTCTGTGAGTTTAAAAAAGATTCGTGAAGAGTTCATAATATTTTCAGGGTCCTCAAAAATTTTAATTTATCCAACTACTCTTAGGCCCAGATTTCCTATCATATTGCTTCTATTTAGCCAACCCCTTGAAAATAGATAACAAGAAATCTAGCAGAATTTTCTAGATACTTATTGAAAAGGAAGAAAAAGGCATAGAATAGCAGTTGGGGGCCATTATGCATCAAACTATTGTTATACAAATGACTGAGAATCATTCAATAAGTTATTACACCACCTTTACAATTTTGGTATGTTTTAGTAGCATTCAAGGACAAACAGCAAGAATTAGTCTTAGACTGGGATTGAAAGAGGGATTTGATTAGGGAGTGGGATGTATTAGTCAGCTTTCCCATTGCCAGGACACAGTAGCTTACCCTAAAACCTAAAGGAGAGGTGTAATTTGGCTCATGTTTTGAGTGGGTTCAGTCCATGATCAGCTGGCTCTAAGGCAGAAACCTGGTGGGCAAAACTACTTAGTTCTCGGCACACAAGAAGCAGAGAACAGGAACAGTGCTAGAAAGAGGGAGCCGAGGGGCCAGATACAGAGCCCAAGGTCACCCCTCCATCACTCACCCAGACATTCCCAGAAATGTGCTCCATTCACCCCACACCAAAGCCAGGCAAGTTAACCCTACACCCTAACTACCGCATGGACCATTTTTTATCTCTCTAGGAAACGATTGTTTGTTTCTTCTTAGTTTTATATATATTTTGTCTTTAAAAATATATGATATAATATTATTTTAAAAATCTGAGGATTCTGTAGGTCTCAGCTATTAGAAATAGAATTTGACTTTACCCTGCTTATAGGCTAATAAGATTGCCTCTTACTATTTCATGCATGCTGCTAGAAAACACAAGATTCCTCCTTCAAAAACAGAGTTCTTTGCTATAACACAGCCGACAACAATGCCATTAACAAGTTTACATTGGCCCTGTCTGCCCACCAAGTCCCACGGGCCCACACAGATGGCCAACGTTCCATATTATAGCAAACAGCAAGTCTGATCTTCGATGCAGAGGAAGAGGTTCCCCCACCCCTCAAGGTTACTTGCTGGAGATGGCCTGGGTTAAGAGTGAGAAGGGCCATGAATTCTTGTTGTTACCTAGCAAAAACATGAAGAAATGGATTACCATTCTAAACAGCAGGATGCCAGACACAGAAGTAACTAGGATCTACTTACTGGAATTTACTGTTTTTAACTGAAAAAATGGCTTGTGAGGAAAGCAAAGTGCAAGGCCCTGAGAAGAAGGGTTTCTGGTAGGCAGTGTCCTGCCTGCCCCCCCCCAGCCCCTGCGGAGTAGTAGGTGGCTCTACTGGTGAGATTCAGTTTATCCTGCGTTCAGAAACGTTGATTTTGAGTGATCCATCTGAGATGGCTATAAGACATGTTTTTGAGTTTATGTAAAATGCTTTTTCTGGTTTGATAATCCTTAAAACAGTAGATAAATTAAATCCAAGCAGATTTTATCATAGATCTAAACGTTATTTACATCATAGAATTAGGAATCATTCCCTGGATCTAGGTACTAATAGGCCAGGGTAAAACAAATATAGAGAGAATAAAAATGGATGAGAGAAAAGGACTCAGATCTAAGCCCAAGGGACTATTTCTTTTTTAAAAAAAAATTAGAATTTATGAGCTGGAAACTGAGAAGGGCGAGTGTCTGAGCCCAAGGATAATTTAGTTGTTTGTGCCCTAAAATCATTTGACGTCCCATTTGAAGGAAATGATGGGGAGTGACCTACTCTGCTGTTCTCTTCCAGGGTCTGCAGCACGCATCACAGAACAGCACTTGAAAGCAGCAGACACCAGCTCAGGTCCTCGTCAGGTTATGTACGTCGTGAGGGAAGATCCCAGCGCAGGGCGCCTGCAGATGGTGACCCCTGACAGCCTGCAGCAAATCTCTGTCCATGGCCCCGTTCGAGGCTTCACCCAGGCTGACATCAGCCAAGGTTGGCCAGTTCTTCCTCACGCTCCTGTGGATACAACCTTGTAGAAGCAAAGTGGGAATTAAATGCCTGGTGGCCCATGCCAGTAAAGCAGGCATTCTTCTTTTAAAAATAAGAGCTGAGTTATGACTTCTTCTTTTTTCTTTGTCTGACATTTTTGAGGTTGTCATTTTTAAAAAGGAAAACTACCTTTCTTAACAAAAATGTGAACCTGACAACATAGGATTGATGAAATTGGGGGCTATTTACAGAGAGAGCAAAGTCATTTTGACTTGTTTGATGCTAAAAAAAATACAAAAGTGAAAGAAAAGTGAATTGGGTTCAGATGGATTAAGGTAAAAATTATGTCTTCCTTAGGTGAGCAATTTATATCTCTTTTCAGCTCCCCAAAGAGTACAAGTTAATGAACTAAGCAAAATGGAAGGGCATAAATCCAAGCTGCCTGGGGGCCATTACATGGCTCATCCCTCCTCCAGGAAATGCTGATGTAATGCAAAGGCATAAATGTTAAATGCTGTGTAGTTACTGTACAGTGCATTCAGGGGTAGAAAAGGGAGCAAAATTACGTATGGGGAGGGAAAAATAGTCCGAAGTCATGTGGTGCTATGCAGCTCCTTTTAGGGGTAGAAATATGTACACAAGGAGCAGACACATGAGTCCTTCCCAGACACTAGCAGCAAACACTGACTGTGGCTGAATTTCCACTGGACCTGTCTGTGCTTCGGTGAAGTGGGTAGAACAAACAAAGAGATAGTAATTCCTTCTTTATTCCATGCCACCGCCTCTCCTTGTGAAAAATGAAACCAGATCTCTTCCCAAAGCTTTGGTTATATTTGCATTGATGGCTACATATAAATGTTGCTGCAGGCAAGCAAAAATAGATTACATTGTATTTCTCCCTTTGACCTCTGTATGGAGGTTACTTGCACACTTTCCTATTTATTTGTCTGCTGGATCTAAGCTGCATCATTACTTGTATTGAGCAACAGAGGGAGAAGAGTCGTGGGATAAGGCAGACTGCAGGTCTGCGTCCTCTTACCTGGTGATATGCATGTATAATAGGGTTCCTCCATGTGCTGCAGGTGTGGCCAGAGCACTTTGTACACAGGGAAGTTGTGCTGATCTAGTTACTCATCACACCTCCTTAAACGCTCAGGTAGATCTTTCACAAAAGTTATGCCTCAACCAAAAGAAATGTTACTGGGAAAGAATTTGTTATGAGGAAGTGTCTTGATTGGGGAAACCGATGGTAGGGGAGGAAAGGGAGTCAACAAAAGCTTTAGATTAAAATGTCAAACCTATCAAAGTGAGGAAGGTATAAATTGTAAATTGATTCATTGGCATGAAAAGCAATTGAAGTCTCACTCCTTACTTCAGGAATAAAACCAGAAAGCACTAACAGCAAATCTTGCTTATTTTTTTTTTCCTTTATATAGGACATGTAGAATATAGTCATAGAACAGGAGAACCTGGTGGGAACTTTGCTTTTAAATTCGATGTGGTTGATGTTGAAGGCAATCGGTTGATGGACCAGTCGTTTTCCATTGATGTTTTAGGTAAGCAGGTGCTTCACTCTATACAAAAATACTTCAGTGGTTGTGAAGTTATATAGTTTGTAGATGCTCACCGTGGAGCTTGAGGCCTCCTTCACCTAGCTACATGGAACTTGAAAATGGTACCTGCTCTGTTGCACAGTTCTGGCTCCTCTGTGAGGTCTCTGAGGGACAGACCTGAACACTGCTGCAACCTTACTGCTGAGGATCAGGCCTAGGACTGATGAAAGGAAGCGGAAAAGATTCCATTTTAAATCATTATTTTTGATCATTTCAGAAGGCAAATCCCCACCTGTCATTATCACCAATAAAGGGCTGGTCTTGGATGAGAACTCAGTAAAAAAAATCACCACTTTGCAGCTGTCTGCCACTGACCAGGATGGTGAGCCTGCAGAATTGATCTACAGAGTCACCAGACAGCCTCAGCTGGGCCATCTAGAACATGCAGCGTCACCAGGTATGTCTCTCATCTCTTGCTGTATCCAACCAAAAACTGGGACTTAATAAGTGTTGGTTCTAGTGTACACCTAAAATCTGCCTCACTAGCTATTTATGGTTTGCCTCACTAATTTTGACCATTATGTTATACTTAGAACATAGTGGGTATTTGGTAATTTCTTGGTGAAAATGAGTGAAACGTTGCAGTGTGGGTTTGAGGGTAGAGTTCAGTGGCAGAGTGAGTGCTTGACATGTCCTGGGTTTGATCTTCAGCACTTGCCCCCCTCAAATCCCAATTGTATGTAAGCAATCTTACCTCCGTAACTAGAATAAACACCACACCCTGTTCCTGGTGCTTCCCCTGGGCATCTGGTACAATGCAGTGTTCTATGCTTTAAAATTCAGTTCAGGAGCTAGGGTAGAGCCCAGTGGCACAGCACGTGCTTAGCATGCTCATGGCCATTTATTCAATCTCTAGCACACACACGAAATTCAATTCAATAAATAGTGAGTGAGCATGTGTACTGTTCAAGGTTGTGGTTTAGCTGCTGCTCAGGAAACAAAGATGAATTAAAGACAGTCCTTGCCCTCTAGAGTTCTCTACTGGGTGTAATAAAGAGACTCTACAGGTAAGCAGAACTCAGGGAAGACTACGGTAGGTGTTTAAGGAAGCTACAAACCTGGGGTCATAAGAGTTCAAAACTGAGAAACCCTACATCCAGGTGGAAAGTGCACAGAGGTGGTATTTAATAACACCGTGGGAAGATACAGAGTTAGGGGGCCAAGATCTGTGTTCTTTCCAGAGATGGCAGTGGTATGGGGGTGCTCTTAAAAAATGACAAGTGAACCTGCTGAGCTGAAGCATGTGTTCTGAAGATACTAGAAGACAGAGCTTTTGAGTAGACTGAGATTTTATAGAGGGTCCTCAAAACTGGGATAAGTAATCTCTATTTAAGCTGAGAGGCAATAGGAAGCAACTGCTGAATTTTGAGCAGGGAAGGAAGTGAAGTGCACCAGGCAGTGCCCAACAGGGTGAAGTGTAGGGAAAACAAAGGGTTAGAGGGAGGTGGATGAGGATGGCACTTAATACGTGGTCAGCAAATGTTTGTTGGTTGAGGAAGACAAGAATCCCAGGGGATAACTCTAGAATTTGGTGACCCAGTCAATGTGAGTGAGAAGAGATAATTGCTGATTAATAATCTAAAGGTAGAATGGTCCCAGAGACAGTGACAGCTTGCTGGAGATTCAGAGGTTTTCTTTGGATTTTAAATTACAGATTCTTCATTCAACTAGGGAAATATCAAAACAGGGGAAGCATTTGCCCTTATAATCATTTGCTAAGGCAGAGAGTCAGATAATAAACAAACAAGCAAGCAAATAGCATCACATGTCAGGTAGTGATGAGTGTTAGGTGGGCACACAGGAGACAGAGAGGAAAGGAAGTCTTCCCTGGTGAAAAAATGACATTTTAGCAGAGCCCTAAATAGAGGCAAGGAGCCAACTGGCTGATGGATAAGGAAAGAACATTCCAGACAGAGGGTCAGCAAGTCCAAGCATCCTGAGGCTGGACCGGTCAGGTAAATCAAATTCAAGACAGAGCAAGAAACCAGTGTAGCTGCAGCCCGTGAATGGGGGGAAGGGTGAGGAGAGATGAGCTTTGAAAGGTGGGGTGTGACTGTGGAGGTGGTGAGGGCAGAGGTCCTGTGGGGTTCAAGCTGACGGGGAGGTGGAGGGAACTGTCCTCCTGTGTGCAGTGGCATGTGTGGAAGAATGAGCAATTTGCTAAAGTCTGTAATACAGATCAAAGCAGAGGGCCACCTTCTCTGTCCCCAGGTTCCTGGGAATGTATGCAGATCAGCATCCCCAAGATCTTGGCTGCCTGAGCTATTTGGTAACTAATTCATGTGCTAATTGCTTCTGCCAGAATCCTGTCAAGTTGCTGACTGTAGCTCTCCAAAGATGTGAGGGTTGGTCTGGCTGTTGTGTTAGGCAGCTGCATGCACACTGCAGTGTTCAAAAGCTCCAAGCTTCTAGCAACATGCTGCCAGGTGCCCTTCTACAGGGACCCCCTCCTCAGTCCTGCTCCCCTCCTACCCTAGGATGCCTACTAGTCTCATGCCAGGTGCTTATTTTCTTTTTCACATCTCAGCCTTCACGTGGCTTCAAATCTGGTTGCCAAGAGCAAGTTGGGATTGTGCTCCTTCCTGCTCCAACAGCAGAGAGATGGTCCCTGGGCTTCACTTGCTCTCTCCCAACAGGCCCAGCTTCCTAATCCAGGTGCTTCCCCATCCCTGCCAGTTTCTCCTAGTCAGCTTCTTTCCAGTGACTCTTGGGAGAGTAGATAGGGGGATCTAGCCCTGTCCTCTGTACCCATTGCCAATGAGATGGGGCACTGATCCCCGCATTGAGCCCTTTCTATTTGCATGAAGCCAGGATCCTCTTTCCTTCTTTTCCCTCAAATGAGACCACTTTCATGGATTTGATTCTCTCTCTTTACTTGTGGAAGGGCTGACTTTGGAGAAAAGAGACATGGAGGGTTCTTTAGCTTCTCTGAAAGCATCTGGCCCCAGCACATAGAAGAAAGACTGTTTCACTGGGTGAGGTTGAGCCCAGCAGAAACTGAGGTTGGGGTGGGGCCTGTTCTCCTCAACAGCAGAGCAAATCCTTGTGACCCCATGTGCTCAGGGCGGCTTTGAGTTGTTTGGGGACCAGTTGCCCCTTAGAGTTAGTATTGGCCCCTAGTGTGGACAGATGAAGTGACCCTGGGTTACCCATGGCGTAGACTCTCTGAATGTTCATAATACAAGGTCCGTTCATGTCTGTGAAAGTTCACAGCTCGAATGTTCTTAAATCAGGGACTTGTTCTATTCCCAATACAGCAGATTTGAATAATAATGAACCTCGCAGCCTACAGATCTCAACATGTTATTAATTTAATGCTCCCACACCCCACAGGTGTTTTGGGAAGGTTTAGTAAGTGCTGTTTCTGATACCTTAGGGTGGACCTTCCCCTTGCTGAACCCCACCCCCTGACAGTACAATGTACTGTCCTGAAGGAATAGAGTGGCTTCTTGAGCAGGCCAAGAAGAAAAGTCCCTTACGATGCGTCAGAATCCCTGAATGCATTTAGGGAACCTTGAAAGGTCCTCTGCGACGGGCAGCCACGCGGCCCCTTTTCACATCAGTGAGTACAGTAGTCCTTGTTGAGGCCACTGGAAGGTAAACCTGAGCCACTCGGATGCAGGCTTAATGCTTAGCAAGGACAGGAAAGATTTGACTCTAAAGCACAGAACACATAACAGAGGACACAATAGCAAGTCTGCCATCCATGAGCCACCAGTGCTTCTTGAGTCTGTCTACAACCATCACTGGTTGAGGAACAGTGTGGTGCAAATGCTCAGCTTTGGCCTCTGTCAGTCACCAGCTAGGAGGTATATTTATCTTCCTGCCCTCCTGGGGACTTGGAAGGAGCCCCAGTACATTTTCCACCAGTCTGAGAGCTGCATATTCACCACAAGACATGATCTTGCTCTTAAATCTTGAAAACAGGCAAGTGATTGTTGTTCCCTCAACAAAGGGTACCCTCATCACCTCCTAACTAAACACCAAATGACTCACTCATAAATGGGAGGACCCTCTGGGAGGAGGCTGAAAGTCTAAAGTCTTTGGATCCTCTGGCTCTTGTGAAGTCTTCCATGCAGGGAATCATCTCCTGTAAGAGTTAACTCATCAAGGCACTGCACCCAACTTTCCCACTTTCTACTCTGTACGTAGCACCAAGCGCTCGTTTGTTGAAGGACGTCAATTAAAGCTGCTGACAAGGCGAGCTACCATTGCAACAAATGCCTCTTCCCTTCTGCTAGCTTACTCATTAGCATGTTTCTTGATCTTTTAAATTCACTTTTGAAAATGCTCAGGGAAGTGGGCATTTTGCATCCCTAACCCAGGTCTCAGATTGCAGGGTCATCAGAGCCCACGTGGCTTGCACAGAGAGCACTGTGCTGAGGAGCACACTACACCAAGGAGAGAGGTTGAAGCAAGGGTTTCAGGGTGACACCAGGGGCTTTGGGCTGAGAGGTCTCTGGGGTGTCCTGTGAGCAGACAGTTCCCACATTCAGGCTGCCTACTGGGGTGCATGAGCTCTGGGGGCAGAAAATTCTTTCAGTTGTGTGCTCTTAGTCCAACCTTTCTGATTCCAGGTTCCTTGCTGGTTTGTGTCTTCGAGGTCTGGTCTCTACATGGCAGCCTCCTCCATGATACAGCTGCAGTAGGCTAGTGGCTACTAGTGGCTAACTAGTTATGATTGTGCTTTAAGAAGTTTAGGCAAAACCAAATGGAATATTATTTTATTTACCATATATATATAGTTCTCGTTAGTATGCCCACTTGGTTCCCTCTATTAAACATGCTGCAGAATCCACAGGTCTTCAGATATGACCACTACTGCACAGGTCAGATAAGATCAAATGTTGTTGTCTGCCATTTTATCTGCTACCTCTGAGGTGACTATACTGCTCCAGCTTTAAAGATGTTAAAGAAATAAGATAAAATAAAATAAGTCTATGTTTTAGGACTTGCTATATTTTATGTGATGCACACCTCAGAAAGGAAACATGGAAAAAAGAAAGAAAGACACCAAAGACATTTTTTGAGTGTTCTTTCCACCTTTCTGTTACATCACTGGTTCTTGGCCTTGTATGAACATTACAGTTACTGAGGATGTATTTAAAAATAATGATACCCAAGGCCCCACCAGACCCTAAGGAATAAGACATGAGACATGAGGGGCTTGGACATTAGTGTCTTTTAAGAACACTATATTTTTCCATCTTTTATGCTATAACACAATTCCTGATGCTTGTACTTAATAAAGAAAAGAAGTTTATTTAACTCACAATTTTGGAGAATCAAAGCACAAGATGGACAGCTCGTCTACTCAGCTTCTGCTGAGGACCCCCTTGGCTGTGTCACAAAATGTTGCAAACATGTGGGAGAGGGAGACTGGGGAAGGACTGGCCTTGCTCTTTTTATAACCATCCATTGTGAGGGGGAACTAACCCACTCTTAGAGACCTTCATTAACCCCACCATTGGTGGTGTCCATGGTAACCTAATCACCTCTCAGTAGGCCCCACCTCTTAAGTAAGTTTCCACAACTTCTTACTACTTCCACAGTATGGACCAAGCTTCCAACACTTGAAAGTCTGGGAGATACACTTAAACTTTACTCAAATCATTGCACATCCCCATGAAATTCTGACCACGGTCTGGGCTGCTGATGTACTGCTGTATCATGAAAAGAGCTCCCTTCTTGCCATTGTCTTCCTTCAAGCATTCATTGAGTAGCTACTACAAAAAAGAACATGTTTTAGAACTGGGGTACCTATAAAACAGGTATGTGCAGATATGTTTCATCCACCACAACAGCAACAAGACAGGATGATGGGAGCCCAGAGAACAGTGGTTCCCCCAATTAGACAGGGGCTTAGGAGAGATCTACCAGCAGTGATGCTGTCTCAGAAGGGTGCCTTAATTCCAACTTCTCTGGGTTTTCTGACACCAACCAAAACAGGGCATGCTCATTAGTTTAAGAAGAGCAGAGGCATGTTCTTGTGCTAGGGCTACCATAACAAAGTGCCAAAAATCGGGCGTCTTCAACAAAAAAAAACTTTATAGCTTTGGAAGCCAGAAGTTGAAGGTCGAAATACTAGCAGAGTTGACTCATATAGAGGGCTGGGAGTTGTACATAGATGATGGAAAGCTTCCATGTTACATGTGCTCCCTGGAAGGATCTGTCTTGTGTCCATCTGTCCCAGTTTTATGACATCAGCTTTATTGAATTAGGACTCACCCTAGTGATGTTATCTAATTATATAAGCAATGGCCCTATTTCCAGATAAGGCCACATTTCTAGGTTACTCAGAGTTGGGACTTCAAAATAGGGAGTCAATTCAGCCCACAACAAGAGGGGTTTGGAGACAGTCGGAAGAGGAAAGCAGAGGGAGGGCAAGATGCACAGAGCTACCCCCCAGGCGCCGGGAGAAGGTGACCAAGGTTCCCCCAATGCCCTATCTCCAAGGCAGTTCCCCAGCTACTTCGCTTGGCAGCTCCTCCTTGACCCAGCTTGAGCTTTCTGTAATGTGTAGGGCTTCTGGGGAACTGAAAAACCAGCAGGGTGAATGTGGGTCTCTGTAATGCTGCCAGAGACATGGTTTAGCCAGCACTTTGGTGACTAAAAACACTTTCCATGGAATTGAAAACCTTCAAGTATTTCAAAAAGCAGCTACCTGCTGTGAGAGCCAATAGAGGAGCTTTTCATTAAAAACATCACCTGCAGGAAGGTGAGTAGCTGGTGCCTTCCAAAACCCAATTAGCAAAGGCTAAAAGTTTGAGAAGGCTTTCCTATTCCTATAGGAATAGGAAATCTGTGTTCCGTGGAACCTTCTGGATGCAGATTATAGTCAGTAAATTTGAACGTACTCACCAGGTGTGTGATTGAACACCTGCTGTGTCCCCTGCACTGTCCTAGGTGCTCATCAGTGCAGAAACCAGAAACAGCCCTGTCCTCTTGAAGCATCTGTTCCACACCAGCTTGTTACCCTCTGGCGTGGAAGTACGGCTGCCATTTAAGTAACAGTAAACCCCACCACTAAGCACTATTTTCGATAACAAAGAGGCTGTAGTAAAAAAAAAGCACTTTAGAAGAAACAACTCAAAAACTTCACAATGGCAGTATGTCAGTATGTGGTGATGGTGATATAATAAGTACACAACTAAGTTTCATTATTCTTTTTGTTTTTGTTTTTACTGGTACCGGGGATCGAACTCACGACTGCCTAGTTTCATTATTCTTTCTACTTGCCTGTGGTCTTCATATTTCCCTAAATAAACATGTTACTTTTGCATTTTTAAAAAAGTTGAAGAATAAGCATGAGATCCAAGAAGTTCTTTGTCGAAATGACTTTATATACAGCACTCTTGGCAGGCATAAATTTCAGAATTAAACTACGTTGGGTTCTTATTCAAGTCTAATTGTCCATGTGACTTTGGACAGGTCATGTAGATTTTTCATTACATAAGTAGTTCTATTACCATGTCATAAAGAATCTGTAAAAATGCCTAGTCTGACCTCCCAGAATTGTTTAAAAATAAAATCCAACATATGTAAGTAAGCCTAACATAGCATTATACCCATTGAGGCTAGAGCTCTCAGGTTCTTCTAGCAAGACTTTAAAAAAGAAACAGCATGGCAGTTCCCTCAGAAACTAAGCATATAATTAGCAAATATTCCAGTTATTTCACTTCTAGGGTTTTACCAAGAAGAATGAAAACTCCGTCCATGCATAGACATCATTGTGAACAAATAACCTTGGTGACCCAGAACTACAAGTTCAAAGACTCATCAGCAGATGAGCAAATAAACAAATTATAATGTATCCACACAGTGGAATACTCCTCAGTGTTAAAAGGAATAAACTGTTACTACATGCTAAATCTCAGTTATGCTAAGTGAAAGAAATGAGACAAAAAGTAGCACATACTGTATGATTCCACTTTTAAAAAAGAGGACTAATTTGTACTGACGGAAGCAGTTCATTGCTTGCTGTGGGATGCAGGAGTGGCTGGAAAACGGAAGGATGGGAAGATTATGAGGTGTTGATTGTCGTTTTTGGAGTGATGGATACGTTTATTGTTTTGCCTCAGGTGGCAGTTTCTTGGGAATACCAGAGCTTGTATACTTCAAATATATATAATTTATGATATGTCAATTTTATTGAAACAAAAAAATACTAAAATGATTCAATCCCAAAGCCTTCTTCCCTCAAGGAAGGCACAATCTTAGTGATAATGTCTCAGACTCAGAATGGGGGCAGTGAATTATGTGACCAGTTGATTGTGAGACGCCAGACACGTATTTTCCCATGAACTGGGAGGATGTATTCTCAGCAGGAGAAAGAGATTTAAATTTCTCAGTGCAGCCAGTCTGAAGTTATTAAATTTTTAAAGCATGGTATGGATTTCTGTCCAGAGCCACAAGACAAAGCTATAAGACAGGGGGCTGCATTTCTTACCTGTCAAAAGCTGATGTAGCAAGCACAGAAATGTAAAATGCCTCATCAGAAAATTAATGCTCCAGTTTACAGAAGGCTATTGTATCTGGGTGACATCTTTCAGATGATAAAGGGAGATGCAAATGAAAGCCCTGTGGGTGGGTTGATCGTTTGCCTTTTTAAAAAGAAAGCAGTGATACTGATGTCATACTTAAATATATAACAAAGTAGAGTCTCTGTTGTTTACTTTTCTTAATAGAAAAGTCAAACTGCTTTTTTACCAGGGTTAACAATGAAAAATTATAAATCCCAGGATGCAGCAAGTGAATTTTAGGGCCAAAGTTAAGGACTAGATTAAATAGATGAATTCCCCTGTCCCTAGAATCTGGAAGAGGTTATCTATCCCAAGGGACTGAAAGATAAAATTTTGTATCAGTCTTGATGACATCAGAAAATGAGCACCCTAAGATGGAAGCAGGGGTTTTGGACTATTTTGCTAAACATTCTTAGACATATTAAATCATAAAGATATGGTGCATTTGTAAAATACCTTTCTACTATTTCAAATTGCATTAGTTTTGTTTTTGCTTTTAAAATGTCATAGTAAATATATATTTAACATGATTTTTTCTGTGTGATAGTATGAAAAAGTTTGTTTTTCTAGATCGTTTTCAATTTGATAAGAGAACGATTATTCATATCCCAAAGTCATGAAGTAAGTTTTGTTACTGCCTGGCTGGATACAGCAGTATGAAGAGGCTAGAAGCACAGGCCTGACAATGGAAGAGGACCGTGAAAGGTCTTCAGTGGAATTCTAGCGGCCAGGTGTCTTAGTTATTTTTTTCGTTTCTGAGACAAAGTACCTGACACCCAAAGTTAAAGGAGGAAAGGTTTATTTGACTCACAGTTTGTAGAGGTTTCAGTCCATCTCTGGGTGGCTCCCAGGCAGGGTGGGATGGCAGAGAGACATCACAGAGGAGAAGCAGCTCAGGGTGGGTAGAGGAGGTAGCTAGGCAAACAAGAGGGCCCCAGCAGCTTTTTTCTGCCTCTTATATCTATCTAGGCTTCCAAAAGTAGAGCTGTCCCAAACAAATCAGTGGACTTGTTTAGTAATCACTCACCCTTAATTCTAGTACCCTTAATCCTAGTACCCTTAATCCTAGCATTGCACCCTGAATCACTCACACTCTGGATTCCAGTCACTTCTGAAAAAGCCCCACTTATGACTGCATGCAGCTTTGAGGGGATCAAAACACAACCATAACATCCGGGATGGCTCACTAATCACAGAAACAAGGTTGTGTGCACACAAGACTTATAACTCCGGTGTTCAAAAACTAAACTGTCATGCAATATTAAAAGTTAGGATAGATTTGCAGAAAAGACTTTGAGGTTATAGGGAAATGTAAAACTTAGGAAAGGGATTTGGAAATAAGCCAATGGCTCTGTCTTTCACAGATTTTACCTGCGTCATCCTCAAGAGAAAAGATAGTAGTGTTTAATGCACACCTGCTGTTGGTGTGGCACACAGCAGAAGCCTCAATAACAAAGCTAACATGTGCCCCCACAGAACATATGCCACTGCAGAAAAAATCCGCAAACAGCCCACCACAAGGTCTTCAAGGGCAGGCCTGCAGGCTCTATGGAAATGCATAAGGCCCTCTCTGGTGAGCATGTGACATTTCCCTAGCATGGCTGGCATTTTGACAACCTCCTGTTTCTCTCCTCCCTTTCTACTAGGTGTCCAGATCAGTTCCTTTACGCAGGCTGACCTGACTTCACAGAATATTCAGTATGTCCATTCTAGTGAGACCGAGAAGCATTCAGATGCATTCGACTTTGTGCTGTCTGATGGAATCAACGAGGTGGGTGAGGGCCTGGATCGTGCCTGAGTTGTGTTGATTCCTTCCTGTCTGTTCTGAGAAGAGGAGGCAGAGAGACTGGTGACCTGAGAGCATCATTTTCCTCTCCTGCCTGAGTCCTCCCTCTTGGGCTCTTTCTGGCCAGCAGTGGTGAGGAAGAGAAACCAAGAGCACCTCCCTTCCACATGGGGTGGTGGTCCCGGAGACAGGAATCCAAGCTGCACTTTTTTGCCGTCCTAGGTGACTGAGACTTTCCATATCGCCATTCACCCTGTGGATGATTCACTGCCCGTGGTACGAAACTGGGGAATGCGGGTGCAGGAGGGTGTGCGGAAGACGATCACTGAGTTCGAGCTCAAAGCGGTGGATGCAGACACAGAGGTGCGAGCACTCCCTAGGGTATCTGGCCAAGGGCACCCAAGCTGGACCGCCATTGCTTGTGATTGTGCATGTGTGGGTAGTCAGCTGAGTGGGGGGTGAGTGCAGGCATCCTTGAAAGATCAAAATCAGAAGCTCCGTGACCTTTTGGAACAGAGGAACTAAGATGTGGCAGCTCAGATTGCTTTGAAATCCTTCCTGAAACTCTAAGCATGTCCATTCTCTCCCCTAATTACATGCAACAATCCTCTTAACACAATGGCTTTTTATGATGATTCAGAGGAAACCAGGCAGGTAACATTTTGCACAGTGTTTCTGTTATTCCCTATTAAAGTGAGGGGATTTTCTCACTTGGGGAGATTTCCTCCATGTCATCTCCTTGATCTAGGCTTTTCGGATGAAAACTTGAGCATCCTCAAGGAGTTTTCTGATGAAAACTTAAGCATCCTGTGCAAGTAACACAGGTCATGTGGTGACCACACTCTCCTTCTCGTGATGCTCCCAGAGTCAAGTACCCAAGCTTAGGGTGTGACTTCGCTCTCATAAAAGCCCCCCGCCACCATTATTAATGTTCTCTGTGTGCCCTTCTCTGCACCACCCCCCACTCATTCCTTTATTCATCCTTTTCTCAAATGCTAGTTACCTTACTGGATTCTCTCTACTGCTCTAGATGCTAAAGGCAGAGCTGTGAATAAAACAGATACCGTGCCAGGCTTTGGGAGTTTACAGCCTTTGTTGAGGAACAGTAAAGAAATCAAGTGTATCATACTGGATATAAGCAAAATACACAAGGAAAAATACAGTGAGGTAAAAGAGATAGGGATGAATGGGTGTGGTAGTTTCGACAGAGCAATCAGGGAAGACTTGCCTTTGGAAACCATCTCTCTGAGCAGAGATGTGACTAACAGAAAGAACTCATTGTGCAGTTACCTGGGAGAATTCCCTTGCCAGGCTGAGAAGCCAGAAGTGCAAAGGCACTGTGATCAAGTGTGATTAGATCCTGAGAATAATTCAAAGCTTGCAAGAAGCCAAAAGGTTGGAATCCAGAGAACAAGCCGTAGAGAAGACTGAAGCCAGAGAGGCACTGTGAGACCAGGCGACAGTGGGTCTTGCTGGTTCAAGTCAGACCTTTTCATTTTACTCTATGTTGGAGGGAACACATTGGAAAATCTTGAGCGAGGTTTATGCCTCTTTTTCTTTGACACAACACCTTAGAAGAAGCAATGAAAAATTAGCTTCTGTTCTGATGCATTTGGAATTCTATATATAGTGTTTGGGAAAAGGAATTGGCAGAAAGGAAGTGAGCAGTTTTAAAAGGTTTATTTCCTATTGGCTTAAAAATTCAGGACCTTTTAGATATGGGCAAAGAGAGGAAAGGAAGAAGTAAAAAGGACTAAGAAAGAACGTGTGTGTACCAAATCCCCATGATGAATGTATTCATTAAGAGTCACAAACATGGACTAATAGAAAACATTCAGGCTTTTGATCTGGGATGGTGGCACGCACCTGTAATGCTAGCACTCTGGAAGGCTGGGCAGGTGGATTACGAGTTTGAGCTCAGCCTGGGTAATTTCATGACTTGGCAAAATACTATCTCAAAATATAAGGAAATAAAAATTAAAGGGACAGTTGTAGCTCACTGTGAAGACCCTGGGTCAACCCCCATAGCTGCAGAAAGAGAGAGGGAATTATGCCCTTATTTGATAGATGTCTTTAGTTTCTGTTCCTCTGTCCAGCTGTTGACCACTACCCACTCATCTGGTTTCTATCACGAATCGTTTTTCCTTCTGCTCTTCTGTCCTGGGCAGGCTAACGCTATCACATTCAGAGTGGTGCAGCCTCCACGCCACGGCATGATCGAGAGGACCAGCAGAGGGCAGCACACCCGCCTGGCCACCTCCTTCACCATGGAAGACATCTACCAGAACCGGGTCAGCTACAGCCACGATGGCAGCAACTCCCTCAAGGACAGATTCACCTTCACCGTCTCTGATGGAACGAACCCCTTCTTTATCATTGAGGAAGGAGGAAAAGAGGTGAGAGGCAGGTAGAGTGGAGGAGGCCTCACAGTTCATGCCAGAGGCAGGACATAGATCTTTACATCTGATGGAACATTAAGGTTTTACACTGTTAACTTACTAGTATAGTAGCCTTAGGAAAATCACTAAATTCCTTTAAGCCTCAGTGTCTCATCTGTAAAATGGGTACAGTAATAACTATCAGCCTAGAATACATAGTCTAAGGATCAAAGGAGGTAAGAAAATATTTAACACTACTGGCAAACAATGAATACTTAATGCAAGATGATGATTATTAATACTGTTTCTCCTTTTTTTTTGTATGAAGACTTGAATTCAGAGCCTCATGCTTGCCAGGCAGGCACTGTGCCACTGAGCTATATCCCCAACCTTCTTTTCTATTTCCTACTTTTTACTCCTTGAGGTTTTTATTCACCAGTTTTTTAAATATTATCACATGGCTATAGATTGCCTTTCTCTTTTTAGGTTAAGACCCTCAGTTCAACCAGAGGATATTTGAAAAACAGCAAAAGCTAAGAGCAAGGCTTTTGTGTCCAAGAGATACTGGTTTAAATTCTATCTCTGGGTGCCTTTGAACTTTTCTATCTGTAAAATGGGGCTAATACCTACCCTCCTGGTATGGTTAAGGCACATAGACCCTCCCTTGCCCACAACAGACGTTGGTTCATCGTAGCTGAACCAGTTTCATCAGTAGTCATCATCAGTACCAGTTTAAGCCTAGCTTGTGCAGCCAGCAAGTGCATTTCTCTGGAGTCATGCAATTGTCAAGCTTTACTTCCTAGAAGAATTACTCCTTCCTGTCTTGCTCATGTCCAGAAGAAATGTAAGACTTCTACTTCTTCCTCACCATTTGCACCCATTCCTTCTTCCCTTAGTGGGTGGCCCACAGGGAGACCCTGGGATTGAGAATGCTCTATGAAGGCACGTTTCCCACCTCCCACGCCAGTGTGCTGGTGCAGCAGGAGCCTGTTACTGAGCCTGCTGGCACCCACCAGCCCTCCAGGTCACAGAGGGCTGCCTTTCTCTCCTGGGAGTGAAGGATTGTTTTCCTCAAGGGAAGATCTCACTGCGTCCTTGAGAGATAAATAGATCATTCTCAGCTGGCTGCCCACATCTGTCCCTGGGTGGCCCTTGGGATTTCCCTGCCATGTCCCAGTCTGTGCCACAGCTCTGCCAAGCAGGCTATCATTTTTTTGGTTTTTTGTCTCGCACTGTTGCTCTCTAGTTAGTCTTTCAAAATAATGAAAAATAAAGGATTTCAGAATGTATCAGCAGAAGTGCTATCCCTCTTGTAAACACAGAATCTCACAGGAGGGCTTCCAAGGGACTATGCCATTTTAACATGGAACTTAGTTAGAAGGTGGGATGTAATTGCTGCCCTCAGAAACTACAAGGTGCTGAGTTGCACCTTCTCAAGCGTGTGTCCCATATGTGGTGTATGTGTGTCTGTGTATGTCTGTATCTGTGTCTCTGTGTGGGGGGGTATGTGTGTGATTGTAAACTGTAGACTCTCTCTTCCTGTTCCCATAAGTTCTTTTAGTCTCCTGCTCCTGATTCTTTAGAGATTGCCTTTCCTCAAGACAAACAAACCACAGGAACAAAAACGAGAAAAGGAAAGGAAAAAAGAAAATTCTTCCCCAGCAACTTCTTTCATATCTGACATAACCCTACTTCATTAGGCCTTAAGGAAAGTTTAATAAGCTGATTTAAAGGAAGATATGCTATGTGTTAGTTCATTTTAGGTCAATGTTAGCTTCAGTGCCAGAAGTCATAGGGCTGGGGGTGCAGCTCAGGGGTACAGGAGAGGCCCTGAACATGAGAGATCTTGTGTTCATGAGATTCTGTCCCCAGAATCTCAAACAGCTACTGCAGTTGAAAGAAGGCTTTAGTACCTGACAGGCGACTTCCATAGCAGTCGAAATCTGGCAAAGGCTTCTCTTTTCCCTGCTTTTCTTCCCATGGGGCTCTTATTTGTCACACAGGAATCTCCCTGAAGCTTCAGGCCACTGTTGATCAGGGACAGGAGTTACCTCATTGCCAAGTCTTCGTCTCTGCAACATCACTAGATTACACCAGATTACACCAGATTCGAGCTTTGGAGGCCCTGGGCCTGACGTGCACTATGTCTCTCCAGGTGACGAATGCTCTTTTCTGGCCCCCCACAGATTACAACAGCAGCACCTCAGCAGTTCCGAGTGGACGTCCTCCCAGTAGATGACGGCACCCCTATGATTGTCACCAACTTGGGGCTCCAGTGGCTGGAGTATATGGATGGCAAGGTAAGACCTGTCCCATGGACCAACTGTCCCAAAAAGCCAGGTCTTATGAGCAGAACACCAGCTCAACTCGTATTTATCACTCCCTGCTTTTCCTAAAATTGGTTTCCTAAAATTGTCAAGTTCTGTGAGTTTGCTTAGGATTTTTTATTGGTTAAGGTTGTGCAAGACAGAATTCCACAGCCAAAAATGCATCAAAAATACATTGGTCTAAAGTGAACTAATGTGTTGTCTATCTTCCTTTTAATCATGCTTATTAAAATTTTCATGTAGGCCTGGTGAGGTGGGATTATGTCAGACATGGAAAGAAGTTTCTGTGGGAAGAACTGACTTTCTTTCCTCTCCTTTTCTTGTTTTTGTCCCTGTGGTTTGTTTGTATTGAGGGAAAACAATCTCAAATTCCAGCTCAGCTGCCGTGCTGCTGCCTTGAGGGTCCCACTCTCATTTCTTCTAGAAGTCCACCTGACTGCTCTGCCATCACTAGGTGGTTGCTGTGGACTACATGTCAATTTTTTTTTTTTCAGAAAGTCATCAATATTGCAGTCCAACAAAAGGGAAAGACAGAGAAACAAGGGCAAGGAACTTTCTTTCAAGCAAGTGGTACAGAAATCAGAAATCAGACACATCCCTTGCACTCATTATCTGGTGATAAGAAATTGGTCACATGGCTCCAAATGTGTGGCTGGGAAATAGTGTCTCAGGCTGAGCAGGCAGTGCTCAGCTGTAGCTTTATTAACAGGAAAAGAAGATGGATTTCAGACAGTATCTGTCGTTAATGCAAAAGGAGCATGAATTTTTGTAAACAAATACCCTCGAAAGAATTCTACTTTAGAAATTCTTTTCTTTATCTCCTGCTTCTCAAATTAGTCATTTAAAGATACACATCACACTTTTCATCTCGTGGTACATCAAGCACTAGATTGGCAAACCCACCCAAAGACACACACTTCATTTCAACTTAGAATCGATTGTTCCTTTGGTGGGTGATATCCCCCTCGGATACGGCTGTTTTCATCTCCGTGGAACTGATCATGTGGTTGTCTGTAGCTGTAAGGCTGAAGCTTCCCACTGAGCTGCTCAAGTTTCATAAAATAAATGAAACAAAATTAGCGCCATTTCTTCCTATGCCTTGTTTGATTTTTCAGTATTCAGAAGGATCCTTTCCCCCATCCATTGGGTTTCCTCCTCGCACATCTGCCTGGCTGCACTGACTCTTAGTGATTCTCCAATATCCTCTGCTTTGTTAAGTTTCAAAGTTAGTTTTCTGTCCTTGTCCTACTAAAGCTACTGACATTTACTACTGTTAATCACCCCTCGCTTTTCTCAGATTTTTACTGTCCCTAAATATTTAATGTACTATGAACTAAAGTTTAGCCCATGTACTTGGGTGCAGTGTATTTATCCTACTCAATTTCAGGCCTTGCAAGTGATTCCTGGAGAGTATGAAAGAAAGATCTTTGTGGTATTGTGTCATTCTTTCAAAGTTCCAGCCTTCTTTCAAGGGCAAACTTAAATCACATGCCTGTAACCCGTCTCTGCTTGCCTTCAGATGGAATTCACTGTTCCTCTGCCCGAAAGTCTACTGTCCTCTTTTTATGTCTCTGATAGCTAATGGCACAGCCTTTCTTTCCCAGTAATGGGCAGAATCCTCACGGGCAGAGACTGGGAAGTTTCTAACCTCATCACCTCTCCAGTCCTGACAGAGTTCTCTGCACAGTAAATGCATGCAGTAAATCACTGCTGAACTGAATTAAATCTGAGTCAGAGGGTCTTGGTCCTGCTTTAATTCCCACATCAGGAATTAAATTTAATGGGTTTCTATTCCAGGCAACCAACCTGATCACCAAGAAGGAACTGCTTACCATGGACCCAGACACGGATGACCCACAGCTGGTCTATGAGATCACCTCGGGCCCCAGGCACGGCCACGTGGAGAACAAGCTGCAACCGGGCCGAGCTGCTACCTCCTTCTCCCAAGGTGGGGACCCAGGAGAGTGTGGAAACCGTGATACTTTCACCGTCATTCTGCCTGCCTGCATCTCATCATTCTTAGAGTCCCTTCCCGCTGCTTATACCCACGTCACCAATTTGCAAACAGACTTTTAGCGTTCACTTGTCCACCTCATCGATTTGACTTCTGCTGGTCCCCCCTACCCCACCCCGCCTTTACTCTGAACTTTGGCAGAGACCATTCATCTCTACCATGCTTCCTACCTTTGGGTTTGGGCCAGAGGAAACAATGGCCAGACTTTATGAACAATCTGTGATCCTGTGTGATTTGTTTATTTATTTTTACTCTCTAGAGATTATAGTGTTAAAAAAAAAACTTCGGCCCAGAGATTAGAGTCAACATGTGTAGGTTGTACAACAGAAATACCCTTGTTTGAATTAGCTACAGAGGGCCGTTTTATATTTAGTTTCTGGCCTGTCATACTCTTCTCGTCTTCCTTTGAAGGTAGACTCACTGGGAGCACTCACTGCAATATCACCTCTTAAAATCCCTGCTCTGTTTTTCCTTTTATTCTCCCAGTATTCCATCATGTGTTCTCTCCTAGCACCTTTTTAGCTGTGCCTTGTGTATAGGTTGTTTTAATCCAACCCCCTTGATAGCACTTACCTTCCAAAGAGCCTTCTTGATAAAGAGTTAAGGCTGAATACTGGGCCACACACACAACGGACACGGTCAGAGACTTTTTCTGCGGACTCCCGAATTAGCCCTTCCACATTCCACAGACGTTTGCTGGAGGGCTTTCTTTTGGGACTCTGGAAATCTCATTTTACAACAGTGAAGGCTGCTTCCTAAAGAAGACAGATTTTTGTTGTTGTTGTTGTTGTTGACCAGTGGTAGAATTTTATTTTAAAGCCTGGAAGAAATATTTGTTTTTTAAAAATAGTACATTTTTTATACTTGGGAAAATAAATCCTGCCTGTAACCCCTTAGAAGAATAAACTAGGTGCCTGGTGTTAGATTCCTGGAGGCTGTTCTTATATCTCTAAGTTAATTCAATAACTTCACCGTATTTTTTTTTCATCTCACAGAGGAGGTGAACTTGGGGCTGATTCGTTATGTGTTGCATGAGGAGAAGATCCATGAGATGATGGATAGTTTCCAGTTTGTGGTGAAAGACAGTAAACCCAATGTGGTCGGTGACAACATCTTCCATATCCAGTGGTCCCTTATCAGCTTTAAATACACCAGGTATAAGTGATTTCATGCTTTCATTCTTAAGAAAAAAGTGAGACAAGTGGAGGAGATCAGGATGGCGCACTCTGTGTCAGCTCTGGTCAGCAGTTGGTGGTGGTGGTGATAAAACTAATAATTACATGACTTCAGTACACTACATCCATTGCACAGGGTGAGTACTTGGCATGCAAGTGCGTCATTTTATTTACTTGCAATTTTGTGATCTTGAGTCCACAGCAGCAGAGCAATAGCAACAGGAAAAGATGGAGAGCTTTCTCAGCTCTCTTGCCCAGACACCTTTGGCATATGTGATACTTTGCTGTTGGCTGATTTTCCCCTCTTAGTTGCGTCCTCTCCAAAATTAGATAAATTCAGTAAAACTCATCCCTTTTCCTGAGCGAGCCTATAACATTTAATGGGCTAGGTGGTATAGAAGATCCCAAAGCTGACAACAAGGTCTGACCTTTTGGGCATTTTGCCTAAAACCCTCATAGCACTGGGACACAAATCCACAGCTGTCCTCAGTGACAGGAAACAAAGCAATACAAATCCAAGAGAATAAGCTCTGTTCTTCCCATCTCTCCTCTGTTGTCATGAAACTCCATTTGTCTAACTTTGTTATCTATCCCCAACTCTCCTGTTCTAACCTCCGCTGCTGTTCGGCCTCCTGTATGTACCTCTTGCAGGTCTGGTGCAGTCCCTTCCCACCAAAGTCATCAGTCCCTTCTGAGCAGCGCTCTAAGCTGAGGACCACTGACCAGCTCTCATTACTCTGTCACACTGGGGAGAAGTTGCAGTTTTTGCATGTTCTGAGACCGGGAGCTCACAGCCCTCGCATGCTATACCCACCGCAGTTCTGTGTGGCTCTTAGCTCTATTCCAATTGGGCAGATGACATTCTGCACCCACAGGACCCTTGTCCAACTTTTGTTTTTTAGTTTGGTTTGTTTGTTTTTTTGTTTTGACTGTTTCAATGCACATGTTCCCTCATTTTTCATGGCTTCCTGAAGGAACCATAGTCCTGTACTCTGAACTACCCAATGCCAATAATCAAAAAGGAAAGCCGGGTGCTGAACAAGGGGCTTTGGGGTAGGTTTTCAGAGAATGCCTTTCTGTGTGTTTCCAGCTACAATGTCAGTGAGAAGGCGGGGTCGGTCAGCGTGACAGTGCAGAGGACCGGGAACCTGAACCAGTACGCCATCGTGTTGTGTCGCACGGAGCAAGGCACGGCCAGCTCTAGCTCTGGCCTTGGGGTCAGTGCACACCCTGGACAGCAGGATTATGTGGAATACGCAGGCCAGGTACGTGATATGGGGGCCTTGGGTTCTGGGCCTTGGGCAGGATCCAGCAAGGTCTGAGAAGAAGCTGCCAATAATTGTGACACTACCTCCTTTCTTTTTTGTCTTTTTGAGACAGGGTGTTGCTGTGTAGTTCAGGCTGGCCTTGAGCTCACTTTTTAGCCCAGGCTGGTCTCAAAATTGCAATGATCTTCCTGCCTCAACCTCTGGAGTGCTGCGATTACAGATGTGTGTCACCATGCCCAGCTTTCTACCCTCCTTTTATAAGCATCCTTCTTTGAGTAACTTTCCTGTGTTCCCTCCCATAGTGCTTGTTCTCAAGGTCTGTCTGTCTGCACTGAAGTGCTGCTGTGGAGCTCACGCTGTCAGCTGGCTTCTCAGTCTTTGCACTTGACTTTAGGATGTAGAGGTCTCCAGGACATCCCATTCTATGAGCAGCCTCTGATGTCCTCTCTCTTCTCCCTTCCCCTTACTTACTGATGGCAGGGAAGAGAGCAGCCAAGGAGACCAATTGGGAAGCTCCTGGAACAGGCCGGCTGAACAGTGATGGGAGTTTGGGCTTCCATTAGAAAGTGAAGTTGGAGGGTAGCAGATGGATCCAACAGATAAGAATTGATAGGACTTAGCAATGGGCTAGAGAGTGAGGCAAAAGGGGGTGAAAGCGGATGATGCCCCTTGCTAGGAAAGAATTTGCTTTGGACATGCTGAGTGTGTATTGCTGTAGAAACATGTTGATCGCAATAATTAATATACAGGGAGTAAGGAGAGGAGTATGGGTGGAGAAGGAAATTTGCGAGTCATCAATGTACTTGTGGTTATTAACACCAGGATGGCAGTGGCAAACAAAGAAAAGAGAGTAAGGGGGCCTGGGTGCAGCTCTGTAGAGAGTGAACAAGGACCTGGACACACAAAAGGGAGTGGGTGATCATGAACGTAGAGAAGTAGTTGAGTGCTTTAAGGTAAAGGACCCTGTACTTGTCATTTTTTGTGTAAGACAGACACAGTGCTTGGCATTTAATAGATGTTTATTCAAAATAAGTCCATCATTTATTTGGCAATACAAATGAAATCAGTTTAGGAATCAGCAGGACCAGACTAAGGCGTCATATGTGTAATTGAAATGAGGAATCAGGAAAGAACAGATGAGTTAGTCTTCCAGCAAAAAGATAAGACACATGTTTTTGTGTTTTTTAAGAAAAGTCAAAGGGCTATTGATGTACTCTAGATCGTAAATAGAGATCTATCAAAACATCATTTCATGAAGATATTTGGAAATACTGAGCCAACTTAGAAGCATAATTTGATTAACTGATTAGATACAGTATGTACTAATAATTTTCTGTTTGATTAAAGTTACATGTTCTTCAGATTTGTGTGGCCCCAAAGAATTATGACATTTTTTTTTACCCTCATGTCAGATGTCTTAGTTTACACAAAGTACATGCCAAATCCTTTTGTCCATTTCCCGCCTGGTCAGTTTGGAACAGGACAGCATGCCTGGTTTTAACTGAAGCCTAACCCTCTGTTCATTTCCTTTTTAGACAAAGTAAAACCAGAAAATTCCTTGTAAAGTCACATTATAAAGTAATTTGTATTATATTAGGCTAAATTGATTCGTTTTATAGTTCTAGTCCATTTTAATGGCAACAGATTTAACTTTCTGTGAATTTAAACTCCATTATTCAGTGCAATGAGATACAGCCCATTTTAATCATATAAGTAATACGGTCATGATAATGATAATATCTTACACTTTTATATTTTAAAAGATTTTAGTGCTTTTACTATATATGATTCTTTTTAGTTCTCCCAATAAATCTAAAAAGCAGGAAAGTTATTGTTATTTAGCTAGTGAAGAATTTGATGTGTGTAATATTTCGTTACTGCCCAGCTGGAAATAAGGGAATCAGAACTTGAGACTAGAACTTCGTACTCCCACATCACAGATCTTTCAATTAAACCCACCTAAGTGAACGGGAAATTGAGTCATCAAATCATAACTTTTGCCATCCCAGGTAAGTTGGTCAAACAGGGCATGAATAATTCTGACGTGTGTTTCTATAGTCATCAAATGAGAGACGTCTCTGCCCTCTATGTCTCTATGCAATGAGTCAACCCTGATATAGACCTGAACAGGACACAGTGGCCAGGTGTCCCCAGCAGCACAATAGGGAGTCAGGAATAGAAAACCAGCTATTTCAGTTAGTTCTGTACCCATCTCCCTCTTTTTCTGCATTGCTCTGGGGTACCAAAGCAGGAGCCACTGAGGCACAATTTAACTCTTGTCATTTCCTTTGTGACAGGTGCAGTTTGATGAGCGAGAGGACACCAAGTCCTGTACCATCGTCATCAATGATGATGATGTGTTCGAGAACACTGAAAGCTTCACTGTGGAGCTCAGCATGCCAGCATATGCCCTGTTAGGGGAGTTCACCAAGGCGAAGGTCATTATCAATGACACTGAGGATGAACCCACTCTAGAGTTTGATAAGAAGACCTACCGGGTCAACGAGAGCGCTGGCTTTCTATTTGCACCCGTTGAAAGAAAAGGTCTGTTGGTGCCAAAAGTGACCAGAAGCTATAATAATACTTAATGCTTGTGAAGTTTCTTTCATGTGCCAAGTGCTCTTACAGTATATTAACTCAATTCGTACATGTATTTTGTATTTATTGACTCAGTCCACAGAAGAACCCTAATGATAATTCCACCCAAAATGAGTACTACCAGAATACCTCCATTAGTTAGAGCTCCATTTATTCTGAAATTGGACTAGAAGTCTGGTTATATTTAGCCTTTCCAATTATTCATGAACTCAATGTCTTAATCACCCAATCTGTAAAACCCAATCTTGTTCAAGGAGAGAAGTTGTAAGAACCTTAGTTCTTGAAAGACAGAAAATGTAATTAACAGTTTCCCTATGTCATAATGTCATATTTCCTTGTATCATATTCAAAACTCATGAGAAATGAATGGGAAATAAAGAGATATAAAGGCCAATTCCTGAGAGGTTGAAAAGCATAACAAAGATATTATGGATTTATTATTTTGTGATACTGAGACTTTAAAACTCATAGATATGAAATGCCCACTCAAAGCCACATGACTGTGAATGACAGTGTCAGGCTTCTTTATTGAATCTGCTGACTGAGTATTAGTATAACAAATACTGTGGATTACACAAACCTGGGTGATACTACTTGGCAAAGAAGTGAGCCCCATTGATTGCTGTGGGCCACCAAGCCAGACTCAGGACAGGTTGTCACCAAAGGGTGTGGCAACACTAATAAGTAAAGTCATTTGTACAGAGGCAAGTTTTGTTTTATTTTGTCTTTCTTTTTTCAAATAAGCTGTTTCTCTTGGGGAATTAAAGTACAAAAGTTTTTTCAGAAAGGCAGTGAACTGTACAACTGGCACTCCCTTCAAGACACAATTACTTTACTCCTTAAAGTGCCCAGTCTGTTTTATATCTTTCCACCCACTGTGGTCTGCCATGGTGGGCAATGAGTCACGAATTAACAGCGCACAAAATTCACAAAAGAGGAAATCCATATTAGGTTATTTGGGGAAAGTATCAGGAGTATATTAAATTCTCAAGTGGTTTATACCACAGACTTAAAAGAAACTGCAACTCAAGAAGGTCAGAGTTTGAAGAGATGTAGAAACAGAATGTGTCAGGAAGAGCCAAGCTTGCTAAGTTAGCATGGATTCTAAAATTCGAAATCAGTGTCTCACTCATATGCCCTGGATTTCTTGCTATTTGTGTTTCAGGAGACTCAAGCAGCACCGTATCTGCAGTTTGCTACACGGTCCCTAAGTCAGCTATGGGAAGTAGCCTCTATGCTCTAGAGTCAGGCTCTGATTTTAAATCAAGAGGGATGTCTGCTGAGAGTCGAGTGATACTCAGGCCTGGGGTCACCAGGTCCACCTGTGATGTCATGCTTATTGATGACAGCGAGTATGAAGAGGAAGAGGAGTTTGAAATTGCCCTGGCTGATGCTTCCGACAACGCCCGCATTGGAAGGGTGGCAACCGCCAGGGTACTCATCAATGGTCCCAATGATGCCTCCACTGTCTCCCTGGGCAACACTGCTTTCACTGTCAGTGAGGATGCAGGTAATGCACGGCCTCTCTGCAGATCCGTTGCCCATCTTCATGATCCGTTCCTTGACCAGTTTTCTTCTTATGTTATAAAACAATGAAAATGTCATTCCTCAGCAGTACTACTGTTAGTTTGAGGCATTACTTATTGCTAGATAAAGACCAAAAATAGGAGGGAGTGAAATACAGGGTTCTATCCATTTCTTTCTTTTTTTTTTTTTTATTGGTACCGGTGATCGAACTCACAACTGCCTGCTTGCAAGGCAGGCACTTGTGCCGCTGAGCTAAATCCCCAGCCCCTCTATCCATTTCTTTTGCCCTGGTTCTTGACGGCAGAGGGGGTCAGGCTTATAGCTCCATGTGTGGACCTCTGGGGGCCAAAAGGAGGACATGGTGCTTAGCATTTTTGGCTTGTAAAGAAAAAGAATGTGATCTGTGGAGGATGGAGGTATTTTAGTGTCCTGCCAGCTACCGGCAGCTTCAAAGCTTCATGGTTTAACACATTGGGACTGTCTCATTCAGGTATTATCCCAAGGCAGTCAATGGACAAATATCTTCATATGGTGTGTCAGAGCCCAGACTTCTTCCCTCTATGGCTCCCCCAAGGGTCTCAAAGACTCTGTAAACTTCTGACAGAGAGGACACTGAGTATATGCTGATCTAAGCCAGATCAAGACTTTCACCTCTTGGAAGGGATTCTAAGCTATACTGGGAACTGATATGTTGAGTACATCCTGAAAGTCAGATACCACACCCTGTGTTCCGGGTGTTCTCACCGAATCTTCTGAGAAAGAGATTAAATTGCACAGAGCAGCAAATGGAGGACCACCAGAAAGTTAAAATAAATGACCAAAGATTAATCATAGCGACAGAGCTGCCTTAGAACCCCATCCTTTTGCTACACTGTTTCCCTCTCCGTACTCCAAATTCTCAGCCATGCCTGGGCATCACCTCCCAGCACCAAGGCTGTAAGAATGCGGTGACCAATGACATTTTCATGCTGATTTTTCTCTGACCTTTGTTGTGAAAATAGCTAAATATCTCTAGGATATTACAAAGTACGTTGTCATAGTAGACCAGGAGATGAGCTTCATTCCTAAGATAAGCAATAAGCATACTGTATGTGGTTTAAGTAATGATGTGTGCATCACTTGATGAAATAGCAAAATCAACCCATCAAAAACATTTAACTGGAAACATTCAGCTCCAGGTCCTATACTCTCCTAGTTACTCATTGATTATTTTCCGGCTAAAGATCTCATCTCCCAATTTCTTCTCTTGAAACAGACTTGAGCTGCCTCTCAGTGGGCACCTCTCCTCTCCTGTGCATTGTTAAGACAGCTCTCCCCGAGGGCCTTCTCTGCAGGACAACCTGTATGAGTCTCTCCTCTAGATCTCTTCCTGATATCAGTGTCAGGGAAGAGAGGCACAGTGAGAGGAGTCTCAGCCCTCAGAGAGGTTCAGGAGCTTCCCTCACATTGAACCAGATAAACTGAGCAGGATGAAGCTGCCACTTCTGCAAAGAGAACAGTGCTCTGAAAACCCATCTGGTTTTCTAACCATTCAAGCCTCTATTATTCTTATGCAGGTACAGTAAGGATTCCAGTCATCCGCCACGGTACAGACCTTTCTACTTTCACATCTGTGTGGTGTGCCACACGGCCCTCTGACCCAGCTTCTGCTACTCCAGGAGTTGACTATGTCCCCAGCTCTAGGAAGGTGGAATTTGGGCCAGGTGTCACTGAACAGGTGAGCCCACACCAGTTAAAGCCCCACAGAGTCATGAGTCTGGATGGCTCTGGTAGTATGGTCTTGAGTCTTTTTTCTTACTCTCTGGAGGACTAGATGCTCTTGCAATATTACTGTCTTTACTTTTCATAAAACATACACGTACAAAGGAGGTCAAAATTTATGAAGTCATCTCCTTAAAACTCTCCAAATGGTCTTTTTAGCATCAAATGGCCAACAGCACAGACACAGAATAGAAATTTCATTTGTTTTATGTAAATACCTAGAAACAAGTTCCTAGAATATGTGATAAAGAAGTTATCATTTTGTGGCTTAAAAAAGAAATATTTGCTTTAAGACCACCAAAGAAAGATAAGTTGCCACATTTGTCCTCATCTCCCCAAAGCAAGTGAACATTGGCTATTTGGTTCTCTGTAAAGTTTGCTTTGATTTCTTCTCCAGTATTGCACCCTGACTATCTTGGATGACACTCAGTATCCAGTCATCGAAGGATTGGAGACGTTTGTGGTTTTCCTCAGCTCAGCACAGGGGGCCGAACTGTCCAAACCCTCCCAGGCTGTCATTGCAATTAATGATACATTCCAAGATGGTAAGAGATTAAGGATGACTATTCAAAATCTAATTCTGTTTTTCTGTACTGTCCATGCATGTGACATTGACTCATTTATATTTTCATTCAGTAAATCGGTGTTTGTGCACATGCTTGCATGTATATTTATGAGGAAGAGCCGTTCATGATGATGATGTTCTACCAGGCAGAAGGAGATATATAAGTCTTGAATTTCAGTGTCTGGTGGGCCAATCCTACCCTTAGACCAAAAAATTTAGAGTATAGTATGATAAATGAGGTAATGCTGCTGTACATTTAGTACTATGGGAGCAGAGAAAACTGAACAGTATCTAAGTGTGGCATGGTCCTAGATTCCATAAAGGAGGTGATATTGAGCAAAATATCCAGAGATGATAGGAGTTAAGCTAATGGTAAGTAACTTATTTCAAATGCAAGGATATATACGAAATATAAAATGTTGAAAGTTGCCGATCTGAGAAACAGCAGAATGCTTTCTATTGCTTTGAGCATTGAAGGAAATAAAGAACTGAAATAGGAAGACAGATAGGCATCAGGGCCTAGGAGATCTCCCATTCCAGCTGAAAGGCTTTATAAGCAAAGGGGAGCCATGCATGCTTCTAAGCAGGGAAGTGGTGTGAGTTTTGTTTTGTGAAACTAATATTGGCAGCATTGAAGATGATATGCAGAAATGAATAGAGCCAGCTACACTAACAAGGTACCAGTCGCTGCTGAAAATGTGACTTAAGAAACTAAGAATGGACAGGAAAGGACAGTAACTTTTTGGGAAGAGTGAATTGAAACTAGAATTTTCAGAACTTTAAAATATATTCTGTGGAGTCTAGAACAGGGTGGAGAAGATGAAGTCACATTTCCCACCTGCTGCTGAGTCAGAGGATTCAGCATTAGTGCCAGAGGCTGACCACAGAGCCCTTGAGTCAACTCTTAGTGGCTAAAAATCCCAAGAGAAACAGGTAGCTCAGCAGGAATATATTTAATGACTTTCATCAGTCCCTACGTAATCCATGTCATCTATGTAGTAGTAAGAAACACAAATGGCAAAAAATATATTGTGATAATTAAATCTTCCTATAGCCTTATCTCCTAATCCCTGGTGTCACCTTACTGAAAATAACCATTTTACTCAGTGTGTGTGTGTGTGTGTGTGTTTGTGTGTATGTGTGTACATGCATGTATGTGTACAAGTGTGTGTTCATGCATGTGTTCTTCAGGAAAAAAATACATTCATATATACATATGTCTGTGCATATGTTTATATACGTGTGTATGTATACAGACACACATGCATCTTACTTTGGAGACAAGTTGACCAAGGCATAATTTATATAAATGAAAGGTCACCTGTCTTCAGGTACAGTTCTCTGAGTTTTGAAAGATGCACACACTTTAATGCTCTCCACTGTGATGAAGATGTTACAGCAGCCTGTAGATTTTCTTGTGACTCTTTGGAGTCAAACTTTCTGCAAAGCCAAGCCCTGGAAACCATGTATGTTTCACTTTTTCTAGGATGTCACATAAATAGAATCTTGTAATATGTACCATTTTGATTCTTATTTCTTTCATATCAAAAAAGGCATCTGAGAGTCATTCGTATTGTTACATACATAATTAATTTCATTTGTTGCTCAGTAGCTTCCATTGTGTGGATGTCACCTGTTGAATGACATTTGGGTTCTCTCAAGGTTTTGGCAGTGTAGCTGACTAGAGTACCTTAACATTTCCTTATAGGTTTTGTGTAAATATTTACCTCAAGTGAAGGAAATGTTTACTTGAAGTAAATATTTAACACATAGAGTTGCTTGGTCATATACTAAGTGTGTATTTGGTATTGTAAGATTTGCATGACTTTTAGAAGATATTCTGGTAGGTATATAATGATGTGATATCCCCAATAAATACAGACCTTAGGTGTTTTCATGCACTTTTGCCATCCATTTATCTTTTCCAGTGATGTTTCAAATACTTCTTCATTTTAAAATTTTTCTTCTGTTACTGCATTTGTTATACCTTCTGGCAAAGGTTTGTGTGTTACAAATATATTATCCTTGCCTTTTTGTTCGTTTTAACTATGTCTTTCAAAGCACAATGGTTTTTCATTTTGAAGTGGCCCTACTTAATCAGTTTTTCTGTTAGCAATCACACTTTTTGTGCTGTATCTAAGAAACCTTTGCCAACTCAAGTTTACCCAGACTTTCTGTTTCCTTCTAGAAATGTTATAGCTTTAAGTTTTACATTTATATTTGTAATTCACAAATGATAACTTTAACCAGGATTGCATCATAATAAAATAGTATTTTATATCATAGGAATTCACATGTTATCTATTAAACTATCTCAACTTTTACTTGTGTTTTTGTAGACCAGAAAAGTGAGATGAGAGCTATAAGCGTTTACCCAGTCTATGAAATATGCGTGATTCTAAGACTTTTAGGTGCATTCTGTTTGCATTTTATTGATGTGGTAGTACAAACAATGGGATGCTTCTTTCCTTTGTGAAGAATAGGAAACACGGGGCTGGGAATTTAGCTCAGCAGCATAAGCGCCTGCCTTGCAAGCAGGCAGTCGTGGGTTCGATCCCCGGTACCGTTAAAAAGGAAAAAGACAAAAAAAAAAAAAAAAAATAGGAAACATACAAAAGAAATTAGTTGCTCTCAGTTTTTAAATGAAAGAATAGTGACTTTCCCTTTCGTAAAATAGAAAGTGTGTGCAATGTTGGCTCTCCTAAAGTGTAACCACAGTTCCACCACCTCTTAGTTCTTGGTTTAGGGTGAAAGCTATTAAGCTTCCTATTGTTCATCTTAAATAACGAAAATATCCAGTTTACGAGATTGTTGTAAATTAAGTAGTATGTGTGAAAATACTGTAGTCTCTGGCACGTAATAGACTTTATTGCACATTAATTTATTTTCTTCCTGACATCTGCAATTTGGGATGCTAAACCATGGGATTTCAGGAACACATGCATTCCTCATTGTCCTCTGATCAACAGAGAATATGTTGTTCAAATTTTTCTCAGCATTGTATTGATGGGCATTGAAGTTACAAACTTGGAAAATAAATACATTAAAAATATTTTTCATCTTTTGGGGAAGCTACAATATATTTTCAGTCAAGAATTTACCCCACAAAAAGAAATTCAGTAACCCATTGTAGTAGTTAGTGTTTAATTCTGTTTGTTGTCTTTCCCAAATAGTAACTAGCTTTTATTGAGTCCATTTTCTGGGCATTCTGAGGTGGAAATGTCTGGTAGACATTATCCCTGATCCTCACAACAGTTCTTCAACTTGTGATACTGACACTGAATAATTGAGAAAGCCTAAACATCACCACCTTAACCATGAGCTTTCTCATATCCGACTTCAAGCATCTCAGGCCGGCCAGCAAAACCAGTCTAAAGCCTTAGAAGTCTGCCAAGAACAGAAGAGCTTCCTTGCTTGTTTCACTTTTTCCCTGGCAGCAAATTTCCTGGTGGTCCTTCCGGATGTAACAGAGGTGCTGGGAGATGTCACTGTCACCTCCGTTTAAGAGTACAGACTGTTGTATGAGAGGACAGACTCTACATGGTTGACTTGCAGGCCTTTGTACCGAAGTCTTTGTTTTCCTCTAGGAACAGTGATCTTTTAAGACTGTCTTCTGTCCTTTCCTTAAGCAATACCTGGTAAGCAGTGGGCTTAGTTCAGAAGATGGGGTGGCTTTATCTTTGCTGGAGCCCACAGTTCTGAGCAGCAGTGGTGGCAGCCAGCAGAGCTCCTTGCACTTGCAATCACCCAATCACCGAGCAGAAAGGAGCTCCTGCATCTTTCCTAGTCTTTCCTTTCACGATTGACAAGGCGCATTCAGAAGGCCTCCAGGAAACAGGTGATTACTGCTTTAGGGTTGCTTTCCTATGGCTCTAAAGACTGATTCCCCCTCAGGACGCTTTGATATGTATCTCTTTGCATTGTTCTTGAAAAAAATTCATTCAGCAGTTAACAAAATATGGGGCCTGAGGAAATGTTTTCATGCAGAGCATAACAGTAGGCATCGTAGGAAGTAAAGAGAATAAAAAGAATGCTTCATATTAGAGGCCTGAAGCAAGGGGCAAATATAAAACAATATATTAATTCCTATTAAAATTTGAGAGTGCCTTCTATTATCCAGATACTATATTGAGTGTAATGCATCAGTATATTATCCTATTAAATCCAAACCTTAGCAATGCTAGGTTACTAATATCTTCAATTTATATATGAAAAACCCCAAGTTGAGAAAGTCTCAGCAATTTGTCCTATGCTCTCTATAGTAATAGAGACAGAAATTCAGGCCTGTCTAATCCAAAGGCCTTGTCTTTAACTATAGTTTGACTATGATACCTTCCTCAAGTCAAATAGAGCCATGAATTAGAAACAGAAATAACTCTATAGCCGGGGTCACAGACCAGGGGCCAACCAGCCACATTCTGCCTGTGCGTGTATTTTATTGGATGCAAATAGTCTTGGCCAATATGCAGCTTGTCTTTTACTCTTTTAAGTGTTGCTATTTTTTAAATTTAGTAGAAAACTCCAGGGGGGAAAAATATCCAGTTCTCTGGATTTATTTGAAAATAAGATGTGGAAACAAAAGCCAGGAGCCCCCTCAGCAGAGCTGCTCTTTTCTCTGTCACGCCCCCTCCCTGCCCCGGAAACAACATGAGTGGCCATTTGTCATCAGACATGCTGTCCTCTGTCTGCCTGCAGCCTCCACAGGACAGTGAACTCTTTTGAGTACTCAGCTCTCTGTCACAATTTTTCTTGCACCTGTTCCATTTCTTCCCCTATGCTCCTGCCTACATTTGGGGGTAGTGGCTGCAATGGTAAGCCTAGCAGGTGGGTGAAATTTTTATTTATTCTATTTTATTGGAATCACATTCAAAGTGAGAGCCATTTCCCATCCTGAGAGCTTGAAATCCACATCACACCAGGATTTGTCAACCTTTAGGGGGCTCTGCTGTGGCCCCAGTGCCCCTCCTACTCCTACTCACGATGGCTCCGTCCCTGTGTTTGAGCAGTGCCAAGCATGCAGTTTGCCAAGGATCTGCTCCTCATGAAGGAGAAGGAAGGCGTCTTGCACGTTCCCATCATCCGCAGTGGAGACCTAAGCTATGAGTCCTCGGTGAGGTGCTACACGCAGAGCCACTCCGCCCGAGTCGCCGAGGACTTCAAGGAGAGGAGAAATGCAGACTCTTCGCGAATTACGTTTCTGAAAGGGGAGAAGGTAAGTGGACTTGTGGGGGGCTAGGAAAGAGGATTTCCTTCTTCCTTGTCACCCTTTATTTGTCCACAGTGAAGTAAATCGGGCAGACTCAGCTGGGTGTGATGGCACACAGCTGTCATTCTGGGAGACTGAGGCAAGAGGATGGCAGTTTGTACCCAACCTGGGCAACTTAGTGACTATCTTAGTTACTTTTCTCATTGGTGAGACAAAATACCTGACAGCCAAAGTCAAGGGAGGAAAGGTTTATTTGGCTCACAGTTTGCAGAGGCTTCAGTTCATAATTGGCTGGCTCCAAGGCAGGGTGGCATGGTAGAGAGAGGCATTGCACAGGAGAAACTATTCGTGGTGAAGCAGAAGACAGCAAAAGCAAACAAGTGACAAGTCCAAGGAACCAGGGACAAGCCTCTTCCTTTCCTTTTTACATTCTATGTAGGCTACCTATCTGCCACCCTTGGGTGGGTAGCGGTCACACCCAGAACTATGCCAAACCAGTGGACTGATTTAGTAACTCTGGCCCTTAACCCTAGCATTGCACACTCTAGACCCAACCATCTCTGAAAAACCCTACCTATGACCTCATGAGGCTTTGGGGGAACATCTGGACACAAGTCACAATGATGACCTAGTGAGATCCTGTCTCAAAATTTGTTAAATAAAAACAAAAACAAGCAAACAAAAAAAGACTAAGGATGTAGTTCAGTACAATGGCCCTGGGTTCAATTTCCAGTACTGCAAAAAATTTAAAAATCAAATAAAAAACCAAACTCTGAACTTCCTTGGAATTGTCTTACTAATTGATAATATTCTTAATAATATCATCTATTCCATTTGGTTGTCTTGACTCCCACTCACAGCAAAATGCATGAATGGTTGATTGAGCTGAGACGTTCACATGATGTATGATATTTTTGGAACTTAGCAGAATCTCATGAGTGTAGCAGAACTATAATACAGAACTATAATAGATGAACACATCCCACTGATGTTACCAGAGAGAAAAAGGCAGTTCTCTGTCCTAGGGTACCATGCATCCTGGTACAGGACCAGAAAGGCAGGTGGGGGGCAGAGTCAAGTCCATGGAGTGTCCTCTTGGCTGTGTACATGAAAAGTCACACACATGGCAGAGGAGTCCTGAGGAACTCCTTGTCCCTAACTATGGCGACCTCAGAACCTAAGCCCTCAGCCTCAGTATAGGCAAAAGGTGTATCCAGGCCCTATTTCTGAATTTCAGTTTCAGATGATTGACTCAGTTGCACCTGTTGGTTTCCCTTTTTTTTTTGTTTTTGTTTTTGGTGGTACCAGGAATCAAACTTACAACCTCATGCTTGCCAGGCAGGCACTTAGGCCAACTAGCCCCACACCTATTGATTTAAATCATCTCCTCCTCTCCACTGCAAAAATTTGCCGTCCTCATTATTTATTCATTTTACTTTTATTCCCATTCTCCAGCTACATTCCCTGCCCCAACCATCAAGCTGTTGTATTCAATCTGGGTCTCTTGGTTTGTGTTTGTTCTTTAAAAACAGCTTGTTTTGTGTGCATGATCTTTAATTGATAAAAAATGTTACTGCGTTATAAATTTTCAGTCTTTTACTGTTCTTACTCTGTGATATGCTTTAAATTCTATTTGCACAAAGAATAGGTGAAATACAATAGTCAATATGTACATTTTAAAATTATCATAGTAAAAGATACATTATCATTGATCCCCCTCAAAATACTCCCCTCTTAGAGCCTAGGGATTTAGCTCAGCAGCACAAGCGCCTACCTGGCAAGCATGAGGTCATGAGTTCGATCCCCAGTACCGGAAAAAAAAAAACTTCCCCTCACTTCAAACACATTCATCCCATTGCTCTTGCCACTTTCTGAAGCAGTTCTGAAAGTGCTCTTTTATGAGTGTCTTTGTGGGGTATGGCCAGAAATACGGTGAATGCTGGTGCCAAACGCCATCCAATGGAAAGACAGGCTCAAAAAACCCTGATGGTGTGTTCTCACATAGCTTCTAACTCTTCCCCAAAGTCAAATCGACCATCAAAGGTAAATGTTTCGAATCAGTTCAGGACACAAAGGCAGCTACAGTAGAGCAACTAAAGGTCCAGCAGAGGACTTCCAGCACTGCTTCAGAAACAGCAGGAGCGATGGGCAGCGGGTTTCAAACAAGGGGAAGTATTTCAAGGGAAATGAATGGCAATGTGTCTTTTCTGTAATAAATTTTAAACCGTTTTTTACTCTTTATAGTATTTTTAATCACTTACATGTCTAACTTACTGTTTCTGACTGTCACATACTATTTCATGGTATGTATCTGCTGATTTCATTCACATTTTCATTCACCCCAACAATAGGCTGTGAAGAACATTGTTGACTGCACCAGGAACTCCCCAACTCTCCATCACTGCAAATAGTACTTCACTGCTCACCCTGAGACATGTCCAACCATAAACATGAGTAGGATGTCTTAGAATATATGTGCTCAGGGGAAAAACCTGTCACTTACCTCTATTACCTTTAACCATGATCTTATTTGAACAAAAGCCTTCTATATATATATTTTGTACCAAGGATTGAACTCACAATCTTGAGTTGGCCATGTAGGCACTTACACCACTGAGCTAAACCCCCAGCCCAAGCTTTTAATTTCGACACAAATTTATCAAATTTTTTTCTCATGGTGAGTCTTTTTTTAAATTCATTTTTTATTTAAAGAGAAAAACAAAACAAAACAGAAAAATGGTACAAGTAATACAGAATTTCAAAAAAACTAAACACTAAGAAATCACTAGTTAATAAATTACATATCGTCATCTTAGAAATAGTTGATCAAGTTACAAAATTAAGCATACAAAGTGGACATTCAAACAGTGAGACTGCAAACAGTTGTGTTCAATGATCCAACAAAAACTTAGTAATATGGTCATCTATCTTACACACCTAAACATACTTGCAGTTGTATCCATTAGAGCACTTTCTTTTCCTCTCTTTTTTACAATAACATTTAAACATTTTGGGTTTGATTACTCCCACAGTTCTTATTACTTTTTTTAGAAGAGAATAAAACCAAATTTGACAAAACAAAGCAGAGTCAGTCAAAACAAAGGATGGACATAGCACATGATGTAAAAACAGAATACATGGTAATCAACAATGGTTACCATAATGCCCCTTGCAACGTTAAAAAGAATTGCCTATATAATCAAGTATAATAAAATTGAACATAACAGTACAGAACAAAGCCAATAAAACCTAAACATTGGAGACATTACTGAACTTCAAAAGAAGATAATAGTCAAACCAGGGTGGGCATCATAGTGAATCTTATCGTGATAAGTCTTTTTGAAGCTTAACATTTTGATTTTACCTAGTATAGAGCAGTCTAGATTTGCCTTCTGTTTATTTTTATTATTTGAAAAAATTATAGCTTTCTTCTTTGGGTCTCTTAATGAATTTTACACATGCACAGCTTGCAAAGGCTGGTCCTATTTATATATTTTATTAGGATTTTACTGTGGTAGGCTAAAACATATTTAAAAACACATACAAGTAGAATGGATACAGTCTATTTTTTTGTGTCTACGTGTCTATATTTGTTTTCAGTTCTAAAGAGCATTCTCTTCTAATTAAGAGATAGTTTTTAATTTAACAATAATAGAAAATACAGCCTAAAAGTCTATGTGCTTATATCTATATGTTTGTGAAAAATCTATAATTATTCATAAACATAATTTGGAATCTCCATGTTCTTTGGCTTGCTAAGCGTGTCTTTGAAGTTTGTCAGTTACTAATGGGTGTTTTTTAAAAAAAAAAGAATCTGATGAGTTACTACTAAATTTATGCATTCCATAAAGAATTCTAATTTTAGAAAATATGTTGTAGGAAAAAAGAAGATTCTTCAGGGACTCAAAAATAGGATAGCAAGCTGCAAATAAATATTCACTGTGAAGTCTGCTTACCATTTAGAAGGACTCAGGAAACACATGAGTGGTACCTCTCTGCCCACGTATCCTTTCAGTAGAGTAGCAGAGTAGATTTTAAATGCTGTGACTAACAATACCCCACTTCCTATCACATAACTCTACTACGAGGCTGCCATGTGTCTAACATATTATGACTCCATCTTACCTTTTCTCAAAAACACATTCCTCAGTAGAGAATCTTTGGATTGCAAAACACTCAGTTTCTTTCTGACAAATAGGGATTTGGGTTATGTTCTCTGGCTTTTAAGTCCTCAGCAGTTTTCAGATGAGATTCTATTTGACAGCAGATTTGAGAGGGTTTTTTTTACCATGAAAAAGTGTCTTGCATCAAACTCAAAGACTTTCTCTTTCTTATAAGATTAATTCAGTGTTTACAAAGCAAAAGAAATGTTACTCAGCTGTCCAGAAAGTCTGGCATATATTGAACCCCCATCATTAGAAGCTTTCTTATAACATGTGCAAATATGTCCAGCTCAGATAATATGTTTCAGGAAAGCATATAGGTGTTCTGTGGGTGAGATTTACTTTTTTTTTTTTTTACTGATTTTAGTTTTCATAGCTAATCATTAATAATTCAAAATAGTTTGGAATATTCTTACAGTCCAATTCTTGTCATATACATAGGTCTCATTCAAACATGAACTGTCAGATATTTTTGGGTCCTTGGGGCAAAGTCTCTCTATGCAGTTCAGGCTGGCCTTGAACTCACAGCAATCCTCCAGTCTTAGCCTTCTGAGTGCTGGGATTATAGGTACACACCACCCCCATGCCTGACATAAACAGTTAAGCATTCTATTTTATGAATGAAACTGGCTTAACCTTTTTGACTTTATGTTAATTCTTTGGTCACTGCAAAGAGGAAACATAACCTTCTAGTAAATCTAAGCAAGTTGCTGACCTCTTGCTTCAGAGAGTTTGTCTTGTGCCATTGGCTTTAGGTGAAAAACTGTACTGTCTATGTCCATGATGACTCCATGTTTGAGCCTGAGGAACAGTTCAGGGTCCACCTTGGCCACCCTCTTGGAAACCACTGGAGCGGAGCCAGAGTTGGAAAGAACAGCATGGCCACCATCACCATAACCAATGATGAGGATGGTAATGGAAGAAATTGCCTTTATTTACCCTTAGGTTGATGGGACAGGAGCTGATGTTTTATTAGTAATGTAATAATTACTATTTTGAAAATGAAAGTGCTATAAAGTAATTGCTAATGATCTCTGAATATTTATAGAAAATGCTTCCAGCAAGTGATCAACCTGTGCAGTACTCTAGTGAATTCCTAAGTATTTTTAATCCCATTGCTCCCTACCACAGTACGAAGAGATGAGGAATAAGTGTGTTTAAAAGCTAGGACAAAAATGTTAAGACAGACAGAGAATAAAAACCATGTATGATATTGCAGGTCTGGAGCAGGGTTGGAAATACACTCAGAATCAGTTGGATACAGTGAACTGATTTAAAATACTGCTGCCTTCCTAGAAAAGTCAAATTCCTCAATATACTTATAATTTATTTGACCTACTAACCTAAAAAAAAAATCTAAATTGCATAGTCAGGTATTAGTGAAGACTGACCCAGGTTCCAGAGGAAGCCAAACATGTTAAATTGAGATATCACTGTTTTACTAAAATAGGTATCTTATGAATAACAATTACTGATTTCTATCAAGTATTTATTGTACACCCTATGTATTATCTTACTTCACTTAACCCTGACAGTAATCCCTTGCAGTAGGTATAATTATCCCTATATAATAGGTGAAAAAAACAGAACTTTAACGAAGTTATATAATTTGTGCTCTTAGTTGCTCAGCTGTAAACAGCTGTACTCAGCTGTGGATCCTTCATGCAGTAACACTTTCTCTTATTTAGGAAACTTATTTTATCCAGTTCTAGAATGTGCACTCTTAACCACCTTGTGAACTGGTGAGACTTTTGAGTTCTTAATGAAAAATCAAGAACTGTCTTAAAAACTGCATAGAATTTAAAAAGTCAGCCTTGAAGGTGAATTAGCGCTTCATGCAAGTAGACTTAGATTCAAATCTCAAAGTGAGTCCCTCCTAGGCGTCTGGAAGACCTATGATACAAAAATGTGATAAAATTTAAAATTGTTCTCAATTTGACCATCTTTTTAACTCTCTCTCTACTACCACCCCATCTCACCCTTCCTCAGGGGTATAGAAAAGTCAAGATTTGAAATGTTTTGATAAAAACTAGCAAAAGCATTACTAGTCATTTCCTAACAATGACAGTAGTGCCTCAAGTCAGACTGCTAAGACATTGTATACCTGTTATCATTGTAGCGAAGTGCTCAAACTAACTATAGTTAGCTAAATAGTCAGTGAGAAATTAAGAAAAGCTGAGGATCAGAAGTGGGAATCCTGGGAATGGGTATCCAAATCCCAAAAATGAAAGATGGATTTGGTAAACTGAAGCAGTATATAAATGTGGTAAATTAAAGACCTTAGAAATTCATAGCTCATAAATAAAAAGTCAACTCATATAATTAGTCAATTGATATTTACCATATTTACCAAGGGCTTACTATATCTCAGCCTCTTGATACATTATGCAAATTTTAAAACATTGAGTGAGCTACAATGAGAGTGGATGCATATTTCAAAGCCTCTAAACATTTCCCCCATTATATTGTTTTTAATAAGAAACATATGAGAAATCCCACAGGACCACAAACAATGTTTTTCCAAAGCATTGCCTAAGAGTAGATGCTGATTGGTTGTTATGACTGTAAGTCATTTTGCTTGGGTATTGTTAACTAATATGAGCAGTTCCCCCTTGCTATTGTGGGATATTTTCATGGGACTGTGGACCCTTCATGCTGTAACACTTTCTCTTGTTTTCCTAACTGTATTTTCTCAGCCCCCACCATTGAGTTTGAAGAAGCTGCGTATCAAGTCCGGGAGCCCCCAGGGCCCGATGCGACTGCAATTCTGAACATCAAGGTGATCCGCAGAGGGGATCAGAATAGGACTTCCAAGGTCCGCTGCAGCACACGGGATGGGTCTGCCCAGTCTGGTGTGGATTATTACCCGAAGAGCCGAGTCTTAAAATTCAATCCTGGTAAATGAATGCCAGTTCCAATCTGTGCCTTCTCTCAATAGAGTTGAAATGATGTCTTATATTTGAAGAAAAGCGAAAAGCAGAGAGACAAAGGAAGAAAACAGTAGTTTTAATAATATAAAATATTTATTGAGCTTACATTTGAAATGCCGGGTAACCTTTTTTGATTAGTGAAAAATGGCATAGAAAAAAATAAGTCCCTAACTTTAGAACATGTTGGGTATTTTTTTTTTATTTAAAAAGATTTGTTGTTGCCCTATTGGTGTGGTTGAGTGATAAGATAAGAACACTTGGTTCAAAAACATACATAAATCATTCCATAAACATTAGTGCAAAGTACTATGCTGGTCCCTTGGTCTTAACACATTCTGAGAGATACAATCCTATGGACAGTGATTTCACATCTGCTGGGAAATAAGGTACCATTACAGACTTTTCACGAAAGGTTTATCCCAGAGAGAAATATGGAGACAAATTAGAGAAGAGAGAAAAATGTGAGTCAGATCATTGTCCGATGTATTAATGTGATGGAGGGTACATAGGGTTGAATGTATGTTAGGGTTTATCACTGAACTTTCTGGAACAGTGAAAAGCCAGGCAAAGATCCTGGCATCCTTTTTGATGCCAGCAGTAGGTAACCAGCAGTGAACAAAGATGTTGGTACTTTTGGAGAATATCTAGCAAGTGAATGGAAAAAGTAAATCAGAAATGATGGAGGCCCTGTATATCTCTCATACCTCTGTGGAGCTTTACAGGGCTTTTAGCTCCAATCTGTGTCATTTGATGGAAAAGTAGAGCCCTTCTTTCGCATCCTCAGGAGGACCTCTCTTTCTTGTGTCTTTACTTTTTCCTTTGTTCCATGAGAATCTGGGGGAAAGGCAGGTCTAGAAGTAACCTATCTCTGGTATCTACAGGAGAGGAAGAAGCATATTTGCCTACTAGCAGGGACCTCAGAAGGTCATTTTACATCAAAAGAAGGGGTTTCTAAGCCTTGTACCTCTCTCCTTCCAAGAGCTGATTGCATAGCCTTGAGCTATTGCTTTGAAGGGTATCTGGTTGTGCAGGCCTTCACAGCCACCCAGGAACTCATGCATAACTGTAAAGGGGAAAAAAATAAGCAAAAAATCTTGTAACCAGGAGAAAGTATATTTTGGATCATAGATTTTTATTACTTGCAGCCAGTGTCAAGTAGGGGCTATTAATCCTCATGGTGTTGAATAGTAAGTCAGCAGTACTGAGCCTCTACTGTGGGTGGACTTTGCTCTGTAAAACAGATTCCTCACTTGAGATGTGGCAAAAATGATTAGCAGTCCCTGCTTTTATAGAAGACCTCTAAAAGGAAGGAACGCATTTTAGCATGACATCAGCAGTGCCAATGTGAGCACTCTTGGATGTGTCCCCTAATGAGGCTTTGCTCTCTTTTTGTTCTGTCTTTGGCAAAGGTGTGGACCATATATATTTTAAAGTTGAGATCCTGTCCAATGAAGACCGGGAATGGCATGAGTCTTTCTCTCTCGTTCTTGGCCCTGATGATCCAGTGGAAGCTGTTCTTGGGGATGTGACCACTGCCACAGTGACAATTCTAGACCAGGAGGCAACAGGGAGTCTCATCCTACCAGCACCGCCCATTGTGAGTTGCATGACCCAAAGTCTCAGTGGATGAGAACTGGAGAGAAGTGGGACTTCTAGCATGCTGCTTCTTCACTATCCTAACCCAATGGCTCTTGGCCAGGACAATTTTGTCTCCCCTCCTTTCCCCCTTCAGAGGACAAATGGCAATGTCTGCATACATTTTCAGTTATGCCCAAATGCCACACTGGGTGCCATGCTCATCCAGTGGGTAGAAGCCAGGGGTGCTGCTAAACCCTACAATGCACACGACAGCCCCAACAACAAAAAGAAATTAGGAGTGTCACAGGGCAAAACCTTGTTCTGAAATGATAGTAAAACCAAACCATGTCAATACCTTAGGCTGACAGAGGCAGAAAGCACAATACAGTTCTCTCCTCACTGCTTTGGTGAGACCTTGAAGAATAAGAAATAAAACTCTTATGTCTGCCCTCCCACCTGCTTAGCCCACAGACTTAAGGGAATGCAGAAACACAGTCCCATGTTTCCCAGTTTGGAACGAATAGAATGAATTGCTGACTTCACAATTAGGAGGAAAATATCTGAAGACTGAGAAGAGACACTTAGTCCACAGCAGGGAGGACAGTCGGAACAAACACCGTAACTTCCTGTTACTAGTCTCTGCTGTATGTAAAAAAAATTTTACTTCAAAATGCATCTCTTGCTTGACCATGGAAGAAATACATTACTTTTATTTACTCTTATTTTGTCAAGCACGCTACTACATACCATTAAAAATTCCATGCTAGCTTAAACTAGCAAAACTTCTCATGATAGCCCTTCATTTCTAGTGGACAGGAAAGTAAGTGACAGGACTCCAATTTGGACATGTGATAAGCTAATAAGGCTCTTAGCCCACACAGGCACTAAAAGTATTCCTCAACATGAAAAGACTATGATATCTTTTGAGTACACCTGACAAAGAATTGTAAAACCTTCAGGTATAGTTACTAGAGTCCCCAGAAGCCAAGGATCTGGGAGGGCTTGGAGGGCAAGAGCCTTTATTCTCGGTCCTTCTGATGCCCAGCCTGGCCTGAAGCTGTGTTGCTTTTTCTCAGGTTGTCACACTTGCTGACTATGATCATGTAGAAGAGGTCACCAAGGAAGGAGCCAAGAAAGCCCCATCTCCAGGTTACCCTCTGGTCTGTGTTACTCCTTGTGACCCACACTTCCCCAGATTTGCCATCATGAAAGAGCACTGTGGCGAGGCTGGCATCAACCAGACATCTGTGCAGTTTAGCTGGGAGGTGGCCGCCCCCACTGATGGCAATGGGGCCCGCTCGCCCTTTGAGACTGTCACTGACAGCACGCCATTCACCAGCGTTAACCACATGGTAAGTCCAGGGCTATGCCGGCTGAGGAGGGAGAGACTGGCCCTTGTTTTTTGTTTCTCTGACTCTGTCAAATCCTTAAGGTCCAAGTGTGGCATTTGGAGTAAAACACATTGGTTTTTTAAAAATTATTATTGTTCTTATGTGTAAGGAGAGGTAATGTCATAGAAAGAGAACTAAGCTAGTCGTCAAAGACCGTTTACAAATCTTGATACTGCCTGTTTCTAACTACATGATGTTAAAAGTTACTTGACCTCTCTGTCTCAGTCTCCTGATCAACACAACCAGAGCCACTGACAAATGTGACTTCTAAAAGGTAAAGTAAGTCCAAGATTCCACGTAGATACCAGTGATTACTGTCCTTTCCACATATTTTTAATCCCTCAATAAGTACTTAGATAGAATCTCTTTTAAGGACCCAGATTAAGATTTTACCACATTTTTATATTCCAAAGTAGTCAGCATATTGATGCGTGCATAGTAGGGACCAATTTTTAAATGAAATTTAAGTCGAATGGCTACTGAGTGATCAGTGTTTTTGCAAAGTCCTGTAGAGGGGTGTGAAAAGACATTTCTAAGTCATTTGCTACCCTTAAAGAGCTTGGACACCAGACCACCACGCGTTGTTCCACCAGAAAGCCAGAAGTAGCAAGGTTCCCCAACCTTGGGAGCCAATCCCTGCCAGTGCTCTCTGCTGCATCTCTCTTCCAAAAGAGACACAAAGCAGTTGAGATTCAGGCTCACCATGGAATCTGGATGGAATCTGGCATATCATAATCATTCAATAAGTTTTGATTGAAATTGGTTACCAACTAGTTTTGGAAGTCAGAGATTTCTCTATCTCAGACTGAATTTCTCTAGATTTCCCTGTTCAATCCAGTTGGTTCTTAGTGTGATAAGTTGAATGGGATAATAGCAGGCAAAAACTGTTAAGACAGAGTAGTGTCACTTGTATTCAATGACATTGATAGAACTTATTTAGAAAGCTAGAAGAACCATTCTTTTCAATATAACTCATCTTGAATTTAAATAATTTTCTCTATGATTGATGAATTAAAATGGCAAGGCTTAATAGCTTGTTGTTTCATAATTACCTAATTCTGTGTCCAACAAAATCATATTTGATACTTGAGCCAAGTATACATTTTTACAGACCCCAAATTTATGATTCTGTGACTAAAGTTTTTCATCTTGCAGGGATATTGATAACTAATTACCTTTAAGTAAGTTTCCTTTGGTTTATCTTCATTCACAGATTTATTTAGTACTGTTATATTATACGTACCTTTGTAAGATGCCTCAAACTCCTTCTTTACCTAGAAAAAAAGGAGAAATAAAATAAGAGAGAGAGAAAAAAAGAAAGGAATTAACTAATTTTAAAAGTATAATGAAAAAAATTCTTTAATTTTTAATGGACTTCAGTGAAAATTGTTTTCATGGGAAGAATTTATATACATTTGTACCTTTGCTTAGTGGAAGGCCTAAGGCACAGAAAACTACTAATTAATTTTTTGCATGCTTCCCTCCGTATATGCAGGATAACCGGAGGGGTCTTGGTGACCTCCATTGCCTCTACATAGATTGAATTATTAGGTCCTCTTCCTGCTTCTGTATGTCTGGAAAAGTGAGGTATCTGTAGAAAGGTTGGCAGGTGTTAATCCGGATCAAGTAAGGTGCTGAGCTTTAAGCCTGCAAGTTTCTATGACTCTTTTTTTTTTTTTTAACTTTTTTTATCCATACCAGGGATCGAACTCACTGCCTGCTTGCAAGGCAGGTGCTTGTGTTACTGAGCTAAATCCCCAGCCCCGTTACTATGACTCTTACAGAGTGAAGAGATCAGCAAGAAAGAAAGAGAAATAAGAACCCTGGGAGAAGCATTAAACTAAAACCTCAATCTGTGCCCCACCTTGGTCAGTAGTGGGAAAATTGGGGAGAAGCTACTTGTTGGTTGGCTAAAACAAAATGCACACTTGTTTTTTTTTTTTCGGGGAACTTACCTTCTGCATGGAGATTCTGAGTTGGTAACATTATTGACCAGATGATCGCTTTTTCTGCTCATGTCTATTCTTGAAAAGCCAATTCCAAACTATAAGAATCATTAGTGAAAGGCCTAGAGGCTTTTACTAGAAGATAATTTAATTGAAGAATCTGTTGTGTCCAGACCTTAACTAGTGTCCCCCGTGTACTCAGCAACAGGGGTTTGGAGGCCAAGCAGTGCTGCTACAAGTTCTGAAAAGCAGCCCAGTAGTTCTGAAAAACAGCCCAGTAGTCCTTATACACAGAACATAGAGAAAACTATTTTAACAGTCACTTATCTTCTTTAGGCTCTCGCTTCACGTCTATCTACTTGCTCATTTTTTGTTTTACCCCTTTAACTATAAGTACTCCCTGGCCCTTGTTTCTGGGTCATTGTGGAAAGTCAATGATTATGGGATGAATGAACAGATGAACAGATCAGTTGATGGATGGATGGATGGATGGATGGATGGATGACTTTTATAGACTGCTTTGTCCCAGCAGCCGGCTGTGCCACCATCATCTGACCAATGCAGTGTAAGGACCTGTTTGTGTGCTGTGTGCAGGGCTGTGGTGCTTTATGTTTCCTGCAGGTCCTGGATAGCATTTACTTCAGCCGGCGATTTCATGTACGCTGCGTGGCGAAGGCTGTGGATAAAGTTGGCCACGTGGGGACCCCCTTAAGAAGCAACATTGTTACCATTGGGACAGACAGTGCTATCTGCCACACCCCAGTGGTGGCTGGGACATCGAGAGGATTCCAGGCTCAGTCCTTCATAGCAACCTTGAAATACCTGGATGTGAAGCACAAGGAACATCCGAACAGGTCAGGCAGGTGGCTCCTTCCATGATGAGTTTTCTAAGAAGGACAGATTAATGAGTGATGTTCTGCAAAATGAAACAGTGGTAATACAATGCTTTAGAAAAAAGCTTTTCTCTAAGGGTCTCTCAAGGTCCAACCCGTTTATCTTTCTATCCTCATTTGCTTACCTCACTATTTTCCCCTGCCAGTCTGCCCACAGGGAATCACCTATAACTTCTCAAGGATATCAAATGCATGTAGGTTGCATATGTGTTACTCTTAATTCCAATTCTTTTCCACCCACCTCTAATTGCTGTCGTTAAATCTTGTTGTCCTACAATACCTAGCTCATAGCATGCCCTCTAGAATATTTTCACAGTCCTCTCCAGTTCAATTTAGAGGCTCCTCTGTACCCTCTTGTCCTCTTTCAGAGCATTATCCTTGTTCATTCTCTCCATGACATGGACAGAAGAACCATAAAGGCAGGGACTAGGATTATTCTACACCTTTTCCACACAGTTCAGTACTTCTTGGTACATAAGAGGCACTCACTAGTACAAATGAACAATCAGTCCACCAGAACTAGATTTATTTTTTTCCTGTGCCGCCGTGGTTTTAATCGGAAACAGATAATTTAATTTTTTTGCTTAGCAAAAGAAAATTTATGAGTTCCATACATATTCATTAAGCCTCATAGAATTTAAATTTGTACCTTTAGAAAAGTGGACTCAAAGAAATGGGTTCCTTAGCATGGAAAAAAGGCTGGGTTTGAAAGTGGAGTCAATGTTACACAAATAATTCTTTTTTTAAAAAAAATTTCTTGTTAAATGATAGTAACGTAAGTACCCAGGATACAATGACCTCTTTCTAGAAAAGGGCCATCTGCCTTCTTCCCCATGTTCTGTTTCCTCTTTAAGATGTGCTTCTTTACTTATGGAGACCAGCTGAATAAACTGAAAACACATCCTCCATGAACCTGCTGAAAATTTAAAGTGGCACAATAAAAACAAATGTAGTTCATAAAGACAGTTCTGTTGCATTTCAGTCTGAACCAATATTTATTAAGCTCATGTGTTATTTAGGATTGAATACCACATATACTGGATAAACAGAAGGAACAAAGGAAATGGCCCTTGTCTTCATAGTGGGGAGCCAAGATAAGCAGAGTCTTAAAACATACAAGAAACAGCAGCCAATGTAAATAAGTTGCAGATATCCTGGTAGGAAGGCGCCCAAACCACTGAGAAATTAGATCAAGGGTGAGTGAGATATAGGTTGAGGCCAGTGAGAGCTGGATGTGAGGTGTTCATGAGACTTTCAGGGACAGGTTAGGTGACTTTTGTAGTTGGAAGACAAAGTGTGACTAGGGGAGGTATTGTCATTTCTAAGATATTTGACTGGTCAGAAAATTGCCCATAGTTTATGAACTCAGTGCTATCTTTTTGACTCAAATAAATGCTTTAAAAATCAGAAAACCACCCATAGAGTTGAAGAACTCAATATTATCTTTTTGACTCCAACAAATGCTTTAAAAATCTGAGTGTGTCAACCATCTCCAGCTTCCACAGGTATTCACTGCAACAGAGCAGGGGGCAGTGCTTTTCCCAGCCACTCAGTTTTTGCTTTAAATGGATACAAAGTTTCCATTTAAACCAAAAGGAAGCTTAAAAGTAGTCTATGCTTGTGATATTATCTCTTCTTGTATAGAAAAAAAAATCTATGATTCTTGATTGCTGTCATTGTTGAGTCTGGAGGGTCTCTAAGGCAAAACAACTTTGGAGTCCATCTGCATGACTACATGTTCAGATAGAAATCTTCCTTGGCAAGCTTAAAAAAGAAAAGAAAAGATTGCTTAGTTCATTGGTGAAGACAAATTTGTGATGAGAAGGAAATCAGGCTGGTCACGGTTACAGCATGCAGTCAAACACTCATTCATGACTTCTCTCCCCTAGGATCCACATCTCGGTGCAGATCCCACACCAGGACGGAATGCTGCCTCTTATCTCCACCATGCCGCTGCACAACTTGCATTTCCTGTTATCTGAGTCCATCTACAGACACCAGCATGTCTGCTCCAATCTTGTCACCACTCGCGACCTGCGAGGCATCTCAGGTGAGGGGAAAGTTTGGTACTGGTTCGCCCACACCCGGCTTGTGCAGTGCCTGGGATAGAGAGATTGCTACTTTTCATGTTTCGTGGTCCTCAGATTCTGCATATCAGTTTGCCTTCTAAGCAAGCAGCTAAACATAGGCATGTCAGACAATGGAGCCACTAGGAAAAAATAAGGACTTTGGAACCAAATTCATATTTAAATCCTTATTTCACTACCTATACAACTGAACAAAAATAGCTTGACCTGTCTGAGCCACTGCTTCCTTATAAAGGATAACCACTGCTACTCACCAAGGTGAGGCTCTAACTCTGCCATGCTTCCCACTCTCACCATGGTATATTTTAGTTCTTTCCTTTCCCTTATAAGGAACATTTTTGAACCTGTCCCCTAAAAGCCCAAGAGAGCAGTACCTAATGTGCAGATGTTCAGTAGATTCTCTGGGGGCAGGAGATGAAATGGAGCTTTGGAGTGTAAATGTTTCTGAGGATCAATACTTATTAAAGGGAAGGAGAGGAAGCAGGATCGGGCAGAGGGAGAAGTGAAATTGCATTACAGTCAGAGAGAGAGACTCTGGTGAGAGTCATCCTACTTTTGGCCCAAAGAGCTGGACCTTGGTAGGCCCCTGGATGCGCTCAGTGGGTGCAGGCTGTCCCCACATGGCACAGCTGGGGCTGAGCCACTTGAGAGCAGATGCAGACTTGAAACTCACAGCTAAGACAGAACATCTCCATGTCCGCCAGAGCAGACGTTTTGTTTTACAAAGAATCCAGCCCTTTTCCATTTACCTTAGCAAGCACGCAGTAAATGCATATTTCCTGCCTTCACAAGTGATGAATCATTTAACAGTGGTTTTGAAGACAGAAATGCATTCATATGCTCTTTCATATTCATTAAGCATCGGTTTTGTAGGGATGGTCTTTATGCTGTAGAATTAGTCGAGTACCAATTATTCTTAACTCACTGAGCTATACATGAAAATTTAATTGGTTCACATATGCAGCTGGAGGGAGAAACACGTTCGTTCAGAAAGTGGAACTTTGCCCCTGTCCCTACTTGAAAACAGTTAAATTCAACAAGGTCACCTGAGTGGCTAATCTTTGTGGAGCAAAAGGCTGGTTACTGGTGCTGAACATTCTAAGAAATGCCTTAATTCTTTTAAAATACTGTCATCACTTTAGAACTGTGAAAATTTTATTCCCAATATTCTAAATTTGTATCCATATTCAACTCTCTACTGCATAAAGGTCTTCTTCAATTTAGACAGCTGGCTTGCTTGGCAGCATTTGATGCAGTAATTGTTGCCTGTAGCAGGTGAGGTTTAGTCGAGCATCATTAGTGAGCTATTTACTCATTAAGACTTTTTTCCCCATGAGTTCAAGAACCTGAACTCTTAGAAAGAAGGAGGGGAGAGAGTCAGATGTTGGTTTGTTGGCTTTCCATACAAGCTGTTTTTAGAAGTTGTTCCTAAAAATAATAATTCAACAGCAAATGGTCCATACAGTAAGTTCATCTCCTCAGCACCGATTGCCATGCGCAGAGCCACACTCACAGGTGCACAGCAAAGCTACAGTGCATTTTCTTTCCTTCTTCTGCCATCTTTGTGCCTGGTATCACTCAGTCACCATTTCTTCCCACTAGAGTCCTCCGTTGATACACAGCACCAGGCAGTTCTCTTTGCAAGCTCTTTGACATTTCTCCCAGTGCATAGTGACTGTGGTCCCTTTATCCATAATCTCAGGGGGATGGAAAGCTCTCTCAGTGTGTAAAGAATAGGTCCCTTCTCCCCACCAGCTTCTAGGCATCTACAGACTGAGTCACCATTCCTATTTTTCCCTCTGGGCAGAGGCAGGGTTCCTGGATGATGTGGTCTATGACAGCACTGCCCTGGGTCCTGGCTATGACCGTCCTTTCCAGTTTGATCCCAATGTGCGGGAGCTAAAGACCATCCAGCTTTACAAACACCTGAACCTGAAGAGCTGCGTGTGGACCTTTGATGCCTATTATGACATGACTGAGCTCATCGATGTTTGCGGGGGCTCAGTGACTGCAGACTTCCAGGTGGGTGCCCTGGGGATTCATCCCCGGGCTGTGCATAGGGCCAGCCCCAGTTCTGTTTCTTTCTGAAGTGCTCTGGTTAACACTTTGCATCTAGAACTCAGCCAACCAGCTTAAGGAAGTCTTCTTTATAAATCCTTCAGCCAGATCTCTCAGTACTGTAGCCAGAGAGACCCCCCTGTGTCCTCTAAATTGAATTAATGTGCCAAAAAATTACTGCCACAGAGATTTATATAAAAATTTAAGATTTACTTTTCTGGATAGATTTGTTTTTCTTTTTGTGCATATTTTGAAAAACTGGTGAGATTTAGATATGAGAGGTTATTGCTGTATAGATGTGTTCTTCTCCTCACTTATGGAGATGAGTCAGATTGGCACGTATGCACCTGTCATTGAAAAGGCAAGGAGAACACCATTATCCTAAGCAAGAGATCATTGCTGAGAACACTTAGATTTCATGTCCATTCCGACTGGCAACCCCTGGAAAAACAAAATCACACTGATGGGACTCATCCATCCTCTTGGGAAGCTTAATTCCATCCCATTTGAAGCATTTATCTCAGTAAGTCAAATTTAGTTAGATGGTTTTTGTTTTAAATTAGGGAAAGAATCTTTGTTTAAAAAGTATTTTCTTCATGACCCCACTGTTTGGCTTCCTTTCTTTTTTTTTTTTTTTTTTTGGTGTACACTGCTGCCCTCTGCTGAGGAGTTTAAAACACCCTTAAATTTTGTTTTTGTTTCTGCAGTTGAATCTGTGGTCACTGGAAAATGCAAAACTAAATGACTATTCTCCCCAGCCCCTCAGAAATCAGTATTGTCTGTTCTCCATGATTTTGCTTCAATTGTATGTTTGAATATTCCTGTGTGTCCCACTTTTTAAACCTGTACAGAAAAATTATATGCACAGAAATATTTCATTGTTTTTTTCCCCTATTTTTAAAATTAGCATATATTTATCAGACATGGTATTTATATTCTTTGTGGGGAGTTGGTCCATGCACATGACACATGTCAATTGTGTTTTCATCTCTTTTCCTTCATTCCCTCCCACCCCTTTCCATCTCTTGATCCTCTTCCATCTACGAAAGACCAATCTTCCTACTTCCTATTATCTGTCATTTATTTTGTTCTTTATTTGTATTTTGCATTTCTCATGTAAGAGAAACAATACTAATGTGTGTCTGACTTATATTACTTAATAGTTCATTATCAGGTTTCCTCCACCTTGAAACAGATGATTACAGTTTATCTTTCTTTTTTTTTTTTTTTTTATCGGTACCAGGGATCGAACTCACGACCGCCTGCTTGCAAGGCAGGTGCTTATGCCGCTGAGCTAAATCCCAAGCCCCCAGTTTATCTTTCTTTCAATAAATGAAATCACATCAAATTAAAAAACTTCACATCAAAAGAAATGGCTAGCAGAATGAAAGGAAAATTTGCAGAAAGGGAAAAAATTGTTTTTAGCTCTTCCTCAGACAGAGGACTAATATCTAGAATATATAAAGAACTCAAAAAAATATCAGACCACCCAAAAAATAAAAGACCCAATCAGAAACTGTTGCTTTGTTTCTTCTAAGTGAAACTGCTGACAGGTTGGAGAAAACAATACAGAACCTAGACCCAAGCCCTTGTCCAGATCTTTGTATATCAAACAGCAGACTTGACAAGACACAATCGCTCTGTGTCTTATTGGAAGTTTTGATTAAGAAGCTGAACACAACAAGGTACCCCATGCAGAATTTGGCATTAAATGGATATGTAGTACGTATTGTCAAACTTTCTGTTCTTTTTAAAGATTAGTAAGTAATATTATGAGGGCTAAAGGAAAGAATAAAAAGAAAAGAAAAAATTAATTTTCTAATCAATGAGAGAATTATTGAGATTATAATATAAACAGTTGTGAGGTTGAAGTAGGTGTATTTTATTTTATTTTATTTTGGTACCAGGAATTGAACTCACAACTTCATACTTTCCGGGAAGCAGCTGTATTTTAGTAAAACCTGTGTTATAGGGCAGTTATAATGTGAGATCCAGACACAATTTGATAATTTTCTGTAGAAACACAAGTAATGCATATCGAAAAGGGATGTTTAAGTGAATATGGAATGAGTAGTCTTTGATTTCTTTTATCATTTTTATGTCTAAATCTTATAATCTGAACAACTGCTTTTAAAATAACAATAATGCAATGTATTAACTAGCATCAATTTGCTGGTTTTTTAAAAATTTTGTACCATTTTTATCCTTTTTTGTTTTGTTTTTAAAACTTAAAAAATTGTCAGCAAATTTTAAATCACTGGTAATTTTGAATACGAAAAACACTTTAAGTCCTGGATATGGTCTATGCCTCTAATCTCTACTACTTGGAGGTCTGAAGTAAGAAGATTACAAGTTCAAGACAGCCTGAATACCTTTGCAAGACCCTGTCTCAAAAAAAAAAAAAAAAAAACTTTAGAAAAATTGTTTTAATGTGGATAACTTTTTGTCATCCTGAGGATGGAGCCCAATACTAAGTGCTAAGTAGCCCTTCTGCCCCTGAACTATACCCCTAGTCATGGTGTCTTAAATATTGATACAGCATTTTCCTTAACTACCCACAGAAACACTTTCTAATGTACAGTCAAACCAAAGAAAAACACAAGTCCCATAATATGCTGTAGTATTTGACCAATGACAAAATAACATTGTTTCAAACTTAATAAGTTAGCTTTATGTTATATATGCGTTAAAAAAGGTATTGCAACCATCATTTTAAAAATGAATGAACTAACTCTCCCACTCATACACATATACACAGCCAGCCTCGGTGTGAAAGCTGAGCTAGTGTAGTATTTTATCTTTCTATCCGCTTTTTCTCCATTGTGTACATCATAAATATTACTGACCCAAGTTAATAGTAGTAACAGGAACCCCCTGAGAAAGAAGCACTGTCTTGGAAGTGTGATGTGTTGCCTGCTCAGAATCATTTCCAAAGCATCACATAGCGCTTGGTTAGTGACTACTGAGCAGGTGAGAGGCGGAGTAAGTGAGAAGGGAAAGTGTGCGGTGAGCATCTGATGCCCTGCATCCAGAGAGGAAGTCAGCGTCTTTGTCTCCTCGGCAGGTGAGGGACTCTGCTCAGTCCTTCTTGACAGTGCACGTGCCCCTCTATGTGTCCTACATCTACGTGACAGCACCCCGCGGCTGGGCCTCCCTGGAGCACCACACGGAGATGGAGTTCTCCTTCTTCTACGACACAGTGCTCTGGAGGACAGGTATGCCCAGTCGGCTGCACTGTTGCTGACCCCCGTTCATCGAGATCCAGTAAGTGGTGACTTTGAACAGCGGCTGGCTTCCTGTCATGCTGTGAGAAATGTACAGAGCTGGGGCTCCTGTCTAGCAGCACTGCCTCTGTCTGCTGATCCTGGAAGGCAGACAGCCGAGAGCCCAGAGCAGAAGGTGACAGGTGACCTCAGGTCCTAGACACTCCATCGTGACTCAGGAATGTGTGTGTGCCTGTGCAACATGAGCATGTCCAGCTACTCCTGGTTAAAAATAGTGTGGTTCATCTTGTTTTAAGAAGAAAAATGATCTTTGAATTATGCACAGAAACGGGAAACAATGCCAGGAGCACTAGGCTTGATAGTAATGTCAGGTGGCCCACTTAGTTCATTTGGCATAGTTGGCTCCTTTGCTGACTTTCAAAAAAAGAAACTTTTACAATGCTGAGTTTTTTCATTTATTCAACAAACATTTATTGAACCCCTACTAGGACACTCTGAATTTTTAAAATGATCTTCTCTTCAGGCTTGCCTTGTTTCTGTCCCCTTTTGAGAGGAGCCCGGGGAGCTGGGTTTGAGGAAACTTCTGCCACAAAGCATGTGCCCCTCACTCCCGCATCCCCTTTGTCCCACTGCTGCCGTGGGAAGCCCCCTAAACGCCCGGTTTTCATTTCCAGTGTCCTCTAGTACTGTATAACTCCAAGTTCCCTTCTCCTGCCCTTACTCCTTCCTCTCCAGGAGTGAGACACTGTACCTGAGACAGTTTCCTTTAGAAAGGACTTCATCTCTGCTAACTGAACCTACATCCTTCCTTCTGTTAAGTGAACGAAGCGCAAATCTTTTATTTGCTTTGTATTTCTCATGGAATAATAGCTTCATGTTTTCCTGCCTGGGTCATATAATTCCTTGAACTTTGGTCTTCTGTTTTGTTTCATTTGCCTTTATTTTTCTCCTTTGATTACCCTTTGTTTTTGATCATTCTTAACCCATCGGGCATCATGACCGAAACTGCCTTTACTGAAGAGAACTTTTTCATGCCACCCTCTATATGTTTCCCTTTCATTTTCCACTGGATTTTTCCATTTGTTTGTATCAGGATTTATGAGTTTATCAAATATGAAAAGGAAATGAAAATCCAATATGATGTAAATGCACTGTAGCCACATGTTGGTATAAAATATGACAGTAGAAAGTTTTAGATCCATTATTTTGTGAGCTATTGGCTCATAAAATCCTGCATATGGACTAAGTGGTACTTACATAAATGAAGAGTCTATATCAGGCACAGTAGAAAAGTTTTAAAAAAAAAAGTGGAATGAACTGCCTTGCTGTTTTAATTGGCAGATGCCTCTGTAGAATGGTTGTCCATGTGAATATATACCTGTTCTCTTAAGTCACATTTGAGTAAGTGTGCGGCTCTGCTCAGAGGTGTATCTGGAATAACTTTCCTGTAGGCTGATATCGTGGGTGCCTTCTCTGTGCCCTAACTTGGATGTTTTATGTGTGGTTGCCTGTCCAGGGATCCAGACGGACAGTGTGCTCTCGGCAAGGCTTCAGATAATAAGAATCTACATTCGAGAGGATGGCCGGCTTGTCATTGAATTCAAGACCCATGCCAAATTCAGAGGTAATGTCAGTGTGATAAGAAACATTTAAACACAGAAAGAAGCTAAACAAATAGAACAATGCAACACTAAGTCAACAGTTGTTAGCATCTTGCTCTACAGGTATGAATACACACACATTCATTTCTGGTCACATCATTTGAAAACAAGTTGTTGTCTTCCTGTCAAGCTACCTTAGTACTTTATTCGACATCTCTAAGAACAAGAATATTTTCTCACACAATGGCAACATAATTTTCCCATTAACGTACTTAACATTGGTTTAATAATAACCAATTCCTGTGTATATTTCCTCTATTCTTCCTCAGCTGTCTTTCCACTTGTTTTTATTTTATCTATATGTATAAAAGGAAAGTAGATCCAATCAAACATTACATGTTATATTGTTGTTTTATTGCTTTCGGTTCTTTTCATCTGTAACACTCTACCTACTTTTATTTATTCATAGCACTGTTGCTTAAGTTTTAAAGACTACATGTGTCTAAGTAACATTTACAATTTTAGTAATTTGCAAGTATCCTTTGAATGGTGGTAAATGCCATTTAATCCAACAGTGATATTTCTATTTATAAAATACCAAGATCTTTTCCTTTCCAAGACACATGTTGGCTGGAATCCAAAGCTGAGTATATTCAGTGTTCATTGTTACTTAAGGACTCTGTCATTTTGTGTACAATGAGCACCAATTCCACAAGGCATGTTCATGCTGTTTTCACATACACTGTATGACTATCCTGGTTGGCATAGGTAAGGTGATAGGCTGGAGTGAGATGTAGAATACTCATGGGGCCTGCAGTGTATAGCCATAGCGGTTTGATAGAAGGACATTAAGGGAATTATTAGGCTTAATTGTACCACAGTGAAATAAAACTCACAAAGAAGTGTGTGTTTCCCTGTGAAACAGGACAATTTGTGATGGAGCACCACACCCTTCCCGACGTGAAATCTTTCATACTGACCCCAGATCACCTAGGAGGGATTGAATTTGACCTACAGCTGTTGTGGAGTGCTCAGACGTTTGATTCTCCGTATCAACTCTGGAGAGCCACAAGCTCCTATAATAGGTAAAAACAGTGGTGAATGCTTCCAGGGGGTTATCAGAAAGGTTTGTTGTTTTTTTTTTTTTTTTTTTCCAGAAGCTTGAGACATAGACCCTTTTACTTTGAAGACTAAATTTATATTTTAAAAGAAACATGGACAGATTTACCTTCTAGCAAATACAGAAGGAAACAAATCTAGATCAGATCAGTTTCTGATGAATAAACCAGGAAGTGATGATGTGTGTTCCAAGGAAAATACCAGAAAGTACACACATCTCTTCCACTCATAGCCCTCTCATGAGCACTTAGTCACGTGGCACATCTACCTACAAGGGACATGGGAAAATGTAAAATGTGTCCAACTGAAATCTGAGGGTGACAAAGAAATTTCTTTTCAGTTACGGTAACCACTATAAAATCTAAGATCACTGGGCAGGTCCAGACGTCTCTCCTGATGATTCAGTGATAGATGATAGGTAGACAGATACATAGATAATAGATAGATAAATGATAGATGCATACATAGCAACATTGTTCCTCTCTACTCAGCGTACAGGTGAAAAAGGAGATGAACAAATACAGTAAATTACCACATTTTTAAAAAAGTAATAATGGAAAAAAGTAGAATGCAAAAGACAAAGAAGCAAGCAGGAATCTATCACAAATATTGTTTTCCCCATTTCATAGATCATGGAAGTTATGAACTATATTTAGCAAGAAAATCTTCTTCCATTGTATAATTAAGAATATCAGATTGTGAGCCAGAGATTTAGCTCAATGGCATAAGCGTCTGCCTGGCAAAGGCAAGGTCATGACTTTGATCTCCAGTAACAAACAAACAACATCAGATTGTCTAGAATCATTTTCAGAAGGATTCTTTTAATTTCTGATCTTATACCAGATATTTTTATTGTGTAGTGATTCTTTGAAATCATATGTTGTGCTCTTCAGAGACAGCTCTCTTAGAGCCTTATGAGTTTTTCATGTATTTTGTCCCCATTTGTCCTCCTTTAAGTCCCCCTTGGATTCCTCATTGCCTGGTAGGTGAAGTCCACACCAGTGTGTAGCACATGAGGCCTGGCCATCTGCTCAGCCCACCGTCAAGCCCACCTTCTAACCACGTTCACCAATCCCAGATGCTCCAGCCCATCCATACCTCTGTGGCTTTGCTCTTTTCTCTGCCCTCCCTGATTTTTCTCCTGCAAACCTCTGAGACCCAACACAAATATCAGCCCCTCTGGGCCAACTTCCTTGATTCCTGCACAGTACTGGCAGCTCTTTGCTCCTGGTTCCACTTCCAACTCCCTCTATAACACAGCTCATTATGCTAACATGGTCCATTTGCTGCCGGCCCCAACCTTTCACTAAGTTGTAAACTTCCCCAGGGAAGAAGGCTTGTGTCATTCTTCTTAAACTCCACTTCAGGCTTTAGCACATAACAGGTTCTGAATAAGCATCCCTTAAGAGGTTACCTTTGAGACAAGGAGATAAAATACACAAACAAATGGCAAAATGAAGCACACCACCAAGAACTCTGTGCTGAGTGCCCTGTGAGGGGTACAGAACATCAAGACCACAGCCCTCGGGAGCAGACAGCTCAGTAGAAGCTGGTGACCTGCACAGGCTGCCAGCGAGAGGTGGGGTGGCTTGTGGTCCATTAGATGACAGAAGATATACTTCATTTTTAGGAAGGACGAGAGAAGAACTATAGGATTAAAAACTTATATCTCAGTCATGTTTGACCTCTGCAAGGTTAGTGAGGAAATTGACCTAAATATTATTCAAGGGTGCGGGAAACAGGACTGAGGACTTAAGAGATTACACAGTTTGTCCTGGATTTATTTGTTCAACAAAATAAAGATCCCTGAAAGTAGCACTTACAGTAAAATAAGAACACACAAAAACAGGAGACTTAATCAGCAAAGTACAGTCACTTGCCATGTGATGACATTTCAGTTAACCTTGGACTGGATAGGTACAGTAATGGTCTCATGAGGTTGTACCATGTAGTGATATCATAGCACGTAGTTGGTGTACGAATACTCATGATGTTCACACAAAGATGACATAGCCTAGTGTAAATGTATTGGAAATATGTTTTTCAAAACATATGTGTGATACATGACTATATAATATATATCTGAAGGTGATATGTAGTATAGAAAGGTAAAGTATAGAGCAGGGTTAGGGGAACCAGAAAAGGGGGAACATTTTAATTTTAATTAGGATATTCCCAGCGGGCCTTATAAAGAAGGTAGTCTTGAACAAAGACTTGAAGAGGGTGAGGAGATTGGCTGGGAAGCTATCTAGGGAACCAGGTTCCTGGCAAAGTTCTCGAGATGACAGCATTATTGGTTGGCTTAGGGAGTAGCAAGGAGGCCACAGTGGCTGCCGGGGAGAAATAAGGAGTAATGGACAGTGAGGTTGCAGATACCAGAAGGGAGCTAGGTCCACTGTGTGGGGCTGGGAAGCCAGTGCGGAGACACTGGCTTCCACTCCACTGCAAGAAGATTTCTGCAATGTGACCTTCCTGTCCTTCTGAAAGCAAGGGCCAATTCTTTCTAATTAAGTATTTGTATCATTCATTAAGTGTACCCTTTGAATTATAGGCATCAATCTTCACATAATTCAAACATTGTTCACTAAATCTCATTTCTGATGCTCCAAGCTTTGGAGGAAGATAGGAACCTTAGAGGAAAACTGCAGATGAGAGTGGGAAAGAACTTAGAAATTAAATCCCCAAAATTTGTATGTTTTGTCTAAAGTCACACGACCATGGCAGTGGCAACCAAGGAAACTGTGCAGTTTCCTCCCAATCTCAGGCTTGTGACATTCTACTAACATGACCCAAGATGCAACACAAAACGTTTTCTATTACATTTTTTTAACAAAATCTTTACTATCACTTTACTAATAACAGAAAAATATGAAAATAATGGCCAAAGAAGGAACACAGTAAATGTTTTAAATGTTTGCCGATCACTCTATTAGGATTTGAATTCATAACCCAGTGGACTTCAGTCTATGAATGTGGCCTCACGAGCCTCAGGAATAACCTTCCCTAAGTTTCTGGATGTTTGGCTGCTGGCCAGGCAACCTGCCGGGGTGGAGTACAACCTCAAGTCTAGTGTGGGAGAGGAAGTGGGCAAGTGCAGAGTCTCATGTCTTAGCATCAGGACCTCGGGAGTTACCCAACAGGGTAACCAGGGAAGAGCGACAGTGTTCTTCAGCTTCCTGAAGGAGAGGCACAGCACATGAAGGGACCCCAAAGCAGAGCACTGGTGAAGAGGCAGGGCTGGGGTGTTCCTTGGGGTGCTGCTTCCATGATGCTAGGGAGTAGAGCCCTGGGGTGAACCTCCCCCTCCTCAGTAAGAGCTACACCCAATGTAGCCATAGCCCTGTTAGCACTTCTGGGTATGAAAATGCACTGGACGAGGGTGTCTGTCCTTCAGCAGGAAAGACACTGTCAGACACCCTGTGTGCCAACAGCTATGGGAAATGGCCAGCTTCATGGTTGTCAAAAACCATGTGCCTTTCTCAGGTTTCCTCACAAAGAAGACTTGAGCATGTGGAAATGGGTATTTTCTTCCTCTGGATAGAGCAGTGCCCAGTGACTGGTATAGCAGTGGGATGCAGGGCACGAGTGCCATGGAAGTATGGCCACATGAAATCTGTCCCTGTGACTACAGTCTGCTCTCGTGTTCCAGGAAGGACTACTCGGGGGAGTACACCATCTACCTGATCCCATGCACTGCACAGCCCACCCAGCGCTGGGCCGACCCTGGAGAGAAGCCCTTGGCCTGCACAGCCCATGCCCCAGAAAGGTAGGCAAGTTCAGTCAGGTCTGGTCATTTGCCAGTTCCCTGTTTGTGAATTATGCTAATCACTGAAATTAGTTTTCACCCCAAAAAATCAATATCCAGGAACTTTCAGTCAGTCGCTGACATGTGTAGGGTGGCAAAAAGTATTGAATCGTCTAACTCATTTTTCCAGCTGCAATTGCACGGGGCAATGCTGTCCTCAAGATTCAGGCCTCATCTCCCAAGCAAGCGCCATCTTTGTGATTGTGGAGTGAGAAGTGGTCCCCAGCACAATGCCTAGAGCTTTCAGGGACTCCTGAACACAGGAAGGCTGGAATGTGCCTCCTGCAGTGTTGAACAAGCTCGAGGTCCATATGCTACTGGCCACCAGTTCAATGTTAATGCATGTACAGTATACAGAGTAAGGGGTTTTTAAACAGGAGCACACCTAAAACAAGGATACGCCTTGATCTATTGACGAAAAGGTTGTTGCCAGAAACTCATGGAAAACTACCCATGTGTTTCTCCCACAAGCAGCAACCCTGGGGACAAGGAGAAGGCTGGCCCAGGCAGCGGTCGGGGACAACCACTCGCAGGAGGAGGAAGGGTGGGCCCGGGACTCAGGAAGGGAGAGAAGTGAATGAGGAGAGCCTGGGAAAGCAGCCATGTGACGGAACCAGCTTCTATCACATAAAAAACCAGCCAGATGTCAGCTGGAAGTTAGGGTGCTGCGGCTGGAGAAAGGAGTCATCCCGGGGAGGGGAGAGAAGAGGAGGGAGTGCACCCAAGGGTGAAGGCAGTGACTGCTTAGGCAGGCCGCAGCCCAGCTGGATTGTTTGGAATTGCCGTATTACTGACGTTAGATAACTTCCATCTCAGAAGTATGTACTTGTTAAATATTGACATGTCTGTGAAACATCACCAGTCAAGGTAATGAACACGTCCAATCCCGCAAGTTTCCTCACCCTTCAGAGTCCTCTGGCTACACCCTTTCCCAGGCCCTCACTGCTGGGGTGAGTTTGCATTTTCTAGAGTTTTGTGGATGGGATGAATTCTTTTCTCTGGCTTGTTTCACATATGATGATTTTGATCCATTAGAGTTACAGTATCAGTAGTTTGTTCCCACTGTTGCTGAGTTGTATTTCCTAGTGTAGAAATAATACAATCTATCAATTCTTCATCAGTGGACAGTTGGGCTGTTTCCAGGTTTGAGCCACAGGACACAAGCCACTAAAAAGTTACTTTCATAAGTCTTTTTTTTTTTTTTTTTTTGGTCTTTTTCCTTTTTATCAGTACCAGGGATCGAACTCACGACTGCCTGCTTCCAAGGCAAGCAGTTATGCCACTGAGCTAAACCTCCAGCCCACTTTCATAAGTCTTACATGGACACGATTTCTATTTTCTTATGTAAATACCCAGAAAGGGAAGGACTGGATCATACAGGCTGTTTTCCTAAGTATTCGTAATTGGGTGACTATGTGTGATTCCCAGCACAAATGAGTAAGTGTTCCAGTTTCCTTTACATCCTCCTTTGCTTGGAGAATTAATGGGGCTGAATGAAGAGAGGAGCTGGAAAGAAAGGAGGTGGTGGAGGAGAGTGAGTGTTTGAGGTTTGGGGTACTGGAGCATAGTGGGAAGATGAGGAGGTGGCCGCAGTTAGGGCAGAGCAAGCTCTGGTAGGTGAAGAGTGAAGGAACTGAGAAGTGGAGATGTGGGTGCTGTGTCCCTGTGGAGGTGGAAAGCACCATGATTGGTGGTGGGAATGATGCTAGAGAGTCCCAAAGTCAGGAAGCCAAGGAAGCCAGAAATACAGGACTTGACTGCAGCAAGAACGAAGAGTGGATCCACGCATGGTGGCGCGTGCCTGTAATCCTAGTGCTTGGAAGGCTGACACAGGAGGGTTGCTGTGAGTTCTGGGCCAACCTGATCTATAGAGATAGACCTTATTTAAAAAAAAAAAAAAAAAAGAAAAGAAAAGAAAGAAAGAAAGAAAGAAAGTCTGGGGGACAAGTGATCTGAGGAGATACATCACTAAGAAATTTTTGTCTACTTATTAAATTTTTAAAATTATGGGAAGTGTAAGGAATCCAGAGGGCTATAAAAGTGAATATATAAAATAACCACCTAGGGGCTGGGGGTTTAGCTCAGCGGCATAAGCACCTGCCTTGCAAGCAGGCGGTCGTGAGTTCGATCCCTGGTACTGATAAAAATGAAAAAGACAAAAAAAAATAAAATAAAATAACCACCTGATTCACCACCCACCTTGAGAAACAGAACATTCTGAGATGGATATGCTAGCACATGCCTGTAATTCCAGCAATCTGGGAGGCTAAGGTGGAGGGTCAAAGGTTCAAGCCCAACCTGAACAGCTTAGTGACTTAGCAAGACCCTGTCCCAAAACAAAAATCAAGATAAAAAAGCTCAGCATGAAGGCTTGGAGTTCAATCTTTAATATTCCCAAAAAGGAGAAAAAAAAAAAAAAAACCAGGACATCTCAGGACTTTTTAAATACCTTTAATGTCCCTCTCCAGTTGTTCTTCCCTCTTCTCCCCACTAAGGTGACCTAACTTGATATTTGTATTTATAATCCATGGTTTTGTGTTATCATTTTGCTTCATGTTTATTTCTAATGGTTTTGTATATTTCCAAACTCTGTGCATACCAGACATCCTAGCACATGGGAGGCTGAGGCAAAAGGATCATCATCATGAGTTTGATGATGGGCTCCATAGTGAGATCAAGATCAACCTGAACTACATAGTGAGATACTGTCTCAAAAAAAAAAAAAAAAAAAGGTTCAATACTTTGTGAATTTACTCTGCTGATTTTTTTTTAATTCAGTGAGTTGTTTTTGATTCTTTGTATTATTCATGTAGTTGTAGTTTATGGTTCAGTACATTTAAATTATTCATTGTAGAAATATTCTACACTTTGTTTGAATTTTGTTTGGCTTATGATCCTAGGTTCTCTCTATAATAAAGGCTGTTATATGCATGACATTATATATGTAAATAATTCTTGGTGCACTTGTATAAGAAGAGTTTCTCCAAGGTTGGTGCTGGGGTAAAAAGGATTAGGAAAGACAAACCCCCTCTCCAGGCCCGGTGCTGTGAGTTTGGAGAGGCTGCTGGGGGGCATGTTGTTGAGGATACTGAGTTTTCTTATCCTGTATTAAGGGGATCATTGCTTACAGGTCCCTCATTATTCCCGGGGTAACTTTCATCCAGGCCTGGGCTTGCTTTCAATCCCTTATAAGGCTCTGTATCTATAACAGGACAACAGTGCATGAAAACTCCAGGCAGACATAAGAAGTTCAACTGAAAAGAAGTTCAACTGAAAAGAATTGTGTCTCATGTTGTGACCTTTTTGTGAGGTCACACATGGTGACATCATTATATTAATAATCTCAGTTCTATTATTTATTACATTGTATTTTAGTGCCCAGCACTGTGGTGGATTCTGGCAATATAGGTATCAACAAGAAAAATCTTTTTCCCTGGGTTAGGTGGATGAATTTTTAATGCAACTTGTGGTAGTATTGAAGCTTTTAAAAAGTAGAATCACTTCAGGCTTGTGTGGGCCCCAGGTTTCTCAAACACCTGAACCCTCTCAAACCCACCCACCTGGAACCCTTCAACAGATGGCAGGGACCATTAAGTGACTTTCTTTGGAAAAGCTTGAAATGATCACCAGTTCCTTATTCTGTGACAGAGATGTGTCGGGAACTGGGCTAGGCTTAGATGTGCAGTTGTGAACAGAACAAAAAGGACCATAGACTCTGTAGCGGCTAAAGCAGACTTCAGTCAGAACAAGATTTGCAACCATCAGGGACTCTGTGATTGAAAAATGCAAAGAAAGAGACTAGATGACAAGGGTTCGCTAACCTGGAAGGTTGGATAAGGAGAGAAGATCACTGAGGGGAAAGTGATATTTGAGTTGAAAGTGGCATAGTGTTATCTAGACAAAGAAGGATCAGAGAAGAGTGTTCTGAAGAGCATTCAGCAAAATCAGAGATGGGAAACCTTAAATCTGGTATAACTGATCTCCAGAGTCTACCCTTAGAGCCTCCAAGCAAAGTACATCCGGGGTTCCCTAGTCCACTCCTCCTTCGCTCTTACCAGAAACTTGCCCCATCCCTCCTGTCCTCACCCTCAGTGACTGCCTTGTGCCCCGTCACATGGAGGATGCAGGAGAGACCCCACCCAGGAGTCTCCTCCCACGTGCACCCGCTCCTGCAGGAAGCACTGTGCACTGCTCTCCACAGAACCTGCCACTTGCAGCAGCTTTCCAGAGGACTCCTCACTACCAGCCATTCCCCTCTGTGGCTGCCTTAGTCAGCCCCAACAAGTTGTAACTTCTTCAATCTCTCAAAATAAAATCGTCTCCTGACACGTCATTCCTCTCTCTACCCTAGTTTTTCTTCTTTCCTTTACTTCAGTAACCTCTGAAGAGTAGTTGTCTGTATTCATGGTTTCCAGTTTATCTCTGCCCATTATTTTCTTTGGCAGTACTGAGGATTGAACCCCGAGCCATCACACTTCCCCAGCCTCCATATTTATTTATTTATTTAATTTTGAGCAGTATTGCTAAACCTCTGAGTTGCCTGAGCTGGACTCAAACTTGTAATCTTCCTGCCTTGGAATGCTGAGGGTAAGGGCTCTGCCTATTACCTTTTAAACCCATTCCAGTCAAACTTCTGCTACCATGCTTCAACCCACACTGCCCTTGTTGGGATCAGCAGCAACTGCATGTTACCAGCTCCTGGGGCCGAGCCTCAGTTTCCTTTCTGGCCTGGAGAGCCGCTCTAATTGTTAGCCCACCTCTTCTCCTTGAAACCCTGCCTGCACTCAGCTGCAGGTTTCTGTCCACCTCCCTGGCTCTTGCTATTTCTTTGCAGACTCCCTCTTCGTCCCGTAGTCTTTGCATTGGGAATGCTCTGAGGATCTGGCCCTCCTCTATCACTTCTCACCTGCTTTGGTCATTTCCTGGGTCCTCCCTTCTTAAGGCTGTGAGAACAAGTGAGCAGCCCAACCCCTGGCTCATTCCTTGACCTGACACTTGTGCATCAGTCGAACCTCTCAGACTGAATAAGCTCAAACGTAATGGGTCTTTCTCCGCCACACACCTTCCTAGGCCAACCTTCTGCCTGCTTCTGTAAATAAAGTTTTACTTTGGAATGTGTCACACACATTGGTTTAGCATTGCTTGTGGTTGTTTTCATGCTCCAGCAGAGTGGAGAAATTTCTTTCCTCCTTCCTTTATTTTTATCATACATATTTAAAATGTACATACAACCTGATGCTTTGATATTTCTACATATCATGACTACAGTCAATCAAATGTTTATCTCCTCACGTAGTTACTTTTTTGGTGGTAAGATCACTTGAAACCTAAGTAAATTTCAATATACAATGCAATATTACTAACTGTGGTCATGATGCTTTATGTACACACCCTGTGTCACTGCAACCTTGCATCTTTGGCTGACACCTCACTGTGTCCCTTTCCTGTCTGCCCTTGGTTACACTGTTCTCTTTGTTTCTGTGCTCTTGTTTTAAATTCCATGTGTAAGTGTGACCATGCAGTGTTTTTCCTTCTGTGTCTGGCTTGTTTCACATAGATAATGTCCTCCAGGTTCATCCATGCAGTGGCAAATTGCAGTATCATTTTCTAGTGTTGAATAGTATCCCGCTGTGTATATGTTGCATGTCACACTGTTTATCACTTTCTCCATTCAAGTGGTGATGATCACTTCAGGTATGTCCACACCCTTGCTATGGTGAAGAATGCTACCACAAACGTGACACGTGGATACTCTGTGAAGAGCGAGGTCCATCTCCTTTGGATGCATATGATCATGTGACAGTTCTGTCTTTAATTTTGGGGGAACCACCATGGTGTTTTCATAATGCTGCACTAGTCATGTATGTAGGATTTCCAGCTGAACCACCGCCAAGCATTCCCCTTCTCTCCTGCTTTTTTTCCTTATCACCTGTTAGTTTCTAGCCTACTATATTATTTTTAACTAGTTTTATTATCTCTTCATTAGAATCTATCTTCCTAGGGGCATCATTTTTCTCTCTTATCTCCAGATGAATTCCCTTTGCTGGTGTAGAGTCTGTTGTGTAGCCGATGCTTACTGGTCATGGACTAAGGTTAAGTGAAATAAATCAGACACATAAGCCTGGATATCACATGGTTTCTCTTACATGAAAAATCCAAAATATTCTTTTCTGTTTTGTTTTGTTTTGTTTTGTTTGTTTGTACCAGGGATGGAACTCATACTTGCCAACAGGCACTTATGCTGCTGAACTAAATCCCCAGCCGCAAAGAAACCCAAAATATTAATAAAGAACAAAAAAATGGTATATAATAGGAAGTAGAGAAATCTTTCTCAAATTGAAAGGGCATCAAGAGGTGGAAGAAGGGAAAAAGAGGGGAGGGAAGAGGATAAAAGAGAATAAAGATGTATTACGTGCACACCCCAACCCTTCACAGGGATGTCAGCATTATGTACTGCGAATGGGGACTAATAAAAATTTTATATATTTTAAAAACTGAGTCATGAGGCCATGGCAATCCCTCAGTAGACAAGAAGAAGCTCAGAAATGACTAATCCCAGCAAGGAGGAGAAAAATAGTACAGGAGATGAGGCTGGAAAAAATAGGCAAAGGATTCAGAAGTCAGGTTAAAAAAAAATTTATTTTCACCTTAAGTGCTATGGGGAACTACTGAAAAATCTTAGGCAAATCTAAGTTTTTAAAAAATTACACTGCCTTGATTAGAAGGCAGAAGAATAACTCCTCCAAGAGAGCCAGCTGGTGGCCTGACACCTCGTGTGTGGGTCCTCACTGGGATCAAAACAGGAGAAGGAAGCTCAGGTTTGTGAGTAAAGCATGCTGAGGTTGAGGTGCCTTTGAGACGGCCAGAGTTTGAGCGCAGCGATCAGTTGGCAGCAGAGAAGTGTTTGTGGCTCAGAAGAAAACTGAGACTAGAGAGTTAAACGTGACCCCCTTCCCTTTGAGTGCCCATGGGCACTCCTTTGTCCAGGGAAAACAGTAGGAACTACAGGACTGAGCCTTGGAGAGCCCTTATCTGCCAGAGGAAGCAGAAATGGGCCTGAGGAAGAGGATAGGAGGAGGGAGGAAGGGGCAGAACAAGAGAGAATCTCCCAGCAATGTCCTGAAAAATGTTACACAAAGTTAGTATTGCCAGGTTAGAAGAGCCAGACTTGCAGGTCATTTGGATCTGGGAAGAAATCAAGCTGAGGTGTCACGGCAAGGAGCTCTTTAGCAAACAAAGAACAACTTTGGGGGTCCTCAGAATGAAAGGGGAAAAAAAGTAAGAGTACCAAAGAGTTCCAAGGACTCACTCAGTTTTTTTTTTCCAAGCTCTCAAAAGGCCAAATAAAGTCCCTTTTCCACATGTATCTATTTGCTTGAGACAGAGTCTCACTGTGGAGCCCAGCTTTAAACTCACTGTGTAACCCAGGCTGGCATATCATACTCCTGATACTCCTGCCTCAGCCTCCTGAGTGCAGGGATTACACTACAGGTGGGCCCTACCACAGCTAGCTCTTTATTTAGTAACTGTCTTGTGCTGACCACAAAACCGTGTACATAGCCCTGAGAAGGGAGGCCAGCTGTTTGATATGTGCAAGATGAGCCTACTCTGAAGTAGCCCTCATTTCTCTTGCATTAGATTCCTGATACCCATTGCGTTCCAGCAGACCAACCGCCCTGTACCTGTGGTATACTCACTCAATACTGAATTCCAGTTGTACAACAATGAGAAGGTGTTCCTAATGGATCCCAACACATCCGACATGTCTCTGGCAGAAATGGATTACAAAGGAGCCTTTTCCAAGGGTGAGTTGCTTGTTCCACCTGCAGAAAGCATCTCTACCGAGCCGTGAGACCCTCTCTAATCGGTTGCCTAACTGCCATCTCCACCCCTTGTCAGCCCTCACTCAGCTCCCCAGTGAAGACTCCCTAGGCCAGATCCACAGGGCGAAGGTTGAATCAAGAAATGGGCACATATTCTGTTATAAAATAGCACCAATTCCTGGTACCATAATGGTTGGCAGCATTGTACCATGGAAAACCAAGGGCCTGGGTCAGTGGTGGAGAACCTATGGCATACATGTCAGTTGTTTTTCTTTTAAGGTAAACAACATTAATGAATGGTTTATTTTCTAAAACTAAAACTTTAGTATTCAGGTTTGATTGTAGGATTGGTACTTTGGGATTAAATAAATAGATTTGGAGTTGCAGTTTGAACATGATGCTAAAAGGTTCACCATCACTTTTCTAGGTGGTGAAAAAGGGTGGCATTTCCAGTCCAGTGTGACTGTGTTTCACTTGCTTTGTCTCTCAGTTCCTCCCCACTGTTCTCAGTCTCACAGGATGCTGGCCGATGTATTTCTCTGCTAAAAGTAGGATTTCATCCCCTTGCACCATTAAACATGTTTCCTTGGGCTAGCTGTCTTCTCTGTTCTTCAGATCACTACTGAAGGGCTCACCTGAACAAAGAGCTTTCCCTGCTCTCCCTGGACAAGCATGCATAGGCCTCCATGTTTTTCAATTTTGCAGAATGTTGTTATTATATACAGTCCTCATCACATTTTAAAAATATTAACTGATGCAATATATTATTATTATTATGCATTCCTTCATGGCCTATATCAACCACTAAGTTCCATGAGAAGAGTGACTGTGACCATATATCAAATTTACACACCGGAGCACCATCCCCATGTGCCCATGTGCTCAACAAATACTTGCTGAAGAAATAAATGAATTTGTTTACTGTCTGCCTTTCCTCACTAAAGTATCCCTTCTGTCTCTTTCTTTCTTTAATCTTATACTGAGCTTTTTCTTTCATCTTAAAAGCACACTCAAGGGGCTGGGGGATGTGGCTTAGTGACAGAGCACATGCTTAGCATGCATGAGCCCCTGGATCCTGTGTCCTGCAACACACACACACACACACACACACACACACACACACACACACACACACGAGGTATTTCTGGATGAGCTTTTGGAGTCAGATTTGTGCTCAAATCCTCCCCCCTCGCATCATTTGCCATGGAACTCTGGAGAAGTTACAATGGGGGAATAATGGCGTCTATCTCTTAGATTTTCTAGAGGATTAAATAAGACAGTGTAGATAAAGAACTTGGTGCCACAATAGGCCAGGTACTCACAGCAGGCCTCATGGCCATCCTACATTCAGTGTTTTGCACATGAATTTCCTTTTGCCTACCAGGGTCTCTCCTTCCCACTCCACACTGCTCAAATGTCACCTATCCTTAAATCCAGCCAAACCTCTCCCCTGGCAATGTCTGTGCTTTCTTTTGAGCCCATTTACTATGATGTACCTTGTTTCATTGTGGCATGGGGCTGTGTACTGTTGCAAGGGTTAATAAAGTACCTTGACTTTGAATCGCACCTCCACCACTTGCTAAGTTTGTGACTTTGAAGTGCGTTCGTGAACAATATAGGAATCCAAGCAGCCAGATTCATAAATTTGGGATGTAATTAGCTGAGCTCAGGGACCACTCGCATAGAGACCTCTGTTTCAGAGTCCTACTGAGTGACCCTGAACCAGAAAGTTACAAAGTTTTTGAAACAGAAAATCACCAAAGACATCCTGTTAGAAACAATTTAGCTAGAATCTTACATTAATTTTTGGTTGACACCTGTGTCCTGCTTCTTTGTTGAGCAGGTTAATTTATCTCTTGTGGGTGCAGTTCATTTGGCTTTTCTCATGGGACTTGTACCCTGAGTAATTTTCCACTTTCCTGGGTCAAATACAGAGCACTAATTAAATGCAGGGCTCAAGATGGCGTCAGTTATGCCAAGCTGCAACTTCATCAAGTCACTAATCACTTCATGCCTTCTTTATCTATAAAGTTGTTAGTACTGTAGGAGTTATAGCAAGTTTAACATGTTAACTTTCTATCAGTTTCTTTGTTTCTGTTACCCAATGCATAGCCAAGAGCATGGCACATCCTTAGTACTTAGGTAATGCTTATTGAAATAAAGAAGCAGTAAGTGTTGGAATCATAGTCTCTGCATACAAAGGTACTTTTGGCTCTCATCAAGTGTGTTAAATCCTGTCTAGCCTTGGTAGTTCTTTTTCTTTAATCTTAAAGCCCAACCTAATTAATGCCTTTCCATACCTTCAGGTCAAATCCTTTATGGCCGAGTACTTTGGAATCCAGAACAAAACCTTAACTCTGCATACAAACTCCAGCTGGAGAAGGTCTATCTTTGTACTGGCAAGGATGGCTACGTCCCTTTCTTTGATCCTACAGGGACAATCTACAACGAAGGGCCACAGTATGGGTGCATTCAGCCCAACAAGCACCTGAAGCACAGATTCCTGCTGCTGGTGAGCTCCCAGCTAGTACCTTGGCCAAATGTCCAAGGGGAGATCCACAACCCAATTCTGCTGAAAATCCCCACTCTTAGGCTTTTCCATGTATATTTTGTTTTTGCTCTCCGGTCAGCTAAATACCAGTACACTTTCCCACATATGATTGTTATGGTGGGTAAGATTGATGTGACTGATTTGATTGAAGTTCCAGAAATAGGAAACTATGCCATTATTTCTTAAAGTGTGGTCCAGAGACACTGAGTGTCCCTGATCCTCATGAACCCAGGAGGTTCTACAAGGTCAAAAATGTTTTCATAGTACTGTGAGACACCTGCTTTTGCATCCCTGTTTCTTCATCAGTAAAGAGGCATGGATTATTTGACAGGACTTCAGATTTCACATCAATTTCATATATTAAAATAGCCACAGATATCTGAAAAAACTATGAATGCTTTCCTTCCTTCCAGCTACCCAGTGTGTAAGACTATATTTGAACATACCATCATTGATTAAATCCAGAAGCAGTTAGGAGAATTGTGGTTCATTTTTGGTAATCTGCAAAATCATAAAACAATGCCAGCTCTTATTGGGTGGAGGGGATGTAGATATAGGTATTTTCAGTAAAAAAACAAAAATCTTACTTAGCTTAACATGTAATGAATTTTTCATTATCATTTAAAATAAACTAACACATGTATCTCTAATTTTTCAAGTTTAGTTTTTAGCATAGTAAATATTGATAGATATAAATGACAAACCAAAGTTCTTTGGGCATCTTGATTTTTAGATATATAAAGGCTCCTGTGAACAAATGGCTTGAAAATTATTGGTCTAGGCCATCCCCTCTCTGTGTATGAGGTCACAGCACCTACTAGAGTCCTCTTTAAAGAAGACAGTGGGTGCCCACAGATATCACTGACTTAAGAAGGAGCCTTTCTTCCCTGACCCAACCCAAAGCAGCTGTAAAGACTGCCTTCTCCTCCCAGTGACCACACCTACCAATACTATGGTTCTGGCTTCCTAAATCTTATGTTTCTCTTTTTGGAAATACTAGGACCGCAGTCAGCCAGAGGTCACAGATAAATATTTCCATGACGTGCCGTTCGAGGCCCACTTTGCTTCAGAGTTGCCTGATTTCCACGTGGTCAGTAGCATGCCAGGCATGGACGGATTTACTCTGAAAGTGGACGCTCTCTATAAGGTGAGTTTGGGGCAAAAAGTAGAAGCTTAGAACTAAGTTCACTTTAAAGCTGAAGAAAAAGGATTGCATCATATAGTAAGAAAAGTTGTGTGTTTTCATACATGCACTCTTGTTGGCAGGTCCCTTTTTATTGTTTTTAAGATTATCATTCACCTAAGACTTACCCTATCTCTCCCTAGTAGACCAAAGCAATGACAAAATTCTTTAATTTGCATGTAGCCCTATCTTTGTGTGCACTGGGGTTATATACAATACTCTTAATTTTTCTTAAGTTCTGTTGAATTGTGTATCTTTTTGGTTCTATACTAAGCCATGATTTTCATCCACATATGGAAAATAATAAACAAGATGACAAGTATGGTACAGCAATTCAAAATAGCAAGAATTGCTAGTATTAGACAAGCAAAAGTACCCTAAGTTCTAGCAACAATCATAAACTTCCAAGACCAAATTTCACCTTTTTCTCTGTCTCTAAGTAGTAATCCATGATTTTGGCTTTCAGAACTGTTGTTACTTGTCAGAGGTTATTTTAAAGCCATAGAGAATTTCAGTGGGAGCAGATGAAAGAGAAATAAAGTATGTCATGACCTAACCTCTTAGAGGAGGATCCAAGAGGTGTTGAGATTTGGCCAGTTTTTGTCAAGACTGTATGTATGACACACAGAGCAGATGTTAAGTGATTATTTGTTGACTGACTCCATTTTAGCTGAAGTATATCAGTAAATATCAAATCAACATAAGAAACAAGTGAGCTCATTGGGAATAAGCATGACTAATATTATCGTTAATACTGCTCTTAATAAAGGCCAAAAAATCATTAGCACTCACTTATTTACAGGGGCCATAAAAAATAAATCCTTCGACTATTTCATGCATAGATAAGCGAGCAGAGGAGAATGTGAGTCACCCCAATTTGGAAATAAAATAAAACCCAAAATATGTGGTTTGCTTCACTGTGTGTTACAAGACCTCAGCCACTGCTAATGCTTTTTCTTGAAACCATTTCACCGTTGAGGCAGACGGTGAGATTATCTCTCACATTTCCTTTCTTGAAGTGGTCTGTAGCAGCAACAGCAGTTGCACTGAGTCTCCCTGTCTCCCTCCTCCTGCAGGTGGAAGCAGGACACCAGTGGTATCTCCAGGTGATCTACATCATTGGCCCTGACACCATCTCGGGGCCCCGGGTTCAGCGTTCTCTCACGTCCCCACTGAGGCGCTATCAAAGGGACCTGGTGGACCCCAGTGGCCAGCTGACACTTGATGAGTCCCTCATCTATGACAATGAAGGGGACCAAGTGAAAAATGGCACCAATATGAAGTCCCTGAATCTGGAGATGCAAGAGCCAATCATAGCTGCTTCTCTGTCCCAAACCGGTGCATCTGTTGGCAGCGCATTGGCTGCTATCATGCTCCTACTTCTGATATTTTTGGTGGCTTGTTTCATCACCAGAAAATGCCAGAAACAGAGAAAGAAGCAGCCCAGGGAGGACATTCTAGAGGAATACCCTTTGAATACTAAGGTGGACATGCCCAAGAGAACCACAGACAGGGTAGAGAAGAACGTGAACAGACAGTACTGCACCGTAAGGAATGTTAACATCCTGAGCGACACCGAGGGGGCCTACACATTCAAAGGTGCTAAAGTTAAAAAATTGAATCTGGAAGTCAGAGTCCACAACAATTTACAAGATGGAACGGAAGTTTAATGGAGGAGACCCGTGTGTTATTTTTTCTAAAATCATTTTTATAAAATGGGGGGAAATGCTGGTATTTTTATAATCTTGCAGATGAAAAAGGGAAAACTAAAGCTTTGAGTGGCTGACGGCACACATCACACGAGTCAACTCACAACTGAGCTACCTCGTAAAACAAGGAACTACTGAGACTCCCCCCGCCCCAGAGAGCTGGAGTAGTTATTTCCACAGATCCCTTTAATAGTTTCAGCAGCTGCAAAGAGCTCCTGTGTAAGGCTGATCTTAGGAATCAAGGAGTTTAGTATTAAGATGAGTGATGGACAGTTAGGTTATCAGACACAGTTCAGAGGACTAGGAATGGATCATGGCAGATCTCCAAGAAAGTGAGTGGGGTACAGGGGTGTTTTCCTCCCCTGACCCTGACTTTCTTCTACTCGGGCTGTTTCTTTCTTTCTTTTGTTTTTGGTTTTTTTTGTTGTTGTTGTTGTTGTTTTGTTTTTTTTTAATCAGTACTGGGGATCAAACTCACAACCGCCTGCTTGCAAGGCAGGTGCTTATGCAGCTGAGCTAAATCCCCAGCCCCTTTGGGCTTTTTCTAGACAGCTAGATAACAGGGTGTAAATTGCTGATACCCAGATTCCATTAAAAATCCTCCAAATTGGCACAACAGAAATATTTGCACATTGTTCCCACTTGACGAGCTATGTGCCATGGCCTGTAAGTCTACTTCGTTTTTCTAGAATCCTTACTGCCCAGGGTCTGTAGTATGCTGTAGACTCAGACGCCTCCCTGCGAGGACTTACAAAGGGGGAGGGCTGAAAACTAGGGAAGGAGGGGCCTGCCCTGAGGAAGGGCGTTGCTAAACAGAAACAGTACAATGTGGCCTCCTTTCTGTATGCCATGTGCCGAAAATAACCTCAATTTCCTGCTTTTCCTAGTCCAGTAATAGGTGCTTTGATGGCTGTGTTTTTTGTTTTTTTTTTTTAATTTGTTAGTGTTTCAGGAAAGTAAATGATTTATTTGAACAAAGCAAAATAAGAGAGAGCCCAGGCTGGAGTGAAATCAGACATGACAGATGCATCCTGGTCCTCCTTACTGATGTCGTACCACGGATGGAGGCACTGTCCCTGATTCAGTATTTGGGAGATTTCTCTTTGAGCGGTGGTTTCTTTTCTGGTAGCTCAGGCACTTATCAGCACATAAAGCCATAAACACATGGCTTTAAAATAATTTAGTACTCAAATATCCACTTGTCTGTTCTGTCTGTAATGTGCACACAGTTTGCCTTCGGTTTTTTGTTTTTTTGTTTTGTTTTTTTTTTTTTTCATTTCTGCCCCATTGGCAAAACATATACATGCATATCATGGTGTTTTGAACTAAAGGCACAATCCCATTAATCAGGAGTAAAAGATGTGTTCTCTCCCTGATGCACCATAATCACTGAGCAAATATTTCTAGCAGTATTTGCTAGAATGACTCATGCTCTTTGAGAACATTCTGAACTGGTCACACTTTGGCACTACAAGCTAGAAAGAATGAACCATGAAAAGTTTCAGGCATCCCCACCACACTCCACATGCCTTGAAAGCAGGGACTGCATGAGCCACACCTTGTTCTGACGCAGTGCCTTGTGCATAGTAGGATCCCCAGAATGTCTGAAGGGTGAGTGGATGAATCGTGTTATGGGTGATGCAGCCATAAAGGAATAAATTTAGGAAGAAGAGCAAAAGTCTTCAGTGGTGATATCACAAGGGCAAGTAGAGGGAAACATTTATATCTTTTATTTGAAGTATGAAGTATCAGTGGGGCAGAGAATCACCGCTTTACACACAGGTATGACCCTGGCAGTTGTCTTCAAGAGGGATGAAAATAAAAGTTGTAATAATTCATTAGCAGGAGCTAGGATTGTGACTTGGCACTGGGATGAGGAGATTCAGAGGACAGTCTGATTTAACATCCTGTTCAGGAAAGATGAGTGGGACAAGCCCAGAAATGCCTGACTGGTCAGGTGCTACTTCAGACCAGCTTGGGCAGCTCAGGGAAGAGCTTCTCTGGGAGTCCTAGGACACTCAGAATTGCTATCTCTAGGCCTAGCATTGTTTTGGTGGGCACCAAATCTCTATAACAACCTGAGGGTGAATGCTGATGCTGCTTGGACAAGGGGCCTGTGATCTGCAGAGCAGCTTTCCTTTGGGACTGGTTAATTAGCACAAGAGCCCGAGGGTTTCCACTTTACAGCAGCACTTCCCTGCTGGCTCGGGCGTTCTCCTCGGGCACCCCTTCCACTCCTACTCAGTAGCATGAGAGGAGAACAGGCGGGTGGCAAAAGGGACCTAGCACAGGGACAGTGACTGAGACCTGGGAGTGCTTTGGCAGCTCCTTGAACAGGTCCGAAATGACAAGGCCAACATCCAGTAAAGAGCTGGAGAGGTGAGCTACGTGGGAAGGGAAAGCCTTGAGGCTACTCCTGGCTCCCTTTGTGTCTGCTCTTCACCCACTGCACATGCTTCACAGAATGCCAGTACTTCTCCAGCGCATGCCCACTTGTGAAATAGAAAACATTAAAGACATGGAGCTCAGATTTACCCGTTCCATGTAGAACTGTTCATTTGCATTTTATGCTTCATCTTAGGGATCAGATCGTTTGATAACTAATATAGATTACCTTTCAGTGAAGGCTCTGCTTTCAGTTTCTCTCACTTGCTCACTAATGCCTTGTGTGTGTGCGCACGTGTATGTGTGTGTGCAGTTGGATACTAACTTTCGTATCACGCCTTCAGATGAGAAGGACTAAAGCCCTCAGGGGTGCTACCTGCTATCATACTCCGGCTGTGAAGGTTAAAAGAAATAATGGTTGGCACCATTTTTCTGCCTTGCTGCCTTTTGATTTTTCCCAGGCCTCTGAGAAGATTCCTGCAGATGCCTGTTGTTGGATGGGAAATAGGGTTGGAATGTGTTTGCGTTCTTCTGATATTCAGCCTCCGTCTCCTGCAGGAATTTGTTGTTCTTGGACACTACACACCTGCACAGACTGAGGAACACTGTTGTGGTGCTGTCCACCTGATTTCTTGACCCTCAAATAACTTTTGTATTTTCAATATAAATTTATGTGTTATGAATTTATGATTTCTCCACTAGCATATGCCATTATATAAATTTGTATTAATAAAAATGAGTTTGATTGGTTTTTTTGTTTTGTTTTGCTCTGTTCTTTCTACATTATTCATCGCATTAACATATATATTGCCACTGAAATGACAAAAACATTGAAATTTGAGGGAGATTTCTTAAAACAGCTCTAGTGATGTTGAATCTAAAACACATATTAACTGTGGTAAGAAGAGGCTGCGAAATAAACTATAGACATTCAGATCATCATAGCTTTTCTTCTGTAAACCGCAAGGCAAAGAGGAATAATTTGAATTTCTATGTGTGACACAATAAGATGAGTACTACCACTATGTTATCTTCAAACCTTCTCAAGATATGTGATACAGTGTGAGCGTATCTATGTCCTTTTCTGCACATAAAAAAAAAATTGTTAAGTGTCCATAACTTACCCAGGGGATGATCAAAGCACCAAGCAAGAGTTTATTGGTTTAAGAAGGGAAAACAGCAGAGACAGAATGGAACTGAGCCCAGGTAGGCTTGGCATTCTCCAAGATGTGCATTTGTGTTCCTTTACCCTACGAGAAAAATAAATAAACAGTAATGGCAGGGACGAGCTGGGCTCTGTTGGCATATTGGCAAACTCAGCAAGACTTGAGACGGTGTTTTCCTAAAACCTGGGAAGGGACACCCCAAACAAGCCCAGAAGTTCCTGAGAACCACAGGCTTAAACTTCAAATCCTCAAAATTGCCTACCATTGTCCCTGCCTCAGAGCAGACTCCACCCTGGGGGGCATGGAGACGTTTAGCTGAATCAGGACCAATCTATGCATCATTAGGATTTCTATAAAAGTGCTTCTAATGCCTGAGATTTCATGGCCGTAACATTTAGGAATCTTGGAGAATGTATGACAGAAAGTACATTTACTTTTCGAATTTAACGTATCTCTGGCTAGGGTTTTGAAGAAATGTGTCGGAAGGGAAGGGAGACTATCATCACAATACTTTATTAGGCTCAGCTACGTGAAATTGAGGGATTTGTAAATTGTAAATAACTTAGCATCCATAGTTTTGTATGCTCCAGTCTAATACTGGATTTAGATACTACGATGTCTAATAGAAATTCTATCCACCAATGAGCCAGAGAGGCTGTATCCAGAGCCCTTTACAGTAACACAGTGAGTGTGGCTAGTAACCTGGTAAAAGGAAATTCGTACACATACCAGAATTTCAAATCCTTAATGGTCTTTACAAGCACAACTGGATGTTGCTTTAAAATGGCCACAAGCTCCTATAACCTAGATTGAATGCTTTTCGTGAAAAATTCTATCACTTGATACAATACATTGAAGTTATAAAATCTAGCAGGATTTTATTGTAGTACAGGCTCATTTTCGCTTAAAGCCATCAAATTTCAAGAGTAATCAGTTTTTTATAATCATAGTCTCTTAGGAAATTTCCATAAACAGTTAAAATCCAGTTTCAAGATCCCACTAAGGAATGCTTTTTTCTTTTATTTTAAATGGGAAAAAGTAAACTATAAAACAGTTTCAAAACAGGATAGTAGGAGAGTAACAATAATTAAAACATTACATATTGTTATATTCATAGTAGTTGTTCAGAGTACAAGATGTAGGCATGGGATATTGTCCAAGAAAGTATTAGCACAAAACTTTCTTTCCAATGAGCTAAAAGAAACCAGCTGTATAACTCTCTTAACTATCATGTATGTGTATGTGTATGTATATATACACTTATATATAAGTTTCTCTTTTTCCTTTCTTTCCCCTTTCATCAGTTTTTCTTTTCTTTTGAACAGTCTCTTCCCTATTCACAATAGCTATTGTACATTTGGATCTTTCAGATTCTCATACTAGTGAGACAATACAACCTTTACACATGTGAGTTTCATTTATTTTACTTATGATCTAGAGTTGCGTCCATTTACCTACAATAGTCTCAGGTTTATCTTTATTTATGGAAAAGAATTTTCAAAATGAACCAGTCCTCCGTCCCAGCAGCTCCCAGTGTCACTGACTTTTGCCACATACCTCTCCCCTCCTCTGTGCCCTGGGAAACTGAGGGACATCAACTGCTTCTCCAAGTCTCTGTTGCTCTTGACTTCCAACTGTGATTGGCCACGTTGGAGCCACTGCTGGGACAGAGGCTGGGGAGAGAGATCAACCCCACTCCCACCCCTCTGCCCTTGCTGTGTTCTGAGAGCTGAATCCTTCCTAGCCTCAGGTCCTGCTGGACAGCTCTTCTTCCACAGCTACAGTTTCCACAGGTTCTGGTTAAACCCTGCCCCTCCTTTGTCCATGCAAGTGAGGAGGTAGCGATATTATACTGCTCCTCCTTCTTAGAGGCTTCATCATCCCTGTGGATGCTTCCAACAATGTGCATGCCCTCACTTTTCTGTAAACAGTCCCTTCATTAAACTCTATTCAAATCCATTGCCTAGGCCATCGTCTGCTGCCCAAACTCATACAATCTTTAAGCTTAGTGCCCTTAGTTTCAGGTTTTATTTATTTATTTATTTACTTACTTACTTACTTACTTATTTGATGCTGGGAATCAAACTCATGACCTCTCACTTGCCAGGCATGCACTGTGCCACTGAATTATACCCCAGGCTGTTTTTTAAGCATAAGTCCCAAACAATGAAACATTTGAACTCAAATCGTGTCTCTATTTTAAATTAGTTCATAATTAGGAAAAGTGCTTGGTAATGTGTCACAACTGGCTTTGGGAGTCGAGGGAGGTCTGATTTGTAACACTAAACCATTTTTGCATTGCGTATCCTCCTCCCACAGCCGGTTTGAACCTCCAGCATAATTTCACTGAATGTGGATTGAGAAGAAATGTGCAATAGCACAACTTCATGTAGTATTTCCACCTCACAGATGCAATAGACTTAGATTACTTCAAGGGCATCAATAAAAATAAAATTTTTAATGAAAATAATTAGGAAATGAGTATGTACTATTCTTGTTTTCAATTTAACTCGGTGTCTCCTCCCCACCATCCATTCCTGCACCACTCTCTACCTACTGACTGATACGGAGCCTTGCTATGCTGTGCAGGGTTATCTCCAACTCCAGCTTCAGTCCCCCTCGTAGCTCAACTGAGATGCACAGCATTGTGCTCACCTTCAGTGTCATTTAATTTTTAATAATGACTGTTTAACAACCAGCTTATGAAATTCCTACAGATTTTGTAATTAGCTTTCACTTGCTAGTATAAACCAGTTCTAGCACACCACTATAGAACCAAACACACACATAGCATCCACAACCCTTTGATTGTTTTCTCCCTCACACTTTGCCTTATATTTTAAATGTAGTGCAATAACTTTGCTCTAAAATTTTATATTTGACTCTTAAATAGTTGTGTTGAGCACAGGAAAAAAGTGATAGAAGAATTAGCTTCCTATAAAACTATAAAATAGTTCCATAACTTTCAAAATCATGGTCATTTCATCAAAACCAATGTTTTCTATTTTTTTCTGAATAATTTAATAACCTGATTTCTAAGATCCTGACATCACCTAACACTAGCTTCTTAGAGATCTCATCCTTTGGGAGAAAATACTAGTTTTATAATACACTATGGTGTGATTCGAGTCTAAGGAGTGAACGTGGACAGTTTAGACACCTAGAATCAAAGCCATTAGAGTGTATTTTACGTAAAGACGACTTCTTGAAAACAAAGAGGTTAGACACTGCCTCTGAAGCATTAATTCCTCCATGCTAACACTACCTATTACTCATTTCCTTCTGGATATAAATCTAGCCCTCTACCTCCTAGTTATATGGATTATAGCCTGTAGAACTTACTGAATCATTCTGAGTCTCTCTCTATTTGCAAAACAGGAGCCACCCCACCTAATTTACAGCTAGACATCAGCCCATGACTCAGTGTATGACATAACTAAGTCCTCAGTAAATATCTCCCACTCATGTCTATGCTAATCTCAGAATTTCCTGGATGATACAGGATTTAACAGTGTATTGTAGCTGGCTAGTGGTGCAGGCCTATAAACCCATCACCTTGGAAGGTTGAAGCAGGATAATAGCAAGTCAGAATTCAGCCTGAACAACTTAATGACTTGGCAAGGCACTGTCTCAGTTTTTTTAAAAATGAGGGGGACAGGCTGAGGATATAATTCCACAAAGTTCCTAGTTTCAATTTCCAGTAGCAAAAGGTAAAAGAGGTCCATTGCGGTGGCCTCTGAATGGGAGTGCAGAAGGAAATTCAGAACTCTCTCGTCTCCTCTCTTGGTGGAAAGCTCATCACTTCAGATTTACACATCTGGCCAGGTCACAGCTTAAGCCATCCCATCTTGCTTTCTCCATCGAGAGCCCCTTAAACCAGTGGCTTGAGAGGGAATGATGCTGACTGGATGGGCTTGCTTAAGCAACAGATGCAGAGGAGAGTCTGAGAGAATTTGCATTTCTAACCAAATACCCAGCTTCTGGACACAACTTTGAGAACCAGTGCCCTAGACACTCCAGCTGCAACATGAGCCGGTCATGGTACTTATCCTGAGCCAAAGTAGCTTCTTCATTGGTTAAAGAGTTGGCATGTTTCATCCTGATGAAAGAGTAGAAACAATATAGTCTGACAATAAATTTATAAACCAAAACAGAAGTTAAAAAATCTAGAGAGCCATTCATTAATCCTACTCCTTTTCCTTACATTCATATTTTCGCTAAACTTTTCTCAGAATAAGAACAGTAGTGAGCCAATCTGTACCATGATTAAGAAATACAGAGCACAGGTGGCAGACTGCAGCCCTTGCAGGGGGAGAACCAGCAGCAGCTCCTGACATCCACGCCATGTTGGAACTTAGGACACTGACAAGCTAAGCAAGCACCTCCGCTCCCTGGTAATGGGTGGCAGTGTGTCAGATTGCAGCCCTTCCAGGGGAAGAGCCAGCAGCAGCTCCTGACATCCACGCCATGTTGGAACTTAGGACACTGTGAAACCAAACAACCAGCCTGCCTCCCTGCTAAGCAATAGTGAACCTACTGATGCATGGCCTAGAGTCAAATATCCCACATCCCCTACCCTCCTTCTTCTGTCCCCCCATTATCAAATGGGAACCAGAAATCTGAGCGTCTCTTGGGAGGTTGACCATAGCAAATAAGGGGAACTTCCTTCTACCATCTCTTTGAAGGCAAATATTTTTATTCCTGTCTTGCTCTTTTCTGATTAATGGTACTGCTGTATTCAATATTCTGTTTTGATAAGTTCTATAGTGTTCTATATTTCATCTCATTTTGATATACGGGATTGAAAGAACAACTATTATAAAGATAACAAAATATACTGTGATACCTATTACTGTTTTCCCGGTAACCTGCTGTGAAGTTCTGTACCAATTTCACTGTACGATCTTAGTTGGTTTTAATCTATCTTGTTCTGTTGTATACTTTCAAAATAAAATTTTAAAAAAAAGAAATACAGAGCACAATAAGTAGGAATTGTTTGAAATGATCGTGTTCACTACCAGTTCAATTGTAACGTCTCCTCCCCAGGGCTCTCCATCTACTTCATGTTTGTCTTCTCCTAAAGCCTTGAATACTACAAGACCTTTCTGCATAGCATAATACATGAAACCATCAGGCATCATGTATTTTATAGTAGACTTTCTTTCTTTAGAATAATTTTTGGTGGCTTCCTGGCAATGTTGAGTGAAAAGTACAGAGATTCTGGATGTCTCACCTATACACGCCCATCCGCAGCATCTTCTACCAGACCAGTGTGCTTTCTGTAATGGATGATCCTGCTATGTTAAAACATTATCACTCAGAACTTACGGTTTACATTAAGGTTCATTATTGGTGGGGTACATACTACTAGTTTCAGCAGATATATAATGACATGTATCTACCGTGAGGAGCACCATATGAAGCCATTTCATTGCTTTACAAATCGCCTATGCATCACGAGTTAGAACCTCTGATCTTTTTACTGTTTCCATACTTGTCTTTTCCAGAGTGTCATAAATTTGGAATCACATGCTATGTAGTCTTTATTTACAATGGTTTCTTTCTTTCAGTAATGTACATTTTTGTTACCTCTATATCTCTTTACATCTTAACTGCTTATTTATTTTTTAGCTCTGAACAATGTTCCATTGTATGAATGTGCCACAGTTTTACCCATCTCCGCTGAAGGGCATCTTGGTTGCTTCCAAGTTTTGACAGTTCTAAATAAAGCTGCTATCAATTTCCACATGCTGTTTTTGATGAGGACATACATTTCATTTCAGTTAGGTAAATACAAGAAAAGTGACTGTTGGATTGTGCAGTAACAATAGAGTTAGGTTTGTGTGAAACAGCCCAACTGTCTCCCAAAGACTGCTGTGATGAGGGTCCCTGCTGCTCCTCATTCTGACCAGCCTTTGCCAGGAGTCAGATTTTGTCATTCTGATAGGTATGTAATGATATCTCACGACTATTTCAATTTGCACTTTCCTGATGACATTTGATATGGAGGATCTTTTTAAATGCTCATTTGCCAACTGTATATTTTCCATTATAAGGTGTCTTTTACAGTGTTTGGCCCATTTTTAAATCATACTGTTTGTGTTCTTATTGTGGAGTTTTGATAGTTCTTTGGCTATTTTAGATAATAATCTACCTGATATAAACTTTGCAAATATTTATTTCCATACTGGGGCTTGTCTTTTATTCTCCTGACAGTCTTTCACACAGTGAACTTGTTAAAGTTTAATGATTGTTATTCTTTCCCTGAGATATTATGTTGTCGGTATCTCATCTAGTCATTACCAACCTTGAGATTATTTAGATGATCTCTTATTATAGTAGTTTTGTTTTATGTTTTACAGTCAATCTGTGATGCATTTTTATTTAACATTTGTGAAAGTTTTAAGGTTGTATCTCATTTTTGCTGCATGTGGACCTCCAATGTTCTAACACTTGTTTAAAGACTTTTCTCTATTGTATTGCTTTTGCTCCTCCATCAGAGATCAATTGACTACTTATGATAGACCATTTCTTCTATTCCTTTGATCTGTTCTTCTATTCTGTTCATCAATACCACACCCTCTTAATTATTATAGTTTTAGAATATGTCTTGAATTCAAGTAGTACCTGTCCTCCAACTTTGTTCTTCACCTTCAATGTTGTCTTGGATTTTCTTGTCTTTTGCAGATCCATATAAATTTTAGAATCAGTGCGTTAATATCCACAAAATAACCTGCTGCAATTTTGATTGAAATTACTTTCAATCTACAGATTAAACTGCGTAGAACAAATATAGATTGAGTTTTCTTGTTCATAAACGTGAGCTATCTCCATTTATTTACTTCTTTGACTTCTTTCATCAGAATTTTGTAGTTTTCTTCATAAATAGAACTTTCCATATAAGTAGATCTTGTACATATTTTGTTATATTTACACTAAATATTTCATTTTTGAAGGCATTGATATACAATTGTACCACAAGGCTCCTCTTGAAGGCACTAATATAAAGATACTGTTTTTATTTCAGCTTTAACCATTCACTGCTGATATATGGGTAACTGAATATCTTTTGCAAATTAACATTATATTTGACAACCCAGTTATAATTGTTTATTAGTTCTGGGACTTTTTATTTTCTACACAGACACTCGTGCTACGTATGAGGGAAGCTTTATTCTTCCCCAATCTGTATTTATTTTATGTCCTTATCTTGCCTTACCATGTTAGCTAGGTGTCCCTGCTTTCTTCTCAACCTTACTGGAACATTTCGAGTTTCTCACTATTCAGTGTGATATTAACTGTAGATTTTTTGGTAAATATACTTTATTAAATTAAGGAATTCCTTTTATTTCTAGTTTACACAGTATATTTGTATCTATATCTATAATCAAATGATTTATTTTCTTTGACCTATTTATGTGAAAGAGTACATTAATTTGTTTTTGAATGTTGACCCAGCCTGGTGTACCTAGGATACAGGCTACTTTTGTGGTGTTCTTTTTTTCCATTGTTGGGTTTGATGTGTTAGCACTTTGTCGTGGATTTTTTGCATCTATATTTATGAGAGATATTGTTCTATAACATTGTTCTGTTTTTTCTTGGAACGTCTGGTTTGGGTAGGAGGATAGCACAGGCATTATGAATTAGATTAGAAAGTATTCACTCTCCTCTCTTCTGAAAGAGATCATAATGAATTTGGCATAACAAATTTCTTAATGTTTAGGAAAATCATTCAATAAATTCAACTGGGCATGGCGCTTTCTGTTTGGGGAACTTATTGCTTATTGATTCAATTTCTTTACTGGATGTAGGCTTATTCAGATTGTCTTCTTTATTCTTGTGTGACTTTTATGAGATTATTTCTCAAGAAATTGTTCAATTTCATCTAAGTTAGAAATGTACGGGTATAGAGTTATTCGCAGTATTGTTTTATTAACTTTTGAATGGTTCTTATGACAAAATCATATGAGTCCTTTCCTCTAATCTCTTCCAGCATTACTGTAATTCATTTAACTTACATATAAGCATATAAAGCACATCATATAACACATTACTGCTGTTGTTATTTTGAACAAATCATTACCTACTAGATATAACAAAAATAAAAATTAAGTTTAAAGTTTTTACCTTATTCTTTCTTTTATAGTTTCAGATTGGAATTTTTAACATCTCATTTTCATTCTCTTTGAAGAATTTCTTTTAGCATCTCTTCCAAGACAAGTCTATTGTCAGAATATTCCCTTATTTTTGTTTGGGAAATTCTAGGTTTCAGGGCTTTCCCTTCATATCTTAAATATCACACTCCACTGTCTTCTTACTGGCCTGGTTTTTGAGGAAACAGCAATGATTCTTATCTTTGTTTCTCCACAAGTGTTTTTATCTTCTGAATTCTTTCAAGTTTTCTTTTTCTTATCTTTGATTTTCTATAGTGTAAAAAGTATATTTATAGGTATGGTTTTTCAGGAACTTATTTTTAGAGTATTTTCTGAGCTTTCTGGACTTGTGTTTTAATGTCTACATAAATTTGAGGAAATTTTCATCACTGCTATTTCAAATATTTCTTCTGTTTATTTCTTCTTATTCTGAATTTTCTACTATATGTTATGGTTTTTGCAACTGCCTCATAGTTCTTGAATGTCATTTTTTCCTCAATTTTATTTCTCTTGGCTTTCTATTTTTGTATTTTCTACTGAGCTATGCTCAAACTCAGAAAGTTTTTCCTTGCTATGTCTAGGCTGCAAATAAGCCTATTAAAGACTTTCTTCACATCTGTTAGCATTTATTTCAATATTAAGCGTTTCTTTTTAGGTGTTTTTATTTCAAGCATTTCTTTTCTCATATCTCCATTTCTCAGCTTGCATTGCCTATCTGTTCTTGAATACTCCCTGCTCTATCCATTATAGCCCTTACCATCTTAATCACAGTGATTGTAAGCTGCTGATCTGATCATTCTGGTATACCTGCTACATCTGAATTCAGTTCTGATGCTTACTCTTTACCCTCTTCTCAATTATGGTATGCCTTCTATATTTTTTTGATAACTGGACATAATATAATAGGAAAAAAGAATGATAGTAAGTATGATTGAGCATTGGTTCCCTCAAGAGTTTGTATTAATGGATTTCTGTTCCATCATACCTCAAATTTCTACATTTTTCTATCAGTCTATCTAATTTGGAGGGGGACAGTGGTTTGTTCCATATCCTCACTTCCCCGAAAGATCTAAGTAGTTGACTTTTTTTTTGTTTTCATTTTGCTTAGATTTGTTATTAGGACACAGTTGTCATCAAATTGTGCTTTTTTTATTGCTATTCCAGAAACTATGAGACCATCATGCATTTTTTTTTCTTAATTTTCACCACATTTGTCTTGACCCAATGTAGATTATAAACTCAAGATCTAAACTATGTCTAATTACCAAACCTTATAAATATAGTGTATTCTTATATAAAATAAGAGTGGTTTTTCCCTAGGTTATCAGCTAATAGTTTTTCCAATTGTCTGGGAGTTCTACTGCTCAATTTGGGTAGAAATCACAAATTGTCAAGGAGAATTTTTCTTGATATTAGTAGCTCTAGGCTTTGAATGCCAGGGACTCTCAGGCTTTAGTATTATAACTCTGAGCTTTGGGATCCAGAGCCTCTTTTGTCTTAGCATACAGATTTTAGTGTTACAGCTCCCAGCAACTCCCAGTGGCCCTTACCATCTCCTTAGCAGCCAAGGTTTGTAGTCTTCTAGATGGTTTTCTGAAAATCTTCCATTCAGCTTCTGTTGGCTCTCTAGGGCTCTCTGCTAGTCATTGTAGGTCACCTCATTTCTCCACACGTTACCTTTCATCTCCATTTCTCCTTGTTCCTCACTATTATGCCATTCTTTGGGGCTCTTTAAAGAGCTGGTCTTCTCCTTAGTGGATCTTGTTAATGGAACCCTCTTGTCTTAGTCAGTTTTCTCATTTCTGAGACAAAATATCCAAAACCCAAAGTTAAAGAAGGACAGGTTTATTTGGCTAAAAGTTTATAGGTTTCAGTCCATAGTTGACTGGTTGCAAGCAGGGTGGCATGACAGACAGGCATCACAGAGGAGAAGTAGTCCATGGCAGAGCAGGAAGGAGGCAGCAGCAGTAAGCAGTAGGCAGCAAGCCTACTTTTCCCTTTTATCCCATCTAGGTTACAGGCATTTTGGTTGGTTCCATCCAACTTCCATCTTTAGTAAATCTGTTCAGCCACACTCAGAAATATGCTAATACCAATTAGTGAACTAATTTAGTATCACACACTCTTAATCCCAGTATCATGCACCCTAGATACAGGAAGTTGAAAAGAGCCTCACCAATGAGTGCATGAAGCTTTGGGGGAGCATGTGGGTATAAGCCATAACACCTCTCAATTCATTCTATCTGAGATAAGGATCATGATAGGCAATAGAACCATTTGATCAAGGATTTAATGGACCTGTACTGCAGCAAGGAGGATAGTGCACCAAAAAGAGCCCTCCTGGGCTGATCTGAGGAGTGAGGGAAAACACAGTTTGTATAGAGAGGATGTGAACTTGCTCAGTTTCCTGCACCTTGCACACCTATTTTAGGACTTTCAAGGTAGTGGCAGAGGGGGATGGGTCATCTGGAAGTTATAAGGCTGACTGGCTGCAGAAAGAATCTTCTGGAATAAGTCATGTATTAAACCTCCTGTGGCCAAGCAGGTGTCTCCTAGAATGACTATGGGCATGTACAACAACCTCAGCTGCCATGGTAAAAACTTGGCCAAATTGTGGAAAAGTGACGGCTTGATTCATAGCTCCCAGATTTTCACACAAATATCTGGGCTGAAATCACTATTGCCAATACTTTTAAGGATCTTCAGGAGAGGCAACAATGATGCTCATGCTCCATTGTCCTGGGGATTTTAGGGATAGCGGTAATGGGCCTTAGTCACACCATGCTTTTTCCCATCAGACTTGGTCCTCCACCTGCTCCTCAGAAAAGCAGCAGCACAGGCTTGGAACAGTCAAGCCTGTGGCTCCTGTCAGTGATGGAGAAAAGAGAGCAGCAACCGCCAGATGTGACCCTAAGCCACTCTCAGGACAAAGGCCAGCAAAGACAAGGACCGTGAAGACTGTCAGTGAGGTCACACTCTTGGGTATCAGAAACAAAGGGTCAGGGTCAAGTCTTTGATAAATCTCACTTTCTTTTCTCATTCTCCAGGGCATGCCTTTAGCCAACTCTAGCAATGTTTAGATTTACAGGCAACCCATTCCGGTGGTTAAGACAAGCTTCAGGGATAGACTGTCTATGTTTGAAGCTGTGAAACTGTTAAAATAAAGCATTTTGTGTTGCCTTTAATAAAAACTAAATCAAGTCAAGAAGTTTATAAAGGAGGTATCCTTACACATGATCATCTGATACTATTACAAAGACTTCCAGAACTCAGCATTGTACAAAGACCACCACAACCTAATACAACAGATACTGCAGCAAGGACACGCACCTGACAAGTGTGTGTTCAACTTACTGGCTATTGTATATTTTCACAAGCACTCTGTGCAGCAAAGGACCCATTTCATCTGGTTAGGGTGAAAACTAGATGCTGTATGCAAAGCATTCAGAATAGTGCCTGGCATTCAAAAGATGCTCTTTCAAAATGTTAGTAAATATTATTACTTATATTGTAGTTCTAACACTAAAATAATATTTGATGCATGGCTTAGTAGTTGAAAAGTACTAGGAAGATATTTCCATGTTAATACTCTCCTTGGGCTCGTGATGCCTTAAATATTTCTACCTGCCCTAGGCCTAAACATTGGATGCAGAGTCTTCTGTAGCTGTCTTTGTTCCATTTGGGGAAGGTTGGCTATGACAGTAGCTCCCTGCTCCCTCCCCGTGATGAGATAGATTATTATTCAGAGATATTCCTCCACCCACTTCCCCAAAGGGCAGAGTATACTACTCTGTCTTTGGATTTGGTCTCTGACATGTTACCTTCTTTGATTCACAGGATCTAAGAATAAAACAGTACAAAAGTAACAGTGATTAATGTTAACTAGTTATTTAGTGATTCATAAATCTTTTTTTATTTTGAAGAGAATAAAACCAAATGAGACAATACAAAATAGAGTCAGTCAAAACAAAAGTGTGGACATCGTACATGACTTAAAAACAAAATACAAGGTGATCAACAATGGTTACCAGAATGCCTCTTGTTTTCTTCAAAAGAATTGCCCATATCATCACGCAAAATAAAATTGAACAAAACAGTATATAACAAAACCAATAAAAACAAAACATTAGAGACATTATAGGACTTCAAAAGAAGATAATAGTCAAACCAGAATGGTTATGATTCATAAATTTTTTTTTTTTTTTTTGTCTTTTTCCCTTTTTATCGGTACCGGGGATCGAACTCACGACTGCCTGCTTGCAAGGCAGGCGCTTATGCCGCTGAGCTAAATCCCCAGCCCCTATGATTCATAAATCTTAACAGTTTAGTAAAGATAGAGGATCTAGAGAACTGGGGAATGAAAAAAAATCAAAATTTGAAAAATTAATGTGCTAGGAGGAGAGAAAAGTGAGATAGGGTGTCCTGTTGGGAAATAACAGTTTTAGAGAATAGACACAGGAAAGAATGAATAGGGAAAAAAAAAAGAAAATAGGTAAACAGAGAGCAACATATAAGAAATAAGAAGGAAGAGAAAAAGCTGAAAAAGGAAAAGAGAAAAGGGAGAAAAAAAACTAAAAATCACGGGGAATAGAAAGAAAAAATTAAAATGTCCCAAATAAACCAATGAAGGAAATATGAAAATAATAAACAGAAAAATCAAAAATAGACTAGTGAAAGAAAACCTTCCTGGTTTTTGAAATCCAGCCAGTCTTGATTTTTCTCTGCTGGGCTTAGAGTCTATGGCATTTTGAGGTACCCTTCTTGCAGCAGAGGCCCTTCTGTGTACCCCAGACTATATAGCTGCCATCCAAGCCAGGTGTGTCTTTGCTCCCACTGGGAGGCAGAAACACAGTCAGCCCTCTGGTCTTTGCTGCAGGGTAGGGGTTCCGTGGTTGTGGGACTTCATGTCAACAGTTGCAGGATCTAGTTTCTCCTTTCTATGGACATTGTCTTTGTCCATGATCAGGTAGCTTGGTCAGTCCTCACTTTTGGTGGCCCATGCCAAAAAGAAACAAAGATGTATAGTTGGATTTGAACTGATGGATGGCCAAGGCCAGGGCTCTAAAGTCTGGCCTGCTTTTCATGACAGTAGGAAGCAAATCTGGGGTTGCTGTGTGTCACGGCCTTCTTGTTTGCCACAAGGATCACCATGCATACCTGTGAACCTGCTTGTTCATGTTGGTGGTGGTGGCAAGGGGGGTTGCTGCACTTCCTGGGGGTGCCAATCACAGAATAGGCTTGCTTGCTTCAGGTGTATCCAATATAAAGAGAATGCATATGTGGAGTATATATACTATTCCATCATGAGAGACATCATTTTTGCTTTTATTCATTTTTGAGTGACTAATCATCTGGAAAAGGGGTTGAGTTGAGCTAGATAGCAGGAAATAAGACTCATACATCTTTTCATTTATCTCCTTTCCTTGGAGACTATTCAAGATCTACAGTGTGTAAGTTATCAGCTGCCAACCTAAATGATTGTGAGATTTAAACCTTCTGAGATAAACAGCTTTTTGCTTTGCATATTCTAAAGTATCATGTGGGAGAGTTGAAACTGCCTTCTTCTTGCCCTTCTTCTTGTCAAAACTTTATTTTCTAAGAACTGAAAGACTAGAGATTTCCCTTTGAATTTTAGAAGCTTTCAGCCTAGCTATAGAACCCAGAGCTAGATTGTGACCTCATATCACAGTACTTGTCATGGTAAGGCTGTCCCACTGCTCTGTGATAAACTGTATCCCTCTCAAAATTGCTAGGTTCAAGCCCAAAATCTAGCCCCTTGGCATGTGTGTTTTGAGATTGGATCTTTCTGGAGTCCATCAAGTTCAAATGTAGCTGTTAGAATGACCCTAATACAAGGTTTCCTGGGGGTATCTTATAGAAAGAGGAAATTCAAACACACATGGTCACCAGGATGTGGAAACACAGAGGAAAGGCCACATGGGAAAACAGAGGGAAGTCAACTATTATGGTTGGATGCCCCCTCCAAAACTCATGCTGAAATTTATTTGCCATTTTGATCATACTGAGGAGGCACTTGTAAGGGATGCTAGGTCCTGAGGGCTGTATCTTGCTGAATGGATTCATGCCATTACTGCACAAGAGCAGGCTATTGCAGGAGTGGGCTTCTAATAAAAGGTTAAGTTGGGCCCCTTCCTTCTCTCTCACATGTTCTCTTGCCATTGGATTCCTTCCGCTACATGGAAACGCAGCAAAAAGGCAGCTCTAACTGCATCCTCCCAAGATTGTAGCCACTCCAACCTGAGTTTCTCAAGACTGTGAGCCTGATAAACTTTTAATTTTTGTAATTCACTCCTTATATATGCTATTTTTAATAGTACCAGCATACAGACTAAGGCAGCAAATTGGTACCAAGAGTGAGGCTTGTTGTGATAACAAATACCTGAAAAGAAAGGAAAAACAAAAGAAAGAAAGAAGAAAACAGAGAGGGCAGAGAAGATAACTCAGTGTGAAGTCCACTATTTGGAACAAAGTTAAAAAAAAATTAAAAACAGTGAAAAGATGTATTTAGAAGAACAAACCAAGAGTGTGGCCAACTGTTTGCTAAGGAGATTAGTAAACATCAGGACAATGCAAGAAAGCTTCCCAAGACATTTTAGAAGTCTTTAAGGTGTGAGAACTCGGACCCCGGTATAAAATCCAAGGAAGCAAGAAATTAAAATTTGGGAAGCAAAGGCTTTATTTCCAGGCCTGGTGACGAGTCTCCGGTAGCCAATTTGGAGACTTCGTACCTGACAGCTAAAAGTCAGGGCTTTTATCTTGTAAATCCACAAACAGCTGCTGGTCACACAATGTAAGGAGGAGGATGGGGGTGTGGCGCACTACAGAAACAGCGATTACACGATTACACGTCTTGGGAAGGGCAAGATCAGGTAAGGGTTGTGCTAACAAGCAAGTCTCCCTGCATACAAGCAAGTTTAGATAAGAAGAAATCTTGTTTTTCTTAGCAAAGAATAGAGAAGTCTAACAGCAATTGACAACCTTAGTTACCTTACTTTAGCACCACAACTGTTATTTGTAGAGGGCAACAATGGTTAACATATCAATTAGGTAAGATTTTACAATTCTTTACAGAGGAGAGCATTGATTAACATATCAATCCTTTACTCAGAGGGAAAAGGAAAACACACATATACAGTAAGGCCAAGTTACAGGTATTGCTCTGATACAAATGAAGCTATTTTTGGGAAGAATAGTACAATCTAATACAATCTAATGCAATTAACACAATTTGTGATGGGCCACTGGGTAGGGAAGGGGGTTGTCAGGAGCTATTACCTCAGGCCTTTGTTTTGTGGCCTTTTGGGAAGTTACAACTTAACCTAGTTAGATGTGAAGGGAGAAGGGGAGGGGAAGCAGCAGGTGGCACTTATACAGAACAGACTTTACGCGTGATAGTTAGGGGGCCTTAGGTTATAACAAAGGAAGTCATTTTGGAAATCTTTAGAGACTTCTCCTCCTGTCACAAGCCAAGAGCTCTAGGAATACAAAATGGCCTACAAGACCAGCCTGGGATGTCCTCCCTGGGCTTGCTACCTGAGCCCACTTGTGTCTCTGTTCTCCATATTTCTGTGTTCCCCATCTCAAGCCACTGCAGGTGAGACCCAGGTGCAGCTGAGGCCACTGCTCCAAAAAGCACTGTAGGAAGCCCTAGTAGTAGCCACAGGGTGCTCATTATGCAAGGAGCCTGATTCCCTGGATTTCAACTTCAAAGGGTAGCTCAGATACCCTGTGAAACTCCCAAGGGCAGATGAAAGACTTGCTTTAGGGCAGTGCCTAGTGGAGCTGTTGAAGCAAGGAAACTCCCAACACCCCAGAAGTATGCAGTACCAACTGAGGAGGGCTGGGGGTCTAAGTCTCCAACCCAAGGGAGCATGGAAAGTCATAGAGCTCCCCACTATCGCCGCAAACTGATCAGGCCTGCAAACTCCCAAACAGTGAACCATGAAGGCTTAAATCAATGAGATAAGCGCTATGATTTTTAGGCTCCAGGAAGATCAAATCTTCCAGCAGAATTTGCAATTCTGGAGGCTGAGACAGAAAACTTTTCTAGGGGCAAATATTTATGTGGTTTTCAAACAAAGGAAGGAGATACTGAGGAAAATGCAGGAACTGAGCAGGACCTTGGTAGTCAAATCAAAGACTTCTTCAAATAGTAAATTGTGCTAACTTAGGAGAACTCTCTTATCTCCAGGTGGACATTTACAGCAGGAGTGAGATGGCTGCAGCTAAAGTCTCTATTTTGTTAATTGAGGTTGGAGCCAGGCATCCTCAGTTGTGGCTTTATCTTGTTCTTTGAGGTGTCACTGCATCACAGGCCACTGTAAGCCTCAACCAGGACCAGTGATTCATAGTGATTCACTTACTATGAGTCCCCTGCCCATCTCCCGACAAGGTAATTAGGCCTGGGACAGACTCAAAAGTAAAAATAGAAAGCCAAGTGGTTAATTTTAAATCCTGCTCAGAACTGCTTTGTAGTGGACTCCATCACCCTACCTGGGAAAGTCATAAAAGTCCATGTCTCAAGCAGCTGGGAGATCAGGGTTTCTAGTGGACCATTCTTTACAAGAATTTATAGTGATTTTCCAAGCCTGATTGGCACACATCTATAACGCCAGCAATTGGGAGGCTGAGGTTTGAGACCAGCTTAGGTTACAAAGTGATAGAACTGTGGGGGACCGGCGGCGGCTGAAAAGATAAGAATTATGAAATATAAATGACCTTTATTTTGAGAATGTGGGGAGAGACACCCCCAACCTCCGTGGGGCGTGCCATCTCCACCGTGGGGTCCGTGATCTCTCCATGGAACACGGGGAGTGAGGCACATAAGTAGCCTCGGCTTGGGGTGGAACCTAAACGGGGCATTAGGGATGCACAGGTAGCCCATTGGTCTTTGTTTGGCACCAGAGGTAGATTCCTAAGGGTGGGGGAGATAGAGCTCCTTTAGAGCTCCTTGGCTTTACTGGCTACAGTGTCCGGCCTGGGCCAAAACCCTTTCACAAAGTAAGTTCAAGGCCAGCCTAAAATACATAGCAAGACTTTCTGTAATTAAAAAAAAAAAAGAATTTGTGTTGTTTAATGGAACTATCAATTTATTCTAATTCATATTAACCTAAAGTCATACTAATTTGAGGTAAGATAAAAGAAAAAAAACACTGGAAAGAAAATCAATTTTTTTTTTTTTTTTGCATCTCCTATTGCCGGGAATTCTAGATCAAATTCCTGTTCAGCTCCACACATAGAAAGGGTTGGCAAAGGAAGGTTTATTAGCTCTAAATTTATCTAGTCTCTCTCATCCCCTTCATGAGTGAGGGTATCAAAATAAGACTAATTTTCAGGGTTTGTAAGGACAGTCCATTGCCAGCTTTCACATCATCTAGTTCCAGCCCCTCTGGAGTGGTGCCTTGAAGTCTCCCAGTCACCTGGGTTCCAGGAAAAGCAGGGCCTTGCAGGCCACCTCACAGTGAGATCACTAGCCCCAGACAGGAGTAAGTTCCTCTCATAGAAATCACAGGACCTCTTGCTACCCAAGTAAGAACAATCCTCTGTCTCATGGGAAGTAAATCGCTCCTCAGGCCGTATGGATTCCTTCAGAGTTACAGAAAACAGAACCTAAGATAATGGCTCAGCTCAGCTGATGCCCAAGCTGGCCTCCTGTGATTGAGCAGCCCAGTCTGAGCCTGCGCTGGTTAAGCTTAATTATGTCAACTTGATGGGCTTGGGAGCCACTGAGCAGATGAGAACCACACTTCCAAGTGTCTGGGTGGGTCACAAAGGACACAATCTGGCCCCTTGCTGCTCCCTCTGTGGTGCTGTTTCTCTGCTCTGCCTCCCAGAAAACAAACCTCTCTTTACAACTGTGGAGCTGGGCGTTTTGTTCCCATGGTGGGAAGCTGATTAAGGCAGACCCTGCAACAGAGGGATGCCTCCAGGTGCTCCAGCTGCAGACTCCTCACTCTCAAACTCTGCCTAATAAACTCTTCCTAGCTTCACAAGATTTGAAATTCTTTTTTCCTGCTGAGTCAAGAAACTATTTAGTGGGCTAAGTTGTGATTCTGATATAGGGGAATGAAACTTCCAACCTACTGTGTCTGCGAGTTTGTGTTCTCTAAAAATCAAAGAACAAATTTTAGGAACAATGGAGGTTAAAAGTAGAGTATATTTATTGAGAGAAAGAAAGCTTTTGTCTGAAGAGAGACAGAAGGGGTCCAGAGCGAGTTGCCAAAGACTGTCTTTTCTAGGGACTTTTATAGAGCAAAACCATGAGGCAAGACAGGTCCAAGGTGGGGGAAGACTGGGAACTCACAAGGCAGATGGGCATAAGGTGGGACAGAACTATGGTTAGCCAAAAGGTAAAATTGATTACATTAGGACAAATGGGGACGCAAGTCACTTAGAAAGCTCAAGGAGCAGTGACTCTTCCCTAGGGTAATGGGATGGTGACGCTAGGCCTCCTCAGGGTGATAGGGAACTAATTAGAATATGAGTTTTTAGAATGTGAATGAATTTGTTTGATCCTTTGACTTGAGGTCTGGCCCACAGCAGAAGGTGTCTGTCTCCCCCACAGTTACAAACTATCTGGGCTTCTGCACTGGCTCTATGGAGGACCTAGCCCTGTCTCACTGCCCTATAATATTTCTAATTAACTCAGCTACCTGCAACAATCCTTATCTCCATTTTAGGGAAGCGCCTCCAAATATATCCGGAATTCAAAGATCCACAGATCTGTACTGACTCACAGAACCACAAGTTCACACGGATTCCTAGAAGTACACATTCATGCATCCCTAGTTGCAGTCTAGCTCACAAGACCTTCCTCCTTTCTTCATTTGTAGCTCTTTTTCCAATAAAGCATCTGTGTCATTATCCTCAAGGTATTTACTTCCTAGAAATCACATAAAATGGTATGGGGTACCACCTCCCCTTGGGCTTGTTGAATTTAATTATTTTGGAACACATGAAAAAGTAGTATTTTGAATGTAAGAATAATTAAAAAGCACACTCCAAGTGGTATTCTCATTGCTATTATTCTGACCCAACTTCCAATTTCCACCCTATCTGTGTTACTGCCCCTGGAATCTTATTTGGTGTTAATCTATATTTCTTATTATTTGTGCAAATGAAGAAAGAAACAGATGCTTTCTTGTTCTTTATTATATAAAAATTAGATAATTCATAAAATGTAATTTTCTAAGTCTAAATTTAAATCTAAACAAAGACACAATGTAATTCAACTTCAGATAAATGCATGAGAGCTCCAAACACTAAAATAATTATTAGAGCAATTTTAAAATTTTTTCTCCATAAACATTCTGAGCCTCATTATGAGTACCTAAAAAGCCTACTTTAACATAACTATATCATAAAATAGTAGCAGGCATGTGTAAGACACCATGTTCTACCAATTCGTTAGTTATATTCCTAAGTAAAGAGTGGTTTATCTTTAAGCTTAACATCCTTTGCTGGTCAGCAAATTTAAGGGTCTGTGACATCACTTGGCTCACACATTCCGAGGGGCTCCGTTCCCATGGTGCTGCTGTTCCGTTACTCCCCAACACTGAAGAATCACTGCGCAGGGAGAGAGGCAGCTCTCAGTTCTGTCTTGAACCCGCTCAGACACGGAGTGAAGATGCCTGGCAAGGACTGCGGAAGGAAGAGGAAAGCGCCGGGCCCAGACCTTTGGAAGGCAGACTGCCTTTCCCAGGAGAAGGCTGCTGAACTTCTCAGGAAAAGCTCTCAAATGAGTGGCAAGGGCCACACCCCAAAAGGCAACCTTTCTAAGATTGGAGACCCCAGGAACATGTGGAGGGCCGTCATGACCAACCGGGTGGAGGAGAGGAAGAACAAGCTTTACGTTGAAAAACTCCAGAAGGATCTAAATCTGCGGCTGAGGGAGATTGAGAGAGAAAAGGCAGCCGCGGATAGGTTTCTGGAAAAGCTTTACCACACAACCGGTTATTTTCCTGATATAAAATTCTGGTGGAACTGATGCCACTGCAGGTAAGTAGTTCATCTAAAAAGCTCAAATCAGAAAACACCTAATGTTCTCCTGTTCTGTTAGCGTGATATACTTTCGGTGCCTCTTATGATATGACTTGAAAGCAGGTTCAAACCTTTTCTTGAAACTCCATCGAGTTAAATCAAATGCCTTCATTATTTGTTTACACGCTACAGTCAAACAGATGTCAAATTGTATAAGCATTACTGTTTGACACTAGACAAATTACCTAACATTTATATAATCCGTGGCTTAGATTTTCCAATTATAAGATGAGAATAGTATTGAACTCAGGAAACTATGTCACATGTTCCTCGGAGGTCAATATAAATCTGTCAGCACAGCATGTAGCACAGAGTAAGCACTCATTGTGTGCAGTGCTATGGTGGTTATTTCTTAGCATAGAGAACAAGTAGAGATTCCAAACCCACGGATAGGATTGTGGACTGTCTCAGCACTTATAGAGTAAATCATTACTCTAGGATATCAGACACAATAACCTGGTTCACTAGACCCCATCTACCAGGAATAAAAATCTGCCTCTTCAAAATGATTTTGAAACAAAGATTGACATACAGGTACATAAGTAGAGGCACAGGTAGTATTAGACACTTTTTCATCTCTCTGGGACAAAACACTGGGCACCTGAAGACAACAGGTTCTTTTGGCTCATGTTTCAGAAGCTCAGAGCAGAGGAAAAGTGCTCGACACAGGTCAGCCAGGAAGCAGGGAGAGAAGGCATAAGCCAGAGACCAGGATACACGCTTCCAGGTCACACCCAGGGCCTCACTAGTCTTATGGTTTAGATCTAAGTGTCCTTCACAAATCTCTCATTCAGAGGGGGTCTTATATATGCTGTTCCTATTTGTCCCACCCAGATTAATGTCTCTGGGATTATAGATGCTCAAGGAACAGAAAGAACTCTCCTTTGCATTTGAGAGCTCAGATTGGTGTAGTTTGTGGGAAAGTATTTGGGAGGAAGGATCTGTTGCAAAGTGAAATCCTAATAGAATTGAGAGGGTCATGGTAAAGATGGGTCAGCAGCTGGATCCCATTTACAGTCAAGGTCACTTCCAAGTCTGAGTTACTGATCAGGATCAGTCAGGGCCAGCATAAAACTCAGAATGTCAGAGTCCGTATTAGAGTAAAGCTTCAAGTTCAGTTTGCATCTCAGAAAAAGAAACTATATATAATGTATTTGGTACTGGGCATTGAACCCAGGTCTTCACATGGCTCTATACCTATTCCTAACTTTTGCTTTTTATTTTCATTTTTATGTTTTATTTTAGAACAGGGTCTTGTTAAGTTGCTAAGTTGTCCTGGTTGGGTTGGAATGTGTCATTCTCCTATATCAGCATTCCAGAGTGCTGGAATTACAGATGTGGACCTGCCTCCACAGCTGAGGAGCACATTTTTAATGTTTTCTATAATAAGAGTGTCCTAGGAGTGTCCACAATACCCATTTCTGTCACAGACGCAAGGCTACTGAGGTGTCACATTTCTTCTTAGGTGAGCATTCAAGGAGTTGGGCTATTTTATCTACATTGCTAGCTTTTTAAAACCCTGTCCAGGTTGTAATGATGACATATCTGTCATTCTCAAAATAAGTAGTCCAAGTCTTTTTTTTTCTCTTGATAGCACAGTTAGGTGTCTGACAGTTTTATAGCTCTCAGTGGAACAGCTGTTGCTTTCACTTTTTGCTTTTAATCTGATCTCTACTATCTTGCTTTTGTCTGTAAGATCATGGTCTCAATGTTCTCTTTTAAAATCATGATTGTTTATGTTTTGAGACAGAGTCTTGCTGGTAAGCTCAATGGGCCTTGCAGTGAACTCAAGACATCATCCTATCTCGGTTTCCCAAGATCCTGAAAGGACAGACGCACACCACCATGTCTCGTGCAGGACTTTTATGTTGTTATCATACATCATTCAGAAAGACTGGAAGCTGATTCTAAGTCCTGCTCTAGCTGTTGCATAAGCACTGCTGTTGATTAGTCTTAGCTTGTACTCTATTTTTATTGCTATTTATTTTAGAAGTTTATTGCTTATTTTTCAAATATATAGGAATTTATGTTATGTTCTTACTGGTTGGGAGCTTAATTATATTAAATACAAGTTTATGTTATGTTCTTGCTGATTTGTAGCTTTATTATAATAAAAATGTACTTTATATCATTTTGGCCCTTTGAAATTTGTTGTCTCCTATGATGGCCAGTATATGCTCAATGTGTTGTTTCTTACACCTGAGAAGAATACACACTCTGCATTATCTGTTCTGTGTTCCATAGTGGACAAAGGTTCCCAGCTGCCTGACCACTTGTAAGTAGTCACTGGCTTGACCAAACTTCATTCAAACCGCTCTCCCTGCTTTGGTTTAGATAAGGGCCAAGACATAGGCTTGCTCTCCAAGGTCCTCATTTCAAGACTCTGGAGACCAAAGAAACACTCCTGTGAGTCCCTGAAGACTGTGCTGTGTGCTCACTGGCACCTCTGGGCATCCTCTCCTACGGACCTCCTGCTGGCCCTGCTCTCCCCTCCCTGCAGGACAGATCTGCCCTTCCTGTTTCACTATGAGGTCCTGGCTGATCCTGAGGGTGGAGTGCCCTGTACACTGCAATAGTCTTTTCTAACATTTTCAACACTAGATGTGTTTCTGACAGTACACAACTGCCAAAGATCAATCTGTTCACCTTCTGGGTGAAACTACCTACTTTCTAAATTGTTTTCTTTTTTCCACTGCTTTTTTTTTTTTTTTAACTGAGGATCGAATTAAGGACTTTGCATTTGTTAAGCAGGCATTTGTGCTGCTGAGCCAAGTCCCCAGCCCTTCCACTTGTTCTTGGAGAGCCATTTTAAAGTAATCACTTTGGAAGTGAGTTTATCTAATTTTCAGTTATGTTACTATTTACATCCAAATTTCAGTCTTTATATACATACAAATTAAAATTTTTCAGTTGATTGAATTTATTATCATTAGAATTTAACTGTGTACTCTGTCTTAGATACGTGTTGCTGAAACAAAATACTGAACAGTGAAGGTTAAATGGGGAAGAGTTTATTTGGCTCACAGTTTGTAGAAGTTTCAGTCCATAGTGGCCAGCCCCTAATAAGGTGGCATGGTAGAGAGGCATCATGGGGAGAAATAGTTCATGTAGGTAGAAACCAGAGGTACTAAGGCAGCAACCAGCAAGCAGCAAACAGCAAGGGACAAGCCACAGAAAAGAAAGACAGCATCCCCATTTCTGCCTCTTATATTTTATCAAGGTCCCCCAAGTAGCACTCACAGGCTTACATCTAGCATTGCACTGTGAGTCAATCTCACCGTCTCATCCTTGATTGCAGCATCACACACTCTAAATCCAGCCACCTCTGAAAAACCCACCTATGACCACGTGAGACTTTAGGAGAACATCTAGACACAACCCATAACATACGCTTAATAATGCTGTGCTTTAAAATGTTTGGTATCAAATAACTAAAACACACTTTGTTATTTATATTCATAGATTTCTGGCATTTTAAAAAATCTCCTATCCCCTTTTACTTTTGGCAGTATTGGATATTGACACCAGGGCCTTCATCATTGAGATCCATCTCCAGCCTAGTTTTTTAAAATTTTTGATACAAGTTCTTGCTAAGTTGTCCAGCTTTAGCCTCTCATAGTGGTGTGATTACAGGTCTGTACCACATTCCTGGCTCTAGCTTCCTTTCTTGAAATTACCAGTTTCATTTTTTTTAAAATAACAGTCTCTGTATCATGTTGAAAAGTTATTGTATACATTTAAATTGCTAATATTTTAGCTGGGCATGGTGGCTGTACATAACCGTAATCCCAGGTACTAAAGAGGCTAAGCCATGGGGATTGCAAGTTGGAGGCCAGCTTGAACAATTCAGCAACACTGCAACTCAAAAACAAATTAAAATTGGAAAAGAATCACTCAATATATTATTACTACTGTTTAGTTTAAAATTATCATGCTATGTACTATATATCTGCTGTTATTTGTCCATTCTTATTATCTATCTATTCTGGAAATTTTGGATTTTTCAGTAGAACCCAGGGCCTCATGTACACTAGGCAAGTACACGAAGCTACATCCTCAGCCTTATTTTACTTTTCTTTTTTTTGAGACTGAATCTTAAGTTGCCCAGGTTGGCTTCAAATTTGAGAGCCTTCTGTCTCAACCTCTTGAGTAGCTGGGATCAGAGGCATGTGCCACCATGCCAACTGCATACTTTTTATTGTATCCATATAAGGAATGTAAGCATTATGTACTGCAAACAGATACTAATAAAAGAATAAATAAAATAGAATAGAGGAAACAATAGTACCTCCCAGTGATTTTGAGGCTTAAGTGAGGAGGTAAATGTCAGGGTCACGTGGGCGAAAAAATAACTTGGGAGAAAATACTGAACATTTCCTCCCAATTTTCCTCCTGGAAATACTAATGCATAAGATATCAAAACACAGATGGAGTAGACATTGAAGATAATAAAATAAAAGTTCAACTTGAAGAACTATCTTTTTAGATGATGTTATCTCATATTTGCCAATGCCTCTCAAAAACTTGTAGTGATACGCAATTAGCTGCTAAATGATGCTTCCAGTGAGAAATACAGTTAGTTCCCAGGGAGAACCGTGGGAAATTTCCTGCCTTTCTAAGCTTCGGTTTTCTCACCTGTAAATCTGATAGCAATAGCACTTCCAGGGTTGGTTTTTGACACTGCAGATGATCTGTCTCCTAAATAAAAAGGTAAAATTAATAAAATAGGCCATTCTCCAAAATCAGATGGCATTAGACATTCTAACAGCAAGGAGATACTTATGAAATTATAAAACCTAACTGTGTGTATGACAAATGAATGACATGTCAGTGTCTAAAACTCCCTGGACCTTATCCTTATCCTCCTTATGGGGAAGCCATTACTAAAATTATACTCATAAATACCCCGTTGATTCTATTATTTGACTCCTGCATACTTAATTGATTCTTTGCATTTGTCTCCTTTAGACTTAAAGCTGTATACCCATGCAAGATGAAAATGCCTGCTATTTACTGAGGGCATCAGTTAAAAGCAATTAGTTAAAAGCTCTGAGGAGGAGTATCCCTGACTGCCTTTCAACAACTTCAACCCCATTCAGCTTGAAGAAGTCAGATCCGTCTCTGCCCGTGGAAATTTGGGTTACTTCTTCAGAAAAAAATGCTACAGGCAGCTAAGTCAGTTAAAAATGTTATGGACAGTCAGACAGGGTAGGCGCCTCCTCTCTGCCTTGCTGGCCCAGGTAAGTGCCTCGGCCTGCGACCTCCAGCAGTGTCGTGCTGCACCCGCCTGGCTGCACGGTACAAGGAGGGCACAGTGGGGCAGGGGGTAGATCCAGAGCCCTGTGCTTAAGAATCGGGGAGACTGAGGCAGGGGAGCAGTAGCGCCTGCATCTCAGCACGGCCGGGGCGGGCACCCTGCTGTCCCCACTGGAGCCCAAGGGACTCTGTGAGTCCTGGTGGCCTCTGCGTCTAAAGTTTCTGGGGACAGAAGAAGAGTGGGGGTCGGAAGGGCCCTCGGAGCCGCAGGTGGAGTGACTCAGAGCTGGGGCCCCTCGTGGTGGCCGATGCACCATGGTGACCATCACCCCCATACCTTGATTGTCAGGATTCCTTTGTGTTTGTGTAGACTGACTCAGACACTCTGAGGTCTCAACAGCTTACACCTCTCACCTCTATAGTAAAACCTCTCCTCACGGACACATACTACCCTCTTCCTTTCCTATTCATCAATTTTACAGACACATCCCTGGTCAGGACTGGCAGGTAGATTTTACACACATGTCCCACCACAAAACTCTCAAATATCTTCTCACCTTTGTTTGTCCTTTTCCAGGAGAAATAAAGCCTTTCCCACAACCTAGGAGACTGCTGTAGTTACTAAACTTCTGATACAGGAAATCATCCCAAGATTTGTTTTGCCTGAGAGTGTTCAGTGAGATAATGGTCCAGCCTTTATTTCTCAGATCTCTCAATAGGACCACAACTAAAGTAGAGTGGCCTCTACCTGGTCTTCCTCAGTACTTCAATGGTGGTCAAGGTCCTGCCATCCTGGTTTCACATCATTCAAGCTGAGCAGTGTCCTCCTAACCCTAACTCCCCTGACTCTAAACAATCTGAGTGGGCATCTCATCTCCTATCTCCTGTCTCCATCTCACCAAGGCCCCACAGCCACAGTTTTCAGGCTAGGTCATGTTTTGCTATCCTATTTGGTTCCTGATCCCTTACATTCTATTAGTTAATTTTTTCACTGTGACTATCTTAGTTCTCTCCGCCCTCAGCTATTTAGTTAAACATGAGAGTCCTGTAGGTCTAAGATCTCATGTCACTTATAATCACACAGTCATGGACCTCTCACCCCTACTCTATAATTTCCCAAACGTGATTCAATCATCAGGCCTTATATTTCTCATGCTTTTTATTCTTTCCAGCTCAACTCCTAAAACAAGGGCAAGTCCTACCTACACTTATAACTTTTACCCTTTCAGATGGGGGAATAATTACCTCTCATAACTCCACTCCCTCCCAAGTCCATGCTTACTTTTCAGAGTCTTCCTCATCGTGTCTTTGATGGCATGACACATCTGGACCAAGGGCACTTTTCCTTCTACCTTTCCTGGTCCTCTAATTATGATGGTGATCTGCCTCCTCGCAGCACCTTGTGTTTTTATTTCTCCAATCTAGGATGTGAGCATTTACCAATGATTAATTTCTTGTCCTGGCTGAAATACCTGATACCAGCTTCTGCATGGACATCAACCTTCATCCCATTAACCTTCCTGAACCCCAATACAGCGCTCCCATTCAGCAGGAAGTAGTAAGAGAGAGACTTTGCCCTTTTCCTAACAATACAGAGACAGGAATTAAAGGTTCTTGCCCTAGTATAAATTACTGTATGGTTATGATGGTGGTCTAACGGGAACACCTACCACTTCCTGCTTCCTTTTCAGCCTTAATTTCAACTCTCCTTCCTGTCTGTGTGTAAAGAAAACTTCAATCAGCTCCTCTGCATCATCAATGCCTGCCCTAAGCACCACCCCTGCTCAAAGGTTACCTATACCCCATAGTCAGGTCGGTGGAAGGAGACAGCCCAGGCACCATGGGTTGTGTGCTCCTTCCCACATCCTCATCTCAATAAACCTGTTCGTTTTGGACTTTTGCTACTCTATTGTGCCAGAAAACTCTTCCACCTTTAAGATTAAAAAAGAAAAAAAGTTAATGAAAACTATCACTTTATTGCCCGCTACCAGATAAATGGGTAGTTTCTACATCTTTCAATGTACAACTGCTCACAATTCCTTCATAGTAAGTAGGGTTTTGCTTTTCAGCTTTGTGGATTTTCTTTCGTTGTTCCTAAAGCCCTCTCACCCGATTGCCTCCCAGATCTCGAGTTCTAATCCTCTCCTTAGCAAGTCAGGGAGCTGAGCAGAGAGATTGCTAAAATACCCAGGGCCCAAGGCCTACCTCTGCCCTTTACTTGCTACGTGACTGCTGAACTTCCCTACCCTCTCTGGGTCTGTTTCCTCACTTACAAAATGGGGGTGATGACAGCGACTCCTTCATGGAGGGACTGGGACACAAACTGAGACCCCGAACCCTTGGAAGAACCGTGCCCGGACCCGAAGGACTGGATAGGGCCACTTTCCCGCTGAGTGTCAGCCCCTGCACCGGGCAGGAGCTCCCTGGAGGCCAGGACCAATTCCTCCATCCAGGGTGCCTGCAGAAAGATAAACAGTGCAATAAACCGAAGCCAGTAACACAAGTAGTAGCAGAGAACAAAAAAGAGGCGATGCAGAGGTGGGAGGCGAGGACATAGCTGGCCAAAGGCCAGAGGGCCCGGGGCAGGGCCCGGCCGCGTGGGCGTGGCCTCCCGTTCCTGGGCGGGGCGCAGGTCCGGATTGAGGCCTGCGCTGGGGCGGGGCAGGGCGGGGCGCGGCGCGAGCGGAGCAGCTAGCAGCTGCGCGGGGCAGGCGCGTCCCCTCTGCCTTGCTCGCCCAGGTAAGTGCCCCAGCCCGCGCCCCCCAGCAGTGTCGTGCTGCACCCGCCTGGCTGCGCGACGTGGGGAGGGCACAGTGGAGGGAGGTAGACCCAGAGCCCTGTGCTTGAGAACCGGGGAAACTGAGGCAGGGGAGCAGTAGCGCCTACGTCTCGGCAGGGCGGGGCGGGCACCCGCTGTCCCCGCTGGAGCCCAAGGAACTCTGTGAGCCCTGGCGGCCTCTGCGTCTAAAGCTTCTGGGGACAGAAGAGCGGGGTCGGAAGGGCCCTCGGAGCCGCAGGTGGAGTGGCTCAGAGCCGGGGCCCCTCGTGGTGGCCGATCCACTTTTTCGCAGCGGGGTGGAGTAAAGGGTTTAGGAGCCGCTGGGTGTGGGCTGGTGGCCTTGGCCTCTCCCAGGACGGGCGCTCCGTTTCCTCCGGCTGCAGCGCGCTCTGGACCCACGCAGTCTCTGGCATTCGCGCCCTCGGGTGCGGGGCCCTCTGCTGCTGGGCACCCGGTTGTGTGCCCAGGCTCAGCCTGCCCCGAGAGCCGCCAGTCCACCTCTGTCAGCAACATTACAATAGTTATTTCGTGCAGATACTGCCACTGATTTATCATGAAGACACAAAACTTGAGACTGAGCAGAATGGAAATAGTGAAAATGTAAAGAAAACCGGATCTTTGTCAGAGCCGTAGAGTGTGTGGTGAAGTCTGTTTAGAGGGAAGTGAAGGTAATAAGCGGCCACTGTTATACTCCAGGAAGTGTTTGAAGTTCTATTGTTTAGGGCATTTGGCCTCCAGGGTGAGGTGTTCACAAAAATTACGTGGCAAATCAGTAATCATTCTTAGTATTTTAGAAATTACACTGGATCAACTGGGACTGAGTAGCAGTTTTGGCCAGGTGAGTCCAGGAATGTAAGTGATGCAGAAAACCTGGCTTGAGTTCTGCCCTAGCAGTCCAGCTGCCTGTACTGGGTAGGGAGACTTCGGAGTTTATCCCACCCCTCGGTGCCCCTGCTTCTGCCTTTGCACACAGAGATGTTATCAATGGGTGGCCTCTGACTCCCTGGACTGTTTGAGGTTTATATTAACTCATTCACGCGATACATTTTTTTCCCATGGCTACTGTGCAACCATAAAGAAATATGGCAAAAACACCCACCTTGCAGGTTGACTTTCCAGGACTTTTCTGTGCTAGGCAGCACATAGTAAGAACATATGATGCTGATATTACAGATGGGGCTCAAAGAAATTGTGTCTAGCTTTAAGAGCAAAGGTAGAACTCTTAGGGGTCCCTTGATTCCACTGTGTATTGTGGAGCGAGAGATGGAGGCCTAGACGCAACTGGACAGGCTTAAGCTGCAGAGAGCCTGCAGATCCAGGGCTAACTGTTCTAGGAACTATAAATTTGCTTTCCTTTGGGACTCAGTTCAGGGGCTGTTGTTGGATTTTTAGAATATTTCGTTTCCAGGATGGGTGGGGTCAGTTTGTGTTTCTAAATCAATGCTGAAGATCTGCCAACCTGTAGGAATGTGCTTGAGGGAGGAAAGCCCATGCTCTCAAAGACCTGGCTGTTTACCTGGGCCCCATCCAAGGGCTGGCCTGGCCTCCTGTGGGAGCAGACAGGGCTGCTTGGAGCCAGTGGGACATGGGTGACAGCAGGAGCAATCCCAAAGAAGCCAACTAGGATCTGTGTTGGTTTTGAGGGGCAGGAGCAGTTTTCTGTCTCCTGTTCCCTGTGATGCAGTGTGTCCTGATTAAAAGAAATTAGCAATATAGTGGCCCCACCTGTCATCCCAGCACTCTGGGAGGCTGAGGCAGGAGAATCATGAGTTCAGTCCCAGCCTGGAGAACTTAGTGAGTTCCTGTCTCAAACTAAAAAGTAAGAACAGGGCTAGGGATGTAGGTTAATGCAAAGTGCCTGGGTTCAGTTCCCAGTTAATCTCCCCCTCCCCATGTAATAGTTATACTGTAAAAATATCTATCTATCTATCTATATCTATATCTATATCTATATCTATATATTTTTTTTTTGGTTTGGTTTTTTATGAGACTGAGAATTGCTGTGCTGCCCAAACTGGCCTTGAAGTCCTGAGCACCAGTGATCCTCCTACCTCAGCTTCCTCTATATCTGGGACTATAGACTACACCGGCACCCACCTCTCTTGGCTTCTGAGTTTTTAAGTCAGTCAAACACAGGCTAACAAGCCCTTAAGCATAGCTATTTTTTCTTCCTTGTCATGGAACCCTGAGTGTCATAGCGCAGTTTTTTGTGGATGCTAAATGCCAAGTAAATATTTGTTTAGTTAAATGGATTCCTGATGTCAGAGACATTCTTTTTCTGAGAAGGTGTTTCTTTGAATGTTGACTTCTATTTTCTGGATTAAAGATTAAGAGTTGGCACCAGGTCTATCCAAATATCACACTGTCACCCCAACACTTGGGAGGCTGAGGCAGAAGGACCACTGTGAATTAGTTGAAGGCCAACCTAGATTACACAGTGAGTTCAAGACCAGCCTGAGCTACATATGACACCTGTCTCAAAAAGTGCTAGACAAAAAAAAATGATTAACAGCTGGACTGAGATTATTTTGAGTCACAGATTTATATAAGTTGGTGTTTGTTTGTTTGTTTTAAAAATAGGTCAGTGTCATTTCGGCTGAAGGAAAAGGAAAGATACCATGGCTTCGATCTGGGTAAGTAAACTTCAAGGCTTTGTAACAGTGACTAAACTGGGTCAAATAAAAATCCATAAAATCAAATATCAAACCAGTGGTGGTGCACACCTGTCAACCCAACACTTAGACAAAAGGCTTAGACAGAAGATCACTGGGAGTCTGAGGCCAGCCTGGGCTACAGCCTGAACTGTATAGCGAGACCCTCCCTCACTCTAAATAGATAAAATAAATAACAAAGAAAATCAAAGCACCATGAACAACTTTTTGGATGTTGATAAAAAATTCATCTGAAGACATTTAAAAAGCTAACAAATATGCAAAAGTAATAAAATATTTTAAATGTGTAATACAGTTACATAGTTAAAATAATTTGTGGTGACACCAAAGCAGAGTGGTAAAAAATAAATTTAGTATAGACTTTATATGTACTATATGATATTATATGTATTATATGATAAAGATAGTGCTTCACAGCATCAAGGAAAAGATAGCTTTTTCAATAACTAAGGAATACTTTTAGCTGTTTAGGGAAAAGTATATCTGCCTTCTTTCTCCTTAAAGTGTAAAATATAGATGGATAAAATACAGAAATGAAGGAGATGTGATATACTAAGTTGAATTTTAAAGTAATCTTATAGTGTAGAAAAGTAATTAAACAATAGCCCCAAACCAAAGGCTATAAGAAAAACATTGATCTGTTTAACCACATATGAATTTATAACTATGACAGCAATTAATTAGAAACCTCAGAAGACAACCTAAGGGAAAAAATATTTGGAGCACATTAGACAAACCTTTCACATGAAAGTAACTTGAATAAATCAATTTAAAAACCACATGATGAAAGATTAGCAAGACACATAAATAGGACATGAAAAGAATTATATCTAGTGAACATAGAGAAAAATGCTACACTTCACTGAGAATAGAAGGAATGTGGGTACTGCAAGGTGAACCATTTTTCTACTTGAGAAAGTAGAAAAGGTGAAAAATATGCAACATAATCCACAGTACAGAGACCATAGGCAAAACACGGACTCATCCTCACTTCGTGGGGGAATAAATTCAGTATACTCTTTGGTCATTCTCTCTCAGTGTTACGTGCATTCGTCATCAAACCCAGGAGTTCCACTTGTGAGTGTGTATCATAGAGATTTAAATGTTTGAAAAATGAAGGGATATTCATTTATGCTTGTTTGTAATTTTAGCTTTTTTGTGTGATCATTAAAGGAAATGAGGGGAAATAGGAAGCTGGCTCTATACGTACCCATACAGAAAATACAGAATAGTATGTATGAGTGATTCTGGCTAAAAGAAAGAAAAAGACTATGCAGTAAGATGGTATTCATGGACACTTCCTAGAAAAGAAGGGGCACAAAGCCCCTAAAGATAGGGCACATGTACTTTTCAGTGTATCCCCTGCTGTACTCTTGAATTTGCTTATGAGATAGGCTCTCACTATGTAGTTCAGGCTGGCCTTGAACTCAAAGTGATCCTCCTGCTTCAGCCACCTAAGTTCTGGGATTATAGGTAGCTTAAAAAAACAAAAACTGCAAGCAAATATTTTAGAATAAGGAATGAGAGGAGTTTAAAGAGGAGTGGAGATGTGCCTGCCCCTGGCAGAGCACCACAGGGGAGATTGGCTGATGATGGCTGTGCCTGTCCTCCCATTATTCTCGGCCACTGACCAGGAAGCTGACTTTGCCTTTTGCAACATGAGATCCCTGCTGCTTTTGTTGACCTCTAGCAGAGTCATATGGAAAACAAAATAAAACAAAACCACCCCTCTAAAACCCTAGTCCTGGTATCTAAGGAAATTGGTATGGGATCAGTTATATTCTCTAGCTGTCATCTCAGAGGGCTGGGACAGACCCAGGCGAGGGTGGGATAGGATATATTTGCTGTTTCAACTTTAAGAAATTACCAAAAATTTAACAGTTAAAATAGCATCTGTATATGTCACTGTTCTATATGCGAGAGACCCATGAGGAGTCTCAGAACGCTAAACTTAAGGCACTTGGCAGGGCTCTCGGCCTTTCTGGCGACTTTGCAGAGAATCCTTCTGCCAGACCACTTAGATGATGGATTGCAGTATCAAACTGAGGTCTTTACATCCTGCAGGGGCTGATTTAGCTCTCACTGGCCGCTGCCAGTCCTTTACATCTGGCTGCATCATCTAGAACTAGGAAGGATGTATTGAGCCCTCACTTGTGGAATCTCAACCTTTTCTTTCTGGGATCTCTCTTCTACCTTCCTTTCCTCCCCTAGCAAAAGAAGTTTCTCTGCTTTCAGGGCTCGACCAGATAATCCAAGATAATCTCCTTGGATTATGCTGATCTCAAAGAGCAAGACTGAAGAGCAACTCAGAACTGCTACAAAGAACAAGGTGGCAGTTCCTTAAACAGGTAACAGTAAGGCTACCATATGATTGAGCGATCCTACTTCTGGGAGTGTATCTAGGATCTAGGATACTGAAGAAATAGGTGTGTATCTGTGTTCATTGCTGTACTTCAGACTAGCCCGTTGGTGGGAGCAGCTCAGTATAGACCCATATATGTGTGGATAAACAAAATGCAATTCACACGCACATTAGCAGAGTATTCAGCCTTTGAATTCAAAGGTAATCTTGCCACATGCACCCACGGATGAACCTGGAGCATGTTATGCTAGGTAGAGTAAGTCACTGGTAGAATGAGACAAATATTGTCTGATCCCAGTAATATAAAGTATCCAGAGGACCCCAGTTCATAGGAACACAAAGCAGCACGGTGTTTTCTGGGGGCCAAGTGGGAAAAAGGAGGCATTGTTATTTGGTCAGAGTGGAGTTTCACTTCTGCAAGATGAAAAAGTTCTGGTGATGTCTTTCAAAATGGAGTGATATCTCATCACGACTGAATTGTACACTTAAAAATGTTGGCATTTAACAAAAATTCAGATTTCCCATTATAAATACTCATATCTCAGAGCACTATCATGGAACCCAGGTTGATGCCCAATGCACTTAAAACCCAATACTATGATACTGGGGTTTTACAAAAAGCAATTACTTCACTGTATTGTCAACCAGCAAAAAAAAAAAAAAAAAAAAAAAAAACCAATCAGGAGCTAAAGGAAAGGAGCTCAACTCTGCCTTCCCATTGGTTGGTAGAAGGAGCGTGAGTGGGAAGGGAGAAAGGAGAAGCTATGTGGTTGGACAGTGAGAAGACGGGTGGTTGGGCCCTTTTCATGGGTGTGAGCAGTTGTCACATTTATTTCAAAGGAAGTTACCACATTGTGTTAGGGGAGCTGGGGCTTATGACACCAACAGGTCATTGAGTGGATGAGCTGGCTTCTTTTATCCATGTCCATTCTTGAAAAACTTGTTCTAAACCCTCCTTGAGCGGATTCTGGAGGCCTTCCCTGAATCGATGGCTGAGTGTGCCCAGGCCTTAGCTGATTTCATTTCTTTTGTTCCTTTTTTGTCTTAGCCACAAAAGCACGTAGGCAGCCAAGTGCAAATGAGCCATCCAGTGCACCCATATCTAGAGTCTGGAGGTTGGTTTGAGGTTAGCAGTGTGTAGTTAGTTTATTAGAATAATGTGAGCAAGGGCAAAGACCTCATGGCAATTTCAGCACAGTAGTGTTGAGTAGGAAAGAAGGGCTGGTTGCTTAGGTCTTTTATAGTCTATTTAGGGCTATGCAAAACTATCATTGTTTCAGATAAGTAGTCTCTGTTGCACTGGCATTTTGTTTATATTGAACTCTTAAATGTCCTGTTTAGACATATTCTGCTATCTCACTTCTTGACAGAAGGCCTAGGATTAAGGCATGCATCTCCATGCACGGCTTTCATTTTATCCTAAAAACATCTTCCTTGCTAAATAATATGCCTGCAGCTGTTTTAGTAAAGGAGCTTCTGCCTATTTCCTCGATGTGATTTTATTTCAAATCAATTGCATGTCCTCCCCAGTGAAATGGTTCTGTTTAAGCTACCTGAGACAGATGGCTGATCTCTGCATTGACCACTTCTGACCACTTTCTGACCACTTCTATTTTCAATATTTATAGTATATTAAATGCCTGTATACCTTAAGGCATCTAGTGCTCTTTTTCTACTCCTATTTTATTTTTATTGAAATTATATTGACACTAGCTGTGAATGCAGATGGGTAGGTGGGATGGAATTCAGTTCAGACCCTTTGGGGGTTACCATCAGATTACCCAGGTTCACGAGCTTATCCTCCAGGACTCCACTCCCAATGCCAATCACAAATTTTGTTTACTCCCCACACTTCTGATTGGTGGGCCATAAATGTGGAATTGTCAGTGATACCCACTCCGATTTAAAATTTACTAGCCTGATTGGAGAACACCCTGAAAGAGCTCTACTTCTGTTTGGAGATTTATTACAAGGGCTACCCACAGAGTGTTCATGCCCCAGCCCCATGGACTTGGGGTGGGCCATCCTCACTGCCCATCTGTGTCTCCACTAACCAGGAAGTGCATGGGAGTCACACTGTGTGGAGCATTAGTCAAGGTTCCCTGAGCACTGATTGCTTATCATACAGTTGAACTCAATATCCAGCTCCCTTTTCCTTCTGGAGGTCAGCTGGCCCAGAGTTCCAGCTCCATAACCACATTTGGTTTTCTAGTGACCAGCTAAAATCCTGCAGCCACCTATGGGGCTGCCAGGAGTCACCTCAGGAGCATAACAAAAACACTTGTTATCTCTCAGGAAATTCCCATGGCTTTTAAAACTCCACCTAGACTAGGACAAAGACCAGATATACTCCTTGTCATTCCTCACATGTGTGATTTACACTAAGGCACAAAGTTTCCCAAACAGCATACCCTTTTATTTTTATTAAAATTATATTGACACTAGTGGCACTGGCTATGAATGCCAAGCAGAAGTTCTAATTTTAGTTATAGCTTTAATAATGAGGGGAACTGGGAAAATGAGTTTATGTTTTGTAATAAACATTGACAGACAGAGTTATTCAAAGACATGGGATTCATGTAGGAAAGACTAAAAAGGATCCTTACCAGGGGCGGTGCGGATGTAGAGTGATGTAAGGTGGAAAGTTGCAGTCAAAGAAAGCTGGCTTGTAACAGTGAGCTAATGAAGAGAGCCGGAGAACAACAGCCCCTCCCAGACCTTCCCTTCCTTCCTGGAAATCAAAGTGGTGCAGCTTGACACAGGAGGACACAGGGGTCTTGTATTTGCTGGTGACCAGAAGAGTGGCACCGTGGCAGAGCTTTCAGGAAAGGCACAATGTCCTGAGATGCAAGTGTTTGGGAAAGATAATCCCTTTCAGATTCTGTCCCTGGGTGCCACCAGCTTCAGGCATTGGGTGCTGTTAGTCCTGGGTTCACAGAATGAGAGAGCCCTGTCCAGTGCCATAGTTTTTACGTGGGCAGGGACATCCTTTTCTTCCTTTCCTTCCAGGTGTGTTTGCTCTGCCTAAGCAGGCAGAATAAATGTGTGGGGAAGATGCCTGTGTCTGCATATTCTGTTGAGTTCCATCTCTGGCCTCTCTCTTTCCATCTACCACCTCTCAGGAATAGACAGTGGTGGCCTTGACACTATGTCCTCTGAAGCAGTATTTCCCATTCCCAGCAGAACAGGCCGCTTTCCTGGATAGCTCCTCCTCAGCATGGTAATGACTCACTGTGTCCTTTGTGTGTGTTTTAAGCCATGTTCCTGGAAGCATCTGTAGGGTACTGTTGGCCTGCACACAGTTGCCTCTCTGCAGGAAGTTAATAAAAACAGATGAGGCCTGGCTTTCAAATCAAAGCACTGAAGGTTTTTTTTTTTTTTTTTAAATGAGAAAGCCCAAAAGAATACTTTGTAATTGAGTGAGAAGAGAGGATCTCAGGAGGGATGAGTGCAGTGAGCAGTCAAGAGCTGTTCTTTGCCACACCTGATCCACAAAGGGCCTTCCTTTACATTTAATCATGATGCGAGTGTAACTTATGAATCCCTAGATACACCTGGTAAAGAGGCAAAAAGGAAGGAAAATCTTTCACATTGGAGAACAGTGGATGTGAAGGGGAGACGGCATGATTTGATTCTCTTGGAAATCCGTTTTACTGGTCATTGCCCATATGAACAGGCATTAGAAAAAGTGAAGAATGCATCTGTAGCATGACACTGAGCTCTGACATGTCTGATAGTACCGTTGGAGAATTCATCAAAGAAACAAGATCACCCCAGACAAGAAAATCTGTATTTACTTCTCATTTGACAGATATTTGCTATACATCTCCTATGTGTCAGGCACTTAGGCTTTGGCAAATATAGTAGAGAAAAAGAAATAGAAAACACGGAGCCTACATTTTATTGGACAATAAACAAAGGATAAATGCACAAGTCTATTTAAGCGAAGTGGGATAATGAGAATGACGGGGCATGCTATTGTCTGCTCATCCATGAGTGGAAGTCAGCGTGGCTGAAGGAGCCAGCTGGGAGAGTCCTGGGGAGGAACAGACAGACGGATGAACAGGGCACAGCCAGGGGAAAACTGAGTCCAGCGAATAGGGTGTATTTGCGAACATGAAATGCATGAGGAGGAGGGAGAAAGGAGGGGGAGGCATAGAAGATTTGATGAGGTATCATGATTCTAGTTTATGATGCTTTAGGATCCTCCAAAGGCCACAGAGAGTCCCAGCTATCCTCTCATGAGCTGTTGGCCGTTTTCTTCCAGGTGCACTTTACATTAGGAAGTACTCTTAAGTCCTGTAGCAACTTGTTAGGATTATCACCAGTTCCCAAACAAATCATACATAACCCATTTCATGCTCCTGTCATATGCACATTAGCGATGTGCCCTTCTATGCAAGAAGGGTCCCTCTTAGGATGTTACCAACAGTAGGTGTTCCTGACCTCTTCCCTCAGGGGCTATTCCCCTCCCCACCGGGGTGAGGTGGATGGAGAGTGGGTCTCATCACTGTAGTTCAAAACTCGATGGCCTGAAAAGTTCTATCCCTCCAAATTCATATGCAAAATCCTAACTCCTGATGGGATTGGGATGTGGGACCATTGGAAGGTGATTAGGACTTGGAGGAGACCTTAGGAATGGGGTCATTGCCCTTATAAAAAAGGTCTGAGACAGCTGGTTAGTCACTTCTGGTGGGGGGAGAGACTCAGGGACCCAGAAAGGGTACTTTCACTTGGATGTTTGTCAGTGCCGCCAAAATAGTGAGAAATAAATTCTTTGTTTTTTCTTTTTGGTACTGGGGTTCAAACTCATGATCTTGCACTTGCCAGGAAGGTGCTTACACCACTGAGCTAAATCCAGGGCAATAAATTCATTCTTGCTACTTATAAGTTACTCAGGCTGTGGTATTTTGTTATAGCAGCTGGCCTAAGACTCAGCTTGTGTCCTTCCGAGGACAATTTTAGATGTGAATATTGCCAGACGTCTACTTCAGTGGGCCAGGTTCCTTGGACAAAGGTGTCTGCTCTAGAAGATGAAGTTGGAGTTGAGGATGTGGCCATCTTCAGTTCTCTGCGGCTCTTGGATAAGAGGAGAATTTGATCCAGAATTCTTGACTCAGTTAAGCACTTGATGTGGATTGTGAAACCAGGTGTAATCCATAGATACTGGTGCTGGATGACCTACAGGTAGATGAATCTGTAGTACTTAAAACTACCATGAAAATTACTCTGAGAAGGATTTTTATGTTGATCAAGTCTTTCTGGGAGCACAGTGTTTCATCTTCAGTCCAGAAAATTGAGTTTGCTACCTTTGTCAGAGAAACCCCAAGTATCTACACAGATGAGGAAGACAAATCAGATCACTGGTCACCAAGGTGCCTTCATCCTCTGGTCCAAGAGGAACTGCTGGCCCTGGGACATCTTCCAAATCTCCTTGGATGTGGTGCTCACTTTGATTTCTGGACTTTTGATATTTGAGAAAAATAGTTTCATCGGGCAGCCAGATATTTAGTATAACCCAAGGAAAAATCTCACACCTTGAGATGTCATTGTCTTGCATCTATCTACCTTCAACAAACAGTTGTTTTCTTTCAACCCTGTCTGGGAAGTGTGTGCTGGGCTAGGAGCTGGACTTATGCTGGTGAGATCTTTGCTCTCTGGGACTTGATTTCAGAAAAGGTAGGCACAGAGTGAGGTAAGAGCTATCACTGAATGCTGTGTGCCCTGATGGTGAAAGAGTTGCTGTGATGGAGAGAGGATTTCTCAGATTCTGAGTCCAGGAAGATCCACCAGAAACTGGCTTTGAAGGGGAGGACTAGAGGGAGAAAGACCTTCTAGGGAGAGGGTGTGATAACTTGTGGTGTCAGTTTGAGTAGAGAATACCCAACTAAATTGGATCAGCATAGTTCTAGGTGTGGCTGCAGGGATTCACTGAAGACTGAAAATCCACTCTGGATGTGAGTGACAGCACCCGATAGGATTGCCGCCTGAATGGAATAAAAAGGAAATGAAAAAGGAAAGCTTGCTTCTGTTTCTTTGGAGGAGCTCCAGTCTTCTCCGGCACGTTGGACATCATCTGGCTTTCAGCTTAGACCCTTCAACCTTCCAGATCAGACCTTTGAGCCTTGCATTGTAGACTCTGTGCCTTCTGCTACTGATTCTCATGGATCACTATAATGAGCCCCAGGCCTTCACCTTTGACTCGATCCATCAGATCTTAGTGTAGAGGCAGGCTATACTTTTGCACTCTTCCACACTCGACTCTGCAGGTGGCCACTGTAAGCCACTCTTATAAATCTTTATTTTAATTTTATTTTATTTTGAAGAGAATAAAGCCAAACAAAGTAAAACAGAATAGTGGCAATCAAAACAAACCAATGAACATGGTACATGACTTCAAAACAAAACACAAGGAAATCAATAATGACTACCATAATGCATCTTGTTGTCTTCAAAGTAGTTGCTATACCATCACACATGATACAGTAAAACAAAACACAATAGAATAAAATCAATCAAAACAAAACAGCCATACAGGACTTCAAAACAAGTTAGTAAGAAATCTATAATCACTACCATGATAAATTTTGTTATCTTTGAAATAGTTGTCCTTGCCATTAATACAATAAAATTAGACAAACCAAAACAGAATAAAACCAAACTAAACAGAACAATGAAAACAATATGGGTTTCAAATCACAATAATAGATTAACAATGGCCACTGCCTTACCTTTTTAGACACTTCCTCCCCTTTCACTTTCACAGGATGTATGTACATTTTGGATCCCACTAACTCCTTTAGTTTTTTATATTAAGGAGACAACATGGTATTCACTCATGTGACTCTGAACCACATCATCCATAAGCATGATCTCAAATTGTATCCATTTACCTTGAGGTTATCTTTCTTTATAGCTGAGTAGCCTTCCATTGCATAAAAATGCCCTGTCTTTCTTATCTACTGTGCAACTGATGAGCAAGCTCCCCCCACTTCTTTCTGCGTCCCTGTCACATAGAGCATTGTTCTTTCTCCTTTGACTTTCAGTCTATGAACTGCCTTTTGAGTTAAATGTGTTTCTTGTATGAAGCATATTGATAGATCCTCTCTCCTGATTCACTCTGTCTATGTTTCTCTTTATTGGTGAATTAAGGCCATCTGTATTAGTGATTATGGCCAACATGCTGTGCCTCATCTCTGCCATGCTATTTTTTTTGCTGTTGATTGCCTATTTTTCCCCCTCCATTCCATTATTTACCCCATTCATTGATCCCCCTCTGGTGCTGTTCCTGGAACCGTGATCTTCTTTTTTTAAATCTCTCTCTAAAATGTCCTTCAGTATTCTTTGTAGGGTTTGTTTAGTGGTCATGAATTCCTTCAGTTGTTCTTTGTCCATTAAAGTTGAAAGATAGTTTTGCAGTGTACATCAATCTGGTTGGAAGTTGTTTTCTTTTTAGGACTTGAAATACTTCACTCCAAGCTCTTCTTGCTCTTCTTGACTTGATGGTTTGTGTCGGCAAGCCCTGATTCTAATTGGTTTTCCATTATAGATGATCTCTTCTTTTCTCTAACAGCTGTTAGCATTTTGTTTTTGTGCTGAATTTCTTGATTATTATATGTCTGGGTGTAGATTTATTTTGATCATGGCCAGTAGGAGTTCAACATGCCTCACTTACCTGAATGTCATTTCCTTTTTCCATGCATGGGAAGTTTTCTGCTATTACTTCTGTAAATAGACTTTTAATGTCATTTGTGTTGACCTCTGCTTTTTCACTCACACCTATTATTCTTATGTTTCTCTGAGTTGTCTTTCTGCCTTTGAATTGTTACTTCCTAGTTACTTGTTATTTTAAAAGATCTTTCTTTTCATGATTGAAAACTATAAACTTGTCTTCAAGATTTGAAAGTCTGTCTACAGTTTCTTTCTAGCAGGTTTGCCAGCTTTTAATGGACTTTTTAATTTCCTGGATGTCTCTTTGAATCTGTTTCATATATTTTAAATCTTTTTTATATTGTTCATTCATGGTTTTCCTCATTTTCCTATGTTCCTCTAATTTTTTAATCTATGTCTTCTTTAGATATGATTAGCAATTCTTTTATTACATTTTTCATTTCTTTTTTTGCGTGAGATAGTATTTTTGTTAATTTCTTTTATAGCCTCATTAAGTCGTTTCTTACTTCAGTTGCCATCAGTTCAGAAATTTCAGGTGTGCGACTGCCAATCTTTTCCATGTTTACATCTCCTGGACTTGCTCTGCTTGGGTTGGGGGCCAGAGTCTGCCTTTTGTTTCTTGTCCTGACATACTGCTGGGTTCTTCCGGACAAGTGAATAGTAGGGTCCCAGGCACTTTCTGTACTGCCCACAATTTCTCTGAAGTGAGATTGTTTTGTTCTTCTAGCCAGTACTGGCTACGGGTATCTGGTGGTGACCACTGGGTATGCTGGTGCAGGGATGTCTGCTATTTTTCCCAGCCTGTGTTGGCTCCCGTTGGCTGCTGGAATGGGTGTGGGTGTAGGACCAGCGACTCCCCACTAACCGAGCTAGTTACCTGTGGGGAGCCCCCACCATGGCCGCTGGAGTGCACACCAGGGCGAGGCTGGCTGAGGCTGGCTGCTGCCACCAAACCAAGCTGCCTACTGGCAGGAACCTCGGTAATGGCTGCTTGAATGTGCGTAGGGGGAGGGCAATTTCCAACTGCCTGCTCCCAGCTAGGAGCTCCTGGAGGGAGCCTGCAGCTTATCAGGGCTGACTCCAAAGTGACTGCCAACCAATTGCTCTCTCCTGTGGTAGAACTGAGCTTTCTGCACTCACCGCCAGCCAATGTAATCTTCTGTGTCCACCACTTCCTTCCATCACCACGTCTCTTTGCAGAGACCTCTGGGGTTGCATCCCTAGATTGCAACAGTTCCTCTTGCACAGTGGGTCTGGCTCTGTCAGCTACTGCCATCTTCATTTAAGTTTATCTTTTTTACTCTTTCTGTGGGCTTCAGTTCTTACTTTAGATTCTGCTTGGTACAGGGGATTCACTTCCTTCCTTCTTGTCTTCCCGTGATGCTATATCCCAGCATCTGCACTGTTTCTCTCAGAGAGGCTGTTACTCTGTTGCTTACTGTTCCATCTTCCCAGGATTAATCTTTGTATATTTATATACCTTGCATTAAATATTTCTCTTGTGAGCACTGAAGACACAGAAGGGACAGTGTGAGCCAAGGCAACAAGTCTAATATATAACTTAATTCTTGTTTAGTGGATACTTGCTGGAGCTTTGGAGAAATGGAGAGTGATGGCCCAGGGAGGCAGAGGCTCCAGAGGAGGGCAACAAAGGAGGCTACCACCCTACCCAGGGCTGTATGGACAGTGACAGGAGTTGGGACTTTGTTGGATCCAAGAAGGCTGTTAACTAGATGAGCGACATGATCTGACCTGGGTATTGAGCAGATTCTCAGCTGCTGTGGGGAAGTGGTTGGAGATGAGCGAAAGAGGGAAGCAGAGAGGGACCCCTTATGAGGCCTAGTGGTGATCTGGATGACTGTAGACATGGGAGCAGCACATGTGAGATGCCCTTTCAGTCAGGTCTTACAGGTGTTGCTGACTGGAGTTGGAGGGAAGAGAGACAGGAAGCAAAGGTGACTCCCTGGGTTCTGGGGGCTCACAGCGCTGTCTACAGGGAAGAGTGTGAGGAGGAAGCAGAGCACACTGGAACTGAGTATAGAGCCTGTAGCCGCATGGCCTGGGATCCAGTCTTGCAGGGCCACACACCATATCTGCAACTGGGAAGGTTTCTGTATTTTCTGTGCCTTCATTTCCTGCTGTATCAAATGGCTCTGGCTGGACTTCAAGTCGGGGCACTATTCTTGTGTCTTCAATGTCTACTCCATGTTGATATCTTAACGTATCAGTTCAGTATTTCCTCCCAATTTACCTCTTTCCCCATGTAACCTTGACATTCATCTCCTCATTTAATCCTCAAAACCACTGGGAGGCTCTACTTTTTACCTCTATTCTATGTTTGTTTATATTTTTATTAGTATATATTTGTAATATATAACATTTAAATATCCTGTGTGGATACAATATATACATGGTGGTACATGCCTGCAATTCTAGGTACTTAAGAGGCTGAGGTAGGCTGCTGGATCGGGTCTGGGTGTGGGGACCTTCTGGGTAGTCATTGCCCAGAAGGTGAACAGATTGATCTTTGGCAGTTGTGTACTGTCAGAAACACATCTAGTGTTGATAACGTTAGAAAAGACTATTACAGTGCACAGGGCACACCACCCTCAGGATCAGCCAGGACCTCACAGTGAAACAGGAAGGGCAGGTCTGCCCTGCAGACAGGGGAGGGCAGGGCCAGCAGGAGGTCTGTAGGAGGGGATGCCCAGAGATGCCAGTGAGCACACAGCAGAGTCTTCAGGGACACAGAGGAATGTTTCTTTGGTCTCCAGAGTATTGAAATGAAGATCTAGGAGAACAAGTCTATGTCCTGGCCCTTGTCTAAACTAAAGCAGGGAAGGGACTGGGGATTTAGCTCAGCAGCATAAGCGCCTGCCTTGCAAGCAGGCAGTTGTGAGTTCGATCCCTGGTACCGATAAAAATGAAAAAGACCAAAATAAAATAAAATAAAATAAAATAAAGCAGGGAGAGCAGCTTTACTGAAGTTTGGTCAAGTCAGTGACTATTTACAAGTGGTCAGGCAGCTGGGAACCTTTTTCCAGTATGGAACACAGAACAGATAATGCAGAGTGCATATTCTTCTCAGGTGTAAGAAACAACACATTGAACATATACTGGCCATCATAGGAGTCAACAAACTTCAAAGGATCAAAATGATATGAGGCACATTTTTATTCTAATAAAGCTACAAACCAGCAAGAACATAAACTTGTATTTAATTTAATTAAGCTACAACCAGTAAGAACATAACATAAATTCCTATATATTTGAAAAATAAGCAATATACTTCTAAAATAAACAGCAATGAAAACTAGAGTACAAGCTAAGACTAATCAACAGCACTGCTTATGCAACAGCTAGAGCAGGACTTAGAATCAGCTTCCAGTCTTTCTGAATGATGTATGATAACAACATAAAAGTCCTGCACGAGACATGGTGGTGTGCGTCTGTCCTTTCAGGATCTTGGGAAACCGAGATAGGATGATGTCTTGAGTTCACTGCAAGGCCCGTTGAGCTTACCAGCAAGACTCTGTATCAAAAAATAAACAAATATGATTTTAAAAGAGAACATTGAGTCAGTGATCTACAGACAAAAGCAAGATAGTAGAGATCAGATTAAAAGCAAAAAGTGAAAGCAACAGCTGTTCCACTGAGAGCTATAAAGCTGTCAGACACCTAACTGGGCTATCAAGGGAAAAAGAAAAGACTTGGACTACTTATTTTGAGAATGACAGATATGTTATCATTACAACCTGGACAGGGTTTTAAAAAACTAGCAATGTAGATAAAATAGCCCAACTCCTTGAAAGCTCACCTAAGAAGAAATGTGACACCTCAGTAGCCTCACGTCTGTGACAGAAATGGGTATTGTGGACACTCCTAGGACACTCTTATTATAGAAAACATTAAAAATGTGCTCCCCAGCTGTGGAGGCAGGTCCACATCTATAATCCCAGCACTGTGGAATGCTGATATAGGAGAATCACAAGTTCCAGCCCACCAGGACAACTTAGCAACCTAACAAGACCCCATTCTAAAATAAAAAATAAAATAAAAATAAAAATCAAATGCTAGGAATGGGTATAGAGCCATGTGAAGACCTGGGTTCAATGCCCAGTACCAAAAACAGTATATATATTTTCTTTTTCTGAGATGCAAACTGAACTTGAAGCTTTACTCTAATACAGACTCTGACATTCTGAGCTTTATGCTGGCCCTGACCTATCCTTATCAGTAACTCAGACTTGAAAGTGACCTTGACTGTAAATGGGATCCAGCTGCTGACCCATCCTCACCATGACCCTCCAAATTTCACTAGGATTTCACTCTGCAGCAGGTCCTTCCTCCCAAATACTTTCCCACAAACTACACTAACCTGAGCTCTCAAATGCAAAGGAGACTTCTTTCTGTTCCTTGAGCATCTATAATCCCAGAGGCATTAATCTGGGCGGGACAAATAGGAACATCATACATAAGACCCCCTCTGAATGAGAGATTTGTGAAGGACACTTAGATCTAAACCATAAGAGTAGTGAGGCCCTGGGTGTGACCTGGAAGCGTGTATCCTGGTCTCTGGCTTATGCCTTCTCTCCTTGTCCTGGCTGACCTGTGTCGAGTACTTTTCCTCTGCTCTGAGCTTCTGAAACATGAGCCAAAAGAACCTGTCTTGCATGTGCCCAGTGTTTTGTCCCAGAGAGATGAAAAAGTGTCTAATACTACCTGTGCCTCTACTTATGTACCTGTATGTCAATCTTTGTTTTAAAATCATTTGGGGAGAGGCAGATTTTTGTTCCTGGTAGATGAGGTCTAGTGAACCAGGTTATTGTGTCTGATATCCTAGAGTAATGATTTACTCTGTAAGTGCTGAGACTGTCCACAATCCTATCTGTGGGTTTGGAATCTCTACTTGCTCTCTATGCTAAGAAATAACCACCATAGCACTGCACACAATGAGTGCTTACTCTGTGCTACATGCTGTGCTGACAGATTTATATTGACCTCTGAGGAACATGTGACATAGTTTCCTGAGTTCAATACTATTCTCATCTTATAATTGGAAAATCTAAGCCGCGGATTATATAAATGTTAGGTAATTTGTCTAGTGTCAAACAGTAATGCTTATACAATTTGACATCTGTTTGACTGTAGCGTGTAAACAAATAATGAAGGCATTTAATTTAACTCCATGGAGTTTCAAGAAAAGGATTGAACCTGCTTTCAAGTCATATGACGAGAGGCTGCCGAAAGTATATCACGCTAACAGAACAGGAGAACATTAGGTGTTTTCTGACTTGAGCTTTTTAGATGAACTACTTACCTGCAGTGGCATCAGTTCCACCAGAATTTTATATCAGGAAAATAACCGGTTGTGTGGTAAAGCTTTTCCAGAAACCTATCCGCGGCTGCCTTTTCTCTCTCAATCTCCCTCAGCCGCAGATTTAGATCCTTCTGGAGTTTTTCAACGTAAAGCTTGTTCTTCCTCTCCTCCACCCGGTTGGTCATGACGGCCCTCCACATGTTCCTGGGGTCTCCAATTTTGGAAAGGTTGCCTTTTGGGGTGTGGCCCTTGCCACTCATTTGAGAGCTTGTCCTGAGAAGTTCAGCAGCCTTCTCCTGGGAAAGGCAGTCTGCCTTCCAAAGGCCTGGGATTCCCGGCGCTTTCCTCTTCTTTCCGCAGTCCTTGCCAGGCATCTTCACAGGCATCTTCACACTGTGTCTGAGCGGGTTCAAGACAGAACTGAGAGCTGCCTCTCTCCCTGCACAGTGATTCTTCAGTGTTGGGGAGTAACGGAACAGCAGCACCATGGGAACGAAGCCCCTCGGAATGTGGGAGCCAAGTGATGTCACAGACCCTTAAAATTGCTGACCAGCAAAGGATGTTAAGCTTGAAGATAAACCATTTTTGGTTATCTATCTAAATTGGTATTAATTAGTTTTTTATGGATGTCAGTGTATGAATGGCTTTGGCATTGTTAACAGTATGGAGGGTCATTGTTGGAGAAATAAGGTCATGGGCCAGATATTCTACAGCCTCCCCTCCCAAATGAAAGTAGGTAGTTAGCTCTTGGACAGAGACAAAAGCCAATAGTACCAACTCCCAGAGGATTCCACTAAAAAGTAGAATTCATTAAGTCTTCATATTATAAACAAAGCTTTCCACTATAATTAGCACATAAACCTCAACATAGACAAGCTAACAAAAAGCGTCCAAAAATTCTAAACTTCCCCAAAGCTGATCGAATTCAAGAGATTAAAAATTCTATAGAAAATGTGGTCAACAAAAGTTACCTACATGAGGACAGTGTCAGAACTAGAAGACAAACTGACTAGTGAGAGATACCTTAAGAACAAGAGAATATGAAAAATGAACTCAACAGCTCTTAGATGATGCGAAGACTATTTTAAAATTTATCAGATTTAGTGAAAAAATCACAAGACAGCAGAAATAGCATCACACTTTACTGAAATAGTAGCAAAAACTTTCCAAATAACAGAAAACAGTTTAATAAATATGTAAGCAAAGATATACAACCCCAAATAGCTGTGATCAGAAAAGATGTGATCACAACACATAATAGTTACAATCCAGAAGACCAGTACCTGAACAGAATCTTAGAAGGTGTTAGAGAAAATCAACATATCACTTATAATGGTAAACTCATTAGAATTTTAGCACACTTCGCAACATAACCTAAAAGGCCGGGAAAGCATGGAGTGAAGTGTTTCGAGCCCTGAAAGAAACCAGTTTCCAAGCCAGAATGGTAAATCCTGCAAAACTGTGTTTCAAAGTTGTTGGGGAAATAAGATATTTTCAGGATAAAGAGCACCTCAGGAAATCCATGACCACTATGCCAGTTGTGGTGGTACACGCCTGTAATTCCAGCAATCCAGGAGGGCAAGACAGGAGGATTGCCACAGGTTAGAGGCCAGACTAGGCTATAAAATTAGTGAAAGGTCAGCCTGAAGTACATAATGAGCCCCTGATGAAGGAAGGAAGGAAGGAAGGAAGGAAGGAAGGAAGGAAGGAAGGAAGGAAGGAAGAAAAAAGAAAAAGAGCTTGACCACCAAAATCAGCACTTCAGAAAATTCTCTAGGTCATCATACAACAAATAAGTAGTGAAGCAAACAATGACAAAAGCCTAGTAGAATAAACATACCAGGTAGATGAGTCATAAAATATAAAGGAAAGATGGAAAGGAAAATAAAACAGTAGCAAGAATAATTCAATACCTATCAGTTATAACTGTGTACATGGTCTCAGTTACTCACTCAAAAGACATAAATTATGGACTGGATCAAGAAACAAAATCCAATGGTATGCTACATTGAAGAAACTCATAAAGAGATTCACAGACTAAAAATCAAAGGATGGAAAACACTATTTCATGCAGTAGGTACCTGGAGGAAAAAGAAAAAAAAAAAAGCCATAGCTGCCCTATGTAGCAATGAAGTAGAAATCAAGTCAAAATTGATCAAAAGAGCCAAAGAAGGTCACTACATATTGTTTAAGGGAACAATTACTAACGTATATGGCCAAACAACAGTGCCCCTATTTTCAGGAAAAAACTACTACTAGACATAGAAGACTAAATGAACATAAACATATTATAGAAGGAGAGCTCAGTGCCTCACTATTACAAATACATGGATCAGTTAGAAAAAAAATCAACAAAGACATATCATAGTTGGAAACCTTCAAACAAATGGATTTAATATATACCCAGACTTTGCCACCCAACAACCACAAAATATACTTTCTTCTCAATGGCCCATGGAACTTTCTCCAAAATAGACAAATAAGCAAGCTGTGATAAATAGAAAAGAATATACCACGTGTATTATGATCATAGTATAATGAAACTAGAAATCAAAGACAAAAGAAAACACAGAAACTGCAAATGAATAGAAACTAAAGAATATATTCTTAAGGGATTACCAAAGAAATTAAGGAAGGAATAAGACAGTTTCTAGAACTATAAAATATGGCTGGTACAATGTACTAGAATTTATTGGACACAATGAAAGCCTGTAAGAAGGGAAATTTATAGCTGTATATACCCATATCACAAAAATAGAACAAGCTCAAGTAAATAACAATGCTATACCTCAAAACCCTAGAAAAACAAGAACAATCCCACCACAAAGCTAGTTCAAAGGAAGGGATCAATGATCAGTGCCGATATCAATGAAATTGAGACAAAACAATTACAAAAAAATCAGTGAATGAGTTCTTCAAAAGAATATACAAAATAGAAAAATCCTTAGATACTCTGAAAGAGAGGTAGAGAGAGCCCATATTAATGCAGTGAAAAAGGTGAAATCCCAACAAATTTGCCAAAATGGAAAAGATTATTAATAACTGCTTCTCAAACATTTACACCAAAAAAATCAGAGAATTCAGAAGAAACGGATAAATTCCTACATACATTAGAATGACCAAAACTAAACCAAGATGATTTAAAAATCCTGAAAAATCCCATAACAGGCAATAAAATTGAAATAGTTTAAAAACTACCAAATAAAGCCCATGTCCAGATGATTCATTGTTGAATTTTACAAAAACTTGGAGGAAGATCTAATACTTCTCAAGCTCTTTAATAAAATCAAAAGGGATGAATACTCCCATAGTCATTCCTGGTACCATTGCTACCATTACTCTGATTCTAAAACCAGGAAAGGATTCAACCAAAAAAGAGAACTATAGACTGATCTCTTTAATGAATGTAGGTGCAAAAAAGCCTGACAAGATACAGATCATTGCAAATGAAATGCAGTGGATCATCCAAAAGCTCAGACATCATGACCAAGTGAGTCTTATCCCAAAGAGGCAAGAATGGCTTAACTAACACAAATCAATAAATATAATGATAAACAGAAGCAAGTACAAAAATCAGACAGTCATCTTAATAGACATAGAAAAAGCCTTTGACAAAATCTTAACATCCTTTCATTCCTGGGTTCAGGACCAGACCAGACAGAAGACACAGCATCAGAAAAACTTTGGAAGGCATACGGCTTTATTATACTAGTGGAGTGAAGGGAATCTCAGTTCCATATCATCAGCCCTGAACCAGTTTTAGGTTTTGGTTATATAGGTTTGCAAGCACGAAGTACATAAGATAGATAACATAATATCCTACCGTTGGTTATACATGTCATTATCATTAATTGCTAGGCAGAGTTCACTCTTACAGAAACAGCAACTATATGAAGTTACTATTGTACAACATAGAGGAAGAATCCATCATTGTCTGAGACCAGACAGAGTTGTCCATAAAGTGATAACTCTCTGCAACTTGGAAATAAGAGAAACATTTCTGTCTGGCTGAGCTACATTTACCTTGTGATTGGCACTCGGAGTGTCAAGGCTGTTAAGTTTGTAGCTTTCTAATCAGGGGAAAAGGCTGTGTGTCTTGTTCTCATTCTCAAACAGTGTAAGAAATATGCTTAGTATTAGAAATACAAGTTTTAAAATTTTCTTTTTATTAAAATACCTTTTATACTTCCATGATAAAAACAATGAAAAAGATAGACAAAGAAGAACATTATCTCAATCTGCTAAAAGCCCCACTGCCAACATAATATTAAATAGGGAAAATCTCAAAGCTTTCTTTTTCAAAATCCATAACAAGACAAGGATGTCCACTCCTGTTCTCTGTTCTTGTTCAACACAGCACAAGAAACATTCACCACAGCAATTAGACAATGAAAGGGATATAGGGCCGGGGGTTTAGCTCAGTGGTATAAGTGACTGCTTGGTAAACATGAAGTGGTGACTTCAATCCCTGGTACCAAAAAAACCCACAAAAAAAAAAATAAGTAAATAAAATAAAAGGGATTTATATAAGAAAAGAAGTGAAATTATCATTATTTGCAGATGACATGGTCCTCTATATAAAAGACCCCCAAAAGTCCACCAAGACTCTTTGAGAATAAATAGCTAGCTATATTCAGTAATATAGCTGGATACAAACCAGCACACAAAAGTCAATAGTGTTCTGTATTCTAATGTTGAACCCACAGAGAAAAAAATGAGATAAATGCCATTCTCAATAAACACCAAGAAAAATTAAATACTTAGGAATTAACCAATCAAAGGAAGTAAAAGACATCTACAGTGAAAGCAGCAGTACTCTGAAGATGGAAATTGAAGATGATGTCAGAACATGGAAAACTGTCGTAGTGCTTAGTGCTTTTCTTCCTTGTAATGCGTGTTTTGTGAAAGTGCAGCTGTTTGTGCCCTCTTCCTGGGTTCTGAGCTGCAGACCTTTTGTTTGTCCAGCCCCACCCTCCTTGCTCATCACATTCCAGTGTTCTTGCTCCAAAGCCACCCTAGTGACATCACTGATTTAACACAGTAAAGCTGGAAAATACATTTCTCACCTGAGAGAGCACAAAACAGCTGCCAATGGTTGTTTTAGGTACCTTCGCTGTGTGCCAAATGCACCCCTGTGTCAACCCTGCCTTGTCAGGCACCCCTCACAGCTGCTGTCCCACCACACACAGGACGTGCTTTTCTCTCTCCTGCCCTCTGGCTTTCGAGGAGCCTGAGGCAAAGGCAGGAACTGGCTGTTGGCCATCCCTGTCCACTGTGCAGTGAGCACGGCCAGCCTGGGGAGATGGCCAGAACCCTGCTGGCCCTTTCAGGGCGAATCATTGCCAGTCTTTCTCTGCTGTCTCACTTGCTGTGTTAATTTCTCTGGGATGATGGAGCGAAGTTCCAAGGACCCAAGAGGCTTCAAACAATAGAAATAGATCATCTTGCAGTTCCGGAAGCTGAAAGTCCAAAGCCAAGGTCCCTCTGTCCTCTGAAACTTGTAGGAGAATCCTTGCTTGACTTATGGTTTGCTGCTCTATGAAAGTGATCAAAATTCCTATACTTCACAGTTGGAATTTCTTACAAACCTTATTTCAAAAGCCAGATTAACAGGAGAAAAACAAATGAGTTTATTAACATGTTTATTTCATGTATTCATGGGAGACCTGTAAAGAATAAGTAGTTCTCAAAGAGATGGTTTAAATTCCATAGATGCTTCTGTGGCATCTTCATCAAACAACAGTTAATTTTTAGACAGGGGAGGAAACAGAAGGAAAACGAAGGAGTTGAATATGTACAGGCAGCGGTTTGGACAAGGGAAGGCCAGTGAAGGGCAGTTAGTAAAGCTTGCCAATCCAGGTTTATCTCTAGGGTGCTGTGCTCTTGAGCTGTATTCCTAAGGGGACAGGTACCTTTCGTCTTTGTAAATGATGTCCTGTTTTTAGGTCAAGAGGGAGAACGGAGAGCTTTCCCACTTCTTAATCATCTCCAATTCAAGATTTCTTCTTTTGTGGGGAAGTGATTCGTCTCCTCCACTGAGCGACTTTGGTGTTCTAGCTTGAGTTGCAAAGCTGTAGTCTCTTGCTTTCTTGTTACATTGCATTCTCCCAGCACACCTGTGTCTTTTCGGGACTGTCTCCTCCTAAAAGCACCAGTCACTTCGGGTGAGCTCCCCAGTGTACACAATGTCTTGTTACCTCACCCAATCACACCTGCATAGTCTTGTATGGAAAGCAGCTCACATTCCAGTGCCATGGGTTAGGGCTTCAGCACCCCCCTTTTGGGAGGAGACAGTTCCACCTGTACTGCCCACTTCACTATATTTCATTTGGGGACCTTTTACAGTAAAATGCTTTTGGTTTTGAAGACTGCTTCTTACTTGAAGAACTGAACGTGGAATCTTAGTTTTTAGTTTTGATTGCTTTATTTTTGTAGTTGATTCCATTTCCTATCATAGTTTCAGGACCCAAAAGAGGGTTTTGATGATGAGCAGAGAGAGCTGGTGGGCCTGGAGGTGTTTCTGAGGCTTTGATTTGAAGTCTTTAATTGAATCTGGCCTTCGCCCAGGGGTTTATGAAGTGACAAGAAGTAATAGGGATTTGCCTCGCTTTCAGATTGTCCCTGCAGCTGCTGCTGTTCTTACTGTGGAACAGTTATCTTTAAATGTTTTATATCAATAGAATCAGTGCCTTTCTCTTATTCAGCCTTTTTGACTATCAGTGTTTAACTTTTTATAAAACCAGTGTATTTTACATGAAGCAATGTGTACAGCTCTGTTGTATAGGTCAAGGACAGAATGACCTCTTGGTAGCAGCAGACAGGTATCTTGGCCAGATCAGTGACTTTAAGGTATTGTGTACCGTGACTGACCTCTAAGTGGTAGTTTTAGATGGTCAGGGAAAATTACATTGTCATGAAGAAGATGGTTCAAATGAGATGCTGCCTTGGCTAGTAATTAGGAGTCAAGACTGCTGGGATAGACCATTAACAGCTGTGTGAACCTGGGCAAGTTTCTTGTGTGGACCAGACCTGTTTATTATTAGGACTGAATGAGGTAAGGCAGGCAATGTTCTTAGCACAGTTGTTGACATGTGGTAAGTCTCAGCAGCTGTCCTCTTAAGAGAAACTGTTTTTCTGCTTTCCCTGGACATTCCTGCTTTACCTTTCCAACTGGTTTTCAGTGTTATTTTCCTTTTAGAGGCAACTGAAGATCACTTAGAAAAAGGAGAACAGCTAATATGTCTAAGGGGTATGGAAGGAAATCTAATTAAACAGGGCTAAACAAAAAAAGCTTCAGCAAATTCTATGAGATTTTCTCCTCTGCCTCCTTCTGCTCCTCCCCTCCTTCATCTTTTTTCCAGTACTGCAGAGTGAACCCCAGGGGCTCTGTACCAGGCAAATGTCCCTGCAGTGCCCTCCACTGGCACTGACACCCTGTTAGGATATCAGGGTTACTGGAAATAACCTTAGCCGAGTACTGATTAGTAATTTAAACGGCAAGGCATTCCCTGCAAGGAGGCTGGGTGCACAGCTTTGTTTGTACAAAAGCCAGCATTCCTGAAACGATGAGCTCATCAAATGCTTTATCTTCCACATCCATAAAAGAACCCGTAACTTGTTTGCTCATTTTGGCTTTGGTTTTCTAGGCAGCTTAGAGTGTAATGATGCAATGGGCAGCGGTTCTTTTTTTTAATTAATTCATTAATTCATTAGTGGTGGCACTGGGGATTGAACCTGGGGGACTCTACTGCTGAGCTACTTACTCGGCCTTTTAAACTTTTTTTTTTTTTTTTTTTTTTTAACAGGGTCTGATTAACTTGTACTTTTTGGCTTCAAACTTGCCATCCTCTTGCCACTCCCAGGGCTTGTGAAATAGATTGTGAGCCTCAACCCCAAAGTGGCTGATTCCGCAAGTATGAGGCGAGGCCTAAGAGTTCATTTTTGCTAAACTCTGGGTCGTTCTAAGGGGCAGGGGTGATCCAGGAGCCACACTTTGAAACTGTTACTATAGCTGGCAAAAGTGACGTGGTGTAAAGCAGTTGGGCATTTTAGTCAGAAGGAAGTAGGTTTAAATTTTTTTTTTCATTTTTATCGGTACCGGGGATCGAACTCACGACCGTCTGCTTGCAAGGCAGGTGCTTATGCCGCTGAGCTAAACCCCCAGCCCCTAGTAGGTTTAAATTTTGAGGCTGTCATTCTTAGAGAGTTCTAGTAAGCAAGGAATATCTCCGAATTTGAGTTCCTCATCCTCCTTCTCCCCCTCCTTCATCATCTTCTTTTTTCTAGTACTGCAGATTGAACCCCAGGGGTGCTCTACCACGGAGCTATATTCCTAGATCTTTATATAGTTTAGTTGTGTTGTTTTGTTTGCTTTGTTCTGTTTGAGACAAGTCTTGCTAAATTTCCCAGGCAAGACTCTAATTTTGGGTCCTCCTCCCTCAGAGTTGGGATGATAGGATGCCTGACTGTGTTTTTTCTACTTTTAAGTGGAAATAATAAGATCCACTTCATTGCTGGGTGCCACACTCCTGTAACCCCAGCACTGGAGAGACGGGCAGGAGAATCACTGAAAATTCCAGGACAGCCTGAACTATGTAACAAGACCCTGTCTCAAAAAAACAAAAAAAAAACTACCTTACAAAAGTCAATGTAAAAATCAGATAAATTATTTATAAGGTACTCTGTTCACTTGGCTTACACTAGAGAAAAGATTTCATTTATTTTTTGGTGTTTTTCAAGTTATATAAATGTTTTTTAATATCTGAGCAACTGTGTTTACAATCAAATAAATGATGTCATACTGTCCATTTAAGTAACTAAATCAGTTCTAAATATTTCACTAGAATTCAACCTCACAATCCCCATATCCTGGGCTGGGGATATAGCTCTGTTTTAGAGCACTTGTCTGTAATGCTTTAGACCCTGGTTTTGATCCCCAGCACTGCAAATAAATAAAATAATTCCCCATGCCCCCTTCAAGTTGATGTGTTTATGTGTGTGTGTAGTTTATTTTTTTAATTAAACAAGTTATTACTCCCCATTTAATTCTTACTGAAGTTTCACAGTGGTTTAGAAATTTCATCCTCTAATTTTGCAATTGGAGTTTTTGCATATTTTCATACGTAGGCAGTAAAGAGTGATGCAAAGGTCACAGCTCGAATGCAAAATTGAGTTTACATAATTGACAAACTGTTACATAGGACTCAACCATGGTTTTTTTCTTGTGTTAGGAAACAATCGTGTGACTGTCCCATAGAAAGTCACTCGGGCAGCTTCTTAAACACAGAATCTATCGTTGGTGTCTAGGGATGTGACCCAGTAGGGGGGTGCTTGGTCTTGTGTATTTGAAAGCCTACGTGGTACAAAAGTGGCATTTTGGAAAACAGGATGGATCAGAAGAGTCCAGACTGCATTCAAGTTCAGATTCTGCCACCTGACTCGCTCTGTGGCCTGAGCCAACTCTGCAGTCTGCTTAACTGTTGATGCCATGTATGTGACACAGTTTCTTCTTATATCGCAGGGGTGCCATGTGTATCAGAGTTAACCCCCAAAGCATACAAATCCTCGAAGGGGACTCTGGAAGAAAAACAGGCTGCCTGTGAGCTCTGTCAATCTATAAAACATGAAGTCCTGAGAATAGAGAACTCACCAGAGACTGTGCTTGAGTGATTATGTTTAGATTCAGCACATCCACAGCTAGTTTTTAACTTGTCATTTACTTATAGATTCAGAACTTTATTTCAGATGCTTTAAAATTAAACAATGATGGACTATATTGAAACAAATTGTTCAGTCTGATCCATTGAATCAACACATTATAATGTTTTGCTGTGCCACAACATTAATTTTCCATTCACTTTAATGTAACAAGATAATGTCTTTTCATGAAAATATTAAACACTTCAAAAGAGCCTAAATGAAGTCGTATTTAATATAAGACAGCAGAGCCAATAAATAGTACTTGGTAACAGTATAGGAAAACCCAGTTTAAAAATAAAACATGAACTATACGGATTTATATTCAAAGCTTCACCACATAATTTTATGTTTAATTTTTCACAGTGTCTTCCTGGTTGTACTTCTGTCTTCTCTTAAGCAGTTTTAGAATGCATTAGTCTTCCAGTAATATGGTCTTTCCCAGGCTACTGATGTGTTTCTGATTTATGTGCTTAAATTGAGTAGCGTGGCATTTTTATTTTCATGCCATTCCTGAAAAGCTCTGATGTCAGTGGAGTCTTGAGAAGGGACTTTACCACCTGCAATTGCACATCTGTTAAACAAAGCAGACATAATGGACGATCCAAAGAGGGTTTTCATTTATGGATCCTTGAGTGCAGGGCTCCCCAAGAACAGGGATCAACATTAGTTCAAACATTTGAAGCCCATATACTACCACTGCTTCTGTATGTGATGTACTGCAGGACTCTGAGTTGTCACTTGAAAACAAAGAGAACATGGAAATTTCTGCTTTCTCATTGTTTTTATGCAGGGGCTGCTTTAAGGCAAATACTGTACAGTGTCTCTAGGTCTGACATAATTTGTTGCTCTGATGAAGCAGTGTTTCATATCTGTGATTTGTTATACAAGAGAAAAAGAGAGGCCTCGTGATACCTGTGATAGATGTCATATTGCCTGCAGGTTGAAGGAGATTCTTGACCCATGCCTGAGATGTAAGAAGGTGTGCTGGTCTGTGTTTCCCATCATATGCATATGCAATGTAAATAAACATGTCATTTTGATCTAGTGGCACTTTCAAATGTCTCCTTTTAGGTTGGACACCGAGGGACAATAAAAGATTATCCAGGCTTTAGCCCATCTGTGGATGCCGAAGCAATCCGTAAGGCAATCAGAGGAATTGGTATGTTTTGCAATTAATTCCCATCTTATTTTTAAACAATTCAGGAGCCAAGTGTGGTGGCACATGCTTTTAGTCCCAGCACTTGAGAGGCTGAGGCAGGAGGAGCATTGTGAGTTTGAGATTAGCATGAGCTACAAAGTGAGCTCAAGGCCAGCCTCAATTGTATAGTGGTAGTGAGACTGTTTCTCAAAAAAAAAAAAAAAAAAAATCAGGAAAGTTATGGTCTAAAAGTACCAGTTCAGTTTGCCATTAGAGAATTCCATTAAAGAAATTGTTAAGTATTTTTTAAAAATGCAAAACAAGGAGGAAAAGCATAGAGAACCTGGTTTTAAATCCTAACATTTGCAGTATTCACTTGGTATGAAAAACTCCTACCTCTGGGCTGCTAACAGTAACAATCACCATCATCGTCGTAGTCATCGTTATCATCGTCGTCCATCATTGAGATACAGTCCCTGTTGATTCTTCCTGAATTTCATTCCTGCTCCATTGCCTAAGGATGATCAACATCCTAAATTAGAATTTATTCTCATGTAACTCTCAATGTCATGACTACATATGTATGTACAAATTGTTTTGTATGGCCTTAACCAGTAAAAAAATAGGTTTGTGCTGTATACATTCTTTTTCTTTTTTTTTTTTAATCCCTTAACATGGTATATTTGAAATTTGTCTACATTGGTATGTTAGCTGTAGTTCATTAATTTTAACTACATAGTAGTCTATTGCATACTGTATCATAAAGTAGAAATATTGATGGGATTTAAATCACCTACAGTTCTTTTCTATTACAGTATAAAAAGACTGTAATGAATATTTCTTATGTTTCATTGTGCACATTGGCTTGCATTTCTCTAGAACATGAAAAGAATTGGAATTTCCAGGTAAAAGGGGATGCTTATTTTCAGATTAATTAGAAACTTTGCCAAATTGCTCCCTGAATAAGGGAGCAACAAGTACAGAAATTATCATTCCTTCTATCAATGTATGAGCCTTTTGCTTGTTCCATATTCCATGATACTACTTAGTTTTCCCCATTGACTGTGTCTAGAATTGTGTCTCAGTGTATGTTTGTTTCCTCCCTCTTCTCTATCCTCAGTTACCATTCTCACTGGCTTATTTGCTCCCTCTTTCATATATTACTTTATGTATTTTATCCATTTTTCAGATGGGTTATCATCCTCATAATTAGCAGAATATTTTTATAATGTCTGAGTATAATCTTTGTTTTTTAAAAAATTGCATGCTATAAAAATACCTTCTCTAAGTCTGTAACTTTTAACATTGATTATAATAACCTTTATTTCATTGCTTTAAGTTTTAGTGATGTTGAGTTAACCAATGTTTTTTGCTAGAATTTATGCTTATTATATCTTTACATCTTTTTGTAATGAGATTATGAGGATATTTTCCTGCATTTTTCTCCAAAGTTTAAAAATTTTACTTTTTGTATTGTGATCTTTATTCTACATGGAATTAATATTTATATTTATATTTAAGAATATCTAATATTATTTAATCCCATGTAGATATTTAATTGTTTCGGCATAATTTACTGAAGAGCTCGTCATTTTCATGCTAATTTGTAATGCCCCTCTATTTTCTGCCTCCTTATTTTTCTGTCCTCCACTGTGTTCCATTTGTCTGTTTGCCTCTCCTTGTCCAAATACCACATTGTCACGGTTACTGTACTATAATTTTATGACAACACATGGTATAGGGCAAATTTTTCTTGGTTCTGTGTCCTCTGTAAATTTTAGGATTAGTTTGTCAAATTCTATAAAGTACCCTCTTAGGACTTCTATCAAGTAGTAGTGTGTTATTTTACCTGATAGAGTTTTTTTCCATTGTTAAATGAAAGTTATTTGTTTATTTATATCTTTGCTATCCAGTGTTGAATAGACTGTTTTTTGAGGTTAGTGTCAAATTGAACAGATTAATTATCTGTAAATTCTATTGCCTATCTCTTTTGATATTATGTTTCTAAAATTCTGCAGTGTGACTTGCAGGACACTCTTGAGATTATTTTTTGAACACTTTGGTAAAAGTGGGTGTCTTGATGGCATTTGAACTGGGACTGTCTCAGCTGCAGTCCTCAAACCACAGGATTGTTGAGGTTAGCTATTGATCTTGAGCATGTTAAAATTAGGAGATAAGAAACTGGCAGATACACAGACTCTACACATCTGAGTAGTGAACGGTGTTGGAACTCAGTGCAGAGGGTATGCAGATGCAGAGAAGGAACAGCAAATGAGAGCAGAGACATCAGGCAGTGACCCGGATAAGAGCTAAGGATTTCAACTGCATTCTGAAGGTAATGGAGAAATGCTAGTATTTTGGTCAAAAGACTGACATGATCAGATTAATTTCTTAAAAAATGGATATAGGAAGCCAGGGCTATAATTCAGCAGCATAAGCACCTGCTTGGCCAGCAAAAAGTCCTGAGTTAGATTGCCAGTACCAAAAGAAACAAACAAACAAAAATGGACATAGGCTGGATATGGTAGCACATGCCTGTAATACCATCACTTGGGAGGCTGATTACAAGTTTGGAGCCATCTGGGATATCCCTAGTGCATTCAGGGCCAGCCTGAACTATGCAATGAAATTCTGTCTCAAAAAAATAAAAAAAATGTGTTCTTATGCAGTGGTGTATGGGGTGAATTATGTGGGGGTCAAGTTAGATGGCTATTAAAGTTATGTAGATAGAATATGCTAAAGGCACAGCATCAACAGGAACTAAATTAAGAGAGACAGGCTGTTGTCACAATGGAAGAAAAAGAAGAAGGAGTCTAGGGTGGCTCCCAGGACTTTTTATTGGGTGACTGTAGGCACAGCATTGTCATTGATGAGGGAACGTGGAGTAACAGGTTGGGAAGAAAATACAATGGAGATTTCTAGGTTTAAGATGTATGCAGTTGGCAGTGTTCATTGTACACTGGGACAGATGCCATCAGTGGTCAGGTTGGTGATTAAAGTCTCAGGACACAAACAGGCATTAGTCTAATCCTGTTAACTGTGTAGAAATATTTAAGACTGGAAGCAGAGGGTGGCATCTGTCCTTGGGATACCAGCAGAGAACCAAGCCGACAGATTCTCTTGCTCCTTCATGGATGTAGGCACCTCTGCATGGACACATGCAGGCAAAGTGTACTTGAGTCACCTCAACAGAGGGAAATGGAGCCTCAAGTTAAAATTGATCTTTACACCACACAGGCCCTGCCTGCCTGAGACTCCTACGCCAGCTCTGTGAGCTTCTGACCCCACTACAGTCCTCTGCAGCAAATGAGGTGGACAGAACTTCCCACTGCATCATAATTACTGAGAAAGCGGTGGCCTGTGGGCATTGGGGTGATGTTACCCTGTGCTTAAAAACAGGTTGTTCAGGATATGGATGTGAAATGCTTAAGAGAGTTGCAGACCAGAGATAGAAATATGTGTTTCAGGATCTGAGATTTGTGTCAGAATTCTTGCTGCACCACTGAGCAGCTGTGTGACTTCGGCTTACTTCAGCTTTCTGAGTGTTGGTGGCTTCATCTTTAAGACAGCATGGTCATAGCTATGCACAGAGCACTGTGACTGTCTGCTGTGACAAAGAACGAAAGAGTTCCTGATTCCTGATATCTTCTCAATAAATGTCAGCAACTCCTGTTCTCTGAAGGAGAAAGATTTGGCTGCCCAGCATGGGCATGAGAGCTTCAAGGTGGTAACAGTTACTGACCCTCCTCTGGGTGAAGCAGAAGGTTCATCACACTCTCCTCTGTGCCTCATCTACAGACAGGACTGGACAGTGATTGACAGTGGTTATTTTCTTCTCTCTTGACTATCCACATAAAGTTTTTTTCCAGAAGCCAGAAAAGAAAAAAAGCAAAGATTCTGGCCTGATAGGAAGTGTGAAGTTAAAAAGTAAAATGTTTTACTCTGCAGTTATTTCAATTGCATTGATCATTTTTCTTCAGTTAAAGATTGATATTGAGTGTCTCAGAGTTGATGGTGAGTAAAATAATTTCTGTTTCACTCAGGAACCAATGAGGATTCGCTCATCAACATTCTGACTGAGAGGTCGAATGCACAGCGGCAGCTGATTGTGAAGGAGTATCTAACGGCCTACGAGAAGGTACAGCGTGATGAACACGGCAGGGAAAAGGCAGCATCCCATCAAGAACTTGGGACCTGAGTCCTGGTTTGGTCATTAACTGGCTGAATAGCACTGATGCCTCAGGTTCTTCATCTATGGAATGAAGAGGATTGTCTGACACCAGCCATTTTAGCCAGGAGTGACCTCATTCCTCACAGCATTTGTGGCTTAGGTGGAGACATTGTTACTGTAAATGGGATGGGGCAATTCTGGTCTCCAGTGGTGAAGGCTGCTGTCACATTCCCCATGGTCCCCATGGCCCCAAAGCCCCATGAAACAGGAGCATCCAATCAGTAATCCAACAGAATCTGTCTTAAATGATCTTTAAATTCTCCTCTAATTTTAAAATATTTATATAGTTGTAGACTTTCTTCATTCAAACAATAAAAAGTAAGTACCAGGCTTATATCAGGACTAGTAAGGCTTGGTTGTTGCTGCACAGTTTATTTGTTCAATACCTGTTGGTTGAGTCCACCTATTTTGGGGTCTTCTAGACATGAGGGATATAACCGTATGGAAAGCAGGCCCTTCTGTCTTTTGTGAGCTCATATTCTATTAGAAAAGTACTAACCAAGTAAATAAGATAAGTTTAGATGTTAGTAAGTCTTATGAAAAAATTAAAATGGGTGCTGTGATGGAAGAGGACTGACTGGTAACTGTCTCCCTCAGACAGGGAATAAAGAAATGCCAGTGCGCAGTTCCTGCTTTACTCTTACCGAGACATAGCAGGATGGAGACTGCACTGGTTGGCCTGCAGTAGGAAGAGCTTTTCAGGAAGAGAGAACAGCAAATACAAGAACCTGCAGCAGACATGATCTGGGAATGCTAGAGAGACAGAATTCAGTAGAGTTGGAGGGTCAGGCTGACAGGGGCCAGGGGACAGAGATGATGCTGCAGAGAGGTTCTGAGTCTGTCAGGCCTTGGTTCTTCTGAGGTTTTTCTTTTTTGTTTGTTTTTTTGTTTTGCTTTGAGATGAGATTTCACTGTGTTCTACAGGCCAGCTGTCTTGGTTACTTTTCTCATTCTGAGACAAAATACCTGACACCCAAAGTTAAAGGAGGAAAGATTTATTTCACTCACAGTTTGTAGAGGTTTCAGTTCATAGTTGGCTGGCTCCATGGCAGAGAGCAGTACAGAGGATAAACAGAGGCAGAAGGCAGCAAGTGACAAGTGATCGATCCTCTTTCTGTCCCTTATATCCCACCCAGGCTGCAGTAGCACTCTTGACAAGGATGGGTCAGCCTTAATCCCAGCATTGATTCCAACATCATGCTCTCTAGATGTAGCCACTCTACATCTAGCTACCTGCACACAGGAAAAGCCACCTATGACCACATGTGGCTTTGGGGGGACATCTAGACACAAGCCATACACTGGCTCAAGTGATCTTCCAGCTTTGCTCTCTGAAGACCTCAGGCTGCTGGGACTAAAAGCATGTGTCACCATGCCCAGTGACAAAACATTTTCTTTGTTTATTTTTAAATAAGGTCTCACTATGTTGCCCAGGACTGTCTAGAATTTCTAAGATCAAGTGATCTTCCTGTCTGAGCCTCATAATTGCTGGAGCCATACACATGTGCCATGGTACCCAGCTGGAGTCTTGGTTCTTTGTAAGACTTTAGGCTTTATTCTAAGTACGATAGGGAACCACAGGAAATTGTTAGCAAAGAAATAATATATCACAGTTTATATTTTTAAACAACTATGTTGGCCACTGTGGATAACAAACTGTGGAAAGGAAAGGGTGGGAACAGAGACCAATCAGACCATTGTGTGAACTGAGGCCCATCCGAAGCCATTTGAGGCATCACACCCTGCCAATATTCTCCTGCCACAGACAGTAACTCTCCCTTTTTGGAAGTATCTATATCATACTGCACTGAAATTTATCTTTGAAAAGTTCTGTTGTTCCCATGAGTGCGTAGTGTCTCAGGAATAGGGGTTTTATCTGACTCACCTTTAAATGCTGACCTCACAGTGGCTCCCTGGGGGCATGTTTTATGCTGGATGAATTATCAAGCATTTGGACCAGGTGCCACACCCACACATAGGGAACTGGAAAGATCCTCTGGCCTTTCAGTGTTCCAGAAGGTGAGGACAGAGTGAAGGGTAACTACTCCTTACAGTGAGATTTAATGAGAGCGTGTGAAATAGGAGTCCGTTGTGAAGGCTTGGATTGAGGACATATGGTAGTGAATTTAGCATTTACAGAGGAAAGAGCCCAGTGGTGATTGAGCTGAGTAGTGACTCGGAGTTTGTCCTGCAGCCCTGGTGGCATGGTCGTGTCAGTCTGTATCATTCTAGTAGTCAAGTAGTCTGCCAGCCTCCACCTCAGACCCACAGGGAAAAGTTATTTAGTGTAACTCCTTTGAGTGCTGGAAATAGAAACTATGCTATTTGCTTTTCTGCAGGGGAGAGAGTGATTACACTTATATAATGTAAGAAGTCAGCACCAAAGGACACTGTCAAGAAGTAATGGTCCCCTGTTGCCACACTTAGGACTTCCCTTGCTTTTGTTATTTGGCACTGGCTTCTGATGTTTCCCAGTTCCAGACTCTTACCAAACAAGTGACCCCACACACACATGCATCATACACACTGTCTTCCTTTCCCCTTTCTTTTTATAGCTGATTGGAATCAGCAGGAAGCAAGATACAGGAAGTAGAGCATGAATTTCAGGGGCTCTTCCTCCTCGTTCCTTGCTTCAACTCAAGCATTGAGAGCATCAAAGACTCAGTAAATGCACTGATTTTATTGTTATGAATTATTATTTTATTTGTGCATATTTCCGTGTAATCAGTACTTGTATACAACATGTAATGATCGTATCTGGGGATTGAGAGGAAATGCGTTTTAATGTGCACTTCCTCATGATGGTGCCCATCCAAGCAGCCCTTGAGCTTTTTTCTAAAAATCCTTTATGAGACTGAGACTGTAGAGCGGTGATAGAGTGCTTGCCATTCTTAGCACTACACACACATACAAATCCTCCATAAAACAGAATATTTTGAAGGCAATCATAAAATGCTGATTAATAGCCATAGAAATACTTGCAACATTTGCCTTTCTTCCTTTTGGGTGGGTGTGCTTTAGTTAAATTTCAATACACTGTTCGTCTTTCACTAGGTGACTTTAAAGGAAGAGAAATAAAAATAATTTCACATTTTCCTACTTGGATTTGGTTGCAGGAGCTGAAAGATGACTTGAAAGGTGATCTCTCTGGCCACTTTAAACATCTCATGGTGGGTCTTGTGACTCCCCCAGCAGTGTTTGACGCAAAGCAGCTGAAGAAGTCCATGAAGGTAGGAGCACAGCACAAGACAGTGCCGACGAGGGCTGGGCTCTGTCATCAAAGTAGCAGCCTCTCTCCCGGTGCACACCTGAGACATGGGAGCTCCTGGATGCTGTCCTGGCTGGCTCTGAACATATTGGGTTGAGTCCGAAATAGGGGGCACTGGTGGACCCTCAAACCCAAATGTTCCCAGGCTGGAAGAATTTGGTCACATGCTTATTTCATTTATTTTCCTACATGACCAGATTCTCAATTTTGTTGTTGAAATTAAATGGCACTGTCATCGACCCCATTGCTAAAAAACCAAGACCCTTGTATTATGTCTGACCTCTTGCTTTGCCTTCTTTTAGGGCTCATAGATCTGTGAACAAACCCATTAACTCTATTGCAAAATCCACTGTAAATATGTGCACTTCTATCAAAACCCACTGCTGCTGTTCTGCTGTGGTCATGAGCAAATCTTGATTGGGCCACAACTGATCCTTGTGCCTCCATTTCTGTGCATTTTCAATTCTTTCTTCAACAGTAGCCAAACTTACGTTGTTTTTTTAAAAAGTTATTTTTATAGTGAGATTATTCACATGCACAAATTTCCAGTGGTTTGGACCATGAAAACCCAAACTCTTTGTGCCTTTTGTCACCCATCATAATCTGACTCCTATCGCAAAGTTTTAAAATTCTTTGTTTGTCAGGGTCCTCCAGATAAGCAGAACCAGTAGGTAGGAGGTGTATGTTGAGCTGTATTGTGAGGAATTGATTCCACAATTGTGGGACGAAGTAAAAAGTCCAAAATCTGTAGGGCGGGCAGGCAGTCAGGACAGGAAGACTGGAACTCAGTGCATGCTGAGGCCTCTCACTATGGGCAGAATCTCATATCAGGGAAGTCTCAACTCCACTGTTAATGCCTTGCTACTGGCTGAACCTGGCCTGCCTAGAGTATAGCAAATATCTAATCTACTCTCCACTGCTCAGTGTCAGCTGTTATCGGACAAAGCACCTTCCCAGAAACACTTACATTAGTGTTGGGTTGAATAACTGAGGACTCTAGTCTGGACCAGCCACCTTACACCGCGACCATCACACCCCCACCCTTCTGTCTTCACTCAGTGTGATGGTTCCACTGGCCTCTGTCTACTCCTTGAACATTCAGTGCTTATTCCTGTTGTGAGCTTCTCATACATGATCCTCCTCCTGTCGGGAATGCTTCTCTTCCAGATACTATTAATTTACTCAGCTTTAATTTTAGCTTTTAAAATTTTTATTTGCATTTATTTTTCCTGACCTTGTTCCCAAGCCATAAGTTTTTGCTTCTTCATTTCTTCTGGGATATTGTTTTCATCTATGTAACATGCTTTCCTGGTTCAGAACAGTTTCCCATTTGATCAAGATCATGTCCTGGGGGGGCAGGGGAACTCACAGGTGGATTAAGCTGAACAGAGGCCCCATGAGTTCCCCATGCATCACAGGTGCCTTGTTCCCCTGGGTATGTTCAGTGTGTAGAGAATCTGCATCATAATCCTCTAGCACAGCAGTGCTCTGTGCGTTTTTAAGAGGGCACGACAAAAATTCAGCACTCTTGGAGCCACTAGCTTTGTGTCTAGTCCCACTGCTTGGCCTGGGCCAAGTCCACATTGTCATGTCAGAATGGCTTCTTTAAAGGGGCATCTTTGAGATTCTTTATGGCTTTTTAGATGTACAGAATCTTGATGGCCTAGGCAGTTTCATGGGTATTCTTAAAGTAAGCATGAAGATTTGATCCTCTTGATCTGTTGGGTCAAGATGGCAGAGAATCATTTTCACAGTCACCCTGGACCACCAACATGGCGAGCCACTTTCATTTTTTTTAATTGCACATATTACCATACAAAATTGTCCTTTTTTTCTTCTTTATCCTTTCCATAAATTTTTTTGTCTAGTTATTTATCATTCTTCATCTGACTTAAAAGGCAAATCTGTACCATGATGGGAACCTCATCAGTCTTAGTCTTATTCTGATCCTGGGTCAGAGTGTGAAATGAAGTAGGTGCTGAACATATTTATTGCTAGGAAAGAGGGAAAAGACAAAGGTCTACATCAGAGGCATAAGAGATATGCCCTCCCAGCAGGGATAAGTGTTATTTTCTTTCCTATGGAAGAGATATGGGCATCTGAGAGCCAGATGGCAGCTGTCAAAAGACCTGAGAAACATGGCCTTTATTTGATTAGATGAGTGCCAAGCTAAAATTTGAGGATCTATTACTAAACAAGAAAGACAAAAGAGATACTAGGGTAACTAGGAATCCCTCTCACAGAGAGACAGACTTAAGTCTCTCCTCATATGCCTCATGGGCCTTATTTGATCAAATCCTATTATTAACGCTTTCTCTAGAATCATAATGTGATTCAGTGACCTCAAAATAAACAAGGTTGAGGGGTAACTGATGTACAAGCCAGCCAGGCCCAGGACACACATTTGCTGACACAGTGCAGTACCATGATACAGACATGGGCTCATTCAGAGGATATGGAGCCCTTTCTAACACAGTTAAGTTTGACTGCTCTTTTGAGTTAATTCCATTGGGATACCACTTCTAGTCTTTAATGTCATAGGCTTTTTCCTTTTTACTCCTTCTCCTTAGAGTGAATTCAGTTGATTTTTACAGTAGAATAGGACATATTCTTGAACACTTGATTTCAGTTTACTCCAGATGACTCATATTATTTTAATACTGAAATACATGGGAAGTTAGAGGAGGACTTCAGAGCCGTATGAGATTGTAGGCTGATTTACTCAAATGATTCTTTCCTCGGTATGAAATATGACATTAAGAATGAAAGGCATGAAATTAAGTTTTTTAAGTGTTCTAAAATTAGATTTCCTTTTCCTTTTTAGGGCACTGGAACAGATGAAGATGCGTTAATTGAAATTTTAACCACCAGGACAAGCAGGCAAATGAAGGAAGTGTCACAAGCCTATTACACAAGTAAGCCGATTTTCTGGTCACCTTTAGTCCCTTACACAGGTAGGAGCTAATTTACTTTTCGTAGACTCCCACCAGTCGCTTCTCAAGCCATTTGAGATGACAAGGTTTATAGACAGGATCTATTCTAAAATAAGCTGTGGGTTTTCAGAGAGAATTAGAATGTGACTCAAGCTAGAAACGGCTGCATAACAATGACATACTGTTTGGGCTTTATAATATTACAGTTGCAGTGGATTTTGCTCTCAGCAATCACCTAATTTTTTAAAAGTTTATTAAGTTTATTGTACATCTTAGATATACATAATGATCACATTCATCACAGTAGATTTGTACCTATACGTGATATATCTTGCTGTTTCTTTTTTTCCCATTCCCCACCCCACCCTTCAACCCCTCTTCCCTTCCTTATTTAGAAAAGCTGTGTTTCCATTTTTCCCTCATTTAATGTTTTTTTCTTTTCCCTTCTTTCCTTTTTTCCCTTCCCTCTATAGTTCCCCTTCCCATTTGAACATTTGTTTCTTGTTTCACAATATCTATTACACATTTTGGTCCTTATTTACACTTTCTGTTTCTATATTTTTTTTATTTTAAAGAGAATAAAACCAAACAAAACAGAATAAAATCAAAACAAAATGATAACAGCACTTCAAAACAAGGTAATAGGAAATCAACAATGGCTACCATATTGTCTCTTGTTATCTTCAAAATAGCTGCCCATACCGTCAGACATAATAAAATCAAACAAAACAGAACAGAATAAAATCAGTCAAAGCAAAACAATGAAAATGATACAGTACTTGAAAACAAGATAATAGGAAATCAACAATGACTACCATAATATTTTTTATCTTTGAAATTGTTGCCTTTGCCATCAGATATAATCAAACAAAACAGGATATAACTAAACCAAACAAAATAACGAAATAATGTAGGACTTTAACACAAAATAATAGGGAATTAGCAATGGCTAACATCTTCAGAAGGAAATCACCCATAGTTCCTATATTACATATTGTAATCCTCTAAATAGATGCTTTAGATGTTTTAGGCACACAAAGTCAATCAAACAATACAGGCAGTAAGTTGTTTTTTTCACTTTAGTGGCTATCATCTCAGCCTGTGTTCCAATAAATCAGCCAGTTGCTTATGGAGAGGTGGGAGTTTGGCACTTCTTGCCCATGCACTGACTGGCTCACAGGGAGGGGTTGGCCTGGCCCACAACCATCGCTGACTCACAGGAAGGGGTCAGCCTGGCCCACATGTACTTTCAGTTTCTTATAACAAAGAAACAATGTAATATTTACACATGTGTGTCTGATTTAGTTCCCTTAGGAGTATGGTCTCAAGGTTCATCCACTTACTTAGAAATGTCTCAGCTTATCCTTCTTTATGACAGAGTAGTACTGTATTGTATTTTTAAACACCATATTTTTATACATTCATAGACTGATGGGCATTTGGGCTGTTTCTAAGATTTTTCAATTGCAAACTGTGCTGCTATAAACATGGGTATGCATGTATCACTGTGATATGATGTTTTTAATTCTTTGGGAAAGAAGAAGTGGTGTAGCCATTTCAAATGTAATCTCTAGTTCTAATTTTTTGAGGAATCTCCACACTGATTTCCACACTTGTTGTACCAGTCTATAGTCCCACTAGCAGTGAAGAAGGGTTCCTTTTTCCCCTCAGCCCTGCCAGTATTTGTTATTAGTTGATTGCTTGATTCTGGAGTGAGATAGAGTCGCAGCGTGGTTTTAATTTGCATCTCTCAAATGACCAATAATGTTGAACATTTTTTCATATATTTATTTGTAATTCTTTATTGCTACACTCCCACCAACAATGGAAGGACTCCTTTTTCTTTTTTTTTTTTTTAAGGGTACAAGTTATACAGATTTATAGAAAAAAATAAACAGTAGGAAATCACTAGTTAATGGATTACATATTGTCATTTTAGGAATAATTGTTCAAGTTACAAAATTAAAGCTTATAAAGTGGACATTCCAACAGTGAGACTGCAAACAGTTCTGTTCAGTGAGCCAACAAAACTCAGTAATATCATTATCCATTTTATACACTTAAATATACATGCAGTTATATCATTTAGAGCACTTTCTTTTCCTCTCTTTTGTACAATGACAATTACACATTTTGGGTTTGTTGCTCCCACAGTTCTTATTACTTTTTTGGAAGAGAGTAGAACCAAATGTGACATAACAGAACAGTCAGTCAAATCAAAAGGGTGGACGTAATAGATAATGTAAAAGCATAATACTAGGTGATCAACAGTGGTTACCATAATGCCTCCCGCTATCTCTAATAGAATTGCCTATGTCATTAGTTATAATAAAATTGAACAAAACAGTAAAGAACAAAACCAACAAAACCAAAACATTGGAGACATTATAGGTCTTCAAAAGTAGATAATAGTCAACCAGAATGGGCGTCATAATGAATCCCACTATCTTCACAGCTGTTGCCTAAACTTTCGAACCTGGTACTATCAAGCAAAACAGAATAGAGGAACATCAGTCAAAACAAGATGGTGAGAGCAATACAGGGCTTTAAATCAAGATAATGGAAAGTCAAAGTGGGTTACTATAATATATCCTGCTATTTTTTAATTTATTTTTCCCTTAATTAAAAGGATAAAAAAGTAAATAATAAAATGGAGATTGAGATAAAAGAGGGCATAACAGCAAATCAGCGCAGATCAAAACATAACCATTTAAGCAAAATAGTGTTTCACCACAAGATTATCCCAACATAAAAGTAGTTACCATATTGTTTCTTTCCTTGAAATCTTTGAGTATAACTTCATACACTGTAGCATCAAATATATCAAAACAATGTAAAACCATTTAAGAGAATGACAGTATTACAGGATATTTAGAATCAACTAACAGAAAATGAACAATGATTTCTGTATAATCTCCTTGTCTATAAAAGGTTTTGCTTATACTATCATATATAATAAAATCCAATAAGATACCACCTGTTTAGACCAATGGAGACAGAAGAACAAAAGCTTGATGAGACTTCAAAACAAGATGATACTAAATCAGTATTACCTCTTAAGACGTCATTTTCTCCAAAATAGCTGTTCCTATCATCCAATCTTCTCTGCCTCATTTTTGTTGAGCTCTTTTTCTGTCATTAGTTGTCAGTTTGTCTTCTTCATTTTGTTTTCTGCTCCATTCCTTGTGGCCTCTCTGCCGCTACTTCTGGATTCTTCGTATTTTTCTTTTTTAGAATATCTTGCAGTATTCTCTGTAGAGTTGAATTGGTGGTTGCAAATCCCCCTAGTTCCTCTTTATCCTGGAAGCACCTTGTTTTTCCATCAATTTCCAGGAATAGTTGTGCAGGATATATCAATCTTTGCTGGAGATTATTATCTTTCAAAGCTTGAATTATTTCCCCCCACGCTCTTCGTGATTTGATGGTTTGTGCTGAGAAGTCTGCTGTAATTCTGGTGGGTGTTCCCTTGTAAGTGATCTGTTTCTTGTCTCTGACGGCTTTTAGTATTCTGTTCTTGTATTGGATTACTGGAATTTTAATTATTATATGCGTGGGTGTTGCTCTCTTTGGGTTGTAGGTGGCTGGCGTCCTGTATGCTTCATACAACTGAGTATCTTTACCTTTTGCTAAATTAGGAAAATTCTCCTGGATTATTTCTGTGAGTAGCTTTTGTAGTTCATTTGTTTGTGTCCCTACTTCTTCTTTTATGTTCTTAATTCTTAAGTTATAGACCCTCTTATCATCTTCTAGTCTTTGTATTATTGCTGTTTGTTTTTTTGTTATTTTTAAGAAGTTTTTCATTTCATGCTCCCATATTACAAATCTGCCCTCCAGTTCAGATAATCTGTCCTTAGTTTCTTTCAAGCTGTTATGCCAGCTTTCGATAGAGTTTTTAGTTTCCTGGTAATCTCTTTGAACCTGCTTCACGTATTCTATGCTTTCTCTATTTTCTCCATTAAATAATTCTCCCCTGTTTTTTTGTTCTTCCGTTCCACCATCTGTTTTTTCTTGGGTGGTGCTTAGCATTTCTCTAACTATTCTGCTTATGTCTAGCTTCAGGTTATTAATAACTTCATTCCTGAACTCGTCTATGAGGCTCTTGAGATAGCGCTTTATATCTATTGGTGCTGTGTCTGCTGTTGCCTCTTTCTCAGGATTGGGGGCTGAGGACCCTTTCTTGTTGCTGCCTCTTCCCATATTCTTTGTATATGCAAGCGTATATAGGAGGCCCAGCTTCCTTCCCTGTCAGCTACAGTCTGATTGAATCGCGCTGGCTAGGTGTTCCCACCCACCGCAGCGCACCAGGAAGTTGCAGACCAGGCAGCCTATGCGGGACCTGCCCCTCCAGGTCACCTTCAGGTGCTGGGACCTGGGCTGTGCTAGCCTACTGGGTCTCAGCCAGCAGCATCACGTGGGCTAGGCACTGCTCACCAATCCCGCTTGAGAGGGGGATATGTGACTGAAGTCACTACAGCACTCTGTTCCCGCAAGTCTGCCCGGTCCCAGAATGTCTTCTGTTGAAGTCTCCTAGACCGTGGAAGAGTCCCAGTTTTCCCTCACTCACTGGAGGTGGATGCCCAGCTCCCCGCCCGTCCTGCTCTCAACTCTGTTCACCGATTCCCATTCTCAGAGCTGATTCCCATTCTCAGAGCTTCTGCGCGTCTCTCTCCCTGCTGAGCCGATGCAGACGCAGCTGCGGCGGCGGGAAACTCAAATCGTGGCTTCCAATGGCATGGGCTCCAGCTTTCACACTAAGGCTTTTCTGTTCCTGTTATAACACCAGGATTGCATTCCCAGTTGGTTTCTCTCAGCCCAGTTCGTTCTTGGGTCAGCAGGGCATATCTCCACTTGCTTATGATTCCTTACTCAGCACCATTCCTGAATTCTAAGCTGGGTGTTTCAGAGAGCCTCCGTAGCTGCTGCTATCTGTCCGCCATGTTCTCCCACAGTTCAGGACTCCTTTTTCAACACAGTGCAACCAACCTACCTGTTACTGGTTGATTTCTTTTCTTTTTTTTTTTTTTTTTTTTTTTGGTACCAGGGATCGAACTCATGACCTTGCACTTGCCAGACAGGTGCTTGTGCTGCTGAGCTAAATACCTGGCTACTGGTTGATTTCTTCATAATAGCCATTCTTGATGGAATCTCAGCATTGTTTTAATTTGCATCTCTCAAATGAACAGTGAAGTTGCAAATTTTTTCATATATTGACATTTCTAGTTCTTCATCTGAGAAGTGTACATTCATTTCAGATGTCCATTTTTGGATTGGGGCCTTAAAAATATTTCCCATGAGATTGGAGTTTGTTCAAAAGTATTTGCCTACCCTTATGTCTTTAAGAGTTCTACCTATTCTCTCTTCCAGCAGATCTAGTGTTTCTGTTTTACTATTTAGATCTATGATCTGTTTTGATTTTAGTTTAGCGTATAGTGATATATAGGAGTCTAATTTTAGTCTTCAGCATATGGAAAGCCAGTTTTTCCAGCATTATTTATGAAAGAGGCTGTCTTTCTTCTGGTAAAAGTGGCCCCTTTGTCGAAGATAAGCTGGCTAAGTGTGCATGGAGTTGTTTTTGCACCATCTAAGCTGTTCCTTAGGTGTTTTTTTTTAAATCAGTGTCATGTTGTTTATATCACAGTACCTTTATGGTATAATTTCAAGTCAGAGATCATGATGCTTCTGACCTTACCTTTATTGCCTAGAATTGTTTTTGCTATTCTAGATCTCCTGGTTCCTAATACATTTTAGGATTGCTTTCTCTAATTTGTGCACTATGCTAGCAATCAATCAAATTAATCATTTTCATCAATGTAAGAGACTCTAGTCATTGTACATTATTATTATCTATTAAAAACTATTCAGATTAGACATATGATTTTTGGTGTGAGAAATTAGTTGAACAATTTAGAGAATGTGTTGAGCATGTGAATTTGGTGTAATTAGCTGAAGTCCTAAAGGTCTGTTAGCTGTGTAAAAGTTAACAAGTCTGTACAATGTAACTTTGACCATCTGCAAACTTAGTGTGACTACACATGTTAGGTTTAGAAGATTTAAGACTTCCCTTTCTTTAGACACCAGCCTTCAAGCTCAGGTGTTCACAATCTACACATCTATCTAAGCAACTGGGTACAAATCCAGGTGCTGGCCGCCCTCTCAGGCCCAGGAACTCACTAGAATGATGCGCAGAACTCAAGAAGTATTGTGCCTACAATTGTAGTCTTGTGAGCGATACAAATGAAGGTCAGCTAAATGAAGAAACCTGCAGAGAGAGATTTGGGAGGACCTAATGTATAGCTTCCACCCTCCCAGAATGCTGATGTTCCAGCCTGAAATCCAACTTGATCATCATATCCATAGGTTTTCTTACTGAGGCTCGATTGATTGGGTCATCATTGTCCATGTGACTGAACTCAGTCCCCTGCTTCCCCAGAGGTTCAGCTAATGTCTTGTGACTCAGAGCATTGATCCTCCAGTCACATGACTGGTCTTTCTGATGTGACTTTGTTCTTCATCGTTTTCTTTGTCATTTTGTTAGTATAAACTTGAGTCACCTTGAATAACTGAGACACTCCAGTTATTTGGGAAATTCCAAGGATTTAGAGGTCACCTCCTAAGAATCAGAGAGAAAGACAGGTCCAATTTTGTGTTATGAAGTAATCCCCTGTAGTCCCCAAGGTGCTCTCTGTGAGGTCAGCTGTGGACTCAGGAGCTTTGCAGTGGGAGAAGTCCAAGGAAGGGATATTTTGAACCCCAGACAGGTCTTAGAGAGATTACTTGGAAAATTCTCACTAGAAGCTAAATACCTTAATATTTATGATTGTATTAATCAGAATTAATTAGTATTAATCAGTATTAATCAGAATATAGTCAGAAACACAAAAACAGCACTAGATACATTAACAGACAAGCTACTCAATAGAAATGCTTTGAACACTTTATAGAGAACTAAAATAGCAAAGAGGTACACCACCTCCCCTCTTGGTGGGACACAACAGAAAGTGGATGAATTTGAAGTAGATGAGAGATTTGCTTGATCAGAAGCAAAAGTGGGTGCACTGTCAATGTTTAGGATACCCCGTTTAAAAATACAGTGATAACCTCTGTTGTTAAACTCAGTTCATTCCAAATTCATATCTGAACACCAAAGAGTTTGAGAGCTGAACATATTTTTTCCTATAAGAAATAATGGAAAATCAAATCATTGGTTCTGAGGCCCAAAACTTACACTTACAAATTCGTTTTTCCAGGACTTTAACAAATTTCACAATGATTTCTTTAATTCTATTGTGGTTCTCACAGTTTTCCTCTTAGCTTTATTGCTGGTGTCACTAATTTTCTTTGGAGCCATGGTCACAACTTTATGAAGTACAAAACAAGTATAATCCTCCTGCCTCAGTCTCCCAAATGCTGGGCACCACACCCAGCAGTGAGGAATGTGCTAATTGACTAACACAAGTGCTGTGTGTTATCTGGGACATAGTGGCACTTAGACCGAAGCATTATTACCCCTCTGTGCCCACAATGAGACTCGCACTTAGCCTGTAAGGGTTTTTTTTTTGTCAGACTATCAGTGATGAGATATCGCTTCTCAGTCTTTTGGCTAAGATCATGTATATCACTGATGAAAAAAGTGAACACCGAGCAAAGTTAAGAATACTCAGCAGATTTTTTTTTTTTTAACTTTGCTGTTCAAGTACTAGAAAGTTCAAGCTTGGAGCTTCAACAGTCAAGGTATTGCAGTACTTCAGATGAACAAAGATGAAAAATAAGTTGTCACAGCCAGACACATTATCCCCAGTTGGCTGGTGTCTATTAAGAGTTTACCGCTTCAAGAATGGACCTGTGCTGAGATAGCTCCCTGGAGTCCAGTTTTTTGTACAATAATCCCAGGATGTGCACACTGTCAAGATTCTTGTCTGTTTTGTTCATTGTTGTGTCCTCAGTGCTCAGGACCACTACGGAATAGGTTCAGATACTCATTGAACGAGTGTGTTCAGGGTTGAGATTGAGGTCTTAAGAGCCAGGTGAAAGTTCTGGCTTTTGGGGTTGTGTCTGACAGATGTGACCAAGGATAATAGCTGCATGTTACCAAAGACTCAGTTTCAATATGAGTTAAATTGTGTAAGGCTACAAGGCAAAGAACTGCCTCTGGGCTACCTTGACTGCTAAATATTAATAATACACAAGGAAATCAAGAAAGATACAGTCTCCATTATGTAGAGCTGAGCTTTACAGTGATGCAGGGACCCAGGACCGTCATGGGGACCCAGTGATGTCCCCACTGCCTCAGCACAGGCCACTGCTCTCTATGCTGTCTTCCATCTCAGGGACGCTCATCCTCTCACTGTTTGCTTCTAGTGTGGGCACCTCCAAACTTCTTAGCAAGCCCTGTAACCTTATTTTTTCTCTTTTTATGCATAACTCACTCTTTAAGAGAGGATTCAGTGGCAGTCTCTAATAGGGAGCTTTATTTTGGACAAAGTTCTCCCATCGGGTCTTCCTCTTAGCTGTTGATCACCTGTGCTCCGGTACGAACCCTCTTGCCTTCAGCTTGAGTGATGGTGTCATACAACATTCTGTGGTGGTCCACACATGAGACACCCATCAAAGGAGGTCATTAACTTGGCCCTCAGAAAGTGACCAGGCATCATGTGTGGCTCACTTAGTGCAAGAAGGGAAAAGAGTCTGAGTAATAGGTAAATCAAGAAATATTTTTTAATATTCTTCAGTTAACGGTGTGTGAGAGAACACTAAGAGATCAAGAACCCATTCTAATTCAGGCATTTTCACTGTTAAGATATAATTTTTCTGTGCTCTAGTATGCTTTAAAATGCATGAAGTAGTGATCAAGTTGGATTGAAATCATTTTCATTTTAACAGTCTAATTTCTGGAAAAATCTCTGGGTAAAGGGAGGCCTCTGGTGGCTGCATGAGATGACTATAAAGTCTCATCTTTATAATTCTACAATAACAAAGTACTTCTCCAGATGCTGAAAAAGGGAGAGCGTCATTCTTTGACTTGATGTTTTTAAACTGAAATTTTTTTTACTACAGTGAAGGATAGGTGCAACAGTATTATAAGTATTAGATATAATGATGCCTGCGGAATGTTAAGATGAATTGTTTGGATTTATAGATTTTGCTTACATGAGAATTGCTCTGAAAAATTATAGAGCTCATAAAAAGGCTAAATTGAGTTAAGTTTCTGCTTCACGTGGTTCTTCCTATTTGATAATCTCCCATCACTTCCTACAGTTGTCTTTCATTGATTTAAAAGAATGAACATCACCTTTGCTGACTTATGGCTGAGTTCTTGAGGAATGATGTGGAGTTCAAACTGCCAGTTGGTGTCACCTGTGTCCAGGAGGCTGCAGGAGGTTCACTATTCCATTGATAGAGCAGCACAGAGATTTGCAATTGACAGGCAGGGGTTGGGGGTATAGCCCAGAGGTGGAACATTTGCTTAGCATGCACAAGACCCAAGATTTAATGCCCAGCACTGCAAAATAAAAAAAAAAAATTTGCCATGCAAAAGGTGCTACAACTAGCCTGTATTAACATATTTGAACACATGGTTAGCATTAAGAGAAAATTGTGTATTTGGGGGTGACTTTCTTACATTTGAACAATATCAAATGACATAATTACATATATCTGTTAAGATTAAGGATTGGCTTAAGATAGGAAAATAACAGTGTGTACATAAGATCCACATTTTCTTGTAGTGGAGTGTATGTAGAAACAGTCTGGAGGTGGATAATTCTAAGACTGGTACCATAGCTCTTCAAAATCCTCGGGGACTCAGGCCCTTTCCTGCTTACTTTCTTTGCTGTGATGCTGTCCTTACCTTTATGGTCCAAGGTGGCAGCTCAAACTCTAGACACCAACATGCATACAAGGAGGTAGGACTGAGGAAGGGCATGGCCCAGCCCTTTAAAGAGAGTTTCCTGCAGTCACACATGTCTGCCTACATTTCACAGAAAGAACTTAGTCGTGGAGCTGCACCTAGCTAAGAGGAAAGCTGACAGTGAACTTTTTAAACTGTGCGTATTAGGTTTTGTTAACTATTAGAGCTCTGTTATTATGGAAGAAGGAGATAATGAAAATGGGAAGGGAAACAAGCAGGTTGCCCTCCTGTCTGTCCCTAATTAGTGCCATTGTCAGGTGAGATGAGCCATGAGTTAATCCAGAAAGGACTCCTTTACATCTCCTCCTGTTCTTTCGCCTCTGCCATGGTGCAGTAATTGTTACATGGAAAATATTTCCTTCTCACAATGCTAGAGTGCCAGAAAGATAAATACAAGGCAGGTTTATTTTACCAGATACTCATTTGCCAGTATTAATGTAGACACTTCTCTTTGTTTTATAATGATGTTTTTCAGCTTGTCAAGGCTTAATTGCATTTTTCTTTGGTTTCAGTTTATAAGAAGAGTCTTGGAGATGCCATTAGTTCTGAAACATCTGGTGACTTCCGGAAAGCTCTATTGACTTTGGCAGATGTAAGGTTTTATTTTCTATTTTTAATTCTGCAATGAGCTGCATGCTCAGTAAGAATTTTTAAGATGTTTAAAAACCTGAGACAATGAGATTGCACTGTCTTATTAATGATTTGTTCATTTTTGATTTACATTGCCACTATCAATAAAATGTTTAACCAAGGTCATAAAAGCATACAAGCATACATAGTGAGGTTTAAAAAAATCGTGTCTAGGGCAGCTTATGGAAAAAAGTATTTTGATTAGGTCTTAACTATTCAGTAGAAAATGGTTCTGAGAAATTATCTGATAAAAATTAACTGTCCATTTCCCTTGTAAATGTCTTATTTTTAGAACATTTTTATTTTCTTCTGGACTCAAAATAATTTTTTTTCTTTTAAATTAAGTGAGAAATATGATACAGAAAAATTATTTTCTGAATGGCATATTAAGTTCAAAAATAAGTGTCAAGATCAGGACAAAAAATAACTTGCAATTTCATCCTTGCCACCTTGGAAAAGCTGCCAAACCATCAGTCACAGTGTGACCAAATGAGGTCACTGCAGGCTTTGTTTACAGGGTTCATGAATTTGCTAATTACGGTGGTAAAGTCAAGGATGAAGTGTATCACAGATTCGTGCTACACAGAAAGTGTCTTTAACCATATCTCACCAACTTCTCAGCTGATGTACACAGCTCTGAATTCATGAGAAAATTCCAGAGATGGTCTCACCCAGAAGACTGAAATATCACTTGTCAAAGAGAGGCATTATGCTTCTATGAAATGATTTATCCTAATTATGGTGCCAGTTGCTTTAAATGCTGAAAACCTTGTGATGGTTGAATCCACAAACCCAAACGTAAGAAGGATTGCCACAAAAACATGCTCTTGGAGGTCTGCAGCCTTCAGTGTATATCCCTTAGTATGAGTGTGAGTTCATATCTCCACGGGCAGCAGCACAGATTAGAGCTGCAGGACAGGGTTTTAGACTCAAACAGAGTTGGACTTTTATGCTGCCTACCAGCTTTCTGTATCTAGACAAGTTATTTTAAGCCTGAAAGCACTAGTTCTCACATTTGTGCAATTAAAATACTGGTAGAACCAATCCCTGAAGGTATAAATATGTGAATTGCTTAGCACATAGGAAGTGACCAGTGTATGGTAGTGGAGGTTTATTATTTTTAAGGCTAATGATAATCAGCTCCTGTGTTACTGGAGCACAGTGCACAAATGAAAGAACGAGAAGATGGAGTCGAATAGCAGCATAGGAAAAAACAGGCATAAGTCAGGCAGGCATACAAGGAACTGACGTTTGAAAACAGGAGCAAATCTATTTCTGAACATTATAACTGAATACTTAGTTCACCTATAATTCAGAACATAATTCAACCAATCCTTTTTTTACTTTTTGATCTTTGTAAAATGTGCTCAAGTATTTGTTCACAGACACACGTGCACACATGATCTACAGAGCCTTTAATACTGCGGCTGGTGGGAAACCTCTGAGGGTTTTATAAGGTGGACTTTTATTTTTTAGAGCAGTTTTAGACTTACAGAAGAATTGAGCAAAAAATGCAGTAGTACCAGAAACGTAATTTGTTCCATGATTTTGGAAAGGACGTCCATGTTTGTGTGTGGAAAAGTGTGTGTGGAAAGGTGGCCATGGTCACATTTGTTACCCAATGTGGAGGTCGCAAACAAAAACAAAATTTTTCCAAATGGTTTTGTTTGCAAGCCAGATAATTTGCCAAAAAATGTGTTTGTGAACCAAGGTACCACTTTTCAGACAGCTATTCTCTGTCCCTCCTTCTTTATATATTTTTTTCCATTATTAAGTCCCCAACTTACAAATAGGTTTCCTTACAAAAGAAGGTTCACTTGTAATCTGACAAAGTGAGTTTTACACAGTATACTTGTAATCCTATACAGTTCCCTGTGAAAGTGCACAATGTAAACTTTAAAATGTTGGGGATTTATTGTATTAATCAGTTGCATTATTGTGCTGCATGTGTCAGAGTTGCTGAGGGACTAGTGATACACTAGTATTAACTGAAGCCTACTTTGCATAATGGCTCACTCTGTTGAATAATTCTATGGATTTTGAAAAAGTATGATGTCATATGGCTACCATCACTGGATCAGAAAGAATAGCTTCACTCTTTTAAAAATCCTCTCTGCTCTGCCAGTTTATACATCCCCCCTTCCCACAGTAACCTCTGATCTTTTTATGGCCTCCAGAGTTTTGCCTTTTCTAAAGCATCCTATGTATCTTATAGGCTTTCATACCAGCTTCCTTCACTTAATAATTTCCCTTTAATTTTCCTCTATGCCTTCATTACTCTTCAAGTCATATCTTTTTTAGCATCAAAAAATACTCCTCTCTATGGAATATTTGTTTCATCAATCAAAGGGCATCCTGGTTGCTACTAAGTTTGGGCAGTTATGAATAAAACTTCTATTAAACATTCACGTGCAGGGTTTGTGTGGACATGTTTCTAACTCAGGTAAATATTAGGAGGTACAGTTGCCGGATTATATGGTAAGACACTTAATAATACAAGGAACTGTCTTTTAATATTCTGTTCTTGTATTGAATTTCTGGAATTTTTATTATTATATGCCTGGGTGTTGCCAAACTGTCTTCTAGACTTGTGGCTGTTTTCATTTTCACTAGCAGTGAACAGCCTTTTCCATTGTTTCGTTTCCTTCTCAGTATTTTGGTTTTCCAATATTTTGAATTTTAGCCATTCTAAATGTAGGTGGATGTTGCTTTAATTTGCAATTCCTATAACATATAACGCTAAGCATCTTTTCCTGTGCTTTCTTGACAGCCTTTGCTGCTCTTCTTTGGTGAGGTATCTCAGCAGAACTTTCGCTCATTTTTTAAATTTAGTTTAATTATTATCTTCTTATTGAACTTTAAGATTCTTCATGTATTTTGGTTATAAGTCCTTTCTCAGATATGTTTTGTAAGAATTTAAGAGAAAGAACAATAAAAATAATGATTCAAAACAAGCTAATAGGTTAACAATGATGCATACAATACATTACCTATTTTTATCTTCAAAGTTAGTTGCTTAGACAATGTAAGCATGAACCTTTCTTTTCAGTGAACTAATAGAAATTACAGGATAACTATCTTAGTTATTTTGTATATTTTTTTCGTTTCTTTTCTTTCCCCTTCCTTCTTTTCTCCTTTCCCCCATCTCAGTTTCTGTTTCCTTTTGAACAGTTTCTTCCCATCTCCCATTACCTGTTGTAGATTTCGGATCTTAATTACTCGTTCAGTTTCTTACAGTAGGGAGACAATATGATGTTTCACATGCAAGTGACTCTTCTGTCTTAAATGACTGGTCTTGCTTTTGTCATCCATTTGTAGGGCAGAAGAGATGAAAGTCTGAAGGTTGATGAACATCTGGCCAAAAAAGATGCTCAGGTCAGTAGCAGAGCAAGTAAAACATCTGCTTTCACTTTTCTTCCTCTTTGCATTTCTATGATGAGGGTGCAAGACGGTAGAGCCCGGGGCTATCTTTTCAGTTAGAAGCAGAAGACTGGAGATCAGCCTGCATCCAGGCCTCCACCTTCGCCAGGGTCACTGCCAGGGTCACTCCCGGGCTCCAGCCCTCAGGCCTTCAGATTTCTAGTCTGCTACAAGTGAGAGGCCTAGATAACAGATTATCTCACTGACCTTGAAAATAAATGAAATCTTCCCATGCTTCTCATTTCACCCCCTCAAAAAAGAGAGAGAAGGAATCATGTCTTTAACAACATGTTCATTTCCCTCCCTTGTCGGTAGATTCTCTATAATGCTGGCGAGAACAAATGGGGCACAGATGAAGATAAATTCACCGAGATCCTATGCTTAAGGAGCTTTCCACAACTGAAACTAAGTATGGACTCCCAATCAGTCCTTTTTGGTTTATTTTGTTTCTGCAAATTTCGGTGGGTCTGATACACAGAAAGAAAGTTAAAAATGATAGTCTGTTCCACTTTTTTTATAAATATTTGAGGAAACGGAATGAGGAAGCCACGCCATAACTCTAGGCAGTTCCGGCCCTCCTCTGGTTCTGCCTAAAGAGCGAGTAGATCCCCCAGGGAGTAACAGGTAATGGGCTGGGGGCAGAAGAGAAGGGGCAGCCCTGGAGGGGGACAGCAGACAGGCCTGTTCCCCTGGAGTAGGGGAGCCTGGCTGTGCCGTTTTCACCCCACTATCCCCAGTGAGCCACTTTCCGGGAAAGCCAGGCTCTGCCTGTAACTTTTAATTGATGGATTAATGCTGACCCGCATTCAGCTCTTTCTGACATAAAGGCAAATGAGGGGATGGGGAAGGCTAGTTCTTTCCATCAGACCCGCAAGTACACGGGACCTCTGGGCGCTCACCCTCTGTCTCAGGGGTCTTCCCGCCTCCCTTTGCTGTGGACACCATGACTGTAGCCTCTGGGTGCCACTCAAGACAGGAAGCACAGTGCGGGCCTGGCCTTAGGCTAACCTGCTGGAAAAGAGGACACCAAGGATACTGCTATGATTAATTCTGAAAACGTCCTCCTTTAACTTTGGCCTTAATTGATTTTATGAAATAATAGGAATATAGTTTCTTTTTACTAATATAATACCTGTGTTTGAAAAACGAGAATCATATGACCACAGATCCTTCCTTCAAATTTCTTGCTTAAAAGTTTACTTGGAAGAAATTTACTTGGCTTACAAAATATGCCTATATACTTGGTGACATAGGTACTGGTTTTGCTCAGGGCAAATACTGATGAAGAAATTCCAGCGCCTTCTGGTAGGTGTGATGTGGGCCATCCGGCCTTAGGAAATGATTCACTCAGCACAAAGAAAATTTCATCACTAAGATTCCTTTGGCATACTTCACTAATGACCACAGTATTATTTCCCGGGGGCTGGTATCATTTTTAAAGTAGTCCATCTTCCTAGATAAATTATTTATCATTTAACCTTTCAGCTTGTTTTAAATTGTTGCAGCCTGGGAAAAGAGGCGGGAGGTCATTGAAGAAAATGACCTATGAAGCTAGGTTTTGTCTGCTTAAATTTTGATGATTTTAAAAAGGAGTTTTTTAGAGCTTGCATCTTGATCTGCTGCATATCAGATAAAAATCCTCTGAAATATATTCAAGCATGGTCAACTGGGATGTTTTAAATGTTTCTGTGGTGATACTTTTTAGCATTTGATGAATACAAGAATATTAGCCAGAAAGACATTGAGGACAGCATTAAAGGAGAATTATCTGGGCATTTTGAAGACTTGCTGCTGGCCATAGGTAAGCCCTTGAGTGCTGATTAATGGGGTTATTTTGCTCTTCCTTTAACTCAGTGTCAAAGTGAGTTCCTGTCATGTGAAAATCCTGACCGGGTCTATCTATATACTCCTCAGAGCCCCCAGCACAGTTCCTGGTACACACAATGGGCTCCACAAGTACTGTTCAATGATGCATGAAGGAGTTATCTTTTTACCTTTTACTTTGCCTTTTAAATTTGTATTTCACTTTTCACCATGTTTAGATTGTAGATTCCTTGAGAGCTAAAATATTACATTTCTACTCACCTTTTTATTGAGCCTTATTGAAAACTGAGACCAAGCCAACTTGTTATTTCACTCTATTTGGTTATTTCTGGAAGATGTCATTGGCCTCACAAAGTGGAGCCAAGGTCAGATTAAGGTCTCTCTCCCTTGGCCAAGTGAGCATAAGTAGGTCAAATAGAAAGTAAGTTTCAGGCTGAATCTGTTCCCATACTGACACATGCATTCACAAGTCAGACAGGTCATGGAGTCTCAGTCAGACCTGTTATGCACCAGGAGAACAGCTGGTCAGCAAGGTCCACTCAGAGGGAGGAGACCCTAATGAAAGACTCCTCCAGTCAAGCATCAGGCAATGGAATCTGTTAGTACTGGTGCACACCCAGACTTGTTCAGATCCTTTAGCTGTGCCTACTTGGAATGGCCTCGAGCTTGTGACAGGCTTCTTCTCCAGTGGGGCCAAGGTCATTTCTCCAAGGAGAGGTCACTTGTAGCATTCATTATTGTGACTCATTGTGCCTCTGGTAGGTAAAGATATCTAGTGTCGGAGGGTAACTGTCCAGGGGTTGGGCCTGGATTCATCTTGCAGATATTTAACCCCACCTCTGAAGGCTGAACTGCTACCTTTAGGGTACACCAGTTTGTGTTTAAGTAACTTACTATGTGCTAGGTGCTGTACTCACCGCTTTACAAGTATCAGCTCCCTTCACATTTGTTATATCACTTCGGAACTCTTCAGTGCCAAAACCAGGGCTCTTCATCCAAATGCTGGCTCAGACAAACAGAAATAAAACAAGCAGCTTCTTGTCTCTTATAGAATTACTAAAAGACAGGCCAAAAAAGAAAAAGTCTTTTTAAATTTAAAGTAAATAGAAGTGAGATCAGTTTCTCAGTATGAGTTCTGAGAATGGTTCCTGTGGTGATGATGTAGCCAGTTATTATTTTTCTCATTTTCTATTTTTAATGTTTAATTTTGCTGCTCTCCTTGGTCATGTTAAGCCACAATATTTGAAAAACTTTATATACAAACTCTTAATGAGTGATAGTTTTCTGTCTCTATGACAAAATACCCTGGGATAATCAGCTCAGAAAAGGGAATGGTTTGTATTTTGACTCATCGTTACAGAGGTTTCAGTCCATGGTCTCTTGGCCCTGTTGCTGTGAGCTTGAGGCTGCTCATAGATCATAGAAGAGGCCCACAACAGAGAGGCCTGTTCACTTCATAGCTGCTGGAGAGCAAAGAGCAGGGTCCTGATGCCCCTTCAGAAGCCTGCTCTGGGTGACCTAATGTCCTCCAGCCTGGCTCGGCCCCTTCAAGGTTCTATCAGCTCCCTACAGTTCCATGGGGTGGAGACTAATCCTTTCTTGCCTCACTGGGGATTGAATCCAGGGCCTGGTATGCACTAGGTAATCATTCTGCCTCTGAACTGCATCCGTGGCTCCGGGACTGAGCATTTAACTTCTTGGTACAAGCTGATAAGGGAGCACAGTCTTCATGTTAGTGATTGCTTGGAATTGGGAGCAAGCCTGAGTTCAGGGACTGATGGGAAGAGAGAGGCCTGATTGAAATTTGGTCAGGAAAAGGAGGAGGGTAGAAAATAGGTTGTCATAGTCTTGGCCACAGTAACGAACTCTCCTGGACCCCTGTGTTCCACCTGTGATGTCGGGTGCTAAGCCAGATTTTCTTACCACTGAAATACACTGCTACGTCCCCACAGTGCAGACAGGGAGAGTAAAGCTGGTACTTAAGAACGTAAGGCAGAGGGCAAGCGAAAGGAAGAGAGAGGATTTTGAAAAGAAAAGGCTATGCAAACCTAGTGGAGAGAGGATGGTTGAAAAGGTTAATAGGATAAGACAGGTGATAATGATTCTTGATCAAATTACTAATACAAGTTCCAGGAAATTTATGTTGTACCACATCAAATGATTTGTTTCCTGCCCTATATGTTTGTATCTGATTGTTTTCATGGTTCTGTTCCCTTCAGTCACTTACACAGACCAGACTTCTGGCTTTCCATAGTCCATAAACCACTACACGCAAGCCAAGGCTTAAGGCTTGCTCTTGATTTGAGCTCCAGGATTCATTATAAGATTCATTCCCTTTTGTACACATTCATATCTGCAGATCAAATTTAAGGTTATAAAAGTAATTGTGCTGTGATAAATAGGTTTCTTCCCAATAGACTTTCTATTTTGGACTTGTTTATTCCAAAACAATTATTTACTTATGTTTTGTCCACTTTCTTTCTTTCTTTCTTTCTTTCTTTCTTTCTTTCTTTCTTCCTTGATTTCTTTCTTTCTTTTTTTTTGTCTTTTTCTTTTTTATCGGTACCAGGATCGAACTCACGACTCAAAAGGCAGGCGCTTATGCCGCTAAGCTAAATCCCCAGCCCCCATTTTCTTTCTTTTGATTTGATTTTATTTTGTTTTTGGTAAAGGGGATCAAAATCATGATTTTGCAGTTGGTTTTCAGTCACAGTCCAGCGCTTCTCGCCTGATGAGTTACTTAGAGCCACATCTCTGCGGTTGTTAGGCCCAGGCTGTTCAGCAGCAGCCGAGGGTACTGTGGCAGGAGGCAGGCTCACCCTCGGAGTCATCTGTGCGGGTGTAGGTGTCCACATGTCTAGCATGTAGAGATGAGTCATACTCAGTGGGGTTTCTTTGCCAGGTAATTTTATTTTCTCCATGGCTGAAAATAATTACCATGCTGAAGTGATATGCAAACATGACATTAGAAGGTGTTGAAATTCAGCCTAAACAGCTTTTCTTTCATTTTAAAAGAAAGCCAGTCTTGGGGGAGGGGGGAGAGAATGATGTAAAAATCCAGAGTTTTAAAAAAAGTATTGTAGATTAACTCAGTTTCTGCCACATGATGCTAATGGTGATGTTGTTTTATTACAGTTCGCTGTGTGAGGAGCATCCCTGCCTTTCTAGCTGAAAGACTGCACTGCTCTTTGAAGGTGAGTCTGGTCATTCAATGTACATTGTTAGTGTTCTTTGGGGAGAATGTAAAAATATTGCTTAATGCTGATGGAATATCCTACTTCTCTTCCACACTGGTGAGTTCCCTTTTGTAGTTAGTCTGCTCATTTGTCTCAGAGATTTAGGGTCAGGATCCCAGTCAGTGTAAGTATAGCAACTGTGATGTGTCACTGATTTCCTTCACTTCGCTGCAAGCATGGGCGGTCCAATGCCACACCTCAGACTGAGCCCCTGAGAGCTGGTGGCCTTGCCATGCTGAGTCCTCAGCCGTGCCTGTCTGTCTGTCTTTATTGTAGAAGGTGGGCTCTGGGAGTGACCCCCACGTGTGTCCTCACACCCTAGGTCAGGGCCTGGCACATAGGTGATGCTTACTTCTGTTTCTTTACTGAACATTTCCTGTGGCTCCGTGTGACTCTTTGAAGTGATGTCCAAGTGAACAACCCCTTCCCTCCCCTCACCCCTGCAGCCCAGCCTGCCCTCCTGTGTTTGGTCATCTCACGGACAGCCCCTACAGCACCTACCTGGCCCAGCTTGCTGAATCATCCGTTGCTCTCCAGCCTCGAGCGAGGTGCCTCAGCAGCTGTGGCCTTCTTTCCTTGCCCTCGCTGTGCCAAGTCTCTTCCTGCATCAGAATCTCCGCTTTGGTTGTCCTGTGGGCCTGGAATGTTCCCCTCCAGATCTGTCTGTGACAGACTCCTCACCTTTTCAGGTCTCGGCTCCACTGTCCCCTCTTGAAAGGATCTCTTCCCTGATTTTGCTCCATATCCTGTGGTTCCTTTCATCATTCTGAATTCCATTCACTAGCTTTATTTTCTTCATGGTTGTTAGTAGTATTTACTTGAGTAATCTGTTGATTTACACACGCTCTACAGCCAATAGGACATAAGCTCCATGAAGATAATGTGAATCTGTGTTGTTCATTTATCCCTGGCACATAGTAGATGCTCAACAAGTATCAGAAAGTATTGTTGATGCATAAATAAATGGAGTCAGCGTCTACCCAACTGCTCAGCTGGGAATCATATGCTCTCTCTGTTCTTCATCAGCTTCAAATGGTGCATCATAGTTTGTCAGTCTACCTGAATAAGCGTGCCTCAAATCTTCCCATTTTCCCATCCTCACCCCCTTCATCCTAGTTCAGCTCACCATCGCCCCTTTCCTTTATGACTGCAGTCACTTCAGATGAGTCCTTTGGGTTAGGCTTTTGTCCTGTTTCCTTAGCTTCATTCTCCTTCCCAGTAATCTGCTCCTCATGTCACAGTCACAGTGATCTTCTGAAACCTCGGATGTGACCTTATCTCCACACGCTTATGTTTGAAGTAGTCCATTAGTTCTTCACATCTAGATGAAGTTAGAATTTCATTTCATGGTTAGAAAGGGCTCGTCCCTCCAGACTCACCTCCTGTGACCCTCCCCACCTCATTATTTAAGCTTTCTTGTCCAGAAGCTTCACACATGCAGTATCGTCTGTTGGAACGCTCTTTCCTCTCCATTAACCCGCTCCGTCTTCCCCTAAGGTTTATTTACCTGCAGGAGAACCCCTAAGGTTCCCCTTAGTGTAAATGTGTCTTTCTTGAACATGGCTTTCCTGATCCTTACTCTTTCCTGGGCCCTTTAATGGATGCTTCTATGATACCCAGTATTTCCTGTGTGTGAGATTATGGTATTGTGCAATGGCCTGTTTTCTTGCCTAAAGAATTCTTACTTACAGACTTGGAAGTTTATCAAGCATATCTCGTCTCAGTTCTTCAACACTTTACATGGTGCTAGCATAGAGAAAGAACTCAGCAAGTATTTCTTGAATAAATGAGTAATGAGTTTGAGGGTAAAAGAATGAAGAATCACTGCAGTGGACTATTGTATGCACCGTTATTTATATCCTACAAGTCCAGGTCTATCTCTGTGCCATTTTGTGAGCAATGAGATTTACATTGTGATCACATGCATTTCATAATAGGGCGCTGGAACTGATGAGTTTACTTTGAACCGAATAATGATTTCCAGATCAGAAATTGACCTTTTGGACATTCGCTACGAGTTCAAGAAGCACTATGGCTATTCCCTATATTCAGCCATTAAAGTAAGTCTCCTTTTAAAAATAGCAGAACGTATTTCACCCATCTCTATTCACCTTCTTTCCCTTATATCCCTTCAGACATACAGACATATAATTTAGATTTCTCTCTCCTTGTCAATGTGTAAATGAGTTTTTCTGAGTTTTAAACAATTATAGCAATGTATCACTTAAAGGTAGTAACCCTTTTCAACTTTAAACTCCCAGACATATAGTAGATATTCAGCCTTTTAAAAAAATTTACTAACTTTGAATTTTTCTTCTTTTGTGAAATGAGCATGCAAGTTGTCTATTGTTCACATTGCAGTGCTTTCATTCAATTTTATGACAAGGTAAGGAAATAAAAATATATTTTAAAATTTGCTCATTGTGGGCTGAGGAAATAGCTCAGTGGTAGAACAGTTGGCTAGCACACAGGAGGCTCTGGGTTTGAGCTCCAGCACTGCAAATAATAATAATAATGATAATAATAAATTTCCTCTTTATATATGGAAAGGATATCATGGTTCTGCAGCTTGAATTCTGTTCATTTCAGTGTGTAGGGAACTTTCTAATTTTTAACAGCTGTCTATGACTGCATCATATATTTGTATGGAAGACCTCAACAGATGGTTCTAGTTTCTTGCTACTGTAAACAGTGCCATAGCCTGCACGATTTCATAGGCATATATATGTGATAAATTCTCAGCTATACAATTGCTGAGACACGTGATACATTGTTAATTTGGGTAATTTACCTTCCATTTTTCCACTTGCCTGAGGAAGGTAGAGTCCTTGTTTCTCCCCAGCCTTGAAAGAGAGGTTTGTCTTTCAATCCAGACAACCTTGTATGTTTTTATAATCTGATAGTGAAGGAAGTCTATATCTCAGGGTAATTTGAATGTGTATTTTTCTTGGTATGAGTGAAACTGAAGACATTTTCCTATTTCAAATGCTACTTATATTTCTTTTGCTGTGATTTTCCATGTTCTCTGCATGTTATTTATTCACTTGGGCGTTATCTAAGACCTGATGTTACATAAGGTAGATTAGCCTCTGATCTCATTGTAAATATTTTCCCCAGTGTATTTGTCCTCTGCCTTGGCTGAAGGTATTTTTCCCAGGCAGAAATTTTACAACTTATTCAACTGAATTTATCAATCTTGATTTTAAAAATTGATGCATTTTGTTTCTATCATTTTGAATGAGAATTTTCCTAAAATGTATTTTACTCCTTCCCCTCTGTTTTAAAGAATAAAATCAATTGTGGCTCTCAGATCTCAACTGATGTAATTACACACATAGAAAACCCCCCAAATTAGAATTCATATGGAAGTAAAACTGGCAAAATTAGGCAAGAAGCTTCCATACCTTAAGCTTATGGTTCAAAAGTCCAAGAGGCATCTAGCAATTGGCAAATAAGTGGAGTGTTAGCAGTGTTCCTTTGGTTGATTTTGCTGCCTCGAGCCCCTGATAGCATATGAAAGTGTTCAGGAGTGGTATCGGTGCTTGGAACAAACAGGATCTGAGACTGAGGTGGTCTCCCCAGGGCCACACTGTCCAAGTGAGAAGATGGATGCAGGATGGCTTCGCAGAGCTCCTGAGGCTGTGAGGCTTCCTTCCCTCCTCTTCCCCTCCACCCTACAGGGTGAGAATGAGCACTGGAACCTGGAGCTTCCTCAGGTCCGTGCTGGGAGTTGGGGCCTGGAGAAAAAGCCAGGACTAGAGGGGTACGGTGGCCAGCACTCCAGCAAGGAGTTCACTCTTTAGTGTTCGGGGGCCAAAGGTGGGAATAGCATCTTGTTGTCTCCACACCCTGACCCAGCTGAACAGTCGTTTCTGTGCTGTGCAGATCCAAATCCTCGGTGGCTTTCCAGCATTTACCTCACTTCAAGCACAAATGAGGCTGGAGCTTCTTGAAAGCGAAAATGCCCAGTCCTGGTCCCCGGGCTGCCTGGCTTTGACCATGTTCCTGTGTCACTTTGAGCAGCTGGAGTCTTCAATCCTACCCACCCTGTGGGTGTCCTATGATGGCCGTCCTGGGTCAGGCACAAACATTAGCCCAGGCCTTATGGCTGCTGTCTTGGGAACATTTCTGCCTCGGGCTCCACAGATGGCTTTTGAATGAATGAAAGAATTATCATTAATCAACTCAATTCATTCACTAAAATATTCTTTGTTTTTTAATCGGAGTCTTTGTGTTTGCACTAACCTTTTACAGAAAGAGTTGTACAAGTAACGTGAAGTCAAGAACATGGTCCAAAAAGCACCTGACTCTCCCTGGGGCTTAGCACAGATTTTGTCAACTGTTCACGTTGGATTCTATTTGAATTGAACCTGACACATTACAATAATTTCAGTCATCAGAGGAAGATTTAATAATGTTAACCAGATTGTACTTATTAAGGCAGAAAAGCAGACTCATACATTTTATAACAATTGTCAGTAACTAGGTTGATACACAAAAAGGGCTTTGAGTTCACCCTCAGTAAGCCAGAAAATTAAATCAGTAGTGACTGTCAGTTCCCCCGTGGCCTTGGTAATTGAGACTTATGGTACTAGAAAACATGTAAACTATTTGTAGTCGGATAAAAGAAAAATTCATCACTGAAGTGGTCAGACTGATTTGGAATAACAGAAATTTCTTTATTTTTACCATCTAAGGTACATTATTAGGTAATGTCATCATATTTTCCCTACTGATGGGCAAGATATTTTCAGATGGCCAAATTTCTGAAATTCAGATGAGAACAGGACCTTAATTCTTCCTTTCCCTTCTACCTACAGTTTAGATATTTCTCTATTTATCGATTCATATCTCAGGTGATAATCGGGAGACAGAAGAAGAAGAAGAATAGAAGTTTTAAAAATGTGTATCTCTTTTTACTTAATAAGAAAATATTAAACAAAAATGCAGATGAAGTTACATTTTGAAAATTGTGAGGATATAGCTCAGCGGCACAGTGCCTGCCTGGCAAGCACAAGCTCATGTGTTCAACTCCAAATACCGAGAGTACTGAAAGAGAGAGAGAGAGAGAGAGAGAGAGAGAGAGAGAGAGAATGAGAATGAATGTCAGACATTTTGAATATTGCCTTTGTCAGTAAATTATGTATCTGTTTAACTAGTACATATGTAAGTATTACAAAGGAAGATGTAATAGCTAACACAGTAAACTCACAATCTATGTGGAGGCTTTCAGTAGGCATGAAAAACTAATTAGATGTGGACTGGAGATAAAACTCAATGGAACATCATTTGCCAAACATGCGTGAAGCCCTGAGTTTGATCTCCACAAAATGAAACAAAATAAAACAGAATAGGTAATAGTTGAAATAACATAGAAAATTAAATATTATATTGTGGGGTAGAATGACAGAAATGTAGGAATTAAGAAGAAAGAAGTTGAGGGTTAGATAAGGAGTACTTCTTAGTGCAATGGGTCTTTAACCTACCTTTCCAGTCAGGCAGCAACATGAATTGAATGCTTCCTGTGGGTCGGACACTATGGGTCAGCAGGATGCCAGAGATGCCAAAGATCCATGCTCTGGAAATACATCTGATGAGAGGCCGGAGGAAAGTAGGTGTGTGATGAGAGGTCCTACTTAGGAGAATACTGAGAAATAAATTCCAAGAAGCAGGCTGAGTTCAGTTAAAAAGAGCTTTGAGATTACAGCTTTGCTAAGTGTGAAGGAAAGAGGCACTGTGCTCATAAAAGAGCATCTAACAGAATTTGATGGACAGGAAAGGCATCTCTGTAAGGAAACCACGATTCGGCTTAGAAAATGAGGAGAAACTAACAAACCAGTGACCAGGATGTGGGGAGCCAGTAGGACAGTTCTTATAAAAGGAATTGCAAACAGGAAAAGCAGAAGTTAGAGGGAACATAGTGAAAAATGAGGATGGAAAAGAGCAGATCATTGAGACTTTTTGGCAGTGTTTAAGGATTTTTGTCTCTAGCTTTAGAGTATGGAAAGCTGAGGAAGAAATGGTTTTTGTTTTATGGGGAAGGAGGTGTTTTTTCAGTGCTGGGGATTGAATTTGGGACCTCACATGCTAAACAAGTGCTCCAGTGCTGAGCTACATCCTCCACTCTTTGAATTTTGGGACAGGGCCTTGCTAAGATGCCCTGGCTGGCCTTGAACCCAAGACCTTCTTCCTCAGCTCCTGAGTAGCTAGGATTGTAGGTATGCATTGCCAGCCCAGGATGCCATGGAAGTGAGACAGTGTCGTGATCATTGAGACCATCCCTGGGACTGTGGAGAACAGGTTGGACATAAGGCAGAAGAGCTACAATGAGTTGGGGGCTGTCACATCATCACAGGGGCGTAGAGTCCTCCGAATTGGGGATCATGCAGAAAGAGGAAGGAGCAATTCTCAAGAGATGCTTAGAAGTTAAAACTCAAGGGCCTTGGTGGGATATCTTTGTGAGGTGAGCAAAGAAAAATTATCAAGGATAAAACCCAGGATTTTAGGTTGTGAATTTTCTGGCATATGCCACAATGCCGTGGAGGAAGCTCTTTTACTACAAAGTGAGGGCATTGTTGACTACCAGTGTCTGACAGACAGAACAAGACTCACAAAGATCAATAAAGGAAGCACTGAAATCTTTATATATATCAGAAACATATCTATTGATGTCTGTTGTATTTACTATGAGAGTGATGCTTAATCTTTTCATTAGATATCCCCCTAGAATTTACCTCAATAACAGTTTTCCCAAAGTGAAATTTAAGGGATAAGAAGTGAAGCGTGAGTAAAATAAATATGAAGAGAGAATTTTAGGTAATCCAGGTTAAAAGCTAAGTTTTACTCTAATGATATCGGTTGCATAGCAAATGCAGTATCTCTATCCCTTAATTGTTAAGCTCACTTGATATCTTTTCTCAACCCAGCCCTCTTTTTGGCTGGCCCAGGAAAAAGAAACCAATAGACACACCACATGGGGATGTGGCCAGTTCACAGCCAGGAGCTTAGGGGCAGGCTGTCTGGCTCTACTAACCTGTTAAATGGAAATATTTAGTGTTCCAGTCCCATTGCGTCAGGGCTTTGATGAGGGCTAAAGGAGTTAATGCACAGTAAGCACTTTTCTTTTTTGCACTGGAAATTCATCCCAGGGCCCCCTACATATTAAGTACATTCTCTGGAATGAGCTATAATCCTACAATTGAGCACTTATAGAAGTGTTTGATAAATATTAATTATTATAAAAGGTATAATTATTCTAAAAGATTGTAAGAAACTAATATTATATTTTAAATATACTAGTTTTTTATTTTTTAAATAAAAGTTTTATATTTTTAATATACTAATTTTTAAAGTCAAAATTGACATTTAGTTTTAGTGCATGAGGAAGAATTCAAACCTTACACTCTGGGGATAAGATGCTAGGCTAAAACATGATTACTCTGAGTGTGAATACCTGGTGGAATTACAGGTGCGTTTCAGTTAATGGTACAGCATTATGGGGCTCGGCCCCACGTGAATTCCCTAGTGCTGTCGGGTTTGATGCATTTTGGTCACTCATATTCTGCCTCATTTGATCCTCTCTGTTGGTCCTGTTTTTTTTTAGTCTGATACTTCTGGAGACTATGAGAACACGCTGTTAAAGATCTGCGGGGGAGACGACTGAGTCAGGATCACCCCTCAGCTCCCTGCTCCCACAAAGGTCTTTTCCAACACCTCTGCCTCCTTCTTTCCTATTTAAGCTCCAAGCAAATGTAAACCAGCAACTTCCTTGCCTCACAGTAATTGTCTTTGCTGCCCAGCAACAACAAAAACACAAATAATTATTTTACAGCAACTCACTCATGATGTAATAGATTATGAATGAAGTTTCAAATGTTATTTAGAATTTGCAAATATTTCTGTTTCAGAAATGACAATGTAAATCATTAAATATAAAGCAAGGTAATAAAAATTGTTGCTTTCATTACATATAATTTGTCTACTTGTTTTTAGAGTCTACCAAAATTGTGTGGTGCCTAGTGCCAACTACTAATGATACCTTAAAACACATATTTTCCAAAGCTGTTGCCACTTTTTAAAATTTTTATTTACTTCTTTATTAATCAAGGTCTTTAAAAAAAGTTAAAATGTAGATGTGTGTGACCCTGGCCTGCTTGTTCTACTTGTGATCAAGCTAGAGGGGCAGTGCCATTAATCTGAGCACTTCCTGTCTGAACAAGTGTTTCATGCTAAGTATGACTTTCCCAAAAATGGGTATTAAGGATGAATCAAGTGTTGTTGTATTGTTTTCCTGTACGTCTGCAAAATTATGCCTCTAAAAAAATTCCTTCAAATTATCTTTGAATGAAACATAATGAGAAATATCTGAACAGACATAAAGTATTGAAATTTTAAAAAAATCCCCTTGGAGTCTGAGCTAGAATAAAAATGACCATACCGCAGGAGTGAAATGTAAGTTGTCTTTGTCACTGAAATACAATACCCAAGTTGCACAATTTAAAGGAAGAGAGGTTTATTTTGGCTCATGGTCAGCTGACCCCAAGGCAGAAATGACCTGGTGTCAGAGGGTCTGGCGGAGGAAAGCTGCTCTAGTCATGGTGTTCAAGAAGCAGTGAATGGAGGGAGGAGCTGGGAGGGAGATGCACCCTTCCAGGCCATGCTCCCCAGTAACTCATCTCTCCATACCAAGCCCTTCCTAACAGCGCAGTTAGCCACTGCACTCATCAGTGGATGAGTCTCCTGATGAGTATCATTGCCCACTATCTGATCACCTTCCACACATGAGAATTTGGGAGTGAAGTTTAGATCCAAACCATATCTTAAATCTAGGACTTTTACTCAGTTCAGTTTGCTGGTAGTCTTTTCTGAGCTCTTCCAGAAGGACAAAGAAGTGATATCTTATTCTGGGATTTCCACAGTATGTGTGGGAGTAGAGCACAGGGGTTGAATACACTAAGCCTGGTTTTAACTCCCTGCTTTACTCCTGAGTAACTTAGTGACGTTGGGAGCTGCTAACCTCCATGAAGCCTGAGCATTCCCACCTCCAAAATGATGACCACAGAGTCCCCAGCTTTGTCATAGGATTTTGTACAATTAAGTAAGATGCTGTCTGGGAAAGCCTTGGCCATATGCCTTGAAGGAGTAAGAGTTCAGTGCAGTTAACCATCACTGTTGCAACCAAGCAGCATCAAAGTGACACTGACAGCATCACGGGCATTCGTCAGCTGGTGTCATCTAATCTACCACACAGCGAGCCCCGGCTTAGTAAGTGTGTGGGAAACAGAGGGGACTAACACTTATTTCCTTTTGCCAGTGAGCTTAAAATCTGTTGAGAGAGCTGTGAGCAAAAAAAACACAACACTGTATCAAATGCAACTGAAGAAGTGATACTGTGGGCAGGAGGAGGGACCTCAGCCTTCCGAAGACTGAACCAGTAAGAGGGGGACATGCCTGGGAACTCACATCACTGTGAAGTTGCCTGGTGTTGGCATAGTTCCGCTAAAAGCTTCAGGCATGGAGCTCAGGGAAGAGGGGAGGTGACCGGAGGGGTCAGATCACATAGCTGTCCCACACCATGCTGCATCATTTGCAAGCACGAAAGCATTGTGGGAAGGCCATTACAGGAGGATGTCAATCCAAAAGTTTTATGGATGAGGGAACGTACTGGCCCATTTTCTCTTACTATAACCAAATACCCAGGGAGGGAAAACTTTATAAAGAAAAGAGATGAAGGGCTGGGGATTTAGCTCAGCGGCATAAACACCTGTCTTGCAAGCAGGCGGTCATGAGTTCGATCCCTGGTACTGGTAAAAATGAAAAAGACAAAAAAAAAAAAAAAAAAAAAAAAAAAAGAGATGAATGGAGCATGGTGGTGTATGCCTGTAATCCCAGCATTCGGGAGGTTGAGGCAGGATTGCTGTGAATTCAAGGCCAGCCTAGGCTACATAGTGACACCCTGTTTCCAAAAAAAGGAAAAGAAAAGACATGTGTTTGCCTCATAATCTGGGATTCAGATGCCCACATCTGGTGATCATCTGCTTTCAGAGGCTCAGGGGACTCAAGTGACAAGAGACGGGGAGAGTACAAATGGTCCACTGTCACCCTCCTCTTATAGAGTCACCGATTTTCACTCATGGGGGTTCCACCCTGACCTTACTGAATCTTAACTGTCTCCCAAAGGTCCCCACCTATTCGTTGGGATGTTTCCAGCTTCTCAATACTCCATAGTGAGGATTAAATTTGAACACTTTGGGATAGGGGATCAGTGAGGGATGTGCTTAGCATGTGCAAAGCCCTGGGTTTTATCCCCAGCACCACACACACACTCAGCTTATGAACTCTTGGGGACATGCTGAGGTGATACCCAAACTATAACAAAGAAAGAAAGCAAACTTAACAGTATAGTTACTAATTAATAGTGCAGGAACTTGCCATAAGAAGAGGCAGGCTTTAACACGGGCCACCAGACTGCTGTGTCCAGTCCATTAACCATGCTTAACCTTGGGATCAGTCCCATCCTGGGGCCATGGTTCTTTTCTGCCCTAGAATGTTTGAAGGGAGCATTTTGGCCTGCCTTGTCACTCTTTATCCCACATGCTCAGAACACTGCTGGACCCATAAAAGGTGCATAGTAAATTTTCCTTGAATACACGGAGTTCTTTTTACTATCTGCATTTGAGGTATGCAAGCACATTGGAGTGGCTACTTAAACATTCCTCAGTGTTCCTGAGCCTCAGCTTCTGGCGAGGCTTGGAGAAAAGTTTAGAAATTTCATCCCCATACAGAGCACTTTTTCCAAATTTCTTCCTCCCTCCCCTCCCCCTCTCCTCCTTCTTCCCCTCCCCCCTCATTCCTCCTTTTTTCATTCTTCCCTCCTTCCCTTTATTCTCTTAACTCATTCCCTCACTTTCTCCTTTCTCCCTTTCCCCCTCCCTCTCTCCTTCCCTCCCTTCTCCTTCTGTCTCCCTCCTGTCCTCCCTTCTTCCCGTTCTCTCTTCCCTTCAGCTCCTTACCCTGTATGCTTCTCCCAAGTCATGAGCCCCTTTAAATAAAGAGCTAAAGACCAGCCTGAGTCTCCAGTCAGGAAAGAGACAACAACAAACTATGAAAAGACTGCATCTTCCCTGCTTTCTGGAGACTTGCCAGTCACATCACAGAAAGGGACAGCCACTCAGCCATTCTGAATGTCAGGGCCTGTGCTGTGTACCTCCGGAGTTCCTAGCCCAGGACCTGCTCATAGTAGGTACACAAGAAATATGAATGGCAGTGATTTGTAAGATGAGGAACAAGAACTTTCTTGCCATTTGTGCCAGATTATTGTAAAAAAAACCACGAGAAATGATTGGAGCTACCTCAAAAAGCACCCAATGCTGTTAAAGTGTGATTTCAAATTAAAATATTGTAATGAAAATAATCAACTTTTGTTTCAAATGCAAAATGAAGACATCATATTCTGAATATTGTGCTAAGTATTTAAGATCTCATTTGTAGAACTGTATCATTTATTTGTCTTAAATACTATTTTCCAAAGCAGAGCTTAGTTATATGTGTCAATATTGCCCCATTTTACAAATGAGGAAATAAGGCTCCAGATGGTTAGGAAGCAGCCCAAGGTTATCTGCTAGGGAGGCCAGGGCTTGGGATGCAGGTCAGCTGGCCTTTATACCTGGCTGAGTGAGTGTGGGGCTGGGGAAGGGAGCAAAGATCCTAAGAGAACACTCCAAAAAGAAAAGTAACAGAGGTAATGAAAGAAAGCCAAAAAGCTCTCTACCCAGCCGTCCTGGTCTTGCCCTTAATGTCTTATATCAACTGGAGGCCACTGAAGCATTTCTCATTGTTCTGATAGGACGTGGCTGTCTTCAGATGGCTGTTGCTAAGGATCCTACTAAAGAACCACAGGACTTATTTAAGGATTGAAATGCCTGAGTATATGATATAGGGACAGCACCATGAGGTTCCCATACCTGTAACATTAGGTTACCTTTCAAGGACATGTATTCCTCGCCTTTCAAAGGAGGACAATAATAGCATCTTCTCTGTAAGATGATTTTGTAACTAAATGAGGAAACATTTGGATGTTCCACAGAACACATAGCACATGTTAAAGCTTCAGTACCTGTTAGCCTAATCCGGGCACCAAGGAATGTACCTACAGTGCCATCTATGTGATTTTGTTAGGAAATTTTAATTATAAAAATTTAGTTTTAATTGTAAAATAACCTAACAGGATAGGTACTGTTGTTACTCAGTAGGTGAGGCAGGAGGATCACCTGAACCCAGGAGTTGGCGATCAGCCCAGGGCCTACATATGAGACTCTGGCTCACAGTGAGACAGAGGGAGGATCTTGTTAGCCCATGCCATATTTCTTTTGTAGTCTTATTCAAGGCCTTGTTTCATTCCCTCCAGTTTCCACAAGGTGGCAGGTCAGCGTCAAAGTGCACCCCATGGCTTTGTGGCCAAATGGCAAAACTTTACCTTCCTTTAGAATAACCCATATGGGTTATCGGTTATTCTGCTATCAGTTATAACAAATGTGGGTTGTTTGGAAGTGTCTTCTGTGAAATGTTTGTTATGGACCAGGCATTTTACTATTGCTGTAGATTCCGTCTCATCAGAACACTCAGATCCCTTGATTCAATTCTCTGGTCTCTCAGGATTCCCTCTAAGTGTGTACTAACCCTGCCATGGGTCACCTGCCTAAGCGAGCATATTCAAGTCAGCTCACTAACCATATAATTTAGTCCTGGAGGACAGCTAAGGAGAGAGCCGCAAGCTAGAAGAAATGCTGGGCCCCACTGGGACTGATGAGAAGTTTGTACACCTCATTCGAGAGCAATGGGCCCATAAGGACCTTCAAAAATAGCAAATGAAGATACTGAAAAGAAGATTCTCTAGCATGTTTGTAACGGCATTCTAAAGGAAATGTTTAAATCGTGTGATTCCAACTTTTCTATATCTGCTCCTTTTTCAATATCAGTTGTATACAATTGATCACCTCTAATGTCTGAGGTTTTACTCGGTTTTTAGATCATTCAGGCTTCCTCCATTACAGCAGTGTGAGAAGCAACAAGCAGTTGACAAATATTTCACCTCTTTCAAGTTTTGTTCTTTAGATGATGATAGTAGTACTTACCTAGCAGAACTGTGCAATCAATGAGGTTAAGCACAAAAAGAATTTAACTCAATAAAAACTAATTACTGGTAATTAAATTGGTATAGCCTTGCCCAGTACTAGCAGCCAGAAAATGCTCAATAAACATTTGAAGAATAAGAAAGGACAGCATATAGTAATATCTCTAAGATTGGCCTTGCACATCACCAAGAAAATACTCAGTAAAAGCAGTTTCAGTGTCAAATGTGTTTACCTCAAATGGGAAGATGGTTTCCCTAGAATTACTTCCTGCCTACCAGCCTTTCTGTGCCTTAGTTTCCTTGCTGAAAAGCTAAGATGGCAGTAGCATTTTGGGTTGAGAACAGGTGTGGGATTTCAGTTAGCACCAGCACAACATCTAAACCTGTTAAAGTGCTCAAACAATGTTAACCATTGTTCTCTGGCTCTGTTTTAAAGCCCTACAATAGCTCCTACTCATCCACTGGGGGAATTTTGTGATGTTGAAAAGCTCCCTTCCAGTTTGCAATTACGAATGAGGATCAAGAAGACCTTTGACAATTTCCTACCTATGAAGCCTTGTGTTTTATGAAGCATGGAAAGTATCCCAAATGTCTTCTCAGAGCCCTCCCAACAAATTGACAGATTCAGATGCTTCCCATTCACTTCTGTATGTCTCCCGTGGGACCACGGGGGTCAAATGAGTATTGGTTGCTTTGTGCTTCTGCTGTTTTCCTGGTGCTATATTTCCTCCAGTTAGAACAAACAGCATTGTGCCAGCATTATCCACCAAGATGAACCCTGTTCTCAGAGGCTGATTCAGAGTTGGCCTGTTTCTACAGATTTTACAGAGTCATAGTAAGAGAGAGGAGGATTTCAGATGAGTGAGAGGGTTACCCACTAGGAGGGACCCTGAATGGCTGCTATGGGAGAGCAGAGAAGGCAGACCATAGAAGACAAACCCAAGGCAGCCCGTTCAACTGTGTATGTCTCTACACGTGACCACGCATTAGTGAAAACTGACTGTGAATCCTACATGTACCTCTTCTGGCTCCAGCTCTGTGAAACTGGATGTGACAGTTAATTATGACATAAGGGACATAAGGTGTTGCTTTGACACAAAACATGTGATTTGCTCATTGACACAATGCCAGCCACCAGGGCAAGATAAATTTGAAAAAAGATTGAAATAAAGTCAGCTCCAACACTGAGGAGCCAGGCACAGTAGAGGAGGAGATGGGGGAGAGCAAAGGTTCCAGCCTGAATTCACGCCTCCCTTATGAGATCCACAGCAAGACTCACCTCCCTAGTGCCCCCAGCCACCCATCTCAGACAGTGGTAAGAGTTTCCAACATGAGCAGTTTTAACTCTGATGTGGTGTTGTGTTGTAGCCAAGTAGGAATCAGGCCTACCTGGCTACCCTACTTAGCAGCTGGTTGACCTAGACAAAATTTTCACTGTTTGCAATTTGCAGAATGAAAGGGTAAGATAGTTGGAACTGTTGATTACTAGCTGCTCCATTGCAGACTGAGTACAGTGATCAGTCTAGGATCAGCCTAACTAGGGTTCAGATGCCAGCATAAAGTTACTAGCTGTGCGATTATGGGCAAATTATTTAGTCTTTACACCTCACTCTTTCTCTGTGAAATTTGGAAGATAGTAATTAAACCAACTATCTGGGATTACAAAGATTAGGTGAATCAATACATGTAAGTACTCAAAATGACCCAGTAGACAGCAAGCTGCTAATGGCAACTATTTATCATTGACTGTAGTAAAATGTGATAAGACTGTAGCAGTGCTATTAAAAACACTGTGGACCACTAAAATGGATAGAGGTAAAGGCTGAGGGAAAAATAGAGACACACGCCTAACAGAGATGTTTCTGATATTTTGCTAAATGGGAGAAAAGTAAGTTGACAAAACCATGAGAACAATAAAACCAGAAAGACTTTAAAAATGTACATGACAATGGTCATTGATTATCTCCAGGTAGTAAGTTTGTAACTGATTCATTTACTATGTTGTGTTTTTCTACATTTTAACAATTAAGTGACTTAATAATTTTAAAATATTTTATAAGCAGTATAATAAAGTTCGGTCATTAAAAGTCACCTAGAACTCATTTGAAGGGTTAATGAGATATGTGGGGATGTATTCACTAGGAACATAACCTTTGATCTGGGTATTAAAGGAATTGATTGCTCTGGGATTTGAAGACACAGAGATTAGAAGCAATGAGAATGAGCTGCCAAAACCTGTTTTGACTATGAATTATTTTATTACATTAGAAAATCATGTATCAAAAAGTACATAGGTTAAATGGGCTGTTAATCTTTAGTAAAAAGGCCTCCCCTGGCACTGAACATCACAGAATCCACCTTCTTCCTCCCCTCCTTCCTCTTCCTCCTTCCTCTTCCCCTCTTTGCGTCTCTTCCTCTCCCTTTCTTCCTCTCTCTTCCTCTCTTTGTCTGATTTCAGAAATCTCATTCAATCCTCCTGTCTGTTGAAGTGAGTACAAGCCAGGCTGTCTTCTTTGTGCTGGAGCTTACAGAACGGTGCTAATTTGACTGCCTACTGTCTTGATGCTGGAGACGGGAAGCCATACAGACCACTTGATCAGGATTAAAGACAGGATAAGATCCGTCTCTCACTCAAAGCAGCTGGTGTAGAGTGACAGACATCTGGAAAAGGGCGTGTCACATGAATCCCCCCACACCTCAGGATTCCAGGAAAGATGCTGCAGGTGGTGCAACAAGTCAAGGGCCCCGAGCAGTCATTTCAGATCCTCTGTATAACTAACCCACACCTTAGCATAGAGTCGCCGAATCTAAATCACACGATAATGACTGGACACTCTCCACTTTATCCAGACACGCTTCTGGAAAGAAGACTTGGTGGCAGAGAGAGAGCACTTTTTTCCCCTCTGTACCTCCCATCTCTTTCTAAGCGCTCTGCTTTCATTCCTGGCTAATTCAGCAGTGTTGGCAGGACAAAGAAAAGTCTTTGCATTGTTTAGTCTACTTTAAATTAGTTCAATACAGAGACCTTTCCTGGCCACCAGGCAACAGACTTTCTGTTCTTGATTTTCATCTCATTCTTCAGGGTATTGGGTAAATCATTTGGTTGGGTTAGGTGCTACCAGAAACTGGGACACCCAGGTGCTCGCAGAATTTGGATTTCCCCCAGAGAATTTGGATTTCCCCCAGAGAAATCCAAATTTTGGGGAAACTCCACAGATTTTCCTGGTTATGCTGCTGGGAATGGTACAAATGTCCTGGTTCTCCTAAGCCACTCTTGGCTTGCTCAATATGATGGTCTTGTTTTTCTGCAGGTACAACAGTCCTCCAACTTCTTCCTTATTAGGTATAAAAGAAATTCTCCAGGCTCTGGAGTTCTTACTGTGTCACTTGGGCAAGTTAATGAACCTGCTGATCTACCCCTTCATCTTTCTCTAAATGAGAGTAAAATGATCTAATTCATATTGTCATGAAGGTAGAGCTATCAGGAAGGGAGGATAGGCTTAGGTGTGTTACAGAAAATAGAGAGGACTATGGGAAATAACAAAAGCTGTGCACCTAACAAAATATCTGAAACATGGTGCTCATAAGATCTTCTTTGTTCCAAAGGATTGACTTACTTATTAATAATTATAGGGGAAACCAAGACAGACTACAAATTCTATGTAACCAGGAAGAACTTTTACAACTTAGCAAATCATGCCACATTTTTACTCTCCTGCAGAGAGGGAGAAGTCCCCTTTGGACTTTGGCTTTATCACTGCACAGTCTCTTCTCAGCAAGCAGAATTTCGGATGTAATAAGTATTGACTGGCATGCTTTTAGACTTCCTCTTTGTCTCAATGACAGTAGACACCATCTTCTTAACACTGTCCATGAGCTTTTTATCTCTATCTCATTTCTACTTTATAGTCACAGAGCAGAAATGGCTAGCCCGGTCTTCTAGGAAACCAAGGATGCAAAAGATTGATTAAGATCACTGTGTATTAGAAACCACAATACAAATGGAGATTTTTATAACTCTAAAAACTATAAGCATTGAGCAGTTGAGCAATTTATTGGTCTCTTTGAGCATTTATTTCATCTGCAAAATTGAGTAATAATCTCCATACTCATTCAGCCTGCCAATTTTTTTGATGAGGAAGCATACTGAATATTAAACCCAGAGTCTTCACAGTGAGTTACCTCCCCAGCCTCCTCCACATTTATTTATTTGTTTGTTTTTTGAGACAGGGTCTCACTAAGTCACATAGTTGCTCAAACACACAATCCTCCTGCCTCAGTTTCCCATTGTGCTAGCATTACAGGTATGCACATCAGCTTAACCCACCAGTGTAACTGAAGACCCACTGTGTGCTGAGCATTATTCTGAAAGCTGCATGTACATAAGAGTCTATTTTCATGGAACTTACAGTCCACGATACAGAGAAGTGTGACAAATTACACTAAATGCCTGGAATTTGGCTGTTTCTATTTTATTAAATCTTCACAATTATCCTCTGTTGAATGTTCTGTTTTCACATCACCACTATGTACTGTTATTAAATGTCAAAAATAAGGCTATGCAGATCCGGGCTAAGAAAAAAAACAATGATAGGTTCCTCTTAATTGATTATAATTAGTCAATGGTTCCTTATAATTAAACCCAGTTTGAGAATGTGGCATGTATTTGTCATATCCAAAAACTGACTCATGTCATATCAGTGAATATTTGTGGTTCATTGGTGTATTCTTAGCATCTAACCAAGTGCCTATTGTGTAGTATGTGAGTGACACATAATTACTGAATAAAATAAGTGCTTATTACTAAACAAATCAGGAATTACCTATTCTGAAAATTGCATTTTGTGTGATCTTTGTTCTTAATAATTGTATACGATATGAATGAAGGGATGAGAACAGTGCAATTCTAGCCTAGTCAGTCTTAGAAAGTAGAGTCAGATGGGAGGCCATGGGTACCCACAGGCTTTCGCCTCAAGCCAAACAACTTTGAAGCATGATCCATCTGCACTGCTTCCCAGAGACCCCCAGGGAGACTAAGCCCGGTTGCCCAAGGCACACCATGCATTCATTGGCTTTCTCTCCTTTTTCACCTCACCTCTGCCCAACCTCTCAGTGTTTCCTGGAGTCCCTGGGTCCTTTTCTCAGTATCTGCTTCTGAGGAAAGGAAGGGTTATTCGGGGCAGTCATTGTGCAGCCTTGTGTGTAACTTTGTAAGGTTACTTAGGTGACACTGCTGTGGGAAGAAAATGGAGCCTTACAAGGGTAAGAATAATTGAGAAATGAGTCTCTATTGGTGCGCTGAGGAGTCACTAACAGACTGGGAAGGGAAATGGGGAGATAGGAACCCGTGGTGTAGCTGCAGTTACCACAGAATAGAAAATGAACCATGTCTTCAGATTTTTGCAGTTTCCTCCAAAATTGTAACTTAGAAATGTAAGAGAAGAAAACAAATGAAGAAGAAGATGTGGAGTAGGAACAATTAAATAAAAAAGGAGAGGGATTAGAGTGCTTGCCTAGCATGCAGAAGGCCTTCAGCTCAGTCCTCAGCAGTACAAAAAGAAATAAATAAGAAAAGATAAGAAGAGATAGTATCACCTAATTATTATCTATCATGCTGCTACCTTATCACTACTTTGTTTATTTTCCTTGTGTAGGATGTAGAGGGCACCTGAGGAGTCTGATTCTACTAAGCAAGACAGGAAGCAGGGCAGGCAAGTGAAATCAATGAAGGGAGTGGGTTTCAGTGGGTGAAGCAGGAGTGGTCTGAGGGGAGCTGGCACTGGGTCTCCTGGCTGGAGGGGAGGAAGGTCTCAGGCTGGGTCCCCACCTGGCTTCATAGACCCCAGAAGGAGAGAGCCTGAAAGCAACCACACTGATGCAGGTAGCACAGGCATGGATGTCTTTACTCCAGGAAATGTCCCTGGGGTCAAGGAATCTTCAGGGTTAATATGTATGTTAGAGTCATAAAAATGACGACAATGGGTGGGGTAAAGGTGTGATGTGAGTCAGCTGTTGCAGGAATCTCAAGAAGTGGAAAAGGTCCTGTGAGTCACCATGCCAAGGACAGCACAGGCTTAAGCAACTGGAACAGCAGGAAGGTGAGGAAGTACAGCAGATATAGTGGCACAGAAAGCCAATCGCCCCAGCTGGCCCACTCCTGGAAGGAATGGGAGAAGGTAAGGCAGTGATCTCATAGGACAGTGCATTTCAGGCAAGGAGGCAGAAGGAAGAAAACAGATTAATGTAAATAGAGACTGTGATGGTTAGTTTTACATATCAGCTTGGCTAGATCACAGTATCTAGGTTGCTGTCAAACATTCTATGTGTTTCTGTGGCAGTATTTTTAAGATGAGATTAACGTTTAGTTCAGCAGACCTGAAGTATAGCAAATTAACTTCCATCACGTGGGTGGGCCTCATATGATTCACTGGAAGCCTTAACAAAGGAGGACTCTTCCCCTCTGATCAAGCAGGAATTAGACCAGCAGATAGACCTATGACTTGAAGCTCAGCACTGACTCTACTTACATCCCCAGTCTGCCTGCTCACTCCCAACCTCCACAATGAGCAAGTTCCCAGAATGCATCTCTTGCTGCACACTCTCTCCCTCCTCCTATAATGTGTTTCCCCGGAGAACACTGACCATCTAGAGATTTTTACCCACAGGTAGATAGTAAAGGACAGAATGATGAAAAAGGTAAGAGAAAAAGAATAGAGACAAGGCAAGACTGACTGAATAGGGAGTTTGAAAATAAGGAGCAGATATGAAGGATTCATGAGGATAATGCCATACACCTTTGTTTCAACAATTAGATTTAACTGCAGGAAACAGAAATTGTTCTAATTATTTTAGTGTTTGGAAATTAACTCAGGGAATCACAGACTTATGGAAACCTTAGGAAAAGCTGAGTTTCCAGACACAGTTCCTAGATAGGTCTTGCAGGGGCTGCTCCCTTTGTGAGCTAAGATGACAAGCATTCATTGGCCTGCCACCCAACTGTGGACTTCAGGGCAAACCACTCTAGTTGCAATTCAAGGAGCTGACTTTCCTTGAGGAAGAGATGGCACTGTGCAATACTGCTAAGAGCCCAAAAATGTATATTAATTTTTTTAACACCAGAAGAAAACATGACAGCTGGACACGGTGGCACTCAGGGGGCTGAGGCAAGAGATCACTGAGAGTTTGAGGCCAGCCTGGACTATATAGTGAGTTCAACACCAGACTGTACGGTATAGTGAGACTCTGTCTCAAAAAAACACAAATTTTAAATAAATTTTTTGCTAGATAATGTATTCATCTTTATCCTAATAGTCATAGAGTATACTGTAATTTATTTATTTTTTGAGGAAGGGTACCATCAAGGTTGAGTGCCTAAGCCCAGTGAATATCATAGCATTGACCCCAAAGCCACAACTGCTGCTGCCTGGGTAATGATCTTGAGTTAGTTGTGAAATAGAAATTGGACTCTGCATGAAAACAATACAGAAAAATATTACATGGACAAAAGCTAGCATCTGCCTCACTTCCTCTTCCTAACTCAGGTGGTTTCTGATTTGCTGGAAGGATGTCCTAACAGAGCCCCAGTGGGAGCAAGGGAAGGGTGTTTCAGATTTCTACTCTTGATGGAGGTTAAGATCCCCCATAATATCTCCCCTAAACATACCAACTCAAACAACCATTCACACTCTGAACTACCTTTTCAAGGGGTGAGGAGACAGCCTATAGCACTTGCTTTTAGTATATGTACCACAACAAGAAGAGGGGACAAAGAAGAAGGCAGAAAGAAGTTACCTGTGAGCAGCTCAGTGAAGAGAAAGATACCTCCTTCTTGAGAAAGAGAAAGAGAATGAAGGTCAGGCTTTTGGTTTCAATGGAGTACCAGGGCTGCCACTGTGAAACCCAGCACTGGGCAAAGCCCCAAGATTCCAACTGTCAGACCAGTTTCCATAGATTGAACATTGGCACTGCTTTGGCCCTGAAACAAGGCCAGCAGCTTCCTGACGCTGTTGGTTTCAAGCAGGCGCCTAAAGAGATGTCTTTCTATGGTCTGTTGGCCATTTCAGAACTTGGGAAGTGAAATGGTCAACTCATTAGAAAGAAACAGCTTGAAGCAACCCCTCCCTACTATCCTCCAGAGAGTGGCGGTGAGCATGGCAGTCTGCAGCTGCCCGGGACGGGAGCCACCAGCATTTTCTGGGACCCTCGCCATGCTGGGACCTGTAGCACTGGGCAACCAAGCAAGCCCTCCCCCTCTGCCTGTTTTGTTTTGTTGAACTTCAATATACATGAAAGTATGGTCAGCTACTTTGAAGAGAATGAGAGTATTGTCTGGTTTTGAAGACCTAAAATGCCTTCCTTATTCTGTTCAGATCAGTTTTATACTATGTTGTTTTGTATGAATTCTCTGTATGCGAAGACATGGACAACTATTTGGAAGAAAACAAGAGACAATATGATAGATAGTGAAGATCTCAGGTTGTCTAGCTTTGAAATTTATATCTCTTACATTGCTTTCTTATGTCCTATTTTGTTCTGTTATGTTGTGTTTAATTTTACCCCCTTTAAAATAAAAATAAAAAAGAAGAAAAGAACATTGGCACTGCTTTAGTTCAAGTGGCTGACAGCCTCCCCTCCCAAACTTGGGCTCCAGTAATAGGAACAGGATTTCACCAGCTGGGGAGCAGGGCACAAAACTAGCACAGGGCACAGTGACAGGTGGTGGGACCAAGGAATTGATAGAAATGAAAGGACCCGTACACAGGCCAGAGCTTCTAGAGGAAGCTCTAGACTGGCCTCAGCATTAGGCTGTGGGACAGTGGGTAATGCTTGAGGTTCAGCTTCTTTCAGTTTCAGCCTCCTCTCAAGACTCTGTAGACTCCTGAGGTCATGAAACTCAAGTGTCCCCTACCTTAGAAATAGCTGTGGAGGCCAAGGTACTGTGTTGACTGCCATCTGCCAACTTTAGGTAGCATATGATCAGTATGCCAGTGTTTAAAGAGAGTCTGAATCAGGCAGATACCTGCACCCCACACAGATTGGCTGGTGTTTCTGTATGCATCATTGCAAGGTATGGTGTGGGCCCAGTGAATCCTCAAGACTGTGCAGAGCAACTCAGCACAATCCAGCTTAGTGTTAACTCAGGAAGTGATCAAGGGAGTGCCTTCACTAGCATTACCCCATCCTCTGGCAACATAGCATGGTATAAGACTCTGCATTAGTCATCTCTCCTATTGCAGAGACACAATACCCAATGCTTACAACTTAATGGAAAAGTTTTATTTGGCTTATAATTTCAGAGGGTTCAGTCCATAATCAACTGGTTTGAAGGCTGAAATATCATAGTGGAAGGTCCTGTAAGAACAAAGCTGTAGTTCATGGCCCCTGGAAATCAGAGCAGGGAAACAGTGCCATAAGAGAAAGAGCAAGGGTCCAGACATAGACACTAAGGCCATGATCCACCCAGACACACCCAGAAGTATGTTCTACCCATCCTTGAATGGTTCTCAAAACCAATCAAGTTCACCTAACCTCCACCCTTCACCCTAACCTCCAGAGAACCTATTCTCTAGGGGTGTAACAAGATAGTAAACACAAGACTTTGCTCTAGAACTAAGTGCTAGACTGGTGAAAAGTAATACTGGCTACATCCTACAGGTCCCATTTCCAGGCATCTCTGAGAACATAACCTCTGGAACAGCTTCAGTGTCAGGGGAAGACACACAGACCCCATCTACTGGACTTCTATTTCAGTTAACATAATCTTTCACTGACAGCAGCAAAGACTCTTGGGCCATGAGTCTTCTTCAGCAATGGACATCTTCATAGCAGTGTGGGCCTGGGCACTTCCCAAGTGCTTTTCTGTTCTTATCAAGCTGTCAGCTGTGGGTATGACATAGTGTGATGGCATTAGTGGCTATAGGTGTTACATATGAACCTGGGGCTGTTCCATCCATAGTGCCTCTCCTTGGAGCTTGGAAGAAGCCTGAAGTGCCTTACCACAGGCCAGTAGCTGCAGACAAGGCATCTGGGTCTACACTGGCTCCAAGAAAAAGCTTATGGAGACAGTTACTCTTTTGTAGAGACTTGCCTATTTTTTTCTGAAGTCTAAACAATATACCAACAGTATATTGGGGACAAACTTGGATTTGGATTGCCCTCTAGTACTGAAACAGTGACAACACACAACTGATCCCTACCATGCCGGGACCTAATTTCTATCCATGCTGATGCAAAAAAAGTGACTGAAGACTTGGGATAACTAAATAGCTTGCTTAAAATTTCTGAAAGTCAAGTACAAAGCCAGATCAGGAAGACTGGAATATGTAATACTTCAAAGGCTAGGTGACACCACATGTCAACAAAGATCAAGAGCTTTCCAGTAACTGCAACCTCACTTACCACTCAAAATAAGGAGCTAGAAACTGACCAGGTAGTAATCAATATGCTCAGAGGATTTAAAACAGCTGCTCTAAGGAAAATCCATGCTGTTTTAAGAAAACTCAGAATATTCAATACTCTAACAGAGAAATTAAAGAAATAGGAATCATTTAAAAAAGCAAACAAATTCTTCAGCTGAAAAATCCACTCAGCAAAATTTAAGATGTGACAGAAGGTATCAGTAGCAGGATAGATCAAACAAGACAGAATCAGTGTTCTTGAAGACCCATTATTTGGGAATACATAATAGGGGAGAAAGTAGAATGAAGAGAAGTAAAGGAAATAAAGGACAATTATAGGAACTTTGGGACAATATTAAAACAGCAAATATTTGAATTATTCCTTTTCAAGAACTCGAGAGGCAAGCTAGCTCCACCATGCTGATGGGTAAGAGTCTCAGCCAGAAGAGAAACCAAGCCTTCCCATGAGCCAACTGGTGCATGAGCTGAAAAACCAGAACATTCTCTCCCCACTCTGATTCAAAGGAGTCATGGTGAGATGATAGCAACTGAGGGGAAGGGACTAGCTTGATGCTTGTGTTGTTTGGTTGACGCTATGGGCTTAGAGCTGGTGGTCTGGGCATCTACTGGAGGATGGCATTGTGCATTGTATCAACTGTGGGGAATGTCCTCCTGTCTTGTTTTTGAAATCCAATGTTTTGCTCCTTTTTACTGTTTTGTTTTATCCCTGCATCTGGTAACTGGAGCAACTATTTTGCAGATAACAATGTGCAGTAGTGTTCTCGTTGTTCTGTTTTGTTCTGATTTACTGTTTTGTTTTATTCATATTGTTTTGTTTTATTTATATTGTGATTGGTTTTATTATGTTTTGTTTTGTTTTATTTATATTGTGATTGATTTTATTTTGTTTTGTTTTGTTTGATTTTGCTATATCTGATGGTATGGACAACTACTGTGAAGGTAACAAGATATATTATCGTAGCCATGGTTGATTCCCTATTATCTGTTTTGAAGTTCTGTACTACTTTCACTGCTTTGTTTTGATTAACTTATTCTGTTTTGTTGGGTTCTATTCTCTTTAAAATAAAAAAATTAAAAAAGAACTTGAGAACATGAAAAACATCTGTGAATTCAGTGCAATCCCTGTCAAAACACTGTCATTTTTCACAGAACTAGAAAAAACAATTCTAAAATTTATAGTAAACCACAAGGTGAAAACAAATAGCCAAAGTTATCTTGAACAAATATCAGGAGCCTTTACACTACCTGGTTTGAAATATATTACAAAGCTGTAGTAATCCATACAGTATGGTAGTGACATAAAAGCCAATACATAAACCAATGGAACACAATGCATAGAAAGCCTAGAAATAAACACATGCAACTATAACCATACAAGACAAAAGAGCTAAGACCACTTATTGGAGAAGGGACAGTGCTTTCAATAAATGATGCTTTGAAAATTGTGTATCCATATGCAGAAGAATGAAACTAGTTTCCTATTTCTCACAGGAACAAAAATCACCCCAAAATGGTTCAGATTAGTGATAGCAAACCTATGGCACATGTGACACAAAAGACTATTTCTATCATTGAAAGCCATAAGAGACTCACTATTACTGGCTTAGATTAACATCTAAGACCTGAAACTACAAAAACAAAACAAAACAAGAGAAATGCTTCAGGCTGTTGAATTAAAAAAATTTTTTATTGTTCTTGTCATTATGCTGTTTTTTTTTACAGACTCCAAAAGCACAGAAAGCAAAAGCACACATAGACAGATGGGGTTATATCAAATTAAAAATCTGCATAGCAAAAGAAACAATCAGCAAGATAGGTACAGAGAAATTATAGAATGGGAGAAAATATTTACCACCTGTATATCTGACAAGGCTTTGATAAGCCAAATACATAAAGGATACTCAAAACTCAAGAGCAAAAAACAAGCAACCTGATTTTAAGTAACAATACATCTAAACAGAAATTACTAAAGAGAAGACATTTAAGACATGCCCAATGTATCCACTGAAAAATGCTTATATTAACAATCAAGGAAGTGAAAATCAAAACCTCACACTAGTAAGAATGGCTATCATCAAAAAACTAAAGATAATAGCTGGGAAGGATGTGGAGAAACCTGAACCTTTGCACTGTTGGCAGGAACACACATTAGTAAAGCTACTATGGAAAACCCTATGGAGGTTCCTCAGAAAATTAGAAAATGGAATTGCCATATGATTCAGCAATCCCATTCCTGGATATATGTGCGAAGGAAATGAAATAATTATGTCAAAAAGATATCAGCACACTCACAATGGCCAAGAAAGGTGTCCATCAATTGATGAGCCAATAAAGAATATATGGTTCATATACACAATGCTATTTAGTCATTAAAAAAATGAAATCCTGTCATTAGCTACAACTTGGATGGAACTGGAGATCTTTTTAAGTGAAATAAACCTGGCACAGAAAGATGGCGCCATGTGATCTCATTCTGATGTGGGAGCTCACAAGTGAGCCTACAAGTGAGAGTAGTAGAATGGTGGTTACCAGAGGTTGGAGAGTTGGAGGAAGGGGTGGGTAAAGGCTTATCAATCACTCATAGTACTGATCACAGACGGAGAAGTAGTTCTGGTACAGTGGTCTAAGAGGGTGACTTTAGATAACAGTAGTACATATCAAAAAGCTAAAAGAAAAATGTTTCAAAAATTTCTCCGTAATTAAATGATTAATATATTAAAAGATAAATAAGTTTAACTTGATCAAAACACTACACAGATGCATGGGAACATCACATGTGTCCTATTAATACATACATAATTTTATATTTTATGTGCTCATTAAAAAAAGATTTCTAGTCTCTACATTACTGGGAAGCACACACAAGAAACAGGTTAGAATAGGTGCTGAACCCGTCCCCACACATCTGCTATTTACAGCAGTGAGAATATGACATAACTGTGGAAAGTGCTGCTTTAACCTCAGAGGGACAGCTTGGGCTTCTGATCTGTAGTGATGGTGATGCCAGATCCTGATCCCATCCAATCAGAAACACTGCAATCAGCCTGAACAAATATGTTGTTCCTCTCCAGCCTTAGTAACAACAACTCTGCAAATAATGGCATGGGGCAATTCACATTAAAGGACATAACAATCTTCAGCTTTTTTTGGTATTTTTCCATTCCTCTGATCTCACCTTCTTGCACTCCCCACCACTGTGCTATGCCACCAAAAGATTCTTTGCTATTCAGAGATCATGGCAAACACATTCCCACCTCAGGGCCTCTGTACTTGCTATTCCAGAGCAAGAAATAGCCTAACTTACTTAACCACCCCCTTTAGGTCTCTCTTCAAATGCCATATTATTCATAGGTACCCTCTATGAAAAAGAGGATCACAAATACTCTATCCTTCTTCCTGCTTTTTTTTTTAAATATTTATTACCTTGGAGCATGCTCTATTTTATTTATTTGCTTATTACATACTCTGACTTCTAGAAAATAAGCTCTGTTAGGACAGACTCTGAGTTTTTCACTACTGTCTCCTCATCACCTGTAATAGTAACTGATGCTCATGGGATCTCCCCAAGTTTTTATAAATCAATGGATGAATGATGAATATTAATAACTTGGCCCTCTTTTTCTCCCAGTTCAATTCATTTTAGCTGTTGAGGTCACCTTCAAAATCCTTTGAGTTAGATTTTGTGTTTAGGTCATGTTAATTCAGTTTTGCACACTGGCCTGAAATCCAGAAGGATTCTACGTGGAGGTGCTCTGTCTCGTTAGCAGGTATGCAGCGACTCATTTTATACAGGAAGAAACACTGCGAGAGAAGTGACTGGCTTGCAGCCACACAGGCTGAAGTCTAGCTTTCTTAATTCTGAGTCTAAGATATTTTCTGCTCTATATCATTGCTATTTGCATTTGTGTGTGTGTGTGTGTGTGCGCGCATTTGCTTTACAAGAATATTTAAGAAAAATTTACTAATATTGGCAATCCTGGGTTTTTTTTTTATCACTGCTGAGTTTTTAAAATGATATGGCCCCTCATCTCATTCATCCATGGATCAAGCATCATGACATATATAACTTCACATTGGAAAAAAATTAGTTGGTATCTGTTTTCTAGTTACTTTCCTCTTTCAAAAGATATGTATTGAGAAGAACCAACACAATCTAACAACTTATCTAAATTTATATAAGTACCATTTACAAAAAAGTCCAAATTACTATCATTCACTGATTCTTACCATCTATTAGGGGTATGACTCCAGTTAAGCAATGTGAGTCCCTGGAAAGATTTAGGTAGTTTTCAAGGAACCTTGCATTTGCTGGAAAGCTAGTTGTTATAAGTGGGAACGCGATCCCTGAATCTCTGTGTCTTCCAGTCTGGCCAAGTGATCTTTTCCTCCCACTCCTAGTCCCACCATGATGCCAGAGGACCTCACCATAGCCAAGCTGACACTGGCACCGTGTCAGCCTTCAGAGCTGGAGCTGTATAAACTTCCTTTTTTCTATAAAATAACCTGATTCAAGTATTTGGTATAATAATGAAAACCAAATGAACACAAAGCTTCATTGGGGGAAATTCTGGAAAGCCTACCAGCTGGCAGTGACTGACTGAGACCAGCTGTAGGGAGCAAGTCTGCCTGTCACTAAGGTGAGAGGAGGTGCTCACTTACCACTAAACACCAAACAAAGTGTTGATAAGGAAGGTACAGCTAAGTACCGGCAAACCAACTCAAAGTTTAGTTTGTTTTACTATTATCAACCTCATTTCCATATTTGTCATATTAGTCAGCTTTCCTGTTGCTGGACATAGCATCTGACATTCATGACAACTAAAGGAAAAGTTTCATTTAGTTACAGTTTGAGGAAATTCAGTTCACCACTGGCGCCAAAGCAGGAACATCAGGCAAAGGGCGGGGTTGAGCAGAGCTGCTCAGTTCATGCAGCTGGGAAGCAGAGCAGGGGAACAGAATGAGAGAGGAGCATGGGGAGGGCAAGGGACCAGACTAGTACCCGAAGCCATGCCTGCATGACCCCGCCCAAAACACTAGTCTGTAGGTATCTCTTACACCAACATCTCAGGATTAACAGTCACATACATGCAATGCAATTCTTCATGGAACAGCTGTAATTTCACTTGTTTCTTCTACTTCCATGAAAAAGTATGGGAATGCAGTTGAAGGCTGACCTCTTAGTTAAGGTCTTTCTGTATGATAAAGGCAGAAAATCCTAATCATCAAAGAAAGGGGTATTTATTGGATTGTTTAGCTGAAATTCCAGGGATAGCATGGACTTCAGGACGCAGAAAGTACCCCTAGATTCAGTTTTTCTTCTCTAAGCTCTGCTTTTCACTGGTTGGCTTCAGCCTCAGGTTCCCCATGTAAGCAGGTTGATTATAGAAGATCCAGCTTCAGACCCCCTTGGGTTATGGAGGGAAAGTCTGTCTCTGTCCTAGAAACCTTAGTGAACATTTTATTGCACCATGATGGCCTTCATGGGGCATGTGTTGTCCCTCATTCCACTCTACAGCCTGGAAATCCTAGGCTGTCTTTGGCCAGAGAGCCCTGAGTTGGGGAGGGAAAATCATTAGAACTACTGGTATTGACTGAGGTTGGACCAGGGAAAGCAATAAAGTAAGCCAAAAACCCAAAGGTCCGTAAGACAGGAAAATCCTAGTAGTATCTGTTCATATCCAGATTTACTATATTAACTATCATGTGATTTTGGGATATCCCACAGCTGTGTGAGAGCAGTGTGTGTGGATAGCAGCTGAGAGGACGGCAGCCTGGGCTGGGAGAAGCAGTGTAGACTACACTGTAGGTCTGAATCTCCATGTGATCCCCAGTAATTCATCACACCTTTCTCTCTCTCTGTCTCTCTCTGCTCTCTCTTTTCTCTCTCCAAAATTATCCTGTTCAGCTGAAATCACACAAAAGCACCATGTAAGTTGAGGCATGTGATTTTATTAACTTACCGTGACAGACAGTCTCGTACCAATAGTACACATTTTGTTTCAATAAGGGATGGTGAGGCTAATTCACTCAACAATTTTAGCTTCTAAGTGTTATGTAGTTCTTGAATTTCTGACTGACATATTGAAGCAAATGGGCCAGGGATGTAGCTCCATGGGAGCATGCTTGCCTAGCATGCATGAGGCTCTGTGTTTAATTCTTTAGCCCTGAAAAAAATAATGGGAGCAAGTTCTTCTTACTGGTTCTAACAATCGAGTCTGAAGGTTAACCAGATACTCATTTACAAAAAGATAACATATGAACAGAAACCAAGACAACCCATTAATCGACTATCTTTCTTAATCATTCTTTCTGTAGATTTTTTTGAGTACCCACCATGCAATCTCAGCATTTTCCTGAATTTTTAGTGGCATTCAGGTAGGTAACAACCACCACACAAACATAGGATAACAAACTGATTGAGACACTTACATAGGCTTATAGTTTGACTGAGAAAATCCTACTTGATGTGGTGAAATACATAGCACTGCAACCCGAGTGGCAGGTAGAATTCATCACAAGATTGTAGGGAGTGGAGTGACAGCCCCACTGCTGCCTCCTCGCCTCTCTCTCCTATGGGCACATAATGCACCTGCCTACATTACCCATAATCCTCTCCTGCTTATGTCACATACCCGTACGTGACGATGACCCATCAGAAACCACCCCATAGCCTCTTCCTGTCCCACCAGCCCGCCCTTGGCCCATAAAAGCTGCAACCTCTTCCTGAATAAACGAGACTTGATTGGACTCCTCAACTTGTCTCCATCTCTCTTTGTCTCCCCCACTGTTCTTTATCATCCCAGTTCCTCCTCCTGGTACACCCCACGGATTGATCCGTGGGCTGGATCCAGTGGTGCCCAAGGTGGGGCTCCTGGCATGGGGGAGTTAACGAGGGAGCCATTCGAGAATGCTGGCTGAAAGTGAAAGCAAACTGAATCAAGGCCGAGGCCTGCGCGGACGACTGCCCGACGTGCCATCCGAGTCATGGTGAGTGAACGGCAACCCCATCCCCTTTCCCGGACATGGGTCTAGCATTGAGTGGACATGAATTATTTGTGGGAGGCCTTAGCAAGGCATTAGAGACAAAAGGGGTAAGAGTTAGAACAAAAGAATTGTTGCAGTATTTTCAGTTTATTCATAAAGTGTGCCCTTGGTTCCCTCTAGAGGGCTCTATAGATACCAAAAGGTGGAAAAGAGTAGGAGATGCTCTAAAAGATTATTATAGAGTTTTTGGTCCAGAAAAAGTTCTGGTGACCACTTTTGCATACTGGAATTTAATCTCTGAGCTGCTTACTCAGTGGCATGCAGATCCTCAGATTGAGGAGACGATTGCACAGGGTGAGGCTGCCCTGCGTGACTCCCTTAATCCTACCCCAAAACCGTCCTCAGAAAAATCTGAAGCCTCTGATCTCTCAGACACAGAGGCTGATGGCCAGTTAGAGATCCTCCAAGATGGCGATCTGCCACCACTTCCTCCTGTTGACATGATTGACAGGTTCCAAGATGGTGGCCCCCCACCCCCACCCCTGAGATTCATATAAGTCTTTATACCCAGACCTCTCTGATTTTCAAGAGGTCGATGGGAACACCTAGCACAGCAAGCCTCTACATACCACCCTGACCCTGTTACAGCACCAGCCGCCATTAAGCCCCCTGACTGTGATGATGCACTTAGCGTCTGCCCTCAAACTGCTAGCATGCTAGCAGAATTAGAACAAAGAAAAAGGGATCTTTTAAAACAGATACAGCTAGAAAAAGAATGCCAAAATCTTTCAACTCAATTTCAGGCCCTCCGAGCTACACAGCCTTATAGTTCTCCCAAGATGGCACCTGCCTCCGGCAAGCCTCGTGGCACTCTTAAAATGGCGCCTGCATCTGGCAGCCAGCCCAAAATGGCATTCTCAGTCACGGAGGCCATTGTTCCCCCATGGGATGTTGAAGAGGGCGCTGAACCACAAGCCGTTAGGATACACACACATCTCACCGTGATAGCCCTAAAAGAGTTAAAGGCCGTAGTCTCTCAATATGGCCCGACTGCCACCTATACTATTGCAGTTCTAGATTCTTTGACTCAGGGTTGGATTATTCCTAATGAGTGGAAAGACTTAGCAAAAGCCACCCTCTCCGGAGGCAATTATCTATTATGGAAATCTGAATTTTTTGATCAATGTGAGGGCATAGCCAGAGATAAGGTTGCACGGCAAAACCCCTGGACCCTTGCTATGCTTACAGGAACAGGAGATTTTGCCACAAAAGAGCGTCAAATGCGGTTCAACTCGGGCCTCTTTGCGCAGATTAACGTGGCAGCCACTAGAGCGTGGAAACGCCTCTTCTCAGGAGGCAAGCCTACCTTGTCTCTCACCCAAATAAAACAAAAGCCTGAGGAGCCCTTTTCAGATTTTGTCGATTGCCTCCTACAGGTGGCGAGCATCTTTTTGGCTCCACAGAAACAAACTCTGCCCTGGTCAAATAATTGGCTTATGAAAATGCAACCTCAGCTTGTCAAGCTGCAATTCGACAGCATCACAAAAAGGAGGACCTATCGGGTTATATTCGCCTATGTGCAGATATTGGGCCTGCTTATCATCAAGGCCTAGCCATGGCCAAAGCACAACAAGGTTGCACAGTTAAACAGCTCCTCTTTCATCCTAAAAAAGATATTGTTTGTTTCAAATGTGGCCAAACTGGCCACATGGCTGTGATTGCAAAAGTAAAAATCAAAATCAGTCCCCTACAAAAAAACCAGGGCTATGTCCCAGATTCAAATGAGGAGACCACTGGGCTAATGAGTGCAGATCCAAAAGGGATGTTCACATTAACCCTCTTCCCCCATAAGGAAATGGGACACGGGGCCAGCCCCAGGCTCCCAATTCCAGACAAACCCCTGGGGCTCCAAGGTTTGTCCCAGCGGGGCCTTGCCCACAGGAGTGTAAATCATATCAGATAGAGATGCATAGCTCCTGTTATGATGCTGTACAAGAATGTATTGGCTTAGATAATGCCACTCATTTTACAGCCATACTTACAAAAATAAAAATGGCAGCAGCCGGAGGCGAATGGGGCCTCAACCCCTCTGTATCGGGAAGCCCCGTATACACCGAAGCCTCCTGCAAAGGCGAGATCAACAAGCCAGTCTGTTGGTATAAGAGGGCTCCAATCCATCTCTCAGATGGGGGAGGTCTTCAAGACAAAATGAGAGAACTTTATGTTGAGAAAAAACTAAAAGAAATTGAAGACAGTCTATTCCCAAAGATCAATTACCACTCGTTAGCTCTCCCCAAATCACGGGGTGTGGATTTAGACCCACAAACTTATGATATCCTTTCAGCCACTCATCATGTACTTAACCTCACTAACCCTGCATTAGCGCAAGACTGTTGGTTGTGCATGGCCTTAAGCACTCTTATGCCCTTAGCCATCCCCTCAAACTCAACAATTGACCCCTTTTGTGATCCACATAATTTTACCTGTAGTCCTTCTCAATCATTTCTAGTCCAGCTGTTAATAATACCCAACATATCCATGACCTGCTTACAGGGCTCTCTCCAAAATGATTCTACCCTTATAGATATGGGCCATCTCCTGTCCACCACCTGTGTTCAATTTGTCAATCATACAGGCCCCCTTGTGCCCCCCAACACGACACATTTTTGTCTGCGGTAATAATAGGGCCTATACCTATATTCCAGCCAACTGGACAGGTACATGCATAACTGCTTCCCTCCTGTCCGACATAGATATTGTCTCAGGTGACCAACCTGTCCCAGTGACAACATTTGATTATATTGCTGGCCGCCAAAAACGAGCAGTAACACTGATCCCGCTTTTGGTGGGAATGGGGCTCACTGGTGCTGTAGCCACGGGTACTGCTGGCCTCACCATTACCTTAGATAAATATACTGTCCTGTCCAACCAGTTATCTGAAGATGTTCAAGCCTTATCCTTTACAGTAAAAACTCTCCAAAACAAATTAGGCTCACTGGCAGAGGTCATCTTACAAAACAGACGAGTGCTAGACCTGCTCATGGAAGAGCAGGGGGAATCTGTCTTGCCTTACAGGAAAAATGTTGCTTCAATGTCAATCAGTCCAGTGTTGTGTGAGGCAAGCTCCAAGAAATAGAAGAACGGCTTCAACAGCGACGACAACAAATGGCTGCTAACTCCTTCTCCTCGATGGGCGGGCTTTCCCTTACCTAGCGCCCCTTTTGAGTCCCCTAGCTGCCCTGTTGCTTCTGCTCTCTGTGGGTCCTTGTATTTTTCAGAGGATTATGACACTCATTAATAACTGGATAGACGAGTTTATGGCAAAGCCCATTCAGGTACACTGTCACCAGCTGGAGATGGCAGATCAACAAACCTACCGGGAAAGAAATTCCCCTGAGTGGCCCATATGACGATGTGGCCTAACCGCCCTGGGGCAATGAACAGGCAGCCAGAGACGGGCAACTAGGACATACATGTTACACCACTGGCCACCTAAGACAGGCACAGGACCAACTGCTGTCCTGCAAGCCCATGACGGATAAGGCCCGGTTGGGTTCATGTAATGAGGTCCTTACCTAAGACAGGCGCTGTCCTCACAGGGCCTGCCAAACTCCTGATTAAACAATATAGAAGGGAGGAGAAGATCAATGAAGAGACTGTAATTGTGTGAGAGTTATTCCCTCTGTATTGGTAGAAGAATAAGGACTGCTGGTTACTTACCTGAGCAAAAATTTCTACCGAGAGGATTAAATCAAAAGGATGACAGAGCTAGGCCAAGGATGCCCAAAGAAAGTTAAAAGTCATTCCTTTGGGCTACTCCCTACTATTTCTGGCTGCTGGCATTATAATCCAACAAAAAGCCTCAGAGAATAAGGTTTTGTCTCAAAATGAAATCATCTTAAAGCAGTGCCAAAGGCTTTATCCTCCCTTGAATATAATAGCATAAAAAACAAACTAAAAACCTTGCTAAAAGTCACGGGGGAGAAGAAGCCAAAAGACAAACAATAACCTGCTCTCAACTTGTGGAAGCCGAGGGAAAGCCGACCGTGAACTGGGTTGAGTTAGCCAGTGTTGATCCCGCCACCGAGCTGAAAGCAGCCGCACAGATTCATAAAGGCTTGCTGTACTGCGCTCACAGTCTCGGCCTTCAGACAAGAAAGGGAACTTGTGACCAACAGGGACACTCCAAAAAGAATTTCAATGAAGTCCAACTTGAGCAAAAACAATTAAGTTGCCCGGATTTCTTGGATCCCAGACAGAGTGCCTGGCATGTGGAATGAATGTCATCAGTAGAGAACATAGCCTTGATTGGTAGCTATGGAGCCACTTCCCACGTGGTCCCCGCGGGCTGCTTCCTGGTAAACTCTATTTGGGGAGTGCCAACCCACTCCCCTCTGTTCACTGTTTTTTCCTCCCTCCAAGTGATTCCCACAGAAATCTTTCCCACCCTAGATGCCATGATAAATATTCTCTACTAAGATGACATCCTAGTTTGGCTTTGTAGAAAATTTTCCTTTGGGAGTGTACAGCAACACTGATGGAATGTAAAACGGTTCAAGCCTTTGGAGAATGGTTTGGCAGTTTCTCTTAACAATAAACATACATTTACCCTATGACCTGACAGTTCCAATCTTAGATATTTATCCAAGAGCAATGACAATATATATTCACACAAAGATTTTCATTAAGAATGTTTGTAGCACCTTTATTCATAGTAATAAAAAACTGGAAGCAATCTAAACATCTATCAATAAGAGAATGGACAAGTGAAGTGTCATATATCTATATGAGGAATGCTTGTAATAAAAAGCAATAAAAAGAAGCAAACTACTTGCAAGTCCAAATAAGATAGATGAATCTCTAAAATATTAGAGTGAAAAAAGCCAGATTCGCGTACAAAAGCCATTCAATACGATTGGCTTGGAGAATTTGGAAGAGTCACACCCTCCTACGCCCACTCTGCTCTGTTCACATTCTCTGCAAGTCATATACAGATTCTGTGATTTCTTTCACTCTTTTATTCCCATCTTAAGTTCTGTGGTTTCTGCAGTATCTCCTGTCGGAGGAAGACGGGGAGGGGAAGAAAAAGGATCCAGATGTGTGCAATGCCCACAAGTGTTTATTATGCATCATAAACCAATAAAAAGGGGCAAAAGATAAAAGCATGTAGAGTTGGAAAGAAAAAACTGAAATCTTAAAACTTCTGTGAGAGAAAGAATATCCTAAAGTGACAATGGAAATTACAAACCAGAAGAAGAATGTGATATGTGACCAGGCTTTAATATCTTTACTACAAGTAGCCTTTTCACAAGTCAGTCTTGGTGACACACACCCATAATTGCAGCTGCCTTGGAGGAGGCTGAGGCAGGAGGATTGACAGTTAAAGGCAGCCTAGGCAACTTTGCGAGACTATGTTTGAGAGTACAACATGAAACAAAGACTGGGAATGTAGCTGAGTGGTAGAGCACTTGCCTAATATGCCCTGGGTTCAATCCCCAGTACCACCAAATACAAAAGAAAAGGGAAAGCAAACTATTAGCTAAAAATGAAATAACATGAGGCTAAATGGTTAAACTCATAAAAAGGTTTTGATTTTTCAATCAAATATAGTTTTTTACTTTATACTTTCCAATATTGTTCATGGGTTTATTTATTCTGCAAGGACTATTATCAAGCTTATCTTTTCTAAAATTTTCATTTCTATTTTGGGAAAACAAGAGCGTCTGTGAGGCGCTGGCAGAGCCCAGAACCCTTCAGAGTTCAGTGGCAGGTGTCCTAGTTTGGAGACAGAGAGCTGCATTTCTAAGAAACCATTTATTATGCATTCAGTTTTTCATATTCTTTTTATTTTTAGTTTTCTTTTTCTGGTGTAAATCAGTGATATCTGGACCTTGTCATCAGGACCTGGAAAGTCTTGCTTCACTTCCTCGCCTTTTGTCCAGAGGAGATAGCAGGGCCCAGCGGATCAGACTCCCAGGGCTCACAGGAACAGGGCCTTGTCTGTGCAGGCTGAGCAGACCAGCTCATGACATCCCATGGCGACAGACACGCATTCTTTCACGCACTTGCTTCACACATGCTGAACCCTTCTCTCTGGCCGTTGGCTGATGATGTTCACCGTATTTTTTGATCACCATTGTTGAGTGAGTGACGTCATTGTCAAAATTCTTACAGGTGGGACAGGCTTGCAAAAATACTTGACTCCACATAGAAAAAAATAGTACAAGATGCATTATTTATTTATTTTAGGGTTTTTTGTTTTTTGAAACGGGGTCTCGCTACACAGTGCAGGCTGGCCTTAAACTTGCTTATGTAGGCTAGGCTGACCTCAGACGCATGGTGATCCTCCTGCCTCAGCCTCTCAAGTGCCTGGCTATATTTTCATACTTTAAATGTCACTTGCCCCATATAGCACCTCTTACGGTGGAGGATTTTTTTTTTTTAAGATAAAATAGGTAAAATCTGTTTCTGACCTAGCCAGTAAGATTAAATGTCACCCAAGAATTTGCTGTTACTTTAAACATCTTCAGTGAACCAAGCAGAGAGGAGAAATAAAAGGATCATGACAGTATATTATGCAGGCGTGTTGTCATTCAGGGTCCAACAAAATAGGCTCAAAACTTATCTTTAATTCTTTTACTTATGAGGAAAAAACTACTCTGGAAAATGACACAGATATAGTTCCTCTTCTACAATCATTTAAAAATTAACTACAGTTGATGTTTTAGTTATAGAACTAATACAACTTTGACAAAATAGGTAGAGGCCTAAGAATCTCAAATTATCAAAAATATATTGAAAACATCAAGTAACTGTTGAAACTGAAGAGAAATTGGGCAGGAAGCAGCAGTGGGCCCCAAACTTTTCTCTGTGAAAGTACTATTACATGACTCTCAGATTTTGTTCATTATGGATGGATTACCTATTGAAATTAAATCAAGTTGAAGCTTAAAATCAAGATTTTAAAAGTATTTAAATTTTAGAAGGAAAAATTTAGGCTTAAAATAGACCCAGGATTTTTTCCTCTATTAATTTTAATAATAAATATGTTTTCATAACCATAAGTACATTTGGCTCTCACTAGTTTAAAGAAAAAGATGCATCTAAATAGCCTAATAATAAGTGAAATAAATCAGGTGCGGAAGAGTAATTATCTCGTGGTTTCTGTAATATGAGAGACCCAGAGTGCATATAATTTAAATAGCAAAATCAAAGAGAGATGGTAGGAAACAGGAAGGCGGGCTCCGTTGAGCTGGGAGACAGGAGAGAAGGAACCGGGAGAGGAGGGAGGAAAAGTGCTCGCGACGGACGCGCCAGGTGCGTTCCTCGAAATCACTGTGATGAGCATGATCTCAAACATACCAAACAATGTCAGCAGCACCTGAAAAAGAGGTAGATCAAAACCTACAAGAACAAAGCCAGGGATATAGCTCAGTCGTAGAGTGTTTGCAAGAGGTTGTGGGTTCAGTTTTTAAAAGAAAAAAGATACTACAAAATAAAAGATGGCAGAAAAACAGACTTTTGCAAAGAGATCTAGAAATAGAGGGAAGAGGAAGGGGAAGAGAATTAAATTATGCTATATACATGTATCAACTCCCCATAATAGATGCAATCATTAGGTACTACAAACATGTAGTAATAAAATAAAAAGTAAAAAATAAAGCAACAAAAATACTCCCCATTCTTTGTTCTTGCCCCAGGGACCCAGGGCTTCAGACCCTCTCACCCTGGTCGGCCAGGGCTACATTCCACACCAGGAGCCGGCTGCTGATCACTCCTCTGATGACATTAATTCCCAATCATTTGTAGTCATTACCAAAAACGGGCCCTATAAGTTACATTTTCTAGTTAGCTAGTTACACTGTTTCTAATATTTGCTGTGGATGCATTAGCTGTAGGAAAAATAAATACCTGTATAATTTTCCACATTTATAGTTTTCTCCAGGTATGTGAGTACATGTTTCACATAGAGGTTAACTTTGTTCTAATTGTTCTTACCAAAGTAAAAGACTATTATAATAAACATACTACTACAGAACATTTTTGGTTTTACCCAAAAAAGTATTGTATAACTCTTACATGATAAGAAACATAGGCCTACATTATCATTTTAATTCAAGTTTCAATCTTATCTATAACAAATATAAAATCCTCTATGTATATTTATTTCCAGAAAAACAGACACTGCAAAATTTTTTATTTGTTCCATTAATACCACAATATATTTGCAATTTTGTATATAATCTATTAAAGTGAGTGATTCTGTTGTCATTTAAAGACAGCCACTCAGGCTAATCAAGGCCAGATTTCCATAGGCCTTTACAGTCTCGGAAACTAATAGCTTTTTGCTAACCTGAGAGTGACTGAATTTCCCCAATGCTTCAGATCCACTCTAGGATGGCAGGAGATGTGCATTATCAGGCATTCTCAGAACTATTCTAGATAAAATTATTTCCTTAGATCAAGACACCTTCATATTCAAGTCAAGTAATTGTATTGTGTAAGTAGAAGGCGTGTGTTAAAAAAGAGAGGGACACAAACTACACTGGGGGGCTCTACACTTCCAGGACACTTACAACCTAGCAGTTAAGTATGACATCAGGAAAACGTGTCAGGGAAAATAAACAGAGTGTTAGAAGAAACACGGATGAGGAACAGGCCCGCTTCACCTGGGTAAGGTAGTATCAGCGCTGCTTTGGATGTGTACACTTGACTTGGCTGACGGCAGGTGTGAGCGCTCCTTCTGGTCTCACTGCATCCTTTTCAGACTTCTGCTCTGAGATTGCTGGGTTTCTAGGGCTTCCCAGGGAATCTTCAGACCTTACAAACTGGCTGTACACAGTCGGGTGCTTCAGTAAGAAGCAAAGTGCTGAGTAACGTGAAAACGGTCTGCTGCTCGCCAAGAGCTGGGAGTCCTGGGTAGCTCACCAACCTTAAAGAAGCAAGAGGGTGAGACGCCAAACTCCCAGAGAGGAGCGTGGATAGGATTACTGATACAGAGAATCCAACTGGGGTAGATACACCATCTGCCGTAACTATGGGTTACTCCCAAATTAGATGGACAAACTGCAGCTCAATTATTTTCCCTTTTTTTATGACAGGTTAATGCATGACTAATGGCTTACCAATATTTCATGCAGTGCAGAACAAAAATAATGCTCAGTCAGTCATGGTCCAAATAGGAAAAGCTGGATAGGTTTAAACAGGAAATGACTCTGCTACAAAGAATTCAGGATCCCTGAATAAACAATCCAAGCACAAACCATGAGTTCTAGTGTCCTGGGAGTGCCAGGGCCTGTGGCCAGCTCAGATGGGTGAAATCTAGTCTGACGAACAGCCCCAGGGCTTTAAGACATCACTCATCTGTCATCTGTCATACCAGTGTCACAGGTTTTTCACCAGCTCAGCTCTTATTCCACATCTTGATGTCTTTTGCCCCAACATTCAGGTTTGACCAGTTATTCTAAGAGCAAGGTACGAGGTATCGGGCAATTTATAGAGCCCACACCTGAAATATGCAGAGAAACCCATAGTCAGACACAACAACCCAAAGAGGACTGGAGATAACCTGGAATTCCTTATTTTGACCTTTGCTTAAAATTATCAATTATAAATTTTAAAATGTGATTATAAAAATACCTGCTTCTGATGGAAAGTTTGAAAACACAAGGATGTACTAAAAAAAATCTTCAGCCACTGAAGAATAATTATTGTGGATCTTAATTTTCATTCTGTGTTCTTTGCATACAAGACAATATAAAAATCAGGATTATGTTGCATATACTTGCAGATGACTTCTTAAATCTAACATTATATTCCAATCCTTATCCATGTTATCAAACTTTACTGTAAACATCACTTTTAATGGTTATATAGTATTTTATAAGTATATGACAATTGATTCAACCTTTCCCCTTCTGGGGCAATTAGATTACAATTTTGAAAATTACAAATAACACTGCCATCCATACCTATAAATATTTTGCCCCAACTAAAATTGCTTCTCTAGGATTCATGCCAAAAAATAGAATTATGAGTCAGTGGGGACTCTCTAATCTTTTTAAGGTTATGAACAGATAAACCACACTGTGTAAACAGCCTATTTTGGAGAGTGAACCACCAAGTCTCTCTGAGTCACTTAATGGGTGTGAGCTGGGGAGTCCCCATTATTTCTCAGCAGCCTCCATCCACGCCCTTCGCCTGCGGCCCCTCCCGCTTGTGTGCTCCTCTCGGGGCCTCCGCCCAGCCAGGGCTCACCTGTGCTTGTTCAGCTTCTTCACCTGAGGGTTTTGAAGTTGTTGAACCCCAGTGGTGACCTCTTTTTCCCAGATTCCCTGCCTCTGAGTAGTTTCAAAGAGCAGATTTGCTGAGCCATGAGACTGAGCAAAGTCTGTGTAGGCAAAGGTTGTGTTGTACAGCTGTGTGGTCTGTTCCCATCACCAGACAGAGGTGGGAAAAACTGAGAGCTGGGCCAGGATCCCAACATCCAGAGAGGGCGCTGGGGTGCCCCAGGCTCTGAGCTCACAGACTTCCATCCTAACATCTGCCATTCCTTTTCAACCTTAAATAAGAACTGTCACCTGATAACTCCCTTCTCATTCCACTGGGAAAATTGAAGCAACTCCAAGAGACCCTCCACAGGCACCCTCTTACCCACTGCCTGCTCCCATGTCCACATTCCTGCCTTGTACTTTCTCAGGATTGTATAGACTCCACACAGCATTTATCTCTCCGGCCCAGACTTCTGTATATTCTGACTCACTATCCCATTCCCTACATGAAATCTCTCCAGGTTGTCTAATAATCCCTCAAATTTAGGATGTCTAGAACCAAATCTGTCCCTAGCCTATTTTTCCTGTGGTCTTCTGCTCATAAAGTAAAGGGAACACCACCCTTTTACTCTATAATGCCAAAGAACTCAGAGTCTATTCTGATTTCTCTCTGTGCTATCCAAAATATCCACAAATATTTGTGTCACATCTCACTGGGTGATTGTAATAATCTCCTTTCTGACCTCATTGCTTTTCAGCCTACTCACAGTAACTAGGATGCTCCTGATAAGACATAATTAAGATCATCTCGCGTCTCTGCTCCAACACACAAAGGCTTTCCCTCCACTTACAACAAAATGCAGTCCTCATCAGCGCTGGACGTATCTGCCCCTCCCATGCTTTTCTCATATTCATGGTCATCGCTGCCACAGGCGCACTGGCTATTTGCTATTACGTGCAGCACTTTGTGTGTATGTACTTCCCATGATCTCTGCTCTTCCAGATTTCTGCATGGCTCATGCTTCTGTGAGAACCTCCTGACCATCATATTTTATTCCACACTTCTGCCCCAACCCTCAGTATTTCTGCTTTATTTTTCTCCATTATTCTTATCAAGAGGCCATTTTTATTTGGCCTATTGTCTCTCTTATTAATAGAGAGTATTTTTTATTGTGAAGTTATTGCTATATACTCTGCACCTAGAGGTTAGTCAACAGATGCTAAGTTGTAGTCAGAGAGGAGAAAGAAACACTGGGGTTGTGTTGCGTGGTAGAGCTGACACGGCTGCTGCTTCGAACCCCCTCACTGATCATAAGAACAAGTGCCAGCAAGGATGTGCAGATGCGCGTTCCCTTGCTGGTGGGAATGAAGGTTAGTAGGGTCATTATGGACAGCTGTATGGAGGTTCCTCAAAAAATTAAAAGCAAGACTATCATATGACCCAGAAATCCTAGTACTAAGGAAATGACTCAAAGGACAAGTCAATATGTCAGAGTCATCTGTACTCCCACGATTATTATGGCACTATGCACAATAGTCAAGAAATTGAAACAAACCAAGTGCCCATTAACCAATTAGTGGATAAAGACCATGTGGTATATTTGTGCAGTTTGCTATGATTGAGCCACAAAAAGGATGGAATCTTATCAATGGGTAACAGCACACATAAAAGTGGACGAAGTTATGAATGGTAAGCAAAATAAGCCAGGCATGGAAGGACACATAAAACATGATCTCACTGAAAAAACTGATCTCATACAATTTGAAAATAGAATAGTAGGTACCAGAGGCGGGCAAGAATGGTGGAGATGAAGGAACAGGGAGAGGTTGATTAACAGATACTAAGCTGCAGTTAGACAGGAGGACGAGATGGCTGTGTTTCACTGCGTGTTCCACTGCACTGCAGAGCTGACTATAGAGAGCAATAAAGTACTATATGTCTTCAAAAAGCTGGAGGAGAGGATTTGGAATGTTTTCACATAAACAAAATGATACATGCCTCCATAGACATACTTAACCTGACCCGACTATTACACAATGTATACTTAGGTTGAAACATCAGATAGTAGCCCTTTAACATGTATAATTTTAATGTATCATTTAAATAAATAAGTAGTTGCTGAACAAAATATATACGGTCAAACTATGAAGAAGCAGAGGTGAGGACTTTTGGGTTAGGCTCGCGAGAAATTTATAGGTACTAAAATGTCTACCTTAAATGTTCTAATTCCTGTTACAGAATTTGGGCCAAAAGTACTTCAAAAAACAGCAATTACTGCAGTTCAAATAAAGCAGTCTGAGTGTCTCCTAAATTCTCTTAGGCAGTTTCCTAAATTTTACATTCTATGAGAATTATCAAACTTCCCTATACAAACGTAAACTATGTGAGGGTGTTTTGATAAATATTACATATGACTTTTGAGTGCTTTTGTTTACAAAATGTGGCAAAGGGTTCTGCAAATAGAGCTGATATAGGGGAAGGAATCAAATTAATGTGAAACGGAGCAGCTTCTCTTGCACTTTGCAGCATCATATTTAAACATTCAACTACTCTAAAAGTAAATGTGTTCAGTTGTAAATATATTAAAATTAAGGCTCAGAGGGAAAATTAATTTCTCCAAAATTGCATAGCTAGTAAACAGAAGGTTTAGAATTTCATCTCCCAGCTTTCTGTCTAATATAGGACCTAGATTCTACCGTATGTCTAGACAGATTAGGTGACTTAGGAGAAATCTTTAATATTCATCTTAGCAGTCTGAATAAAATGTTCACTCACTTCTTTAGAATGTTCATATATTGCTTTGAGTGAATCAAAGTGATGACTTCAGATTTTTCTGGTGCTTGTTCATTTCTTAGTTCTTTTGGAGGAAATAAAGTGTTCTAAAAGTTAGGACTATTTTCTAGTTTAAGCTTTTAAACTGCTTTTTGTTTGTTTTTTGATGCAAGTACCACAGCCTGTTACAGAGCCGCCTGAAGAATTTTCCCAAGCAAAACAAATGCTCCAGCTGTGTGAGGGTGTCAGGCAGAGCTAGCCATGGGCTCTGTGCTGGTTATCTATGTGAAGGACTTTGTTGAAGGGAATTCTATGTTGCCAGTAGAGTCACTTGTCAAAGACAATAGCTGTCAGCACGGCATTACTATGCGAGGATTGGGAAAGCAGCCAGTGAAAGCAACCTCTTTTGTGGTGTGTGCAGAGTGTGCTCCTGATGACCATCTAAAGCTGCCTTTCACCCACCAAACTCCCAAAGGGACAGCACAGTACATTGGAGAATGAATTTCTGGGAACAGGCATCATAGATAACGGGAAAAGAATTGAAATAGGAATGAGGAAACACTAATTTCGATTCCACTGCAGTGATACACTGCAAACTTCCATTTTCCTTATTCACTGTCTTGCCCCGGCACCCATCCAAGAAGCCAACGAGTATTTATTGAATGCCGACTTGTGTTCAAAGCACTGGAGCAGATGATATGGGTATTTCATGATTCTGCTTCCTGTGTATGGGGGGAATAATAGTCCCATCTACCTCACAGTGATGTAATGAGGTTGAAAACTCAGTTTCTACTTTGGTAGAAATGGAAACAGTTGTTCGTCTTACTTATTTCATGGACCTATTATGAGAATCATAAGATAATTCTATGGCTATGCTGTATGAACTTGAAGTATTATTTAAAGCTACAGAAAAAGACGATTTGATCAAGATGCAACTTACACCATTGTTGGATGTTCATTGGAGAAACAGTAGGGGAATGAGTCTGGGAAGTAAAGAAATACTGGACCATTTTGCTACTTTTTTTGTTTGTTTATTAGCAAAAACAAGACTTCTAACAATAAAAATGAAAGTTATTTTTAATAATTATCTTTATAGTTTATAGGAAAAAATCAACAGATAACCAAACCCATGGTTTTCAAACTACATTTTTGTATTACACTGACTATCACTTGGTTTTGGTGTTAGGCTCTGAATTCAATAGTAAGGATAGAGAAGTTTACTGTTAATATAAAAGTTGGGATTAGGTTTAGCTGCACATAAATATGAACTATTAATCTCTAACATAAACTAGAAGTTCAAGTTTCTGTTTTCATTTCTCACATAGAGGGAATCTGGAGAGATAATCTAGCTAAATGCACTGCGTGATCTCATAGGGCCCCCGTGATCTGTGTTCCCATTTTTTTACTTTGCAGATTTTATTTTAACATCTATTTCAAGCTGTTATCACATCTGTCTTTTGGGCCAAATATTGGAAAAACAAAGGGACTTGCTCCCAACTGAGCAGAATCCATTTCAGGAGCCTTTTTATGAGTCCTGGCTGGGAGTTGTGTTTTCCTATCTTTGACAGAAACTGATGAAGTGGCCTCACTTGGCCGCAAGGAAGTCCGGGGACTGAGCTGTTGTCCTGAACAACACTGCACTCAGTTGAGGCTCAGGATTTTGTTAAGAAGGAAAGGAAGAAAGGATGTGAAGACAGTAGCTACCAGCCATTTCCAAAACACATTGAGAGAAAAAGAGAAGTTTGTATATACCATGTCCTCAGACATAAGTTTTTAACTTTTTTTTTTTACATTTTCCTTTGGTTGTAAAAATATTACTGGGTTAGGGGTGTAGTACAGTGGTAGAGTCCTTGCCTAACATGTAAGAGGCCTTGGATGCAATTCCCAGTACTGCAAAATCAATCAATCAATAAATAAATTTACCTTTCTCTTACCATTTTATTAATCATGTACTATAGTATCTAGTATCTGAACTTTTTATTTTTTTATAATCTAAGTATTTATATTTTGTTGTGTTCTATAAAGAACATGATATTCAGGTATTTTATACACCTTAGTGTATCTGAACACCATGAATTCAACTCAAGTCAAATTACTGTAGAGACAACTAACTAGTCTAGACACTCACTCAGCATGAAAGTAAACTACCAGCTTCCCGGTCCTCCAACATCTTTAGCCCAGACATATTTCTTACAATGTATATGAACTTGAGTGTCAGCATCAAATAAGGGACCACTGAATTTTCCTCAACAAGAAGAACATCCTTCCGCTGTGGCCACAGTGCGTGCATCTTTCTTCACCTGACCTCCAACTCCGCACAATATGATTGCGCCTTGAGTGAAATCCTCTTGTGCTTTGTGTTGACTTATTCCCTTGAGCATCATGAGGTCCTTTCTGAGCATTTAGAATTCACCTTCTTAAAATCTTAATTAAGTTGAGCACACACACCAGAGGGACTCATTCCCCAGCCCATAGCAAATCAACTATGGCATAAAAGAGCAGGCGGACATCAAAGCTGTCCTGACTGCTTGGGAAGTGTCATCTGTATGTCACAATGCTGGATGGCAACCAAGTAAGAACCATAAACTCTAGACTTGAAGCAAAATTCTTGTTTCTGAAGAAATGACTCATCTAAGTCAGGTACAGTGTTGCATACCAGTAATCCCAGCTCTGAGGAAGGAGGACTGCAAGTTCTAATACTACCTGGACAACTTAGCAAAGCTGTGCCTTAAAACACAAAGTTTAAAAAGAGCTGCAGATGCAGTTCATGGTAGAGCATCATGTACTCAAGCCTCAGTATCAGAGGGAGGAAGGAGGGCTCCATCTCACTGGAGATGTAGCTCAGTGGTATAGCACACTTTCATCATGTGTGAGCCTCTGGGTTCAATCCCCAGCACAGAACGGATGAACAAAAAAAAGCATATCTAAGTAACATAAGCTTATATTCATCCTGAATAGGTCTCACTGGAAAACAGCCCAAGTCTTAGATAAAATAAGATTTGAAAACCATTTAAAATGTATAATATATTATGTGGCCTTACCAAAACCATTTAACCATACAACGTTGTAGTTGCTTTACCAATAATAACAGCAGTACTTAGATTGTTGGCACAGCAATTTCTCCCCCAAAATATTTATTAAATATAAGAAAATTAACCCAATGGTCATCCTTCATCTTGGTGATAAGATTTTCTCATGGTCTTGCTAAATGCTTGCAGTAAGACAAACTTAAGGGCTGGAGGTTCACACCCCCTTCCCGAGGAGAGCCAGCACTGTCAGCTGTAATAATCTATCTGGCTTCAGAGTTTTACCATTCTAGGCCTTATCAGCTCTAGGTTCATTTTTACTATTCTTTACCTCCTTAATACTGAGTGTTTTGTTCTTCACTTCCAACTTTCTTTAAAGATTAGCAAAGGAAAATTATGACTCTGGAACATGGCACAAATACAAGCAGAAGTGAGTTAGTGTATGTTTAGCAGAACATCACCTGGTGATCAAAGGGAGCTGTATTTTGGGAGGCCAGATGGAAGGTGTTATGATTTGTGTCTAGAAGTACCCTGCAAAAGCCTCATGCAGTCATACAGGTTTTTGGGAAGTACCTCAATCTAGAGTGTGTGATGGGATTAAGGGTCCTAGCATTAAAGGTTGGTGATTACTAAATCAGTTCACTGACTGTCACCACCCTAATCCCAGTAGATTGGATATAATATATGGTACAGAAACAGGTTTATCTCCTTTTTTTGCTCTTGTTGCTTTTGCTATCTTCCACTGCCATAAACTATTGACATTCTGCAATTTACCATCCTGTTTTGGATCCAGCCAATTAGGAACTAAAACTCTACAAACTGTGAGCTAAATAAATTCTTCCTCTAATTTTGGGGATTGAGTATATTGTCTCAGCAACAAGAAAAATAACTATAGACAGAATGATAATCTTAAAAGGCTCTGGAGTGGAAGGTGGTAAATTCATGTTTTAAGATTATGCTGCTCTAGCTTTTTGCCCTTTTAATCGCAGGATTAAATATTATCCAAAAAGTATTGTAGACAATGCACTAAGTATTACCTGTTACTATTAACCAATATCCTTATGACATTAAACTTTATATATGAACAATAGAATTCTCCCAAATTTGAAGTTCTATTTATTTCAAGAAATATTTGATCCCTGCAATTCTAGTACAATTGAATGTTCTTGGAATGATCATAATAGGATGAAACCTCTTTCTGGGTCATTTTAATAGGGAACTGAGACGTAGTGATCTATGCATAAATGTTTATTTAATCCACAGTTTATTATAGGTCCCTTGCTGCCTTGAGTCCTCTTGGGTGGACTCTTTAGCTCTGTGGCTTTGGCGCCTTGCCCTCTTCTCAGTTTATAGCTCGGTTTCATCAGTGCTCCTGTTTCCTGATTTGTCATTGTCAGGGCTGCTTGGTTGGCACTTCTAACTGCTGCCTCTTCCTCTTTAGAGGATGTCATCAACATTTCCAGTAAGGATGGGCAATGCCACCAGCTTCTCCAGCTAGACAGCTTTTCCTTTCCTTTCTTTTAAACCTCCTTTGAACTTTCATGAGCTTCCTGTAATGACCATGTATCTGTTTCAGCTATTTCAGTGTTCCTGCGGCTTTTGATTTTACTCTGGATCCAAATCTTCTAGCCAAAACCATCTCAAACAAGTAGTTTGAGGTTTTTGTTGGAAGGTAATTTGAATTTGTTTACATGGCCACCAACTCCCAATTTAGATGTCCTGAGATTTCTGGAGCAGGGTGTGACTGTCCCTGATTACGTTTCTTTTAATACAGCTAAACTGTGTTATTAAATAGGGATGGGATATTTTATGAGCTAACCCTGCTTTCTACAATTCTAAGTAATTACAGCTGAATCAAGAGAGGTACAGAAAACATTTCAGCAGCGTGGAAGAAGAGTTAAACTCAACCACGGTCACAAACATAGTGACCTGATTTGGCAGCCTATGTCAATCAAAGTGTTACCCCCCACACACACATAAGCGTGCACACATATACACAAAAACACATGAATGCTTTACAGAGATCTTCTGACATTTTTCTATAAGGAAACTACAAATATTAAATGGATGTAAACAAAGTAACTCGGTTGCTACAGCAGATAATGATTTCTACTGCTCCTATTCTCTACCCTCTTCTCGTTTCTCACCATCATTGTTTTGATGGAGAGCAAAAAAGATCCTAAAACATTTCTCAGCCTGCTCTAAAATTATTGGGCTCAGCACTGGGCATTCATTTATTAAACAAATATGCACTAGTGTCTACTACCCTCCAGCTGCGCACAATACAGCTAGGTGCAAAACAGATCAGATGCTTGTCATCTGGCCCTTGTATTCAGATAGGTGGTCATTGTCTCCTTTGAGAAAAATCCAGTGTGGTTCCAGATTCCCAGAGGAAAACATGAGAGTAGCAGACTGGGCTCATCACATGCCCGATTTCATGGTTTCCTAACTGGGAAAATGCAATACAGAGAACGTGTTACTCACTCTTCCTGTTTCTGCTGCTCAGAACTCAGCCACACTTCAGGACCCGGAGCTCTCATTTCCCACCAAGTCACACCTTTTGCTTCGTATCTTATTCTCAAGTGAGAGGATCCCCTTGCCTAGCAATACTCTGCCTGTGTGCTGGCAGCCACAAGTCTACTTGCACCTCTAATCTTGCCTTGATTTTCTTTTTTCTTTTCCTTTTTTTAAAATTTTATTTAAGAAGAAAAAGAAAAAAAAACAGAAAAAGGGTACAAGTTATACAGAATTTCAGAAAAAATAAGCAGTAGGAAATCACTAGTTAATAAATTACATACTGTCATCTTAGAAATAGTTCAAGTTACGAAATTAAAGCATATAAAGTAGACTTTCAAACAGTGAGACAGCAAACAGTTCTGTTCAATGATCCAACAAAACTCAGTAATATGGTTATCTATCTTATACACTTAAATATACACGCAGTTATATCCTTTAGAACACTTTCTTTTCCTCTCTTTTGTACAATGACAATTACACATTTTGGGTTTTATTACTCCCACAGTTCTTATTACTTTTTTTTGGAAGAGAGTAAAACCAAATGTGACATAACAGAACAGAGTCAGTCAAATCAAAAGGATGGACATAATAGATAATGTAAAAACAAAATACAAGGTGATCAACAATGGTTACCATACTGCCTCTTGCTATCTTAAAAAGAATTGCCTATATCATCAGTTATAATAAAATTGAACAAAACAGTAAAGAACAAAACCAATAAAACCAAAACATTGGAGACATTAGAAGACTTCAAAAGAAGATAATAGTCAAACAGAATGGGCGTCATAATGAATCTTATTGTCTTCACATTTGTTGCCTATACTTCCGAACTTGGTACTATCAAGCAAAGCAGAATAGGGGAAAATCAGTCAAAACAAGATGGTGAGAGCAATGCAGGGTTTCAAATCAAGTTAATAGGAAATCAAAGTGGGTTACTATAATATATCCTGCTATTTTTATTTATTTTTCCCTTAATTAAAAAAAGATAAAAATAAAAAAATAAATAATTAAAAAAAGGAGATTGAGATAAAAGAGGGCTTAACAACAAAACAGTGCAGGTCAAAACATAACCATTTAAGCAAAATAGTGTTTCACCACAAGATATCCTGACATAAGAGTAGTTACTGGAGTGTCTGTTTCCTTGAAATCTTTGAGTATAACTTCATATACTGTAGCACCAAACATATCAAGACAATGTAAAACCATTCTAGAGAATGAAATTATTACAGGGTATTTAGAACCAACTATCAGAAAATGAACAATGGTTTCTGTATAATCTCCTTGTCTATAAAAGTTTTTGTTTACATTATCACATATAATAAAATCCAATAAGATACAACCTGTTAAGACTGATGGAGACAGAAAAATAAAATCTTGATGGGAATTCAACACAAGATGATACTAAATCAGCAGTACCTATTATGATGTCTTGTTTTCTCCAAAATAGCTGTTCCTATCATCCAACCTTCTCTGCCTCATTTCTGTTGAGCTCTTTTTCTGTCGTTAGTTGTCAGTTTGTCTTCTTCATTTTGCTTTCTGCTCCATTCATTGTGGCCTCTCTGCCACTATTTCTGGAATCTTGGTATTTTTCTTTTTTAGAATATCCTGCATTATTCTCTGTTGAGTTGAATTGGTGGTTGCAAATTCCCCTAGTTCCTCTTTATCCTGGAAACACCTCGTTTTTCCATCAATTTCTAGGGACAGTTGTGCAAGATATATCAATCTTGGCTAGAGGTTATTATCTTTGAAAGCTTGAATTATTTCCCCCCATGTTCTTCATGATTTGATGGTTTGTGCCGAGAAGTCTGCTATAATTCTGATGGGTGTTCCCTTGTAAGTGATCTGTTTCTTGTCTCTGATGGCTTTTAATATTCTGTTCTTGTATTGGATTTCTGGAATTTTGATTATTATATGCCTGAGTGTAGCTCTGTTTGGGTGGTAGGTGGCTGGAATCCTGTATGCCTCATACATCTGAGTATCTTTACCTTTTGCTAAATTAGGGAAATTCTCCTGGATTATTTCTGTGAATAGCTTTTGTAGTTCATTTGTTTGTGTCCCTACTTCTTCTTTTATGTTCTTAATTCTTAAGTTATAGATCCTCTTATCATCTTCTAGCCTTTGTATTATTGCTGTTTGTTTTCTTGTTATTTTTAAGAAGTTTTTCATTTGATGCTCCCACATTATAAATCTGCCCTCCAGTTCAGATAATCTATCCTTAGTTTCTTTTAAGCTGTTATGCCAGCTTTCGATAGAGTTTTTAGTTTTCTGGTAATCTCTTTGAACTTGCTTCACATATTCTATGTTTTCTCTATTTTCTCCATCAAACAATTCTCCCCTTTTTTTCTGTTCTTCCATTCCACCATCTGTTTTTTCTTGGGTGGTACTTAGCATTTCTCTAACTATTCTACTTATATCTTGCTTTATTTCATTAAATACTTCATTTTTGAACTCGTCTATGAGGCTCCAGAAATACCGCTTTATGTCTATTGGTGCCATGTCTGATATTGCATGTTTTCTGTCCTCATTCTCCTTTGCATTTACCTTTCCTGGATCAGTGTTCTCAGGATTGGGGAGTAACGACCCTTTCTTGTTACTCCCTCTTCCCATACATTCCTTCCATGCAAGCGTATATAGGAGGCCCAGTTTTTTTCTTTGTCTGTTACTGTTTGTTTGAATTGCACTGGCTAGGTGTTCCTGCCCACTTCAGTGTACTAGGGAGACACAAACCTGGGCAGCCTCTGCTGGGCCTGCCCCTCCAGGTCAACCTACTGAAGGCTTCACTGCTAGGGTGCACTGCCAGGCGCTGGGACCTGGTTTGGGCTAGCCTACTGGGTCTTAGTCAGCAGCGTCACCCAGGCCAAGGGCTCTGCACCAATCCCGCTTGAGAGGGGAATATGTGACTAAAGTCACTACAACACCCTATTCCAGCTTGTCTGCCCCATCCCAGAATGCCCTCTTTTGGAGCCTCCTAGTCTATGGAAGGGTCCCTGTTCCTCTCACTCACTGCAGGTCAATGCAGGGCTCCCCATTAGTCCCGCTTTCAACTCTGTTCACCGATTCCCACTCTCAGAGCTTTTGCGCATCTCTTTCCCTGTTGTGCCAATTTGGACACAGCAGCGGCAGCAGTAAATTCAAATTGCAGCTTCCAGAGGCATGGGTTCTAGCTTCCGTGCTGAGATTTTATCTGTTCTGGTTATAGCACTGGGATTGCATTGCCAGTTGGTTTCTCTCAGCTTAGTTCGTTCCTGGGTTGGCAGGGTATATCTCCCCTTGCTTAGGACTCCTCATACGGACCATTCCTGGATTCTAAGCTGGGTATCTCAGTGAGGCTCTGTATCTGCTGTTATCTATCCACTATGTTCTCCCGGAAGTCTTGCCTTGATTTTCTTCAAGATGCAGAAAAGCATCTTGAATTGTTCTGCAGTATAATATTGGGACAGTCTTGGATATTAACTGGAAAATGTCACCTGTGAAAAGCTACCTCAAAATTCTTAGCTGAGTCTACACTTTAATGTTTCTTCTGCTTTTGATTTAAATATGATAGAGAATAGAGAATAAGTCAGGTACCTGCTAACAGCATCTTCCACTCATTTGCATGAAATTAGGTCTTTGTAGGCTCCATACAGACAGAAAGCTCTGGCCAAAAAAAAAATTTTTTTTAACAGTACTTGGTTTGTTTGGAGTAAGAATATAAGAATATGTTTGGCTTTTGTTGACAAGGAATTGTATTTCCACAGCTCTTGTATTTTCTGACATCTCTCACTGTTGTTGTTTTCAACTAGCAGAAATTGGAAAATAAAGATTGTGTGAGCATAAAATAAATACTTGCAATGCTTGTCATTTTTAAGCTCTTTTTCTGTGGTCCTTGACTTTTCCTAAGATGACTTCACCTAAGAACAGCCAAAGCCAAGCCAGAACACTTCTCATAAACAAAAGACAAGAAGCACGATAGCCCATAATGAATGCAATCTGTGAGGTTTCTGGCATTTTGTGTGAATAAAAATTAGAAAGCTAATTCTGAGCACAAAGGAAAGGAATAAAACTTCTTGCCACTGAGAGAAAATTTTTGGAATGCAGCTGGGTTTGTGCCCTCCCTCGGTTGCTAACAATACCATGTGGGTGGAGAGTCTGGGCCTTACCCAAGTGGCTCATATTCAGTTCTCGATCTGGGCAGAAGTTGGGTGGAGGTGACAACTGAGAGATTGCCTGGGTTCAAGTTCTGCCTCTACCATTCATTTCCTTTGTGCTTTCTTAATCAGCTAAAGCACTGAATAACAGCACTGGCCTCACAGAGTTTTTATGAGGAGATCATCCACATAAAGCACATTGCTCAGCTGGTGTATAGTAATAAATCTGAGGCTACTATTGTGGTGGTAATGATGATGATGGGTATTTAGGGGAAAACCAATCTAGAAGTACCTGAGTGGCCCATTAGGTTATTGGAGGTCAGGAGTCAGAAATGTGGATTGGGCAGTGAGTTTCACAGAGCTGTTATGAATTGCTAAGAAAGTTGGTAGAGACTATTAAGAACCTATTGCAGTGCTTGTGAAACCAGGAGGAGTAAGGATACCCTTTTGCTTCCTGTTGGAACAAAGACAACACCTGGTGTGAATCCACCTGAACACAAGCCTAACCTCAGCAGAAAAGATGATGAGCCTAACTAGCACGGTTAGGGTAAAGTAAAGCAGTTTGATATTCTGTTTGCCTGATTTGGAATACTCCCTAGAATAAATTGTATGGTGTTTCACTCTGCTAATATTTGACATCTATAATGGAAGAAAAAATGGCACTCTAATAATTTCTATAAAGCTGTGCACATATATAATAAAGCCAAAAACCCCTGTGAAGGCCAATAAAAATGACAAGTGTCATCCCATCACAGAATGAAAATAATACATCTCCTCTTATATAGGTTATAGTTTTATAAGCTATCAAATGTATGCTCTAAAATGACATAAGACAAAATCCCACCACAAGTAGTTTGTATAATCACAAAACTGGTAACTGGAAAATGTTAAGTTTCCAAGTCAGCATATAGTTCTTTAGCACCTATTATATGCAAGGTATTGCTACACAACGACAGAATTGGGCTAATTTGTTGCTTTATCCATAGAATCCTTGGCAGTGTCTAACTGATTTCTTCAGTCTTCATGGAAAACAGTAGTCCAGAATATCTTACTGGGACTACTGTAATACATATTTATACATTCATAGGTTTTAAAAGCTGGAAGTACTCTTAGAAGGTAATGAGAATCAGTATGCTAGGCTTTGTTTAAAAATGATACTTAATGCCCTGAGGAGATTTTGAAATTTTAAATTATTTTAAAAACATAAAAGTAATTATTTAGTCACATATATTAATGCCCACTAAATCCTTATTTATTATACAACGCATTCCTCCTAATATTGTCAATTTTAGGAACAAAAATAAAAATTGTAATAACATAGTGACTTATTCAAGGTGAATGGCATGAATCATTCATTACAGTGAGAGGACATCAACCAGGCAGCTAAAGAAATAAGGCCCAGCATTTGACCTGGTTAATTATTTCTGTTCCAAGATGAATAATATTTTCTGAATTCTGAATTTACCCCAGATTAACTTGGGGTAAACAAATGTTAAAAATGAAAGAAGTGGCAACATGCTCTTGCTCAGTGTGGGCTCCTGGGGAAAATCTTATAATATTTTCTCTGGGTTACCATGGATGCAGCCAGCAGCCAGCTCAGCTAATAAATTTGGGCCGACATTGCTGTGGGATGGTACAACAGCAAGCATCAGTAAACATCTGAGTGTTAGATTTGGAGCAGGGGAAAAGTCAAATAGGGAGATCACAACAAAATTTGCCAAACCAAAGCTCCCAAGGTCCACCCAGGAAAAGTATGGCTTTCAAACTGTGGGAGATAATTGACAAACACCCTGAACAAGCGATGCTTTCCCATCCTCCATACCATCCAGAGAGATCCCAAGGAGAGCAATTTACGGGGCGTGATGTGGCCAGGCGCAAGGGGAGAATAGTTATACTACTTTGAGATTTATCTGAGTTTTGGGATAACTGAAAACTCAGGTTACAGTGCTCAGGGGAGTTCTAGAGTTGTCAAGGTTTTGCTATAGAACTTCTAAAACTGATCAGATCAATTAGAGTTAAATAACTATTTGCCTTAATTGTGCTTAAATAAGCAATGAAGTAACAATGACCGCCCTTGTTTACTATTCTCTCCTGGGGCTCTGGACAAATTTTTATTTTTCTTGTTCGGAGCTTCCTGCTTGGTGTTTGTCTAAGCAGAGGGGAAGACCATCCTTCAAACTCTGCACCAACACAGAGCAAGCTAAGGCTTTTCTACACTTTGTTTAATTTTCCTGAAATGTCCCTTTTTCCAGATATGATTTATTGGTGATCTAGCATATTTTTTAATCTTAGTCAACCCTCCTCTGGGGACCCAGTTAAAACACTACTTAACTATAATTCTCCTGGGCAGGGAAGTGGAGGTGGCGAGGAAACCAAAGCGCAGATTTGAGCAACTGCGGGCTGTTGACTTCATGCTAGCCTTTCATAAGGGGAACCCTCCAAGCATCCGGCAAACAGTGTCATTTCACTGGAGGCTGGCTGCCGTGCCCCTGTCTTTCTTCTAGCTAGAAGGGTCCTAACCAGCAGCAGTGTGTTTGAATCACAATGCAGAGAGTTGGCAAATCCGCAAGGGGATAACGCTGAAGACTAACTTGGGTGGGGGGCGGTCTGAGGAAGAAGTAAAGTGGCTACTAGTTCTGTCTTATGATGCTTGTTCCGACAGAGGTCAGTCATTGTGCATTGTCTCTGAGGGAGAGAATACAGCATACTATTTTTGGAAAAAGTTAGATTTCTTTTAGTGGTAAGTTATACAGAAAATAGATGCTCTCTGAATTTGACTTCTTTGTTATTTTTTAACTACCTCCAAAGGCATTCTTCTATATGCAGGAAAATAAATATTAGGTCTCCAAAAATGAAACTGTCTTCCTAGTGAAAATGTGCAATATCAAATCAGCTAGAACAACTAGGATACGTTACCAAAGTTTTAAAAAATTCCTGTGTGCAGCGAACTTTGCCAACTGCCCATGCCACAAGGTGTCTTCTCCCTTGTTGCTGATAAAATCTAAATTCTGCCTTCCCCCCACCTCATCGTGAGCCCGAGGATGGCTGTCCCAGCTCTGGACAAGAATCTGATGGGTCTGGGAAATGCCATGCATCGATAACAGACTTGGAGTGGGCATGGGTGGTTCATTTCAGGCTGGTAAGATGTAAGCAGAAGATTGCTAGAGGATCTCAGAAGTTACGCTTTGCAATTCAGAGAACCACAGGAATCCAGTCTTTTCTTCCTTAAGCGAGAAGCAAAGAAATGCTGAGTCTCAATTGCTCTGCTAGTTATTGGCTTTCCACAAGCCATCTTATATCCACACAAGGAACAAAACGGAGCCTGGCACGGTGGGTTTTGTGACATAACTAAAGGTTCTTGTGGTGTAATTGAGACACTGATCACTCTGTACATTTCCTTATTCTTTCAAATATTCTAATCGGCTGTGTTACCTGCAGATGAAGACATTCATGTAACAGTGATTCTTCCCACCAATCCTCATTCCACACACCTTTTAGAAGCTTCATTTCTCCTTTTCCTCTTTTCACCTATGATCTTGAGTCTTCATTCTGATTCACATGGTCCGTACTCCGACACTACCCTCTTCCCTGCCCTTGTTTCCCCTTCTTCCTGGCCGTTGTCCCCATAAGACATCTTAATTCTTGTTGGTCACATCCAAAGAGAAGGCCACCACTAGGTACAACCCATTGAGGTGGACCGTTGGCCCTTTGTTACCTTTGTGCCTTGGACATCAGCACTCTTCCCCCACTAATGCTCCCCACTGCACCCACATACAAGGAGAAGTCTGGTGGCGTCTCCACCCAAAACCTATATTTTAATTGAATATCTTTGGTGAAAATGCCTCAACTTTGTGGCTTTTGAGGTTTTTTTTTTTTTTTTTTAAACCATGGCCCTGTGCAGTATCAGCCTTCAGTGTTGCACATAATAGACACATTCACACAGCAGCAAGATTCATGAAATATACCCTTACTACCTCTGAGGCACTTTGACATTTTCTGTTCTATTCTATTTCATTCTTTTTTAAAGGTTTGTTTCTTCACTAAATTGACTTCATAGATATTGGGATCGCCAAAAATACTTCCTTAACCTGTAGCAAAAACTCAGAGAAATGTGATAAACTTACAAGGAAATCTTTGAGGGTAATTTAAAAGTCTTAAACCTAAATAAAATGATAGTTAACACACACACAGGAAGGGGGTTTATCTGTGTGAGTTTAAGTATATTTTTCTAAGAAAATGAAGAAAGAGAACATATGAATGTCGACATCTGAAGTGGTCATAGTAGTTTGAAGAGATCATTGTAAAGTGACGGATGTGTTCAAGAAACACACCATGTGGCCAGGTGTGGTGACATATTCCTGTAACTCCAGGTACTCAGGAGGCCAAGCCAGGAGGATCTTAATTTCAAGGCCAGCCTTGGCCTGACCCTGTCTGTAAGAGAGCATGGGAATGTCGCTCAGTGCTGCCTGTGTTCGATTATCTAATGACACAAAGAAGAAAGGGAGGAGAGAGGCAGGAGAAGAGAAGGGAAAAGGAGAGGAGGAGAGGGGAGAAGGAAACAAAGGGAAAGGGAAGAAAGACATCACGGTTTTGAACGGTAAAGATGTTTCCAGGGCCACCTTATTGATTAAATTTTTAATGTCAAACTTTTTAATGGCTACTAACTATTATTTGCTTGATCATTCACTTACGGCAGCTACCACTTCTTTAAATACTGGAACAGGCAGATAATCTCTGAGCAACACTTTTTCTGTTGTTTTTTGCTTTGGACTGTGGCTGAAATGTTCTGGCTTTCCTGTTGATAACTAGTCATTATCATCCGTAGCCACTCTTTCAGCCCACGCCTTACAAATGCCACATGTATAAATTCCTTATGTGCTGGAGGATCACACAGTGTCCCGAAAAGCTCCCACACAAACTGTACTGGAGTGCTGGACAAAAGTCCTGGACAAAATGAAACTCTCTATTGCCTAACTAGTCACTCATGAATTTTGACTCCAGAATTAGTTTAAGTATTTCCATTCATGGTGCTGAGTCCTATGGTTCTTTTTTGTAATTCCAAGTAATGCACACTCACATACACACACACCCCTATGCATTCACATATATCTGAATGCATTTGATTTTTAAGCTTAAATACAACACAGTGCAGGATGGTTGATTATCTGCAAGCCCTACGTTAGGGACTAGTCAGACACAGCAATAATCCCAGCCCTCAGGAGGCTGAAACGGGAAGATCACTGCAAGTCTGAGGCCAACCTGGGCTATATAATCAGGAGATGAGAACCCAAACAGGCAGACATTAATACTCCTCACCGGCTAACAGGTCCCTCCACTGTACCACCATACATAAGAAGTCTTGAGGTCTCTACTCAAAACCTACATTTTAACTGACATAGTTCAAGTCCAGTCTGAATGAATTACATAATGAGATTCTGTCTCGAGACAAAATAAAATAAAATAAGGAAGAGGAGAAATATTAGAGAATAGTCTTATTTACAGCTATATCCAGCATTATCAGGAGTTGCATGATGTAAGAAAGCTTTCATAGTTCAGACATGGATTTTGGAGAATGAAAGATTCCCAATGCTGTTTTCCTTTTACTATCCCAGGGCTAGAGGTTTAGCTCAGTGGTATAAGCACCTGCCTTACAAGCAGGGGTCATAAATTCAATCCCTGGTACCGATAAAAATGAAAAAGACAAAACAAAAAACAAACAAAAAAACCTTTTACCGTCTCAGTGAACTCAGGCGAGTTTCGTAGCCTCCTACAGCCTGACAATCTAGCTCTGTGAAAGTCACCCTATGGGAATGCTACAGAACTGAGTTTATTTCTACCCATTAATTTCATGATTCCCTACTTTTGTGATTCACCATGACCGTCAAAACCACCACTTTAGCTCACAGCAGAAATTCTGATATTAAGAACACGAGCACGTAACAAACCTGCAGAGTGCAGAGTGAGTCTCTCTGTCTCTGTCTCTTGTCTCTGTCTCTGTCTCTGCCTCTCTCTGTGTATGTGGGGGCAGGGGGATGGGGCTTGTATCCTCTTTCTTGGTAAAGAAACTTCCTTAAAAATAAATACACTGCAATATAATGACAGGAAGCTACATAAAATCAAAAGAGGATGTCAGGAAGTACAGGATATGAGGTTATTTTCATTTCCTTTGGTGTTTTTTCTTATTAATCATATATATTTATAACTTTACAAGCTGGAAAATCCACTGTTCCTTTTCCTCAAGAGTCAGTTTATCATAATAAAAAGTGATAAAAAGAACCACCATAATGCTTTCTGTGCAATCCTTTGCAGCAGTCTTGAGGTCTCTGGTCCTGCTCTTTGACCAAATGAGTAGAACACTCCTCACATCCGTTCTCATTCATTTATAAAAACTGTTACCTCTTCAGACATTTCCGGCTGATATGCAAAGAGCATAGAAGTAAAGTACCTTCAGGGCTCAACAGATACAGAAAGATTTTTTAAAATTCTGATTATTACCTCATTTCCAGAAGACAGCTTGCAAACACAGGGAACTAAGCAAAGTTTTTAAAATGCTCAAAGCTGAAAACCCACTTCCTCCTTTTAGAATTGAGGCCACAAAAATACCAGTACCACTGCGACCTTAACAGTCATGTGAATGAAGGGTGTTCTGTTTTTCCATATGCACAGGAAAGCGAGCATATTGCCTGCAGGTTTTTCTCTATGAAATGGGGATCTGCATCCTGTGGTGCTGACAGAGAAGCACACTTCCTCTCCAACATTGCAAACAAATTTCTACAGTTCCTGTTTGGCTAGAAACCAAAATAAACAAACCAAAAAAAAATCTTTTTGTTTTGTTTTGTAGTCCTGTGCTTTGCGGAGCAGATAGATGTGTCAGGTTGCAGGTGGGCTTTTCTTTACACTATACTTGACTTGCTAGTACCTTTTACTCAAAGACTAATGTGCAGTCTTTATTTGAAATGTTTATGATCTAAGTCCAACAGTTCACAAGGTCATAATGTAGTTCCAACCAAGGAACAGAGAGTCACTTCATCTTCAAAGCAGCTTCTCCTTAACTCCTGAATAAAATTCCCTAGGAAAATTTTATGGTAGACATATGTTGTTTTCATCTGCCCAGCATTATTTCCTTTGGGAAACCACCACTCCCTCCTCCATGTGGTTTTAGTAGGTGCTGCCAATCATCATACAGCATCCCCAGTCTGTTCATACTGCTAGAACAGGAGTGGTAAGGGGCTGGAGGGGGCCACAGGGAAGAAAAGGACAGGGGAAAGGGAAGAAGTAAAGCAGTTTAACCTCAGTGGAACCCTGATTGAAGCCTGACGAAACTTCTTGGATATTTGTGTCAAAGGACAAAATTACAATTGAGCTTAACAACTTAATTGGCTTTATGCTATTCTAGAATTGGCCAACACTTCAGTCCACAAAATAGATTAAGTATTCCTGTGGGCTAGCAGAAGGGTTCAGTTTTACACACAGATAAAAGCTAAAGGAAGCAGAAACAAATATTGCTAGTCATTTCCCCGTCTTCCCTTGTGAGACAGGGACAGGGAGATGGAATAGTAGAACAATTGTTTAGTTAGCATCAGATTCCTTGGAAATGAGTCTGAAGTGAGCCTGTTTGAGAAATGTGGTTGTCATCTCTCCAATCTTTACCTCTCGGATTAATAAACAGCTTGGTTTCAGCTTGGTGGTGCAGATCTTTAGCATGAATAACTCCATTTTGATATTTAACCATGTTTGTTGAACTTAGGAAATTTACCCCCAGACAATGACTGTTCGTATTCTTTAGAAATCCTTGAGTCAACCAATTTCCATCGCTGTTTGAGCTAGTTTCAATGAAGGGTCTGCAGGCCAGAAAGGTCTAAGCAGGGGTGCATTCATTCCTCAATAAACATGTACTGCATGACTAGTATATGGTAGGCACTAAAAGACTTTGCTCTGAATAAAAGAAAAAGTTCGGAGATGTCCTAAATTGAATGACAAAGACCAGAGGATGGGACAGATAAGAAAGGTTAATCAGTTATCAGCTGTGGGGGTGGAGGGGCTCAAAAAAAGGTGGTTAGTGTTGAAACCTTGGCTTTTAAATCCCACCTAAGCAGACCGCAAGGGTCACTCTGCCCTGTTTACATGTACACTGTCAGGATGGTTAACCCCAAGCAACCCAGAAGCAAATGTTACTACCCCAAAACCTTTCCTACTCCACATAATCCTGCCTCTCCTAGCAATAGCCTCCCGAGGCTATAGCATTTTGCTTTCTTTCAGTTTAGAGAAATGTTCTTAGCTCTGGTCTGGTGGACATTTTCCATCTGCTACCCATCCCTGCTGCTGGGGGCTGTGCAAACTCATCCCAGGACATGGACCTGCCTTATTTTTTGGTTAGCATCTGTAATGGCTCAATAAATTCTTTTATTTCAGCAATTCCTTTGGCTTCAAGTGTTTGGCTTAATATTTTCATCAAGTTTATAACCTGTTTGGGGAAATAAACATGATACATACACCTTCAATTTGAACATCTGTGTACCACATTGTTCACATTATGGAGGAGAAGAATGGGGTATTGAGAGATGGTGTTAGAGGATAATGAATGAGCTGTGTTTACAATGTCTTCAGAATGATACTATAAAAAAGGGAGGGCGAAGCTGTGGTTTAGGAGTGCATGTCTATGGCATTAAACTAAAACTGCTGAGACAAGAGACCACTGAAATAAAAAGACTTAGTGAGTTATTGCAGGTATTAGCCAGGAAGAAAGGACAGATTCCTGCAGCCCCCAGGAGCAAACCTAGGAATCAGTTAGAAAATGTCCCTAGGAAGCAGGGAAAGCTTTGAGACAGGACAGATAAAGGGAAGCAAATGTGGGCACTGGTTTTGGGCATGTTGGAAGTCATGAAAAGATTCTGAATCAAGGTTTCCACACACGTTCAAAAATGTAAAATGGCCTTCTGTTATTTTGGCCTGTACCTCATTACTGGTTAGGCTCCTCCTACTTTTTCTAGTTGCCATTTCCCACCATTTATAAACAAATTTAGGACATCTCAGAATTTTTGTCTTATGAAATAATATAAGAGGTGCAGCAACACAGTAGAAAAAGAGAAAACTTCATGCATGATCAGGAAACCAGGATTTCTATCCCAACTCCATCAAAGTGGCTGGGATTTTCCTCATCAGCAAAGAGGTAATTTTACTAGAACCCCATGAATATGCTGCCTGTCACTTGAAAGAACCAAAACTTGGGGGGTCAGATGATGGTAGAAAGGGTTAAGTCTATTCAAAGCCAGTCTTGAGGAAAATAGGAGGGCTAGCTCCCTGAAACTCTATTTTGGGGTGCTCAGAAGCAGAGTGCTACTATGGGGAGGGACAAAGAGGTACACAGGAAAGAGAAATGCTACCCACTGGGCAAGACTTTTGCCTTCCAGGGTGAGTTTCTTAGTTTTCATCTCTGGACAGAACACTGCAATGAACTTTGACTTTTTGTAAGCTCTTGTAATCACTGAAAACCCAAGGAAGAGTTTGGCTTCAGCAACAGGATTAGGGAAAGGTTCCAGGCAAAAGGGAGAGTTTCAGAGAAGCCTCTGTTACGGTAACACTTGTCTTTAAACATTTCTCAGAATCAAAGGATAAAAGATATTTGATGCACATGTGAAGAGTGTGAAACTCAGGGTACGTGCAGTGGGACGATGCCAGGACAACCTACCGGGCCCTGTTAGGAAGCCAGGGCCTGGTCCCACGTCGAGTTTCAGAGGCCCTGCACAGTCCAGCACAGAGAGGAAACCAAGAGAAAGCTCAGGTGCCTTGCACAGTGCTGACAGCATGTTTGTATATGCAAAGGGTGCGCAGCACACACTATTTCAATTGTTTTGCCCTTTGAGGTGCTGATAAGCACATTTTAGCCAAGACAACAGGTCTTGATGATGTTAAAATTATAGCACTTTTAAAAACCACTTAGGGTATTTTTACTTTTCATTTCCTATATGACTTTTGTGATCCCCTTACAAAACCTTTTAGATCATTTTTAAAGGAAAATAGCGAAGGAGAGACCATCATTTCTCTAACTTTTGAAACTCTAAGCATTAAAATTATACTCTAATATTATGACAAATTCAAACCAGACAGAAAGGTATAAACAACAACAAGTCTTTCTCATCCTCCTTGGCTCTCCTTGTCTAGCGATAATAAGTCTTAGAAGTGTGGTCTGAATTCTTCCACAGCTTTCTCTTTCTGCATATTGAAAAGCCAATTCTGAAAGCTGAGCAGTGGTTATCTGAGAGCAGTCACCAAAGAGAAAGAGTTGTTTGCACCAGTGCAGGAATATCCTGAGTGTATACTAATCATAGGTATGATTGTTTTCTGTACACATGTGTATGGGCCTCTCTAAAATCAGTATAATTTGGCCTGAAATCACTTTGATCATTAGGCAAAATACTTAATGCTATTTATTTGGGGAACTTTCTCTCCTCCTGCATGGGTCAAATAAACATCCTAATGTTATCAGTTAGCTCCTTTTAGAAATGGTTTGCCAAGCCAGGTGTAGTGGCACACATCCGTGATCCCAGCACTCAGCAGACTAAGGCAGGAGGATCACTACACGTTTGAGGCCAGCCTGAGCTACATAGTGAGTTCAAGGCCAGCCTGAATGACACAGCAAGACCCTATCTCAAAAAGAAAAAAAAAAATCTTACCAATTAAATATATTTCAGGTCCTTCTCATTGCAAATCAAGAATTGAATAAGACAAGCAAAAAGTGGTGCCAAAGTTTATTGAGAATGAGGGGTGAAGGAGAATCGGACTCTGGAGAGCCAGATTTGTTTGTGCCAAACAAAAGAGAGGAAAAAAATCAAAGCAGAAATGAAAGTACAACCTTGGGTCTGGGAGACACAGCGGGGGATACCATGGACAGGAGAGCCAGCCCTTGATGGTGATTGTCCTTTTATGGTGTTCACATCTTGCAGAAACCTTCAAAAGCTTTACATCCAGGGTCCCAAGAGGCTATGCTGTGTAGATTCTGGGATCCCTCCGTGCCTGTCTTCCCAGCCAGTCTCAGCGGAACACTATCTCTTACCTCATTAGGATTGTGTGTGTCTGGGAAAATGGGACAGAGGCGTGAGTTTGCTTCTTGGGCTCCATGTTGCTCTCTGACACTGGTCCCTGCCCTATGCCAGTGAGGCGTCATTTTCTGGCAGGCCCAGTGCCCCTCTCCACTGCCTACAGGGACTCGCAGATGGGCCCAAGGCAGTTCCTCAAAGCAGAGGCAGGAACCTTAGTTTGGTCAAAGAGTAACCTGCTTGACTGTCATCACATAAAAACAATTTCAGTGCTGGGGATTTAGCTCAGCGGCATAAGCGCCTGTCTTACAAGTGTGCAGTCGTGAGTTCGATCCCTGGTACCGATAAAAAAGAAAAAGCCAAAAAAAAAAAAAAAAAAAAAAACCAATTTCAGTGAGAGGCACAGACAGCTCTGATCAGCAAGAGTAGAGTGAAGCCTCTCAAAGGAGAGCTGCCTGTGGTGTGGGGTTGAGGGTGTGGATGGGATGTGGAGGCGTCCTTTCCAATGGCTAATATGAAATGTTTTGCTTAAAACACTCTCAACACTCTTTGAAGGCTATGTGTCTTCATCCTAAGGTGAGGTTTCTAGGCTTAGTACTTTATTAACTAGGTTAATTTATGGACTTAAGAGCATCTTCATGAAATTTGAGTACAATGGATGTGAAAGAAAAAAAAGCCTAGAAGGAAAGGCATGGAGTACAAATACGGAAACCTCGGGTAACTTTTTGTCCTGCAAACAAGTTGCAGTTTTCTTAAAAGTACAATTTTTTTTTTTTTGTCTTTTTTGTTTTTATTGGTACCGGGGCTCGAACTCACAATTGCGGGCTTGCAAGGCAGGCACTTATGCTGCTGAGCTTAAATCCCCAGCCCCCAAAAGTACAATTTTTCAATTACAGTTTTTCTTGTCTCCTTTCCACTTATTTTTCTTTCTTTATCTGTGCTCCCAGGCAGGCCATGACCCAGCCACAGCTGCAGGTCTCAGCCCCTCTTCCTTCTGTCTCATAGCCTCTACCCTGACCTGGAGGATCTCACAATGCCAGGCTTGTGTTTAGTTCCTTCATGGTTCCCTTTTTACAGAGATGTTAAACTCTAGTCTTTCAGCCATGCCAGAGGATGCAGCAGAGCAGGAAATGTACAGAAGAGCAAGGCTGAAGATGGTGAGCCCATTTCAAGACTGTTCCGACGGATTTGTTATTTTATGTAGATCTTGCAGGAAGAGGATCAGGGGGTTTTAACACAGCAATAGTAGAATTTTATTTTCATTTGCAAAACAAACAGCAGTAGGCAGAGTGGGTTGGAGGGAAGCGTTGCTGGGGGCAGTGATTTCTATTCCAGTTCACATTAGAAGACTATGGCAAGAGTTCAGGAAAGATGCAGTGTGATCCCAGCACCTTAATTCCCTCTTGGATCTGAGACAGCAATCCATTTTGGGATCATAGGCCAATATACCACTGTAAAGGAGAGACGTCCTGATACATGCATTTCCAGCTCCCTTGCAGCTGGCATCAGGACTTAGTGAGATGATAATAATTTTGGCGCTGCTGGTGGGAAGAACAATGATCCTCTACAAGCTTTATCTGGGGCCAGCAATGGTGGCAGAAAAGCCCATACTAAGACACTCAGGGCTGCTGATTGCCTTTGATGCAGGGGTTCAATATGGTGTGTTTGGCCCTGATTCTGGGTGCCTCATCCCCTGTTGTTCCTCCCCATTTCCCAAGCTCAGATCTCTAAATCTGAGCAATTTTCATTCCATCTTCAAAATAACCCTCTGAAGAAGCAAGGTAGGTGTTATTATTCTCATTAATGGAGGAAAATGAAGCTGAAATATGAGATGACTTGCTGAAGATCAAAAGCTAGTAAGTGGCATACCCAGAGGTAGATTCCAGTCATTGCAATAGATCTCAGTACTTCCTACACTACACTTGCTTTTCAGTCTTTGTAGTTTATAACCTATGGTGCATATGGCAAAGTGAAGGGAAGTGCTAGATGCTATAGCTTACTCCTGGTCCTGGGTTCTTACAGATAATGTAGTGATCTTATTAAAGAAGTGAAGTTATTCGGGGTTACAGGCACAGCTTAGTGATAAAGTGCTTGCCATGTACAAGTTCCTGGATATGATCTCCAGAACCATACACAGAGAAAATGAAAGTTATATATAATAAAATAAAATGAAATATCTAGATACAATTAAAAGTTCAAATAAATTCCATCTTTGTATCAAGGGATGCGCATGTACATGCCCCTAGGAATAAAACATCATTCTTTTCTATAGTGCTTTGGTAAAAAAGTAAGACAAATGCTAAAATGAAATAGCTAATCCTTAGTCTAATATTACTGTTGGATAAATGGTGCCATTTAATTTAGTAAACATCATGTTACTCCCTAAATATCTGATCTATGAGTGCATATGTGATAGCCTCTCCCATGTATGCTCTTAAATCCAAAAACTCAGAGCTTCTTAATGAATGTATAATAAAAATTATTTAACTAAAATTGGTAGAGTTGCAGATGCTGACTAATGCCACTGAACACACATGAAATAGTCCATTAAATATCTACTGGAGAAGAAATAAAATGTAAGATCTTTCCCTAATTTGCCATTCAAAATGACTATTGTATCATCTGCTGAAAATTATGTGAAATGATTCCCATAGTAAGGAAACAAATCTTGATTCAATGAAAGGTTAAGACAATATATCATAACCATTCTAAATTATAGTTATTAAAGTTCTATATGTATAAAAACATTGCAATTCTACAGCTTGGGCAATGAGTCCATTCCAAGCAGCACTGACAAAATAGTATTATTTTCATAATGTTGTTAGTATGCTAGGTTACATCTGCCCATAAAATAAATGTTTCTGTAGATTTCTGTTATGTGTGCTTATTTAGTTTTTCTTCTATTCATGCAGGCACTGTGCTAGATCTTGAGGCAGAAATATATACCACAGTGTCAAATAAAGAAATTATAATAGAAACCCACAGAAGCCACACTATAGGGGTCAAAAAATAAAGTCTGATAGAGGCTTCACTGAAAGGTAGATCCTTATACTGGATTTTTAATATCAGGATGCTGAAATGACCCAGTGCTTTGCAGGGAAGTCAAATGCTTTTCCACAAGTACCACTTTTAGACCTTAAAGGATGAATCTGAAAAAAACAGAGGACAAGATGTGGGAAGAGAAGAGAGGACAGTATATGAGATGGAGGGAGATATACACACAAAGCTATGGAGGTATAAATTAGTTTAATGAGTTCACAGAATTGTATTTTATTGTTTATGAGACCTAACACTGAGAAGCCTCTGTGGGAGATGAAGCTAGGCTAACAGGGGACAGGTCATGAAAGACATTAAATAACTGCTACATGGGCTTGATTTAACAGACACGAAGAGAACAATAAAAAGTTTCAGACAAGAGCATAGCAAAACAGTATTTTGGAAAAATGACTCGGAAGATAATGTGGAGTATACCTTGAAGAGGAAAGAGAAAAACGCAGAGTCCTGGTGGCGAGTAACCATGTCATGTATAAATAGAGGTGAAGAGGTGAGAAAAATGGGAGAACTGTCTGGGGAATGGAACTGCAGACGTGGATAATGAAGTGGATGTACAGGGTAAGGAAAGGACTTAGGCAACTGTGACTACTGAGCCAAGAAACAGATTATGAAATACAGGAAGAAGGATGTGGTGCAGTTGAAAACAGGCTTGTTTTCAGCAAGCTGAAGTCAGCATGGCTGTGAATTGGCAGGTGTGCCCATAGTAACAATGGAGGAGGGTAAGGGCTCTCTGTAATATTTTTCGTCAGCTGATTACGCAAGTAGTGATGACAGCTATGGGAATGAATAGGTTTGCCTCGTAGGAAAAGGATGCCCTGACAAAATACTGTATATGGCATTGCAGAAAGAGTGATGGGCCGAGAAACAGAGACTTGGCCTGGCTGGCTTTCTTGGAAGTCACTGCATGATGTTAGTCAAGTCATCTCACAGGTCCCTTCTTTGGTTACTTTACCTGTGAAAGGAGGTTATGTGTTGCATGAGACGTGCTGTAGCACTCTTGTGATTCTTTACCCAGTTATCTAAATCTCATGATTTCTATCTCTCGTTGATGGTTTCTGATGAAGCTGCCAATAAATCCTGAAATAACTGGAAAATAGGCATCAAGAGAAAAATTTGGCTTAGAAACAGCTATAAACCTTATAATTTTCCCCTGAATAATGGAAACCTGATTTTTAAAAATATTTTACTATAATTTGGAAGCAGTTATCATAGACTATTATGAAAATGTAAGGGTTTTATTGAAAGGAAATTATATTTGGTCACAAATATTTGAATTTTGAATTAAGGAACCTTTTAAGTCCAAGCTTTTTTTTGGAAAATAACTAGTTAAATTTGTTACACTTAAAAGCCACTTATTTACACTGCTTCATGCAGGATGGGGTTATATAGTAGATCTACAGTACTTTTTCCTTCTGAACACTTATGACTACCTACAAACAACAGAGGAATTATACTGCGTTTATTGTAATTATACTGCATTAATATTGTATGTTTGTATCCTAGCAAGTAGTTCAGACAACTGTGGGAAAGACCTTACTGGTAAATGAGCTCGTAGGTGCTGAGCTACCCCAAACAAGATACAGGAAAAGCTTTCTTTTTGAGTTTCCAAAAAATGTAAAGCCTGAAGTTGACATCAAAGAAACATAAATCATAGTTTAATTGGAAAACTAAAGATCTGTGAAAGATGTATAGTGGCCATGTCTCAGTACAGCAGAAGGGTTGTTTTTGTGACTTCGTTTGCAGTTTTAATTGAGCTGTAGTCCATCAATACCCTTACACTTAGCTTCTGAATGATAATTAGTCTTTGAATGTCAGGAGTCTTTCTTACTGTGAGAAGCCCTGAGCCCACCATAGCTTACAGCAATCATGGCTTCAAAACCCGCAGAGCTTATAGCTTTGCACTGTAAAGAGAAACCTGTGTCAAAGACTAAGACTTGTTAAACTTACTCAGAGTTTGTGAAGATGTTTAAAAATCAAGAGAAAAGTGTCCAAGTATGGTGATACACACTTGTAGTCTCAGCTACTCAGGGAGACTGAGGGAGGAGAATCACAGATCTGAGTCTTCCCTGAACAATTCAGTGAGGCTCCTTCTCAAAATACAATGAAATTGTAAAAGGAGCTGTGGGTGTAGCTCAGTGGTAGAGTACTTGGCCTGTATGTGTGCTGTTAAAAGATTCCTTGGCTCTTTGGCCCGCAGTAGGCCACCATGAGACCAGTCAGCCTATAAGCATAAAAGCCAGTCTAATAAAAATCTCTCTGTCTCTGTCTCTCTGTCTGTCTCTGTCTCTGTCTCTGTCTCTGTCTCTGTCTCTGTCTCTGTCTCTCTCTCTGTCTCTCTCTCTCTCTCTCTCTCTCTCTCTATATATATATATATATATATATATATATTCTATCATCTATTTATTTGATCATGACCATTGCATTACTTTTTCAGAAAGCTAATTTTTCAGCAAATAAAATTTTCAACGAAAAATATCCAGAAAAAAAAGTAAATGTTTTCAAATGAAGGCCCTGAATTCTTAAATATATATAGTGATGGTCAAAACACAAGGTTATAGGGCTGAGTGTACAGCTCAGTAGTAGAATATTTTGCTTAGTATGTCTGAGCCCTGGGTTCAATCTCTAGCACTGAAAAACTGATAATCATAATACAAAATATAAACAGAAATGTTCTAAGGGGTGGACAGTAAGACACCCTTGGTCTCCTTTCCTTCTCCTCTTCGATTCACACACCTCTGTCTAAATATAGGCTTCTCTTGCTTATGATGTCAATTTCTCTTGCTTATAAGGAAGCATCCCTGTGTCATATGTACCTTGGAAAACCTGCTAGGCAAAACCGTGGCAAATGATTTCATCTTTGCAAGTCAGCACAGAGCTCAAGATTTGTCCTAGTTAATCAGTTGTCATTATTTCCATGGTGTCTCTCACCACAGTAGGTTACAGTAGACTATTATGTGGGACAAAGTAATTTATGAGACAATTTATTGGACATATTTACTGTGATATTAATTTGCATTTGTTTTCTCAGTAGTTTTAACCTTCTACATTTTAGACAGATAGCGCAGTTTTTGTTCCCTTGTCTCAGAGGACGTTTATAACTAAGCAGAAAGCAGGTGCTTCCTGAAAGATATTGCATTTATTTGTAAAAACCTCAACTTACAGGAGAGATTGTGACTTCCACATCCAACTTTCTGAGCACTAAATAAGCTTTCTCGGTTCCTATGGAATCAGAGGAAGAGGAAATTCTAATAACAGATTCAAGTTCTACCATGTGTCACACAATGGGACTAGGACAAATTGTAAAGAAAGCAATGATGGTGGTGGTGGTGGTGGTAATGTCACACACATTTACTTAAATAACAACCAAAAAATCAAAAGTGATTTTTCTTGCATGTCAGTTTGTGGTTGTAAATTAATGACCTTGCACATAGGCATCAGTGACCTTCTCCTCCTAATCTGATGAGTCATTTTACACAAATACAAGGTAAAAGCAATCACAGTAACACAGGCTTCCTAGCAAGCATCTGCCAAGTCTGTTCATCCTGGACCTGGGACCTCAACTGTGGACATTGGCGATGAATACAGGATACAGCTGACAAGGCATATATGGCTAAAGGTCAGTATGACTTATAGTAAATCCTGGAACCTGTAAAACTTGCAGTGCAGGTGGATGGATATAAACTTCTTGCAAAGCTCACTTAACTGGGTAATGCCTATGTTTCAAATGCCTAGTGTGAGCCTTTCTCTGTTGAATGTAGTCAGTCCTGCTAACACTTTAATCTTGTTTGAGTTGTACGAGTTGTCCCATATTTCCAAATTTTTATTCTATGATCTACCATCTTTTGACTTGCTTTTCACTTTGTTGTTTTTGACATTAATTAGACCAGTTCATTGTGTCGTCTCTTTAGCTCTTGTCCTGGACCCCTCTCTTTCTTCCTCTCTCCTCTGCTTGCATTTGCTCCCTCTCCTGATATTACAAGGACCATGTTAGTCTCCTCTTCAGTTAACTGTTTCCTCTCTCCAGAAAGACCAACATGATGACAGCCTATGAATGACAGGAGAAGCTGGGCACAGACAGACAAGCTGTTGCTTAGCACAGAGATAGATCCCCAACTTCATATCACGAAACACAGTTCTTCAACTTATCTCTCTCAAACTCAGTTTTAAGGAAGCCTTTACCAATAGTAACCACTTGTCATCTGGAACTTTCATGGATGTCATCAAAACAAATGAGATTGATAGAGGCTTTTTGAACTCTTCCCAGGGAATTATCTTTATAAAGTTACAACTTTCTCTATGTCATGGTTATATTGCTAATATTAACATGAAGTCTTTGTACGGTGTTTGCAGTTTCAAAGATGAAAACATTACATAAGTGGAGTGAATCTATTTGGGGAGACAGTAAGAAAATATGGGAATATTGCATATATCGAGGAGCTATGGGCTCTGCTACCTGTGGACTTGTTCTAAACGGCAGTGCAGCTAAGGGCAGTAATCCATATTTTTTGAACCTGATTTATCCTAAGTGAAAGGAAAAGTAATTTCTCCTCCTCTTTAGGTGTGCCTTTAGGGCCTACACCAAGCAGACTTGCTACAAAGCCGAGAAAACTTTAGGACCTCAGTCTTGCTAAGCTCCGTTCAAAGATTCAGATTGCCAATTTTGTTTTGGATACTACCTTGTTGTTTTTCTTAAATTAAAGAAGCCTTTTCCAATTTCATAAACCTCACAGTTTACAAAATTTGGATCTATAACTGATGTAACATAACATTTCTAACTTTTAGTGATGTCCAGTGTTTTATTGGAAAATGAACAAAAAACATAATTCATTTTATCTACTTCTTTGTTTTTTTTTTTTTAATTTTATTTAAGGAGAAAAGAAAAAAAAGCAGGGAAAGGGTACAAGTTATACAGATTTACAGAAAAAAATGAACAGTAGGAAATCACTAGTTAATGGATTACATATTGTCATCTTAGAAATAGTTGTTCAAGTCACAAAATTAAAGCTTGTAAAGTGGACATTCCATCAATGATACTGCAAACAGTTCTGTTCATTGATCCAATAAAACTCAGTGATATCATTTTCTATCTTATACACTTAAATATACATGCAGTTATATAGTTTGGAGCACTTTCTTTTCCTCTCTTTTGTACCATGACTATTACACATTTTGGGTTTCATTGCTCCCACGGTTCTTATTGCTTTTTTGGAAGAGAGTAAAACCAAATGAGACATAACAGGACAGAATCGGTCAAGTCAAAAGGGTGAACATAATAGATAATGTAAAAACATAATACAAGGTGATCAACAATGGTTACCATAATGCCTCCCGCTATCTCTAATAGAATGGCCTATATCGTTAGTTATAATACAATTGAACAAAACAGTAAAGAACAAAACCGACAAAACCAAACCATTGGAGACATTGTAGGTCTTCAAAAGTAGATAAAAGTCAACAAGAATGGGCGTCATAATGAATCTCATTATCTTTACAGCTGATGCCTAAACTTTCGAACCTGATACTATCCAGCAAAACAGAATAGGGGAACATCAGTTAAATACCAGATGGTGAGAGTAATACAGGGCTTTAAATCAAGGTAATGAAAAGTCAAAGTGGGTTACTATAATATATCCTGCTATTTTTTTTCCTTTAATTAAAAGGATAAAGATAAAAAAGTAAATAATGGAGTGGAGATTGAGATAAAAGAGGGCATAACAACGAAACAGCGCAGATCAAAACATAACCATTTAAGCAGAATAGTGTTTCACCACCAGATAATCCTAACCTAAAAGTAGTTACCATATTGTCTCTTTCTTTGAAATCCTTGAGTACAACTTCGTATACTGTAGCATTAAGTATATCAAAACAATGTAAAACCATTCAAGAGAATGACAGCATTACAGAGTATTTAGAATTGACTAACAGAAAATGAACAATGGTTTCTGTATAATCTCCTTGTCTTTAAAAGGTTTTTGCTTATACTATCATACATAACAAAATCCAATAAGATACAGCCTATTTAGACCATTGGAGACAGAAGGACAAAAGCTAGATGAGACTTCAAAACAAGATGATACTAAATCAGTATTACCTATTAAGATGTCATTTTCTCCAAAATAGCTGTTCCTATCATCCAATCTTCTCTGTCTCATTTCTGTTGAGCTCTTTTTCTGTCAGTAGCTGTCAGTTTGTCTTCTTCATTTTGTTCTCTGCTCCATTCGTTGTGGCCTCTCTGCCATTATTTCTGGATTCTTTGTATTTTTCTTTTTTTAGAATATCCTGCAATACTCTCTGTAGAGTTGAATTGGTGGTTGCAAATTCCCCCAGTTCCTCTTTATCCTGGAAGCACCTTGTTTTTCCATCAATTTCCAGGGACAGTTGTGCAGGATATCTCAATCTTGGCTGGAGATTATTATCTTTCAAAGCTTGAATTATTTCCCCCCACGCTCTTCGTGATTTGATGGTTTGTGCAGAGAAATCTGCTGTAATTCTGATGGGTGTTCCCTTGTAAGTGGTCTGTTTCTTGTGTCTTACAGCTTTTAATATTCTGTTCTTGTATTGAATTTCTGGAATTTTTATTATTATATGCCTGGGTGTTGCTCTGTTTGGGTTGTAGGTAGCTGGGGTCCTGTATGCCTCATACATCTGAGTATCTTTACCTTTTGCTAAATTAGGAAAATTCTCCTGGATTATTTCTGTGAGTAGCTTTTGTAGTTCACTTGTTTGTGTCCCTACTTCTTCTTTTATGTTCTTAATCCTTAAGTTATGGATCCTCTTATCATCTTCTTGTCTTTGTATTATTGCTGTTTGTTTCTTTGTTATTTTAAAGAAGTTTTTCATTTCATTCTCCCATATTACAAGTCTGCCCTCCAGTTCAGATAGTCTGCCCTTAGTTTCTTTCAAGCTGTTATGCCAGTCTTCTATAGACTTCTTAGTATTTTGGTAGTCCCTTTGAACCTGCTTCACGTATTCTATGCTTTCTCTGTTTTCTCCATCAAACAATTCTCCCCTTTTTTTCTGTTCTTCCATTCCACCACCTGTTTTTTCTTGGGTGGTACTTAGCATTTCTCTAACTATTCTGCATACTTCTAGCTTCAGGTCGTTGATAACTTCATTCCTGAATTGGTCTATGAGGCTCTCTATATGGTGCCTTATGTGTATTGGTGCGGTGTCTGCTATTGCCTGTTTCTCAGAATTGGGGGCCGAGGAGCCTTTCTTGTTGCTGCCTCTTCCCATGCTGCCTCTTCTTCTCTGTTCCTTATATATGCAAGCTTATATAAGAGGCCCAGCTTCTCTCCCAGTCAGCCACAGCCTGATCGAATTGCGCCAGTTAGATGTTCCTGCTCACCACTGCGCACCAGGGAGTTACGGACCAGGCAGCCGATGCGTCTCCCCTCCCAGCCACCGTCAGGCTCTGGGATCTGGGTTGGGACAGCCTACCAGGTCTGCTGGCAGCGTCACGCAGGCCAGGCACTTTTCACCAATCCCACCCAAGAGGGGGATGTGTGGCTGGAGTCGCCACCGCGCCCTGCTCCCGCAGGACTGCTCGGGCCCAGAAAGTCCTCCGCTGGAGTCAAACTGTGGTAGAGTGTCAGTTTCTCTCACTCACCTCACCACAAGTCAGTGCACGCCTCCCTGCCGTTCGCAGATTGCCGTTCTCAGAGCTTCTGCGCGTCTCTCTCCTTGCCGAGCCACTGTAGGGGCAGCCAGCCGCCACGCAGCGGGAAACCCAAATCGCGGCTTACAATGGCGCGGGGTCCAGCCTCCACACCGAGGCTTTTCTGTTCATGTTTTAGCACCAGGACTGCATTCCAAGTTGGTTTCTCTCAGCCCAGTTCGTTCCTGAGTCAGCAGAGCATATCTCCACCTGCTTATGTCTCCTTAGTCCGCACCATTCCTGGCTTCTGAGCCGAGTCTTTCAGAGAGCCTCCGGTGGTTGCTGTTATCTGTCCGCCATGTTCTCCCGGAAGTCTACTTCTTTGTTTTAATTCATTTTATTTGCTTCTCTGGCTTTATGGTTAGTTTTTTTTTTTTCTTAAAGCTATTCATTTGGAGCCATTTTTATATAACTTATTCCACTGAAGGCAATTTGGCAATAAGCTTTAAAACTATAAATATATTTGCATAGTTATAAGATGTCATATCTACAGAACTATTCAATAGCCAAACACTGGAAGCGCCACACAAGATTGTCAATAAAAGATTGGTTAAGTAAACTATGCTAGAGCCTTGTTAAGACTGGGCAGCTGTTGAAAAATGAGGAAGTACTTAATGTGCTGATAAGGAAAGATTTCAAAGACAAGTTGCTAAGTATATAGTGATACATATAATACACTGTAATACTGTAAAAGGTCGGGGAAATAATTGTTCAGAAGAAATTCTGAACAGATGTACAAATAATACAAAAGTTTACCTATGCTAGCATGGTCCTTAAAGAGTAGGTAGATGCTATATATATAAACAATGGTATGTGTTTTAAATATCAACCCAGAGAAAATGTATTGCTTACTCAAAATGTAAAATTAAGAAAGAAATAGGAGTCAAGTATGGTGGTGCATGCCTGTAATTCCAGCACTTGGGAGGCTGAGGCAGGAGGATCACTGCAAATTCAAAGCTACCCTGGGCTACATAGTGAGTTCAAGGCCAGCCTGAAATACACAATGAGACTTTATCTCAAAAAACAAGTCAAAAAGAAGAATGAAAAGGAGGGAAAAAAAGAAAGAAAGAAAGAAGAAAAAGAAAGAAAAGGAAAGAAAGAAAGAAAGAAAGAAAGAAAGAAAGAAAGAAAGAAAAAGACAGGAGAGACTACATGCTCTTCTCTCATCTCAAGATATCCATATTGTCTTGCCTCTCAGATTGTCCTGGTCGTTACATGACATCATACACCTTTCTCTATGGTGAAGTCTCACTGTTTTTCAGCGGCTATGACTGGTACCTGTAATTACCCCTGGGGGATGTACACCCTTCCCCATAGCAATCATTAGTTACAGAGATTGTTTTCAACACCATTCTTGATTCACCTTTGGCTTTACATGACCTCTACGTTGTGCTTCACCTAGTTCTTGGACAGGTTTCGCTCCCATCCACAGAGAAGCCTTCCCTAGTGGCCTGGGAAGTTACCTTGCTATTCTTTTCCACCCTTGTACATTCCTTTTCAAAATGTGTATCTCACTTCTCACCTGTAATGTCTGTCTTCTGTATTCAAGTCCCGACAAGAGCTCCACTCCGGCCAGCGCTGCATTTGAACTGCTTACCTCTGTGTCCCTTGTGCTGGCTACAGGGCTCTCAGGGATTAGCAAATGCTGTGTTGATTCAGTGACTTCTCTCTCATGAGTTCCTTGTAGTCAAAATTTGTTATTCTTCTACAGCCCATAAAATATGAAGGGTAATATTTTACAGTGGAGAAAAGATACAGATTCAAGTATGAGTTTTGCTGCTTACATATTTGAGATCTTGCTCTTATTAAGTCTCTCTGATCTTCAGAGGCCTCATCTATGATAAAGTCTTCATTCACTTCAGCATTCTGTAAATATTTACTGGGTGCTTGCCATGTCTCATTTCTCTAGGAACTGTGGATGCAGGGGAATGCGAGACAGAAAAGTGCCTGCTGTCTGAAACACAGGATCTAAGTAGGGAAGGGGGGTGAGGTAGGAGCGTGGTAAATACAGAAACAAAAATCTGTCATAAAAGCCAAACTAGAGAAGCTGAGGTGGCTAATTAGAGAGGTCAGAGCAGGCCTCTCTAAGGAGATAACATTTGAACTAAATTTTTGAGCAAATTCAATGAATTTGAGCAAATTCTCTGACTATATTAGATCATGTCCAGTATAAAATAATGGCCAAAAATAATAGATGTGAGTGTTAATAAAAACTTGTCAAAACAATGAACAGGAAATATATTTCAAAAACCTAGAAGAAAGCATATTGAAGATTTCTACCATAAATGATGAAGGGAGGGAAAGGGGACTTAAACAACTTAAGATGTGTTATATACATGTACCAACTCCCCACAATAAAGGTAATCATTATATACTACAGACATATACTAATAAAAACAAAAATAAAAAAGGAAATGGTGAATGAGGAGACAGATGCCTGTGTTGTAGTGAGGGGTTTTGAGAACAATTAAATCAGCACATGGTATTTATAATATTATTTTATAATGGTCACCCAGAGCTAACATAAAAAAGTGCAGGAAATCTACCCACACCACCAAACACATAGAATATTTAGCCAAGGGTCTTGATCCCACAGCAATGTCCTGTGTGAATCCAGATGAAAACCTAGAGCTCATGACAATGCACGAGTCCAGCTGGAGATCTAGAGCCCACAAGAAGGGCTCACATCAGTCTGTTACGGATCCGCGCTGGGAAAGCCCAAAGGTCAGTGGTGGAAGCTAGAAAGTCCGTCAGTGTGGGGAAGGAGCTGTCCTGGTAGGTTGAGCTGGAGCTGAAAAGTCAGGCTCATAATAAAGACCAGGGGTGTCCTGACAAGCACCACAGCCATCCTCAGCCACACGGAGGCCCAGAGCTCCTCCGACGAGCACAGTTGAGTACATGCCAGAAAGCCAGCATGACGAGTTTGTCCTGGAGATTCAACTGCACACATTTTCCCCTCCAGAGCCAGGAAGCAATGCTTGAGGTAAGGACCAGAGCTTCTCCCAGAGAACCAGTGGCTCAAACAGCAACACTTAGGAGAACCCACAATGCCTCAATGCCTTCTTTCTCCTTCTCTACATCTCTATTTATGTTGGCAACGTTCCTCAGGTGGAACATCTATGCTCAGCACCACGGTGATTTAATTCCACTGGTGTTAAGATGACCACCAGTTTTTAACCCATAACAACCTTGTCTAAACATTGCACCATATACATATGTATATACATTTACATAAATTTATATGTATATACATTTACATAAATTTATACATATATACATTTATATTTATATACAATTACATTTATTTATTTATTTATTTTTGGTGCTGGGGATCAAACTCATACCTTGTGTTTGCCAAGCAGGCACTTACGCCACTGAGCTAAACCCCTGGCAATTCTTATTTTTTAACTAATACACAAAAATGTAAAGATTTTACACATTATTTTGGGAACATGATACTTAGATACATATATATGCTTTATATATAAATATATTATATATATATATGTGTCAAAGTATCAGATTATCAAAATAATGTGTAAGATTTTTAAATTTTTTACATGAAGGTATGGACAGCTATTTTGAAGAGAATGAGAGACATTATGGCAACCATTGTTGACTTCCCTATTGTCTGGTCTTGAAGGCCTCTATCATCTTGTTCTGATCAGTTTTATATTATTTTGTTTTGTATGAATTCATTGTATGCAAAGATATGAACAACTATTTAGAAGAAAACAAGAGACAATGTGATAGACAGTGAAGATCTCTGGTTGTCTTGCTTTGAAATCTGTGTCTCTTACATTGTTTTCTTATGATCTGTTTTGTTCTCTTTAATTTTACCCTCTTTAAAACAAAATTTAAATTTTTATGTATTAGTTTAAAAATAAGTGTAATTTAGGGCTGGGAATGTAGCTCAATGGTAGAGCATTTGCATAGTATACATGAGGCTCTGGGTTTGATACCCAGCAGCACACACACACAAAAAAAGAATGTATAAAAATAAATGACAATTTAAATTAAATATGAGGGGCCAGAAATTTACCTCAGTGGCATAAGCACCTGACTGGCAAGTGCAAGGTCATGAGTTCGATCCCTGGTACAAAATATAAATAAATAAAATATGAATAAACTGAAAGTATATGAAAATGTAAACAGATTGTTTTTCATATCTGAAATGCTTCAATTACAACATCTCCTTATAGTGAGGAAGTCATACATATCCATGTGGGTCTTATTTGAGTCCATAAACTAAATCTCATGTATTCTTAACTCATTAGTGCTCTTTTTAAGTTTATACAGAGAATGATTTAATTATTCACAGCATCCATCCAGCATTATACTCAGAGAATCAGAAACATATGCATCAGTTGTTTGTAAGTGAATTGATCAATATTCTCCAAAGTTCCTATGAGCCCTTGAGTTCTTCCATGTTTGTTCCATCCAGTTGATGAGGGAAAGGTTAGGGGATAAGATCTGAGACAGAGAGGGAAGAAGATGAAGGATCTCTCAAAAGAATCCTGCCAGGACTCTGAGGAAACCCTGTTAATGCACATCTTCCTGATAGTAGCATCTTCCTAGTAGTAAAATCACTAAAGTGTACAGATGCCATATATCAAAGGATGAGTTATGAACTGCCTCTGTTCCAGGAAATTCTCATTTAATCCTTAAAAAGTGTGTAAGTCAGTAGCTGTCTTAGCTTGGGTTTCCAGAAGCTGATCCCTTGGAACGGAGAAGGGAAGTAGAAAAGTCAGTACTAAGATTTCCAAGTGAAGCTTGCATGAGTTGGGTTCTCCAGGGAAATTCTAAGATGTATATTACTCATTAAAGTCTCCCCTTCTTTAGACCAGAGAGTTGGGCTTTCATGTTCCCCTACCACTCACACTTTGGTTGTGACCTCAGGTGGCTCTAGGGGCTCAAGGGCTTTTACCCACAGAAAGTCACAGGCTTGGGTTACTCATACAAATGGCACAGGGCATACAAACATAATAAATGAGACCCAGGGATCTGGGTGGAGCACTCTACAGTACTCATAAACCTGATTTACAGCAGGGGAAATCTGATGCTGAAGTTAAGTGCTTTGCTAAATGTCTCTATTTAAGGGATCAAGCTCAGATACACACCCAGACAGGTTTAATTCTACAGCTCATGCTCAGTTCTACCAAATATATCTTCTTTCCTACCATAGCAATATATATAGTAACACACTATGTGTATTAACTAGATATTCTTAGCTCACTTTCTAAGGCAGAAGACTCTACCAGGAAATGTAGTGAAACATTATATTTGGGTCTTTCTAAAAGAGCACTGTCTAGCAGAAATGTGATGGGAGCCACATGTATAATTTAAAATATACTAATGGTCACAATAAAAAGGAGATAAATAAAAAGAAATTAACTTTAATATTATATTTTATTTAAACCAAATACACTCAAATATTATTATTTTGGCATGTAATCACAAAAAGTTAGTGGACTAATTCTTCATTTTTTTTATATAATCTTTTTGTGGTTTTTAAGATGCCAGTGTGTCTCAATTTAGTTGTGAAATATTTATCAGAAATACTTAATGTAAATTAAGATTTCAAAAATTTAGAGCTGACAAAGTTGATTCACAGACCCAAATGAGTCCAAGCATACCAAAAAGGTTTTTATACTGAATCAAGTATCATTTGCTAAATTGAAATCAACTAAAATTCAATATAAAAAAATCAGTCTCTTTGTCACATGAGCCACATTTCATTTGCTCAGTAGTTTCATGTTGGTAGTGGTTCCTACACTGAACAACACAGAACATTTGTGTTTTGTGAAAGCAAAGGATATAAGTCTATACATACCATCAGGGATGAATCCAGCCGGTCTCTGTGAATAAATGTCACGTGCCATGTATAAGGACAGGAAAAAAGTTAACTACAAGGACATTGCAGTTGGAATTGCTTAGAATAGAATTGGCTGTATTCATAACTTTGGACCAGAGCATGATCCTTGCTAAAGTGATTACTGTAAAGTGACCATTTTTACCCTGAAACCTTACCTGTACATGCTGATGATGCTGGAACCCCAGTAAGACAATATGACACAAAAGCAATAGGAAGCTCTGAGGTGCCTTTAAGTGCATGTGCAGGTTTATACCCAAAAGAAGCAAGTCATCGCCATGAGGCAAGCACAAGAATGTTCATGTATTACTAATTATCAAAAACTGCAAATTAATGAAACAGCAGTAAAATGGGTTGGGAGTACAGCTTAATGACAAAGGGCTTGCCTAGCATGTGTGCGGCCCTAGGTTTCATTCCCATATCACTAAAGTGAAAAGAAAGAAAGAAAGAAAGAAAGAAAGAACCTGCACAGAGTAAAATGGTTTATTAAGTGAAATTTTCCAACATGTTCACACATTATAATACACCAGTGATAGTAAAAGACCTACAGGTATATCCAACAATATAAGCGAATCTCATAATTATACTTAAGAAACCAGATAAAAAAGGTGAAAAGAAAAAATGTAGGATTCTACATGTATAAAGTTCAAAAACAGCCAAAACTAATTTTTTTTCACTGTGTAGCCTATGCTGGCCTCAAATTGAAAATTCTCTTGCTTCAGCCCCTTGAGTGTTAGGATTATAGGCATGAACTATATATCTGGTTTAATTTTTTTAATTTCAAAAGTCAGTTACAAACTGTCCTACCAGTAGGATATCAACCATTCTAGTTTGCTCAGAGCTGTCCTGTAATCCAAGAAGCCCCTCAGTCCTAGGCATACCAGGTTACTGGCTGCTTCCCCTGCATCTGCGCCCATGCACCAGGCTAGCCTGCTATCTGCATCGCGGGGTCACCACTGCACCTACCTGCACTCCAGCCTTCACTCTGGTTGACATTTCCTCTAGGTACTCAAATGGGCTCTTAAAGCTCTCTCTCCTTCCTGGCTCTCCAGTCCTTCCCTTTCTCTATTAGCACTGAAACATACTGTAATTTTTCCAATTAAGGAGCATAACATTTTTCCTACAAAGTCTCATAAATTCAGTATGTCAAAGCCATAGTCTTTAGAATATTTCTGTTGATGAATTATTAATTTTAATTTATGTTTTATTATATTAAACAATGTGTTTTACAGGGAAAAATCACAAAAATGAAGTACTGCATTTTAAATATTTATTGTTTTATAAAGAAGTATCAAAATATTCAACATTGACTGGTTTTTGGTGTAAAAAGTCTAAAAAGGACCAAGAGAAATAAATCCCTACATGAACAACAATGAAAACACAAATAGCACTCTACAAAAAAAAAATCTTAACTTCAGTTATCACACTTAACGGTCTTCACACATGACAATTGCACCTTTAATACACTTACACGGAAAACAAATGCTTTCTTTCCCGGCCTTTTTGTAGGATGTACCTGACATCTTGCTGCTTTGTCGGGAGGTTCTTATTACATTATGCAATGTGTGGTTAATAGGAACATGCAGTATCAATAAAATAAAGCATTAAATTCTTAATATATTGCACTTATAGACTAAACATCAATATTTTTACATCAGCTGTGTACTTGCTTGTAAAGCATAAGAGATACTATCAGAAATAACAACCTATGTGAGCTACCATGTAAATACAAACAAAAGTTCACCATAGGAATAAACTTTGCTTCAACTGTCACACGCAAGGCAGTCTTCACACGACTGCTGCATGTTCCATGCACACATCTTGCTTTTACAGACAGCACAGGTACTTAGCCTTCCTTTCCTATGTGGCAGGCCATTCCTGTCACCTCTCTTCTCTTCCTGTTTTTTCAGGAGCTTCCTACTATGTTGTACGACATGCACTTATCTGTTGTTCTCCATGAAGAGACAGGTCTCAAAAGCCAGGTGCAGTGTATGAAAAACAAACAAGACACAGACAAAGTTATGAGAGCGGGGACCATAGTCTCTAGGAATGAAGCTTTGATCATAGTTTTTTTCTGGCGTTTATTTTAAAAAGCAGAAGCAGGAAATGGGAGGGGTAAAGTACAGATAAGTGAGAACTTAATTGTGTGACTATCCCAGGGACTATCTTTGGCCATGTCTGGCCTTCATGTTTACCATTCTTTAGACATAGCAAAGACTCTTGTGCCTTCCCAGTAGCATTTATGTCAGACTTCACTGACTTATCAGTGGGCCATGGTAAGGTAGGGTTTAGTATAACAGAAAGATTTTTAAAATATCTAAATCCTTCTTTATCTTTTGTAATTGGTTCCTGGCTCTGGAGCTGTAAAGTCTCCTTAGGTAAACTAGCCTTTGGTTTACAATTGGAACTATCTTTGCTCGTTTTGTTTTGCTTTTACTTATGGCAAAATCTCTTGTTTTGATTTAAATTGCATAGGTTCCAAAACCAAAGTTATCAAATTATATAAAACCAAACATAGAGGAATAGAATTTTCCTATTGATAAGCATGTATTAAAGTTTTTATAAGCAATCTCCATTGCTTTAAATTTACAACATTATGTCTTTGGTTTTAAACCAATAGCAGTATTTTCTTATTGAGGTGAAAAACTTACTGAAAGACTGTGGTTTTACTTTAAGCTCCAAAATTTTTATCAAAGTGTTTAGAACTTGAACATATTTTTCTTATTGCACAGAATTTCCCATTGTAACCCAGATGCAAAAGTTCTGGAGACCAGACATATTTATCATCTGATACTTTTCTGATCTGCTAGGCACTGGAAGGAATCCTTTTTTGTTGTCTTGAAGGCTATTTCTTGTTTCAAAGTATTTGTTCAGGTGCCACTTAGCAGGGGAAAAATATCAATGAAATAAAATTTCAAATATATGATGAGTATTTTGAATACACATTAACATTTTCACATCACCTATTTACTTGCATACAAAACTTAAGAGAAAGGACCCTGGGAAATCAAGCAAGCAGCTCGCCTCCCTGGTAAGCGGCGGCGGTGTGGCAGACTGCAGCCCTTCCAGGGGGAGAACCACCAGTGCCTCCTGAGATCTGTGCCATGTTGGAACTTAAGACCCTCGGAGACAAAGCAAGCAGCTCGCCTCCCTGATAAGTGGCAGTGGTGTGGCAGACTATGGCCCTCTAGGGGGAGAACTACCAGTGTCTTCTGAGATCCACACCATGTTGGAATTTACAGTGCTGGGAAACCAAGCAATCAGCCTGCCTCCCTGCTAAGAAATAGTGAAGCTACTGGTGCACGGCCTAGAGTCAAACATCCCACTTCTGCTGTCCCCTTCCCCTGTCCCCCCTTTAGCAAGTGGGAACCAGAAATCTGAGCATCTCTTGGGAGGTTGACCATAGCAATAAGGGGGATTTCCTTCTACCATCCCTTTGAAGGCAAATATTTTTATTACTGTTTTGCTTTATATTGATTAATGGTACTGCTCTATTCAATATTCTGTTTTGATAAGTTCTATAATGTTCTATATTTCATTTTATCTTGATATACGTGATTAAAAGAACAACTATTGTAAAGATAATGAAATATACTGTGATACCTATTAATGTTAAAAAAAACTTAAGAGAATCAGAACTAAAACTGTGTGGCCTACAACGAAAATACCAATAGAACTCTACAGAAAAATAATTTTGCTTTAACTGTCATAACCAAGGCAGTCTTCACACATGAAAATTGCGTGTTTCCATATACAAGTATCACTGATAGCATGTATGTTTAATTTTCCTGCTCTTTTTGTAGGCACAGTTGACATCTTTTCTTTTTTCCTGTTGTGGTAGTAGGTCTTTGGGATGGGGTGCTGTGCCTGCCTATTCACTTGTCAGCTCACCAGTGTGAACCACAATTTTTTTGCATAGTTTCCTGGGCAGAAATGTTTTGTTTTGTTTTGTTTCTCTGTTGTAAATGATTTCTTATTAGCTCCAGGCCTAATCTCCTAAGAAATTTTCTCCATGATATTTTGCACTTGTTATTTTCTTTGAAAACTATCAAACTATTTGCGCCACACATGTTTAGGATTGAGTAAAAAACAACCATTGGCCAACATCATAGTTGCTGTATAACTCAGCAACAACATCTCCACCTTTCATTTTGTTGTAGAAAGTCTCCATCTCAGGCTTCTGTTTTGTCAAGGTTTCCCTATCAATATTTGCACCATGTGCAATGTTGACATCAGCAGTACCAGTTTGTTTTTCTCTGCCATATATGAGATCAATGTAAAGCTTTCTGAAATCCAGAGATTGTACTATATAACTCTCTGTTGTGAAATTGCAACATTTCATTTAGAGTTTCTTCTTTCCTGTGTGAAGTTCCTGGGCTGGTCATCTTGTGCTCTGTTAAAAAATGCAACATCAATTGGAAACCAGGAGACCAACTGTCTAATGTCCCATTCTGACAGATTTTTTTTTTTTTTTTTTGGTGCTGGGAATCAAATGCAAACTTCACACTTGCCAGGCAGACGCTCATGCTGCTGAGCTAAACCCCCAGACCTGAATGTCCCATTCTGAATAGTGTGAGAGATGGGAGCAACAAGCCTGTTCATAGCATCACTCAGTTTATTACTAAATAAATGAAGATCTAATGGCCGAGTTGCAGGATAAATGTCTAAATTCAAAACATAACAAGTCTTTGCTTTTTTGCTGTATTTTTACCCACTGCTTTTCCACAAGACTTTTACAGTCTTGTGATTACCGTGAGGAATCCCTGCTAAGTATAGCAGACCTTTGAATTCCTTCAGCTCAGCCAGTGAGGTGTCATAATCAATACATTTTTGAATATGGCTATTGGTGCATACAGAACCTTTCACTGTATTTTAACCTTTGCATACTTCACAGCATCTTGTGTCACTTCTGTTACAGTTTCCAATATTGAACAGTAGTAATGTTGAGTTGCTCCAATTCATTGCATGACCATTTCACATTTTGATTAGCCAAGTATGTACTCACATTGCTGTTTTGTTCATCATCCGAATTGAGGAGGTCTGCATTTCCTGTGTGTATATCAGTTTATTCTTGCTCTGTTTCACTGTCACAGAAACTTTGGCTCACATGCCAGTGTCAAAGTCATCGTCATCATCATTATCATCATCATACACCTACTCCTCTCTTATCAAAACATGTATTTTACCATAACAGATCATCTTTATTATCTATGAATGAGTAATCTGATGATTCACCTTTGACTCCATCCAATACTTGCAAATCTGACTTTTTATGAAACTTGTCTACCAGAAAAATCAAAAGAAAACTTAAAAAATAAAATCTGGAATAGTGTGGGTCTGTTGGACCCTATGTGATGCTCTGATAAATGTGCAAATCCAGTTAGCTGGTACAAAAAGTAGTTACAAATCCTGTTTTGTCACTTTTGCACACAACCTTGCTGTTCATTGTATCAACTGGGTATATACATAGATTCCTTCCTGTATCCCTCAAAGAAGGCACTGTGATATACAGTCAACTATTATAGTGCTAAAGTAAAACTTTATAGTAAAAAAGTAAAGGATGTGGTTGTGGATCCCAGTGTTACATACTGCAGGTTAAAAAAAGAGAACTTAGTTGGGGATGTGACTGAGTGGTACATCACTTTTCCAGGATAAATAAGTTGCTTGGTTCAATCCCTAACACCACCACCACCACAAAAAAAAATCTCTAGAAATCAATAAAAAAATCTGAGGACATTGTTCAGTGGTAGAATATTTATCTAGTGCTCTGTCCTCAATATTCCACTAAAAAAATGAAAGAAAAAGAAAGAGAAGAAATCAACCAAAATATTCCAAAGCCACATCTCCCTGAAGCTACCATGCCAATTTTTGTTTTATAACACAGTCTTTTAAATTAATTGTATATCATAAGTCCACATTTGTAACTCTCATTTTCCCTATTCTTTGTTGAGCTGCATTAAGTTTTGTCCTCAACTTTCCATAGAAAACAGTTTTGTCACAAATTTCCAATGATCTGAAACAGTCTCAGACTGTTGAATTGTAGGAAATAAATGTATTTATGTATTAAGCCATGTATTAAATCATTGTATTTTGTCTAAAACATAAATTTGTCATAATTTAAGTAATAGAGCTAAAAACTTCCACATTTATAGCTTAGTTTATTCACGATGTGATAAAAAATACAGTGACTCCTGAAATAATTTTAAGAATAAAAAGCACATTGCTATTAATTCACCTCAAAATACTTCCCCTCACTTTAAACTCACTTACCACATTTTTTGTATTGGGAATCAAACTCATGACCTTGTGCTTACCAAGCAGGTGCTTACACCAGTGAATACACTTCTGAGCTAAATCCCTGGCCCCAGTCTTTTTAAAACCACTTTCTAAACCATCTGTAGAAGTCTTCTCTCATGAATGTCTTTAATTGCACTATCATGGCTGCCTCAATGTCCTGAATTGATTCAAAATACTGAGGTTTTGTCACTATTTTGACAGCAGAGACGAACCCAGAAGTCAAGTGGTACCAGACCCAATGAAGGTGAATGAGTACACACCATAATATTTTTTTTACAAGTCTGTCTTTACATTGGATTGGCACTTGGCAGCAATATTCACCATAGTTTTTTTAATTACACCAGATAAAACATTTATGAAATACCATTTCCAGAACTGCTTCAGAAAGTGACAAGAACATGAGTGTGTTCAAAGCCATTAGAAGTATTTTGAGGGATATTAATGGCAATGTATATTTTACTGAAATAATTTTTAAAATTTCAACATTCATCATATTTTAATCACCCCTTATAAATCTCTCCTGCAATTTACAGTTGTATATCCAACTGTTTATTCTGTGGCCAACAGAATACATCATAAGAATCTCAAACTTAACATTACCATACTAAAATTTCCATCTCCATCTCCCTCTCCATCTCCATCTCCAAAAAGTATCCTTCTTAGCACTCCAATTTAGTATCCAAATAGCACTCCCTTCTTACCCCAAACCAACCTTGAAATCTCCCTGATATGGTCCCCTCTCTCATATCCATATCCCATCTGTCAGGAAAGACCGTGAACATCTCCTGCAGAATTATTTCAAGCCAATCTTCCTGCTTAACCCTTGGTCCTGCCACAGTCAGTTTTCAACACAGGAGTTGGAATAATCCCAAGAGCATGGTCATTCCAAGTCACTGTCCTGCAGAAAACCACCCTCAGAGGCTTCTCAGCACTTTCATACTGAGATCCAGAGCCCCTACCTTGACTGCAAAGCTAAATGGCTTGTTTTCTTGCCTGTCCAACCCCATCCTTGCACATCCCTACCCTTCCCACTTCTCCAGCCCTTCTGGCCTCCTATCTCCTCCTCCACCTATCCAGCTGCAGCCTGTGAACTAGCTTCTCTTGCCCAGAAGCCTCTGCCACTCAATCTAATGCTTGTTCTATGTCTCTTCAAATTTTAAACTCTTTACTTCACTTTTAAATCACACTATTATTGATCTAAGTGTCCTTACAACAGGCACTGGTGGAAACATAAGGAAGAAAAGGCCTCGGTCCTCAAGAAAATGTTCAGCCTGAATGTAGACTGGGATTTTTGGAAGGTTTCCTGGAGAACAGGCCCCTCTTCTTGAGGACAGCAGAGGAGTGGGTGAGGGGAGAGGAAGAGGTGATAAGTGAGTTCTTTGAGGGAGAGAGTAGATGTGTGTCGATATGAGAGGGAAGGACTACTATAGCAGCTTTATCTGTTCCCGGAGCCTGACATACCATGAGCACTAGAGACAGCACAGGGCACTGCAAGGCTTAGGGGGCAGAGACAACCACTATTAGACTGGCTGCTACCATGGAGCAGAAGAAAGCCAAGAACAGGGAAGAGGAATAAAACAGCAGACTACTGCTAGTGATAAGATGAGGCATCAGATGAGCAGTTATAAAGAGGAGCCCATTAAGCAGAGAAAGAAACCGGCACTGTGGCACATACCTGTCATCCTAGCTACTTAGGAAGCAGGGGAATCAAAAATTTGAGGCTAGCTGAGGTAATTCAGTGATTAATAAAAGGAACTAAAGATGACCCAAGATAACTTAGGCTCTTGATCTGCAACATTCAGCCTCTCCACAGTCAAAATGTTCCAGTCAGCCGAGGTCAAATGGTCTGTAGGTTCTCCGACATAGATGTGGCTTCTTCAGAGATCTTAGGTTCACACTTCTCAAGACTGACACAATTAAAAAGTAGTAGAGTTGGGTTTTAACTCCAAAGGCTACATCCAAACATTCATGACATAAGTCTCTCCATTCATATGTCCTCTAAATATACATGGAGAACCAACTGTGTACCAGGTACTGTTCCATGCTTGGGAGATTCAGCAGGGACCAAAACCAACAAAAATTTCTGGTCTCATGAAGCTTACTTCTAGTGAAGTCTGAGAAGGCACAGAAGTATATACCATCCAGTGTCAAGACTCCACCAACTCAAATGGTGTGATGGACATTGGTTGCTAGGCATTTTTTCTAGCATGCCTGTTATCACTGGGAAAATATTAACCCTATTTGATAGATTCTATGAAGACTGTTACTGAATGTGGTCACCTCTTTTCTATCCATGTGAGACCAAATACACCTAATCTTCAGAAAAAATAGAAAAAAGATTGAAAATGGTTGGAGCTCATTCATTGCAGTGATGGCTTTGAAATAAGGCCATTGAGAATTTCCTACAACCCAGAGTTCCACTTCTGTCCTGCTTCCTAACCAGATGATCCTGGCTTGGTAAACTTATTAACCCTGGGAACTATTTGTTATCTGAAGTTCTGTGTTGAGCTAGGCAGAGACTATTTCTGACACTTGTGATGAAAGAACTCTAATGCCAGATTTAGAATTCAGGAAAAGATCTCTGAATATAGGGGCATCAGTGGTGCCGCTAGGTAGTAATGGTGTCCACAAAAATTTCATTATTAAAAACTTGAGAGGCATAAGACTGAGTCAGTACAAAAATAAATAAATAAAGTAAGCTGGGCGTGGTGGCTCACACCTGTAATCCCAGCAATCGGGAGGCTGAGGCAGGAGGATCGTTGCGAGTTTGAGACCAGCCTGGGCTACAAAGTGAGCTCAAGGCCAGCCTGAACTGCATAGTGAGACCCTGTCTCAAAAAGAGAAAAAAAAAAAAAAAAAAAAAAAAGACTGGGTCAGTGGACACATCCCTTTCTTTTGTATGATAATTTTATACTTCAGCATTATAGTAGTTGACTGTATATCACAGTGGCTTTCCTTGAGGGATACAGAAAGTAATCTATGTATGTACTCAGTTGATACAAAAAATAGCAAGATTATATGCAAAAGTGACAAAACAAGACTTGTACCTATTTTTTGTGCCAGCTAACTGGTTTTGCACGTTTATCTGAGAATCATATAGGGTCCAACAGACCCACACTATTCCAGATTTTATTTTTTAAGTTTTCTTTTGATTTTTCTGGTCAACAAGTAGACCAATTCAGTGCAATGGCTCATGATAAAACAGATTTGCAAGCTGTGGAAGGGTGCAAAGGTGAATCATCAGATGAAGATGATCTGTTATGGTAAAATACATGCTTTGATAAGAGAAGAGAGGAGTAGGTATCTGATGATGATAATGATGATGATGATGACTCTGGCCATGTAAGCCAAAGTTTCTGTGACAGTGAAACAGAGCAAGAATAAACTGATACACACACAGAAAATGCAGACCTCCTCAATTCGGATAATGAACAAAATAGCAATGTGAGTACATACTTGGCTAATCAAAATGTGAAATGGTCACACAATGAATTGGAGCAACTCAACATTACAGTCAGGTCTGAAAATGCAATGAGGGTCTTGGCAGGGGTAAAACATATTGAACTTTTGCCAGCACTGCTGGCAATTACATCGGAAATTACATCAGAAGCAGTGACACAAGATGCTGTGAAATAAACGAAGGCTGAAATAAAAGTGAAACGTTCTGTATGCACCAATAGCTAGCTATATTCAAAAATGTATTTATCAAGATACCTTGCTGGCTGAACTGAAAGAATTCAAAGGTCTGCTATACTTAGCAGGGATTTCCCATGGTAATCACAAGACCGTAAAAGACTTGTGGAAAAGCAGTGGGTCAAAATATAGCAAAAAAGTTTATACCCTCATGATGCAAAGACTTGTTATGCTTTGAATTTAGACATTTATCCTGCAACTCAGCCATTAGATCTTTATTTATTTAGTAATAAACTGAGTGATGCTATGAACAGGCTTGTTGCTCCCATCTCTCACACTATTCAGAATGGGACATTCAGGTCTGGGGGTTTAGCTCAGCAGCATGAACACCTGCCTGGCAAGTGTGAAGTTTGGATTTGATTCCCAGTACCAAAAAAAAAAAAAAAAATCTGTCAGAATGGGACATTTGACAGTTGGTCTCCTGGTTTCCAATTGATGTTGCTTTTTTCAACAGAGCACAAGTTGACCAGCCCAGGAACTTCACACAGGAAAGAAGAAACTCTAAATGAAATGTTGCAATTTCACAACAGAGAGTTATATAGTACAATCTCTGGATTTCAGAAAGCTTTACATTGATCTCATATATGGCAAAGAAAAACAAACTGGTACTGCTGATGTCAACATTGCACATGGTGCAAATATTGATAGGGAAACCTTGACAAAACAGAAGCCTGAGATGGAGACTTTCTACAACAAAATGAAAGGTGGAGATGTTGTTGCTGAGTTATACAGCAACTATGATGCTGGCCAATGGTTGTTTTTTACTCAATCCTAAACATATGTGGCGCAAATAGTTTGATAGTTTTCAAAGAAAATAACAAGTGCAAAATATCATGGAAAATTTCTTAGGGGATTGGGCCTGGAGCTAATAAGAAATCATTTACAACAGAGAAACAAAACAAAACAAAATATTTCTGCCCAGGGAAGTATGCAAAAAATTGTGGTTCACACTGGTGAGCTGACAAGTGAATGGGCAGGCACAGCACCCCATCCCAAAGACCTACTACCACAACAGGAGAAAAGAAAAGATGTCAACTGTGCCTACAAAAAGAGCAGGAAAATTAAACATACATGCTATCAGTGATACTTGTATATGGAACACACAATTTTCATGTGTGAAAACTGCCTTGGTTATGACAAAGCAAAGATTATGTTTCTGTAGAGTCCTATTGGTATTTTCGTTGTAGGCCACGTAGTTTTAGTTCTGATGTTATCTCTTAAGTTTTGTAAACAAGTAAATAGCCAATGTGAAAACGTTGATGTGTATTTGAAGCACTCATTACATTATTGAAATTTTATTTCACTGAAATCTTACCTCCCTGGTAAGAACATGTTGTACAATAAATTAGGAAGCTCCTGGCAAAACAGGAAGAGAGGAGATATTACAAGATTGACACATAAGAAAGCAATGCTAAGCATACGTGCTGTTAGTGTAAACCAAATGTGTATAAGGAATGTGCTGTTGACATGTGTGCAGACTCTCTTAGGTTGATGTGATAATTAAAGTAAAGATTATTCTTTAAAAAGTGCTGATGGTGCCAGGGATATGGCTCAGCAACTGCTGTGCGAGTGCCAAGTCATGAGTTTGATTCCCGGTACCAAAAGAAAACAACAACAGCAGCAAAGGTGCTATTGGCATTTGAATTGTAGTCAGTATAAGAACGGGGCTGGGGATTTAGCTCAGCGGCATAACCGCCTGCCTTGCAGGCAGTCGTGAGTTCGATCCCCGGTACTGATAAAAAGAAAAAAGACAGAAAAAAAAAAAAAAAAAGAATTTATTTCTGTTACTCTTTGTGAATTTTTGTTTTTCCTTTTTAGGCTTAGTATACCAGCAAGCAGTAGATGTTGAAAATTTTGATGCCTTTTATAAACTTAACAAATATTAAAAATTCAGTACTTTATTTTGTGATTTTTCCTGTTAAGTACTCATTGTTTGATACAATAAAAAATCATAAAATTAATAACTCATCAATAGAAATATTCTAAAGAATAAACAAGTCTGACAGATACATGTTTCTACTAGTGAATGATAAAACTAGTCATATGTCCCAATTAACTTCATTTTCCATTTCTTAATCTGGACAACTAATAGTTCTAAAGTGTAAAACAAAAACAGTTTCAACCCTCCTTTTCCCTTTCTGCATAAAAATATTGAAGCCAACACTAAAAACAATGACTGAGACAAAAGACACTGTGACACAGACAACACTGGAAAAAAGGACTGGGACACAAACAACACTGACAGCAGACACAGACATAACAGCGCAAGTTAGTAAAATGATAGAAACAAGGCTGTGTAGAAGCCTGACCGTTAGGACTGAGATGTGCTCAGACCAGGCAGCAGGGTTTGTCCAAGAAAAGACAGAGTCCAAGGACTTCTTGAATCAAATATCTGTGTAACTGGGGCTGAAAACTATCATTTTCATCCATTTATCAATGATTTTAAGGATCCCTGAAGTTACGTAACCATGCTGTTCATTGCTGAGTGACAGTCCTTTACCTTTAAAGATTATTGCAGACTGTTTTAGAAGGCATTGGATGGAGCTCGAGGTTCTGAATTTCTAACAAGTTTCCAAATGAGGACTCTAGATGGGTCATGAAATCCAGACGAGTCTAAGCTGGAGGTAGAAGACGGGAACCCAGGAATGAAGCCGTGAAGTTGACAGAGCCTGATACTCATTCTTGGCAAACTTGACAGGATGAAATCTCAGAGCCTGCAAAACTAACAACTAAGCTTGTTAAACACCGCAATGTCACCATCCATCTGGCTTAACGGGCAAAGCCTCTAAAGCAGCCCTAAGAAGCAATCCATTCATTAAATCCTCAAATAGCTCCTCTGCCTGACCCAGTTCCTCTGATTCTTTCCTCAGCAATACAAGATGAAACAAAAACCTAAAGGTGATTTGTAAGTTTAGCCTGAGGTAATTGGGTGCTTTGTTCTTAATTAGGATGCAAAGTTTCTTTGGTAGGCAATTGAGTCTGTGTAGATGATAGTTTCATGTCTAATAAAATTGTATCCCATAATGAAAATAAAGTGACTAGAAAGCTGAGGTAGGGACTGGGGAGATTGCTGAGTGATACAGCACTTACCTAGCACATAGGAGGCCCTCGGTTCAAGCCTCACCACAGGAAAAAAAGAAAGGAAATTAAAAAGCTGACATAAACATTTTCCAAATAATGTGTATAACAGAATCAAATTATTCTGAAGAACTTGTAACTATATAATTACTAGATACAGCCCTTATCTTTCTACTCATTGATGTGTTCAGTGGTAATCACTGTTCAGGTGTTGTGCTAAGTACTGGCATATATACACACACTGAGGATGTCCGTAGAGGCCTGGTTAACACACTTGGAAACTGAGCCTTGCATATAACTGAATGAAAATTATAGAATCTGCTCCATCATTGGTCCTCTTTATTTAATGGAAGACTATGTGCAAAGCTGAGAAACAAAGGCAGAGTTCCAAGTGGTAGAGAATAAACACCAGGTGGTGTGAGCTGCATTCGTATGTGAGTCACTCAGAAATGGATGTGGTCTTTTGAAGAGTCATTTCCATGCCAGATTTTGATGTATGCTGCTCTGCATAAAGTAGGTATTGAGTAGCCACCATACTGGCCATCTGTTAAGGGCCAATCTTTACTGAGTTGTTTATAACTGTCGGCAGCAGTTGAAAGGCTAAAGGGAAGAAGCTGGGCAAGGCGCTTGTGTTTGACCTCTGCGTACACAGCAGTGTATCCAACCAAGAGTTTGGGAAACTCTTTTTTTATACTAGAATATTTCTAGAACCAAATATCCAAGGCATATGAGTAGTATTAGAAGTATGTGTTAAGCAGCCATATGCAAATTCTTCATACTGAGTGAAGCATTTTAAAGAAACTCTTAGAGGTGATTATGGAGAGAACATGAGACATTAGAAGCAGAGAGTGAGGGCAAAGAGAAAGGCAGGGCAGTCATGAGAAGGTGACAGTGGCAAACGGGTGGAGCTGAGGTGCAGGTAAGCAGGGTGGTATAGAATGAGGGATGTAGAAATGGTCATTGAGACCTTGAAAGATTAGGGGAAAAGTCAAAGCACCAAAAGCAGTATCACCTTCTTGAAGAGATCTTACCAGGCCAGAGAACCCAATCCAACCGCTCAAATATCATTCTTCACTAATTTGCACTGCTGTTTTTTTCTTTGTGATGCTTGTTACTACATGACTTGACTTTATGTGTTATAAATAAATATACATTTGCTTATTAATTAGAATGCAAGGCTATGATGCCAGGAACCTGGTCTTGTTCACTGAGATTTCCTCAAACCTGGAGGAACGTGTAATAAATACACCACAAAATATTTCTTGAATGAATTAATGAATGAGACATGTAAGGAGACTTGAGGAGGGAAAAAGACAGTGATAATATGAGTGTCTGGAACAGAGGCACAATGAACAAAGATGAGGGAAAAGACAATAAATGAAAGTCAAATTGCTTATTGCATGGCACACACTCATACACTTTGGGAGGCGGAGGTAGAAGGATCACAAGTTTAAGCCCAGTCTAGGAGACTGTCTCAAAATAAAAAGGGCTGGGGATATAATTTACTGTGAATGCCCTGGGTGTCACACACGCGCACACACACACACACACACACACATACACACACACACATTATTGCATATCTTAAATTTTAGGAAGATGTGTATGTGGCTTGAATACAGTTTGTCCCCACCAAAGCTCATGGTGAGGCCTGGTTTACCAATGTGGTAGAGAAGTGTTGGAGTCTAGAAGAGGTGATTGTGTTGTTAAGAGGGATTAATGTCATTGTCAGGAAACTGGATTAGTTCTCTTATGAATGGATTAGTAGTGCAAGATGAGGTTGTTACAAAGTTTGGGAATGTAGCGCCGTGGCAGAGTGCATGCCTAATATGCACAAGGCCTTGGGTTCGATCCCCACCAACACAAAAAGGAAAAGAAACAACAAGTGGGCCGACAGCTCCCTTCTCACTCTGCAGCACTCCCTGTGCACTTTTCACTTTCTGCCATGAGTGAAAGCCACGTGAGGCAGCCAGCAGTAGATGTCCTGTCAGTCAGCCTCGAACTTCGCAGCCTCCAGAACTGCAAGCATAAAGAAACTCCCTTCCAAGCAGCCCACGCAAGGCATTCTGTTATAGGCTAAGACAATGTGTGGGGCCCTAGGCAAACCTAAAATCCAATGTAACCAACCTAGAAACATTATAAAGTATTTGTAAGTATTAGGTTAACAAAAAATAGAAAAGGGGCTGGGGATGTGACTCATTATGGTAGAGCATTTGCCTTGAGTGCACTAGACCCTGGTTTCAGTCTCCAACACTGCAAATTAGAATGGAATGGAATAGAATAGAATAGAATAATAGAATAATAAAATAATTTCTAGGAGGACTGCGCTGATCCTTTTATCTGGATAAAAAAGCTAGCAGAAAAAGCATTGGTTAAGTTCTTTGCCCCAAGGGCTCAATGACCCCTCCAAGTAAAGGCACGAGAGAGAGAGAGAGAGAGAGAGAGAGAGAGAGAGAGAGAGAGAGAGAGAGAGAGTATCAAAAGTTCCTGGGGAGGTACTCAAGCAACAAAGGAGAAAACATGGCCAAAAGAGCTTTTAGACATAAATTAGTAACTAGTCAGAAAAGAGAATTTTACTAACCACCCTTCCCACCACCCCCGGGCCCCTCAGACAGTGTCTCATTGTTCAGATGATGTTTATGTGAGGAAGACAAAGCCTCAGCTGTGTGTCTGTGCACCGCCTAGTACTTACTTTACCAAATGCCTTGGTGCTAGCAGCAGTGATGCGGAAAGGGCTGCTTTAGGCAATAGACAAGGTGTCAACTTGTGACTCCATCCAAAAGTGACGATTCCGAGGCATCTTCTTCATCAGAAATTTTAATTAATTTGCCTTTGGTTTGTGTGTTTTGATTGCCTGCTATGAATCATCTTCAGAACAAGAGGATAAACACAGAGTGGAAGGTTTTTTCCTGAAAACTAAATTTAAGCACAAGTTAGTCAGACCGATGGTCACCTCTAAAAAGTGGAAGGAGAAAATGAAGGCCACAGTAGTTTACAAAGTCTAAACAAATGATGAAACTCACTTGTTTTCTTTTTCTTGTTCCAGTTGATATGTTTGAAAATTATTAAATTAAATAAGAAAGTGGTAGATTATTGATATTTTTACATTCTTCTTTCCATATGTGTTTTTGTTGTTGTTGTTCATTTGTTTGTTTTGTTTTGGTTGATTGGTTGGTGCCAGGGGTTAAACCCAGGACCTTCACACTGAATTATACCCCCAACATTTTTATAATTTGTTTTGAGAGAGTCTTGTTAAATTGCTCAGGCTGAGCTCAGACTTGAGATCCTCCTCCCTCAACTTCCGAGAGCTGGGATTATACACATGTATTACCATGCCCAGTTTGGTAGAGATCTAACTCAAGGGCTTGTACACGCTAGGCAAATACTCTACCACTGAGCTACTCTACTCTACCTCTTGATTTTTAAATATACATATATATTTAAGAAAATCAAGTTATATAGGAAAACCATCTTCTTTTAAAAGAGTTAGTCATGAGATTAAAAGATGCCTGTTGTAGGTTGAAAATATAACAGCATTTCTTTTCCCACCTTTAATAAATGTAAAAACTTGCTTTAACCAAAAAAGAAAAAATGGGCAGAAGGATCAGGCCAACTTAATGAGGCTGTCCCCCAAAAAAGGGCTGGAGATATAGCTCAGCCGCAGAGTAGCCCTGAGTTTGTCAGGACCATGGAGGGGAGGTGGGGGATAGAATCATACTGTTACCAGAATCTCCTGGGTTTTGTTCCTCCTGGATGGTTATGCCAAGTAATGTCACTGGGTAACTCCTTCTAGAAATTGACTTGCCAAATAAACATAACTGAGATTGTGGTGTTCATGTCTCCTTCTGAGTTGGTTTCCAGGTTATTCTCATCTCAAACAAAGAATTGGATGAAATAAGTAAAAAATGGTGCACAGTTTATTTGAAAAATTAAAAATGAAGACTGAGGGAGAAACTGACCCTGCAGAGCAAGCTTGGGCCAAGTAAAAGAGGAAAAAGCCGGATGGAACTACATGCTGGAGGATTCTGGGTGAGCTTTGGTGAGGAAACTATGGTAGCAAGCTCTTCATGGTGTCTGTCCTTTTACGCGGTCCAGACTTCAAGGAAACCCATGAGAACTTCCACATCCGGGTCCTGAGAGGCAGTGGTGAGATCCCAGGCCTCGAGCTATGTTCAGATCTAGGCCATCCTATTGGAAACTTGCTCCCATTCTCCCAGGAGGTCCAAAAGCAGGGCTTTGAGAACTGTTCTGCGGATGTGTTCTGGAATCTGGTAGTTAACAAGTCATGCCTACTTCCCCAGCCCTAATCTCCTGTTTCAATACAAGATCTATTAACTTCCAGCTCCTTTTACTCAACATTGCATCTGTGAGACTGTTCCATGTTGCTGGGTGTATTAATAATTCACTCTTTTTACTGGGGTATATACATGTTCTATTGTGTGAATATTTCAAAGTTATTTATTTTTCTCCTGTTGATAGGTTTTGAGATTGTTTCTGGTTTGGGGTCATTGTGAATATTCTTTTTTTGTTTCATTTAAAGAGCAAATTCCTTCTTTGCTCTCATATGGATACCTACTGTCTTTAGGCTAGAGAGTAGGTGTGTATTTAGAATTCATACATATTGCCAAACAGTTCACTAAATTGGTTTTGCCAATTTATACTCCCACTAGCTATGCATGCAAGTTCCAGATGCTTCTCATCCTCGCCAACTTTGGCTTTCAAGTGGGTGGTATCTCATTGTGGTTTTAATTTGCATTTCCATGATGACTAAGGATGTTGAGTACCTTTTAATATCTTTGTTGGCCATTTGGGTGTTTTCTTTGATGAAAGATTAAGTCTTTTGCTTATGTTTTCAATGAAACAGTTTGTCTTTTTTCAATGAATTGTAGGAGCTCGTCACATATTCTTGTTATGAATTCTTTATATATAATTGAGAATTACTTCTCACAATCTGTGGCTTTTCTTTTTACTCTGCTAATAATGTCTTTTAAAACTAAATCCTTTTCAAAGATAAATATATTTTATATAACAAATGTAAAAGAGTTAGCTTATCTAATTAATTTAGCAACATGTACAATGTAATAACATTTATATGAATAGCTTCAAATAAAATCATTTTAAATGAAATCTACTTCAATGACCATTTTCTTTACCCAAGCATACATTTCCATGCTCATCCTGAGTTGATTATATGCAAACACTGTACCATGGGTTCAGAGAGTTCCTCGAGCCTACTTGACGTTAAGGGATTCTTCGGACTCCATGAGGTTGACAGCAACGAACTGCGATACTGTAATAAGACACACAATAGTTTAGGAGCACCTATTTGGGCAAGCTCAGGCTGGAGTGAATGCAGTATGAGAATGAGATGGAAGCCCAAGAGGAAGAGCTTTAAAGTAATTTCACCAAGCAACATTTAAAAATTTTTTTTATTATTTCAAAGGTAGTAAAATACAACAGAACAAGACGAAAAAAAGCCAGTTGAGACAGTGTAGTGAAATTGGTACAGAACTTCACAGCAGGGTAACAGGATTACAGTAACAGGTACCACAGCATATCTTGTTATCTTCACAATAGTTGTTCTTTCATTCAGGTATAGCAAAATCAAACCAAATACAGAACATTAAAGAACTTATCAAAACAGAATGTTGAATAAAGCAATACCATTAATCAGAACAAAGCAAAACAATAGTAAAAATATTTGGCTTCCAAGATATGATAGAAGGAAATCCCCCTTATTTGCTATATTGCATATGGTCAACCTCCCAAGAGATACTCAGATCTCTGGTTCCCACTTGCTAACGGGGGGCGGGGAGAGGGATTTGGGGAGTGATGGGATGTTTGATTCTCAGCCTGCATGCCGATAGGCTCACAGCCACTCACCAGGGAGGTGAGTTGGTTGCTTGGTTTCCCAGCGCCCTAAGTTCTAACATGGCGCAGATCTCAGGAGACACCGGTGGTTCTCACCCTGGGGTGGCCACAGCTTGAAAGATCACAGCCACTTACCAGGGGGAGAGCTGATTGCTCACCAAGGAACATTTGCCTGGAGCTCTGAATGCAGAGGAAAGACCTGGCAGGTCCCAAAGGAACTCAACTTTCCCCAAAGCATTGATTTCCAATATGATTCAAACACCTGGTACTGCACGACCTGGGGGCACTTGTGAAAATTACAGATTAGTGCCTCTGACCTCAGACCTTCTAAATTCAAATCTGTGGGTGTAGGGTTTGATAATCTGTATTTTAAACAAGGCCTCTCGAGCTGTTTTTGTTTGGTTTTCATCTCTTTTACATCCTCAAAACAGAATGTAGAGAAACAAATATTGTAGGATGCAAGAAATTGTGTCTACCTTCAGTGTATGAGGAGAATTTCCTTGAATTTCACGCCAGAGAGTTTGGATTAAATCCAATTAAGCATAAGGACACTTAAGAAGTTGTTAAAGGGGAGAAATTTTAAAAATTAAGATGAGAGACCTTGACAAATGTAGTTTCTTCTGCTTCCCAACTGTTAAAGTCTTCCAGGGGATTTATGTGATCTATTCGATAGTGTTTGAGCCATCCCTTGACTAAAAGTTAAAGGAGAAAGTAATACTGTTCTAGTTACTTTTTACTCATTGCTGAGACAAAATACCTGATGCCCAAAGTTGGGAAAGCAAAGGTTTATTTCTTACAGTTTTTGGAGGTTTGAGTCCACACTCAGTTGGCTCCAAGACAGGGTGGCATGGCAGGGCCACAGTTCATGGTGACTGCAAACAGCAAGGTAGAAAACTGGCAAGAGACAGAGACACACCTTTTTCCTGCCATTACCTTGTATGCTGGCTCCACCCCTAGGTGGGTGTAGCACTGACACCATGGACCCGCCTGGTAGACAATGAACCAATCACAAATGCACAATACAAACGCATGAGGCCTGGGGGCCACCGACATAAATCATGACAAATACTTTTATTTCTTGCTCTAGAACAGAGATACGCAAACATTCTAGAAGGGGCTTGCTAAGTAAAATTACAGGAGGTCATTGATTTGGACTGAGCCCTTGCATCAAACCTAACAGATCAAATCAGAATGGAGTCACTCATGCCACTAAGCCAAAACAAAGTCACTTACCTGCCCTTTTGAGAAATCAGGATGGGGGCTGGGTAGCCAACTCCTGAATCAGGCTAATTTAGCCAGCATAAAAAGGAATCCCCTCTACTTTAACCTTTACAAGGAGAGGAATTTTGAAATAAATAATCTACTTTTTGTTCTCTTTCTCCTTCCCTCACCCCACCCAGTACTAGGGATGAAGCCCAGGGCTTTGTACATGTTAGGCAAAAAGTGAACTTTACACCTCCAGTTCCTATTTTTTAAAATTTTATTTTGAAGGTAGTAAAATACAACAGGACAAGACAGAACAAAGCCAATCGAGACATGCAGTGAAATTGGTATAGAATTTCACAGCAGGATACCAGGATAACAGTAATAGGTACCACAGTGTATCTTCACAATAGTTGTCCATTCAATCAGGTATAGAGAAATCAAACCAAAACCAGATCAAACCAGTTGAAAGAGAATGTTGAATAGAGCAAAACAATCAGAACAAAACAAAACAGTGAAAGCAACATTTGCCTTCAAAGAGAAGATAGAAAGAAATCCTCCATATTTGCTATATTGCATATGGTCATCCTCCCAAGAGATGGTCAGACTCTACCCCCAGTTGCTAACAGGGAGTGGGGTGGGATGTTGGGATGTTTGATTCTCAGCCCGTGGTAGGCTCACAGGAGATGCTGACTGGTTCTCCTCCTGGCTCACACCAGGGCCGCTTACCAGGAAGGGAAGCAAATTGCTTTCTTGCTCAGCCGCTTAAATCCCACCATGGCTGGATCTCGGGAGACGCTGACTGGTTCTTCCAGTCTCTATTTATTTTATATTCATTTTTTCTTCCTTTTCTCACCTTATTTAAGTAGTATCTGCTGGTGATACAGATTAATGAGTTTTGGTTTGGTAGATCCGTATATATGCTAACATACTATATCCATTTTCACACCCTAATCATCCACTTCCTTACATTTCCCCCAGCTTTGTTGTTGTTGATAATTTTGAGATGATCTTGCCCAGGACAGCATCAGACTCTTGATCCTCCTGCCTCAACCTCCCAAGTACCTGCGATTACAAGTGCCACCATCCCTGGCCTCATTTTGCTAAACCAAGTACTCCATGTGGTTTGTTGGTATACTGATTTTATATTATAGAATACAGTATTGTCAGACTCTAGAATTGTAAATAAAAGCCAATTAAGTCTTTAAACTCTGTTTGACATGCCAAATAGTTTACTTTGGGCTCTGCAGTCTGTACCTTGGAACACCTATTCAAATCTGCCTTCATAGTGGGAAGTAGAAAGCAGCCATAGAAAAAACACAAATGAGTGGGCATATAAACATTATTTTCAAAATTAGGCTGACCAGATTTGGCCCATGCAAAGTAATAATTTGCTCACCTTGGTTCAGATAATTTCATTCGCTCTAGTGGGAAACTTAAAATGCAAGTTTAACTTTCTGAAGCTTGGTTCACAGTAGTAACGCTTCCCCAAAATCATGTTTACTGGAATCAGTTTTAAACAAATGTAAATCTGAAACAAATTGTGAAGAAAAAAAGTCAGTTAATCTAGACTGTAATACATCCTGTAAGATAATTACTCCGGCACTTAATGGAAAATGTGATGACACACGGTGAGGGGAGCCTTAGCCAAAATTTAAATCTGTCATGGTGGCACATATGTGTAATCCCAGCACTCAGGAGGCTGAGGCATGAAGCTTGCTGTAAATTCAAGGGCAGTCTGGACTAGATAACAAAATACTGTCAAAAAACAACAACAACAACAACAACAACAACAACAACAACAACAAAACAAACCCAGAAGAGAGAGAGAGACAGAGAGACAGAGAGAGAGAGAGAGAGAGAGAGAGAGAATGTAAAAGACTTTACAACCAAATATAGTGCATGAAGCTTGTTTGGGTCCTGTATCAATAAACAGGAAAAAGTCCATTGAAAATAACATATATGGAATATTTAGGAAAACTTGAATATTGAACTACATATTAAATGATACATCAATGTCTTATTTTTAGACATGATAATGACACTGCAACTGTATAGTGGGTGAATTTGTATTCAGACACACATGCTTGTATTTAAGGTTAAAATGATGTGAAAATGACTCAATAAAAAGACAGAACAGAAGAAAGATATAATCTTAATGATGATGAAGTCTAGGTAATGAGTATCAGTTTTCATGCACTATTACTTCAGTTTCTGTGGCTTTGCTTTTCTTTCTTTCTTTCTTTCTTTCTTCTTTCTTTCTTTCTTTCTTTTTTTCTTCTTTCTTTCTTTCTTTCTTTCTTTCTTTCTTTCTTTCTTTCTTTCTTTCTTTCTTTCTTTTTATGCCACTGATCTAAATGACCGGCTCTCTGTGGCTTTGACTTAAAAAAAAAAATAAAAATGAGAGGAAATAAATGCTATAGAAGTCAATGTACAGTATATTGCTTTTCTCTTTTTATTTAAAAAAGTTTTTATTAGTACATGTCTGCAGTCTATAGTGCTTACATTTATCATGGGACTCACTAGATGCACACAACAGATTTTAATTTTTTTACATCTCCTTTCTCTCCCATACTTCCCTTTTCCTCCATTTCTTTTCCTCCTCCCATTTGAACAAGCTCTCTCTACTTCCTGGTTATTTCCCTTTTGTTTTGCTTTTCATTTATTTTTTGGGTCTCTCATATAAAAGAAGCCATAGGATATGTGGAAGAGGGCTGGTCTACTTCAAAAGTCAGGATTCTATCATAAAGTAATGGAAGTCTTCAGAGAAAGCTCCAGTTGAACTCCAAATTTCCCATGTACAATTTTTTCCCCTTTTTCTCTTTTTCCTCCAAGTTGCTAGAAGGAGGATTAAATTCACATTCCCCACGAGTATATGCAAGCGCCTGTTGTAAAATTGCTGTTTGTGGCCATACACAGAGCACTGGCCAGATCCTAGGTATTGTCACAGCCCACATCTGGAGCCTCCCCCTTGTCTACTGGTATAGGAAGTTGATCAGCAGGAGGTGAAAAAGGCAGAAGTGCCAAAGTGGACAGAGCCATCTGTTTACACAGGATTGGGTTCTCTTTTATCTTCCTCCCCTCTGGTCACTCGGTCACTTCCGGTCACTTTCCACTTTCAGAGTGGAACCCTGCTTGTCGCTCTGCCTTTCCCTTTCCTTCCCTTTCTCCTTGGCAGTTACATAGCCTAGAGCTGACAAATTGCTTACAGGGGGATGACGTGGTTGGCAGCTGCAAAAGGCTGAACTGAAACCTTGTGGAAGCCAGCACTCATTTAGGCTGTTATATAAATGTTTCCGTTATCTCAGACATGTTGCTTAACCTCTCTGAACCTCAGTTCCCTTAACTATAAAATAGAACCAACAGCCCGGCATGGTGATGCACGCATATAATCCCAGCACTCAGTAGGCTGAGGCAGGAGGATTGTTATGATTTCAAGACCAGCCTGGGTTACAAAGTGAGCTCAGGTCTAGCCTGAACTGCATAGTGAAATCCTGTCTCAAAAAGACCAAAAACAAAAAAACAAGAAAGAAAGAAAGAAAGAAAGAAAGAAAGAAAGAAAGAAAGAAAGAAAGAAAGAAAGAAAACAACAATAGCAAACCAGAACCAGCAATTCCTTTTTCTTGTTGGGGTGAAATATCACAACATAATTTTCCTTCTCACATGAGAGCCTTATAGACATCTAAACATGAATCTGGAATCATCGTTGAGTACAGCCTAAAGTGACTATTTTATATTTAGCAGGAATGACTCAAATTCCAGCCAAAATGAGGGAAAGGGCTGTTCCATAGATTCTCAGAGAGCAAAGTGCAAAAACCTTTTTTGAAGTCTTTATCATTCAAATCTATCAGGAGAGTATCAGTGTTTCTCACTTTCCTGGGGAACACAAGCGCCTGGGCCAATGGTGAAAATGCAGGCTTTGCTGCTCTGCCTGGGGCCACCGATGTCCACTTGGCCCAGCTTTGCCTCTGGAGTCAGAGACCTCTCCAGCCCCAGAGCCTGAGGGATTTCCAGACTTAGCTCATTTAATCTAGCTTCAGTCTCCTGCTGGGCAACGACCTGCTTAGCAGCCCATTTTTAGTTTGCATCCTATTAAGTGTGATTCCTTTCACCACATTTTAATGAAGTACAACTTCTTTTTCTGAAAGGAACTAACAACAGCTGCCAACCAAAGCCTCACTAAAGACTACATGAAGAATAAATGAAGCCACAGGCTTCTTGGAACCATGAATATTGCTATGGAAGCAGAGACTGAGAAGTAAGGGTCCTCGAACTCCACCTTGACCTCCTGCCCTACAGGTGGACAGGACACCAGCAGCCCCTCTCCTAACAGAGAAAAGGGGACTCAAAGAAACAAAGAGCACTTCAGATCTGAACTGTGCCTTTCCCTTCTCTTCCTTCCATAGCCTCCAGGTTAGAACAAAAACTACAAGTCCTAACTCGCCACTAGGTCAGGGTGATTCTTGACACCATAAGTTACTTGTGGTTAATTCATGAACGGCTTACCCTATAGTATCAGGCCATACTCATAGACACCTTTGCGGTTATTGTAAATACCTATACTTCTCTTAATCCTGCCTCTTTGATGCCTACAGACCCAGAAGTTAGCCACTCTTGTGAACAAGTGATCTCCCAGACCTACGCAAGCAGGCAGAACATCAATGACCTGCCTCATAGCTTTGTCCAAGAAAAACACTGAAAGGTATGTTATGTAGTTGTTAGTTCATAACAGGCCACAGAAGCCAATTTCCTCCAGGGCCCTCTGCTCAAAAAGCAGAGTTCATCCCTCTGATATGGGCAATGAAAAGGCAAGTAGTTATAACTATACAGACTCCAAGTATGCCTTTCTGGTGCTGTGTGCCCATGCAGCAATCTGGACAGAAGGATTGTTGACTAGTAAGCAATCATCTATAAAATACAAGAAGGAAATTCTACTCTTAGTCTGTGTTCCCAAGCAGATCACTGTCATTCATTGGAAGAGATCCCAAAGAGACAGGTCTAAAATCTCCATGGGAGATCAAAGGCTGACAGGAAGGCAAGAAGGGCAGCCCTACAGCTGCTTAGGACTCTAGCTTTATTTCCAGTTCCCCCCATTGTGATCTTCCCAAAGAGACATAGACAAGCTTTAAAAATCCTACATGGAAGATGGTCACTAGACTTCTCACAGAACTAAGAAAAAAGCTACTCCGGAGGACTTCTGGAAGACCTGAGGCTCTTCTTCAGAAAGCAATACTCATGTATAGCTCCTGAAGCAGATAAGTGGAGTCAATAATGATCCTAATTCACCAGAGCATATATGGGCACCTTTGCTGAGGCACCCACTTTTAATGAAATTCATAGTGTGGTTGATCTTGCTGAGGCAATGGCTCTCAGGCTCTCAATAATTTATTTTCCCTCTCTCTTTGCCATACTTTGTCCTCCACGAGAAGAACAGAAATCTGATCTGCTCCACATATTTGGTCTCTCAGCCCCAACATAATAGTAAAGTTACTTTCTTTTTCTCATCAAACAGGCAGCTCAGTGGTCACTAATTTTTTTTTTTTGTTTTTGTTTTTGGTACCCGGGATTGAACTCATGACTTTGTGTTTGCCAAGCAGGCACTTACGCCGCTGAGCTAAACACCAGGCCAGTTACTAATTCTTTTCTCATTGTCTTATAACAGCTTTTCTCTTCAACCCAGCCAACGAGCCTCAACACTGCAGGGTGTAGAAAGCATGCAAGCCTTAGTAGATACGGTCTGTAGCCCTTTAGCTATAGCAGACAGAGACATCCACTGCCTCAACACCTCATAAATAAGTATGGGGATTGGTGTCTCTCAGGGGGAAATGAGACAGGAAGGTAGGGGGTGGCTAAAACTGGCCAGGAAAGGAGGCATGACAAGATCCTGGAACATATATGCACAGCAGTTCCCAAAGCCCTGCATGCAGACTTCTCATGAGAACTCAAGCAGGTTTTCCATAGGATGGCCTAGACCCGATGTCCACTTGAGAAGCGGCTGGTGTAAAAGTGATGTCCACAGTGAGTTTTTGCAACCCTGTTCCCTTTTGCATAACGGCCACTCACACTGCAAGGTCTACCTCTTCTCCTACTTTTCTGTGGTCCAAAGTCCCTCTACAGAGCCTTTTTCTTTTCCTACCTCTAATAAAACTTTGCTACCATCTGTGCTTGTCTTAACTAATTCTTTACTTAGGACAGAAAGAAACTAGAAACAGAACTACATGTTACATAAGTTAAATCATTCGTCATCCCGAGTAATGAAAAAATAGACATCTGCTGCATTATATTATTACCGAAACCTTTGACTCATGTAGGGTTGGCTTAGCATCTTTAAAAGCCCTAACCATGGATCTTCTGTTTCTATAGATGCTCGACCCATCCCTAACTTATGTTAGATATGCTTTGCTGGAGATCAAACCCTGGGTCTCTTATATGCTACGTAGTAAAGATTCTACCATTGAGTGGTACTCCTAGCCCCACAGCATGTTAATGCAAGTTAAAGCAATACTTCAGAAGAGAAATAACAGAAGGTCCAGTAAAAATTTCTACTTTTCCCCCAAGATGAACACTTCAATGTTGTGTTTAAAAATATAAAATGTTTTAATTTTTTTCTATTTTTTTAATTTAAGGAGTGACTTATTTTGTGAGACCCTTAACTATGTTCTTACTCTGTCTCTTGAGTAATTGAACAAAAAAGTTGCCTTTCAATATTATAGTCAAAGCAGTATTTTATGAAAGTTAGAAATGTAGACTTTAGACTTTGAACCACAGCTCCACTAGTTACTAATTAGACACTGTTGAACTTGTTAGCACTTCTGTATACAAAATATATGTACCTCTCAGGTCTTAGGGTTTAGCACTTAGAGCTTTTGCTTTGTTTTGTAGATAGCTATAGCACTGGGCTACATCTCTTAAAGTTTCTGAAGTGCTTGCCATACATGGAACTCTGATTGAAGCACTTCATATATATGTATATTTTTATATATATGTATATATATACACACATATATGCATATATGTATATATATCAAATATTTTTTTAAAACTTTATACATTTGCACTTTTATTGTTTTTTCAATTTTTATTTTTATTGGTGCATGTTTGTGGTACATAGTTCATTCCTCAGGGGAAGTTGGTACATGACACACCTTAATTCTTTTTTCATCCCCTTTTCCTTCCTTCCTTACCCCCAACCCTCACCCCACCCTCCATCTTTTGGTTCCTTTCTCACTGGAGAGAAATCTATTTCTCTGTTTCCTATTATCTGTCTTTTTTATTGTGCTCTTTATTTATATTTTTGGTTTCTTATTTAAGAGAAACCATATAATATTTAAGTTTGTGTGTCTCGTTTATTTTATTTAACATTATGCTCTCAAAGTGCATCCATTTTCCTACAAATGACTCAAGCTTATCCTTCTTTATGGCAGAGCAAATGGTTTAACCATCAAAATGAGTTAGGTGCTAGTTTCAAAACTGAGAGCACTGAGGAGCAGGGCATTGAATAAAGTCACACGGTTGGGATATGGCCGTTATTTCAGCCACATGCACACAGACAATCTAGATTGAGAACTCTTGTTCCTTACCATCATGGAATATGGATAATGCTTATGAAGTAAAGTATTACTTCTTACAGAGCTTGAATGTTCTAACAGAAATTAAAATACGAATGAGTTGCGTAAGATAATTTGCTGATTTCATCCTCCACCAGCGATGTCTTTCTATATGTTTGTCCTTCTAGCACCACGGCACTGCCTTCTCCTGCCCGATCCAGGGTGGCTCATCCTTATATCCCCACTCCAGCCGCAGGAGAGGTGAATGGGACAACGAGCCAGTGACACTCTGAAGTCGCACATCTTACTGTAGCTCTTTTCTCATTGGTTAGTGTGCAGCTGGATGGCCACACTTCATGGCAAAAAAAGGCTACAAAATAGTTTTTATTCTAAGAGAGACAGAGAAAAAAGCAAATAAGGTCAAATGTTTAAAATGTGGAGAATCTAGGTAAAGATATAGTGTGCTATCCATATTAGTCTTGCAGTTTTTTTGTGTTTAAAGTAAAAAGGTTTTTAAAGGTCTGTTCAAAACTGGGGGTGGGGGGAGGAACAGTGTCTACTATTTAGTAAAAGCTTAAATGTCAGTAGTGCAACTTGCTGTTTCTCCAGAATCTGTTCTTCTTTCTTCTGAAAGTAATAGAACGTGGGCAGTGGGGATAAATCCCAGCACTTGCTTTTTGGTTCTGTTTAAAATTTTTGGCGCATAACCTTTATTCATGTGTGGTGTTTTGTAGGTATAGAGGGGGGTGGTGTAGGGGGGTGGGGGTAGGAACTGAACTCAGCGCCCTCCACAAGGTAGGCAAGTACTCTACCACTGAGCTGCACCCCCAGGCCCCATATAAGTTTTATGGTTGCCTTTGTGCCGTAACAACAAAGTTAAGGAGTTGCCACCAAGTCTAACCAGTCCAAAAAGCAAAAAGCATTTATTGTCACCCCCTTTACAGAAAAAGTTCACTGATCCAAAAGGCCTGAACTGAGAAGCCTGAGAGTGAACATTCAGGAGCATCATGCACACATGTGCATGCACACACATACACACACACACAACTTCTTCTTTTTTTTTTTTTTTTTTTTTTGATATGCCCCTTCTGTAAATGGGCATTAAAAGAGATAAAATCAGGTTTTTGTGTGTATGTGAAAAATACTGATTTTTACATGCTGCTTGTTAGTTTTGTATCCTGCTACCTTACTAAATCATTTTCATTATACTTTGGATCTACAAGGTCCCCAAAAGCTCATTTATTGAAGCATTGATCCCCAGTATAGATATGGTTAGAGACGGAGCTTTGGAAGTGACTGATCACAAGGAATCTGATGACATTATCAAGAAGAGGTGGAAAGTTAGGATGGGGACCCACTGGAGGACACAGGTCACTCAATGCACATCTTTACAGGATATGTTCTGTACCTGGATTCTTCTTCTCTCTCTGCCATCAAATAAGCGGTGTTGCTGCATGGCACGCAGCACCATGAAGTCCTGCCTTCTCATGGCCAGAAGCAGTGGAGCCAGGTGACCACTGCTCTGAAACTGTGAGTCAAAGGGAACTTCTGCCTTTAAGTTGTTGCTTGTTTGTTTTAATACTGGGTATTGAATCCAAGACCTTTACACTGAGCTGCCTCTCCAGCCCTTTCTTTCATTTTAAATTTTGTGACACGGCCTTACTAATACACAATTGCCCAGTCTGGGGTTAAACTTGGGATCTCCTGCCTCAGTTTCCTAGAGTGCTGAGATTATAAGTGTTTGCCACCATGAGTGGCTTCCTTTAAATTTTCATCTCAGATATTGTGCAATAGTAATGGAAAGGTAACACAATTTTATTATCATCTAAGTTTCATGGTCAAGCATCTAGGGCAGCACCACCAATGTAATGTAGTCTTATGTATAGTTTTCAATTTTCTAATACCTAAATCTTAACAAGTTAAAAGATATACATGAAATAAACCTTAATACAGAACAAATATCCCATTTCTAAACTGCTTGGGAGTAGGACTATTTTTGATTTGAGTTTTGCAGATTTGAAGTATTTGCATATACACAAGGACCTGTCTTGTCTAAACCCCAAATTCATGTTTCTTATGTGCCTTATACCAACAACCTAAAAAACATTTTAAACAATTAGTAATCTCAGGCACAAACGAAGCTTATTTACATTGAAACATCACACTTCTGTTGTGATGCTAATGCATAAAAACTTTTGGACTTTAGGGCCAGGGATATAGCTCAGTGGCACAGCACCAGTCTGGCAAGTACAAGGCTGTGAGTTTGACTCCCAGTACCAAAAAAAAAAATAGTTTTGGACTTTAAACCATTTTGGATTCCAGGTTTTCTGATTAATCCCTACCCCAAAATAACCCAGGTCCAAGTCCTTATTGTAGGCCCCTTTACAAAGGAGATTCCAGCAGACAGAGGTCCATCAACTCTGAGGGACGGTGAATGTATAAAAGCTTAAAGAGTTTGTGCTTATAAAAAAATGAACTGGAACTATCTGGAAGATTCTTGAGATACTGTGCTGGAGCTTGGACAGCAGGTGAAGCTGAGAGGCACACTTTAAAACATATTCTTGGAACAGGGGTAGAGCTCAGTGGCATAGCTCCTGCCTGGAAAGCACATGGTCATGAGTTCAATCCCAGGCAACAAAAACAAAAACAAAAAATATATTCCTTATTAAATTAGGGAAGGAGCAAACTAGTTCAAAACTATAATAATACTGATAATATTGTTATCTTTGGTCAGATGAAACTTATTCTTTAAAGTTCACATACCTAACAATCCAGCTTCTTGGGAGGCAGAAAAAGGATGATTGCTTGAGCCTGGGAGTTTGAGATTAGCCTGGGCCACATAACCAGACTCCATCTCAAAAAGCAAAAAGGTTCAGAAAATAATGTATGCATGTACATAAACAGAGAGAGAGAGGGAGGAGGGAGAGAGAACAAACTACATAGAGCAAAAGTTAAACAATAAGCATATCTAAGGAAAGGAGTATATTGGATGCTTTTTGTACTACTAAGCAACTTTTCTGTAAGTATAAAATTATCTCTAAACTAAAAGTTCCTAAAAATTATTAAAGACTTACTTTCAGAAGCAGCAGACCTCAGTTACCTGGCTCCAGGATCAGCAGCCTTTATTTTACTGCCACCAGGTTTGTTTTTTTTTTTTTTTTTTTTAATTCTTGAAAGTCGGACAAGTTAATATTTCAAAACCTTCATGTTTGGGTTCTTTACGAGAAAGAGGAAATGGCTTCTTCAAACTGAATCTAAATGGTCACATTTTCTCTTTCTGAAGACAAAGGGCAGAGCTGGCCAGTACCCTGAAGAGATCAGTTGGCCTTTTTCTGATCTTAATGTCTGGCATAGTGAAACCCTGGAAATTCATGAGAAAATGGTAACTCGGTTGATATGTCAAGTTCAAACATCATGCACTCATGTAATGTTTTCCCTGGGTTTCTTGGAAACTTTGGGCAGGAAATACCCTGCTGAGTTAGTGAGAAAAGACAACAGAGAAATGGTCACGAGTGATACGTGCATTTACCCGCAACTGGAACAAATGCCTGCAGACAGCTCCTGACCTGGGCTGGAGGAGCTTCAGTAAACACAGGCAATGGAGGAACTGTATGCTGGTGGTGTGGTGTTCACTTGTTTTAAATGCTTATTTGTGGCTTCTGCCTTCTTTATTGATAGCTGCTCTGTTGTATTTCAGATGTGTCAACAACAAGCTGGTCACAGTGGTGGAATGGCTCTGTTAATCTGTTTCCTTATACAAACAATCACACTGTGTTATTTTTCACTGTAAAAAAAGTATCAAGGACTACGATGTCAATTAATAGGGACCTTTTTAGTTCCTTGAAATTTTAAGTATCATTAAAAAGAATAAATTGAGTCAAGTATGAAGACCTCATGCTTGTAACTTTGGCTGAGGCAGGAGGATTTTAAGTTAGAGCCTAACCTAGGAAACTTAGTAACTTAGCAGGACCCTGCCTTAAAAATTAAAAAAAAAAAAAAAAAAAAAAAAAAGAAAGAAAAGTGGAAAAGAAAAGAGGGCTAGAGGAAGACAGAGAAAAAAAGTTGGATCTATATATATTTATTTGGAAAAATGGTTTATAATATATCATTAGGTTTAAACAAGGAATTGTATAAGTGTTTACCATGGGTATGAGAGTATAATTCATTATCAGAGCATTTGCCATACATGCAAGTTATTCTGTTTATATGAAAAATGTGAGAAATGTGTGTATATCGGTTAAAAAATAAAGTTTAGAAAAATAAATTCCAACTAATTCCAAACTGTTGACATGGTTTCCCATGGGGAAGATTACTCCCAGTTCTTTTGTTTTCAAGTGGGTTAGAGTTTCCCTTACATTCTGGCCTCTTAACTCTTAATCCGGTCCCTGGAGGTTTCCTGGGCAATGTGGTGGGGTGCTTATTCTCTCAAGCTCTTACTTGAAGGCAAGAGGCAGGCATGAGAGGAACACGGCTCCTCAGTGATAGAATGGCTGATCAGATTGGTTGAGGAAGTGAACCTCAACCATGCCTATCCTGAGTTATAGGTATAACTGAGTTATATATCCTGAGTTATAGGTATAACTCAGGATAGGCATGATGGCTCAGCACTCAGGAGGTTGAGGCTGGGGGACCTCAAGTTTCTGGTCAACCTGGACTACATAGTGAGCTCTAGCCCAGCCTAGACTATATAGCAAGACTCTGTCTCCAAAATGAACGAACTGTCAAACAAAAAGAGGTATAGCTCAGCTTTCCTCTAGACCGCAGCACAAACCATGCTTTTGTTGTCTCACTCTGCCTTTGTGGGAGCAGGAGCTCCTGGGAGGGGAGGCCGTATTCTCCAGGAGTTCCTCCAGCAACATCGTCAAGGTTTTGATCTCTATGTGCCTGACTTTTTCTTTCATTGGTTCTGAATATTGATGAATAACAAGAGTATTAATTGTTGGAAGCCCTCAAATGTAAATGAAAACAACATTCTCTTTTTATTTTTTGTTTCTGAATTATTTCATCATAATTTGCATTTATTTCAAATAAAGGCTTAGGTAGATATGTCTAGATGTAGAGACGTGAAGTCATAAAAACTATGTCCTTACAGTTTTCACCTAACATTAGGATTCCTGCATTCTCCTTAATTTCTACCATCCTTCAGGCTTCAATGTAAACAGGCTGACTTCTAAGACCAGAAGGGGATCTTGGCTTGACCTTTCCCTGCTCTTTTGGTCACTGATACTGCCTTCTTCCAAAGACACTTTCCCCTTTTCTGTTTAATCCATCCAGTTTGGCTTGTCTCAGGAGGCAAAATGCCTCTCTATTTTAGAATGTCATTCTGTTTTGGGAAAAAGCTTTCCCTATTTTTCCAACTTCTCCTCCAGCACCCCCAGGGTACTTTTGCTCTGGTGACAGCCTAGGAATGGCCTTCCAGACATTTATAGAATGTTTCCTTCATTGTCTACAGTGCTGCCTGCAAATGTATAAAGAAAGCATTATTTCCTCTCAAATCTGTTTTCTTCAAGCAAAGTATTCCTTTTTGTTTTCAACTTTATTATACAACATGGTTTTGATTCTGTCTAGTATTTTGACCACTAGAATGAGCCCCAGTTTGTCTATGAGTGATTGATCCTGAGAATGAAATACAGTTTCCTGTGCGGGATCTGATCAGTGCTAAACAGAGAAGGGTGACTGAACCTTACCTGTTCCAAGGATGGTACACTCAACGAAGTGGTAAGGGTGGTGTTACATTCTCACCTACTATGTGTGTGGGTTAGCAGCTATAGCAAAATATCATAAACTAGATGACTTGCAAACAACAGAAGTTTATTTTTCATGTCTTATGGGCTACAAAGTACAAATTAAGGGGTCAGTTCAGTGTCTAGTGAGGAAAAAATTTCGCTGTGTGACTACATGGTGGCAGGTATGAACAGAAGTTCTTTGAGCTTATTTCTAGGTTTAGATCTAAAGCACACCCCAACCCCAGCCTCATGTGTTCAGAGACAGGTCCTGGTTGTAAGGGAAGGTCAGTGGGGCACAATTTGGAAGGGTGTTTTCTTGTTTCCAGACCTCCTCTTCCCTCCCTGCTTCCTGGCTGCCATAAGTTGAGCAGTTTTCTTCTGCCGGTCCCTGTGCCATGCTGTTTCTGCCTTGGACCCAAATGACCATGAACCAAATCCACTGAAACTGTGAACCCAATGAACTTCTCCAGGAAGGTTTAAGTGTTGGGTATTTTGTTCCAATAATGGGACAGCTAACTAATATGGGTACAAATGCCACTAATGATGATTCAGCCATCATGACCTAATCACTTCCCAAGGACTTCTTTAAATCATCACTTTGAAGGTTGAGATTTCAACATGCAAAGTTTAGGGGAAACACAAACACTAACACCATAGCAATGGTCAAAATTCTACTCAACTGGGCTTACTGTGATGGAAAGCACATAGATCTTTTTTATCAATGAAATTGATTTTAAAAAGTCCTTTATCTTAACATATAAACATTTCAAGTCGCTTCCACACCAAATTATAAAAGCCTCCAAATGATTGTCTCCTCACAGCCTCACAGCTTTCTTTTTCTTTTCCCATCGTTACTGGGGATTGGATGTAGAAAACTGTGAGGTATACCCCCCAATCCTTTCTTCCTATTTGATCTTTTAAAATTTGATGCAAGATATTGCTAAATTGACTGGGCTGACTGGAAACTTGTGATATCCCTGCCTCAAGCAGTGGGGCCAACAGGACACTGTTCTCTGATTGGGGCCCAGTACCCCCATGCTTAGCTGACACCCTACCTTTTGTAGGTTTTTTTTTCTTTTTATCGGTACCGGGGATCGAACTCATGACCGCCTGCTTGCAAGGCAGGTGCTTATGCTGCTGAGCTAAACCCCAACACTCGCCCTCCCTTCTTTACTTTCTATTCACTCTTAATCCTTCTGATCTGGGTAATTGAACTTTTTCTTGCAAATGACTTAATAAGAAAAGCTCACTAGTCTCTTTTCAGGCCCAATTTTGACCTCTGCAACGAATATAGTATTGATAGCCTTTATCTGTCTTACCTTCATGACACTATTGCTTCTAACTTTTGTACCACTTCTTCAGGCCTTCCCCTCCCATTCTAAACAGGTTTTGTTTTTTGTTTTTTGTTTTGTTTTTTTGGAGGGAGGGTAATCTGAACCACATCTGACTCACCATCCTGCTTGAAAGACTTCAATGTGTTTTCAAAACATTGCTTCTCAACCTAGTGGCATATTACAATCATCTGGGAAATTTTACAAAATATATAACTACAGTCTAAGTCTAGTGGATCAAAAGTACTAACAGTAAGCTTTGATTTTAAAAAGCCTCAGAGGGCTGGGGTGTAGCTCAGTGGTAGCTACTTAACATGTGTTTAGCATGTGCAAGGCCTTAAGTTTGATCTCAGAACCGAAAAAAATTAAACAAAACACACGAGAGAGAGCTCCTGCTTTTCATGTCCAGTCTCATCTGGACATGTCCTGTCCCCGTAGGGATCCAGCCGTATTAGATGGGGGCGGGGGGTTTCCTGATGCTTGCTGTTCATTTTGTCTTAATTATGCACTGCCAGTTTAGGTCTCAAATCCTGTGTGTAGCTCTAGATTTATACCTCCAATGTCCCTCTACTTGTTCCTTTTTTCCCCCTTGTTGTGTAAGGGTTGGTAAGGATTCGGGTTTTAGCTTGCCTCAAAATTACAGAGCTGTAGATACACCCAAATCAAGGACCAAGAGGAGTAGAAGAGGGTCAGGTGTAGATATTCATAGAGGGGAAGAAGCACTTTCAAGCCTTCACACCCATGTACACGCACACATGTGCACACACACATATACATTCTATGAACAAAACCCTGGTTCCTCTTCAAATACCTCAGACCGTGAACAAAAAGGGAAGGAGACCATTTGGGGAAGGCAAAAAAGGCTTTAGGAGGATTGCTTGTAATTAAAGAATCAAGAAAAAGAATGATGAAGGATGAGAGAGAGGGGAGTGCTTACTTTTTGCCAGGGGACCTCGGAGGACTGGAGTAAGAGAGTGGGGACAGATGTGGGGAAGAGATCACGGAATTTACAGGGCTGCTGAAGACAGAGGAACTGACTGATTGGCTGTGTGCAGACTTTAAAAACCAAAGCTTAATTTGAACTCGAATTGAGGTCAAGGTCTTTGGTTCATTATTTGTGGTCACTTTCTTCCCAGCGTTGGGTATTTGTTACTCTTCCAGTTGTTTCTGCTGACTGTGTTCTCATTTGTAACTTGTCTTTGTGTTTTGAAATCAAAAATAATATCGGTTGCCTACCCAACACTCCCGTTCTTCTCCCCTCCCTCAGTAAGTCCTCTTCAATATATCCATGTGCTTTAAAGAGCCTGGACCCCATACTCACCTCTGGATCCTCATGGTGGTTAGAGTAATCTGAGTATTTCAACTATTCTTGGTTTAGGGTGTGCATAGAATCCAAATAAGCCCAATCAAACCAGTCAGGGCCAGAGTTTTTCTTTTTCTGGACATAAAGATGAACATTTGTAACATAATAAGCACTGGTGGCCATATTCTAGCCAAGAGAAAAACAAAAGATTAAACCATCCTGGAAGGCAAGGAAGCCAGGGATAAAAGTATCTTAAATCTTTGTGAGTCACTCATTCGGTCAATTTTGAGTTGTACTCTAACTCTGAATTCCTTTTTCTATGAGCTAATAAATGTTACTAAGTCATTAGGAGAGAAGGTTTTTGTTATTAGCCAAGAGCATCTTATCACAATTTAGATGTAAATTGAAAAGATTAAGCGCCCTTATCACCTCCTAAGGTTAGCCTTCTTGAGTCTTGGCTTCTATCCATCATTTGTTGTGCAACTGTACATTTGTGTCTCCCTGAAGTGCATAAATTGGTGCTGCTGTTTAATTCACAGACCTTCCAAGAGTGAGAGAGGATGCACTATAAGAAACTTTTCTTGTTATTAAGGCTTAAAAATATGAAAATTGATTTTGATTTATCCAATACAGCAAGCAATTAAGATTTCAAAAATTATTATTAAAATAAACATATGCATTTGAGATTCCTATAGTGTGAAATGCCAGAATGGTGAGCCAATGTGTAAATATTTACTGTAGTTGGCAACAACAACAAGAGTCACACTTTATTATGTCATTGTTGGTTTGCAGCTCTAGAAACTTTTCTTGCTCTTCTATAAAATAGTTTTTACAGCTGCAAATGTACTCTCATTAGTTCCTGCAAGTTTTATAGAACAGCAAAAAGAAAAAGAAAAAAATAATTCCCAAAAAGCTCACAACTGAAAGAAAATTACTATTTTTCTGTCTTCAAGGAGGTGATTTTCCAGATACTAGAATTTGAAGGTTTTTTTTTAAATGCTGATACAGAAAGAAACAAATTCCCACTTTGTGGTGTAATTTGTTGTCTTTCCTGTTGTTGCAGGAAAATTCCCAAGCCAAGCCGAACTGAAAGGAAGCCTTTCACAGGAGGAGATAAGAAGGCAGTGTTTAATCTTTATGCCAGTGAACTGTTGAATCTTCATGTTAGCAGACTATTTCAGGATCTTTTTTTTTTTTTTTTTTTTTTGGTACTGGGGATCAAACTCATGACCTTGCACTTGCCAGGCAGGAACTTAAGCCACTGAACTACATCCTCAGCCCCGGGACCAACTAAGCTCTTTTTAAACTCAGGGCTGTTGCCAGGATCATTCTTCAAAGGCAACAACCCTGAGTCTACAAAGAGCTTAGTTTATATAGAATTTCGAAAGTAGGAGGTACAAAGCAAGTAACAAAATTTTACATAATTGGTTTCATGCATTGAGTCATATATTGACAGGAAGGTTAGTCTTGAACAGATTTGTTAAAACAAAGAAATTGTTTATCACAATACAGAGACATTTCAGGAACAAGAGGAGGGGGCCCTTACAGGGTTAGCATAGTTAATGGTGTCCTCGATTAGCCCACGGTGCCTAAATGTATAGACAATTACTCTGACTCAGTGCTTATCAAAGGTATGCAGCTGGGCTTTAGACACTGTCAAGGTCAACTGAATTCAGCAGAATCTTGGTCAGAGACCTCTATTGCTCTCATGAAATGCTTATATAAGTTTGCTATTTTTAGATGTGTTCTTACATTATAATTGTGCTCCAACACTGTGATCTTGGTAACACAAATCACATTTAAGATGGTTTTCAAAGTTATCCAAAAACCCTTATTGACAACTACAGAAGTTACAAACTGATCAAAATGAAATAAAATTTAGGAAACTTTAAATGATCCAAGTAGGAAATATAGACCTAAATTAGAGTTTACTTCACAGATCAGAATTAGTGCATAAAGAGACATATACTTTAAATTGTTTACACATTTCTGAAATATAATATTGCAATATTATGAAGGCTTCAAATTGAAATATTAGAAATACATTCAGAAACTATGGGTTGTGCCAGGCATGGTGGCATATACCTATAACCCCAGCACTCAGGAGCCTGAGGCAGGAGAATGGCCACCAGTTCGAGGCCAGCCTCGGCTACATAGTAAGTTCAAGTTCAGCCTGAGTTACAGAATGAGATCCTATCTCAAAACAAACAAACAAACAAACAAACAAAAACAAAACAAAAAAACACAAAGAAAAAATGTACTATTTTTCACTCTTAACAGCAAGAAAATTCTATTTTTAGATTAAGCCAGTTTCTCCCTCTCCATGTAAATTTAACTTCAAGTTATCATCCAGTTAACACTGGTTTCTTTTACTTTCTTTTTTTATTTTGAGGAGAATAAAACCAAATGAGACAAAATAAAATAGAGTCAATCAAAACAAAAGGATCAACATGGTACATGACTTAAAAACAAAATATAAGGAGATCACTAATGGCTACCATAATGCCTCTTGTTATATTCAAAAGAATTGCCATATCAGCAGGCATAATAAAATTGAACAAAACGGTACAGAATAAAACCAATGGAGACAAAACATTTGAAACATTATAGGACTTCAAAAGAAGATAATAGTCAAATCAGAATGGGTATCTTAGTGAACCTTATTGTCTTCAAATTTGTTGCCTATACCATCAGTCTTGATACTATCAAACCTAACAGATTTGAATAAAATCAATCAAGACAGCGATCAAACAAAACAGATTCAAATAAAAGCAGTTAATACAAGACAGTGAAAGCAATACAGGGCTTCAAATTAAGTTAATAGGAAACCAAAAATGGTTACCATAGCATATCCTGCTATCTTGGGAATAGCTCTCCATGCCATCAAATCTAGTACAAGTAAACAAACTGGAACAGATTATAATCAAACTAAACAGACAGATGAAAACAATATGCATTTCAAATCATGATACAAGATTAACAATGTCCTCTGCCTTCCCTGTTTAGACAATTTCTCCCCTTTCACTTTCCCAGAGTGCACTGTACATTTTGTATCCCACTAACTCCTTTAGTTTTTAGATGAGGGAGGCAACCCGTTCTTCGCCTAAGTGATTCTGAACCTTTTTCCCCTGAGCATGATCTCAAGCTGTATCCATTTACCTACAAGAGACTCAAGGTTTTCCTTCCTTATAGCGGAGTAGTTCTCCCTTGTATAGAAATGTCATGTCTTTCCAACCAATCTGCAGCTGATGAGCAAACTACCCCACTTTTTTCTGGTTCCCTGTCACACAGAGCATTATTTTCTCATCTAGACTTTTAGTCTATGAACCCTCTTTCAGGTTAATTATATTTCTTATATAGAACATCTTGATGGACCCTATCTCCTAATCCACTGTGCTTGTGTTTCTTTTTATTGGTGTCTGGAGGCCATCTATATTAGTGATTATGGCCAATTTCTTTGCCTCAACTCTGCCATGCTATTTTTCTGCCATTGATTGTTTACTTTTCCCCTTCATTCTACTGTCTGCCCCATTTAGTGAGCCCCCTCTGCTGAAGCCACGGTCTTTTTTTCTCTCTCTAGAATGTCCTTCAGTATTTTTTGTAGGGTTGAATTGGTGGTTGTGAACTCCCCCAGTTCCTCTTTCTCATGGAAGCATCTTGTTTCTCCATTTTTTTTGTTTCTTTTCATAACTTTATATTTTTCTCTCCATTAATTTTGAGAGATAGTTTTTCAGGGTACATCAGTCTGGGTCGGAGGTTATTTTCTTTCAGGACTTGGAATACTTTACTCCAAGCTCTTCTTGATTTGATGGTTTGTGTCGAGAAGTCTGTCGTGATTCTGATGGGTTTTCCTTCATAGGTGAGCTGTTTGTTTTCTCTGACAGCTTTTTAATATTCTATTCTTGTGTTGAATTTCTGGGATCTTGATTATTATATGTCTGGTGTAGATCTAGTATGGTTATAGTTGGTTGGAGTTCTGTATGCCTCATTTATCTGAATATCATTTCCTTTTCCTATGCTTGGGAAGTTTTCTTAATTATTTCTGTAAACAGCCTTTGTGTTTCATTTTTTAGTCTTTTTAAATTTTTTTTTATTTTTAAAAAAGATTAAGATAAAAGAGGACATAACAACACAGGTCAGAACAGAGCAATTTAAGCAACATAGTGTTTCACCACAAGACAACCTGACATAACAGTAGTTACCATACTATCTCTTTCCTTGAAATATTTGAGTATACCTTCATATACTATAGTATCAAATGTAAAAAGACAGTGTAAAACCATTCAAGAGAATGAAAGTATTACAGGGTATTGAGAACCAACTAACAGAAGATGAACAATGGTTTCTATATTATCTCCTTGTCTATAAAAAATTTTGTTTATACTATCACATATAATAAAATTCAATAAGATACAACATGCTAAAACCAATGGAGACAGAAGAACAGAACAAAGCTTGGTAGGACTTCAAAACAAGATGATATTAAATTATCACTAGCTATTATAATGTCTTGTTTTCTTCAAAATAGCTGTTCATACCATCACAGACAGTAAAATCAAACAACCCAGAATAAAACCATTCCAATTAATGAATGAAAATATTGTAAAGCTTCAAAGCCACATAATGGGGAATCATGATTACCACATACTTTTATATATTTGAATTATTTCTTACAATAGGGAAACTATTTGGTATTTATACATGTGAGTTTGATTTATTTCACTTATTAGTATGGTCTCAAGCTGTATCCATTTACTTATAAATATCTCAATGAGGGGCTAAGAATTTAGCTCAGTGGCATAAGTGCCTGCCTTGCAAGGGTGCGGTCATGAGAGTTTGATCCCTGGTAGCGATAAATAAAAAAGAAAAAAAATACCAAACAATAAATATCTCAATGTGATCATTCTTTATAGCTGAGTAGTACTCCATTGCATAAAAATACCACAAGTTCTTTATTCATTCCTCAGTTGATAGACATTTAGGTTGTTTTCAAGATCTGGCTATTACAAATTGTGCTGCTATAAGGATGGGTGCACATTTATCACTGTAGTATAATGTTTTCAGTTCTACTGGGAATATGCCTAGAAATGGAATAGCTGAACCAAATGGGAATTCCAATCCCAGCTTTCTGAGAAATCTCCAGACTGACCTCCACAGTGACTGCACCAGTCTATACTCCCAACAAAAGTGTAGGAGAGTTCCTTTTACCCCACAGCCTCTGCAGCATTTGTTGTTGGTAGTTTTCTTGATCCTGGCCATTCTTTCTGGAGTGAGATGGAATTTCAGTGTGGTCTTAATTTGCATTTCTCTAATGACTAATGATGATGAACATTTTTTCATGTATTTATTTGCCATTTGTATTTCTTTATCTGAGAATTGTGTATTCATCTCAGGTGCCCATTTTTGGATTGGATCTTTGAATTTTGGGGGTCTGATTTTTTAAAATTTTTTATATGTTTTAGACAGAAGTCCTTTGTCTGAGGGACAGTTCACTAAGATTGTTTCCCAGTTTGTAGGTTTTCTTTTCATTATGCTAGAGATTTCTTTTGATATGCAGAAACTTTTTAATAAGACATGATCCCAGTTGTTGATTCTAAGAAGTATTTCCCATGTGGTTTGATTACTGTTCATGAATTTTCTACCTACCCCATGTCTTCAAGATTTTACCCAATTTGTCTTCCAATAGATTTAGTGTTTCCGTTTTAATATTCAGATCTTTGATCCATTTAGATTTTAATTTAGTACATGGTGATAGGCATGTTTCTAGTTTTTGTTTTTGGCATATAGAGAGCCAGGCTTTCCAACACCATTTATTAAAGAGACTATCATTCTTACAGTAAACATGTTCGACCCCTTTATCAAAGATAACGTGGTTGAGTGTGTTTGTAGTTGTGGTTGTATCTTCTAATATATTCCACTGATCTTCAGCTCTGTTTTTGTTCCAGTACCATGTTGATTTTACTACAGTTGCTTTGTAGTATAACTTCAAGTCAGGGATTGTGATGCCTCCTGCCTTGCCTTTGCTGCTTAGAATTGTCTTTGCTATTCTAGGTCTCTTCTGGTTCCAGATGAATTTTAGGATTGATTTCTCTAGATCTATGAGGTATATTGATGGTATTTTATTGGAATTGCATTGAATCTGTATAACAGTTTTGGGAGAATGGCCATTTTCACAATATTTATTTTTTCTACCCATGAGCAAGGGATGTCTTTCCATTTTCTGAGATTGTCTTCAATTTCTTTTTTCAGTGTATTATAATTTTCCCTATGTAGATCTTTCACTTCTTTCATGAGAATAATTCCTAAATATTTCTCTTTTTTTGGTTGCTAGTGTGAAGGATGTGGATTCTCTTATTTCTCTCTGTGATTTTTTTGTTGTTAGTGTATAGAAATGCTATTGATTTTTGAGTATTAATTTTGTATTCGGCTGCATTGCTGAATTTTTAAATTATATTTAGGAGTCTTTCAATGGAGTTTTGGGAATCTTCTGTATAGAGTATCATGTCATCTACAAATAATGATAATTTAACTTCTTTTTTTCCTATCTTTAACCTTTTTATTTCTCTCTCTTGTTTAATTGCTCTGGCTAGTATTTCTAGTACTATATTAAATAGGAGCAGTGATAAGGAACATCCTTGTCTTGTGCCTGATTTTAAGATAAAGGCCTTCAGTTTTGGGATATTTAGTATGACACTGGCTGTTGGTTTGTCATAGATGGCCTTTATCATATGGAGGTAAAGATCATCTATTCCAATTTTCTGTAAGGCTCTTATTATAAATGAATGTTGGACCTTATCAAAAGCTTTTTCTGCATCTATAGAAATGATCATGTGATTCTTACTCTTGGTTTTATTGATTTGGTGGATTACATTTATTGATTTATGTATGTTGAACCATCCCTGCATGCCTGGGATGAACCCCACTTGGTCATGGTGTATAATCTTCTTGATGATGTGCTGTATCCTACTTGCCAATATTTTATTGAGGATTTTTACATCTGTGTTCATTAGGGAGATTGGCCTGTAGTTCTCTTTTTTAGATGGGTCTTTCTCAGGTTTTGGCACTAGAGTAATATTTGCTTCCAGGAATGACATAGGAAGGATTTCTTCCCTTTCAATTTCATTGAAGAGTTTGAGGAGTGTCGGCATTAAGTCTTCTTTGTATTTCTTGCAGAATTCTGCAGTGTATCTGTCTGGGCTTGGGCTCTTCTTTGTAGGTAAGGACTTAATTACATTTTCAATTTCATTAATAGAAATTGGGTTACTCAGTAGTTTTACATCTTCTTGACCTAGCTTTCGTACTTTATATGTTTCTAGAAATCTATTTCTTTTGCGTTATCAAACCTATGAGAGTAGAGGTTTTCAAAATAGGTTTTGATGATCTTCTGTATTTCTACAGAGTCTCAAGTGATTTCATCTTTTTCGTTCCTTGTTGCATGAATTTGAGCTTTTTCTTCCCTTTTTAAAATAAGGTTGGCTAGTGGTTTATCAATTTTATTTATTCTTTCAAAGAACCAACTCTTTCATTGATTCTTTGAATTGTTTTCTTAGTCTCTATTGCATTAATTTCTGCTCTGGTTTTTATAATTTCCTCCCTTCTTTTGGCTTTGGGCTTGACTTGCTCTTCATTTTCTAGATGTTTGAGATGTAGCATAAGGTTATTTATTTGTATTTGTTCTGTTTTCATGATGTGGGAACTCAGTGCAATAAATTTTCCTCTGAGGACAGCTTTCATTGCATCCCACAGATTCCAGTGAGTTGTATTTGTATTTGCCTTTGCTTGTAGGTATTGCTTAATTTCTTCTTTAATTTCCCCTGTAACTCACTGATTACTCAAGAGTGTGTTATTCAGTTTCCATGTGTTTGTGGGATTTTTGCAGTATCTTTTATCATTAATTTCTAGTTTCATGGCACTATGATCTGATGACATGCATGGGATAATTTCAACTCTTTTGCATTTATTTAAATATGTTCTGTGGGCTAGTATATGGTCTATTTTAGAGAATGTCCCATGTACTGCTGAGAAGAATGTGTATTCTGATGTTGTTGGATGGAACACTCTGTATATGTCTATCAAGTTCATTTGTTCACAGGTGTGATTGAGTTATGTTATTTCTTTGCTGATTTTCTGTCTGGTTGATCTGTTCTTTGGTGTTAATGGTGTGTTAAGTTCTCCTGTTATAATTGTGTTATTGCTAATTTGGTTTTTCATTTCTATTAATACTTGCTTTATATATCTGGGTATATATTTAAGATTGTTATCTCTTCCTCTTGAAGTTTTCCTCAACCAGTATGTAATGCCCTTCTTTATCTCTTCTGGTCATTCTTGGTTTGAAGTTCACATTGTCTGCAAACAGAATAGCTACCCCCACTTTTTTGGGGCTTCCTGTTGCACAAAATATTGTTTTCCATCGTTTGACTTTCAGTCTGTGAGTATGCTTTTGAGTTAGATCGGTTTGTTGTAGACAGCATATGGTTGGATGTTGTTTCTTGATCCATTCTGCCACTCTGTTTCTTTTAGTTGGTTCATCAAGACCATTAACATTAATGGTTATAACTGTTATATGCTGGTTTATTGTTGACATGTGATCTTTCTGCTATTGCATCTTTATCTTTCTGTTCTGTTTAATTGTCTGCTTTGCTGAGTGTTTTCTTCCTAAGTGTATCTAAACTGTCTATCAGTATTCTTTGCAGGTTTGGCATGGTGATCATGAAGTTCTTCAGCTATTCTTTGTCATGGAAGTATCTCCTTTTCCCTATATTTCTGTGTTTCAAGTGTTATTCCAAGGTTGCTCCTGGGCCTATTGGAAATCCTCTTCTATGCTTTCAGCTCCTGGGACTCTGGCCACTCAGTTCCCTGGATTGAGAGAGGGTCACTAGTGGTAGAGCAGGCAGGCCCAAGCCCTGCTAAGCAGGTTCCGTGGGGCAGGAAGCCATGAAGTTCCCTGGCCAGGGGAGCAAGAATCTTAAACTCCCTCCTGGGGCTTAGGATGGTGCAGGGGCACTCACCCCAGGCTGCCCAGTCTCCAGAATTCACATTTTTTATTCTTACATTATGCTCCCTATTGTTATCTTATAGCCTTTGTATTGTTACTTCCTGGGTCCTTGTTATTTTTAAAAGATCTTTCCTTCCATAATCGCAAGTTACAAACCTGTCTTCAAGGTTTGATAGTCTATGTTTAGTTTCTTTCAAGCAGTTTTGCCACCTTTCAATGGAGTTTTTAATTTCTTGGTAATCTCTTTGAATCTGTTTCATGTATTCTAAATCTTTTTTATATTCTTCTTTGAAGGTTTGCCTCATTTTTCTGTGCTCCTCTATTCTTCCATCTGTGCCTTCTTTAGAGGTGCTTAGCAATTCTTTTATTATCTTACTCATTTCTTCTTTTACCTGAGATAGTATTTCTCTTCTAAATTCTTTTATAGCCTCTTAGTTTTTTGTTTGTTTGTTTGTTTTTTCAGTTGCTGTTGCTTCAGAAACATCAGGTGTATGACTCCCGATCTCTTCTGTGTTTACATCTCCTGGACCAGTACTGCATGGGTTGGAGGCCAGAGACTGCCTTTTGTTTCTTCCTTTTCTCATGTTCCTGGTTTCTTCCAGACAAGTGGATAGTGGGGTCCCCAGCACTTCCTATGTTGGCTACAATTTCTCTGAAGTGAGATTGTTTTCTTTTTCTAGCCCGTGCTGGCTAGGGACATCTGATGGTGAGCAATGGGTGCGCTGGTGTAGGGCTATCAGTGGCTAGTGGAGTGCAAGCAGGGTCAGGGCAGTTTGGCACCTCCCTCCTGAGCTATTTAACTGCAGGAAGCCCTCACTGCATTAGTATGCACAGGGAGGGTGGAGCGGGTTGGGGATAGCTTTAGGGAAACCTCAGTGGTGGCTGCTGGATTGCACACAAGGGAAGGACTCAGTCCAAGCAATTTCCTCCAGTCTGCTCCAAGCTAGGAGTGGCTGAATGAAGCTGGATATATTTCTGGCTCCTGGTTTATCCTGCCTGACTCCAAAATGACGCCCAGCCAATTGCCCACTCCCACAGGAGGACTGATTCCCCCACACTCACCACCAGCCAGTGCAGTGCTCCAGTCCACTGCTCCCCTCTGCTACCACATCTCCCCATAGAGGCCTTAGGGCTTGCCAGCCACCAGCTTCACTGTGACTATGCGTCCCCAGGTTTCAACAGCTCTTCTCACATGGTGGTTCTGGCTCCAGGTGAAAGGGCTGCCAGCTACTGCCTTCTTCTGTTTAAGTTTTTTCTTTTTTCTTTTTGTTCTCTCTGTGGGCTTCAATTCTCATTTTAGGTTCTTCCTGGGTTGAGAGGACCCACTTCCTTCCTTCTTGTCTTCTGCAGAATGCTATCTTCCAGCATCTGGACTGTTTCTCCCAGAGAGGCTGTTTACTCTGCTGCTTACTGCTCCGCCATCCTCCCAGGTTCCTTAACCACTGGTTTCTTTAGCATACCATTGATATAGGGGAATGAAACTCTCAACCTTCTATGTCCACGAGTTTGTGTTCTCCAAAATCAAAGAATGAATTTTAGGAACAACAGAGGTTAACAGTAGAATATATTTATTGAGAGAAAGCTTCTGTCTGAAGAAAGACAGAAGAAGTCCTGAGCAAGTTGCCCGAGACTCTGTCTTTTCCAGGGACTTTTATACAGTAAAACCATGGGTTTAAGTTTGGGGAAGACTGGGAACTCGCACGACAGATGGGCAAAAGGGCCTAGCCCTGTCTGACTGCCTATAATATTTCTAACTGGCTCAGGTGCCTGTAATAGTATAAGTTCATGTTTTCTAAAATTGAAGAATGCATTTTAGGAATAATGAAAGTTAAGAGCAGAAATATTTATTGAGAGAAAGAAAGAGACAGAAGGGGTCCTGAATGAGTTGTCAAAGATTCTGTATTTTCTAGGGGTTTTATAGAGTAAAACCATGAGGTAAGGCGGCTCTAAAGTGGGGGGAAACTGGGAATTTACAAGGCACATGGACATCAGGTGGGACAGAACTATGGTCAAACAATAAATTTCATTGTTCAGGTAAAATTGACCAAATTAGAGACAAGTGCGGAAGTGAATCACATCGCAAGCGAGCATTCTTTACACATCAGTGAGTCTTCCTGTGGCTGGTTGAGATGGTGACTCCTGGCTTCTCAAGGTTATCCATATCTAAACCCTAAAGTTTATGCTTAAGGGTGTGGTTGCATTTGTTTTGCCTTCTATTTTGAGATCTGGCCCATAGCAAGAGGTGGGCGTCTCCTCCAAGGTCATAAAACATCTGGTCCTCTGTATGGCTTCCTTGAGGGCCTAGCCCTATCTGACTGCCTATATTTCTAACTAGCTCAGTTACCTATAACAATTTCACTAGAAAGCAAACCCCACAAGAGCAGAAACCTGACCTCACTTATTAGCAGCTGTATTCTGAGGAAATCACCTGGAATTCCTAATCCTCAGAAAATGTTTGTTGAATGCATACATGAATGAATAAAGAAAGTAATTTCAGCTAAAATACATTTAAATTTATATGGAAAAGAATAGGTTCTGTATAATAAATTTGAACTAATTCAATTGATTAGGAACATTTTCACAAGAACCGTTAATGACAGATAATGTTAGTAGGTAGAGAAGCATGTATATTTAGGAACTGGTTACAAAAAAGGAATGCCAAATATATTGGATTATTGTACACTTTTCTGGGTTTTTTTTTTTTTTTTTTTTTGGTACTTTGGATCAAACTCATGACCTCAAACTTACCAGGCAGTCCACTGAGCTAAATCCCCAGCCCTTAGTTTAAATGTAAATGTTCCCAGAATTGAAAGCTGCTTACCTATTAAGAAATAAAATGTTATACTGGGCATGGTGGCACACACCTGGAATTTTAGTACTCAGAAGGCTGAGGCAGGAGGATTGCCATGAATTCAAGGTCAACCTGAGATACATGAGTTCAAGGATGACCTGCACTACATAGCAATACTTTGCCTGAAAAAAAAAAAAAGTAAAATGCTGGCTCAAGAATACTGTTAGAGACATTTTTCTTTTCAGATGGTGTCTTCTTGTATTTCCCTGGCTTGCCTTGAGTTCTCAGTCCTCCCACTTCAGTGTCCCAAGCATCTGTGATTACAGACATGCACCACTATGCCCAGTACAACTGGAGACTTGTGATTCAGCTGGAGATCTAGGACAGTAACTACGGAAATCGCTTTTCATTGTTCTGGTTACCTAACTACCCTTTCTCATAAAGCCACTGAAAAGCTTTTATGATCATGAAAATCTTCTCATATCAGATGGTTGAAAAAAAGAAAACAAATGCAGAGCTAAGAACACAAACTTTAGACATTGAACTTGAAAGCCTGCTTGATTTTATTTTCTAAGGTGGAGTCTTACTCAGTTGCCCAGAATGGTCTCCAAGTCCTGGGCTGTGTTGATCTTTCTGACTCAGCCTTTGGATTTGCTAGAAGGCACATGTCACAGCTCCTGGCTAAAATATGTATTTTTTTTTCTTCAAGTATATCAAAGTTTGATGACCTGTGAGGCCCAAAAAACAATAAGATGGAGACAACAAGATGGTTAGAATCATTTTGCAAATGCTTGGCATTTAAATATGAAATCTCTCTCTCACCTTTAACATGTTTGTGATTGATTTTAAAAAATGAAGGTCAGGGCTGAGGGGTGTAGCTCAGTGGTGAAATGTTTGCCTAGTGTATTCCAAGCTTGGGGTTTGATCTCTAGAACCACCATCAAAAAAAGAGAAGCTTGCATTAATAAGGGGCCAGATGTTACCAGACAGATGTCAACATCAGTTAACAATTGTCAGTATCAACCATGACATCTCATACAGAGAGGACACACCATCTCCATCATGATCGGAGAGCCTTGTAGATGACTCATCTAGTGGGTTATGTGAGGAATTATTAACCCAAGGGTTTAAAGTGATAAACTTGATCCTCAGAAGGTCATATATCTTGAGTTAAACCAAGATTAACCGGAAAGCTCAAATGTATATTAGTATGAAACAATATGGACATTTGTCAAGGAAACAACTCTATCCAATTTTCCACACTTTGGAAACCTAATGCGTTACTAGTAAGATATTTTGCAAGGGGAAAAATGTGGTAAAAATGCTTAAGCAGTAATCATATATATTAAATTAAATACTGCATGCTTTCTCACTTTAAACTATTATATTAATATTTGCGTTCCTCTGTAAAACTCTTACTGAAAGTAATGCAAATGAAAATTAAAATGTCTTGAAAAACAAGAGAATCTTCCAAGGTCCATAAACCCTTGGGAAATGCTTGGAAATATGGTAATTGAAACATACCAGTATTTTAGAAATTAAGTCCATCAGTGCTCATTTCAAGTGTCCCTGATCCAGATCAACACCTGGTATACTTACTGATTTCTTTTCTTCAGTTTAAGTGAAAACAGAACTTCCAGTCGCATAGACCAAATTTTGAGGGTTTTTCATAATTTTTTGACAAGTTCTTCAATAAAGCCTAAGTTTTCTTTGGACTTCTAGCAGAACAGAGAATATAGATAACTTCACATCAATACACAATGTTTCTGTTATCCTTTTGGCCAAAGCTAAGGTCATTTCTTCCCTAGTGAATGTTAAGACTTCCTGCAATACAATCTACTTTACCACCTGTTGTTGAAAACACTCTTTCTTTCACGGTTACTATAAGATGACCCTGTTTACATTTTAACTTTACACAACTTCTTTTACTAAAAAAAATCAATTTTACTACTGGATTACAGAAAATGCTTGCTAAAATTCTAAACCTGATCAGTAATGATTAAAGCGTAGGCTATGTGACTCAAGAGAAGGAAATAGAAAATGAAGTTTCCAGTCTGCCAATAATGAAAATCCATATTTACCTCAGATCTTCCAAGATGGTTATAGTTATAGAGGGCAGCCAGGTGTTTTTGTCCTGGAATAGTGTGATTTCTCTTCTGTTCTGGCAACTTATGTCATAAGGCTAATCTATAGGACAAACAATCTGTGGGACAAAACTCTTTGTGGAAACTAACTCAACTTCTGTGGTTAGGGAAATGAATCCTTTTCTGGATGTAAGCACATCTTTGCTGTGGCAGTATCTTTTATAAGAACAACACTCAAAAGAAATATATAATAACCTTGTTACTGTTATACTTATTTTTGTTTTGGTTTTGCAGCACTGGTGATCAATACCCAGGTCCTCACACATGCCAAGCAAATGCTCACAGTTTTTAGTTAAGGAAAAATATTTATTTTAGTTGAAATAAATGTATGCATTTAGGGAAGAAGTATAGAATTGACCCCATCTTAGACTCTCTAGCAATTCTTAGGAAAAACATAGAAATTAAAATCCATAGCAACAGTTGGGGATTCAGTCAGTGACAGAACCAGTATTTAGCATGCACGAATCCCTGGAGTCATGACCAGCACACACAGACAAAAAAAAAAAAAAAAAAAAAAAAAAAAAAAAAATCCAGGGCTGTGCCCACATTATTACAAACACTCATTTGATTCTATGAATTTAGTCAATAAAGTAAATTGCCTAAAAATCAATAAAAACATCTTTTTCCTTTCAGTCACATAAGTAAGATAAATGTGGTTAACTGAAGACTGATCAAATCAAATAACTTCCTTATCTAACGTATTTGTTCCTTTTAGTTTCGTCTTAGCTGTGGGGATGTCTTTGCTTTTATTCACTTAGTAAATTATAAAGTTCAGATGAGCAGCAAAAGCAAAGTGTTGGAATACAATACATGAGAGGGTTACTTTATTCATAAACACTCAGTGTTTTATTATTATATATTTCTCTATTTATCCAACATACTAAAAAGCTATGATTTGTTCAATCTCTTGTTCTCCACTATAAAATGAATATCTTTAAAACAAACTAAACAAATTGGTTTTCTTAGAAATTCAAAAGGAACTACACTCTAGCACACACGTCAACAAATGCTTTCTATAAAAAGCCAGATAGTAAATATTTCAGGCCTTGCAGTCCACATGGTCTCTAGCAAAGTTATTCAGCTCTTGTCTTGCATCAAAAAAGTAATAACAGAAAATATAGAAGCAAATGGATATGACAGTGTTGCAAATAAAACTTTGCTTACAAAATCAGGTATGTGAAAGAATTAGACCTACAAGCTGTTGTTTGTCAACCCCTTCTCTACCATATGGTGTGTTATACAGAAAAAAATACCTCAAGGAATGTGTGTGTCTTAGGAACTTCTCTTGTTGCTAAGACAAAATACCCACTGCCCAAAATTAACAGAGGAAAGATTTATGGCTTACACTTCGTAGGGGTTTCTCAATCCATAGCTGGCTCCAAGGTAGGGTAGCATGGCAGAGGGCCATTGCAGAAGAGAAATAGTCTGTAGCAAGCAGGCAGAAGGCAGTGAAGTAGCTAGCAGCAGCAGAAGTAGTAAAATAGCAGAGCAGCTTCTTTCTGTCCCTTTATATTCCATCCAGGCTGCCCACCTTTTGGCTAGCGCCACTGGCATCACTCTTAATACCTCCATCATCTCCTTAATCCCAGCATCACACACCCTAATCCAGCCACCTTTAAAATTCCCCACTTATGACCCCATGAGGCTTTGTGGAGGACACCTAAATATAACCTGTAACAGTTTGAATAATTATGTTACTAAAATGATGTCATTGTTGACATAACATGAAATCATTCTTTACATTAAGATATGATTTCTATTAAAGAGCTCTTGAAAGAGAGAGAGCTCACGTGATGCCATAGGTCTTAAAATAAAGATCATGATTTTTACAGAAGGGACATGTGAAAGAAAAGACTATGAGTTAGAAATCTGGAAGAAATCAATTTAAATTTTGAGGGAATTATGGGATGTAGTTGAGTGGTAGACTACTTCCTGAGCATACTCAAGATCCCAACACTGTAGAGAAAAAGCAAAAAGTACATTAAAATTTGAAGCACATTCAGACAAAGGACTTATATCCAGAACATATAAAGAATTGAAAAACATCAAGCCCCCCAAATTCAAAGACCCTCTCCAAAAATGGGCATCTGAGATGAACATATAGTTCTCAGATGAAGATATTTAAATGGCAAATAAATACATGAAGAAATGTTCATCATCACTGGTCATTCAAGAAATGCAAATTAAAACAACACTGAGATTTCATCTCACTCCAGAAAGAATAGCTGCCATCAAGAAATCAACTGATAACAAATGTTGGCAAGACTGCAGGGAAAAAGAAACACTGCTCCACTGTTGGGACTGTAGATTGGTGCAACCACTATGGAATTCACTATGGAAAATTCTCAGAAGACTAGGATTGGAAGTTTCATTCAATCCAGCTATTCTCCTCCTGGGTATTTTCCCAGAAAAACTTAAAAGGTCATATCACAGCGATATATGTGCATCCATGTTCATAGCAGCACAATTTGTAATAGCTAAATCTTGGAAACAACTAAGAGGCCCATCAACTGCAGAGTAGATGAAAAAGATGTGGTATTTTATACAGTGGAATATTACTCAGCTATAGAAAGGATGATCTTGAGGCCTTCATGGGCAAATGGAGACAACTTGAGGCTATCCTCCTTAGTGAAATAAATAATCATATTTATAAATATCACATTGTGTCTCTAGTGCAAAAAGTAATAAGAAATGTGGGAATAATAAAACCCAAAATGTGTAATCAATATTGTAAAAAAGAGGAAAAGGAAGTGCTCTAAAGTATGTAATTACATGTATGTTTAAGTGTGTAGGATTGATAACCATGTTACTAAGTTTTTGTTGTATAGTTGAACAGAACTGTTTGCAGTCTCACTGTTTAAATGTCCACTTTGTATGTTTTATTTTTGTAACTTGAACTATTTGTAAGAAGACAGTATGTAATTTATCAACTAATGATTTCTTACTGTTTATTTTTTTTGAAATATGTATTATTTTTACCCTTTTTCTGTTTTGTTTTATTTTTCCTTAAATAAAAGTTTAAAAAAAGAAAAAATCATTAAGGATTTTGAAATCAAATACTAGAACTTTTAGTTTTTCTTCAAAGTTATATTAAAAAAATTCTAAACATACCAAATATTAAGAGGATTGTAAAAAAAAATATATGCTGCCTAAATTGTTCAATTTCGTACTATATTTGCCCTATCAAATATACACCTATCCTTATTCATCCCTTAATCCAGCCTTGTCCCTGTTTTCTGAATGTTTCTATCTATGTTTGTTATTTTTCAGAGAGCATTTTTATAAATACAAAGTTTCCAATTAATAAAAAAATTGAAGCACATTTGGCCATCCCTCCCCCACACCTGGATAACATCAGCAGCCCATGGGAGCCTTGGCTGCCCCTCCCCCTCCTCCTGATGACCTCAGCATCTGAGGGAAGCCTTGGCCATCCCTCTCCGGCACCTGGATGACCTCAGCAGCTCATGAGAATATCAGCGACCCCTTCTATCACCTGCAGTGTCTCAGTGGGCTGGTAGGAGCCTCAGTGACCCCTCTGCATGTCTCAGAGGGCCTCAGTGAGCCAGCAAGAGCACAGCAAGCTCCCCCCAAAAGCAGAGGACATCAGTGGGTAGGTAGGAGCCTTGGCAGTCACTGTTCCTATCCAGAAGATCTTGGCAGGCTTGCAAGAGCATAGAGGAATCCTTCTGCCATACAGATAATCCCAGGTAGGCTGATGAGAGCACACATCACTCAAAGGCTGATGAGAACACTCAGGTAGACTGATGAGAGCACCCCCAACTCAAAAGAAACTGACTGGACCTGCAAGACCCCTGGTGACACAGTATGGTCCTGGATGGGTGCATACCATGAACAGGTGGGTCTGGTTGCCTGGAACAGCCTGAAGCCATAGTAACAATTAAAACTAAGGATTGGTTCACAACAATACTGCTAGGCTGGTCACCCTAGAAAGAATATAGGATTCACCCAACAGACCCTGCAAGAGGAATTCAAATGACTGGCCCCTCTCCTACACTATAGGACCCAACAACTGGGTGAACATCAACCACACAGTAGGACTCTAAGATACACACAATGGGCAGTCAAGAATATTGGGACTGAAAAAATCAAAACATTAACCTAAGAGGTGGAAATGACAAAACAAAAAAGAAAAATGCGATTTCAGATGCCCAGCCTGTCTAGAACAAGGACAGGAGACACCAATACAAAGGGCATTTGAAGTCACAGACCTGAAATTTCTGAGAAATAGAAAAACACATCCATGAGACTATAGAGGAAACCAGATGAAATAATCTCTCAGGTAAAGAAATAAATGACAAATTTAATGAAGAAATTTCTCAGCATGGCTAGAGAAGACATAGATAAAAATAAAGTACAGGGGTATGGGAAAATTGTGGAAACCTTGAGTAATAATATAGGAAAGAATACAATGCATGAAACAAATTCAAGGAGATATCTAGAAAATTTAAAATTGCATTGAAATCTGGCAAAACCAATTGAATGAAACTGAATGTAGACTTTCAGACTTTGAAGACAGGATCACAGCTAGCAACCACAAAAGGAAATAATTCCTAAAAGTAACAAAAGATCATGAGATAGCAATTCAACAACTCCAAGATGATGCAAAGAAAAACAACATAATGATGACAGATGTCAAAGAAAATGTAGGTGTCAACACAAAACATAAAAAAAACTATTTTCAGAACTAACAGAAGATAGAGTACTACTGAGTTACAAAGAAAGATTGCTTCAAGACTTTTATAAGTAAATTGATGTGACTTGAGACCATATTCATAAATGAAATAAATCAGACTCACAAGTATAAATATTGTATTGTCTCTCTAGTATAAGAAACTGAAAAATTACATATGTTCCAAAATCTACAATAAACACTGTGTAAGGGTAAAAAAGTATTCAATGAGGAAAGTAATTGGAATAAGGGAAAGGAGGAATGAAGGAAGAGAGAAGGGAAAAGACAAATTTGTGTGTGTGTGTGTGTGTGTGTGTGTGTGTGTATTTGTGTGTATGGTAGCTAAAATGACAATACCACTAATTGTATTAATTACTGGAAAAAGAATAGTTAATATTCATATGTTCAGATTAACTTTACATGTCTATGTCTGTTAGTTTAAGTAACAATATACAATATTACAGCTTCTTGAAGGTAACAATATACAATATTACAGCCATTGTCAAATTCCTAACATCTTGTTTTGTAAACCTATACTGTTATTGTACTTGGTTTCTTGTTGTTTATTTGTCTGCATTGGTTTTTGTTTTTCTTTTCTGTGCTTTTTTAATCTTAAATTTTAAAAAGAGCTAATAGAAGAAAAATTTTCAAGCAGAGTAAAAGAATCTGATATACAGATAAGTGAGGATTACATGACTCCAAACAGTCAAAACCAAAATAAATCTACACCCAGACATACAATAATCAAGATCCCAGAAGCTCAGCATAAAAACAGAATACTAAAAACTGTTAGAAGAAAGAAACAGATCACCTGTCAAGAAAAGGCCATTAGAATCACAGTCAACTTCTCAACACAAACCTAAGTCAAGATGAGCTTATTTAAGCCCTGAAGGAAAGCAATCTTCAATCCAGACTGATGTACCCTGAAAAACTAGCTTTCAAATTTAATGGAGAAGTAAGATACTTCCATGAAAAATAACAAGTGAAGAAATCCATATTACTGAATCAACCCTAGAGAGAGTTCTGAAAGACATTCTAGATAGGAATAAAAATGACCATAATTCCCAGAACAACAGAAAGAACCCAGCAGACAGGGTAAACAATTAAACAAGGGGGAAAGCAGGAAAGCTTTGGTTAAAGCAGGAAAATAATGTAACAAAGTTAAGCCAATACATATCAGTTATAACCATCAATGTAAATGGCCTCAATTCACCAATTAAAAGAAACAGATTGGCAGAATGGATCAAGAAACAGAATCCAACAATACTCTGTATACAAGAAATACATGTAACTGCAAAACAAACTCATAGATTGAAAGTCAAAGGATGGAAAACAATATTCCATGCAACAGGAACCCAGAAAAAACCAGAAGTAGTTATTCTATTTGCAGACAATGTGAACTTCAAACCAAAAATGACCAAAAAGGATAAAGAAGTTCATTGAATAGTAGTAGTGAGGGGACAACTTCAAGAGGAGGAGCTAACAATCATAAATATATATGCATCAAATACAGGCACACCCAATTATATAAGACAAATACTAATAGACCTGAAAAATCAAATAAGCAATAACATTATTGCAACAAGGAACATTAATAACCCATTGTCGCAAAGAGATAGATCAACTAGACAAAAAGTTAGCAAAGAATTAAAGAACTAAATCAAACAAGTGGACTTACTACATGTTTACAGAATGTTGCACCCAATACCAGCATAATACACATTCTTTTCAGCTACATAAGGGATAGCCTCTAAATTAGACCATACAATAGTCTACAGAACATGCTTAAGTAAATGAAGAGGAACTGAAATTATTCCATGCATATTATCTGACCACAGTGCACTGAAAATGGAAATCAATGGCAAAAGAAACTGCAAGAACTACATAAACACATGGAAATTAAATAACACCCTCCTGCACCAGTGAGTTACAAATGAAATAAAAGAAGAAATTAAGCAATAGCTACAATTAAATGAAAATGCAGTTACAATATACTGGAACCTATGGGATGCAATGAAAGCAGTCCCAAGAGGGTGATATATAGCAATGAATTGTCACATCAGGAAAACAGAATGAGCACAAACAACATAATGCTACACATTAAGCTTCTCCAAAAAGAAGAACAAGCCAAAACCAAAGCTCACAGAAGAGTGGAAATTATAAAGATCAGAGCAGAAATTAATAAAATTGAAACTAAGAAAACAGTGCAAAAATTAATGTATCAAAGAATTGGTTCCTTGAAAGAATAAACAAAATTTTAAGCCCATGGCCAGTGTTATCAAGAAAAGCAAAGACAAAACTCAAATTCATGAAGAATGAAAAAAGTGAAATTACTACAGATCCTGTGGAAATATGGAAGATTATTAATACCTACTTCAAAAATCTTTAGTTGTCTAGGCTGGAAAAAAACAGAAGAAATGGACAGATCCCTAGAAATGTATGAATTGCCAAAGCTGAATCAAAAAGATATAAAAATTTTGAATAACTCAGTATCAGTTACTAAAATTGAAAATATAATTAAGAACTTACCAACAAAGAAAAGCCCAGGTCCTGATGGATGCAAAGCTGAATTCTACAAGAAATTTAGAGAAGATTTAATGCCAACACTCCTCAAATTCTTTAGTGAAATTGAGAGGGAAGCAGTTTTTGGTAACTCATTCCTAGAGGTATAACTGATAGCAAAACCAGAGAAAGACCCAACCAAAATGGAGAACTATAGGACTGGGGGTTTAGCTCAGCAGCATAAGCGCCTGCCTTGCAAACAGGCAGTCGTGAGTTGGATCCCCTATTTAAAAAAAAAAAAAAAAAAAAAAGAAAAAGAAAAAATGGAGAACTATAGCCCAATCTCGCTAATGAAGATACATGCAAAATTTATAAATAAAACACTATCAAATAGACTATAGCAAATCATCGAGAAGATTATACACTATGACTAAGGTGGGTCATCCCAGGAATGCACGGATGGTTCAGCATACACAAATCAATATATATTCAGCATTCACCAATCAACACACATCACATCAACAGAGCCAAAGACAAAAATCACACAATCATCTCAAAGATGTAAAAAGCTTTTAATAAAGTCCAACACTTCTCTATAATAAAAATCCTACAAAAAATCAGAATAGATGGTCTCTACCTCTATCTGATAAAAGTCATCTATGACAAATCAACCATCAACATCATACTTAATGAATAAAATCAGAAAGCTTTCACTGTAAAATCAGGAACAAGACAAGGATGTCCACTATCACCACTTCAATATCATTGTGAAAAAGTTAGCCAGAGCAATTAGACAAGAGAGAGAAATAAAAAGAATAAGGATAGGAAACAGAAGTTAAATTATCATGATTCACAAACATGATACTCTATAGAAGACCTCAAAAACTCCACCAAAAGACCTCTAGATTTAATAAGCAAATTCAACAGCATAAGCAGATACAAAGTCAGCACTCAGAAATCAATAGCATTTTTATACACAACAGACTCACTGAGAAAGAAATTAGAGAAATAACACCTTTCTCAGTAGCATCCAAAACTCTGAGATACTTAGGAATCAACCTAACAAAAGATGTGAAAGATCTATACATTAAAATTATAATACTCTAAAATAGGAGATTCAAGAAGATATCAGAAAATGGAAAGCTATCTCTTGCTCTTGGATAGGAAGAAACAACATTGTGAAAATGTCATACTCCCAAAACTGTTATACAGATGTAATGCAATCCTGATCAAAATACCATTAACATACCTTACAGATCTACAGAAAACAATCCTAAAATTCGTTTAGAAACAGAAGAGGCCTAGAATGGTAAAGGCAATCCTAGGCAACAAAAGCAAGGCAGGAGGCATCACAATCCATGACTTAAAATTATATTACAAAGCTTCTGTGATAAAATCAGTGTGGTACTGGAAAATAAAAAAAAAAACCTGAGGATCAATAGAACAAATTAGAAAATGTAGACACAACTAAAGACCCACATATCCACCTTATCTTTGACAAAGGGGCAAAATATATTCCCTGGGAAAAGGATAGCCTCTTTAATAAATGGTGCTGAAAAAACTGGCTTTCCACATGCCAAAGACCCATGTCTATTACCATGCATTAAACTAAAGTCAAAATGGATCAAAGATCAAAATATTAAAATAGAAACACTAAATCTACCAGAAGACAAGTTAGGCAGAAATCTCAAAGATATAGGGATAGGCAAAGAATTCACGACCAAAATGAAAACCACATGTGAAGTACTTCAAAGAACCAACAACTCACCTCATTACAAAGATTTTAATTTTTTTTTTATTTTACAGAGAATAAAACAAAAACAGAACAAAGAAAATCAGAACAGAACAATGCAAGCAATACAGGATTTCAAAACAAGACAATAGAAAATCAACAGTGGCTACCATAATGTCTTGTTTTCTTTGAAATAGCTGTCCATACCTTCATATAAAATAAATTCAAACAAAACGACATAGTAAAAAAACTAATTGAAACAAAAGAATGAAAGCATTATAGGAGTTCAAAAAGAGAGAATAGAAAATCAACAATGGTTACCATAATGTCTCCCATTCTCTTCAAAATAGCTGTCCACACTTTCATGCATATTGAAATCAAATAATAAAAAACAGACTAAAACCAATAGAAATGAAAGAATGAAAGCATTATAGAACCTCAAAACCATAACGGGAAATAAACAATGGTTATTATAATGCCTCATTTTCTTCAAAATAATATTAATACTATCACACATAACAAAATCAGTCTTCTCCAGGTCTATACAGCTACACTGGAGCTTCCCCAGTGGCTGGGGGGCAAGGTGGTGGGGCTGCTTCTCTCAGACTGGAAGTGTGCACCAGGACTCCTACAATGGTGGCAGGCACACAGGGGTGTGTTTATCTGATTCTCCTGATGGGCAATGGCTGCCCAAAGAAAGCAAAGGTGTCCAATGGTGGCCTGCAGGTGCATAGGACTTATCTGGCTGTATGTCTCTGCTCATATTAGCTGCTCATGTAAGTCTTCCAATGGTGGCAGCCAGCAGGCAGAGGCAGATCTGACTGAGTCTTTCTGCTCAGGCTGGTTGCCTGTGGGAAGCAAGCCTTCCAATGGTATTGGCCGGCAAGCAGAGGCAGATCTGCCTGGGTCTCTGCTCATGCTGGCTGCCTGCGGGAAGCAAGTCTTTTGATGGTGGCAGCTGGCAGGTGGAGGCACTTATCTTATTACGAAGTTTTTGCACATCAAAACAAATTGTCAACAGAGTGAAAAGAAAACCCACAGAATGGGAAAATGTTTTAGCCAACAAATGGCAAATAAATACATGAAGAAATGTTTAACATCACTGGTCACTTGGGAAATGCAAATTAAAACATTGAGGTTGCATCTGACTCCAGAAAGAACAGCTGTCATCAAGAAGTCAACCAATAACTAGTGTTGTCAGAGCTGTGGGGAAAAGGAACACTTTTCCACTGTTGGTGGGAGTGTAAACTGGAACAACCGCTGTGGAAATCAGTGTGGAATTCCTCAAAAAACTAGGATTAGAAGTCCCATTCAAACCAGCTATTCTCCTTCTGGATAATTTTCCAGAAGAACTGAAAACATATGCCACAGCAATATGCAGGCACGCATGTTTATAGCAAAACAATTTGTAATAGCTAAATCTTGGAAACAACTCATATGCCCATCAACCAAGGAATGGATACAAAAGATGTGACATTTTTATACAAGTATTACTGGGGTATTACTCAGGTATAAAGAAGGATTAACGGGGCTTTTTTAGATAAATGAATGCAACTTGAGACCATACTCACAATTAAAATAAATCAAATTTACATGTGTAAATGTCATATTGTATCCCTAGTATAAAAAAAGAAAGAGATTACTCTTTCTTAAGGCCCAAAATATACAATAGATATTGTGAAAATGAAAGGGAAAGAAAGTGCTCAAAACAAGAACTAGGATAGGGGAAAGGAAAAAAGAAAGAAGAGAAAATATTTTACGTATGTAGGTATTCATACTTACTTGTGTGTGTGTACATACAAAAGATAGATGCCTATGCCCCTAATCCCTGTAATTTCATCACAAAGAGCAGCTTGTTGATTTTTTGAACATTTTTTATGCCTAAATCTTGTGATCTGAACAACTACTTTTAAAGTAACAGTATGCAATATATTAACTAGTGTTGATTTCCTACTATTTTTTTGAAATTCTGTATCATTTTTATTCTTTTGTTTTATTTTGTTTTTAAAAGCAAAATCGTTGAGGTGCTGAACCTGGAGAAAAGGGATTAAGGAGATAGCCCAGGGCTAATTACTTGAGAGCTAACCTGGGACAAGAGAAGACTAAAGTTAAAAAGACTCCCTTTATTTCATTCTAATGAGATTTGGTATTGAAATGCTTCCACAGAAGTACTTTAAAACTTACAAATCTTCATAGATAGGAACAAAGACATGCCCCACAGTGAAGACAAAACTGATGAGCAACGAAGATGGGCACAGTCGCGCTCATGGCAGTGTAGTAGTCACGCTCCTCTTAATCCTCATGTTACTATCATCGGCAGGTGTAACTACCTTGTTGCCTATTGTGGCGCATATTTTGGTGAATTTTTGAAATGTTATCTAATGCCACGGATAAGTGTAGAAGAGCAAAGCTGAGGTGAAAATACTTAAAAGTGATTGCAAAAGGCATAATTCAGTCAGTGTGGATATTAGTATGGAGGTTCCACAACAAACTGAAAATAGAGATAACTATTTGACCCAACTATACCACTCCTTAGAATATCCTTTGAAGAATTAGAGCAGTTATACTCAGGTTTGAAAGGAAAACACTTTAATCCACAACACATAATTTATAGGATTATTTTACAATAGTCACTCAAAGAGTCAAATAGAAAAAAGTACAGGTAATCTGTCCACACACTAGAGACTCAAAGAATTCTGCTGAGGGCCTAGATTCCATGGCAATGTTCTGCACAATTCCAACTGAAGACTTAGAGCCCGTGACAATGTCACCCACGAGTCCAACTGGAGGCCTAGAGCCCATGGCAACGCCAAGTTTCTTTTGTGGATCTGTACTGGGAAGGCCCAAAGGTCAGTGGTAGAAGCTAGAAAGCCTGTGCCAGTGGGATAAAGGATGAGGAATCTGCACTGGAGCCAGGAAGCGATGCTCAAAGTAAGGACAAACCACAGCCACGCTCAGTGACAGTGAGGTCCAGAGCTCCTCCAACGATGAGAACAGCCAAGTTCGTATCAGGAAAGCCAGTGCAACAAGGTTCTCCAGGAGAAACAACAGCACAACCTCTCCCTCTTCAGTTCTCCTTTTTATGTTGCTGGAACAATCCTCACGTGGGCCCTCCCCTCCAGCACCAAGCTGATTTGGTCCAGCTGGGTGTTTTAAGTTGACCATTAGTTGTCAATTCACCACAAGTAGGTGGGTCTCACACCCAGCTGTGGACCACAGTCATCCCTGGACAATTAGAAAGGTTAATTTTTAACATCATGTGATTTTCAGTGAGATAGTTTTTGTTTTGGTTCTTAAATACATAAACTATATTATTTTTATATATATGTCATATATTATATATAATATATATAATTTATTTTTAATATAACTATATTATATTTTATTTGTAACTCAAGATAATTCTTCACTCAGGATAACTCAGCAAAGCCAAAAGTTTAATGCTATAGAAATAATTACCTACCTGTGTTTATTGTAGCCCAATTTACAATAACTAAGTGATAGTATCAGCCTAAGTCTCTGTCAAAATGTAAACTGGAAGAAGAGTCAACATAAAGATGAGTGAAATCATGTCATTTTCAGGAAAATAGATGGAATTGAAGATTGTCATAAGGAAATGTGTCAAACTCAGAAAGACAAATGTCACATCTTTTTTTTTCTCATAGTTGGAGTCAGAAAGGGGGGGTAAACAGTGTAGTGTGGGCATGGAAATGATTAAAGTATGTTATATGTACATACAAACCTGTCAAAATTAAATCCCCATTAATCTGTATAACTCATGCAATTTAAAAAAGATGGAAGAGAAATGGAAAGTCAAACTCAGAGACTTCTATTATAAAGCAGCTTTACATAGATACCTTGTATGTGTTTCTGCACTATCACAGTTTTCTGAATAAAAAGATTTAAAGTGAATCTGTCCAAAGTTTCAGAAGAGCTTTTGCATTTTTTTTCCTTCATGACTCAGACATTTTCAATAAAGTCTTGGTTCATGTGGCTGATGAATGATGGCCACAGATCCCTTAGTACTCTCACTGAGAAGGGAGCTCTGTGCTCCCTCAGATTCTCTGCCTAGCAGACAACAGTGAAAGTGAAACAGAATAATCACACAGCTAAACCGTTTCCAAATTCCTAACTTGAAAAATCATAATATGTGATGAAAGGTTTGTTGTTTTAACCCACTAAATTCCAGTGTCATTTATAATATAGCAATAGGTAATTTGAACAGTACACATGAAGAACAGCAGGAGGTATTTTGTCTGCATTCTGGAGCAAATAATTACTTTTTGTTTCTTTCTTTTTATTTTTTCCTTACTTTCTATAAAATACAAATCCTCAGTATTTGCCACTCTATAGTTAGTTATCTATAGGCGTAGTCATCTGAAAATCTTAATATTTCACTTCCTGAACAGTAAAATTCATCAAAGAATTTTCTAGAGTCTTATTGAATCTTGATAGTCAATTAAATGTTACTTTTTAAAGCCTACCACAGAATCAGTGTGAACTGGCAGGGAGATCTTGAAAGTAATAAAAAAGAAAGAAAGAAAGAATAAGCCAGAAGTGGTGGTACAAAGCTATAATTGCATCTCCTTGGGAGGCTGAGGTAGGATGCCAAGTTCAAGGCCAATTTCAGCATCGGTGAGATGCTGTTTCAAAATAAAAGGTTGAGGATGTGGATCAGTGGTAAACCTGCACTTGCCTAGCATATATGGGGCTTTGGGTTCAGTCCTCAGGATCATCAAGAAAAAGTAGATCAAACAGCCAAATTAAATGATAACCAAATTCAATTTCATTTACCTTCTTCAATAATATCCGCTCCTAGTTTTCAACACCCTAGCAATCTCTAATGAATTCAAGAAATCACAAATTTCTACATAGTATGTCCAAAAAAACCTTCTGTCATTCATATTAGATTAAAAATGTGCAGCAGGTCAAATGGGAATTGGGGAAAGGGGAAGTGGTAAATTGTACTTTCCAAGCACATACAGACCCTCAGAATGTAGACTGATTACCATAAGGATAAGTAATAGTTGTTTATATGTTTTTGTGGTGTTCTCATCTTTTATCATCATGTACATAATTCCATAGCCAAATTTTGGTTTTTCAAGTCAGGGCTAAGAAATTTATTGAATCTCTATAGATGTCTTATTTGTGTTTTCATAGTATACTAGCTAACACACAGGGTATTTTTTCAGTACTGGGGATTGAACTCCTAGACAAGCACTCTACCACCAAGCTACATTCTTAAAAACTTTTTAAAATTTTATCTTGCAACTCTCTGAATTGTCCAGGCTGGCCTAGCATTTGTGATGCTCTTGCTCAGCCTCTGTAGTAACTAAAATTACAGCCGCAGGCCACCATACCTGGTTAAAAATATTTTTTAAATAAAAGAAAAGGAGGGTTTATGGTGCAGGTCTTTTTCTATAAAAGTTACTTTCTAAAGGTATGGACAGCTATTTTGAAGAAAACAAGAGACATTATGGCAGCCATTATTGATTCCCTAGTGTCTGGTCTTGAAAGCCCTCAAGGCTCTCATTCTTGTATTTTGATTCTTTTATATTATTTTGATTTGTATTAACTTATTGTGCATGAAGTTATGGACAACTATTTCAAAGAAAGCAAGAGACATTATGGTAGCCATGTTAATTTTCTGTTGTCATTTTCTGAAATCCTGTGTTATTTGCATTGTTTTGCTCTGCTCTGCTTTGTTGTATTTTATTCTCTTTAAAATAAAAAAATAAAATTACTTTCTAACATAGTCTATCATGATGCAGTATTTCTCAAAAAGACTTCTGCAGGATTAGAGGCCTCGGGATAATAATATGTGTTAACTGAATTAAGAGGTATCTTTGCAAATAATGCAGGAAAAATTTCCAAAACAAATGTTAAAAACATTTCCTTCCTAGGATTTTCTCAGAACCCTAAATGTGCTAAACTCTAGGAACTCCACAGTATACAGAATCTCAGATAACTGGCATCATCATTTTTGGACAAGTATTTTGTGGGATGAAAGTGGAGTAAAACCCACTTTAGGCAGTACCAGAAGACTAGAAAGAGTCTGAAACTTATATATATAACAAATTTCAAGGTCTTTGTTATAGTTTTGATCTATCAACATTGCATGCAAATCACTATTAATGTAAATTTCATCTCATTCAAAATGAAGATAATAACTCATTCATAAATTACTTTCACGTAGGATTTTTACGAAAATAAATGAGAAATTTTAGGTAATTCATGCCTGGCATATGGCAGACCCTGTTGCCTGAAAGCTAGAGAAATGATTGTCTTTGTAGATAATGCCTTTACTTTTTTAAAGATCCTATTAAGAGGCTCAAATGCTTATGAATTTCAGTGCTAATTTCTTACCAACTGCTTAACCTCTTCTCTGTTTGCATCAGTCCAAGTCTAATTCAGTAAAAATGAAATGAAGTCCAAAGGACCTCCTACTAATGGCACAGAATATGCTGTACTGTGACCTAAACTGAAAGTCAACTTGATTTTGTCGTTAAACTCATTTTATATTTGGACTAGTAAGTGAGGGAATTTTAAAAAGTCATTTTCTTAGGAAAATAGTAGATGAAGGTGGAGCCTAACTGAAACAGCATAGTTAGTATCAGAAACTCAAGATAAGACTTATTTAGTCTTTCTGACTTTTTGTTTCCTCACTTACAAACTAAGTAATAATTGACCCCAAGAATATTGTAAGGATAAAATTTGACATTATATATATAAATACATTTTGGAATATAGGATATATATTATTCTGTAGTATAGTGAATAATAACATAGTTTATAAACTATCTTTGGACTTTTTTCAGAGATTTTTCAGAGAACTACGTAATATTAAATTGAAATTTGTTATAGATCACATAGTTCACTTGTCTTCTTTTCTAGAATTAAAAGAACAACCCAGAAAGATGGAGGAAACTGGTGAAGGCCATACAGTGGCAATGTCAGGCAGGGTAGACTAGCTTTCTACAAATTTTCAAACATGGGGAACAGATTCATCTTTTTTGAACTTGAGAGATAAAGTCACTGGTGAGCACTGAGTAAAATCATGTGAAGAAGACATGTCTAATACTCTCAGTGTGCCATTTCCCCCTGTATAAGTACTGAAGTTGGCTTTAGAGCAGAGAAGCAGGCAGTAGGCATCATCTTTACTATCTTGGTTGTATGCATTGGAAACTAATCATGTGCATTATGGCTTCATCACATGGTCAATGCATGGCCTCTATGAGGCCCAGACCTGTGCCAGGGTCAACTGTGCAACTCATGTATTATAGAAATGCAGGAGCTGCAATCTTACTGGAAAAAAAACCCAAGGTTGTAATTTTTTAGTATTTTTCATAAGACTAAAAAAGTCTAGTATCCATATCAAAGGGAAGGGTTGAAAGAAGATTATAAGGAAGCTAAATTCTTCTAACCTAGTTGGCATTGCCACTGGGTATAGATAGAAACTTGGCTTGACTCTGCTATATGGTTAACCACAATTTTAGAATCTGAAATTTTTGGTTATCTGTACTGACAGACTTTTGATTTCTGTGCATAATTGAAAATTGACTATAATTATGAAAACTAACAAACCTCAAGACAAACTGTTTTGAGCATCTCTCCTTAAAAACAATGTGAATTGAGATGTTTCTTTACTAGACAACTCAAGTAATGTTTGCTCATCACTAAAGAATGTGCTATCCATCACGATACCCCACACTAAAAAAAAAAATCCTCTTATAAACAGTCTTAGTGACACAGGACTGACTTTAGTAACAAAAGAGAAGTGAGAGGTGATTTGAGGAAGTAACAAAAGACTCAGTAAGGGCTGGGATATTTCTGTGGAAGCTACTAAAAGGGAAACTCCAAAATAGCCCTTGTAGTTGCACAGATCTCCACCTTAGTTTGCATATTTGTGATTTCAGAGTATGTTACTAAAAGAGTAAATATACTTAGTCTAAATAGTTCACAAAGCTAGGGGCAAAATGAGCACACCCTGCACATTAAAACAACAAAGCTAATAATATTACCATAGTGTTCACCACAGGCAGGCACGGTACTAAATATGTTGCACATGAATCAACTTGTTTAATCCTGACAACAAGCCTGTGAGGTGTGTTCTATTCTTAACTCCATCTTCAGCAAACTGAAGTTCAGAGAGTAAGAACTTTCCACCGCTAGTAAGTGCCTAACCCCAGGTTTGAATCAAAGCCTTCTTGTCTGTACTTATCACTATGGCACTGCAGGGTGATATATACATCTTGTCTATCAGTCCTTGATGCATGTGACATGCAGTCTATGTGTTGTGGTGGTCCCCGGAGAAGTTCAGTGATAAGGATACCAATGTTTAGGGGAAGATGTGTCTTATTCATGGCAATCCTTGGAGGAAAGCTACCTAAAAATAATTTCTTTTTTCCATTAGGGTCATGACAAGTCAAAGATCTATTAAGGATGAGATAATTATTTGATGTAGTAGGCTTAATCAGAGAAGGGGCATCAACATAAGCATAACCTAGAAAATCTTCTAATCCTGGTTTAATTTACAATGATACATGATGTGAAATGTGGTTCGTAGATACTACTGAGAAAAATCTTCTCTAGTCACAGCCTCTCTGTGACAGGACCTAACACCCTAAGATAAGGAAGGGTGGTGGAGGGCCACTCTTCTACATGCATAAAGCAGGTGGACACTCAGGATGCTGACAAGGGTACTTTTACTCTCTCTGTTTTCTCTCAGTGTCCAACTGACTAGAAATTCTCACTACTTCTATTACTCAGTTGAATAAAGCTTCCTATATTAGAATATAAACATATTTTTTAAAAGATGGATATATTAACTCATCAGTATTCATGATAGATAAAGGAGTTCTAACGTTATTTAAAAAAATAAAGAATGGGTTTCAAGGGAATGAAAGCATGGAAGGTAACTTTTGATGGAAAATGGAAATTAGAAAGGTCACTGCAATAGGTCTCAGACCGTGGTTAGCCCAGGGTGAAGTGTTCATTAATTTATGGCAAAAACAAATAACAAAGTCAATATAATACATTTTTAATTAAAATGATAAATTCTCAGACAAGCCTCAGGGGAAATATATATATAATCATTTCCACCTTAAACTTTCATCAAATTATTATGACAGTAGATAGAGATGGTATTTTTTCTTCAATGTGTTTACTTGAAAAACCTAAAAGTTAGCAGCCTATTATTAATCTTTAATGTGTACATGCACATGTGCTGAGTGTCTTATATTTAATGTTATATTTAATGTTTACAATAACTGGATGAGGACTTCAGGCCTAAAGGATAAATAACTGATCCAGTTATTTAGCAATTAAGTGGCAAAACTATGATTTGTGCTCCTTACTCCTACATTAGAGGATAAGGATATTAGCAACTTTGTGGCGGAGATCAGTGCTAAAAGCAGAAAGAGAAATGTCAGAGGAACTGGAATACAGAATATAAATGTCACCTCCTTAAGTTTACCAAAGACTCCCTAGAATTTTGCTTTCAAAAATATTTTCTCTTATAGTCAGCATTTAAAAGCTAACATCATAAAATCCTAGAAAACTAAGTCCAAAAACTGTTTAAATTCATTCTTCTTCTTTTTAACAAGTGAGGAAACTTAGAAATAGTGTCTTACTTAAAATCCAACAGTTGCATATCACTAGCACTGAGGGAAAAAATGTTTATTTAAAGCAAAAGATATAAAATAGCTATTAAAGTAGGAAAATAAAATAGAAAAAAAGATCCAACAGCTTGATCAGATCAACTACATGTGATAAACTACATTTCACCTAACTCAATCATCCATGACAAATGGATAATTACAGCTAGGAACTTCCAAAACAAAGTTAATTTCAATTCAAGGTTTTGTACATAGTAAATATTCAAATAAAAATCAATTGCTAGAATAATGAATTCCTAAGCTTATAATACTCATCATAAGGTAGAAAATGTATATCCTTTCTTGTTCTAAAAATAAGCAGTTGAAGACTTGTGAAAACAATCATAAAGTAACTCTTACAAGGTTACACTTTGACAGCATGTTTGCAAGTAAACAGATGTAAAAATTAAAATTTGCTAAGGATAAAGACTTAAGAATTAGTCTCTCTCATTTGACATTTTTCCAACTCTAAACTTCTGAAAATATTTTCTATTACTGAAACTCGCTGCTACAAGGGGTCTGACTAAGTCCACAATTATATTTTCTGCATGTTGCAAAAGGGAGGGAGCTCTTGTCAGCATCAACCATCTTGGCAGAAGCTCACATTTACTTGCTCTGGGCTGCATATCCAAGAACTGAAGTGAATAAAAGCTGAAGAATACGCTCTGCCTTTCCAAAGTCTCCTGTATCCTAATTGGAATCTCCTGTTGATTAAAAGGACCATGAGTGAACAGTAATTAAATTAGTTTTTGGAAGGGTTAGGAGAGAGCAGAAATAGAATGGTATTTTGAAGCTTCTGCCTCAAGCTTGAGGAAATCTCATTGTTAACTCACACCTCTAAACCTAAGAGCTAAAAATGTGCACCTAAAGTTTCTAAAAGTCAGGTGCTGAATGAGTTGTGGAAACTTGGAGGACCCTCTTTGTCTTACAGATGAGGAAACAACCTGTGACAGGGAGCACTGCTCAGGAGCATCACTGAAGTTTCCTGCCTTGGCTTAAATTTGCATGAGAAACATCCTGATATTGGACCCAGGGGTGCAAGGATGGTAACTTTCAAAATGGTTTCTCTGTAGTTAGGGATCTACAGTAAATCACTGCTCAACTTCCCTCACCCTTAGCAGAAGGTTAATAGTTCTGAAGACAATGTCTAAGCCAGTTGCTGACTTTTAGACCCCATTTCACTCATCAATGTGAGTCTCCAAGGTCTAAAAAAGGTGAAAAGACTCAACCTTTCCCTTTACTTTTTTTTTAGTGCCAGAGATTGAGCCAAGCTCTTGTGCATGCTAGGCACGCATCCTACAACTGGGCTACACGTCCTGGCATCCTTTATTTTCATTCTATACAGACCATATCTGCCCATTTATTTAAAGTGTCTGAATTTCTACCAAGCAATATTATTGCTTGTAGAAATTTTAGCTGTTCTGAACCCCTGAAGGAGGGAGATGCCACTGCAATGGAGGTTTCCTAGAGCTCTGTAGAGAAGTGACCAAGGAAGGCCATAACTTGAATACATAGCTCCCAATGAGATCTATGTGGCCCTTGTGGGAGTTCCTGGAAGTGTCTCACACAGATTTTGAGCTTTGCTTTGAAGGATCACCCTCCAGCTTCATTTTTCTCAGCAAGTTATATTAAGCAGCTACTTTATGGCACTAAAATGTACAGGATCTCTCAAAGTTTGAGGATCATGTCACATGGTCTTACAGTTGTTGGAGGTAACCAACATTGAGGTACAGGATTATGGGATTCCTCCCTTAAGCTCCTGTCCCATACTTGGCATCATGTTTCATTTTATCAGATTTTTTTCTCCTGAAATTTTGTAGACCAAGATCTGATTAAATAACCTCATGACAGAGCTACCAAACACTGTTGGGATGTTTATTAACCTATAAAATGTTTATTTTTAATGAAGAAAAATCAAAGATCTTGTCTAGATTTTCATCTAGGCCTCTAATGTATAGCACAGTGCTTAGGCTTTAGTGAGCATTTCATATGTGTTTATTACATTAAAAAGAAAGAATTCCTATGTTGAGGATCTTACTTTGGGTTTTGTCTTACTGGATACCATTATGGGCTTAATATTTTCCCATTTCAAATGTTTTTGAGCCAGTGAATGGTAATGCTGAACAGTAATAGAATAATGATTGATGTATTTTACATTTTTTTGTAATATTTATTTTATTTTGGTTATGGCTATTTGGAGTTCTATATGCTTCACTGATCTGTATGTCAGTTTCCATTCTCATGTTTGGGAAATTTTCAGCCATTACTTCTGTAAATAGCCTCTTGATATCATTTGTGTGGTCACCTTCTTTTTCATTTATACCTATCAATCTTAACGTTGTTTTTCTTTGCATCATCTTGAAGCTATTGAATGGTTATTTCCTGATTCTTGGTTATTTTTAAAAGATCTTTCCTGTTCACTAGCTACAATCTTGTCTTCAAGGTCTGAAATTCTATCTTCACTTTCATTGAGGTGGTTTTGCCAACGTTAGATGGAATTTTTGATTTCCTGTATATCTCTTTGAATCTGCTTCGTGCATTCTGTTTGTTTCTTAGATTGCTCATTTAAGATTTCCATCTTTTTGCTTTATTCCTCTAATTTTTTAACTTTATCTTCTTTAGATGTGTTCAGCATTTCCTTCATCACATTTATCATTTCTTCTTTTATCTGGGAGATTATTGCTTATCTGAGTTCTTTTACAGTTTCATGGAGTTGTTTCTTTACTTCAATTGCTATCATTTCAGGTATTTCAGTTCCATGTTCATGTCTCCTAGGCTTGCTTGGAATGGGCTGGAGGTTTGAGATTGCATTTTACTCTTTCGTTTTGTCATTTTCCTGTATTTCCAAACTCTGAGCAATGTTCCAAGGCTTCCCCATGCACTGGAAATCACCTCATGCACTTTCAGCTTGTGAAGGAGGATGCAGGCAGTTGTCTGCTGCCGGGGGTCATTGTGCGTGGCCCAGTTAGGTCCACAGGGACCTCCGGTGCATCCTCCAGTGATTTGGGAGGCTGGGTGGGGCCTTATCAGCTCAGAACAATGTTCCAAAGCTTCCCTGTGTGCTGGAAATCACCTCCCACACTTTCAGCTAGCAAGGCAGAATGCAGGCAGCTGTCTGCTGCCCAGAGGTTGCTCTATAATTTTTATTTTAAAGAGAACAAAGCCAATCAAAACAAAAGAGTGAAAGTGATACAAAACCTCAAAACAAGATAATAGGAAATCAACAATGGTTATCATAATGCCTCTTGCCTTCAAAACAGCTGCCTATAACTTCAGACATAGTAAAAATCAAACAAAACAATACAGAATAGAACTAATAAAAACAAAACAATGGATACAATAAAGGACTTCAAAACAGGAGAATAGTAAATCCAAAATGTCTACCACAATATATCTTGTTATCTTTGAAATAGCTGCCCATACCATTGGATATAATAAAATCAAACAAGGCAAAACAGAATAAAACCTATTGCAATCCCAAATATAAAGTACAGTCATCTAAGTATAATAATCCCCTTTCCAGTCTTCCTCACAATCCAAAAAATTATATTTATAATCCCATTGAGTTATTGGAATCCCAGCAAGTTAATTCCTATCTACTACCTCCAATGCAACCCACAGTGAAAGTAATGACACCAAGACATTCAAAGTTAAGGACACCCAAAGGGTCCTAAATCCAATCCCTGTGATGATGGCGGACAGAGGCCCTAATCCAAGGCCTCTCCTAAAATTTATTAGCCTGTGGAGAAGGAGGTGGCTCAAGGATGAGTGACTATGAGGATGGTGGGAACTATATAAATAACTTGAGTTGGCTAGCCAAGTAAGGAGAAAAGCATCTCTGCAAAATGCAGAGATAAGGATATGCAGAAGGATCAATTTACATAATTCAATTAAGGTAGCAACTGAATTGTTTTAGGAGACTGTTGCTTCAGTTTCTGACACGTAAATTTTTGTGCCCTGGTAAGTCATGGACTCTTTACCTTGAGGCTCATACCCAGTTGACATTCCTGGAGATGAGTGGCTCTACCATCCTGCTGTGCTTATGTATTTTAGAGAGAGAACTATGGGAGGAAACAGGAGACTGTATGATGGCTTTAGAGATTACATACCAGTGCCTCAGCTGACCTTATTTGCAATGCTTAAAGCCAATTGAAGAGAGAAGGAAATACCATGATTAGCTCTGTACATATAGGTATAAGGAAATAAGTGTCCATATAATCAAAGTTGCAGCAATTGTTGTGCATTCAAAGGGAGTCACTCAAGTTGTCTCTGTACAAAACCCAACAGAACAAAACAATGAAAATGATACCAGACTTCAAAACAAAATAATAGGGAATTAAAAATGGCTTCTATCTCCAGAAGAATCTCCCCCCATAGATGCTACATTGTGTATTATTATCCTCTGAATAGATGATCATACTACTGGCTGTAGGCCTACAAATTCAGGCCTACAAATTCAAAACACTAAACACTACAAACAAGATCAATTGGTTGATTATGGAGGTGGGGGACCTTTGCTTTGCTTGTCTCCCAGCCCATGCTGGAAGTGGCTGGCATCTAGTTCTCCCCGCAATGGCTCACGCATGCTGCCAACTCATAAGGGATGCTTGGCTTCTTAATGGCTTCTTGTTCTCCTACCCCATAGTCTGCAAATGGTGCCCACTCACAAGAAAAGTTTGTGTTTTGTTCTCCCCTTAGTAACGCATGCATGGCACCTGATTTTACTTTTAAAATGAAAATGTGCCTACTTAGGTAAAAATTTTCTGTCATCCAGTCTGTTTAATCTCTTATTGAAGAGTGTTGATTTGAAATGATTCTAAAATTCCATCTATAATTTTTACAGTTATATACTGCAAACACTGAATTACTGATTTTTTAACAAAATGATATATTTAAACATATTTAGATCTAAGGCTATCACAATAATATTCATTATTATTCACTGATTTTTTAAAGTAAGAGACAATGAGATGATTTTAGGTACTGAGAATTACACATAGTACGAAAGTCTCCCTTACCCTCTTATGGAATTTTATAACATATGAAAGTCATCAGTCATGTCTATCACAATAGAAGAAAAGCTTTCAAATTCCTATCACTGCCCTTTATTATAAATTATAATCTCTTCTGGAAAACGTATGTTAAAGCACAGCATGGTATGATAGTTCACTTTTAGAAATACGAGAATGGTTTTACTTACACATTACTTAGTAGTGCCCACCTACATTCTGACCACCTACATTCTGTAATCCTTTTCTCTTTTTGTACTATTGCATTTATCTCCATCTAATATTCTAAACATTTTGATTTTCATGTTATATCTTCCTTGTAGAATAGAAACACTGAGTGAGGTAGGAATACCTATTTGTTTTGTTTCCTACTGTTTTCCAAACCTCTAGAATAGTGTATGGCACATAAAAGGCATGCAATAAATATTTTTAATGAATAAATAGTATGGAAAGATTTGTTCTACTGAACAATTCTTATGAAGAGACTAGCAACTTGTTTCATTTAAACTTTCAGTTGTTTCTACTCAAACAAAATTTAGATGATGAATGAAGTAAAAACTTCAATCCAAAATATGTTAGTCCAAAAGTGAAATAAAATAGTAGTGGAAAAGAAATCTAAAGTCATAGTTCCATTTTCAATTGACATATTAGAGATAAATATAGTTTTAAAGTGCTTGAATCACAAAAATTCCAAGTGTTTCTGGAAAAAGGAAACTCTTTTAAAGAAAACTAGACATCAATTGTCAGATTGGATAAAAGTATTCCTAAACAATAGGTCTGTAATTTTATTTAACTAGAGTAATAAGACAATTTTTCTGAATTGGAATATTCAGAAAAGAATGAAAGTAAATTGGGTACATTTTTAATTAGTAGCCAGAAGGAAAATGATTATATAAGTCACATTTTACTTCATTAAATATGAAGACCAAAATCTAAATCTTGATGTTTAACTTAGATCAACTCACACAATATATTTTTTCTACTATTTGTTTATTTAATCAGTTTGGTTTTTTGGAGTTTTGTTCATTTGTTTGTTTGTTTGGAGTGGAGGATGAAATGCAGGGTCTCACATACAAAGGTCTTTTTTTTTTTTTTTTTTTTTTTTTGAGAGAGGGTCTCACTATGTAGTGCAGACTGGCCTTGAACTAGTTTATGTAGCCCAGACTTGCTTCAAATTCAGAGTGATTCTACCACTTCAGCATCCTGAATGCTATGATTACAGGTGTGTGCCACCATGCCCAGGTGATTTCTTTTCATTGGACTTTTTATTTGAGATTATTGTCAATTCATGTGCTATTATATGAAATAATATAGACAGAGCCCAAGTATCATTTATATAGTTTCTTTGAGAATAGTGACATCTTGAAAAACTAAAGCACATTATCACAGTCAGGCTATTGACATTGACACGGTCAATGTAAAGAATATTCCCATCACAACTGGGGATTTTCACACTGCTCTTTTGTAGCCATACCTATTTCGTTTATTTCTTTCTTTCTTTCTTTCTTTCTTTCTTTCTTTCTTTCTTTCTTTCTTTCTTCTTTTTTGTACTGGGGATAGAACTTACAACCTTGTGTTTGACAGGCAGGCATTTATGCCAGCTAAATTCCCAGCCCACCTTTTTACTTTCTATCACCAGTCCCTTCTCAGATTCTGGGAACCACTATCATCTTCTCCACATCTGTAGTATTTCAACAATGCTATGTAAGTGAAATCATACAGTATGTAACATTTAGGGATTGGTTTTTTTCACTGATAATAATTCTCTGGAGATTCATAAAGGTTGTTGAGGATTTTTTCCTATTAAATATTATTCCATACAGTGGATGTACCATGGTTTGATGAACTATTTTTTTAAATTTTATTTAAGGAGAAAAAGAAAAAAAACAGAAAAAGGGTACAAGTTATACAGAATTTCAGAAAAAATAAACAGTAGGAAACCACTAGTTAATAGATTACATATTGTCATCTTAGAAATAGTCGTTCAAGTTACAAAATTAAACCATATAGATTGGACATTCAAACTGTGAGAATGCAAACAGTTCTGTTCAATGATCCAATAAAACTCAGTAATATGGTTACCTATCTTATAAACTTAAATATACATGCAGTTATGTCCTTTAGAGCACTTTCTTTTCCTCTCTCTTGTACAATGACTATTACGCATTTTGGGTTTTATTACTCCCACAGTTCTTATTACTTTTTTTGAAGAGAGTAAAACCAAATGTGACATAATAGGATAGAGTCAGTCAAATCAAAAGGATGGACATAATACATAATGTAAAAACAAAATACCAGGTGATCAACAATGGTTACCTTAATGCTTCTTGCTATCTTAAAAAGAATTGCCTATATCATCAGTTATAATAAAATTGAACAAAACAGTAAAAACAAAACCAATAAAACCAAAACATTGGAGACATTAGAGGACTTCAAAAGAAGATAATAGTTAACCAGAATGGGCATCATAATGAATCTTTTCATCTTCACAGTTGTTGCCTATACTTTTGAACTTGGTACTATCAAGCAAAACAGAATAGAGGAAAAGCAGTAAAAACAAGATGGTGAGAGCAATACAGGGTTTCAAATCAAGTTAATAGGAAATAAAAGTGGGTTACTATAATGTATCCTGCTTTTTTATTTATTTTTCCCTTAATTAAAAGGATAAAAATGAAAAAGTAAGTAATAAAAAAAGGAGATTGAGATAAAAGAGGGCATAACAACAAAACAGTGCAGATTAAAACATAACCATTTAAGCAAATGTTTCACCACAAGATAATCCCAACATAAAAGTAGTTACCATGGTGTCTCTTTCCTTGAAATCTTTGAGTATAACTTCGTATACTGTGGCATCAAACATATCAAGACAATGTAAAACCGTTCAAGAGAATGACAGTATTACAGGGTATTTAGAATCAACTAACAGAAAATGAATAATGGCTTCTGTATAATCTCCTTGTCTATAAAAGTTTTTGTTTATATTATCACATATAATAAAATCCAATAAGATACAACATGTTAAGACTGATGGAGACAGAAGAACAAAAGCTTGATGGGACTTCAAAACAAGATGATATTAAATCAGCAGTACCTATTATGATGTCTTGTTTTCTCCAAAATGGCTGTTCCTAACCATCCAATCATCTCGGTCTCATTTCTGTTGAGCTCTTTTTCTATCATTAGTTGTCAGTTTGTCTTCTTCATTTTGCTGTCTGCTCCATTCATTGTGGTCTCTCTGCCACTATTTCTGGAATCTTGGTATTTTTCTTTTTTAGAATATCCTGCAGTATTCTCGGTAGAATTGAATTGGTGGTTGCAAATCCCCCTAGTTCCTCTTTATCCTGGAAGCACCTTGTTTCTCCATCAACTTCTAGGGACAGTTGTGCAGGATATATCAATCTTGGCTGGAGGTTATTATCTTTGAAAGCTTGAATTATTTTGTCCCACGCTTTTCGTGATTTGATGGTTTGTGCCGAGAAGTCTGCTATAATTCTGATGGGTGTTCCCTTGTAAGTGATCAGTTTCTTGTCTCTGACGGCTTTTATTATTCTGTTCTTGTATTGGATTTCTGGAATTTTGATTATTATATGCCTGAGTGTAGCTCTGTTTGGGTTGCAGGTGGCTGGAGCCCTGTATGCCTCATACATCTGAGTATCTTTACCTTTTGCTAAATTAGGGAAATTCTCCTGGATTATTTCTGTGAATAGCTTTTGTAGTTCATTTGTTTGTGTCCCTACTTCTTCTTTTATGTTCTTAATTCTTAAGTTATAGATCCTCTTATCATCTTCTAGCCTTTGTATTATTGCTGTTTGTTTTCTTGTTATTTTTAAGAAGTTTTTCATTTGATGCTCCCACCTTACAAATCTGTCCTCCAGTTCTGATAATCTATCCTTAGTTTCTTTCAAGCTGTTTTGCCAGCTTTCAATAGAGTTTTTAGTTTCCTGGTAATCTCTTTGAACCTTCTTCATGTATTCTATGTTTTCTCTATTTTTGCCATCAAATAATTCTCCCTTTTTTTTTCAGTTGTTCCATTCCACCATCTGTTTTTTCTTGGGCAGTGCTTAGCATTTCTCTAACTATTCTACTTATTTCTTGCTTTATTTCATTAAATACTTCATTTTTGAACTCGTCTATGAGGCTCAGGCGATATCGCTTTATGTCTATTGGTGCCGTGTCTGATATTGCATGTTTTCTGTCTTCATTCTCTTTTGCATTTACCTTTCCTGGATCAGTGTTCTCAGCATTGGGGACTTTGGACCCTTTCTTATTGCTCCCTCTTCCCATACTTTTTGTTCCTTCCATATAAGCGTATATAGGAGGCCCAGTTTTTTTTTTTTTTCTCTTTGTTTGTTACAGTTTGTTTGAATCTGCCGGCTAGGTGTTCCCGCCCACTGCAGTGTACTAGGGAGACACAGACTTGGGCAACCTCTGCTGGGCCTGCCCCTCCAGATCCACCTACTGAATGCTTCACTGCTAGGGTGTACCGCCTGGCTCTGGGGCCTGGTTTGGGCTAGCCTAGTGGATCTTAGTCCGTGGCGTCACCAGCCCAAGCGCTCCCCACCAATCCTGCTTGAGAGGGGACTATGCAACTAAAGTCACTGCAGTGTCCTGTTCCGGCTAGTCTGCCCAGTCCCAGAATGTCTTCTGTTGGAGTCTCCTAGTCTATGAAAGGGTCCCCGTTCCTCTCACTCACAGCAGGTCAATGCAGGGCTCCCCACCCGTCCCGCTCTCAACTCCGTTTGGTTCACTGATTCCCGCTGTCAGAGTTTTCACATGCTCTCTCTCCCTGCTGTGCCAATTGGGATGCAGCAGCGGCAGCAGGAAATTCATATAGTGGCTTCCAGAGGCACGGGTTCCAGCTTCAGCACTGAGATATTATCTGTTCCTGTTATAGCATCAGGACTGCATTTCCAGTTGGTTTCTCTCAGCTTAGTTCGTTCTTGGGTCGGCAGCGTATATGTTCCCTTGCTTAGGACTCCTCACACTGCATCATTCCTGGATTCTAAGCTGGTAATCTCAGAGAGCCTCTGTGGCTGCTGTTATCTGTCCACCATGTTCTTCCATGAGTCAGTTTGATGAACTATTAAAAGACATTTGGTTGTTTTAGTTTTGGCTATGACAAATAAAGTCACTACAGTCATACCATGGTACTCAAATGCTTTGAAACGCACCAAATTTTGTCCCAGTACTCATCCATTATTTGAACCTGTGCGAGCTAAAACTTGTCCATTTTGACTGCTTCAGCATTGCTACCCTTTCCAGCTGAAACAATTTGTCTAATATTCATCTTTTTTTTTTTTTGGTACTTCTTGAGCCTCCTAGAAGCAATTAATGATGAGTGCTAAGTACAACTGTATAAATATTCATATAAAGGTTTTTGTATAAACTTAAGCTCCCATTTCTTTGGGATAAATGTTCAGGATAATAACTGTTGAGTTGTAAGCATGTTGCACATTTAGTTTTTGAAGAAACCGCAAAATTGTTTCCTAGCATTGCTGTATCGTTTTGTTCTCACTAGCAATGTAAGCATGATCTCCTTTCTCTACATTTCTAACATTTGACAATGTCACTTTTTTAAAAAAAAATTGTGCCATTCTGATAGGTGTATTGGTAATAACGTTACTGTTTAAATGTGTATTTTCCTGATGGTTAAGATACTGAACAGTTTTCATGTGTATTTTTAAACCCCTTCAGTAAAATATGTTCATGATTTTGGCCATTTTTCTATTGGAGTGTTAGGTTTATTTTACTATTGAATTTTAAGTTATTTTTGTTGCTTTGGATCTTCAATGTCCTCCAAAAGGTCATGTGTTGAAGGCTTGACCCTGAATATAGCCATGTTCAGAGGTAGGGCCTTTGGAAGATGACTGGGTCGTGAAAGCTGTAACTCCATCAATGGATTAATCCATTGAAAGTTTGGTATCTTGCTGGGTGTCTGGGAGTTGAGGAAAACTTTAGGAGGTGTGACCTTGGAGAATTTATTTTCACTCTGGACCCCTCTCTCTCTTTTCTTATGTTACTGGATGCTAGGAAATGATCAGATTTGCTCCACCATGTTCTACCTTGATTTTCTCTACATAAATCATGGACTAAAACCATGAGCCAAAATAAGCCTTCTTTTAAATTGTTTCTCTCAGATATTTTGTCACAGTAACAGAAAATGGACCAGCATCTTTGTTTCTTAGATGCTAGTTCTTCAGCACTTATATGGTTTGCAAACATTTTCCTCCAGTCTGCAGCTGGTCTTTCCAGAGTCTTCAAAAGACTTTCAATTTTGATGAAATACAGCTTATCAATTTTCCTATGATTGTGCTTTTGGTATTAAGTAAAAGAAATTTTTTTCCTAGCTTTAAATCATAAATATCTCTTATCTTTTTATAAAACTTTTTATAGATTAAGCTTTACTCTTTTTTTTTTTTTTTTTTTTGGTGCTAGAAATTCAGCTCAGGACTTTGCACTTGGCAAGCAGGTGCTTATGTTGCTGAGCTATATCCCCAGCCTAAACTTTACATTTGAATCTGATCCATTTTAAATTAATTTTTCTGTGTGGTATGAGACTTCCTTCCCTGAATATCCCTTTACTCTCTCTTGTTTATAATATAATGTTTTAAATAATTCTTACATAGAACCATCGCAAAGCAAATTTTTCCTTCAACCATCAATCTCTTTGTAAAAACTCCAGAGGAGAAAGAAACTACTATATTTTAATGACTTTGTTCTTTTTATATTCTTGGGATCCTTTCTTTATCATTGCTTTTCTTTTTTTATTTTAAAGAAAAAAATGACAATAAAACAGAGTTTTAAAACAGGCTAGCAGGAGAGTAACCATAATACATTGCATATTGTTATAGTCATGAGTTGTTCAGAGTACAAGATATAGGGATGAAATGCTGTTTAAACAATATTAGCTCAAACCTTTCTCTTCAATGAAATAAGAGAAACCAGCTGTATAACCATCTTAACTAACTTACATATATATATTTTTCCTTTTCCCTTTCTCCCATCACAGTTTTTCCTTTCTTTTGAATGATCCCTTCTCTATTCACAATATGTATTGTACATTTTAGACCTTATTTACTCCTTTGGTTTCTCACACTAGTGAGACAATATGAGGTTTACACATGTGTATCTGATTTATTTGACTTATGAATGTGGTCTCTAGTTGTCCCTCAGGCAAAGGACTTATATCTAGAACATATAAAGAATTTTTTTTAAAAAATCAGGCTCCCAAAATGAGAGCAGCAATCCAAAAGCAGGTATCTGAGAATCAACCATCCAGCCGTTCTGGTAAGCAGCACAAGCCCCATGTGCACCAGGGAAAGAAAAGCCAGTGTCTCCTGAGAATCCGCCATGCTGGGACTTGAAGGACCAACCAAGAAATCAACTGTCCAGCCTTCCTGATAAGTAGTACAAGTAGCATCTGCCAGGGAGAGAAAAACCATCACTTTCCATGAGCCTTTCATGAATCCTTCCATGGCCTGTAGGCTGAGACTCAAAAACCCTCCCTTCCCCCTTTAGAGACTGGATGGTTCCCAGGACACCCTGAGTTGATAGCAACTAAGATACATATAATGACTAAATGCTTGTATTGTTTGGTTGATTATGCAGTCTTGGCGTCTCTTGGGAGCATGACACTATACAGAATAGCAAATATGGAGGATTCCCTTCTATCTTGTCTTCGAAGTCTAATGTTGCTTTCTTTCCCAGTGCCCTAAGTTCCAACATGGCACGGATCTTGGGAGATGCTGGCTGGTTCTATCCCTGGGGTACCGCTGCTCACTCGAGCCGTGGCTGCTTACCAAGGATGAATTTTTTATTTAAAATATTTGAAGTTATTTTTATTTCCGTTGGTTTCAAGTGTGTTTATAATTGTTTGCTGAAGCCTTTTTTTAAAAAAAATATCATGCTTGCTTTAATAGTTGTTAGATCATTATAACATCTCTGTCATTTCAAACATTGGCATGTATTGATTGTCCTTTAAAAATTTGTCTGTGATTCATTCACCTAGTTGAGTTCCTTGATTATTTGGCTTCTGAAAAAATAACAGCAGTTTGAAATCTTCCTGGTTCTTCATATGATAAATGATTTTTCATGAAACTTGATTTTTTTTTCAGTGCTAGAGATTGAATCCCGGGTCTCGTACTTAATTATAGAAGTGCCATACCACTGAGATATGCCCTCAACCTGCCCTATTATGCAAACTTTTTTTTACAGTGCTGGAGATCAAACTTAGGGCTTCATATATGCTAGGCAAGTACTTTACCACCGAATTGTGTCCCCAACCCTGAAACTTGATGAGATTCTGGATCTTATTTAGGCCTTCTGTTTGGACTGACTTTTCTCTAATAACACCTGACAGGAGCAGAATGCACACAACTTTCTTATAGTCAGGGGGAGGAAGAAACCACTTTTCTGCCTTGGCTTCCATCCTCTGATAACAGCAGACTCCTCACTGCTGCTGGCAGGGATAGTAGGAGTTCCGTCTGCCAACATTACCTCCATCAGCATCATGGTATGTGGACTCATGACTGTTGAGTGGCAGTAAAAGTCAAATAGGCTTCCCATGACAGTAGGAAGAGGAAGGTGAATCATATTACTATGAGGATGCGATGGGAAGGCTCTCCATGTGGTGTCCCCTGATCCTCTAGGGTAACAGAGGTGAACCTATGGCATGTGTGTTGTTTGTTTTTCTTTTAAGACAAAAGATGTTAATGTGTGTGATGTTTTTTCTAAACTGAAACCTCAGTATTTGGGTTTAATTGCAGTATTCCCACTTTTTGAAAAATAAGTGAGTTTTGGATTGTAGTTTGAGCACTCATATCTAAGAGGTTTGTGATCACTGCTATAGGAGTATGGAGACAGTCATTATGGGCCAATGGGGATGAAAGGCCCCATCTCTATTTTCTGTTACCACCTTGAGCCTTGGGTGCCCCATCATAGTCTGCAAGGGTGGGAATCCGAGTTCTCTACTCAGCATTTGCAGGCATATGTGTGAGAGGGGCAGTGTTTCCTGTAGCATTTGTTAAAATAGAGCAAAGGGCTAGAGTGCCCTTTGATCCTTTACCTAGAAAGAGTAAGCACTGGCTGGAAATTTTTTATCTTCTCGTAGGTAGCATAGGTTATTTGCTTCTTCAGCTTCAAATATAGGATATGAGGGAGAGGGGAGAACAAAAAACAAACAAAAAAGGAACTCATTACCATTTTCCTTGAATCCCAAAACTTTTAGCTTATTTTCTTCTTCTCCCTTTTCAAAATCTACTTTGGTTTGACTTCTACAAATGTGCAAAAAGAACTAAGGAAACAGAAATAGAGAAAAGCATCTCTTCTTTGTTTTCTGGATGTTATAGCTCATGCAATATAGTTTTGCACATAAAAACATCAAACAAGTCAATAGTCATTATTCTGAAAGAACAATAGAAAGATCTGTATTGTCCAGAATGGTAGAGCCAATAGCCATATGGAAGTATTTCAATATAAATTAATTAATATTGGGAAATATGTATTTCCTGTTTGAATAGAAGAATTTTCACATATTTGACGCAGCTACATGTACCTAGTGTCTGCTGTACCTGACTTTGCAGATACAGAACATTCTGCATTTGAGTATTTGGGGCAAAGTTGATCTATACATTAAAAAATTGTTTCATATTACCACTAAGTATGGATTACTTTTTTTAAAAATGGAAATGAAAATATAAAACAAGTAGATGAATAAATGTCCCCCATTTAATGGTAGGAATAGGAAGGATATGGATTTATTTCAGAACATAACGGCAAAGTGGACACTCACTAAAATGCCATGGATGAGATTCCCAGTGATTCTAGTATTTACCTAAGCCCACTCCTTTTGCCACTCCACACAACTAGGAACAGAAAGATCTAACTGATGTGGCTGCTGACAGAGTGAGTATTTCCTCTGGGTTTGCATGTCATGTACATTCTGATGTCATCTAACGTTCGCAAATTTTAGAAATGTTATCCAATGGAATTTTATTGAAAGAGAGCATTCATTCGCTCTATAGGATTCAGTGTTTTGTTTAAAAAATAAACTGAGGTGATATAGAGGTGATTTTAGCAAGAGAGTATCATTTTACAACATCAAAGTCCTAATATAAATGAAATACAGGCCAATGTAAAATGAGAGATGGCTCAAAACCCCTAAAGATTTCAGAGCTGCATTTGCTTGTCATTTAACTTACTCAGTGGCAATATATGAACAGCATATTATTATATTTCAACCACTGGCTTCATTATTTAGTGGAAAAGGAAGAAAAATCCCTTCTTTCTATGTTTTATGCTCTTCCCTGATGTATCACATGGCAAGCAAATGGTCTTTTCTAGTCATACCAGCCACGTTGAACTCCTTTACTACTTGAAAACATATGCTGCGCTTTCTACCTTCATGATTAACTTGTGTTTCCCCCTTCTTAATTGATTACACATGTTTTGTCAAGCAGTTCAATGAACAGGAACTTCTGGGCACCAAGTCATGTACATCCTTTGCCTCCAGGGGGATACGATGAATTTTCAGAGTCATCAAGGCTCAGAAACATGGCTCTATTAGATCCACGTTGAATCTTTAGAATATTTATGCTGATGAATTATTAATTTTAATTTTATGTATTTTTTATATCAAACAATTAGTACTTAGGAAAAATCACAAAAATAGAGTATTGAGTTTTTAATATTTATTGTTTATAAAAAGGACCAAATTTTTCAGCATTGACTGATTTTTGGTGTAGAAAGTCTAAAATTAAATAAGAGAAGAAAATTTCTATATGAACTACGATAAAAATACCCAATAGACCTCTACCACAAATATATCTTTGCTTCAACCATCATACCCAAGATAGTCTTCACACATGACACCTGCAGATTCTGTACATACTTTTCACTTACACTGACAGCATATGTGTTTAGCTTTCCTTTCCTATGTGGCAATCCTGTCACCTCTTTTCCTATTTTGTCAGGAACTTCCTACTATAGTGTACAACATGCACTTAGCAGAGAATTAAGATGTCAACAAAATAAAGTATCAAATATGTAATAATTGCTTTGAATAGACATCAACATTCTCACATCAGCTATTTACTTGCTTACAAAACCTAAACAATTTCACCAAAAAGAAAAACCTGTGGGAACTACAATGTAAACATAAACAAAAGACTACCACAAAAATAAGCCTTGCTTAAACTGTCACAGTCAAGGCAGTTTTCACACACAACTTCATGTTCCATATACAAGTATCGCTCACACTAATAACTCAGATATTGTTTTTCTGTCCTTTTACATGGGGCACAGTTGATATCTTTTTTGTTTTCCTGTTGTGTGGAAGATCTTTGGAATGCTGAACCTGTCTGTTCACCTGTCAACTCATCAGTGTGCGCCGCAGTTTTTCTGTGTGTTGCTTTGGGCAGAACCATTTTGATTTTCCTCTACTGTACATGATCTTCAATGAACTCCAGTCCCAGTCCTTTAAGAAATTTCTCCATGATATTTTGCACTTGTTATTTTCTTTGTAAACTATCAAACTATTTATGCAACACATGTTTAGGATTGAGTGAAACACAACCATTGGCCAGTGCTTTGTGTTTCAAGTGATATCATAGTTGCTGCATAACTCATCAACAGCGTCTACTCCATCTTTGGTTTTGTTGAAAGTTTCCATTTCAGGCTTCTGTTTTGCTGAAGTTTCCCTATCAGTATTTCCATCATGGTGAAATGTTGACACCAGAGGTACCAGTTTGTTTTCCTTTGCTATATTGGAGGTCAGTGTTATGTCTTTCTGAAATCCAAAGAATATACCACACAATTCTCTGTTTTGAAATTGCAACATTTCTTTTAGAGTTTCTCCCTTTTTTTTTTTTTTCCTGTGACAGTTCCTGAGCTGGTCAACTTGTGCTCTCTTAGCAAATGTAACACCAATTGGAAACCAGTAAACCAATTGTTGAATGTCACATTTGATTAGTTTGAAAGATGAGAACAAGTCTGTCTGCAGTATCATTTGACTTAAGGACTATATGAATAAGGGCTTGATAGCTGATTTCCAGGACAAATGTCTAAACTGAAAGCATAGTAAGTCTTTTCATCTACAAGGACATAAATTTTTAAGCCATATTTTGACCCATCACTTTTCCCTAAATCTTTTACATTCCTGCAGTTACCATGAAAATTCCCACTAAATAGAGCAGACATATGAATGCTGGCACACCCAGATAGTGGTGTGCCATAATAAATACAGTTTTGGAATATGGCTATTGGTGCATACAGAATGCTTTATTTCATTTTATATTTGGTGCTGAGGATTGAACTCATGACCTTGCACTTGCCAAACAGACACTTATGCTGCTGAGCTAAATCCCCAGCCCAGCACATTTTACTTTCATTTCAGCCTTTGTTTTTTCGCAGCATCTTGTACCATTCCATCTGTTACAATTTCCAACCTGAGGCCAGTGTAGTGGCTTATACCTGCAATCCCAGCACTCAAGAGATTGAGGCAGGAGGATCATTGCAAGTTCGAGACTAGTCTGGGCTACAAGGTGAGCTCAAGGCCAGCCTGAATTGCATAACGAGATTCCGTCTCAAAAAAAAAATTTCCAGCACTGAATGGCAGTCCTGGCATGCTGTCCAATGCATTCACTCCTACTGAGACCTAGCTTTGCTAGGAACCATTAATCAACTAATAGTTGTTAAGCCAGCCACCAAGTATGACTCTGCAAGGGATAAAATGATTACTAAAGCACATTCTCTTGATTATGGAGTTTTACTCAAGTGAAATAGACAGATTGACTCAATACTCACACAAGGCAAAATGCAAACTGCTATAACAAATACAGGAGCTTAGTTCTAACATTAGATTGTTCCTGATTGCATGGTCATTTCACATTTCTACTGCTCAAATGTGTCCCCACTTTGCTGTTTTCTTCATCATCTGAGTCAAGGAGCACTACATCACCTGGGTCTGTATCAGTCAATTCTTGATCCATTTCATTATCACAGGAACTTTGGCTCACATGGTTAATCTCAAAGTCATCATCATCATCATTATCGTCATCATCCACTCATACCAATCTTCTGATATGAAAGCATATATTTTACCATGATGGATCATCTTTATCGTCTATGCATGAGTAATCTCATGATTCAATTTTGACTTTCTCCAAAACCTGCAAATCTAATGTTTCATATGCCATTGTACTGATAGACTACTTCTATCAGAAAAAAATAAAATGAAAACTAAAGAAAACAAATCCTAGAGAGATGTGGGTCTAGTGAATCCACTGTGATGCTTGGATAAAAACAAGCAAAACCAATTAGCTAGAGCATAAATGTGGGTTGAAATCCTGTTTTGATATTTTTGCATGTGTGCACACTCTTTGTTGCTCATCATACCAAGTGGGTAAACACATAGATTGCTTCCTGTATCCCTCAGGCAGAGGTACTGAGATACATGGCTGGTTACTGTAATGGCAAAGTACAAGTCGATAGCAGAAAATTTGGAGATGGGTACACTGGACCCAGGCTTATGCTACTTAACTAAAGATACTTGTTGCAACACTTACATTTTAGTTGGGTAAGAAAGACAGTAAGTTTGAGAACTGTAAACTATGTCAAAAGGTGAGTTCTGTGGAATAAAGAAAACAAGTTAAAGAGGCTCAGGCAGATGGGGATACCAGTCAGCAGCTTAAGGGCCTGCCTGACAACTGCAAAGTCCTGGGTCTGAGAAAGAGAAAGGGTGAAGGGAGGGAAGAGATTCAGGCAAGAGGTATAGATCAGGAAAGCTACTCTTCCAGGACCTATCATCAGCATCTGTTGAAATCTCAGGTCTTCTCCAGTAACAGTGCCAAATGCTAACTCATCCACAAAACCCTGCTCAATATTTAAATATTAACTTCTTCCACTATGCTCCTGTAGCACTTCCTATTTCTGTGACAGCAGTTTGCATTCTGCCTTGTGTGAGTGTTGAGTGAATCTGTTTTTCACTTGAGTAAAACTCCATAATCAAGGGAATGTGCTTTAGTAATCATTTTGTCCCTTGCAGAGTCACACTTGTTGTCTGGCTGAATAACTAGTAGTTGAATAATGACTCCTAAAATTGAACATGAATTGAAAAAGTGCTGGACTGCTTATAAAAAGATGATCCTGTTATTAGGATTCAAAAATATCAATTTGGTATATGGATACTGGGTGCAAATATTTTGTTGGGGAAAGTCTATTTTCTGTTCTTGCTGGATTTCTAAGTTTATTTTCTTTCTTTCTTTCTTTTTATAGCACTGAACCTATGAATTTATATCTCTATTTATTTATTTTTTATTTTGAGACAGGGTCTTGCTAAGTAGCTAGGTTGCCAAGGTTGCCTTTGCCTCGATCTCTCAGAGGCCTGGGGTCACAGGCATGTGTTATCACACCTGTCTTCCAGTTTTATTTTTTACTTTTTTGTCTTTTAAACACATGACAACATGCCCAATAAATCAAGCAAAATAATGGCATCATCAAGAGCTTAAATTTCTCTTCAAAACAGACATACATTATCCATACAACCTACTAAATTAAGTATTATTTATTAGCATTAGGCAATTTAACCATCACTATTGCTTTTATATAGTTAGCATTATGCTTTTAGTTAAGAAAAGGTGATTCATATGAAAACAACTTATATGGAATTGTTCGCTTTGTCATTAAATACAACCACAGAAATGATCAAGCTATGTTCTTCGCTGTTTCCTTCACAAAATCTTTTGCTTCATATGCCCAACCAGCAAACTTGTTGTTTAAGAAATTTGTTTTTGTTGTTGTTGCTGTTGTTCTTGGTACAGGGCATCAGACTCATGATCTTGTGCTTACCAGGTAGGCACTTAGACCACTGAGTTAAATCCTCGGCCCTAGAAATTGTATTTCTTACAATATACTAACAAACTACCTTGAAAATGTTGTCATGAATATTTACTATAAACTATCTAATAAAATGTAGCTATGAAATTGATTTTGATTACATGTTCTATAGGCATCCTAATGGATATGTATAATAAAAGACTTCCCCTTAACAAGTATAATATAAATTTTTGCATTTTACTTTTTTTTGAAGGATCAGTTTTAGAATAAAAATATAACTAATGTATAATTCTGATGTGTTTAAACATTTTTAATGGACGGAATTGGTCGAATCAGTGATTAGCATTACTTTTTTTTTTTTTTTTTTTGGTACCAAGGATTGAACTCAGGACTGGGTGCTTGCAAGGCAGGCGCTTATGCCGTTGAGCTAAATCCCTGGCCCAGCATTACTTTTCTGAGTGGAGATGTGACAACACAAAATAATATATATTCTATTAAAATTGCTAATGATGAATTCTCTTTCTTTCTTTTTTTCTTTCTTTCTTTCTTTTTCTTTCTTCTTTGAGACAAAGTGTTGATAGGTAGTCCAGGTTGACTTGGAACTCACTATGGGACTCAGGTTGATCCTGGGACTTATGACCTTTCTTACCTCAGCTGGGATTACAGGTGGGAACCATAACATTTGGCTTAGATTTTTCTGATGGAAGTTTAGTTTTGTTTTGAGAAGGAGTCCTGCTATGTTGCTCAGGCTGGTCTCCAATTCCTTGGCTCAAGTAATCCTCCCTCAGGCAGCTGGGATACCAGGTGTACACCACCTTGCCCAGATCCTAGAAGAAAAATTTGAAATGAATCTTTCAAATAAGGAAATGTGCTTTTACTTTTAATATGTTTATTAAACAGAAACAGTCATGTTTGTCTTAGATGTATTTACTTTATCCAAAATGCATACATAGTACGTATTTCAATTAATTTTATTAGTGATGTACAGGACATTACTGTATTCAGTTAGGAGGAATTAAATTGCTAATGCCAGAGATCACACTGGAAGAGACATATTTTTGGTTTTACTTCTGTTTTTGTTTTATGCAGTCCTGGCAACTGAACCCATGATCTCTGCACTGAGCAATAACCTTAGTCCCTTTTGTTTCAAGAGAAAGTCTCATCAAATTGCCTACATTGAGCTCAGCATATGACCCTCTATATCAGCCTCCCAAAGTTTCAAAGTACAAGTTTGAGCTACCAGTGTTAGTGTTACATAAAGCTTAATAGATGAATCATGAGTGACAAAGTTAACAGCAATGAATGGAAATAAAAATATATTGGTCAAAGGCAGAACAAAAGTTGGAAAAAAGTACAAGATGATCATGAACATAAGACATTATGCCCTGAGTTACACTTCTGAGTTCAATGTGTGACAAAGAGGTGGGTAGTATGTCTTATTCATACTTTGCCATTGTAATTAATACAAGGCTGCATACATGTATATATTTCGACATAGTTCTTTGATAAATGCCTATTTGATTACTTATATAGGGCAAATTAACTAAAATTATTCTTTGTCTTTGAGTATATGAGTATTATCAAAACAAGTGATAAATTCAATAAAAAACAAAAACTATATGAAATTATTTGAGACCATTTTTGTTTGACTTACTATTTTAAAGATTTGATCACCCTCCTGTTTGAATGTTATGTTATTATTTAAAAATAGTTCAAAGTTTTGTATTTTTTAAAGAGGGTAAAAAAACACAAGAGTAAAATGAAACAAAACAGTGCTAGTACAGTAGGAAATCCACAATCATTATGATATTTCATATTGTTATCCTCTAAATAGCTGCTCGCACTACTAGCCCCAGGCTTGCAAAGTCAAACAACACAAATATCAGGCTGCTTCCCTGCAGCAGTTATTATCTCGGCCTGCAACTGGTTGCTTACCGTGTGTGTGTGGTGGGAGGGACAGGAGGTGGAGGTGGCTTCCTTGCTGGTTTTCCTGGGCCAGCAGGGCCTCCGTGAGCACACAGACACTTCCTTCTGGCTTCTCCCTGGCTGGCAGGGCCTCTGCCGGCACTCAAGATGTGGGAACTGCACTGCTTCCTTGTGTTTCCCATTCAGCAGGACTGCCACCCCTGATTTTCTTATTTTTGTTTGAGTACTGAATTCTTTCTCCATGGGCTTCAAGTCTCGGTTCAGATCCTTCCTGCATCCATGGGCCCCACCTCTTTCCTCATTCTCTTCCTCGTGTTGTATATTCTACGGTCTGGTCACCAAAACTTGGAGAGGTTGTTTCTCTACTCACCACTCTGCCATTTTCCCAGAAATCCCTCTATTTTTTTTTTAATTACTGAGTTACCAACCCTGCCTTGAGACTCCAAAGAACCTTGTAAGTTAAAAAGTCTCTAGTTTGTTGATACTCTTGGGAATAAAATATGGTCATTAATATTACTTATAATACTTATTTTCATTTAAATGTATTGTTAACACATTTTTCAAAGACCACATGTGTTTATGTATGTGCAAAAATTTTGATTTTGGTGTTTATAACTCCAGAATAAGCATTTGAATCCATAGCTACTCCATATATGTATATGAACATATAAATGTGTAAGTTTAGAGATCATAATAAATGTGCTTGTCTTTTATATGAATCCAGTGACTGAACATATGTGTAATCCTCACTACTCAGAAGGATGAAGAAAGGAAGATCGTAAGTCCAACATGTGACTTTTCAAGTCAAAATGACTTGAAAAGGGCAGAAGATATAGTTCAGTGGTAGAACACTTGCCGGGCATGCACTAGGCCCTTGGTTTGATCCACAGGTACTGGGGGGGAAAAGTCCAACAGGAGAATTCAGTGGAGAATATTTCATTGGCATAAAAATGAGAAGATTTTTAACAAAATGTTAGCCATATATGAATTCCTTTTGGCTATGTAATTTCTTTCATCTCCAAATAGAAGTTACTTAGGAGTACAAATTTCCCTTGCATCTCCTAGATGTTCTGGCTTGCTCTCAGTTTATCAGTAAACATTGGATGGGTGTTGTCATGGTATGCAGAAAAATATTATTATCTGTCTGTATAAGTAGGCCCACTGCTGTCAGCAGATAAAAAGAGAACAGAAACGAGGTGTAGTATTGAAGTGTGAAAAACAAAGTTTTTAAAAAGTATACTTATTCTTTAAAAAGTGATTAGCTTGAATACTACTTTTAGAGCCACATGCAAATAATATATTGAAAAACCTCAGCAAAAAGGTAACTTCTAAATAATATAAAAAGTGAGTAGTGAATCTTAGCTTAGAATATGCACTGAGGTAGAGTCTAATCTTCAACAGGCAAAAAGAAGTGACAAAAGTCACTTTTTAAAAAAGTTTATTTTAAAGAGAATAAAACCAAGCAAAATAAAACAGAACAAAGTCAATCAAAACAAACTAGTGTAAGTGACATAGAACTTCAAAATAATAGGAAATCAACAGTGGTTACCGTAATGCCTCCTGCTGTCTTCAAATAGCTGCCCATTCATTCAGATATAGTAACAATCAAACAAAACAGAAAATAGGACTAATAAAAATAAAATAATGAATGTAATAAAGGACTTCAAAACAAGACAATAGTAAATTCAAAATGGCTACCCTAATATATCTTGCTATCTTTGAAATAGCTGCCTAGGCCATCAGATATAACAAAATCAAACAAAGCAAAACAGAATAAACCCAACCTAACAAAACAATGAAAATGCTACAGGACTACAAAACAAGGTAATAGGGAATTAACGATGGCTACCACCTTCAGAAGGAAATCCTCATAGATGCCACACTGAGTACCGTGATCCTCTGAATAGATGATCAGACCACTGGCCCTAGACCTGCAAATACCAGTGAAACACCAAACACCACAAGCATCAAATTTCATTTCACCTCAGTAGCTATCTCACAGCCTGTGTTTCTCTGGATCAGCCAGTCACCAGTGTGTGTGTGGAGGGGTGACTCTTCTTGTTTGCCAGCCCATGTGCTGAAAGGGGCTGGGGTCTGCTGTTCCCCCAGCAGCCTGCACGTGGCACTGAGTCACAGGAAAGGCTTGCTTCTTGGTGATTTCTTGTTCTCTTCTTCTACAGTCCATGAGTGGCATGCTGACATGGGAAAAGGCTGAGGTCTGGCTGTCTCCACGGTGGTGGTGGCCCACACATGGTGCTGGTTTGCAAGGAGGGTTTGCTTCTTGGTGACTTCTTGCTCTTTTCCCCTGCAGTCTGCAAATGGTGCTGACTCACAGGAAAAGGCTGGGGTCTGTCTGTCCCCCCAGGAACAGTGGCCTATGCAAGGCACAGGTTCACAGGGAGGGCCTGATTCTTGATGACTTCTTACTCGTTTCCCCCACAGTCTGTTAATGGCTAAAAATTACTTTTAAACAATATCCAGTTACATTTGATAAAGTTTTTTTTGAGGCAAGAACTAAAATTGGAACTTCTTTGATGTCTTTAAACACCTGTACAAATTTACGTTTACTTACCTAGGATTCACTCAATTGCAACTGTTCCCTGTAAGTATTTATATTGTTCCTTCCCTGTGAAACCAAAGCAAAAAAAAAGAAAGAAAATGTCAAAATGTTAATTCAGGGATTAAGAGTGTAGCACAGTGGCAGAGCATTTGCCAAGTATGTGTGGGCTTGATATCCAATATAATAAAAATAAGTTAATTCAAAGGTGCATTTTTTTATTCAGTATTTCAATTTAATAAAATATTTAACACCTGTAATGTGTTTAGTCTTGGGTTTGTACACAATGGAATTTCTTAAAAATGAAAATTATACCTTGTGTATTTTAATTGACAGTTAAAATTTCTGCATGCTGACCAATTAAAGAACATAGTGTGCTATGCTTTGCGTACCAACAAAAATGCTATGTAAGTTCTGAGAAATGATGTAATATTAGTGAGGAAGTCAGTAAAAAATTCTTGAAGGAAGTAAGTTTGAATTCTATGTGCATCAAGAGAATGGTAAGGAAAGATAGTATTCAGAGTTAGAAAACGCATGAATGAAAGGGGTTAACAGAGTGAGTTATTTTAGGCAGCGGAAAGTTTAAGTTTCCAAATACAGATTTGTGGGTCTTGAGATATGAGGACCAAGTTTTCATTATATCCCCAGGTTTCTTTCAGATTTACTTCAAGTTTCAGAGTTTTTCTCCCAATACCAGGGATCAAACCTCAGGCCTCGCAAATGCTAGGCAAGTGCTCCACCACTGAGCTGTATCTCAATGCTCTTATCTTTTATTTTGTTATGATATTAGTTGTAGCAGTCTCTTGGTCATGCTGTCCTGATTTTATCCCAGTTATGTTTTCACACCGTTATCAGAACACCCTTTCTTACAGTTCTGATCAGTGTCCTATTTCTTAGCCTTTTTTTTTCCTGTTACTTTCATATTTTTTTCTTCAGATTGTCCAGGCTTAGGTTGGTGAGTGAACATCAGTTCCACAAATGTTTATGAAACAATTACTTGGGAGCAAGAATACAGAGATGGTTCTTTCTCTCCAAACAGTTTTAGACAGGATAGAGGCCCCTTCTTATGTCAAATCTGTCTATATTTTCCTAAACAATTGCAGTTTAAAATCTATCAAAATAGAAAAGAAACAAATAAGCAAATAAAAAACATGACAAATGCTAGTGTGCTAGCTTTCTGTCAGTATGACAAAATGCCCAAGTGAAATCAACTTAAAGGAGGAAAAGATTTTTTTTTGGCTCAGTTTTAGTTGCTTGGCCCTGTTGCTTAGGGCCTATGGTAAAGCAGAAAAATTATGGTAGGGAGTGCCTAGGGGAGGAGGTTGTCCATCTCAAAGCAACCAAGAAACTGAGAAAGTGAGGCGGAGGGCCTCAGGTCCCAAATTCCCTTTTAAGGACATATCCGCATAACTTCACTTCCTTCACTGGGCTCCATTTCCTGATGATAGCACAAGCTGGTGACCAATCCTTTAGCACATGGTCTTAGGAGAACACTTATGATTCAAGCTGGCTAGTCTTGTACAACTGTAAGGTCAGCTACTTGGAAAGTAGGAACATCACAAGTTTGAGCCCAGCCTGGGCAACTTGGCAAGAGACTGTCTCAAAATAAAAGAGAAAAAGGAAAATAAAAAAAGATTATGGATTCAAACCCCAGTATAGCTAAAAAACAAACAAAAACGGATAAACAATCAAACTATCATAGTAAGATTAAAATTCTAAAATTCAGGCAAAATAAGAATTAATAGATTGCTATCTGTGAGGTACTCGTCATGAAAGGGGAGCACAGTAGAGTAATTGAAGCCCTAGCCCTGTCTCTTTGAATATACATTTGACCAAGGTGATACAGAAAGCGAAAGGGCCTGTGATGTTTCTTGACCACATACTATGTGTCCAGAATTGTGAGTGATGTTTATTTTATATTATTTAATACCCAGACCACTTCCCAGCCTCTACTTCAAAAAGCAAAGCAAAACTACCACTGAGAATAAGTAACAGATTCTTTTTGTTTTAAAGATGTCCAAAACTCTGGTGCAGATAGGCTAATCTTGGAGTCACAGATATGAGCCTGGTCATACCAATATCTTATACATTAAGAGTGTTTCTTGCCACTGGTTTTTAAAAAAAAATTATTTTTTTCAAAATCCATTTTATTGCAAGGAAGAGGAGGAGGAGGAGAAGGGGAGGAGGAGGAGGAAGAATTGCATCCATTTATATATGTCTCCAGTTTATCCTTATTTATGATTGAATAGTATTCCATGTATAAATATACCCCCCTTTTTTTATTCATTCCTCAGTCAATGGGTATTTAGGTTGTTTCCATGATCTGGCTATTACAAAGTGCTGCTATAAACATGGGTGCACATATATCACCATGGTATTACATTTTAAATTCTTTTGGAAATATGCCCAGAAGGGAAATAGCTGTGTTGAATGGGACCTCTAGTCCTAGTTTCTTGAGGAATCTCTACACTGATGTCCACAGTGGTTGCACTAGTCTACACTCATACCAACAGGGGAGAAGGAGTCCTTTTACCCTATAGCCCCTTCAGCATTTGTTATTGCTTTATTTTTTGATAGTCATTTTTTCTGGGGTGAGGTGGAATCTCAGTGTTGTTTTAATTTGCATCTCACAAATGACCAGTGATGTTGAACATTTGTTCACATATTTACTTGCTGTTTATATTTCTTCATCTGAGAAATGTACATTCATTTCAGATGCTCATTTTTGGATTGGGTCTTTAAATCTGGGAGGACTCATTTTTTTGAGTTCTTTATATGTTCTCAATTGTAATCTTTCGAGGAACAGTTGGCAAACATTTTCTCCCACGTTGTGGGTTGTCTCTTCACACTGTTGGTGGTTTCTCTTACTTTGCAAAAGCTTTTAAGGAGGATAAGATCTCAGTTGCTGATTCTCCATGATAGTTCCTGTGAATCGGGATTTTGTTCATAAAGTCTTTGCCTACACTAAAGTGTTCAAGAGTTTTACCTACTCTATCTTCTAGAAGATTTAATGTTTCTGTTTTAATATTAAGATCACTGATGCATTCTGATTTTAGCTTAGTACATGGTGAAAGGCATAGATCCAGTTTTAGTCTTTGGCATGTATAGTGCCAGTTTTCCAGCATCATTTTTTAAATTTTTTTTTATTTTTTTGTCTTTTTGAGACAGGGTCTCGCTATGCAGTTCAGGCTGGCCTTGAGCTCACTTTGTAGCCCTGGCTGGTCTCAAACTTGCAACAATCCTCCTGCTTCAGCCTCCCGAGTGCTGGGATTATAGGCATGAGCCACCATGCCCGGCTCCAGCATCATTTATTAAAGAGGCTATCTTTCTTCCAGTGAATGTGTTTGGCACCATTGTCAAAGATAAGGTGGCTTAGTGTGTCTGGAGTTGTTTCTGCATCATCTAATCTGTTCCATAGATCTGTTTTTTTGTTGTTGTTATTGTTTTGCCAATACCACACTATTTTTTTTTTATCACAGTAGCTTTATAATATAATTTTAAGTCAGGGATTGTGATGCTTCCTGTCTTGTTTTTGTTGCGTAGGATTGCCTTTGGTATTCTAGGTTTCTTCTGGTTCCAGATGAAGTTTAGAATTGTTTTCTCCAATTCTGTGACATATGTTGTTGACATTTGATTGGGACTGCACTGAATCTGATAAAGTTTTGAAAGTATGGCCCTTTTCACTTTATTGGTTCTTCCCACCCAAGAGCATTGTATATCCCTCCGTTTTCTAACAATCTTCTTCAATCTCCTTTTTCAGAATACTGTAATTTTCAATGTAGAGGTCTTTTACATCCTTCTTTAGATTGATTCCTACATATTTCATTTTTTTAGACGATATTGTAAAACATATTGTTTCCCTGGTTTCTCTCTCAGTGAGTTTGCTATTTGTGTACAATCTAAAAGTCTTTTGATGGTACTGCTGAGTTCTCCTAAGTAGGGTATCAATGTCATCTGCAAACGATAGTTTAACTTCTTCCTTTTGTATATTTCTTTTATTTCTTTCTCTTGTCTAAATGCTCCAGCGAAATTTTCGAGGACTATGTTGAATAAGAGTGGAGGCAGTGGACATCCTTGTCTTGTTGCTGATTTTAGAGTGAAAATGTTCAGTGTTTGTCCATTTAGTATGATGTTGACTGTTGGTTTGTTGAAGTATGGCTTCTATCAGATTGAGATACAGAGCATCTATTCCAATTTTCTGTAGGGTTTTTACCATGAATAGGTGCTGGACTTTGTCAAAAGCTTTTTTTTTTTTTTTTTGGCATCTGTTGAGATGATCATATGATATTTGTCCTTGGCTCTGTTAATATAGTGTATTACATTTATGGATTTATGTATGTTGAACCATCCCTGCATTCCTGGGATGAATCCCACTGATGTTGTAGAATCTTCTTGACGATTTGCTGCATCCTATTTGCCAGAATCTTATTGAGGATTTTTGCATCAATGTTCAATTTGGACATTGGTCTGTAATTCTCTTTCTTAGGTGGGTCCTTCTCTGGTTTTGGTATCAGGTTAATACTTACTTCCAGGAATGAATTTGGAAGTATTGCTGCCCTGTTCAATTTCATTAAAGATTTTGAGAAGTGGCGGTGTTAGGTCTTCTCCAAATTTCTTGTACAATTCAACAGTGAACCCATTTGGGTCTGCTCTTTTTTTTGTTGACAGGTTTCTAACTACATCTTTGATTTCAATTATTGATATTGGATTATTTAGGATTTTTATATCTTCTTGATTCAGCTTTGATAATTCAAATGTATCTAGGAATCTGTCCATTTCATCTGTATTTTCCATCTTATTAGAATAGGTATTTTCAAAGCAGGTATAGATGTTTTTCTGGATTTCTGCAAGATCTGTTGTGATTTTGCCCATTTCATTCCTAATTACGTGGGTTTGAGTCTTTTCTTTGATAAGGTTGGTCAAGAGTTTGTCAGTTTTTTTTTAATGTTTCAATGAATGAACTCTTTGACTCATTGTTGATATATTGTTATATCAATATATCAATATATATTGATATATTGTTTCTTAGTCTCCAGTGTTTTAATTTCTGCTCTGATCTTTATAATTTCCTTCCTTGTATGGGCTTTTGGTTTATCCTGCTCTTCTTTTTCTAGAAATCTGAGGTTCAACATTAAGTTGTTAATATTTTCTTGCTCTATTTTCCTGATATGGGTATTTATTACTATAAATTTCTCTGTTGTGACTGCTTTCTTTGTGTCCCCAAGTTCTGGTATGTTGTGCTGTCATTAACATTCAATTGTAAAAACTGTCTAATTTCTTCTTTAATTTCATATGTGACACATTGTTCAGTAAGATGTTATTCAATTTACATGTGTTTATGGTTATGGTTTCCTTTGGTATTGTTTTCCAATTTGATTGTACTGTGTTCTGATTGTAATCAGAGGATGGTTTCAATTCCTTTGCATTTACTTAAGCACATCCTATGAGCCAATATGTGGTCTATTTTGGAGAATGTCCTGTGTGTAGATGACAGGAATATGTATTCTGATGCTGTGGTGTTGTGCTGTGCTGTTTTGATCACTGCTTATTGGCACATTCTATATGCATCTACTAGGTCCATTTGCTCAAAAGTTTGTTTAGTTCTAATATGTCATTATTTTTTTTTTCATTATCGATTTTTTTTAATCTAGTTGATCTGTCTTTTTACGAGAGTGGGGTATTGAGGTCTCCCAACAGAAGTACTCGGGCATATTCAATTTGTCAAGTCTGTTAGTAATTGTTTTATATAGTTGGGTACACTGGTATTTGTTGCATATATATTTATGATTGTCATTTTTTTCTCGTGTTCCCTTTATGAGGATATAGTGACCTTCTTTATCTCTCTTAATTAGTCTTGGCTTGAAATTCACTTTGTCAGGACTTACATCCAGAACATATAAAGAATTGAAAAACATCAAGCCCCCCAAATTCAAAGATCCTCTCCAAAAATGGGCATCTGAGATGAACACACAGTTCCCAGATGAAGATATACAAATGGCAAATAAATACATGAAGAAATGTTCACCATCACTGGTCATTTGAGAAATGCAAATTAAAACAGCATTGAGATTTCATCTCATTCCAGAAAGAACAGCTGCCATCAAGAAATCAACTGATAACAAATGTTGGCAAGGCTACAGGGAAAAAGGAACATTTCTCCACTGTTGGTGGGAGTGTAGACTAGTGCAACCACTATGGAAAACAGTATGGAGAATTCTCAAAAGACTAGGATTGAAAGTTCCATTCAATCTAGCTATTCCCCTCCTGAGTACTTTCTCAGAAAAACTGAAAAGGTCATATCACAGCGATATATATGCACCCATGTTCATAGCAGCACAATTTATAATAGCTAAATCTTGGAAACAACCAAGATACCCATCAATCACAGAGAAGATGAAAAAGATGTGGCATTTTTATACAATGGAATATTACTTAGCAATAAAAAGGAGACAACTTGAGGCTCTCCTGATTAGTGAAAAAAACAAGAATCATATTTATAAATAGCACATTGTGTCTCTATTGTAAAAAGTAATAAGAAATGTAGGAGTAATAAAACCCAAAATGTACAATTGCTATTGTAAAAAAAGAGAGGAAAAGAAAATGCTCTAAAGGATATAATTGCATGTATGTTTAAGTGTGTAGGATTGATAACCATATTACTAAGTTTTTGTTGCATAGTTGAACATAACTGTTTGCAGTATGGCTGTTTGAATGTCTACTTTGTATGCTTCACTTTTGTAACTTAAACAACTATTTGTAAGAGGACAATATGTAATTTATCAACTAGTGATTTCTTACTGTTTATATTTTTGAAATTATGTATCATTTCTGCCCTTTTTGTTTTTTTTTTCTTTAAATAAAAAAATGCCTCCCCCCCCCACCCCGAGTTTCACCTTGTTTGCAAGTAGAAGAGCTACCCTGCTTTTTTCTGGGCTCCTGCCACATGGAGTACTGTTTATCATCCTTTGACTTTCAGTCTATGAATTTATTTTTGAATTAAGTGTGTTTCTTGTATGCAGCATATTGTTGAATCTTGACCCATTCTGCCAGTTTGCATCTCTTCACTGGTAAATGGTTATAACTGATACGTATTGACTTTTCCTTGTCATTATTTTCCTTTTGTTGACACCCTCTTTTTCCCCCTCCCCCTAATTGTTTGCCTTCCCTGGAGGATTTCTTCTGTTAGGGTTCATGGAGCTGTAGTCCTTATTATTTCTTTCTAGAATGTCCTTCAGAACGTTTTGTAGTGCTTGTTTTATGGCCACAAATGTCCTCAGATATTCTTTGTCATGGAAGTATCTTATTGAAAGATACTTTTGGGAAGCACATCAATCTGGGTTGGAAGTTGTTTTCCTTAGAACTTGGAGTACTTCACTCCAAGCTCTCCTTGATTTGAGAGTTTGTGCTGAGAAGTCAGCTGTAATTCTGATGGGTTTTCCTTTATAGGTGATTTCTTTATTTTCCTTAACAGCTTTTAGGCTTCTATTCTTGTGTTGAAATTCTGGAACCTTGGTTATGATATGCCTGGTGGTAGATTTTTTTATGATTGCTTACTGGAGTTCTATATGCCTCATTTATCTGAATGTCAAGCTCTTTTTTTGTACCAGGAAAGTTTTCTGTCATGATGTCTGTGAACATTTTTAAAATATTGTTTGTGGTGTCTCTTGCTTGTTCATTGACTCTAATCACTCTTCAGTTATTCTTCTTTGTCTCATCTAGCAGCTACTGGATTGATTTCTCATGGTCCCTTGCTTTTTTTGAGAATTTTTTCTTTTTTCTGGTCACTGACTACAAGCCTGTCTGCAATATTTGTGATCTTGTTTTCACACTGGCCAAATCTGCTTTGAATATTTTAAAATGAGCTTTTATTCTCCTGGATATCTGCTTAAATCTGCTTTATGGCTTCCATTTATGTCATGTGCTAAACTTCCATAATTTGCTTAAGCTCATCTATTTTTTTTTGTCTGTGTCTGCTCTAACATTGCTAAGCATGATGTGTAATTTGGTAATCTCTGTAGTTATCTGAGAGACTATTTCTGATCTCACTTTTTCACCGAGCCTCATTCTATTGCTTTGTTGTTTCCACTTCAGAGAGTCCCGATGGGGTGCTTTCACACTGCCCACCTCATTGTCCCCTGGGTTTGTCTTTGGTGAACTAGATGTTTGAGGTTGCATTTTGCTTAATTGTCTTCTCATTTTACTCTCTCCTTTTTAAAATTTAGATTAGTTCCTGTGATTATGCTTGTGAATTGCCTGTGGTGGGTTGCTTTATTGGTAGTATTTTGCACCCTTAGGTGGTAATTACTTCTCTGAGATATCTTCAAGGCTTAACTGGTTTTGAGTCTGTTGGAAGATCTTACCTTTTATGTTTGTTGGAGACGATAAGTTGTGCTTCTTTGGCCTAGTCCCTGGTTCTTTGGCACTGTACCACTGTATGTTCTGTGACTCTTAGTTAATTTTAGTCTTGGATTATCAGAATCAACTGCTGTTTAGAATAATTATAGTCTTGGATTATCAGAATCAACTACTGTTTAGAATAATTATGCCCTGGCTAAGCGAGGGGTTGTGAGTTCAATTCCCAGTACCGCAAAAAAAAAAAAAAAAAAAAAAAAAGAATAATTATGCCAATTTTGGCTATAGGGGTACAAATAGCATCAAACATAACATAGAAAACAACAAACTGAGTTAATCCTCAACTTGAAACTTTTAATCATATGAACTAGATTTGTAATTATATAATAAGATGCAAAACAAACTAGATAAGTATATCTGTGCAATATATAAATCCATAATGTGCCAATTTTGCTCTCGGGGTTAAAATTTAAAATGGATTAAGGAGAAAATGGAAAAGTGGAAGAAGAGAAATAGATTAGAAGTAAGGATGGAGGACAAAGTGGGATCATGCCAATTTATGGAAATTGGTGCAGAAGGATGAGGGAAAAGAGAAATGGAGTGACAAAAGGAAAACAACAGAACCATGCCCACAAAGAGCTTAGGAACCACTCATAAAAAAGCAATGAAGGAGAAAGAGAAAAGAAAAAAACTGAAAAGGAAAAAAGAAACAAAAAAACAAATAATCCACTTTAAAGATTCTCTCTGGTTTCACTTGTAGACAACCTGTGGAGACAGTCTCAAATTGTGCCACTCTATGTCAGCAAGCCAGCAGTTGCTTTATGGCAGAGTAGTAGATAACCTCAGCAGGCCTGCCCTAAGAGCAGACTCGCTGCGCTTGCCACAGTCCAAGCAATTTCCACAGGTCTGAGCCCAGCTAAGAGATGCTAGATGAAGGCAACAGCAGTTTTGTGTTCCGAGTTTATCCAACCCCAGTTCCAAAATGGCTCCCAGCTATTCCCTCTCTCCTCACAGGTGAACTAAGTCCTTGCATGCATCACTAGCCAGTGCAGTCCTCCACATCTGTCACCCTCCTTCACGAATGCTGTGTCTTTCTGCAGTGGCCTCTGGGTTTGCAAGCCCTCACTATCACTGTGACCATGCATCCCCAGGTTTGAACAGCTCATCTTGCACAGTGAGTCTTTTCTCAGCGAGAAGGCACTGCCAGCTACCACCTTCTTCTTCACTGAAGCTTTTCTTTTTTACTCTCTCTGTGAGATTCATTTTACACTTCAGATTCTTCCTGGGCCCAGGGGACCCACTCCTTTCCTTTTTGTCTTCCTCATGATGCTGTATTCTGGTGTCTGGGCACTGAGCTTTAAAGAAATATTGTGATACGTTTCAATTCCTTAGGAAACGTCTAACAGTACAGTAGAGGGAGGGATGGAGGTGAATGAGGAAAACTTTGTAATTAAATGGTGGGTTCTGGTAGTCTGTAAGATGTGGTGTGAGCTACCATTGAGAACCTAGTCCACTCTAACCTGGGGTGGACAGAAGACAGAGGTCAGGAAAGCTTTCACAGGGAGCTAGCCCTGGATTTCCTCTTAGTCATCCAGTCATTCAGATAACAGAGAAAGAAGAGATTCTAACCTGAGTGAGCATCAAGGACTGAAGAGCCTGGTAAGAAATGAAAGTGGTTTGGATCTGTCCACAGTGACAGAGGTAGAAATTGGGGGCAATACCCACATCCTTTGCTAGAGGATCAAACAACAACATATATAGAATTCTTAGCCAATATACTAGGTGTGTCATAATTGTTCTTTTCTCTTTCAGTTTTTCTCCATTTGGTTATATCACCTTCTGCCTCTGAAATTCTATATTTTTTTGTGTGTGCTAAGGTTTCAACCCTGGGCTTCACCCAGTGCTTACTGTATGCAATACCACTGGACTATATCTGGCTCTTCTATGATTCTTGTCATCCTTTACAGGTACAATATTGCATAAGTTATTTTTGGGAATAGGTTCATTCTCACTGGCATATTGTACACACGCTCTCAACACTCTCTCACAGTTGGCAGCAGTCTGTGTGAAACAGGAATTTTGATAAGTAACTGAAGTGAAAGATGAATTTAGCCCCACTCATTTCTTCCTCTATGCCCCTCCAGTAAATTAAGTAGATTTTGCGTGTGTACATGTGAGAATTATGAATGTGTGCAGATACAAAGTGGGATAAAATTCAAAAATTTCCTACAGGAGCCACTCATCTGCTCCCAACCAGAAGTGGTGCTTTTCCATCTCCAGAACTTTCGAAGATCACAACATCAACAGTATTGCCAGAAAAATATTTGGAACTCATTCTCTGTGTACAGAGTTTATAGTGAACTCCTTTTCCTTTTCCATATGCTTCCATCTCCTTATATGGTTGTGTGCATTGCAGAAGATGACCTGGGCACCTCTCCTTGAATGCAGAAAAACTGTTGCAACATTAGTTAAATTGAATCTTATTTTTATATTCTGATGTGTACAGAGCAGGCTATGCTATTCCCTTCTCCTTTCAATTGGCTCTAAGCAATCCAAATAAGACTAGGTAAGGTACTGATATGTAATGCTTGAAGCCAACCTGGCAGTTTCCTGTTTCCTTACATAGTGCTTTCTGTAAAGGATTGAGCACAGCAGGATGGTAGAGCCTTTAAACTCCAGCAATGTCAGTTGGGTACAGCCTCAAAATAAGAGGCTATGACTTCCCAAGGCACAAAAGTTTACATGTCAGAAACTGAAGCAACAGCCTCTAAAAACACTGAAATGCTATCCTAATTGAGTTATGCAGACTGACCCTTTTGCATAGTATTATCCCTGCATATTTCTATTCTCCCCATCTGGCTAGCCAGCTCACATAGTTCCTGCCATCCTCACTGTCATCCATCTTTGAACCACTCCCCTCTTCAGATAATAAATCCTGGGAGAGCCCTTGGATCAGGGCCTTTGTCCGTATATCCTCAATTGGATGGGACTTATACACCTTGGCTACCAATAACTTTGAATATGTCTTAGTGTCTTTATTCTTGCCATGAGTTACATTGGAGGTGGAGATTGGAATTAACTCAGTGGAATTCCAATAATGTTTCTATGAGATTACAAATATAACTGTGGATGATAAGGAGAACTGGAAAAAGAATTACAATATTTAGATTATAATATACAGTATTTGGGTTTCAATATATTAATACTGGGATTTCAATAGTGCATATTTGTATTTCCTTCACAAATGGAAACTCGGAAGCCTTGACTTACCTTATTCGACTTATTCAGTCCTTTTTAGCTCCTTCCCTAGGCCACAGTGCTTTATCCAAAGTCAATATGCAATAGATATTTGTTAAATTAAGCCAAATCCAGTTAATTAAAAATTGAACATAATCTCATTACCATAGGATTTCCTGAACTGTGGCAGTCCACTCATGAGTGGGTGGTTAGAGAGCACAGGAAGGTACATTATCACTACAGACTGTAGCCATCATGTTATTTATTGCATACTTTCAAAGAGTCTGTATAGTTTTTCAGCCAAGAGTATAAACCATAAAGCTATATACCTAGTTTTGAGCCCTGTTACAAGTTATAAGTCTTAGGCATATAAGGTAATTGCTTTACACATCAATATTCTTATCTGCAAGTAGAAATAATAAACAAATCTTATAAAGTTATTATGATGTTACTGAGTTAATATACAAACTACTTTTGAATAGCATGACCACTTCACAAGTGCCAAAAAAGATCTAGATGTAATTTTATACTCAGCTAAAGTTTTGTACAAATGTAATAGAGAGCAAGACATTTGCTTGGCCACAGGAAAGAAACAAAAGGCTAGAACAAGAAGTGAGGGCAGAAACATATTGTAATCACATCCTAGGACAAAGACATCTCTAGACAGGAAGTTAACTCTGTCAAGAAGTATAAGGACAAAGTGTTACAAACCTAGGGCAAAATCTCTCCTGTCACCCCCAGCTGCCTTATTTAGCTGCAATCAAAGTGCCTCTCTTGCTGGTGAAGCTGCCTATCTCCTGCAGTTGCTCTTAAAAGGATAGTCAATTTCTAGGAAAAACTCTATCAAGGGAATATATGGCCTGTCAGATGAATTATTTTTCCTATGAAGGCTATTTGTGGGCCAGCATTCTGAGACACTGAGGCAAGAGGAGCCTAAGTTTGAATCAAGCCTAAGAAACTTAAAGAGGTCGTATCTCAAAAAAAAAAAAAAAAGGTCACAGAGCTAGGGATGTAGTTCAAGACAAAGGTCCTAGAGTTCAATCTCTAGTACTGCAAAGAAAAAAAAACCTGAGCATTTTTGTATTTTAAATTTTACTATCAGATTGATTTTTGAAAAGGAATATATATTCTTTTTTAAAAATCCCTCTCTGTGGTACTGGGAATGGAACACAGGACCTTTGCATCCCTAGATATTTTTATTTTTGAGACAGTGTCTTGTTAATTTGTCCAGACTGGCTCAAACTTGTAATCCTTTTGCCTAAGTGGAGTATGAGTGTATATACACATGCATATGTACTTTCAATGGAATTTAGAATTTTTCTATAAAAGCAAAGTTAAGGACATTTAACTAATTATGAAGTAATAACATTTGACAGGAAAAGTAATTACTATTAATAAAATATAGTGAGCCTTATAGTGATAGAAGACACACTACCAAAGCAAAATACTGATTTGTGAGAAAAAATGATTACTCAAGTACTGACAGAGACCACTTATAAGGGCAAACCTTTTGGGATAAGTATATTTTGTTTGATCCTTTATTTAAGCCTTTCTTACTTCACATATTGTCTTTGAGAAGGACCCTGATTCAAAATAGATGATGGTCACAGTGACAAGAAGAGTTATAGTTTTCCCACAGAAGACAAAAATAGCAATTCTCTCTTCCCTCGTGGTCCAAACCTTTCCTGAGAAAGGACCTCAGAGGCCCTTAGTTAGCTACAATGATCTGTTGGCTTTACCAGAGCAGTGTAATGTGAAGCCACACAAAGTGAAGCAACCTATTTTTTAAAAAGTCTCTTTGGTGGCTACTGTCCAACTATTTTTATGCCAATACAGCTTCAAGCATTTAAAAGATTGAGATATCTGTAAAAAACTGTGATTAATTTAAATCTCTTCTACCTTTATTAAAGTACTCTCTCTGTGCTTTGACTGTAAGTTGCCTCAACACCAGTGTTTAAGATGGTCAGAATCTATATTATGTTCACACTTTTTTCTTTTTCAAAAGATCCCATTTTCCTCCAGGTCAAACTGAGTGTTCTTCCAAAGCCATGGTATAATGAGTGCAAAACTAAAAGACACAGCTTCCTGTGTGAACAGGTCGAAGTGCTGGCAGAGTGGTGTAGCCACAGAAGGCTCAGAGCCCAGGCATGCCCTCAGCCCCTGTGCCTTGCCCTATGCACCCCTTTCTTGGTTATTGTTCTTTTTTTTTGTACTGGGGATTAAATTCACAACCTCGCACTTGCCAGGCAGGTGTATTTGCCCTTGAGCTAACCCCCCAGCCCTGCATCCCTTTCATATGGCTCTTCCTTTGTTGTAGCTCTGTGATAAAGTGGCAAATTGATGTGACCTTGGAGTTTTACACTGTTACCAACTTCCCCATCATTTCTGATGATCAGAATGATCTTCCAGTGAGGAAGTATCAAACCAAAGCTGAAAGAGCACCCTAAAAGTTTGAGCTACTCAGTTTGTGCTGGTCTCATCTTGGTTTACTTCTGGCCACCATTACTAGGAGGTGGAGAGAATACCCAAAGAAGGGGAGGTGGGCATTTGGAGAAAATTGCCTAGTCAATGACAAAAGATATAATTAAGAACTTGAAATCTGGGCTGTAACTGAGAGAAACAGAGGCTACTTCATCACCACGATGCCTGAGGTTGCTCTCTACATTGTCCCACACACACTCTGGGGATTTTCCTAGAATACAGTCTTTAGACACCTTTCCTTTTCCACCATCAACAGTGAAGCCATAGCTTTATAGTCATTAAAATTTCTAATTCAGAACCATTATACTCAACCACATCTATTTCCCCCCGCATTTATTCATTTTAAAGAGATGGTCTTTATGTTATCCAAACCAGCTCTGACACATAGGCTCAAGAGATTTTCCTGTCTCAGCCTCTCTCAGCCTCCCATACCACTGTGCCTGGCCTTTGTCTTCAAATCCAAACTATGGTGATTAGGGCATGCAGAGTAAATGTCTTGTGATGCAATCAGGCTACGTAATCTCTAAACTATATGCTGAGTAAGACCAGTAAAACATCAAATGATTCACACTTATGGTAAGTATGCTGTTACAGTGACACATAAAAAATGTTACAGGACAAAAACAGAACCTTTTGTAAGTCATAGGTTTAAAATCTAAATGGGAAAAACATGTTGATACAGAGGTTTGTTTGGAGTCTTATGATTTGACTTCTGTATTTGTATCTCTTGAACTTTCACATCAAATGAGAGCATTTAAATTTGTTCTAAGGACTATATAGCATGTTACAGAGCTTTAACTGAAGAACCATATATATACAGTATGTACATATACATATATATGTATATATTTCACAATCTTCAGTGGCATTTTTTTTCTTTAAGACAGTGTCCTTACTATGTAGTTCAGGCTGACCTTGTAGGGCAGGCAGGCTTCAAACTCCCAGTGAGCCTCCTGCTTCAGCCTCTCAAGTGCTGGGATTACTGGCATGCACCACCATGCTCAGTTTAGGTGGCATTTTTAAACAGATAGTGTTTCACTATGTTGTCTCTACTGGGCTCAAGTGAACCTCCTGCCTCAGCCTGTTAAGAATAGCTGAGATTTACAGGCATATATGCCCCTTCGTTTACTTTAAGGACAATATTCAATAATTCCTAAAAATTGCAACATTGAGTAAAATGAGTTATTAAAATAATATTTAATCTATTTTAACTTTTTTCTTTTGAGACATGGTCTCTGTTGCCCATGTTGGCCTGGAACTTGGTGATCCTCCTGCCTCAGCCTTCCAAGGAGCTGTGATCATAGACAGGTATGCCCAGATAGCCAGCAAATTTTATGTGTAAGATTGAGAAATTAATATATAAGATTTTCTGCAAAAAATCTGAAGGGCTAGAATTCTCAGGTCTCAATCTCTGCCTGCAAATTGGTTTAAGGATCCTTATTCTGAACTCACAAGTGTACTAGGAGGATGTAATCTCTGCCTTGCCGATTCTTTCACAATAGATATGGAAATTTTTTGGTAGTAAAAGCATTTGTCAATACGTGGCATTCTTGCTTCTAATACGTTTTTGCATTTTTAAATTGTATGATGTTATTAACTGGTATAGAATATTGTGAAGTTACCATTCTGTAAAAATCAGAGAATATTCAAATGTCATTACATACTTGGCAACAAATCATAGAACCTATAGTTCGGGCTTATCTAGTTTTCAGTGAAGGGCCCTAAAATTTCAAAATCAGAAGAGAGGCTACACATCATGGTCAAGGAAATGATTTTCTTTACCACACATTGTGGTACACTGACTCACAAACAGATTAGAAAAGATTTTATTCTTACATTGTGATCAGATGAAGTTGTGTCAGGCTCGAACATTGCATATTAGGATGATCCAGTTTTAAAATTGTACATAATAACTAACTTTTTACACTATTTTGCTTGAAAAAATATAACACAGGAATGAGACTCCATGGTGAATCCCCACAATAAGAAAAACGGTTAGGTTATTTCTAAATGGAAATCCCCAACTGCCACATCCCATCAATCATCTGACATATAATCTGACTTCCATGGAGCTGGAATGTGCTTTAAAGGTCAGGTCTCTGGATGAAGAATTTGTTTAGCGGGTATGCAGCAGAAATGCCTAAATCTGGAGCACTGTTTTAGCGTTGGCAGAAATAGCTTGTCTTCAAATAGCTGAGAAGAGTGAAAGATTTGAAGCTTAAAGTCTTTCCGCTGAGCACATTTTCAAATATGTACCTCATTAAAAGTTGAAATGGAGGTGGAAATAGAACCACAGCTACTTTCACAAAAAATGTATACTGGAGTCCTAGACATTATTATATTTTTAAAAATACAATTTTTTTTTTTTTAAACTAAGAAAGAGCCACGCCAGGGGGGAAAATCCTGGGCTTTGGGCTCTTTCAAGAAGTTAGACCCTCTGGGCAGTGGGCCTGTATTCACTGGTGGAAAAGTCAGCTAGAGCAGCGCATCCCAAGGCTCTATAGTTTGCCCTTCCCACCACTCCCAATTCCTTCACCAAATTCATTCTGTCGGCCTCAACCGACAGGTAAAAGACACCTGCGGGTACCACATTGACGTAGCGGGGCCCTTTTTTCTTTTTAAACAGACGAATCTTTTCCTTAAGGAATGAGGGGTCACCAGTGGCTGCTCTGGCTTCTAAGCCCTTAATCTGTCTTCACTGAGCTGACCCTAACCTACTTTCTCCAGAACGCCCGTAAACTCAGCGGTCCTAGCCGCTGCCGCCTGTCGGGTGGGTGACCTTGGGCGACGGCCGGCCCGAGAAGGGCCGGTACCGCGCAGCCCCGGGGCGCCGCCAGCGATCTCTAACGCAGCCCTAAACAATTCAGAAGCCGCACTCTGCTCCCCAGCACACCGCAACTGCAGCGCGTCGGCGGGACCCACCCGGGAGCTGCGCGGCTCGGGCGCGCGGGCCGAGGGAGGTCCGGAGGCGCGGGGCTGGGGAACTGACGCGAGAAGTTCCTCAGAGCCCGCAAAGTTGCCGCCACACTCTGGTACACCGGCTGCCAGCCGAGGGGACGGAAGCCGGTCCCGGGGCCACCTCCCGGCCTGAGACTAGGCCCTACCGCCCAGCAGTCAGCCACCCAGACTGAAACTCGCGCCGGGACCCCAGCTCGGGGATCCTACCCCCACCCCGTCCCGGACCCGCGCCTCCCCACGTGACAAGGGCAGGACACGTCACTTCCGGCGGCGGCAGCGCCTGCGCGGGGCGTCCCGGCTCGGGAGCGGTTGGCCGCGGCGCCGCGCTGCCAACGGCCGCGAGTGGCGGGCGGCGCGGGTCCGGTTGCATCCCTGAGGGCTGGAGGCTGCGCGACTAGGACTAGCCCCTCACTCTATCCTTCGGGGGTCCCACAGGCGCCGGCGGCGGCAGCGGGGCGCTGTGGGCGGTGCCGCGCTCGCCCCCGCCCCGGGCCCGCCCCTTTCCGCCTCCCTGCACTCCGCGGGGGCCGGCAGCTGAGGCCCGCCGCGAGCGATCGAGGTAGCGGGAGGCGGCATGTGAGGCTCGGCGCGGCGCGGCTCCGTTCGGCTCGGCTCGGCTCGGCCTTGCGCGGCGGTCTGGCGCTCAGGGACGCTCGCGCAGGCGGCAAAAGGGAAGGGCGGCCACGCCTCGCGGACGCCGGGCCGGGGCGCGCTCCCCGCGTCCCCAGCGCGCCCCTGGGACCATGAAGAAGTTCTCTCGGATGCCCAAGTCCGAGGGCAGCGGCGGCGGCGCGGCGGGCGGCGGGGCCGGCGGCGCGGGGAGCGGAGGTGGTGGCAGCGGCTCCTCCGTCGGGGTCCGGGTGTTCGCGGTTGGCCGCTACCAGGTCACCCTGGAGGAGTCTCTGGCCGAAGGTGAGGCGCGGGGCGGCGGGGGCGTGGCGGGCTCTGGGTCCCTGCCTTTGCTACTCTTCTCTTTCTGAGGGAGGGCGCTCCAGCGTTCGCTGCTTAGGTGATTCGAACTCATTTTCTTTGGGCGCGAGGGAGTAAATAGAAGTCGTCCTAGCGAGTGATGGGTGTCTGTCTCGTTTGGGAGTGACTCTCGGCAGGGTCAGATCGAGGCAAGGTCTAGGCTCGGCTTTGCCAGGGGTGGTTCAGACGAGTGTCCTGCGTTGGCCTCTTTATGAAGCCCCTGCAGCCTTAGTCTGCTCAGTTTGCTTCTGCTCCGTCATCAGTTTGAAACCACTGTCTGCGTTGATACTTTGTCCCAAATACAATTATTAGGTTGCTTTGGGGGGGGGCAGATAAACTTGAAACCCATTTATTTTTGTCATTTACAATCTCTGTCAGAGGACTAAATAATTCATGCCCTCCACTTGTTTCTTTGGTAGTACTCGCCTTAAAAGGTGATACGAAGCAGGTAACTTTCACTTGTAAAGTATTGTGATGGATCTAGCATTATCTTATAACAGGTTAAGACAAATGGTAGAGTCTAGTTGCAATTGCATGTTATTTAAAAAGATGCTTGCTTTTGGTTTTGTGTTTCTATTAGATTGTACAAAATGCTTGCTTCTCCTTATTTCATGCCTCACTGACCTTTGAGCTTTCCACTGTAAAATATTACAAAGTAAACAGTCGAAACATTAATAAGAAATAATTCCTGTTGATAAGTGACCCTTTTAAGTTCTAAGGTTAAGAGAAAAGAAATCGAAGAGTGATTTTAATTCTCTTACTGGAGTTAAACGTTGATGTGGCTTGAAAACATGACTGAGATTCTACTTGGATTTTTGTGAAATGCAGTAAACAGGTAGTAATTTGGTGGGAGAGAATCCTGAAGAATTTATCTATAAAATAGTCTAACATTGTTTGATAAGCCATTGTCCAGAACAATAAGCATGGCTGAATCTTGGGAGAAGTGGCAGGAATAACTTTCACTTCTCAAATTAATGAGTATATGGCGATCAGGTTTTTGTTTGTTTGATATTTTTTGTCTTTTTGAGACAGGATTTCACTATACTGTTCAGACTGGCCTTGAACTCACTTTGTAGTCCAGGCTAGTTTTAAACTTTCAGCGATCCTTCTGCCTCAGCCTCCCTAGTGCTGGGATCACAGGCGTGTACTACCACGCCCAGCCTGCTGGTTAGTTTTAATGTATGTATGGCTTTATAAAATTTCCTGTCTTTATTATATTATCATCCCAGGTGTTGGTTTGAATTGGGTTGTAGTTTTTCAGCACACATGTGAACTCTTGTCTTTGAGTTTTAGTACTTACTTGAAATGTAGTTTGAGCAGTGTTACACTCATTTCCTTACTAAATCATGGATAATATTTTTATTTAGTACAAACAAAATGACATTTCACACACTACATTATGAATTTGTAACTTTTATCACTGCTCGAAGCATGTCCTGTTCCATTTTCAGTTAAATATGTAATTTTGAAGAATAAAAAGATGAATTTCAAAAATAGAGTCCTCCTTCAACCCTAATGAAAAAATACTTCACTTACTAGTGTCACTTTTGGAGTGCTCCACTGATTTTTGCCATAAATTTCCCCCCTTTTTTTTTCTTTGAAAAAAGAGTAATCAGATATACTCAGGAGACAAGAATTAAAGAGCCCCTTTTGGAAAATGGAACTTCTTATTTTCTGGGACCAAGCTTTAAGCTTTCTCTAGAGCAGAGCCAAGGCCTGTGCTTTCTTCCCTTGTGCGTTTCTTCTCTCGCTAGCAAATAAAGCTGAAATTATCTATATTCAGTTTACTTTTTGGTTCTGATAGGTTGAGATGCTTAATAAACTCCCTCTCTTTCAAATTAATGTCCAAGCTAGACAAAATGACAAGCTCAAGACTAGTTCACATTTAAGCATGATGAACCAGTAATTGATAGGTTTGCCTGTTGGGACAAGTGCTTTTGGAAAAAGCATTCAAGAACCTAAATATGGGAAGACGTATAACACTGAATGGAAAATGTAGTAGAAGCTAAGACAGACCAAAAATCAAACTTAGTAGATTTTGCTTATTTTGCTTTGGGTCAGTGTTAAGGGCAAGGCAAGACTCATTTGTGATGTGTCCCTAAATGTTTTCATCAGTCTACTGTAAACTTCAGATCTTATTCATAATTACTACTGCAGTGTGTGTGTGTGTGTGTGTGTGTGTGTGTGTGTGTGTGTTTTCCAAATGCATTTTATTTCAAGGATAAAAAAGAAGCAAATAAAAAACTACAACAATTTCTGAACACATCAATCAGGGCAGCTGCAGTGTCTTTTCAGTAAATCAGTTCCTGTCCATCTTGGTCTGTCTGTTTCTCTGTATGATTACTTATGTTTCAGGTCAGCGTAAACACCAAGTTACTGAATATGGAATGATTGCTTTTAGGGGAAATGACAGCTTAGGTTTCTGGAAGACTTTGTTCACAATATTTTTGTTAGGTGATCAGTACTTATGTGTGTTTTTGTTTAAAGATACAATTTAAAATACCTTAGTGAATCATGAATATTGAAATTATGGCCAGTAGCACTACTTGTGCCTAAGTGAAGTTTATCTAACATGTATTTTCTCTGTAGGCAGTAGCACAGACTTGTACTTAAGAACAATAGTTAGCAGTTTAGCACTATACTTGGGGATGTTTTATACAGTGAAATCCTCAATAAAAAGCATGAAAGTGAGAAAAACAGTACTAAATTAACTGTGAAAAGGACATAGTATGAGAGCTAAAATAAGAACATGCAAGTCAGGAGACCTGTGTTTTTAACTTTTGTGTTCTTCTACAGGGGACCATGACAGTGTCATGAATGATAGTTTAGGGGATTAAAATAAATTTTATTTAGGCAGATTTGCAAGTAAAAAAAATCCCTAAATAGTGAGGGTCAACTACTTGAAATCTGATTTAAAACATTTCCCTAGGTAAACTTATTTTGAATACTTAAACTGTTAGTTTCCTTTCTGAAATATATACTTTGTATCATGTTGTCCTTCAAGTGAAGCATTCCACTGTATGTTTGAAAATGCTGACAACTTGTGATTTTAGTTTCTACTGAAGGCTTACAGAACTGTTATCATAGACATTTTCATACTTTTTCTCAAATGGTTTGGTTTTAGGAGTCTGTGCTAAGCAAGTGCCAGCACTGGGTTTGAAGAATGAGGTAGAGATGTATGTCAATTTTTGCTTGAATTAGTATTAGATTGTCAAGCACATATAATTCAGCGTAAGTTAGAGGTGCTCTTTCATCAAGCTACATTATTTTTTGAGACAATCTTGCCCAGTTGTCTAGGTTGTCGTTGAATTCTCAATCTTCTTGACTTATTCTGCTGAGTGGGTGGGATTACAGTCATGTGCCCCATGCCCAGCAGCTTTCAGATTTTTAAAAACCAGTAGAACTGGCTGTTGTTCATATGCATTACCATAAGAAAACCTTTGGTGCTAGTCTAAGGAATTTCATATTGATTGATGATTGAAAGAAGTTGGTTTTTGATGAGGGGACCTTTTAAAAGCAATGTTCTTGGCATGAAAGGGATTTAAATAGCAGAGAATTTCAAGACTAGGAGACCAGTTACAATTTGTTGGGATAATACATGGGGTTATGGGAACTGGTTAAGATATGATATTGTGAAAAGGATGAAGTAAGACCAACTGATGGGGGCGTTGCGGTAATTGTCCCTGTCAGTAAGTGGGGCAGGATTTTACTGCGGAGTTCTATGCAGGTAGCTACACTCTCAGCAGTGTTCGCTGAGAGTTAGCTGCTTAGAGTGAATAAAAAAAAATACAGGAAGTATTAACCATTCTCTTTATAGGCAGGTAGTAAAATCTTAACATCTGATTTTGCAATAGAAATCTGTAGGGATTTAAATATAAGCGGATTTAAGTATATCTTGTTTGCAGAAAGTTACCTCTATTTAGTATCTTCAAAGTTAATGTTCTCTTGGAGGACGGAAGAGGGGCACTTACCAACAATATCAACTAGTTACTGCTCTGCAACTCTTTAGTGCCTTTTGTGGTCAGGTGCTGCAAGGTGCTTACCTGTTTCTGTCTCTGTTCCCTGCCTTGCCTTTTTTCTTTTCTTTCCCTTTCTTCTCCCCTGTCTCCTCCCCTTTCTCCTTCCTTTCTAGTCCCCTCTCTCCTTGGCAGGGGCTTGCTTTGTAACCTAGGCTGGCCTCAACTTGTGATCCTCCTGCCTAGGCCTCTCAAGTTCTGAGATTACAGGCATGTGCCACCATGCCTGGCTAGGTGCTCTTACAAGGTGCGGCCATTTTTCTGGTCTTATGGAAGTTACAGTTAAAACAGGCAAACAAAATTTTTCAGGTTGGTATATGTATTTAAAAATTAAGAGAAAGCTCAGAGTTGCACTCAGGTAACTCTGTTTAGATTGGGGGACCAAGAAAAGCCTTTTCATTATTTTAGTAGAAACCTAAAAGATGAAAAAAGGTGAATAGAGCAGATTGAGAAGGTGGGGGTGGTTTGGATCATGTCATATGGAAGAATTCCTTGTGTAAAGAAGAATCTCAGAAACTGGAATGTGCTTAGAACTGTGGCCTGCAGTGAGTGAATCATGTAGGAGAGGGAGCTGAGATGATGTTAAAGAGGTAACTGGAGCCTGGAACTTTACATGCCATATTGAGTTCAGGTTTTGTCTGAAATGCAGTGGTAAGATATGGAAAGTCTTAACTTCTTGGGGCAGTGACATGCTCTGACTTATATTTTTATATGATCACAGTTAATGGGTATAAAAGGGTTGAAAGGTTTGCACATTAGATGGTAAAGTGGTAACGGTAGGAATGGAGATGGAGTGTTCAGATGCAGGGATGTGAAGATCTTGTGGTGGATTGGACAAGAACCAAAGGAAGTGTTGAGAATGACTTGCTTATGAAACTCTTGGATGGAGGTACCACGCAGTAAGATAAGTGATGATCAGATTTAGGGAGGAGTGTTAGAAGTCTACCAGTCCAGAGGAGTCAGGTGGGAAGGAAATGTCAGGTGGGAAGTTGGGCATCTAGCTGAAGTTTAGCAGCGGGGTTTGGGCTTATGGATAGGTGCTTTCAGTTAATGAGTATTTGGCTGTTATTTAAGGCTCAAGGAGAGGGTGGAAGTAGAGAGGCAATGCAGAATGAAGTGTTAACTGAAGGATTCCAATAGAACACTGGTTTTAAGCATAAATGTTCATCAGATTTAGAGACCTTGATAAAACCCTTAACTCTGAGCCTGATTCCCAAAGTTTCATTATGTCTGTGTAGGGCCCAGTATTTGTATTTCTACCAGCATTCTCAGTTGTTACTGCTTCCCAGAATCACATATTGAGAACAACTGATTTAAAACAGGGCTGGATGACTGAGAAAGAAACAGGTACCAGGGAGGCGTGAGAATCTGATGTTTTGAAGTTTGAGTCTATTTCAGAAACGGGAAGTAATAAACATTTATGAGAGTGAAAAGTCATCTTGATCTAGTTTTTTTTTTGCACTGGCATTCACATTTATCCACATTTAGCCCTTAATTTACCTGTTAAATTTTACCCCTGGTTACTTGGTAGGCGACTACTTTTGTTGTTCTAGATTCTGTGTGCTGTTTCTGGTTACTTGCCGATTACTCTGCTTTTGCCTGAGTATTCCTTGTTCCCTAACTACTTGTGATGATCAGATCCTCCTTTTTGCAGACCCTTGTAGCTGCTTTCTCCCCTTTGACTTGGTTGCTTTGTAGCTGTTTTTGCTTTCTCCCCTTTGTTTTGGTTGCTTTTCTCTCCTTGATGAGGCAGAATACTTGATGCCCAAAATTAAGAGAGAAAAGGTTTGTTTAGCTCTCTGTAGGGGTTTCAGCTGACTGCGGTGGCAGGGTAGTGCATGGCAGGGGTGGGGGACAACAGTTTATAGTGGACCAAAAGTAGCAAAGCATTGAGCAAGGGACAAACACACCTCTTTTTATCCCTTGTATTTTATCCAGGCTGCCTTGGGTGGGTAGCAGTCACACCCTTAATCCTAGTGCTCCTGAGTGTAGCATTGCACCCAACCCCACACTGTAGATCCAGCCATCTCTGAAAAAGCCCCAGCTATGATCATACAATGTTTTGAGGGGAGTATCACACTTGGTTAATGCATTGAATCTTTGGTCTTGATATAAAATTATGTAAGCACTTAGAAACACTATGGTGTTTAATTATTCCCCTCTCACCTCCCCTAAAAGATTAAACTTTCTGAGAAACACTCTTTTAATTGTATTTGTATTCCAGTACTTCTCAAAACAAATGCTATTTGGCTTAAAACATTTTTTAACTGTATGGTGTTCTTCAACAGAATTTAGACCTAATTTATAAATGGAAAAGTATCAATGGAGGACTTTGTTGGCTATCAGGAGTCTTCCTGATAGGGGTCCCTGAGTTTCCAGTTTTGGTGTAGACAAACAGCAGCCAAGGCAAAGTGTCATTTTTGTTAGCCTCCTTGAAACAGCAAAGACAGTTTATCTATCTCCTTGTTACTTTGTGCTGTTGCCATTATAATTTCTTTATTTTACAAAGGTAGATGCGGGGAAAAAAGAAAAGTATTACTACTTGTAGTTATGAAAGTAGTTTATATTCAGCCATCAGTTATTAACAGCCTTTTTGTATGAAGAGCTTTCTGAGGGCTAGCACTAGTAACTGTTTCTCTATTACTTCTGTAGCTTTGATTCCTGTTTTGTAGTGAATATACAACAATTACATTTTTGTTGTTGTTGAATTAAACTCTTAGGGAACAGTGATTTGTCTTTTGAAACATGAAGTTAGTGTATAAGGGTTAAAGAAGAAAATGTGTGACAGTACCTAATAGTGCATGTCAAATCTCTGAATAAATGCTGGTGAACTTAGATTCAAATCTGGTCATAAGCTTTTGAAGTGAAATCTGATTTTGAAATAGTAACTTTTAGATTAGGTATCACATTTTTCTTGAGTAGGTATCATATGTTTATAGAAAAATCTAAACTTTTTATTAGATAATTATGTAGTTTTCATGTATCAGCTATACAACATTTTAACTTTCATAGTAAACTTTCACAATAAAATGAAAGTAGTTGGCAGAGGACACTACACAGAATATTATTTACTCATGCTTTCCTTTTGAGTTAAGTTATAGTTCTTACGATGTAATTTGAATTGTCCATTGGGGGTTCTTTCTCAATAGGTGGCAGTGTTATTCAAGAGCAAGGTTATTAACACTAAAATTGTTATTCTCAATTTTTTGTACTTTAAAAAACAGTAGAAATTATGCATTTAGCTCCAATAAAAGTATTCAGAGTCATGTAATGTAACTTTTTTTGTTTTTAGTCATAGTTCAGTTGTTATGGTTAATAATGTGACATTTTATGCTAAGCAGATGTCTTTATTTTAAAAATAAAGAGTATTAGCATTTTTCTTCTTGAAGGTTGTAGGAGGAAACAATGGAAATGTTTTTGATGTTAATATTTGGGAACATATTAGGTAGAGCTGATGTCTTTACAATTGATTCTGGGTCTTCTGTAGTGTTCTTTATTAATCTTTGTAATATTTTGGTTTTCTCTATTTTGTACGTATTTCTTCTGAAAACTTGAAGTAGATCTGTCTGTATTTTAAAGCATGTTTGATAACTCTCAAAATGATTAAAACCTTGTCTTGAAATTCCAAAATTAAGTCTTGAGCAGTGATTTCAAAGTTGCCATACTTTTTTTCAAGAGATCTGAATATGAAGTTTTATCTCCATAGGGTTAAAACTTTTATTTCTTCATGTTTAAAAAAAATTAAAAAAATTATTTTTTGGGGGCTGGGGATTTAGCTCAGCCGCATAAGCACCTGCCTTGCAAGCAGGCGGTCGTGAGTTCGATCCCTGGTACCGATAAAAAGAAAAAAAGAAAAAAAAGACAAAAATAATTTTTTGGCACAAATCTGCTGAACCATTCAGTTACCCACAAACCTGCTGTTTTTATGAAATTCTCTTGGGAGGTGGAGTGTTTAATGACTGAGCTAATTTATTTATTTATTTGCTTTCGGTAGTGGCAATCAAACTCTTAACCTTGCACTTGCCAGGCAGGCGCTTGTGCCACTGAACTATATCCCCGACTAAGCTATTTTAGGGTTTTTTTTTTTTTTTGTCTTTTTCGTTTTTATCAGTACCAGGGATCGAACTCACGACTGCCTGCTTGCAAGGCAGGCGCTTATGCCGCTGAGCTAAATCCCCAGCCCCTGATTAAGCTATTTTAAATAGTTGGGCACTTAGGTAATTTGAGATTCTCTATATCAATGAGATCAATCAGTCCATGCCTGCTGACAGTTTCAAAAATCTCTCCTGGGAATTGGGTATAGGGCCTTTCCCATAGAGACTTTGTTTTGGGAAATTTGATTTATTCTAGTCTTATAGAATGTCAGTAACATTAAGGCATAGTTTGGGTTACTGTATAGTCTTTAGTGAGACATTCTGCAATAGGTATTATTTTAAAATGGAAATGATTGTTGTTGCTGGTTTGCCTTACTGTCTAATGTAGTGGAGGTTGTTGGGGTAGGGGCCGGGGAAACAGGACTTGTGGTCAGATCAGCTACTCATCCCAGTTTGTCTTTGACTGGTATTGTGATACTTTGACCTCTTTTTCCTCAAAGAAAAAAGTGAAGTGAATAAAAATGAATTTGTAACTTAGTTTTACATGTTATAGTCAGTAATTTTGCTATATGATTTTTATTGCTTCTGATGAGAAAGAAACACGGAGAAGGGAAGGACATTAGGGAATCGTTTTAGAATTAAGACCATAACGAAAAGATTGTTCTTGATTTTCATGTTTGTGTTTATAATGGATTTGCCATTTATTTTTTATCCCACAGTGTAAAGTTACTCCATAATCATTGTGAAAAATTACTTTCTAAAACAAGTGCCTTGTGTAATACCCCTTGACATCGAGGGATCGGAGCTCAAATGAATTTGTGTGGCATTCTATTTGGTTTCAAAAGATGTGCCACCTTGATTACTTGTTTCGTCTTAATTTGTATTGTTATATGGTTACATGTTTATAGGCCATGTGATCATCAAATATATATTGTGCAGCATATCAAAAAGTAAAAGAAACCTGTTTTTCAAGGTTTTGTTTGAAAAGAATCTGAGGAAGAGTTATGACAGTACTTTATCTGAGAGGCTTAATGAATGCCATATGTGAAGAACTTGGCACTTTTGTTTCAAGTGCTGTCAGCCTAGTTTGGGTCCTTAATATTTCTCAGAGAATTACATTAACAGTCAGACTGTTCTAGGCTCTTGCCTTGCCAAACCACTTTCTGTGATCCTTCTGGTTTATTCTTCCTGGTGTAGAATTCTACTCATGCCGCTATCTTATTTGCCTAAATCAAGGCCTCTGCAGTGTGTCCCAGCGCTCACACACCCACTACCTTTAATCACTGTCAGCCATCCACCCTGTCATTGTCTTACTCCTCTTCCCCCTCCTCCTCTCCTTTCTCTTCTTCTTCCTCTTCCTCCTGCTTCTCCTCCTTTTCTTCCTTCTCTTTCTTCTCCTTTCCCTCCTTTTCCCTTTGTCTCTCTCCTCTTCCTTCCTTCTCCTGCCTCTTCCTTTTCTGGTCCCTCCCTGCTCTCCTTCCCTCCATCTCTCCTTCCCTCTGCTATCCTTCTGTCCTTTCTCCTAGCCTCCGTGCTCCCTTCTCCCTTTTTTTTACCTTTCCTTCCCTTTTCTCCTCCTCTTTGCCTCCCTTTTTTTTGTCTCCCTCCCTTCTTCCCCGCTCCCTTTTTTTTAATCAGTATCCGGGATCGAACTCACAACCGCCTGCTTGCAAGGCAGGTGCTTATGCCACTGAGCTAAATCCCCAGCGGGCCCCTCCCCCCCCCTTTTAATGAAACTGTATCTGCAGCTGAGAATAATTAACACATTCCTGTGACTGTTTGTAACAACCGCTGGTATCCCTCTCTCCCTTTTCCCTCCCATTTTCTTCTTCTCTGCCCTTCAACTTCTTTCCCCTGTCTTCTCTCCCATCTGTATCTTGACCCATATCTGTATCTGCATAAGTACTCGGCTTGATATCCCCTGTACCTGTTTCTTGCTTTCTTTCTGCTATGGTCTCAGTGTTGGTAACCCCCTTCTCCCATGTATTGACATTGCTACCCGTATGGTGATAGTATTAGGAGGTGGGGCTTTTGGGAGGTGATTAGTCAGCAGGGTAAGTACCTTTATGAATGAGATTTTTGCCTTTGTAAGAGTTATCCCGGCAAGCCCCCTGGTCTTTGTTTTACCATGTGCAGTTAAGAGGGAGAGGAGATCTTTGAGGAAGTGGGTGCTCACCAGATACTAAATCTGCCATCATCTTGGTCTTGGATTTTGTACCCTTCAGAACTGTGAGAAATAAATTTGTTGTTTATATGCTGTACAATTTGTGTTTTGTTACTACACAACAGACTGAGACTTAGTACTGTTCTTATTTTTTAGCTCATATTGTTAAATTTGCTTTGAATGTCTTCCTTTGGAGGTAGATGTGTTACTCAAATTGGGTGTTGAAAGATACACTTAAAATAGTTACTTTCTTGTAATCTTTGTTAATGAGGCTATATCTACCACCAAATGAGTATAATTAATACAGTCCAGTGACTATTTGTAACAGCTGTTACTCGTACAGCTAGTATTTTACACAGCTTTCTTCTATTCTTATTAAATGGAAAGTTTAAAAATTGACCACTTTAGGGTTTGACTTGTAATCAGTCAAATTTTACCTTTGCAATGCTGTGTTTATGATAGGTACACAGTATATTTATAAGAGATTGTGTTAGGATTTTTGTCTTAGATTCCCCCCAAACGTCATGCATTGACATGGGGCTTTCAGACCAGGTGACTGAATTACGGGAGGGTTATAACTGACTTGCCCTTGGAATGTGGGGTTTGGTCAGAAGAGGCGGGCGCTCTGAAGGGTTTGTCTCCCCAGCAACTCCACTCACACTTTGTTACCTGACTGCCTTGACATGAGCAGCTTCTCCTCCTCTGCCATGCCCTTCTGATAGGCCTTCCTGTTTTGGAGCCAGCCAACTATGGACAGAGACATAAGCCAAAATAAATTATGCCTTCTTTAAATTGTGAGAGTCAGCTATTTTGTCACAGTGACAAAGAATGTGACTAAGACACTGAGTTTTGGAATTAAGATGTGGTTATGGGGCTATTAAAATTGACTGTGAATTGTGCACTGTGGCACATGCTTGCAATTCCAGCCTGTTTGGGAGTCTGAGGAAGGAGGCTGGCCTGCACAGTTTCCAGACAGTCTTAGAAAAAAGAGGATGGGGATGGAGCTCAATGTGATACCCTAAGTTTATTTATTTATTTATTTGTCTTTTTCCTTTTTATCGGTACCAGGGATCGAACTCACGACTGCCTGCTTGCCAGGCAGGCGCTTATGCCGCTGAGCTAAACCCCCAGCCCAAGTTTAGTCTTCAGTAACACAAACTCACACACACACACACACACACACACACACCTACTGCAAAACATAACTGTCCAGTTGATGTTTGCCCATTTTGTGTGTGTGTGTGTGTGTGTGCGCATATGGGCTGTTGAACCTATGGTTTTATGAATGTTAAGCACAGTACCACTGAGCTACACTTGCAGCCCTAGCACTGTTTTTTTAATGTCCATTTACAGATATTAAGGAGATAGAGTTATTTAGTAATAATGTAGGTACAGTAATATCTAGTTGGGTGAAAAAACATACCTAGATTTATTTTTGGATTTCTAGCTTGTTTTATTTCTATTATGATAGTGTATGTATGTGGTTCATCTTTGTTTTGTCAGTACTGCATTGAACATAATAGTTATGGCCCTAAAATTTTTCATACTTGAGTTTTCTTTAGTCTTGTTATCCTTCCCCTGAAAAAACCCTACTTCTGTGGATCACAGAGGAGCTGGGTAGATCTAAAATATGTGCTTAGGATAACTGATCTTAAAAACATTCGGGGAAGTTTAGCTGCATATGGTTTTCTCTTAAAGGAAGGATAGTATCAAGGCTTAGTGGGATGATGGCTGTCTAACGGGATGAGGGCTTATTAGAAGTACCCTAAGGCTCTGGAGGAAGAAAACGTGTGAGGCTAGGTAGCAAGACACTGAGTTTGTTTTTGAAGTCAAGAAATTTGGAAGCTGAACAAAGGTCTCAGGGTAGCAAGTCAGGTCTTAATATGTAGTTTTTAAATAGCTAATCATCATCTCCTTGATATTTTTCTCTCCCATTCTTTGGTTCTCTGAAAGAAAAAGGTTTCCACATAATACTTTCTCTGCCTCAATGCTGTATTTGTTTTCCTTGATTTTTGATAGTTGGGTCATTATTAGGGCTGGCTAGAGCTCTTTACATACCTGTTTTCTTTTGAGAGTGTCAGGAGTCTGAATTTTATTTATTCTGGAATCAGTACTACTAAAATTACTGTTAAAATGACTTACACAAAATAGTGAAGTTTTTACTTACTGAATGTTTTTAGACCATTTTTCCAGGAAGTGGGATTGTATCTCACTGTTCATGACCCACATTTCATTCTCTGGCCCACACCGTGGAATCTGTCTGAAACAAAACCAAAAAACGAATGCTATGGACATATGCTTTGGTTATTTTTTTTTTCAGAAGTATACATATGCTCAAGTGTGCATAGGCTTTTGATAGTGTCTTCTTTTCTTTTGAGACAAGGTCTCACAGTGTAATTCAGGTTGTCTTTGAATTCACTGTGTAGCCCAACCTGGCCTTGAACTCAAGGCAGTCCTCCTGCTTCGCCTCCTAAGTGCAGGGGTTACAGGTATGTGCTACCATGCTTGGCCGTTTCGGTTTTTTTTTTTGGCACCGGGATTGAATTCATGACCTAGGGCTTGCCAGGCAGGCGCTTATACTGCTGAGCTGATTCTCTGGCCAACATGCCTGGCTTTTTGATGGCGATTTTTGTGACCAATTAAAAGACATTTATAAGATAGTTAACTGGGTGTGCAGGAATGTAGGTATCTCAAGGACTTTTTTTTTTTTTTTTTTTTGGTGTATTTGGTAGTCCAGAATTGGACTTGGAGCAGGTCTTTAGTCTGTCTTATTGGCAAAATGTTAACTCATCCAAACAGCTCAGTTCAAATCCTAGTGAATAGTTAGTAGTCCTAGTAAATTGGTAAATATTTGGTAATTTTTCCATCCTTTAGTAAAATATTGTTTATATAATCCAAGGAGAAAATTTAAGAATCTCTATTCAAATTGATAGTTACTTTTAATTCAGTGAAGGTGGTGTTACTGATTAAATTAGTTTTTTGATTTTATTTATTTTTTGAGACAAGGTTTTGCCATGTGCTTTAAGCTAGTTTTGAATTCAGTCTGTGTAGCCCAGGCTGACCTTGAACTTTGGATCTGTCTTCCTTCAGCATATGAAATGCTGGGATTGCAGATATGAACACACCCAGCTTGATTTTATTTTCTTTTTTAAACCTCATTGAAATAGGAATTTTAGAAATGTTGCAAAGTCCATGGGTTTTATTTTCTTAAATGTATCTGCATTTGTTTTCTGGCTATAAATAGGGAATGTTGGAAGTAAGTTTGTAAGGGCTATGGTAATCCTTAGTGTTCAAAGTTAGATGTTACTGTAAGACACATACATTACTGGCATGAGAACCTATTTAAAGATTCAAGGCTCTCGATTCTTACCTCTAGAATAGGAGCTATTTTTAATGAAGGCTACAGATACTTAAAGCTCTGGTGGGCCATTATGGACAGACCAGAATTGTGAGGCTAATTCTATTGATTTTTGTTCTTTGACTAAATAATAGGAGTGAGAATGGTTGTGGATGGTATATGTAAAAACTCAAGGGTAAGATTTTCTCAACCTCCTTCAGAATATATTTTAAATAGTATGTTGAATGGCACATTTGGACTAACAATCTTTCTTTTAAAATACTACTATTTCATTAAACTGGTGACTGTCCAGTTTTATTTCCTTCATTTAACTGTGAAAGGTAGAATAAAGGATGAACAGAGTCACACTTTTAGTGTTGATTATAGAAAATAGAATTTATATCTCATGACTTTGGTGTACTAAAAAATGGTTGTAGAAAATAGAACTTACATCTCATGACATTAGTATTCACATATCTAATTGGTTCCTGTGTGCATACAGACATTTACTTTTGATTGAAATGACTTGGAGGAGGCTTTGGACAGCTGGTGTACTAATGAGTGGCTGAAGAGTTAGTTAGAAGTGAGAAATGTTCCCAAACGTTTTTACCTGAGTTTGAAAGTTAGTTTTTGCTTTCTGAAGGCTGTCTGATAATATGCTGCAGCTTTTGAGTTAGCAGGATTAATTTTAAAAATTTAAAATCCTGCCTTTCTTTGAATTAGTCTTATCGTCTCAGTCTAGAGAGGTCCAGTCTTAAGTATTTGTGAACTATAAGGTGAATAGAATAAAATTGCATTACTTGAGCTTCTTCACTCGAATCTAACATAGCAATATTTAGGAAATTCTGGCAGTTAAGGAAAGGACAAACAAGAAGAGAAATAGAATTATTATCCCATACTATTTAATTAAGTTTATTGCTATTTTTTAGATACATATAATGATCACATTCATCATAGAGAATTTGTACCTGTACCTAATATATCTCAACTCTGTTTTTTCCATTCCCCTACCCTCCCTTCAACCCCTAACCCTCCTTGTCTACAGAGGCTTTATTTACATTTTTTCCTTCTTTTTGTTTTCTTTTCCTACCTTCCCCTCTTCCCTTCCCTACTTCCCCTTACCATTTGAATGTTTTCTTTCTATTTCACAATATCTGTTAACACATTTTGGTCCTTATTTATGCCTTTAGTTTCTCACACCAGAAATACAACTTGATATTTAGAAATGTGCATCTGCTTTAGTTCAGTTAGAGTGTGGTCTCAGTATATATCCATTCATCTGGAAATGTCTCAAGTATATCCTTTTTTATGACTATTACTCCACTATATAGAAAACTACATCTTTATCCATTCATTGTTTGGTGGATATTTGGGCAGTTTCCAAGAATTTGCTGTTACAAACTGTGCTGTTATAAACATGGTGTTCATATATTGCTGTTAGGATATTTTCAGTTCTTTTGGGAAGATAACAAGAAGGGGAATAATTAGGTCAAATGGAACCCTGAGTTCTAGATTTTTAGGAATTTTCACACTGATTTCTGCTGTAGTTACACCATCTTACACTCCCACCAACAATGGAAAAGGGTTCCTTTTTCAACACAGCCCTGCTAATCAATTTGTTATTGGTTGATTTCTTCATAATAGCCATTCTTTCCAGAGTGAGGTGGAATCTCAGCATCTCAGATGACCAGTGATGTTGAACATTTTTCATATATTGCCATATGTACTACTTCATTTGGGAAGTATGCATTAATTTCAGATGAGCATTTTTGGATTGGGGCTTTAAATTGGGAATTTTTTAACAGTTGGTGTTTATAGACTCTAGATACTAGTCTTTTGTCTGAGGAACAACTGGCAAACATTTTTTCCATTCTGTGTGTAGTGTTTTCACTCTGTTGATGATTTTTTTTTTGCTGTGCAAAAGCTTTTTAATGAGATCCCAATTGGTGATTCTTTGTGATATTTCCCATGTGATGGGGTTTTGTTCATGAAATATTTGCCTACACCTGTGTCTTAAAGAGTTCTATCTTTTCTCGCCTATCAGATTTAGTGTTTCTGTTTTAAGTTTTAGTTTAGTTTTTTGTTTGTTTGTTTGTTTTTTGTCTTTTTGAGACAGGGTCTCACTATGCAGGTCAGGCTGGCCTTGAGCTCACTTTGTAGTCCTGGCTGATCTTAAACTCCAGTCTTCTTGCCTCAGCCTCCTGAGTGCTGGGATTACAGGTGTGTGACACCATAGCCAGCTGAATATTTAGATCTTTGATCGTTTTGATTTTAGTTTAGTGTGTGGTAAGAGACATGAGTTAGTTTTAATCTTTAGCGTGTGGAAAGCCAGTTTTTCGAGTACCATTTATTAAGAGGCTTTCTTCCAGTGAGAGTATTTGACTCTTTTGTTGAGTATTGGATGACTGAGTGTGACTGGAGTTGTTTCTGCATCTTCATTGTTCCATTGATCCTTGGGTCTGTGTTTTTTGTTGTTGCTGTTGTTTTTATTTCTTAACAGTACCATGCTATTTAATCTCAATAGCTTTGTAAAATTATATAATTTTAAGTCAGGGATTATGATGCCTCTTGCCTTACCAAATTTTTTTGATCCTAGTTCACAGTTACAGAACTTGGAGGCCTTAGAATCTGAATCTGATATACTACAGTATCAAGTGCATTTTTCTATTAGTTTGTTCTATATGTGTTCAAAGAAAATGAAGTTCATTCAGATTTGTCCTGTTAGATCACAACATAAATGCATTTTATTTAAACCCAGAATACTAAACACCCAAGACTTTGCAGTGAGTTGAATTCTAAGGCATAATAAAACAGTTTACTCAAAATAACATGACATGGTGAATGTGTGATGCATAACCTGTAGTTCTCCTTTCTTTAGTTGAGGCAGGAGAGTCACTTGAGCCTAGTTGGAAACCTACCTGAGCAATGTAGCAAAACCCATCTTTAATTTTTTTAATTTTAATTTTTGAGACAGGACCTCACTGTGTAGTTCAGGCTGCCCTTGAACTTACCGTGTAGCCCAAGCTGGCTGTGAACTCATGTCAGGTCTCCTGCCTTGATCTCCCAAGTGCTGGGAATACAGCTGTATGCAACCATACCCGGCTGCAAAACCTATCTTTAAATAAAAGTCATTTTTGTGATTCGTTTGATATATTTTTATACATGTATAAATAAAAAGTTAGAATAATGAATGCACTATGTGTTCTCAGCTACATTCAGAAATAATATTTCTAATTTTTTTAGTGTATAGATTTATCACTATCATTATCAAGAAGCATTTGTCTGGTGGTTGTATTTTTCTAAGTTAGAGTTTTTTTGGTACTAGGGATATAACCTAGGGCCTCATATGCATGCAGGGGAAGCACTCTGTTATTGAGTCATATCCCCAGCTCTTTATTTTGAGACAGGGTCTTGCTAAGTTGACCAGCTTGGCCTGGAAATCATCATCCAACTTGCAGTCCTTCTACTTCAGCCACTTCAGCTTCTCCAGAAGCTGGAAGTATAATTCTAAATGCCTAGGGTGTGTGTGTGTGTAGTGGAGCGGAGTTTGAAACAGGAATGCTGAGGAATATGCCCAGCCTTTTTATTTTTCCATTTTGAGACAGTCTCACCAAATTGCTCAGGACGATCCTCTTAGCCTCTTTAGTACTGTAACTTGGCCTCTCTGGTAACTGTGATTACAGATGTGTGGCATTGCACCTGACAGGGGAGCTTTTTTCTTTAGAAAAAAACCAAAAAAGCAAAAGTGTAACTTCCACCCTCAACATCTACCTCTGATATCTCTCTGTTCTTTGCCTCCAACTTCAGAGGCCTTCTTGGTCATTTTTTCCCCTCCGTTTTCTGTTAGCTGATATGATTTTCTTCTTAAACTTTACTTGTTAAGTAAAACTTCCACGTCTCCATTTTTAACTTGTGCTTAATATTTATTATCTTCAATTGCTGTTAGCATTATAAGCCTATTTTTCTTACTTTGGAAGAGAAACATAAATAAATCTGTTCTATGACCTTTTCTCCTTTTTCCTGTGCTAATTGACTTTTCAGAAAGGATGGGCTTGAGTAATATTTCTCAGACAGGAATTCCTAGGACCCTTTAAGAGGATCTATCAAATGAAAGTTACTTTCATAATTATACTAAGACACAGTTGACATTTGTACCACTAACCCTTTAATACAAATCAAGATACAGTTGTCACTAAACTGTGTTATTAGTGATATATTCTCTACTGTGATGGCATTTAGTTATTTTTTAAGAGGCCATTCAATAAAGCAGTAAAATATTTCTTTAATCTTGGCCTTGCATAGATTTTTAAATTTTAATTATGATCACATTATAACATTTACTGTCTTAACCATTTTTTAAGTGTATGGTTCAGAGGCATTTAGTACTTTGATGTTACTGTACAACCAACATCACTGTCCAGCTTTAGAAATTTATTACCTTAAACTTTCTACTTGTTAAATAATGACTTCCATCTCTCCTTTTCCCTACAGCCTGATAACCACTAGTCTACTTCTGTTTCTACTAACTGAACTAATCTTTCTAGCTCCCAGAAATAGAAACAATGTTGATCCTTCTGTTGTCTGATTTATTTAGCATAATATCTTCAAGGTTTGTCCCTGTTGTAGTTTATAGCAAAATTTTATTGTTTTCTAAGACTTAGTATTCTGTTATATATCTATATATATCTGCATATATATCACATTTTACTTATCTGTTCATCTGTTTATGGACTTTTAGGTGGTTCTACCTTTTGGCTGTTGTCAGTAATGCTGGTGCAAACACAGGTGTACAAATATGTGTTTGGACCCCTGTGTTCGTTTCTTTTTTAATGTACCCAGAAACGAAATTACTGGACCATGTGATAATTCTGTTTTTTTTTTTTTTTTTTTTTTTTGAGGGACTGTTTTTCTCAGTAGCTGTACCATTTTACCTTCCTAGTAGCAGTACAGTGGCTTTCAGTTTCTCTACATCCTTTTCTCACTAGTACCTGGTTATTATTTAGATTTTTTTTGTTTTTGTTTTTTAGTAATAGCAATTCTTAGGGCTATGAAGATGTATCTCATAGTTTTGATGTATATTTTCCTAATGATTAGTGATTTTGAGCATCTTTTCATTTGGTTATTGGCCATTTGTAAGTATATAATGTAAGAAATACAAATATATATAAAGCACTTTTGCTGCATTATGAATTATGATAAATAAGAGAAGCACTTGGAATTTCATGGACTACTAGTTTTACTTGACTGAATGGCTGATAAACTATAATTATTCGTTTTATCTTTGGTATTTGGCAGACATTTCCTCAAAGTACTGGTATTAATGTTGGAATTCAAATTTCTAAAGGACAATTATTACCTGGGCATAGTGGTACCTGTAATCCCAGCTACTCAGGATGTTGAAGGCAGGAGGATGAAAGTTCAAGGTCAGCCTGAGTAGTTCAGCAAAACTCCATTTCAGTATATAAAAAGGGCTGGGAATATAGCTCCTGTGAGATCAATCCCAGTACTCCCACCACCACTCCTTCTCACAAAATAGTTATAATTTTGGAAAACTTGTGTTTATACCATTGTGAACATGACAGACTTCCATTACTTCAAAGGAATTTTTGAGAAGATTATTAAGAATGTGATTAAAAATTGTGTAATGGAAGACCTTTGTAACCCAGTGAACTAATATTTTTTCAATGTTACAAAGTACAAGAATGACTCCATGAATGTTAATTGTAACAGTGCCAAAAATTGAGTGATGCAGTTTTAAATAAATACTGTATTACAACTAGCTTTAAGAAACTAGGTTTCATGTTTTGCTGTGGTAGCAAAGAAGAGTATATCTGTGGTTAACCTAAAAAGAGTATGAAAAATTTTCATTTTCATCTGATATTTCTGTAAGGTTAGAATTTCTTCATAATGCTTCATTATGAGGCATTTCTGCAGTTTTTTAATACTGATTTTTTATTTAATTGTAAAGGAATCAAACAGCAATAAAGTAAATCAAAACAGTGCTAAGACAGTAGGAAATCTGCAATAGTCACTACATTGCATCTTGTCTTCTAAATAGTTGCTCACCTGGTTGCTGGTGGGTAGAGGAGGAGCTGTGCTACTCTCCCCAGCTCACTCTTGGGCAGCAGGGTGGGGGAGGAGGAGGGTGCGGGGGTGGGGAGGCGCAGGTGTAAGGAGGTGGCTTAGCTCCCATCTTGGCACTCCTTGATCTGTGCTCCACATTTCTACAGGTTTACTGTAGAAGTATAAAATTTAGCAGATTTCTGCTAAGCCAGATATTATCTTTACAAAAGTATGGAAAACAGTGCCACCTTTCTGAGATTTTGTTTTGGAAAAACTACTTATTTTTCATTAAAATATTATGTTGACACATAATTTTTAAATTTTTAAATGGTTAATAAAGATCAAATCTTCAGTTTTTACTTTAATAAATATGGATTGATATGGATGTAAACAAACTTTTTCCATGGGGTAGTCAGTAGTCTTTTTTCTTCCAGTGCTGGCATTTGAACCCTTATGCATGATAGGTAACTGTTCTGCACTGAGCTACACTCCATTTCCTGGAGTCTTTAGTGATTTTAAGAATATAGAGGACTTGAGACACTGCCCCTAATCACCCTCAGAATACACCTTCCCACATCAAACACATTCACCATTTTTGCCACTTGAAAGTTCTGTTTCTTGTGTTTTATTGCACTTCTGTGGCTTCTTTGATACCCTGAATCTAGAAATGTTAACTTTTCATGGTCATTTTGACTTTAGGGAAGAGCTAGAATGCATACGATGTCTGATCCCATGACTAAGGTAATTGAGGAGACAACTAATGCTTTTACAAGCCTGCCTTTCTTTAGACCGTACTCAGCAGCAGTTTAACTGTTTTTGATTCTACCTTGTAAGGACAGAGAGTACAGAACCTTCAGAAAGTGGCAAGAATGATGGGATAGGTGTATTCAAGGCAAGGGGGAATAATGGCAATGTATCTTATAAAATAAAATTTTAAAAAAATTAAACATTTGTACATTTTTATCACTAGTGTCGTAGGTGTCATGCGTCAAAGAAAATGCATTAAAACTGGTTTTATTTTTTTTCAACCTTTTCGGTGTAGCTGCTAGAGAATTTAAAATTGTATATGTGGTTCACGTTATTTTGGAAATATATTTACATTTTTGGTCCATAATATATAGTTCATTGTTTGAACTCTATACTTTGTTCTTGGGTTCATAGATATACTTTGGAGAGAGCTCATAGTTTTCATCATATTTTCAAGCAAGTATACTACTGTAAAATCTATAAACTCCTTCCCTGAACTGTTGCTTGTTTGTACTGGGGTACTGTTACTAGACTGAGTATCTGCGCGTGTACCTATGTGGGTGAAATCTGTGTTGATGGAGTGGTTGAGGTTGTAGTGAGAGGTGCTCTTGGTTTTTGAAATGGAAACCTCAGTGAATGCTTCCATAGAAATGGTTTCATAGAGCAGTGATGACAAACCTTTTGGAGCTTTCAGTGGTACATACAGCCTGCTGCAGTATGCGTGACATAGGTTCGCCCCCACTGCTATAAAGAAATATTAGGTATTATTGCTTTGTTAATACTAAACTGCAGGTTGACCTAAAAACCTAATTATCACATATAAGGTGGTTTCTGTGGGAAAATATTCTGAATGTCAAAAGTAGACTTACAAGTTATCAGAACAAAATGTACTACTAAATTGAGGATTTCATGCATTTTATGTTGGGAGTTTGATCAAATGAGTGACTTCCTTAATTTAGCATTCATGGGGTTTGAAAGGTTTTGAGGTAGTAAACAGTCTAAAGATAAAGCTACTTGTTTATTTGTTATCTTTAATTATAAGTGGCACTGTATAAACAAGCCACTGAATTGGAGTTCCTGTGAATTTAAGTGGTGTTATGTATATTTTGAGTAGGTCCATGATGCTTTGTGAATGTAGTAAATTCTTTACTTACGTGGTCAGTTTTTATCAAAAAGGCTTCCTTGAACAATGACGTTTTAAGGCCTGTTTAAATGGATTCACTTAAGCTGGCTATAGTGGTGCACACCTGTAATCCCAGCACCTGGGAGGCTGAGGCAGAGGATTAGGAGTTCGAGGCCTTAGCTATGTAGGGAATTCAAGTCTACCCTGGACTACATACAGCAAGACCCTGTCTCAAAAAATCACAAATAAAATAAAACCCCATAGAGCGGTAGAGTTTCTTACCCAAGAGCTTGATTGTATTCATGCTTGACTAAGTACACAAAACTACCATTATGGTCTTTTGGGTAAAATAGAGTCTAATGTAAACCTGTACTTTGCTACGTTCAGCACAGCTCTCAAAGTTCCCTGAGGGAAGGATGGCAGAAGGACAGTGAGAGGATGCAGACATAAAGGTAAGAGACAGTATACAGAAAACTGAGGGCAGGTGGAGTACTCTCTGCAGGCGGGAGGAAAAGAACTGCTCAACCACCGCAGTGCGTTTTTTTATACGTTTGTCATATGACATCCCTCTGCTTAAACAGCTCGCCTCTCAGGCCTGTGTTCTCAGGGTGGGAACACCTGTTCCCCTGGGTCACTCTGTGCCCTCAGGGTGTTCCGTGGGTACTTCCTGCAGTGCTCTCTGCTCAGAACATGTGAAGGGTCACTAGCTCTAGCTCTTCCTTTTTATGATATATTTTTATATATCATAAAAATCCGCAAATTGAGTAAGTCTAAAGTCTGGGTAATTAGCGATTTTAGGATGAAGTATTTTTTTTTATGGTAGTTTCTCTGTTTAAAGTTTTATTTTTAAAAATTTATTATTTTTTGTAGTGTTGGGAATTGAACCCAGGGTCTTGTGCATGTTTACCCAGGTTCTGGGTAAGTATGGTACCACTAAGCTACAGTCCCTTTTTGTGTGAAAAATTTAAATGCCATTGTAGAGCTTGCTGACACAGATAATAAATCAGCGACAATATTAGCAAATTTTTATATTGGCACTTTTTGATAGACACTTAAGTGGCTAAAGAACTTCCTCTTCCATTGAGAGTGTAATGTGTTCAGCAGTTTTGTAGGGGTGTTAACAGGGCTATTCTCATTTATACAGGGGAGGAATCTGGTGCCAACAAATGTTAGGTACCTTAGAAACAGTTTACACAGATGGTTTAAATAAAGGGATGGATATATAGGACCAGAAACTTTAGAAAAGTTGTTTGTTGCGTATTTGGAATACTAAGAAAATGTTTTTAGGGAGTATTGTGTATTTCTTTGAAAATCTGATGAAAGTATATATATCCTTTCCTCAGTTCAGTTTGCACAAATGCTTCATATATTTTCACAATCCCTATCAATTTCATGTAATAGTCATAATTAAAAATTATATTTTAGTAATTTAGATTTTTTAATAGTACGTATAGGTATTTATATAATCAGTCTGTGAAAATACTGGGAAATGTGAAAGTGTATAGAGAATTTACACTTCTAACCTTTATATAAATACTTGTTTCCCTAGTGAACAGTCTATTGCCAGATACGTGTATGTTGACAGAATTTTATGTACTCAGACTGACATTTTTTTAATAGAAAGTATAAAAGTGTGTGTGAAGCTATGTTTAGAACACCTCTTGAGTACCAGAAAAGTTTGACCAGATCTTCCCTGTTGTTGTTCTTCATTACATTGATGTGCCACAAAAGCATTACGGGTATTCAAGATGATTTTCCCTCAGACCACAAAGTGGCCGGATTAGGATTAAAGGTTCTTTTTTTTTTTGTCCTTTTCCTTTTTATCGCTACCAGGGATCGAACTCACGACTGCCTGCTTGCAAGGCAGGCGCTTATGCCGCTGAGCTAAATCCCCAGCCCCGGATTAAAGGTTCTTGCCTGTTGGTTGGCTCAGGCTGAAAGCAAACTTCCACATTTAGCCAGTTTGTCTGAAAGCAACAATAATACTGGATGGTTTGCCATTATGAGGCTAACTACGAATGAGTCAGTAGAATATTAAGTGCAAGAAATGGTGGAAGTTGGTGAAAAGGGTATATTCTGCAGGACAAGCCTAATTGAGAAATAGAAGAGCTCTCTTTTAAAGGGAGGAATTACATGAACTGCTCTTTCAGTTTGAAAATCTTGTTTGTATTTAGGAATATCAATGTAAATCTATTTGAAATACGCATTGTAAAGTGTGCTTTGATTTGGCCCTAAAAGAATGTATAAAATATTTGTTTTCTGAAACAAGGATTTTGTTATCAAGGGTTGTGGTTCTCTGCTGATTTTTGACCAGGAGCTGACACACTTTCTTCAGTACTGTATCTGTTGCTCTCAGTTCTAAAGTAATTACAGAAGGCTCTCTTGTTTACACGGCATAGTTGAGATTGTTAAAGTGCATGCCCTAGCATTGGCATGTTAGGGCTGGTATAATGATAAAAGAACAGTACAGTTGGAGTTAACGTATCATATAATACATTCTATATTTTTTGTGACTGTTTAAAAAAAAGTTATTCCTTGTTTAGATGGGGTGATGTGGAAGTACCATGCATCATAACCATTTCCAATTTGTCTGTGTTCAGTAATATAAATTTTAGTGGTTTTGTTTGCAAACCTTAGTTCATCATGTAAGTATTAATTATACTTTGTTATTTTAGATATTGGAATGTATTATTTAAAAGTTGCTTAATAGCATTGTTCTAATTTTCAGTTACTCTAAAAATGGGTTTTGCATTTGGGGGTCTTCTATAAAAATTTCATGTTAATATTTTAATTGGAATGATTTATAAGTTTATGTATCAAAACTTTGAAATGTAGCTGCTTTTATCTACCAAAAGTATTTCTGGTTGGATGTGGTTACACACTCCTGTAATCCCAGTATTTGAGAGGCTGAAGCAGGATGGTTGCATGAGTTTTTGAGTATAAGCTGGACTATATAGTGAGTTCAAGGCCAACCTGAACTTACAAAGTGAGGCCACTCAAAAAGCAAACAAAACAAAAAATTTTTATTAACAGTTTAAGCATTTCAAATAAATGATAAAGAATCTGCCATGCTAGGACTGGGAGGATTCAACAAGAAGCCAAGCAGCCAGCCTTTCTGGTAAGCCATTTAAGCTACAGCTTCCAGGAAGAGAAAAATCAGTGCCTTCTGTGAGCCTACTGGAGCACTTGCACTCAGGCTGAGAATCAAACTCTAACTCCCCACCTTCCACTCCCTACCCCCACCACCCAAAGGAAGCTACCTGATGTTTTGGAGGACAGGCTGAGCTGACAGCAACTAAGGTACATAAACAACTAAATGCTTGTATTGTCTGCCTGACTTTGCAGGCCTGGGGCCACTGGTCTGAGCATCTCTTCTTGCGAAGATAACCCTATGCAATATAGCAAATATGGGGTATTTCCTTCTATCTTGTGATAGATCTGTGGAGGGGAGGAAGAGGAGAGGAAGATGACCGGTGGTGGCTGAAAAGATAAGAAGTATAAAATATAAGTCACCTTTATTTCCGGGAATGCGGGGAGAGACACCCCCAACCCCCCGGGGCGTTGGTGCCTGCGATCTCTCCCTCTGACACGTGGTGTGGGGGAATATAAGTAGCCTAAGCTTAGGGCAGTGCCCTAAGGCCATTAGAGATGCACAGGTATTTCATTGGCACACGTTTGGCGCCAGGGGCAGGTTTCTAAGGGTGGGGGGTATAGGGTTACAGGTAAATCTCTAGGGGCGGGGGAGGCAGGAGCTCCCTAATTCCGGCTGAGGCTTTTTTGGCTACAGTGTTCAGTCTGGGCCAGCAACCCTTTCACTTGTTTATGAAATCCAATGTTGTTCTCACAGTTTTGCTTTGTTCTGATTGTTTTGCTTTATTCAGTATTTCGTTTTGATTGGTTTTATTATTTGATTTTCATTTGATTTTGCTATATCTGATGGAATGGGCAACTATTGTGACGATAACAAGATATACTATGTTAGCTATTGTTGTTTTCCTAATGTCCTGCTTTGAAGTTCTGAGCCAGTTTTGTTGCCTTGTTTTGATTGGCTTTGTTCTGTTTTGTTGTGTTGGATTTTACTATCTTTAAAATAATAAAAAAATATAAAAAAATAAATTTTATTCTCCACTCATGTTAATGAACTTTTGACTAAACTGCCCTGTTTATATACAAGACATGTCTAAATATAATAAATACTAAAATTATATTTCATGTAAAGAAATTTTTGAGGATAATGCTTTAAAAGTTTTATGAAATTTTTTTTTATTTCAAAGCTTTGTTTTTTCAAGGATTTTTTTCTTTTTTTTTTTTTTTTTTCAAGTAGTTATCTGAAATAGTTTATGAAGTAGCCAGCACATTCCATAATGTTCACTGAACTTATCTTCCTTTTTCTGGTATTGGTTTTGCATATTTATTCCTTTGTGTTTCTCTACATGATGGATCTATTCATAAATACGAAATACTCGTAATCTTTATCTCTGTAGTTCTGTTTTCTGTACCTCTGTAGTAGACATGATTTCAGACTACTGAAAATATTTTTGCTTTCCTGAGGACGGATCCCAGGAACTGGTGCATGCTTGGCAAGTGCTCTGACACTAAGCTGTATCCTGAGTTCCTGAAAATACTTTTAAACTTTTAAAGACCTGTACTTCTCATTACATTATGTCTCTCAGTTAAAAGGGAGAACCAATTCTAAGCACCCAAGCAAAAACCTGGAATGCGTCTGCCATTTTGTTTCTGTGAAGTACTTTTAACGTTTGTTGCCTAGACTATCAAAGTAGCTCTGTATAAGTGTGTACTTGTCTATATGAATGTCATAGTAATAAATAATTTTTCATTATAAAATAGTGTAGATAAGGCAGAAGTTCTTTATTTGCCTTCATGTATCCTGTTGACACCTTTTTTCCCCAACAGTGAAACAGCTTTTTATTTTGGTTGCTGATTCTGCCTTTTAACTCTTTCCCATCTTTAAAGAATGTGTGCTTTTTTTTCTTGCTTTATTTAGGACTGCTTATATTCACTTTCCTTCATTTCATTTCTTCTGTTAATTCAAAGTTATATACGCCTCCATATGGTTATCATAATAAAATTAAAATTAATGTCTGTATGCTTCACAAATATGAGAACTGTAGAATGTTCTCAGTAACATTTTCTCCTTCTGAAAGAGTATGATATTCTTATGACTTAAGATATTGTTCATGATTTTATGTCTCTTTACTTTTCTTTCATTAACAAATAAGACATTCTTTTATAAGTCAGTGTTCATCTTTTTTGGATGTTGTTACCAGAGTTTGCAGGAGAAAAGACAATATAGGACACATGATTTATAGTATTATTTATAGTAGTGATCTAAACAGTCAAATACAAAAGAGTGCAGAAAATTTGTCCATACACTACAATCTAAAGAATCCACCTGAGGGCCTGGATTCCACAGCAGTCCTGCATGAGTCCAGCTGGAGGCCTAGAGCCCATGGCAATGATTCATGCAAGTCTGTTTCATGGATCTGTGTTGGGAAGGCACAAAGGTCAGCAGTGGAAGCTAGAAAATCTGTGCCAGCAGGCTGAGGGATCTGCATTGGAGCCAGAAAGTGATGCTCAAAGTAAGAACCAGAGCTCCCTCGAAAAGTACCACAGCCATCCTCAGTGATGGGAGGTCCTGAGCTCCTCTGACAGCCAAGTTCGTATCAGGAAAGAAACTCGACAAGCCCCTCCAGGAGAGCCAGTGGCAACAGGAGAGCCTACAACACCATGGAGAACCAGCAACACTTACATTTTCCTGTCCAGTTCTGCCTTTTACGTTGCAACAATCCTTATGTGGGCCATCTACAGTCAGCACCACGCTGATTCAGTTCAGCTGGTTTTACAAGTTGTCAAAACATGTTTTATGTGACCTTCTATCTAGGCTTAGTTGGTTTTAGTCTGAAACACCTTTAGTAAACATCATTTTTTTTCATCTTAGAGTTTTGTTGGATATAGAATTCTACACAGATGCTTATTTTTCAGCATTTTCAACATACTGTTTTACTGTATTATTTTTTCCCCTTTGGTTTTGAGAAGCTGATACTCACTCTAATGGCCTTTATAGATAATTTGCCTTTTGCTAGTGTAATGTCTTTTCTCTGTGCTCTCGAGTTTTACTCTGATGTACACTTGAGGTTTTACTGTTTTTTTATGTACTATATTTTTTATTCTCATGATGTATTTTTCTTCTTTTATAGGTTGAGTGAGAAAATATTGCCTCCTGTTTTTATTTTTTGGAAAAGTTTTTGAAGAATTAGTCTTAATTTGTGTTTAAACTTTTGATAAATTTTCTGATAAAGCCATCTGACCTTTTTTGGGAGTTCATTTCAAACTGAATCCTCTTATTTGTTGTCAATCTATTTAAATTTCTAGTTTTTCTTAGTTTAGCTAGTGGTTTGCTAGTTTTGTAGTTTTAAAGAATAGAAATTCTACTTTAGAGTTCTTTCGTCATTCTCGGAAAGTTCACAACCCATACTCTAATCTGCCCCTTTGCAATTTTTTAACTGATAGGTGCATATTGAATCTTCTCATCCACCCTTTACATCTCTTAATCTCCTTTTTATTAATGTACCACATTTTGATGTATGCTAGTACTCTGCTGCATTAGGGTATATTTTCAGTTCTTTTTTATTTGCTATTGTCTACTGAATTTCTGATTGTTACAGTTTTCATATTAGGAATTCAACTTATGGTTAAATTCACCTTTTTGGGGGTTTTTGCAATTTTGATAGCCTTTTAGTGTTTTATACTATGAATTTCCTATTTCATTTTTTAATAGTTTTTTCATAATTCTAACATTTGTCTTCAAATGTTTCATTTTGTAGTTGATTCTTTTGATCATGGGAGTTAATTTCCTAGGTGGGCAGTGATTTCCCTTTTGAGATAATCGTGTAATTTTTTTCTTTATTCTCTTAATATGTTTTATTTCATTGAATTTTATTGGTGAAGTAAATCCCAGTGGCCTGTGGTATGGAATCTTCATATGTTTTTGTTTTTAAGAACATTTGCAGTAAAAAAGTATTTTATTGATGATTTTCACATCTCTATTCATAAAGAATATATTTCTTTGAGTTAACCACTTAAGTCTTTGTTCACTTAGGTTGGTGGTCAGTTAATGATTGGAGAGATTTCTTTCAACATTGCTAAGTTGGGACAGCTAAGTTTTCTAACTTTTGCCTAGGTTGTATGGTATGTGTGTATGTGGGGGGCGGCATGAATTGAATCTCCTGTGCAATTTATAATTGTGGCTTAGTCTTTATCTCCTACATTTTCAGAGCTTCATAGACATCCAGAAATGAGAGATGAGGGCCTTCTCAGTTCCTGGGTATACACGTGTGTGGTGTGTGTGAGTGGCCTTCTAGAATCCCAAGTATTTTTTAGAGCTCTCTAAACCCTTCTATGGACACCTTATTCTCATGTGTCCATGAAGTTTTTGTTCCTCTCTGACTCAGTTAACTTTTCTCACGTTGCTGAGACAAACTACCCAATGCTCAAAGTTAGAGGAAAGGTTTATTTAGCTCATAGTTTATAGAGGTTTTAGTCCATAGTTGACTGGCCCTAAAACTGAGTTGCACATGGCAGAGGAGCAACAGTGGAAAACAGCAAAATCGATGAGATTTAAAGCAAGCAAGATAACCCTCTTTCTGTCCCTTGTAGTTTATCCAGTCTACCAGGATTAGGACGATACCAGTCCAGTCAGTGTACTATCTATCCATTACCCACCCTTAATCCCAGCACTTCACAATTAATCGCATGCTCTAGACTCAGCCACTTCCGAAAAGCTTGCCCCCTAACTGCATGTGGTTTTGGGGGCACTTCTAGACACAAACCATAACACAGCCTCTTAAACTGCCCACAACAGCTGCAGTGTTGCACATTACTGCCTATGGTTTTCAGCAAAAGCCGTGGTGATAGGGCTTTTTTGCGCAAAGTAAGTTCTGAGTCAAGTCAGAGAACACACTGAGAGTGGAGCTTTTCTGGGTAGTTACTTGATAGCTCTAGTAAGGATGAGCCTTCGGTTCCCTGGTGAGTTTTAAACCTATTTTTTTTTTTTTTTTCTTAAGTGGCCACTAGACCAGTAGTTCTCACAGCTCTGCTGTATTGTGGGTTTATATATTTTTAAGGCTGTTGTGGAGTTGGAGAGAGGTAATGGGGATAAAGGAAGGTCAGATGCCACAAAGCTTGCTGTTTTTACAGCGATTCAACCAGTTTTCTTGAGTAAAAACTTGTTGCAGGCCTGTGGGTAATTTCCAGAGTTGTTAAAAGTTTATTTTGACCAGGTTTGCCAGTGTTCTCACTGCATTAATGGAGAAGCACATTTCTTGCAGTATTTATTTTCCCATTCTTGAAATGTCCCACCTTTGATGTTTTTGTACCTGACTCTCACCACCTACACTGAAGCTTTACTTTAATTTTTTAAAACTACCATACATTCTGGCTACATTCAGTTCATGTATTATTTCTTCAGTGATACTTTTCTGGTTTCCTTGAATATACTATCTTTTTTTCCACATATATCTATAAGTAATATTTCATTTGCTTGTTGTGATGGTTAAGGTACATTGTGTCAAGTTGCTGGGGAGCTGCCAAGGGGAATGCTAAGCCACACATCTGGGTGTGTCTGGATATGTCATGGAGGCCTGACCTTGGGCACTATGTATGGTCCCTGGCCCCTTCCTGTCTGGTACTTCCTCTGCTGTCCTTCCTGGCTCTGAATTCTGAGTGCCAGTATAACAGGAGTACACTGCCATTCCTGGCTCAAAGATTATTTTACTTGTTTCCTGTTTAGGGCCCTCTTAACTGAATATGATAGGAACTCATCTCGAATTAGTTTACCAAAAGAGGAATTTTATTAGATGAAAAACAAAAATTTGCTGTTCTAAATCCAGCTGTGCCTGAAATCATTAGAGATGAATATGTATTGTCTCTTAAATGTTTATAGTTATATAGTAGCTTTTTAAAAAAGAGAAAAGAAAAAATTACAGAATTTTAAAACAAAGTGGTAGAAAATTAACAATGATTATTTTATTGCATATTGTTGTTTTCAAAATAGTTGCTCAGATTACCAGATACCTGCAAAATTAATCGAACAGTATAATCACTAACTGTTCCTTTCATTGAACTTATAGAACGAGTAGTAAGTACAATTATCTTTCCTAACTTGTGTGTGTGTGTGTATGTATGTGTGTGTGTGTGTGTGTATATATATATATATATATATATATATAAATTTTATGTATGTTTATAAAAGATTTTTTTCCCTTTCTTTCTTTTCACCTTTCCCGTACTCCAGTTTCTGTTTCCTTTTGAGCATTTTCTTTTGCTTTCACAATATCTGTTGTACCTTTTGGGTCTTACTTACTTTTTCAGTTTCTTACACTAAGGAGACTCTATGATGTTATGCATGCCTGTCTGACTCATTTCACTTATGGGTATGATCTCTAGTTGCATCCACTTACCTATAAGTCCTTGACTTTATCTTTCTAGCTGAGAAGTACTCAATTGTATAAAAATATAGCATCTTTTTTATGCATTCTGGGTTGTTGATAAGCATTTGGGTTGTTTCCAACATTTAGCTGTTCTAAGTTTTTGTTGATAAGCATTTGGGTTGTTTCCAACATTTAGCTGTTCTAAGTTTTTCTGCTATAAACACGATGCACATGTATCGCTGTTGTATGTTTTCAGTCCTTCTGGAAAAATACCTGAACAGGAATAGCTGGGTTGAATGGGACCTTTAATCTTAGTCTTTTGAGGAATCTCCACACTGATTTCCACAGTGGTTAGTCTACATTCTTACCAACAGTGGAAAAATTACTATTTTGAAGGCAACAATATGTAATAAAATAACCATTGTTAATTTCCTATCATTTTGTTTTAAAATTCTGTACTTTTTCCCACACAGCCTCGCCAACATTTGTTGTTGGATGGTTTTTTGATGATAGCCATTTTTTTCTAGGTGAGATGGAATCCAGTATTGTTTTAATTTGCATCAAATGACCAATGATGTTGACATTTTTTTCATGTACTTATTTGCCACTTTCTTCATCTGAAAAGTGCTTATTCATTTCAAATGTCCATTTTTAGATTGGGTCTTTGAATTTGAGGGGCCTGATTGTTTAAAATTCTTTATATGTTCTAGATAGAAGTCTTTTTTCTGAGGGATAGTTGGCTAATACTTCTTCCCATTCTGTGGGTTTTCTTTTCACTCTGTTGGTGATTTCTTTTGATGTAGAAAAACTTTTTAATAAGATGAGATCCCAGTTGTTGATTTTTTGAAATATTGCCCACATTTTGGTTTTTGTTCATGAACTCTGTACCTACCCCTGTGTCTTCAAGATTTCAGCTTACTTTGTCTTGCAGTAGATTTAGTGTTTTTGTTTTAATATTTTGATCTTTGATCCATTTTGACTCTAGTGCATGGTGATAGACATGGGTCTAGTTTTAGTTTTTGGCATGTGGAAAGCCAGTTTTTCCAGCACCATTTATTAAGAGGCTATCTTTCTTTCAGTGAATATGTTTGTCTCCTTTGTCGAAAATAAGATGATTGAATGTTTGTAATTGTGTCTGCATCTTTTGTTCTGTTCCATTAATCCTTAGGTTTGTTTTTTGCCATGCTGATTTTATCATACTAGCTTTATAGTATAATTTTAAGTCAGAGATTATGATGCTTCTGTCTTGCTTTTGTTGCCCAGATTTGCGTTTGCTATTCTAGGTCTCTTCTGTTTCCAAATGAATTTTAGGAATTTTTTTTTTTAGATCTGTGAGGTATGCTAATGGTATTTTGATTGAGATTAGGGTATTAAGATTCTCCGTTACAATGGTGTTATTGATTATTCGATTTTTCATGTCTATTATTATTTGTCTTATATATTTGGGTGCTCTTGTATTTGACATTTTATGATTGTTATCTCTTTCTCTTGAAGTTTTATGCTAACAAGTATGATAGCATCGAGCACAATTTAGGAATTGACAGACTGTGGTAACTATTGAGTTTGTATTTTAGACCATAGAAGTAAAGTCTATAGTTATAGATATAGTTATATATATATTTTTTTTTTTTACAGGAGTATATATATATGTATGTATATATGACAGAACCAGTTATAAATTTGGAGTTTATACAAAGTGCTTCCTCTTTTTAGAGTGAATTTACCCTACAACTAGCTAGTTGCTGAGTCCTGAGCACTTCTCGCACTGGCTGCCCATCCTGTGGTGCAGGGGAATGGACCAGGCATCTGGGTTTCTCTAGACCAAGGTTCCCAGGATGGTGGAGAGGCGATGGGTGGGGTTTCTCTCCTTTTATGCAGCTCATCAAGATTCCCATGGTGGCAGAGAAATGATGGGTAGGCTATAGTAGCATTTTTGTCAGCCCTTTTATTATCTTCATGAAACACCATCCCGGTCAATATTTTTTACCTGATTATTTACATGTTGCTAGAATTAAGGTTTTCTATATTTTCACTATGATTTTGATGCGGTTGTTTCTTAATGGTTCATAGAATAAAAGCTTAGTACCCAGTGTTTGAGGTATTCAAGGGTTGTGGAACCTTTCAGGAGGAAGCTCTCAGTGGGAGGATAATTAGTTTATGAGCGCATTGTCCTTGTAGAAGGAGTTAGGTCTCTAGAGAGAGAGTTGTAAAAAGGCCAAGTTTGACCCTTGACTCTCTTGATTTATTGTCTTGCCACGCATTTTCTCCTTGGTACATGCTTCTGCCATAATGGAGTCTGCAGTGTGCTGTACTGTTATCTAGCTAGGCTAGCCCTCGCCATACCCAATCTTACTCAGGCATATGCTGTTAGACTTTCAAAACCTTCAGGTAAATACACCCTTCTTTACATATTTCCAGGCTCAGACATTTTATTACAGCAATTTAAAGCAGACTCATACAATACTAATAATTTCCACATGGTAGAATTCTTTAAAATCTCAAGCAAAAGCATAAATATTTTCAAGGCTTTTAGTATATCTTGAGAAATAATTTTGGTTGAAAGGTTTAATTTGCCCATTCATCAAAAGGATTGAAAAGATTATTTAGTTTAAAATTACTGTTAACAGCAGATATAATGGCGTTTTACTGTTACATTATGATTTTTTTAAATGGGAAAAATTGTAAGGGTATAGGATTACAACTGTTTGCTTCCAGCTGGCTAATGATAACGTATACCCTTACTTTGACCTCTGTACTTCGTACATTGTATATTTTCTCTCTAATTGGGTGTCCCATTGGCATCTGTAACTTAACATGTGTGAAACTCTGCTCTTGATGTTCTGCCCCACACCTTCTGTGTTGTCTGTCAAGAACTGTTAAGAATTTGAAATTCTACCCTGCCAACAAGGTAGCTTGTCAAGGTTCAGAGATGTTGGCAGACAGCATAAGGGAAAGAGTTAATTATTCATAACAGTAGTTATAGCCAAATTATCAACAGTTGTTGCATTTCCCAGAAGCAACCGTGAAGGCCAAATGGTCTGGCATGTGGAGTGGGTTGCCTTGTACAAAAGGGACCCTAAGTTTAAGTAATTAGACTCTCATAAAGGTAATAAGTCTACCTTTTTTTTTGTAAGGCATATATTGAAGATACTGAAGGCTTACTTCTAGACTACCACAGTAGAGTGAATTACACAAACTTTTGGGTTTCCCAGTTCATATAAAATTATGTTTATACTAACACTGTACTGTATCAAGTATGCTGTAGCCTTGTGTCTTAATTCCTCCTCCCCAACCTGTACATATCCTAGTTAAATAGTACTAAGTATCGTCTGAGCTGATGGGAAACTGATGTTGATAGAACTGATGAACACAGTGTTGCCACAGAATTTGAATTTGTGAAAAACTCAGCCATCTGTGAAGCATAGTTAAATAAAGCACAATAAAATAAGATGCTTTTTATTGAGAACTGAGCATACCTACCCTTGGCTCCCAAGTGATACTGTGTGTCATCTAAAGCAGATAATAATGAAAAGCCAGTCCAAAACAAAGGCAACCAGATGCCCATAACTATGAGACCTAAGTGATATTGTACAACACAGCCATCTCCATTTCAGTTAATAACTCCTTTCTTCCAGTTCCTCAGTCCAAAGACCTTTGAAGTCATTTTTGACTTTTTGTCATATCTCACATTGTTTGTTAAGAAATCCTTTTAGCTTCTTCTGTGAAGTACATCTAAAATTCTTTGATTTCTAATTCACAGTGCTGTAGTTAAAACCACTGTCATCTTTCAATAAGTTCATTGCTCCTGTTTTCCCTGCTTGTCTTTACTCTGTTCTTCACATAGTGGTCGTACTAAAATAACTGAATCTAAGCGTGCCACCTCTTTGCTTAGAATGCTCTTGTGGCTTCTTGTCTTCCTTGGAGTAAAAGTGAAAGCTTTTATCCTTTTCACAATGAGAACCTGAATGGTCGGCTCTCGTGGCTCTTTTTTAACTCTCTGACCTCTTGTACTACTTTATTTCACCTTGATCATTCTGCTCCAAGCTTTCTGCTTCCCTTGGTATTTCTTAAGCATATTTAACTACTCATTGGTTGTAGGGCCTTTACATTTTGTATTCTTTCTACCTAGAATGTACTTGTCTCAATATCTGTGTGACTCACACTCCTGCTTTCTTTTCTGCTTTACATGTTTTCCCCTATGCACCTAGATTAACTATTTTAGCTTCCTGCAGTGTTCCTCCAGTGTAGTTTTCAAGTACACCATACCTGTCCACTTGTAATTTTTTTTTCTTTTGAGAACTTATTACTGTGTTCTGTGTAGCATCTTTTTTGGTACCAGGGATCGAACTCACGGCCTCATGCTTCCCAGGCAGGCCCTTATGCTGCTGAGCTAAATCCCCAGTCCCTGTAGCATACTTTTTACTTGTCTTCAGTCACGCTATAAAAGCTTATAGGGGTAGTTCTTTGATTTGCTTCTAGTTAGTTTTGCTCCTTTTACCTAGATTAAGTGCTTGGCACATTGTAAGCATGTAATACCTATTTGTTGAATGAGTGAGTGACTAAATGATATTTTGTTGTCTTAGAATGGGTGCTCAGGTAGTGTGAATTACTCATTCCTTTGCAAATTTTATCCTCTGTATTCTGCTTGGACTTCTCCTACTTTACCACCATATTCAGTTACCATCCATCCTTAAAGTTCTGCTTCTTTTATTTTTTTAAATAAAAGTAATCCTAAACTTGGGGTGGTGGTGGTGGTGCTGCTAATGGAGCTCTGTGAGTTAGTTCAGTTTTTACTGTGGGAGGCAAGTGTTCTCCAAAGAGATTATAAAAATCCTATATTAATTGGCAAATTTAAAGTAGTTTTTTTTTTTATGGTGAAACCAAGAAAGTATATAGTCTGTCGTAGAATTAAAGATGATTTCTATGATGAAATTGTTTTCAACATTTGTATAGTATATAAGAAATTTAGGAAGCAGTAAGGGAATGAAGAATCAGAGGCTAAATACTTTTTATTACCATACTTTTTAAAGGCACTGCATAGTCTAAATTAAACAGTTTTGGCCTGCAGGCCTTCTTTGATACATAAGAAATGCTGCCTGTAGAAATTCTATTAAGAAGATGGTTTTGGAAAGGCTCTTGGTTACTCCACTTTTCCTTTGTTCCTTCTTAATTTAGTTATTCTCAGATCCTAATTGTAATTATACAGTACTCTGGGACTTTTATTCTGGCATAGTGCTAAGAAGGATCAGTGCAGGGTATAGAAATCATTAGAACATGACATTTGTAGGGGAAAAAACTTAGTGATTCCCTCTTACCAGATTTGTGGTGTTAGACTGTTTTCTTTCTTTCTCAGTGTTTATAGTTTTTCCTTTTCTATAAAATGGGAACAGCAAGGTAAATAAAGATAAATGCTACATGATATTAAAAGAATTAAATAATATAGCATATTGTCTTTTTACCATTCCTTCACTCAGTCAGATGTACTCATTCTTTTCTTGCCTTGTATTAGGTAACACTTACTGATAGAGTAACTTTTAAAAGAATTTAAGTTAATAACTATTGGATTCCTTTATTTAACCTAAAGCAGTGGAGCTCTGACATATCATGGAACAATGGTCTTTGGGTAGGAAGAACTTCCCTGGATAGTTTTCAGATCACATTGTTTTCCTTAACAGTGGTTGAAGCTAAAAGTTAATGACAGCTTGATATTTTCTGTTTTACTGATGATATATACAGTACAGAAAAAAAAAAGACCATGTGTAATTTTACCTTTTCTTCCCATCTTTCTTCTACTTGTTATAGAAACAAACTTAATAGATATAAACACCATTAAAAGCCCCACTATTCATAAAGCCCCACTATTCATAAGCATGTTTTACTTTTGTGTAGTAGATTTAAATAGTGTATTGGGTTGTTGGAGCTGTCTGTAGGTCTCTAGGATACTGTAAACATTCCTTGTGGCAAGAGACTTAAGATGAAGCCTTTGGGGAACTTTAGTGTGGATAACCAGCAGCTATGTCTCTCTTATGAAATAATAATACTTAGTTTTGATGGTAAAGTTGTTGGATAGCCAAAAAAGAAACACCTGGGGGAAAAACATACCATTTTTCTTGTTCCTTGCTTCCAACTTTATTATCAAAAATTAAAGTATACAGAAAAGTTGAAGGAATTTTTCAGTGAATAACCATATGCTCATCATCTAGGTACATCGAATAACATTTTATCATATTTCCAGTATATGTATTTGCAATGTGTGTATAATTTTGAATGAATGCATTAGAAGAATTGTTCATTTTCTTAGATGGTACAGAGATACCATAGATATGTAGGATAGTATGTACATGTTTAAAATGTTGTGTTTAGTACCTGTTGTTAATGAAAAAAATGGCGTATCTTTCAGATAACTCACTACAAACAAGTAACATGTTACAGTTATTTCTTTTGTACTAGAATTTAATCAGATCATGCAGTACATTGATGTATTTGTTTTTTAACATCTGAAGACATTAGATTTAAATTGATGCAAAGATTCTCAGTTGTTTTTTTTTTTTTTTTTTTTTTGGTCTTTTTATCAGTACCGGGCATCGAACTCACAACTGCCTGCTTGCAAGGCAGGCACTTATCTCAGTTGTTTTTTGATTGCTTATATTTCAGTGAGAAATAAAGTGACCCCATAACTATTATTTCTTGATATGTGAGATACATATTCCAACAATGATTCTTTGACACTAATTGAATGCCCAAAATTCCATCCAGTTCTGATACAGATCCCACAGATTTAGCGACTCAGACATATACGACTGCTCCTGTGGCACCCCAGTGGCATGTCTCAGCCACCTCTAGCTTAACTACAAATCTGGGCTTTCTTTTACACTCTTATAAGTCTGATAATGTGCTATGACTTACAGAACTTGGAACGATGCTACACTTAGGAATTTATTATAAAAGGTACAGAGTCTTTAAGGTTTCAGAGTAGCTTCTCTCCTCATAGAGTCAAGGTATACTATTACCTGTCTGATTAATGTGTTTCTCAATCATGCTGAGACATCTATCCCCAGTAGATATGGGGTGGAGTGGGGAGAGGGTGCTTGAATCTCAGCCCGCTCACTTGTAGGTTCACAGAGCGGCTGGTTCTCCTCCTGCTCCATGCTGGGGATACTTACCAAGAAGGTGGAAGAATAAGCTGCCTAAGTCCCACCATCCTAAGCTATTCTTTTAAACACAGACTTAGAACATAGAAGTGAGGTATGTTAAACAAAAAATCTATTATTTTAAACTTTATGTTAAAATAACCTTGAATTCCCAAATCTTTGAAATGATCTATTATTTTATAAAGTTGATTTTGGGTTTGATGTGTCCAGTTAGGTGACTATTTCTTAGGCTGGTTTTTATGTTTATTGTTTTTTTTTTTTAACCAGGTATTGAACTAAGGGCCTCATACTTGTCAGGCAAGCGCTGTGCTGCTGAGTTTACATTCCCAGCCTAGGTGGATATTCAATGATTGGGCATATTTAAGCAGTAAAAATAATTGCCTTAAATATTACTGTGTTTATATTATTTCACTTATCAAACTACATGTTTATTTCCATTTTTCATAGTTTTTAGAATTTGTTCTAAACCCAACCTTTTAAGATTAGTAGTGTTGGTAGTTTAATATAGCACCATAATAATACTAGTAAAAATGACAATAGCTTCCCTTTATGAAATGAGCTGATACACAATTGTGTTTATTCTTTAAAATAGTCCTCTGTAGAGATCTTGTTATCTTTGCTGAATATATGAGGAAATCATGCCTCAGACATTTACTTGCTTATGGTCACGTAATTAGTAATGAGGGGAGTTAGTATTTAATTTACTGATTTACTCCACAGACCGTCCTCCTCCCTTCCCATTCTTGTTCTCAGAAAAAAGAAATAGCAGGTTTTCTTTCATTGGTCTATTTATTCACCAAATAATTCTGTGTGCCTAGTTACTAGGCATTACTCTTGTGTTCCATTTGCAGTAGCTCCAAACTATATATCGGGAATATATTCTAAGACCCTAAGTGAGTACCTGAAACTGAGGACAGCACTAAGCTATGTGTATGTGCGCACTGTGATGTGTGTTTTCTCTCTGTGTCCTAACGGGGACACAGAATTCATCTGTCTTTCCAGTTTTATGCCATGGGACTTCCTTGTATATGCCCTTTTCCTTTGGAGCCATTATTAAGTAATAAAATAAGATCTGCTTTTACGCAAATATTAGGTATCTCTGCAGTTGATTTGCTAACTAAGTTGGCTGGTTAACTAAGTAGCACTGCAAATATGCAATGGAAAAAGGGATGAATGATTCACATCCTGTGCTTGGGCAGAAGGGAACAGTGTGAGATTCATTACTTTTCTTAGAAAGATGTGCGATATAAAAATTAGGAATTGTATGGAATTTTCTATTTGAGAGTTGGGACCACAGTTTACCAAAAGTAATTGAAAACATGGGAAGTGAATGTAGATATGAGGAAACTGCTATATAGCCGGCAGTACTTCGTTCTTCAAAATCACTTACCCCATGGTAGATAATGAAAAGGACCCAAACAGTTCTAGTTCTTCTGTTGATCACTTCTTTAAAGCAAGAATTTTGTAATAGTCTTGTTTACTGTTACAGCTAGGATTTTAGGGGGTTCTAGTATAGATATACTATACCATAGACATAGGAATTTGCATTTTCTTCTTGCTGCAATTGTAGGATATGGGAAATCTAAAATGAATACATTGTGATTCTGGAGAATCCTAGGAGCTATTTTTCTTTTTTTGTTTTTTTTTTAGAATCCCTAGTGGTTTTGCTTTGTATTGAACTGGAGTGCAGATGACTGAATGCTCATGATGCTGCTTTATTAAGACTATACATTTTCCACCATTTTAAAAATTAGCTGAGCATAGTAGTGCATGCCTATAATCCCAGCGCATGCATATATATATAGTGAGTCGAGGTCAACCTGAAGTGCATAGTGCGAACAACAACAACAACAAAAAGCCTGTAGTATAGTCTGTGCCAAGATAAGTTTTGAAAACTTTAGGTAGAAATCTTTTTTTTTTTTTTTTTTTTTTTTTTTTGGATGTGGCAGAAATAATTGTTCTTTTAAATACCTATCTGGGTGTGATACTTTAGTTAAGGTACTTTCTCAGAATGTCCAAATAATGACCTCATCTGCATCTCATTAGTTCTGGAGGAAAGTTTCCTATTTATTAGCTCAGCTATCTGTGTTCTGTGTTGCTCAGCATATCCAGAGGTTGGCTACAGTATGTCTAAGCATTAAATTGTTACACAATAAAATCTGGAAGCTGGAAGGAAGAACAGGGTCTTGTTACCTCCTTTTATCTGGGTGGAAAATCTTTACCAGCAATCCCAGTAGACTTCACCTTATGTCATGGTAGCCAGAACTGTTTATGTACTCAGTTGTAAATTAGTTAATGATAAAGGAAAATTAGATTCCTAAGATTGGCTCAAAACAATGTTGATTCATCTCCAAGATCTGAGGGAGAGATCCAGCCATCAGAGCTAGTGATGTGTCATATTAAAAAGTGTTTTGTCATCACAAAAGGGAGAGTCAGGAGGGTAGGCAATGTAAAGATATTTTCTATATACTATATAACAAGCAATTCCTGCAAAAAAGTGAAAATTTAATATATTTGTTTGTACAAGAAAGCATGCTCATTCGAGAAGTATATTATCCTGTAAGTGCTACTTTGTGATTGACACAGGAAGCCAGGCTTGGCTTTCAGTTGATTAGCTACTTTCTGTGCTTTTGTCTGAGTACAGTCCTGTTTATTTTCCTCTGATATTAAGCTCCATAAATGATATTACATGATTTGACGATAGTTTTGATATAGGGGAATGAAACTCCCAACCTACTATGTGTCCAGTACAAGTTCGTGTTCTCTAAAATGAAAGAATGAATTTTAGGAACAATAGAAGTTAAGAGCAGAGTATATTTACTGGGAGAAAGAAAGCTTCTGTCTAGAAGGGATCTTGAGCTGATTGCCAGGGACTCTCTCTTTTTTAGGTACTTCTATAGAGTAAAATCATGTGGTTAGATGGTTCCAAAGTGGGCAAAAATGGGAACTTGCAAGGTGGGACAGAACTGTGGCCAACCAATAAGATTGATTGCTAAGTAAAATTGATTAGATGGGGACAGATGGGGAAGCAAGTCATGGAGAAAGCAGGGATGCTTAACAGCAGTGACTCTTCCTGTAGGAGGTTGGGATGTTGACTTCTAACTGCCTCAGGGTGACAGAGAACTATTTGGACTATCAGTCCTTGGGTTGTTGTTGCTTTGCCTCTTGTCTTGAGATCTGGCCCATAGTAGGAGGTGCTTGTCTCCTCAGAGATCACAAGGTATCTGAACTTCTGTACTGGTTCCTTTGAGGGCTCAGCCCTGTCTGACTGCCTATAATATTTCTAACTCAGCTGCCTATAACAGTTTGATTTTTTTAAAAGTTAATTTGTACTTGTTCTAGGTGGATTCTCCACAGTTTTCCTAGTGCGAACTCATGGTGGAATCCGATGTGCATTGAAGCGAATGTATGTCAATAACATGCCAGACCTCAACATCTGCAAAAGGGAAATTACAATTATGGTAAGTGAAGAGTAATATTTTTAGGTAAATTGAGTATTGACTTATACATATTTGGGAAACCTTTGAAGTTTGTTAAATTGGAAAATTGTCTGGAAACATGTACTTCATTTCTTGTAGCCATACTTATGATGAAGTACAGTCATGTTTTGTTTCCCTGTCTTTCCCCCTTCCCTGTTGCGGGTTTAACAGGTAAGCCACCTTTTTTTGGTGGTTGTATTGGAGGTTGATCCCAAAGTACCTTTGCATAGTGCTATAACCACAGCCTTTTTTATTGACACAGGATCTCATTAAGTTGCTAAGTTGTTTCTCGTGCTTGAGCTTTCAAAAAGGCTGGGATTATGGGCATGTACCACCTGCCAGGTTCCTTTTTCTTTTCTTAAATTCATTTTAATTATTGAATATTGTAAATATAGTAAAACAAAGAGTTACATAGTAAATATCAAGTTTAACTATCATCCAGTTTAAGAAATAAAACCTTACAGATAATGTTGAAGCTTTTTCTATATTCATCCCCAAGTTTTGCCCTGTAATGTTTCCTCATCCAAAAAGAAACCACTGTCCTGAATTTGATGTTTACTATTCTTGTGTGTATTTTATGCATTTAGACTCAAAAACAACAATCTTACTCTTCATTTTAAAAATCATGCTGTAAGATTGTTTTTCTTGTAAACTCTGCAGTTTATGATGAGGTGTCTTTTAGAAAGGGAAAATTTAAATATTAGGAAAAGTAAAATATCTTAATAGATAATTAAACACGTTAGTGATTCGGAGTTAGTGAAACAGTTAAAAATAAATTGCAAAATAAAAAACTTCATCTTTCCTAGTGTTGGTAGTTCTTATTCCTCTAGATGACTACTATTCTTCATTTTCTATCATGGATCGTTTGCTGTTACATATCATGCATGTGATACACACACACATAGTTTTTGTCTTATTGAGGTATAATTCATGTAATATAAAACTGACTTTTAATGTGAACAATTCAGTAGTATATTCACAGTGCTGTATAACTACCACCTCTATCTAGTTTAAAGACCTTTTCTCATAAATGGAGTTGTATAATATATGACCCATGAGTTCATGTAGCATGATGTTTTTGACGTTAAACTACATTATAGTGTGTGTTAGTCCTTTTTATGTCTGAATAATACTGCATTGTAGATATTCAAATTTGTTAGTAATTTTATGAACCTTTGGACTATTTTTGTTTTAGCAATGTGAATGCTACTGTGAATGTGTATATTTGCATTTGTTTGAGTACCTAGTTTAGTTCTTTGGGTATATATTTAGGAATACATTTGCTAGATCATATGGTATGTTTAACTTTCTGAGAAATTGCCAGACTTTTTCACAGTAATTGGGGCATTTATTTTCTTGTGAATAATGTATTTTTTCCATACTTACCAGTACTTTCTGTTAATTCAGACCTACTTATTCAACTGCTAACAGAAGGTTTTTACTTCATATTAGCTTCTTTAGCAACATACATTTTGTTTGAAGATAAATACATTTAAACAGTCTGACTTTTCTGAACCTCACTTTTATTGTCCCGGTTATTAACAAGGTTTGAAGTGACTAAGCTTTTGGGCTTTTTAAAGGTGATATATTTGCCAAAATGATGAAAAAGATTTCCCATAACACAATGGTGAGAAGCTTAGATCTAAGTTCTCTAACTGGATCTCAGATACTCTATATTGTGCTATAATTCTTCTTTTCAATAGAATTTGTGTAATTTTAAGGCATGTAAAATACAGTAGTAGTAGCGGCCAAATTCTATGCATTTGAATAAGATACTTTAGAAGGAGATTAACTTTTTAGCGTGGTACTCTTCCAACTATTTTTGATGACTCATCTCCCTTTATATTACTTATTTATAAAATCTTCACAAATTCAGTGATCATTACTCCCTTCTCTCAAATTACATAACAGTTATATTTAGGTTTATTAATGATAGTGGTTGTAAATTCATTAAAAATATTATTCAATTTCCAAGTAGATCTGGTTAGGTTTTTTGTCTTCCTTGGTCTACTTTGCTGTGCTAATGAATTGAACTCAGGACCTCAGGGATTTTTTATTTTGAGAAAGGGTGTTTCTAAGTTGCCTACATTGCCCTCAAACTTGTGATCCTCTTGCTTCAGCATCCTGAGTTACCTGTGGTTACAGATGTGTACATTGAGCCCAGCCTAGTGCTATTTGTAACCTCCTGTCTTGTACTAGCGTCAGATTTGCTAATGATTACCTGGTACTAGGAATAGAGTATCAGATTTGCCACTTTATTTCCTTGTACTCATATTATTGGTGTTACATACGGTTTTCTTTCACCAGTCTTTTTAAGCACCAGTTGATTTATAAGTAAAAAGTACATGAATCCGTAAATCCATGAAATAGCCACACATAACTTGCAGTGTATTATAGGAAAAACAGTAAGAGTAGAATTGTTCCTTCATTAATATCAGTGCTTAATTCTTTTTTAGGTACACATAACCAGCACTTGGGAAACAGAAGGATTGCCATGAGTTTAAAAGCTAGCCTGAACTACATATCCCATCTTCAAAAACCAACATCAAAACAAGATAAAAAACAACCCCAAAAGATACAAATAAACATAAATGAGAGCTGTAGTATTTTAGAGTATAAGAGAACCATCTAACTACATTTGTTTTAGGAGACTTAAGTGAACTGTTTTCCCATTTTTAATATAAATTTTAAAATGTTTTTGATTTGAAATGACAGAAAAATGTTAAGAAATGAGAAAGTGACACAATATGCAGTTAAACTTTGCATTGAAATCATTGAAGCCTTTGACTGATTGAAATATGTCAAATTCCATACTCATGCCAAGTTCTTTCAGAAATTAATTAAATACATTGTTTCAAACCATTGCTAGTGATATAGGTTTAAAATATTTATTTATTTATTTAAATTTTTTTTGTCTTTTTCCTTTCCCCAGTACCAATAAAAAGGAAAAAGATATAGGCTTAAAATATTTATTTTTCAGTTAAAAATTTTTATTTATTTTTTACAGAAAGAGCTATCTGGTCACAAAAACATCGTGGGTTATTTGGACTGTGCTGTTAATTCAATTAGTGATAATGTATGGGAAGTGCTTATTTTAATGGAATATTGTCGAGGTAAGTACTTGTATTAAAAAACTTTCTAAATAGGTTACTAGCTGTCTTGGTTTCTCCTTGGGTAACTCTTAGTCTTATTTTGGACAAACGTCTTTGTGATATTAGGTTTAGTTATTTACTGTTTAGGCATGTTGTTTAAAAATTATTTAAAACCTAGACATAGTGGGTAATAATGATCCAAATATGTAAGTGGAAAATTACCAAATTGCCATTAGGTTGAAAACAGGAAATCTAAGCAGATAAGTTGTTACATTTCTTGCTTTCTCTATAATTACTATTTTTTTGTTTTTGTTTTTGTGGTATTGGGTGTCAGACAGAGCTTTGTGTATGCTATGCAAGTGCTCTGCCACTGAACTAGGTTCCCATCTTGTGTACAACTGTGTAATCTCACCACGAAGAGTCTGATGTGTCAGTATTAGTGTTCAGGCAGTGTACCATGTTATTGTAAGTATATTCAATTTTGCAAATTCAGAAGCTGCATTTTGATCTATGTAAACGTATTATGTAGTCTTCTGAGATTCATTTTTAAATATTAGAAGAGAGAAAACCACATTTGATTTAGATCTAAAGTATTATTTGAAAAAATTTTTTACTTGTATGGCATGCCTATATATTTTATAAGAATCATCCTTGACTAAAAATTTAATGTGGCAGAAGGGGGCAATAAATCAGTTTTTCTACAAACTTATTTTAAAAATCAGGCTATATTTGTTAAGTTAGATTTTAGGGAGCTCTGGTTTATGTTAAGATTCTTGTAAGACAGTTACGATCATTAGTTACAGTTTCAGGAATTAATGTAATTTCCTGAGTGGAAAAAGAAATGTTTTTATAGCTCATTTATTGTAAGGCATTATACTTTAAGAAGTTTTTGTTTTTTACTCTCACTTTTCTAACATTTAGTATATATGATGTTACTAGTTGGATTAATGCTCATGAATAGACCCTGACTTCTTTTACCTTTCTTTCTTAAATTTTTAGAACTGATACCTGGAAACATAAAAATTACACATATTAGTTTCTATATGATGTTTGATACATGTTGTGTAACCATGTTACGTATATCTGTCTCCTCAGGCATTTATTACTTCTTAATGGTGAAAATCCTTCTACCTTTTTGAAATACACAGTACAAACAGGAGTTGCCATCTGTGGTCACCCTACTGTGAAGTAGCCACCACTTCTTCCTGCTATCTAGGTGCAGCTTAGTGTGCATTAATCATTTTACCTCTCCTTTGTCATATTCTTTTCAGCCTCTAATTAATCATCACTCTACTCCCAACTTCCATGAGATCAGCTTTTCAAGATTTCACATGAATGAGATAATTTGATACTCTTCTTGTACCTAGTTTATTTCACTTAACATAGTGATCTGCAGTTCCCTCCATGTTCTGTGTGGCTGAGTGGTATTCCATTGTGTACATAAACTACATGTTTTTTACCCATGGATTAGTTGCTTTTTCCAAGACTTAGCCATTGTGAATAGCACTGCAATAAACACAGATGCACAAATGTCTTTTTGACATAACTGATCTCATTTATTTGTTTTTTCATCCTTTTACTAAGGAATTAAAAACAACTTAATATTTTATTGTATAAGGAATAGTCCCTAAGGCATGTACTTACAATCCTGGCCTTGGACACGCCCCCATCCCCACCCCCACCCCCCTGTTTATAAAGCTGTAGGACAGAGTAAAGTTGGAATTGACAAGAAAAGTAAGAGACTAGAAGACAACAGAAAATTGGTAGGAAGCAGGAAGAATTTCATTTATTTTGAATCTATGCTGAGGAATGGAATTGCTTGATGATGTGGTAGTTTCATGAATTTTTATTGTTCTTTGTGATATTGGGGACTAAATCCAGAGGGGCTGAACTCTACTAGCCCGTTCATTCATTTGGTGGTTACAGAGGACATTTGTACACTGTATCACTGAGCCACAACCCAAGTCCATATTTTGAGACAAGGTCTCTGTAAGTTGCTCAGGCTTGTTATCATCCTCTTTCAGCCTCCCACGTACCTGAATTTTCGGTATGTGCCACCATGCCTGGCTGGTAGCTCTGTTTTTATTTTTTTGAGGAACCTCCATAGTGTTTTCCATCATGACCATAATAAGGTACACTGCCATCCATAATGAGAAAGTTTTCTCTTTTCACCACATCCTCACCCACATTGGACTTTTTGGCTTTTTATTGGTAGTGTTTCTTACTGAAAGTACAGTGATAATTTCATTATAGGTTTGATTTTCATTTTGGTCATGTTGAACATACTTTCATATGCTTGTTCATTTGCCTGTCTTTTGAAAAATACTACTTAGATCTAATACACATTTTAAAATCAGGTTACTCTTTTGTTTTATTTGTTTATATATATATTTTTTTCCCTTTCTTTTTGAAACAGGGTCTCACTGTATAATTCAGGTTGGCCTTAAACTCACTTTGTAGCCCAGGCAAGTCTAGAACTCAGAGTAATCCTCCTGCCTCAGCCTCCTGAGTGCTGGGATTATAGGCATGTCCCACCATGCCTGGCCTGTGGTTTAGTATTTTTTTTGGAGTTTTTTATTTTTAAATAGTACTGGGGATTGAACTCATGACCTCATGATTGTCAGGCAGGCGCTTATGCCGCTGAACTAAATCACCGACCTTTTTGGAGTTCTTTATGTATTCTGATTATTATCTCCTTTTCAGATGTATGGTTTGCGTGCATTTTCTCCCATTCTGTATGTCCCTTCATTCTATTATTGCTCAGAAATGTTTTTAGTTTGAGGTAGTATTTGTCTGTTTGATCTTTTTTCCTATACATTTGAGATCTCTTCCAAAAAAAAAAAAATCCTCGTCTATTCCAATACCTTGAAGCATTTTCCTATGTTTTAGTGCTTTCATTGTTTCAGATTTTACATTTAAGTTTTTGATCATTTTGAACTGATTTTTGTTAGAGGAGTTTTCATTCTGTCTAGGAATTCTCATTTTTCCCATTTTTTATTTATTGAAAATCTTTGCTTTTTGAGACAGAGTCTTGCCAAGTAGTTGATTTTGTTAAAGTTTCAAGTTAATAATCGTGTGGTCAGTGACATGTGTGATTCTAGTGAATTCTTCTGGCTTATTTTATTTTATTTTTGAGACAGAACTTGTAGTTCAATTGGCCGTGAACTATGTAGCTCAGTGTGGCCTTGAACTCACAGTGATTTTCCTGTCTTAGCCTCCCAAGTGCTGGGATTTCAGGTGTGCAAAACCATGTACCAGCTCTGGACTGTTACTTTTTACTTGGATGGTAGCATTAGTATTTTATCCCTTCTCTTCGCTTTCACTCTTTGATTCTCTATCCCATCCTAATCAAGGAGATCTTTTAAAAAATCAGATCAGAAATTTCCTTTGACTCTTTTCTCAAAATAAAATATAAAACATGGCTAATTCCTGTTTCCCTTGTCCATTTCATCTCACCTCATCTTCTCTGCTTCCTAGATCATTTCAGTATTGGCTTTTTAAAAATTATACTTAATTAGACCAGGGAGCACAAGTGGCTGCCTGGCAAGCATTAAGTCATGAGTTTGAGCCCCAATACCAAGACAAAAATAACAACACCAAAAAAGAAAAAAAAAAAAAAAAAACCCATTGAGATGCTCAAAAGTTATACATAGTCATTAAACTTTTTCCTAAACCAGAGGTGTTTGTATATACTACAATCACAAGCACAGCATCCTTCCAGAGTTTTGCATTATTAATATCTATCCTTCAGTTGCAACATAAATAGTACTTGCAAAGTCAAGCCTGATCTGACATCATTTCCTCTCCATTCTTCACCAGATTTTCTATACTTAGGTCTCTAGTTATTGTTATTATACATTATTATGACTATACGTTTGTATGATTGTCCCTACTTTTAATCTATAAATTTTGAAAATAGAAACATTTTGTTTACCACTGTTTTACCTAACTGTTGCTTCACATCTAATGTGCCATGAATTGTAAGAAAAAATGAAATTTCAGATATTTTAAAATGTTTAAAAGTGACCAGTATTGAGCAGGCTGTGGTGGTGCCCATCTGTAATCCCAGCCCTGTGGAGACTGAGGCAGAAGGATTCCTGCAACTTGGCTCCTGGACTAAATAGTGGATTCAAAGACCAGCCTGATGTAAAATATGTATTTTGAATCACTGCAAAGCCTTTTTACATGAGAACTATGAAAAAGCCAATTTTTCATTACCTAAGACTCTAAAAGCATTTTTAAAAATGTTTTTTCTTCCTGGGAGAATGCATTTATTAAAAATACATCCTCTTGAAAAATACTTCTGTGTTTAGCTGGGCAGGTAGTGAATCAGATGAATAAGAAGCTGCAGACAGGTTTTACAGAGCCAGAAGTGCTACAAATATTCTGTGATACCTGTGAAGCTGTTGCAAGGTTGCATCAATGTAAGACCCCAATCATTCACCGGGATCTGAAGGTAAGAACTTTAAAATACTTACCACTAGAGTGATCTTTTAATTAAAATGAACAGAATACCTTGTTGAGGATTTTGGAATTAAAATCTTTTTGTAGGTTTCCCTGCTTTGGTACTAGAGATTGAACCCAGGTCTTTGTATATATGCTAGGCAAGTACTCTGTCACAGAGATCCATCCTTGGTCCTAAACTAGGTGCTAGTACTAGCGCTGAGATTGGTTTTTCTATCTCTCCTGTATTTCCTGAGGTTATGTTCAGTTCCAACTATAGATTTGAAATTGTGTTTGACCTTTAGGATTTTTACTGTGATGTAGAAGTGAATTTGGTGGCCTTACTATGCATCTGTGTTTTGCCTAGTAAGCTTCTTTTTGTGTGTGTGTGTGTGATACCGGGAATTGAACTCAGAACCTGGCACTTGCCAGTCAGGCGCTTATGCTGCTGAGCTGTATCCTCAGCCCCCATAGTAAGCTTCTTTAAAAGGTTTCATTTGAACAAAAATGAGAGTATCAGTGAAACATGTTGAATGTCCTTCCACATTATTCTTTTCCAGTATAGTAATATTCCTATTCTTGGTTTCTATTAAGCAATTGGTGTTCTCCAGAGATACTGGAAGAAAGTATAAATTAGTCTTTTTTCCCATTTATATATAGTTTACTGTAGTTTTCTGAGATTTACTATAATTTGATAGTGGCTATCCTATAGTCACTTCATCTTACTTTTTATGGGGCTCTTAACCTTTATATTTGGTACCAAATATTACAATGGAGAAAATCCCCCAAAGAAATTGAATATTCCTGGTATCATTGTTAGAGCTATCATTTAAAAACACAAATTTTGCACTGAGCATGGTGGTGCACCCTTGAAATCCTAGAGCTTTGGGAGGCTGAGGCAGAAAGATCTTCGTGAGTTTGAGACCAGCTTGGACTTACATAAGCAAGTTCAATACCAGCCTGGACTATATAGTTAAGACCCTGCCTCAAAAAAAGTTTTTTCGATGTTCACAAGTATGAAGATGTGAAAAAAAATCACTCTTCTTGGATTGGAGGTTTGGCTCAGTGGTAGCATGCTTGTTTAACCTGTTTGAGGCCTTGTGTTTGACTCCTTAGCATTTCCAAGGGGAGGAAAAAAATGGCAAAAAGAAAAGAAAGCAAACAAACAACGAAAAACAAAAAGCAAACACTCTCCAAAATGCTTGGTTTGCTTTTTTAAGATAGGATCTTGCTAAGTAGTTCACACTGATCTTGAACCATTTTCTAGCACTGGCTGGCCTCAAACTCATACTAATCATCCTGCTTCAGTCTTTTGAGTGCTGATATTACAGAAGTGTGCCACCACTCCTGACTTCCAAAATGCCTTGTGCTAACTATTCCCATGGTTAGTCTCTGCCTTCATTCAAGTCTGCTCAGATTCATCTACTCATAGTGTACTTACTATCCAGACTCACATTATTTATTCAAGCCTAGCATTCCTATGTCTTACGTTTTATCTTTACTTGATAATTAACAAAGATGTTTTATAATTTGTTTATATGTTATGCTTGTTGTTTATTGTCTACCCTTCTCTTTTAGAATATAAATTCCATGAGGGAAGGATTTTATTTCCTTGTTTGGAGCTGTATCCAAGCAGTTAGAAGAGTACATAGCAGAGTACATAGCAGCAGATACATAGCAGAGTCTCATTAACTGTTGAATAAATGAATGAGTGAAAGAATACATTTTACTTATTATACAAAAGTTTATAAATGGAGATTATAAAATGTTCTTAAGAGAGAAGTTACCTCTTAATATGTAATTTGTTAATCATGAAAGCATTCTTCAATGAGAAACCTATGGTAATAGCTAAGTCATGGCAGTACTGAAATACATGACTTCAGACTTCTGTCCTTTAATTTGGGTAAATAGTGTAGCTTATCTCAGTCCTTTTGGTTATGCAACTTTATATTTCTTCTGATAATTTTCTTCTATGATTTTCTTGTGCTGTTATAGCTCATTAACTTTTTGCATAGAGTTGATATTTTCAGATAAATCTCTGATTTAAAATTCAGAAAAGGCATTAAAATGCATAGTTATGTATAGTCCATATTTCATATGCTTCATTCTTTTTACATGTGTAAATTTATGTAACTATGCATTTGTCTTAAGTAGATTTCTTGTGTTAATCTGTATTTTGTATGAATCTTTTAAAAAGTTGACTAAAATGAAATACAGAAGGAAAATTTTAAACTAATGTATAGGGAAGATTATCTTCAATATGAGTATTTTGACAGAATAGAAAGAAATGAATTATTCATTCAAACTATTTCATAAAAATAAGATAATTTGAAAATCTTTCATTGGATTCTCCAGATACTGCTTCACACAAGTTTTAACTCATGTAATTTTCATAAGCATTCCACAGACTAGATACTGTCTTCTCCACTTTTTTGTTAAGAAAGCTGCTGAACTACAAAAGTGGTTAGACAGATTATCCAAGATTATACATGCTAGTAAGTAGCTAACTGGAGTATTTACTCACATTCTAGGAAGCAGAAGGCTCTAGAGGGGTGCCTCTGTGGCCAAATGCAGAGAATGGCTAGCTGACACAGGTTCAGTTGACTGGAGGTAGATGAGTCATGAGCAGTGGGGTGAAGCTTTAGGTGTTGGCAGCAACTACAGTGGCTGGTGAAAGTGTAAAGGTGGAGTTCCCAGGAAGAATGGACTTCTTTTTCTCTTTGAGCTGTTTGGTTTCGTTTTTAACTTCGTAATCTCAGAAAAGCCCTTTTCTTGGAGTTAGGACTATTGGTTTTAACTAGTTCCCATCTCTGACTTCCTATGTGTGTGTTGTGTACTTTTGAATGATGGCACAACAGAAGAAGGGTGGGTGCCACTTGGTGGGCGGGGAGAGAGAGACACCATTCAGATACCCATCTAGCCATTCCCCTTGTGGATACTTCGGCATGACTTAGCTAAGGAGGCTGGAAGACCTTCATTATGCCTTATGTTGATTGCCTTGGAACCAAAGGCAAGGGCAATCAACCAATGTGACCAGTGCTTCACATTCCTGGTGCCCACATGGAACAGCCTATTGCATATGTTGTGTGTTTTGCTCACTCGCACATTCATTCAGCCGGTACTGAGAGGGTAAACATTCCAGCCCCCTTCCCTTAGTGTGGTCCTGGGTCCTGATTAATGAGACTCTCCTTCTGCTCAGGCAGGTAAGCAAGGCAAGCAGGCAGGCAGGCTGACTGTGTCCTATTCCCTTTGGGGGGGTCCAGTGTGAGATGCTTGAATGGGGAGCCAGGAATCCTCCTTTAGATCTCTTAGAGGACTCCAGAAATCTTGAGGGTGTGCCTTCTGTTGGGACCTGGAGAGGTGATTGCTCCATCTGCAAGGTCCACGACCTGTGACCAAAGACGTCTGCATGGTTGGTTGGTCTTCCTGGCCAATGTACTAGATGCAGTGGCAAGCACAAATACCAAAACGATACCCAGGATTTGGAGGCAGATTTATTTTATGTCGATGGGCACTGATTGGGATCATTCCCAAAATATTAGGCCCTGGTCTCTGGTGGTCTAGTTCTGTTTGAGATAAGCAAGCAGGGGTCTAGTTCTGTTTTAGATAAGCAAGCAGGAAGTACAGAGGCTTATCAGTTGAGGATTGGTTCTTACAATACGCGTTATAGTGACCAGCTATGCATCACAGTGACCAGATATTTCTAAGAAACAAAAGCAAAAAGAACTGTAACTATAACTATTACCTGGGCAACTAACAAATTGAAGTATACTGACTTGGGGGACTTTCTGTTGCAGTGGGAGAAGCAACTGTCTCATCTTAGAGATCAGTAGACATAGTAAAATAGCTTTTGCTTCAATTTGTTCTTATTTGAGATATCATGTGTTTATAAATACATATATAGTAGTATACAGATTCTCCAGTGTAAAATAAAATAGTTGATAATTTTCACCATGAAAATACTAATTACTAATTTTCTTTTCTTAAGGTAGAAAATATTTTGTTAAATGACAGTGGAAATTATGTACTTTGTGACTTTGGCAGTGCCACCAATAAATTTCTTAATCCTCAAAAAGATGGAGTTAATATAGTAGAAGAAGAAATTAAAAAGTAAGTATCCTTATTGCATCTTGTTCTGTAGGAATTTGGGTTGAGTCTGTGATCAGCTATGTTAATACAGTACAGATTGTAGATACTCCATTTATGTTTCTGTGCCATGATGGAAAGTTAATTTATGTCTGAATAGACAGTAGGAAATATATTTTATAATGCAGTTTCCATATACCTTTTTAAAAGATTTGTCAAGACATCTATAAAATAAGCTGTAGTGATTAATTGAATCATTTACAGAGAATTTTAAGTGATATTGAGTTCAGTGAATTTTTTTCTTTCTCTAAAACTAATCCATATGTCCTGTTTAAGAAAAAATTAAGATACTTGAATTCATGTAAGCACTTTTTATTGAAAGTTAAAGACTGACTTGTATTGATTGAAAACTATATGAAAGACCAAATGTTAAAACTGTATGAATTCAGTTTTACTTTGTAGTGGTGTGTTGGGAAGCTTTCTGGTGGAATATGTCATGTATGCTTTATGTTTTCTTAATCCTGTACTTGCTGTGCTTGCTAGAGTATCTGTGAGGATCTTTTTAAAACTTCATTGTGTTCTAGTTTTAGAAAATGAAAATGTCTTAGATCACCTTAATAAAATGACACAGAAGGCAAAAAGATGTGTTAGTATAGAAATTTTTAAGTAGTTCCTTTTTCTAACGTGCCTTTAATTACTTGCTCATAGATTCTTAAGATGATCTAGAACAGTGGTTGCGAACCTATGGCATGGGTGCCACTGCAAGCTGTTTGTATCATTGAAATCTGTAAAAGGTTTGCCATTACTGCTCCAGAAGTTATCATTTGTACTGCAGTATTTATAAATAGTTCAAGTAGTGCTATTATTATTTTTGCCCATTTGTATAATATACTATATTTCTAGATTACATATTTGTACTCTGGAATCTTAGTCTATCATGATTATGTTAAGACTCCATAAAATCAGATACCTTAGTAAGTATATAAATGTCCTAAAGAACACAAGAATATTAAGATACTGAATTGGCTTTTTGGGATATGTGTGTATCACTATAATTAAAAATTGAGATTTTCAGTGGCTGCTATGGAATTCCAGCAAGTATCTATCTTGTTAGGCATATTATTTCTTGCTGTTGTTTTTTGAAGTATAGTGAGAGTAAGTTGAATTTTGCTGATGATTGAAATTTTATGATGAATAGGTACTCATTTTGGAGTTTTTGTCCTTTGGGGTCAGGTGAGGAGCTAACCTTTTATTAACAAGCATTTATTTAGAGCTAACAGTGTTCTTGGTGCTTGTGATACAGTAGTGAACAAAAATCTTGCTGTTAAGCAGTTTATATTCTGATGTTTTAGACCATTTCCTCTCTTCCCAGTGTGTAATTTGGAAAAAGATAGTATGAGTTTAGAGATACTTCTTACAAAATAATATGTGTGAATGAATCTTTGTCATGTCCATCCATATTTTGATAATTTTGGCCATATGGTGGAGGACTACTTCATTAAAACATTCTGTTCATAATGAATTTGAGGGTTTGTATCAGTAAACTTTTATTTATAGTCCCTTTAATTCCGAGTAGTTTATGGTAGCATTCGGTATTAGAGGGCATACTTATATAGTGTAATATGTAGTTAGAATTGTGATAACTAGATTATTTTTAAAAAAACAATTATAAAATACAGGTGATTTACTACTGTGTCTAAGGAAGTATATTGGCATTTATAAGAACAAACTCTTTTGTAAGCATAGAGTTGTAGAGAAGGTAGAAATTTTACTTCTAGATTAAATATTAAATAATAATTTTACTTCTAGATTTAAGTATTTTGATAAGGTGACTATAGTCAAATTGAATTATTTTGTATAAATTCAAGAAAAATTATTTCCAATACATTGTCATTATTTAAGATTTTAATAAAAAAATTGGCCCTTGTATCATTGAAGATGCTGTTTTACTATTTATTTATTTATTTATTTTCGGTTGTACTTGAAATCAAACTTAGGGCTTTTTAAAAGGCCATATCCCTAGCCCTTAAATTTTTTTTTTTTTTTTTTTTGGTACTAGGAATCAAACTCAGGATCTTGTGCTTGCCAGGCAGGTGCTTTACCACTGAGTTGTATCCCTGGCGCTCTTATATTCTCTAAGTAAAAATTCCTGTAGATAATTTGTAGTGATTAAATCTTGATGTGTTTTCAGTGATCTTTTAAATTAGTGTTGTTTTTATATTTTCTAATGCTAAACGTTTTTTAGTATTATTTTATAAAGAAACTATTTAATTTTTTGTTGTTGTTAAATATTTCCTCTCCATTTTATTCATTAATTACCAGGTATACGACTCTGTCATACAGAGCCCCTGAAATGATCAACCTTTATGGAGGGAAACCCATCACCACCAAAGCTGATATCTGGGTAAGCCCTGAAAGGCAGATATCTACCTAGACAAATAAAAAGTCTGCATTCAGGTGACTTGTTTCTCCTCTGCTTTCCAAAAAGGCGTTTCTTAGTAACAAGATGGTGTGACGTTTGTGATGTACAGGGGAGGTTCTTATGCAGGAAAGAAAAATCCTAGAATGTTTTTTCTTACTTTAGGAATTTTAAAAAATGGAAACTGACATGAGTAAGTTTTCAAAAGTAATTCTAAACATACCATTGATTACAGTATATTCAGATTCTTAGACTATACGTATATTTGGATTTGAGGTAGATCTTGTTTCTTTTTACTTTATATTAAAATCTCAACATCTCTTTAACTTTTTCATAAGTAAAACTTTTGATTGCATTAAATAAACTTCGCAGGAAACTATTTAATTTTTTAATTTTAATTTTTGGTACCAGGGATCGAACTCAGGACCTTGCACTTAATATAATAGGCAGGCCATTATGTCACTGAGCTAAATCCCCAACCCACTATTTCATTTTTGTAATTTAAAAAGTTTTGTTTTTAGGGCTCTATATTTTGAATGTGAAGCTCAAGTGTTGCTTAGCCATATTTACTACTAGTGAAACTATAGGGAATAAAATTCTTTGAAGTAGTTACAAAGTTTACAAGAAGGCATCACTTTTTTTTTTTTTTTTTTTTTTTTTATTAATACTGGGGCTTAAACTCATTACCTTGTGTTTGCCAGGCAGATACTGTGCTGCTGAGCTATGTCCCCGGCCCCAAATTTTGTTTTTAAAACATAATGTTCAGAAAGTAGTAGTCACATGTGGGGAGCCAAATTGCTGTCTCCTTGGCTTTTTTCCTATGGGCTCCTTCCCTTGGGAGTGCCAAACAAAATTTTGAGAGAAAAATATTCTTGAAAAGTAGTAAAAAAACGTTTAATAAAGTTTCATCTGTTTACATATATATACATTTTTACCCATGATTCTTACTGGTATTTTAAACTGCATTTGCAAAAAAACTACAAGTAAGTTTGATTTAGTTAATTTTGACACATCAGTTTATATAATTCAAATATCATTTGTTTTCCTCATCATAAATATTTAACTTATTCGATGGCTTATAGTAAAGTTGAGGGCTATGCATAATGTAGAAATATATAGAATTAGGTCTTAATTACTAAAATGAAATTATTAAAATGACGAGGTGACTGGAGGTTGTAGAATTTTGTTATTTTTTGTAAGACTAGGCATATATGTAAAATTACTAAAAAGTGAAAAAAAATAAGAAAAATAATTAGAAAACAAAATCTGTGATTATATACTTGAAAGAGAGAATTTTAATTTCCATGATGCCCAGTTTTATGCTTGCGGTACTTACTGGTGGTAGCTCAGGTAAGACTGAAATATGCTACAATTTAGTTACGAATTGAAGAATCTAGAAAAAATATTCAATTTAATTTGATAAAAAATGATATTTTTGATTCTGCTTCAAGTGCATTCTGATTTGCAAGGTTATAATATTTAGGCTAAATTATTCATTTAGCACTTTGAATTTTGGCAAAAAAATTTTCTCTTGGAAATTTCTGTTGTAGTTTATTTTTATCCTGTGATCTAGAATGCTAATTTTATTAAGTATTAAGAATATTAGTTCAGTAAAAGATACTTCATTTGAGCTGATGGTGACCTTCAAAATCAGGTTACTTGTTCTGTTGTCTAATTCTTACTGTATCATTGGATGAAGAAGGAAATACTTTTGGTATGAAACAGTACATTTTACTGTGTTTTTTACTGTGCAAAGCACAGTTACTTAAATTCACACTTTTAAAGTACATTGACATTGCTGAAATTATCTGGAAACTTATACATTGACTTTAAGACAAATTAGTACAGATTTGATTAACAAGATAAAACTGGCTAACATGTGACCCTCCTTTGTCAAATGGGCAATGGAAAGATGTAACTTAGTACACATATTACACTGAATAATATGTTTATTTTTTATTTATTATTATTTCTAAATCTGTTATTTCAAATAAAAAAAGAAAAGAAAAAAACTGCAACAAAATTTCAAGACACATCAGTCAGGCATTGTCATTCCCGTATCTTTCACCCAGAGCACAAGACATCTGCATTCAATTATCTACACAATACCAGCGCAAATGTTTTTCTTCATTGAACTCAGAAAAATAAGTAGTATAACTATCTTAACTATTATTTTTTATACATATACATATACATACACTTTTTTCAGCTCATACTAATGAAGTAATATGATGTTTACATATGTGAGTCTGATTTATTTCACTCAGTATGGTCTCAAATTGCATTCATTTACCTATAAAAGTCTCCACTTTATCCTTCTTTATGGGTGAATAGTACTCCATTATATAAAGATACCACATCTTTTATATCCATTCCTGAGTCTATGGGCATTTAGATTGTTTCCAAGATCTGGCTATTACACACTGTGCTGCTATAAACATGGGTACACATATATCATTGTGGTATGATCTTTTTAATTCTTTTGGGGATATGCCCAGAAGGGGAATAGCTAGCTTGAATGAGATCTGTAATCCTAGTTTTTTTGAAGAATCCATGGACATCCACTGATGTCCATTGTGGTTGCACTAGTCTACACTCCCACCAACAGTGGAGAAGGGGTCCTTTTTCCCCAGAGCTGCTTCAGCATTTCTAGTGCATGATTTCTTTATAGCCATTCTTTCTGGGGTGAATCTCAGTGTTGTTTTAACTTGCATCTCGCAAATAACCAGTAATGTTGAACATTTGTCCATATATTTATTTGCTGTTTGTATTTCTTCATCTGAGAAATGTATTCATTACAGATGTCCATTTTTGGATTGGGTCTTTAAATCAGGGAGGACTCATTTTTTTTGAGTTCTTTATATGTTCTCAATTATAATCTTTTGAGGAACAGTTGGCAAACATTTTATCCCATGTTGTGGGTTGTCTTTTCATTCTGTTGGTAGTTTCTCTTGCTGTGCAAAAGCTTTTAAAAAGTAGGGTAAGATCCCAGTTGTTGATTCTCTGTGATAGTTTCTCTGAATCAAGATTTTGTTTGTAAAGTCTTTGCCTACACTAATGTGTTCAAAAGTTTTACCTACTCTGTCTTCCAGCAGATCTGATGTTTCTGTTTTAATATTAAGATTGTTGATCCATTCTGATTTTAGCTTAGAACATGGTGAACGATATAGTCCAGTTTTAATCTTTGACATGTGTAGAGCCAGTTTGTCCAGCATCATTTATTAAAGAGGCTATCTTTCTTCCAGTGAATGTGTTTGGCACTGTTGTCAAAGATAAGGTGCCTTAGTGTTTCTGGAGTTGTTTCTGTATCTTCTGATTTGCTTCATGGATCTTTAAGTCTGGGTGGTTTTTTTTTTGGCCAGTACCACACTATTTTTTTTTTTTTTTAATTTAAATCACAGTAGCTTTATAGTATAAATTCAAGTCAGGGATTGTGATGCCTCCTGTCTTGTTTTGGTTGCCCAGGATTGCCTGTAGTGTTCTAGGACTCTTGTGATTGCAGATGAATTTTAGGATTATTTTCTCTAATTCTGTGAGATGTGCTATTGGAATTTTGATTGAGATTGTATTGAACAGTTTTGAAAGTATGGCCATTTTCACCATATTGGTTCTTTTACCCAAGAGCACTGGATATCCCACCATTTTCTAATAATCCTCTTCAATGTCCTTTTTCAGAGTACTTTAGTTTTCAATGCAGAGGTCTTTTACATCCTTTGTTTGATTGATTCCTAGGTATTTCATTTTTTTGGGTGCTATCGTAAAAGATATTGTTTCCCTGAATTTCTCTCTCAATGAATTCGTTATTTGTGTACATTCCTGACTATTGATTTTGAATGTTGACTTTATAACCAGCTACGTTGCTGAATTTGCTTATTAAATAAAGAAGTCTTTTTTGGTGGTGTTTTTGGGGTCTCCTAAGAAGAGCATCATGTCATCTGCAAATAATGATAGTTTGACTTCTTCCTTTCCTATCTTTATTCCTTTTATTTCTTTGTCTTGTCTAGTTGCTCCAGCTATATTTTCGAGGACTGTGTTGAATAAGAGTGGAGGCAGTGGACATCCTTGTCTTGTTCCTGATTTTAGAGTGAAAATGTTGAGTGTTCATTTAGTATGATATTAGCTGTTGGCTTGTCAAAGATGGCTTCTATCAGATTGAGGTACAGTCTATTCCAATTATCTGTAGAGCTTTTTTTTTTTTTTTTTTTTTTGTTTAAACCATAAATGGGTGTTGGACTTTGTCAAAAGCTTTTTTTCTGCATCTATTGAGATGAGTATATGATTTTTGTCCTTGGCTCTGTTAATGTGGTGTGTTACACTTGCAGATTTACGTATGTTGAACCATCCCTCACTTGATCATGTTGCATAATCTTCTTGATGATTATACTTGATCATACTTGATGATTATACTTGATTATACTTGATGAATTTCATTTGATCATGTTGTATAATCTTCTTGATGATTTGTTGTGTACTGTTTGCCATTTACTTATTGAGGATTTTTGCATCAGTGTTCATTATGGAGATTGGCCTGTAATTCTCTTTGGGTCCTTCTTTGATTTTGATGTCAGGGTAATGCTTGCTTCCAGGAATGAATTTGGAAGTATTGCTTCAGTTTCATTAGAGTTTCAGAAGTGGTGGTGTTAGGTCTTCTCCAAATTTCTTGTAGAATTCAGCAGTGAATCCACCAGGTCTTTTCTTTTTGATAGATTGTAAATTACATCTCCAGTTTCATGTATTTACATTGGGTTATTTAGGATTTTTGTATCTTCTTGATTCAGCTCTGGTAGTTCATATGCATCTAAGAATCTGTCCATTTCTTCGTATTTTCCATCTTATTAGAAGTTCTCAAAGTAGGTATAGATGATTTTCTGGATTTCTACAGCGTCTGTTGTGATTTTACTCTTTTTATTCCTAATTGCATGGATTTAAGTCTTTTATTTTTGATAGTTTTTCAAAATGTCTGTCAGTTTTGTTTAGTGTTTCAAAGAAGGAATTCTTTGATTCATTGATTTTTTTGTATTGGTTTCTTAGTCTCTAGTGTTTAAATTGATCTGATCTTTATAATTTCTTCCCCTTGTATGAGCTTTTGGTTTAGCCCTTCTTTTTCTAGAAATTTGAGGTTTAACATTATGTTGTTTTTTATGTGCTTTCTCTATTTTCCTCAAATAGTACTATTTTTAATGTTGTTAAGGGAGTCTTACATTCAGTTTATAGTACACATACTAAAAATTTCTGCTTTTAGGGGCTGGGGATTTAGCTTAGTGGCATAAGCACCTGCCTTGCAAGCAGGCGGTTGTGAGTTCAATCCTTGGTACTGATAAAAAAAAAAAAAAAGTAAAAAAAAAATTTCTACTTTTAAAGAAACCATTATTTTTACTTAAATTTAACAAGACTTTCTGTTTAGAATGTATAATAGTTTTATTATAATCCAGTAATGTTTCAAACCGAACTTTTTTATTGAAAGACTGCCATAATATTGAAAGTGTTGTGTAAATTAATGTTGAACCCATGAAAGTATTTTTCTGTATTATGATCTTCCCAGTAGTTATAAAAGTGCACTTGGTAATTGAGCTTGCCAAAGTATATCAAACGAAGCAAGTCAAACGAAGAGTATCTTATTGCTAATTTGTAGATCATAATGCCAACGTTTAGTGTAGTTGATATAATTATGCTAGTGATGAGATAATTTCAAACAGTTTGTTTAGAATTTAAGGTGCTTCTTATATTCTTAGAGCTTGCAAGTGACGCTTATGCTAAAGCGATGATTTCTTAGGCCAAAAATGTTTTTTCTTTCTCTGTTTGAAAGATTATTTCTCAAGTTTTAGCTATTTACTTCTTAGTTAGAAACTACTTTTCTAGACATATTTGCATGGTGGTGTAATTAGGGCAGCATACAATAAAAACTACAGGATTATACACAAACATAGAGAACTAATTCTACAGTATAAAATAATGATGGGTTTAGTAAATAAACTTTGGTAGTGGTTTATAAGTTAACTTAGAACTTGAAAGCTTCTACCGAATTAAAAAATTCTTTCAGAGCTTTGTGCTTAGTTTGTATGATACATGTTAATTTTGTACTAACTGCACCTTTTTTTGTGGAAGAATCATTTTTCCTCCCAAAAGGAACTACCCATATTTGGTTTAATTGTTGTTATGCATGATTTAGAACAGTTTAGCCACCTGTTTACAAATATATCACAAAAACATGGAAATACACATGGAAATGGAGATGAAAATATGTTTTCATAAATAAAGATTATTTAAACAATAATTTGTGAAAAGATTGTTCTGATATAAAAATACTTGAATTAAAAAGTAACATGCTATTTTTTTTGTTTTGAGCAACTTTTATGTTTTGCACTTGACTGCCCACTCTGATGATATTTATGCTTCTGTTTTACAGGCCCTAGGATGTTTACTATATAAACTTTGTTTCTTCACTCTTCCTTTTGGTGAGAGTCAAGTTGCTATCTGTGATGGCAGCTTCACCATCCCGGACAATTCTCGATACTCCCATAACATACACTGCTTAATAAGTAAGTACTTGGAAGGTAGTCTTCTTTTAGGGCCTGCTATTTATACTGCCTCATTTAACCTATTCGTTTAATTCCATTTAGAATTATGTTACTATGACTTTAATAGGTAGGATTTAGTAGCATACGGGAGAAATGATACAGTTAAGGCAACTGGAATTCTGAGAATGGGAATGCTTATAGTATAACGTTTAATTACTTAATTTTTATACTTTTGAAATTAATATACAGAACTATTACTTCTTTGGACCAGAATATACTAATCTTAGATCGTGCTTATCTTGTCAATCTTTTAAATACATGTATTTTATCAATGTATAGATAAGTACAAAGCCAGAAAGGTTTGAAGTCAGAAGGAATAGAATGACAGGCCCTGTCTTCCAAAAGAATTTACTTTTCTCCAGTCTAAGATTTTGCCTTCCATTTGGATAATGTAATTATATAGTTTATGTTTATACTTAATAAATGTTTGGAAAAAGATGTTTTGAGGAGAGGAGGAAAACTAGCAGGCACTAAAATATATAGTATACAGTAACTACAGTACTTAAATACCCCTGAGTACTGACTTAAGCTATATCTAGCATTCCTATTTTGTTTTCTGTGTTTTAAATACTTCCATTATATCCTGGAGCTCAGTGGCAAAGAAAAAGAGGGTCAGTTTAACTATGCTTGATGTTCATATGGTAAAGACAGCAGTACAACTTAGTGGGAAGTGTGAATGGATATAGAAAAATTTCTTAGCTATTTGCAATAAAAGATACAGCTGAAATCTGTACTTCATTCTGTATACTAAAGTTTCATATAAATAAAAACTTCAAATGTAAAAAGTAAACAGATTTGAAGAAAGTAAAAGTAAACTTTTAAGAATAGAATGTGGAATCAATACACTAGCTATGGGCGGGGGATTGAGCTTAGTAGCATAAGCACCTGCCTTGCAAATATGCAGTCATGAGTTCAATCCCTGATACCAAAACCAAACCAAACCAAACCAAACCAAAACAAAACAAAACAAAACAAACAAAAAGCTAACCAGGCCCAGGGACTAGGACTCCAGGTAAGAATTACTCCAGTACTCCATTAACAGTATAAAAGACAAACTCATAAAGACCGGTGTAAAATCAAATGATAAATTATAAATAATGTCACTCATTTGATAAATGGCTACCTTTTATAATTTATAGAACTTATGCAAATCAAGAAATGTAAACACAAGAAAATTCAAAAGTAGCACGTTTATATTAAAGTATCTAGGCTCAGTTTGTATCTTTGCTCACTTATTTCTGTAATGTTGATTTCCTCATAGTGTTAGAAATATGCAAGTTTAATATTTGTGTCATGTTCCTAGGCAAAGAGGAGCCACAATAATTGGGTGGGGAAGGTAGTATAATTTTGATAGAAAGGGAAATAGCGAAAGCTTGGCTGCTTCATGGTCTTCATGAACACATTTAACTTTTTGAGAACACTAACTGTGAATACTTGGATTTTCTCTCCTAGAGTTCTACCTCGCTTTTATGTGGCTCTGTACATATGAGTGACCACGTGCTCTATAGCCCGGGGCCTTTACTTTTATGTTCACTAGTTGAGCACCTGCCAACACTGTTTTGATGTGCTTTATATTTTTGAGGCTCCACCTAGTTGAGCTACCTGTCTGTGCAGTCCCACAAGTTCCCTTCTTAGGACCTTTTTTTTATCTTCTGTGACAGAGTTACATGCTTTTTAAATGGGGTGCTCTGTAAGTCTTCTGTTTTTCTTATGAGCTCTCTACTTTTACTGTGCTACATTGCAGAATGTAAAGATTTTTAATTTTAAAATCTTTTTAATTTTAAAAAGAAAAAAGACAAAACAATCAAAAGAATGCAAAACAATGAGAATGATACATGATCCTGGATTTCAAAAATAAGACAATAAATCAGCAATAGTTCCTATATTGCACATTGTTATCCTCTAAATTGTTGCTCAGACTATCAGATATGGCATGCAGAGTTAAACAATATAGGCCCTAAGTTGTTTCTTTATTTCAGTTGCTATTTCAGAAACTTCGGGTATGTAACTTCTAATTTCTTTTGTGTTCATGTCTCCTGAACTTGTTCTGGGTGGGTTGGAGGTCTGAGATTGCATCTTGCTCCTTTGTCTTGACATTTTCCTGTGTTCCACTGAATCAGTCGTTGCTGAACTCCATCCAGGTGCTCCCTGCATGGGCCACCTATCCCACCTTGCAGGGGATTGGGCTAGGCCCAATCCGAGGTTCCCAGGGTGACACAGAGGTGTGGGATGGTGGCTCACTGATGCTCCCCAGAAGGCAGCAGGGCCTGGGGGCGTGGCTTCTTCAGGCCCATGGAGGCAGGCTCACTGGGGGCGTGGCTTGGGTGCTAGCCCCAGTGGGCAGTGTCTCTGGGTGTGGCTTCTTCTCTAGGCTCATAGCAACAGGCCCAGAATATAAATTTTTAAGAAAGCATGAAGTATATTTGAATAACCATTATATTTGAATAACCATTAGACTTTTTACCCTTTCTGTCTTATCTCGTTGCTTTTCCATTTCCTTGGCAAAATTTGTGACATCAAAAGTGTAAAAATTTATTTAAGAGGAGTGCTCAAAGAACATATTGAGGAACTTAATTTTTGTTTACATGCTTAGTTGAATTTTAATCCTTTTTTGCAGGGTTTGGTTTTTATAAGTCGTAGCCATATACACTATTTTGCTGTGAAGTAATATTTTACTAATAATTGAATGTAGAATTTTATTGAGGTTCTTGTGATGCCTTTTTTTCTCTTTGTGTTCTCATTTGGCAGATAATAGACTAATATGCAATTTTAGTTGCTACTTTCTTGGGTTAAATAGCCCCACTCATGTATGTGTGGATGTTTGTGTAATGGGAAAGCAAATAAGGTAACTACTAATTTATTTTTTTTTTAATTGATACAGGGATTGAACTCAGACCATGCACTTGCAAAGCAGGTGCTTATGCCCCTGGCTAAATCCCCAACCCCGGTAAATACTAATTTTAAACTCGTTGAGCTTTAGTTAATTGATGCTTTATAATGCACCAAATACTTCCTTGTCAACAAATGTACAGATTCATTTTTGTCATTCCTGATACAAGTTTGTGCCAAAAATGAAAAGTGTTGAATAAAATAAAAACGCTCAAGCTAGGCAAGGTGGTGCATATCTGTAATCTCAACAGGAAGATTGTAAATTGGAGCCCAGCATGGGCAATTAAAAAACTTAGCAAAACCCTGTCTCAGAATAAAAACATTTTAAAAAGAGTTGGGTATGTAGTTTGGTGTGGAAACCCTGGTGTGGAAATCCTACTACTACTACTGTTAATGAGGAGTAAAAAAGCATCTAAGTCAATGTGAAATTAAACATCCATGAATTTTACCTCTTGTCAAAGTTTTTTACAGACTTTATCTTTAAATGTTTTGAGAGGTAAAAGTTTAATAAAGTTTAAAAACCAGATGTAACGTTTTCTAAAAATATTTACTTTACAGCATTATTCTTTATCCTGTGTTTATACTATGTAATTAGTGATTTATATTGGTTTTAAATAAATCCTATATTCAGAAAACCAAGAATATTATATAACTCTTTTGAGTGAATGAATATAAAACTTTTTATCACCAAATGTCTACTTATGCAATCTGATTGTTCTAATATATTTAGAGGAAGCATAAGAAGGCACATCTTTTAATATTAATAGTAATACTAGGCCAAGGATTTAGCTCAGTGGCTTAAACACTTGCCTGGTAAGCACAAGGTCGTGAGTTCAGTCCCTGGTACCAAAAAGAAGTAATACTAATACAGAATCCACTTTATATCACTCATAATTTTTGAAAAGAGTAAAAAAAAAAAGTCATGACAAATCTTTGTTTTAATTGTATGGTTTGTGGCTACCAAATTATTTGAGTATGAGTTTTCATTATTGGTAATTCAGGTAAAGTCATTGTTAATAGTATCTATCTTCCATAAAGTTTGGTTTAACTACTTTCTTACTGTAGATGTTTTTCTTAAAAATAGCTGAATCAATTATTTAGAATTTTCCTCTTAGCTTTTGTTGACTTTTCCTGTGGACAAGTAATTAGATTGCTCTGGGAGTTAGGAAAGAAGCCCTTTCTGTTTTTAAATCTAAGAGTTGAAAAGAATTTAGAAAACATTTAAGAAAGAATAAGAATCATAACTAAGGGGATTCCTGAATAGTTATAAATAGTGATCCTCCTATGAATTCTGTTACAAAGTGCTTGAGGAGATTAAGGACAAATAAGACTGTAGAGCCAAACAGCTTGGTTTACGTCTCTTTGTCACTTGACATGGAAAATTGGGTACCTTTATTTATCTCAGTCTCCTTATAGGTGTATTAAAAGTACTTCCCTCTTAAGAGCTGTTGTTAGAATTAAATGTGTTATGGAAAATGTTTGTTCAAATGTATGAGTGCTTAGAAAGAGGTAGCATTTAATACTGCCTTCATTGCTTCAGTGACAACTGCCACTAGTAGCATTATCATAATTCTTCCTGAGCTAACCTGATTTCTGATGGCCTAGATGAAGGGCAGAGGATCTGCCCTTAGTCATTAGGATGTACTTTCCCTGCAGAGATTTCTTTGGATGCTTTGAAGCAGAATTTGCTGATCATGGTGAATCTACCAAAAATTTTGTATAAATTATTATAGTAAAATACAACTACTGGGGTAAGGAATTTAGCTCAGTGGCCTAAGTGCCTACCTGGCAAACCTGAGGTTATGTGTTCAAACCTTGGTACCACCCAAAAAACAAAAAAAACCAACTACTAAGAATATTTTTTACCTCTTTATTTTGTGTAATGATACAGTAATTTATAAATGAATACTTGCTATTGGGTCTGCTCAGTTATTGCTGTTTTATGACTTCTTTATGTTTGCTCATCTATTGTGGTTAGATTTATTTTAATACCTATCTTGTGGGAGTACCAGGAATTACTCGCTTTATTATATTATATATTATATATATTATACTTATTATAGTGATTAAAATGTACTTACATATGTAGATAGTAACAATACAATGCATTTTTTTTGCTACTACCCAGCTTTGATTATCAACTCACGGGCAATTTTATTTCATCTATTTTCTCACTCATTTTCTTCTCTATTATAAGTTTTGGAAAAGAATTCTCAAGACATTTTAATTTACCCTATAAATAAATCAAAGATAAGCCTAGTGTTTCCTTGGATGCTTTTAGTCATTGGCACTGGGGTATCAGTTGGACAGTTGTGGAGGGAGAAGTATGATCAGTAACTAGGACTATTCCGAATGTGCTGTCCTGGCAGATGTAGAGTACTGCTTAGTGACTTACTCATGATTGAACATATTTACTATTAACCATTAAATTTTGTTTCATTTCCATGCTCCATACAATAAGGTATGTAGGGCATATATACCTAATATGTAAATTTCTATAATGATCTTAAGTTAATAAATACAAGCTGGTGCTTGAAATATTTTTTGAAAATTAGAGCAGAGATATAAAAATAAAGAATAGTGGGTGAGTTTTGTTTCAGCTAAATTCCTACAAGTGTAATCACAGAAACTTAAGCAGGAAAGATCTCAAAAGGACTTTTTTTGGTGAATTGGTAGTATTAAGGATTGAACAAAGGGCCTTTCCACTGAGATATATTCCTAGTCCTTCTATTTTTATTTTTTATTTTTAAAATTTTGACACAGGATCTCACTAAGTTGCTAAATTGTCCACTCTGGACTCAGACTTCTGATTCTCCTGCTTTAGCTTCCTAGACTGCTGGAATTACAGGTGTATTCCTGGCCAGAGTACTTTTCCTTTAAATTTGTTGAGTAAAGATGCTAGTTTAACTCTCATCAATAGGTCAGGCATGGATCCATTGTTGACTTAAGTCCTTGAATACAATACAATACAACTTGGCTACTGCTTCTCCTTTAGTGCTATTTTTGTTGGAATGTGCAAGAGTGTTGTTGTACTTCCCCATACAACAATACTATAAACATTCAGCTTCCTTGGATGAGTGTTTCTTAATTGGATGTATGTGATAACATCAGTAGAAAGTATTGCGGTTTAATCATATACAACTGTCAATTTTGAGACTGTTTTGAGACTGTTTCAGGTTGTAGTAGTAGTTTTTTGGTCAATAGGAAGATTTACACAAGATGAACAGAGAAATACCATTTCATTTTTGTGTGGTTAAATTTTGGAGAAGCTGATTTTACGTTTGTAGTCAAATCAGAGTCAGTGGTACTGGTCTTGTGTGATTCATGTAGTCATTTGAAAGAAGAGTGTTTTCTAGGTTCTCTGCTTTTTTGTTTTGTTTTTAAACTTAAGCACTTAATATCACTTGAGTGAACTGACCACATTATATTCCTTACTCTAATCTTCCCTCAAAGATGTGTTTCCTTAGATAATATGGCATTACTGTAATTTGCGGCATTTCTTCACAAATTAATAGTTTATTAATAATTCTCTAAATTGTAACATTACCCATTGCTGGTACATATAATATGTATTTATAACTACAGTTCTACAAATTAACTGCTTTATAATATTTTTATAACATTTTAATGTTCTCCGTAAGGAACTGTAGTATGACATATTACAGACATGTCGTTTGCTAAATCAGTGGCTTTCTTTGCATTATTGTAAGGAGTACTACAAGCCACCCAGTGGGACAGTTATACATGTACCACTGATGCTTCAGGCCACCTGATGGGATAGTCAGTTCAAGTCAGGGATGCCTGACAGCAAGACTTACGAATTAGGGCCCCATCGTGAATGTGTGAACTGTTAAAACCCACCACTTGTCAACTTCACACCCAAACATGTCTCCTTAAATCATACTTATTTTCCAGATAAATACAAGGCCATAATTCTGCCTAACACAATAAAATTTGCATAACACTGAGACATCTCTTTCTCAAAGTCTCAGCAGTTCTAGTATTTTTTAAAGTTCAAGTCTATTCTGAGATACGTGGCAAATTCTTAGTTGTAAGTGTCTGTAAAAAGAAAAAGCATTACATAATCCCAAGGTACAATGGCACAGGAGAAACATTCCAGTTCCAAAAGAAGGAATAGAGGGCTAGAAAAGAATTGGACCAAAGCAAGACCATAGCCCAGGAGGCCAAATATTATGTCTTATAGTTCCATATTTGACATCCCAGGCATATTTTGGTAAGATGTGTGTTCCAGAGGAGCTGTAGGGGTTCAACCAGTGGCTTTGCCTGTTAATAGCCATGTGGCATCTTTCTTGGGTGGGCTCCACTCATCTTGGGCTGTAGTTTTCCTTAGCAGACGTTCCACGTTTCTGGTATCTACAACTTGCTGAGGGTCTCCATTTCATCTTTGGTTTCATTCTCATAACTTCACAGGCTGCCCTCCTAAGAGTTCCTTGCTTGGTCTGCTAGGTTTCCTTTGAAGTCTAGGTTAGCCTTCCTAACCCCTCATCTCTCACATTCTGTGTGCTGGTAAAACCAGTATTATGTGGACAGTACCAAAGCTTGCTGCCAGCTGTAGCAGTAGGTAGTCCCACTTGGACCATGGCTATAGTGGATTCTGGGTGCCTGGATGTCTGAGCAGAGTGAATTTTGGAACCAGTTCTTAAGGAGACCCTTGTCAAGCAGGCATCCCAGGAACTGTCCTCAAGTGAAAGGTTTACGCTTTTGACCCCTTGAGCCTGAATTGGAGACAGGGTCTTGCTGGTTTCTGAGGCACCTACAGACCATCTCCTTATCTCTGTACCAAGACTTGATTTTGTTTAATGGCACCAGTCTCTTCAGTAGCCATGCCTTCTTTGGTGATAGCATTACTCATAGTTTCCTTAGGTCTAAAATACAAATGTTTCAGAATTTTCTGTCCTACCTTTTGCTGCTAATTTTTACTATACATTTAAGTGAAAGCCAGCAGTACCCATATCACAGCCTGAATGTTGTACTACTGTGAAATTCCCATGCCAGATTAGTCCACTTCCCTTGATTTCAGTCTCCAACAAGGTCACAGGATATGTGTAAAATATCCATGAGTTATTTTTCTGAGTGAAGCATACATGGCCTCTTGTCCAAAGGCCTCTGGAGTCCTTGTTTGTAAGTGAATCCACCTGAGCATTCCTATCAGTATTGTTGTTTTCTGAGTTCTAGCAAGGCTCTGCTTATAGCTTTTTTATAGCCCACATCTCCAAACTCTTTCAAATTTCTCCTGAGATCTCCATTTCCAAAAGTTTCTAAACTACAGATACAGATAAGGGCTATCAACATCTCATTCCAGGTACCAGTTTTCTGTATTAGCTTTCCTGTCATTGGGACACAGTACAAATACCCACAGCTTAAAGAAGGAGAGGCTTAATTTAACTCATAGTCACTTGGTTAGCTGTCTGTGAGGCCGAAACATCATGGTAGAAGGAAATGGCTAAACAAAGCTGCTCAGTTCCTGGCGACAGAAAGGTAGAGCAGGGAAACAATACTGGAACAGAAAAGGGCCAGGAACTTTAGTACCCAATGTCATGCCTCCATGACCCACCCAGCCAGGGTCACTCCAAGCTAGTCAGGACACAGTCAAGCTTAACCATCAAAGCTGATATGTGCACTCATATACATGTACATATGTGAACCAAAGCTGAAATTTGTATGAAATGTTGCTTATATTTGCCACATTAATGCACTCTAATATTTTCTACCTTAATTCTTTAAATACTAGACCTGACCTTTTAAATTGATCTTTATGTTACGTAACTGGGATCTTTATGTTACATAACTGGGATCTGTACTATTAAAAAAACTAAACCCAGCACATACTATTCCTGCATGGAAACATGAGCCATGGGTATTGGAAGTCCTTTTGTTTTCTTACAGCATAAATCCTACCTCTAGCCTACCTATTAAAGGATGTGGTGTTGTGCTTAATTTCAGAGAGGATTATTTGTACCAATATTGATTAGAACAGGGAAACCTCAAATTTGTTTCTTTCCTCTCAATGCTTGTCAACTATGACAAAAAAAAAAAATTTAGGATTGTGGGAAGGATCATATGATTTTTCTCTAGATAACTTAAAACAGTTTTCTTGGATTGAGCCAGGGCCTCCAAAGAGGTATGTTTTAGCGCACTGTTTTCTGTCCTTTAGAGTTCTTTGGTTTGAACTGCATCTAGGTTCTATGTTTCTAGTCCATGTGGGAGGAGGGTAGCTTACAGAACTTACTGCACTTCCTTCAAGATGTTGTTCACTTGGTGTGAGCCATCTTTCCAAAGCTCTCATGAGAATTGCTCTTTGCGGTCTGCTTTCATATCAGGAACACTGTTATTTAAAACCTGGTTTGTTTTTTGTGTGAGATACTCTGTGATTCATGTAATGGATCATTTTGCCCCATTTATATTGACAACTAACAAGTGGAGAGCTAAATTTTGAGCCTATATTTAGAACCAAATCATATGCACTTTTTTCTATTGTCCTCTTTATTTTGTCTGCTCCAGCCCTTAGTAAATTATTAGTCCCAAATTTCTAATATATTAAGAAATACCATACAATTTCTTGCCATGTTTTTATAGGAACAAATAGCTAGAAGTAGCTGTTTGAAAATTTAAAAGCCAAATAAACTTACTTGTTACAATTGAAAAATAGCATCATAATTTTGTAAATTTTGTTTGTTGCTGTGTGGTTGATTTTTAAAATCGTATGAATAAACAGTTAAAATGTATTTTATATTAGGTTTACAAAATTAAATTAATTTTATATTCTGTTGCTTTAGAAACATTTAATATTTTTGGTATCAAAATAAAATATGATTTACTTTTATAGATGAACCTTGTAGATCTCTCAAATCTTTTTGGTTAAATATAAACTAATAAATACTTGAATTAAAATGTTTTCAGTTATTTCAGTTATTTTAACAATAATAAAATTATAAGAATTTTGTAAGTCATATATTTAACATTTATGTTCATATATTTAACGTGAAAGTGTTACATGTAGAGCTTTTGTACATTTTGAACTTACCTCAGAATTTCCCAAATAAATTTCTAAACATTTGTGCTTAATATTACTTGCCATAATGCTATAATTTTAGCTGACCTGAGTTTAATTCTGATTTATAATTTTATCTTAGCCATTTATATTCTTAGATCTCTGTTGTTTTTTTTTTTTTTTTTTTTTTTTTTTGGTACTGGGGCTTGAACTCATGACTTCACATTTGCCAAGCAGGCACTTACGCAGCTGAGCTAAACCCTTAGCCCTATTTTCTTAGATCTCTATACATACTATTGGCAAACTTATAAAAGAGCTAATGCTCTTTTACATTTTAAATAGTTTTAAAAAAATTTGAGCTTTATTAAGACTTTAGAATTAATAAAGCAGACTAGTCATGGAGATATCTTTACAAAATATGAATTTTTCAGTTATAAAATGATAGTCAACCTTATAAAATTTTTAAATTAAAAATTATCCAAGAAACAGACAAGTGGTTATGCCGATTATGGTTAGAAAAAGGTATTTTAGGCATTTCAGGCAATATTGTAGTTCAAAATAGAGAACTATAGTGAAAATGTTAGTATGGGAACAAACCATATTTATGGAAACCTATGTACCAATTTTTTAGTACTTAAATAGATAATATGCACAATTTAGCCTTTATTCAGTATCCTCTCAAAGTAGAAGCATTTTAGATAGCAAAATTATTTTAAATAGAATTATTTTGAAGACCCCCCCCCCTTATGATCCTGGAACTTTTTAAAATAATTCCTCGAAGTTTACTAAATTGACTATTTATTTGGTGTTAGTAAATTCATGCTTTGCTTGTATCATTTTCTTTGCTACTTTTGTCATTGTTGAGACAAAATACCCAACAAACACAAATTAAGGGAAGAAAGGTTTATTTAGCTCAGTTTGTAGCAGTTTCAGTCAATACTCAGTTAGCTCCAAGACCGAGTGGGACTGCAGACAGGTATTTTACAGAGGAGAAACGGTTCATGGTGGACAGAAGGTAGCAAACAAGCAAGGAGCACGACATACCTCTTCTGTTCCTTATATTATATTCAACAACTGGGATTAGGGCTATACCAGACCAGTTAGTGGCCTGATTTAGTAATCACCCACCTTTACTCAGAGTACCCTTAGTCCTAGCATTGCACCACGAATCAGCCACATACTCTATAGGTTTAGCTGCCTCTGGAAAAACCCCACCTATGACTACGTGAGGCTTTGGGGGACATCTAGACACAAACCATAACATTTAGGAGAGTAATTTTATGTGTCGTTTATACTATAGTTACAGAGCAGTTCTGTGACTAATCTGCCATTTAGTTTAGTGTAACACAACAATTTTTTTCTATAAACATTAAAAAAGTTGTTGGAATCATTGATCTAAGAATGGAACAAAAAATATTTTTTATCCTTTATAATGTACTTATAAAAGTAGCATATATCATTAGTAAAGTGTCTTAATATTTTGATTTATTGTTACAGGGTTCATGCTTGAACCAGACCCAGAGCATAGGCCTGATATATTTCAAGTATCCTATTTTGCATTTAAATTTGCCAAAAAGGATTGTCCTGTTTCCAACATCAATGTGAGTAGCGTTGTAAGTAGGGTATGAATTTAAAATCTGTTTTATCATGACATGTAAATAGATTCTGAGAGTTAATTCTTTATGACATGTGGTCTGATGGTATGATTGCAATTGTATTTTTGGTAAAAAGCCACATTCCCCAAATGATGTCTTGAAGTACCCTGAAGGTTATGTTTCTTTTAAGAACAAATCAGTGTGTTTCTTTTATGTATAACTTAGCCCACTACTTAAAAGAATAAGGTGAACCTTTGATTTTTGCTTTTACAGTATGAATTTAATATTTTCCCTGTTGGGGCTGAAACTATTCTGTTTTAACATTCTAATGAAAGTAGCTTTATTTGCCATTTATCTTGATTTTTAAATTTCTACTTAAGTAATACTTACTGATTACCTACCCCAAGTCAAATATTTGATACAAACAAACAAGTAAAGCCTTCTGTCAGCCCTTTCTGAAAATTATTTGTGATACAGTATTTAGAAACTTTATGCTTACTCTTGGCATTAACTTCTTTTTCTAAAGTGTAAAACAGTCATTGATTTAAAAGTGTAATATTTGTTTTTGCCTAAATTTTACTCACCTGTGCATTGCATACAGTGATATTTTGTGTATTTTCCAAAGGTTTCTGGGAGATAAGTATATGAAAGTGACGTGTATAACATCTAATGATATTTACAGACTAGATTTGGCAGGTATATGCGAATGATTTTTAGGTTTCTGATGGGAAATAATAGTATCTCAGAGGTAGTACTTTTTAAGTTCAGTAGTATGTCCACAGCTTAATAAACCTTTTGGACTTAAAAACTAAAATGAAGTTTTATTTTTTTCTTCCAAGAATTCTTCGATTCCCTCAGCTCTTCCTGAACCGATGACTGCTACTGAAGCAGCTGCTAGGAAAAGCCAAATGAAAGCCAGGTAGGAAAAGCTATGATAAAATTGAGAGGGCATTTTAAAAAAAGTGGTTCAGTAGATCTTGATTTAATCTTAGCAAATGTCATTGATGTAAATATCATCTTTGTCCATTAAAAAATGCATGTTGCCTACTGCCCGTGGAATAGTTTAGATAGCAAATGTTTTAGTTATTTTTCTCATTGATAAGACAAAATATGCAACATCCAGAGTTATAAAGGAAAGGTGTATTTGGCTTATAGTTTGTAGCAGTTTCAGTTCCTAGTTGGCTGGCTCCAAAGCAGGGTGGCGTGGCAGACCGACATCACGGAGGAGAAAGAGTTTATGACAGAGACAGTAAAGCAGTGAAGTAAGAAGCAGCAAATGATGGTAGCCTTCTTTTTGTCCCTTATATTCTATCCAGGCTACTCACCCTGAAGTAGGTAGCACTAACACTCACGGTGGACCATTCATATTCCTAGCATCTCAGGTTAAAGAATTCCAGTATCACATCCCTAATTCTACCATCACACACTGTAGACCTAGCTACCTCCAGAAAGCCCCACTTTATGCTCACATGAAGTTCTGGGGGGACATCTAGACATAAGCCATAACAGCAAGTATAATAAAATCAGCTTTTAAAAATATTAGATACAGGATTTATATCTAATATAAAAGCCTGAATTATGTGAGCTGGGCATGGTGGTGCACAGTAGCAATCCCAGCATTTGGGAGGCTGAGGCAGGAAGATTGCCTTAAGTTTGAGGCCAGCATGGGTTACATAACAAGGCTAATTTGAACTGTGTAGTGAGACCTTGTCTCAAAAAAGAGATGCATCATGTTAACTTTGAATGACTTTTTCTGTACTTATTTTTTTGAATGTAAAAGTTAATAAACAGAAGTTAATAAACAGAATTTGTTAGATTTTCAGACAATACTGTGTTTGGGGAGATTTCTGGGTTAAAGCTTTTTTGTATTATATCTTATGATAATTGTTTTATTTGACATACAAAAATGTATTATATGCAAGATACAGATAGTGGAATTACTAAGAGAAGTAGTTATTTCCAGTGAGTTGCAGTGGTAACTGTAAGTGATTACAATCTGATATACAGTATGCCGGGAGTGTAAAGGAAGGCAAAAGACTGGGAGCGGTGAAAACAGAAGGATGAAAGCATTTCTTGAAGGATGAATCCTCAGTTCCCTGGAGGGTTGGAATGAACTAAAGCAGGCAGGCAGTTTGGGCAAGAGTGGTCCTGGTGATACTGCGGACTAGAGCATAAGGGGAAGTCCTGGGGAGCAATGGGGAAGGAAGCTGATGTCACGGGTAAATACCAGTCATGAGCAACTGTGTTCTTACAGCCTGCTAAGAAATTAGGACTTTGGCCTTGAGGCCAATGAGTCTTCAGTTTTCACTTAACTCTGGCTTGGTTGTGGATGTGCTGGACATGATCTTTACTCATAAATTGTTAAACTATCATTTGTGACTGACTTTTAAAAATATCTAATATCATTCTAAAAATATCTTCATTCACTTGAATTTCAAAGTGGTATCTTGAGGGAGAGGTAGAGTAATGTCATGTCTAACCTGCAGGAATCTGCATGATCACCAGTCTCTCCTCTCTGTGGTAAAACTTTAATTAGCAGCCACTGCTGTTACTGAGTGGTAATTATGAATTGTTGTAAGGTTTGTGAGTTGAATTTTTTGTTACTTGTTTTTAATAGTTGACCAATCTTTAAGAAAGTTAGTTGCACATTAAAAAATGAGTCAACTGAACAAGAATGATTTGACTTTTTTTACTGTGATATATGTTATAGCTATACAGTTACAAGTGAAATGTCATTTTGATTTGCAGTGCTTATTTTAAACATTAAAATATACATGTGTCAAAAAATAATATGCCTGTTAATGCGTATAGTTTTTATTTTAATAAGAGTTAAGTTAAACTTGTAGAATTTATTTATAGTATATTAAACCTGTGCCATATATATATATTAAAATACAAGGTTCAGTGGTCCTAATTGGTCATTCAGATAAATTTACTCTGTTAAAGTCACTAGAGAACTTGAAAAAAATCTGAGTGTGTACAAAGCTTAATATTACAAATTAGGTTTTTCATGGAAATGACATATTTTAAGGGAAGAATCTTTACAGAGTTAATTTTATTATTCATCAGGCTTTTACGGTTATTTTAACTCACCCACCCTGCATTCAGTCTGTGGCACCCTATTTTACTTTCAGAAACCCAAACTTGGCATATATTCTTGATGTTGTTAAACATGTGAAGGTTATTTGATGGATGTGCCTGAAAGATGGAAATGTGCATTGGCAGGAGGAAACCTTGAAGGATTTTAAAGAGGAGAGAGGTCTGAGTTTTAAGGAAGATTGTTCAGGTGATAGGAAAGCACTGAAAGTGACACTGGGAAGGTTACCAGGGTTAAAAGTGAGGCAGTGCAGCAGTGTAGCTGTGTTAATGCAGTAACTGTTGTCGTTCAGTCCAAGTTTTGCTTCTCTTTGCCTGATCTGTTCAAGGTATTTTTTCACATCCTTTCCTTCACAGAGAATGCTTAGTCTTTTTTGTTTGTAGTTTAATGAAATATTTAATTAAAAATTTTTATCTCTAGTGCCTCTATGAAGTTTTTTTGAGCCAAATTAAGGATAAAATTACTTTATGAAATTTTTGGCAGCACTAGCTTGGCTCTGAGTATTTTACTCTTACATTTTATTATGTTTTCACCAATACTTTCCCTGTCTTCCTATGTATCCTGTAAATTCTTTGAAGATAGAATGTTGTAAAGTGGACATCAATAATGTACCATCGATATTAATACATTATTAAATAAGATACTAGATTTAACAAGGTCTTCTGACTTGTAACATGCTTTTTAGAAGATTCCTCTATGATCATGCATGTTGTATATTTCTAAAGAGCACTCTAGACCAGTAACGTAGAAAGGTGAAGTTTGGCCTGTGAAACCTACTTAATAACAAATGAAGAGCTAAACAAAAAGTTTGTATACAGTATTTCTTCTGACTTGTTTGAGGTTGGGTAGTATACCATTGGTTTTAGAACCACATTCTAAAATTTGAATTCATGATACTTATTAAAATGAGATGTAGTTGTTATATGTATAAATGATCTTTTATTGCCTTAGCTTAGTTTTCATATGATTTGTTCAGTATGCACCTGTGCCATTTAAAACATGTTGTATTTTAGAAGACAACACATGTATCATATATTTCTATGCTTTTCTGAAATCTATTGATTTAATTTTCTTTCCTGTTGGAAAGATAGTGGGCTCCCTCTTGCGGTGCATGTAGGTATTAGGAAAGAATTTTACAGGTATGCAATGTAGATAAGGTTCTCTCTAAGTACAGTGGCTGTGAGCTTGACAAATGATTAAAACTTTTAAGTATTAAATATTTGAAAATATAGTGAAATAATTTCGAAAAGAGATTTTATGGCAAATTATAAAAACTGACCTACTTGAAAAAGTATTTGAGTTTATATTGAATTTATAGAAAGAAAAATGATAAATATGTAAATTAAAGAGTCCCAGTTTATTTTATAGTTTTCTCTTCAAAGAGTTTGGTTTTTAGTTTTTTTTTTTCCTCTGAAACCCTAAGAGAAGGTTTTTGTTTTCTTTCAATCTCATCTCATTTCCTTCAAGATAATCTTTGGAACTATACTGTTTTCTGACACCTTCTACTGCAAAGTGTAAATGGTAACATCGTGTTTTAAAGAAAATAGTTTTATTTTTTTCCTCTCTGATCATCACTAAATGTAGTATCTGATCATCACTAAATGTAGACTTAGGAAGCCAAGAGAATGAAGTGATCATTTATAATAATTAAGTGCATCTGTTGAGATATTTTATAGAAAAATATTAGAAATAATCTGAACATTTAGAATGAAATGTATTCTTTTGTTGTAGAATAACAGATACCATTGGACCAACGGAAACCTCAATTGCACCAAGACAAAGACCAAAGGCCAACTCTACTACTGCCACTCCCAGTGTGCTGACCATTCAGAGTTCAGCAACTCCTGTGAAAGTCCCTGTTCCTAGTGAATTTGGTAACCACAGACCAAAAGGTAATGTAACTTTGTCCCTTCTTAGTCAGTGTAAATAAGTTTTTTTATGGTCTCATTTTCTGAGCTATAAATTATTAGCAAATTAATATTGAAAGTAGGTAATACGAAGTTTCGAGTTATTTTCTACTGGTGTCTAATAAACTTGGCTGTCTTTCTGAAAGTAAAGAAAGTGAAGTTATTGGCAGTGTAAAAGCATGATACGAAAAGCTCACCATTTGCTTTGGTTCTATGAGTATAAACTCATTTCTAGAGTTACCAACTAGTAGGAAAGAGGTAGATAATCATAAGATTCAAGAGCATAGAAAATTCTGTGTTGTGCTGGAAAGAAGGTATTTGAATCTCTACGCTTACAAAATTATATCTTTGCATTGAATCTAGAGTTTGGTGAAGAAGTAATGTGAACATGGCAGGGTAAAATCTGGTCTCATTTGATTTTGAGAAAAAGTATTTTTCTAATCTAAAATATTTTCTAAAAATTATGATACAGAGTGGTACTGAAAAAATTATTTTCCAGTCAGGCATGCTGGTATATGCTTTTAATCCAGCTACTTGGGAGGCTAAGGTTGGAGGATTATGAGTTTGAGGCTAGTCTGGGGCAACTTAATGAGACTGTGTCTCTAAATTAAGGAAGGGCCAAAGGTATAGATCAGTGGTAGAGTGTTTACCAAGTATGAATTAGGCTCCAATTCTTTTTCTTTCTCTTATTTCTATGTTTTATTTTCAAGAATAATTCAACTGAACTTTTTTCATATAATTAGAAGAATTAGAAATCATTTGGAAATTGTATTCACAGACATCTTGTACTTAGGCCTGGGGAAGTTTACTAACATTTATGAAACCTTGCTTCCTCTTCATACTCTCCCTTCATTCCTTTCTTCCCCCTTTGATTGAGCAGTTATTGTTCTAGTCAGGTTTGCATCAGTGTAACAGAATACCTGAGGAAAATAATTTAATTAGAGCAGAGGTTTATTTTGGCTTACAGTTTTAGAAGTTTCAGCCCTCGATTGGGTGGGCACATTGCTCTTAGGCCTCCATTTTAGGTCCTGGATAGCAATGTAGGGACCACGTGATGGAACAAATTACTTACTTTATGGCTAGGAAACAAAAAGGGGAAGAAGCTGAGGTCCCACATCCCCTTTCATAGGCCAGCCCTAGTGACCTACGGATCTTCCATAAGTTTTATCTCCTGAAGTTCCGCAGTCTCCCAGTGGTGTCATTGGGGACTAAGCTTTCAACACATGGATCCCTGGGTTGTGAGAAACACCCAAAACTATTCGTTACAATTGTATTTGAATAAGGGTTAGTCACTGGAAGAGAACATAGAAATTATAGTGTATTAGGTATTGTATTCCTTTTTTTGGATAATGTATACTTTTTAGGTAATTTCAAAAGTTTAGCTATAGAATATTTTAAAGGTGAAATTTATAGAGCTTGTAAATAAATGTCAGGAGATAGTGTTAACAGATTCACTACAGTAAGCATTTAATGAACATCTTCTGTATAAAGGACTCTTTACATTTCCAACAGATACATATCGTTCTGCCCTTCAGGGTCCTAGGCTAGAACATAGCCATGTAAACCATTAATATGTACAAGACAGAATGAAGTAATTGAGTGGAATTGTTAGCTGAAGGAAAAGGAAGAGACTTGAGCTGAACTTTAAAGGACAAGAATGTGAATAGGTGGAAATTGCACTAGAGATTCAGAGACTCCCATCAGTGAAAATACTCATAATAAACATGATATAATTGAGATATGTGGGTCAAACTGATAGGGCTGGTGTGTTTATGGATAGATGAAGCATAAAGAAATTTTTCTAGGATTTGTTCATAGTTGTAGAAGACAAAAGTTAAGTTTCCTAGGCACTTAAAATTCCAGTAAATTCTTTAGACTATGTATATATAGAACGTGATAGTTAAATATAGAGATGTAACCATTTTGTTGAAATTATTAATGGATTAATGAAAATTTTTGGAAACCTATCTTAGGAGCCTTGAGACCTGGAAATGGTCCTGAAAGTTTACTGGGGCAGGGTCCCCCTCAGCAACCACCACAGCAGCACAGAGTCCTCCAGCAGCTCCAACAGGGCGACTGGAGGTTACAGCAGCTTCATTCACAGCATCGCCATCCTCACCAGCAGCACCAGTTACTTCAAGATGCTTACATGCAGCAGGTAACCTCCTGTTACTTTGAATATATAGGGTGGGTAGTGCTATGAAACTCATACAGCAGTAGAATATCACTAAATTGTGTTTTGTATCATAGGCACTGCCTTAGTTACTTTTTTTTATTCTGAAACAAAATGTAAAAGTTAAAGGACCCAAGGCTTATGTGGCTTATAGTTTGTAGAGGTTTCAGTTTATAGTTAACTGGCTCCAGTACAAGGTGGCATGGCAGAGGTGCATCACAGAGTTAACAGAAGGCAGCAAGCAGCAGGTGACAAACAGTGACAAGGGACCCTCCTTCTATCTCTTATATTTTATCTAGGACACTGTTAGAGTCAGTGGCATTCACACTCTTAATCCTAGCACAAAATCGTGAATCAATTCCAGCACTACATCCCTGATCCCAGCATACGCAGTGTAGAATCAACCACCTCTGAAAAAATCCCACCTATGACCTTATAAACCTTTGGGAGACATGTAGACACGAGTGATAACATTCTGCCTCTGAACCCCCAAACACACACTTCCTTTTATGCAAAGGCATTTAAGTCCATCTGTAAGAGTTGCCAAAGACCTAAGAGCTGTAGCATTCCTGAAAAGTCCAAGTTCACATTTTTTCTGAGATTTAATGCAAACACTTAGCTACAAGCCTTTGTACAAATGAAAAGGAAATTTAACACATCCACCATTCAGTGGCACAAAATAGACCTTACCATTCTAAAAAGTTTAAATAGAGGACACAAACGAATGGGAATAACACAAGACCAGAATCTAGCAGGGCAAGCATTACATCCTGTAATTGTATGTCCAACATTGGATGCAATCTGGCAAGATACGAAACTCCAAAAGACTTGTGTAACTCCACCCATATGGTACTTCTGGTGATTGTAGCTCTTGTGGTTTCTCTTGTGGGCCCACTCTGCTCACTTTGTGCAGGTTTCCTCATGTGATCAATGTTTCTGGCTTCTCCCGAGCTTCTAGGATCTCCACTAGCTTCTGCTAAAGCTATATACTCACAGCTTTACACACTGCCTGACCTCCCAGGCCTTCTTCTGAAATCGAGGTGGAAGCCTTCCTAACTCCACAACTCTTGCATTCTGCATGCTCCTATAACCAGTGTTATGTGGATGATGCCAAAGTCTGCTGCCAGTGGAAGCAGTAGCCAGGCTTGGAGTCATGCACAGGGTTGTTGCTATGCCATTATCTGGCCATGTGCTTTAGGAATGTTTGGAACTGGCTTGTGGGAAGAATTTGGAAAGATTTGGGGAAAAGCCAGATGAAAAAACAGCCCTGGAAGGACATAAGCTTTACTTGATGGGAGATTCTGGTTAATGCTCAGAGGACAAGAATGCTGATTGAAAGGCTGCCAGTAAAGATCAGGCTCAGGAGGTTTCTGCTGGGAAGGACTGTATTGGCTCTTAGATTCCAGACCATGTGTGTTACAGCTAGGCAGAAAGTTTGTCTACATTTTGCCCATGTCCAGAGACTTTGCTTGAGACTTAGATTAAGGTGGCGGATTAATTAATCTTGTATAAGAAATTTCAAGGCAGTCTAATGTTGGTGGAGTGGCATGGCTATTGTTGGGGGCTTTTAGCTAGATTTATGTTGACAATCAAGAGCAAATAACCTAATAGAATGATTTAAAACATTGAGTTTGGCCACAAAAGAAACTGTAGGAAAGTTATGGCCTATAAAGATGGAACAAGAAGGAATTAGTTGCTGGAAAGACTATCAAGAAAAAGCCAAGTATTTCAGAAGAAGAGAACAGAAAAGATGGCCTGAGCACATCACAAGAACCAGCAGGCCTCTAGACTTCGCAGCTTTAGAGTTACAAAGGTGAAAGACTGCTTTGAAAATAGCCCCAGAGTACTATGTTCCAGAATGGCAGCCATCTAGACAATTTGTTCCTTGGGATTGGGTTCAGAGTGCTCCGTGAACCAGGCACTCAAACCTCACAGCTGTAACAGAAGAAAGAAAGCCTACTTGTCTAACTGGTGGCATACCTTGGCATTATCCACATGGTGCTGGTTTTGGGTACACGCAGAATGTAAGAGTTGGCATGCAAGATTTCAGAAGATGATCTGGGAGTCCAGGCAGTGTGCTCCTGAGAGGGCAGAGTGAAGTTGTGAGTGTGAAGCCAGAGATGCAGAAGGTTGGAGAAGCTAGGAGAATGGATTGTCTGGGAAAAACTGCAAGAAGTGAACATAGCAGACCCAAGAGAGGTGCAATGGGAGCCACAGCCAACCACCATGTCTTAGGGGTGGAGCCATCCAAGCTTTGGAGTTCACAGCTTGCCACAGATTTCTGGGTGATGCTGGACATGGAACCAAGGGATTTAATGCTTATCCTCCTGGGTTTTTGTCTTGCATTGTTCCCATTCTTTATTGTCCCCATTTAGACCTTTTGGAATGGTTATATCTATCTTGGGCAACTGAATGGTGGATGAGTTTAATTTCCTTTTCATTTATACAAGGGCTTGTAGCTAAGTGTTTGCTTTAAGTCTCAGAAAAAAATGTGGACTTGGACTTTTCAGGAATGCTGCAGCTCTTCGGACTTTAGCGACTCTTACAGACGGACTAAATAAATGCCTTTGCGTAAAGGGAAGTATGTGAGTGTTTGGGGGTTCAGGAGTGAAATGTTAACGACTTGTGTATAGATGACCTCTCAAAGCTTTATGTGGTTTTAAGTGGAGTCTTTTCACAAGCAACTGGATCTAGAGTAGCCATGCTGCGATTAAGGTATGTCATTACTAAATTAGTCCACTGATTGGTTTGGCATTGTTCTAGATATGAGTGCTATTTGCCCTAAGGGTAGCTCATATACAGTATAAAGGGAGAGAAAGAGCTGCTATTACCGCTTGTCATTCACTTGCTGCCATGAATTATTTCTGCTGTGCGATGCCCCTCACTCTGTCATGCCACCCTGCCTTGGAATCAACCAACCATGAACTGAAATTTTTACGAACTGTGAGCCAAATAAACCTTTCCTCCTTTAGCTTTTGGTATTGGATATTTTGTCTCAGCAATGAAGAAGTAACTAAGATATGCACTCTGAATTCAAGATTCAAAATAAACATTTCACTGGTTTCCTGAATAGAAAACAATATGTAGTTAGAGTGTATTTGTTGAAATACTTAAGGTTACTCTATTAACCTGGGATGTATCATGGCCTTTCGAAGCATTTGGTATTTGAGAATAAACACCACAGTTTATGATGAGTATTGTCTATTCAAGGTTACAATTTGGATTCATAGACTAATAATGCTGTTGTGGGAAAATGATACTAATCTTTTCAGAAGTAACATTGCCTTAGATTTTTTTCTTTGTTTCTTTCTACTAGCTTGGCATGGGAGCAAGGAGAGATTTGCAGTTGGAAGGGCAAAAATGAGCATAAGTTCTGTTCTGTCCTTTCCTTCGTCAGAATCTTCAAATTTCTAGTTTCACTGAAATTATTTTGAGTATAACTACTACCATTATCATTTTCATTTTTTAAAATATTTTTGAGAGAGTTGTATGCATAATACTTCTCAGGAGGTGTCACTCTTCTAATTTTGCTTGGTACTGCTAGAGAAGAAGGGAGTAAGGAAAAGATATATGGAATAGCCAGAAGATACCACTGAAGGTGTAGACAAAAGTGGGATTTACTGTCAGGGATTCCTAGCCAGAAGTTTCTTTAGGCATCTTTACGCTCTAGAAAAAGATAATGGAAATACTCAGTGTCAGCTTTCTTCCAAAAATCTAAATTAATGTAATTTGTTAATTACTGATAAAGCAAATCTGATAACAGTGTTTAAGTTATAATTACATTTATATCTATCTACCATGAATATGTGTAAGTAATTATAACATTACTTATTATTAGAACTTGTTAAATATCAAATCAGTACACATAAACATGGGATTCTTGTGTATAAAGGCATGATTAATATTGATTCGTTTTTTTCCCTTTTTTCATTATAGTACCAGCATGCAGTGCAGCAGCAACAGTTATTTCAACAACAGTTTTTAATGCATCCAGTATATCAGCCACAACCACCACCATCACAGTACCCTACAGTGGTAAGTGCTGTATAGTTTCTAGCGATTTCTCTGAGTATATATTATAATTCTGAAACAGTATAAATGATAGTATACAGAATCTAACAATTCAAAATTAGTTCAAGTTAGTGAATTGACATGTATTTCATTGACAGTCATATATTCTCCAGTAGCCTTTAATTGTGCTGACCTGTGGAACCTGAAATTGCACATGGCAGTTGACTGATATCGTGCTTCTTTTATAAGGAAAATGATCTACTACTTAGTCTTTTGCCCTGTGTGTCCCTTTCATTCAGTAATTATCTGTTGAATAAAATGAAACTTAAAGGAAAAATATGTGTGCTTCAGATTCATGTACTTTAGGGTTTTTTTTTACAGTAACTATTACACTAGGGTTTTTAAGTACTGCTTTTTCTTAAAATATTTGCCATGTTCATGATGGGGCAGTACTTCATACATCTTACTGCTTGGTGGCTTGACCCACAAATGGTACATGCAGTGCATGGACTGTACCATTTGTATCATCAGTGGTACAAGTGGGTTGATGGGACAGTCATGCATGTATCATTGATGGTATAACCTGCCTTATAGCACAGTCATGCCTATACCACCTGTGGAAATGTGATAAAGAAGGATTTAAAAAAATGGCTATGTGAGCCTAGGTTCACAATTTTTTAAATAGTTACCATTTATCCTATTATAGTTTTCTAGTTAATAGAGCTTGTCCTTCAAATATCCATTGTTTTCTAGGGTTTTAGTTTGCCACTAGTTTGGAAAGGAAGAAATATAGTAAATATTTGCGAAACTGAAACTGCTTTGGTGAGTTGAGGGTTCATTTGGATGGTGTTGTTTGTTGTTTCAGATGCAGCAATATCAGCAGGGTTTCTTACAGCAGCAGATGCTAGCTCAGCATCAGCAGTCTCGACAGCAGGCATCACCGGAATATCTCACCTCCCCTCAAGAGTTCTCACCAGCTTTAGTTTCTTACACTTCATCACTTCCAGTTCAGATCGGAACCATCATGGACTCCTCTTACAGTGCAAATAGGCAAGTATTTTTCCTGTCAGTGCAAAGTAAATTATTGTGGAAGTGGATGCAGTTGTTCAGTGGAGCAATTCTGTAACTCTTAAATTAATTTAGATTCCATCTTGTTGTAGAGCCCCTTATTTTTCTTCATAGTCTTCTCTTCTGTTCTCTGAATCCTTATCCTTTATTTTTTTCCCACCAGTCCTGCTATGATTTATCGATAGGCTTAGTAATATCCGGCAGCATTTAGAGCTCTACCACTGAGTTGTACACACAGTCCTTCCTTTTCCTGTTTTTAGTGAGGAAAATCATTTCATTCTTATCATTGGGCACTTTCAAATATGTCTTGCTTTTGCAAATTCATTAGGTAACTGCTTGCATTTCATAGTTTATATTTTAGTGCCTATAGTTTAATCCAGCCTTATTATTTACAATATGCTGTTGATTTTATTACAGCATAGTGATATGTGTGCAAAGCAAAAAGTTGTAACCAGAGTAGGAAAATGACAGCAGATTCAGCCTTTGCAGGGAGGAGTTGTGTACACACATACTTTTTTTGGTGTTGCTGGGGATTAACCCTGTGCTTCAGGCACGTCAGGCAAGTGCTTTACCAAACAGCTACATCTCCAGCCCTTGTAGACATACTTTAATGTCCTCAAACTTTAGGTTAAGATGACACACTGTTGAATGTAGTCTACCAAGAATTCATACATATATCTCAGGAATGAGGCTGTGTGATTCAGACAGGAAATCAGAAAGGGATTATTATTAACAGACAGGAGGGGCCATACTCTTTAAGTATTCTCTTCCCTGCTCTGTGTTCTGAAAATGTTTAAAAACAATTTTGGGGTTAGAGGTGGGCTTCTGTCCTACAGAGGTAGATTTGGGCCATGGCAATACTTAAGTTTTATTTACTAAGCAAGTTTGTGTTCTGATTTCTAAGTATATTACTATTTTTCTCTCTGTACAATAATGTTCAGTAATTGTTTGAACATTCTATTCTTGGCTGAGATATGCTAAGGGAATTTAGAATTAAGGGATTAACTGGACATCTTACCTTTTCCCTGGTAAGACCAATGTAGTGGCAGTGAGAGTAAGTTGCTAGGGGGAAAGTGAATTGAAAAGGATGAGTTAAATCGTCCAAAATTGAGGTATTTCTTTGAATATGGAAATTCTCCCTCCACTGTCAGTATTAAACAGTGTGGTTCTCAATTACGAAACGAGTTGGACAGCTTTGTTACATTACCTCATTCATATATTGTGGTTCCAAGACTTGGGTTGAGGGAGAGATACCCAAGTACTCTTGAGTTAAGTCTTTGGACTCGTATTTTCCTGAATAGCCCAGAAGCCTGTCAGGTAACTCCCAAAGAGCAAATGCTGTCAGGTTCTAAGTTGCTTTAAGCAGCAGCATTAACTTATTATAAATATGCAAAATAACCATTGCTTAATTCAACTGCTTCATGAAGCGATCTTAGGAGCTTATCCTCTGTGGATAACTATATGTAAGGAATACCTTTTTCAAAAGAAAAACTGATTTAGTACCCTGCATAACTAGCATAGTATTGAGTAACGAGTTACTTTGGAAAAATACTGTTTGGTGGTAGGTGTTTCTCACTTACAAACTTGTGTACTATGAAAATAATAATATTTATCGAGTGCTTCTTTTATTATTTTTCCTAGGTATTATTCTTCTTGCTTTACTTGTCTTAAATCATTTAATCTCCCCAGTAACCTTGTGAGGTATATACTGTCACTCTTCTGCTTTACCTGCAGAAGCTGAGGCACAGATGGGTTAAGGACCACAGCTAGTGTTCTTTACACAAGAGATGATGGAACTAGTGTTTGTGGTTTAGATCCCAGTTGCTCTTTCTCTCCATTCCATACTCACAGTCTGCCATCTCCATTACAGTAAAATGGCCTAGTTATTTATACATTTATAAAGTATGAATTAGTACACTGTACTTTTAAAAATTCTGATGTTTTTGTTTCCCTTATTTTTCTTCTCTCAAATGTTGTATAGGTCAATGTCTGAGAAAGACACAGTTGGAAGTTTTACAAATCAGAAGAATGTCAGTAACCCACCTGATATGTCAGGATGGAATCCTTTCGGAGAGGATAATTTCTCCAAGTTAACAGAAGAGGAATTGTTGGACAGAGAATTTGACCTTCTAAGATCAAGTAAGGGACACTTGAAGGCTTATTTTGCATCAGAATAAAATGACAACTTTATAATTATTCAGCAAGGCCAAAGAAGGTTTTGAGGTGGTATATATAGAAAATTCTTTTTGTGCATTTGAGGGCAAAATTCAGGCCATCTTTCACATTTACTATCAAACTACATTGTGTGCATTAGAGATTAGTTGCTTGATAGTAGCTGTAAAACCCAAGATTGCTGATAGTATGCTAATATCCTGACATTTAAATACTGCATCTCTATGAATGTTAAAATCAGAATATCTCCCAAACCTGGAAAATTAATGTTCAAATAAAGAAGGAGACATCAGTATCTTACCTTACCAGTCATTTTCTAGCTCTGATTATTTGCACACTCAATTGAAAATATTATGGGTCTGACATGTCTTTCAAAAATGCCTGAAAGAAAATGGAGGCTACTACATTATGTTAATGTTCTGTAATACCTTTTTAATTAGTGGTCACAGAAAAGGACTGCTTTGTTGTCCTGATATGGCAAAAGTTAAATAAATTATTTTCTACTTTAAATCAGTTATCTCAATGTTTTTACTTGGTATCATTCATTGCCTTTAATTCATATATGTCAGGCCTCCCCATACCTATCTTAGAAATGTTCTTTTTTTTTTTTTTTTTTTTGAAGCAGGTTCCTGGATGTTTTGAGATTTGTAAAATAGGGTCATAAAGCTTACTTCTGGATAACCAGATAATTTTTAGGTTTCTGAGGTATGTGTGCACATGCACACGAACATACACGTGTGTCTTTAGCTTTTGCATGTGGAAAGAAGGTCCCAGTAGTGCCCAGTTCTGCTTTATATTTAGTTAATTGGCTTTTTGAATACATTTAATACATGAAATGTTTTATTCCAAACTATATTTTATGTAAAACTTATGAATTCCTTACCTTCATATAAGGATTCTTGTTTGGGATTTAAACTTGTATTTTACATATTGGGTATATATTATGAAAGCCTAATTGATGATTAAATATAGATATACAAATGAGTTCTGCGCTCTTAATAAAGTTTGCTAGCTTCGGTAAAACCAGTCTTACATGTTAGTCCATTTTTTTAACCACGAATTTTTTGTTGGAATTTTGTACTGTATTTTATGTTAAATAGCCCCCAAAGCACAGTTTTTTTTAAAAGAAATTAATCTCTCCCTTTTGAAGGAACAGTGGGGAGAAGATAGAAGGAGTACCCAAATTGTAACTTACAGAATTATTTTAAAAGCATAAGGTATTCATTTTAATATGTTCTGACAGGGGTATGCTAAATGAGTATTTCCTACACCTTGGGAATTTTTTTTTAATGTACTAGGGCTTGAACTCAGGGCCTTGAACTGCATCCCAAGGGCCCCCACCTTTTTTTAAATCAATTTGTGGAGTAGGTAAAGAATATTCTTTTTGTACCACATAAAATGTGGTATTCTAAGCGTAGAATCATAATGACACTTTGTTTCATTTGGCATAGGCAAGAATGTTATAAAGAATATGTGTTTGTGTAACTTCAGCAATATTGGGCTTAGTGTCTAAAATCTTGAACGAGCTATTTATTTTCAAACATCAATGTCAGATAATATGTATAGTTTGTACATTATGTGTACACATGTATGCCAAAGGTAGATTAGACTTCATTGTAGTGTTCATTATATATAGGTACCAATAAAAACAGAAAGAGCTTTATCTGAAGGTCAAACTTGGAGCAGCCTCTGCCATTTGGAAAACAATCATTCCCATGCTACTGAAATCCGTACCACAAGACCTTTGCATTTAATTTAACACATAATATCAGAAAATAGGATTTTGATTCCTGACAATGACATTTAATAAGGTTATAATTTCAGTCACTCAGCCCCTGGCAGTCTCACAGCCCTTTTTTATAACCTGGGATAAATGGTACCTACTTTATGACGTTCTGTGGAGAACTTAATGAGATAATGCCTTTCTTTAAAGACACTGGTAAATAAACATCACTTTCTATTTCCTAACCTTCTGTATAATTCTTTAGACTATGTCTTGAGGTTTTTTGCCTTCAGTTGGTATTTAAAAATTATATCTAGATGATCAAGTTATTCAGCTGCTCACTTAAAAGTTAAATTAGAAGTGACATTGTGGGCAAATGTCAGTAGCAGAAGAAACAACAAGGAAATGATAGAAAATGATGTTTTTTCCGCATTTACAGCCATTGTACTGGCCCAAGCATCTTCAGTGAAGTTTGTAAAGAGATTAACAATGTATAGGATGTGTCATTCAGAAACATTTTCTCTCACAGTTTTACTTCACTGTAATGTTCGGTCATTTTTACTATCTCTTTAAGATACAAGCAGTATGTATGTATGTAATATTTGATCTGCTTAATGGGGTTTAAATTACACTGATAGGCGAATGAACTCTCTGTCAGCTCCTTAAGAATTTAGTAGAATCAGTAGAAAACTGATTACAATGAAAATTGGTGGCATTACTGGGTGGTTTTTCTCTTTCTAATGACTTTTCTAAAATGAAGAAATAAATTACTGATGCATTTGAAATACCAAACAGCATTATTTGTGCCTTGTTTCTTGGCACAAATACTTGTTAATGATTGCCAGAGTTGCTTCTAAAACAATTTATAGTTAGTTTTAAAATGCTTTCCTGTGTTATACTGAAAGTCTTTACATGGTCCTTAAAAATATAGGTATTGTTCATATAGTGACGTACTGGTTGTGAAGCAGTCTACAGTCAGAATCATACATTTGCAATTAAGGTTTTTCTTATGAAGTGCTATATAGTTATTTCTGTAAAAAATAGAGAAAAGGATATGTTTTCTAGGATTTATTTTACTTTTGTGTATTTTCCAGAAGATTTTAAAAGAATGGTACCATTTTGAAATATTAATGTTAGTAATTGATAATAACTTTTTTGGTGGTCTTTTGGAAAATAGTTGGTATACATATAAACAAAGAGACAACATTAAAATAAACTTGTTTTTTACTTGCTTTGTAAGTGAATGATGTTTATGGTTCAGAAGTTTCAGCAGAGGTAATAAAGCTTGTATAATATATATTTTTTTAAACTTAAGCTTATATTTGTCATTGTCTTTTGTACCAAACATCCAGATTTGGATGGCATTACATATCTAATTGTCATACTTAATATGTTACATATTACATATGCAATTTACATATCTAATTGTCATACTTAATATGTTATACTAATTAGAGTTGAGGTATTTGGAGAAATTATTGAAATAGTTATTAATAAGAATAATAGTTAAAATATTTTGATGGTGGATTTGTTTGTTTAAAATTTCATCAAAATAAGTAAAAAGTAAAAATGGAATATCCCAAAGATTGTGATTACTGTGCCATTCTATTGAATGTTTTATGTATGAGGCCACAGAATAAAATAGATATAAATATCTGAATATGTAATTAGTTTACTATAGAACATTAACTTTCACTTTTTTGTTAGCTGATTTAGGCCTATTACTGTGCTTTCAGTTCAGACTAACATGCTTTTCAGGTGCACTAGAATAGTTTTAGGAGTATCAGATGAAGACTACTTTTTAAAACTTTAGTTAACCTTTCTTTTTAGCCTTTTCAGTTACTATCCATGTAAGCACGGAACTGAATGAACTTCATAGAATTTTTAAATTTCATGGTGATACAATTGAATACCTTGATTCAAGGTATTCAGGGATTTCTGTATTTTTCTCATGTGTATTAGTTCAAATTCTTGAAGACAGTTGTTTTGTTAGCATAATTCTTTGGGAAGGCAGGAAGAGGTAGGTGGGTTTCTTACATTAAAAAGTTTTTTAAAAAAGTGAAAAAAAATACTGAGAATTTATTGTGATATAAAGAAACCAGTCATTTGAAAAGCATCCTTAAGTACATTTTGGGGCTGACTGTATTTGAACAGTAGTTCTATCTAACCATTTTATTTTTATTTATAATCATTTAAAAACTAATGTGTATTCATTTTGTATTTTGTGTCCAGCTTATCATAAACTTTAGAAATCCAAATGTTTTTAAAAACATTTCATTAAAACAATTGTTTTAGGAAGAATTGAAAATATGATTTTGTTTGTTTTAATATGAATTCGTTGTTTTAAAGTAATTTCTGTTTTAAAATAATGAACTTTGCATTGAACAATGTCTCCCATAGTTGTACTTATGGGGATTCCTATAAAAACTAATTTGCTGCTACATGACAATGCTTTGTACTCTTGTCATAATTGTGCAGTGTTCCTTATATATACAGTATCATAATCCCCAACATGGATTAATGGACACAATGTACCAAGTGCATAAGGATTCAAAGAGCCTTGGTAGCAATTTTGCATTTTATAATCTGGAAACCATTGATATAATAGTAGTTTATAAATTGAAAAGTACGTTAAAATGCAGATTCCCGAGCTTCTACTCAGATAATAATCCCTTAGGTCTAGGTTACTTCATTTAATATAGGAATCCTAGCAGTTGGACTTTCAAGAACGAGGGCTCTTGGATATTGCTATACAGTGGTTATCATTTTGTGTTGCCTGTTCTTTCCCAGTTCTGATGTCCTTTGTCCTCACTTTTGTATACCAGAATCTTGAGGATGGGAGATAGAAAAGGAGTGGGAAGTCTAGGACAAGACATACTTCCTGGGTCACTGTTACACTGTAATTGCATTCAGAGCTTGATAAAAAAGGTAATTCTCTAATTCAGTGACTCTTAAATCCAGTTATGGCTCATCAGTCAAATAAGTTAATGATCTTTTGTTATGTATTTTTGAACCCTTTTTAGAAAGATGCAATGAAACTAGCTTTCTTTAAATAGGTGTTTCGACAATAAAATGTTAAAAAATTTTTTTAGAATGCACGTTAGTTAAATTTGTCCTGCAGTGGTAGTGAATGAGGCATGTGCTGTGGGGACTGTTTATTGTGATAGTACGCCTTAAGCACTTTCAGTGATAGAAGGCATGTGTTCCATAGGTTTGCCACCAGTACTCTAAAAGGTCCCCATCACTGTGGGGATGCAGCTTTTACTTGGGGATTTTTGCTTCAATCTTAAGTCACAAATTGTTTATAAGCATTCAGTTCTACTTGTGTTTCCCATTCCCACCCTGTAGTACCTTAGGGTACCTTAGAATTTGGTTGGAACCAGCAGAATTAGGAATTCTTTAACATAGACAAGTCTGACTCTGAATTGTATTGCTTTGAATGTGATGGACAAAGGTATAATCCTGGGGATGCCTAAAATATATGGCTGAATAGGTCTCAAATAACATACTTTTAATAGCTAAGAATCAGGAAAGAGACAGTCTGCAAAAATCTGGAAGTTTTCAGCTGATACATGTCATTATGTGGAGAGTTTATAAACAACAAAAAGATAAATATACTACAAAATTAAGACACATCAACTCTGCCTCTAACATAATAGTCCTTGTCATGGGTGTGCTCTGGCCCTTCCTCTTCCTGGGAGTTGTTCACCAGGTATCCACTTCCTGGCCTCCTTTAATTCTTTTCTCACCTACTAGCTTACCTGGTGATTGTTACCACTCTGTTACTACCTACTCCTTTAATTCCTTTGTGCTGCATTTTTCTCTATATCTTCATTAGTCAGTGTGTCTGTCTGTCTCTCTCTTTCAAAACATTTCTTCTTTGCTCGTTGCTTGTTCTGCCATCATATAAGCTGAGGGTAAGGGTCTTTGTTTTGTTTCATGTTACATACCAATTGCCTAGAACAGTGCTTGGCCTATACTAAATGCTAATCCTGTATATTTATCTGTGGTTTTGTATGTATGTGAATGATTGATGATAAAATACAAAGTAAATTGAGAAATGAATAATAAAGTATAGTGAATTACTTTTTATTGAGAAATATGATTTACCTATTTATATGGGTTAATGACAATTATATATTCTCTCATATAGTTTTTAGAGAAACTATGTCAAATGTCATTTGTTTAGTAAATAGGGTTTACAGTTAGGTCCAATATGTTACAATATTACAGATAATTTATTATTTAAATGAACTACATGAGCTTACTTAATTAGGTTAATTGTATTTAACTTAACGTAGTGCTGAGAATATTGTGAGACTTGCCTGTAGCAAGACATAATGTATTAGGCTCAAGATTATGCCTTACTACTGAGAACAGTGCAACACTGAATCTAATACTTCTCAAAAGGCTAGTTTGTTTCACTTTTTATTTATATAGAAGTATATCACTTTTGATTTAAAGAACATTTTTCTTTTTTATTTTGTTTTATCTTATTTTTGCAGACAGGCTCGAGGAGAAAGCATCCTCATATAAGAATGTAGACCCACTTTCTGCTCCATGTACCCATCCTCCAGAAGATCCTTTTGGTTCTGTTCCTTTCATTTCTCATTCAGGCAAGTTACACATGTAACATCACTATCATTAAAATATGAACACAACAACAAAACTTTATGAATATCAAATGATAGTAAAACTCAGATGTCAGTTATAAAAGTAGACAAGAATTTTATTTTAACGTTTAGCCACCCTTATCTTCCTAACGTCCCATTGGAATATTCAGGTGTACCTTTGCCAACATAGAAAAATGTAGATTTACATAATAGAAACATAACTATTTTTTCAACTCTCTTACTGGATGCTATTTTTAAAAACCCATGCCTGAAAATGTCTCCACTTTTCATAATTAAAATATATCTAAAGATATTTTTATTCTTAGCCTTGGCCTAAAAATGTGGTATTTTCTGGTTTACACATTTTGTCTTGGAGTTGCATTTAAAAAAATAGTAATAGTAGTTTTTTTTTGCGTCATAGTTATTTTCTTTTAGCTAATTTTTTCTTATAACAGCCCAACTTTTGATTTCAGTCCACAATTTAAATATTGATGGTATTCAATAGTAAAAAATATTTTTAGTGATAATTTCAAGGTAATCACACTGTGTTAATACTGGGAAAATAGTAGGATGGAATAGAATCTCACTTTGGCATAAATGAATTCTTTATGCATGTGTAGTAGAGAAAAAATGAGTTTAAATCTTGGTGAAGGAAGTTGTGTAAGAAGACATTGTGTGCTTATTAAAAGGTGACGATTTAGTTAAAGATCGTCAAGGTAACTGCCAGCCTTGTTTTTTGGTTCTCTCCTTTTATTCCTCTGGTAAATTACATCGTAACAGCGTCACTACCATTTTCAAGGTATATGCAAGGATAACACTGAAAGGAAAACTTGGGAATGTAAAGCTAAAATACGAATTACATGTTTAGGATTTCTGGTAGATACTTGCAGCTTTTGAATATTCAGATTTAGTTATTGAGTACATATAACACAGTAATGAGATTGTTTCTAACCCTTTCATACTTTCAATAATAGTCTTTGCTATTATTGAAAACAGTCAATATTGTTAACTATATTCTGCTTGCTGCCCTCAAGATACCTCTTTCATGTATGACATGATATCCTTAACTAGAATAGCTACCTGTGTAATTAATCTGCATAAATGTGATCTTCAACATGCCTAATATTCTAGTATATAAAAGTAGTATTTCTCCTTTAATTACATCTCAAAATTGTCTTTGTTAACTTTCAAGAACTAATGACTTCATATACTCATTTGTGTACAGAAAGTATTTTCTAGCTTTTTCTGATACTCTGTAAGGAGTTGCACTGTGCTTTTCATATTGACTTGGACCTGTGCAAGGACTTCTTGGTTCTTTAATAGCTCCTGATAGTACCCTGGCAAAATGCTAGCAGATTTTAGAAACTGGAGTAAATCTCAACAGTTGATCTTTTCTGTGGATACTCTTAGTTGAAGTTGAAGTTGATCTAGAGATTTTGAAGTTGGCAGTATGCTTATAGATTGAGCTTAATAGTTGCTATTATGTCGTTTAACATATATATATTTAATTCTCTTGGGTTGTAAGCATGATTGTCTTTTGGTACTGTCCAGTAACCAACCCAGTCCCTATCTAATAATAGTCATTGAATGTATGAAAAAATTATGACTAGTTTAAAAAAATTGACTGCACTTGCTTCAGCAGCACATATACTAAAAAAATTATGATTACCCGTAAAAGATAGCATTTGATATAAATGTCCTTCCACCAAAAAGTTTACTTGACATGTTTGTGTGAACATGAATATTGGGAAGATTTGAATATGAAAAATTAAGTAAATAGAATAAAAGAATAAATGGTCATCGGTAAAATGTGCCTCCAGAGGAAAAAGAAGTAATCACTGTATTAGTATTCTTAAATTGATATTTATTAAATTAGAAAAATGTAACTAAAGCAAAAAATGTAAAATAATATAATGTCACTGACCTATGTATTACTAAGCTTAAATATACTTTATCATATATAATTTTTAAGGAAAAATGAACTATTGAGAGCATTCATCTTCTTTTTATAGTAAGACAATTGAATCTACTGAAAACTTATTCTCTCCATAAGTGTATCTGATAAGCTGTTTTAGTTGACCTTGAGAATTAATTATTACTAGAATTTAATTTTAATTAAACCATACAAAGAATGTACTTGAGAATAAAAAAAAAAATTCACCTGACAGAGTGGTAAGAATTTAGCAAGTTACATACATTTAAGAACCACTATCTTGAGTCTGGTGTTCTTACACTGGTTTTAGTAGGAATTTGGTTCTTTTTATGTAAAGAAAATTCTTTTAGAACTTTTATTACATTTTCTTTTCTGGTGATCCTGGGGGTCAAATCCAGAGCCATACGTTAAGCAAGTGCTTTATCTTGGAGCTACCCTTTAAATCTTGACTTTGTAAAAGATTAGTTTTTGTTTTGTTACTCTTTAGTTTATCATTACTTTAAAATATACTTTTTTGTTGCTTTTTGGTGTTGGCAATTGAACCAGGACTTTGCACGTGCTGGGCAACTGTGCTGTAGCTGAGTTGTGTCCCTAGGCCTGACTTGTTTTTAAGATGCAGTCTTACTGCTTTGTCCAGGCTGGTCTTGAACGACTGGTTTCCAGTGATCCCCCCTTTCCATTTGAAAAAGATCTCCCTACTTCCTACTGTTTGTCTTTTATTTTAGTCTTGACTTATATATTGGGTTCTTGTATAAGAAAAATAAAACGGAATATTTTAAGCTTGCATATTTGACTAACTTCACTTAATATTATGGTCTCAAGATGTATCCATTTTCCTAAAAATGACTTGTTTATCCTTCATTGTGGCAGAGTGGTACTCCACTATGTATGAATACCATATTTTCTTTATCCAGTCATCTGTTTATGGGCATTTACACCACTTGCAAGATTTAGCTATTATCAATTGTACTGCTATAACCATGGGTATGTATAGATTTGTATAATATCTTTAACTCTTTCAGGAAGTTTCTTAAAATGTGTGACATATGATTGCATATATATATCTCCTTTCCTCTGTCCTTCCATCCTAGTTTTTTTTGGTACCGGAGATTGAACTCACGACCGCTTTCAAGGCAGGTATTTAATGCCATTGAGTTAAATCCCTGGCCTCACCTCATAGTTTTGATACAGCTTTTGGTTGAATCAGTGTTCAATCAGCATATTTTTGAATATGTAAGTATTTGTCCTTGCTGAGATGTTCAGTATACCATTATTACTTCTGTAAGATTTTGTTTTTCCTGGAACTGATTACCTTGTTCATAATTACTATAGTTTTAAAAATGTGTCTTGTCATTAATTTATATCCATTTGGAAGTATAAATTCCCTTGTAATTTAAAGTGGCTATCCTTTTCATTTTTGGTTACATCTCAGAGTTCAGCAATGTGGGCAGTACATGTACTTATAATCCTAGTATTTTCTTTCATTCTTTAGCTTTCTGAGAAATTTCTGTCTCTTCCGTTCCCTTTTCTTGGTCTATTGGCAGAGCAACTAACTCTTGAGAAAGTATTTATGGTAGGAAGAGTTTTAAACTTTGTGGCCTAAAAATACCTTTGTTCACCAAACTTTAACTTATTTGCTTGTGAATTGATTATGGGGTAGATATATATTCTCTGAATTTTGCAGGTATTGCTTCAGTGTATTCTACAATTTTGCATATTGCTACTAAGAAATATGGTACCATTTGATCACACTGATCCATTGTCCATGACTTACTGTGAGTTCCCCCCTTCTCTCTTGTCACTTTTAGCACCTTTAATTAACTTGCTATAAATATTCAAGACACTTGATATTATCTTGGGCCATTTTTTACCACTGTACTTGAGCCTTGGGCCTTTTCAATTCAGAAAGTTACATTTTTTTGCTTTATATCTTTGGTGATTTTCCTTTCCTTCCCTGCCTCCTTGCCTCCCTCCAGTTTTTCCTCCTTCCCTCACTCTCTGCTTATCTTCCCTTTTTAAAAAGGATATTATGCCTTATAAATTGATCTTACAAAATTTTCTCATTTTTCTGTCTCTGTGCCTTTTATATTTACATTGAGGAATTCCTCTAAATTTATATTACTTTTAATTTGCAAATAGTGTCATTTCTTGGCTGCAGTATATTTTCATTTTTTGAGAATATTGTAGTTTGCCCATTTTGTCATGATTTTTCTTGTCTACTCTTTCAATTTAAGAATTTTAATAAATGAATAGTAATTTTTTATTTCCCAAACAAGGTAGCACTTACACTGTGACTTGAGGATGTGAAACATTGCATAGCAGGTGCAGTGTTCCTCAGGTGTGAGACAAAATCCTTTAACTTGATTGAGCTTGCTGAATGGGAAGTGTGATGGAGTCTTGGGGGAAATGAGACTGTGGTAGTGCCTAGTCTTGGATCCATTCTTGAATTTGATATGCTCTAACCATGTTGTACTTTCTTAAAATACAATGCTGGTTTTCCTTAATTCATGGAAGATACTGGGCTTTGGTGTTTTTATTTTGTTTTTCCTATTAGTTTTGTGAAGTTTTATTTCAGAATTGTGTTGAGTTGGGAAGTAGTACTTGTATATTCTCTAGTAGTTTATGATTTTTTTCTTCCTTAAACATTTAGTAGAATTTACCTGTGAAACAAACTGGGCTTATTAAAAATTTTCTTTGTAGGAAGATTTTTGAACACAAAATTAGTTTCTTTAATTATTGTTCAAATTTGTTTCCAGTGTAATTTTTTTTTTTTTTTTTTGAGACGGATCTCACTATGCAGTTCAGGCATGGCCTTAAACTTACTATATAGGCAGGCTGGCCTCAGACTTGGGGTTTTTGCTTCAGCTTCCCTGCTGGGATTATTAACATACTTGTTATGCTGGGATTATTAACACACTTGTTATGAAACACAAGACCTGGTATCCAGTGTAAATTTTGAAATTCGAATTTTTCCACTTCATCAGTGGTATTGAATTTTATTGACATAGAATTTTTCATGATTTCCAGTGTCTTTCTTTTAAAATGAGAAGAATATCCAGATGTGACTGTTAGGAAAGAGGAAGGAGAGAGAAGAGGCTAGAAGGGAAGGTGGATACCGATAGAATTGTGGGGGCGGGAGGCTGAAAAGATAAGAAGTATGAAATATAAATGACCTTTATTTTAAGAGTGCGGGGAGAGACCCCCGACCCCCTGGGGTGTGGCATCCCCCCCCCCATCTCTCAGTGGAACACGTGGAGTGGAGGCATACATGTAGCTTAGGTTGAGGGTGGTGTCTGAGGGGCATTAGGGATGCACAGATATCTCATTGGCACTTGTTTGGCACCAGAGGCAAATTCCTAGGGGTGGGGAAGATAGGAGCCCCTTGGTTTTGCCTCCAAGGCTTTTCTGGCTACAGTGTCCTGTCTGGGCCAAAACTCATACAATCCAAGCTCAACAGACAGATACATAAATGGAAATGTTACAATGAAACCCATAAGTCTGTACAATTAATGTGTTATTAATTACAATTAAAATGTGGAAGATCTGTTCAGATATTCCTTTTATTCCTAATAATAGTAATTTTTCCTTTTGATTTGATCAGACATGAATAGGTATACACTTAGTAAGATCAAGTATATTAGTCATTGAAGAGAACCAACTTTTGACCTTTTTTAACTATTCCTTTAGTCTATGTGTAGGGTCTCAAGCTAAGGTTAAGTATTTGATTTACCCTGATCTTTTAAAATACAGACTTTTTAAAATTATAAGCACTATGTAAGAAGGAGCTCGCATATTATGATATGCTGTGTTTTATCATTCTGTCTAAGGTGTTTTTTGTTTTCAGCAAGTTCTGAAAAATGTTTTCATTAAATGTTGAAGTCCCAGGGAGTTTAGAATTGCATTTGGAAAATATTAGAAGTTAGGATTCCATTGAAGTAAGTAGTACTAAAAGAAATAAAAGAACTGATTCTGTTTAAAAAATACTTTAAAAAATAATAAAATAAAAAGCAAAAATAAGACATGGTTGGAAAAACTGCTTAAATGGATATATAGATGAATTAAGTGAAGCTGGTACATGAATGAATTTCAGAGAGTGTGTGTGTGTGTGTGTGTGTGTGTGTGAGAGAGAGAGAGAGAGAGAGAGAGAGAGAGAGACAGACAGACAGACAGACAGACAGACAGATACTGGGGACTGAACCCAAGATTTTTTTGTACTGAGCCACATCCTCAAACTGTTTTTTATTTTTAATTTTTAGACAGGGCTTCACTAAGACATTAAGTTACCTAAGCTTGGTAACTGGGTAACTCGAACTGGGATCCCCCTGCCTTTGTCTCCTGGAATGCTGGTAATTGATTACAGGTGTGTGTCACCACATCTGGCTCCAAATTTTTAAAAAGTAGTATCTAACCGTACTAGAAAATTTTGTGGGTCAAAAAGCCATAATAGTAATGTCAAATGTGCTCTAATTTTTATATAGTTTTTAACTAGTTGTAATCATAATATGCGTTTATTTCCCTTCTGAATCTATAACCTAATTTTTTTGCAGTCAAGATTATAAATCCTATTTATGTCCTCACAACTAATCATCTTGATATCACTAGCAAAGATAAAATGGACTTGAGCAAATGATCACAAACTGTTAAAACTTAAGCAGTTTTTAGTGCAGATGCCTATTTTCTGCTAAAATACTATATATTTAAAAATAGGAATTAGAAATAATATTTAATTGTACTTGCCTATTTATTACCCTGTGATGAATACAGTCTAGCCAGAGTTACAGAGTGAGTTCAGGGCCAGTCTGAACTACATAATGAGAGTTCCTTTACCCCTCCTCCAAAACAATTCATGAAAAGTTTGATGCTTTATAGGGTGGCCTGAGGATGTTATAAAGGTACGTTGAATAGGTTCTAGTAACTATATGAGAAGGAATGTTTTGCTTGACATCGTGGCAAATGACTGTAAGCCTAGCACTGTGGGAGGCTGTGGCAGGAATATTGCAAGTTTGAGTCTAATCTGGGCCATTTAATGACTTAGTCCCTGTCTTAAATTTAAAAGCATTTTTAAAAAATGGGCTGGGGATGTAGACCTGGGTTTCGTCTCTAGGTTCAGTCTCTATGCTGCAAAATGAAACAAAGGAAACTAAAATTATTAACAGAATTTTGGTTGGCAGAATTGATGATGCTCTTTCCTGGAAAGAGGGAATGTAGAGTAGGGCAAGAGGAAGAGCTCAGTGACACATAGTTAACTTGGAGTTTGGTAGGAGTCGGGTGATGGTGGCGGCGGCAGGGTGCATTGCAATCTTACTAGTAGGCATTTAGGCATAAGGTCCTGACACTGAAGCAGCAGTGTTGAGCAGAAAGCAGATTGTCAAATAAGTGGCTGGAAACCATTGTGGAAAGTTAACCATTTAATAGTGTATCCTGAGCATCACTGTGGCAGCGTTTTGTTTATATACTGACTGTCCCTAGCATCACTGTTCAGGTGTCATTTCAACTAGTTGATTATTAAATTGAATAAAGTTGACATTTTTATATTTTTTATATTTTCTGTTATCTTATAAAAATTAATTAGAAATGTAATTTTTGGTCATCCTGTACCAAAAGAATTGGACTGATAAGTGGTTAAAAGGGCTGAGAAGAGAATTCAGGGTAATCCTAAGAGTTTAAAGACAAGACAGATGGGGGGCAGAGCTGTAGAGACGAGAAGTAGAAGAAAGCGGAGGAAAGGGAACAATAAAGAACGAATCATACTTTGAAATGCTTTTGGTAAGGTGATTGGAAATACAATGGTACCGTGAATTTGATTCTTTCCATAATTCTGATTGCAAGCCAAATTGGATGAGAATCTAATCAGATTCTCAGTCAAATTAGTTTCAGTGTTGATCTTAAGAGGAAATTTAGTTTGGTTATCATTCAGATTGGTTTGCTACCAGAATAATAGAAAAATTGAGTTGAGTGGAGGTACAATTGTAGTCTGTCAGATTTAGCAGTTAGCAGTTACTTGATCTTGGTAAGAATAATGTAGTTGGAATCATGATTCTGGTGAATTGAGAAGTGTAAGGGTATAAGGAAATTGAGGTAATATTTGTGGTTATTTGTGGTTATTCTTTGTAGGAACCAACTATACTATAAGTAGAGAAAGGTAGACAAAGATTAGGGAAGGGATTTTACGTATAATGTGGGTAGGTGTTAATAGAAAATCCAAAAGAGAATGAATAAAAAAGGGTTTTAAGAAAGAGACAAAGACTCCCCTAACAAAAAGCCCAAAACAAAGCAAAATAGAATACTAAAAGAGATGAAGTCAGCCTAGATGAAAAGTAAGTAACAAGATCTCAGAATTTCTCCTTTTGAAACTGGACACAGTTTTGAAACATGTGCAATAGAAAACTAAAGAGAACTAATTTTGCTTGATGGCTTCCGTTTTCCTTGTGAAGTATGTGGTAGGGTTGTCTCCTGAGATAAATGAAGTGTCGGTAGGTCAGTGGCTTGAGAAGTTGGATAGCTTGAGCCCTGTAAGCATGGAGAGGTTTTCAGGAACCAGCCTAGCTTGCTAGTGGTTGGTTCACAACGCAGTCAATTCATAATCTGTTAATTGTTGCAGTTGGTTTAGGAGAGAAGACAGCAAATATTATAAAAGTGTGTGAGATTAGCAGGAGAGATGTGAAGAGAGGAGGTGCTGATGAGGGCAAAATTGAAGTCATTTGGAACGCAATCAGGTTGTGTGGAGACGGTTGTGGATGCAATAGAGGATGATGATAAGCATCTGGATAAAAATCCAGGTGACCTATTAGTATAGTGATTATGGATAAATAAGTAGACCATCTGGATAGATCAGAGATTATTTCTTTGATAACATATTTTCTAAGTGGCTTATGTGGGCACTTAAACTAAAACTTGTTTGGAATTGACGATCCAGTAATTTGGTCTAAGCCATCATATTTAGTGTTGGAGTTTATTAATGAGTGAAGACTTGTGATCACATGTCAGCAAGAAAAAAATAGTCATTTGGCTGACTGAACATAAGAAAGAGCAGTAGTATAAAAATTGGGGGGGGGGTGATATAGAAGTAGCAGGAGAGAATATCAGAACCTGAGGAGCAAGAGGATTTAAATGGTCAGCATTTCAAAGAGCCATACCGGAAGTGAAATATAAAAGAGGCCTGATTTTTCCATTGATCTTTAAATGGGTTTCGCAGTGTGATATGTAGAAATATCTCTGTAATGTTCCCAACTCAAAGTTACAAGGAACTAATGCTTTCTACGGTGGAAGAACAAATAGGAGAGCCTGTGACACAGGTGTGGAAGGATACAGGAAAGATGGCAGGGAGGAAAGTGATGTTAAAGATTAAAGAGTTGATCACAGAATCTGAAGTTGGACAAAGGTGTCAAATTAAGAAAGGATTTTCCAGAAGGGAAACCAGAAGAAAGGTGTTATAGGCAAATAGAATGGTATAAGTGGCCTGGTGTTTTCCAGAAAGCTAGAAGAATGGTTGCTTTCTGTGTCCCTAGCCCTAGGTCCTGTTCCTCTTCTAACCTTCTTCTAATCTTCTCTATTTGCATATTTTCTTTCTTCTTTACAGAAAATAGCCCTGACCTGGTTGACTACATAGAATCATTTTTGATTCATTTGGTGCCTTAGTTTAAAATGGTACTTGGATACTTTTTTAAAAAGGAATGTTAGCAGAAGATAACGTTTGGGTAGACCATGTCTTAAAATAAGTTAGATCTAGCATTTCTTCTTATATTAACATTTCTTTATAGGAAAATTTATATTTTATAAATAACCATTGTGCAAAAAGTCAGTAATTATATCAAAGCATGTTTGATGATATATACAAATATGTTTTATGTTCTTAAACTGATATTTTACTTACCATGGAATTATATTTACCTTTTATTTTAGGTTGTACAAATGATGATAATAGCATAATTTATTAGAAAAACTACTGATTTTGGTATTATGAAGCCCTGTGATCAAGTCATGATTCTGTCACAGATTAACCATCTGATATTAGGTGTTGCTTAATTTCTAGAGTGGTTTTTTTTTTTTTTTTTTTTTTTTTTTTTTTTTTGGTACCAGAGATTGAACTCACGACCATGTGCTTGCCAAGCAGGAACTTAATTTCTAGAGTTTAATACTAGCTATTTGATAGAATTATTAGGTGCCTGAGAAGATACTAGTAAAGTATATACATTAGTAAATACTGGTTACTATTGTGACTGTTACTGGTTATTATTATTGTAATAGTATTTTTACTGTTTGCTACTAACTTCTGAAATCTTAAGTGTTAAATGTGTGGTAGCTGCTGAGTGCTAAGTGCGCCAGGCCTGAGAAGTGTGGAATTCCAATGTTAATAAGCCAATATTCTCTTTATCACTGAAGGAAACCTTTAACGTACTAGAATCTATTTGTGAGGCTGATTTTATAACCATTATTCCTACATTTACTAAAGCATTAACTGCTAGTATTCATTATAGTATGTGATACTCTTTTTCTGTCTAGAGATACACACCTTTCTGTTATTCTGAAGGCACTGTTGTCCACTGTGTATACCAACACAGAATGTAGGATTTTGTAAAATGCGGGTAGAACGTGCATTTCCTAGTGTAATAAACACCCATGACCTCAGAAACATATAAAGGTATCATGGAATTCTAGAATTGTATTTGGAGAGTTTCATTAGCACGTAGACCAGTCAGTCATTAGACTATTTTACATGGTCTGTAGACCACATTAGTTAAGCCATATTGTAAGCCAAAATGAGGTGTATAGTTTATTCCTTTAGACTCTATATATGATTCTTGAAAATCAAGTATTTTCCATTTCTCTAATTTCAAGATGTAAGCTGTAAGTAATATTGAATTCTGTTCTAAATAGTGGAAACTGAGGCTCAGAGAGGCCCAGAGACTATGTAAGGTCACACAATTCATAAGTAAATATCAAACTCTGATTTAAAACTTTTATAAATAGTAGCAAAGCAAATAAAAGCAGTAACCTATTCAGAGGAAAATCTATAATAATGAATAATGATAGAAATGGCATTTTTAACCTGGGTGAGAAAAATGATTCACAATTAGTATGGTGTTTGTTTCCTTCCCCTCCCTCATTTCCCTCTCTTTCCCACTCTTCCTCCTCTCCCTTTTCCTTTCCATGCCCTCTCTTCTCCCTCCTCCCTTGCTCTCCAGGCTTTTTTTTTTTGAGACAGGGTCTTACTATATAGTGCAGGCTGGTCTTGAACTCACTGTGTACCCCAGGCTGGCCTTAGACTTGCTCCTATCCTCATGCCTCAGCCACCCGAGTGCTGGGATCATATTGCGTGCATCACCATGCTCAGCTACTGTGGTTTTCCTTTACTTAGACCATGTCACTTGGCTTGTCTTCAGACAATCCCCTAATTCTTAGACTGAATATGATAAATTGCTGGGAAATGATGACTGGCAGTATGTTACCAATTCAACATGAGTTTTCGACTTACAACCCTCCCTCCTACTTTAGATGATGAGAGAACAGAAGGCATGTGATTATATAGCAGTTTCAAACCATTTATCCTCTTATAATCTGACAGCAAAGAAAAGAACATCGAAATAAAATTTCCTTGACCCTGAAAGCTTCTTACATGATTAAAAGAGCCACCCGTTTTATAACTAAAAAACAACTGCCCTTTAAATGGAAACCTGATTTTTAAGAAAGGGAAAGGGGAAGAGTGTGATGCAGATACCCTTCTCCTCACATTTGATGTTTTCTAAATATTTTGAAATTATTGGTATATTTATGAAGGTTCATTTAAGAACACATAATTCACAATATTATTTAAAATACTGTGGCATTACTATGAATCTCATGCCTTTTATGGAGTATTTGTTTGAAAGAATACTACAATGTATAAAAATCTACCCAAAAGAATGTCACTTAGGGCATTGATTACAGATTTGGGTTTTGAGTTGGAGTCTTCTTTTGTACTGTATAAGACTGATGTCTTTGAAATCAGAACATCTATAAATTACCTTTTATGAAGACCCAACAAACATAGAATGGGCATATTCATGTTCTTAGATTCATTTTGCAAATTCATATTCCTGGTCTATTTGGTGAGGTACACTTGTTTTTCAGAACTACTAATTGTTTTTACCTTAGTTACCCATTTTCCAAATAACTACAGTGAGGATTGGCATGTGAATACTGATGCATACTTTAACACAATTGTTTTATGACTGTTAAAGTAAATAATAAGCTTTTTGAAGTCTATTACTCATAATTGAATGCCATTCAGTACCTCACATAATGAATTTATTATGAAAGTATACTTCAGTAATTTTAACTTCTTACCCTCCAGTATTTGACTTTCACTAAATAATTACTTAATGTTTACTCTTCCTGCTAAGTATCACTATTTTTACTTTTTAGATGAGGAAACTAAGGCTTGAAATATTTACCTGCTATGGATTTTATAAAGTTGAATGTTCCTTTTTTTTTTTTTTTTTGTCTTTTTCCTTTTTATCGGTACCAGGGATTGAACTCACGACTGCCTGCTTGCAAGGCAGGCACTTAAGCTGCTGAGCTAAATCCCCAGCCCCCGAATGTTCCTTTTTTAATAAAAATAATTTTTATGAAGCCTTACAATATTTCTAGAATTTAACCTTACACACAGACCTTCAGATTATAAAAAGCTACTAATAAAAGATACTAGGAGGTTTAACAAAACACTGTTTGATGAAAACAATATAGTACTTTGAGTGTTTTTTTAAACTTTTGAAGCGCCCTCCTCCCCTGCCTGAGTGTTACCCACTGCTTTTATTATTTTGAGACAGGGTCTCGCTAAGTTACTGAGTTGTCTGGGCTGGTCTCTAACTTGTGCTTCTCTGGTCTCAGCCTCCAAAAGCTCTGACATCAACATACATGTGTCACCACACCTGCTTTTAGCACGGTTTTGTAATGAAGATACAAAAGAAATACAACTTTGTAACTGTATTTTGTGTGTCCTTATGATAAGCTCTGTTGAATTTTTGCTAGGTGATAATTTTATTGGTAAATTTTTTCTTTCTAATTGAATTTTTTATTAGTACATAATTATAGTTCATAATGTTTGCATTCATCCTGAGGAGTTATTGCATGTCCATAACACACCTCAATTCTTTTTACTAGTAGTTTACTTACAGAGTTTACAGATTCTTACAGGTAAGAATTTGAAGCCAGTGTCATTAGCAAGAGAGTCTTTAGATATTGATATAAACACTAAAGTTGGGCATGCTTTGCAAGTCCTTTTGTGTGGTATGCTTTTACAAAACTTAGTTGACTGAACACTGAAACAGCATTAATGTTATCACAGTTAAAAAGTGGAAATAAGAAAAGACAAGAACTTAAATTTTCAGTGGTAACAGTGTACATCTTTGAAATGGTGAGAAGTCATGACAGTGATATGAAATGAGGGAAGCTTTTAAAGATGTGGTTAATAAGATGGAAGAGAAAAAGTTTTAGGAAAGATCATAGCTGAGCTGGGTATGGCCTCCCACACCTGTAATCCTAGCACTTGGAAGGCTGAGCCAGAGGATTTTCCCAAGTTTGAGTCCAACCTGGGTTACATATTGAGTTCAAAGCCAGCCTGAACTACATAGCTAGACCCTGTCTCAAAACAAACAAATCATAGCAAATCTTACAGAATGTTTTTACCCTACTGTATAAGCCTAAATGAGGGGAATTAAGAGGGATTATATGAAAAGCTTGTGGCATTACATTTGTGCACCTGACAGTGTTACTTCCTCAATGCTCTGATTCATTTGTTAGTACTGTATAGTTAGGTTCTGGTTTAATTTTTTTTTTTTTTTTTTGTCTTTTTCCTTTTTATCGGTACCAGGGATCGAACTCACAATTGCCTGCTTGTAAGGCAGGCGCTTATGCCGCTGAGCTAAATCCCCAGCCCCTAAATTATTATATAATAGCAATAATAGTAGATTTTTGGTAAGTATCTACAAACATACCAGCACTGTTTTACACACTTCTCATGTATTTTCACTTCAATCCCTGTTACAAATTTATGAGATAGGTAGTTTTGCTTTTTTACTTCGTGAAAACTTGAGATACTAGTGTATAATTCCAAATTACACAGACCATCAAAGAACACTTATTTAACATCCTCTGCTGTTGAAGGGAAGTATGTTAGACAGTTTGCAAATTGTGTCATTTTACTTTAATAAATTCTTGTTACGTTACTGAGATCACTCAGTTGGAGATTTCTGAGTAATCAGAGCATTAAATTATTAGCTTTGAATGGCTGTCTTGTAATTATATATAAGGAATGTAAAGTAAAACAGTGAATAGTTTTAATCAGCGTTAAGTACTAGTACTCTTGACATTTGCTTCAGGGATACCTGTCTTAGCAGTTTAAGTTGAAAGTATTTTGGTACTTTATACGGTATACCAGAAGATTTAAGACTTCGTAACTTACTACTTCTGTTCTTGCTAATTTGTGCAAATCTGCATTTTTTGTGGTAGTCATTGATTTTATTCTCAGGCTTGGATCTGAATGAATTTTGGATGTTTTTCTAGCAATCAAACCAAACCTCATGAATTTGAGGCTTTATTGTTATTTCAGATAGTGTAATCTGGTAGACATGAAAAATTCAAAGAGCATTATATTACTAGCTGTTGAGCCCTGCATTCTGGCTCACATGCTTGTGATAAGTTAATGAATGTGTTCCCTCAGTTCAAGAAGTAGTTTAGATCATTATTACTTACATGATCTCTGAAGTTTCAGTTGTGGAGTATTATAAGTCAAGGTTTTGAAAGTAAATTCATAATTGAATTCACCATACACTGAATCTTTGAAAATGTTCATTTGTATTTAAAAGTAACAAAAAGTATTTTTGGAATGTTGGCATCTAAGCTACCTAAAAATTTTATTTCATATTTTTTACATGTATATTAACATATTCACTATTTTGAATTTTTCACTGAAAATATTAATGCTGTGTTTTGACTAATGGTCTACTTGTTTGACTAATGTTCGACTTGTTTGGGGAATGGGTTGAAGTAACAGCTCTCAATTGATTAACCTTTTTGCTAAGATTTGCTTGTAAATACTAGCCATTCACATAGATTTTTGCGTATCATTTGTTTATTAATTACTGCATAAACATGCTTCAGTGTCACTGATTAAAATGTATCTTGCTAAGACACTCAGAAGAGGTGAAAGTTTTAGTTTGTAGTTCCAAGGCACCAAACAAAGAATATTGGCTGAGTAAAAGTAATTCTATCAAAATATCCTTCCACTACATTTAAGGAGAGAGAAGTGCCCTACTTAGAACCAAAAATGAAAATAATTGATCACTGTATTAAATTTTACAGTGTTTAATAGAGAAAAAATGTAACTGATATAATACAAACATTTATTGAGGCTACAAATGCAAGTTTCTAGTGCTTATTCTAAGTATTATAGCTCCCTTCCCACCTGCTTACAAAAGCACCATTTTTATGTCAGTAATACAAATCTCAGCAAATATGGAGATTATTAGGATTTAGGATATATTGAATTATGAAGGAACATATTTAGGCTTTACTTTGGGGAAATTAACTTTAGCAGTGCAATAATCCTGATTAAATTTCATAGTAAATCAAATGTGTATTATTTAACAACTGTACAGAAGCAATCTGTCCTCAGAAATAGTAATAGGACTATGCAGATTTTGTTTTTTAAATTATAGGAATATGTTTAGCAAAGAAATGGATTATAAAAGTTTGTGGCACTTTTAGCCAGAGGTCACATTTTAAAATATAGGTACATTGTAACCAACTTTATAAAGTATAAACTTACTTGAACAGTCTTTTGTGCCTATGGAGTAGAAATAAAGGCCTTAAAATACAGTTAGGCCCTCTGAATTTTTGGTTTCAACCATGAATTAATTTTTTTCTAAAAAAATTAAATTAATTTTCTAAAAAATCAAAAAATTAATTAATTTTGTGGTTCTGGGATCAAATCTACGGCCTTGCACATAAAAGGCAAGAACTGTACCACAGAATCACATCCTCAAAACTCAAAAAATATTTTTAGAAAATTATATCTGAACAGACTTTTTCTTATTCCCTACATGATGTAGTATAACAACTATTTATACAACATTTACATTGAATTTAGGTACTATGAATTATTGAGAGAAGATTTAAGGTATCCAGCAGATGTGAATGGTATATTTAAATACTGTGCCATGCTGTGAGGGACTTGAACATCAGAAGATTCTGGTATGGTGGCAGTATGCTGTAACAGTCCCACTCAGGCATGTCTGTATGTTGAAACACATTTGTACCCATTTCATTTTCAGTGGAGAGTGAATGATAGGTGGACTGTGAGACCTATCCAGGGTTGTTGTAGCTGGCTTGAAGGAGGAGGTTCAGCTTTTATTTGTATTTAAGATTAATGTCCAGATTGTTCTTCCTCACTTACTGCTTTAGCATCACCATTAGAGTCAGAGTTGCCAGCGAACTGTAAAAGAGGACCAGATCCAATGGGTATTTCCTATCCTCAGTTTGTGGGACCTCTGCACACCATCGGGCCTGTTAGCCAGTTTTTTCCCTGGAAACGCTGTCCTCTCTCAGCTTCCATGGTATTGTAGTCTCCTGGTTTTGGTCCTCCTAGTACTTTTTAGTTTGCTTTGCAGTTTCCTGTTCATCTGCTAATTTCTGTGTTTTACATGGAAGAGCCAGTTTTGTGTTGTGTTGTCTTTGATATTCTCCTCCAGGTGAACTCCTCTTAGTCTTTTGGCTATTTCTCCATACGCTCTGCAAGGTGGCAACTCCTCAACATGTTAGTGTAGACACAGATACCCACTAAGGCCCATTTCCCTGCTACCGTCTCCACATCCACACTTTTTTCCACCTTTCTAATCTTTCCTACGTAGCAGTCGCCCATCTTTTGGGGATGTAAATCTAATTATACTCACTTTAAAGCTAAACTCAGGTTTTGTTTTGTTTTTTTAATGAAATGCAGACTCCTTTCCTGGCCTCACAGGAACTGTCAGGAGTTGGGCTATCTTTTGCCTTCCTGCTCATCCTGTATAGAAGCCCCCTTGCTTACTGTGCCCTGTTCCCACTGGCCTGTTGTTAGTGCTTCATGTTTCTGTTGCTTTGATCTAGGCAGCTTCTGGCTTCTCCTTTGCATGGCTGGCCCCCTTCTACTCTACTCTTAGCTTCTTGGGAAGCCTTTCATCCACTGCCCATAAGAGGTGTACGCTCCCACTCCCCCCACACACTGTTGTCTCAGCCCTAGTTAGTGTTTACTTTCACAATGTTTACTTTGTTTTATTCACTAATTTATCATCAATGTGTAGCTTGTAGTAAAGTGTCCCACAAAGTGTTTTTGAATTAAATAAGAAAACATGAACACTTGAATTCTGAGGTAAAAATATCTCCAGATATACTTTATTTTTCTTCATTGTAACTTTATATTCTGAATATAGTTGGTGAGCTCAGAGTAGTCACTTGGTTCATATTGACTCAGTATAATGCTTGGGAATAGAGGGAAATGATAAAAGAAAATGTAATAAACAGTAATGATAAGAGACAAGGAAACTTTTGCAGGTACTATGGAGTATAGGTTCTACAATGAAGGTTTGTACTAGGTTCATCAGGAGTACCATGTAGAGAATAGGTACTTTTTCAAACTGGTGGCTGTGAAGAGTTCTGGGTCTTGAAATACTGCTCTAGTCAAGAGACTCAGGTAGACAAGGAAAGGTAGAAGGCATTCATTACTGAGCTGCCGTATTACCCTGGGGAGATAGAAGATAGCAGCTGTCTCTTGATTCCCAAATCTATTCCATTCCTGAGTTACTGACAGCAAGTATGAAGAGGCCAGACAGCTATTAGAATCCTGAGTTTGAAGACAGAGTCTTTGGGTATGGCTATAATAAAGGATACCCTTGAGGGAGATACTAGGGTCTGATGTTGCAGGACAGAATTCAGAAGCACACCCTGTGGTATGCTGTGGGCTGGGACTTGAGACAACCACAAGATTTTACGCAGCCAGCTGCACAAAGAGCGTTTCAGAACAATTATTCTGGTTAAAGGAGTGTGAGGACTGTGGGTCAGGAGGCAGAGAGGCAACTATGAGGCTGAGATACACGGTGAGAGGTACTGAGGGAATGAACAGCTAAGTGGAAGGAGGGGAGAAAACAGATTGAACAGACTAACGCCACACTGAGATGATCTGATATCTGGCAATCTGAGGTCCTGCGTAGGTAGATCTGCTGCCCACTAACTTAGAAGGAACTGGTAAACAACACATTTGAGAGGAAAGATGATCACTTTTGGAATTACTGAGTTTGAGGCTACAGTAGGGTAAGTATTTCTGAGTATTAGAGATCTGAGTCTGGAACTCAGGTGTAAGATACAGGTTAAACCTGGCAATCAGTGTAGACTGGGAAGAGGACACAGAGAAAGACAGCAGCCCTGGAGAACAAATTTAAGGGTTGGGCATGGTGGTACATGTCTGTAATCTCACTACTTTGGGAGGCTGAGATGGGGGAACTGCAAGTTCAAGGCCAGACTGAGCAGTTTAGTGAAAGTGTCTCAAAATAAAAAATAAGAGGGCTGGGCCTGTAGCTCAGTGTGAAGGCCATAGATTCAGTCGCCAGTATTGTCATTGGTACCTTCCAGAGATACTAGTTTTTAAAAAAAAGACTACCATCAGAGTTGGAGGAAGACAAGCTGACTTTTCAAGAGCTTGAAGCAGTCATATGTTGGAGACCACCATGTTCATAATGGAAAAGTAATGGTCCTTCCATCAAAACCTAATTCATTTTCTTAACTACAGACTATACTTCTAGCCCCAGTTAATTGTTTTGAAAATATTTCATCTTAGTTAAAGGGAAAGGATTAATAATTGTGTGAATGAGCCAATACAAATTGATTATCATTTCTGGAAAAATCAATCCAGTATACCAATGTATTGGGAAGGCAGTAATTTACATGTAAATTAATGTGCTATATTTATTATATACCAGATAAATTGCAAAGCACTGTTTCTTTAGTGTAATTTTATTGCCAGTCACATAATAGCCTGATGGCGGGATCTGTGTTAAAATACATATGCTTTAATATAATGTCTTACAGTATAGTGCTATAGTTAATGGACAGTGTGTCAGCCAGAGAAGGTACATGTCTATGGTGCAGTCTCTGTCTAGTATCTGTCCTCTGCTATGACAGACTGTCAAGGATGTGGATGCCCTCATGCAAACTCTACATAAAAGATCCTAACTTCAAAAAGAAAAATGCTGATTTAACAAAATCAGTGTAACACCTATCCAGGCAAACAAGCTATTCATACCAATCTGTCTTTTTGGAAAAATTTAATAGATTTGAAACATAAGCATAAGGTTGCTTGGGGAATGTAGGAGCTGAGAAAGCAGTTGGTGCTTTGAGGGTGGGGAGAAGAGTGCTCTAAATAAAATTTTGTTGAGGGGGGTCTGTGAAAAGTAGGCAGGGTGTAGGGTCCAGGGGTGATTATGTCTGTCTGCATTAAAGGACCTGATAATCTCTTAAGATCTCTTAAGAGTATAATGACAAGAATTGACCTTCTTTTGAGGAAATGTATGAGGGATATATAATGCCATGTTTGATGCAAATAGATTTTGAAATACATTGGAATGCTTTAATATTTTTCCTTTGAACCTGCAGGTTCTCCTGAAAAGAAAGTTGAACATTTAAACACAAATCAAGATGTTAACACTGCATACCCTATTAGGAATGGTAAAGCAAGTCCAATACCTAAAGATCAGCAGATTGGAAAGAAAATTTCAGAGAATTCGTCAGTACAGGATCGAATGCAAAAGGGAAATGACGACTCTGAAAGTGATTTTGAATCGGATCCCCCTTCTCCTAAGAGCAGTGAAGAGGAAGAGCAAGAGGATGAAGAAATTCAGGGAGAACAAGGAGATTTTAATGATGATGATACTGAACCAGAAAATCTGGGTCATAGGCCTCTCCTCATGGATTCTGAAGACGAAGAAGAAGAAAAACATAGCTCGGATTCTGAATATGAGCAGGCTAAAACAAAGTACAGTGGCATGAGTCCTGTCTGCAGAGACAAACTGGGGAGTGGACCCCAAGACCCTATTGCAGCAATCTTCACTCCAGTTCACTTAGCCGTTGATGCTGGAGTGGACACTCACAAACAGGAGTTTGATGTATTTGGCGCTGTCCCCTTCTTTGCAGTTCACACTCAACAATCCCAGCAAGGAGAGAATGAAAAGAACCTCTCTCAACAGACATTTCCTACTGTAGGGCTAGAGCAAGAGGAGTTTGATGTATTCACAAAGGCACCCTTCGGCAAGAAAGTAAATATACAGGGTTGCCCTGTAGCGGGGCCCAAGGCACACACTCTGACCAGTTGTCCCAAAAGTGTAGATATATTTGGCTCCACTCCCTTTCAGCCCTTTCCCACATCTGCAAATAAAAGTGAAAGCAAAGAGGACCTTTTTGGGCTTGTGCCCTTTGAGGAAATAACTGGGAGTCAGCAGCAAAAAGTCAAACAGCGCAGCTTACAGAAACTGTCCTCTCGCCAAAGGCGCACGAAGCAGGATGTGTCCAAAAGTAATGGCAAGCGGCACCATGGCACACCAACTAGCACAAAGAAGACTTTGAAGCCTACCTACCGCACTCCAGAGAGGGCTCGCAGGCACAAAAAAGTGGGCCACCGAGACTCTCAAAGCAGCAATGAGTTTTTAACCATCTCAGACTCCAAGGAGAACATTAGCATGGCGCTGAATGATGGGAAAGACAGAGGCAGTGTCCTACAATCTGAGGAGAGTCTGTTGGACCCCTTTGGTGCCAAGCCCTTCCATCCTCCAGACCTGCCGTGGCACCAGTCACACCAAGGCCTGAGTGACATCTGTGCTGATCACAATACCGTCCTGCCTGGGCGGCCAAGGCAGAACTCGCTGCATGGGTCATTCCATAGTGCCGATGCGTTGAAAATGGATGACTTTGGTGCCGTGCCCTTTACAGAACTTGTGGTGCAAAGCATCACGCCACATCAGTCCCAACAGTCCCAACCAGTTGAATTAGACCCATTTGGTGCTGCTCCATTTCCTTCTAAACAGTAGATACTTCTGATGGATTCTTGGCATTAACTCCTGTTTCAAAAGAGTATGAATAGTTTTATGAATTTTAAAGAAAATTTATTTGTAAAGCTCTTTATATCATTCATTCTTACAAGTTAATCCAGATAGTGATTTTTAAATAAACCAAATAGAAAAAAGAAGTCTCCCTACAGGGTAGTAACTGGATGCTTCTTCCAAGTAGGAGAAAAAGGAGCTGAATTCTGAATTGATAGCTCTGATGGCTTTCTGGTGCTGACACTGGGACACAGAAATGCAAGAGGGCACTTGCAGGGAAAGCTCATAGCACCTTTGCAAGTGTGCAGTCACTGCAAAGGGACAGGAAAGCTGTGTCATTATTCTTGGTATCAAAGTGTCACTTAGTGCATATCTAGGTTCATTCCAGACACAGCATTTAAAAGTAGGCTAATCTGTACATACATTACATTTGTGAATTTTCACACAATGAAAACAACCTAGCTTGGAAAGAATGAGGAAGATAACTATTTGGACAGTGTAGATGTCAGTTCATATTCATTTCTCTACAAAGCAGAGCCAGAAGTAACTATTGTGCCTAAAAAACTGTTGCATTTTAAAAACAAGTGCCATTAATATGGAATATCTAATGATAATTATGTGATTATATATATGTTGATTAGCTTAATTTTGCCCTTCCACAACATACACATATTTAAAAATATGTTGGTATACACAGTTTTTGTCAATTAAGAAATTAATTTAAAAAATACAGAATAATAGAAGCCTAGAACAAAAATGTAGAGAAATATCTGGCATTTGAAACAAAATGATACAAAGAATGAAAAAACATTCAGTACTTTACATTTTATGTTGTTTTTAAGTTGCCTCTTGCCAAAACCTTTTATCATGTCCCTAGTAAAGCAGATACTGAAAAAAAAAACCTGAGGAATAAAGGGTACATGGAAATTTTCGGAGAAAATGTAGTTGAAACCCTGAATTTTAAAGATGTTTACAGTGTCAAATCATGTTGTTTTAAATAATGTGCTTTATTACCAGCTTCATCATATGTTCCCCAAGTCATGAGCAACAATTAGCTTCTTTCGATTTGGAGGTTGGGGTGGTTTTAATAAAGTACACAGAGCAGATACCCACAAAGCCTTACAGGCAGGACTGATTCCTGCTGTAATTACCTCTGCCCTGGCGCCAGACCTAAAAATGGAGTGACAAATGAGAGGGCAAGGGCTAGCATCTGATTCTGCTACTACATGGCCTTTTTTTTTTTTTCCTTTAAACACCACAAATCCTAATTAGGAACTTGAGATTTTATAGAATTTAATGATAGTAATTACATATATGGATTAATGTGAACACGGTATCTAAGCTTTCTGTATGTTATTAACTGTCTTTCACTATCAGCTTAACATTTGGAAGTTTCTAGAACTGTAAAGCTATTTACAAAGGGGGGGACTTTTCAACTCATTCTCCTTGGTTGCTATATTTTAAATTAATTCTTTGCACCCAATTAAAATGTATTTTATGAATAATCTTAGTAGAATCACAATTATAATACCTTAACAGGATAAGTTACTTGTCTGTTTTCAGTTCTGAACTTGAAAGGAAGCAAAGTATAGTTCACTTTGGATTGCTTCCTTTTGTTCCCTGTATGGTAACTCAGAAATTTGTGGGGGGGGGAAGATCCATGAATCACAGTGCAGCAGAGGCTGACCAAGCAGTATATTACTACTCACAATTGCGCTTTTAGAGCTGTACTGCACCAGTTGTTCTGTGCCAAAGGTAAATATGTTTGCACCTTTTTTTTCCCTCCCAATTCTCAGGTTAATACTGCTAATGCAAATGTTCAAGTAGATGTTCTTTAAAAAGTCAAGTGGAAATTCATGAAGTATAGTAGGTTTGTATCAAATTTTTAAAATGGAAACCTGTTGGTTAATGTGTACACAATATGCTTGACTATTAACAATCGTTGGTCTGTGCTAGACCTCAGGAGTTTATCATTTAGAAGGAGAGCTGAAGTAATGAGGTCTCCATGGGAAAAAAATACCTAATTTTACTAGCTTTTCAGTACACTGAATAATTTTAAATAATCCAGACACCAATATATGTAGACCTTTTGGCTTACATTGTTGGATAAATTCTAAGGAAACAGCTCTGCCACAATTTAAAATATTTACTGTCTTGCTTTTTGTAGCATATCCTGTTGATTTTCCTCTTCAGAGATTGTTGCTTGGGGGAAAGATCTAGGATTGTTCAGTGAGATAGAAATGGGAAAATTCTTTTGTTTTGAGGCATTTTCCTGAAGAACAAAGATACACACTTTACATTTTCACTCATCACCTCCCCCTAACATGGTCAACGTGTCACAGCTTGTGGCCTAGGTAATTTCTTTGTGACAGTTAAGCTCCCCAGATACGGGAAAGCATTTAACATAGTACCTGGCACACTGTGCTCAGCAAAAGTTTGGCACTATTTTGGGATTATTTTCCTATGTAGATAAGCCCTGTGCCCTCAGGATGCATTGTAGTCCTAACTCTACACCTGCTATACTTGAACATCACTAAGAGAAGTAATATGAAGCTAGCAAAAATCTGAGGCCAAAGTTGTTTTCTAACAGCTTTAATAGTGCTTGATTTTTAATTACCTTTTAAAAAATAGACCATTTGCTTAACGATCCTAGTATCACCTCAATACAATGTTAGTATTAAGAAGATTTATGCAAATTGAGGACATTATGCATTAAGACACAAAAATTGGACAAAAAAAATAGGAGAAGATGCAGGTGGGTGAAAACGTAACTGATTAGAACATTCAGAATTGCAGCCCTCCACCATCTGTGGTTTTGTGTATATGGAGCATAGTTAGGACATCATCTGGACTTGCAGATAGGTGTAGCTTTGGATATGACCCTGTGTATTGTTTTTATTAGCAGTGATACTGCTGTTCTTGTTATGCTGGCAGAAGAGACAAAAGTGGAGCTCACTTTTCTGTGCTGGTGTTCATCAGGAAGAGCAATTCTCTTCCTCAGCTACTCTGCTGGGTTTGGTTTTTAGGTTTGGTACTTCACATAAGCACTGTTAGAAGGTACAAATGTATTAATATCACTAGATCTGAGGAGTTTGGGTACATTTGTTTTAATATATGTAGAATGTAAGGTTTTTTCCTCTTTTTGGCAAAACTACTCTTACCATTTTAGGTCCAATTATTGAGTTGACAGTCTACTGTGAGAATTAGATGACATATCTACTGTGAGAATAACAAATGATAGTTTATTTGAAAACTTTTATACTCAGTAGTGTTTTATGTTTTGATTAAAAATATATATACACATGCACATCACATCGCTCTCCTGTGGAGTTAATGTGAATTTAAAGAAAAATGGAATTGCAACTACAATCATATCTAAAAGAACATTCATTCATAGTGAGGGTTTACAAAAGCCACTAAAAGAAGAAAGTAAATGATGAAAATGCAAAGGATTATCATTTTGGGGTTATTTTTGTTTTAAAATTTTTAGTACTACTTTTGAAATAAATTGTTTTTATTACTGTTCTCTGTGATTGAAAAGTCATCTAATAGCAATATAGAGGCTACTTTTTAATTGCTGGCAAACAGCTTTAAGTGCACTTTCTTTGATTATTCTTCCATTTTTGTTAAACTTGAATTTCTGAAGCCTTTTATGTACCACTAAGCCAATAATTTTACCTTTAAATAAACCCGATTTACATCTTTATGTATTTCTAATTGTTGTAAAATGTACTTGCTAAAGTATCTTTAGTCTTAAAATACAGCTGGGAAACTTGAGATGGAATCAGTTGCTTTTCCCCCAAAACCTAATGAAGCACTAATTTTATTACTTTATTTTCTTTACATTGCTTATTCTTGAATTCTGTCCCTGATTCACTTTGTTTGAAATTTAAAGTTATTTTCTTACTGTATTTATCATACTTGTTTTAATAATCTGCTTTCTTTAAATGCAATAAATCCCCAATGGATTGCCTATTCTTTATAATCAGTGATTTTGGAGTTTTTCATTATTTGTCTTATTAAAGTTTTGGATATAAACTTCTATTCAGTTCTTTCATTCACACTATACACATTAAGGGTGTGGCAGCTAGTGAATACAAAATAAGACTGGATACCTGTTCTGAAGAAGCTTATAGTTTAACTACGAAAACCCATTTTGACCTGAAATTTTTGCAGTCAGAATAGTAGCACAATTATGTTAGTCACAACTGTTACTGATACAGAGATGATAGCAAGGCAGAAATATCTTGAAGTGCCTTTTAAATAACTCATTTGGCATAGTTTTTGTATTATTTATACTTTAATTTTAAAACTCCCAAAAGACTTTTAATATACAACTGTTAAAACTTTTTGGTTAAATAACTCCTTGACTGTGTCAGAAAAGAGGCTTTGGCACCTTAGAGAGAAAAACCTGTTTAGTGGATTGATGGACGAAGAGTGGTGTCAAGCTGCCTTACCATTTTGCAAAGTGTTTTCCACAAACTGGAGTCTTGATTGGTAGCTTGTGACAGTTTCTCAGCAAAAAGGAAGATTCGCCTTATCTGCTATGAATGACTTTTTCTTTTTTGTAGCAGTAACATTTATCTAAAGTTATGTGAAGAATATGGGCTTTGTATCTTTTTAATGAATAACCCAAAGCAGCAAACTGAAATGATTAGAAAAGTTATATAAAAGAGCAATTTACAATGCATCATTGTTCAAATTTGGGTAAATATTTTAGGGGAAAATATGTTAAATTTGTTTTCAATAATTCCTTTTTAAGGAAGCTCAAGCAGTGTATGTAGCATGCAGACAGTAGTCTTGTTTTGAAGGCATGAGCTTTGCAATTTTAATTTGTTGCATATTTTAAAAAGTTTAGATGGCTGGCACAAATGAGATTATATGATACTAGGCAGTATAGCAGTTTAAGGCCTTAATAGTGATTGGGTTTTGCTGCTGAGGATATAAAGACTCATAAGAGGGTCTTCCTGCTAATTCTTCCTTTAAGAAAAAAAAATTTTTTTAAAGGGAATTTTAGCTCTGGATCATTATCCCATTAACATGCAGGAGTGCGGCACTAAATTGAAATGTACCTCAGTACCTTGGAGCATCTACACCTCTTCAGTATAAACACAGTGACTGTAATAATGGGTATGGAAGGCACTTCTGTAACAGCTAAGTGGATCCTTCCCACTCTTTGACTGGGATGAAACTACTAGGGTTGACTTGGGGTGAGTACGGACCTAATCAGTACAGCAGTTGGCAGGAGTCCAGGAGTGCAGGCCTTGCCCTTGACATTTAATACAGGGCAAAGTACATCTCTAGTAGGTACCTGCCAAATGGAGAGTTGTATACCCTTCTGCCAGTCAATCACAATCTTCCAATCAGTTACTCTGTCCAGGAGGGATGGCGTAAGGTGTGACCCTGATTCTTCATTTCTGATTCTAAAATATGATTTTAAAGCTGTTACGTATTATAAAGAATGACAAGCAGTACTTAATATATTTAATAAACTCAGTTTATTTACATAATACATATTTTATCATGCAGTTTATTGAATTGCACTCAAGTGTAAAAGACAAGCACTACTTTCCTATTTGAAAACGGCTTCATACCTGGAAAGCATTGTTGTTTGAAGAATTAACTATAACCCTATAAATTGCTATGATTTAAAACAGCCATAGGTAATTTTAAAATGTAAAGTCTGTACATAAAGACCTTTTACTGTTTACACATAGGTACAACTAAAACTAGTCTTTCTTAGTACTGTAGCTGGATAGTATACTTTTAGTCTTTAATAAATTGATAAAAATAAAGTATACATTATTACAAGGCTGGAATTTATAGGCAACTTTATTCTTTAATGTTAATGTCTTAAAAATGTCACCAGTAGTGCTGTGCACACAGTAGGTGGTAGATAAATACTGACATACAGAAGTGTTTATAGTTGAGGGCAATCTACATTCATTCATTCCTAACTTTACAATAAATACATCATTCATTGTGATAATGAAAGAAGATAGCTTTCTTATAGTATTTAGTATTTTCATAAAACATTGAAATGTTTGTTTAGAATAATTCTGCCTATTAGAATAATTTAGTTAGACCTATATGCCTTCCTTTTATATTCAAAGAAATACTAATTTTGAAAGACTCTATGCTATTTTTATGTTAACTCAGGCGACAAGTAGTACACGTATATACTGTGACCAAAAAAGAAACAAAACGAAAAAAAACACTCAGGAATTTTGAAGACTGAAAGTAAAAGTCAACATTGTTTTTTCTTTTCATTTTAAGAAGATTTTAAAAGAAAAATGGTCCCAATCTAAAAGTACCTGAACTTCCCTCTTATTTTTAATTTGGTATCTTAACTATGTACTTAATGTATTTTGTTTTGACCAAAATGACAAAACGTCTGCTTAAAGCATTGTCATGTAAGCCAATATAGGGTGTTTTAGGGAAATAGTCCTACTGTTGCACCAAAATCTTCTAACATTTAACATACAAATCAAAGTTGTGGTTTTATGTGTACAATAGCCATTCACAGCATTCCATGATCACAAAGGATATGCCAGAGTGAACCCTTAACCTATTGTTAAATGGGAGGTTATTTTCTAACAGAATCTATGAAATATCAGTATGGGCAATTTATATTCCCAAAACACTATAGTGGAAAGAAACACATTTTATACATGCATTATTGAGGTACATTAAAGTTGCTTTCCTAATACTGGATATTCAAAAAAGGCATTTTGGAATAAGCTTCAACATCAATCAGTCTTTCTTGTGATGCTCAGTTAAAAAATGTAACAGCAAACAGAACTGCTTGTCAACTGATTAAGAAACTTTGGTATATTCCAATAAACGAGGTTTATGAATATCTGCTTTATGGGATTTAATTTATGCATATGAACAACAAAAGGGCATTTTACTCTGACAGGAAGCAACATGTATTTTTAAAGTATAAACAAAAAGGACAAGTTTAATGCTTTGGGTCCAAATTATACTGTATCAGTTTATCAATGTAATGCTAATGCATCCATAAAACTAGAGCACTGGTGAATAATCTCATCAAATGTGGTATCTGCAAGAATTTGTTCTAAGGCTTAAGGTTCATTTTAGGGTCAAGACAACCATGCAGACCCTACAGCCTTAAGAGTAGCACCCATATAACAAAATCCCCATCATCATGAAATACAGAACTATAAATTTAGAAAGGTGAAAGCTATTCTGGATTTCTGCATCAGAGTCTTCTGCAATCCATTCTCAAGAACTCAGTTTACATGGAATCAAATAATATTTAGAAATAAAAGGCTTAGGTGGCTGAATTGGTTATTAGACCACAGAATTTGTTAGTTAGCTATTCTATTTTAATGCAACTATTATCAGAAAACTATTATTTTCCTTTTCTCAATACCTCTCTCAAAGGACAAGTTTAAGGTTTTTGTTCTGGAAAACTAGTATTTCTCAGAAAAGTAGAACCTACAGCTAAAGGAAATGATACCTTAAGTGCCAATTTCTCACAAAATGTGTAAAGGCTGTGATTATTTAAAATCACTATCTTAGCTTGTATTAAGCACAGGTTGTAACAATGTTCACCTTGATTAGGCACTTCAATTTCATTATTTAATGAAAATACTTTCTATTAAAATAATCAGACAGGGTGACTCCACTTCCAATGAAGATGAGCCCTTCCTAAGAGAATTAAGCTGGTGTTAAGTAAAATGAATCCTACTTCTATGCTAGTCTCACATTCATTGTTGTTATTCAGACGTTATGATTGCCAACTAATGTTCACTTTCTGTACAAGCAGCAAATTAGTAGTTTTCAGGGTCTGTAAAGGAGTTATTACTGCAGATCTCCAAGTATATTTTTCCATTTTTATAAAGCATTACTCATGATATATTAAACAAGAGGAAAGGAAAAAACTAATAGGAACCTTATAAACAGTGAAACCTTATAAACAGTGGGATATATAACTCCCCATTATATATTGCTTAAACAACTGAATTCATCAGGTGGCCATACCTGATTCACAAATGTGAAACATAGTCAGGACAAGGCTTGCTGTGTCTGTACTGCATGACATACACTGTGGACTGATGCCACCAATATAGCATCACTACTGCCAAGATATGCCATATTTGGTGACTTGATCCGAGGTAGTTTAGTTGTCCTGTAAGGGAGAGCAGAAAGAAATTAATATTGATTGCATTATTTTTCTATTAAAACACTTCTACTTTTGTCCTTGGGACTATGGTTTAACAGCAAACAAACAAACAAACAAAACTGTAAGTTTCAGTTCCTAAGAGTCACAGAAATTCAGACCTAGATGTTTAAAAAAGATGTTTGATTCATTGAGTACACAGGTAGATTTTAGGAACGGTATTATCAGTATGTGTTTAAAATCTAATTCCTTAATTTCAGGGATTTCACCTTTTGCCTCTGATGTCTCGTATCAGGTGGAATGGGAAAAAATTCTTGTATGACAGAGGCAAAAGAAACCAGTATTACAAATTGGACCGATTTAGCCTGAATCTGTGAGCTGATGCATACTGTGTTTAGACACGAATCTGTCAGGAGTATGTTTTGTTTTATGTTGATGTACAAGGAGAAAAAGCTCATCTGAATTTTATGCTTTCTAATGAAATACACTGCAAAATTCTGCAATTAGCAATGGGCTACTTGATAAGGTTGATTAGTGGACATACAACTTTGGAGAACAATTTAATTTCTCTTGTAGTTGTAGGTTAAATTCTAAGATCAGATAATTAACATGTTGGAAGCAGCCTGATTTTTCTCGGTAAATAAGAAAATACTGAGCTACAACAATGTAAGTGTACACTTTTTTCTCTTTTACTCTTTGTGCTTCTAATTTCTTACCAAGAATAATACTTAGTACAGAATAAGTTAAATCCTTATGGATTTTCTTCTTAACCTTTTTTGGAGACAGAGGGCATGGTCTCCTTTGACTACTAGTGAAATCGATAGTCCCATTTTTAGCAACAAAGAGAAATACAAATAAAATGGACTGTCTTGCAATACAAACAGGAGATATCCATTCAGTTCTAACCATGTACACCTTGGAGATACTTGGGCCCATCATTAGCACTGTGATATTTATGTATTTTTTAAAAAATTAATGAGCTGAATTTATGTTCTTAGGTTTAAATTTTTAAATTTCCCAGTACCCACTGTCTGCATGACCCACACCTCTCATACACTGAGAAGGTGCTTACCCTTCAACATGTAGAACTATCACTTTCAACCAGAAAGGCATCAGTTTTTATGGTCTTTACATCTTAACAGTTCTCAGGTATCTGCACTAAGCCCCACAGCTACAGGGAGCATGCTACAATTCAAGCTCATCTTGGAGAAACTTAAGTTGTATGTCAACTAATCATCCTTAGTTAAGCTCAACTTGGAGTTACTTAACATTTCAACTTTTATAGGTATTCAGTAGTTAAACAATTCTTAGCCTGTCATTTGAATATTTTAAGGCCTAAAAACACAACAGGCATAATGGCATAGTATGTTTTCAGGTTCAATTTTCAAAGTGACCAATGTCAGAATTTTTAAACGAATTGCTAATAATGTGATACAAAAAAATGTATTTTCCCAGAACTGCTTTTTGAGGAAAACTATGGTGTTGCCTTGAAAATGTGTGCCCCACTTATGTTCCTGAATTCTAGAGTTTATACCCTCAGGGTCTGTATTTCCATTTTTAAAGGTCAGCGGTGAAAACCTAAGCACAGAGGAACACCTGAGGACCCATTCTCCTTTTATTACATGCAACAAGTGGCACAATCCCATATCTAATTCTATGCACAAGTTACTCATAACCTAGGAAACCAGAAGGACAAGTTTGCAGTTTGTATTTCAGTCCTGAAAATTGAAAAAAAAAATCACTTTTTAGATATTCAATGTTATTCTTGATTCAAAAATAAAGCTTTCCTGGATCTGCATCATTCTGCCCTTTCTAAGCTACATTTTATACCAAATCAAAGGACACTAATATAGTAGTAATTGCTAGCATTGAATGTTTACTATTGGCTAGCAACCATACTGATTTTGTGTGCATTCTTCTATCTTTACAATGCCTACAGGAAAGAAATATCATCTCCATGTTTCAGACGAGGAATGTTATGATTTATAACTAGATGTCCCCACAAAGTTTAATGCACCAACAGGTGGGGCTTTTGAAAGGTGACTGGGTCATGGGGGCTTATAGCCGACTTGCTGTTAGCAGGTGGGAGGAGGTGGAGGAATGGGAGTGTAGCCTTGAAGGGTATGTGGCCTCCCTCAGCTCCCCCCTTCACATTCTCTGTTCTCTGTCAAAAGAGAAGCAGCTTTCTTCTGCCCAGGTCTACTTATACCACTTCTGCCTGAAACCAGCTGACCATGCAGGGACTGAAATATCTAACTAACTCTGGACCTAACATGTCAAAAGAAGTACATGCTTTGAAGAAAGAATGTTCATGCTACACTGTATCCTCTTTATTATTTTCCATCAGAATTTTTTTTCTCTGTATAAAAGGACAGAAAAATCTATCCTTTTGAATTTGAGTAACTAACTTATGAATATCTTGGGAAAGACTCAACAATTTTTTTCTTGGCTCTAGTGCCAGGAAGCAAAAGTGAAATTACAGATAAAAGAAATGAATAGTTACTTTTTTTTTTTGCTGACACAAAATATCTGATGCCCATGTTAAGGAAGGAAAGGTTTATTTAGCTCACATTCTGTAAAGGTTTCAGTTCATAATCTGCTGGTTTCAAGCTAGGGTGACTTGGCAGACACACAGTACAGAGGAGAAACAGTTCATGCTGGGCTGAAGTAGCAGAGCAATAAGAGATGACCATGACTTTTTCTGTTCCTCATATCTTATCCAGACTACACATGGTAGCAGTAGAACCAGAAACATGTTAATTATTTGATCTCCCTGGAATTTAACATATAACTACAAAGAGAAATTAAGTTATTCTCTGAAGTGGTATGTCAACTAATCACCCTTAGTTAAGCTCAAAAATCTTGAAATATGGCATAAGATGACAGTGGTTCCTGAAGATAAAATTCTGATATGAGTGCAGTGACCTTGATCTTAGCTTTGCACCATGAATCAATTCTAGCATTACACACTTTAGATCCAGTCAACTAAAAATAGCTCCACCTATGACTGCATGAGGCTTTCAGGCATATCTAGACACACGCTATAACATTCTGTCCCTGACTCCCCAACCACTCATGCACATCCTTTTATATAAAAGGCATTTAATCCATCTCCAGGAGTTGTCAATGTCCTAAGAGTTGCAGCACTGCTGAAAAGTCCAAGTCCAAAGTTTCTTCTAAGATTTAAGGCAAACTCTTAAGATGTGAGTCCCTGTACAAATGAAAAGGAAGTTAAAAACTTCCATCATTCAATGGCATAAGATAGACATTTCCATTCCAAAAGTTACAAATGGTGGGGGTATCAAGGAATGTTTGCCCCGGCAGGGCAAACATCAAATCCCATAGTTATATATCTACCATCGCCTGGAAATCTGTGGCAAGTTGTGAACTGCAAAGCCCTTGGGTGGCTCTATACCTATGTCTCATCTTGTAGTGGTACTCTCATGGCTTCTTTGGCTGGCTTTGCTTACTCCTGGCAGCATTCTTTGGACAATCCACTTCTTGCTTACTAAAATATTCTGGGGTCTGCACTGCACCTACAGCTTCACATACTTCCCTCACTAAGCACACTGCCTGACTTCCCAGGCCTTCTTCTGAAGTCTGGGTAGAAGCCTTCCTAACCCTACAACTCTTACATTCTCCATGTACCACGTGATTGATGCCAAGGTCTGCTGCCACCTGGAGCAGCCATGCTTCCTTCTCTTTTGGTTTGAGAGGTTGCATGCTGGGATCACTGAGCACTCTGAATCTAATCCAAAGGAACAGCTTCCCTATGCTACTACCATTCTGGAACATGGTTCTCTGAGGTTCTCTTTTCAATGCAAAGTTTTTCACTTTTGCAATTTTGAGGCTGCAAAGGGTGAAGTCCTGCTGCTTCATGTGATGCCTTCAGCCCATCTTTTATTGTCTCTTGTTCCTTCTTAGCAATCAAGATCTCCTCAGAGACAGGGATTTAGGTCAGTGGCATAAGTGCCTGCCTTGCAAGCACATAGTAGTGAGTTCGATCCCCGGTACAAAAAAAAAAAAAAAAAAAAAAAACCCAAAAACACAACAAAAAAACCCTCCCCTATTCTATCTTTGCAGTCCAGTTTTACTGAAGTCTCCTTTTAGCCAAATTCACATTTTAAATTATTCTGCGCTCATATCAGATTCCATCTTCAAGAACTAATGTCTTCTTATGCCATATTTCTATTTTAAGATTTTTGAACTTAACTAAGGTCGATTAGTTGACGTACAACTTTAGAGACAATTTAATTTCTCTTTGTAGTTGTATGTTAAATTCTAAGGAGATCAGGTAATTAACATGTTATTCTTGATTCTCAAAATAAACCTGGCTAAAAGTCCACAACATGAGCCATGCCACCTCAACATTAGACTCTCTTGAAATTTCGCCTGCCAGTTTAAGTAGTACTCCATCCTTAATCTTAGTTTCAGGGAGTATCTGGACATGAGCAAAATGTAGACAAACTTTCCTCCAAGGCATAACAAACGTCATCAGAATCCAAGAGCCAATGCAGTTCATCTTCCTGGAAGACATCTCTTGAGTCTGGCCTTTACCAGCAGCATTTCTATCAGCATTCTGCTCTTCCAAGCTCACCAGAATCTCCCATTAAGCACAGCCTGAGGCGTTCCAGCTCTACTTTTTCAGTTGGCATCTCCAAACCTTTCCTAGTTCTTCCCTTCCCACAAACCACTTTCCAAGGCTCCTAAACCACATGGCAAAGTACAGTCACACCAGTGATACCACTTTTCTGGTACCAAATTCTCCATGAGGCTTTGGGAGGAACACAAGCCATAAAGGGGGAGGAAAAGGGAAACTACTGCTTTATGATACCCCTTTTACCCCACTGACTCAGCTCACTGATAGGCTGACAGGAAAAGTTTGTGAAAGCTTTAAAAGATTTAAGTTTTAGATAATATTTGGGTATAGAAGCATTATTTTATAATTAAATATATTGAAAAAATAAATCTAAATTGATTCTCTGAAGCATTTATTTCAAGAATACATTTTGGAATAAAATTACAAAACCAGTGTAAGAGATACCCACCTGGAAAGTACCGTTCTGGAACTTTAGAAATGTAGAATAGGAAAGCAAGAAGAGCAATCACATACATCACAATTACACGGGATGCAAAGTCCTAAAAAGTAAAACATATTTTATACATATACGTATCTACAGATAGATAGATAGATATAGATATATTTACAGATTTTTCCTACTGTTACTGAATTCTCATCTTCCTATAAGTATAATGGTGGAGTCAAAAATTATTAAATTTTAACCATTTTATAAATACACTTCAGTAACCAAAGCTTTGTTAGCATTTCTTTTTTTTTTTTTAATCTTTTTTTTTTTTTTTTTTTTATCAGTACCAGGGATCGAACTCAGGACTGCCTGCTTGCAAGGTAGGTGCTGATGCCACTGAGCTAAATCCCCAGCCACTTTGTTAGCATTTCTTAAGAATGGAGCACAGCAGGTGTCCTTAACATTAGGTTTCTAAAGGAGCCAGAGTTTTAGCACTACAGAGGATCCTGAAGGTGTCCAATTCCTAGGGTAGAATGCATCTGGGAACAGTTATCAGCAATACAAGCAAAGAGATTAAACACCAACAACTTATGGCCAGGAAAGACCTAAACATTTCTGCCTAAGATAGAAACTTTTTCCAGTACCATTGATAAATGATCTTCTGGAGCACTACTATATGCAGCTCTCCATCGCACTGTTCAATGCTCTGCTGGAAAAGTTTTACTGGCCCTTGAGAAAATCAGCCAGTTATAACTTAAATGTAAGTTTTTAATTCTGGTTATAAATCTAATTTACCAAGAATTCATTTAAGGAATAAAAAGAATTTTTTTCTCTTCAAATACATGAGAATTTTCATAACTTCTTAAATTCTATAGTCTTTGATTTAATCAACTTCAGATTTCTTAACATTCTAGAAGTGATACAACAGTCTAGTGGTGATACGACAGCACATGTATTATTTGTTTTTAAGTCAAAAGATAATATTATGAGTTATTTTTTCTAAATGAAAACCTCAGTAGTCAGTGGTATTTAATTTTTGTTTGTGTATTTTTTCGTTTTGGTACCAGGGATCAAACTCATGACTTTACGCTTGCCAGTCAGTATTCAGTTTTAATTGCAATGTTGGTTGGTAGCTGGTGACAAATAAGTAGGCTTTGGGTTGTAGTTTGGGTACTCATCTCTAAAAGGTTTGCCATCACTGATCTAGAACATAACTTTACCTTTGATAAACCTCTCTTCTATATTTTGAAAATTATATATTAGAAAATTTCTCTGAAGTTTTCTTTGCTTTCCTCACTGAAATGATCTGTGCTCATATCAGAATTCTACCTCCAATAACCATTGTTTGATGCCATATTTCTATCTTAGGACTTTTGAACATGGAAATATCTCTTTTTTCTTCTAAATTTCTCTAAAATCCACTGAGAACAGGTATATTTTTTTTTTTTTGGTAGCGGGGATTGAACTCATGACCTTTTGACCTTGAGCTTGCCAGGTAGGCACTTACGCTGCTGAGCTAAATTCCTGGCCCCTTAGCAGATCTTGTCTTTTTGTCACTGTAAGTTTAAAAGGGATACGTTCACCATACCCAAAATGTTAATCATTTCTGTATCCACAACCAGTTACTCATTTCTGGTGAAAACTGAATTTAGGGTTTCATGGTCCCATTCTATTTTCTTACATTCAGGGAATCAAAAGTGCCAAAGGGGATGCTTTTCAGATAACAGAATCACTTATCTCCTTCATTTCCACCATCTCACCTTCTCTCAATTTCCTAATTTTTTTTTTTTTTTTGTCTTTTTCCTTTTATTTTATGAAGAAAATATTACCGCTGTTCTCATTCAGGCAGCCCACTGCCACCGAATGGCCTTTGTTCTCAGCAGCACACAAGTGCTTTTCACCAGGCTATTGCCAACTTACAGGAGAATGTAAGTCTGCGTTTAAAATTCTGCATTTCAGACAAGAGTCCCAGGGCAACAAGTAACAATTTTAGGTGATTTCTGTTCTTTGAAAGAAATATAGATGATTTCTGCCAGCTTTCTTAGCAAATTTACTTATGTTAAAAAATTTCCAATTTATTCTCTAACACATTTTTATAAGAATGTCTAAAAATGTATTTTTAATTCTCTTCTCAAGAATACTGACTGGGGGGGCTGGGGATTTAGCTTAGCGGCATAAGCGCCTGTTTTGCAAGCAGGCAGTCGTGAGTTCGATCCCTGGTACTGATAAAAAGGAAAAAGACAAAAAAAAAAAAGAATACTGACTGGGTTTGCGGAAGTTCTTCCTAATGCCTATCAGCTGTTCTCCCATAAAACTTGACTTTAACAGCTCTTTCCATGTTCCTCAGTTATTTCGCTTAGTGGGCTGCAATGCTTCCCTAGCCCCAGCTTCCATGACGATATTACTTTTGAATCTTTATTACAAATCTCAAATTGCTTCCTGAATTCCAGATTCATGTCTATTTTTACAGCCTATTCAGTATATACCTCAAACTCAATATGTAAAATAAAAAATCCTTTTCAACTTCCTATTTCTAGTTCTGTATTTTGGTTAGCATTGGCATTTTCAATAACCCAGCAGACAAAGCTAGAAACTTTGAAGTTCTCCTTTACAGATAAAGACTTAAGGTATTTACATACTAAGTTATTAGCAAAAAAATGTGTTATTTCACAGAAAGACATTCAGAAAGAAACTGTAGTGAGACTTTACTTCCACTTTTCAAAGATATGTTTATTATATAGCTGGGAAAATTATGGTGTTAATATACAGTGAAACAGAATCTCCTCACGGGACACAAACCCAGCCAGATGGGCTGGTTACAGCACTTTTCTGAAATAAATACGCTCCCCCTACCTGTACGATAGGAGCACCAACTCCTCCATTGAGCCAAACCCAGTGAAGAGTAGGGATCACCCCATAGCCAGACACAGAACAAAAGATGATAGAGCGGAGCCTCTGCCACTGCTGCGTGAGGTAACTGGGGTGAATCTGCGCGAAGAACACTGCGAGGATCATAGCGAGCACTGTGATCAAGTACACCTGCCGCCAATACTAAGAGGAAAGGAAATCAAATTTTAATTCTGCTATTCGCTGCAAGGGAAAGCAGAGATAATTCTGACCTCTACATTGCACATTCAAAACTGCTTGGCATTTTATTTCCAAGCAGGGTTATTGACCTTTCTTAAAAATATGTAATTTTATACAACAAAGACCACGTTTATTCCCACAAAAGCATCTCCTGAGTACTTCTGGTATGACAGGCACAATTTAAGTTCTGTAGATACAAAGTGGAATCACCCTCAGGGTAAACACATAGACTCCATAGTACAGAGGCAGACACAAGCATGCAATCACAACATCATGATATATGCTGTAACTGAGTTACAAACAAATGTTGTGGAACCACTGAAAAGGAGAACAATCAACTCTCCTTGGAGGAACTAAAAATTCTCCACAGTGGAGATGACATCTCAGCTAGGTCTTGAGGAAACTGTGAGATCATATGGGAAGATTTTGAGGAAAAGTATGAGCAAATGCCACAGGGAAGTGTGGAAAAGGGAGGGTGAATGGCAGATGAGGTGACACTAAAGATGTCAGTTATGAAGAATGACAAGAATCTTTAACAATGGGGTGATGCAGCCACTTTTCAAATTGACTTATTAGAAAGATAACTCTGTCATCAGTATAGAGAAGAGGTACTAAGAAACAATGGAGTAGCTGACAATGGAATAGTCAAAGAGAAAATAAGGCTTGGATTCTGTTGAAGAATACAAACGTGAGCACTAGCTGCAGAAGGTCATTTCCATGGCTGACTAATTGTAAACAAGGGCTGGAGAGAAAAGTTCAACTTTTTTAGCCTCAAGGCCATGTAAACATTAATGAAGCAAATGAACAAAAACCACCAGATTTTTTGGGAAGGGGATATATGTGATGGGGGAAGAGGCCAAGGAGCATGATGGAATATTCACTTAAAAACATTAACTCTTGAAGGGTTTACAAGACATTCGGATACCTAAATGAGCAACTGAAAAGCATCACAGAGGGCAAGTGTTCATATATTGTGCTCCAACGACTTATGTGGAACTATTCACTTTCTGGACTTGCATGTTGGATGGTTGGTTTGGTGTGTACCCAAATGTACTCACTCCTTGATCAAGGGTACACAGCTTTCAGTCCCGTTTTGCAAGGTGAAGAGACCACTGAAGCAACCGAACACTTGGAAATGATCAGAAGCCAGAGAGAAACAAATTTTCCTTTTAAGACAATGGACTATATTTTAGCTCCAGTAGTTTCCTTCTTTTTTCTAGTTTTTCTGATGAGTGTCCTACTTTGATGTTTAGAAAGAGGTAAACAGAAAATAGTTACAGAGAATTATAGACTAGGATAAGTAAACAATTCAAATACTACCTGACGCCCTTACAAGCTCATAGTTATCAGCAGCTTGCCTATAATTTTTCAAAAGATTTAGTGTTTCATGCAAAATGAGTAACTTATAAAAGCTTGGTAGATAGGAAGAGTTTACTAAAATCAAATCAAGTTACAAAAAAGTTAATTATATATATATTTAATTATATTCTTTTGTTCTGTCTCAAAGTAATCAGGCTTTAAAAGCAAATAGCCCGTGCTTAAATGGATATAATTAATAATGCTCATACAGTCAAATCTAACTTCTGACTTTTATCTCTGCTAGTTTTGTGTAACAGATATGTTAAGTTTCCCGTGTCACTATGTAGAGACAAGGGTCCTATGGAAGAATCCCAAATATTCCTAAGAATCCTGTGCTGTAGCTAATCTTCCCAAGAGGCCATGGCTTAATGACTATGTGCCATACAGGTGGAGGGAGGTTTGGTCAGGACAGGCTCCATTCCTTGCGAAAATGAAGGTTAGGGATACTGCTTCTGAGGGAGAAATATATTCTTGGCTTTGAAAAGGAAGTAATTAAAAGGACAAAAGAAAAAAATCAAAGAACATGGTAGAAAAGCAGGAGGTAAAAAAGAAGATGGTCTTTCTGAACAGGAGAGCTTGAAATGTATGGAGTCCAAGGGATGATTGGATGATTTAGTTTGTCTTCTGGCCAGAACAGATGATGGGTTAAGGATTTTATTCCACAAGGTTTGGTTAGCCAACATTGTTAGGTTACATGTCATGTTGTCTAATCAAAGTGCCACAAATGTTGCTTTGCATAAGGCAATACCTTGGTGGTGTGAGGGGGAACAGAGCTAATTCAGAACTGAGAATAGATACCTTTCTTAATGACACTCTTTACCTGTCTGGTCTGTCTCTAGGACTCATACCAAATATAAGACTGAGGAAAGGAGAATATATTTCTCAAAGAAAAATATGAGTCAATACATGCATACAACTTTTTTTTTAACTGAGAGAAGTCAAGTTTGAGAAGGAAAGTGCAAAGCAGTAGCCAACTTCACAAGTTTATCAGATGTTAACTTTAACTTCAATTCTATAAACACAAAAATGAAGATGTGTAATATGCATATCTGAGGACCACATAGACACAAGAATTTAGTAGAAACACTAATAACTCAGTGCCTACATTGAGTTTTGGAAATAATCATACCTTTCAGAGCTGGGTGTGGTGGTGTACACCTGTAATCCTAGCACTCAGGAGACTGAGGCAGGAGGATCACCACAAGTTTGAGTCCAGCTTGGTCTACATAGTAAGCCCAGGCCAGTCTGAACTGTATAGTGAGACTTTGCCTCAAAAACAACAACAAAAACAAACAACAAAAAATGAAAGCAAAAAACCCTATACTTTTCAATGAAAAATTAGTAAAATAAGAATAGAACTAAATAGAAGTTACAGATCACAAAGCCATTTGGGAAAAAATAAGTTTAAGCACATATATGACTCTCCTGTTTCTTCTGTTAGATAATTATGTACTTATTCAGAAATTCAAAGGAAACACTGTAAAAAAAAAAAATCCAAGACCTATATGAAAGGCAGAATGTGAAATATTTGGAGCTAGGAGACTAGCTCAGGGTATAGCACTTGTATAGAATGGGAGAGGTCTAATCCCCATTATCTCAGAGAGAGAGACAGACAGACAGACACACACACACACACACAGAATATAAATGAATGAGGTGAAATGTTTAAGCTACTTACATTATTACAATAAAAGGCATAAAATACTCCTGAGACATAGCAGCCTAGAATTCCAATAGAAATTCCTGCATAATCTAATGCCATCCATCTTCGACAGGTTTTTTCTGACCGATGGCAAGAAAAAAGATGATAACCCACAGAGCAAAGCATACAGACCTATGGAAAATAAAAACAAATCTTAATAAGGCGAAACAAAAAGAAATCAAAACAATTCATGCACAAGTTCAAACTATTGCTCAGGTAGCTAAGAACTGTCATGTCTTTCCAGGTATGTTCACTGTGTATGTCAACACCTGTAATACACAAGGCAGCAAACACATAGCTTTTAAAATCAATAAAATGGTCTCATACTATACATTGTTTCTCCATTTGCTTTTTTTTTTTACCCAAGACTTTCTGTGTCCATATGAGATACACTGTGGAGTTTTAAGTTCTAAGATAAACATGACTCTTTGAAAAAATAATCATGACTGATTTTGTATGGCTGCAATAGTGAACAGCAAGCTAACAGGATCCAATCAGTTGCTACGATCACTGAAAAGGCTTCTCTGGCAGATTCTCTCTAGCCATCAAGCATTTGCTATATGTCATTCACTGGGGGATAAGAAGATGAAACCTTTATTCTTGAAGAGATTTTTGAGAAACAAGTAGACAAGAAGTGCTGTACAAAGTCCTACAGAGGTGAGTACACAGCATAATTAGAAAACAGAGGAGGGAGGGTGCATGCTGTGTGAATGCATGTGGATGTCTAGGGGTGGCAGTGTTGGAGAAAAAGAGCATCACAGAGGGGCTGCTGCCTGAGCTGGATCTTAAAGTTCACCTGGCACTCATGAGGGACACAAAACTGGTGTTCACAGATTTACAGGGATTGGGAAGTTTCCACAAAGAAAACTACCATAATAAAAAGTAGAGAACCATTGAAGAATGTCATGTGTCTTTCTTCATACATTTCCTACACATGACAAAGTTTTAACTTCAGTTTGAATGGCCAGGTATGATAGTACTGAAATTTGAAGACATCCTTCCAAAGATGTGGACTAGTCAGGCTGAAGTAGAACGTTACAGAAACAGCACTGTGGAGCAAGGACAAGAGCCAGTGACAGTGGAGGAGGAAAAATGGGGCAGTACACAATATGAAGTAGCCCCAACTGATTAATATTTTGTAAAGCAGCTGCTAAGTAGAAATCTAGTCATTTTACATTCTGTTCATTAAACAAGCCTAACCAGTTACTACAGACTCAACATCGGTGTTCAGTGGCAAAGTACTTAGTCATACTTTATTTCTTCATCCACCTCAAATCTTATTGGTCCGTGGCTTTTTGGCTAATAAGCTAGAAATTGGAATTAATGGGCCCATCAGACATAATTCTAAGTAGCTTGACTGTTTTCCTGGATTATCCTTGTGGTGAACTGCCATAAATCTGGAGAGTATATGGCATACATTCTGACAAGGAAAGATCTCATTGTCACAGTGTTGGATGATACAAGATCCAGTTATGAAATAGGAAATGACTTTTACTTCCATAAACTTTTTGTTGGCTTGCATGTTGATCTGAGTATACAGTATAGTAATAATAAGAAGTAATAATGAAGCTCATTTCATTGTGTAAAGGAAAGCAAAAGAGGAAAGAGAAAAACTATATTTTCAAAGGAAATAATGTTAACCGACAATTCTATATTTTAAAAAAAGTTAACATGGTGTGCCATATTTAGAAAAATGTGTGTTATTCCTGGAGTTCCTTAAAAGATGAAAAGTCTTAAATTGAGTATATTTCAGATATAACAGAAAGTTTCTTTCTATGGAATGTCTTTCCACTTCGGTACACAGATAATTATAGCATTATATCCTACATCTAATTACCTGACTTAACCACAGCCTCTCTCTCTAGCCTTAGCTTTCTCCATTCTCCCAGGATTCAACCATAATGGTTAACACCTGCAGGTCCAGAAAATGCTATTTTTGGGGGATGGGGGTATCGCAGATTGAACTCACAACCTTGTGCTTGCCAAGCAGGCACTTATGCCTCTGAACTAAATCCCTGGCCCCTAAATGCTATATGTTTTCTGGGCTGTTACACAATTGTTTTTTCTGCCAGTGTCCTGCCTCATTCTCTCTTCTGTTCTCAAAGGATCAGTTGACTTTCATAGCATGTTGGTTCTGTTCAACAATGTATAACTGCTGTTTAGTCTAGGGCCTTGAAATATGTAAAAGGTAATCAATAACTATTGAACTTAATTATTAATAACACGAACTAACCTTAGAGAAAGACATTCTCAGGATTCTATTCCTCAAAATAGATCAACTGTGAAAAGATCCAAAGTTGCTGACTTACATCCTACTACTCAGAATGCACTCTACTAATCCAAGGTTGGGAAGAAAGTACTAGCACACAGAGTGGGTCTCTTACAAATCAATATTAATGAACACACAGTTTACCAGGCTACTTGCTTCTCTAAGAATCTGGAAAACTTGAGTGAGTAAGATACAACTTCATTAGAATAAAAAGAAAAGTGGTCTTTTTAAGTAGGAAAAATTGTATTCATTTGTCCAGAGGAGGCCAGCCTGTACAGCATGTAACAGAAAGATCCTAAGGGTAATAGTGAAGAGACTAGGACCTTAATGTCCACCTGAATAGTTTAACACTTGGGCCTGTTTCCTTATGTGCAGTTATAATAATTAGTTACCTCTTTTTAATTTTACTATACATTGTTAGACCAAAATGGAAATTAGTATGTATTCTCTGAACTAACATCATCTGTTGCAGGTGGCAAAAGGCAAAGGACAGGCCTAAGGATAGAGGAAAAGACAAGAGATTCTCCAACTAGATAGATGATATTCACACAACTGACAGTAGAATACAAACCAGTTTTTACTTAGTATTAATGAACATTAATAGTATCTTATGAGATAGGAGGATCACAAGACCATGTCTTGCCTGGCAACTTGTCAAATCCCTGTCTCCAAATAAAAAGTGAGCTGGGGGTATACTTCTCAGTAGTGCATCCCTGGGTTCAGTCCCTAGTGCCACACAGATATACACCACACACAAAAGGAAGACTATCTTATCTTAGTCTGTATTAACATATATCTAAAAATGTAACTCTAAAGAAATTGACTCATTTTCCTTGTAAAACTAGAGACAGATTCTAAGAGATTTTTGGTTCTAATCAACACAAAAAGTAAATCTCAGAAATACAATTTAAGAAGCATTAAATTTTTTTCTAATGAAAAAATACTATATATTCAAATAAATTTAAATTTTTTCCAGTAACTGGAACTTTTAAAATGGAAGATGGTTTTGATGTGTTTCTTGACCTTTCAGGCCCAAAGTTTGAATCTGAATAAAATGATGGAGGTCTGAAATTTCATGATGCGATGAAAACATTCTCTGTGTGGCTGATTCACAGTTTACCTCTCCCACTGAGCAGCAGCAGGCTAACTGCAAGGAGTAAGGGTCTGTGTCTGTGATGAGGAAGGGGACCAAAACTTATCATTTGTTATTTTTGTCTGTGTGCCTTGTATTTAAAAAAAAATTTTTTTAAAGAAGTCAACAGGACTGTGGCCCACATTTATTTTCTGCTTTAAGATAATCTATTTGAAAGACTATACATGTAACTTTTAAGGGTGTTTTTCCAGGCCCCTGAAAAAAAATACAAATGCCAAAGGAACTAGACAAAGGTAGGAAGGAATAGAAACAAAGTACTTGAAACCATGAAACTATAAAAGGATGAAAGGAAATTAACATTAAAATAATATAGCTAAAGATCAATGGCAATAAAACGAGATGTAAAAATAGTAAAATAAAGGTTGCATGGAAATAATGAATGCAAAAATCACAGATATATTGTAATTAGGAAAAAGATAAATCTTGCAAAACAGGTTTTAAGTAGGCAGTAGTGATTTACTTGGCTAAAGTATAGAGTACAGACATTATTGGCCAATGTTAATAGTAAAACAGAGATGTCTTAAACGATAAAGAGGAATTAATTTTTAAAAAATTTTTAAAACTTAGATTTCAAATATATTATAATAACATCCAAATACATGTTAATAGATCTTCTTTAGGTGTTTATGTTATGAAAGCAAATAAACTAACACACAGTACATGTCACTGTGGGGCCTCTTTGGAGCAATGGGTCTGAAGTGAAGTCACCAGTCCCTGCCTGTCTGACAAAAGTTCTCTTTCCCAGTAATGTGTTTGTGAAATGACTCACCTGGAAGCAGAAAAGACAAATAGAACAAATTACAAAATCTTCTCTGGACGCACTTGCCGAAGGTAATACAGACGTCATGTCATATATTCCCAGGGTGAAGAAGAGAAAGAAACCCAGCAAATGACTCCAGATGTTTACCGTCTCATTAGATAAAATAAACAAACTGGAAAGTAAACAAATATGCAGCTCAGATTCACACTGGCTGTTAACATTCAAAGGTTAGGGACAACTTTGGGAGTTATCTAACACTTTCCACTTTAAGGACTTAACTCTACCTCTGCCATTTTAAGTTTGTCATAACAATTATTTAAATTTTGCCGCATCTTCACCAATCCTGGGCTTTTAGAGCTTTTACTACACTCAATTTTATTATGTTTTCTTCCTTCTAGTAAGTTATTAACATATAAATTACACTACATCCTTTGCCTATTACCTTCGCAACCATATTTAGAACACAATTTTTCTTTTTTTTATCAGACCGCCTGCTTGCAAGACAGGTGCTTATGCTGCTGAGCTAAATCCCCAGCCCAAAACACAATTTTTAAAAGCAAAGTGTCTTGTTCAGATTATTTGCCAAATATCTACAGAAACGAGTGTGCAGATAAAAATTGAATCAGCTAGAACACTATTAATAATAGGTATGTAAAAAGCTGTTCAGTGCAGTTAGGAACAAACTTTAAATATCATTCCAACCATTTAATAAATATAAGTGGTTTCCATGTAGTTTCCACATAGCATGAGTTTATCTTTTTTAGGAACAAAGATAAAGTTTTAATATGGGTTCTATTTGCTTTTTATTGGTGTTGGTGTTGTTTTTTTAATTCCTGGCCTAAGTGGTTTTAGCAGCACATGTTGGTGGAGGAGTACACTATACCCACTAGACATCCCTCTCACTTTCCCCTCCTCTGGGCCACAAATTAGCTTTGCAGTCACAAGCAAGTCACATAACCTCTCTGCACTTCAGGTTCTCCATCTGTAAATAAAGTAGCAGATACTATAGGATCAGATACTACATCAACTTCCAGCTACTCTAATTTTGTGAAATGGGTTTCAGATGTGGAGAGTACTCATCTGACTTGCAAGAAGATGACTAAAGATTAAAATACTCTTGCAGTTTTTTAGCAAAATCTAATCTTTTTGCTAAAAGTAAGGTTTTGATGGTCATTGATTCAGAAACCCTTCTCAGTAAGCACTAAGGCATAACTGTAAGCTGAGTAAGCAGCAGCCACTGTGGTTGTAATTTTCCAATTTTTGTAAGTGATAAACACAGCAAGGTCTCAATCCATCAAATGATCAAGAATAAAGTTAATTTTGTTTATTTTATACAACATCAAGTATAAAGATCACTTAAAATGGGGAGAGTGCAGGGATGCTCCAGAAACATCTAACTACAGAATTGTTTTTGATAACAGTACTATGCTCTGCCTGCTGCCTTACAACTTTTCATTTGTGAAACCCAGTATCATCTGATTACTGGAACACAATTTTCCCATGTTCCAACTATTAAAGTATTGGCAAAACTATTAGAATATATAATATCTTCCTTGTTTCCAAAATCTGGCTTGATCACTCTTGAAAGCTAAAAGAAAAGACAGCAAAGGCTGAAACTGGAAAAGATAAAGCTGGCAGGAAAAGCACTTGGAAAACTACACCTAATAAAAGATCTACTTATTGTATTTTGAAAAGACACGCCACACTTTCTTTGGTCTTGAAATCAATAATCATGTTCATTATCATCATTAGTTCATTGATAACTGCAATTGTTTACTGAGTGCTTATTAAGTACCAGGCCCTGTGTAGTATTTTACATAAGTAATCTCACCTGATGCTATCCATTTAGTCTGACATTGTAATTAACTTCATTTTTATACGGGAAGAAAATAAGACTCAAAGAGGTTAACTTTTCCACAAGGTCCTCCAGTTATTAAGTGGAAGAGATATTGAATATTTAAGTCTTTTTGACTCAAGATCTAATGCTTTATATTTCTCATGCCATGTGATTTAAAAAGCAGAGGTCCACTGCAAGGTGGGTATAACACAACTAAGGCAATTACCGCATGCCCTATCCCTGCTAACTCCACACACACAGAAGGGCCCAGCTCTGATTTTTTGTGTTACTCATGCACAAGGAGGTTCTGAAGTGTGAAGCAGTAATTAGGATTCAGATTGTGAAGTCCTATTGGCCAGTCATTCAAACAACATGGATGGACAGTGATTCTGCCTTATGATTGTGTGTCACAAGCAGGACAAAAGGAAATAAAGATGGGGAAAGACCATACTGAAAGAAATTCAAAAATCAGACATGTGGATACTGCCTGAGTGGTTCAAAACACATATTCTAGGAGTGTGATTTGCTACCACAGTTACCTGGAACGCTATAGCTTGTGTCTTAATTCTCCTGAGTGGGGCTCTGTATTCAGTACACGCAGTGAGTTTCGATAGAAAGTTATTCTACAGTAGAATAGCAATTTATCAGATCTGTGTTTTTAAACACAGGCTTTCAAAGGAATCTAGTTTTAAAATTTTAGAACAAAAAAAAGAAATTCCTTTCTTAGAGATCTTCAAAGGTGCCACAGTGGAGGCTGAGAGCAGTGCCCGTTACAGCTCTCTTTGCTAAGCGTTTTTTCTACATAGCATTTTCCACAATGGCTATTATGTAATATGCAATTATCTCTTTAATGTTTGTCATCCAGGCTAAACTGTAGCACCTTCATGAGAACAAAGGCTATGCCAGCTCTTTTCTGCAGGATCTGGTACAATGCTTAGTACCTAGCAAGGGCTTCATAAGGATCTGTTAAATGAATGAATCTGGGCTTTTTAAGTATATATGTATGGCAATGTGAACTGTTTCATTTAGCTGGCCCAAAGCACCCGAATTCCCACAGGGCTGCTCTGAACACAAACAATGCTTAGGTGTGCACAGGGCAAGTAATGATCAACCACTGTCAGCGGGTTGATTCCAACGTGTATCCCATTGGGCACAAGAGAAATAAAGGATGCAAAAGCACTATGTAAACGTCAAAGCCCAAAGGACAGTTGGCAATTATGAACACTGTTACTATCATGATTATTCCGCTGACCAAACACCTCGGAAGGGAGACAGGTGGGGAGACGAAAAGGACCGAAGGTGGCGAAGGAACGCAAGCGCGGGCGAAGCGGAGAGCAGCGGGAGACCAGGCAGAGGCGCCGGGCCAAGCGGCCGGACCGTACCTTTTGATGCAGAGCCTGGAGGGCAGGTAGGCCCGATAACCGTCGGTGATGTACGGGTTGTCCTTGAGGGACACGGGGATCTGCTCGTAGGTGTAGAGGCGAATGCCGCGGGGCACCAGGACCGGCCAGTATTGATAGCTGCCCAGCTCGATGTAGTGTGCGCTCTTCAGCAGCTTCTGATGCATCCTTCCCGGCCACCGCCGCTCCCCGCCGGGAGCCTGCCCAGGCCCCGGCCCCCCGGGGAGGGGGCTTCGCCGCAGGAGCCCCCGTCCCGGAGCCCGCGAACGCGTGCAAGGACCCGCGGCCGCTCAGCTCGGCCAGGCCGGGCTCGCAAACCGGCCGTCACCTACTTCAGCACCCGGGCCACAGCTCCGTCGCAGATCTCTGTGACGTCAGCACGCCGCGCGGCCTCGCCCCCTCCGCGCGGCCTAGCTCCTAGGGCAACCTGCCAGTCGTACGCATGCGCAAATCAGCTGCGTGTCGGGTCCGCGGAGTGTAGTCTTTTCACCTGGGAGCGCTGTTTGTGGGGGACACTGCAAGTAATGTTTTTCTCTTTCTCCTTTTAAGTAGAGACTGCACTTGCTACATTTTGAAATAGCAAGAGGAAAAGAAGTAACAAAAATAATGGCTAAAGCTAACTCACTACCGGTTGCTTTGTGCTTGGAATTACGCACTTAGGAAAGGAACTTCGAGGTTTTTGTAGTCGACAGCCATATTCATTTATTTATATTATTAATATTCTTAGGTTAGTGTATTAGTGTGATACAAAACAGCTGCATTCATCTGGGGGGATTGGCACAGCTACATATCACAAATCGATCATTTTTCTTTCTCTTCCCCGGATCTCCCGGCTCCACAGCGTCTACCTCCCTGTTTCCCACCATCTCTTTTATTTTGCGGTTAACATAAATGTATATTTTCTTATATTAGAGAGTCTGTACAATAGTTAACCTACTGTGTTTTCTTTCACTTAGCATTATGGTCTCGAGAGCCGCCCATTTTCCCATACACGACTCGAATGTACCCTTTTGGACTACACCCGGTTTTTAGGTGCTGTTGGTGATAGAGGAGGCCTGAGGTGCCTGGAAGGTAAACCAGAAGCCAGCGCTGCAGAACTAGAAAGCAAGCCCCTGCATGTTCAAAACACACACACCCGTTGTGTGTTCTTACGGGTGTGAAGTGGGCCTCCCCCTCACCATGGAACCAAATGGAGATACGGTGATGTGGTGAGGGCTGTCGTCCAAATTCCATCTTGCTGAGGTTCCAGGGGCAAAAAAAAAAAAAAAAAAAATAATAATAATAATAATAATAATAATACATGGGATTCCTGGGAGGGATCAAATTAATAAACTCACATGACATTTAGAAAAGTGCCTGGCATGTTTTCAAGCACTCAGCAAATGTCAATTTCAGAGTTCAGGGAAAACTACGATTACTAGAGAAAACTGGAATAACAAACTGAGATATAGTCTAAGTGGACTTAAAATCCATTTTAAGGAAGAAAGATGTATTCTATAAGCCATGAAACTTAAAAAATAAGAGCTTTCCACGTGCCTAGTACTATCTGTGCTGAAGGTTTCTGTATATAGGGATATACTGCTACCTAGTGGAAGATCATGTCTGAGCGTGACTGCTGCTACTCGTATACACACTCCTTGTGGGAGGGAGGTGATTTCTGCATGATGTCACATGATACTATGTTGTGGTCACCACTGACCCAAAGGAGCATCGGTGGCCCATGAGATGTGCAAACACTAATTCCCTTAAAGAATAATAGTAATTAGTTTGACCAATCAAGATCTTTCCTGAGTCTTTGAACTGGAAGAGAATCTGTAGGCTAGTATTTGAAACAAGTGGAAAAATTCCCAAAGATTATTACATATAAAGTAACTGAGCTACGGTAATGGTGGGACACTAGAGTGAAGAAGCAAAAATGAAAGCAGTCTGATCACAAATGTACTCATGAAGTCTGTTGCAGCGTGACTCCTTGATTGATTCAATAACTTAAAACTCATTGCAACTTTCCCTAGTCCATTTAATTTTAAGCTTTCCTCAAGAAAAAAACAAAAAACAAAAACTAAGCACTGTTTAACACCAAACACTTAAAAGTTGTCTATGAAATTCATGGATAAATATGAAAAGACAGATACAGCAATGGTCTATGCCTGATTTTAGAGAAAGAAAAAGGTCCATAAGTAAAAATGTATTAAACATGGAAAGAGGTTTTCCACTCAGGTCTGTAAGACAAAAAGCAAGAGCAGCACTGCTTTAGGGGTATTCTATAGATGGTAGCATAAACATGAGGGGCAGAAGCTCCACAGGAAACTCCCTGAGGCCCTTAGAGGGCTCTGGGAATTTAGTCATAGTGCTTGACAAAGTCCTAATGAAAGTGTAACACCAAATGTGGCACCAGGTAATATTTGAGTACCAGTTGACAGATGCGGATCAACAGTGGCACTGGCAAGAGACCGTGGTCTGTCTTGAAATGGCACTATAAGGAACTGAACTGTCTATGTGAGATGATAGGAAAGTAGCAGCACCATACAATGCACACCTGTGAGCTATCTGACTTCGGATGTGCTTCACGTGGTAGTGGGATAGGAGGGAGTTCTCCAGGACCTGGAAGGCTACTTCCCCACATGGGAACAACTGCCAGATAAATCTGGAGTTTTCATGCTGTGAGTGGTCATATGAGGACTGTAGAAACTTCACTGTGCCTCATTTTACAGGTCGAATTTCAGTGACGCTGGATGGAAAGACATTGGGGCTGGATGCAGAATTTGAGAAAGATGTTTCCTTCCATTTTGTTATCATTTTACTTTTATACAACTAATGATGTTGGAGTATACTTTTGGGTATTAAAACAGACTCAACAGTAGAACTTTACATTTATTCAATTCTGTGTTACAGTCATTTTCCTAAACACTTAGAAAAAAAAGATGAATAAGACATCTTTTGGACAGTCATCTTTATATGTCTCAGTGGGGCTCATTTTTGATCACTTTCTTATGAAATTCTTATTTTTCTTTTTAACTTTTGGAACCACTCTGACATGTGTGATTTTCCCTTCTCTCTCTGTCCCATCCATATAAGGGACTTTGATAGGTGATATTTTTCCTAGGAATGCTTTTCATCTTTCTTTTTTTCTCTCTCTCTCTTTCTTTCTTTCTGAGACAGGGTCTTACTCTGTAATTTAGGCAGGCTTTGAATTCACTATGTAGCCCAGGCTGGCCTTGAACTTGGGGCAGTTCTCCTGCCTCAGCCTCCTGATATCTGGGATTACAGTTGTGTGCCACCATGCCTGGCCAGGATTCTTTCGTTAGTTTTTAAAACTCTATTTATACCAGTATATTTTCATGGCTTCACTTATTGTCATTAGGGAGGTGACTCTTAAAACAGTACTGTCAGGCCAAATATCTTGTGCATCTAGATTCATATAAAAAGCTAAACACAAACTGAAATATCAAAGTTGGGTCTTTTAGCCAGTTATAGTGATCACCATGTGTTCCAGGCCAACTGGAGATATAAAGTGAGTTCAAGTTCAGACTGAACAATGTCGTGAGACCCTATGTCAAAAAACAAAAATGAAACAAACCTCTGAAAAGGGTCTTTTCTCTTTCCATTCTCACCTACACATCTAGAACTAGAATTCAGTATCTTTTCCATTTTTAACTTCCATTTTGTTGCTTGTCTCATGGCAATCTAATCTCTATTTTGCTGTATTGAAAATTCTTTTGCCAATAATGCTAAACTCAATTGATCCTTAAAAAGAAAAAGACTTCATTGTAAAATGAAATTAAAGTATCAGCCACAACAAAATAGAACTTCGCCAGTCACCCCAGTCTTCCCTTGTGTTTCCATAATAAGTCTCCACTTCTTCCAAAAGTAGAGACCTATAGGAAGAATGATAAATAGCAGAGAAAAAGCCTTCCTGAGAGTCGTTTTTCCAGACACTAAAATATAGGCTTATGAGAAAGACAAAGAGGGAAGTGGATCCCTGGACTCAGGAAGGATCTAAAGCAAAATTGAAGCCCACAGAGTGAGTGAAGAGAGTAACTGAAATACAGAAGCCATTGGTGCCTTTTCCCTGGGTCCCCCTTCTCCCTGACTCACTGCATGGGAGCTGCAGTTCAAATCTGTGGATATGTGGTGACTGCTGGCAACACCAGAGGTCTCCACGGAGAGATGCAACAGTGGAAGGGAGCAGTGTTTATGAAGGACTGCACTAGCTGGGATGAGTGCTGTGTGATTGGTCATCCCATGGGAGAGAGATTGCCTGGGTGCCACTCTGCAGTGGGTCCAACTGAGCTTGAACTCAGAACAACTGCTAGGTCCATCTAGTGGCTCCCAGCTCAAACCCTCAGTAGGTATGATGAGGGCGGTAGGCTGAATGGGTCTGGTATAAGCTTCATGGCCAGAACACAGTCTGAGCTTCAGGGGAGATGAAGACACAGTCTTGCTGAGATTATCCACTACCCTGCCATAAAGCTACTGATGGATTGCTGGAATAAATCAATACATCTGGACTCTCTCTGCACACATTGTCTACCAGTGACAGTAGAAACAAATCAGAAGTGAAATTTTTCTTCTTTTATTTCTCTCCCCCCTCCCACTTTCTCTTTCTCTCTCTCATTTTGTCTTTCTCTTTTGTGTTTGGTATTGTTTTTATATGAATGTGAATGTGGTTTCTAGCTTGTTTGTGGTTGTTGTTCTAGTCATGCTCTTATTTTTTTCTTCTCTCTTTCCTTCCTGTCTTCTGTACCAGTTTCCCAAAATTTGTGTGATCACCCTTGGTCCTCCAGCCTTGCTTTTAATCTCTTCCTCTTCTATTTCTCTATTTTTTTTCTCTAACCCCTTTTAAATTTTCTCCACTGACGGTATTGAGGACTTATGTACTGCATATAATTTTCTGGTTTTAGATCTAGTTCATATGGTTAGAGGTGGCAAATTAATGATTACTCACTTTGTCATCTTCTAGGCTGTGCTTGATGCTGCTATTATTGCTAATTGTACTACTTTAGCCAAAGTGACATAATTGTTCTAACCAATTGTTCTTCTTGGTATTCCAAAACTGATTTCCTAAGGATCATAGAAAATCCTATAGGCCGGGGCTGGGGATTTAGCTCAGCAGCATAAGCGCCTGCCTTGCAAGCAGGCAGTTGTGAGTTCAATTCCTGGTACCGATAAAAACAAAAAAGACCAAAAAAAAAAAAAAAAAAAAAAAAAGAAAATCCTATAGGCCAGTGCCAAAGAATCAGGAGCTGAGCCAAGTAGGCAGGAACTTCTCATCCTCAACAAATTGAAGAGATAGTATATTGCCACAGATTTAAAGCCCCAAAACCAGCTATACCTGGAAGACACCTCTGAGAAGCAGCCATTTCCTAAAGGTTATAAATCCTAGCATTAAAGAACCCACCACTGGCAATTTATAAGAAACAACCCAGGAATTAATCTGTAAAAGGAAAAGAAGAAAAGAAAATGAGAAGACACTTAAACAAGATGCAACCTCAGACATCCAGTTCTCCAAAGGCAAAACCAGGGGCCAGTGAGGTGGTATAGCCTGAAAGCCACCCACCTGACCTCTCTCAAAGCAGATGAATGAGGCTCTAAAAAAACCTCAAAGTAACCATTTTCCTGAATTTTGAAATAATTACTCCCTTGAGTTTTTAAAATGCTTTTATTATTGAAATGTGTGTGCGAGATAGACATGGTACTCTATAATCTTGTCCATTTTAAAAAACATAATGTGTGGTCTTAGTCACTTTCTTGCCACTGAGACACAATATCTGACACCCACAATTTAAAGGAGGAGAGGCTTATTTTGGTTCATAGTTTCAGAGGTCTCAGCCTATGCATGGAGGGCTGGCTCCAAGGGAAAATCCAGCATATTAAAAGAACTTGGTGGGAGAAGGTCACTCACGTCACATTAGCCAGGAAGCAGAAGGAGGGTGCAGCCAGGGAAGGAAAAACACTCCTTAGGTTGCACCTTCCCTAACCTACCTCTTGTGACCAGGTCAGCTTTCTAATAGCACACTCACTGCATGATACAGTCACCTTCCAAACACAGGAAACATTTGAGAAATATTTTAGATCTAAACCATAATGTATCTTTTAAGTCATATTGTGGTCTGAACAGTCTTTTCTGTTCCTGTCATGTTTTATAGTTTATTTATTAAAGGTCTATAGAGTTTCTCACAGCTTGGGTCCTGTTATTTGTGGAATCCCGATGCAGTTGAATAGGTCTTGTGAATATCCTGAAAACTGGCAGTGGGGCAATCCAGCCCCTGTTTGATCTGTTGGTAAGACTATAGTCGATGAATTGTTCCTTTATTTGGAAACATATGGAGATCCGCTTTTTGTTCTTTCATTAAATTTTACAAGGTTGATTTTCAAGGCTCAGATTCCTTAGTTTTTGGAGACTGAAAAAAGTGATAATAAAATTCTATCATTTTGATTCCCTGCATTAGCTAAATTAAAATTTTATAAGGCAATATTTTATATACTATTTGGTTATTCAATGGCACAGTTCACATAAGAAAAGCAAGATAATTACTTGATACTGAGAGCTAGGTATCACAGGGTTTCTCTTATATGAGAAATCCAAAGTGTAAATAATTTAAAGAGCAAAATTAAAGATAAGTGATTGGAAACAGGAAGGTAGACCTTGAGGGAATAGAAGGGGACATAGGGATAGAAGGGAGGCAGAGAGAGGGGAAGGGGATGTAAAAGGATTGGATGCAATATGTTATATGTACTAATTTTCTATCATGTATCTATTCAATAGATATCACAAACATTTACAAATAAGAAGTTTTAAAAGAACAAGTAATCCAGTCAGTAAATGGGTGAATGAATTGAACAGACACTTATCAAAAGAAGTAGTACAAGTAGCTAATACTTTTATGAAAAAAATATTCAATATCTTTAGCCATCATGGATCTGCACATTAAAACTACATTGATAGTCCATCTCCCTCTAGTCAGAGTAACTGTCATGAAGAACACAAAACAATAATAAATGCTGGTGAGGTTGTGGGGGAAAAGGAACCTGTACACTGTTGGTAGGAATGTAAATTAGTGTAGCCACTATGAAAATCAGCGTGGAGTTTTTGGAAAAACTGAAAATTGAACTACCATATGATCTGGATATAATTCAGGAATCTCTGAAGGAAATCAAAATCAGCTTATTATATTGATAGCTGCATGCTCATATTTATCTTGACACTTGTCTAAGTCACTTTTCTCTCATTGCTGAGATAAAATACCTGACACCCAAAATTAAAGGGAGGAAAAGTTTAGCTCACTATTTTAGAGGTTTTTGTTCATAATCAACTGGCTCCAAGACAGGATGGCACAGGGCAGGGGGCAACAGTTCATGGTGATAGAAGACACTTGGAAGCAACAAGGGGCCTTAACAGCATCTTTGCGCTCCTTTTATATTGTTTGCAGACTGCTAGGATTAGGATGGTGCCAAACCAATCAGTGGACTGATTCAGCAGTCATACGCCCTTAATCCCAGTGTCTCACACCCTAGGTTCAGCTTCCCATCCCTGAACAAGCCTAAAACTGCATGAGGCTTTGGGGAGACATCCAGACACAAACCATAACAGCACTATTTATACATAGTAGCTAAGTTATCCCCATTAATATTGTTTCTACCAGTTATATCTTCAAGGTAATATAAGGATTTTAATCCTCTCTAGAATTCTTTCAGCCTCTGACCATGACCTAATTCTAAAGCTCTTTTCATATTTGTAGGTAGTTGAGTTACAGCAGAACCATTCTTCCCAATATCACAATCTGTAGTAGCTTCCTATAGCTGCTGTAACAATGGAAATATTTTTTTCTCAGTCAAGGAATAGAATCAGCCTAGATGCCCATCAGTAGCTAAACAAAGAAAATGTGATATCTGTATACAGTGGAGTTAGTTATAAAGAAGGATGAAATTATGTAATTTATAGGAAAATACTCAAAACTAGAGATCATGTTAAACAAAACACACCAGACTTAGAAAAATAGTTATCACATTTTCTCTTATATGTGGAATCTAGAAGGAAATAAAAGAAAAAGAAAAGATGATATGAAAGTAGAGGGAAGCTATTAGAAGAGGAAGGGAATAAAGGAGAGGAGAAGGAAGGTGAGGGTGGATGCTGGGGGATGTGATCAAAGTACATGGCATATATGAAAGCACCACAATACATTATGTATAGTTAATATGTGCTAATTAAAATATTTAATAAAAATGAGGTTTTACATTTTTTACTTCAGGAAAGTTTTCATCAGTTACAGATTCTGTATTTGTTCCTTTTCTCTGGTTTTGTCTGTAGGTACTTTTAGTATCCATATGCCAGCTCTTCTATATTGCAATATTTGTCACCTTTTCTTTATCTTCATTTTATTTTTACAAGTTTCTTTCTCTTCACTTTTGTCTATATTTGAATTATTTTTCCTAAATAATTTTTGTTTTACTTTTCATAAGTGATGTCTTGAGATCCATTGCTTATTGCAAGTTTTAAACTTCTTCATATCATTTTCTTATTCTATATCATTTCTAATTCTGTATCATTTTCTTAAGGCTTTTAAGAGCATGGTTACTAAACTTACCAAAACCAAAGGAAGAATGGAGAAAAGTAACTGCTGCAGGTAAGTCTTTAATATAGGAAGTGAAGAGTACTTATTGACAAGGAAAAGAAAAGAAAATTGACTCCATTTGAAGCACCTTACAGTTTTGACCTGTTCTTTAAGAATGTAATTTTTAGTATATGTTCATGTTCTACTCTGCTCATTCTTCTTTTTTATTGTACTAATTTTGATTGGAATTCGACTCTATACTTTCCTACTGTTCAATTTTTCCCCCTGAACTTTACAAGGAAGTTGGGGTTTTGCAAGCAAAGGGAAAATAAAGGGCCACACACACTAAGGGTCAGCAAAATGGCTGCAGCCCGGCTAACATAAGCAAATAGCTTTTACTGAGATAAAGAACAAAGAAACTCAAATTGCACATGCTTAGATTATATAACTTGTTTACTTCTTGATCTTACAGGGTCTCGTGTTTTTACCTTGGGGTGGGGGCCATGTTTCAAGGCCAGTACTTTTTCCCATAATATTGTCAACCAGATGTGTCCGGGACAAAATGCAGTCAGTGTGGCCTCTCTACACAAGGGCACTTAGTTTAGATAGCTTTTCTAATTTCTCCGAACAACTGCTGCTGTTTTTGTTAGTTAATAGTTAATTGTTTGTTTCTTTTTTCTTTTTTTTTTTTTTTAGCAGAGTGGGTCCTGGGAAAGCTGACAAGTGAAAAGTAAAAATTATTTTTAATGTATTTTTTAATTTAATAATAAAATTGTTGATTAGTGACATCTATTTCAGGCTAGGGAGCAACACTAGTTCTGCTCATTGGCAATGAATAATACTCTGGAGTCTTTGCTCTCACATTCAATCAATTGTCATGTTTTGTTGGATTTTTGTCTGTTAGGCTTCTCAAATCTGCCCATTTTTCTCCATTCCTTTTGTCACCGCTATAGTTTAAACATCATCATACATCACGAGCTACTTCTGATCCTCACCTTGAACTCATGATCCAATTTCTACCTCCATGCATTGTGAAACCTAAAATTTATTGCTGTTAACAAAAAGAGAGTCAGACAAACCTGAAATCTCTAACCAAATGGGATATATTTCAGACCCTTTAAAATAATATACCTGTAAGAACTAGATACTATCTTAGCTTTGAGGTGAGCTTGGTTATCTCACTTTCCTGCCATGACATGACCCGCCAAAACGCTCAGAGAGTTCTGAACACACTGCAATCTTTCCAGTCTCCCTGCCTTAGCGTGCACTGTCCTTCACCCTTCTCTTTGCCAGGATGATTTCTGCTAATCCTTCACTCTTATTAATCCTTCTACTCTCTGTTTCTGTTTCTGGGAAACTTTTCATAAATCTACATCCCACAGCCAGGTTCACCTAAATTTTTACCTAAATTCCCTATAAGCTACACTGCAATTACCTACAAGTTTGTTGTGGGGCAAAAATTTAATGTCCTGTAAGAGGTATTTATTCTATTGCCAGTGTCCCCCCCCCTTTTTTTGCCTTCTTTTGCACTACTATGGAGGAAAACCAGGTCTCCTGTACCACTAAGCTATAGCCCAAGCTCTTATTTTGAGACAGGATCTCATTAAGTTGCCCAGGCTGGCCTTGAACTTCTAATCCTCCTCTCTCCTCTTCCTGAGTAGCTGGGACTACATGGGTGTTCCACTGTACCTGGCAGCTATGACATCTTTTTATTTTGAGGTTATTGTAGACTCATAGGAAATTTTAAGACTATTAAAATATGTAGAAATTCTGTATACTTTTTACCAAGTTTTTCTTAATAATAACATTTGAAATACCATAGTCCATGTTAGAACCATGATACTGATACTGAAATAGTCAAGGATTTTCACCAGCATTAGAATTTAGATTGCTGACTTCAACCTACACCCGCTACCTTCAACTCCACCCCCTCCTGAAGGCCTCACATAATGATTTTTTTCTCATTTTCTGTAGTCTTGTCATTTTCAGAATGTTGTGTAGGTGGAATCATAAGAGTTTGCAACAACTGTTGGTTTGTGACAGCCTTTTTTCTTCTACTCAGCCTAATTTCTTGGAGATTCAACTAAGATGATGTTTATATCAAGAATTTGTTCTGTTTATTACTGGCTAGTGTTCTAGGATGCAGTTTACTCTACCATTTACCTGTTGAAGGACCTCTGGGTTGCTTCCAGTTTGGGAGTGTTATAGATACAGCTACTGTGAACACTAATGTACAGGTCTTTGAAAAAGCGTAATTTCTCTGGCATATATGTCCCAAAATGTTATTGTTGTGTCATGGTCATATGGTGGTTACATGCTTAGTTTTAGAAGGAATGCCTACCTGTTTTACAATAAATTTTCAGTGAGTAAAAGAATGGAGTTACACCAAAATCTTTATTATGAAGATTAAGATCAAATACATCTATTTTACTGATTGCATAGCCAATCCTATTAGCACAGAACAATGGCATTCTGAAAACACTAAAACATGCTGCAAAGTAGAAATAAATAAAGCTTAAATATGATAAGCTTTCTCATTACTGTAGGACTCAGAGTTTTAAAATCTGAACTATACTTATATCCATGAGTTTTGATTTACCATAATTGCTGTACAAATACTGCACCCTAATATTTACCCTCTATGTAGAGGGTAAATACTTTTCAAAACTAGATCAAACTATCTTACAAGCAATAAATACAGTTTGCTAATCAAGACTATATATTGAAAACTAATCACAAATTCTTTTAAGATAAATAACTTTTTATGCTGCTTGTCGAGAGCATCGTCCTAGTCCAATAGCACACCTGTCTTTTCTTTTTAAAGTTACAGCACTTTCGACACAGGCTCTTCCAGTATCATGGAGAGAGCGAGGCTTGCACAGCCACGTGGATGTGAGGCTGGTTCGGAGTGGCACTGCTTGCTGGCGAGTTATGGGATTTCTCTTTGCCTGGGCTTTCTTCTCTGCTAGATAAAGATTGTTCTGAACAACCTAAATGACTTGACAGGGCTCTGCAGAGGGGCAGATGAAATAACATACAAACATCTGGCACAGGAAAAAGAATCAATGATACTCAATTCTCTTATATGACACTTTTAATATCCTGAGGAATAAATATCCTAGGTGTAATTTCAAATTTTGTTCATGTTTTAAGGAATTGCAACAGATCATTCTTATCCAGGATACTTGAAAGAATAAGTTTAAAAACTAAGTCAGATCAAAATAGTCAAGGGTGGTGGATGTGGCCTGCCAGTGGGCTTTCCAAAAATTAGAGATAGATACTAATATAAGGCAAATCAGTGTGTGCCCTACTGAAATTGTTGACGGGGGACACCAAATCTATCTCCTTCCTGAATTCATATTTCTTATTAATGAATGAATATATGTCTACTACACTTTGGTTAAAGTAAGTGAATGGATTGTGTTTCTTAATTTTCACTTATCTATACTTTCATTTTAAATAATTAAATACCATCAGAAAGATCATCACCTGCAGAATCTTAAATGAACACTAAAATGAGGAATAGTCAAGAACATAGGTCAAAAACTCATGGGAGGGATCTCCTCTTACAGTAAACAGCAATAGTAGCTTACTAATTAATTATCTGATTAGAATTTATGAAACCGAAAGAGCAGTAGTGGCTTTACCTTCACCTATAGACGAGGTAAAATTTAGGAAAATATATATATAATGTGTGAAAACACAATCAACATAATTTTCATTTTTAAAAGGTGTTTTGGGTTATTATAGGGAGTCTCACATCTCTGAGATGAAAGAGATGAATTTATCCTAAATTTAAAGGACATACTGGGCTGATGGTGTAGCTCAGTGATACAGAGCTTGCCTAGAATGTATGAGTTCAGTCCTGAGTTCAATCCATAGCATTGGAAAATTTTTAAAAAGAATTGCTCTGTAGTAAAATATAATTGAATAATGTCCTTCATATCAGTTGTGAATAGTCATGAAATATATTTAAATAGTGGCATAAAATAGAAAATCAAGGTTGGTTGGCTGACCAGGCACCAAATGGTTGAAATAGGTATGTGCTACCGAATAGCACCCCGCCCAACTCTGAATGTGGTCTCCATGAGCCTGACACCATGGCCAATATGACTACCTTATCTTCAAAAAGACTACATTAAAACGTGTTCAAATTGTCTTGGTGATGCAATCAAGTAGCAATTATCATGGCATTGGCTGCTGCCTAGATTGGAGCTCTGAGAAAATGAAGCAAGGCAGATTAGTTTTGTTGGGAGGAAGGAGAATGATGGGAGGACCCCAGTACAAACTGTTCATAAAGAAGAGAAAATGAGAAAAAGGAGGTGGGAGACACTGAAGGCAGTAGAAGCAGACCCTGGAGTCTTGCAGGTTCAGCCACTGTAAACTCTTCTGGGACAGAACATATAATTGATTTATCTTTATATGCAGGATAAAGAACACAGTACCAAAAATAACACAGTGCTCAGTGTGTAGCAGGTGCACTACACACATTTATTGAACAGATGAGAGAATGGAGGCTCTCAACGAGGGTAGTGTGTATTCTGCAAGGAGACAGAGGAGATACCTAAATTTTCCTGAGCGTCGCCATGCTAATGGTTGTGGATCTGTGGCATGGTTGTAAGATGTGTTAGAATTTCTTTATGTAAGATCTGGAATGGTTTGTAGGAAAGGAGAATTTTAAGAGTAGTTTCAACAGCCTCTGACTCTCCATGAACTTTCGTTTTTGTACCGATTTCTAGAAATACACCAGAAAATCATATACCACGATGATCATCATACGAACAAAAGATTACCTGTTGAGTGTATACTAAGTAACTTGGTACGTAATCTGTGCCTTGATGGATTGATTGCTTTGTTCCTGAGAATGTCTGGGTTTTATTATGTAGTTACACAATGTTCCTGCAGATGGCACTCTTCTCCTGTAAAATGGTTACCCATTGAGCCCTGGGCTGGAGCTTTTTACTAAAACAGGGAAAAGTGAGCGATTATAAGTAGATATATGATATTTTTGTAAATAATCAATTTATTATCTACATTTAAACTTGGTCTTCCTAAATATGAATGATACAGCTATTAAAATTTATATTTTACATATTTTAAAATTGAAAACTTGATAAAATTCACCTACTTTTGAAATGGTTTTGCATATTTACCTTTATCTTTAGCATAATGGAATACAGTTTCCCGCTCTGTGTTCCCCAGGAAAACTGAAATAGAAGAAATTTTTTGAAAGGCAAATACCCTCTCAGAGGATGGATGGAAATCTCCCTTCTCTGTGCGTTGTCTTGAACTGCACCCACAACTTCACATTTAAAACTCATTTCCCTTTGTGCAGAGGATTTCGGGTGACTGACCTGGGTAAAATGAAGGCCTCTGGTCAGTGATCAGTAGCTCGTGGGAAGGCTCAGTTCCGTGGACTTGCTTCCTCCATCAGGGCCTCAGGCAGCATTTCCTTTTACCCTGTGGCTGTGGCTAGCACTATCAGTTAGAAATCCGCAGGTTTAGGGTTAGTGAAGCAAAACTAACAACTTGCCCAGAAATAAATTTCAGTATTACTATTCTCTGGTATTTAAGAAACACTTTTTGGGCTTGCATTATTTTATTTGTGGTTCCTTGCAAATATGCAAAAACATAACTAATATGTGGCTCTGGTGAGTTAGTATGTCACATCCAGTGATGCATGTTGTTGTCTGGGGCACATCTGAAACAGGGTTCAGATATCCGAGAGCTCTGGAATTGTTATTTGTTCCATGAGATTCCTTGATATTGCTCTAAGACATTGCTTCTTAAAGAGTGGTTACCTGCATCTGAATCACTAGAGGTGTGGTTAAGGAAAAAAGAAAATGTTTAGTCCTCCCTTTCTTCCCAACTATGGAGAATTTATTGGTAGAATTTATTGGTAACTACAATGATTCTTACTCTTGCTACAGTTTGGGAACAATGAAAACCAGTGAATTCAGGAGGCAATCCTTACTTGAGTACAAATTAGAAATAAGCTTTGATTCTGCCTCTATGGGGCTTTTCCTTTTCACGTGGGGATGTGTTCAGGACTCTCCCACATTCTTTCTTCCCAACTAAAGTCTGTCCCAGAGGTTTTATTCACTGAAAGTGATTCGAGAATCACTAATCACTCCACAGCTCCACAAGAAAAGTGTTGGGCCCTTTAATCAGCAGCTTTGGGGACAGTACTCATCCAAGAATGTACTAATCAGAATTAGTATGTTTGAATAGGATCCTACGGCTAGCTTTTGGGAACCCAGAGCTTCAGTCTGTCTCTCCTGAATTAAGTCACCATCAGGAGCTCTTGCTTACCTTTGTCCCCCCTGTTTTTTTTTTTTTTTTTTAAAGTCTGTCTGGTCTCTCCTGGCCATGCACTGTTTCTTCCACTCCTTACCTAGAAAGAAATGATCTTTTAAGATTTGAAGCAGTAGCTGTCCCTGGGGAAGAATTTCTGAAATCCCGCAGGAAGAGGTGGCTGACCAGTTACAGGCCGCTTAAAGCCTGTCCTCTGTTCCTCGGTTTCCTGTCATCTTCTGGGATGTAGTCCTCACCTTGTTTGAATTCCTGACTACAAGTCGAGTGCCTAGGAGATAATAAATGCTGTTTAGATGTGTGTTGACTACTGAATGTTGAGACACCTGAACTCTCACCTCTGTTCTTGTGCAGAAGGATAAACCAAGTATTAATAAGTGAGCTCTTTTGAGGACAACGTATATCTATTCGTTCTTTATTAAGAAAATGAATAACAAATCCACAATGAAAATATCTCTCTCCTCTGTTTTTATATATCAGTGGTGGAGGACACATTTTATTTGATGTCCATATCCCCTGCTTTTGTTATCGTATAAGCACTAGTTGACATTCTATAATCCTGGCTAAATATTAGCTGAAGTATATAGGGTTCAAGCAGTTACCCAAAACACTGCATGTGACCTCAAATTCAGCAAGAAAAGGCAGCTTTATTTTCACATCCATGAATAAAATGTTCACAAAACAAGAGAACTTTTCTAGGTTCTGTAACTGTTTTAGAGACAGGAAAGTAGGAATCAGTGTTGTTCAGCGCTAGTTCTTTCGCAGTGTACTATTTCCGACAGGCTGTAATGTAACATTTTGTCGGTAGAGGGCAGTGTTGCTATATAATCCATAAAACAGGTGATTTGCAAAACATGGGATTTGGGCAGATTTAGGGAATATTTGGAATCAATTGATGGAGCTTTGTTGCTGTCTCAGGCCTAGCATTACATACACTGCCACCACTTTTGATGGCCATCTAGTTCATAGCTGGTAAGTGGCAGCGTGTTTTTTTTTTTTTTTTAAACTAAGTCTTCCGATTTTTAGTTCGATGTTTTTGTTATACCATGACATGATTTCTCTCAGCAGGGCCTGTTATTTGTCTAAAAGTTATATATTTTTACTTACTATAAAAATGATATATTTTATTTACAAAAATTCAAACTTAGAGGCATGGATGTTTAAGAATGTATATGCTCGCCTTAGTCTGACTCTGGCATATATAATGGTTTGAAATAGAATGTCCCATTTATATGTGTCTGTTTAATACAAATGAAGCATATTATAGATTTTTTTTCCCAGTTTTCCACCAACTGACTTATATTGCTTTGTGGGCTATGCTGAATAATAGGTTCCCTAATTTTGTGTACTTTTTGGACTAATGCGTGTGGGTTACATTTAAATGTTGGTCTGGCGGCTCCTAACAATTGTTTTTCTCCTATTCTTTTCCAGATTAGCATTCTTGCGATTTTAGCCATTTTAATTTGTAACACATGGTGTGATTCAAACCACTGAGTCTTAGCATCTGTCAATGATAAGATCATTCTTTTTAGTGGTAGAAGGATTGTTGCCAATAATGTGGCAGAATTTGGCTTTTTCCTGTGTTACTAATGACAGCAAAAGAGAACTTATGGGTAATGTGGTTTTTCTACATAAACTTCAGCCAGTTTTCTAAAATTTCTTTGAAATTTTCGCATAATTAAAGCTAAGGAGAACTTGGATTTTCCAAACGCACTTTTCCTCAGTCCCCACAGTTCGTTCTCCAAACCATCTGGGCAGCGCTAGCAAGCACTGCTTCCTCCCTGCTCATCATGTTGAGGCTGTGTGCTGTGGTCAGGATGGTGGGACCCGACAGGCTGGGCTGGCCTGCAGAGGAGCCCTGATGGGCCTTAGAAACCTTGCATGAGGAGGACTCTTCCTGAAGGCAATGGCTTGTCTTGGGTTCTGTCCCCAAAACTGCTGATTAAAGGGCCCAACACTTTCCTTTGAACTCATTCTCTTACTCAGAACTATTTATTTTTTTCACCTTATTCCTTTTAGCTTCACTTTTGTGTGCATTTTCTAATACATACACATATATCTTATATAGATACATAGTATAACAAAATAGCATTGTTTTATATATATATATATTATATTCCCATACTATGTATGATAGTATACTGTTTATACTTTATATATAAGTATATATCCATTTAAGATACTAAATACATGTACCTTTTTCCTTGATAGTGATATAGTTAAAATATTGTTTAATATTATGAATTTCTTAAGGGCAGGAATAATTTCTTTCCTTCTTGACATTGCTAATTGTTAAGCACAGTGTCTGGCCAACAATAGGCAGTTAATATGTGTTGTTCAGTGGCTGGCTTACTGGATAGGTGCATAAGTGAATAAATTATGTGATTCTGGTCCCCTTATGAGTAGGAGACTATTTTAAGTTACTATTTAGGAAATACTTCAGTGTTCTAAGAATGCATCTGGGTAATCAAACAACTAGCCTGTGATAACCGATCTAGATGTTCTGTTTGGATGTATTAAAAACTAATTCAGAATGCCACATTTTTCAACAATTTGCTGGATTGATGGATTAACACAAAATAAATGGTGAATAGGATTGAGAAATTTTATGTAACTCTGCTTTCAAGAATTCATTTGTCTTAAATATTACCAGAATCATGTCTAGAGTTTAGCAAATGACATGGTCTCCACAAACCTGCAGGTTAGATTTTGAAAATGTCTCTTCTTCCTTTGATAAAAACAACATGGAATAAGAACAATACAGGGACATGATCAGGGATGAAATAAAGGCAGAAGAAAAGCTTAAAAAGACTGCGGGCTCATCTTTACCTGGAATGTTAAGTCCACAGCAGTTAGGTCTTCTGTGCCCACCTCACCGGGGTGACTGGGGTGCGCCAGTGGTCACTGCAGCAGCCCCCTCCCTGCACTGTCCTCAGCTGGCTTATTCCCCCGCCTCACTGTCACTCTTTATACCCACATTTACCACTGTATACAAGAGGGTCTGGCATACTGTACACAAGGGTGATCGATATAGATGGTTTTGTTTTTGTATTAAAAAGTTTCTTACAGTAAAATAATATTATCTTTAATCCCCCCCCCCCCAAATAGTCCCCTTTGCTCCAAGCACACATATCCCATGGTGCTGGCCACTCTCTGCAGCAGTTCTGGAAGTCCTCTCTCACGATGTCTTTACAAGGTGTGATAAATATGTGGGTGCTGCTGCTTGCCGCTAACCAATGGAAGGGCAGGCTCTTAAAAAATATTTTGCTGCATTCATCCACCTTATTCACTGGATCTGGCACTGTGCGACCTCTATCTCTTCCCCAAGATCAAAATGACTGTGAAAGAGAAACATTTTCAATGGGTCCAGTACATTGAAGAAACCATGAAAATGCAACTAAAAATACTCAGGAAAGAAGACTTTCCGAACTGCTTCAGAAAATGGCAAGAAAGAGGGAATAGGTGTGTTCAAAGTGAGGGAGAGTATTTTGAAGGGAGTCAATGGCAATGTGTTTTACTGTAAGAAAAATTTAAAGTTTAAATACCCACTTTTTCAGTCACACCTTATACACGCAGAAAATACTCGCTTATTCATCACACTTTGGATGGCTCTCCGGGTGGGCTTGAGCCACTCAGGCAGACATTCCTCCCTCTTCCCTCAGAGCCGCTTCTTTCTTCCTTGTAGTTCTCAGGTGACATCCGGATGGAGAAGGACTGGCAGCAGCAGCCCGGGTTCTGTTCCTGGCTGACAGAGAAGCAGGATGTCTTTCAGCACCTTGGCCCAGCACGTGATGATGCCCTGGGATATAAAACCTGTGGCAGGCTGCTTTCGGACCTCTCAGCTGAGGTACACGTGGAGCACGTGCAGGTGCCATTTCACCTGCCCTGGGCAGCTCTTCTGAGCCCGGAGAGACCACGTCACATGGCTTCTGCTGTCCCCTGCTGCCTGTGTGTAAGAAGTTCTCTTCGTGTGTGAACATGATAGTGTGTGTGAATGTGTGTCCCACCAGACTCAGACTTGTAGGTAACTAGTGCACAGTGACCCTGGCTCACACAATCCCCTCTGTATTTTTTTGTGCATATAGAAGCACGCATGTCTTTGGTGGTGATGGTAGTGCAGAGTGGGCAGGACAGAGTGACACCACAGACTGATCCAAATCCTGCAGGACATGGGTGTCCCTGTGTTGTAGGTTGGATCCTAAGTGTGCCCTCAAAGGCCCAAGGGTGGCATTGTTGGAAGATGGAGTCATTAGGGGGAAGGCCCAGCGTGTGCCCTCAAAGAGGACTGTGAGAGCTCAGTCTCTGGCTTTCAGGCCATGAGGCGAGCACCTTTGGTTGGCCACTCGAGCCCAACATGATGTGCCGCCCAGTTCCTAAGCAGTCATGGACAGAAATATGAGAAATCATGAGCTAAAATAAACCTCTCTTTTTTTATAGGTCAGCCATTCCCAGTATTTGCTGTAGTGACAGAAGCTGACTGACACAGCCTCTTTCACACGTCGCCCTCCCTGCAGCTGTGATCTCTGCACTGACCCTGAGGATACAATGGCGCTTGAAGGGATGGGCCAGTAGGATGAAGAAGGTTGCGGTCTTAAGGGATGGAGTGGGGTGACTGCCCCGCCACATTGAATTGCTCCCTCAGAACTAAGAGACACAGACCATTTTTAACGTTTTTGGTTACAGTTTGGTGTCTTTATTATAGCAGCTCAGCCTTTTGTTTTGATTAATAGATAAACCATTCACCTAATGACTAAAATGGCAAACTTCAAAAAACTGGCAGCATGAGACAGTTTGAGGTAGTTAATGTTGACTGTTAATACCTAATTACTGAAATATCAGTGAAATATATTAAAGAAAGAGCAAGGGAAAGTTTAGGCTTGTCTTGTTCTCTTCTCGGCTGACTCTGCACCATTTTCTCTTCCAAACTAAATACCAGTCCTCAGAACCCACTTAAAATTGGCCTTTTTTATTTTTTTGCTTCAGGAACAAATGCCTTGCAAATTAGAAATTTGTTTATATGCATTTGGTTGCATTTTAAAATACTGTATTTCATGCTCTGTTACTCCTCATGGCATTTTCTCTGTCTGCTGTCACTGCTTTGCTGGGATGCGGGGAAGTGGTCTCCTCACTGGTCTATGCGCTGTCCCTGGCAACCATTTGAAAAGGATATTTGGGAAAGGTTTCCTGTTGGGCTGCAGAAAGGTAAGAGCAATAATGAAGGGCAGTGAAACATCTTGTAACTATGCAAGTGGAAACTGTAAGTGGGATAGATAAATTTATTGATAAGGTCAGGAATAAGATTATATATTACTTGATTTTATAAATGCTCAAATGTAGGCAAGTTAATCCTTTGTTCACTTTTTTTTCTGTTTTAAACAACAAGTTGATTGGCTGATCTGTGATTTGAAGGGAAATAGCTTTGATCATCTTTATCAGTCTTTCCTCTTAGATTTCTTTAAATGAACCTATATGATATACCTGGTATATGACTATTTGCAGTACAGTTACTATTTCAAATTAAAAATTTCTTACTTGACTAAGAAGATTTGAGTTAGAATGTTCAACAATTTTTCTTCTGATAAATATAGAACATAAGTTTCTCTAATGATTTACAATTAGTTCTTTGTGGCAGTTTCAGTCCATACCTTTTCCTGTGACTTCATTTGGATTTCAGTAGGAGACCTACCTTTCTTTTGATTTTTAAGTGGGGAGCTCTTGATGGTTTTCTAGGAAGAAAAATCTCCAGTAGGGAGCTGTCTGAGGAGCTTTTGCATTTGTTCTGTATGCTCTCCGTGTTTTGATACACTGAGCAAGGAATGTTGATGAGACATGAGGCAGAACAGCTTGTTCCTCTACAGCTATTTTGACTTTGCAATGCTGGCAGTAAAAAAAAAAAAAAAAAATTAGCGTGTTAACTAAGCAAACACATGGAGCTTGGAAGAAGACACAAGATTAGAGTACAGCTAGGCTATTCTTGGTATCCAGAACACTATTGCTTAGGAACTATTACTTCCAGTTTGTGGATGTATAGTACTTGGGAGTCTACACATCTCTCGATGTCCTTTCTTTCTTTGAGAGTTGGTAGGAACAAATGGTTTTGCTAATGAAGTAAAATTCAAATCGTGTTCAGTAATCAAATTTCAGCGCAAGGAAGCTGACTTAGAAAAACAGATGTCTCAAAGAATTTTAAATGTGATTTTGAAAATCAAATCAATTAAGAGAAATACCCATGCTACTTTAGGTGTTAACAAATGAGGTTTATCTTGAAGAAATGGAAAGTTTGAAACATAGGGTTTGGCTGTGCTAGAGGTGCTGCTAGGCATTTTAGAAGAACAAGGAGTATTAGAAGAACATGAGGTATGAGTTGCTGGTGGTATTTTTCACAGAAATCACAAGCATATCAGCTTAGAACCAAGGTCTAGGAGCGATGGCAAGCTTCCACTGGCCTCTTACATGCCTGCTGTCTGCCATAAGAAGAACATGCTACAGTTGGCCATGCGCCTTTGCTTGGATATCAAAATCAGAGACACAAGAAACTAACTTGAACACAAGTCAAGATGAACCTAACTGAGCCCAGGCCATTCACTGCAGACCTGTGGGGGGGAAATAAATGGTTTTTCTTTCATGGTGGTTTGTTATCCAGCGTTATTGCAGCCTGTGAGTGCTCTTCTCCTCTTCTAAGATGTTTCCCTCTCTTTCTATTGGCAGAGTAGACTACAAGTTCTTAGATTCAGTTCTCTGACATTTTATTCTCTTTTATTTCTAAGGCAGTGATGGAGAACCTTTTAGAGATGAGTGCTCAATCTGCAGCCCCAAACTCACGTGTTTACTACAAAGCACCAACACCACAATTAGACCTGAATGCTGAGATTTAGTTTGGAAAAAAACAACTCGTGCATTAACATCTTTGGTCTTAAATGAAAACCAATCTACATACCATAGGTTCACCACCACTGTCCTTAGGTAAAGTCTGTATATCTATGCTGTGTTGTGTCATGTTTTGTTTTATTGTCTTTACCGCTGAACTACATTCCCATCCTTTTTATTTTATTTAGAGACAGGATCTCACTCAGCGTCCTAGCCAGACCTTGAATTTGTGCTCCTCCTGCTTCAGCCTCCCTAAATGCTGGGATTATAGGCATGCATCCAGCACTGTGATGGTTATTCCATTATTAGGTAACTACTTGCATATGTCTGTTTCTTTTCCTTTCTTCAATGCTACAAGCACTCATGAATACTAGTTAGGTGTGAGTATTTTGAGGGCAAACTTTGTGACCATTGAATTCTACTTTTTTTCTCTAAAGATCCATCAGCCCATGTGCACAAGGCGAGTTATAGGGTTATGAGGTTACTGGGCTGGTCTGATGGCAGTGGGTTATCAGAACTTACTAACATTAGTGCATTTGAGGTTACTGATTGTAACATTACTTGTAATAATGGGAAACTGGGACAATTATAACTACAGCCACCACCATCAAAAACAACAATAACACTAAATCAATGCCACTCCCAATTATTTTTTTATATTACTTAAAAAGTGTTAGGAATTTTACATTTATTCTATAATTTTCTTGTAATGTCCGATTTTGGTATTGGGATAGAATCAAAGTTTAAATTGGGAAGTATACCTTGCTTTGCCATTTTCTAGAGAAGATGATGTAGCATTGGCATTATTTCTTAGATGTTTGGTTGAATTCCTTTAATGAAGTAATTTAAGCATGAAGTATTCTTCAAAGGTTATAAACTACAAATTCAATTTCTTTAGTAGATATAGGGCTGTTCATGTTATCTACTCTCTTTTGCGTGAGTTCTAGTAGTTTACATCTTTTATAATTTATGTTCATTTCATCAAATTTAAACAAATGATTGGTTTAAGATTGTTTAAAAGTTCCCTTTTTATTATTTTAATATGTATATGTGATTGGTAATGATACCCTCTTGATATCTGGTATTCTTTTTTTCTATACATTTTTATATGTATTCATGATTGATATAATGTTGCCCTTGATATTTAATGTTTTTTTCTAATAAGTGATTTTACCTTTTTTTAAGGTTCATAATACAGACTTTGAAGTCATTGGTTTGAGACCCTTCTTTATAACTGATGTGTGTACTGAATACTTTTAGATTTCTCCATGCCACTTGAATGAAGCAATGGTATATAGTTTCTTTTAAATCAGAATTTTTAATTTAGCATAACTATTTTGATACTCTTTGTTCATTAAATGTCTATCCTTATCATGATTTTATTTATAATTTTTATTATTGAGAATACAATATTTAGATATCTATAAATGTATACCTGTCTAATTCACCCTGTAATTCTGCCTTGTTGTATTTGGGGCTCTGTTATTAAATATCTAAACATTAGGATTATTTCATCTTCATAATGATTTGACTCCTTTTTCACTATAGAATGGCCTTCTGTGTTCTTGGTAACATTTTTTACTCTTTGTCTAATGTAAATATATCCATTCGGTTTTTAGTTTTCTTACTATTATAGAGTAAATGTTATATGTTTTACTTTGAAATATGCAATAAACTGCATACTCTAAATTTTGTTTAGTGTCCATTTTCTTTTAAAGAGATTTAAATACTAAGAAAAGGATCTAATGTATTGAATTGATGGGTCATTCTTCTTGATGTTCTTTATTCCCTTTTGTAGGTCCATATTTCCAGGTGGTATTATTTTCTATTCCTGAATGAGTTTCTTTAACATTGTTTTGTGTTTTTCTGGTTTGTGGGTAATGAATTCCATCACCTGTTTTGTATCTAGAAAGAATCTGTTTCACCCTTGTTTTTGAGAGATATTTTGGCTGGATATAGAATACTAGATTGACGCTTTTTTGTTTTACTTTAATGATGCTACTTTGCTGATTTCTTTCTTGCCTTATTTCCTGTGGAAAACTTGCCAACAACTCTATTTTGTGTCTTGTTGTAATTTGTGTATATGTGGTTATTCTGGTCACTTTAAATTACATTTTTACATTTTGATTTTAAGTACTTAGATTATGAAGTGCTCCACTATTATTTTTCACATTTCTTGTATTTGTGTTTACTCATATTTCTTGAGCTTCTTGGATTTGGGGGATTCTAACTTTTAATAGATATAGAAAATTTTTGCTGTTGTTTCTTTAAACTTTCTGTCTCGTGCTTTTCTCCTCTCCTTTGTGAATTTCCCTTTCACATATATTAGGCATTTTGAAGTTTTACCATAGCTCACTGATGCTCAGTTCGTATTTTACAAATTGTTTTTACTTTCCATGTTTCCATTTTGAATAGTTTCTATAGCTTTCAGTTCATAACATTAGTAAAATAAAAGTTTTCCTGCTATATTTAATTGGCCATTAATCATATATGATGTGATTTTCATCCCACACAGTATGTTTTTCACCTCTAAAAGTTTTGTTTTGGATCTTTTTTATATTTTCTATGTCTCTACTCAACTTTTTAAACATATGGAATTGTCTGTGTCCCCAGCTCCTAATGGTACCTATAAATCGGTGTCATTTTGATTAGGATTCAGTTTCTGGTTTTCTCATTGTAGGTTGCATTTCTACCTTTCTATATGCCTTCATGCTGGATGTGAATTTAACTTGTTGCATCCTACAGTTTACATATTCTTTTAAATATGCTATTTTATGATACTGTTAAGTCTATGCAGTCAGTGTGATCCTTTGAGTATTAATTTTAAAGATTTTAAGATTTAGGTGGGGCTGAACAGTGCTTGATCTAGGCTTTTTTCCCTTCACTGAAGTAGGAACTTTTCATATTCTTACTCTACTCAAGGCCTGGGGAATCTTGACGTTTTCTAGTCTGACGTGGAGAACAAGCCCCGTGTAAGCACTAGGCACTGTTAACTACACGGTCAGTCTTTCCCTAGTGTGGGATATGCTTAAATCTGAGTTGATCAGTACTTTACCAAATGTGCAGAACAGAACCATTGTAGATTTTTTGGGGAGTTTTCTTTTTGTGCATCATTGTCTTCCTGGTATTTTGTAGCAAGCTCTTCTTGCCTCAGTATCACTAACCCTCAATATGGTCTCTATAGTATGGGTAGTCTCTTGGTTTCTACCTGGAGTCCCTCTTACTGTGAATTCTCCGAATCATAATATAGTCAGCCCAGTGCTGGGGTCTACCTTATTTCCTCCCATCTCTGTAAACCTCTATTCATTGCTTGACATCTAGTGACTTTCAAAAACATTGTTTTATGTATTTTTCCTACATTTTGCTTGTTTTAACCACATGGATCAATTTAGTCCAGTTTCCCCATTATAATCAGAAGCAGGTGTGCATTGATTTATGCTTTTAATGTCAGACCAAGCTTGAATTAGTATGATGCATCCTACTCACTATTATGTATTTTAAAAAATTATTGCTGGCCCACTTCATAAAAGTATTCATGAATAATATTGGTCTTGGGCTTTTCTTCCTTATAGTGCTTTGTCAAGCTCTTTTTTTTTTTGGCAGAATATGCTGGCCTCATGAAACAAGTTGAGGATTTTCCATAAGTCACTATGTAGTTTGTACTTTTTAAAGTTAAATTTGTGTTATTTCTAACTAAATTTTATGTTGTTTTTTAAAAGCTTAAGTGTTTGTAGATTTATTTGTAGGCCATATTTTAGCTGCAGCCCATTTTGATATACTGTATTTTATTAACATTTAGTTCAAAATATTTCTAATCTCCCATGGACTTTTTAGCCTTCTGATTTTTACACATGATGCTAATTTACCAGTATTATATTTTATTGTTATTGCTCTCTAGCTTTATGCCATCAAGGCAGATACAATACTCTCAATTATTTGACTCCTTAAGAATTGTTGGGACTTAATTTTAAGGAATAGCACATTGTCTAATTTAGTATATGTTCTCTGTGTACTAGAAAATAATACATATTTTGTAGTATTTTACATTTCTTGATTGGGTGAGGTAGGGTGATAGTACTGTCCAAATATTATATACTTTCTAAACATTTTATTTTTGTGTATACTATTAATTTCTTTTTTTAATTTTAAAGAGAATAAAAACAAAACAAAACAGAATAAAGCTAATCAGAACAGAACAATGAAAGTGATACAGAATTTCAAAGCAAGATAATAGGAAATCATCAATGGCTGTCATAATGTCTCTTGTTTTCTTCAAAATAGCTGTCCATACCATCAGACATAATAAAATCAAACAAAACAGAACAGAATCAAGCCAATCAAAATAGAACTCTGAATGAAATACAACAATATAACAGAACAAAACAATGATGTTATGGTTTATGTTCAGATGCCCCTCACCCCAAGTCTCATGCAATCATGGACATGGCCAAATCTAGTGCTTGTGATTGGTTTGTTGTCTGGCACTTGGATTGGTGGTATGAGTGCTGCACTCACTCGGGTGGAACCAGCACACAGTATAACAGCGGGAAGAAGGCCTGTTGTTCTCTTTTGCTTTTGCTCTTGCTTTTTGCAGTGGCCATGAACCACTGCTACTCAGCCATGTGATTTTACCTTGGATCAACTGAGTTGGACTGAAACCTCTAACCTGAAGAAATAAACCTTTCCTTCTCTAACTTTGGTGTCAGGTATTTTTTCTCAACAACAAGAGAGAAAAGTAACTAAGACAAGTGAGAACAATATTGAATTTCAAAAATAAGACAGGAGGGAACCCCTGTATTTGTTATATTACATATTGTTATCCTCTTAATACATGCTCAGACTACTAGCATTAGGTCTGCAAGTCAATCAAACAATATAAGCATTAAACTGTTTTGGTACCTCAGATGCTATCGACTCAGCCTGTCCTCCAAATCATCTGGTTCCTTGGTCTGGGACAATGGTCTTATCTCCCATTCTATGTACTGTGTATATAGCTGGCTCACAGGAAGAGCAAATTGGCTTCTTGTTGCTCTTCCTAGGACCAGCATAGCTTCCCCTGACTCACAGGAAGGACGTATTGGCTTGTTTCTCTTTCTAGGCATTGCATACTTTTGTGCTGGCTCATACAAAGGCAAACTGGCTTCTTGTTACTCCTTCTAGGCCCAGCATGGCTTCTGCTGAATAACAGGAAGGGTGCATTGGTTTCTCCTCCCCAGCCCAACATGGTTTGTGCCAGCTCACGGGAAGGGTTAGTTGGCTTCCTCTTCCTATTGATTTCTGAGAGGGATATTTAAGTCTCTCAACAACAAAATCTATTAGATAAATACTGTTATACATTTGTTATTCTTAATAAATGGATTGTTTCATAATTATAAAATTATAAAACAATTGTCATGAGTCTACTTTGATATTAATATTGATAGTTTTATGCTTATCATTTGTATGATACATCTTTTAGATCATTTTTAAATTTGTTTGGGTCTCTATGGGATATTTATTTTAAATATATAGTTGGATTTTTAACTTTAAAAATTGAATCTGAAAACCTGAGACTTTTTACTGGTAAGGTCTATTTCTGTTTATGTAGGTATTAATATTGATGAATAATTATGTATTCTATCTTCATATTTGTATTATGTTATTCTTATTTTATTCCTTGTTTCTCTTTACCTGTTTTCTTTTAGGTGAATGGAGTATTCTGAGAATTTATGTTATCTCTCCATTAACTTTTTAGTTGTGCTACTTAAAAGTAGTTTTAGCAATTTCTGTAAAGATGGGAATGTACATATGTAATGTCTATTTACTTCAAATAATATCATATTGCTTCATGAATAATATTAAGAGTCATACAACTGCATAATTATATATACATCCTTCCTTCTGTGTTTCTGTTAATAATTGTTTTACTTTTATAGGTAAAGCCAACAGGAAATGATCTTTCAAAGAATTCAAAAAACATCTTTTATGGCTATTCAAATATTAATTCTTTTTAAAAATTCTTTGCCATAGAATTAAGCATTAATCTGATTTTACTTCCTGACAGGTTGAATAATTTCTTTTAGTATTTCTTGTGTAGGTCTGATAGAGAAGATAAATTTTGTTTTTTGTGGTCGCAAGTGTCTTTTATGTATTTGTCATTCATTTTTATGTAATATAAAATATTCTACAATTTTATTTTGAACATATTTTGAATTTTATATAGAATTTCAGATGAATATGGTTGTGTTTTTACTCTTTAAAGATGTTATTCCATTTTTCTAGCTTTTATTGTTTCTGATGAGAAGTCTGAAAGAAATATTATAAGTATTACATTATATATTTATTATTTGTTTGCTTTTAATTTTTTGTGCCATTTTTGGCTTTAATGGTATGCATATGATATACCTTAGCAGTGTGCTTGCATGCAAGTATGTTAATCCTCTTTTGGGTTACTACAATTCTTCATTCTGAGACTTGAGTTTTAAGTCAGTTTTGAAGATTTTGTGGTCATCGTGTTTTCGGATATTTTTTCTTCCCTATTTTCTATCTATTATGAATACAATTAAATGTTTACTAAGCTAACATCATGAGTATAATTAAACTCCATCTTTAAAACAGCATGGTGAGAGGCCTTGCATTGAGGAAAGCTGCTCACATCATGGCAGCCAGGAAGCAGAGAAAGAAACAAAGAACCAGGAAGGGGAACATATACCCTTCTGGGACAGCCCCAGTGACCTGCATTTTCTGGAATTTTCCATTTAATAGTGGCAGAATGAAGTTGGCTGTGAGCAATTGAAACTGTGGTAAACAGAACTACAGATAGGGCCAAGAGGCTACTCTAACAGCAAAGGCTTGTATAGGATGTACTCTGTGCCAGATACTTCTCCTAATGTTTGATCCTCATTGTTTCACACATTCTATTCAACAGTTCTAAAAGGAGGGCACTCTTGATTTCTTTTTATATGATGTAATTTAGGCAGAGAAAGTTCCAAGACTTGCTCAAAATCCCACAACTAGTGACAGAACTGATCAATGAACCAAAGGTTTCTAGAATCTGAAATAGAAACATCATTCTATCCTAACAAATGACAAGTCTGTTGACAATAGCACTATAGAGGCAATGAGGATACAATGTATTGTATCTTATCTTGAGGGTCTGTGTAGACTTTGCTAATGGGAAGTGATGGAAAAAGTTACCTCTCCATGTATTGTGTGTGTGTGTGTGCACTCATGAATGTATGATAGGGTGAAAGGGAGGCTTGTTTTGGGAACTTAGGGAACATGTGTCCATAAATGTTTTTCAAGTAAATATCAACTTGCGATATTGTTAAATAAAAATTCACTTCATGTCTGAATTTTAACTATTACAACTATTTAACTATTATAACTATTATAACTAACTATTATGACTATAGCTTTGTTCTATTTTATAGTAAAATTCATAGTGATGCAAGGTTTGTAGGTGGTTTAGGTTAAATTTTGAGCACATATTTCTTTATGTCCTGCTTCATAGATAGTGAACAATAAGCAGAAGACCTTGGGAACCTTGGAAAGCTAAGTTCACATCCCTGCTTTTTAGCCATGGCTATTGTTGAATTAATTGGGCTGTGTTCTCTTTTTAAAAAAATTACCATAGTATATGTTTGAAAAGCCTAAAACATAAAAATTACCTTAAATCAACGTAAACACCCAGTACCCAAAGGCTCTCCTTGCTGGAAGTTTTCTGATGACCATTAGACCCCTCTGTCTTGACAGCAGCTTAGTTCTGGGATCCATCTTCGACCAAGGATCATCCCCCCGTCCCGGAAGCCATGGTTTACTATAAGCAAATTGAATAGAATTAGAAGAGTTGTGGATTCACGGATTACAAATACATGTTGGATGTAGTGAGAATGAGAAATAGGAGGAAGACTAAAGCACTGACTATTCTTCTAACATTTAAAAAATGAGGGATTAAGTCAGGAGCAATAGAAGTGAACTTATTTATTAGCAAGCTTTAACCAGTTTCTCATCAAGTGAAACATGTGGTGTTTAGTGTTCCTAATGAGTTTCACTAGGGTTATTTTTACACTTTTGGACATCTGTGGAGTGGTAAATGTGTTCTTAAATATTAGATATAATTATGATGAAATGTGTTTGTATAAAGTATTTGGTATCAGGTTTTTAGACTAGCTTAGTTTTAACCAGGGTTTTCAGTTACACACAATTTTCTTCCCTCTTCAACTCTGTGCTGTTAATCAAGATCTGACTGTATCAGGTGTTTGAAGTTTAGTGGATATCTATGAATCTTAGTTTCCTGGTATAAAAAAAATTAGGCCAATACCTCTGAGGATAAAGATCTGTAAGGATGATATAACATTCAGAAAAGTGACTCATGTAAGTCTGCTGCAAGACAGATGCCCAAATCATTTTAATCTTTTTCTTCTGTTCTTCTCTTTATTTTTTATTTCTTCCTTATTGTCTTTTGTTCTTCTTACCCTGAAACAGGATTTATGGAGAACAAGTCTCAGTTATACCACTCAGACGTTGGTGGACTTGACTTATTTTTTCTGTTCCTTAGTTTTACAACTGAGAAATAATTCATTATTGGTCCCTAAAGAGCCCTGCATGCAATCAACTTCTGTAACTTGATTTGCCTTGATTCTTGGATTGTGCTTGAAAGCATTTGACTGTACCTCAGTCACAAAGTTGTTTTGGGTTTTGCCTGTTCAGAAGCAGATCATGATCCTGGTTCTCTGCCTCTATAAATCAGAGATTTCCTCAAATCTAGTTTCACTGATTGTATAGGCTCTCACCTGAGTTAGCAGGATGTAAACAGTTGAAAAGATGAATTTCTGTGAACACAATGTTTAATTATGTAGCTACAGCACTGTGTAGAAGAGCCCGAACCAATGTTTATGGTGTAGGACTATGACCTCAAGTTTAGAACCAGTTTTCCTGGAGATTAAATGTGTAACTATTTTTAATTCCCTTGGTAAAATAGTTATGTAAGGTGAGTTGAAAAAATGGTCTTCCCAAAGTTAACATGACAAAGAAACTTTGCAAATGTAACTACATTAAGGGATTATCCTGGATTAACCAACAGATTTACTGTACTCACAAGGGTTTTTGTGAGAGGGATGCAGGAGAGTCAGGGTGAGGAAACTGTGACAGAAGCATGACAAGGAATTTGAAGATGCAACATGATTAGCTTCAGAGAGGGAGAATGGAACCAGGAGCCCAGGAAGATGGGAAGCCTGTAGAATCTAGAAAAAGTAAGGAACTGAAATCTCCCCGTGAGTCTTTAGAAAGATTTTGGTCCTGCCAACACCTTGATTTTTAGTTTGTAAAGCATATCTGAGATTTTTGAATTCCACACTTGTGAGAAGATAAGTGCATGGTTTTCAGTCACTATGTATGTGGTAATTTGGGGTAGCACCAGTGGAAAACTAATAGACCATGGCTGCTAACATAAAAGTCTACATATTGAAAGCATTTATTTTACCTCCAAGCAATTCTGGATGCACAACTCTAAGGATGGGAGAGTAATTTCATCTATTACAACCTGTCAATCAGAGAAAAGACTTGATGAGTGAAAATGATCTTGACCTTGCAATACTTTGAGATTAAAAAAAAACTTTGAAATTTCCAGTCACCAGGAGGTCCCAGGTGTCCCATAGAAAACAGCTTCATTCGAGGGAGTTACTGATTTACTGAGGTGGAAATTGGTAAGAATTGGAATACTGCTTCCTATTAGGAACACTCATTAATTATTTAATTTTAGTTCTGGTTCTTCTTCCTGCTCCAGAAATATGAGCAAGATAGCCCCAGGAAAGTCATGGAGCAATGAATGAGATGATGTTGAATCGTTAAGTGTTTCACTGAATTTTTCCCCACCTCCTCCCAGTCCCACTTTTCTATAAATTTCAGTATGATTTTTCTTTCTCATTTAAGATAAAAGTGGCTCTATATTACAGGGTGGGGACCAACAGACAACCATTGGGCAGCTCTCAATCAGGCTTTTTTCTCAGTAGTTAGTCCAATGTTGATTGTAAGTGAAAAGGGAAACTCTTGTAGGTCATATTCTTAGGAGTCAACCCTGAGCCAGAGATTTGTGTGCAAGAAATTGATTTGCTTCTTCTAGAAACAATACAGGTTTAGGAAACAGAATTGGGCAGAAATTGAAATGTGGTACAATTGCAAGAGAGGTTTAAACTGATCCCACATGAAGCTCTGACATTTGAAAAACTCCTCAGATATGTACTGATTTGAACAAAGGGGCTGGGCCTGTGCATCCTCACACTGACCAGTCGCTAATGTTTTTGCTTCATGTGGACGGAGGCAGCTCCTTTCTGTTTGGGACAGGTCCCCAGGAGAAACTCAGCTGTGAACCATGAGCAAATAGCACACGCAGGCATCTGGGAAAATGAGTGCCACAGTCTCAAAGCATGGACACCAGGGAATGATTGTGGGGAAAGGGTAGACAGAGAGCGACATCTGTACCAAAATAGAACTCTCAACTGGATCTCAGAAAGGGATACTGAAGAGGCTCAGTGTCACTGTAAAAGAAGTCTCATTTTAACTCTCAGATTTTAACTTGTTTAGACATTTCCAAGTACCTAACTACATTCATCCTTTTGAACATTTTCTTCTGACTTTCTTTGCCTATCCTGGTAGATTCATTGTTAAAGAAAAATAATTATGCAGAAATAAAATAAGCACAGTTAAGAGAGTTGAATCCAGTGTGACATAGGTTTCTGTTGCATCCACACTCATATGTATATACTCAGTAATGTATATACCACCTTATTTCAACTAATTGGAAATCCAAAAATTAAGTAATCTATTTTTTATCTTTTGTTTCTGAGACAGAGTCTCCAAGTTGTCCAAGCTCATGATCCTTCTGCCTCAACCTCCCAAATAACTGGGATTACAAGCATGCATTGCCACACTAAGTAATCTGTTTTTAGCAAAAGAAGATTTCATGATTAGACTAATAGCATATTTTCAAAAGGCAAGAGTCTTTCTTTGAAAGTCTTTATCCCTCCATATTTTCCTGAGTTTGTTATTACATTGGTGAAAAATCTGATTTCTTCTATACCTGTGAGACCCATAGGCAGTGAATTCTAGCTTAATTACATGAAGTCCACAGTCTTTCAACATGTTTATTCAGCCCGTTTTATCCCAGGGCTTCTTTTCTTTTTGCCCCAGATCGCTTCTATATTTTACGAGTGTCAGCTGCTTCTACTGTCCTTGTATTATTAATTCATTTAATGTCTGTTACAAGAAGATCAAGCATTTATTCCTTCTTGAACACTCTTTCCTACAAGCTTGGAAATGTTTGACTGACAGTAACAGCTAGCCCTGTGGAGCCTGTGTAAACACGAGTTTACAGGCTGCTGTGCAGGCACCTTCAGTGATTTACTCTCTGGTTAAGGGGATTTATTTATTTTTTTGATGGACTGGTAAATTATGAGGCTGTGGACCTTGCCAGGTTTCCAGGTATCAACTCAAGAGCCCTTACTGGAAAAACTGTGGTTGGCACTGCCACAGAGAGAATGCCCAATGATGCATCATATATTTTTAATAGATATATGTTTTAATAAACATTCTCCTCCTAAAGCAATGGATTTTAAAATAGGCTTTTGCCTTGAGCCATGTAGCTACCCAGCTGTGAGTTTTATAAGGCAACAATCTCCACATCATTAGATGTTATGACTAATATTCCAGCAACTGAAATAATAGCTATTTACATGCACATAAAAAGTTCGAGTGACATTTAAGGTGTACTTACACTCAGAAAAATGTGCTTATAGAAGCAACGCCTTGAGTTCCTCACCGACGTTCCCCTTCTTGACCTAAAGTAAACATCCCTTGTGAAACAAAACACAGGTTAGAAAACTTGTCCTGAACTAACCCCTGACACTTCTCTAACCTTGAGACAGTGGAGGACTACCTCCAACCTGGAATCCCACTGTTCTGCAGGGCCTGAACCTTCTGAAGGGTTTTCCTGGTGTCACTGCCTTATGTGCCCATGATTGGTTCCTGCCTTTAAAGGTGGCTGCCCTATTGTGCTTTAACTGACTGCTTTTCTATTATTGGTTTTTAGGTAAAATTCACTGAAATTGAGTATTTGATGGGTTTGTTGTGAATTTTCCTGAAAAACTGGAAAACTCTGGCAAGTGCCTGTGAACTTCTAAGCCTTCTGCTGTGTCTCTGGCTTTACCTGCTACCCTTCCCCATCTGTATCACTATACAGACATATTTTTACCCTAATTTTATTCGAAGAACAGCCTGACCCCTGAATTCTCATCTTCTCCTGCTGCACAATTAGCAAGGCCTCCCCTCTAAAGGTTCCAGTATTACATGTATAAAATAATTCTGTGCCTACATTATTATATAACTGATGATTTCTTTTCTGTTCCTACCTAATATTCTCCTTGTAGGCATGCACCAGGTAATGGACGTAGAAGAGAGATTTCTCCCCATCTCTCCTGATGGTTCTTTCTCTTGAGCAGATGAAGAAAGGGAGCAAAGAAGGAACCTTAGTATTAGCAAGAAACTCAGGATGGACAGCTGTTCAAGAGAGAACATGCTGGTTTCCTTTGTATAGTGCTATATGAGAAGGTTAACTTAAGCTTGCCTCTACATACCCAAGCTAACTGGCTTAGCCCCAGGACAGTGGACTCCAATCTGATTCTTCTTCCCTTGCTGTTTGGCATGTCACATGGAACCTTTTGAAAATATGAAACAGAATAGCTGTTCTTATCTCCACTCTGTCAATGATCCAACCTATTAGAAGAATAAGTTGAGTGTAGTTGACTGAGCCTCTGATGAATTTCGGCTAAACAAAATATTCAAGTAAGACATAAATATCTACCTAGATTGTGGTATGTCAAGGGTAAGTTATTTCCTAGACATCTAGTTTTAATTACGTAATCTAGGAGTATACATGATACCAAAGAATTGAATTTTTTAAAAAATCTAAGTTTTTTTTGTGGTAGGTTCTGTCATGTCATTTATCTTCCTTTTCACATTATTTTGCACACCTGTCTTTCTCCTGTTGTTGGATAATGTGGAATGAGTATCAGTAACTGACTCAAGCTTCTTCAAAGTGTTTGTGCACCTTCAGCTGCAGTTTTGGGAGTTTGCAGAATCATGTAGAATGAATTCATCCTTTCAACTTGATAAAGGAGCTTTAGCCTTTGAAACTGTTTTAGGCAGTTGATTAGTACAAAGTAATATGGGGACATCTCCAAACCTCTAAACTCATATTGAAGCCGTTTATGTCAGACTTCCAAGAATTTTGACTTCCTTTGCTTAACTCTAACAATGAGTATATTGCATACATTTCTTGATCCTTAGTCCTTTAAAATTGCTAAAGCATCTTACAGAGAAAGGCACTTTTCTTAGTTCTCTGTAGTTTTATTAATATTAATGGCATAACGTGAAAAAGTTGCTGGAAGAGGAAACAAGAAAAGCTGGCCACCAGGTACCAGGGAAATAGTCACCTTCTTGTCAGTATATAGATCTTGTGAGTAAACTTGGTTGCTTCGAAAACGGGGAGGTATTTTTTGTGATTTGATTTCCTCCCCTGTGTTATCTGTTGGAATCACAGGATTCACAGTAGAGTCACCCTGGCATACGCTTTCTCCTTTACTGTTTGGATACTGAAAGAGGGAGACTGAATTGTCTCTCACGATGTTTGCACAGCATGCCCTCGGCTTCAGCCAAGTCTTGAAAGACTTTGCGGGTTATGACATTCCCCTAAATGTGCTGAGCTTTCTTTAACCTTTCATAAAACATTGTGATCTTTATGGACTGTATCATATTGTGCAGTAATGTGCTTTATTGTCCACAGAATAAGCTTTTCTTAAAGATAATTGGAAAGCTGGAAATGGCTGCTATCGGCTGATTTTTAAAAAATACATTATTTCTGAAATGGGGCTGGTGTAATAATGACCCTATCTGTTCAAGATTTAAGATTTGTCTTGGCAGAGAAAATTGATCCATTTCACCTTTGTCTAATGGAAATTTTTATCTAGGATTATCTGTTTATGTAAATGAATGTTCCTCTGAAAAGGGAACTTGAGGGGGTTGTAAATCTTGGTGACACTTCAGTTTCATAGGGGAGAAATTGGAAAGGATTCTAGTATTTATCTGCCTGAAATTGGTTATAAAAACAAAATTATCTTCATGTACCTGCAGCATCTGATGTTTCCTGGAATTTCATTATGTTTTTGAATAATTCAGTGCAATAGTAAGAATAGTGTTTCTATATTACCTCATTCAGAAGTTGTTTTTACTTTATTTTCTACTTGCTCTCTAATGCTGACAGTAATAGAAATGAAGCTTTTGCTTTTCTTTTAGAGATGATTTCTTTCTGCATAAACTTATTAGTCTTAAGCTTTTGTAGGCTAGTTTTCTGCAGCTGAATGAGTTATGCTAACAATATCTACTATTTCTTTTTTTTTTAAACAAGGTTTAGATAAATTCTTATCTGTGTACTAAAATACTGAGGTCAGAATCAGAATTGCTCTATATTTTTTTGTTTTTCATAGCAGTTTTTGGACCATGTTTACTCTACATAAAATATGTATAAGTTGTGATGCTGTTGAAAAATCAGCAGTGTATGGCAGATTCTTTTTCCCTGAGACATGGAGAAAAGCAGAGAGTAACATGAACTTTTTAAAATGTCAGCTTACTAGAGATTACCGAAGAGAGGCAAAAATTCATTTGCATTGACTTTCTGGAAAAATGCATCATTTCTTAACAGAGACTACTAACTTCATTATCTGGCAGCTACCAGAATTATACTGTTTTTATGTTACTCTTGCAGCTATTTGCTTGGAAGTTTCTTCCCTTTACATAATATTTGAGCTATTTCACCAGGATTCAGAAAATTTGCAATATGTTTCATTTCAATGATGAGATGATTGTAATTATTTAGCTGTGTGACATAAGGGCTGAATATTGTTAAAAACTTTGATTCTTGCAGCATGATCCTACTCATAACAAAGGGTAGGCAGGCAGCAACTAATAGCGTACTGTGTTATTGCTGGGATGTCCTTATAAAAAGTCAGATTTGGGCATCCTTATTCAGGTTAATCAGCAGCTGCCTTTCAGTGTTAAGTGGACAGGAGCAATGGTACGGTACAGACTAATCTCATCTCCAGGAGATAGAAAGAAAATGTAGCAGAGAATATGGAGCGCACAGCTGGGAACAAGGAACACTGGGTCTGGAGGGCTGGAGAATTGTGTGACCTCAGAGAAATTGTTCCAACTCTCAGACCTCTCATATTTTCAACTGCACCAAAGCGAGTGATAAAAGAAGTGTCAGTGGCTACAGGACTTTTGTGACAAAAGCCATAGTCTCTTTCCTAATCCAAGTATTATTTGCACAGCTGTGTTCACTATGTAAAAATTCTTTTTTTTTTTTTTTTTTGTCTTTTTCGTTTTTACCGGTACCAGGGATCGAACTCACGACTGCCTGCTTGCAAGGCAGGCGCTTATGCCGCTGAGCTAAATCCCCAGCCCCTATGTAAAAATTCTTCAAGTTGATTTACCTTTATGATCTGGGCGCTTTTATGAATGTATAGTATTAAATTATATAATATTCAGTTAAATTTTAAAATCCTTGCTGTATCATAGGGACACTGGGAACTTGTTTAAAGACATTTAAAAAATGAATTTTAAGTATAAACCTCTGCAAAAATGTGTAGCTTTCTGAATATGAGTTACATGTACCACATTGTCTCCCACATATCTTTAACCTTTACTTTTTACTTTTTAAACGTATATTTCAATACAATTATGAAGGTCTAGTAAATGCATTTTCTATTTATATATGATAAACTTCATCCTAGTTGGAGCAATGCTTGAGAAAAACAATGACTCCCAAATATAATCAGGTGCACAGTGAGGGCCATTATTGTGGTCTGAACCTGGACTTTTCTGCTACCTACAAGATGCCATGATCAACCATTCCAGCACCCATTCAGCTGCTGTGAGGGACACAGATGGGAACAAATTTTAATAGCCCTGAACTACACTCCCCAACATTCACTATATTTCCTCAGAGCCCCGGATTTCTCAAATGCTTCTTACTTCTCTTGGCATGACTTAAGTGACTTTGGCTCTTCCTTTACTCCTTCCTCTCTCTGCACAGATTGAGGTGGAACTGCATTGTTAAAAAGATACACACAGAGCTTACTGTGGTGGTGCACACCTGTAATCTCAGCACTTGGGAGTTGAGGCAGGAGGATCACTATGAGTTTAACCTGGGCTACATAGTGAGTTCAAGGCCAGATGGAACTACATAGTGAGACTCTATCTCCAAAACAAAGCAAAGCAAAGCAAAATAAAATAAAAAATCCCAAGCCAAATCAAACCATATGGAGGCCTGCGTATAGGACTAGTGACAGGTGTGCATAGCAGTGGGAGACATCAGGGCATGAACAGGTGGTACAAACTTTAGGCCCTTGATAATGCTGCATGCCAGCCCAAATCTTTTATATTTCTGTTTTTAGCCTGTGTGTTGGTTACCTTTCTCTCATTGCTGAGACAAAATACCCAGTGCCCAAAGACAGGAAAGGTTTATTTAGCTCACAGTTTGTAGAAGTTTTAGTTCTTTCTTGGCTGGCTCCAAGGCACAGTGGTATGTGGAAGAGGGCAGCAGTTCATGGTGGCAGAAGACAACAAAAGCAACAAAAAAGGGAAGGAGGTGAGAGAGAGAGAGAGAGAGAGAGAGAGGATCAAGAGAGAGTGCAAGCCTCTTTCCATTCCTTATATTGTATGTAGGCTACTCGCTCCAGGTGGATATAGCACTCACATCCATAATCCCAGCATTGGACCATGAATCAGTCACCAACTCTGGAAGCTTGCACCTATGACTGCATGAAGCCTTGGGGGGACATGCACACACAAACTATAGCAGCCTGTTTTCATTGTGAACTTCCTGTTCCCTTTTTCTTCCTAGAGAAGACTCTTGTCTTAGCAGTCTTGACTAATTTCAGCATCTAAGTTGATGATGGGTGCTGCATGTTGCCAGAGCCACATTTCCCTGACTGCTGGAAAGAAGTCTGTTTCAGCATAGAGCTAAATTCAGGAAATGTGTTTCAGCACCTGGGTTCTAGGCTCTGCTCAGCATGTGAAGCCAGGCATTGTAGAATGGCTTATATCATAGAAGTATGTTTCTTATCATGAGCAGGTAGGTGATAGCTGCTCCCCACTCAGTTGTGGCTACTGTCAGGATTTAATTCAAGAAGGCAGGCTAAAATGTTTTGACAACTTTCAACTGCTTTGTAAAGCCAAGAAATTGATAAGTAGATTTTTTTGATAAATAGAGTTTTTAAAATTCTGGCTGTGACCTTTTCAAATATCTAATTCAAGTCTAATTCTGAAATTTTTAAGAAAAAAAGTGTAACACTTTAGTTTTGTATGTCAATGTTTAAAAAGTAGTTCTGTGATAAAAAGGTACAAAATTGACATGCTATAATGAAAAGAAACTCAAGGGCCAAGGATTTAGCTCACTGGAATAAGCACTTGCCTGGCAAGCATAAGGTTCCAAGTTTGATCCCCAGTACCAAAATACAAACAAACAAACCATCATTTAAGTGCCAAAGTTTAACCAGACATGGTGGTACACACCTGTAATTCTCTCATTCAGGCAGCTGAGGCAGAAGGATCACTGCAAGTTTGAAGCCAGCCTGGCTACAAAGTGAGTTCAAGGTCTGAACTTCATAGCAAAACCCTGTCTCAAAAAACCAAAACAAAACTAAAAAAGCTTAAGTTTATAAAAATGTAAGTCACTGAAGAATACTTTGCCTTACAAAATATTTTCTTTTACATTGCAAGACCTCTTCTATAGAACATTTAGAAGTATTGCAGTGTGTATTATGCTATGTGGAGCTAGAAGTAGATATATAGTATAGTTACTATGAAAATACAGAGCCAGGATCATTCCTAGGAATATGCCAGAAATACTGACAGTTAGGCGGCAGGTTAGAAAATAGGAAATATTTGGGGTATCTAGGAATTGGACTGGTCTTTCTGACCAAGTCAAAGCTTCTGAAGGATGAAGATTCTATACCTGTGATGGTGAAACTTTTAGAACTTTCAGTGGTACACATCGCCACCGTGGCATGCAGGCTATCAGTTTACCACCTCTGCTCCACACTGTCTATACAGGCAGGAGATGGAAATTTCTGCAGCAGGTAGACCTGAGTTCGAGTTTAACTTCACAGCTTGTTATTGGTGTTTTTAGGTACATGATTAAGCTTTACCTAGCATAGCAGCTAGACATGGGAAGGAGCACCTATGAGACCTTGGTAAGAGGAAGGTTATTATCCATGACATAGTGAATTGCATTCCCCCTGCCTGAGCCTCAGAGTTTGACATTGGGGTCGAAGAGTTCCAGTATGTAATGCTACTTTAGTAAAGCAATTTAGTGTTAGTTACATAATTTATATGTATATTACAGTATAATTAATGATAAAAGTTGGCTTAGAGAAATACAGCAATCATACATTTCTTACTATGATATCCCCAAGTTAGACTCAACGCACATCAGAAAGGCAATAACCAGCCATGCACCTCTCCACATGAATACCTGCCTCCATAGCTTTAAAGTGCTGAGAAGTGCACCTAGGATAGTTACACTCTCATGAGGAAGAATGGAAAGGGACTAAGCCATTAATTTTCAGTTTCTTTTCCCAAATTCATCAGTCCGACAAGTAATTTCCCCTCCTTTCAAAAGTAAGAGCAGCAGAGGAAAACCAGGCATGCTATAAGAATGGATGCATCTGGCACAGGTAAAGAAATGCTCGCTGTAAAATTCAGGGCTCTCTTAAACACACAGACAGGAACTGTGTTTAATAGATAGATGGGTTTGTGTTTATCCCCAATACAAGTTCAATTTTTGATAAAGACAACCAGTATAGGCAGGACAGGGTACTCTGGACACAGATTCTCCCATCTGTTGAACAAATCACCTTTCTTTCATGTGTACATAAGGTCAGCAAGATCAACACATCGTCACTGTACTGATTTGAAGTACTAGAGACCAAATATTTTATGGTATATGTCTAGGAGTGAGATGTGGCTGCATTCAACAGCTCGGAGTCAAACTACCTTTCCACATACCTTCCCTTCATTTACCAGTCTTAGCAATTTAATTTTAGCAGAACTAGCTAAGCTGATACACATATCTCTCTTCTGGCCACAAATACATCATGAGATATTTGATCCCCTGATTTGCTATAATCCACATTTGCTATGAAATAGGGGCAATTTGATGTAATAGAAGTTATAGATATGAACTCCCATCTCTTACTATTTAAGTATTAAATATAGGTAACAAGATCTTCCACGTCTCATATCTAAGAACATATTTTTATACTAAAAGCAACCTGTGAAGAAATCTTTCTACTTTTTTACTGTCAACCAAGATTTATTGACAAATGTAATTATAGCCATGTAATCATATGTGCTCTCTAGACATGGGGAAAGCAAAGACTCAGACAATTTTCTTGATAGATCAGAATTCAAAAGTAGCAGCAGGACTGCTAGAGGCTAGTCTGAATGGGAGAGACACACTCTGCATGAACTCTTAATTTTAGTCAGCCATGCTGAGAACAGAAGTCTGCCAACTGGCTAGATTTAAAATAAATAAATATTATGTGTTTGGTAGAGAAGAAAGTTGTGCATTGTAGGAATAATACTCAGCATACTTATCACCCAGAATACAGATGATACAGTCTAAACCTTGAAGCTTGCCAGGTTTGAAGGATGAGAGAAACTTTATATTTGTTAGTGTTCCCCCTAAGAAACTTTCTTTTTTATTTTATGGAAAAAAGGTAAAACAATTTCATATAATAATAATAATAGAATAACAAGAGTTAATATACTGAATATTGTCATCTTCAAATAGTTAGATTATATTATATGGGCATAAAAATTCTCTAATAGATATTAGCACAAACCTTCCTTTTTATGAATGAAGTGATACTAATAGTATAACTAATTTGCATTTTTCTCTCTCTCCCTTTCATTCTATTTCCCTTTCCCCCACCCTACTTCCTTTTTCCTTTTCAACAGTTTCTCCCATTCCATAATATCCATTGTTCATTTCAGATCTTACTTACTCTTTCAGTTTCTCACACCAGGGAGACAATACGTTTATACATATGAGTCTGATTTATTTCACTTATGAGTTTGGTCTCTAGTTGCATTCACTTATCTATAAAAGTCTTAAGTTTATCATTCTTTATGACCAAGTAATATGCCATTATAGAAAAATACCACATCTTTTTTATCCACTCCTCAGTTGGTGAACATTTGTGTTGTTTGTAAGATTTAAGTGTTATAAATTGTGTTTCTATAAACATGGAGACACATATATCACTAGGATATGATATTTTTAATTCTTCTAGGAAGATAACCAAAAGGGTAATAGCTGAGTTGAGTGGGACTTCTAATTCTAGCTTTTTGAGAAATCTCTGTACTGATTTCCACAGTGGTTGTACCAGTCTTTTCTCCCACCAACAATAGAGAAATGTTCCTTTTTTCCCACAGTTCCTCCAGAATTGTGTTCATTAGGGGTATTTTTTCTTTAATTTCATCTGTGACCCCATTGATTGTGTTCATGTGTTTATGGAATTTTTGCAGGTTCTTTTACTGTTAATTCCCAATTTCATTGTACTATGATCAGATAATATGTATGTTCTTTTTACGTCATTGGTTATCTTTTCACTGACACTTATCAGTCTTATATTGTTTTTCTTTGCATCGTCATGTAACTGCTGAATTGCTATTTCCTGATCCCTTGTTATTTTAAAGAGGCCTTTGCTTTTGTGACTGCTAGTTGCAATCCTGTCTTCAAGATCTGGAAGTCTATCTTCAGTTTTATTCAAGCAGTTTTACCAGCTTTCCAGGGAATTTTTGATTTCCTGCATATCTCTTTGAATCTGTTTCATACATTTCTTTTCTGTATTGTTCATTCAAGGTGTCAATTTTCCTATGCTTCTCTATTTTCTATCTATGTCTACTATAGATTTGCTGAGCAGTTGTTTCATTATGGGTATCATTTCCTTTTTTTTTTTAACCTGAGAGATTATTTCTGGTCTGATTTCCTCTATAGCTTCATGGATTTGTCTCTTTACTTCAGTTGCTATCATTTCAAAAATTTCAGGTGTGTTTTTCCCATTTTTCTCTATCTTGATGTGTCCTGGACTTGTTCTCAGTGGACTGGAGGTCTGAGATTACATTTTGCTTTGTGTTTTGTTATTTTCTATTTGAAAAAAAATTTTTTTTTCTGTGTTGATACTTGTAAGTTTTTGAAGTAGGTACCAAACATGCTTGTGAACATCATTCAGTTTTTTTTTTTTTTTTAGTGGGGAGGTTACTGGGGATTGAACTCAGGGCCTTGTGCTTGCTGCGCAGGGACTGTGAGCTACATCCCCAGTGTACATAACTCACTTTAAGAAATAAAATATCACACATACTTGAATACTCCACCTGTGCTGAATTCCTCTCTCTTAATCCCCAAAACACCTACTATTCTAAATTTGAGTTTATTATCCCAACACAGTCAATATATTCTTTCTAGGAAAGAATGTAATCCACATACTATTATTAGAATGACTTAAAACTTGACATGAGTACTGTTTTTGTGTCTATTGTGCAAAATGGCTTCCTTTCTCATTACTTTCATAAATATGTAAATTTTATATTTTTTAACTTTATATATACTATTTATATTTTTTAACTTTAAAATTTACTGTGCCAATAACACTTGATGAGATTTATTTTTAATAGATGTCTAAGAGAATCAATAGAGCTTTTTCATGTGACAGTCCTGAAACTTTATATCCTTTAGAGAGCTACTCCTTATTTTTGCATCTACCATTCTCCTCTCTGTATCTATGAGTTTTACTAGTTTATGTATCTGATATAAATAGGATCATGCAATATTTGTCTCCTGTAACTGAGCTATTTAACTTAACATAATATTCTGCAGATTCTTGTTGTGGTACACTGGAAGAGTTCTTTCTCTTTTTTAAAAACTGAGTAATATTCTATTGCATGTAATGTGCCACATTTTCTCTCTTCATCCACTAGTGGATATTCAAATTGTTTCTGTTTCCTAGCTTTTATGATTATTGCTGTAATAAATACAGGAGAGGTAACATTTCTCTGTCTGATGTGTACCTGGCAAAATTTTTTTTCCCATTCTGTAGGTTGTATCTTTACTGATTGAATATGGGTCTGGGTTCAACCAAAAGCAGTGTTCCCAGCAATATTGAATGTTTTCTCTTAATACTATGAAGTATACTGTTGGTATTTTGATTGGGATTCCATTAAATCTGCATAACTATTTCGGGATAATGGTCATTTTCACAATGTTAGTTCATTCTACCTAAGTACAAGGGATCTCTATCCATTTTCTAATATCTTCCTCAATCTCCTTCTTCAGAGTACTGTAGTTTTCAAGGTAAAAATCTTTTACTTCCTTTGTTAGATTGATTCCTAAGTGTTTAATTTTTTTTGTTTTTTGGATGCTATTGTGAAGGTTGTGTTTTCTTTAATGTGCCTCTCAGTGCATTTGTTGTTTGTGTATAGGAAGGATTTTTGAGTGCTGACTTTGTATTCAGCACTGACTTTGTATTTGATTGTTAAATGTATACTTTTTTGCTGTAGTTTTGGAAGTTTCTTATGTAGCATATCATGTTATCTGCAAATAATGATAATTTAACCTCTTTCTTTTCTATTTTTTCCTTTTATTTCTTTTTCTAATTTCCCTGGCTAATATGTCCAGAACTATGTTGAAAAATGGACATCCTTGTCATTTTAGAATAAAAACTTTCAGTTTTTGATCATTTAGTATGCATTCAATCCTTAGCTCAGTTTTTATGACTGTTATTTATTTGATTGGTTTTACTATATTCTATATATATATATATATATATATATATATTAGAAATGAATTCCTTAGTAGATACAGTGAGTTCCTGAACATTTGCATTTCAAACTTTCACCTGTGTATGGTGTAAAACACTGTCAACTTAGAATGAATCCAACTTACAAACAATTCTCCTACAGTAGAACTTGTTTGAAGTCAGGGACTTACTGTATTTGATATGCAAATGTTTTCTTTCATTCTGTAGGTTGCCCTTTAATGTTGTTCATTTGTTTGTACAAAATCCTTTAATGTAAAGTATAAGTACTTATGGTGTGCTTTTGATATTATATTTATAGATATATAAAGTCATTGCCAAGAAAGTAGCATGAAGTTTTCTTTTATTTTCTTCTATCTTTTGTATCTTCTGTTTCCCTGTAGATGTGTTTCTTTCTTTTGTTTGTTTGTTCTGTTTTTGAGATAGGGTATTGCTCTGTAGTTCAGTTTGATATTGAACTTACTGTGTAGCTGAGGGTCACCTGAGACTCACAGTGATCCTCCTGTGTCTGCCTCTCAACTTCTGGGCTTACAGGCATGAGCCACTATACCTGGCTTAGCATCTATTTCAAATTGAATTTGTAAATAGTATAGGGGAAAGTTCCAATCCATTGTTTTTCAAGAAGACATATGATTTAAGTAACACCCTTCATTAAAATAAATGTCCTGTTTACACTATGACAACCTTATAAAAGAAAGTTGACTTTATATCCATAGACTTATTTCTAAGGTTTTTATTTTGTTTCATCAGTCTATATGTCTGTCTTTATGCTACTGCTATACAATTTCAATTATTGTAGGTTTGTAATTTTGAAAACAGAAGTGTGATGTTTTCATCTTTATTTTCTCTCAAGATACTTTTGGCCATTTAAGGTATTCTGAGGTTTTATGTAAACTTCAAGATTCTTTTTTCTACTTCTGTAAACAGTATAATTGAAATTTTGTTAGGAATTGTGTTGAATTTATATGTTGCTTTGAATAAAATGGACATTTAAACCTTATTGAATTTTTTAGTTTATAAATGCAGGATATCTTTCTATTATTTGTGTCTTTTAAGCATTATTTTATTACTGATTTATAATGCACAGTCCTTTAGTTAACTTCCTTACTAAATAGAAAACAACTATTGCTTTTGTTTTGTTTTGTATTCTGACTGTTTACTGCATTAGTTTTTTAGTTTTATAGTTTTTTGAATGTTCAGTCTTTAAGGTTTTCTGTACCATGTCATCTGGAAACTAGTATAATTTTGCTTTTTCCTTCATGATTTGAATGTCTTTTATTTCTTATCTAATTGCATTGGCTAGTACCACTGGTACTGTATTGGGTAGAAGCAGTGAGAATGTTCCTTGCTATTGAGTGTATTAGCTGTGGGCTCTTTGTATAGATTTGTTATTTTATTGAAGTAATTTATCTCTAGTGATATAATTTTGAGAATTTTTGACATGAAAGAGTAATATTTTATCAAATGCTTTTCTGTATCTGTTGAGATGATCATGGTTTTTATCATTCTCTCACTATGGTATATCACATGATCTGGTTTTTGTGTTAAACCATTCTTGCATCCCAGGGATAAATCCCACTTGTAATGTTGTATGTTCCTTTTAATGTGTTATGGAATTAAGTTTCTTAGTATTTTGTTGAATTTTTTGCATCCTTATTAATCAGTGTAATTTGCCTGTGGCTTTCTTTTCTTGTGATATCTTGGTTTAGCTTTGGTCAGAGTAAATGTGGTCTTCTAGAATAAGTTTGGAAGTGCTTTTGTTCTCTTGAATTATTTGCAAGATTCTCATTATATGTATATTTTCATGGAAAATGAAGATAAATTTAAAATTATAACTATTCTGCCCCAGCTTCTCTCTTTGCAGTATCCTGAATCCTCTTGCTATTCTTTTATGAAGGAAGTTGTGCAAGACTGGAGTTATTTCTATATAAATAGTTGGAAGAACTCCCTGTTGAAACCATCCATTTCAACTTACTATGTTAAAATTTTTATTATGCAAAAATTTAAATATATTAAAATGAGGAGAATATTATAAAAGCTTAGTATGACCCACCCCTACCTTCAACAATTATCTCTGCCTATCAAGTCTAGTTTCATTAAGAACTTTCACTAACCTGTAGCAACAGATCATTCTGAAGTAAATCTTAGACCCCGTTTCAATTGTAAACATTTGTAGGTGCTATGCTTTTAGGATATTTGTGTTTTTGGTGAACTTTTCATTTTGTCATTATTAACCTTCTCATATCTGGTAATTCCTTGTCTTGAAGTCTGATTTTCCAAATATTAATTATATAACTATATTAATATTATTTTGGTTTGGGCTCCTTATGAATTATTTCCACTTGATATTTAAACTTTATCTTCATGTTACAGGGAAGCATATTGTTTAAAACTTTAGCTCCATTTATTACAGTTCCAACTTATGTACCATTATAACTTCAATTTTAATTATTTTATTTTCATATTCAAATATGATGATACTGTTAATATTTTTAATTAATAAATATTTATTGGGATTTATGCATATAAATTCACTGTATTCCTGCCTCTCACTTCCATTTTGGTCACTCACTTGTATTATATTAACCGAGTTACAGATTTTCTCCATTTTTGTTTGTGTGGAATGTATTCTTTTAGGCAGACCATGCCGGGCCCAGGAAAAGAGGAGCCAGTTCTCTGTTCCTGTGAGTCAGCAGAGGTCATGCTGGGTCTGGGAAAAGCACTCAAGAAGCTAGTTTGATCTTTCTGTAACCTGCTCAAACTAGGCAGGGCCCAGGAAGAGAGAAGTCAGATTGCCTTTCCACTAGCCAACTGGAACATGGGCTGAGAATCAAGGATCCTCCACCTGATCATCCCCCAGCTGATGTGGAGGACAGGCTGAGTTGATAGCAACCAAGGTCCAAAAACAACTAAATACTTGTATTGTTTGACTGACTTTGCAGGACTAAGGCCAATAATCTAAGCATCTGTTAGGATGACAGGATGCAATATGGCAAATATGGGGGATTTCCTTCGGTCTTGTTTTTGAAATTCAATATTACTCTCACTGTTTTGTTTCAATTGTTTTGTTTTATTCAGTGCTCTGTTTTGCTTGGTTTTATTCTGTTTTGTTTTGTTCAATTTTACTATGTTTGAGGAAATGGACAATTGTTGTGAAGATAACAAGACATATTATGGTACTCTTTTTTTTTTTTTTTTCTGGTATCAGGGATTGAATTCATGACCTTGTGCTTGCCAGGCAGGCACTTATACCATTAAGCTAACTCCCTGACCATACTGTGGTAGCCATTGTTGATGACCTATTGTCTTGTTTTGAAGTTATGTACCACTTTCACCGCTTTGTTTTGATTGACTTTATTCTGTTTTGTATTGTTGGGTTTTATTCACCTTAAAATAAGAAAAAAGATAAGAAAATAAAAAAAGAAAGTATCATTTTTTATTTCTTCTTGAAGAATATTTCTACCATGTCTAGAACTTGATGTTTTCTAGCATGGTAAACATACCACCCAATTATCTTATTTTTCCAAAGTTTCTATTGCACAATCAGAGATTAATTTTTGTGCCATTCTAAAACAGTCAGTTGGCCACTTGTTGGGGACCACAAATTTACAGTGACTGGTATTGTGTATTTCCCTGTGGGAAGAAAGGAAGGATTGGAATTGTTGAAACCACCCATCTGGAAATTCCCATTGATTCTTCTAAGCATAAGATCATCTAGCCTTCTTAAATCATCACAGGAATATGCTTGGGTCAAGATACTGCAAACTTAAGAATAACTATGTGCTCTGGAGTTGGAGTCATTGGATACATTTTCTATTATCTTTTCATCTGTTTAAATCTGATAGTTCATTGAGTTCTTAATTTTAGTTTATATTATTGAAAATGTTAGTTTCTTTTGAATGGTTTTCAGTTTTCTGACAAAGTTCACACTTTTATTTTCTTGACATCATAAGCTCAGCAATTTAAAATATGTGCCTGAAAATGTAACATGTAGAGCACCTTTGGGCTGGTTTCAAGCTTCTCGTGTTATAGCTCTTGGTTTTTTGTTCTCATTTCTTTATTTCTGTGGGCATGTTTTACTTTGTGCCAGATATTATATTTACAAACTTGTATAACTATTTTAAGATAGTGTTCTCATTACAGAGGGGTTTCTGTTTACTTTTCCTGAGTAAACAGTATGCTCTCAAACTAGGATAGTTTATGCAGTTTCATAATCAGATATGCAGTGGTCTCACATGCATTTATTTGTCACTCAGGTGACTGATTTTTCAGATACTTTTCTCTCAGGGATCTTTGAATTCCACAGTCAGCTGTGTTAGTCCTACAAGCCTATCAGAGTTGTGCTCAGCTCTTACCTATTCCCCATGTCACAAGTAATCTTTCACTCTTTTGATTTCTTTAGGGCATTTGAGCAGACTAAAAAGTATTTTGTCTAGTTTTCTAATAAGCTCAGTTAATCTAAAGGCAATTGTGTATCGTTGAATGTGAAAGCCTCCCAACATTCCATGAATTTCCTTTTTTTCCCCTTTTTTGGGGAGGAGGTACTGAGAATCAAACTTGTTTTTACTTTTTGTTCAGTTTGTGAGGCTTTTTAAAAACCTGTTAAAATTTTGACAATTATATGGAACCCATGAATTTTTGTAGAGAATGATCATTTTCATTGCATTTAATATTAAACACATGGAAAAACTGTCTCTCCATTTACTTACAATCTATTTATGTAAAATATTCTAATGCTGTCTCTCTCTTTTTTTTTTTTTTTTTTTTTTTTTTGTGGTACCAGGGATTGAACTCATGATCTCACATTTGTCAGGCAGGTACTTATGCCGCTGAGCTAAATCCCTGGTCCTCTACTTTCTCTATCTTTTGATAGAATCTTTCCTGTTTGATCTGCTAATGTGGTAAATGTCATTAAAATGTTTTAGAAATTGAGCCAACCTTTTATTTCATATACATTACTGCATAAGTTTGCTAGTATTCAAATTATAATTTTTTAATGTTTCTCTAACATACAATAACTTTACTATATAAGTGAGATTACCATGTACTTTTTTCTTAAATTTTATTATCTTCATAAAATAATAGGGAACATTTTCTGTATTTCTATTCTTTTCTCAAGATTTTAAGTAATTGGAATAATCCATTCTGTGTTTGTTTTAATTTAGGGATATTATTTTATGTATGAGTGGTAGAATAGGAGGGTCATAGTATTTTATCTGTAAATTAAATTTTTTTTATATTTTAGTGAGTTACATTAAAATTTTTGTAATAGTTTTCAAAGAAGTTGAAATAATGTTCGTGTATTCTTTTATTGTATACGTTTCTGCAATTGAATCACTTGATTTTTCTTACGATATTTTCTTAAAACTATGTATAATTAAACATCAATATTTTATTTTTTGGAATCATGATTTCAAGTCATAATTAGAAATCTTTTTCCCATTTACTTTTTCTAGTATCAGTATAGGTTTCATTTTTTAGTATTTAGATCTCTTGTCTGCTTGAGTTTATTATGTTGTGAGATACAAATCCTGTTTTATCTTTCTTCAAATGGGCATCTGGTTTTTCTACTTCCATAAACTTGAAATGTTACCTATGTTACTAATGATCTTGTCTAGTTTAGTCTATTTTGGGGCTTTCTGATTTGCTTATTTAGTTATTCATGTACATCAGTGTTTTCTGTTATCTGTAGTGTGTTTAATGCCTACTCTCTCAAACAAATTTGTTCCTTTATTTAGTAGCTATTCTTACATGTTTATGCTTCCATGTTTTATTTTAAACATGAACTTTCATATAAACTTATTTAGTTCTCAAAAATCTTTGTTGATATCTTTATTGGTATTGCCTGATATTTGTGAAGTAACTTAAAATGACTCACAATTTTAATTATTGTTAAGACCCTAGTATGTAACATGTTGCCAGACACAAAATAAATTTCTAACAAATATTAGATAAACAAATAGATGAATAAGCAAACAATTTTATAGGTTATACTTTTAAAAAAGTGACTGAAAAAGACATGTCCTTCAATGATTTTTAAAAATGAACGTTTAAAATACCTTTTATAAACATTTTTAATGTTAACAAAAATATTTTTCTATCTTAAAGGTCTTTCTTTTCGGATTATTAAGTACAACTACCAATTAGCTCTCCTGACAACTTTGAATATATCTTTAAAAGGCACCCCTTCTTCAAAGTTTTACTAGTATTGTTGGAAAATTGTTATATTCTGATTACTGTACTATTTAAATAGATGTTCAAATATATGACTTTTGCCTAGTAGAGATCTCTCCTTAAGACTGTGCACTGTACAAGATACATGATTGTACCTAGCTGTCCCATGTTCTGTTTACAGAAGGTTTGAAGAGGGGCAATGACATGAGCAATAATGAAAATGCTGTTATTTTTTATGTGATGACTATATGCCTAATCATTAAAACTAGGTCAGTTTTTCAGAGATTTTTCTCTGAAGTTTTGATTATATAGAGTAATTTTTGGTTGACATAATCTCTGTATCTTTTTTTCAGTACCAGGAATTGAACTCAGGACTTTGTGCTTGCCAGGCAGGTGCTTGTGCCACTGAGCTACATCCCCAGCCCTGTATCTTTTCAAAAAAAGGTCTATCATAGTTTCTTTGGTGTGTATGCGCAGGTACACAAATCCCCTGATTTTAAGACATTCCAGCAGGTTTTTCCATCTCATTATGCTTCTTTCACTGCTTAAATGCACCTGCCTCAGCTATGGAAGACAGTGGCCAACTGGCACAAAACAGAAAGTACAGCAGTTGGCAGAAAGGACATTCGGTAATGACACCAAAGTGAGTCAGTTTTCTTGTGAAAAAACACACAACTAAATCTTTGATAGAAAAATGGCAGAGTTTTATATCAGCCATTTCCTAATATATATGTTAGGCTTTCTGACATACATTTCAATACTGATAATACTACTTTATTAAAAGAAGAAAGTACAAGAGAGAACTGCGAACAGAAGATAAACACTATAAGCCTTGTTTGACAAACTCAGTCAAAGAGAGAGAGAGAGAGAGACAGAGAGAGATGCTGGGAATAGACCCCAGGGTCTCACACATGTGAGGCAAGTACTCTGCCCTGAGCCCCTGATGTAATTTTGAACATAAGTTACTGTCATTTGCAGTACCAGTTGAGTGATTAAGGATTTCTCTGGATTAAAAGAAAATTTATTTCTTTTATCCTGGATTAAAAGGCAGTTTATCTTTTTTACTCACTATTTTTTGTATAGTTAAAAGCTAGGGTTGGGAGCTAGTATTTGGTGTAGCTACCAGAGTGTGTTTTCCTGAACACATGGTGAGTTTAAGAGATCGTAGTACAGGTTGTGCTTACTAATTCTTTGGATGAGCTCTCATGATCTTTCGTAAGTACCTAACTCCGAAAAAAAAAAAAGTCTAGCATTTTTGTAGTTAGGGTCAAAGAGCTGGTTGTCAGATAGACCTGGTTGTGTCTTGATTCTGCTGAATTAGTTTGGCAAGTTCCTTAATCCCTCTAAATACTAATTTTTTTTCACACATACAGTGAAGATGTGGATTTTAAAAAAATTCCTGTTTCAGAGCTATTGTGAGGGTTAGGATGGGCATGACTTAGCGTTCTGGTGAATATTATATTCATTGAGTAAAATGGATCAAGAAGTCCTTCCTAGTGAGCTGTTTGTGAATGCAAATCATTCAGACCACAAGGTAGACAGCTACTGGAGCCATGCAGTTGTCCCAAATCTATATGTTCTCTCAGTTTGCAGAGGAAATAAGAGCCTCAGATTCACTCTTCAGTCACTTAATTGTCCAGATGCAGTGGGTCATCAGGTTTTCAAGATATGTTAGATGAATTACTATGTATACCTTGCAAATGGAGCTACTGATCCTTTCATTAAAAATATCTTGTAGAATATTTGTCAGACAGGAATAAAAACTGAACAATTTGAAAGGACCCAACAAAAATTATGGCAGAAATACCCACTGTTGGTAAAACCATTTTCCTTGGAAATTTTTGTGCTAATAGAAGTCAGTATCCACATGTGGCTACTGAACACGTTGGGTGTGCCTGGTTTGAGGTAGGAACTACCTTTGCCACATTATATCACCAGTTACCATAAACAATAGCTGCTGGGTTGTGGAACGCAGGTCTACAGTGCACAGATCCTAAATGATTCTAAAGGAAAGGATCCCCTCGGTCAACAGTTTCTAAAGCTCAGTAATACGTGGTGAAGGAAAGATGATTTTCTGGTGTTTGTGTGCGTCTGCTGCATGATTCTCGAGACACTGTTAGTGTGAGCACAGCCTTGTAAATCTTTGATTTGGATGCACTGTGGTTCAGCAGGAGTGAACACTCACCTGACTAGGGCAGCCTGGCTAGGAAACCTCCATTCTCCCCTCCTCCACCTCAAGAGCTGTTATAAATGCTGGAAAAAAAAAAACTGTGGACCATCTGTAGCTGCAGATGGGGATTTGTGGACGGTGTACAAGTTGCAGTCATGGAATCAGCAGAGATGCCCAAAATATGTCATCCAAATTGACCAGTCAGAATGGTGAGGAGAACATTATCTTGTGTACATACTCAGACTCTCAAGCCTACCAATGTGGAAGGGACCCTCCTGGGTGCTCATTCTCTTTCCTGTTCCCTGACAGTACTACTGCTTTAGCTTTCAACAAGCTGGACACAGAGGCTCAGGGACAGGTTGGCTGCATGACCATCTGAAGCACCACAAAATGCACTGCCATTGTCATTTTCTACCATTTGATTTTTACTACACAAAATGGGTTGCAAGAAAATAATATTTTGACTTATTTGAACAGATGAGTACTGTGGGTAAATGGACTATGCTGATTTTGTGAAGTAAATTTATGTTTTCATTCATTATCCTGGAGTTTATTTTTTGTGCATTCTCTAACATACATAATTTTGCCATGTCAAGCTTAAAATTGCATTGAGGTTGATAGATTAAACTGAATTTGCTGAGAAGACAGCAATTAAGTAGTCTGTTAATAGGTGCAGACTGTGAGGGCCATTTGAGAAAATTCAGCTTATTTGTAAAGCCAGGAGCCCCCTTTGGCCTTAGGAATCTAAAATGCCTTCCTTGGTTTGATAGATTCTCACGCCACATTTATTTGAACACATCTTAGTGACACTACAACATGGGCCAGTTTGAGCCCTTGAATCTGGTTCAATGCTCCCACAGAGAATAGCAGTGAGAAAGAAAAGCCCAGAACACCATTTGACCAAGACTTTATTTGTGAATACTAGGCTTGAGGGCTCATTTTAACTGAAGAAAGATGTAGAATGTGTAAGACTGTAGCAGGACAGAGCTGGCAAAATTCAGACTGTTTCTGGAATTCTTTTGTAAAGATAGTAGAGAGGACATAGATATCATTATGTGGATGGACCTATTTTTAGGCAATTTGAATTTTTTTGGAGAGCTGGAGTGCAACAGTTGGTAGCTAAGCCCACATGTAAAAAGGGTAAGGAAGAAACGCTTACAGGGACAAAGATATGCTGAAGCCACTGTTTTGTGTCTCTCTCTGTGGTGTATAATTAAACAGTTTAGTAAGGCTTCCTTTCAAGAAAACAAAGCTGGACCAATGATGTCTGTATTTCTATAGAGTAAATGAATGTGTATTCTGAGGTTAGAGTGAAGCACATTTTAGGGCATGGTGGCTGCAGCCATTCCAGGTGAAACATTTCTCCCCACTCCTCTGATTCTAGGAAGGAACTTAATCATAACTCTGCTGACCTCTACTTCAGAAGAAAATGGGTATGTTCTAGGCCTCTCTGGCGGGTGCAGTGCACCTAGCCCTCCTGCTGGGCTCTGATTGTGGCACACAGCTTGGACTGTGGTGGTTCAGATGCTCTTGACCAGGTGCATGCTTTGGGTCCAGGCCACTGTCAGCCAGTTTTGTGGCTGCAAACCTCACCCATGTTCTCCAGCCCAACTTTACCAGTAACACAATTGACATTTGATCTCCATCTGTCTGTATTTTGCATCCATTTCTCTGTTAGTTCCAAACTCAGAAGGGAGGACAGAGTGTTGACCATTGACCTGCCAAACCCAGGGCCATACGGTAGGGCTAGGAACTCTTCTGACAAGTCTTCAGCTGAACAAGTGCTGTATGCGTATTGTCTCAGCTCTTACAATAAACCTATTAGGTAAATATGATGATTGATTCCTTTGTGCGTGTGTGCATGTGTGTGTGTGTGTGTGTGTGTGTGTGTATGTGTGTGTGTGCAGAGACAGGTTTAGAGAGAGAGAGTAGCTTGCTCAGGGTCACACTGCTAAGAAGTAGTCATTAATACCATACAATTTTCCATGCACTTGAGCTGGACTGACTCATACTGCCAGTGTTTTCTGGTGGCTTATGCAAATGCACACTCTGGCACACTGCCTGGAAGCTGCCTGTGCCTTGCTCCTGGTTCTTTTTCTCCTGCTTTTATTTTCTCTGCTTCCATAACTGGATTTGGAGAGATGCCTCTGACACATCTGTTTTGGTGACCCTTTGAACTTTGCTTATTTCTTTTTTACAGCTTTGCCTTTGTAGGTGCAGTACGTTACTTTGCTTATATCCTTGGCATTGCGTTCCAAGTTACCTTAGTTATAAATATTACCTACAATTTTGATTTCCCAGAACTTGGTCTGTCTGCCTCTCTCTCTCTCTAAGTGAACTTTTGATATTTGCTTTATCTACAAAGCAATTTGTTTTGTCTTTTTGAGAAAAATATCCAGCAGGTGATCATGAGTTGTGCATAGGCAAGAGTAATCAAGATAAGATAGAGATATCTGGACACAGAGTCAAATCAGAATGTGGAAGGCAGCAAAAAATTGAATCAAGATATAGGCAACTTAAACACTATGTTGGTTAAGCCCTATGGAGAAATTTGTTCCACTTGAGTAAACGTGAGGGCATAGCCCCTGTGAAGTTAGTTAAAGATAGGAATATATGAAGAAAAAGGTTTTATGAGGAAAAATGCACAAGAATGCTTATGATATATATTTTCATAGTCTGCATTTCTTCATTATTAGTATGAAGTAATATTTGTTTGATGTACTGATATCTGTCTTGAAGGCATAGATCTCTCATTTTGGGATTTGACAACATTTTCCTAGGCACGAGGACTCATTAATTTTAATCCATTTTGCTCACATAGGTGATTAATGAATAAATACTTATTGAATATTATGTGCACAGAACTTGTAAGAAGTAGAGAATATAATAGTGAAACAATTTATGTGTCACTGAGAAAAACAGGGAGATTGGTTATCAGAATGTAGTTGTGGGAAGTGTGGTTTTAGGCTCTAGAAAGTGTATCAAAGAAAGAGGAACATTGAACTAGTTATTCTTGTGAGCTCAAGGAAAGCTAGTAATGGCTAATCTTACATTCATTGGATGAGTAGGGACCAATAAAGTTTTGGGAGTGACATGAGAAGTAACATGCTGGAAAGCCAAAGGGCAAGGGAGAGCAAGAGACAATGAAATTCTTGAAGGACATCCCGGGTAGCTGAACCATTGTGTGCCATGGAGAATGTTGGGGATGGAGTACACAAAGGAAAGCAGGAAACAAGTCTTCCATGGTTTGCAGCTCATGTCCCAGGTTTGAACTTTGAATAGTAGAATGACCTAGTCAAGCTTATAGTCTAGAGATACTGCTGTGACTGCTGAGTGGAGAACCTAATGGGGGTGGAGGACTACAAGTCTTCAGGCTGAGAATCCTGCCAGTTGTGGAATAATCAGAGTGGGATGTGACAGTGCTTCAAATTAGGGTGGGAGCTTCTGGTGAGGGAAGTGGGTGGACTAAAGGAACATCAGGAGGGTAAGATCTGTAGGGTTCCATTGTTCACTGGGTGTAGCAATTGAGAGTGAGGACTAAGGAAGCATTAAGAATGATTTCTTGGGTAGTGCTGGAGGGTGTGTGTGTGTGTGTGGGTGTGGTCTGGCCATCTTTGGGCCTCAGGTTTGTGATGAAGGTGTGTAGACTGGGTGTGATGAGTGTCAGGTGCTGTGGGACAAGCAACTAGAGCTGTCCGGCAGGCAGGTGGACATGGCTGGAGAGGGGTTGTGTCATCTGCATAAGTGTGGCAGTTGAATCCATGGGCATGGATAGGGGGCACATGTATACAGAAGAACAAGATAATTTTGAGTGCCTTCAGTAATGGGAAGTAATAGTTACTGTTTACATCAAGCTTTAAAGTTTTCTATGATTTACTATGAATCTTGTTATTACTTCATGTCACTTCAAAAAGATTAGTGGACCTGTTCATTTTCAGTGTCACGTAGGGATAGCTCAAGTGTTATCCATTTGAATACATTTAACATTCCCATTTTAGTATGAAATACATCTTTCAAATATGAGACATACTGGGGCTGGGGATTTAGCTCAGCGGCATAAGCGCCTGCCTTGCAAGCAGGCAGTCATGATTTCGATCCCTGGTACCGGTAAAAAGGAAAAAGACAAAAAAAAAAAAAAAATGAGACATACTAACACTACTATAAATAGATTTTACCTTTTATTAAAGGACAATCATTATTAGAATGAATTGATGAAGAATTATCAATAAGAAGATAGAAAAGCAGAAGACAAGGCCGTTTCTCTCTGCTTACCCACCTCAATATCCTAGGGCCATGCCAGCCTTGCCCACATTCAAATGTGTTTCCAAACAACAGACAGCGTTATGCTCAGAGGTGTCCTGGAAATGTTCAACAGCTGGTTCTCTGGGAAAACAACACAAAATAAAACAACAGCAGACACATCTTGACACGCAGGATTTGCCAGTTTCCATGGTGTCAAGATTCTCATGCAGTCCAGTTTTAAGCGTCCAGTCTGACCTCACTGAGCTGGAAGAGATGAGCTTAGAAGCTACTGAGCAGGTGGGGTAGGCTCCAGCACACCCACGTCCTTTCTCCAATCTGTAAAGGTTTTCACTAGCTTCCCTACACAGGATGGTGTGTTATAAGAGGTATTACATTTGGTCATATGTTTGACAAAAACTGTTTAGTTACATTTGCTCTCAGATATGTGGAGAGTAACCCCCAGATAGAGCGAAGTCATTCTAAGAAAGTATTGTGTGAAATTGAAGACCACAGTTGCAGAGGAAGAAGAGTGGAGAGGGGAAGAGATTACTGTGAAGGTCAGTAGGTGGCATTATCATTTTCCCCTGATTTTTTTCACAGGACCTTGCATTGCATTGGAGAGTGGGTGTGGTGATGGTGTTCTCAATGAACTGTCTGTTACCCTTGTCACCTTTTGGTCAGTGGCCACGTGGTGACTGAGAACAAGAAGGCTGGCCAGGCGGTCTCCTGTGTGAGTCCATTTCTCAGACTGTTTTTTGTGGTGCCCCGAACGTGAACGTGGGTGTTTGTCTAACTGCTACTTCCTAACAAGCATGCAGGACACAAAAATCAGTGGTGTTTGATGACTTCAAGTTCTGTCTTGCAAAATCCCAAGTTGCCTGTAATTCTCAATCACATGCTCATGTTCAGTATGTAAAGCTTTGAAATCATGTGAATAACTAAAACTCACCCCATGCCAATTCATATCCTGTTAGCAAAGAACAAAGAAACACTGCATTCAATTTCAGGAAATAACTTAAGGAGAAAACATAATTCTTATATTTAAGTTTAAATTTCAAAAAAGCTTTGATTTAAAGACTAGTGGACAGACAGTTGAAAGAACTTAATGGCTTTTTAAATGAGCTTTAATTGAAGAGCAGAACTTTGCTTTGACTTACCCCACATTCCATTCAAGCAATCTGGCAATGACAATCATTTGAAAAATAAGCTCTAAAAACTTTCTCTTACTTGGTGTAATTAGAAACACAAAAGACAGAAAACAGTTTTCTCTGTTTAAAGAGTCTTTGGCCCTTTGTTTTATAAAATCTTACTTTGTTTTTATAGCCTAAATTTATTAGATATGAGTTCTGCCTATTCAAAGTTTATGTATTGAACCACAAGAGTCTTTAGAGAGGTGAATCTCTGAGTTTCTATATATAAAAAATAGATGTAAAAGATGTCAGCCACAGTGAAGAACTGATTAAAAAAATCACTGAGAAGAGAAGGAATGTGTGTTTTCCCTCTCCTTCCTTCCTCCCTCCTCACATGTCTCTCTTTTCCTCCTGCCCCCTTCTCCCCACACCTCTCACCCTTTTCACTGGTCCTGCCCTACCCAATAAAGCCTCTGCACCTTCCTGCTTGTAATTTGTCGCTAATCAGCTGTCACTGTCATCGCCATGATGAGAGGTTCATCTCTGGCTGAGGGTAATGGCCTTAAAAGTCACAGAGTCAATGTCAATGGGATCGCTCCAATTCAATCACTGAGCTGAATGAGGGATGGCACCTGCTGACATTAGCACTCATTTTGAGCTCAAGCATCTGGGCCCCAGTAAATAACCATCAGTGGGTGGGTCTGGGGGACAGGTCATTAGCCCCACGAAAAATAAATATCGCTTCCCTTGATGGCTGCGAGTAATTTAGCTCAGACGAGGAAATTTCACCCTAGATTAAGTATGATGAGCCAATATCAGTCAGAGGAGGCCAAACAGTGAGAGCTTGATGAGATAGAGGGAAATTTATATTCAGCTGGCTGCATGTGAGATGAGCTCAAAGAAACGACGCACCCTTCCGGCCCATCATCATGTACACATGAAATAGTGGGCTTATCTCATTGTGTGCCTCTTCCTGTTTAATATTTTTGGGCTCTAAGGCCTTGCAGTGAGACTGGAGGCCAGGTGAGGGTGAATAAACAGGGCAGGTTCAAAGTTTGCTTTGCTTTGCGTTGGCGGTTTGTCCTCTAGCATGGAACGTCCTAGCTCAGTTCCCCTTTGCCAGCATTTGGCTGGTGAGAGGGAATTGGCATAGTTGCCAGCTTTCACAGGCAGACCTTACTTCCTGAAATAGCAGACACAGCTCTAATTGTTTTGGAGGCCCAAAGGCTCCTTTCCCTCTTACAAATGGGTTGGGAGATGCAGGTAGGTAAGGTGGGCTGGGTTCCTGCGTTTTGAACCTTGAGAAAGAAGAACCACCACGTTTGATTCACAAGAACATCTCTTTATTTGCCCCAGTGATGTGATCCATCAAATCTGGAGAGTTATTAGTAGAGGTCTTTATTAGAAGCAATTTAGCTCACTTTAGAATCATATTTTATATCTGTAAGGCACTGCCCTCGGTCCACCCTCTCCTTCATTGGACTAGATATATCTTAAAGCTGAGCGAGTCACTTTTCCAAGCAATCACGTAAAACAGTGTAGATAGTTTTATTTTTCTGTGACTGCCTTTGATATTGACTTTGGAAAAGGTTTATCAAGGAAATTATGTATAATATATATATAATATAAATGTGTGTATATAGTTCTGTCATACACACACCTGATAATCAAAAATTTAAAAATATGCTTAAAACCAAGATTTTCTTAGCTGACTTGCATGTCTGAATTTAGTTTTCATGATGATGGGATCAACTTCACTGCAGAGAACCAGACCATTGGAAGCAGCAGTCCTGGAGACCTGGAGGTGGCAAAGGATGCTTGGGTGTGATAGAAAGGGAGGTCGTTGGACAGGAGCATGGGATGCAGCAGGAGAATGCATACCTGAGAGATGGGACCAGTCAAGACCTCTGAAATGCATTAGACTACACTATGTACTTCCTGATTGAATTTAAAAAGACCTGTTACAGTGACTGGGTGTACCCAGTCATAAAGCCTTGTTTACTTTATTCAGAACGTTGCTCACAGTTTAAGGGCAGATATACTTGAATACTTACTTGTTCCTGCCTTATAATGAGTGTTCAATGAATATTTGGTAAGTGATTGTTAAAAATATTTGCTTTACACTCATGTATATATATGAGTGTATATATATGTATATATTATATAGTTTCCTTTTCTCTTCCTATTTTCTCCTTTCCCACACTCCAGTTTCTCATTCCTTTTGAAGTTTCTTCCCATTTCACAATATCTATTATACGTTTTTTATCTTACTTATTCTTTCAGGTTTTTATACTAGGGAGACAGTATGATGTATACACATTCAAGTCTGATTTATTTCACTTACAAGTATGGTCTCAAGTTGCAGCCATTTTCCTATAAATGTCTCAAGTTTATCCTTCTTTCCAACAGAGTAGTACTCTATTTTATGAAAAATTCTACATCTTTTTATTCATTCCTAGGTTGACAGGCATTTGGGTAATTTCTAAGATTTAGCTATTACAAACTGTGCTGCTATAAACATGGATACACATATATCACTGTAGTATGTTTTTAATTCTACTGAGAAAATATCCAGAAGAGGAATAACTAGATCAAATCAGACCTCCAAACCTAGTTTCTTGAGGAAACTATGATATCCATAGTGGTTGCACCAGTCTGCATTCCCACCAACAGTGGAGAAGGGTTCTTTTTTCCCCACAGCCCTGCAACATTTGTTAGTGGATGGGTTTTTTTTGATGATAGCCATTCTTACTGGGAATCTTATTATCGTCTTTTAGATTGTAAATTCCAAGGGGGTAAACACTATGTATCTTTGATTGCTGTATTCCTGCTGTCTGGCTCAGAGGATGCCACACAATATTTGCTGAATAAATATTTTACAAATGAACAAGCAAAAATTTTTGTTGAACTCTTATACCTCATATACATTAGGTATTATACATTAGGTATATGAGGCTTAATACATCATATACATCAGGTATTATGTGAGAATCTAAGAGGTATGATATATACAAATTAGACCATATTATGTGGTTGAAAGATATTTATATAAGAAATTTAAAGAGGAAAGAAAACGTTCTTTCTATATCCATTTTTTATGATATAATTTGATGTTGTATCAGTGATTATCCAATGTGTACAAGGACTTTAAAATGTGTAAAACTAAGGCTCTGGAAGAGCTTCCATTGAAAGAAATTGTGTGCTTTGACCTATGTGATGTGAATACAAAATTTTGTTTTGTTCTTGCTGAATATGCAACTCTATGGTACGTTCTTATTGAAACACAAGATAGTTAAAGCTCTTCTGCTCCTTCAGTTGGTAGATTTTATTCAAAGTGAATTGAGATTCACAATTTCATGATACTATGCAGGCAGATGAAATATTTCATTCATTGTTGGAACAGAAAAGAGATAGGAAAGGATAAGAGACTTGGTTCAGAGAAATAGAGTCCAGCTCCTTACCAAATTGGACAGAGAATAAAATGTACATCTTAAATAAAATCTTTAATTCCTTGCATGGTATGCTATTATCATTGTTGTCATTAAAAGTACCCTTCCTGGATAGAAGGATAATATTAAATTAATTCAATTCTCTTTGTTATAGATTTTATTAAAGATGCTTTTGTGTACTCCTTTCAAAGCTAAAATTCTAGTATTCTAATACTTGTGAAATAATAGTGGATGAAATTTTCTGAGTCAGGTTAAGGTTTTGGCTGTGCTTCTGACAGGCAAAGAGAAGAAGTAATTTTTAAAAAATTACCACCATGCTTCATATTTCAGAGGTATAAACTTAAAATTTTATGTCTACTAGAATTTTTATTATGAACAGATTAAATCGATCAGATCATTTATATTTTTGAAGGAAACTAGATGATGTAAGATTATACACTGTTTTAATTAACTTTATTGGTACAATTTAGATATACATAGTGATCACATTCATCATAGGGAATTTGTACCTGTACATGATAGATCTTGATTCTTTTTTTCCCATTCTCCTTCCCTCTCTTTAACCCTTCCTCCCCTTCTTATAGACAAAAACTTTGTTTCCATTTTTTCCTCCTTTTCTTTTCCATTTCTTCCTTTCCATCCTGTCCTATTATTTCACTTCCAATTTATTTCACCTAACAGTATATTCACAAGGTGAATCCATTTACCTAGAAATTTCTCAAGCTTATCCTTTCTATAGATGAATAGTACTCCATTCTACAGAAAAGCCATGTCTTCTTTATCCATTCATCAGTTGATGGGCATCTGGGTTGTTTCAAGATTTTGCTATTACTAGTTTCTATATAGATGGGTGCACATATAATGCTGTGGTATGATATTTTTAATTCTTTCAGGAAGATATCAAGAAGGTGAATAGTTTGGCCAAATAGACCTCTTGTTTAGTTTTTTGAGGAATCTCCACACTGATTTCCATCCAGTCTGCACTCCTATCAACAGCTGAGAAAAGTTCATTTTCCCTCACAGCCCTGCAGCATTTATTATTGGTTGATGTTTTCATAATAGACATTTTTTCTGGGGTGAGACGTAATATCAGCATTTTAAAAATTTGCATCTCTTAAAAGCTGAACATTTTTTCATGGACTTATTTGGCATTTCTACTTCTTTATCTTGACAAGTATGTATTCATTTCAGATGCCCATTTTAGGACTGGGTCTTTAAATTTGAAGGTATGATTTTTTTGAGTTGTTTATATACTTCACATATTAGTCCCGATGAATAGTTGGCAAAATTTTTTCCAACTCTGTGGATTGTCTCTTCACTTTGTTAGTGGTTTCCCTTGCCATGCAAAAGCTTTTTAATAAGATCTAAGTTGTCTATTCATTGTAATATTTGCTACGCAGTCAAGGTTTTGTTCATAAGGTCTTTGCTTACACTGGTGGTTCAAGAGTTCTGCTTATTCTCTCTTCCAGCAGATTTAGTGTTTCTATTTTAATATTTAGATATTTGATCCATTTTGATTTTTGTTTAGTGCATGGTGAGAGACAGCAGTCTAGTGTTAGTCTTTGGCATGTGGAAAGTCAGTTTTCCCTGTACCTCATATTAAAGAGCCTGTCTTTCTTCCAGTGAAGGTGTTTGGTCCCTTTGTCAAAGATATAGTGGGTGTGTGTATTTGAAGTTGTTTTTGAATCTTATTATCTATCCTTTTGATCCTCAGGTCTATTTTTTTTCTTTTTCTTCTTTCTGATACTATGCTATTTTTGGCAGGGTAGCTTTATAACATTATTTCAATCAGAGTTGTGATTCCTCCTGCCTTGCATTTGTCACCTAGAATTGCTTTTGATATTCTAGATCTCTTGGTTTCAAGTTAATTTTAGGCATGTTTTCCCTAATTCTATGAAGTATACTTACTATTGGTATTATGATTCAGATTGCATTAGATCTGTGTAACAATTTTGGGAGAATGGTCATTTTCACTGTTAGTTTTTCTTACTCAAGAACAAGGGATATCTTTCCATTTTCTGATATCCTCTTTGACCTCCTTTGGCAGAGTACTGTGTTTTTTATTTACTTTGTTATATTGATTCCTAAATATTTCATTTTTTGGATGCTTTTGTAAAAAGGGCAATTTCTTTAATGTCTGTATTAGAGAGTTTGTTATTTGTGTACAGGAATGCTATTGAGCTTTGAGTGTTGATTTTGTAACCAGTTACGCTACTGAATTTGCTTATTAAATACAGAAGTCTTTTGGTGGAGTTTTTGGAGCCTTTTATGTCATGTGTCATGTCTTCTCAAATAATGATAATTTAACTTCTTCCTTTTGTTTCTACATTCCTTTTATTTTTTTTTCTATTGTCTAATTGCTCTGGCTAATATGTCCAGAATTATATTGAATAGAAGTGATGATACTGGGATTATCTTGTCTTCTTCCTGGTTTTAAAGTGAAAGCTTTCAGTTTTTGTCCCTTTAGTATGATGTTGGCTGTTGGTTTGTCATAGATGGTTTTTATCAGATTGAGAAAAAGGTCATCTATTCCAATTTTGTGTAGGAATTTTAACATGAATATGAATTGGACTTTGTCAAATGCTTTTTCTGCACCTGATGAGATGACCATCTGATTTTTGTTCTTGGCTCAGTTTATATAATGTTACATTTATTGATCTGTGTATATTGAACCATTCCCACATCCTTTTAATGAATCCCACTTGATCATGGTAAATAATCTTTTTTATGATTGGTTACATTCTGTTTGCAAGTATCATTGAGAATTTTTACATCTGTGTTCATTAGGAAGATAGGCTATGGTTCTCTTTTTTTGGGCTGGATTCTTCTCTATTTTTGGTATCAGGGTGATATTTGCTTCCCAGAATAACTTTGCAAGTATTGTTTTCCTTTTAATCATTAAAGAGTTTGAGGAATAGTGGCATTAAATCTTCTCTAAATTTCTAAAAATACAGAATGCTTCATGAATTTTCATGTCATCCTTGCCTTGGAGCCATGCTGATCTTCTGTCTGTCATTCTAATTTTAATATATGTAGTATTGAAGCAAGAACTATACATTCTTTTGTAAAAATATCCAAAATAATTTTTAGAGTTGATATTTTCCTAAATGTAGAGTTGAATATTTCTGTACATAAAAATAAGTTCATACTAATTTTAGGAATAAAATCATTGTAATTGAATGGAGCATTTCTTGATAAAAATTCCATTTAGTAGTACTCGTCTTTAAAATACTGATTTTAGACTAATATTGTAGAAAATGTATGCATTACACTTTATATACCAAAATGAAAATATTGTACTTCAGAAGCAAATGCTGCTGTTTGCAATACTAACCATTTGTCTGTTTTCTCTGATACTTCCACATTTCAAAATACTGCAGTCAAATTTTACTGTCTTTCCTTACATCTTACTCTGATATGAGGTTGTCATTCAATTTCTAGAATATTTATGTTTATCTTAATACTTTGTGTAATCACATGATTTAACTTGCATTGAAGCTTAAAAGTGATTTTTGTCATTGCTTTGTCTCATTTTCAGATAGTTTCTGAAGGTAAAAAAATAGTAGAGCTATGGGCTCTACTTGATGACTTACACCAAGTGATACATATAAAAAAATATGTGCCTCAGATTTGGTTACTTTGCTGTGTAGGCTAGTGTAGCATGATCATAAGCTGGTGTAGAATGAATTAAGTCCAAAACCTGAATGCGTGACTATATGTGGTTGCTGGAGGGAAGAGGAATGAAGCATTAATTCCTTTAAATTCTGAGTATTCTCTACCAACTTTCCCCATTGTCACCAAATTCTTTTGTTCACTTTCCCTTGAGACAGAAAAATTCAGTGGTGGATAAGGAAAATACTAAGAAAGTGAAAAAAATGCAGATGAGTGAGTATGGAAGGAAAAAGTAGAATTAAATGTTTCTATATAAAAGTATAAATATGTGATAAATAAAATACGTGCCACAACAGAGCAGTCTGGTACAAAGGCTCCTGTATTGGGTCAGTAATGTCCTCCAGAGGTCTAGCAGTGAAAGGTTAAAAATTTTCATATATTACCTCATCTACTCTTACATAGTAATAATTTTACATTCCAGTGTTTTACACAAGAAAACTGGACAAAATAGTTCCGTAATTTGTCCAAGTTCACAGAATTAATAAAATGTTGAGACACTGTTGGAATTGAGGTCTCTGATCCCAAAATTTGTCCTTTTAACCCCTGCACTTAATGAATGTTTGTTCTATTGAATTGAGATACAAGTTTTGCTTTTGGTCATTTGGTTGATGTGATCACTTTTATAGCATAAGAACTGGCTGGATTCTATTTCTTGAGATGATTCTATTTGTTGAGAAACATGTAATTTGAGCTTCATTATTACAAAGAAAGAAATTTTGCTGAAAAATAAGATAATTATATTTTGATTTTAACAGATCAATTGGTTCAAAATGTGACTGCCTTTTAAAAAATTAATTTTGTTGATATACGTAATGATCACATTCATCATAAGGAATTTGTACCTGTACATGATATATCTTGATTCTTTTTTTCCCCATTCTCCTCCCCTTCTTTCAACCCCTCCTCCCCTCCTTACTTATAAAAGCTTTGTTTCCATTTTTTTCTTTTTTATCTCATATCCCTTTCACTCCATCCCCCACTCCCCTTCCCATTTGACTGTTTTAATTTTAAATCTGTGGAATGACACCATAATGGTGAAGGTGAACATCTTTTCCTTTAGTCTTAGGTATTAAGATGTTCTATACCTGTTCTGTAGCCTAGAAACAAAGAATATAGATGAAATGGAGCTGGATTTCTCAGAACATAGTACAATGCAGCCACCAGTAAGGTGTTTAGAACTTTTGTAACACTCTTTGTCAAACTACTTTTTCTGATTATTCACAGCAGAATGAGAAGTAGTATTTGGCTTAGTTTATGGATGTTAGTAGAAGGTGATCACATCCCATGGTTAAATGAAGTTTATGATAATTTGTATATTAAAGCAATTTATGTTTTTCTCTTCCATCTTAGCATAGAAACTTGAATATTTTTGATTTTGCAAGTTTGAAAGTAGGCACAACATATATGTCAGTCAACATTTATAAGTGTTGAGGCAGGAGGATCTCAAGTTCAAGGCCTGGCTGGGCAATTTTGCAAGATACTGTCTCAAAATGAAATTTAAAGAAGTGTTGGAGATGTAGCTCAGTGGCAGAACACTTGCCTAGCATGGTGCACAGGGGGCCACACTAATGGGCAATATAGAGCTGTCGATAATCTGAACACATTACTAATTTTAGCAATGTTTTAAGAGTAGTAAATGTCTTTTTAAGTGTTTGTAATTTTTTAAAAGGCAGTGTAAATGTTTTAAAAGTGTTAAATTAAAAATTAAGAAACTAAAAGTCATTTCTCAAAATCAGTTCATAACAATTGTAATTTTAAAGGCATATTCTTTAACTCTTTTGGTTATGGAAATATTATTTCATTTATTTTAAGTATCCTATAAATATGGTGTTGATGAATATAGGAATAGATAGCATTAATATATAATTCAGCAGCAAGATAGTAATAGTAGATTACTGCAATCATTTTGTCAGAAAATTTTAAAGTGACATTTGGCTATCATGGAGTCTGAAATGATCTCAAAGAAAAGTTGAGATTTTAAAATGTTTATTTTTTTTCATACCTCTTTTTATTTGGAGATTTTCACATTTTCCCTATGTGGCTGGCCTTTCTCATGATTTGGTATCTGTCGGCAGTGCTTGGGCATGAGAAACTATGAACAAAATGTTGACAAAGCCATCATAGGAAAGTAGTCATGATGAATTCATTGCCATTGTATACGTTTTGTGTGCAATCTACCGGTTGACAGTTTGAACTTCTTCTTTAATGCATATTGCTTTATCTAAGAAACAGATCAAAGATAGGCATTCCCATTGATGCTTAGCGAAGTCACACATCCTAATGACAGGGTTGCTTGCTGTGCCTAACTATGAGTCATTTGTCAGCACGTTGCTTTGAATGCCCCAGTATGACCAATAAAACAATTGGGAAAATAAAAAATTTATTGTGAAAGTATTCAGTGTGTTAAATTTTACTATGGAGGTCTTCATAATAATATCTGAAAGTCATCTCTTTTTTTCTTTACTTTTTAACAGATGTTTTGGCAGCAGTGGCAACACTGAGAATTGTAAGGGACAGGAAGGCAAAACAAACCAATAACTGCCATCAATTAAAAGACTCGAAAGGATTTGCATCAGAATCATAGTGAATTCAAATTTGTAGTGGTTAAAGTGTTGGGGGAGGGGTTTGGTGCCATAAACAAAGTCTCCATAAATTTCACCAAATTACTTAATTAGAGATTGTTACTAGGAATGGATTGGGGAGTGAGATTGTATAAATCAGAAAAAGTTTTGATTTTCTTTTAAACTTTTTTATTCTAATGCATTCTTATCTTTGAATTTTATCTTGATAGTGGATCAAACAGTTCAGATTTATGTCACTGTAATGCTGATATAATGACAAAAAGTGCTATTACTAATGTACTGCTCATAAATGAATCATATTCTCCCAGAAGAACATGGTGGACAGATAGCAGCAGCTACAGAGACTCTCTGAAAGACCTAGCTTAGAATTCAGGAATGGTGCAGAGTAAGGAATTATAAGCAAGAGGAGATATGCCCTGCTGACCCTAGAGCAAACTGGGATGAGAGAAACCAACTGGGAATGCAATCCTGGTGCTATAACTGGAACAGAAAAGCCTCATTGTGGAAGCTGAGCCTGCGCCATTGGAAGCCACGATTTGGGTTTCCCGCTGCCGCCACTGCTGCATCTACATCCGCTAGGCAGGGAGAGAAACGCATGAAGGTGAACGGAGTTGAAAGCAGGATGGATGGGGAGCTGTGCATTGACCCGTGGTGAGTGAGAGAAACTGGGACTCTTCCATGGTCTAGGAGACTCCAACAGAGGACATTCGGGGACCAGGCAGACTTGTGGGAACAGGGCGCTGCAGTGACTTCAGTCACATATCCCCCTCTCAAGCGGGATTGGTGAGCAGTGCCTAGCCTATGTGACACTGCTGGCTGAGACCTAGTAGGCTAGCACAGCCCAGGTCCCAGCACCTGAAGGTAGATTGACCTGGAGGAGTGTGCCCTGCATTGGCTGCCTGGTCTGCAACTTCCTGGTGCGGTGGGCGGGAACACCTAGCCGGCGCAATTCAATCAGACTGTGGCTGACAGGGAAGGAAGCTGGGCCTCCTATATATGCTTGCATATATAAGGAACAAAGAATATGGGAAGAGGCAGCAACAAGAAAGGGTCCTCGGCCCCCAATCCTGAGAAAGAGGCAATAGTAGACACAGCACCAATAGGTATAAAGCGCTATCTCCAAAGCCTCATAGACAAGTTCAGGAATGAAGTTATTAATGACCTGAAGCTAGACATAAGCAGAATAGTTAGAGAAATGCTAAGCACCACCCAAGAAAAAAAACAGATGGTGGAATGGAAGAACAGAAAAAGAGGGGAGAATTGTTTGATGGAGAAAATAGAGAAAGCATAGAATACGTGAAGCAGGTTCAAAGAGATTACCAGGAAACTAAAAACTCTATCAAAAACTGGCATAACAGCTTGAAAGAAACTAAGGATAGATTATCTGAACTGGAAGGCAGATTTGTAATATGGGAGCATGAAATGAAAAACTTCTTAAAAATAACAAAGAAACAAACAGCAATAATACAAAGACTAGAAGATGATAAGAGGATCTATAACTTAAGAATTAAGAACATAAAAGAAGTAGGGACACAAACAAATGAACTACAAAAGCTACTCACAGAAATAATCCAGGAGAATTTTCCTAATTTAGCAAAAGGTAAAGATACTCAGTTGTATGAAGCATACAGGACCCCAGCCACCTACAACCCAAACAGAGCAACACCCAGGCATGTAGTAATTAAAATTCCAGAAATCTAATACAAGAACAGAATATTAAAAGCCATCAGAGACAAGAAACAGATCACTTACAAGGGAACACCCATTAGAATTATAGCAGACTTCTCGGCATAAACCATCAAATCACGAAGAGCGTGGGGGGAAATAATTCAAGCTTTGAAAGATAATAATCTCCTGCCAAGATTGATATATCCTGCACTTATCCCTGGAAGTTGATGGAAAAACAAGGTGCTTCCAGGATAAAGAGGAACTAGGAGAATATGCAACCACCAATTCAACTCTACAGAGAGTATTGCAGGATATTCTAAAAAAAGAAAAATACAAAGAATCCAGAAATAGTGGCAGGGAGGCCACAATGAATGGAGCAGAGAACAAAATGAAGAAGACAAACTAACAGCTACTGACAGAAAAAGAGCTCAACAGAAATGAGGCAGAGAAGATTAGATGATAGGAACAGCTATTTTGGAGAAAATGACGTCTTAATAGGTAATACTGATTTAGTATCATCTTGTTTTGAAGTCTCATCAAGCTTTTGTTTTTCTGTCTCCATTGGTCTAAACAGGTTGTATCTTATTGGATTTTATTATGTATGATAGTATAAGCAAAAACTTTTATAGACAAGAAGATTATACAGAAACCATTGTTCATTTTCTGTTAGTTGATTCTAAATACCCTGTAATACTGTCATTCTCTTAAATGGTTTTACATTGTTTTGATATATTTGATGCTACAGTATACGAAGTTATACTCAAAGATTTCAAGGAAAGAGACAATATGGTAACTACTTTTATGTCGGGATTATCTTGTAGTGAAACACTATTTTGCTTAAATGGTTATGTTTTGATCTGCGCTGTTTTGCTGTTATGCCCTCTTTTATCTCAATCTCCATTTTATTATTTACTTTTTATTTTTATCCTTTTAATTAAGGGAAAAATAAATAAAAAAAATAGCAGGAGATATTATAGTAACCCACTTTGACTTTCCATTATCTTGATTTAAAGCCCTGTATTGCTCTCACCATCTTGTTTTGACTGATGTTCCTCTATTCTGTTTTGCTTGATAGCACCAGGTTCGAAAGTTTAGGCAACAGCTGTGAAGATAGTGGGATTCATTATGACGCCCACTCTGGTTGACTATTATCTACTTTTGAAGACCTATAATGTCTCCAATGTTTTGCTTTTTGGTTTTGTTCTTTACTGTTTTGTTCAATTTTATTAAAACTGATGATACAGGCAATTCTGTTAGAGATAGCGGGAGACATTATGGTAACCATTGTTGATCACCTTGTATTATGCTTTTACATTATCTATTATGTCCACCCTTTTGATTTGACTGACTCTGTTCTGTTTCATCACATTTGGTTCTACTCTCTTCCAAAAAAGTGATAAGAACTGTGGGAGCAACAAAACCCAAAATGTGTAATTGTCATTGTACAAAAGAGAGGAAAAGAAAGTGCTCTAAACGATATAACTGCATGTATATTTAAGTGTATAAGATAGATAATGATATTGCTGAGTTTTGTTGGATCATTGAATGGAACTGTTTGCAGTCTCACTGTTGGAATGTCCACTTTATAAGCTTTAATTTTGTAACTTGAACAATTATTTCTAAGATGACAATAGTAATCCATTAACTAGTGATTTCCTACTGTTTATTTTTTTCTGTAAATCTATATAACTTGTACCCTTTTTCTGCTTTCTTTTTCTCCTTAAATAAAATTAAAAAAAATAAATTAATCATAGTTCACTTGTAATATTTTACAGAAACACAAAGTAATAAAAAGAATCGTTATTGTATAGCTGTCTTGCACAATGCATCTTTTTTCTTTTTTACATTTTTATAAACTTTTAAAATTGCAGAATTCTCCTTTTGACAGTTACTAGTAATGAGACAATCTACTCTAGACATCTTTGGCAAATTAATAATTACTGCTGTATACCTGTTAGGGCACACTCATTGTAAATATGACACGAGTTCTGCACAGCTCTTTGAGCCAGAATTTTAGTTCTGACAATTTAAATTTAACTTTTATTAAGTGTTTATTCTTACTGTTCTTGTTTCTTACAGTTTACAAGGCCATCTATGTGGCCCTTTATATTCTATGAGGAATATAGTGTCAATATAGCTGTTTACTATGTATAAAAATATTCATATGTAATTTTCCTTTGCATTTCCTCCCATGCTATTGGTTGTATAACTATAGACACATATGACATAATTGCTACTCTAAAAAACTTTATCTATGATAAAATGGAAAAGGTAAATAAAACCATAAATGAATTATTACTTCCTTGTGGAACTTTACAATAACCCCCAGTGGACATTAAAAGATAAAGTATATTTCAGACTTGACACTTGCTTAAATGGATGTATGGTCTTGCTTTCAGACATTTGGCAAATTTTAAATGTAGTGCCTTTAATTTTAAAAATTTCAACATCAGACACTTTGTATTAATAATGGAGACAATAATATCTAACATTTGTAAAATATGTAATATGTTTTAAGGAGCTTTTAAATCTTCAACTTCATTTTATCCTTATTAATTTGATAATCTGCTGAGGCTCTTTTCTATCCATTGATTTGATTGCAATTGCTACATAGCAAAAAGAGAAATGGAATCATACTATATTAGACTTTTGAAGGAAATATAAAGATAATCTAATCTGAGGCCTTCACTTTAAAAATGAAACTGAGGCCAAGGTTAAGTGACTCATCTGAGGTCGCACTGCTACTTAGAGCCAGATCTTCTAACAATTAAATCAATCATACTCTCTAAAAGTAACACTGCTCCTGCCCAATATGGGTTTTTCAAGGCTTGTGCTATGGAAGACCCATGGGTTTAGAATGAATTCTCAAGTTGGACACCTGTGTCACCCAAACATAGTGCTTAGTGTTTTGGAGACTGTTTCTCTCTCTCTCTCTCTTTCTCTCTCTCTCTCTCTCTCTCTCTCTCTCTTTCTCTCCTTTTTTCCTTTTATCTGGACATTTAGAGATAATCTATTGAATCATTTTATTTTTTGCTTGCCAGTGTACATGATAGCTGAGATAATTTGATTGTCCTTGGTATTTGATATTAAAATCAACCTATTTCTAGAACAGAGAAAGTAGGCTTATGAGGTAGAGGTTGAATTTGTAGATTTTACTGTGGTCTTGAAGCATTTATTTGGTTGTTGCTATTGCTAAAAGGGCATACTTCTTATCTCAAAGCACAGATATTAAAATATCTACGAGTCATGGTGAATTGATGTAGTATTCTCTATTTGACAGGGACATTCATGGAAGCTCGTTGTAGGGCCTTATTGACACCTTGAGAGGTGAATGTAACCAAAAACCTATCTCAGTGATGTGGTAGAGGCACTCTGAGCTCAGATCTCACATACGTGGAAGGTCTCAATCTAAGAATGCCAATCTTTTCAAGATCAGCGAGTAGAGCAGGCTTGTTGCGAATGACTCCATATTGTATAGAGCAGTAGCACTGCCCCAAGTGACTCCATGTTATGACACAGCAGCTTGCTCCACTTTGGGTGAAAATGCTGCAGCTGGAGGGTATGGAAATTTGTCTGGGCAAACAGTTGACCACCAGATGTGTGCCACACCAAGTTTATAAAAAACAGCAGCCCTCTGCTACCTAGCACAGTAATAAGACATAAACTGATGAATAAATTAATCATGCTAATAAAAAGTTACCACCTGTAAACTTATCAAATGCAGTCAGGGTCACAAAGTCAATCAAACAATACAAACAATAAGTTATGTTTTGCTTCAGTTTGCTCTCATCTCAGCCTGTGTTCACCAGAATCATTGTTGGGGGAGAGTGCAACACTCTTTTTATGTCCCAACCTGTGCATTGGCCGGCTCTTGGGAGGGCATGCATTAGCTTTTTGGTTCTCCACCTGGCACATGAGTGCCACTGGCTCATGGGAGGGCATGGGGTAGCTTCTCGGTTCCTCTTGCAGCCCACAATTGCTGCTGGTTCACCGGAAGGCACAGCTTGGCTTCTTGGTTCTCCTCCCAGCCCACAATTGCCACTGGCTCACAGGAGGGCATGACTTGGCTTCTTGGTTCTCCTCCAAGCCCAAGACTACTGCTGGCTCATGGGAGGATATGGGTTGCTTATATTCTTATATGTATCATAGTCTCCCTGTAAAGCTATTATATGAACTATAAAGGACTACAGTTTATAAATTCAACTTCCATTTAGAGTTCAGCAGTATTATAAAAATTTAGTCTATTTTATATCAAAGTGTTTAAAAATAAAATCAGAAAGGAGAAAATGCCTACAAATCTGAAGTTGAATGAACATAGCCAAAGAATTCTAGGTAATTAAAATGATAAACTTTTAGTAAATAGATATCCTTGTATTTTATGAAATATGAAGATGGAAACTGTACTACTTATATCCAAATTTTTTCAGAGTCAGCACTACAGTCATCGTCTTTAGAAGTAAGTATCAGACATGATGTCTTGCAGGGGAATAATAGAACATCATCAATATTTTTGGATATTAAAATCTGGATGTAGGCTCATAGAAACACAGACATGTGCGATGTGTGTCAAGGTATTCTGTCCTGAAACAGAATAGCCTGGAGACTGGAGTTTTAGTCTTCTTCCAATATGTTTCAGTTCTGATTATGGCAGTGAATACATGCTGTCCTTGGATTTTCCTTAATCACTTTCCTTAATCGCTTGTCCAAAACATAGATATTTATGTCATTGCTAGAGGCATGCTCTTCCTCAGTGATAGTGCATTGTGGTACGATTCTGATACTAACTATTACACGTTACCATCTGCATCCACAGGTTAAAGGTCATGGTCCCCAGTAAAACTGCCCTTATTTGAGACACCAGGTTAAAATTTTAGCTCTTGATGCCACTTGTACTTCTGACCAAATGGGCACAAATGTAAGAATTAGAAAAACTCCTACAATTTAAAAAGCTGAGAATGCGTTTGATTAATAAAGATGCAAATGAGTATGAATCAAATGGAGAGACACAAAGGGCAAAGATTGGGAGGGCATTCACAGCTTCTCTAATCTTTCCTCAAAGGATCACTGCATTTCAAACACCTAGTTTGTTGACCAACCAGGAAGCTTCCTCAAACTTTGATGGCAAGAAGCTTAATTGGAGTCTCATTACATAAGCATGGCTGACTAAATCATTGTCCACATAATTTAATCTTCACTGTCCCTTCCTTCCCTGTATGTCAGGAGGTCGTGCTGATGTTTGAGATTCAAAGCTTAGTGTTCTAGTAATACTTGTTCAGTGCCCACCTTGAAGCTATACAAGGGTCCACTATGTATCACTTTATTAGTAAGAACTCCATACAACTCTTGAACAACAATATTTCTTTTAACTCAGAAAATTCCAAGGATTTAGAACTCCATTCCACAAAAATGGACAAAGACCAAATTATTGTACAAGTAGTATAGTCCCAACCTCCTTCTTAAAAAAGTTATTTAAGAGAATGGTTTTTGAACTTACTTATACACAATAGATGAGTCCTTCACTATGGTTGTTTTATTTAGGAAGTGTGGAAAGTATACAACCACCTTTTCTTCTTTTTTTTTTTTCCCACTCCAGAAAGAATGCACCAAACACATTCACATTTCTTTTCTTTTTTTTTTACGCAAATGACAAAGACCCAGTTTACCAGCGTTTATAAACCTAAGCTTAACATTACACATTTAAACAATTGTCAAAACTTTACTAAGTTGCCAGCATCCATGCACAACTAGAAAACATCCTTAAATTCGTATTGAACCAGAAATGTATTACCATTAATGCTGCATTAATATCTGTCATTACTAAATACTGAAGAAAATGGAAATTATTTCTGTGGAGGACTCATCCTGGCCATGTTAGCTTTACAGCAGGCAGACACTACTTGACTCACATTTCACACACAATGGAAAACAGATCCATGCTGGTGTTAGAGTACAGTCTCGTCCTACCGCTACTCAAGAGTCAGGCTTACTCTTGGATCACGTTTAATAAAAAAGCAAAGTGCATACAGAGATTACAACAATTTTAAAGACAAAAAATGGTCCTATTGTGTGATCCCAACAATAAACTCAAAACTCTATGACAAAGAGGGGCTCCGAAGAGCTCTTTATAAATACTTTAGATTAGATACAGTTATACTGAAAGTTGAGTTCGTCTGAAATCTTCAAAAAAATGTTCCTGTTTAATCCTCAAATGATGCTTGTTATAGTTCAACATTTCTGTTAAATTCATGTGTTGAATTACTTGTTATCCAAGCGTAGCAGCTGCTCTTTACCATTTATTGTTAAGGACTTTAACTGTCCATCTTCTTCAACTTCTACTCTTTCTTGACCATTCTCGACAATTCTCTTTGTGGTGATCTTTCTACTGTTCACGATTTTCGTAGAAGTTGATATAGACTTGAAGTTGCCCATGCCACTGCTGCCAAATGAGGTGGATGAAAATGAAGTGAGGCCCCCATGGCCCAGGGACCCGAACGAAGTGAATCCTGTATCAAATGCAGAAAATCCACCTCCAAAGGATGGAAACCCACTGAAGGTGGAGAAAAAAGAGCCTGTGCCACGGTTTCTTGGGGACCCCTTCGGTTCCCAAAAATGTCTTCAAATGGGTCTTCAAAGAAGTCGAATGAAAATGGGTCCCTTCCACCAAAACATTCCCTGAAGACATCGTCTGGGTTCCGGAATGTGAACCCAAACTCAAATGGACTATCAAAATGACTTCCACCTCCTCCACCACCATTTAAGCCTTCTTTGCCGTATTTGTCATAGATGTCCCGTTTTTTAGCATCTGATAACACCTCATATGCCTCAGCCACTTGTTTGAATTTTCGCTCTGCTTCTTCTTTATTCTCAGGATTTTTATCTGGGTGCCACTGTAGTGCCAGTTTCCGGTATGCCTTCTTGATGTCCTCAGGGGAGGCATGTCTCTGCACGCCTAGAACTTCATAGTAATCCACCATGTTTTAACAGTTTGCTGGAACAAGTCCAGTAAAATCCAGTAAAATCTCCACACAATGCCCCACCTTTTCTTCTGATCCATTTTCTTCCTCTCCTTATCTCTTTGGATTAGGAAGTAATTTAATGTTCTAATGTTGGTAATTTTCCTTTTCTAAGAAAAGTGAAAAATACAGGGGAAATATGGAAATATGTGTGAAAAATATGGATTTTTTCTTGGCAAAGCCTGAAGGATTGAGGCTAAGTACAATTTCTAATTTGATAAAGATAAAAAACAACTTCCTTTTGGCAATTCTGCATTTCTCTTAATACTCATTGACTTCAAATGCATAGTCATTGCAACTGCTACTGTAAATCATAGCAAGTGGTATGATTAGAGTGATCAGAGTTCAAGGTGTTACAGTTGTTTTGAGTTGGTTTTCTCTCGCTGCATGTTTTTTAGGAAAATGTTTGGAAGCAATAGGCCTCAGACTTAATTTTTAGAGTCTATTGGAGAAACAGACTGATAACAAATGGTTACTTGAGTTTGGTTGTATCTTGTAAAATTACAGATAGCCTAGAACTAAAGCCCATAGCCTAGTTACTATCAAGTTAAAACAATTATTGACAAATTTAATTATTTCTAGGTCTGGCTGGGTCAGACCTGATTTATTTTACTAAGTTCTGAAGTTCGGTTGCCTCAGGTTGAGAATTATTATTGTTCTTTTTTAAGAAAAAAATAAAAGAAGAAACACTATGTGGATATATAAAAGTCAGAGTTTATCATGGGATTTTTTAACCCAAAGGAAACTGTAGTAAGATTTTAAAATATGCAAAAGGCATCTTTCTAAACCGTTTTCTAATTCTTACCGCCAGGTGTCTTCTCTTGATCATAGCTGGATGGCAGTAATGTGTGCCTTTAGGGTTTACAGAGTTTTCGAAGTCTGAAATATGCCCCATGCTGTGCATCGTGCTGTATGTGATGAAAACATGACAAGCCTTGATGTGAGCTATATGTTAAACACAGTGGCCATGAAAAACCTTTTTAATAGGATAACAAATACTTTATACCTATGATCCATGCAAGGATTTTTTAATAAGGAGAATTGGGAAAGAAGGAGATGTAGTTGGTATGAAAAAATTTGTTGCTAATGAGCAGAATCAATCTATTGTTTAGAATGCAGTTTTACTTTGCCCCTTCCCCCACATTCCCGTGAATCTCAATGAAAAATATAGTTATTGAAGATTTGGGAACAAATTCTCAATACTCGCCTTCTGATGTAGGTAAGAAATTATATTTAGCTTGGAAAATGAGAATAAATATATCAATCTGAGTGAGGAGTACAGGACTACATTTATTTTGTATTTGGTGGCTACATTACTCAATGCTGTGAACACTTTTTTTAATATGAAAATGAATGTTGCTCTTGTGGGAGGGTGCCACTTTACATGGTGTTGAAATTATTTCCCTACAAACTGTATTTTATCTCGGGAAGTGATTGGTGTCAAAAGTATTGCTTGTATCAAGATATATGTGTAGAGTGGAGCTTGCACTGTAATATATAGTGCCCTGATGGTTTATGTTGATATGTACTGACACAATTTACACCAGCCATTCTTTTTTACCTTGAACTGTAAGGTGCAATAGCATTTGGATTTATATTGGTAAGATTTTTAACCATTTACGGAGTTTATTTTTAACAAACACACACATATTTATGATATTCTAGTTCTGTCTAGGAAATAAAGAACAGTATGTCTTTGAGAACATGCACCATTACAGAGCTTCTGATAAGAAGCACTTTTGATACAAGTTATAACAGCTACAGTAACACTGACAATTCTTATTTCTAACAGCCTGCACTAAAAAGATGCTTCCAGGAAGTGAGTCTGTGGGGGACTGAATACTCAGGATCCAAAATCAGACCGCCCTGGTTTGAATTCCAGCTCTGCTGCTAGGCATGTGACTTTGGCCAACCTCTTGAAATTCTGTCTCACTTGCCTGATTTTTAAAGAGAGAAAAGAATAAGATTATTTTAAAGGTTAATTTAGATAATAGAAAGTACATATAATACTAAACTATTATCACTAGTATTTTAGCGACAGTGCTTTGCAGTATCTCTGCTCCTTACAATTCCCATTGTAAACTATTCTTTCCCCAAAAACTTATAGCTATGGAGCTGAGTCTCATAGAAGTTAAATGTCACATTCATGAACACAAATTGAAAATTGAAAGGTGTTATTGTCTTCTGTGGTGGAATTCATTCTACTAATGCTGGCTCATAATTAAACCTACTTTTCTTTCTTTTTAAAGGAAACTTTAAAGAGAGAACACTACTATATATCATCAAATATATATAAAAGATGACGAACTTTTCACAATACTCATAAGCATTCGACTACACAGTGAGAAGAGAATAACTATGTGAGAAACTCAACATTTCAGTAGTTTTTGCCACCAAAGATTTTGAGTGTGTGGAGAGTTTAAAAGATACTTTTGATAAGAAGCACTTTTGATACAAGTCATAACAGTAATTTTTCATGGAATGTTTTTAACCTGCTGGAACTAACTCTTGTATCATTTGTAGGAAGAAACCATTATCTGGTTTACAAATGTGTTTTGTGGGGGAAGAAGTAATGCTATTGCTGAATCATAAGTGTAAAAATTTATGCTGTATAGTTATATTGGAATTTGTTATAATTCAGAAAAATTTGGAGGAATTTTATGAACATGGACTTTACCCACTAATTGTGTATATGGATTATCTGGTCTGAGTATTAACCTTAACAAATCTGACTCAAGTTCTGATTAATATCAATACCTACTTTTTTACCTTTTTAAAAAATTTGAAATTAAAAAACAGAAATGATGATACTGAATTTCAAAGCAGCATAATACTAGGTTAACAATAGTTAACATTTTGCATATTTTTATCTTCAAATATTTGTTCAAATTATGAGATTTAGGCATGAAAAAATGATCAAACAATGAAAGCACAAACCATTCTTTTTGATGAACTAACAGAGATTAATAGTATAATTATCATATATATATATATATATATATATATATATATATATATATTCTTTTCTCCTTTCTCTTATCCCAGTTTTCTTTTTTGTTAAGCAGCTTCTTTCCCTCTCCCTTTCACAAAATCTGTTGTATATTTTGGATCTTATTTACTCTGAGAGGCAATACCTTTACACATGTGAGTCTGAGGACTTCATGTATGAGGATGGTCCCAAGTTGCAACCATTTACCTATAAGAGCCTTGAATTTATCTCTTTTTATAGCTGAGTAGTACTCCATTGCATAAAAAGACCACATCTTTTTTTTTATCTATTCCTTAGTTGATGGGCATTTGAGTTGTTTCCAAGGTTTGGCTACTACAAATTATGCTGTTACAAACATGAGTGTACATACTAAAAAATGGCAGAAATACCTATTTTCCTTAATTGCTTTATGGAGATTATGACAAAAGTATCTTTTAAACTCTCCACACACTCAAAATCTTTGGTGGCAAAAACTACTGAAATGTTGAGTTTCTCACATAGTTATTCTCTTCTTACTGTGTAGTCGAATGCTTATGAGCATTGTGAAAAGTTCATCATCTTTTATATATATTTGATGATTTTTAAACTTTAAAATTTTTTATTATTTTAAAGAGAATAAAGCTAAACATAACAAAACAGAACAAGATAGATCAGAAGAAAACAATGTAAGTGACACAGATTTCAAAGCAAGACAACAGGAGATCTACCGTAATATCTTTTGTTTTCTTCCAAATAGTTTTCCATATATTCACACAAAATGAATCCATACGAAACAAAATAGTATTAAACTGTATAAAACAGAGTGATGAAGGCATTATAGGCCTTCAAAATCAAGCAAAAAAACTCTCCCACTTAACCTTGTGCTCAACAATAACTTAATATTTTCATGCCTTCAAACCTCTGGGTAGTTGTAGTTTGACATTGAGCATAATTTCAATGCTCAGAGACTATGCATGGTCTTTAGATGTGTCAGGAGGAGGCAAGGAAAAGTGAGAGTTTCCCAATTCCTAAAATACCCCTTATTGTGGTAGTGGGGGGGAACGAGTAATGGGACTTAAAAGCTAGCTGTAAAGTGGAATGCTCAAGGCTTCCTATGAGAACGCGAGGTCAGATGTCTACCCTCTCATGCGCATGCCCTTGTTTGGCAGATTTCTGCATTCCTCCGCACACGGGAGTTGGTGTCCTTGGAATAGTCCATGACTCATCTCTGTCTTCACAAATCCTTTTAATGTTTGGGTCTTATTTTATTACTTTAAGCCTTAAATTGACATTGAGCATAATTTCAGTGCTCTCACCCCTAATTCCTTGGTCTTACTGATATTTCTGTTGTTACAAACTTGAGCCACATTGTTCTCTTTTTATGCATGGATATGTCTTCGTTGTATTATATTTCCTTCCAAACAAGATTTTCTTTTCTTTTTTTTTATCGGTACCGGGGATCGAACTCACGACTGCCTGCTTGCGAGGCAGGCGCTTATGCCACTGAGCTAAATCCCCAGCCCCCCCACACAAGATTTTTATGTCTAGGTACTACTTTATCATATGGGCACACCCAATTAGTCTTCCATTTGTTAGGTTATTTGTGTTTTTTTTTTTTTTTTTAGCTAATATAAATAATGTTTCTATTCAAATTCTTACTTGCATCTTTGGTCATCTCCATAGGAGAAATATCTACAAATAAAAGTTTTAGACTATGAGGTCTTAATCTGTTTTAAAGGGGTTAGAAGGATTTTGGTGTATTTGTTTTTATAGGGGCTACCAATTTATTCTCATCACTAATACAATACTGTATCTCATTAGAGGCTTCATTATAGTTATACAGAATAATTTTGTCAATCCACTAGATAAATCATTATCATGATGTGATTTTAATGGATATTTTAAAATGCTGTTCAGGTTTAATCTTTTTTTGGTACATACATATGATTTGCATCTATGGTTTTTATAATTTGTGATGATTTGAATAGACTACATTTTCAAGTAGAAAAACCTATTGTCATTCTAATTTTTCACTAGTTTTATGCTGATAAAAATTCTTCTGTAATTCTAATGTTTGTCACTATTTTTGTTCTGTTGTATAGCCTTACCCTCCTCCAAATATTAAGGTCTTTAATTCATTTCAAATACATTTAGTTGTACTTTATGAACTGACTATCCAAAATTTATTTTTCCTCTGATTAATATTTTCTTTGCCACATATGTTGCATTGTGTTTCATGGTCATCTGGTTAGTTTCATTGATCAATCTGTTGATTGTTTTTACAGATTTTTAACTTGTTTCAGATAATGAAGTTTTAAATTACATTTTGGTGTTTAACTCAATAGAATGAGTAATTCATTTTTTCCAAAATATCTTTTTTGTTTGTTATCTCTTCCTCAGAGAAATTAGAAAATAATTTCATCATCATTTTACCCCCAAAATACTCTGCTGGAAACATTTAAGTATTTTGTCTCTTCACTCAGTTGTATCATCATCTGCATTTTTTTCAGTAAAATTGTCTACTTTGGGTCATAAATTATACACTAATTTTTTGTTTGGTCTTGGTTATCCATAGCTTTTTTAACTGTATTGTAGAGATTAAACACAGAGTGTCTGCACTGAGTTAATCCTTAGCTTTTTAGCTCAGTGGCATAAGTGTCTGCCTGGTAAGCATGAGTTGTGAGTTTGATCTCTGGTACAAAATTACAATAATAATAGCAGCAACAACAACACTAATAATAATAATAATTTTTATTTTGAGACAAGCTTGCTAAATTACCTAAATTGAGCTTGAACTTGGAATCCTCCTGCCTCAGCTTTCAAAGTGCTGGGAATTCAGGTGTGTGACACCACACCCTGCACATATTTTATATTTTTGATTGCTATTGTGAATGGATTTTTTTTCCATTGTATTTGCTAACTCAATTTACTTGTAACATCTTTGAAATGATTGTTCTGTAGTCATTTTGACTAGCTCCTACTGTGAGATTCAGCACCAGAGGGAGCTGTAGTGTAGTGGAAAGAGTCCTCCTTAATGAGAAAGGCTTGAATCTGAGTTAAAGCTCTGCAAATTATTTCCTTGTATCCTTCTCCAAAAAAATCTATAAAATGGGACAATTCTTTCTCTTAGGGTGCTAAGAAAACATTTTCAGAACAGTTAATGTTCTGGAGCCCTTAGCAAATTATCTGGAGAGATGAGTATTGAGAGCCATTAGGTGGCAAATAGGCTTTTACCTATTATTTATTGTGGGCAATCGATTAGTTCACGTAGGCATGAGGCAGAAGTTAGTGGGAAACACCTTCTTAGTTAGATATGAGTGAAAAGAAAAGATCCTTGGCAGCATTTCCAGGGTTCAATGTTAGATCGATATCGACTTCCAGTTGTACGCATTGTAGTTACCACACAGATGAGATGGTAGATTGTAAGACTGACAGCATCTGACTGTGGGGAGGACAGTGACTGTGAAGTCAGCATGTTAGGGATGTGGTTCTCATGGTTCTTTTTCTTGGGTGGTTCTTAATCATTCTGTCTTTCAAGATCTCCGTTTGCTAATGTGTGTAGTAAAGTGTCAGGTGTGAATTGTGACATATAGACTAATTTAAGATTGTTTTTGCAGGTGAATGGTGATGCCAAGTGAAGTAGCTGGGTTATTCTGATGTGTTACTAGGTTGGTTTCTAGTGGCGAGGTGTATCTGAAGGGTGCCTGATGTGGGGGGGTTTCCTGTGCTCCCTAACACTATCATGATTGGTGGGTGAAAAACCAAGAATCTTCCAGGAAAGTTCTATTTAATTTTTTTAAATAAATAAAAGTATAATTAAAATTCTGTAGATATTTTTAGTTCAAGTTTATTTTTTAAAAATGCTCAAGCTATTTATGTCTTTTAGTTATGTAAATTGTCAGCAGATCTTTGACCTTAAATCTCTTGAGGGGCACCAGTGTCGTCCAATGAATAATATCCATGAATCTAGGATCACGGAGGATATTATCACTCATTACCATCATGAGAAAAGGATGTTTCAACTAATAGTTACTGGGAGAGATCTCTCATGACAGGAGGCAATGATGAAAATAAACTGACTTCAATATACATTTAGAACCAGGAATAATGGGACATGGCAGAAAGCCAATAAATGAGCACGGCCCTCCGCTCTGATCAATGAATTACTTTCTCCCTTCTGTACCTGCTTGAGAGAGAGCACAGGAAACTTAATGAAAAATCAATAGCCCTCTGTAATTCAAAACTGGAATCAATGGTTTGACTTGACTTCTTTCCCCCTTGCTCAGAGGATCCTTAGCTCCGGACAGAGTTCAGTTGTAAAGAGCATTTCTTCAAAAGGCCTGCAGAAGACACCTGACACCAGTCCACAACAGTTATATATGCTGCGGGCAGGGGTTTTCTTCCTTGCCATCTTAAAGAGTAATGGGTCTTCAGATTTATTTCCCCTCATAGGTCTTCTTCTTAATTCCTATAAATTTTGTATGCAACCATCATTTTTTTTTTAATGGTTCTGTGGCAGTTACTGCTATCAGTACTACAGATGTTTTAAAACAGGTTTATAGCTCTGGATACTATCTTCAGACTCATCTGGATTGAGTGGAAACTCATTTTTCCAGCAGCCTCTTCTGAATACAGCCTCTAGCATATGTTAATTATTGAATCTGTGCTCAAAAAGCCAGGGCTCATGTGCCCTTGACCTAAAAGCAGTTAGAACAAGTTGAAAGGATATTAGAATGTTGGTTTAAAAGTCTATCATTGTATAGGACAGTAGTTCTCAAGGTCTCTACTCACCTTTTGGAGCGATGTACTTATTGGTAAGTCTTCGGTGACTGGATTTTTCAGTGACGATGACCCATTTATACATTTCTGTGATGGTGACTGTCACTAAACTCATGTTGGAAGGAGATGCACAGTTTAGTTTGCCTGGTGGCCATATGGAACTTTTCACAAATTAGATAAGAATACCTATTTGGATGATGCCACATGGTTTGGTGAGGGGAATGGTTTTCAGTCCCTACCTTACCTCTGACCCAGCACCTTAGTGCAGTATTTTATTTACTTACTTACTTACTTACTTACTTACTGAAACACAATCTCATATATAGTTCAGGCTGGCCTTGAACTCACAGAAGTCCTCCCGCCTCTGGCTCCCAAGTGCTGGGATTACTGCTGTGCACCACCACACCTAATAATGCAGTATTTTAAGCTACATAGATACAGGTGACCTCTGGGAGTTCTTGTTTTTGCATCTGGAAGTGTTCGAAGTCCCTGGATGATTTTTAGATAATTTGAAACCTGTTGTGGATTGAAAAACGGATGGCCAACTTAAACACTAGCTGAACTGAATCAGCATAATGCTGAGTGCAGTCTTACCTGAGAGGAAAGGTGCCAGCATAAAAAGGAGCCCTGGAGAGGAACAGTAGCATTGTGGGTTCTTCTAACAGTAGCATTGTGGAGCTGTTGGTTCTTTTGGAGGAGCTTGTATGCTGGCTTCCCTGATATGAACTCAGTTGTTATCATCAGAGGAGCTCAGGACCTTGTTGCTGAGAATGGCTGTGGTTCACTTTGGGGATGCTCTGGTCCTTACGTTGCATGTTGCTTCCTGGATCCAGAGGGGAAGATGGTGTGCTGTTCAATCTCTGGGAGAAGCTTGTCACACTGGCTTCCAGATATGAATTTGGCTGTTCTCACTGACAGAAGAGCTAGGGACCTTGTTGTCACTGAGGATAGCTAGGGGAGTTCTGGTTCTTATTTTGAGCGTCACTTTTTGACTATAATGCAAAACCAGCAGCCTACAAACACAGCTCCTACACTCTACTGGCATAAACTTTCTAGCTTTCACCACTGACCTTTGGGCCTTTTCACTGCAAATCTGTGAAACAGACTTGCATGAGTCATTGTCATGGGCTTTAGTTTTCCAGTTGGACTTGTGGGGGCATTGTCATGGGCTTCAGTTCTTCAGCTGGACTCATGCTAGACATTGCTATGGGTTCCAGGTCCTCGGCTAGATTCTCTAGGTCTTCAGTGTGTGGACAGATTTCCTATACTTCCTTTGTATTTAACTCCTTGTATGACCATTATAAATAATACTATAAATTATGTGTCCTGTGTATAATTGTTTTGTTTGCAACCCCTGACTGTAATACAACCTCTTGTACAGGTGTGTGTGTGTGTGTGTGTGTGTGTGTGTGTGTGTGTGTGTTTTGGGGAAATTGTCTAGGGAGAAAGTCCATGGTTTGTAAGATTTTCAAAAGGAATATTAATTTAAAAAGTTAAATTCTTGATAATGTTTAGTAGGATTTTGGAATGACTTTTCAATATAATTGCAAAAAGATATAATCCTGAGATCTAATAAAGGTCCTGACTTGTAGCTTTCTAGGAAGAAAGCATAATTATGATGCTGGAGACAAAAGTGGAATTTTGATAGGCGTTGGCATTTTTGAATACCTTACAGATATATGCTGTATTTGGCTTCTGTATAGTGCATCTTTACATTCTGCACAGTGATATAGTCAGATGGTCACAAATTTAATATTCCTGCTTGTGCTGTAGGCCAATCACAATAGTGTACATTCAGAAAATACAAAAATGATTCATTCCTCTTAATTTTTGGCAAAAAGTGAGCACAAGCACTTCAAGACCCATGGTGTCCCTTTGTCTTTGCCCCAGGACTGGGCTCACCCCCAACTTATGGTCATCTTGCTCAGGCCTGTTCGGTGTAATTTCTAGTATTTGGAGAATGCTTCTTGCAGTTGTTATTGGGGTGAAGGCACTGAAGAAGGGAAGTCACTGATCTTTATTGCAGTGGCTGAAGCTGCTGAAGCCAGAATTCAAATCTGAGAGTTTCATGTAGTGAGGTTCTAAAACATTCATCTCTGAAGTGTTTCACAATTTTCATCTCTCTGTGATGAGGTTAATAGGGCAGATCTCTTTATTACCATTTTATTGAGATTCGGGAGCAGATATTCAGAGGGTTTGAGAATAAGCGCGAGGCAACAGAGAATTAGATTTTTTCAGGCCCCAAATCCAACTCTTTCCCAGGCTTGGACTGTCTGTACTGTTCCGATTGTTGCACTGTGGTCTAACTGCTACTAGTTCTGCAGCTTGAAGGTTGAAGCCATCACAGAATACTGCCAGTGAAAGGCCTGCTGTCTGGAGTGTATTTCCTTTAATATTCCTGATGCCTTGACCTTCTTGTCTTCTCTTTTCCTTTCTTTTCTTTACTGTTTTGTTGGAGGATCAAACCTGGGGCCTTGCACATGCCATGTGAGTACTCTGAGCTACATCCCCATCCCCTCTCTGCCCCATAAAATGTTGTCTTGAGAGATAGTCTTGCTGATTTGTTCAGACTGAGTCAGAACTTGTGATTCTCTTGCTTCAGCCTTCTGAGAAGCTGGAATTTTAGAAGTGTGCTGCTGTATCTGGTTTTCTGATGACATTTCTTAAGATAACATCTTTTATGAGCAAGGAAGATAGAATATGAGGTAAAATCCTGGCTCTGCTTGCTACCGTTTCCATATTCTTGTTTTCTGTTCTGCACACTGGGGTGTCCCACCATTTGCCTGAGTATTGTTGTGAACGTTAATGTGCATTGAACATTGTAGCACATCTGAAAGAACATGATGGGCACTCATTAGTCGTCATATGTATTCTGAATACAAGTAAGTCTTGTACATTCTGATTGATTTACCACAATAAAAGCAATAGAATTCCATCCAGAGTTGGAAAAACTTAATGTATAAGAAAACTTTATTTTGAAATATCAGTACTAAAATGTACATAAAATATTCCAATTAGGGCTCCAGGATTCATTGAGTCTTTGTTTCTACTGTTTAGAGCACAAAAGAAAGCCACCCAAAGAAGCCTAGTGCAACAAAGAAAGAAAAAATTGGAACAAACATTTAGGTCCTTGGTACCAAATACTTTCAGCCATCTATGGCTAAGATTTGTGGTGGCCCTGATCTCCTACTGTGCCTAAGTCCAAAAGCAGTGTCTGTGTCTTTGCTTGCATTGGTTGGCTTCTCCCCTATATTTCTGTGGGGTGAATTACCTGATGTTTTTGTTTCCAGATAATATGGTTTGTATCACTGCTGGGTTGTAATTACTTTACCTGGTTACCAAGGCTCTTACCTTGCTACTGTCGATGGTGGTCTAGTCTTCCTGCCCTTGTTTCCCCCTGCATGTGTGGAAGGTCTTTCTCTCCCATTGGACAGATTCCTCCTGCCCTGTGCCTGCTGCTTCTGCTGGTGTGCTGTATGCTGAGTACCTGGGCTTTGGGCAAGAAGGCAGGTGCTAACCCCTGGCATAGAGTTGGGCACACTCCTCTGGCCGCATGGCCCTGCTTTACTGTACTTGTACTTCAGGTTTCTCAAAGTCTTATTCCTTGACATCTCATCAAGCCCAAGCGGGGATGGTCTGTGTTTGAAATAATCGAGATACTGGGGCAGATGGTTGTGCTCCAGGAAAGGATATCAGGCTCAGATTTTTCTAGTGATTGTGTGTCTAGTGATTGTGTGTGAGGGTGTGCACCTGTATGCACATGTGGATATCTTCTTGAAATTTAATAATTTCAGCAGCTCTTTTGTGTTCCAGCATTGGTCCCCACATGGTAGTCAAATATTGTTTGATGGTATTTCTCTGTCCTTAACTCATCAGTATCCTATCTGTACAATGGATGTTGTATGTTTATATTTTCTGTCTCACCAAAATCTGTTAGGCATACCAAATCATCAGTTGGTCAAGATACCTTTATTAATAGCTGGCTCAGACAGTGGAATCTGCATCCTTTCTTCCCCACTAGGGGAAGAAAGGTTCATTTGACATCAAACTCCTCGTTTTTTCCTCTCCTTCCAAAAAAAAAAAAAAAAAAAAAAAAACTATTTCCATTTTTAAAAAGACTTGCTTTCATTCCTCACATGCATTTTTCAAATTTCCCCATCGCATTGTAGAGGAAATACTTAGATCCCTTTTTTCTCCTTTTCTCCCCTCTCTTCCCTCCATTCCTCCTTTTCTCCTTCTTTTTTTCCTTTTTCCTTCCTTCCTCCATCTTCCATTTTTTCCTCTTTATTTGGAGCTTTATTTATTGTTTAGAAGCATGAACTTTGGAAACAGACAGCATGAATCTGAGTATCTCCACTTTACCAGCTATATGTGATAAGATAGTTATTTAAGTCTTCGTGACTAAGTTGACTCATCTGTAAAATGTGGATAATAGAACTTAATTTATAGGGGCATTCTAATATTTGAGTAATATATGTGTTATTGTCATATAAGGAATCCTAGTATTGGTTGTGATTCATTCATTTGTGCATTTATTTATTATGATATAATCCAGACCTATATCACATTGACTACAGACATTTTAGGATGCACTGTGATGGCTTTTTAAAGCAATGTAGAAATACAAACACAATACATTTAAATATTTGTGTACTTGTAACTCATAAAGAAAAATATAGAAGTATATTTAAAGAAAAAGACATTTTCCAGATCATACTTTCACATTGTTGATATTGCTAGGAGCCGGAAAGCACAATTATCAAGCTCTGAACACTGTTGACTTTGGTTGCATGATCCAAATTAAAATGTGTAGGTAACTAAATAAAACCATGGATTTTCATTGCAATCTGCTATAGTAGTTTTTGGGTTTTAGTCCCAGCTGTTCAATGTATATTTAATTAAATAATGTAGCTATGTAAGAATAAGCGTTACGCCTATTTATAAAGGCAGATTGTCTTAACCAACTGCACATACATAGTGCATTTTATGTTACTCTGAGTAGAAAGTGCACTGATCCAAACCCATCCTGCATGTCTACCTTCATGACATGAGAGCAGCTGCAAGTATATTTTCTGATTTTTTTTCTGAAGATGTCTTGGTAAGATCTCAGGCTCAGATTTTCTAGTGGTGATGGTGTGTGTGTGCATCTGTGTGCACACATGTATGCCTTCTTGGAATATAATCATTCCAATAGCTCTTTTGCTACTGGAATTATTCCAACATTGGACCCTACATGGGGATTAAATATTGCTTGATGATATTTCTCTGTCCTTCTTATCACTATTCTGGATGTACAATGAATAAAGCATGTTTATATATTTTGTCTCACCAAAATTTGTTAGGGCATACCAAACCATCAATCAGTCAGATGCCTTTAATAATTTGAGATTTTTTTCTAGAGACTACTTCCACATGCTATTTTTTTTTTAACCATAAGTAGATCTGTAGGTAAAGTCTATTTTGGTTAATATGCTAGGAAAAATGTGTATTTAAATTAAAAACTAAGCTACCAAGTAGAATATGAACCAAACATAAAAGACCAAACATAAAAGTATATTTTTAAAACTTTGGCATTTTCACATGAGTTTTACTAATCAGTTCCTTTTTAATGGCTATAAGCTGATTTTCTTCCCCTGTTAAGAAAGATGCCCTCTGTTTCTACTTGCTGACAGATTTCTTTTTATATGGATCCCTAGTGCACTATATTTTGTGGAGTTCCTATTTGCCAAAATGTGTCCACATAAGATCATATTGGTCTTGTCAACTGATAGACATAACTTACAAAAAGAAATTCTGGTTTGGAAGGCTCAAAAGCTGAAAGTTGACTATCAGTAAGATTTCATTTGCTTCCAAATCTAAACTTCTTTTTAATGGAAAAAAATTAAAAATAGAGTATTTGGTAAATTTTCTCCCCTGATGGTTACTAAAACACTAAATTTACATTTTTCTCCAAAAATTAAAATTCTGGCTTCCATTTGAGAACTACAAGAGGGGCAAGGGTGAAATCTACATGGTCCTAGATATGGATCAAGGGGATGCCTGGATATGGGCATCAAGGGGAAGTGTCAAACCACCTAGAGGACTATAGACATGCCATGGAAATGGGACAGTGTTCTTCTTTTGCTAGTTTCCTGATTGAAATCTGGGCTGAGTCAGAAGTGATCTCAAGGCATTAGCATCATACAGTTAGCCAGGGGCCCCTGGGGATAAAATAAGTGTGAAATAAACTCGCTCAGCTCTTGCGGCCATACAGGGTGTTTCTCAGTGTTGTACTTATTAACAATGCCTTTGGAGATAAAAGCACAAGCAAACCATGTTCTGATCATCCTTTTTAAATTCTGACTGAACTAAGCTGGCAGGGTGAGCCTCTGTCTCTTCCTTCTGTTGACAGCTACACAAATGCTGAACCTGATGTCCAGGCTTGTCAATCTATCACCTGTGGTGAGTTCTGTAAAACAAGCAGTGATGTACTTGGTGAAATTGCTGACCTTTATGAACTAGAATGACAGTTTCCTGCAACTAGAGGAGGATGAGCTCTGGGGCAAAAGTAATAAAGGTCTTGTTAATATATTAAATCTGGATAACAATTGTCAATGTTATAGAAGCAAAGAGAAGGGAATCAGCTAGTGTTGGGATCTGAGAGTTGGAGCTATTATGTGGTGGTAAGACCAATGTCCACTGCACATGCTTGGTTGCATTGGAGTTACGTGCATGTGATAACCATACGTTCACACCTTAGCGTACACTTTTCTACCCTTTAAAGTAGAATGCTGTTTCTCTGTGATATGGATCTAGTTACAAAAGTAGGAGTATTATGGGACTAATGCCACAAGCTATGAACAAAGGCTTCATCCCTCTGTAAGGATGTAGGAGATAGGCCTGAGTTGGGGTGTAGCCTTTGGAAAGAGCGCTGCACTAGCTGGCAGGTGTCCTTTGGTTCTCTTAGGTTCAGGTGTACCACCCAGGAGCCTGTATGACAGGAAGAGGCTTCCTATCCACCTAGGCTTCTTTTGCTTGTAGGAAAGTCAGGAGGCTGCCTGAAAGATTTTCTAAAATTCCCTACTTCCCAAATAATTGTTATTAAGGAGGCAGAGTTGGTGGGAATCTTACTTGGGCTTTTATTGAGGCAACTAATTTTAATAGCTTTTCTTTGTCTTTCTTTTTCCAGAAAATCCTCTCTCTCTCTCTCTCTCTCTCTCTCTCTCTCTCTCTCTTTTTTTTAGAGGATTAAAAAACAAAATAAACAACAATAACAACAACAAAAGCCCCAAAACAGTAAAGGTGAGGAAAATGATAACAGAACAAGAACAGAATGAGACAGAAGGAAAAATCGTGTGTCAGCCAGGGTGCATGCAAGCTGGTGTCCACACCCCGGCCAGCCTCGGAGGCCTGGGCAGCTTGGCAGGCAGGCAGGATGGAGCACCCCTCGAGCTGGGCCAGTGCGCTGCATCACGGGCAGGGAGCAGCCCAGGGTTATAGCTTCACTTTATTTGTTAAACAAAGGGAGATAATTAAAGGAGCTATAAAAAAATTCCCTCTAGAGCCTGTACTTCTCTGCACACTGGCTTGGTTTATTAATTGATTCAGATTTCTGGTTCAGTTCACTCTGTGCCTGTGGTGGAACAATGATCTGCATGGTCAGGGTATGTGACTGCCATGGGCTGGGGTACATCCTGTGAGGGATGGCTCCTCTTCCCAAGAAAGCCCGAGTCCACGTATTCAGGGCACGCAGGAGAGTAGAAGAGAGGAGGCCAGTGTCTGTGACTGCACCTGATGTCCCCCCTTACCCTCCATCTTCTCCTTGTTCATGTTTTCTCCACTTTATTCCCTTTTTGCTTCTCCCCCATTCCCTTAAGTAGAGGTGACACAGATCAATACCTTTGATGGAAAGTAATAATCAGGCCTATTAAGTGACAAAGGTTTACTCTGTAACAGCTGTGCTGGCGGGAGAGGAGAGCTTGTCTGACTAATGAATCATGAAACAATCAGGCAGTAGCCATTTGTGTTTAGATCTGTAAATATGGTGTGGTTCAAGTGCCAGACCATTGCCGGCGCTCCAGCTGGGGGCACAGATGGTCCGCATTCAGAGCAGCACGCATGTGAAAAAAGGGTTTTTTTCCCTTTCTCTGTCCCACACCGAACCTCCCTGAGCTTGCACTCTGTTCTCTGCAAGAGAAACCTCAGAGAAAGGAAAGAGACTCCCTTCTTCAGAGGAAGAAGTCCTTCCAGTGTGGGTTTAGTGCAGATTTCTAGTGACTAGGGACTCCTCACTGCTCCACTTAGGAGAGAAGCAACTAATAGAAAATGTCACTGTGTTATAGTCCTAAAAGATTTGATATCCATGTGACACTGAATGTCTATTTGATTTGACACTGCTAAATATCTCCCTTTTATATTTTTCTTACACATTACTATACTAGATCCCCTATTTTGTTCTTAGCTATAAACTGAACAAAATGAGAGAAAAATACAGAGTCCACAATGAGAAGCTCATATAAAGCTAAAAATGTTCTATATAAAGAAAATGCTATCATCTCTGCTTGGATTGTTTCTCTTAGTCCTTGAAGCAAGGATCCTTGTCTTCAAGAGACAAGAACATCAAGAGCTAGTCATCCTGGCCTGAGAGCAAATATGGCTTGGTAGTTTTTGTTGTAGTTCGTGTTAGCCAAGAAAGCTTTGTGTTTTGTTTTGTTTTGTTTTGTTTTGTTTTGACGAGAGATGGATGCTGAGGTACCATTTATAAGAATCACCATGTAAAACAATTAATTTTAATCAAGTTATTTATTAATTTACTTGAGGAACCCATTTTAAATTAAGTATTTTGTTTCATCATTTCTTTTGGTCCTTCAAAAGCTTTAGTACTTAGCAGTTTCTACTGAGATCCTTAGAACTTGCACTGTGGCAACTTCAATGCTGGCAAACATACTCTTCAGCATTTTTCTCACCTTTAAAAAACCCTGTAATTAAAAAGTGACCAAAGGGGTGGAATAAATTGTAAAAGTTTAGCTATATTTGGGAAAAACAGATGTTTGAACATATTTTCTAGAATATACATTTTCATCTTGAGTTTGGCATTTTTTGTGAGTGTCTTGGTTACTTTTTTCTCATTGCTGGGACAAATACCCAACAATCAAAATGAAGGAAGGAAAGGTTTATTTAGCTCATTGTGATGGAGGTTTCAGTCTATAATCAGCTGGCTCCAAGGCAGGTTGGCATGGCCCTGGGACAATACTTCAAGGCAGCAGCCAGAGAAAAAAGAGAGCAAAACAAGCCTCATCTCCCTTGCACCCTCCAGGGGAGACATAGTACTCACAAAGTCCCTCCTTTGCACAGTATGAGGATATTTACAAAGAACCCTGGCTCCCTGCTGAGTGTCTTAGTTAAACTTTTAAAGTTCTCAAGTTGACACAGTGTATCAACCATAACAATCCACCTCTTGTCAACTTGGCAACTAGACATATTTCATTAACCTCAGTCTCTAGATACAAAGGCATGCTTATTCTTAACATTTTGCAACTTGAACATTAAAACACAATTTAACAATCCTTAAGAACCAACATTAAGTCTATCGACATTATATTACATTAGAAACAACATTTTGTTCTTGGATCCCCCAAAGACTCATGCACATCTCTTTATGCTAAAGGCATTTAGTCCTTCTGCAAGAGTTGCTAAAGTCCTAAGAGTTTCAGCATTGCTGAAAAGTTCAAGTCCCAAGTCTTCTCCAAGATGGAAGGCAAACTCTTAGCTGCATAACCCTGTACAAATGAAAACAAAGTTAAACACTTCCAAGATGCAAGGGCACAAGATAAAGATTCCATTCTAAAAGTTACAAACAGGAGGGTACAAAGGATTGAGACAAAAAGCAAGTCCAAAATCCAGCTGGGCAAACATTAAGTCCTGTAGCTCCATGTGCAGCATAGAGGCAGCAGATAGCAAATTGTGAGCTCCAAAGGGCTTGTGTGCTTCCACCCCTATGGTACTTCTGGTGGTTTCCAATCCCATGGCTTCTTTCTTGTACTGGCTTTGCTCTCTTATTGCAGGTTTCCTTAGATGATCCATGCTCCTGGCTTTTCCAAACTTCTGGGGTCTCCACTGCACCTTGTCTTCAAACTTACAGCTTCATACACTGACCTCTCAGGGCCATGCTGCCTGGCCTCCCAGGCCTTCTGAAATCAGGGTGGAAGCTTTTTAAATCTTAGAACGACTACATTCTGAATGTATCTAAAACCAGCAGCATGTGCATGATGCCGAGGTCTACTGCCAGCTGGAGGAGTAGCCAGGCTTTCCTCTCTCTTGGCTGTAGGGATTGAGTGCCTGGATCACTGGGCACTCTCAACCTAACTGAGGAACAGATTCTCTATGTCACCACCATTCTGCAAACTGGTGTGGCCGCCACTGCCATTCTCAAACATGGTGCTCTGAGGTTTTCTCTTCCAAGTAAAGCCTTTTAAGTTGCAGTTTTGAGGCTGCAAAGCACAGGGACCAGCTTCCTCTTCATGTGATGCCCACAGGCCATCTTTTTTTTTATTTTCCTGTTCCTTCTGAGCAATTTCAGCTCTGTCTTTACAATCCATAGTTTTACTGGAGCTTCCTTTCTGGCCAAACTCACAATGTTTTAAATCATCCTGCTGGCCTCCTCCTGATTTGCAACATAAATCTGGCAAAAAGTCTCCAACAATAGCCATGCCACCACCTCAACATTCAACTACTTTGAAATTTCTTTTGCCAGATTAATTAGTCCATTGTCCTTAATATTAGTCTCAGGCAAAGTCTGTGGACGTGAGCAAAATGCAGACAAACTTTCTACCAAGCCATAACACACATTCTCTGGACTCCAATAACCATGTAGTCCTTCCCAGTAGAAACCTCCCAAGCCTGGGCTTTACTAGAGGATTTCTATCAGCCTTCTGGTCTCCTGAGCTCCGAATCTCCCATGTAGAACAGCCTAAGGCTTTCTAGCTCTATACATTCAGGTGACATCTCCAAAGAATTCCACTCTTCCCACAAGCCATTCCTAAAGGCTCTTGAACCACATGGTCAGTGTACAGTCATAGAGATGACTCCACTCCACTGGTTACAAATTTGCTTGCCTTATATTGTACACAGGCCACCCCCCCCCCACACACACACACACTTCAGGGCAGGAGTAGTACTCACAAAATCTCCTTGCCTTCCTTTGTGCAAGATGAGAATATTTACAAAGTAAGAACACCGGCTCCTGCTGAGTCTCTTAAACTTCTAAAGTTCTCAAATTGACACAGTGTATCTATCAACTGTAACAATGGGGTAGGAGCACTTTCTCTTGGCTCCCTGTTTGAATAAGTTATTAAGTGAATGAAGAAGATATTTTTTTTTAATTTTCAAAAACATTTTTAAGAAGATATTTCTTGGGATGAGCTACAGTTGTTGAAATAAACCCTACTGATATTCAACTGAAGCGTGCTTCTGAAATTACAGGCATTTATGAAATACTCATGAGAATACTGAGTTGTGATAAAATAGATCTCTTATAGTCTCCAAACAGTTCTGCAAGCTGCCTGAATCTTTGTTCCCTAAGGATGGTCCACTGTGAAAAGGACATATTTCATCGAAGATTGATGAGAATTTCAGTCTGTCATGGCGAATGCAAGAGAAAATAATAATGTAATGAGAGGAGAGATTAAGTGTGTGGAAGTGGCTCCTTTTTATCCTCTCTTTATTTCCTCTAGAGGACCACTCAGTTTGACCATCAAAGCTGCCTTTGTAGAGACAGGGACTCAGTCTGGCCTGTTCATTACATCGTGATGCATACCTAAGGAGAACTTTGCTGTGCCACAGCGTCATTTCTTAAACATACTAATTAGGCCCTTGTTTATCAGGTCTTTCTACAGCAGGTCTGGCAGTGACCTACCCCAAACCTGCTCTGGATTGATGGTGAAAATACTGTGACTTGCCGTTTACAGATTCACTTCAATGCTTGTGGCCCTTCTCCCAGCCATTCCAGGTATACTTTTTGGCCAGGCATTGGAATAGCATACCTGGAATGGCTGGGGTGGAGAGGCCACAAGCATTGAGGTGAACCTGAAAAGGTCATGTCATATTCCATTATATTGATTAGGATCTCAGGGTCCCAGATATTCACAGGTAATGACCAGGTATAAGTGGGGAGGCTGCTGCTGCTGGATGTGTTTGACTCACTGTCTTGAAAGTCAAGAGTATCAGACAGGTACCCACTGCCTGCCTCTCCCAGGGAGTGGGGGTGAGGTGGGGTGGGAGAACACCCAGGCTCATTAAATGTGCTGGTCCTGCCCATCTCCCTGTATGGCTCTTTCATCTAGGAAACTGCACCACGGGTTTTCTTTCTGTGCATAGAACATCTCAACTCATTTCCACCTCAGGAATTTTTTATTTATTGTACCCTTGCCTTGAGAAATTCTTCTATCAGTTCTCCCTGACATTTAGATCTTACATCAAATGTCACTTTGTTAATCTTATGAAAGTCTGCCCGACTCCCTGCCATACTATTTTGTGTTCATAGCCCTGATCAGAATTTTTCTTTATTAATGTAAATATTTATTACTCACTACTTCTCCCTGCAATGTAAACCTCCTTGAGGATGCAGTCTTCTTGCCTTGTTTTGTACAATAGTCTTAGACTTGAGCACACTATGTAGCAATAATTGGCCCTCAATAAATTATTGACAGACTGATTCTTTCAAAAATCCTTTTATTGTGAAGTTTATTCTGAAGTGTTTAATAAAATACCACATTACAGGAATAAAGCAATGGAAATAAGAATTCCACGGTGTTTTCAGGTAACAAGCTTTGGAGAACCAGTAGAGAACAGCCTGATCTACTTGGTAGGTGGCCACACATCAACATAGAGTACATGTTTCAAATTACTCAGGGGCTACTTGGAATTGGAGAAGAGTGTGATTTGGGTGATTTGACTTCCCTTTTGACCCTTTTTTCCATTATCAAAAGTTTTGAATTTTCCCAAAGACTACTCTTAAGGTTGGAACCTATTCAGTAATTTTTAAAACTGTGCTAAGTTTATCTATTAATCTTGACTACCTGGTTCTAGTTTTTAGAGTTATGTTTAGTAAAATCCTTCAATAAGTGATATTCTCTGGTTTTTGTCTTCTTCCTGTGCTTTTATTTGTTGATTGTTTTAAATTTTTATCAGGAAAGCATCCTTTAGCGTGGTAAAAATGACCAGTATTGACATTCTAGCACTGAGGTTCACTATCCGTTTGCCACTGCAGGTCACTCTGAGTCAGTGTACTATCTGTGAAATGTGGAAGCCTTGTGAGATTCTTGTTTTGCCTGTGTTTGGGTGGCATCTGAGTGGTCACTGGATGCTTGTGATATGACTCAGGAAAATTAAATTGGAGATTCATTCTGTTTGGGTTTAATATGAGATAGGTAAAGGGTTCGCAGTTTCCTTTAAAGAAACAACCACTGCTGATGGTCTTGGTATAGAAGCATCTTCTGTTGCTCTTCACTGCAATTATCTTTCCTTCTCAATGAACTCTCAATTTCCCTTTCCTACATGAACATTCCTTAAGGACTTACTAAATGTCTAGTGTTTGTGTCTGTTATCCTGAACTAAATGTAATTCATTCAACACAGTGCTGTTTTACCTGTGTCATTCACTGCTATATTCTCAGTTCCTAGTAGATGTTAAAAAATTTGTGTTGAATGAATGAATATGGTAAAATGTCAGTCAAACTGTCCTACAGAAAAAGAAATTTTCTTTATTTGTATAGATTAATTGAGATTAGGATTCAATGGTAAATACCTCTCTTTTTTCATTCTGAAACACAATCTATAATTCTTGTTTATCTTCATTTCCCTGTACCATCCCCTTGCTTGGCTATTCATTAATAAGATAGAAGTGTTACTTGGATTGAATCATTCAAGGTAAGCACTAATGTGCCTCTTCATGTTTTCTTACTTTTTTTCTTTTCTTTAAGACTTATTTTGTCATAAAATATTATATTTTATAATTAAAATGCTTCATAGTTTATAACATAGCTCTCCTCTTCAGATTCTATTATTGCAAAAGTGATCATTACTAGGAAGTTGTTCTATAGTCTAGTTAAATCTCTTTTCTTCCTTTTGTAATCTGTCAGCTATCTTGCTGAATATTTACATTGGACAGAAGGAAGCTTCTTTGGAAACATGTAAAAAGCCAGTAAAAGACATGGCAATTGACCTTGAGAAATCTACAATCTATATATAAAAGTAAACATATACAAAAGACAATACTTTGAAGAAACATACAAGAAATTGCTAATTAATTCCATGAAAATGAGAAACATAACTGTGAGTGGCAAAGAACAATAAATCAAATGTAGCCACATAATGTGATTTAAGTATTTGCTGTATCATGGAATAACAAATTGGAAATAAACAATTCTTACTCTTTTTATATACTTTTCCAGTTAAAAAAATTTTACTTTGATATTTTTCTCATATAATATGTTATTTTAAAGATAGATTGAGCATTCCTCTTTAAGAAAGTATTCACCATTGCTGTCAGCTGAACAATATCCGGAATAGCTACATTTCAGTAGTGCTAATGGAGACAACGATAGGAATCTGTGCATGGAAGCAGAATAAAATTCTGTCCATTCCTATGTAACTAAGAAAGGAAAAAAAATGGGAATCCTTTTGGGTGGCATGTAAGGGCTTACTTGTATGAAGGTTGTAATTTAAGGCTGACTTCGGAATTCATCGAGCCTTTTGACCTGTATTCAGGGCACTCTAAGAGGGTCCATGCCAGCAAGTTACAATACTGTTTTTATCAGTAGCCAGCTGCAAAGCTTTGGTCTTCAAATGCTACTTTTTTCTTTCATCTGTAAGCACTTAAAAAAAAAACTTTAAAATGACTGAGCATCTGATAGCATTGACTATGAAAAGAAAGCAAAAGGGTAGAGTTTGCCTAAAACCATTATTTTATTGGGACAAAAGAGCAAGGTTTTCTGAATCAACCTTAAGAAGTACAGATATTGAACGTGTTAACAATACTAGTGTTCTTCAAAAAGAAAAAACCACATTACAGCCCACCTCACTGAATCTATTGAGTAAAATGTTGTGCAAAATGAAAGGAAATAAAGAAATCTAAATTCCTTCTAACAAGGTGCCATCAATAATGTCCACATGGGTGATCGTTTTCTGATTTAAGACCTTGTCTGCTTCTGTGCATCCACTTAAAGCCCTTTGGACAGAGGAAAACACACCCGCCCCAAATGAATGTTAGATTAAGAAAGATTCATTCGCATTCTGCTCCCCTATTCCTTCTGCAGTCCATTTTGACTGTCTTGTAGCATTCATTCTCTGTTTGTGGTACTGAATTGACAATGCGCACTGTACTGCTATGCTTAGACCCTGTGTATTTGTATTTATGTACAGTAGGAGCTTTGTTCTAATTTTTAAACAGGAGAATTTTTGCTTTTTGAAGACATCTCCTTAGATCAGTTAGGTTTGAACACAGCTGGTTTTTGAAAATTGAGTTTCTACTGAAAGTTTCCTGCTACTATTTTGACAATCTTATTATTATCAAAGCATTGTAATATTAAGTATGACAATGAACACTCACTGTGGGGAAGAAAGGAGCAGGGCCATAAATGGGAGGGGGCCACTAACAACTATGCCCCCTGTTGGAGCCATAATAATTTAATATTTTCATACTGGGAGGCTTCATTTTGCTTGGCCTGTACTGAGCTACTTGATGTGTTGTTTCCCTTTGGCCAGACTATCAGGGTCTTCCTTGAACAGCCTGTTAGACATCAAATAAAGGGTCATGCTGATAATTGCCTAAATGTAGGATTTTTGTTTTGCCCGGGAGTCAGTAATTTAACTATTATACCGAATCAGGCTTCTGGGTTTTAAACAAAATTTATTTCAAGGTTGTATTAAAATTGTAAGTAGATCAATAGTTTTCCTTCCTATTGACTACTTGTCTCCTCCTGAAAAGTGGGAAGGACATTTCCACTAACTGATAGAGACTAGCTGTGGTGGAGTTGTTGCATGCTGATGCCTCCATTCTGTTCTGTATTTTGTGACTGGACACTTCTTTTTAGGTTTTTGCTGGACTTAAGTCTTTCATCTAAGTTATTTGTTCAATATCAGATAGTGTTTAAAGCCATCCTGTAAAAGAAGAGGCAGATTATTCTTTTATACAAGAGCAAATTCCTACTCATGTGTTTGTTTCTTGTTAACCCATGAGAGGATCTCCTCCCTCTGAAGTTTAAGTCAGTAACATTTTAAAAATGAATTAATGAGGTGCATTAATCTTGACATAGCATGGAATAGAACATACTGTAAAGATTTATCTTAGTCTGTCTTACTGAATTGTATAGAAAATTTTGTTATACTTTTGCTCTGTAACCTCATGTTATAGTAAAACATCTGGAAGACAGCTGTTAAAATGAGCTTTAGGCTATTTCTAAGAGAGAAAAGAAGCATGTGATTAATACAGTTTCTTCTCTGTAAAACTAATTTGGAAGTGAGTCTTAAGGTTATAGATATTAGCAGAGTAAAGTTAAATGAGGGCAACCTGACCATGTTGCAGTTTTATTGTGGGTTGTCTCCAAAACTTACTTTAAAAAATAACAAGAAATATTAGTAGAGCTACTAAGCATTTGGTCCTTTGATTTGTATTCATTTTGATCCAAACTGTGGAAAGCTCTCAGAGAACAGTGGATCTAAAAACACCTTACCACCATAGGAAAGTGAATATTTCAGTTGCTTATTTTTTTTCAACCTCTGAATTATGTTCAGATTTTGAAATCTTTACCTATTCATAAGACAATTTTGGAGCATATCTCAGATCAGAGTTTAAGCTACATAACTTCATAAAGAAATACCACTTGTAGTTTAAAGTTCCCCTTCATGATTCATATCACCGTAGGATCTTGTCTCTTGTTCGGAGCCTAGTGACTTTCAGGATGAAGGTCAGAGGTCAGTGTGGTATTCTGTGCGTATTGTCTGATCTTTACTCAGGATGGTGAAAAACAGTTATCATTGTTAGAACCAACCTTCGTCCCCAAGTTGTGTTGATAGAGCATTTGAACACAAATTATTATTACTGGAATGTATATGTTTAGTCTCCATGAAAAACAAAGTCTCCTTAGGAAATGGATTCTGACCACTGTAAAGACAATGAAGAACATAGCTTAGGTTAAGGAGCAGTCCATCAAGGTCAACATCACATTCTTTCTTTGGATGTATGTACTAAGTGCTGGATAAGAAAACAGCAAACGCTAGAAATTACTACAGAAATTCTTCCTTTTTAATAAAGCTGTAAGTGCTGTTTAGACATCTGCATCTCTTAGTGAACATTTAAAGATACATATCAGTTTTTAAAAATGAGATGTGAAATAGGCTATTTCACATAGTCTATTTCATGTGCTATTTTTATTTTTAGTGTAACATCATAATATTGTAAACTTGGGTCTAAGGAGAACAAGAGGAAAAGCCAAGTGAAAGATTATAATAGTTGAATTAAGGATTATTTAAAAATCCTAACAAGGAATTTTATTGGGCAAAGTATAAAATAAAATTTTTAAGTTGTGCTTTTTAAGTTCTTGACGGCAAGGTAAGTTACATTCTGACATAATGATTTGTGCAGAATATGCATGGCAGGGCCATTTTTATCTCCTGAGGAGCTCACATGTTTGCTCAGGTCTTACTTTGGCAAGTATGATCATAACTTTACAGTGCAAACTGGGCTCAGATAATACAGTTAAAGGAGGAAGAGTGGCGTAGTTATCAGGCAGATAGGCTCTGGCACTTACAGTCCTGGCCGGTTCTATTACAACAAAGTTAGATCTTCCTGTACCTGTTTTCATATTTATAAAATGAAGCTGTTATAAAAAATTAAACAGATTAATATATAGATGGAATTGTAGGGATTGGCACACAGTAATTGTCTTTACTGATCCTTGAGGGATTGATTCTAGGAAACTGTGCCCCCTGACTCCTGGCAAAATCAAGAGTTCAATCCTTATGTGAGATGGCATAGTATTTGCCTTAAATCTACACACATACTTCTGTATGGATAGCATCAGCCCTAGATTGCTTATAAGACCTAAGACAATGTAAATGCTATGTTAATAGCACTCAGACTTTGTTGTTTAGGAAGTAATGACAAGTAATCTGTACACTTTCAGTACAGACACAATGCTTTCCCCCTCTTATTCTGTGTGAGTACACGTTCGCAGTGTGTGGTAGTCACACTGTGGAGCTGGCACGTGTCCACATCACATGCCCACTCCCCTTTCCACTCCCCTTCCCTCTCGTTCCCCCTCCTATTTCCTGATCTGCCTCCTACTTGAGAAAGATCTGTTTTCTTGCTTCTTAGCTTTTATTTTTCTCTTTATAATTTAAGATTCTTATGTAAGAGAAACTATGCAATATTTAAAATTGTGTGTCTCATTTATTTTACTTAACATTGTGGTTTCAAGGTGTGTTCGTTTTTCTACAAATGACTCAAGTTTACCCTTCATTATGGCAGAAGAGTACTTCATAATGAATTCCTGTATTTAGAACTCATGGATCCAGAGGGCTGATGGTAAGTTTTTTTATTTAGCTCTTTGTGCCTCTGTTTCTTTGCTTATAAAATAGGGATGGTAATAATACTTTCACCACATAATTATTATTAGTATTTAATAGAGTAATATTTTATATATAGAGTAGTTAGAACTGCAAATGTTAGCAATAACTATTTGATAGAATAAGATAGGATTATCTGAACCCCAATTCAGTTATTTTAGAAAACATAGCTAATTTCATGAGGGGGTTGTACTCTTCACAGATAGTTTGTTTGATTTTTTCTAAATATGCTCGAACACATTATCAGACTTAAATCCATGATTTTATACTCTGTTAGAATCTACGTTAGGGAAAAGAAATTAATTTCCATAAAACAACCATAAACTTTTAAAAGAGCTTACTTCCAATTTATTTTATTTTATTTTTTATCATAAAATAGTCCAGTTCCAGAAAATGTCCATAGTTTTTCTAAAGTAAATTTGAGTACTCTCCTCCTACCTCCAATAGTCTTTCTGAGGAAACTGTACACTTTGAGAAGTGATTCTCAATTACTTATTAACTTCTGAGTAACTTATTGTGAAGCTGGTGACAAGCTATGATCTAAAACTCATGTGGTTGTTATAGTTTCATTTTGGCACAAAAGTAGCAATTTGAAGTTTTCATTCTGTGGGCCTTATCAAGTTACTGATTATCAAGTTACTTATTCACTCACCAAATGACATTAGAATGCTTATGTGCCTGATGGTATCAAATGGTATGGGCCAGGTATCGGATTCCTTGGAAAATATATGTAGTTTTTCCCCCAGATAATCTCCATGGCCTTACCTAGGTGTCCCCTATAATGTAGATTGTTACCTGTTAGTATGTTGTCAAATACATTTGATAGATGGTGATCAAAATTTTAAAATAATAGAATTGTGAATAACAGAGTATATTGCAAATAGTAAACATTTCATGAAGTTAAGATTTTGATGTCAGGGTCTACCATTAAGCCACACACATATAACACTACATGTGTATTGATTCGGATCATTGTACAAAAAGTGTGGAAAAGTGTCTCAGGAGAGCCAGAGGATGCATTAGCAGCTGAGCCCAAGAAGATGGAAGATGCAGAAGCAGCTGGGTCAAGGGTGCAGCACCAGTCCACAGCCGAAGACCTAGAAGTGCACTGGAGAGTTGCAGGAGCAAATCTCTATTGGAGGGCTGAAGAACCTGGAGCTCTTCCAGAACAAGCATACTGCCTCCTTTCCCTTTTTATTCTATCTAGGCTCCAAGCCTATTGGTTGGTGCCACCCACACCTGGAGTGGATCTTTCCCCCTCAGATTGCTAGCCCACATGCCAGTCATCTTTGCTGTCACCCCAAATTGTGCTATACTTATCTCTTAGGCATTTCTTAATCTAGTCAGTTTGATACAGCATAATTAACAGTTGTGTTCCATTGACTCACCAAACACGCTGCCCTTATAAGAGCTTGGCATTCGTGATCACATCTGTTTCAAAGCAATTCTCTCAAATATCCACATCTTTCACTCTCATTCATAGAGCTCTGCTCATATATCACTTTTTAGGAATTCTTTGGGCTGACCACTTAGTAAAATATTATGCTGTGCTCCATCCCTGTGCCTCACATTCCAGCCCCTTTACTTCAGGCTTAATTTATTTCTCCATACTAGAGTTTATCAGTGCTTGCCGTAAGTTGTTTGATTTTATGCCTCACATCCCATCAGAATAAGCAAATCATGGGTTTAGGGACTTGGTTTTGTTTACCACCCTACCTCTGCCATCTGTAACAGTGCTTTTTATCTGGCAGATGCTTAAAAAAATTAAATGAATCAAAAGGAATAGTGTTCTTGATGTATTGTATATTAATGATATTGGAAGGATGACTGATTTAAGCTCCTTGTGTAGCCCCCAAAACACTGTTTTTTACCCACTTTTCTGATTTATAATTGTCTTTTCTTTCCCTCTCTTGTCCTCTATCCTTATAATTGCTGTGACCTGACAATTCGAAGATCACCGTGGTCTCCAGATACACAATCTGCCGCACACCTGTGCCTTAACTCATGCCTTTCCTCTGCCTGGGGTTCCTTTTTCTACTCTTGCTTCTTCACCTGGATGACTGCCATTTGCATTTCTTTAGGAGTCACCGTGAACCTCATCTTTCCTTTGAAGTTGTTCCATGATCTCTGGTGGAAAGATGCTTCTCTGCTTTAATGTCCCCCTGTGTTTACTATCTATTTTATGCCTTCTTACTTATGGGCTACTTGATTTCTCTTTTCTCTTCTTTTCTCTTTCTTTCTTAGATGGTCTTACTACATAGTTCAGGCTGGCCTTGAACTCACCATGTAGCCCAGGCTGGCCTCAAACTTGCAGCAATCTTCCTGCTTCAGCCTCAAACTGTGGGATTACAGGCATGTGCCACCACATCCAGTGCTTATGGGCTACTTGAAAGCAGAAATGGGTTATGGATATCTTTGTACTTCTAGAACACCTCTGTCATGCCTGGCTTGTAGCAGGAACACCACACATATTTACTGAATGGAAAGGAAATATTTAAATTTTTGTAATTAATCTGAACAGTATTTTCTTGATCTTTGGCAAGGCTCATAAGAACCAGCAACAAAGGTAAACCAGTTAGTGCTGCTTTGTTGTTTTCTACATTTCTCAAAATGAAACATTATTAAAAGTTAATTTGGGTAAAAATAACAGTTAAATAGATGACGGAAAGACAAAGACATGAAACACCAACTTCCCCCTTTGCAATCACACATTTCGGTCGTACCTCCCGTTGGTCTGGGGATGTATTTTCTATCAAAAGCTCTTCTTGCTTTTGTGTTTCCTTCTTCCACTTATAGACTAAGAAATGGTCTCTGGATATGAGAAAGGTACTTGAATGTGTGAAATTGTCCTTTTAGCTTTTTAGAATATGGTGGATCTTTTACATCTTGAGAATACTGTGGTATGTAGCCAAAATAAAAATTTTGGATTATGTATGGGTTTCATTTATATTTGATGCTTGGATCCTTCTAGCTGTGGATAATTCAGCATTGGCTGAACTTGTCAACTGCCCAACTAAATATACCTTCTGAGGAAAATTTATCCTTTGCACTCCTTTGCCTTTTTATTGTGATAGAAAAAAAAAAAAAACAACCAGAGATTCAACGGGCTGTAACTTTAATAGGTCATTCCAGCCAGTGCTTACCTTCACAAAATTCTGATAATACCAGGAAGACAATACAGTGATCAAAAGCAGTGATGAGATTTTTTAGCAGCATTAACCGTCATGACCTAGCAAAATGAAAGAAAATGGTTTAACAGAACTGTCAGCTTCAATATAGCTAATAAAGGCATGGATAAATGTTTATTACATACCGGAGACAGATCATTTCTGTACAGAAATTGAGGATGACCTTTACTGATAACTCTTATCTGCCTGATATCCTGAGAGAGTGGGGAAAGGAGAGGGAGAGAGAAGCATATTTGCTATTTATGAAAGGAGAAATTATCATTTGCAAATAAAACATTTTAGCAGTGATTATGTCACGTCACCCGCTTGCCCTCTCTTCCACCCCTGCAGACATACCTCATGGGTATGTAATGCAGATTTCCCTGGGAGACCAAGTGTACCTCAAAGTACCTTTGGTGAAACCAAGGAAATTCTCACTAATCTTGCTGTCTTACAAAGCAAAGCGTAGCTTTACGTGGATATGAATAATCACGTTAATAACCTTGACTCTCTATTTCTTCTAAGATATTGTCTTTTAATAAAATGCCCTGAATTATAACTATGTTTCAGTGAAATTTATTGTAAGTCCATAAGGTAATTAACAGGCATCCATTGCATATTTAGAACTATCAAAATATATTGTATTTAAGTGCAGTCAAGTCTTCATATAATTATTTTTGTTCTTGCTGTGAGATGGTTCAGGTAATGTTAGAAGGCTTCATTTTTATTTTACTTTTTCCGGTCCAACAGATTTGATAACTTAGTTCAAACCATTTATAATTTGCATTGAATTGTCATCAAAAGTATAAGTAAACGCTTGGTGCAATCATTTTGGTACTTTATGGTGGAAAACAGATTTGCTGAAACCATTTAACTCCAAACCTTGTTTTTTGTCTAGAGACATATGCTGAATCTTATTGTATTAGTCCTGAAATAGTTCTATGCATCTGGTGGCTGTTCATTACATTTTACTTAATGATAGTGTTATGATGAAAAGGAAGCCTTAACTTTTGGAGATTTTCCTGCATATGCTTGTTTTCAGAAATGTTTCCATAAGGGCTAGTTTTACTCTACAGTTAAATTCTTATCCTAACAAACAAAACCCAGCTTGCATAATAGATTAAAAGTGAGAATATGCGTGTACTGAATGGAGCTCTTTTGTCAGTAAAATAAACAAGTCTTATTTTTAAATTATATTCAAGTTGGTAATAGGTTTGATTTAGTAACAGAGATAGTGGAAACTTTTTGTTCCCTTAGCTGTATGACTTAATAAAAGGTCTGTTCATTTATTTTTTCTATATTTTTGAAATAAACTGCAGGCAACTGCTTTACACACCTAGCATGCAGATGCTCTGCCGAAAGCACTGCTAATATTTAGGAGCTGTTGTTGGCATTTTACAGCTAGGAAGAGGAAAATACCTCTTTGGCCTCTTCCTCTCTCTCTTTCTCTTCCAGCTGCGGCTGCCATGTGTCCTGTGGCGTATTTGGGCTACTCTGAGTCATTGAGTGCCCCAGTGAGGACAGGATGAGTTTCTTAGAATGTCACGGAGGTTGCTTGGCATTTGATATTGAATCTGGATTCCACAGAGACTGAAAAATGACAAAACAAACAAAATCTTGCAGATGAGATAACAACAGTTTGTGCCTTGTCATAAACATGTCATTTTATGCCTCGGACCTAGTCATCACACTGAGTTTTCCCCTAAAGCACTGTTCTCTCTTGACTTACAAGCATGGTTGGCCACACACACACACACACACACATACACTGAGAAAGAGGGGTAAGTGCATCAGATACAGAAATATTTTTATTTTAATAGTTTTATTTTTTACCTAGTAACTGAATTAATTAAATTTGTGAATATTTGGTCAAAGAAACTAGACAGAGATATAGCAAGTACTTTTGTCTATACTCTGAACTGTTATTTGTTGAAAACACAAAGAACAATAATGTTGTGATTTGGTGGATTTTCATTTTGTAGAAGAATAAATACATGTTTACTGTAAAATTTTCTCATCAGAATAATATCTCTATTAAGCTTAGAGTTTTCCATGTTTAAATTTGGTGTCTAAGGTACATTGCAAGAATGTGGTTGACTACTTTCAGGGCTATGTGAAAGTGAAAGCCTTGGAAGTTCATTTGGATTACTAATTTTTTAAGGATATTTTTCTAGTAAATAATTAAGGATATATTATCAAGAAAGATAAGCCAACCAGTATATATGTGTCTGACAAACAAACATAGAATTTTGGTGATGTGTTTTTGATAAATATTAATTAACAAGTATATCTGTAGAAGGCCACCTGGATGGCTCTCCTTGAATAAAAGAGCAGTTACCTACACTTTGGCTAAACCTGGCCCTGTCTGTCTCCGTGTACTGATGTGTACAGAGTTGGCTAAGTGATTTTCTTTTCCTTTCCTTGGCTCTAAGCAATGTGAACAGGTCTGGCTGAGGGGCTGATGCGTAATCTTTGAAGCCACAGTCATTGTTGCCTCACTTCAATGTCTCTCAAATGGTTAAGCCTAGCAGGATGCAGCAGACAAAGAGGCTGGGACTTCTCAGGGCAGGAGAGGTTGACATATCCGAGTAAAGCTCTATCCCCTAGACATTAATTGCTACCTTGGCTGTGTTATGCAGATTGGTCTTTCTGCACATCCTTCTCTCCGCGTATTGCAGAGGTATTTGTGGCTTCTAGCCAGCCTGGCTCACAGTACTCAGGTAATTCCCGCCTTTCTCATACTCATTCTCCAGCCACTCCTTTCTTCACAAATTAATAAAATTTAAGCTAGGCCCTGGGTCAAGGCCTTTGGTCCATGAACCCTCATCTGGACTGGACTCAGAACTGGCTGCCTGTATCTATAAATATGTCCTAGTGTCATTATTCTCGCCATAGGATGCACTAGAGGCAGTAGATTGAAATTAATTTGCCGTAATTCCAATAATGTTGCCATGGGATTTCAAATAAAAACTTCCTGGACCATGATGAGAATGGGGAAAGGGTCTCTGTATGTATTTACTTCATAGCCTGGGAAGCATAGTCTTTATTATGTTACCAGCACCTTATTCTATCTAGGTTTTCTTTAACACATGCTGCATGTATCAACTCAGCTAATCCTAATAACATTGTGATTTTATACATGCAGAAATGTGTGTGTGTGTGTGTGTGTGTGTGTGTGTGTGTGTGTGTGTAGCTTATGTCATTCACTGAAATTGTAGAGCTAGTCGGAGACTGGGTCAGGGTTGGACCTAGGGCATACAACTTTATCCCCGCTTCTCTGCTCCTCAGGTACCAAGGACTGGGATTGGGCTAATGACATAATGGAGTCAATGTGACAGTGATCTGAGTACAATTTTAATATAGCACTGAGTGAGTAGGAATTATTAATAGGCTCTTATTCTTATAATACTGAAAGATGAAAAGGGAAGATGAAACCTAAATATGCATAATGCCTTGTCTGTGCTCTTGGATTCCAGTTGGGTTTAGAAGGAGCCATGCTCGCTTCACCTTTCTTTCAGTACCACTCCATGTGTCCTGTGCCAACCATGATGTTTCTTCTGCCAGTCTATTGCTTGCTTTAGGGTTCCTAAGTGTACAGGGGTATTCCAGCTCTCTCTGAGCTTGCAGCCTCAGGGCAAGACAGATTTGTTAGCCAATAGGAATATGGCTAAGGTGTCAGGCCAGGGTGCCTGAGAGCCAAGGAAGACAGATGTCACATACTGGCCTGACCCAGGAAAGGACATTTGAGTGAAATATTTTGACGACAAGGAAAACGTAAATTGATTTTATAATAAAAAGTAATGTCAGATTATAAAACTAATTGTTATAGAAAACTTAAATATTGGAAAGATGAGGAAAATAAAAAAGCAATAAAACTTAAGGTCAGAAGGAAATAACAGAACATCATGGTAGATTTTAGTCTTTTTTCCTTCCCTAGGCATATGTCTTTATAAATTTGAAATCATATGAAATATAGTATATATCTGAATATTTTCATTAACATAGTTTACTACAGCATAAGTTCTTTTTTGCATGCATTTATTGTATTAGTATATACACAATCTTTTGTTGAATTTCTAGTTTTTTTCTCTTTATTTGGTATTATAAATACAATGATAACAAACAACCTTAAAAATCTTGGGTAAGCCTATGACTGAGCTGTTTTTTAGTCTGTGTTGTTCAGCTGCTACTGTGAAATAATAGGCTATTTACATTCTCACCAGAAGAGCATGAAAATGTGAATTTTGGCATATTTTTTTTTTTTTTACCAATAACGATGTTAAGGGAGGGTTTTTTTTGCTATTTTAATTAAGGGCAAATATTCAGTTTATGACAAATCTTATCAATTTGAGTTTTAATTATTTCACTCAATAATAGGTTTGAACTTTTTAAAGTATTGTTTTGGCCACCTGTATTTCTTTTTATGTAAATGGAATCATTTTTTTCATTAACTCGATGTAAATGTTTTCTTAGTTTGTGAGAGCTAAGAAAAAAATCATAATTTACTCATTAGATATAATTGAATAATTCATGTTAACTTATTACTCAAAACAACTTTCACATAGGTTTTTTTTATTGTGAAAGCTTAATACCTAAATTGTTACAGTACAGTATGAAAAGTGAATAAATTATATTTTTGATATGTTGGGAGTTTCCTTGCATGTTTGTGCTATGCATTTTAAATGATCATCTTACTCAATTCTTATATTAGTTTTATACATTTTTTTCCTAGAGAATCTTTTGGAATTTTCTTTATATCATCTTTCAGAAAGAATTGTTTCTGTTTTTCCATTATTTAAACTTCTTATTTAGTTTTCATTGTGTTGATTAGAATTTCCATGACTCTTCATAAAAGTTGTGATACCCTCATTTGTCTTGAATAAGAGTATTCTATTGTTTGCCATTGTGTAAGATGTCTTTGAGTTCTACTTCAATATATTAAGAAACAAACTTTTATTCTTAGCTTAAAATGTTTGAATCAGAACTGTCTCTTTATCTGATTTCTTTTACCATTAATAGATTATGTGGTGTGGGAAGCCCTGTAATTGGCTGCCACCTTATATCTGCAGGCCTCACCACCTTAACTCCCTCTAGGAGTTAAGTTTGGTAGTTAAAGCAGCACCTTGCCTAGCTTGTTTGGCCTATTCAAGGATTATGCTTATGAGCCCATGGGCGGGAAATTTGAAAATTTGATTTAACCTATAACCCTCAGTCTTGCCACTGTTGCCAAGTTACCTCTCAGAACCCAACTCCCTCCTCCCCCAATACCCTACATATTTGATACTTTTTCCTTGAATAAATGAGACTTGATCGGACTTCTGTCTTATCTCCATTCTTTGCATCTCTTGTCCCCTTCCATCCCCACTCTACCTCTAGGGTCTCTGTGGACTTACCCGCAGGCTGGGACAATGTGGTTTTTCTAGTTTTATTTCTTGTGAAAACTGTATTAACATATTGAATTACAGTTTAATTCTTTTAAGATGTCTTGGTTGGCCAGAGTCCGATTTTGTTTTGTAGTTTTACATGGATTTCATATTGTCACCAATCTTTTAATTTCATTTTTTTATAAACTCGATTAAATGAATTTATTTTTCTGTGCTGTGAAACAGACATAGTTTCTCAACAGATTGAAAGGATTTACTATAAAATTATCTTTGGGAATTCAATCTTTGGAAACCTAAAAATGTACATCTTTTTTGACTTTCTAGAACATTGTGTCCTCAATTTTGGTCATTTACATATTGTCTTGGAAAACTTCAATATCTTGAAGTTTTTCAAATCAATTTCTCTGATATCTTAATTTCTTCCTCAATAATTCATTCAAAATTTTTACAACTTAAATTCATTTTAGTAATGAGTGTTTTCCTAGAAAATAGTTGATATGTGAAGATTTTTAAATAAATTTTGTTAACATATTGTATATATCATAAATTGACCCTTTTTGAATTTGCAGAATTTTGACAAACATATACATGACAACATAGTAGTTAAGATATTGAACAATTCCATCATGCAGTAAATTCCCTTTTACCATTTTTAAATTGCACCTACATCTTTGGTTCCAAACCCCCACTAATTCACGAGATTTGTATGTTATTATAAAGCGGTTTTGCCCATTCCAGAATTTCTTAGGAATGGTATCACTCAGTATTTTTGGTTTGATATTCTTTAAGTAACATAATATTTTTAAGATCCTTCCACATTATTGTGTATATCAGACGCTAGTTCTATTTTACTACTACTGCTGAGTAGCCTTATAGTGTATGAATAATGTCAGACATACTGCTAGGTTTTTCTGGTACATTAGAGAGGCAAAAAAAAAAAAAAAAAAAAAAAAAGAAAGAAAAAGAAAAAATCTTTATTGAGGACATGTAGAGAAGTGTACATCTTGGGCTGGGCTTTCCCTTCTGACTGGTGACAAGCATGGCAGGTGGTTTTGTGACCTCTGGCCAGAGGTGAGGTTTTGGGCAAGCACTGATGATGTATGAGGAGCTGATTGGAATTTTCTTCAGGTGTGGGAAAGGAAAAAGGAAGTTATAATCAGGGCTGAGGGGAAAGGGGAGGAAATGGTCATCAGGGAGATAAGCTGTCTTTGTTTATTTGCCTTCTGCTATGTTAGACCACTGCCATAATGTTCATAATTTATTCTAGGGAAAAACCTTTCACATACCTCTATTGATGGGCATTTGTGATGTTTCTATTTTCTGTCATTATAAATATAGTTCCTTTAAATATTTGACTATGAGTACTTTTATGTAAACGTATGGCTACATATGAATGGAATTGTACTTCTTATGTCTGTTTACCTTTTTAAAGAAATTTTTACTGGCTGGGCATGATGGTGCATATTTGTAATCCCAAGTGCTTGGGAGATTGAGATGGGAGGCTCACTTGAACCCACAAGTTTAAGATCAACTGAGCAACACATGAGACCCTCTCTCAAAAAGAAAGAAAAGTTAGATTGGTTTCTAAAGTGATTTTAACATTTTAGTTTCCTGTTCTAGTATGTAAGTATTGTAGTTGCTATGCATCATCACAGACACTTGATACCGTCATAGTTAGAAATTCTAGTGACTGTGCAGTGCAGTGTGTATTTCTCTGATGATTAATGGAACTGAGTTTTGTGAGTTCTGTATATAATTTGGATGCAGTCATGTGATGTGAAAATAATTACTCCTAGTCTGTAACCTGTCTTCTCATTATCTTGTCAAAGTCATAAGCAGAACAGAAATTTTTAATTTTGTGAGACCTACTTTATCAATTTTATTAATTATAGATTGTGCTTTTAGTCACAGCTGAGAAATCTTTGCATAACTCAAGCTTCAAAATTTTTCTATTATTTTCCTCTAGAAGGTTTTCAGTTTTAGATTAGGCCTACAGTTCATTTTTTTGTATTGACTTTTTTCTTTTTTTTTTGGTACCAGGGATCAAACTCACAACCTCGTGCTTGCCAGGCAAGCACTTATGCCGCTGAGCTAAATCCCCGGCCCTGTGTTGACTTTTGTACACAGTTTGAAGATTGAATGGAAGTTTATTTTTTGTAAATACATGTAAAATTAGTTAAGGACCATTTGTTGAGAAGATTATCTTTTTCCCTGACTTGCTTTTGCATCTTTATCATAAAAACCTATGACCATAGGCATATGAGTTTATTTCAGGACTCTATTTCTGTGTGTAAATCTCTTTGTAATCACTTTCTTCATTATTATTTCATGATACTTTTCCAGACAATGTTAGTCTTTTGTATTTGACATTTCAAAGTTGTTTTGGTTAGTCTCTTGCATTTCTAAATGAATTTAAAATAAGCTTGTCAATTTCTAGATGAAGCTCCACTAAGAGTTTTAATGGAACTGTGTGCTAAATAAGTTTTGGTGGAATTTAAATTTTAACAGAATCGAATCTTCTAATCTGTGAATATTGTGATTCTTTTCAAAATTAAGTCCTTAACTTTTTAAAGTAATTTTTTCATGTTGGGTGAGGTTTTGTAAAGTTTTCACAAGAAATAAAACTAGAAACGCCACATTGTCCTGGCCTGCAGGTAAGTCCACAGAGAACCTATTTATAGGTTCAATGCTACTGTAATTGATAATTATGCTTTTAACCTATTTTCTCATTAGTAACTATTAGTACAGTCAGTTCCTGACTTAGGAGCAAGTTCTATTCTGGGAGAAATGTTCATTAATTTTATTCATTCATAATCTGACAAAGTGAGTCCTATACAGTGCACCATAGAAGTTTGCAACTCAGATGTTTGTCAGTTCCTTTATATATAGATATTCTGATTTGTATATTGCACTTTTATCCTGCAACCTTATTAATGTCTCTTTGGTTCTAGAAGCCTTTTAAAGATGCCATTTAAATTTCCATATACATTAAGTAGTTTACTAAAAGTTTTTCTCAGGAAGAAACGTTAGAGTATATTGTCAACCACTTTTTTGTATTTGTTCAGAATTTGATATCATGGATTACACTGATTTTCAAAACTTCAACCAAATTTGCATTACTTGATATATCCAAATGAATCATGATGTATTTTCTTTTTCTTTTTTATTATGGTCTCTCTCTTTTTTTTATTTAAAGAGAAAAAAGAAAGGACATAAAAAAACAAAGCAGTAAAAGGGTACAAGTGATACAGAATTTTAAGAAAAAATATACAGTAAGAAATCACTAGTTAATAGGTTACATATTGTCTTCCTAGAAACAGTTATCCAAATTATAAAATTAAAGCATATAAAGTGGACATTCATACAGTGATATTGGAGATAGTTCGGTTCAATGATCCAACAAAAGCTCAGTAATATGGTTTTCCATCCTACACACTCAAACATATCTGTGGTTATATCCTTTAGTCTACCTTCCTTTCCTCTCATTTTACACTAACAATTACACTTTTTGGGTTTTATTACTCCCACGGTTCTTATTACTTTTTTTTTGAAGAGAATAAAACCAAACGTGACTAAGCAAAACAGAGTCAGTTAAAACAGAAGGATGGGCATAGTACCTGATGCAAAAATAGAATACCAGGTGATCAAAAGTGGTTACCATTGTGCCTCTTGTTATTTTTAAATTGAGTTGCCTATATCATCAGGTATAATAGAATTGATCAAAACACTACAGAACAAGACCAATAAAACCTACATTGAAGACCTTACAGGACTTCAAAAAGAAGATAATAGTCAAACCATAATGGGCATCATAGTATATCTTATTGCCTTCAAAGCGGTTGCCTATACCCTCAAACTTGACACTATCAAACAAAATAGAATATAGAATAATCAGACAGAACAAGATAGGGAGAGCAATACTGGGGTTCAAATCAGGTAAATAGGAAAACAAAAAGTTACTATAATATGTCCTGCTATTTTTTAATTTAGTTTTCCCTTAATTAAAAAAATGAGAGAAAATAGATTAATTTTAAAAAAGGGGGGAGATTGAGATAAAAGAGGACATTGTAACAGAACAACACAGGTCAGAACCGAACAATTTAAGCATCTTTGTATTTCACCACCACATTATCTAACATAATAGTAGTCATCATAGTGCCTCTTTCCTTGAATTATTTGAGTGTAACTTCGTATGCCATAGCATCAAGCATATCAAGACTCATAAGTGAAATAAATCAAACTCACATGTATAAATACCGAAATTTCCCTAGTGTAAGAAATGATAAGAATACATAAAATTATATTGTAATCATGATTCCCAATCATATTGGTTTGAAGCCATATAATGTTTTCACTCACAATTGCAATGGTTTTAACCTAGGTTGTTCGATTTTAGTATCTGTGATAGTACGAATAGCTATTTTGAAGAAAACAACACAACATAAAAGCTAGTGCTGATTTAATATCATCTTGTTGAAGTCCCATCAAGCTGTGGTACATCTGTTTCCACTGGTTTTAACATGTTGTATCTTACTATATTTTACTATATGTGATAGTATAAACAAAATTTTTTATAGGCAAAAAGATAATATAGAAACCATTGTTGGTTTTCTATTAGCTGGTTCTAAATACCCTGTAATTCTTTCATTGTCTTGAATGGCTTCACACTATCTTGTATTTTCTTTTTCACAGATAGTTGAATTTAATTTGGTAACATTTTAATAAGAATTTTTAAAGTTTGTAGTATATTTTTCTTGACATGTTTTTTCTGGTTTTGTTTTTAGAGTTTTGTCTGTCTCTTACAACATTTTGGGAAATATTTACTCTTTAATTTTCTGTGATAGTTTGTGTAAAGCTGATACTGTTTGTTCATTGTTTGTTAAAATTCTCCAGTGAAGTCTAGAAATTATTTAGTAGCAAGGCTTTTTTTAAATGAAAAATTCCTTTTCTTACTAGTTACAAAGGTTTTTAGATATTTTATTTCTCCTTAGGGTGAGTTATACCTTTCAAAGAATTAATACTTTGCATCTCAAGTGACAAATTCATTGTTTTAAAGTGGTTTATCCAATTTCTCTGTCTTTTTACTGTCTGTATTGAGGCTGCCTCTATCATTCCTGATACTAATAATTTGTAGCATGTCTTTTTTTTTTCATTAATCTTGAAATACTTTTTTCTTCAAGGAAGTACTTTCAGGAGTATTATAGTATTTGGGATGACTTTAATCTCTTTTTCTCTGAACAATATAATTGTTGATTATCAGACTTTTTTTTGTACTAGGAATCAAACTCAGGATCTCATGCTTGCTAGGCAGGTGCTGTGCTATTGAGCTAAATCCCTGGCCTGACACTTTGTATTTTAATGGAGATACTCAGGGCTGAATATTTCTAAGTAGTGCTGTGCTATCGATGCATCAGATTAATTTTGATGTGCTGTGTTTTTCATTTTCATTAGTCCAGAATATTTTCTAGTTTTTCTTTTGATTTCTTCTGACTCAGAAGTTACTTTAAAGCTTATGAATGGGAAATTTTTAAAACCATTTTCTCTTATCTCTTCTTCCCTCACCTGTCTTCCTTTTCTATTTTCAGATTTTTTTACTTACAAGGTCACTGCTGATCCGTGATCATCAGAGACCACAGCCTTGAGAATATCACTGAGAAAAGTCAGCTGTAGTAAAAACAATAGCTACCACTTACTGAGGGGTTAACTAAGTGATCAGCTTTCTCTTACAACATTTCTAATTTAATTTCTTGGTGCTTAAACAATGACTTAAAGCTTTTTAATTTGTTAGACTTGCTTTGTGACACTGATTGTGGTCCTTTCTTGATTAATTATGCACATGCAATTGAAAAGAATGCATAGTCTGCTGTTGGATGGAGTGTTCTACGAATCCAGATTACACCAAGTCTGTTGATGTGCTGTTTGTCTTTGTATCCTTAATCTTTTTGTCTGTTTGTTCAATCAGTAATTGAAAGAGGGAGGTTAAAATCTGTGTATAGTTACAGATTTGTATATTTTCCTTGTGGCTCTATCAGCTTTTGAATTGTAATTAGGTTACTAAATGGCACGACTATTCTACCCTTTGAGTGAATCGACGATTTGTTATTGAAAATGATCCCCTTGGGGCTGGGGATTTAGCTCAGTGGCATAAGCACCTGCCTTGCAAGAAGGCAGTCATGAGTTCGATCCCCGGTACTGATAAAAAAGAAAAAAGAAAAAAAAGTGTAAAAAAAAAAAAAAACTGATCCCCTTTATGTCTGGTAATATTATTAGCTCTGAAATCTACTTTGGTATGAATAAAAATTCAGTTTTAATTTGGTTAGTGTTTTGATGATATATTTTTTCCTTTTATTCCTTTTACCCTAATATATATGGCTTTACATATAAACACACTGTTTTTGAGATAAAACATATATACATATATGGGTATACATATATCGCTGTTACGATGTTTTTAATTAGTCTGGGAAAATACCCAGAAGGGGAATAGCTAAGTTGAATGGAACTTCTCATCCTATTTTTTTGAGGAATCTCAAAACTAATTTCCACAGTGGTTGTACCAGTCAACATTCTCACCAACAATAGGGGAAAGGTTTCTTTCCCCCAACAGCCCCACCAGCATTTGTTATTGGTTAATTTCTTGATGTTAGCTAGTCTTTCTGCGGTGAGACTAGAAATTTTAAAATTATATTTTCCAGTTGTTTGCTGTTAACATATAAATATGCAAATGATTTTTATGTATTATTAAATTCACATATTAGTTATATTAGTTTCATTCATATTATGTACAACTTCTATGTATGCAAATATTTTGAAAAATTAGAAAAAATTTTTACTTCTTTCTTTCTAGTTTGTTTTCTTGCATCATTACAGTAGGTATAATCTATAGAACATTATTAAATAGAAGTGAAAAAATGATGTCTGTGCTTTGTTTTCAATTTAGGAAGAAAGTGATTAAACTTTCACCATTAAGTACGATATTAGTTGTAGTTTTTGTAATTATTCTCTTACTGGGTTGAAAGTTTCTTCTATTCTGAGTTTACTGATAATTTTGCCTTGATTTTTTGCAGACTTTTATCAAATGAATTTTCTATGCCTATTGATATGACTCTGTAATTTTCTCCTTTAATCCCATACTTGGATTAAATCAATTGATTGGTTTTCAAATGCAAAATAAACTATATATTCTTTGCATAAAAAACTTGGTCATTCTATGTTATGCTCTTTTTATTGTTTCTGGATTTTATAACATTATATTAAGAACTATTTACAGCCTCCCTGGTAAGCAGCCGTGGGGCGAGGGAGCGGCGGGCAACCCAGGGATAGAACCAGCCAGGGTCTCCTGAGATGCCCCATGTTGGAACTTAGGGGCACTGGGCAACAATGCAGTCCACTTGCCTCCCTGGTAAGTAGCCATGAGCCTACCGCAGGATAAGAATCAAATATCCCATCCTCCACCCCCTCATTAGCAAATGGGAGCCAGAGGTCTGAGCATCTCTTGGGAGGGTGACCGTATGCAACATAGCAAATATGGGAGATTTTCTTCTACCATCTCTTTGAAGCAAATATTGTTATCACTTTCTTGCTTTGTTTTGACTAATTGTTTTGCTCTATTCAATACTCTGATTTGATAGGTTTTATGATGTTCTGTATTTGGTTTGATTTTGCTATACCTGTTTGAAAGGACAACTACTGTGAAGATAATGAGATATACTATGGTACCTATTACTGTTATCCTGGTAACCTGCTGGGAAGTTCTGTACCAATTTTACTGCATTGTCTCAATTGGCTTTGTTCTGTTGTATTCTACTACCTTCAAAATAAAAAGAATCTTAAAAATAAAGAAGTATTTACATCCATATTCATGTGAATCATTGTTGAGTGCCTCTTTTTGTAGTGTGCTTTCTGGTTAGCTGTCAAAGTAATGCTGATCTTCCCTTCTTTCATGCTCATGCAGCTTCATTGAGATATGACTGACAAATAAACATTATATATATTTAAAGTTAATTTTATAGTCTATAGTTACTATGTTATGCATTATGTCTCCAGAACTTACTTATTTTGTAATTGAAAATTATGCCTTGTGGCCAACCATTCTCCCTCCAATGCTTTAAAAACCATAGATTGTACCATAATTGTAATCTTGTAACCTTGGTAACCATAATTGTAACCTTTGTTACTGCAAGATTCACTTAGTTTTATAAGATTGCACATATAAGAAAGATTATGCAATATTTGTTTTCCTGTTCCTTTCTTATTTATATTAGCAAACTGTCCTCCAGGTTTATTGATTTTGTCACAAATATGATTTCCTTCTTTTTAAAAGCAGAATTGTATTTCATTGTTCACATGCACCATATTTTCTTTACACATTCATTTATGGACATTTAAGTTGAACATATGTCTAGGAAATTGTAAATAATGCTGGAGTGAACCTAGGCTTGCAAATATCTCTTTGACAGGCTGATTTCATTTTCTCTGAATAACTACCTCAATGAAGAATTACTAGATAGCAAGCCTACTTTTAATTTTTTGAGGAAACTATACTTTTCCATAATGACTGCAGAATTTCCATCAAAAGTGTTCACAAGAGTTTCTTCCACATCCTTGCCAACACTTACCTTTTGCCTTTTTGAGAAAAGATATCCTCACATGTCTGTGATATCTCACTGTGGTTTTGATTTGCCTTTCTCTAATGATTATTGATGTCTTCTCATATGTCTGCTTTCATTTTCTTTTCATATATCAGTTGGCCTTTGTTAGGTCTTCTTTGGAAAAACAGCTACTCAAATCCTTTGCTCATTTTAAAATCAGGTTATTTATATTTTTGCTATTGACTTGTATGTGTTCCTTACATATTTTAATTATTAACTCCTTGTCAGTTATGTGGTTTACAAATATTACATCTCATTGTATATGTTACTTTATTATATTGCTAATTGTGTTCCTTACTGCATAAAACCTTTTAGTCTGATGTAGTACATTGTTTTTTTTTTTGGGTTTATTGCCTGTAATTTTGATGTCAAATCCAAAAGCTTTTCCTTCAGTGTCATGGAGGAAATCCACAGTAGCCACTATTGATAATGTCTCTTGTTTTCTTCAAACTAGTTGTCCATACCTTCAAATATATTGAACTCAAATATTAAAAAACAGATTAAAACCAACCAAAACAAAGAATAAAAGCATTATTGGACTTCAAACCAAGATGATAGAAAATCAGCAATGGCTACCATAGTATCTCATTTTCTTCAAAATAGCTGTTCATACCATCACATAATAAAATCAATTCTTATAAATTCATTAGGAGAAGTTCTAGGCATGTATGAACCTATACATGTACATGGATCCTGTCTATATTAGATGTAAAAATAAAACGAAACCAAACAAAACATGAGAAAAACAAGAAACAAAAGTGAAAAAAATAAATAACAACACTAAAGAACCCAAAACAAGAACCGTATAGAGTTTCAAAACAAGGTGGTAGGAACATAACTAAGGCTGTTATTTTTCATAGTCATCTTCAAAAGAGTTACTCAGATTACCAGATATAGACATGCAAAATTTATTTAATCCTATGAAAGATAACTGTTTTATTCAAATAACTAATAGAAATAGAAGTACAAGCATCTTAGCTACCTTTAGTGTGTATATACCAATTTATATCTTTTTTCTTTTCTCTATCTCCTCATTTGAGTTATTTTTCCCCTCTGAGCAGTTTCTTACCCTTCCACAATATTTACTGAAGATTTTGTATCTTATTTACTCTTTCAGTTTCTTACACTAGGGAGACTATATGGTATTTACACATGAAAGTTTGATTTATTTCACTTATGAGTATGATCTCAAGTTGCATCCATTTACCTATAAAAGCCTCAGTGTGGTCCTTCATTATAGCTGAGTAGTATTCCATTGTATAAAAAATAAAACGTCTTTTATATCCATTCCTCAGTTGATGGGCATTTAGGTTGTTTCCAAGATATAGCTATTACAAATTGTGCTTCTATAAATATGGATGCACATATATCATTGTGGTGGTATGTTTTCAGTTCCTCTGGGAATATGCCCAGAATGGCATATATGAGCCTATACATGTACCACTTTGTTCTGAAACCCTATATGGTTATTGTTTTGGGCTCTTTATTGTTGTTATTTATTTTTCACTTTTGTTTCTTGTTTTTCTCATATTTTGTTTTGTTAGTTTTGTTTTTACCTCTAATACAGAAAGGATACATGTACATGTCAAATGGGACTTCCAATCCCAGGTTTTTGAGGAACATTCACATTGATTTCCACAGTGGTTGCACCAGGCTACACTCCTACCAACAGTGCAGAAGAGTTCCTTTTCCTCCACAGCCTCTCCAGCATTTGTTATTGGTGGTTTTCTTGATCCTGGACATTCTTTCTGGAGTAAGATGGATCCTCTGTGTTGTTTTAATTGTCTTTAATGACCAATGATGCTGAGCGTTTTCCCATGTATTTATTTGTCATTTGTATTTCTTCTTCTGAGAAGTGTATTCATCTTTGATGCCCATTTTTTGATTGGGTCTTTGAACTTTGGGACCTGAGTTTTTAAAAAATCTTTTTATGTTCTAGATGGAATCCTCTGTCTGAAGGACAGCTGACTAAAATTTCTTCCCAATTCGTGGGTTTTCTTTTCACTCTGTTGGAGATTTCTTTTGACATGCAAAAACATTTTAATAAGACAAAATCCCAGTTATTAATTCTGGGAAACATTTCCTGTGCAGTTTGTTTTTTGTTCATGAATTCTCTGCCCACCACTATGTCTTCCAGATTTCTACTTACTTTGCCTTCCAGAAGATTTGGTGTTTCTGCTTTAATATTTGGATCCTTGATCCATTTTGACTTTAGTTTAGTGCATGGTGATAGGTATGGGTCTAGTTTTTGTTTTCAGCATAGGGACAGCCGGTTTTTACAGCACCACTTGTTAAAGAGGCTATCTTCTAGTGATCATGTTTGACCCCTTCATCAAAGATAAGGTGGTTGAGTGTGTTTGTAGTTGTGGTTGTATCTTCTAATCTATTCCATTGATCTTCAGGCCTGTTTTTACTCTAGTACCATGCTGATTTTATCACAGTAGCTTTGTAGTATGCCTTCAATTCAGTGTTTGTGATGCCTCCTGCCTTGCCTTTGTTGCCCAGAATTGCCTTTGCAATTCTAGGTCTTTTCTGATTCCAGATAAATTTTCTAAATGATTTCTCTAGATATATGAGGTATGTCAATGGCATTTTAATTGAAATTGCATTAAATATGTATAAAAATTTTGGGGCAATGAACATTTTCACAATGTTTGTTTTTCCTATCCATGAATAAGGAGTGTCTTTCTATTTTCTGAGAACTTTGATTTTGTTTTCCAGAGTATATAATTTTCATTGAACAGATCTTTTACTTTGTTAGATTGATTCTTAAGTATTCCATTTTTTGGATGCTATTGTAAAGAGTGTGGTTTCTCTTATTTATCTCTCAGAGAGTTTGTTGTTTGTATTCAGCTACATTACTGAATTTGGTTATAACATCTAGAAGTCTTTCAATGGAGTTTTGGGGGTCTTCTATGTAGAGTATCATGTCATCTGCAAATAATAATAAATATAACTTCTTCCTTTCCTAACCTTATTGATTTTAATTTTTTCTCTTATCTAATTGCTCTGGCTAATGTTTCCAGCACTACATTGAACAAGACTGGTTTTTAATGGACAACCTTGTATTGTTCCTGATTTCAGAGTTAAAACTTTCAGGTTTTGACCATTTAATATGATGTTGGCTGTTGGTTTGTCATAGATTCCATTTATCAGATTGAGGTAAAGATCATCTATTTCAATTTTTCATAGGGTTCTTATCATGAATGAGTGTTGGATTTTATCAAAAGCTTTTTCTGCATCTATTGAAATGATCATGTAATTCTTATCTTTGGCTCTATTGATATTGTGTATTATGTTTATTGATTTGTGTATGTTGAACCATCTCTGCCTTCCTGGGATAAATCTCACTTGATTGTGGTGTATAATCTTGATGACTTGCTGCGTCCTGTTTGCCAGTATTTTGTTGAGAATTTTTACATCTGTGTTCATTAGGGAGATTGGCCTGTAGTTTTCTATTTTGGTTGGATCTTTCTCTGATTTTGATACTAGGGTAACACTTCCTTCCAGGAATGAAGGAGAATTTCTTCCCTTTCAATTTCATTGAAGAGTTTGAGGGGTTTCGGCATTAATTCTTCCTTGAATTTCTTGTAGAATTCAGCTATGAATACATCAGGACCTTTTTGTTGGTAAGGTTCTAATTAAGTTTTCAATTTCATTAACTGAAATTGGGTTACTCAGCAGTTTTACATCTTCTTGATCCAGCTTTGGTAATTTGTATGTGTTTAGACATCTGTCCATTTCTTCTGTGTTGTCAAACCTACGAGAATAAAGGTTTTCAAAATAGGTATTGATGATTTTCTGTACTTTCACAGGGTCTGTAGTGATTTCACCCTTTTCATTCCTTACTGCATGAATTTGAGTTTTTTTCTTTCCTTTTTAAAATAAGGTTGGCTAGGGGTTTATCAATTTGTATTTATTCTTTCAAAGAACCAACTCTTTGATTTGTTAATTCTTTGTATTGTTTTCTTCTTCTCTTTTTTATTGCTTTCTCCTCGGAGCTTTATAATTCCTTTCCTTCTTTGGGCTTTGTTTTTTTTTTTTTTTTTTGTCTTTTTCGTTTTTATTGGTAGCTTTCCTGTTCACTAGCTGCAATCTTGTCTTTGAGATTTGAAAGTCTATTTTCACATTCATTCAGGTGGTTTTCCAGCTTTTAATGGAATTTTTGAATTCCTGGATATCTCTTTGAATTAGTTTCATGCATTCTGTTTGTTTCTTATATTATTCATTCAAGGTTTCCATCTTTTGGCAGTGCTGCTCTATCTTTTTAACTGTCTTCTTTAGATGTGTTCAGCATTTCTTTTATTATATTTATCATTTCTTGTTTTACCTGGGAGATTATTTCTAATCTGAGTTCCTTTACAGCTCCCCGGAGTTGTTTCTTTACCTCAGTAACTATCATTCCCGAAGTTTCAGGTGTGTGTCTTATGCTTTCTTCTATGTCCATGTCTCCTAGGCTTATTTGGGTTGGCCTGGAGGTTTGAGATTGTATTTTTCTCATTTGTTTTGTCATTTTCCTATATTCCCCTGGAGAAGCTGAATGCAAAGTTTTAGTTGCTTCCTTGGTTGAGGCCATACTGCAGGGAGTTTCCACAGTTGACTGGAGGCGATTAGTTGGGCCTTACCAGGTTCCTAGTGGCACTCAGTCTCCTCAAATGAGGGGAGTACAGTGGGCAGACCTCCAGTACACTCCACATGGCACTCTGAAGCTCCCCAGCTGCTGTAGGTTGCTGGTCAGGACTCTACCATGTTCTGAGTGGTTTGCCAAGACTGACAGCTAGATGGAGTATGTTGTGCAGGCCTTCAGCTCATGTCACACTGTGCACCACACCTCCCCAGGTACTCAGGGTCGCTGGGCAGGGCCCTACCAGGTTCTAAGCCAGATTGCGGAGGTTGCGTGGCTAGGTGGAGTTCACTCAGCTAGGTGGAATTCACTATGCAGGCCTGCTGCTGGTGCCATTCAGGCAGGAGGTTCTCCTGCTGCTCTGGGTTGCTGGGCGGGGCCCGACCAGAATTTAGAGTGACCTACCAATGCGTTGGCTGTTTGGGGATGCGAGGTGTAGCCCTACCAAGTTCTGAGCAAGGTGCCAAGGTTGCACGGCTGGAGTTCTCTGTGCAGCCCTTCTGCTGGTCCCTCTCAGTGCCAGAGGTTTCCCTGTCACCTGAGGTTGCTAGGTGGGTTTTCCTCTATTTTCTATGTTATTTTCTGTGTCGTTAGAATTATTTTATTTCTTTCTTACCTGCTAGATGTCAGCTAGTGAAACTGTTTGGGCTTACAGTTTTCTTTGTGGGAAATTTTTTATTCACAGAATCGATCTTTGTACTAGTCATGGAACAATTCTTTTTGTTCTGCTCTCGATAAACTCTGTCTTTTGAAAAATTCATTTCTTTCACGTTAGTTGTTGAATGTTTTGTGTATCCTCTCTAGAGGTTTTTCAATTTGTGTTTCTGAGAAACCATATTTTTGTTTCTTTTTTTTTTCTTTGATGCTTTTCATTAATTTCAACATCAATGAAATAACAACTATTATTTACTTTCTTCTATTTTCTTTCCTTCTACTAGTATTTAAAAAATAAATACTTTTTACTATTAATTTGCCGTTCTCTTTTGGCTTCTTAAAAGGGAATATAAGTTGACTTACTGTATTCTTTTTTTTCTAAATAAGTATTTAAACCAACAAATTTCCTTCAAAGTTTGCTTTATTTATATCCCACAAATTGTATTGTTTTTTATTTCCACTAAAATAATTGTATTTTATAATGTTTTTGATTTCTTATTTGATTCACAGATTTTCAGAGAAAAATTTATTTAATTTCCAAATATTTAAATATTTCTATTTCCAGATTTTAAAATTGATTCCTAATTCTATTATATAATAGACAGTATATATAGTCTGTATGGCTTCATACTTTTAAGTTTTTTCAAGTTTGATTTTTGGCTTAAGTGTTCTATAAAGTCAATTATGTCAATCTAGTTGATTGTGTTGTTTGTCTTTATATAGTTTTATTATTTTATGTCTACTAATTTTATCAATTTATTGAAGTCGAATTTTGAGATCTGTAGCTGTATCTGCAGATTTGTCTCTCTTCAGTTTTTTCAGTTTATGTATTTCAAAGCTCTGTTATTTAGAATATGCACACTTAGGATTATTCTGTCTTGATTGATGCTTTTGTAATTTTGATGCATTTAAAAATTATGTGATATACCTTTTCTAAAAATGTGCTTTTCTTGATATTAATATTGCTGTTGTTTTCTTGACTAATGTGTTTCTTTATTTTTCTATTTTTAAATTTTAATATGCATCTTTTTAAGTGCATTTCTTATAAATGAACAGTCATATTCTTTTATTCAGTCTGAAAATCTGCATTTTCACTGGAAATTTTGGGGAACTTATATGTAATAGAGGTATTAATGTGATTCATTTTAGGTTTTTCATCATTCTTTTTTTTCCCCTTTTTCTTTCTATGTCTCCTTTTTTGTTTCTGTCCTTTTTCTATTTCCATTTGAGTTAGTTTGTATTAGTTTGTTTTAAGCTATTGTTTTGGGTCACTACCAATATTTTCTAATTTTATTTACTATTATATGCAATATTTACCTTATAATCTGCTTTCAAGTTATATGTACTAGTTTATGCGTATTATAGTAATCTTAAAGCCATATACTTCCTTTTCTTTTTTCTTATTTTTTTGTTCCATTGATGGCATACATTTTTCTATGTAATAAACCTCAACATATGTCATTTTTTGAAGCCTCTTAAAAAACTTTAAAAATGAGAAACCTATCTTGTACTATATATTTATCTTAGATATTATACACAGTGAAGTTTTTATATGGTTTACTTTCCATCTTAAAGACTTCTTTTTAACATTTTTTATTGGAACTCTGATGAAAATTCTAAATTTTTCTTTTTCCTAATATTTAAATAATATAAGCATAAATATGAATATGTATTTTGCCTTTAGTTTTGAGGATTTTTTTGGTTGGATATAGAATTTTTCTTTCAAAACTTTTAAATATCATTACGCCTCTTATCCGATGCTTTTGGCATTTAATGTTGTTTACCTTTGTTCCTCTATTGTATATGACACCCTTCCCTCCTGGCTACATTTACTGTCCTCTATTATTTGTTCAAGTAATTAGACTATTCTGTGCCTTCGTTTTATGTGGCTTATCTTGCTTTTATTTGAAATCAAAATTGAAGATTTATAATTTTCTTTAAATTTTGAAAAATTTTAACAATTATTTATTCAAATATTTTAACCCATGTTTGGTAGTGGTTATTACATTAGATACAAACTGATAGACACAAAGAAATATCTATAATATGCTGCATAATTGCTTGTTTTGAGAATAATAACTAAGCTTTTAATATTGCTCTGTTTTTTTATAAATTGTTTTACCTATATTTAATATATTATTTCAGACAGTTCTAAAAATAAGTCCACTTACTCTGTATCCTCATAACCTAATAAAATATGATAAGCACAAAAAAATTCCAAAAAGGTATTCCAATAAGTTCTGCAGAGTAAGTTTCAGCTCTGTACTACTGGAAAGCAAACACTGAAAGAACTGTATTTGGGTGGTTGATTAGTGAAAAGTGGAGACATTTCAGCTGGGTATTAAAGGATATGTGCAAGTGTATTTGTTAGAGGAAGGAGAAAGAGAGACATGTCATATGAACAGCAAAGTATCTGAAAAGACTCCAAGATATGAACCAGGTTTTGGAAAACCTTTGGAAAATGATGAACCACTTATTGCTAGAGAAGTTGGGCTTTTGAAGAAAGAAATGTTATATATAGGTGCATCCAGGTTATGCGTGTCCATGAGTACTACACCAACACATTTGGGTTTTGAAATAGAAGTAGTGTATTGTGCTTTTTTTAGAAGATTAACTTTATAAAGATATTGAGATAAAGAAGACTCAATGAAAGCAGCTAACAATGTGGCATTGTTAACATCTTCACCAGGGTGCTTTTTTGCTTCCAATTTTCCTAATTTGTCTAAATTTTGTAGATATAAATAACTCTGTAGTAGTCCTTGAAGTGAGAAACTAACTATGCCACATCAGCTAGCTACTTGCCTTATTCTTACTCACATGGGACAGACTTTGCCCTGGCCTTTCAAATTGAGATATTTAGAATACTGGTGATTTTTTTTTTTAAAGTTTGGTGATTTACTGATCTGGGAAGGAAATATCTGAAACTAATAAGGATTCTTCCAGAAAATTACCTAGGGAAATATTAGATTTCCAAAACTCTGTCTCTATCCCTTTAAAATAGATAATTTAGAAGAGAATAAAAAATCTTGAAAATTAATGACAATTTTGAAATAGAATATTTTGTCAAAATCGAATTCATTTCATTAAATGCTTGAGAAGAATGCAACGAGTAAATGAGGTATGAATAACTGTGAGATGGGACAATTACCACCTCAGAAACAATATATTTGTAAAGTTAATTCCTCTTGAACATGAACAATCCCCTTACACTTGACCCCTTTCTATTGCCTCTCCCATGCTTGAACTCTCCTTGAACTTTGAAGATTCATCTTGAGAGTATGATATGGCCATCTCTTTTGCATCTGGTTATTTTAGCTCCAATTTGCAGCCCTAAAATGGCAATTATGGTGATATATTGCTCAAGTCACCCGACATGGATTAGTATCAGGATCAGCACATTTATGCACAGGAGTAGTGAATGGAGACTGCAGCTATGATTTTAAATGACTTGATTAATTCTGAAACAACATTTCAGAGTCCATTAGGTCCAGCAGGTGTTGGGGTACAGACTGTGCTTTTTCCCTAAGCAGCAAATTCGATCGAAGAGTCAAAGTATTTTAGATTCATGCATTTTCTTTCCTGGAATAATTCCTGTTCATTCTTTTATAAGCCCTAATATCCACTACTTCTCCTGGAAGAGATGCTTTCCCTGTTTTTTGTTTTTTTGTTTTTTGTTTTTTTTCGACTCAAGTTTCCTGACAGCTCTGTTAGAGCAACTTGCATAATGTGTTTAATTCTTGTTCAAGTAGTCATTTGCATGATAGAACTCCAAGTGCCCCTCTGCTAAAAGCTCCTGCTGACTCAGGTCAAAATAAGGCCAATTCTGCTGTTTATCCTAAGGCCCATTTCATCAGCCACTTGTGTCAAGGTTAGAAATGTGTCTGGTTAAGCCTTGGTTCATTGCCTTTTTTCCCATTACTAAATATACATGTGCATGACATGCATCTCCCTTCTGCCCTCCACCCCATCTGGATGTCACTGCTCTAATAAAAATGGGAAGGGCTGGGTTTTGCATTTAAGTTCTTTAGGGTTTTAAAATCCTAGATTCTTTGTCTATTTGCATGGATTCTAAGGTAACTTTGAAAAATTCTTACAATGGACCATTCATGCTTCATTACTCCCAATTCTTTTCTTTCCAACATAAAGAACATTATAATGGGGCTATAGTGCACCATTTGTAAAATAACCTTAAAACATGGTGCCATGAATTGCTCATTGTCTGTTCCCCTAGTGTAATGTATCTGTCTCTATTATGGCACATATTAACATGTGTAGCTATTCTTGCATTACCACGTTTGTTTTGTTTAGGAGCCATAACTTCTATATTTATGCCAATCATGTTCACTCATATATTCATCTACTCATTCAATACATTTAGAGCTTTTAATTATTTATATCTTGTGCTAGAGGCTCAGTAATTTTTTTGGTACTGGATATTATACTCATTTTTAACTATATAAATTAATATGTACTTGGAAGTCAAACAAAAAACAAGATTTTAGTCATCTGCAATTAATCCTGTCTATATAAATATGTAATGTAACAAAAATAGAGTGCAGATAGAAAATTTTGTAGAAATAAGATGCAAAACATTTAAGTTCTTGCATCAGTTTTTGTATTTGTTGAGCAACTCAAAAAAAGTCACAGTGTCTCTTTATGAGCTTTCTGTTTGTTCCACCCAATTTATAAAGTTGTTAAAAAGGTTGAATAAAAGACTATATCTAAAAATGTTTTGAAAACCATATGAAAAGTTATTTCAGCTGACTGTGAAAAGAAGTTGAAAGCATATGGTTATGTTTTAGATATGGTGTCCCTGGGAGTTATGTACATAGAAAGAGAGTTAATATTGATAATTAGTCAAGAATAAGTAAACTTATAAAATTACTCTGCTATCCAAGCCCCCAAATTACAAACTTATATATACATTTAATGTACTAAGTAATACTGGGGAAATATCCTCCCTAGGAAATGGATGGTAAATTTATCAATAACAGTTTAAGTTTTTAGTTTTCACTAAAAGAAACATAGTATACAAGAAGATGCAAATTATTTTAATTTTGAAATGTTATAAGTTTAGCTACATACTAATTTTTTATATTGGTTTAAAAATTGATTTAATGACAGAATAGCTCATATTATAGTTTACCAATACACGAACTTAGAAATGGAGACTTTCTCTATTCTATTATCTTGAGTTTCTTGTAAATTTTGAAACAACTGAGATATAGGACAAAAAAATGGGATAGATACAGATTCTTACAACTCTTAACAGACCAAATTAGTGGATAGTTTACACTTACGGCCAGAGAGGGCTTTTGAATACATCACCCAATTATAACCCTTACTTTGTCCCCAGGTTTGCACTCTCCTTTGTAGGGTAAGAGATAGCCTCACTTAATGCTCACATGGGAGAAGAGGCTCCAAAGCTTGGATCCTGCTGATAAACTATCTCTGAAAGATAGCGACCTAGAAGATGCTGAGCTGACCATGCTCAATTGCTTCTCCCAAATGTATCAATTAGATCAGTGTCTTCTCATGAGAGGAAGGCATTGAGGGAGAGAGCAAAAGTACAATATTCCTCCCATGTGCTCTTTGGGGAAGAAAGTGGAAATTTTCCTTTTGGTTTGAAAAATAAGTAGTTATTGTGTCCTCAATATATGCTTGCCATCTGTTACCCACTGGACATACTCTACCACAGCAGAAACTCAAGTTGTCATTACTGAAAATAGCAGTCTCTACTACACTTTGCACGGAGAAGACCACGGCCTTGGTCTTCTGGACCACTGCTCCAACCTCTACAGCACCAGTGCAGTGGGCCTGATAGGGCATCCATGTAAGGAAACCATAAAGTTGATCAAAAATTGATTTAACTCTTCAAGTCAAGCTTTCTTTTTCTTCTCTTCATTCTAGAAAACTAAAGTGGTCGGTTTTAAATGGTAAATGACCATATTCTTCAAATGTCTTAATAGATGTTAATAGTTAGGTTGATCAATCACTGTTGAAATGAATGAAAAGTATCACAATATTTTAGTACATGGTATTTTGTAAATGCTGTTATTCTGCTATTGTTTTATTATTTTAAATAAAACTTGTATAGGAAAAAACACCACTAAAACTGGATATACAGTAGTGGCTAAGTAGGAGGATTTCAAGTTTGGGCCAAACCTAGGCAACTTAGTGACTTAAGACCCTTAAAATAAAAATAAAAAGGGCTGGGGAGCCTTTGTGAGCAAGGCTTGAGTTCAAGTAACACACACACACACACACACAAACACACACACACACACACTGACTCGTTATATTTCACGGACCTTGGTTAAACATGGGTCTTGGTTAAACACAGTGCAAGGCATTGTGCCAAGCACTGTGGAACACATAAAGAAACAAAGACATAAATGATCTCTGTACACCTTATCTGAAAAGCTTCAGCCAGAGGAATTTACATCCTAGTGTAAACATACTGAAATAAGTTCAAATACTGGGAGGCCAAGGATACAATTCAGGGCCCCAAATAGAACAGAACAAAGTCAGAAATGTCTAGATTAAAACTAAATGAAAGGAGACTTTAGCACTAAGGACATGTCCTCCAAATGGTGGGAGGTGTATCTGAAAAGATGAAAACACAGAATCTGCCGAAGTTTTGTACAGCTGGACAATAGCACAAAACCCAAGTGCCTGCGAGGGAGCTTTGAATAGCTTCGCTAGGCTTTCAGTTTGAACAGAGGATTGGACAGAAGCTTCTCAGCCCTTGAAGCATGTGGGAGGGAAGAAGAAGACAGGCTATGAATATCTTATCCCTGAGCTTTTTAGTGGGAATAATGGATTTCTTGTCTTACCTGTATCAAGAGGTCCAACCCACCTATTCTAAACAAGCAAGACACTCCAGAAATTAAACCGGAATATCTTTATGCCATAGTAAGTTTTTATGAATTGGATCAATTTATAGAATAGCAAACTGTTAGTTCTTGATTTTTAAACAATTTCTTTAAAATTAATTAAAGTTTCTGTCATCTTCAGGGTTAGAGGAGATATGAATACCTTAAGAAAAATATCAGATAGGACTCAAGCATGCCATAAATATGACATTAGGCAAGTAAATAAATGTTGCCTAAGTTTCTCGTTTATATGTTCATATCCTAAAGCTTTTTTAGCCATTGACTCATTATAGAATTCTTATAGTTAGAAATATATTATAAAAATCACTTAAGAAATCTCCCACTCATTTCTGTAATGTCTCCTAAAGTGTCAGAGATGGGCTTAGGGAATGCATTACCTCCTAAACAACTCATAGGTTTTTATTTTTAATGAGTAGAAAGTTCTTTTTGTGTGTGTGTTGAGACAAAACCTACTACCTTGTGACTTCCCCTCCCAATCTAGTTTCAACCTTCAGACTAAAACAACCCAAGTCTGAGTTCCTCATCTGTAGATATTCTTCAAACATTTGTATGTAATGCTGGTGTTGTGATCTACTTTTTTTATTGAGACAGTTATATTTGGGTCCTTCAGTTATTTTTTCATGGCATATTTTCCAAAAGGATATTTTAGGAATAATAAATCTTTCTTTCTACTTTATATCATTGCCAATGATATCCCTCTTTATTTCCTTATATTTTTAAAAAGTCTTTTCCACATTTCTCTTCCCATACAAAATTATTGCAGGGTGATTTGGGAATACCAGAGTGTTGAACTTTACATGAACAGATGGACAGAGTTTAAGGGTTTGAGAGGAGATTACAGAACAAAGCTTCTTGCAAAGAAGGTCACTGTGCAAAAGTTTGCTATGTGCAGTTTGCCCATTAATCAGTTTCTGAGTGAGCAGAAAACATTGGCAGCCCATTTTCTGAAGATTTATTAGTGAATAAGCACAAAACAATTTGTCTAGCAAGTTTTATGTGGCCATGTATGTATATCTCAGTATGCTACTCTTTATGGGTACAAGCAAGAAAAACCATTTCTAAATGACTGAGGCCAAACATTTTTCTGTGGAAAGGTATTTTATTTTGGTCTTCCTTTATCTAAATTATGTTACCATGTGTCTCCACCACTGCTCTGAATGGACAGAGAATAGGCAAATTGAAATAGAAGAAAATGAGAAACAGAAAAATGTTTCATTCCTCCAATTTTTCATTCTTCTCAAATTGGCTTTGCCTAACTGTATTTTTTGAAGTGCGAATACTGTTATCCAGAAATGACTATTTATATGATATTTAAGAAAACTTTGATGTACATTACTTGTCATTTGAAACCATTTCTTTCTACATTTCAAACCATAGGAGGGTCATTCAGGCAAAAAAAAAAAATCCTTAGTTTAGTTTTAAGGGACAGGAATATAAAAGAATTGGAATGAATACTGAAGCCACCTAGAGACAATATTTGAACTGGAGTAATGTATGAGTGATGCTAAAGGTATTTTGGGGAGTGTTGAGCATAGTTAGGAGGTGCTGCCTGAGGACTGCATTAAAATGACCACCCCTTATTACAACTGCAGCAGCTGTGGTTGTCTCCAAACACTAGCCACTTGTTAATATTTCTTACCTGAGAAAATGGGTAGCCACACCTTCACATCCTTCAAAGACTGGAGAGCAGGCTGACTTCTTGCCTTGATGCACCTCCAAGGGACCCACTTTTCCAATCATCACTGAACTCCTCCTGGAGCCTCCCCTCCAAGCTCCCCTATCTCCATCCCTCCGAGGCACCAGCCTGACCCTAGCTGTGTCTCTAATGAATGAGGAGGAGTGGCAACACCCCACTGCCTGTCAGAGACCTGAAAAATTCCACTGAAATCTTTCTTCTGAAGAAGAATCTGACCTCAGATAAACAATATCCTTTGTTCACATTTCTCTGCTCCCCACCAAAGTGGTGAATTTTAACATTAGATGCTCAAGAAACATGTGCCAAGTAGGAAAGAGGGATAGACACATTTTTATTTTATTAACACTGTATATTCTTCTTCCTCCACGTTTCCAATTTTTCCCTGGCCAGCAACATAAAGACAGTTAGAGAGAGACTTTTGGTGACATTCCCTTTGTTTAATGAAGCTTGGAGTTATGGGCAAGTGCCTTGAACTGCCGTTATTATCTGCATGAGTGAATAAGGGCTGAGGGTCCAGATCTGTGCAGGGACTTTTATTGCAAATAGGCACATTGATCATTCATAATCAGCCCTACCAGGTCAGCACTGCTGCTGTACCAGCAGGCTCTGGAAAAGCTGACCAAGGAAGCATGAGTGCTCATAGATTATCTTAATATTCAAGCAGGGTAAGAACTTTCTTTTCTTACACACTCATATCTTTGCTTTCTTCTGACACAGTGACAATGGGAACCAAGACACATTTAAACTGTATTCCGTACAATTAATCACAGAGACACCTGCTGCGTATCTTAGAATTTTAAATGTTTCTGAAGTCTGACTTCTTCTAGAGGTGTATAAGGGTTTGTGCTTTGTTATCTGATGTAGCATACTACTTAGAGTACCGTGAAGGGGCTTCACTGTAAAAGCAGCGTCTTGTGATTTCCTAATGTTCCCACATTCAAAGTCATGTTCAGTAGAGAGCACTTACAAGAGATGATTCCTTGAAGCTTCAAAGTGAATGTGAACTCCAGTGTTCTCTAGTAAATTTGGAACTATGTTTTTGGATGCATCAATATCCTGTATAAAATTTAAACCTTGTGTAAATTAGTGTACTAGTGAAAGCCTGATGACTATGTTACTCTCATGATCCATCAGAGACATTTCTTTCTCAGCAGTGTCTGTGTGACTATTGGACCATCAGCACAATAACACAGGGACAATGAAAGGTGGATTTTATTTAGGTTAAAAATTTGGAAGACATTTTGCCCTAAAGAATAACAAATATAAGAAGGCATTAATCATCAAGGGTGCAAACATACTATTAATGATATAAAATTTGAGCAGTTTCTCAAATCAAAAAGGAATATTTTGAGATTAATAGCATATGATGAGAGCACTAGAAACTGAATTTGTGTCATACAGAAAATGATAATGCTACGCTATTGTGAGTTGAATATGCTTTGCAAATTATTTTTTTACTGATGATAAATTTGCAGTGTATATCCATACACTGTCATTTGTTTGATCTTGGGCCCACAAGTTAAATGTATGTTAGTGACTGAGAAGAGAAGGGGATTTTCTGCACTATGTGGATGATGCTCTCATGAGCTTGTTACCATAATTGCCTAACCAGTTATGCTGAGTCAGCACAGGATACATCAAAGAGTTAAAAGCAAAATGTGGCCAGCTGTTAAGCACTTCTTTAGGAGACTTCCTTCTGGCAATCCTGAGAATATAACCAAGGCCGCAATGCTTTTATCAAGTTGAGAAAGAAGGAAGTATTCTTTTGCAAAAATAGCCAAACATATATCTTTACATATGGACAGATTTTTTTCCACATTGTTTTCCATTTAAAATTATCCTAAAATAATCAGTACCCTTTAAGCTCTTATGACTGATTTATGCTTAGCTAAATATTTAGTCAATATTTAAGGTATTTGTAAATTCATTTCAACCATTAATTAGAGAAAACTGAACATAGAATTTTATTAACAAATTAAATTAATTTTATGGTTTAATCAGTCATTTTATAACTAGGAACTTTAAAGGCTCCAAATAGGTAGGTACAAACTATGTATTACAGTCTCTGGAGCAACCACTAAAATATGCAGAGATAGCTATAGATATTAAAATAGCATTTTAAAATATAGTTGATTAATAGTAATAACAAAGTAAAAATATGCAAGTGAATATAAAACTAAATAAGAAAATTGAAATGTAGGAAAACTGAAGATCAAAATGCTATCATATCAATAGTTGCTTTAAACTCACTAATTTTTTTAGTTATATAACTTTAAAAAATCAAGAAAAAGAATAGGCATTATAATTTTACCATTTCTGATACTCATTATTATTTCCTGTAGAAATGAGGTGTCATTTAGTGTCATTTACTTTCACATTAAACTTCTTTTAACATTACCCAACAGTTGCATATCTATTTTGAAAGGTTTGTTTCATTTTCTGTTAATCTGAAAATAATTCATGTGATTATTTTGTCTGTCTGTATTCTCAACGTGATATTCCAGCATCTTCTGGACTCCATAGTTTCTGATAAGAAGTCAGTCATTAAATGTTGTCTTATCCTCCCTTTTTCCAGTTCCTTGAAAAAAAATTTTTTTTAAAATTTTATTTAAGGAGAAAAAGAAAAAAAAAAAAAAACAGAAAAAGGGTACAAGTTATACAGAATTTCAGAAAAAATAAACTGTAGGAAATCACTAGTTAATAGATTACATATTGTCATCTTAGAAACAGTTGTTCAAGTTACAAAGTTAAAGCATATAAAGTGGACTTTCAAACAGTGAGACTGCAAACAGTTCTGCTCAATGAGCCAATAAAACTCAGTAATATGGTTGTCTATCTTATACACTTAAATATACATGCAGTTGTATCCTATAGAGCACTTTCTTTTCCTCTCTTTTGTACAATGACAATTACACATTTTGGGTTTTATTACTCCCACAGTTCTTATTACTTTTTTTTGAAGAGAGTAAAACCAAATGTGACATAATAGGACAGAGTCAGTCAAATCAAAAGGATGGACATAATACACAATGTAAAAACAAAATACAAGGTGATCAACAATGGTTACCATACTGCCTCTTGCTATCTTAAAAATAATTGCCTATATCATCAGTTATAATAAAATTGAACAAAACAGTAAAGAATAAAACCAAAACATTGGAGACATTATAGGACTTCAAAAGAAGATAATTAGTCAACCAGAATGGGCGTCATAATGAATCTTATTGTCTTCAGAGTTGTTGCCTATACTTGCAAAGTTGGTACTATCAAGCAAAGCAGAATAGGGGAAAATCAGTCAAAACAAGATGGTGAGAGCAATATAGGGTTTCAAATTAAGTTAATAGGAAATCAACGTGGGTTACTGTAATATATCCTGCTATTTTTAATTTATTTTTCCCTTAATTAAAAAGATAAAAATAAAAAAGTAAACAATAAAAAAAGGAGATTGAGATAAAAGAGAGCATAATAACAAAACAGCACAGGTCAAAACACAACCATTTAAGCAAAATAGTGTTTCACCACAAGATATCCTGACATAAGAGTAGTTACCGTAGTGTCTCTTTCCTTGAAATCTTTGAGTATAACTTTGTATACTGTAGCACCAAACATATCAAGACAATGTAAAACCATTCAAGAGAATGACAGGATTACAGGGTATTTAGAACCAACTATCAGAAAATGAACAATGGTTTCTGTATAATCTCCTTGTCTATAAATGTTTTTGTTTATATTATCACATATAATAAAATCCAATAAGATACAACCTGTTAAGACTGATGGAGACAGAAGAAGCAAAGCTTGATGGGACTTCAAAACAAGATGATACTAAATCAGCACTAGCTATTATGATGTCTTGTTTTCTCCAAAATAGCTGTTCCTATCATCCAACCTTCTCTGGCTCATTTCTGTTGAGCTCTTTTTCTGTCATTGGTTGTCAGTTTGTCTTCCTCATTTCGCTTTCTGCTCCATTCATTGTGGCCTCTCTGCCATTGTTTCTGGAATCTTGGTATTTTCCTTTTTTAGAATATCCTGCAGTATTCTCTGTAAAGTTGAATTGGTGGTTGCAAATTCCCCTAGTTCCTCTTTATCCTAGAAGCACCTTGTTTTTCCATCAATTTCTAGGGACAGTTGTGCATGATATATCAATTTTGGCTGGAGGTTATTATCTTTCAAAGCTTGAATTTTCACCCCATGCACTTTGTGATTTGATGGTTTGTGCCGAGAAGTCTGCTGTAATTCTGGTGGGTGTTCCCTTGTAAGTGATCTGTTTCTTGTCTCTGACAGCTTTTAATATTCTGTTCTTATATTGGATTTCTGGCATTTTGATTATTATATGCCTGGTTGTAGTTCTGTTTGGGTTGTAGGTGGCTGGGGTCCTGTATGCCTCATACACCTGAGTATCTTTACCTTTTGCTAAATTAGGGAAATTCTCCTGGATTATTTCTGTGAATAGCTTTTGTAGTTCATTTGTTTGTGTCCCTACTTCTTCTTTTATGTTCTTAATTCTTAAGTTATAGATCCTCTTATCATCTTCTAGCCTTTGTATTATTGCTGTTTGTTCTCTTGTTATTTTTTAAGAAGTTTTTCATTTCATGCTCCCACATTACAAATCTGTCCTCCAGTTCAGATAATCTATCCTTAATTTCTTTCAAGCTGTTATGCCAGCTTTCGATAGAGTTTTTAATTTCCTAGTAATCTCTTTGAACCTGCTTTACATATTCTATGTTTTCTCTATTTTCTCCATCAAACAATTCTCACCTTTTTTTCTGTTCTTCCATTCCACCGTCTGTTTTTTCTTGGGTGGTGTTTAGCATTTCTCTAACTATTCTACTTATTTCTTGCTTTATTTCATTAAATACTTCATTTTTGAACTCATCTATGAGGCTCCGGAGATATTGCTTTATGTCTATTGGTGCCGTGCCTGATATTGCATGTTTTCTGTCCTCCTTTCCATTTACCTTTCCTGGATCAGTGTTCTCAGGATTGGGGACTGAGGACCCTTTCTTATTGCTCCCTCTTCCCATACTTTTTGTTCCTTCCATACAAGCGTGTGTAGGAGGCCTAGTTTTTTTCTTTGTCTGTTGCAGTTTGTTTGAATTGTGCCGGCTAGGTGTTCCTGCCCACTGCAGTGTACTAGGGAGACACAGACCTGGGCAGCCTCTGCTGGGCCCGCCCCTCCAGATCAGTCAACCTACTGAAGGCTTCACTGCTAGGGTGCACCGCCAGGGGCTGGGACCTGGTTTGGGCCAGCCTACTGGGTCTTAGTCAGCAGCGTCACCCAGGCCAAGTGCTTCACACCAATCCCGCTTAAGAGGGGAATATGCAACTAAACTCACTGCAGTGTCCTGTTCCGGCTAGTCTGCCCAGTCCCAGAATGTCCTCTTTTGGAGCCTCCTAGTCTATGGAAGGGTCCTCGTTCCACACACTCACCGCAGGTTGATGCAGTGCTCCCCGCTAGTCCCACTCTCAACTCCATTTGCCCATTCCCGCTCTCAGGGTTTTCGTGCGTCTGTCTCCCTGTTGTGCGGATTTGGATGCAGCAGCGGCAGCAGGAAATTCAAATCGCGGCTTCCAGAGGTGGGTTCCAGCTTCTACGCTGAGATTTTATCTGGTCCGGTTATAGCTTCGGGATCGAATTTCCAGTTGGTTTCTTTCAGCTTAGTTCATTCCTGGGTCGGCAGGATACATCTCCCCTTGCTTAGGACTCCTCACACCATACCATTGCTGGATTCTAAGCTGGGTATCTCAGAGAGCCTCCATAGCTGCAATTATCTATCCGCCATTTTCTCCCGGAAGTCAAAAAAAATTTTAAAAGTATCTTTAGAGATTACTGTTTCACTGCTGGCCTATAGCAGCTTGTGTGTGATATGAGTGGGAGGGAATTTCTTTTCATTTATCTTGATTTGCTAAACATACTGAAACTATAAATTAATATATCTTACCAAACTTGCAAATTTTCTTTTTCTTTTTTTTTTTTTTTTTTTTTGTCTTTTTTCCTTTTTATCGGTACCAGGGATCGAACTCACGACTGCCTGCTTCCAAGGCAGGCGCTTATGCTGCTGAGCTAAATCCCCAGCCGCTAAACTTGCAAATTTTCAATAAATACTTTTCAAATATTTCTTGAACTTCTTTCTAGAACTCAAATGACATATACGTTAGACCAATTCAGAGTCCTGTCTTTTCTTTCTCTTCCCTCTTGTACAGGAGAGTTTTTCTCAATCTATTTTCAGTTCACTAGTTCTTTTCTCCAGTCATTTTGTTGTTTACTATTGCACTCATCTTGCTGATCATATGGATTTCTTCTTCATTTCCAGCTGCTCCACCATCTTTGTAATTTGTGTTCTGATGCTGTAAGCATTCTATAGTGAAGTTGTGTGTAAGTGGGTGTGTATGTGTCCGTGCAGGTGAGTAGAGCATAGCACTGAAATTTTGTATAGTTTTTGCTTTCTAAAGCAAGTTTCTGTGTTCCTGTGCTTTCCAAAACATTATTGACTTGGTATTTAGACAGTTTATGCTTTGAGCTCTATTTCCTTTTATGGATCTCTTCCTGATGTGATTTCCCCTTTCAATTGTTGGGATTTTTCCTGAGTTGAATTTTAGTATCTGATTTTTGCCCCACATTACTGTGGTTTTCTGCTAAATCATCTGCGATAGCTGTGAGACTTGGGCATGCCAGAATATTTAACAAAGTCAAAATTCATACTCCTGTCAGGTGCAATTTTTAAAAGATTAACTGTTTTCTCCTTTTATCTTTTGATATTTTGTTGTATATTAAAACAATTTTTTCTTAAATTTCATTTTATCCAATTCTTATAAGTATTATCTGTGGGGAATTTCATCACTACATCATTTCTCATGTACTGTCTCCTGTGTGGTGTTAATTAGTGGTTTTCTATTAATTCAGGACTATCTGTTTTATATCTTCTAATGTGTTCAATATTGTTGTCCTAGTGTATCTTCTTTGTTTCCCAGAACAATTTTTATTTTTATTTTTTTCCTGTCATCCCAGGAAACTTGCACTGTGGAGATAAAAACAATGTATTAATCCATTCTTCTCAAAATTGGTTACTTGAATATAATGCCACATTTAAATATTTTGTTTGTAAATCAGTTCATTATTCTAAGAAGTCAATAGTACTTTGAAGTTTTTTTGAAAAAAGTTAAAGAAAATCTGTAATCAAGATAAAAGGCTATTTGATTATTCATGAAAGAGTTCAAATTAATTGCCACATTCCTCAGTTTTCTTGGGTACACATAGTCTAAATATCTTTGGTCATCTTCTGAACATTTTTATAGTATCTGTGTCTTTTCCTTTTTTAATTTTCAAGTACATTTATAAGAATTCTCCTATTCCCATCTGTACTCCTAATTTCATTTTGAAGCATCATTTATTTTTCTATATAGAGCCTTTTACTGGACAAGCACTTTGCATACTCAGAAAAAACCTCAGGACCTTGGTGAAGTTGACTGAAAGTCTATATTTTACCCTTCTCAACATCACTTTAATTGCAGCTAAATCACTTATCATTTGTAAAGCTGAGTATTTCTGTTGATTCACATTTCTTTAAAGAGGTTCTTTAAAAAATACAGATTTTTTTCCTCCATATTAGATGGCTAGATCTGTGATAGCTATATTTTACCTTGTTGTTTTGGATTAAAATTAAGCCCTCTCACTTTGAAAAGTTTTCTTGGTTTAAAAACAGTTTTAACATATAGTACTTTGGAGATATGAAGTTTCTGTTATTTCGTTGTTATTTTATAGAATTTCAAGGTACTTTTCAAACAGGATTTGTAAGATGTGGTTATGTAAGATTTTGTGAAAGAATTTTTATTATTTCTTTATTGTATGTGGCCTTGATATGCCTCATTGCTTTTTAGTTTGGTAGTTCAAATAAGAAAATAATTTATCGCCACTAATACCTATAAAAATGACACAATGAGGAGACCACAAAAATTTGAGATTAGTTAGTTGACCATTTGGCTTTGTATGTGAATTATAATCTTCACAGCAATAGGTAAGAGATATATACAAGCAATTACTACACGGTACAGTATTTTATTTATGAAACACTAAAGAATATGGCTATATATTTGTAATTAAGTTACTGATTGAATGCTATGTAAATAGTAATATATTATCTGAATGCTTCATAAATGAGAAGTATTTGAAAGAGTTATATAGAAATAATCCTACCTCATCTTTGTTTAGAAAGTTGTTTGATATATTTTATTCAACATTGACTATCATTATGTTGTAGAAAAGGTTGTAGGGACATAGTAATAAATTTTTAGAACCTTGAGATTAAATATTTTGTTCATTGTTCTGAGCTTGTGATATGACCTGACAAGGGGAGTTCTTAATTTAAGAATCTTACTCTGGATTTACATCCTTTTTTGAGGAATTTATTATTGATTTTGAGTCACAAGGGCTAATTAAAGCTCAGTCTAGTGGCCACAGTCTATTGGTCAAATTAAAGCTGGGAGCTATTGAAATTATTTAGTTCTTATTGAATGAAGATATCTTAGACTCCACTCCTTTAATGATTTCAGCTGGACCAAATGAGTCAAGGATAGTGTGGCATTTTCAACAGAACTTTATAAACTCAAGATATCAATAATTAATTTGGTAAAACAAAGTTACACAGCAATTTTAATAAACAGGTCAAAAAGAACTGTGCAGGTAGCACTTGACACTGACTGAAGTATAACCGATAAAATTAAAACTAAATTTTTTCTGTGGATTTTATGAAAGTACTGGAAAGTTATTGCTATTAAAGACTTCTGGATTCAGATAGCCTATAGTGGGAAAATATGATTTACTATTCATTCATACAACTCAACAGCATTTGTTTTGAACTTGAAGAAAATTCATAATGCAATCTGTTAGCATTTAGGATTTTCTACCTATAATGTTTCTGTGTTATATTGTGGGTATTTTGTAATCAGAACTGAAATAATGACATAATCTTTTCTTCCCATTGCTGTATTTATAAATTACCTCCCGGCTAGATACATTTTATAACCATTAGATAAGACTACTTTTAGAAAATAGATAAAATTAGGTGTTGCATAAATTCTCATATGTAAATAATTATAGCAATACTTAAAGCATTCTGCCAAAAACATTAATATAATTTTCAATCTATTTAAAGATTAATTCAATATGAAGCCTCAGTTTCTGAATTTCAACCGCACACAGTTACAAAGCGAAAATAATCACAAGCTTTTCAGATGAGAACATCAATAGAGATCAAGCTAAGGTGAGAATAAATGTTAACCAAAGGCAAATGTTCACACTGATCAGTAATTATTTTAAAGTGGAGAAATTATTCAAAAAACTCAAAGCAAAAATAACAGTTAATCAGCTGAAGAATAAATAACAAAGTGTGGCATATCCATACAATCGATTCAACATTCAGCCACATAAAAGAGTGCTGACTTATGCCACAACATGGATAGACTCTGGAAACATGATGCTCAATGAAAAAGATATACACAAAATCCTATACACTGTGTAATTTCATTCATATGTCATGTTCAGTAAAAGTAAATCCATAGAATCAGAAAGCAGATCGATAATTGCCAGCAGGCATGAAGGGGAGATCTAGGGAATAATTATTAGTGGGTATAGAATTTCTTTTTAGGATGATGAAAATCTAAAATTAGATGATATGTATTAATACATATTAATATGTATTATGTATAGCATATATGTATATATGCTACATATATAAGTAGCATATATGTATTAATACACTAAAAACTATTGAATTATATACTTTAAAGCTTAAAATTTGAAGAGCATTAGCTATTTTAAAAATCACAACAAAAGATTAGAATTAATCTGCTGGTGTATAACTCTTGAACCAACAATCCGGGGATGATTCTCTTGATCTCCTATTACTCCAGGCATCACTTTTCATAGTTTGTAGCATTGTTTTATTGATTTGTTTGTGTTTTTAAAGGTGCAATATTGTACCTATAATGAGGTTGGATAATTGAAATTGTTACTACTGGTAGAATTTTGTTAGACAGAGCTGAATTGTAGTGGTACATGCCTGTAATCACAGCACTCAGGAAGGAAGATTGCTGAGAGTTCAAGGCCAGCCTGGACTACCTAGCAAGACCCTGTATTTAAGAGAGAGAGAGAGAGAGAGAGAGAGAGAGAGAGAGAGAGAGAGAGACAGAGTTTTTGTGAATCAGAAATGGCTTGAAAATCTGAAATCTTTATTGTAAATAGTACTTCTTGACCCAAAGCAAGTGGAGCTATTTTAATATAATTCAATAGAAAATTTTGAGCCAGTGAAGAATTTAGAAGAAAGTATTTGGGAAATTACTTAAATAGCAACATGCAAGATGGAGTGAGGTGGCGAGAACTTGAGGAAAGGTAACAGCTGGGAAGCAACAGTTGTGCTGCTCTGAGCTTATGAGTGGCTGGAAGAAGGTGAGAATGTGAAGACCAGTGATGTGAAGACCAGTGGTGCTGTGAGTTCACATGGAAATTATCCATCCTTGCGACACTGGCTTGTGTGCAAAATAATAAAAATAGTTTTAAAAATAATATGGCTGCACAAAACAGGCTAACTCCTTAGAAAAGAAATGGAATGCACAGCTGTAAGTGACTGTGGAAACCATAGGGTTGTGAACAGATATACATGAAAGCAAGTGTGTATAGCTGGGGTCAGAAATCATCCCCACTTCATACTTGATAGGATTTCCCTTTCAATAAATGAAAAACTGAAAGCATGAAAAAATAAATAATGTATGTAGAAACATCCAACACGTCCATCAAAAGAAACTCCTAGTTAAACTGGGTATGGTTGTGCATGTTTGTAATCTCAGCACTTTGGAGACTGAAGCAGAAGGATAGTCAATGAGTTCAAGGCCAGCCTGGAGCTCGCCCTGTCACAAAACAAAATAAAACAAACAAAAAACAATACAACACAACCAGAAAATTCCCCTTACACTGATGCAACTGCAAATTAAAACTTGAAGCACATAAGAAATTCTAATGTTGTAAAAGATATCCCACAAAAATCACCCAAAGAAAATTGACCCTCTAAAAACAGAGGTGTCTGTAGAGGCATCTTATCAATATAGGTATGTTTAATATTTCAAATAAGTAACTAAAAGAATAAAATTCAAAAAAACCAAAAAAAGATAATGAAATAAAAATCAAAATAAACCAAGAAACACTAAACATGAACAAGTATGAATTTGAATCTTGGAACTAGAAAGAGATGTATTAATACTTTGAGATTCCATCTTAACCCAGACACAATGGCTTGTATAAAAAATACAAAATGTTGATGAGGAATCAGAGTGTCGTAGTTTATATCTAGATGTTCCTGAGAGCCTCATGTGCTCATAGGTGGGACTTTTGAAGTGTGATTGAACTATGGGGCATTGTAGCTGACTTGCTCTTAAGAGGTGAGGTCTGGTTGGAGGAAGTGAGTCACTGGGACTGTGACCTGGAAGCATGTATCTCCCTTTCAGGATTCTCCTTTGACTGTCTGCTTCCTGGATGCCATCAGATGAGCAGCTTTCCTCTGCTGCTTCTGCCTGAAGCTAGCTAACCATGCAAGAACTGAAACTTTTAAATTGTGAGGCTAAATAAACCTCTTCTCTTAGTGCTAGAAATTGAGGCCCAACTTAGACAGAGTTGTTTTCAGAGAAGTGGGGTCATTGATATTACTCTATCTGATTTTATGGCTTAGAAGCCTATATAACCAGTTTTACTGGAGGAGTTTTGAAAAGGTTTAGAGATGCCATGTGAGAAACAGCCCTAGAATGCTGTGAGTGAGCTGCGCTTGATGGGAGATCCTGATCAGAGCTCAGGAGACCAAGTTGCTTATTAAAGTGCAGATGGTCATGCTCAAGTTTCAGTTGACAACAAGGACTCCATTCGTAGTTGGAGTCTAGGCCATGTGAGTTATGCACTGGAAGAAAATTTGTGTATATTTTGCTCATCTACTGAGACTTCGTAGGAAACTAAGGGCAGAGGACTGATAATTCTGGCAGAGAAAATTTCAAGGAAGGGAGCTTGTATTTTTATGATTAATTTTTTGATACCAGAGATTGAACTCATGACCTCATGCTTGCCAGTCAAGTGCTTGTGCCACTGAACTAAATCCCCAGTCCACGGTAGGGGTTTTAGCTAGCTCTATATTGAGACTCAAAAATAAAAACAAGACTGAGTGATTTTTTATGAGCTGAGTTTCACTGAAAAGTAAGCTTTTGTGAAGTTGGAGCCTGTAGATTTGGAGCAGAATAGAGCTGGGTTTCAAAACATTAGCATTAAAAGAACCCAGATGCTTTGTAGTGGTGAAGGAGTGCACTGAGGAAACTGCAAGACCTCAATTTTTGGCCTACAAAGGTGAAAGGTTGTCCTTTGAGAAGAAAGCTTTAGGGTTCACTCCTGGAGAAGAACATGCTAGGGAATTGATTTGCAGGATTTGGTGCACTGTGCTTAGTCACCTAGGAGCATGGAGGCCTCTGCAGCCATGATGCAAAAGGACCTAGCTATTGCTGGAACTGGCAGAAGACCTTGACATCATCTACAGTTGTTGGTTTTATGAGCATGTAGAATATGAGAGTTACAGGAGGCTTCCACCTAGCTTTCAGAAGAAAGGAATATCAGGCATTGTGCCTCTGACAGGGAAACGTGTAAAGTTTTGAGAATAAAGCTAAAAGAGCAGTGAAGGTTCAAAGGAGTTGGAGAAGCCAGCAATACAGAATGTCTAAAAAAAGATACAAGAACTAAGCAAAATGAGGCAAAGAGAAAAGCCTGAACTTCATGCCCAGGTGTACCTGACTCCAACCAGGCTTCCTATGGTCCTTCACCCTGTCACCTAGGCCAAGTTCCCTTATACAGCACACATACCATACAACTATAAGAGCTGGATCTGCTTGAGGCATGAGAGAGATCATCAGTTACATACAGGACAGGCATGTGGACAAAGTTCACTGAGTAATAGCATCTCAGAAATGCTGCTTGGTTATTCATTCTGTCGGCATGGTCATGGGATAATGGGAAAGAATACACCAGCATGCTATAAAGATGTTGCCAGCAAAGCTGTCAGCTAATTAAAGACCAGGTTGTCCTGGGAGCAAGCTAAGCAAGTGAGAAACAATACAAACAGGATTGTAAACTGGAAAGATAATGGAAAGTCAGTATTTAAACAGGCAACTGAGTCAGTCACCATATGAAGAAAAGGTAAAGATTATTACTAAGAGGATTCTCTTTTGGTGTACCTACTTTTTTAAGATTGGCACATAAGATAGAAAAACAAAAAGGATCCCAGAGAATAACTGAATAATAATAATGATAATGATACTAGTAAAAAATAAGAATACTTACAGATGTGAGAGGATAAAAGCATATGACTTAGCAAAAACCCCCAGATAAATGGGAGGCTATTTTCTTAAAGTATTATATTTTGTGGTAGTAAAACATTGGTAAACATATTTTAGGCACAGTATATGAATCAAATTGTGTAGCACTTGCCTGAGCAGACAGGATGAATTCTATTTGAACTCTCATTTGGCTTTCCCCAAAGACATGCTATTACTAAGATACTAAATTCCTTCTTTAAAGTTCTAGCTAAGTGGGAAGTGTAATGCAAATATTTTCAGATGAGTCAACTCCCTTTATAAATAGTTTCTTAATATTTTGACTTTCTGATGGGAGTCTGCCAAAGTAAGGGGTGTCTCACAGACTCCAGAGGATGGGAGGAGTACACATAGTATATCTTAGTTTTCTATATACTGATCAGATACCCAGCTCAACCTGAAAGTGTTAGGAATTCCATGTTTCTCTTTGTGTAAGTATTTTTTAAATGGGAGATTTTGTTTATTTTTTTTTATTTTGCTTTGTTTAGTTTAGCCAAATATCCTTTCAAAAAAATTTTTTTTAAAAATCATTTTGGCTTCATTTGGGTTCCCATTTCACTGTTAAGCCAAATATTCATTGTTACGTTCACAGTTTATTACTCTTTTTGACAGTAAAGGTGCAAAATTCTAGCTTGTTATTGGTGCCACATAGCTTACTGCATAAATATTTAAATATACTCCTAGGGAAGACATACGGCTAGGCATCCAGGAACTCTGGTGCCCCGTGGGCAATGCCACAGCAGCGCACATAACCTTGTAACAGCCTGTGCCGTTCTCTCTGACTTACTTCTGTGAGGTGAGACTGAAGCCTTCTCATATTCCAAAATCAACAATCTACTTAAAGGCACATGAGCTTCATAAATTAATTAATGAATCAGTTTTGTTGTCTGCAGTTTCTATCATTATGAAAATCATGTTCTCAAGCAGGAGGTTTTGATATTAGATTTGATTTTTTACCTCATCACATGGGAATCAGCCTTATAGATAAAAAAGGCTCCTTAAGCCATTATAGCTCTTACAGCTACTGTATTTCCAGAATATGCCCATGTGTGTGACATCTAATAGTGCAGTGTATGAGATGCGTAGAAATTTTCACAAATGTTGCAGTCAAATACAACGAGTCATTATTCATTAAACAGGAATGTATTCCCAACTAGTACTGTTTTTGGGGAGAATTGTAGAGAAAACTCTTTTACACAGTCTTAAAACTTTATCATTCAGTGTTGACCAAATTATAGTGGAGATTGATTACATTCATTTGAAAACCCATCTGTTCATACCAGATAATATTGTATTTTAATGGATGTAGTTTGAAACAGATCAAAAAGTATGTTTGAAAGTTCACTTCTATTTTAATCTGTTTACAACTTCACTGTAACTCACACATAGGAAACTGAATTATTTATACAAAACAGGTCTTTTTTCCCATTACAAATAATTCATGCCTGAAAACCTTGGGGATTAGTAAGAACACACTAAGCTCAAAGGAATGTAAATGCAGCTGAAGTAGAATTCATGAAGGCTTAGAGGCAAGACACAACTGACATAGTTAAGAAGCACAAATTCTATACTTTTTCAAAGGCTCAGTTAAAGTATTTCATAAAGGAAATCAGGAGTCAATTCAGTGAGATGATTTAGAGCCCTGGTTTAGAAGGAATATTTTTAAGTTTTAATACCATTCATAATCATAATACAGTATATCATAATTATTTAGTCAGTAATTTTGGAATGACTGTATATTGTATGTGTTCCATCTTATACCTATTATAGTAATTTCATGGTAAAAAAAAAAAAAAGGTACAATCCCAGCTCTCAAGAAATGACAACCTAATCAATTTTCTAGGGATACAGAAAGACTTGTATGAATGTCTTTAGGTATTAGCACCTCTCAGATGAAGATGAAATAACACTAATCTTATCGCCTGAATTTGTATGCGACTCACTAGCTTATATCTGTCTAACTTGGAGACCTCAGTTTTCCTCCTAAGATAGCTGTTTGTTCCTCTTTGAGCTCCTGCAAAGGCCTGGACTTATTATACTTCTACTTGTGTTGGAGTTTAGATCTAAAATGTCTCTTATATGTGGAAGATGATTGGATCATGGGATGCTATGCTCTTTAGTAGATTTATCCATTGGAGCCTGGCTGAAGGTTGGTCACTGGGGCAAGAGCTGGAAAGACTTACTCTTGATCCATCTTCTCTCTTTTTTCTCTGCTTTCTGGCTGCCAATGGTTGAAACCTTTCCTCTTTCAAGTCCTTTTCCAGTATTGTTTTTGCCCTAGACCCACCAAAGCATGGACTGAAACCATGAATTTAAAGAAACCTCTAAGTTGTGGGTATCAAGTATTTTGTTTCAGTTACAGGAAAGTAACAAAAATGTGTATGTTGCCCTGCTAGATGCCCAACGTCCTATACTGTCAACCCTGCAAGATCCGTAAGGTGCAGTGTCTCCATGTTTTCAGCAGAATGTAAGAAATGTTCTCAACTCAACCTCTGTTGCACTTTATTGCCTGAGCTATCAAGCAACACTGCTGGGTCCCCAGTGCTTATGCTTCAAAAAGTAATGTCAGACCCTGCCTCTGGTGACAGGCAGGAGAGGAGATGTGCCTGCTTTTTGGTATCTCTCTCTCTTTTCTGTCCTTACGAAAAGAACAAAACTCTTCTCAGAGTTCTCTATTCCCTAGTATAAATAATCTATACAAACAGGTGCCTGTGAGCCACTCCGTAACAATTCTTCAGCTACAGAAACATTTTACCTTGCAAATAAACGGAGTCAGAGTAGAAAAATGTAAAACTTAGAGTTCCATACCAGTTTTTAGGGGGTACATGCAAGACAGGCATTAATCCCAGCCCAGAGAAATGAGAGTGGGAGCTGCAAGACTCCCTGAAAGATGGGCGATGAAACTGAGAACCTAAGGTTGGGCTAGAATTAGCTAGGCTAAGAGGAGCTGTACAAGTGTATGTGTACTAAAATAGTGTTTATGAAGGCCTGAAGATGAGAGAAAAAAACACATTGACTTATGAAGATCCAGTTCTGGCCTTCTTCAAAAGCCTAGTCCCAAAATCCAAAAATCTTTTATAAAACCCACCTTTGAACTTGTGATTCATCTTTTTATAATCCTTTTTTGCATTTATCACATTAAACTTTACATTCTAATTATTTGTGAGGATATTTATCTCCCATTACTAGAAGAAAAGCTCATGGTGGGTTCTGCTGAATTATTTTTTCCATCCTGCACATTAATAATCCCAATGGCTTGTGTATAACAGGTGCTTAATTAAAAGCAATATGCTTGAAGTGACTGAGCCTGCTTGGGATAAGCAGACGCAGGTTTCGTGGACTGATGGAGTGGCATCAGGGTTTCAGGCAAATGACTGGCAGCACACTGATAAGAAGGAAAGGCTAAATAAGATCTTTTTAAATTTTAACCTTCTTGGTGCTACCAGAGCATGTATGAAGTAATGATAAAAAAGAGCAATCATTTAGTTCTTTAAACTCTACCTATTAATTTACTGACTTTATTAAACACCTACTCATATCAGATACCATATTTTACTTCAGAATGAAATGAATTATTCATACAAAATATTATGGCATATCTGTAAACCTGGAAGACTAATGATAAGACAGTTGTGTGCCTGTTACATTGATGATGAAATAGAAATTAAAACACAACAAAAGCTTTCTTATTCTAATAAAAAGGCAAACTAGCATAGACTGGTGGATTCTTTTCTGCTCTGAAGGAATATTTGAGCATTCCCCATGACTAAAATTATACACAGCATTATGGCCAGCATAATGGCCTCGAGGTGACTAGTGGAACATGTCAGCATATTGTAGCCTTATTTCATTAGGAAAATGTTTAAAGGAGTCCTAACGTAAGTCCATGTATTAATTAAGAGAGCAAATACAGCAAATAAGACAAACAGAATAAGAATGTTTTGTACAGAAATGCCTCAGTTCACGAGTGCTTCTGATTGTAAACAATTTGATTAGCAAACAAATTTTGCAAAATTTTGCCTCCATTTGTAAACTCTTTAATGGGTGACAAACACAACCATAGCCATCTACCTCACCAAACATAAATGTGGCCATTTTCTGCTAAATTGTGAAACAAATTAAGTTTTAAATCAAGGTACCACTGTGTATCCCATGAAAAGTAGGAATGATGAAAAAAATACCAAGGAAGTACTCAAAATGCAAAATATGTGTTAAATTATGGCAGTATTTGACCCTAAAATAATAGAAATTATAATATAAATAAATTGGTTAATCTGGTAAATTAAAGGCAGATACTCTAAGAATTGATTTAAGATATCCAACAACATTTTCAAGGTGCTCAATTTTAGACAATGTCAAAGAAATATCAAAAATAAAAGAGTGAGAAAAAACATGGCTGGTCCTCTATATTCACAGGTTCCACATCCATAAATTCATGGACAAGAAATGTTTGAAAAAATTAATGTGTACTAAATATGTGCAGTCTTTTTCTTATTATTTTCTATAAAATACAGTATAATACCTATTTAGGATTTGCATTGTGTTAGATATTAGAGGCAACCTAGAAATATTTTGAAGTTTATATAGGAGGATGTGTTGTGTGTATGTTATATGCAAAAACTATGCCATTTTATGTAACAGAGTTGAGCATCTGAGGATTTTGGAATCCATGGGGTAAGGAGGAATTCTGGAACAAATTGTATACTTGAGAAAGGAACAATAGGCTAAAACCTAGGGCATATGAGGATATGTAAAAAGCAAAATGAAAGAGCATATTAAAAATAGCCTCCAAATTCACTCTGTGAGTCTCTTTTATTGCTTCTACTTTTGTTCCTACCTGTCCTCCTGAGAAAATCGGCATCGATTATCTTACAGTTCATGACTATTGGATATTGGCACAGGTAATCTGCTCACAGGTTGACAAGGCTGCATTTCAAGTGTCTTTGGCTGGGCTGCTTTATCATCAAATGGTCAGCCAAGGAAAGATCTATCTCTAGCCACCAAAGGTTATTGGCAGAACTCATCTTTGATGGTTTAGGAATTGAGATTCTGCGTGTTTTCTGGCCAGAATTTTCATCTGCTCCTAATGCTTGAAATTTTCTTACCTATAGGTTTTATCATAGACTCTCAGGCCCTGCTTCAGAGCTGATAGAATGTCTTACTTCCTTCTGCGAAGAGGATGTGTGTAATGAAGCATGATTGTGAGCATGACACCCCTTCATGTTTGTATACTCTATTGGTTAGAAGCCTGCACTGGAAGAGAGGTTACAATAGTGAGACCTTTCACACTCTTACAATAGTGTATCACATTAGAATAGGTCCTCAATTTACACTGATTGACTTTAGATTTATCATGTATGCATGTATCCTAAAATAGATATTATTTAGATTACATACACTTTTGAATTTTGAGTGGAATCATCCAAGATATATTATTATGCAATTTGTTTTTCTAACACAAGACTATTTGGATCCATTTATGTTTGTATAGCCCACTGTAGTTATCCTTTTCATCATTATGAACTCTATTATAGGACTGTTGTAAAACTGGTTTGTTATTCTACTGTTGATGATTTGTCCTATTTCAGTTTTGCTGACATAAACAATATTGCTATGAGAACTTTTACTGATATTGTTGCAGTAAATGTGCAAATGTTTTCAAGAATTATAATCCATTATTTACACGGTGACCAAAGTAAGTGACTTTAAAACAATGAATCAATATGAAACTCTCCAATGATGTTTTTGTGCTTGGAATGAAAGCCAGACTCCGTGCATGGTGGTTTACATGAACTTCATCCCTGTCTGTGACTTCAGCTTTATTAATCTTACTTTTGGCTCCATGCTCCCCAGTGCTTTTTTCTTTTTCAAAATATTCAAAATTTTCATTACCTTTCATGATTGGACCTTCTTACTCTCTTACCACAGTGCTCTCCCTGCAGCCTTTGCATTCTGGCTCCACTTGATCAGCACACTCAGCTCAGCCCTCACCCAAGTGCCCCTCCCTGGTCACCAGGCTTCTCACTCTCAAGAGTGAGAAGAACCCATTGAAATGATAGTCTCTTAATTTATTGTTGTCCATCAAGTGTTTATCTTATTTTGAATGTCCCTGCCTTGAGAGTAGGGACCTCTTCCCAGTACTGATTGATAGATCCACAATGCCTAGCTGAGTGTCTGACACCTACAATATTTTTTAATTATAGCAAACAAATAAGGTTAATAATTGCCATATAGAGGATTTGCAAAAGCCAGTGGCATAAAGTAAAAAGGAATGGGAACAACTTTTTACGGACTGCTCCTGGTGCTTGGCCTCAAGGATCTTTCGTCCAGTGCCCTTCTAACTTGTTCAGGGGCATTCACAGCAGTCAAAATATTTTTTTCCCTGATAGTGTGAATTCTGAGCTAGGAAGAAATGATACAACAATGCTGGATGAGCAAGTCTGGGAAAGTGCTGGGAGAGTCTGTCTTTGCAGGTCAATCATTTGACATTTAGTTGTTGACAGGCTCCCTGGCTCACTAATTAGAACTGTAAAATTTCAGGTGAGTGACAGTAGCTTAAACACTAATTCTGTTTTTTGCAGCTGTAATCACCAGGCAGCTAATGTTATAATTGATGGACGCTGCCAGTTGCTGAGATGGATGGGAAATTAATACTTAAATTACCATTGTTAGAGGTCATAATCACATTTTCAGTTGCATCCAAAAGTGGTGTTTTTGTATTGCCTCAATCAATAAAACTATGATATAATTTTGGGGCAAACAAATATGCATTAATATGTTGGAGGTGGAATGTTATATGTATATATTTATATATGTGTACATTAAAATTCTATATTTTAATCTATAAATACAGTGTTCCAACCCATCCTCCAGCAACTAGTCCTTTAGAAAGATCATGAAGAAAATAAAATTGCTAAACTAATAAATCTTCAAAAATAAATTATTTATTCCATAAAGGATTTTGATTTTTATCTTGGAATTCTTATAATTATCTCTGTGGATGATCAAAATAAAAGGTCAATTTAACCATATATCTATTTAGTTATAATAACATATGTTTTATCATATTGTACAGGAAAAGAAACTTTTGGAACCCATTTATAATAAAGCATAACCAACTAACTGATCCTGAATTGGCAAAATAGAAGCTAATCTCTCTCTCTCTCTTTTTTTTTTTGTCTTTTTCATTTTTATCGGTACTAGGGATTGAACTCACAGCGCTTATGCCACTGAGCTAACTCCCCAGCCCCTAAATAGAAGCTAATCTCTTGAAGTGCTATGCTGTTGTGGTGGTCAGGGATTTCTGTTTAACTTTAAAATAATGATTCTCTTCATAGAATTGTGACTAGTTCCTTTTTTGTTTTCTTCATGGGCCATGAAAAAACATTATAATATTGGGCCCACCTTTATTTTTACTTAACACTATAACTCTAGACTCTGACTATATCCCAGAAATTCGACCTTAAGTGGTCTGCACAATGCTTCAGAATACATTTCTTTTCATATCGCCTCTCATGCGTAGTCAGAGTTGAAACAGTATTTTGCACCAACTCCTTGGGTTCATTTCCTTTCATAATTTGAATTACTATGGCATGAGTCTCAAAATATATCGCCCTCTATAATTTTACTTGAGTTTCACATTTAAACATGTAAATACGTGCTTTTCCTCTCCCCTTGGATGTCTCAACATGCCCTGTGGAACTGCTCAAGCCCCAAGTTGCCTCTTGCTGTCTGTATTTTCTGTGTGACTTTTCTCCTTTCCTTTTCCTCTCCTGCTATATTCAGTTATTCAAGAGTCTGACAATTTACCCTCTAAGTGTTTCAAAATCTTTCTCTTTATTCTCACCTGCATTTATTTATTATTTTTTTGCTTCAATGCTCCTGTTTTAGCTTTCTTTGTGTATCAGTGATTTTTCTTTTTCATATCCTCTTCTCTGTGAATCAAACCTACCCACATTATCTCTGTGGATGATCAGTTTAAAAGGTCAGTTTAACCATCCCACTCATAGTCAAAATTCTTTATTGGCATTTCATCTTTACGGGGTCAAGACCAAATTTGTCTAGCAAGGGTTATTAAAGTAATCCCATGAATGGTTTTGTCTTTTTAAAAATTAGCTGATTCTATATGAGTTACACGTTAGAATCAAGGATATGAAACTGCTAATTGGCCAGAAATATCAGGTTCTTTCGATACCTCATGCTTTTGTTCATATTTTTATTTGCCTAAAATTGTCTTTTGTTAAAAAAAAAACCTAACTTAATTATTTCAACCACTTAACTGAAGTATTTTTACAAAAAATCTCTTTGACTTGTCAGACTTGGTTAAGTGAACCCCTCTCCTTAGGAATTACTTTGTCGTAGAATTAGCCCTGTTAAAATGAAAGTATTTATTGATTTGCTTCAGCAAAATGTAAACAGAAATTGTCTGTCTGACGGTCTTTATCTTCTCAGTGCCTTTCTGGCACCCTCGCTCTGGAAGTCAGGAAGCTGTAATTACATACTTTTTGAACAGAATGATTAGTGATAGTTTCATTAAATCATAGTATATCCTCTCCTGGACACTGCAAAGTAATGAAGGTGTTTTCCTCCCTCTGAAATGGGTTGATGAATTACTCTTACAAGTTTTTGATCATTTTATCTCGAGCCACTTCAGAAAACATCAAGTAACATTAGTTTGAGAAGCCATTTTTATTTTCAAAGGTGCTGTTCTCTCCTTGATAATCCCTGTGAGGCATTCCTAGTGACTTTATGTGTGATGCCTTCCTTATCTAATGCCTAATTGCATGCTTTCTCTTTGTATGTCAATTTTTGATTATCTGTGGTCATGGTAGGAAGAGAAAGCATGGATAATCTAAAAATCCCATTTGCATCGACTTGCCTGTCTCACCAAACCTTTTGCCAGAGACAGTAATGAGTGCAGCAAAGCTGGTGGAGGTGCAAATGAGCTGTGAAATGGCAAAATCTCGGGTTGCCAAATAACAGAAAATGAAAAATAATGAACAATACACATATTGATAGTTATAAAATAGCATGGAATTGGCTGTACTTTAATGATGAGAACTCAGTCTTTATGACTGATGATGAAAAAGCCTGATGTCTTCTGCTTGGTAAGAATGTCAGGACTTGTTTTACTCAAAAATAAATGGTTGCATGCATACGATTGTATCAACTGTCCTGGACTGGTCTGGGTGCTCATAAATCATATGAACACCTACTATATACTGATCACATAGACATTTAGAGAACGTTATAGTTCATTCTAAAGTTTAGAGGGCAGTTATAAGGCAGGTGTGTGCAAGTATTATTTCTCTAAACACTTACCAAATTGTTACCTTATTTCAGTACAATTGATAAGGAACTTCCAAAATACTCTAGAAGCACCTGGAGCTTTCAATACCCATATGTACTTTTAATTGCTGAAACTTGTGGAGATGGAAGAGATTTTAAAACTTTGTAATGTATACTCTTTGTATTAGTCATAATTCTACACAAAACAAAATGAAACGAAACAGAACAGAACAAAACAGAACCAGTAGGGTGTGTGTGCGCATGCGTGCATGCCTGCATATGTGTGTGTTTGTAGACCTTTATTCTAAGGAATTGATGCACATCATTATGGAGGCTGGCAAATCTAGAACATCGGGATAGGCTGATAGGTTGGAGATACAGGAAGAGCTGCTGCTGTAGTAGTTCAAGTGCAAAAGTTGAAGATGTCCCTTTACTCAGGAGAAGTCTTTGTTCTATTTTGATCGCTAGTGGGTTGGATGATGTCCATCCACAGTGGAAAGGGAAGTGATTTATTTTTAATTTCATCGGAATTGCTCTAACATAAACACCGAGAAGCTGACCACAAATCTGGGCACTGTGGCACAGCCAACTTGACATATATGAATAACTGTCACACTCTTATCTGTGAGGTGATTAAGGGAATTAGGGAAGTGAAATAACCTTCTGCTAGTTAAGCCAGGCTCGTATCCAAATCTCCTGATTTCTTCATTGGTGCCTCTTCTACCTTACAACACTGATTTCCCACAACAGTGGTAATAAGAAAAAAGAAGGGAGGATTTAGTTCAGAAACAAACGGCTCAGAAAGAAATGCCAATGTGTTTCATTTCAAAAGTCTATTAAACGTGATACCCAAGGACATTTCAGAATACAGTATTTAGCATATTTTGTACCCATATGAATTGCCAGTAATAAATTCCTCATCTTTTTAAAATAAAAGTTTTATTGAGATATGTGACATACCATAAACATCTTCTCAATGTATACAATACTGTGTGTATGTGTTGGAGGGGAGGTCTGGAGGCTTAATCCAGGGACACAGGTGCACTGCCATTGGCTATACCCACAGACTTTTAAAATTTAAGTTTTGAAACTAGGTCTTACTGAGTTGCCTAGGCTAGACTCAAAGTTAGATTCTTTTGCATCTACTTTGCAAGTATCTGGGAAATACATGTGTGTACCATTGCATTCAAAATTTTTAGAAAATTAACAAACTTTTAGAAAACTCCAGAATGATTTCCAGAATGATTTTATGACTCCTGAGAAAAAGAGTGTCATTCTACTCATTCCCTGGCAACCATTAGTATATTCTCTGAATTCACATGACTTTTAGTTATGAATAATGCTGCTGTAAAAATCTGTGTATGTTTGTGTGCAAACATATGTATTTAATTTTCCAGAGTATATACTTTAAAGTAGAGTTTCTGGGTTATATATAGACTCATATGTTTCAATTTTGAGGAATTGTCAGGCTTTTTCACTGCAGTTGTACAGTTTTACCTTCTCAGTGTTCCGGTTTCTCTATGTCCTTGCCAACACTTGTTATGATCTGTCCTTTTGATTCCAGCCATTGTTGTAGGTGAGAAATAGTATCTTATTAAAATTTTGATTTATATTTCCCCAATGACTTAATGCATCTTTTTATTGCTTATTGGTCATTGATAAATCTTTGCAGAAATGTTTATTCAAATTCTTTGCCTATTATTTGAATTCAGTACTTTTAAAGTGGTAAGCTATGGGTTGTTCATATATTTTAACCACAGTTTTGTTATCACATATATGATTTACAAATAATCACTTTCATTCTTGTATTTTCTTTCCACCATTATGATGTCTGCTAAAGGATAAGTTTTTAATTTCAGTGAAGTCTGATTATCTATTTCTCTGTTTTACTTGTATATTTGGTGTCATATACAAGCTGTCTAATCCAAGGTTATAGAAATTTATGTTTTCTGCTAAAAGTTTTATACTTTCAACTCCTATATGTACTGTATGATCCATTTTCAGGTTTTTTTGTTTTGTTGTTGTTGTTGTTGTTCATGTTGTAAAACAAGAACCCAACTTCATTCTTTTGCATGTGGCTACCTACTTGGTACAGCATCAATTGTTAAAAAAGTGTATTCTTTCCATTTCAGTGATCCCAAAATCCTTGTCAAAAATCTATTGACCTTAAGTATAAAGGGTGAGTTTTGGATCTAAATTATATTATAGTCCTTTGATTATGTGATTGTCCTTTTGCCAGTAGCAGACTGTGTTGATTACTGTAACTTTGTAGCAAGTTTCCAATTCAGGAAATGTGAGTTATCCAATTTTCCCTTTTCAGTGTTGTTTTGGCTATTTAGGGTTCATTGTATTTCCACATGAATTTTAGGATCAATGTGTTGATGCTGCAAAACAGCAGGTAGGCATAGTGATAACTATTACATTGTATTTGTAGATTGGGTTGGGAATTGTTTCTGTGTTAATAGTGTAAAAATTTCCAGTCTAAGAGCACAGGCTGCCTTTCCTTTTATTTAGTCCTTCTTTAGTTTTCTTCAACAGTGTTTTATAGTTTTAGCATGAATGGCTTACACTTTTTAAATAAATTTGTTTCTAGTTTACTTTTTATGCTATTGTAAGTGGGATTATTTTGTTATTTCTGCAGAATATTTGATGCTAGCATGTAGAAATAAAATTTATTTGTTACTGTTGATTTGTATCAACAAATGTATGTTGCTTACTTGGTCCTTGCTATTTTGATAACTAGAAAACACTCCCATATATATTCAAAAGCTTATGGGAGGGAAAAAGTAGCATCCTGTCCAACTGAGAATCCCAACAGAAGAGTTAAATTCTGTAGAACTGAATAGTTCTGCTTAATGAAATCCTGATGGTCTTAGAGTTGTCAACTTCAGTTGTAGAAACTGAGACAGATATGCCTTTTGACATGGAAGAGGAGATGTAAAAGATGAAGATACTCTCAAAAGGGTGGACCAGCACTTGAGGTGATAAAGAAGTACTAAATACAAGGAAAGTCAAAAGGATTAATTGTAAGATGTCATGTTAAGCTTTTGTACTATGGACATATACTCCTCGACAGTAACTAATTTTGTTTTATTTAGTTTGATTTTTCACTTTGAAACAAGGTGTTTCAGTATACAATTCAAGTTTCTCTGAATTTATTATATAACCCCGACTGGACTCAAACTTGCAATAGTCCTGAGTGCTGGGATTACTGACATGCACTACTGCATCTGCCCGATTATAACTAATCTTTAATCTCCACTTACAGCACATTTGTGTATGCTTTCCATTTGACAAAGAAGAGATTGATTATTGAATGGGATCATAACTTGGGGTCATAAGAAAATTAATCAGGCATAGCAAAGGAATGAAGTACTCTGGTTAATCTTATTCTATTTAAATAGAGAGTTGCCATTATGTTATTTAGTTTACTAATGTCCAAAGACCTGGAATATCACAAAATGTACTTACATTAAGCTTTCTGACAAGGCATCATGGCAAAGTGCCTGTTATAAAAAAGAGGCAGAAAAAGACAGAGAAAGAAATGCACCAAAGGAAGCATTTTAGATTGTTACACACCAGCAGCATAAATGTATATGTATAATAATGCAGATTTATCTGTGAAGTAAGGACTGTTATTAGCATCATCCCCTCTCGCTGATGAGGAAAAATTCAGCAGAATCTAAAAACTTCTCATCATAATGCCACTAGCTAGTAGGCGGTGAAATCAGATCATGGATACCAAATCCTTATTTCCACCCTTATTCTGTGTTTACAGGCTAGCTCTTCTCACATAAGGAATGCACCAGCTGACAGCACAGTGATCCTGGAAAGGAATGAACATTGGAGTCTTAGTTGTGTGAGTGAGAAAGTGCCTTATCTTTCCCAAGTCTTGGTTTCCAAAGTTGTACGATAGGGGTCCTAATGCCATACCTTGACTATTGTTTCAGGGTTTGAACCAGACAAGTAACTGCGAAAGGGCTTTGCAAAACATAAAGGCTGACAGACAGAAAGAATGGTGAAGCAGAGGCAGAACTGGTGTTAATCTCTCCGCCTGTCAGGTCATGATTACAAGTTATTTGTCTTTGTAGGAGAGATGTGTGCTGGTATTAGTTCCTGGAGAGTTTTACTTCTAAGAATGCTGACTGACAGAGTGTCTGATTCAGGTCTTCATGCAGAATAAAAACCTTCAGGGGCACGAGATGGCCCAGCTCTGTCCAAACTCTGTGTTTAAAGGTGCATGATGGGAAGACAGCTGGAGAGGCTGTGCTTGACTGGGAATCTGGCAAAGTATCATCCTGAACAAGAGATGGAAAGATCTTGTAGCACGTTCTGTCTGGGGTCTGCAGGAGATGGGAAAGATTGCCCTATTTGTTATATTTATTGGAGATATTATTATTTGTTTTATGCTGTGTGGAAGGAGGGCCAGAGCTATAATCTATTGATCATTTAGTTTTATGAAGTTCTCAAATGGGTGATCTGGTGTTTTTCTGACAGAGAGGCTATGGTTCCTGAACACCAGTAATAAGGTTGTCATGTCATTTCCCTCTCCGACTTTTTATTGCTTTTTATCTCTTTGCTGATATTACTTCTCCCCACTCTCACCTCCCCCCTTGCAACTGACTTTTTATTTTATTTTTTTCTTATAGGGCTATATTTATACTAAGCTTGATTCCTTCCACGGAACTCGCCTGGTGTTAGCTTTTTGTGTTTCATCCTGAGATGCAGTCTGCCCACTGCAGTCACTATTGTGAAGTCATCATAGTAAACACTAGAGTTTAACTGGGGGAGAAATAGGTCAGGGAAGCAGAGACCAAATGTTCATTTTGCAGCCACAGTGTGAGCAGATGGGTAACAGAATGAGGTGCCCCTCTTTGTGGACCTTGGTTTTCTGTGAACTGTTTCAGGATCTGTTGAGACTCACATTCCTTCGAGATCCCCAAGCATTGTGAACAGACAAGCACAGAGGACGTTGTCTTTCTAACAAAACGACTAAGGTTATTACTTTCCTGTCTGGTCTATTTCAGAGAATAAATGGGACATATCTTCTCTCCCCTTTATTTATCTAGGAGTGTGCTAATAAAGAACACAGAATCCCATCGGGAAATCCTGCTATAAAGTTCCACTTTCAATTGGTGACAAATGAATTGTATCACCCAGTGGTCACCAGCGGCCACCATCTAGATGAAACTCCATTTTGCCCTCATGCCAGGCAATCATTCAGTTAAGGTAGTTACAAATCCCTTCTAGGTTAGTTATGCCTTTCCTCTTAAGGAACACCAAGGTAGGGGAGAGAAACTGTTAAAAAGACAAAAACAAAAAGAAAAGTGAACCTTTAAGGACTGCACTGGAATGTGTGTAAAGACAGCAGAAAAATTCATGTCGGCGGCCAGTGCCCAGGCTAGTGAAGAGTTAAGTGCTGAGTGACGGTGGGAGGCTAGTGTTATAGCTAGGGAACAACTGCCTAATGTCTTTCCACTGGGCTGCTTAGCAAAGCTTCATTATGACTGTAATTGTGTGCTTGCACAGGCACACCACACGGAGGGAACGCTCACAGTAAAGGTATGATTGTATTGCCCGCTGCCATGCCAATTACTGGATATTAATGGCAGGATGGCATGCATATGCCGGAGCTGGGAAGCAGAAGGTTAATAGACGAACAGCACCAGAAGAGCCCATTTATCAGTTTCTATTTATCTCTCCTTGGGAGGTGGCAGGTTTACAGTAAATACCTTCTGTCCTCCTAATTTCCTAATGATGGGGATAATGATGGAGAATGGTGAAGTCATTAACTGGGACAGGCTCTGTGCATCACTCTGTCAACCACATCTCCCCAAGACCTGCAATGAGAAGTGATGGGCCCCAGCTGTTCACTAGAACCCGAGCCCCTCCTCCAGCCCTTTCTACCCTCAATTGCAGGCTGGGGAAATGGCTCCCCAAACAAGGAGAAGGGGAGCGGGGACTGCAGTGGAGAGAGAACGAGAGAAGGGATACAGAGCTCTCCAGATAGGAATACGGCTTCTCCTCTTGCACAGAACCTGGAGGAAGCAATCTCGCCACTTGCTGGAATGTGTCTCAGAGATGCCAGGGCTCCATGAAATAGATGTGGGATTGGATAATGAGTCAGAAACAGAAGTGAGTGTGCTAGGGGAGGGCAGACAGGGAGATTTTCACCAAATGTTCTTTCCAAAATCTGGGAGGAATTTAAATAATATATGACCCAGTTTTTTTTTTAACCTCACTATTAAATGGGATTAAAGATACTGGAGAAAAGTGTTCTTTGCAAAAGTAAATGTTTTGACTTTAAAACCTTGAAGGCAAAGTAAAACAACTTAATTCGACTTGGATGTGTTTCTTTTCCTAATAATTAACATAGAGTATATATTTCATCTATTTGTTTATATACATACTCTTTCAACTTTTAGTTATTGCCTAGTGGTACCTAAGTTTTTGCTTTAGTAGTTTATAGAGCCCTTGAAAAACTATGATCTTGGTTTTTTAAAATCATTTTTATCTTTTTATTTTGGGAGCCCATTAACTATTCCCAGAATTCGCTTTCTCTTAGTTAAAGCAAGGTGTTACTTTAGTTACGGGTGTTAGATTATTTTGCAAGCAAATAAAAGCAGATTATAGAGGCTCAGAATGGCAAAACATGAATGCATATCTTCATGACATGAGAGGTCTGAAGATCAAGAACGAAGATGAGCCGTGATAATGGACTGAGAACTCTGATATGAATATCTTCTTCTCCCTTCCCCCGTCCTTCTTTTCCTCTTCCTGCTCTCCTCCATCTCCTTTATCCCTCTCTCCTTCTTCTCCCTCTCTCCATTTTTGAACCTCTCTCCTTATCTTGCTGCTCTCTATCCATTTAGTATTTTTTTTCTTCTATAACTCACTTTCCATTCAGCTCAGAACATAAAATGGAACATAGAGCTGCTTGTGATACCCAGCTTGGCCTTGAACTCAGGTTGTAGCCTAGCCTGGTCTCTAGCTTTCAACAGTCCTCCTGTCTCAGCCTCCTGAGTGCTGGGATTACAGGTACAGTCTGCCACGTCCAACTTGAAGCATCTAAATTGGATTTGGGACAGTATCAGGGATTATTTTGATATGATACTAGTTTTGATAGAATAATTTGGGTGAACATATTTACTTGTGGCATTTCCGTGATCATATTTAACCTTAGGTTGCTTATCTCCTGGTTCTGGATATGCAGGAAAGCTTAGCAAATGATGGTTAAATGTACAAATCTATTCTGAAATGCTATTAGCAAAAAGAATTATGAAAAGTTTATACAAATAACATTTGGTTAATCTGTGTTTGGAGATTTTGTATGAGAAGGTATTCAGCATAAAGTTTTGAAGTATGCTTTAATTATTAGTTTTATTTATTTCTGTTTTCCTGGGTAGATATAAAATGTTAGACACATCTAACACCAGCACTTTGAGAAAAACGTGAATATTACAAAAAAACCATCTGGTACGATAGTAATAGAAACTTTCTGGACCATATTTTTAAAGAGATTTTAAAAATAGGGGACTAAAAGTCCTTTAGTGGACTCTTTGTAAGAAGAGTCTTATTGTGATAACTGCCCCTCATCCCAAATGCCCAGACTGGGGAATCAGATAATGTTTCTTTCTCAAATCAAATAAATCACTAAGTATTGTTGAATCCAAGCATGTGAGCTAATGCAAACGAATTCATCAACTTCATTACCAGTTAATATGTATTAAATTTTAATTGGGCGTTTGTATTCAGTTACTCAGGAAGATAATTTAGAAAAGTACCCAGATATACAAGAGGAAAAAGAAAGCATAACAGAAAACTTACCCCACTCAATTTTTTTTTTCTTTTCTTTTTTTTGAGATAGGATTTCCCTATGCCATTCAGACTGGTCTTGAACTCACTATGTAGCCCACGCTTGCCTTGAACTCCTGAGGTCCTCCTGTCTCAGTCTCCCAAAAGTGCTGGGGTGAGAGGCATGTGCAACCAGTCTTTGCTACCCTGTTGAATTCTTGAGACTAAAATCTATAGATGAGAATGAGCTGGACACTCTTGAAATAATAGAGAAACAGAAAACAGTCATTGAGAGTTAGTAGATCTAGAAGAAGCATTAGAGGCAATCTTGTCTAAATCTTACATTGCAGCTAAGAACACCGAGCCGGAGAGATTAAATATCTCCAGTTAGGCAGGACTTCAGCCAGAACTCCTGTCTCCTGACTGCACCCACCATGCCTTACTATGAGACCACACTTCCTGGTGTCTGAGACAGTGTAGAGAACACCAGTATGGAAACTTTAGCAAGCCAAGGTGCTTATACTTTTGTGAGTGAGAAAAAAGGATATTTGGAGAGTGGTTTCTTCCAATAAGAATCAGAACATCATTTTCAAGCATAAAGGTTAGATGAAACTGCAACGTGAAAGGGCTCTGAGGAAAATGGGCCAATACTTGTGGGAAATAGGAACAAACGTCATCTGTGACTTGAACCAGACTCTGTAGGGCTAAGGAAAGGATTTTATGAGAGTCCTGGGCCTATATCATCATGTAATCTCATTTGGAAACAGATAAACACAACATATATTGAAGCCGGATATTTTCCATGTGTTTGTTGTCCGTCTGGTTCAGTATTTTTTCTTAATACATAGAACAGCTCTTGGTAGGTAGTATCTTTTCAATAATATTTACCTAATACATTGTTGCTCATGAGATTAAGAGTCTAGATAACAGAACAGAAAATAAGGTCTTTAGGGACTCAGAAAGTAATCACTGTAGGAATAATCATAAGGGAAAACTTCATAGAAAACAAGAGCTTGAAATGGTAAGAATGCAATCACCGAGAGAGATGCAGAAATGGAAGATACTCATATTGGGGACAGAAAGAGAAAGACAAAGGCAAGAAGGTGAGCATTAATAAGCAAGGTTCCTGCAACAATGAGAAGTTGAGTTGTATTTCTCTTCCCTTGGAATTCTACGAATTGCATTATTTATAAGTCTCATTAGCTTTTGTTACCTAGAAATAGCCTGTGAAGTTCCGGGGCTTTGGCAGTGACACCGACACCTTTGAGCCTCACGGAAGCTGGTCTTCTAGGGCCGCGCATCCAGAGGAGGTAGGAAGCCAAGAAGGCCTGAGACAGCAAGAGGAGAGAGACTTCCTGCTCAGTGCTGGCTCCCGTGCGGCCGCCTCCTGCCCTCTCTGATCTCATCTCAGTACTGGGTCCTGGGTAACAATTACACAAACTTGTATGAAGAAAAATTACTAGAAGTTGATTGAACTTCTCCAACTATCACTGAAGATTGGACAGAATATGATTTCAAGATGAAATCTCGTATAAAGATTGAAAGAAAATGACATATTTTCAAAGAAGATGAAAATTTGGGACTACTTTTCTAAGAATTAAATGTTCTTAGACTTTATGTTGCTATCTGTTCACATCTTCCTTAAATATAGCACATTCCTGATGCTAAGGTATTTTTGATAAGGATTAAGTGATAGATGTAGGAAAATTGTCTTTAAATATTGATTATATGCTCCCTGGTTATTCCCATATTTGGAAACCTGTGTAAGGGGCTCTGGTTCTCAGAGTTAAATATCTATCTTTAGAGGGTGTGAAGGTTTTTTCCCTGCTACAATTTCTTTTCCTTATAGTATATGGGCCATGTCTACACGGAAGCAATGGAAATATTTGCGTTTAAAAACTCCAGATTGCTTTCAAAGCAAAATTAACCACAACTAAACCACAACTGGATGCATTCACTCTTTTATTAGCAGTTGCCTCCTGCCTTTGAAACATCAAGTATGACATAAATCAAGATGTACATTAACAAAGATGGTATAAAACATCTGTGAATGCTAAATAGGGAGAAATCACATTAGTCACCAAGCAAAGTACGTGCGTGATAATTTAGATAGAGGCAGAAAGTGTCTAAGAACTCAGAGACAAAAAGAGCTGAAATGGACTTTAATCTCAATGCAAACACTGTATGATAATTTACTGAATGAAGTTTCTCTCTCTCCCTCTTTCTCTCTCTCTTTCTTTCTCTTGCTTACTTTTTTATCTCTCTTTTTGTCTCTTAGCCAGTAAGGAATACTTAGACAAATAGAATGATGTCATTTCTATGAAGATAAATAGATCCTTCTTGAAAGAAAGGCACAATAATTTCTTCTTAAAGCATATAATTCCTGGCAAATGAACCTCTGAATGTCTGAGAAGTCACGTGCTGCCCTTGTATGGTCTCTTGGAGTAATTTGTTTTATTTCTGGATACAAATTCCTCATCTAAAATTCTGGACTACAGTCAGTTTTCAAAATTTTTTTGGTACCTGGAATGAAACTCAGGATCTCACACTAAGTAAGTGCTATGCCTCTGAGATATATCTCGAGCCCTATGGTCAGTTTTAAAGAAAGAGAAACATAGCGAAATACTCATATGGAAAGGGGAATTTTTATTTTACAGCTTGTCATTGTAAGAACTTTTTGGCCAATAACTTATGCTCCAACTGCAATAATTTTTTAAAACATATTTCTACTATAGCTGAAAATAATAACCAAAGATGTTTGAATATGTGCATCATAAGGCATTAAGAGAAATTTCCAAGTTATCATGCCTTTCTGATTCCTGGATAAGGACACCTTAAATTGATCAAGCATGTCGGTGTCGCTCCCGGCCGGCAGGAAAGACACACGACAAAGTCTGGCGGTGTGCAACCTTGTCTTTATTTGTCTCCGCGTGGGCCCCGCGAGGCCTCCGCTCTGCCACCAGCCCTTTCTCGCCGGTGGACTTTCTCTATCTCTCTCTGTGCTTCTCTGTGCTTCTCTCGTGGCGGGAGAGGCATTCACTTTTATAGGGTGACAGTAGCCAATCAGTTCAAAGCGCGCGATGCGGGCTGACTGGCTAACATCAGTTGTTGCTAGGCAGACTATCTTACAGAGCGGGTTGTTTAAGTTGCCAGCGCAATCAGGGGGCAGGAAGCAGGCGCCAACTTGGCTCACTCGATGGGAGGGGTAACTTAGCTCAGGCTTTGCTCCTTTCTACAGGCCTCACGTCCGCCAAGTAAAGCGACCGGTGTCGGCCGCGGCTCCCAACACAAGCAACCTTGGGAATCACAAATGCAGGGTTGGGATACAAGGCAGGTCTCTTTCTTTTGTCCTCAAAACCCTAAACGACTGTATTTCAACAAAAATTGAGCCTGAAGTTGACAATTTGTATAGAAATGTGAATATTTGCATTACTCTTGGTATATCAGCCTGTTCTTTTCATTGTTCCCATTAACAATAAAAAATCACATAGTTTTCAGCCATTATCATTTTTCTCCTGATAAACCATGTGTGACATGAAGACCTTGAAGCTGGGAGTTCTGACCACAGTGCTCAATAGACTGTGCACAGAGCTTTTTCAGAGGTAACCACTGTTAAAAAAAAAGAAGAAGTCAGCTCCACAGTTATTCCTCTCTCTTATATTTCTGTCATGTTCCTTTTTATACATCTAACGTAATGTGAGTTCACATGAATTCAGCCAAAGACCATTTGCCTGAAGACATAAAGGATGTGTAAGGACAGCTAGATGCTAGAGCTGTCCTTTCTCTTAACCAGTTGCCTACCCTGCAGTAACATATGGGGGTATTTACTAGAAGGAGCATGTTCTTAGTGCAGAGTACTTTGTTCCTGTTTCATGGAGCTTTTTCTTACTGGGTTCAGGAGCATTTGGAGCCACTTGGTTCTTAGGAGTTGATAATTGATATAGTAAAAAGAGAAAGGAATTAAATGTCAAAATCTTTTTTGCACCAGTTGGTTTTATAACTGAATAAGAACACTTAGTTTTATTTGAGATTTGGCCTCAAGTCTTTGTGATGTTAAATAACACTATCTGATTAGTAATGTGGAGATAATGCCTCAAATTCAGTTATGGGAGTAAATCGAAAACAGATGTTCACAGGTCAGTTTGTATGTGTGTGTGCATGTATCTCCAAAAGATGTGCAAACATATCCAGAGTCCTGGGTGTGCAGTCCCTGACCCACACAGCTGCAGAAGCATGGTTAATCTAACATTTGATGGGAGTGCCCACCTAACTGAAGGTAGTGATGCTTTCTGAGTCTGCATGTGGGCTGCTAAAGGTCTTGGCTTTCTACAGAGAGGTCTGTCTTTGTGCTATTCAGTCCTCCACTGATGGGATGAAGGGGAAACAGCTTTGCTCAAACTCACCTATTTAAATGGTAATCTTATTTAAAAAAAACTTCATGGAAACTTTAAAGTTTGACCAATTAGTTTAATGCTATGACCTGGTCAAGTAGATAAAATTAACTATCATGTACACATATATTCTATAATTTGTATCAGCAACACCCAAAATTAAGTATCACTCTAGAAATTTACAAAAGCTCAGAAAGTCAGACAGGCAGTGCTTTTATTTTCCATGAATGTTCCAAGAACAACAGATTATAATTTAATTAGGATAAAACTTACTACATAAGGAGATACAAAAGATGGCGGATAGATAACAGCTGGCTACAGAGGCTCCCTGAGATAGTCAACTTAGAATTCAGCATAATACAATGTGGGGAGCCCCAAACAGAGGGAGATGAATTCTCTTGTCCCAAGAAGAAACTAAGATGAGAAGAACCAAACATATAGTCCTGGTGCTATTATTGAAACAGCTAAAGGTTCAGTGCTCCCGCTGCAGCAGGCAACTTGCCTAGCTGTCCAAGGTCCCGCTGCGTCGACTCACTGGAGGTGCAGTCACACTGAAGTCAGGGGTCGGCCAACCAAATGGAGAGCTGAGCTGGTAGGGAGCCTGCATCCACCTGAGGTGAGTGACAGGAGTGGAGCCATGCCATCTGTCGGATGATATTCTGGGATGGGCAGGACTGGCAAGTACAAGGGGCAGCAGTGACTTCAGTCAGTTTTTCCCTTCCCAAATGGGATTGGTGGAGTGAGCTAAGCCTGGGTCACACGAGCTGGTTGAGACCCAATAGGTTATCCCAAATCAATTCCCTAGTGGTGGGGCACACTAACCACACTAACCCAGTGAAGCCTCAGAAGTTTGACTGATCGGGTGGGGGTGGGGAGGTAGCACATAGTAATACAGTGTAGGCCTCAATAGCTTGACTGATCCAGAGGGGAGGGGCCAGCATACGCTGCCCCTGTCTGCAACTCATTAGCACACTGCAGTGGGAAGGGTCACCTAGCCAGAATGCTTCAGAAGAATTATAACCAACAAAGAAAGAAACTGGGGGCCTCCTGGAAGAAACAAAAAAGAAAGGAAGAGGAAGCAACAAGAAAAAGTCCCCAGGTCCCAACCCTGAGAACATTGACCTAGGACAGGTAAATACAAAGGAGAATGAGAACAGCAAACATGCAATATCAGACACGGCACCAGTGGGCATAAAGAGATATCTTCAGGACCTCATAGACAAGTTAAAAATCGAAATATTTAGCCAAGTAAAGCAAGATATAAGAAGATTAATAAAAGAGATGCTAAGCATCCCTCAAGAAGACACAGATGGAAGAAGGGAGGAACTCAAACAAAGGAAAGAACCATTTGATGAAGAATATAAAGAAAATATAAAATACATGAAGCAGATTCAAAGAGATTACCAGGAAATAAAAACTCAATGGAAAGATGGCAAATCTGCTTGAAAGAAACTAAGGATAGATTGTCCAAACTGGAGGACAGGTTTGTAATGTTAGACTGTGAAAGGAAAAAGTTTTTAAAAATAACAAGGAAACAAACAGTAACAATACAAAGGCTAGAAGACTTCAAGAGGATCTACAACTTGAGAATAAAGAATGTGAATGAAGAAACAGGGGTATAAACAAAGGAACTACAAAGGCTATTCACAGAAATAATTAAGGAAAACTTCCTAAACATAGGAAAAAGAAATGATATTCAGATCTATGAGGCATACAGAACTCCAGCCACCTACAACCAAAACAGAGCTACACTCAGGCATATAATAATCAAGATCCCAGAAATCCAATAGAAGAACAGAATATTAAAAGCTGTTAGAGACAAGAAACAGATAATCTATAAAGGAAGGCCCATCAGAATAACATCAGACTTTTCAACACAAACCATCAAGTCAAGAAGAGACTGGAGTGAAATATTCCAAGCCTTGAAAGAAAATAACCTCCAATCCAGATTGATATACCTCTAGAAATTAATGGAGAAACAAGATGCTTCCAGGACAAAGAGGAACTTGGGAATTCGCAACCACCAATCCAACTCTACAGAGAATCCTGCAGGGCATTCTAGAGAGAGAAGAATACTAGGATTCCTGGAACAGTGGCAGAGAAGCCTCAATGAATGGAGCAGAAGATTGAATGAAGAAGATAAGCAGACAACTGGTGGCAAAAAAAGAGCATAACAGAAATGAGGCACAGAAGGTTGGTTATAGTCTCTAATATAGATGGCCTTGATACACTTAATTTAAAAAAAAACACACACACGTGGATTAGATCAGAAGGTAAGGTCCACCGAGATGCTATTTATAGGAAATATAATTAACATGAAAAAGTGTACATGAACTGAAAATCAAATATGAGAAAACAATGCTAGATGTGACAGAGAACCAGAGAATAATAGGGGCAACTAGACCAGTATTTGTGGATAGGTTGGAAAGACAGGCTTTAATAGGTAAAGGAATACAATTAGAGGTCAAGTCCAGGAGAGAGAAGGTTCAGAACCACTTAGGTAAATAGCAGGTTGTCCCCACCCCCAACTTAAAACCAAGGGTCTTTGTGAGACCCAAAAATGCACAGTGTACCCTGGGAAAGTGAAAGAGGAGGGAAAGTCTTAAAAATGATTGCAGAAGACACCACTCTGCTTAGATAGATTTTACTTTTTTGATAGATTTTTTTCTGTCCCAGTTGTCTACTTGCATTAGATTTGAGGGCACAGACAGCTATCCCAAAAACATCAGGATATAGAATAGTAATCATCTTTAGTTTCCTATTATTTTAATCTACAGCCCTGTATGTCTTATACTGTCCTATCATGACTGATCTTAGTTAAATCTGGTTTGTTTGATTGCTGTTTTGTATCGACAAATTTTATTTAAAACTGATATGGTTGATAGTATCAAGTCTGAGAGTACAGGCAACTACACTGAAGATGACAAGACTCACTACGAGACACATTGTGGTTTAATAATTGCCTGCTTTTGTAGTTTTATACTATATACAAAATTGTGTTTTTATTAATACTGTTATGTACTAATATATTCAATTATACTATGTCTGATGATATAGCCATTTCTATTGAAAATAACAAGATAACACAGGAACTATGGTAGATCTTCTTGTACAATGGTCTTATATGTCTTTTTCATTTCATGTGTTTATAGTCATATGTTTTGTTTTGTCTTGCTTTATTTTGTTTCTCCAATACAGAAAGGATAGAAATGTTAAGACTCATGTATGTGTAGAATCTATAAACAGTTTATGAGAACTGATCTTATGACACATGATGAAATGAACAGATATACTTTGAAGAAAAAGAGACACTAAAGTACCTCGTGCTGATCCTGGAGTGTCATAATGTGAAAACCAGCAATAGTACTATTCTTTGTTTGTAGTGATATTAGCCTGCTTGGGTTTGTTCAATCTCAACATAATTGAAGATATGGATAACTACATGCATGTTTAAGTATAGAGGGTTGATAAGCATATTTCTAAGTTTTTGTTGGATAGTTGAACAGAACTGGTTGCAGTCTCACTGTTTGAATCACCACTTTACATGCTCCCCTTTAGTATCTTGAATAACTATTTGTAAGAGGACAATCTGTAATCAACTAGTGATTTCTTACTGTTTATTTTTTCTTTGAAAGTATGTGTTCTACCCATTTTCTGTTTTGTTTAGTCTTTCTTTAAATAAAAATTTTTAAAAAGACACAACAATACCCAGTGCTGATCCCAGAGTCTCATGATGTGAAATCCAGCAATACTATTCTTTATTCATAATGACTTTAGCCTGCTTTAGTTTGTTTAATCCCAACATAAATGAAGATATGGAGAACTGCATGTATGTTTAAGTGTATAGGATGACAACCATAATTACTAAGTTTTTGTTAGATAGTTGAACAGATCTGTTTGCAGTCTCACTGTTTGAATTCCCACTTTATATGTTTCACTTTTGTATCTTGAACAACTATTTGTAAAGGGACAGTATGTAAACATTAACCAGTGATTTCTTACTGTTTATTTTTTCTCTGAACGTGTGTATTATTTCTACACATTTTCTGTTTTGTTTAGTCTTTCTTTAAATAAAATTTTAAAAAAACCAAAACATTACTTATGTAATCAGGAAGTCTTTCACTAAGTTTCCTTGGTATTAAATAGCAAAAAGATAGTTACTTAAATACAGTAATTACTTAAATAGTTATTTAAATTTCTGTTTTCAAGTAATAAATTAGGTTGTTGCCACAAAGAGAGAACTTTAAAAATCTTGTTTATAATCATGAAATATGAACCCTGTCACATACATATATGTGTGTGTTTGTACATGTTTTTAATGTTTGCCAAGGCACTACATGTCTATAAAAGAAAGTTTCAGCCATGAGTGATGGTGAACACCTAGAATCCTAACAACAGGGGACCCTTAGGCAGGATAATTGCAAGTTCAAGACCAGTTTGGGCAACTTAAGGAGACACTGACTCCAAATAAAAAGGATTGGGGGTGTAAAGTGCTCTGGGTTCAATCCAGTTCCAGAAAGAAGAAAGAAAGGCAAGGCAAGCCAAAAAAGAAAAATTTTGATGAGCTCATACTGCTTTAAAGGTGAAGCATACTTTATCTTTTAATTTTTTTTCTTTCCTTTGGGAATATCTGAACAAGTAATGGAATTTGATCTGGGTAGGAGTTATCTCACCTGTTACTTCCCGAGATCTTTCTCTTCCTCTCTTCCTCTCTCTCTCTCTCTCTCTCTCTCTGTCTCTCTCTCTCTCTCTCTCTCTCTCCTTTGTTTCTGCAACATGGAGGATGTGGCCCAAGGCCCCCTGCATACTAGACAAGCACTCTGTCACTGAGGTCAGGACCTCTTCTGTTTCTGATTTTTCTCCTTAAAGTAATAACACAAACATGGAGGAAAAGAGTAAACTAAAAAAGGAAATGTATATTTTAGGGAAAGAAAATGTTATTTTTTCCGTAAAGTGGAAGTCCAGTGCACTGTTCTTTGAGGACAGGTAGCCATCCATTCACTTAGCACTTGGAGGAGCACTATTAACAGGAAGAATGTATAATTAAATGGCCTTGTATCAAACCTAATTGTTTTTTATATCCCATGAGACCTTAGTATTTTTGAGTAATAAGAACGGGTCAGATTATATCATGTAAAGCTGAGAGTTTAGGATGTATCTTCTTGATAGTACATTAACTACTACAGGCAGTTTGGCTTCTCAGGGAAGTTAATTCCCTCAAACGCGATAAAAATAAAAGTTTACTACTTGTTTTACTGTTCTTGGGACCAAATTTCATAATAATTGTGCTAATCAGATTAAAACATTGCAGACAAGTAAACATGAAAATGATATATGTAGGGGAAATTATAGATTTTAGAGATACTTTCCATCTACTGTGATTTGATTGTTCTTATGGTTAGAATATGCTATCAGAATCTGATTTGAACACAAAAGGTCAATAACATTTAGTCAATCACATTTAGTAATATTTTCACCTAATAACTGTGACAAATTTTAAACCTTTTTTGCTATCTTGGCCCAGAAGTTGGACTCCATTCAAAGCCTATATTATTCTTAGTTGTGTCCTTCTTTAATGGTAAGAAATGTCTTTGGGTCTTCCCAGATATGTTTTACTTGCAAGATAGATGGTATGAATCTGAAATATGAATGAAAGAACGGGTAAATAATATCCATTTATTGTGTGATTTGTGAAACATATTGTGATGGAGATGTTAAATTTAAGTCACAACTTCACAAATGTGAATGCTACTAATTGGGTTAGTAGATGTTTTCAAATATTCCCTTTGATAATTTGATACTCAGCCTAGAGAATAAGTCATCTGACGATGGGCCTCAGACATCCTAGAGAGATACATATCATGAAGGAAAATCACAGGTCAGGGAGAGCTTCTCTTCATCTGCTTACTGTGTGCTGTGTGTGCAGTGCTGGGTGCGAGGCACATCATTTTATGCTCTAGAAACTTGCTGTCTGTAATGTTATATCAGGAACACCCAAAATTAAGTATCGTTACAATTAACTGGGGAAGAAATGTCAAACACACATACACACACACACAGACACACACACACAGACACACACACCCTCTGTTAAGAGTGCTGTAAAACACAAGTTTGGTGTTGTGAGAGAGCATAACTTTGGTGGTTGTGAGGATGGGGGGTGGTCTATGTTAGGTAAGAAGGCCCGGAAGCCCTCTTTGATTTGACGTTTATGCTGGCAAGTGAAGAACTGTGGCACTGCCAAGCAAACAGTGAAAGACAAAATATTCCAGAAGAGAAAAAAACCGTGTGTGAAGGTCTGAGGGTAGGGAAGACCTTGGAAAATTCCCAGACTGAAACCTGGCAATGGGACGGGGAGCCTGGAGAGCAAGAGAAGTGGGAGGGGGTGGGAGGGGCAGGGAGGAGGGACTTGGTCTTGCAGTGTCCTGACGTCCTGGCAGGGCAGGCATTGGGGTCTTATTCTAAATGCAAGTAGAAGACACCAGAAGGGTTTTCACAAAATGTGTATGACATGATCACTCAAAGTTGGGTGCTCATGATATAAATACCACGGTTTTAAGAATATGGGATTTAGTACTAACACATTTGACACAACCCTTTTTGGTAGAGCAGCCGCAGTTGTCTCTCACAAGCACACAGGAAAGAGGGAGGTCGCTGCTGCAGTTGGACAGTGGAAAGGTGCTAAGCCACTCTTTTCCATGCTGAACTCTGGATTTTAAAAATAAGCTGTAATAGAGCAATTTTAAAGGCAGTGGCTCAAGATTATATACTTAGAAGTATATTTACAGCTTGCTATTATTACTGACCACATTTTTTCTAAAGCTCTAGTCACAGAGTTATTTTTCAAAGACTACAAATATGCACACAGTGTGTTCTCAAAATATCATGACAAAAGCATTTTATTATCTTTGTTTCTATTCTTTGACTGCACAGAGAACTGGCACTTTAGAACCTTTTGGATGAATCAGAAAAGTAAGAGTGAATGCTGATGATGAAATACTCCTTTGTAAGGAAGGGTAAGAAAAAATTGTTTTGTTTGGGTTCTGTATCAAGCAAGAGCTGTATCAAGTAAATGAAACTTCGAAAGCAGATTATTTCTTCATAAGAGATAACAAGAGTTCTTTCATGCTATTTTTGAATTTGTGCATGTTTCTTTAGGTTAAATTTTTGTGAACAAGAGAATGGAGTTTGTGGCTTCAAGTAAAGAAATAAAAATATATTTTACCTTTTTAAAAATGAATGTACTATGGTCGTAAAAGGAACTAAAAATATGATAGGGAAATGTACCAGAGTACATACGTTTTCTCTGAAAGTAAAAAATATTCTTCAGCTTCACCATTTCATGATTCAAGTAACCTTCTGTGTGTGTGTGTCACAGCCCTTAGGACAGCTACACTGCTTCAACTCTTCTGGTCCTCACTTCACTATTTTCACACCCCTAAACATGGAGATGAAGCATCCAGGGAGGTGTCAGATTCTACCTGCATCCACTATGTCACCTGTGCCCTGAGTCTGAGCCAGGCACCACCAGGGAGCTAACAGGGGACCTGCCACTCTTGCACCTGAGGTTTGGAGTAGAAAGTTAAAAGTGAGTTCTGAGAGATTTTCCTTCAGTCCTCAAGAAGTTCAAAGAAGAAATCACACACACACACACACACACGCACACACACACACACACACACACACACACACACACGCACACACACTGTGGTCACGATTGACTGTAGAATGGGAAGGAGACCCGGAGACCATGAGGTGGTTTCCATTAAGGGGAATTTTTCTCCAGGGGCACATTATGGTTAAGTTTCTTGTTTCACAGTCTCCTAGTTTATTGGTCTCTGACCTTGTGCTGCTGCTCTGCAGCTGTGTGACCTGCTGCTGTTCCTGTGTCCTGTTCTGCCTGCTTTTGAAAGAAGTAGGAAATATTTATGATACAAATTTTACACTAAAATAACGGTTTCCAGTTAGCTTGTAAGCCTTTTTTCCTACTTCCTTCGTGGCCAGTGTAAAAATCATTTTTAAAAATACGTATTTGTTAAAACTTAGCTGCTGATATGATCATAATTTTATCACATATCCCATATAAAGCATCAGAATGGAAATATTTAGACATATCTTCATTGAAGCCATTTTATGATTTCGGGATGAATCCTTATATTCTAAGCTAGATACATCCCAGTTTTAAGGACAAAACCCAGGATGAGAGAATTAAATGACTCACCTAGAATCACAAGCGATAACTGTTGGGAGCAGGGACTGTCCTTTGGGTGAATGAGATCACCGATCACAGACCCCTCAGTTTTCCCTCCTCTTCCCTTGTGTGCTGAACTCATCATCTCTACAGTACTACACACAAGGATAATGAGGGCACAGTGCAATCAGAAGAGTAGCATAAATGCTTATATTTAAGGTATTAAAATATCTCCATTGTGTATTCATGGTGCAATTAAACTCCTGGTCAGGCCAAAGGGTGAGAATGTTTAACTGCATCTTTTTCTACCACCCCTTATCAACCTGACTAATAGGCGAAGCACAGAGCAGTGACTAAGTTCGTTACATGTGATCAGAGGAGGAAGGAATCACGTCCACCATGTTAATGCAGCTTTCAATTTATGGTGGCATTTACTGAAACATCCTGCAATATTTGGCAAAGTTAAAAGAGAAATTGTTCCCCAATTAACCAGAAGATCAAATAATGAAGATTAGGGAGGGAAGTGTGTGTGTGTTTTTATTTTTTTAAGAAGCAAAATGTTTAGAAAGGTCAGGCTTTGAGTGAGCTAACCTCCACCACTTTTAGTATTCAGGTTGACTAATGAGCACTTCCTTTATCCCTCTAATGTGTGCATTTATATGTGGGGAAGAATAATAAAATGCTTCTCCATAACTGCAGCCAATAGCAACTCTATACTGATGCTAACTAGTTTCTGTTACCCACTTTATCTTAAAAAATCTGAGTCAGTACGTTATGATTGTTCGCACTTTTTTTTAATTTCCATTTTTTGGTAGTACTGGGCTTGAACCCAGAGCCTTTGTACTAGCCCTTTTTATTTATCATTATAATTTTTTTTCACTTGAGATAGTCTCACTAAGTTACTAAGTTGCCCAGACTAGACTCAAATTCGTGATCTCCCTGTCTCAGACTCCCAGAGTGCTGGGTTTATAGGTGTGCATCACTGTATCTGGCTTAGACTATACTTCTTACTATAATAATATTATAAAATATTTCAGAGTTACTTACCTAATTAAAGATTTAATAAATATTTATTGAGCTTCTATTGTGTCTTGTTCTTAACTGAGAAAGCAGTGGCATATCTTTATTCTAGGATACCTTGACTGGAATTATTTAGACACAATAAAGACAAGGATTTTCCTGGCATATAAAATCTTGTTCTGTGGTTATAGCATTTTCCCTCTGAACATAGAATTTGGAAGCTACAACAGTAACTGTAAAGATCCTAGCAACATGTTAATTAACATTTCTCTATATGGAGAAAATTAATAGCTGTAAGATGTCACCTCTCAAGATGTTGTTAGAGGTATAACATAAGTTCAATTCTTTCCCTAACTTTCTCTGTATATGTCATGTCACACTGGAAAAAAAAATGTAACTGTGTTGGCATTGTCTGTAATTTTAGGGATTTAAAATGTAACAAACAAATTCTTTGAGGATTAAACTATCTACAAGATCTAACTTTTTAAGTACTTGTTATTCAGGGGTACAGTATAGTTAGAAATAGTTCTAAGGAGATACAGTAGTAACAGTTGCCATTTTTCTGTGTTGTCTGTGGAACCCTAAGATCTTACTCTTGGTTAAGAAGGGTTTCATGATCAAATATATTGGAGACTCAAAATAGTAGCCTGTTTCTGGGAGATTTCATTTTTCACATTCATATATTAATGCTTTAATAAGTCCTAAAATTCAGAATCCTCTTTAGCCCAGTATTTCTCAATGGTAAATGACCAGAGCAATATTTCTCTTCGCCGTTTATCAACAATGAACATCATGGAAGAATCTCTTCTCTATGAAAAATAAACTCTGAACCACTGCAGGAAGAGGCAATTTTGCTAACATGCTATTTTACTAGCTGTCCTGACATCCTGAGCAAGTGTTCACCTCCGTGGTTTAGAACAGGCTTTATCCCTCTGTGGCTGTGCCCTTGCACATACAGATCTGTTCGGTCTCCCCTTGATACTGAGCAGGTAATTTTTTTCTTGAATAAAATCCAATTCATGGTATCCTACCAGATCCCATTTTGTTGGTAGCATATATATTCTTCCAGTATCCCAGTGTTATTTTAAAGTTCCATTGTGGTGATCTAATATTTGTGGTTTTAGATTTTCCTTAAGAAAAGTTTAAATGAAGACAAAGGTGTATCACATGCTGAGTTTGTTTTTCACATTTTAAAATTTGCCCTACTTTGATAAAAACATTTATTTCTAAGGATTCAAAATACTAGCCATCTTGCACGTCTGTGTCTGGTAATCTGAGGAACTCTTTTGACAATAACCATGCAAAATAACAATGTTTGTTTTGTTTTTACCACCTTGTTTTGAAAGCCTGTATTGTTATTGTTATTGTTTCAGGATTTTTATTGTTGTCTCTTGTGTTTCTTGTATTTTTGTTTTGTTTTGCTTTTCCCTCTTTAAAATAAAATTAAAACATTAAACAAACAAACAAACAAACAAACAAACAGAAAACCCAAAATACTATCCAAGTTTTCAATGTCACTTGCATTTCTGTTAAGATCTGTAAGACAGAGAGAGGGCTTGTGCTTCTTATTTAAAACCGTGATGATTCTGTGACTATGCAAACACATCTGAAACCTCTCCTGGCACACCACAGTCTGCAGAACACTTTTCAAATTGGAAGCGAAATATTGCAGCTTGTTTTGATAAAGCCCATATTGCATTAAGATAAATGCTAATTTTAAGTTAATATGGTAGTGATTTCTTCAAATTGCAAATAGAGATTGGAGAAACAACCTCTCAAAGTGAGAGGTTTTTAGAATAGGCTGAATAAATAGCCACAATGATGTTGCGAGGGACTCTTAAGGTAAGTAGCACACAGGAAACAACTGAAATCACTGAAAAGACACCTAAAGTAAAAGTTAATCACACACTTTACAGGAAACAGATGACAGGGCAATTTCCTCCTCCAAGAAACTGAACTCACAAGTGAAGCGCTCAGTGAGTGATGCAGAGCTTCTGGTGGGTCTCCTTACTCAGATCCTTACGGGCATGGAACAGTTGAGAACCACTGGCTTCAGTTGCTGGGTAGAGGAGAAAAGCAATTGTCTAATTTCTTTAGAGTCTTAATGTATGCATAGCTAAGCATGTGCTCAGGCTCCCTGAGTCTAAGGGAGTGAGTAAAATTCTGCACGAACAGCTGTTTCCTAGCAAATGCTGAACACAGTTTTATGCTAAGAACTCCTGCCCCCAAATTTTGGCAGTGAAAAATTTCTTTTGTGAAAATGGGTGCATGTATTTCAAGAAGAGAAACAGAAGCTGCTATATAAATTTATTTTCTATGTACAACATAGTTAGATTTACCTAAAGCCCATCAGTAATGTCAAGTCAAGTCAGCTAATTGTAAAAAGAAAAACCTTTGCTTTCATATTTTATAATATTAACAATGTCTTCTTTTCAACTTTTGAACATGTTTGAGTGTTTACTACTGTGAAAAAGCTGCACATAATGTTTCTTTGCAGGTTTTAATTTTTGTAACTGAATTTTATGTGTCTGATTTTGTTTTTTAATTGGAAAATTAAGTAACATTTCACTGTAATGTAAGAGATTTTTCCTTCACTTTGGTTGCTCCTGTTTTATATTCTAAGTGAAGTAGTGGTGTCGTCATTTCATGTTACACATGGGCCACCGTGTTTGACTAAACATCAGTTCTATTTCATTTCCTTACTAAAGAAACCAACTAAATATTCCAACAAAGTCACAAATCTTTCACAGAACCTACAATGCCTGGCCAGCTGGCTCCCTCTTTATTTCCTCTAGCATAGTACCTTTCTCCCCACAATTCACATACAAGGGTTTTATTTTGGGCTTTGACACTTAATGGCTAGAAAAGATGTGATTGTATTTCCTGAAAAGTAACTAAAGCGGTGAACGGTGACACATTGTAAAGCACTATTTGAAAGGAGGCTGAGATGTTTGGGAAGTCAGAACTGGGAATTTCCTAGATGATCCTCAAACTATTTGGGGGAAGTTGCTATTTTAATGGCTAAATAATTCCACTCATTTAAAAAAAAACAGACATGTTATTTTTTTAAAAGCTGTTCCTATGTCTTTCCTCACCAATTAAAAGTCTCTCATTTTGTAGATGTGGCTTTAATTTGAAGCAATATGGTATTCTTTTTTTTTTTCTCTCCATCTAACTAAACAAACTCTGTAAGAATTAGCTTTGAGTTATTCCATCTGTGGACTTTTAATTTTGTCATAAAAACACAGAAGCCTGGCAGGGAACTCTTTCCAACTGGCTACATGTATCATCTTGTCTGAAAGCTGGTTAAGTAAGTATGGCATTTAGAATGAGATAAAAAACTTCATTTATGGAACTAGTTCACACGACGTGTTTGCCCACTTCTTTGACCATCTGCTTATGTTGACAACCACCGCCCCACATTGTGCCAAAGTGCCCTTGGCTATTAAAACAGTGTTTTGTGTGTGAGTAGTGTGTGTGTCCTCACACATGTATGTGTTTTGGGGGTGCCATTTTCTTGAGAAATGTCTTGCTGAAGGTCATATATGATCCATGTGGAGATATTGCAGGTCATTTGCTGTTCAGGCAACATTGTACTGAAAATGCTATAATCGTCCTCATTTTTAAAGATGTTCTTTCCTCCCTAACATACCAAAATTTCCTCAAGACTATGACTATATTATCAAAATACCTGTTGAATTTGACTGCAGAGGTAATGATATTATGTGTTGAAGGTGAATCCAAATATGAACCTAAATATCTCTGAGTACAGCAATCTTTGAGGGATGACTCAGGAATTCCAATATCAGAGTTGACATTCGGCTCACCAGAGGACTGGGAACTCTTCTTTCATGGTTGACAGTGTAAATAAAGTCTTTGAAGCAAAACGGCCTCCTCAGAGCCCAGTAAATATGGTACATGGATTTTCAACCTGGTATTGCCCGTAGTTTTATTGACATTAAACAACTATTTATTCAAAGTTTTAAACAACTACTTATCAAAACTAGTCAACTACAATTTATGTCATTGAGTTGGAGAAATAAAGAGACATTTCTTAGCTGTAGTAAAAATTGTAATTATAGTGGGGCAGGGAAAACAGAATTGGTAAGATAGACAAGACAGCTAAGAGATTTTGTTAAGGGGAGATAAACATAGTTTAGATTAGATATCTGTGGATGGAGGGATGTTAATGAGTTGCCAAGGGCCATTCCAGTTCTGTAGGCTCTAAGTTGTATGGTCTTGGCTTCCCCGGCCCTCACAGTTCCCAAATTATCTGGAATGTCCATGTGAACAACTGTGAGGTGCCCTTCATTTCCCAGAGCACTACACAGACTACCAGAGGGGCATAACGAGTACAGCCAGTAATTCCCAGGGGAGAGTACACTGGCTGAGGAGCACATTAAATGCGTGATTTATGACTACTACAATGCACAGTCACAGAACCATTTCAGGAAAAGTTGAGTGCATATCCCTTTGTCTAACTCTGTTCTGTAATTATTATTTTTATTATTCCATTTTAATTCTCCAAGACTGTGATGATTTTTTTCCCCATTTGGTTTGTCAGCTTTACAAATAGGTTTGCTTCTCTCTCCAGTAATTCCCGTGTTTTACCATCAGTAGCCCTAGAATCCTTTCTGCAAGCCTGGGCTGGAGCTGAGTAACAGATATTCTTTCTGACACCAGTAAAATGAGGCTAACGAATGTCCAGAGGAGAGTGTCCAGTGCTAGTTTTTCCATCCAGCTGGATTTGCATCGTGTGTGCAGAGATGCAAATGGCCCACTGCTGCCAGGGCTGCAACCACTTATTAATAACTCAGTTTGCAGGCGTTACAGGGAGGTGGAGCAATTCTGATGATTTCAGACAATTACAAAATCACAAAACACAGTAAAGTTACATTTCAGTTCTTCTTCCCCTCACTGAGGCTGTTTAAATGCTGAGCATGACAGTCCTAGAGTATAGATGTTAATAGTTTTTGTTAGGTGTAGGAACTTTCTTCCTCCAGCCATGTCTTTTGATGGCATGCAATATTTCTCTGTGTTTATTGGACTTTGAAGGTGTATTTACTTTTCTAACCTCTGGTATTTAACGTGTAAGCCAGTCACTGCATTTTTCACAAATTGAGTTTATTTCTTCTAATATTTAACACTTAGAAATACTTGTGAGGAATTGCATTAATAAAATCTGTTTTAAAATCTGGGTTGTTTTTGTTTCACTTGTGATGGATTTTCTTTCTTTAGATCTCTTATTTTTGTTCATCCACAATTAAACTAAAAGTTACTGAAACACCAAGCTGCAAATAAAACAATAAAAATGAATTTGAGCATAAGTAGAGTGCTAAAATAATAATATTAATGTACAAAATTCTTTTTAAAAACAGTCATAATTGTCAGCGATGAAAAGGTCTTATCTTTGGAGATGAAAATGTGAAAGCTTACTCTACTGTTGTTCCTATGATTCATCTCTTGGTGCATTTTATTTTTGCATTATAAATTCTCAAGAAGTATTTAATGAGCAGATGAGTAAATGGTTTGCTATTGTGATAAAATCATACCAATGGAAATAAATAAGGGGCCTGGGCTTAGATTTGTAAAGTTAGCCTTAGGGAGTAGCCATAAACACCAGTGCTGTGTTTTTGTTAACTAAAGACATTTTCTCCAAAAGAAATGATTTTGTATTGCATGTCTACACTGGAAAAGTCTAATATAAACTATAATTCTAGAAAGTAGAACCAGAATTTCTTTCTTTATCATGAATCTCTAGAGTAATAATATAATTATGGGTTGTGTTAAAAATTAATAGCTCTACACGTGACTTCAAACTGTTGGCATTCATGTTTTTAGTTAAAAGCACCTTAAAGCAAGTCTGTATCTCTTCACAGCTGCAGGCTTACACTGGTGGTAGCCGAGTGATCGCAAAATAAATGAAAGCTTGTTTTTACCAGGTCTTTTCTAGTGTTGAAGATGGAAGCTGTGTAACCCTCCCATGAAATCTGATCTTTATCTATCAGATTAAGCAGAGAGATAGGCTGGCATGTAAATTATGACTGCCTATGCTCTGAGCACGGGTTTGGATGTGAAAGGATGCTGGGAACTGGTCGTGGTCAGCCTGCAGAAGTCTAGGAAGCTTCCATGGAAAATGACAGACTTCCTTGAGTTTGAAATTTTATACAGTAGAGTCCAGTTCCTGTGGGGTAGGAGAAAAGAACACATACAAACAAACGGTCATATGAAAAGGCATGGGGGTTGTAAATGACCTGGCACGGAAACCCCAAGAAGCACATTTAGAGAAACAGGCAAGGACAAATAGAAAAGGGCCTGGTATATCAAAGTGGGTTAGGCTGGTAGGTAATCAGGAAAATGGAAGATTTTGAACAGATAAGTGAATGTTTTAGAAAGAATGTTCAGTGGTAAGAACAATGGATGGGAGAATAAAGACCAGAGGTAGAAAAACCAATTGCTCTCTACACTATAAAAATTACTAAAGGAGTTACAGAATTAAAAATGATTTTGAGACATAAAGTAAGAAGGATGCTACATGGTGACTTACTGAATACTGAGGATATAAGACAAGTAGTGGAGGGGAACTGAGGATTTATTCTATTTCCTGACTTAGGAAGCACAAACCAGTCTAAAAGATGAGAGGATACAGGCAGAGGGCGCTGGTGGGAATATCTGGGGTAAATAGCACTGAAGGTGTTGATGCTGAAGTAGAAATATACTGGATAAAATTAGGTGTCTGATTCTGAATTTCAGAAGGAAGTCTTCAGTTTAAAGATAATGGTAGAGAAAAACCACACCTTCCCATGAAGCAAGTCTCACCATGCTGATGGTAAGATCCTCAACCAGAAGAGAAATCACGCCTTCCTTTGAAACAGGCTCTGCCACATGGATTGAAAGAACTTATACCAGAAGAGAAACCATGCCTTTCTTTGCTATGCTGATTGGTAAGAGCATTAGAGGAGAAACCAAGTCTTTCCATGAAACAGGCACTGCCATGTTGATGGCAAGAGCCATAGCCAGCAGAGAAACCATGCCTTCCTGTGAGCCAGCCAGGGCATGGGCTGAAAACCCAGAAGAGCATCGAGAAGAGCATCTCCCCCACCACCCTGCTGATCTGGAGGACTCCGGGTGAGGTGATAGCAACTGAGGGGGAGGGAATCCTTGATGCTTATGATGTTTGGTTGACTCTGGAGGCCTCCGCTGGTGGTCTGGGCATCTGCTTGGAGGATGGCAGTGTGTACTGTGTCAACTGTGAGGGATTTCCTCCTGTCTTGTTTTTAAAATCCATTTCCATTGTTTCATTTTGCTGTTGTTTTATCCCTGTGTCTAACCTGCGCAACTATTTTGAAGATAACAGTGTGCAGTATTGTTTTCACTGTTTTGTCTTGTTCCAATTTATTGTTTTGTTTTATTCAATGTTATATTTTGATTGGTTTAATTCTGTATTGTTGTATTTGATTTTGCTATATCTGAAGGTATGGACAACTACTGTGAAGATAACAAGATATATTATGGTAGCCAATGTTTCCTATTATCCTGTTTTGAAGTTCTGTACCACTTTCACTGCTTTGTTTTATTTGGCTTTATTCTGTTTGGTTTTGTTGGGCTCTATTTTCTTTAAAAAAAAGAAATTAAGATAACGGTAGAAATTTAGGGATGGTCTGAGTCATCTAAAGCCAAGTAAGTAAAGCAAAATTGAGACCTGGCTCCAGAGATTCTCAAGGAGGGCATGAGAAATAGGTAAAGGATTCAATGAAGGCAGAGATATTCGGCGAGACAAAAGGAGACCTAGGGTGAGTGACCTGGAAGCCATTGAACTATGGAGGTTTAGGAGGAAAGAATGCCAAGGGTAGAGGAATTAAACTAAGGGATCCGGAGTCTAACGATTTGCTTTGCTGGAACCATGATGGAAGAATGCTAAAGGGATAACACGATGGTGACATTCTAAGGATGCAGCAGGAGTGAGGAAAACAGGCCATAAATAAAATGGCCATTCTCTTTAAATGGTTGGCTAGAAAGGAGGGACAAGTACAGACATGAACAGTGAACAGAAATTGGCTTGTAAACAGGAAAAGCAGACACGATGGTATTCTTCTTCTATCCGCTGAGCCCTCGCCTGGTCAGTGCAGGCACTGAGTCACTTCTCAGCGTTCCTGAGAGGAGAGCTTCGGTCTAGCACACTGTGGAAGCTTGCTTCATTACAGCCCTTTAGCCACTTCCTCCCTACTCCCTCTCACACTGCTATTTCCTCACGTACTTCCAGGGATTAAAGGAGAGGCTCCTTATCTAAGTGTCTGCTTCTAACTATTCCAAACCGAGACAGAATTTGTTATGACCAGAAGTTAATGGGAAGATGAGTTTGCAGGTGTGGAAAAGAGAATGAATAGCCGATGGGACAAGGATGTTAAGAGTCGAGGGAGTAGTGATCAGGGAACTTGATGAGAGGGACTGAAGTAACTGTAATAAGTGGAAGACTTGCAGATCATACAAGGTCTCACATGAGCTGGATGGTCTAAGTGACCTTGGGTAGCAGGAGACTCATCTAATTCGTTATGCATAAAGCACACCAAACCTCATTTCGTTTGTTGATAGTGACATTTTATATTATCAGGAAAAACTGAATTTCAACCGTAATAGTAGCTTAAAAGACACTCCTCTGTGAAGTTGTACAAAACTAAAGGACAAAATTAAATGTATTTTAGAAAAAAGGTTACTATTTTCTTTAGGTTGTTTTTATAGAGATGAAATTTTAAAAAAGAATTGTAAACTAAACTTCATTCTGTTTGGCCTTGTAAATGAAATAATTTTTTTTAAATGCCAGGATTTAAGAGACTTTCAAATGCAGCAATAACATTTCAGATAACAGTTGGATATGGATATTTCAAACATTCATCACATTCAACTGTTTCCTTTTTTTTCTTTAAACTTTAAAAGCATTGATTAAACTTTTCACAGTAGCTTGATGGCCTGATGGCTGGGGTCAATGTAAAGTGATTCCTTCACTCATCCATATTTACAGATAATCCTGTTCCTAACAGTTGCTGTGTCAACATTGGAAACAAACAAAAAAGATACATTTTTCTTTCCCATGGAAGAGACTTTAATACAGGGAACATACACCGTAAACAGTTAACACATAGTGCCTGAAATAAAGGTCAGGAGAGTCTTTCTGTGTGGCTCAGTGCTGAAGGGGAGTATGAGATTAAAGGATGCATGACAGTTAGCAGTGTGACCTGGGTTGCTTAGGCCATGTGTCCAGAGGTGTGGTGTGGGCAGACAGAGTGGGTATACAAGTGATGGATGAGGTGGAGAGGAACTCCAGGGCCAGACATTGAGAGGCTCTATGTGGGCACCTGACATCGCCTAAGATTGTGTCTGGTGTAAGGATCAGACAATCCTACTCTAGGGGGTAGGCAAGCAAGGGTCTTTCCTACATACTTGACAATCTGGGTGGTTTATTTGATGAACATAGTACCTGATTTCTAAGCATTTTATATATTAACTCATCTGACACAACAACTCTTAGAGGTATATGTTAGTTTTGTCCCTACTTTCCAGGTGAAGAAACTGAGACACAGCAGTTAAGTTGCTCAGTGTCACCAAGTGGTGAGTGCAGGTTTCAGTTCAGGTGGTTTGTTTCTGAACTGCTCTCACAGGCTCCACCATGGACCTGGGTAGCCTCTGCCGTCTGGTGGAGAGGCATGTTCAAAACTTCAGGGAAGCTGCTGTGTGTGATGGCCCTTGCCTTTAATCCCAGCTATTCCAGAGGCTGAAGCAGGAGGATTGCAAGATCCAGGCCACCCTAGGCAATTTAGTTAGGCCCTTTCTCAAAATATAATTTAAAATAAAGGACTGAGAATGTAGCCCAGTGGTAGAAGTCTTGCCCAGCATTTACAAGGCATGTTATTAGAATGCCTCAGTTCAATTTCCAGTATTACATGCAGCTGAGCTAGTTAGAAATATAAGTAATCAGACAGGGCTAGGCCCTTGAAGAAGCTGGCACAGAGGACCAGATGTCTGTGACCTTGGAGGAGACACACATGTCTCTTGCTGTGGGCCAGATCTCAGGACAGAATGCAAAACAAATGCAACCACACCCTTAGGTACAATCCTTAGGGATTAAATATGGATCTCCTGGAGAAGCCAGGAGTCACCATCCCAACTCCCCATAGGAAGAGTCACTGATTCTTAAATAATGCTTGTTTACTATATGTGACTCGCTTCCCCATTTGTCCCTGATTTGGTGAATTTTACCTGCACAATTAAACTTATTGGCTGACCATAGCTCTGTCCACCTCGTGCCTGTCTACTAGCAAGTTCCTAGTTTTCTCCCCTTTAGACCCACCTCCCCTCATGGTTTTACTCTATAAAAATCCACAGAAAATGCAGAATCTTTGGCAACCCACTCTGGACCACTTCTGTCTATCTCTCAGACAGAAGCTTTCTTTCTCTCAATAAATATTTTTGCACTTAACTTCCATTGTTCCTAAAAGTCATTCTTCGATTTTAGAGAACACGAACTTGTTCCAGACATATAGTAGATCAGGAGTTTCGCTCACCTGTATCACCACTACTACCCAAACAAACAAAAAATTAAAGGGGGCAGAGGCAAAGGAGTGGAGAGGGTCCTTTGGTAGATACAAGTGAGTTCAAGTAAACTAACACATCCCAGTCATTCAGTATGTTTGTGTGTCTAATAGGAGATGAGACAGTGCTAACTGGCAAGAGATACACTGGAGTTTTGAAATCTACATGCTAAAAATCAGGATATACAGAGCCGGCTGGGGGTGGTGGCACATACCTTCAATCCCAGCACTCAGGAGGCTGAGGTAGGAAGATTGTTGTGAGTTTGAGGCCAACCTGGGCTACATAGTGAGTTCAAACCCAGCCTAATTATGCTGTAAGACCCTGTTTCAAAAGTAAACACACAGACCAGAATATACAGAACAAATATATATTTGAAATCTCAAGGACACTTTCCAATCAGGGGTAGATAAATATAGAACGTGCTTACTCAGCCTGAAGCTGAATGTAATTTTTGAGTTGAAAGCTTCATTCTCCAAATTCTACCTATGTGTGATCTTATTCTTGTTTATATAATTTTATTTTTAAAAATGTGTTTAAAATATGGCTCTGTTATAAATAAATAGCTATTTTTACATACAAAAACCACTGATCAGATACAAAGATGCTTTAATTGTTTTCTTTTTTGGTAAGGGTGGATACTGGTGATCAAAAACTCATGACCTTGTGCTTGCCAGGGAGGTACTTGGGCTGCTGAGCTAAATCCCAGCCCTAATTATTTCTTTGTTGAGGCTTTAGATGTTTAAGAAAATCTAATCTATAATATCTAACTGGTAAGTCAGTTTAATGAAACTATTACTAAGAGCATAAAGGAGAACAAAGTAGCTAAAAAGTGATCTCTTTCATTATTCCCACATTATCTTTGTAGGACACACAGACCATTGTGTCTTTCTTTTGCATAAAAAATTTAGCCAGTGTCTCTTTTATTTGTGAAATGCACCACTGTTTGGCCCTTACTGTTCCAGACTGTCATGCTGATTCTCAGGCTGTGTACACATGGAATTTTTTTCTGTCCTCTCCATGTTCCTACAGGGTCAAAGCCCTTCAATGTCTGTGTCCATTCCATTAGGTTCCCGGTCCCTGATGATCTGTGTCCTTACGCCACAGGCAGGTGAGCTGAGTTCTGAGTCTGTCCTGAAGCCCCTACCACCGTTCAAAGAGTTCTACTGATGATCTTTTGTTGTGTTCCCATAACATTTTGAGGCATTTGCCTATGTTTTTGTTTCTGCTATGATGACTTAGGCTTAATATCTCCTAATTCTAAGGTTTAGTTAAGTACATTTACAGTATCAAGGGTATTTGAATTGCCAAGTACCCTACAGGTCAGTTAGGACTATCTTCTCATTTCACCAGAAACAACTGAGATTTTAGGAGACACATCTATCTGTTTATTTCTGGTTAATCATAAAACTCAAACTAGAACTATGCCTTGCCTCTTTGCTTTTTCTACAAGAATATGCTGCAGACAATAAGTCACTCCCTTAATTTGTCCCCATTCTACTTTACAGAATCCCAGGAGATGTTAGGTTACATGGCAAAGAGCAATTAAGTTTATAGACAGAAAGCTGTTAATTAGCCAAACTTAAAAATGGAGGAATTATCCTGGATTCTCCAGCTGTACCTCCTGTCATCAGAAAAGTACATTAGATGTGGGAAGGAAGGCAGAAGAGCATTGGAGTGATGTGATAGGAGAAAGACTGGCCATGCTGGCTTTGAAGATAGAAGGAGGCTGTGAACCGAGGAGTGTGGTCATGTTTAGAAGCTCAAAAAGGTAAGAAAATGGATTTTGTTCTAGAGTTTCCAAAAGAAATATATTCCTGACGACACTCTGATTTCTAGCCCAGTGTGACCCATATAGATTTTGGACATCCACAACTGTACTGTAAGACAACACATTTCTGTTTTTAAATTGTTAAATCCATGATAATTTATTTTAGCAACAATAGGGAATGTATAAATGGCATTCAATGGGTAATTCAAGGCTTAATACAGAGCAATTTGAACACTGAGATTTCTTAAAAGGAGTATTGCATTTTCACAAAATTTGGACTTATTTTGAATCTTTTTAGTTTTATTTGTTCCTCATTTCAACAAATCTCTGTCAAATCTGACCGTTTTCAGTACCAGCCATTATGGCAGGATGAATGGCTGTCTCCTTGTTCCGTTCTCATTATGGATGAAATGCTAATTTCTTATGTATTCTCTGGGATTGAAACCAGAGCCTTCACTCTGTACTACATTCTCAACCCTTTATTTTATTTTCTTGTTTTGTTTTATTTAGAGACAGGATTTCAGTGACCAAGTTGCTCAGTCTGGGTTTGAACATACAATCCTCCTTCCTTAACCTTCCAGGGTGCTAGAATGCCAATACCTAGATTCTCAGGCTATGACTTTGTGATTTGCTTTGGATTTATATTTGGGCAGAAGAAATGTGCCAGGTTTTTTTGTTTGTTTGTTTTGTTTTTCTGAGACAGGCTCTCGTTATGCAGTTCAAGCTGGCCATTCGCTCTCTTTGTAGCCTAGGTTGGTCTCAAACTTGCAATGATCCTCCAGCCTCAGCCTCCCAAATACTGAGATTACAGGCATGTACCACCATGTTCGGCTTGAAATGTTCCAGTTTTGAGCAAAGCATATTAATTCCGCTTGTTTTCTTACAGCTTTGAGATGTTATTGCTTTAAAATGAGCCTTCTCATGTTATCTGCTACCTACTTGAAAAACACATGGAACACTTGAAAGAGTGCCCAACTACCCCACAGGCTTGTGAAGAAGCTACCTGCTTATTTTGCTATGCTATTGGTGCTACTGAGCACGTTATATAGGCATAATAGTCAAGCACATGATCTACACACTTTTATAAGGGTCTTACTAGCAGAAGCATACCAGTATAATGGCGTTATCTCAGGACACAAAGGAGTGTTTTGTCAAAGAGGAACCCAGGAGGCTTTACTGAGGGGAATATCTGAACGGGGTCAGGAAGAATGGAAATAATTTCTCTAGTCTGTAAAAGGTCTGACTGAGTAGGTGAGAAAGGCTATTAGGGATAAATATAAGCCTGTCTTAAAACACCCAACACCCACACCTCAAGGAGGAAGTCTTTATTCTGACTCCTGGTTTCAGCCCATGGTTGGCTGGCTTCAGGGTGGAGACAGATGGCAGAGGGACATGGAGAAGGAAAAGGTGCTCACTCCAGAGTGGGCGGAAAGCTAGAGAAAAGGGAGGAGCTGCGAAGGAGGTACACCTTCCCGGGCTTTGCTGCCCGCTAGTGACCCGTGTCTTTCTGCTGGGCTCTGCCTCTAAACAGCACATTTCGCTATAAATACCCTGATGAGTACAGTGCTCCCATCATACGGTCACTTCCTAAAACATGAAAATTTGAAAGTTGCATTTTAGATCTAAACCATAACAAATACTTTGAAGCCAACTGAAAGGAAATTTAAAGTGAAGGTACTGGAAAATATGCGTTTAGTTTACTCTGAGTTTTCGTTTTTATACTTTTCCCACAGAACTTGAAAAGTGATATTTCTCAACTAGTGTGTTAAACAGGTATCATGTGTGATTTCTGAGACGATGACCACAAAATCGTGACTTAATTCTTTAAGAGAGCAGAAACAACAGGATAAAAAGAAGGACTAGTTTTCAAAGGCTCCCTATGGTGTTAGTAGATTCTCTACCACCTTCAAAGGGAACATAATTTCCTGTTTCTCCTCTGAGAATATACTAACAATGCCATTGCCCTCTTTCTGACATTACTTTTAGCGCAGAATTGCTCTGTCCAGATGAATTACTCCTGGATCATTTTGGACTGTCAAGTGGTTTTAAGTAAGCATGCGAGTCAGTACCAAGAACAATTAACAAATTGATAGGAAGGCCATGTCTTTTTAAATTTGTAAACTATGCCATGAGTTTTTGCTTAGGATATCACAGTCCTTGTTTCATTCTTCGATATAATGGTCTTTCTTAAGTTCTGGGTTATCCTACTGTATACCCTAATCCTAGTTAGTCTTTTTCCAAAGGGACATCTTTAGTTACAAGTGAGATAAGACAGTGGTGAGTCCTTTCAGGATGAATAGTATAATTTTCCATCTCACTGTGGATCAGTAATATCTTTATGTTCGATAAGTTAGGCAAATGGCATGATTTCAACAGAGTTTGAATTTGTTCAATAAGAGTAGATTTAATCCTACTTAAAATCTTATCCACATCGCCATGTGTGCCTTACCTGTTTCTATCATATTTAAAAATTTCAATTCTATTTTCCATGTAATATATTTTTGTTATTTAAAGAATTTCATATTCACGTAGCCAAATTCTATGCAACCTGCAGGAAACCATGCATACTCCTGTCAAAAACTGCATGCATACTCACATAAGCAGACTTGAAGAAAATGAAGAGAGATCTGCAAGTGTAACTAATATGATCTCATACTTAAACAATCCACCAATAAATACCATGGTTGGATTTAGATACCAGATGTCAAACCACATAGTAATGCAGATACAGTTGCTTGCCTCCCTGTCACTGGTCGCCAGAAAGAAACAGATGGTTAAAAAGATATGTAGCTGAGGCAAAGCTTGGAAATAGGAAACCACAGAGCAGAAATTCTGCCATTTAAGTAACAGTAATTTTCTAGTCTGGAAAACCTGACTGTTTTATACATCCACTTATGTACTTAAGCAGTTTAAATGTGAAACAGCAAAAATAGTCCAAGCAAGGCTGGCAACTTGCAAATTTTGCAATGCATAGTTGCATCTCGAAGATCTCAGAGGCAGACACACAAAAGTAAAAAGCAAACACTTGTATGCAATTGAATACAATTATATGGTGGTTATTAACTAAACTCATTACAGCTTCAGAAGGGGCTCTGTGAACTTGTGCTCTAACTAGTAGGTCAGACAAAATGCAAATAAGGACTAAATTTGAAAGCAAGTAACATAAAAACCAGATACAATTTAAACTGGGAGTCTATAATTTGGCTTTTAAAAATAAGCCTCAGCAAGAATCATCCTCATTACAATAATGGCTTGTTTATTCTGCACAACTTGTTTGCAATTATAAACCCTCTTTTAAAAGCTGATTTTAACAGCAAATAGGAGCATAAAAAGAGACGGGGTGTGCTTCGTGGTTGGTCAGTGGTTATAATTAGAACGAAGGCAGATATACATTACAAAATCATTTATTCCTTTACTCCAAATCTTTTAATTTCAGATTTCTGTCATTGAAATCTAAAGTTTCAAATACCTATTATTCCAAAGATATCATTATAATTGAATTTCTAATGAGGATGTCTATGGAGCTTTGTTCCTAGTATTTCCATTATGACACTGGAATCCGCTGCATCTATTATGGTCAGGTGACCATGAAATGATGAGCTACAGCTGTTATGGGGCATGACTCCGCTGGTGTTTTAATTTAGAGCAAACATACATTTTATTGCTAATATGTTTTTTTTCTCATTCATTTCTTCAAATAGTCATTCAGATATTCAAAGGAAGCTACACAGAGGCATAGATAATAATGTTCAGGAGCCCACCTGCCCTGGTCTGATTCTTAACTTTGTTAGTTACTAGCTAGCTATGCAACCTTGGGCCTCTGTGTCTCACCTTTCTCCTCCTTACAATGAAGCTGATTTTGATAACTCTTGTAGATTGTTGTGTAGCTTAAATAAATTAATATACCTTAAGAGTTCAGAAAAGTTTCTGCCACCCGGTAATATGTTGCCTTCTTATTCTGCACTAGGCCTTGAGAACACAGTGGTGACAAGTATGTGCTAGATCTCTATCTTTACAGAACTTCTGTTCTGGGGAGAGATAAGATGGCATTAGGTGACTAGTCATCCACTGAGTTATTTCTGTGGTAAGTTCAATAAAGGAGTATCAGAGTGATGCTGTTGTACAAAATGAGCACTTGACTTGTCCTGGGTAGATTTCCAGCTTCTAGGAGTGCATTTGCTATCTAAACGATGACTATGAGTTATTTAGGAGATTAGAAATCAGGAGAATACATAGGGAGATTGCTTTGCTTACAGAAGGAAAAGGCGACATGTAAGGTATAATGTGAGAAACTAGACAGAATTCACAGTTCAAGGCCCTGTGGCTAAAAACAATTCAGTTACAACAATGATTTTATCACAATCTGAGTTTTCTTATCATTGATTCCTTTTGTTCTTTCATCCTTTGTGGACTGTTTACCCATAAAACATTCTGTGACATCCTTGGCTTTTCCTTGGTCAGATGCCTCTGTTTTCTTACAAGCTCATGACAAAATCATTTTCCACTGTATTTTATTATTTTTAAGAAGTAAACTAAAAGTTACAATCCAAAAATACATGTAAACAGAGGTGCATATATTTTATGTATGTTGTATACAATTTTATATTACACTTATATCTTTTGTATCAATTAACTTCATATCATTTATAGAATTTTGTATTCTGCTTTTTTATCGAGGTTTATTCTTTGAGAATAAAGATTTAGCGCATGGATATTCAATTGTGTGATTGTTTCCATTTTGTGAACTTGGTTGAACAATTTAGGTTATACTCAAATCTTTATCATCATAAATAATACTATAAAAATGTTTGCCTATAGTGCTTTTAGCCATATCTCCTTAGAGTAATACATTGTCAAGAATATTATTGCTATGTCAGGGACTACTTCCTTCTTTTATGGTTCTTTGTACATATAGCAAAATAGCTTGTAAGAAAAGCCACATCAGATTTACCAGGAGTGAATGAAATTGTTGATTTTAAAGTTTTTTGAAACAGTGTCTAGCACTGGTAACCAAAACATGGACACTTGTTTTAATTTACATTATTTACTAATGTCTGCCCTGTTCAAATTAATATGCTTTCTCCATGAATCATCTGATCTTGTCTTTTCCAGTTTTTATACTAGTATACTAATCTTTCCATACTGATTTATTAGAACCTTTGCTCTATATAAAGGGTAATAACCTTTTGCCTAGCATCTATGTGGAAAATTTTGTTTTTAGTTTTTCACTTTTATTTTGTCATTGCTTGTATGTTTCTGATTTTCAAATTAATATGTGACTGAATCTATAGATGATTTAGTTTAACTTTTTGTATTTCTGTGGTTGAAAATTTTCTTACTTGTCCTCCTTAAATATTCATGTAAATGTTCCATGTGAACTGTTAGATCTTTAAAATGTTACTCCCAAAGTTACGATCAAATTTATAGGTACAGAATAAAAGTTATTATTTAAATCACTTTCAAGTGGCTATTGAGTTATTTACAGGAACTTCTCAATTAGCAGTGTTGTAAGATTAACTTCAGCCTGGGGTGCTCTTTCTATGCTATCACTGCCCTCTTCACATTTTAAATAGGAATTCCTGCTGGGAATGTAGCTAGTGGTAAAATACTTGCCTAGCATATGTAAAGTCTAGGTTCTGTCCCCAGCACCACAAAAACTAAACAAATAAACCAACCATCCAACAAACAATAAAGCAAGTCTATCCAGTGATGCACAGGCTAAGCTGTTTTACCTTTCTCTAGGTTTTCTTAGTGTTGTTCTCAACTGAACTTTGGGTCTCTTGTTTTCTGGAATATAAAATGGAGTTTATCTCTTGAAAGTCTTTTCATTGGTCATTATGCAAACATATATAAAGCAACAATTATCCAGGATTAAGTTGCGAACTGGTGAATAATAGAATCTGGTTACAAATATATAGAAAAGTCTCTAGTAGACATACATTTGTTTGTTGGGGGTATAGAACCTGGGAACCTCTGAGCTACATCCCCAGCTTCTGTACCCTTTAATTTTGAGACAGGGTCTCCCAAAATTTGTCCAGACTAGCCTCAAAGTTGTGATCCTCCTGTTTTAGCCTCCCTAGGAGCTGGCATTACAAGATACACCACTGTGGAGGAGTTATTGTCACATATTTTCATTGCAGTGTTGCACTAAAAACACTTGAAAGCTGAAACTCATATCCATGGCACCATGAAATTTTATTGTAGTCTTGTTATTGGTCAACTAAGAAACAATCCCTCTGTTTAACTTCAGTGGACTTTTCATGCTTATCGAGTATGGATGGGCATGTTGAAAACATTACATGCTTGATATGTAAGGCAAATTTATTGTATAAGTCTATAAAGAATAATATTGATTTTAAACAAAACTTTTAAAGTTGTATCTATCAGTTTTGTGCTAATTCTTTCTGGGCTGCTTATTATTCCAACGATGTTAACATTGTCATTTTTAGAGGTTGTTTGCAGAATTGTATTTAAATAAGTTTATCAAACATGGAAAAATATTGAGGCTTCAAAAAAGAAAAAATCATTAATGAAGGTGTTTTTTAATTTATTTATTATATTTGGTCAAAGAATAAAAATTTTGCTGTATAAGAGTAGTCAAATGAGTGCATCCTGAAATCCAGTGCCATCTGAAGCATCCTATAATGACACATATGCATGCACATTATAAAAGTATTACAAATAGTTGAAGAAATTGTTGATGAGAGGAAATAAATACAAGAAAGTAGCACAGAATATATTATTCTAAACTTGTATTCAGAGGAGAGACAGAAACAAAATGAGTTATAAGATGTGCAGTGTTCATATGACAAAACAAAACAACCTTACCACTGTTCTTGAAAACCACACTTTTTTCTGACACTCAGAGCTCAGTGAAATTTTTCTCTGATTAGTGTTTTAGAGATGGCACTTTGTCTACACCAGCCTGCCCTTTTTTATTTATTTATTTATTTATTTATTTATTTATTTTTCTGCCTTTTAAACACGATCTCAGAGGCAGATGCCAAGGTGAAGAACACGAGACAGGTTTAGCAGTAGCTGAATTATTAGCAAACATTATACTGAAGTAAAAGCAAGGAAACCAGGCAACTATTTGAAATGGATGTGATACTCAGAAGGTTAATAGCTCTCACATAGTTCAATGACAAAAAGACGAACATGCTAATAAAGAAATGAGGTACCTGAGTAGGCAACTTCAAAAGAGGAAAGACAAATGACAAAAAAAAATTTATAGCTCTGTTCTCCTTAGAAATAGTAGAAATGCAAATTGGAACATCAAATAGAAGTCTGTTTTTCATACAGCAAGTTGGCATAAATTAACAGCATATTCACTTTTTGTGAGGGTTCAGGAAACCGGCATCCCAGGCATTGCTGATGAGAATGTGAGTTGCTATAATTTTTCTGAGAGGCATTTTGACAGCATGCATACAAAGTCTTACTAGTTCTCTTACTATTTAATGTGGTAATTCCACTAGAAGTGAAATAACCAGGAAATAATCCAAGATCTAGACAAAGATTTGGCAACTGCAAAACAAACAGTTAAACAAAAAAATAGCACCATTGTTTACAATAAAGAAAATTCAGCTACTCATAGTATATCTCCTGTAGCAGAAAAACAATACAGGGTTAGACACTTCTAGGCATGGCAAGATATATACACTATAATGATGAGAGAAAAATGCAGTAGAACCCAATAGACCAAGTGTTACTCTGAACCCAAACCTGTCGGCTGCTCCATGTTCCTCTGTGCCATGTCAAACACATACCCGCAGTGTGACTGGTTCTGTGACGGGACCATTGAACAGGTGACTGAGGTCAAACAAATCAAAACAGTGAGATCTGAGTCTCACAGGACTAGTGTTATTGTGAGAAGAGCACCTGAGATCTATCTCTTTCTGTGTGGGGGCAGAAAGAAGAGACTGTGAGGGTACAGCAAGAAGGTGGTGTTCCCAAGTCAGGAAGAGGTCTATCTTGGTTACTTTTCTCTTGTTACTGAGACAAAATAACCAAAGCCAAAATTAGAGATAGGAAAGGTTTATTTATCTTATAGTTTTGGAGGTGTCAGCCCATACTCAGTTGGATCCAAGGAAGGGTAGCATGGCTGAGGGGCAATCATTCATGGCGGTTGCAAACAGAAAGAGCAAACAGGACAAAACAGCAAAAACCATTTCTTCTCTCCTTTATATTGTATACTGCCCCCTCCCCCAGGGCGGGTGCAACACTCACACCACTAATCCCAGTGTTAGACAATGAACCAATCACAAACTCTAGATTTAGCCACCTCCATGATTGCATGAGGCTTGGGGGGGGGGGGCACCTAGACAGAAACCATAACAAGGTCTCACCAGAAAATAGCCCTACCTGCACCTTGACTTGGGCTTCTGGTGTCCAGAACTGTGAGAATATACATCTCTGTTGTTTAAACTGCCTGTCTGTTTATTGTGACACACTAATGTGCCAGACTAAGGTATTTCTAAATGTATTACACAGTATGTTGACCAAGGTACTCCCAGTTCAGAGTCACCATTATTGTGACTAACAAGAGGTGTGGATTATGAGTGTTTAGAATAGCTTTTTTTTTTTTTTTTGTCTTTTTCATTTTTATCGGTACCAGGGATCGAATTCACGACCGCCTGCTTGCAAGGCAGGTGCTTATGCCACTGAGCTAAATCCCCAGCCCCTAGAATAGCTTTTTTATTCATCATACTTGCTTCCAGTTTTAAAGTTATTAGAATTTTATTTCTATTATCAGATTTTATGTATTCCTATTTCTACAGTTTCATTTCTCCTGCTTTCTTGCCTTTCATTTAATAAAATTTCTTCTACTACCTTATATTTTTTCTGGTGTAAATATCTTAATTTATCTGCTTAGTACATGTTTGAAATACATAATGAATATACTCATTGTGGGGATAGTTAGAGCATGTACATGCCATATCTTAATTCTTTTTACATTCCCCAACCCTACCTCTTGGTCCCCTTTTCATTTGCAAAAGATCTGTTTCTGTTTCCTATTACCTATTATTTTGCTCCTTACTTATCCTTTGATTTTCTTGTATAAGAGAAACAATATGATATTTAAGCTTTTGGATCTGCTTTATTTCACTTAATGTTATGGAGTCAAGGTACATGCATTTTCCTTCAAATGGCTCAAATGTAACCTTCTTTTTGACAGAGTTGTATTCCAATGTGTATAAATGCCACATTTTCTTTATCTAGTCATGTGTTGACAGACATATAGGCCACTTCTAAGATTTAACTTCCATGAGTTGTGCTGCTATAAACATGAGTATGCATACAACATTTTGAAAAGATGCCTTTTAACTTTTTTGGAATGATGCCTACAAGAGGGGTAATTTGGTGTAATGGGAATTCTATTTTTAGCTTTTTGAGGAATCTTCATACTAATTTAGTAAGATTTCCCATACTGATTTAATAACTTGCACTGTTTTTAAGACAGAAGCAATCCCCATTTTGCTGGACCATTTCAGAAACAAAAAGAGAATGCTGTCTTGAGGTAACTGGAGGCTGTAGCAGCTTCTCTAGCATACAGATATAGATTTCACTGGCTGGCTTCTCCTTATAGTGCTCAGAGTAGGCTGCTATAGAGCTCTGAAACTTAATTCCTTGTATAGCTCTGGTACAAAGGTAGGATGGTGAATTACAAGCACATGATTATATCTGAACTTAGACTATGAAAGCTCTATAAGGACCACATGACCTTCAGATATCTTCAGTAAATAAATTTCACAAACCTTATTTAGCAGTAAGATTTGGACAGGAGTGAAAGAACATTGAGGTGATCAACTCTGGAGTCAAACATTCTGAGTCTCTGTTTCCTTACTTGAAAAATAGTATAATAATATAAATTTGTTCCTAAAATTGACATAAGAATTGGTTAATGCTAAAACTACCCTAGGATTTAGCCGCAAGGTTCAAATAGTAAATACAGCCTAAATTTTAATGATAAAGTGACTAACTGAGAGTACATCTTTGCCATGCACAATGGTTACATTCACTGTGGGGAACTCATATACATAACACATCTTAATCCTTTTACTTCCTTTTACAAAATCCCCCCCCCCCCCCGTATTGGGATTAAACCCAGGGCTTTCCAACTGAGCTACGTCCTCCACCCTTTTTGTATATTTTAGCTTGAGACAGGTTCTCATGAAGTTAGTAAGCAGTAGCCCTGGGTTGAACTTTCCATTCTTCTTCCTCTGCCTCCCAGAGTGCTAAGATCACAGCTGTGAACTGCCACATCCAATTTAGTTGAATGTTTAAGGTTGTACTTTATGTGAAGGATTTCCAGCCTTTCTTTCTCCTTTCTTCTCTCTCTCTCTCTTTTAAGACAGGATATCAGGCTGGTCTTTAACTCAAGATATTCCCACCTCAGCCACTTGAATGTTAGGATTACTGAGAATGCGCCCAGTTTGATATTCTGCATTTCTGCCAGAGCGGATGAATATGTGTTTTGTCTCCACTGGACAGGGTGAAGTTTTAGATCACAGATGACATGAAATCCTTAAAATAAAATTGTTGACTAAGTGATCACACTGTATCCATAAACAGAGAGATCAATTCTAAGAAACAGATTTGGCCAAGGGGTGGGGGGAAGCCCTTTGGTCCATTTTCCGTCTCTACTATTTCTGGAGAGAAAAGTTGATTTTTAGCTTACAGTTTTAGCAAGTCCAGCCCGTGTTCTGCTGGCCCTGCTGCTTCTGAGCTGTGGGAGGCAGCAGAATGTGATGGGGCAAAGCTGCTCACCCCATAGGTGGGATCACAGAGATAGGAAGAAGGAGCTGGGGCTCCCCTGTAGGTGCAAGGGAAGGGAGCAGCACCCCAGTGACCTGGAGACCTCCCACTAAGCCCCACCCATGCAGCTTCCACAGTCTTCCAACAGTACCATCCTGAGGACTGAAATTTTCAGGGTTTTGGAGAACATCCCAGATCTCAGTTTTGTGCCAAGTTGACATGCATAGTTTTAAAATTTAACATTTTATACTCAACATTCATATCTACCTAGGCTGATACATACATATATTCTGGTTATATAGAATTATCACTCTTTAATTATAAATTCTATCTAGATTGTAAGTTTTAATAAACTGGAGTCAAGAATAGCCATGAAAAGCAAATTAGAGAAGAGTAGATTGTTGACAATATTTACAAATGATCTATATAACTGCTACAAACTATCCTTTTCCTCTACATCATAATTTCCAGGCTCATGAGTTTTGTTTTTGTTTTTTTTGATAATGATAATTTAATTCATATATTTACAGGAATTATGTACTGAACTTACTCCTTGATGCCCGAAATTTGTAAACAAATAGGCTAGTGAGAAGTTTGTGGGTTGAACAATTTTTTGAAAATATTGTCTGGATGACACCTTTGCCTGAAATATATTTCTCAAGTCTTAACAGCACCAAGTGGCTTCAATGAGTTAAGATCACTCCCTAAACCATTAAATTAATATCAGGAAGCAATTTATACAGCAAGGAGAATTGAGCTCAATGTGTTAGTAAGATGAATAATTGAAGCATTTGAAGTGGGTGATATTTCTTACTAAGTGATTACTTCCTTATAAATTCCTAAATAAGAAATCTTCATTGAGAAATGGTTTGGGATTGTTGCCATTTGTCACTTGGCCTTTGCATGCTTAATCACCTGCATTTTTAGGCCACTAAAGGCGCATTCAGTGTATTGTAGCAGCCTAAAGCAGTTAATGCATCCACTGAATACCAAAGGCAACTCCTCTGTGTGGGTGTGTAAAGCCCTGGGAAGGAAAGTTGCTCATTGTATTCTCAGTCAATTAGTCCCTATTGTCCTGATAAATTTCAACCAAAGTATCCATAGAAAATGTATCTATAGAAAAATTAGGGATTTTTATTACTTTAATGCTCATTTAAAGTAACACCCTTGAAGTTATTTTTTTTTATAGTAAGTTAAAGTTTTACACCAAACTCATTATAATTGTACCCACAATAATTGAGTTTAGATTCCTTTGTTGGTTTCGGTCAACTTGTGTACATCATGAATGAAATTTATCAACTATATACAGCAAACAAATGATAGACTAGAACCCAAAAGGAGGAGCAAACTTCTACTATCTAGACTATTCTATGTTCTTCTATTCCTATTCACAGCATATATTTCTATATATTCTAGACATCTTAACATCTCTTGGGCAAGAGGCAGCTAGAGGTGCCCATAAGGAAAGTCTGCAGGCAGATATAACGTGACAGATCCTAACCCCTTAGGTCAGAGGCTGGGTCTTCCTAAGCCCCACTTTCATCATCTGTAAAATACAAGAAAGAGGGTACCAATCACATAGGGACATGAATGTGAAATTTTGTACAGTGATTTACATATAACAATCGCTGTGTGCATTTGCCTGTTATTCAATTCTTTCATCTATTTACATGCTTACACTAGTCCTGCTTTTCCTGCTTATTTCAATATCTAGGCAACACTATATAAACATTAGGTGATTAAAAATATTAGAAATACCTTTTGAATATATCAGTTGTCAGTACAGAACCAGGTCATTGACTTTGGCTAAGCAGTACAAAACAGGAGAATTCAGGAAAGGAGCTCTTTTTCTATGCATGCAATATGAAACACCAGGTATTTTCTCAAGCTTTAGAAACATGTTCTAATCAAAGCAGGCAGCAGATGACAAGAATTTACAACAGCTAAATTCCATATATTCTTGTTTCTGCTTGATAATTTGTCTTTGTTGAGCATGTAATTTTTTCACAGTAGTTATTCCCAGCTGCATATGTGTGTTACAGAAAGAAAGAGCATATGGAATATATACCATGTATATATACATATAGAGATCTTCTGGCAATGAGTGTGTGGATTCACATGCATACACGCACACACACTTACAGGATCAGTCTATGTATGTCTATGTAGAGAGAGAAAAATATATGTATAAATATATATTCCTTCTGCTCTTTTCATTGTGTTATGCATGTCAGAGGCTGGAAGAGTTCTGCTCTCCTCCCTCTCCCCTCCCCCCACAAGCTGGAGGGCCAGAAGGTGGGGCGGTACCTCTGAGTAATGGCAGCAGAAGGCAAAGGGAGCAGACAGCTGGCGAGCTCTGCCCCAATATGCTTCCCTGAAAGAGGCGAGGAAATTTCAGAAGATGCAATGCCTGAATGGCTCACTTTGTAGAAAAATGCAAGATCCTTGGTAAAATGCAGGAAAAGGTCCTTCCATTTTAATGAGTCTAGGGTTGACCATCTCACCATAACCGAGGTAAACTTCCCAAAGATGTGTTTATAAACATTTCATCTTGGAAGACGTTCTGGAAAGAAACATCAAATTTTCTGACGAATGAGGGCTGTTCTCAATAAGCCTAAAAAGACTGCCAATACCAGGTGTCTGCCTGGAATTTTCTAGAACAAAAATGTACAGTGAAATATCTGCTATCAAACATTGGAAGCTTAAAAAATGCTAGAGAGCAGACCCTCTGTAATAAACACTGCAGTTTAACTATGTTGAATGAAACATCCCCCAAAGTAACACTTCATGACTCTTTGCCATCTTAAATAATCTCTTCTGATTTCACACTTTCTTGAAGATTTGGGGTGATCATTATGCATAGTAGTTTTTAATCAGTAAAACATAGGGCTCTTGGGGGCCATTGAAATGTGTAGAGCTACTTCAATCATTATTGAAAGTGTTCCCCCCACCTCTGGGACATTATTTCTCCTAAGGTCTGTTTTGGTTCTTTTAAGTCAATTGTTGAGTTGAATTATGTAGCCTGGTTTGTTAGGATGCTTTAAAAGCAGAAAATAGTCTCACAGAGCTCAAAGCTCATTTTCTTGTAAGGGCCTAGTTTTTTTTGGTTTTTTTTTTGTAATGTTAACAGTGAAATTAATGAAAAACTAAATTCTACATAAATACAAAGTTTCTATTTTTATTGAATATTATCACTGTATAGTGTCTTATAATGTTTGATTTTATCCATAAGTTCTAATTTTATTTCCTCAGTTACATTGTAAATTGCTTGGAACAGAGTCCACATCACATACCATTTTCTTCTTGATAACATCAGATACAGTGTATTTCCAAAATGGACACTCACATCATGCATTGATTCTGGGTATTAAAAACAAGTGACTGGTTGATTATCATCCCAGTTATAGAGCAGTGTTTTGGATGGAAGCATCACGCTAGAAAATTAACTTCAGCAACTGTGAAAAGTACAGGGAGACAAGTGTATTTGAGAGACAGTCAAGAGTATCAGTGGAATCAGAGCTTTATGGGCTCAGTGACTCAGTTACATGCTGAAAATACCATAGGCAGGTGAGTTTGGGCGGGGCATAGATGTTGACAGTACATGTGATGGCAGATGTGATCTGAGGCTGATTTAGTGTCTGCTGAAGTACTGATCATTATTGCCATAGCTTGGAGGCTATGGTCTAACTGTCATTTTGAAATTACTTGCGGATTCATATTTGCAAAAGCACTCTTTCTTAAAAATCAATATGTTAAAATAGCATCAGCATCCCATTAATACACACTATGATAAGGAAATTTAGCTTTGTTTTAAATTTTAAATGATTTCATTTTTTTTTAATTTTAAAGAGAGTAAAACGACACAGAACAAAACAGAGCAAAGCAGATCAGAACAAAACAATGCAAGTGACATAAGATATCAAAGCAAGACAACAGGCGATCAACAGTGGCTACCATAATGTCCCTGGTTTTCTTTGAAATAGTTGTCCATATCTTCACACACAATGAATTCAAACAAAACAAAATAGTACAAAACGGATCAAAACAGAAGAATGAAAGCATTCTGAAGGCCTTCAAAACCAGACAATAGGAAAATCAACAATGACTACCATAATGTCTGTTGTTCTCTTCAGAAAAGCTGTCCATACCTTCATTTTTATTGAAATTAAATAATCCAAAACAGACTAAAACCAATCTAAACAATGAATAAGAGCATCACTGGCTTTTAGTATGATGATAGGAAATCAGCAATGGCTATCATAATGTCTCTTTTTCTTCAAAGTAGCTGTTCATTTCATCACACATAATACAATCAATTCTTGTAAACTCTAGGAGAAGTGCTAGACATGTATAACCTCTACATGTACATCTACTCTTTCTACATTAGAGGGAAAAACAAAGCAAATTAGTAGAAAAACAAGAATCAAAAAAGATGTATATCAATAACAAAGAGTCCAAAACAATGACAATATAGGCCTTCAAAACAAAGTGGTAGGAACATAATTAAGGTTGTTATTTTTCATAATAATCTTCAAAAGAGCTCCTCATATTGCCAGATATAAATATGCAAAATTGATCCAATCCTATGAACGTTAACTGTTTTGTTCCAAAAACTAATAGAATTAGTAGCACAGTCATCTCAGCCATCTTAAGTGTATACATACAAATTTACATATTTTTCTTTTCTCTTTCTTTTCTTTAATAAATGTTTTCATTTTAGTTACCAGAATTTCATAAGCAGAAAGCATAGTTAAACGTGGTTCATTTGTATGTTTTCAATAGAATTGATTGTTTTATAGCTCATATGCTAACATCTCATGGGATAGGGAGTAATTTATCTGTAGATCTTATAAACAAGATCCACCTATTGATTTTCTTTTTATTTATTTACTTTCTTTTTATTAGTACATGTTTGCAGTACATGATATCTACATTCTTTGCGTGGAGTTGATACATGTACATAACATATGCTAATTCATTTTTTCATTCCCTCTTCCTTCTCTCCCTCTGCCTGTCTACATATCTTTATCTCCTTCCCATTTGAGAAAGATCTGTCTCTCTTCTTCCTCCTATCTAGCATTTATTTTGCTATTTGTTTATAATTTGAGTTTCTCCTAAAGGAGAACCACGTGATATTTTGTGTCTGATTCATTTTATGTAACATCATCTCAAGATGTATCCATTTTTCTACAAGTGACTCAAGCTTATACTTCTTTATGGAGTACAAACTCTATTGTACATAAATACCACCTTTTCTTTATCCATTCTATTGTTGATGGACATGTGGACTGCTCTGAAGATTTAGCTATTATGAATTTTGCTACTATAAAACTTCTAGTTCATATTGATTTTAAATTAGGATGGAATAAGAATGTGAATTTTCTGTTTCATGTTAATTTTAAATTAGGAAAAAGTCAGAACATGAAATCTCTTATGTCAGATATGCTTGCAACAACTATCTTCATTTCAGAGACATCATGTTAGATATGGATGGTGTTAACGTTTCCACTTACTTATGGAGTGCAGGCAGACAGGTTCCTAATAAACGGTCATGTAATGGAGGTAGATTTGTTTGAGGTGCTTGCTACATTTTTCAGTCTTTTTTGGAAAATTGTTGGAAGCTTTAACCATGGTGGTGTTATTTATAGCACAGAAGTTGGCAATTGTCTATACAGTCTTACTTTGGTTTGTAAACTTTATTTGTTCCATGACTCTGGAAAAGATGGTCACATGCATGTTCATGTGCGAAAGAGGGCCGCATGCAGGGCTCACAACCAAAAGCAAAATTTTACCAAACATTTCTGTCTGCAAACCAAATTGTTCACAAACAAAAGCATTTATGAAGAGATACCATTTTACTACTCCCCAATCTAGGTATTGAATCTTTACCAACACATCACTTTAAGTATTCTTCATGTTGATAAATTGAAAAAGAACTGCTGGATTTTCAATATGTCTTGTGATACAAGAACACATGAAATGGAAATACTTTACTATTTATTTATGGAAGATAAAGGTAAGTATATTTGAATGTGGTAACAGAGATGTTAATGCCCTGGAAAGCAGTATAACAATTTAGTTGACTCTTTTTGAAGCATTTGACATATCTGTATTTATTTCCTCTGATGATTGTTAGTAGTAATATTATTAAAAAGTCAGTGATAGTTTTTTTCTAAAAAGTATTTTTTCTAAAAAATACTGATTGCTAATTTATATGGAACTTGCCCTTTGCTGGGTAGTATTACTTTATTCCTATTCACTTAATCCCCATTCGATAGTCCTGGGGCACAGGGACTAAAACGTCTTGTTTTACAGATGAGGAAACGGAGGACAAGATGAGTCACACTGAGTGACTTCCATCAGGTTCATGCTAGATTGACGGTTCTCTGGATGGTAGCAGACTGACTTGTGGTTCTCAGAACGATGGTGGGAGTTCCTGGGAACACAAAGTCCTGAGACAGCTGGCCACAGCAGCCCAGGTTCTATGCCAGTCTTGCTAAGAAGCAGGGTGTTCTCAATGCTTCAGCAAAGCGATCCTGCAACCCAGGAGCAGCAAATTTAGGTGGGCTGCTTTCTGTGCCCCTGACAGCAGTCAACAAGATTCCCATTTTCTATGAACAGCGTGTTCCCAGTTCTCTCATGCTGGCTAAATGAGGTGAAAATAGCTCTTACTTATATGTATATTAAATCAGGATCACTGAGTAAGTATCAGTTAGTGAGAATAATACCTAGCAAAGAACAAGGTTAATACATGCTAGCTCTAAGTATCATTTGAAAGCATCTGTGCTCACCCCTATACCACCAATGCTGCCCACAGTGTCATTTGAAAACATACTTTTCATAGGAAAGATGCACTGACTTTGATGAAAAATATTACCCATTTATTGGGCTGGGGATTTAGCTTAGCAGTATAAGCACCTGCCTGGCAAGCACAAGGTCATGAGTTCAATCCCCAGTACAAAACAAAACAAAACAAAACACAAAATACAAACACAAAAAAGAATTACCCATATATCAATACACATGGATCATATGTACTTAACCAACTGACTCTATGACTTCTCTTATGATCTCAGATGCACACTGTTATTTGTACTTTTTAAATTTTGTTTTGCCTTTTTGAGACAAGGTCTCACTATACAGTTCAGGCTGGTCATGAGCTCCCTTTGTAACCTAGGCTAGCCTTGAGCTGGCAGCGATCTTCCTGCCTCAGCCTCCCTGGTTCTTGGGATTAGAGGCATGCACCACCATGCCTGGCTATGATTATTTTTACTTTTAAAATAGCTATTTCATGTATTTTTATCTCAGTTACTTTTGCTTTTTAAGCTGGATCTGATCCTTTGGGGAGCGAGGTAAGATGTAAATGAATAAATACTTTACATTACAGAAAGCTGCAAAATATCATTGTAAAAAGAAGGAAAGAAATCCTCCAAAGTTTCATTGTGTAGAAATCCATGAATATTATTTCAATCTTTATTTTTCCTCTTTCTTTTATTCTTTCTTTCTTTTCTCTTTCTTCTTTCTTTTCTTTATCTGTCTCCTTCCTGTCACCTTCCTTTTTTCCTTCCTCCCCTCTCCCTTTCCTTTTTTCTCTTTCCCCTTCCTCCACCTCTCCTCCATTTCTCCTCCCTTTCCTCCTTCTCTCCCTTCCTCCCTCCCTTCCTTCCTCCCTCCCTCCCTCCCTCCCTCCCTTCCTTCCTTCCTTCCTTCCTTCCTTCCTTCCTTCCTTCCTTCCTTCCTTCCTTCCTTCCTTCCTGTCTTCCTTTATCCACACTGGCTCCCATTCCACCCCAGGCAAACACCCTATCATTTACCTACCTCCTTAGCCTTTTAAAATCTTTCCCATTTTGAGGCAGGATTTTGCCAAGTTTCCCAGGCCGGCTGTGAGGTTGGCATCCTGTCTCAGCCTCAGAGTAGCTGGGATGACAGGAGTGTGTCACCATGCCCAGCTTTTCTTGAGTCTCTTTTTTATGTTTTCTGTGATCACAGTGTCTCTCCTTTACTTATTTACTTGCTGAATATTACACTGTGAATGTGTGACCTAGAACATTTCCTATATTAAGAAGTCCATAAATTGTGACAGTTTTTCAGGTAGTGGTTTATTTTTCATTAATGATATCAGTTAGCATCACTTTTGTTTAATACGTTTGTCAAATGCCTGTCTGGAAGGCATTTGTTGTCTATAGGGAAATATTTCATGATTTTTCTTTGATGCTTTGGGCTAAAACTTTCAAAAGTACCTTAGAAAATCCATATGATCTTTTCTAGACTTAACTCTTTAAATGGCCTTACAAATTATTTAAATCATACTATATTACTTTATTATCTGCAAACAAGAAGAGAAATTTCTATTATCATTTGTTTATTAGTAACTTTTTGTGTTTCTCTTAGCACTTGCCTTTGTGAATTTTCCACTCACCTAAAGGTTGGGGGCTGACTGTGAAACTGAGTATGTGGACCATCCCTGTACCAAGAGGATAAAAGTGGTTTCTAAACAAGGCTTCTATTGACATGTATTCTGTTTTCCTTACAAATTTGTGGGTTTTTTCTTTCAAACATATGGGTATCTGAAATTCAAATTAAGTGCTCCTTACCTCATGCTCTTCTGTACCTCTAATGAGGTGGAAAAATGTACATTAATGATGGAAAGTTATTTAGTGCTGAACAGAGCTAATTGCTTCTAATCACTGCTTACATCCATCTGGTTTTATGGTAGACAACAAACCTCTTCATTGGGCTTGCTCATTAGACATATTGTAAATCACAGAGATGCCCTGGCATCTTGCATATTGTGCTTCTATTAGTGAGGCCGTGTTTTATATAGCCCTAACTTCAAGCATTGGGATACAGATCAACTTGTCCATGTTCTATCAGGACTGCAGGGAGCTCTTGTGAACTAGCTTCCCCAGACTTCCTTGGAAGGCCATGGAACTCTGGATGCAAAGCTATGGAAGTGTTGCCAGACACTGGGAAGAGCATGGCACCTTTGCCATAAAGTTGAGGTGGTAACACTGGTAACTGCCTCGTATTGATTCTCCTCCAGAGCTTGGAGTTAAAGCTTTCTTCTACTACTACCATGTAGCGAACAAAGACATGATTATATGAATAAAGAATCAAGATATGTTGTATAGATGCAACAATATTTGATCATGTGCCTTGTATTAATGCCTTTCTGAAGCATGAATATTTAAGTAATATTTTAGCAGAATTTTAGGAAGACCAAAAGAAAAACACAAGTACATGATTTATGATAAGGAGAAACTTTATTATAGAATAATTGCGCTTGAGCTAAAACTAGTTAGGATGTTATTTGTAAAGTTATGCCATTAGTTGATTTGTGTTGATGATGAGGGATTTGGAGGAATCATACAGGAAATATGACCCATGAATTCTTTGACAAATTATGAAATTGCTAGAATATTATAATTGCCATAATATGTTATGGGTGATTTTGTTAAAAAAGTATTCATGATTAAATTTTAAGAGGAAAGGGAAAGAAAGAGAAAAGGAAGGAAGAAAGAAAGGAAGGAAACAAGAGAGGAAGGAAAGGAAGAAGAATGGAAGGAAGAATATACAAGCCACTGATTCCATTTTTCCTTATTTTGGTTCTTGGCTGTCAAATTCCTTCCTGTTAATGGTGAATGACTTTAGAGGAAGGTAACTAAGTTATAAAAAGCTCAAAACTCAAAGCTATGTGGTAACAAGTTCTATCTGGCAATACATAGTCTCTTTATTTCATAAATGACATATCCCAGGCCCAGGAAGGTGGAAAGACTTATCCAAGGCAGCTCAAATAGTTACTTTCATTGTAGCACAAGGTAAAATGACAGATCAATGCCATGTGTCTCCACTTAGAAGTATATTCATTAATTTATGACCCATATGACCAATGAAACTCAAATATATATGATGTGCTCCCCGATTTCAAGTTCTGTTTTTGTATTCTATACAGGAAATAAATAAATGACAAGTTACAACAGGTTTTCACTGAAAAAACAACTTAGCAGGCATAGTGCATAGTGCATAATGACAATGCACATAGCTTAATCTCTGTGTGTAAAACTCTGTAAATCCTAAAATTAAGGTTTCTTAATCATCTAAGAATTGTGCAGCTTAAGATCTATTTAAATCTAAATTAAAAATTAGCAAGATGTATTAAACATTGATAATCTGTGCATGACATACATAATAATTATTAGTCCACACACATTATTATTATGGATATATACATGAAATCTTAACATCGTTCATTCTTGAAGTAATTCCTCCAACTTTATTTCTGCTTTTTTCTAATATTTTCATGCTTGTTCCAATTTAGATTCTGTGTCTTCCTTGCTTTTTCAAGGAACGTTTAAAACTGAGTTAAAATTGAATAAAATCAACAAGATTTAAATTATTTTAGGAAGATTTTCATCACAGCCCTAGTTTTCATTGTGTTGTCAAGATTTTCCTTAGATTCTTCAAGATGCGCAGGGCTTAAATGCTCAATTCAATTCATGCCACTCAAAGTGTTTTGCTACTTCTGTGCTACCTAAGCAAAATGTTTTCTGTCTACCAAAACATCCATACACTCATCTTTACACCTCTCCTTTTTAATTGGGAATTACTCAGAGTGTATTCATACATAATACACAGTGTGTATATAGACATTTAGAATTAAATCACTGAAGAGCGTATTTACAAAAGTATTACACCATTTTACTATTTTTTAGTTCTTATAATAGTACTTCAATATATTGTCTCTATAACTGGTCATCTCACTAGTAGTTTGATTTGACTTTAATACTAAAACAAACCTTTAAAACTGTTCTGGCCCTGACTTTTTCCTCTTTTCACCTCTTTAGCATTCAAGCTGAGTGGAAGGCCAGTGTGAGCGTGGTTAATTGGGTGAGGGCTAAATGAAGAGCCGCCATTATTTCCCTTCCTTCATCATGCCGGCCTCACGCCATGACGGACCTTGCTCCGTTTCCCTCTGGTAGACCTGACAGACTATAACTGACCTAATTGATACCAGATGACAGCTCAAATAAGGCCTAATAAAGAAATAATCACACTAATCTAATGAGCAAGCTGTTATGATATTGGCTTATAGGAAGTGTTTTTCAATCCCTCTATTTCTCTTTTATTCTCTGTAACCTCTGTTCTCAATTTCCTTTTTCTGTTCTAGAATTAAGAAACTAAAATGGAAAATCAGCTTCATTTCCTGTTCTTCAGTCCATAGATATACATTAGCACATTTTCATCAACTTTTAGTTGTAGAAATATAAAACATGCTGAAGAGTTGAAAGAATAGTTCAGGAATCACATATACCGGATAGCCACCATTTGCACTTAATAATTATAAATATTTTGGCATATTTACTCTATCTGTATATACATATATGTGTGTATATCCAGCATGGAAATGATTTAAAAACCACATGTATCATAATATTCCAACTCTGAACATTTCAGTTTGTTTTCCCTAACATAGAACATTTTCCTACATAAGCAAATCATTAGCAAATTAACAATAATATACATTCCATATTCAAGTTTCTCCAATTGTCTCCAAAAATTTTTTTAAAACTACTTTATTTTCAAGCTGTAGCCAAAGTTTCACTAGTTTTTGAGCATTCCTTTGCTCCTTGACATACCAAAAGGCCTTGAGCTAATCTTGTGTTTTTCTGTCTTAGATCTGAAATCAGCCATTGTTCCAAAGAGACAGATCAAGATCTGAGCCAGAGGGATCATTGCTACCAGAATCTCATTACTTTAACGACTCACCAATGCTTGTGTGTGTGTGTTAAATTTCTATTAATCATTCCACCATTAGCTAGTGTTAATAGTGTTTGTTTACTTTTATAATTTATGGATATGTGATTATTCATAATATTTATGCTGGAAAGTTGAAAGTCTGGTGCTTATTAATAAGACATATTGATTTAATTATTTTTCCTATAAGATGTATAAAATATTTTAAAATTATAATAGTAGTATTTTCTCTAAATCAAGTTTAAGATTTCCCTGTAAGTTCCTGCTTTGCTCTTTAGACTACATCCTTGTGGAGGTATAACCAGGATACCATGCCCAAAACGCAGATGGAACAGTATTTTTCGGCATTGCTAAGTTCTTCATTGGAATGCATGATCGGTAAGACTTATTTGCTTCCAATTTAGGGGTTTACTGTTTATTTCGGTTTTTATGGTGCAAGAAGGCTTACATGGTTCAAAGTATATTAATATACAGAGAATTGTCATTTGTCTCCTTGTATCTCTCACTTTCTCCTAACTCTACCTTCAACAGATAACAACTTTAGTCAATTTCTGTTTTATTCTTCCAATGTTTTCTCTGTGAAAATAAGCAACAGCCATCCCAGTGAGTCATTTCTGCACGTGTGTGTAACCCTGAAGTTTTATATGGAAGTCTGGAAAAGCACACAGCAGTAGTTGAGAAGTGCTGGTGCCCTGTGAAATGATAGGGGAGGCATACTCTAGATAACAATGAAAAGATGTGACCGGCAGTGGTGTGAGTCCTTGGGCAGTCCGTATGCAGAATTCAACTCTTGCTAGTGATGCTTGAGTCAAAAGGCAAGTCACAAAATTCAGTCCACGATTAATCTAAACAATCGAGTATATGTGATAGAAACTTATTTCCTATTGATTGTTTGCATCTTAATGAGGTCCCTTTGATTTATAAATTACCTATGCTGAACATTTCAGCATATCACTCTACTTAGTTTTGAAAATCTCATATTTTAATAAGTACAATGTAATGTGAATTATTAATATTTAAATATTTTCCCTGTTTTTTTTTATGAGATCCTAAATTGATATATTTAAGTACTGAACTTTGATTCTCACTGACTTTTTATTTTCCTAGCTTTTTCATAGGTTCATGTTCCACTCATTTTTAGTGTCTCCTAGATCCTACTTCCATTCTTCAGGATCCGAATTTGTGAACATTTTACTTATTCTGTAAATTATTACTACCTTTCTATATAATAATAATTTGTTTTTGCTTTAATCTATCTCTACTTTAAAAAATAATCAATATTTAACTTTATTTGCATCATTATATATAATTTGTATAAATTTTTAAAAATAGATAAAGAAAAGAAATTATTTTCTTCCTTTCCAACCTTGGTTGGAAAACCCTTGGTTATTTAATATAAACTGTTTTGTTTTTATGTTCCTATATGTTTATTGGTTTGTAAGAACAGATGCATAAATATATAGGTTATCTTTACTTCCTTTTAAAAATAAAACGACATAAGTTTTTATATGTCTCTTGGTAATTTTTCTCTGGTTATTCTGCTTGATACTGATTCCTATTTGTTTGATAAACTAAAATATAAAGTATTCAGTTAAATAGCTGCATTATATTAGATATTATAGGTTCATATTTTCAACCTTCTTCCCTTTTTGGTGGTCAGGTCATTTCCAGGTTCTCTTATTTAGGCAATTTTACAATAATTTTAATGCAAATTATATGTACTCATAGTCTTATTTCTGATGGATCCCTCAGATGGAGGATGAGTCCAAGAAAATGCACTTTTAAATTTTAATGGCTATTGCTGGATTATTTTCTGTTATGTGTTTTCTAAGATTACTTGGCAATTTGGATATGGTCTTAGCTTCCCTAAAAGGAAACACTGGGATTGAGAACTGGGGGCAAGTGATTTATTTGGGACATTTCCTGGGAATATGAGTCCAGAATGTCTGGGTTCTATGCTGTGTTTTCATTGGTTTCAAATATAGCTCTTCTTGGTCCATGGAGCTACAAGCCTAAAACCTAGCCAGCATGATTAAAGATTAAAAAAATAGCCTGTAAGCCACAGCCTAAATAAATAAGATTAAAACACATTGTTTTTAACATGTTACACTCTGGACCTTGTCCACTTCATACTACAATTAATTACTTCGATTGACCCTAAGGTTAGTCATATAGCAGACCATTCTGTTCTTTCCCTGCTTTTGTCCTTCATCCTTTCTTCCTGGCTCTATCAATAAAAAGCCCTAGAGGCTTCAGTTTGGGACTGGTTTTACCTGAGACTCTCTCATGTTGAGGAGTCTCGGTTAAGACAGTGCTGGGTCTCCTTAGAATGACTAGACATTGACTCAAATCATCGCTTCTCTTTTGTGCCATTCCCCAGTCATGAACTGCAACAGGACATGTGGAATTTATACCAAACTGTACTAAAATCAGTTAGAGGAGTGAATTGTGGCATCCCATATCATAAGCTTCTCCTATGGATGTTGCCTGGGAATTTATTGAATTTTCTTCTACTATTATTTCTACCCAAGTATTTAAGCAAATTGTCATTTTTCTTCATTGCTAATCAAATTATTATTATTTTGCTTTATTGTTCTAAAGAATTATTTGTAGGGCACACATTCTGTGTTAGGCACTGCGTTAAGGGATACTCAATTAGCTATAAAATAAAGAAAATACAAAATACAGTCTTCTTAACATGGAATTTATAGTTCGGTGTGGGAACAAATTGTGTAAAGAAATTACACAAATAATTTAATTATTACAAATAAATAACTGGGCTAAATATCATTCTGTTGTTCTATAGAGTGGTAAGATTCTTCCTCCCCCCCCAAAAAAAGATAAAAAATTCTGCCTCATTTGTTGATTTGTTCTGGGGGGTGTCAGAGAAACATTGCTGAGCGTATTGTTTTATGAAGCTCCCATGGTGTATCTGAGAAATATACAGAACATCAGTGTTGGTAGAATTTTGAAAGTGAGATGATGAATGGGGCAAATAATGCTGAAATGAGGTGACTGAGCACATCAGTAGTGATTTATCACGTTAGGATGTACCTTTAAGATAACCATGGTACTTTACCACCGTGGTCTTCCTCTCTAAGATGATCTCCATCCAATCATGAAAAACACATCAGCAAAGCCAAATGGAGAGACATCATGCAAAATACCTGAGCGGTCTGTCTCAAAACTGTAGAGTTCATCAAAACAAGGAAAATCTGAGAAACTGTCATAAACAAGAGCAACCTAAGGAGAGAGGCTGACTAAAGCTGTTATGGGATCCTTGAAGAGTAAAAGAACACTAGGTTAAAAACAGCAATATGACTGAAGTGTGAGCTTTAGTTAGTATTACTGTATTCAGTGATGATAACAAATATACTATATTAATGTAAGATGCTGATAATAGGGGAACAGGATGAGTGGTAGGTGAAGATTCCAGAGTGATTTTTCATCTTTTTCGGTAAATACAAGACTGTCCAAAATATTTGTTTACTAAAAAATAACACTGGAGAGCTTGTGGTTAATGATGGAGCTTGTAGAGACCTCATTGGTCCTGTTTATATGTTTCTAATATGCAAAGAACTGTGATCTTTTAAACAGATGAACTATGAGAAATTTTTACCTTATTTGAAGTGTCACTGTGGCTGTGAAGCCAAGAATTGAATGATTTATGTAGAGGAAGGGAATCAATTTCAAAGTTCTTTTATTATTCTTGGCAAGAGATGTTGATATCTTGAACTAGGGTGGTGGCAGCAGAGAGCATGAAACAGCACTGGCATCAGTTTTGTGCATAAAATTCACAGCTTTGGTGGGTACCTCAATACCATCACAATGAGAGACTTGACAAGGAAAGGCAACACATTTAATCTTATTTCTGTCATTGGGCTGGCTCACATTTTTATGTCTAAGGGACTTAATGAGTTTAATGAACAATCTTGAAAAGGGCTTAGAGTCTTACTTCCTAATCTTTGTTGAATAGAAGGAAATGGTTTTTCTAGTTCTCTAAACTAATGGCTTCTACCAATATAGATTACCGGCTATAGTCACAGGGGATCTCCCTTAAGAAAAACTGCCTTGAAACTGGACAGTGGCCAATCTTTCTCTCTCTTATAGGAGTTTATTAAAATTATTAAAGAAAACACATACGGATCCTGTCACTCTCAAAATACAGGTCTAGTGGGAAGATTGTATCTCACCCAAATTAGCTCATGTAACAATTTTAGGAAATATTTTTCCATGCAATGAAGGTTATCAGCTTACCAGTCTATAAAATATCTCTGTATGTGTGTGTGTGTGTGTGTTTGTGTGTGTGTGTGTGTGTGTGTGTGTGTGTGTGATAGTTTTGACTTTCAGAAAATAAATTCCATATAATTCAAAGGTAATAATTATTTCTTTTCTGTAAGATCATTCATGAATCCAGGTTCTTCATCCTATTCTGTCATTTGTAAGGATGCGGTGTTTTAGTTCTTTATCAGCTATGAAGTTAAAGATTATTTTTTAGGAAGTGACACAACAGTTGTTCTCATCATATTCTAGGCCAAGGAAAATTTGCCTCAAAGCTTCAAGGAAAATTTTAGTGACTTTGTGCCCAGATAAGATTTAATTTCTAAAATTTGTATGTATACACTCTAAGATAGCTAAGATGATTGTGCTACTAATTCTATGAGTTCTTAGAACAAAACAATTAACATTCATAGGACTGGGTCAATTTTGCATGTTTATATTTGGTAATATGAGGAACTCTTTTGAAGAATACTATGTAAAATAACAATCTTAATTATGTTCGTACTGCTTTATTTTGAAAGCCTATATTTTCATTGTTTTGGGCTCTTTGTTATTGTTATTTAAAGAAAACACATCTTTTTGTTTCTTGTTTTTCTAGTAATGTGTTTTGTTTTGCTTTGTTTTCCCCTCCAATATAGAAAGGATAGATGTACATGTAGAAGCTTATACACGTCTAGAACTTCTAAACAGTTTACAAAAATTGATTTTATTGTATGTGATGAAATGAACAGCTACTTTGAAGAAAAAGAGACATTATGGTAGCCATTGTTGATTTCCTATCATCATATTGTGAAGCCCAGAAATGCTCTTATTGTTTAGATTGGTTTTAGTCTGTTTTGTACTATTTAATTTCAGTACATATGAAGGCATGGACAGCTATTTTGAAGAGACCATGACACATTATGGTAGCCATTGTTGATTTTTTTTTATTGTCTGGTTTTGAAGGCCTTCAGTGCTTTCATTCTTGTGTTGATCAGTTTTGTACTATTTTGTTTTGCTTGAATTCATTGTGTGTGAAGATATGGACAACTATTTCAAAGAAAACCAGGGACATTATGGTAGCCACTGTTGGTCTCCTGTTGTCTTGCTTTGAAATCCTGTGTCACTTGCATTGTTTTGTTCTAATCTGCTTTGCTCTATTTTGTTTTACTCTGTTTAAAAATTAATTTCTATTAAAGAAATGGAGGGTAGATTTTGGGAAGCTAGTATGGTATAGATCTAGAATTGCCCCCAAAAGGTTTGTGTTCAGAAACTGGGCCTTTTAGAAGGTAATAGTGTGGGAAATGTGTTCATGTGCCCTGACCCAAGGAATGGACTAGGAGGCAGAAAAAGCAGTAAAGATGAGGCTTTGATTCAGCCTTGCAAGGCTGTGTGGGATGGGCAGGCGCATCTGCCAAAGCTGTGTGCAGTATTTTATCCACACTTTGCAGAGTCCCTCCCCATTTTTCTCATTGCCTGAGTACTCCAACTGTTGCCCAACCTCTCTTGTTAGGCTATTCCCTTGGCCTGTTCCCTCTGGAAACATTTAGTAGGTTTAAAGGCAAATGATTAAGCCACAGGTGGGTAACTCTTTAATGGCCTGTACTTCTCCTGTCAGAATCAGCATAGTGAAGCCAGGTTTTACTGCCTATCCCTTTCCCCTTTATGTAGAGACCCCTTCAGTGCTTGACCTCAGTATGTCCCCAGGCAAGTAGGCAATTTTGTCTACTAGTAGTTTTCCACTCAGAGTTAAAGATTTTTTTCTTGAAAACTGATCACTTTAAATTTATATTTCTTACAGTTGGATCATGGGGGCACTATACTCATCAGTCAGTTGATTCACTGATGAGCACATAAGTGAATGTGCTGTGTTCCAACAGCTTGGTTGGGGATTTTGTTTTCCTCTCTAGCTCCTGGCTCTCTGCTTCCTGGCTGCCATGAAGTGCAGCTTTTGTTGCCATAAAGCCAATTGATCATGGGCTAAAACCCCAAAACTTTAAGCCAAATTAAACCTCTCCTTCTTTATGCTGTGGGTGTCAGGTATTCTGTACTAGCAACAGGAAGCCTGACTGAGATAGAGAAAGTTGATATCAGAGAACTGGGGTCATTGTGACTGTACTTGACTACGTGATTCAAAACTCTTTGGAAATGATTTGTAGGAGGAATCTGGAAAAGCTGGGGTTGGGGGGGGGCTAAAAAATTCTAGAATATAAGCAGTTTTTGGATGGACAATAATAGAGCTCAGAATGGTCATAAGAACACTAGTTGTAAAGATCAGGCTTATGCAGTTTCAGTTGGGAAGAGGCTATGTGTGTGTTGCTCTGGAAAAGAATGTCAACATTTTGTTCATGAACAAAAACTTTGTGTGAGACTCAGCTTTAAAATGATAGTTTGATTAATGTGGCATAGAAAATTTCAAAGCAGCCTGATGTTCAGGCTGTGGTTTAGATACTGCTTGCTGCCTGTAGCTAGATTTGTAATGAGAATTGGTGGCAAAAGACAGAAAAGAAAAATTTGAAAAACCTAATCAAATTTTGGGACACATAAAACTGGGACAAAAGTAGGTGTTGCTGAAGTGACTAGCACCATTAAAAAGAAGCCAAGTGCTTTTGTATTAGGTCACTAGGAAGGATGTTTAGAGGGTACCTTAGGAAATGGCCAGACACCACCCATCAAGAGTATAAACATTGTCTGAGAGACTTTGGTGCTCGTTCAGGGCCACCTGGGGAAGTCTTTCCTCTTGTTCAACCATTCAGGCATTCAGAGATGATGATATTATGTTTTTAAATAGATTTCTCATATTCTATACATAAATTTTTGGAGAATTAATGGAAGAAATGAGAAGATTCTGAGCTCTGTTTGAACATGATTATGTAAATAGATTTACTAGAGGTCGGGTATTTTGAGGCTGTCAGTAAAGTAAAACTAAAATATGTAGATAATTGCTTAAATTGGGAGATGGTATGTGATAAAGCCAATTCGTCTCTAACTTTAAATACACTTGAAAGTTTCCATAATAAAATATTTTATTTTGAATAGCAAAACAGTGTTTATATATTTAAAATTCACTTATAGCTAAAACAGAAGTTTCCAAAACTTTTCCTTGGTCTGTTTTCTGTGTATTTGTAAAATTGTGATGCATTGAAACTTAGTGTCTTCTGTGACAACACAGGTTTCTTTTATGTGTTAACACTTACATAATTCTTCAGAAGCTTATAGTTTCGTTTGCGTATAAAAATAATAGCTAGCTGGCTTTTACATTTGTGTACAATGTACCTGGCAGAGTCAGGAACAGAGTCCAGTTCTTTACTCCCTTGGTCAAATTGTCTACTACTAAATTGTGAACCTACATGATTCATATAGACACTAAAATCCTTCAGGCTCCTGGCAATCAGATAAAATGAGAATTTGTTCTTGAGGATCAAATCTCTTTGAGAGACTTCTGTAGTGTTTGACAGTCTCAAGATTCTTTGAATGCTTGGCAACTGTCGTGGGACATAACACAGCCCTAGAAATATCATCACTGGATTCTATCATGCTCTGTCAGTCTCACAATGATTATTTTTGTTTTTTCCAGGAAAGTTAGTGTCACATGATTGTGCCACTATAATAGTTTGGCTATGGCAATTTCCTGATCCTTTTTGAACTCACTCTGTTAAATGATTATAATAATACCTAACTAAAAAGAAGCAGTAAGATTAAATGAGAGCATATGCATTAAATGTCTAATGCCTAAGCCATTATTACCTGACCTTAGCTATTATTAACCAAGTTTCTTTCTTTGATTCTTACTGGTATGAAAATGCCTGATATCAGTTTGAGTGAATTGGATTCAAGTGTTTTTCTTTCACTTTACCTTTCCTTATACACAGAGTTAATATGGAATTATGTAAAATCACTAAGTGATTTTGAAAGATAATTGAAAATCAAAAACTATTTTTAGATGTCTTTGAAACTTATTAGATTAATACAATTAATTTAGTTATGTGGGGGTTTTTTAAAATCAATTTATAGTGTAGGTGTTTTTAATTTTGCTCATGCTGCATTTATTCCACTCCTGTCTCCACTTTTTTCTAATAGAATTTTTTTTTGAGAACCACTCCTTCCTAGGAGAAGACAGAAAACTTTTTCTTGCAAGGTTAAACAGACAATAATTTAGGCTATACTAACCCTGAGTTCTTTTTTAACTACCCAATTCTGCCACTCTACCTTGAGAGCAGCCATAAGTATCATAAATAAATATGAATGGTTGTATTCCAGTGCAACTTTGTTTACAAAGGTGTCTGATTTGTGGTACCTCTGCCCAGAATAGAACGTCAGACAGAAGACATTTCCATTTAAACTTCCTTCACTCTGACTTTCTATTTGGGGCATAGATACATTCTCCAGAATTGTCTGATCACTATATTCTTCCATCTGGCAACTGTGATTGGTTCATGATGGACATTTGATTAAACTTAGACCAATGAGAATTATGCACAAGGCTTTTGCTACTGCTAAGGAAGGCATTTTCTCTTTTAGTTGGGAATATTTATATAGAGTCCCAGGTACCTGGTGGGTACTTTGTCACGTGGGAAACATCACCTAGGAAATCTGTCATCTTGTCAGAATGGGGAAGTTCATCTGAAGCTAAAGCCAGCACAGAAGAACTATGAGCCAAGGAACAGATAATAACTGAGACTGTCATTTGTTTCAGATAAAACATTGTCAGGATGACTAAGATTGTAAAACCAGTAGGTGATATCACTGTGCCAGGCGATACTTTCTTTAAAATCTTGATCCTTTTTAATGTGTTAATTATTCCTTAAAATCTTTTGAGGCTAAATGATTTCAAGCTTACCTTGCACTGTGGAAAATTTGGAGCTTTAATTAAATATTTATCTGTATTATGATTAGGTCTAGAATTGCTCATTATTTTAGATGTTTTAGTCTTATCTTTTGACCATGTTTAGGATGTTCAGTGGCTTTCAAACAGTTCTAAGTGTTCTGGTATTACATATTTCCTAAAATGGTGTCAATTCTAATTTTAGGATCAAAGACTATAAAGGCATTGAATCTATGCTCCATTGGCCAGGAAAAAGCTATGATCCATTAATTCCCAGGATGTAAATTTAAACTTATTGACATTTTACTTTTCAGTTAAGGTGGCCAGCTTCTGAAAAGCTGTCAATTTTGATAACATTGTTTTACGTTTGTAGAACTGTACTTCAGTTTTGCCATTTGTTTACTGAAGGTCACTTAGAAATAGCCTCATGAAATTTCTTGTAGTTATTGGATAATTATTAACAAATGTGCATTCTGTACTTCATACTTTTAACGAGAATCTATGAGAAAACTTTGTTTTACATCTCAGTGTAAGAAATGTCTACGTTTCCCAAATCAAATAAGTAGGTTGAAAAATATCTTATGAAAGTATTATTACTATTGTACATTATCTCTTTAAGTAAACTGCTAAGATACTCAGCATTCATTCCAGGACTCACTTTGAGTAAGAGCAGAGAATCTTTGGCACGCACTTTTGAGATGTACCTTTTAGTCACCTGCCCTTCCCCACTGCACCTTTATTTTCCTTTTGTCACAATTTCCTAACTTGTTATACTTTATCATATAGCATTGTGAGACAGTACATAAACATCTGAATGGAAGCTCCTTGCTTGCTTGTTATATTCAAATGTCAGCCTAGAAGAGGGAAAGCCTAGAAGAGGGACAATGAAAGACAGGTGGGAGGGATCACAGAATGTCATTTTTATTTGCCATCTTAGCTCAGTGTCTTCCCTGAATTTCTATTAGGTGCCTTTTCTGAGTATAGAAGAAGCCATGCACATGCTTAGATGGTAATGCATTGTTCTAAATATTTGCTGCCTCTTGAAGAGCTCCCATCCCTTTAGGGACATAAGCCCTACGGTTGAGAGCACCCACAGGATTCACACTTCCCTGATTCTGGGGTTCTCTTTAGGGCTTTGCCAGATGGAAAACTAGCACCTCCAAGCCAGTCAGGTAGTGATCTAACAGGCTTTATCCAAAGAAGGAGGACCCCAAGTGTGAATGAAAACAGCTTCATCTTAAAAGCAAAAAAGTCTGAATACAATCTAGGTAGACAAATATCCATATCAAACCAATTGGTCAATGGCTTCATCAGGGACTCAGGTGAGAGATTTTTACGTGTCCAATATTCTGCTGATGCACTGCAATAGATTACAGTTGGTTAAGAAAGCATGATTGTTTCTTTTTTAAATGTGAACTTAGTGTAGTATGACTAGCTCCCTTTTGTTGTTGTTAACAGGATCATTATTGACAGTTTTTGGGATAAAAGCATTCTAGGCCTACAGTTTCACCATACACACTTTGGGAAGCTGTAGGTATAATCCTATACTCATGGTTAGGCTGCAGGTAAAGATATAAATAGTGGTTATTGACTCAGATAGATAGATTGCAGTTCTATTACTCAGGGTTACAATTTAAGTTACAAAGTATTTTCAGTTTGATCCAATACTTTTAAGTATTTAAAATCTTTCTATTTCTAGAAATGTTAATATTTGTATAAAAAGCGTACAACAAATATATGACTTAGGTCTTATTGTTAAAGAATTATTATATGAGTTAATTTTAAATAAATTTTATAACTTCTTTTATAACTGTACAAATCTGATAAAATGTATTGTTTGGTAAATAGTTTGTTTTACTTGTGACAAAAAAGGAAGTACTGAAAAATTCTTTTAAAAAATTTTTACATGGATGTGGTTCATAAGGTTTACATTCTTGTGGGAAGTTGGTACATTGATATAACACATTTTAATTCCTTTTTTTCACTCAATTTCCTTACTCACCGCTGACCTCTACCCATCTCTTATTTATTTATTTACTTACATGTTTGCACTTCATGTTTATAATTCTTGTTTGGATTTGGTACATTTACGTAACACATTCTTAATTCCCCTTTTTATCCTGTATCTCTCTCCTCCCTTCCTTTCTCTCTATTTCTTGATCCCCTTCCCCTCTGAGAAAGGTTTATCTGCCTACTTTTATTATCTATGTTTTATTTTACTGTTTATTTTTACAGTTGGTTTCTCATGTAAGAGAAACTGTGATATTTAAACTTGTGTGTCTGATTCATTTCAGTTAATATTATGGTCTCAAGGTATATCCATTTACCTACAAATGACTCAAATTGATCTTTCTGATAGTACAGTGGTACCCCATTGTGTATAAATACCACATTTTCCTTATCCATGACAGAATTTTTAAAGCTATTTTACTTTTACTTATTAAGTTGACATCTTTCTCATCTCAAACAATTCAGACATGGATCTTTCATTTCATTGGCCACCGTTTCACATCTTCTTGAGTTTTTAATTATCATACAGACTATCTCTAAATCATTTATTTAAAAGTTTTCATTTTAAGACACTAATTTATTAATGAAATAAGCTTCAACTAAAACTCCAGAACCTCCTTCTAAGTTTAAAAGCATCTCTAATGTTTAACTAAAATGATTTACAAAATATATTTTGTGAAAAAAGATTTTGTCCTCGGGTACAGAACAATCTGAGTTAAAAGAAAAGAACAATGTAAATTTAATTTTAAACAGATTTATAGATGCTAATGAAATAATACATAAATCTAAGGGCTAAATACATTTGAAAAATTTAAACTGGAAATAATTGTATGTTCAACTAAAATCTTTTGTTTTGCTGGCAACGAGACCAGTAGGTCTCTGATAAGTCAGAATTCTTCCATTAAAATTAATTTTTTCTTTCCAAGTTCCTCTGTGACTTTCCTTTGCAACACTAGGAAGATAGCATCATGCAGCAGAGTTATAAGAGGTGGCACCATCAGAGCCATCTTGGAGGTGGCAGAGGAGCCTGACAGTCACGGGATCCTTCTGCTGCACAAGTGACAATGTGGGCCTGGTCGTGATGGCACATGGGCGGCCATCTGTCTGATAAGGCAACTCAGCGTGCTAAGTGTTGTCAATGAGAAGAATCACCTACTTTTGGAGAACTCTATCTGACCCTGTCTGCAAAACAGGCAAACTTTTAAAGGGATTTTCTTCATAGTAAAATATGATCAATCTGCTTGCCCTCAGCATTTCCCTTTGCTTAGAATACATGCAACATTAGTTATGCAAAGAATGGCTGTTAACACATTCCAGCGATTTCAAAACACTACATATAGGTGACTAACTGTAAGTGTCTTCTACTTATACTTAAAACTCATCAGATACTAGAAGGATATCTGATAGGCAATGGAGGTTAACCCCATGGGGATTCTGGAGATCACAGCCAAGTTATAAGGATGGAGAGCTTAGCAATATGTTGGAAACAAGTCACACCAAGCTGCACCAAAAGTTAGCTTTCTAGAAAGAGGAAGCTCAGAGTGGGTAGGACACATATGTAGAATTGTAGCTTTCCCAGAGTGTATACGTGTACATGTTTGTGTACACTACATGCTCTTATATATCTGCTGTTACAATACTTTGAAGCTTTTTAAAGAGAGTATTTACTGAGGTGTGACATAAACCACAAAATCCATCCATTTTACATTTAGAATTTAGTGTTTTGAACACTGACACCAATCACCTTTTATTTTTCATCTAGATGCTATCTGTGTGCAAGTGTGGCATCACTGAGGATTTGTAATTATTGAAGACTAGTGTCTAATCTAAGGTTTAAGCATTGCAGGAAAGCTGGCTCAAGAATATCACCCTCAAAACTTTACTTCCAAGTTGCATGTGTATGTCACATTTTCTTGCTCACAATGAAAGGTGCAGTTTATTTGGTCCCATACTTTACATTATATGTCCTGGTTCCACAAATCTGCAAATCAGTCACTCATATATACGTAAGTAGAAGCTATATTTCTAATTTAATATTTACATGGGTTTTGCACTTCTGAAAAATCTTTTAAAGACTGCAGGATCCCAGTTTACAAAGTCTGTATCCTAGGCAACTTCAAAGCTTTCTAAGGAATATGCCAACTAGACAGCTGCTGTAGCTACTACCAAAGAACAAATCTTTTTCACCTTGGCATCTGAGTTTTCCATTTGTTGGCCAAAAGAAACACAATTTTAGCATTATCTTTAGCTATTCAATAAATGCCAGTGGGTGAGAACATTGGAAATACTGGTGAAGAGCAGTTGTTTGTTAAGTGCCATAAGGGCCCATTATTTTGGATGTTAAATAACAGTTTCTGAGTTAAAAAGAAAGCACCTATAATAATCCCTGTGGTTTAATTTAGATTTTCTGTGAATCTATTCCTTTGCCAGGAAGGTGTGCTATAATTTAAAAATCACTATAATGAAATAAATTATAGAGTGAATGTCCAAAGAACAATTCAGGTGCTACATATAAAATAAAACAAATTTATGGGAATTCAGTATAATAGAGGAACTTGGAGAAGGTGTGAAGAAAAAGACATCACAATTTCTCTTTTTAAAAAAATTCCCTAGACTCTATGGAATGTATATTTTCTCAGGTTACCTAGAAAGCAAACCTGGAGACAAAGAATATGTGCTATTTTTTGGGCAAATTTCACAGTAATAAGAATGAAGGAAAAAGGGAAGTGAGGTAGGGAGGAAGAAAATTTGACAAAATAATTTGTCAATTAGCTGCCTACAGGCTCACAAAAACACACAGCAGCTGCTCAGTTACAAAGCATGTTTCCTGAGATGGTGGAGATGGTGTCTGGAATCTATGCCTCAGAATAACCAGTAGCATGATGAAGGAAAAACTTTATTTTCCTCCTTCCATTTGTCTCCTTTAGCTCTATTGGTCACAGTTTATGGCCTGAACACTAATGGCTTTATGCTTTGGGGTTATGTTACTTGGCCACTTGGGCATCTCTTGGGGAAATCCAGTCATATGCCTCATATTTGGTCTTGTTGAGTTGGACAAGAGCGGTAAATTTGCTGGGGTTTCTCTCATGGCAGGAGCCATAAAATTGTATCTAAGTCTAGACAGTCTAGACTCCACTCTGGAGAATACTGAGAGAATGGTATTAACTTGGAAGATGATAGTGGTAGCTTCTAGGATTCCACTGAGCAAGTAAGCAAGGCCTGGAGGTCAGGTAATACTAAATGAATCTAGGAAGTCATCATTAACATTACACAAACAATTTTAGATGTTTACTAGACCTTGAGCAGGGGGTACTTGGAAGTACAGGCGTACAGTAATTCATACATAGTTGTTAATGGTTTAATCAAATGATCAAGGCCTTGGGAGGAACACTATTGGAAGATTAGTAACTGGAAATTCTGGTAACAAATATATGAATGAACTTATCAGAATAGACCCAAGCTGTGAAGATACTTATTTCACATGTTAATGTCAAAGGGCATCATTCTTAACAGTCAAGCAGATGGAATGACGTGTTCTCCAGTTACCTTCTTTCCTCAGCCTTCTCAGTGATTGTCCAGTGGTCCTGTAGCCAAAGTGCCCATGATGTCAGGGTTGCAGGCCTCCATTTATCCAAGCAGACCTGGCTAACACTGCTGCTGGGTGCCTAACCTAAGAACAGTGGGAAAACTTTGCACCTTTGCACCAGAAACATAGCACTGTGTCTGAGGGGTTCCAGTCAAAACTTTGGTTGTAGGTTAACTACAGTGGATGTCTTCCATAATGAAGAGGGCAGAGATTTGAATAGGCATGTTTTGAATATAGATTTTGTCTTTCCTGCCTACCCTGCTTCTGCCAGCATTGAACTCATAGGGTTATGTTTGAAACAGCAGAAAGGCAGCAGTAGAGATTATCATAATCTCCATCAGTCAGAGGTGGCTGGTCTAAATGAAAAGTGAAATGGTCTACCAGGCTAATCAACTAATATACCAGTTAGGAGACAGCACCATGAAAGAATGGGGTTCTGTCTAATAGGATGAAGTATACAATTTAAATGAGAGAATTATGATTGTTATTTAAGAATGTGTTTCTGGGGGCTGGAGGTTTAGCTCAGCGGCATAAGTGCCTGCCTTGCAAGCAGACAGTCGTGAGTTTGATCCCTGGTACCGATAAAAAGGAAAAAGACAAAAAAAGAATGTCTTTCCTGTAGCCAGAATACATGGCTCTAAGAATCAAGTAGGATTGGCATTGCTCTTCTTAAAATACCATGTAATAACCTACTCATGGACTATTTTCTTCTTGTCATTGAAACTTTGGGTTCTTTTATGTAGATCTTAGTCATTAGGAAAATGGGGCATGAGGATGCTTCCTTCACTATGTACATAATCATATCACTGAATTGTAAGATGAGACCTCTTCTTGGCCATTTTGCATGTGTTCTACAAAGAAGAGAGAATGACAAAAGAACAAAAGGAGATACTTTTTTGTTTGGAGTAATTGGTTGCGATATTCAAGGGGAACTGGGTTTCTATAGGGGAAGGAAGACAATGACTAAAACACATTGGAATCCCTGGGGTCCCCCTTAATACTTTCATAATCGGTAGTAAAAATCAATGGAAAACTATTCTATCAGCAACAAAAACTAAAGGCAGGATGATTGCAGATTCAGACCCTTTGAGAATGAACACTGGAATTATTCCACCAGATAAAGAATGCTAAATTAGTTGAAATTTCTAGCTGATGGCAAGGCAAAATGGAATGGGTGGGAAGAGGAAATCACCAATATCAGCTTAATCTAATGGTCAGATGCAGAAATAAGGACCATAGTAGCATTTTTCACATATTCTTTTTGTCTGTAATGTTTATTACCTCCGCTCCAAACTCACTCATTATAACATGTTTTGTAATAATAACGGAAATGGATTCTGTAAACAAGTCTCAGTTTCAGTTGGCATGATGTTAGTACTTGTCAGTAGGGGGCAGTGGAGGAACACTGAGGATGAAGGGGCTTTTCTCCTTGGTTCAAATGCACCTAGGATGGTTCTCCCTGCTCCTGACACATATGGGAACCATCTATTGGTACACACAGCCACCGAGTTTCAGTGGCAGTCTTGCGGATGGCTTCCTGTCGAGTAGCATCAGCACCCCCATGAGTGGAGTCCCAGTAAGTCTTGTAAGCAGTGCAGCAGGCAGCTTCCCAGGTGTGACCCTGCACTGCAGAGGAGCATTTCCTTCTTAATAGTTCCAGCCGTAGTCCCCTGTCTGCCAGTCCCAGCCCATCTGTATCAGGCAGTGGTATTTCTGACTTGTCAGTCCTGGCTGCAATTCCCTGTATGCAATTTCAGCCCACTCATATCGTGTAGAGGTGTTTCCTAGTTACCCAGTGTGTTAACCAACTTTCTCTCACTGTGTCTAAATATCTGGGAAAATCAAGTTAGAAGGTAAAATCAACCCAAAAGAGGGAAGACTTACTTTGGCTCACCATTTCAGAGGTTTTAGTCCATGGTCTCACGCCCCCCCCCCCCCCCCGTTTCTGTGCCTGTGATCCTTCACGGTGGAGGGCACAGTGCAGCTATTCACCTCAGGGTGGCCAGAAACATGAAGGAGAGACCCTCCAAAGCAGGCCTGCCTGTGCCTAACAGTGCATTCAGCTACAAACTGACCAATTGATTAATCCATTGATTAGTTTAGGGGCCTTATCATCCAATCCATTCTATAAGCTACCCCTCTGCACATTGCCGCATTGAGAGCAAGTCTTTAAAACATGATCTTTTAGGGGACATGTGAGATCTAAGACATAATACTCAACCCTTGTAAATCAGGCTACCGTGGGGGACCCATTGTTTTGCTATCCCACAGTTTACAACGCCTTTGCCAATGCACTCTGAACCCCCAGAGTTATGGAAAACATCATCAAAACTTATTCCTTCATGTGTATTATCCCTTAGCCATGAATACCTTTAACAATCTCCTTATCCCGATATAGTTTACTCTATAATCTTACATATTAGACTTTCTCTCATCAAATTCTATAAAATATTCTATTTCCTTCTGTTTTGATTGATACCAATTTTAAATGGTGATTAAAACATTTTGCCTACATGGTGGCACATACCTATAATCTTGGTGCTCAAGAGGCTGAGACAGGAGGATTATCATGAATCTGTGGCCAGTCTGGGCTACACAGTGAATTCAAAGTCAGCTTAGATTGCAGAGTGAGACCCTAGCTCAAAAGAACCTAAACAAATAACTAAATAAATAAGTATTCATAGTAGAGAAACCAGTGGACTGGCCATCTGTAAGCTGTGTAATACTTGGCAGGAATAAGGACAACTTAAGATTCCCTTGAATCCCTTGTAATCAGAGATAAGAAATAGGTTTTGACTTGTCAGAGAATTCCACTGCTTATGGATCTATTCAAACGTGGAGTCTCTCTGAGCGGTGAATAAGTCTCAGAAGTTATGTACCTCTTTAAGTTCCTCATATCAGATTAAAAGTAGTTGAGAGAATAACTTGAAATACAATTCACCAAAAAAGACAGTCTCAGGTTCTGTTGACCCCATGGACTCCTGCACTGACTGCAATGGTATGGTTTTCAAAGGGTCAACTTGATCTTATGCTGTGGGCAGCTTCAAAGGAAGTAAAGAACTTGTGTAGCTGGTGCTTCTTTTCTTGAAGTATCTTAAAAAGATCTTGACAACAATGTTAGTTTTATAAAGGAGAAATGAAGACAGAAAATATGTGACATAACCTTCCCTTTACATACACATGTATGCAGGTGATATTTGAAAGGTAGAACATTAAGAACTTACTTAGTCTTTCAGAATGTTCACCTTTTTAAGTTTCATGCTCCCCTCTTTATCACTAAACCCTAAACTCCATGAAAATAATTCTCTGTTCTGTCTTGTTCATCACTGCATTTTTTCTGTATGTGTGTATTCTCAGTAAGAAAAGTCCTCTGATATTCCACAGACTAGTTTTAGTGGGCTACTCCCTCTAATACTATGTTGTATACGTCTGGTGAATGAACAAAAAGTATATCACTTAGCTTTTTATTTAGTATTTTGTTTGCTACCTTTTGATGTTAGTGTTTTTCTACTATCTGATCCTTAATAAAACAATATTTGGTGCACTGAAATTGAGATAATTAATGTTTCCATTGTAAAGATGTTTCCAAGATAAAATTAAACAAAAATTTATTGCTACATTTACACATTCTATGATAGCTCTTAAATATAAGCATTTGAGCAATTTTTAAAATAGAAATGCTCCAAATATGAATTTAAAAGAATATTTAAACCATAAGTAATGATATAAGCTAAATGATTATGCTAAAATTAAAATTTAAATGGAAAAAGGGAATAACTCTATTTGTGAAAAGTAACAAATCTTTAAAACTGATGTATTTAACACATTTCAAAATGTGACTGAATTCATGAACCAGATTTGATTACTTCTGTTCCTAAGGCAGTTTACAGTAGCGCACTAAAAACCACAGCATGTGCTAAATAATGAGCTAAGCACTTATCACGCATTACCTCATTTAACTAGTATACTTGTAGAAGAGTGCAAAAAGGCTTTGAATGTGACTCAATCTACTGATCACTAGTTTATACATTCATTACAGAGAATTCACTTAGAATTCGGATTTTCTGTTGTAGAAGTTTGCTCTAATTTGTCCAAACTACCCTTTCTCAAGGCCATTAGCACTGGCCCTTGGTGGGCTACCTGGGTCCCTGGGTCCTGGTTTTGGTTCCTGGAGACAGAATATAAGGCAAGAAGATTCTCACAGAAAGCCGTTGGCCAGAGAGAACTATACTTGTTAGATCAAGTAAGGAAGAGCAGGGTGCTCATTTACCAATGGTGGTGTTCAGCAGTAAGGCTTGAGTTTAGGATCCTAAAGCCAGAAGTTGATATGTGGATAGGACTTAGAGAGAACTGAAAAACAGTAAAAAACTTCAGGCTTATAAAGAAAAAATTATTACAACTGCCCTTAGTAATTCTAATAACTCATCTTCATAGATCCAGGGAGAGTGACAAGTTTATCTGGCTTAGGGAGCCACACACAGAAAAAATCATGATGGAATCCACAGTGTAGACATGTGATTATCTACTTAGGAGCTTATTATCTTTCCAGATTTTGGAGATGCCTTCTTCACTATGTTGTAGAGATGTTTATATCTTTTGTATTCTAGTTCTTCATGCCATTCACTTCATAGGAAATTGAGACCCAAATCAAATTCTTGTGGAGGCAACAATTAATGGTTTACAACCAGGGCAAAATTAAGAAGAACCTGGTTAGATTATTTCACCCAATTATTTAATATTGAAAATTCCCAGGACTGGGAATATACTTCAATGTTAGAGCAAACATATGAGGCTCTCGGCTCAACCCTCAGCACTAAAAAATAAACAAGTAAACACTCAATTACTAATATTTATTGCACACCTAAAACTGTATGCTTCTAAAATCCACTATTGATTTTTTCAGAAATGGGGCTTGAATCCATGGTCTACATTCCCAGCCCTTTAACTTTGTTTTTGTTTTTTGAGACAGACATTTGCTAAATTGTCCAGACTGGGATTGAAGTTGGAATCCTCCTGCCTCAGTTTTCTGAGTGCTGAGATTATAAGCATGTACCACCATGCCTGACTAAAACTGTGTAAAAACTGGGGAAATAAAGGTGAGGGTCGCAGTCAGGGTTTGCAAGGGAAACAATTTCACACAGGACATATAATTATTAAGACTATTTTATAATATTCATACAAAGAGTCAAATGCAAGAGTGTAGGAGATCTGTCCACATATTAGAGACCCAAAGAATTTAGCTGGGGACTTAGATTGTGTGGCAATGTCCTGCAAGAGTCCAGCTGAAGACCTAAAGCAATGCCTTCCCACAAGTCCAACTGGAGGCCTAGAGCTCAAGTCAGTGTCTTGTGAAAGTCTGTATCAGGCCCAAAGGTCAGTAGTGGAAGCTACAAAGTCTGTGCCAGCAGGATGAAGGATCTGTGCCAGCAGGCTGTGGGATCTGCACTGGAGCCAGAAGGTGATGCTCAAAGTAAGAATCAGAGCTCCCCTGCAAAGTATCACAGCCATCCTCAGGTATAGGAGGACTCGAGCTCCTCTGATGATAAGAACAGCTGAGATCAGATCAGGAAAACTAGTACAACAAATGTCTCCAAGAGAACAAACAGCACACACTCCTTCTCCAGTTCTCCTTTTTATGTTGTTGGCAGTCCTCAGGAAGGCCATCCTCATCCAGAACCACGTTGATTCAGTTCAGCTCAGTGGTATAAGCTGACCATTAGTTAATTCATTACAGTGAGCAAAAGATATTGAGCTCCTGTTCTCATAGAACACACATTAAACAACAAAAAGCAAAATAAACCTGAAATAGAAAGATGCAATAAAATAAAAATAAACATAAAATAGAAAGTTGCAATAAAATTGTAAGTCAATGATATAAAAAATACATGCAAAGTTACACTCAAATAATTTAAGGAAAGAGGCACTATGGCAACTACTATTATGTTAGATTATCTGGTGGTGAAGCACAAAGATGCTTGAATTACTTGGTTCTGCCCTGCGTTGTTCTATTACAATGTCCTCTCATATCTCAATCTCCCCCCTATTTTTAAATTAATCTATTCTCTCTCATTTTTTTAATTAAGGGAAAACTAAATTAAAAAATAATGGGACATATTATAGTAACTTTTTTATTGTCCTATTATCCTGACTTGAACCCCAGTATTGCTCTCCCCATCTTGTTCTGTCTGATTATTATATATTCTATTTTGTTTGATAGTATCAAGTTTGAGGGTATAGGCAATCACTTTGAAGGCAATAAGATATACTAAGATGTCCAATATGGATTGACTATTATCCTTTTTTTTTGAAGTCCTGTAAGGTCCTCAGTGTAGGTTTTATTGATTTTGTTCTGTACTGTTTTGATCAATTCTATTTTACCTGATGATATAGGCAACTCAATTTAAAAACAGCAAGAGGCACAATGGTAACCACTTTTGATCACCTGGTATTCTATTTTTGCATCATGTGCTATGTCCACCCTTCTGTTCTTTTCCTTTTTTTTTTTGTCTTTTTCTTTTTTATGGGTACCGGGGATCGAACTCGCGACTGCCTGCTTGCAAGGCAGGCGCTTATGCCACTGAGCTAAATCTCCAGCCCCCCACCCTTTTGTTCTAACTGACTCTGTTTTGCTTAGTCACATTTGGTTTTATTCTCTTCAAAAAAGTAATAAGAACCGTGAGAGTAATAAAACCCTAAAAGTCTAATTGTTACTGTAAAAAGGAGAGGAAAGTAAGGTGGACTAAGGGATATAACCGCAGGTATGTTCCAGTGTGTAGGATGGAAAACCATATAACTGAGCTTTTGTTGGATCATTGAACCGAACTGTCTCCAATTTCACTGTATGAATGTTCACTTTATATGCTTTAATTTAGTGATATGGACAACTCTTTCTGGGAAGATAATATGTAACCTATTAACTGGTGATTTCATACTGTATATATTTTTTTCTAGAAATACTGTATTATTTGTACCCTTTTACTGCATTTTTGTGGCCTTTTTTTCTCTCTTTAAATAAAAAAAGATACAAAAATTGAATATGATAATGATATACTGAATGATGGGAGGGAAGAAAGTACATTCTCTGAGAAGGGAAATCTGACCTGATAATGAAACAGAGTGAAGCTATGAGGGAAGTGTGTGCAAAGGAAATACGAGTACACAGCAGTGTGATGGAAAAATATCTGAGGGTCAATAAAGAGGCCAGAAAGGCTGAAACACATTGTGAGAAGTGGAAAGAAGTGATGTTAAAGAGACAGAGAGGTGTCAGATCATGCAGAACCTTGAGGTTCATGGAGAAAGATTGGGATTAGATATGAGGGCAACAGGGAACATTGAAATGTTTCTAGGAAGAGAAAGACATGACATATATTTTCAAAGATTTGTATGAATGAAGGATATACTGCAAGAGAAGACAGAATGCGGGGATAGAAGCTGTCTTAAAGTTGTCAAACTGGGACATGACGATTGCTGGTGTCAAGGAAGAAGTGGTGGAAAGGGTGAGAGGGAATTAGACATGGGATACACTTCAGTTCACAGGACTCCTGGTTGATTGTACAGGGAGTCCAATAAGGTTAAGAAATAAGGCAAATGGGACAGAAGGTTATATAGACATGAGCAGTAAGGTGCATAATCGTTACTGAAATGGGAAACTCTAAGAGATGGTGATGTTTTGTGGGAAATCAAGAGTTTCAGCTTGGGCTGGTAAAGTTTGGATGGCTCTTCACATTCAGAAAAGTTGTTAAGTAGGCAGGTGAGTTAAACAAAAGGAAACAAAACACCAAACCACAAAAGCAACAAACAAATCAGAATTTCGAAGAGATTCAGGCTGAAGTCACCAGATTGTGGCATCTACTGCACATTAGCGGTTTTTAAAACCATTGTACAGGATATGATTACCTAGAGAAGAAATATAGAGAAGAAAAGAGGCCGAGGGCCGAATTCTGGAGAATATCAACCTCTAGCAAATTAAAAAAGAGGGAAAAAAACTCAGCAAAGAGTATATAGGGTTAGCCAACAAAGTAGGAGGAAAATCTTGTTGGTTTTCTAGGAGTGAAAGAAGTGAGTGTGTGTGTGTGTGTGTGTGTGTGTGTGTGTGTGCGTGTGTGTGTATGTGAGAGAGAGAGAGAGAGAGAGAGAGAGAGAGAGAGAGAGAGAGAGAGAGAGAGAGAGAGAGAGTTTGGCTATCAGGCATGGTATTCCAAAAATGCCAGTGATGACTCTTATAGGAGTGATTTCAAGCAAATTGTGGCAAATTATGGAACTCAGACTAGAAAATATTCAAGGACAAAATGAGGAATGAAGAAATGTTTTTTTAAAACCAGGGATTAGGGAAATGGAGCAGTAATAGTGCTAATAAGGCTTGTGTTTTTAATGAAAGAGTTTAGAAAATGTGCATACATTGCCAAAGATGATCCGTCATGCCCGGCTTTTGAGTCAGTGAAGAGGACACTCTGCTAGACTTTTATTTGTCAAAATAGATGAGTTTCATGTCAGCAGAGGAGCTAGTTTTCTTTTGACATCTTCATTTGAATCAATAGTGTCGAATACGAATAACTTTGGAGTCCCCCTTTTAAGACAAACATAAATAACTTCCTGGGGCTTGTTCTGTCTTACTCAGATGCCGGGAATCCAGGCAAGTGGCAGGAGTGGCAGGAGTGGCAGGCCTGCCAGGCAGGGTGACAGGTTCTGCATGATAGATCGGTGGGCTTTGATGAATAGCTCATGCCAGGCAGTGCCATTAGAGCTGACTCACTCCACAAGATTAATTGCTTTAGATGGTACAGATGTCTTTCGAGAGGGAAGCCTTTCTGTGTATCTGCCGCACGTCCATCATAAAGGGGGTCCCTTGCAGCTTGACATAATCCATAAAGAGGAACAAAACATTTTCTTACCTATCAGGAATGCTTTCATGGGTTTCTTTGGTTCCTTTTGAATTCTCTGGACAAATAAAAATGCACTGACTTTCTTTTGGAGTTGTTAAACTCTTATTTTTGGCACAAAAGTAGAATTAAAGCAAGGAGTTCTGATGTACAAGACACATCATGGATGGTTCTACTTTGTGGATCACAGACGCTATCACACTGTAAACATTTATTTACGTGTTGTCTTTGTTTCCTCAAGGGAGAGCGTAGAACCTAAAATATGTTGCATTTAATAATTTTTTGTTTAATTAATTTATGGGTGAGGTAGTGACTATTTTAAGATTCATGAATATTTAAAGTACTATAAAAACATCTTTAACCTTTTTATAGATGGAGCAAATGGATAAAGAAAATATGTAACTGTAGATTACACATAGACTATTTTTAAACACTAAAATAGATGTTACTGTATGACAAGGACTCTATTAGTTGCTTTACAAATATTGATTATCTAATTTCATGAATTGCATTATTATCATTGCATTACCTATGACAAATCTGGAGCATGGAGAAAAAGCAGTTACATGGATAACAGCAGAGCTGAGAGTCAAACCCAGACAGCCTGACCTAGAAATTCAGTTTAGTGTTTGGCAATTGCTTAGTGTTGACCAGAAATGAACTGTATTTTGTGTTGCTCTTGAAACAGATTTGAAATTTGAGAGGTTCATGATTTGGAATCTGTAAGATTAATAGTCATTAGTTCTTGTATACTTCCAATTACTAGGGTAGGCTCTCTCTCTCTCTCTCTCTCTCTGTATCTCTCTCTCTCTCTCTCTCTCTCTCTCTCTCTCTCTCTCTCTCTCTCTCTCTCTCCCTGTATCTATTTAATCATCTGAAATTGTTAAAGGGTAATAATTGAATAGCAATTATCCCATTTTACAGGTAAGGAAACAGGTATAATGGAGGAACAGAACTCTACCCCATGTAGATCTTCCAAGAAGAAGAAAGGCAAGTTAAAAATCCTATTTGAATGATCTGACTTTGTAGAGAAGATGAGACCAACCAGAGTGAATCATAGTGTTTCATAAGTCAGGATTGAATTTATGATTGTGCTGTATAAAAACACCACTTACTCCATATTGTTTTGAGTACTGGTTTTGTTTTAATCCATAGGTAAGTATAACAGATCAAAAAGAAGTATCTAGTGTCAATAACAAAATGTATATATTTATATATAGATATGAATATATATCTCCACATATTATTTATTCTGGGGACAAAAGCAATTCACAGATTTTCTTTTCTTTTTTCCCTGATAAACATTCTAGGTTTATTTGAGTCATGACTCTGGAGGGGGGCAAAGTCCAAGGTCACTGGGCTCCAGATTGAGGACTTCACTGCATCATGACATCAGTAAGACATTGCATGGCAGGAGAGCAAAGGCCTACCACTGAGGGCCTTTCCCCTCCTCTTCCACCTCCTTTTTTTAAAATAAAATGACACATAATAATTGCACGTATTTCTGGGGCACAGTGTGATAATTTGATACATATATACAACATGTAATGATCAAATCAGGATAGTAAGCATTTCCTTCTCTTAATACATTTATCATTTCATTGTGGTAGAAAGTTTCCAGTTTTCTTCTAGTTCTGTGGGGTTTTTTTTTTTTTTTTTGAGCATGTTAGTGATACCGAATGGTGAGGTTTATATTTGGAGACTGGTGCATATGTTTAACATATCTTGGTCATTTCAAATCCGATTTCCCTTCCCCTTTCCTATACCCCATTCCCTTCTCTCTCACTGAAAGCTTGCCTTTGGTTTCCTGTCATGTCTCTTTTATTTTATTTGCTTATTAAGTTTCTTTTATAAAAGAAATCACATCACAGACACTAGATTACACATCCCACATCACTCATTTTAGGACCACTCTCAAGTCCACATAGAACACCCAATCCTTGATGGTAGGGGTCTTTTTCCCTCTTGAGGTTCATATATATACATTCCTTGTGCTTGCAAAACAGGCACTTATGCCACTGAGCTAAATCCCTGGCACTCATAATCTATATTTTTGAATATGTATTTTTAATCTTCTACCTAATAAGTATCTTTGTGCCTATTCTTTTTCTGTGATGGAAGTTAATGAAACTGCAGCCTGTCTCATGGGTGAAGTATGCCAAGGTTTCCTATCTCCACTTTGGGGATCCGCTTGATGACATGTACCCCACATTTTTTTACTCATTCATCTGTTTCCAGAGCTTACCTGCCATGAGTTGTACCGCTATAAGCAGAGGTGTGCGTGTCTCCAATGCCATGCTGCCTTTCATCTTTTCAGGAGCTTGTGTACCAAAAAGGTGGCTGGATCAAAGCTGTTCCTGCTTTTGGTGCTTTTAGCAGCCTTCCCAGATTCCCATAGTGGCTGTACTGGTTTACACTCCCCTTCACCGTGTGTGTGAAGAGGCCCTCCCTAGTCCCACTGCCACCTTGCCAGCTGTTTGTTTGCTTGATGACAGCTATTCTGACTGTGGGAGATGGAATCCCCAAGCCACTTTGAGTTGCATTTCCTAATGGCTAACAATGGTGAACATTTTTAAATATACTTATTGGCCATTTGCATTTCTTCTTTTGAAAAATGCTTATTCAATTCATTAGCCCATTTTTTTGATTGCTTTATTTGACTTTTGGGGAACAAATGCTTTGTATATATTATTTTTTAAATTTTTTATTTTATTTAAAGAAAGAAAATTTAAAAAGTCAAAATAGAAAAAACAAGAAAAAAGAATTCAGAATTCAAAAAAATTAACATCATAAAATTGCTATTTGATACATTACATATTGTCATCTTAATAGTTGTTACAGTTATGAAATCAAAGCATAAAAAGCAGCTAGACACTCAAACATTGACAGTGCAAACTCTTCTGTTCAATGATCTAACAAAAACCCAGTAATATGGCCATCTATCTTACACACTATACCTAACGTTATACTCTTTAAAGCACTTTCCTTCCCTTTTACTTTCACAGTATCTATCATATCTATTATACTTTTGTATCTATTACACTTTTTGAATACCATTATTCCATTGGTTCTTATTATTTTTCACACTAGAGAGACAATGTGATATTTACTAATGTGAGTCTTGTTTATTTCACTAATGAGGATATTCTCCAGTTGCCTCCATTTACCTATAAAGGCCTCAAGATCATCCTTTTTATGGCCGAATAGTATTCCATTGTATAAGAATATCACATTTATTTCATCTGCTCTGCGGTTGATGGGCATTTTGGTTGTTTCCCAGATTTAGGTATCACAAACTGTGCTGCTATGAACATGGGTGTACATATATCACTGTGACATGACCTTTTAAATTTTTCTGGAAAAATACCCAGTTGGATTGAATGGAACTTCCAATCGTAGTTTGTTGAGGAATCTCCATGCTGATTTCCACAGTGGTTGCACTAGTCTGCACTCCCACCAACAGTGGAGAAGTGTTCCTTTTTCTCTGCAGCCTCGCCAACTTTGTTATCATTTTTTTTCTTAATGACAGCCATTCTTTCTAGGGTGAGATGAAATCTCAATGCGGTTTTAGTTTGCATTTCTCGAATGACCAGTGATGGTGAACATTTGTTCATGTACTTATTTGCCATTTGTATATCTTCATCTGAGAACTGTGTGTTGATCTCTGATGCCCATTTTTGGAGAGGGTCTTTGAACTTGGGGAGCTTGATATTTTTCAGTACTTTATATGTTCTGGACAAGTCCTTTGTCTGAGGGAATTTTGCCTGAAATTCCTTCCCATTCTGTGTTTTTTTTCACTTTGTTGGTGATTTCTTTTGAAGTGTGAAAACATTTTATTAATATGAGATCTCAGTTGCTGATTCTTTGAAATATTTCCCATGCAGTTTGTGTTTTATTCATGAATTCTCTCCCTACCCCTATGTCTCCAAGATTTTTACCTACTTTGTCTCCCAGTAGATTTAGTGTTTCTGTTTTAATATTTAGATCCTTGATTCATTTTGACTTTAGTTTAGTGTATGGTGATAGACATGGGTCTATTTTCAGTCTTCAGCATGTGGAGAGCCAATTTTTCCAACACCATTTATTAGAGAGGCTTTTTCCCAGTGAACATGTTTAGCCCTTTGTCAAATATAAGGTGGCTGAGTGTCTTTCTAGCAGTGTTTGCATCTTTTAATCTGTTCCATTGATCCTCAGGTCTATTTCTTTGCCAGTACTATGCTAATTTTATTACTGAGGTTTTGTAGTATAGTGTCAGGTCAGGAATTGAGATGCCTCCTGCCTTGCCTTTGTTGCCCACAATCACCTTTGCTATTCTAGGTTTCTTCTGTATCCAGACGAATTTTAGGAATCTTTTCTCTAGATCTGTAAGTTATGTTAATGGTATTTTGAGTGGGATCCTCTTCAATCTCCTTTTTTAGAGTAGTATAATTTTCAGCATATAGGTTTTTTACATTCTTGGTTAGGTTGATTCCTAGGTATTTCATTTTTTAAGATGCTATTATGAAAGGTGATATTTCCATAATTTCTCTCTCATGGAGTTTTTTGTTTGTGTACAGGAATGGTATTGATTTTTCAATGTTGAGTTTGTATCCAGGTACACTGCTGAATTTTCTTATTACCTTGAGTAGTTATTTAATGGAGTTTTGGGGTCTTCTATGCAGAGTGTTATGTCATCTACAAATAGTGATACTTTAACTTCTTCTTTTCCTATTTTTATTCCTTTTTATTTCTCCCTCTTGTCTGATTTCTCTGGCTAATATTTCCAGAACTATATTGAATAGGAGTGGTGATAGTGGACATCCTTGTCTTGTTCCTGATTTTAGAGTGAAAGCTTTTAGTTTTTGTCCATTTAGTATAATGTTGGCTGTTGGTTTGTCATAAATGGCCTTTATGAGATTGAGCTACATTCAGTCTATTCTGAGTTTCTGTAGGGTTTTTATCATGAACAAGTGTTGGACTTTATTGAAAGCTTTTGCTGCATCTTTTGAGATGATCATGTGATTTTTATTTTTGACTCTGTTGATGTGGTTGTATTACAATTATTGATTTGTGTATGCTGAACCATCCCTGAATTCCTGGAATAAATCCCACGTGGTCATGATGTATAATCTTCTTAATGATCTGCTGCATTCTATTTGCCAATATTTTATTGAGAACCTTTCTACCAATGTTCATTAGTGAGATTTGTCTATAGTTCTCATGTTTGGTTGGGTCTTTCTCTGGTTTTGGTATCAGAGTGATACTTGCCTCCAAGAATGAGTTAGGGAGGATTGCTTCTCGTTCAACTTCATTGAAGAGTTTAAGGAGTATTGGCATCAAATCTTTTCTAAATTTTTTTTTTTTATAGAATTCAGCTGTAAATCCACCAGGACCTGGGCTTTTTTTTTTTGTTGGTAAGATTAATCACATTTTAGATTTCAGTAGCTGATATTGAGTTATTCAAAATTGTTAAATCTTGATTGAACTTTGGTAGTTCATATATTCCTAGAAATCTGTGTATTTCCTCTCTGTTTTTCCACCCTATGTGAGTAGAGATTTTCAATATAGGTGTTCATGATCTTTTGAGTTTCCATGGGATCTGTAATAATTTCCTTCTTTTCAGTCCTTATTGCATGCTTTGAGTTTTTTCTTTCTTTTTCTTGGTAAGATTGGCTAGGCATTTATCAATTTTATTTATTGTCCCAAAAAACCAACTCTTTGATTCATTAATTCTTTGTATTATTTTTTAGTTTCAATTGCATTAATTTTTGCTCTACTCTAAGCAGATTTCCTCTTTTCTATGAGCATCTACAATTTCCTCTTTTCTATGAGCTTTGGGTTTGACTTGCTCTTCCTTTTCTAGAAGCTTGAGATGTAGTATTAGGTTATTTATTTGTATTCATTCCATTTTCTTGATGTGACTATTTATTGCTATTTATTTCCCTCTTAGGACTGCTTTCATTGCATCCCATAGGTTATGGTATGTTGTATCTGCATTTTCATTGCATTGTAGGTATTGTTTTATTTCTTCTTTCATTTCATCTGCAACCCACTTATTATTCAGAAGGTTGTTGTTTAATTTCCATTATTTATGCAGGTTTTCAGGGTTTTTTGCCATTGATTTCCAATTTTAGTGCATTATGATCAGGTAATATGCATGGGATAATTTCTCTCCCTTTGCATTCAATTAAGAAATCTTTACAGGTTAATATATGGTCTATTTTGGATAATGTCCCATGTGCAGCTGAGAAGAATGCATATTCTGATGTGGTTGGGTGGAACACTCTCTAAACATCCACTAAGTCCAATCACAGGTATGATTCAGTTCTATTATTTCTTTGCTGACTTTTTGACTAGTTGATCTATCTCTTTGTGACAGTGGGGTGTTAAAGTCTCCTATTACAATTGTGTTCTTGTGTATTTGGTTTTTCATGTCTATTAGTACTTGTTTTATATAGTTGGGTGCTTCTGTATTTGGTGCATATATATTTATAATTGTTAGTTCTTCCTCTTGTAGTTTTCCACTTACAAGCATGTAGTGGTCTTCTTTACGTCTTTTAATCTTTTTAGGTTTGAAGTTCACTTTGTCTGAGAACAGGATAGCTACTCCTGCTTTTTTCTGGGTTCCTGTAGCATGGAATACTGTTTTCCATCCTTTGACTTTTATCTATGAGTCTTTTTGAATCAGATTTGTTTCTTTTATACAGCATATTGTGGGATCTTACTTCTTGATCCATTCTGTCAACTTGTGTCTTTTGATAGGTGAATTGAGCCCATTTACATTTATGGATATCACTGGTATGTACTGGCTTGACTTTGAAAGACAGTTTTTCTGAGTACTTCAATCTGGGTTGAAAGTTGTTTTCTTTTAAGGTTTGAAATAATTCACTCCAAGCTTATCTTAACTTAAAGGTTTGTGCTGAAAAGTCTGCCATGATTCTAATAGGTTTTCCTTAATCAGTGGTTTGTGTTTTTTCTCTAATAGCTTTTAATATTCTGTTTTTATGCTGTATGTCTGGGATCTTAATTATTTTATTTCTGGGTGTAGATTTATGTTGATTATTGACGGTTAGACATTCTATATGGCTCACTTATATGCATATCAGATTTTTACCACGTTTGGGAAATTTTCTGCCATTACTTCTGTGGACAGTTATGTCCTTTGCATTGTCTCCTGCATCCTCACTGACGCCCATTTGTGTTACATTGTTTCTCTTGGCATCATCTTGAAGCTGTTGGATTGTTGTTTCATGCTGTTTTGTTGTTTTTGTAAGTTCTACCCTTTATGACCACCATCTGAGATCCTTTCCTAAAAATTCTATCCTCAGCTTCATTTAAATGGTTTTGCCAGCTTTCAATACAATTTCATGTTTCTTGGATATCTCTTTGAATTTGTTTCATGGATTCTGCTTGTTTTCTACATTGTTCATTCAAAGTTTCAATTTCCCATGCTCCTATATTTTTTTATCTATTTCTTCTCTAGCTATGTTGAACAACTCATTTACTAAGAATGTTATTTCTGTCTTTACATAAGACATTATTTCTAATTTGAGTTACTCTATACCCTCATGGATGTGTTTCTTTACTTCATTTGCTATCTTTTCAGAGATTCCTGGTGTATGATTTTTGTAGTCCTTTATTTCAATGTCTCCTGTACTTGCTTCTGATGGGCTAGATGTTTGAGATTACATTTTGCCTTTTCATTTTGTCATTTTCACCTTTTGGTCTTGGTAAATATTTGGTATTTCAATCCCAATAGTCTCAGCTGTCCATAGTGTGAATTTTAGGGTCCTTCTGTGCGGTTGATGTTTGCCCAATTGCTGGGTACCACAATGAAGAAGAGAGCCAATTCCTGAACTCCTTCTACAGGGCCTGTTGAGTGAGTCCTATATTCTTTGTGGGCTAACTAGCCTAGAAGTATTGATGTAGATCAACTTTTAGTTTCTCCTGTTGCTATGTCTTCAGGTTGTTGCAGGTCACCAGATCTCCCTGTCTATAGTGTTTGTGTCAGCTGAGGCCCTACAGTGTCACTGGGGGTCTCATAAGCTCTTTTAAGTTTCTCCAAGTTGGGGGAGGGGCTTATTGGCGCACTTCTCAATCTGTCTGACAGTTCTCTGTGTGGAGGAGGGGATTACAACTCTCTTGCCAGGTTTTTCAAGGTCTTATTGTTGGAGGGGATTTTCATTTCTGCTCCTATTTACCCAGTGCAGACTTCTATTTTAGGGGCAACTCACCACACTGACTGGAGCCTGCTGAGGTCTTCTGTTTGGGTGAGGGGCCTCTGAATCTCACATCCAGCCAACACAATAGTCCACTGTAGGTTCTGGGAGAAGGGGTTGGATCCAAAGATCAACTGCAGAACTAGGTCCAGGAGGTGGGTGGGCTTCCCAAGCAGGTGTGTGGCAGTGGTCGGGAGTGTCCCAGGCATGCCAGGGCGTCCCACGTGTTTTCGGCAGAGGACAGGCCCAGTGGCGGTAGGCTGATGCGGCTCAGGTGTGCATGGGACTTCCCGGTGTTCCCGGCCAAGTGGTAGGCCCTGCCGCGCAGTCCCTGCTTTGTATATTTTAGAGATGGATCCCAGCTTTGTAATTTGGGGTAGTCCCATTTGTCAATTCTTGGTAGTATTTTTTGTGCTATTGGAGTCCTATCCAAGAAGTCTTTTGTGCGTGGCTTCATGTTTTCCCCTTTAACCCCGAAATTTCAGTGTTTCTGGTTTTATGTCTGGGTCTTTGATTCATTTTGATTTTATTTTAGTATAGAGTGAGAGATAGAAATCTAGATCCAATCTTCTGCATGTGAATACTGGTTTCCCAGCACCAGTTTTTAGAGGCTGTCTTCTTTTTTTCAGTGCAGGTTTTGGCCCCTTTCTCAGAAATGAGAGGGCTATAAGTGTACAGGCATCTTTCCTTTTATAAAGGCATTTACCATTATAGGGAAGCAAGAAGTTTTGGCTCATATTCTCTTGTTCAGTTTTTTCATAGTTACAAAAAAATAAAAATTGATCTTTAAATGACTTTAACTGTTTATCATGCTAAGCATTTTACATGCATGATCTTAATCTTTATAATAACTCTGTCAATTAGATACTCTTATTATTTTTTATAGATTAAGATGAAACCTAGCAGAGTTATGATTTGCTTAAATTCATTCACATAATAAGTGGCAGAGGTTAGATATTAATGATTAAGTATATGATACTGAAGTATACTAAATATGTTCATTATAAATCATAGTAACCACTGGCACTATAACTCATGAACTGTTTAGAAAGCACTTCCATATCATTATCATGTTTGATCTTAAAAATTTCTTTAAGTAGGTAAATTAGGTGAAAAAGTATATTTATTTAATACTTCCATATATTTTATATATATTTATTTAATACTTCCAAATATAGAAATAGAAATACTTATAAAATGATATTACATACCACTTCCCAAACTTAAAGAGTAAATTATCATTTATGTATATAAATACTTGTGTTTTGTTTCGTTTTGTTTTTTATTTCTTTTTTTGAGACAAGGTCTGACTATGTTGTTTGGGCTGGCCTTTAACTCTTGAACTCAGTGCTTGGATTAGAGCCATATACCACCATCCCTGGCTATATGCTTGTGTGTGGATATGCAAAAATCTTTAAAAGAAAATGGACCCAAACTTTTAAATAGTGGAGATTTTATCATACAATAATGTGGATATATGATCATTATTTTTTTCTTTATTACTTCACCGGTATGCTTGATTCTGTAAAACTAATATAACCAAGAGCTCACTTGTTCACCTATGAGGTCTGAAGAGAAATGACTTCAACTCTGGGGCTCGCCTTCTTGAGACACGCACTATGCACTTTGTCGTACCCCATCTCTGCAGGCTGCACCTGGGTATTTCTCCTCTTTCTGAGAGGAGAATGGAGAATGGAGAACCAGGCTGTTACCTTTGAGAGAAGCAGAGCCAATTTTAGATTATTCTGTTGGCCATTTCATCCTGAGGATGGCTTAAGCATAAGATTTGGGTCAGAAAGAGAAACGGGAGCAGGACCCCATCCCGTGTGGTTTGGGAAGCCCTTGATTCATACTCCAGACTTAAAGGGGTGGAGGGCAGCGTTGTGACCAAAACTGGCAATGCATCGATGAGGAAAAATAAACAATGTGTTACTGGGACTTAATTTAACATAGAAAAAAAATGTGGTTAGGGGTTTTGTAAAACAGAGTAAATTTAAAGAACAGAGGAAACAAGAGTGACATCATTTTTTTCAGCTTTATCGAAGTGTAAAGTAAGTCATAAGTTGTACAACGTGAGGTTTTGGTATGTACTGTTGCGATGGCCGCAAATTGAGCTAATTAACGTATTTATCACCTCTCATAGTGTTATGGTTTGGATCTTAAATGTTCCTGAAAGGCCCATATGATAAAGGTCTTGTCACTAGCCTGTGGTGCTTTTGGGAGGCGGAAGAAATGTTAGGAGCTGAGAATTAACAGGAGGAACCCAGGCTGTTGGGGAGGTTTGCCCTTGAGGGGAATACTGGGCCCTGGTCCTGTTTCTCAGCCACTATGAGATGAGAAATTCTCTCTACCCTCTCGACCCAAGAGACTGCATCACCATGGGCCAAAGTGACTCAGGGACAAGTGACCTTAAAACCTGTGAAACTGAAACCCCAAATCAACCATTTCTCAGGGAGCTGATTTACCTCAGGTGTTTCATTACAGTGAGAGAAAGCTAATGCTCATGGTTACCTCTTTGGGGTTCTGTGATGAAAACACTTAAGATCTACTTTTTTGTAAATTTGTAGTATACCTGCATCGGTGGTGGTGAACCTATTGCAGTTGTGTTTTTTTTTTTTTTTCTTTTAAAACAAAAGATGAGACTTTTTTCCAAAGCAAAACCTCAATATACAGGTTTTATTCAGTGCTGGCACCTTATAATAAATGAGCTTTGGGTTGCAGTTTGGGGAGTCTTCTTTAGAAGGTTCACTATCACTGCCTTATATTATTATTATTATTACTGTTTTTTAAAATTTTATTTAAGGAGACAAAGAAAAAAACAAAATAAGTACAAGTTATACAGAATTTCAGAAAAAATAAACAGTAGGAAATCACTAGTTGATAGATTACATACTGTTATCTTAGGTACAGTTGTTCAAGTTACAAAATTAAAGCATATAAAGTGGACATTCAAACAGTGAGACTGCAAACAGTTCTGTTCAGTGAGCCAACAAAACTCAGTAATATGGTTGTTTATCTTATACACTTAAATATACATGCAGTTATATCTTTTAGAGCACTTTCTTTTCCTCTCTTTTGTACAATGACAATTACACATTTTGGGTTTTATTACTCCCACAGTTCTTATTACTTTTTTTGAAGAGAGTAAAACCAAATGTGATATAACAAAACAGAGTCAGTCAAATCAAAAGGATGGACATAATAGATAATGTAAAAACAGAATACAAGGTGATCAACAATGTTACCATAATGCCTCTTGCTATCTTAAAAAGAATTGCCTATATCATCAGTTATAATAAAATTGAACAAAACAGTAAAGAACAAAACCAATAAAACCAAAACATTGGAGACATTAGAGGACTTCAAAAGAAGATAGTAGTCAACCAGATGGGCATCATAAGGAATCTTATTATCTTCACAGTTGTTGCCTATACTTTTGAACTTGGTACTATCAAGCAAAACAGAATAGAAGAAAATCAGTCAAAACAAGATGGCGAGAGCAATACAGGGTTTCAAATCAAGTTAATAGGAAATCAAAGTGGATTATTATAATATATCTTGCTATTTTTATTTATTTTTTCCCTTAGTTAAAAGATAAAAATAAAAAAAGTAAATAATAAAAAAAGGAGATTGAGATAAAAGAGGGCATAACAACAAAACAGCACAGGTCAAAACATAACCATTTAAGCAAAATAGTGTTTCACCACAAGATATCCCAACATAATAGTAGTTACCATAGTGTGTCTTTCCTTGAAATCTTTGAATATAACTCCATGTACTGTAGCATCAAACATATCAAGACAATGTAAAATCATTCAAGAGAATGACAGGATTACAGGGTATTTAGAATCAACTAACAGAAAATGAACAATGGTTTCTGTATAATCCCCTTGTCAATAAAAGTTTTTGTTTATATTATCACATATAATAAAATCCAATAAGATACAACATGTTAAGACTGATGGAGACAGAAGAACAAAAGCTTGATGGGACTTCAAAACAAGATGATACTAAATCAGCACTAGCTATTATAATGTCTTGTTTTTCCAAAATAGCTGTTCCTACCATCCAACATTCTCTGCCTCATTTCTGTTGAGCTCTTTTTCTGTCATTAGTTGTCAGTTTGTCTTCTTCATTTTGCTTTCTGCTCCATTCATTATGGCCTCTCTGCCACTGTTTCTGGAATCTTGGTATTTTTCTTTTTTAGAATATCCTACAGTATTCTCTGTAGAGTTGAATTGGTGGTTGCAAATTCCCCTAGTTCCTCTTTATCCTGGAAGCACCTTGTTTTTCCATCAATTTCTAGGGACAGTTGTGCAACATATATCAATCTTGGCTGGAGGTTATTATCTTTCAAAGCTTGAATTATTTTGCCTCATGCTTTTCGTGATTTGATGGTTTGTGCCAAGAAGTCTGCTGTAATTCTGATGGGTGTTCCCTTGTAAGCGATCCATTTCTTGTCTCTGATGGCTTTTAATATTCTGTTCTTATATTGGATTTCTGGAATTTTGATTATTATATGCCTGGGTGTTGTTCTGTTTGTATTGTAGGTGGCTGGGGTCCTGTATGCCTCATATATCTGAGTATCTTAACCTTTTGCTAAATTAGGGAAATTCTCCTGGATTATTTCTGTGAATAGCTTTTGTAGTTCATTTGTTTGTGTCCCTACTTCTTCTTTTATGTTCTTAATTCTTAAGTTATAGATCCTCTTATCATCTTCTAGCCTTTGTGTTATTGCTGTTTGTTTTCTTGTTATTTTTGAGAAGTTTTTCATTTCATGCTCCCACTTTACAAATCTGTCCTCTAGTTCAGCTAATCTATCCTTAGTTTCTTTCAAGCTGTTATGCCAGCTTTCAATAGAGTTTTTAGTTTCCTGGTAATCTCTTTGAATCTGCTTTGTGTATTCTATGTTTTCTCTATTTTCTCCATCAAACAATTCTCCCCTTTTTTTTCTGTTCTTCCATTCCACCATCTGTTTTTTCTTGGTAGGTGCTTAGCATTTCTCTAACTATTCTACTTATATCTTGCCTTACTTCATTAAATACTTCACTTTTGAACTCATCTATGAGGCTCTGGAGATATCGCTTTATGTCTATTGGTGCCATGTCTGATATTGCATGTTTTCTGTCCTCATTCTCCTTTGCATTTACCTTTCCTGGATCAGTGTTCTCAGGATTGGGGACTGAGGACTCTGTCTTGTTGCTCCCTCTTCCCATACTTTTTGTTCCTTCCATACAAGCATATATAGGAGGCCCAGTTTCTTTCTTTGTTGATTACAGTTTGTTTGAATCTGCTGGCTAGGTGTTCCCACCCACTGCAGTGTACTAGGGAGACACAGACCTGGGCAGCCTATGCTGGGTCCGCCCCTCCAGGTCAGTCAACCTGCTGAAGGCTTCACTGCATTAGGGTGCACTGCCAGGTGCAGGGACCTGGTTTGGGCTAGCCTACTGGGTCTTAGTCCTCGGCGTCACCCAGGCCAAGTGCTCCCCACCAGTCCCGCTTGACAGGGGAATATGCAACTAAAGTCACTGCAGTGTCCTGTTCCGGCTAGTCTTCCCAGTACCAGAATGTCCTCTGTTGGAGTCTCTAGTCTATGGAAGGGTCCCCATTCCTCTCACTCACCGCAGGTTGATGCAGGGCTCCCCGCCAGTCCTGCTCTCAACTATGTTTGCCGATTCCCACTCTCAGAGCTTTCACACATCTCTCTTCCTGCTGTGCTGATTCAGACGCAGCAGCAGTAGCAGGAAATTCAAATTGCAGTTTCCAGAGGTGCAGGTTCCAGCTTCTCCGTTGAGATTTTATCTGTTCCAGTTATAGCACCAGAACTGCATTTCTAGTTGGTTTCTCTCAGCTTAGTTTGTTCCTGGGTTGGCAGGGTATATCTCCCCTTGCTTAGGACTCCTCACACCACACCATTCCTGGATTCTATGTTGGTTGTCTCAGAGAACCTCTGTAGATGCTGTTATCTATCTGCCATGTTCTCCCGGTGGGGCTACATTATTATTAACTATAGCCACTGTGTTGTGTGTTCAGTTTCCAGAACTTAGTCATCTTATAAAATGGAATTTGTACATTGATTGACATGTCCTAATTACTTCTCCTTCCAGCCTCTGGTTCTGTTTTATTTTAAAGTTCACATATAAGAAAGGTGATGCAATATTTGTTTTACTTCAACCAGCTTATTTCATTCATAAAATCTTATGGGTTGGGGCTGGGGAATTTAGCTTAGCGGCATAAGCGTCTCCCTTGCAAGGAGGCAGTTGTGAATTTGATCCCTGGTACCAATAAAAAAAGAAAAGAAAAAAAAAGACAAAAAAATCTTATGGGTTCATTTACATTGTTGCCAGTGACAGTATTTCCTTGTTTTGAAGACTACATACTATTTCAGTGTGTGCATATACATTGCTGTGTTATGTGTGTGTGACAGTGTCTTTGTTGTTTTGAGACAGGATCTTGATGTTGTTCAGGCTGGCCTTGAATTCATTATGTAGACCACCCTGGGCTTGAACTTGTGATGATCCTTTTGCCTCAGCTTTCAGAGTGTTGGAATTACAGGCATGTGATAATACTTGGCTCTCTTTGTTTCTGTCTCTGTCTCTCTGTCTCTGTCTCTCTCTCTCTTTTTCATTTTTTTTTCTTTATCTACTAACAGATGTTAGGTTTTTTCCCTGTATTTTGTCTATTGTGAATAACACTGCAATGGACATGCGAGTGCAGATATGTCTGTGAGATAGTAATTTTAATTTCTTTTAGCTAAGTACTCACAATTGGAATTGCTTGATCATATGGTGTTTGGTTGATTGATTGATTGAGATGAAGTCTCCCTATGAAGTTCAGGCTGGCCTTAAATTCACTATGTAGCCCACACTAGTCTCAAACTTAAAGTCATCTTCCTGCCTCAGCCTCCCGATTACAGGTGTGCACCACCACACTTGGCATATGGTAGTTCTATTTTTAATGTTTTGTAGAACCTCCAAACTTTTTTCCATAATGACTATCTCATCAACAAGGTGAAATGGTATTATTCCCTAAGAAAAGCTTTTTTTTACAAGTACACAAAACACTATATTAAATTTAAGTATTACTGTTCCTGAAAAGATATCTTAAATATAGTAAGAAGATTAAGACAAAATAAGGTAAGATAAGATAAAGTTAATTAAGATAAAATAATCTCAAAACACATATCCACCAAAAATTGGTGTATTATAAAAGTGAAGAAAAATGCCAACAGTCCTTTTCCTAGTAAAGATAGGCTAATAAGTGGCTATAAAGGTAAACTTGATTAATTATCAAAACTTGATTTGAATCCATACTGTAATACCATTTGGCTGACATAAAATATTACTGACAAAGAAATGGAATAGTAGACTTCCCAAGGAGGGAGTCTGCATTTCATCAGGAACAGGCTCCTAAAGTTTCTACCTTCTCCACTGGGAAAAGACACAGCGAATGAGATGGTTACAGACCAGAGCACCAGAGAAACTTAAAGGTGGTGAGCAGTGCTGAAAGGCCACAGGCCCTTCAAAAGTTGAAAATCGGCACAGGATCCTGTTGAGGGACCTGGGTTTGAAGGTGTAGAAAGCAGTGGCTACAGAGGTTAAACACGCTGGTAGTGACTATAAATGGCAAAATCCTGAGGAAATAAATAATCAGGCTGTCATAGAATAGGCACCTACCCCTTCCTTCCCCAAATACCTGGAGGGTTGTGCCTGTGGGATGTCCTGCTTCTACCCACCACCCACCCACCCAGGAGCCCTCACTGCAACCAGCTGGGGACTGCTGAAAATAGTGAACCACAAGTCACCGTGGAGGTCACCATGGAGTTCATAGGCTGGAGAGTGACGTTTTGGGGAAAGTGAAGAGGGAAATACCATGGATGGTGAGCCAGAGAATGGTACCACTTATCAGAAGCCTGGTGGACAGAGAAGGCAGAAACAGCTGCAGGACTTGCTGTTTAAGGAAGGGAGCTGAGATCAAGAGGGCCAGTGAGGAAATCAGCAAAAAGCTGGGTACTAAGTCAATTACACTGCATCCTCCTCTCTACAACCTAACTGAGGGGGTCTGATTTTTTAAGACAAAGGCAATAGCCTCCAGTTAGCCATGCTCAGAGTGCAACTTGCAGCAGGCGGCAGGCTCATGTGTCCATTGAGTCAGCAAGCCTCCTTACTCAGAGTGACCAGATCATGGGAGAGGGCCGGCTTGGAGACCTGCAGGAGGAGGCTGGAGGTCTGCAAAGGGTGAGGACCAAAAGTACTTTGTAGTCATGGCAGCACTTCCGGAGGGCAAAGGTGCAGGAAAAAACCAGACCTAGAAAATCATCTAAAACCCCCATGGCACTCACACACATGCACACACTCACATGCACGCATGCACACACGGATCAAAGGTTCCCCACTTGTGAACTTGTGGGGAAGGGTTCATTGGTTGAATTCAGACTTCAACATAAATAGGGCTGAGAGGATGGTTTAATTTTGTGGTTTTGCAACTGCATGGGTTTTTCCTCTCCTTTTTCCTTTCATTCTCCTTATCTTTTTTATTTTCTCTTTTCATATATATGTAATGGATACAATATTATAGCACATATATATATAATGAGTATTATATGTGCAAAGGAGAATGCAAATAATTAACTAGTTTTTTGAATAGTACCTTTCATGGGCAAGTTGGACAAGTAGGGTAACTCAAAATTGTATATAGAGGATCCAAACACAAGCTTAAGCATCTTAATAGATTTTGGCCTTCTCACAGCTTACCTCATCTCCAAATATATCTCCCACTCTCTGCATCCTTTCTCCTGCTCCTGAAAATATTATCTCAAATCTTGTCTTCACCAGTCCTCTAATCCAGCTATAAAGACAATGTTAATAGAGTTTGAACTCCCCTCTTTATCTTTTTCTACTTTTTTCTGACCTAACTCCTTTCTTTTTTTCCTTTCTTTTACCCACCACATTCCAGCTGACCTGCCAGCAGTATGTTATAGTATGTTATATATATATAAAGCATGCTATCTTATGTTATAATATTATAGCATGTTATATATAACATACTATATTATATATATAACATACAGTAGTATGTTATAGTCTTATAAGTTATTAATAAAAGAATGAAGTTGTTAAAAAAAGGTTTGATGTACATGACTGACATACGATTGAATCTATTGATACTGAGATAACCAGTAGAGATCCTCTCCTTGCAACACAGTAACCATGTTTGGTTCTATTAAACTGAGTATTTTGATGAGGTACATAACACTACCATTACAAAATCAAGATAAATATGAAAGCCAAAGTCACATCACTGGGATGCAAATTCTAACTAAAGAGATGATATTAGCAACAGATTCTTTCCATTGTAATGGATTTTCAGTTCTTGGTGGTGGTGGTGGTAGCTCTGGGGAGGGCATGAGAAAACAAAATGCTTCCAAATACTCCTAACTCCCCCAAAGCTAACTCAGTGGGCCTCAATAGGGCAGGAAAAAACCCCAAATGACTGAAATCTATGAAGGGATAACAGAAGAAACAGAGAAATAAAATCCAGGTCAGTAAAGTGTTGGGTGAGCACAAGATGATGTAACTAAACAAATGGCTCAATTGATAAAATGATCAATGAACTTAAAGACACAAACAAAAACTAGCTCCAAGGTGATATAAAATATGAATGACAAGTTTAGCATAAAATTATAGCCCATAAAAAGGTACTAAATAGAAATTCAGAATATTAGAAAACTCTATTTGAAAGTATGAATAGCAGAAGTGAGCAGTGTGAGGATGGAGTGTCAGAACTAGAAGATATGGCTGATGTAGGGGACCACATACTGAGAGATAACTTTGAAAAACAAGAGAACATGGAAAATGGATTCAAAAGCTGCTGGTTGACTCAAAAAAGACTAACCTAAAATGAATAAGAATTAAAGAAAAAGTGAATATGACACAAATGGCATAAAAACTGTATACTGAAATCATAACAGAAAGCTTTCCAAGTATGGGGAAAGAATCCAGTGTATAGCTGAATGAGGCCTTGGGCCAGAGTATTTGAGGGAAGTTCTTCAAGCCCTACAGAAATAATTTTCAGCTACAATTAATATATCTTAATAAACTATTTTTCAAAATTGAATGAGAAATAAGGACATGCCAAGATAAGAACATCTACAGAAAGTCATGACCACAAAACCAGCACTATGAAAAATATTTAAAGACCCTCTAGCAGAGATAATGAATGCCATATGGCCTATGGAATGAATGCCAAGAGAACGGTGAGCAGTTAAAAGAGAAAAGTAAGAGAATCAACAAAAGTAATGCAAGGACAGCAATCAAAATAACTTGCAGTGGTAACTCTAAATGGAAATGGTCTCTCTCCAATCAAAAGATATAGACTAGCAGATTGGATCAAACAAGATAACCTAAAAGGGTGCTGCATTACAAGAGAAGCCTAACCTTTAAAGAAACTCACAGACTAAAAAAATTAAAAGATGGAAAACAATATTTCACGCAAATTGTACCAAATGCAAGCAAGAGTGGCTATCCTGGTTTCAGATAAAATTGACTTCAAGCCAAAACTTATCAGAAAAGAAAAGAAGGTCAGTACATACTGGTAAATGAAATAATTCCATAGGAGTAGAAAACAATTGTAAATACATATGTACTGAATTCCCTTGTACCCAATTTCATAAAACAAACACCACCGGACAGAAAAGATTAAGTGAACATTAAGACATTATCATATTGGAGGATCTTGAAAGCCAATTATACAGATCAACTAGACAAGAGTAACTAGACCAGGAAATAAAGAAATATCAAAATTGAGCCAATTGTTCAAATGAATGGTCCTAATAGCTATCTGCAAATGTTCCTCCCAACAACAGAATACACATTTTTCTGAAGAGCACATGGAACTTTTTATAAACTAGACCATAAACTTGCTTAAATAAATAAAATCCTAAGCACACTCAGATCATTGTGTGATGAAAGTAAAAATCAGTGATTTAAGAAGCAGCAAAAATCATGCAAACGTGGAGACCAAACAATACACGTGAGCAATAAATTAGTCACAGAAGAAATCAAGGAAGCAATTGAGCAGATCCTAGAATCAAACAATAATACCAGTACAGTATACCAAAATCTATGGGATACAATGAGAACATTCTGAAGAGGAAAGTTTATAGCTCTGAATCCCCACATCAGAAAAACAGAGAAAGCCCAAGTAAATAACCTGTTGATGCATCTCTAGATCTTAGAAAAAGAAGAGCAATCTAAATCCAAAAGTAATAAATGGAAGGAAACTACAGAGATGAGAGCAGAAACATGAAATTGGGACTAAAAACATTACAAAGAACTTGTAATGAGTTGGTTCATTAAGAACAAACAAAATAAATAAACCCTTGGCCAAACTTACCAAAAGAAGAAAAGTACATGTCAATACAATTAAAAAAGTGAAATGATAATCGATATCTTCAAATCTGGAGGTTTATAAGTGTAGTGCTACTTCAGTTCATGAATACTTTTTCATGAAAAATTAGGCTAACAGAAGTGCTCAGCAGGATTTTGCTTCTGTTCACAAACTCATGTTCCCCAGAATCCTGGAATAAATCAGTTCATGAGTTGAGGCACTCTTGTCATTACTTGAAATCCCTGTGCTCTGATAAATTGGAGAATCTAGAATAAGTGAATATATTCCTAGATACATGAATTCCTGAAACTGAATTTTGACACCTGATCAATATAAAATTATCAAGGTGTTTTACATTCTCCTTTTTCATAGTAGATCTTTGAAATCTGCTGTATATGAGGTAAAATTTCTCTTACACGATGCTTTCCCCATTTGCCTCAATGTTTCTAACTACTATTGCCGTGTTGGCAGACCGTGTAGCCATTGCATTATGTACTCTGTTTTAATCCTTAGTTAAACTTAAATCAGTAACTATGGTTTAAAGAATATTTTTCTTGTTTATTTTAGTGTAAGTCTTGTTTCAAAATTCTCAACTATTAAACGTGAAGCTTCAATGTGTAGTTTCAATTATTTTTTCAAATTTAATTTTGGAAAAGTTTTCTTACATTATTGCTTTTAGTTTACTATTTAGTTTAGTATTTAATATTTTGCTTTGGTTTTCTCTGTTAGGTATCCTATTACTCCCAAGTTTCTGATTTTGTCTTCGTTATGTCCCATTTTCTAGATCTTGCTGTCTTTCATTTTTGGTTTTAAAATTTCCCTTTTGATTTTATATTTCCCTTTATCCTTTATGTATTGTGGGATTTTTTTTTTTTTTGCAGTAACTTAACTTGTGGGACTTGAACTTGGGGCTTTCACATTGAGCAATATCCTCAGTCCTTTATTTTGAGCGAAGATATCATTAAGTCACTGTGTTTTCCAGGTTAGACTTGAACTTGCAGCCCTCTTGCCTCAGCGTCCCAAAGTGCTGGAATTACAGGAGTATGCCGTCATGCCCAGTTGCGTTTATATTATTTCTAACTTTATTTTCACTTCAAAAAATCATTCTTTTTATTTCTAACTCTTGAATCTCATCACTTTATTTCTGGTCTTTTCTAGGTTTGGTTTATGCTATTGCTATTATCTTGTCATGTATCATTTTATTAATGCATATTAACTTGAAATGCATGCTATAATTTCATTTATATTTGGGTGTGTTTCTGTGTCGTGCTTTCCTTATCTGATGAGATTTTATTTGACTCCTGTACTCTTATAGTGACTTTCCCAGAGTCTAGGATGTGCTGCATTTCTCTTCTGTATAATATGTGAATTTAATAATCCTGAAGTCATAGAAAGAGGCTTGATTGCAACACTTTTCTGGGGTTCTTTGACTTGATTTTTCTTCCTCACTTTTATCCAAACCTTCACATTTCCTCATTTCAGATATCCCTGTCTTGATTATTTTATGAGCTTCTTAGTGTAGGAAGCTGTCTTGCAAACTGGTCCCAGGGAGTCAGTTTCGAGAGACCATGAGGTCCAACCTAAACTGGCTATCCAGCCCTACTGCAATCCCTTTAGATTCACCTGCAATTGCACTGGGTAAAATCTTGAAGGATTTAGATTCTCTGCCAGATTAGCTGGTTATAGTATGGTACACTGCACATTCCATGAATATTAGCTTGGTAGTTTGAAGTAATACTAATATATGTTCTATCAGACAACATATTTATTTTTTCTGCTTCCTGCTACACAGGTGTTGTAATACACACATCTTTAGGAGTAGTGACTTGTTCTTGTCCAATTTTACTTTGAAGTTAATGGGAACACTTTGTCATTTACTTTTGCTATAACTGTTCATGGTTTTGGTTATGCCCTTTGTTTTGATTTTGGAAAATGCCAAACTGCGCTGTCACCACAGCTGCCATCTGTTCATAATAGTATACTGAAATCACTTCTCGGTTATCTATTCATGAGTATCAGACACTTGAGTACCACCTGCCTAGTCCACCCTGGGACCTCTGCAGGGCAGGGTAGGATGCATGTGGACATTAGGCACAGTATACAGAAATTCCTTGCTTTGGCTTCCATTCCCTGGGCCAAGAAAGCATATGCAGGACTGTAGCCAGCTCGTTTCTGTATCTGCCAAAGGCTGATTGCTACTAACCTGAACATGGGGTTGGTCTGGAAATGAACTCAAACAAGAAGTAAAAAAAAGTCAACTCTATCCAGAAACCTTGCTGCGATATCCTGATGATGCATCTACTATGTCTTTGACTTTGAAGAGGTCACTTGTACTCACTGAAATGTATTTGTATTTGCTTTATTTCTAAGAACACTCCATTTACTTGATTACAAATTTTGGGAGTTTGCAGTGTTAAAGAGCACTTCAAAATCAGAAATAACTTTCTCATTTAATTACTTTGAACAGACTTTTCCTAAATACTACTACCGTAGAGTCATAAAAAATTTATCATTTTTGATGTTATATTTCATTTTTAAAATCTATATTAGCAGAACTTAAAATGAAAATTAAAAGGAAATGTTAGCAATTGTTTTAGTAAGCAAAATGTTATACAGTTTACATTAATATTCTCTGAAGGGGCTAAAATAAAGTGGCACCACAGATGAGGCACCACAAGGGTTTTATTCTGCATAATAAGTAGCCTAATATAGTATTTTTAAGTGCAGGTCCTTGTTGATGAGACAGGTAAGGTTTGGCTTCAACTTGGAGTCTGGCTGGACACCCTTGGGCCAGGTGGCCATCTGTTCTCTGCGCTTCAGGTGTTGTTTTGGCTGAGTGTGAGATCAAATGACCTCTCAGACAACTTCTAGGAATCTACTATTTAACTAGGAAACAATGTGCATCTTCAAAAAGTTGTATTTTACTGTACTGCAGTCACTATATTCTCCAACTAAATTGTAGGAATGTGATGTGACCTAAAATTTAAAAAAAATTACAGTACAAAGTACATTGCCTCAAAATACTCTCTGCTCCAAACACACTTATCCTGTCATTATTGTCACTTTCTGAAGCAGTTCTGGATTTTTCGAATCTTATGTTGTCATTTGTGTCTGTCTTAATGTTTTGAATTGATTTAAAACATTTACCTTTCCTGGTCATTTTTTACTTTTGGGAAAAACCAGAAGTCACACAGTGCCAGATCTGGTGAACAAGGTGGATGAGGACACATTGAAATATTTTTCTGAGCTTGCCTTTCCATTGAATGGCACTTGCCTGCTGCAGTCTATATTTTTAGTCACCCTTCATAAAGACATTCATGAAAGAGAACTCCCAGAGTTACTTCAAGAACAGTGAGATAAATGTGTTCTAAGTGAGAATGAGTACTTTGAGGGGATTTAATGGCAATGTGTCTTTTACCATACTAATTTTAAAATTTAAACATTCACTTACATTTAGATCACACTAGAGTCTAAGAATCAGTAACACAGAAAAATCTCAGATGGTCAGGATTTGACTCTACGATATATTAATAATTTGAGAAAAAAGATTGGGACATGATAGAGACACAATGCATCTATGCCCTGGGATAAGGCTAAAACCTGTATGGGGATTGATGTAAAATAGGTAATCACTCAGAAGTTCAATTTTCAGGGGTTATAGCTGTTGAGGCCTTGGGGCCATGAGGCTGAGCCTTGATACTACAATTGTGTTCTCTGCTATTGGAAGTCAATTATGATCCTAAGTCTTCAGGTCTTGAACAGAAATGCCATCCAAGTGTACAGAGAGATCTGGAAAAGCACTCTGGAAAATCTGTCCTTTGAACACTGGTCCTATGCAAAATCATGCAGATAAATATGTTAAAAACACTACATGTTGTATTTGCATTTTGAAGAGTTGACTGAGTACTAGCATTTTAAAAATACTAAAGTTTAGAAATCTACTCATCCATCTATGACCTAGTATTTGCAGATGATATTATGCTATTTCTTACTTTTTTTCAAAAAGCTATTACAGGGTGGGGGATTTAGCTCAGCAGTGTAAGTGCCTGCTTGGCAAACACGAGGTCATAAGTTCAATTCCCCAGCTGGACAATCAGTTTATAAGAAGTACAAGTTCAATTATGCTGGTGCACATCAGGGACATCCAGAATCCAGCTGAAAAGCAAACTATTAAACATCAGAGCAAAAGTTTTCAGATATGGGAAATAACATGGTATGCATTAGAGATCTAATATATATATATATATATATATATATATATATATATATATATTTGCTGGGAAGAAATAGGATAAACCAAAATTGTAAACAAATAAAATACTGGTTAACTACATGTTATTCATAATTCCCTCTTCTTTTGTCCCATCTTATATGGAGATTTAAAGAATTGACATAGTCACCTCTTTAGTCTCACTTGTAGCTGGTGTGACCATGTCACCCTTGCATGGTTAATATTACATGAGGGAAAGTTAAAAAATTTAGGCGAAGTGTCTTGCTGTTCAATCAGCAGGAAGAGGTTTCTGTCTTTTCAAAGTACTCATCAGCATCTTATCTGGCCTCTGGGTGAGCCTTGCCTCTAGGAAGTGAGTAGCTAATTACAATATTGACTAATTATGGGCTTTCATAGGAAAAATAAACTCCATTTTAAATCTATTATTAGTTGAGTTGTGTTAATTGAAGTTAAATTGATGTTTGACATATATTCTAAAGGGAGATAAACATTAGATACAGTACATTAGATACCTCGGTTCACAAATGCTTCTGTTTACAAACAATTCACTCCACAAACAAGAGTTCAGCAAAATTTTGTTCCCATTCACAAATTCTATAAAGTGATGTACATGACCACCACCATCTTCCCCACACAAACACAAGCACAGCCATCTTTCCCCAAATGATAAAATAAATTAAGATTGCAAACCAAGGTACTATAGTATTTTATGAACTGTACTATTTCAAAGACTTTCAGTTTCCAAGTCCTACTGAGATTATAGTCACCAAATATTTATTGAGTATTCTATTTTGAGAACCATGCTAGAAATTGAAGACAAACTATTTCTGCCCTTACTATACTAAAAGAGATAATGAGATTTAAACAAATAAAAGACAGAATACCTGAGCTATACATATATAAAACGCATTGTCTTAGTCACGTTCTCTTCTCTGAGACACAATGCTGAACACCTGTGACTTACAAAAGGAATTTTTTCGGCTCCCATTTCAGTCCATAGTGGGCTGTCTCTTCAAGACAAGCTGCTTCCAGCATGACAAGTGGGAAGTGGAGAGGTCAAGGGAGAAGGCAGGAAGAGAAATACATCCTCTCAGGTCCCAGCCACTTGCTTTTCTGGCCAGACCCCACCTCTTAACCATGAGTCAGCAATACCACTCCACAACCAGTCACTTTTCAAAAGCCCCACTTTTGAACTTGAGGCTTTGTGTGTGGGGACATTCAGATATAAATTGCATCATACATAGATTCATGTTGTAAGCTATAAATACAGCAATTATTCAAACAAGGCAGAGAATTGTTGTCTAGATAAAAAAATACAATAACAAAATCATATTTGTAACATTTCATAGAATGAAATCATTTCACTGGTACATTATAGTTTTTCACTAAATTTTATTAAATTGAAATATGCTGTAATGATACTGCACACAATGTGTGATATAGATGACATGAAAGAGGAGAACAAACATCCCTCTGGTGTCTGTATAGATATATTGGCGCATATATGTGGGGAGTGGTGGGGTATAGATATGTATGAGAGGAAAGTTAATAGGAAACACTGACTGACAAATGGATGCAGTGCTTGCTCAGGAAAGTGAAAGTGTGAGCTTTGAAATGTCATGAATAGCAGGCAGAATTTATGTCTAAAAGAAAAAGAAAGCATTGTCAGTCTTTGGACCAACTGAATGAGAGTGGACATACTGAGTTCTAGCAAAACTAATATGGGTGTTATAACCTGGTAACTCAGTGGAGATAAATTATTTAAGGTATCATCACAGCAAATATATCAAAGTCCCTTAATAATGTGTGCTTGTATGAGAATGGTGGCAGTGAGATTGCAGAATGAATTTATCTGACATGCGTTACCAATTAAAACTTTCTTTTCCCTTTCTCCTGACAGTTCTCCCTTTCTCCCTCTGTTGTATATTTTTCTGACCCTCTTCCTATTGCACATGTGAATCCAAGAGGCATTTATGGCAGATAAAAAAATATATCCTAATAACCACTGACTATGTGTTTAAGTTCATGACCTCAAATTTCCAGTGCAACCTTAGTACTATTTTCTATCCCATTCTATTTCCTTAGCCGAATTATACTGTAGTTTGTCTAGACTACTTTGTTTCTTCTCTCTCTTTAGTCCCAAAAGTTCTATCCACTCCACTCTCAAATATTTGATTTTCCTAAGCTCACCAGCAATTTTCATGTGGGAATTTCGTGTGCAATTCTTATCTTTCATACTTCCTGATCTGCCATCAGCCTTGAGAGTGGTTGTTCATGGCTCCTCCTTGAAAGCTTCCTTATGTGTAGTTGACCAGGAAAGTACCGTGTTGTGTATCTTGCCTCACTGGCTATGTCTTGAGGAAAGTGTTAAAGAAGCCTTTCTTTAAGGGGCCATACTTACCTTTCTATAAAAGATGAGTTGCTTCAGTTTTTAAGCCTGGAACTTTTCTAATCGATGCCTGTCTCCTAGAGCCATCCAGCTTCATGGTTTCCATTAAACACCACTGTCCTAATCAGACTCCAGCCTGAGCTTCTTTTGCATTGCTAGTTCCCATTAAGAGAGTCTCTCTGAGTTTTGAGTTCTGCTGTTATACACCCAATTGCCTACTTGACCTCTCTGTTTGAACTGGCATTTCCAGGTTAAAATATCTGAAACAGACATTCTAATTTTCCGCTAATGCTTTTTAATTCCCCAGTCTTTTCAGTCTTTGGTTCATCTTTGCTTTTCTTTTTTCTTAAACCCATTATCCACTGTATCCTGCCATCTTTACTTTCAAATTACATTTGAGATTTTCCCATTTTCCTCTCCACCTGTAACTACAATCCTGCTTTCACTCACCACTATTTTTCTTTTGGGCTTCTTCAGTAAACTCCATGACAGATTTATATCTAGACATCTTCCCAAAGCCTCATGGACACATAGCCAGGGTTTGGGGAATTAGTCCACGGTTAAGTTTATAGCTAACTGATTTGGGAGGTGAAGCCTGGTTGAAAGAGGTGGGTCACTGGGTGGGTGTAGCCTGGGAGAGTCTGTTTTCCTCTATCTTCCCTTGATCTGTCTTTTTCCTGCCATCATTCCATGAGTTGTTTCTCTTCTGCCCAAGGCAGGCTTATTTTGACTCACAGTTTATAGAGGTTTCAGTCCCTAGTCTTTCCTCCTTAGCATTGTGGGTAACAGAATTGGGTCTTAATGACTCGCAGGTAAATGAGACTCTCCAGACTCCTCTTCTTGCATTCATTTTGGTCCTTTACAATTTGTTCATCACAATAACAGCAGTAAGTGATTAAAAACCTAACTCAGAGCAATTAGTCTTATGTTCAAAACTCCATTGATATCTCTCTCTTTCAGGGAAAACAAAACAAAACAAAACAAACTTTCAAAGGATTACACCGGACTCCAGGCTGTATCCAATCTGGCCTGATGGTACTTACCAGGAAATTCTTGATAGTCCTATAGCCTATGTTCTTTCATCCACAGAGATGTCTTGGTGTTCTTTGAACACACAGAAATTTTTAGCTTCATAGACATTGTACCCTACCACAGGGACTTTACACTTACTGCCCCTTCTTCTAATGCTTCCTCCAATTAAATGCATGGCTTATTCTCAGACTTCAGTCCTCAGCTCATTTCATCTTATCAGTAAGGGACATCTTGTCCAAGTTTTACAAAGTAACACTAATCCCTAAGTCGCTACCTGCTGACTTCGCTTTTCTTTTTAACACTTGCATTTGTGTTATTCACTGCCTTCAGAGAAGTATGATTGAAATCCTTGTAGAAATTTTATTTGCTTATTTGAATCAGTCAGATGGGTTCTTGGTTTCTTTCCTTGTTGAGGAGACTCTGCATTGGGTTCATATTCCTCTGCTCCCCACTCTGGTGTTGGATATGGCCCATTCTCCCCTCCACCTGCCCTCACATCCCCATGTCTCTGGAGCTCCCAATACATGGGTATTTAGTTTTACATCTGAGTGAGGGACTTGTAGAGTCTCTGCCAAGACCTGTATATCTGGATTCATTTTACTGAAGGAGTCCATTAGGACCAGCCCTTACAGGGATAGATCTCCAGCTCCAGTTCACTTCCTAATGGCATTCTGCTACCACAGCACAGAAGGGGCACTGTCTTCTCCCTGGAAAAACACCAAGTCACACAGAAATGTCCAATAATGATGACCATCGCAGCAATTTTTTAAAAAAATGCAAGATTGCCTAAAAAGAGACACAAGAAACCCAGCTTTTCAATGGCAGTGACAGAATTGCCAGTTCCACACCCTGGTGGGGTACACTCTTAACAACTCAGTGTCCTGGTCCCTGCAACTCGCTAACATGAGTGGTTAGAAGAAACACTCTTGGAAAAAGTGGCACTTTTCACTCCCAACACCTGGCCACCCTTTCAGGCAGGGAAAAGGGAATTAAACTCAAAAGGTCTTTCAGTTTATGACTTTGGGGGAAACCTATCTAAGGGGTTTGTCGGGGCAGGTATACTTTAGGGGCTCCTCCCCTCCCATCCTCTAACAGCTTTGTTGAGTGCCCAGTCTATTTGGGAAAACAAAGCAGGAGCCATGAAAGGGAAGGAGTACATTAATTAGGGGTGGAATTGGACCTTTGTTCTTGCAATGAAGAGTTGCTTTACTAAAGTCTTTTGAAATATGACAAATGAGGGCTTTAAAACTTTAAGAGGCATACTTCAAATATTGTCAGCAACTGTAAAATGCACATCAGATTTCCAAAACCTGGTACAAAAAAGGTTATAAATTCACCTTACTAACTGTATAGTGCTTGCATGTTGAAATAATATTTTTGCTATGTGGGGTTAAATAAAATATACATTTAAAGTTAAAAATACTTTGAAGGATGGATAGCATATTTAACTTAACTATATTTATACAGTAGAATTGCTTGATGGGGATGATTTAGCCACATATTTTGATATTTTTAGGCAAATAGAAGTGCTTTAAGAAAATATAAATAATAAAGACATCACAGTGTTTCTGAAGCAACTTCACTAATGCAGCAAACTTAAGGGAAACATGAGAGAAATTTAATAATAATTTTCAAAAAGTTATGGGTTAATTACATATAAACATGTGTTACTGCCATAGAGAACAGAATGAAGAAAATGAGTTTCAATGGTAGACATCTAGGCAAAAATTAGATGAATCGTCAGAGTGAAGATGGTTACTCTTGGCAAGAGGCTTTGTGCAATGAAGGGTGGAACACATCATCCTATAGAGTGGAGCTCTAGAGGAGTTGGAACAGTCATCTAAACTTAGATTCTCTACATTTGGACAAGTCCTGGCATGTTGTTGCCTTCTGCACCATAAGATGCAGGTGGCAGCACCTTAGAGTTCTTTCTGGCTGTAAGCACACACTTGTTTGGAGACCAAGGGCTGAACCACCTGAATGGCTCATGTCTTCCCAGGTGAGACTGCTTTATGGTGAAATCTCCTAAATGCAGATGCCAGGACCCTGAATCGTTCCTGTGACCCAGCAGCTTCCACGAGGACTTCAGTCACGTGTCTTCCTCCTCTTGGAAACCATCATTCAGCTTCTCCAGCTGCTGGGCTGCCCCGTAGGCAGTCATCTCTCACTCCGCCGACTGAGAAGTGGCGTGCGCACCAAGCCCTCAGCAGCACTGGAGAGTTTTAGGGTGTGTGTCTTCAGTACTGTGGGAGCTGACGTCTCCATGGCTGTTTCCTGGGAGGAAACAGCGGCTTCTGCCTGCCATATGTTCATATAACACTGCATGCCAACTTGCATGCCATATCATGCCAGCCTGTGAGGAAGTATGTTCACCAGTCCTACATTAGCATCCTTCAACTTGTAGTCTAATTAATAATTAGCTGTTTCCCGGAAGCCCTTGAAGACAAATGGGGGAGCAACTTTATCATGCTTATTAAGAATATACTTATCCTCGGATGTTTTAATATGGACAATGGAAAAGGAAAATTTGAAAATCTCTGGAGCACTGGTAAATATGTTTGGAAGATACAAAGGATTCTTTGTAAATTTTTTTTTTTTAACCAGGGATAGAACTCATGACCTCACACTTGCAAAGCAGGCACTTACACCACTGAGCTAAACTCCTGGCCCTCTTTGTAATGTTTTTGAAAATTCTGGCAAATCCATAATTATTGCCACATAAAATATTTTAAAAAATGAGTGATATAAACTTAGGTCTGGCTTCATGTATTAACAGAATAAGCATTAACACAGTAGCACTTTAGATATTTACAAATTTCACTATAAGTTCGTGTAAAACATATTTCATTAGATCTTTTAAAGATCACTTTAGAATTAATGAGAAATTGAGGGGAAAGTTATCCACAGGTGAATAACAACTATTAAGGAGGCTAATGACCAGAACTTTCTCTGCTTGTAAACTCAGCCCAAAGATTTCATTGAGAAGAATTTTTGTTTTTGTTTTTTCTTTGTGATACTGGGAGTAAAACCCAGGGCCACTATACCACTGAGCTACCTCTTGATCTCTTTGTCTCTCTTCCCCTCCTTTCCCCTCCCCTCCCCTCTCTACTCCTCCTCTCCTCTCTTCTCTTATCTCTCCTCCTCTCCTCCTCTCCTCCTCTCCCCATTACCCTCCTTTCTCCTCTCATCCATCCCTCTCCCTCTTTCTTTCTTTCTTGCTTGGTCGCTTGCTTTCATTTGGACAGGATCTTGTTAAGTTGCCTGGGCACAACTTGACCTTGTGATGGTCAGTTCCTCAACCATATCCTCAACCTTCCTAAATGCTGGAAAGTTGTTATTTTATCAAGATTGGGCAATTGATAAGTGAAGGACCTCTGCTTTGTTTGAATAGAAATAATTAAGATAGTTTTTCGATTTTAAAGAAAAAAAATAACTCCCAGAAAAGTGACTAAACATCTTAAATATCTTTGTTTTGAAACTCAATGCATACAGAATTCTTTTTCTTTGTAAATTGAACTATGTTCAGGAGTAATCAGGGATTACTTTGCAAGCATAAAACATGTTTTCTTCTGCAAATTAAATGGCATTATTTCTTAATGGTTTAAGAAAACTCAAGCTATGACCAAATGATGGGATTTAATTAGATCCCATTCAATTTAGACTGTGAATTAATAGTATACTTCATTATCTTTTAAAGTTATTGACAGGGAGGTAGATACCTGTTGACTAATTCTGTTACAAAGTTAGAGCAAACTAAGAAAATAATTTTTATGTAAGTAATGTTTGAACACTAAATTTCATACTAAAAATATTGTAGAATATGGATTAGGCTATATAAGTTCATTTGGTTAATATGCAAGCAATAAGTGAGGTGCGAAAATAGGATAAAACAATACTTGGATAATATATTTTAAAAGAAAAGGGAAATTCACAATGTTAGGCTAATCTTCAGAGAACCAAAAGGGCATGTGGTTGGGAGGCCAGAATGGTAAGCTACATACAGTCCAATAAGTACACTTTAATGGCCAAAAACCAGATAAACAGCGACTTATAAACCAGCAAACAGTAAAGTGATGGTGACATAGGGAATGAAAAGTCCAGTTTACTATGTCTGCGAGTTCGTGTTCTCTAAAATAGAAGAATGAATTTTAGGAACAATGGAGGTAAGAGTAGAATATATTTATTGAGAGAAAGGAAGCTTCCATCTGAAGAGAGACAGAAGGGGTCCTGAGCAGAGTACCAAGGACTGTCTTTTCCAGGGACTTTTTTAGAGTAAAACCATGGGTTCAAGGTGAGGAAAGACTGGGATCTCACAAAACTGAGTGGTATAAGGTGGGACATAACTATAGTTAGCCAATAAGATCAGTAGTTTAGGTAAAATTGATTATATTAGGGACAAATGGGGAAGTGAGTCATGTACAAAGCAGGCATTCTTATAGAGCTGTGACTCTTTCCTAAGGGGTTGAGAATTATTTAGAGAATCAATCCCAGGATATGGGTGCATTTGTCCTGAGGCCTGGCCCACAGCAGGAGGAGTCAGATTTCCTGGCACCTGCCAGGTGATTGCACTGGCTTTATTGAGGACCTAGCTCTATCTTACTGCCTATAATGTTTCTAACTGGCTCAGCTGCCTTCAACAATGGAGAGAATGATACATATTTGGTCCGTGATACAGCTCAGCAGTACAGCATCTGCCTGGCAAGCACAAGGTCATGAGTTTGATTCTTGGTACAAAAAAAACCCCGATATATAATTGTTAAAGTATAAATATTGTTTATTAAAATGTATATACCTCAATACAGAAAACTACCTGTGTAAAAATATGTATGCATGTACTGATGGAAAAGTATATAAAATTTGTGTATATATGTATATACTTGTATATATATATATATATATATATATAGCACAAACATAATATATAATGAGTCACTGAATATATAATATCTACAGAGATAAGGCTTTATTTTAAAAACAACATATTTTTTAAGTAATACTTTTTAAGTGTCAAAACTGGTACTATCTCAAATATCACCTACAGATTTATGTTTGATGTTGTGAAAAGAAAATTTTATGATTTTTGAAACTTGTCGGAGTGCTATTAAAAGAACCAGGTTTCTTGGAAGTAGGAATTTTATTCTAACTCCAATTATGCTTCTCTCAAGTATACCTTTGGACTAGAAAAACTAAGCACCACAGTTTGAATTGATATCTTGTAGTATAACAGAGATTTCAAATACATAGCAGCATATTTTGTGGGCAAAGCTATGGCTCTGAACTTGTTAACAATGGAATGAGACACAGATTTACAAGAAAAAGAAATGTCTAAGGTGCGTTTTGAACACTCACCTTTTGTAATTCTTTGTTTAGAAATTATAATAATACTTATGAATTCTGATTTAAAAGGAAAATTGTTTTTGGAGGTGGAGTATGTCATCAGTGTTGTCAAGTAATTTTAAGGATGTGAAAGAGACGCACAGAAGGTGGAATGAGGTTGTATTCCAGGGACCATTGCTTCACAAGGTATTTTGCCCACGTATTTTTGTATCAGCAGTTAAAGGACAGCTTGCCTGTGCTGCAGTGTCTGGAGCCTCAGCTGGGGTGGATGAACTGCTGGGGATGGAGGGATGAATGGGACCCTGGAACGACTGGCACAGTGGGGAAGTGCTGTTATCACTTGTTCTGCTCATAGTTCCTCATCCTGTCCCTTGTGCTTTCTTAGAGCAAGGATGCTCAGGGTAGTAAGGGACCTATACAGCACTTGACTTTCTTTAAAACACAGTTCCAAGAGGAGGGATAAAGAAACTGGTAGTCTTTTTAGGAATTAGGCTGATCCCTGCCTGGCAAGGTAAGGCAGAAATACCAAGAGCTAGCCCAGATTTGAAGGACTCCTTGGACACAACTTTTTGATAAGGGAATGACACACAAGTACACTGAAGGGAGAAACTGGTGGAGGAACCTGGAGATAAACTAACTCAAACCATAAGGAAAAATTTCAGTTTATATACATTTGTAAATACTTGCATGATTTAAAATAGGTGACACTCTATAATGATTTTTAAAAATCTATGGATTAAAAATTATGTTTAAATGCATAGAAAGTCAAATTTAGGCATAATTTCATGAGAAGCTGGAATGTAGAAAGTCATATTACTCCCTGGAATAGTTTCCCTAAGAAAAATGGTAGAGACTAATTGTCTAAGTCACTTAAATGAGGCTGGAAAAAATATGCAGTAGGGATCAATGTTGCATTGGCATGGAGGTGCTATTGGTTTTTTTAACTCCAGTATCTATGATGTGTTGGAATATTTGTATTCTTTTGCGGCCAATAAAGCTGTGTGATAAAGTTCGCTGAACTGTTAACATTGTCTGTCCATTTTGGGGATTGTATCCAAGCATGTGCCCATGTCCCTGGGATGCAATTGAACTGCATAATCTATCACCTAATCCAATTTGTTGGTGCGTTAAAGGAAGTCGAGCACACTGCAGCTGCAAAACTCCTCTAAGCAGAACACTTCTTCCTCTCCTGTGGAAAAAAAAGTGTAGAAATTCTTTCATCAGGCTATTTGCAAGTCCCTTGTTTTTTCATGCCAGCTGCCCTTGGCTGCAAGATAACCATAAAACATTTACTGCAAAGCCATGAAGAATCCATATGTCCATTTGATGTGTCAGGCCACCAAGAAGCCAGAGCTTGTGGGGTAGCATAAGGATATCTGAAGGTGACACATGCTGTCAGTTGATGAACAGAGATGCAGAAGGGGATTCTGGCAGCCTCATCTTGGCCTTGACAACTTGTGATGGTGACCAGGTGGGGTGTGTTATCTTAATAGTCTGGAGCTCTAGTGAATTATTTGCTGATAGATGTAAACAGCTGTTATTCTTGGTAATGGAAAGCAATTAGAAACATCTGTACTCTTGGCTATGAGTAATGCCTCCTATCCTCACTGCTCCCAAGTGCCAATTGGAAATAACTACATCATCGGGATGGTGTTGGCAATTCTACACTGCATTATGGGCTGATGATTAGTACTGAGCTGTGAAGAGCAAGAGGTGAAGTGCAGGAGAAACAAGCTTTACTTGGGGTTTACAAAGCAAGAGAGGAAACTTACTGCTTTATCTATGCAACAGAAGGCAAGCTTTATGGCTTTGGAAAAGGTATATTTGCATTAACTTCAGAAGCTTTCCGATATAAAAAGTTATGGGTTTCTAGAGGGAAAAATGTTGATTTATTCATTCAACAAGTCTAACACAATGATTAAGTGTATCCAAATATGCATTTTGCCTTGCTGACTGTGTGACCTTGGGGAGGTTGTTTAACATCTCTTAGCTTCAGTTTCCTCTTCTATAAAATGGATATATCAAATTCTCTATGATGAATGTGATTACTATGTATACATAGAACACACCAATAAAATCTTAAGTTAAAAAAAAGAGAAACTGTTCAAGCAAAAAAATGGACATAATACCCACTCTATAGTTTTGGTAGGGAATCTTGGGATAAAGTGTATGAAAAGTGCTCGGAACAGTATATGGTGTATGATACGTATCAGCCAATATTGGTTAGACTTGTGTCATTGAACACCTACTACGTGTTTTGCTCCATAAGTCTCTGGATATAGACTGCCTTGAGTAATACCTTTGAGATAGTTTTTATCAAAGGGTTCACAACTTAGTGCAATATTCATAAACACATCTATATTATATAAATATCAAGCCAAGTTATTTATCATATTCATAGTTTACCTCCCCTCTTCCTCTTGCTTTCCAGTGGAAGGTCTATATGCCATTTTTCCGAAGACTAAAACTGGATTTTAGATGCTACTGTAGGCTCAAATTTTTGATGGCTTGTATCAGTGGGTGGAGTGTTCATTTGACTGGCTTTGGTATTCACCCAGAGACTTGGTGGAGCACAGCTCTGGGTGTGTCACAGAAGCACGACTTTGGAGTCTCTGCTTCTTCCTTTACCCTTCTCTCTCTGCCCCTGGTCTTTTGTTTGCTCTGCTTCTGCTTGCCGTAAATTGAATAGCTTTGCCCCACTGTGTCCTCTGCCATGTTGGTTTTTTCCCCTGGAGCACCTGACAATGGACTGAATCCCCTTATAACATGAACCAAACCAAACCTCTCCTCCATTAAATTGTGGGTGTTGGGTATTGTGTCCCAACAGCGGGTTGAAAGAGATCTAAATCTATATGTAATTATCTTTGTAGAAGATGAGAATTACTCACAAAATTACTAGTTCTGTTACAGAATCCCAATAATTATTTTCATTTTAAAAGGATTGCTGTGAATTTCTTCTTTCTGGTATTTATGAAGTTACACAGCATACAGAAACACATTGCCAAGTTGAAATACAGTATTACCTATTGCCTCATAATTGGGAGAAAATAGAGATCGAGTTCTATCCCTAAACAAGATATAGTTTCATGATAGTAGTTTGAAAGGAAGAAAAATATTTGCATTAGGGGGAAGTGATGAAAATTTAAAAGAAATTATTTCATTAGAAAAAGGAAAATTGGATTTTTGTTTACTAGTTGATTATTATTTTAGCAACGATGCTCTGCAACAGAGCTTTATCGCAAAGTACAACTATTTTCACTAATTCACTCATATATACAAGGAGTTTTTCTTTCTGTCCATCTATATGTACAGAGACACATAAGCATAGAAAATGAATAAGACATGGGCTCTAAAGTTGCATTGATTTTATGTGTATTCTGTCAATTTGGAATTTGTGTTTGATATTGTGGTAAGCTAGTGGATTTTCCTAAATTCTCAGTGTACAGTCAGATATAGAATTATGAAAACAAAGTACAGTTCTATTTAAAAAATTTTTTACAAATGACTATAAAATTGAGATGTGAAATTTAAGAAACAGAGTAGGAATTTCAAAAAAGGTATAAGATTCTTAGAGCTGTATTATTTAAGACCTAAAAATGTATATGATAAGCAATATCCTTCATTTATAATGAATCTGGTACTTTATTAGAGCACAACAAAGTCTTGTTAATTTAATTATGTAAAATAACTTTGTAAAATAGAGAGAGAAGTTCTTTACCAATTGTTGACATGTGTATGTTTAACAAACCTTGACAACGTGTATGTTATTTATATTGGTCAGCTTTCCTGTTGCTGTGACAAAATACCTGATACCCACTATTTAAAGGAGCACAGATTTATTTTGGCTCAAGACTGCAGTCTGCTCCAAGGCAGAAACATTAAGGCAGAGGAATGGCAGAGGACAGTTGCTCAAGTCATGGCATCCAGAACGCACAGAGGAGAGAAAAGCCTGGAAGAAGTTGGCCAGGGGCCAGACAGTCTTCACAGTCATGCCCAAAGAGTTGCTCAGACCACCAAGTGTACTTTCCTAATCTTGTAAGAATCTCTCAAATCAATCAAATGACAATCAATTGTAATCATCATTATTTTTTTAAAGGTCACTTTATTGCTTTTTTATTTGTTGCCAAAAGCTCTTACTTGTTTTGTTAATTTGCTTCACATGAAGCTATAGATTCTGCTCTTTAATCAGCTATAGAGAGAAGCCAATCCATTTTATAGAAATTAGTCAAAGAATAATTTCCAAATAGTCTGGCTCCTGTTTAGAAATATGATCCTTTTAATTTTATTCTTGCTTTTAAGGAGAACACATTTAAACGCCAAAATAGACTAGAAAATACATCCTGGACTGCAAGGGATGAGAATAAGAAGTCACCAAGAAGCTAAAACCTCCTGTGAGTCAGCGCCATACATGAGCTGACTGGGGGAGAGCCAGATGCCAGCCCCTTCCGCCATGCAGACAGAGAGACAAGAAGAGTCAACTTTCCCCCTCCCCCATGTAAGCAATCAGTTGATCCAGAGAAATACAGTCTGATGACAGCTAACGAGGTAGAATACAACTTAATGCTTGCAGTGTTTAGTCTTTCTTGACTTTGTAGCCAGTAGTCTAATCAACTATTTAAAGGATAACAACACGCAGTGTAGCATCTATGGGGGATCTCCTTCTGAAGGTGGTAACCATTGATAATTCCCTATTATCTTGTCTCAAAATCCTGTACCATTTTCATTGTTTTGTTTTGTTAGGTTTTATTCTGTTTTACCTTGTTTGACTTTGTTGTATCTGATGACATGGGCAACTATTTCAAGGATGACAAGATATATTATGGTAGTCATACTGGATTTACTATTATCTTGTTTTGAAGTCCTGTATTGCATTCATCATTTTATTTTTATGGGTTCTGTCCTGTTTCTGTTTTCTTTGATTTTATGTCTGAAGATACAGGCAGCTATTGTGAAGACAACAAAAGGCATTATGATAACCCATTGTTGATTTCCTATTGTTTTGAAACCCTGTGTCACACTGTCTTGTTTTGATTGGCTTTATTCTGTTTTATTTTGTTTGGTTTTATTCTCTTTAAAATAAAATTTAAAAAAGACTAGAAAATATAGTAAATGCCAACAAATGGTAAATTCTTGTCTGTACTACAAGTAAGAGGAAGGCATAAGATTCCACAAGAGTTGCTGACAATGAATTCCATCTCACCGGAGTTACAAAATCCTGTAGGAAGAATTTGACACAGTAGAAGCTTCACTTTCCCTTTCTTCTTGCCCGTATCACCTTCATTTTTCTTTTTTTTTTTCTCTCTTCATTTCTATATCTTGGATCCCCCTTTGAACGACCTCCCTACCTACCCCAGTTCTCAACATGGATTTTATCCAATTAGCCAGTTGTAGAGATTTTGTTTCTTTTTTTTAACCACCTCTCTTCTCTCTTCTGCCACACTTTTGTCTCTCATTATTTCCTATCTCAACTCTTGCAGTCATTCTCTAATAGGAATCTCTCATGCTGTTCTTGTCCTCTTCAAATTTGTCCTCCACTCAGTGTTGAGTGATCTACTCAACATCTTACCGTACTATTTCCTTTCCTTTTTAAAAGTCATAATTAACAATGAATATTAATTGTACAAACTTATGAGCTTTACTGTGATATTTTAGAACATGCATATATTGTGCTATGGTCATATTCACATCACATTCCCTTCCCTCTTTTCTTCCCTTTTTCATCCTCTCTTACCTCCTTCTCTTGCCTCTCACCCCCAGTCCTCTTCCTCTTCCTTAATATTCCGTCTTTTACTCTCAGGTAACCTTTTAAATTTTCTAAATATCTATTATTCCACATTGTGAAAGGAAGAAAGTGAAATTTCTTAATATGTCATACAAGGCCTGAATTAACCAGTGTGTACCTCTTCAAAATCCATCTCTCATTTTTCATATGTTCAATTCTCTTCCCTAACCTACTTCTAATCACTCTGTATTTATGCCTTTCTTTGTGTTGCTGTCTTAGATGGCAATGTATGTTCATATTTCCTTTCCTGAAAACACATAAATAAACCTATTGGATGTTTCTCCAGAGTTAACTTTGGTTGGAAAACTTCTGAAACTCGCTTAGCATGTAGTGGTGTTTTTCTTGTGTTGTACCTTGTGTTTATCTCTATCATACAATGCCATTTCAGGCCATATACAATTTCTAGCCATATCATATCATTCTTTATTATTTCTCTTTTAATTTATCTTTTTGAAGTCTAGACTGTCAGGTACTTGAAAATTGGTAGTCACATTTTAATAATACTTACACCTTCAATATCCCTTGCAGTAGGTGTCTTTATTTATTTTAATGCTATAACAGAATACTGCAAATCCAGTATCTTATAAAGAACACATTTTTATTTCTCAGAGTTCTGGGATCTGGAAAGTTCAAGATCAACATGCTACCATTTATTGTGGATCTCTCACTGTGTCCTCATATAGGGGGATACAGAAGAGCAAGAGGGAGTATGGGAAGGGAGGGAGAGAGAGAGAAAAAAGAGGGCACAAGCCTTTTCCCAATGGCATTAATACATTCATGAGGGTAGAGCTCAGGGCTAAAATCAGAACACATCCCCAGCAACCCTGCTCCAAATCTGTGATATCAAAGATTATGCTTCCAAGACATAAATTTTGGGGACACAGTCAAACAATTGTACTATGTTCTCAATAAGCATTTGTTCTGTAATAAAAGCATGAATTGTTATTCTAATAGCAATATATATTGATTTGTTACTATGTGCCAGGCACTCCCGTAAGTGCTTAGCAGGAATTCTCTCACTTAATTACCCCAATAAATCTATATGTTGAGTACCTTGAGACATGGAGTGGATGTGTGACTGGTTTAGGTGATGGAGCCAGGGTCACATAGAGTCTCACTGGCTCTCTTAAGTACTCTGCTAAACTGAATTAAGTTTTGTTGAAATTCTGGCTTCTTGATTTAACTCTGCAACTTGAATAACTCCTTCAATTCGATTTTTTCATCTAGAAAGGAGAGTGACAATGTCTTTTATATGTACACAAAATGGTTACTACTACCCCACTTATTTCAATGTTTCTGACCCTTCCCTTCCACAAACAAGGATGGAGGGGCCCTTGTTCCTTGGTGTCCAGATCTCACAAAACCAGGGCTGGCTCCACATGGGCATTACCTATGCCATTTGGACACAACACTAAGACTGTCTTGGTGGTTGCTGAGGCCACTGAGCCTTACCATGTTTTATATGTTTCTTACAGATTCATTCTTCTAATGAATACATATTGAACATTTTGACATGAGATACATCAGAGAACAAAGGATAAAGATTTTGAAGCTGAGGAACTTACATTCTTTTGAAGGTGACAGAAAATTAAAGAAAATAAAAACAGAAAGTAAAATATCAAGTGAAATTGTGGCCACCTCAACTTTGGCTCATCATTTTGTTCCTCTAATTGTCATTCTTGTATTTGAGGGCCCAGCGCTTGCCGGATCTCCTAGACTCTTTTTTTTTTTTTTTTTTTTGGTCTTTTTCATTTTTATCGGTACCAGGGATCGAACTCACGACTGCCTGCTTGCAAGGCAGGCGCTTATGCCGCTGAGCTAAATCCCCAGCCCCCTCTCTTTTGTATGCTAAGGAATACACATGTAGTTTAGGACAGGTTAATTGGGATGTGATCCTTGAGGGGGAAGAGTGACATAAAGATTGCTGACACTTTCTCTGGTGTTAGAATCTAGGAGATGCTACTCTTTGTTCCTAGAACTTAGGGCCCACCATGGTTCTTATCCTTTTTGAGTCTGTTGTTTTCCCTCTCGCTTTCCCTTGGATTCTGTAAGATGTTTCACATTCTTTTAATATATACTTTTTCTTATTAGATTTTTCCCCCATCAGTTTTCGTTTCTTATAAATGGAGAACCCTACTACAGAGGCTGAATCTTTGTGAATTAGACAAAAAATGGGTCTATTCAAGAACAGTTATGATACAGCGATTTGTTAATATTAACTGATGTAATACATTTGCATTGGATGGACTAAGTAAAACATTCATATGACACATGAAGGCAAGTAATGTACAGAAAGTTATAGGACTACAGTGGAAAAGCCTTGAAGTACCAATCAAAGTCATAATTCTTTGAGTATTAGGAGCTGCTGAAAGTTTCTAAGTGGGGCTGCAGCATGGGATGGGTAAAGGGAGTGGTAAAGGGAGAACAGTGTTTTAGAAAGGATATTTAAACTGAAAGGTAAACCACTAACCCTCATCCACACTTTTCCTATCCTGGCCCAAATGTTTACCTTAGATTAATTCATTAATTCCTTACAGATATCTAGGAAATAGGTACCATCATTATTTCCATTTTATAGGCAAGGAAATAGACACAGACTGGCTAAGTAGTTTATTCAAGGTCAAATAGTCAAAGTGAATGTTAAAAGTGGAATTAAAACCTAGGAAGACTGTCTGAAGGGCCTAACTTTCAGTCTTTACACTGTACTGTCTCTGGGAAGAAAAGTTTCTAAGAGACAGTAAGGAGTGAAAGTTGTAAAGCTCTTGGATGCAACTGAAAAAATGGAGGAGGAATAGATAGTTTGAGTTGGCCTTCCAAGATGAGGGTTGATGTAGAAGAAAAATCAAGGCTCTTTAATTATTCAATAACTTATCATCACTTCCACATTTACTGAATACCTAGCAAATATGAACTGCGGTACCTGCTAAGAATATCAAGATGAAAAAGACAAACTCTTCATTGCCGTGAAGGATATATTGTACTACGAGGGAACTGACAATCAGCACATAAGTTTTAAAAAATCAAGTAGCAATAATTTTGAAACACACTGATTAGGGTCTGATATCATATACTGAATTCTTAAGAAAGCCCTCTCTGAGAAATTAATAATGTAACCCCGTTACCTTCCCCCCATAGCCTAAAGTCCTTAACAAATAGTTGTTGAATAGATAAACAGGTGATTTAAGAAATTAGGAAAGCATGGAGTTATAATTTTCTAAAATTAATAGGACAGTACAAGAAAGAAATGAAGCTTTCAGAGATCTGAATAACGGGGAGGAACCAACCCACCAAAGACCTGGGCATTGTGTATTCTGGAGGAACCAGCACATACAAAAGCCACAAGGGAAGGGTGAGCTGGGCCTGGTTAAGAACTAAGTAAGGCAAGTGTCTGGGATGTGCTGAGGACGGAAGATAAAGAAATGAACATATAGAAGTAAACAGAACCCAGATCCTAGATTTGGAGGTTTTAATCTGGAAGTTTTAAATGGAGCAGTTACATTATATAAATGCTGCTTTAAAGAAAGTCTGTCTAAAGTGTGAAAAGATAACAAAAATAACAAGATTAGAGACCAGGCAGTATGTGAGGACAATGGCAGTGGTCTGGTTTGCAGAGGTAGAGTATGGATTTTGGAGGTATTTTGGAATAGCATTTGATTTATTAATGGATTAGTAAAAGACAGAAAAGAGAAGAACTTCTAATAGTTGCTAGAAAATTTAGGTAGATTGTGGTCATATAGATATAGATATAGATATAGATACAGATATATTAAAAAAACAAGGGAAGACAGAATTTTCAGGTCTTAGAAATTATGTGAGGCAAATTGGTGAAAGTTCCCATTCATGCTAGAAATTAAAGTGGAAATATTGAGGTCAATTCGATCTAAAAATCAATTTTAGTTAAAGTTTAAGGCTAGAGTAGGGACTCAACTTTGGGGTAGTAATTCCTGGGCTAGCTGTTCAGTTGTCAACATGCAGATTTTGGCCTGCACCCAGAACCTACACACTCTCAATGTGACCAGCCAGCAGACTGTCCCCCAGATCAAGGTTCATGTGGCCTCACTGGAGGGCATCACAGCAGAAGATCAAGTCATGCTCCTGGCAGGCAACCTGCTGGAGGATGATGTCACCCTAGGCCAGTGTGGGGTGGAAGCCCTGATCATGCTGGAGGTAACTGGCTAAATGCTTGGAGGTAAAGTCCATAGTTCCCTAGCTTGGGCTGGAAAAGTGAGAGGTCAGGTTCCCAAGGTGGTCAAACAGTAAGGGGTGGGAAAGGGAGAGGGGGAAGTAGAGAGTAAGGAGTATAGGAAGGAGGAGGAGGAGGAGGAGGAGGAGGAGGAGGAGGAGGAGGAGGAGGAGGAAGAGGAGGAGGAGGAGGAGGAGGAGGAGGAAGAGGAAGAAGAAGAAGAAGAAGAAGAAGAAGAAGAAGAAGAAGAAGAAGAAGAAGAAGAAGAAGAAGAAGAAGAAGAAGAAGAAGAAGAAGACAATGGAGAAGACAGGCTGGGCCAAGTGATAGATGCAGTACAACTGGTGCTTCATCAGTGTGGTGTTCACCTTTGGCAAGAAGGGCCTCAATGTCAACTCTTAAATTCTATGTAACCCTGTCTTTCTCTAATAAAGCCACTTTTCTCAGGCAAAAAAAAAACAAAAACAAAAACAAAAAACAAAACAACAACAAAAAACCCAAACAACTCAACAACAATAAAAAACTGACTAGAGTAATAAGCCTCAGAGTCACTGAAAGTATGAATATTTTCTGAAGCCATGGAACTGGTTGATGTCACCTGGAAATAAGGATAGATAGAGAGGGAAAGGATCCCTTGCCTTAAACTCTAATGCTTTTCAATATTTCAGCTCTAGCAGAGAAGAAGATCCTGCAAAGGATAGCCAATAAGGATAGAGGAAAAAACAAGCAGAGTGAAGTATTTGAGAGTCAGTAGACAGGCTTTCTGAGAGGTCAAAATAGTAATACAAGATGTTTAAATTTCAACAAAGTTAGTACAATAAAATACACATTGCCAAATTTTGCCCCCTCAAAATATGTCCCTAGCACATCCCACTTTTTGATTAGTTCTGAAGTCTCCTTTCATGAGTGTCTTCAGTTGCACTATTGTGGTTGCCGTGATGTCCTGAATCCTTTCAAAATGTTTACCTCTCAGGGTCATTTTGGAATTTAGGAACATCCAGGTATCAATCTATGCCAGATCCAGTGAACAAGGTAGATGAGGGCGCACAATAATGTTTTAGAAGAGCCTCCCTTTTTGTTGGATGGCACTCACCAGCAGCATTCAGCCTATTTTGATCATAACATATAAAGACACTCAGGAAAGAAGACCTCCAGAACTGTTTCAGAAAGTGACAAGAACAATGGAATAAGGGTATGATGTGAGAGAGGACTATTTTGAGGGAGATTAATGGCAATGTGTTTTTTACTGTAATAAATATTTTTATGAAACATATCCACTTCTTGTATGTCCAGTACTGCTGAAAGTTTATAAAATTGAGATCAGCAGTATTATTGCTGGATGTGGAAATTGTTGGTGATCTTAATGAGCTGCCTAGTGAATGGTGAAGTAGAAAACCTGCCTGAGTGGCTGATGTCCAAATGGGAGGTAGCACAAGAGATGGAAAGATTGTAGACCACCTTTTCAAGAAAGTTCTCTGTGGCTGGGGTAGTATAATAGAATAGTAGAGGGCAGGTCAAGATTTTTTGTTAATGTGCACAAGTAAAGGTTTTTTATACCAATGAGAATGAGCTGATTGAGAGGGGAAGTTGATAATATAGTATAAAAAAGTTTAGCTATAGCAATACATATTTTTGATGTGGTATAGGGTGCAGTGGAGATGGGCTTTTAGAGGGAAGGCACATCTTTCACGGTAACAGGCAAAAAGGCAGGGATTATAGTAAAATAAATTGCATGTAGATGAATAGATTTAGTGTTAAGAAGATTAAGAAAATTCTGTTTATTCCTATTTTAATAGAAAACCTCAGGCAAGATTTCAAGTTTGGTGGATTAGGTAAATAGTGATATGCTTTGAATCTAAACAAAAAATAAGAGTTGATTTGGGAGAGAACAGAGCTAAGGCGGCAAACTCAGGAATTCTAACAATTCAGGGCAGTAGTATTCCTCCAAAGTCAACATCAAACCATGACTTTTGAGTTGTATAAGACAATGCTAATCAATATAAAGGGGCCTCCACATGCTTTCTATTTCATTCTTATATAGAACTGTGACTTTCATGGTGGGCCATAAACTTTGATACGCCTATCTATCAATCAAATGTGATTCAAGAGTTCCAGATTTATGTGAAAAAGATCTGCTGTTCATCATCATTGATAATATTATCTAACAAAATGGAATCTAGTTATTGTAGCTTCTTGAAGGATAGTTAATGCCTTAAAGTATGTAACTGAACTTTAAAGTATTGGTCAGGACGTGGGTTATCAGTTCTGTGTATTCTTTGGAAAAAGTGTTTGTAGAATTTTAATAGAGTACATTTAGAGTCGTTTGGCTACCAGACTGATCCCGTTTGCAGAATTGGGCAGAGCCAGTAGATGGTGGTCTTAAGTTGCAAGTTGCTTTTACACCAACACCTGTCAGCATGAGAAATAACTACTGCGTTCCAGAAAATGTCAGAATTCCTTTCTATTCATCAGCTGCTGTAAACTGGAAGAAGAGGCCACATGAGACCTTCTAAGGTGGCTTATTAATTTTTATTTTTCAAAGGTACTCTTCTCTTAAAAACACAAGCACACACACAAATTCACGACAGCACTTAAAATTTTGCTGTGCTTTTATCAGATCTTTATCCATTGTTTATCTTCTCTTCAAAAATGCAAGAAAATTTTAATTTCCAATTTAGAAGTCTGTTGGAATTCTGAAAAATCAGGATCAAACTCTAAGCTGCAATAACCAAAATAAGACATCTACCTAACACTCTATTGTCAAATACACTTTAGAGATTCAATTGCAAGAGTATTACAATATCTTGTAATTATCCAGACTGACTAGAATTAAAGCCTTTGGAAATTAATTTTGAGTTGAAATATTAAATTAAATAGAATGTTTTATCATAATGGCATAATTTAAAACTAACTAAAAATAGCATTAATAATAATCATGATAACTCTCTTTTCATTACAAGAAGCAATTTAGCACTAAATTATTAAATGATCAAATTTACAGTGCCCAAGTTAGTAAAGATTTTGTAGTAGTGTAAATCATATGACATGATTTCTGTCCATTGACTATAGCAAATTAGTCACTATAGTAAATTTTAGAGGGTGTTAATAATGCAAACACTTCAGAGTGGGAAGCTTCACTAGAATGATATTACATATATTCTTGGACATTCAAATATTTGATTTTTTCCTCCTCAGGCATATATTATAAGACTGCATCAGAGATGACAATAATATGAACAAAAGAAAAGGGTAAGCTTTCTATTTTGATATGCCTATAATTTATGAAGTGATTTCTGCTTCCCAACATTAACTTTCATCCTCATTTTATTCACCTTCTGATTTTACTCTGAAATTGTATTGTGTTTTAAACACAACATGTATCGCTCCTTTTAACAATTCTCAGATCAATTCAATTTAATAGAACTCTGCCAATCCCAAATGGCAAGAAATGATTTGTTTTTAAACTTATATAAAATCATACTTTTTGTACATGATTTTGTTCAAAATTGAATTATCTGTATTAATATACAAGTTGGGAAAAAGGTATGCCACCTAAAATCAACAGCAAATTCATGCTTGTTGTTTTTAATTTTTATTTTTATTTTGAAGAGAATAAAACCAAGTGAAAACAAACAAAATGAGGTCAGTCAAAACAAAAGGATGGACATAGTACATGACTTAAAACCAAAATGCAAGGTGATCTACAATGGTTACCATGATGTCTGTTATCTTCAGTAGAATTGCCCATATCATCAGGCACAATGAAATTGAACACAGCAGTACAGAACAAAATCAATAAAAGCAAAACATTGGAGACATTATAGGACTTTAAAAGAGGGTAATAGTCAAACCAGAATGGGTATCAGTGAATCTTATTGTCTTCACAGTAGTTGCTTATACTCTTAGACTTGATACTGTCAAACATAACAGATTTGAATAAAATCAGTCAAGATGAGACAGTGATCAAACAAAACAGATTCAAGTAAAATCAGTCAAAACAAAACAGTGAAAGCAATACAGGGCTTCATATTAAGTTAATAGGAAATTAAAAATGGTTATCATAGTATATCCTGCTATCTTTGGAACAGCTGTCCATGCCATCAGATCTGGTACAAGTAAACAAACTGGGACAGAATATAACCAAACTAAACAGAGCGATGAAAACAATATGGGTTTCAAATCATCATGCTTGTCTCTTGAGAAATAAAGAGGGATTGGTGATAAGAGGATGAAGGATTTGCTTTGATTGCTTCCTATGTGTCTTAAGGAAAGGTTTTATTTTTAAATAAATGTTCTGAAGTATATGTGTATATGCCTTCCATGGATATGAGCTTTAGTATCTGGTCTATATTTTAGGAAATTATCAGGTCTGAGAATCCCCAAAGTCTTGTGAAGTTATAATTGATTGGTACATGCACAAAAATATGACTCACTCAAACAACTCTTTAAAATTCTAATTCTTTTCTAGCCTAAAAACAATGTCTATGGGAGTGTTATGTTACCAAGAATATGTATTATGATCATCTAAGTATATAATAGAAGTTTTGGAAATTATGAAAAAATATTCACCACACCAAATTTTCCATTATGGATAAATATTGGGGAATCTTAAAGTGATTTAAAACGAGAATTCTCATTTAGGGTAAACTAGCCATTTGTTATTTTTCTCTTACATAATAACATTTTGACCTTTAAGTTTACCTGTCTTTGTCTCCAAATGATTTTTGGTACAAGATAATACATCTTGCTGTGGAATACTCTTAAAAATATGGATTGAATATGGTGTGGTACAAAGCCCACTCCCCTGCTCTGTAGAGCCACGAGGTATCATTCACAAGAGTCTCCTTAGTAATAATTACACACTCTTGGTCATTTATTTAACAAATTCATAGAACTTTGTAAGTGCTGTGTGAATTAAAACGTCTCAACTGGCATACCTATAGTATTGGGTTTACTATCATTTAAGATAAATGTGTATAGGTATTTTGACAACATGTACTCCACAGCTGGAATATTTGATCAGTAGAGAACCACTTAAGTCACATGGAGACATTTAACTAGACTCAGGAGTCAGACATCTAAAACCATCCATTGATTCATTAGTATTGTTTCAGTAATTCCTTCGGCTTTTATATAACTCAGGAAATAGGAAATCATAACATCATAAATAGTGTTAATCTGAACCTATTGATGTAGCCAGAGCAATTTGAAGCCAATCATTTCTCATTAGGCTAACGCTAGTAAAGCTTCTTTTTTCAGATAACTTTTTTTTCTTTTCATTTTTCTTCTTTTGACTATTCAGTGGCCAACGAGGTGTAATAAGTTTTAGCAAATTGGGGCTGAGGTCTCTTAGGTTAGCTTTATTCTTTGCTGTAAATCACAACAGCTTTATAACTGCTTCACACAGCTCCTGAATCAAAAAATGTCACACCTGAGTTTTTTCGTTCAAGCTGAATGACTGACAAGACAGAGGAAGCGGGACAGGAGGGAAGTCTGACTCTCCTGGAGATCAAGATCAAAACAGCTATTCTTCAATTGCCAAACTGATTTATATTTTAACTATTGAGAGACTGAAGTAGAAACTAAATAGAACCATAACAAACTAGCATCTTCTCACACTTTTTCTCATGCCAGATTATCTGACAAATCATTAAAATTTCGAATTTCACTCTCTACCGTCTTCTGTTGACACTGGACTTCAGAATTTACATTCTATTCAGGCTCAAAGAAATAAGCTGTGACTTGAATTCCTTGCTTCTCAACTTCTCCTGTCTTATTTGAAGCTCAGGAGAGCCAGGTTTTGCTATAGGAAGGTGCCTCACTCATCTAAGAAGACAAGTGACAATAAGAAAGATCCTAGGGAAGAAGTGGCTCTTCCTGGAGCAGCTGTCAATAAGTCACTGTATGTGATTTTTTTTGCTGATTTTCTCCTTTCTGCATTGACAGTTCATTATAAAATGAAGCTCCACTCTACCCAACTAGATTAGCAAAAACAGACAAGTAATTAATACATAAAGTAGCAAATATGAAATATTACTCTGCACAGAGGCATTTCACACTTCACTGACTTCACGAGTAGGCCAGAGGTGCCAGAACAATAATTAATATGTTGTAAGGGAAAAATTATTATGCAAGGTCAGCAGCATTTGAAGACTTCACTGAAGGGGCATTAAAAGGTATTCTGAAATTATTTCTTAAACAGAGTTTTAAAATTTTAAGTGACTGTTTGAAGAAATACACAGATTTTCTATAAGAAATTAGTAGAGATTTTTATGTGTGAGTGAAGTTACACTTGAGCACACAAACAGAGTGGCTAACAATGCATGGCATTTTAGGGAAAGTAAAAATAAAGTATGTGGATAAGTATATATGTGTTTGTTCCTGGGTATATGGGCATCATTATTTACATTTCTGAAATTTACTGCAATAGTGAAATTTAAATTTCAAGCAATTCATTTTGTATTGTTTAAAAATTACTAATACATATGTTAAAATAATGTTTCAGAAAGGCAAAATCAAAAGTACTAAAATAAAGTCACCCATAATCTATTATGATAAAATAAAGATGTTAATATTTAGGTGTATATCCTTTTAATAGTTTTCTCCATGAAATGTTTTTAAATGTGATACTGTAATATGGTTCTTCAGTAGACTTTTTCATTTATGAAATGATGATTTTCTTATATCTGTCTTTATTTTTCTACAATATTTTTAATGATTACATAATGCTCCACTCGATATTTCATAGTGTACGCAAGCAGTCTTCTGTGGAAAGACATGCAGGTGCTTTCCAATTTTTAATAGGCTGCAGTGATCACTCCTGGAGCTACTTTGATCACACCCTTTGGATACATCTCTAGAAATGTAATTCTGACAGCACTTATACATGTTGCCAGAAAGCTCATCTCAGGAAAGTCCTATCGAAAGTTCATCAGTTTACTGCAAAACAGCCTCTATTTCAAATTCACTCTGAGTTGTGATTATAAAGCTTTTCTTTACTCTAATGGCATGCCAAAAAAACAGTGGATTTTCCAGGATTAATTGAAGACAACTGATATTAAAAATCTCTGGAAAAAATTTTAAAAGCAAAATATTTCTAGTGATTATCTAAGATCACAATAAACAGGATCATTTAACACTATTTTTGCCTCCAATTTAAAACAAATAGATCATTTACTGAGTGTCATATGTCAGTGATGGCTTTGCAGTGGTTCCATGTGTTTTAGCTCAATTATTACTTCTTTTATCTTCAAAATTACCTCTGAACTAAAATGTTTTATGTTTCCTCTCAAGATGAGAAAGTTGAAAGAAACTCAGTTTATTAACTGTCCAAATTTACACAGCTAGTTGGTAGGGAGCAGAGATTGGAATTCAGAATAGTCTGATTAATAAGATCCTATTTCAGGGGCTGGGGATTTAGCTCAGCGGCATAAGTGCCTGCCTTGCAAGCAGGCAGTCATGAGTTCCATCCCTGGTACCGATAAAAAAGGAAAAAGACAAAAAAAAAAAAAAAAAAGATCATATTTCACCCTCAGAAAAGATCGTACACTTGTGGTCTGGAAAGTAGTGTACCTCATGAGAAGAGGAAAGGTAGCTTATTTATATGTTTGTAACATTCGCCATTTATGTCAATGTATTGTCATCTGGTATTAACCACAGAGTTTCAACATGGGGACCTGTGGTAATAAACAGTGATTCTCTCATTTCTCAAACAGGAAATGTTAGGAATGGGTGAGCACATGAGGCTCACATCCCTTCTCAGTGCACATGACTCTGGGTAGAAAAGCAGTTGCCAGATCTCTCTCTTACACATTGGAGTCTATGTGACAGTTTGTCTTACTTATTAACTCCTTCCTTCCTTCCTTCCTTCCTTCCTTCCTTCCTTCCTTCCTTCCTTCCTTCCTTCCTCCCTCCCTCCCTTCGTTCCTTCCTTCCTTTCTTCTTTCTTTCTTTCTTTCTTTCTTTCTTTCCCTCCCTCTCATCCTCGTCCTCGTCCTCCTCCTCCTCCTTCTTCTTGAATCTCCTTAGGAAGACATCCTTGGCCTTATGACTTTATGGTCTGATTCTGGAGCAGAGGACCATGGCCTCCTCTGTAATGGCATGTTCCTTTGGTGACACAGTTGTGGAAGAACTAAGCTGAGTAAATGGAAAGAAGGTATGCTATGCACAATATCCAGCTCAAACGCAATGGTACTTTGTGCAGGAAAAGGAAGAGAGTGCACTCAATTCCAGATATGGAGCTTAACAAAGTGCCCTACCAAGGGCCAGAAATTGGCCTGCTGGGGCATTCAGAAGGCACACTGAGTATCTGTCCTGCTCATTAGAAATCTTTATTCTTTCCTGTCCCTCTGCTCCCTCTCTCATCAGCAGGCTAAAGAGAGGCTATATCTCTCACTTAAGCTTGGGGCTTTTTGGCACAGAGCTTGATTGTCTTGGTTTCCTCTTGGCAGATTTAAATTGTTAGAGAAATGAAACTCGTTTGAAAACAGTAGGCCCTGGCAGGAGCTCTCCCAGGCATTGCCCAGGACTCTGGGAACAGTTGTTGACTTGTTGCCTAGCATTTGTCTAGTTGGGTTTGATCATTGTCTCAGATCTCATATGGTAAGAAATAATTCCCTTTTAAAGTTTGGGGTATTTATGATTGTGGGGATAGAGGTCAGGAGGGGAGAGGTTGCTGCTTATGGAGTCTGTATATTTTTATAGTGAAATTAAGATTTAATGAAGATTCTCTCATTGCATAAAAATAGAATAAAACTGAAAAAGATACCTTTTTCCTCATAATGCAAATGTTTCTTCCCTTTAATTTCTAATTGTCTTACTACTACAGACATATAAGGGTACTGACAACTTCAGGGTGTGGTGAAAGCCACCTGTGATCCCAGTCCTCCTAGGAGAGTCACAAGTTGAGGCCAAACCTGGGAACACAATGACTTAGTCAGATTCTTTAGTGAAGCTGAAAAATTAAAAAGGGCTCGGGAACACAGCTCAGTGTGATGGTCCTGCATTCAATCCTCAGTTCTGGGGGAAAAAAAGGATGCTGATAACTAATATGCAAATATTTTGTTTTAGAAATTAAAACTCATTCATGTAGATCACTCAGTTTCAAGAAATAATTTTATTATAAATGGAGAAACAAAATAGTATTTCTCATGCTATTTTAATATAATCAGTTATATGTTTTTGATTTACTTTGCAAGAGCAAGCACAATATCCTAAAAGGAATCTAGTGGTAGAGAATAATTCACTAGTAGATCTGATGAGACAGGTTCTAATATAGTTTCAATTTTTTCTCTTTATTTTTCTAATAAGCCAGAGTAATAATTAGAGTAAAAAGACTTCTCAAAATCTTGGGGTAAATTTATGAAGATCAATAATTTCTAGAATCAATTGCCAGTTAAAGCTATACTGATATTTTATCAAGTTTTCAGAACCCCATGAGAGAAAGGAGATAAACCCTTAACAGCTAGAACTGTGAACACATTGTAGATTTCAGAGCCACTGAACGACTCTTTCAGATCTCAGAAATAGCCAGTATTTTCAACCAGCTGAGTCTCATGTTTACCTCTGTTTACTTTAGACCCTCATATCCATGGTGTGTGTGTGTGTGTGTGTGTGTGTGTGTGTGTGTGTGTGTGTTACACTGGGGATCGAACCTTGGGTCTTTACACTGAGCTACATCCCATGCACTTTTCATTTTCTTATTTTGACACGGGGTCTCACTAAATTTATCATTCCTCCTTGACATGCAGTCTCTTCTTATTTTAGAATCTCAAAGAATCACATTCAAGGACCACTTTACAGATTCACCGTAATATAGACTAACATACACAGTGATACTCAAAGAATCCTATCTATATTTGATGGTCTATGGAGTTAAAAATGATTGTCACCTGCCCTCTCATTGTCACATGATTTTTGACCTGGGTTTATTCCTTACCTACAAGATTAAGCCACGTTAAGCAGAACCTAAAACAGCATAAACTAAACCAGAGGTAGAGGGACAAATCTGGTGAGATCTAACAATTTGTACATCTGTGTCTGACTTTCATCAACTCTTGTGATTGCATATAAAGTACCTGCTGTTGAGTGAGGATTAAGCCCATTCTAATTACTGATGCTTTTAAACTTTGCAGATGTCAAAAGCATTCCTTCGATCCTGTTCATTTCCAGAGCAAGTTTTTTCCAGATGGGAATTAGAAAGCAAGATTTGATAAAATCTGCTTCTCTATTACTTAATACAAAAGAATATTACCCTAACTCTCTTATTCCTGCTAATCCATTCATTTCAGGTTTGATTTACCTTTTTTGCCTTGATCTAAAAATCTCTGTGGCTTGACAGGATTATATGTTGCTATATTCAGGTTTTGAATGAATCACACTGTATTCATTTTAATGTGGTTTCTCTGATTCCAAAGCCAGGATTAATCTCCTGTTTTTATTAAAAAGAATTTATGTTTAGAATTTAGAGGAGTATTAAAATTCTCAGTTGTCTACTGTTTTTCTTATTTTAAACTAAATATAGAAGTTATATCTGTTGGTTTTTTAATTGAATGAAAACAAAAGCAAAATCATATAACATTTAAAATATTAATACTCATAATATACTGTTGTATAAATGAGAGCGAAAATTTTCCTCACAATGAGTGTTACTTTACCTCTGTCAATGTCTTGCACAGTTGAGACTACTGAAATAGAACTCATTTGAACTGTAGTAAAGAGAAAGTGTGGTAAGCAATTAAGTCACGGGTATTATATATATAAAAATTGTCTTTTTAGTTCTTAAAATGAAAGGGAGAGACTCATCTCTTCCCTTTTGTAGTATTAACTTTTTTAGCTCTGCTAAGATGTTAGTGGAGGTTGCATAGGGGATCTTGATGTTATTTTAAGAAATAATGGTATACGATTAGCAAAATCTTAAAAGATGCTCAGAAAAAAGACAAGTATATGCCAATTCTGTTAACCCATACAGTAGTCGTAGAGAGGCGATACCATCATTTTCGTTGTACAGATAAGGAAACTAAGACACAGAGGAACGAAGAAGACTGCTTTCGGTTAGATGGCCAAACTATGCTTCAAATGGGAAATATGGCTCCTGTCCGTGCTCTTACCCATGATATCACTTTATGGTCATATAGCGAGTCAACAGTCAGCCCAGATATTACAGGGAATAAACTTAATCTAATGAGAATATGATGAAAACCAAATGAGAAACTGAATGAACTGGCCCATTTTGTCCTTTTCCACAGCCATCTCCTGACTTCCTTTTAAACTGCTGCATTCCAGCTACTGGCTCATTTTTATATTTTAAGAAAAAGTTCATATGCCAAGATGTTTAGGTTTCAGGCTGTAAGTCTTGAGGTTTTTGGACTTATTGTCATGTAGTCTCCTTATGGTTTCACTCTAAACTTGGACAACATAAGTATAAAGAAGAATCTAGTTGTAAAAACTACACTTAATCAACCAATGTTTATGGATAGTACATACTGATTTTCCTACATCAAGGATTAGAGAAGAAATAGAAGTTTATATATACATTGCTAAATAAGAATAGGGAAAATGCACATTCAGTTGAATTTTGGCAATTTGGAAAAGATATGTTTATAAACATATCTAAATGCAAACCTGCAACTAATCATCTTATGCTAAAATAAATTTTATTTAATCTTGGAAATTTCTAATATTTACTAGGAAAGAGTTCTATCTTTTATTTTATCTGGTGGCTTTGTTCAAATCATTCTGTTATCCTTTTACCTAGTTTGTTTTCCTCCCTCTCTTCCCTCCTTCCTTCCTTCTTCCTCCTTCCCTTCTTCTCTTCCCTTCTTCCATTCCTCCTTCCTTTCTTTTTTCTTTATTTCTGTCCTTCCTCTCTCCCCCTATCCTTTCTTCTCTTTTCTTTTTGGTTCTGGAAATCAAACCTGAGGCCTTCCACATGCTAGACAAGGACCCTACCACTGAGTATACCCAGTTCCTGTATGAATTTTCTTACAAGGAAATCAACATGTTTACTATCCCTAATGAAGTCAAATTTTAAATTCACATTATCTATTAGCATTTCAGTATATTTTAAATGAAAATAAAGCTGAAAAATTATGATCCACAGTTTTCTAAGAATATAGTTTACTTATTTTTGCTTGTGTTTTCAATTACATTCTAATCTCAAAGAAAAAACTCATTGACTATTTTATATTGTTTTTTCCTTACCCCTTACCTCACACCATACTGTAATAACTTTGGGAATGTACATATAATAGGTGCTTAGTACATATCTTTCTGAATAAATTGAGCTCCACTCTGATGATACTTTTGCAATTATTTTTTAAACAGTAAAAGAACTCAGAAAGGATAAAACAGATACAACTTGAAACAGGCTTGAATGTAAAACAAGCATCTGCTTCTAGGCAAACAGTGCTCGACTATAAAAAAAAAAAAGGGATTTCAGGGCCTCTCTGCTCTTGTTGAAGGGACTCAAAGGTGTAATAAAAAAGAAAAGGTGAAGTTGTAATTTGCTTTCTGGCTGCATGCTTTGCCTTCCAAGCACTGACTGAGCTGCAACATAAGGTGTGAAATTAGGACAAATGTTCCAAGTCCTAGAAAACGAGCATTTGTTTTAACTCCATCTTGTTCAGGAAATCTACTTCAGGAACACAGGCCTTCAGGAAGGACTGATGACTGACGGATGCTCAGGTTGCTAAACAGAAACACAAAACTGCATGATCTTTGACACTGAAAGTTGAAATACCTGCTGACAAACAGTAGCTTTGAGGATGAGACAACAGCAATCTAGTTTAGACTCAGCACAGAAGGAGGAGCCTGTGCGTGACAAAAATAAAACTTCTCAGGATTTTTAAAAACACAAAATTCTCAATGTTAAACAGTGAGAATCTGCATTATTTCCATTTTCCAGATTTCCTAGATAAATTCAAAGTTTTTAGGCATTGAGAGAGCTGTCAGAAAGGGTAGAAGGGAGGACAAAAGAGAAAATGTTTGAAATGCTAGCCAGTCTATAAGCAGTAAAAATAATCTTCACTTGAACAAGAAAAAGATTTTCTTGTTCAATCAAAAAGGACAGGTTAGGAAACACTATATAGCCAAGGAGAAAGCATTATGTTCCTAACAATATCGTCTATCTCCATCATTGCTAAAGTAATGCAGAACAGATCAAATTATTACACCCAACTTATTGATTTAATATAAAACACATAATTTGTTCTTCTGCTTCTAGAGTTCTATACCTCTAAGGGATAACATGTCTTAAATTATTGGATTAGAGGAAGACTTTAATTGCTTGTAGTCAGTCTTGAACTGAACAAATATTAATAGATAGAATCTTAAGTCATTTTAAATATATGACATTTCTTTTCCTGATACTTGAAGTGTCTTTCAGCATTCAGCTAGCAAAAATTCCTCCTTCTGCAAATAGTTCATTTAGTGCAGAAATAGCTAAATTAATACAGGTTCCATATAGAAGTAACTAAAATATCCTTTATCGCGTGGCAGAAAATCTTTAACGTGACTTATTTTAACTCATTTAGTCTCCATAATAATGCCCTGAGGAATGTTACAAAGTGCCCTCATTTTCAAAATAACAAAATTAAGGAACAGAGAAGTGAAGCTCCTGTCCAGGGTTACACAGTTATCAGCTGTGAAGATAAGCTTCAAATTCGGGGGATCACCCTTTAGCCAGTAAGCTATTCTTTGAGAGAGGACAATAATTCGTTTATTTTTGCATTTTTACCCCCTACCCTGTGCCTAGTACTGAATTGACACATACAAAATTTTTGAGATAGAACATTTATTAAACTTGGAAATGCAGTCCTCTTCATTTCCTTCTCTGTAGCTAGATTCGCATCTTATCTTTTCTTATCTAGCCATGAGTTCACTGATTCCCCATTCAACCTTCTTATTTTTTAAATTTTGATTAATTTTTGGTTGTAACATTTTAGATATACACAATAGTCACATTCATCAGAGGGAGTTTGTACCTGTATATGATATATCTTAGTTTTTCTTTCTTCCCTAATGCCCTACCTTCCCTTAAACTCTTCTTCCCTTCATTACTTACAAAACTTTGTTCCCATTTTCTCAACTTTCAACAGATCCTAATTTGAAGTATTGTTTTGAACCTTTAATTTCATGTATTTGCCAAAACCCATTACTTGTAAGTTCTTGTGTCTTACTTTCAAGTTTGTATGCTTACTTCTAGACTATTTTAGTTTGCATTGCCTGCAGCCATGTATGTGCACTCAGTGTGTAAAACTGTACTACTCTGCTATCACAGAACACACTATGATTTAATATTTATTGTAGAGAGGTCACACCAACTCCATTTTGTCCTAGACACATCTGGTTGACGGTGTTTTGGTAGAAAATGCAGGCCTTGAAATATCCTTCCCTCCAAGGCAAAAACATGAAGTCTCGTAAGGAAACAGACAAGAAGCAAACAAATTATATAATTATATAATCTAACAAATTATATAATCTAAGCATGTGCAATATGAGTTTCTTTGTTTTTTATCTCAATAAAAGCTACTTGCTTATGCTGGCCAGGCAGTAGCCATTTTGCTGACCCTTACTGTGTGCATCTCTTTATTTTCCCTTTGCTTGCAGAACCCCTACAATTTATCCCCAACCATAGACCATGGGTTATTTTCCTTAGCACTTGCTGCTTCTGAGATTCACCCTCCCATCTAATCTCTATCAATGATTAAGACTACGGATTCTGTAAGATGTAGATCAAATGTCAGCATTCTAGATAACATTCTGCACTTATATCATTCACTGTATCCCTTGCCCTCTTTTGAACTCAAATAGTACTTAAACACATGCTGGTTGTTAAATGCCTTTGTCATTTCCTTCTTACACTCTAAACCTTAAGACCAAGGTCATATATTATTCATCTTTATAAAAACTGGTAATGGAACATACCAGAAAATCCATGAATTTTCTGTCATAGTGTCATCAAATATTTGGCATCTTTCTTAAGGGAACTATTTTGAGAAAATTTGCTTCCAAATGACCATAAAACTTTAGAGTAGACAGACACTGCCACAATGATTTTGTTTATCTGCTATGTACTACCAATAAGAAGATGGACTTTCTGAATGCTAGTGTCTGATCTTCATGCTGCTTCTGACCAACCCTGAAATCTTTGCATTCTGTAATGCTGCCTCATATTTCTTAAAGATGGAGAAATTTTGTAACAATGGGAAAAAAGACCTTGGAAGTTTCCAGATGGTTGCAGGCTATTTTTTCATAGATCTTTCAGGTTTTTGTTTAGCAGAGAAACTATAAATGCTGGTACAAGTACAAAGACCTCAATGTTGTAACTATGGCTTGACATTTTTTATTAATCTGATTGATGACTTTTTATCAGTTATAAAATCACTTTTTTTTCTGTCTTTTTGAGACAGGGTTTTGCTGTGCAGTTTAAGCTGGCCTGGAACTTTGTAACCCAGGCTGGCCTCAAACTTGCAGTGATCCTCCTGCTTCAGCCTCCCGAGTGCTGTGATTACAGGCATGCACCACCACACCTAGCCAAAAAAAAAAAAAAAAAAAAAAAAAAAAAAAAATCACTTAATTTAATTTAAAGGTTAAATCTTGCCTTGCAGTTTAATTTTATTGCTATCTGTTATATATTAATTTCCACTTCTCCATCATAAACACACAAACAATCAAGAACTGAACAACTGTCAGAAATGTTGCATACATATAATTTTCCATCTTATGGATAAAGAATTGCAAAGGAATAAATTTTTCAGTACTATGATTGTGAGTTTGCCAGGGCTATACCTTGGAGGAACCTTGTTCTGAGAGGGTAGATCAGAATAAGAAACATTCTGCTTCCTCAAGTGATGACATCTCCAACCTCTTGATGTGACTCTGAAACATCCTAGAGACAATTTTGTTAGCAATGAAGCCTGCAAATGACAGGAACTAATAAACCTGAAGTCACTGCTGTAGAACCAGCCACCACTGGTAATGAGCCATGGCCTGCTCTGGTTCAGCTTAGTTTCCTCACTCATTTTCAGGTGATGTCATGCTATAACATGTCCAGACATGTTACTAGTGGCCACCTGCTGTGCCAGTGAGACACTGATGCCCAGTGGAACAAGGACTCACGGGCTCTGAAAAAGTAGAGCTATTTTGGGAAGTTGCAGTGATGGTTTGGAATGATAGTGAAAACCTCTTCTGAAGGATGCAGACAGGTGCTTTTGTTCAAAGGTGGTGGGCAAAATTCATGCCCTTATTTATATGTGAGAAGAGAAAATGGCTATGGGGAACATAACAAAATACCTGAATCTGGATAACTTATGATGAAAAGAGATTTATTTTGGCCTTTGTTCCTAAAGGCTGAGAAGTCCAAGGTTAAGGAATTGCATCTGATGAGGTCCTCAGGCTTCAGATCATGGTGGAAAGCGAAAGGGCAAACAGGTATGTACAAAAGAGACCCAACATAAGGAACTGCCTTACTTTATAACAGCCCATTATCAGGGTAATTAATCCAGCTCCCAGAGAATGAGAAAAGCATTGATCTATTCATCAAAGCTCCATCCCTGTGATTTTGACACCTTCCAGAGGTAATACCTTCACATACTTTCACATTGAGAAATTATATTTCAAACACTTGAACTTTTGTAGAACACGTTCAAACTGCAGCAAATATAAAGTAGGCTGAGCAGTGGAGAAGACAAAGTAAGTTGGTTATATGAGGAAATACAGTGTTTAAGTGTGTGTATGTATTTTTATGTGTTTGAAGTCTCTAACATGTTTTAAATAGGGAATAGACGATCAGAACATGGGGTGAGCATTATAAAGAATATACTGGAGAGGCAGATATTAAAATGAGGGATGCTGTAGTTTAAGAATATTGTTATAGAAGTTTAGGTTGGTCTGAAAAGGAATAACACCAAAACACTGCAATAATAAATGTCATTATAGTCCACTAAGGGTGTAAACTACAGGGTCAGACATGGTTTTACACCCTAACTCTGACATTATTAGCTCTATCACCATAAATGAATTCATAAAGTGATCTATGCATCAGTATCCTCATCTACAGATTTCATTTTGTCTTGGCACCTAGTCAGAAATGTGTTTTAGTTCATACTTAACAATCCTTATGTCTGACACAGAATAAGCATTCAATAAGTGTTTAATATCATTATGGGTGAATTTTAAGGAAGATGGCTGAAGAAGTTGGTCAGAATAACACTCTCTATTTATTTATTTCCACTTACCTTTCTACCTTGATAAATGGAATCTGCCCATCTCCGTGGCTTTCCATTATGAAGAGTTTCTTAAATAGCCTGTGCACAATGATCTCCCCTGTTTCTGAGTTTCTAAAGTATTTTTTGTACTATCACAGATGACACTTATATACCCTATGCTGATAAATATTTTTTTCCTTTATTTTAATTACTTTATAAATTCTAAGGTATTGGTACTCTTTTTTTATGTTGCTTCATATCTACCATAGCACCTTGCACATTTGGCCATGAGGAAAATGTTTTAACTGACTAATGTCAACTCCTGTGTATGAGCTTTCTCACTGCTGAGCCACAATATCCAACAACACCCATGCCTTAGAGGAGGAGACTGATTTGCTCAGTTTCCCTCCTATGGTTGGCTGCTCCAGTGCAGAGACACCACGGTGGAGGGGCACGGCAAAGGAAAAGCTGCTTAGTTCGTGGCTATATCCTGTTTGTAAGCATTCACATAAATCGTAATGTAGATTAAGCAGAGGAAGCAATTTCACTTCAGCTTATTTCTTGGTGCTAGAATCCTCTTTTAGATCCTGAGCTTGAAGTCTTATAGACGTTAATAAACTAAAAATCCCTCTGGACATGGTGGTGACAAACAGTGGTCCCATTGGAAAGGCTGTAAAGCTCCTGCACAGGCGTGGGGGCTATGAGGGGGTTCAAGCCAGATTGGGATTGATGTGAAGTACCATTTCATTACTGCATGATTTATACTGGAATTTGATTCAACTTTGTAGGGCAAAGATACTTTTTTCAATAGTAGCTAATTTTCATTCCACAATTATATTCTATATTCTAAAATAAGAGGATCAAAATTATTTTGTCTAGAATAGAAGGCAGTCTTTCTTGAAGGAAATTTGAATGTCTTCAAGAAATGGCAGATGCTTCTGTAATAGAACTAGAGAAAAATAAGACTGACTGAGCTAATTTCCTCTCACTCTACTGAGTTAGTTTATTTTGGCCTTGTATTAGTAAAACTACATATGTAATTTTATAAAACAACATATGGAATATCTTGAGAATATGTATGTGCATGTGGGCTACAAGGGCATCAGAAGAATTCTGCTGTGAAGGATGCACACTTAATAGAGATTGATACCCTATACAGAATAGGATGTTTTAAAATTATATTGTGGCTTTTGCTTTTAATAAATTATGAATTTTTCATGAAGATCTATCTTCTATAGATCTAAACCTTTTTTTCAAATGTTCCCCAATACACTGACTTCCTATTCTGTGAAAAGTATTTCTAGCATTCCTAAATAACAAAACTGTTACTCAGAGAAAGTACAACAGACTTTTCCCTGTCCAGTTTGGGTTGCAGATGTAAAAATCTACAAAACAAACATAATGGTAGTAGGCAAAATGAGAACAGGCAGTTTAGATCTAAAATATTCTCCCAGACTCACTGGCACCTGGTGGGGGCATTCTGGAAGGTGTTTAGATCATAGGGGTGCTATCTTCAATGGTGGACTAATACATTGAGGTGTTTATAGCTATTAGGAGGTGGGGCCTTTCCGAAGGTTGCTTAGGGACATTGCCTGAAAGGTTGTCTCCTTTCTCTGCTCTTCCCTTACCTCCCTACTTCCTGGAACTATGATGTGGGCAGCTTTCCTTCCAGTCTCTTCTCCCATGCCACTGCTGCTTGGGAGCCAGCCAACCATGCAAAGCCTGAACCTGTGAGCCTCAATAAAGCTCTCCATTGGATATTGTGAACAGTAAGTGAGAGAAAGTGACTAAGACACTGACTGACCCTCACATCATAGATTTTGTGTGTTTTTTACAAAAACATTCAACTGCCTCATAACACAGTCTCATTTTAATTGTGTCATTGCAGTTTGAGATCATATGTGTATATAATACTTGAATCTTTATTGAATAGTATATTATTTGTGTTACATTATATATAGTGTTTTTTCATACACCACATCTATAGAATTAACTCTCTCCCCATTTATGTAGCTTTCATGTAACATGAGGTAGAGAAGAAATTGCTTGTCTGCAACTTAATCTTTTTTTCCTTCTTACAAAATGGAGCACAGAGCACTGTGGATGATCCAAGTTCAACCACAACAGAGTGGAACATTTTCTAGAATTCAAAGTATAACAAGATGGCTGGCTGTGGGTAAGAGCTTCTCTTCGAATATGAAATGCTCATCCCTGGATTATTACAAAAGAAAGAACTAAAGTTTCAATTTGTTTATTTTCTTAGCCATTGAATTTTAGGATATTTTTGTTACAGGTACTTAAAACACACCCAAAGCAATATTATTTGCCATTTTGCCCTTTCATGTATTTTTCACTATTAGTTACACGTGCTTTTTTTATTTTTGTTTTTTCAAAGCTTTCTTTCATATATACCTTCCAACAGAAGTAATATTTTTAAAAACCATGCAAAACATACTCCTAATAAGGAAAGAAGCAACATACAAGATACAATTTAAGGTTCATTTTTACTTCTGATATTGGTCACTGGAAAAAATAATTTCTCGACCTCTGTCAATCACAGTGATGGTGATTCTGATAGCAGGCAGTGAGTTAGGATTCATTAGAGAGGAAAATAAAAAGGGCAGAGTCCTTTTAGAAGAAGCTCACTATTTTATCTCTACTTGTGGGGGGACACAAGGCTCCTTGGAGCAAATGCACAGTAAGCTGATAGGAAACGAAATGAAACCAAAACAAAACACAACACAACACACATGGATAACTAAGTCATTAATGCTTCTGCCATTGTTTTCTGGACAGAATATAAGTGGTATTCCTTTTTTTTTTTTTTGATCTTGAGGATCAAACTCATGAGCGCATGCTTGCCCTGCAGGTGCTGTGCCACAGGGCCATGTCCCCAGCCCCCAGTGGTACTCTTTTGACTTGAATAAGGGATGCTATCTTTCACAATCCATGTAAATTTAAAAGTTGGTGGGATTAAATTGGCAGATTTGCATAGGAAACAACTAGCTTTCTAAGAGCTTTTTCACTTTAAGGATAAAAAAAATGATTAGATTGTCTCTGACCTAGATGGCCAGATGGAGAAAGAAATCTCTAGACCTTTCCTGACCTTTCATCTTTACATTATGCTTTTGTTTTTAACGTGCTTGTTCTATTGCTAAAAGCAAAACAAAACAAAAAAACCAACCTCCTGTTTAGCTATTCGATTTTAACTTTTACCTGCTTCCTAGCACATTTTTCTTAGAGTTCTTCATCTGCTATTTACATTGTTTTTTTGTTTCTGCATTTCTTTTGAATTTTGTTAGCATATTTTGGTTGAATTATTCTCATATTTTAATTACATTACAATTGAGGATATTCTCTACTTAGCACAATTATGTTCTTATCGAGAACTTTGGTATCTACAGATAATAATTTTTTAATCAAAAATATGTTTTACAGAGGAAAATCAGTTGAGTATCAGAAACTTTATTTTTACTTAAAAAAGTTTTTTTCGTTGTTTTTTGATACAGGGTCTCACTATGTAGCCCAGGCTGGCTTTGAACTTGAGGTGATCCTTCTGTCTTAATCTCCCTAGTGCTGGGATTACAGGCATGTGCCACCATGGTCACCTGAGTATCAGCAACTTTAATTTTATTCCTCACAAAATATAATTTTGGAGAAAGTTTCATGAAATTTCATTAAAATTTTAATATAACAGAATTTTACATTCTTCAGAACATTCTTCAGAAAAATAGTGATATGATGGAAACTAACACTGATTCAGAGTGTAAATATAAACCAATACTAACACTGATTCAGAGTGCAAAAATAAACCAATAATATGTAGAAATTGTATACATTTTTATTTTTTTGCAAGAATTTAATTTTGAAGTATTATTAAATAGACATATTTCTTATTGAACAGCCAAAATAATAAAACAAATTGTACGTCAGTATATATATTCTAAAGAGGTGTACAGTTTTGGCTATTTGTAGTACACTATTTTATCCTCAAAAGTAACCTGGTATGGGGTTCTTAACTCTTGTGATGTTTTCTGTGTGAACTCAACATAATATCTGAACATAGCAGTGACAGAGAAAGGTTGGTTTTAAGACTGAGTTGGAGCCCCTCCAGAGCACCTCACTTTATTGTAATGGGTACAAATGCGAAGAAGTCTGCCAATAAGAAGTTACAAGATTAAGAAGCCAGGCCTGTGTCTGGGAACAGAGTTGAGTGCTAGGAATAAAGCGATGCTACCCGCTCCATGATTCAATAGTCTCTCATCTTCCATAGCTGTAGTAAAAAGTGTCACCAGACTGACATGGTCCCTCATCAGCAGTCACCTCTCTTCATGAGAGGTATTTGTTTTTTCATGCAGAGAATGCTATAGCACTGATGTGTGTTTTCTGGATCATAACTGACACAGACCAGAGAGATCAGCTTTCCATAAGAGTTTAGCTTCAAATAGAAAGCTCTACCCCACTATGAAATGAGGTAGCAATAACTAAGATACAGTACCTTATATACATCTTAGAAATCTGTCCAATGATTCTTGGAAACAAGGGCTGCTTTATGGATTTTTTTTCCCCTTTGTGTCTCCATGTTTGCCAAAGTAAAACATCACAACTGAATGTCACGTAATCAGTTCATTTGGTTGTTCTTAGATCTAGAAGGATCATGGTTTTCATTTGGTAGTTTTATGAGCCTAAAATTTCGCAAATCATTAGAAAGATTGCTCATTTCCTCTAGAAAGGCCTGTATGGATAAAATGGAGCACTGTTCCCAGGCAATGCACACAAAAACTTGTTTTTTCTTGGTTCAAAGGCTTCAGTTCACTTTTTCTCATTTATGAGAAAGCAGAGAGATAGGGTGGCTTTTCACACAAATACAGAAGCAAGGAAATGGGATGCCATCCTGTCACTTTACCAATTTGTTATAAAGACACTTAAAGGGAGAAATTTTGGGGGAAGAAATATTATTTTTAACTGTCATCTTTAATAAGACGATCTCAAACTTGGTCTGTTTTCCTCAATTTCTAGGAGTATGACATTTAGTTTTCTTAGCTTTTACCCACTTCCCCCAGTTATTGACATGTTCTTTTTGCCACCTTCTTTCAATCAATCAGTAGATACTACTTACATGCTTACTTCTTCAAAGTTAACCCATTTGTAAAAACAGATGTTTCTATGAGAAACATGCTTTCTTTGCTTGCTTTACAGAGCTATGGTAAGGCTTTTTCTGGACAGATCACATTTTGTTCTTAATAGAGAAGATGTAATGGAAAAATATTCACAGCCAAAGGTAGACAATGACAGGAACACTGATTTCCACATGGGGTCACTGAAAAGCAGGATGCTTACACTGTGTCTGTATTGTGTCAGCAAGATACAGATGATTTAATTTTGAGCATCACTAGCTTCATTTCCTTTTTTACTTTTAAAGTGGAAAGGGAACTATCTGTATTAGTTTTCTGGCTCTGCAGTATCAAAGTACCACAGTCTATGTGCTTAAGCAAGAGAATCCATCTATCTTCTCCCAGTTCTGGATGCTAAAAGTCTGAGAGCGATGGAAGCACGGGAGAGGTGGTTTTCTAAAGCCTCACTTGTTGGTTAAAGACGACCACTTTCCCCTGCATCTTCACTCTTCCTTTTCCGCACGTGTCAGTGTCCTAGTTTACTCTTCTTCAAAGTATACCAGTTATATCAGATTAGAGCCCTCCTAATGATCTCTTTTTAAATCATTCACTTCTTTCAAGAGTCCATATCTCTAAATATGGTCACATTCTATTGATACAAGGGGTTAGAACTGCAACACATGAATGTCAGAGGGGACATAATTCAGCTTGTAACATGAGCCATGCCCATTGCCTTTATTTTTCAATAGCAGTATTCTAAAACTGACATTCCCTCTCTTTCTTACACTTTAAAAAGTAATAGAACATGTTTAATATCATAGAACATCTACATAGGTAAGTATAAATCATGTTGGCATTTTAATTTCCTCTCTGGAAATCTTGTTTCCATATACAAGTGCTGAAAGGTTTAGAAGACTTTTTTCATTATTGCTCTTCTTATGAAAACAGCTGTTCAATGAACATGGCATATTTTGTTACCTCATCAAGAAGCAGAAGATTATGTTGTGATCAACTTTTGTCTGGCTATCGTCAATGCATTTCTGATTGTTTGAACCCAGCGACTGATTTAATAGATGTATTCGAGAGCAGTTACTCATCCCTGGTATTTGCCAACTCAAGCTCCAAGTTATTTATGTAAATGATGCTTTATATGTCTTCCATGTAGATAAATCCAAGTTGACAGAACTGTTTAAGAGATGAGTGTGCTCCCAAGTGGGATTACAGTCACAGCATTTATCTATATCAACTTTCATGGTTACTTCACTGGTAAACTGGGAGCTTTGGAGGGTAATACAATGAGATATGATTATGAGAATCTATTTTCTGCTCTGAAGGTAACATTTTGACATTTCAGAGGACTATGCATCTACTCAGTTGTTGAGAAACAAACAAAACAGTCTTGAGGACAGGTGATCTGTCTTTGAAAAAATAAACACCCTAAACCTTAGGAAAAATCTTAAATCAGAGCCATTCAGATAAATTCAGAATTTGGAAAGTGGTTTTTGTTTTGTGATTATTAGATCAAATGATAACATGTGATTCCTGGTTTGAAAATAATGGAGTGATAGCTATGATCTCCCCTCTTCTTTGATAAGAAATCATTCAAAATCCAAAAAAGAATGAAAAATAAAGTAACATAAACTGGATCTCTGGTAGTGCTAAAGGATACATAAAATCTCAAAACAGTAAGAAAGTAGGAAAAAGTATATGGTATATATGACAAATTCAGTGATATATATATAATTGTGAATAAATAATTCTTCAGTCAATTTAAACTATAATTGGCTAGGACAATCTAAAGAGGAAATTCTATTTTGCTGATATATTTCTAAACAGTCCATACAAAAAGACTACTTCTACAAAGGGAAGAGCATCTGCATTCTCTATTGGAAATATCCTATTCTGGTTTCTGTATGTGCAAATAATACAGAATCTTTTAATTTCTAATTTGGTAACTTTACCCCAGTGTAACCCCTGGATATGAAATTATATAGGAGACTCACCAAGATAATTATTTTACAAAGGAAAACTAGTGCTCTCTTAGGCCCTATAACCTTTTAAAAAATAAAAGGAAGAAAAAGAAAAAAAAACCCTACTTAATATATGCTTGCATAACAATTGCAGTCATTTTCCTGGCTGAAGACTAAATTATTGTGCATTATAGCGTGCATTTCTATGATAAGTAGATTACTATAGATCATTTCAAGCAGAGGTAGAGGGAAGATTGCACTAACATTAGCTTCTCTGGTATTTGAAGGCTGTAAATTTTGTTAAATGATAAATGCAAAGATGGAAGACAGATGGATAGAGGAAAAGACAGAATCAGATACTGGATGAGTTAGTGCTGCAAGCCTGTGCTGCAGGGCTGTCTCATTACCACCAGACTAGCAGGCATCAATGTCCCCGCATCCCCCATCCTCTCCCCCTGAAACATACCGATTTATATGAAAATTAAGATTACAAATTAAAGCCTGGCTATCCTGGAGTTTTCCAGTTCATCAGCCATCCAATAAAAATGATGTCAAGCCTGTATGCATAATTCCCAGAAGATTACTTCGTCCTTACAGCTAAGCCCTGTCCCTGATATGAAAGATCTCCATCCACTTTTATTGAAATAAAGAACTAACATCATAATCCCAATATTGAAGTATAATCTTTATTATCTCCTGACCCTCTTGAGGGTCTCCCAATCTATATTACTTCAGATTTGGTTTATTTATAATCCTTATGTATTTACTTTTACTGAGATAGGATTAAATTTTTTTAAAAAGCTCCAAAAAATCCTTATCTCATACTCAGTTTCAGTTCACCAACAATCAACTAAAGTGGTAGTCTGAGGTTTTTTTTTTTTTTAAGTGGTTCTTATAGTGTCCAAGCTGAAAAGGCATTAATTGGTCCCCTGAGTGTCCTCATTTCATTATATGAATTATTTCCAACTCAGTTTGGTTTGTGAAATCATGGCATCATATTTTCCTATTTATTAGAAAAGGGGCAGGGTCAGTGGCACATGAAAAGACACAGAATCATCACAAGTAACTTTTTTCTCTTCCAAGTTTTGACTCATACCTATAGTTAATTACTAATAACCCACATTGTCCAACCTTGTCTTCCCTCCATGCCTGAATGGCCTCTGGCTATGCCTTGAGCACTTCACTACCAAACTAGTCATTAATGCCAGCCAAGATGATTTCTTGAAGATTATGGTTTTTTAAAAAACAGACAAAAAACACTTTGTTCTGTGCAGAGGATAAAATGGATGTTAATTACTTTTTCCTTTCAAAAACATACTGTCCTGTGGTATTTGATATATATCACATATGATTTTAGTGTATTTCCATGAAAGCTGAATTTTCAGTGTTTAGGATTTTACTCATAATCACCATGCTTTAATAAACTCTTTGCCATTGTATTAGGAAAATGGAGAAAACTTTATACCATTTGAAGAGGAACTAGAATATTTTCACTATTGTATTTACTTTTGCATCTTATTTTTACTTTGCACACAAAATGTATCAAGAAAATATTGGGCTTTTTTTTTTTTTTGTGGTATCGGGGATCAAACCCACACCCTCACACTTGCCAAACAGGCACTTGTGCCGAAAATATTTGGCTTTTAGATTTGAAAAGAGGGAGTAGAAATAGAAATGCTTAACTATTAGCATAAAACTTCACTGGAATACTTTCTTCTAAAATCCTATTGACAGATTGAAAAGAATTCTTGTTCTGCCATTATTGATGGAAAGTGGAATTTAGGATTATTTTATTGGTCTAATAGTCATCTGTGAAGCCTTTATTTTCATTTCTTCATGTTTTCACTGTGTGCTTACCCTTTTCCGGGCACATTCCATGACAACCCAGAAGAGAACTGGAAGGATACAGGCAGTCAGAAATAGTCTATGATCAATGAGTCTTTTTGCCTAAAAGATCCTCAGTCATAAAATCCTGAACTGGAATGATTCACCTTATTAAAATGTAACTACAAGGGAAGTAGATAGACTGTATTTTAATACATTTAGTATTTTTCTGGATATTGGCTAAGTTAATAACAGATTTTATTAAATCTTCATAACAACTCCCAACTCTTTCTTGCAACCTTACAATTATTCCTATTTTATGGATATGGAAATTGAGACTTCAGATTGCTGAAGATTTGGGAGAACAAAGAAGAAAGTACCAGAGGAAAGATGGTGAAAGTTTCAAGGTTTCCTTCAAACAGCACTGTCTACACTCACTCTACTCCTTCGTTTGCACATAATTAGGAAATGCTTCCTTCCTTTGGAAAACTGTGGCCTCAGGACACATCACCCATGAACTCCCAATTCAGATCTTTCAAAAGTGGGTTAAAAATGAAGATGAGGTAGGTTTATCTTCACAGTCAGAGATTCATTTGACTTAAATATAGATGTGCTTTATAGGTACTGCCATAAACACTGCTTACAGGAGCAAGTGCAGCAGTTACTACTAATTTAGTAAGAATTTAAAATATTTCGCTTACCAGTTATGACACAAATATTATTGATTGAAATAATTATAGGAAAGAGGAACCAAAGGAGGAAGGAATCAAGAAGCAATATGAGACTATTTGGAAAGCATTCTAGGCTTGGCCAGGCGTTGCAACTGTAAGCCAGAAGAGAGTAATAGAATATTGGGTATCACAGATGAATCAAGAATTCATTTATGCCCAGGCTTAGCTGAGCCTTATCTGACATAAGACAATGTGTAGCATGTCCTGAAAAAAGGTTTATTATTTATAAAGCTTTGAATTCTCAGGGATAAGCCGTGAATTACAGGGTGAATCTAAAAGCTTTATACTCCAAGATAAGCCACTATTAACGGTTTTTCCTTATTAAAGACAGGAACTTCTGATTTTTTAGTAAACTGACTCAAACATTTTCTACCAAAATTTATATATTAATATGGCTTTACTGTTTAAATAAAATTCCTAGTGAGAGAAATTTTTACTTTGTTTGATAATGAACATGATTCAATGCAGATTTTATAAGCAATCATTGACTAAGAGCTAATTATTTCCTTCATTATATAATCTCTCTTCATTTTGTAACTCTGAATTGAGATTTCTATTATCACTAAAAATTGATTATTCAGGTTGTTTTATGGTGTTCTTTTTGGTCTGTTAAAGAGTTAGTTTTACTAGGATCGTCATATTAATAAAGCAGGGTAGATGCAATTACTTGACTGTCCCTAAAGCAGGAGCCTCAGTACCTAACTAGGTGAAGCCTAGAGTGAATAAGCTTAACCACGCTGCTATTTCACCACTGATTAACTCCACTGATTTAATACAGCTGAGGTAAAGATACTAATCAATTATTCACACAAAAGTTGTGGTACTTATACATTAAACGCTTCACGTATTCAAAGTGACCTACTTCCTGTCACACTAATTATATGAGAGAATAAAATTAAAGAACATGTATGAAATGTTGGCAATTGTATCATAGATGTTTGCTTTTGCATGGATATATACATACGTTTTTTGTTTGTTTTTCGGTACTAGGGCTCCAGCCCTTCTTTACTGTGAAATGGGGCCTCTGCCACCACATTGACCAGGCTGGGCTTCAACTTTGGATCCTTCTTGCCTCAGCCTTTCAGAGTGCTGGGATTACAAGTGATAATAATTTTAAAGGACTGTGATTCTATCTCACTCCATGATACACTTCCCCAAAAAGATTTGCCTCGGCGCACTCCTGTGGTGCTGTTTTCCTTGCCTTTCCTTCATACTAAACTTTCTGTTACTTCACAAAAGGAAACTCACCTATGAAGAAATTTAAATCAGGCACAGTGTCCCGACATGCAATAATGTCCCAAAAGAACAAGTAAAAATAGTTGTTCCCTAGAAGCTTCCTACATAATTTTTCAATATTCATTACAATATCTATTATTCAATGGTCAACTTTAATAAGTGTTTAGGATACAGAGAACAAGAGATAAACAACTTTTAATAAACCACCTTTTCTTTTTAAATGAACATATAGACTTGACTTACACATATTATAGTAATATACTCCTTTCTTCATTAATATTTCATCCCTTAAAATATCCACATGCATGTACACATTTGTTCACAACATGGTTATTATTCTGATGGTACACTGCCTGTTTCCTCTGCATCACCAGGGAGGAAAAAAAAATGATCACTATTATTTTGTACCAATTTAAATTTGTGCACAAAAACCTGTGAATATAAAAAATGTTAGCAATAACACATACGTATCTTTTAACATTATAATGTAGTTTCTTATAATACTTCATTATACAGTAACCCAAGGGCAAGGAAGTTGTTTTTATTTCTGTGAGTGAGAAAATTGATGTTCCAGAGCATATACAGGTGGTAATAAGCCAAACTAGGACTAAAGTTTAAGCCAAGGGTCTCTGAAGTCTGTGATTTCCCACTGTATTAAACCGTCTCATGAAAACTGCTCAACTTGGGAAGAGCTGTGTTCTCTAGGTAAGCTTTTACAATATGCATTGGAGGTGATGACCCCACTCTAAAAGTGGAAAATCTATCTTAATTCTGGTTAGAAAAGCTGTATGATTTATAATGAAAGGGTTTTTTTTCAGAACTTCACAAAATGTAATTCCCATGGCCATATAAAGAAACATAGTGTTTAAATAACCCTTCAAGTGCACCTCAAGGAAATGATCTGTGTCTTTCAAGATTTCAAAGAAGCGTTTATGTCTAGGAAAAGCATAAAGAAGGACCTTGATAAGTCATTCAGTCTACTTCACTGGCTTTTGGATACGTACTATTAATACATGTGAAATGCACAATTCCCAGTTGGTGATGGGACACAAAGAACTTAGCAACACACAAGAGGAATGTATGTAGTCTTAGACTTTCCAGGTGTCTCTCCCTAACAGGACACTGCAGAATTTCAATTTTTGTTCTAGAAACAAATTAGGTACATTTCAGTGTAATTTATAGGTGAGTGTTCTCAAGCTTTGGGCTTGTTCTGTACACCATGAAATTCAAGGGGTAACTATGTTTGGTCTAAAAAGTAAGAACTGTGGAAAGGAGTATTAATGACACCCCCATACCCAAAAAAGGACACACATGATAAAATCACAAATATGTGTAATCATATGTATGCATCAGATGTTGATTTACATAAAATTGTTTTAAATTGTAGCAGTTTGGGTTTGTAGAAAGCATTTCTAAATAACCCCTCAATCTTTCCTGTATTTTACAATAAAAATGTTGTATCATTGAGTCTTTTGGTTTCTTGAGTTGAATTACTTTAAATCTGACAGCACTGTTAATGGAAAAAGCTCTCATTAAATTATTTTTATGATTTCAGTCCTTTGTACTAACCAGGGGTTTTCAGATGATACTGTGAAAAACAATTAGAGCTGGTTAAAATAAAAGACTCTGATTTTGTAAATCTGAATTAAGCAATTGCATTTTTTAACGTGGCTTCTGGCTGACTCTAATGAGTAGGCATATGAAGTATACTTTGAGACACACTTTGAGAACAGATATTATTCTCCTTGAATCAGAAATCTCTATTGTGTTTCCCATACCATCTATACCCATTTCTAGGACTGTTACTGTTAAAAAAAGAGTCCTTTTCAAATCTCCTGTCAAATTGTTAGAATGAAAATAATTTTAGCATCTGGGGTCATTTATCAATCAAAGAGCAGGAAAACCTAATACCTTAGTGTATACTACTATAAGAAGTAATATTATCAACAGATTTCATACATTGTATACACAAACATTTTTATTGTACACATTATATGTCTGCAATTTGTGACAGATAGGATTATATAAATATGTATTTAAGAATGGGATTCTGAATTATTTAGGGTCTAATTCAAGCAAACTAAAGGCTCATCACAGGTGTTTTAAATTGCCAATCTTAGAGATGAACCTTAAGAGCCTTATTAGTCAAAGTATACTTTCTGGACCAGCAGTAACAGCATTGTGTAATTAGACATGCAGACACACAAGCCTCACCCCATAGCTCTGAGATGACTTAGTGGCACACATAAACATTTGATAAAATTGATTTATTTCTTGATCCTTTCTATAGCTTCTCAGCTTTGGTCTAACTTTCTCTACTATTCCCCACTTCTCCCTCTCATTCATAAACCTTTTTATTTTAAAAAAAACATCATCTCTTGCCTTTTTCTTACCTCCAAAGGGAAAACCACATAGAGTCTAACTAGGTAGCTCACAAGATTCATTCACAAGTTTCTCCCTTTTAACCAGGGAAAACTGTGTGCTGGCTGGAAATGAATATCTTTGGAAATTTGTCTGCTCATGAAACTTCACAGGTAGCTGCTCTACATTCTTTGGTCTTTCTAGGATTATGGTTATGGAAAAACAAGCAGCCCATTCAGAGAAAAACATGATTTGTCGTGTGTAAAAAGAATAGTGCTATTACAAAAAGCAGACCCAGATGCTCCCACAATTCCAGTGTTACAAAAAGACACTGCTGCTGCTGCTAAGGCACAGGTTATTATCCTGAAACCACCTGAGAGTGTGCTAATGTATGTTGCAAGTAATATTATTAATCCTGTTTACTTTATCTAAATAGGCAAAGCCCAAATAGGTAGGCTAATATTCTGTTGTCTCCTAGTAACAAAGAAAAGCAGTTTCAGGAAATAAAACTACGGAAGTCAGATATCCTTTCTTATTTCCCAATTGTTTCAACTCCTCTCATCAAGTTACTAGAGACAGTCAACATGCCTGGTGCTGGAGAGAAATCACTCAGGTAAGCTGAGGCTGCCCCTTCTGTTTCTCCATCTGCTGAGCTGTTAACATGAAGACATATTGACAAGGGCTCACGGAAAACATGGAATATTTCATCAGTAAGATTATGCTGCCCTAGAGACAGATGTTAGAAAGCTGTAATATTTAAAAACAAAGAGATAAACACACACTTGAGGAGAAATAATAAAACAGTTTTACAGGTAAGGTAGAAAATTAAAAAGAAAAAAGGAATGATGCAAAGATAGATGAGAGGTTTATATTAGTATATAAAATGGCACAATGCACTCGTCTAGGAAAAAAAACACTTATATGTGCCTCAGGCAATCATTTATCATTAGGCAGAGATTCTCAGAGCACACTGGGTAGATCTGTAAGAAGTACTTAGCACGGCTGATTATGATTACAGAGAACAGACTTATCTCATGTCATCAGACGGTTAATGTCAGGGCTTAGACGTAAATCCATATACAAGAGTTTTTATAAAATTTAAACATGAAAAATGATGTATGCTTTGGTAATTTACATCCAGCAAACATAAAAGCAACATTAAGTAATGATAACAATGGATTTATTGAGTGATTTTGACTTCAGAGGTTAAAGCATTTTGTTTTCACTTATTTGTACTAGAGAAAGATACTGAAAAGACAATTGTAACTGAAGGTTATATATAAATATTTACAATTGACATATTAGCTGTACAGTAAGCCAAAATTTAACATATTTAAACAGTAGATTCCCATGTTTGTAAAAGTTTCGTATTTTTTGTAAATAAAATGCAAACAGTGGCAACAATAAAGTAGAAGCAACTTTAGCTTTGAATTGAAACAGATTTGAGTTCAGATTTATTTCAGTTTTCTCAGTTGTAAAACAAGAATAATAAATGCCTACCTCAGAATTGCTAATAAGATTGAATATCTTGTTAGTAAATACTATAGCAATAAATACCAAGCTATATCATTACAACAACAAAAAAACTCCACAAAAACCAAAAAATTAACCCAGGTAAATCATTCTAATTCTAGATCATCTTTATCTTAAAATCTCAAATTCTGCCTAGAAAGTGAAACCCTTACTTACCATTTTCTCCCCTTGGGAAGGGGACAATACCCCTTAAAAAAGGGAAAGCTTAGGACAAAGGGAGGGTTCAGAGACAGGAAGTTGGATGCATACTTCTACCAGGAAAGTGGGGAATGAGCTATGAAGTCTAACTTGATGGTCCAGACTATTCTCTCTCAAGGATGAAAATTCAGAGGAATAATGACAATAACAGAGCTGAGAGCTTCAAGAATTTTCCCGGCTTCCTGTTTAGGATTGTAGGTGACAACCTTGCAGGAAAACCACAGCCAACATAGGATTGTTACAAACAGAATATAAGGGCAGACCACGGCTCGGTAAGGCAGGTGGCCTCAAGTGTCCTTGGCTGTTGCCCAGCAGGTTCTGGTGTCAAGAGATTTCATCACTAGCCTGGTAAGGTACGTGGAAAGCTGTTGCTGAGAGCTGAACATAAGAGGCCACCTGTGTTACTGTGAGATGACTGGAGAGCAGATACTGCATAGAAGAAAGACCAGCCTAGGATCAGGGAGTACATGTAGTTGATATGAGGACCACAAATGCTGTTGAGAAAAAAAAAGAGAGAGAATAAATGAGAAAGGGAGGTAAAAGGCTCTGAAAAAGCTATGGAAGAATAATGGTTTGACCAATCTATGAGGTAGCCAGTAATTAGTTTGGACTAAATATATATCAATGGAAATAAGAATTCATATGATAACACAAAGATCCTCATAGACCTGGGGTTCTCTTCCACTAGTACACATGAACATTTCCTGATGCTCAAAAGCCATTTCTGCAGAGAGAAAGTGTAATAGAGGGGACTCTGTTGGAGACCACTACGAAGCGGCTCTGAGCAGGATTTAAAATTAACTGGCTTTCTATGTTTATCTGGGAGTCTGTCCTAGGCCTCAGTCCCTTGCCTGGCGACGGGAGCTGACTCAGTAAGTGAACCTCTATGAATCACTGGTCCTGGCTGAGGTGTACAGTGGCCTGTGAGGCCAGAGATACCTCAAAGGGCAACATAAGGCTACAGCTGCGGACGCTTGGCTCCAACCCTACTTTATCGATGGACTGCAGCTGCTGGGATCTCACTCCTGCTGTCTCACTCCTACCATAAATGTTATCATGGAGGTAAGACAATTCTACTAATTAGCATAATTTACTACTTGGAGAAGACTTTGAAGTGACTTTCTAGTCCTGTTCATTTCCTGTACTTTCTTCAGTATCCCCTCTCTTTGTTTGAATACCTAATAAACATGGGCTTCCCAATGAAGCCCTTTGTCTTGGGCCCTAGAATCTCGAACTCTGCAGAGGGTTTTAATATTTCTGGAGCCCTAAAATCATACCACTTGTATCATTTATTTAAGTCTTCTCCATACATTCATTTGGGAGACTGGGGATCTAGGCCAGACCCTGATAACTCTGAAAGATGGAAACTTGCTCTAAAGAAACTACTTTAAATCTAAAAACTGAGTTATTTTTATTTGTCATCTTAAATTCCATCCCATCCTATATTGCTCAAAATACCTTCAATTTTAAAGAAATTAAAAGCCTTCTTATCTCTTGATGTATTAAATGCAATATATCAGTTTCTGTAACTTCTTCTGGTAGATCTGAAGAACCTGAAATATACACTCTGTATCCTTTTCATAATTTAAAGTACTCTAATTTTATTAGATAATAAGGAAGTAGTAACTTACATAATTATTTCCTGTTTTTCCTTTTTAAAATTACTGTATGGCTATGTAGAGGGGTGATATTAATTTACTCATTCCTTTAACGGTTATTTACTGAGAACCCACCATGTGTCAGTCATTAAAATAAGATAAGTAAAATGCAGAATCTATCTTTAATAAGTTTGTGTGATATATAAATGGTTTAAGTTATAGAAAAGCTAGTGTAGTATATTACTACCTGTTTTAACTGTAAACAAAGCAGAGCAGGACACTACAACTATAAAAATGAATTACCTTTTCCTATGTACTATGTGTAGTGCAATCAAAAAAGAGTTTTGTACAAAATAATTTACAGAAAACTATTTCCAGAATAACAATAATGACTTAAGTTGCAGAAATCAATTAGTATGCCAAACTCTATTTTAAAAATATAATCACTATGGTTGAAGAGGAATTAGATATGAAAGTGTAAATTACCTTTCTAAATCATTACCTTCCTCAATTTGTTATAGCTAGCAAAGGTATACAAAAGTTACTACACGTAAGAACTACATATTATATAGTTATTTTAGTTAGTAAATATTGCTCAATAATTTTAAGTAATTGGATAAAAGTAATTTTAAGTAATTGGATACTGTTGCAATTTTTGGCTTAACAAGTCAAATAACATTGTAGTAAATATTCTAGGATAGTGTGTGTGTGTGTGTGTGTGTGTGTGTGTGTGTGTGTGTGCTACAAGATACGATTACTACAGCCCTTAATTTCTTAATTTCAGAGTTTCACATTACTAGTTTCAGAGTTTCACATTACTAGTTTTCTTAATTGTGTGTTATGAAATCCTAAAGAATATACATTATAACATGATCTATGAACACAAAGAAATATTAGGGGCTTAGTTTTTAAAACTACCCTGATATTCTGAATGGCATTGCAGATTTTTTTAAAAAGGCTCTTAAAATTATCAACTCACAGAATTTTTTAATTTCTTATTTTCCTTACTTCTTTCACCATGAAGTTTGTTAAATTTATGTATTGGCATACAAGGAGAGTATACATAGAAAGGTTAGGAAAAAATTTCTGCTTTTATTAGTTACCGCTGATAAAGCTGATATTTCAGTCATCCTAAATGTGCATCACATACTAATTGAATGGTGACATTGCTAGATATTATAATTCAACAAATGGAATCTGATTTATGATAAGTATATCAAAAACAATATTTTATTTTTTCCCAACCCCCTCTTTATCTTCATAGAATACAGCTGAATTTGAAATGTATGGTTTCTGGCATATCTGGGGTAAAGTTATACTAGGAATTTACCAGATCTGTCAGTCTCTAACTTTCTTCCATATTTCATTATATCATTCCAGTTATAATTAGTTGTCTGGTAAAATTAAGAACAGTCTATTTCAGTAAATCCTCATGTGAACATTTAACAACTTTTTGTTAGAATGACAGCTTAGTGGCAGAAAGAATAAACCAGAAAGGGACAGTCACTAATGTAACCTTAGTTAACTCAATATTGCCAGCTCAATGGAAAATGTTAAGATTTTGGGTTTTTTCTTTTTTTGCTATTAATCATGCACATATTTCTTGTCAGGAGATGAGCGTCAGTTTGAGCGTCATTCCTGCCTCAACCAGCATGTTTTGAACTGACCTGTCTTCACTGCTATGGCTCCCTAGAAACTTTGCTGCTGATGAGATTGATTCAGCTGAATGCTTTGACGTTCAGCTTGTCAGTGAAAGCTATTTTAATCTTTAAGATACAACTCCTTTCCAAGACTGCAAACTGTTGCTGCACACATACCACATTCTATCACTTGATTACCATAAAGAAGGAAGCTGAACAGTTACTATTACAGATCATAGTTATAGAACATAAATTGTATGAGCTTAGCAACGTACAGGAATTGGGAGTTCCTGAGTCTGCATCACCGTTCTCCACCTACTACCTACATATGTAGCCCTCTCTGATGCGATTTGCTCTTCTGCAGAGTAAAAGTCCTCACTTCAAAGAGAGATCATGAGGACTAAATGACATTCTTCACAGTATTTAGAATAGTAACTGCCTCAGTTAGTTCTAAATGTTAGCAATAATTTTTATTACTGCTTTTTAGATGGAGATTTCCAATTCTTTGCCACGGACTGATCTGCTCACTATATTTTCTATCCTTTTTAGGTTTCTTTGCCTAGACTTGAAAAAGAGGATAAGGAAAAATAAAACATTACTCCTTTCAGGGTTTTTTTTGGGGGGTATTGGGGGATCAAACTCATGACCTCACACTTACCAGACAAGTGCTTGAGCCACTGAGTTAAATCCCTGGCTCAGGATATTCTTCTGTACACATATGAGCTCTAGTTTCACAGCAGGGAGCACCACAATTGTGGCAGAATAATACTTTTATAGTATGAATCTTTTTCTTTTTTCCCTGTTCTTTCTTTCATTGTTGTCTTTTCCCATTCAGGCAGCTAGCCTATGGGTTAGGGCTCCATGTGGAACTGGACAGATGTGAAGCTTCACTTTGAGGGATTTTGGAGCAGAGGAAGGTCATGCCTTCCTGGCATTAATGAAAGGCCCCAAAGCCGAATTCCATAATTATCTATGCTCAAGTTTTTATATGACCCAAGGAAATGTATGTCATGTACTGTTGCAATTTTGGATAGCTTCCCAGAGTTCCTTGGGTCATATCACAGAGCAATGATGGTAAACCTCTTAGCTCTTTCAAAGACACAAACAGGCTGCTGCAGCATGTGTTCCACAGGTTTGCCGCCACTGTCCTAAAGGGGAAACAAAAGGACACCAAGCTCCTCACTGAACATGGAGGCAGAGCTTCCCAGGTGAAGAACATCACTAGGATGTTTCCCGTTGTGGCAGGAACTATGCTGTGCAATGCCAGAACTTGCTTTCCCTCCTGGGCACAAGCCTATCTAACATGTCCTGACTTCCTTGAGTTAGGACCTATATAAAATTCTGTATACACTCTATTCCTTTATCTCATACTGAATGTATATGAGGCAGTAAGAGGCACATAATTCTAAAAGGCAGCAGTCACTAAACTAGAAACTAAAATTCAACATTTATTTAAGCTATCAATGTAGGCACTAATGCACATTAGTATTAGCAATAGCTGACTTTATTATTAAGAAAAAAATCAGAATATGTTCATATCCTACTACAACTATAAGAGGCATATTACATATCATTTATTTTCAGTAAATGACCTTAATATCATTTATTTATTACTTGGAAATAATTATAAACATTAGCTCTATTACTAGATGTCTAAATTTCATACATTAATAAAATACTTATATTGCTATAAGGTACTTAAAAATTTTGATAACTGTATTTCAATAAAATTGCTTTTATAATCCCATAAGGTTTTTGTCCCTAGGTTCCATCAGATTGCCAAAGGGGCTACAGAACAAAACTCACAAACACTGTTCTAGATGGAGCCCTGCAGAGTTAACTCTGAGCAGAGCCTCTTTCTTTTCCTCTCTGCTCCACAAGCGCCCCCACAAGGCTGACCCACTCTGTGAGAAGTAAATTTTAATGTGTGAAATTACTGAGATTTTGAGGTTATTTTTTAAAGCAGTTACTGCAGATTAAACTACTCTGCTACCATAATGGCCCAAATATGGCAGAGAATGCCTAAAAGGCCTTTGGCTAGAAAAGAATGAGAAATGAAGAGTGAAGACCAAAGATTAGATGGGGGCACCGAAAATATCTCATGAGATATCAGTTTGGGAAGAAGGTGAAGCAAGGAAACATCTTCTACTTAGAAATAAAGAGCAAGTACGATAATACAAAGAAACAATTTTTAAAGTTTAAATTTCTACAGAGATTTATAACTGCCACAGTCATTTATTTTTATTTATTATTTTTCTTCTACCAGAATGGTAGTTATTTTTGTTTCGCATAGCAGATGCTAAGGACTTTTGAATTTATCAAATTTCACATACATCTACATGGCTTTAAAGCAATCTCTTATTAACTCTGCTCTTGGCTAGAATTTAACGCTGAAGAAAAATATTCTGAAAATGAGATCAACACTACATACATTGTGTAAGTCCTATATGGGAATTGAAAGTTGGTGAGTTTTTTCAATAGTTTGTTGATTTAAAGAAAATAGTACTGCCTGGGGAATGTAGCTCACCTGACACAGCACCCGGCTTGGCAAGTATCAGGTCCTGAGTTCAATTCCCAATACCAAAAACAAACAAACAAAAAGTATTAATAGAGCCCTCCAGGGTTTTCAAAACATGTATAAATCTGTCAGGCATGGAAGTACACATCTGTAGCTCCAGTTGTTTGGGAAGATTAGGCAGAAGAAACACAACTTTAAGCCTAGCTTTGTGGTACAGTACTTGTCTTAGTATGCATGAGGCCCTGGATTCAATACCTGATACCACAAAAACACATAGCACAAGTAAAACAGATACCAATTTAACAACATCTCTCTCAAGGCATTAAATTTTGTTTAATTTTATCTTCCTGTATAGATAATTTTGCTGCCCTTATTTAACCTTAAATCAGATGAATCAGTCATTGATAAATCTTCAGGCTAAAAAAATCAGAGGCAAAATTCTTTTAAGGACAGATTTCTTTCTAATCCCCAAGGATTTGGTGTATCTAACTTTTACTATGAAACTATCAATGAATGAAAATAAAACGAGCTTAGTGTGCTGAGTAGGCTGAGTCTCAATATTAAAATACAAAAAATATAATCCATTTATACTTAAATTCTGTATGATATAAACAGTGGTCTACCTTGATCGCTGCTGTATACTCAGCTGTAAAACTAATGGCTGACAGCTAAGAATTTTATGAATAAGTAAATTGAGTAACTTGCATTCATTTTAATTAAATGTAGTATGCATTGTTCACCTTGGACTTCACCATGAGAAAGTTATCTCCTTTTTTTTACAGAGGGTAAGGTGTTTAGAATAAGAAGTTAAAGATTCTAAATTACTGATAGCTCACTGACCCTTGAAATTCTTAACATGATATAAAGTTCTGTGACAAAAAAATGTTCTGTTATTATATTACTATAGTTAAGCTGGTTCCTAAAGATACCAGTTTTTTAAAACTACTATTCAGTGGCTTCTCGGATGTAATGTGTTTAGAAGATACAATAAATTACTTGGTACTTTAAATGTCACACATTCAAAAGAGAAAACCCCTTAAGTATCTATTTCTCTTTCAAAATGTTGTGTTGCCATTCTTACCTTTTTTTTTTTTTTTTTTTTTTTTTTGCCGTTTTCCAACCATTTTCTCTTTTGCTGGAACAATTTAACAAATTTGAGGTATCTATTATTTTTAACTATAATTATTTCAGAATGCATCTCTAAAGGATAAAGATGTTTTTGCAGCATAATACAAATATCATCTAGCACGTCTAACAAAACTATTAATAATTCTTTAATACAGTGCATATTCCAATTTAGCCTGTTTTCTTAAAACTGTCTATACTTTTTTAAAAATTATGATCCAAACAATTCCTAACAATTAGTTTGGTTCATACTATGTTTAAAGTTTGTTTTAATAGAAAATTCCTTGTCTTTTTTTTTTTTTTAAATGGTATACTTACTTGTTGAAGAAAGTAGGTCATTTGATCTGTAGAAAATTCCCTCATCCTGAATTTGGTTGATTGTATCATGGTGTAGTTAAACATGTTTTTCATTTTCAGTAAAAATGGTAGGTAAATCTCTTACACATGCATACTTTTCTTTTGGCAAGAATACTTCATAAATCATAGTATATACTTCCTGTTACATTAAGAGGCTCATAACATTTGTCTCCACTTTTAATGATGCAATACTGACCAGTTACTCTAAGAGTTGTCAGTCTGATCCATGGTTATGAAGTGCTACAACTTTCACCTAATATTATTTGTTACCAATGACTATTGGCTGGATCCATTATTTCATCAAGAGTTGCAAGCAGTGATTTTATAACTTTTTATCTTTTCTCATTTCTTAATTAGAAGAATTTTCTTCAGATGGTTACTCTAAAACCCAACTGACAGCATGCTTGCTTCTTTTACTAATCTACTTTCAGCATGAGTTAGTGTCCTATGAATTTCTAATAGTGAGCAATTAGTCCTCATCCAACCTATTCTACACTCTCCTCCAATTATCTCACAAGTGCTTTCCTGTAAAACCTTGCAGGACTCAAATGAGGTAATATAGCAGGTGACTGGGCAGACCAAGGTGGGTGCAAGAGTTTAAGATAGGAAGGATCCTGGCCAAGAAAGAAACTATACCTCAAGCAGACTTTAGGAGATGGAATCCAAGTCTTCTGAGCTGTCTTGGACATCAGTGCTCTCAGTGGATTCGCTGGATTCCTTGGTGTCACTGCCACTATCTGTGGCAGCTGGGCTCTCTTGCTGGCAGGTCTTCTCCGAATCCGGAAATATGCCGCTGTGGGTCTCCTGGTTTTCCCCGGAGCCCAGTACCACATGCCCGCCCTTCTTCAGCTCCAGCTGCCGTCTCAGCTCACCTGCCATCTGTGAGAGATCCCGCCTCATCGCATAAGCATCCTCCCCATCCGCATAGTATCTGGGCTCCACCTCATTGACCTGGAAGTTGAGGGTGTGAGAGTAGAGGTGCAAGGCCGCCCGGTTACTCTTCCTGACGTGCAGGGACACGTACCTGGCACCGAAGTTCTCCACCATGGCCCGCGAGGCCTGGTCCATCAGCTTCTGTGCCAGGCCAAGGCGCCGGTGTGAGCGCTTTACGGCCAGCGAGGTGATATGCCCATGGGCGACATCGTTAGGGTCCTCCTCCATTTTGGCCAGGACATAGCCCACGACCTTTCCATCCTCGTCTTCGGCGATGTAGGAGAGTTGTGGCCAGGAGAGACCGTGGTAGAAGTAATACTTCATCTGGTAGTTCTCGGGCAGGCAGAGGAGGTTGCAGTGCTGCATGTTCATCAAGTCGTCTGGCCGGGCATTGCGGATGTTCATGTTGACTGCGATGAGCAGGGAGCTGCCCTTCAAGCTGCGATCCAAAGACACTAAACCAAGCGCCGGTGATCGTCCCAGAATGGAGCTCAAGAGCCCGAAATTACTAGTACAGGTCGTGGTGCTGGGACAGCAGGAAGGCTGGCTTGCAGAAAGTGGGAGGGGCGGGGCCGAGCACTGCTTCCGGAAGTGTCTGGTCCCAGCCAATGAGAGCACCACTTCCTTGTGTCAGCGTGCCCTAGGCTAAGCAGGTGAGAAGGAACGACTTCCTTTTCCTCTCCACGGTTGAAATAAAAGGTTTGGTTCATGTTTGCCAATATCCTTTTATTTGTTTCTAGTGTAATGTTTTCAATGTGAGTATATCTAGGAACAGATTTTATAAAACTGAGCAAACCTAATAAGCAGGGTTTAGATGAAAAATCCGAATATTGCCTGAAGACCAAGAGCTCTCCTGTCACCTTCTCTGGTCACCATCCATATCCAAAGAGTGGCTATGATTAGACATTTTTTGTTTTTTGAACCAAGACTGGAACTGAAGACCTCAGGCTTGCTAGGCAGGTGCTGTGCCACTGAGCTATCTAGCCGGTCGCTACATTCGTAACAGACTTAAAATACATGCATTCTATTTTGGTCAATTTCTTTTTTTTTACTATTTGCTATTACTTATTACTTATTATGTATTACTTATTTGCTATAAGTCAATTTCAGGCACCTTATATATAATTGAGAATTCATTTTACTCTTCTTATTTGATATTCCATTGACTATATTACAATGCATTCATCCATTGTGTAGTTGATGACTATTTTTTGTTATATATTTCCAATTAAATATACTCAAACATATTAGAATGTATCTTGTTGATGCATTCATATTTACTTAGAACTGGAAGTTTTGCCTCAGAATATAAAAGTGTTCAGCTTTTCTAAATATTGCTGAAGGTTGCTGAGCAACCTTCCAAGTGATTGTTCCAAATTGGATGTCCCTCTCCTTTTTATTTTTCTATTTTATCCTTTCCTGTGTGTGGTAGAGTTACTGCATGCTAGTTTTATTTTACAAGTTTCTGATGACTACTGAAGTTTTGTACCTTTATACAGGTGTATTATCTATTGTATATACTCTTTTGGGAAATGGCTGCTCAAGTCTATGGCTCATTTTTCTCTTGGGTTGAGTCTTCCTAATATTTAATAATATTTAAGAATATTTAAAAAGCTAGCTAAAATAGGAATCCTTTTTATACTGGTTGATTTTTCTCCCTTTTAAAATGATTTATTTATTTATTTTGATATTAGGACTTGAACTCAGGACCTTGCCCTTGCTGGGATCTTAATGGTGATTTTTGACACCAAGTGTGAACTTTGTTTTAGGGCAAGTTGTTCAGTTTTAAAATTTTAGAGCTAGTGTTTTGTGTATATGTGTTCTTTCAAAGAAGTCATTGCTAAATCTGTGGCCACCAAAGTGTTCTATGTTTACTTTTATAATTCTTTTACATTTTATGCTTAAATCTTTAATTTATTAGATTAATTTTTTGTTTTGTGTATTGGGGACTAAAACCAGAACTTTTCAAATTCTGCTGAGTTACACTATTTTTATTACTTGCACCTTAAATAGCCCTGAAATCTCCAGAGTTGAAAGCTTTGTCTTCAGCTAATGAAGCTGTGGGTAGATAATGGATACTTTACAGGTGGGAGGGTGAGTAGGTGGAGGAAGTACATCATTGGTGATATGCCCTTGAAAAGTTATTAGGACCCTAGCTCCTTGTCTTTGCTTTCTGATATACCTAAGGTGAGTAGCTTTGTTCTACCATATACTCCTTATGGGTCCTGACTTAAATCTCCAATCTCCCAAACAAGTGTAAGGTGAAGGTTTAAATAAAGTGATGCAAGTCATATGATTATAGGGCTCCATGAGGTTCAAATCTTTTAGCTGAGTTTGAGACTCTGAGGGCAAAGACTTCTCTGGACAACTCATTTTTATTAGGTCCAAAACAAAGGGTGGAGAAACTGAAGAAAGCACAAGCAATGAGCAGGACCTTGGGAGTCGCTTCAAGGTTGTCTCCAAGTAATGAATCTTGTCCATTGAGGAGAACCATCTTATCATGAAGACATGGTAGGAGTGAGAGTGTAGGAGTAATTTCTGCAGCTGCAGACTCTATCTGCTTAATTGATGTTTGAACCAAGTGTCTGCAGCTGTGGCTTTGTCTTGCCTTTTGAGTTATCTCTGACCTCACAGGCCACTATAGGCCTCAACAGGACCAAGGTTCATAGAGGTTCACTTACTATGAATCAGCTCCCATTGCCAGGCAAGGGGCCTAGGCCTAGGACAGACTTACAGATAAACATAGACAGCCAGTTAGTTAATATTAAATCCTGCTCAGAGCCGCTTCGTAGTGGTCTCCAACACTCCTTATCATAATATTCTACCTCACCACAGGCCCAAAGCAAAAGGGCCAAACCAGCGTAGATCAAAACCTCTGAAACCGTGAACCAAAATAAAATTTGCCTCCTTTTCAGTTTATTTTCTTAGGTATTCGTCACTGTGATGGAAAATTAAGATACCAGCTCTGAAATTTATTTTGGTCTATATTATGAGGTAGCAGTTCAGCTGTTTTTCCTGCCTAGATAATGCAACATCACTTATGATTTTTTATAATTTTTCTCCACTGTGGTACTGTATTACCTTTTACATAAATCTCAAATTCCATTTCAGTTTATATAATACACTATCTTGATAAAACATGGAATGTTTCTTAATAGTATATGGAAGCCATCACGTATAGTCTCTGTTTATAAATAAGCCAATTATAAACCCTATAATTGTTTCCATTTATTATACAATCACTCTTTCTCATAACTTTAGGAATTGAAACATCAAAGTCTATTCTGCTATAATTGTATTATGGCTAGGTCATGAATATTTGTTTTAGCATTCTTTCCAATGGGAATGCACAGTCCTTCAATAGCACTAATAGTCTAGACCCATGAGATTTGTGAAACATAGCTTGCACAGCTATTGCTTTTTGCTAATATTTGATAATTGCTAATGTTTTATTAATATATTTTAAAGATTTAATATGAAAGTTTGGCTTCTTGATGTTTTGACTCTACTTTGTAACAATTATTTCTCAGTATTAGTCACAATGAAAAACTTCTGTTTTGTTTTGTACTCCACACTATGGACAAGAATATGTGTGTTGAGGTGAAATAGCAGTGAAAGCATGATCCAGGTGTCCTGTTAATAGGTTCTTTAAAAAATATGAAGTACAAAATTTTAAGCACACTGTGTTCTTGGATACAGGCCTTTTAAATGCAGCCTACGTTTATAGATCCTACATCCTACCACATAAACCAGTTTCTGGCTTAATGTCTGAAATAGTAATAGCCATTAAGGTGAACAATGCACCTGACTTATTTTGAAGGAGACAGCATACCAAAACCAATAGTAGCAAGCATGGTTTTTAATTCACAATAATGTTATCTTTGCACACCTCTAAACAAAAGAGGGTACATTATGGCAACCCTTCTGTCAGAGAAATGTTCTATTTAATACGATAATTAGAGCACTAATGTTAAAATATAGCAACTAGTTTTATTATGATAGATAATTCTTTCTTGACAGAGAGGTTGCCATCATATCCCCTCTGTATTTGTGCATTCATTTCCATTGCAGTGGGAAACATGGTTCTAAGATCAAACACCCTTGACACTTCAGTGTGGTGTGGTCTGTAAGTAGGACTTAATTTGACCCCACTTATTGAGGTCAAGTACAGACATTCCCTTATGAATCCTACTTCTCATTTCTGGGCTATAGATTTAGAGCTTCTTATAGAGATTATTGGTAATTTTTTTTATAATTCATAAGTATATAAGGCCTTAGAAATCTTTATTAATATTTTGTAAATATATAAATGTCTTATAATGAAAGTTTCTTTTGTTCTATCAGGTCGTAAGTCATATTTATTAATATTTTATGGAGAGGAAAAACTCAATCTTTTTACTAGCTGTATTTCTCACACATAACTCTTGATCATTTTTCAGCCTCATGTTTCTATATCTTATATCCTACACTCATGTAATATAAAGCTTTAATGAATGAATAACCTTTATATACTTATTGTCATTATCATTATTATTATTTGAAGTACTGGGGAGTGAACTCTCCAGAGCTTTACAATGAGCTACATTCCCAGCACTATTTTTTTTGAAGGCAGTATATTTTCTGTAAGTCATCTAAGTCACTAAGATGTCCAGTCTGGGCTCAGACTTGTAATACTTCTGGCTCAGCTTCCTAAACACTGTGATTATCTAAATAATTTCTTTAGAGTATGAATTAAGAACTTCATTTCCTTCTCATTTTTAATGGAGTTTACTCCTAATCTTATGAAGAGATTTTAAATAATGCTAATATTAGAATGTGATTTTGTCTTTGGGAGCATTGTGACAGCATGGGAACTACAAGCTGTAGACAAAGAGGTGCTTAAGACCAAAATAGAGGAAGTCTCAGTCAGAACAGCAGCTATAGGCAATAGGAAAAATCCAACGCATATTGAGCAATGCTTTATTCTTTGTTTTCAGGTGTCTGTGTTAACACCTACAATTCCTTTTTCCTTATTGCAAAAGATACGTGGACAATATGATTATCAATTAGGTGTTCTTGAGAAGATTACTTGAAAAGAGGAGAAAACTTTGGTTTCTTTTGACAGAAGTCTTGACTCTTCGATATTTGTTTAAATTGGACACAGTGAAAACTTTGGATTAGAGGCATATTCAGCATGCACTTTCAGCAGTTGCTGGCTGCACCCAGGACGGGGGAAGACTTATGAAATTTGAGTGAACCTTGAAACCTTGAGAATAGTTTTTATCCTAAAAGAGGACTATACTTCTGTCATTATAAGTATCCAATGTTCTAAGAAAGGAAACAGAAATAAACCTGTCTTTGTAGTAAGAAGATCTACATAAGGAGTGAGATTTCTAGAAAGAGAGTGGCTAACAGAGGCTTATTTTTGATAAAGACAGTTTGTAAGAGACAAAACATTACTTAAATCCTTTTTCCAAATCTGTGTAAACAAAGAAAAGCTTTCATCAGATCCTCAAGGAATCGTGTCAGTGTAAACTGGAGGTCTGTATGATTCATCAGTTGTAATGGAAAAGGAAGAAAGTAAATCATAGAAACTTCTGTAATATATTTAGTAGTATACTTAAAAATGCAGGATAACACGAGAATAGTATTAGTAGATTCTGGGGTTTTTCTAGGTTCTCGGTTTCCTCAACAAAGAATTTATCAAGACACATGCAAAAGCTAGTGAGGTTTTACATTTATTTATATGCTCTGCAGAGTGAATGGAGGCCAGTTAAAACAGTAAAAGAAGTACACTCGCACAGTCTGAATAAGCCACTGCAGAAAGCAAGTGCATTGGTCCTGAGGTTAATGGCTGCTGTTTTTTTATCTCCCATTCTTCAGGCTGATGTCAGATAACTGCATTATTTACTAAATGTTACACTGTCCTGGATACTTAGAGATTTACAGATCATTTTCATTACCTAGAAGAAAAGTAAATTGAACATAATTTAGTCATCAGTTTATAGAACTCAATTTTTATTTTACAAGTTGGGAAATGAGTGGGTCATTGTTGTACTAATATTTGGTTTTGCCTATTTACCTACAAACTATGTTTTTCAAATTATATTACCAACTGACTTCCAGAGATATTTAGCCCAAGGTTAGATGGCTGTTACAGTGGAGGCTGGAGGTGAAGAAGTATAGAGGACTACATGGGTGTCCCTCTTGAATGCAGAACAGTTACTGCAACATTAGCTAAGTCAAATCTTATATCCATATACTAATAAATACAAAGCTGGCTATTTCCTTCTGTATTCAATTGGCTGTAAGCAATGCAAATAAGGCCAGCTGAAGTACTGATATATAATCTTTAAAGTCAGTCTGACAGTCTCTTGTTTCCTTGCATAGTACTCTCTATAAGAGATCCAAGGGCAACAGGATGGAAGAGCCACTCAGCTCCAGGAATGTCAACTGGGTACAAGCCTCAAAGTAAGAGGCTGTGAGTTTCTAAGGGTACAAAAGTTTACGTATCAGAAACTGAAGCAACAACCTCCTAAATTCTTTCATATGCTAGCCCAACCAAGCTATGCAGACTGGTCTTTCTGTTTGTCTCTTTGCATATTGTGAAGATGCTTTTCTCTCCAAGTAGCTAGCCAGCTCAAGTTACTCACCATCCTCACTGTCACTTATCCTTGAGCCACCTCCTTCTTCACAGGATAAGTTCTGGGAGAGGCCTTGGGTCAAGGCCTTTGTCTGTATATCCTCCCTTGAATTGGGCTTAGGACCCCTTGGCTGCCCTTAAATTTGAATGTGTCTTGGTGTCCTTACTTTTGCTGTGGGTTGCATTGGAGGTGGTAGATTGGAATTAACTTGCCAGGATTCCAATAATGTCTCAATGGGGTTACAAATACAACTTTCTGAATTGTGAAGAAGGTTAGAAAAGGTACTACAATACTTGGTTTATAATATTCATTATTTGGATTACAATAGGGAAGAAAGGAAAGACGAAGAATAAGTGGAAAACAATATTTCTTTTCTAGTAGCTCATTCTTTGTCGTGTCTTACAGTATTGGCTGCTTTTCTTTTGGTTTTAGTTCCCTACAAGATTGTGTATGCCAATTCCGAATTTCTTACAGGAAATCTTGGTTTCTAGTTTCTGAAAACATGTTTTCCCTTTATTACTCCAGTGATAGTGCCTTCTTACAATTGCCAGTCTTGGGATTGCTGCACTATTCCCTCTTGGCTTCGCACCTTTTTCCATCACTCAACACCCATGTATTGAATTTCCTTAATTTAAATTACCTGGAGAGGTTTAATAGCTGATCCTTGTCTGATGTATTACAATAATCGATAATGTCTTTAATGTAAAGTTAAATTTTATTGAAATTTTCAGTCCATCATATGGTACCTAAGGAGCGTGACATATTTTTGTCATAAAGTGCCCAAAACATTGGTGTGTCAAACTTACAATTTATTCTTTAGACTATTTCTATTGATGAATTATGAATTTTAATTTTATGAGTTTTATCATATTAAACAATATTTAGCAGGAAAAATACCACAAAAACAAAGTATTGCAGTTTTAATATTTATCAAGTGTTTATTAAAAAATCCATAAAAATTTTGAACATCAACTGGTGTTTGGTGTACAAAGTCTAACAAAGAACAATAGAAATAAATTGCTTTATGAACTACATGAAAATGCCAACAGAACTCTATAAAAAATAATCTTTACTTCAGAAATCACACCTAAGGCAGTCTCCACTCATGACAACAGCGTTTTATACACACATATTGTATATACTGATAGCACAAGTGTTTTACTATCCTGACCTTTTTGTAGGACATCCTTTACATGTGACTGATCTTGCTGTTTTGTCAGGTGGTTCTTCGATTATGCAATGTGTAGTCAACAGGATTGTAAAATAACAAAAAATAAAGTATTAAATTCTTAATATGTATTGCAAATTTAGAATAAACATCAAGGTTTTTTTATCAACTGTGTACTTGCTTACAGAATCTAAAAGATAAAATCAGAAATAAAAACTAACGTGAACTACAATGTTAACGTAAGAAAAAGTCTACCACAGAAATAGTCTTTGCTTCAACTATCATACCCAAGGTAGTCTCACACACAACAATTACATGTTCAATCCACATGTCTTACTTTCGCTGACCACACATGTGCTTAGCTTTCTTTTCCTATGTGACAGGCCATTTTTGTCACCTCTCTTCTCTTCCTGTTTTGTGAGGAGCTATCTACTATGCTGTTCAAGGTGCACTTATGAAAGGAAATAAGATATTAATAAAATAAAATATGATATGTAGTGAGTGCTTAGAATACACATCAACATTTTCACATCAGCTGTGTATTTGCTTACAAAAATCTAAGAGATAGCATCAGAAATAAAAATCCATGTGAACTACAATGAAAATATCAATTGGACTCTGTAATAAAAATAATCTTTGCTTCAATTGTCACACCCAAGGCAGTCTTCACACATGAAAATTGCATGTTTCATACCCAAGTGTTGCTTACATTGATAGGACATGTGTTTTGTTTTATTGTCCTTTTTCATAGGCCTCAGCTGACATCTCTTTTGTTTTCCTGTTGTGGTAGTAGGCGTTTGTGATGCTGTGCCTGCCTATTCTCCTGTCAATTTACCAGTGTGTCCACAATTTTTTTTTGCATTGTTCCCTGGGAAGAAACATTTTGTTTTTCTTTTGCTGTAAATGATACTTATGAGCTCCAGTCCCAATCCTCTAATAAAATTTCTTTTTGGTATTTTGCACTTGTGATTTTTTTTGTAAACTGTCAAACTATGCCACATTGTGATTAGAATCAAGTAAATCACAATAATTGACCAGTGTTTCAAGTGACATCATAATTTATTGCACAACTCATCAACATCTACTCCATGTTCAGTTTTGTTGCTGAAATTTTCCATCTCGGGCTTTTGTCAAGGTTTCTGTATCAGTGTTTCCATAATGGTGCAAAGTTAATATCAGCAGTACCAGTTTTGTTTCTATTTGTTGTATACAAGGCTAATGTTAAATCTTTCCAAAATCCAAAGATTGTACTATATAATTCTCTGTTTTGTACTTACATTTCATTTGGAATTTCTGCTGTGTTCCTGTGTACAGTTCCTGCACTGGTCAACTTGTACTCTATTAGCCCATGTAACATCAATTGGAAACTGGTTAACCAAGTGTCAAATATCGTATTATGATTAGTTTGGGTGATGGGAGCAACAAATCTGTTCACAGCATCATTCAATTTGTTACTATAAATAAGAACCTGATGACTGAGTTCCAGGATATATTTCTAAATTGAAAGCATAATAAGTCTTCAAATTTAGGAGGGCATAATTTTGATGCCCTATTTTGACTCCTCATGCTTCCATAAGTCTTTTCCATTCCTCTGATTACCATGAGAAAGCCCTGATAAGTGCAGCAGGCCTAAGTGCCTTCACTTCAGCTAGCAAGGTATTATAATGTATACATTTTTGAATATGGCTATATATGCATATAGAATGTTTTACTTAAATATCAGCCTTTGTGTATTTCACAGTATCTTGTAGTATTTTGTCTGTTGTAATTTTCAACACTGAATGACAGTGTTGGCATTCTAATACCTTTCACTCCTGCCAAGACTCTCATCATATTTTCAAACCTCATTCTCACATTGAATCATTCCATTAGGTTGTGTGACCATTTTACAACATTTTGACTAGTCTAATATGTACTCAAATTGTTGTTTTCATCATTATCTGAATCAAAGACATCTGCATTACCTGGTTCCATATCCTTCATTTTTGCTACATTTCACTGTCACACAGTTTTGGCTCAAATGACCAACATCAAAGTTATCATCCCTATAATCACTGTCATCATCATAATCATCATCATGCATCCACAACACTCTTTTGTTATGAAAACATTTTACTATAATGGGTCATTTATAGTATTTTACTATAATGGGTCATCTTTAACATCATGCATGACTAATCTGGTGATTTACTTTTGACCTCCTGCAAAACTTGCAAATCTGAATTTTCAACTGGCATTGTTATATAACTACCAGAAAAGTCAAAAGAAAACTTAAAAAAAATCCTAGAGTAATATGGCTATATTATACCCTCTGTGCCTTCTAGAGTATAAATGTTGGTTAAAATTCCATTTAGGCACTTCTGCATGCATGCACATGTCTTATCTTTCATTGTACAAAAAGTGGGTAAACACAAGGATTGTTTCCTGTATCTCTCAGGCAAAGGTACTGAGATGCATATCTGGCTGCTATTCACTAAAGTAAAGACAGTAAAAAAGTAAGGGATGTGTTTATAGAACCCAGTGTTATATTTTATGGGCTAAATGCTTCAGGTATTAGTGAGTGATATAGTAAGGCAACATATTCAGAGACACTGGTGGATATGTTTTTTCTTAAATATGGAAAGGAAAGACATTTTTAAATTTATAGAATTCATGCTGGCCAAAGTACCAGAAACCTGTTCCATCAGGTGCAGATTATTTCCATGTCTGTTCTAATCATCCCTAAATGCCCCCAGGAAGGCAGTTAGTACAAAGACTTTGGAGTTAGAAGTCACTGGTAGTATTGCATTGGGAGCAATTTACATGAAAGCTGGTAAACTTTTTGTGTAGAAATATGAGTGAGAGTAGAGAGTGATAATGAATGTAAAGCACTGAGCAGGGTCTAGCTAATGTAGCTAAAGAAGTGAGGCTGAATTCAGAAATCACATTGTAACTGTGAGAAGCTTGATTTCCATTCTTCATTTAGTCGCATAACTTTGTTCTTGGACAGATTACTTAACCTTTCTGGGCTCTTTCTTTTCTTCTATAGAGGTTAGCAATTTGTATAATAACCTTACTACTTCGTATTAAGAATGAAATGCAACAATGCATATGAAAGCCTTCAGGTAAAATATTATAATTTCAGATACATTTTTTAAACACAAGAATATAAAAATCATGTATGTTATGGCTTATATCTATGGAACCCCAAGCCTCATGAGCTCATAAATGGGGCTTTTGGGAGGTGACTGGATCATGGATGGTGTGTGATACTCATTACTAATCCAATGGATTTAGCATGAATTTGTAACTGGGATGTTGGGATATATGTCTACATGTATACATACATGTATTTTCCCCTTGAAGTTGCCTGGGGATAAATGTATATAGATATAAATAGATATAGATATACCCCTCATTCTGTCACTGTGCTTTCCACTGCTACACTGCTCTGCCACATTGCCTACTTTGGAGCCAGCTGACTTTCAATCAAAACCTTTACAAACTACAAGGCAAAATAAACCTTTTGTCCTTTGATGCGGCAGTGTTGGGTATTTTTTCCTACCAATGAGATCATAACTAAGACAATGTACTACAAACATGTACCTATAAAAAATAAACAAATAGAAGAATTAATCCTGAAGCCCTGAGCTGCTGACAGATAGATATATTTGATAAGAATAAAACTATTGGACAAAGCAGAGACAATCTAGCAGGTGCAAAATGGCAAAAATTATGAATGAGTTTCAAAGTAATTGGATTAGGAGACGTAGTACTGGGATGACAAAAAGGTAAGGGAACGATAATCTTGTTTTTAAAAGGACACAAGAGAAGAGAACTGATTGATCTTGTATTGTCCTGTTTAAAAGTCGTAGTATGTTCTGCTGTCACATATAGGACCAGCTTTTTATTTCATAGTTCTCTTGAAGCTTGAAATATCACCAATGACCTCTTTTACATAGTGAAGTATGAAGTAATGAGATTAAGTCAGATAATAAAACCAATTGAGAAATTAGTCATAGAATTTTACAGCATTTCTAGGATGCCAAACTCCTACATAAATTGCTTTTGGTTTCCTGGTGTATATCTGATTGCCAACATTTATAAATGTTGTTCCTTTATCATTTCCATTCTGCATGGTCTTGTCACTTTGATAGTTAACTTAATTATTTTATATGTGTGTGTGTGCCAGAATTCAGTTGCTTAAAAGTAAATTCTTTTCAAACTCAGGGAGTTAATAGGTCTTTCTGTAAATATCTAAGTGAAAATTCACTTTTACATTTTAGCATTTCTTTCCAAAAGGAATTTTATCAGCCATATGAAATATACTTTTACTGTTGGGTTGAATCACATGATATCTTGGATAACTTCTCATTTCTAAAATTCTGTATTAGTGTAGAACAGGTAAATTTTACTTTTATTGGAGTAGGCTGATAGGAATCAAAATGAAAGTGAATGACATAGCATTTTAATATTAGGTTGGAATTCAGTAAGTGAAAATAGTTTCCTTTAAACTCACATCAAATAGTTACAAAAAATTTTTACACTGAAAAGGAAAAATTGATCAGTTATTTTTCCTTAGTGTTAGTGATAATTTTTTCCTAAAATTTTTTATTTGAGCTGTTATTAACATGATTACTATATGTAAAAATGGGGTTCTATGTGATATATCTGTATAATAAATAATTTGCTATTATTTTAAAGTTACAGCAATAACTGTCATATAATTCCACCCTGGATATACACATTTTCCTAGTTCTAGGCTAGAATTAGTTTGCAAAAGCAAAGTGTTAAAGCAACTTGTAAATACACAAGTTTTCTTGGTGACTAAGGTTTGGGAAATCTGATGTAGCCTTGTGTTGTTATAAGAAACGAGAGTGCAAAAGATGTGGGAGTATCTATCTAAAGTCTTATTGCAGAGTGTTTTCCTGTCAGGGGCAGAGGTCAGAGAATTTGCTTTAGACATATTCAGAATAGGCCTTGAAGAAGCACAGCTAGATTTATAGGGTTGTGAAAGGGGAAATGCCTTCTGTTTCAATATTTTATTGAGAAGATTCAGAAATATATGTTTGCTGGAGATTCTCAATGCTCTCACTAAAGTCAATCTCTGATTCAAGGGGAAGTCAACCCTCCATTCAAGATGTATATGGGAAATTGCAATATTATTAATGTTTCAGCTGTATCAGTGATTAATCCATGCATGCTGTCAGTTAAACGCTGGTTATTTATTCACCTTGTATAGAAATATAGGGCATATTTAATTTTTTTCTCTTTTGTAATATTCTCTCTGTCTCTGGCTCTGTCTCTCTTGGGCTTTCTATTGGACTCACTTTCCCAGCCCAGCATATACTGAACATGCAAAGCAGAAGCAAGATGACACTTGGGTCACTAGTCTCCTGGCTCACTTTGCTAATCTGCCGCAACTGCCATGACTAATTAACGGGAAGAGATTATTATTGCATTTGCTGCTGTATTTAAATGTACATGGAAAACCTTACATAAATCTTTTCCATTTGATGAACTTATTTCTCAGTGTGTAATATAGGAAGACAAGAGAATAACTTTGAAGAATTTAGACACTTTTTGTGGAGAAATGTGTCTATAAAGAAGAATGTATCTAACATAGGCAGAGTTTTAAAAGTGATGAAATAAATGCCTGTATATTCAACACTCAGCTAAGAATTAGGCTCATACCTTTAAAGTCACGTTTTATAGCCCTTTCAAATGACTTCTTCTCCTAGCAGTAATCTGTGTCCTTCTGTGTTTATGAAAATTCCTCATTTATTTATGCTCTTAAATTATAAATTATTCAGTTTTTCCTATTTTAACATTTATATAAATACAATCATACTGTATATACTTTTGTAATTTGCATGGTTTTCTTCAACAAATTTTTTTTTTATAGGTGTCGGGATTGAACGCATGACCACCTGCTTACAAGTCAGGCGCTTATTCCGCTGAGCTAAATCCCCAGCCCCTCTTCAACAAATTTTTAAGATACATCCAACTACATATCTATATTTAATTTTAGTATGGCTTATGTTTATTGTATCATTGTAATTTTTTTCTTTTTCTTTTTTTTCAGGACTGAGGATTTGCCTTCACACTGAGCTGTATCTTCAGTCCCCAACCCTGCTTTTAATTTTGAGACAGAGTCTCACTAAGTTGCTAAATTGCCCAGATTGGCCTTGAACTTGCAGTCTTCCTGCTTCAAATTTCCAGCGTGTCACTGTATGCCTTTAATGAAATGATTTATTAATTCATTTTGACACTCATAGAAAATTGAGTTACTTCATTTTTTAAAAATGTAAACTGTCTTAATTTTCTACTGCTCATAATAAATTTAGAAAGTGAAAACAACACAAATTTATTATCTCACAGTTTGGTAGTTTGGGAACCAGGCACTGACTGCAGGGCTAGCTGATTTTCTTTGCTACAGGTCTTAAAAAGATAAAATAAAATTGTTAGGGTTGCAATCTCCCATGAGGCTCAAGCTGCTGTTACTGTCTCATTCTTGGCAGAATTCACTTTTTTGTATAACTTTAAGTACTCGGGGCCTTGCTTCCTTACTGCCTGCATCTGGGAACCTTTCTCAACTTCAGGGGCTGCGGACCGGACCATTTCCTCACTTGTGAAGCAATCTACATCACAGAAGTTCGTTTAGTTAGTGTTAGCAAAATAAATATTTTCAGCAGTGAATCTCTTCTAAGACCTACCAAGAATGATATTTCTTTTGATTAACTCAAAACCAACTAATCAGAGACCTTACTTATTTCTGCAAATCCTTTTTACTACATAATAACATTTACATGTAGTGAAATATCATTATATTTACAAGTCTTGTTTACACTCAAGGTGGGGTATGTTCACACATACAAGGTATTATACCAGGAGGTGGAAATTTTGGGAGTCATTTTGTATATTTGCCTACCACACAGTTATGAAAATGAATAGTCTTCGATATATATCTTGTTTATTTTAGTGTAACGGTGGGAATTTATTATGTTTTCCAATTCTACTAAGTTTGGCAAAACATTTTCAGAGTAGATTTACCACTATTAAGATACAAGAATTTGTTGTACATACATCCTCATCAACAATAGGAATTTATATTTCAATACATTTTTTATAATTGTGTTCTAATTTTACCCATCATTTCTTTTTTTTAAATTTTTAAATTCTTTTTTGAAAATTTTTCTCGCCAAATTTTAGATTAAACCTATACATATTATTTTTTACTGATACTGTAACATTAAATCAATTTTTAAATGATTTTGTATACCTTTTTGATTATTAATGTCACAAACTCACTAAATTACTAATTTTAATAATTTATCTGTAGTGTTTTTATTTTCTAGGTTTAAATGTATCATTTAAGTAATAATGAGATATTTATTGTTTTTTGTCCTATTCTCGTATTTTGCATTGAGCTTTCATGTTTTCTGGAGCAGGCTTCAGTCTTTTAGGACAAGTTGAATGAATAAGAATTATCATTTTTCTATTTCCTGGGATTAGAAGTAAGGCTTTTAATGTTTCACTATTTACCATGGTGTTTACTATATACTGTAGGTTGATAAACTTTATCAGGTTGTATCCCTGGTTTCACAAATTGATCTAAAGTTTAAAGGAATTTTAATTAAAACTTTAAAAGAAACTTTTGAAAATCTGAATAAAATAATTTTAAAATGTACATGAAAGAGGACATAAAACATAGAGCATAGAACAAGCAAGACACCACTAAAGAAGAAGATAAATATGTGAGTATGCTACTTACGGGTAATCAAAATGTATTATCAGGGAAAAAGACGGTAAGTTCACAATGATAAAAGATCAATTATCCAATAAGAAAGACCAACTGTAAAAATCTTATACACCTAATAACATCCATTCAAAATACTTGATGCAAAAACTGACAGAATTTAAATAGGTAAATCTTCAGTTCTGACATGAGAGTTCAATGTCTTGTTCGCAATAACCAACAAAACAAGTAGGCAGAAAATCAGTAAGGGTATAGACACTTGAATAACGCTAACAGTGGACTTTACCTTATTGTAATTTATAGGATAGTTTACCCAAAGCAGCAGAATCCATGGTACAGCAGGTATAGTTACTAAAATAGAGAAAATGCTGGGCCATCAAATGAGTCAATAGATTCAAGAGTATTAAAGTTGAACAAAGTATATTTTCTGAACACAATGGAGTTAAAATGGAAATCAATAACAGAATATATTAGAAAATTGCCAATATTAGAAAACTATAAAATGTACTTCCAAATAACCCATAATCCAAGAAATCATCAGGTAATTAAAAGGTATTTTTGAACAAACTTGAGTAAAATATTTTTAAAACAGATTTCAATAATTTTAATAATCTTATTCTTAAGTAGAGAAGATATTAACAGATGTTTCTTATGCTTTATAACTTTAATATATCTCCCACACACAAATATAAATGGAAATATGAAATAAACACATCGAAAATACTCTTTATAAAGACTGTATATGTGTATTCCAAAGTAAAGTTGGGATAGATATATAGATACAATGCATTTCAAACTTTAAATAAAAGAGGACCTTAAATCTTAGACTACACACAAGGTCACTGATTAAATGTTTTTATTTTGTGAATAGGGGATATAGGTCAGTGGCACAGTGTCTGGCCGGCAAGTGTGAAGTCCTGAGTTCAGTTCCCAGTACAAAAAAAAAAAAAAAAAAAAAAGAAAAAGAAAAATGGTGTTTCTTCTAAAAATATTTGACTTCAAATAACATTAAAAACCCTACAGTGTCCCCACATCTCATGCTTGCTGAGTGCCCGAATTCTCTGTGGTCTTTGTCAAAGAAGAGAAAATGAACATATGTGCTCCACACAGTTGCTTGTATCATTGGGCATAAAAAAATAAAATAAAAAATAACCCATAGCATCTGCACATCCTTGTTTTAATGAGATCCTGAAGTGGTGGCTGCAGCTGCTCTGTTTATTGCTTCTGTAAACGAGAGCCAGAAGAGGGGACATGTGTTTCCTAATGTCACTTCTGGAAAGGGAATATGATAGCAAAGCACAGGTGAACAATTCAGAGACGTGAATCTGGGCTGCCTTCTTATTCATGGGAAGCAACTTCAGGGAGACAACACATTCAGGCCCTGACAGTAGGGTCACAGGCTGGGGATGCAAACCCATGCAGGAAAACAGCCAAGACCCAGATTTCCCTTGTGTGACCAACTGAAGAGTAATTTCAGTAAAATTCAAGTCACTAATTCAGTTTTCATTTTAATAAAATGAATAAAAGGTTTTATTCTTAAATCATATTTTAATCTAATAGTTTGGGAATTGTTTGTGTGAAGAAAGATTTCCTGAGATATAATACTCGATACAAACACATGTAATGATTATTAACTTACATGATTTTTCTTTCAAGTTAATGGTTAAGTGCTTTTAACCCCTTGTAATGAAAACTATTATTGGATGAATCATTTTTTTGAGTAGCTACAATTTCCTCAAGTAAACATTTAACCAGGATGGAAGGTGGGTTGCTAAAAATTATTATGTGTCTTTTCTTCTTTCTTGGAGATTAGAATATAAAATGCTCCCCTTCTCATATCTACAAACTTCATTTTTTTAGAAGAAAAACTTGGGCTTTTGGGAATATATTATATCATAAAGGTTGTATATTTTTTCTTCTTATTTACAGAGTAGATCCTTAGAAACTTTCCACATTGACTCAGAAAAATGGCATTTTCATAATATTAAATGAGACCAGAAAAGCATGTCAGATTTATAAAACCATTTGTTCCTACAATACTATACAAGTGGAAGGCTTTTGAAGAGGGTTGGCTTAAAGCACTTCATTATTTTGAATGCTGGATTAATGTTCATAGCTTTCTGTTGCTCACTTTTATGTAGGGGCTGGTCTGAAATGCAGTATATTATGCAGTGGTTTTGTCATGTATCAGTGATGATATTAACAGTCTAATGCTAAACAGGTTCTGAGGAAATGAGGAGGGAAAAAAATGACTTACTATATTTACCCTGAAACAAGATTCAATCTGCCACTGTATTTAATGGTATATTTTTCATTATCTCACAAGCATATGTTGAAACCGCTACAGATGATGAAGTTAGCTGCTGGGCAGAGTTATCCTCACGGCTCTCCATCTTTATTTTAATAAGAGGAGTGAGCAAATTGTTTGTGACCTTTGTCAAGGGCTTTGCGGAAGACAAGAAACCTAACCACAAAATCACTAGCCTGGAGCCCTACTGAATATTCAGAACCACCTTTCCTGGAGTAAAATGTCTTATTCCAAAGCCATTGTTTCTGATACAGCCCTATCTAAGCAAAAGCTCCAAAGCCAAAGCCATATTTTTTCTTTAAAAATATTATGTGTGTATCTAATGCAACCAATTATTCAGTGAATAGTAAACAATACCAAAATTTTATTTTAAAAATTCTAGATTATGGGAGAGTAAGGAGTGGAAGAAGTGATCAAAGTATGTTATATGTACAGATTGCCAAAATTAAATTCATTAGTCTAAATAATTAATATGCAGTAAGTAAATAAAGTTACACACTGAAAGATTTATATGTAATACAGTATTCCTAAGTGGTCATGTTTTATTGGGTGCAAACAAACAAATTCCTTAAGATTCATACATCCCTAAAATTAATAAGCCTGGTGTTACTTGGGATCCTGAAATCGTAGTCAACCTGACATGTTTGTAGAATCAAGCCTCCTAGGTTAGGTGGAATCACCATCTCTAATAGTAAAAACAACTTCTACTGAGTGCTTACCAGTGTTGTGCTAAGCTCTTTATTCAGTTATTGGATATAATTTTCTCTCTGAAGGAAAGTGCTGTGATCGTCTGTGTTTTACAGATTGGTGAATAAAGCAGAAAAAGACTAAGTAACTTACTTCCAGGCATCCAGTCAAGTCTGGAGTTCGGAGATTGAAGGTAAATCCTGGGCATCTGATCTAGGTGTTTATTTACTGCTGTATGTAGAAGGAAACTGGTTTTCCCAAACTGCTATTTTTGGAAGTATCTTAGTTACACAAATAATATATCTGATATTTCTGTGTACCAACTTGCCTTGATGACGGTAACCATTATGCTCTGCAAATAAGTAAAAATAAAATTTAAAAGATGAGAGAGTGTGAGAAATCTTTGATTTCAGAGGTGTGTACTCAATTATCTTAAATAAATTCTAACCCAGCAGATAACCCAGCTTACGTTTCTCTGTAGGAAGACTGCATTTCTCACTCATAGTATCTTGAAAGGCATATATTTTAGACCTACATTTGGTCCGATTTGTATACATACATATTTTGGATGACATTCACTTTAGTGCTATTTGATAAGCAACAAAATCTAACATGATGAAAAGGTAGTTGCTCAAAAGTTTGCACCCCACAACCCTGGGTGGAAAATGACCAGCACTTCTTGATTGTAATCCTAGGTAGGAAACAGCTGAATCCACAATAATATCAATAATATTTACAACTTCCCTCTATCAGTTACAGAAGATCATTGAAGATAGTACAAATAGTAGATGACAAATTTTATGCTTATTTCCTAAATTTTATTTTTCTATTACAAGTAATATTTTCCTAACAACAGTATGTTTTTCTAAAAGTATGATAGCTATGTATGTAAGTAAAAATAGGATTGATTAGAAAAAATGAATTCTGTGCTTTAAAGCCTCAATGTTATTCATGAGCAATTTTAAAATCTTGATTAGAAACAAATATTTAACAGTGGTGATGCATTAGATCATCTTTTAAAAAGACAAATGCTACACAAATGTGGTTAGTCAGCTGGTGACAATACCTAACAGTTTGTTACTAGTCCATCATCACTTGGGAGCTTACCCCAGAATGTAAATTAACACATTGCTTTCTTTATTGAGAATTTTTTATAATTAAAAGAAAAAATTGTAGCTGAATCAAACTGTGCATTCCGATATAGCTGATTTACATTCCCAGAATGGTACTTTAAGTAGGATTGCCGCAGCCTACTTTCAAGCTAGACTTCACAATTTAAAACCACTTTCCCTACTGGATTATCTTTGCTAAAATCATATATCTATTGCTTTTTCGAAGGTTACTTAGTCTCCTTAGTCTTTGTATTTGTCAAAACCTTGATAAGAATATGTAGCAAACATTATAGATCTTTCCATAAATGCTTGCATATTCTTACCTTGGGTAGCTGCTAATAGTCTTCATATTTCTTAATTAGTGAACACATTATTAATTAAAAATGAAGTCCTAAGACATGACCTGATTTCTTTTTACACTAAGTTGTCATAATACTATGCATTCGATCTTCTTATGATTTGATTTCCTTATAAAAATAACATTTGAAATAAATTATAGTAACTTCCTTAATATATTCCCAGAAACTACCATTTTAAAATGCAACAAATATTTCCATATTATCATTTTGCAGACTTGCCTTTCTCTCATTAGTAAATAGGGATATTTCAAGAGCAATATTATGGACCAAAGCCTCGAGTTTGCCCAAATTAAATGACTAAAGCCCCTGACACTGAATTTCAATTGTATAATTTTATGTACATGCATCTGTTAGTTGAAAAATTGAATATACACTGTCAAAATTTTTTAAACTGAAAGCTGTTTTGTAACATATTTTAAAAGAAAAAGTGGAATACAGTGTTATTCTCTTAGCTTGTTTCATTCTTGTTTGTTTTTTTTTTTTAGCTTCAGCAAAGAATTCCTGTCACAACATTAAAGAAATATGGACAGTCTTCAGCAATGCAATTGATAATGAACAAATATGAAAATAAAACCATGGTTAATCACCAAAGACAAAGGGAAAAGTAAATTAGGACTTGGAATTGAGGGCTGCTAGTTAAATAGTCACTTACATAGGAGGACCATAGCTAGAACAATGCTGCCATCCAACATGACATACAAATGAGACCCGAATATAGGGTTGCTATATGGGCAGTTTCTAATGGCTTGACCTAGTAAGAATATGACTCCTTTTTTCAGCTGTCTCAAATAGATCAGATCATCATTGAATTCTGATCTGACTTAACCTTGTAAGTGCTGCACATGAATCTTTCTATCAGTGACTTCAGTGCTGTCTTGATGTGACCAGGCTCCTTAGATACTATGTCTTCATGCTTTGTGTTGGGCTTTGTGGGCAGAACTTGTAAAGAGATGATAGAAAGTCTCACTGCTTTCAGGTAACTTTGACTGTATTATCAGAGTTGGTGTTATAAGGAATTTGCAAAGGAAAACATGTGAGGGTGAGAGTATATATAGCCTTTAGACTTGCATAAATTTTGAAAGAAGGGATGCTACCTCAAAATGTCCATCTACTTATAGGTCTTTTTAAATCTGCTTTAAAAATTTAATTGTACAAATTTATGGGGTACAGCTTCATAATCCCATGATATATAGGAATCAAATAGGGTAGTAGTTAACATTCGCCACTCATTAAACATCTTTAACTCTTTTATTAATAATTGTACATATTTATGCAGTTTGAATGTCTCATGCTGTCTTTTGTTTAGGAATGTACTCTGGTTACACTTAGGTCAAGATCATTAATGGAATAAATGTAATATAAAAGAAAAGAATGGAATTTTGGGGTTAGGAAGGCTAATTCTGAATAACCATTGAAAAACCATAGATAAACATCTCAGACATTTGTTACTGAATGTCTACAAAACAGAGCTCTTAATTTCTTATTCTAAAGATGGTCTTGAATAGCAAAAGACAAATTTATATTGAAAAGATAATAGATCCTAATAAGAATAAGGTAATCAACTAATGCTTAAATCTATTTTGGTCTAGATGCAAGTATATTCATTCTCATTTTATAAATGTAATTCAGACTTTCTGTAGCACACTGAAACTATTACTGCATCCTAACAGGAGGGCCTCAGCTTTTCATTCATTAATTCACTCACTCACCTTGCCTATTCACTGCATATGTATGTGCATAAAGAAAAGCGAGCCATTCCTTTCACTCTCACCTTTGCCTCTAAATTCTGGTAATTTTTGCACTCTCTGAAGCCCATTTAGTTTTCTCTCTGTGTCTGTGAATGTCAGCATAACATACTTTGATTTAGAGTCTCTATCTGATGACATTTGTTTGGATGATTAAATTGATATAGCCGCTACTAACAATGCAACCTGCCAAATGGTCCCACATTCCTTTGTCTTCTGTTGTCCTTGTTGGCTAAAGAATCAGGGGAGAAGTTTCTAAAATTTGATTTTTTTTTTTTGTAAAAGCTGATTGGCTGTGGTCCAAAGGAGCAAAGCCAGATTGTCTTTAGAAATTGAAACTAAAACTCTGTACTTATGATCAGAGACCTGAATGCTATGATTCATTAATACTATTTTGATAAGCAATTCTCAAAAAACATTCCATATGAACAATTGGGGAGTCTAGCAAAATAGTTTTGACATTTTGCTAACATTAGTGCTTCAACACTAAACCATCTGCTAGAGAGTTTCGAGTCTGAATGAAAGGTGTAAACCTGGATTAGCATCGATATGGTTTTATATCAAGTTTGGCTTATTCTCATCTCACTGGATGATTTCCAGGTCTCTTTAGAAGCCAAGATTGCCATTGTAGAGTGCAATGCCATATGTTAAGATTCATATGACATATTACCTAAAAGTCATGAATTATAATACCATGTCTCTTTGTAGAGCAGTGATTAGAAATGTTTATGTAAATGTAATACCTTCAAAGAAAAATGGTACCCCATGTTGGGCAACAGTTTGCATAGTGGTACTGAGATTCCCTGATTCAGTCAAAGTGTATCTCAAAAGCAGTCTATTCCTGGCATAATGAAAAACAAACACCTTTTTCTAACTGTATGGATTTTAAAGGAAGAAAAACAGATTGAGGAATTATTAGCAAAATGACAGTAACTTCCCCTGCAAAACAATAAAATCACAAAGAAAATTGAAATAATTCAAAAAATAGCCCAAATGTCTTACACCCAAAGGCAAGTAAAAATGACAAAAAACCATCTATCATGAGGTTTTAAAAAATACTCATAAATGTCAATATTTTGTTCTGTTGAAAAAAGACATACATATAAACATATACACATACACACATGATTAGAAACAGACAGTGTTTTCTAATTATTAATCAGAGATATTATAATTTATGAATAGAGCTTGACTTTTTTTTTTAAATACACAAATGGAAGGTAAGTATTTTGAGCTTTGAGGCAGAAACAATAGATTTTCATGGCTTCAGCTATTCTTATTCTAGCTCATTGCTTCAACACTATTTATGGATGATTGCACAAGGATGTTTCTGCATTCTAACCAATGTTCCATAGTATATATCCTAACAGATAAACATAGGCATTTACAGACAAATACACTCTTTGCACTGCTCTTACAGTATCTGGAATAGAGTCATTTTAAATTAATACCTAGTGTTAAAATAAAATACTACTCATGATGAGTAATAAAGATAAGTTGTTGAGATTAAAATTACTTGTTTAATCTTCCAAATATGTAGCATGCAATATTTGTTACATATCACTACCACAGATTCGTAAGAAAGATTAATCAAGATTGGTATAAATTCTCTGTCGGAGACATATACATTTCTATATGTATCAATAAATACTCTGATTTTACATATATTTTCAATGACATAATAAATGTGGCTTTTAAAAGTAAAGAATATTCCCATACATAACCGGTCCAAATTATAAAAAATTTCAAATTCTTTAGAAATTATATGGAACTAGTGTGTCTTTATACATACCTACATGTATATGTGTATATTTTGCATAGCTATAAATTGAGTAACTGCACCCAAACTTGCTGTCCCTATCTTCTTAGCTCTAATCAAACTTAGTGGGCAGATAGTCAAGGCTCAGTGTCACTGTGGGATCAGCCACACGTGATGATGTGCGGGATCAGCGTGATCGGCTGTCACTGGTTTCACTGACATCTGTCCCCACAGTGAGACAAGCTGCAGCATGAATTATTGAAGACATACACATGCAGATCTGTGTCATGATTACACCAAATAATGCATTTTGCCACACTCTTGAGAGCTGAAAGAAGTCATGGTTGACATCATCTTTAACCTTTTTTGACAATCTGCTACCATGTCACAGATTTAAAAAAGAAATACAACACTATGCCAGTTTGTGAGTCTTGGGCCTCAGATACATATGAAACACAAATTCCTCTCACCCCCTGAAGAGATTCTTTCTGCTCTCTTCAGCAGAGATTTGCCAAACAATTTAAATATACCTATTTTGATAGATCTTTGTTTCATCAGATGATTGATATCCTATAGTTAAATGATGAAAACAGAATTAGTCTCATTTGCAGAGTGATTTCATTTTGGCAGATTAGTGAATGTTACCATATTAAGGAAGTGTCTCTAACAGGAGGAGCTTGAAGCAACTTATAAAAAATAAATTATTGGCTGGGGATAAAGCTCAACAGCACAGCATCTGCCTGGCAAGTGTGAGGTTGTGAGTTCGATCCCAGGTACAAATAAATAAATCAATAAATAATTGCATCAATAACCTTGTAAAAAGATTGCTGCAGATTTCAAACAATGAAGTTAATATTTGTATCAATCAGGAAATGCAATACAGGGTAGTCACTTATGATTCTATTTTTAGAAAATTTTACAGTGCTTCAAGCAGCTTTATTAGAATACAGTCCTCCTAGTCCCACAAAAATATGTTTAACCTTCTATTATATCTCTCTATATACAGTATTATCTATGTATACATATAGATAATAGATAATAATAGATAACATATAGATAATAGATGTATATGTATACTTATGGTTCTGGATCAAATTATATTGCTATATTATTACTGATAGTATTATTTAATTGAATGATTCAAATATAACGTGTGAATTTGAATGAACTACTCACCTTCTCTCTGTTTCAGTTTTTCCTAGCTATAAAATGGCATAGTAAGTATACATTTGCCTATCATGTAAGATTGTCAGATAGGCAGAATAAACCTGTAAATACAAAGACATTTAACAAATTCAGAGCACTAATATTTATTTTCATAATAGCTGTTTCAGAAGCTAATAACTGCTATAATGCCTGGTTTCCTTTAGTATTTTATGATGGTATTTTCCCCTTTGGAGAAGAGGCAAGAGAATTTTTCAATCATTCTAGCCATCCTATCTTATTTTCATCTTGTTCAAACATTTCAGGGCTTGAACACTGCAACACTTAGAAATAAATTTTAGATTAGTCCTAAAAAAATAGTTTAGATATTGTTGAAAGAAAATTTTTCTTGGCTCTTACATGTTTTTGCATACCTTGTGAGTGGGAAATCTGTTTCCTTTTGCTCCATACTGTCTTTTAAAGGATTTTTAAAAATCATAAACAGCCTTAGAAGTTAGATAGCATCTTTCCCAAGAGCAATGGGCATGTATGTTTTCACCTCATGTAAAAGATCCAGGCTGTCCAAGCTCAGACTTCTCTTCTATAGTGTAATCCACTGCATGTGTAGGTGTTATCTAGCTCTTTTTGCGTCACATTTCTGTAGGAAGTGGGACTTAGCACAAATGATAGTTCTCTGGCCAGTGCTACTGCTTGGAGCAATAAACTATCATGTGTCTTTGGCCTACAAGTCTTATGTCTTCTACCAGAGTCTATGACATTGTAGCAGTCTGAAATGTTAGACTTAAGTACAGTAAAGAATACCTAGGTCAAATGAAATCTCTAATCCTATTTTTTTTTGAGGAATCTCCAAGCTGATTTCCACAGTGGTAGTACCAGTTTACATTCCCACCAATTGTGGAGAAGGGGTCCTTTTTCCCCACAGTCCTTCTAGGATTTGTTATTGGTTAATTTCTTGATCTTAGTTACTCTTTCTGGAGCAAGATGATACCTCAGTGTAGTTTTAATTTGCATTTCTCAAATGATCACTGATGTTGAATATTTTTTCATATATTTATCTGCCATTTATATTTCTTCATCTGAAAATTATGTGTTCATTTCAGATGCCAATTTTTGGACTGGGTCTTTAAATTTGGGGAGCCTGAATTTTTCAATTCTTTGTACATTCTAGATAAAAGTCCTTTGTCTGAGGGACATTTGGTAAAACTCTTTTCCCAATCTGTGGATTTTCTTTTTACTCTGTTGGTGATTTTTTTTTCCATGTGCAAAACTTTTTAATAAGATGCAATCCCAGTTGTTAATTCTTTTGAAGTACTTCCCATGTTCATCAATGAAATAAACCAAATTTTCATGTTTAAACACTATTGTCTGGCTGTTGTAAAATGCTGAAAGAGTAAATAAGATCCAAAAGTTATAGTAGATATAGTAAAAGAGAAAGAAACTGTTCAAAGGGAAATTGTATTGTTTAATCAGTCTTGCATGCCTATATCTGGTAGCCTGAGCAATTATTCTGAAAATAACAATATGGAATATAACAACCACTGTTAAATTCCTATCATCTTGTTTGGATATCCTATATTGCCATTGTTTTTGTTGTTGGTGTCATTTTGCCTTTGTTGTTGTTTTTTAATTGTTTGTTTATTTCTTAATTTTTCTGGAGTTTTTTCTCTTTAAAATTAATTAAATAAATAAATAGATAAAAATTCTGCTCCAATTGTGTCTGATTCAGAGTAGTTACCACTTTTGTGTGATGATCTTTTTTGTGAGGGAAGATGACTTCGAAATAGAATAGAGGTGAAATTTCTATTTTTAATCTGTACTTGTATATATTTTATGCTTGGAGAGTTTTAAGGAGAATACCTCATAAATTTGTTTTCTCATTTGTATGTTTATGTTGTATAGAAAGTAATATTGTAAGGGTATTTCAGAGTCCTCCAGAGAGCAAGAGAGCAGACTAAAGACCACCACGCTGTCAGAGCCATCCAGATTCATGACTCTGTGGGACTTTAACTGCTGTGGGCTCACCTGTTCAGTGTCAGCTGGCCCAAATCCCATCTTCCTAGAGCTGGGGATGTAATCAACTGCTAGCATAGCAGAGCTGGGTTGGAAAGCCGTGTGGCACACCACACAGATGTGAAAGTAGGAAGATCTGTACTATGGCGGATGACTGGAATCCTCACTGTACCTGTGTAAGAATGATACAGACTTGAATGGCCTGGAAATCAGTGGGGTTTCTAGAGCACTGCTCTCTCTGCAGTAGTGGCAGCTTTATCCTTCTCAGTTTATCTGGTCCAATGTAAGGGAAGCTCCTGAACTTCTCTAAGAGCTGAGACTCCTCACTGTGCCTCTCTTCCCTGACACTGATATAGGAAGAGATCTAGAGGAGAGCCTTACAGGTCGTCCTGCAGAGAAAGCCCTTCAGGGAGAGCTGTCTTAACAATTCACAGAAGAGGAGAGGTGCCCACTGAGAGGCAGCTCAAACCCATTTCAGGAGAAGAAACTGGGAGATGAGATCTTCAGTTGGGAAATAATCAGTGAACAACTAGGAGACTACTGAGCCTGGAGCTGATTGCTCCCAATTAAATATTTTAGCTAGGTTGATTTTCTTATTTTATACAAATGGTGTACACATCATTACCCTAGTTGGATCTAACCAATCCCATTCCATGTTCTAAGAGTGGCCCATGATGGACTAAGCTGATAAGTTTATTTTGCCTCCTTTCCTATACTGATTTCAAGATGGAGATTGTGATTTAACAAACTCACTTGTACTGAATTGCAGGTCTTTTGATGGTTGTGCTGAACTTAATGGATACAACAAAGAGGCTGTGCCAGGTATTTTATGCTCATTTATCTGTCCTAAGTAGACAGAGTAGACAAATAAAGAGGTGGATAGTCACATAATTTCTTTGTGCTTCTCAAAGCTGATTATCTGCTATTGATGGGCTTCTCCTTAAATAATTCTATAATCCTGTATTCATTTGTTGGGTTTTCAGTTATAAGCAAAGAAAAGTATTCTAATTAATAGATATAACATAGACTGCCTTAAATACTTTGGGACCTTGTTCTTGCCTTTGGCTCAGATGTTCTGTTTGAGTCTACACCAATCCTTCCAAAGAGGTGTTTACAAAAAATGTGTACAGAAAAGAGGTTATGAGAAACCATTATTTGAATGGTCTGATGACCCATTTTTGCCTCTGGCTTAACTAAACTTTTGAAGTCAATAGAGTTAGATCTGTGGCTTCAATGTCTTTTTTATCTTATTATTATTTTTTTTTGTCTATAGTCATTCTGGAACCTCTGTCTTGATATACCCTATTTAGCTGCCACACATTTATACTTTTTCCTCTCTAAATCTCTCTCTAAGCTTGTTCTCAAAGACTTCATTCACCCTAAAGCATTGGTTCTGTGTGTATGTGTGTATGTTGTGTGTGTGTGTGTGTGTGTGTGTGCACGCGCGCGCATGCACTCATGTTCCTGCTTGGGAATATGTCAATATGTTTGAACCTCTATCTTTAAATGTTCACATCAGTGCATTTAAACAAACCTTGCATACAGTGCAAGAGAAATTTTATTACTTCCCCAAATCTTACCTTTGGCTCATAAATCCCAGGTTTAAAACTCCTTCATTAAGTTATAACTTACTGATAAAAGTTTCAGGTGTTAACCTCTCCCACAAATATTTTATTTGAATAACTGAAACTGAAGCTTAAAAATGCAATTTTAATTTTGTGACTTATGCGCTACCCTGTGGTTGACATAAGTTAATTTGGATGGAAGTATCTTCTTGTCTTTCCTGAAACCATGCTGACCAAGATTTCACGCACATGATTCCTGGCAGCTTAGTGTATGACTCCAGGCATGAGTGGAGATCAGAGAGGTTGTTCCTAGCCATACTAAAATAATAGTCTTTTGGAATAAGGTAGTAATACACTACCTTAATAATGTGATAATGCCGAATATAGTAAGCAGATTTGACAGTTGCCTATATGTAATAATTGTCCCATTGTGTTCCATTGTTCTGTACATTAATAGGCTAGTAAAATGAACACCGGGATATCTGTTTTTAAATTCAAACGGTTGAAGGCCAAACTTAGCTAAATGAAGAAAGCATAATTTACTTGTTTGGTATTTAACTGGGTTGTGTGGATTACTAAGGGTTCATGTGTACAAAGTTGTTTGTGCCAGGATAAGACAGTAAGATTAGGATCTGCCTTATTTGACATATTTCATAACCCAGGGCTTGCATATGTTGTAATATGATTTGATTTTAGAGCCTATTGTGTATACCACACTTTAAAAATTATTTGCACACAGCAATGATATATTTTTCTTATGAATATTGAAGCAATTTGAGCTGTCTTTGAATTTCTGAGGGCAGAGTAGGGCAAATTGAAATATAGAAATCTTTATAAAGAATTGATTCTCATTTAAATATGAATGTGGGAGAGAAAACTCATTTAAAAAATCTACAGTTCTCTTCTCTAAATCAGTTATAAAAAGAATATATGTAAAATACCTGAATTGTTTGTGGTTTATATCCTTGTTCCTCCAATGTTAACTTATTTATGAGCATGCAAATTTTATGCAAAATTAGGAGACTCCCTGGGGGTATAGCATTCTACTGTCAGCAAGATATTTTAAAAACAGATGTTTTAATATAGTCTTTAGGATTTGATGAGAGAAATTATGAAGTGCTATGTGAAGCCAGCTTTTTGTAATTTAAAAATTTTTCAAAAGCTTATTGATGCAGTTTTTTTTAGAATACACAGGTAAACCTCTCTAACTAGCAATAAGAACAAAAATATAAGACCACAAGAGGTTTGGTATGGAAAAATAATAATTAGGATGTGACTTTAGAGAGCATTGTAGAATTCAGGCATTTCTTTCCTTTTTAAACTGTGATTATAATCTAGTATTTTGGGTATATAAAATACTAGTATATTGGATATATAAAAACATCACTAATTTGAGCTTTGTAAAAATAGGTTTATTATTACAATATATTCAAAATATAGTACAGCTTATAAAGATTAATATTGTATATTCTTCACAATTTTAAGAAATTGAGGGGCATTATATAATTATTCCATGTCCAACTATGGAATAAAATCCTTTTTTCATCATTAAACAGAAAAGTTCAGAGATTTCTCTGCTCTTTCTCTATACATCATTTCATTAGCAAAGCTTTTCTTATTTCATTCCACATAGGCATATGAATTGTGGCTTGACATATGGCATGTCAGGTGTGAGAGATATTAGCCACTTCAGCTTTTATTCCCACTACTCACCCCTCATAGACCCTATTTCTCCAGCTAATCTTCTATGACTACAAAAATATTTGTTCACTAACGAGAATAAGGTCAAACAATCCAAAAGTGATGACTTAATGAAATTATCTAACAATACTGCAGATGATATAAAGAAGTATTCCTATCATGTGTAACCATAAGTTCTTATTAAACTAAGAAGACTCATCTAAATAGTTCAAACACAGAAGGCCTGTGAGCAGAACCTTTTTTTTCCAAAGATACAAAAACATAACAAACTGGCTTTGGCTCTATACAAATTACTTACTCTTTGCATATATTTACATATGAAATTCCTGAGTCCCTAATTCCACACATGCAAAAAAAAAAATGTTAACTAGAGTAAATGACTACAATTGAATTCCAACTCAATGGGAAAAACATGGCATACACTTAAATGCATAATGGATTTAAAAACCAATCATTTTAATTGCATCCTGTACAGGGTGTCAGTGACCCTGATGATAAAATTGACTATGCCTCAACTTTTCTTCAAAGAGGGCATGCTAGGGTCTTCTTTGGTATATCTTGCCTTTCTAGTGATAGTTGTCCCATCCATTGGAAGTCACGCCATCACCATCATCATAATCATCCTACATGTTTACATTGGTACAAATGCATACACAATTTTGTTTGATTTTTAAATCAACCTTCTGAGGGAAGCATGATGAAATTATTGTCCATAATTTAGAAATGTATGACCCAAAGTCAAGAAAAGTGAAGCTCTCAGAATTTTTGTAATGCAAACCACAAAAGTGAATTTAAAAACGGGGTGGTTTATTCCAAGTGCAGGATTGTGTTCCCAGGTACTTCCCGTGCATCTACCTCCCTATTTGGTAAAATACCAGGTTTGCACTCCTAAGCTCTTCTGTGGCTCCCTTATATAGCTTGCTTTCTCCCTCATTTTAGATTTGTATTGTTTTAATCTTTTCTCCACCTCACCCTTCTGATATGTTTCAAGAAAATGATCTTATACTCATCTGTATTATAATCTTTATAATGTAATGTGATTTTATTTTAGCAAACCTAATATTTATGGTTATTTATGAATTTACTGAGCATCTCTTTTATGGCAAAAATACTTTTCTAAATTCTGGGTAAAACAAGCACAGAATAAATAACTAAATATAATACCATCATAGGACTTAAATTTTGTACTTTATGGAATTGGAGATAGAAAAATAAAAGCCTGTAAAATATTTTAAATGATTCTTCATGCTATGGCAAAAACAGATAAAAAGTACCAGAGTTTGGTTGTGAGGGATTTGTTTCATTTTAAATAAACTATTCAAGGAGGCATTAATGAGAAAAATGATACTTGAACAATGACCTGAGGAGGTAATGAAGTGAGCTATAAGGCATCTAGAGGAATAATCTCCAGCCAGATGGAAGACTGAGCATAAAATCTTTGAAGCAAGAATACAGCTTATTCAAAGAACAAGAAGGATGTCATTGTAACTTTTGAGAGGCGTTGAGGTTTTATTCTGAGTGACATGAAAGACACTGGAGGGCCCCAGCAAAGGAATGTCATGATTTTTGTCACCACTTATAAACTGCACAACATGCCCTCGGTATTTTATAGCTCTTCTCAGCAGGAGGCAGACTCTTCTATCATTCAAAATCCAGTGTACAGACAGAAATCACATTGGTTACTCAAGATAATGTTATTTAACGGAAATCTATAACCAGGTTTTAAAATGTAAACTAAGACACTCAATGAATGTAGTAGAACTTTTAAGTTATTATGGAGGTAAGAAGCAGCTGTGCCCCCTAGCTCTAGAGAAGGAGATGGAAATGTTTCAACTTAGAAAGTTTAAATTCCAAGTATAATGGAGTTGAGCAGATCAGATTCTGAGGAGGGAATACTGGCCATATTTTGCTGGTGTCTTTCTGAACAAAACTAATACTGTGGGGGAAATTGCTATGGTGGAGTGGGGGGGGGGTATTACCTTCCTACCAAGGAAGAAATGGTTGCAGGAGGTGAACAGTGATATACGGTGCTGCTGGCGTGAACTGCAAGCAGGAAGAAACTAATTTACTGCTTTGCAGTGTCCTCTCTTTTCTCCTATTGGCCCAGTCTAACATCACCATCAGCTGTGTCTCTGCTCCATAGAGACAAATCAGGGTGAATTTAGATCTAAGATCAATACAAGGCTATTTCTCATGCTTTTTCTCATCTAGGCTGGGTCCATGACTTGTTTGACCAATAAAACATGTGCTGGATGTTACCACATGCTGAAAAGCCCATCCAGACTTTTAGAGACTAAGTCACATGAGAGAGAACGAAGAATCCATCTTGGATCTACTTGAAGCAAGTGTTCATGTGTATTCTAAAATTACAATAAGTGAAGGCTGTTATGCTCTTATTCCCTTGAATAAGTAGAATTTAATGATTTTCTCCTGTCTGTTAACATATTTTTGTCTCTGTCAAAATACTTGAGGAAAAAACTTAAAAGAAGAAAGCTTTATTTTGGCTGATGGTTTCACATGTTTCAATTTATTGCTGACTGGTTCTATTTCTTTGGGTCTCCAGTGAGGCAGATAATCATGGCAGCTGTTATATGTGGGGATAGGGGTTGGGGGAGAGAGGAGGACAAAGCATACCTTCAAAGGCACTCCAGCAGTGACCTGCCTGACCAGGCCTAACACCACCTTCTAACGTTTCCACCACCTTCCAAATGCACCACCAGCTGAGGACCAACCCTTCAATACAGCCTCTGGCCGACATTTCAGATCCAAATTCTAACACTCTCTCGCTCCCTTTCTCTGTCTCTTTCTCTGTCTTTCTGTCTCTGTTTCTTTGTCTCTGTCTGCCAGCCAGTCTGTCCCTATATTTGTCTGTCAGTCTGCCTGTCTGTTTTTCTCTCCATTGCATGCTGGGTATCTTAATAAATTTGTCTTTTTTAACATACATAGCTCTGGATCAAAAGAAAAACAGTTTCTTAAAGATTAACATTTACTGTGGGTCAGATGCAGATTGTGAGGTGGCAGAGTCTGGGCCTGATGCTCTAATGGATGAAAATTGGAGGAGAGGGGTAAAAAATTTTGGCCTGTGTGAGGAATATAAATGGTTGTTATCAAGGAGTAGAGTGTCGTCGATTTCAAGAAATAACTGCATTATTTTGCATGCCCTTTTATTAAAATGTAAGTCCTAGATGGTTTGTACTACTGGAAGATGAAAGACAACAAGCATACAAAGTTATAGACTTTTGAGTGGCGCTATCTTGGCTCTTGCAGCCTCACTTAGCTTCTGTGAAATTATCATATGAACAGCACAGCCAATCCACAGACTCCTGAAAAATACTGAATCATTGGCTTAAAGTCATTATTAAAATTCAGGACGGCTTGCTTAACGATGGATCAAGCACACCATGCTTTGATATTATCACACTAGCTATTTCGTTCAAGGTAGTCTATGAGAGAAAAAGATGAAAATATGATAGAAATTAGATAAGACAAATAAGTGTGGAAATGAGTTTCTTCCCTCATGTTCAAACTATAAATATAGTTTTAGGAGACATATGGTTTAAATTTAAAAAAATGAATCTATGATGGTGGATAGTAGGAAAAGAAGTGAATGAAAAAGCTCTGCTTTAAGGACAGGATCTTAACTAACGTCTCTGTGTCTAAACTATGCATAGAAGTCTGACCATGGTTTTTGAATAACACCATTAAAATATGCAGCATGTAAAGTATGTTAAGCCATTTACTCTATCCAGTGACTCCACCAAAGATTTTGTACATGAAGAAACACAGATAAGAGGTTAATCAACAGTCCATTTTGCATAGCTCTTGAGCAGTGAGCTGGAACGCAGACTGAAGAAGACCTGAAATTTTAGATCAATACTCTGAATCATTCACCACACTATACTTCTAAGTCAAAGAATCTGAAGGAAAGTTTCAGTTAAGTAGCTAATCTTTATTAAATTTTAATTGTATTAGGTTACTAATAACTGTAATATTTTTATATTCCTAATATATAGTTGTGAGTTTCTTATATTTTTGTGCTTAAAATTATTGCACGTGTTATATGAATCTGAGGTGCAGTCTGCTTATGATGCTGGGTAAAAAGTATCTTTTTGAATAACACCATTAAAATATGCAGCATGTAAAGTATGTTAAGCCATTTACTCTATCCAGTGACTCCACCAAAGATTTTGTACATGAAGAAACACAGATAAGAGGTTAATCAACAGTCCATTTTGCAGGTGATACTGGAGTTAGGTTCTAAAGAAAGAGAAAGAGGATAAAAAGCAATCTTCCAGATTGCTGTACACATCCAAATCCTGTCTAGTGTTTGTTCTAAATCCCAATACAGAGATTGTGTTTCTTTCAAGGGATCTCTGATTTTTTTGAACTTGAAGTAATTACTTTTCCCCAAAACTTCCTGAACAATAAATATACATATTTTCTATCTTGTATGATATTTATTTATAGCTATAGTGTATGTTCTTTATTATGGAATCCAAGCTTGATTTACTTTGTATTTATTTGTTGTACAAATAAGATAAATGAGTACATGCTTAGGAGAGTGAATGGATGAATAGAAGAATGAATGGACGAACAAATGAGTGAGTCTCATCCTTTGGAACTGATTCATACTTGTAACCCACATTTTCAACATTCCTAAAGGAATGTTTTCTAGAAAAATTGAATTAAAAAAAGAAAAATTGATTTTTTTTCTGATGTGCTAAAAATCAATTGGAAGTTTTTGAATTTTATCATAGAATTACATACTAGAATTAATGTACAATATTGTTTGGCCTTATTGCCTATTGTTCTATAGTAACTACCTAATAATCATTCTCTAATAATGATTTTGTTTGCCTCTTTAATAAGTTATTCTGTTAATTCATTTTTGTGTATATTTGAGTACCTTTATATCTAGGGTACTATTTTCATGAAGTGCTAGGTCTTTCTTATTTTCCAATGAAACTATCTCCCATTACAATGTAAACATATTTCTTCTGGATAGCTAAATATTGAGACCCTCTCAGATACTTAGAAAAGTTAAATGAGTTTCTCAGGCCTGTCACATAATTTTCAGGATCCGGTGGAAAATGAAAATGTAGAACTCGTTCAAAAAATGTTGAGCTTTTCAAGATGGCCCTATCAGAATGTCAAATCAAGCACAAGACTCTTCTGACCACAGGGTCTTGAAGAACTGCATGAGCTGCACAACCATGAAGTAGGCTGTGGTATCACCTTTCCCTTTTCTATCTGCGGCCTCAACAAATATTCTTTTGCCATGCAGGCAGACATAAAACCTATTAACCTTGCTTTAAATCTAACAACAGTGTCACCAAGTGTGCACATTCAGTGTGGTTGGGTTATGCCACGTTTGCTCTGACAATGGAGCCACAGAAACTTTAATGAAATAAAATTTACTACAGGTTAGTGCCTAAATTGTAGGGGCACACTCTTTGAATTATCACCAATTAAATATTCACAAGTAATTGGCAACACATAAACTTATCTACGTCGAAGCAGTCTTCCCTTATGACCCTTTATCACCTACCTTTCATCATCCCAAGTTAAATATTATTGTGACTTCTAACGCTTAAGTTAGTTTTGCACATTTTTATATAAATATAGTAATATGATATGGTCTCTTCTGTGTCCATGTTTTTTTCATCGAAAATTATGTTTGTGAGAATCAAAACTGTCCTTGCATTCCATTATAGTCCATTTAATATTATTACTGTGAAACACTTTATTGTGTGAAAAAGAAACAATTTTTAAAAAAACTTATGTTGACTTTTGGGCAGTTTTCAGTGTCTTGCATATTACAAATAGTATCATTATAAAGTCATGTCAGTATGAAAACTCTAATAATTTTTTTTATAAGCACATACATAAATCTGTATTAGGGATCTGTCTATGGAGAAGTGAAATTGCTGTCAGGACCATGCAGGCTTCAAGTTTAGTGAACAGTGTCAATCAGTTTTACAAAATTGTTATACAAATACAAATCTATACTTATACCAGCAGCATGAGGGAGCTGATTGCCTTATATTCTTATTTAGCCTTATAAAATATTTTCCATTTGAGCCATTCTTGTGTATGTAGTTCTATCATATTGTGATTTTAATGTTCCTTTTACTGATGACTAATGAAGTTGAACACTTTTTGCAAATTTATGAGACATTTGGGTATCCTTTTTGTGAACCTCCAGTGAAGGTGTCCGATCATTTTTTACTGGGTTACAATTATTTTTCTTATTTATAAGAGTTCTTTATATATTATAAATATGGAGCTTTTTGTATGTTATAAATATGGTACATGTGTCAGTAATATTTTTTTCTCTCTGTTGGCTGGATTTTAATTCTCTTGTCTTGTTATGAATACTGGTTCATATTTGTAAAACATATCCACTATTATACAAAAATGATAAAAATATAAAAGGGCAAAATACTTTATGAAAAATATGCATCAACATTTGTGCAAATGATGTTTAATTGACAATAGTGATACTTAGTTTTAAATTTATAGTTAAATTGTGAGAGTAATAATCAGGTATCAAAATTTAAAATTATTCTGTGGAGATAATGAAAATTTCAGCTATCTGTATGTGTGTGTACAGTGACAACTGTGTGGCAGCCAGACTTCTAAGCAGAATACTAAGTGTCCAGTAAATTCTATGAGACAATGATTTAATTCATAATTTCCAAATTTAATACTTTTTTTAGTTCATTGGGCTATTGCTCTCTTATATTTATGCTTTTTAATACTTAAAAGTCTCTAACAGATCTCATTAATTTCAAATAACAAAAGCAGGTTACTTTTTAGCTTTTCCTTGCATTCAAATTTCCCCATTGTCAACTATAACTTTTTTTTCATGAAAATTTAGTTCTCCTACCAAGATATATTGGTATTATTGCTTTTGGCTGCCTAACAGAAGGGATTTGCACCTCTTCTAAACATTTATATTTTATTATGAGAAGGTCTGATTTTATTTGCTAGCTGTTTTTGGTCACTTATTCATTCATTAATTTTGTCCATATATTTATTCCTATGGTCAATAAGAAAATAGCAGTGAACAAAACAGACAAAACTCAAAGGTTACATGAAAACTGTACAGAGGAGCCAGATAAAAAGGCTCCACAAAATGTATAAAATATTAGATAACAAGAAATGGTGCTGAGAAAAATGCTGCAAGGGCTGAGTATGGAGGTGAGGAGTAGGTGTTGTTTGCAGTTTTAACTATTGTAATCTATTGGGCAAGCACTGTTTGGGTGAACACATGGAGAGGTGAAGAGTAGGGAGTCCTGATTGTCTGGTGAGAGCATTTCAGGCCAGAGCTGCCCAGAAGGCAGGAGAGAGCGCGGAGGGAGAGGACACCAATTTTGATCTGATGACTAATTTTACACACTGACACAGTCAAACACCACAATTGTGCAATTATCAGGCTCAATTTATAAATGTACACCTGAAATAGGCCTGAAAACAAAACTAATTTATCTGGAACATATAATGCCAATCTTGGACAGAAATTAGAACCAGTTAAAGTCCTTCAGATATTGGAATAGTTCAATTTGAGATTAAACAACAGACTATTTTGTGTCTTATACTTTTTATAATTGAGATTGATAAATTGTTTTGAAAGAGGATAAGAAATTGGTGTTGCATTATCTCTTGACATTGCATTATTCATAGGTTGAAATTAAAGAAGTGTAGTTTTATGAGAGCCTATCAGAAATTCAGCATGTTGGTATTCTAAGATTTGCAAAGAAGGAGGCAAAAGCCATGTGCTAATTGTGGTGCCCTCACCAGTTTACCTGCATAGGCAGATGTGTATTCAGGAGCAAACTGAATTCTAGACTTCCCACCACCTAAAAATTTCATCTTAATGTTCTATTTCATACTATTATTATTGGAGTAAATGGATACACTATTAATAAAACAATGTATAGTCAGTTGGTATAATTGTGTTAATAAATCTGAGATCCATAAAGGAAGGAGCAATAATGGTGTTCAGGACTCTATAACACTGTTATCATTTTAAAGCTGGGATTTAATATTGTGCCTTTAGAACTAATTTTAGTTTAGCTCAGATCAACATTTCATCTTTCAAAAAACATAATGACTTGCCAAGAATTCCTTTAAAAATATTTTCGTAAAGATTTGTGGACGTCACTACAAAAACCTTCAAAGAAAAAATTTTAGTGACTACTTAAATATAAAATGGTTAAAATTGGCAAGCATTATTAGAACACTTTTAAATTCATATATATATAAAGATAAGATAGATATCAGAGTCATTGAAATCATTATTCTTTTTTGAATTTATTAAATATTTAATTTTTTCTTAATAGGTCTCAAATATAAAAGATATATGCTTATAATGTATTTTTATAGCATTAATATATTTCTACATACAATCATCCTTTCTCGTTTTTCTCTCTTCTCCACTTTTCTTTCTCCCCACCCTCTTTATTCTCCTGTTTTTTTAATCTCTGCCTTTCAGTTTTTTCTAAATGTGGTTAGTGTTTATTTACATGATTTGCCTGATTTGTATAATTTTCAGAAGGGCAGGTGTCTAAGCAGCAACCTCATACATGCCATACCCTTAGCATTGTGTATGTAGGAATATTAGATAATGTCCATCTCATAGGTGTTGATTAGTGCCTTTATCAAATGGATAATTGATAATGATGAGAGCACTACATTTTACTGTTTTTCTCAGCCTAAGAAATAAGGTCATATTTATACTTAGTCAAATTTGATAGCTTTTTTTTCTCTTTAAACTGCTGTATACCTCATACTTAACAGTGGTCTCCAGGTTTATGTGGTAAAGAATCTTATTTGTAGAACATGACAAAATATCTTTCTGATGAGAATACTTACTATATGATATATGATGTTAAAAGTTTGCAAAGTGATTTTCTTTGAACTTCTTTTGAACTACTTGCAATTTGATTATTTGGAGTTTCTTTTAAAAATCTATTACTTTTCCAATATCTTTAATTGCTAAAATCTAGTTCCTTAGGTTATCTCTTGAACTGGAAAGAAAAAACAGGGATTTGTAGAGTTGTATATTAATAGAAAAAATAGCTGTAACTGCACAGTTTATGCAACCAGTTTTCAGTGTTCACCTGTAGACATGGTTCTTCTAAATGAACCTTGACCAGCTTATGGAAAGATCGACAATTGAGAGTGAGCAAAGATTCAAGTATATAATTCAAACTGAGATCCATGATGTAAGGGACAACAAATCAGAACAGAGAGACAGAATGCAATAGGAAGGATGTACTTTAAATTGTATGTCTAAAAATGTTCCCGAAGGGATGACGTGTGACTTCAGCCCTGAAGCCAGTGACACAAAAGCTAAAGAGTATTCTGAGTAATGGATCAGAGTGTGGAAGAGCCTCAAGACAAGAGAGTCCTAAGCTTTTTTATTTCACCTCTAAGGTAGGTTCTTAATTCTACTGTTTCAACTTTGATGAAAAATATATTCTGAATACTCACTGGAATTTTTCTTTGCCCCAAACCAAAGAACTATTTTGCCCTGATTAATCTTTATTTTCAAGATCTATCCTACTTACAATGTTGAGAGAGCCTGTAAGTGGCTGTGTTTCTAGTTCAGGCTCAAAATATGGTTAGACATTTGCCTCTACTTGTGTTTGGTGGAATTGTTTGAAATTGTCATTTTTGTAAGTCAAAACAGATGTTGCTTACAACTTCATTTGATTCCTGTAGCATATTTCCATTTTTTCTGTGGACCCTGGAAGATCTCTAATGTGAAGTAAATCACTGGGATATTTTCTGAAGAATAAATTGGAGAGCACAAACCTATTTTGAATGATGTTGCTATTCACCATCTCATTTTCTAAAAGTGCTCAAGTGTTGCACAGAAAATTTGGCTATATGGACATTCTCTCAGATAATATGCACCATTTAATTTTATTATAGAACTATCCATACTTTTTTGTATCAGAAATTGAACTCATGTCCTCATGCTTGGCAGGCAGTTGCTTACGCCACTGAGCTAAATCCCTGACAAATACTTAATTTTTTTTTTTTTTACTGGAGATCGAACTCATGACCTCACGCTTGCCAGGCAGGCACTTATACCACTGAGCTAAATCCCTGGCTACCTATACTTTTTACTTTTTTGTTTCAACAAAGCATTAAGACTTCAATATTAAAACTGATTTGAAAATACAAATGATGTTTTGAAATATATTAAAGCCTATGCATATCTTGTATGCAATGTAAAATATATTTGAATTTTTATGTTATTGATCAGTTCAAACTTGTTTTCATTTAATTCTGCCATAATTATATGTGGAAATATTAAACGTAGATTATGAGTCTTTCCAAATTATGCCTATTTGATACCAACTCAGTAGGAATCTGTAGGAGCTGTATTTCTAACAACTGTTTTAGTTCATTATTTAGCTCATTATTAGAATTTCGTGAAAACTCCAACCAAACAAATTGTAAACAACTCTATGTGGACTTTTCTTTGTTTCTGTACTTTAAATTTTCTCTCTAGTTAAAGAATTCATACAAGTTAGTATTGAATGTAATAGTAGTTATAGAGAATAGCAAAAAGCATACCTCCAAATTCTAAGGTCCACATGTGTGTTTGCATTCACTATAATTTGTATTTTATTTGTTTGGGGGTATGTAGCTCAGTGGTAGATTTTTGTTTTTGTGTTGGTGATGAATCCAGAGTCTCACAAGTGCTCTAATTACTGAGAAATTTCCACAATCCTTTCAATAGTACTTTGAAAATTGATCTTGCTAAGTTGCCCAAGCTGGCCTTGAACTCACCGTCCTCCTGTCTCAGCCTTCCAAGAAGATAAAATCACAGGTGTGCATTACCACACATAACCACACATACATACTAGAATGAATTATAGGCGAATAATTCCAAGACCAAGTGTCTGAAGACTAAAAAATTCAATATATTTCTTGTCAAAGGTGGAGAAAGTCTTCATGTTCCAATTGTACTATTCTCTATTTGTGGTCAAACACCCAGGAATGTAGTTGTAGCAACAGTCACAGGAGCACGTTATACTTCTAAAGCTTGTATGTATTTTGTGAAGTGGTTTTAAATGCATTATCATATTCATCATATGCTTTCAGTTTAATTCCCCACATATATTCACTATTGTATGCAGTTAATTTCTTGCTTGCTTGTTGCTTGTAAAATTATTCATGTTTGTATTAAATTTGTTTCCATTAAATCACTTTGGCTAACTTAGACATGGTTAATCACCATGGGAAAAGTAAACCTGTGAGTTAAAGTAAATAAAGCTATGAGTTAAAATGGATATGGTTCCCATGATTTATAGTTCTGACTCTTAGAAACTTGACACTTAATTCATGGTGTCCACATTTGGCTGGGGAAAGCCATATGGCCAATGAAATTGTACAGAAGTTGCCCAAAACCAATCTGCAGAAAGCTGGTCAACTGTAACTTTGAGCTGTGATGGCAACATGCTTCCATTTATGAGCCAAGAAAACCACAATGACCAAGGATTTTATAATTTTGGAAAATTTTAAATCTATGGTTATATTTTATCTCAAGGAGTTTTGGGGCTAATTATGCATCCTGAATGCAAACCTCAATGCTCCTCCCAAAAATATCCCAGTAGGGAATTCCACCTCAGTAGCTTTTTCTTAAGACAGTATCTTTCCATTTATTAGGAATGTCATTTCTAGCGTAATTGAAACAATTGTGATTTAGCTGGTTCTGCATTATAGGGATTTTCTTTGCAAGTTTTTCTTACAATTACTGTCTTCTAAATGTCCTACCCTTGTTGTAGTTTCGTATAGTGTGGGCTACTTCAGTGAGGATATCTTTCCTTTGCAATAGTTATTCACTTGAAAAAAGCCCTCAAAATATTAACCAGTCGCTGAAGGTTCTTTGAAGAAAAATATGACTGCTCGTGTAAACAATTAATGGTTGTTAAGCATGGCAGTGTATATTATGACAAACAACACATGCTACATTATGCCAGCTGGTGTAATGATGTGATAATGTCTGACTCATTAACTCTGGCACACAGTTTACGATGTCCTTCTATGACAGGATTAATTGATTCACACATACATTAAAACAAAAATAACTAAGCTGAAATTCAGCTGGAAGCCTGGCTCCTCATTTGTCATAAACTCTGCTGTTGGTGATAGCTGACAAAGACCCAAGTGCTGAATGGGTTGAGGTCCCCTCAAAGACTTCACCTTTGCTTCTCAATGAGGGCAAGAACCTTGGAAGCAAACCAGAATGCTCTAAGGTATAGCTTCTGCTGGGAGAAGAATTTATGCTGAAAAGTATATGTGTATGATGTATAGTTTTAACTGTGAAATGCTTCAAAACAGTTTTTGAAAGCAAGCTTAGAAACAAAACAGCCATTTTAAAGGAGGTCTTATCTTCTAGAAATACAGCATAGGGGAATTTCCAGTATCATTAGATGCTTAAAGATTTTCTTTCAGAAAATAAATTAAGTACTTTTCAGAGAACTTTTTGGAGTCATAATCAAATCTGATTAATATTGAGCACAGTCATAAAAAGAATCCTTGCAAAAGTCCTAACTTTTCTTTCACATACAATTTTATCTGGTGATTGAATTTTAAGAGTTGATAGTGCTCAAAATTGAGCCTCCCTAACTCTTCATCCAAATCATAGAAATGTAATAGCATCCCTATTAATTGTATATAAAGTCAGTGTTTGGCATGCTGTGATGCTTTTAATTTAGAATAAAATTATTTCTTTACTAACTGGTTTTTGTTTTGCTGGAGACTATATCATATTTAACGATTTCCTATTGTTTCTTTAAACCAGCACTGAATTGTATAATATGATTTTCATTCCCAAAATGCTTTACATATACATTTATTATAACCATTGATATTGTTATTATTGATATATTTGGCATATATGTTAGAGGACATAAGATGCATATGTTTAAGCATATTTTATTCAATGAACTGAAAAATTAAATATGACGGGGAAAGAGTGTGGTAACTTAAAAAAATAAAATTCCTTTGATTATGTAATTGTCACATTTTCTATTTTTTACTTTCAGAATCAAAGGAGGATAGCACCTCTCTTCATGATGAGCCTGAACATTTTTCTAGCCTATAAAAGCAATCAAATGATTGATTAAATGATGTGTTTAAAAAGGGTCACTGTCTTGGTAGGAAAGAAAGTACAAATAAACTTATCTTTATCTTGCTAATTTCCATTGTGAAATTTCGATAGTAATATCAAAGCTTTTCATTAGTGTGTTAGTTGTAATATTTCTGTTGCTATGACAAAACACCTGAGAAAATCAAATTAAAGGAGGAGAGGCTTATTTTAGCTAACAATTCCATGGTTTATTGCTTCTGGGTCCATAGTGAAGCAGAACATCACAGTACAAGGGCCTGGTGGAGGAAAGGTACTTGCCATACGGCTACCAAAAGCCAAGAGAAAGAGGCAGAGGGGAAAAAGTTGGGGCAAGTTACAGTCCCCGGTTGTGCCCCACCTCTAAATTTGCATCACCATCAATTATGAATTCCTTAATAGGTTAATCCATTGATAAGATTGGAGCCCTTATGATCCAGGGTCTTCCCAAGACCCCATTTCTGAACATTGCTTCACTTTTTTGTTAGTGTATTTTGGCTGTGTGGATTAATGATTTCTATTTTGACTGATTTGTACATGTACACACTACGCTTTCATCATCCTTTCCCCATTGAACCCCTTTCACTCATCTTCTTCAATCTGTACATTTTGGGAAGGGTCAGTGTCAATGTGTATAATGTATTTTGGCCGTATTCATTCTTCCAGTACAACCCTTATTCCATTCCCCCTCACTTCTCCCTGATTTCCTTCCTCTTGTATAATAACAGTCTCCCTCTAGCACTTCTTATTATCTTTATTGGACTCCACCTATTAGGGAGAACATGTTATTTGTCCTCATTGTTTGTGCTGTAAGGCAGTGTCCTTGTTCACCATGGAAGCAGGAGCAGGACCACAGTGATGAGAGCTAAAAGACCTGGAAGATGGCATTGAGTGAGGCATCTTCAGGAAATGACACTCACTATTTTCTTGCCTTTGGTTTTATTCCTAATACAAGTATAGTCTCTTAACTTGTTTTTATCTTCAGCCTGGGAAAAGTAACTGTCACATTTTGACCTTTGCTTGCCTATGGTCTTAAATTGTACCATATGGTGTAAAATGGTACCTGTTTGAAAGATAAAGTACACTTTTCAGTTTCTTCTTTGCAATGTCTAGCTGACACAATATGTGGCATATACTGGACAATGAATAAATTACAAGTGGATTAATAAACCTATTGATATAACACCACTGTTTCGAGTTTTCTACAACATAGGCAATTAGATTTGTTGGAAAACCTATAGAAATTTCTATTTGTGAAAATGGAACTACTTATGAAACATATACTCCTATAAATATTTCTGCTTTATAGCAACCCAGAAGTAACTCATGATTCAATATTTATTTAGAAGATCTTTGCAAGTGAAAACAGTAAAATGCATATCTGTGTTTATTCATTTAAAAATGCTTCAGTTCAACAGATATTCTATTACACTTTTAAAAAGTCAGCCTTATATTACACCTTAAAGGAGAATAAATATGACTCATGAATTTACTTTATGTATTCTGTTTATTCTTACATTTATTTCAAGTCAAATATATGCGATAAACTATTTAAAATATTCATGAAAAATAATCATTTATGAAATATGAGCACCTTCAGAGAGGTCAAATTTTAAATGCCTCATTCATTGGAGATTTGATGAGCATTTTTTCTGCTACCTGGCACTCATCTTTAACATGACCATTTTGATAACAGATATAACACCTAGTGCATTTTTTTTTCTCATGAATATTCTACAGTCACTAGCAGTAGAGGTTCTGGATCTAAGCAAGGGCAATTCTGTTGAGTACACATAAGGCAATAGCTTGCAATGTAGTTTACTTGTCCAAAGAGTTCTTGGCTCTGTAGTATATTGACTGTAACAGAAATGTGTTTGGACACCCCAAGCTCAGTCAAATTTGACTAGGAAGACAATGAAAGGAACAGATGGATATCTTTACAGAGAAACAATTTCGGAACTACACTTGAGATTGTGCCCATCTTTTTCAGATTTGACAAAGTCAACAGACACAGGTCAGGGAGAAGGGCATAAAGCTCTCTGTTATGAAAAAAATCTCTCTTTAGGTTCCTAAAGATTCGTATATAAAAATGCATGTGAGTTCAGGTATATTATGCAAAAATATTAAACTTTCGAGCTATTTGATTTGTAGTTGATGTATCATATTTGAAGAATCATTTTGAAAGTATGTTTCATCAGACAAAATGTAAATTCTTCATTATTACAATTTGTTTTCCTGGAAAAGAAGACAAACACAACAGACTTAAGTTAAATCTGTGGGTGAAGACCTTCCTTTGGGAAATTCTCATCAGAAACTTGCTATGGGAAATTCAATCTGTTTTCTAATTATTCATAATTAGTCTCCATTTCATATCTATAAAACTAGTGTATGCTATAACATGGGAGTATAGGGCAGTTTGTTTTGGACTATAGATTACTGGCTTTGAAGGTTTTCAGGGTTGCAAATTGTACCACACTTGTTAGGAAATGCCATCTTAAGCTTTATTGAAAAGAACATGCCTATGAATCCTGTTTGGGGAACAGGGCATTTTTTTTTAATAGAAACAATATTAGTTGCAGAGAACACATGGATTTGGAGAATGATTAATAATGTATTTAGAAATTGTCAGCAAAATAATCATCTGTATGTTATGGGTAACACAGGATATATTTATGATGTGTGATAGTAGATGTTATTTATAGCAGCTCTGGGTATTTGATAAACAGAAAAGTAAGGACTTTTTAAATTGTGATAAAATACAAGTAACATGATATTTATCATTTTAATCACTTTTGAGTGAAATTCAATGGCATTTAATACATTCACAGTGCTGTTTGACCATTATAATTGTGCATACAGGCCACACCACTGTACATTCCAGTCAACAATATTCCCACATCCTCTATAATGTTTATTCTGTATTTTGCTGTTATTTTAATAATAGACATTTTATTGGTATCTTTTGTGGTTTTGAGTTAATGGCCAGTGATTCTAATAGAGCCTCTTTTCATGTGCTTATTGGCCATTTGGGTATCTTCTTTAGGAAATGTCTATTAAAATCTCTTACTCATTTTAAATTTGGCTTTATTTTGTTTCTAGGGGGTAGGATTTAAAAATATATATTCTGGATATTAAAAACTTATTAGATATATTATTTTCAAACATTTTTCCATTCTATTCATTGCTTTTTTATCCACTTGATAGTGTCTTTTAACACACCAGAAGCAGTTAATTTTGATAAAGTACAATTAATCTATATTTATTTTATTGCTCTCAATTCTGTGTTATATCCATGAAATTTGACCATAATGTAGTGGGTATTGAAAATGCCATATGATGAATAAATGATGTACAAATGTGATTTTGTGATAGCCAAACCCAGCGTTAAGAAAAAAATATGTTTTCATAGTCCAGCAGTAAGTTGATTATATGGATTTCTCTTTTCACTTTTTTCAGTTATACATATCTTAGTCACACAAAAGATAAATAGAACCATCATCTACATTGCCCCCAAAATCTTAGAGTTTAGGGCTATGTTTCTAATATTCATATTTAATTAAATCTATAGTGGTCTATGATTTTTTTCTTTACTTTGTGTTTAAAGACCCTTTAGAGATTCAAGTTTTAGACAGAAACCAGAGTTACGTAGCTTTTCTTCATCAAACTCCTACTTGACATTACCTACTTTTTGAAATGATCTATGCATTTTATATGCATTAACTCCTCTTTGAGTAGTATATTTGTCATCATCATCATCCCCATTTTAGAGCTGAATAAACTAAAGTGCTGAGAAGTTAAGGAACGTATCAAAGTCTCAGCAAACGATGAAGTCAAGAACTAAGGAGAGAAGTCTACTGCTCTTAACTGCTGCTCATACTGTCTTTCAACAATGAAGGTTTCCAGCCTAGGAAGCAAAGGCCAGATTTCATCATGTTACTGATCTCCATCTAGAACTCTCATAGAGCTCTAGTCCCTATAGGGGATAAAAAAATCTCTGTTCAAAGCATGGTGTTGAAGATTCTCCTAGGCTGGAAAAAAGAATGAGTGAAAAGCAGCATACTATTGTTAAAAACTGAGATAACAATATTTAGAAGAATTATGAAAAATTGTAATGCAGTAACTGATTTTTGAGACAGATTACTGATAACACATGTTAGATATTTAAATCTTGCCCCAAATCTCACTCATTCAGCCCCAAGGATAACACTGACTTTTCAAGATTAAAGAACAATAGTCTCTTAATCCTACGGAAAGGTAAACCCCCCAAAAAGGCTTTCTGTCTCATCTTGGCTATCTACAAAATATGCAGAATTTCTCTTTAATTTAACAGCTTTCAGGAAGACTTAGCTGCAATTTGGGATCACAAGATTCTGAGGCATGGAACTGAATCCTCCTGGGTGATGATCATGGTTTTATTCGAGGCCCAGGATTCCTGAGGTGCGGGTGCTGGATCAATGGTAGTAACAGTGGGTAAAAGACGGAGAATAGGTTGACGGCTACCACAACTCAAGGATGTTGTGTTCAGGAAGACTGTGAAATGGCCAGGGTCGGTGATACCAGGAGGAAAATGCAAACAAAAACTAAGCACAAGCAGTTGATAGACAAACATACTGCAGTCCCTGGAGAGGGCACCAGCTCCAAAAACAATCACCTTGACAATCCAGATCTGGAGTTATTAAGAAAGGGTTTGTTACAACAAAACGACAGAGCCCTCAAACACAGGGCTGATGCACAACATATAGGAAGAAGACATCCCTGAGATTGGTCAGAGGGACAGTGATAGAATGAGCTCGAGATGGGGGCTTCCTTTCTGAGCAGCTCTGGCTGCTGGAAGGCTCTGCTGGAGACAAGAAGGCCAGGGTGTCTCTGAGAGGGTGGAAATGTGCCTGGGGTAAACTTTCCATGCCAGATCTGGGTAAACATTAATTTGGGAAAAAGAGGAGGAGAGCATGTGGAAGTGTAGAGAATAAATTAGTGAGATGTGACAAAATAATAAGTGAGGTTACTGCAATACATTATGAAGTAGATGTAATGATGCCTGAGCTAAGAGAGTGTGAATGAAGGAAAGAAATACGAACAGTTTTTAAATTCTGTTTTCCTAGCAAAACTTCTTTCCCTAGGTCTTAAGCAAATGTTGCATTTCTAAATATTTGTAAATGTGAGCTAGGAGAAAAGCAACACTACTTTATTTTTTTTCTTTCTTTCTTTTTTGAGACAGAGTCTCATTGTCCATTTTCAGTCTGGTCTTGAACTCACCATGTAGTCAAGGCTGGCCTTAAACTCATGGCAAACTTCCTGCCTCAGCTTCCTGAGTGCTGGGATTGCAGACATAAGCCACCACGCCCAGCTTAACTTCATTCTTAAAATAGAAATCTTCAAAGAAAATTTGTCAGTGTGGTGTAGAAGGAAGTTCTCTTGATTTCTAATTACAGCCTAGAGAACTAGACCATGCTCTTCTTGGCACCCTAGTTTCTCAGCATTTAAGGTAAGGAGCCTGATGTAAATTATTTTTAATTTTGAGCTAAAATTCATTATGTATATTTTAAATTTAAGTTTTAGCTCCATAAATTTAGGGTTACTTTTTTTTGTGATAGTCTTTGACACTTGGGAAATGAGAAAGGAGTCCACCTGCTCTCTAATGGTAGCTATCAACTGCATGACAAAAATGAGACAACATGAGATGCTGTAGAAAATATGGTGTAGAAAAATTTATACATCTTTTATTCATGGCCCTCTTATTTGGAGGTGTAGCATAATTTTTATCGTATCCTTGGGGCTTCTATAAGAAGAAGAAACTGCAGAGAACTCACAGAAACAGATGAGAGAGAGCACACAGGCAAACAGGCAACGTACTGACCAATGACCACAACTGAAGGGCAGAGGCTGTGAAGGGATGAGAGAAAGACAGATAGATGATTGTCCAACTACTTATCGCAGCAAACATTTGGTCCATAATTTGTTTTTGATATAACTGTAATGAATGTCATTCTTCTCTATGGAACAGCACGCCAGATCTTTAGTACATCGCTGCTTGCTGCCCAGCGTGCAGCGGGTGCCCAGTTGCCAATGCCACTTTCATCTGCAGGACATTAAACAGATTGCTTCCCTTGTGATGTTTGTGAATGTGAGTGGTAAATACCATATGACAGACTCAATGGAGTTTTCTTTTAAGAAGAGGGACTAGACAAAGAGGATAAAGGAGCACAAGAGGAAGAGGAGTAGAAGGGGGAGGGGAAGAAAGTCTGCATCTCAGCCCTAAGTAAATCTGAATGCTTCACAGTGCTGTGGGGTGGGGAGCAAACTCTGAATCTAGGAAAGAATGGTATATTTAGAAGTTTATTGTTATGTGTCTTGTTTCCCCAAAGGTCTGTGGAAATTGTTTTAATAGAAAAGCCATTAGCAAATACAGACGTTTTCATTGTAGTTCAAAATTTTTTCAGATTCTGGAAATAAAAATTACATTTGTGCATAAGTGTGAGGGTATGTACCAAATTATACATTGACCAAGACATAATTTTAAATTTCATAAGAAATTTCACTAATGAACTATTATTATCTTTACTTCAATGTTGCCTAAAAAGCATTGCAGCATTGTTTGAGGTAAAGTATAACAGAAGTGTTGTGAACTTAGTGAAGCTAAAGGAACCTTAAAATTTAAAAACTACCTTTAAAATCCATCTCTCACTGTGTTTGTGAATATTAAATAATTCAACTTTTTTACTATTTTTGTTTTTACCTTTTGTTGTAATGGAGATCAAACTCAGGGCCTTGCACATGCAAGATGAATTCCCTACCACTGAGCTCCATCCTCTCACTTAATTTTTTATGTTAGAAGATGTAACGATCCTGATCATTTCTCCAGCCCCATCCAACTCTAGCCTTCTCTGACATTGTGAAAGTACTCTTGGGTACACTATATTTTGAAATACTGAATTCTAGAAAAAGTAATCATATTCCCCAGGTGAATCTTCTCAATTCTAAAGCTGTTGTCTTTTTTTTTTTGACTGGGGAAGTAACTTTCTTGATATTTTTCTCAGGGTTCTTAATTGTGAAGCTTAAGGAATGGTAGATAACATGAGCTATTTGAAATGGAGCTGAGAAATAATCAGTTGATTCAGTAGAGGTGAGAGATAACTTTAATTTGCAATGAGAGACAAGGAGAGAAAGAGGAAAGGGAGGGAAAAAAGGAGGGAGAGAACCCCAGAACTTCCTTCAGATGGTTTCTGCTCATACACTCTGGTTACTTAGTTAAAACCAAATGAACAGTAACCGGAAGGTGCAATCAGCCAGACTGCCTACTTAAGTGCAGAGAAATAGCTAGACCAAGCAGCATTAATCACTTGAACATTTTTGTCCTTACTTTCGCCTGGGTTTCTTGCGAAGTTACTAGTATAAACATGTAATGTCTACTTAATATTTTTGGTTTCATGAATGTTTTCTAAACTTAGATTTTCTATGATACTTAAAAACATACTCTAATAACTGAATATAAGGTAGATGTGTGGACTGTTTACAACTAACTAAATTTTAGACACTTTAAGATGACTCATACGGTCTTAGTCTCTATTTTATTTTTTCCCCACTAAGAGTCAAGGCCTTCTTTGCTTTTCTTTTTCTAAAATAAAGCTGTTGGTTGAAGGTTGTATGGTGATGAACTATCATGTATGCTAAACACATAGAGGACAAGGATCACTCGCAATTTCTTCACTGCTCAAACGAATCAGCTATAAATATCGTTGATGGAAACTGTGGAGATGTTTAAGCATTAAATGTATTAAGTTCACCCATTCTGTTTTGATTGAAACAATCATAGTCAACTATAGAGCCCTCATTTCAGTGGAAGGTTAAACTAAGAGTGACTGAGATGATATTGTGTGTAAAGTTTAGACTTTACAGGAAGATTACCCTAAGGGATCTTATTAGCTCATGTGATTTTTTAAAATGCCACAAAAACAAATTTTTCTTATCTAACAGTCATAGAGTTTATACATAATGCTCCACCTAAATGGGGAGTGTTTAATGTGACATTTAGACTCATGTGCTGAGGCTTACTTTGAGCAAAGCATCAGCTTCCCTGGGAGATTGCGGGTATTTACATGAATGACAGAAGCACCAGGAAGCAAACACAAACAGACAATAATTCAAGACGCTGGTTAGCCTGAGATGGTAGGAGAAGCTTCTCTGTCTAAGTTCAGTACATATGTTGCCATTCCTAGAGCTAAGCTAGAAATTGTGGAGTTGTTTAGTGAAGCTTCCACGCCACATTTACACACGGTGTCTTTAACTTGATTTAATAATACGTCAGTTTTTCTTTGACATCCCCGTCTCATCTTGACCTTTGTTTCACTTCTCTCTTTCCCTCTGTTCTCCTGTTTCCTTACCTTTTCTACACTTAGCCCCACTTTGTTTTAATTCACAAAACAAATCCTTGGAAAACAGCATGAGAATTAGATGCTTTTTATTCTCCTGGCTAGTGTTTCAGCTCATCCTTTCTCACTCGTACATATGCCTGGTGTTAAATGATGACTTGCAGGTTTCATAATGAGCGTGCAATGAGACCCCATCATCATAATTTAGCCATGTAGTTCTGCTGGGTGGCAATATAAGGAAATTATTAATTAGGTAATTTTATAATAGAATATACAGAAGTCCTATTATAGCCTTGGGGCAACGGACTGTGATTTACCAATATAAAATGTGTTAAATTATGAAAAGACTTAAGAAAGACCAAGATTTAAAAAGAGGAAAGCTGGTAATCATAGGAGCATGTATATGGAAAGAGCTAAATTTTCAGTCTGAGGACTTTTAGTCTGATTTTTCTAATGGTATCTCTGTTTGTGACTCTTTATAAGGTCATTTGAAATAGCTCACAGTCTGAGAATTACAACCAGATAAATGAAATGAGAAATTAATTTGTTTTAAATGATAGTAGACACTATCATGCACTTTCCAGCATAATCATGCAATTGACTTCAAATGCAGTTCAGAGACCTGCTGGAGGTGGGAACTGGCACACCCTGACTCCTCTGTGCCAATGGCGAACTATCCTGCTTGAGCGAATTTTGAATATATTCATTCAAAGTTTGATGATAATTATTTAAAAATAGCGATTTTTGTTTTTGTTTGTTTTAATTTTTGAGACAGGATCTTGCTATGTGGTTCACACTGGCTCTGAACTCACTGTGTAGCCCAGGCTGGACTCGAACCTGTGGTGACCTTCCTGCTTTCAGCCTCTCCCGTGCTGGGAGTGTATGCCAACATGCCTGGCTAAAAATAATTTTTGAGATGAAATCAACATTTAACAAACTCCACATAAATAGCATAGTATGGCCCAATTTGACATATATATTTATTGTCAAACCATCATTATAATTAATATAAGAATATGCTTGTCATCCCAAACTTTCTTTGTGTTCTTTTGTCATCATGTCTTCGTCCCCTTTCTGCCCACTTGTCATCCCCAGTCTTCCAATTCCCAAATGGCCAAGGACCTAATTTCTGTCACTACATAATAGTTTGCATTTTCTGAGACTTACACGAACAGATGCATATACAATGTATACATTCTGGTTTATTTCACTCATCTATGTTATAGTGAGTATCAATAATTCTTTGCTTTTTGAAGTTGAATACTACACCATTAAATGGATATACTGTAGTTTAGATATTCAGCTGTCAATGCACATTTGAGATGGGTCCAGATTTGAACTATACTATGTTTTCTTGGCAAGTTTTTGTACCGACATATATTTTCATTTCTCTTGGTTAAATAACTATAATAATAAGAAAAATACACCTGTTTTTGTAAGAAACTGTCAAATTGTTTTCCAAAGTTTGCATGATTTCATACTGCATGAGAAATATATGAATGATACAGCTCTTCCATAGCTTTACCAATATCAGGTATGATCAGTCTAATTTTAGGCATTCTAGTTACTGTGTAGTTATTGCTCATTCAGTTTTTTCTTTATAGTTGGTTAGTATGGTGCAATATTTGAAATTAATTTGGGGGATATGAATTGAGCCTAAGGTTTCACAATGAGTTGCATCCCGTGTACCCTTTTTATTTTTTGAGACAGGGTTTCACTAATTCAGTAAGTTGCCTTATCTGAGCTTGAACAGGTATGTGCCATCATGCCTGACTTAATTTCTTTAATTACATTGATTTATTATCCTATTTTACTTAACATTGTCTCATTGGTCATGTTGTGTTATCATTTGTATACATTGTTAGATTAATTTTTCTAAAAGTTTAGTTTTTAATTTTTGTATCTATGTTTATAAATGATATTAGTCTACAGCTCTTATTTCCAAATGTTTTCAGAAAAACTAATATTTTTTAATTGGTACATATTAGTAATACTGAATAATGAGTTCCTTTGGGTATGCAGTTCTTACCCAAAGTCTTGCAAAGTCTTTTTTTTTTTTTTTGATATTAGAACTGGAATAACGCTAGAAGTATGATTTCATAAAATAAGTTTTAAAATATTCCCTTCTTTTCAGTTTTCTGTAAGAGTTTGTATAGAACATTTGTTAATTCTACTTTATTATATTTGGAAGAAGTCATTTTTGAGGCTTTGAGTTTTTCATTATGGGGTAGATTTTAAATTAGAAATTCAATCTCTTTAAGAAATATAGGGCCATTTTAGGCTAGCGCGCCTGTCCCTCATTTTGTGGTTTACAAGGAATTTGTTCATTTAACACAAAATGTTAAATTTAGGGCATAAATTCTTAGACTGCACATATTATAATGTTGCTCTCATTCCCAAAACTAATAATTTCTGTCTTTTTTCTAATCATTTGGGCTAAAAGAGTACCAGTTTCATTAATGAATGAAAATAACAAACTTTTGGTTATAAATTTATGCTAACATTTTTAAATTTTCTGCATTGCTGTTTATTAATCTCACTTAACCACTTCCTTACACTTCCTACTTATTTTGGATTTAAATCATTACTATATTTCTTGTTTCTCAAAGTGGAGGTTGAGGTCATTGATTTAGGAGCTTTTTAAAAATTTTTATATATATATTTATTTATTTTTTATCGGTACCAGGGATTGAACTCACAACGGTGCACTTGCAAGGCAGGCCCTTATGCCGCTGAGCTAAATCCCCAACCCTGATCTAGGAGCTTTTATTCTTCTAATATAGTCCTTCTGTAAATGTTCTCCTACCTGTTACTTTTTAAAATGGCCCCAAAATTTTGTTTGAATATTTTTTCCATAAAAATTGATGTGCTGTGTTTTCATTTTCATTCAACTCCAAATTATTTCTACTTCTTTTTATCTCTTTAGTTCATAGATTATTTAGTTTCTTATTCTATTTCCAAATATTTGGAGATTTTCCAAGAATCTTTTTTTTTGTTGTTGTTGTTGAATAGTAGTACCTTGTACTCAGAAAACATACTTAATGTAAAATCTTTTTTAAAATTTTTTGAGCCTTAGTTATGTCCTACTCTAAATAAGGTCTGCAGGTGTAAATATTTCACATGCACTTGAACATGTGCTATGAATGTCCGTTAGGTCAAGCATTATTACTGACACTATTGTTTGTTGTGTGTTGTATCAGAAGAATGAAATCTATCTGTCTATCTATCTATCTTTCTATCTATCATCTATCTATCTATCTATCTATCTATCTATCTATCTATCTATTTATCTATCTATTTTCAAGATCTGTCCTTATTCCTCTCCAGCTTGTAGTTTTGAGACTTGGGCTCTTACACTTTTTTTTTTCTTTTTATTGGTACCAGGGATCGAACTCACGATTGCCTGCTTGCAAGGCAGGTGCTTATGCTGTGGAGCTAAATCCCCAGCCCCAAGACTTGGGCTCTTATTATCTCCACCGTATCCTGCACACTATTTCACTGTGAAAAGTTTTAACCACTTTTATGCTTGATCCTGCTTGCACCGGTGAGAGCACTCAGCCTTACTTTTAGAGTTTTCCTCCTTCTCCAAATTCATTTTCTAATTTTGTATCAAAACATTATACACTTTGATGTACCCTGAAAAACTGTACTTCAAAATGGATGGAGAAATAAGATACTTCCATGACAAAGAAGAGCTGAAGAACTTCATGATCACCAAGCCAACCCTGCAAAGAATTCTGAAAGACAGTTTAGATACACATAGGAAAAAATAAACAAGGCAGACAATTAAACAGAATGGAAAGATAAAGATGCAACGGCAGAAAGATAACATGTCGACAATAAACCAACATATAACAGTTATAACCATTAATGTAAATGGTCTCAATTCACCAATTAAAAGAAACAGACTGGCAGAATGGATCAAGAAACAACCACCAACCATATGCTGTCTACAAAAAACCCATCTAACCCAAAAGGATACTCACAGATTGAAAGTCAGAGACTTGAAAACAATATTTCATGCAACAGGAACTTCCCAAAAAGCAGGGATAGCTATTCTGTTTGCAGACAATGTGAACTTCAAACCAAGAATGATCCAAAGAGAAAAAGAAGGTCACTACATACTGGTAATTGGAAAACTTCAAGAGGAAGAGATAACAATCTTAAATATGTATGCACCAAATTCCAGAGCACCCAGTTATACAAAGCAAGTATTAATAGAAATGAAAAATCAAATTAGCAATAACACAATTATAACAGGAGACATTAACAGATCATTGACACCAAGGGACAGATCAACTGGACAGAAAATCAGTAAAGAAATAACAGAACTGAATCACACCTGTGAACAAATGGACTTGATAGACATATACAAAGTATTCCATCCAACAACATCAGAATATACATTCTTTTCAGCAGTACATGGGCCATTCTCTAAAATAGACCATATACTAGCCCACAGAACATATTTAAATAAATGCAAAAGAATTGAAATTATCCCGTGCATGTTATCAGATCATAGCACCATGAAACTAGAAATGAAACTGCAAAATGCCACAAACACATGGAAATTGAATAATACACTTTTGAGCAATCAAGTAGGTCACAGGAAAAATTAAAGAAGAAATTAGACAATACCTACAAGCAAACGAAAATATAAATGCAATTTACTGGAATCCATGGGATGCAATGAAAGCGGTCCTCAGAGGAAAATTTATTGCACTGAGTTCCCACATCAGGAAAACAGAGCAAATGCAAATAAAAAACCTGATGCTACACCTCAAACATCTAGAAAAAGAAGAGAGAGTCAAGCCCAAAGCCAAAAGAAGGGAGGAAATTATAAAAATCAGAGCAGAAATTTATGCAATAGAGACTAAGAAAACAATCTAAAGAATCAATGAAAGAGTTGTTCTTTGAAAGAATGAATAAAATTGATAAGTCCCTAGCCAACCTTATTTTAAAAAGGAAAGAAAAAGTTCAAATTCATGCAATAAGGAATGAAAAAGGTAAAATCACTTCAGACTCTGGGAAGTAGAGAAGATCATGAACATCTATTTCAAAAATCTCTACTCTCATAGGTTTGACAACACAGAAGAAATGGGCAGATTCCGAGAAACATATGAAGTATCAAAGCTGGGTCAAGAAGATGTAAAACTGCTGAATAACCCAATTTCTATTAATGAAATTGAAAATGTAATTAAGTCCTTACCTACAAAAAGCCCAGATCCAGATGGATTCACTGCAGAATTCTGTAAGAAATACAAAGAAGACTTGATGCCAACACTCCTCAAATTCTTCAATGAAATCAAAAGGGAAGCAGTTCTTCCTAAGTCATTCCTGGAAGCAAATATTACTCTAGTACCAAAACCTGAGAAAAACCCAACTAAAAAAGAGAACTACAGGCCAATCTCCTTAATGAACACAGATGCAAAAATCCTTAATAAAATATTGGCAAACAGGATGCAGCAAATCATCAAGAAGATTATATACCATGACCAAGTAGGATTCATCCCAGGCATGTAGGGATGGTTCAACATATGTAAATAAATAAATGTAATCCACCATATCAGTAAATCCAGAAGTGAGAATCATATGATCATTTCTATAGATGCAGAAAAAGTTTTTTATAAGGCCCAACATTCATTCACAGAAAATTGGAATAGATGGTCTTTACAATACAATAGATGGTCAATACAATAAAGACCATCTATGACAAACCAAGAGCCAGCATCATATTAAATGGCCCCAAACTGAAGGCCTTTACCTTAAAATAAGGCACAAGATAAGGATGTCCCTTATCACTGCTCCTATTCAACATAGTACTGGAAATACTAGCCAGAGCAATTAGACAAGAGAGAAATAAAAGAGGTAAAGATAGGAAAAGAGAAAGTAAAATTATCATTATTTGCAGATGACACGATACTCTACATAGAAGACCCCCAAAACTCCATTGAAAGTCTCCTAGATATAATAAATAAATTTAGCAATGTAGCTGGATACACAATTAATACTCAAAAATCAATAGTGTCCTATACACTAACAACAATATCACAGAGAGAAATAAGAGAAGCCACACACTTCACACTAGCAACCAAAAAAAATGAAATACTTAGGAATTAATCTCACGAAGACATAAAAGACCTATACAGGGAAAATTATAACACCTTGAAAAAGAAATTGAAGTGAATCTCAGAAAATGGAAAGACATCCCTTGTTCATTATGGGAAGAATAAATATTGTGGAAAAGGCTATTCTCCCAAAACTATTATACAGATTCAAAGCCATCCCAATGAAAATACCATCAACATACCTCATAGATATAGAGAAACCACTCCTAAAGTTAGTCTATAACCAGAAGAGACCTAGAATCGCAAAGACAATTCTAAGCAGAAAAGGCAAGGCACGAGGCATCACAATGCCTGACTTGAAGTTATACTACAAAGCTATGGTAATAAAATCAACATGGTAGTGGAATAAAAACAGATCTAAAGATTAATGGAATAGATTAGAAGATACAATCACAACTACAAACACACTCAACCACCTTATCTTTGATAAAGGGGCCAAACATGTACACAGGAAGAAAGAAGGTCTCTTTAACAAATGATGCTGGAGAAACTGGCTCTCCACATGCTGAAAAATAAAACTAGACCCATGCCTATCACCATGTACTAAATTAAAATCTAAATAGATCAAACATATGAATATTAAAGCAGAAACACCAAATCGGTTGCAAGACAAATTGGGTAAAAATCTTGAATGCATAGGGGTAGGTAGAGAATTCATGAACAGGATGCATGAGAAATACTTCCCAGAATCAGTTAACTGGGATTACCTCTTATTAAAATGTTTCTGCATGTCAAAAGAAATGTTCACTTTGTACGTTTGGATACTGTGACTTGAGCAACTATCTCTAAGATGATAATGTGTAAGCTATTAACTGGTGATTTCTTACTGTTTTTTTTTTTTTTTTTTTTTTTTTTTTTTTTTTTTTTTTTGTAGTTCTGTATTACTTGTACCCTTACACGGCTTTGTTTTATTTTGTTTTTTCTCTTTTTCCTTTTAAATAAAATTAAAAAAAAAAAAAAAGAAATCTCCAGCATAGTGAATAGAAAACCCACAAACTGAGGAAAAAATCCTTGTGAAGTCTCCCTCAGTCAAAGGACTTCTGTCTAAAACATATAAAGAATTAAAAAAGAATCAAATCCCCCAAATTCCAAGACCCAATCCAAAAAAGGGCGTCTGAGTTCTCAGATGAAGAAATACAAATGATAAGTATGTGAAAAATGTTCATCACCATTAGTCATTAGAGAAATGCAAATTAAAACAACACTGAGATTCCATCTCACTCCAGAAAGAATGGCCAGGATCAAGAAAATTACAAACAACAAATGCTGCAGATGCATGGGGAAAACGAACTCTCCTGCACTATTTGTGGGAGTGTATACAGGTGCAACCATTGTGGAGCTCAGTCTGGAGATTTCTCAAAAAGCTGGGATTGGAAGTTCCATTTGACCCAGCTATTCCACTTCTAGGCATATTCCCACATGAACTGAAAACATCATACCACAGTGATATATGTGCACACATGTTTATAGCAGTACAATTTGTAATAGCCAGATCTTGGAAACAACCTAAGTGTGCATCAACTGAGGAATGGATAAAAATATTGTATTTTTATACAATGGAGTACTACTCAACTATAAAGAATGATAACATTGAGATATTTATAAATAAATGGAAGCAACTTGAGACCATAATCATAAGAAAAATAAATGAAAGTCACATGTATAAATACCATATCATCTCCCTAGTAAATGAAATGGTAAGAGTACATAAGGTTTTATGGTAATCATGATTCCCCATTATATTACTTTGAAGCCTTATAATGTTTCCATTCATTAGTTGGAATGGTTTTATCCTGGGTTGTTTGATTTTATTGTCTGTGATGGTATGAACAGCTATTCTGAAGAAAGCAAGACATTAAAATAGCCAGTGCTGCTTTACAATCATCTTGTTTTGAAGCCCTACCATAACTTTTTTTCTTTTGTTTCCATTGGTTCTATCATGTAGTATCTTATTGATTTTGTCATGTGTGGCAATATAAACAAATTTTTTTATGGACAATGGGATAATATAGTAACCATTGTTCATTTTCTATTATTTGGTTCTGAATGCCCTGTAATATTCATTTTCTTGAATGGTTTTATACTATTTTGTTATGTTTGATACTATTGTGTATGAAATTATGCTCAACTATTTCAAGGAAAGAGACATTATGGTAGCTACTGTTATATAGGATTATCTTGTGGTGAAATATTGTGTTGCTTAAATTGTTCTGTTCTGATCTGCTTTTTATGTCCTCTTTTATGTTAATGTCTTTAAAATAAAAAATTTATAAAACAAACATTATACACTTAATAAAAATGTATTATGTACTGGGGAGGGTGGGGTGGGGTGGAGAAGAATGGAACTTTGGGCTCAGGCATGAGGCTTATATTGTGTTCCATAACAAGTGGAAATGCAAGGGAGATAGAAACTCCAGGCTAATCCAAAGGACAAAGGTACATAAGTTTTATGGCTCATGCACTAGGCAGATACCCACTCTCTTGATGTCATTGTTTGCAGAGGTGGAGATTTAGCTGTGTGCAGTCTTTTCCATCATGCCTCATGTGATTTATGCCTTAATTACCATGTTAAGTCTCCACCCTGAGGTTTGAGTTTTACTATATTAATAAAGTAAAATAACTATAGGTTATGTTAATGACTGTTCTACACATGCGTTAGTCTATTTCCACTTGGAATTTGCCCTTTTAAAGTTTCCAATTGGGTTTTGAAGCAGGAACGATCACTCTGCTGCCTAGATTTGGTTTCAACGAACCTGTTTGGCTCAGCCTTCCCCTCTTAGCTAACTCTTCCTGAGTTAGCTTTACATCCCATCTCCAGGTATACTTCCGTAATTTCACAGCCTTGAAGACCTGCCTACTTTTTAACTACCAGTTTTCCAGGATGCCTATTAACTCTATAAAACTGAGGGCTAGTGTAGCTGTGGCAGTATTGGTCAAATCTCCTGTGCTTACTAAGTGCTTATTCTATACCTACTGAATACTGAGATGTTGCACTCTCTTGCTATAATAGCTGTTTATATTTTTTCTTCCAATTCTATCAGATTTTGCTTTATATATTTTGAAACTCTGTCATTAAGTGTATCTTTAGAACTTCAATATCTTGCACATACTCCTTTATCACTTCAAGGCTGTTACTGGTGATATCCTTTGCTCTGAAATTTACTTTTTGGTATTACTATAAATATTCTTTATTTTGATTGATTTTTGCAAAGCATATCCTTTCTTCTGTACTTTTACCATTAACCAATTTTTAAAATATATATACAAAGTATAACTCTGGGTTGCAGAATAAATTTAGATTTTGCTTTTTAATTAGAGCAATTAGACTATTCATATTTAATGTGCTCCTTTTTATTGTTAGGTTTAAGCACATTTTCCTGCTTGTTTTACTTTTCTATTTGTTTCATTTCATGTTTTACATATTCTCTAGGATTCATTTTACTAGTTTTATAGTTCTAACATATTTAATTGACTTACTAATAACTTTGTTACGTTGTAATTTAATAGTATGCATCTTTAATTTTCCTTGCAATTTCAGGTGATAGTATACCACTTCCTATATAGTATACGAATCTCAAAATCTACACTTAAATGTACTTTTCCAAATTTACTGTCATGGTTTATGTCTGTGTCCCCCAGGCCTCATGAGTTTGCATTGTGCATTTGTGCATTTGCATTGTCTAGTGCTTCGATTGATGGTGTTAGTGCTACCCCCACCTAGGTGTGGAGCCAGGATGTGATGTAATGGCAGGAAGAAGGTGTGTCTTGCTCTTTTGCTGGTTCCTGCTTGCTGTTTGCAGCTGCCATGAACTGTGGCCCAGCCATGCCCGCCTGCCTTGGAGCCAACTGAGTGTGGACTGAATCCTCCAAAAACTGTAAGAAATAAACCTTTCCTTTCCCAACTTTGGGCTTTAGGTACTTTGTCTCAGCGACGAGTAAAAAATAACTAAGACACTTACTAACGTTTTCTTTATACGTATTTGAGCCCCAAGGACACTATTTTTCTCCTGCTTTAAGATGTTTTCTGAAACAACACATAGCTTTTTCTTTTTTCTAGCATATATCTACCTGAGATGATTAAAAAGGTAAAGTATAAGAAATTACAATTTTTAAAACACATGAATACTAGCTGGGGGTATATAGCTCAGAGACATAGAGCATGTCTGGCAAGCACAAGATCCTGAGTTTGATTCCTAGTAGAATAAAAACAAAAGTAAAACAAACAAACAACAAAAAAAAAATCAAGAAAAAAACCATAAATACTTAAAATCTATTTTACTTAAAACTGTTTTCTTGGTGCTGGGGATTGAAATAGTTAATACTTAAATGCTATCTTTTGAAGAAAACGTTTATCTCAATAAATAATATATGTATATATGCATATAATTCCTCCAAAATGTATGTAGCTATGGAAATAAAAATACTTATGTGTATAGTAGTCCATTTAGGACATCCTTGTTATAACCTACTGGCTACAATGTTCAGTCATGGGCTGAACATGTCATATTCTATATGTAGTCATGTATAAAATAAAATAAAATACATAAAAAGCAAAAAGGAAAGAAGAAAATGTCTTTTTCCCTTTTGGATCTGTACACAAATAGTGTGTAATTAGACTATGAAATCTCTAAAAAATTGTAATTTGGCCATTTTTAGGAAAGAATGTTGTGAGAAAAACAATTTTATACTGTTAAAATTTAGCAAGTGTTTCCAATAAATGTTTTGTGAAGATTGTGTCATCTTCCTAAAATGCAGAAAAGATGATGAAAGTATATTAAAAACAAGTATAATAAAGCATTCTTCCATTTTAGCAGATTAGTTGTAGCTCTATGTTAGCCCAAATAACTAAATTTTTGTTCAAACAGGTAGAGTATGTGTAGTGAAAGGTTCTGTAGAAGAATCTGAATATTCCATATTTTCTAAGGAGTAGAGCAGGAATATTGTTTCAGCTTCACTACTAATATTTTAAAAAACACACAAAATGTTTCTACAGTGTTTTTGCACTGTGTTTTATTTCAAACCACAGGTCTACTTGTAAGATTCTCATAGATCATGCAGTAAGTGTTCTACAAATAAAGCCAGAGTCTATAATAGCATGATCACACTGAAAGACAGAATTCCTGGATTCCTTTATCATGTAAAAAGCTCAATTTTTTGCAAATTCATGGCTGGAATTATTAGGGTATGCCTGAGATGTATCTTGCGCCAATGAATATTATCATGCTACTCACTATAAAAAAGCCCAAAGGCATACTAGAGAAGGTAGTAAATTCACCATTTTCAGCAGTCTGAGGTGAAACCCAACCCATCGTCTTCTTCACAGCTTTTTTCCATGTAGAATAACGGCTTTCACTTTCTGTGGCCTGGATCTGTGGTTCAATTTGCTCCACTGTGACTGCTGACAAATTCTTGGATTTTAAACTCCAAACATCTACTCCTTCTGCAGCCCCTGCAGCCATAGCGGCTCCCAGTGCTATTATATTAGACATAGAAGACTTTATTACTGGAATATGCAGAATATCTGCTTGTAGTTGCATAAGAATTTTGTTTTTAGTCATGTTCCCATCTACCTGTAAATGATGGAGTGGAATTCCACAATCATGGTTCATGGCATCCAAAATCTCTCGAGTTTGGAAACAAATAGCTTCTAATGCAGCATAAGCAATATGACACTTATTGGTAAACTGAGTGAGACCACAGATTATTCCTCTTGCACTGGGCTCCCAATAAGGTGCATACAACCCTGAAAAGGCTGGGACAAAGTAGCAGCCAAAAGAAGTACCTGCTTCTTTAGCAAGGGTTTCAATTTCTTCTGAGGTCTTTATAATACCAAGGTTGTCTTTCAGCCATCGAACAGCAGCACCAGCTATAGCAACAGAACCTTCCAATGCATAATACACTGGTTTATCTTTGCCTAGTTTGTAAGCTATTGTGGTCAGAAGACCATGTTCAGAAAATATACACTTTTGACCTGTATTGCATAGTAAGAAACAACCTGTCCCGTATGTGTTTTTGGCTTGTCCTTCCTGGAAGCACATTTGTCCTACTAATGCAGCAGACTGATCTCCCAAACACCCAGATATTGGGATACCTTCCAAAATGCCACCTTTCATAAGGCCGTAGATCTCAGAACAACTCCAGACATTTGGAAGTATGTTCATGGGAATTTCAAAAAACTTACACAGCTCTTTATCCCATTCCAAAGAATGGATGTTGAAAAGCATTGTCCTACTTGCATTTGTTACATCTGTCCCATGGACACCTCCATTGACTCCCCCTGTCATACTCCAGATAAGCCAAGAATCAATTGTACCAAACAGAGCTCGACCTTCTTCCACAGCTTTCTGGATTTGTCTTACATTGTCAAACATCCAACGAAGTTTCACGGCACTGAAGTAGGTGCTAAGCGGAAGGCCAGTCTTGGACTTGACGAAGTTATTATTTCCAGGAATTTTTTTACTAAGAATTTCAACGGTAGACTGGGTTCTAAGGTCAAGCCAAACCACCGCATTGTAAAGTGGCTCTCCAGTTAACTTGTCCCAGATGACGGTGGTTTCCCTCTGGTTGCTGATACCTATAGCTTTTATGTTGGATATATCAATATTCTCTTGGTCGAGTTTCTCACATGTTCTGGCTATACACTCATAGACAGACTGTAGAATTTCCTTTGGGTCCTGTTCTACCCATCCGTCTTTTGGGAACTCTTGGGTTAATTCCACTTGATGCTGACTGAGTAGTTCTGCTGTTTTTGCCTTGAAAACCAGAAAACTAGTGGTGCTGGTGCTCTGTACTACCGTCCCAACTAAGGATCCCACCGCTGCCTTCTTCTCAGCAGCCATGAAGCCAGACTGTCTACTAAGTTTCCTGGGTGATGGTGGTTTAAGGCAGGCAAAGCGCAGGCTCAGAGGCTGCCTTTGTTGACGCAGGCGCTCCAGGCGACCTTTGGCCCTAACCGGAAGCCGGGCTCCACCCCTCCCCCACCGAGGTCTACTCTCTGCCCAGCCCCCAGCTCAGCCATTCGGTGAGCTTTTAAGGTGGGTTATATTGAAACAAATCATACATTGCAGCACCTTTGTTTTTCAGTTTTGGTACGGCTCTGAATTTCTATTATCATTTCCTTTCTGCCTCTGATTTCTTGACCATTTCTCATAGTGCGGAGATACTGGAGATAAATTCTTACAACTTTTAAACATCTGCATTTTATCCTAACACCGAAAGCTATTTTTCTTGATAAAGCATTCTAGTTGACTTTTTTAAAATATCGAGGCCTTTTCTCTTGCTGTTTCCTTCATGAGTTTTGTTATAACTATTTGAACATGCTTATTTTCTTTGCCTTTAGTGTTTTCTCTTTGTAAGTATTTTTGATCAGTTTTATCATGGTATGCTTTTCTACTTGGTGTTACTGAGTTATTTCGGTCTGGAGTTTTTAAAGGTTTTATTAAATTTGGCAAATTTTGAATATTATCCAAATGTGTTTTAGTCTCTCTTCTTCTCTGTAAGGATTTAAACTAAGCATATTGAGTTCTTGTACAAGCTTGCTGATGCTCTTGTCCATCACCTTTTCTATCCGTGCTTGATTTTAAGGAGTTTCTAATTGCTATATCTTCAATTTCACTAGTCTTTTCTTTTCCGGTATCTAATCTGCTAATTCATCTGATGTAATTTTTACTTCACACTTTATAGATTATAATTCCTAAAATTCATTTTGGGTCTTTAAAAATATTTATTTAAATTTTTGGATACATTGACTAAAGTTAGAATAATCTGTTACTTCACTCACTTTCTGCTAATTCTAACATCAGTATCAGTTCCAGTTCAGTTTTGATGGTTTGATTACCTCCTTTTTGTAGTTTGTATTTGTGTTTTCCTGCTTCTTTGCAAGCCTGATAACTTTTTCTTTTTGGTACTGGAGATCGACTTATGACCTCGGGCTTGTCAGGCAGGAGCTTATGCTGATAACTTTTACTTAAATGCCACACACTGTGAATTTTACCTGGCTGTGTGCTAGATATTATTATAAATCTTCTTGAATTTTGTTTTAAGATGTCGATAAGTTGCTTGGAGTCATCTTACTTATTTGGAGTTTTGCTTTATAAATTTCTGAGGTGGAAAAAGATTCATGCTCAGTCTAAGGTCAATTATCCTACTTAGAGTGAAGATATTTTCTGTGTTCTTTAGCTCATAAAAACATGGCTTTCCTGACTGGTGGAAATTGAAATGACACCCACCTAAATTTATCTTTTCCTCAGCTTGAAGTTTTTTGTTTTGTTTTTTTAACATTCATACACCGATCAGTACTGAATTGAACATTTGTGGGAATTCTCTGAAGAGCTCTAAAGTTATGGCCTGTGTAAACCTTTTTTCCTAGCACATATAGTACAGAATTTATCTTCTTTAGTTTTAGTGGGTTCTAAGCATCATCTCTTTCCACTGGACTCCACCTGGATTCCTATTCCCTGAGCTGAGGGCTCTGAATTTCACTCAGTAAGCTGGTAGTAATCACACCATTTGTTTCTTGCCTTTTATAGTTTGATTCTGAGCATTTTATAAACTGTTGTTTTTATTAATTATGTGACCTGTTTTGTGTATTTTTATCCATTTATTGTTTCAGATGAGAAGTGGCAACCCATTGAATGGACACTTAAATGTTTAGGGTAATTGTAAAGTTGATGAGTAGAGCTTTATTTAGTCACTAATTAAAATGTGCTGAATGTTCCCTCAATGAGAGGCAGTTTTTTGCAGTAAACCTTAGATTTGACTTATTTTTTGGTTCCAGGAATCAAACTCACGGCTTAGTCCTTTCTAGGCAGGTGCTGTGCTGCTGAGCTATTTCCTTGACCCTTAGGTTTGACTTCTGAATTGTCTCAAAGATGACTCTTATTGAATTCCTAGTTAAACAGAACAGAGTGGAAAATATCAAAAGTTAACTCTAACATTGCTGTTTCACTGTTTTAACTGGACTATATCTTTTATATAAGCAGACCTGTTAGGTAATATGAAGTCAGAAACAGTGGTATCACGAGAGGTAATTTGTGTTGTAGAAGGTATAGATCACATAAGAAGGTATATATATCTTTGTTCCGTTTTTAAGATTCTATCAGTTTTTCTAAGCAAAAATTTGGAGGCATTTACTACTATGCTGGTTTACCACACACTGTGTCTGAATTTGTATGGAACTTACTCAATTCAAATTGTTTTAAAATTTTTTATTCTCAAGTATTTGGCAGTAGTAAACATGACATGGATGGATTAATTTACAAATTAAAAATATTTAACCTAATGTTTCTATAACCTATCTTTTCTGTCACATGAATATGTACAGACTAATGTTCCCAATTCCATTGGTTTGTAAGTCTAGGAATACTTCATTTTAGCAATTTGTTTTTAATATAATTTTTAATATACTTTATACAATACTGTTAATAAATGATAAAACTAGTAGTCATTGAACAATCAGGTAATAAGTGGCTAAATTTAGTTTAGAAAATTGATTTAGTTTCTTGGTATAACTGCAAAATATTAGTGGATTTAATCAAAGCACACAAGCCCAAAGTAGATAGATAATGTTTTAAACAAATGTGTAAAAAACTAGAGAGCTAAACTATAGCAGTATTTTTCTGTACTTAAAAATGAACCAAACTTTTGATCAGTCTATAGTAGGTCCTGCATACACTAATTTAAGTGTCTTTGAAATATTTTTTGGCATTACATTATTTGTGAAGGCGTTTACCTTTTTAAGAAAATTATTTAATTTGTATTTTATACAAGTGAAAATGTTTTAAAGCTTCACTTACTATTTACAAGCATCATGAAAAATCTTAGAATATTTTATTCAAAAATATTTTAGTATAAGATTGTTAAAAACAAGATTGTTAATCTAATTGACTTTATATATTATTTATTTGCCTTCAAGGCTACTCTTAAAGAGCACAACTACTACTTAAGATAAAACCTTTAAATAATGTCCACATTATTTATTCATTCATTTAGTAATTTGCCAAATATACTCTCAGAGATTACTACAGATGGGCTTTATTACAGGCAGTAATATGATAGTACATAAAACATCCATTTTTTAATTATTACAACCATATATATTTTGTCTTTTTGAGACAGTATTTCACTATACTGTTCAGACTGGCCTTGGACTCACTTTGTAGCTGAGGCTGGCCTTGAACTCACAGTGATCATCTTGCCTCAGCTTCCCAAGTGCTAGAATTATAGGTATGTTCCACCACACTTGGCCTACAACCTTTAAAATAAGAACAGTAACAGCTGAATTTGCTAAATCTTTGATGTATCTCTTATACATATCATGTTTTAAAGAGGTTTTTGGAGGTATTTTTTTTCTTTGTCACTACAAATAAAAAAGGGCCCACTACATTGTATATTCAATAATAGTGGCTTGAGCTGTTTTATTAAATTTTACATCTTCAGCCTGACCCCAAACCAGGAACTCCAGATATATTTGTTGAATGCAGTAATGAATATTACTGCTTTTTTCATTAAGTAATTTTGATAAAGTCAAAAAATTTAATTTTGGTTTTTGGATGGACTGTTGGTTATTAATTTTATAGTGTAATATATTCATGTGGACTGATGAATATATAAAGGAATAGGTAGATGGAAAGATATGACAAAGATATAACAAAGTTATAATAAAGTGTTAATTGTATAATCTGAATGTTAGATACAATAGTTTGGAGATAAATGTTTTTCAAGTTTTCTATAGACTTGCAAATTTTCATAATAAAATCTTGGTATATTAGCAGCTTTCTGTCACTATGAATAACTGAAATAATTAACTTATAATTGAAAAATATTTAGTTTGACTCAGCTTTGGTAATTCCAGTACATGATCAGGTGGATTTATTGCTTAGGGACTTTGATGATTGTACTGGATGGAATGGTGAGGTACACATGACAAGGAAAACTGCTCCCCTTGTGACTAGGAAACAAGAGGAAAAAGAAGCAGCCAAGATTCCATGATGCACAAGGTGCAGAGATCTAAGGACTTCCCACTGTGTTTCACCTTCTAGAAGTTTCTTTGCATCTCAATAGAACCACCTTGAGGACCAGTCTTTGACATATGGATCTTTGGGAGATAGTCCACTTGCAAACTATAGCAGTTGCTAAAATATAATACTGACAAAAAGCCAGTAAAGCCAAGTATAGTGGTGCTGTCCTATAATCCTATCACTTGGAAGGCTAAGAGAGGAGGACCATAAATTCAAGTCCAGCATGGGTTAGTGACAGCCTGTCTTGAAACCAAAAGTAAAAAGGACTAGGATGTAACTCAGTGTAGAGACATTAGATTCAATACCCAGCACTGATCAATCTGCAAACATCCCCACTGCCAGTGTTGATCAATCTGCTAGCATCTTTAGTAGAAATCTATTTCATTTCATACAAGGTCCTTTGGGCAGATAGTAGAAAGGCACGGAATTGTCATTACCAAGTTTACATTGGTTTGAGAAGTTCTATTTATAGTTGTTCATTCCAGAAAAACCATTAATTGTTTGTACTTTAATTATAGCCATTTTTTTTTTTTGCTTTTTATGAACTTTGTAAATTCTAGGAAACTAGCTACATGTTTAGCTCCTTGACTTTCAACCAGAAATTTCATATATCCAATATGTCACTACTTTTTTTTTTTTTTAATGTCAAGAGTGGAAATCAGTGGCAAAGTCTTGATTTCATTATTGTTTTTAAATTTAAGAGTATACAGCCTACTTATAAGGGCATTTACTTTTATAGGTTGTGGTTAGGAAATTTGACTTTTTGTGACTGCGCCGTAACCAATGAATCATCACAGTTGGTAATCTTCAAAACAGTGATGCATTTTTCTACATGCTGTTCCCAAATGTGCTGGACCAGCTGTTGAGAGCCATGCTATCCAATCGTCTGGAAGAGCTCTTCTTAGACCACAGATTACCTAGTATACTATTCCTCTTTGTTCTAAAGAAGAATGGAAAAATCAGAGCAAAGTACTGTGGTGTATCACCCATGTTATCTCTGTTAGGCATGGACTATGGGGTCACTGCTCCCGCCTTAGGAAGCCATAGCATTTGAGGTAAGCACTCATGACCAACAAGCCAGTGACCTAAATATTCTCACGTCTGAAGTGGTTTTTATGAATGTTCAAATGTTGAAATTTTTGAGAGTGTATATGTATGTATGTGCATGTTCTTTGTCATTTTCTCAGTGAAAATTGCCCTGACACTGATCTCAATGTTAATGTATTCCTGCTTACATTTGACTTTGGAATATGTTACAGCTAATTATCATTACACAGGATGAAAGATCAGAGCCCTGAGTGAGGTGCTTGGTTTTAGGAATAAAGGGAGGCCAATTCAGCATCTTGGCTGTAGGCCCAACAATTGTAATCAAACATCTTGAAATTAGTGGGATCTTTGCATTTATTTATTTATTTATTTATTTTGTTTGTTTGTTTGTTTGTTTTCTTCCCTTACTTTTTGAAAGGGGTGGGGAAGGAGGTTAGGGGTTTGAAGGGGCTGAAATTTCCCCTTGAACATGATGTCAATATGTTGGCATGTCTCCTTTTATTAAGATGCCATCCAACTGATAACAAGTCCTGCTGTGTTTTACCAACATAAAAAATTAGACTGGAGACCGAGGAGCGGCAGGTGGCTTTTGGCACCAAGAAATAATCACACTTGATGTGGAAAGTAAAGTAAAAGGAGCCATCTGTTCACTGCAGGAGGACGTGAAAAATCACATTAACATATTGTCACTAACATCATGAAATACACAGTTAATAATAAATTTAGTTATCATGGCAAGTCGCATTGGATAGTTACTCTGAATATGCGGAATGTAAAAGATGCTCATATTTCTTGATCCCAGGTTTTTTTTTTTTTTATTTTTTGAGATAATGAAAAAAATCCAAGTGTTGAATCTTTTCTTATTGTGTGTGTGTGTGTGTGTGTGTGTGTGTGTGTGTGTGTGTGTGTTGGGATTTGGGAGGGGAAGTGTTTCATTTTAAAGCTGGCTGTGGTTCATTGTTGTTAAGGAGCAAAATAGCCTCTCATACAGATGGAATGATTCACTCTTTCATTATGTCCACCATGTTATTCTACAACGCTTACCTGGACGAAGAAGCAGAGCTTTTAGAGGCGTTAAAGGATTTGGTGATGTTTCTGTGCAAGAGGTGGGCATGGCTGTGGTAACACAGAGGAGAGCCAGTGACCTGTGGCCTTCCCTTGATGGGCGTTGGAATTTACTTCTTGTCAGTAAAAGTCAGAAATACTGTTCCTATACAGTATTTTCCTAGTGGCTTTTACATGAAGTGCCTGTGTGTACTTTAAGGAAAAGCAAATGTGTTAAAGCACTGTCATGGAAAGATTTCCTTGCACTTTGTGGGTAGACATGTGTTGTTTGCATATACCACCTAAACAGATAAAGAAGCTGCAGAGCTTGGAGATCAGCATGTAGTTGGAAAACCCAGGGTTATTGTCACGAGTCATTGTTTGAGTTATATTTAAATATGCTTTGCTGTAATGATATGCTATCAGGTTCTTGTAGTTTGTGGTTATTGTCTCTGCAAATTTGTGACTCAAAACCACTGTTTTGTGACTACTTTTAACTTCAAGATCGGTTTCATTATGTTGAAAATCTACGGTTCCCAATTTACAATAGAATTCTGATTAATGTATGACAGAATTATGGTTTATAATATGATAAATACTAATTTTCTGCTTATGGTTGTTGGTCTGTAGCTCATTATTATCATACTTGCTGGACATGTAACAATGTATAAATATCCTCAGAACTCAATGTGTTTGTGAAAAGAGTATTCAAACAACTATCAAGATTTTAGTTGCATCCTTGATTCTTATGGTTTCCAGCAAGTCATCTAATGAAATTTGACTTTTAACGTAATGGAAATAAAATAGTGTTGAAGAAGTAATCATTTTGATAGTACTTGCTGAAAACAAAACAAAATACACACACACACACACACACACGCACACACACAGACACACACCTTATATTGTCCTATGTTGTCCCGCAAAGTATCAGGATTGCCACTTTTCACTGAGGTGGCAACTAAATAGATTGTGATGACATTTGGGTGAGACCTGTTGGCTTGGCAACAAGGTGGTGGCAGACTTTTGTTGGACTGCCTACATTCTGTCACAGAATTCGATGCAATGTTAAGTCCCTAAGAAGGAATGTTAACACAGGGGCCTCATCTAGGTAAAGCCTCAGCTACTTTATACTAGTTATCCCTGTGTGTCATGCCAGTGATTTGCAAAATAGTGGTGATAGATGAAACTGAAACTTCCATTTCTTTTAGAAATGCTTCCAAAAAATGATACAAGTTCTGTTCTCTTAAAATACTGAATACTGACCTGCTATCTGCTGATGGACAGTCACAAATCTGTTAATTTTCTCCAGGAGTCTTGGGTCATATACTGGTTCACTCTCCTTAACATCTTTCCTTTTTACTGTATCATTTCTTCTCCACAGTAATTTCAGCTCATTTTCCTTTCTCAGGAAAATCTTTCCCTTTTGCCCAAGTGATGAAATAGTAGCCAAATCACTTCACTTTCATCTCCCATTGTAACCTCTCTTTCCCCTAATTAACATGAATTACATCTGGATGAGAAGTTAATGTTTTCCTTTTTTTTTTTTTGGTACTGGGGAATTGAACTCATGACCTCATGTGCTGCTGAGCTAAAGCCCCAGTCCATCATGTGTTACATTTAAATTCATTTTTCAGTGTACACCATCTCTGCTGGACTGAAATCCCTGTGAAAGTAGCCGCATTTCTGTACTAGTCACTCATAAATAACATTATTCCGGACATATAAAACCATTTAATAAGTATCAGTCTGTTTGAAAGTTGGCAAGCCCAAGCAGTGGTAAAATTTCATCACATTTGGGGAAAAAGAATATGTCTTTGGTATTTACAGCATCATGCAGTCACCCTGAAACTGTGAGGGTGAATTCTAGGGGACTTTTCCAGAGCCCATCATTCCTACTGTAGGCACAGATAGAACTAGGAACAATTAGAATTTTTAAAGTACATTCCAGGAAAAACATCAAAATACTATATAGCTCCTCCAAGGAGCTATATAAGTCATAAGAACTTAAAAACAGCTCAGCACTGTAGTGCCTGCATAATAAGCACAAAGTCTTGAGTTCAATTATTGTTACAAAAAAAAAGTTCCTTAAAGACATATTCTTGATAAGAAAAACAACAATACATTTTTAGCCAATTCTGGGAGCATCTCTTCCTTTATTCATGACTATTTTAGAATATGTACTAATTTGTTTCAGATAATTAGACTATAATTAAAGGAAAGTTTCTTTAAAAATTGCCTGAAACTCTAGAAATTTTCTGAATGTATTAAAACAGTTAAGTCCTACCTGGATGAGCTATTCTTCAGTAGACCAGAGTATGTCATTTCACTGATTTTTATGCAGCTTGAAGAGGCACAAGTTTAATTTTGTGGAGATGTCAAAGAGGCACAAAAATATGTTTTATAATGTCAAGGAGGTTTTATATCTGTATTTCTGTCTTGTTATTATTTCTAGAATGAAATGAAATGGTGAAATGATTCACTAGTGTTCTCCCAAAACTACCATTAAAGCTCTATCTTGACAGTTATATTCATTACATAGAAGTATACTTAACTTATTGAATATTTCTTCTTTTAATACATATTTACTGATACATATTTACTAATACATATTTACTATACTGAGATTCATCCATATTGCTGTATTCTTTTTAAACTGAAAATCTGGCAAGAAGCAGCCACCAGGAATGAAAAGTCTGTGATAATCATTTAAAAATGTGGATAAAATTAGGAAGTCATCAAACTTAATGATACTGAATTATACTCTGTAGGAAGTTGCCAAATGTTTGGACTTAGGGTGGAATATTTTGCCATGATGCATAAAAATTACCTCAGATCCTTAGAGGCAATTGTACTAAGTGACAGGCATTTTAAGAATTGACAGTCCCCCTTACCCAGTAGACATTTCATTCCCTACATGCTGGGATTCTTTGCAGTTGTTGAAAACCAAGGCAGATGGGCACTCCAGTCAGCCTGAGGGGACAAGAACAACATACTTCAGAGCACTAGGTGCCCTGAGATTCCTCCTTTTCATCAGATGGGCTAATAGACCCACAGAGGCCAGGAATTCAGTGACATCCTGGAGAGTCTTGCAGGTGGTCATCATTGAAGTGCCTGGTAGAACTCCTGCTGACCCCTGATTTCACAGAGAGCATTGAAAACAAAACGCTCACTCTTGACAGCTGTGCTTTGACATGAACTTGAATATTAGAGAAATTGATGTTTTTGCAGTGTGAAAAACATTCAGAGGTTGATGCTAAAGAATTCTAGTATTTTTCTTGTCTCTTTTTTGGTTGTTGTTGGCTTTTTTCACATGTCCTTAATAACTCTATTTTTTACCCCATTTACTCTTCTCCCTTGGAGCTTCTGAGACATACAGTGTTTCTTCATTCAGGACTCTTGATTCTTCTTAGATATCTGGCATTCATTTTTCTCTGATTAGAGTATAAGATACCTGAGAGAACGAGGCTGATTTATGGATTTTATATTCTCAGTAGTACTTTACATATAAGAACAAGGTTCTATACTTCTGCTTTTTTCCCTTTTATACACTAAAGAAATATTATAAGCTGTCATTTATTTAATAGTTGCTGAGTGAGCCTCTGGAATGCAAATGTGAGCTACACAGACACAGTGCTAGTTCATGTGAGGTTATCTAGATAAATCAAACAAAAATCAAGCAAGTAAAGATAAATGAATAGCAAAAAAGTAATGCGTTAGAAGAGATAAAATGGGAATGGTAGGGTATAACCACTGTTACTTTTCTTGCTACTTTTGTTCTCCTCTCTTAGCAACCCCTTCTCCATGTCAAATATTACAAATCTCTTCTTTCATTTGGGTGTATATCCACATAACAAGAACTATGAAAAGCTAAATGTTATTTTTTTTCTCTTCTCACTGTATGTTTCTTAAGTAGAGAAGAGCAGATTGCTACACAGTTTAGGAGAGGACATGGCTTTTTTGTGGCCATATGCAGTGGCATACCTTTCTGAGTACCATATGTTCAGCACATTAAACACAGAATATAGGAAGCACCCATCAATAGAACTGAAAAGTTTTATCAGAAGTCTCTTTCATTGCTAACAGATAAGCATATTCTCTTGTGTCCACATAGCCTTCCTTCTGTGTCTGTCTACATCAGTGGTGTCCTAATCTCTCCTTATTAGCACAACATTCATATTGGATTAAGGTCATTCATTTTACCTTGATCATACCTATATATACTCTGTCTTTGAATAGAGTTACAAGTTAAGATACTAGAGGTTAGGTCTCTAGCCCAGGAATTCAACTCTTAGGTACAAAGGTAATACATACTGAATCAATCAGAGTTGGTATAACCAGGAAAGTGAAAAGTACTTTAATTATTCGCAACAGGGGGAATTCAAAACAAAGCAGTGATTTTACAGGCCAGAGTGATGCTTAAGGCAGAGAGCAGGGAATACAGGCTGGTTCCCTTTCCTTCTTATTCATTCTCATCCTTCTCTCCAAATGACTAAACCCAGATGTTAGTCAATTTATGCAAGATTCTAAGAATTACTTAAGTTTTACATTGCAGACAGAACAGAAGGACAAGGAGAATCATTGAGGGCAAATAAACCCAAGACTGGCACAATAACTGAAGAAAAGAAAATATAAAATGATTCAAAATTGTCTTTCAAATAAATGAAGGCAGATTCACAGATTTGTATATATGGTTAGTGATTGTTACATAAATCTACTCACAACTGGCCAAACAAGACTTATTTTATCTTTGTAATTACTTTAAAAATATTTCTCCTCTTCTTTGCTTGGAAGATCCTTCCCCCTCCTACTCTACAATCTGTGCAGTTCTGAATTTTAAATCTTTTTTAAATCCTTGCTTGAATTCTGCTTGAAGTTTTCAAATTCTGTCTTTGTCTTTCTTCTTAATCCCAATACATTCTGTCTCTGTTGGCCTCAAGGCACTAACAACTTTTCATCTGAATTAGCAACTATTTAGATTCACAGTTATGTACTTCCCAAGGACATTGGCAGGCCTTCATGTCTCACAGGTTTTAATACTGCAACTTGTACAGTTTTGAAGATGAATAGGTATATCCAGTGACTACTTGTATATAAGAAAACTTACAATATTAACTTTGTTCCCAGATAATATTTCTAATCTTACTACCCTTCCTGCAATTTTTCATCAGATTTTACTATTCTGGATAACAAAGCTAACAGAATACAAGCATTTTTTTTTAATGAGGAGGATGTTTTACTTATATCAATGAAAATCCTGAGCCCAGAATTCAAGGAAATACTCTCTTGTCCCATCTAAACACCAAAATGTACATGAAACTTTAAATGAATATTCTAAGCAGGATCACTTTGTAGATCTTCAAATAAGTATGTTTCTCCCATTGACTATGTATAGACCAGAAAAACGTAGGCATTTGAAGCATAATAGAAAGTAAAACAGACAAATCCTTCCATGCATCTTGCACACTGCAATGAGAATAACAACAAAAATAAAAAATAAATTGTGTTTCCTTAAAGTGATGAATGACCTGAGAAAAACTGTGATGAGGTAAGATCAGAAGTGTTAGCTATATGTAGGAAGTGGTTACCACTTTAAACGTGGTGGCCAATCAGCCTCGCTGTGAAGGTAATAATATTTGAGCAGAGACTTAAAGGAGGTGATTAAAATAGCCCTGAAAACGTGTAGAAGAATAGCTTTCCAGAGAGAACAGAGTGTGAAGGCTGTACCTTGGTGAATGCCTAGAGCAGATGTCCTAAAATTTTTGATACACAGATCTCACAGTGTTTTTACAATGTCCCTACATTGGAAGAAGTACTTGATACTTCTGTTCATTCTGTTCCAAACAATGTAAGTATATTTTCCAAATAATTTAGTAGTCATTTGAAAAACTTCCATTAATATATTTAAGAACTATTATATCCCATTAAGTAGCTACAATTACTTATGAATTAACCGTATCTCCTGCCAGAAATGCAACTCTTTTCCCAAACCCTGGCATTGTGTGTCCACTGACACCATCATTTCTTGTTCTACACTGATTTTTGTGAAATATGGGATATTTATCAGGAAAAAAAATCCAAAACTCATTTATAAATGTGGGACATCACCAAAAGGGATGGAGCCATGAACCACCTCAGCCCAGTGGTTCATGGGATATCTGTTGAGTAATGTTTTCCTTTTGAAAATTTTAAGTCTTATACACTTTTGAGTTTGTCACATCAGTGTATCTCTATAAGTGGCTGTTGGGAAAGGAGTCTGAAGTATTTGATGAATAGCAAGGAGATGAGTGGGATGGGAAGGAGTCAACAAAGGAGAGGAAGCCATAGAAGTTGCAGTTATACCTGAAAGAAGGAGGAAAAAGTACCAACCTAAGATGATTGTTTAGGCCTATAACTTCCATTCTGAGATGGGAAGTGTCTTGGTCCATTTGGGCTGCCATAACAAAATACCATACAATAGGTGGTTTATGTACAACAGAAATTTATTTCTATAGTTTTGAGACTGGGAAGTCCAAGATCAGGGTATTGGCCAATTCTGTGTCTAATAAGAGCCTAATTTCTAGTAGAAAGGGGGCCACCTTGCTGTGTGTTCACATGGTAGAAGGGACTAGCTAGCTTTTGGAGGTTTCTTTTGTAAGGCATTACTGTAGCTTCCTTCATCAAGGCCCTACACACATGCACTAATCACTCGCAAAGGCTTCACCTCCTAATATCGTCACCTTGGGAGTGAGAATTCAGTATGAGAATTCTGGGATTGAGGCACATAAACATGCTAATTGTAACAGGAATCCATTAGAGAACTTAAGCCAGAATCTACGAGATGAGGGCAAGACTGGAAAGATGGAGCCCTGGTAGAAGGCTACAGAAGTACTCTAGCCAATAAAGGATAACAGCATAGAAATAGTTGAGGTGGTGAGATGGGATCAGTCAGTCATAGATATATTTTGAAAATAGAGCCAGTTGGGTTAGGTTGGGTTCGACATGAAATATGAGAGAAAGAGAAGAGTCAAGATTAATTCTAAAGCTTTTGCTGCTATCAAGCTGCAGGTGAGGAAGGTCTGACACACCTCAATCTAAGCGTGTTTTCAGATGTCAACTAGTTATGTCACTGGAACTGTCAGCCAGGCAGCTAGGTGTGTGAACGTGATGTTCAGAAGGCAAGTAGGGGCTGGAGGTATAATTTGGGGTGATCAGAGGTATATATGGATGGAATACAAAAGCAGGAGACAAAAATGACTACCAGATAAGCATAGATAGAAGACAGAAAGATCTAAAAGATTAAAACTTGGGACACATGGATAGAGATTTGGGAAGAGATAACTAGACAATAAAAAATTAGGGAAAAACAGTGCAAGAGTTCTATTCTGGAGATTTGATGAAGAGCAGTGTATCTACTTTGTCTAATGATGCAGACAGGTCAATAGTGATAAATGTTATTCAGTTAGAAGTAGAATTTTTTCATTTAACAACATAGCTGGCATCACCTCTCAACCAATGCAAGATTACTATAAGCCTTTCCTGTTAAAAATGAAAAAAAAAATCCCATAGGTTCTCATTTTATAATTTATTAGAAATATTTGGTGATAGCCTACAGTGAATTAAAAAAGATTGTTTCAGAAGTTAATTAAAAATAAGCATAATTTTGACAGAAAAAATTTGTTTTCAGTTTTTAAAAAATTGGCAAGAGAAATATCTCTGAGGTCCAGTGCTGCTTTTTCATGTGAATTAAAACATATCAAATGATCCTGGCTGTTTTCAGAACATCTGGTAAGAGCAGGTAGCAGTTTTCTTCTCAATATGTTTTAATTGGCAGTTTGATAAAGGTGGAAAATAACAAATTTAATGTTCACTTAAAATTGTCCTTGCTAAAGCAACTTTATTCTTATTTGCTCTTAATGCTTGAGGTGGTTAACTCAGTTCAAAATAAAATTTCCTTAAATAAGTCTGATTAAAAATCTGTTAAATTATATTGTTGTAATACAGAAATATGTCACTTTCTTACGGAAACTTCCTGCAGCAAACAGCTTACTTGGTCTTTATTCCAAGGATGCTGCTGTCTGATGCCACGAAGATTGTTGTTACTGTGATTTCTGTATTTTCTCGTAATCTAACAGAGATCTTCTTGCTTCTGTTTCCTGTCTAGCCTGAATCTCATGCTTGGTCATATAATCTTCAACTTTAGTGGTTGTATCAGTCTGAGTACAGGAAAAAAAAAAAAAGTCAGTAGCCATGCTAAATATTTAAAACACATGAAATTGAATATAAAGAGTTAATTGCATATGATGGATAAACTGGAAATTCAAAGGGGTTGGAGAGTCACTTCACATATTAGCAAAAGTAGGAAATCATTACTACACCCAAGGCCAAAGGGTGGGTGTCCTTGGTCCAGACGTCAGAGTGTATTGGAGCAAACTAGGTGAGGGTTGCTTGGCAGAGCAGTTATCATGAAGGGGCTATGTGCAGAAAGCTTTAGAAGAGATGTACTTGACTCCAGGACGGCTCGGAACAGACAAGAGAATAAAATAAACCTTGATGTATTTATAACGAACAAGTCTAGTTGGAAAACAGGGAAATCACACTGATGAACAGATAGAATTTAACACAGGTCATCCAGGTACTGAAGGACTGAAATATAAAAAGGAGCGTAAACTTACCTGAAGAAAACAACCACTAACCTTAGGGCTGGGCCAACAAAAGGGAAAGTGAAGAGATTGATACCAAGATACTTGAAGAAGGTAGTAGCTGGAAGCTAGTCCTCTGAAAGGAGGAGATGCCTGGCTGCTGGAGAAATGCTAGAGGAGGGTCTCTAAATAGGGTTGATCCTAGCTGGCTGGTGCTGGATCATTTGTGGAGTCAAGACAAATACTTTTGCTGAAAATGTGGAGAAATATGGAATCTAGAACTAATTGCTACCTGAAGTAACTGCCACCTCAGGAATGAAAATAATTTCTGTGGTAATGTTAACTGTAACAGAAATCAAAAGGAAAACAACTCCCTTCTGTGGCTCTTTCTGCCTCCCAGACACCCGCTAGAGCCTCCTATTACAAAGGCTAATGGGACAAAGAGGAATGCTGTTCACAGAGTCACAACTGTAACAGAATATAGAAGAGTGATTTTGAGGCTGAGAAATTACGGCTTCCTTACACATTTTGTTACTTGCTCTGCCTTCCAGCCAAGCCTCCACTGACTAAATGTACCTGGACCCAGTGGGCCTGGGAACCAAGAAAACGTGATTTCCTGGTTGGAGAACAATAGATAAAAAACTAGCATAACAATACTCTACTCTTTTGTCCTATTTTCTAGCTTATTGATAAGCCAACTTCCAACCCTATGAAAGATGAAGCTCAACTTCTATGCTCTGTATGCGAAACTCAGCAAAACAATGGCCAAATCAAATTCAACACCTGGTTTTTTTTTTCCAACTGCTTGAAAGACTAAGTGATTTTTACACTTTTTAATAGTTGAAAAAATTCAAAAAGAAGGATATTTCAAGGCACTTAAAGGTTATATGAAATTGAGTTTTCAGCATCCATAAGTAAACTTTTGGTGGAACACATTAGTGCTCATTTATTTGCATGCTGTTTTGTGGCTGCTTTTATACTATGAAAGAACAGTAGACTAGTTGCATTGGAGACCTTAAGGACAAGACAGCCTCTCCTGTTTACTATTTGACTTATTACAGAAAAGCCTTGGCCACTCATTCCTTAAACCAGGGAAGCTGGGTGTGGTGGTGAAACTGTAGCTATGCTGATTATCTTTCCTGTCCAAGGTCACTGTTCTTTTACTTGAATGTGGTCAGTTTCCTTCTTCCCTTTCAACATATGCTGCAGATATAATTTTCTTCTCTTCATGGTACCTGTTCTTTTTACTCCCCTGTTTCACCATTTTATTGAAAACATTTTTTCTTATTCTTACACCAGCTGTGCAGACATACACACGTCCAGATGGTGTCTAGGGAATCTCTGCACCCTTGAAAGGATCCCTGTCTCCCCTTGGCCCTCTCCAGTCTCACCCATTCTTCTCCATCACTCCCCCCCTTTTTTTTTAAATTTTATTTAAGGAGAAAAAAAAGCAGAGAAAGGGAACAAGTTATACAGATTTACAGAAAAAAAAATAAACAGTAGGAAATCACTAGTTAATGGATTACATATTGTCATCTTAGAAATATCACTGTGATCTCCATTTACTTCTGCAGAAATTGCAGAGTCCCATGCAACCTTGAAATATGACTGACTAGGCTCAGACCTCCACTTCATACCTGCTCAAACCGGTCACAATGTCTCTTACTTTTTAAAAACTCAGTGCCCTTCTTTGTGAATTAATTATGGTTAGAACTATTGCAAACATTAAAGGCATAAAGAGTAGTTTTTGAATATATGTTCAATACAAATTAGATACTTTCAAAATATCACTAAATTCTTATTCCCACTGCTGCACCCTCTAAAAATGTTTATGCATGATTTAACCTAAAGAAGAAAAATATCTGCAGTAGTCCTGGACTGCCTCTTGTAAACATTCTCTTTAACCTCCCCTTTACATTCAAACTCAAACTTTCTTTACAAACCTACTTCCACTTTAATTAAGTTAATCAACTTTTTAAAGACAATGTCTTACTATGCAGGTCAGGCTGGCCTTGAACTCACTAGGTAGCCTAAGGTGGCCTTGAACTTGTGACAGTCCTCCTGCTTCCACATCCTGAATTTTGAGATTACAGGCATGTGCCACTATGCCCAATTATTTATTTTTGATGAAACCATCACTTCTCTGTCTATACTCTTGAAACCCAAATTCCACAGAACAGCCAGTTTGATCCACAGTCAATCCATTGATTGTGCTGCCTCAGACTCTTCAAAGGCTCCTCATTAACTGACCATACATGAAGCTTTAATGTTTCACATGCCACATAACTTCAGGTTGGGGGCCTTCCCCTTTTTCTAGCAGCATGCCCTGCTAATCTAAAGTCAAATTTTATACATACACTGGACTCTATACAGAAATGAGTTATCAAGTGCTCTCTGCTCTGAAGCTACCTCTTTAGTCTGCCTGCATCTTTTTTCTAGCAGTTTATCTCTACAAGTGCTTCCTCATTTTGCGTCAGCTGAAATGTCTCCTCTTTTAATAGATCTTCCCAGTCTATATTATTCTCTCATATTCTTTTATCCTGATTTGTAGCTTCCATTATGTTATAATTATATAGCATAGTTTCCAGAAAAGTTAATATTTATATATTGAGTTGTTTACTTATTGTGGAAAGAATTATCCAACGGTTTATTCATCACCTAATTTTTGTTTATTATTTACAGGGTGAGGTGAAAGTGATGGAATTTACAAGGATCAATAAGCCACAAACTTTCCTTTCAAGGGTATATGGTCAAGTATGAGCAATTTAGCAGGGTCTAAACTAGTTCATAAGTTGATGCAAGGCAGAAATTATATACTAAATATTGAAAGAGTTTATGTGAGATAAAGATTACTCTCATATTGACTATTTTGATAGGTATTCAAAGCACTAAGTAAAATATTTTGACATTTTTGTTAATTTGATTCATGAGGTATAATTTGTAATCATATTAGAAGTAAAAATTCAGTGCAAATACAGTGAACAACCTTACAATGTTTGACCGATTGTATCTGAATGAATTGCTTTGCCTTCAGCTCTTCAGTCCCTCACCCAGCATTTGTTTATAAATTATTATGTTTTCATCTTTGCATTTTTCTCCAAGAATTTGAAAACAATATACAAACAAAGAAACACATGACATTTTGAGCAGAGGTAGGAAAATGACAGAATGAGAAAGCAAGGATGACTGGCAGTGGAAAATGGTGCCCAAGTTAACAAAAAAATTTAGCAATTATAATGTAGCTAGATGAAATATGTAACATGAGTGTGATTATCACTATTTTGTGAAAGAGAATTGAGACTCAGATTTTTAAATAACTTTCTAAATTCACATATTTAGTAGCTTCTGAACTGAACATAGGCCTTACATCTTCACAAAGCAGAAAAAGGAAAAAGAAAGAGAAAAAATAAATATGGCAAAAGATTTATTACTGTGTCTGTTTTTGAGAAATTTCTCTCATGCAAAGCACTGAGGAATAATGCTTAGAACAATGTTTAAAATAATTAGCTATGTTTTGATGCTTGTGTGCATGCATAAAATTAGAAACTGAAAATATAACCTGACCTAATTTAATTACGTCTTAGTAATATTTCTGAGATTAAAACTCACCAACTATCCATCTCCACACACAGTCACTTCCACTCATCTGCCCAGTTTCTTCTCAGACCACATTTCCAGTTATAGGTAAATCACACTACCCAAGAAAAGTTTCCCCAACCCAAGTAATCTGGACTACTCCTTTTTTGTAAAACACACAGTGATTCTACATGTTCATGTTTTCATTATTGCCATTCTTTCAGTCTAAAACTCCAAAAGACTCTCAATATCTTTTTCATTTTTGAAATCTGGAGGAGTGTAAAAGGACTTAACTCATCTCCTTGAATTCAAAGGCAGTCTAGACCACATAATGAATTCAAGGTCAGCCTGGATTAAAGTATGCAGCAAGGCCCTGTCTCAAAGCAAAACAAAACAAAACAAAAACACAAAGGCTTTACTTATCTCTTAACTGGGAATTGTTTTATGCTATACACAGTATTTAAACAGCTACTAAAATTTCAATACTGTTTTATGTTTTAGATAGTGCTTTTAAAAGCATGACTTTGTAGGAGGCCCACAAAGAGATGTTACATGCAGCACTCTATGGTGAGTCAAAATGACTGATATGTTGTTCACACAGTGCCCCCTCAGGTGTGGAGGAGAGCTTTTGCCTAAGTCTGGGTAATCCACTAGGCCAAGAGGAGCCTATGTCACTTTTTCTGTTGCAGTGAATGTGGAAATTCTATATACTTGAACTCACTTTGAAGGCATTTATGGGCCTTCTCTCCTAACCTTGGTTTCTTTAGGGAAGGCAGGACAACTGTATGTACATCTCTAAGCCAAGTGTGGCCAAAGGACCACACCACTTTTTTCAATTTAGATATGAACCAGGAGTCCACATCTATAACTTGAGGCTCCTTACATTTTAAATAAACGAGGAGTGGCAAAAGAAGGGGCTGTGGCCTGTGGTGTGAGATTCAGTTGTCCCTCATTCCCCCATGCTCTAGGACAGTGGTGGTGAATCTATGGCATACATGCAGTAGCTATGTGTTATCATTGAAAGCCATCACTGCCCTAGGGAGAAAACTGAGGTGCTTGAGAATTCTAAATTTGAGCCTGACCTTTTAGGTTGTTCCACTCTGTTTGTCCAGGTAGAATGGAATTGATTCCATGTTGTCTAACAATTTTTAAATTTGTAATTTTAAGTTCTTAAGTTTATGATGCAGGCCAAGATGTTTCTTTAATTATATGTTTGCTTTTCCATCTACTGATTAGTCTTGATTGAGACCTAAAGGCCTGACACTTTCAGTTTATGGTGAGATAAGTTTCAAGTATTTGTAGACTTTAGAGTTTCCTAGTAGATTGGCCAGTTTTTGTTGGGCCTGGACTGAATTTCAACTTTTTCTACCCGTGCCTTTCAGCTATGTTTAGTTCTAGTAATATCTTACACACCAAACACTATCTCAATATCTCCTTTCAGGGAGCCCTGCCTGTGACATCTAGCTCAAAGATGGTAAATATTTCTTGAATGTATTGTGGACACATAATAATAATAATGATAACCAACAGGTAAAATGCTTACTGTGTGCCTGGTACTATGATAAGTATCTTACATTTGTTATGCTCAACAATATTTTATTGAGGCATTGTAATTGTCATCATCTTATAGATTAGAAAACTAAGGCATACTTACATAATTCCTTCAGGGTTATAAAATTAATAAGTAGTGGATCTTGATATGCAAGCTAATTTCTGAATTCATGTTGTGAACTATACTGTGCCTCTCTGAAGATACTTATTCAATGCACACCAGATGAGTAAATAACAATATTCTGTGATATAGTCATTTAACTTGCTTCTGAATAACTTATGCATAGGAACATCTGAAAATATAGATGTTTTAATTCTAGCTTCTAGTAAACTTATTCTTCAGAACAAAGCTGAAAAAATGGAGAGAAATTTAATTTACCCACTAGAAGACAATTATTCATGACTTTTCCTCCAATATTTAGAGATACATTATTTTCCTATCCCTTCTTGTCTTTCTATAATGATGTGAGACAATCTTTTGTCTAAAATCTCTTTTGGAAACCATTTGAAAAAGACTGCTATGGCCTGTCACCTACCATGCTTTGCTGTAGGCTGGGCTAATGCTCCTTTGTGTTTATCACTTTTCCCAGCCCTAGAGGTGACACTGACCCATGCTGAAAGGTTACCATAGATGGTCATGGCAATTACACAACAGTCAGCCTTAGGAGAGCTCAGTGTGAATTTTGTTCCCATTTTCTAAGTGTGAGTCAATATATTGAGCCTTAGTGATGGGCTGACTTGCTATACATTGTATTTCTTTAGTTTCTTGATCCCTGTTTTATCTTTGGTTCTTCCAGAAATGTTATTTCATAGCCAGAATATCTGGCTACCACTTTGCATTTTTATTCAGCTGCTGTTGTCTATACAGCTGATCAGAGGTAGCCTAGGACCAAATCATCGCCAGCTACTTGGTCATATTCTAGCTAGTTTTCTGGAAATTTGATAATTCTACTCAGTCATCTGCCTTTTGCCTTTCTATTGAAGAATTCTTTTCTAGGTTTCTCTCCTTTTTGTTTTCATTTTGTCCACACTAGAATGTCTTGTTTCTGGTTGATATCCTTGTCTGTGAACTGATTCTAATTCTTTGGAGGGATACATTCTGCCCTATTTTATCTGATCCAGTTTCTCATTGTTGGAACTTAGTACTACCGAGAAAAGTCAAGCAAATGGTTTAGTATTTATTTAAAGTAAATCTATGGAAAAAAGTAATCCACGTACAGAAAATTCCTTTTTTGGATGACAGTTGATTTTTAGATCCACATTATTTGAATAATTATCTCATTATTTCATTGACTTTGTGAAAATACCAGAGAGCAAAATAACGAAATAATTTCACTCCATTTTTCTCAAATCTTCATAGTAAGTCATTTAACAGAAAGGCAATTATTCACTTGAGACATATTTATTGAGTGACATGCTTGACAGTGATCTGAGTATGGGGCCTGCTTCTATGTGTGCGTTGTGTTTTATATCTGCATTTCCCACTTTTCATACCCTAAACATTTAGCTAAGACTCACAATTACTTGTAAACAAACTAGTATGGGGGCTTTACTTATAATAAAATTTAATTTATTAGAGGCTTAGAGAACCTCTGTTGGCGTGGCCAGGTTTACACCGCGTGATAGCACGAACAGTAAGACTTCAGACACCCATCTCAGTTGTCTTTCCAAAGGATACGAAAAGAAGCTAAACATTAAAAAATTTAACACATACAGGGAGAAATATGCTAGCCTCATACCTTATTTGGGATTACTTCATTAAATGAATATGATTGAAAGGATCTTACACTTCTACAGAACTTGTGTTTGAAATTCTGTCATTTTTTAAAAGAGTTATTTTAATTTTTCTTTCTTTCTGATAATGTAATCGATTCTTTTGGAAACTCCTGTTTTGTCAAAGTTGGCAGGTATTCTGTTATTCACCTCTCTTGGATAGTCATTTTTCCAGTATGCTCTCTTCAGAGTACCTCATCAGGAAGGAAATACAAGCTTTGTTCACAGAGAGAGATGTACAGCTGGGAAAATCTAGCCCACTGGTATTTCTGGGATACTTACTTGCTTGATACCGTAAATACAGTCAATGCATGGAGAGACACAATGTAAACTGTTACTTTGAAATGCTTGCTTTTGGCACAACTTCATCACAGGCGTTTTACAATTTACAAAGCAGTATGGAGTAATGTTGACAACTTCTGTGTTTACAAATTCAGTGGTTCCTCTTTACTCAAGGCTGGGTTTTTGGTTTTGGCACCTTTTCAGATACTCATCATTTCTTCCCAATGCTTTTGTTATTCTTTATTAGAATAGCTATTATTTTATCCCAAGTTGAGTGAGACTCGATGGGGCTACGTGATTTCAAAAGTATCTATTCATTAGCTAGCTGGTGCTGATGCTAAGTCCCTAGCAGAATGCCTGGCTCTGTTACATTTAGATATCAGAAGAAATGTTTTTTAAAACAATAATTGAAGAAGTGGAGAGTATAAACTGTGTTGTAAAATACTAATCTGCATCTTTTAAAATATGAGGTACTGAAAGAGCCTTTGAAAGTAGTTACTTGGTCACCATGAAGATTAAAGGACTTCATGAAAGAGATCCAAAGGTGTTGTTACCACTGCAGTCTTGCAAGAAAGAAAGTGTTGCCAATTTTTAGGATTCTGAGATAGGTATCTGTATGATGGTTTAAGTGTTGCCACTCTCATAAGCCTTGTGAAAGAGAAGGTAAATTAGCTAAGATAAGAATAAAAGTATTAAACTAACAGCTAAGATTTACTGTGGGGTACTCTGTCAGCCCCTATTCTGAGAGTTTCATGTGAATTAGCTCATTCAGTGTGATAAGATTTTGTTATCTTCATTCTACAAATATAAAAACTGGAACATGGGATGGGAGAGTAATTTGGCAAGTGATAAATAGCTAGTAAATGGTAAAGCTCAAGAGTACATCTTTTCCCAGGGATTTGTGCTAAGTGTTAAGTGTTAAGTATGGAATACTTATTGCCTTTAAGGTTTGTATGTCCTTGTGAAGAAAAGGCAAAAGCCAATATATGGTAGTGTACATTGTTTAGTAGTCACTACTGACTTCCAATAAATGGATATATGTGTGTGTGTGTGTGTGTGTGTGTGTGTGTATATATATATATATATATATATATATATATATATATACTACACTTGCAGATTAGGTGGTTTAATATTGTCTTATAAACTACATTAATCTATTTTGAAGGAAAAGGAAGCTATTTCTAAAATTTATGTGAAGATGCTACATACGTGGAATAATCAATTTTCAGAATTAACAAAGAAGACTTGAATTACCTGGTTTAAAGGTTTAATATAAGTGTTTTTTTTGGAATCCATACATAAAAACCACTGGAAAAGAATAAGCCTTCAAAATAGATACACACATACAAGTTCAGAGTTAATTTATGAAAAATGCAATGGAATTTCAATTCAGAAATAAGTGTCTTTTTAAAAATGCTTCTGAAACAATCAGACATCTATATAGGACACTTCTAAATCATTTCTTACTCCATATGTTTGAAGTGCATGATAGAATTAAATAGAATATACCAAGTCAAAAACTGGTAGAAGAAAGCGTAATGTATTACGTTTATAAGCTCAGGGTAGGCAGAATTTCCTGACTATTAAGAGAGCACCAACCTTGATAGAAATATTGTTAATTTGAACTTCATAATAATTAAAGCTTTCTATTCATCAGAATATGCTGGTAAGAAAATGAACATGAGAAGTCTTATATTTGGAGACTATAAATCTCTCCAACATGACAGTAAAATTTGAATCACCCAACTAAAAGAAAAGCAGGAGACTTGAAACACTTCATGGTAAGTAAACAAAAAATATTTCATGTCATTAGTCTTTAAAGAAATGGAAAACTGCAATGAGCTACTGCATCATGTCGGTAGAATAATGATACTTAAACACTGGCAATAGGGTTAACCTTGGTACCCTAATTGTAAGATGATACAGTGCATCTGCCCTGTGCATTATTACTGCAAGGTATTTGGTTGAATGATATAAAAAACATGTGTGCAAAAGGCTTGTATAAGAATGTTATTCACAAGTTCAAAATTTTTATTAGTCAAGTTATTTTTAAATTTATGACCAAGAGTATATACATTAATGATATAAAACATCAGGTTTTGATTTATATATGTATTACAAAATAAGTAAATTAAACTAATTACTATATGCATCACCTATATTTCCATTAATGTTTGTAGTGAGAATAATTAAAATTTATTCCTTTAGCAATTGAAGTATGTATACTTATTGTTGTTAACTGTAGCCACAACGTAGTATATCATAGATATCTTGAATTTATTCCTGCTACCTTAAATTTTATATTTTTTAGTGTATTCCCAATGTCCCCAAAGCCAGTGTATCCAGTAAATTACCAGATTACTCGTTGGGTCTATGAGATGAATTTTTTTAGATTCCATATGCAAGTGAGATTTTGGTATATGTCCACCTGTGCTTGGCTTATTTCATTGAATATAATGTCTCTAGGTTAATTCATGTTGCTGTGACAGAATTTATTTCTTAAGTCTGATTAGTATTGTACTGTGTATATGAATTATGTTTTATTCAGCCCTCATCCATCAATAGACACTTAGGTTGTTTCTATATCTTAACTATTACGAATAATTCTAAGTAAAGACAAGAGTTGAGATACCTCTCCAAACTACTGACTTCATATACTTTGAATACATGTCTAACAATGACCCTGATGGATAATTTTAATTTTTTGAGGAACCTCCATATTGTTTTCTATAATGGTACACTGATTTATAATACCAGGACAACTTTATACAGTGAACAAATCAGTATATAAATATGGTGACTTGTGTTTCCATTATTAGTGTAGGAGGGCTCCTTTTGTCAACATCCTCATCAATGTTTATTATTATTGTCTTTTATTGATAGCCATTTTAACAAGTGTGAGTTCACATCTTATTGTGATTCTAGTTTGCATTTTCTGGATAACCAATGATGTTGGGTATTTTTCCATATACCTTTAACTATTTATATGTCTTCTTTTGAGAAATGACTATTCAAGTCCTATTCTAGGATTTTAATCATTTTTTTCTATTAACTTCTTTGAGAGACTAAACTGTTTGGTGACTATTCGTTAGGTCTATTTGCTTACAATAGCTGCACTGTTTTTTGATAGGCCTAATGATCTATTCATTGTTGAAAGTGAGGCATTAAATTCCATATTATTATTCTACTGCCATCTACTTTTTCTCTCAGTTCTGTTAATATTTGCTGTATATATTTAAATGGCTAGATGTTGAGCATTACATACTATTACTATATTAGTTTTGTGCAATGGAAATTTGGGCAAAGATTAGTGTGATTGAAAAACTGAATGTTTTTTAACTTTATTTAGTTTTAATTATTTTAAATTTGAATAAGTTCTGTTAATTTGAATAATTTCTGTTATTGGTCAGAAAAACTTTCAACAGTGAACAACAGACTTCCTAAATATCCATTTCCTACTCATATTATAGATACAAGCTATTTCCATATACAACAAACTTGTACAGTTCCTTACCTGATGGCTTCCTGTGGCTTCTAGGCTGTGGATCACAAGGACCACATGTGGAAGTCTGGTGCAGCCATCACAAAATCTTCCCCAATAATATTGCAGACTAGAAGGAGTCAACTGTCTCTAGCTGTTGGACTTTAAAGTTAAATTCTGATTGGTCTATGAGTGTTCTTTGTGTTGTTCTTTGAAAGATACCTGTTTGTGGCCATTGGCAGGTTGACTGGGCAAAAGCTGGATGTCACCTCTCTCCTGTGAGTTGGCACTATTCACAGACCTTGGGAGAGGACAACAAGAAGTCAACAAGAAGCTAATACCTCCTGTGAGTCAGTGCCATGCATGGGCTGACTAGGGGAGAGCCAGCCCTTACCAGCACTTGGGCGGGGAGACAAGTAGAGCCAATGTTTCCCCTTCCCCACTGAAAGTGACCAGCTGATTCAGAGGAACATAGGCTGTGATGATAGCTAATGAGGTAGAATATAGCTTAATGCTTATAGTGTTTAATGTTTCACTGACTTAGTAGGCCTAAAGCCGGAAGTCTGATCATCTATTCTGAGGATAACAATATGCAGTGTAGCATCTATGGGGGCTCTCCTTCTGAAGGTAGTAACCATTGTTAATTCACTATTAGCTTGTTTCAAAATCCTGTATCATTTTCATTGTTTTGTTTTGTTGGGTTTTATTCTGTTTTATCTTGTTTGATTTTATTATATCTAATGGCATGGACAACTATTTCAAAAATAACAAATTATATTATGATAGCCATTTTGGATTTGCTATTATCTTGTTTTGAAGTCCTGTATTACATTAATTTTTTTTTGTCTTTTTCATTTTTATCGGTACCAGGGATCGAACTTACGACCACCTGCTTGCAAGGCAGGTGCTTATGCTGCTGAGCTAAACCTCCAGTCCAATTGTGTTGTTTTTATTGGTTCTATTCTGTTTCCACTTTGATTGATTTTACTATGCCCAAAGGTATTATTTTGAAGACAATAGGCATTATGATAACCATTGTCAATTTTTTATTATTTTGTTTTGAAATCCTATGACACACTGTCTTGTTTTGACAGGCTTTATTCTGTTTTATTTTGCTTGGTTTTATTCTCTCTAAAATAAAATAAAAATGAAAGCTATCTGCTTGTTATATTGTATATAAAATACTGGAAAGAGACAAACTGATTATTATTGGTCATATTTTAGATTTAACCATAATGTTGTTGAAAGCTACTAAATAAAAAATGGAAAAAGTGAAAGAAAAAATGAAACAGAGGCAAAAATCATACTGCCTTATTTTATGGGTCTGTTAGTGGCTATATATACATTTTGGGGGGTTTAGTGGTGTTTGTAACAGAGTTTGAACCCAGGACCGTTGCACTAAGCTACATACCAGCCCCTTACTCCTTTTCTTTTAAATTTGAAACAGCATCTAACTAAGTCATTAAGTTTCCCAGGATGGTCTTGAACTTGTGATCTTCCTGCCTCCATCTGCTAGAGTGCCAGGATTATAGGCACGTGCTACCATACCCTGCTGACATTGCTTTTATTTTGACAATAATTTTTAAAAGTGTAAAATTCAGGAAAGAGTGTCACCTGGATAGTTGCCTTAATGATAGGTATCATCTAGGACTGTCTAAGAAAAATTGAGACATATGTGGTTCAAACAAAAAACAGTTACGCAGAAGAATAAATAAAAGCATAAGGAATTTATAATTGGGATAAAAACTCTAGAGAATTCAAAAGCATGAAAGGGATGCAATACATTTAAAACCATTGCATGTGGGGGAGAAATCTGCTACTAAATTATCATCTGTTCACTTAAAGCAAAGTGAAAAATTAAATTCCTGTGAAATTCACAGTTGAAAATAGTTTATTTCATGTAAAGCAACAGTTTCTGGTAAAAATTCAGCCAAGTCTATTTCATTTGTGATTAAAGGCAAGTTTCTGAACATCAGTGCAAAAAGAAAAGACAGGAGATATTTCTACTTAAGGTTTCATAGTTTATTCCTGAAAAGTGTTCAATTTTTAAATTAAATATTTTGAAAAATAAATAATGTTGTAAGACATGAGTTTCTAATGAGATCACTGTATCTTCAGATGATTTGGTAATATGTGAAAGCAACTGGTCCTACAATAAAACAATAGATGTCACATAAAATGTCAATTGAATTGGTATTTGGGGGTTTTACTGACTTTTTAATCACATATCTGGGTCCAACATACACGGAGTTATAAAATGAATTTTCAACAAATGTATCTGCATGAATTTGTCTGCCTGACAGAAAGGATCTAGTTTATGATGGTACCACCAAATCAGTGGGAAATAAAATGAAAGTGAAACATTTTGAAAAGTGAATGATTATTATATGTACTTGAGTGTTATGTTAATTTATCTCAAATACCATTAAGATTATTGTGCAAATAACTAGATGTATTTCTGAAGAATATTTACCATTTTATGAAACAATTAGGTAGAACAAAAGCTCTGAATACAGGAACCTTCACTTGTGTTCACTTTTAGATATTCTGTAACCTCAGTGCATTTTTATGGAGATTAGAGGACATTCAAAAGTCATGAGAACAGGAGCAATTATGTTCAAAGCTCAGACCCTCAAGTGGCCAAGAAATCAAGGTGGTTGTGTGAATAGTAACTTCCAATTTTAATTTGTCTTAGACTGAAATTTCTTTAAAGAAAGTACAGCAAAACTTTCAAGAGTATTTGCTATAAAACAATGTATTTTTTGGGGGGGGGTAACTGGGTATTGAACTCATCACCTTGTGCTTGCCAGGCAGGTGCTTATGCCACTGAGCTAAATCCCCAGCTAAAGCAATGTATTTTTGAGTTCAAAGTTTTGTTTAATATTTTACATGAAAGCTCAAGGCTATCATTAAAAAAATAACACATTATGGAATAAATCCACTTTATTAGATAACAAAACATATTGCTGTACTTAAACTTTGTCTGCTAATTTAAATTATTCAAAATTGGTATAGAAAAATGGGACACATTTTGGAATTATTATTTAATTTGTGGGGATGGCAAGAAAGAGGGGTCTGTAAATGACTTTTGGGGATTTTGCAAGCAATATGAGAAGGATCTCAAAAACTTAAGTTTTTCATACCTACATCTATTTTAAATTCATCAAAACTACTTAATCTTAGTACTTTGGTAATATTACAATGGTATTCTTCTTTCTCTGCTAAATTATTCTTTAGCTTTGATCAATCAGCCATCTTGCATTAGTCTTGGACTTATTGTATAAGATATATCCATTATAAAGTATAGCACTGATGTTAAATTTCATCTATTCTTAGACTATTTAAAATAACATTCATTACTTCTTTTTTGAAAACTGAAACTGATATTATTTTTTACTTCAGAACTTATTTGAAAGAAAAGTATATCTTTAATCACTTTTGCTCATTAATGGGAATAAGGCATGGGTTTATCCTGGGTCACTGAAAAAAATAACTAAAATGCATTATTTTAGTTAAAAAATATTTTAGTTAAAAAAATAATTAAAATGCAGACCTTCTATGAAATGAAAAAAAAATGAAACTTATGTAGTACTTATTTAATGCTCTTTAAATCTCTAAAGCTAGTATCTCTCATCCTCACTCTTTCAGAGATAAATGTGTAAGAGGTAAATATAGGTTTATAGATAGACTTTAGTCTTTTCTCTGGTTTATTTACAAACTTCCCTATTCCCCTTTACCAAAATTTTCATTCATTTTATGGTATAGACAGTAGTCCACTCTCTTAATAAGTCTCATGAAATGAGAAATAGTTTGCTTTATAGAGAATATTTTCATGTGATTACCTAAATTATCAAATTTCTACTACTACAATCTCCAAATATTTTATAATATTTTATATTAGAGTACCTGTTGGGAATAAGCCATATGTTTTTGGAACAAAAAAAATGCTATTCAAATATGGGATTGTAACTGGACCTTGCCTTCTAATACTGCTGTCCCCTCCTTAACACATTCTAACATAGGTTTCATAAGTTCTTTCTTTATTTCAGTTTCAGTTTTTTAGAATGAGTTTATTTTGTCATCTTGTGCTGATTTTGGTAACATTAGTTGGGGCATGGTCAACAGAGAGAAATTTCATCCTTATCTATTTCTATTCGAGAGTTCACAGACCTGTTTCTGAAACTGCAAGTAGTGGTATCAGGTAGAGGCCAGCGAGGAATCTATATTTTGTTCTTATTTAAAGGAGAGTTATTTTGTGTCCTGAGTGATAAGGCTCTAATGAAAAAAAGCCAAGAGATTGATAATCACAGGACTTAGACAGGATGCCAGGTTGGAAACTTAGAAGAATTTTCTATGAATGCTTTCATGCTCTCAAAACATCCTGTCAAAAGACTCGCTGAAATTAACAGCTCAGAACTGATGCTCAGCTTTCAAGGATGCCGCAGTGATTTATTGAGTGGTGCCTCTCTCCAACTTCATTGGGTGGAGAGCACTTGTCTTCATGTAACAGGGCTAATATTGCTTCAAGCTGTTGTCAGTTGACTTGGTAAAATTGCTTAGATACACTCCTCATGCAGTTAGCCGGTGGTGATTACCCGTAAGTATTCACAGAGCAGAAACCCTGGGGAAACACTAATTAACCACCCGCAAAGAAGATGTTCCAGCCACGTAAACAATCTCCTGAAGTCTCTGGGCTGTAATGAGGACCAAGCCCCAGTGACCAGAACTGCTCCGTGCTGTGCTGCTGCATCAAAGTCCTGCAATTTTCAGGGAGAACGTGATTGGAGTCAGACCTAAGGCCACACGGAGTCCACTAATCACCACGTAGAGACTTTGGGTCCCTGAATTTGCAGGAGGGCATTGACTCTTTGGAGCTAAGCGATACGCTGGGGTATGCTGTTGAGCTGTGGAGCAATCTGTTTAAATCTTTATCTATTTAGGATATGTCGAGGTCCCTTTGGTCTTTGCATAGTTGATACTTTGTTCTCTTTTGATTAACTAAAAAGGAACTAAACAAATAAAAGATCTGTGTGCTCATCTACCTTGCTAGCGAATTTCTTAATGTCTGGTAATAAGCTTTCTCTTCTTGTTCTTCCACTGACAGAGCAGTAATCAGGTTGACAATAGAGAGAGAAAAGGACCACAGAAGGTCTGTGTGTACAGGTCCATTTGTTGCAGCTTCAGAGCATGAATGTGACTGCATCTTAATCATGGATAAGTATAATGTATCAGGCCTTCATGATGGAGAACTTTAAGGGAACACAAGTTAACAGTAACAGAACAGACAACTGTCTTCTACTCACTAGTAATCAGAAAAGAGAGGAGAAAGGAAAACTATGAACTCTGACAGTGATTGCTAAGGTGAAGGGGGACTTAACACGTCTCAGCTCTTTACAGTGGAGTCCAGTAAGATCTACCATGGCTCAAAATTGAAATGGGGAAGTTGAAAAGCATAAAAATAATCAGTGACCACTCAGGTCTAAAATCATCTTGCATCCGAATATTATTACTGTAAGCAAAGAGAAATATTCACTTCCAAATGAGAGGAAACAAAGAATTCCAGGTAACTAGAACATAGTGACTTTCACTTGTTGGTATCAACTTCTAACCTGGGTTTTGGCTGGCCCCACCATGAAGGTAATCCAACTGCTAGTTTCATTTTAAAGTTCTAGAAAATAATAGAAATCTTGGCACATGAATACTAAACATAAAGGATTTTTTGTTACCATTTCCCCACAGTTTTTGGCGATTATACATAATTTCTACCAGACATTAAGAATGAACATGTATTGTGAGTAATGTGTTAGAATGTGTCCTGCTTATATGTGTCCTGCTTATAGAATGTGTCTAGCTAAGTACATGGGGAGTGTATCTAAGCAAGTTAGTGATGTGTCCTGTCTTATATAGCAGGTATTCGAATGTACTACTATTTAAAGGGCTTTGGTTATAATGGCTATAATTTAAGGGGAGATGAGAACAAAAGAACAGAACAGGATAGGCTCAAATGAGGTCACTGAATTTTCATTTAGGAAAACTAAAGGACAGAAAATGAATTTTTGGTAAGATATTTACCTACATTGCATAATAGATATTCATATTAGAGTAAATAAAACACTTTCATCTTATTAATAAAATGAACTGCAAAAGCTTAGTATCTTTTGTAAGTCTGCAAATTATTACATTATTGGGTGCATCTGAATAATTTTTACAAAGCATATAGGACAAATTCCCATAATGCCAAATATTCTCAAGACAATCTACTTCCATATATATGTACTACTATGATATTTAATAAAAATATGCATGGAATATTTTGTCCATTTTTTAAAAAATATCTTTTACAGCAATAAAATGAAACCAGTTTTGCTTGAAGTGGATTGTGGGGGCTAATTTTATGTATCAATTTGACAGCCAGTGAATACTCAGACTATTGGTCAAACGTTATTTTGGATGTAACTCTGAGGGTGTTTCCATGTAAAATTAACATTCGAATCAATACAATGAGTAAAGCAAATTGCTCTTCCTAACGTTGTTGGATTCCATGCAATCAATGGAAGGTCTGAAAAGACATTGAACTTTTCTAGACTAAATTGCCTGTGAACCGGGATTTTGTTTTTTCCTGCCTTCTGATTTGAACTGAAACATCAGCTCCTCCTTGGTCTTGAATCTTAAATATACCATTTCTGGACTGGAACTATATATACTGTTGGCTCTTGTAGGTCTCTTGATAGTCAACTCTGTAGATCTTGATATTTGGCTTCCATAATCACATGAGATAATTGATTATACATAGTATCTCTATATATATGCATATGTCTTATTGGTCCTATTCTTTTGGGGACCTCTGACTAACTTAAAAATTTTGAATTAAAAATCGATTTTCTTACATTGCCAAAATATATATTGAAAGAAGTACTTCAGGTTATTACTCCAAAAAAATTATAATGGATAATGAAGAAGTGAAGAAGATTGCACAGTATTACAATTAGCATCAAGATCATTTTGGAAGGGAAAATGATTCAAATAAAGTCTGTCAATTTAAGTATAACCGATGCACATCTCTGATGTAATTCAAATGGATTGCTACATGAGCTAAAAGAGAAGGGCATAACAAGACATTTTCTTTCATTTCCATCATTAAATAAATATTAAATTTTGTTTATTTTATTTAATTTATTTTATAAATTTTACTTAATAAATTATTAAATAATTGTGTAATAACACTAGTTTTTATTTTTCTTGGTAAGTTAAAATAGACATATTTAACAGCTCTAACTATGGAGATTTTTTTATTAACATGTCATCTATTTTTGTATTAAAGATTGCTTTTAACTCACTACTAAGACTTGAAAATAATCTTAGAAAAGACTATTATGTCAAAATATTTTTAGTATCTTCTTTTAATGGGAAACCATAGTTTTCAAAAGAAAAACTTTAGTGATTCTTTTCACTTACATCTATATAATAGGACTGAATACTATCAAAAATTATTTGCTTGAACTCTATTTAGTATCATAATTTTTCCTTAGGAAATCAAGTGGTTAATAAGATTAACATAATTCCCTACTCCAACAAAATTTACTGTTTAGTGATATAGAAATGTAAGTTTAAACTTCTGCTAGCTTCTAGTTGCTGTTTTCAATTTTAAGTAGAACTCACCTTATTTTCTTTTTTAAAAAATAAAATTGAGCTGGCTGTGGTGGCACATACTCTCTAATCCCAGTCCTCAGGAGGTGGAGGGAGGAGGAAAGCACTGAGTTCGAGGCCAGCCTGGGCTACACAGTGAGTTCAAAACAAGCCTGGTCTGCCTAATGAGATCCTGTCTCAAAAAATCCAAAAAGCAAAACACACAAAAAATAAGAATTTTGAAAGATATAAAGACCATTATCTACTCAATCATATTTTTATGCAAAGAAAAAGTTTACATGAACAACAATCTTAATAAATGTAGTAATGCAAAATGTGGTATGACTTGCATTCGGAAGTTGATTCAATTTTCTTATGAGTGGAAGAGCCAGTGAATGGGTGCTGATTCTTAAAACCTTTCCAGCCTAAGAACTTCCTAGGCTGTTTAACATGTTCCATGTAATCCACTTAATTGCACACATAAGCTTGTCAGGAGAACCTCCAGCTAAAATGAATCAATAATGTATTCAGTGCACAGTTGGAAGACACTAATAATGCAGTTTTCAGCCTTCCAGAGTGTGCTGTCTGATTTGCTTGTGAGTAATGGTGGCCTGGTCAATAATTAGACCAATAGCTTCTGGAGCTTGATAGTCAGGAGTTGAGATGTGTGTTCTGATTACATGACAGTGCAAATGAATTTGGAGTCCAACTTCAGCATATTCAAACCTAAATGATAATGGGGAGATCTGCTAGTTTAGCCAGTTATTTATGAAACCTATAGCTTTCATTTTCAGGAATTCTTATGAATATTCTGTTACATGGCTTAAAAATCACAGTTTAAAGCAAATGCACAATGTTGGGTTTTGTTTTTAGTTTCTTGGGGTTTTTGTTCGTGTTTATGCTTGTTTTTGATTTATTTTATTTCATTGTTTTGAGACAGGGTCTTATTATGTAGTTTGGGCTAGCTTTGAACAATCACTATGTAATCAAGGCTGTACTTGAACTTGTGGCAATCCTCCTACCTCATAAGTTTTGATAAAAGAAAAAGCACAGTAGATACAGCTGATTTCAAGCTCCTTACAGAGAAAGAAGGATGAGAAGAAAACATGTAATTTGCTTTGCATTTTTGAAATCCTTAGTGAAATGGTGTAACAATGGATGAAAAACACAGAATGATGAATCATAAAGGCATCAGAGCCATTAAACTCCAAAATTTAAAGTCTGCTCTTTAGCCGTAATTGCATTTGATTGAGGAGAAAAGTCTGACTATAGCTTAAATGCTTAATGTTCTCACTAGAATATACTTTAATCTTTTCTATAAGACCAAAAGAGAAATAAATATGTTATCAATGAGTAACAGCTTCCTTGATGTTCTGAATAATAGTCTTAAATTGGTGAAATGACTTCAGATTCTTCTGTCACTCAGAATACAGTTGGTATTCCATGAAATATCTTCCGTATCTTGGGCGGACATAGATTTTTTAATAGATTATATGGGTATTATGACGTAGACATTGGATTGTTGTATGGGTCTAGAATGGGAGAATTAAGATCAAGGAGAAAAATTAAAAACAAACTTTTTCATTCCAACTATTTACAGATGACAGTTGTCAGTGACAGTAGATTGTTCTCTTCTTGTTGCACTCTTGATTTTCCATATTTTCTTTTTTTGTTCTACCGTATTTGAGTACAAAGAAAAATAATTTTACCTCCACATTGTCATACAATCTCCTCACTTTTAGAAATATTCAGAAAAGTATCACATAAAACATTTAAAAGAGCATGAAGAATATACAAGACCACTTTAATATAAATTGTATTGACTGTGACCCTAATAATTATATATATCCAAATTCCAAAGATAATAAATTAGTCACTATATTTTTTAGATAGATTTATGTAAAGAAAATTCTCAAAAAACTTGTCCTTTTGTTATTGAAATTTCTACTTCTACTTACATAAATATAAATTTTAATTAATTGAGTTAACACTGAAAAAAATAAACTCATCCAGTTCTCAAGTACTCATACCGCAGCTTGTTGGCTATGAGTGTCACATACTTATATGGTGGGCTGCAGAAAATGTATAGAAAGATATATATATATATATATATATATATATATATATATATGATAATTTCAAATCAGAGAGTGATAAGAAAGAAGCAAGTTGATCATATAGATGAAAGGAGAAACTCCTGAGTTTGATTTGAAGGTCAGAAATATGGACCAACTTCCCATTTTGAATAAGCTCATAACAAATAAGCTCATAACAGGATCAAGAAATGGAGGAATGCGGGAGTAAGGGAAAATGAAAACTGAATTAAGATGTGTTATGTTTGCATACTGATCCCCATGGAGAATATGATCATTATGTATTACAAACATGTACTAATACAAATAAAAATTGAAAAAAAGAGAAAAATAAATACATTCATAGGCTGCTGGGATTTTTTTTTCCTTTTTGATCAACAGCAGTTCTCAGTATATGTGTAGTAGGGATTTAGTAAGTACTTATTAATTGAGTAAGTGGACAACAGTTGATCTCATCAATGAAAATGACTGTAGTTCCATTGTTTCTGATAAATGCATATTTCTACTACCTGATCAAGACAAGAATTACAATGAAATTCTGACACTATAATACCATACTTAATTATTTAAGTTCCAACCTATAGGGAAAGGCTCAGATACTAGGAAATTTGTCATCACTTGTTTGAAAGTAAAATTTTAAGAAAATGAAATGATGTATTTATAAAGGAATCATGGCATAAAATTCTAAACTCACAGAGACATCAGGCATCATCTTAACCCTCTTCCTCTTTGAAATTTGGTTCAAGGCCCAGAAGTATCTGAATCATCCTGGAACTTAATAGAAATGTAGACTCTCAACCCCCACACAAAAATCTATTTTTAAAGATCTCTTGGTGATTCTTATGCACATTGAATATGAAGAGTACTGCTCTATGACAGTGCTTCCTAAAGTATTAGATTTTTCAGTCTTTATGACAAATCACTTGGAATTGGATATTTTTATGTTACTGGATGTCAAACCCTTAAGAATAAAATTCTGGAGTAGAATATGGATATGAAACTAACAAACAAAAAGTAAACAAAAATTGTTTAGTTGATCCTGATGAATCTTAATTCCTTTATTTTTACAGTTTCTGGATTTAGCAAATAGCACTAGCAATATACTTATATTAAAGATTATTCATTGTTTATCTGAAATTCAAATTATCTGGGCATTCTATAGTAGTTTTGCTCAATTTAAACGATAGAAACTCAAATTTTTAAAAACCCCACTGCTAGACATTTGAGAGATGATTTAAAATAAGTTCTTTTGTGTATAATGGTAGCTTATAAAATATAGATATTTAAAAGTGAATGTATTGCTGTGTCAATTAAATAATATTATATTTTCTTAGTGTGTAAACTTTAATATGAAGCTGAGTCTTGCTACGGTTAAGGTTAGGGTTTTGCTGGTAGCACATAACAGAAAATTGTGTGTCTAAATACAAGAAAACGAATACAAGTTGATTATAATACAATTATTTCTTCTTGAACAATAGAATGTGTCCACTGAAATAGAAAAACCAAAAATTGGAGTGTTCACTTATTTGTTTGTTTTTAATTTTTCTTGAACACTTTGTAACTGAAAGGTATTTTTGTTTATTTGTTTTTAACTCAACAGTGAGCATCCAAACATGTAAAAGAATTAAAAAATGATACCACAGATATCTAAATGGAAAACATCTCTTACTAAAATAAAGTCTGATGCAAAACTCTTATAAAAATATTTAAAACTCTTATAAAAATATTTAAAACTCTTATAAAAATATATAAAACTCTTATAAAAATATTTTGACAGTGTTTAAAAAATGGAGGGCTTTTGCTTGTTAGATAACACAAGCATTATATTACAGTTGGAAAAGAGAAGAGCCAGAACAAGACAAAATTCCCATGACCATATCACCAGGAGGCCATCAGTGTAATGACTGAGCATATTGTTTGCCAAATATTTTTCCCTGCAAATATTTTTCATAGTTATAATTGTTAGGTCTGAGAGAAGGGAGAGGAGGAGAGAGAGGGAGAGAGGTAGAAGTCCGTGGGAGGTATGGAGGACGGCCGTGAAAGTAGTGGGCAGCGGTGGCTTTATTCCGGGAATGCGGGGAGGGGACCCCCCTCCGCCGGCCGGGGCGCAGCCTCTCCACTGCACCCAGGGCCGTGGTTAACACGGAGAGAGGAGACTGGCGCGCTGGCTGCTGGAATCCAGCGATTTCTCTTTGGCGATCTCTCTCTGGCGATCTCTCTCGGACACGTGGCATGGGGGAATCTAAATAGCCTAAGCTTAGGGCAGTGCCCTAAGGCCATTAGAGATGCACAGGTATCTCATTGGCGCACAGGTTCTTAAGGATGGGGATATAGGGTTACAGTCAAGTCCATGGAGGGGGGGGAGTTTAGCTGCAGCCTTTCCTGGTTACAGTGTTCGGTCTGAGCCAGCAACTCTTTCAATAATAATATTTTACCATCATGTATAATAATGTTTATGAACCTAACAATATACCATAAGCATTTTTATTACAAATAATGGTTTGTTTTTTTGTAGATATAATATCCAGGAAAGTAGATATATCTAAATTTTAGCTTTTTCTCCTGATTTTGAGAAGTTTTGTGGAAATTTAAACTTATGCCAATCATACTATGTAGAACTTATTTATTTATTGGTACTGGGAATCGAACTCAGGACCTTGTGCTTTCCAGACAGGTCCTGTGCTACTGAGCTATATCCCTGACCCAAGCACTCGGAATAGAAGAAAATTTAGAGTAGAAAAAAAATCTTCAATCAGGAGATTTCACAAAGTACTTCTTTAATAAAGGAAATGACCTCAGTTTTTGGCCAGTTATGTCAGCTTCTATTGCTTGAAAACTATCAACATTTACACTACCCTCCACAAACAAGTACCCTAAAAGCTCAGTGAAATTCAGCCGCAGCTGTCACTCCAGTGTGAGTAAGACCAAATCTAATTTGTTGGGTGGAAAGAGTTAAATGAACTTTAACTGAAAAGCTCTCTTTCTCTTCCTCTCAGGGTAGAAAATAGCCAAGGGCAACAGCGGATGACTAATGTGTAGAATATTGCAATTAGTATAGCAAGGTACTTACAGGGATCAAATTAAAAAATTCATTAACGTACGCACTTAATTAAGAAACACTTTTCGGTTTACATGATAAATTATGACACCTATTAAATCTTCCAGTGCAAGCTGTAATGGCTTCTTTGCTCCCGGGTAGAGAACTATTGCCTTTGAGGTCTTGTGAAACTCCCCAAGGACCAGCAGCATTAGTTACAAGTGTATTAAAAACAATGCTTTCTCCCTGCAAGGTGTAAGAGCTCTTTATTGAAAACTAATTTAAACTTAAGAAAGCACCAGGGAACAGGAGACTATCTTGCTGCAAGCAAATGACAACAAACTGAAATGACCTTGAAAAGGAAAAGGAAGGCTTTGCTTCCCAGTATTCTCAAGAGAAAGTAGAAAGAAGATGTGGTTTTTTGTTTGTTTGCTTGCTTGCTTTTGTGTCTTTATTTTTCATCTCATTGTCTTCTTATCTCCGTTAAAAATAACTGTTATCAACAGATAGAGAGCATATTGGCAATGTTATTTACAAGTAGATTGGGGCAAATATGCTTATTGTTTTCATTTAATGGAAAGAATTAGAAGGGAGAGAAATGAAGAATGTTATGGGAGAGAAGGAAAGAAGTAAAAATGAAAGAGGAGTAAATACATAAGGAAATCAGCTAACTCTCTCAGAATCTGGCAGTATCTGAGGCATTTCTTTATTGTAGAAAGTGTGGACAGTAGTAAGTTTCTATTACTATTTTCTGAATATCTTCAGTATCTCCCTTTAATATTCTTTAATAACCCTGGAGTTAACAGAGCTAGTTCCAAAAGCTGGAAAGTTAAATTGCTTCCCCAGAGTTAGACATTCATTATCTTGGGTAAAAGGTTTTTTTTTTTTTAACTAATAAACTTTTTACAATTTTTGTCCCTGCTTTTATGTTTCTGAAAGAACTGACTTGGTATTCTGCATAGAAAAAGAGATTTTAGAAAGAAAGTGCCAAAGCAGGGGTCCTATCTGTCCACTTAGACAGAAATGCTGTTTGTCTAAGTCATGCTTCGTCTTTAATTTTGCAAAGCAACCCAAGCTCTGACTTATACCACATATTTGTACCACAACTGCATTCTGTCCTTTCTGCCTTCTTTTTCAGCACTGTGGATCACTTTTGTATTTCCCGTCATAACAGAAGTAACATGAAAAGTATTTAAAGAATATTTAGGGAGAAAAAAATAAACTCCAGCACAACTGTTTATTTCTGTTTCTTATTATGCTTACTTCAGGGTACAGTCATTACAACATGTAATCTATCAAGTGTTATAGCTAAATATAATTGGAAACTTTTGAAAAGAGGAATTTTTGGCCACAGAATGCATGGCTTTCCTTAAGACTGTTAATGTTTACTCTACAGTTTCCTATCATGACTTGCCAGGGATTTCATGTAATTTCCTTATCTATCCTGCGTTCCTGTAGCATGGTCGATAAATGATGTGGCAGGGTCTGAGCAAGGGGGAGCCTGCAACAAAGTTTGTACTATAAAACTCTGGCTTGCTTGCAACTGCATTTGAAACTGGCAGATTTGAAATGATCCAGTAAGTGATTAGATTAGTCTTTCCATCTATGGTTTGTGCTACTCTTCCAAAAAGTCACAGAGGCCCACTGAGACACTGTCTGTATTAATGTTATGCTTAAAAGCTGAAGATATTGGGGACTTCAGTTCTATAGTATCATCCTATCAATGCCAGCTGGGGAAAGACAAGCTACCATCAATGCCCATAGGCATTCCCAGTGTGTCTTAATTGACAGTTAATTATTTGTACAATTTATTTTCCACAACCCCTCAATGCCATCAAATATAGTCAGCCTGTACCATATTCCTAAAAATTATTATTTTCTCCCAAAATTATTTTAGTTTGGATTTTCCCTAGATATACATCACAAAACTAGAAGTGGGTACAAGTGTCCTATTGGGAACATCAATCAGAAAGGAAATGTGCAGGATGAAGGGTGCGTTATTAAGGCAGTTGTCACTGGGAGTTTAATCTCATGGATAATCTCCCATAAACTGTTCAGTCCATGCCTTAAATGTATTCCAACCAAGATGAAAGAACTGGGTACTTATGTACACTCTCCCAAGAGTCTTTGGTTGAGAGTTTCTGGTGGAGTGTTAATGCTTGACATTTTCATACAACTACACAGGTTTGCATCAGGGTTTACCACCACTGTGGGAGAAAAAAGCATTTGTCTTTAAAATACACATATTTGGGAGCTCATGAGTGGGACACTGACAACATTCACCACACCTGTATAACTACAGTGGCCACTGCTGGTCTTACATACTCATTGTTCTATCAGCACTTCATCCCAGTTAACCACCAGTTAATGCCAAGGGTCATCACTGCCCCACTTGGTACCAGCAGTAAGGTTCACAAATGTTCAGACTGATGGACAATTCAAATTCAAAATGTGATTCTAAGGATTCCCTTTTTAGGGCCTTTCTTGTTCTCCAGTTTCTTGGCCTCAGTTTTCAATAAAAAAGGCCTAAATCAAAAGTTCTTTATTGAAGAGTGCAACCAAGGAAAGAGGTGTTGAGAGAATAAGGCTATAAGTTGGAAGAGGAAAGAACACACATAAATAAGTGGGCCCAGACTGACTGCTTGGTCTTGAAGGATCTCTTCAGGAAAGGCATGAAAGTTTTGAATCTATATAATTTACTCAGTGAACAGAAGAAGGGAAGAGTTTTTTTGCTTCCATATCCTGTTCATCACTAGATTACTACATTTTGCTGCACTACCAATTTCCTATTGTCTAGATCGCATTGAATAAAACTGAATTAAGACATGACTTTTCAAGCTTTAGTGTTAAAAGAAAAACTCAAGAGCATGAGTCAGGTGCTGTGGGCTAGAGGGAAGAAATAGTATAAATATGCACAGGAGCTTTAATAGCATCTTTAAGATTAACCATATCTTAGTCGAAGGAAAATATTTGCTTTAACATTTCATTGCTTTGATCTACTTCATCTTAACCTGTCAATGTGTTACCTTGTTTATGAATATATATAGTAATTGGAAAACACAAACTACTCCTTGTTTTGTTCCCTGTTTACTGTGCATAATAATAATAGTTAAGACATCAGGTGATTAAATATGCTGAAATTATTTGGTCCTCACCCCAGAATTAAGTTTGGAAGTATTAAGTGACTTTCCCCCAAGTGACCAAGTTGCTAAGTGATGGAGGTGGGTTAAAACTTCAAGTATTCTTTCTACTGTACAGGTGTCTTCTTAACATTGTTATTCTTATTCTGTCACTATCACTGAAGAGTCCTGTCAAGAGCTGATTTGCTTTAAAGAGGAGGAAAAAAATGGAGGGAAGAAGCAAATAATGACTTCGTTTAGTAGAGAAGGGTACTATGTGCAGTTCTAGTTCTAGAAATTTAAAAAAAATTTTCATTTTCTTCCTAAAAGGATTTTGAAATCAAAGATTGAAATTTTATTTTGCTATAATTTTTCATTTCCTCCTTTTATTTTACATGGCTAGTCTGTGGTTATTTTCAATAGTAATATTGTCTGCCCAGTTGACTGTACAGTGCAAGAAAGACATATAGGTGAAATTTGCTTATTTATTAACTAAATATTGCTGACTTTATTTTCCTGGAGAAGAGATTCAGGGATATCTAATTTCAAAGTCAGATATTTTATGGGTTCTATTTTGATATTTTAAAATAGAAAAGAATTAGGTTTTAAAAGCTCTTGCATCTTTTTAACAAACCATTAAATGAATCTGTCAGCACAAAGTTTTTCCAAGTGATAAGGTGTAAAGTAGTAGATCATCCTTATTAGTGATTTTCTTTGCAGATTGTTTTGTGTGAATGAGGATCCCCCATGAATGCTCCAAAACAGCCTGTAATGGCTGCTAATCACCCTAGTGTCAGAGCTTATAGCTTCAATATATCTTTCTCAGACTGCATGAATAGACTGTAACAATTTGAAGACATAGTACTAAAAACAGCCATCAAATATATTCTCAGTCCCATTTCACCTAAATGCACATTTCTATTTATGGCAGAGGAGGGTAGTTGTCCTTAGTTATGAAGAAATTCTCATTGAAATCTGACTTCCAACTTTTTCTAGAATAATAAAAAGGTGCGATCTTTATTGGAGAAGCATTATGCAAATAAGATGGAATGACATATAGGTAGAATACCGTATGGCCGCCTCTTAGCTAAGTTGGGAAGCTTGAAGAGAACATTTATTTGATCTCAGGTTACCTTTTCTTTGTTAACCCAGTTTTCTGCTCTGGTCCTCCTGTTCCTGCTTTGAATGGAGCTGGTATGATAGTCCCTGGCTACGTTTCCCATTTATTTTATGATTAAAGTTGGCTACTTTCTTCAGAAGTAACTAAATCTGTAGGACTGAACTTTCAAGCATTTATCAGTGCCTTGATTCTAGTACTTGCTTCATCGTGCTCTGATGCGCTTCAGTGTGATTTTCATCACTGCTCTGTCTCATACTGTTTAGAGCATTTAGCTTACTATGTGAGCTTCTGGTTTTTCTAATTTTCCCTCTTGCAGGTCTCTGGATTCTGACTTGCTCAAGGTGTTCAACAGGTAAGTTGGTTTTGGCTCTTGTTCTGTTGAGTAAGTAAGAGAATTAATCAGGAGGGTCTTCTCTAATTGCCTGATAATTTTGCCTTTTTATAATGCTAATTCACATTGTTGTTTGTACAGCCTTAGTTTTGTATAAACTCTATTTCTGTAGAATAGATAGGGTTTTTATGCATTCACAGAGTAAACAGAAAAACCTCCAAAAAACGTTATGTATTCAGCAAGGTGTGGAAAAAAGAGACCTCAAACCCGTTATTTTTGGAGCGGAATTTTTATTCCTAGGATATTTGCTTCACAGAAGTTTCCTTCAAGCAAAAGAGAAGAATGCAAGGACGTTCATGGTGCTATCAACTGGAAACTTGATGAATGTTGGTCCTGAAATCATTGAAAATTTAATTTAAACTGTAGAAGCTAAAAAATGTACTTTTCCAAAATAGCAAGCAAATTTCTATGCCGTAAGAAACGAGTGACTTGAATATATTTGGGGGCAGTATATTGAGGAAGTCACTTTCATAGGACATTTGGCTATGTAAATAATGACAAAAGATAATTGTCAGAAAAAAATGTACTGGATTTTATTTAATTTGTCTTTGACCATTTTTACTTTCTCAATGTACGAGGAAGCATGTATTGCTTTTTATTTATTGCTTTTGGTTTAGATCAGTGATGGAGAACCCTTTAGAGATGGAGTGCTAAACTGCAACCCCAAACCCACTTATTTATTGCAAAGTGTCAACAGTGAAATTTAACCTGAATACCAAGGTTTCAGTTCAGAAAACACAACTCTACATTAACATCTTTTGTATTAAAAGGAAAACAGTGACATACTTGCCATAGGTTCACCACCACTGATTTACGTCTTACTATTCCCCGAGTCCTCTGAGTTAAATGCATTGATACCAGTCTGTCACACTGACAGGACATGGTAGAACTTTCAGGAGGTGAGGCTTAATGGGGGAAGTTAGGTTACTGGGCCTGTGTCTCTTAAGGCTACTGGAATTAATGTCCCTCTACCTCTTTACTCGCCACATTTTCTTTATGATGATACTCTGCCTTGCACAGGCCCAAAGTAACCAGACTGAACAACCACAGATCGAAAGCTCTAAAACAATGAACCAAAAACATTTTTCTTCTAATATGTTGATTTATTTCTCCTACTTTGTCACAGTGACAGAAAACTACCATAATATACTTACAATACTCATGTTTTCACATTTTAAAAATATCTGTTATATGTCAACTACTATGAAAAAACAGATCAAGTATCTCTTTTTTAAAAATTTTATTTAAAGAAAAAATAACAGTAAAAGGGTACAAGTAATTTAGAATTTCAAAAAAAAAAAAACTAAGAAATCACTAGTTAATAGGTTACATATTGTCATCTTAGAAATAGTTGTTCAAGTTACAAAATTAAGCATACAAAGTGGACATTCAAACAGTGAGACTGCAAACAGTTGTGTTCAATGATCCAACAAAATCTTACTAATATGGTCATCTATCTTACACACCTAAACACACTTACAGTTGTGTTCTTTAGAGCACTTTCTTTCCTCTCTTTTTTACAATAACATTTACACATTTTGGGTTTTATTACTCCCACAGTTCTTATTACTTTTTTTTATTGGAAGAGAATAAAACCAAATGTGACAAAACAAAGCAGAGTCGGTCAAAATAAAGGATGGATATAGTACATGATGTAAAAACAGAATACAAGGTAATCAACAATGGTTACCATAATGCTCCTTGCTACCTTAAAAAGAATTGCCTATATCATCAGGTATAATCAAATTGAACAAAACAGTACAGAACAAAAATAATAAAACCTAAACATTGGAGAAAGTACAGGACTTCAAAAGAATATAATAGTCAAACCAGAATGGGCATCATAGTGAATCTTATTGCCTTCAAAGTAGTTGCCTATACCCTCAAACTTGATACTATCAAAGAGAACAGAATAGAGTAAAATCACTCAAAACAAGATGGTGAGAGCAATACAGGGCTTCAAATCAAGTAATAGGAAATCAAAAAAGTTACTATAATATGTCCTGTTAAGTATCTCTTCTTTTACAAAGATTTCAGCTTGCTGGAAGAGTCTGTCCTATAACCTAAAAATTACTTTATTTGGGATAAGTTACTGATAATAGAAAATAACTTATTTTTTCTTAATAGAACTACATTGCAGAACATTCTTGTATTTTATTTCAATGTATGTATCTTATTGCTGTGTATTTCAGTGAGGTTTGCATGCACTTGTACCTGTTTAAATATTTTTCTATAGTTTTCATGTAAAGTAACATAGATTTCAAGGCCAAAGGTGTACTCTTTCTGGCTTTCAGTGACTTCATTAAAATGATATATCTTTCAAAATATCAAGAGAGTAGAAAGAGGCTCTGATAAAAATGTGTCTTCACATCAAGCATAAACAGTGTGAACGAACAGTCCTGCTCTGTGAGAATGAGAGAACTTCATGATACTGTGAGAGGAACAAATACACAGCCTCACTTCAATTTTCTCCTAGACAAAAACATGCAAGATAGAAGCAAAGTACTATAACATTTTTTCTCAAAACTTGCATCATAACAAAAATGAATTACAAATTGAAGAGTGATCAACCCCAAACTACAGTGGTTCCCAGGGTTCATTTATCTTGAATGGAAATTTGACGCACATATCACTCCAAAAAATTATGATTTATGTTACTGGTTCATTTCTTTCCCTCCACTACCATCACCCAAGGCTACCTTCTGTTTGAGGGCAAACCCAGTACCAAACACCTGCATGGCAGCTACGGTCTCTGCTTTCCTTTCAGATGCTGTTGGCCTGATCCATCTGCAGGATGAGTTTGCTTGCCAGTTCTGATTATTCAAGTGAGACTAGAGTTCTGAGGAATCTGAGACTCCAAAAAACATCAAGGAAAAGCTTTCCTTTTCCCACCACCTTTCCTTAATCTATGTATCTTAATGTTCTTTGTCTGGTTTCCTGATCTTTCTGATATGAGTGCCCCTGCATATCAATGAATTTTATCTTGATTCTGTGCCAATCAGTCATTGTGGGGTAATTTATTGGCATAGTGATTGGCAAAATCCCAGGCTAAATTTTTGTAGGTGATTGTGGCATAGGCAATTGTCTACATGTAAATAATTTCTAAAATTGTGGTTAGCAGAAGGTAAATGATATTTTGGTTCTGAAGCAGCCACAAATATATTGCTATATAAAATTGTAAATATTAGAGAATTAAATCTTGGTTTTTACATTTTTGTCTGGTTTAGATTCTGGGACATACAGAAATTACTTTTGATCATTCATTATAATTTGCCAGTATACTGTAGTATTGTTATATGTTTTTTTTTTTTTTTCTTCAGATTTAGAAAGTTTAGGCAGATCATGTGGGACATAGGAAGAAAAAAGCCAGGCAGCACTTCCAGAGAATTGGCCATACTGGGACTGGGAAGAGCTGACCAGCAACCAACCAGTTTGGTAAGCCATGCAGGGCATGTGGGGACCAGGAAGAGAAAATCAGATGAGCCTCTTGGCACACGGGCTGAGAATCACCAACTCCCCACCCACCCATTCCCCCATAAGCAACTGGCTGTTTTGGAGGACAGGTTGAGTTGACAGCAAGTGAGGTACAAAAAGCAAGTGAATGTTTATATTGTTGGCTTGACTTTGCAGTCCTGGGGCCAGCAGTCTGAGCATCTGTAGGAAAGGTAATATTATGCAATGCAGCAATTATCGGGATTTCCTTCTATCTTGTCTTTGAAACTCAATATTGTTCTCACTGTTTGTTTTGTTCTGTTTGTTTTGCTTTGTTCACTATTTTGTTTTTACTGGTTTTATTCTGTTTTGTGTTGTTCTGATTTTGCTATAGATGAAATGGGTAACTATTGTGACGATAACAAGATATACTATGGTAATCCTTATTATTTTCCTATTACTGTGCTTTGAAGTTCTGTACCAATTTCACTGTTTTGTTTTGATTCTATTTGTTCTGTTTTGTTGAGTTTTATTACTTTTAAAGTAAATAAATAAAAAGATATAGAAATTTTAATATTTTTCTCCTCTTTTGAAATTAGGAAACTTTGGTGAGTTTTTTCATATGTTAAAAATTATCATACCCTACAATATAAGAGAAATTCTATGTGTTGTTGGGACTTAATCAGATGATTATCTAAGAAATTAGACATGAGAAAATATACAAAATAATTTAATCAAGAAGCAACTATTAAATTCATTGAATTTATAGCTAAATTATAGCTGTCTGTGATAGCTGATTATAAATCTGCCTTTATATAAAACCAAACCTGGCTTTAAATACAAACTGATTTTATTTTATTTTAATTTTTTAAAATAAAATACAATAGAGCCATTCAAACAAAACAGTCACAGGGCTGGGGCTATAGCTCAGTGGCACAGTTCCTGCCTGGGAAACCCAAAGTCATGAGCTTGATTTCCAGTCCAAAAACAAACAAAACAAAACAGTGAACATGATACAGGACTTCAAAACAAGATAACAGGAAAATAATGGTTACCATAATTCCTCTTGTTATCTTCAAAGAAGCTGCTGATACCATTGGTCATAATAAAATCAAACAAAACAAAATAAAATAAAATACAGGATTTCAAAACAAGATAATAGGAAATCAACAATTGCTGTCATAATATATCTTGTTATCTTCAAAATAACTATCCATACTATCAGACATAATAAAATCAAACAAAAGCAAAACAGAATGAAACCAAACAAAACAGAACAATGAAAAGGCAATTAACATTGGCTACCACTTTCCTTTTTGGGAGATAGATTTTTTTTTTTTTTTTTTGGTACTGGGGAATTGAACTCAGGACCTCATGTTTGCCAGGCAGGTGCTGTTGGTTGCCACTGAGCTATACCCCAGCTTCATATTACCTTTTTAGACATTTCCTCCTCTTTCATTTACACAATATCTATTATACGTTTTGGATCCCTCAAATTGCTTCAGTTTTTTTATACTAGGAAGACAACATGATGTTCACCCATGTGAGTCTGAACCATTTCACCCATGAGCATGATCTCAAGTTGCATCTATTTATCTATAAGAACCTCGTGATTATCCTTTTTTATAGCAGAGCAGCTTTCCACTGCATAAAAAGGCCATATCTTCCTTATTGTTGTATGGCTGATAGGCAAGCTACCCCTGATTTCAGTCAATATGCACTGATCCATCTTTGCCTTGCTGTTTTCATGCTGTTGTCTCTCTGTATTTCTTCTCTGTTTAACTGCTTGCTCTGCTGTGCAATCCCCCTCTGCCGCTGTTCCTGGAACCATGGTTATTTTTATCTTTGATTAGAATGTCCTTTAGTATTCTTTGTAGGGTTGGTTTGGTGGTCATGAGTTCTTTCAGTTGTCCTTTGTCATGGAAGTATCTTATTTTTCCATCAACTTTGAAAGATAGTTTTGTAGGTTACATCAATCTGAGTTGGAAGTCTTTTGTTTTTATTTCTGGATCTTGCAACACTTCACTCCAAGCTCTTCTTGACTTGATGGTTTGTGTTGTGAAGTCTGTAGTGATTCTGATGGGTTTTGTTTTATGGGTGATCTGTTTCTTTTCTTGGACAGCTTTTAGTATTCTAATGTTATGCTGAATTTCAGGGATCTTGATTATTATATGTCTGGGTGTAGATTTATTTTGATTATAGCTAGTTGGAGTTCTGTATGCCCCATTTACCTTCCAATTCTTGGGAAGTTTTTGCCATTACTTCTGTAAATAGTCTTTTTATGTCATTTGTGTTGACTCCTGATTTTTGGCAGACACCTATCACCCTTAAATTTTTTTTGAGTCATCTTACAGTCATGTAATTATTATTTACAGGATCTTTGTAATTTTTAAGAGAGCTTTCCTTTTGTGATCACTAGCTCCGATCCTGTCTTCAAGATCTGAAAGTCTATCTTCAGTGTCTTGAAAGTGGTTTTGCCAACTTGCAATGGACTTTTTTAGTTTTATGGATATCTCTTTGAATCTGTTTCATGCGTTCTAAATCTTTTCTATGTTGCTCATCCAAGGTTTCCCTCTTTATCCTATGCTCCTCTTTATTTTTGAGTCTGTGTCTTTAGTTATGCTCAGCAACCCTTGCATTATGTTTGTCATTTCTTCTTTTACCTGAGATATTATTTCTGTCTTGATTTCTTTTATTGCCTCATGAAGTAGTTTCTTTACTTCATTTGCCATTACCCCAGAAATTTTAGGTACATGCCTTCCAATTTATTCCATGTCTGTGTCTCCTGGACTTGTTCTGTGTGGGTTGGAGGTCTGAGATTGCCTTTTGCTCTTTCATCTTGACGTTTTCTTGGTTTCCTTCTGATGAGCCATTGTGGAGTCTCAGGTACTTACTGCATTGGCTACCCATCTGGGATGTAGTGAATGGATTAGGCTCATGAGTTTCTTGTAACCTAGGTTCCCGATAGGCTTCTCTGGACATGTGTAGCTTCTTCAAGGTGTAACTGACTTGTTCTCCTAGTCTGCGCTGGCTACAGGTCCCTGATGGCAGCCACTGGGCTCACATGGGTGGCTTTGGCTGCCTAAAAACTGATTTTAGATAAAAACAATGTGATTTTAAATTAAAACAACCAAATGTTCAGTAAACTCAAATTTAAATAAAAAACAAATAAAGGTGGATTTTTTTTTGGGGTGGTACTGGAAATTGAACTCACTACCTCACACTTGCCAGACAGTTGCTGTGCTGCTGAGTTATATATATCTCCAACACAAACCTGACGTTAGATAAAAAACAAAAAGTGAATATCTGTTAAATAACCCAAAGTACACTTGTTTCTGAAGCTATAGGGACAATTAAACTTTTTCAACTTTTAAGGTTTAAATCAACTGCTCACAGTATTAAAATCAGTCTGCTCATCAGTATCTTACCTTTTAAGTGATAACAACTTTTTTCAGAAGCTTTTCCTGAAATTTCTCACCTGGGTAAATGTCTCTAATTCAGAAACCTAGATATGGTGCTGTCATTGAGTTTTACATTTTCTAATACTTATTCTATCATGATAGTTTTGCCAAGACTCAACTTTATGCCATGCACATATAAGTTGATTTTTACATGCTTATTTAACTCAAACTGAATAGAAAGGATAGTAGATTTGAATTATTGTTGAGTTTTTCAAGTAACTGAGTAAGGGGAACAGAATATGTAGTAGAAATAACAAACTATTCATGCAACTATAAATAATTTGGTTTGGCAGAAAGGGAGTGGGAAGAAAGAGTAGCTGCAAATTCAAATCTCAAGAGGAAATAAAGAACTTTTAAAAATCTATTATTACTAAGAATCATTGAAGAATTTATGTAGGGCTGCAATGCAATCAGATTTCTCTCTGTTCAGAGTAAAGTTAGGGTAGATTGATAGGAATTTAACTAGAAAATATAGAATGAATTCAAGCAAGAGATAATGTGGGCCAGAACCAAACAGAGGCAATAAAATGGTGGACAAATTTGTAAACAAGAGATGGAAGCAACAAACATTTAATAACTAATCAGATGTGGCTTTTAAAATATTTGTGGGGAGAAGTAATAATTCATTTAATTTAGTACATATATTGCAGACATAAAGTGAGCAATTAGGTGTACTAGTCTTGTATTTAAATGAGGATTTTAGTTCAGATCACAGGAGTCTGATATTTAAAAAGAGAAAACAGTACAAAAGAGGAAGTGAACAGATGAACTTAAGCCATATCCACTTTTACTGTGATCAAATCCAGGGGATGAAGTTCAGAAAGTTTTGAGATGAAAGAAGACAAATGTAGAGAATTAGGCAGTGGGGGAGCTGAGGATATAGCTCAGCAGCATAAGCACCCATCTGGCAAGCATGAGGTCATGAGTAAAAATGAATTAGGCAGAAGAACCTAAAATTTAAGAAGAACAAGATCTCAAGATAGGAGAAAATAGTCACTAAAGTTAAATAAGTTACATAGAATCTGGGAAAGTTTTTATCAATGTGACACTGTAGAACTGATGATGTGTAAGTTATCTAAACTGTGTAATATTAAATCTCCTCAAAATTTAGTAGTTTAAAACAATGAAATTGTTTTCTCACAGTATTTGTTGGTCAGGAATATGACCTTGGATTATATGGCTATTCCTTCAGAGACTGACAGGCTGTCATCTAGAACTAGATTCTATAGCAGTTTGGGAACAATTTACTAAATCTTAGAAGTGGGTTGTATGTCCATAAACAAATTGATAGCTGGGATAAAGAAAACGTAGTATTTATATACAATGGAGTACTACTGTCATAAGAAGGATACACTTGAGTCATTTGTGGGATGATGGATGCTTCTTGAAAGCATAATATTAAGTGAAATAAGTTAGAAACACAAGCATAAGCACAAAATTTATTTTATATGAGAAAATAAAAGCATACACAATTTAAAGGGCAAGATAAAAGATAGGTAATAGGAAACAGGGAGGTGGATGTTTGGTAAAAGGAAAGGTGAGTTAGACATGGGGAGGGCAAGAAAAGAGAGGAATGAAAAGATAATTGAAGTTTGTCATGTACTAACTACCCACAATGACCCATAACTTATAATAAATGCAATCATAATGCACAGTAAATATATAATAATGAAAAGAAATATTTAATTTAAAAAAGCAAGAGTGGAGCCAAAGTAGTGGTGCACAAGGATTGTGCAGTGTACTAAATAAGTCACGTAATTGACTTTAATGCCCCTTCCACCTTTCCTATTCTCTTACTTCAAGCAACTGTTACTAACAATTCAAAAAGTATTCTCAGATTCCTTGTACAATTTAAGATTTAATGATTCATTCACCAAGTAAGATGATTTACTGGATTGTGCAGCTATCATAAAAATCAAGTTACTTGTATGTTTTTAAACATGAGGCTGATGAGGGTATGTGGAGAGCTAACTATTTCTGCATGAGTGGTACTGCAACCGAGCCAACCAGTCTGCCATGATGCCTGTGGATTTAGAGTTTGAGCCTTAAGGTTTCTTCATGGAATACTTTGTCCAGTGTCACTTATGCATGGGTGAGTGTTCTAGTCTCATCAAGGACATTACAAAAGAGCATGAATAGAGTAGATCCAACTTTTGATAGATTTGGAAGGCAGGTTAAGATCACTGAAGGATGCTGTATACAAATGTATAGAAACTTACTATCAGAGAATGAAAGATAAATTTAAATTTATCATAACCTACATTTAAGTATCATTCATTTAAACTTTCATTTTCTGTGAGGGGGATGGACTGCCTAGAAGCAGGTCAAAATTGTAAATAGTATAGCTATACCTCCAAACTATACTAAGGCTGGCAGACGCTGAATGCTTAATTTATAGTTAATGCATTACTAAGCGTTAAATGACAGTCATAAGAGATTTTCTGAGATTATCTGATTAGCTTTTAACAGCCAGAGAGCTCATCTCAATGGAGTCTGTGCTTTATAATTATGAACAAGTAGCATATATGTCTAATAGAGATTTTTGATTCATGTGTTGGTAACAAATAAGGCAAACTATAGGAAAGCATGTAAGAAAGTTTGATATTTTAAATATTTGGTGAGGTTTTTTTTTTGGTACAGGAAAGATTTTCACTATTATTTTACTTTAGTACTGATTTGCTTTGTTTCTTTCTAAAACAGAATTCTAGCATGCATTTGATCATTTTTTAAAAAAGAATGCCTGCTTTAAATAGATGTGTTTATGCCTTGGCTTAAGTCACCCACTGAGCTATTCTATGAAGACATTATGTTGAAAACATCCAACTTTGAATGCTCAAATGTGAACTTTGTATAATAATTAGAATTAATTTTGATATACATCATTTGGTATAAATCTGTATACACAATTACGAGTCCTACAGTTACTTTTAGAATTATATTGTATGTCAGATTTCAATTGTATGATGTGTCAGTTGTACAGATTTTATCTTGTAAAATTGAAGAACTACAACAGACTGATTATTCTCCTGTCTGTTTTTTAAAATCATGAAGCACTCTGGGGAAGCATATAGTTTTTATTGTCTTGAGATGAATTACAGATCAGTGAAATGTGGAAAAAAGGTGTATGAAATATTCTATGGGTCTCTTTTAGGAAGGATTTTTCTGGATCAATATGTTAATACATATTGTGAAATTTCAAAAAGGGAATTTGTATCAAACATTTTCTATGGAATTTTGTACAGAATTCTTTTGGGTAACAATTATTTATGTGACTCCTACATTTTACACATGACAGAACTGGATAGGTAAAGTGACCTTCTCAAGGCCATGTGTTAGTGATACAGGTAAAAATTAGCAAGAAAACTTCAATTTTTATTCCTCCTGTGTTTGTCTTCATACTAATGATGGATCTTGCAAATAGTAAATATACACTAGATTTTTAAATTAGTTGTTTAAACTTTGATAAGTACTTTCTAAATTAGTTGTCCTACGAAAATTTTTATGAAGTTCAAATGTCAGTATAGTCATACATTTCCTTTAAGATAACACATCAGCCATACTTCCAATTATTTTTACAATAGTATAGAACCTAAGCAGCTTTATATGAAAAAGAAAATCATTTATTTGTTAAAGAGGGCTCATTATTGTAGAGATAATTTTTCTGTGAAATATTAGGAAAAAACTTGATACTAAATAAAAAAATAGCTTTTCATCACTATAACAAATACATGGGATAATCAATTTAAAAAGTGAAGGGTTTATTTTGGTTCAGTTTTGGAGATTTCGGCTCATTGGTTGACGTCTTTGTTCTTGAGCCTGTGAGCATCATGGCAGGAATCTGGAGGAGTAAAACTACTCACATCCTGGTCAGGAAGTGAAAGAGGGCAAAAAAGCTACCCAGGAATCCACAGAGCCTTTTTAAATTTCTTTTCTTTTTTAACTTTTCAAAAAGCAAAACAGAAAAATGGATAGAAATAATATAGAAAAAATACAGTAAGAAATCAACACTAGATAATGTGTTACACATTGTTATCTTAGAAGTAATTGTTCAGGTTACAAGATCTAGGCATAAAAAATAATCAAACAATCAAACAATGTAAGGACATGGCTCAAATCACCTGAAGACTTCCCATTAAGGTCCCCTTAAAGGTTACACATTGTAATAAAACCATCCAGAAAGCTTAAACATATGACCTTTAAAACACACTTATTCAAACCATAGTATAGATACAGTCCATATTTGGTAAAGAAAAGGAAGGTGCTGCTCTATTGATAAAATACTCTTCAAAGGCTTCCCTTGGGCTTCTTCTTTCAGTTGAATTTGTGATAATACAATTTTGTTTTGATACTAGCATTAGAATCAGTTCTAGTAAAAACCCTATTTTGAACATCTCGTTTTATAGGAACACGTATGTGACCAGGTTCACAGACTAGATGCTAGCTGGTTCAATGCTAGATGACATTTCTGTTGTACAAAGAATAGTGAGAATCAGTTAATGGATGTTGGTTTGAAAAAAAAGAAAAAACATTTAGCTTTTAAATTAATGCCAAAAGCATTTATAATTCAAGACCCAGAGCAGTACACTAAATCACTGATACATGAACTTACCAGTGAGTTTTTTATTTCATCTATAAAGTGGTATACTTATATAATATTGAAAAGATATCTAAATAACAAAATATTTTACTGTGCAAACTAACTCCTCTTATTACATTTATCATTTCTCAGCTATTTCAATGAAGTCTTCAAATAGCTTAATAGTTTCCTAGTCTTACCAACTTTATCACAAAAATAATAATTATTATTTTTGGCCTTCGTTTAGCGAAGGTTTAGAATTTAATTTCTTGGATGTTTTCTGTAAAATAAATTCTTTGAAAAATATTAAATGCTTTTCTGCCAATTAAATTTTCTCTTTTTAATTTATTATCTTTATCTTCTTTCCCAAGGCCACTAATTATTTTCTCTCTTACAGCTACAGCTTAATAAGCAGTTAATTTTGTTCTTTCAGAACTCCATTGTTCTTGGAATAGTCGTGAGTTTTTGCAAAGCACAGGTGGGTAAAGTATGGACCTCATGCTGCTTCTGCTTCTGTCGTGGTACTTAATAAAACAGAAATACTAAATACGGCAATTAGAAAAAAAGCATCAAATAAAGGATGAACAATTAAAATGATCAGAGTTTTCTGAAACTTGGGAAGCTTTGTAAGTTACATGAAAGTGACGACGTCCTGCTTTAATTCTGAAATTAATTATAGTAACATATTAATTATAATAATGAACTGGACTTTTCCTAGTACACTCTTTGTTCTTCATTGGAATACAATGTGAAATGTGTTTTGACCTGGTCCATAATTATTTGAACACAAGGACATAAAAAAGAATTTGCTGGAAAATATGTGTTATCTTAAGACACCCAAATTGTGCTTACATTTGAACTTAAATAAAGACTGCCGAATAAAAGTAAAGTGACAATTATCCATCCCAGAAATGTAAATTTACAGATGCTAACAAGAGAAGAAAATGACTATTAGGTAAGCATACACTAAAACTCACAATATTTCAATTCATAGTCTGAAAAGCAAAATTCAGAAAAACTCTACCCAAATGCTATACATTTTTCACACTATTAGCAACACTGTTCCTGTGGTGCAGAAATTATCTTAGACACAGTTTAACTTTTCTTTCTCCCCTCTCCACTTCTCCATGAATCTTCCTTATCTCTTCCCATGTTTTAGCTCTTCTCACTCTTTTGCCTTTTCCTTCATATTTCCTCATCCGTAATCTTTTCGTCAATGTCTTGTCCTCTTCCTCATGGGCTTCCTTATTTCTAGAGCCAGATCTCCTGCTAGGAATTGTCATCTCCAAATGAATGTATGTGTGGAGACAAAATTCCACAAATTTAGTTTTGGAATTTCTTAAATATTGCAAAATTCTTTATTATGTATCATCAAGCTGAGATAACTCCTAGCTAGGTACCAGTTAGGATTCTAGTGAGTTTCTGGTCTCTGATAGCTGCTTTTGACTCTTGGAGAGAACAGATAAACATTTGACCAGATATTTTACACAAGAGGAAATATAAATATCTCATCAATATATTTTAAAAATCTCCATGCTCTTCCGGTCAAAAGAATACAAAATCAGCCATTGCTGAAATGCCATCTTAGATCTGTTAGATAAATAAGCTAACAGATTTCAGGGGGAGGAGATCCAGTGTGTGGAAGCTATAATCTCAGATACTCTTAGAATAGAAACCAGTGTGACCCCTTTGGAGCATTGCACACCTTTAGATATACACATCTTTCATCTAGCATTTCTGTTTTAAGAAATTAGGCTCACAGATATTATACATTTAAAAAATGTTTATATATGAATACTTATCCCAGGATTGATTTAAATAGAGATAATGACTATCCTTGTCCATTGAAAAGTGTGGAAGTAAGCTATGTATTAGTAGAGGTTGTTGACTTGTTTGAATCTTAATTCAACATAATTATGTATAATGGTTCTATAAAATATTTTATTTAAATAATATTTGAAACTATAAATGAAATAAAATATTCTTCATCAATTTTTAATATATCCTTAAAAATAAATTTTTAAAAATAAAAAGTAAAAATTAGTTAATTGTGCAAAAACACGTATTTTTATTGTCAGTAACTTTGTTTAGATATAGATAAACTAAAAATGATTTTAAGATTATAGGATAAGATTCTCAGAAGCACTCTATAAGGTCTTATTGGATTTATAATATAACAATCATCTATCTATTTTCTGATGATTGGTGATATTTATGTGCATCCTTCTTAGGGATAATATTTATTTCTAACACACATGTGTTCCTTTTTATGATTGCAGGATTCTAGAAAGCCTTATTCAGCATAGCTCTTCTTTGTTATTAGAGATTCTCCATAAAGATACTGAATGAAGTACACAACATCAGCAAAGGCCAAGGAAGATATATGTGTGTAAACTTGACTTTGGGACTAATATTAGTGGGGTGGAAAGTTATCCAAGTCATCCACCAAGATGGTTCCAGATGTATTTTATGCTCAAAACATCTCAAGTCGAGAAGATTGGCTTGACATAGGGAATGCTCAAGCTGATTGACTCTTTATATCAAATATTCCAAGCCCCGGAAGAAAAATAGATTTTTATACAATGAATAACTGTATTATCATATCACAAATCTTTCATAATTGAAGCCAGTTTGTTAGATTACTCCAGGCGGAAGAAGACTGACACAGTTTTGTCTGAGGAGCATAGATTACGATGAGCCTAAGTTTAGGAAAGAGGTTAGTTCCAGTGTCTGAAATTTGAATGAATTAAGACAGTGGACCAAGTATGTGGAGGAAGTTGAAAGGGGCCTTACTTTTGAGTTAAGGCACAGACTATAAGAAATTGGTCATTAAACACTATAGCCTAGGGGCTGGGGGTTTAGCTCAGCGGCATAAGCACCTGCCTTGCAAGCAGGCGGTTGTGAGTTCGATCCCCGGTACTGATAAAAATGAAAAAGACACACACACACACACACACACACACACACACAAAAAAAAAAAAAAAAAAAAAAAAACCCCAAAACACTATAGCCTAATGGGTAGAAACAGGAAAAAACAGATGGTTGGTTATTGTGGCCAACCTTGATTTTATGAGATTATATATAGTGACATTTTTTATGCTGGGGAAGCAAGGATCAGAGAACTATATTTTAATCTTGCCTCTGATGTCCCCTGAGGTTTTATGCAGGTTATTACAGTGTATCTTATTTGCTTCATCTGTGAAACATAAATAAATTATAATATCTACCCTGATAAAGGTACATTTACTGTGGCTGTTATTAGAATCAGTGAGTTCCAAAATACAAAACCTTTCAAATCAGGAACTGTTCTGTTTTAATGTGATAAAATATGCTTAAACTAAAAATTACCATTTTAACCATTTTTAAATGTATAGTTCGATGGCGTTAAATTCATTCACAGTTTTGTGCAACTATCATCACTACCATGAGAGCTTTCTCGTCTCCCCAAACTGAAACTTTATGTCCCTTAAACATTATCTATATTCCCTCTTCTACCATAGCTCCTAGCAATCACTACTCTACGTTCAAACTCTATGAGTTTTACTATTTTAGAAACTTCATATAACTGGAACCACATAGTAGTTGTCCTTTGAGTTTTTTTTTTTTTTTTTTTTGTTGTTCATTTGGTGCAGTGTCTGTAAGGTTCATCTATATTGCAGCACAGATTGAAATCTCATTTATTTCTAAGATTGGATAATTTTCTCCACAGTGTGTACACATTGTATTTTGTTTGTCCATTCATCCCTTGATGAGGACTTGGGTTGTTTCCTCCTTTGGGCTATTTTAAAAATAATCATTACCCTGATTTATAAAACACACTGAATTGTACAGTTTGGGCAGGAATATGTGATTACAGTTGATTTTAAGTAATATCATAAAAAATACCAGGTTTAGTTTGAGAGGTGTTTCATAAAATGCAAATTTAGTACATGATCAGGCCAGGTGTGAGTCATACCTAACACTGAAACCATGATAATTTAACATCTGGGATCAGTCTTGTAAAATGATATGAACGTATCAAATGCCAGAAACCGACATTTCTTTCTACCTGTTAAAATTAATTTCAAAGAGTCTTTTCCTATCCTTCTTACAGGCAACCCTTCAGCAAACTTCTTGCTTTTTTTTGAGCTTGTACTAAGAGCTAGACCAGTAAAGCACACACATTTGTATCGTGTGATTTTTAAGATTTGTATGGTGTGTTTCACCAATGAATGTTTGGTTCTGTATTGAAGCTCATCACTTCTTAATGGATATAGATACCCTGAAGGTTGAGACAATTTGCAGTCAAGTTCTGATGTATTTCAAATCTTGAGAACAGATGGAAGCAGCAAGTGGTGAAGAAAGGGGAAATTCCTGGAAAATAGGGCATGAGAATCCAAGTGAGAGCACTTTCTCTTTTAGCAAGGAGAAGCATGAGAAGGAAAAGCATGTAATTGTTCCATTCCTTTGTGGAACAATTTGGTGTCTTTCATATAGCTTCTGGAATCATTATTGCAGCTTGGCAAGCCTGACAAATAAAACTGAGATGTAAAATAAAAGAAGACCATGCTTTCTTCTATGATAATAGAAGAGTTTGTGTTTAAAAAATTTTTAAATCTGCAATGTAGTTATTTACTGAATTCTCCTTATACTCATAATTGGAATTTCATTTGGTCTAACACTGAAAACTGAATTAGTGGAGAACGAGAATTATGTTTTTCATTTTTGAATTGAACTCTCCAGATGCCCCTCTACATGCCTTCTTTAATCAGAACCAGTGATAGGAAATTTCTAGGCAAAATAAAATGAAACACTGAAAATGTGTTCAAATTGTCAAATGTTTTCAGCAGACCCATATGTGTCCTACTGGGCTGGACTGAGGCTTGATTATAGAATGATAGTCTTGCTTTTTTTTTTTTTTTTTTTTGATTTGAGACTATTTGTACCTCATTACAATGACTTACTGCTTCTAGAATTTAAGAATATGGTTGTAAGGTGGTGAAGTAACTTACAAATAGATTGAAATATTTCAAATGAATAAGACATTCGTTGGAAATTATTAAATACTAAATTCCCAAAGGTTTTTTATTAAGCCCAGTATTTTTTGATTGATTTCAGTTCATTGAACCTCTGACTTTGGACTAAATTACTCTTTTGGTCTTTAGTATCTTCACTTCAATAAAATGAGGAACTTGTACTACATTATCCCTAAAGGCCCGTTTAAATCTTAAATTTTATATATCTGCTTGCCTCAGTTCCTCCACCTATAGTGAGTATCTTTATAATAACAGCTCCAGATTTCTCATTGCTGTTTGCTACTACTCATCAGTTGAAAGTGATTTTTGGTAGAAGAAGTATCTGTTTTACTGTTGCACACATAAGGATAATATTAATCTCAAGAGACTAGATAAAGCACCATGTCAGTTTTCTTTGAGATTGCCCAGTTATTTTAGTGGTAGCTAAAGAGTTACATCACATTATCACATCACAATCTGCCTAGGGTTCTTTTATTTTTCAACATAAATTCTACTATAACACTTTTAACCAGCTCATAGATTTAATATACAAGCATAGATATCAAAAACGCTCTTCCTCTTAGACACCAGGTGTCTGTGTCTGTGTGTGTGCATGCACACGTGTGTGCAGTTCTATCCCATTTTGCAAGCTTTTTTTCTGAAGAGAACGAATCATATTTGTTTTTCCTGTGTGTTGTCCCTTGTCTGGGTCTGAATTTTATAAAGTCCCATTGAGCAAGTTTTATATTGATTCCATTTGTCTTATCCTAACACTCTATAGAATTCTTCAGAACAGACAAAATTTTAAATATACTTTCAAGGAGGTTGGGGATTTAGCTTAGTGGCATAAGTGCCTGCCTTGTAAGTGTGTGGTCGTGAGTTTGATCCCTGGTACTGATAAAAAAAGAAAAAGCCAAAGAAATATATATACTTTCAAATATTCAGTAGAGTGATTTTCATATAATATTTCTGCTGTTTTCCAATTAGCAAAGGCACTTTCCTCTGGGTGATAAATATGTTAGAATGGTTTTTCAGATTCTGTAGATTAAGATTGCTAATAATGATAATAATAATCATAATAATAATTCCCTGTGCATAAGTAACTTCAGATTGTAATTTATATAATAACATCATGTCTGTCCCTTAACTATAGAAGTCTCATTTACCTGCAGGTCTGATGAACTCTTAAGTTGTTTTTTCAGGTTGAAATTTAGAATAGATACGTAATATATGACATTTGTATTGAACTGAGATAATGAGGAGAAGGTAAAGAACTGACAAAAGTAAATGATGTGATAATATATGCTGTAAGGGATAAGACAGGGTGGACAGATGACAAATCACATTTCTTTTTTAGACAGTGTCTGAATTTTTCAGCACGTACATTTGCAGGCAATGAAGACATATCAAGACTCAAGTGGTGACAAGAGCGTAGTGCCCTAGTTTCAGTATTTTTCATCCTATGAATATTTATAATGATAGCACCACACTGAGCACTTCTCCCTGTTTATTGTGGTTGGCATATAGGTATTCGTGGTTTAAAGCCTGTATTTGCTGCCCTGTGAACTAAAGGAATTAATGGTAGGAGACAGGAGAGACTTTTTTCATTTTTATTAAAAAAATTGTGACTTTAAAAAATGTTTATTCCTTTTCACTAATTTGATTTAAATATGCAATCAATTTAATTTGTAATTTCTTCCTAATTTATTATGTTTTATCTAAAATGTCTGTATTCACAGGTGTTTTACTATTTACATATAGTTGTGTCTTCTACCACTGATTGGCATATAAAAATTAAATCTGGTTCTAGAAATTAAAGTAAAATTTATCAAACAAAATCCCTAGGAATGATTCTTACAGTTGTTATAAATAGAAACTATATAAACTGGGCTGCTATACAGATCTATTTTGAAATTTAAATTCACAATTTTAGCCATATTAACATATTACATAGCACTTTATGATTTGTAAATGCACAATAATACAATAAGTAAACCTTGCCTCTTTTTTATTTCAAAAGCATTATTTCCATTCTAATTATCAAGTACTTGAAATTATTCATTATCACATTGTTTGCCAAACTGGTTATTATAGAATAAGGTCATTTTAAGAGTGAGAATATGACACAATCAACAATTGAGAATATTCAATATGGGAGTTTTTCAGCCTTTGCAGAAACAGTTACTTATAGTAGCCAGTTAGCAATAATACTAAATGACTTGTGTTGACATTACATCATCTTTTTGGATATAGATTTGAGAAAATGTGAAATTTCAATGAAAACAATACTGACTCAGAGTTCTTCCTATTTTTCTTGGTTTTTGCTTTTCTTGGGCAAAGCCTGTCAGATTAGTTTTTAGAATTTGCAGTGATGACTAATTAAACCACATTTCTAATCCTGATGATGTTGATAATTACATCTTATCCTTAGCATGATAATTTATCAATAAATATTAACCTATGAAGGGAAAGAATGGACTTGTAAATTTTAAAGTCATTGACCAAAGTAACATTGTTTAACTAAATAAGATATCTCAGTTATGCAGAGAGTAAGCCCTGTGGAGGCAGAGAGGCAGTGCTCCCTATTTACCTCTACTTTTGCTGCTTTGCACAGGGCCTGACGTGTTTAGATGAATCATAAGCACTGATGCAGTGAAATCAAATAGGCAACTTTATCATACACTCTTTCGCCACATACTCACCATTGTTACTTTATGTCTCCATACTTCTGGTAAAATTATTTTTAAAATTTCTTTTTTATTACTTTGTTATCTGGCTGTCACTCATCTTCAAAATTTTGAATTGGCATCAAATTATTTAAAAAGTTTTCTGGCTCCCCATAACTAAACAAGTACTCCCAGAGTTTACTACATTTTAAAAGTACATTCTATATGATGCTATACATAAAGGATAGCTTTTGATTACCTTTTTAACCTAGCAGGTAGAATAATGCTCATCACATAAAATCCATTCAATCACTTCTTTTTTGGAGTGAGGAGGGGAAGGTTTTCGAACTTATTAGTTTCTTTTTAGTTATTTTTGAATCATCTAATTATGGCATAACATTTAAACTTTGTTTTCAACATTTGTATGCAATTAAATAGAAGAGCTAACTCTTCTACTTAAAAATATTTTACTTATGACATTGAAGTTGTTTTTCTAGCGAATAGTTAAATTATAGTATTGGCACACTGTTGCGGCTACTTAAGAAATTTGCCTAAATGTGCCCATGGGACAACAATTGTAGTCATAAAACAAGTTGAATTTGATCACCTTTTGCTATATTAGAAAGAAAACTTTGCTACTTTTTCCATTGCTAAGGAATTCATGAACCAATTTAGCCACACAATTTTGTGAATCTCATGTCAAATGATGATTATCAATGCTAACCTACTATAAAATTTTAGTCTTAATTTATGATCAATTGAATATAAGTGCTCTCTAATATAGAGGTAGGTACTAGAAACCAGGAGAATTGTTATATGTAATTTATTCTCATCATATTATACCAGTATCTTTCTCCTTTGAAAAAATAGAATATTTACCTTTCATAATTTATGAATAAAATACGTAGAATCATTTGCTTAGCTGACTTATATAAACGTTTAGGTTTATAAAACACATATGTATAAATTAATCCAACTTCATTTTATTTCTCTTGACCATAAGTTATTATCTATAATAGACAACAGTAAACCCTTCAGTGCCTGGTGTTTCATTGTTGAAACACTCATAACAACAGAGTGTAATCCCATTTTTTTCCCTTTGAATTCTTGTTCCTTCCATTTTTTAGGTAACATACATGAATTTAATGAAAAAATTTAAAATTTAAATCTGCAGTATATAAATGGGTTAAATCATAGAAGAACACTTAAACTATAGAGTCAAAGCCAATGTTTATGTTAGCTAGAAGTTTTATTGGAAGCTGAACATGGCCCTGTCAAACTATTTTGGATGATGCTGGTTGCTATATGCTTTTATATTTTTTTGTCCCTCTTTCTTTTGATGTGATGTAAAATGTCCCTCCAAAGGCTCATGTGTCCAGAAGTGGGCCATTGAGAGATGTGACCTAAAAGAATGTCTTTCCACCATACTTTTCCTGCCTGTGAGTCAACTGACCATGGACTGAAACCTCTGAAATTGTGAGCCAGAATATATCTTTTCTCCAAGATGCAGGTTAGATGTTTGGTTCCAGTGATGAGAAACTGACTAATACAATATATAAAGGAAAAAATCTGAAACAAGCACTAGAAAGAGTATTGAAGGACATACTAGATAGAGATAAAAATGACCATAATCCCCAGAACAACAACAGAAAATAACCACCAGGTAGGACAAGCAATTAAAGAAGGGGGAAAAGCAGAAAGCAAACAAATGGAACATCACATGGCAAAGTTGAGCCAGTACATATCAGTGATATCTGTAAATGTAAATGGCCTCCATTCATCTATCAAAAGAAATAGCTTGACAGAATGGATCAAGAAACAGGATCCTACCATATGCTGTATTCAGGAAACACATCTGACCCAAAAAGAAACCTCACAGATTAAAAGTCAAAGGATGGAAAACAGTGTTCCATGAAACAGGAACCCAGTAAAAAGCAGAGGTAACTATTCTATTTGCAGACAATGTGAACTTCAAGCCTAAAATAATTAAAAGAGTTATCTACATACTTGTTAGTGGAAAAATTCAAGAGGAAGAACTAACATAAATATATATGCACCAAGTACAAGAGCGCCCAAATATATAAGACAGATAATGGACATGAAAAACCAAATACACAAGAAAACAATTATAACAGGAGAGCTTAACAGCCCATTGTCACAAAGAGATAGACCAACTAGAGCAAAGAAATAATAGAACTGAAAGATACTATGAGCAATTGGGCTTAGTAAATGTTTACAGAATGTTCCAACCAACAACATCAGAATACACAATCTTCTCAGCTATGCATAGGACATTCTCCAAAATAGACATATATTATCCCATAAAACATTCTTAAGTAACTGCAAGGTAATGAAATTATCCCATGCATGATATCTGACTATAGCTCACTGAAATTAATGGCAAAAGAAATTGCAAAACCTGCAGAAATACATGGAAATTAAATAATAACTGTTGTAGTCAGGGATCATGCAGAGAACAATAAGAATCAGGACATTGAGTTTATAATATTATTTTCATAATGGTCACTGGGAGTTAACACAAGAAAATGCAGGAAATTTATCTGCAACACCAAAGACATAGATTATTTAGTCAAGAGCCTAAATCCTACAGCAATGTCCCACGTGAGTCCAGATAAAAACCCAGAGCTCGTGACAATGCCTCCCACGAGTCCAACTGGAAGTCCAGAGCCCACAAGAAGGACTCGTGCCAGTCTCTTATGGATCTGTGCCAGGAAGGCCCAAAGGTCAGTGGTGGAAACAGAAAGTCCATTCCAGAGGAGTGAAGGAGTTGGGCTGGTGGAATGAGGGTTTTACACTGGAGCCGAGAAATCACACTCACAACAAAGACCAGGGCTGTCCTAAAAGGCACCACAGCCATCCTCAGCAACACAGAGGCCCTGAGCTCCTCTGATGACAAGCACAGTCGGGTACATGTCAGGAAGCCAGTGTGACAAGCCCATCCTGGAGACCAAGCAGCACACATCTTCCCTGCCAGGGCCAGGAAGCAATGCTCAATGTGAGGACCAAAGCTTCTCCAGGAGAACCAACGGCTCAAACAACAACATGTAGGAGGACCCACAATGCCTCCACACAACAACACATTAACACCTCAACACCTCCCTTCTTCTCCATGTATTTATCCTGGTAACTTTCCTCAGGTGGAGCATCTTTGCTCAATGCCATGCTGATGTAATCTAGCTGGTGTTAAGTTGACTACCAGTTCTTAATCCATAACAACAACCTTTTGAACAATCAGTGGGCTACAGATGAAATTAAAGAAGAAATAAAGCAATACGTACAATTCAATGAAAATGCAAAAACAATATACTGCAATCTGTGGGATGCAAAGAAAGTAGTCTTAAGTGAGAAATCTATAGCAATACATTGTCATATCAAGAAAACAGAATGAGCACAAATAACCTAATGCTTCATTTCAAGCTTCTAGAAAAAGAAGAGCAAATTAAACCCAAAGTTCATAGAAGAGAAGAAATTATAAAGATTAGACCAGAAATCAATGCAATTCAAACTAAAAAAATAATACAAAGAATTAATGAATCAGAGTGAATCAGAAAGCTGGTTTTTTGAGAGAATAAACAAAATTCACAACCGCTAGCTAACCTTATAAACAAAAAGACAGAAAAAACCCAAATTCATGCAATAAGGCCTGAAAAGAGATAAATTACTACAGATTCCATGGAAATTCAAAAGATCATGAATACCTACTTTGAAAATCTCTACTCACATAAAGTGAGAAACACAGGAAATGGACAGATTTCTAGAAACATATGAATTACCAAAGCTCAACCAAGAAAATATATGAATTTTGAATAACCCAATATCAGCTATTGAAATTGAAAATGTAATTAAAAACTTACCAACAAAGAAAATCCCAGGTCCTGGTGGATTCACGCCTGAATTCTACAAGAAATTTAGAGAAGATTTGATGCCAGTTCTCCTTAAACTTTTTAATGAAATTGAAAAGGAAGCAGTCCTCCCTAAATCATTACTGGAGGCAAGTATTACCCTGATACCAAAATCAGAAAAAGACCCAAACAAAAGGAGAACTATAGGCCAATCTCACTAATGAACACTGATGCAAAGGTTCTCAATAAAAATACAGGCAAATAAAATGCAGCGAATCATCAAGAAGATTATACATCATGACCAAGGAGGATTCATCCAAGGAATGCAGGGATGGTTTAACATACACAAATCAATAAATGTAATACACCACATCAAAAGAGCCAAAAACAAAAACCACATGGTCATCCCTATGGATGCAGAAAAAGCTTTTGATATGGTCCAACATATTCTCATGATAAAAACCCTTCAGAAACTTGAAATACACAGTGTCTACCTCAATTTTATAAATGCTATCTATGACAAACCAATAGACAACATTATATTAAATGGACAAAAACTTAAAGCTTTTACTTTAAAATCAGGAACAAGACAAAGATGTCCACTATCACCATTCCTATTCAATATCACCTAAATAAGAATGTAAAAGACCTGTATGCTGAAAATTATGCTACACTAAAAAAGGAGATTGAAGAGGATATTAGAAAATGGAAGGATATTCCTTGCTCTTGGCTAGGAAGAACCAACATTGTGAAAATGGCCATACTCCCAAAACTATTATACAGATTTAATGCAATCCCAATCAACATAACATTAACATATCTCACAGATGTAGAGAAAGCACTTCTAAAATTCATTTGGAAACAGAAGAAACCTAGATTAGCAAAGGCAATTCTGGGCAACAAAAGTAAAGCAGGAGGCATGTCAATTCCTAACTTGAAACTACTACAAAACCACAGTAATAAAAATCAGCATGGTACTAGCAAAGAAATAAACCTGAGGATCAATGGAACAGATTAGAAGATGCAAACACTACTACAAAGACACTCAGCCACCTTATATTTGACAAAGGGCCTAAACATGTTCAACCATGCTGAAAAAATTGGCTTTCCTCAGGCTGAAGACTGAAACTAGTCTATCACCATGCACAAAACTGAAGTCTAAATGGATCAAAGACCTTCATATTAAAACAGAAACTCTAAATATACTGGAAGACAAAGTAGGTAGAACTCTTGGAGACATAGGGGTAGGCAGAAAATTCATGAACAAAACATAAACTGCATGGGAAATACTTCAAAGAATCAGCAACTGGGATCTCATATTATTGAAAAGTTTCTGAACAATCCAAAGAATCAATGAATCAAAGAGCTGGTTCTTCAAAAGAATAAATAAAATTGATAAGCCCCTACCAAACCTTATTTAAAAAATGGAAGAAAAAACTCAAATTCATGCAGTAAGTAATGAAAAAGATGACATCATTATAGACTGTGTAAATACAGAAGATCATCAACACCTATTTCAAAAACTTCTACTATCATAGGTTCAATAACAAACAAGAAATGGACAGATTCCTTGAAACATATGAAGTACCAAATCTGGGTCAAGAAGCTGTAAACTGCTGGATAACCTAATTTCTATTTCTATTAATAAAATTGAAAATGTAGTCCTTACCTACAAAGAAGAGCCCAGGCCCAGACAGGTTCACTGTGGTCTTCTACAAGAAATACAAAGAAGACTTAATGCTGACCCTCCTCAAACTTTTCAATGAAATCAAAATGGAAGCAATTCTTCCTAAGTCATTCCTGGAAGCAAATAGTCCTCCAGTACCAAAACCTGAGAAAGACTCAACTAAAAAAGAGAACTACAGGCCAATCTCCCTAATAAACACAGATGCAAAAATCCTCAATAAAATATTGGCAAACAAGATGCAGCAAATCATCAAGAAGATTATATATCGTGACCAGAGGGACTCATCTCAGGAATGCAAGGATGGTTCAACATATGTAAATCAATAAATATAATCCACCATATCAATGGAGCCAAAATTAAGAATCACATGATCACTTCTTTAGATGCAGTAAAAACTTTTGATAAGGTCCAACATTCATTCATGATAAGAACCTTACAGAAAATTGCAATATATGGTCTTACTGCAATATAATAAAGGCCGGACAAAGAATACAACAAACCAACAGCCAGCATCATATTAAATGGCCAAAAACTAAAGGCCTTTACCTTAAAATCAGGCACAAGACAAGGATGTCCCTTATCACTACTCCTATTCAACATAGTACTGGAAATACTAGCCAGAGCAATTAGACAAGACAGAGAAATAAAAGGGGTAAAGATAGGAAAAGAGGAAGTAAAATTATCATTTGCAGATTACATGATAGTCTACATAGAAGACCCCCTAAACTCCATTGAAAGACACCTAGATATAATAAATAAATTCAGCAATGTAGCTGGATATAAAATCTACGCAAAAATCAAGAGCATTCCTATAAACTTACAACAAAATCACTGAGAGAAATAAGAGAAGCCACACCCTTCACACTAGTATCCAAAAATGAAATATTTAGGAATTAGTCTCACAAAAGAAGTGAAAGATCTATGCAGGGAAAATTATAATACTCTGAAAAAGAAATTGAAGAGGATCTCAGGAAATGGAAAAACATCTCTTGTTCATGGATAGAAAGAATAAATATTGTGAAAATGGCTATTCTCCCAAAACCGTTATACACATTCAGTGCAATCCCAATGAAAATGCCATCAACATATCTCACAGATCTAAAGAAATCACTCGTAAAATTCATCTGGAACCAGAAGAGACCTATAATAGCAAGGCATTTCTAAGCAGCAAAGGCAAGGCAAGAGGCATCACAATCCCTGACTTGAAGTTATACTACAAAGCTACTGTAATAAAATCAACATTGGACTGGAATCAAAACAGAGCTGAAGATCAATGGAATAGATTAGAAGATACAACCACAACTACAAACACACTCAACCACCTTATCTTTGATTAAGGGACCAAATATGTTCACTGGAAGAACAACAGTCTCTTTAATAAATGGTGCTGGAAAAACTGGCTCTCCATATCCTGAAAACTAAAACTAAACCCATGCTTATCACCTTATACTAAGCTAAAATCTAAATGGATCAAAGATCTGAATATTCAAACAAACACTAAATCTGTTGGAAGACAAATTAGGTAAAAATCTTGAAGACATTGGGGTAGGTAGAAAATTCATGAACAGGAATCAAACCTAACAGAAATACTTCCCAGAATCAATATCTGGGATCACATCTTATTAAAAAGTTTCTGCATATCAAAATAAATCTCCAGCACAGTGAAAAAAAACCCACAAACTGGGAAAAAATCTTAGTGAACTGTTCCTCAGACAAAGGATTTGTGTCTAAAATATATAAAGAATTAAAAAAAATCAGAGTCTCAAAATTCAAAGATTCACCTCAAGAATGGGCATCTGAGATGAATGCACAATTCTTAGATAAAGAGATACAAATGACAAGTATATGAAAAACTGTTCATCATCATTACTCATTAGAGAAATGCGAAGTAAAACAACAATGAGATTCCATCTCCAGAAAGAATGGCCAGGATCAAGAAAACTACCAACAATAAATGCTGGAGATGCTTTCGGGAAAAAGGAACTCTCTTGCACTATTGGTGGGAGTTTAAACTGGTGCAACCACTGTGGAGGTCAGTCTGGAGATTTCTCAAAATGCTGGGATTGAAAGTACCATTTGACCCAGCTATTCCACTTCTAGGCATATTCCCTGAAGAACTGAAAGCATCATACCACAGTGATATATGTGCACCCATGTTTACAGCAGCACAATTTGTAATACTAAGATCTTGGGAACAACCTACATGTCCATCAACTGAGGAATGGATAAAAAAGTTGTATTTTATACAATGGAGTACTACTTAGCTATAAAGAATGAAAACATTGAGATATTTAAAAATAAATGGATGCAAGTTGAGACCATAATCATAAGCAAAATAAATCAATCTCACATGTATAAATGCCATATCATCTCCCTAGTATAATAAATGTAAAAGTACATAAGATTTTATGGTAATCATGATTCCCCATTACATTGTTTTGAAGCCTTATAATGATTTCATTCATCGGTTGGAATGTTTTTTCCTGATTTGTTTGATTTTATTATCTGTGATGGTATGAACAGCTATTTTCAAGAAAACAAGTCATTATAATAGCCAGTGCTCATTTAATATCATCTTGATTTGAAGTCCTACCATGCTTTTGTTCTTCTGTTTTCATTGGTTCTTTCACGTTGTATCTTATTGGATTTTATTATGTATGATAGTATAAACAAATTTTCTATGGAAAATGAGATTATATAGTAACCATTTTTCATTTTCTGTTATTTGGTTCTGAATAACCTGTAATACTTTCCTTCTCTTGAATGGTTTTATACTGTTTTGTTATATTTGATACTATTGTATGTGAAGATATGCTCACCTATTTCAATGAAAGAGACATTATGGAAGCTATTGTTAATTATGGGTTGTCTTGTGAAATACTGTGTTGCTTACATTGTTCTGTTCTGATCTGATTTGTTATGTCCTTTTTTGTCTTAATCTTTTTAAAACAAAAAAAAATTTAAAAAAAATGTTTCTGCACTTCAAAAGAAATCACCAACAGAATGAAAAGAAAACCCACAGAATGGGAAAGAATTTTAACCAGCAACCCCTCAGACAAAGGACTTATATATGGAACATATAAAAAGTGAAAAACATCAAGTCCCCCAAATTCAAGGACCCTTTCCAAAAATGGGCATTGGAGATGAATACACAGTTCTCAGATGAAGATATACAAATGACAAATAAATACATGAAGAATGGTCACCATCACTGGTCATTCGAGAAATGAAAATTAAAACAGCATTGCAATTTCATCTCACTCCAGAAAGAATGGCAGTGTCAAGAAATCAACTGATAACAAATTTTGGCAAGGCTGAGCGGATAAAGGAACACTGCTCTACTGTTGATAGCAATGTAGACTGGTGCAGCCACTAGGGAAATCAGTATGGAGAATTCTCAAAAGACTAGGATTAGAAGTTCCATTCAATCCAGCTATTCACCTCCTGAGTATTTTCCCAGAAAAACTGAAAAAGTCAGATCACAGTGCACTCAAGTTCATAGCAGCATAATTTGTAATACCTAAATCTGTGAAACACCCACGATGCCCATCAACCACAGACTGGATGAAGAAGAGGTGGTGCTTTTATGCAATGGAATATTACTCAGCTATAGCAAAGGATGATCTTGAGGCCTTCATAGGCAAATGGAGACAACTTGAGGCTATCCTCATTAGTGAAATAAGAATCATATTTATAAATATCACATTTTGTGATATTTATAGTGCAAAAAGTAATAAGAAACATAGGAGTAATAAAACACAAAATGTTTGATTGCTATTGTAAAAGAGAGAGAAAAAGAAAGTGCTCCAAAGGATATAACTGCATGTGTGTTTAAGTGTATGGGATTAATAACCATATTACTAAGTTTGTGTTGGATAGTTGAACAGAACTTTTTGCAGTCTCACTGTTTGAATGTCCACTTTGTATGCTTAACTTTTGTATCTTGAACAACTATTTCTAAGAGGACAGTATGTAATTATCAACTAGTGATTTCTTACTGTTTATTTTTTGAAATTATGTATTATTCCTACCCTTTTTCTGTTTTGTATTTTTTTCTTTAAAGAAAAACAAAGCAAGACCAAAAAAAAAAAAAAAAAACCACACAAGAAATGTAATTAGGTAGATTTGCAACCCAAGCTAATTGAAGTAGTTATAAACAATTTCTGCTAAAAATGTTATTTACCCATAACTCCAGAAATTTTTCAAAAATTGGAATCACCTATATCAAGAAAGGCAAGAGTGAAAAGAATAAAACCCAAAATCAAAAATTTTTTTAAATTTTATTTAAGGAGAAAAGAAAAAAAAAACAGTGAAAGGGTACAAGTTATACAGATTTACAGAAAAAAAATGAACAGTAGGAAATCATTAGTTAATGGATTACATATTGACATCTTAGAAATAATTGTTCAAGTCACAAAATTAAAGCTTGTAGAGTGGACATTCCAACAATGATACTGCAAACAGTTCTGTTCAATGATCCAATAAAACTCTGTGATATCATTTTCTATCTTATACACTTAAATATACATGCAGTTATATAGTTTAGAGCACTTTCTTTTCCTCTCTTTTGTACAATGACTATTACACATTTTGGGTTTCATTGCTCCCACGGTTCTTATTGCTTTTTTGGAAGAGAGTAAAACCAAATGTGACATAATAGAACAGAATCGGTCAAGTCAAAAGGGTGGACATAATAGATAATGTAAAAAATCTAAGTCATAAAAAGAATTATAGAGTTTTGTCCTTCTGATGCCCAGTTTGGTCTCTCCCCAGTCATGAAGTCATGCAATTAACATTCATCCAGTTCTCTGGAAGCAGGTCATTTCTTCTTTGAAGACGCAGAGCCAGAAAGCACCAAAGCATAAAGGATATTTGGCTTTATTCTACAGAGAAATATCAACTAGAATTATTCAAGGTTGCCTTTACCTCTTTGTCCTACTGTCAGTTTCTGGAGTTTACTTTTATTTTATCTTTTATTAATTTATTTTTTTGGTCTTTTTCGTTTTTATCGGTACCAGGAATCGAACTCCCGACTGCCTGCTTGCAAGGCAGGCGCTTATGCCACTGAGCTAAATCCCCAGCCTCTGGAGTTTATTTTTTGAGTTATCCATATTTCTCTGTTTCTTTGTATGTCTTGTAATCTTTTGCAATATATATATATATATATATATATATATATATATATATGAGTATTCGCAGTGTTATTAGATTTTAAATGAATTTACATTGCTGAAGGATATTTTGCTGCATATAGAATTCTGAAGTGTGTGTGTGTGTGTGTGTGTGTGTGTGTGTGTGTATGATACTGGAAGTTGAACCCAGGACCTTCACATTGTGGTACATCCCACCCTTTTTACTTTTCTATTTAGAGAGTATTTCTCTAAATTGCTAAGTTCCCCACACTGGGCTTGGGCTTGTGATACTCCTGCTTTACCCATCCACAGTGCTGGGAGACTTGGCTTCATTGTGGTTTTGTGTTTGTTGTTTGTTTAGTTTCAAAACCATCTACCTGCTTCTGTTTCTGGTATCTATTTATGGGTAAGAAGCTTAGGATGATTTAAATTGTTCTCTTAATATAGAAAAAAATCTTGTCTGCCTTTAAGGTTTTCTTCATATCTAGGCAAAAATTTCTTAAAATTGATGTTTTTCATTTTCATGCAGTACCTGCATTCAAACCAAGGGTCTTGTGGTTAAGCATGTTATGTGCCACTGAGCTCTACCACTAACCTTTTAAAAAATACTAATTGCACTTTTTGAATTTCTTGTACCTGTTTACTTATTTCACTAAATTAAGGAATAGTGGGAGTATATTCTTAAAAAGATCTATAGGTTTTTTTTCCCATTCTTCTTTGAAATTGATTCACAGGACCTTGAGTTTTCCCCATTAATGTTTGTTAATCTTTCCCTTCTTAATGAAAACATCCACTGAATTTTTTTTATTCAAGTTCTCCTGCTTCAGCCTCTCATATTGTTGGAATTATAGGCATGTGTCACCAGGTCTTTATTTTGTATCATTATTGGTACCCTATCTTTTCCTTTGTATTTGTGTTATATTTTGCAATTTAAAATTTTTGTTACTGCTCCAGTTAACAATAAATTTGTTTTATTTTAAAATTTAAATTTTTATTGCTATTTCTGATACATAAAATTTTATTGCTATTTCTGATACATAAAGTTTATATGCACCTTGGGGAACTGTTGCATGTTTTTATCTCATCTGGGTCACTTTCTTTTCCACCAGACCCTTCTCTCTCTCCATCCCTAGATTCCTCCCTTCCAACTTCCAAATTGACCTCCCTGTTGCCTATCACATTTGGCCTTTTCTCATTCAATAAAAATAACCTTTTAAATTGAGTGTTGTGGGTTTTAATTGTATCATTCAACCTTTTTACAATAATTTTGATGATTAATGTCATTATTCATTTAAAAAATCTTTTGTTAGTTCATGTGTGCTGTACATGCAACTCACAAACATCCCATATGTCCGCATAGCACGGAGTTCAATGCTTTTTAAATTTTGTTTCCCTTCACTCCTGCCTGCCTTCTACCTCCTAGTATAAATCCCAATTCTCTATTTTTATTTTGTTGTTATGATCAGTCTTATGTGTACAGCATAAAATGCCTATATTCATTGAGACTATTAGAATCTTGTACATGATACGCCTTTATTTTACTTACTTCCCGTCCTCCTCCCTCTTCCTCTTCCCTTGGTTTCCAAGACCCCTTCTCATATGCAAGAGATTTATCCCCTTGTCTCTTTCTACCCATCCGTTACTGTGTTTTTGTACTTTGGCTTACTAAAATGAGGTAGGGAGGTGCTGTACATATTTAAGCTTGTATGGCTGATTTATTACATTCAATATTGTCTTTTCCAGATGCATCCATTTTCCTACAAATATCTTGAATTTGTCCTTCTTTGTAACAGAGTAAAATTTCACTATGAACAGATACCACATTTTATTTACCCTATTGATTGTTGGTTGGGATACAGGATTCTTCCAAGATTTAACTATTATGAATTGTGCTGCTTTACATGAGAATGTGTATTGCTGTGGTGTGATGTCTTTAGTTCTTTGGGGAAGCAATCCAAATGGGGGTAATTGGGATACTATGGAATTTCTAACTTTAGTTCTTTGGGAAATCTCCATACATATTTCCATAGTGTTTGTACTAGTTTACATTCCTACCATCAATGTAGGAAGGTTCCTATTTCATTGCAGTCATGCCAGCATTTTTGTTTGGGGGTTGGTTTTTGTTTTGTTGTTATTTTTGACTCTTGATGATTGTATTCTTTCTAGGGCCAGATGGAATCTTAGCATTTTTTAATTTGCATTTCTTTCATAGCCAGAGATGTTGCATATTTTCATGTATTTGTTGACCATTTGCACTTCTTTCTCTGAGAAGTCTCTCTTCATTTGTTCATTTCTGTTCTAATTTTTTTAGTTTTTTTATATAATCTAGATAGATATTAGTCTTCTGTCTGAGGAATAACTGATAATTTTTCCCCATTTGGTAAGTTGTTTGTCTGTTCACGATACTAATTGGTTCCTTTACAATAAGATTTTCAATTTGATGTCATCTCATTTGTTGATTCTTGTGGAATTGCAGTTCTGTTCAGGAAATACTTTCTTACACTAAAACTTCATGTGTTTCACCTAGTTTACATTCCAGTAGGCTCAATGTTTCCATTTCAATGTTTAGATTGTTGATCTATTTTGATTCTGGTTTAGTGCATAGTGAGACACATGGATACAATTTCAATGTTCTGCAAACAGATATCCATTAATCTCAGTACAAGGTATTGAATAGGCTCTCTTTCCTCCAATTATGATTTCAGATCCTTTGTCAAATATCAAATAGCTGGATATGTATGGGGATATTTCTGTACCCTATATTCTGTTTCCTTGATCCCCGGTACCATTTTTGTCCCAGTAGGATGGCAGCTTTACCACTATTGCTTTGTAGTACTGCTTGAAATCAGATAATGTGAGGCCTCCTGCTTCACTTCTGTTATCCAAAATTGCTTTTGCTATTCTGAGGATCTCAGAAACCTATGTGAATTTATCTAAATATTGATTACTCTAGATTTATGAAGTATGCTATTGGGGCTTTGATTGGGACTGCATTAAATCTTGTTGAACAGTTTTGGGACCATGACCATTTAGACAATATTTGTTCTGCCTATGGGAGCAGGGGACATCTTCCCATTTTATGATGTCTTTTCAACCTCATTTTTCAGAATATCATATTTTTTGTATAGATCTTTCACTCTTGTTTAGATTAATACCTAAGGCATTCGTCTTTGTCGATGCTATCATGAATGATACTGAAATTAAAACTCCTTCCATTCATTATTGATACATAAATGCCATTGATTTTTGTGTGGATTTTGTATCCTGATACTTCAGTTATTAATTCTATGAGGTTTCAGTGGAATTCTTCTTGTCTTCTATGTAGAGTATCATATCATCTGCAAGTAATGATAACTTGAGCTCTTCCTTTCCTATGTGTATCATTTTATTTTCTTTTGCCTTATAGCTCTGGCTAATGTTTTGAATATGTACTGTATTGAACAGAAGTGGCAATAGTGGGCATCTTTGTATTGTTCTTGATTTTTGAGGGAATGCTTGTTAGTTTTTCCCCATTTAATATGATGTTTGTCAGAGCTTTTTATTAAAATCAAGTATGGTCCATTTATACCTATTTTCTTCAGGGTTATTATCATTAATGAGTATTGGATTTTGTTGAAAGCTTTTTATGCATTTATTGTTACAACCATTATGGTTTATGACCTTGCTTCTGTTTATGAGATGCATCGCATGTATTAAATTCCATATATCGAATCATCTTTGCATCTCTGCACGGGATGAATCCATGATGAATGTCTGATACTTTTGATCAAATGCCCGACCCCGTTTACTAATACCTTGTTTTTGTATCTATATGCATTAAACAGATTAGTGTATACTTTTCATTTCTAGTTATGTCGCTATATGGATTTGTAATCAGTGTGGTGCTGTCTTCCACAAATGAATATGAAGCATGCCATCCCTTTCAATTGCCTTAAAGAGCTTGAGCAGGTTAGGTGATACAACATTTTTAAATATTTCATAAAATTTAGCAGTGAAACCATCAGGTTTTGGACTTTTTTTAGTTTGTAGAGTCTTTATTACTGTCTCAATGTCATTGCTTGTTATTGGGTTGCTCAGCATTTTTCTGTCTCTTTAGGTTAGCCTTGGTTCATTTGGTTCATTTTTGTTCATTACTTCAAAATCTTCCAATTTGTTGGGACTCAATTTTTCATAGTAGTTACTACAAATATTTGGGGTTTCAGCAGCGTCTATTGTGATATTGCATTTATTTCTAATTGCACTGATGTCTTTCTCTTGGCAGATTGGCCAAGGACTTATCTATTTTACTGTTTCAAAGAAACTTGTCTTTGATTCATTGATTCTTTGTATTAGGTTTTAAGCCTCAGTTTCATTGATTTGTGTTTGAATCTTTATGATTTTTCTTAATTTTGATTTGGGTTTGGATTGTTGTTGTTTCTCAATTATCTTAAGGTTATTTAATGTCATTCTGTTTCCTGCATATGACCAGTGATTGCAATTAATTTCCCTCTTAGGACTGTTTTTACAGTGTGCAGAGATTTCACGGTACTGGAGAGCCATTTTCATTAACCTGCAGAAGTTTTAAAAATCTGTTCTTTTATATCTTCTTCTCCTATTAGCTGTTTAGAAGTTTGTTATTAATTTTCCACATGCTTCTATATTTTTGATGACTTTTTCAATTGTTGATTTCCATTTTTCTTGCTCAGTGGTCTGATGACGCATATGGGAAATTTGATACATTTATATTTATTTAAGCAGACTTTGCGGACTAACATGTGACCTATGTTGGAGAAAGTACTGTGTGGTGCAGAAAGGTACATATATATACCCTGTAGGGAAGAATACTCTGTAGATATCTATGAAGTTCATATTTTCAGGGATGTGGTAGAGCACTGATATTTCTTTACTGAATTTTTGTGTAGCCAATCTATCTCTTTGTGAAAGTGGGATGTTAAGATCTCCTATTATGGTTGTGTTAATATTTATCTCATCTTTTATGTTCAGCAATATTTGTTTTTTAAAGATAAGTGGTCCACTGTTTGGTACATAATTATTTATAAGCATTATTTGTTCTTGTTGGATTGTTACTTTAACTAATATGTAGTGACCTTTGTCATTGTAATCAGTTGTAGCATAAAATTTATTGTGTCTAACATTACAATTTCTACTCCTATTTTTTTCTCAGTCCTGGTGCATGCAAAGTTTTTTCATTCTTCATTTTTAGCCTGTGAATATATTTTTGGATTAGATGAGTTTCTTGAATGCAATAAATTGTTGTATTCTGCTTTTTGATCCAGTCTGCCAATTTGTATCTTTTAATTAGAGAGCTGAAGCCATCAACATCACAGATATTACTGAGATATATCGATTATTTACTATTATTACACCGTTTCTCTTTTGGTGACTTTGCTTTTCTTTCACTGCCAGTGTTTCTTGTTTATTCATTACTCTTGCTTGATATTTTGTTTCATCTTTTTTTTTAGCTTGTTTGATTACATTCCTGTGTGGGTGTTATGGACTAAAAACTGATGGTCAAATCAATACCAGCTGAATTAAATCAGCGTGGTGCTGAGTGTAAATGTTTCATCTGAGGAAAGTTGCCAGCATAAATAGAAACTTGGAGAAGAGCAAGGTGTTGTGGGTTTCTCTAAGCATTACTGTTTGATCCCTTGTTCTCCTGGAGGAGCACCTCATGACTAGCTTCCTCATTGTGAGTTCAACCGTTGTCATTAGAGGGGCTCAGGACCTTGTTGGGGAGAGTGGCTGTGGTTCACTTTGAGGGAACTCTGGTCCTTATATCAAGCATAGCTTCCTGTCTCTGGAGGGGAAAATGTGTACCATTTAATCTCCAGGAGAAACTCATCATGCTGGCTTCCTGGCATGGACTTGCCTTAGCATCAGAGGAGCTTGGGACCTCGTTGAGGATAGCTGTGGTACTCTTCAGGATAGCCCTGGTCCTTGTTTTGAGTGTGACTTCTTGGCTCCAGTATAGAACTCTCAACCTACTAGCACAGCTCCTTCACCCCCCTGGCATAGACTTTCTAGCTTCCACTGCTGACCTTTGGGCCTTCCCAGCACAGATCCATAAAACACACTGATGTGAGTCCTTCTCGTGGGGTCTAGACCTCCAGTTGGATTCGTGGGAGGCATTGTCATGGGCTCTAGGTTTCCATTAGGACTCATGCAGGCCATTGCTATTGGATCTAGCCCCTTGGCTGAATATTCTATGTCCTTAGTGTTGTGTTGTCTTTAGTTTTTGTTTAACTCTGGGTGACCATCATAAAATAATGTAAATTCTGTGTCCTAATAACAGTTGGTCTCACAACCTCTGACTACAACAGTAAGACATGCTGGACTATTTTCTGAAGTTCTACTTTAGAACTCATATATCTCTTGACATGGTCATTTTCATGATATGTTATTTCTCCATTTATTTTGAAAGAAAGCTTTGCTGAGTGTGTTAATCAGGGTTGAAAGTTGTTTGCTCTTAGAGCTTAAAAAACTTCCCTCTAGCTAAACTCTTCTAGATTTTAAGGTTATGTTGAGAAATCTGTTGTAATTATTACCTTTATATGTGATTTTTCATTTTTCTCTGACAGCTTTTAATATTGTTTTTGGGGGAGTTGGTGTCTGGCACTTCAATAAGAATATGCCTTGGTGAGCTCCTTTCTTCATCATAGTTGTTTGGTGTTCTGGGTTCTTTGCTCATTTGTGTTTTGATTCAATTATATTTGAACCCTTTTATCATATTTGGGGAATTTTATGCTATGGCTTCTCTAAACATATTAATAATTCCATCTGTGTGGTTCTCTATCTCTTCTCTAATTCCAATTAACTTTAGGTTAGTCTTCTTAGCATGATCTAGTAGCTGGTGGATGGTCTTTTCTTGTTCTCTTATTTTATATTTTTATGGCCTTTTTGAGTACTTCTTAATTTACCATTTTATCCTCAGTGTCAGACACTGTCTTCATATTATTTCTACAATTTATGAATTCTATACAATGTTTTGTATTTTGGATATTTCTGTCTTATAGCTTTTCAACAATTGTATATATTTGGTGAATCTGTCATTCATGTTTTGAGCTATTTTTGTCAGCTATTCAATTTTTACTTATTTCCACCAAATCCATACTGGGTGTCTTAATTACTTTTCTGTCTTGCTGAGACAAAATACCCAACACCTAAAGTTAAAAGATGAATGGTTTATTTAGTTCACAGTTTGTGGAGGTTTCAGTCTATAATTGACTGGCCCCAAGGACGAGTGGCAAGTGGCAGAGGGGCAAATGTTCATGGCAGCACAAAGCAACAATGGGAGGAGACAAGCCTCTTATATTTTATCCAGCCTATCAAGTTTGGCAAGGTGCCAATCCAATCAGTGTACTGATCCAGGAATCACCACCCTTAATCCTAGCACTGAACCATGGATCAGTCCCAAACTCTAGATTCAAATACCTCTAAAACAGCCTCATATAAAACTACATGAGTCTTTAAGGGGGGTCATTGGACACAAAACATAACATTGGGTATTTTGAGTAATATTCCCATGAAATTTGGGTTCATTTCTTCTTTAAACTTTAAATCATTCTTTATCTTGTCTATAACATGTCACAGACTTTTGTCACCTGTTGTTTGCTTTCCTTTGTACCAGTGGCATGTTGGTTTTCAACCTAAATTCACTCCAAATTCATGTTCAAACATCAAAAATTTCAAGAAATAAACATACTATATTTTCCCATAAGAAATAATGGAAAACTAAATAATTGTTTCTAAAGCCCCAAAATTATACTTATAAATTCATTTTTCGAAGACCTTGGCAGATTTTATAATGATTTCTTTCTCTAACTCTATTGTGATTCTCAGTTTTCTTCTTAGTTTTATTGCTGGCATCGCTAATTTTCTTTGGAGCCATAGTTATGATAATTTATCCAAGTAATGTGCAAAAACAAAAAAGCACAATGATGCATGTTTTAATGCAATAACATAATCACTCTATGTTGTCTGTGGTGAGAAAAGGCATGTAACTCACTCTTGTCTCATGCACTTTGTTTTCAAGCTGAAATTTCAGTTAAACTCTTAGTTACCTACACTGAGATTGTTTCAAACTTTGTAAGTAAGGGTAAGTTCAAGGTTGGAGCCATTCAACAACTGAAGCATCAATGTATTTGTGCCCCTTGATCTGCCTTAGGAGAGTTGGGAGACCTTTGTGTCTTCTGTTGCCTGGCTTGTCCATGACCCCCAGGTAATGTAAATAATGGCACAGAGAAAAGGCCAATGGCCAGTTATAATTATGTTCCCTTGGCTACAGTAGCAAATTCAGTGACAACAATGTTGCCAAAATTCACCCGATATTGAGAAATACAGCCCTTTACCAGAACAAAGACTGTAGTTTTGGCAAATACAATTGTTCAGCCATTTATTGATTTACAGTAATTAGTACTTCAGACTACTAATTTTTGCTAGATGTAGGCTGCAGTGGCTGGGCTCAAACATACCACCTGGGCTAAATTAAATGCCTTCTTCTTCTGTTTTGCCTCTATTGTAATTACACCTTTGGAACCTCGCCTCTCACCACAGAATATAGGCCCCGTGATCTTCCTGGATAACCTGGGGCCTCTCAGAAGTTCCCACCCTCTTCAAGTCTCTCTCTCAAGGTGGTCTCCCACCTTGTTTCTGTGGGAGAAGAACACTTCAGTCCTGAAGTAAAACTCTTCTCCCAGGGTTTGGTCTCTTTGATCATATTGGTCTGTTAGATGTCAACTCTATTGTCCTGTACTGTGGAGATCCCAGGAGCTGGGGTGGCATCAACTATAGGAAGGGAACCCAGCTCTATGTCCCTCCTGGTTCAGTGTACAGAGTGGCTTGGGTAGTAGACTGTGGCCTGATGGCATTATTTTAATTTTTATCTTATAGACAATGTTTGTTTTATTGAAGAATCTCAGAGTTTTTGCTTATTGTACAGACTATAGCAATTACTTTTTGTTGTTTTCGAGGTTTGAATAAAATACACAGAATACAAACTTTTCTAAAACTTAAGCATTTTAGAAACTGTTCAATTTATTTTTCTCCCATGATCAGTGGACAGGTTAAACAATAATTTATGCTATTTACACTCCTCAGCTTAGGTTATATATTTAGCATGATTTCATGTTTGTATTTGTTCCTTACATTGAAGGTTTGCTCACCTAATCTTATATTTTAGATCCATTTTGTTATTAGTTATTGTAGTTTGACAGTATATTTTTTATGTACTATGTTTGAAAATTTAAATTACATCTCTGATTTCTGAAATATTTACTTTATTAGTTTAATACTCAAATTATTTTAACAGAGAGCTTAAGATGTTGCCCCTGAACCCACTATATCTGAAAATAACTTTCTGTTGCTGTCACATATTATCATTGTTTTTATTATCATGAACTTTCCCTTGAGGATACAAATCTTGTATCTCAGTCTTTCTCCTTCAAAACTCTTAAAGTTTAATATTACTAATAAAAAAGTCTTATTTTGGCAATTCTATTTTTTGACTCTTTGTGATGGGGATAGTCTCTATGTAGCAGACAATGTATTCCAATATCTACTTAGAATCTGTTACTGTGAAACACACCTTTTGGCCCATGGATTATTTTGATCAAAGGCCACAGAGAAAACTTATGTTAGTTTCTTATCAGTGTATCTTTAGCCATTCTAATTTATAGCACCCCAGATAGGTAGAGCAAAAAAATTGTTTTCCTCTTTCTACAATGGTGAAGTTTAGGTGTTTATAAAAATTAGTGCCTAGAACATTTTTATCTTCACAATTTCTTCTGATCTTAGTTTGTTTCTTTCATAGTATTGCACTGCTGCATAGAGGGATTTATCACAGGAGCAGTCTGCTTATTTGACTCCCTTCCGCAGGCAGGAAGCCTGATGACCATGTAGATGAGGATTGTCTTCACCTTCTATGTGACAAGTGATTTGCCATTGGTTTGTAATGGAAGAGCCATTCTAAGTTCTCTGCCTACTCAAAACCTTATCTTCAATAGGTAGAAGAAAAATGATTTGCTTCTCTGGCCCTCCAACAAATCCTTCATGTGAATTTAGTTTCTTCTACATGTAGGTGATCCTCTCCATTGTTTTCTAATCTGAATAAATAGTCATATTTTCAAGGACACTGTATAGGAACTATGGAGGATCTGTGCTCAGATCTTTAGTCTGTCATAATGCTGGAAATTTATGACTCTCATTCTTGGTTTGACATACTGGAAAAGAAATAAGAAAAGCTACTTTTTGTGCCTTCTGAGATGACAGAAGTCTGATGAAAATGTATATCAAGGATGTGGAGGTGCGGAATGGTGTGCCATTAGTATGTAAAGCCTTGATCCAGATGAATGCCTGGTGGTATAATGCCAATGAGAGAGACACTTCTGTTTGGACCTGGCATTTATGCTGTTTGGAAGAAACCTTTCATCCAGATAGTCTGAGTCTGATCTCTCTTCACTCTACTGGTGAGCTACACTATGGCTCACACAGAGCCACCTCACTTTTTTCTGAGGCTCTTTGACACCCCTACCTCCCTGCCAGCCTGGTGTGGCTGATCAAGCTGTTCAAACAACTGGAAGACATCAGAAGTTAAACACTCATTATTTTAATTTGATGCTAATCATGTGTTAATGAGACTAATCCTTGCAATGATTCAGGTAATTTGCTTAATGGCTGCCCAGAGTACAGATTACAGCAATCAGTCACGTCTGATAAGATAGTCTGTTGTGGAGAAGGCTGTCAGGTGAATGGGTGGGAAAAGACTCAGGAGTCAGGATCTGATGTCAGGTAGCTCTGTGTTGAGATGGTCTGGGCTAAGGGAAATTGTATAATCCGAAATTTCAACCAGAAACCAACATCTTGGTGCTCCTATTTTGAAAAAAGGCGATATTGATAGGCTCATCCTATAGTTACACTCTCTCTTTCTCTCTCTCTCTCTCAAATATGCAAGAAATTCTCAGGAGAACTGAATATACAAATTCATTTTTCCCTGAGAAGTGATTAATTCAGTACAATGTCAGTGGTAAGCATACTCCAACCACTGTTAAAAGGAGTTAAAGTATTTTTCAAACCAAAAGTCTAAGAATGAAAATGAAACTACTTGGAACAAAAATTGAATTTTCTTCCCACCCATAGGAAATACTGACTACAGAAAAAAAAAATTACACTGCAGTTTTAGCATGCTTTTATAATATCCACACACTGTCAATCCACCAGGTCATGTGACAGAGACTCTGATGTACTTTGGCTGATCAATGATGCCTAAAGTGGGGCATTTCACCCTTTGCAACATTGCTGCCTTGAAACATGATATCTTTTTCTGCTTAAAAATCTTGGATTCAATGATTTTTTTAGTATAGAGATGTAGAAATAACAGGTTTTAGAGAGTAGCATGTTCAAAATTTCTGCCTATTTGGTGCTTTCACGTTATTTATACTAACAGAAAATTTAAAAATTTTGCAGAGATGTGATTATTTTTAGGAATCTCTAAACATTTTGATAAAGACAGAAGAATGAAGACAAAGATTTTGTCCAAGATACAGTTGGAATTATTCTTCTCAGATTAGTCCTTTTGACACAATCCTGATATTCTCTTAAGTGTTCTGTGGACACCAATTTAGTTCAACTTTACTAACATTTCCTCACTATTATTGTTCAGGAGCTGCTAGTTTAAAAAGGTCATTAGGGGCAAACATCACTATCACACACAAATACTGTGCTTCCTTTATGGCAGTGAAAGTAGAATGAATGTGAGAGAAATGGAGAGTTAGTTGTTTGAGGATGAACTGAGCTGTGTGGTCAGGAATGAGCATTTATAACGAAGAGGTAGAGGTAGAGGTAGAGGTAGAGGAGATCATGGAACAGGAGCAGGGGGTTTGGACTGACAGCAACAGGAGAATAAAACACGTAGTGGGAGACCTTGCTTTGAAAGAGATACAGAGAGATTAGTATTATAGGTAAGCATTAGCTCTATGGGCCAGGTCAATGATTGCTTCTCTTTCACCCTAGTTAAGATTTCTTTTTATCATTATGAGTGACTTTCTTTAATTACTCATCCCATTCTACACAGATGCACAAAGTATGCTTATATTGATGACATAAACTTGATGAAAGTATTTCTTTTTAAAGAATCAAGATGATATTTTACAAGCACCCTTTTAAGAGAACTATGTACGTTGTGTTCTCAAGAGGGGCCCACTGAAAACTGACAGTCAACATTTATAAAGCAGGGAGAACACTTTTGTTGTAGTAGTTATTGCTTTTGTTGTTATTGTTTACAGGCCCATTTGTTCTAAGCAAAAGAGAATGTCCACGTGATCGGGTAACAGATAGTGGGGAAGAAGCAGGAGGCAAACTTGCCCTGCATGGCTCGCTAGGGCACACTGCCTCTTCCATTAAGCTGTGGCAAGAGATAAATCAGTGAATCTGAAGTGGAAAATGTCAAACATCTATGTTAATGTAAATAAAGCAGAAGGCAAGGTGAGAGTTTTTTCACATTTTTAAAAAATTCTTACATGTTTACCATGTGCCTTAGTCCATTTGCTTTGCTATACTAAAATGCCATAAATTGAATGGATTATAAACAACAAATGTTTATTTCTCACCATTCTGGAGACTAATATGCCAAGATCAGGACACAGCACAGTCAGGTTCTGGTGAAGGTCTTCTTCCAGGTTGCAAATGACCAATTTCTCCCACTGTTCTCACAAGACTTAGGCGTAAACAGGCTACAGTAAGTGTCTTTCATAAGGACACTAATACATTCACAAACACTTTGGCTCATGGCTCATCATTTCTCAAAGGCTCACGTCTGAACACTATTACTTTGGAAATTAGGTTTCAATGGGGAAATTGGGTGGGGGAGTGACACAAATATTCAGGCCATAGCAGTGAGTTAGTGTTATTTGCACAAGCTGTTTTATTAATTTTTTTCTAGACTATCTGGTCCTGGCTGTCTTTTCTTTTTTAATCATTTAATGTATCTTAATGTATCTTCATTTTTCTCCTTTCTTTTTTTTAAATTTTAGTTAAAGAAAGACTAAACAAAACAGAAAATGGATAGAAATAATACATATGTCCAGAGAAAAAATAAACAGTAAGAAATCACTAGTTGATGTTTACATACTGTCTTTTTACAAATAGTTGTTCAAGATACAAAAGTGGAACATAGAAAGTGGGAATTCAAGCAGCGAGACTGCAAACAGTTCTGTTCAACTATCCAACAAAAACTTAGTAATATGGTTATCAATCCTATACACTTAAACGTACATGCAGTTATCCATATCTTCATTTATGTTGAGATTAAACAAACTAAAGCAGGCTAAAATCATTCTGAATGAAGAATAATAGTATTTCTGGATATCACATCATGACACTTGAGGACCAGCCCTGGGTAGTGTAGTGTCTTTTTTAAAAATTTTATTTAAAGAAAGGCTAAACAAAACAGAAAACGGGTAGAACATACTTTCAAAGAAAAAAAAAAAAGAAATCACTGATTGATGATTACAGATTGTCTTCTTAGAAATAGTTATTCAAGATACTAAAGTGGAGCATATAAATTGGGGATTCAACAGTGAGCCTGCAACCAGTTCTGTTCAACCATCCAAAAACATAGAAATATGGTTATCAATCCTATACACTTAAACATACATGCAGTTATCTATATCTTCAATTATGTTGAGATTGAACAAACCCAAGCAGGCTAATATCATTCTGAACAAAGAATAATACTATTGCTGGGTTTCACGTTATGACACTCCAGGATCAGCACTGGGTACTTGACTGTCTCTTTTTATTCAAAGTATTTGTTCATTTCCTCATATGTCATAAGATTAGTTCTCATAAACTGTTTGCAGATTCTACACATGCATGAGTCTTAACATGTATTTCTATCCTTTCTATATTAGAGATAGAAACAAAACAAAGCAAGACAAAACAAAACATATTACTATAAACACATGAAATGAAAAAGGCATATAAGACCATTGTACAGTGACTTCTACCATAGTTCCTGTGTTGTCTCTTGTTATCTTCAATAGAATGACTATATCATCACACATAGTATAATTGAATATGTCAATACATAACAGTATTAATAAAAATACAACTTTGTATAAAGTATAAAGCCTCAAAAACAGGCAGTAATCAAACCAGAATGTGTATCATAGAGTCTTGTCATCTTCAGTGTAGTTGCCTACACTCTCAGACGTGATACTATCAATCATATCAGTTTTGAATAAAATCTATCAATACCAAACAGCAATCAAACAAACCAGGCTTAACTAAGATCAGTCATGATAAAACAGTATAAGTCAAACGGGGCTCCAGATTAAGATAATAGGAAATTAAAGATGATTACTGTGTTATATCCTGATGTTTTGGGGATAGTTGTCTGTGCCCTCAAATCTAATGTGAGTACACAAACTGGGGACAGAATAAAATCTATCTAAGCAGAGTAGTGTAATGTGGGTTTTAAATCCTGATACCCCACTAACAATATCTTCTGCCATCTTTTTTGAAGACTCTCTCTCCCCTTTCACTTCCACAAGGTACACTGTGCATTTTTGGGTCTCACCAAAACCCTTGGTTTTAAATTGGGGAGGGGGGCAACCTGCTATTTACCTAAGTAGTTCCGAACCTTTTCTGTCCTGGACTTGATCTCTAATTATATTCCTTTACCTATTAAAGCCTGTCTTTCCAACCTACCCACAAACACTGGTCTAGTTGCCCTTATTACTCTCTGGTTCTCTGTCACATAGAGCATTGTTTTCTCATATTTGCTTTTCAGTCCATGTACTCTTTTTCATGTTAATTATATTTCCTATAAATAGCATCTCGGTGGACCTTACCTCCTGATCTAATCCACATGTGGTTGTTTTTTTTTTAATTAAGTGTATTAAGGCCATCTATATTAGAGATTATAAACAAACTTCTGTGCCTCATTTCTGTTGTGCTCTTTTTTTTGCCACCAGTTGTCTGCCTATCTTCTTCATTCTGTTTTCTGCTCCATTCATTGAGGCTTCTCTGCCACTGTTCCTGGAATCGTAGTACTTTTCTCTCTCTCTAGAATGCCCTGAAGTATCTCTGTAGAGTTGGATTGGTGGTTGCAAATTTCCCAAGTTCCTCTTTGTCCTAGAAGCACCTTGTTTCTCCATTAATTTCTAGAGACAGTTTAGCAGGATATATCAATCTGGGATGCAGGTTATTTTCTTTCAGGGCTTGGAATATTTTGCTCCAGGCTCTTCTTGACTTGGTTTGTGTCGAGAAGTCTGCCGTAATTCTGATGGGTTCCTTTACAGGTGATCTGTTTCTTGTCTCTAACAGCTTCTGATATTTTGTTGTAATATTGAATTTCTGGGATATTGATTATTATGTCCTGGGTGTAGCTCTGTTTTGGTAGTAGGTGGCTGGAGCTCTGTATGCCTCATGCATCTGAATATTGTTTCCTTTTCCTATGTTTGGGAAATTTTCCTTAATTATTTCTGTGAATAGCCTTTGTAGTTCCTTTGTTTGTATCCCTGCTTCTTCATTCACATTCTTTATTCTCAAATTGTAGATCCTCTTGTCGTCTTCTAGCCTTTGTATTGATACTGCTTGTTTCCTTGTTATTTTTAAAAAGTTTTTCCCTTTCATAATCCCACATTACAAACCTGTCCTCCTGTTTGGATAATCTATCCTTAGTTTCTTTCAAGCAGATTCACCATCTTTCCATTGAGTTTTTAATTTCCTGGTAATCTCTTTGAATCTGCTTCATGTATTCTATATTTTCTTTATATTGTTCATCAAATGGTTCTTTCCTTTGTTTGAGTTCCTCCCTTCTTCTGTCTGTGTCTTCTTGAGGGGTGCTTAGCATCTCTTTTATTAATCTTCTTATATCTTGCTTTACTTGGCTAAATATTTCCCTTTTCAACTTGTCTATGAGGTCCCAAAGATATCTCTTTATGTCCACTGATGCCATGTCTGATATTGCATGTTTGTTGTTCTCATTCTCCTTTGTATTTTCCTGTCCCGTGTCAATGTTCTCAGGGTTGGGACCTGGGGACTTTTTCTTGTTGCTTCCTCTTGCCATCTTTTTGTTTCTTCTAGGAGGCCCCAGTTTCTTTCTTTGTTGGTTACAATTCTTCTGAAGCAAGATGGCCAGGTGACCCTTCTCACTGCAGTGTGCTAGTGAGTTGTTCAGGGGCAGCGTATCCTGGCCCCTCCCCTCCAGATCATTCAAGCTGCTGAGGCCTGCACTGTATTACTGTGCTCCACCTCCCCTATGGGTCAGTCAAACTTCTGATGCCTTCACTGCATTAGTGTGTGCCGCCACACTGTAGGGAATTGATTTGGGATAACCTGTTGGGTCTCAGCCAGCTCATGTGACCCAGGCCTAGCTCATTCCACCAATCCCATTCAGGAAGGGAACAACTGATTGAAGTCACTGCTGCCCCTTGTACTTGCTAATCCTGCCTGGTTCCAGAATGTCGTCTGCTGGAGCCCCCCTTTCTGTAGAATGGCTTCACTTCCATCACTCACCACAGGTCAATTCAGGCTCCCTACCAGCTCAGCTCTCCATTTGGTTGGCTGACCCCCGACCTCAGTGTGACTGCGCCTCCAGTGAGTTGAAGCAGCGGGACCTCGGATGGCTCGGCAAGTTGCCCACTGCGGCAGGAGCACTGAATCTTTAGGTGTTCCAATAAAAGCACCGGGACTGTATGTTTGATTGGTTCTTCTCACCTTAGTTTCTTCTTGGGATGAGAGAATTCATCTCCCTCTGTTTGGGGCTCCCCACATTGTATTATGTTGAATTCTAAGTTGACTATCTCAGGGAGCCTCTGTAGCCAACTGTTATCTATGTGCCATCTTTGCTCGAATCCTCCCCTTTCTTTTTGAACTGTGATGCCTATATTAGTTTTTTGGTTTTTTTTTTTTTTTTGTCACTGAAGCAAAAACACTTAACACCCTCAACATAAAGGAAGAAAGGCTAATTTTTGACTCCTGATTTCAGAGGTTTTAGAATACAATTGGCTGACTCCAAAGACAGGAGCACCTTTGTGGAAGGACAGGCATCATGGAGCAAGCTGTTCACTTCATGCAACTGGGAAGCAGTTCTCCGGGCAAGAGAAGCATAAAGGAAAGAGCCAGGAACCAGAGAGAATCCTCAAAATCATGCCTCACGACCCTCTCAGACAAATCCAGAAGCTGTGGATCCAGAGAATTGTAACCAACAAAGAAAGAAACTGGAGCCTCCTAGAAGAAACAAAAAGATGGCAAGAGGAAGCAACAAGAAAAAGTCTCCAGGTCCCAACCCTGAGAACATTGACACAGGACAGGAAAATACAAAGGAGAATGAGAACAGCAAACATGCTGTTCTGTGCTTTACTAGATGCTTGTTTAATCCAGTCAAATTGAGAATCAAGATTAACAAGTGTGTTGACACTAGATTAATCACGGTGTGCTTTTTAAGAAAAGCTAAATGACAAGTACTCACACTACTCTCTCTGTAATAAAGAACTTGTCCTGGGATAAAGAGGTCACTTTAGAAACATTTATTTATCTTGTAGGAAGGCTTTGAAATAATACTGGCGAGGCTACTATGAGATTAAGCATTCTTTTAGAGGTCATGAAGTTTGTATAAAACTATATAAATTCATATTGATCAAAAATAAATTATTGTTTTGTTTCTATAGTATACATATAATGTAATGGACCATGATGACTCACTAACATACAAGATTTGTACAGCATTAAGATTTATGTAAATATTGCAATTGATAGAATGTATCTTTGCAATATCTAGATTTCTAAGCCCTTTGAATACAAAGTATGCTATTTTGCTTAAATTATGTATATATTTTATCTTTCTTTTTTTGTACTAGGGGTCTAATTCAGGATCTCGCACTTGTCAGGTAGGCACGTATGTCTCTGAGCTAAATCCTTGGCTTACATATATATTTTAAATTACAGAATGAAGTTAGGTTAGGTTGGGGGAAAAAAGTGTTTTGGTTTTTTTTTTTTTTTTTTTTTTTTGTCAAAAGAGGCACATCTGTCTGTTGTTTTCCTTGTAGTAAGTTTGCGTGTACTGATAATATTTTCATTTCTAAATTTAAGTTTAAATATCAGGAAGTAAAGTGTTATTCCAGTCATTCCAATTTTAATATATGAGAATAATGCACTATTTTAAATTGACCAGTGTTCAACTCTAATTTGCAAAAATTAATGCATTTTTGCTACTGTTTAACAATTTATTAGTGCCAAAGTGATATTTGACTTTTACCACTCAGACAATCTTGTACCGTATCCTCTTTAGTATCTTAAAACCAGCAAAAAGGAAAATGCTGTTTAGCATTTGGTTTTAACACAACCTCTTCTCCCACTTATAGAAAAGTAGAATAGACTTATTTTTCCCTATTGTTCTTACCGAATGAAAAAAGCCTGTACATTATGTTAAATCAAATATAAGAAGACTTTAAAATGTGAAGAATATATTTTTTGTAATAATGAGCTCACAGGATCCAAGGTGAGAGACCCAAGGAGGGAGACAATAGTTGTCTGTGTTCTAGAGAGCTGGAAGATCCAGCAGCTGCTCTGTTCAAGAATCCTGAAGTTGTAAAACAAGAGCAACCAAGGATACAGCAGCACTCAGAGGCTGATGGCCTGGAAGTTACTTGGAGAGTTGTCAGTGTGGGTGAGCACTGAAAGCCTGGAGAAACTAAGGATTGAGGTCCACAGGTGATGGCAGCAAAAGATGCATCCATTCAAATACAATGGACCTCTTCAAAATGTGCATCAGCTTCCTCTTTCTTTATCCTTTTAGTTCATCCAGATTACATTCTATTGGTTGATACTACCTACAACCCAGGTAGGTCTTCCTCCACTCAGTTTGCTGGCCAGTCACTCCTGGATACACCTCCAACTGTGCTTTACAAACCTAAATCTAGTGAAGTTAGAATATCACTATTACTGATCACAGTTTCAAGGGTAGTATGTAGTGGTGAATTCTTTTCTTTAATTTTGCGTTATGCCTGATGTATGCCAGACTTGGACCTACAATAACCAACACACAAGGATTGTAAACAGTAAAATAAAAAAATATAGCTCTAATGACAACTTTTTGCTTCTGCCAAAAGACCAAAAATTTACATATTAAGAAAGCAGAAATTATTCAGAGAGTAAATCTCTATTTAAGCATCACTGCTAAACTATGACCCCATTTTACTCATTCTAACAAAAGTCACATGAGATTTCTAGGCTTTTCCTTTTGCCAATGTGTAACAAGTTCATTCAACTCCCTTACAAAGACAATGTTGTAGTTAGGGTTTTCAAGGGAATAGATTTAATACAAGACTCATTATTTACAGAACCGTTTTATAATATTCACCCAAAAAGTCAATGTAGAGGAGTGCAAGACATCTGTCTACACACTAGAGACCTAAAGAATCTAAGTGAGGGTCTCAATCCCACAGCAGTGTCCTCCACAAGTCCAGCTGGAACCTAGAGCCCATGACAATGTCTCATGCAAGTCTATATCAAGGACTTGCACTGGGAAAGTTTCAAGGTCAGTGGTGGAAGATAGAAAGTCTGCACCAGCAGGATGAGGGATCTGAGCTGGAACCAGGAGGAAATGACCTGAAGATAAGGACCAGAGCTCTCCTGAAGAGAACAGCAGCCATTATCAGCAACAGCAAGAACCTGAACTCTTTTGATATGAAAACAACTGTGTTCATGTCAGGAAAACCAGCACAAAATTCTCCAGCAATAGCACAAGGTCTTCTCTTCCCTTTCTCCTTTTGTGCTGTTGGCAACAATCCTCAGGAGGATCTTCACACACAAAACCATGCTGACTCAGTTCAGCTGGGTGTTTCAAGTTGATCATTAGTCCACCACAGATGCTATAAAAGAAAGCTAAGTAGAGAAGCCCATATTTCTACCTGTGGTCCAGTAATGAGATCCCTGTTTCCTCACTGAGATTGGTATCAGAGGAAAATGGATGGTCAAAACTTTTACTACTGTCCAGTGGAATGAAAGAAACCTCAGCACCACCCATGTGGTATCAACAGGCTGTTTGTGAAGCAATAAATATCTTCAATTTTCCTAGCTAAGAGGGTATAAGCAAATGATTGGTAGGGAGCCAGAATTCCCACTGCTGCTCAACAGTAAAGAGAGCTCCACCAGGCTACTGGTGTCAGTAAAGGTGTCATGGAGACCTAGACTTCTGCCCACACTTTGCAGCAATAATTTTATCCTCCCTCTTCCTAGAAATAAGGAAGCACAATTCAAAAAATTATATTTGTAATCCCATTGAGATGTTATTGGAATCCCAGCAATTGAATTCCAATCTACCACCACCAGTGCAATCCATGGTGAGAGTAAAGACACCAAGACAAGTTCCAAGGTAAGGGCAGCCAAGGGGTCCTAAGTCCAATGCTTGTGAGGACATGCGGACAAAGGCCTGGATCCTAGGCCTCTCCCAGCATTTATTATCTTGTGGAGAAAGAGGGGTGGCTCAAGGCTGAGTGATAGGAAGTTGGGGATTACCGAGTAACTTGAGTTGGCTGGCCAGGTGCAAGAATTGCATCTCTGTAATTTGCAGAGATAAAGATATGCAGAAGAATCAATTTACATAACCAAATTAAGGTATCAGTGGAATGTTTTGGGGGGCTATCGCTCCAGTTTCTGATATGCACTCTTGTGCCCTGGGAAGTCATAGCCTCTTATCTTCAGGCTCGTACCCATTGACATTCTCGAAGCTATTTGCTCTAACATCTCGGGAGCTCAATCCTGTATTGTGGAGAGCAGCATGTGAGGAAACAGGACTGTCTGATGGCTACAGACTTTGCACATTAGCACCTCGGCTAACCTTATTTGCAACGCCCAGAGCCAAATGAAGAGAAGAAAATACCCTAGCCAGCCTTTTACATATCAGTATAAGGAAATGAGTCTCCAAGTAATCAAAGTCACAGCAATTGTTTTGGGTTCAAAGGGAGTCACTGGAGTTGTAGAAAATCTAAGGAAGATGAAAAGTCTCACAACATAATATCTAAAAAGTCCAGATTATTACTGAAAGTTACTGACCAGGAGAATTTCTTTTTGAATGTAAAAAAGAAACTCATAGATTGCAAAACCAAAATTTCAGAGATTCAAAATTTATCTAACAATAGTTTTATATCAGCCAGAATTTAAAAATCCCTCAACATAATCATGAACACATTTAATAAACAAATGGAAAGTCTCCACTCCAAAAGCAGCAGATGTAAGAACCAATTTTAGGGTTAAGAATATAATAACAAAAACAAAGAACTAAATGAGAGAAATCAACAGCAAAATGGAGGCAGAGTCAGTGAACTTGAAATCGACCAACAGAAGAGAAATAACCTAATAGGAATAATAGAGAAATCAGGCTAAAAAGAATAAAGAGCATCAGACAACTGTAGGATTTAACAAAAGTTTTGTCATTTATGCATAAGCATTCTGGAAGGAGAGGAAAATGGGGGTGGGATAGAAACAAGTATTCAAATATAATGATGATATTTCTCATGTAAGGTTTTATGTGTGTGTGTGTGTGTATACATATATACATACAGATTTAAGGGGCTGAATGAATCTCAAACATGGTAAAATTTTGAATAATCCATGTCAATACATTTTCAAAAATTTAAAAACTGAATACATAGGATAAAAATCTTGAAAAAAAAGTGTAAAATGATTCCTTACCTATTGGGGCATTGGGGGGTGGTGGCAGAGAATCCAGTGCCTAGCATTAAACAAACTTCTGAGAAGTTGTGAAGGCCAGAAGACAGTGGACTCACATAAGCAAAAGTATCAACCTATAATTTTATACTGTGTGAAAATGTCCATCAGGAATGAAAGAAAATCAAGACAAATTCAGCCGAAAGAAAAACTAAACCATGTATAAACATTACGTATATAACTACATGTAGTAGATATGTGTGCTGTGTATAAAAATCACATAAAGCTATGTAAAGAAAGTTAGGACTTATCTATGATGTGTCCTCACCCAGGCCCATGCTCAGGATTAACTCCTTAAATGTGGTAGTTTTGGGAGGCTGGCCTTGCACAGCTTAACTTTTTCTAGGACGACTTAGCTGTTCCAGGTGCTCAATTTTCCTTTTAGTCTTCAGCCCTTACTTGCCTTTCTGCCTTTCTGCAGTGCTAGGAAGCAGCCAAGACCCTCAGGAGAAACCAAGAAGAAGCAATATCCAACTTCTGTGACTCTAAAAGTGTGAGCCAAAAGAGTTTCTTTTTGTTGTTCTAAAGTATTCACTATAGATTAATTAACATGTAGTTCTAAAACTTTCCAGATGACCCATAGTGTGGCAGGAAAAGAAAGACAGAGACACTGGAAAAATGCTAACTGCTCTCCTTACTGTTAAATGGAGTATTGGAAGTTTTAGTAAAAACTTCCAATAGTACAAAAATGAAGATGGGGTGGATCATACATACTAGACAGGAAATAAAATTGGCTTTATTAGCAGTTTATGTAGAAATACCAATTAATCTGTAAAGTTCTCAAATTAATAAACAAGTTTGCAGAATACAAAATAAACTAAGAACAGTTGAATTTTTATATTCCTTCAATAATGATATCAAAAATTTTAAAAATTGCAAATAGTTGCTCAGGAAATGAATTCATTGTGAATCTGATAAAATGTACAAAGGATTTATATGTGGAAACTGACAAGGCTGATGAAAGAAGTCACAGAGAATTTAAACAAATGCAGAAACATGCTATGTTCAATAATTGGAAGATACAGTGTGGCAAAGTTGTCACATTTCCTCAAATTGATACACAAGATTAATACATTCTTATCAAATCATAACAATTCCAAAATGTATTTGAAAAGACAAAAACAACTAGAATAGCTGTAACAATTTAGAAATAGAAGAATAAAGTGGTTGGAACCAGTCCATACATTTCAAGACTTCTTATGTGGCTGTAACAGTCAGGACTATATGATATTGGCACAAGGATAGATACAGAACAATGGAACTAAATAGAGTACCCAAAGACTCCCACAAATAAACTGACTTTCTTTGACAAAGGTACAAAAGTCATGTAATGAAAGCAGGAAAAAAGATATAGTCTAAAGAAGTAATATAAGAATAATTGAAAATTCTCTTATAAACACTATAATTTGAACCTTATACCTAAAGTGATAATTTAATTCATCACAATAGAACAGGAACTTACCTCAGCGTCTTTAAGAATCATAAGAAATACATTCATATCATTACCTCACAATCCCATTTACATGTTAAATAAAATATATAAAAAATTAGAAAAAAGTGCAAGAATGTCTGGAATCTGGAGCCATGATAGAAGTTCTTAGATTTGACTCTAACATCCTGACTCTTAATAAGAAATAATAATAGTAAATTGAACTCCCTCAAAGTTATGCACTTTTGCTCTGAGAAAGACTCAAGAGAATGAAAATCCATGCTACAAACTAAGAAAAATATTTGCAAGTTACAAATCTCATTAAAGAATCTATTTCGTGATTCCATTTATATTTTGTAAAAGTATAAAAATAGTGAGAAGGTTAATAGAAGAGATTACAGATGGGATGGAGTGGAATCTTTTATCTATTATAGCTAGCACCTATAAAAACTCAGAATTTTCAAGTTAGAAAAGGAATTCTTTACTTAAGGAGTGGGGAAAAGATTTGAGCAGCCATTTCCCAAAATGAGAGACACATAGTTGAAAAATGAGACCATGAAAATACATGCAGCATTGTCAGCCATTAAGGAAAGGTGAATTTAAACCCCAAGCAGTTATCCCTACACACCTTTTAAAACTTTTCAAGCCACGTGTAGCGTTACACTGCTATAAACTCAGCACCCTAGGAGACAGATACGGACGAACTACAAGTGTGAGCTAAGCCTGGGTAACTTATTGACCTAGTAAGACTCTTATCACAAAATCAAAAATTAAAATAAGACTGAGCATATAACTCAGTGTGAAGGTCCTAGGTTCAATCTCTAGTGCCACCTACACACAAATACATAAAGTCTCAAGTAAAAATCTAACACTATTAAATACTGGTGTTATAGTTAGGGGTCATGCAGAGAACAATTAGAATCAGGACATAGAGTTTATAATATTATTTTTATGGTGGTCACCCAGAGTTAATACAAGAAAATGCAGGAAATCTATCTATAACACTAAAGACCTAGAATATTTAGTCAAAGGCCTGAATCCCACAGCAATGTCCCACATGAGTCCACATGAAGACCCAGAGCTCATGACAATGTCTCCCATGAGTCCAACTGGAGAGTCCACAAGAAGGACTCATGCCAGTCTCTTTTATGGATCCGAGCCAGGAAGGCTCAAAGGTCAGCGGTGGAAGCCAGAAAGTCCACGGCTGCAGGGTGAAGGAGCTGTGCTGGTGGGATGAGGGTTCTATACTGGAGCGGAGAAGTCACACTCACAACAATGACCAGGGCTGTCCTGAAAAGCACCGCAGCCATCCTCAGCACCCTGCTGATTTGATTCAGCTGGCATTAAGTAATTTAAAAATCCACCAATTTTTAATCTGTATCAATCCATCCCTGGTCAACTTAATAACCACACTCATTTCCTTAAACTATAGTTCTTATTGGCAGATTTGTGAAAGATTACACCTTGGTCTATTCAGATTTACATTAATACAACAATTACATATATATAATTCTTTTTACATTTAATTCCTGCACCAAAAACAAAATATTTAAAGGGTGACCAAGGTTCAATATTGAAACACAGTACTTTGATTAATTAACCTGGTTACAAAAATATAAAAAGGATATTAAAATCAAACTAAAAGAACAATTACAGTCACAGTCCTTTCTCCCCATTAACTTTTAATGTGGCATGGCAAGACTAAAATATAAGGATCTCCTGCAATTCAAATGTATTCTTGATTTTTCCATTGTTCTATTCTTCTAAACAACCATGTTCTCTGTTTCATCTTTACAACCCACAGTTCCAATGGAGTCTTCTTCTTGGCCAAATGTTTTAAATTACTCTACTGGCTCTTTGCTCTAAATTTATAACATAGATCTGGTCAAAATAACTTGGCTACCATCCCAACAGTGGACTTCCCTGAAATTTTTCTGCCAACAGGTATTATCTCTAAATACAAGCAAAACGAACCAACTTTCAGCCAAGGCACAATATATTACCTGGACTAAGCAGTTGTAACAGTTCTCAATAGACGCCTCCCAAGCTTCATCTTAACTGGAAGCATTTCCATCAGTACTCTGATTTTCCAGATTCTGGCCAGAGTCTCCAATATGATCTACAACATACAAGAGCTGTCTCTTTGGCCAGTCTCTCAAAAACTTTTAAGATAAATTGCCAAGGCTCTTAAATCACATGGCCAGGCAACGTAACAGCAATGACCCCACTCTCTCGGTACCAATTTCTGTATTAATCAAGGTTTTACTAGATAAAACAGAAATAACATGAGATATACAGATGTATAAGAAATGAAAAGATTGGCTTACAATGGTCAGCTACAGAGTCCAATGAGGAAGCGTGCAGAGGGTGTCTACACACTGGAGGATGAAGGGTTCAATCCAAGGTCTGGAGTTCACTCTAATGTCCTTGTGCAAGTCCAAACCAGCAGGCTGATGGGTCTGCAACAGGAGGCCAATGGCTCTACAATGAAAGGCTGAAGAGTCTATGCTGGAAAGCTGAATAGTCTACACTGGAAGCCAGGGGATTATGTTCAAACCAAAGTGGAAGACTGGAGCTTTTTCCCAAGAACGGAATGCATTCATCCTTCCTCCTCCCCTCTTATACCTCCAGCTGATGAGCCACCCTAGGGTGGGTTTTCTACATCCTTGGGTATAGAGTTTGTAAATCCATTTAGTTAAGCTTCTAAATATCTCAAGTTGACACAATCCATCAACTCCTACAACTGGTAAGAATGCACATCATTCCTACTTATAGATAAGATTATTCTAAGGTCTGCATGAGAAAGTAAAACCTAGTAGCTATACCAATTTTGAAAGAATAAAGTGGGGTGAATCAGTACTCAAGTTCAAGATGTACTACATAACTATAATGATCATATATAGAAACAAATATAATAACTTATTGCATAAATACGATAAATGTAAAATATACAGCCATTCTGGAAAATAGGTTGGTAATTTCTTAAAAAAAAAAAACACTAAAATTACTTACCTTAGCAGTTCTACTAGTAGACATTTATTGCTGCAAATATAAACTTGGATTTATATACAATCTGTTCATAATAACTAATGCTTTTAATTGCTATTCATAAGAACAAAAAACTGAAAATATTCTAGATCTCATTCAAAGACTGAAGGATTAAGCAAACCATGGTATATCTACTGCAGGGCTTGCTACTCAGCAAGAAAAAGAATACACCATCGGTACATGCCATGACCTGCCTAAACCTTAAGGGAATTATGCAGAGTAAAAAATCCAGTCACAAAAGGTTATGCACTTCATGATTCCATTTATATTTTGTAAAATTATAAAAACAATGAGAAGGTTAATAGCAGAGATTACAGACAGGATGGGGTGGAAAACAAATGGAAGTTAGTATGGAAAGGCAACACAAAGAATTCTTGCAATAACCTAAGTGTCTGTATATTGATAACATCAGTATCAATATGCTTGATCATATCAGGATCAATATTGTTTTATAGTTTTTCTAAATATAACCTTTGGAAAACTTTGGTAAAGCTATATGAGATTTCTGTAAATTATTGTTCTACAGCTGTTTGTGACTCTAGTTATTTCAAATACTTGTGGAAATAAAAACTAGATTCCAAAAGATCTCAAATTCACTTTTAGCTACACAAACCCAACTAATTTTTCTTTGCCATGTTTGAATTTGATAAATTGAAGAGTTAAATGCCTAACAAATAATTCAAAGAATTGAATTATGTTTTTCAGAGTGATAATCAATCATTCAATTGCTCTTCTAGTCTCCCTGTTATGTGCAATACTTCCAAGTGTTACTTGAAATGTAAAAAGTGTTCCATCTTTGAACATACATAAATTCAGATATCACTCTCTATGATATGTTATTTTTCTATGTGCAAACTGGATGAAATTCTGTATCTTTCCTATATTATTCACATTAAATTGATATTTTGTTCTTTAAAAAATGAACAACTTAAATTTTCATTTACCTTCTATCCAGTTAAAAGGCATTGGATACTCTAGGTTCTGAAAAAAATAGGGCAAAAATCAAACATTTGCAATGTCAGGCAGCTTGGTTTCATTAGAAAATTATTGCATTATTTGGAGAGTTTTCCTTCACATGTTTTATGAGACATGGAAAGACTTACGCCCTAATTTTCCTTCTAGCTTCTGTTCCTGAGAGTTCCTTAATTTACTCTTTCGATTAACTCCTATTTTGTTTTTTTGCTTTTACATGTATTACTTTTGGATCCTTTCTGTATTGCTATGCTCTTTCTCAAAATCATACCTTTCTCAAAATCATACAAGTAGAAAAGTCTTGTTGGACCCCATAAAACCAACTCAGAATATCCCTGAGAACATCTCAAGCTACAGATACGATGTTTTAAGTGTTTGTCATTCCCAAGTAACTACAACAGATGTTTTTACCAGACATGTCTGAGAATAAGTGATTTATTTTCTCCATACAGTTTTTAGCAGTAGGGTAAAGGTATAAACCAAGTTATCAAAGAATACCTGAGGACAAATGTGTTTACATAAACTCAAAAACACGTTAGTCTCTCCTTTTAGACTGATACCTTGAAATTCAGTACTTTGTTTTGAGTATCGCTCTTAGATCCAATTTTTCTTTTTTCTTGTGATTTAAATATGGATGGAAGTTATATAATACGTACTTGAAATTCAAAGAAACCTATCTCCTGTTCAAAAAAAAAAAAAAAAAAAAAAAAGCTATGATTCCTTTCCAAAGGGAAGAAAAAGGAGTCTGACAATTTTGCTTAAAGACTATGGTAACAGACAAAAATTTGTATCAATATCAAATTGATGTAACTCTAAAAGGATTTCAATCTCCACCTTCCTCTTAGGAGAGACATTGTCAGCTTAAAATTAATTATGAAAATGTGAAACAAATCAAAAGACAAAACAAATCAGACAAACAATAAAAATCAAATTATGCTCTCAAAATAGGCAATTTACAGCTTGGAAAAGTAATTGGCAAACCTGAAATGCATACAAATAGTTGAAATTACTGATGCAAGGGGTGTATTACCTATCGGAGGGTATAATTTGACAGTTACTCTTGAAAAAGGATAGAGATTCTATCATTTTTCATGATTTAACAGCAAAATATGGCATAGCACTCTGTCTAAAAAAGACTGAAGGAGGATTAAATTTGAAGAAAGAGCCTTAGCCAAAAGAGGAATGGGTGTTAAAGCTATATGTCAGGGAGAAGCATAGATTGGTTTTAAAATTTTACAGTCCTCTGTTAAATGAACACTCTCTCCAGAGGCAGCTACTGACCACAATATTTCAGTAAATCATTTAAATAGGTTTAACTTACTGATTTTGGAAAGGAGGACATGAAACAGCCAGCTTGACAGCTGAGTGATTAAATGTGGTCTTTAGAATCATCTCAGAGATAAAGCTCCTTGATTATTTACACATTTACTCACCAAAGCTCGCTTCAGATTCTGTAACAAAGAAATCACTATCTGCATGTTTAGAAAACTTTGTATTGCCAGTATATTTCTTTGTGTACCAGAAAAAATACTCACTTGAAATGGCAAAATTTACTCTTTGGTGGCAGTAATATGGGACAGGAGGGAGCAGCCAAGGTTGGCTCTGAGAAGAATGCTAAGTGGCAGAAGAGAGGCCATTCCCAGAAAGCTCTGCTAGATGCGATTTCCCCCGTGGCTGTTCATCTTTCCTATCAGCTCTAGAGCATTGCTATCTTCTACCTGTCTGCTCCTATAACTGCACTCCTTGGTAGCCGTTTCACAGAACAAGCATCTTTTTGCCTTGCAGACAGATGCAGTCACATTCAGAGTTTCTCAGCGTAGGTAGTCAATATTCTTATGACTCAGAAGATTACTAATGTGTTTGCTACAACCTGCGGTAGAACACAGACTTTTTTTCTTTTCTTTTTTCTTTAGCAGCTTTATTGAGTAGGGCTGGTGTATAATAAATCGCTCAAATTTAAAACTTGTAAATTGATAAGTTGTGACAAATATTTGCACCAATGAAGTCTTTGCTACAATCAAGACAAGGAGCTTACGCATCACCTGCTAAATTTGCATAGTACCCTCAGTAGCTTCCTTCTCCTTGCCTGCAGGCTGTTGATACAAGATTTATGCTAAAAAATATTTGGCTTTTCTAGACTTCCCCGCAAATGCAAACATAGTGGATACTACTCTTATCTAAATTCTTTCAATCAACATAATTGAGATTTATCCATTTTGTCAGCATTATCATTTCTTGTCACTGAGGAGCATTCTAGTGTATCAAAATTAAAGTTTGTTCATCCATTCACCTGTCAAATGGATAGCTTACAATTTTTGACTCTGAAGAAATTATAAATGGAATGGTTGAATCATAAAATGATTATAGCTTTTAAGAAACTGAGAAATTATTTTCCTAGTAGTGTTACCATTTTTTATTGCCATCAATAATGAATGAATCTGCATCTTCCTCAAGATTTTCTATGGTCAATCTTAACTTTAACTACTCTGGTTAGTATGTATTTGTACCTTTTTTTCATTTGCATTTTTCTATTAACTAATTATGTTGAATATCTTTTCGTGTCTTTATTTGCATTCTTTTATTTTCTGTGGTGAAATGTTTTTTTAAAACTGTTTTGTTCATTTTCATTGGGTTTTTATTTTCTTAAATTATTGAGCATAAGAATTCTTTGGTTATATACTCTGGATATGCGTCTCTTATTTATGTGCTTTGCAAATACTTTCTTTCATCTTATACCTTATCTTTGTTTTCCTGATATTGGTTTGCCTGATATTGATAAGCAGATGTTTTTAATTTTGATGAAGTCCAATATCAAGATTTCATGGATCAAGTTTTATTGAAAAATATTTTCTTAGCCTAGAGTCATGAAGTTGTATAATTTTCAGTTTTACACCAATATCTGTAATTCACTTCAAGTTCATACTGAGATCTATAACCTATTTTGAGTTAGTTTTTGTGTATAGTATAAGGGGTAGTGTGAAGGATTTTTCCTCTCTTTTATATATTTATTTATTTTTTTGTCTTTTTCCTTTTTATCGGTACCGGGGATTGAACTCACGACTGCCTGTTTGCAAGGCAGGCGCTTATGCTGCCGAGCTAAATCCCCAGCCCCATCCCCCTCTTTTATTTTTGCATATGGATGTTCAGTTGTATCATTTTGCCATGGATTGATTTCCATGCCAGAGATTTTATTGGTAACTTAAAGACAAAAAGATATACACTGAACAATATATGTGTGGTACACTAAATTCAGAAATCATATTAATATTCATTTTGTTAAGGTACAAAATAGATGCTGATAATAAGTCTATAATACATTTGAGTTTTTCACCAAAGACTTTGATAAGTGTCCTGAAGTATAATCAACTTTACAAAATAGTTGTATATAAGTGAATGAACAAATGAACACATAGTTTATTAGCATACATTGGTTACTTTTTAAATGCTATTGTCTGGGTCAGTTATTCGATTCCTTTAACTGTTGACTTCTAGTAATATTTTACTTAGAGTTCACAAAGTTTTTGCCAGCAAGAGCCAGGAGTTGATGGAATTTTATTGTATTTTGAACTTTTTTTGAATCCATAGTTTATAAGTTTCCTAATAGTGTCTGCAGAAGGTTGGGTTTCTGGTTACCAATGATGACCAAAAGTGATTTGGTATATATGTGTAGAAAGTCATTTACCTTTTTGTGATAATTTTACCCTTTCATTCAAGTTTGCTTCCTAGATCAATTTCAAACTACCTGGGTATAAATTACAGCATTAGGGTCTGTCTGCTTTGAGGAAAACTCAAGTGCAAGATGGATAAATTACAGATTTAATACCTCTGAAGAGCTTCCATTCCTTCACGAAGAGGGCTCCAGGAATGCATTAATTTTTTATAATAAGCTGGATTCATAGAAACTTAGTGCCAAACTGAGTATATCCTAGTTTATTTAAATTTTATAGTACTGATTTTGGACAGAATTGAAGGTTGTTTATAAATTAAAATACTGAACATGTTTTATTCGTACTGAAACTTCTTTTTGAGGATATTCATAACAAATTTTACATGCCACCATAAAATGGAAATTTGGTCATCTGAAAACTAACATGTAGACAGTTGTTTGAAACATATACTTTGGCCATCACACATATTCAATACTTTCTAATATCTATCCCAAATATTAAATTCAAATCTTTTCTACTCTTAAAATAAATATTAAAATAGAAGATTCAGAATAAGTTTTAGTTTGTATAGGATGTTATATTATTTGTTTTATTTCTCCTATTGTTTCTAGATCACAGATGGTATCTTGAAATTTTGTATGTAAATTTCACAAAATTCAGCCTTAAAGACTCTGAAAAGAATAGAACAGATAGTTATAAATAATGGATAGAGCACACATTAAAGTACATACAAATTTGCAGCTGCTTTACAGTGTAATACCTAACACACATCTTTTATTTTTTAAATTTATGTTTGGTTTTGGTGACAATGTCATAGATTCTATTTTGATGCTACTTGAAGAACAGGATTTGACTTACTGTGTCATATGTTCATCACTATTAACATAGAGCCACTCCCCCGATTTACATTTCATCTATATCAACCTAGGTGTTATGGTTTGATTATGATTACTGATTGTTTTCTCTCTGGTTTTTGTTCGTTATCCATTCTTTTTTCTTAAGTTGGATAATATTGTCTTTGGCTAGTCACTCTTCAGGATTCTTTTTCAATTATTTTTATGCACTTCAGGGTTAATCAATTAATTTTCCAAGCTGTAAATTATCCATTTTGAGGTTGTAATTTGTTTCTAATGTATGTCTTAGCACCATGATTTGTTTCATGTCTGTAATTAATTTTGAACTTTAAAAATAAAACCGCATGACAAATAATTATGGGCAATGCCATTGCAATAGACTGCAAAGCTTAAATTTGTCACAAAGGCAAACTTTCTTTTTTATTTTAATGCTGTTAAGGAAAGACTTCACAGTTAAAAATGAGTGAAACTGAGTCATGACATTCTTAGAAAATGACACCCACATTTTCACATTAAAGTAGCTCAACTAGTATCTAAGTGATTTGAATATGAGCTATATCTTTATTTATTACTGAGGAGCAAGCCATTCCAAGATTTACATTTTTAAAACAAGATCAATGAATTATTATTCATAAGTCTATGTATCAGATGAGCTTTTTTTGTTGATCTAGGGGAGGTTGATCTCTATTGAGCTTGCTTTGTATTTGCAGCCAACTGATAGGCCAACTGGGATGCTCTTCTTCTGGGTATTGTTTGGCTGTTGGTGAGGTGTTGGGGGAACTGGGTCACATTTCTTTTGATGTCCTACAATCTAGCTAGGAATTTTTCATATGGTAGATGTAGGACTTGAAGAGCAAAGAAGGAATTGGAGAAAACACCTAAAACCAAGGCCCTCAAATGGTGCATTATTTTGACTACCTTCTAGCTACCAAATCAACTTACAAGATTTGATCCGAGAGGTAGAGATATAAAATCCACATGATGAAAACAATGAACGTAGTTATTTAACAGAAGGCTCAGATTTAAAGAGAAAAAACATTGTGGCTATTTTTTCAATCTACTTTGTTCAAAGAAATTTTGAGCTGTCAATCAAACTTTCAGTTTTTACGCTCTTGACCATGATGAATATTCTTCTGCTGTCCCCATCTCTCTATCTTACTGAAGTGTGCTTCTGAAAATAGATATTTTTTGCTTGCAGAGATATTTTACTATTTGCAGTATCCAAGAGATTCTTATACCATTCAGCAATACTTATTTCCCCTTGTGAAAATTATAGGTGTTAGAATAGTATATAACAGGAAAGTTAAAGTAAATAGAATGCTTGGCCTTTTAGGTTTATACATGCATGCTATTATCTAATGTAAAAATAAAATTCATCCTATAAATCTGCAATGCTGGATTTAAACTTGGCCACTCTCTATTTAGATTTCATCGATTCCAATTCCAGCTCTCTCTTGTGATCTTGAGAAAGTAACTTCTCTTTTTGAGCTTGAATTTTCCTATTTGTTAAACAGAGATAATATTTTTAATTTGAAGATAGAATGAAATTAAATATATGAAACAAAACAGCCTTTGATATTAAATTATTCAATAAATAACAGACAATTGTTTTTTTCTCTTTTTGTTCTTGGAACCAGGGATCGAACTCACAACCTCATGCCTGTCAGGTAAGCACTTATACCACTAAGCTAAATCCAGGGCCCTGGACAATTTAATTATTAATCAAAAGTCCATTGTTAATGATCAACTGATTATCCCTTGCCCTCCACTTGGGGCTTTTTTACTGGAATGTGGCTACTAGAAGGAGAACATGTTTTGGAGTTCAGTAAACAGCATTTATTGGGAAAATTAGGCTTATAAATTGTTCAATTTGCATTTCAAAATGGCAATAAAAATTACATTAAACTTTGTGCAGTAGGTATTGTCCAGCTCTTACCCTGTTAGTTCTTGCAGTAGGTGCCATGAAGCAGGAAGGAGAGAGACATGGTCCTGGCAAGAAGGGTGGAAGTATTCCCCATAATCATGTCTTCTTAGGGTACCCAGACTGATGGGCTTTATTCCAAAGTGGTTTATGGATATATTTTAAGGTCAAATTTAAGCAATACCATTGCTTAAATTAAATTATTTTATGGTCAAATTTAAGCAATACTATTACTTAAATTACACTAATAAACTTAAATTTTAAAAAGACCAAAAGTAAATCGATTTAAAATTCCAAAAAAAGAAGTCCAAGACTTAAAAGTATAACCCAAATAAATATCTACTGTGCTCAATAATTGATACTCACTCCCCAAACATGTGATATTGTTTTTTCAATCAACTCAGACAAAATAAAATCTAGAATATTATCCCCACTTCGATATGTGAAAAGATTGTAATGTATGTTTGTTTCTCCTCATGCTTACTATGTTTTATTAGTAAGCCTAAAAAGCAAAAACTGCACCACAAGAAGAGAAACACTTATTTAATCAGTGAGAACTTTATCTAAGCATCTTTAATTTTAATGTAAAAATTTGATAATTTATTTGACAGATAGTGCCATATTTGTGTGCACTAAAGGTGATTTTAGTGAGCTTTGTTTATTATATTAAATACATTCTCTCAGATTCCATTAGGAAATACTTAAAGATAAATAAGAAATGGAGATAAGGAAAGGTGGGGAAGAGAATAGGTATCAATTCTAGCTCTTAGATGTAGATTTTATTTTGATAAAATGCCATTGTTGGTATTCAGTTTTTCTTACAACAACAACTGAAAGCAATGTTCACTTTGCTATAATTCTCCCCACTTGCCTTATCTCTGTTATCTTTCTTTACCACACATTTATGTTAGGCAGCTCAGACTAACTACAAAATAGAACTACATTTCATAGCAGCTGCTAGCATACTCCTAAAAATATACTTTTTTTTCCTTCCTGAATTTCAAACCTTCTGGGCTTCTTTCCAGTGCTAAATTCTGTTGACTGGATTTATTAGGATGAGAACTCCAGTAAAGGGAGACAGAAGTATTGCAGTTTAAGATAATTTCTTGCTTAAATGCTCCAAAAGATAATAGTTCTGGAATTTTATAGAACATGTTTCTTATCTTCCTGAAAGCTTTCTCCCAAGTGTTTGCTTTCCAGTTGTATTTTAGTCTCTTGTCTTCTTATATATCCCTATTTAATCATTGAGCTCATTGGAAAGCATGCAGTCACAACTAGAAAGCTGTGGGCATCTTTGAGACGAGGCAAATATAAACAATAGTAATGCTTAAACTTGTGCTGAATTGAGATTCCAATCACTCTTGCACAAGGAAGAATCCTCTATCTCCCTTGGATCTTAATACTATATTACCTCATCTAGAGAATTCCTTCACTTTTCCAGAATAACAAATGTCCTACCAGTTACCCAGTAATGATTAGACACATCCATCCCTTTCCAATAAAACCCTTTCCCCAGCACATCACACCCATGGTGAATACCCTTGTTCAAATGTTGTTTGCTGGGCATAAATAATTGACTTTAGATGTTAAAGTCTAATTCTTAAAACAGCTTTTCTTTTTTCTTCCCCTATTCCCATCAGCAAATCTCAGCTTTTTTGTGGTTGTTCTGTTAAAGGAAGATAAGGAAAAAATATTTTTCAGCTCTATTTAGTCTGCCAAGCAAGCATTGGAGCTACTAATCTGCAAAGACTGCCAAAAACTCGACCTAGTTACTGCTCCTTTTTGTGGCATCTTACCGTGTGGTTGGTGGCACTTTGGAACACAGATTCCCAGTTACCAGAAGTTAGGTTTATCACTGTTTCAAAGCCACTGAATTCTGATCCAGAATCTCACAAACTGGAGCATGCCCACACACCATCTAACCTGTCCAGATAGACTAAACAGGAGGAAACACACTATGCCAAGGGGGAAGAAATTGGTCCTCCTTAATCAGAAACAAGTTATTTTATTGGGAATGTTGAAGGAGACAGAGTTGTAATCTTACAGAAACCCTATGTTCCACTAGGATGACACTGTGAAATTTTTGTACTGCCAGTTATTGTCACTAATGATGGAATACTGAAAAACAGATGAGTCATTTGGAATATCTTATTTTTTGTTTTTATAATTTAATGCACTTTAAGATGCAACAGCTTCATGTTCTTATTCTTTTTCCTTGCACTAAATTTCAGAATTATCCCTGATTAGCAGATGGATGGATAGGAAATCTGTAGAAATCATTTTGTAAAAAGGTGATTAAAATACATTCATGATTCAAAATGGGAAAATTTAACTTGCCCTCCCCCCTAAAAAAGAGAATTGAATAGGATAGTAAATATTTATTAGATATTTACACTTTCCTACTTTTACTGCTCATTTGATTTCTACTCCCTGAAATACTTCCTATCCACTACTTTAAGCTAAAGATCAAATCCATATGTTTTGAAGGTGGTTTTCTTTTAATTACTACTCTACCCTAACCTCATTAGTCCTCCTGTCTCCCTCTCAACAAAATCCCTTAACACTTTATATATATCATATTTAAAACCCATTCTTCACTGCCATTTTGAAGGCTTCTGCACCATTGAAAACTGGGCCTCTCATATTTATTTTGTGTTGTTTCATGATTCTGGGAGTCCAGTAGCGACTCTAAAAAATAATGTGGAATTTACAAATAAGGCCTTATTTCTAGTTTTCTAGCATTTTACTGAAAACTTAAGCACATACTAAAAATGGAGTACATATTTTCCTTGAAAACAGTTTACAATTTGCATTTTCAGTGAGTCCAGGACTGACAGAATTGTGACAGGACATGAAATTATTTAGTGGTTTCAGAATGAATCTATTAATAGCTTTTCAAATCACTCATTCTGTCAAAACTGCATTAAGTAATAAGGGAGTCAGGAATTTTTGGACAAGATATAACAGATAATATGATGCCTAATGAACTTTAATGAACAACTTCCAGGAAATCTTAGAACAGAGACTTGATGACAAATGGCTAAAGAGGTAAGCCTTCTTTCTTTTTGCACTCTGCTTTGATATTGGTGATTTTTTAAACTTTTGTTTTGTCAGAGAATGCCCCTGGAATAACGTAGATACCACTATTGGGGAAATCTGGAAATTTTGGCCTTTTACTTAACAGTTAAAGCACTTGTGTTAGTTTTCAAATTGTCCAAAACAAAATGTAGCTATTTAGAGGAATAAAAAATAAGTTAAAAGGCCAGTTTTGGAGAAAGAGATAATAGAAACTATCTGAAATTAGAGAATAAATGCATAATACAAAAAAGTTTAAGTAAGTTGTTTTCAAGATAAATGATTGAATCTTATTTAGGATTTTATTCTTATACATAAGAGTTTCTGCATATTCTTTTTTAAAAATTTAATTTAATTTAATTTTAAAGAACAAGACAGAACAAAGCCAATCGAGAGAATGCAGTGAAAATGGTATAGAACTTCACAGCAGAGTACCAGGATAACAGTAATAGGTATCATAGTATATCTCGTTATCTTTACAATATTTGTCCAGTCAAGTAGGTATAGTGAAATTAAACCAAAAACAGAACATTATAAAACCAATAGAAAGAGTATATTGAATAGAGCAAAACAAAGCAGTGAAAATAATATTTGCCTTCAAACAGAAGGTAGAAGGAAATCCCCCATATTTGCTATATTGCCTATGGTGATCTTCCCAAGAGGTGCTCAGACCTCTATACGAGTGGGCAGCGATATGACTCATCAGTTTTTGACTTTGCCCTTCTTTCTTTATCGGTGCATTTCAGACATTCTCCATTTTTTTCAGATGACAATGAATGGCATTGCACCTACAACTCAGGCAAATTGTTGTGAAATACCAGTTCCATTATAGCCATGTGATGAGGAAAATCCAGTTTTTGAGTTAAAGCATGTTGAAGTTTTATAGATATTGTTGATTGGATGAAGAAAACTCCTATCTGAGGTTCTACTGTGTGGATTAAATGATAGGTTTCATAAATCCTGACCTTCATGAAACCTTAAGTTATAACAAAATTATCTACTGAAAAAATACTAAATGTACCTGAACAAATAATGTCTTTCAGATTTCTGATTAGAAAGAGATGTTAGTTTCTAGTCCCAGATTGCTAAACTTCAATGGTGACTAAGATGAGGAATGCTTATATGCCAACTCCATACACCTGATTCTCATAAGCTTTGTCTTTGTAAAGCTGCTAGTCAAGTTGTGCTGAGATCCTCTTTTTTCCTCTTTTTATAGTGTTTCATTTGGAGTGTGTAGCAGTAGTGAGTGAATAATGGGACATACATACATGAATACATTCAATAGACATAAAATGTATAAAAACATGCAATTTCAGGACCTACTTTTGAGAGATTTAGAATGGAATCTTGGAGAGATTAATATGCAGAGCTGAAGTGGACTTCAGGGAAGACAACAGAGATTGAGAGGGAGTACAAGGCCCAAATGTTTAGAAGAAAACATTTAGGTAGAGAACAGGATAGAACCAAATATTGACAATTATGGTTCATTCAACTTAACCATGACTCTTTTGCTTTTGTTGTCTCACAGGAAAAAAACAAATCAGTGAAGACCCAGTTGGCATTCATGGCTTGTGGTTTGAAGCAGTTGTATTATCTACCATGAAGGTCTTACTCTACATAAGAAATATTTGGTATGTTGTAATTATGCTCGTCTCAGTTTTGTGTTACATAGTATATGGTAGAAATTGCCATGGAAATTGGTTTAAAAGTTTGAACAGGTTTTGCCCTTGTTTTATTGCACACTCCTTTCTCTCACAGTACCTATTCAAAAGTTTCTGTATTGAGTTTTGAGTAGTCATAATGGTACAAATGTTCTTTGTTGTGTTCTAATAAGAAAGCCACTCTAATAATGTGGTAGCATTCCAAGGTCCTAAGTAACTTGTAATTATTATTTGTCCTATTTGACCCTCTGTACCCTGCAGAAGAGAAAAATAAGTCTCTTCTGTATAGAAATATATATACATATATATATACACACACATATATATATATATGTATACATATACATATATATATACACACACACACATATATATGTATACATATACATATAAAATGCATATATATGAATGAACATGTATGTAAGTAGTTATTTTCCATCCTGTTTGATGATAGTTCTCCAAACTCTGGAAGCAGCCAACTCCGCATCACTGATTTTAAAAGTCTATCCAGTAGTCCACTATACCATGTATTCCCTGGCCTTTAGAGGAGCAATGTATCCTGTAGTCCAGTTGATGAAGAAGGAAGTCACCAGGGTCATTCAGAACCATGGTTAGTTCTACTGAAAAAATAAATATGCTTTACACAGCAAAATGTGTTGAACTTTCTAAAGTGAAGACCACATCTTTGAGTAGTCCCAAGGGAACACGTTATTTCCTTTGTCTCTGTCTGGGAAATGTCTGCCAACCCATTTACTCTTGACATGAGTCCTAAGGGGACTGCAGTATCACAGGCTGCTGTAAAATTCTTCCACACCAGTAAACATTGTATTAATATTGTGATATAATAGTGATCTTACTTAATCCCTGCCTTTGGGGCATTCTGTCCTTGGGTGAGTAATTAATATTTAATTGTCAATAATCACATTATCAGTCAAAAATATATTATATCAAAAATTAATAAAATAAACATTACCTAAAGACCACCAGTGGGACATTTAATAAAGAATTCCCAGTTTGATTGTATTATTTGAAGGATACCTTATAGCAATTCTAGATATCTTATTAAAAGTGAATATTTATTAGTAAAACAATAAAGCTGTAATTCGGCATTAATACCCAGCAGCATGTCTCCCTAACTGTATATCTCCAAAGAAGTAGACTGTTTATTGTTGCATAGAAGCCCTGGTCAAATCAGAAGCTATAATAACATATATATATATATATATATATATATATATATATATATATAAACAGAGATATTTAGAAGTCCCTCAAAGCTTCATAAGTAAGAAGTGATCATGAGGGCATTATACTCATTGGAGAATTAGTCAATGAGAAGTTTGTAGGTAAATATGATGTAAAAAGATGGGACATAGTCAAAAAGAGGAGGGTCATGGAGAACATGGCCTGAATGGTGTATCTTCCTCCCCAGCTCCTTGCTTTGTTTTCTGCTTCCTGTCTGCCATGAGGCGAGCAACTATTTCTCTGTCAGACCTCTGTCGAGCTGTTTCTTCTTTGGGGCTGGCTGATTATGCAGTAAAAATAAACCAAAATAAACCCATTTGCCTTTAAATTGTGGATGTGGAGAATTATGTCTTAGCAACAAGTAAGATGAGACTGTGATTGATATTCAGACAATTTAAGATTTCTAAAACAAAGAAATATAGATAGGCACAGAATAAGTAAGAACTATCATACTTATTCTGTAAATAAAAAATAATATAGATTCATTTGATGCAAATATTCTTTATTTTTTAAGAAAATACCTCCAACAATAACAAAAGATGCTATATGAACAGTGCAACCGCAAAAGAAAATACACAGATACTTTCTACCTAAAATATTTTCCTTTCACTGCCAAGTATACTGCCATATTAATTGTATCTTTGAATTCTTTCTTGTCAAAACCAATATCTCTTGTGGCTCCCCAATAAGACCTACACTTTGCCCTTAAAATTTTATGATCTTTTTGGAAATGTAGTGTTTTCTTTCTTTAGATATAGGCTAGCTGACATCTATGCTGTATTGGTTTGTTCCTATTTTGAACAACATATATAATGTTTATATTTTTCTAGAAATCTCACAAATTTGATGCTTAATTTTGATAATACCCATGATATTATCAGGATAATTACTTTAAGAGACAAATACAAGCACAGAGTATATCAAGGTTCACAAGTAATTAGCAGAAAATAAAACACTAACACTGGGCCTTCTCAAAGGGCCAGAAGTGCTTTTACTGTTTATCTAAAATTTCTCTGAGAGTAGATAAAGTCTGAAAAATTATTTTGATAATGTAAATACCGAAATGCATAAATTTTCTAACATATGGAAAGCTAAGAAGCAAACAGCTAAAGAAAGATTTATTTATACATTAAGTGAACCAATTGGTTTGTGTGACTATGTTGAAATTATTTTTTAGGATAAATAGTGTGTTCCATTTTTATGATAGTCATAACAGAGACCTGTAATCATTAATTGCTGAATTATGGAACAAAATGCAATGATTGATTTAACCAAGATAATTCTGTTTTAGTTTTTCAAAATTGTCTTACCTTAGCTTTCTGTGATGAATATACCATCAGTGGAATGACTTAAGCAGTCCACTCTTCTTTCTCATAGTTCTAGGGGTTGTGAAGTACAAGGTACAAGATCAAGGTAGAGCTTGAGGAGAACTGTCCTGGTTTTCTAATGGTTGCCTTCTGAGAGAGAGAGAGAGAGAGAGAGAGAGAGAGAGAGAGAGAGAGAGAGAGAATCTCTCATGTTTCTTCTCATGTGGGCAACTGATTCCATTCATGAGGACTCCACCTTAATCAATGGATTCTCTCCCAAAGACTCCAAATCCAGAGATAGCATTTTTCTGAATTTCTTAGTGAACCTAACAAGAATATGCAAAGGCATTAGAGAAACAGAAATAGCAAAAACAAAAACAAAAAAGTAAAGAATTTAACACTTACTATTTCAAAACAAGAGAATTTGGAACTTTATGGAAGAGAAACAGTATTATGAAGCTTCTCCACATTTATTTTTAATTAACTATTTTGAGGTGCTCTATATTTTCTTCTTTCTTGATGACTTTTCTGAAGGACCTGCTAGAGTCTACCAGATGGTGTTCATCTGTATGTTTCTTGGAAGGTGTCAGGTGCAAGAGGGAGTCCAAGAGTGCCTAGGCATGTGCAAAACTAGAGAAGTAACACAGGCTTGTGGAGCGATCATATTAAAGAGGCATTGACAATAGTTATGTGGGAAGGAGTCTGACACCGCCAATCCCTTTCTTTGCACTTTAGTCCCAACTTTATCACTTACTATCCCTGTAACTTTAGAAAGCTTGCTTAAAGTCAAATTTCCCAAGTAAAACAAGGAAATAACACAGAGGGACATATTCAGAAGGTAATACAATGAGATACATAAAACAGTTAGCTCCTAACTTATAGTAAATGCTCAATATGACTTTCCTACCAAGGAAGGTATCATTAGAAAGAGCATCCTAATTCTATCCTCTTCCCACTCTGAGCCCAGGAAAGCAAAATCCGTGTGATTTGAAAGGTTATGAATATTTCATATAAAAACTCTGATACACTGAAGTATAAATCACTTTCTATCAATAGTGGTTTCTTAATTGGAATTATAGTACCTTAATATTTGGTTATTTATATGTAAATGCTGACTAGTGTTCATTTCCTGCCACCATTGCACTTGTGCAAATCTTAGATCTTATTTATACATGGAAGTGTGGGTGTGGATTAAAGAAAATGAAAGCCAGGGATAATGCCCAGTTAATAGTTTTCACCTCCTTCCTCTAGTGATACCTTTTGGAGGGTTTGGTGTTATTAAGGCAGTTTCAGTCTCATTGAGTTTATGTTGGAGGTATGTAATCCAAACACTAAACACTGCCTCCCTCACAGACAGGCATGGGTGAGCAGCTTTCCAGAAGATAGTTTGAAAAAAAAACTTACTAGAAATATATGTACTTTGGATTTCAATTTTCTAATTATTTTTTGCAATTCATATTTCTAAAATGTTGAAAAGTTAACAGTTTCAAAAATTCTTTCTTTCTTTTTTCTTCTTCTTCTTTTTTTTTTTCCCCTCCAGGAATCTTTCTGGCAGTTACAAGTTCAGAATGCTTTTGCGAATTCCAAGCAGTCTTGCCCAGATTCTGCCACCTGTTCCATCATTCTGGGTATTTAGGGTATAGTTCTTTTCCATATGGGCAGTGTAATTCCATTAAGTAGCAATCCAGCACAGCTACTTTTTTTTTTTTTAATGTTAAACCTCGAAAGCTAATCGTCCATCTGTGTGTAATCATCGATTCCATTAAGCCTTATGGCCTTGTCAGATTATCAAACATTTTAAACAGTACTCCTTTCTTCACAGGAAACACATGATAATTAAGGGCATGATGGAATCTCGGTTTTTGAGTCCAACTCCAAAGACCCATGGTGGTTTATGTTAATCCTGAGTCAAACTTCACCTCCTCCAGATCTCTAAGCTTCAACTCTGACAGCACATGTTTGGTTCAGCTTGATTTCCAAACAAGGAGAGTATGATGCTAAAGTGGCAAAGACAGCACATGTCTTGATGCTTTTTTGTTTACCTATAAACCTTATCTTCAAAGTTTTGTTTGCAGTGGCTGCAATATGATGGATTTTAGTAAGAGCAGTCCTCAGCCACAGCTTGTGCAAGAACTGGACAGTGCACTTTTCTTTTGCCTGATTGTGTAAGTTTTTTCTTTCTTTTACTCCAATATAAACTAGATTTCAAAGGCCAGACTCTCAATAAGGAAGTTTACAGAAGGAGGTGATGTGGGTGGATTTCTTGTAAAATTGAATTTGAATTTTGATTTTCATGAAGTACAAAAATGTATCAATAATTGCCCATAAAGTACTTACTCTTTCAAGATTTTTGTTCTTTTATTAAATAATCATGCGTGAAAATGAGTCAAAGGAATAGTGTCTAAAAAAAATGAAAATCAAGAATTTTTACACTGGTTACAAAGTAGAATGATGAGGTGTGCCTAGAGTTTTGAGGGAGTTATTTTGCTATTCCTTTGACATAGAAGCATCCTAGTGTGTTTATTATTATACCATGTAATAAAATACATATAATGAGCATATCATCAGTATTCCATTACAATATCACAAAACATGCTATTAGGCCACTGGAGATACAATCTGCTGTACAAACTGTAAGTCTTTCTTTCAATTAGGGAATAGAAAATCCCATTGTCTTCTGTAGTCTAAATCTCAGGAACCATCTAGTTCTCTGTTCTGTTTCACTTATTTTATTTCAATGTGAACACTGAAATGTTTGTCTTTGATCTACTAAAGGCCAGATAGTCTCATTTATATTATATTTTGTGTTATATTTCTTTAATCCATGGGAAGACCTTTTCCTAGCTCTGTAGGGTGCCTGGACCTGCACAGCAAGCAGGCTTTGTACGGTCTGCTGGCTGGAGAGCGAGGCTTGCAGAGAGGCAATCTTGGCCTCTGTGGAACAGCAGGTCTGGACAGCTTCATTCACTGCACAGCCAACTCAGCTGCCCTTCCGGAGCAGATCTGGCCCAGAAGGCTGCACATATTTTTGCCTGGATGGACCCCTTCATGTTCAACAGGAGCCTCTGTGGCGAGGATGAGGTCCTCCATATTGCTCACACAAAGCCACAGTATGGGACAGGAAATCTGGCTCTTTAACCCTCTGGCTGCTGCACATGACTGTTTGGCTAGAAAAGCAGGAAAATGTCGACAGCCTAAGGTTTAAATGATTAGTAACAGGTTTTTGAGTGATTTTCCCAGAATGTGCTAGTATAAATAGAGGACTGTGAAAGTGTGGTTTGTGCAATTTATTTTCTTTCCTTTTGGTATTGTGATTTGTTTGTTTCCATTTTTTTTTTCATGACACATTCACTTTGATGACTGCATACACTGAGCCAAACACCCAAATGCAGTCCGAAAAGAAAGGTGGCCTCTCCTAGCACTGCTCAGTCAGGTGTCTACACCTTGATGTGGGAAGGCTTTTAACTTCCTAGACTCTCTCTGGACTTGTGAGTTATTTCAGCCAACTCTGCCCTAGATTTTATTCATATAGAAGAAATCATAAAGAAATATTAAACATTGCTATTGAAGCAATATTTGAAGATTTTTCTTTTTTGGTGATCCTTCACTTAGCAAAAACTTGATAAGTAGGAATATTATACTTTAGTTTCACTCTTTTTCTCTCTAAATTTGTTTTTGTTACATTAAAAAATCATGAAGCTGAACAACAAATTCATATCGTAAGTGGCATGATAGATACTTTATACACTGTAATAAAAAGGTTAAAAAATGACATCTAGGTATGAATATAGAACGGGTATAGTTAGAGCAGAGGAAGAAAGTGAGGGGGAAGAGTAGGGAAGGACAAAAAGAGAGATGAGGTGAAAATGACCCACGTATGTTATATGCATGTCTGAATCTGCTAAAACGTAACCTGCTTATATGTGTAACAAAATTGCCCCTAAAACATGACATGTAGTGAGAACTGTCCCGCACTTCTGTGAAGTTTTGATCTTAGTTGAGTGAAGTAAATCAAATCATCTTGAGAGTTATGGATGGGTACAGTTCTATTCAGTAATAAAGTACAGTTTTTTTCAAATAAATGATATGTAGTTTAGAAAATTTGTGAGTAGAAAGAAAAACAGATGATAGATAGGAGCAAACATTATGACTTCCCAAGTCTTATGATGCATATTTTGATGAAAACTATGATTTTATACTTTTTAGGATAAAGGAAAATTAAAGTATCAAGATATGGGAAAGCTCTGAGACTTGTATAAGGGAACAAAGAGAATAAAAGTCTCTGCTTCATACTTGTCAGACTTTATCTATCTGGTGTTCTATGTTGGTTCCATCTCCACAAGTTTGACACAGGTTATTAAATAAAAAAGGATAAAAAATAAAAATAATAAAAAGGATTGAAGAAAATGCTGTTTTTCCTCAGTATATATATATGCAGGTGCTCCGTTGAGAAATTTAAACTTTATTTCTACCTCCTTTCTCATGTTGTTAATGTCCAGCCCCCAACCTCCTACTATAATCTTCTGACAAATTATCATGAGAGACAAATTAGGCTCCCTGACTTCAATTTTTGACACATATTCTATATTTTTTGTCCATCACTTTATTGAAACTGTTTTTACTCATGTCATCTAAATACTGATATTTTTTGTCCTATTCACAACACAACCTCATCTCTTCTCATGACAGTCTTGATTTTCTCTTTGTTTCCTTGACTTCTGCCATACTACTCTTGGTAAATCTCAGCTGATCTTTCTCAAGTTTCTTTATGGGATTGTTTCCTTCTATCTACCTTTTAGCTTCTATGTTCCCCTGGGTTATGCTACTTTGATCTTTCTCTCTCCTTACTGTGCTCTGACTGGAGCTTTGGCATTCATTCTCCCCATGTGAATTTAAACTCACTTGATGAAAACCCTTGAGTTAAGATGTTTTGGGGCACATGTCACAGAAATAAAAACACACATAAGGCATAAAACTCAAAACTTATTGGCTCACATGACTGAAAGATTGAAGAGAAGGTTAACGTAAGACTTGGCTGGAGTCAATGGTCCAAAAATATCTGAAGACCTCAGTTTTTCTTAATTTGTTAGCTTTCAACCTTTGTATTAGCTTCATTTTCAGACATTATCTATACGGAGACAAATATATCCTCTTTTACTCTGAGCTTGCTTGCCCTTAGAGCTAATCATCCCATTGAAAAGAATCTGATCCTCTCTTCTGACACATTCATCAGGTCATTCTTTTTTCTTCTGAATGAATGGCCTGAGTCAAGGCAAGAAACAAGACTTTTGATGCCCAAATCCATAACTTGGGAAAGTGTTTCACCAAATGAAGAGCAGATCAAGACAGCGCAAAACGTGAAATACTCTATTATAACTTCCATATATAGAATTTTTCCCAGTGTTCTAACTTTCAGATGCATATATTTACTTTTGTTTCAAAATTATATTCTCAAAACTTAAATCAGGATTTTTGAAAATTCTTAGTCTAAACCATATTTCTCTTCACATTTTTGGTAATGCCACATTACATAAACAATGATCTGGATAGAAATATAGATTCTGTGTTAAATTTCTGCCTGCCCATTCTGTATTCTAAACGCCAGTGAACTATATATTTTTCTCTCCAGATTTTTTCTATTACATTATTTCAAGTGTACAAAATTATTGAGCTAAAGAATTTCCCAACCGTCCTTATCTTTTTCTAATCTACTTTCCATATTACCATTTCATTATTTTTCTAATGCATAAATATCTTTGTTTTAATCATCTAACTTAAGACAAAACATGCACAAGGTGAATTATTCTACAAGTTTGTTCCTCCTCTTTCCATGCTCAAAGCCAAAACTCAAACAAAACTAAGTTAAAACTTTTCAAAGTTTCAATCCTTTCTTGCTTGAGTGCCTTAAACAGAATTCCTCTGTCTATAACAACCTGCTTCTTCCATATTTTCAAACTTATTTATCTCATAACATCTGTTTTAAGTACTGCTAAGATGAGTTGAAAACTCCTCCTTTTTAAACATGAGCTTTGTATGTGATTTCATTTTTGCATTTATAAAAATGTATTTGTGGACCAAGGATTTAGCTCAGTGGCTCAAACACTTGCCTGGTAAGTGCAAGGTGGTGAGTTCAATCCCTGGTACCAAAAAAAAAAAAAAAAAAAAAAAATAGAGGATTTGTTAATGTACTAGTCTCTCTCAAGATTGACTTCCTTGGAGAGGAAGATATTTTTGATATATTTATTAAGAGTTTATTGAATTCTATACAGAATAGTCATAGTGTTTGGAATATTGTGTGAAAATAATTTTTTATCAGATGCAGGAATGACTGCAGTAATAAATATAATAATCTGAAAACCATCAGCCCCAAAAGGTAAAGAGAAACATAATTTTTTTGGAAAAATTTGAAGCAAAAACTTAAATTCCTATTATTAATAATTTCAATGTCATTCATAGTTTAGAATATGTATAAATGCTTTAAGCACTGTCACACTGAAGGCATTAGTTATCTTTGCATGAAAGGCTAAAACAGTTTCACTGCCATTACCACTACCATGCATATCAGATGGAGAAACCAAGAAGCAGATTCTCTGTGTGCATCTCAGGCTCATGGAATGTGTTAACCATAGAACTAAATCAAAACAATTTCTACTCCCCCAGTTACCCAAAAGCATAAATGGAAAGTGTTCTCCAGGATCAGTGGAGAAGACCAGGGCATCTTATTTTAATTAATTATAAAAGTTCTTCTCCAATCAAAGAAAGGTATTAGTGAAATGAATGAGAGTAATTAAACCTAATTTAGTCATGCAAATTAGTTTAATTAGAAGAAATCTACCCTTTAATAACTTCAGGGGAAAATGCAGTTCCTTATGGAGTTTGAAATTTAGTTAAGCTCACAAGACACAATAGCTGAACTGATGAGACCACACTGTTGTAATCTGCCTGTGTAAATATTGACACATGTAGCATTTAGTTTGTCTCACAGTGATAATACTTGCTCTAGGCTTCTGATGAAATCTGGCATTCATAATTATTAAAAGATGCTTGTTAAAAAATGCTCTTATCCATCATGCTAATTCTGTGAATGAGATTGCTAGTGGACTGACCCCCCAGAAACAAATTTTTTTTCTACCTCAGCTATAGTTTAAGGAAATGAATTTAAATTCACTACTTAGGGAGCTCATATTCCTCAGATGGCACTGGTCCAAGGTTAGAGAGGGGAAGCTTGGGGCAGAGAGCTAGAAGGTCGATGGCTGGAGGGTGCTTGCAGTTTACTTCCTGTGAGGCCTTCTATCTATAAAGATTACAGCTAGAATTATTTAGAAGGAAAGTCCAAAACTTGGAAGCCATAAAAATAAAATGAAATTCTATGGGAACAGAAAATGAGATATTTATTTTGCAAAACTAGAAAGAAATAGAAAGTTCTCAGCAACAATGGAGAATTTGAGCTGACCTTAAAGAGAAAGGATACGTCAGCAGCAGACAATATGGTGAGGAGAATGGGGTTGGCAATGATAGACCGTTTCAGGCAGAACTGTTTCTAGAAGAAGAAAAAGTCACGCTTTCTATTCATCTTGTTGGTTACAGGAAAAAAAAAAATTCTAGAAAACAGTTCCATAGGTGGCTGGGACTCAGATCCAGGAGGGTTCTGAATGTTACATTTAGGGTATGGTGCTTATTGGTATGTAAAATAAGGGTGGCATAGGTTTCTGAACATAGAAGTGGCATAACTATATTTTGTCATTTCTGATAGATACTTTGAAAAACTCATAATGGAGAAAAATGGAGATAAAGAGACTATGTAGGTGATTGTGAATAATTCAAACAAGGAGTGTAGACTTTCTAGTTAGTGTAAAGCAGTTCAGTCCTAAAGCATCAGCTGTCTACCAACTGCCTGGATGTATTCTACTTACTCTTTCCCCATAATTTCTACCATATTATTCAATCTTTTAGTTTTTTAAGGGGATTTTTGTTGTCATTTCTGTTAGCTCCCCAAAGCAGTGATTAATGCTTGAATCTTGAAAGTCTAGCAACATAATAGATATACCTCAAATGTAAGTAGCTAATAGAGACTGGTACACAGTAGATGCTAGAAAATATTTGTTAGCAAATGGTGGAAAAATTATAATTCTGAAAACAAATTGTGAGAAAAAAAAAAAACTAATGTTAATTGCATGGCTTGTAAAAGCCTGAGCTGTCTACTTCTGTTTACTGCTATTATTTATTTTTTACTATTTTTCTATGATGCTCCATGCTCTAGTTATACTGAACTTTAGCTCCCTTCTGATGCCTGTTCCTCTGGCTGTTGAATTATTTCCATGGCCAATCACAATGTCTCCTATCTTCAGGCCATGATACATATTCCTCTCTCTGTAAGGAATGTTCAAGCCACTTCTACTTCCATTCCTTCAGCCAACTCCACCTCATTTTTCAGGGATCAATTCTGTCTGTAAGAATCCTTTCCTGATTTGAAATCATGTGTGGATACCTCTGATTTGTTCTTCAACTACCCCCCCATCTTTCTATCAGAGCAATTTTTCACACTAGATTGCCATTGGTTTCCTGCTACTTGTCTGCTTCTCCATCAAACTCTGTACTTATGAAAGAATATGTCAATCTCTTTCACTGATGATTCTCCAGCACATACCACAGGAGCTGGTGCATGTGGGTCTTAGCACAAGGGCAATCAAAATTCAAAGTGAAGGATTAAATGTCAAAAAATTATTATAGTAAAAGACATTAGTCCTCTTCAAAATAACCCTACTTCTTTAAGTACACTATCCTGTCGCTCTTGTCGCTTCCTGAAGCAGTTCTGGAAGTCCTTTCTTGTGAGTTGCCTTTTCTTGTAATCAAAATAGAGTGGGTGCTCTGCCAAGGGCCATCAATAGAAAGGCAAGCTTTTAAAAACATTATGGTGTGCCCTCATCCACCTCACTCATTGGATCTGGCACCGTGAGACTTCTGTTTTTTCCCCAAAGTCAAAATTACCATGAAAATTAAACATTTTGAATTAATTCAGGACATCAAGGGAAGAACAGCAGTACAACTAAGGACATCCGTGAACTATGATGTCCTGTACTGCTTCAGAAGTGGAAAGAATGGTAGAATGGTGTGTGTGAAGGGGACTATTCCGAGGGGAGTTAATGTCAATGTGTCCTTTAATATTCTTTTTAAATTAAAGCATTCACATTATTTTTCTATCATACTTCATACACTTGAGTTCAAAGAAAAGAGATTCAGTTTTCAAAATAAGCCTCAACAATGCTAACACAAAAAGAAAAAAGAATGTATAACTACAAAAGTGTAGATATGCTTAAAGAAAAGAACACTGAAGTTTACAGATGATCATTTATACTGAATAAGAGGTTGTTGATAGCGACAAGAATAGAAGAGTTTGGGTTTGAGACTAAACACAAAATAGATAATACTTAGAATAATTATCCAAAGCAACCAAGTAGTGAGATAGCAAAAGTAAACAAAAGAATAAATAAATTCCTGACCAAAAAGAATACTTGGGTAAGGACACAGATACCAACGAACTCAAGTAAAAGCTCATTTACATTGAAGTTGTTCTCTTAATTATAAGTTAAATTAAAATTTCAAATATTATAAATAAATAGTTTATGAGACAAGAATTAAAGTTAGTCTCTGACATTCTGAGTTCAGGATGCAGGGTGTTTTAAAATGCAGAATCAGATGTAGTGTCCTTGGTGGGAGGATGGGGGCTGTTTAGGATGCCACCATTATTACTGACTGAAGATGGAATATGAAGAGGGCTTAGGTAGAGCTACTGCTTAGAGCTGTGCTGGTTGTATCTTGCACAAAGGCTTTCAGTGCAGGGAGAGACTGGGAACTACTATTCTGCTCATATTAGTCCATTAGGTCAGCCCTTTGATTTGAGCCTGCATTTCCTGGGAATAAGGACCCCGATTTTATTAACATTACCATGGCTTTGACAGCTCATCCAGCTTGCTAGCTACAGGCTGCCACCAACACATTTGGTGGATTTAGACATGCTGAGAAAGTTAACATAAACCACTAGTATCGATATTGTAGAGGATAAGCTTGAGGGTTCTTTTTTTCTTCATAGAAAAGGAGAGGTGTAATAGCTGATCAGTGAAGTAGACATTAGCTATTACTGAGCTTTTAAAAATTAAATGTTTTCTATTATCAGTGACAGTAATTTGACAGTATACATAGCATTATAATGAAGAACATGTTATCTGAAGTCAGCATATTTGATCTGAATTCTGGCTCTTCACTCTTTGGCAAGATATTTACATTTTCTGAGCTTTGGTTCATTTTTAAAAAATCTAATTGATGTGCTTTGTATTTTACTTACAAAGGGCAGCTGTGATTACTTGTATCAAGAAGTAATTAATAAAGCAGAAGTTATCATGAGGCTTGCTAAAAAATATGGTGAATGTTTAAAATTTTTGAAATTCATTACCATAAAAAACATTGCTATTAATTCTCAGAATACTTAGAATACCCTGCCTTGCTTTGAGCACACTATCCCACTGCTCTCGGCAAAATGTCTTCTACTGTAATATTTGTTTTTTAAATTTAAATACTCACTGCATTTTTGGCATCCCTGATATGTATTAAGTGAGATATGTTTAATACCAAAGTAGAAACTTATATAATTGTTGGCCCATAGTTCCTCACTATAAGTGAGGGAAGCTGTGTCTAATGTCAGGCAGAGAAGCTGTCATGGAGAATCTCACACTAAGACAATAAGAAGTGTGGTTCTCATAAAAATTCTTAAGGATGTTGCTGCAGTTCTCCAGACTCTTGGTTAATGTTTCATTAATTTTACTGTATGTAGCAGTAAAGCAGGTGACTCTCAAGGACTAACCTAGAAGCCTATGATTTAGGTTGGAACTGAATCTGGGGAATATGAGCTCCTTCATCTCCGTCTTCCTAATTGTCCACAATTTCCTATTATCTGCAGAATCCAAGTGTTTTAGAGAAAGTATTCCAGAAAATGACTATTACTGTTTCAATTCTGCAGACACCCCTTAAGAAAAGGCAATTGGCTAGTAGCCATTTTGAAAAGGGGGCAATGGAAATCAAAACTCGGAACAGCTGGGTGCTTGGCTCCATTTAGAGGCTTTAAATGTCAGGGTGAGGCTCAATGAGGTACTAGGCAGATCAGGACACTGAGTTCAAGGTGGCAGGAAACCGAGTTCAAGCCAGCAGGAGTCACTTGGAGTGTTGTAGGCTGAAAAAGTAGGGTGTCAGTGTCATAGCCAGAAACCAGAAGCAACCTGAACGTCAGTGGAATTAAAGGCTCAGTTTTGCTGGGATTATCTGCCACCACCATAATTCTACTGCTGGCTTACTGGGATCAATCAACGTGACTACGGGCTCTGTCTGTTACCTTTGTCAAACAGTGACAGCAGAGACATGCCCCAAAGTGGACTCGGTTTTTTTTGTTTGTTTGTTTTTTTGTTTTTTCTATTTTTCTCTTTCTTTGCTTTTATATTTTTAGATTTTTTTGCTTTTATTTTCTTTTTTTTTCTCTTTTTCTTGATTGTTCTTGTTTTTAATATGGATGAGAATACTATTTCAAACTGTTGGACTTGTGTTTTTTTCTTCTTTCTTTTTTCTCCTGTCCTCTTCACTAGATCGCAAAGCTTCTATAGTCGCCCTTTTTCCTCCAACCTTGCTTCTAATGCCTTTTGCTTCTTATATTTCTCTTACTTTTCCCTTTAACCCCTTGTAAATTTTCTCCCCTGAGGATAAAATTGCTATATTGAGGGGACATTGGGGATTATGGTGTGTAAAAATTGATGGGGGGCCAAGATGCTGACCACAGTGCTCCCAGGGTAGGCTAACACCTGCTGAGGACAATACAAAAGCATATAGTTCCCTATTAACTTGTATGAGCATCCAGGTGTAGAAAAGCGATTGTTCTCTTTTCACCTTTACCTCTTTTGAAATTCACCTGTTTTTTATTTTTCAAAGTCTCCTTCAATTGTGTCATGGGTGACTCATGATTGCATCCCCCGTGCTTCTTGCTGGCTTATAAAAATGGGTTGGTTACTGAGGTTGGCAACCTTGTTCACTAGAAGCAAGTCTCCTTTTGACCCCATGTGAATCTTAAAAAAAATTGTTTCTGTCTTTGTTTCATCCTTGTCATCCCCTGACAGGTATCTTAGGGTCTGATGAATTCTAGAAAGGGAATATTTACTGCACACAATTTTTGGTATGTTTTATATTTGGGCCTATAACTATAGATCTTGCTCATATGGTTAAAGGTGGCAAATTAATAGTTACCACAGTTTGCCCCTTTCTAGCATGTGTTTGATACTGTTATTATTATTGAATGTACTACTTTAGCAAAGGTAGCACAATTGTTTTAATCAGTTGTTCTTCCTTGTACGCTGAAATTGCATAAGGCTCATAAACAATACCATAAGCCAGTGTCAAAGAACCAGGGGGTAGATCAATTGGGCAGAAACTTCTCAACTCAATTAAGTTGAAGAGGTAGGATCTTGCAGCAGCAGGAAAAAAAAAAAAAAAAGCCAGCTACATCTGGAAGACAATTCTGAGAAGCAGTCATTTCCTAAGAATTCTCTATACTACTAATAAAGATATCTACTATAAACAATTTACAAACATCAATTCAAGAATTGAGATTAAGGAATTAAACTGAAATTTAAAAAATGGCATAGAAGCAAAATATAATTCCAGACACTTACTAAAGGCAAACCCTGGGAATAAAGAAGTGGAACAGTTTGAAAGCCATCCACCTAGACTTTCTGAAGTGATAACAGTGTAAGTGACAAAATAAATTACTGAGACTCTTGAAAAAAAACCAAATCAGAAATAATTTCTCTGAAAGTGTTGTGAGATGATAGCCATAATGAAAGGCATGATTCGTGAATCTAGAGAAGATTCAGACAAAAAAAAAAAAAAAGAAGAAAAAAAGAGCTTAGGAAAATCATATAAACCATGAATGTTCAACATTAAAAAGAAATATAATTCATGAATCCATGAAACAGATTTAGTCAGATATTCACATAAACATCAGCATAATGAACTCACGTGAGAACAGAATATCAGATCTAGAAGACAATGTTACAGTTAGCTATCATGAATAGAAAGTTGTCTTAAAAATAACGGGACAATGAAGAATCGATCACATGGCTCTCAATCATGCAAAGAAAAATAATATAAGAATAACCAGAGACAATGGAAAATCAGAAGATAACCCAAATGACATAAAAACTTTTTTCACAGAAACAATAGTAAAAAATATCAGGTCCTGATCTAGATCCCTGATCTTCAAACAAGTGTATGGCAGAGGTTAAATAAAAACAGACAAACTGTATGATTTTTAGGGCTCCAGAAGGGTCAAACCCCTTTAGTTGAGCTTGTGACTCTGAGGACTATGACAAACAGTTCTCTGGATTAGCCCACTTTTATTAGGACCAAGACAAAAGGTAGGGAAACTGAGGAAAGCACAGGACATGAGTAGGGGTCACTTCAAAGACTTCCCCAAGTAGTAGGCTAAGCCAATTTAAGAGAACCACCTTATCTCCAAGATAGCATTTATGGTAGGATTGAGACTGCAGGAGTGAGATGCCTGCAATTGCAGTCTGTATATACTTAATTAGTGTTGGAACCAGGATGTCTTTAGCCATGGCCTTATCTTGCTCTTTGAGGTATCTCTGGTCTCACAGGCCACTACAGGCTTCAGCCAGGGCCAGTGATTCACAGAGGTTCACTTACTATGAATCAGCTCCCATCACCAGGCAAGGGGCCAAGGCCTAGGACAGACTCACAGATAAACATAGAAAGCCAATTAGTAAAATTTAAATCCTGCTCAGAGCTGCTTCATAGTGGTCTCCAACAAAAAACTTCCCAAGATTGGAAAAAAAATTTGTTATAACTGAGGCATATAAAACTCCAATTGGCCATGATAAAAAAGAAATGTACCTCAAGTCAGGATTCCAGAAAACCAATTCATTCATTGGTTTAAGAAAACCAATACAACAATATTAAAAGCTGTTACAGAAAGAAACAAATCACTTTAAAAAGAAAATCCATCAGATTTTATGAACAAAATCCCGTATCACAGCAAATATCAGGAAGAATCAAGAATGGGGATCTCATCTTTTTAAAACATTTTGCACCACAAAAAAAGAGTGACAACACAGTGAAGGGACAATTTACAGAGTAGAAAAAAATTTGCCAGCTGTTCCTCAGATAAACAACCTCTAGAATTTATAAATAGCTAAAAAAAATTCAGACCTCTCCAAATTTAAAACCCAGTCCAAAAATGGGTATCTGAAATAGACACTTCTCAGATGAAGATATAGAAATAGCAAATAAACATAAAAATGCTCAGCATCATTGATCATTAGAGAGATAATTAAAAGAATGCTGAGATTCCATCACACTCCAGAAAGAATGGCTATTGTCAAGAAATCAACCAACAACAAAGGCTGGGAGGGCTGTGGGGAAAAAGGAAGGCTTATCTACTGTTGGTGGGAGTGTAGACTGGTGAAACCAGCGTGTAAATGTGTGGAGACTCCTCAAAAAGCTGAATTAGAGGTCCCATTCCTCTCACGGTGTCTTCCCCAAAGAATGAAAAGCATCATATAGCAGTGGTGCATGCGCCCTTATTTTTACAGTAGTAGCTCAGTTTTCAATTGCAAAAGCTTGGCAATAGGAAGGATATATTCAAATGGGAAGGGGGCTAGGACGTGTGAAGAGGAAAGGAAGGGGAAAGGGAAAAAAGGTAATATAAGGACAATGGGGACATTGCTTTCGTAAATAAAGAGATGAGAGGACTTGGAAAGCGAAAAAAGAATCAAAGCATATCATGTACACGTACAAATTCCCATAGAATGAGTTATCGTTACGGATATCTAAAATGTACCAATAGAATTAATTAAGAAAGAGAAAAGATTGTTAATGGCCAATATCCATTTTACTTTTCCTATTCTTTCTGGAAAAACAGCTAAGCTACATTTTGTGACTTCTTGCAGTTAAATTAGGCATATATAATTCAGTTTGGGGCAATACATGTAACCAAAATGCAAGTATTAATTCAAGATGTGCTCCACAAAAATTTCTTGTATATCAGCTGTTATTTTCTTCCTCTTCCACAGCAACTCTGGGAACTTGCTGGTTTTAGAGGAATTTTCGAAGAAACTTGTAGTTCTGAACAGAACTTGCAGAAGTTGCTTAGAGCAGCTTCTGCCCGTCCCTCTCCCCTTTTGCTTCCCGGGTGCCATTGGTCTGTCATACGAGTGAGCAAAGAGACGGTGTTGTATTTAATCACCAAAATTCCAGGCTTTATTTGTCCCTGTAGCCTTGCTTAACCTAGTTAGTAAAATTTGACGTAGTACTAAGCATGCAGTAGGAAGTAGTGGCCAAATTGGACATAGACATTTTAACACAAGACATTTTAACACAAGTCTGTAAATCTTGGATTATATGCCTTTGTTTCCTATATCCCAGTGGTGAGTCATTAAAGCTTCAGTGGTCTGATTTGTTCTGGTGACCTCAACATGAATGTGAATGTGGTTTTAGGCACCTTCCACGTGGAAGGAGATTCTCACCAAATTTGGCTGAATGGTCTTCTGATTCACAGCGTGTCTTTTGAGAAGAATGAAGAAAATGGTGTCATATATCATGGGTAATCCCAATATTGCTATCAATCTCTTTGACAATTTCCTCAACAACTCAAAGTCCAAACTGTGGCTGGAAACTGTCCAGGCAGTAAGCATCAGGATGCAGTGGCCAGGCCTGCTACAACACCTGCTCTCCAGTCAGACGTGCCATCTGCAGGAATGGAACCTGTCTCACGAAAAGGAGCCCTGCAGTGCAGCAGTGTTATAATGCCCGTAAGAAGGGATGTGTGGAGGTCCCTAGTGGATCCCACCCCTTTGTTTGGATCAATTTTACCATTATAGGAACAGTGTATCTTTGCCCTCACAACATGTGTAGAAAATCCTGTTGGCAAAGCAAAATGTTCACATTCTTGAAATATAGGAAGTTTGAAGATGAAAATAAAATCATTACTCATTGGTTGTCTCAGGTGGACAGCAGCTTAGAGAAGTATTATTCTGTACTGTTCACTATTGGAGAAAAAATGAGAGTAAAGTCTTAGTTTTAATTGACTCAATAGGCTTAATTGTGCTATTTTCTTCTTTAAAAAAAAGAAACAAAAACAAAACAAAAAAACACATCTCTCCTGTTTCTGGCTTTACAAGTATTTATTTCTCCTTTGTGTTTTAGTTATTTTTCTTGTTGCTGAGACAAAATACCGAACACCCAACACTACAGGGAGAAAGGTTTATTTAGCTCACAGTTTATAGAGGTTTCATGTACCCATTTAATTTGTTAATAGGGTAACTACTGACCTGCTAGATTCTACGAATGTACATTAGATTTGTCTTATAAAGCTTCATATAAATGAAACTATTCTTCCTTCTTTCCTTTCCTTCTCTCTCTCTCTCTCTCTCTCTTCTTCCTTCTTTCCTTCTTTTGAGGAAGAGTTTCATTATGTGGTTCAGGCTGATCTTGAACTCACTTTGTAGCTCAGGCTGGCCTCAAACTCATGGCACTCCTCCTGCCTCAGCCTCCTGAGTGCTGGGATTATAGGCATGTACCACCATGCTTGCTTCTTTCTTCCTTTCTTCTCTCTCCCTCTCTCTCTCTCTCTCTCTCTCTCTCTCTCTCTCTCTCTCTCTGTCTGTCTATTTTTCTATCTTTCTTTTTGTGTTTAGGCTGTAGTACTTGGGATGTTTTGGAGTTCCATTGATGATCAGTTATTCCTTTGTGTGGCTAAGTAAAATCTATTTTATCATATACCATAATTTGTTTACCCATTTACTGATTGATGAACTTTTCATTGTTTCCATGTTTTGGTTATCTTTCTTTTTAAGAGTAGGAAGAATTTATTGAGAGAAAGAAAGCTTCTGTCTAAGAGAGACATAAGGGCCCCGAAAGACAGGTAGCCCTGTTTTGGTTATTTTGAATCAAGTTGCTTTGAATATTAGTTTACAAATCTCTGTTGATAAATATTTAAAAGTAGGATTTCTGGGTCATGAATAGTACAGTAATGGCTATCTATGTACATTATAACTACCTCTTTAAGGTCTTATAAATAAATGAATCTGATACTATAAAAATAAAAAAAAGGAGCGGAGACACGGGGACATGAATATAAATATGTCCTGTGTATGTACTGATTCCTTACAGTGAATGGGTCATTTTGTATAGCAAACATGTGCTAATAAAAGTTTACAAATTCTCTTAAGAAATTAAGAGGCTGAGGCAGAAGGATCGCTGGTGGTTCAAGGCCAGTCTGGACTATATATTGAGCTCAAGGCCTGCCGGAACCACATAGTAAAACTGTCTCAAAAAACAACAAAGGAAACAAAAACTGCTAACCTGTGTAGCATGTACAAGGCTTTGAGTTTTCCTCCTTCTTTCAAACACTTAGATTTTTCGTCTTTTCTATTTTAGCTTTTACAAGGTATGTGGTGGTTTTCCACTGTGGTTTTGATTTTCATTTCCTAATGAGTAATGATATTCAGCTTCTTTTTGTTTGTTTTTTGGACAATTTATTTTCTTTTGTGGTTTATCTGTTCAAATGTTTTGCCCATTTTTATTATTATATTTATTATTCACTTCTAAAAGTTTTTCATTGTTTCCACATGCAAGCCTTCCCCACTCCTGACCTATGGCTTCTTGGCTGGAGCCACGGACAGAGTCTGAAAAAAGCACAGCAAGCAGAACAGGGTATCCAAAACCCCAGCTGTGTGTCTACACGTGAGGGCAGATCCAGGCATCCACAGAGTCCTAAGGTCACAAAGAGGCAGGAATTGGGGAAGTACTTCCTGTGACATGTGACCTCCTAAGCTTCGTTGCTCCCCAGCTGCGAATGATTGCATCTGAGCCTAAAGTGCACACTGAAGACTGAGAACCGAATAACGAATTCCAGACTGACTACCGAAGGTGCGCACGCTGACAGTCTGAAAGGCACGCAAAAGACTCTGAAAACTGAACTCGCATGGAACAATAACCCACACAAAGTGTGTTGGGACTGGAAGACTGAATTAACCAGATCACCTTGAGAGCACGGAAGAGAGCAGCGTTCTCTACATGATTAAACAAGACTCAGAAACTCAAAACCATATTGGCAACACTTTCAAGGTGCATTCTGTAATTATTCAGTCTATAAAATCTCAGCACATTTCAGGGAAGCAGGGAGAAATTAAAACAAAATAACTATCAACTCAAAATTTTATATTCAGGAAAATTGTCAAGTTGAAATTAAGACATATTCAGAAGACAGAAAATTAAGAGAACTTGGTGTAATTGTATGTAATATGAAGTGCTAAAGGAATTGGTTAATACAGAAGAGAAGTAGTACTAAGAGAAATTTAGAACAAGAGGAGTAAAAAAACAAGGAGTAAAATAAATGGAATTATGTGAATATAAATATAAGGCTATTTTTCCCTTTTTGAGTTAGTTAAAGTAAATTTGATGATCATTTTCTACAAGACTTAGCCAGACCTGATGGCACATGCCTATAATACCAACATTCTGGGAGGCTGAGGCAGGAGGATTGCCAATATTGAGACTCTGTTTCCAAATTAAAAAAAAAAAAAAAAAAAAAGGCTGGGAATAGACCAGTGAGAAGGCCCTGGTCAGTCTCTAATACTGTGAAAAAAAGGCTTTGCAAGGCAAAAAATTCTGAGTTACACAACAAACAAATACAACAAACCAGAAAAGATACAAATTATCAATATTAGAAGGAAAAGAAAAGATATTTCTATCAATATTAGAAGTAAAAGAAAAGATGTTACTACAGATATATCAGACATTAAAGGGGTAATAAGAGACTACTACAAACAAATCTGTACAAATTATGTATTATAGATGAAAATGAAAAAATACAAACTAAAAAACTCATCTTAGATGCCTTATCTAACTTGGGCAATTCCACTTATAACAGACAAAATAAATTCACAATTAAAAACATTTCCCAAGCATCCCCAGGCCTATATGATTGTGTAAATAATTCTACTAAATGAGTATAGAATAATTAAAAAATTTAAAAATAAATAAAGAACAACAAAAAGTTTAAGTAAAAATTGGAGATGAGACTCAATTTTTCCAAAATCAGAGGAAGAAAGACCATGTCCCAACTTCTTTTATAAAACCAGACGCATCCTTCCGGATGGATAAAAACAAAGGTAACACAGATATCTTATACTAGTAAGAAACATTCTTCATGAACACAGATACAATTCTCAAAAAAGTTAGTAAATCAATGCAAGAATATATAGAAATATTTAAAAAGTAACCCATGTAATTTTACCAATCTGAAGAAGATACATGACTACTATGATCATGCCAATTTGTGCAGGAAAATTATTTAGCATAGTTTAATACATTCATGATAGAAACTCTTAAGTAAACTAAGGATATAAAAGGCATCATCAAGCTAAAGAAACTTGATTTTATAGCTACTTCATATACACTGTAGAAGGAATCATTTCTTAAGATTAGACCTAGGAAAGAAATGCTTTTGTCATTTATGTGCAGTGTTTAACTGGGAGTTCTATGAAATACAATAAAGGAAGAAAGAAAAGCATACAGATCAAAAAAGAACAAAAATCTAAAATTAAAGAAAGCAATTCCCAGAAATAAACAATGAATTTAGTAAGATCAGAAGACACAAGGTCAACAACAAAAATCTATGGTACTTTTGCACAAAAAGAACTCACTAATGAAGATATAAATATACAGGATATAGTGTATGAGAAGATATTCAACATTGTATGTCATTTGAAAATTCCAGATTAAAACTATGGGATAGCACACATTTATTAAAACACAAATAATCCAGACACTGAAGATGACAGATGTTGGTGATAGAGAGAGGTGATGGTAACTCTCATTCATTCATTTTGTACATCTTACCTATCTGCCTTATAATACTTCTCAGAGTTATAAATAATACTTCTCAGAGTTCTCAGTTTTGTGTGTTTTGCTTAAGTATTTTGGCTGCATTCAGCAGGACAGATAGGGTGCAGTATACTTACGGTGTTTACCTAGAACTGAATATTTATTTGTTACATCTACATCTATAAGCTGTCTATCAGTGATTCATGTAAAAATAAACTGTTTCTTTGGCAAAAGTAGGCAATAGAAAAATAAAATAAATCTATATTTAAGTAGACTAGCATGCTGACTCACAGAGTATCTGGTGATTACTTTGTTTGGTTGTTTATGTATTCTCTGTCCCATTAATCTATGCCATTAAGGGCATAGCTATGCCTGTTTTTCTCATTTACTGTCTTAGATCCAGAACCCAGCAAACTGCATGGTATATGTAAGGAATTCAGGAGTAAATCTGTTAACTCCCTAGAGAATCTGTGTTTCATTAGGAGAGGATATGAAAGATATGTGGCTATAGATTCATATCAAACAGCATTATCATTTGATTTAAAAAAGTACAATGAACGAAAAGTGCTGGAGAGATCTATCTTCATTCTTTCTTCTTTGCTTTCCAGTTTTCTGCATTGTAATACTCTTTAGATCAAGCATATGTTTAAAGAAAATTGGCAGCGGTCGGTGGCCCATAGGACAGAATGTGAACTAGGAGATGCTTCTTTGAGGTTTGATGTGTGAATTTGCCTGGTAAAAGTTTTTAATTAAATAAATTACAAAATGAGAAACATTTAAATATTACTAAAGATCTGAAAGTTTGGGAGAATGAAATTTGAAAATCTAACAAGTAAATCAAAATAAGCATCTAGTAAGTATGCGATTTTCAAGTTGCTTGCAGGCAGGGAAGTTGGTGCTTCATTGTAACTACTTGAAAGCATTGGCTGTTCTGCAGTTACCCTGTTAGCAAGTCCCTTTATTCTTATTCTTAGATGTGTTTTCATCTTGGCTTTTCTTGATTTTTTGATTTCTTCCAGTTTCCTCTCAGTGACCCACCCTGTCTATGAAGCACAGTTTAGATCAAATTCAACACGGTTATATATATTCAAGCACAAACTTCCATTCTGAGATTTCCTCTGTGGATGCTCTCATGTAATATCAGGCCTTTTTTCTCTATGCCACTACACTGAGGAACAGAGCTTCTAAAGTTAAGCCTGATTTTCTTATGTTCTTCCTGAGCCCCAGATGACAAAAGGAAACCCTTATTTTTGTCAGTTTCTCAATACAATAAGTTTATAGTTGCAGAAGTAGAGTCGGACACCACCTGTGTAATTTTGGTTTCTGTATTAGGAAGTCCCTTTTGTGTCAAATTTAAATTGTGTGCTCCAATTCAAGATTTTATGTGAGTTTAAGGTATAATATGTTTTCCTTTGCCTGTCTCTATTCTCCCTCCACTGGTTCACAATGCAGGCTGAGGAAAGCAGGATCTTTAATACCACGATAGTCTTGTTGCTTCTGATATAAAGAAATGAAACTCCCGACCTACTGTATGTCTGGTACGAGTTTGTGTACTCTAAAATCAAAGAATGAATTTTAGGAACAATGGAGGTAAAGAACAGAATATATTTATTGAGAGAAAGAAAGCTTCTGTCAGAGAGAGACAAAAGGGGTCCCAAGCTGGTTGCCAATGACTGTCTTTTTCAGGGACTTTTACAGAGTAAAATCATGGAATGAGATGGGTTCAAGGGGGCAAAACTGGGAACTCACAAGGCAGATGGGCATCAGGTGGGACAGAACTATCGTTAGCCAATAAGATTAATAGTTCAGGTAAAATTGGTTACACTAGGAACAAAAGTCACTAGAAAGTGGGTATGCTTACAGAACAGTGACTCTTTCCTGGGGGGCGGGGGTTGGGATGCTGACTCCTGACTTCCTGAGGGTGATAGGGAACTATTTAGAGTATCAGTCCTTAGGATATGGAGGTATTTGTTTGATCTTTTGTCTTGAGGCTCCTAGAGGCTTGACAGGCCCACAGGAGGAGGTACTTGTCTCCCCCATAGTTGCAAGGTATCTGGGCTTCTACATTGGCTCCTTGGAGGACCTACCCCTGTCTCACTGCCTATAGTATTTCTAACTAATTCAGCTGACTGTAACACTAAGGAAACAGACCCCAAGATTTTTGGCCCAAGCAATTTAAACAAGTAGTTACCATTCATGCAGATGTGGAAAATTTATGGAGTAAAAAAATTTAAATGTGGAAAATTTATATGCAGATGTGGAAAAGTTTTGGGAGAAATAAAAGCATGAAGTTGGTCTTATAACTGTTAAGTTTGAGGTACATATTAGACACCAAAGTGAAGAAGTTAAATGAGAGATTAAAAATAAAGTGTCTAGAGTTCAAGAAAGAAATATCAATTTTGGATGTGTGAGTTTGGGGGCAGTATTTACAGTCACAGTATTACATTACAATAGATTCTACTACAAAGAAAGCAATGTAATTGTTAAGCCATAGAAATCAGGTATTATGAGATGATAAGGGACCAGAAGAGTACAGGGATAGTAAGCAGAGACAGTAAATAAAACGGACAGAGAACAAAACAGTAATATTCTGTAAGCCAAGTGAAGAGAGCACTTTCAGAAGGAGAGATTGATCAACTATAAGGAGTGCACAGGCAGGCAGAATGTTAGAGATTTTGGTGGAATAAAGAAGCAGAATATAAGAAAAAGTAAAAGTGACCTATATTCCAAGGATGTGGAGAGAAGCCCACAGCCAACAGTGGTCAGGCTTTCTCCTCTGCCTGGATATAGAGGTGTGGAGTATATGTAACCTTTAACCAGAGGTGGTGCTTAGGGTGGGCATTGATCACGCACAGGAGCTGACTGGAATTTTCTTGAGGGCACTGGGAAGGAAAAAGGAAGTTGTAATAAGGGAAGCAGGAAGCGACCTCAGGGTAAACATCCCAGATTTGGCTTTCTTCCGGCAGAATGTCCTGTAGTTTATTCTAGGGCAAAACTCTTTCATAGAAGAAGCTAAGAACAATGAATACAAGATTTGACTTACCAAGATAGAGATTATTGAGACTTTGACCAGAACTTTGTATTACAGAGGTGGACACAGAATTCCAGTTCTGGTGAATTCCAGAATAGAAAAAAGAAACTAAATAGAGACAATGAGTACATACTTCACTTTTGAAAATTTTTCTCTGAAGGGAAGCAGAGAAATGATACATTAATAGAAGGAGGATATGAGATTTAGAAGTTTTCTTGCTTTCTCTCTCTGTGTCTCTCTGTCTCTCTATTCTGTCAGACATACTACAGTATATTTTTGTGCTGATAGGGCTTTTAGAAGGAACAATTATTGTGGTGTGTCTTAGCTACTTTTCTTGTTGCTGGTACAAAATACCCAACATTCAAAGAAAAAAAAGAGGAAAGATTTATTTAGCTTAGAGTTTGTAGATGTTTCAGACAAGAGAGCAATTCATGGCAGGCAGAAGGCAACAGAAGCAACACAACAGTAGAACCTGTTTCTACCCCTCATATTATATGTAGGTTACTTGCCCTAGGGCGGGAGTAGCACTCACACCCTTAATCTCAGCATTGGGCCATGAATCAATTACAAACTAGATTCAGCCACCTCTATAAAGTCTGCCCCCCATGACAGCACGAGGTTCTGTGCAGGCGATCCAAACACAGACATGGTGATGTCTCCTAACAGAGGGTTTGTTCCTAAAGAAAGTCATGGGAAGTTTATCCTCATGGAGTTTGATTCAGGTTCCTTGGGAAATACTATGTTTGGACTATGCAGAAATTGAGTTCCTCAGTAATAGAGGAAATACCATCCTCAGCTAAGACCAAGATAGTGAGAGGAACTAATAAATGCTTATGGAGACTGAAAAGATTTAAGAAGTAACTACACATTTAGTTGTTGAGATGCAAGACTGAGTAGTTTAATTGGGACTGGGTTTCTGCCAAGTGAGCACAATGAAGGGAGCAGGAAAGGTAGTTAAGTGTGTGTACTATGTACAGGAGAGTGATTTTAATGATGGACCATAAATAAAACATAATTAAGGATGGAAGTGAATACGTAAGGGGAGTGAAAAATAACAAAATGTTGATCAGACAACTAACTAACCATAGATCCCAGGGGGAATGAAGGAGGTACAAGTGGGTGTGCATGAGTGTACACGAGATATGGAGTACATGAGGCTGAAGTACACGACTGGTGATCAGAGCGACAGGCTTGAAATAGAGTGGAAGGTGAATTTCTTAGAACTAAGAAGACCCTGGTTTGATACGGGATAAAAGGGCTGAAGCAGTGTAGAGAACAAGACTTCAGGAAGGACAGGGAAATCAAATGACTTTGTATTTCCCTTGTTATTATTCAGACATCAATTTCTTAGTGAAATATTTCTTTGATTGCACTATTTAAAAATTTCAAACCCTTAATTCCTTTCCCAAACACACACACACAGCATATAAGCACATTATCTATCTGTGTTCTTGGTTTATTCTTTTTTGTTCTTGGCAGTTCTTATCTGAAATACTATATATTTTTATTCTGTAGTTTAAATTGTTGTCTGTCTTCTCTACTGACTGCTACACTTTAAAAATCAAAGATTTCATTTTTTTGCTTCAATGCCATACCTTTCACTCTTAAAATAGTGCTTGATACATTTTACTCAATATATATCTGACTAATAAATGAATGAGTCATTGGGAAATTGTCTTCATGAACATTAAGCTAATCAGGGATTGTATAGCTCCAGTGTAGAAGGCAATGGTAGTAAGTGAATTAGGGGGTACAATCTTTAAAGACTGAAGGGAAATAAGCCACAGTTCTATAAACACACCAGGAGGCATAAGTGATATATCCTGGTAGCGAAAGCCTAAAAGCTACGGGCTTTAGGAGGTGGAGAAGATGACTGTTAGAAACAAGCAGGATCCCAGTCATGCTTCTGTGGTCTTGGTGGTGAGCAGTGAGAAAGACACTGACTGTTATGATGAGAGACTTCCAGAGAACCAACTTGCAGTTATAGTTAGAGGGGAAAGGCATAATAAGGGAAAAGAAATAGGCAGATAGTGTTACAGAGAGGAGAATATTTGGAAAGACAGAATCCAAGGCAGCTTGCTACTCAGTCTGAGAAAAGGTAAACTGTAAGTCACTATGACAACTCTAGCCCCAGAAGTGTTCCCTAAAGATTGTGTCTTTTTCTTGAGTCCTTTTTGGCTCTTTCTGGTTCTTGAACAATCCTGGCATGCCCCAGCCTTAGGATTTCTTTATATGCGGCCATATCACCACCTTGTCAGTACAGAGAAACGCACCCTTCTATTCCAACATGTTGCTCTGTGGACACTGCTCTCGGTATTTCCAGCCACACCCCCTGCCTTTGAGAATTCCAACTTCTACATTTTTATTTCTGTTAGGATCTACAGGTTATTGTCTTACCAACTTTTTTCTTAGTGATCATATATTTACTTTTGTAAATATTGATTGAAAATTATAACTGCTCTTTCCTACATACCCCAAGTACTTTACCCACTTCTTTTCTCTGTACTCACACTGTATCTTTCAAGGAAACACTCTCACCTCAAATATCCCCTTCCTTAATACAGTAAAGTTTGACCAGATTTGTGTATCTCAACAAGACCTATCCTATTTGGTTTTCTGTTGCCACTGTTCAACTTGGAGCTTCTAATTCTCTCATTCTATTACATTTACTTTCATTGCTTTGGTCATCTTTTAATGGACAATAGTAAATTATTTACTCATGCATTTTTTGGTTGCTTATTTTCTATTTCTCCATGTCCTCTGCAGACAGTAAACTCTACAAAGATAGGGAGCTATGTTGTTCTTAGTTCTTAAAACCTTGCTTGGTCAGTTCATAATAAATATTTGTTAAGTGAATGAATTGACACAGCATCAGAGAATGATAGTTTCATGTGTAAAGTTGAGTCGTGTTGAATATTGAGCTGTGTTATATTAAGGATTCTTCGCACATATGCCAGGACAGGAGGACAAGATAAAGGGACATTTATGTGAAAAGTGTTCGATGCCAAGAAATGGAAATGCTGGGCTACAGAGCTAAATGGATGACAGGAAGGCACAAATGGTTAGATAGGCAGTGAGACTGGGAGCAAGTGTTTGGGGTCAGTGGACCATTTGGGAGCCATGTCTGCCAGCCATGGGCATGTGGAAGGAGGTTCTTTTTATGCCAAGTGTGGCACAAAGTAAAGGATCCTTTGAAAATATACTACAGTTTTCAGAATTAGCTATAATAAGACAGAAGCATGCTTTTATGTGATTTTACTACATTAAATAATTTTAACCATTACAAATAGTTCAGTGTCAGGAAAGGATGACTTATAGTCATATCACTTGGCCAGGAAGTCTGGTCGATTTTTAACTTCTATTAAATGCATGAATGATGCATAAAAATATTTTATGTTTATTCACATATTTAGCAAATACCAATAATAACAATAAACCTAGACCAATTAATCTTTTGGAGTGGATACACTATAATAGGGTTATTAAGTCAATTAATTAAAAATAAAAATATTTAATCTCATGTCTCACTGAAATGAGATATGTTCACACTGGGGAAAAAATAACCTAAACAGCAGGATGAATTGATGACAAATTGGACAAAATTTTCATACCTTTTCTTTCAGGTTGTAAGAACCTTTTATTGGTAGACTAATTTAAATGCATGAAATAATTTGACCTTTGAAAAAGACCTAGAAGATAAAAACAAAACTCAGTGTGGATTAATTTATTGGTCAAAGTTTCCAAAATAAAAAACCTAAGACTTTAAATTCCAAGCCACACCATCTGAGTTGTCTGCTGGTGTTTTTCCACTGTATCTAGAATATGAAGCAGATATACTCAGTGCTGTGTACTTACATAGAGACTAAAAATAACACCTTGGAAATCTTTGGCTTAGGTGGCAGGAAACATAAATAAGCCTTTAGGGCACATGTGTGGCTGATATCAAGATGAGTCAAAGGACAAGGACTGATTTAGGCGACAAAATTGCTCCTTTTGAAAATGAAAATTTCAAGTCTTAGACATTTTTTTGAGTGAATTGGTCCTCTCTGAGACTTCAGAACAGGATTCCAAGAGATTTGTGTTGTTTTTATTGTTCCTTTGCCAGTCTTGGTTTATCCATGGCTGAAAGGACTGCTGTCATTTTTCAGTGCTTCTTTTTCTTCTTTATCTTTGGAGAGTTCCTCATTCTCTAACCTATGGTGGATCCCTACAGAGGTGCTCAAATCCCAAGAGTGCTTGGCTGGAGGCACCGGAGAGCAGGGCCTGCTCAGCCTTCTCTCTAAGATATGTTTTGACTTGCCTTTCTTGGGACAGAGAAAGCAGACATTAATTAAATGCCTTTGCCCTTACATTCTTCATTCTTCCTCAGAACTGGACATTTTCCATGTGCTGCAAAAACCAAAGAATTCCTCTTGAAAGTCCCTGAAACTGAGATTTTTCATCTTTATCTATTCGTTTACAATATACTTAGACATTTATTATAGGATCTCATCAAGTAGCACATGAAGGTGATATGCATAAAATAGCTTAAAAATTATGCTTAGAGTTTGAAAATTTTATCAAAGAATGGTTTCGGTTACTCTGTAATATGTATATAGATATTAAACATAATTACATAGGTAATCAGCTTAATCAAATAAGATTATGCTCTAATAATGTTTTCTCTCTTTTCTCACCGCTCTGGCTTGCAAAGTTATGCAATATTACCTCCTATGCTTTAAAATTTTACCAACAACACTGTTAATTTCACAAAATTAAAGACTTTCCACATGTAGATTTGATTAATAGAAGCTTACAAACTGTGGCTAATTACTGATAATGATAGTATCACAAGGCAACTTCCTCACCAAAGTCACCTTGGTCTTTTCTGGTTATTAGAATAGAAAGAACTTCCACATGCACTCCTCCCCTCAGTTAAAATGAAAGCAGAGTAATATTTAAACTTTGATTAGGTAGTAATGTAAATTCTTTAACACCAGTAGAAGATACTAGTTAAAAGATAATTGTCCTTTAGAGATGGGTGAGAACTTCGGCCCTCTAAACTCTAGTTTCATCTGTGGGTAGATGAGTCCTGTGGAGCTAATGTCTGAATATTCAGAGTGGTGGACAATGATCTATCCCTGCTTATACCCTCTGTGCTTAGATTTCCGTTTTAATTATTTTCATCACCTAGAAACAGAGGAACAGAGCCAGTGTGATATGAATCCAAGTTGAAATGAATGTGTTTTTCCTTTTCCTACTGATTTCCTGCTAATTTGCCTACTAACTTTACTTTTCCTCCTAATTTTCTATTTTTTCTACTGATTTTCTAATTTGAAGCCGTTTTGCATTACTAATTTTTCCCTAAAGCTCCTTTATTCTAAAGTCATTTACTATTTTTCAATAAATGACATTAAAAGTGAAATTTTCTAAAGATGTGAAATTTATTGAATATCAACTTGGAGAGTTCCTTGTTAATCTTCTAGGATAATAGACAGTATAGCAATGTACACTGAGGTAAAGAAGATATAAAAATAAAAGGAGTTAGTGCCGTAGACTGGCTTCTGTACAGACTTTTTGGCCAATACACTATTTCTCTAGCAGAAATTCATAAATATACAAGAAGTTTATGGGTCAAATTGTGTTTTGATTCAGTGGTCAAATTGTATTTTGACCAAGTAAATACACAAGGAAGCACTGGAAATCATTGCAAGCACTGTTCAACTCTCATTTGTCTCTTTGGGTCATTTCAACTACTTTGATCACTCTTTGTATCCCAATAGTGTAAAGACAAAGGCTTGGGTTCTTTTCAATCCACTAAGATGGTCAGTGTCTTCAGAACAGCCAAAGAGACAAGGTGGTGGAGGTCCTGGCAGAATAGATAATTTGTGACAAATAGCACTGATGTTTTTAAAAAAAGCCAATATAAATCCCACACTAGTCACTTTGTGCTTATATTTTTATTTTGCCAGGATATTAGGATTAGTAAGATGCAAACAGTGATCAGTACACTCTTAGCCTTGAGTTGCTATGCATACAGCTCATGAAATGTGTTTAGCTTATTCTGGTGTCATGACCTTGTGTCATAGACTTGGGGATGTGGTGGTCTAGAGGGTCTTTTCTCTGGGAAAACAGAAAAGAAAGAGAATTTGGGAACTTATTCAGGTGCTCATCATAAGGACTTAGTACTCTGATAAACTGGACAAAGAGAATGAGAGTGATGTCCTTGATGTGCTATGTACTCATTTTTTTTGGTCAAATCAATAGCAGTAATATAAGGTTTGCAAATTGTAACGTTTGTGTTTATATAAATTATTATTATCATAAAACTTAAAGCATTGATTACATGGTGAAATTGTATATTTTTGTGCCAGAGTGTAATCCATATACTTGGAAGTGTAACACAAGGCACAATACCAGTCAGTCTCTGAATATTCCACACATGAACATTCAGATAACTGCAGCTTGAGAGTGTTACATATTACTGATGTGTACTGTGTACTGTGATTGCTATTGGTTGCGTAAATAGTAAACAATTACAAGTGTTTTCCCCTAAACAAAACAGTATTTATGAGATTTACATTGTATTAGATAGTATACATCATGAATCATGATTTAAAATATATGGTCAATGGGAGGAATTACATAAGTCATTATGTAAGTGCTGCATTATTTTATATAAGGTGCTTTGGCATCCTTGAATTTCATATCATGGGCAGGCCTGGAACCAGATCCCCACATATACAGAGGAAAGCTATCCATAGACTGACTCCCCTTCAAGTTTACTTGTTAGAAATTAGATTGCCTGTGTAGAACCAGTTGTTTGAGGGCTTAAGAGAATTTCCAGAGAGCTTTCATGAATGCTTATCTTGCCTTGCTAATATTTTGTTACACTACTACCTCTGCTACAACCTTCTTTTATAGACTTGGGCAGGGTACAAAATTTCTGCATTGATCAATGTTACTGAAAATCCCAGTATGTTCCCAGTATAGTCATAAAGAAAGGGCATATACCTTTTTATGTAGTATTGGGGATCAATCTCTAGGGTCCTCTATCTCTGAATTACACATTCAGACCTTTTTATTGTTTGGGACAAAGTCTTGCTAAGTTGCTTATGTGACACTTGTGCCTCATCCTCCTAAGGAAGTGGGATTACAGCATATGTCACTATGACTAGCTAAGAAGACAACACTCATCTCTTACTCTCCCTAAAACTTAGTCCAGGCACTTTTAATTCCCCACAGCACAAAAGAGCCCAAGCCATAACCTTAAATAAGGCTCGGGGGTAATGGATGTAGAAGATCACATGGAGAAATTTTTATCACCTGCTGAAAGTGGTCACAATTAAAACAACTAATTTTTTTTCCGCAAAGGAAACACGTTAATGTCCCAAAAGAACTATCACTAGATGTTGTAGTCAGGGGTTGTGCAAGAATAATTAGAATCAGGACATGAAGTTTATAATATTATTTTCATAATGGTCACTGGGAGTTAACACAAGAAAATGCAGGAAATCTATCTGCAACACCAAAAGCTTGGAATATTTAGTCAAGGCCTAAATCCCATAGCAATGGCTCACATGAGTCTAGATGAAAACCCAGAGCTCATGACAATGCCTCCCACGAGTTCAACTGGACGTCTAGAGCCCACAAGAAGGACTAACACCAGTGTCCTTTACAGATGCATGCCAGGAAGTCCCAAAGGTCAGCGGTGGAAGCCAGAAAGTCTATGCCAGTGGGGTGAAGGAGCTGTGCTGGTGGGATGAAGGTTCTATGCTGGAATAGTGAAGTCACACTCACAAAAAAGACCAGGGCTTTCCTGAAAGGCACCACAGCTATCCTTAGTGACACGGAGGCCCTGAGCTCCTCTGATGATAAGCACAGTCCAGTACATGCCAGGAAACCAGCATGACAAGTTCATCCTGGAGACCAAGTGGCACACGTCTTCCCCTCCAGAGCCAGGAATCAATGCTCGAAGTGAGTACCAGAGCTTCTCCAGGAGAACCAAATGACTCAAACAGCAACTCATAGGAGAACCCACAATACCTCATTGCCTCAATGCATTATCGCCTCCCTTCTCTTTCTCCACATCTCTATTTATGCTGGCAACTTTCCTCAGGTGGAGCATCTATGCTCAGTGCCATGCTGATGTAATCCAGCTGGTGTTAAGTTGACCACCAGTTCTTAATCCATAACGCTAAAATCCTAATTACATTTAATTCATTACCACTGGTGACACCCTGGGCATCCACTCCAAGCTGCCATCCGTGCTGCCTGGTTCAGTTCCTTTCCAGTCTGTGTGACATTTCCACTGCTTCTCCCACCTCAGCACTGCCCTCTGGGGCATCCTGCTCATAGAACCCATTTCACTCATAATTGTTTATGGAGACAAGACAATTTAAATCCAGAATTTAAAGAGAAATATTTCTTCCAAACAGAGATATATCCCATTGGTGTGTAATCTTGCCTTCTCACCATAGGCATATTCTGTTTAGCTCAAAGAATATTTTACAAAAACTTTAATGACTTAGTAGACTTTACATGGTAAGATATTTAATATAAGCATGTGGGAGAGTAACTTCTTTTTAGAAAATTAAAATGTATAGCAACCTTAAAGTCATATTTCACATGACCATAATCTGTTGGAGTTTAATTTACTCTTTCATCATGGACTTTGAGTTACCCCAAGCACCCCTACCCAATTCACTTTACTCATTTGCTCTATCAGCCTAGCTTCTGAAGGTACTTGAGACTCAGTCCCATTCCCAAATCAGCAAAAGTGTAAGAGCACTAAATTCTGCCTGACTCAAAGTGATGAAAAAAAATATTATAATGCTCAGTCTGCAGTTATGAATTTTAGTTATTTCAAAAGACTCACCTTGTAGACATTTGTCAAAAGCAATGGACAGTTAATGTAAATTCTCATCTAAACAATTTACATTAAAATTATTCTTTTCTAAAACTGAGATTTATTTCAAAGTCAAATTTCAGTGTCTGTCCCTACAGTTCATAAGTCTTTGTTAATTTTAAATGGTATTTTTTGCCAGGCCCACAAATATCAAGATCTAGTTTTCAATCAGATAACAAAATAAGGCACTAAGGGATGAAACTGACATTTACTTATGTGTAGAGGGACAGACAGGCCAGGGTGTGCTGTGTTGCTGCTGCTCAGACAAGGGGAAGGTGGAGAAATCCAAGTATGATCTGTACTGGTGAGGTAAGAATGGATTTACTCTTCCAGCAGGAGATACTTTGAAGAAATAGTTCAAAGAGCATATGTTTACTTCAGCTGTAGCCTCACAAATATTTCATGTGTACTGAAATATTCCATGTTTCTGCAAGTTCTAAAACAGTTAAAAGGCACTGAAAGAGTATAAGAACATGCAAAGGGTCCATCCTCAGTGAATGCTCATCATTTAAAACTCATCCATTTACTCTGCTTCTCATTCACGCATACATTCCAATAAATATCTTTGAAGGTTCTCCTCTGAGTTAGATACTAAGCAGTTTACTTCCAGGACTCAATAGACAATTTGGAGGATATCCCACATACAAGCCATAAAAATTTAGAGTAATAGTTTTTAAAGATGTTTAAGTTCAGAAAGAGTGAGATACATTGGAAGAGACTTCTACTTTTATGATTGGTCACCTGTGACAGCACCAAAAGTGACTTTTGAAGGAAGAGTAAAGGTTCCCCTTTCAGACAACAGGTTTGGGGACTGAGGGTGGTGGGAACAAGATTTCTAGGCACAGGCAAATCAGAAGAACCTAAAAGAGCAAGGCTGGTCCATAGAATGAGGCTAAATTCTGTAGTTTAATGTGCAAGGAAAAAAAGAACTTAATTATTTAGGCACGAGTTTGCTAAAGTGTTCAGTGAAATGCCACAAAATGAGTCCAACTGAGTGAGGCCTGTGTACTGGCAATTTCATGTATCATGCCTTCTTTTGTTACTTTCCATTATTTGCAAGCAAGCTTTCCAAATAAAGGTCTTTAGGACTATTTTAATTTCCAGGTAACATCCACTACTTTATGAAAAGTTAATTTGTTACATGTTAAAAAGGGTAGGTTTTCCTAAATTGATTAACTGTGCCCCGCTGTTTGTGAGCTGTTTTTCAAGTGAAGGGCAAAGGTTACAAGACAAAGTTGTCAGTGGAATCCAGATCAAATGAGCACACATCGCAAGTTAATTGCAGCTGAGCTAAAGAGGCTATATTAGCTCTGTGATGGTCTGGACAGGAATTCAGAAGAAAGCTGACAATAGAGAATAACTGGAGTGCATTTGGAAAATTTTTATGAGAGGGTTTAAATCAGTGTTTCTTAAAGTTTCATCTGCATGTGAATCATCTGGGAATGTAACAATGTAGATTCTAGGTTCTCAGCAGGCCAGGGTTTAAGTTTGTGACATTAAGATCTCTGATGCTACTGATGTTGATGATTCCTGAAGGATAGAACAAAATTCCTGAAACAAAATTCCTTGCCTATTAATTAGAAAGAAGAGAAATAGTTGAAAAAAATGCAGTATATCCATTCCATATTTCGCTTTACGAATCAGCCTTCATCTCCTTATAATGAATTCTAAGTCTTCAGAAATGAATCACAATCTCCAAATGTGGTTCTGGAATGTACTTAAGTTTATGAGCAAGATCAAGGAAGTTGCACAGGTAGGGTTGTACCTTCTAGGATGGTTGTACTGTGCTCCAGAAGCCCGTCAATTCCAGGCACAGTGGAGTGGTTGGCCACCTTCATGTAGCACATGTTGCCTTAAAAGTATCATCATGGTGATTCAAAGTACCATCTTATCATCTATGGAAACATCATTTAAAAATTAAACACCTTCGTTGGAAATAATTTACTTTGTAATTTGGACAATGAAAGAAGAAAAATCCATCTCTTTATATGACAGTACGACCTAAAACTTACTTGCTGAGACAAGCTCTTAACTGTGTGATGTTTCTTATTCTCCTGGTTCTTAAAAAGTTGATCTAAAGAGAAAATATAGAATTTACCACTCACAATTAAGTTTATTGTTTTTACTTTAAATTGTTTATCTTTCATTTACTTTGTCTCTCTCTAGATTGCCACCTTGTTTTCTGATATATTATTAAAATTATTCAAAATATTAATGGAACAGAAGATCATCTTTTAAGTTATGAATGCAATCAATTTTGAGTCTTTAATTGTAATTTTTTCCATAAAATTCTTTTAATTTAGCCTAATATAATGGCACATCAACCAGTAATAGGTACATTAAATTGAATCATGATGCCCATATACACATTTTATGACACAATCAAATATCCTAATGCATTAATTCATATCAATCAGTTAATAAAATCAAATAGGAAACATTTCTCTACTGCTGCTAGTGTACTTATTCCATGTACTAATAAGGAATCTAAAAAACTCAACTTACTCTTAGGACTTTTCTACTTGGATATCTGGAATTTGGCAATCACTGAGTTTTTACAGTTGATTGGTGGATGAATAAACAAGAAAATGCCAAAAGTGTATGTTATGCTTCAGTTTTTCTTGACGTGAAAACACTGTTGTCAATTTACTAACACACTGAATGATAGAAATACTGTGCCAAATCTGATGGGAAATGTGGTAATAGCTCCAAGCAGTGCCTTAAATCTTGTCTATCACAGGTAAACAGTTAGGACAACATTACTTTTAGTGTATTAATTGTTAACCCAGAGATTTGAAAAAGTTAAAGGTGAATGGTCAAAAGCAAGTTATTTGATCAATTAACTAGTAAATACTTGTATGAATGATACTAACCTAGCACTGTATTGAATGTTGTTAGAAATATCTGCATATAAAAACACTATCTTATTTCAAAGAGTCTAATAGTATTTGGTATGGCAGGGTTAATATATGTCAGACAATTAAAAGGCAATCGATTTCTCACCTATAAAGCACTTTCTGTAAGTCTTACAGGAGTTTTTGTTTAATGTATTGCCTTCCCCTCTAGTTTCCTTCTTTTCTTTCTTTCTTGCTTTTCTCCTCACCTGTTTCCTCCTTCTCTCTCTTTTTCTTTCTGTTTTGGAGAACTTAGCCTACTATGTGTTTAGTGCAAAGCGAAGTAGCTCAACTTCTGCTTTAATCAGAGGCCTAGTTGATGCATTTTAAGGAAAGAAAATTGGAATGGACAATGACACTTAAGGGAGAGATGACTAAATAAACTGCAGGGATGGTAAGGGTTTAGTGGGGCCCCTGAGACTCCCAAAAAGACAGGGGGTCTTGATACTATCAGAATGACTCCTCCTTCTGTGTGTGAGGTTACTCTTCTGTGTCCCACTTTACCGTGTCGTGTGCCACCTTCCTCCACATGGAAGGGAAAGAGGCTGCTGACAGTTCTTGGTTTCACCTCTTACAGATACTACAGCAGATGCTGCTGCCTTTTCTTTTTGGAGTGTACAACATTACAGAAAGGAGCTCAAACAGACTGAATAAGGCAGATTGCTCCTTTACCTGGAATGATGAACTATAATCAGGTTACCTGAGTAACTATAACACTACTCAGCAGAAGTGCGAAATAGGAAAGAGCTGTTCTATGAGGGAACATGCCATTCCTGGTGGAAGATGTGGGGTGGCCGTAACAGAAATTCACCATCTGGGCAATTCTCATCTAAGACCTTCAACACCTTTAAAATTAAACATTTTCTTGTATTAAAATGATTATTTCCATTTAGTACATTTGAAAAGTGGTTGTACTCTGTCTTCTGTATGTGACACTCTACCAACTTTTGTATATAAAGTACAACACAACAGGTAATTTTATTGGTTTTTTCATCTTTGATCTTACAAAGAATTATGAGTCCCTTGTGCCCAAGTACTGGGCTCAACTTAATAGCATTTATAGACTTCTAACTCACATGGCCTCCCAAACCAGTCCGTGTCCTTTGTTTGATCTTCCCATGCAGGACTTTGACCTTCACTTCTCCCTTGTGTGTCATTTGAAATGTGTGTACTGATATAAAATGTCTTCCTCTCAAATCATAATCTGGTCACCTACCTGTGGTTATTGGGGGCACCGTTGTCCCGATAAATGGATCTCCCTGAAATTCTGAAATGCGGAAGCCCCATCTGAGATGTGTTCTAACCACGCTGGTTGATTCAGTTTCAGGAAGGGGAATTCCAGCTACTGGATTATGCGGTCTTCTCTCATTTGTCCAGCTCAATTATTTTGAAAGGTGAGGTTTTTCAGAATGATGTACATTTTATACCAAGAAGTAAATTAACTTGACAAGAAGACATATAGTGCTTCTTCTCCAATATACGGTGAACTCAGAAAACCAGGATGGCAGCCTTTAATACTAATTTCCCAATTATTTAAATGCACCATCTGATTGTGACCACCTTGATCACTGGGCATCTCTTGATTACCTTTGGATAACCATGGCTCAGCTGTATAGACCATGTGCCGTCACTCAGGGCTTCCCATAAATTCTGTCCCCAAGCTGTAGCTAAAGGACTAAGTGAATGATTATGTATGGGGAAGGGATTAGCACATATGTGTTAATGATTGTAATGACATTTAGAAATGGGTCATTTTTCCTTTTCTCAAATAAAGATAGTCTTTGTGGATTTCAATCACTTATTCTGTTTTATTTTTCTCCCTCAGTATTATGTTACCATAAAAATATTGAAGGGTAACAAATGATTTGCTTATCTATCATATGTAATGAAATCGTTGGAAGCAGCTTAGAAACAATCGTCTGCTTTTATTTAGCAAAGAAAAAAATCCATTTCTATAGCTTCCTTTTTATGCAGAGGATGTCTACTCTTTTTGTAGACACGATTACAGAGGGATATCATTGATCATGTCCTCGGGGTAATAAATAATTACTCTAATAACGTATTGCTCTGAAAGAAACTGACATGAAGTAGTTTCAAATTAACCATTGCTAATTGCATGCATTGTTTCATACTTATTACTGCAATCTGATTAACATGCCACTGAATGGAACTGGCAGGAAAGGATCTTTCTGCTCTATTTTAACTTGCTTTAGTTAAAAATGAGTAAATGTTGAATTCTCAGTGACTTAGAAGTTTAGAAATTTAGTTCTAAGTGAAACAGGACTGCTGTGGTATAATGAGCTTGATTACTGCCAGGTTTTTTTTTTTTTAACTTTTGTGAATTGTTTGGAAAATAGGCTTTTAAAAAATTTCCAATATGAAAAAACACACTTTATTATATTCATAGTGTACTCCAGATTAAAAAGCCATAAAATTCTGATATAATAAAGAGACTCCAATAAAACATTTTACATTAGAAAGAAGTTCCAGCTCAAAACAGAGTGAAGTTTGCTTATGGGAATAAAAAATAAACAATTAAATTGTGTTTTTATTACTAAATTTGTCCTCAGAACCCAAATACTAAAATAGAACTGTAAAATGCTATTTGCTATTATAAGTGTCATTCTTAGTCATCTTCACAAATAATGGGATGATATACAAGGATAAAGATCATTATATTTATCAATGTGAAGTTAATCAGTTACACTAAGGAGGATTTTCATCATAGCTGTCCAGTTACTGTTTCCCAAGTTCACATGAAATAATTGGCTGAGAGCATTACATTTTTGGAAAAGGTTCAAGTCTTCATTTTACATACTTCCACAAACTTAAATGGCTGTCTTCATGTACCGGAAGCAAATATTACTCTCTGTACTCAATAGTGAGAAACTAATTTAATATTAAGTGTTATGTGATAGTATAACTACTATGAATAACCTTAATTTAGCAGATGAGGAAATTTAGGCACAGAGAGGCTAACTGACTTCCCAAAGTTGCAGAGTTAATACCTGGCATTGCTAGAAATCCTCCTCATGGAGTTGAGATGCAGAAGCTTTATGTTTTACAAGTATTCCACACTGTTGTATTATGTGGTGAGCCCAGAACCTGTGAACATCAGGTCAACAGGTAAGGTAAAATGCCTTTTTGTGAAAGGCACTAAAACTTATTATGTTGCTATAACTTCAAAAAGTTGGCTTTTGCTCCAATTTGTAGCTGACAATGTCCTCCTGTGGTGGACAGCTCATTTGTCTGTAGACTATTTGTCCTTTTTAAAAACCTGCACCTGTTCTCCTTTCTGTGGGTCAGCATACACTTGGTGTCCTTAACCCTAGAACTCACCTACAATCATTGGTGTACTGTAGCCTCTTCATACGAGCTTGAATACTCCCAGCTTAGAGTTTAACAATCTCACATTGGTAGCTTAAAATCAGCTGCTGTTGAAGTATTTATACTATGGAAAAGCAAAGGATTTTTCCCCCATTTTCACCTGTTTCTCTGGAGATGAGGTTTAGTTCTACAGCATGGCCTGTGTTCTACTACCTTTTGTGTTCCAGTAGGAGTGTGGTTCAAAATACTAGGGTTTTCATATACATTGACTTCATACTCCAATATGGCATCATGAAATCATGATAATTTCTAGGTCCCACCCTTTTGGGCCCCAAAGAAGAACCTCGAATGGTGGACTTTCAGCAATAGGGCAGTTGTGGCAGCATTTGCCATTCCCTAACAATTCTGCATTTATAACAGGTATTACTAATTGGTCATGACATGACAGAGCTCCAGCCCCAGAATCCTCAGCCTGGAGAGGCATATAGATACGCTAAGTGAGTGAAATTACTCACTATCAGAAGTTTTCAATTCTTTCCTATGATTTTCCCATTTTTTATAATTCATAACAATTCCCTAAGTTATAGAAAGATTTAAAAAAGGAAGACTACTAAGGAAAACTTGTTAAATTGTTCTAAAAATTTAAATATTTAAAGCCTAACCTAGCTGCCACTGATACAATCATCTGCTGTTGTACAAAGTAAATTTATCAAAGAATCATGCTCATGAACTGATATTTATTCATGACTAAATATATATGTTTGATGTGAATATTACTTCATTGGTTAATGAAAATGAGCATATTCATTGTTCACTGAAACCAAGCAATGGTAATGCTCTTTAACTTGGAGATAAAAATGAAGAAACTTTTTCTTGCTACAGATATTAAAATTTTAACATTAAACGATACTCAGCAGGTAGACCAGTCTAAGAAAAAAAAACTGAATATTATTTATTTTTTTTTCATACTTAAATTCAAAGCTCAGGTTTTTTTGAAGCAACTCCCTTAACTTTTCCTGGTTTGGAAAAGAAAATGGCAGGGATATACAAAGAAGATACATAATTTCTAGAGCTTGAAAAGTTATGGGTTGGCTTGAAGGGATCATTAGGCTACCATGCGGTGAAGTCTGTAAGTGATGAGATTACATGGCCCATATCAGGTGTGAATAAACTCAGTATCTGCTTATACAGTGAAGATCACTCACGATCTCAAGGAAAGACAATTGAACCACATGAACACTTGCAGAATTATCACATTACTTGAAACTATACAACCACAACATGAGGACTTTGTAGGAATAACTGTCTGAAGAAGCAAGTGAGGCTAGGTAATGTAATACAATTTCAAAGGGGAAGATTATGAAATAAAGATGAGATATGGACATGATAGCATAAGGAGATTATGAAGCAAGAGTGATCCAGGGCTCAGAAGGATGAACATCTTACTTAGGCAACAAACAAGTCAGAACATGGACATCTGAAGTTATGGGAGGTAGGATTGTGAAGAATCGGTAACTATGAATGTCATACCAAAGGGTTGGAATTTAGAATTGTCAGTAGTGTCACGCCATGAAGCCAGTATATTTTTGTTTCATGTTTTTCAGGCAGAAATATACTAATCTGTATAAGAACTTTTGTTCCACAAGGGTAAGCTTCTTATATTATAGAAGCTGTGAAACAAACATAGCATTTAGACTTAGAAAGCTTGGGTTTGAGTTCCAGAGCTGCTACTTGTTAATGGATGATTTTTTTTTTTTTTTTTTTTTTACAGTACTGGGGAATAAAGCCAGGGTGCTCACACTGAGCTATAGCTCTGAGTCCCTTTCTTGCTTATTATTTTGAGATGAGGTCTTACTGAAGTTAATATATTGCCCAAATTGGTCTTGAACTTGTGTTCCTGCTACCTCAGTTTTCCAGAGTTCTGGAATTACAGGCATGTGACACCATGCCTCGCTAATGGGTGATTTGTATAGTTGCTTCAATTTTTTGAGCGTTAGTTTGTTCATCACGATAACAATACATAATTGTTAAGGCTTGGGAAGAGAGATAGTCACAATTAATTATCTTTCCTCTTTCCACTTCTGTTTTAAAACCTTCTGAGACAGCAATACAGGAATTGGAAAAATGGGGAACAAAATATCTGCTTTACAACGGCAGTAGCTTTAAGCCACTGAACAAAATTCAGGTCTGTGGCAAAGTTGCATTTCCTATTCCTGAACCAAAGTGGTGATTGTATCTATTAGCTTTCATGTAAAAGCTGACTAACATGTCTGGAGTACACACGAGACACATTCTGCAAATGGCCAGGAATATTTAAGTAAAGAGATTGTCTAGGGATTTGATTTCCACAAGAGCGAGTAGGGTAGAGGATGAGAAGCAACAGACTACTTTCAGAACTGCCCTGTTTTAATCTCCAAGCTAGAATAGGCAATGAAAATAAGTGATACCTAGAGAAACAAGTAAAAATATCATAGAGATAAGTAGCGAGACTTGTAGAGACATAGCAGAGACTGATATAATAAATTCTACAAGGAATTAAGAGGGTAGGTAAAATTTCCCAGATATGCTAATTCCAGAATTAAGGAAAAATGATACCAACGTATTTTTCCTCTTTTTTTCCTTTTAAGTTTTTGGGTCCAGTTTTTGGATTTGGCTGCTGAACAAATATATGAGTAATAATCTAGTATCAGCTGCATATAAGTGGGTTTCACCGGAGGTATATGAAAACCAATGTTTTTGAGTATCTATTGGGCAACTACAGCACATAATCAGCAAGATGATTAAACAGTTGATTCTGCTGGCAGCCTAGGCAGGTTTTATCTGTATCATGAAAACTGGCCTGGGGGTGCAACCTGAGATTATGCCAACTTTGCCTTTGTACAGGCAGAAGTTCCCTTTCAGTTACAAATTTCTACACAAGTGAGGTTTGCATAGTTTTGGCATTTTCATTGTGGACCAGTGAATAACAGCTTACAGGCCAAGGAAAGAAAAAAAAATTCCAAATAAAAATCAATGCAGTTAATGTCTTAATCTATATTTTAGTGGGGGAAAAATACAGCTGGGCTCAGTGGCTGATCAACAGCAAACATTATTAGTTGCACTCTTTGTGTACATGTATTTTTATGTTGTCAAGTTTTGGAGGCTATAATGAAGGCACAGCCTCAGCTGTGTTATTTAGAAGATTTAGTTATTTTGCAAAGCTTGAATAGTGACACTTCTGCAAAATGCACAAGCACATGAGCAAAGATCGAGATGTGTGAATTCAGGAAAGCAGCCAAATGCACATCAGAGCTGAGGAATGTTACACGGAAACGAAGGAAACTTGTAAACACCTATCAGTATTTTTAGGTAGAGAATGTTCTAGCATATTGCCAGTGAGTGCTGCGTGTATATTCATTTTCCCCAAGATGTAGAATCAATGATATTAAAGATGTTTTAAAAACAATGAAAACTGACATCTTTATTAATGTAGATGGTGTAAGGAAGTGTATGTGTATGCGTACACACACGGTCACATACATGCCTCCACAATGTATGACTGCTGCCCGTACAGACTATGTTTTTTCTGTGGTTCTCACACAGACGAGGGAGCCCTCTACTGATTAGAAACTGTACTCAATGTAAACTATAAAGGACTACTTTTAGTAGCCTCCAAAAAACAGTCATTTGGCTCGTTTCCTTTTCAGATTACGAGAAAAGATGTTTCTTTTTGAGGAATTGGAGATGTCAGACATCAACTGCATTCAAGTACATGTAATTGCTTCTGTGCAAGGTAAAATCCTTCAATGTGGTTTTAAAAAGTATATCCACTCTTCATCTTTTTATTATAAAAGTGATTTAACATTAACATAAACTACCAATGTTTACATGACTATACAGAGATAGAAAGAAAGATGCAATGTTGTGTATCGACTACTTTGTTTAGCACTCATTTCCCCCTTGGCGAATATATCATTTCCTTTATCCATTTCATATAGGAAAAAAAGTAAGTATGGGAATTTAACCTAATTTAATTGAGAAGATTTAAGTGGCCTGTATTTGTGTATTTGTTATTATTCTGTTCAGCCTAATATACATTACGATATTTATATTTATATATATGGGCTAATATAATCTAACTGGGTTGACTTCAGTTATTTTTGTGTTCATTTACTTGATTTTTAACCTCAGGTTTTCACAATGTAGTTATAGTTCAACACTTTGAAGATTTAAATCAATGGAAGAAAGTAATTTAATTGTAATAAACATGTTTTCAGTTATTTTTAATATGGCTGGCATAGACATATTCTGGAATTGTTTTTCTTCCTTACCCCAAATATGATGATCTGTAGACTTTTTATTATGAGTTCTAATCTCTGTGGCTTTAAGTAATTGTTTTTGAAAATGAGTTTAAATTTCATTAGCTTCTAATATGAATTTATGAAGGGCTTTATGAAATTTTCTTAGACGTGAACTCTCAGTTGAGTCTGACTCTGCCATGTAACCTTGAACCCTAATTCTAGTTGAGGGCACTATGTTGCTGAGGAGCTACATTTGCAAAGAGCAAGGCAAGATGACTTTTTGAATGTGAGATAACATCTATCACCTTTTACCACCAGCATCAGTTCTCCTTCTTGGCCAGCACCCTTTCTTTTCCTGATGATCTATTTTTCCTTCTGTGGTTCTTACACTAAAGAGGAGCCTTTGTTTTTCTTTAAGAACAAGATGTGAAAAGGCAAACCAGATAAAGCTGCAATGCTGATAACTTTATTCTGCTAATAACAGCTACCATTTATAGACTGCCTACTGGGTGAACTCCCTTTTCAGAAGAATAACCCAAGACCAATGCCAGTATCTCTGTTAGTTGGTAGCTTTTTGTATGCAAATGATAAAGCCTTGTCTGAGCAAAGCAGAAGAAAGGACCTTTGTTACAAAATTATTGGATGTCTGGATGATCCCAGAGATGGGACATCGTCTTCTCAAATGTCCCAATAGCTTCTCCAGTTTTGTTTCATTTTTCCCCCACTCCCTGGTGATTTCACAGGTTCCTGGTAAGTTAGGCAGAAGGAGAAAGATCTTTCTCAAGTGGAAAGTGAATCAAGAGGTAGAAGGGGAAATGAAAGAGGGTGAAAAGGAAATTAAGATGTGTTCTGTATGTGTACCAACTCCACACTAGGAATGTAAACATGTACTGCGAACATATATTAAATAAAAGAATAAATAGTTTAACAATCAGTCTTTACTACTATAAAACTACAATGAAGTTTGTATGATTAATTTTGCCTCTGATTTTCCTTAAGAGAAAACAAAAGTTCTCCATTTGCTGATTTTGTCTCACACTTTCTTCACACATATCTGAGTAAAAACAAATGTCAAATAAGCTCATAAATCAGCTAAATAGTTTCCATAAACCTGCCACATAGCTGATAAATCTTTCAAACAAAAGCACTGTACAATGGTCAGCTATCACAAGTGCTGTAGAGTTTCACGTTAGGGTTTTACTTCTGTAACTTGCTTGCAATTCCTCAGCAAAGACGTGGCAGTGGTCCCCAGCATCTCCCTTGTGTGGCTGGAGGGGAGTCTATGCAGTGACATGGGACAAAGCCAAATGAGCAGGGTAGACAGGGCTGCAGTATTAGATCCTGTCCCCACAGTTTAAGCTTATCACTGCCTTGTAGACTTTGAATATAATGCTTCCAGGTGGTTTAATTTGCCACTATGTCTGGAACCACCTTTCATTTCAGCTTGCCTGCTGGACCCTGTTTTGCAACTCTAACCGTTCCCAACTGTGCCTAGGAATCTTCTGTACATCGTGCCAGACTGAAGATCACTAGATCTACAGATAGCATACATCAATGCGCACTTTGGGGTTGAAATATCAAGGGATGAGAGGTGGTGCAATGTGAGATAGAGCATTAAGGGTATTCTCTACATTCCTGTGTGGGTCATTAGGGAAAGGGGGGCCGTAAAGAGCTGGGGTTAAGATGTCTGTGCATCTCACTCACAGACCACACTTACCTCAGTTAGACTGTTCTCTTATCACCAGGTCAAAACAAGATCCTGTTGAACAATTGGTTGGGAAGCTGCACATACATCTGGCTATGTGTGTAGCATCCTGTTAAAGCCCAATCCTAACCCTACGGCATTTTTCACAGTATCCCTTGGAGTCATGCAATGTGTTGCTTGAGTTTGTCTGATACTGGGGATGGATCATGTTTTATTCAGTGCTTCATGGATACGTAAAATTTGGGCACAAATATTAAATTTATACAGGCACTGAGGACTTAATCAAGTCTGAAGAAGAAATAATTTCATGCTATTTTTTGAAAGGAGTCATCTAGCATTTCCAATGAGTTCATTAACTATCGGGGGGAAAAGTTTAATGGAATATTACATTCATGGATACTCGCTAAAGAAATAGAATTATTTTAATTTAGAACTGTTACTTCTCCTTGTATACAGTGAGATGAGGAAACTGATTCATACCATGCAGCTGCTTGCGAAACAAAACCAAGCAGTTTATCCCCTATATTTCCAGGACACTCTGTCATTTCCCTTTGTTCTTCATAAAAATGCTGATCTTTTTTTTAATGTTTCTCAAAATGTGAGGTTCTCCCCACCTGAAAGCTGTATGTCCCAAAAGCACACTGTCTTCAGGGATTATTGGACTGAAAACGTGTTTTGATCGAAGAGTACAACAGCCAGCAAAGGGACAAAATGTCCCCTACCCAGGAAAGGCCTGGGCTAATCATTCAATGGAGCCGCCACTGCCTGCTCACCTTCCCTGTAAGAATGACATGAATACATCTGCATCAGAGGCCCAATTTGATCTTGCAGAGATCCACTGAAAAAGCCTGCATATTGCTTCCAGAAACCTCTTAGACATCTTACAGACACTTCAAACTTTATTTCATTTCCTGGACTTTGGTTTCATTGAAAACCTGCTATTTCTTGAAATTTAAATATGTAAAACAATAAAGGTGCATTATGACAACAAATAAAAATAATCTTAGAATGAGATGTTTTATGAATGCACAAAGTAATGTTTAAAATTCATGTAGCTCAGTACCTAGAATATAAGAAAAATTCACTCATTTTAATAATTATTGTCAGAATCCTTCCCAGTTTAGTATTCAAGTGAGGTTTTGTCAACTGAATGTAAATCACATGCAGGACCTGTATCAGTGCTGAATAAATTTGAGTACTGTAGATGTCAGCATAGATGATCATATCATGGTATAAACATTTTATTTTATTTTTTTTAAAGAGAGAAGAAAAAAAGAAAGGACATAAAAAAACAATGCAGTAAAAGGGTACAAATAATACAGTATTTCAAGAAAAAATATATACAGTATGAAATCACCAGTTAATAGGTTACATATTATCTTCCCAGAAACAGTTGTCCATATCACTAAATTAAAGCGTATAAAGTGGACATTCATACAGTGAAATTGGAGACAGTTCCGTTCAATGAGCCAACAAAAGCTCAGTTATATGGTTTTCCATCCTACAACTCAAACATACCTGCAGTTATATCCCTTAGTCCACCTTACTTTCCTCTCTTTTTTACAGTAACAATTAGACTTTTAGGGTTTATTACTCTCACGGTTCTTATTACTTTTTTGAAGAGAATAAAACCAAATGTGACTAAGCAAAACAGGGTCAGTTAGAACAGAAGGGTGGGCATAGCACGTGATGCAAAAATAGAATACCAGGTGCTCAAAAGTGGTTACCATTGTGCCTCTTGCTATTTTTAAATTGAGTTGTCTATATCATCAGGTATAATAGAATTGATCAAAACAGTGCAGAACAAAACCAATAAAACCTACACTGAGGACCTCACAGGACTTCAAAAAAAGGATAATAGTCAATCCATATTGGGCATCATAGTATATCTTATTGCCTTCAAAGTGATTGCCTATACCCTCAAACTTGATACTATCAAACAAAATAGAATATATAATAATCAGACAGAACAAGATGGGGAGAGCAATACTGGGGTTCAAGTCAGGTTAATAGGACAACAAAAAAGTTACTATAATATGTCCCATTATTTTTTAATTTAGTTTTCCCTTAAATAAAAAAATGAGAGAAAATAGATTAATTTTAAAAAAGGGGGGAGATTGAGATATGAGAGGACATTGTAATAGAACAACGCAGGGCAGAACCGAGCAATTCAAGCATCATTGTGTTTCACCACCAAATAATCTAACATAATAGTAGTGGCCATAGTGCCTTTTTCATTAAATTATTTGAGTGTAACTTCGCATGCTATAATATCAAGCATATCTAGACACTGTTAAGCCTTTCAAGAGAATGCAAGAATTATGGATATTTAGAACCTGCTAATAGAAAATGAACAATGGTTTCTATATTATCTTTGCCTATAAAGAATTTTGTTTATACTATAGCATATAGTGAAATTTAGTAAGATACAACATGTTAAAACCAGTGGAAACAGATGTACTACAGCTTGATGGGACTTCAAAACAAGATGATATTAAATCAGCACTAGCTTTTATGTTGTGTTGCTTTCTTGAAAATAGCTATTAGTGCTATCATAGATACTAAAATCAAACAACCCAGGTTAAAACCATTGTGGTTAATGAGTGACAACATTATATGGCTTCAAACAAATATAATGGGGAGTCATGATTACCACATACTTCTATGTATTCTTATCATTTCTTACACTAGGGAAACTATTCAGTATTTATACATGTGAGTTGATTTATTTCACTTATGAGTATGGTCTCAAGCTGCGTCCATTTATTTATAAATGTCTCAATGTGGTCATTCTTTATAGCTGAGTAGTACTCCATTGTATGAAAATACCACAACTTTTTTATCCATTCTTCAGTCATTGGACACTTAGGTTGTTTCCAAGATCTGGCTATTACAAATTGTGCTGCTATAAACATGGGTGCACATATATCACTGTGGTATGATGCTTTCAGTTCTTCTGGGAATATGCCTAGAAGTGGTATAGCTGGGTCATATGGGGCTTCCAGTCCTAGTTTTCTGAGAAATCTCCAGACTGACCTCCACAATAGTTGCACTAGTCTACACTCCCTCTAACAGTGCAGGAGAGTTCCTTTTTCCCCACAGCCTCTCCAGCATTTGTTGTTGTTGGTTTTCTTGATCTTGGCCATTCTTTCAGGAGTGAGATGAAATCTCAGTGTGGTTTTGATTTGCATTTCTCTAATGACCAATGATGATGAACATTTTTTAATATATTTATTTGCCATTTGTATTTCTTCATCTGAGAATTGTTTATTTATCTCAGATGCCCATTTTTGGATTGGGTCTTTGAATTTTGGGGGTCTGATTTTTTTTTAATTCTTTATATGTTTTAGACAAAAGTCCTTTGTCTGAGGGGCAGTTCACTGAGATTTCTTCCCAGTTCGTGGGTTTTCTTCTCACCACGCTGGAGACTTCTTTTGATGTGCAGAAACTTTTTAATAAGAGGTGATCCCAGTTATTGATTCTGGGAAGTATTTCCCGTGGAGTTTGAGTCCTGTTCATGAATTCTCTACCTACTCCTATATCTTCAAGGTTTTTACCCAATTTGTCTTCCAATAGATTTAGTGTTTCTGTTTTAATATTTAGATCTTTGATCCATTTAGATTTTATTTTAGTACATGGTGATAGGCATGGGTCTAGTTTTAGTTTTCGACATATGGAGAGCCAGTTTTTTCAGCACCATTTATTAAAGAAACTGTCGTTTTCCCAGTGAAAATGTTTGGCCCCTTTATTGAAGATAAGGTGGTTGAGTGTGTTTGTAGTTGTTGTTGTATCTTCTAATCTATTCCACTGATCTTCAGCTCTGTTTTGGTTCCAGTACCAGGTTGATTTTACTACTGTTGCTTTGTAGTATAACTTCAAGTCAGGGATTGTGATACCTCCTGCCTTGCCTTTGCTGTTTAGAACTGTCCTTGCTTTTCTAGGTCTCTTCTCACTCCAGATGAACTTTAGGAGTGATTTCTCAAGTTCTATGAGGTATTTTGATGGTATTCTTATCAGGATTGCATTGAATCTGTATAAAAGCTTTGGGAGAATGGCCATTTTTACAATATTTATTCTTCCTATCCATGAGCACGGGATGTTTTTCAATTTTCTGAGATCATCTTCAATTTCATTTTTCATTGTATTATAATTTTCCCTGTACAGGTCTTTCACTTCTTTTGTGAGAGTAATTCCTAGATATTTCATTTTTTTGGTTGCTAGTGTGAAGGGTGTGGCTTCTCTTATTTCCCTTTCTGTGACTTTGTTGTTAGTGTATAGGAATGCTATTGATTGTTGAGTATTGATTTTATAGCCAGCTACATTACTAAATTTATCTGTTATATCTAGCAGTCTTTCAATGGAGTTTTGGGGATCTTCTATATAGAGTATCATGTCATCTGCAAATAATGATAGCTTAACTTCTTTTCCTATCTTTATATCTTTTATTTCTCTCTCTTGTCTAATTGCTCTGGTTAGTATTTCCAGTACTATATTAAATAGGAGCAGTGATAAGGAACATCCTTGTCTTGTGCCTGATTTTAAAGTAAAGGCCTTCAATTTTTGGCCATTTAGTATGATATTGGCTGTTGGTTTGTCATAGATGGTCTTTGTTATATTGAGGTAAAGACCATCTATTCCAATTTTCTGCAGGGTTCTTATCATGAATGAATGTTGGACCTTATCAAAAGCTTTTTCTGCATCTATAGAAATGATCATGTGGTTTTTACTTTTGGCTCTATTGATATGGTGTATTACATTTATTGATTTACATATATTGAAGCATCCCTTCATGCCTGGGATGAATCCCACTTGGTCATGGTGTATGATCTTCTTGATGATTTGCTGCAACCTATTTGCCAATATTTTATTGAGTATTATTGCATTTGTGTTCATTAGGTAGATTGGTCAAAAGTTGGGTCTTTCTCAGGTTTTGGTACTAGAGTAATATTTGCTTCCAGGAATGACTTAGGAAGGATTGCTTCCCTTTCAATTTCATTGAAGAGTTTGAGGAGTGTTCACATTAGGTCTTCTTTGTATTTCTTGTAGAATTCTGCAGTGAATCCGTCTGGGCCTGGGCTCTTCTTTGTAGGTAAGGATTTAATTATGTTTTCGATTTCATTAATAGAAATTGGGTTATTCAGTAGTTTTACATCTTCATGACCTAGCTTTGGTACTTCATATGCTTCTAGGAATCTGTCCATTTCCTCTGTGTTATCAAACCTTTGAACGTAGAGGTTTTCAAAGTAGGTGTTGATGATTTTCTGTATTTCTAGAGGGTCCGTAGTGATTTCTCCTCTTTCATTCCTTATTGCATAAATTTGAGCTTTTTCTTCCCTTTTTAAAATAAGCTTGGCTAGGGGCTTATCAATTTTATTTATTCTTTCAAAGAACCAACTCTTCGATTCATTGATTTTTTGGATTGATTTTCAGTCTCTATTGCATTGATTTCTGCTCTGATTTTTATAATTTCTTCTCTTCTTTTTGCTTTGGGTTTGACTTGCTCTTCTTTTTCTAGATGTTTGAGGTGTAACATCAGGTTATTTATTTGTATTCATTCTGTTTTCCTGATGTGGGAACTCAGTGCAATAAATTTTCCTCTGAGGACAGCTTTCATTGCATCCCACAGATTCTGGTAAGTTGTATTTGTGTTTTCATTTTCTTGTAGGTAGTGTTTAATTTCTTCTTTGATTTCCTCTGTGACCCACTGATTACTCAAGAGTGTGTTATTCAGTTTCCATGTGTTTGTGGTAATTTTGTGATATCTTTTATCATTAATTTCTAATTTCATAGCGCTATGGTCCAATAGCATGCAAGGGATGATTTCAACCCTTTTGCATTTATTTAGATATGTTTTGTGAATTAATATATGGTCTATTTTAGAAAATGACCCATGTACTGCTGAGAAGAATGTATATTCTGTTGTTGTTGGGTGGAATACTCTGTATATGTCTATTAAGTCCATTTGTTCACAGGTGTGATTCAGTTCTTTTATTTCTTTGCTGATTTCCTGTCTGGTTGATCTGTCCATTGCTGTCAATGGTGTGTTAAGATCTCCTGTTAGAATTGTGTCACTGTTAACTTGGTTTTTCATTTCAGTTAGTACTTGTTTTATATAACTGGGTGTTCTGGAATTTGGTGCAAATATATTTAAGATATCTCTTCCTCTTGGAGTTTTCCCCTAACCAGTATGTAGTGACCTTCTTTATCCCTTCTGATTTTATTGGCTTGAACTTCACCTTGTCTGCAAACAGAATAGCCATCCCCGCTTTTTTTTTTTTTTTTTTTTTGGGTTCGTGTTGCATGAAGTATTGTTTTCCATCGTTTGACTTTCAGTCTGTGGGTATCCTTTTGGGTTAGATGGGTTTCTTGTAGACAACATATGGTTGGATTTTGTTTCTTGATCCATTCTGCCAGTCTGTTTCTTTTAATTGTTGCATTGAGACCATTTACATTAATGGTTATAACTATTACATGCTGGTTTATTGTTGACATGTTATCTTTCTGCTGTTGCATCTTTGTCTTTTGGTTCTCTTTAATTGTCTGCTTTGTTTAGTGGTTTTTTCCTAGATGCTTCTTGGCTGTCTTTCAGTATTCGTTTCAGTGTTTGCTCTGTGGATCATGTAGTTTTTCAGCTGTTCTTTCTCATGGAAGTATCTTATTTCTCCATCCATTTTGAAGGACAGTTTTTCAGGATACATCAGTCTAGGTTGGAAATCATTTTCCTTTAGGATCTGAAATACTTCGCTCCATGCTCTTCTTGACTTTATTGTTTGTGCTGAGAAGTCTGCTGTGATTCTGATAGGTTTTCCTTTATAGGTGATCTGTCTTTTCTCTCTTACAGCTTTTAATATTCTATTCTTTTGTTTGATTTCTGGGATGGTCATTACTATGTGTCTGGGTATAGTTTTATTTTGGTTATGGCTGTTTGGAGTTCTATATGCTTCATTGATCTTGATATCAGTTTCCAATCTCATGTTTGGGAAATTTTCAGCTATTACCTCTCTAAATATCCTCTTGACATCCTTTATGTTGTTCCCTTCTTTTTCATTTATCCCTATTAACTTTATGTTGTTCTTCTTTGTGTCATCTTGCTGGTGTTGAATTGTTATCTCCTGATTTCTTTTTTAAAAAGATCTTTCCTTTCCTGTTCACTAGCTGCAATCTTGTCTTCAGGGTCTGAAATTCTATCTTCACATTCATTGAGGCAGTTTTTACAACTTTTGATGGAGTTTTTGATTTCCTTTATATCTCTTTGCATCTGCTTTATATATTCTGTTTGTTTCTTATATTGTTCATCCAAGGATTCTATCTTTTTGTTTATCTCCTCAAATTTTTAACTGTGTCTTCTTTACATATGTTCAGCATGTCCTTCATTTCTTTTATCATTCTTTTACCTGAGAGATTATTTCTAGTTCGATTTCCTTTAAGGCTTCCCAGAGTTGCTTCTTTATTTCAGTTACTATTATTTCAGATATTTCAGGTATGTGGCATATATTTTATTCTATGCACATGGTTCCTAGGCTTTCTTGGGATGGGCTGGATGTTTGAGACTGCATTTTGGTATTTTGTTTTGTCATTTTCCTATATTTTTGAGCTTCAAGTGTTGCTCCAAGTGAGGTAGAGAGGTCAGCCAGGCTGGGACAGAATTCCCTGCCCCTTCCTTACTCACTGATTTCGACAGGAAGCCGGATCCTAGGCCTCAGGTGAAGAAAACAGTTCGCAGGCCTAGGGCAGGGTTCCCTGCCTCCGATGGTCTTACTGGACCAACAGGAAGCTGGAGCCTGGCCCCTAGGCGAAGAAGAGAGTTCCATGCCTCCGCTGGACTTACTTGACCTACAGGAAGCCGGATCCTGGGCCCCAGGCAAAGAAAACAGTTCGCCGGCCTAGGGTATAAACATTTTAAATGCAAACCTAGCAGTTTTTTGTGTGTGTGATTGAAGGAGTGAATGAACAGTTAGGAACTTGGTCCTCTGTAATGCAAGTGAATCAGTATTTAGAGTAACCTAGAATGATTGAGATTCTGCATTCCATAATTTCAGGTCAGGAATCTGGATTTAACTCGTTCTCTCATTTAGTAGCAAAATGCTTCCAAGTGATTCACATTTACTGCATAAGCCAGGTTCTTTGACTTCCTGAACCACTCTTCTTTGACCAGGACTCTACAAAGCCAATTCTCATAGGAACACAGAACAAAGGTTAAGACCACAGATTTAGCATCAGGCAGAGCTGGTTGGGTCCCATTTTTAGTACTTAGATGTGCATGACTTTGGACAAGTTCCCAAATTTCTAAAAGTCAGGATTTTTAAAAAATCTAGACACCAAAAATTATAATTGTGGTAATCTAATAGCTGGCTGTGGAAATCTATTACAAATAAAATACAGTACTTTATGCAGTTATATTTTGAACAACAATTTGTACTAATTGTTATCACTTTTACTACTATTTTGACTCAATTTATTCATTTCTAAAATTGAGTCATTTCATTTTTATTTGTGCTGTAAGTTGTTTTCATATCAAATGGGATGATGTGGTCTATAAAACTGTATACATAAAAAAATAAGTTTCTCGATTTTTTTAAACTTATAAAGTGGTACCAAATTCTAAGGCTTAGTTAATGTCTTGCCAAAATACAATGTTAGTTTTAAGGTTCTCTTATGTTTACTATGATAACAGTAAAAAAGTAAAATTGGGACAGGTGTTATTCTTATTGAGCTATTGTGGTCTGTCAATGACAAGGTTCTACTGACCTTCAATATTAATTAACTAATTTAATTGAAGTGAAACATATTAAAATATATATACTGTACATTGTTCTTAATATTGTTACTCTCCAGGTAGGAGTACTTCAGGTTCTTAATATCATATATCTTTTAATATTCTCTGAAAATTAAAAAACTGTGAACAACTACTAATCCAATAGTAACTATGCCTTGAAACATATATGCATAGAGATATGATTTTTATTTATAGGGCTTTCATCCTCTCAATTTTTCCCTCTGAATTATTTCCATATTTATTCTTGAATTTATAATGTAAGGTTTGGTCACTCTGAGGAACTGTGTTAGCACTGTATTAAAATTCTTGAATAATTTGGGTGTTTTTGTTTTTGTTTTTGTTTTTTGTACTGGGCATTGAATTCACAACCTCACACTTGCTAGGTAGGTGCGGTGCTGTTGAGTTATATCCCCAGCCATTGATTGTTGTTTTGTAAATAATGAATCTTTGTAATGTTGCTGTCCAAATACAGCTTATATCTTGTTTTTTAAAAGATATTACAACTCGATGCAAATACAAAATGGAAATATATGTTCACATTGATTTTATGTGTCTCATCTGAAAATATTTAGAACAACTTAATTGAGATGGTATTCAAATTCAGGCTTTTTTTTTCTGTTTTATTAGTCAATAGAATCCTGTGCAGACTCAAAAATTCAAAGAAGTAACAAATGAACTAAAAATAGATATAAATAAGGTGGATGTATCAGAAATAAAATCAACATCCTCTCATCTCTTGCTTAATCTTTAAATGGAAATATTTTTTAGGAATCTGTAATCAATTTTTAATACCAATTTTTTGGGACTTGCATCCAATACTTTAAATTGTGTTTTTATTTCCAGTGGCTACTATTTATTTTTCTTTCAAAGTTCATATCTACAGTTGTAAATGCCCGTGAGAAAACTGTTCCATGTGTCCTATGGTTGGTCTCCAGTGTCCTTCCTACATCTTTTCTATTCTATATAATTGAGTGCTGCATGAACTAATTCTCCAAAGTAGAAATCTAACATGAGCTATCAACTTTTATTTTTACTTTATCAATGCTTTTCCACTAATTTCCCAATTTAAGCATTTCTTAGTACTATATACTCATCACTGAAATCACAATTTTTTGTTTTGTTTTTGTTTTTGAGACAGAGGTATTGCTTCCTACTTTATATTGAATGTTTCATTTCACTGTTATTTCTGTCCTTGTTTTTGCTCTGATCCTCCAAATTCACTACTTTTATCAAAGTTAAATTACCATTTTAGATGCTCAAGTTAGATACTTATAATCCTTTCATGGGTCTGGGTTTCTCATTCAAACCCAAATCCTTATACACAAAAAGGGGGTTTAAGACATTTCTCAGGTTATGGACATGGGTTTACTTAAAATTATTTCGGTGTAATTTTTTTTTGAGGGGGGCAATATTTGCTGCTTATACTTAGTTAACAAATTCTCACTTATTCTCTAAGCTTCTTCTCAAATATTTCTGTGAACTTTTTTTCTTGACTTTTTTTCTCCACTTCCCTCTGGATCTGAAGTTTCACAATTCTGTTTATGTGAGTTTCTAGTATGTGTATACTTATAATTATTCTCTTACAGATTTGCGTTTCTTATTGTCTTGGTTACTTTTCTCTCATGCTGAGAAAATATAGCTGATGGCCAAAATTAGGGAAGGAAAGGTTTGTTTTTCTTACAATTTTTGGAGGTTTTAGTCCATGCTCAACTGGCTCCAAGGCAGGGTGGCATGGCTGAGGGGCAACATGTCTGTGGCAACAGCAAGAGCTGACAGGGCACAAAAGAGGGAAACAGGCCAGCTTCCCTCCCTTAAATGTTATGCCAGCTCTGCCTCTGGGTGGGTGCAGCACTCACACTATTAAGCCCAGTGCTAGACAATGAATCAATCATAAAAGCTAGATTCAGCTGCCTCCATGACTGCATGAGGCTTGGGGTGACATCTAGATACGAACCATAACACATACCAAGTTAGCTGTAAGTTTGTTGAGGAATTTTTCCATTTATATCTTTTAAGTTTTTAAAATAACTGGTAAAATAATAATTGGCCAAAATTTGTTTTAAAGGAATGAATGAATGAATGAAGGGGTGAATGGAAGATGTCTATTTGGACTAGAAGATAATCCCTCTTTTAAATCTGTACCCATGCCTTGTGTAAAAACCTTTAGACTTTTGAAAATGTGAAACTAAATCAAACATTCCTCATCCAAGACTATTTTTCCCACAAATTACTTCTCCATGTGGTCATCAACTGTATTTAGCAGTAGTCAAATGTGCATTGAATTACACATCAGTCAAATGTAGTCAGACTCATTGTTTTTGTAGTTGGCAAAGATAGAGTTTAATTTTCCATCTTAGAATAACATTTCTCATCCAGAAATTATGGTCTCTGGGAATAAAGTTTCTTACATCATCTAGGATAAATTCTCTCCCATATAAATGTTGGCTGAATTTTGTTTCCAGCTATGAGACTTATGAAGAACTAACCACTCAGAGATAGAGGGACCACTGGGTTCAAACTATAAAATGAGTGAAAGATTAATGTGTATGTAGGGTGCAGATGTGCATATGTGCGTGTGTGTGCGTGTGTGTGTGTGTGTGTGTGTGTGTGTGTGTGTGTGTGTATGTGTGTACTCTGATGCTCCATTTTTCACATTAACAGGGAAGAAAAGCATCGTGTAGAATATCCTTTTGGACTGAACAGCATTTCTCATCTGCATGAAAATTATGGAAAGGTCACTTTTTCACTTTAAAACAGGATGTGATAAATTATTTTGGGTTATTGTTAGTTACTTTTCATATTTAATCTAGCCCAACGTTTTTTAATTTAAATCCAAAGAGATTGTTTCTGGTACTTGACTATGAAATTATATATATATCACAAAGAAAGAATTTTGTTTCACAAGGCTTTGATAGCTCTATCTTAATTTTAATACTTTTCAGAAATATTAGTACTTGTCACATTTTACATTGTTTTTTAAGTAAGGCACTTATGCCCATGTCCATGCAATATAAATGTTACTTGACCCAGAAAACTACTCCTGGGAAGCATGAGCTATATCTGCCAAGAAGGCACTTGGATACTCTGTTGTGACAAGACTCATCACTTCTCTTAGGCAAGATTTGAAACCAGAGTCACAAGCATTTATCCTGGTCAACAGTTGCCAGATATGTTTTGGATGAGGCACAGAAAACTGCCTTCAGCTTCAACCTATGTCCATTTGGCTGCTTTTCTTGAATGTATTAAAACTGCTATGCATGCTGCATGGACTTGCTGCTCTCCAGATGTTTTGTCCCAGGTTACAGAATCATGTGTCAATGCATGATTAAAGCACTGATATCCCCTGCCAGAGTACTTGGCTTTATTTTTTCTGTGCACTTGACACAGAGGCCATAAACTAAACTAAATGCTAGAAGTGAAAGGTGTTATGTAATATTGAATATTTCTCTAATAAAATGAAATCCTGAGACTTGGATGTAACCCTACTTTTTTCTTCTAGTGGCTGTCATTAACATGAATAAGTTTAACTACAAACAGCAAAAAATCTGGTGAAGAGATGGGTTTCTTCTCTTCGTGAGACAGAATATCTAGAAACAGACAATTCAGTGTGACACAACAGGACCCCTGAGGGTTTCCTTACTATGTTACCTTTTCTTGTTATCTTCTGTGCTCAGGTATTTTAGGTAATGTTTATCAGGTATATATTGTCCTTCTGGACCTCTGACTCCTGTGTTCTGGGCATGGAAATGAGAGTGAGGAAAGGAAAAAATGACTTCCTTACAAAATAGCTATCTCTTTAAGTAGAAAGAGACAATTTATTCAATTACTTTTGCTTACATCTCAATTGATTGAATGGTGGTACCTACCCATTTATAAGTTTAGCAGATGTTGAGCAATTTAGGAGTTTTTTGTTTTGTTTTCATTTTTTTTGAGACAGCATTTTATTATGCAGTGAGACTGGTGTTGAACTCACTTTGTAGCCCAGGCAGGCATCGAACTCACAGCAATCCTCCTACCTCTGTCTCCTGAGTCCTGGGATCACAGGTGTGCACCACCATACCCAGAAGATCTGGTAGTTTGTACTTTTAAACAAATTCAGGATATGTTAGTAAGAAAACCTGAGACAAAATATTTGAGACTGCAACCTAACAGTTGTTTACATAGCTATACAATATCCTTGGTACTAGTATTTTTGGTTGACCTTTTCAGATTTCTCTGCCATCTTCTTTCAGCTCTTCTGCTCATAGAGAGTTCTGTGACTACTTTCAATAGGCCACCTGGCTGGGTGTACCTTGACTGGTGGAGCTCTTTGCCAGGACACACAAGACCGGGTTTCACAAAACTAAGGAGCAAAATTCCAGTCAAAAGGCCACATGCTTTCCTAGGTCAGGCTCCTCAGAAGTAGAGTCTCAGATAGGAATTTGAGTACCAATGATATATTTAGACAGTATCATCAGGAGAAACAAATAGGAGAGTGTGGGAAATGGAAAGAACCTGAAAGGCACTCTAGAAAGATGTGGTTTCCTGTGAAATGGAACTTCCATGTGACTCTGGGGATCTCTGGAGTGTAAACTGTGGTGCAGGTTTTCTAGACTTTGAGAGCAGGGCATTTGTATTCTGTCCTTGGCCTTGGCCCCACAGAGGGAGAACATATAGACCTCCCAGACACCTCCAGGAAAGGTGGCTTCAGAGTATCTTACTTTAAAAAACATATAATGAGATACAGTAGAAGCATTAAGCCAATGACAAAGGATTGTCAAATAAAGCATGGATCATGATCTTCATGCAAAGCAAAATTAATTTTGTTTTTTTTTCTATTCAGTTATTGAATATCAAAAGCCAAAGAAGATATATGTTGATTTCACTTTTAAAATAATTGATTGAAAAAACTAAGCTAAGCAAATATTTTTCGCTACTTTGTACCAATAAAGCATGTACTAATAAAGTATGCAATATAATGATATCCCTTTAGACTATATAAAAGTTTAGAAGGACATAGCAATGTTTGTCTGGCTATGAAAATGAGATTTACATACAAATAATCCCAAACTAATTCTACAGAGACTGTTACAATGTGATATAATAGATGTGATAGATCAAATAGTCTTGATTAAAGAGGTATTTGGAAAAATAACCCAGAACACTATATTAAGATTTTTTTCTTTATAAGATGAACACTTTATAGCATAATCTATTACTTTAAGAAGACAAAAAGTTGCTTCAGACTTGAGTGACTTATTTGATCCATTTTGCAAAAAATTCTGTAATGATAATTTAGACAAATATGATCCTATTACAATGATTAAATGTGATTTGTAAAATTCATGACTAATTTACAAATATAAAAAATGCTTTTAAAAATGTCATTAAAAATTCCAGGTGCTACTTTGTCAGCAAATCAAGTTTTCCTAGGTGCAAATTAATTAAAACAAATCAACAAAGAGCCACTATGTCCTAAGAAAGTGGTTAATCTGTCAATTCTGTAAGTAGTACCCAAATTATGTGAAAATATCAATTATCACAACATAATTGGTGATGGTGCTGAAATGAAGGTAAAAATAAATTGTATCAAAAATGCATAACACTGTGAATTATGTATATATCTTATTTGCTTAGGCATACAGGCCTGGAGTGAATATTCAGTCAAAAAACCTAGTAATTAAAGTTGTCCTGCTATTTTACTGACTCGCAGTCATGTAAAAAAAGTTTTATATAAATAAATGCATGTGTGTATGCATTGGTCTTATTGATTTTGAGCTACATTTATTATGCTACAAGGACAGTTTGATTCAATATATGATTTTTGCCTTATTCATGACTTTTAAATATTAGGCGGCATTAGGTCTCCTTCCATTTGTTCTTTTGTGCCAGAGCCAGAAGAGAGGGCACTTGCCTCCTTCCTGTCTCCTGTCTCTGTATTCCGGATAAATTACAAATACTTCATCTCTCCCAGTCCCCTGTATGGTTTCAGCCATTTTAATAAACATTATGTTCTGTCAACAGTAATTTAAGGATCTTTGATTTAGGATGAGTTTACAAAGTAGTTGAGTTTCTTTCTTTCCAAAATGTAATACTAGTAAATCGGTTCAGAGCACAGACTTTAAAGTTTGATCTCATTAATTATTATCTAAGTAGATATGGACAGGTTAATCCCTTTTGTCTTCAACTTTTAATTTTACAAGTGAGAAGATTTCATTCCTTCATTGGCTTGCTGTGAAGGGTGATAGTAGTTGTAATTGTTGTCAGCCAGTGTGAGCACCTGGCTAGACAGCACACATGTTGGACTGGCCAAAGCAGTATGCTGGGATGAGACCTCGTTGCTCCTGAATTCTGGAGCAGATTTAAAACTAGACTTTAACCACTGGAAGAGACTCTCCTTCTTTGGCTGGGGAAGCTCTTAAGAAACATCATTAAAGAAGTCCCCATCAATTCCCAGGCCTAAGTGAAACTTGGATTCAATGGCAGCATTATTATGGAGGAATGTTGGCACCAGTGTCATTCGGTGCACAGGTGGTACACATATGAGTGGATGGGGTAGGGTGCAGGGTGCCTCTTTGCTGGTGCAGTTGTGGAACTGCGGTCTCAGGGCACATGGATGGCAAGGCAGGCTGATTGTAGAGTTTTTCACTGCAGCATTTGTGTTTTGGGAAACTGTCCATCCTCCTCTGGCATGATGAACAGGATGAAGGTCTCAGGGTTGGCTTGACCATGTGATTTTGCATTAGGACAGAGAGCAGCAAGTTACCTAGGATATTCTTAGGTCAGCTCCTTTCCTGGGAAGCCAGCTTGCTGGGCGCCCATCTTGGACCTGTGACCCTGTATTTTTCAACTATTACTTAATAATTCATGTAGTTACCTTAATTCTAATAAAATGGGCTTATATTGTCAATGACTGGCACTTCCATTTTAGGTTGCTTTTAAATTCAACAACAATTCTTACTAATAGAGTTATAATCTGCCACATAAGTATGTGTGGGGAGGCTTAAATAGTATAGGACTATGTTTTTTGCGATGTATAAAAGCAAGAGCAAAGTCTAAAATATTATATATTTTGTAAATACATAATATGTATTATACATATATATTATATGTGCTTTCTAGGACCTTGTTCTCCTCTTTTTTATTGCTTGATGTTTATTACAATTGTTAGTGTATATTACCTGTGTGAATTTATGGATTTCAATGTAGCATTTCCATACATGGATACAACATGCTTTGACCATATGCACCTTCCCTAATGCCCTCTCTTCCTTCCTTCCACTGAACCCTTTCTTCTTCTCTTCTGCATTTGGGTCATCTTTTGTTCATTCCTGAGATTCCACAAGTGAAATAAAGTATGTGATACTTGTCTTTGTAAATCTGGGTTATTTGATGTAACAATGATGATCTCGTCTTGTCCCTTTTCTCATTGCTGGGACAAAATGCTGACACCTGCAATTTAAAGGAAGGAAGGTTTATTTTGGCTCACCTTCCAGAAAGTTCAGTCCATGTTCAGCAGTTTTACACAAAGGAGCAGCATGGTGGAAGAACCTGAGTAGAAGAAAGCTGCTCACATCATGGCACTCAGGAAGCAGCGAGAGAAGAGAGAACCTGGAGGGAGAGACATCCTTCCACATCATGCCCTCAGTGACACCCCTCTAACTGGCCTCCTGACCACAAGTCAGCCGTAGTACACTCATGATCCAATCACCTTCCAAGAGTCCCACTTAGAGTACATGTGGCTCCTGGGGACATCTGGATATAAACCATAGCAACTTCCATTTCCATTCATTGTCTGCAAAGGACATCACTGGGTTTTCCTCAAATAAATATCTTTATAGCTATCTATACCTACAGATACTTGTTTTATTCACATTTGTTTTACTATTCTCCTATTGACAGGAATCTTCTACACTGACTTTGCTACTGTGATTAGTGACATGGGTATGCTGATACATCTTTTGTATGCTGGCTTTGGTTTGTTAAAGTATATTCCCAGGAAAGGTATAGCTAGATAATATGGTAGGTTTATACTTAGATTTTTGAAAATCCTCCAGACTGCTTTTGATAGTTGCTGCATTATGTGCCTACCAAGAATGTGTAAGTACAATTCCTTGCTCACCAGCATGTGTTTTATTTGATTTTGTTTTCTCGATAATAGCTATTCTGACTGGGATAAGATGGAGTTTCATTGTAGTTTTGATGCTTCCCTGGTAGCTACAAGAAATTGAACATTTTTACATATATTTATTGGCTATTTGTACTTCCTTGTTTGAAAATTATCTGTTAATCTCATTTGCCTGTTGTTAATTGGATTTTTGTACTTTCCTTGTTTAAATTTTTGAGTTCTTTTTGCATCTTGGATAAGTGTATATATATTGATAATCTAAGAAAAGTATTCTCAAATAATTATAATAGAGATGTCAGGACAAAGAAAGAATGGTGATAACATATTCAGTTACAAGTTTCTGGCTAAATAATTCTTTTAAAATGCAATTTTTTGAGATAGGTAAATGAACTGATTGTAGCTATGTTTCACTATTGTCTCTTTACATAAGAACTCTGTACAACAAATTCTTCATATACAATACACATAAAAAATCATGTAAGAAGCTGATCTTCTATGGGCCAAAATTCCAACCTAACTTACACAAACTCTTGCCAACCAGAGTTTATTTTTAAGACTTGAGTGGCCTGATCACTATAGCAATTCCAGCAGACACCATGAAATCAGTAATGACATAGAAGAGAGATGAGAAAGAATTGGGTTGGAATAACATGGTTCCCTTTTCAGACTGAAGACATCATGTGATGCTCTCTTAGAAATATTAAAATGCTTTGTTGAAAATTGTGTGTGCTATAGTTCCATGAGATTTCCAACAGAAGATATATTTGTTACTTTTCATTGCTGAGACCAAATACCTAACACAAAAAACTCAAATGAGGGGAGGTTTAACTTAGCTCATGGTTTCAGAGGGTTCAGTCCATCATTAGATGGTTCCAAGGAAGACAGAGTGGTGGAAGGGCACAATGGAGGAAAGTCGTTTGACCTATAGCAGCCAGGAAGAAGATGGTACAGAAAGAATGAAAATCAAATCCAAAATATGTCCCTACTGAGCCACCTCCGATAACTGGGGTCCCATCTCCTTACAGCACACTCAGTTATAAATTCATCAGAAATAGAATAGGCACACGGTTTCAAACACAATCCTACATGGTCTTTAACAAACCATATTGGCAGTAACTGATTAATAGAAATTTTATTAATTGCTTTGAGAGTAGAGTATGTTCATTTGGAAGCATGGACATTCCTAATAGTTACCTTTCTTCATTATAACAATCACTTACTAAGTATATTAACATTGAACAAGAAGTCTTTAAAAAGTAGATGCATAAATAATGATCAAGTAAAAAATGTCATGTGGAGCAGGTAGCTAGCTGCTATATCTGCATATTGCCATGAAATCACAGCGCAGTAAGGGTTCTGTGAAAGAACTATCAGTACATGCACCTGAAAGGAGTGTGGTTTCTTTTGACAATGGGAAAAACAGTAAATGAAGAAGACAAGAATGGTTGAAATAAATGAGAGACTTAGAATTATACGTTGAAAACAGGTTAATTCCTCTAAAGACTGATGGTACTTTTTATAAAGATCAATTTAAGGACTACTTCTGATTGTATCACTATACCCACTATGCCTTGTATGTCACAGAATACAGTAACTAGTGTATTATAGTTTATCAAGATTATTTTGCCACATTCAGGTTTATAAAACTCACACTACTTTCAGTCAGCTTCATTTTGTGCTTTACAGTTAAATAACCCCTAAAGCCTTGGGACATGTATATGAACTTCACTCGGAGGGCCTGAGCTCACTGGCTGGACCTCTAGTCCTAGAACTCTCGCTGTCTGCATAGCTCCCTTGGCACGACTCCCCCTGCTTTAGGCTTTATTTTGCTGTCCTGCTTTATAGCTTTACTGTATCTTAGTTAGGCATTTCTTCCTTTAATGAGTCTGAGGGCTTACTGGGTTTGAAGCCAGACCTTGGCTTTATGCTGTTTGTTTTCTCTCACCTTCCCTTTGCCCTTCCCACAGTGCTTCAGCCTTGTTACAAATTGCTTTATTGGAGAGCACTACCTTCCTTCACAGGGAAAAGTGCCTTAACATAAACAGGTTCTATGACTTTTAAGCTTATATGTGAGCCTTGTGGTCAAATTTTACAAGAAAAAAAGCATGACTCTAACAAAGATTTTCCTCCAAAAAACAATTGAAAACCAAATCTTATCAATGAGCTACAGAAAATATGAGTGCCACATCTGAAATTATTTGATTTGGGAATAATATGATGTTTGTAATTTCACCAATTCATTTCTACTCCTAATCACCTAGAATTTATATTTTTCACACTGAAAAAGATTATTTAAGTGCTTAACACTAAAGACTAATTTTAAGAAATCTGTACTGGGTCACTGTGTCAAATTCACAAACAAGAGCAAGAAATTATATTTTATGTAAAACTTCAAGACTTTCCTTTATGAAGGTAACAATTTGTAGGTTGTCCCCACACTTCAAAGTCTTTGTGCTCTTTGTCTAACATATGCATGGCATGCTCTGTGACCAGCAACATGAACATTTAAATGCTATTGTTGGATAGCACTAGTACTATCTAGGTTTTGTTGGACCAGTGGCAAGAGTTTCATTTTCCTGCCCTGCAAGCAAGCTAGCACCCAGCCCCAGGGTTCTCTGATTTTTTAAATTTGGGAGATTAGAAGAAAGTTTTATTTTAGCTCACACTGTGTAGAGGTTTCAGTCTATAGCTGGCTGATTCCAAGGCAGGGCAGCATGGTATAATGGCATCACAGAGGAGAAACGGTTCATGACACAGAAGGCAGAAAGGAGCAAGCAGCAGAGGCAGTCTATCTTCCTTTTATATCCCATCCAGAATACCACTTTTTGGGTGGTGCTGTCCAGAGCTATAATAATCACCATCAATGGATATTGAGTAATCACCCGCCTTTCCAGGATCACACCCCTAATCCAAGTATCACACACTTCAGATTCATTCACCTGTAAAAAAAAACTTCATGTGAGCTCCCATGAAGCTTCAGGGTTTTTTTAGATACAAGCCCTAACACCGTAGAATTTAACATTCATTTAATTTTCTTTGTTGTTACTATAATTATTGCTCATTTTGTTTGCGCCCAGTAGAATGTAACTTACATTCACAGAGATTTCTGTCTACACTTTTTTTTTAGCAATTTTTTTTTCATAGAACTGAAAAAGAGAGTTGGAAAATAATGGTCATTCAAAAATTATTTGCTGAATGAATGACCAATATACTACACACCTCTTACTGTATAAATATATCTTAATAATCATGATATACTAATGATTATATATAATTGTAACACACTAGTATAGAATTGCTAATCTTACTAATATTCTAATGTATTAGCCATTCTAATATATTGTTAATTTAATGTAAACAGCTGAGACTCTGATGCATCACAGATTTCACATGGAAGAGACACAGCCCTTTTATCTGTAGATTGAGTTCCTCTGCCAGAGAGATTCAGTCGTCAGCAGTCCTCAGCAGTCCTCATTGGCTGCAGCACAATGCTATCTGTAGATGTTGAAGCAAAGTTAGGGAAAGGATCTGATTGGCCCTCACCACAGAGATGACCAGTGAAGCCAATTGGAAATGCAGTGGTTCTATCCTGATGGTCAAACTGAGGAATTTTATGTAGATCACTTAAATTAGGTTCATCTAGAAAATTTGAAAAACAAATCCTTTGTTTTGACAGATTATATGATGGATCATTAATCTCTAGATATAACATTTCCAGAAGTTAAGAAACAAATACACAGTAAGACTATATTTGTTGTGTCTCAAAAGAAGCAGGATTTATAAAGTCAACACAGCTGTCAGCACTATATTGGCAGCGAGTATCTACAGAGAAACCTAGGGGGCAGCTTTGACCCTGACTGCTGGTTTGCCAAGCACCAGGGGAATTTCTCTCTTTCTGAATCTCTCCCACCCCCAAGTTTATGACCCAAACACTCGGTCTCTTCATCCTGAAACAACAGAATATTTCCACTCTTTCCATAGACACACTGTTCATCATTTTCAACTTCTACCAAAAGTGTAGGATATATGTTTCCTCTTACCAAGACAAGGTCCTAGTCTCAACAATTTGTTTCAGTGAGCCACAGGGGAAAGTAGATGTTTCTTAATACAACCAGACATGAAATATGGATTTTTTTTATTCAGTGATTACTGACATATATTTTTGTTTTTCTTCCTTCATATCTCTTTTGGACACAAAATTTTGTGAGCAAATCAAAATGTCTAGAATTTAGTGATGGAATTCACTCAAAAAGGATCTCCTTCTAAATGTTATTTATACTTTTATTTCAATCAAATATAATACTGAATTCCCTTCAGTTTTGTTCATTTTGAGGAAAATATTTTTGTTCTATTTTCTTTCGTATAGTCTGTTCTAAGTAAGCTACAGACATAAAATGAAAAGGACTTCAAAAGAGTAGAAATCATTTTTTAAGAATGCTTAAAATAAAGTTCTGGACTCAAGACAGTTGCAACAAATCATGCCAGGCTAGTGACTTCCTTGGTAAAGTTTTGTGATAATCTTGGAGGTGACTCATTGAATATGACTCTCTAGTTGTTCCAGTTGCTTTCAAGTCACTATAAGCATTGTCATCTTGTTTTATTATTCCAGAATGATGCTTCAGCTTGCCGTCATCTATTAAAACAAAGAGGTCTGTGACCTTCATGCCAAGTCAAGATCAAGGCAAGGAACATCAAGGTGAAAGGAAAAGTACTTTTGTTCATTACTCTAAATGATCTCCACAAGTGCCTAACAAGTCTCAAAACACCTCAACTTTTTAAAATAGATTGTATAAACATACCTACATACATACATACATTATACGGACAACTTCAAGCTGAGTGGCCTGGCTATTGACTGCTACCCATCCGGGTCCCGAGAACCAGTGAGAAGGAGAGGTAGGAATGGGTTCAAGGATGTACTCAGCAGCTAGACCCACAGGTGTAACACCCCTCCCCCAAATCTTGAAGTTGTTTAGATCCCACATACTTTATAAAGTATGTGGGATCTAAAAGCTTCTAGCAAGTTCTAAATCCATCTAATAATAATTCTTTCACTGGAACTAATGCTAGAAAAAAGGCTTCTTTTCTTCCTAATTTGATCCGGGGAAACTTCTTTTTAAAAAAGATGAAGTGAGGGAGGTTTCCATTTGACTGTGAGAGTAATTTGAGTTACCCTCAGGGCCTGGCTTTGCCCGGTACACATTGGATTGCCCAGTAAGGGTTCACACATTTCCCTTTAGACCTGGGGTAGAAGAAAAGGAGAATCAGCCCGTCCTTGCTCTCTCACCCACCACAGGGTTTGCTCTCCTAGCTGGACTGGGAGTGGTTCATGTCATCCTATGGGTACTGTTGTGCAGAGAAGCAAGGTCACTCTACTTTTCAGTTCATCATTGATACAAATAGGCTTTTGTCAAAGAAAAAGAACCCTGGTCTCCATTCAAGGAAAGTGAAGGCACTGGGCTGGGGTCCTGGGAGACTGAGAAATGTTAAGCACAGTTTAACCTTGAGATTAACCTAAAAACAATTCAAATCTAGAGCAAATACAACTATAGCAAAATTTCACGTGTGTAATGAGATTAAGGAGAAACTGAGTCTGCTCATTAGAAGCATGGAGACCCAGATTCATATCTTAAGGTATTAGTTCTCAATAAGTTTTATTTTATTATAATTTATGAATATCATAATTCCTATTTTTAAAAGATTATTATAAGTGATAATTAGTCTATATATAGAACTGGCACTTTATGATGTGCAACTACTCTTACTCTTGGCTAAAGACTTTCACTGAAAAGATTATAATAGAATGTGAATTTTCTTATTAAGAACTATTGACCTTGTAACCAGTATTTTGATAAACAATCTTGCAATATCTTTTATTACATCAGCTCCTTTCTGTTTCTGGAGAAATTCAGAAATGGCTAACATAAAAGTTAATGAAAGAATGAATGGCCTGATGGAAAGTTATTTGGCCTATGAAAAGATATTTTTCAATGTATGCATGAAATAAACTTTTTATCCAAAATATCTTCATATTGATATCAGGAGATGGAATAGTTTAGCTGTACTAGAGTTACTTTTATTTTAGACTTTTTATTGTTGTTTTCCCTTCTTCACTCTAAGGCCTTTTTTCCCTCCTGAAAACACATATAATTTCCTATAAGTTAGTAAATGTGTCCTAAAAAGACTCTAAATTGAGAATCTTGATAATTAAGGTTTTTTTGTATAAGGAAGCACTTAGCTGTTACGGCCACTGTATACTGCTATGTATTTGAGTTCTTTCAGTCCCTTGGGTCTCATTTTTTCCTAAAATAATAAGTCTACTTGACTCTATTTATGATCTCTAATTATAATGCAATGTAAGCAAGGCAAGTCTATGATGAGCTCACAATAAAAAAATGTTCATTTTAAGCAAAGAAATGAACTTTAATTGCTGCAACGTGTGCCTGGTGTATGAATGTCATTGACAAGAGTACATACCAAAATGAATCAGTTTATATGTTTCTGTGTCCTCATTAAAATCATGAAATAAATTAATATATATAAACAGTAGAAATTTCCAAATCTAAAACTAGCTGAAGATCCAAATGTAGTCAAAATCATTCAGATCAGATCTATGACATACACTTTTATGACTCTGGAGATTTAATTTATGAACACTGTTACAAGGTTTTTAATGGAGTGAAAATGAAGTCGAATTAAACTTCTTCCTGATGCATTAAAGCTCCAATCACAACACATAGACTAATAAATGTTACTTTTAAGTAATGAATGTTCCATCAAAGGCTTTTTAATTTGAATGAAATTGTAATTGGAAATGTTTTGATTACTGAAGAAAATCGTAGTGTCCCAGCACTATATATATATATTCAAATCTTCAGTTCCTCCTTTATGCAAAACATTGCATTTATTCCTGAACAATGTACAGAGAGAAATGAGACAAAGTTTCTTGACTTATGGGACTCATGAACTCTCCAAATGCCATCAATTTTGAGATGAACCATTGTCTTACATAGCAGACAGAAGAAAAACCAAACAAAATAAAACTCTGCCAAGCAATTTTAAGATGTCATTGTGTTGACTGCAAAATGCATGCTGATTTCAAAGATGTTTTAGTGTGAAAAAATATTTATACTAGAATCTATGGAATATGTTATTCATGAACTCTAACCCCTGCTTTGCTGTATCAAGAACTGTAATATAGGTGTAAGTGTAATGAAAACATAGACAGAAATACTATTTTTGACCATAAGATCACAGAAAACTTTACAATGAAGAAATAGGCATGTGAACCTTTGCAAGAAGATTAAAGTATAGCTTTATGGAGAAAGGATGAAGAGGATAGATGTGTTCTCCGAAGAGAAAACAGATTCCCAAAGGTTTGGAGAACCACAAGAGTGATGGAAGTGAGCTACATGAACAAAATGGAAAAGAACATTAGCAAACAGTATGTTTGGGAAACTCAGCCCTGGGGTACTTCCCTTTCCCCATGCAACTGCCACACACCAAATTTCACAAGCTTTTTGTTGGGCTATTCAAAGGCTTCATCCCTCACGTATAGGACTGCTAATGCACTGTGGTCGAATTAGTAATCAGCAACAAAAAAAAAAAAAAAAAAAAAAAAAAAAAAAAAAAAAAAATCCATCTCTCCACCTCTAGTTAGATGCTCATAAATTTGAAGGGCTCATCATAGAAACTAAGATATCTTAGTTTCTTTGAAGGACATCTCAACCTAAATGGTAGCTTTAAAAAATGATTGGAGCCTCAGCTATGATGGGTTATGGGGCACTATCATTAACTGAAAGGATTTCAAGATGGGCAGTTGGTATGGTTCAAACAACTGTCCTCAAAGGCCCTACATTAAGGGTTTAGTCTGCAGCCCAAGAAAGGTGATGGTCCCCTTAAAAGGTGAGCTTAGGGGGTGGTCTTAGTTCAATGCCAGAATGCACTCTTGGGGGACAGAAGGAACCTTTTTGCTTCTTTCTCACTTTCTAGTCACCACATGGTGAACAAACTTTACTCCACCATAAACACATTTTCATGACAGTTTATCTTGTCACACCACCCCACAGTGTGGTGTCCAATAGAGCAAAGAAAGGAACTTCCAAACTTTGAAATAAAATAAACCTCTCCTTACAAGTGATTTTATGTAGGTATGTATTATTATAGAAATGGAAACTTGAATAACTCAGTAGGGTAGGGAGAGCTCTGCTTACTGCTGAAGGAATTTATAATTAGAGAAGTTTAGCAACAACAACAACAACAACAACAACAAAAGAAATAGATTTAACTATTGGCTGGCACCACAGTATGTAGCAAATTAACTTTCTTGCTTGTCAGATAAGATTTTCCTTTTCCTTTATTCTTTTCTACCCTAGGTTATACCTTGGCATGGTCAGAAACAGTAGTCTACCAGTATATTCTGTTTTCTTGCTGTGACAAAATAACTGAGTATAACAATTTAAAGGAGGAAAGGTTTAATTTGTCTCACAGTTTCAGAGGTTGGTTCATGGTCTGCGTGCTCCAAAGCAGAAAAACCAGAGCAGAAGGTTAGTATGGCAGAAAAACCAGAGCATAAGGCTGGTCACTTCATGGCAGTCAGGGAGCAAAGATGGGGTAAGAACTAGAGGAAAAGACCAGGGATTATATTAAGCTCCTAGAAACTACTGTCTTCTGTTAGACCCTACCTTCTCTTTCTGTCACTTTCCAATAATGCCATAAAATTATTTACTTGCTGGGTTAACACATTGATGGAATTAAAACTTCACAATTCAATAACCTCCCCAAAATCTGCTGACATCCAAGTCTTTAATACAATGCAAGACTTTTGGAACATATCCAAACTATAACAACTAGTAAGTGAGAAGAAAAGAGAATGTCTTCCCCTTTTCCACTGTATGCTGTGGGTTCTCACAGTATCCATCATAGGAAAACTAAAGAGATTTAGCTTTTTAGAACTTTGACTAATATACTGCCCTGGCAAATTTATTCACTGAATTCAGGTCATTTTTATATCTTAAATGGTTTAGAAGAAAGGAGAAATCAAAAAGGAAGAAAAGGGTCATGAAATGACCTAAGTTTGTATCTACTTTGCATGCTCACATTGAACAGGTTTAAAGGATGTGGAAGATTAAAAATTAAGTCACTTTGGGGACTTCCGGAAGAACATGGCGGATAGATAGCAGCAGCTTCGGAGGCTCTCTGAGAAACCGTACTTAAAATCCAGGAATGGTGCCGGGCAAGAAATCCTAAGCAAGGGGAGATATACTTTGCCGAACCAGGAATGAAATAAGCTAAGAGAAACCAACTGGAAATCCAATCCTGGTGCTACAACAAGAGCAGATAAAATCTCAGCGCGGAAGCTAGAACCTGCGCCACTGGAAGCCGCAATTTGAATTTCCTGCTGCCACTGCTGCATCCAAATCTGCAGGGCAGGGAGAGAGATGCTCAAAAGCTCTGAGAGCGGGAATCTGCAAACAGACTTGAGAGTGGGACTAGCAGGGAGCCCTACATCGACTTGCAGTGAGAGAGCAGAATGGGGACCCTTTCATAGAGTAGGAGGCTCCAGGAAAAGACATACTGGGACCAGGCAGACTTTAGAGATTACCAGGAAACTAAAAACTCTATCGAAAACTGGCATAACGCTTGAAAGAAACTAAGGATAGATTATCTGAATTGGAGGGCAGATTTGTAATATGGGAGCATGAAATGAAAAACTTGTTAAAAATAACAACAACAACAAAAAAACCAAACAGCAACAATACAAAGGCTAGAAGATGATAAGAGGATCTATAACTTAAGAATTAAGAATATAAAAGAAGACGTAAGGACACAAACAAATGAACTGCAAAAGCTATTCACAGAAATAATCCAAGAGAATTTCCTTAATTTAGCAAATGGTAAAGATACTCAGATGTATGAGGCATACAGGACCCCAGCCATCTACACCCCAAACAGAGCTACACCCAGGCATATAATAATCAAAATTCCAGAAATCCAATATAAGAACAGAATATTAAAAGCTGTCAGAGACAAGAAACAGATTACTTACAAGGGAACACCCATCGGAATTACAGCAGACTTCTTGGCACAAACTATCAAATCACGAAGAGCATGGGGGGAAATAATTCAAGCTTTGAAAGATAATAACCTCCAGCCAAGATTGATATATCCTGCACAACTGTCCCTAGAAATTGATGGAAAAACAAAGTGCTTCCAGGATAAAGAGGAACTAGGGGAATTTGCAACCACCAATTCAACTCTACAGAGAATACTGCAGGATAGTCTAAAAAAGGAAAATATAAAGATTCCAGAAATAGTGGCAGAGAGGCCATAATGAATGGAGCAGAAAGAGAAATGAAGAAGACAAACTGACAACAAGCGACAGAAAAAGAGCTCAACAGAAATGAGGCAGAGAAGATCAGATGGTAGGAACAGCTATTTTGGAGAAAACAAGACATCATAATAGCTAGTGCTGATTTAGTATCATCTTGTTTTTGAAGTCCATCAAACTTGTATTCTTCTGTCTCCATCGGTCTTAAAAGGTTGTATCTTATTGGATTTTATTATATATGATAATATACGTAAAAACTTTTATAGACAAGGTGCTTATACAGAAACCATGGTTCATTTTCTGTTAATTGGTTCTAAATACCCTGTAATAATGTCATCCTCTTGAATGATTTTATAGTGTCTTGATATGTTTGGTGCTACAGTATATGAAGTTATACTCAAAGATTTCAAGGAAAGAGACACTATGGTAATTATTTTTATGTCAGGATATCTTGTGGTGAAACACTATTTTGCATAAATGGTTATATTTTGACCTGCACTGTTCTGTTGTTATGCCCTCTTTTATCTCAATCCCTTTTTTAAAATTATTTACTTTATTCTTTTTATCTTTTTAATTAAGGGAAAAATTAAAAAATAACAGATACATTATAGTAACCTACTTTGATTTCCTGTTAACTTGATTTGAAATCCTGTATTGCTCTCACAATCTTGTTTTGACTGATTTTCCCCTTTTCTGCTTTGCTTGATAGTACCAAGTTTGAAAGTATAGGCAAAACTGTGAAGACAATAAGATTCATTATGACTCCCATTCCGGTTGACTATTATTTTCTTTTAAAGTCCTGTAATGTCTCCAATGCTTTGGTTTTATTCTTTACTGTTTTGTTCAATTTTATTATAACTGGCAATTCTTCTTAAAATAGCAAGAGGCAGTATGGTGACCATTGTTGATCACCTTGTATTTTGTTTTTACATTATCTATTATGTCCATCCTTTTGATTTGACTGACTCTGTTCTGATATGTCACATTTGGTTTTACTCTCTTCAAAAAAAGTAATAAGAACTGTGGGAGTAATAAAACCCAAAATGTGTAATTGTCATTGTGCAAAAGAAAGGAAAAGAAAATGCTCTAAAGAATATAACTGCATGTATATTTAAGTGTATAAGATAGATAACCATATTACTGAGTTTTGTTGGATCATTGAACAAAACTGTTTCCAATCTCACTGTTTGAACGTCCACTTTATATGCTTTAATTTGGTAACTTGAACTATTTCTAAGATAACAATATGTAATCTATTAACTAGTGATTTCCTATTGTTTATTTTTTCTGAAATTCTGTATAACTTGTACCCTTTTTGTGTTTTTTTTTTCTTTTTCTCCTTAAGTAAAAAAATGTAAAAAAAATTAAGTCACTTTTACAATTCTACTCGAATTGTTTTGGTCAACATATAGAGTATTCAAAATGAAAATTAAATTAGACAAAGCAAAATAGAGAGCCTCACTACCAGACTAACAGTTCTGGGTGTTATAGTTTGGTGGTAAGCCATTGATGAGCTTTGAATAGGAGACTGAAAAAAATCTTGCTTGTATGTTATACATTTTCAGTTCTTTGCAGAAAGGTGTTTAGTTTCTTATGTTGGCCTTTTATCAAGGATTAGGCTCATTTAACTTTCCCATACAACTTTCAGAAATGACTGTGAACATTATGCTCTTTTAGTGAGACTGATGTTTAATCTATGTAAAGCAGTGCTAACTTTGGCAGTACATATACTGAACATCTACATAAAACAGGTTATTCTATCATAATGATTTCAGGTATGATTTACAGATGAAATGATTAATTGTAGTAAGATTTTACTACAGCTGAACTTACAGGACATTAAAAAAGATACATTAAAAGTGGTTGTTGTCTCTAGCAGTTGGGAGGCTGAAGCAGGAGTGTGAGTTTGAAGCCAACCTAGGCTATGTAATGAGTTCAAGGTCAGCCTGAACTGCATAGTGGGACCCTGTCTCAAAACAAAAAGGGGGGAGGGTGGAAGGGGAATTGTTGTAATGGGCAACTAAGATCACAATAATACTGTATTGCAAAATTCACAAATCCTCAGAGCTCTATTACAAAAACTATTTTGTTAGTATGTCTATGCATTCCATGGCTGGCTAATAGTCTTGGTTTACCTGACAGTTTTTCTTCACGAATCACTCAACTTCTTCTATGCCTAGAGCACTCTACCAGGTTCTCACAGTGATGGTGGAAATGTTAAAGATTTCTATGGGTAGAAACATGAAACTACTTCATAAGCTTACAGTTGTGATATGCCTGCTAACATTGCAGGCATATCACATAGGCAAGTCACATAGCCAGATTTAAATAAAAGAGAATGAAACAGCCTCTGTTTCTAATGGACATTCATGTAGTGTGATGGTTAATTTTTTATATCAGCTTGTTTGGACCATAGATGTTCAGATAATTCTGAGTGTTTCTATTTTCTATGAGTGTATTGATTATATTAATATTTGAATCATATTTTGAATAATACCCATGGTAAAGGTAAAAAATAATCAGAGCCATTAACGCAGTCTCCGTAGATAGCTAACAAGATCTGTGTGAGAGACAGAGACAGAGATGGAAAGAGACAGGGAGACAGAGAGACAGAGACAGACAGATGTTTGAAATCACACACACACACACACACACACACACACACACACAGTTACCATGTAACAAAGTCCCAGCTATTGTCATTATACCAACAATAACATTGTTAAGTCTTCTCTCTTGAGGCAAGACAGGTAGCTTGACATCTTTTTTTAAAATTTAATTTAAAAGGAAAAAGAAAAAAACAAAACAAAACAAAGCGGTGTAAGGGTACAAGTAATACAGAACTACAAAACAAACAAACAAACAAAAAACAGTAAGAAATCACCAGTTAATAGATTGCACATTATCGTCTTAGAGATAGTTGCTCAAGTCACAGTATCAAAGCCTACAAATTGAACATTCAAACAGAGAGACTGCATACAGTTGTGTTCAATGATCCAACCAAAAACATTGATATGGTCAGCTATTTAACACCCCTAAACACACTTGCAGTTGTATCCTTTAGAGCACTTTTTTTTCTTCTCTTTTTTACAACAAAATTTACACATTCTAGGTTTTATTCCTCCTTAGTTCTTATTACTTTTTTTTGGAAGAGAATAAAGTCAAATATGGCAAAACAAAGCTGTCAGTCAAAACCAAGGATAGACATAGTACATGATGTAAGAACAGAGTACAAGGTTATCAACAATGGTTACCATAATGTCTCTTGTTTCCTTAAAAAGAATTGTCTATCTCATTAGGTATTATAAAGTTGAACAAAACAGTAGAGAACAACACCAATAAAACTTAAACATTGTAAACATTACAGGACTTCCAAAGGAGATAATAATCAAACCAGAATGGGCATCTTAGTGAATCTTATTGCCTTCAAAGTAGTTGCCTGTACCCCCAAACTTGATACTATCATACAGAATGGAACAGAGTCTACTCAGCCAAAACAAGATAGTGGGACTATTACAGGACTTCAAAACAAGTTAATAGGAAATCAAAAAAAGTTACTATAATATATCCTGTTAATTTTTTTTACTTTTTCCCCTTAATTAAAAAAACATAAAAAATAACTAAATAATTTTGTTAATGAATAAGGGAGAGATTGAGATAAAAGAGGACATAACATAACAATACAGGTCAAAGCATGACTGTTTCAGCAACCTAGTGCTTCACCACCAAATAACCAGATTTAATAGTAGTTACCATAGTGTCTGTCTTTTTCCTTGAAATATTTGAATATAACTTCATATTTTGGACAACTAAATGAATGTTGTGTCAGAAGCTACATATTCTTTTTGAATAATAACATAACTAAGAAAATTTCAGGCAATGGAGTAACGGCAGTAAGCATTTCTATGAATGACTTTTCCTCTGATGTCACTGCACTGCTGACTACTCGGGCCCCACATGAGTGCTGTGTGTTAAGCACTTCTCCTTCGTAAACTTTGAAGTCCAAGTGAGATTCCACTGAGCAGTCTCTCCGCACCTCCCTACCCTAGAGCACCAACCCTGATGAGATTAGGCTATTTTCTGCAGTTGGCACTATTCATCATATATAATATGCCACTTATCCTAACCTTAGATTTGTTTTCTAAGATTTTTACTCAGTTAATTTTTCATATTCATGCCATTTGTATTTATTTTGACTGGTTTTATTTTCTGCTTTAGTTGATTTTTACAATTCTACCTTTTATTTTTCTCTTGGAAAAACAAGTTAAAATTATCTACTTTTTTGTTTGTTTGTTTTAGCATTTTAAGTTTCTTCTTAAGCCTCACTTTTGTAAGTGGCCACACAGAAGCAAGCATTCTGAAAGAGTAATAGCTATGTGGACGGTTAGTGTCTAAACACTACTGGCCCTTTGACTCTCTGTAGCCTGAACCATCTCTTAAACACATGCACACACACACACACACACACACACACACACACACACACACACACAATGAAGTTAGGACTCAGCTACGAAGCAGGTGGGATTGCAGAGGTTTTTCCCCCACTCCATAACCTCCTTGACCAACCAGCAGAAAGTCTTAAAGAGCTGCCTGTCTCTGATGGAAGAGGATGGGAAAGCAGGTAGTAGAAAATTGGCTTCATCACCAGGGCTACAGGAGGACAGCTTGTTCTTCTCTCCTGCCAGGGCTGTCTGTGTTCTCTGCCTAAGCAGACATGATCAGTCTCTAGCACAGGCCATCTGGCACTGACTGTACTTATCATAGATTATTCTTGGGATTCCTCTAAAAGGGCACATGTTTTTTTTTTTTTTTTTTTTTTTGTGACAAAAAAAAACTTTGAAAGAATGCAGGGCCTCATAATGGAACCCTTACTTAGGATCCAATTTGGGGGGGCTTATTTGAGACTACAAGATCTGTTTCCAGGAAAGGAATGCAGATCTCCTTACATCTGAGTCTTCCATGACATGACCTGTCAATGCTATTTCACCTAAATTCTCTAAAAAGAGAACAAATAATACTACAATAGGCACAGTAAAAAGGAGACCGACATCCCCCAAATAAATCCTAGATCTCTGTTATTTTTTGTTTAAAATTTGTTGAATAAAATACACTTTTCTGTTCCTCAGTTTCTTTATGTATAATAATAATATTACCTACCAGATCAAGCGGTTGTAGAAAAACTAAATTACTAGCGTATGCATTATAAAGTCATGTGATCAATAAAGATTCATGCTTGCATACAAAACTTAAACAATAGAAATACACTTTCTCTCAGCTGTGGAGGTTAGAAGTCCATGATCAAGGTACCAACAGTGTTGGTTTCTGGTGAAGGCTGCGTGCCTGGCAAGCAGATAGCTATTTTTTCCCAAGAGTTGTGAAGTGTTGCTTCCCTTGGAATAATTTCAAGCTAAGAGTGGAACTTGCATTCACTTTTAAGTCAAGAAAGCAGGCTCAGAAAGGAGAAATCATGCATATTCTCTCTTCAGTCTAAGTCTGAGTCCATCCTGCCCAGGTTAGGAGACTATAAATGTGCTACCCAGATTTGGACTGATGCTAATTTTGATGCCAAAATTAATCTTTGGTGCCTAATTGGGGGTGATCCCAAAGCCAGATTCTTTCTATTATAGTGTATACCCCTATATTGGCCAATGCCGACAGTTGGGAGTTTTCATCTATGAAAATGGACCCACCATGAACTGGAATGTGGCTTCCATCTCACCTGATACATCTCTTTCACTATGACTGCAGCCAGTGGTTGGTTTCCTATTATTTACAGACCCAAGATCTAAGCACAGTGCTAAGACTCAGCTCTTACTTCAATGAGTTGCAAAAAGCAGATATATTATCTTCAGAACAGTAATCTTTTCTGTGGTTCATATCTAAATCACATCATCATTCACCTTATTCTGATGCCTCAAGATTGAAAAGCGTTCTTGACACCTCTGTCTATTCATGAGACAATAGGCTTCTTTCACAAAATAAGCCAGTGCTCCCTTCTAAGCATCTTTTAATCCCTCTGCGTCACACTGCCATGACTCCCATCTCGTTCCCATTTCTACACTGGCGTCTGAGCTGCCCCCCATCTGTTCTTGCCTCCTTCCAATCCATTCTCAGTTTAATAGAAAATAAGAACAGGTCAGTCCCGTAATTTGAACCTTTCAGTGTTTTTATCAGTGCTTTCAGATATAAAACAAAGCAATTAACATAATGCAACCTCCATGCCTGCAGGTCAGCTCCTGGTTCCCCACACTGACCTGTCAGCGCCTCCAACCCTCTGTGAGGCTGATCATCTCAGGTGCATGTTCTTCCCTTGGGGGTGACCTAGCTCCTCCTGCAGTATCCCTGTTTGGCAAGTATATTCCTACTCATCCTTCCAGATGCCATTCATCTCAGGCTTCTTGGCCTGTCATAACAGAATGCCACACCCTGCTGATTTAAATCACAGAGATTCACTTTTTCTCAGTTGGGGGGACCAGAATTACAAGATCAAGGTGCCAAAAGGGTTGGGTACAGATGAATCCTGCCTGCCTGGCATACAGATGGCTATCTTCTCACAGAGACCTTGCCTTTTGCACATCTTTGTCCCTTTATCAACCTCTAAGTTCCTCGGCCTTATCGAATTAGGATGCTTGTGCTATCATTTAAATGATTACCTCCTCAAAGACCCTATTTCCAGATATATTCGTAATGGAGATTAGAACTTGAACACACAAATTTGAGGCACTGTAATTTAGTTCATAACATTAACAAAATCACACTTCCTCCTGGTGTAAGATGTTTCAAAATGTCCCATTTTCTGCTTTGCATTCTCAAAACCCCAGAGGTCTTTTAATTTGATGGCTATCTCCCTTCACAGTCTATAAGCTCCACAGGAGCAGCAACCTTGTATATCTCATTTCCAATATACATTCAATGCCTGGCATAATGCTCAATAAATATTTATTCAGTAAAGAAAAGGAGTCATACTTACATTTCAAAAATAAACAAAGGAAGAAAAAATTGAGGATTTTAATATTTCTCCATATGAAGCCAGAAATCACATCATCCCTTGGGTATTTTCTTTAGATCACCCAAGTAATCTCAAGTAGAATCAGTGTTGTAGTTACTTAGATCTCCGCTCTCATTTTAAACATTGTATCATTTTCCTCCATCATAACTCACCAGTAAAGAACAAAGGAAAACATGTTTCTCAAGTAAATTTCTCATGATAAAACAATCCATTCGATATTGCCAACTCTCTCCCAGAATCCTTCCCTTTCATTAACCCTCTGCACCTAATTTATCTGCTACCACTAAGTATCTCTTATACCCATGTAACCACCCTTCTTATTCTTCTCTACTTTTCCCGATCATTTCTTTCCTACATTTCTATAGTTATCCACCTAGATTTATTTCTTTTCCCCTAAAATGGCAATCTGTTCTTCCTATGCTATTTGGATAAAAACCAAAGTAATTAGCAAAACCAGGCCTACAAGTCCCTGAAGGGCTGGCTCCTGTCTGTTATGTTCTCCTTTGCCCTCACAATCAAGCACAAACTCTTCATAATATTTATGAAAACACTTTAAAGTCTGAATTTGGTTTAATTGACCAGTATCATCTTTCCCCCTGCTCCTCTCTTGGGTTCTTTTCTCTTTCTCAGCCCTGGTCTTCATAACGCTGCTCTCTTTCTGGAACCCTCGCTCAGCTCCTCATCCGGCTGACTCCACCTGTCCTCCATGTCCCTCCATTAAGTGACCGATATCTTCCTTATGCAAATGTCGACTGGTGTTTCTGCTATGCTTTTTCACCACACTGTATTCTTTTCCATCTCAAGTACCATCGTTTTCTAAGGACAAGGCTAGGATTCTACAAGCAACCTGATTTAACTGTATTAATTGGAGATGTGTCATTAAATTAATGTGTGCCTATTGCCTAAAATCCATGGCAAAAAAAGACAACCAGACTGCAAAAGGTAGTGGAACCAGCAGATGGAAATCCATTGAAAATTTTAGAACTGTGCCTCTCTCTATTTCTTCCTCTATTCCTCTCTTCAAATCTTTTTTATTATCTTTCTAAAGATGCTCTTTTGACTTTATCATGAAACAAGAGCTAACTGGCAGCACTTCACTATTCATGTTTTCAATTTTACACAGAAACAAGCCAGCAGAGAGACTGGACCAGCACAAGAAAGTGTCCAACATTGATCCAGAAAACTCCAGCCAGGGCGACCGAGCCCTGTAATAGGAAATCCTGGGGACCTCCAACTTTTTAAGCTGTACAGCAAATCTAAGAAAGTGTCATCCTTTTGCATGCTTAAAAAGTAACTTGTTAGATTTAAAGGAAACTATTTGTCTCACAAATTTTGCCATTGAAGGCTAGCAAATCACTGTAAAATGTATTTATTATACAGGTGTCTAGATATATAGACAACCTAGATAATACCTCTTCAGTTTACCAACCACACAAATATATAAGAGTCCCTTACTGATGTTCCCATGAACTGCTCAAGCGGACACTCCAAACAACTTTCTATAATGTTTTTAAAATGAAAGTTATTATCACTGGCAGGAACATAATATCACTGGCAAGAAAATGTTTATGTTCTAGATCTATGTATGAGTATAGTTGCACAAAGGAACATTAGGTTTGTTGTTTGAAAGTATAGAGAGAAACATCTGTAGTCTTACATACCTAAACATGTACTTGTTAGGAAGGACTTATGGGAGCCCATTGCAGAAATATTTGTTACATGTAATTTTCAAATTAGAGGATAATTTTTAATTTAAATTTTGATTAAAGGAAGACATGTGTTTTGGAATTAGGAACATCTTAATATTTTAGGTTCAGAATTTTATAGTTCAAAATCACTTAATATGACATTATTTTCATCCTCTTTCTCTAAATATTAAAATTATAAAGCTTCATTTCACCAGTAACTTTTGTTTGTGACCTTCACACTTCTTGTTATGGTTTGCTCTGAAGATAAGTTGCTTCTCTGTCTTGGCATCAAATGAAAGGGTAAATGAGTAACTGACATCTATTGGTGTGGGAAAAAAAGCCAAGATGTCTTATAACTTGATAGAAAGGGAGCCAAAGAGTTTGGAATATTTTGGGAGGCGTGTTGAATGATAGGTAAGTGAAATGATTAAAAAAAGATTTTGGCATAGTCAGTAAGTACAACTCATGTAATCATGCTTTCTTGAAAGAAAATAGGAGCCAGCAAATGCCCTAACAGAGTCACTGCTGACATAAAGAGATCTTAGTGCTGATGTGAGAAGCAGTTCATGAAAACAAGAAAAGACTAACTGATCAACTGAATTTAAAATTAGAACTGCAGGACAGGAGAAAATGGCGGCTAACTAGAGGATCGGGCGGAGAGTCTCTCCGGAGAAATCATATTAAAAGCTAGAATATCACAACATGGAGAGGGCCAGACAAATGGATAACGATTCTTATTAACCAAGACAGTGCAGCTGGAGGATTTAAAGTCGTGCTGAGACTGTGAAGGCTGAAAACGGGAAGATGCAAACCCCGCGCCTTTAAATCAACAGTTTAACCCATGGACGCAACAGGAAAAGCTGTGTTGGCGTTTGACTGCCCAGCTACACCAGAGGAGATTGTGAAAGACTCTCGAGCTTCAAAGCCAAACGCTGCTCCGCACTGTGCTGGGAGGGCACGCCGCGCGGGTTTCTGACCCTTCCACACCGTACCAGGAGTGCACGCAGCGCGGATTTCTGACCCCTCCACGACGTACAGGGAGTGCACGCAGCGCGGATCTCTGACTGCTCCGCACCGTGCCGCGAGTGCACACCGCGCGGGTTTCCGACGGTTCCGCACTGAGCCGGGAGTGCACGCAGCGCGGATTCCTGACCGTTCCACCCTGTACTGGGAATGCACGCAGCACAGATTTCTGACCACTCTGCACTGTACCAGGCGCTGCGCGGATTTCTGACCGTTCTGTGCTGTACCGGGAGTGCACCCTGCGCGGATCTCTGACCGATCCGCGCTCTGCTGGGAACGTGGGAAAGGTGGGCGGCGTGGACCCTGGTGAGTACTGGAGACCCTGCGACTGCCAGAGTTGGTCAGAGAACATCTTGGAACGGGACAGTGCCCGCCACCACGGGGACATCAATAACACAGAGTCTGGTGGCAGCCATTTTACAGTTGGGCAGAACCTACAGCTCAGTGGCGTCACTGAGCCCCCTGTAGGGAGGGCTAGTGGAAGGCATCTTGGAATTGGGCAGAGCCTGAGTACCTGTTGGCTTCAGCCTCATCCAGAGAACTGGTGGGAGGCATCTTGAGTCTGGGCAGTTCTGCTGTTCTGGTGCTCCTGACACAGAGAGGTCTGGAAGAGAACAGCTGAGATTTGGGCAGGACCCTGTGCCATAGTGACATTAGTCAGCTGCTTCTGGTACAAAGAGAACTGGCAGGAGATACTGGGGCTAACCCAAGCCTCTGCTTGGGGCCCAATGAGCGGATACAAAATAGTCACAACTCAGTGACAACCAGAAAGTACAGCCTAATTTAGGAACTAACTGGCACAGAGGCTAGAGACTAGCCTGTACCGCCCCTGCATCCCAGTCTACCCCAGATAACAGTAAATTGGGGAGGACAGCAAAAACTCAAGCCAGCACGCTTCTGAAAGGCCCTAAGCAATTCAGAGAGGGCCAGAGAACTCCAGGACAGTCTGAAAGAAACCAGAAACATGACAAGAGATAAAAATAAAAAAAAATCTCCAGCTGCCCAACAGGAGAAAATAAGCCCAGGAGAACTAAACACTGAAGAGAACAAGCACAGTAACCATCCACTACTCGACACAGCATCAGCCGAAATTAAAAAGTACCTACATGATCTCATAGAGGAATTTAAAGCTGTACTCCTGATCCAAGTGAGGCACGATATAAAGAGATTAATTAAAGAAATGACAAGCCCCGCCCAAGAGAACACAGATGGAAGAACTGAAGAAATCAGAAAAGAAAGAGAAGCATCTGAAGAAGAATTTAAGCGTAACCTAGAATACATGAAACAGATCCAAAGAGAATATCAGGAAACTAAAAAATCCATTGAACATTGGCAAAATGCCTTGACAGAAACTAAAGACAGCCTTCTGAAACTTGAAGAGAGATTTAGGACATATGAACGTGAAAGAAAAAGCCTCTTAAAAATAACAAGGAACCAGAAAGAAGCAATTCTAAAACTGGAAGATGACAAAAAGATACATAACCTAAGAATAAAGAATGTGAGTGAGGAAGCAGGAACATCCAAAAATGAAATACAAAAAATATTCACAGAGATATTAAAGCAAAATTTCCCATATATAGCAAAAAGAAATGATATCCAGATAAAAGAAGCATACAGAACACCAGCTACCTACAACCAAAACAGATCTACGCCTAGACATATAATAATCGAGATCCCAGAAATCCACCAAAAAAACAGAATATTAAAAGCAGCCAGAGAAAAGAAGCAGGTTACCTATAACGGGAAATCTATCAAAATAACAGCAGACTTATCAACACAAACTCTTAAGTCAAGAAGGGAGTGGGGAGAAATATTCCAAGTCCTGAAGGAAAAAAATATGCAACCGAAGTTCATATATCCGTCAAAACTCTCTCTAAAAATTAATGAAGAAATAAGATACTTTCAAGACAAGGAGGAACTGTGGGAGTTCGTGGCCACCAATCCAACCCTACAGAGAGCGCTGAAGGACATTATAGAGAAAGAGAGGAAGAGATACCAGGATTCCAGCAACAGTGGCAGAGAGGCCTCAGTGAACGGGGCAGACAATGGAATGAGGGAATAAGGTGGACAAATTATAGCAGAAAAGTGGAGTAGCAGACATGAGGCAGGGACGGTAAGCTAGTCTTTAGTATAGATAGCTCTGAAACTATATTTAAAAAAAAAAAGCAGAGGTCATTGCTAATGGTGTATAATTATTTAAAAGACACAGTAGCCCTAGTGCCATATTTAGATTGAATTTAATTTGTTCTGGTCTGTCCGCTCATGTCAGATTTGAGGACACAGACATCTTGACCCAAAAATAGCAGACTATACCATGGTAACTATCCTTACTTTCCTATTAACTTAAATTGAAATCCTATAATACTTACATTGTCTTACTATGACTGATCTTAACTGAATCTGAAACGTAAGACTATGGGTTGGCCATGGCTGATTTTATTTGAAATTGGTATGCTTGTCAGTATCAACCCTAAAAGTAGAGGCAACTACTCTGAGGATGACAAGTGGTAAAGAATATCCATACTGGTATTAATTAGTAACAGCTTCCAAACCCTACAATGCTGCCAAAGTTAAGTTTTTATAAAAATAGGTGATACTATATTTAACTATAATAAGCCAGTGTGGTGGTCAAATCTATTGAAAATAACAAGAGGAAACATAGTAACTATGGAAGATCATCTATATTGTGGTCTTAAATGTTTTATCCATTGCATGTTTTTCTAGGAAATTGTTATGTTGTCTTGCTATGACTTGGTATTCCCTATAACACAGAGAGGATAGATATATATGTAGAAATTCACACATGGGTTCTTTTTTTTCTTTTTAATTATTTATGGGAACAGATTATATAATGTAAGATGTAATGAACAGATACTCTGAGGAAGAGACACTAAGAAACCCGAGGCTAATTTAGTAGCATTATGATAGAAATTCTAGCAATACTAATGTTTGCTGATTAGAATGACATTGGACTGGTTTCTTGAGTTCAATTTCAGCATATGTAGAGATGGGGACAGCTATCACAAAGAGTAAGAGAGGTGAGTTGGTAGTTACTATTGTCTTCCCTAATTTGGTACTTGAGGACCTAAAAAGTCTTCAATGATTTGATTAGTTCTATAATATACACTAAGTATATAAGGTGGATGAAGATGGAGACAACTATTTGTAAAAAACTAGAGACAGTTAGATAGACAATCAAGATCTCCAGTGGGCTTCCTATGAAATCTGTATTTCTTTAAATTGTTTTTTTAACTGCTATGTTCTGTTTTGATATGTTTAATCTTACCCTCTTTGAGAAGTAAAACAAATGTGTAGGACTGATAACCATGTTACTGAGCTCTTGTTTGATCATAGAGCAGAAGGGTTTGTAGTGTCACTTTATGAATGTCATTCTAAATGCTTTAATTCCATAACATGAACAGCTACTTCTAAGATGACAATGTGTAACTTATCAACCAGCAATTTCTTACCGTTTGTTTTTCTGTAAGTTTGTATCATTTCTACCCTTTTTTAAAATCTCCATGTATTATTTTGTTTCCTTTTCTTTAAATAAAAAATTAAAAAAAAAAAAAAGAAAAAAAAAAAATTAGAACTGCAAGCAATTGAAATAGGCTGATTCAGCAGTTGTAGGTTTTCTTTACGTTGCTCGGCTTTGCTTTTTCCTGAACAGCAGTGATGTTATAGATCAAACTGGCGTTTCAGATGTTCAAGTATGTTTGGCAGACTTCATGACATGTGCCCCAAGTGGGTCTTAACTGATAAGCTGTATGGAGTGCTGAACATTTCCTCAAGCATTCTGCTTGCTAGGCTTTCCACAAACTGAGAGGAGAGGGTTAAGTGTTGTGATCATAAACCATATAGTAATTGCTCTCAGACCTATTAGCAAAATGTCTTGCATTGAGTGTCATTCTGCCATTTCCCATGGGTCCTGTTCACTAACCTCTTGCATTTTGACAGTTAGTATTATCCAAGCACAAAACATCATTGTACAACACAGAAATATCTGCATAGTAATGTATCAAAATTACTTGGTCTCCCAGAATAATTATTAAAATTCTGATATTAGTTGGGCTGTATGAAGGGAAAGCCAAGCTTTTATATGAATTTTTTCAAAGACATTAACAAAATTAATTTTGACTGAAATCACAAGATATATATATATATATATATATATATATGTATATATAAAGAAGGTAATGTTTTTCTGTTTATATCGAGATTGAAATCACAAGAAATATAACCTTATAAATCTTCTTCTAAGGCAGTGTGTACTATTTATATAAAGATTTCTGGATTTATTTGTCATTTACTCGCTTTGGAAACATTGTCTGAGAAGTGCTGGGCAAACTACCATTTCAGAAAAATAAAATCCATACCATTTTTCTTTATTTTACTGTGACATTTGTAATGAAAAGTATCCCATTCATCTATATTGCCCATATCTCCTTTATTTTACATATTTCTTCATTTGAATTTTTCTACTCTATGTTATTATAGGATCAACTATAATACCTTCTTGTTTAATGAAGTTGAATCCTAATTTATTCATTCATTAAATAATTATTGTATTCAAATTTTAAAAAAATTGACTATAATGTCTCATGTCTCATTTTATTCATTCATTTATTTACTGAGTTCTTACAATGTTGTGAATATAAGAAACTCTCCTAGATACTGTCTACATAAATAAAAACAATATGTTGTCCATGTCTAAGAAAAACTCTCTCTTTTAGAAAAGCAATGGATTGTAATCTATGGTCGTGTATTTAATCAGCAGTGAGACCTTGTTATGGTGACCTAAATATATATATACATATATACCCTGAAATCAGGTCATAGTTTATTTACTCATCTTTGAATAAAACAATGTATATAGAAAACTAAATATTGCAAAAATGCATAATTTTAAAAAGTTTAATTCAATGAGCCACAGTAGTGCTACAAGGCATATGATGCAAAACTTGGTAGTTTGAAGCAATAACCTGATTGTTGTTATTTTTATAAGGCTATACATCATTGAAAAGTTTTTATCATTGCTCCCTGATAGGTATGAGTTGGAAAGGCAGTTCCATTGATTTTAGGCGAGCTTTCTTACATATTCGGGCCTGGTGGTTAATGTAGAAAGACCACACTTTACCTTCACATATTTTTGTGAACAGACAGGTGTAGGAGTGAGCAAATGTAATTGTTAAAATGCAAGCAGAAGGGCTTGAAAGTGTAGCTCAGTGAAAGAACACATATTCAGCATTCGCAGTGCTCCAGGTTTTGTTACTCAGCACTAAAAAATTAAAACAAAGGGAATATTAATAGAAATGTATATGTATTATTTTTAAAGGCCCTTTTGCTCCTGTTTTTATTTGCTAACATCTTATTGACCAAAGCAAGTCAGATGACTAATCTTGAGTTAGAACGAATAAACTATAAATTTCAAAGCCCAGGTAGCATTCAGGATGACCATTAATTACAGCTGTCAGGACCATTTATCTACCACAATATATAATTTGCCATGATGTATACACCTAGTAATAGAATGGAGACAGAATTGTAAATGAAGCACAGTTAACATATGATGGAATAGGAAATTCTGATCAGAGAGGAAGTGTATAGGAAAAATGTAAAATCTAGAGATTAACTAGATTAAGAGTTAAATTGTGGATTTTGGTTGAATATTGATAAGTAGCCTACAGAAATGAGAAACAAAATTAGGAACAAGAATAAGGATATTCACTGTAGTTAAAAACGATAGCTCACAATAGTTAAGCTAGCTAATAATGTCATGGATTTTCAAGTAAGGAGATTGATCTGTCTCTGTAAAAATATTACTTCTAGAACTTTATTTTCATTTGTTTTGGCTTCCACATTCCCATTTTGTGACAATGAAGTTTGATGAGATAAAATGCATGCAAATGAAGCAGTAAATGACGGTCAGCCACAGGTGATTAACTCCACTTCGGGGGAAATTTGTGGAAGAGTTTGAGATTCGTGCTACAGGCAAAAAGAGGTCAGACAAAGGTAAGAATATGATTTATGTATGTGGGGTCAATATGAGCTGGCACATTTGAATAAAGATAGTAATGTTCACTATGCATTGCTCTCTTAAGGATTCTGGTAGGAGATATACTTAAGCAAATGTCACACATATCAGCTTCTATCCTATATACTCTGTAATACTGCTAGGAAAACCATCACAGAAATCAAAGGTAGGGGCAGGAAAAGGAGTTAATTAGTGCCCAGACCCTCTATTTTGGGATCAAAGACAAGTAACCATCACCATGTAGTGTTGAGTTTTTCCAAAGTGGATGACTAGTTCAGTCATCAGAAGTATCCTCAGTATTCAGTCACTAGCCAGTGTGCTGTTTATTTTCTGCAACAACTTATCTTCCTCTGGAGTCTTTACAATGTTATACACTTTTTATGTTGTCCTACCTTAGACATCAATAATTTCTCATACTGATCTAATATTTTGAGCCCAATCTTGGTTATAACCTTAGGGTTTTGGTTATTAGTATAGGCTCCAGTTCTCCATAAATATACTGATTTCAGAGTGTTTTTAAAATGTTTTATGCAATATTTACCTATATATATTATTATTATTATTATTATTATTATTATTATTATTATTTTCACAGCCATATCTTCAGCTTTGTCATTATTGGGAACCATTCAAGGAACCATATATTTTCCATACCAAGTTTGAAGCTTACATTTCAAATTCCTAGTTTTCCAAGTTGATCTTGTTTTAAAACTGTTGTCATATCAACTTTTTATTTTATTATTATGAATATAGTAAAATTCAACAAAACAGAATGGAACAGGGCCAGTCAAAACAAAGCAGCAAAACTGGTACAGAACTTCAAAGTGCCATACTAGGAAAACAATAGCTACCATGCTATATCTTGTTTTCTTCACAGTAGTTGTCCATTCCATCAGTTATAGTAAAATCAAACCATAAGCAAAACAGAATAAAACCAATCAAAACAGAGAACACTGAATAAAGCAAAACTATCAGAACAAAATAAAATAGTGAGAACAATATTGGGTTTCAAAGACAAGATAGAAGGAAATCCCCTATATTTGCTATATTTCATACTGTCATCCTCCCAAGAGATGCTCAGACCAGTGATCCCAGGCCTGAAAAATCAACCAAACAATACAAACATTTAGTTGCTTCATGTACCTTAGTTTCTATCAACTCAGCCTATTTTCTGAACCAGCAGGTTGCTGGAGCCTGCAGAGGTTGGGGGTGGGGTTTGATTCTCAGCCTGCTTGCTGGTAGTCTCACAGGAGGAGCTGACTTTTCTCTTCCTGGAAGCCGTGCAGTTTGCATGGCTTACCAGAAAGGCTGGCTGCTTGGCTTCTTGTTGGATCTGCCCTGCTCTAACATGTCGACTTTTTAAATATAGCAGTCATCCACATTTACTGAGTGTCAAATATGTAATAGCTGCTGTGACAGACTTTGGAAAAATATGGAAATATAATAGTCGATTCTGCATTATAATCCTAGCCTCTGGTACTTGTGAATGTGATCTTATTTAGAATCAGAGTTTCTGAGCCTGTCATTCCATTAAGGATCTCTAGATGAGACCACCTTGAAAATACTGTAATCTTCCAGTCTAATAATGAGGAGTATCCATATACAAAAACAAGAAGAAAGGGCTGGGGATTTAGCTCAGCGGCATAAGTGCCTGCCTTGCAAGCACAGCCATGAGTCGATCCCCGGTACCCATAAAAATAATAAATAAATAAATAAATAAATAAATAAATAAATACAAGAAGAATTAAGACATGGACACATTCAAAGAAAAAGTCCATGGAGGTTGTAGGTTGAGCTTGGAGATATGTAATCCCATGCCAAGAAATGCCAAGGGTTTCTGGTAGTCATTAGAGACTAGTAGAGAACCATGGAACTGAAATTCCCTCAGAACCCCCAGAAAGAATCAACCCTGTCAACATTTTCATTTTTACTCCGAAAATGGGCATCGGAGATGAACACACATTTCTCAGATGAAGATATACAAAAGGCAGTAAATATATGAAGAAATATTCACCATCACTGGTCATTCGAGAAATGCAAATTAAAACAGCATTGAAATTTCATTTCATTCTGGAAAGAATGGCTTCCCTCAAGAAATCAGCCGATAACAAATGTTGGAGAGGCTGTGGGGGAAAAAGAAACACTTCTCCACTGTTGGTGGGAGTGCAAACTGGTGCAAGCACTGTAGAAATCAGTGTGGAGATTCCTCAAAAAACTAGGATTGGAAGTTCCATTCAATGCAGCTATTTCTCTCCGGGGTATTTTCCCAGAAAAACTGAAAAGGTCTTGCCACAGTGATATATGTGCACTCATATTTAAAGCATCACGATTTGTAGTAGCTAAATCCTGGAAACAACCAAAATGCCCATCAACCACAGAATGGATGAAAAAGATGTGGTATTTTTATATGATGGAATATTACTCAGCCATAAAAAGGATGATCTCGAGGATTTTATAGGTAAATGGAGACAATCTGAGACTATCCTCATAAGTGAAATAAATCAGACATATTTGTAAATATCACATTGTCTCTTTAGTGTAAAAATAATACAAACTGAAGGAGTAATAAGATCCAAAATATATAATAGATATTGTAATAATGAAAGGGAAGGAAAGGATATAACTGTATGTATGCTTAAGTATATAAGATAGATAACCACACTACTAAGTTTTTGTTGGTTTATCAAACAGAATGGTTTGTACTGTCACTGTTTGATTGTCTACTCTTTATACTTTGATTTTGTGACTTGACCAACTATTTCTAAAATGACAATATGTAATTTATCAAGAGTGATTTCTTAGTTTTTTTGGAATTATGTAATATTTCTACACTTTTTTCATTTTGCTTTTTTTCTCTGAATAAAAATAATTTCCATTTTCAAAGTCTGGCCTCTAGAACTCTGAAAGAAGAAATTTTCATTTTGTCAAGTCTGCAAGTCTGTGGTAATCATTGTAGCTTCTTCAAGAAATACAAAATATCCTAGTTGCAGTCTTACAGCAATACAGATGAGTACATGCCATTTATATTAACTGATAGAAATGAGCATCAGTCACAAGTGACCTCACTTAAATGTGATATGATTTGCGCCATATACAAGTAATAGTAAGAATCTCAGTATGATTTCAGCACAGCTATATAAATGATGGAATTGAGAAAGAAAGCAAAAGTGATAGTAGAGGACCAGGTTAACTAAGATCTTGCTTGCTGTACTGAGGATTTTAAAAATTTAAACTAAATCACTGGTGGAGCTATTCTAGATTTACACCAAAAAGTAACATGGTACAACTATACTTCACAGATTCTCTTCCTAGTGTGGAGAATGATTCAGAGTATGCAAGAGGATAAGATTATTAGTCCAGAGCAGTTGTCACAGTTCAAACAAGATTTTATGAGAGTTTGACCAAAGAAATGGGAGTAAAAAGAGAGAGAATAGAGTCAGATTTAACATTAAGCAGGGGAACCCACGGGACTTAGTAGTTGACTGGAGTTAAGGACTCTAGTACAGACAGTGGAAAGGCATAGTTCCAACTTCCTGCTAACTCACGAGAAGAGGTGCTTAGTTTATGGGAAATGCAGGTGGATGGGTTCACGAGAGAGCTGTAGCAAAAAGCTCTAGCTAAAATGTGACTTCTAGTACTTTCTTACTGCACTCATAGGCAAAAATCCTATGCTGTATCATTCACCCTTTTATTACCTATAATTGTGCCTGGAGCACCACTGCAAATACTACTGAGAAGAGAAAACTGCAAAACTGTCTGACTCAGTGACACAGTTGATTTATGGCCTGAATCTCCAATGACTCCACAGTGCCAGTCGGTCAAGTTGTTTGTTTTACTTGGGCGATTCCCTCCCTCTTTTCCCTCGTTCTGCATTCCGAGACTTCACCACTACAGATACGTTGCCTACCTCTTAAATTTCCACTCCTTAATCTTAGCTTCTTTTATTTTAGCTGAAAATGAAACAAATAGAAAATCAAAAATACTGAGAAGAAATATTCAGTTTTTCCAGTCTTTATTCTTGCTAACTTATTTACAACTAAATATCTCATACAACAACCAGTGTTTTATCATATCTTCCCTTGGGATCTTTTTCCTCAGGCCACAAGCATGATCATATTTCACTCAATTTTTAAAAATTCTCCTTTGAAACTATGTCATTTTATTAAACTCTTTTGATGCCAAATTTTTCACCTGTGTGAATTTCATCCATCCTTCCTTTGCAAAATCTTTGTATGCAGATTATTGTATCTTCTTGTATGTTCCTCTTCTCCCTCTTAACTTGGTCCTATAATTAGATTTTAATTATGTTCAAGTTCCATACCCATTTCAGCTACTATTTTATATACTTTTACTCTCTTTCCAGTATTAGCTAATATTATTTTCATTATGTTTATCCACCAATAACATAGGAATATACATTGTTCACTGCCTGAACTGTGTGTATTTCTTCATTATCTTTGCCTGTTTTGTATCTTTAGTGGCTGTCACCTTTCTCCAGCCAGATTATTACAGTCTTTCGAGATGGAGCTCAAGCACTATCTCCTCTCAACTTTCATTCTAGGTTGGGCCGAGTGTCTCTCTTTTCATCCTAATACAGGATATAGACTAAACACGTCAGTTCTGTACTCAAAAAATATGAGTTGAATGGACGTATCAGTGGTTTGTGCCATGAACAGAAGACTGTTAAGAGATTTAAGGGAGTTCTATTAGCTTGTACTTTCTGAAAACGAAATAAGCAAAAGTGTATGTGTGTGTGTGTGTGTGTGTGTGTGTGTGTGTGTGTGTACATATGCTTCCATGTGTGCGTGTGCATGTGTATTTTACCTGTAAGTGAAATCCTTGGAAGGCAGCAATAAAGGCAAGAGAAGAGGGAAAGAGGAACAGGGGGACCCAGGGAGAGAGGCACAGGTGAAAGAGTACATTTTAGAGGTAACTACATCTTTGAAATAAAACAGTAGTTCAGTCATATGAAGCAATATTGCTCTCATAAATTAGTGAATCAGGGGAAGATGGGTAAGCAATTTATATGTTGGCTCAAATTTTGAGGAAATCTCATCATCATTTCATTTTTTTGGTTACTTACTTTTCCACGTATAGGCTTAAGTTGTCCTGTCTGGTGGCTAATAAAGGAAGTTGGAGCCTTGATGGGTTCAGCCTGACTCCCACAGGTGGCATGACCTCCTTTTGCCAGTTGATGCCATGTATGGGAGAAGCCTGGTCTGTGAAAGGCATCAGGTATAAGGGAATCACACAGGATTTTATGACCATAGAAATGAAGTGAGTCACTCTGACCAGGAAGGGAAGGACGTGGCCAAAGGAGAATAAATGTGTAGGAAAGTACATTTGTGCCTGGAAAGTGAAAGGTCTAATGCTTAATAGGAAATACCCAGTCAGCACAATAGCATTATCCAATTAATATTAGATCACTATGGCTTACTTGCTTTTCTGACTATCTCTACTTATCTGTAAATTTCTTCAATAATTTTTCCTCCTCTAGTCTATAGCATACTAGAAAATAGTACGTGCTCATAATTTGATCTAAATGCTGTAGTAAGAGTTAAATGCAAAAATCAAGGTGGAAAAGTTAATTTTACTGAAAAAAATTATTGTTGATCTAGTGATATTTTGCCATTTGAAAATAGTCACATGCATTTTCAAAGGTCAGTGGTAGGTTATTAATGGTCTTTCATCTAGATTTGTCATATTATAAAGACATAATCATTGTTAACATTGTAAAAATCTCATAGTGAATATTATCATTTGTTTTTGTTCATTTGTCTGTTAAAAATCTCTCCTCTGATTTCATGTGTGTCAATGAAATATGAATTTGCACTTCTTTTCTGAGCTCTTCTGAAAGAGTATCTTAAGATTTCATTGAGTTCAGTCTTCCCTTCCTCCTTTCCTTTCCTTTCCTTTCCTTTCCTTTCCTCCCTTCCTCTTTTCTTTTCTTCTTTTTTCTTTCATTTTTCTTTTCCTTTTCCCTTTTTTTAACTTGCTCTTTTTATCCTCGCTTATCATTTTCTTTCTCTTCTAGTTCTTTTTTTTCCTTGTGGTGCTGGATTGGGTACGGAAGTTGGTAAGCTCTCATGGTTGTCAATTGTGTCTTTATATTTAAATACAATTTATATTTAAATATAATTGTGTCTTTATGTCTAAATAAATGGGTGTAAATACAAGCATTCATTATTTGACTGTTTAATCATTATTTTCATGCCTGAATCTCATAAATGAGCAACTGGTTCTGGGATAACAGCATGCAATGTATTAACTAGTGGTAATTTCCTACTTTTTATTTTTTAAAAAATCTGTATCATTTCTATACTTTTGCTTTTTAAAATAAAAAAGAAACAACTATTTAAAAACATAGATTATCTACAGTCTTTCACTGAGAGGCCTAGGAAAACAAACAAGTAAATATCTTAAAATTTTGATGAGGAGCAAGATATACACACAGTTTCAAACTACCGTAAATTACTGAGGAGCACAGTGGAGGAACAAGGAGGCATATCGGAGACATCTGAAAAAGATAACAATAATTACCTGCTAAAAGTGGATATCCTCACTAATTGGAGAAATGGAAATCATGCACCATCCAATAGTTTCAATGGGAATACAGCATCACTTTTGTGACATTTTTGCTCAAGGTGCACATCTAAGCATGAGGAAATATCAGACAAATTAAAGTTGAGGAATATTCCATAAAAAACTAGTTTTTCTTTCTTCAAGAGTCAAAGTCATGCAAGTGAAGGAAGAGTTTAATTCAGAGTCAAACATAGTCAAAGTCAAGTAATACTGAGGAACTGCTTTATTTTGAAAAAAACCCCAGAAGACATTACTGATAAATGTTAGCATCATCCCTAACTGAGCTGCCTGAGACTCATTTTCTTAGACTTCACAAGCTAATATTAGTAAAGGTATATTGGAAGAGTAGTAAAACTTGAGGGTCCAAAAAATCTGAAGGTTAAGACTGTATGAAGTAGTTCTATGGTATTTTTTAAAAGTCCCTGTAGTTTTGAAATCCATGTTAAAGTAGGCAGGACTGAGAGCATAAATGCTCAGCAACTTGCAATGGTCCAGCATAATAAACAGTTTTTTTGTACTGAATATTCAAATTCATTGAAATTATTTTTAAAAAGGTAAAAGGGTTTTCTTACCCCCTAAATTACATAGATCTTAAAATCATTAGCACTTAGTAGTTCCATAAAACCACAAATACAAGTCTGCATAGAGTATAATTACTGAATAAATGGAGCTGATACATCCTTTAATTTTAAACTTAAGGAAATAAAGGTAATAATGTTTATGGAGCATTTACTTTGTGCTGGTCAATGAACCTATATTCTTGACTCCTTTACCAATATTAACTTGTGAAGTCTAAGAAAATGAGTCTCAGTTAGCTCTATCTCCTTGTGAGTGGAGCGTGCAGTTGGGAATTGAATTTCCATCAGAAATCATCATCTTCAGAATTCATCATCTTCTTGCTGAGTACTGCTTCCATCACTTATCTAAGAGCTGCAGCTTCCACATGTCATGATCAGATTGAAGGACTCCAAATTATTCCCATTTCCTTTCTCACTTCCTACATCCCTAACACACAGCTGGACCTCCAGTGTTACCATTTTGTCATCAAGATAACGTAGCTTTTCCAGGAGCTCCTGTAGAGGCATTTGTTAGTGAATGGGATATATTTTGATAGAGAAATAAGGAAGAAGAGACTTTTGTATTTCTAGGAAATCTAGAGCCAGGGGACAGATTATGGAATTAGGAACTGGAGAAATTGAAAGAAGACTAAAGTAATAGCCATGAGATTAGAATCTTTATGTGTAAAAGAGTGTCAATTGTGCAGTAAGTACTTGATAAATGATTTTGAATGAATGAGAGTAAACTAGATACAAGAAATTCCAAAGATAAAATTTGGCCCGCTTTACAATTTTTGCTTAAAGCTAATTTGAATTCCAGCCAGGATGTGTTCGAAATATCTGGGAGACTACTGTGTGTACTATGAATCCAGTTATGCTGAAGAACTGCTTATTAAATAGTACTGGTTTCGGTAGGAAACATTTACAATATATTTTTCATAAGGTTATTAATCCTAATGTAAACTTTTTTAATACAGTATAATAAAGGTTAATTATAGATCAAGGATTGGAGATGACTATCTATGTGCAGCATAATTTCATTTGATATACCCAAAATATTTTTGTCCATCAATAAAACACTTTCAGTAAATGTCTAAGTGTTCCTAGCAGAATATGTCAACTGTCCGATGAAGGTGAAGAACAAATTATAAATGGGAAACAATTCCCAAGTGTCTATGCATACTACAACAGTAGAACAACAAGGTGTTCTCCAGTGATGAATATTCTTATGTCCTCTTGTTGATGGAAACAGAAAATATCACCATGTGCACCAAACCCCAGAATTCCTATCAGTCTTTATGGATGGAGCCCAGCTTGTAAGTCTGCCCAGAACTGAGTGGGAATTAATTCTTTCTAGATACCATGTGTCAACTTAATTTGTGGATTCCTTCCCTCCTGTGTTACTGGCAGAGGAAACTGTCACATCAGTTGCATTGTTTTCTTACCTGATGGTCGGTTCATGCAAGTGTTACTCTAAATAATGACCAATGTAGAAATAAAGACATGGTGATAAAGCGATTTAAAGTTTCAGAATTTTTGATAGTGCCTTTGATGATGCATTCTATTTTTGTGAGAAAAGAGTAATGTTCCTTTTCTGAAATTCCACTGGTATGTTGCTAATGTTTTATCTTTTTCTGGCACACTATAGATCAACAGCTGTTGTCTGTTCTTATTTTAATCCTATATGTAATGTAGGTAATACATGTAATCTTACATGTAATGTTAAAAATGTATTACATTCTTTTGACATATAGCCATAGGAAAAGATTGACTGCTTTAAATTTATTATTTGTCTTGATTTATGGGGCAACCAACCCACACTAGAAACTTGGAATTAGTTCATATCTCTTTCCTTTCCTCATTCTTCCTAGCTCTACTGTATCTTACCTCTAATCGCCACATTACATTGATTTTACTTTCTAACTAGTTCTACAATTTATTTTCTCTTTCCAGTATTATTATCATTATCCATCTTCAGGTCATCTATCTACTCTCACATTTCTTCAAGAACCTCCTAACTTATCTCCCTGTGTCTGTTCTTGGCTCAAGTCCATCCTCCACATAACAGCCAGAAAGTTTTGAAATCCTAATTAAAATTCTTGAATTGTCCACCATCAATCATTGCTCAGTGCCAGAACGTGAACAGTCACGTTCAATATTGTGTTCCTTGTGCTGAGAAGATTGCTTGGTGCAAAAAGAACACTGGACAGATACTTCATGAAGCAGTGGATCCACGATCCTGAGAGAGGAGCACAGCAAACTTGCCTGGAGTCCCTCCGCACAGTTCCTGAGCCATCCCTCACCCAGGGTCTTGCTCAGCTGTTAGATTCCTGATTGGGAGGACAGAGTCTACTTTTCATAGCATTGTGGGCCAGTCTTCCCAGTCTGGCTGCTGTCTATGATCCCAGCATTAAATCTTGCGATGTCCTTCAAATGTGTGTATCAACTCATGACAAATGACTTGGTAGCATTTACACCCTGCCTTAGTTTCATGTTCTGTGCATATAAAATATATTTTACTTTATCTTTGCTCTTTGACAGTAAAACCTCCTCTCATGGAGCCACATCAACACACACACACACACACACACACACACATACACACACACTTCTTAGACTAAAAAAGATACTTAAAATATTCAGCATGTTTCATGCCTGTATCTTGCTTTTTAACCATTTGCCCAAAAACTATTCATCCTCCCTAGAGTATGATGTTTTGGGATTGGAGACCATGACATATTCACCTTGGTATTTCAAGTGAAAAAGAAATGCAGGCTTGGTACACTCAGTGTCAGCTTGTTGAAAAAATAAATGATGCCCTTATTAGGGAAAAATGATAAAATCCAGATTATGCTGTTTTGTGCCTTCATTGTGTTTGTGCTTTTAAAGTTAAAATATTTTCTTGATTAAACATTTTGTTCCAGTGAGCAACAATTAACAAAAGCATAGTTGCATTTCAGCAGTCAGATCACATTGTAACACTGTATTTTTGCCTTTCTCAGGAAAGAACTAAGGCTTTTCTAACACTTCATTTGCTGGCATCTGTAATCAAAACACTAGCTTTCCACCATACCAGTAAAATATTAGCAATAACATGAGAATTGGAAGGGAATTGTTGCTTAAATTTATAGTTTCGTCTTTCTTTGCTGAGACGATTTGCCAGGGTCCTGTGTTTAGTACACAGAGTTCATATCTGTCTGACCAGGTCACCACATTTGAGATGAAACAGGACTTTTGCTTAGTGCTGGTTTTATTTTTGTGTGTGTGTGCTTGTGAAGTCTGTCCTTTCATTAGTTTATCTGTTGTTTGCAAAGCATGCTGTTTAATCCAATTTTGTATTGGTAAAAAGAAAGAATGCACAAGTGTTTCTTTTGCACAAAGAGACAGAGCTAGAAACAATCTGTTCAGATTTTTTTACCAAGAGAATATGAACTGGCTAAGCTTGGGCACTCTGGTTCTACAGGACCTCTGTATGCACAAAGCCCAAGGGCAGTGGTGCTTGGGAGATGTGCTCTAGGGCTAGGGCTGAGACCTAGCTGGATGTATCACATCTCTCTGTGAAGCATGGTTGCTATTTTTGTTAGAGGTAATTGGTGGTCAAGAAGGACTTGCTTTGTCACATCTACTCTTTTGAACTGAACCTGATGTGAATCTTATTATCCATGGAGATGCCATCTCTACTCCCATAGTGCTTTTCAATTCCTTACCCTCTTTGGACAAGTGATTGAGTGTCTCTGTAATACCTTTAATGGAAGCTGTGTCGCTAAATCCAAGAAGCTTGGGGTGAACAGACAGGTATTTATTTTTAATGGGGTCACCCTGTATCAGGTGAAACTCTCTGCTTATGGGTCAAATGCAAGTGTCACACTGACTGGATGCTTCCAGAAGATGAGCAGGGTATAGAGATGGTTTGTGCGGTGGCTCCTTAGCCACTTGTCTTTGAAAATACATATATCTTACAAGCTTTTTAGTCATCCCGGTTGACAACTGGTGTCAGAATTGTATATTTCCATTTAAATGTAAAATTTCATCTTTTAGATATTTCAGATGTTGATACATTTAGCAAGTTGAAGTCCTAATTATCTACCATCAAGGCAAACACTGGGTAAAATATTAGATTTCTTTTTGCCTTTTGGAATAGGAGTAAATTAGTTTTATGAAAAGAATGTTTCTGTTGTAGAATTTGAGTCCTGGAAACATCTTTATCTTTAAATTGTTCATCTCCAATATTTTGGGAAATATTATTAATAAATTAAATCAAGAAAGATATCATGTCTTTGGAAATTAATACAAACACTAGAAGTAAAAAACAAAACACTATTCTATATGAATGCTCTCTGATTTAGAAAAATGCTGATAATTTACATTATGTATTCTTATTTTTTCCTGTTTATTTTTAAACTTTAAAAATTTACTAAATTTTATAATGTTTAGTGACTATGGATTTTTATAACTCTGCAACAAACTGGATAAAGTAAGCATGTGTAAGATTTCAAGCTGATGAATAAAATCATGCAAATAAACAAAAGCTTTCTCATATTTTTTAGTTTTATGAATTTAAGATCTTATATTCTGAGTGGCCAGAAAATTTAGTATATTGTCAAAAAAAGTTACATTGTATAATTTCTATGCAATCCTTTTAGTACTTAATGAATTATTTTTATGATATTTAGGCCTGTTTTCTCTGATTTCTTATGAGTTTTCTCTTAAGAACTAGTAAAATAGGATAAAAAGAAAATCTTAGGAAGCACCCAGGTTATGAGCATCATAACTTTATTTTCAAACGGCTTATCTCCAATACTTATAACAATGCAGTGTAACGAAGCCTCATTACAAAGGCTTATTACAATGGAATCCCCTTGAGCTCTTGTGATGTTGCTCAGGCTAAGTACTCAACCAATGAAACAAGCAAGATGTGTGGCCTAAGAATCTATCTATTTAAGCACACATCTGTCAGCCACCCTATTATCTAATAAAATGTTTTTTTTCCTTTAAAAATGTTTTCTTAAACAATGATTGGCTATAGAACCAAAATTAGGATGTAATAACTCTAAATAAAAACTTTATTCATTACATACTGGGACAAGAAATATTTATCAGATGGTTATCCTCTGCAGGTTTTTGTCTAATTACTAGCTGGGTTGTAAAAAATGGGGAAGGCAAGTTGTCACAGAGTTCATAGCCCAGTTAGTGACAAAAGTCAGCTGAAAAAATTGTTTCATGAAATATGATCAACTCTACGTGAATTCTGCCACATAGAAAAAGAGAAGGGGCCTTTGGGCAAAACCTTGGAGGAAAGGTTGGCTAAATGAATCAGAAGAAATTCCAGGAAATATGACTTCAAAGTCACATTTTAAAAAATGTACAAGAATTTATCATGTTGAAAGTGTCTCAGAATGTGTGGCAACGTTTGCATGTATGTATACATATGAGTGTTGGTGTGAGTGCCGGTGAGAGGCCGGCAAGGGTGGTGCCCTAATTAGGGAAAAAACGGTAAAATCTAGATTGTGCTGTTTTAAAATCCAGATTATTCAAGGGTGTGGTAAGGTGTGGATAAAAATTACAAGGTAGGCAAATTGCTTGAATCAAAAAAGAAGCATATAGAGGGTGACATTTTCCTCTAACCCTAATCCTAACCCTGAACCTAATCCTAATCTGAACCCTAACTTGATACATTCTTATCAAGGTCAGTGTCTTAATAGATGGATGTGGCATACAGAAGGTTTCTGGTTGATTGACTTGTTTTTTCAGTCATTTATTTTTAACCATATAGATTCATTTGAAAATAGTTAACTCTGCAAAAGCAGTGTTCATTTGTGAGGAAGAATAAATGCTTCCTGATCTTGCTCATCAAACAGTGTTACGATGCACACAAACACAAATAATGATTACTATTATTTCAACCACTTTGCATAAAATTTAGATAGTGAGAGAATAAATTCATTACCATACAAATATGATTAGAAATTCCTTCCAATTTTTAAAGTTTTTTGGTTTACATAAAATTCATTACTTTTATGGGTATTCTGGCTTTGGAAGAATGCATACAGTATAATCATGGCAACAATGAAGATATAACATCTTTTATTTAGCCTATCTGTGAGATAGGATTCATCCTCACATGCATTTCAGGGATTTACCATTCATCAATTTAAGTAGATTTATATTATAGATGAAGATTATGAAGTTGCTATATATATCCTCATATTATTGTGTGAATATAAGTTTAATTTTTACATATAAGATTGTTGAATTATGTATTGTATGTTTAATTTTATTAAAATAAACTGGCACAGTATTTCTAAAGAGACTATCATAGGGTTTCCCCACTAGAATGTGAGAGTGCCAATGACTCTTCATCCGTATTTGGTATTGATAATATTTATTTTCTTCTTTTTAGCTATTTATGTATAATGTCACTGCACAGATATTTTAAGTTTTGTTTTCTTAATGATTAAGATGCTAATTAACATTTCTTATGCTTACTTGCCATTGAGATACTTTTTGTATTGAAACATGATTCTTCACATTTTTGCCTATTTTAAAATTGTGTTCAGTTTCTGAAAGTTAGATTTGAAAGCAATCTTTAAATTCTCAGCATGTCTCATTTCTGTTGAGCTCTTTTTTGTCATTAGTTGTCAGTTTGTCTTCTTCATTTCTCTTTTTGCTCCATTCATTGTGGCCTCTCTGCCACTGTTTCTGGAAACCTGTACTTTTCTCTTTTAGAATGTCCTGCAGTATATTCTGTAGAGTTGAACTGGTGGTTGCAAATTCTCCTAGGTCCTCTTTATCTTGGAAGCACTTTGTTTTTCCATTAATTTCTAGGCAGTTGTGCAGGATATACCAATCTTGGTTGGAGGTTATTGTCTTTCAAAACTTGGATTACTTTGCCCCATGCTCTTCATGATTTGATAGTTTGTGCTGACAAGTCTGCTGTAATTCTGATGGGTGTTCCCTTGTAAGTGATCTGTTTTTTCTCTCTGACTGCTTTTAATATTCTGTTCTTATATTGGATTTCTAGAATTTTGATTATTATTATATGCTTGGGTGTAGTTCTGTTTGGATTGTAGGTGGCTGGAGATTGGATATAATTTCTAATATAGATGGCCTAGATACACTAACTTAAGGGAAAAAAGAGAGAATTGCAGGCAGAGTGGATCAAGAGATAGGGTCCACCGAGAGGCTCTTTATAGGAAATATAATTAGCCTGAAGAAGATTATATGGACCAAAATCAAACATGAGAAAATGGAATTCGATGTGATAGGGAACCAGAGAGTAATAGGGGTAACTAGACCAGTATTTATGGATAGATCGAACAGACAGGCTTTAATAAATGAAGAAATATAACTAGAAATCTGGCCCAAGAGTGAGAAAGTTCAGAAAGTTAGGTAAATAGCAAGTTGCCACCCCCAATACAAAACCGTGAGTGTTGGGGAGACCCAAAAATACACAGTTCATTCTGGTGAAGTAAAGGGGAGGAACAGTCTTCAAAAAAAAAAAAAAAAACAGCAGAAGATATAGCTAATGTATAAGGGATTAAAACCTTGGTGTGAGTAATAACTCGCACCACTCTGTTTGGTTGGTACTTGTTCCTTCCTAGTTTGTGTACAAGCTCTGGCTCTGAGGGGCACAGACAGCTGTCCCAAAGATACCAGGACATAGCACAGTGGACATCTTTAATTTCCTATTAACTCAATCAGGATCCCTGTATGACTTATACTGGTGTATCATGACTAATCTTAGTTAAATCTGACTTGTTTGATTGCTGCTTATTATTGACAGATTTTATTCAAAATTGTAAGGTTGATGTTATCAAGTTGAGTATAGACAACTATACTGAAAATGACAACGATTCACTACGATATCCATTCTGATTTGATTACTACCTGTTTTTGTAGCTCTACACTATCTACAAAGTTGTATTTCTGTTAATCCTGTTATGTACTGATATGTTCCATTATATTTTATCTGATGATAGCCAATTCTGTTGATGATAACAAGAAACAGCACAGTGACCATAGTAGAACTCCTTATACAGCAGATTTATATGTCTTTTTAGTTTTATATGCCTATAGGAAAAAGTTCAGTTCTGTCCTGCTTTGTTCTGTTGCTCCCTCCAATAGGAATACATGTTAAGACTCATGCTTACATAAAACCTATGAACAATTTATGAGAACTGATCTAATGACACATGATAAAATGAACAAAAACTTTGAAAAAAGGGGCACTACAATACCCAATCCTGATTCTGGAGTGTTATGATATGAAATACAGCAATATTATTAATTTTTGTTCAGAAGGACTTTAATCTAATGAGTTGTGTTAGGTCTCAACATAAACGAACATATGGATAAATGCGTACATGTCTAAGTGTATAGGATTGATAGCCGTAATACTTAGTTTTTGTTGGATAGTTGAACAGAACTGTTTGCAGTCTCCCTGGTTGAATTCCCATTTATATGTTCCACTTGTGTACCTTGAACAACTATTTATGGGGGGACAATATGTATACATCAGCTAGTGATTTATTATTATTTCTTTTCTTTGAAAGTATATACTATTTCTGCCTGTTTTCTATTTTGTTTTGTCTTTCTTTAAATAAAGATAAGTGAATAAATAAATAAATTCTCAGTATGTCTTTTTATTTATGCATTTATTTTGATATCAGGAATCGAACTGAGGACCTTGCACTTGTCTGGATGGCTCTGTGCTACTGTGATATATTCCCCCATTTAAAACTGTATTTTCAAATATGGAATATTTGTAAATCATGCAATTTGTATTGTCTATTTTCATTAAATTTTATCTTGAGTATCTTTTGTAGTTGATATATACTTTATTCAATGATTGGAAAGTCATATTTTTACACAGAAGGTAGTAATTAATATATAAATTTATTGAAGCTATAGAGCATTATTATAGCAAGCAAAGCAACAGTGACCCTTGGCATCACATTAAGTTTACTTTCTCATACAAAATGCTTTAAAATTACTAGATACATTTCTTAAACATGAAAAGATTACCTGCTTATGCTTTCTCCTCAGAAAATTCTAACTTAATGTGTGAATGCTAGTTCAAGTCTTTTGTGTACAAATGCCTGTAGGCCAAATTTAAAAAATATAATTTCATGGATATTTGTAATATTATGGTATTTCATAACCATTTCAATCAAGTTAAATATTTAAATGACTTTGTTTTTCTATAATAAATAATTATGCATTTTCATTATTTTCAATGTATTTCAATGTATTTTCATTATTTTTTGGCGAAGTCCACTATGCATAATGATGACTACTAATGGACTGATAAAAAGATTCACACATACATATATGGACCTTATGAAAACAAACTGCACTCTGTTCTGCATGACTAAAGAGAGGCCATTGCAATCTCAACTTTGCAGGTACCCAACTGGCATCCATTTTTATCAAACTAAAATGGCCGAGTCTTTTTATAACAGACAAATATGGTGAGTGAATTTATATTGTTTCACTGAATTCTTTATGTGATTCAGGAAGCTGAAGCTGTGATGGAAAAGAAATAAAACACCCTGAGGATCCACTTAATAGGAAAATACAGAAGGGCAAATGATAGTCTTTCCAATAAAAATTGTAACCTAAGCCAAGTTATAGGATCCTTGAAACTTGAAACTTTTGAGTTAATTGGGTTAAAAGAATATATCTATAGGAGAATCAGAGAAAATTTATTTGAGTAGGAGATAATTTTTCCCTTCACACAAATATGACTGGTGAATCTTTCTAAGAAAAATAGAACACTTTCTAGAACTTTGGGGTAAGTGGAAAACAGCATTTGAATTAATGATCAGTAGCTATAAAAGTATCTGTTTCTATTCACTATAAACTTTGAAAAGATTTAAATTGACTGTGTATAAAACTATATACTTATTACCTGATTTTCTTATCATAATGCCTATATCCTGTATTTTAAATACTTGGGAAACCAAAAAAAATTTCAAGTATTTTAAATACTTGGGAAATTACAAATATTTTAAATACTTGGGAAACAAAAAAAAAAATTTTCAATTACACTTTATGTATATGGATCATCTTTTATTTATCTTTCATCAGTTTATGGGCCATCAGACTGTTTCCATAATTTAACTATTGAGATCTGTGCTATAGTTGGGTGTAGTGGAGGGTGCCACCTACCACTGTTGGGAGCATTTAGAAAACTGAGGTAGGAGGATTGCCAGAAGTTAGAGGTCAGCCTGAGCTGCACTAAGCTCAAGGTCAGCCTAAACTACATGGTAAGATCTTGTCTCAGAGAGAGAGAGAGAGAGAGAGAGAGAGAGAGAGAGAGAGAGAGAGAGTTGTTTTGCTATATATATGGATGTGCATGTGTCATTACGTATCACTGTAATATGATGAATATTGAGTGTAACACTTTAGTGAAGATATATAGAAGGGGAATAGCTATAACAAATAGAATTTCTAGTTTTTGAGGACTCTCCATACTCATTTCCATAATGGTTGCTTTAGTTGACATTACCACCAACAATTTAGAAGTCATTCCCATTCCCCAGAACCTTACCAACGTCTGTTGTTTTTAAAGTCCTTGATGGCAGCCATTCTTACTGGAGTAAGATGGACTCTCAGTGTGGATTTATGTTTCTCTAATAACTGAAGATACGAACATTTTTCTCGTGTACTTACTGGGAATTTGTACTTTTTCACCTGGAAAGTGTCTATTCATTTTAATTGTCTGATTTGATTAGGTCTTTTATTTGGAGAATTGCTTTGTATGTTTAAAGTATTAGTCTTCTGTTCAAGGAGTTGCTGATAACTTTTTCCCCATTCTACAGGTTGTCTCTTCACTTTTCTGATTGGTTCCTTTATGGTGCAGCTTTTAATTTGTTATAGTTTCATTTGTTGATGCTTGGAAATATTTTTTGTGTCACTGGCATTCTGTTCAAAAATCCTTGCCTATGGCTATATCTTCAAGAGTTTCACCAATTTAACTTCCAGGAGATTCAGTATTTCTGTTTGTATATCTTACTTTTGAACTATTTTGATGTAATTTTAGTAAGAGTGAGAGATGTGGATTCAGATTTATTCTTCTGCACATGAGTAGCCAGTTTTCCTAGCACTATTTGTTAGTCTATTTTTTTTTTTTTTGGCATGGGTTTTTGGCTCCTTTACCCTCAAAAATCAAGGTGCAAGAGGTTGTTTCTATTTCCTCATTTTTATTTTATTGGTGTAAATGTCTATTTTGACCATTATCATGCTATTTTTGTTAATAAAGCTTTGTAGTATAATCTGAAACCTAGGATTGTGGTACTTCCTGCATTATACCCATTTTTAAAAATGAAAGACACAGCCCATCCATCCAACAAACTCCTACTTCTTTTGTTAGATTGATTCCTAAGTATTTCATTTTTTTGTATGCTATTGTGAAAGATGTTGTTTCCCTGATTTCTCTCTCAGTGAATTTGTTGTTTGTGTACAGGGTTGCTACTGATTTCTGAATACTGACTTTACATCCAGCCATGCTACTGAATTTGGTTATTAAGTCTAGATTCAGTGGAGTTTTTGGGGTCTTCTATGTAGAATATAATGTTATCTGCAAATAATAATGATTTAACTTCTTCCTTTCCTATCCTTACTCCTTTTATTTCTTTCTCTTATCTATTTGCTCTGGCTAGTGTTTCCAGAACTATGTTTAGTAGGAGTGGTGAGAGTGGACATCCTTGCCTTGTGTCTGATTTTAAAGTGAAAGCTTGCAGTTTTTGTCCATTTAGTATGATATTGGCTGTTCATTTGTCATAGATGGCTCTTATCAGATTGAGGTAAAATATCGTCTATTGTAATTTCCTCTAGGATTTTTTTCATGCAAAAGTATTGGACTTTATCAAAAGCTTTTTCTGCACCTATTGAGATGATCATGTGATTTTTGTCTTTGGCTCTGTTGATAATAGTGTATTATTGATTTGCATATGTTGAACCATCCCTGCATTGCTGAGATGAATCCTACTTGGTCATGGTTTTTACCCAAATTCCCATCAACAGAGGAATGGATAAAAAGATGTGATATTTTTATACAATAGAAAATTACTCAGACACAAAGAAAGATAAACTTGTCACTTTTGTAGGTAAATGCATGTAACTTGAGACCATACTCAAAAGTGAAATAAATCTCCTGGTGTGAGAAATTACAAGAACAATAGGTCTAGAATGTACAATAGATATTGTAGAATGAAAAGTAATTGATTAAGAATAAAAAAGAACTAGAAAGAGGAAAAGTGAAAGGAAGGAAGGTTAAAAGAAGAAAAATGAAAGGTAGCTACAATATTGGTGCTCATTGAAAAGAACAGTTCGTGTTAATATCAATTGGAAATTTTTTATGCCCGTGTCTTGTACTCTAACTACTTTGAAGATGATAATATGCATTGGATTAACTGTTTTTCATTCTCCTATTCTTTTGTTATGAAATTGTGTTTTAGTATTTTCCATCTGTTTTTCACTTTAAAGAGGGTAAAATTAAACCGAACAAAACAGATCATAAAGAAACAATTTTAAGAAATACAGATTTCAAAATAAGACCACTGAAGATCTTCACTGTATATCACTGTCTATGACAATGTGATAGAAAATTATTTGTTTTCTCCAAATAGTTGTCCACATCTTCACACACAGTGAATACATACTGAACATTATAGTACTAAACTAATCAGAACAGGGTGATGAAGACTTTTTAGGTCTTCCAGACCAGATATTAGGGAAGTCAACAATGGCTGCTATAATGTTTCTAATTCTCTTCAAAGTAGCTGTTCATATCTTTATGTATGTTGAAATTAAACATAATAGACTAGATTAATATACTTTGAACAGTGAATAGTAGTATTACAAGATTTTGTAACAATGCTACAGAATTAGCACTGGGTATTTTAGTGTCTCTTCTTCAGAGTATCTGTTCATTACATCATGCATTATATAATCTGTTCCTGTAAACTGTTTAGAAATTCTACATGTGTGAATTTCTACATGTATACCTATCTTTTCTGTATTACAGGAAAAAAAGATGAAAACAAGACAATAAAACAAATTACTGAAGAAACATGAAACGAAAAAGACATATAAAACCACAATACTAGGTGCTCTACAGTTGTTACTATGCTATCTCTTGTTATCTCCAATAGGATTGTCTACATCATCAGGCATAATATAATTGAACATAGAATTCTATAGTAATCTTAAAAAACACAACTTTGGAGATATTGTAGGACTTCAAAAGCAGTTGATAATCAAACCATAATGGGTATCTTATTACATCTTGTCATCTTCAGAGCAGTTGCCTCTACTCTTAGACTTGATACTGTCAAGAATACCAAATTTGAGTAAAATCTGTCTAGACAAAACAGCAGTCTAACAAACCAGCTTCAAATAAGACCAGTCATAGTAAGACAATGTAAGTAATATAGGGCTTCAGTTTAAGTTAATAAGAAATTAAGGATAGTTATCATAGTATATCCGCTATTCTTGGGATAGCTGTCTCTGCTCTCAAATCTAGTATGGGTAGACAAACTAGAACAGAATAAAATCAAACTAAACAGAGCGATAAGACTAATGTGGCTTTTAAATCCTGATACACTATTAATGTTCTCTGCCTTCCTTTTTTAGACAATTCCTTCCTTTTTTTTCCCTCAGGGTGCTTTGTGTATTTTGGGTCCCACTAACTCCATTAGTTTTTAGATTAGGGGGCAACCCACTATCTACCTAAGTGGTTATGAACCTTTTTACCCCTGAACTTGATCTTGAGCTGTATTCCTTTACTTACTAAAGCCTCAAGGTTTTCCTTCCTTATAGCTGAGTAGTTCTCCACTGCCCAAGTGCCATGATTTTCCAACCTATCTGCAGCTGCTGGACAAGTTGTCCCTATTTCTGTCTGATTTCCTGTCACATAGAGTATCATTTTCTCATCTTTGACTTTTGGTTTATTAACCCTCTTTCAGGTTGAGTATATTTTCTATTCAGAGCATTTGATGGATTCTGTCTACTGATTAACTCTGCCTGTGTTTCTTTTTGTTAGTGTATCAAGGCACTCTATGTTAGAGATTATAGCCAACTTTCCCTGCCTCATCTCTGCTATTCTATTTTTCTGCTATTATTTGGCCACTTTTCTCCTTCATTCCACTGTCTAGCCCATTCATTGAGGCCTCTCTGCCACTGTTGCTGGAATCCTGGTATTTTTTTCTCTCTCTTTCTAGAATGTCCTTCAGTATTTTTTGTAGGGTTGGATTGGTGGTCACAAACTCCCACAGTTCCTCCTTGTCTTGAAAACATCTTGTTTCTCCATTAATTTTGAGAGAGAGGTTTTCAGGATACATCAATTTGGGTTGGAGGTTATTTTCTTTCAGGGCTTGGACTACTTCCCTCCAAACTCTTCATGATTTGATAGTTTGTATTGAGAAGTCTGTCATTATTTTGATGGATTTTCCTTTATAGGTAATCTGTTTCTTTACTCTGACAGCTTTTAATATTTTGTTCTTGTGGTGAATTTCTGGGATCTTGATTATTATATGTCTGGGTGTAGATCTGTTTTGGTTGTAGTTGGCTGGAGTTCTGTATGCTTCATTTATCTTCATATCATTTCTTTTTCCTATGCTTGGGAAGTTTTCCTTAATTATTTCTCTGAATAGCCTTTGTAATTCATTTGTGCTTACTCCTGCTTCTTCACTCATGTTTTTTATTCTTAAGTTATAGATCCTCTTATTGTCTTCTAGCCTTTGTATTGTTACTTCCTGGTTCCTTGTTATTTTCAAGAGGTCTTTTCTTTCATGATCACACATTGTAGATCTATCTTCAAATTTTGAAAGTCTAACTTTAGTATCTGTCAAGGCACTTTGTCAGCTTTCAATGGAGTTTTTAATTTCCTGGTAATCTCTTTGGATTTGTTTCATGTATTCTAGATTTTGTTTATATTCTTCATCAAAGGTTTCTCTTCTTTTTCTGGCTTCCTCCATTCTTCCATCTGTGTCTTCTTGAGAGGGGCTTAGAATTTCTTTTATTAATCTTTTTATATCCTGCCTCACTTGGATTAGAATTTCAGTTTTAAGTTTGTCTATGAGTTCATGAAGGTATTTCTTTATGTCGGCTGATGCTGTGGCTGATATTGTGTGATTGCTACCCTAGATCTCTTCTGTATTTACCTCTCCTGGACTTATTTTCCCATGGTCAGCAGCTGGAGGTTTTTTCTTATTTCTTTGTCTTGTCATGTTTCTGGTTTCTTTCAGGCATGTGTATGATGGAGCTCTCTCCATATTGGTTATGGTTTTTCTAAATCGTGCTGGTTGGGGGCTTGCTGCCTTCTCCAGTTTACTGTTATGTGAGGTGCACGCAGGGATTACACAGGGTAGCCCCTCTTCTCTGAGTTATTAACTGGCAAGTGCCTTCAGCACCTTAGTCTGTGCTTTGCAGACATCACAGGTTCAGGACAGTGTCATCCCTGGCTATTGGGTCCTGACCAGGGGTGTGACTCTGCCCAAGCAGTTCCCACAGTCTTCTCTGGGCCAGGGGCAGCTGACTGAAGCCATTGCGATGCCAGGTTCAGGCCTGTTTTGCCTAACTCTAATATGTCATCCAGCCGGCCACACCCACCACAGGACCCAATTTCTAGCACTCACTGTGAATTAGTGCAGCTTTCTACCTTGGCTCCACTCTATGCTGTGCCACGTCCTCTCGCCAAAGGCTCCGCACTCACCAACTCCCAATTTTGGCAGCCATAGCTTCAATGTGACCCTGAATTGTCCGACTGCAGGACATGCCCAGCACAACACAGGACTGGTCCCAGTGAGCATGTCTGGTTCCAGCCTTTCATCCATGTTTTCCCTTTCTTTCTTTCTTTTTCTTTTTCCTCAGTTTCCTGGGTCATAAGAATCCCTCTCCTTCATCTGGTCTTCTAGCGTCTGAGTTGTTTTTCTCAGAGAAGCTCTTTATCTTGCTACCTATCAAGCTGCCATCTTTCAAAGGTACATGTTTCAGCTTTTACAATAAAATTTTTAAAAAAGCAAAAATATAAAGTTATTCAGCCCAGCAAAACAAAAACAATGGAATTTACTTTATGATACATATAAGCAATTTTATATGGTTCCTCCTACTTGTCTTCTACAACAAGATTGGCTTAGAAACTTCAGAATAATAGAAACTAAAGCAAAGAGTGACTTGAAAGTGAAACTTTCAACTTTGAGATCTTGATCTCCTAAGCAAATGGAACAGTTGCTTCTTTTGATGGGATATAGTTAGATGATCACATGACTGTATTATTATTTGATGCTAACAATAAGATTCTAAGAAGATGTCACCTCCTTACAATATTCATCGTCAGCCTTCGCAATAATAGTGAAAATAATGCTTGTTGCATTTGCAAAATGACTGGCGAAGTAGTTGCCCATAACAGATTAAGAAAGAAACATGATCTCTCTATTGATGTATGTATTCAGGAATTAATCAATATTTATTAAGCAAACATTACAAAACTGGTACCTTACTTCACATTAATAGTTTTAAATATAAACCAGATTTTAAGAATCCTGGTGTACAAATGACGAAACTAAAGCTCCAAGATGTGAAAATAATTCATGGAGTCCATAGCAGAGTAAAGATTTCATCTAAATAATTTTAAATCAAAATACATGACATTGCTTTGTGAAGTTTCTTATCTGGATCATTAACATATCTCTCAGTCTACAATGTGTGTTATACTTTCCACCTGGTATTTTTCAATTTCCTCTCAAATGGACACCCTGGCATCTCTACCTGAAGCATACTTTTCCTTTCTTACCCTTGGCAAGGCATTTTTACTTTCCAGGTTGGTATCTAAGGAAATCTCCCAGTTTTACTTTAAGTGGCACTGTAACATGTGGTCCCTGATAAAAAGCATATTTTCTTTCAAGATTGTAATCATCAGTTGGGCTCATTTTCTTGGCCCCTCCATCAAGCTGAACTTCTTTGGAAAAAGAAACAGCAGCTTGTGGGTTATTAAATGCCAGAGAGCTGAACTCAGAGAGAGAGAGAGAGAGAGAGAGAGAGAGAGAGCAGGAAATGACTGAAAATACATTTATGAAGCCTGCATATGTGTGTGTGCATGCATAGACTTGAAGCAGTCACTCAGCTCACCTATGATACGTATGCAGAACTAGTTGATGTATGCAAAACCCTTAAAGGCCATGATTTTTATCCTCAGCCTATTTATTCCAAACATAGCTAAATGAGGAGACCAAATATAGAAAATGATGCTCCAGGGGCCCTACGGCCTATATAGAATTTAAACTGAAATGATTTGCAAAATCACTACTAAGACAGCTTGCTCATACTGTCAGCGTGCCAGCACCAGAAGCTTGTCGTGTATTTTTGTCTTGGCAGATGCACATTCTGTTATAAAGGTCTGTTCATCTGATGCCTGCCTTGTTTTCAGGTAATGTTCAGTGCCTTCTTGGGAAGGAGGAGCACTGTGACCCATGTCGGTGTCGCTGGGGACAGATTCTCTGCACTCTGACCCTGCCCATGGGCCAGTGTCCTGGCTTCCGCCATTAAGAGTTCTTTTTCCTCCACAAAATTAGAGTCATGAGTGTTTCTCTTGCTTCTTTTCTTGCTTCAATTTTCTTCTCAACATTTTCCAGGGCAGAAAGAAATGAAACCAATGTTAAGGGAAATCAATAATGATGACAGATAAGGATTACATTTCTTTAAAAATCACCTTAGAGTCAAGGAGGGTTTTTTTAAGATTAAATTATGGTTTTCTGAGCTGATTAGCATAGTTTTTAAGCCACTCTGAAGTGTTTGTTAGGCTTCGCATGCTGGTCTCCATATGCCTCTTTTCAATTACATGTGCAGCCACAAGTATGGCTAAGCGGAACGCTTCTTTAAAAACAGAAAGCAAACTGTTAGGCTTTGTGCAGTGGGACTCGTGAGTGTGTGACTTCTCAGAGTGCCCATATTTCATCATCAAATGACTAGATGTTCTGTTCGCAGAAATAGCTATTAAAACACATCTTATAATCAGGTATTCTGGGAAATAAAGGGGAGTTAGGGGAAGTGGAGGGTCTTAAAAGGACATGAAATGGAATTTACACCATAGCTGTGCTAGAGACTACATGTGGGGGGAATTTTCATTTTTGAAATTAACTAAAGTAGTAATAATTGTCCTACCCTGTGTTTCTTGTACACATTTTTTTGTGTTTGGGCCACTTTGAAAATCTTTGATTTATGTCTATTTGTTAAGCCAATTAACTTTTCAACACAGGAACTCTGTTGGTTTAGTATTATAGCTTTATGTCTCTTTCTTTGAAATAGTTGAGCATAACTTCATATACAATAGTATCAAACATAACAAAATAGCATAAAACCATTCAAGAGAATGAAAGTATTACAGAGCATTCAGAACCAGATAATAGAGCATGAACAATGTGGTAGTTACTGTTAATTACGGGTTGTCTTGTGGTGAAATACTGCGTTGCTTACATTGTACTGTTCTGATCTGCTTTGTTATGTCCTCTTTGGTCTTAATCTCTTTAAAATTAAAAAATAAAACAAACAAAAAGTATTATAGCTTTATGGATTATAAAGCTACAGTGGAGTGAGCTAGTCATGCTGTTGATGATACACAGAAAAGGGATGGAGTTAAGATCGGGAACTGCTAGCGTAGCTGCAGGGTCTACACCCTCTTTTGAGACTGCTTGGAGAGACAGATGACAGGGTCATAGTAGGAGCTCTCTGTTCTTCTCTGGTGCATCGCTGTGCTTCGGGTTCCATTACTAGATTATAAATTCTCTCCAGTCCCCCACCGAAGCTCCTGCTATATAATCAACTCTCAGGAAATGTTTGTGGAATGAATGAATAAATGAATGAATGACATCTTACTTTCTGGGAAATGCCATAAGTTACCTAATTAGAGTACAAAACAAGACGTCACTAGGACAAAACAAACAAACAAACAAACAAACAAACAAACAGTGTCTGAAAATTGCATTGAGCTTCTCATTTACTCCTTTACAGGAAAAATAATCTTAGCAGGGTGGATGTGCATTTTTTAACCAGACTCAACTCAAGCTCCAAAGTGATTTCCAGGGCGGCTGCAAATTCACCATTTGATAATATTTGGTCATTTCAATTTGGGTTCCTCTGCTGTACAAAAGGGTATTTTTTTGGAAAGTAGTTTCTCATGATATTATTGTCTCAAAACACTTTCAAATAATTGAAATTAGAAGTTGGCACTTCAAAAAGCAGTTACTGAGTGCCTATGTCGTGTGTTTTACTTATCTATTTATGAGCTTAAAAATGCTATTTTCATCAAGTTACAAAAGATAGATGGTGTCTAGTCAGAAAGATAAATGTTTTAAAAGTATGACAAATTTATTAGAGGACAATGGAAGATACTGAGTTCAATAGTGTTTAGTGTGTACTACAAGATCCATGAAAGCAGGTAAGCAACAGTTATTTTTGCACAACCCAATGGGATTCTTCAGAATTACTTTCAATTTGTCTTTCTTTTATATAATGCTTGTATTTCTAAAAGTGTATGTGTTTTAATGATTATGAAATAACTGTTTTGTATATATTATGGAAATAGAATATTTTGTGTCATATCTTGTATATTCAAATGGGTAAGTATGCACTTTTGGTAAATGTTTCCTCAAGTTTTAAGGGTGTACTGAAATGAATTTGTACTTAGCAAATAAGGTTGAGATTATTACAAAATCCTCAGGTCCGACATCTACAGGAAACATGAAGAACAGAGTGAAGGTAGCTTTATTCACTTTCCAAAACATGAATTTTCAGTTAAAAGGTATACCTAGCCACAGGAAATCCAGACACATGTGAAACCAGATTTATACATATGATAAATTATTTTAAGGGTTCTTGAAACACCACTGCCATCATACATCAACGTGAAGCTGCTTCTACAAATGTGCACACATTTCCTGAAAGGATTTATAATCCAGCCAATACGGTACATTTTGAATGTGTTACAGAAAGGACAGATTTACAGGAGACAATCTGCCTTCATGATGATTGCATATTGTGGCATTTCTAGTCCATATGGATCAGTAAGACTTGGATAGCAGGCATTTGACCTTCAAAATCATGCAAATGTGAAACCAGACTTCTCCTCTTACAGCTGGGGACGTCAGTAGGACGTCTTCAGCTTATTTTGGAGGCATTGATTAAAACACATTTTGACTTCTAAAATGACTGAAGTTTAATTTCAATATTTCTCCTCTCCTCCATACAGGATGATTTAATCTTTTGCTCCCTCCCCCACGTTCCCTCTGGCTAACCTTCACTCATTAGCACCCAGAACTCAAAAACTGATCATTTAAGAGAGAACTTGCTAACTCAGAGCCACAGGCCAACTATCAACAAGACTTCCAACCTTTTTGTTCATGCCATAGCTAATATGAAGTAATAATTTCTGATAAACTTTGAAAAGGTCTGAGAGTGGCTTTCTGTTAGGGGCCTGGGGAAACTACATTTTCTTACTGCAAAAACTTCATCATGCCAGATACAATCAGACTGTTTATCTGGCAATGTTAATTTTCTGGGTTTACAGTATAACAATTCGCCAAGATTATTGGAACAGAATCACAAGAAGTTATATTTGTTCATCGGCCAATTTTTTTTTTTTTTTTGTATTTAAAAATTCAGTGCAAAATGGTATCACATTTTCAAGAATGCTGACGAGACCACGCTTGAATAAATGCATTTTCCCAAAGCTAAAGTAATAAAAGAAACAAGATTGAGAGAAACAATTTCAACAGTTTTCCTCCTTGTGATTTAAGGCACCAAGAGCCCTGCCGGGAGAGGCAGACCTAATGAAGTCACAGGCATCTTGTGACCACATTCTGCAGAACTGAAGGCAAGTAAATCCAATCATAAACAAAGGAAGAATCTAGGCAAAATTCCCACTTCTGGGGAAAATTTCTCTCTCTTAAGAGGCAACGTGGGATTTTCCTCCCCATCACAACACCTGCAGCAACCCCAGTTCCTCCAGAATGGCTAACCATGAAGGGGTAGCTTAGAGTGTTCCAGGTTAGGCAGGCTACAGGCTTCAGGTTTTTGACTGCATGTTTAAAGAATTTATTTGTTTGCTATTTTGCATACTCTTGCCTCAAGATTGTATTTCTAGAAACTCATTTTAACTTTTTATGAAGTCTCTACTGATAGCAGTTTTTTTATTTCATTCTGCTCTCATAACTGAATTTAATTATTTTTAAAATGAATTTTTTTTCCTGATTAGCTTTCATCAGCTATACATTTTGACAGAGCATAGTATTTCCAATTGCTTATGGCTAGGGTAATGTTTTCTAGTTTCCTTTCTGGCCACTATGAAATGTTCAGTATCCTTAACTTAAAAGAACTCCTAACAGTAATTTAACTCCTAACTCATAATTTAATGACAGATTTATTCTGTACCACTAAGAATTTATAAGCTCTTCTGCTCATTCAGTCCTCTGATTCAACTTTATGAAGTAGTTTATCTGATTGCACTTGTTATAGATAAACAAAACAAAACTCAGAGAAGTTCCTTAACTGTCAACAATCCGTCTTCGGCCATATTCGTTATGAACAAGCTTTGGAACCCAAGCTGCTTTTCCAGGAACCAGCAACCTGGACCATTTGATCCATGGAGAGAAGATAATCCAGTGATGAATATTTACTCTTATTGTTTATGGATTCCATCAATGTCTATTCTTAATCCAAAAATTCAAGAGAAAATTGAAAACCTTTATAAACTATACATTTCTCTTTGGAGTGACAAAGAGATGGGCACAAGTTTCAAAGACAGATAAGTAGTATAAGGATTGGCTGGTGGGAGGCAAAGTCATACTTTCACTGGGCGTCAGTCTCCTCTCATATCACACAAACAGTTGGAATAAATATGTTCTTAGATTTCTCTCAAAGCTGATATTGCATGGCTTCATAATGACCCTCAGTGCTAGAGATCACAGTTATGTTTTAGAATATTTTTGCTTATAATATTTGGTATATAGAATCATAACTCAGAAAAAGAAAAGTATAAGTTGTGTATTATGTACTCATTGTGTTTTTTCTAGAAAAAGGAGCCATATCTAGAAGACTCACTAGCATACTACATAATTCCATGTAGAACTCTAGAGGTTTCAATGTCTACACCTGAAGAACCAAGGTGGTAGTTTAAAAATAGTCACTAAAAAGAGAGAGGAATAGGAAATTGTTTCAAATAAGACTCTTTTCTCTCTTTCGTGTTTCACTTATTTTTGTATTTGTATATTCCAAATGGCTTTGCCTATCACTCATACATATTTTATACCTCTCAGAGAATATCTGGAATGCTATCTCTAATTACTATATTTCCTGAGTTTTGAAAATGTCTATAAGAAAAAAATACACATGAATATATGCACATAACATCAGCATATAATTTTTTCTGTACTGTGACCCAATTTGAAGTCCTATAGCTTGCAGACACTTTATAGTCCTCAGAAGAATTCGAAGAGCTAAAGTCTTGTGAACAGAGCCATGTCCCCCCACCCCAAAGCCAATCATCAGGCATTGGGAGGGAGAGGGAAACGCTGTGAATTAAGTTTCAAGTTTTAGCTGCTGTTCTTATAAAAAGTAGCCACTGTATTCCTAGAGTCTGTAAACCAAACAAATGAGGACCCGTTTGTGATAAAATTAATGACTGCTCAGAAGCCAGACTCCAGAGAGAAGTCCTTGCTTCTGGTGAAAACACCTCTTCTAGTAAATTGTGTTATGCTTTACCCTTATGTCAGATGTCACCATCTCTCTCAATGTTCTAGTCTAACAACCACCCAAAAATAAACACTGTCGTATCACTGCACTTTGGATGAGAAGAAACCAAAGCATAAAAATTCCATTTCTTTTTCTTTTTCTGGGAAGGAAGTTAAGCTGATTTTATTTTAAGTATTGAACTTTGTGCTAGGCAGAGTCCATGAAAGAGTGAGATCATTCACAGATCAAGCGTCACTTTTCTGATTCATCTCACTTCGTCTCCATTCTGCATGACCTCACTGTTCTCTTTTTTGCAAAGTAAAAAAGTGTTCTAGTACATCAGAGTGTGAGGAAGGGAAATCCACGCAATTACCTCAATCCCAGTCCTACGCCAGGCAGCATTACCAGAGTGGCTGGCCTCACATGGTGGTCACATTAGCTTCTACTAAACAGCATCCTTTGCAGTTCTAGCTCTTGCTCTGCAACCCTTGACCCGGTTCTAGTTCCCATGAGTTCTTCTTGGTTCCGGAAACAACACTTTCTACTTTTGTTCTTCCAGTTCTGGGATCAGTGTGTTCTACTGACAGCGCTCTCTGGTTTGCTTCACCAACTTCTGTTTGGATTTGGCTCTTCTATAACCTGAGTAATCATGAATTAAATTCCTTTATCCTATTTTGCTGGTAGAGTTTAGTTCAGGTACTCTGATTACAGGAGGAGACACAGGGAATAAAAACAAGTATTCTGCAAAATAAATAATCAAAATTATTATGTGGCACCATAGTATATTGTTTGTGATGAAGAAAATACAAGTGTCTTATAAGGACAATCTGGAGAATGGCCATGACTCACTTTTATTAAATCATGTAAAATTACCTGATATCTTATACTGCTGTTCTACTCACATTCATACTATTCATGATGCCTTTGCATTGTGTAATCTACAGAACTTTCTATATCAAATTACAGAATCCTGGAATAATTCACAAACATGAATTTTCTGGAGTTTATTATAATTCTTTTAACTACTTTGAAGTAAATGAACAGTGATATATATGAGTGCAGATATCACTTTATAAATGCATAGTTTCAGCCAAAGAAAATATGTAGATAAGTAAAGGTACAGGTTTTCTACATTTGTTCTGTGAGGTTCAGTAGGTAACCAACAACCTGGAACTCAAAAGCCTTTGAAATACCTTCCATTCTGGCGTATTGTGTTCAGTGACCTTGAGTAAGTCACCTGAATCTAAGGTACTGGGGGTCTGAAGGGAATGATCTAGTTTCTGGGAATGCAAACCGCTGAGCAGATGAAGCAGGCTGCAGAAATGCTTAGTGCTAGGAAAAATTCAACAAACAAAAACAACACTTGGATGTCTTCATGTGCATGAAGCTTGTTTTCTCTATTATTAAAATTTTTACGTCTAGTTATCTCTTTATGTTGATGGGTGGCAATTTGTTCTTCTGCCATCCAATGCTAGTAACCCTGTAGGTGTCTTAGAAAGATTCAAATTCAAAACAATTGCTTAATTTTCAGTGAATTAAATTTCCCATCATTTTTCCCTAGCAATAAACCTCAGCTGGTTAATGCAGCTCAGACTTACATTAAAAGTGTTTGCAAACCTGAAGTTAGGAATTGATTAAAATACTAGCCTACCTCTGATTAAGGTATTAGCTACCACCCCCAGCATTGCATGTCAGTTTCTTAATAAAAGTTGAAATTGGTCAGGATTCTATATGCCTGAGCCTGTTCTTAAGAGGGCTGAACAAACAACACTCCCTGTGGAAATGTTATAACCAGACCCCAGTGCTATTAGCACAAGATGTATGATGCTCAGCATATGTATTACCCTCCCTTACTGTAGATCTGTGAAACAATCCCCGTAACATTTTCTCCTACTGAACCCAGATGTGGCCGCAAAGAACTTCTTAACCAAATATTTCAGGGAGCCTTTACAAATAGGTTAGAACTCTCACAATGGACAACATTATTTTCACACTTGCTTTGGAAGTCCAATGTGATAGAAAGTCCTTGGACACAAGGTTGACATCAGGTATTCACCTCATCACAAGGCTTTTAGGCAATTCTAGCAAATCACATCTTTCAGAAAGTACCACTGTACGATTTTTAGCTTGACAAATATGGAAGAAAATACTTGGAAATTCTCTTGAAGTTACTAGTACTAAAAATTCATGGTATATAAATTTTCTATAGGGAAAAGAAGATGAATGGAAAAATACATAGGACACCAAAGCGGAACTTGTTTTCATTTGACAGTGATAGGATTCTGAGGTCTGAAATGCATAGCGTGTGCAGTGGGATGGATGCAGGTACAGTTTGGGAGGATTTAGTGGAGGTGAAGAGATGATAGAGGATGCCTTGTGACATAGAAAAGTAGATACCATCTCTCTCCACACTTAGGGCCTCATTTTTACTGGTTGAAATATGTTTAAATTTTAAATTCAGAGGCTGCTCTTTTGAGAGAGTTTTAGCAATAACCAGTTTCTAGGATTCAGTCAGTAAATACTTATTGAGTACGCACTGTATATTAGACACTGTGCTATTTTCATTCCTCATTTATAAAGTATAAGCTGGCCTGGCAAGAGTAAGGTCCTGAGTTTGAATGCTGGTACCAGAGAGCGTGCATGTGTGAGAGAGAGAGAGAGAGAGAGAGAGAGAGAGAGAGAGAGAGAGAGAGAGACAGAGAGAGAGAGAGACAGACAGACAGACAGACAGAGAGAATACTAGGAGGATTCAAACAATGCATGTTTGAATGTTTACAGATGGTATTAAGTTTACAAAAGGCATTATTATTTTATTATAATCATGTATTAATGATAGTTACAACACAATGAATGAAGTTTTAATAAATATTAAGCCTTAAAATGGAAAATCAGAAAACTGAATAATGCACAAAGGCTTGCATGGGTTTACAAAGAACAGTCTGGAATTTAAGGAAAGTCCTTCATATTTTGAGATCAGGCCCACAGAGCCACTCAGAAAAATGTTAAACAAGTGACTGAGTTAAAATTTTTCAATTCCTGTAATTGTGTCCTCTGTAGTCTAACTTTCATGCTACTTGGTCCTTAAGTTTATCATATTGTCTAGGTCATCATCAATCAAGGCTTTACATGAATTAAAATATTCTCTGGCATTTTGGGAAGCCTTCCAACTTCTGTTCTTAAGGTGACCATTTTCATTTATTCCCACAGCTTTGATTCTTTTTCCTACTGAAGAGGCGTTTCTTCTCTATTTGTAACCCTGACCCTGCTCTTCCAGCCCTATTTACAAGAACCTGCTGGAAATATCCCCACAGAATATTCATTGGATTCTTCTTGTTCTCCATCTCTCTACCTAATTTTTCCTTTCCCTTCCCTTGTGCCTTCTTACCAATCGTGAAGCCAAGTGTCAAAGCTAAGAATGTTTCAATCATGTTTTGGGCCTCTCTCCTTTTTCCCCAACTGTCTTCTGCTTATACTGAATACTCAGTTCCTGACAACATAGAGCTCCACTCTCCTTGCCTACAGACACACACACACACACACACACACACACACACACACACACACACTGTTTTCTCTGCCAACTACCACTTCTTTGGGACTGGTAATTACTTCGTTGAAATTTGCCAACATCTCCAAGTACTTATCCTAACATCCCCAAAATTGCCTGTTACACATGGGCTTATCAAGACATCTGCTCAGGCCCCTTCTCACATCACTAATAACCTTCCATATTCTTCGGAATTCCACAGAAACTGTAGAGTGCTGAGTCCTCTGTAGAATAAAGTGAAAACTCCTGGCTGTGTCTCTTAATGCTCTGTCCAGTCTAATGTTGTCTAATTTTTTACCCTATTTCTTGGTTCTTTTTTGACTGTTCTATGCTCTTGATAATGCAGAACTGCTTGTTTTCCCCAGAACATTATCTTGAGCCTCTGTAAATTTGATTATTTTTTTCCACTTAGATTGTCTTTTCTTGGAAATCAAAATGATCTAAGTCTTTATCTAACCAGATACAAATATTTTCCTGGTTTTAAAATTTAATTTTTTCCAGACTTGCTTTTTAAGGAAATTCAGTATAAAGAACAGCAAGTCAACTATACTTTTTTGTGTCCAGTTGACCTCAGAATTTCAACTGTTTGCCAAACTGTTAAGAATCAATTATTAACAGTATTTCGCAGTATACTCAAAATACTAATCGCTCCTAATTTTAAAAATAGAAAGTACATATATAACATATATATACCTAACTACATGCAAATTAGACACAAAGGTAGAAAACAGCTTAATTAGTTTAAATGAGTAAAGCAAGAAGAGAAAGAAGCCAGTAAAATAAATAATGAAATACAAACTATTCTATAAATTCCTCAGAGCTTATTTAAATTAAACCTTAAAATTGCAACACAGGAAGATATTGAAAACCATTTGTAAAATTTACTACTGATAACAATTTCTAAATGTTCTTTAACTCAATAGAACCTGGAGACACTTCTTAATGACTTAGAAAAAATTCTATAATGAAACAGAAAGATGAGAAATCAATTTTCCAAAAACGTAATTCAAAAAAATGAAGTGGCTGTCATTCGAGTGCTCAGAAAATAACTTTGCCTATTTGGGATGTAAGGCAAAAAAAATAAGATTATTCAAAATTATACTGTTTTTAGTCAAAAACCTATCCTGTGAGAATGACGCTTAGAGGGCCACGTTGCCTGTCCCTCTGGCTACAGCTTCCTAAGTATTCTAATAACTCGAGTAAACTACGGGGACAAACAACGCAGCGCGGCTGTCTGGAGATTCTGCATCTGCCTTCCTTAATCAACTTCCTCTCCTGAATATGAGTTGCAATAATGAGTCAATTAACGTCCTCAAATGCCAATGAGATGCAAAAGAGATTGGTAGTGGTGGTGGCGGAGTGCGTTTCGGGAGCTGTTCCAGTGTCTGGATTTTAACGAGGATCACACACTGAGCTCACAACTGATTATTTATCTCCTGAAAACGTCACTGGCTGGCACTTTTCCTCCAGCCTCCCCATGGCTCACCCAGGAAAGTAGGGAAGACAAATCTAACCTAGTTATCTAAAAAAAAAATCTCTTTGGTTTGGAGCTATCACTGCAACTTCTCACCTCTTTTCTCAGACTTAAAAGAATATTTTTCAATAATTTTTCTGATCATTGCTCAGCACTGAAATTTTACACGTGTTCTGAAATGACTCATTTTTGTAAACTCAAACAAGTAAAGATAATCTATTTTCAAACCATAGACTCATTGGTCTACTTTTAATATGTTTAAATATTGCATTTTAATTTATTGTCTTCTGTCAGGTGCTTTGATTACTATACAGTGAGGACTTTCGTCTTCGAGGTAAGCACTATTATTATTATTCCCATTTTAAAGATAATAAAGCTAAGGCTAACAGAAAGAAGAACAACAGTGCCAAATTTTGAAACCAGGATTCACAGCCTTCTTTATGTATCCTCTTTGTACCATCTAGCATCATGTAAAACTGTGAAGTTACATCTCTTAACTGCTTACACGGAATTTAGGGAAATATTTATGAAAACTTCAAACAGCAATATCCTTTTACCCTTATTAAAAATCTTCAGGTTTAATGACTATTAAATGGTCCAGTGCAATTTACCCCTCAGATCTTTTAGTTTCCATTTTGAAAAGCCTGGACAGCTGGCTGACCACTTGGCAAACACAAGACCCCCAAAGTAAAATCATATCTCTGGCCGCATGGCCACTTTTTCCTGACAGATTGGAACTCCTCACTGGCCATATTTTAATGTAAAAACTGAACTGCCGAAATTCAGTCATATGCTTTCTTCCCAGGGAGTCGAGAAGTGTCTTTCTGAGGCTCACATAGGCAATCCGTAGTAAAATCTGCCACGCTAGAGTGACCAATTTAAAGCTTGTTCGTTCAAAAATTCCTTTTTCCTAACTGTCATACCAAACAGAGTGGCTAGAAAGACAGAATTTAGTGACTTTCCATAAAAGACAAGTTAAGAAGTTAAGAAGAATTTAAAAAAAAAAGAAGAAGAACAATCCTCAGTAACCTAGTTTTTCTAAATTGTTGATGCTTCTTTAGGTTTATGTGTGTAGCCAGGTGACTTGGGGCATGTCCAATTCTTGTGTAATGATCATATTCAAAATATGGAAACATTTTTGAATTTTGGAATGTGAATTCTTTTATTTTAATAACCTTTTTTTTGTGAATGTTGGTGCTTTTCTCTTTAGTATTAATTTTAGAAGGAGTCTTTCTCATTCAGATGAATCCAGTAAAGTACAACAGCAACAACAACAAAAACGGGTATTTGAATTGTGTTTAAAGTTGTTGTTGTCAAAAAAAAAGTTGCTGCTGTCATTTGGCTTTCATTGTTTTGTTTTTGTTTGTTGCTTTCTAATTTTTCTGTGCTTTTTTTTCTCTTTAAAATAAAAAGGAGAAAAAAGACATGTGTGTATGTGTGTCATTGTTTATTTCACCTTTATATGTTTGATTTTGAACATGGAGAAAACATGATGTCTTTTCATTTGTTAGGTGTCCTCCTAATCCAGTTAGAACCCATGTAACCATAAGCTGTGTCTTACCCGCTTTTCCCTGGTACATATGCAGAGGTCATTAACTCCTCTGCAGTGTAACAACTGAGGGGCTAAAGTCATCATTTGATTTTGTAATGTTGGTATCAGGACTCTGAATTTCTCAACAACGAAATACCTACTGCGATTTTTAGTTTAAATAGTTTAAGATTTAATTTTATAGACAGGAAATGACGTGTCATATTTGCTTTAATTTTGGAAACTCTTGCAGAAAAAGTCCAAAACAAGATTAAATATAAGTAGTTCTTAGGGGGAAAAATGTCCTTCGGCCTTTGGGATACACTACGAGACACAACAGCTTAGCTCTTGGTGTGGCAAAGCACATGAAGAACTGAACCACAGTGGGGTTCCCGGCTTCCCTGCTGCCAACCCACCACCCTTCATCTTCCTTCAGCTTCTTTCAGGGTTGTATTTTAAATTCAGAGCCTGGGCAAAGTGAGCTGAAAAAACTGTCCTCTTGTCTTTCTGTGATATAGTGGGAGGTGGGAGCTAAATAAGCTCTTTCCACACATTACTGAATAATCTATACACTCAAATAATTAAAAGCAACACTCCCAGTTTACTCATAAAAAGTTCTTCAAGAGTCCCCTTCAGAGTAGTTACAGATGTTCCTCTGCTTCCAGTCTAAATGAGCTTCAATAAAACGTGTTTTACAGCCCTCCTCGGTACATTTAGACTCCTAATGAATGTCAAAAAAAAAAAAAAAAAAAAAAAAAAAAAAAATTCTCTTTCTTTCAACCTCAGTTAAACAAATTGGAAGCTAAGTTCTTTACCTTTTCCAGACATAATCTAACAGTTTCATCTATAAAATAGTTTTTATAAGAACTCCGATGTCCAGCTCAGTTCCCTACAGTCCTTGAAAATGGCTCTACAGAATAAGACTTTTAGTCAGGCTCTTATTTTATGAGCCCACATAAAAACTGGCACTTCGGAAACCTGAGGGGTGGGGTGGGGTTGAATCCCATTATGGCTTGGTGTGGGTGAACCTTAGCAAATTCTGAATTTCTCTGAAATTTTTGAAGAGACCCAAATGAAATTGCTGACTAAACTAGGAAAAGGCTTACATAATTTCACCGAAATGCTAACCAATGGTTAATCCTGAAGAAAGGGAAAGTGTTAACTAACCCCAGCCTTTTTCTCTCTGTGCTCAGAAAAAGTTCAGTTCGGGACCTCTTGATAATGTATGTGGCAGTATCTCACATTCAGCAAAGCTTTTTCCCAAATTCTGGCCTCTGATCTGTTTTGTGCGGGTGCCTTTCATCATCTCACAAGGCAGGCGGTCAGAACTGAGTGGACAAGTGGTCACCTCGTGGTCAGAGAGACACTTAATGCATATCAAGCTGACCCCATGATGGCTAAAATGTTTTCCGTGTTCCTGGAGCATAATCAGATAAAAGTACACTAATTGACATAGTGATTTGTTTACTAATACAAACTATGCAAATCGTTTCTACTAATAAGAAAACTTTCAGAGGGAAAACAATCCAAAAATTCAACTGGGAATACTGCAAAATTCCCTCTTTCTGGAATCATCACTTCTCTATGTAGAAAAGCCTCATCCTGAAGACTTTGCACAGGGTTTTGATTCTTCACATTATCAAGCTGTAAGGCAACTGAAGCCAAAAAATAGAAATGATCACATCTGAGAGTTTGTTACTCCTGAAACTTTCTTGATTGACAAAAACAAAAGCTTCTCTCATAAATTATCAAAGTGATGTCAGGGATGCATGGTCAATTGAATAATATTTTATGCAATTTTGAGAGTCATAGTAAACGTTTGCCAGGGACTAAGATACGACAGGGAAGAGTTGGAATACGTGTCTAACGCTGTCTGAAGTATGAGCACACAGTTTGAAAACATCCCAAGGCAATGTTGTTTAGTAGCATTGTAGTTCTTTGTTAATTCCACTGAAGCATGAGTTCTGCTCAGAGAGAGAGTATAATCATTCAGGATCATTGTCTAACATTGTAAAACTGCTGCCACCCATGTGGCTCTTGAGCTTCTGGGGTTGAAGGACCATGAGAGCATGAGAAAATAAAGAGACAAAGCTGGGTCAGGTGGAGCCCTTACTCCCCTGATGGGAGGAAAGGAACTGCTCAAAACTGTAGTACATGTATTTATATACTCAGAGGGATGATGTCAATTTCAACCCCGCTGCCTAGCAACCCATTGCCTGGATGGTCTAGGCGCTTGCTGTTTTTCTGAGTTGAAGCAATTTCTTCAAGTGCTTTGCCCTGGTCACTCTTGGTTCTTGGGATGACCATGCTCCGACCATCCCACAGACCTATACGTGTGGTCAGTTTCCAGCTTCAGTGGCCGCTAATATAAGCCATTTAAATTACATCAATTAATTGCCAGGTGACACCTCTTTTCACTACTGCAGATTTCTTGATAAAACTGAGAAGGAAAAGGCTTGTAGAAGTAAAGTATGAAATGCTTTTACCTTTTGGATTAGCACTACTTATCTTTTTATTTCATTAGAAATAAAAAAAATATTTTCTAATTCTGTTCTGTTACATTTTGTTTTAACCACTTTTGTCTCCTTGCTGTGTTTTGAACATACCAAGAACACTGCTGCCTCAGGGCCCTTGCATTTGCTATTACCTCTGCCTACTCTGCTCTTTTTCCCCTTGATGTCAGTATCTTCATTCCCTCACTTCTTTTACATTTCTATTTTAATGCTTATTCATCAGAGAGCCCTCTTATGATAAAATGTCACATCGATTATTTCCTAGATCTTTTATTTTGCTTTAGCTTTCCTCCAGTCTAGTAAACATTGAATTTTATACCTTTACTAATTTTTTGGTTTTCTGCTTTTATCACTAACATTTAAATTCCACAAGGACAAGAACTTTGCCTATTTCCTAAATGTGCAAATTGTCATCTATAACCATGCCTGGCATATGGTTGATGTTCCAAAACATTTGTTAAATGAATGGCCAGTCAGCTACTCAGAGACACTATCATGATTTCCCTGTATAACTCTTATAGCAGAGAGATTACAATGAATTTTAAAATTTTAAAATGATACATGCATTTGAATGCTTTAATTTTTAATCCCAAATATTTCCCCCAAGGATTTGTTTTATTTCTCTTAAGGTGAGTTGCTCTTATAGCAGAGAGACTTTTTCTTCTGAAATACTTCATAATACTCAAAAGATTATTCCTGGGATCCTGAATTGTTTGTGCAAATGCCCAAGATTTCATCAATGTTCACTTGTTATCTCTGGGTAAATAGTCTCTCATCTTCAAAAAAGTCTAAAGATTCATTTTTTATCATTTATTTTATATTTTAGATACAGTACCAAGACTTACTGAGAATTTTAAAGATGAATTAGTGTGTATTAGATCCTGCTGGTCCTGTTTCAGGGGGATTGGGCAGTTTGTAAAGGCTTCTTACTTGTAGGGATTTTTGAAGGAGGTCTGCATTTATTATGAAAGTGTTAGAGGAACCTGTGTTAGTATTCTGGAATCATACCATATCTTCTTACTCTTGGTTCTCCTGTTTGCTTGTTTTTTCTTTTTTCTTTGCTTTGTTCAGACAGTTTCATGGGAGAATGCTTGAAGTTATTGCCTCAACTTTTCAAATAATTTAAGATGACACTCATCACAGGTAGTGAATTCTTTGGTCACTTATCACTTTACGTTTAAATTATATATTTAGTGTAGAACTTGTCATAGTTTATAGTTTATGCTTGTGTATACACAGTACACTGTAAGCTACAGTTGTGTGACTTTAAATTTTTTATAATCTTCAAAATATTACTGTTTTCATAATCATGACAATATTGAGGCTAGTTATATCATTAATATAAGTTCTTGCTCACTGAATAAAACTCTTGTGCAATGTACTGTGCTGAGTACAGTACATACTTCATAAAACACACACACACACACACACACACATAAATATATTTCAATTCCATAGAGTTATGAGAAGTATCTATCAATTACTATGTGACAATTTTTGTTTGATGCTATCATACATACAGTTAAGAACTTTTTTTTTTACTTCCAGGAGTAGTTTGTATGTGTTAGTATATTCCTTAGTGCCTGTTAATGGTAAAGTGAATAGTTGAACTTATATTAAAATATCTTAAGAAGTACATGAATCACACAAATTTAATTTATAGAAATCATCCTAAGAAGTTAAATTCAAAGTCATAAAAATGTTATTTATTTTGAAGTAAAGGACAAGTATGCATATGAGCACATCATATAAAATATACATGGTGCATATTAGTTACAAAAATAATATTAACTATTGGACCTGATAGCACCCATCTAGCACTTGGGAGGCTGAGGCAGGAGGATCACTGTAAGTTCACGGTGAGCCTGGACCATATAGTGAGTTCAAGAACAGCCTGAACTACATAAAGATACCCTGTCTCAGGTAATAATAATAATAATATTAATAATAATAATAACAATAGTATTTGTCACAATATAGTACACAGATCACTAGAACATTAGAGCTAAAATAAAGATTCAGTATCTATTGGTTTGTTATACTTTGACAAGACATGCCTTTCAAAAACCAATGAAACATGTATTCTTATTTTCAATGACTAATGACTGAAGTTTAAGGCATGGAAAACCTGGGCCACATTCACTATAATGTCTTGGTTTCCTACCCTATGATTTTTCTCACCGGATGTGTATTATTCCTGTAAGAAAATTGATATCTAACTACATACACAGACTTTCACAAATATGAAAAGTTACTTGGACAGCATCAAACGAAAGTATCTGAGATCTACGGTTTTAATGTGTGCTCTGGTAGCCTGAACCTTTTAGGGATGAGTTTATTCAATCTATCTTCCTTGAGTTGAAAGAAGGCACATAAACACCAGCTGCAGCTAGTTTTGGGGCAGGGATGCAGCTCAGTGGTGGAGCACTTACCTGGCATGTGTGAAACCCTGGATTCCACCTCTAAACACCAGACACACATTCACACACACACACACACACACACACACACACACACACTCTACATACCACACCATATAGAATCAACCATTTTATCAGTATAGCTGATGAATGAAAGGAATATTTAAAACCAATCCACTCTGGTTGAATTTTATTTTCATAAGAGTAATAGATTAGAGTATAGGAAAGGCAAATGGTGTCTTACACTACATTACTCCATTGGGTCTCGAGGAAAATTTAAAGGGTGTGACATTCTAATTAAAGAGTTTTCAATGAAGACCCTTAGAACTGACTGGGATTGTCACTCTGAAGAGTGGTGACCTATTGTTTACCTTGGGCCCCTGAGACGCTTCCCATGTAGGCGTTTTCCGATAGCTTTCCCTTGATCATCCTTATTGACCCCAGCTTCTATGTTTATGGTTGGTATTAGTAGCTCACCATGGCATCATTTAATGTTGAACCAAGGAAGTCTCCAAGCTCTTATTAACATGACATTCCAGTTAGCCCACGCAAACCGCCAGCATTTTCACTTCTGCTGAAACTGCCCTTGCTTGTAGAGTATTATTAAATTAGAGCATTTATTAAATGAGTATTATTAAATTAGATTATTATTATTATTAAATTATTAAATAGAGTATTATTAAATTAGAGCATTTAGCTCCAGTAAAGCTCTAATGATTTCATATTTGTTGTCAAGAGATTTACTCTACCAATGTCTCAGTTTCTTTGCCTACAGGCAGTAAAGACAACATGCCCTATTTTTATAAGCTATGGAATGGTTGCAAGGATAAGTGAAATTTTATGGTAATTCTCTTAAAGGTAAATTTTAAAAAGACTCAAAATACCTATATCATCACAAGGTATCAAAACCACCTTTATTAAGGATTATCTCTAAGGTTCTCTGTTTACCTATTTCTGAAATCTCAACAGCAATATTCATAGAACTATCATGAAGATTAAAACAAAAATGTACAAACAGCTCTAGTTTAGTTTTGGACAGAATTCAGACTCAATAAAGTGTCACTATTCTTCTTCTCACTCTCCAGACCTCTAGCCAGTGCATGCAAAGTAACGGCTGAATTCTCCCCAATCTCTCAGAATAAATGGGTAATTTTAGCCACATCAATATAAAATCAGGAAATAAAATTTGGTGAAAATTTGTGCTTAATCTGGTAGTGTCAGTGTAATGGGGCTGGTTATATTAGTTTTGATTATTTATTTACAGAAAAAGTAGATGAGGCCAGAAAGGGATGCAAGTGTCAGACACATAAAAGGTGAAACTAAGCCATTTATAAACCAGTTGGTTACAAAGCTATCACAGCAAAGACAAAATTGCCATTATCACGATCACTAGGGATGACGTGTATTGCAGGATCGCTAACTGGTTTTTGCACATTAATTTTGCTAGCAATCCCAAGAATTCCTATTTTACAAATAAGAAGACTAATATTTAGAGAAATTAATTTGCTCCATATCAAAATTGGAAAGTGATATAGGTGGAATTGAATTTGGACATAGCTGTATCTTATTCCGATACTGACTAGAAAAGCCATACTTAGAAGAAAGTAACAAAGAGTAAAGAAAGAAAGCCTTTAGGAGTAGAGTTGCCAAATAAAATATAGGATACTGAGATAAATTTGGATTTCAGTTAAAAACGAAATAATATTTTAGAATAAATATGTGCCAAATATTGTTTATCTGAAATTCAAATTTCACTTGGAGTCTTATCTGCTAAATCTGGGAGCCCAATTTAAGAGGAAAGCAAGGAAAGAGAAAGTGAAGAGGCTTTTCTGGAGAAAAGATATATTCAAGGGACATTTTCTGACTACTTTAAAAGGTGCCAAATTCATGAAACTGTCTAATGCAGCTTATTTGATTCTTTGTTTCCCAGAAAATGAATGCTTACAGAAGAAACAGAATCTTTCCTCTGAAATATCTATTAGGGTTTCCCCCGACACACACACATTTTTTTTTTTTTTTGTTTCATGAGAATCTAACAGAAGCTGTTTTATTTCTACAGGGTTTACACACGTACTCAGCCCTACTCTCCTGAAGTCAGTAGAGGCCAGTGCTTCAGATCATTCAAGAGGAAATATAGCATGACTGTGCAGCTTGACATGTAAAAGTGCCATCTCACATAGTGGTGTATTGATAAGTGGTTAATCACCACCTACTGGGCAGAAAATCCATAATTCCTAGTATTTGGTGTCTTTCATAGTATAAACACTGCTGCAGTGGCTTATTTCAAGCTACTAACATGGTATCATTGAAGGAGCTAGAAAGCAATGGATAGCAGCTCAGCATTGTGCAGTGCAGTATTTCATACAGATGGAATAATGGTAAAAACCCTTATGAATATAGAACAATGGGAAGATGTAATGTAATTAGGTTGTCATGAGTTCTGAGTATTGATTACTTTTGTTTTACCATAGTTTACTCAATTGTAGATTTGTGCAATCAAGTTTTTAATAATAGCCATGTTTAACAAATAGCTTGCAAAATTCCTTAAAAATTAAGGCTTACCATGCCACTGGCATGGCTCCTTATGGAATCTATAGCCTCATGGTTATCATAAAAATAAAAAGAGGAAATGTGTATGTGAAGTTCCTGACATAAAGATGCTAATTTCAAGTGATAAATATTATTATTTTTGTTATCCATGAACAACTGTACTCAGGAATTGTGCTTTTTATTTTGATAACTGGCGAAGTGAATTAATACTTTAGTGTTTCTTCTAGTGCCAAAAGTGTGCTCTGATGATGAATTCAATTTTGAAAGTTATACTCATTCATTACCCACAGGATAAATGAGTTCAACATTATCACAATATAAAATGGAACTTGATTACTTCAATACAATATACTTTATAAGCAGTATTACATTATGTTAAACTGCCTATAGAATAATATATGATTTTTTTCAAAAGCGCCAGGGATTCATGTGAGTACTGAGGATTATTTATTTATTTATATACTTTTGCACTATCTGCTAACTTTAGGTGCTTAGAAAATAACCCGGTCTCAATTTATATCTAAATGCTTTCATTAGAATATAACTGTTGCTGGATATTTTCATTCATTAGATAATTTCCTCTTGTTCTGAATTCCTTCTCTCTTTTGAAAAGAATGTTAAAATATGTATTGCTACCATTTACATGGGTCATTTAACAATAAGACACAAAGCTGCAATACCATTAAATGTATATCTTTTTGTAAATTTCAGAAATTGCCTCCTTATTTTTCTATGGAGTATTGATAGACTTCAAACTCTTATATGTTTTTTGATATCATGTTCCTACAGAAAGACATATTTTCAGGACCTTTTCTACAAGGTCATCATTTATAGAATAACCACAAATGTGATCAATCAAGTCATTCCAATGAGCAATAGCCAGTATGACCTCAACAGACTTCGGCATTTGGAGCCAGACCGCTTTAGTGACAGACATAACCCTGGTGGGTCGGCAGCATCCTGCACTGCTCACTCTGCCATCTGCCACCATGGAAGCTTCATCATTAAAGGCAGAGTTGTTGCTGGACAAATTTGCAAGTGGTTTTGAGAGCATTATTATTGCACAGAATGTTACCATCTGTAAGTGGACAAATCTGAATTACAATATATGTCTACCTCTCTTTTTCTATGTATATATTAATGGAAATGTATACACATTAGTCTAAAACTTGGAACATTTCTTTTAGTGTATGGAATTCTTACAAAGGGTCTCTAGGATTTAACCTCCTGGCTTGAAATACAGTTGCACTTAAACCATTGCATGGCAAAGAATATATATTTTAGTTTGCATTTGTGTGCTCTTATTCACAAAGTATTTTAGATATTTATTATCAATCATATTATTGTATTACATTATGACAGTATCATCACATATACATATATATGTGTGCATGTATATATTAAAGGGTGTAATTTTGTCTGTGACACAGTACTACTTACTCTTTGGCAATTTTTAATAAAATGAGTAAGAGATGTAATAACAATATTAAACCTGAATTTCCAATTTATAAGCCAGATGCTGGCTTGTGTATATATATGATTTGCATGTCATATATGTTTTCATATTCTTTGACTTCTCTTACATGAGATTAGGATTATTATAATTGTATATGTGTAAAGATAGTTATGGCATACCTTATATAAATGCCATATATTTATATTATATTTTATATTATTAATATAGAATTATTATTATTATTATTGTACAACCAAAGTTATCACAGAGAGAAGGGCAGTAAAGTGATTGCTTCCAATCACACAGCTCAGTAAACTACAGATCAGTGATTCTGGGCTCAGCTAGTCTGGTCATAGTCTGCATTGTCTCTACTTGCTGAGATGTTACTGGATAACCTATGTTGATGATAGGAGCAAAATTTTCCAAGGACAAGGAAAGCAAAGAGAATGACATTATATGATATTCAAGGTTGAGCTTCTGGTGTTCAGATATGATGCACAAATAAATTTGCTTTTCTGTACTGAGGTTTCAAGGTAGAAGGTAAATGTCAAAGGGAAACAAAAGTATCAACTTGTGATTATAAAGTGAGGTTTCTGACATTGCCAGGAAGTCTGCATTGCATAGTCTTCTATCTTAACTAATTCTTCTGAGGCTGATATCTGGTCATCTGTTTTAACTAATCAAGTGCTATATCCAGATACTCTAAGGCAGAGGAACTTAAACAAAGATCTAATATGAAGACCAGGGAATGATGTCAGGTGTGGAATGCAGGGTTTAACACACAAGTTCTTTCTCATTTGAATCTTGACCTAAACCAGGCATACTGGCACACTCTTGTAATCCCAGCTACTTCATAGTCCGAGGCAGGAAGATCACAATTTTGAGGTCAGCTCAGGCAATTTAGCAAGACTGTGTCTCAAAATCAAATGTAAAAAGACTGGGGTGTAGTTCAGAGCTCTGTAGGTTGAATGTCCACTATTATCAAACCCAAACCAAACCCAGTGCAGTACTTCCTCCACAGTCTCACAGATAGATGACCCCTTCTTTCTTCTGTGGACAGAAGATGATAAGGAATACAGACTGAGAGCAGAGCTTGAAAGATGTTTCTTCTGTAAGAGTTAATAGAAAATCATGAGCAGATATAGCTAGATAGATAATAGATAAATGATAGATGACAATATAGAGAGATAGAGACAGAGACAGAGATAGAGATATAAATCTCCTACCTCTTCTATACTCTCTCTCTTTTTTTTTTTTTTTTTTTTTGGTCTTTTTCATTTTTATCGGTACTGGGGATTGAACTCATGACCGCCTGCTTGCAAGGCAGGTGCTTATGCCACTGAGCTAAACCCCCAGCCCCTTCTATACTCTTTTTACATTAAGAAAACATGTTAGCAAAGTAAATGTTGGAAGATGTTCAACAGTGAAGTTAGATTAGTAGGAGTAACACATGAATAATGTTAAAATCCTATGAAAGATAATACAATATAATCAACTACAAATTATCTACGTTATTAAAGTCTTGTTCATCAGTAGTATGCCAAAAATAAGTTATGGGAGCAATTTGACAAAGACAATCCTTTAAAATGATAAGTAACATTACTACTTTTATTATTCAGCTTACACTGAAGCCATGTACCTTTACCTTAAAATTTATGTTTAGTAAATAATACAATAACATTTAGATACCTAGCAAAGTAGCTTTTTGTGTCACTAGGAGTTTTGTAAAAATACAATCTTGAAAGTGAGCTTGTTGGTAAGGGACTATTTTATGCAGTTCAGAAATAAACATGTTTGAGTTTTAAAAGACAAAGACTATAAAGAAGTAGTGTTAAAAGATTATAGATATGTCACTTTTTCTTCTTAAAAAAGGTAACCATTGTACTCTGTGCTGTTAAATTTGGTAATACAGTGTATGCTCTAAACTGCTTTCCCTTTCTTCTTATGCTCTGATTGAGAGTGCTGAAGTCCTGGAGAGCTAAGGCTATGTGAGGGCAGACTGGATGCACATATGGCAGAGACTCTCAGGATGGATGTGATGTTGAGTTACCAGAAAGACACCCCTACTCTGGTATTATCCCCAGTAAGACAGTCCTTTTCATCTGCTCTATGAGGTAATAGACAGCTATTAAAGCTTTGCATGGAAAATATTTGTGGAGTACAAGTACATATAATTCCAAAGACTAAGGGTGCTCTTAAGCTACTTATTTTATTTAGATATGGCAAAGTAATGTTGAAGACTTGTCTTAATCAGCTCTGTCTGTTATAATGAAATACCATACTGGATGATTAAATAAGAGGGATTTTTCACATAATAACTGTTGGAGATATTCACTATCTTAATAAGATGTACTGAGAAGGGAAGGAAGTATTTTACAACATTATGGTTTTAATATTTATAGAATTTACAATGAAATACTCTTATAGACCACTTCACTCTAATCATTCATTTACTTACTATATAAGATAAATCTGGGTGCCTAAATTGTAAGGACTCTTAATAATGAAAAAATTAGAGACTACAGTATATATGATTTATGCATTTTAAAATAAAGTTGATAATATTATGCTGATGTCACTATGGACAAGAAATTTAGTATATGTTGAATGATTTGGATACATTAAGGGGAAAACTTAAAATGAGAAACAGTAAGCTTCCTTTTACATAAAATGGTCCAGAAATACAAATATGCATGTATGTTTTCAAAAAGAAATACTAAAATGAACAATCAGCATTAGAAAAAGATTACAATAAGAAAATATAGAATGAAGAGGACAACTGAGTTTTAGAATAGGAATTCTCTAAGTATGCTTCTTATGTAATTTTTAACTTGGGAATGCATACAATTTTTCATACATAAAAAATAAAATCACACTAAAAGAAAAAAATACAGGACACTGCCCTGTCCTCAGCCCAGGACTACCTATGCCACTGTGTTGTACTTCCTGAGCACCTGGTAGATGCCTGGAACCAGGACACATGCTGGCCCCTGGAGACACTCCCTACCTCCTGAACTAATACTGCTGTTGATTTTGGCCCCCACCCTTTTTCCCAGAACCTTGGAGTACAGTGCAAGCTTGATGGGAGATTCAGTAACTGCCTCAACCAAACAGAGGATCTCAGGAAGCTCCAGTCCGTGTGGTGAGTATGATCCTGAAATAGAAGTGTACAGTGGGTAAATAGGGCCAGTAGTAAAGCTCCCTCCAACTAACTGTAAGACCTTGATGAGTCTAGCAAGCATTTGGGTGATTCCTTCCTGTACACAGAGAGCATCAGGCAGGGTGAGGAGTGTGCCAGTAAGGACTCTCCCAAGCTGGAGAAAATCAAAAGGGCATAAGGAGACACACCGGCACACAATAGGGCCTCAGCCAACACAAACACTATAGATAGGGAGATTTGGTGACCTGGAATAACGTGAAGATAAAGTAACAGTGGGAGCTAAGAGTTGACATACATCAATACTCCTAGGCTTGTCAGCCCAGGAGGAATATAGGATTCATCCAACAGGCCCTGCAGGAGAAATTCAGGTGACTGGTCCTTCTCTTCACTGTGATACTCAGCAATCAGACAAACATCAGTCACACAGTAGGATCCTAAGATCCACACTACCAATAGTTGAAGCAGTTGAAAGACCAAATAATTTCCCAAAGAAAATGACAAAAGAAAAAAAGCAAAAGATAATCTCAAACATCTAGTCCATCAGGAGCAAGTACAGATGACATTGAAAAAGAGTACTTTAAAAGTCATACCCCAGAAATATTCAAAAAGTTAGCCAATGAAATAAAGAAATAAATCTATGAGGCTACAGAGGAAATCAAATTAGAAATAGTTTCTCATATAAAGACAGAAATAACAGCTTTAGTAAGGAGCTGATCAGCATAGCAAGAGAAGAAATAGATTAAAAAATACAGGACCATGGGCAATTGATTGAAATCTTGAATGAACAATAAAGAAAATAAGCCAAATTTTTGAAACAAACTCAAAGAGATAGCCAAAAAACAAAAACTTCTATTGAAATCTGGCAAAACCATTTAAATGAAGATAAGGACAGAATTTCAGACCTTGAGGACAGGATCATAGTCAGCGACCATGAAAGAATAGGATTTTTAAAAACAACAAAGCAACATGAATGACAATACAGCAGCTTCAGGATGATGCCAAGAGAAATAATATAAGACTAATAAGCATCAATGAAGATGCAGGGATCAATGCAAATGACATAGGTAAACTATTCAGAGAAATAATAGAAGAAATTTTCCAAAACATGGGGGAAAATCTGATATACAGATAAGTGAGGCATATAAAATGCCAGTCACAACCAACATAAATCTCTACCCAGACATACAATAATTAGAATCCCAGACTCAAAACATAAAAACAGAATACCTAAAGCTGTTAGAGAAAAAACACAACTCACCTATCAAGGAAAACCCATCAGAATCATGGCAGACTTTTCAGCACAAACCCTGAAGTTAAGATGAGCTTGGAGCAAAGTATTTCAATCCTTGAAAGAAAACAACTTTCAACCCAGACTGATGTGCCAAGAAAAACTGGCTTTCAAATTTAATGGAGAAACAAAATATTTCAATGACAAAAAACAACTAAAGAAATTCATGTCCACTAAACCAACCCTAGAAAGAGTATTGAAAGACATACTAGATAGAGACAAAAATAACCATAATCTCAAGAACAACAACAGAAAGACACCACCAGGCAGGGCAAGCAACTAAACAAGAGGAGAAAGCAGAAAACAAACAACAGAAAATAATATGGCAAAGTTGAACCAGTACATATCAATTATATTTATAAATGTAAATGGCCTCAATTCACCTATCAAAAGAGACAGGTTGACAGAATGGATCAAGAAACAGCATCTCACAATATGCTGTATACAAGAAACACATCTGAACCAAAAGGAAACTCATAGATTAAAAGTCAAAGGATGGAAAACAATATTCCATGCAAAAGGAACCAGAAAAAAACAGAGGTAGCTATTCTGTTTGCAGACAATGTGAACTTCCAACCTAAAATGATTAAAAGAGATAAAGAAGGTCACTACACACTTGTTAGTGGAAAACTTCAAAAAGAAGAACTTATAATAATAAATATATATGCACCAAATAGAGGAGCACCCAACTATATAAGACAAATACTAACGGACATAAAAAATCAAATACACAGAAACACAATTGTAATAGGAGACCTTAATACCCCATTGTCACAAAGAGAGATCAACTAGACAAAAGGTCAGCAAAGAAATAATAGAACTGAATCATACCGTGAGCAAATGAACTTATTAGATGTTTACAGACTGTTCCACCCAACCATATCAGAATACATTCTTCTCAGCTGCACATGGGGCATTCTCCAAAATAGACCATATATTAACCCATAAAACATTCTTAAATAAATGCAAAGGGATTGAAATTATCCTACACATATTAGCTGACCATAGTGCTCTGAAATTGGAAATTAATGGCAAAAGAAATTACATAACTGGCATAAACACGTGGAAATTAAACAACCACCTTCTGAACAACCAGTGGGATACAGGTGAAATTGAGAAGAAATAAAGCAATACCTAGAATTCAACAAAAATACAGATACAACATATCATAACATGTGGGATGCAATGAAAGCAGTCCTAACAGGGAAATATATAGCAATAAATTGTCACATCAAGAAAATGGAGTGAGCACAAATAAACAACCTGATGCTACATCTCAAGCTCCTAGAAGAGGAAGAACAAGTCAAACCCAAAGCTCACAGATGAGAGGAAATTATAAAAACCAGAGCAGAAATTAATTCAACTGAAACTAAAAAGCAATACAAAAATTAGTGAATCAAAGAGCTGTTTTTTTGAGAGAATAAGCAAAATTAATAAACCTCTAGCCAACCTTTTTAAGAAAAAGAAAAAAAATTCAAATTCACTCAATAAGGACTGAAGAGAGAAATCACTACAAATCCCATGGAAATTCAAAAGATCATGAACACCTACTTTGAAAATCTCGACTCACACAGGGTGGAAAATATAGAGGAAGTGGACGGATTTCTAGAAACATATGAACTACCAAAGCTCAATCAAGACGATATAACAATTTTGAATAACTCAGTATCAGCTATTGAAATTGAAAACATAATTAAAAACTTACCAATAAAGACAAGTCCAGGTCCTGATGGATTCAGAGCTAAATTCTAAAAGAAATTTAGAGAAGATTTGATGCCAACACTCTTTAAACTCTTCAATGAAATTGAAAAGGAAACAATCTTCCTTAAATCATTCCTGGAGGCAAGCGTTACTCTGATACCAAAACCAGAGAGAGACCCAACCAAAAGGAGAACTATAGGCCAATCTCACTAATGAACATTGATGCAAAGATTCTCAATAAAATACTGGCAAATAGAATGAAGCAAATTATCAAGAAGATTATACATCATGACCAAGTAGGATTCATCCCAGGAATGCAGGGATGGTTTAACATACACAAATCAATAAATGTAATACATCACATCAATAGAACCAAAGTCAAAAATCACATGGTCATCTCAATAGACACAGAAAAAGCTTTTGATAAAGTCCAACACATGTTCATGATAAAAGCCCTACAGAAACTTGGAATAGATGGTATGTACCTCAATCTCATAAAGGCCATCTATGACAAACCAACAGCCAACATTATACTAAATGGACAAAATTGAAAGCTTTAAATCTCAAATCAGGAGTAAGGCAAAGATGTCCACTATCAACCTTATTCAATATAGTTCTGGAAATATTAGCCAGATCAATCAGACAAGAGAGAGAAATAAAAAGAATAAAGATAGGAAAGGAGGAAGTTAAATTATCATTATTTGTCAATGACATGATACTTTATATAGAAGACCCAAAAAACTCCATTAAAGGACTACTAAACAAATTCAGCAGTGTGGCTGGATACAAAGTCAACATCCAAAAATCAATACAATTCCTGTGCACAAACAAAAACTCACTGAGAGAGAAGTTATTGAAAATTGCCTTTCACAATAGCACCTAAAAAAATGAAAATATCTAGGAATCAACCTAACCAAGAATGTAAAAGACTTGTATGCTGAAAATTATACTACTCTAAAAAAGGAGATTGAAGATGATAATAGACAATGGAAGAATATTCCTGGGTTAGGAAGAGTCAACATTTTGAAAATGGCCATATTCCCAAAACTGTTATACAGATTTAACACAATCCCAATCAAAATACCACTAAAATATGTTATAGATCTAGGAAAAAGTGCTTCTAAAATTCATTTGGAAACAGAAGAAACCTAACATAGCAAAGGCAGTTCTGCACAACAAAGGCAAAGCAGGAGGTATCTCAATTCCTGACTTGAAATTATACTTCAAAGCCACAGTGATAAAATCAGCATGATATTGGCAAAGAAATAGACCTGAAGACCAATGGAACAGATAGCAAGATGCAAACACAACACAACTTAGTCACCTTATTTTTGACAAAGGTGCTAAACATGTTCACTGGAAAAAGGATAGCCTCTTTAATAAATGGTGTTGGAAAAATTGGCATTTCTAATTGCCGAAGACTGAAACTAGACCCACGTCTGTCACCATACATTAAAGTAAAATGGATCATGGGTCAAAGATCTAAATATTGAAACAGAAACACTAAATCTATTGGAAGACAATGTTGGTAGGAACATTGGAGACATAGGCGTAGGCAGAAAATTTATGAACAAAATACAAACTGCATGGGAAACACTTCTAAGAATCAACAACTGGGATCTGATATTATTAAAAAGATTTTCAACTTCAAAATAAATCACTAACAAAATAAAATAGAATAGGAAAGAATTATAGCCCATAATCCCTCAGACAAAGAACTTATATCCAGAATATATAAAGAATTAAAAAACATCAAGCCCCCCAAATTCAAAGACCCTTTCCAATAAAGGGCATCTGAGATGACCACTCAGATGAAGATAAACAAATGGCAAATAAAAACATGAAGAAATGTTCACCATCACTGATCATTGAAGAAATATCAATTAAAACAGCATTGAGATTTCATTTCACTCTGGAAAGAATGGCAGCCTTCAAGAAATCAACTGATAATAAATGTTGGTGAGGCTGTGGGGAAAAATGAAAGCTTCTCCACTGTTGGTGAGAGTGTAGACTGGTGCAGCCACTGTGGAAATCAATATGGAGATTCCCCAAAAAACTAAGCTTGGTAGTTCCATTCAATCCAGATATTCCTCTCCTGGGTATTTTCCCAGAAAAATTGAAAAAGTCTTGTCACAATGATATATGTGCACCCATGTTTATAGCAGTGCAATTTGTAGTAGCTAAATCCTGGAAACAACTGAAATGTCCATCAACTGCAGAGTAGATGAAAAAGATGTGGTATTTTTAATGCAATGGAACATTACTCAGCTATAAAAAAGAATGATATTGAGGCCTTTATAGGTAAGTGGAGGCAACCTGAGACTACCCTCATAAGTGAAATAAATAAGACCAACATTTGTAAATATCACGTTGTCTCTCTAGTGTAAAACAATAATAAAAAACTGAAAGAGTAATGAGATCCAAAATGTAAAATAAAAATTGTGAAAGCAAAATGGAGGCAAAGTGCTGTAAAGGATATAACTGTATATATGTTTAAGTGTTTAAGATAGATGACCATATTACTAAGTTTTCATTAGATCAATGAATGCAATTGTTTGCTCTGTGAATGTCTGAATATCGATCCATCTTTGATCTTTTGATTTTGTAACTTGAGCAACTATTTCTTGGAGGACAATATGTAAATCATCAACTAGTAATTTCTTAGTGTTAATATTTTTTTCAAAACTGTGTAATGCCTCTACCTATTTCTCTGTTTTGACTTGTTTTTTTTTCTTTAAATAAAAAAGAAAAAATACATACAGTTAATCATAAAATGCTGATGGAAATGAAATTAATAATTGATTACGTTTCAAATTGGTGACATAAACATCCAAATACTTATTTTGATTGACTTTTATGCCTAGAATTCTGAGTGTGTATACTTGATGGTATAGATTCTGTATCAATCAGTACTTACTACAGAAACAGATTTAATGAAATATATAAATATGTAAGAATGTACAAGATAGACTTACAGTGGCTACTCGCAGAGTCAGGTGTGGGAAGCTCTGTAATTGGTGGCCACCTTATATCTACTGGAAGCAGCTCCTTGCCTAGCCTGTTTCTCCTTAGGTCACAGGTCCCTGTGCTTTGGTCCATTCAGGGATTATGCTAATCAGCCCGCCTTATGAGCTCATGCATGGGATTTGAATTACCCTGTAACCCTCAGTCTTGCCACTGTTGCTAAGTTACCTGCTGACGTCTCAGAACCCAACTCCCTCCTCCCCCAATACCCTACATATTCGTTACTCTTTCTTTGCATAAATGAGACTTGATCATAATCCTGTCTTGTCTCCATTCTTCTAATCTCTTGTCTCTTCTCATCCCAACTCCCCCTCTGGTGTCTACGCTGACTCACCTGCAGGCAGGGACAGTCAGGGATGGAGCTGTGCAAAAGGTCTGTCTGTACAGTGAAGGTCCAAAGGAACAGACCTAAGTGTAGGATCCCATGCAAGTCAGTATCAGGAGGTTAGAGGGTCTGCACTGGAAGCCAGGAGACAGCGTCCAAAGGCGAAGACTGGAGCTCCTCTGAGGAAATAGAAATGAAACTTCCTTCTTCTTTTCCCCTTTATATCATTTGGGCCACCAACCTAAGGTTTGGTAAGACTGTAGAATGGGGCTTCTTTCTTTACTAAATTCCCCCAGGCACACTCAGAACTAGGCTGATCCAATTTAGTTGGGTGTTTCTTACTATAGGAAGGAAAGTCTCAGAACTCTTGTGCTTTATTCATTCATCTAATTACTAGAAATATTACTCATATTCATTTTACTTTATATATTAGAATAATGCAAATAAGAAATTTCGGGGAACACATCTATGGGTTTCTGCTGATTTATACTTAAGAATAAGGTGAGTAACACTATTCCATTCATTTCTCTAGTGAGATCATATGGCTTGCCTTAAATATTTAAAGTCAATGTAAATGTGATAACCAGATTGCACTCAGTTCCTCACTATCCGCTCAGATGAGAGCCCAGAGCTGCTACACTCACCTTGCTGCACCCATGGCCCTCCAGGTGAGGAATCATGTCTGCAGGGCAGGGACTCCCTGAGCACCCATTCTCAGGCCTTACCCCACGACAGGCACGTGAATCCAAATAGCTTAACAAAGAGTGGGATTTAGTTTCCTTGTCACCTCTTAAGAAGGTTCAGATATGTGCAGGATCGTTAACAACCCTTGAGTAATCATCAAAACTTAAAGGAGATGGAAAATCAATTCCTTTCACGTTCTTTTACCTTGCAGGACTATGGTAAGGCAGTGGTTTCTGAAAACCTGAGATAAAGCTCTCCATAGGACTGAGCCTCTTCTCTACCCCAACTTGTCCTCTGCCTTCACTGTAGCTGCCCCTGGGATTACATTTCTCCATAAAGTTTTAACAGGAAATCTTTGCTTCAAGTTCTATCTTATAGCAAATCAGGGCTAAGAAATCAATTATGTCCTTGTGTTTAGAAAATATTTTCAGTGAAAAAAATACAGGTGTGTTAGCGAGGAAGACAAGTAAACAAAATTACAGTAACAACTTGAATTGGAATATCTATATGGGCTGACATGATAAAGAAGAGAAATTTTATGTTTAGTTTTGTCTCCTGGAAAATGATGGTCAAACAGTAACAATGGCGTGTCTGTTCCATGGGTTATAGTTTGTATCACATCTCCATAAAAAACTCTTTAATGAAAGACTGTTTGTAAGGCCGGGGCAGAATATGTGCATAACCTAAGATTTCTTGGCCTGAAAGCATTTGAGTTATGTCAAAGGAGGATAGAAACCAAAATGAAGAGCTTTCAATGGCCAAAGATTAGACAACATGGCCAGTGAAAACTTAGATACAGTTTATCAGATGTTGTGACTTGTATAGCATACAAAGCCTCATGCAATCATGGGGAAGCTATTTGAAGGTGGTTGAATCCAGAGTGTGTGGTGCTGGGACCAAAAGTGTGTAATTACTAAATCAGTCCACTGGTTTGGTTGCCATACTTCTGGCTAAGATTAAGGATGTGCGTGTTACGTCTTCCCCAGGGAGGATACACTGCATAAAATATAAGGGACAGAAAGAGGGCTAATGTCCTGTCTCCTATTAGTTGTCAACTTTTTCTCCTCAGTGATGCCCCTTTGCAATGCCACTCTGCCTTGGAGCCAGTCAGCTATGAACTGAAACCTCTCCAAACTGTAACATAAGATAAATCTTTCTTTTCTTAACCTTAGGTGTCAGCTGTTTTATCTAAGTAACATGAAAAAAACTGTGCCAATAGACAACATTCATCATGCAAAAATCTGTAAGTTCATACTGTAAGAGAAAACTGTAACACAAAAGAAAACCCAACTCATTAATGAGCTTATTAAAAACAAAGAACAAAGAATAAAATTTATTATGCTTTTCCTTTGTGAACTGAGTTTGAAAGTTAGACAAAATCCCAGGCTAATTCCTTAAGAATAATTCTTGCTGATAGATGCAGATGGAGTGATACTATTAGAAAACCTTAGGAAATTAAGAGAATTAAATTATTCTGCATATGTGTATCTACTCTTCATGATACATGTAATCACTATATATTAAAAACACTAATTTAAAAAACATAGCTTGGAATTTCTTATAAAATAATTGATTTTTGTTTCTAACAATTTGAATTTGTAACATTTCAATAAACAAAGATCATTTAAAAATAATGAAAGAATTGTATAACTAGCCTGATTGAGTTATGTCAAAGGAGGATAGAAACCAAAATGAAGAGCTTTCAATGGCCAAAGATTAGACAACATGGCCAGTGAAAACTTAGATACAGTTTATCAGATTAGCCTGATAACTGAGACTAGGAATGATTTTCATAGCACACTGTAGTTGAAGGAACCTTTTACACATAAAATATTGTTCATTAAACACTGAAATTCTTTCTTTTAAAAATTATTTATTTACTGGATTTGTGTTAATTTAGTCACAAGTCATAACTTTACTGATCAAGGTCTCAATAATTGTAGAAACACAAAAGGAAAATGCAGATTTTTTTTAGCAAGTGAGACATTGTTAAAATATTTTCTCTTCAAAAAAATATTGTTTTAAAGGTAAAATAAACAGCAATTCTGGCAGATCAAATTAACATCTTAGAGCAGAAGCTTAATGGATCAGAAGACTGTTTAATATTTCAGAAGTGACTCTGGCAGCAGCACGAAGAGCACATTGCAACTGGGACATCCAGTTCATGATACTCTAATGACAAAAACTTCATCACTGGCAGAGAGAATAGACAGGAAAGAATGGATTTGAGGGGTGTTTCAGAAGTAGAATTGTCAGGCGTGGTCATTCATTGGATTGGAAGAGGGAGACTGGGTAAGAGGAAATGTTAAAGGCAAAATGAGTATAGTTTTAATTTAACAGCTTGGGAAAATATTTAGCTAGCTTTTCAGTACAGTCAAGATAAAGAGAATACCTGTAAGATAAGAAAATAATGGGGAAAAGTGAATGGGAGTTTTCAGCAGTGACAAAGTCAAAAAGCAGGACCTGGTGTGAATACTGTGAAGCTGGACTGCATTTGAGAAGACATGGCACGTGGCAGGTTGTCCTCAGAAGCTGAGAGTGGAGTAACAGGGGAAATAGTACAGGATATGTGCGGGGATATACGGCTAAGAGACCAGGAGAAGCTCTATGTAAGCTGCATATCACCATGTCAGAAAAACTGTATTTTAGCATGACATTCAAGATATTTAAAAATTTAAACTTAGCCTATCTTTCTATTTTCATGTCTTTACATTCTACTAACCTCTTCCTTACCCAAGACTTCCTCCCCAGATCTAGGACGGCTGAAATACTTCCTGTAGCATGTACACACACACACACACACACACACACACACACACACACACTCCATGTGTTATGTGTTTTCCCGCCTGTTTTGTTGTTTGAACTTGTGATCCTTCTGCCTCACCTTGCTGATCTGACAGGTGTGTGCCACTGCCCTGGGTCTGCCTCTTTTCATTCCTTTTCCTTTGTGCAGCAGCCTTTTGTTCACATTTTAGTTAGGCTAAATCACCCTGGCCCTGCAAGGCATGATGCCTTTGTTGTGTAACTCGATATCTCAAATACAATTAATTACTTTTGTTTAATTAATTGCTTTTGTGTCTTCATAAAACTTAGTTCCTAACTTTACCATATCCCTCAAGGCATCAGATGATTTTCAGTTGCATTTATCAATCTATTTTACTAGAATGAAGTGTTTCAAAGTTTGGGTTACTTAATTATCTGAACAAAAGTCTCCTTATGTAAATGTCAATCTGTTGTTTAATGTTAAATAATTTTAAAAAAAAAATTCATTTACTCATCAATCATTGGAGATATTTGCTGATGACTTAACAAATCAGGCTATTATGGTCCTTGTTTTCTCAAAACTAATTATTGTCAGTAGGTGACATATGTAATCAAAGAAGCTAATAAAATGTATAGTGCGGTAAGTTTCATAACCATGATAGTGATGATAATGTTAATAGTTGTTGTGCACGTTTGTGTTTTGGGCATGGTTCTAAGCAATCTACGTGTATTATCTAATGTAACCTTCACAATGTCTGACTGATTTTACAGAAATCAGTAAGAAGATAGTTGAATAAGATTTTGAAGTCACTAAACACTTCCTTAACAAAGTGACAACTAAATTGATAGCTAAAATAAGACTAGAGATCAACATTGTGTGTGTGTGTGTGTGTGTGTTTGAGTGAGTATTAGAAAAGAAAAGACATTTCTAACAGAGAGCAAAGGAGAATCAGTATAACTATTTAGTGGATACTGGGCTTTCTATTGTAATGTCAGGTCATCATGGAGCTTAATTCTCCTGGAAATAATCATGAAATTTTTAAAAAAGGACCAGAACTATCATCTTCATTTACAAGGAGGGACACTGAATCCTGTTTAAGTGACATGAGTTCCTAATACCGTGTAGGATCATTGACAAGGGCCTGTTTCCAGGGCCAGACCCTAACCATGACACCATGAGGCTGCCTCTGCAGATTGCTAAACTGTTTCCACTGCAGGCAGCCAGCTGTAAATGCATGCAGAAAACAACATGGCTTATGATTCCCAGATACCACATTCCAACTCACAGTCTTCTCTTGACTTGCATTTTATGAAAAAAAACATAAATTATGGAATAGAGTACATATTTGTATGTAATCTTTCAACAGATGTGATCTAAAAATACTTTGATTCCTTCTCAGCACATTGAGTCTTAACACATTAATTCTACTCTAAAAGTGTGTCGTGACATTTTAACCTGTAGGCTAATTAATTATATCCCTGATGGACACTCTCATTTTGAAGTGGTTCCCATTTTTGATAAGGGCATGGTTTTTAGAAGCACTTGGAATGGGATCCAACTTCTAAGACTTAACCTATGTGCTGTGTGACCTTGAGTCTACATTAGTTATCTATCTATCTATCTGCCTGTCTATCTTTAAATAAAATCACAAGACTACAGCTAAAAATTCAGCTGTCCTAACCCTTCTATTGATAGGCATATAAAATGTTAAAATTTTTACTTGCCAAAATAAAATATTCAGATAGTTTCCACTAATAAACTATGAACTTTAAAAGAGCAAAAACTATAAATTTCCTCACTTCTGTCATTTATCACTGTGACAAACATGTAGAACATAAAAGTACATGTTGGCCGACTTATCTCCTTATTAAGTGGTTAAGCCAAGATTAAAACTCAGGCTTTCAATATTTAATTCTATATTTTTTTAATCACACAAAAATTAAGGTAAAATAAAAATCCTTGATTCTAAATTTTATAAAGCTTGTTCTGGGAAAAATTTGGCCTTAGAAGTTTAATTATTCTGTGTTGTTCTGAAATGTTGACTTGAATTCCGCCTGAATGCACTTGGTACAAGTCACATGCGTATTAACAGTTGGGAAGGGAGTGAGGACTTTTGTGGAGCAGTTAGGAAGTGAGACAGTTTTGACTACCCTGCTGGGTGGTGGATGGATGGTGTGGCTCTGGCACTGTGTTTATGCATTTGAAATTGCTTTCTTTACAGCTCCAGTCTAGAGGAAATACCATCTCTGAGCCAAACTGGGGCAGGCCATTCAACCCAGTGAAGTGGAACTGAGAAATTTCAAAAAGGCGCCATACCTCTTGGCCACAGCTAGTCGTCTAGAAACAAATTCCACCGTGAGTTCCTCTAACATCCTCTCCTTCATGAAACATAACCTTACAAAGAGAATATGGGCAAATGTTCTTTTCAATCCACTTAAATTGCTTAAGCTGTGGACTTCCTGGCTCTAATTTTACAAGCAGCTTGAGCAGCTGATGGAAGCAATGCTGTAGCTTGCAGATGTGAAATATCATAGCTACGAAGTTTCTTCTGATGATATGCCATCAGAATTTCCCAATAAATAAAGGAGCATAAATTTTTATTAGCTTTCTTAAAAAATAAAATAGGTATTATTGTATGACAAACATGCAAGCAGTTGTTCCCACCTCCTTCTGCTATTCCTTTTTGGGTCAGTGATAAAATATACATAGAACACATTATCTCTGTCTGCCAGTTACAGTTGGAAATATAGCATTATCCTTGAACTTAACATTTATGAAGCAATTTTCCATAGGAATGGGCATGATGTGATGGTTTTCAGATGGTAAACTCTACTAACTGCTTGAAAATGTAAGCAATTTAGGAGCTGACAAGTTCAATTCTCAAGTAGAGGAGGTGTATTGTATGTTTGGCACTGGTTAAATATTCAATCATCCTACTGTCCTGACGGTGAGAAATATGTTAATAGCTTATAGCTACAGCCTTTGAACTCCCAGGGCAAGTGAAGCCTAGAATTCCAGAGCCCTGATGCCAGTGGGTGTGATTATATTTGATGGATGCAAATAACCTTGGCTTTAATATTTTGATTGATATGAAATGTATTAACAAGAGATTTCTTTTTTTATCACACAGAATATTATAAAATCAGTTCCTATCCCAGGAGTTCATTTGGTTTATACTTAACATTGTCTAATTTTTTAAATATTCCATATTAATAGCATATATAGCTTGGCCATCAACCTAGAAAATTAACATAAGTCCTTAATCATATGTTTCTATATATCCAGTTTTTCAACAGCCACAACAAAAATAAAGTAGAAATAACAAAGCCTTATTTGAGAAATTTTAAAAATTTTCAATATTACTTAAGTTTATCTTTTAAAGAAAATATAGCCAATATACATATACTATGATTTAGCGTAAGAAACAGAAACGCAAGTTAAGTAATAGAAACAGACTATGTTTTTCTGATTTACAAAATAAAAGAAATCTATGAAGTATAGCATGATATCCATGTATCTAGCATCTGAGACTTACTGAAACTGAAAAGCTAATTAAGGGATAAGACATCACTTTTCCTTGATGATCCTTTGGGATATGCTGGAATGTGTTAAGTGAGCATATTTCTAAAATGTTTATTTTAAACTTGGATGTTTGACACAATTGAAATTTGATCTTATTGTATAAATTTCTCATAATGTTTTGGGTTTTGTTTTTCTGTGGCGGTTTGTGTCGCTGATGCACTTTTATCTTTCTTTCTGAAAAGAATGGTAGCTGAGGAAAGGAGAGGAGAAAATAGATTGGGCACAGAGTTTCCCTAAGTCCATGCAGGGGTAACCTTTGTGTGCTTCTATCAAGTGGTCGACTCTTTGACCACATAAAAATTGTGATCGTGTTCTCATTTTGTTGCAATTCTATGATATCATTATTGTGAGGTATTTGTTCTCTCTCTCTCTTTCTCACCATATATATATTTCTTTCTCAATTAGATGATTGAGTTGGATAAATATGTTTAAATTGCTATAACGTTAGGAATCTACTCTGGCAGCCCTTCTGTTGTTTGGACTGCTTTTGGTTGGTCGTCGTTTGGGGATAATGCACTGGGGCAGGACATAGGCGTAATAAACATTAATACTGGCACTGAAACTTGCTGGCTTGTACCATGCTAGAATTTATGAGATCTCTTCCTAGAATTAGGACTCCCATAGTGATTTAAACAAAATTAATCACACTGGCCATATTGGTTCAGTTCAACTCTGCGATATCTTAATTTGGTCAGTGAAGCATTTACTACAAATTAAAAAAAATAGAAGAATATTTATTATTCTCTCACTGACAGGCAATACTGGTAAATATAACATAATTTAATTGTTGAATTATTCAGAGTTTTCATCAACCCATCAATATTTTAAAAATGTCTGTAGTTACAATGCCAAAGTCTGTCTAGAATAGATTTGTAATATAAAGCAATCGGTTTATAAAAAGATTGATACTTAAAAATTATCAACCATGTTTTCAACAAATATATTTTAAAATTATTTCATCTGAAAAATGAAGTTTAATTATCTACAAATATGCTTCTGTAAATTCAATCATTATCACTGGTATTCCTCACAATGTCCAGCACAGAGATTTGCCAATATTTATATAATAACAAAGAGACATTAGAGATGTGGGTTAAAATCTATGTAGATTTTAGTTCCTATCCTTGCCAACCATTGCCAAAATAATGTTATGTAACAAAATGTCAAATACTCAGTGGCTTCAAATAGCAATCATTTATTCCTCTCTACCACTTAAATTCTTTTCTGAACTTATGTATATATTGTAGAACCATATCAACTGTAGCTAATAATAATTAGCACACTTTAAACTTCCTGCTTCAAAATTTCCTTTTATGCTAGCAGCTCAGTAATATTTTTTCCTTTCTTTGACCTTTTTACCATGGGTTATGTTAACATAGGTGACAGTTTTGTCAGATGTTTGTCTCTCCATAAAATTTTCTAGGCTTTTCTAAAAATGTTTTTGTTCTCTGCTACTCAATCCCAAAGCCAATACCATGTATTTTAAGTATCTTTTACAGCACTCCAGGATTAGGTACCTATTTCTATATTACTCAATATTGCTACAATTGCACCACTTAGCAAATCACAAAAGCTACACAAACCAATAGTTTAAAACAATCATTTATTCTCTTTATGTGTTTGTAGGTCAGCTAGGGGTTGGCTGACAAGACCGGGCTCAGCTGGTCTTGGCTCTGAGCTGTGGATTGGGTATGAGGCTGTTCCAGTTTTTAGTTAGGTTAGGCTCAGGTCTGTTCCATTTGCTATAATTCTGGGGTCCAGGCTGGAGTGGCAATAGCTACCAGGGGAAGCCTTTCTCCTGGTAATTACAGAAGTGTATGAAATAATGCCCAACCACATAAGTGTATCACTCCTCCATTTGTGTCACATCTGCTAACATCTTTTCAGCCAAAGCAAATTATGTGGTCGGGGGTTAGAAAAGTGCACTTTGTGTGCTGCACAGCCATGAGAAAATGTAGTGCTTGTCACTGCTAAACGGAACTAAACAATTTTGTTCAATAATTCAATCTACCATAGGGATCTCTTGAAATCTGACTGATTTAATCAGATCTCTGGTGAATCTGCCTGGTATTACTGTACTGAACATTATGGTAAGCAACACTTTTTTTTCAATGCTATTTTGAATATTCTTACATTTCCTAAAATATCATACCAATAGGCCATATTAGGCCAATTCAATAATCCTATGATCCCTTCTATCACGCAGTTAAAAATATAACTAAAACAAATGAACCAATCACTTATTTATAAGTATTCAGTTTATGCATTTTATGAAGTTATATACTCTCCTAAAGAATACATGAAATAGACAAATAAATTCATCAGAGCTGATTTTACTTTGTAACTTATTTTGAAAGTTTTTTTTTAAAATACCATTAGGAGGTTGATTTTGTTAATTCCTTTTTTCAAATACACCAGACAAAGGGGATCTGGATGGTTGAGTGGGTTACGACACCAAACATAAAAACACCAAGTGACCTTATATTAATGATAAGCTTCTTGTCTGAAGTATATAACTTTATCTTGTCACGTTCTATACATATTTCTTGGGTCCAATGGTAAACTGATTGAGAGCATAGAGTAGGCCAGAGCTCCAAATCATACTACTCAGGGTGGAATAAAGTATCAGTCCAAATCCATGCTGAAGTCATTGTCTAAGGGATCTAAGTGAGTATTCAAGATCAAGATTCTAGCAATTTATGGGCAGAGCACAAACTTTCAAGGGTCAGATGGTGCAGATCCATGGTAGAATATTGGTCCCTGAAACATAGAGCTATCTTCTGGTAATCCTAACAGAAGAGATTTGAGAGTTCATTAGGCCAGGCTTATAACAGCAGAAAAAATTATTGACATGGAAGAAGAGCCTGCCATTATAAGGATTGGCTTTACTGAAATTAGTCCTGTGAAACAAAGAATTTACCTGAACTTTACCATTAGTTTCCAAGAGGTAAACTGTATACCTCTGGGATTTTTGTAGGAGTAAGAATGTCTTTTTTATTTATGGTGGATCCTGATCATTTATACTAATGAGTGACACAGCTACCTATTGATTGCTTGTGGTGATGACATAACTCAAAATAGGGGCTGACCACAACAGAAAGTCTAATTATGTGATGAGAGGGCTGGCTCCTTGAGGCATGTGATATCAACCTAGTCTTCAGAAAGAAGAGAGAGCTAAACAATGAGAGTTCTATCACATAGACAACGAATCAATAAAATTGAATGAATCTTTAAATGAAGCTTCAATGAAACTCAACACTGAAGCTTTGATGAGCTACCCAGTGGCAAAACTCTGCATGTATCCTGACTCATGGAGAGAGGATACTAGAAGTTTCATATTTGGGAACTTCTTAGACCTTGCCTTGTGTCTATCTTCTTTTTGTGTGTGTGTTAAAAAAACCAACAACAAAAAAACCTCTTACAAATATGGTTTTTGAGTTCTGTGGTTTGTTTTAGAGGTAAGAGGAATACATCAAATTTGTAGTCAGTCGGTCAAAAGTGAGAGTAGTCTGTGGAATTCCTGAGAGGGCTGTGATGGTATTTTACAAGAGGAGAGTCATGAAGAAGAATTGGTAAAGTCAGACTTAACTTTGTATGCTGCATGTGAAGTCCAGCAGTGAGCGTCAGAAGTCGTAGTCACTGGTGAGAACGTACCTGGAACTGCAGTAGCTGCCCCCGGGATAACAAGATTTGATAGAACAAACATAGATTCAGTCTGGGTTCTCAAATCATTGGCAAATCATCTCATGTCTCCATGGTACCAAGCATTTTACTCCACTTTCCAAACACATTTTGTTGGTAGGTATGGATGCAATCAAGTATTATGTTCAAAACACAATAACTAAATATTTGATAAGAACAAATAAGTGTCACCAATATGTTATTTTACCCTTTATATCTCAGAAATACTTACAGAATAATGAAAACATTTACCAGGTACAGGCTAGACAGGGTTGCATCACCATTTCCTTGTCTTTTCTTTGCTCCGTGCCACATTCAAAGCTCTGTTCTTTGCCCTGAGGCTGGCAGCTTGAAAATTATATTTCCTAGACTCCAGCTCCAAGAGTGGGATTCCTACAGTGTTTTTGCATTGGGAAGTGATGGAAAGTTATAAAATAAAGGGAAAAGATTTTTTTGGCTTTACTTTTTTTAAGGCCTCTCTGACAATGGCAGCAATAATAGCAAAATTGCATGCTACAGATCTCTGCTCATTTCTGTCATGCTATGGAGGTGGTGGAGGCAGTAGATGATTCAGATGTTCCTCTCATACAGTCTTCTTGGGCTGTGGCTCAGGCAGCTATATCTACAGGCTTTGGATTCTGCAATTTTAGTCATGGTTTTCTTCAACTGATTCTGACGCCAGCACTTATGACAGCCTTACCTATAAAATATGGCTGATTTTTATTTTCTATCCCAGGGATGATAGAGCTTATAGTAGTTTTATATACATACTAATGTTGGTTTATCTCACTTCCTCATTTTTCCTGTTCTAGTCATTCCAATACTCTTATGTCAAATTCTTCATTGTTTCTCTATTTGAAATACTAATCAGTATTTTCTGTTCAGACACAGTCTGATATTCCAAAACAGTAATATATTTCTAAAAATTTTGTCAAAGGTCATTTTTGCAAATCAAACAGTGATGTGTAAATGTAAAACTTCTCTTTAGAAAAGAAAAAGGAAACCTTTTAAAAATATTTATTTCTAATTTAAGAACTTATTAAATAATGTGTCTCTTTAGCATTTTATTACATATAGTATTTTTGAAGTTGGTTGTACCTATAATTTTTTACCCTAATTTATTTTGCTGTAATATAATTTGAAGTTACTTTTATAATTTTAAAGTAAAATACACTATAATTATGAAAACATAAGCCTGTCAAATTACAAAGCTAAAACTAACTTGAGTGACGTGGAGATTGATTTATTTTATCTACTTATTTTAGAGTTCCAATCTATACTATAAAAACTGGGACTTGGGACAAAGACCAAAAGTTAATTTCCCTAAACAAGAATATGCTAATGAAGAAAATGATGTGGGGATTTAATTACATAGGTAATTATTTAGTTTTTATGTTTCCAATTAGCAATGGCTGTCACACTATGATTATATTTTATAGACGAGTCCAAAATGATGCCCAGTGCAATTTGAATATTTGCAAGAATTTTGATACTAGAAATCTTGAAGAAAATATGCTTTAAATTTTTTAGTAACACAAAATAACTTTACATGCTTATGTAATACAATGTGATATTGTAATATATATATGTAAATAAGTTTAACTAACAATTGCATCCACTGATCATGACTTTGTGTTTGAAGCCTATAAGCTTTCAAGTTATTCATAAAATATATCATAGGTTATTGTGATCTATAGTACTCCTCTCTTTTCTATAGAGACTAGGACTTATTGCTTCTATCTAACTGTGTTGGAATAGAAAACCCTGGTCACTTACAAGTCATTTCCAGTTATTTTAAGCAGATAATGTATAGTCCAGGTGATGACTGTAAGACTGAATAATTGTCATGTGTGTCTGTTAATTAGACAAAAAGAAAAGTTATAATAGTGTTTAGGTATTTAAACTCAATTCTTATAAACCAAGGAATCATGGCTTAGTAAAATGTAACAAAAGAGGATGGGAATTCCAGGACAATTTTAGTAGTTAGCTAGAAAATGAATTCGATACTTTTTATACTTTATAACTTTAGTATTCCTAAAATGATATGCCAGGAATCATCACTTCTATGCCAAGCTCAATGTTTATAGTGTTAAAGCTAATTTAAATGGAGACTCAATCTGAAGAATCTTTGAGCAAACCAAAACCAGTTAGTCCAACTGATATAGGAAAATGAAACACCCAACCTAGTATGTCTGCGAGTTCGTGTTCTCTAAAACAGAAGAATGAATTTGAGGAACAATGGAGGTGAAGGATAGAATATATTTATTGAGAGAAAGGAAGCTTCCATCTGAATAGAGACAGAAAGGTAAAAGACTATATCTTTTCCAGGGACTTTTTATAGAGTAAACCATGGGTTCAAGGTGGGAAAGCCTGGGAACTCACAAGGCAGATGGGCGTAAGGTGGGACATAACTACTATAGCCAATAAGATCAATAGTTCAGGTAAAATTGATTACACTAGGGATAAAAGGGGAAGCGAGTCACATAGAAAGTGGGCATTCTTACAGTGACTCTTTCCTAGGGGAATAAGAACTATTTAGGGTAGCAATCCCAGGATATGGGTGCATTTGTATGGTCTTTTGTCTTGAGGCCTGGCCCACAGCAGGAGGCATCAGCTTCCCTGGTAGCGGTCAGGTGTTTGCACTGGTTCCATTGAGGACCTAGTCCTGTCTATCCTATATTTCTAACTAGCTTAGCTGCCTGCAACACAGCCAACCAAGTATTTGTGGGTTTTTTTTTTTTTTTCCCTTATTTGTGTATAAAAACTGTCACCTGTGTTTCACCAATGCTGAGGAAACCACTAATGGTTTGGAGCTGCTCAATTTATGAACTGCTCAAATAAATTCTCAAATTGTATTGTACCTCAGTTTATCTTTTGACAAATTTTATTCCAAATTTAAGTTGTTCTAAATGTACAACTTGTCCTTATTCTGTAATTAATATTAAAATTGGGAACAAGATGTATTTATGCAGTACCATAATAGCCAGATGAAAACTTTTTTAAAAAGAAGACTTAGAGAGGAAACATTTGTGCTCTCCTAAATTTCCAAATATTTTTGTTATATAAACAAAGAAATTCATTATTGATTTTTAAAAACTAGCTATTTTGTAACGTAAACACAATCAAATTTCTTGCTTTGTTTTTACACTTGAGTTTTCTTGTCTATAATATTGAAGTTTGGTGTTCATCAGTAGGATATTATTTTGAATAATAAGATACAATTACTTTGAAATTTAGGGAAGAAAATACTATATAAATTATTACCAAAATATAATTTTACTGGTATGATTATTTGTGTTGTTTTTTGTTTTTTGTCCTTTTGAGACAGGGTCTCACTATGCAGTTCAGGCTGGCTTTAGGCTCCCTTTGCAGTCCAGCCTGGTCTTGAATTTGCAACAATTCTCCTATTTCAGCCTCTCAAGTGCTGGAATTATAGTAGTATGCACCTATGCCTGGCTTATTGGTATGATTTTTATTTTGTCTTTTTTTGTTGTACTGAGGAGTGGACACAAGGCTTTTAAAAAAATATTTTCTTTTGATACAAGTTTTCAGTGAGTTGTGCAGGCTGGACTTAAACTTGCCTCAATCTCCAAGAGGGTCCATCTCTCAGAATGTTTGAATTACAGTGATTTCTTACTGAAAAACTCCTTTTTAAAAAATATTTTGAATAGATAACTACAACTGTATAATCATTTCTTTGACCTAGTAGCCCTTCTCTTATTTTACATGAGGAAAAATGCAAGTAGAAATATTCTGTATCTATGAAAACCAATTTTTGAACTATCTCCTAGTAGAACAAAGATCCCCGGTACCAATAAAAAGGAAAAAGACCAAAAAAAAAAAAAAAAAAAGAATAGAAAAAAATCTAAATGTTTAAAATGCGAACCGATTTGGTAAAGTACAGCATATAACATAAGGATAATTATTATTTTATGTGAAAATTCATAAAAACTGGGTTTGGTGCAATGTGCAATGACTGGTCAGAGTAAACTATGTTCTATAATAGATAGAAACTCTAAAGCAGACACATGCATTTGGTGATGTCAATATGCAAATTGAAAACCAGAATTAAGATGATCAATTCATGTTTTGTGTTTAAGAATATTCCATTTTAATTTAAAATAAAATGCTTTCTTCACATTGAAGTTCTCCAAATACATGTGGAAGGTAGAGGGAGAGTGGGCTGTGGGATTAAGTCCATATCATCATCAGATCTCTTCGCTAAACCTGTGGTCAATCAAGAACAACCCATTCTTCCTAGAATCAGGCAGAGGAGACAGATAGATAGAGTCCAACCTGTGGCCTACAGTCCATGACAATGTCTAATGCAAGGATCTGTGCTGAAAAGGCCGAAAGGTCCAGTGGTGGAAGCTAGAAAATCTGTGCTGGCAGGTTGAAGGATCTGTGTCAGCACTGAAGCCAAGAAGCAGAGGCTCAAAGTAAGGACCAGCGCTCCCCTAAAGTGAATTGCAGCTGCTCTCAGAGACAATGAGGTCCTGGGCTCCTCTGATGATGAGGACAGCTGAGTGAGGAATGCCAGTATGACAAGCTTCTCCAGGAGAACCAACAGCACTGTCTCTTCCCTTCCAGTTCTCTTTTTTTATGTTGTGGGCAGCAATCCCCAGGTGGCTCTCCACACCCAGCACCACACTGTTTCAGTAGCTTGGTGTAACAAATTGCCCACCAGTTGTCAATCCACCACACTTCCCCTTGCTTTGAACAAATTTAACCCATCATTCTTGCCACTTTCTGAAGCAATTCTGGAAATTGTCTTTTGTACCTTTAGTTACATTACTAATATCTGCTTTGATGTCCTGAACTGATTTAAAAATTTACCTGTCAAAGTCATTTAGATTTCGGAGAAGAGCAAGAAGTTGCACTTGTGCTAGATCTCACAAATAAGATGATGAAGACACAAGTAAAGTTTTTACAAGACTGTCTTTATATTGGGTGGTACTTGAACGTAGCATTCACTGTATTTTTTATCTTACCTTATAAAGACACTTACGAAACAGGACACCCAGAACTGCTTCAGAAATGCCAAGAATGGGGGTTAACTGTGTTTGAAGTGAAAGGGAGTATTTTAAGGAAGTTAAATTGCAATGTGTCTTTTACTGTAATACTTCGTAAAATTTAAACATTAGCTGTGTATTTTAGTCACCTCATATATTTACAATATTGGACTTTGTACAGTTCTTGGACAAAATGAGGTGAGTAAAGCACTAGCTTTTCTTTAAGATGGTGCTCCAAAACCCAGCCATCAATTCAAATAATACCTTTACATAACATTTAAAAAATCTTAGTGAAAAAAATTCATCGTGATTATCAAAATGCTAAGTATCAGTATTTGCTTTGAGAAATGCTGTGAGTAAATATTACTAGTAAGACAAGATCTTCATAATGATTTTTCTTTTGCCTCAGGATCCTGTATGGCTTGGCATGTCACTGATTTTTTTGACTAAAATTAATATATTTTGAAAGAGTACTTTTCAAAGCCTCTTTTCAGTGTCAAAATTCATATTTTAGGGTAGGACAGGGAAAAACAAACAAACATCCAAAATTGCTCTCAAAAGATAACCAGTCAGTCATTTTCTATAGCAAGAGTTCAAAATCCAAAGCAATACTTCATGAATCCAATGCTAAGAAATATTTTTAGACTGAAAAATTCAGAGCAAATACAATACATTAGCAAGGCCAAATTCTCTCGAAGTTCTGTTCAACACCCATGGTATTGAAGGAAATTTTGAGGAGGACTTACTCTTAACACATGCAGCTGTATGCTGATACAGAGACCCATAATGTGTATTTTCCTTGATCCTCAAATATGTACTTGAATTCAATGTAGTGTGTTACATACAGATCCATGAAGATAAAATAGGAGAAAATATTGTCTTACCAACTTTTCTAAGAATACATCAAATAGAGGGAACTCATTTTAAAAATATGTTTTCTACTTTCTACAATGGGAAGAACTTACCAATTCTAGATGGGCAACGAAGCTCGGTAGTCTTAAAGTCTCTGGAATGCTTCAACCTTCCGAACTTCTTATATTAAGCCTGTTGGAGGCACAACACCCCCCCCCCCACACACACACACACATACCCGCTGTTTATCCCATGTCTGATTTAGCAGAAAGAGCCCCATGAATGAGCAACAACTCTGGATTGCATCCTACTCTGAAGAACTCTGGCTCTTAATCATTCTGGGCCTCAGTTTCCTGACTGGTAAAACATTGTGGGATGTTATAAGGATTGCTGGAAATAAAAAGAGCTCTATAAAGGAAAAGAATTGTAAATCTTCATCTTACCTAGTACAGAGGTTGGCAATTTTTTCGTATAAAGGGCTAAAAAGCAAATATTTTAGGCTTTGAGATCCATGTGACCTCTCACAACTACTGCTTTCATATTACAAAAGTTGTCATAGACAATATGCAAATAAATGGGAATGACTGTTTCAGTAAATCTTTGCAAAAGTAGTGTTCTGCAAGCAATGTTTTCTTGGTTCTTGACCTAACACAATATTATATAGTCCCAGGTAATTAAAATGGTTTTTCAAGTTAGAGGTTACTGGACTCTGAACTCCATCAAAAAAGGAAGTATTTGTGGCATTTGTATTCATCACTGGATTCTCAGGAAAGGGCTTAGTCTGAGTTTGTTGACCTCCAAATTCAGAACAGTGTAAAACTCTTACTGACAGTAACTGAAAGAAAAATAAGGTAAAAGAATCTTCTCAAATTAAAATTATGCTATTCTATCTGGTAAGCACAAGGTCCTGAGTTCAATTCCCAGTACTAAAAACTAAATAAATAAAAAATAAAATAAAATTATGCTATCATTATTATAAAATTTTATGTCTTATGCCTGTTCTTCCTACCCCTGTTCTGACACAGCCAACCTTATTGGATAATCTTATCTCTTTTTCTCAGTGTAAGATTTCCATTTAAAAAAAGCAGCTGGATGTATTTCAGAAGGAAATGCATACAAGCTAGGTATTATATTATTAACATCTAAGCCTGTAAAAGAATTGATAAGGCCCATACTATCATATGTCTTTGTGGTTTATAAGAACCAAGGGATTGTGAACCACTTCCGTACCTGGTCCCAACAGTTATATTATAGGATGAATTCTTCAGAAGTTGTGAGACTTGTACATGAGTCAGGGCACATTCAGAGTAGTATGGCCTTAGGAAACTTGTACATTAACACAGTACTGATTGCATACTATTACTGGGAACATGATAGAAATGATTAAGTATACTTTATTTACCTGAATATCTTCTGCCTTGTCATTTCTTGTATTTTTCTCTTATGAATGACTTTCACCCAGTGTAATTTTTTCTGAAGTTATTAAATGTATCCAGGAGGGACTGTGACTGAAATGTTGGGCCAAATACAAAGGATCCTGGTGCCACTGAATAAAGATATCATTCACTGACAATTCTGTCTTCCGTAAGGTTATTAGTTTAAAAGGCAGACACGTGGTTTCCTAACACTGTATTTATGAATGGCTTTTAACATATTATAAATGTGTGTTGAAAATATGCAGTTTAATGTATAGTTTTATTTTTCTAATAATGTTTTAAACAGATATAGTTCTATATTTCTGAAAGTTTATAGAAAATGTACTGAAGAATTTGTGATCTTAAGAAAGTGATACAGTTTTAATAAGAAAATAAGTAGATGTTTACCAAAATTATTAATAAATGAGCTCAATGTTAGCCTGGGTCAACAGTCTTATAAAATATTTTTAAGCTCTATTTATTTATACATAAAAACATAATATATAATTAGATATCAAAATCCCATGTGTAGGCTCAAGAAGACAAAAGTCCTTTAGAAAATACTCAAACCTGAAAAAGTTGAGTATAAAGTCTAGAAAATGGACTAAATGCACATAATTTAGGGAAGCAAGTAAGCAAGAATGGACAGAGAGAAATAGAAGCAGATTTCCAACAAAAGGTATAAAGGTGGGGTAAGCGTAGAGGGGTTCAGTCCCAAGCTTTCCGGTTGGGGTGTTACTATTATAGAGAGGAATACCCTCTTGCCAATACCTCCCAGCTTGTGGTTAATGGTAAAGAACCATGCGGGGGAATTAGGCAGAAAATAGAATGCCTGGAAAGTCAAATTTGAGTGTTAGTGATAAAGGAAAATACAGAGAAAAATATCAATAGCTATATTGGGAATAGAATTCAAGTAGGGTTATGTTTCCTTTTTCTTGGTACTTATTAAAGTATATTGCAATAAAAGCAAATGTAACACATTTTTATCTCCAGGTAACACCAGTTAGACTGCTTATTTTCTACATACATCTCACTTATGCTTGGAAACAAATCCTCTACCATGACCGTAGTATTTAAGAATATGAGCAAGGACAGAAACTAGAGTACTGATAATGTCTTCAATCACAATATGGACAAAATAGTAATCAAGGAGCCCTTCTCACTTAGAATTTCCTTTAGCATTTAATGACTAGAGTTAGGAAATTTTATTTGAATTTGTAGAGGTTTTGGATTAACTCTCGAACTACTAGTTTAGGAATCCAAGATCTTATGGATGTTTCAGGAAAATGGTTCGTATGTTTAATATTTACTATCCAGAAACAGATTTGTACACAGAGCTCAAGTGTTACATGAGTAAAATAGCATGGACTTTTGAAATGTTCAAAAGCTGACAGAGGCATAAAGCTTAGTGCTGTTTCTTTAGTTTGAGGTCACTTCAAAACTACATTATTCATATATCAGTAAAAAGATAGCTATGCAAGAAGGAATATTATTGTCATGGTCTGGGAATAGCTCCATTCATATGAGATCACAAATGGGATTTTATTAGCAGAAAAACAAATAAGCTACATAAACATGGGCTCAGAACATCGGTAGAACTTTGCAGTTTTATCAGTAGTAATGGTATATTTTTGTGTGTGTTTTTTGGTATTTTTATGCATTACAGTACTGATAAAGGATCATATTGAAGAAATTTATTTGTTTCCCCTTTTGGTTGTAATTTACTTATCCTAGAAAGTCAGCTTGGAGCATTACATGTAAGCACAAGGCTAAAAACATAATAAAAGCATGATGAGTGGTTGGCACATTTCTCATAATGTAATAAAACCAGGGTAATTGAGAAAGTCAGCAAATCATAGTTACCAGTCAAATGTTGATAGTGGTGAGTACAGATGCCAGATCTGATTTATTATCATGGTCCAGAGAACAAGTTTTGTGGTTAAAAAGAGCAACACATTCATTGTTACACTAGATCACACCTATGCTTCACCTCAAGGGTATGGATCACAGGTGACATGGGTTCCATGTTTATAAAGAATTTGGCCAGCAAATATCTAGGCTTAAAAGTATAAAAGAAACAGATGAACTAATTACTAATATAAATAAAAAAGAACATAGATGCCTCAATCAGTTCATGAGCTAATATGGATAGATTTAAAACTCAATTCCCACTCAACTCTAAAATTAATCCTCTTTGATAATGGAAAGGAGGTTATTACAGTGATTTCAGAAACAAGGAGCTGACAGAAAACAGCTTACAAGAGAAAATGAATAGGTCCCAGAACTTGGAATTTAGAGGAAATGTTGTTCCTTTTGAATTCTTTCACCTTTTATTTGATCTTTCTTTTTATCTAATAAACTCAGGGAAATCTTTTTCTTCCTCTTTTCTAATTAAAAGACAGTTTCCTATATTCAGACTGGATTCAAAACCGAAGTAATTCTCACACTAGTTCTGAATTTTAAAAAATGTGAAGCTCAAAAGTTTTGAGATTTTTGGTTCCAAACATTTTACTAAATGTTAATGTTGACAAGTGGGAATCATCCAAATCTCAGTTCTTATCCTTTAGTTTCTGATGAAAAAAGAAACCAGCTTTGACTACAATTCAAAGGAAAGAACAGTTGCTTCTCTCCTACTGTTAAAAATTTCAGCACTATAGACAAGTTCCCTTGATGCTAATATAGATATGGTGGGCCCAACAGACAGGTGGAGTTGGCAAATAAATGTTCATTTCTTCCTTTTATGACTCAATGTTATCGTGAGGGAAATGGAGAACATTTCCACAACACAGCTGTGAGGGACTCTCCAGCTCATCTATCAAGATAACACAGTCTTTTACTCCCCTGCAGTTTGGCAACCAGTGAAGAGCTAAGTGGAGACAGAAGATTACTCTCTAGTTCTTAGCTCTACTAGCAATGAAAGTTGTGTTTCAGAATTTGCTACTTGCAATGATTACTTCTAGGAATCTGTGGAATTACTTGTATGAAACTGTAGTACATAGAAGCATAAAATCATAGATGTGGATAAGATTTTAGGGTCCTGTTTGCATCCTTTCTCTAGCTCCATGTCATTCTCCAGCATATAATAGTACACCTCTGGACAAGGAAGCTGGCAATTTAAAAGCAGACTGTCTTCCAACTTTGAAAACCTTTAACTTTTAAAAGAATCTTCATTATACTTGTTTTTAAATCCTCAAAAATACAGCTTTTCTTGGTATTCCTAGTTTTGCACTTCTGATGTCAGCCATAAAAAATTATGCTTTGCATAAATACACCCTTTAATTCTTGAACGCAGTCATCATATTCGTTAATCATCTAGTTCTTTTAAGTATTCATCCTGGAAGTCTCAAATCCTTTCCTTTGTGAACCCAGTGAACCAGCTCAGTATCCTTTGCTGATCTGAGGCTGGTGTTTTGTGAGCTACACTCTGGTTCTCTGTGAGACCTCAGCTCAACATCAGAAGGAGGAATCAGCTATACTTTTGGCCATTTTTAGAAACCATACCCATCTGGGGAAGCAACACTGTGAATTCAGTAGTAATTTAAACTTTTAATGTCCTCTAGACAAAAAGAATTTTGGAGCAGCAAAAAATGTAAATAAGAAGTTAGATAATTTCATTTCCACAGTCTGTGACATGCTTTCACTTAGCCAGACATAAACTTTAAAGTGTCCTCTCATCTCTTCCATTTTGGCTATGTTCAATGAATTTTATTGCCTCACTACCTCCCTGTTATCACTGGATGTCTTTTTTCAATGTTAAAACAAAAATATTTTCCAAACGTTGACTAACGTATATATGGTCCAAGAGAATTCCTCTTGGACCATATATATGTTCCTCAGTGTTGCCCAGTTAACCCAAAATGTTGGTACCCATGTTTTGTCTTTAGGAGCTCATGATTACACTAAAGGCTTAGATCCTTATAGTTAGATGTGGAATTAGTGACATCTAGTTCTACCACGAACGTTGCCTGACTTCCCTCTGTCTCCTAAATTTGCAAATGCAGTTCAATTATATTAATATAAATTTTATGAATTATGTAGATGGGAGATTACACACACTGAAAGTTTGTAACAAACCCAAAGTGGTACCTTAGTCTGTTTCCAAAGATTTTGGCATAGCAGAATATGGGTTTAACTTTGTTATATTCAATTTTTCAAGAGAAACACAAATCGATATTTTTCAGTAAACATCTTTGATCTTTCAAAGGTTGTAGTCCTTGATTTTTGAAGTTGTCCCTGTCTTTTCAACATATCTTCTGTTCTTTTCTATCCCATAAACAATCATTTTTGGATCTGTGTTCCATAGTCACATTTTCTCAGTTGTGTTTCTAATTCTTATAATATGCTCAGAAAAGTATTAGCAGACATATTATTTAGGCACCAAAAATGAAAATGTGAAAATAGTTTTAAAATAATTAAGCTACCCATGGTGACACAAGCCTGCAATCTCAGCATTCAAGAGACTGAGGCAGCAGAATCATGAGTTTGAGGCTAATGTGAACTACATACTGTGTTTGACACCAGCCTGACCATATTGGGAGATCTTATCTCAAAGCCAAAAACTAAACCAAACCAAAACAACAACAGCAGCAAAAGCAAAATGAAAAATAAATCGTTAAATTCATTGTAAATAAATGCAGAGATAAAAATTACATTTTAAGACCTCAATTTAGAAAAAGGAAAGATAATGAGAAAATATGAAAAATGCAATGGTGAATTTAGATGGAAGATCTATAGATAAATTACAATGATTCCTTCCTTCTCTTATTAAATACTTTTGTGATGAACCTCTATGAACTTACATATCTTCTAAAAACTAAAAAAGCAATATATACATCTGGATTATCATATGCAAGTGAAATGAAAATCAGATCACAAGATGGTAGAAATCACTGATATGTTTTCTTCTCTTATAAAATGTTTTAGCCTTATGTTGTTTTCTAATGCTAACAATTGTTCAAATTACTTCTTTTTCAGAAACAATTTTGATAGAAAGATTAGACATGTTATTACATTAACTTGAGTACATAAAAATGAAAAAATATCATTTACTAATGAGTATAAAATATGAGGGAGAGTTATCAGATATAGGATGAATCAAATTTTCTTTTGAAGGGAGTAAAACAAAATAATAAAATGGAAGAGAGAAAAACACTAGATTTCAAAAACAAGGCAGAAGGAAATCCCCCATGTTGCTATTTGTATAATGTTATCCCTAAACAGATGCTCACACTACTGACCCCAGGCCTGCAGTCAGTCAGTCAATGCAAGCATTAAGTTGTTTTTGTACTACAGTTGCCATCATCCCAGCCTGTGTTCCTCTGAATCAGCCAGTTGCCTTGGCGGATGGAGATGGGGGCGGCTCTTCTTGTCTCTCAGCCCGCTGACTTCTTGGTTCTCTTCCTGGCCCGTGGTTACTACTGGCTCACATTGGCTCTTTGTAATGGAATTTGATTACTTAAAGTTTTGAGTACTTACTCAAAGCATTGGTACATTTTCACATGTTATCTTCATATTAATGACAAAGGAACAGATCGAGTAAGGTTAACTCAGCATCTAGATCTCCTAAGTGCCATGAGGTCCAAATCTAGGTCATTCTGCCTCCAAACCTGTCATGACTGCCTATTGCTGACAAGTCAAATAATCAAACATCAAAAGAAAATACTACAGACCAACTTTGCTCCATACACCTTGCCACCCAACAAAGCAAAACAAAACAAAATTTTTTCTTTCTGCATAATATATGGACATGTCATCAAGAATCATAGTGTTTCTGTTGAACTTGATTGTACTTCTCCAGGGATTTCTTTTCTTTTTTTTTTTTTTTTTCATTTCTTTTTCTCCTCTCCCATCCTGAACACTCCCAGGCAATGATTATGACTGGCCACGTTGAATGACACAGATCATTATACTTCTCTTTGCTATATCAAAGCATTTATTAGGAAACTCCAAGGACTTGAGATTTGAATCGAGACTTTTTCATTAATGGCACTGCAAAGACCAACTAGCTCCATATTATAATATAAGAATTACTGAAACAACTGAGAAACTGATGATTTGATAACTGGGACCCATGGAGATTTGTTCTTTTTAGGGTTAGTTAATACAGTAACAAACAATTCACCAGTAAGGATGTCCTTTCTGTTCTCACAAACCAACACACACCCATAATTCAACCATCAGCTTCTATCAGACATTTATATTCAGAGGTACCCAAGGCCACTGCTCTCTCCCAATCACTGCAGAACTCAGAACCTCATAAAAGACACTATGCATACCCGAGAACCTGCTGAAATTATTCAAACTAAGCAGTCTTAAGTCTTGTGAGTCAGCTTCACCTACTCCTTTCCATGGAAACCACCACAGAAGCTCTTGTTGGTAGGTCCTCCTACCCTTTTCCATATTTAACCCTGATGCTTCCTTCTGACTCCCATAGCATCTCATATCAGGTTGTAAATCCTCTTCTTCATACCTCTGCAACCATCCTGGCAACCATCTCCTAATCTATTGGCTTCATCAAACTTGAATAAAAATATCTACATCTTTAAAGCACTCCAGTAAGCCCCAATCTCATGGCATGATTCATACTCCTTGAAATGTTTGGGTTGTTGTTACAGTTCTCTATGTGATGAACATTAACAGTGCTGAGTCAATTGTGATGCTAACTGGGATTTTTCCATTTGTCTGGACAACACTTCATAAGTGGCTCTATTCATATGAAGATAGGACTGTTCAGAGTGTATGCTCAAACACATGTATATGCATGTGTGTGGTGTTATGGATAGAATCTGGGGCCCCACATATGCTAGGCAAGTGTTCTACCACTGAGTTACATGTCCAGTCCCACAGAAACCTTTTGCTTATCATATGAATGATCTAAAAATCAACAAGATGTGTCAATGCTTAAAACACTGGACAGGAAGGGCAGTCTGGTATTTCACTATAGTTTGAATGCAGAGAAATTGTGACTTCAGGTAGTCATTGAACCCTCACATGCTAAATGGGAATGTCTGAGTGTAGGCAAGAATTTAAAAGCAACACCAGTGGAATAATGAGCTGCAAGACTAAAATATAAATTTTTAAATACAACTCTCTCTACAAAAAGTTTTGAGTGCCTAAAATGGAATTCAGTCTGATTCAAAAATATTCACAACTGCTTCATAAAGCATTGTTTATTTTCTCTTATGAAGGCTCGTTCCTTCACTATTACTTCCTTGCCAGGATGTGATGTTCTCTGGGGCAACTTCCAACTGCTGCTGTTGCCAGCCAGCTGATCACCAGTAGTCGACACACTGACCCTGGAGAGCTCCAAGATGCCCTGTTGTCAGCTGGGGTGCACAATGCAGCTTCAGCAATGAGAGGCCCTTCAGATCCTCCTGTGCTCTGTGGCTCCAACTTGGCAGCATGGGGAGACTGCCAGGATAGCTTTAGGAGGGGAGCCAGAGGAGTGGGGTGCCAGAGCCAGCAGGTGGTGATGGCCAGCAGCAGTTCTGAGAGGCAGATAAGTCTTTCCAGCAGCTAAGACAGCCAATAGAGGTAGGAGCCAATGTTGCTCTTGTTATCTGACATGTAGGCATTGTTATAAATGCCATCAGAGCCCCCTGTACATTTCTCATTGGACTTGTTAGCCAGGTGGCAATTTTAACAATCAACGTGGCTCCAAGCAAAGCGTATGCTATATCATTTAACTGACATTTGAGGCCAGGAAATTGCATTTCTTGGAATAATGTCTTGGAGACAGCAGAGGTTCTGGTATTTATACAGTGTTGTCCTGTAAGATTGTTAATGCCCAAGTAGGTAGCACTTAATCCATCGTAGACCACTATTCACTAGTAATAAGGAAGTACTATCTAGCCACTTTGCAAGCTCGAAACCTCATATGTGAATATGTTGTTTTTGGAATCAAGATCATACAAAATTTGAGGTAAAATCAAGATGAAAATACAGGGTTCTGAATGTCATTTTCATATACAATCTAGCTTATTAATTGAAAGAGTCTGAGTGAGGCTAATACATTTTGGCCTTGTTATATTCATCTCACAAAGCAACAGTGCACGATCCAAGAACTAAGGATGCTGAGGCGGGACAGTCACCATAAGTTTGAGCCCAACCTGGTTTGTAGAATGAGTTCAAGGCAACCCTGTCTCAAAATAAAGACAAACAAAACATTAAGAGTGAAAGACTGTGGACTGTAAGCCTCTTGTATTGATTTTTGATCTAGAAAAGATTAAACATATACTAGAGAAATTAAAATGACACAACAAAACTTTTTCTAAACCCTTTAATGAGCAAAGAGCATGAAGATAGATTCTTATAAAGAGTGTTTTCCAGTTAGAATAAGTTTCAGTAAGTTGTAAGATTTCTGAAATGACCAAGATCCATTAATCAATAGATATTCCTGCCTATAACAAAAAAGTACTGTCTAGTATTTCTGCATTTGAAAGATTCATAAATTATTTAAGACCAAGCCTGCTTTTAAGGATATCACAATCTCATTGACAAAGCAAGACTCACTGAGGAAATAGCAGCCAACACTAAGAAATTGTGCATCTGACTCCAGACTCTTTCTGTAATCAAATTAGAAGAAAAAAGATTAGTGATACCTGCAGTGATGACTAAATGCTGCTTGGAGAAGGGAAAGTCAATGGGCTTCCCCTCAGGATGGGTAAGGTTGGACTAACACCATCATTATTTATAGCCTTACACTAATAATCACAGTTTTATCTACTACAAAATAATGACAATTACTGGAACCAATTCTAGACATTTAGAAGTAAGCACATGTAAGGAGCTATAGTAGAATATTTTGATGTGATGGTTTTTAAGAGAAAATTGAGTCTTGTAAATATCTTATACATTCTTCTAGGTCCACTCAAGTCCATTTAGCTTTGGAACCAACATATATATCTAAGCCAAATTCACCCAAAAGGAAGAGGCAGACCATACTGCTTCAGTTAACCATCTTTCAGCATCTTGTCTTTACAAAGGTGGTGCTTATTTTTGCTACTTGTTAAAAAGAAGAACCAATTAGAAATGGAATGAAAGGATTTCTCAGCCCTTTCAAGTCCTAAGAGATAAATATCCAAAAATACTTTAGTTGAAGTCCTAGGACAAAGGAAATAAAGTTTGAAAATCAGTGTCTGTCAAAAATCACTACTTTGTCAAAAATCTCTTTGATTCTCTGGTCCTGAGAATACAGCTAAGAATAATAAGGAGTAATTTTACCTTCAGGCAAAGACTACAGATTCACTGTCTTTAAACACTGTACATAAAATTCTTGAACAAGGTACAGGAATACTCTTTTTCTTGTTCCATACTCAGTCTCCCCCAACCGGTTCATCTTTTTCATGTCTGTAACTGTGTTATAATTGTGTCAACATCTCTTTCCTCTTCTTTTCTTTTTGCTTCTTCAACTTCGGTTTCCTAACACAGGGATTTTAGATGCCATCATCATGGGGTTTGCAAGGAAGACAGGTTTCAGCCATTGCCCCTCACATTACATTCATTTGACACATGTCGCTGTTTCTAAGCAGCAACTAACACAACTTGTTTGGATCTGCCACTTCTTGGCTTTGCATTTGTTTCATATTAGATTTCTGGGAAAAAAAATCAGAACATTCTGAGCTGACTTTTTCTCTGGTGTCATTCTCAGCTTGCCTTATTTCCTTTGGTTATGAGGCATCTGGGTGAACGTTAATGTATTACTCACAGTTCCCTCCTGACATTTGCTGGATCCAAGGAAAGTTCCACATCACCCTCCATATTTGAAAACATGGCTGCTACTGTTAACGGAACAGTAAACAGAATGTACCTTAACTGAGACAGTCAAACTTAATTCTCCCTGTCTCTATTGGCCTCTCTGTCTCTATCTCTGTTTCTCTGTCCTGAGATATTACACCCATTTTTAAGAGAGTGGCTGAAGGTTTGTTGGTTGCATTGTTTGTAGCTTTTGTTGAGTGGAGGTTGGTTTGTTTCATTTTCACATGAGGTTTTGTTATGTTGCTTAGTCACAAACTCACAATTCTCTTCGTCAGCCTCCCAAGTAGTTTCTGTCCTGAAGAGTGGCCTTAACTATGGAATAGAGCCATGTGGACCGTTACTGGAAAGCCTGAAGTTACTGCTCCTTCTGTATTCCCTCTCTGCATAACTGCACACTTGCAATAATTAAAAAGGAAGTTTTACATCATAATATAGAGGACTCACGCACAGCCAGCTACAGTGTCTTTGCATCTCTCAAGCATACTAAGCTCATTTCAGCCATGCTGCCCTTGCTCTAACTGTCCTCTCCACCAGGGTTTCCCATGCTTCTCATCTTCTCAGCCCCCATGTAGCAGCTCCTCAAGAAGTCTTGCCCAACCACTCTGCCTGGCCTAAGATGCTACTCTGTCCTCTCCAGGATTCTTTAGTAACTCTCTGTTTTATTATCCTAATAGCATTTCTCAAAATCTGAATTTAGATAGTTTGCTAAATTTTTATTTATTTTTCATCACTTGCTTTATTTTAAAATAAAATCGTTGTGTGATCATTGTCATAATCAGTATGCCCTTGGAAGAGTGTTTGGTCAGAGTATATACCTAGAAGAAAAGAATAAAAGCATGAGGTGGGCCTTGCTTTGCTACATCATTTTCCAATTATTGCTTCACCTGTTTCTTCCTTTATTTCCTCTTCTCTTTGGAGGTTGACGCAGAGAACTTAAGATTGTATAATGTGCTAAAGTACATCTATAGCCAGGAAACACTATTTTTGAAGGATCTATAAAAATATACTCCATAAAACACCTCTCCAGCTCCTACTCAATTTTAAGTAGTAATCCACTTCCTGAGGTCAGTGCATCAGCTTGTTATGGATTAAATGTCCTAGTGGCCGTAGGCTGCAAGGGGAAGTGACAAGGCAGCAGAATGAACTTCAGCTGGAGAAAATCAGCTCCCTTTAAACTTGCAGATGCCACCCATGTGGTCTCCCTATCACAGAAACCCTAGAGACCTGTTGGTTTTATTATGAATAAATTAGAGCTACGACACATACTGTTTGATATCTTTGCTTCATGGCTCTAAATTTCAGATTGTTCCAATGAAAAAGTTTGAAACCTATGTGGGTGTCAAACTGGCAGTTGTAGACTTGGAAGCAGCATGCTTGAGCCCACAGATTCATGCAAGCAGAGAAGCAAGTCTGAGATGCTGGGATCTCTACTTGTTGTATATGCAGAAATACAAGAATCCTGTATGTATCACACATGAACACATAACCATATATCATATAGGAATGCATACAACCATAAGGTGAGAAAACATACAAACAGCATAGAGCCCTGATACACTATCAAAATTAAAGCAGCATACAATAGACTAAAATGATAAAGAGCACAAACTGAAGTACATAGCATATCTACAAAATATCACCACATAGCATACTCTGACCTTAGATGGATTCTTTTCATTGGCTGATGATTTTGTGTTTGAACCTTTCCGTAGGATAGAGGTATTGCTTCAACAGGACACCTCTTCTCTAGAGAGCTATCATTTGGCCCATCTGCTGAAGAACTGTGGGGAATAACGTCTGCCCTACTGGCCTCAGCCATCCACAGCATTAATAGAACATAAGTGCTTATGCAATGGCACTGGATCTGTGGCAGCTGTTTGTTCAATGTTTCATGCTTTTAGCCACATCTGCTCCAAATGAGTGTTAATATTGCAGTGGCATCCACTAAGGATGGGCCCTGTCAGCTTTGCTGAGGATCAGTCTGACCCCTGTAACAATGGAAAAGCACTTTGTTCCCAAGTACCATCTTTTAAAATATCTGCATCCTCTTAACTTGTAGGTCACACTGTTGTACCCTCTCTGCCTTCAGCTTTCTCCTCTTTTATCCCCCTCCCCCATTAAAACCTAAGTCTGTGAATCTCAAGGAGAAAAATTGCATTTATTTCTAGCACCCTGTCCAGCAATGTCAGATAACAGTTTATTCATCCCCCGGCCCCTGGATGACATTGAAGCATATCAACAGTGACAAAAGTATATTGAATAATTATCTCGAAATTAATACATTATCCCAAACTTAAATAAATGTCATCTGATCAATATATCTTGGAATGGAAAGGGAAGAGAATGTGAAGGGCATCGCTTCATTATTCATTAATTTTAGAGTAATGTAGGCAGATGAAATGGTTATTTCAGAGCACTGCTATTATACTCACTGGCATTTTAAATAACTCCCCGTATTTAACAGTATATATTCCCTCGTTGGAGCAGCTTATAGACATTAACACTTTGGCTTCCAGATTCTGCTGTTCTGAAAAGTCAAGTGACAATATCCAAAGGTCATTACTTTGATTTCTTTCTTTAATAAATACTTTTCCATTTTCATTGGTAACTCATAGCTATAACATATACTTGTCTTAAGTCTTGATGAAGTAGCTGGTTAATGTTGCAGTCTTGAGGATTCTAATTGTTCCATTAATCATATTCCCAGGGATAAAATAAATAACTCAATTATCTTTTGGTTCTGTAGTATGTAAATGAGATGTATAGGCTAATACCTCCCAGAACTTATATAAAACTGTACGAGGAATATTTTATAGAAAATAGGGTTCATAGCATGAAATCAGTAGGTAACTTTAGTAGCTAAATTATCATTAAAGACAATTATTAAAGAAAATTATCAATGCAAATATATATTTCTAAAAATCCAATATTTTATGTCTTTCTGTCTTATTTACAATTAGAACTCACTTATTTCCATGCATAATTACACAGTATTTGATAGATATGACATTGTAGTCGAATTTGAATAGTTTATCCCCCAGAAAAGAAGGACCTGACAAAACTCCCCAAAGTCTTAGAAATATGTCATGGTAAAGATAGTGGTTGCTTAAAGTTAAAAGACTGAGCTCTGGCCTTAGTTATCCCTAAAATGTTGTAATGATAGAATCCTTCATTCCTTTAGCAAGACTGAATATCAGAATCACAAAACTTACTGAAATAAAATCTGTTGGAGGAGTTGAAAAAGAGGATCTTTCTGCCAAATTTAGTTATTTTTAAGTGAAGAAGTTCCTTAGAAAGCAAACCAACAAAATAGCCTTCAAAGCATTCATGACTACATTGCATTGATAGTGGACAACCATGTCTTAGCTATGTTTCAGACCCACTCCACCAGGTATATGTGCAAATTAAAAAGGAAAAGACTTTGTTAATTAAATATTTTGTATTTTCTGTCTCGTGAAGTCTTTGGAGTATGTCAGTTCTAAGGCACACACAGCAAGGGAGGTGTTCAGTTTGCCAATGAGCACATGAATCCATGACACACCTTGTTTTACAGATGTGGACACTTCACACAGAACATGATTACCTGTGCTCAGTGTAGTCAAGCTCAGCACAAAGAAAGTAAAACACTTTAAATAAATATGTGACTGTTCTATATCCTGGTGGAAAAGAATTCAGGGCATTCTTAGTGGTAGCTAATATCATGATTAAAACATATGTGAGAACACAGGAGATCATTTTACGTATCTACTCTAGGAGAGTTGATGGCATGTGAGTATGCCTTATAATTTAAAATTTATATTTTAAAAAATTTGATTCTATTAGTAATTTTTATTGTCTAGAAACCAGTATATTATGAAGTACTCCTCATTTTCCATTTAGATTAATATTCCTTGTTTTCATATCTATGCACGTTAAATAAAAACCCAGGTGAGAGCATCCCTCTATCACAAGGCTTCCCTGGTCCTTCAGGCTGGGTGGCTTTTCCCATGGCAACTCTCAGCACAGTACTGAAGGGCCATCCACTGATGATCTGCATCAGAATCACCAATATGAAAATTAAATAAATGAAACAAAATTCTTTAGACAAGCTTGCAGAACCATTGAGTCAAATTTTAATAACCATTACCAAAGTCATTTTTGGAAGGCTCCAAAGATATTCTTTGGAGAAATTTCTTTTATCATTATTATTTCTTGTTATATCATGTATCTGCTGTATTCTGGGAATGTTATGTGTATGTATGTGTGTGTGCATGCGTGTGTGTGTTTTGACTTTTCCAATAAATCATAAACTCTTGAAGTTAGTGACACTGTCTTTTCTATTTATGTATTATGCTGCTTGCCTTCATCTCTGCATACACGCATATGCAGACACCATGGAGCCTTGTACAAGAATATTTTGATTACTTATCTTTATATATGAAGCAGAGATCTGAAGTCCTAAAATTGAGAGTGCTATTTTAACAAAAGTTGGCTTGCGAAGTAGAATCTGTCCTCATATCATTAAAATAAAAATATACTGTAGTTTGGATACCACTTTGACAAACATCTATATCAATCAGGAGCCCAACGTGAAGCAGATGGCTTGCTTCAAATATTTTAATTGGAGGAGAGTTTGTTTATAAGGAGCCTCTTTACAGAGGTTGTGATGATGTGGGTATCAAGCAAGTAATGTGGCAATGGAAGATTTAGAAAGACATGGGGTAAAGGACTAGTTAGCTAAGAGCATGGGATATAACATGGGCAAATCTAGCCTGCCTTTTAGGGAGAGCCGGGGGAATAAAGCCTTGAACTCATTCTCCAACTTTTCTCCAAACTCTTTCTTGCTCTCCCAATGGGCTGAGGCTATGGAAGGTTAAAAACTTGAGAACTTGTCCAAATTCCCATGCAGATGAGGCTACAGAGGAGGTGGGAGGACGTAAAAAGTAAATCTAAAGGAGCAAATGCAACATATCTAGAAATATCCATCTTCAAATATTTTTATTTTGAGATGACACGTGGAGTTAATAAAGAGAAAACCCCTAAGCAACTACTTTGAAGATAATAAGCAATGTATTAACCATTACTAATCTACTGTTTTGAAATTCTATATCTAGTTTTTATTCTTTATTCATTTTAAAATTGAAAAAAAAAAGAGAAAACCCAAATCTACCATATATATGGGGAAAATTAGGATGACAAACTTTGTATCAGTCAACTGTAACATCATTTTGTAGACTCTGGATGGACAAAAAATTAAGAAAGAAAAACATGTGTTCATTTATGTCTGATCTTATTAAGTAGTTATTGACCAAAAGAAGGGTCAGCATTGTGATTTAAAATATATTATATATTGGCCACAATACTATCTAATTTCTCCCCTCATTTTTCTTATTTTTTATTTTATTTTAAAGAAAGAAAAACATAAACATAACAATGAAGTCATTTTTAGGCATGATATCTTGTCCAAACAATATTAGCACAAAACTTTCTTTTCAAGGGACTAAAAGAAGCTAGCTGTATAATTACCTTAACTATCTGTGTATACATTTTTTCTTTTCCCTTTCTTGCTTTCCTCTTTTCCCCATCACATTTGTCTTTTCTTATGAATAGTTTCTTCCCAAATTACAATATGTATTGCACACTCTAATCCAATTTTTTTTTTAGTTTTTCACACTAATGAGACCCTACAATGTTTACATGTATGGGTCTGATTAATTTCACTTATGAGTATGGTCTCCAGTTGCATGTATTTATCTATAAAATTTAAAACTAATCCTTCTTTAAATCTGAGTAGCACTCCATTTAAAAAACCCACATGTTTTTTATCCATTCCTTGGTTGATGGGCACCTGAGATTTCCAAGATTTAGCTATTACAAACTGTGTGATATGAACACGAGTACATACATATTACTGCGACATGATGGTTTTAATTATTCTTGGAAGATACCCAGCAGGGGAATAGCTGGTTCAAAAGAGACCTTTGATCTTAGTTTTTTGAGGATGCCCCATAGTGATTTCCACAGAGGTTTCAATATTCTCCACTCCCACAAACAGTGAAGAAGGTTTCTTTTTATACCTACAGTCCTCTGACATTTGTTCTTGGTTGAGATTTTTATGATGGTTATTCTGTCTGGGGTGATATGGAATCTCTGTGCTGTTTTAATTTACATGTCACAAATAACCAGTGATGTCCAACATTTTCTCATGTATTTATTTGCCATTTGTATTTCTTCATTGAGAAGTGCATATTCATCTCAGATGCCCATTTATGGATTGGGTCTTTGAATTTGGGGGCCTGATTTTCTCAATTCTTTTATGCTCTGGATATAAGTCCTTTGTCTGTGGGACACTTGGATATAATTTTTTCCCATTGTGTGGGTCATCTTTTCACTCTGTTGGTGATTTATGTTGCTGTCAAAACCTTTTTAATAAGAAAAAAATCCTATTTGTTGATTCCTTGAACTATCTCTTTTGCAATCTGGGATTTGTTCATGAAATCTCTGCCTACACCTATGTCTTCGAGATTTCTGCATATATGCTTTCCCAGTAACTTTGGTGTTTCTGCTTTAATATTTAGATCTTTTTTCCATTTTGACTTTAGTTGAATGCATGGTGATAGGCACAGGACTAGTTCTAATCTTCTGCATGTGTGAAGCCAGTTTTTCCCTCACCATTTATTAAAGAGGCTATCTTTCTTCCAGTGAACCTGTTTGGCTCCTTTGTAAAAGTTAAGAAGGCTGAATGTGTTTGGGGATGGATTTGCATCTTCTATTCTGTCCCATGGATCCTCAGATCTGTTTTTGTTTTGTTTTGCTTTGTTTGTTTATTTTTTCCAATACCACATTGTTTTCTTTTTATTTTATTTTAAAGAGGATAAAACAAAATAAAACCAATCAAAACAAACCAGTGTAACAAATACAGGGTTTCAAAATATTATGAAATCAACAATAGTTACTATACTGCCTTTTGATGTCTTCAAAATAGCTGCGGATAACCTCAGATACAGCAAAAATCAGACAGAACAGAAAAGAATAGAAACAATAAAAACAAATTAATGAGTGCAATAAGGGACTTCAAAACAAATCAATAGTAAATCCAAAATTGCTACCATAATGTATCTTGCTATCTTTGAAATAGCTGCTTCTGTCATCAGATTTAACATAATCAAACAAAACAAAAGAGATTAAAACCCAACCCAGCAAAACAATGGAAATGATATAGGACTTTAGAACAAGACCATAGGGGAATCAACAATGGCTGCAAGCCTCAGAAGGAGATCACCCCTAGATGCCACACTGTGTATCATTATCCTTTGAACCCATGATCAGACCACTGGCCCTAGATCTGCAATGTTAGTGAAACACCAAAGTATAGGCATCCAATTGTACTTCATCTCAGCAGCTATCTTCACAGCCTGTGTTTCTCCAGATAAATCAGTCATTCATGGTGAGTGAAGCTGGGGGAGGATTAGTACCTCTTGTTTGCCAGCACTCATGTCAAGAAGGGACTGGGGTCTGGCTGTTCCTAGTCCAGCAGTGGCCCACACATGGCATTGGTTCCCAGACTGAGCTTGCTTCCTGGTTTTGCCTTATTCTCTTTCCCCCAAGTCTGTGAATGGCACTGATTCATGGCTTGAGGCTTGGGTCTGGCTGTTTCCAGTCCAGCAAAGGCCTGCACATTACTATGCTGTTTTTATCATAGTAGCTTTGTAATATAATTTCAGGTCTGGAACCATGATGCCTCCTGATTTGTCTTTGTTGCTTAGAATTGCTTTTGCTGTTCTAGGTTTTTCCTGGTTCCAAATGAATTTTAAGAATATTTTCTCTAGTTCTGTGAGGCATGTAAATGGTATTTTAATTTGGATTGCATTAAGTCTGTATAACAATTTTGGGAATATGACCATTTTCACTAATTTGTTTTTTTCCCATCCAAGAGCAAGGAATATTTTTCCATTTTCTGATTTCTTCTCCTTTTTAAGGGTGTTTTAATTTTCATTGTACAGGTATTTTACATTTTTGTTAGATTGATTCCTAAGTATTTCATGTTTTTGGAAATTATCATGAGGAGTATGATTTCGCTAATTTAGCTCTCTTTAAGTTTGTTGTTTGTGTGCAGAAATGCTGCTGACTTTTGAGTCTTGACTTTTTATCATGTTACACTACCGAATTTGAATATTAACTCTACAAGTGTTTTGGTGGAATTCTTGGGGTCTTCAATGTAGAGTATCATGTCAGCTGCAAATAATAATAATTTAACTTCTTCCTTTCTTATCTTTATTTCTTTTATATTTTTCTCTTGTCCAATTAATATGGCCAACATTTCCAAAACTATATTGAATAGAAATGGTAATAATGAACATTTTTATCTTTTTCCTGATTTTACAGTGAAAGCTTTCAGCTTTGACCATTTTCTATGATATTATCTGTTAGTTTGTCACAGATGCTTTTTATGAGATTGGGGTAAAGACTATTTTTTTCCAATATTCTCTAGGGTTTTTATTGTGCGTGGGTGTTAGATTTTGTCAAATGATTTTTTTTTGCATCTATTAAGATGATCATGTGATTTTTGTCTTTGCTTCTATTAATATAATATGTTACATTTGCATATTTTTAACTATCTCTATATCTTTGGGAGGAATCCTACTTGGTCATGGAATGTGATCTTCTTCATAACTTTCTGTATTTTATTTTCCATTATCTTATTAAGGATTTTTGCATTAATTTTCACTAGTGAGATTGGCCTCCAGTTTTCTTTCTTAGTTGGGTTCTTCTTTGGTTTTGAAATTAGGGTAATACTTGTTTTCAGGAATGACTTTGGAATTAATGCTTTCCTTTCAATTTCTGTACAGGGTTTCAGCATTGGTGACATTATTTTTCTCTAAATGTCTTATAGAATTTACCAGTGAATTCATCAGGGCCTGGGTTTTTCTTTGATGGTAAATTCCTTATTAAATTTTCAATTTCATTGGTTGATTTGGTTTATTTAGAATTTTTATATCTTCTTGATTTAATTTTGTCAGTTCAACTATGTCTAGGAACCTGTTCATTTCTTCTGTGTTTTTCATCTTATTAGCTACTATTATGCTCTTATAGTAGGTAGTGATTATTTCTTGGATTTCTTTGAGATCCATTAAGATTTCCCCTTTTCATTCCTAACTGCTTAAATTAGTGATTTTTCTTTCCTTTATTTGAAGAAATTGACTAACATTTTGTCTTAGTTATTTTCCCTCATCGCAGACAAAAGACCTGATGCCCACATTTGGGAAAGGAAAGGTTTATTTTTTATAGTTTTTGGAGGTTTTAGTCCATACTTAGTTGGGTCTAAGGCAGGGTGGCATGGCGAGGCCACAGTTTATGGCAGCTGCAAACAAGAAAACTGAAACCAGTAAAAGAGAGAGACACACCTTTTTTCTGCCATTATATTGTATGCTGGCTCCACCCTGAGATGGTGTAGCACTGACACCATCAATTTAAGCACTAGACAATGAACGAATCACAAAAGCACAATGTAAGCACATGAGACCTGGGAGCCACTGACATAAACCAGGACATTCCACCCCTGACCCCCAGGACTCATGTATATCCTTTATATAAATGACATTTAGTCTATCTCTAAGAGTTGTCAAAGTCTTAACATTTTCAGCATTGCTGAAAAGTCTAAGTCTCAAGTCTCTTTTAAGATGTATGGCAAACTCTTAACTGTAACCTCCTGTACAAATGAAACAAAGGTTAAACGTTTTTGAAATGCAAAGGCACAAGATAAACATTACTATTTCAAAAGTTATAAACAAGGGGATATAAAGCATTGGAATCAAAGCAAGTCTAACATCCAGTAGGGTGGACATTAAGTCCTAGAGTTTTATGTTTAGTATTTGAAGCAATCTGGTTGTAAGCTCTAAAAGGCTTGGGTGATTTCACTTTCAAGGCACATTTAGGGATTTTAGCTCTCACAGCATTTTTTATAAAAACCTTTTCTGTTTGCTTTTTGCAGCTTTTTTTTGGGGGGGGTGACCTATGTATAGGGCTTTTTAAGTTTTGGGGTCTCAACTGCACATTTGGTTTTACCCTTTTATCTTTATAAATTGCCCTCTCTGGGGCACACTGTTTGTCCTCTCAGGCCTTTTGTAATTGAGGAGGAAATCATCCTACCCTCAGAATTCGTGTATTTTTTTTTTTGCACCTAAAATCATTGCCACGTGGATGCCACCAAGGTTTACTGTCAGCTGGAGCAGTAGCCAGGCTTTTTTTTTTTTTTTTTTTTTTTTTTTTGGCTGTAGAGGTCAAGTGCCTGGATCGCTGGGCTCTGTGAACCTGATTGTGAAGAAAAGCTTTTTTATGTTGCCACCATTTTGGATCCTCATGTGCCCTCTGTTGCCATTTTGGAGCATGGTGCTCTGTAGCTTTTGTCTCTGAGTATTTTTTTTTTCAGTTTTGAGCTTGCAAAGGATGGAGATTTGCTGCTTTTTGGGATGCCCCCTGGCCATCTTTTTTTATCTCTCTGGTATATTTTCAGCAATCAAAGTCTCAAGTCTGTCTTTACAATCCACAGCTTTACTGGAGTTTTGTTTTTTTTTCCCCCAAACTCGTAGCATTGTAAATTATTCTTCTGGGCTCTTTGCTCTTGATTTGTAACGTAAAACTGGCTAAAAGCCCCCAACAATAGTCATGACACAGCTCAACATTTGACTGCCTTGAAATTTTTATTTATTTATTTATTTTTTGGTCAGGTTAATCAGTCTATTGCTCTTAGTCTCAGTCTCAGGCAAAGTCTCTAGGCATGAGCAAAATGTAGACAAACTTTTTGCCAAGCCATAACACACATCCAACAACCAATGTAGTCTTTTTTTTTTAAAACAGAAACCTGTCAAGCCTTGTCTTTATCATCAGATTTTTTATCAGCTTTTTGGTCTCCTGAGCTCTGAACAGAATCTCTTTTATAAAACAGTCTAAGCTGCTCCAGCTCTATGCATCTCGGTGATATGTTTGAATCTTTATAAACTCTTGCCACAAGCCATTTTTAAAGCTTCTCAAAAAACATGGTCAGTTATAGTCACAGCAACAACCCCACTCTCAGTACCAAATTTTGTCTTAGTTATTTTTTGCTCATTGCTGAGACAAAATACCTGATGCCCAAAGTTGGGAAAGGAAAGGTTTATTTCTTATAGTTTTTGGAGGTTTTATTCTATATCAGTTGGCTCTGAGGCAGAGTGGCATGGCAGGGCCACAGTTGATGGCAGCTGCAAACAGCAAAGTTGAAACCAGCAAGAGAAAGACATACCTTCTTCCTGCCAATATATTGTATGCTGGCTACACCCAACGTGAGTGTAGTGCTGACACCACCAATTTAAGCACTAGACAATGAACAAATCACAAATGCACAATGCAAGCATATGAGGTCTGGAGGCCATCGACATAAACCCCTACACATTTTATTGATTTTATTTATTCTTTCAAAGAATCAACTTTTTGATTCACTGATTCTTTGTATTGTTTTGTTACTCTCTATTGTATTAATTTGTGCTCTTATTTTTATAATTTATTCCCTCATATGAGCTTTCAGTTTGATTTGTTCTTATTTTTCTAGAAGCTAAGGTTTAGTATTACATTGCTTATTTGAACTTGTTCTATTTTCCTAATGTTTTCATCACCATAGTAATATTTTAATCACTAGAAATTTCCCTCTTAGGATGACTTTCATTGCATCCCATAAGTTTGGTACACTGTACTGGTATTATTGTTCAATTGTATATACTGTTTAATTTCATCTGTGACCCATTTGGTTGTTCAGAAGGGTGTTGTTTAATTTCCAAGTATTTATGTAGCTTTTGTGATTTCCTTTGTTGTCAATTTCTAGTTTCATTGCACTATGGTCATATAGTATGCTTGGGTTAATTTTAATTCCTCTATATTTACTTAAATGTGTTTTGTCAGCTAGTATATTATCTATTTGGAGAACATCCGATATGTAACTATATGTATATTATAAAATGTATATTTTATAATAACAAAATGTATATTTTGATGTTCTGAGGTGGATCACTCTGTAGACATCTACCAATTCCATTTTTTCACAAGCTTGGTTTAATTCTAATGCTTAATTGTTGAATTTTATCTAGTTGATCTATCTATTTGTGGAAGTGGGTTATTAAGTTCCGCCACTACAGTTGTGTTAGTATTTACTTGGTTTTTCAGGTCAGATAATATTTGTTTCATGTAGTTGGGTGCAACAGTGTTTGGCACATAAATGTTTATGATTGTTATCTCTTCTTAGAGTTTTTGCTTAATAAATATGTATGACCTTATTTGTCTCTTTTGATCAGTTTTGGCTTACAGTTTGCATTGTCTGCAAACAGAATAGCTACTATTGCATTTTTGGGGGGATTCTTGTGGCATGGAAAACGGTTTTCTATCTTTTGATGTTTAGCTTATAACTTTATTTTTGGGTTAAATGTGTTCCTGGAATACAGCCTATCATTACATCTTGATCCATTCTGCTAGTTTGTTCCTTTGTATTGGCAAGTTGAGCCCATTACACTGATCATTATAACTGACATATATTGGCTTTTCATGTTGTTTCCCCGTTGTTTGTTCCCTGTCTTTCTGTTCCGTTCAATTGCTTGCCCTGCTCAGCAGCTTGTTTCTCTTGGTGTTCCTGCATTTGTGGTTTATCTTATATCTTTCTAATATGTCTTTTAGAGCATTCTGCAGAGCTGGTCTAATGGTAAATTTCTTTCTTTCTTTCTTTCTTTTTTTTTTTTTTTTTTTTTTTTTTTTTTGTCTTTTTCCTTTTTATCGGTACCGGGGATTGAACTCACGACTGCCTGCTTGCAAGGCAGATGCTTATGCCGCTGAGCTAAATCCACGGCCCCAGTAAATTTCTTCAGTTGTTCTGTGTTATGAAAGTATCTTTTTTCTCCATCAATTCTAAAAGATAGGTTTGTGATTTGAAGATTGTTTTCCTTTAAGGCTTGAAACACTTTTCTCTAAGCTTTTCTTGATGTTATGTTTGCTTCCAGAAGTCTGCTATGATTCTGATGGGCTTTCCTTTATAGTTGATAAGTTCCTTTTCTCTAGCTGTTATTTTTTGTTTGTTTTGCTTTTGTTTTGGTACTGGGGATTGAACTCACAACCTTGTGCTTGCCAGACCAGCGCTTGTGCTGCTGAGCTGACCCCACCACCCCCTCTCTGTTTTTAATATTTTGTTCTTGTGTTGAATTTCTGAAAACTTGATAATTATATGCCTTGGTGTACATTGATTTGGGTTATGGCTGTTTGGAGTTCTATATGCTTTATTAATTTGTATGTCCAATTCTTTATCCATATTTGGGAAGTTTTCTGTCACTATTTCTCCAGCTTTCTCACTGATTCCATCAGTCTTACTTTCTTGTTGTCTGCTTCATCTTACAGTTGTTGGAGATTGATTTTTCACAATCTTTTGCTTTTTTAAAAAATATCTTTCTTTTCATGGTCACTAGCTGCATTCCAGTCTTTTGGTTCTGATAGTCAATCTTTACCTTCATTCAGTCTGCTGCACCTACTTTCAGTAGAGTTGCTAATCTTCTGTATTTCTGTTTGGATTTGTTTCAAGACTTCTGTTTCTTATTTATGTTTGGCATTTATGGTTTCCATTATTCTCCAGAGCTCCTCTATTTGATATATTTTATTCTGATAGTTCTATTTGCACATCAGAGATTATTTTTTCTGTGGCCTTTTCCAGTTTTTTCACTTCTATCACTATCATTTCAGAGAGTTCCATATGTCAGCTTCTAATTTCTTCTGTCTCTTGGTGTTCTGGACTTGTTCTGGGTGGGCTGTGTTTTGGGGATTGAATTTTCATCTTGTCATTTTCTATTTTATTTTATATTCTGTATTGATGCTTTCAGATTTCTGATGTTAGATGGCCTTATCAATAATGTCAAGGTTTTCCCATAAGATATCTGTTCCTCAAGGCATCTCCTCTATCTAGTATTGCCATCCTGGGGCACTGGAAAGAACACAGAGTACAGACTACAGACCCAAACTGCTTTCACCAGCACTACCATCACTGGGACAGTGAAGGTGGTGTCCAGTGTAGACTTACTCTTGGCTGACTGGCATCACTGTCCTAAGGTAATGGAGAAAGCCCATAGAATGCAGACCTGTGCTTTGACCCCACCAACCCAGACAATCTTTTGTTTTTGTTTTTTTGCTTTGTTTGGTCTTTCTGAGACAGGATCTTACTGTGCAGTTCAGGCTGTTCACTTTGTAGCCTAGGCTATTCTTGAACTTGCAAAGATCCTCCTGTCTCAGAGTGCTGGGATCACAGGCATGCACCACAGCACCTGGCTTCTCTTTTGTTTTATACAGAAGGCTATTACTGTTGAAAGCAGAGTCTTGTGTGCATATGAAAGATACAGAAGTCTCCAAGAGTAGATAAAAATTACTAAGAGAAGCCTGAGAGAACTTCACAATTTTTAAGTAACAAAATTTTAGTTAGTAGTGAAGAGGCTTGGAAATTTTAGAACTTTTGCCAGATGCTTCTTGTCCAAAGTAAATAAATAAATGCATATACCCTCAAGAATTCTGTTAGTTCATCAAAAAGAACAGTTTGTGTTTTCATTGTTTGATTGTTGGATCATTTTTTTCATGCCTAAAACTTATAATCTGAAAACTACTTTGAAGATAAAAATATGCAATATATTAACTAGTGTTAATTTCCTATTATTTTGTTTGAAATTCTACATCATTATCCTTTGCTTGTTTTTAAAATAAAAATTTTAAAAATTAAAAAAAAAAGAATTATCCCACCTCAAGGAGGAGACAGACAAACATAAACATATGTCAATTTTCTAAACTTATACAAACTTTACTAGTCATTAGGATTGGTTCTAAGTATGAGAAATAAAATTTTGACCAAGAAATAAGATGCCTGTCCTCTCGTGGATATTACATTATAATGGAAGAAAAAATAAAATAGGGAATATGATTACATAAAAATTGCTAGATGATGAGATGTGCAGAACACTAAAATAGAAAATTACATAACCTGATAAACAATGATCACTAGCTTTATACTAAATGAATCCAAGGTGATGATGGGCTGAAATTTCGCTAATATAATGGTCTGCCCTAGGACAGCTAATGAGAAGATTCTAGTGAGGATAAACAATAAGTATCAAGCCTCATGGTGAAAGAAGCTAGATTCATTCAAGGAGCTGAATGCAACTAGTAATTACAGGAGGGAGTGGAAAGTAACACAAGAATTTTAAAATCAGGTGGTATAATTTGAATTTTATTCCTAGCAAATGGGAAATTATTTAGTTTATACTGATACCCTGGTTGTTCTGTGGAGCACATACTGTCATGGCAAAGAGCAGAGGCAGGGAATACGGCTTAAGGTTATAAAACCTGTCCAGGTAAAAATAATGATGATGTAGACTGAAGAGGCAAAGGTAGAGATATAAAAAGCAGGTGAATATTAAAGTTGTTCTTTGTAGATAAATAAATAGCTTTTTAGCTCATAAACTAGGTACAAGGCTGAGAAAATGGAAAGGGATCACTGGTATCATATTGATCACAAGACATACAAATATGTAATTTAACATTTGTGGTTCAAAATCTAGTGTTCACAAGTGTTCCAAAGCTAATGAGTGCCGAATACAATGACCATATAGGGAAAAGCATGTCTGATATTTTCTGAGATAAACAAACAATGCTGTGCAAGGAATTTGAAAGATGAACATATTTGAAAACTGGTGAGCAATAAAAAGTTTAAATTTAGGCATATGTGTCAATACCCAGTACGTGTACTTTTGCCCTTTACTCACTTTTATTTTTGATTCCTCCATAATTACAATTAATAATTATATACTAATATCATCACATATTTAATCTCTAAAGTTATATCAAAAAGTCCATAATGCACACACAAAGTCTCGTGGAAACATCATCCATAAGAGGGCAGCCATTCAAAGTAAAGGGATGATAAAGATGGTCAGGATTACCAGTTACAGTCAATACTCTTTTCAGCTTCTATCTAGTACACCAAAACAGGAAAAATACTTTTAAGTATTGTTTAAAAGGACATTCACATTTTGGTCTCTGGTGATATCACACTAAAAATCCAAAAGTTCCATGCACAATCTTTCTTTTCTTTTTTATTTATTTATTTATTTTGGTACCAGGGATCAAACTCACGATGTTGTGCTCGCCAGCAGGCACTTATGCCACTGAGCTAAATCCCCAGCATCATTCATAATCTTTTTAATTAAAGACATTATCAAGGTAAAGAGCACATATATTATCAACAAACAAAAAAGCAGCAAATAGAAGTGTTTACAATATTGATCAAATATTTAAATACTTAGAGGAAATATCTAATAAAAATGCACTAGCCTATAACTAGAAAACTACAAAGCTTTTTGAGAGTGACAGTAAAAACTGAACAAAATTAAAGAGTTAGCACAATTTCTTTCAGAAAACTAAGTATTACAAAGATGCAAGTTTTTACCAAATTAATGTATAAGTTCAGTGTAATCACGGTGAAATCCCTCAAAAACTTTTTCATGAAATTTGATAAGCTTAGAAAAGAACAACTTGCTGAGACTCACCACTGTGATGGTTAAAGATCAGTAAGCTAAATTGGCAATTTGATAGTATTGAGGCTCCTAGAGAAGTGATTAAATTGTAGGGGTACTGAGGTTCATTGCTAAATGTGCTGTTAGAAAATGGTTCTAAGCTGAAAGTCAGTCAGTGGGAACATGCCGGTGGAGAGCACCTCTCTCTGATGCTTTCTCTCTATGCCTTGTGTCCTGGCAACCATGAAATGAGCAGTTGTGCTCTACCACACCCTTCCACCATGATGGTCTTGCCTTGAAGTCATACAACCATAGACTGAAACCTCTGAATCCATGAGCTAAATAATCCACTACAATGTGTACATCAGGTAATTTGTCCCAGCAGTGGGAAAACTGACCAATACTGCCAATATATTCCTATAAAAGAAAACTAGGATTGGAGATTACAAAATGTCAAAAAATAAGCAAAATAAGTTAGAAGGCTTATACATAAGCCAGAAAGATATAAAATAACCTGTGACTGGTATAAATTAGAGGAAGCATCTCAAGTTCATGTTGTTACAAGGGACTATTTAATAAATGATCCAGAAGCATTTAATAATCACATAGGAAAATAAAATTAAATATTTACTTCAAACTGTAGAATTAAAGGTGGGTTAGTCACTTAAATATGGAAAGTAAATGTCCAGAATTTATAGGAAAATGTTTATTATTCTTAGATTAGATTAAGGAAGAATTTCTTAAATTTAAAAAGTAGTATCGTAATTACAATTTTAGAAAGATTATTAAGTTAATTAACATTAATAAATCTCATTAAAAGACACCACTAAAATTGTGAAAAAATAATATGAACTTAGAAAATATATTGTAATTAAATGATCCCAAGCAATTGGTAGATACAAATTTCTATGTATGGTACTTGTCATATATAATAACTTCTTAAAATTATCAGGTCAAAGATGAATAGCATAACAAGAAGATTTCAGAAGCCATCTATATTAATCAGACAGAATACTTGATTCTTGTGATTTAAAGGAGAGCTTTATGTTGACTCAAAGTTTCAGTCCATGATCAGCTGTCCCAATGATAGGAACAGCATGGCAGAAAGGAAGACGGGAAAACTGCTCAACTCATGACAGCAAAGAGGCAGAGGGAAAGCAAGAGGAAAGAGTAGGAAGCAAGAATATACCCTACCCTGTGACCTCCAGTCAGGCCAGCCCTCTAAAGACACATTCATCTGTAAACCCCTCAACGATCAATGAATGTAGCATCACCATGATCCAAGCAGCTTCTAAAAGTTCCAATTCTAAACATATCACTTTTGGGGGATATTTGCCATCTAAACTCTAACACTGTCTATGGTAGAATCGGTAAACACTTGAGTATTAAAAATATGATGGCCCATAAAAGTAAAAAGGCATAAGCTAAACTTATTCACACCAATATAGAAGAATTTTAAAGCATAACAGTGAAAAAGCTAGCCCCAGAAAATAATATATCTACAGTGTTGGTTGATTTTATAAATTCTTTTGGATAATTTTCTTTAAAAAATGAATCTTTTAATAAGCCACTATATGAACACTTCTCCTGGGATTAAAAAATTATAATTTGGGCTTAAATCTATTATATGCTTGGTAAGTGAATTAATCCAAAACTCACTTTTCTCATCCATAGGTGGAAATAGTAATTATAATTCAATAAAAATATTTTAAGGATTAAATAAAATTAATCCAACCATTTTCACAACTAATGATCACTATGTATCACTATAATAAGAAAAATTTTCTCCAGCAATAATCTATGCTAAGTATATGTGTATCTGATAATATATTCCTAAGAGGAAATTTTATTTGAATTATCATACTAAATGTTATTATTAATGTAATTAATATGTAAAGTAGTAAAATAACAACTTAAATAATCATATTGTGAGCTAAGTGTCAGTATGAAACATATTTCTGGATACCCTTAATTTCCTTCTTCCTAGAATATACCTCTCTTTCTGTCCCATGGAGTTTCTACTTGTCTGTGTTCCAACTTTATGACAAGAATCTTAAGTCTAGAAACTGCGTCATTTTTGCCCACCATTATTACCATGAAATCCAGCAATTAGGCCTGCATACAATAGGCATCAACATGTAAGTGAATTAAGTTTTGAATTAAAGTTATTCAGAAGTCTACTACAGAATCCAAATTACACAAGTATTTTAAAGCACTTAATGAAAATAACTCAATTCACAAACCTGTCTAAAGAAAATTAGGTTTCTTTCACATTCCTCAAATGGTTGGGTTGCTTAAAGAGTTCTTTTGGCCCACCATAATATTTAGCATGTATTCCACTAATATTGATCCAACTCTTACTTGCAGGGGTTACTATGATAACTGATGGGGACACAATATTTACTAAGAGATAACACCTTTCAACGAGGCGCTGACAGTCTGGTTCGCTGGGGACCAAAATCACAAATTGCAATGTCTGGAGCTTGGTGTCCACCAGCTCAAGCCTGCAAATGGTAAATAGACCAGGCAACTCTATCAGGGAGTCAGCTCTAGTGTATGTTTACCTCCCTGAGTTTAGTCCAGAGAAGGTTATTGTGAGACTCGACACAAGAATAATGGCAGAAATAGTACCAGTGCTGCTGGATACTATATAACAATGAAAGATCAGTAGTCCACACTTTTTAACTTCTGTAATCTCATTGGTGCTTATGTGATGGCACCCAGATCCACAATCTCAGTCTTATGATATGATGAAGTGATCACTCACTCTGAGACCAATCTGGTTCTGAAATGTGACACTTCAGAGAAAACCTTTGGGGATTTAAAAATCTTCAGCAATGAATAGTCAGGATGATGGCAGAAAACGCTTTCTTTCTCACACCTAAAACAAATTGCTTTTGAATTGTACCTCAAATAAAAAGGACTAGATCGTTAAATGACACACAATCAGCCTTGAGAAGTGAGAATTACTTACAGTGCATCTTTTATACAGAAACTTGATAATAATGAATTATCTGTGGATTAAATTCTCTGCTACTTGTTTCAATGATCTTTTTTTCCCTTCCTGAGGGATAATCAGTTGATTGGAAGGTGGGTGAAAACATATTATGATGCATTGTATATAGCTGTAAGCAAGTGCCTTATAAGGCTTTGTCAGTTCTTAGTGCTCTTTTACCATGTCTGACCATATGTTATTACACAGAGTAATAAAATTTTTATGAATTTTACGAAGAACACGTGGATATGTGTGTTTTTACTATTTGTTTTCCAAATTAGATTTGATGATTAATATTCATTTTGAGATAATTATTTTCTAGCAAAAACCCCCCACAAATAAAGCTTTTGTGAGAAAACTCACCCAATTTCAATTATTAATATGTCCTTTGTGCTGTGCCTGAAAACATCTGATTGCTCTAGGCATTTTTCAAAAACCCCAAATCATGGTAATTTTATGTTAAAATAGCATTAGTTTGTATTCAAAATTTGGAGTAAGAAAATCTAAGTTGGAGTATTACCTTTTCTGTGTGTGTGTGTGTGTGTGTGTGTGTGTGTGTGTGTTAGCTTTGTGAACTTGACTAAACTATTTAACTTCTCCCAGACTCGTTTTCTCAGTAAAAACTTGGGAAAATAATAGGGAGCTTCTCATATGTCTGTTGTGATGATTAAATGAGAAAACATACATTTCAAAACTACCATTTCAAATGCTTGCTATGAGGCTTGTGTTGTGCTATATATGTGGTTTCACTTTCATATAACATTTTAAGATTATAGTTTTCAACATTTTTTAATTTTCATATGTTTTTACTTCGTGTTATTTTGTCTTATTCAATATGTAAGAATAATGTTATTCATCTACTAGTTATTTTGAAGGGTATACTAAAGGACTGATATTTAGATGCTTTTCTTTGTGTGACTGTGATTTTTATGTATGGTTTCTAAAAGGGAATCCTAATGAGCTATATATCACAGGGTGAGAGAGGAGCTTTAACACCATAGGGAGAGTATTTAGAGAATCAGGAAGCTTAATCTCTGATCCAAGCTTTGCATTTTGAAGCTAGAACTTGGACAAATTATTTGGCTTGATGAAAAGATAATTCTCTTTTCTGTAAAATGAGAAGTTTGAATTAAATCACAAAAAAATCTTTATTTTGTGCTGCTGTTTCTCTAACATCTGTAACAACATCTGGTCCTTAAATGACAATAAATAGATTGTATTAAATTAAATAATTAGTATATTTGTACAACAATATTACAATCTACAATGATTTCCCTATATTATTATTATAATCAATTCTACCATAGACACTGCAAGTTTTGTTGTAATCAATGTATTTCTTTGCAAGGTAAGATTTAATAATTGAACATATAATTATGCTGATATTCAGTGCATTATTTATTTAGTGAATGCTACTGTAGAATTCATATAGTTATATAGCTGACTGGATACATTTCCTAATGGAGATTAATTGAAAATGTGTATATGAATTAGTTTTTCAAAGACTAAGTCAGAAATTTTGTGCATAGGAATCATGGGATATAAGTCATACTTTTATAATTTCAAATGTCCTTCTAGATGAAATATTGAGAATAAATATAGATCAATAAGAGTAGAAAAAAAAGAAATCAAAAATAATGTAGGATAGAAGTGATGGTGGATTGAACTAGGATGACAGCATTTCAAACAATGATATTAATTAATTTTGAATTTCAACGTAGAGTAAGATTTCATGAGAATTAGACCATGGACTCTAGAGAAAGTAGCAGTTGGAAAGGCCAATGGTTTTTTTCTAAGCAGCTAGAAGGATGGACATGGAGGACACAGCAGTTACAGGAGTCTTAGATTAGATGCAGCTCATGCATGTGGGCTTGTGTACTTGTGTCCATACGTGTATCTGTGTGACTAGCCTGCAAGGGAGCGAGACTGGATGACATTTAAAACCAAGAGTCCAGAGAAGCAAGTGAAGATTAGCAGACTGAGATCAATTTAGCAGAAAGAGATTAGGGAGCTGTCTTGGTTACTTTTCTCTTGTTGCTGGGACAAAATACCCAACACCCCAAAATGAATGAATGAAGGGTTTATTTAGCTCACTATTTTGTGGAGGTTTCAGTCCAAAATCAGCTGGCTCCAAGGCGGGGTGGCATGGCACAGGGACAACACTTCAAGGCAGTGCTAAGCAAAAGCAGCCAGAACAAAAGGTGGGAGAGTAAGCCTCTTTTCCTCTCTTATATTGCATGCAAGCCACTCCCCACCACCCCCCTAACTGGGCAAATGTAGCACTAACAAAATCTCTGTGCCCTTCTGTTGCACAGGCTGAGGATCTTACAAAAGTAAGGAGCCTGGCTCTCCCTGAATCACTTAGTTAAATTATTAAAGTTCTAAAGTTGACACAGTGTATCAACCATTACAGCAGCTAAATAGTAACATAGCAAAGAAAGCTGAGAAGAAATGACCAGTGAAATAGGCCCCTATGGAATGAATAAACACTTAAAAGAAGATGAAGTATGAATGGCCAATAAACACATGAAAAAATGTTCAACATCACTGACCAATTAGGAAACGCAAATTAAAACTACTTAGAACATCTTACCCCAGAAAGAAGAGTTATTGCCTGAAAATCTAATTGTTATTATAAATGCTGGTGAGAGGAAAAAAGAACTCCTCTACATTATTGGTACAATTGCTATGAAAATCAGTGTGGAAATTCCTCAAAACACTAAAAATAGAAGTTCCATTTGACTCATCTATCTCCTTTCTAAGTATCTTCTGAAAGAGCTGAAATTTTCTGGGCTGCATTTACATTCATGTTTACTGCAGCACAATTTAGAATAATTAGATCTTGGAAACAGTGCATATGTTAATCAACAGATGAATGGATACAGAAAATGTTGTATTTATACACAGTGGAGTACTGGTCTGCCATAAAGAAAGACAAACTTGAGGCACTCATGGGTGAATGGATACAACTTGAGAACATATTGTTAAGTGAAATAAATAAGATACACAAGCTGAAATATATATTTTTCTCTTATGTGAGAAAAGATATATATACAACAATGCCTTGGATCACGAATGCTTCTGTTTGCAAACAATTTGTCTCATGAACAGAAGCCTAGGGCAAAATTTTACTTCAGTTTGCAAACCCCCCATCAGGTGATGAATGTTTCGCGTATCTTCACCTCACAAACATGAATGTGGCCATCTTCCCAGAATTTTAGAATGAATAAAGTTCATGAACTGAGGCATCAGTGCATATGTATTTTCATACACATACAAAAAGAGAGCACAATAGAAGATAGATAAGTAGGAAGGAGGGAGAAATCAAGCAGTTCCCTAAATTACCTATTCCACTGTATCAAAAATATTTTAATATATGCTAATATGTTTCATCTCTACAACTATTTTCTGTTAGTTAATCAAGAAGAAAGTTTTGTGCTGTTATCTGTTTGGTTCTTTTTGTAAGAGAATCTTTTGTTGATCTCTGAGTAACTACTTTGAAGATAATAAAACATAATATATTAACTATTATTCTCTTATTTCATTATGAAATTTTTACTTTTTCATAACATTAAAGCATATTTCATCTGTGAAATACATGGTTAATACAGATACTTGCAATGAGTCTCTCCTCTCTCATATCATCTACTGATATGATTATTTAGTTTAAGGCAATGTGTGTGAATATCTTGTCCTTCCCTTCCTTTCTTCCTTTATCTTTTTTTCTTCCCTCATCTATCTTTCTTTCTTTTTCCTTTCTTTCTTTCTTTTCTTCATCTCTTCCTTTTCACTTCATATATTCCTCTTTATCCCCAAACTGTTCTGAGTCATTGAGTCTGGTTATTTGGATCATCCCTCCTCCTCCAACTGTTGAACTAGATAGGGAGTTTGTAACTTTTTCTTTATTGACTTAGTAATGTTCATCCCTCATTTCTAGGGGACAGCATGACTATCACAGAGGTCACCAGCTCCATGGGACTTTGATCCAGGACGTGGCAGGTTGCATGCCAGTCTTATCGAAGCACCTGGATGGGAAACAGTGAGGAGCAGGTTAAGAGCTCCCCTTTTTGCAGAAAAAATGTGACAAGCTCCGTATGTAACCTTAGCAGCAGCATCCTAGGCGAGAGAGACAAAAAGGCTGAAAGTGAGGAGTAGGAGGAATGGAAATGCCATTCAGACTGACTTCTTCAACAGTGAAGATCCCACACACGTTGTCTCAGTTTATAGCATTTCCCAGATTCTATTTCAATAGTGAAATACAAGAAAAAGTATCTTTAGGAGTTGTTCAAAAAAGTTATGCCAAAGGATATGTATTTCATCAGCAAAATAAAGAAAAGAACACTGAAGAAAAAAAATAACTTTCAAAATAAAAATATTTTTCTAAAATAATACTTGATCTTAATCCAAATTTGATGGTCCAAACTCTGAGCAATTGCTCTAAATAGAATATAAAGAAGGATTCTAGAATTAATTAAACAGTAAGATGATTTATATGTATGATTTTATCTGAAGTTGAGTTGAGAGAAAATGTGTAGAGTAACTTATGATACAGCTATCACATAAGAAAAATATTTTAAAATATTTACTTAAATATGTACATATTTAAAAATACATATATACATATATAATCTTAGAGGAAACCAAGGAGAAATCACCAAGTCATTTCTAGCACACAAAAGTTCACTAGCTATTTTGTCATAAGGCATATATTACTGTGAGATATAAAATATGAGATACTCATGTTTCTTTACAAAAAGTAAAACATTCCAAGTTTTCTTACCTTTTCTGATGAAAAGTAGCTGACAGGAAAACACTATCTAGTAGATATTTGAGGTAGAAAATTTTGCTTTGTCTCTTCAATGTAAAGATAACTTTAGTGGAAAGCTAACCTGTATTATTTCTAAAGGACTTGGAAACTGAATATTAGAAATGGTCTCATTATTTATCATGTGATTTTTTAAACCAAAATAAATAAAACTAAACAGTCATTCCTTGGTGTTTACAAGAATGGATTCCAGGATTCCTTCATCTTCCTGGATAACAAAATCCACAGATGCCCCTGATCCATATTTAAAATGGCATAACATTTGCATATCACCAGTGCACTTCTCTCTCATTTGTGCATTCTATGTATAAATCATGTCCAGATTTGAAATAATACCTAATCAAATGTAAAAATTATGTTATACTGAATGAGGAATATTGATAAGAAAAAATATCTATGCATTTTGATATAGACAAAATTTTTTCAAATATTTTTGAAGGGTAGTTGGTTAAATCAGTGGGTACAGAATTCAAGGATAGGGAGGAGTAACTATACAAGATTTTCAAATACATGCATGCTAAACTCATGAGAAAAGTTAGTTTTCAAGCAATTTGTTCATATAACTGTAACACATTCCGATTAGTATGCAAAGAAAACTGATCAATATAGTATATGGAAAATTATTAGCCAAATTGAAGAAAAAATAGTTCTGCTTAAAGGAATGATGAGATTTTGAAATTAATATGATGATTTAGTAATCATTGATAAAGAAATTCTCTCATTTGTTTAACCTATTTCTGTAGATATTTTTTCAATGATATGGCAATTATTATAAATAAGTATGAAAAAATGTGATGAAGAATCAGGTCTTTAAATTTCTGTACTATAAGGTTTCTCAGATAGGGGAAGCATCTAGTCATTTCACTGGATTGCTCTCTGGCTTTTATTTTGGAATAATTCCAAAGTAAAATTATGATATAAGAAGATTTTTAAACTAATAATAAAGGGATGGGGATATAGCTCAGTGTTGCAGTGCCTGCCCAGCAAAGCACAGGATCCTGAGTTGACTCCTGGTATAAATAAACTAATAAGAAACAAAATAAAACTTGTCTTTAAAATTTTATCTTTGAGTCATCTGCTCTTACTTTTTGATTTTTAGCTTGTTTTACAATGTATATAATATAGTCATCTGGTAGCATATGTTTATAATTCAAAAGTTAACCAATAAAAATATCTGAGATGTGTGCTCAAAATATTAACAAACATACATGATTTAATAATATACAGATCATTGTAATAAAGAAAACTAAATAGAAAATGAGTAAGGGCAGCATTACAGAAAAAAGGGTCAGTGTCTAAAAATTTCTACTTATCATACCAAAGAATTATATTTAAAATATAAGACAGTATAAAATGATAGATATAACACTTTGGTCTTCTTAAGATGTTATTTCCTAAAACATTTTTCAAGAACATTTTCTTGTGGCTTAGACCAGGGCTCATGTCCCTTAGAACCAACACAATATTTCTGAAAGAATACATGCAACATATTCTGACCTTTCAACCCTTTCTGTCTTCATCTCTTTGAGAGTCAGATGTATTGCAGATTAATATTATTTTAAGGCATAACTTTTCAAATAATGTGTATAGTTCCACAAACACAGTGTCATCCAATCCTATTCTTCTCTCCCCAGTCCTTCCTAATCACATAGTATGAAAGAAGAGAGGAAACCATTTGAATTAGATATTTAAAATATGCCACAACTGAGAATCAGCGCATTTTAGAACACAATGAGAAGTACCCAAAGCACATTCTTCAGTCTTTTACAACTGTGCTTTTGTTTAGGGGAAAAATATATCTGAGCCCCAGGCATGTTTGTTTAGCAAAGATATTCTATGGCAATTAGCTGAGATTGAAAGGATCAAGAGAAGTCAATTATAACTGTCCGGTCATTTGGAACCACCCAGCATTAATTGTCAGCTAATGGAAGAGGCTAGAAACTTTTCTTTCCTCAGACCTTCTCATAATTAATATGGTTATTAATATTATACCTCACAGACAGAAATCAATAAATCACTGACAAGAAAGGCGCTACTTAAGATGCATGTGAAATTTATTTCTTTCCCTACAGCTAAAAACATCCACGCTGACATCCTCGGACAGTGCTCAAGTTCACCTCTGTAGATTCAGAGAGAACCAGTCCAATGTGTTCACATTCCCTGTGCCAGAAAATATAATTTTTAAAGTAGCAAAATCAGTCTTTTTAAAGCTACACCTGCAGCCACTGGAAAAGAGCACGTGAGATATGCAAGGAGGTATTATCATTTACAGAGCTGCGCAGCCCCCTACGTGCCATCTCCTCTTAGCCAGTTGCCTGAGTGTGGAACATCTGTGTTTATTTTGCATGAGGAAGTTGTTCTTTGGCTTTGCCAAAATGAGCTTTGATGTGGAACTCTGGGTTTGTGGATTTTCCGTAGGGTGGTGATAAAGCTCAAGTGGCAGGACATTGTTTTTGTAGATAATGCATATTACATGAAGTCATCTATATTTAATGACAAGTGTGCTATATTTTTAATCTTTATAGCTTTAATGTGTGTAAGAGGTTTTAATAATTGGTGCTGGAATGATGGTAACTTCCCAGAAATGCTCAGCACAACTGCTGTGGTTCTCAGCCCACAGTTTGCACAGGTTGTAAATTATGAAACTTGATTAGTGATAGACTTGGCAGTATCTCTTATCTTTTGAAGATGCCAATCTGTACCATCGTGGGTACAAAATATTTCTATTCACACTTTTAATATTCACCTAAATAGCCTACATGGGAAATCCCAGAAGAAAACTCATGAGCTGTTCAGGGAAGTGAAATTGTTCTAAAGAATTTCTTAAATTTCTAATCCTATTGGCAGAGATATTTAGAATTCTACTTACAAAAATTAAGCAGATTCATTTCAGAAATTATCTAGTTAAGATTATAATGCCACTGCATATTCTGGCAGAATTTTAAATATCATAGATGTAAATTCTATAATTTTTTAAAGATAGATTTTGTAAAGAAATTCTATATTCACAGTCACTAATAGAAATTGCAGGGTCAATTTTAGTAACTCACAGTTTAAACAGCATCAGTTTGCTGTTGGCTGCATTTTTTTTTTGTATCTCCTTCCTTCTTGTTTAAAGTGAACCTCTTTCTAGCCATCAGAAGACTAATTGTGAAAGTCATGATCAGTCAGCCAATGAATATCTCTGTAGTGTGTATGTGAAGGCCAGAAGAACAAATGCACACACCTGCACACACACCTGCGCACACACACACACACACACACACACACACACACACAACCTTAAAACTATCTGGTCTCAGAACTAAATCAACATTTCCAAAATAACATGAGAAGCACGAAGAAAAGGAAGCAATACTGAAATAATTCTGAGAAAAAAAAAACAATTTTAACTACAATGTATAATTACTCTGTGTACTCGGAAACATTATTCAATCATATAATTCCTTTGAAAATTATTTTCTACTTATGATTTCTTATTTAGCCCCTGGAGTATATAAACAGTACTAAGTAAAAAGATGGTGCAAGATGTAGAAACTGAAAATTCTAATCTAATATAGAAGGTAAATGGGGACTTCTGGAGTCATGAAAAAAAATTTCTGAGATGACAGTTTTATAACAGGCTTGCAGAGAAAATACTATTAAGTAAAAGAGGAAAGTGTTGAAGTACCGATTCTACAGTTGAACATAATGTAGGTGAACCTGTATTTCTGGCACAGAGGTAAGGGAAAATTAGAGATAGCTACATGTAAGAGTAAGTAAATGGAAACTAAATCCAGGGGGGAAAATGTCTTAATAAGAACTTTTCATTATAGGAAAGAGACTTCACCTTATTACACATTTCATCTACTGTGACATCTTTATAATAACTAAGCAATAAACTGTCAATTCAAACAAAATTTTGGATAAAATTACATTGAAGAAAGGAATAAATGATAAAATTCTTATCTGAAAAATTAAATACTCAGTACTTACTACCTAAAACTGAAATATTAAAAATAGTGAATTAAGAGACCTGAAATAGTTAAAACACTTTTGAAAAAGATAAATGAGGCTAAAAAGTTTGTACTACTTTTTAAGACTCACAGTAATTGAAAGTATGCCACAGCTTGGAAGAAATTATTTGAAATATATAAATTTGACATAATGTAAAATTATATATGGCTTCCAATATACAGAAAATAAGATGGCAAAAACCCAATAAAATAGAAAAAAGCACTTCAGATATTTTTTTCTTGTTTTGCTATATCATGCAGGTTGGCCTTGAACTCACTATGTAGCCCAGCCTGGCCTTGAACTCACAGTAATCCTACTACATCAGCCTCCCCAGTGCTGGGCGTATGGGTGTGTGTCACTACATCCAGCCAGATACTTCATCAAGGAAAATATATGACTGGCTAGTAAACAAATGAATAAATGTTTAAAATTATTACTCTTCACAAACATGTCAACAAAAATGATAAACTCTGCCCATACATTCATGATAATGGCTAAAATTAAAAATTCATAAGTACAAGTGTCAGTGAGATTGAATGGCTGGAATTTGTAGGAGAGCAAATCAGATGGCCTTGACCATTCTCCCACCTTTGAAGCTATTCTGGATAGAACTCCAGAATAATTGTAGAACTCACTGAGAGTGCATTGTGCTGAGAGGAAAGACATGCCTGACCAAACCAGGTATGGACTTGTCCCTACAAAGGGGTGTGACATATTGAGATGGGAAGAATTGCCCAGGACAACCCAGGCCTTTGCCTCTGTCCCCGGAACCAGTATTTCCTTCAAACTTTCACCCCACGAGTCATTGCCTCAGCGATGCACACCCCACAAAGTCGCTCACGTTGCCTCCTCGCCTGTGGTGCAAGTGGGCACGCACAGCCATTTCATTTTTGAGTTGCTTGTATCACAGCTTTTTCTCTCTATTATGATATACAGTGGTATTTAATATTTGGAAATGATGCAGTTTGATTAATGTTTTGGGGACAAGGAATCACACATTTACCTCTGTTTTAGAGTCTATGTAAAGAAACAGAATTTTTAAATGAGACATTTTTTTCAGTATGTGTTTAAATCTGTGTATCTTTGTTGGTCAAAAATCAAATCAAATGTAATGTTACTTTGAAGTAGTATGAAGTAACATGTAATGTTATCTTTGTGTTGCTTGTATCACAGCTTTTATAGTGAACTGTTATTAAGCCCAATAATTTTCCCCAATCCTCAATTTTCTTAATTATGGTATATTTTGATACACAGATGTTTTCTATTTTAGTGGTAATATATTTTTGGAATAACTGGTTCTTTTTCTCTCACATCTGCCCTTATCATATTCTGAAGGTAGAAAATATGGGAATGTATGGCCATTCTTTTTTGTTTTATTCTATCTTTTGGCATTGAACCCTTTTGCCTTACATTATACCTCAATATATTATACAGCATAATTTGCATACATAAATATCTTACAAAACTTATTATTTTCATTAATTCAGTATTTAGTCATGCCTGTTGTTAAAGTAATAGACTTTTTTTGTAGATTCTACATATTACTTGTTAATGTTTTTCAGTTATATATCTGGCTACTGTGAGAAATTTTTTATACTCAAATTAATGATCCACATTTATTTAGCTTTTTCTACTGATCACCTTGTATAGTTCTTAGCATTTGTAATATTTTCCCTTAATTCTCAAAACTTAAATATAGATGTTTTTTTAAATTTTAAAATGATCTCATTTTTCTCCTGTTTCTAATCTCTTTACATTGTTTTCTCCACTTGTAATACCACAATGATTAGTTCTTTAAAAACTGTTAATAAATCTCATAGTAGGCATGTTTCTTTTCTTTCAGACAGTCATGATGTTTAGCCAAGTTAAAAAACAGCTTAATAAGTAAAATGCCTTAAAAAAATGTCATGCTATATTCTCACTATTTTGAATAAGTTTATTATCAAACCACACATGGTCACTGAGAAAAGGCAGAAAGTTTATCTCATCACTAATATGTTCCAAAAGCACAATAATTGAGAAAACAGAACTGAGATAAAGGCTCAAAGTATTGCAATGTTTTATATATATATATATATATATATATATATATATATATATATATATATGTATGTATCTCCTCACTATCTTCTACTAAAGATAATGAAATATTTCCACCTAAAATTACCAAAGATAAAAAATCTATAATGCATATGCTGGCAAAGATGAAGTAGTGTGAATCACATGAAATTGTTGAACTGGCACATTATGCTTGAAATTACATTAGAAAAGTGCACTTAGGAATAATTTTAAGTAACACAACTAGGAGACGTGATACCTCAAATTTTGAAGCCAAGGAAGCTTGTCTTTAAGCTAAGTTTGTCTTTCAGCCTCCATTGGAAGTTTCTTTTTTCAAGTATAAACAGACTTATTTAATTCTCTCTTGATTGCAATAACCCTGTACTCAAGTATGCCTCTTAATCTAAAAATCTCTTTGAAATTAAATAATTTATTTTAGCAGTTAATACTATAAAGTGAACTTATTCCCCAAAATAGTTATGGTTTAAATGGGATTTTTTAAAACACTAAGATGATATACAGTGGTATTTAATATTTGGATATGATGCAGGTTGATTAATATTTTGGAGACAAGGAATCACACATTTGCCTGTTTTAGAGTCTACGTAAAGAAACAGAATTTTTAACTGAGACATTTTTTCAATATGTGTTTAAATCTGTGTATTTTGTTGGTCAAAAATCAAATCAAATGTAATGTTATCTTTGAAGTAGTTGTTCAGATTACAAGATATAAGCATGGAAAAATGATCAATTGAATAATAAAGTACAAAGTGTTCTTTTTGATGAACTAGCAGAGATTAGTAGTATAATTATTTATCTTGTGTGTATATGTATTATATATATATATATGAAGATAACAAGAGACAATATTTTGACCACTATTAATCTCCTATAATTTTGTTTTGAAATTCTACATCATCACTTTATTCTTTTTTTGTTTAAAAATTTAAAAAATCAAATGTAAAATAAAAGGAGTTAGTTGACACTTTATATTCTTTAAACTATTAACTCAAAATATTAAAGTCATGCGTTGCATGCTAAGAGCATCCTAGGGCAAGTTTCCACCAATTATGCTTCCTGGAAAAAATAGAATAAAAATATTTTTAGATATTTTGCAGGGAAATAAGTATATTAAGTTTGAAGAAAGTATATTAAATTTGGGTGTAGCTGAGAAATATAGCACTTGCCTAGCATATGTAATGCCTTGGGTTCAGTTCCTAGCACCGAAAAAAACTTTAAGAAGGGATAAATTCAATAAAGATATTCAGATCACAAAACACAATAGACTATTTTCACAAAACACAATAGACTATTTTATATGCTGTAATAGAAAAACTTCCAGAAATATTTTTATCAATGTAATTATGTAATGGAAATATATATAAAGAAAAATAAAATAACATATATAAATTACAGTTATAAAGCTATAACATTTGTGGAAGGTAATTTAACTACCTTTTCTTTACAGATGTCTTTGCAAGTGTCTTACTCAGACCATGTTAACTTGAATTTTTAAAAGGGTGATTCAATGGCAATCACCACAATTGTTTCCCTATTTTCTCTAGTTTTCACAAAGATACAAGTTAGTAAAATAATTTGATAGTCCACCACTGAAAGGTAAGGGGATCCTGATCTACAAGAAAAACAGTATTTTACCTTTGAGAACTTTCCTATGCCAGGCATGGTGGCACATGTCTATAATTGCAGTGCTTGAAAGGCCGAGGCAGGAGGATCATTGTGTATTCAACACCAGCCTGGCCTACAAAGTGAGTTCAAGGTCAGCCTGAACCTTCATAGAGATCTTGTGCCAAAAACATCGAAACAAAACAGAACACACAAAAAAACCCCTTCTTGTTATGCTGATTTGCCATTTTGGATGTTTGTTTCGTACAAATCTGTATCTCAGAGAATTCCTTCTCACGAGGAAACTTGGAAAGGCAGTGGTAACCATTTGTAAATGGGAAGAGAACTGAAAGGAAATGAGTTGAGACAATACTTTAAAAATTCATTCCCAGGATACGTTTCAAGAAATAGGAGCTTCCTGTAACTGTCTGGGACTTAACAAAATGGGCGTCAACAACAAATAGAACATGAGAAACATAATTAAGATTTTAAAATTAGAGTAGGTTGCATTGTCCAATTATTTCCCCTGGCATTTCAAACTCACACATCATTGAACAAGCACAAATCCAAACGTTCAAAACAAATATGCGAGGGTGAATGAAGCAGATGAGTCAAGGGAGATCCTTTACTCAGAGGCAAACTGAAGAGTGCTGCTTGCGAAGCCATGAGAATTAAATAGAATAAAAATTTAAAATGTCAAGTATGTGTGCTAGAAACACAGATAAGATAATGAAACTAGATTTGAAAAGAGAATCTTATTACCAAATGAGATTTAAACTAAAAGAAAAAAAATCAGTATGAACAGTGTTGAACCTATAAAAAGAGTGAAACAACATTTCTTTAATGGTTTGGAAGTTCCAGGTACTACACTGCGAACTGCTTAGGTAGATGTGATTATTCATCCTGATTCACAATTTGGCTAGATGAAGAGAGGCCTAGGATATTAGTAAAGCACGCTTCTATTTGTGGCTATGCTTTGTGCCTAGGTGTTGCTCCAAACCCTTGTGTGGTCAAAGGTGGGTCATGGGATGTAACTGGAGATAGTGTATCTGATGCTGGATTTAAGGATGTGATTGCTGGTATTAAAGTTGCCCTACCCTGTGTGAGTTCTATGCACCCTCAGGACAAGTAGCCTTGACAGAATATAATGGACAGAAGGAAGGCTGCTGTGGTTGCTGCTTGTTTGTTGTTGTTTGACACTTTGCTGTTTGGCTGCTTCTTCCCATTATAAACTCCTTCCCCTCTGTGATGCCTCCCTGCCTTGGATCCAGCCCACTATGAACCAAAACCCCAAAAAGCGTGACCTACAATAAACCTTTAATTCTTTAACTTTGAATATCAATTATTTTGCCCCAGCAACAAAATGTGACTAAGATTTTGGTACCAGAGCAGCGGGGTCATTGCTTTTACTGAACCTTACCATGTGATTCAGAAGTCTTTGGAAATGACTTGTGAGTAAAGTATGGAAATGTTTGGAGATTCTAGGTAAGAGGCACTCTGGAATGCTTTAATCTGTACTTGATGGAAGATTTCTGTCAAAGTTTAGAAGACCAGAATGCTGTAGAAATGCTGCCAGGAATGACCAGGCTCAGGAAATTTCTGTTGGGAATAAGGAATGCACTGGCTGTTCAACTCCAGATGTGTGTGTGTGTGTGTGTGTGTGTGTGTGTGTGTGTGTTATTCTTTGAAGAAAGTTTGTTTGGATTTGGCTTGTGTCCAGAGACTCTCCCTGATGTTGAGATTAAAAGTGACAGATTAATTAATCTTAGAAAAGAAATATCAAGGCAATCTAATGTTAAGAGGTACCATGGCTACTGTTGGGGGCTTTTAGCCAGATTTACGGATAAGAGTGATTTGAAACATTTTGAGTTTGACCAGAAAAGTAGTTGTGGTAAAGTTATGAACTACAAAGATGGTAAAGAGTAGAACTCAAAATAGCAAAGTGGAGGAATTTTCTTTGAGAAAAGAGCCCCAAGCATTGTATTCCAGAATGGCTATGGTCTAAGGAAGTTGTTACTTGGGATTTGGTTCATAGGCACTTGACCACTACAGCCAATGTAAGGAAACTTGCTCCAGCTGGAAGACAACCCTGGTGCCATATTCATGGTACTTATTTTTAGGTGCATACAAAATGCAACAGTTATGGGTCAAGAAGGCTTCCACTCATATTTCAGAAGAAAGTGTAGAAGGTAAGGTAGTGTGCTTCTGAGAGGGTAATGTGCAAAGCCTAAAGTGCAATGAAGACCTCATAAGTTTGGAAAAACTAGAAGCATAAATAAACTGAGGAACACTACAAGGAGTGAACAAAGTCACCCAAAAAGAGAAACTGGGAACTATAACCACTAGAAGTACCATGGGGTGAAGCCACCCAAGCCCTTTGGAGTTCACAACTTGTTCCAGATTGCACCAAATACACTACATAGAACTACTGGATTTAATGTTTGCCCTGCTAGATTTTGAACTTGCTTTGGTCCTGTTCTTTTATTTCTTTTATATCCCCTTATTCTTTTTGGAATGGAAAATTTTATCTTGTACCATTGTATGTTTGGGAGTGTTTAACTTTTTTTTTTCTTTTATTTGCACAAGGCCTCCCAGCTATCTGAAATGTATTCCTTAAATCTCAGAAGAGACTTTAAGCTTGGACTTTTCAGTAATGCTGAAACTTTTAGGAATTTGGTAACTTTTAGAAATGGACTAAATGCTAAAGGGATATATTTGGGGATGTAAATTAACTAACCCTAAGTTGAGATATAAAATCTGCTGTGGGAATCCTGGAATCTTTGTGAACTTGAGCTGAAAGCTATTATTGAAAGAACCATGCAACAAATTATAGCAATATGTTTTCTAAAATGAACTGAGGATAAAAGCCCAGAAAAAATTAACAAAATTTGAAAAAAATAGGAAAGAGGAGAAGGTGTATCTTGCAAGGAGTATTTATTAAATTCTGCCTCCTGTCTAAAAATGATAGAGAAATAAAATATTTACCATTATTTACATTTATAAAAATAACCACTAGGGGATTGACAAGCTGAACAATTCCTCTTCTTAAGTACCCAAGAAAAGTAAGTATAGATAATAAATTTGAGAAAAATACTCTTACATGCAAACACATAAAATAAAATGAAGTAATAGAAGTATTCTGTTTTAGTAATTAACCTAAATGTATTAGACTCATAAATGTGAAAGACTCCTCGACTTGGTAAAAAGAAAATATAGTAATGTCCCATTGTATAGACATACATAAACAATTGAAACTTGTGACTTTGTGTAAATGTGACCAGATTATCTTCCAGATTAAGAATATATTGAAAAATGAAAAAATTAGATATTTATATCTACAAACCTCATGTTTTACAAATTGTTTAAGATAAATTTAAAAACAAAATCATTTCTTGAAATTTATATATTCCCTTCCCCATAATGAAGTCAAAATACCAGTGGTAAGCAAACCAAAATATTTAATTATTACCAAGTTTATGGAGAACATCTATAATCTCAGCACTCAGGAGGTTGAGGCATGAGAATTGCTGTGAGTTTGAGGTAAAGCTGAGCTACCAAGTGAGTTCAAGGCCAGCCTGAACTACATAATGAAACTCTGTCTCATATTATTAAGGTTGAAATTATCCATAATTTCCAACATATTACCAAAGTTAATAAGGTTAATAATTGCTAAAACAAGGTTAATAATTGCTGCTGTAAGAAGTCTTCTACTTTGTTCTCTGAGAGAGTGCTAACCTAGGTTTTCTACCATAAACAACCATAAAGCAATTTAAAAATTAAGTAAATTTTTTCAGTGTTGAAGAACACATAGCAAAAGACTACAATCACTGAGAGAAGGTAAACTCCGTATTTGTCCTGTTTTCCATGACAGCATAAGACTGTGGTGCCTATGTCCTGGCAAGTTTAGGAGGCAGAGATCACACTTCAGTGCTGATTGGATGTCTGTGTTAAGCATGGCTGAGCACCTGGTGCAACGGTGGCAGAATGAGGTGAAGAAAAGGAACACTAGAAGTCTGTGAGATTTCTACAGTCCTTGGCCCAGAGATAAACTTCACATAAACAGGATAAGACTATTTATGCAACATTAACTATAGAGTACCTGCTACTGGGAATGGTATAGGGATACTAACTAAAGTCAAACAGTGCAGGAATGCTTTAAATTTTTGGCCTTACTAGCCTAGAAAGATTTGATTAAACAATCAAGTAGTTAGGTGAGATACTAGGAAAGTCAGAATTCATATTTAAGTAGTGCATGTTCCAGAGTAAGGGATAATCCAGAACCACTATAACAAATTCTGAGTCTTGACAATATTAAAAAGATAAAATTTGATATTTGAGCCATGACAATTTGTAAGTTTGGATTACCACTTCCAGAACCATTTGAACAAAATATAGAATTCTAGTTACATAACTAATTACATTAAATATAAATGAAACAACTATTCAATAAATGACATAAAGTATAACAAACAAAATCTAATTGTATTCTAGGTACAAAATATTTAAAATAATAGATACACATGGAAAGATAGAATACAGAAAAATAGTATCATCTAATGAAAACAGATACAGCAATATTAATATTACTTAAAGATATAGAGACATTATTTAAAAAGAAAAATCAATGTATCAAGAATACATAGAAACCAAAATATGGAGGTACTTAGTAACAGAACTTAAATTGGGTGACCAAAATCTGAAAGAACAAAAAGAAAGAACAGACAAATTTCTATCTATACATGAAATATTTTAAGGCATTTCTTTCAACAAGATAAATTAAAAAAAACAATCAAGTAAGACACACACCATCTGACTAACACTACCAATTAAGTTGATCTTATGGATTTAGTAAAAAGCTATCAAAAGAATTGGTGAAATAACTTTTCTGAAATGCACATTGAGGGCCTAAAATATGCCTCAGCAGCATAAACACCTGCCTAGCAAATGCAAGACCCTGAGTTTGTTTCTCTGTACCCCACCAAAAAAAAAAAAAAGTCTTGAATGCATACCAAGGTAGACTATACCACAAGCCAGGCCATAAAATATGTATCTGTATCTGTCATTTCAAGAGGAAGAAATCTTACAAAATATTTTATGTTAATTCAGCAGAATTAAACTAGAAATTAATATCAATATTGTAATATAAATATCAATAAATATTTGGAAAGGAGCACACATCTAAATAACCCATGGTTTGAACAAGGTATCACAAGAGAAATTTTTAAATTTATTGAAATGAATAATAAGAAATCTTATTCTGTCACAGTTTGAAGGATTGATGCAGATGGGAAACAAATCTGTCATTTTCACTGTCCAAATAGTGTTAGAAAATAAATTATCTCAAAGACTAGGCAATATCATGAATCTAACCAACACTTTAGAGCAAATGACTAGCAAAAAGAGTTTTTATATGAAATCCATGGTATGGAGCAGTGGTGCAAACCTATGGCACATGTGCTGTAGTGGCCATGCAGCACCCTGTCAGCACATGAGCCAGGTTGCCCAGGATCTCCCCAGAAGCCAAGCTCTGGGTATTCAAGTTAATTGTAGTGTTGGCATTTTGCAATAAATTATTGGTGTTTTGGCTGCAGTTTGGGCACTAGGAGATTTGCCATCACTGCTATAGAGACATCGCATCTGCTAGATGCACAGAAACCAAACTAAGAACACAAGAAACATGAAAGCACACAGCAATATCACACCTCTAAAGGAATGCAGTAGTTGTTTAACAACAAGCTCTAAAGAGTCAGATAAAATAGGTATTATATCAAAAACAACAACAAAAAGAAAATATATCATAACAAATTTATCAATTCAATAAAGAAAATGCAATAGTAACTGTCTCAGTTACATTTCTCTCACTGCTGGGACAAAATGCCCAGCACCCAAAAGGAAAAGATTTATTTAGCTCATAGTTTGTGGAGGTTTCAGTCTTAATCAGCTGGCTCCAAAGCATGGTGGCATAGATGAGGGGCAAACATTCATGGTGGCAGAAGACAGCAAAAACAATAAGACAAAAGTGGGAGAAGAAGCCTCTTTTCCTCCCTTATACTGTAAGCAGGCTATGTGCCCTGGGATTGCCATAGCACTCACACCATCCCAATACCCTCCTCTTGCACAAGTTCAGTATGTTTACAAAGTGAAAACCTTGGCCCCTGTTGAGTCACTTAGTTACTTCTAAATTTCTTAAGTTGACATAGTGAATCAAGCATTACAACATCCTAGAGCATAAATGGCTGCCCTAGGACATGTGATTTACACCCCATGATGTAGAACTGCTGAGTTACTTAGTTAAGTTTCTAAACTTCTCAGGTTGACACAATGTACCAAGTGTTACAGTCCACTCCTTGTCAAATTGGCAACCAGACACATACCTTTAAACACTTTTTAGGTACAAAGATGTGCTTATTCTTAACACAACTTGCACATTATAATACAGGTTTGACAATCCTTAAGAAGCAGTTTTATATTTATCAACATTATATTACATTAAAATCATAACATTTTGGTCTTAGCCCCCCAAAGACTCATGTACTTCCCTTTATGAAAAAAGCATTTAGTCCATCTCTAAGAGTTTTCAAGTCCTAACCGTTTCAGAATTGCTGAAAAATCCAAGTCCCAAGTCTCTGAGATGCAGCTGCAAACCACTGTGCAAATGAAAAGTTAAATGCTTCCAGCTTTCAGTGGCACAAGATAAACATTTTCATTCCAAAATTTACAAATGCAGGTATGCAAAGGGTTGATACTTAAGCAAGTCCAATATCCAGCATGGTAAACATTAAGACCTATAGTTTCATATCCAGCATCTGAGGCAATCTGTGTGGCAAGATGCAAACTACAAAGGGCTTGGGTGGCTCCACCCTTATGGAGCTAGTAGTAATAATTCCCGTGGCTTTTGTCTTGGGCCTGATTTGTTCCCTCCTTGAAGCTTTCCTTAGATGAGCCATTTGGCTTCATTTTCACTGCTTCATGCTCTGCTTTCTCAAGGGCACACTGCCAGGCCTCCCAGGCCTTCTGATATTGGGGTGGAAGCCTTGTTAATCCCACAACACTTGCATTCTACATGCACCTAAAACCTGCACTACATGGATGATGCCAACATCTGTTGCCCCCTAGACTAGTAGCCAGAGTTCTCTCTCTCTTGGCTGTAGGAGTCAAGTGACTGGATCATGGAGCACTCTGAATCCAATTCTGAAGAACAAATTTTCTATGTTGTAACCATTCTAGCACATGATGCCACTGCTGCCATTCTGGAAAATAATGTGGCCATTGCCATTCTGTAACATGGTGTTCTGCAACTTTCTTCTCAGAGCAGTCTTTCACCTTTGCAGTTTTGAGGCTGCAAATGGTGGAGACTTGCTGCTTCTTGTGATGCTCTCAGGCCTCTTTTATACTTTCCTGTTTCTTTTCAGCAATTGAGATCTCTTCTGTGCTTTCTTTGCAGTCCATAGCTTTATTGGACTTCCCTTAGTAGCCAAACTCGCAACATTTTAAATCATCCTGCTGGGATCTTTTTAATTTTTTCTTATCTTAAAGAGGATAAGACAATAAAATCAATCAAAACAAACCATTGTAAAAGATATAGGACTTCAAAATATTACAAAATCAACATAATGCCTTCTGATGTCTTCAAAATATCTGAAGATAATTAAAACATAGTAAAATTCAAGCAGAACAGAATAGAATAGAAACAATAAAAACAAAACAATGAATGCAATAAAAAATTTTAAAACAAGCCAACAGTAAATTTAACATTGCTACCACAATATATCTCACTATCTTTAAAATAGCTGCTCCTACCATCAGATTTAACATGATCAAACAAGACAAAAGTGAATAAAACCCCACCCAACAACACAATGGAAGTGATATAGGACTTCAAAACAAGACTATACAGAGTCAACAATGGCTACAACCCTGGATGTAGAAGATCCCCCCTGGATGCCACTTGTCACACCTCTATCTGAACCTATGACCTGCAATGTTAGTGAAACACCAAAGTGCTACAGGTATCCAAGTGTATTTCACCTCAATAGATATCATCACAGCCTCTGTTTCTCCAGATAAGCAAGTTGCTTATGGGTGGGTGGGAATTGGTATTTCTTGTTTGCCAGCCTGTGTTCTAGAAGAAGCTGGGGTCTGGTTCTCCCTAGTCCAGTAGCAGCCTGTGTATGGCATTGGCTCCCAGACTGGGCTTGCTTGCTGGTGTGGCCTTATTCTCTCTCCCCTCAGTCCATAGGTGACACTGACTCATGGAGAGAGGCTCAGGTGTGTCTGTTTCCAGTCTGGTGGCAGCCCATGCATAGTGCTAGTTCCCAGATTGGGCTTGTTTTCTGGTCCTGCTGGGATCTTTGATCTTGATCTTCAACATAGATCTGCCTGAATCCCCTAATAATAACCATACCACAGCCTCAACATTTGACTACATTGAAATTTTTCTGCCAGATTAGTTATCCCATTGCCCTTAATCTCAGTCTCTGGCAAAATCTCTGGACATGAGCAAAAGAAAGACAAAATTTCTGCCATGCCATGACACACATCATCTGCAGCCCAGTAGCTGATGCAGTCTTTCTTCCAAGAAGAAAGTTTTAAGGCCTGCTCTTTATCAGTTTTCTGGTCTTCTGAACTCTGGCCAGAATCCTCCATATAAAACAGCCTAAGGCATCCTAGCTCTACTATTTTAGATGACATCTCTGAACCTTTCTAAACTCTTCCCACAAGCCACTCCCAAAGGTCAGGTATAGTTACATAAATAACACCAATCCTAGTACAAAACTCTGTCTCAGTTACTTTTTTCTCATTGCCTAGACAAAACCCCTAACACTCAAGTTAAAAAGGGAAAGGTTTATTTGGGTCACAGTTTGTGAATGTTTTAGTCCATAATCAACTGGCTCCAAGGCAGGATGGCATGGCTGGGAGGAAAACATTCATAGCAGCAAAAGACAGCAAAAATAACAAGAGCAGGAGAGGCAGAAGAAGCCCCTTTTCCTCCCTTAAATTGTAAGCTGATTATTCACCCTAAGATCCATGTATGTCTTGCACCATACAGTTGCTATAAACCAATTAAAACTAGAAATATGGTAATAAAATAAAATAATTTATGAAATCAATTATCAAATTTTCCACCTTAAAATTAGGACTCAAACAAAGCATATTAAGTTGAAAGATAGTAAAAACAAAATAATAGAGCTAGTTATAGAAATCACTTGAATTGAAAATAGACTAGCAATGAACATATGATTGGATCAAATATTGGTTTTTGAAAATATCAATATAATTGACATTCCTTTAGTGAGAAAAATCAAGCCAAAGGAAAAGAGAGTCAAATGAGTAATATAAATAATAGGCAACATCACTAGAGATCTCACATATATTACATAGATACCAATGAAATATTTTGAACATTATGTCAATAAATACATCATCTTAAATGAAATAGAAGAATTCCTTGGAAAACTCAACTAGCCCTACTCCTATCAAACATATTGAATTCATAATCAGAAATCTCAGACAGAAAACTCACAAATGGATGTATTAATAAATTCACTTAAGGAATTTAGGAGTAAATATCTTAAATTTGCTCACAGAATAATAGGATAATGTACCTTTGTTAAATTATTTTAAGAAGTTACCATAATTGTGATACTAAAAATAGACAAAAATATTATAAGGAAAAATAATATACTTTGAAGAACATGATCTCAGAAGTCTCAAAAAAAATCAGCATTAACCAGTTTATGTAAAGAGAATTTCACACTTTGAGCAAGTGCAATGTATCTTATAAAAATGAGTAAGTCAAATTGGTACATGCAACAATATAGTCATAATAAAAGGATAAAGGCTCAACATAATACAATTATTTTAACAGATATAGAAAAAACTTGAAAAATATTCATGATAACATTTATCAAAAGATAGGAAATGATAAGAATATCCATTATTTCAAATCATTGAGTAATGGACAGCTAATTATATATATATATATATATATATATATATATATATATATATGTATGTATATACACACACACATACATATATATATATATATATATATATGTAATATGAAGGTAAATACTTTTTAAAAAACTAAGCTAATGATATCTATTCTTTAACAAAGTTTATATTGAAGGTTCCAGTCAATGCAAAATGACAAAAGAAATGTTAAATAGAAAAAACTGAAAATTGAGAAGTTCTATTCATAGGCAAAATTACTATAAACATAAAATTTTCTAAAGAGTTTTTAAAATGAAAATTGCTAGATTTTATAATTGCATATAACAAAGTTATAGGTTATACAACCAATATAGAAAACAATTTTATTTTTATTGACTACTAGAAAAATAATTGGAAAGTAAAACTAAACACTTTTTAATTGCAACATACAGATAAAACTTTAACAGAACTGAAGACAATTGTATATTGAAAACTATAAAAAATTACTCTACTTAAATAAGACAAAAATATGATATTTAAAATCTGAGCAAAGTTCAGGAATTTTTATCATGCCTATTTTCTCCAAGTTCCTCTATAAATTCCATGCAATACAGATCAAAATCCCATCATTGTTGTAAATTGGTATGCTGTTCTAAAATATATGTATTAAATCAAGAACCCTTGTAGAACAGCAAAAACAAAACTTACACAACAAAGTCAGGAAATTTGTACTATCTGAATTCAAGACTGAGAGTTCAAAATACTATGACCAATGCAACAGAATAGAGTCCAAATTCACACTTACATTACATAGTCTAAATATATTCTTTTTGTAAAATGCCAAAGAATTAAATACAGAAAAGATATATTTTTCAAAACAAATGACACTGGTAAAGAAAGCATGAGTAAGGCTCACAAAATGAACCTTAATCCCTAGGTTATATCAGACTCAAAAAGAATTCCAAAATAGTGGTTCAACAGAACCACAGAATGTTTGGGTTAAATATCGGAAAAATTTTCTCTTTTGTGTTAGGCAAAGATTTTAAAATTTACCCAAGAAGTATTAAGCATAAAAAGAAAAAAATGATAAATCAGATTTTATCAAAATGAATAACTTCTGCATTTTTCAAAATACATCATCAACAAAAATAAAATGAAAGTGAGTGTAGATTATGACAAACAATATATCTAAAAAAGAATTTTCTTTTAGCATGCTCCTTAGATGTAATATGGTTTATGACTGATACATGAACAGAAGACTTGAGAAAGAAAGATATACATACCACTAATAAACATATAAAAAAGATGCTCAACATCATTACTCAAAGAAATGCAAACTGAAACAATATGTTACCACTTCAACAATAATACAAAATCTAATTAAAAAGATTATCATCAAGTGTTCATTAAGGAATTGAAATCCTGAAATTCAGATCTTGCTGATAGGAATGTAAAGTGATTACCAGTTGGACCCTTTTAAACAAATTTAGACATGTACTTGCCATTTGTATCATCAGTTCATTTCTGGATATTTACTTAGGTTTTACTCAAAAACTTAAGTATACATAATGACTTAAACACAACTGTTCATAGTAGCTGTAGTCATAAAGTACTAAAAATTAAGCAACACAATATCCATAAATAGGTGAATGGATCAAGAAATGGTGAAATATCCATATAATGAACTAACACAGCATCAAAAGTAGCAAATACAAGTGCACACAAAAACCTGGATAAATCTCACAATTATTATGCTGAAGAAGAAGGCATGTGCTGTATGATTTCTTTCAAGTACAAATGTAGGAAAAAGAAAAATTAATTTATAGTGATTGTACACAATGAAATGAAAGGTAATTTTATAGGATGGTAGTATCTTTTTGTATCTTGACTGAGATTGTATATATGTTTATTTTTAAAAACTCCTTGACATGTGTAATTAAAACACATATTTAACATATAGTATTCTCAGCAGTTTTTTCTTAAAGAATTCTTATCAATGTTACAATCCACAGAGATTTTATTAAAAAAAAAAAAGCAAGCACCTTCTGGTTTCTTACGTAGTTTTATCATTCCTGAGTGAGGAAGCTGGTGGAGTGAAGAAGTTGCATTTTAAAACTATTCTTCATGTAATTTATATGAATCCCAGAGACCAACTACCAATAATGTAGACTAGAGAGTAAAAGAATTTAAATATTAAAATAACACCACATTTCCTATGTAAGATAATGGAGAGGACATTAAAAATCTGTTTGAGTTATAAATATCACATTATTGAGATAGCAGTCCTTAGGTACTCAGAGATCAAAATTTTAAGTATCTAAAGCAAAGAGATTTTACTGCCCTTTGGGAATAAAACTATAGCTAAAGAAAAAGTTCTATATTTAAATTATTAATTCTGGATTTCTTTCAGTTTCCAAGTACATTATGAGATTTCGAATCACTCACTAGTAGAAAAAAATATTCAGGGGCATTTATTATGGTTTTATACAGCATTTGATTAATATAGTGCTTTTCTGCAAGAAAGTAACAACAAATAATTGGAGTAATATAGAAACAGTTTTGTTTGTTTGTTTGTGGGGTTTTTGGCTTCTAAGATAATTAAAAATGGCAAACTGCAAAAGAATCATTTTCACTGAATGCACATACCTTCTGTAAACACTGTGTTCCAGTAGTTATTATTTTACGTAGTTTTCTTGTGATAACAGCACCTTAAATTTATTTTTGTCAAATTTCCATTATTCAATATATTATAATTATAATAATTGCAATAATGACCTTTGACTTATATCTCTCCATTTTTTTCTCCCTATCTCATCATTGGTAATTTTCATATCATTCTGTTTCTATGTCATCAACTTGTATGTATATGTTTGTATATAGCAGCTTCTTCATTCATGTACCACATAGCATGTAGAACACTTTCATATCTTACGTAATGTGAATAGTGGCACACAGAACATAAGAATGCAGATCTCTCTATGAGATGCTAATTTCATTTTCCTTGCATAGGCATCTCCAGCAGAGGAATTACTGTATCCCACAGTAACATTATTTTTAGTTTTTGAGGACCCTCCTGTGTATTCATAATTGTTGTACTAGTTTACATTTCTTCCAATAGTGTACAATATTTTTTTTTGTCTCCATGCTCTCACTGACACTTGTTATCTCTTGTTTTTATCTTAGTAGTAATCATCCCAGCAAGTGTGAGGCAATATTTCATTGTGGCTTGGATTTGTGTTTCCATAATGAGTGATGATGAGCACCTGTTTAGATACCTACTGGCCATTTAGAAAGGTTTTTAGATAAATGTTGGTACAAATCATTTGTCCATTATAAAGTCAGGTTATTTCTTTAGTGGCACCTATCAAACTGTATGAATTTCTTACACAATTTGGATATTAACCCTTTGTAGATAAATATATATTTTCTCAGTTCATAGGCATCCTCTTCATTTTGCTGTTTCCTTTGATGCAGAGAAGCTTTTTAGTTTATGTAGCCTTACTTATGTTCATTTTATAAGCAAAGATTTTGCCTAAGCTTTTGGTGTGGTATTCAAAAGCTCCACCATCAAAGCCAATATAAAGGAGCTCTTCCATGTGTTTTCTTCTAGAATTTTATAGTTCAGTTCTCTTGTTTAGGTTTTCAATCCATTTTGATTTAATTTTTGCATATGATGTAAGATCAGGACACAATTTCATTCTTTTGTTTGTGTATATGTAGTTGTTATGCATTAAAAACCGGCAGTCAATCTAACACCATCTGAATTGAATCAGCATGGTGCTGAGGACAAATGTTTCACTTGAAGAAAGTTGCAAGAAAAAATAGAGACTTGGAGAAGAGTGAGGTGTTGTGGGTTCTCCTAAATGTTGCTGCTTGAGCTGGTAGTTCTCCTGGAAGAGCTGTCATGACTAGCTTCTCCAGTGAGAGTTCGACCATTGTCATCAGAGGAGCTCAGGACCTTGTTGGTGAGAATGGCTGTGGTTCACTTTGGGGGAGCACAGGGCTTTATGTTGGGTACTTCCTGGCTCCAGAGGGGAATATGTGAGCCACTTAACCTCCAGAATAAATTCATCCTGCTGGCTTCCTGGCATGTATTTGACTGTTCTTATCATCAGAGGAGCTTGGGACCTCTGTGTCGCTGAGGATGGCTGTGGTGCTTTGCAGCACATTCCCTGTCTTTTTATGAGCATGACCTCTTGGCTCCAGTGTAGGACCCTCAACCTACCTGCCCAGCTCCTTCACCCCACTGGCATAGACTTTGTTTGTAGCTTCCACCGCTGACCTTTGGGCCTTCCCAGCATGTATCCATAAAAGAGACTGCTGTGAGTCCTTCTTGTGGCCTCTAGACCTCCAATTGGACTCACAGGAAGCACTGCCATGGACTCTAGGTTTTCATCTGCAGGACATTTCTGGGGGATCCAGGCCCTTGGCTGGATATTCTCGCTCTTCAGTGTTGTGGACATATTTCCTGCTTTTGTGTTTAACTTTTATAATATAACTATTATAAATTCTTTGCCCTGATTTCAATTGTTCTCTTCACAACCCCTGACTACAACACTAGTTTTTCAAACAGCATATAAACTTATACATATATGTAAACCAGAACTAACAAGAAATAACTGGAGAAGTAATCCATGTACAATATAATGTTTTTTCATGCAATATGCTACTTCTTTAAGAGGTAATTCACCTCTCAGGATCTATTAATTTTCTTACAAATGACATAACTTTATCTTTCTTTAAAAGCAAGCAGTGTTCTTTTTTGTATATACCACATTTTCTTGATTCATTCATCTATTGATGGATATGTAGGCCACATCCATTAATTAGCCAGTATGAGGGTGTGGAATGCTCTCTGAAAATTGTTGCCAACAACATAAAAAGAAGAATTGGAGAGCAAGATGTGCACTTTTGATTCTCCTGGAGCACATCGTGCTGGTTTTCCTGATATGAACTGAACTGTTCTCATTGTCAGAGGAGCTTAGAACATTGTCACTGAGGATGGCTACAGTTCACTTTTGGGGTGCTCTGGTTCTTACTTTGAGCATCATTTCCTGGTTCTGGGGGGAAAGATGAGTGCTGTTCCTTCTCCTGGACAAGCTTGTCACACTGGCTTTTGTGATGTGAACTCAGCTGTTCTCGTCAGCAGAGGAGCTCAGGACCTCGCTGTCACTGAGGATGGTTGCAGTTCTTACTCTGAGCATTGCTTCCTGGCTCCAATGCAAATTCCTAAGCTTACTGGCACAGATACATCATCATGCTGGCACAGACATTCTAGTTTCCACTATTGACCTTTGGGAATTCTCAGTGCAGGTTCTTGAAGTAGATTTACATGAAACATTATTGTGGGCTCAAGGCCTCCAATGGACTTGTGGAGGGGCATTGTTGTGGACTCTAGATCTTCAGCAGGACTCGTGTACAGGACATTGCTTTGGGATCCAGGTCTTCCACTGAATTTTTAGGTTTCTAGTATGTGGCCAGATTTTCTTCATTGTTTTGCATTTGACTCTTTGGGTGGCTATTATCAAATAATCCTATGTGTCCTGGGGCTGGGGATTTAGCTTAGTGGTATAAGCACTAGCCTTGCAAGCAGGCAGTTGTGAGTTCGATCCCTGGTACCGATAAAAAATTATGTAACCTGTATTAAATTATTTCCCTTGCAAACCCTGACTCAAACACTAAGTGAAATAAGTCAGGCACAGAAAATTAAAAATTATCTGATTTCCCTAATATGAGAGATGCACACTATACATAATTTAAAAGTATGATCAGCTATCCAATAAATAATTAATTTAAGTATTTTTTCAGTGACTTAAATCTGCTACAGGTTGATGAAATACAGGATTTAGTTTCTACTCCCAGAGAATTTCTGAGCTTACTGCAAGATAGATCAAACACAAGGTCCAGAAATTCATTTATGACTTCGAAATATTGCTATGAGTACCTAATATTTTCTAGGCACTCTTGTAAGTGGGGATATTGCAACAAATTCATAGAAACACAATTCTTGCCCTCACAAAACTTACATTCTAATGGGAAAAAATGGACAATATTTAAGTGTGTGAATAAAGATTTAACTATGGCAAATTCTGTAAATTAAACTATGTTAGTATAAGGAGACAGATACTGGGACAAAGTAGGAAGAGACAAATGGGGAAGTTAGGGAAATCCTTTGAGGGATATTTGAGTAAGACACATGAACAAAGAGGGAACAAGCTATGAGGCATGATCCAAACACACGATGTGTGTTAAATTTATAAAAACTCATAGTAGAAGACATACGGCCATTGATACCATCAAAAATATTTTCACTTGCTTCAGAATCACTTATCTCATTGTTCTCGCCACTTTATGAAGCAGTTCTGTAAGCCACTGTTTGTGACTAACCGTGGCTGCACTGTCTTGGCCACCTCAATGACCTGAATTGATTCAAAATGTTGACCTGTCATATAGGGAAGAACCAGAAGTCACCAAGTATCAGAATGTAGATGAGTAATGTGGATATGAATATATTTCAATATTTTTATTTAGCAAAAAATGTAAATATTTGATCAATGAGAGATGATTAGAACATTTGGTCAATGTTAGAATACAAAGGTTTTACTACAGTAGAAGACACATTGTCATTAATCTTCCTCAAAATACCCAAAGTACCTTCACTCATTTCAAATAAACTTATTCCATCATTTTTGGCAATGTGTCTTTTATTGTAATACTTTTCACTTAGACATCACTGTGTCTTTTGATCAATTTTTGTATAATGATCTAAGGGAATGAGCACTTCATTTATAAGAAATGTTTAGGGTAAAAATTCTGAAATAGAAAAATCTTACAAGAGACAGTAGAAAGCCAGTAACAGTAAGTATACTTCCTACTTCAGTAAGAAGTAGTTGATTACATTACATATTTGAGAAAACATTGTCTAGTTGCTGCACACAACATTTTAGTTCAAAAAGAGTTTTTCTGGGTGATTTCAAAGCTGGTTCTTTGAAATTATAAAAAATAAAAAAAAATCTGTCCTTGCCTTTATTTTAATATTGATGAAAACATAATACTGAAATCTTACCAAATCGTATGGCATGACTTGGAATGGGGGTTTACTGTATTTGAAAGAAATCTAAAGACTGAAGTACAATATTCTTTTGAAGGTAAAATACACAGAGATTTGTAACTGGGCTTAAGAAATAATGGTTTTCATGTTTCAAGTTTTTAAGAAAAGACCCCAAATCAATTCTGAATATTTTGTAGTAAGGAAAAGTATTAAAAACCAAACAAAATTTAGTAGACAATATAAAATGGCTGAATGACAACACAGCAGAAGGATAGCCTTCTCTACTTGTATACATTTATGTTTAGTTTCATAGCTTTTCAATATTTTCATGTCCTTTGTATGAAACTGAGAATTGAATGAAAAAGACTTACAGAAAAAAAGAAAATTAAGATTATTGAAACACTAAAATCAAAAGTAAAAGAGTGAACAGTTTTGTTAGGATAATTTGATAACTTTATGATATGTACTTATATAACAATTTAATAAAATTGTTTAAGACAAAAGCCAATGGAATAAAAAATATAAATACAAAAAAGAAGTAGAAATATACTTAAGGCCTGAAATATTGAATGCTATAAATATTTCAGAAAACAATTTTATGGAGACTGACAGATCTATAGGAGCAGACCTAAGAATTCTGAATAGCGGTGATGATTCATTCAACAAGCATTTATTGAGTAAGCCAGACAGTAGGTAAAAACCTAGTTTGTACAGTACTCTATATAATACATACACATCTATCATTCCATTTCATACTTGCTATGGTCTTGTGAGGTATATATTCTTATGAGAAATACATATATTCAAAGACATATATTAAGTAAACTAACTCATATTATTATTAATTATCAGTGTTGAAATTGAAACACAAGGGCCTGATTTTCTCACTCTTCTAACCTTGTTATGCATATTTACAAGGTTGATACAAGAATATTTTTCCTGCAACCTTAATTTTAGTTGATTAAGAATCTTTACCTGCAAAGAAAATATTATGGCTTGTGCCTAGATGTTCCCCAAAATGTCGTGCAGCCATAGGTGAAACTTTTCCAGGGGTGGCTGGATCTAGGATGCTGGACTGACTAATGGTGCAGTGTTAGGACTAAGAGTGCTGGGGTGTGAGTGCTACCCACCCTAAGAGACCTGGATAAGATGTAAGGTGGCTGACTCTTTTTGCTTTGCTACCTCTGCCTGCCATGAAGTTTCTCCTGTGATGCTCATCTGCTATGCACCCCGACTTCAGTCAATTATGGACTGAAACATCTACAAAGTGTAAGCTAAATAAACGTTTCCTCTATTAACTTTAGGTGTTGAGTATTTTGTCTCAGCACTGAAAACAGAAACTAAAATAGGAAGTAATAAGGCTGAGTATCATTTTTAATCATTATTTTTAAATTTTGTGGTATAGGGGATTGAATCCAGGGCCTATGCACTGAGATTTGTAACTTTTTTAAAACTTTGTAACAGATTCTCACCCAGTCTCATTCAGTTTTCCAGCCTAGACTCAAACATGAAATCCTCCTATTTTAGCCTCCCCAGATGCTGGGATTACAGGCTTGTATTACTGTGATGAATATCTTACAAAATGCTTACACCCAAGTGAGACGTGGTACACACATGAAGAGGAAAAGAGCACAACTGAAGACAAAAGGGTGGAGGGAGAGTTAATTTAGGTGAATAATTCCATGGCAGGAAGTTAAAGCAAAATCATGAAAAACAAGATGAGAAAAATGGAGACGGCAATGAAAGACACAGGCACACTTTAGGGGGATGTCTTTTAGTGCCTGTGTTTGACAAGTGTCTTTGGTTTTTTATTTTTAGTTTGTAAAAATATTTTTTAGAGAATAGCATGCTAATCACAGATATTTATCGCTGCATATACAACCATTTCCTCTAATTTTGTGGCATCATCTTTAATCTACTTCCGTGACTGCCATAAGCACATCTAAATTGCTAACTTCCTAACTGTATTCCTAGATGTAGGTGCTGTAAGAAAATCATATTTTCAGATGCCTACTGATTTAACAATCAGCATAGAAGATGCCACATCCTTGGTACTTTTTTTAAGCATCGGTTTTATGTAATTTATTTTGAAGTTGCTCAGGCTAGGTTGAAAGTTGACATTCTCCTGCCTCAGCCTCCCAGAGTGAAAGAATCCCAAACTTGGCTCATGGCATGGCTTTCAGTGCTCTCAATGAATCATACTTAAGCTTCCTTACTATCCATAGTCCCTGTCACTCTTAATTAAAACAAATTTACATGTTTGCTTAAAAGTCAGCATGTTTTTGTTTGAGTGTTAGCTGGACAAAACTGTTGATTTTTTTCTCAATCTCTCTCCCTCTTCTATGTTTTGTCCTTATTTTAGTGAAGTCCTCATTTTTAATTTACGTATATTATCATTCTTGATTCTTCTTTCCCTCCTCATGGAATGAAAATATATCACTATTTCTTGTCAATTTCTTTTTCCAAATACATCCCACAGCCCAGCTGAGGCAGACCAGGGTAGGATAAACTGGATGTGAAAATGGACATTGCTGGTCCATCACATAGCTCCGGAACATACACTCAGAATATTTCCCAAATCCTGGCACAAAGAACCAAAGAGTGCTGTCTTCAAGCTTTTTGAGAGAACTCAAGCAGGTGTTTGTCAGAACGGCCCGGACTTGATGTCAGCCTGAGGAGTGGGAGACACAGAAGACATCCGCCATTAACCTCCCGACCACTGTGCTCTCTTACAGTCGTCTCCTCTGACCGTGTACAGTATAAAATCTCACTAGGTTTTGCACTTGTCTTGATCAATTCCTTATTTCTGGCAGAAAGAACCTAGAAACCACCTCTTGAAGGAGATCTCAACACCCCAAACTTAGCAAAACAGGCCAGGAATATAGCTCAGGGGCACAGCACCTGCCTGGTAAACATGGGGCCCCGAGTTCAATTCCTGTTATCCCCTTAAAAAATAGTTTTGGGCTGGGAATGTGGCTCAGTTGTAGAACTCTTGCCACGCATGCACAAGGCCCTGGGTTCAGTCTCCAGTACACATACACATACACACACACACACACACACACACACACACACACACAGAGTCTAGTAACACACCTAATTCTCACACTTTATTAGAACTTCTCTAATCTCACTCTGGTCTAAAAATTGATGGCAACCGACTCCCATCTGCTGCCACAGATTTGTGCTTGCTTCTCTGTACCTCATAGAACAGAATGATCATTCAAAGGACTATTAGCAGTCAGAATTTCTCTGATGCACAGACTGTCGTAGAGATCTCTGGTCATACTTAGAACAGCACTCTAAGAGATGCCAAATGATTGACCCTGTAAGTCTGTAAGTTTCATCGCTTTCTTTTCCTGTCTTCCTCCTGTGTTACCAGCTGTACTTTCCATCCTGTGTACCTGCCAGGCATGTTCCTAGTGCAGCTCTCTGTCTGTTGTTTTTCCTCCAAGGACAACAATTTTGTCACAGATGCTCTTACGCTAAGCCTTGGCATTCAGATCTCCACTAGCGTGAAACTCCTTAGAGAGAGTTTCTTTGACCATCACTTCTAAACCTGTCTTCATGACATTATCTCATTTTTTCCCTTTTAAAATAAAATAGTTTCCCTTTGTGACATTGCCTTTTTAAAATTTTTCTGCAAAGCACTGATCAAGACTTAGAGTTGTCTTATTTATATATTTGTGACACATCTTTTTTTTTTTCCATCTTCCCTTCCCACTTAAAGGTAAGCAAGTATTTACACCAAAAAAAAAAAAAAAAAAAAAAAAGAAAGCCCAGGAAACATCTGTGAATTGCTCTGGGAATGTCCAATAATTGCCTTTGAAGCCCAAATTTGTACTAAGAGTCTTAGGGATTAGGTGAGCCAATTGTCATAACCCTAACCCTAACTCTAATCTTTTTTTTAAAATTTTATTTAAGGAGAAAAGAAAAAAAAAAAAGCAGGGAAAGGGTACAAGTTATACAGATTTACAGAAAAAAATGAACAGTAGGAAATCACTAGTTAATGGATTACATATTGTCATCTTAGAAATAATTGTTCAAGTCACAAAATTAAAGCTTGTAAAGTGGACATTCCATCAATGATACTGCAAACAGTTCTGTTCATTGATCCAATAAAACTCTGTGATATAATTTTCTATCTTATACACTTAAATATACATGCAGTTATATAGTTTGGAGCACTTTCTTTTCCTCTCTTTTGTACCATGACTATTACACATTTTGGGTTTCATTGCTCCCACGGTTCTTATTACTTTTTTGGAAGAGAGTAAAACCAAATGTGACATAACAGAACAGAATCGGTCAAGTCAAAAGGGTGGACATAATAGATAATGTAAAAACATAATACAAGGTGATCAACAATGGTTACCATAATGCCTCCCGCTATCTCTAATAGAATTGCCTATATCGTTAGTTATAATACAATTGAACAAAACAGTAAAGAATAAAACCGACAAAACCAAAACATTGGAGACATTGTAGGTCTTCAAAAGTAGATAAAAGTCAACAAGAATGGGCGTCATAATGAATCTCATTATCTTCACAGCTGATGCCTAAACTTTCGAACCTGATACTATCCAGCAAAACAGAATAGGGGAACATCAGTTAAAAACCAGATGGTGAGAGTAATACAGGGCTTTAAATCAAGGTAATGAAAAGTCAAAGTGGGTTACTATAATATATCCTGCTATTTTTTTCCTTTAATTAAAAGGATAAAGATAAAAAAGTAAATAATGGAGTGGAGATTGAGATAAAAGAGGGCATAACAACGAAACAGCGCAGATCAAAACATAACCATTTAAGCAGAATAGTGTTTCACCACCAGATAATCCTAACCTAAAAGTAGTTACCATATTGTTTCTTTCTTTGAAATCCTTGAGTACAACTTCGTATACTGTAGCATTAAGTATATCAAAACAATGTAAAATCATTCAAGAGAATGACAGCATTACAGAATATTTAGAATTGACTAACAGAAAATGAACAATGGTTTCTGTATAATCTCCTTGTCTTTAAAAGGTTTTTGCTTATACTATCGTACATAATAAAATCCAATAAGATACAGCCTATTTAGACCATTGGAGACAGAAGGACAAAAGCTAGATGAGACTTCACAACAAGATGATACTAAATCAGTATTACCTATCTTTACTTTCCTTCAGAATCATAAAATTTTAAAACTGGGGGAATAATGGGGGAATTGTATGTATCTCTGTATCAAGAAGATTTGGTGTAAATTCTAGCTCTGCATTGGGTCAGATGCCCAATCTAGAAAGTGAGAAATTCCTTCTTTACAGGGCTATTTTTTTCCAGATCGTGTGTGATACCTCATTTGTACTAAGCACATTATGTCTTTCTTTTCCCCGCTTCCTTTCTTCCTTCTTCCTGCTCCTTTTTGGAAAAGAAACTATTAAATCCATAGTATGAGGGAAGAGGAAGAAAGGGTGGCATTTTTCATATATTATCTTATAAAAGATTTTCCCTTAAAGCTTAAAAAAATATGCTAGTTTGGAAAGAGATCCGGGTCATCTGATTTCCTCTAAAATAATCAAATTTCCAGTTTAAACTCTAACAGCCTAAAAGGGGAAATCTGCCTTATAAATACTTTCTAGTTCTCAAAGAACATTATAAATTAAGTATCATAGCTGTGAAAAATTGTACCATCAGCTAGTATTAAAGTTGGTTTGAACAGTATAATAAATTAATTAAATTATCTATAGTTAATTCCATTCAAATGGAAACTTTAACTTCAAGTTTGTTCAATTTCTCTATCAAGACCACTAAAATTGTATTTTACTGATATTTTCAAAATAAATTCCTATAACATCAAACCTATAAAAGGTTCATCACAGATCAAATACCTCTCTAACCTTTTAAGCATTCACAGTAAAAACTGTCTTTTTTATTTATATAAGTTTGGGAAAGATACAAATGTAATCATAACCCCCAAGGCACAATTTTATGGCAGTTTTCAGAACTCTTCACTATAAAAACTACTCAAACCTTCAAACATAAAAGTTCCCAATAAAATTTGTTTTAGATACGGGCAATAAAACATTCTTTGCTCTCCTTTTAACTCCAAATTTTGGAGCCACAGCTGTCCAAATGCTAAAGATATATTTCTTACCCCCCAGTCATACATTTCTCAAACTTTTAATCTCTCCCAATTGAAAAACACCAACTATTGTTATTTATTAACTATCACTAATATTTAATTTTTAAAAATGTGTGTTAATAGAAATAAAAGAAAAATAGATTATAGTCATATAAATAACTAAGGCACTTTAAGCAACTGTACTTTTCTTTTAAAATAATATGCTCCTGCTTTCATCGAACAGTTACAGTGGCTTTTTTAACACGGCATGTGTTTCATGATTAAATTTGCAAGGGTAGGAGAAAAATGTGCCCATAAGCATATATGTGGCTAGCATTGGACATTATTCAGAAGGCAGATGGGTTTTCTGCAGTAAGGTGTTTTCAAACTGATTTTGTGCAGTTCTGGCCTCATAAGTCCCAGATGAGTACCATTAAGGTTGTCAGCACCCAGGGTGTCTGGAACCCAGGGGTCCTTTGAAGCCTCTGATATTGACACCACCTATTTCTCTAACTTTTGCTTCTCCAAGGAAACCCATGAAGTATAACCAAGGTTTTCTCTGTTACCATTAGCATGCTTTCATTGCACAACTAGAGATTGGTGGTTTGTGCAAAAGACTTCACTTTTTACATGTATGTTTTTCCTGAGTCAGCAAAGGAAGGTCACATGGAGACATACAGAGATTTGGGCAGCACTCTAATCTGTGTCTGAACTTGGCAAGGCCATTGTCTAGTTATATAAGCATCACAAGTGCAACGTTTCCCATTGCCAATTTCCTTTAATTGTGAAACTAGGAAAATTTTCCTTCCCTCCTTTTTAAATTCTTTGTTCCATTGTTAACTTCACACCAAACTCTTTCAATGGCACATTTGGTCTCTCTTAAAATAAAATTCCCGTCACAATTCAGACTCAGTAGAGGCAAATCTTGAGATAAAGAATCTTGTCCACATGAGTCACTAAGGATGAAATCACTGAAGAAATCTCAGGAAGGCAGGTGACAAAATATGGGAGGGTAAAGGCAGAAAACAAGGGTCTGCTGTCATGCCAGGATTTGGCCACACTGCTCTCCCAGCAGAGGACTGGAGAATAAATTACAAGGATGCCCTTGTAAGAGAGTTGTTGGTTATAACATATCCAATTAGATTCATAATTGACATCTTTCTTATTTTATTTTATTATAAAGAGGGTAACATTAAACACAACAAAACAGAACAAAACAGATCTTAAGGAAACAATTTTAAGAAGCATGGATTTCAAAGCAAGTCCACTGGAGATCTTTACTGTCTATTATATTGTCTCCAATTTTTTTCCAAATAGTTGTCCCCATCTTGTGACCATATACTGAACATTATAGTACTAATCTAATCGGAACATAATGATGAAGGCTGTTTAGGTCTTCAAGATCTGACATTAGGGAAGTCAACAATGCCTGCCATAATGTCTCTCATTCTCTTCAAAGTAGCTGTCCATATCTTTACCTATGCTGAAATGAAACATAAGAGACTAGACTAATATCACTCTGAACACTGAGTAATAGTACTGCTAGATTTTATATCATAATGCTGCAGAATTAGCACTGGGTATCTTAGTGTTCTTCTTCTTCATAGTATCTGTTCATTACATTGTGTATTATATAATCTGTTCCCGTAAACTGTTTAGAAATTCTACACATGTGTGAATCTCTACATGTATACCTATCCTTCCTGTATTATAGGGAAAAACAGATCAAAATAAGACAACAAAACAAATTCCTAGAAAAACATGAAACAAAAAAGACATAAATCCACAATATTAGGTGATCTACAGTAGTTACTATGCTTTCCTTTGTTATTTTCAATAGAATTGTCTATGTCATCAGGCATAATATAATTGAACATAGCATTCCATAGTAATTTAATAAAAATACAGCATGGGAGACATTGTAGTGCTTCAAAAGCACTTAATAATCAAACTGGAATGGATATCTTATTACATCTTATCATCTTCAGAGTAGTTGCCTCTACTCTTAGACTTGACATTGTCAAGCATACCAAGTTCAAATAAAATCAGTCAAGACAAAACAGTGATCTAACAAACCAGCTTCAAATAAAATCAGTCATAGTAAGACAAGGTAAGTAATACAGGGCTTCGGTTTAACTTAATAGGGAATTAAGGATATTTACTGTAATATATCCTGCTATTTTGGGGTAGCTGTCTGTGCCCTCAAATCTAGTATGTGTAGACAGACCGGAACAAAATAAAATCAAACTATAGAGCAATAAGACTAATGTGGCTTTTAAATCCTGATACACTATTAACAATGCTCTCTGCCTTCCTTTTTTAGGCAATTACTCCCCTTTCCCTTTCTCAGGGTACTTTTTATATTTTGGGCCTCACTAACTCCTTTAGTTTTTAGATTAGGGGGGCAAGCCTTTATCTATCTAAGTGTTGTTGAACGTTTTTACCCCTGAGCTTGATCTTGAGCTGTATTCCTTTACTTACTAAGCCACAAGGTTTTCCTTTCTTCTAGCTGAGTAGTTCTCCACTGCACAAAAGTGTCATGACTTTCCAACCTATCTGCAGCTGCTGGACAAGTTGTCCCTATTTCTCTCTGGTTCCCTGTCATATAGTGCATCATTTTCTCATCTTTGACTTTCAGTTTATTAACTCTCTTTCAGGTTGAGTGTATTTCCTATTCAGAGTATCTCGTTGGATCCTGTCTCCCAATCTACTCTGTCTGTGTTTCTTTTTGTTAGTGTATCAAGGCTATCTATATTACAGATTATAGGCCACCTTCTCTGCCTCATCTCTGCTATTATTTGTCACTTTTCTCCTTCATTTAACTGTCTTCCTTGTTCATTGAGGCCTCTCTGCCACTGTTGCTGAAATCATGGTATTTTTTTGCTCTCTAGAATGCCCTTCAGTATTTTTTGTAGGGTTAGATTAGTGGCCACGAACTCCCACAATTTCTCCTTGTCTTGGAAACAACTTGTTTCTCCATTAATTTTGAGAGAGAGTTTTTCAGGGTGCATCAATCTGGGTTGGAGGTTATTTTCTTTCAGGACTTGGATTATTTCACTCCAGGCTCTTCTTGATTTGATACTTTGTGCCAAGTAGTCTGTCATGATTTTGATGGATTTTTCCTTTATAGGTGATCTGCTTCTTTTCTCTGCTTTCAATATTCTGTTCTTGTGGTGAATTTCTGGGATCTTGATTATTATATTTCTGGGTATAGATCTGTTTGGTTGTAGTTGGTTGGAGTTATATATGCCTCTTTTATCTGTATATCATTTCTTTTTCCTATGCTTGGGAAGTTTTCCTTAATTATTTCTGTAAATAGCCTTTGTAATCCATTTGTGGTTACTCCTGCTTCTTCGCTCACATTTTTATTCTTAAGTTATAGTTCCTTGTGTTATCTAGCCTTTGAATTGTTACTTCCTGGTTCCTTGTTATCTTTAAGAGATCTTTTCTTTCATGATCACACATTGCAAATCTATCTTCAAGTTTTGAAAGGCTAACTTTAGTTTCTGTCAAGGCATTTTGCCAGCTTTCAATTACCAGTTTTTAATTTCCTGGTAATCTCTTTGGATCTGTTTCATGTATTCTAGATTTTATTTATATTCTTCATCAAAGATTTCTCTTCCTTTTCCTGGTTCCTCCATTCTCCCATCTGTGTCTTCTTGAGAGGGGCTCAGCATTTCTTTTATTAATCTTTTTATATCCTGCCTCACTTGAATTAGAATTTTAGTTTTAAGTTCTTATATGAGGTCACAAAGGCATTTCTTTATGTGCTGATGTTGTGGCCAATATTGCATGATTGCTGCACTGGTTCTCTTTTGTAGTTACCTCTCCTGGATTTATTTTCCCAGGGTCAGTGGCTGGAGGTTTTTTCTTAATTCTTTCTCTTTTCATGTTTCTGGTTTCTTCCAGACAGGTGTGTGGTGGAGCTCTCAGGCTCCCTCTGTATTGCTTGCAGTTTTTCTGAAGCATGCTGGCTGGGGGATTGCTGTCCTCTCCAGTTTGCTGCTATCTGAGGTGCACGCAGGGACTGTGGGCTGGCCCCTCTTCTCTGAGCCAGTCAACCAGTGAATGCCTTCAGCACCTTAGCCTGTGCTTTGCGGGTTTAGGGCAGTTTTGTCTCTGGCTACTGGGTCCCGACCAGAGGCATGACTCAGCCCAACCAGGTCCCACCATCCTATTTTGGGCCAGGGGCAGCTGACTGACACCACCGTGGCGCTGGACTCAGGACTATCCTGCCCAATTCCAATATGTCTTCCAGCCAGCCATACCCACTGCGGGACCCAATTTCCAGCACTCACCATGAATTAATGCAGCTGTCCACCTTGGATCTACTCCTTGCTGCCCTGCATCCTCCTGCCAAGGGCCCAGTACTCACCAACTCCTGTTATCGGTGGCCTGCGGCTTCGGTGCAACTGTGAATCGTCTGATTCCATGGCACACCCAGCACAGCACAGGACCGAGCTCAGTGACCACGTCTGGTTCCAGCCCTCCACCTGTGTTTTTTCTTCCTCTTCCCCTGTTTCTTTTTCCTCAGTTTCCTCCTGGGTCACGAGAATCCCTCTCCCCTCATCCGGCCTTCTCCATGTTGTCAAATTCCAGCATCTGAGATGTTTCTCCCAGAGAGGCTCTCTACTCGGCTCCCTATCAAGCCACCATCTTCTTGTCTCCATAATTGACATCATTCATATGTTTCAAAATTGCATAAGAAAAACTTTTACTGAAAATATTATTTTTTGTTTCCTTGAAATTCAAGTTTTACTGGCCATCCTGTTTTTGCAATATTAAATCTACATTATTATAAAATTATATACATTGTTATAAAAGCAAGGACAAAGTGGCTGGGTTCCCAAGAAAAGTACTGTGGAGGTGGGAGCTTGGCCACAGGAGAAGGGCAGTGGGGCACAAAGAAATGTGAGTAGGGTTGAGGAGGACCAGATGGAGCACCACTCATTTGAATCAGTCTCTTCTACTCTGTTTTCTTCACAGGAAACTCTTACCACTTCCTTTCTATTAAGTAAACTGAGGCCAACACTATGGAGCTCATTTTTCCTGTGTCAGTGACTTCTTTAGGCTAAAAAGGGTTTTCTGCAGTCCTGTACCAAAAAAAAAAAAAAATCTATATCTTTCCCATCTCAGGCCCATTGCTGGATTCCTCAGTGTTGAAGCCTTTCTTCTTTGAGTTCTGCCTGCCTGCCTGCCTGCCTACTGTCTTCCATGCCTCTGAAATTTTGCCTGGTGGTTTATGTTTAAGGACTTTGTCCTGTTTACTGATATCCGTGGCATCCAGGCCTCAGAGTTCCTTGCATTCCAATTCTGTGTGTGTCTTGCTCACTACTTTGTCAATTAAGTTGGTTCGCAGTTCTGGGGTCACTTCTCCATTTCTGCAGCACGTTTTTGTGATTTCACTCTTATTTACTCTTATTCACTGTTATCCTGAAAACTTAATTGTGTTAGTCCACATTGAAAGTACTCTGATTCATTGGATTTTTCCTCTATTATCTCTACTACATTAGGCCTTAGACCTAAAGGAAATCCCTCCCGAATCTGACTGCCCTAAAAGACAGGTTAGTTATTTAGCTTATGGCAGCTGGTGAGAGAAAGATAGTCCAGGTGGTCAGTATCACTGATAGAAATTAAAATCAGAATAGGCAGTGGAACTGAGACTAACCTAAAATTGAATGCAGTTTGATTTCCAATTACCCAATGTGTCTGGAAACTGGGAAAATATATGACTGGTGTATTTATAAAAGCTTTGAGACAGAGACTCCATGTGACAACCCTCTTGAGACTCCTCCTAACAGGGAGCTTTTTTTTCTTCTTATTTCCAATAAACACTCTCTTAACTTACTTGCTTTTGGCTACAATTTCATTCTTTATGAGGCTACATCTTGGTTTATACAGTTTCTATTCAGTTGGCCATTTCACTGTTGTTTATAGATTTCTTTTTCTCATCACCACACATTGCGTTCTTGTGTCAGTATTTATGAACATTCTCAATTGTCTCATCCCATGTTATTAAAATGGAATTGTAAGTGAAAACACCTTTTTCTTCTGTTTTAGCTACTTTCCTCATTACTGAGACAAAATATGCAACACCCAAATTCAAATAAGAAAACATTTGCTTAGCTCAAAGTTTGTAAAGGTTTCGGTCCATAATCAACTGGCTCCAGTGCAGAGAAGTGTGTCGGATGGGTGTCACAGAGGAGAAACAGTTCAAGGCAGGTAGAAGGTTACAGAAACAATAGTCCACCACAGCCTTTTTTATACTTTTCACCTTAGCCAGGCTACTTAGAGTTGACAACACTCACACCTTTAATTTTCCCACCCTTGAGCCTAGCTGTCTTAATTACTTTTCCCTTTTTGCAGGGACCCTGACAACTGAGATTAAGGAAAGAAAGGTTTATTTAGCTCACAAATTGTGGATGTTTCTGTATTTAACTGGCTCCAAAGCAGGGTGCCATGGCACAGGAGCAACATTTCAAGGTGAAAGAAGGCAGCAAAAGCATCGAAAGCAAAAGACGGAAACAAGCCTCTTTTCCCCCCTTATACTGTAAGCAGGGTACACACCCCCCTAACAAGGGTTCATGTAGCACAGACACCATCTCCTGCCCTCCTCTTACACAAGATGAGAATGCTCACAAAGTAAGGACCGGGGTTCCCTGCTGAGTCACTTAATTAAACTTCTAAACTTTTTAAATGACACAATGTCAATATAATCCACCCCTTGTTAATTTGGCAACCAGCTGCATTTTTCAAAACCACTTTCCATATACAAAGACATGCACATTCTTAATATTTCACAACTTGAACTTCATAACAAAGGTTTAACAATCCTTAAAAACCTGTATGAAGTTTATCAATGTTATATTACATTAAAACCATAACATTTTGGCCTTGACACCCTAAAGACTCATACACCTCCCTTTATGCAAAAAGCATTTAGTCCATCTGCAAGAGCTGCCAAAGTTCAAACAATTTTAGCACTGCTGAGAAATCCAAGTCTCAAGTCTCCTTTAAGATGTAAGGCAAAGTTTTAGTATAAGCCCTTGTGCAAATGAAAAGTTAAACACTTCCAACATTCAATGGCACAAAGAAAACATTTCCATTTCAAAAGTTGCCAATAGGAGAATGCAAAAGTTTAGAACCAAACCAAGTTCAAAATCCAGCAGTACAAAGAACTTTCATGATTTCACCCCTATGAAATGTCAATGGATTTTTCCTTGGGCTGCCTTTGCCAGCCCCCTACAGGTTTCCTTAGATAAACGTGCCTGGTTTTTCCATATTTCTGGGGTCTCCACTGCACCTTTGGATTTCCACCCACAGCTTTACACAGATCTTCTCAGAACTATGCTGCCTGGCCTCCACGGTTTCTGAAATTGTGGCAGCCTTCTTAACCCCATAACTCTTGCATTCTGCATGGACCTAAAACCAGTATCACATGGACGATGCCAAGGTCTGCCAGCTGCAGAAGTAGCCAGGTTTTCCTCTCTTTCAGCTGTAGGGGTTAAGTACCTGGATCACTGGGCACTCTGAATCCAATTCTGAGGAACAAATGTTTTAGACTGATGCCATTCTGGAATATGATGCTCTACAGCTTTCTGCTTGAGCAGCAAGCAGTCTTTCTGTTTTGCAGTTTTGAGTTTGTAGAGGGTTAAGACTTGCTGGGTTTTGTGATGCCTTCAGGCTATCTTTTTTATTCTCTTGTTTGTTCTCAGCAGTAGAGAATTACTCAGCTTTATCTTTGTAGTCCATAGCTCTATTGGAGCTACCTTTCTGGCCAAACTCACAGTGTTTTAAATCATCTTGCTGGGCTTTTTGCTCTTGATTCACAACATAACTGGATAAAAGAATGCAGCAGTAGCCCATGCCACTGCCTCAATATTCAGCTGCCTTGAAATTTCTTCTGCTAGATTAATTAGTCCACTGCCTATAATCTTAGTCTCAGGCAAAGCCTCAAGACACAAGCAAAATACAAACTTTTGCCAAGCTGTAACACACATCTAAAGTCCAGCACCCAGTACTGTCCATTCCAACAGAAACCTTTTAAGCCTGGTCTTTACCAGCAGGACTTCTATCAGTCTTATGTTCCATAAAGAACAGCTTAAGATGTTCCAGTGTTATTCTTCCAGGTGATATCTTGGAATCTTTCCAAACTCTTCCCACAAAGTATTGCCAAAAGCTCTTGAACCACATGTTCAGGTACAGTTACAGCAACAACCTCACCTCTCTGGTACCAAGGTCTGTCTTTGTTACTTTTCTATTGTTTCTGTGACAAAATACTCAACACCCCAAATGAAGGAAAGAAAAATTTATTCAGCTTACAGTTTGTGGAGGTTTCAACCCATAATCACCTGGCTACAAGCATAGTTGCATGGCAGACAGGCATCACAGAACAGAAAAGGCTCATGACAGACAGAAGGTAGCAAAGCAACAAGCACTATCTATCACTTATATCTTATCTAGGCTTCTTAGGTTAGCAACACTCACACCTTTCATCCTAGTACCTTTGAGTCTAGGCTTGTACCATGTGTCAGTCTCAGCAACACACATTCTAGATTCAGTCACATCTGAGAAAAGCCCCACCTATGACCACATGAGGCTTCAGAGGGACATCTAGACACAAGCCAGAACATATTCTAAATTTCCCTAACTTGATTGTTTAAAGGTGTAGTGTGATATTGTTTATCAAGGAAGCAAAATTGTCACTAATAATGATAGAAATAATTTAAATTCTATGGAAATTAACTATAACATCTATATATCAACTATAGCAACTCTAGTGAATAACACTGTACATACAAAGATTGTGTCATGATTTTTCTTGAGGAATCAATAAACATTTAACATGACATTTTTGAGATTTTTCAACAATTTCAAGAGTATTAGAAGATTTGTGATAACTTGAAAAGACTGGCAGAGGAACTGTTACCAGCTATTTAGGTTCATGTACTCAAGTCCGGTTACCACTGTGGCCATGGTTAAGCTAACTGAGGGGCCTATTTGCCTCAATCATCTCACCACGTTCAGGTGTGTTACAGTTTTCTATAGCAAAGAGGGTCTGTAATGAGACAACAGACAGGCTTGTGTCATCCATCCCTGGATTCAACTTCTCTTTCCTTTGACTAAGGTAATGAGATTGAGCTCCTGGACCCTTGTCTGCATATTTGTCCACTCCTTAGGACTGAGGAAAGGAGAGGGTGACAGTTTATTTCTTAGATCTGAAGAAGTTTGGAGAAACCTCTCCCTTTAAAGGGAAAGAAATCTAACTTTTTAAGTTTCTTTTTGTAGTTTTCATTACAGAACCACATAAGCTAGAAATAGTGGAAAAGTTAAGAAAATGAAAAACATCATAAATTCATAAAATATATTAGATCATTGTTTATCATTTCCTGCCATAAAATATAGATGAGTCTCATACAAAAAGTTCAAATTTCTCAAAATTTATAGACAAATACAGAATGTAAGTGGCACCATTTGCAGGTCAGAGAAATGTAAGCAAAGGTGAAGATCCAGTATTAATTCAAAGCTACACAAAGTTAACTGTAGTAATACTGTACCGCGGTAACAGTTTCATGGTTACCTCTTGTTGCTACCGTGGTAACCCCAAGTATCAAAAATGTCTAGTTAAAGTGTCATGTGATGTTGATTTCCTTGTGACAGTTATTACTCTAGTAAATTGCAGTAAAATATGTTCTTCCATGGTTCTCATGTACTTCTACTATTTATAATATGCACAATAAAAATATATGTGTTAACCAACTATTTGTTATCACAAGGATTTTAATAAGTAGCAGGGTATTAGTAATAGTTAAGTTTTGGACAGTGAAAGATACACATCCTTCTGTTATTCAAGGGTCAGCTATGCTTAGCAGTTTTTCATACTACATCCCAAATCTGAAATAATATATTTTTTAAAAATTGTGAATCAGTATAATTACATATTAAAAATAAACATAGAAAAATATACATTTTTCCTTCAAAAATAAGCTTCAGTTTGATGTTAGTTTCCAAAAATCTTTGATTAATTTTGCCTGTTTTATATTCTAAAAGAACAAAAAAAATTGAAGATGAAAGAATACAGCAACTGTCACACCTGAGCTATCAAGTGAAATGAAATAAAGTGAAATGAGAAAAATTACCACATACATGTAAACATAGCAATGAAGTATTTAACACATTTAGATTTTTTTCTTGGAATTAATAGTTATGTGAGGAGCAGTATAGCTGTGAAATAAAAAAAATGCTCACTTATCTGGAAAAACTTTCTAAGTTTTTTTAGTGTCTTCTCAATTCATTAAGCTATCACTATTCAAATGTAAGGGCAACTAAATGATGAAAACTGCATCAAAATTACCCCCTGACAACTGTGAAATTGAAGTAAAGGTTAGTGTATTCTAAGCACTTTTCGCTTTCTTATATTTTTTTACTGTGTAAGCCATTTAATAACCATGAAAATAGGGAACGTTCATTTTGGCTTTTGTGTACTTGTTTCAGGCATACTTAGACTAAAGTAGTGTAGCTACTACATGAAATAAAAGGTAGCAAATCATAATACTTCTCTATTTAGACCCAGATTGCATCAGTCTTTTGTTTTCAATTGTATGTTGCCGGACTACAATAGCCTTACACGTGTATGTGTGCATGGCAAGCTCTGTACCTGAAGCCTGAGTTCCAGAGTAAATTTCTGGACTAGGGAAAGAAGTCAAATAGGGAAAACTCCTAGCACAAATGGTTGAAATGAGGTGATCCAAAAGATAAATTCCAGATATTCAAGCTGAGCCTAAATTTTCAAGTTGTGAATGAATTTTTCAGAATTAGTAGTTATAGCAATTCATAAAAAATACCTTATGTAATTGATGGTTTAGGGATTAAGGTTGTCAGTACAAGAAACTGTAGGAGGATTTATTGATTATTTCCATCTACCACATACCACATCTCTCTCTCTCTCTCTCTCTCTCTCTCTCTCTCTCTCTCACACACACACACACACACACACACACACACACATGCATGCGCACACAGATTAAACGATTGGGCACTACTGAAATAGACATATCTCTGAGGCATATTATTTAATACAGAATATTTATGTAAAGTTTAATAAACATGAAGTTCTGACAATTGAAAAATGTGTCTAAAGCTATCTCCCCTGTTTAAATCTATGAAATATCTAAAAATCTTTACTTAATTTAGGGTAATGTTGCAAGATTCTATTATTTCCATTTACACCTTCGTTAATTCCTTTAATTAACAAATACAGGTTATGTATTAACACATGCCAGGCACTCCACTGAGTGTATTGAAAAGTACCGTGCAAGTCACCGATGTTTCTTAGTGTCCTGGAAATTTACACAGGCTGAGTGTCATGACCCAGATAGTGTGCAGCCTATGTGAGCAGTGAGCTTTCTGTACCTGAGTGTTAGGAAAGGCTCCTTTGACCAATGACTCTTTGTAAGAAACTCCAAGGGGCCAGGAGGTGACAAAAGAAAAGCAGAGAAAATCTAGAAAATAGAACAGCTTTTTCTTCCTGGAAGGATTTACTCTGAATTTAGACTTCATTTTGATTCACCAGATATATTCACAGTGGTTGACAATAAATACAGATATACAAAAAAAGCCATGGAGAATGTATGATGAAATCTATTACTCTCCACGGGCCTTTTGGTGCTTTGCTACTTGAAGTCAGACTCATTCATATGGGTCTGACTTGAAACAGATGGTGTGTAACAGTGACTTAATGAGATAAATGCTCCTCCCCAAGTTAAGATCTGCGGCAGAGTCTTTATTAGTGAAAATATTTACTACATAACAAAATCAGCTTCCTATATCCTATCTCTTCTTAAACCAGTAACATTTATGTGTCTGTTATCCAATATTAGAATTTATGATCTGGAATACAGTTATATGGTCAATCTAGTCAGTACTTATACTTCTTATAGTTTATCTTAAACAGAACTATTTTATAATTGCTTTTATGTTTTCCCATTTGTTTTTTCTTGTAAAAGAATAATAGACTGAGGATATTAACAAGCCAGCTGTTAGCACTTCTTTGATATTTCCCTGTGGCCTGCTCCATTAGCGGGGGCTAAGTTCGTAATATCAGTTGGATTTGTTAATTATTGGTAAACAGTGTGTATAATAGATTCATTCTGTGCATTTATTTTTACTGTGGCAATTCGGGGTTCTCTTATCTTTAATAGGTTTGTTAAAAAATTCCTAAAAGTGTAGTCCATTTTTCCAACTCTTCTAAATTAAAGAAAATTACGATTTCATTTAACTATACAACTAAAACAAAACTAATTTATGTTTTTTATTCAAGAAATTACTTCAGATGATTTTGGGTTACATTCTGTATACCTAAAACTATGGAAGAAAAAAATACAAAAAGCTATTGCATTTGTGACATAAACCCATACGTTTTTTCAATTATTCATTTTCTCAGGGTCTATTTTATATACCAGATTTTGTGGTAGGCTTTATGGAGATGAAAGTAATGGTAGCAATGGGGAAAATATCACCCTAGAGACTCCTAAAGAGCTGATCCTTTTAAATAAAGTTCAAGGGCATTTGGTATGGCATTTGCTTTTCTATAGGAGACAAAGACAAGCTCTAGTAAATTATGCCACAGACAGGCAACAAATACCTAATTCTATTCTCCTTGGTGGTAGCCCAACTCTGGGCTCGATCAATTTATGTCTTTACAGTCCCATCACAAGAGACATCCACAGGGAAACCAAAAGACATAGCTCTGTATGTTTAGCCCTCAGGCAGAGAGATAATGGGAATAATTTATTTCACTGGGAGTGTTTTTAAAAAGAAAAAAGCCCCTTGCTGAATGAGCTCATTTTGAGAACACATCTGGGATAAAACCTGTAGTGCAGGTTGGTGGTACCTGCTGCCTGGCACTCAGATCAGACATCTTGGAGCATTCAGCCTCTCCCTCAAGGTAACTTTCAAGAAGTATGTGACAGGTGGAAACAGAGATAGCAAAAGCTAAAGAGTGAACTTAAGCTTCACTTTTGGAATGCTTTTGGAATCTCCAAGATCATGTTCCTACTTTTTTTGGAATACAGTCAGAGATTTATTCATACTTCTTACTGAAGCAGAAGCAAAGTTACATGCAAACCGCTCCACTACTTGCCTAACTGCTGATTGTTTTCTGGAGCTGAATCTCAGAAAAGTGACCACATCCTTGATTTGAAGATTTAGAGAGCAGTAGATTTCCCTCCACTTCTGTGCACATATAGGTCCGTGGAGAACAACAAATGGCAATGATCCTCCCTCCTGGAGCCAGCGTAAGGGCAAGCGAAGTGCAGGCAGATCCCCTGAGTCCCACATGGCCTTCCACAGACATGTCCTAGCGAAGCAAAGTTAAAAATCAGCAATAAATTAATGAGAATGTGCCTCTGAATGGCAATCATCCATCCACTTCATCTTGGAGCACCTTTTAATTATTCTTTCTAGTGACAGAGTTTGAGGGGCACGATTTCAGAAAAGGGAAAAAAAAAAGCTTTTCAACTTTCAAGGCAATAATGTGCAGTCTCTGTATTCTTCAAAATTGGAATAATCAATATATATTACTTATGATTGGCTCTTTTCAAAATGGTGGTCAGTGATGTCATTTCACTGGGATAAAAGAATACATACTAAGTTTCTTCTTTTCCATCAGAAAGAGACTGGAATTTGAGGCTGCTTATCATATTCAGACAGTAACTACAAGTACTATTTCCTGTTCACCTTCTTTATCTTCAAAGGATGCCTTCACTGAGCATGAATATCACAGGGAAAAACAATGCCTATGTTTTCCATTTTCATCATGCTGTTAACTGAGCATATGCTCGTTGTAAGCAAAAAAATCACTCACCTGCTCACTGGTGATCTTCACAGCTGACTAATATCTCAAACACCTCCAAGAAGTTTAAAAGTCTGCTTAGGAATTTGTCCAAGTGACACGTATTGGCAGCAGAGTCGCTTCTCAAGAACCATGGTGTGAAGACACTGAGCATTCCTCTTTCCTTCCTTACTACTCTCATGGTGACACCTCCCAAACAAGGTGACTTCCCAGGTCTACTGGTATAGAATATAACAGTTTGGAAATTGTTTTTAAGTATGTCTGAAAGTAAATGAAGACAATCAACATGTGTCAACAATATGTCATTTTTGTAGGTGACAAAACTAACTGAAGTCTAGAGGTTGCAGTCATCCCACAGAGAAGCCAAACAAGCACAGGACAGGAACTACTGCTCCAGAGTTCATCCATGGAAAATTCGTATCTGCTTCTGGCCTGTCTTTTCCCTTCAGCTACCAAATCCATCTTAACTCTGCCCCTGTTGTCAAACCCATTTTTAGAAATGGTTGACTGCAAAAAACAAAACAAAACACAACAAGAAAAAAAAGATAGATGAGTATATTTTCTAGCAAGTTATGAGAAAATGAGAGCCCCATCACTTTTTAAATTACAGTTTAATTCTAGCTTGATCTTTTCTATTTAATAAAAGAAGCAACTATAAATGTTTTAGAAAGTATATGATTAGAAAAATAATGTATACATTACAAAAGATATACACAAGTATACACACACACACAGGAGTCTTTTATTGAGCTCTAAACCTGCAAACTTTTCATTAAGGCTGCTAATATCTGAACTATCACTTTTTAGAAAAAATAATACTGTGGGAGTTTAAAGACAATTTTAAATGGAGGGAGACTGTAGTGTTACCATTGTTAAATGTATCACAGGATATGTGTGCACCACTGTCTTTAGTGATTATTCTTGGCAGAGCACAACATTGATCCCAGTCCAATATGAAAATTCTCTAGCAGAATGAAAATTAGAATTTAATACAGACTAAACTCTTGATTCAGAAGCTGTCCATTGAGAGATTTACATAACTAAAGTGCATTAGTTGTCAACAGATTTTCCTACACTTCCCAATCCTCCTTTGATACAAAGTACTCAAGGGCCAACCCATCTTCCTATTTACAGTTCCCCTCAAACTCAGTTTAATATTCAAAATTTATTATTGCACATCCACCAAAGGGCTTTTCAAACAATTCATCCTTACTTGGGTTAGCATCACTTTTTCAGTGTTTTAGAAAAGGCTATAATATCTGTAAGAGAGATTTCAAGGAACAAAAGAAGGTCTCAATTTCATCAAAATTTCTTTCTACAGGAAAAAGTGAAAGTTCACCTACACAAATACCATAACATTTCATTATTACGAGTTCCTATGAAATTTTGAAAGATATTTCAATTGACTTCCATATTTATGTTTTAAAAACATTTCTCCATTTCATTTGATGATTTTATTTTCTAAAGTTTTAAAGGTCTTGAGAAGAAGGTCACAAATTTAAGGTATTGTGAATTGGATGTTAAATTGGCAGCTACCATTAGAAGGGCTGCCTGAGTTAATTATGTGAGATTTAGCTTGGTTTGTAGGCATACGTTGCCTTGGTTTCATTATTTTTATTGCTCAGAAGAACAAAGAACGTTCTCATTTGTTACTGTATGTCATATCATGATCCTTCTATCTTTTGACCAGTAAGAAGAAAGTAATAATTTTACTGCTGCAACTCGAAATTAAAAGGCAAAATCATGAGAAGATACAGCTCATAAGTTTCTATGAGTAAAATGTAGTTGACAACAATAGTTTTATCCCATGCTTTGCCTGATATCTGTGTATTCAAAAGAGAATTTGAATTGCTTCCTTTACTATAAGTTCTGAGGAGCTATTTTAACATTAACAATCACTGCTAGTTTGCCTCTTTGGATCTCAAAGTTTAAAGATTTAGTTGCTGTCTAATCAGCCTCAGGAGAACCCAGGAGAGAGGAGTGTCAAGAAAACGTTGTTGAAATTTGACCCAACACTGGCAAAATACTCCTTTTTTGATTTTTGTTAGGAATCATCAAACTCCAGGCATGGCACATTCATCACTATTTCTTAGTTGTGTGTCTGCTTAATGCCATAAGCTTCACATCACCAGAGCATCTGCTTGGGCTCTATCCATGTGCAAATGATTGTTTTCTACTTTGCAGTCAGTAATTTTTATGATGTATCAGTGTGATACCATGAATATACACCCTAACAGAGCTTTTATGAGACTTGGTTTCTCTCCTATTTCTGCCAGTAGCTGACCAAAGACACTGAGCTTGTCTTTGCACTAAGCATGCTTTGTTGGATCTCTCTGAGTTTCATTTGCTCATCTGCAAGATATAGACAACAAGGAACATACTACATATGTACACACTCAACCATCTTGGCCTTGAGGTTCCTATATGTGCATAATACAGAAAGTACTTTCTTTCTATTATCTTAATAGAATTTTAGAGTGGAACTGAATGCTTTCTTATGAACTTTTAAAAAGTGACTGGCTATGTAGTATTTCAAACCCGGGGCTAGCTCTTTAAAATTGGAAAAATTCTAAACAGTATAAAAACATCTCTGACTTTCACATAGCACATTGACAGATGCACATCTGATACAATTTTCTAAGGGTACAAAAAGTATTCTCCCTTTAATATTTATCTCTCTAAAATTCTGAGCTTGCTAGTTGTGACATTTTGTATTTAGTTGTGTGATTACATTTTACAGTATCTCAACTGCCCAAAGTGATATCTTTATTTTATAAAGATGGAAGTTAAATATAACAAATGAGACAGCCTGGGGCCTCTTCCCCTTCCTTGCTCCCTTTGGCTCTGCAGCATCTGGTGACTGTCCATGTCTTGTCACCATCATCTTTTCATGGGACCCTGCAGATCCCGCTTCTTATTTCACTCTGCACACTGTAATTCTGGGTATCTGCTGCTTCTCCTCCACTGAATCTTTCCCTTCAGTTTCACTCCAAGTCCTCTAGTACATGTCCATGTCCACTTGTATTCTCTTTGACTGCATGCAGGTAATTTACAAATGTATCTGTTTAAAAATTCTTTAGTTATTTTTCTTTATTTCCATGATCCAGTTTAAATTACCTAACAAAGGAATCAGGTTGTCTTTAACAACCACTTCTTTTTCTGTCTGCTACAGACACTGGGCTATCTAGGCTTGCTTAGTTAAGTACCACTGCCTGAGCTGTCAAGGACAGGAAGGTCAAACTTCACATTTCTTGTCTATGTTATTTGCTTCTCTTAAAACTTTCCATCTCCTTCCCTCTAACCAATGTTGGAATGTTGTCATTTTTTGAAGACCTACCGCAGTTTCTTTTCTCTTGTGGCCTTAATAACAGTAAGCAGAACACATTGTCTTCTTGGCTTTCTATGTATTCCCCAGCAGTGATAGCTATTATGCTATTTTAGTGGTGTATTTAGTCAACTGACTAATCTGTATTGGCAGAAGAAGCAAAGAAACTTTACTGCAGTTTGTTATATCCCTTCAAACTGACTTTGTTATAGTTCTTCCTGGATCCTGGATTAAATCTTAGGTAGATCTCACAGTGCCTTCCATCTTTTCTCATGTCTGAAGAAGTTCTATGCCATTTAAACTTAAATAAATTGTTACTCTGTTATCTACTGTGAAGCTGTCTTCTCTCCCAGTTTGGGCCTAGCTGGATTGGGAGACTGGGAGCAACAGATCCTCTCTCTTTGTTCAAAGAGATATCTTAGACATGTTGCTGATTGTCATCACTATTGTCCCTTGACACTTAAGTACTGCAGTGACAAGAAATAGCCTTTTTTACTAGTGGAAATGTTTTGTAAGTAAATTGGAAACCATTCCCTGTAGTAACTGTAGGCTGTAACAAAATACTACAGATCGGTGGCTTAAACAACATCTCAGGAGAACTTGAGAAGGAAGAAGTTGGGGTAATGTATAATATGTTAATTATTCTCCTAAATTTTTATACTTCCAAGCTTTAGTCATATACTGTGGAGAAAATCCTGGTGGTAAAACATAGTTGGCTTATTCAGCAAATTGAAATCAAAATCATGTGGTTGGAATGCAATTAGTGGAGAAAAGAATGGCAGATAATTGACTAAGGTAAACGAGAGTGAGAGCACAGAGAGCCTTAAGTATGTGCTAAGAAGCTGGTTTTATTCTCAAGGTAACACACAGCAACTAAAGGTGGCGGGACACAAGCAATGTATGAGATTTACGTTTTAAAAACCCCTGGCTAATAGATGGATAATTTTATACAGTGAGGAAAGAGTGAAGGCAAGGAAATAACTATCCAGTTGCTAGTAAACCAGAGTATGTTTAGGCTTAGAATGACAGCAATGGAGAAGGGAAGGGGATGACCATTAGACATGGTTTGGAAGTAGGGCTGAATTAAAGAGCCCAAAGGCAGAGGATCAGGAAAATAAAAGATGAAGCATTACTTCTAATTTGAAGGTGAAATTAGAAAAGGGAGGTGAATGCAAATAGCATTCACTAATCTGGAAAATCCTAAGCTAAGTGAGATTTGTTTTTTTGCTTTTGTTTTCTGATCCATATGTAAGGGACAAAATGACTATAGATTTCTATTCAAATCACACTGAATTGGGGATATTTGTTAAAAATACAAATGGTTATGTCAAAAGACAAATCCATAAGGACTTGGACTTGGAACTCATTGACCATGACTAGATATAGGCATCAACATAGGTTGAGAGTCCAGTAACTGAGTGAAATCTCTTACAAGAGAATATAAGAGAAGACTGGACAAAGGGAAAAATTTTTTTTTGTTTGTACTGGGGATCAAACTCACAACCTCATGCTTGCCAGGTAGGTGCTTATGCCGCTGAGCTAAATCCCTGGCCCCAAGGGGCAGAATCTTGAGAAACTGAAACTAACGTTGATCATGAGAAGCAGCATTGGCAGAGAGACCAAGACTCAGGATCCACCTTGTTCAATAGTTTCTCATTACATATAAAATGTAGAAGTAATGAAGTTAAACTCATTTTTCAACCAGTTTTGGCTCTAAAAAGAAATCTAAAGCAGCACGACCTAAGAGAAAATTGTCTAATCTGTAGCTCAATAAGCAATTGTTTGGAAATAGGTTAAAATGTAGAGGAATTTTCTAATATTGTTGGTAATACGATCTTGGACCCATGTGTATAACTCCTCTACAGCAGGCAATTACTACACCTAAGCACTAGTGGGCAGTTTACAACAATAAGCACAGACCTTCATCTTTCTAGCACAGAAAGTTGGGCAGATTATTTGGGTTCTTTGGATTTCGATACTATTTACCTGTTAAATGAAGATGATTTATCTGGCAAATTAACCCCAAGGGTTAAATTATCTGACAGATGTGAAATCTTAGACAAGTGTCTATAACACAGTAGCACTAAAATAATGTTGGCCATGGACATCATATGCAGCTATTTTCTTCTGGGATACTAACCCACCTATAGTATATCCAGATTCACGTAAAACTTTGTGACAGTTTTCCATATTCAAACATAAATTGAGTGTTAAATTCATCACTCTCTGGCGAGAACTACTTGTGGACTAGGTAGGAAACACATTTGCCCTACAAATCTTACACTTACTAGAACTATTATTTTAGAAAAATTATTTGAATCTGAGGGCTCCTAGAATCCCAATTACAGAATAAGTCAACAGGGAAATTAAAATTTCTTAATGATTTTCTCTACATTTTATGAACGTTAAGTTTTCTGTTTCATTTGACATAAATTTCTTTCTTTTGAGTCTACTAACAGATGGAATCACTGCAAAATGGGTTAAGATCTTCACTTAAATAAATTTTTTTGCATAATTCTCATTGTACCGAGCCTTGAGATCAGAGTGACTTTAAATTCTCTATATTTTTGTTGACTATAGATACCAAAGTTCCAAAATAACTGTTACTGTAAAATCAGTCCAAATATCAGCTCAGAAGCTAGATGCAAAGTATTTAGAAAATTTCTTACTTTGGTTAAGTGTGTAGTGAAAATCTATTTTATCTATCACTCATTTGTAAAGTATCTTTTAACATAATATATTCATCTTAAAAGTGATCTACTTTCAAAACTATTTAAAACCTCACATTTATGTAGTTTTTAATCTTAAGTTTGAACACAAGTTAAGTGTAATTAAATGTGTCAACAGCTTAATAAGATCAAAACAGTGTAACAAAAATTTTTGACTGTTAACACATCTTCCACCTTTCAAATATGTCAAGAATATATTTAACCTCAGAAAGTGATTTTTAGAGTTTGGCAGTGCTGTGTGGCTGTCTGATGCTGTGCACACTCAGTCCCACTGCCTTCTGGAGACCTTGTTTCTAGTTAGCTACAGACAGCAAAACTGTTTCCTCTTCCTGATTAGCAATGGGATCTTTTACCTAGAGATTTCAGAACAAAAGGTAAGAAAGACAGTTAATTATATCCCAGGCCTTGCATGCAGAGTTAATGAATTTTAATGCACATCAATTAATAACTAATTGAGTTTTTGCCTGACTATAGATGGAGGTATAGAGTAATGAGAAGAGACACAATTTTAACTACAGTATAATACTATGACTTTGTGTTTCTTGTTTTCTCTGTTTTTAAGTCAAAATCAGAAGTAGCATATTTGTATTTTCCAAAGCACCTTCTGAAATTCAGAGCTTATAGGTAAGCAAGCACTTTTAAGAGTGTAAAGTTTATCTTTTCACATCAGGCAAATATAAACTCTTTATAGTTTTAAGTGGAGCAGTGTTGATTCAACATGTTACTACATGACCTACAGGCAAGGGGGAAATGCTATTGTTTCTAATGTAAACATAGTACAAAGAAAAAATTAATAAAAAGGAATAAGGGGAGGCAGAAGGAAGGGAGAAAAAGAAAGAGAGAGAAAGGGAAAAGAGAAAGAGAGAAAATAGGTCTCAGATGTTTAAAGGTGTTGATTCCATTTCTTGGTTAACAAAGGCGAAATAAGCTCAATACTCTGAATCTTGTGAGCCAAAATTCAGTTGAGAGCAACAGAATATACAACTTCAAAATAGCATAAAAAGAACAAAGACACACTATCAATTTGCAGTAATCCACTCTGTATGACATTGGGATAAGGTGAGCAAATAAACCAATGGAAAAAACACAATGCAACAATAGTCATGCATATGTGCTTGACTTTTAGTGAAAATTTCTACATAATTCAGTGAAGAAAAGAAACTAACTTCTCAATGATGCTAGAAACAAGTACACAAGAAAAGAAAATTTAGAAAAATAATACCTGGATCTTGAGTCCTATATTATGACATGCACAAAAATTAATATGAAACCATTAAACACAATTCTAAAACCATAAAGTTCTGGCAAGAAACAAAAGAAAATATTTGATCTTTTAAAGGACAAAAAAAGACTCAAAATTAAATGATAGGCTTTATAAGTTAAAAAAAAGCTTGGCTTTATAGAAAGTTGTAATTCAAAAAGTAAAAGTGAGCCACAGCCAAGAAGAAAATATTTGTAGTATAGTCAGTGATAATAGCACACACTTTTTGTTCTGGAACTCAAGAAGATCACAAGTTAAACCTAACCTTGGCAACCTAGTGATTCAGCAAATTTTCTCCTCCTACAAATATATATTATGTCATATATATATATATATATATATATATATGATAATATACCATATAATTATATCTATATCTTTATATTTATATTTATCTCTATCTATACTTATATCTATATCTATATCTAATCTGAGCTCAGTGCGAAGACCTTGAGTTCAGAAAAAAATTACAATGCATCTATATGACAAAGAACTTGGATCCACAATCTGGAATGATCTTCTATCAATATATAATCAATATAATCAATAAAAAATAGACAAACAGCTCCAATAACATTTAGAACTCGAGCATATAGTCCTTTCATTACATATTGCAATATATAAATGACTAAAGCATATTAAAATGCTTATTAGTCATAAGTGAAACTTAAAACTATGATGAGATAACACTTATCATTTGCTAAAATTAATATACTACAAATACTGGTAATCTTAGTATTGATAAACTGAAAAACACTGAAAACTCAGAAAAACACTGAAAAACTCAGAAAAACAGAGGCACATGCAGATCTCACTCATACAAATGGAGCAAACATATCTTGTCAGACCACCCTGACCTTTTATTGATTATGTCATCTAACATGATTTTCAGAGCAGAAGCTTCATGAATAGAAAGCAAACTGCGCTTACTTGGATCAAATGTCACCAGATGCCCCATAAGTAGATAAGAAGAGTCAGTTAAATTTTTTAATATATCAATAACAGCTAAATAGTTATTTATAAGAGAGTATGAAACAGTTCACTGTTGCATATATGGGGATTCTGCACCCTCTGTCATATTTTTCATCTGTGAACTATTCACAGATATTCACAGAGGAGATTATTTAGAAAGTTAACAAAATTTCCCTCATGGGCTTTGCTGGGGGAGAGAAACTAGACTACAGCAAAAATCTGCATTCCAACTCATCTCTCCCAAGTTCCCAGGACAAGAGAGTCTTCACAGGAAACAGTCACAGAGCCTTCCCTTATGACACTGCTGTAAATCCACTAGGGAAAGGGAAGAGGAAGAAAATAAAGTTCTCTCTTGTAGCTGGGACAGGAAAGTATGCTGGCAAAGCACTGCACTCTGATCCTCAGGTCCTCTCAGGATAACTGTAGGCCAAGGCATATACGTAAGCATGACATATGATTTATCTCAGTTTCCACTGCCACATACAGAACTGAAGATATTCAGTTCTTGACAACAATAACTAACCACAAAAAAGGTGAAAATGTGAAAAAGCTAACTGTTTAATATGACACAATTATCTGATCCAGATTCACATATGTTAGAAATATCAAACATTTCTAGTAATCATAACTAATATATTTAAGACACATACATAAGAAAAAGAAGAACATCAACAAGATCAGAGAGATATTTTCATCAAAGAAATGAAAATTGAATCAAATGGAAATGCTAAGGAAAAAAGAAACACAAGAAGTGAGAGAAAGACTGCTTCAGTATATTCTATTCAACCGAGGAAAGAATCAGCTAATTTAAATATAGGCAATGCAAGTTTCCTAATTTGAACCACAAAAGACAAAAGTTCAGAAAAAGACAAAGACTTAAAAGTTATGGGATAATATCAAACAGTCTAGTATAGGAAAAAACAGCATTTTAGAAGGAGGAAAAAGGGCAGGCAGCCAGCATGGGCAGAGAGTCACAGCAGATCTACCTCTGCCTTCCAGCCACCAATAATGAAAGCTTGCTTCCTGTGAGCAGCCATTGGAAACAGGTACATGCAGCCAGGTAGGCCCTATGCACCTCTAGGCCACTGTTGGAGGCCTTTGCTTCCTTCAGGCAGTCAGCACCTACTGGGAGAATCAGACAAACACACCCTTGTGTGCCTGCCACCATTGTGGGAGCCCCAGTGTAGACACATAGGCTGAGAGAAGCAGCTCCTCCACTGTGCACCCTTGGCGATCAGGGAAGCCACAATGTAGCTGTAAGCCCATCCTACACCCTGCTACCTCCTTGTAAACGTGTGTTCAGAGAAACCCAGGTGTCTGTCCCATTCCCCTACACCATGGAGGGGCAGCCATCATGGGAAGTGTCTGGAGCCTCAAAACCAGCTTCTTGGGAGGAACCCAGGACAATGTCAAGACAAAAGAGCAAAAAGCAATCTCAGGCCTCCAGCTCACAGAGAACAAATCTGGGAGATAGTCATGGAAGAAAATGTAATCACACACCTGAAGCCTCCAAGAGGATAACAACTGAAGTAAAGAAATGACCTTATGAGACTGTAAAAGTATCAAGCCAGAAATAATGTCTCAGGTAAAAGAAGGAATGAAAAATGTAAAGAATTGCTCAGCATATCTAAAGAAGACATAGATAAAAAGAGAGGAGCATAGGAAAATGATAGGAATGAACAGTATAGAAAGGAATTAGAATACATAAAACAGATTCAAAAAGATATCCAGGTAATAAAAAAGTCAGTCAAAAGCTTCAAAACTATTTGAAAGACACTAAAGATAGACTTTCAGACCTTGAAGACAAGATTGCAGCTAGTGATCGTGAAAGGAAAGATCTTTTGAAAATAACGAGGAATCAGGAAATAACAATTCAATGGTTGCAAGACAATGTAAAGAGAAGTAATTTAAAAGTGATATCTATGAAGAAGCAGGAGTGAAAACAAATGAAATAAAAAGGTTTTACAGAAGTAATAGCAGAAAATGTCCCAAACATTGGAAAAGGATCTAGTATACAGGTAAGTGAGGCATATAGATAGAACACCAACTTGTCATGACCAAAGTAAATCTATACTTAGACATAATAATCAGGATCCCAGAAATTCAGCACAAGAACAGAATATTAAAAGGTGTTAGAGAAAAGAAGCAGATTACCTATAAAGGAAAACCAATCAGAATCATGGCGGACTTGTCAACACAAATCATTAAGTCAAGAAGAGTTTAGAGTGAGGTGTTTCAAATCCTGAAAGAAAACATTTTTCAACCCAGATTGATCTACCCTGCAAACTGTCTTTCGAAATTGATGGAAAAATAAGATACCTCCATGATAAAGAACAACTGAAGGAATTCGTGACCACCAAACCAACCCTACAGAGAATGCTAAAGAATATTCTAGAGAAGATAAAGATGATCATGGTTCCAGGAACAGCAACAGAGGAGTATCAGCAAACTAGATTGGCAATTGAATGAAGGGGAAAAGTGGAGGGCCAACTTCAGGAGGATAGCATGGCAGAAACAAACCAATGTATGCTGGTTGTAACCATTAATGTAGAAGGCTTCAATTCAGCAATAAAAAGAAACAGGGAGAGTAGATCAAGAAACAAGATCCATCAATATACTGTATACAAGAAACACATTTAACTCAAAAGGAAATTCATAGACTGAAAATCAAAGGGGAGAAAATACTTGTTCCATGCAACTGGAGACCAGAAAAAAGCAAGGCTAACATGCCCATCAACCACTGAATGGATAAGAAATATATATTTTCATACAATGGAAAGCTACCTAACTCTAATATAAGATAATCTCGAGACTCTTGTAGGTAAATGGATGTAACTAAAGGTCACGTTCATGAATGAAACAGTTTGAACTCTTATGGGTGAACACTAGCATAAACACAGAAGGAGTTAGTGAGATCCAAAGACACAATAAATATTGTAAAAGTGATATGGAAGGAAATACCTAGGAAGAGAGAATGGTACCCAATGTTAATTTCTTATTGTCTTATCTTGAACTCATGTAATGTTTTCACAGTTTGTTAGGTTTGCTTGTGTTCTATCTTGTTTTGTTAGATTTTACTGTGTCTGATGGTATGGGTATTTTGAACATAATGGGATGCATTATGGTAATCATGGATAGTTTCCTATTATCTTGCTTTGAAGTCCTACAATGCTTTCATTCTTTTGTTTAATTGGTTTCATTCTGTTTTGTGTTGTTTGATATTACTATATGTGATTGTATAACAGGTATTTTGAAGAAAATGAAACATTAGAGTAACCACTGTTCATTTCCTGCTATCTGGTTTTGAAGTCCTGTAATATTTTCATTCTTTTGCTTTGACTGGTTTAAGTCTGTTTTCTATTATTTGATTTCATTGTGTGTGAGGGTGTGGACAGCTATTTTGAAGAGAGCAAGGGACATTATGACAGGCATTGTTGCTTTCCTATTGTCTTGTTTTTAAGTCCTGTAATGCTTTCATTATTTTTTTTGGATTGGTTTTATGATATTTTATTTTGTTTGATTGTATTATTTATGAAGGTATGGACAACTATTTAAAAAAAAAAAAACAAGAGACATTATGGTAGCCACTGTTGATTTCCTGTTGTCTTGTTGTGAATTCCTGTGTTGCTTGCATTAGTCTGTGCTGATTTGTTTTGTTCTGTTTTTTTTGTTTATTCTCTTTAAAATAAAAAAATAAAAGAAAGAAAAGAATGAGGCAGAATTATTAATTAAAAAATATAGATAAGAATTTCCCAGTAAGTTTCAGAAAAAAAAAATCACACCATGAATCTGAGAATTTCAGGTGAAGATGCCAAAGACAGAGCAAATCCTGCAGCCACAGAAAAAGGACATATCAACAGAGAACATGATGAGAATTACTGCAAACCTTTCACTGGAAGCCATTTTAAAAGTATATAATGCAGAGATGTTTTTCAAGCACTAGAAGGAAAAATGTTGCTGACTCTAGGTCTATGCCTAGTAAATTACTCTTTAGAAGTTAAAGACAAATAAAATGCTTTTAGACAGAGGATGAGTTTATTCTATGATTGAAACATAGAAATATTACCAAAGGAATTTGATATAATAAATTTGAATTTACATAAAGTTATGAAAAGTACTAGGAAGGTAATACATTATTAATTTTGAAATTGTGTTATTTTGTTAACTTGAGGAAATCTAGTAACAATGCACTTGACACACAGAATGTGCAAAGATAAAAGAAGCAGTTTTACAAAATATTAGAGTAAGCTATTGGTAATATGGTCACAAAATAAAACTTCTAGAATAACAACTAATTTTTGGAAAATATAAGAATAATAACTTTAAGAGTAAGCTGGGAAGATGGCAGATCAATAAGCAGCAAAGTAAAAAACCTCTGTGAGAGAAACAGTTCAGATGCTGGAATACAGCATCCTGAAGAAGATCAGATGGAAGGAGATGGATCCTCTTGATACATGAAGAAAATAAAGTGAAAAAAAGAAAGAAAAGAAAAGACAAATGTGGAAAGAAGGCTGTAGCCAGATGCACTCTCACCAAAGCCAGTGCCACTGTGTGAAATGCCACTGGAATCCAAAGATACACCATCACAGTGAAGTTGGGGATTGACAACCCCAAGGGCCTCAGCAGGAAGACATGGTTGTGGAGGGGAGTGGCAGACCAGAGAACTGCACCAGCTCACAATGAGTGTGGGGAACTCAGTCCTCCCACGTGCATGAGCGATTGGCTGGATTTCATTTTGGGCAGAATAAGCCTGGAACCAGAACTGCAGCTGGCTTCATTTAGCCACTCCTAGTGCAGAGAAGATTGGTGAAATCTCTCAGACTGAGTCCCACCCCTGTGCATGATCCAATAGTCAAGACCAAGGTTTCCCTAAAGCTATCCCTTACCGGCCTGACCACGTGGCACACACTAATGTGATGAAGACTCCCAGTGGTTGACCAGCTCAGAAAGGAAAGGCCAGCCTGTCCCACCCCTGCTTGTACTCCAGTGGTCACCAGCAGACTGGGGAGGGCAGCAATCCCTAGCTGACATGCTTCAGAGTAATTATAATCAGTACAGGAAGTGCCAGGGACCCCCATTATCCACTTGTCTGGAAGAAACCAGAAACATGACAAGAGGAAGAAACAAAAGGAAGTCTCCAGCCTCCAACCCAACCAGTACTGGCCCAGAAGAGGTAAGCACAGAATAGATCAAGGGTTGCAAACCTGCAGTTTCTGAAGAAACACTATCTGACATAAAGAAATATCTTTGTGATATTATAAAATAAGTTAAAAATGGAAATACAACTTTAAGTAAAGAAAGATATAAGAAAAGTAATACAAGAAATACTAAGCACCTCTCAAGAAGACACAGATAAAGAATGGAGGAGCATAGAAAAAGGAGAGAAACCTTTGATGAAGAATATAAAATATCTAGAATACATCAAAGAGATTCACAGAGATCACCAGGAAATAAAAACTCCATTGAAAGCTGGCAAAACTACTTGAAAGACACTAAAGATAAACTATCAAACCTTGAAGACAGGTTGGAAACTTGTGATTGTGAAAGGAAAGATCTCTTAAAAATAACAAGGAACCAGGAAGTAACAATACAAAGGCTAGAAGAGGACAAGAGGATCTATAACTTCAGAATATAAAATGTGAGTGAAGAAGCAGGGTAAGCACAAAAGAAATACAAAGGCTATTTACAGAAATAATTAAAGAAAACTTCCCAAGCATAGGAAAAGGAAATGATATTCAGATATATGAGGCATACAGAACTCCAGCCAGCTGCAACCAAAATAGATCTTACACTCAGACATATAATAATCAAGATCTCAGAAATTCAACACAAGAACAGAATATTAAAAAGCTGTCAGAGAAAACAAACAGATCACCTCTAAAGGAAAATCCATTAGAATCACAACAGACTTTCCTACACAAACCATCCAATCAAGAAGAGCTTGGAATGAAGTATTCCAAGCCCTGAAAGAAAATAACCTCTAACCTAGATTGATGTACCCTGAAAAACTCTCTCTCAAAATTAATGGAGAAACACATGACAAAGAGGAACGAGGGGAGTTCATGATCACCAATTCAACCCTATAAAAAATACTGAAAGGCATTCTAGAGAGAGAAAAAAAGACCATGGCTTCAGGAACAGTGGCAGAGGAGGCTCACTGAATGGGGCTGACATTGGAATTAAGAGGAAAAGTACACAATGACAGAAAAATAACACCGTGGACAGAAGGCAGAGAAGGTTGGCCATAATTGCTAACTTGGATTGTCTTGATACACTAACAAAAAGAAACATAGGCAGAGTGGATCAGGAGATAGGGTCCATCAAGATGCTCTATATAAGAAATATAATTAACCTGAAAGAGGGCTTATGGATTGAAAGTCAAAGATGACAAAATAGTGTTCTATGTGACAGGGAACCAGAAAAAAGTAGGGGGAGCTATCCCATCAGCTGCAGATTGGTTGGAAAGACATAACGCTTATACAATGGAGAACTACTCAGTTATAAGGAAGGAAATCCTTGAGGCTCTTGTAAGTAAATGGATACAACTTAATATCAAGCTCAGGATTAAAAAGTTTCAGAACTACTGAAGTAAATAGTGGGTTGCCTCTCTAATCTAAAAACCAAAGGAGTTAGTGGGATACAAAATGTACAATGCACCCTAGGAAAGGAAAGGAGAGGAATTGCCTGAAAAGGGAAGCCAGAGGACATTGTTAATTTTGTATCTTGATTTGAAACCATGTTGCTTTTATCACTCTATTTAGGTTGTTTATACTCTGTTCCAGTTTGCCTACTTGTGCTAGATTTGATGGCATGGACAGCTATTTCAGAGATAGCAGGATATACTATGATAACCATTTTAAATTTCCTTTTAACTTAACCTGAAGCCCTGTATTCTTTTTACTCTCTTGTTTTCACTGATTTTATTTGAATCTGTTTTGTTTGATAGTATCAGGTCTGAAGGTATAGGCAACTACTCCTAAGACAATAAGATACACTATGATACCTATTCTAGTTTGTCTATTACCTTCTCTTGAAGTCCTACAACGGTTTTGATTTTATTGATTTTGTTCTGTACTGCTATGTTCAATTTTATTGTACCTGATTATATGGGCAATTCTACTGAAGATAACAAGATACATCATGGTTACCATTGTAGATCACCTTGCATTTTTGTTTTAAGTCATGTACTATGTCCATCTTTTTGTTTTGACTGATCCCATTTTTTTCTCATTTGGTTTTATTCTCTTCAAAATGAAAATTTTTTAAAAATCAGAAAAAATAATAACTCTAGGGAAGATAAAAATAAAATAAAGAATATACTTAGTTCTAGAAAAGCCAAAAATAAAAGATTAAAATGAAGAATGGAACTAAGAGCAAACATCTAGCAATGTAGTATATCTCATCAAGCCATATCAATAATCACTTTAAATATCAGTAGAGCAGACATACAAGTTAAAAAAAAAAAAACAGATACTGTCAGATTGGATAAAGCGAATATGTGACTCAGAGGTTGACATCAACAAAACAGCAGATTAAGAGGTCCTGGTCCTTCTACCTTTCACCAATGTAACAATTTAATAATTATCTGTGAATAAAATAACTACAGCAGAAATCTGAGTTACAGCAAAGAAGCATTAGAAATCCAGTAGGGTCACAAAAAGCAAAAATGGCATCAAGAAATAAAGCAAGAAGCATTTTACAGAAGCAAACACATCCCACAGCCCACCACTGTCAAATACAAAAAGAGAGCCCTGGTCATGAACTTCCTTCTCAAGTGGAAGAAAAGAAAGGTCCTCATCAGGTTTTGCTGTCATGGACCCCAGAAACCCTCCTCATCTCTGTGTCCATACACAGTTTGACCTCCATAGCTTTCACAATAGTGATCATCATTGGCACTTCCCTGTGTTCACAGTGATGTCACCGCCAGAGCAGAAGCCACCTCTGTTCCCCATCAAAGCTATGCCCAACACTTTCCCCAAGCCCCAGGCATTTAGGAATGCCACTATTACTACTACTACTACTACTACTACTACTACTACTACTACTACTACACACACACACACACACACACACACACGTGCATTTTAAACTCTGTGCAGACTCACAGCATAGCATATGTAGCTACACCACTGGATCTAGTGTTAAGAAGGACCTCTCTCATTTCCTTCAGAGACAGACAAGACTGTAGGAAGGCATCAGCAACCTTCAAAGGTCCCAACAGCAGTTTCTGCCACAACAGAAACTAAAGCTCTTGCTCTGCAGGGTCTCTGCATTCTTCACCAATATGACCTTGGGTAACAGAGCTACTTGCACTCTACATCACCATGCACTGCCTCTGAGTCTGAAGTTACTGTGACCCTCCCAGTCAGTGGTCGCTTTCCTTCCTGAAGCCAGCACCCACAGTCTGAAAGAGGTGATTTTGTTTTCCTTCAAATGAACAGAAAATGATTTATGACTCTAAACAACATAGGATACTACCACAGAAAGACAACACAATTTTTAATGGAGATGCATGAATTGTCAAAGATTTCAAATTTATTATTTTAAAAGAAGTCAGAAAGCTGCAAAAGAACCAACATACAAATTAGTGAAATTGGGAAAATAAAACAGGAACAAAATGACAAGTTCAACAGAGACACAGAAGTTGTTTAAAAGAACCAAAAAGCCAGGCATGATGACACATATCTGTAATTCTAGTACTCTGAGAAGCCTGGCAAGGAGACTGCAAGTTCAAGCCCAGCCTGGGACACTTTGTGAGTTAGCAAAACCTGTCTTGAAAGAGAGAGAGAGAGAGAGAGAGAGAGAGAGAGAGACAGAGAGACAGAGAGACAGAGAGAGACAGAGAGAGACAGAGAGAGACAGAGACAGAGAGAGAGACAGAGAGAGAGAGACAGAGAGAGAGACAGAGAGACAAAGAGAGAGAGAGACAGAGAGAGAGACAGAGAGAGAGACAGAGAGAGAGACAGAGAGAGAGACAGAGAGAGAGAGAGACAGAGAGAGAGAGAGACAGAGAGAGAGACAAAGAGAGAGAGACAGAGAGAGAGAGACAGAGAGATATGGAGAGACAGAGACAGAGAGACGGAGAGACAGAAACAGAGACAGAGACAAATAGACAGACATAGAGAGACTGAGATAGAAACAGAAAGAGGCTGAGAGAAGTTTAGTGCAAATGTCCTAGGGTTTCAGTACCTCTGTCCCCTAAAAAGGAAAAGAAATTGTGCAGCAAGCTATAAAATACAATCAATTAAAAGCACAACAAAAAATATGGACAGTCTCAAAAATAGAATCAATCAAGCAGAAGAATCTGCAATTTTGGTTACTTGAAATTATCCAGTCAGAGAAGAAAATGGGAAAATTCTCAAATACATGCAAGGTAGACAACTCAATCTTTAATGACCATTGCATCAAAGAAGACATCAGAAATAATTTAAAAATTTCTGTAAAACGCAGAGAAATGCAAGTGGAAAAATACACCAAATTTTACAGATGTATCAAATGCATTCATCACAAGAAAGCATACAGATAGCAGTCTCTACTTGAAAAAAACAAAACAACAACAACAAAAAAAAATATCTAAAATAATCTAGCTTTACAACCCAAGAAACTAAAAGGACAAACTCAGCTTGAAAATATCAATGGAACAAATAATAAATAAAGACAAGGACAAAAATAAATAAGTAATGGGAAAACAGTAGAAAAATCAGCAAAATGAAGAACTGATTTTTTGAAAGGATAAACAAGTAAAATCATTAGCTTGAATAACCAATGGAAAGAAAAAAGACAGATGGGGCAAACAAATAAAACAGAAATGAAAGAAGGGACATCACAACAGATGCCTCAGAATAAAAAGGATCATAAGGGATTTTTATCAAAAAAATGCATCCAATAAAATAGTAATCTAGAAGTAATGGATACATTTGTAGGAAAAGAGACCACTAAAATCAAATAAAAAAGAAATAGAGTGCCTGAAAGATCAATACTAAATAAAGGAGATTGTATCAGTAATCCATAACCCCTCACCAAAAATGCCCCAAGGCCTGGTAACAATTTCCTGTAAAAATTTTACCAAACATTCAAAGAATTGATAACAAAACTCTAAAATACTCAAAAAGAGAAGAGAAAACACTTTCAAATTCATTTTATTTGGTTAACATAATTCTGCTACCAAAACCAGACCAAAAGGGGGAAAAAATTAAAGTCTGAAGTTTTTAAGGATATATACGCAAAAGAACTCAATAAAATACTGCTGAACCAAATTCAACAGCACATTTAAGCATCGGACACTGTGACATAGTAAAGTTTATCATGGCAAACAAGGACAGTTCAACACATGCTAATCAATCAATATACATCACATAACTATAATGAAAGAGAAAATTCGCATCATCTTCTCCTTACATGCAGAAAGAATATTCAAAAGAATTCAATCCTAATCCATGATTATATTTCTCAGTAAAACAGGAATAGAAGGAACATACCTGAACATAATGTAGGCCACAAATGAAAGGATCACAACATCACCAATGGAAAGCACTAATAAACTTGCTCTCTGAGATATGGTAAAATTCAAGGATGCTTCTCTTGACATTCTTTTCAACATACTACAGGAAATCCTAAGCAAAACAATTAAGACAAAACAAGACCTGACCCTAAATGGGAAAGGACAAAGCAAAAGTATCTTTTTGCTAACACAATGATCACATGTAGAAAGAAACTTTTATAACTTATAATAAATTCTTTATATTTTCAAAACATGAAATCATCACACAGAATTTAACACCATTTCTACAAAGAATTGTCTGAAAAGGAAATGAAGAAATCAATCCCTTTTGCAATATCAAACAATAAATGAACAAAATACTAGGAGTATTAAAGTGGTAAAAGATTTCTTCTCTGAAATTATGAATATTGATGGAGTTTTTAAAAAGAGATAAATGAAAATATAGTCCATGTTCATGAAATAAAATAACTAATATTGTTAAAATATCAATGTTGCCCAAAGTGAAATTTCTTGCTAAATTCTCAATAGCATTCTTTATAGAAATAGACAAAAAAACTCCTAAAATTCACATGAAACCGCAACAAACCCTAAATAGCTACAGCCATCTTGAGCAAGAAGAGCAAAGCGTAGAAATAAATGCATATACCTATGATCAGCTGATATTCACCCAGAGTACTAAGAGTGTGTAATGGAGAAGGATATTTTTTCAATAATTACTGTTCAAAAATTGTATGTCCACATGAAGAAGAAAGAAATCAGAACCTTAACACAAATCATATGTAAAAACTAATTCAAAATGTAAGCTTAAATGTAAGACCAGACACCATAAAACAATTATAAGCAAACATAAGGAAGATGATTCTGCACATTGATTTGAACAATAGTTTAGTTTGAATATGACTCTAAAAGTAAAGGAAGCAAAAGCAAAAATAGAAAAATGCCTTGCAGTATTGCATCAAACTAAAAAAGCTTCTATATTACAAAGGAAACAATGATCAGAGTGAAAAAGTGAACTAATCTAAACATTGGGAGACAATATTTGAAATCCCTGTATCAATAGGGGTTATCACCAAAAATATATATAAAGACCAATACAATTAAATAACAAAAAATTCAAAGGATCATAATAGATATGTATAGTAAGTCACAAATCACGAATTAAAAATGTGTTTAACATCACTAATCATCAGATAAATGTAAATCGAACCCCAAGTGAGATGTTACTTTACATCTGCTAGAGTAGCTAATTAGAATGAAGATAGCAAGTGTTAGGATGTGGAGTAAAGAAAACCACTCTTGCACACTGTCAGTGGAAATATAAATTAGTGCAAGCCTTATGGAAAACAGTATGAGTATTCCTTAAACAGATCTGCCTTACACCTCACTTCTATATATGTCTAAACCAATATCTTGAAGAAATGTCTGCACTGCCGTGTTCATTACGATGTTATTCCCAATAATCAAGACCTATTTAAATTGAGTGCATCCTATGTGTCAACTAGTGAATGGATAAGAATGTAGTGCATGTATATAGTGAAATATTTTTTTGTTGGTACCAGGGATCGAACTCAGGACCACGCACTTGCAAAGCAGGCGCTTATGCCACTGAGCTAAATCCCCAGCCCCAGTATATAGTGAAATATTACTCATCCTTAAAAGAGAAGAGTCTTCACACTTGTGTCAACATAGATGAAGCTGGGGATGTTTCCTAGGAGGAATGAGGAAAACACAATACTACATGTATCAGCAAGCATTTACAGAGGTTGGAACCTATAGAAAATATGTAACAGGGGATTCATTCAATCTCCCTCATAGTCAAAGGCTACAAAATCCCAATCCCACAGTGCCCCTCAGCAGGCTGGGGAGCTTGGAAAATCAGAAACTGCTAAGTCTAAAGGAACTGGAAGCCTCAGAGAAGGACTGATGACCAGTCCCAGTCTGTGGGTAAAGGCCTGGATAACCTCTGTTAGTCCTCATCCACAGGCTGGAGAAGCTGGAGTCTGATCTCCAGAGGAGAAAACCAGCAGGAAGAAAAATGTAGAGGCTCAAGAAAGGCTGCGTACATGAGCACAGGGTCCTCCTGTCTTCCACCTCTACTTGGATCTTCATCCTACTACATGGCGATCCCATGCTGATGAGGGAGCCTAACACACTTGGCCGACTGGATTGCATGTCAGTCTTCTTTGGAATCATCCTCACAGACACACCAAGAAGTGTTCTTTACCAACAGTTTAGGCATCTTTCTATCCCATCACATTGGCAACCATGATTAACCACTGCACTGCATGAGTTTACTTTCACGTGGATTCATAAGTAGATGAACAAGAAGTAGAAGAAGTAGAAGAACTTGAAGGTCTAATCGTGATTGCAGTTGCTGGGTTACGGAAATGAGCAGCTACTTCTCTAGGTTACCAAGTTCCAGTTATGCAAGATGAATAATTACTGAATGCTTACTGTAGAGCAATCAGGATATAGTTAATAGGTCTATACTATTAACTTAAAATTAGACCTCAAGTCTCTCAGCACAGAGAAGGAAGAAAGTCCAAAGGTCCAAGGATATAACCTAATAGCACAGAACATGCCTGGCAAGTGCTAGGACCTGCCAAGTTTGATTCCTGGTACAAAAATAAATGGGTTTCAAATTTAAAAAGAGAAAGAAAACAGTAAATCTGAAATGACTGTTCTACTGTAATATATGACTATCAAAACATTAATTTGTACACTTAAGTGTATATATAATTTTATTTGTCATTTTTACTTCACAGGAGAAATAAATCATAGTAGGCACATGCAAAGATTGAGAGAAACAGGGTGAAAGAGAGAGAGAAGAAGGATGAAGAGGATAAGGAGTGGAAAGAGGAGGAGGAGGAAGAAGGTAAAGTAATAATGAACTGCTATTTCAAAAAGCTGAAAGACTAATGACCAAATGAATTATGTGGCCACGGATTTTAAAACAATAAAATGATTTTTCTATAAACTGATAGTATAATTAGCACAATTCACATGAAGATAGTACTTTCAAAAGTAATATTCCATCAGTGTTAAATTTTATGTGTATGCTTGTTCTTAGCAAATGTACATTGAACTTCTGAGGGAAGAGGACCAGGGAAAAAATTATCCAGCTATTTGTTTTTACATGAAACCCACTTCAAAGTTATAAAAAATTATCCAGCTATTTGTTTTTACATGAAACCCACTTCAAAGTTATAAAGTTATAAATTTTAAAGCATGCAAAAATGTATCATGGGAGAGCTAATAATAAAAAAACTGTCTTAACTCTACTAATTACAACCAAACTAGACTTCAAAACAAGATTATAGAAATAAAATAGAAAATTATAAAACAGTACGGATCCATTTTTAATAAGGCCCAGTACACTGCTTATATACCCAGCAGACCTTCAAAATATGTGAGATGAAACTCATAGATTTGATAATATAAATAGGAAGATCTATAACTGTAGTTTGAGACTTTGACATTTCTTTCTCAGTAACTAGTAAAAAAACGTAGGCCAAACATTATTAAGTCTAGAAATGACTGAAGCAGTACTATCAAATAGCCTAATCTCATGGACATGAGGTCGAAACAAAGCAACAGGATATAAATTCTTTTCAGTGTAAACTGACCAGATTTGGAAAGCTGCTTGGCTGTCTCTTGAGCATCCATTTTTGTGCTTGGGCTGCAAAGTCAATTATAGGAATTATCAAATGAAATCAAACCATACATCCACTTAAAATCTGTAAAAATATTTTTATTGCAGCTTGATTAATAATAGTTCAAACTGGAAAATGTCCAAATGTATGTCAAAGGAGCAGGAAAGTGTGCTGTATATTCACAAAATGTAATCCTACTAAGCACTTAAAAGAAAAAAGATCTACTGATTCATGCCTTCATGCCAGTAGATTTAAAAAAATCTCCTGAATCTCTAAAAAGGTAAAAGAAAAAAAGAAAAACTACCATCAATAAATGCTTACTGGATAATTACATTTATTCATATTTGAGAACATAGCGGACTATTATATAGTGCTGGAAATGAGAATAGTATTTGCCTTTGGGCTGTGAGACTCCAAAAGAGACTGAGGTAGCTTACCTGGTCATGGTAGTGCTTTTTATGTTAAGTGGGAGGTCAGAGATATTTTTGTATGAATTTGTCTGTACTCATCCTAGTACACATTTCAACTCTATGAGTGTAACTCTATGAAATTTTGCCTCAGGTTAAAAAAAAGTTTATATTTTCCTTAGAGGAATATTACTATATTAGTAAATATTTTTGGGATACAAGAATAAGTTCATAATAATATATTCAAAAACACTTCAAAGGTAACTGAAAATAAATCGTTAAATTTACTTACTTTTTGTAGTGGTGGGGAGTGAACCTGTCTTCACACAAACTAGGTTCACGCTGTAAGTGAGCTACACACGCAGCCCCAAGCTTTCTATTTTAGAGTGCTCAAGCAATAAACAAAAATGTAATGTAATGTACAATTCAATAGCTCGTCTTCATTCAGTGCTTTATCCTTTATCATAATGAATTAAATTTTACTTGAGTGTAAAATACTTGTAAGTGCAGTTCACACAAATTTATTTGCCCTTTTAAATTTCCACTGATGTTTAATTTTTTAGTATATTCTTGTGATACATGATTATTAAATTTATCTTGGGGAACAGATACAAATACATATGGCATCTTAATCACGTTTCCTTCCCATTCCCTCTTCTCTGGCTCACTATCTCCATTCTCAGATCTTCTTCCCAACTCTACATCTACTCATTTTTAAAGAAAATTCCAGAAGAGAATATATACATATATATATACCTTTCAAATCTATTTTTAAAATAGATTATTTAATGATTGCCAATATTTATTCTTGCAGCAGATTTTTTCCATAGGATTGTTTTTAATGAGGCACTGCATGAGGGATGTTAATTGTCATTTTTGGATTTCCTTTTTTCTTTTGGTTGTTCAGTTGATCACAAGAACTCTGATAGCTTTCTTCCTGCAGGATTTGACAGGGCACTGCTACATGTATTAAAAACAGAAGACTGCCCCAAGTGCAGTGTATCTTTACTTCTTGGCTAGCTTCCCATGCAGAGAAATAAGTGTTCATAATTATCTGAAGAAGAGTGTTTGCATATTACTACTTAAGCATATAATTATCTCCTATATTTTGGGAAGCATTTTATGTGTAGGCCTACAGCACACTATGTTTTCTTTAAAAGGCAAAGTAGCTAAAAATGAACGTGTGGAAAATGTGACAGTCATACCATGCTCGCTGCATTTGTTACTATGCCACTATATGATTTAGAAGCCACTAATGCAAAAAGGAAAGTGCGTGGTACTTGCTGTGTGTTTCTAATTGGCACAGTTTGCTAGTATATCCTCGACGCCAGTGTTCTGTTTTTCACATATCTGAATTAATATAATTAAGTAGCAAGGCATTTTTTTCCTTGCAATTTTGGAACATCGGAACAAACAGAAAGAGAGACTGTGTCTATGAATACTAATTAATGGCAGTTCTTGCTTAATATAAATTGCTTTCCTTAAAGACAACTATGATAAAGACACTGTTGAAAATGAGTGCATGAATAATCCATTCTGTGGAATACAACTACATCACAGTTTTCTTCTATTCTCAATTGACCGAGCAACTAAAGTTTTGAAAATTTAATAAAACACTTTCCTTAGCCTTTACAAGGATTCATATCCACGTTGACAGTTAAAAATTTGCCCAAGATAAAATAGATAATGCTATGTGCTCCAAGGCGAAGAGCATTCCCACCCTGTCTCCCCACAGATGATGTCTCCCCAGTGTAACCCACAGTTCACTCATTCATCTACTGAAGAATAAGCATCCCCCAGGTACCAAAGACCACATCAAGTTTTCTAGTAAAATATCAACAAAGATATAAAATTAATAATCTACTGGAAGAAGTAAAGTCAATTATAGTAACACAGTGAAAAGGGTCATACACTATGTATGTGACAAGGCTTGGGGATATTTAGGAAAACCTTCCATAAAGAGAAAGTTGCAGCAAAGTTTCAGGAAAGAGGAGAGGCTCCCTAACGTAGCAGAAATGAAGGAGGAAGACAATTTTAGGCCAACAATTACTAGCAAGGTACTGCTCTCTCTGTGGTATATATTTTTATGTGATAAATATCTGAAGGGACTTGAAAAATCAGTAGGCAAAAAAAGTGATAATGTTCCTTCCTCCTTCTAAAAACATCTAGGAAGTTTTATACTTTATATTATGTTTTGAAAACTGTCTTCTTCCTTGAAGAAATATTCATCTTATTATTTGTGTAGGGATACTTTTCCAGGGCATGGATATTTGCTTTGTCATTCAACTAGAAATATACACCTATCTTGAATTGGCCATTAGAAAATCCATGCCTATATTTAAATCTAAATTGAAGTGCTTTTTTTATATGATCTTGGTGTAATTGTCTAATGTCTGAGTTTTGTTGAAGAAAATGTTTTTGACTTCTCTATTTATTGTTATCCTGCTACTGTGTATATTACCTCAAATCCTTTTTTAGAAAACTATAAATTATACATGTTATTTTGACAATAAATTAAAACATAATAGTTCTACATGCAATGTTAATAAAAATTAAAATTGCTTAAATGTACTTAATACTAAGTAGAAATACTCCTAATCAGTCATTGATCACTTTTGAAAATCATGACAATAACTCTGAGGCAACCTGAGAATATTCACAAACTGCATAAAATTTTTATACTTTACATAGTTTTAAAAAAAACTGATATTTGAATTGGTAGTCTTTAAAAATCACCATTTCTGCCTTATATAACTTCCATAAGAAACCATTAAAAAATAGTTTGCTAAAAAAGCACTGCATATTAATGCATGTACCTACAATTGTATTTGTTTCCAAATACTTATATTACTATTGTGCATGATAATTTGACTGTGTGAGGTTACATAATAAAGTTTCAGTTCTAAAATAAAAGTAAAACTTGAGCAAGAATTTTAAAATATGTCCCAATTCTGAATATTCTTTTTTCACATTTTATTATTCAAAAGAAAATCTGAAACGCTTTTAAAACTAGAAGTTAAACAAGAGTTCTTAAAATTAAGAATCAGCATGTGCCATATTTTTTTGAGAATAACATGTTCTAGGAGATCATCATGGAACAAACGCTCCCTGGAAGAGTGTATTAATAGGACGGGCAGAACACGCGGCAGAGTGCTTGCTGTGCCACAAATTAATGGAAGGTCCAAATGGCATACATAATCCAAAATTAGAATAACGCCTTTTTAAAAGCACAGGTCAAGGGAAGCAGTAAGAATATTTGTCTTGAAAAATAAATGTGATTTTGTTGTAAACACTGGAGAAATATAAAATTTTAATTCAAACAGCAGAGAAACAACTTAAAGCCATTTTACATTTAATTAAATTCTTGTCACACACTCAGCAGTAATCGTTTGCTTTACTCTTTTTTTCATTCTTGATTTCTTTTTCTCTTCCCTACTTCTTGCCTTCCTTTCAAAGGGTGTTAGATTATGAATGCAGAAATGTGGGAAGAATATAAATCCAATCATTGTAACTTCACTGTTTGTACTGGTTGTTGATGTATCTGACTTCTATTTTTTCTCCATTAGAAAAATCTCAGAACGTTAAGGTATCAGAATTATTTTTAGTCCATAGTTAATCCTTAACAGATAGATATAGATGAATTCTGCTCAACACCAGAAACAAATGCAAAGGCTTAAGAAAGTTAAAATGATGTACTTTCCCTCTTAACTGCCTTCTGAACAGCTATTCAAAATAACCTTCAATTATCTGTCAATGATTTGTCAAATCCTTGTTAATAATGAAAAAGGAAATATTTATCTTTATTCCACAACACTTTCTTTTTTAATTAATTTGTTCTTAATTTTCAAAGTTGCTACTTGGGGTTTGTTTGTTTGATTTTGACATGTAATTTTCTTTATCCTAATATTCCTGAAACAGAAACAAACTGGAAAATACACTCAGTTGAAGTGGATACCGACGGTCTTTCTGGTGTTGAACAAAAAAAATTATATGCATTTTCTTTTTACACAACTTCTAAAGGATATTTATCAGTAATTTTACTGATCAATAGCAAAAGGTTTATAAATCCACATGTTAGTAATTTTTAAGTACCAGATTATAGAACAGGGATAATCTGAAAAAAAAAAAAAAAAAAAAAAAAAAAACCTCATTAGTTTTTAATAAAGTATTGTAAGACACAGCTTTTTCCAACCAACTGTTTATCCAGGGCTTCTCACCGCGCTCCTCCAAACTGCTGCACAATAAATAATAAAAGATTACAACCTTAAACCTGGAAAACTTAGAAAAAAATATTAGAAAATTTTATTTGAGATTATAAAAACTCTCCTGTGATTTACTTTAGGAGACACCTTCATTGCTTCCGTGTGCAAGGACTAGTGATGGCCCAGGGCTGGGATGGGAGGCTGTCAGCTCGGAAGCATGGTGGAGGTGATAAAGTAGCCCCTCCGCTTATCATCACGCCTCATGTCACAAAAGAAGGATCAGACATATACATGTTTATATATCTGGACTGCTATCATCCTGATTTTCTTTTTGTTTTCAAGACTTAGTTTCTAGACAGAGTGACTGCAAAGAGTTGCTGTGTCTTTACCTCAGATAACATAAAAGATTCTAATTAGAAGAGCAGTCCTAGGATACTGACACTGGCACAGATAAGATTTCACAAACACTTTGGTTTTGCCTGCATATTCTCTGGCTTTCCACACAGGATTCCTTTAATTGGACTACTATGTCATTAGCAATTTTACATTTATTTCTTACTTTTCTTCCTAGTGGAAGTGTCTTTGATGACTTCTCAGGCTGAAATGAAGTTGGATGTATCTTGATAGATGGCTGAAACCTTAAAGTGTATTTGCTGGTCTCAATCAGGAGACAAAAGGTGAGGACCAAGCTTCAGTTTGGTCTTTAGTCACAGAAATAGCTAAATTAAACTGGCTATCATGTTTACATTACAGTTCGAAAAATCCACAAGACCAGCAACCTGCACATGTTGACCAAGTATTTCACATATCATCATTTGATGTCACAAACATGTATCAGACAAGAAGGACCAGACAAGAGGTGGAACAGTACCACCTCTCACACAGGACTCAATACAGTTCACCACTATGAGAACGTGCTGCCATTCCTAAACATGGTCAGTCATTCCGGAAGCTAATAGGGTCAAAAGGGCTGACAGAACATATAGAGTGAGGGGACAGACGGATTTAAGTAGTACTCTGGAGTCAGACACCCTAACAGGAGCCACTCCTTGATTACTCATAACCTCTGTTGTTTTGGTCTCTCTGAGCCTTAGTTTCCACTTTTGGCAAGTGAGATCATTAGGTTACAATTGGGTTAACATTTTAAAAATAAAATTCAAATTTTCAAAAATAAATTTTAAAATGTTTGGCATACAGTAAGTAGTATAATACTTTTTAAGACTTTCATTGTTCAATGATCTTGTAAAATTCACATTTTACAAGCTAATGACAAGTTAATTGTATGTCTTATGCTAAAGATGCACAAAATAAATATCATGAGGAAGAATTTCAAAGTAAAGATAATTTTCTATGATTGAGAAAAATAATAGAGTCAGGGGAAGAAAAATAAACTTTTTTTGTATCATCTACAGTTGAAAAGAACAACAGAGAGAAAACAGGATGGCAGGTAAGATAGAAATCAATGTTTAGCAATGAAAATTATTTTCAAAACAATATGTTTCTAAAGTAGCATACTTTTTCATTTTTTAATTCAGTATTTTGAAAGGGATGTATTTGGCTAGGAGGATACGTTCACATAAAGATAATGATTCCTTTTAACAATAAAGATCGATTATGATAGATATTCAAGGTCTTTAATATGATACTTTGTTCAGTGCTATAAAAAGTTTTGAAAAAATTAAATCCTAACTCTCTATATCAAAACAAACATCTCTGCCCCTTTGTCTATTGCCCAGGCTTTCCTGTGTGTAAACCTGGCTAATGATATCAGCTAAATGCTCCAGAGAGTTTGCTAGCTCCATGGAGAGTGTCTGAAAATCTTCCTCCATGCAGTGATTCATATTCCAGGTCAGGGGCAAACATGTTAACATTCTTCTGCCCTTTTTATGCACACCTGTACACATCCCTTGGAGAATTCTTCCACAATGCCCAAATCTGTTCCTAAAAAAAAAAAAAAAATAAAAAAAAAAAAAATAAGACGTGGTTTTTTTTCTGCTTACTTTTTTCTTTTGCTCACATTGCCTTTCTTGAGATTCAGTATTGAACATTTATCTGCATTGATTCCTGGCATTTGCCATCTTTTAGCCCAGGTACTTAAGTGATCTGCCTTCTGTGTCTGACTGCATAGCTCTTTATTATTTACTGTTTTACTGACTTTACTGTCATCTGTAATCTCAGGAATCCCTACCAAGGTGTTTTATCTCTAGGTCACAGTTTAAAGTCAATCTAATACATAAGATAAATCTCTCTGGGTCTGGGTCTCCTCTGGTAATTTTTGCACATCTTAAAGAGACTAGATTGAGTATTTATGTTTGAAAATCTCTAAAAATGTAGATTAACCTCTTTAGCACATAGTTTTTCCTGAATTTTAAATGTGGCCTTAGATACAATATTATATATTCAATCAGTAGAATACTTCTACCTACTCCCTCATCTATAAAACAGGATTAATAATACCTCTTATTTTTTTACTTGTGCAAGTGCAGATATACTCAAAGATACAAAATTTTTCTAGCCTGATTATATTTTTTATCAATGTCTAACTCATATTAATTAGGAGAAAATGGAAAATTTTAATTGAATGATCTAAATTATCTTTTGGTAGAGATAATTTTAGGAAAGGGAAAATTTATACAGAGTACTAAATTTTCTGTTTGTGTTAGGAAAAACTAAAATCAAAATTATAGGGAATAGAGGTTGTATTTTACTACCTAATAATTTTGACAGGGAATAATTAATGAAGAAAAGGAATTATTGTACAGATAGCTTCCCATATAGATTTCATGAATTATACAACATTTTGGGTTATGAGGACTGACCTGAAAATTTACAATGTTGTCATTCCTGGAAATGACTGAGGAACTCTCTTACATGGAAGAGGGTCCATATGTTTTTGATGTAGTATATCACTCCAAACAGAAGACAATAAAAATATAAGCTAGTAAATTCTGTAGAAGGCTATGCATGCCTCTCACCCAAATTTCCATTTCAGCCCTGATGGTAGTATTATGCAGCCACAGCTTTGCCATCATCTTCTAGTAATTACGGTATTTATTATTTCCTGAAATTTGGGCTTAGCCATGTGACTTGCTGTGGCCACTGTTGTACTAGAAGACGAGACACTTGTGCTTTTAGTAGTGGGCTTGAGACACTTGTGCTTTTAGTAGTGGGCTTGTGCTCACATTTTTACTATGAGAAAAATCATGCATCAGAACAACCCAAAAGAGGATGAGAAATATGTGGTCCAGATTTGGACCAAACATCAGCCTGGAATGAAGCCCGGTAAAATCCAGAACCTTAACCAAATTGCAGACCCATGATGAGATAGAAATCCTATGGTGTTGAGATTTTTGTGATTATCTGTTGCACAGCCAAAACTAACTTACGTGGAATGATATTTGATGAACAAGTAGAGAGCTCATGCAGATTATTTTAACATATTATTCTAAAATTCAGAAGAGATACTATAGTGGAGAAGAAATTTAGAAGTTGGCAGTACTATATATATATATATATATATATATATATATATATATGACTATCTTCATTTCTTTCTCTTTATTTGTATAATATACACATATACAAATATAATGTATGGAGGGAAAAGTCCTATGTATTAAATTTACCATTTTTAAATGTTCCACTTTAGTTTTTATTCGCATAACTTAAGAGTCATTTTAATCTAACTTATCATTGCTGCATGATTTTATTTCATATATGTGATTATAATTTATCATCTATTTCCTATTGGGATTTTTACATTCAAGATATTCCTAGATTTGCTTGTTGCAAGCAACATTGCAATAAATGAATATATTCCTTATGAAGACATTATTACTTTTTGGTATAATTTCAGGATAATGTGTGTGTGGTCAGATTCAATTTTTATAGGTACTATCATTTTGTTTTCTTAATGTATACTAAATAAGTAAATATTGATACTATATAAATACCGGTTTGCTTTCCAAATGACTATAATATCTGAAAACTTTTCAAGTAATATACTAGAGTATTTCTTTCTCCAACTGATAATAGGATTATCAATTATGCATCTTTATCATTCTAATAATATGTGATTATCTCATTGCTTTGTTTCCCTGAGATTAATGGTTTTTCATCATGATTTTTATGCAGTTGGTTTTTCCTCTTTTAAACTGCGTATTTACTTTGTGCATTTTTCCATAGAGCTCTTTGAATTTCTTAATTTGATACTTTAATCTGTTTGTGTGTTAGGAATATCTTATGTGTTGAAAACATTCTTACTATATTTTTTGTCTTTTGATTCTTTGTTAAGATGTGTTCTTTATTCTTCTCATTTTTCTTTTAAAGAGAATAAAACCAAGCAAAATAAAACAGAACAATGCCAAACAAAACAAACCAGTGTAAGTGACACAGGACTTCAAAACAATAGGAAATCAACAGTGGTTACCATAATGCCTCCTGCTGTCCTCAAAATAGCTGTCCACACCTTCAGACATAGTAAAAATCAAACAAAACATAACAGAACCAAAACAAAACAGTGAATGCAGTAAAGGACTTCAAAATAAGACAACAGTAAAACTAAAATATCACCATACTATATCTTGTTATCTTTGAAATAGCTGCCCATGCCATCAGATACAACAAAACCAAACCAAACAAAACAGAATAAAACCCAACCCAACAAAATAATGGAAATGAGATAATAGGGAATTAACAATGGCTACCACTCTCAGAAGGAGATCCGCTGTAGATACCGCTGCATACCATTATCCTATGAATAGATGATCAGACCACTGGCCCTAAACCTGCAAGGTCAGTGACACATCAAACACTACAAGCATCAAACCGCATTTCACCTCAACAGCAATCTTCCAATTCTGCGGATCAGGGATCAGCTGGTTGCTTACAGGGGCATAATGGAGGAGGGGTTGGCTCTTCTTGTTTCCAGGCCTGAGCCCTCCAAGGGGCTGGGGTCTGGCTGTTGCCTGGTGGCAGCAGCCCTTGCATGACATTGATTTACTGGGAAGACTTGATACTTGTTGATTTCTTGTTCTCTTCCCCCACAGTCTGTGAATGATGTTGACTCATGGGAGATGGCTAGGGTCAGGCTGTTCCCTGGCTGTGGCAGCCTGCACATGGTGCTGGTTCCCAGGGAGAGCTTGCTATTTCTGTTAAGATGTTATCTGAAAAGGGCACTGGAGGTACTCTCTATAATTCTCTATAACCAAATTTCAGTCTTTTCCAATACTTCATCTGTGTTTTCATGGTCAATATGCTCATCACATGCCTGTATCTATAGACGGAAACATGATAGATAGATAGAAAGAAAAGATGTTGAGGAAAAGGCAATTATAGAAATAGAGATAGATATAAGTGAGAGGGCTAAGGCTAGGAACCAGCATAGAGAGAAAAAGAGGTAGAAGTAAGGTGGAGATAGATATAAAGTCCTTAGGGAATTTATTTTATCCATGTGATTTTGTTATGGTCTAGAACTGTTTCCTTATTTATTTATTCTTAACCATTGGTATATTTTCAGTTTGCAGCTTTATAAGTTTTGTAAGCTGATAAGTAATTTCTTTTCCTTTTAAAACTTTCTTGGCTATTCTTACTAATTTTTTCATATATTCTTTACTTTTACTTTGATTGGCTAAAACAGCATGATCTGGAATTCTGATTGCAAAATTATTAAATGTATATATAATAGAGTTGGCTTGTAAGCTTCTAATACTACTGTCTTTTCAGTCAGAAACATGGTATATATTACTGAAATTTAAGCCTTTTAAATTTTAAATTCCAACTGCTAGTTCTTTTTTAGTATTAGGTATTTTTTTCTTCTCTACCAATTTCATGAACTAAATTTGTTCTAAAAATTTAAAAACGCCTCTAAAAAAGACCCCTAAGCAGAAAATATTTCAAGTAGTTTTAGAAGACAACTTTAATGTCCAGGAAATTAAAGATATTGTATGGACAGTGATTCTTTTTCTTTCAGCCCACTCCACAACTCACCTATACTTACTACTCAACTTTAGCACCATTTCTAGCTAAAGAGAGGGGTAAGAAGATGAACATAAAATGATTATTATAGACATATATAAATCAGGTTTTATCCTACTGATAATATTCATTTATGCCCCATTTACATGGCTGTCACAAGTTTTAAAGTTGAATCAGTCTCTAGAATATGTCACTATATTTTCTTAGCCCTATATGAGTGAAACTTTTACTTTTTTAGAGAATAAAATAGTATCTAGATTGATTGTGACATCTGAAAAATTTTCATTTGGCCCTTGGCATGACCAAGGTCTGCACCCAACATAGCTTGAAGGAATGGGGCTTTCAGAATCTTGAAACAAAGCTGTTAAATAACAGCACCAACAAAATCCTCTCCCTTAACTCTTCTGTGTAACTGGTTGAATCATGCCTTCACTTAAAGTTGTGATTTCCTCTTATCTCTCATTCAAGGTTTTTATTCCCTTTAACCTCGCCTTGAGCTGAGCTTGTAGCAGTCCTGTAATAATCTTTCCTTTCCCCTCTGGGGAAACTACCATATATTTCAAACATTCAGCCTATGTCAACCTGGAGAGCAGACCCTCTTTCAGCCATACTTGGCTATTTGCCAGAGGTAACTCTATTGGCTCAGCCTGTGAGTCTGACGGCCAGAGCTTGTCCTCTCTCCTGATTCCCAGTCTCCAGAGAAATGATGCTAACAGGACTTTTGTTACTGTTGTCATTACTATTAATTCACAAATACCAGCAAGTAAAGTTTACTTTATGCTCATTAAGTACTCAGCACTTTAATAAGTATTATACATTAAATATTATATATTTTAAGACATCTTGTTCAAGGAAACTGTGCAATGTTGAATTTCCATGAAACAAAAAATGTATTAAAACTCCTGGGAGAACACGGTGGATAGATAACAGCAGCTAGAGAGGCTCTTGAGATAGCCAGCTTAGATTCCAGGAATGGTGTGACATAGGGAGTCCTAAGCAGGGGGAGATATACCCTGCTGACCCAGGAATGAACCAAGCTGAGAGAAACCAACTGGAAATGCAATCCCAGTGCTATAACTGGAATAGCTAAAGTCTCAGTGCCAAAGCTGGAACCCACGCCTCTGGAAACCACAGCTTGAATTTCCTGCTGCTGCTGCTGCTGCTGCTGCTGCTGCTGCTGCTGCTGCTGCTGCAGCATCTGAATTGGCCCAGCAGGGATAGAGACAAGAAAGCTCTGAGAGTGGGAATCAGCGAACCAAATTGAGAGAGAGCTGGCAGGGAGCCCTGCATCAACCTGTGGTGAGAGGAACATTGACCCTTCCATAGACTAGGAAGCTCCAACAGAGGACATTCTGGGACCAGGAAGACTAGCCAGAACAGGATGCTGCAGTGACTTTAGTCACATATCCCCCTCTCAAGCGGGATTGTTGGATAACACTTGACCTGGGTGATGCTGCAGACTAAGGCCCAGTAGGCTAGCCCAAAACCAGGTCCCTGCACCGTGCACCCTCATGCCTTCAGCAGGTTGACTGACCTGGAGGGGCGGGCCCAGCAGAGGCTGCCCAGGTCTGTATCTCCCTAGTACACTGCAGTGGGCAGGAACACCCAGCCAGTGCAATTCAAACAAACTGCAACTGACAAAGAAAGAAGCTGGGCCTCCTATATACGCTTGCATGGAAGGAACAAAAAGTGTGGGGAAAGGGAGCAACAAGAAAGGATCCTCAGTCTCCAATCCTGAGAACACTGATCCAGGAAAGGTAAATGCAAAGGAGAATGAGGACAGAAAACATGCAATATTAGGCATGGCACCAAGACATAAAGCAATATCTCTGGAACCTCATAGACGAGTTCAAAAGTGAAGTATTTAACCAAGAAAAGCAAGATATAAGTAGAATAGTTAAAGAAATGCTAAGCACCTCCCAAGAAAAAACAGATGGTGGAATGGAGGAACAGAAAAAAAGGGGAGAATTGTTTGATGGAGAAAATAGAAAAAACATAGAATACATGAAGCAGGTTCAAAGAGATTACCAGGAAATGAAAAACTCTATTGAAAGCTAGCATAAGAGCTTGTAAGAAAATAAGAATAGATTATCTGAACTGAAGGACATATTTGTAATGTGGGAGCATGAAAGGAAAAACTTCTTAAAAATAACAAGGAAACAAGCAGTAACAATACAAAGGCTAGAAAATAATAGGATCTATAACTTAAGAATTAAGAATGTAAAGGAAGAAGCAGGGATACAAACAAATGAACTGCAAAGAGTATTCACAGAAATAATCAAGGAGAACTTCCCTAATATGGGAAAAGGTAAAGATACTCAGATCTATAAGGAATACAGGACCCCAGCCACCTACAACACAGGCATATAATAATCAAAACTCCAGAAATCCAGTATAAGAACAGAATATTAAAAGCTGTCAGAAACAAGAAACAGATCACTTACAAGGGAACACCCATCAGAATTACAGCAGACTTCTTGGCACAAACCATCAAATTACGAAGAGTGTGGAGCAAAATAATTCAAGCTTTGAAAGACAATAACCTTCAGCCAAGATTGATATATCCTGCACAACTGTCCCTAGAAATCAATTGAAAAACAAGACTCTTCCAGGATAACGAGGAACTAGGGGAATTTGCAATCACCTATTCAACTCTACAGAGAATACTGCAGGACATTCAAAAAGAGAAAAATAAATTCCAGAAACAGTGGCAGAGATACCACAATGGATAGAGCAGAAAGCAAAATGAAGAAGACAAACTGACAACTAATGATAGAAAAAGAGCTCAACATAAATGAGGCAGAGAAGGTTGGATGGTATGAACAGCTATTTTGGAGAAAACAAGACATCATAATAGCTAGTGCTGATTTAATATCATCTTGTTTTGAAGTCCCATCAAGCTTGTGTTCTTCTGTCTCCATCAGTCTTAACATGTTTTATCTTATTGGATTTTATTATATGTGATAATATAAACAAAAACTTTTATAGACAAGGAGATAATATAGAAACCATTGTTCATTTTCTGTTAGTTGGTTCTAAATACCCTGTAATCCTGTCATTCTCTTGAATGGTTTTACATTGTCTTGATATGTTTGATGATACAGTATACAAAGCTATACTCAAAGGTTTCAAGGAAAGAGACACTATGGTAACTACTTTTATGTTGGGATATCTTGTGGTGAAATACTATTTTGCTTAAATGGTTATGTCTGACCTGTGCTGTTTTGTTGTAATGTCCTCTTTTATCTCAATCCCCTTTTTTATTATTTATTCTTTATTTTTATCTTTTTAATTAAGGGAAAAATAAATAAACATAGCAGGATATATTATAGTAACTCACTTTGATTTCCTGTTAACTTGGTTTGGAACCCTGTATTGCTCTCTTGTTTTGACTGACTTTCCTCTATTCGGTTTTGCTTGATAGTGCCAAGTTTGAGAGTATAGGCAAGAACTATGAAGACAATAATATTCACTATGATGCCCATTCTGGTTTGACTATTATCTTCTTTTGAAGTCCTGTAATGTCTCCAATGTTTTGGTTTTATTGGTTTTGTTCTTTACTGTTTTGTTCAATTCTATTATAATTGATGATATAGGCAATTCTTTTTAAGATAGCAAGAGGCATTATAGTAACCACTGTTGATCACGTTGTGTTCTGTTTTTACATTGTGTAGTATGTCCATCCTTTTGATTTGACTGACTCTGTTTTATTATGTCACATTTGGTTTTATTCTCTTCAAAAAAAGTAATAAGAACTGTGGGAGTAATAAAACTCCAAATGTGTAATTGTCATTGTAAAAAAGAGGGGAAAAGAAAGTGCTCTAAAGGATATTACTGCATGTATATTTAAGCGTATAAGATAGACAACCATATTACTGTTTTTGCCGAACAGAACTGTTTGCAGTCTCACTTTTTGAATGTCCACTTTATATGCTTTAATTTTTTAACTTGAACAACTGTTTCTAAGATGACAATATGTAATCTGTTAACTAAGGATTTCCTACTGTTTATTTTTTTTTGAAATTCTGTATAACTTGTACCCTTTTTATTTTTCTCCTTAAATAAAATTTTAAAAAAAAGAAAAAATGTATTAAACTCAGAGTACTTAAATCTAGCCTCAATTCATAAAGGTAAGAAATGTTCACTATAGAATATCAATAAAAGTATTAATTACATTTCAGTTAAAGTATTGGGGTATGCCCTTTATTTTAAAAAAGGATCCTGAATAAGATTTTAATATAAAGAAAACCAAGGGGACCAAGTATAATCCAAAGTCTGTCTTTTAGTTTTGTATGCTTTTTATAAACCACTTTTTCAAGAAACTGCATCACATATATTTGTAGATCACTATCATCATATTAAAAATTGGTTAGTTACTAAAGATTTGAATTTATAAAAATAGATTTGCTGGTAATTTTGGAAGAGTACTCATTTTGTGGGCTAAAGTGACCTAATAAAATTTTACTTGGAACACTTTAATAATTACTGGTCTTTAAAAGATTCCACAGTTCAAAAAAGCACTTTTACTATTGCATTTGTGCTATTTTTCTCCTATATTTAATCTCAAGTTTATACACGTAGATCTGATTGTGCCTTTTTAAATATATGGCAACCATTCACTTAAAAGTGTTTATCTGTTTATAGGGTGCTTATCTGTCAGTCAGTCAGCTAGTATTTATTGAGGAACCACAGAGTATATTTGTGCTTGTGAACATGAAGCTTGTAGATCATATAATTTTGAAAAACAGCACTTGTAAATCCTGGCTGACTACTCTATAATGAAGATGATATTGTTTGCCAAGACTTTTTCAGTGAAAACACTAGAGAAAAGGAGTGTTTTGGCTTCTGTATATTAATTATATATCCTTGGTGTCTTAGTTACTTTTACTGCTGAGACAAAATACCCAACACCCAAAATTACATAAGCAAAAGTTTATAGGTCACAGTCTATGAAGGCTTCAGTCCAGAATCAGCTGGCTCTGAGACAGGGTGATGTGGCATAAGGTTGACAGTTCAGGGTGGCAGAATCTAGAAATAGCAAGAAGAGCAAAAGGGGGAGCAAGTCTCTTTTCCACCCTTAGATTATATGGAGGTTACAACCCTGGGGCAAGTGTAGCACTCACAAATCTCCATGCCCTCCTCTTGTACAGGCTCAGGACTTTACAAAGTGAGGACCCTGGCCCCCTGATGAGTTTCTGTCTTAGTTACTTTTTACTCATTGCTGAGACAAAATACCTGAATCCTAAGTTGGGAAAGGAAAGATTTATTTCTTACAGTTTTTAGAGGTTTCAGTCCACACTCAGTTGGCTCCAAGGTAGGCGGGCATGGCTGAGCCGCAGTTCATGGTGGCTGCAAACAGCAAGCAGGAACCAGCAAAGAGCAAGATACACCTTCTTCCTGCCATTACATCACATCCTGGCTCGACCCCTATGTGGATATAGCACTGAGACCATCATTCCAAGCTCTATGAACCAATCACAAATGCACAATGCAAGCTCATGAGGCCTGGGAGACACAGACATAAACCATGACATTCCATCCCTGGCCCCCAGGACTCATGCACATCCTTTATACAAAAGACATTTAGTCCACCACCAAGAGTTGCCAAAGTCCTAACAGTTTCAGCATTGCCGAAAAGTCCAAGTCCCATGTCTCCTCCAAGATACATGGCAAACTCTTAATTGTAACCCCCTGTACAAATGAAACAAGGTTAAACATCTCTGAAATGCAGAGGCACAAGATAAACATTACCATTCTAAAAGTTACAAACAGGGGAATATAAAGTATTGGAAACAAAGCAAGTCCAACATCCAGCAGGACAAACATTAAGTCCTAGAGTTCCATGTCAGCATCTGAAGCAATCTGGTTACAAGCTCCAAAAGGCTTGGGTGACTCCACCCCAATGGCACTTCCAGGGATTTCAGTTCCTGTAGCTTCTCTCTTAAATCCTCTCTGCTCGCTTTTTGCAGTTTTCCTTGGATCACCCACATTCCTGGCTTTTTCAAACTTCTGGGGTCTCCACTGTACTTTTGGCTCCCCTTTTACGTCTTCACAAATTGCCTTCTCCGGGGCACACTGCTTGGCCTCCCAGGCCCTTTGCAATCCAGGTGGAAGCTGTCTTACCTTCAGAATTTGTGCATTTTTCTTGCACCTAAAATCAGCACCTGGTGGATGCTGCCAGCTAAAGCAGTAGCCAGGCTTTTCTCTCTCTTGGCTGTAGGGGTCAGTTGCCTGGATCGCAGGGCTCTGTTTACCTGATTGTGAGGAAAAACTTCTCTATGTTGCTGCCATTCTGGAACCTCATGTGGCCTCTGTCGCCATTCTGGAACCTGGTGCTCTGCAGCTTTCTCCTCTGAGCAAATTCTTTTACCTCTGCAGTGAGGCTGTAAAGGGTAGGGACTCGGTTCCTGGGATGCCCCGGGGCCATTTTTCTTATCTCTCTGTTTCCCCTCAGCAATCAAAATCTGAACTCTATCTTTACAATCCACAGCCTTCCTTGCATTTTCCTTCTGGCCAAACTCACAGTATTGTAAATTATCCTGCTGGGCTCTTTGCTCTTGATTTGCAACATAAAGCTTGCTAAAAACCCCCAACAATAGCCATGCCACAGCCTGAACATTCGATTGCTTTTTAATTTCCTTTTCAAGATTAATCAGTGCATTGCCATTTGTGTCAGTCTCAGGCAAAGTCTCTGGGCCTGAGTAAAATGTAGACAAACTTTCTGTCAAGCCATAACACACATCATGGGGAGCCCAACAACCAATGCAGTCCTTCTTCCCAGCAGAAACCTCCCAAGCCTGGTCTTTACCATGAGGCTTTCTATCAGCCTTCTGGTCTCCTGAGCTCTGACCAGAATCTTTACAAAACAGCCTAAGCTTTTCCAGCTCTATGCATCCAGGCAATATGTCCTAACCTTTCCAAACTCTGCCCACAAGCCATTTCCAAAGACTCTTGAAAAACATGGTCAGGTATAGTCACAGCAAATGACCCCATTCCTCGGGGTCCAAATTCTGACTTAGTTACTTTTTACTCATTGCTGAGACAAAATACCTGAAGCCCAAGTTGAGAAAGGAAATATTTATTTCTTACAGTTTTTGGAGGTTTCAGTCTACACTCAGTTGGTTCCAAGGCAGGTGGGCATGGCTGGGCTGCAGTTCATGGCAGCTGCAAACAGCAAGCAGAAACTGGCAAAAGTGCAAGACATATCTTCTTCCTGCCATTATATTACATCCTGGCTCCACCCCTAGGTGAGTGTAGCAATAATATCATCAATCCAAGCACTAGACAATGAACCAATCACAAACACACAATGCAAACTCGTGAGGCCTGGGGGCCACAGACATAAACCAAGACAGTTGCTTAGTTAAACTTTTAATCTTCACAAGTTGATACAATGAAGTAACTATTTCAACATCCTAGGGCATACATACTGGTCCCAGGACATGTCCTCTGTACCCCAGGATGTAGAACTGCTGAGTTACTTAGTTAGGTTTCTAAACTTCTCAAGTTGACACAGTGTATTAACCATTACACTGGGTCTGATTCCCAAGGGAATGACCATATTTTACAATTAAAATATTGTTGCTAACATTTTTAGTGTTTTTTAGCATGCAACATGATCTTTTCCCAGCTATGGCAATGTATTGAGCTCACTGGTGGCTTGCTCTGGACACATACCAGTCTGTATGTCAATGTCTCTCTCTCTTTCTGTCTGTCTGTCTGTCTCTCTCTCTCTCTCTCTCTCTCTCTCTCAATTCCCTGAATACTCCATATTCACTCACTTGCTACCAAAGAAGTGTTCACAACACATAAGGCAAAAACATCAGGTAATTCAATAGAAGCAAATTTTTAAAGAAGAAAATGACTGTAATCCACGAAAACAGACAAATCACAACAGAGGCAATTTGTGAAATGAAACAGAAATGAGCATAAAAATATTCAATTTCATTTATTTCTAAGAAAAAATAAATTAAAGCAAGATTAAATGTTTGTTTGTTGAGCATTCCTAGCATCGACAGAGATAGGCAGGACAAGAGAATTCATGCCACTGTCATCCATTCTTACTCACACACATTAAGATGCCAGTAAGGTATTTGCATCATTATAAATGCGTCATTTGGACAGTTCACTTATGCAAAATATACATGAGCACAAGAAATAACAGAGTATTGATATAGTATTTCTAAAAATATTTTCTATCACAAGGAAACTATAAAATCAGGGCAAATCCAGTATTTCACATTTTATTGTACTAGAAAAATCCATAAAAATATATTTGCAATAAAGGTAGAAATAAGCAAGCTTTACAACAGTGTTTCAACCAAAACACTTGAAAAATTCTCTCCCCCAAGAAAAATATCATATTGAATGCCATGTGTTCATCACTTAAAAACAAGAGTACATGATGCATTTGATAAGTTGACATGCCACCTGCAACTGCTTGTCAAAAGCCAGAGTATGTACAGCTTGTAAATAGCATCGTTCAACTGGGGAGTGTAGAAAACATTTAAATGTAAATGCTGAAGAACAAAAAAGGCAACTACATATTAAGCAAGTCAAGTTTAATTTGGCTCAATCATTTTTATGTTTTTACTTGGAAATAATTACAGATTCACAAGAAGATGCAAAAAGAGTACAAAGAGTTCTTCCAGTCTCTGTATCTACAGAGCAATTATGAACACCAAAAAATTTATACTGGTGCAGTGTGTGCATAGATCTGTACAGTTTTATTACGTGTGTATACTCATGCAACCACTATCACAAACAAGTCACAGAATGAACAAAAAGAATCCCTTCTTGCTATGTCACTCTCTTGTTCCTCTCAGTATTAATCCCTTAACAATTAATCTCTTCTTTCTATTTGTCATATTAACTTATTTAACCACTTCTATCTCCACAGTACTTTTTATACATTTATAAAGGTGAATTTTTAAGTAAAAGCGCTTTCATAAATATTACAGAAATAAAGTTTGCAACTCTCAAATCTAAGATCAGCCAATGTTAAATGAATAAAAATGTAGCATTAACTCATTTTGAAAATTCTAAACCAATGTGTATATTCGATGTATTAGTTAGTTTTCCAGTTACTGAAACATAGTATTCAATATAAAGTTTTAAAAATGTTTAATTTATGACATGATATCAGGGCATTCAATTTATGGTCAGCTGACCCTACAAAGAAATATCATGATGGAAGGACATAGTGGAGAACTATGTTTAGTTCATGGTAACACAGAAGAAAACAGTAGATCAGTGCCAGAAAGAAGGCAAAGGACCAAATATTGGATGCAAAATCACCTACCTATGATTCAGTTAGACACACTGAACATGTGCTTTTCTAATTCACTTCGTAGCTGCCAAGCTAATTAAGTTGACACAATTAACTTACCACCGCATTCCATCCTTTGTCGAATTAACAAGCACATTTCTTTAAGCCATGTTTAATCTCCAAATAAACACAACAATAAGTTTATAATTTCACCCAGGAGGTCACAGTGCTCATTCATAAAATGGAAAACACAATAATGGTTTCCTCAAAGTCTTAACAGTTCCTGTGCTTTTCAAAAGACACAAGAGACTCATGGCAAATTCTTATCTGTGAACCTCTGGAAAAAAAAAAAAAAGAAAGAAAGAACAAGTTACATAATCCCAAAGTAAATAGGCACAGGGTAAATCTTTCCATTGTGAAATGGAGGAATAGGAGAGTAGAAAAGAATCAAACCAAAGCAACGCTGAACACCACACATTAAATCCTGTACTCCCATAACTAAAATCTGAGACACATTGTGGTAATATGTGAGTTCTAAAGGGCTTGAACAGTCACATCCCTGCGGTTTTGTTGCTTGTGATGCACATGGCCTCTACTCCAGTTCTGCATTTTTCCTTGGCATATATTCAGTATCGCTAGTATCTTCGACTTCCTCATTTCTCTACCACAACTTTGACTTCATTCCCTTAACTTGACACACTGCCCTCTGAAATGCTCCTTGCCTGGTTCCCAGGCTTTCCTTGAAGTGTGAATGGAAGCATCCTTACCCTACAACTCTTGCTAGTAGAACCAGAATCATACGGAGGATACCAAGGTCCACCAATGGGACAGGAGTAGCCATACTCACTTTTGTTCATGATAGCAGCAGTTGTTGTGTGTCCAGGGCGGTAAGCACTGTATTCTTGGGGATCCAGGTTCCTAGGCAGCAGGGGTTCAAATTCTCTTTATGCAAATGACAGTTTACACTTTTGAATCTTTGAGCTTGTAGTGGGTAGACTCTTGTTGATTTCTGAAATGACCTGAAGGCATCTTTCTTCTTGACCCTATATATAAAATACTTGGTTAATCTTGAATGGTGCTTGTCTCTTCAGCAGCCAAGACTCCTTTGACCCAAACTTTAAAGATAATGCTTTCTGAGCCAAAATTTAAGAACAGATGGCATGCAAACAAGCTCACTGCCTGTGTGATGCTCAGGATAAACTATTAAAAGGTTGACCTCAATCGTTTACAGTGTTTCAGGACATGGGGAAATGTAGATGGTGGTTTTTGGGATTTTGTGTGTGTGTGTGTGTGTGTGTGTGTGTGTGTGTGTATGTGTGTGTGTGCGCGCGCGCGTGTGTGTGCGTGTGTGTGTGTTGTCATTAAATAATATTGTGTTCTCAAGTACACTTCCCAAAAGAATCCTCATATCAAATGAAACCTTCTGCATCTGCCCTTTACGTTTTCTTATCACCATTGGGGTTTGCTCAGCTCCAATCATAATCATACATCAAGCTCTACTTACAACTTCTGCAGCTTCCTATAGCCCAATTTTCCAGTTATTCAACCATTCCCTGCAAATCAGTGTCATAGATTTCTAAATCATATGATTAGGTCCAGTCACAACAATGATCCCATCTTAGTATCAGTAGGTAGTCACTATTAGTCAGCTTTCATACCACTGAGATCCAAAGCCCAACACATACAGTTTAAAGGAAAATTTTGGTTCATGGTATCAGGGAATTCAGTACATGTTCATCTGGCTCAAAGGAAGAAACAAAAGAATAAAAGAGCATATAGGAACGAAGATGCTTAGTTCCTGGTGGCCAGAAATCAAAACAGGGTAACAATGACAGATTGAAAGGAGCAAGGAACCAGGTGTAGTACTCAAGGTCACATTTCCATGGCTCACTGAAGCATAACCAGGATTATAGTTTGCTCATTCACTCATTGGCTCCCGCAACAATGAAGCTTACTCACCACATTTGATATACCAAATAAAATGCTGAGAGGAGCATTTACAGTACTAACTACTTTATTTCTTCTTATTTAGTGTGCAAACTCTTTTACTAACTAAGATTAATAATGCGACCCACTATGCTTTCTCCACTAAATTATTTTCTCCAAAAATTAGTTACTATAAAATAGTATTCAACTAGTCAACTTTCCTGTTGCTGGGACAAAAAACAGACCATCAATTTAAAAGAAGAGAAGTTTATTTTGGCTCAGACTTTTAATAGGTTTAGTCCACAGTTGACTGGCTTCAAGACAGAAATGGCATGATAAAAGAGGCTGAAGGAGGAAAGTTGTTCACATTATGAGGGCCAGCAGAGAGACAAAGGAAGGTAGCAACAACACAGCAATGACATGGTTCTAGATCTTATTCCCATGAATATGGTCCCACAATTCCTTCTTCCCATGAAGCCCCACCTCCTGTGAGCAAAGTCAAATATAAATTCATCAATGGATTCATGGTCACATAAGATTCAGGCCAGCATTTTAGATCTATATCATAACAAGCTTATTTTTGTCACTTTTCAGAGGTAATATCCATAATATAATGCTTGAGAAAATGAAGCACAATAGACTTGTATTTAATATCCAGCTCCAATATTTATTATTGTCTGATCTTTGAATAGCTGTATCCATTTGTAAATATTTAAAGTTTAGTCTCTGTGTAAAGAGTGATGTAAAGTGTAAACTAACTTGTACTAATGGGCCATACAGTGGCTGGCACAGAGTAAGAACTGAGTAGATGCTGATGAATAATAATTATAATTATGAATTATTATTATCTCTAGCACAAAGAAATATTTCAAGGAAAAGACACATCAATATATAATAACATTTAATAACCACAGTTCTTTGTTTGCCATAATGTTAATAATAGTCATAAATAGTTTAGTTTATCTGGAATTAAAGATAATGATAAAGTATTGCAAGTCATCCTCTCTTCTTTTTCAAAATAAAGAGAAAGAGAAAAGAGAGCAGGAAACTCCCACTGTAAAAAACAAAACAAAACAAAACAAAACAAAAAAACCCACAAAAACATAGAAAATTAAACCTCAAATATAAGCATTAAAAAGATAGATGCTGTCAAAAATATGCATGTATAGGCAGAATATAGCATATATGTGAACAAGTATTCTAGTGAAATGACACACTGCAAGTGATTGGAAATGATTGGCATAAAAAAGATAATAAAAGTCATCAAAAGAAGTATCTCATATTTACAACTGATGTTGCTAAAAAAATGGAAAAAACTGAATGGAACAACAATTCAGGAAAACAAAATAAAATCCCTGTTTCAGAAAAGGAATTATAAGGGCTGGAGGTTTAGCTCAGCAGCATAAGTACCTGCCTTACAAGCAGGCAGTCACGAGTTCAATCCCCGGTACCGATAAAGAGGAAAAAGACCAAAAAAAAAAAAAAAAAAAAAAAAAAAAGAAAAAGATCAACACCAAAATGAAACTTAGTGAAATAAATGAAATAAAAATTTATTCATAAAGCAATGTAGAAAAAATAATATGTGAATTAAAAGTGAATTTATCTCTGTAGTTTTTGAAAAATTACCTACTTTCATAACATATTGCTTTCCTCCAAATAAACACAAAATTGACATGTACTAGCTCTAATAAAAATTGAAATAAATATCAAAATGTTATAAAGAATACATTTTGTGATCTTAATGTAATGAATTTACCAATATGAAAAGTAGAAAATAAATGAAAAATTTCAAAAATTTGTATATAAATTATTTTAAGCCAATAGTAAGTTAAATAATATTAAATATGCATGGAAAGATTATTTAAAGTGACAAAATTATAATGAATTTGATCAAGAAATAAGGAAAAGATACTAATTACAATACCAGGAATGAAACTGAACATAAACACAGATCATACTAGTATTAATGATATGGTAAAGATATTATAAATTACTTTTACATAAAACTCCCTGAAAGACACACTGTCAAAATTCACCCAAAAGATAGCAAACTAATTAGACCTATCTCTAGTAAGGATTTAAACACACATGTGTTTTTTTTTCTATAAAAGAGCATCAGGCCCAAATGGCTTTACTATTGAAGTCTGCCAAATATTTTGGTAGAAATAATATCAATTCATGTAATCCTATTCAGAAAACAAAAGAAAAGAGACTTCTAAACTCATATATTTTGAGGCTGGAATTACCTTGCTATTAAAATATAACATGTTAAAAAGAAAAAAACAAAAATGTACAAACTCCTTATTAAAACAGATGCAAAAATTCTCCTAAACTATAACATGTACATGTATTTACCAAGTGGAATTTATCAAAGAATACAGCCAGGAGTGGTGGCAGGCACCTGTCTTCCTAGCTGTTTGAAAAGTTAACCAGGAAGATCACAAATTTTGAGACCACCTTGACAATTTAGCAAGATCTCGTTTCAAAATTTAAAAAAATAATAATCAAAATGAAAAGGGCCAGGGTTGGTAAAGCACCTACCAAGCATGCATGGCACTTTGGATTCAATCTCCAGTTCCATACGAAGAGTGCGGAGGGAAAAAAAAAAAGGAGGAGGAGGAAGAGAAAAAGAAAGACAAGGAGGGAGGGAGAACATAAGGAAAAGGAAAGAATCAGAAAAAGGTAGTGCTTAATAGAAGGTAGTTGAATACCAATATACATATGTAGGCTTATTAGCGAGCTTTGGTAAAAACATGTATGATAATCTCATTTTAATAGTAAAAATCTGAAAAAAAAGTTTTAAACCCAGCAATGATGATGAAATACTGAGCAAATAAAGAATAAAAAGGAACTCCTTAAGTCATAAAGGAACAAAAGAGCTAAATTTAAAATGTTGAGTTTGGATTTTTCTCTCAAAATCAGAAACAGAACAGGATACCTAGCCATCACTTATAGTTATCATCTTCCTAGAAATATAAGCCAGTGAAATAGGACAAGAAATATAATATAGATCAAGGGAAGAAAACAAATTGAAATTTTATTTGTAAGTCATGTAATTATTTAATAAAAATACAAAGTATCTTATAATTATGTGAAAAAATTTGAAGAATCAATTGACTTAGTGATAAATCTTCATACGATGCATACTTTCTAGCTATAGCCAATAAAAGCTTAGAAACAATAAATAACTCTGCAGCAATGGTCATTTTAGAGACATTAAGAGATATTACTATGAAGGTCTGGAAATTAAATTTTCTACTAAAACAAAGTCAGGACTATTTTCAAGAATGAGTGACTAGCTCATTGCTAAGAAATGTATAAAATGAGCCTAGAATACTTTATGAGGAAGCAAGTAAGCTGTCAAAACCTACCAGTGTTGTACAAAAAGGAATCAGAATTTCATTTAAAGAACCTCCTGATACAGACAACTGTCATAGATGGTCTTCAGATGCATAACTGAACATGAAAGAGTGTTCTCCATAATAATCAAAATGCATCAGTTGCATTCACAAGTTCCTAACAATACTTAAACAACAAATGTCATGCATAAAACTCATCATGCCCCTTTGTATCAAGCTGAAGAATCAACTCATAGTCTGAAAGATATCAAATAAAATGGCACAATCAAGAATATATCCTGTCTTTCTTAGATGAACTATACCTCTTGTTAATAATGTAGTCAATTAGGGCAATTTCAGTGTAGAAAAATTCCAAGTAACAAATTGATAGATAAAGACAGTCTTATACATTATCACTATGTCACAATCCTGAATAAAGTAAACAATCTGAAACATCATCCTCTTTAGATGTAAAGCTATGTTTAATATTACAGCATATAAATCAAATTGACAACAGTCAAATTTACTGCTTAATTTTGGTAGCAAAGATTGAGAAACTACCAGTTATTTTCAGCCTCCTGGAGGGCTATACTAGTAAATAAAAAACATCACCCGTTAAATGTTCTTGTCAGAAACTAATAGCTGAAACTAATTAAATATCTAACCCAACTATAAATTCATAATAAGCACATAAAAGGATATATTAAAAATTCCATAAAGATGCAAGCAGAAACCAGGTATGTGGAGTATCAATAACATAAATGACCTAGTTTTAAAGAAATAAAGAGGGTAAAACAAGGACAAAATATATAGTTTACACAGACTTCGAAGACAGAAAGTAGATTAGTTGTTGACAAGAATTGGTGCGAGAAGAGCAAGAAGGGTTGCTAAAGAGCAGAGAGCTTCTTTCCGAGGCAAGAAAGAATAGTAATCATTGAACAACTTTAAAGCATATTTAAAAACACTCAATTACAAGCTTTAAATAGGTCAGTTGTATGGTGTGCATCAAAATGATTATTTTCCAAGAGACCTAAAAGACATTTGAAGCAAATGAAATGTGTAGACTTATTCAAATATTGCTTTTTTGACAAATGAACTAAATAAATATTGTAAAATAATTAGGAAAATCTCAACAATAGGGTATTTAATAATGCTAATGAATTATACTTTTAGGTGTAATGGTAATTTATTTTCAAAATGTTTGGCTTTTAGAAATGCATCCTAATTATTTAATATTGAAATGCTATCTCTGCAATTTTTTAAAATTATGAATTGAGACTTGATGTACAGATGAAACAAACTGTCATAGATTGACACTTGTTCAATTTGGTTGTAGGTACTTGAAAAAACATATAGTCAGTATATTTTTGTATATGTCTGAAACTTTCCATTACAAACAAAAATCAAAAATTTCTGAGAGCCATAAAAGGAGGATAAATTGAAATATACATTTTGCTTTTGAGTAGGAAGTTTTAAAATTTAAAGATATGAAGTATTATATCTCTAAACGTATGTAAGAAATTGGTTTTGTCCTAGTAAAATGTAAACAGAATAGATTTGACTTAAACTGATATTAAGATTTCTTAATAAAAACAGACTTAGTAGGAAAATTCTAATAACCAAATAAATAGGCACAGAATATGAGAATTTGATAAGAAAACAAAACTAAAACTACCAGACTGATGTTATCATTTTGTAATTGGCTCAGGGATAATTAGATCAGAAAAAAAGAAACAATCAGAATTAGACTCAAATGTGAAATTTTTGGTATATGATAAATGTGACATTTCAAATAAGTGGAGAAAAGATAGATCATTTCCTTAATGATGTTACGGAAACTAGTTGCTAGAACTTTCATAAAAAGGGGAAATGAACAGAAAAAACCAAAATTATACTAGATTGCTATTTTATTTAGTATTTGAGAATCTATCTTATTCATCACATACATATGACTTTTAGAAGTAAGATTTTAATAAAAAATCCTAAATTATAATAAAACTAGAAAAAAGGTAGAAGTTTTAAAGTAACTCCATGGTAAGAAACTATGATGAATCGATTCAGAGATATAAACCCCAATTTTTGACCAAAAAGTACTTGAAATTTTTACAAATTGAGTTAAAAGTAAAAGACCAATTAAAATCTTTTATGTTGATTTCATTACCAGCTTATCAAAATATGCATATAAGAGCTCTGTATTTAAATGTTCAAAATAATAAGTGAAAAACCGAAAATTTTTCAAATAGATGTAAGAAAAAAATGCTCATTTGTTTATATTGTAAAGCACAGAACAGCAGGGGAAAAGTCTTCAACAGCTCAGTAAAAATATAAATATATGGTATAAACAATAAGCTCATAGAAATATATGAATTTATGATTAAGATATGAAACTAATCTTAACTATAAATGAAGCAATATGCATTACAATAGGATTCTAATTTTAAATATTATATTGTTAAAAATAAAGTACTAACAGGATAAATTCTCCAAGAAGCTCTCACAGCTTCCTTAGTGAGATTTTAATTAATTAAAAATTGAATCAAAAGAATACAAACACGAATTTACAAGGTTCTAGTTTAATAACCAAGGAACTATTTGTCTTAGTTGCTATTCTCCCTGTTGAGACAAGGTACACAACACTCAAAGTTAAAGAAAGAAAGGAGTTTATTTTGGCTCACAGTTTATAGAGGTTTCAGTCCATAATTGGCTGGCTCCAAGGCAGGATGACTTTGCAGAAGGGCATCGCAAAGGAGTGTTTATGTTGGGCAGAAAGCATCAGAGTAAGAAAGAAGCAGCAAGCAGCACTCAACCACAGCAAACCTCCTTATGTCCCTTATATTCTGTCCAGCTACACACCCTTAGGGTAACACACACTCAGGGGGTGCCCTCTTATTGTCTACTTCCAGAACTACACCAAACCAATCAGAGGACTAATTTAGTATTCACACACCCTTGATCCCAACATAACACACTATAGCCAGCAATCTCTGGAAGGATTTAACACTATTTTTATGCTAGGAGTAAATTGAAAAGTTAAAATATTGTACATAATGATAGGAGAATGAATTCATTTTTGTTGGAGAATGAATTCATATGAGAAAGAAATGAAATAAATAAAGACCTTGTGAGTTTAGTTGGAATGGGGAGTATCAGTGTGAACATGTGATTTAAAAAAAATTTAGATAGATAAGCATGAAAATGTAACAGCTATGCATGTAATAAGTGAGTTAGTAAAGCTACATTTTCTTTCCAACTCAGTGGATCCAGGAATAGTCATAGAGCTTGGAAATGAACACACTTAGCACCCAAATCTTGGTTTCAAACACCTCTTTCTAATAAAAAGAACTAGATATTTTTGGATGCATCAATAATTCAAAATCTGATGCAGAAACATAGTAGCACCAGAAAAGAAGGCAGTGTCTGAAAAAGTTTGAGGCATGTCAAACATACAGAGATAAACTGAAGAAGCTCCCATTAATTAAGTTTGCAGCTATCGATGTTATGTAATTGCAGTCCATGCAACAAAACATACCTCTATGGGTCTATGATGACATGAATAAATAAGGAAACGGAGACGCAACCATTCTTTTACAGAAGAATTCAAATTAACAAACATAGATGAAATAAAGAAACCATCAACTCATCATGAGGCAAACACCAGAGCAATAACTGCTGAAGTTTGAGATACACTAGTAGCTGAAAAATGAGGTTGTGAAGGTTTTAGAAGAAACATAATATAGAATATTTTCAAAGCCTCAGAAAAAATAATGGTACTTCAGTTCACAAGTGCCTTTGTTTGAAAACAATCTTTTTCACAAACCAAAGTATTTGGCAAAATTTTGTTTCTGATTGCAAATTCTGTATCCTGTAACAAATACAACCGCGGCCACTGTTCCCACAAAGACATAGCCACCTTTTCCAGAACGTGGAACAAATTAAGTTCATGAACCAAAGTACCACCGTGTCTCCCCAAGATACTGGCCAGTTACAAAGAAACACTAACAAATTTACACTACTGACAACTAGCAAATATACTTTATCTACTTGCTTGAAATTCATATTGCTAGCAATCATACATATAAAATTTTCTCACTGTTATGACATAATGCAAAGGCCACATTATTCTGTATAAATGCACAACCTCATTCTAATCAAGAGAAAGTAACATACAAATGTAAACATACTCAATAAAATAAGTGACTAGTACCTATGAAAAACTGTCAAGATACTGAGAAATAAAGACAGATTCAGGAACTATCACAAATTGTAAATTTCATATCAACACTGGTTATTATGGAGACATAAGAACTCAATGTGAACTGGTGTCCTAGCTTGGTTGTGGAACTGAAAAGATACATTAGGAGAAACCAAAATTTAAATAATTCTGTACTGAACCGATAGTGGTATATCAATGTTAATCTCTTGGTTTTGATAATTATACTACAACTTTATAATGTACTAATTGAGGAAATCTGGGTGAAGAATATGTATGAGGACTTTATACTATATTTGCAACATTTCTGTGAAACTAATATTATTTCAAAATAATATTTTTACCCTATCATAAAAATTATAAAAATAAATGCAATTCTAAAAGTTTATCTTTGGAACGCAGTAAAAGAAAATTGTCAGCTACTAGTTTGACAAGTAATATGTCACAATTTTCTTGTAAAATGATGTTATTTTTCCAATATTTGTACATATGCATATATATGTCTATATATACATATTCATATACACACATTCATTAGCTATGTTAAGACATACTAACCAGAGACAATATTGAAAGTTTCATCTTGTTCATGTAAAATTGGAGGAGGTTTCAATCTTAGTCACAACATACTTAATTTATTCTTTCTCTTGTCAAAGAGTTGACCTACTATGAAATATTTTTTAAAATACGTTTCTTTAGAAGAAAATATTAATTTTAAAAGAGCAAAATCCTTGCTGAAAAGGAAAAGAAAAATTGATCAAACAATTCCTTTTTGAAAAATTTATCCTACACATTTCTTTATACATGCATGAAAACATTATCAACTAGATTTCTTTAGTGGAATATCATCGACCTTAGGATCTGTGAAGTATTGGTTCCAAGATCCTAGTGGGTACTAAAATCTCTGAAAGCTCATATCTCTTACGTAAAGTCCTATAGTACTATATTTGCATATAATTTATGCACATCTTCCACTATACTATACTTTAAATTATTTTTTATAATATCTGATATAATGTAAATGCTATAAAAGTAATTGTCAGACTGTATCATTTAGGAAACAGTAAGAAAAAAGTCTTTACCTATTCAGTACAGATGCAGCAACCATAGCTTTAATTACCTACGTGTGCAAGCGTGAGATGAGAGGCAAAGGAGGGCAGGCCTGAAAGCACAAGATGAAAATCTCTGTTGAAGGGTGGGCCACTCCAGCGGGCTGTGTTTGCACATAGATTCACCTGATCTCTGCTTTGTGCTTGGCCCACAACAAATACAGGTTTTATTTTTTGGAATTTTCTGGATTTACAAAAGTATTTTTAATACACAGAAGTTTGAGTCCACAGAAGTGCAACGTGTAGAAATACGGAAGGTCAACTGTACTCAACCACAACAGAAGAGATGAAAGAGATCTATGAGTTTTCATAGGAACATATGAGTTACAGAAAAGAGCAGTCATGATTTTGTGTATTTGATGTTAGAATGTGTGCTTTAAAATCTTTATAATTTTTATAGATAGCATCAGATTTGTTTTTTGATGATGATTTTCTCGAAGAGTCCCTGATGAAATGTTGATTCTGGCTATCTAGGAAGAGTAGAGGTAAGGGGATTGAATAAAGAAGTGATATATTTTATTATATATTCTTTGTTAGCATTTGAATTTCTATTATAAGCCTATGTTGCTTCAAAAATAGAAGTATTTAAAGAGAAAATATTCTGGAAATAAAATTCTTTGCTCTGTACCATGGAATATAAATGGATTAAGTCAAAGTAAAAAAATTAGAAAAATGCTTAGTTGTTTAAAATGAAAGGACTTTTGATAAAAATTCTCTGAAGATGGAACTGATCATCTTATCATTGTATAACCTTGCTGATGGAGCTATGTGAACATAGATCCACAACACAAAATAGTCACATGGAAGAAAACTTATGTAAAGAGTGGAATCACTGGAAAAGTTAAACTGGATAATTTTGCGATTCCTTACATTCCTCTCCTTGTAGCAGTTAGGGCCCTTTCATTTACTGTTTGTTGAGACAAGGTCTTTCTATGGAGTCCAGTTTGGTTTTAGATTTCTATCCGGTCCAGTCTTAGATTTTTATGTAGTCCCGCCTATGTTCCAGCTAGTGAACCTCATGCCTCAGCCTCCCAAGTGATGGGATTGCGGGATGTGCCACCATGCCCAGCAGCACTATCATTTTTAAACACACCACATAGTGTCATGGTTTTATAATACAGTGCATTTATATAGTCATACATCAGGTCTTCCCAGAATTTTACTAGATATTCAAATTATAAAAGAGATGATATTATTACTTTTTAAATATTTGAAAGTGGCACGTGTAAATGTCACTGTTGTTTCATCTTCCACAGGTTGGAGTTCATTAGAACAATGAGGAAGTAAACAGCAAGTCTCATTTATTTAATCTAATGATGCCAATTTTATCCCAGGCACAAGAGAAAATTTGGATGCATTACTAAAACTGAAATATGGAACTTACTGAAAGGACATGAAGGAGATTTGGTATTTTAAAATAAAAGAAGTAAGGGCCAGGGGTTTAGCTCAGTGGCGTGAGTGTCTGCTTGGCAAACGCAAGGTCCTGAATTTGATCCTTGGCACCAATAAATAAATAAATAAAGCAAATTTCTATTTGCCCGGAAAGCAAAACATCAGATAAATCTAAGTTTGGTGACAAGATTTTAAATGATCCTAGTTTTATAAAAAAAGTGATGAAATCCAACTTCAATAAGCTTTAAAAGAAAGCCAAAATCTGGTGGTCAAATCATACTAATTTATTTATCTACTCAACAGCAATTTCTTGAATATCTACTATATTACAAATAGTTTTCTTGCTGTTAAGTATTTCTTGTGGATCTTTATGTTCTTTGAAAAATTTCAGTCCTATCAGCACTATATGCTATGCCTTGAGAATCCCCACTGTCCAGGGAGCTGAGTTAAACAGAAATATTATAGGTAGTCAGATAGGGCTGGGCTCTCAAAGAAACCAGTGCAGAAGACCAATTGTAAGGAAGACAGATGTCTCCCACTGTGGGCCACACCTCAAGACAAAAGTTCAAACAAATGCACAAAAATATTTTACATAAAATATCAGAGTCTGATATTCTAAATAGATCACAGTCAGGCTGAGGAAGCCAAAAAGGAGCCACTAACCTAACCCTCTATGGAATAAGCCCCTGCTCTATATTCATGCCTACTTACTATGACTGGCTTCCCATTTGTCCTCAGTTTAATCAACTTTACCTAAGCAATTATACTCATAATCTTACTGGCTTTAGTTGTGTCTCTCCTTGTGCTCACCTTGCGAGTTCCCTTTTTCCCCACCTTGGACCCGCCTCAACTTGGGGTTTCCTTCTGTAAAATCCCTGGAAAAGGCAATTTCCAGGCAACCCATTCAGGACCCCTTCTGTCTCTCTCTTTCAGACAGAATTTTTCTCTATAAATAATATAAACAGAAACATACTCTGCTCTTAGCTTCTGTTGCTCCTGAAATTCATTCTTCAGTTTTAGAGTACACAAACTCATACCGGACATGGAGTAGGTTGAGAGTTTCTTTCCTGCATATCACCTCCACCACTCTAGTTACTAGAAAGGTGATTTTAAATAATTGCTACTCATTTCTAACCAGATAAGACTAGGCAAAGTGAGAAAAGTCATTAGAGAAATCTGTTACAGGATCAGGGAAACTGCTATAGTCAATTGATCTGCTGAGAAAAATGAACTACTGGACAAAAGAGTTTCTGCTTTGACTGTCACAAATCTTTGACTATTTTCTTCATGAAGGGACATTTTCTTAAAAATAGAATTACCATGTGTCAGCAAAGCTTTAGCTGCTTCATCTACAAGCTACACATTTGAAGGATACCCTTGGAGTAGCATCCATGCAACTGTAGCGTTTGCCAACTCAAATCTCACCATTGAATAAACAGATGGAAGGAGAAATTATTGAATGGTATAAATGTCACCTTCATTTTTTCAATACAAGCAAAGAAATGTGTGCCTGCTGCTTAGAAGATTTTTGCTGGACAGATGCATGCTCAGATCCAGACTATTTATTAGAGAGCAGACTCGGCTCTCCTTTTCAGTTTTAATCACTGTGTCAATTTTAAAAGGGCAGTTCTCATTACATCAACATTTGGAAGTTATAAAGCTGAAAGGTCAGGGCATAGGCAAGACAAAAGATAACATCCACCAGCTGGTATAAACTTCCATAACAAAACTACCCATCCAATAAGCCCAACTCTCACACATCAAGGTCTCAGAACACAGGAACTATTGTTACTATTTTTCTGTTTCTCCAACTAAATAATTTTATTTGTGGTAGGAGAGTTACACATATCTTTACACTCAAGGATGTTGAAGGATAGAATTCTGCAATAAATCTTCATGATAATTAATATCCAATTGATATGGTTTTCAACAAAATGTCTTTGCCTAGATTAATAATTGTTGGGAGCCGCAGCCCCGAGCCCGGTCGCCTCACTTGGTGGACGTGAGGCCTGTAGTAAAGAGTAAAGCCTGAGGTAGATTACCCCTCCCATCGAGCACGTTAGTTTCCTGCTTACCGCGTAAGCAACCCGCTCAACAATATAGTCTGCCTGGCAACTGATGATGTTAGCCAATCAGCTTGCCTTGCTTACTTTAACATGATTGGACACTGTATCCGTATATATACTGGTGCCACCCCTGGGGGGGAAGGAGAAGCCCGGAAGTAGAAGCCCAGAAGGAGCCGCGGAGAGCGGACCAGAGGAGGCTTCGGCTGGGAGCGATCCCAGGGCAGGCTGTACGGAGAAGGAAAATAAAAGAAAAGGTTGTCCACTGCCAGACTTTGTCGTGTGTCCTTCCTGCCGGCCGGGAGCGGACATCGACAAATAATCATCATTGCCATTGTTTATTCAATAAAACTATGAATCAATCATTTTCCCTATATTATTTCATTTAATTCTCACTACATCTTTTTGAAGTTTTTGTCAGTAACAAGCAGAGATGGAAATTACAGTTTAGGAAATGTTAACAATTTTCTGAATTACTGTACAAAGATATGTGGTAGAGATAGCTCTTCAACCCAGGCTTCAGTTAACTTCAAAACTATTACAGTCATTTATATATAAAACACCTCCTTTCTAAAGCACTGTGTGAGCTGAGTGTTTTGTTTAAAATATATTAAAATTTGTTCTCTAGGATTAAAAATATTAAAATATCTGAAGAGCAAAAGAACTGTCACAAATCTTTGACATCATATTTTCTTCACCACATTTATTTAAAGGTGCAATGTAAACAGAAAAGCATCAAAAGTACTAACAGAATTCCCACTCAAATTAAGAAAAAACAATTTTTTAAAAAATTTCTTTTCTTAGAAATTCATGGAAAATTATATAAAAACTTATATGACAGGTACAGAAAGCCAGAAACTGCTTGAAAAATACTTTAAAATCTGGACCACAATGCAAGAGCGAAATATCAGATTTACCTAATTTTTCCTCATTCTTTGCTTAAAATTGAGAGACACTGTCTTAAGAGACCTACACAAATATCTTCTGCAAAGAGATTTGAGGATGAGGAGTATATTTGTATCATGTAGAGAATGGATAAAGACTAGCAGAAACCACATTTGACACTATTGTATACAATGGGAGATGGGATTGAAAAAGGATTGCTGATCAGGTACTTTCACAAATGTCATGAAAGCCTGAGGAGCCAATAATGGGTAAAAGAGGAGGAAAAAGTGATTGATAGCAACAGAGAGATGTGGCTGAAAGCTATCTTCAGTAAATTACTTGAACACTGACAACAATAAAAGAACAGCAAAGTTGTCCTGTCTTAGTTACTTTATGCTTATCACTGAGACAAAATACCTGAAGCCCAAAGTTGGGAAAGAAAAGATTTATTTCTTACAGTTTTTGGAGGTTTCAGTCCACACTCAGTTAGCTCCAAGACAGGCGGGCATGGCTGGGCTGCCGTTCATGGCGGCTGTAAACAGCAAGCCAAAACCAGCAAAGAGCAAGACACACCTTCTTCCTGCCATTACATCACATCCTGGCTCCACCCCTATGTGGGTGGAGCACTGACACCATCAATCCAAGCACTAGACAATGAACCAATCACAAATACACAATGCAAACTCATAAGGCCTGGGGGACACAGACATAAACCGTGACATGTCCCTAAGACAAACAAGTAAATTTATTCAGATTAGTTACAATACCAATTCTAAGAAGCTGATTGGCTTGTTTCACTACTCCTGTGTTTCTCCCACTTGATTCTTTAATACATAGCTTCATTGAAATAACAATGGGATCATTACAAAACTCTTTGGTGGGATACAGAGTAAATGAAGGATTGGAAAACAAGTAAAATGGAGGTGAAAGACACATCAAAAATAAATATATAAGAAAACAAAAAATAGATGCTGTTACATTTTGTACAAATTAAACAAAAATTTCAGAGCTTTCAAGGATGAAATTACACAAAATTTAGAGACAAGATCAGACTGGCAAGTATTTATAACAAATAGTAAGAAATAAAAAAATACAGTGAAAGAAAAAACTTCCCTTAAAATCATCAATAAAACCACAAAATATGTTTTAAAACATAGGAAATGATAGGTAAAATAATATGAAATCATATTCAAAGACATAGCAGTTGTACTTTCAATGATGACAGAATAATTCCCATGGAATTAGTGCCCTTGCATGAACCTGTGGTATTTTAAAAATCAGCAACCAGTTGAGCTACTCGAGGGTGTCTAAACTTTCAAAAGAGAAGCTGTGTCACTGAGAAATCAGAGGACATAATTCAGATGCATATTTGAGCATCCAGAAGTTAGTATATAATTCTGACCAGATATTTGGCTTGAACTTGAAAATCAATCAACAAACTCCAAAGAGAGAAGAAAGACAGAAAAATAGCATTTTAATTGCTTCTAGGAAGGAAAACAAAGCTGAAATTTTGTCACACTGTTAAGTCCCTACTGTACTAAAATGCCACATTTCAGTGAAATGCTAATAGTATCTCTACTACATATTACCTAAAATTTCCAGCATAGAATAAAATGTTATGACTTTTTAAGACAGAAAAATGTTCTCATAATAAGAAAATCAAACTTTAGAAACCCAAACATCAATATTAGTATGCAAAAACTTGAAATTATTATTATAAATAATCTCTAAAATGAAATAAAAGATCACGGTATGTTCATAGATCACTTCAACAGTGAAACAGAAACAATGTTTTAAATCTCAACTTAGATTTAATACAGCATTTGAAATGATAAATTCTTTGGACAAGTTCATCAGATTGGAAACAATATCAATAAAATTAATGATACAACAATAGAAAATATTTAATATGAAAAATAAAAATAAATTGAGGAAAAACAAAACTGCAAATATCAATGATCTGTGAGACAATATAAAATAAGCTATCATAAACATTACAGCCTAAGAAGATGAGCATGAATAGACTAGAAATGGAAAGTTAGCAGGAGCTTTTTAAATCAGAAATATAAATCTAGTCAGATCTAAAAATGTTGCTAAAAACCAAAGATAGAAAAAACATACTGAAAATAATCAGAGTGAAACAATCAAATGCATATAGGGAAGCAATGATAAAAATCCTAACAGATTTCTTGCTAGAAATAATGCGAAACAGAAGATTATAAAGTAGTATATTTAAAATTGTGTTAGTGCCTATTTGATTTTTCATATCTATTAATATTTGTTTGATATATTTGGGTGTGCCTGTATTTGGTGCTTATATATTTATGATTATTATCTTTTCTTCTTGGAGAATTTCCTTAATAAATATGTAGTGACCTTCGTTGTCTCTGTTGATCAGTCTTGGTTTGAAGTTTACTTTGTCTGCAAATACAATAGCTATTCTTGCTTGTTTTCTTTGTTCCTACCTCATGAACTATTGTTTTCCATTCTCTGGATTTCAGTCTGTGAATTTCTTTTTGAGTTAAAAATATTTCTTGTGCATAACACATTGTGGAATCTTATTTCTTGACCCATTGTACCAATCTGTTTCTTTTGACTGGTGAATTGATACCATTCACACTGATCATTATAACTGATACAAATTGACTTAGCATATTTTCATATTATTTATAAGTTTGTATATTCTTGTTGTTGGTTCCCTGTGTTGTTCCTATGTTTAATTGCTTACCTTGACAGGTGGATTTTTTTCTATTAGTGTTCTTGGAATTGTAGACCTAATTTCTCTTTCTAGCATCCTTCAGAAAATGTTTCAGGGAGCTGGTTTGATGGTCAAGAATTTCTTCAATTGTTCTTTGGCTTGGAGGTATCGTATTTCTCCCTTGATTTTGAAAAAGTTTTGCAGGCTAGTGTTAGGTCTGAGAGAAGGGAGAGGAGGAGAAGAGAGAGAAGTCCGTGGGAGGAATGGAGTGGACGGCCGTGAAAGCAGTGGGCAGCGGTGACTTTATTTCGGGAATGCCAGGAGAGGTCCCCCTCCGCTGGCCCCGGGCGCAGCCTCTCCACTGCACCCGGGGCCGTGGTTAACACGGGGAGAGGAGACTGGCGCACTGGCTGCTGGAATCCAGCGATCTCTTTTGGCGATCTCTCTTTGGCGATCTCTCTCTCTCTGGTGATCTCTCTCTGGGACACGTGGCGTGGGGGAATATAAATGGCCTAAGCTTAGGGCAGTGCCCTAAGGCCATTAGAGATGTACCGGTATCTCATTGGCGCACAGGTTTAGTGCCAGAAAGCAGGTTCCTAGGGAGGGTGTATAGGGTTACAGTCAAGTCTATAGGGGGCGGGGGGAGGCAGGAGTTTCTAACTTAGCTGCAGCCTTTCCTGGTTACAGTGTTTGGTCTGGGCCAGCAACTCTTTCATATCCCGTCTTATGGTTATTAGGAAAAGGGGCGAAGATTTCTCTCTGTAACTACTTCCTGCTGGCTGAGAGCGCTGTATTGGGGTCTAGGGAAGTTTGACGGGATGAAGGTTGATGCCCAGGTAGACACTGATGCCAGGTGTTTTAGCCAGGACAACTTCACTGGTGAATGTACGTATGTCAGACTGGAAAAACAAAGATTGCCTACAGACTCCAACATCATATATACCAGAGACAAGCCTTACCTACCTACCTTTTAACTTTTATGCTTTCATAGGGGGGAGTAAACACCTCTCATAACTTCACTCCTCCTAATCCCACGTTTATTTTTCAGAATTCTGCCTTGCCACCTCAACGTCACCCTGATAAAATACCATCTCAAAACCAAAGTCACCTTCCTATCTACCTCACCTGGGTCCTTAAATATAATAGTGCCATGTTTCCTAATAACATTATGTCTCTTTGTTTTTCCAGTCTAACATCAGTGCATTCCGCAGTGAAGTTGTCCTGGCTAAAACACCTGGCATCAGTGTCTACCTGGGCATCAACCTTCATCCCGTCAAACTTCCCTAGACCCCAATACAGCACCCTCAGCCAGCAGGAAGTAGTTACAGAGAGAAACCTTCGCCCCTTTTCCTAATAACCATAAGACGGGATATGAAAGAGTTGCTGGCCCAGACCAAACACTGTAACCAGGAAAGGCTACAGCTAACTTAGAAACTCCTGCCTCCCCCCGCCCCCTACAGACTTGACTGTAACCCTATACCCCCTCCCTAGGAACCTGCTTTCTGGCGCTAAACCTGTGTGCCAATGAGATACCGGTACATCTCTAATGGCCTTAGGGCACTGCCCTAAGCTTAGGCTATTTAGATTCCCCCACGCCACGTGTCCGAGAGAGATCGCCAAAGAGAGATCGCCGGATTCCAGCAGCCAGCACGCCAGTCTCCTCTCCCCGTGTTAACCACGGTCCCGGGTGCAGTGGAGAGGCTGCGCCCGGGGCCGGCGGAGGGGGACCTTTCCTGGCATTCCCGAAATAAAGTCACCACTGCCCACTACTTTCACCGCTGTCCACTCCACTCCACTCCTTCCACGGACCTTGGACCTCCTCCTCGGACCTCCACCTCTCTCTCTCTCTTCTCCTCCTCTCCCTTCTCTCAGACCTAACAGCTAGATCAATCTAGATTAAAGGTCATTTTCTTTCAAGATTTGAAATTCTACACTTCAACCTCTTCTTGGTCTAAGGGTTTGTACTGAGAAGTCTGCAGTGATTCTGATGGGCTTTGTAGGTGATATGTTCTTTTTTCAAACAGCCATTAATTCTTTGTTCTTATGCTGAATTTCTGTAATCATGATTATTATATGCCCTGGTATAGATTTATTTTGGTCTTCACTAAAGAAGTTCTATATGCCTTGCTTATCTCCATGTCAAATTCTTTTTCTATGCTTGTGAAGTTTTCTGCTGCTGCTTCTGTGAATATGGAAAATCGTTTTTTGGTTATCTGAACTGTCTTCTGCGTTTTCACTGACTCTGATCAATCTTGTTTTTCTTTGCATCATCTTGCAGCTGCTCCATTGATTTTTTCATGGCCCCTAACTATTTTTACAAAATCTTTCTTTTCATCTTTCAAATACCACATTCCTGTCTTTTAGATTTGATATTCTGTTCTCACTTTGGTCATTTGACTGTATACTTTCAATGGAATTTTTAATCTCTTGGATATCTGTTTGAATATATTGCATAGATTTATTAATAATTTAATTATTAAAACTAAGAAAGATTTTGAGCATTTTTTAGGTGTGTGTGTGTGTGTGTGTGTGTGTGTGCACCCTAATGATCAAACTCCAGTGCTTGTACATGCTAAGCATACACTGTACTGTTAAACTGTACCCCGGACCTTATTTCAGTTTTTTAAACATTTATTAAGAATTTTTCTCTTGGCCTAGCATGTGGTGTATGTTGGAAAACATACCCTACATTCTGAAAAAGGGTATGCTACCTTTATGCAAGTATGCTACACTTATTGGATTAAATGTTTACCAATGTCAAGGAAAGTAAGGTCTTGGTGATGGTAGCAGCTAAATACTGTCTATACTCTTTAATTTTTAATGATTGATGGCTGGATGGTACTAAAGCTTCTAATTACGAAGTTCAGCCCATATATTTCCTGCTTTACTTCCATTCTTCCTTTATGTATTTTCAGGTTCTGATATTCAGTCCACATACTCTTGATCTTTGGTAGCATTCCTCTAAGCTTATTTTTAATAATTAAAAATAATCAATTCAGTTCTTTTATTCTATCTTCATGGTATACTGTTTTTATATTCAATTATGTCAGTATATGTCTTAAAGTTTTTTTGTTTCATTTTGAGAAAGGGTCTCATCAAGTTGCTAATTTTCCCAGACTAAAATCAATCTTGCTGGAATCTACCAGCCTCTTCTTCCCAGTGTACCACCATGCCTGGCTTACTCTCTGATTTTTAAATAGATTTTTAACACACATATAGTTTTAACATCACATATAGTTGCAGCAGTTCATTTAGTTGTATTTAAATATAGCCATTAACTTTTTTTTTAATTGTTCTTTCAGGGTTTTTTGGTTTCTCTTTTTGCTTTGCCTTTTTAAAACAATCATGATTCCATTTGACTAAATAGAGGTGGAGCTTCATTGGAGTCACCCAGAAAAAAGTATTTAAAAACACAGGTAACTGGAAGAAAGGGAGCGGCACACATCCTGATGACAAATCAGTCTAAAATAAGAGACTGTGCATCAAACAAAACATAGGCATAAGAGTTTATAAAATGTTGAAGCAGTCCACAAGGCTGCCTGTAGTAATTCTTCCAGAGCATAGAACAGGAAGTGTCATTCTGGGAAATTCCCAAAAATCTAATGCACTACAATAGTTTGGCAAATTCAAACCATGCAGAATAAATTTGGGGTATAACGTCCCTCATCTATTCTGCCTTCCTCTAAACAGAGGAAGTTGTAGCCTGGTAACACATTTCACCAGCACACACAAGTGGTTACAAGTAACCTGGAAGCTTCTCCCTCTCCAATAGGCTGCCAGGTTTCTTTTGCTTTTCTGTTGTTGTTGTTCTGGTATTCCATAGTGGCTAAATGGAACCTTTAGTGACGAGGTCACAGAATGCAGCAGTGGCAGTGAAAGTAATAAGGTAATAAGTGGAATAGCTTCATCACTCCACACTGTTGCTGGTCCCAGTGGTGTGAGAGAGAGACTCAGAATTTAAGTAGTTGGAGTCCATAGCAGGGCAATGAGTGGGAAGGCAGCCTTGCCCACCTGCACCTGGCTCCCAGCAGTATGAAAGGAGAGAGATACAGCAGAATGGAACAGTGGAGGCTGAGGGGCCACGTACACATGGGACTGGGAGCAGCCTCTGACTGTCTCTTGTGAGGGTGGCATAGCATCTGTGAGAATGCTGCAAAGACAATGAAGGAGACCTGGTTCAGCCATTGAGGGATACACAGAAAATTGCTGGCTGAAGACTGACCTCAGCCCCCAAATTGCAGGTCATCACTCCTACAGTCAGCTTTAATCCTACTGCACACTCGGTGGGGTTACCCAGCACAGATCTGGGCTCTGATTTGGGCACTATTAGAGAACTAAGGACATCAGAGGAATTTCACGTTTGTTTTCTTGTTTTCCTTTTTCTGTCTTGTTTTTTGTTGTTGTTGTTTAGGTTTTTATTTTTATTGTTTGGTTTTGTTCATCATTGTTGTCTTTTCTCAGTTGTTTTATTTTTCATATTTGTATGTGAGTAAACATTGTCTCTAGTGTTTCTGGTTTGCTTCAATATTCTTGTGTGCTCTCTTTAAGTCTTTCTCTCCTGTCCTCTTCTCTAGTTTCCCAAAGCTTGAGTGATTATTGTTTGTCCTTCAGCCTTATTTCTACTCTTTTTCTATTCATTTATCTATTTTTACCCTATCCTAATAAATCCCCCACAATATACACACAAGGGAAAAATCACTCTAAGCGGACACTCACAGAATACAAATTTTTGGTTTATGTTGGATTTTATTACATATGTAAATGTCGTTCCTATGGATAAAGGTACCAAATTAATAGCTACCACAATTTATCAGTTTCTAGGCTGTGCTTGATGCTATTGTTCTTACTAAGTGTACTACTTTAGCTAGGGTGTTTCACTGGTTATAACCTGTTGTCACCCTGGGATTTGAATTTGATACTGGGATAATTATCAGCATATCCCAGTATCAAAGAACTGAGTGTTGAGCCAAATAGATATCAACTAATAATCCCTAATAACTTGAGAAGGTAGAAGACAATTCAGAGGAAAAAACCCTTCCTAGAGAAGCCCAAATACTAGTGAAAAAGTTACCTAAACTGAGAAGTTTACACACACCAATACATAAAACAAATTAAAATAAAAAGAAATAGAAAATGACAAGACATGAAAGCAAAATGGAACCCCAGACCTCCTTCTCACTCAGGACAACAAAATAGAGAAAATCAGAAGTTCATTCACTTGAATTTTCTGAAATAGTGGCAGCAGAAGTACAAAACAGATGAATGAGGCTATAGAGAAAATCAGATGTGTAATAATCTCTCAGGTTAAAAAAAATGACAATCAAAAGAAAGACTTGCTCAGTGAATGTAGAGTAGACATAGATTATAAAAAACAGTGAGTTGGGGATACAGCTCAGCAGCACAGCTCTTTCCTGGGAAATGCAAGCTCATAAATTTGATTCTTAGTTAATAATAAAATACAAAACTGTAGGAAAATGACAAAAGCCATGAATATTCAACATAGGAAAGAAATGGAATAATTTAATATTTACTAATAATAATATTCCTAGACAAACTATAAATACTTGTCAACAATATATTCCTAAATAGCTAAAGAGAAATAGTAAGAAATTTGAGTTAGAAAACATTTAAACTGAAAAATATCAGAAATCCTAATTAAAGTCATGGAAGTTTAGTATTTTAAATATTTATATTACAAAAGGAGAAAGATTTAAGCCAATGACCTAATATTTTATTTAAAGAAACTAGAGAATGAATCTGAAAAAATAGAAAAATAAAATCATGAAAATGGGAATCAATTAAATGTTATGTTATATAACAAATTCATGGATCAGTTTTTTAAAAGATTAATTAAATTGATACATGCTAGCAAAAATGTCCTCAAATAAAGATAAAACACAAGTAATGAATAGAGTGATGAAAGAATATAAAATAGTCAAATTCTAGGTACAATAAAAAATAGAGGGGTTATAATAATACAATTATATATCAACAATTTCACAATATAGTTTAAATGAACAAATTTTGCAGAAAAGCAAATGACCAACATGGACACAAAGAGAATAGACAATTTTAATAATTCTAAATCTATGAAAGGAATTGAATTCATTGTTAAAAGCTTTTACACACACACACACACATACACACACACACACATACACTCACCAGATTGGCCTGGGGTTTAGCTCAGCAGCATAAGCGCCTACCTGGCAAGGTTGTGAGTTCAATCTCTCATACCAAAAAGAAAAAAAGACATTATAAAGTTTAGATTATTTCTCCACTGAATTATTCTAATATCTTTAAGAGAAAAATTGCCAAAATTATTCCAGAAATTAAAAAAAAATACTTTAATGAATTCCAGATATTCATACCAAAACTGGCAAGGATAATAAAGAAAGAAAATGATACACTATTTTTTGTCTTAATCATAAATGTAAAAATTCTAAACAAATATTTCAGGGAATACCTTTAAAATATCTAATTTGTAATTATAGCATATATAAAATATGATTATCATATTCAAAAATAATAAAGCAATATAATCTATCTAGAGTAGATCCACATTTAAATTTTAGGCAAATTGTACTTTTTGAGTTCAGAATCATAAGAACACACATTGATTAATGCATTATTTGCCTGTTGTATTAATCGTGTTTCCCACTGATGAGACATAATACCTAATATTCACAATTTACAGAAGAAGAGGTCTAATTTGTTTTAGTTTTAAGGGAATGCAGTCCATGATCATCTAGCAGTGAGGCAGGAATATTGTGCAAGAAATCTGCTCAGTTCTGAGAAGCAGAGTAGAGGAACAGTGCCAGCAGGGAAGAAGAGAGGGACCAGGCATAGAATCTAATGTCATGTTTCTACGGCCCACCCAAACTTACCTAGGAGTATACTCTTCCAAAGGCCAAAGAGAGGCTAAAGCCAATCAAGTTGACATTCCACCCTGACTACTGGATCCCAAGATTTGTCAGTATCACACCCAAACATGTCTCCTTAAGCCACAATCTCCACATAAAGACAGTAACAATTTAATAGTTCTGCCTAAAACGGTACAACTACTCTGTGTAAAAAGGGAAACACTATCATCCCTTCACCAAAGACTCAACAGTTCCAAATTTTCCAATCAAAAGTCCAACTTTTTTTCTGAGACTAGTCTTAGGTATGAACCGCTGCAAAAAAAAAAAAAAAAAAAAAAAAAAGTTAATCCCAAGGTACAAGGACACAGGGTAAACATTTGCAATCCAAATGGGAGCAAGAGAGGGTAGAAAACAATAGGACAAAATCAAGACTGAAGCTCAGCAAGCCAAACATCCTTTAGCTATAGTACTTGGTATCTGGGGTACATTACGGTAAAATAAGTGTCCTACATGGCCTCTCTTTGGGGCTGGCTCCACCCACAACTTGCAGCTTTCCTCAGAGTATTGCTGGCATTTCTGACTTTCTGGGTTCTCCACTGCACCTTGGTTTCACTCACACAGTTTCACACACTGCCCTCTCAAGGGCTCTTTTCTGTCTTTCGAGCGCTTCTAAAATTTGAGTGGAAGCGTCCTTGAGTCCACAACTTCTACATTCTGCATGCTGATTAAATTGCGGAAGAAGTCAAGGTCTATCATGAGTGTCAGAACAGTTATCCTCACTCCCTTGGACCATGGTAGCTGAAGCTTGTGAGTGCCTGCAGGGATGAACATGAGTAAATGGTTACCAGGGAACTAATTCTGTGTAGGATAATTCTTTAGTAGGGGGTGTGGAGGCTCTCTTCTTAACTGAGGAAATGTTATACTTTTGTAAGTTTGATTCTCTGATGGATGAGATCTTGCTGATTCCTGAGATTCCTTTAAGGCATCTTTTTTTCCTGTCCCAGTACAAAGTACTTGATTTCTCTTGATTGGTTCCAATCTTTTCTACAACCATTCTTCCAAACTTATAGATTCCTTCTGGGCCAAAAAGGAAGTTCTTCAACATTTTTTCACTCTGCCTTTTGCCTCTAATTTTCACTATATATCTGGCTAAAAGTAACTATCACTACTCAAGCCATAGACTAAATGTTGAGCTGCCTAGAAATTTTCTCTACCAGATTAATTATTCCGCTTCTCTGAACTTCAGACTCCTGCTAAATCTCAATACATGGGCAAAATACAGATACAGTTTTTTCAGAGTGTAATACAAAAGCCTTCTGGTGCAACTGTCATTAGAATCCTTGTTCTGGTCTGAAACTTCTTAAGCCTGGTCTTTACGGTTTACATTCCTATCAATATGCTGGTGGCCCAGGCTCTGACCAGTGGTGAACATCAAGTATTACTCACAAAGTTCTAGTACTTCTCTTACCTTTTTCTCCAAACTTTTCTAAACTTTGTATAAGCCAGTTCCAAGGGGTTCTGAATTATGGACCACAGGGTCAGATATAGTCACAGAAATGACCACACTCCTATACCAATTTTCTGTATTAGCAATCTTTCCTTTTGCTGAAACACAATACCCAACACCCATAAATTTTAAAAAAGAGGTTTAATTTGGCTTGTGTCTGAGAAGATTCAGTCATAGTCATCTGGCTCCGAAGTAGAAACATCATGATGGGAAACTTTTCAGCTTAATGGTTTGAAATCCAAGCAGAAAAAACAATGCCAGAGAAGGGAGGACAGCCATGGGTTCCAGGGCTATCTTCCCACTGTCCACCTAAACATATCCAGAACTGTGCTCCATCAATCCCTATGGCAGAGCATGTATCCAATCAAGGTGATGGCCTACCCAAAGTACCACTACTAACTTGTTTACTGCTGCTTTCCTTATCCCTAGAAATGCGTGGAAAAAACAGCAATATATCATCAAATAGTATAATGTGATATATAGGAAAAATATCTTACCAAATGTTAGTACTTGTGTACTGTTTCCTAAGCAAATAATAAATAAATAAGAAGAAATACATGGACTCTGGAAGTTGCCACAAAATAAAAAGACACTTCTTAGAAAAAGTTAATCTTTCTGCTTTTGAAAGACACATATGGCACTATATGATTCTTTCCTACCAAATATCCTTTGATCATACTTAAATTGAGTTCACAGAGGATCTTTATTATGTTTATCATTGAAGCATTCTCAAAAGTAAAAAGACTAGTAGAGTTCCGGGAGAACGTGGCGGACAGATAACAGCAACTACCGGAGGCTCTCTGAAAGACTCGGCTCAGAAGCCAGGAATGGTGCGGACTAAGGAGACATAAGCAGGTGGAGATATGCTCTGCTGATTCAGGAACGAACTGGGCTGAGAGAAACCAACTTGGAATGCAGTCCTGGTGCTAAAACAGGAACAGAAAAGCCTCGGTGTGGGAGGCTGGACCCCGCGCCATTGTAAGCCGCGATTTGGGTTTCCCGCCGCGCGGCAGCTGGCTGCCTCTACAGTGGCTCGGCAAGGAGAGAGACGCGCAGAAGCTCTGAGAACGGCAATCTGTGAACGGCAGGGAGGCATGCACTGACTTGTGGTGAGGTGAGTGAGAGAAACTGACACTCTACCACAGTTTGACTCCAGCAGAGGACTTTCTGGGCCCGAGCAGTCCTGCGGGAGCAGGACGTGGTGGCGACTCCAGCCACACATCCCCCTCTCGGGCGGGATTGGTGAAAAGTGCCTGGCCTGCGTGACGCTGCCGGCTGACCTGGTAGGCTGTCCCAACCCAGATCCCAGAGCCTGACAGTGGCCGGGAGGGGAGACGCGTAGACTGCCTGGTCCGTAACTCCCTGGTGCGCAGCGGTGAGCGGGAACACCTAACTGGCGCAATTCGATCAGGCTGTGGCTGACTGGGAGAGAAGCTGGGCCTCTTATATAAGCTTGCATATATAAGGAACAGAGAAGAAGAGGCAGCATGGGAAGAGGCAGCAACAAGAAAGGCTCCTCGGCCCCCAATTCTGAGAAACAGGCAATAGCAGACACCGCACCAATACACATAAGGCACCATATAGAGAGCCTCATAGACCAATTCAGGAATGAAGTTATCAACGACCTGAAGCTAGAAGTATGCAGAATAGTTAGAGAAATGCTAAGTACCACCCAAGAAAAAACAGGTGGTGGAATGGAAGAACAGAAAAAAAGGGGAGAATTGTTTGATGGAGAAAACAGAGAAAACATAGAATACGTGAAGCAGGTTCAAAGGGACTACCAAGATACTAAGAAGTCTATAGAAGACTGGCATAAGAGCTTGAAAGAAACTAAGGACAGACTATCTGAACTGGAGGGCAGACTTGTAATATGGGAGAATGAAATGAAAAACTTCTTAAAAATAACAAAGAAACAAACAGCAATAACACAAAGACAAGAAGATGATAAGAGGATCCATAACTTAAGGATTAAGAACATAAAAGAAGAAGTAGGGACACAAACAAGTGAACTACAAAAGCTACTCACAGAAATAATCCAGGAGAATTTTCCTAATTTAGCAAAAGGTAAAGATACTCAGATGTATGAGGCATACAGGACCCCAGCTACCTACAACCCAAACAGAGCAACACCCAGGCATATAATAATAAAAATTCCAGAAATTCAATACAAGAACAGAATATTAAAAGCTGTAAGAGACAAGAAACAGACCACTTACAAGGGAACACCCATCAGAATTACAGCAGATTTCTCTGCACAAACCATCAAATCACGAAGAGCGTGGGGGGAAATAATTCAAGGTTTGAAAGATAATAATCTCCAGCCAAGATTGAGATATCCTGCACAACTGTCCCTGGAAATTGATGGAAAAACAAGGTGCTTCTAGGATAAAGAGGAACTGGGGGAATTTGCAACCACCAATTCAACTCTACAGAGAGTATTGCAGGATATTCTAAAAAAAGAAAAATACAAAGAATCCAGAAATAATGGCAGAGAGGCCACAACGAATGGAGCAGAGAACAAAATGAAGAAGACAAACTGACAGCTACTGACAGAAAAAGAGCTCAACAGAAATGAGGCAGAGAAGATTGGATGATAGGAACAGCTATTTTGGAGAAAATGACATCTTAATAGGTAATACTGATTTAATATCATCTTGTTTTGAAGTCTCATCTAGCTTTTGTCCTTCTGTCTCCAATGGTCTAAATAGGCTGTATCTTATTGGATTTTATTATGTACGATAGTATAAGCAAAAACCTTTTAAAGACAAGGATATTATACAGAAACCATTGTTCATTTTCTGTTAGTCGATTCTAAATACTCTGTAATGCTGTCATTCTCTTGAATGGTTTTACATTGTTTTGATATACTTAATGCTACAGTATACGAAGTTGTACTCAAGGATTTCAAAGAAAGAGACAATATGGTAACTACTTTTAGGTTAGGATTATCTGGTGGTGAAACACTATTCTGCTTAAATGGTTATGTTTTGATCTGCGCTGTTTCGTTGTTATGCCCTCTTTTATCTCAATCTCCACTCCATTATTTACATTTTTATCTTTATCCTTTTAATTAAAGAAAAAAAATAGCAGGATATATTATAGTAACCCACTTTGACTTTTCATTACCTTGATTTAAAGCCCTGTATTACTCTCGCCATCTGGTTTTTAACTGATGTTCCCCTATTCTGTTTTGCTGGATAGTATCAGGTTCGAAAGTTTAGGCATCAGCTGTGAAGATAATGAGATTCATTATGACGCCCATTCTTGTTGACTTTTATCTACTTTTGAAGACCTACAATGTCTCCAATGTTTTGGTTTTGTCGGTTTTATTCTTTACTGTTTTGTTCAATTGTATTATAACTAACGATATAGGCAATTCTATTAGAGATAGCGGGAGGCATTATGGTAACCATTGTTGATCACCTTGTATTATGTTTTTACATTATCTATTATGTCCACCCTTTTGACTTGACCGATTCTGTTTTGTTATGTCACATTTGGTTTTACTCTCTTCCAAAAAAGTAATAAGAACCGTGGGAGCAATGAAACCCAAAATGTGTAATAGTCATGGTACAAAAGAGAGGAAAAGAAAGTGCTCCAAACTATATAACTGCATGTATATTTAAGTGTATAAGATAGAAAATGATATCACAGAGTTTTATTGGATCAATGAACAGAACTGTTTGCAGTATCATTGATGGAATGTCCACTTTACAAGCTTTAATTTTGTGACTTGAACAATTATTTCTAAGATGACAATATGTAATCCATTAACTAGTGATTTCCTACTGTTCATTTTTTTTCTGTAAATCTGTATAACTTGTACCCTTTCCCTGCTTTTTTTTTCTTTTCTCCTTAAATAAAATTAAAAAAAAAGACTAGTAGAGAAAAGGGTCCTTCCTTGTGACTTTTTGTAACTTTTTTCTTAAATGAGAATTTATGCATCACTTGAGAGGAGTTCAGTCCTCCATTTCTTGCTTCTTTTTATAAATCTTTTTTTTTTCTTTACCAAGAATAGGATTCATTGAAAAAATATCAACCAAGGAATCAAAGTTTTCCATTAAACACTCTTCTTCTTACCTTGAAAAAATTAGTTACCAGTATTCAATTCTTCTTTTGTAAAATGGGTTAGAAAAATTGAAGAGGTTTGTTTTTGTTTTCTTTTGCTATTACCACTACTACAAATGCAGGAACTCGTGACAATGGGTATTTAACATCCATCAGTGTCTATGAATCAGAAGCTGAGGTGCATAAAGGCTGGATTCTCTGCTCTGGATCTCAGAGGGCTGAAATCGAAGTGTTGACTGGGTCTATAGTTCACATCTGGGGTTCAGCACTGTCTTCAAAGCACATAGTTTGCTGGGAGAATGTCTCACCTTCCTATAGAATCAAGGCACTTGTTTCTTTATGAGTTTTTTGCTTAGAACCACTGTTAACATTCACTGACATCCCAATGCTCCTTGCCTTGTGATTTCTCCATCTGCAGACAGGTCGCAAAACATCCCTTTCACCACCAATCTCTCTCATTGTTCACATCTCTGACCTCTGAGTCTGACTCACAAAGACACATTCAAACAACTCATTAGATTAGGTCAACCCGTCTAGAAAACCTCCATTTAATATATTTGGTTGTGTCTAATAACATGACCAAGCTGAAAGAGTAAAGTCTAGGATATTTACTGTGTTAGGTAGTATATAAAATATACATAAATGGATGAGATCTTGAAGGCCATTTTAGAATTGTAACTACAATGGAGTTGTTTTAAAGAATAAAATAAGTAAGGTGGAAAAATAATTATTTCAGAACCTAGCCCTTTAACAAAGGCAGGCTCTTATTAAACTGTGATTTATTCTTGTTATGATAATTAGTGGAGGAAAGGCAAGTGATCAACTGGTCCCTTTAGCATTCCTGAAGATCAAAAATAGTAAGACACCAATAATTTCTTATTTTTCTATTTATTATACCAACTCGATATCATGCTTCACACAGGATTGAAAAAAACTCCTTCACGTTGTTTTTAGTCAGCAATTTACACATGATTCACTCAGTCAGTCATTCACTGGTTCACACATCAGGATTAAAATATAACAACAGGTGTGCACTAACTGCTGAGTGAAGCAATTTAGAGTGTACAGAGAGGAACAGGACAATAGCCCTAACCCTCAGAATTCTAGGATCTACTGGAATCTTAGTCTGCCTGGATTAACTGTGCAGTTGATATTAAACAAAGCTGTTTCTAACAAAGCTAAGAGAAGCAACACATATAGCAATTTAATGTGTCTAAGATCATTGTTTATAATTTTATGACAAAAACAAATGGAGAAGATAAATTTAGAAGAGACTCAGTACTACACAGGCCCTGTGACAAATGGAGTTTACAGGCTTGGCAAGCAGCCACCAAGGTTTCTGAGCGTTAGCTGGCATCCTACTTTGGAAATACCTTTCTCAGTTTCTCAGCAACAGTTCAGATATGACAAACAATTCTAGTGACTCCTTTTTTGGTTTTAAAAAAGTAGCATCAGCATATTTAAACATCTATCTTCTTGTGGCTTCTAAATCTTCTTTCACAAGGGCGTTTAATTCATGGTTCTGTGCACTAGAGTCTCCTGAGAAAAGTTTCCCAAATCTCCCTGGATATTTAAAAGATTTCTTTGTAATATGACTTAGAATTTCAACCTTTCCCAGTTTATTTTTTATTATATCACTGATCAGAATGTGGACTTTATTTTTTGCTGTAGATACAGCATCATTTAAGTCTGTCTTGATAATGACAATTTGCTTGAATTATATTGTGCTGTAAACAGTTTCAAAATAGTTACTTCACTGTATTCATACAATTCCAAGAATAAAGCAAATTTTAGAAATAATCTAATCTAATCCCCATCATACTTTGAATTCCTGCTGCAAGACATCCTTAAGTAGTTCATACTCAGTCTCTTCTTGACCACTGAGATTGAAAGAGAATTCATCATAAAGGCAGCATTGCCTGCACTTTATATTCTTTATTTCAAAGTTGGAAAAATATTGCATTTTAACTCTAGCACTGCTATTGTTTGATTGTACATTATCAGTCTCTCCAGTTAGACGCAGATTAAATTAAATTAGCTAAAGATACAAATAATGATCAGAAGCAATATGGATCATGCAAGTTAGAAACAGATGCAACTTCTCTTGATATGACTTTTTCTAGGGCTGCCGTTACCTAAAAAAAGATAAACTAACATCTTCCACAAAGTGGGATAGTGGTGATGTGAGAAAACAGTCTAATTTTTGTTACCAGAAGTCTTTTATATTCAGGGTTCACCATCTGCTGCAGACAGAATTATGATCCCCCAACCATGTCCATGTCCTAATACACAGAACCTGTGACTAAGTTAATCTTTTGGGCAAACAGGAGTTTGCAATAGAATCAAGTCGGAAATCAGTTGGCTTTAAGATGGGGACAGTGTCTTATATTATTCAGCGAGTTCAGTTTAATCCCAGTGGCCCATCACAGTGGAAGTGAGAGAAAGAGGAGGCTGCAAAGAAATCGACCAACTTTTGCTGGCTTTGAAGATGAAAAAAAAAAAAGGTCATGGACTAAGACCAGAGAGGGCCTGTAGAGCCTGGAAAAAGGCAAAGGAATAGATTCTTTCTTGGAATAGATACCCATAACACCTTGGTTTTAATCCAGTGACTTGGTTTTAACCCATGTTGGATCTCTGACCACAGAACTGTATGATAACAAGTTTACTTTAGTTTGCCAAGAAATTTATGGCTATTTATTACAGCAACAAATAATAAACCAAACAATCTTCTGACCTAGTTTGGGTTTAGCCTGTGAAATGAGGATTTATACTAAAGTATTTTTTTAGGAACTGTTTCCGAACAAAATCCTTAAGAGAATAAGGAAGTGAGATAAATATGGAAAAGATGATGAGAAAGGAGACAAATTATATTAAATCCCGTGGAAGATCTGGGCTCAGTCCCCTGGGGGACAACAGTAATGGATTTCCACTTAGAAGTTTTCAAGAGAGTAGAGCTCATGCTAAGTACTCTTACCAAAATAAGATTAAAAGTTCTCAAAAATCCCAGAGGGCAATTGTGTATGAAGTATGAGCCTTCGCTTAGCTAACCTAAAATAAACAACAAAATGTCTGATTAATTCTTACATTACAGACACACTGCCCGTGGTGATGAGGGCAGAGGAGTAAATTTGTAGGTACTTTTAGCTACAAGTTATGGTCATAAAATTTAATGTTTAAATAAAAATGCATTACAGTAAAAATACAATACCATTAGTCCCTCTTAAACTATTCCCACTCCTTCAAACACATGCCATTGTTCTCACCACTTTCTGAAGCAGTTCTGTCAGTCCTCTTTCATACGTGTCTTTTCAAAGTATAATAAAAAAACAACAGTGAATGCTGGTGCTGGGTGCCACGCAATGGGAAAACACAGTTGTTGAAACATTACTACACGTCCTTATCCACTTTTTTCACTAGATCTGGCAACAGATGACTTTTGGATCTTCCTAAAATCAAAAAGACTTTTGAATTTTTTGAATCAATTTAGGGCACTGAGATAGACACAACAGCACAACTAGACACACATGAAAGAGGACTTTCAGAACTGCCTCAGAAAGTGGCAAGAACAAAGGGAGAAGTGCATTTGAAATCAGGGGAAGCATTCTGAGGGGGATGAATGAAAATGTGTCTTTTATTGCAAATTTTTTTCTTAAATTTAAGTGTTCTTCACTGCATCTTTTAATTATACGTCATTATTTGTGTGTGCGAAGCAGAATCTGAGAGTTTCAGAGAGGCACAAGTGCTGGATGTTTGGAACAGAAACTGTCTAAGAGCTCACAAAAATGGAAAAGTGTTACCAATAGACTCTGCCACATCAGCTGTGCCAGAGGCTTTTCCTTTCATATTATCTGTTCGTGTCCATTTGAATGACTGCTATCCCTAATTAGATTTTCATCATTCATTTGCAATTTATCATCTAGAAGAAGAAAGCAGATTCAGTCCCCAAGTGTTTCAGAAAAGCAACTTCACCTTCTCAGAGACCTGTGTAATTCTAATAATCTAACCATGAACAGAGAGTTTGAGTGATTGTTGTGTTTCAAAAACACTCTCAGAAAATAGGAGACATGCAACAATTTCAGACTTTAGTGAATATGACTGCTAAAACATTTTAATGGTATGTTATAAAGACTTTGAGTGTTACAGTTACAAATTTTTAAATAACAGGATATCTGATTGGATGAGAACAAGACAAATTTTTATTCCTTTGTTCCTCCAAAATCACATTATATACCCTTAGGAATATCCATGGTGAAGCCCAACATCTCTATTAGTTATCTATTAATGAGTCCATCATATCGGAACTAACTGCTTCACTTTGCTAAGTCTAAGATTGTCTTAAATATTCAATATCTTTAAAATTGTGTGCTCACAACTGGGTGGCTTCTCCTGTAAATCTGGTTCTTTTCCCTACTTCTCTTCCTTTATTAGTGGCATCCCTATTATTCTAGTCTCCTAAGTTAAATTTATTAGATTTTGGTCTCTTCGCTTTAAATAATATGTCATATTTCTCATTACATCCTGAGATCTCAAAGCTAGATGTTTCCTTCGTGTCCACAACTGCTGACACAGTCTAACCTCAGTTTTGTTTATGTGGCTGTCATTACCTTGTCTACGGAGTTTCATCAGCTTATCACAAAAATCCAAAACATCATTTTCTCTATGTCATTTCCTTGGTCAAGAATGCACAATGAATCATTTTTCATAAAACCTTGTAATAGGCTCAAAATAAGGGGCACAGGAACAAAATCCTGATATACCTCTTATTACTCAATGCTGTTCTGTTAGACATCACCCTTTATTCTTTATAGTCTTTCCACAATTTAAAATTTTGTTTGCCAATTTTTTTTCTATTTCATCAGCTCTCCAAGAGTAAGAGCCATTCTCTGCCTCTCTCTGTCTCTCTGCCTCTCTCTGTCTCTCTTTGTCTCTGTGTGAGTGTCTGTGTCTCTGTCTCTGTCTCTCTGTATCTATCTCTGTCTCTGTCTGTCTGTCTCTGTGCATGTGTGTGTTTTACTGGGGATGGAACCCAGGCCTGGTAGCCAACCGCTTTACCACTGAGTTGTATCCCCAACCCAAGAACTAGAATGATCCAATACAATTAATGACTACTCAAGTATAAAACTGAGGTGTAAAATCTCAGCAGAAACCACAACAGCAGTATAGGGCATTAAAAGAAGTGTAGAATGAACATTAACTTCAGAGCTGTTCAAGACTAGTGTTGTGACATTAAGTAAATGAAAGAGTTGGTTTCCGTATCTTCAACATTCAGGGTTAGATTGAATGATAAATAAAGACTTTACTTGTAAAGTATACAGACATACATAGACAAAAGCCAAAACTAGATGCTACTTCCTTTGACATTAATACATGAACAGTCACAGATCCATTGTAAACTGGAGTTTAGAAGTAAAAATTAGGACATTCTAGCAACATGTTTGTAATTTTTAAATCAGTTCTTTTTCAGACAAGTCAATACCACATAATTTGAGAAATAACCGCATTTTATATGGCAAGAGAAAAGTTTATAAAAGTTAAACTGAAAAATATGTTTAGTTAACAATGTTATATAATTTTAAAGTTAAAACACACATTGGATCACTTAATTTAGATTTTTACTCTTCTGAAGAAAATTATTCCCGTCAGTAAATCATTTGAAAGCTACACAGTCCTCTTCCTCATAAAGACAAAATAAAACAGCAGCAAACATACAGAGTGAGACAATTTTACATGAGAATTCTGAATATTCAGAGATCTGTTGATGTTTATTCATACAGTATCTGACCAAATCATTCCTATCAAGATGTGAGAAATTTGATACTCAAAGAATTTAAACAGTTGTTTTGAAGTCACCGTGATACTTATTGTAAAAACCGTATTAAAGCACAGATCTCGAATTTAATTATACTTTCTTTTATGCACTCTCTTACTTATCTAGGAAATTATTAATAAGTTTTTAAATAAAACAGTAGTAATACAATTTTTGATTTACAAAGAAAGAGAAAGTGATTTAACGAAGTGATTGAATGTCCAAAATACTGAATGTATAAGACACTTAGGAAAAATTTGAAGTAGGTATGTAAAAAACTCATAGAGAATGTCTTGGATATTGTTTTGAGAATACTATAACTCCAAAGATGATTTGTAAACATTTCCCCCATTTAGTGGATTATCTTTTCAATGGAATGAAATGAAAAACGTTTTAATGTAAGGAAATCTAATTTCTTTATTTTGTTGTTCATATTTTTATTGCCATACTGAAAATCCATTGTCAAATTCAAGATCATCAATATATATTTTTGTGATTTTCCCAAGATTTCTACAGGATTAGCTTTTATATTCTAGTCTTTGACCCATTTTGGGTTCATTTTTGTTTATAGTGTAAAGTCAGAATATAACTGCATTCTTTTTCACGTGGCTATCCAGTTTTCCCAAACAGCATTTCATGAAAAGACTATGACTTTTCCCTCTTTTAAATAATTGTGGTACCAAATTTGAAAATTAGGTGGTAATAGATGTATCATATCAGTTCATTTGTGGAGTCCTAATTATATTATTTAATACTACACTATGTTGATTTTTATCACTTTTGTCTCCTCTCTTGGTAAAGACACCAGCCATATTAGATTAAGGTCCACCTAAATCACCAGACTTTATCTTTATTTACTGCTAAGTTCCTATCTCCACATACATTTACATTCTGAACTACTGAGGTCTAGGCTTTTAATGTATGAATTTGTGTGACAGGAGGTCAAGGACACAATTCAGTGCTTAAGCAGAGTTGTGCCATTTGAACAATGAAAAGTCTTCCAATTCATGGATGTGAAATGCCATTTTATTATTTTTTCCTTTGATTTCTTTTCAATAATGTTTTGCAATTTTCAGAGAAGTTGTTTACTTCTTTTGTTAGATTTATTATTAAGTATTTTACTCTTTTTTATGCAGGGTAAATGGCAGTATTTTCTTAAATTTATTTATTTATATTTTGGTACCAGGGATCAAACTCATGACCTTGCACTTGCTAGGCAGGTGCTTATGGCACTGAGCTAAATCTCCAGTTTAATTTTATTTTTGAGCTGTTCATTTCATGTATATCTAAATAAAATTATTTTTCTATGTTAATCCTGTATCTAGCTTCCATACTGAAGTCATGTATTAGTTGTGATGATTTTTTTCTTTTCTCTTCATTTTCTTCTGTCTTCCTTTTATTGAGTTCCTTAACATCTTATATATACAAGATAATTTCATCTCATAAAAGAGATTGCTTCTTCCTTTTTTAAATCTATATGATTAGTATTTTTTTCTTTTCTAATGTCCCAAGATATTATCTTTCATACAATATTGAATAGAATTGGGCAAATATCCTTGTTTTGGTCCTGATCTTAGGGGAAGAGTCCATTCTTTCACCACACCTGTGATCTAGTTATGGGTTTTTGTAGACTTTTAATCAAGTTGAAATCATTTATATATGTAGTTTGTTCAGTGTTATTATCCCTTTCACCTCTCCTTCACTTTCTCTCAATCAAAAGAAATGACAATTTTGTTAATATTTCCCAAGCACCTGTGTTTGGTTCCATTAATTTTCTATTACCTTTACATTTTCTATTGCATTAATTTCCATTCTAATCATTCTTATTTTTTCCTTCTGCTTGATTGAGATTCAATTTGCTCTTATTTTCCAAGAGTTTTAAGTTTAATGTTTAGTTATTAGTTTGAGGTCTTCCTGAATTGTTTCTATCTGTTTAAGTTTCTTGAATTTTGTTTTATCACCTAGCGTAGAGTCCACTTTTGAGAATGTTTGGTGTATCCCTATCTATAAAGAAGGTGAATTCTGTTATTGAAGAGACTGTGCTGTTTATGTTCCTAAGTCTCCTTGGCTTATGTTACCAGCATGCTGTTATATTTCCTTGCTGGTATTCTACATCATTTTTCTGGCCATTATCAAAAATAGGGTAATGAAATCTACAAATATTATTCTTTAGTTATCTTATTTTCCCCTTTATTTCTGCCAATTTCTGTTTCTTGTGTTTGATATTTTGTTACTGGTTGCATGACATAATAATCATTACGTTGTCTATGTATTGGCTCTTTTATCATTACAAAATATCCCTCTTTAATAAAATTTTTGAGTGTTTCATCTGAAGCTGGTAATGTCTTCTTGTAATTGTGTGTTTTTCAGTCTTTTATTTTCAGTCTCTGAATATTTTAGTCTAAAGCACATCTCTGTACAGTTGATTCTTAATACATTTGGTTCTTAATTTCTTAGACAATTGTTGTCCTTTGATAAGTGTATTTAAACCACTCCCATTTTGTGTTACTCTGGCTATTTGTTGAATTTGTGTGATTAAAATTTTGCTGTTCTATATTTCCTGCTTTTCTGCATACCTATTTCTCCTGTTCTTCACTTTTCACACTAAAAGAATATTTCCTAGTGTACTTTAATGAATTTTTGCTATATATTGAGATATTTATTATTTACTAGGATTTATAACATATAATTTACTAAAATCAGCTTCAAATTTATACTAACTTAATTTCACTGATAAATGTTGCTCTTAGAGCTCATTTTCTTTTCCCTCCCTTATAATATTGTTATACATATTACATCCCATAAGTGCTACATACCCAATGTTTCATGGTTATAATCATTGATTTATATAATTGTATTCCTTATAAAGCAGCCCAAACATAGAGGAATACACTCACGTGCACACACACACACACACACACACACACACACACATGTATATTTGTAGCTATTGCTATACTAAACTAAACTTTTCTTCTGGACATCTTGACTTGTTTGCATGGGTTTCAATTACCATCTAAATGTATTTCCTTAGCCCAGCTGAACGATGGTCCCATCCAATTCCTTTTGTCATTGGAAAATATATTACATTTCTGTATTCATTATGTATGTATTGTTTTGTCTGGTACAGTAATTTTTAAAATTAGTTAATAGAAGCAATCATTTATACTCTTTACAAATCCATTGACCCATAGGTAATCTTTTCTGTGTGCATGTGCATATGTTTTGTCCAGAAGTTTCCATTAGTATCTATTTCAAGGTAGATACATTGCACTAAAAACAAATCCTTTCTATTTTCAGTTTTTAAAGGTAGATTTTTCTGGATATAAGATGTTTGATAGTTATATTAGTCAGATTTTCATCACTGTGACAAATGACTGAGATGAACAATTTTAAGGAGAAAAGGTTTATTTTGGGCACTCCAGAGTTTTTGATCTATGCTTGCCTGGCTATATTGCCTCCAGGCCCAGTGAGAGGCAAAAAATATAGTACCAGGAGGGTGTGACAGAGGAATACAGCTTACATCATGGTAGTCCAAGAAGCAAAGAGAAAGAGAAAGAAAGAGAAAGAGTCAGAAATGAGGGGAAAGGGACCAAATATTGCCCCATGGTCGCTTTTCTATAACCACTCCCTTGAAGCAGCATCCATCTTCTGTTTCCATTACCTCCCAATAATGCTCTCATGCTATGGACTCATCAACCCACTTGATGAAATCAGAGCCCTTGTAATCTAATCATTCCTGAATATTCTATTGGCCAGCAACCTAGTCTAGTACCTGAATTTGGGGGAATATTTCAAACTAAAACAATAGCAGTAAGATTCTGTTTTTTTCCATTGAACTCTTAAGTTATAACCATTTATTGCCACCATCTTCTTGCACCCATTGTTTCTGATGAGAATTTACCTTTAACTATTTAAGTTTCCTTTAAAATGATGAGTCATTTTGAGGTAGGATAGTTTGGAAAGGATCAAAAGCCTGATCAAAGTTTCACAAGGCTACCTATACCTGAAACCCTATTCTTCTTTTTCATCCAGGCCCAGCACTCCAAATTCCTAAGAAACATTTTTTATTAGTATATAATTATATTATGTATTTATAGTACATATGTACATTAGTACATGTTTCCAATATGAAGAATCTCCATATTGATATCCATAGTGGTTGAATTAATTTACATTCCTACTTACAGTGTAGAAGGGATCTTTATTTCCCTGTAGTCTGGGCAACATTTATTATGATTTGATTTTTCTTTGTTTGCAGTACATAAAGTTTGTCTTGTTACTTTTCTCTTGTTGCTAGGACAAAATACCCTACCCCCAAAATTAAGGAATGAAATGTTTACTTAGCTTACAGGTTTTGGAAATTTCAGTCCATAATCAGCTGGCTTCAAGGAAGGGTGGCATGGCATTGGGCAACACTTGAAGGCAGCAGCCAGAGCAAAAGGGGGAAAACAAACCTCTTCTCCCTTCTGTTGTACGCAGGCCACTCCCTCACCCCATTCCCTTAGGGGAGGGTATAGCACTCAAAAAAAATCCCCTTGCCCTCCTTTGTACAGGATGAGGATATTTACAAAGTAAGAACCCTGGCTCTCTGCTGAGTCTCTCCTTAAACTTATAAACAGTTTCAAGTTGACACAGTGTATCAACAATAATAAACTTTGTTTTCATTTTAGGGAGTAGGTACACATGCAAAACATAGCTTGACTCTTTTTTAATCCCTTTCCCATTACCATACACCTCTCTCCCTCCATCCCTAAAGCCCTTTTGCTCTTTTTTATTCTTATTGCTATTATTATCATCAGTATTTGTTATCCTTCTGTTTCTTGAGGATTGTCATTTTTTTCTGGTGAAAAATGAAATCTTTGCATTCTTTTAATTTGCTTTTTTTTTTAATGCCCAGAGATGATGAGCACGTTTTGATATGTTTGTTGCTCATTTGTTGTACTTCTTCTGAGAAATGTCTGTTGATTTTACTTGTCCATTTCTTGATTGAATCTTTTGTTATGTGTAGGCTTTTTAAATTCCTTTTATAACACAGGTATTAGTTCTCTGAGGATCACAGGTATTAGTATACTGTGTCTGAGAATAACAGATATTAGTTCCCTGTCTAAGAAATAGCTGGCCAAATTTTTCTCAACTGCAGGTTGTCTCTTCAGTCCATTATTTCCTTTGTAATGCAGCAGATTTTTAATTTGAAACAATTCCATGTGTTGATTTTTGTGGTTATTTCTTGTGTAATCAGAGTTCTTTTCAGAATGTTCGTTCCTACATCCTTCTATTTTCTGATATCTTCCTTGATTTGCTTTTTTAGATGGATGCAATTTTCTCTACATAAGTCTTTCGTTTCTTTAGCACGGTTAATTTCTAGGTATTTAATTTTAATGCTATTGTAAATGGCATTGTTTTCCTAACTTCTCATTGAGCTCATTATTGGTGTGCAGAATGTTCTTGATTTTGTGTTGATTTTGTATCCTGCTATGCTGCTGAAATTGGTTATTAATTCTAAGAGTTTTTGGTGAAATTCTTTAACTTTTATTTTTTTTAATTTTTGTTTTAAAAAGAATAAAACAAGAGAACAGAACAAAGCAAATCAGAACAGAACAATGCAAACAATACAGCACTTCACAACCAGGCAACTGTACATCAACAGTAGCTACCATAATGTTTTCTTTGAAATAGTTGAGCATACCTTCACACACATTAGTATCAAACATAACAATATAGTATAAAACCATTCAAGAGAATGAAAGCATTACAGGACTTCAAAACCAACTAACAGAAAATGAACAATGGCTGCTATAAATTTTCATTTTCCTCAAAAAATTGTCTATACCATCACACATAATAAAATAAAATAAAACACAACAGGATAGAACCAATCAAAACAGAAGAACAAAAGCATGGTAGGACTTCAAAGTAGGATAACAGTAAATCAGCAATGGCTACCATAATGTCTTTTTTTTGTCAAAATAGCTATCCATACACATAATAACATCAAACAAAACAGAATAAAACCAATCAAACAAATGAATGAAAGCATTAAAAGACTTCAAAGCAGTATAATTGGAAACCATAATTATCATAATATATTCCATTATATTCAAAATAGCTTCCCCTACTATCTGACAGCATAGAATCTAACAAAACAAGACAAAACAAAGCCAAACCTAACAAAATTGTGTAAACAATGCAAGAGTTCAAGATAAGACAATAAAAAATTGACAGTAGTTTCCACCTTTCCCTCCCAGGTATTTCCTCCCCTTTGTTCTTTTTTTTTTTTTTTTTAAAGAGAGTAAGATTAAACATAACAAGACAGAACAAAACAGATCATGAGGAAACAATTTTTAAGAAACATGGATTTCAAAACAATTGTCCACTGGAGATCTTCACTGTCTATGTTATTGTCTCTTGTTTTCTTCCAAATAGTTGTCCCCATCTTCACACACATTGAATACATACTGAACGTTATGAAATCAATCTAATCAAAACAGGATGATGAAGACTTTTTAGGTCTTCAAGACCTTTGTTCTTACATTGACTATTGTGCTTTTGGATCCCAATAACTCCTTCTGTTTTTTATGCTAGGGTTCACACGTATGAGTCCGAACCATTTCAGCCATGAACATGACCTCCAGTTGCATCCATTTACATACAGGAGTCTTGAGATTATTCTATTTTATAGCTGGATAGCTTTCCACTGCATGAAAATACTGTATCTTTCCTATTCATTTTGCAGTTGCTCTTTTTTTTTTTTTGGGGGGGGGGTCTCTTTTCACATGGAACGATTGTTTTCTTTCCTTTGATTTTCAGTCTATGAATTTCCTTTCCAGTTAAATGTGTTGCTTATATACAGTGTATCAGTGGATCTTGTTTCTTGATCTACTCTACCTGTGTTTCTTTTTATTGTTTACCTAAGGCCATCTACATTAATGGTTACAATTGGCATACACTAGTGTGCCTCTGCCTTGCTATCCTGATGTTGGCCCCCCACTTTTTCCCTTAATTCAGTTGCCTGTCTTGTTTGGTGATCCTCCTCTGCTGCTGTTCCCGGAAACATGATCAGCTTTATCTATCTCTAGAATATCCTTTAGCACTCTCTGTAGGGTTGGTTTGGTGGTCATGAATTCCTTCAGTTGTTCTTTGTCATGGAAGTACCTTATTTTTCCATCAGTTTTGAAAGTTGGAAGTTGTTTTCTTCAGGGTTTGAAACACTTTACTCCAAACTCTTCTTGACTTGATGGTTTGTGTTGACAAGTCTGCTGTGATTCTGATTGGTTTTCTTTTATAGGTGATCTCTTTTCTGTAACAGTTTTCAATATTCTACTCTTGTGTTGAATTTCTGGGCTCTGGATTAGTATATGTCTTTGGTATGGCTAGCTGGAGTCCTGTATGCTTCACTTACCTGCATGCCAGATCTATTTCCATATTTGGGAACTTTTCTTCTTTTACTTCTGTGAATATCCTTTTAATTTCATTTGTCTTGACTCCTGTTTCTTCACCTACACCTATCACTCTTAAGTTATGCTTCTTTGCATCATCTTGCAGGCACTGAATTGTTATTTCCTGATTCTGTGTTATTTTTAAGGGATCTTTCCTTTCATGATCACTAGCTGCAATCCTGTCTTCAAGGGATTGAAAGTCTATCTTCAGTCTCTTTCAGGCGGTTTTGCCAGCTTTCAACTGAATTTTTAACTTACTGCATCTGTCTTTGAATCTGTTTCATGCATTGTAATTCCTTTCTACATTCATTCAAGTTTCTGTCATTTTCCTATGCTCCTCTTCATTGTTTCTGTCTTTTTTTAGACCTGCTGAACAATTCTTTCAGTGTGTTTGTGATTTCTTCTTTTACCTGAGATATTATTTCTTTCTTTTTTTTTTTTTTTTTTTTTTTTTGTCTTTTTCTTTTTTATCAGTACCGGAGATCGAACTCACGACCGCCTGCTTGCAAGACAGGTGCTTATGCCGCTGAGCTAAATCCCCAGCCATGAGATATTATTTCTGATTTGACTATTTTTACAGTCTCATGGAGTTGCTTCCTTATTTCAGTTGCTATCCTCTCAGAGATTTCAGGTGTGTGACTTCTGTTTTCATTCATGATGGTGTCTTCCAGACTTATTCTGTTTGGGCTAGAGGTCTGAATTTGCCTTTTTCTCCTTTGTCTTGACATTCTCCTGGGTTCCTCCCAACAAGCTAGTTGTGGGGACCCAGGCACTTCCCACATTGGCTGCCCCTAGACAGTGTAGGGGGATGAGACAAACTTCTGGGTTCCTCTAATTCCAGATTTACAGAGAGGTGAAGCAGGCTTCTCTAGACCTATGCTGCTACACTATGGCTTTGCTGATGATGGGTGCATGTAGGTGAGGCTGCTTCTCTCAGCCTGTATGTCTACACTCGGACTCCCACGATGGTGGCAGACACATAGGAGCATGTTTGTCTGATTCTGCTAGAGGGTGATGGCTGCCTGAGGGAACCGAGGGCCTCCCATGGTGGCCTACAGATGTACAGGGCTTTCCTGGCTGTGTGTCCCTGCTCCTGCTGGCTACCTTCAGGAAGGAGCCTTCTGGTGGCAGCTTCCTGAGGGTGAAGGCAGATCTGCTGGTTCTCTCTGCCCACGCTGGCCACCTATATGACATGGCCTTTCAGTGGCAGCACACAGCAGGCAGAGGTGGATCTGTCCGTCTCCCACAGTGAGAGACCCACAGGGGGTGCCCGGAAGAAAAGGCCTTCCAGTGGTGGTGCTCTTGGCCTGTGCTGGTGTGCAGAGGCTCTTCGACTTTTATATGTATAGTATCTTTTCATGTACAAATAATGATAATTTGACTTCTCCCTTCCTTATACATATCCCTTTTACTTCTCTCTCTTCCTGATTGCTCTAATGTTTCCAGTACTGTGTCAAACAGAAATGATGGTGGTGGTCACCTTTGTCTTGTTCCTGATTTCAGTTCATCTTGTTCAGCTTTCAGTTTCTCCCCATTTGATATGATGTTTGGAGTTGGTTAGTCCTAACAGATTTTATAAGATCTAGGTCCTTTCTTTCTTTCTTTCTTTCTTTCTTTCTTTCTTTCTTTCTTTCTTTCTTTCTTTCTTTCTTTCTTTTTTTCTTTCTTTCTGGCTTTTATCATAAAAAAGGTGTTGTATTTTGGGCACACTCACTCAACTTCCTTTGGAATGTATACTGTCTTAATTCTGCCTAAAATCTGCTTAAACCTCTCAGTGACATATCATGAAATTCTTTTTTCTGATGAAAGTCAGATTGAGATCACCATGTCTTTGTTAGGAAAAATGTAAAGAAAAGGCAGAAGTACAAGCCCAACAGGACAGGTTTATTGCAGAACAAACCTAAAACCAGCTGCTCTTATACAGGCTATGGTGTCTTTTGTAGGATTGTGGGGAGGGAAAGTTCAGTGAAAGATGCTTCTAAAGTAATAAGCACTAAGGAGTAATAAAATCCAAGATGTGTAAATTTTGTTGTAAAAAAGAGAGGGAAAAAAAAAAAAAGAAAAAGAGCCCTAACGGATATAACAGCAAGTGTGTTTGGGGGTGTTAAATAGCTGACTTTATCAATGTTTTTGGAACATTGAACACAGCTGTTTGCAGTCTCCCTGTTTGAATGTCCACCTTGTGTTCTTTGATACTGTGATTTGAGGAACTATTTTCAAGAAGATAGTGTGTAATCTACTAGCAGGTAATTTCTTACTGTTATGTTTTTTTGTTTTGTTTTGTTTTGTTTTGTTTTGTAGTTTTGTATTGCGTGTACCCTTACGCCGCTTTGGTTTGTTTTGTGTTTTTCTCTTTTTCCTCTTAAATAAAAAAAAAAAAAAAAAAAAAAAAAAAAAAAAAAAGAAAGATGCTTCTGGCTCCTTGGCAAAAATAAGGCTTGAGAGAGCAGAAGTGGCCATAGCTGCCCAAGGTTGAGGCTTGGGAAAGTGGCTTCTGTCAATAGCAGGACGGATAGTGTTGACTCCCCAGGTGCTGCTGTGCTGAGAGAGAGGGATACAGAGGTGTCTCCGATCAGGATGGCAGCTGTAGAGTTCCTTTGCTTTGTTGTCTTCACAATATCCTAAGGCATCAATTGCATAGCAGACTGATCTAATTTGGACATCACTGAAGGTGAAGCTCCTGAGGTTAGCATTTGACATTTGTTCTTGTTCAGATAGAGCTCCATCCATTTATCTCTCTTCCTGACTCTGTCAGACCAATTAGTCAATATATTTTAACCAATGTCTCCAATAAGTCTACAAGTCTCTTCTCAGTGGCTTGTTACTATAATCCCTTAGACTTAAAATTATGCATGTGTTTACAAGTCAGTTCCTTTTGGAAGAGATTCAGAATTCTCTACTTTACGACTTTATTTTCACATTACATGAAACCTTATACGCCACAGCTCTGGAAGTGGGGTTTGGGCAATGAGCTATCTTTCTCTGAGAAGCAAATCCACTGCTTCTAGAGCTGTCTTCTCAATTTTCCTTTCTAATCCTGGAACCTCCACCTTATGTTACCTGGAAAAGACTGGCCCTCATATTCTCAGTGATAGGATCTTTATCCCATGATCAGGGACTCTCCTGTCTCAGTTACATTTATGCAGAATTATGGTCAGAACAGATAGCAGCTGAGTGCAATATGAGAATGTTACTTACAGTAAAACTCTCCTAACCTCTACCTTTGGTTTGAGACTCCATTCCTCAATGTTGAGAAGACACACTCTGCATATTTGACACCTAACAGGTTAGGCTTTATATTTCTTTTCTTTTTAATTTTTTTTTTTGTCTTTTTCCTTTTTATCAGTACCAGGGATCGAACTCACAACTGCCTGCTTGCAAGGCAGGTGCTTATGCCACTTAGCTAAATCCCCAGTCCCAGGCTTTACATTTCAACTATATCACTTTGTCACATTCTGTAAATTGTGTATTATGAGCCATACTTCAGAGATAAGAAATTTGTTCTTATTCAACATCATAAGTTATTGATAGGGGAAGTTTTAACAGAAATTTTAAACATACACACTTCAAAACTCCCTTTTTAAAATGTGTCTCACTAAAATAAAGGGGATATTGGAGGAAAGTGATTATATCATAAAAATAGTGATAATTTGCTTGAGATACTCTGGTACAGAGACCAATGGTAGAAGGTATGATAGCAGATGTTATGTGATATTTTATATTTTGAGTGCTGAGGATCTGCCTGTATATAGAGATAATTAATGGGTCAGTTGCTAAATTAACAAAAAAATTAATTCTATTAAGGAAAAACTGAATGGCTCTGTCCTTTCCACTTTTAATTTCAGATATTGATTATTTTGAGGTGCGGCTATGTTGTAGATTATCAGAAGAAATTCTATGTACAAAAATTGAAGTTTTATTCTGAATGATAGACTATATAGGAAGAGATAATTCAAGTTCACAAGAAATTAAGTCAAAAAGAGCAGTCATGGGTTTTATTCTGATCTCTAATGTTTTTGAGACCTTGGTAAGTCACAAATATGCAACCAGTTTATGAACAGGGTGTAACTGCTTAAACCTTAGTTATATTTTATTACTTGAGAATTTTCACACATGCCTTAAGTAATTTGGTTTGCAAAATTAAATTAAGTATTATTTTCTTTAGTGTGTAGTTGCTATATGTATGTAATCATATCATAATATATGTTATATGTTTTATATAATAAATATATATAAGTATGAGCAGTATTAAAAAAGAAACATTTTATGGTAAGATTGTATAGCTTTAAATTCTACAAAACCTTAATTGGAGAAACAAGATGCTTCCATGACAAAGAGGAACTGGGAGAGTTCCTGATCACCAAATCAACTACAAAAAAAATACTGAAGAACATTCTAGAGAGAGAGGAAAAAAGGGACCGTGGTTTCAGGAATAGTGGCAGAGGGGGCTCACTGAACGGGGCAGACGGTTGCAATGAAAGGGAAAAGTAGGCAACCAACAGCAGAAAAATAGCATGGCAGAGATGAGACAGAGGTTGGCCATACTCACTAACATAGATGGCCTCAATACACTAATAAAAAGAAACACAGGCAGAGTGGAACAGGATATAGGGTCCATCAAGATGATTTATATAAGAAATACAATTAATCTGAAAGACAGTTTATGGACTGAAAGTCAAAGATGAGAAAATAATGCTTTATGTGCAGGAATCAGAAAAAGTAGGGGTAGCTCACCCTTCAGCTGCAGATTGGTTGGAAAGACATAACACTTTTATACAAGGGAGAACTACTCAGCTATAAGGAAGGAAAACTTTGAGGCTCTTGTAGGTAAATGGATACAACTTGAGACCAAGTTCAGAGGTGAAAAGGCTCAGAATCACTTAGGTAAATAGCAGGTTGCACTTCTAATCTACAAACTAAAGGAGTTAATGGGATATAAAATGTACAGTGCACCCTGGGAAAGTGAGAGGAGGAATTGCCTAAAAAGGGAAGGCAGAGGACATTGTTAATCTTGTGTCATGATTTGAACCCCATATTGTTTTCATCGCTCTGTTTAGTTTGGTTATATTCTGTTCCAGTTTATCTACTTGTACCAGATTTGATGGCATGGACAGCTGTTCCAAAGATAGATGGATATACTATTGTAACCCTTTTTAATTTCCTATTACCATAATCTGAAACTCTGTATTGCTTTCACTGTCTTATTTTGACTGATTTATTTGAATCTGTTTTGTTTGATAGTATCAAGTCTGAGGATATAGGCAACTACTCTGAAGACAATAAGATTCACTAGGATACCCATTCTGGTTTGATTATTATCTTCTTTTGAAGTCCTATAACATTTCCAATGTTGTGTTTTTATTGATTTTGTTCCATACTGCTATGTTCAATTTTATTGTACCTGATGATAAGGGCAATTCTATTGAAGATAACAAGAGACATCATGGTAACTATTGTTGATTACCTTGTATTGTGGTTTTAAATCATGTACTATGTCCATCTTTTTGTTTTGAGTGGCCCCATTTTCTTTCTTTCTCATTTGGTTTTATTATTTTCAAAAGGAAGGAAGGAAGGAAGGAAGGAAGGAAGAAAGAAAGAAAGAAAGAAAGAAAGAAAGAAAGAAAGAAAGAAAGATTCTACCAAACCATTTTAAGTAATAATTTCACATAGTTATAATAATCATTTGTATATGTACTTTAGAAGTTTAATTTATTGAGGCTGGGGATTTAGCTCAGTGGCATAAGCGCCTGCCAGGCAGTCGTGGGTTTGATCCCCAGTACTGATAAAAAAAAAAAAAAAAAAGAAGTTCAATTTATTGTCAATTTTTAAGAAGACACAATATTTTAAAAATCTTAAGAAATCATATACTTCACATAGATGGAGGTCTGCATATTTGCTAATTTATGGTAAATAATACCTTATACTCTGATGTCAGTTAATGAAATTATTGGAATAATACCTCCTGGACAGTGTTTGTCCAAAAATGATATGCAGACCACACACAAAAGAATTCAAAAGTATTCCTTCCTGGAAGGGTTTAAGTCCCAGTGCATAGCCTGTCAGTCAGTGTGGGACAGGAATTATTTTATCCAAATGATTTTTATGTACATTATTAAAAAATTCAAATCCTTACAAATGTTTCCTAAAGATAGAAATACTATATATAAGGATCAAACAAGTAACCACTGAGGGAGATATAGACCAAAGAGTCGAAAGGGTAGTGAAGGATAAAGTTTCTTTGCCAGTAGAGTTTATATACAAATAAAACAAAAATAAAAAGCATGCAAGACAAATTGAAAAGAAATGGCAAATATTTTAGCTGGTATAAATAACTTACAAACCACAGACCCAATCAAAATAAATAAAAAATATTTTAGTCATGTGTGAACAGATATAACCATAGTCCTCAATTATTTTGGCAAATGATATACTAGTTCAAATTTGTTATATCTGTTTTGACAGTAGACCTATAAAGGGTATGTAAAGCAAAGAAATTGATTTTCCTTTTTATATGTTATGATTTAAATGATTTAACTAGGTTAAATGGATAATGGCATATTATAGAACTAGAATTTCAACAAAGGTCACCTAAAGCAAGTCACTATAATTACTCACTTTTTTCAGATACTAATTATATTTTCACTCATGCTTTCAGTATTTCAAAATGAAATTGCTCTTTATTTTCATGCCAAAACATCTTTACAAAAGTTGTTACAGATTATTTCCAGTACCTTTTGCTCAGCAATTTGGCATGAGCACTGTTCAGGCAACAACGTTCATATGGTAATAGTTAAATTTGTTTTGCACTAGGGCCCTCTCAGCCAAATTTTTCATTTCCAGCCTGCATATGCTGAACTCTAGAAAGTGATTTAACTATTTTGTTTGACTATGCGTATTTTTAAATCAGTTAATATCTACACGTTGCCAATTCTTTTGCGACTTAAAGGGTAGGCATTATTCTACAAATTTTCTTTTGATCTTATCTCTCAGATTAGTCAGGCCTAGTTAGATTTAAATTGGAGATTGGGAGAGTGTTGACTTCTTTCTGACTAAAGTGAAGAGAGCACTGAGCAGTGGTGTGAAGAGTGGAGGGGTTGCTTAGGATGACACGTGGAGCATAAAACTTGGCACATTGTAATCAGTTCCAGATGTTATTGCTGCCTAACTGGTTAACCCAAAACTATCAAAGCAAACATTTCACTTGTATCGTTGTTTGTTAGGTTAGGAAATTTGGTAGGGGTTTCCATAGGCTGTTTACTTTAAGTATCTCTGCTATGTGGCACTCAGATATCAGATGAAGTGCACTCATCTTAGGCACAGATGGATTAGCTGTGGCTCAGTCAAGGTTGGTACTTGAAGGAGTATAAAGGCGTGACCTTCTTTTTTCAATTCAAATGTTAATTCTTCTACCTGAAGGAAAAACAAATAAAGATCAAAGGCACAAAAAGTAGATGGAATAACAGGGATCAGCAAGGTTGTCCAAGTCCTCATATTGGACATTAGAACCCACCAAGGGGCATGCACCGCATAAGAGGCATGTAAGAACCAGCTGGACCAGATAACCTGTGGCATGGCTGTCACTCATGGCTAAGTTATGATTCAAAAAATACAGTGAATGTTTAAATTTTAAAAATATTTATTGTATCAAAAGACATAATGCCATTAACCAACCACAAAATAGTCCCCTTTCTTCAAACACACATAATCCCCTCTTGCCACTTTCTGAAGGAATTCTGGAAGTCTTCTTTCATGTCTTTAGTTGTTTGTCATGGTTGTCTCAGTCTTTTGAATCAGTCCAACGCATTTACCTCTCATGGTCATTTTGACCTGGGGGAAGAACCAGAAACTGAAAGGTGCCAGATCTGGTGAATAGGATGGATGAGGACTCACTGAAATGTTTTTAAAATCCTGTCTTTCTGTTGCATGACACTCAGCATGTATTGTCCATCACACCTCCTGAAAAACTCACAAAAGAGGATTTCCAGAACTGAATTAGAAAGTAGCAAGAATGATAGGAAGAGTGATAGAAAAGGGAAATATTTTGAGGGAAACTAGTGCCATTATAGCTTGTGCTGTAATAAAATGTTTTTAATTTAAATATTCACTGTGTTTTGAACATACCTTGTACTCATTCAGCCACAATGGTGCTGACACAGTGAGTTCTGAATTTTGTCAGAGACCGAGACCAAATGGCGTGTACTTTCTCTCACCATGAATGATCTAGCTACTGCTCCTGCTGAATGTCCTGTCACCAGCAGCTGTGTGGCACTGTCCCTGAGGAGGCTAGTCAATCATCATATTTCAATACTGCTACATTGGAACTCTTTCCACCAGATATCTTCCTTATCAGAATTGAAACCAACTTTGCCTTTCATCCCATGATTTGTCTAGCAATAATCTAAGTTACCTAACACCTGAACTGTCACTATGTTGGAACATTCAACATTACTTCACTCCAGCAACTAATTTAATAGCAAAAGAGATATAATAGAATGGGTGCATACCCACCAAATCAATTCTGTCTTTCACTCAGCTACCATTCAGGTACAATTAGCTTCTTCAAACAGTAGGTTTGCTTGTCTAAAATATTTTCAAAAAACTCCAGTTCAGGGATAAACTCAGGTGAAATAAGAATCTAGCTGTCTAAAATATGTTTTAACTTCTGAACAAATAGCCATTTTTGGTCTCTATCCATCATAGAAAGAATATGCAGATCTGTAAACAAAATATATAAGTAAGGACAGCACTTCTCCTCATTACTTCTTGAAACTCACTATCAGAATGTGTGTTTCCAGAATGTGTGACCATTGCTGTAGGTTGTATTAGAAATTTTGTTTCTTGGGAAATTTCCTTGAGAGCATGCTATAAGGATTTTACTATGTGTGGAGAGACAATTACTGTCTGGAAAATTACTGTCCAAGGTGCTTATCATTCTATAAGATCAATGAGCAAAGATTTAATTAACTATATGGAAATAATTCATCTTAAATTCCATAAAGAGTTAGAATTGCCGGTACACTGACCTACAGTGGGGTCAAACAGGAATATACGTATCTGGAAATAGAAGATACTCTGGGATGTCTTGTGGTGCTTCTGTATATAGTGATGGCAGAATCAGCTACTATAGTAACCATAGCCCAAGAAGAGCAAGGCAACAAAGGGTTCAGATTCACTAGGTATAAAGTTCTTGGATCAGTACACCAATAGTACCAGGTGAAGGTCTAATGTACAAGAAAGTCAAAATGGGTGGCGGATGTGTTTATGACTAGCTGTACTGACAAGGGCTGTAGCTCATTTGACTAACCTTCTTTTATTTCTCCCATGGAAGTCTGGCTACAATCTTGGCAGAGACACTGTGGTGGATTGGAGAGAATGAGAAAAATTGAATGGTAAGAAGGATGAATTACATACAAAACAGATGGCACCTCTTAGGCTCTATCTAAAATGTTCCCGTCTCCTACTCCAGGACTACTGTAGTGATCATTGTTTGAAGATTTTGACTAATTTTCAAAATGCAACCTGTCAGCACTTGATTCTGCCTGAAGCTAAGTACTTCTTAATTTCTACCTGTTTTCTTTTTGCTGTTGTTATTTTTATGTACCCACATAGGAAGTCTAAAAGAACCTTGCATCATTTGGGAGTGTGAAGGAGTAGATCTCAGTGAGGCTTTCTTTGACCAAGGGGAAGTAGAATCTGATGGACAAATGCACAGTCCTTTTGCTATCAAACACATATCAAGAAGCTCCTCAAAGGAAGCCACAGAATTGAGCACTGTAGATCTGGTCAACACAGTGATACATCCTCACTTTGGTTTTTCCTCTTACCTGTTCAAACCTCCAGCCCTTCTTCCTTTCCAGTATTACTTCATGAACAAACTAGCTATACAAAAGACTGTGGTTTAGAATCTGTCTTCAGATGACTAGTATGAGTGACAATTACGAAACCTAAGTTCATAGAAAGCCAATGGAAAAATGTCCAGAACATGATAGCCATGATCACTGAAAGGCATTGTTGTATTTTTACATAGAAGTCCGAAAAACTCCTCGTTTAATAGATCAGCATTTAGTCAAATTCAATGATACTGAAGCTTTTAGAAAACTAATGGGAGCATCTCATTATCCTTATAAATTCTAATCACTTCTAATTGTAAGCCTGGAAATAAAATAACGTTTAAGTCCAAGGAATTTAGAACATGATGTATTAGGGTCTGGAAAGATTTCAAGCTGACACTCTCATGTAGGTCCTCAGGATGCTTGAATGAAAATCCAAAGACCTTGGCTGGCTGGCCTTTAAACAAAGGAAAGTCTCCATTCTATGATAAACAATGATGCCCATTTTGTTTGCTGATTTCAAAGCACTTTTCACTCATTGATGAATGATGAACCCTAAGAATTTGGTGCACCATATGATCAAACAAAATGAGTTTGGGGTATACAATAATTTTTTCCAACTTCCTCTGAGTGGCACAGGTTTATTTTGAATAAATCACTATAAAAGAGTAAAAGTTTTATGTTGACATATAAGATTTAGAAACTAGACAAAATATCTGATGCAGCTATGATTATTAACAAATGTTAATCATTGAGAATTTCAAATTTGTCAAAATGCATAAACATATCTGAAAATTAAGTCTAAGAGATTTTAGAGTTTCAGAGTTACCTATGTATATCTGGTGCTAGGGGTTGAAGCTAAAGCTTTATATGTGCTAGCCAAGTACTGTAACACTGAGTTACACTCCCAGACTTTTAAAAATTTTGAGACACAGTTTGTAATCTTTGTACCTCAGCTCCCCAATTAGCTGAGATTACTGATGTTATTCTCTGTACGTGGCTCAGATTATTTTTAACTTTCAGAATATATGTGACTCTCTTATCAAACAAATAAAGGGAGTGCTATAATTTTATACATTTCAAAATAAACTGTAGTTATCACTATGAAAATTTACTGATCCAAAGTTACACACTGATTTAAAACAAAAAAATTGCCATTTTGAAATTAATCTAGTTTTAATCTACTAGTGTTTAAATGAATCAGAATGACCATAAAGACTATTATAGCTATTCTTGTTGAATACTACCAAATAATTTCTATATCACGAGCATTTTGCCAAGCACTTTAAATATATTACTCTATTTAATTACCCGATAACTATATCAAATAGGTTCTAATATTATCTTTGTAGTTGCAATTATTCAAGCACAGAGAGGTTTAAATCTTCCACAAGAATAGCTAAATTTTCAATCATGAAGTAATAATAAAATTTATTCAAAGAATGAAAACAGAGGGAGAATTGCTTCATTTTTCTCTGAGATATGTAGTAGTAAAAGTATTTTTCCATTTAAAGGAGTGAAATACAATTAAATGATAATCATTGGTATTCTTTTAAAATAATTTCAGCTCACAGTTCTCCGAATCAAATCATTTTCAAAACTGAGATTTTTTTTGAGAACCATGATATAAGAAATAACACTGGACAGTTAGAAGGACCTTTAAAATACTTTATGTATTTAAGTATTGGAATACAGAGGGATTTTATGCATTTTCTGGTGGACTTTCTGCCTATCATTGTATGAAGATCATCTGTTCTTTGGCTTTGGTAAATAAGCCTCTCATCATACATATCCATGCTAAAAAGCATACACTCATTAGCCTTGTTACAAATGCCCTCTGCAATGTAGTCACACTACTAAACTTGTATTTTATTGCTCTCTCTTCACACAACCATTGTGTTCTATAAAAGTGCCTTTGAGCCCCTCGAGTCTACTTAGTAAAAAGGGGATTTCTGCACTTTCTCCATAATCCTGGGGGATCTTTCCAAACATCCCTTCCCAGCTGTTCCCTCCCCACCGGGCCATGTTCCATGGTGATGATGCAAGATTTGAAATGGGATCCTCCCTGGGATCCAGCTGCAGTGGAAGCATGCCTGAGAGGTCACAGCAGCCTTTGGGTAAACAAAGCTGTGATTGCAAGGCTCAGGGTAACAGGGTGAGAGGTTATCCCCTTAGGAGGGTACACGGACAAACAGCACTCAGCATGCTCCGCTCCAGATGTGTTTCCCGTCATTTACAGGACACTGGGAGTTGCCTTGACATTGTTCCCATTTCTTGCTAGTGTGATTCCATGAGCTGTATTATAAATTATTTCACCAAGTGATAGATTTTATATTAGGATCAGAGCAGGCTCTAAGGATAATTAGGAATAAAACCAGATTCAAAATGGAAACCTCAAGCCTTGCCTAATCCTGTGAAGGACTGCGTGTGCAGAGCTGAGCACCTCTTACGTTGGCAGCCGTTATCTTTTTTACTTTGTAGCTGAGGAATTATGTATTTTTTCCTTGCAGGAGATGCCTGAAAAAATTTTAAGTTCTTAGCTCATTATTCACTTTATGGTGCACTTTTTGGGTGGGGCTTACACTTTGGGTTGTAAAGTAATTCCCAGTACTTTGTAGCCCGGGTCTTAGCCTTTCTGCTCTCTTCCAGTCTTGTCTGCACAGCTCACCAACAGCTATCAACCTTCCCCTCTCCCTAATGAAAACAGAGTGTGAATAGGTAAGAATGAAGAGGCACCAAAAAATCAATGATCCTGCCTTCCAAAGTGCTTGGCCTTTTTAAAGTATGGTTTTAATTGTTATGTTTAATTATTATGTTTAATTATTATTATAATTATTAATTTAATTATTATTATATCCTACTTCAACAAGAATTTTTTTTTGTACCAGGAATTGAACTCAGGACCTTGTGCTTGCCAGGCAGGTGCTTATTTAACAAGAAATATTCAGTTATTCTGAGGAAAAAATTGTCTCAATATCTTATGCCCAAGGGAAATTGATTAGAATCTGGAAGTTAGAAATAAATAATGATCAAGCTGTGTGGCCTTGATGTGCTCCCTACATCTAAGTTTTCTCAATAAAAAAAAAATCATTGCTACACATTTAAATTATATGACACATATGTAAAAATCTTTGTTTCATAGCACATAATTAACTTTTTTAGAAAGTAGAGATCAAAAAAATCAATAAAAGGGGCAATAATAAATAACCAGGAAGAAGCAAATACATGTTCTTAAATGTTCTGTGATGAACAACATGTGCTTTGGTGTACATGTTCCTTAGGACAGTTTGATCCTTCATGAAAAAGAGGCAGTTTACTGGTATGCAATAGGTAAAGGCTTCTACAATCCACTTACTTCTCTCTCCCCACCCTCTTTTCCCAAGGCTTTATTCTTCCACTGTAAAGTTGTGTCATTGTATTAAGCAGCCTTGAGCTCTTGAGTCTGCTGCGAAATCCCACTGCATTACTTTTGCGTAAGCCATTCTTTTCACTTAGCAAAAATTTTCCCATCTTAAGTTCCTGATGAAGCTAAGGTACAACTTCTGTATGAAATTTTCCCTTTCTATCCAACATATTTATCTATGTGCACTTGCACACACACACACACATGAGTATGCACACATCAGCCAACCAAAAAAGGTTCTAAAACAGAAATTTGGCCTTCATCCATGAGTGACCACCAGAAAATTAAAAATCTTTTATAACTATACATTTGTACATTTTTCTAAAAATAATTTACCTTAGACCATTTTTTCTAAAAATAGTATTTGTGAGTTTGATCATAATCTCAGGAGCTCTTGAGATCCAAAAGAATGTAAGAACCATTGTTGCACCTCTAAGTCAGAAATCTAGGACAGAAATCATATGGCAACATCATTTGTAGAAATCAGGGGTCTTTAATATCAGCTTTCCACGCTTCTAACATTTACTAAGCAAAAGTGTTTGATGGATGATTAATTTCATTTTCAAGAGAGCATTCTAAATGTACTAGAAATTATGGTCACAGTGCTACATAAGAAAAAGTGACATCCGTGAAACAGAAAGATTCAACCTTGTCCAGATGCCATTTAACAAAGCTTGGTTGGTGCAGTTCACAATTTGCTAATAATTAGTGCTTTCTCCACACACAAAATTAATTATAGCATAATAAAATTCAATAGCATTTGTTCTTAATTCTCCTCTGATCTGCATTCTGTTGTTTATTCTCATTTGTTCTGATAAGGTCCGTTGTCTCTAATGTTGCTTCATAAAGGGTAAGAAATAAATCAATGGTATTTAGCTTTTCTAACCATCTGGTCTGGCACACATCCCAAAATTAATGTTTAAATCTGGGTGCAGTTCATGTATTTTGTCTTGTCTTAGGAAACATCTCTGGAGATGGAAATGAGGAATAAGAATTGCCCTCTAAGATCATTGAGAAATTTGATGTTTTTACACTATCACTCTATTTGTTTTATTGATTTTTATTACATTTTTTTGCGGTTCAGCCACACAGCAGAAGTCATAACTGATTAGCTTGAAAGTTTACTCTTAGGACACTTTTCTTTTGTTTTGTTTTAGCAAAGATTTCTTCATAAAAGGCCAATGGGTAAGTGTTTTAGGTTTCATGGGGCATGCAGTATCTGTTGCAATTTGCTATACCACCAAGAAAAAGCAACAAATGTAAGCAAATGACAATGGTTATGTTCTAATAGAATATACTTACAAAAGTGGGCAGTAGGCAGGACTTTAGAAGAAAGGTTTAAAAACTTTAAGAATTCTTCGATATTTCCAAGTTATTGTGTAAGGTTCTTGAGACTCAGTTTATCTGGAAATCAGGCATGTATACACAACCACCTGAAAGATTGAGGAACTTATTTCAACATTTATCCTGAAGGTTGAGGAACATATTTCAGCAAGCAGCTGAGCCCTTCTAATTCTTGACCATGAATTCATGAGTAAAATCTCATCGTGTAGAAATCTTTTGAAACCTGTCCCTATGATGCCCACAATCAATTGGCTATCAAGACCCTCTTGTCTTGTCTTTATGGTGTCTGTTCATCAGTGACCCTTTATCCATTTTCACAGCTACTACTTTAATTGTTACTGGTATTATTTCTTATTTTGAAAAAATATAAAGCTTTGTATCTTGTTAATACCTGTGCTCACTCTAATTTGATTTAGAATTGATTCTTCTAAAGCATAGGCATGATACTATGATTGACTTTGTTGAAAGAACATCAATAATGCTGTGCATAAATAATATTACTCTTTAACTCAGATTTTTTCATTAGCTTGTAAAAGGCTGTGCAGCTTTCTACTGGTTCTCTTGGGACACTCCATCTGGGAAGCCTGTCACCAGAAAGGTCCATGGTTTCTCATGTAATTAAGAATACAGCTCTGCAACCAGATTTCTAGAATCTCCATATTCAGGCTGGAGTCTCCTTTTCTCACGTCACCCTGTACCATTTCTCCAGGTGATGTGTGTGTACCATTTCTCCTTCATGGCAGGGAGACTGGAGCTAGATGAGGACTGGGTTTTGAGGGCTGCTGGCTCTGTGTGTGTGTGTGTGTGTGTGTGTGTGTGTGTGTGTGTGTGTGATATCTGACATTTCAAAGGTGAATGAAAGAGAAAGTAAATAGTGTCTCGGTGATACTACTACTAATGATGATGATGATGATGATGATGGTGAAATACATGAATAAAGACCTAAACAAAAATGCATAATAATAATGATGATGATAATGGTAGCTTAAAGTCATATAAGTGAATTGACTTGAAAGAACACATGAAACTCACTGCTATAAAACTAACACTATCAATTAAAGTCCTTCTTTGTTTATAGCCTCAGTTGGCTCTGCAGTTTTCTTTTTCTATCATACTAGAATGGTAAAACTCTCATGTTGATTACGTTCAACTCTGAATATTCTGTACCTATACTAAGCTGCACATGGTTGAATAAAGCATACAACTTTAAATGTATGTTCCCAGGTATTAAATGGTCCCCAAATGTTACTCAGGAATCATGCATATTTCCCTAGTTGAACTGCCTCCTCACATTTCTAGAGGACCATTTTAAACATCCTTTCTGTCCTCACATGAAATGCTTCCTCTTCCACCGACACTTTGCCCATTAACCTTGCTTCCCATTTCAGAGGGAATGGTGAAAAAGCAGTTCCCATAGACGCATGTCACTATCTGTGGCCCCTTCTGTGTGTCCACACCCATGTATTCTTCATAGCTTCCTGTTATCTGCACATATTGTACAAACCATTCATGTTGCAGGTCCCTGAGTCACATGAAATCTTGTCTAGTCAAAGTGACTACTTCAGCAGTTCTTCTCCTTTATTGCCTCACAAATTTCCCCTTTATCTTAAATAATTTCTAATAGCTCGCACGCATGCTATTATCTTCTCCATATTAACAGAAGCATCTTTGTTCTCACAGACCGCCTCCAGCAACTTCTCCCTTTGGTTTTCCCCTTATAAGTCATTTCTGTTCCCTATTTTCAATTTTCTTCTCCCTCTCCCAACTTCTTCGTTTACTATTCTCTGGAGACTGCCCTCTAGGGTCATCAGTGACCACCACTTTGCTGAACCTAACAGCTAATTCTCAAAGCTCATCTCAGATCCCACTGTTGGGCGTTTGGCACAGTGGAAACTTTACACAGAGCAGCTGAGATTTCACAGTCATCCCCCTGCCTCAGCGTCCACTCCTTCTGTGACTCATTTACATCCTTCTTTCCAGCCCCTCAATTCCTCACAGTGCAGCAACTCAGAGCTCAGTCCTCAGACCACTCGCATTTCTCTTGACACAAACTGCTTCTCTGCTTTATTAGATTTGGACCTCAAATGTTATTATGTGATAATGACTTCCAGACTTAAGTGTCTCAAACTCTTTGTACGCCCAAATCTACAAATTGGAAGAGCCTTCCAGGCTTAGGTAATAGAAACTTCTTTCTATTGCTCAACTAAAACTTTGAAGTCGTCCTTCCCTCCTCTCTGAGTTATCTTACTCTCATATTTTAGTTCTTGGTTCTGTCTTTTGACTACACCCACATTCTCACTTAATCTTTCCTAATTTACTCCTCCCACCCTTTACAAAGCCTCTTTTATCTTTTGATTGAACTATTGCAATGGCTTCCTATCTGGCCTCTGCTCCCTCAGCTGTCCACACCCCCTCCAGTCCAGTCTCAACGCGACAGCCAGATCATGTCACTCCTCAGGAAACTGCCCACTAAGTCTCATGGCTCCCAGATCACTCTCATGTTTAAAGATGCCAGTGAGTCTTCACACGTGGACACCATCATCTCTCTCAGCTCTTCTCTCCTTCCTGTCTCTGGCTTACTCTCCTCCAGGAACACCTGCTCTCTGGGAGCACTGACATTCCAGCCTGGCCTCTGCTACAAAGTTTCTGTGCTGTGTCTGGTCCCTCAGAGAGGCTCCTCCATTGTTCCCTTTCTTGCAGTACTATATTGACAATCTCCAATGGATGATGGCCCAAACTGTATAGTGGTGAAAAACAGCAATCATCACTTTGACTTTTGAATTTTGACCTTTTCTCAAGCTTGTGTTGTGTGATAAAACATCCCTCCCACCCCTAGTGTTTTATCCTGGTTTTACAGATTTTGTGTTTCTGTGCTATCAATACTAATATGTAGGGTATATTAAATGCATTTTATACTTAGCATTTTTTCAATTCGGGATAGAGTTATCTGGATATAACCACACTATAAGTCAAGGAGCAACCATATTCTCAGAGAGATCTGCATTGGTCACTTCTTTTTTTAAATACTGCATCTCCTCCACCTCTGTATTGACTCTTTTCTTTTCCCCTTTTCATGTTTTACTTTTCTCTGGAGCACGAAGCATCAGTTGCCTTTTCCTTGTCTCTTCTACATTGTGTGGGTAAAAGTTCTGCTGTGCAGTTGAGGTGAAGTCCTGTCTGGTTTCTGCAACTAGATCTGGTGTAAAAGGTGACCCTAGAAGACAGGATGTAGGGTACGTACCCAGCACAGTGCTGACTGGCATAGTCATATCAAACAGCCAACTTAGCTTTTACAACTTGTTCATGCAAAACACTGCCTCTCATGTACCTCTTAGAAGTGACTGTGTGGAAACAGATTTCCATTTCTCTGTCTGCTTAACCCTTTTACCCAGCCCATTGATCTTCTATTCATCATTTCCTTTTTTTTTTTTTTAGATTTATGCTCATTTTGCTGTACTTTCAATACACAAGTGAGAAAAGTGTTTGACATCACTGATATTTCCCTACACCCCAAAGCTCCCAAGTTGCCTCTAGAAAGGTGACCTTTTTTGTGAAAGAACAAGGACATAAGCAATGGTAATGTGTGTAGTTATGCCTTTGCTAGGATATCTTAACTAACTTTATAATCTCATATTTTACCAGTTTGGTACAACCAAGTAAATATAAGGATGTACTTCTCGATATGTGTATTTGCATAATTACATGTTTTCAGAAATAAAGAGAAAATGCACAATATTTGGGGGCAAGATATAAAAATCTTTTTACAAGTTACAGATGTCCCGATAACTCATAAGTAGGGAAACTATATAAGGTCATCTCTAATGAGCGAAAACATTCTTGATTTCACACTTCCTACATCTTTACTCATTTATAAAAATTTCTTAAAATATTTTAATATTAAAAAATTAAATGGTAGTTTAACAGTCAAAGCTGAATAACTATCTCTATGCAGTTTGGTGTTGCAAAGCTTACATTTGCTGGAACAGGCTTTTGGAATCCTTAAATTGTTAGCTAGAAGATATTTCTGATAAATACAGGCCATGTATTTCAATTCTGATATTTTATCTTTTAATTGCTATAAATAACTCTATCTTATCTTTCTACATGACAGTGATATTTTGTATTTAATTTTGTAGTAGAAATCTAAACAAACACTACTTTCATAAATATATTTAAATTTTAGGAAACATCATGGACAGGACCCAGCAGTAAAGTTTTAAAAAGATGCTTCTCCAAATGGTAAATTCCAAAATCACCAGGAAAATTCAGGTCCTAAATTCACAACATTTATATCAAATTTAACCATATCACCTTGACCTCCAGAGTATTTCTCTTCTTAAAAAGCTTTCTCTAATACACTATAAATGACAGAACTCAGATTTATTTAAAATTCTTCTAAGTAACAGCTCTCATTAAATCTTCAAAATCTCTTCATTGTCCAGGTATTACTATCTTCCCCTATAGTTGTTAAGTTTCGGAAACAAAGTCACAGTTGCTGATTTTAGATAACATCAACTAGAAGGAAAAGATAAGAAAAAGTTAAATCTACCTTTCATAAGAATAGCAGAAATAACAGGAAACCTGACCAGTCTCTGTTGGATCTAACTGGAGGAAAATAGTATAGAAAGGTTGACAAGACTAGACAGGACCCAGTTGTGGAAACCAGTGTACAAGCTGTGTATATATGACAAATATTATATATATATATGCCCCTTGAATATTTCATGCAGAGGTTTATAGGGACAATTCCATTCCTGTAAGGTCAGTAAATTGGGATGATGCAAATTCTAGTGTATTTATAATCATATCCCCTGCCTCATGGAGACAGTTTATCTGGAGTAGGAGTGTGTGAAGTCAATACAGGCAAAGGACCAAGAACTAGGAAATGATCCCATTGCCTAAATCTCATCAATCTCGTATGAGAATCCTGTTTGTGCAAAAAATAAATAGCTCCTTTGTTTTCTGTGGCAGCTGGAATTATATCCGTGTCACTTTACCTAAAAGAAACTCAATAAAAGACAATGTAGGAAGTAAAGAGTGACTGAGAATGAGCCCTCTCCCACTAGGACAGAGAAGGAATACGAATTCCTCTTCTTAATGAGCCACATTTTATGTTCGACAGAAAAGAGCATAAGGAGGATTATTCCAGGGAGAACATAATCTCTTTCTGACTACTGAAGAGACACTCAGGTACTGGTAACTGAGAACAACTGTCCTCTTTGTGTGATTCATTTGGGGTGTATGTGTAAGTGTTGGCCGGTTGTACCATTGCATAGCGCTGCTAAGGCTATACTTTTCGGGATCATTTCTATAGTTTGTAGAGTGCTGCTGGTCCTCTAGGTAACAATATTGTTCCCCATATTTTGGAATTTGAGATAAATTTCTGAAGAAAGAAGAATCCCTCTCAAATTAGTTGTGGACTTTTTATGAGGAAAAATAAAAATATCTTGCATAACTATGAGTGGAAATGACAAGAAAGTAGGCTCATATTTAATAAATGGATGCCTTTGTAATATTCATCACCATAATTAGCTTAAAATAAGGTTAGGTAAATTTACAAAGGATTCTTGAATTGGGCAGGAGGATAACACTGCATCAATGCAGTTTTAAAAATATCTTTCATAGCTCCAACACTAAACTTCAGTTATTTTGTCCTCCATGATCCACACACAACTGTGCAATACAATATTTAATTAATAACAAAAAGCGCTGAATGATTAGCATTTTCTCGATTTTTATGTTTATATCAAGCTCTAATAGTATTTGAATAACTAGAATACATTGCAGCAATATGCTTTATTACTTGATCTTTAATAAAATCATGTTAGACATTTAAAATAAGTAGATACTATCAAGAAAATGGATCTCAAGACACAAAACATAAATCCCAATGACTTCCTCATGTAGGACCAATTTCACTTGCACTAGGAAGGAAAAAGAGTTGCATGATAGAGTATAATCTATAAAATTATGTTTTCCCACAGGCCATTTTAAATTTTATTAAGTAGTGTGGTCGACTATCTAACTGATTTCCATCGAGAGTCACAGAGTTTTATAGTCAACAAAAACTTTAGGCATTTAAACACTGATGACAGAAAATAGCACCATTAACTATGCTGAGTGGAAAACAAGACCAAACTCTAGGCGAAAGATTCATTACGTCACTCATCTAAAAAAAATTATTCTAAATGTCTTTCCCCCCAGGATCAGTTGGAAGCCAAAACTGGAGAAATATTTCCTGTTTCTATGCACAATATTTACCTTCCATGGCATACATGAATTTTGTGTCTGTGGAGCCAATTTCAAGCCTAAGTGTCTAAACAATTTTACTTACAGTGAAATACATCTTGTGAGAAGTGTGAGGGTTTGGGGTTCTCAGTGACCTCAATGAGGAGAATGGAGATTCTGTGTGCGTAAAAGGGGAGAGGAGAGCACACAACTGTCCTGCTGCATCACTCTGTCACTAGGACTGAGCCATCCTAATGCCCTGGGATTTTTTATCTACCCAAACAGCTTGGGCCCATCAGCAAATTGCAGTGGCATATGGTCCAGGTTTACGAGTAATCTGGCACATGATTAAGGCAAGAGGGATGTCATCCTTCAGCAAACACAGAAAAGACTGCAAAAGAATTTGGTGGGGTTTTAAAAAGTCAAACTGATAAAATTATAATTGTGAGATACTTTCCCAAATCAATAATTGAGATTTTTAATTAACATTTTCTATGTATATAGAAAGTGGCCATGGAAAGATGAAACAAATAACAAAATCAGTTTCCAGTGTCAGAAAGTGGCAGTTCTGCTTCTCAGCTTTAGAACCCATAGTTTATATGTTGACCTCTAGGATCACATGGTTGCACATTAGTCCTGTGTTTCAGGAAGGACAAAATTTCCATCTCCTGGCAATTGGATGGCTGCTATACACACAGACATTCAAACAGATCAGTGAAAAATTTTGGATAGGTAATGTCTAAAGTAACCTCACCCTGTACAGAGCTACAACAGTGACTGTTGTACCTGTGTGAGCTGCAAACTCATGTGGGAAAAGTAAAAAAAAATATATTGATGCTATGAATCTACCCTCAGAAATTTGGATTTAAGTGATATCAGTAAGGTCCAGGTCATAGTACTTCAAAAATTTGTCAGATCATTTCTGTCATTCAGCCACAGTCACAATCCATTTAGTTAGGGCTACTGGCTACTCTGTGTGTTGGTACATAATCATATACACATTTTTCAGAACTGTTACACTCAAATTTGAGAAAGAATACCTTTCATTATAGTATGTTCCCTAATAAGATGATACATATGCAGTAAAGCATAAAATTTTCAGGCAAAATTGTGTTCTTTTCAGGCAATTTGTTTATTCATTAATTTTTACTCTATTGATCAGACAGTTTTGAAGAACTAATGGTTAACAGATACTGTATTTCCAGTCAGGTGTAGTGACACATAAAATCCAATTACTGTTTGGGAAGCAGAGGCAGAAGTATTGCAAATTTGAGACCAGCCTGGACAATTTGGTGAGACACTGTCAGCAAATTTAGAAGAAAAAATGTAAAGGGCTAAGGATATATTGCTGTAGTAGGATACTTTTCTAGCATCTGTCGTGCCCTGGATTCAATCACTAAGGAAAAAAAAGGAGAAAGAAACAGAAACAGAGAGAGACAAAGATCAAGAAAGGAGGAAGATACACTTTAATTGAAATTAACTCTAAACTTTTAAATTTTGTTTACACATGCACAGAAATCTCACAACTAGCTGACTAAATATTCATCTACTATTCAATTTAGGAATATATGTATATATGTATGTATGTATAGGTATGCAACTCATCCTCCAACCAGTTGGAACAAAAAATGTTATTCTCATTATTTTGTTTTATGTTTTCATAAAATAATCCATATACAAGAGAAGTATACTTGAACAATATTTGAGCAAATACATTAAATCATTTCTGCCTAAAAATAATGTTTTAAAAATCCTTAAAGCCAGCCTGCATCAGTTTCAAGGCAGCTATAGAAGTTAAGGTCAAATAAATTTGATGTAGACACTAATTCTCTTAGATCACTTAACTTTTGTTACTATGAGGATCCAGAGTCACATACCAAACATCAGGGGAAAAAAAGATGAAGTTTTCATCTGTTTAATACTGTAGTGGTCTTTAGAGCCACAGCATATCACCAACATTCTTTCAGGTGTCTCTGATTGTTCTAGAAATTATATTCTGACAGTTTTAGCTATTTCTCATTCAATAAGAGCTGGTTAGTACCAGAGAAATTTGTAAGAAATAATTCATAAAGGCCCTAATCCTCCCAAACCTGCTGCCTCGGCTGCTGCACTAGGAGAGACAGGCCAAGCTTAACTTGGTTCTCTTCTTGTTTTCATCTTGCAAGCAGCCTCAGACTCAGGGAGATTCCAGCAACTTCTCCTACAAAAAGCCTTCTTTGATTTTCTTTCAATTTTTCTTTTCAGGAGAGAAATTAATGGATTCATTAATTTAAAAGAACACATTGATCCATCTTTACTAAAACTTTCAGATGAGGGAGGAAGAAACATTTTATTCTACTGTCGCCAAAGAAATGTTTCCTAACATTCTTGCAGGGTAAATCAACCACCAATTACTTGGCCAGCTGCAGATCACCATAGCAACACAGGTATCTCATTGTGTCTGGACCCTGGACTGCTTTCAGGAGGCCTACTGTGTCCAGCAGCTCAAATACACAAGGGAGCAGATGGCAGAGTTCAGTGCCATGGTTGTGTTAGGAAAACTTACTTGAAAGATCCCACAATCATAACTCAATGCAGGTTCAATGAAAATTCAGAGAAGTTCACTGATGGATGGTTGGAGAGGTGAGAGAATGAGCAACGTAAGGTGGATTCCAATAGGAAAAGGATGCAAGTTACCTCATCCCTGTGGCAGGAACAGAGTAGATATTGGTGACTTGTGTGGAAAGCTTTTTAGAGAAGAAAGCAAAAAATTTGCATCATGAGAAGATTGTAAGTTGGGCCATCACGAGTATTAAAGGGTTTGAGAGAGAGCTTTCTAGCTTCCTCACAAATCATTTAAATTCTAAGTGTATTTGAATGAGTTTGGGAGAAGTGGCGAGATACTGATCACAAACAAAGGGCTTCTAGTGCTGCGAGAGAAGAAGTTAGAACCAAAGAAGCCAAGAAAGCCATGCAACCATGAAGCCACAGGATCCTTCAGCAAACCAGAAAATATCACAAAATATCACAGATAGGTAAAACAACGGGTTTGGTGATAAAGACCAAACCAAGAGTTCTGAGTATTGAAGGTTACATTCCCTCTCTGAACAGTTTGCTGTACTTTCTTTCTATTTCATTTGCACTCTTAACTTCTTTGTTTCCTCACCTCAGTGGGACTTGAAATTGATTGCTCCATTCCTGACCATGAGTCAGTCTCCTCTCGTCCCATTTCTCATCTGGAAGTAACCCAGTGCTTGGATCACTCCTTTGACAATTCTTAGTTCTTTTACTTTGCTGTTACATCTGCTGTTCATAACCTCAATCTGGCCAGTGTCCCAATCCTTACTACCTCAAATAGATGGTGTGGGAATACAACAAAGCACTGGGCAGACCTGTGTCACTGCACAGTGGCACTGTCCAGTAGGCTCTTAACCTTTACTGAAAATCTTGTTGTAGATTCCTGGTCAGCTGGTTTCTCATTCACTAGATTTAACCATTTTACCTGTTAGTTCACAAGCTCGCTGTTCCATAATCTCACACTTCATTCCCAGAAAAAAAAAAAAGACTCCTCTCATATTTTACAAGGAAAATAAACACAACCCAGGGAAAATGTGTCCCATTGTACATTCAGCCACCCACACATTCACTATACGTGATTTTTGCCTATCTTTTCCTCGGCTCCTTCCAGAAAAAGTATTCTATCCTCCTTTCTCAGTGAATTGTGCCCCCATTTCCATGTGGAATGTATTCTATCATGTCTTCTGTCTTACAGTACATTTTCAAATGCCTTTCTCCACATTATTTTAGGTTTTAGACACACGACTGTTTAAGTCTACCAGACAAAAAATACCCTCCCTTTACTCTCTATCTACCCTACCTACCAGTCATTTTCTCCCCTTTAAAATAAGTAAATTCAATAAAGTATGTCTCTAAAAGATTTTCATTTCTTACAATTCACTTCAGTTTCCATCTCTTGATATCACCATTATCATGTACTGAAGTAATTCTTACAGACATGGAATGGTCATGTATCCTGTTTGTCTGAAACATTCCTGGCTTGTGCCTGTTTTTGTATCATAGTTACAAAAAAATGACACTATTCATTCTTAAATTCATTCAAGTGCTAACATATGTAATCGACTTTTTCACTTCCATCCCTTAATCTGCTGTGTTACGCTGTAACAATTACCTCTGTAACTTCAACTGAGATTTTTTTCTTTGAATTGCTTGAATTTTAGGAAATTATTCTCACACTGTACCAGCTATTCCACTTAGTTCATTTTTTAGTCTCCAATTTGGCTACTTCCTTCTTTGTTTTTTTTTTTTAAATGTTAAAGATATTAAAACCAAGCAAAACAAAACAATGCTGCCAATCAAAACAAACCAGTGTAAGTGACACAGGACTTCAAAACAATAGGAAATCAACAATAGTTACCATAATGTCATCTTCAAAATAGGTGCAGATATCTTTAGATATAGGAAAAATCAAATAAAGTGGGACAGGATAGAACCAATAAAAACAAAATAATCAATACAATAATGGACTTCAAAACAAAATAATAGTAAACCCAAAATGACTACCAGGATATATCTTGTCATCTTTGAAACAGCTGCTCGTGCCATCAGATATAACAAAATCAAACAAAACAGAAGAGAATAAAACCCAACCTAACAAAACAATGAAAATGATTCAGGACTTCAAAACAAAATAATAGGGAATTAACAATGGCCAGCACCTTCAGAAGGAGATCCCCATAGATGTTACATTGCATATTTCTATCCTCCAAATAGATGATCAGACTACCAGCTTTAGACCTGCAAAGTCAGTGAAACACTAAACACTGCAAGCATTAAGTTGTATTTTACCTCAATAGCCATTATTACATCTTGTGTTTCTCCAGATCAATCAGTCACTTATGGTCGGGGGAAGAGAGGGGTTTGGCTCTTCCTGTTCCCCACCCACACATTGGAAGAGGCTGGCTTCTGGCTCTCTTCACAACAGAATATGTATGGCACTGATTTGCAAGGTGGGTTTGCTTCTTGGTGATGTCTTACTCTCTTCCTCCAGAGTGCATGCTCTACTTCCTTCTTAAGAGAGTCCATCATGTTTATCTCTCTGCCAGCCTTCCCAGTTAATGTTCCTACACAAGTGATGCTGATCACCACTACTGTACAGTCAATTCTCAACCATGAATATCTAGCTTGCATCTCCCTCCTGACCTCTAGATCTCTTTACAAAACTACTTGTGAAAATTTTCACTTGAATGCCTAAAAGCACACTGTAAAAGGAACCTATCTCAAGCTTAGCATATAAGTTTTGCTCCAGGTCAGTTTCTCTTCCCAAACTGCCCTATCCAGAAGAACTGTGGCTTACTTTTTTTGGTAATATTTTTGCTAATTTTTAAAATGGTAGTTAACTTTTTGAAGCTGGCCTATATCAGTTCTGATTACTTTCCTTATTAGTTTAAACATCATCATCACCATCTGTAAAATCTTCTTACTGGTCTTTTTACCTTTACATGAGATCCCCTCTAACTTATCTGCCACATTGCGTTGAGTTTGATCTTTCTGTAGCCTACTATGGCTTCACGGTGACTTCAGGCATGGCCCCTCACAATATTATCCACATCTGTCTGCCTTGTCTTTGCACTAGTGTGCTAGTTATTGTTAACCAAAAGCTCCTAATCTAAGCTAAGACTTCAGTGCAATTTTTTTTTTTTTTTTTTGTCCTGGGGATTAAATCCAGGCCCACAAGGAGCTACATCTCCGTCCTATTATTATTTTTTTATTTTGAGACAGGGTCTCACTAAGTTTCTAAATTCCCCAGAGTGGGACTAAACTTGAAATGCTCCTGTCTCAGCCTTCCAGAGTGTTACAGGAGGACCCCAGATATGTACCACTACCCCAAGGCACTATCTCCAGCCCTTGTGGTTTTTATATTAAGAGAACTTTTCTGCTTACACTTCCAAATCAGTCTGTTGTCCTCAGTATCAGCTCCCTCTGAGAATCATCCAGGACAGATAAGATGGCCCTCCTTTCACAGCATTTCTCTTTTGTTTTTGTCACAGAACTGATTCTCCTGTGGTGTAATTGTGAAGTTGACCCCCACCTGTAGACTTGAACTATGAATGTCAGTGCACCCATCACGCCTTACAGAGGAGCTAGCAGAGCATAGGCACCATTAAAGTTTGCTACATGAATAATTTCAAAGATGATTATCAGCTACTACTAGAAATAATTTTTGGCATAGCAAGTAAAATTCAACTGAATAGACTTTTCATATATCTCACTGCCTAGACTAGCCTCAAATGTATAATCCTGCCATCTCAGCTTCTTAAATTGCTGGAATTAGAGGTACATGCCATACACCTGGCTAAAGGAAATACTTTTTATCATAAAATGTTTCTTTTTTTCATAATGGTTTTCAGTTCAGTCCAGAGATTTAAAAATCATGTGGACATGCTGAAGTTACCTGGCTAAGAGTTCTTCCATGGCTCCGGGCTTCCATTTCACACCTCTTCATCTAACACCGGCAGCTCAATGTTTCTTTTTTATTTAAGATTATTAAGTCCCACTCTGCTGTCTGTTATGGCCGAATTAAGGATGTAGACACACAGTAATTCAAGCCTTCAGAAATGCACACCTCTTCTCTCTGCCCAAAGGGCAGGCTGCAGCTGCCCCACCTGGAGGAGGGAGCTGGGCAGAGCTGTGGGAACCTACTCCAGCCTTGCCTGTGACCTTCTCTTGGCCTGGAGAGCACCAGCACTACTGCCACTGCCTGGAGGAGGGAGCAGCCCTGCTGAGATTAGAGGCCTACGTAGGCCGTAGGGGCACCCTCAATCAGCCTGGGGAGCTTTGCCATCCAAGGAGCTGGATGGTTACACAACATCCAATCCCCAGAAGAGCATGAGATCCTTGCTGTAGGGGATTGGGGGCCTGCTGGGCTTGCGGCCACACTAGATTGGGTTTAGCGGGATTTGAACCTGCCTGGACCACACCTGGTATCTTTCTTTCCATTCGGGGAGCTTTGCTGCCAGAGGGGGGAGCTGTATGGCTTGAGGAGGTTTTAGGCCTACCTGAGAGGAGCCTGGCAACCATCTTTTAATCCGGGGCCTTGCTGCCCAAGGAGGGAGCTATGCTACCAAAGGAGTCTCAGGAGCCCAGGACATAGGAGACAATTTCCAACATGCCAAGGGGAAGCTTTGGAACAACACTTGAAACATGGAAATATAGGACAATGACAAAACGAAAGACCAAAATGTAATCTCAAACATCCAGCCCATCCCAAGAAAGCCAAGGAGCCATGTACATAGAAGAAAACACATGCCATATACCTGAAATAATAGTAACTGAAATAAAGAAGCAATTTCAGGAAGCTTTAAAGGAATTCAAATGAGAAATAATCTTCCAGGTAAAAGAATAAATGATAAAAACAATGACAGAGATGCTGAACACATCTAAAGAAGACACAGTTTAAAAAACAGAGGAACAAAACAAAACGATAGAGTCTCTGGGTGAACAACATAAGAAACAAACAGAATACATAAAGCAGATTCAAAGAGATATACAGGAAATCAAAAATTACATTGAAAGTTGTAAAATCTGCCTCAATGAATGTGAAGATAGAATCTCAGATCTTGAAGACAAGATTGCAGCTAGTGAACAGGAAAGGAAAGATCTCTTCAAAATAACAAGAAATCAGGAAATAACAATCCAACAGCTGCAAGATGATTCAAAGAAAAACAACATAAGATTGATAGGGATAAATGAAAAAGAAGGGGACAACACAAATGATATCAAGAGACTAGTTATGGAAGCAGAAATGCACATCTGCTGCTATATGGCTGTACAACTGTCAGTGAGCTTGTTAAGGTATGTGTCTTTCCTGGCTAATATTTACTTCTGATATATTTTTAACTTCGATACTATGGGATAGACCCAGCTTTGTCACTCTACTAGTTGCTACTCCCAAAGGATAAAGAAAAATTTTATCTTTTCTGTATCTGATTTGTGAGATAAACTATTTTAAATTTTACTTAAAGAAAAACATTAAAAAGAAAATTAAATAAAAGTCTGTGACTAAAATGGGAAAAACAACACCTTCTTGTTTTATTCATTTCATCCAAACTGGAAATTATAAAATAGTTACTAAGAAGTCCAATCATCATTAGAGGCAGGGGATTTAGCTCAGTGGCATAAGCACCTGCCTAGCAAGCACAAGGTCATGAGTTTGATCTCCAGTATCAAAAAATTAAAAATGTAGTTGTCAGAGATGATATACTATATATTACCTTAGAACAATAACAAAAAAATTGAAGCATGGCATATGTAGTATGATTAGAAATTATGATGAACGTTTAAAATGAAAAACATTATTGCAGTAAAAGACACATTGCTAATTCCCCTCAGAATACTTTCCCTTGCTTTGAACACAGTTTTCCCATCATTGTTATCATTTTCTGAACTGGAATTCGTCTTTCGTGAATGGCATTACTGTGTTGTTGAAGCTACCTCAATGTCCTGAAAAGATGCAATATGTCTACCTTTCGAGGTCATTTTTACTGTGGACAAGAGTCAAAAGTGCAAAGGCTCCAGATCCAGTGAATACAGTGGGCAATGACACACTGTAATAACTTTGTTACTCTGCCTTTTTGTTAGATGCTACTGGGCAGCAACATTAACAGTGATTTTTTTCATGCCTCATAAAAGGACTCACAAAAGAAGACCCTAGGAAAACGCAAGAATGATAGATAAGTATGGTCATACCAAGGGGGAACACTCTGAAGAGGAGTAATGGCAATGTGTCTTCTACTGGAATGATTTTTTAATGTAAACATTCATTGGATATTTTGACCACATTTTCTATTCACACTGGAAAATAAGAGACACTTGTACTTTATCGTTATGAATGGTTTTTGGTCTCCAAAATACATGCGTTGAAACCTTAATCCTAATGTGAAGGTATTCATAAGCTGAGTCTTTAGGAAGTGTTTAGATTTATATGATATCAGCAGGGTAGATCCCTCTTTGATGAGATTAGTGTCCTTACAAGAAAAAGAGACTAACCCAAAACATTGGTACACACACAAGCTCTCTTTCTCCACCCACTAAAAAGACAATCATCTTTAAACCACAAAGAGAAGCTTCACTAGAACTCAACCATGCTGGTACCCTAATCTTAGATTTCCAGTATCCAAACCAATGACAAATCTCTCTCCTTTAAGCCATTCAATACATTATTACAGCAGCCTAAGATAACTGTGATATTTATGGAAAACGTAATTTAGTTTAACCCTAGTAAATTGTAAATGGAAGTAAAACAAAAGGAATATTTCTGCTTAGCCTGTATTTCTGGTGAAAAGTAACAGAAAACTTTCTCACACTTCCACAAATTAAGCCTCCAAACTGTCTCCACCAAGAATGCTGCTGATAGACACTTCTCTTCCACAGTTTTCACCCTAATCACATTTCACACAGCTTTACACAGTGGTATAATTTAGGGGACAGGGTATTTTACATCATTAAGTCAAGTTGAAGATTTGTGAAATACAATAAAAGAATTTTAAAGAGATGTCCAATATGTCTTGAATATCTTATGGTAAATTTTTTCAAGAAATTTGGAAATTTCAAAACGCATTAAAAGTTATAGAAGTCACATTTAAGAACCTCAGTGAGAGCAGAACAAAATCTTTTGCCAACTGTGAGCCTAAATATAATTTAAACAGTGGGTCTTAAGCTTTAAACCCACTGATTTGCCCCTTTAGTCTTTGCAGAATCAAAACTTAAGCCATATAGCACATTCTCCTCTAATTATAAACATCAACTGTTGAGTCATGAAGGTGTGGTTTGTGTCAGTCAACACAGCAGCTATAACAAAGTCAAGGTCACCACTTGTTTTCTGAAGCCTGGTACCATCTGGTGAATTCCCAGGAGTTCAGGAACAGTCCATCTCCACTCAAGGAGTCTAGACATAGAAGCCATTCACCAAGAATCAAAAAAGAAAACAAATCTATCCCAAGCAAGGAAAACATTAGGATTCAAATAGCTTATATTTCCCAGAATAAGTCATTATTATATCAGAGGTGTTATTCTTACCTATTCTAACAATAAATTAAAGCAATTTAAGTTGATATGAAAGTGAATTTTTACTGAATTTACTGTCAAGGGGCATTACTATTCTTGTTAAACAAGCCCTCAGTGCTGCTAACATGAATTATGATTAAACTATGAGTATGAAAATACTTCAGGATGTTAAGAGATGTCCAACCAGAAAGTAGAACAAAGGAGAGAGAAAGAACAAAGGAAAAGAGCAAAAGTCTTCACCATTCATCTGTAAATTCAATGTAATCGCAATCAAAATCCTAGTAATATTGACAGGGAAAAATATAGAATAGTCAACACAAGTTTGAAGAACAAACCTGGGGATTGACAATGCCAAACTTTAGGATTTATTATAAAACGACAGCAATGAAGACGATGTCCTGTAAATAAAAGACTAGACAGATAGATCAGTGAAACAGAATAGAAAGCAGATAAATGTATTCATAACTACTGCCAACTAATCTTTGATTTAGAAGTAAAGGCAACAATGAAAGAAATAGTACTTTCAAAAATATCCTCAAACAAAAAGGTGAGCCTAAACAAAGATCTATGCCTTTCACAAAAATGAGCTTAAAATGAATCATAGACCTAAATATAGAATATGAAACTATTAATCTCTTAGAAGGTAGCATAAGGGGAAAATGGTCTTGATATAGCTGTGACTTTTTAGCCAAAGCACCAGTGATCCAAGAAAAATATAATCATTAATCCAAACATAATTTGATTTGATAAACTTTAAAATTTCTCTATAAAAGTCAGTGTCAAAACAATGAGAGGATAAGCCACAGACTGGGAGAAAATAGTTGCGAAGACATATTTGATAAAGGACTGTTATTCAAAATACACAAAATAAAACCTTGAAACCCCAACACTAAGAAAACAAATAACTTTAAAAATAAAACTGTAACAGCTCCAAAGACTGTTACAGCTCCCTCACCAAACAAGATAGACAATAAACATTTCAAAAGGTCCTCTATCAGTTGTCACTAACAAAATGCAAATTTAAAAACAATAAAATACTACTACAACCTTTTAGAATAGAAAAATTCCCAAACACTCAGAACATCAAAAGCTATTGAGGTTATGGGGTCAGAAAAATGGTCATTCATTGTTAATGAGAATGCAAAATGAAGACACTTTGAAAGACACTTTTATAGTTTCTAATAAACCTAAAAATACTCTTACTATATGATCTGGCAACCATTCTGCTTTGGCATTTACTCAAAGGAATTGAAAGCTTATGTGTGCACAAGATTCTGAACAACTTCATTCTTAATTAACAGAACTTGCAAGCAACAAGTATATTCGCTGGTTATTGACTGAATAAACTATGTTATACAGTCAATAAAATATTATCCAGTGTTCAAAACAGAAATGAGCTATTAATCATGAACAAAGAGGAAGAAATTTAAATCCAAGTTATCAAGTGAAAGAAGCCAAACTGAAGGGTACATATTTTATAGTTCCAACCATATAATATGATATTCTGAAAAAGACAAAACGATGTAAACAGTAGAAAGATCAGTGGGGTCAGGATGGGGGGGCGGAAGAAACAGGACTATTAGGGCAGGGAAAAATAATATGCAAATAATATATAATGAACAATGATAGATGCATACCAATTCACATTTGTTGAAGCTCGTAGAATATACGACACCAAAAACAAACCCTATGTGAACCATGGATTTCGGAGGGTTAGGATGTGTCAGTGAAGGTTCATCAATTACAATAAATGCACCACATTAGTATTGAAATGTTTAAGAGAAAAAAAGACACAGAAAAGAAAAACAAAAAGCAAAAGAAACAAACAAGCAACAGCAAACCCAAAACAATAGCAGTATAGGTGACAAAACAAGATGATAGGAATTTCAAAATGGTTGTAATAATGCGTAGTGTTACCTTCAAGAAGGTTGCTTAGATTGCCAGAAATAGACATATAAAATTGATCTAATCATATGAGTATCAACTGTTCTTTTCAAGAACTAATACAATTAGTAGTATAGTCATTTCAGGTATCTTATGTACAATATATATACTTATGTTTTTTTTTTCCCTTCCTTCTTTCCTCCTTTCCCTTTTTTCCAGTTACCTTGCCTCTTTGAGAAATTTCTTACCCTTACACAGTATTTATTGTAGATTTTGGATCATATATACTCTTAATTCTACACTAGGGAGACAACATGGCATTTACACATTTGTGTTTGACTCATTTTCCTTATGAGTATGGTCTCAAGTCACATCCATTTACTTATAAAAGTCTTGATGTAATCTTTCTTTATAGCTGAGTAGTACTCCGTTGTATAAAAATACCACATCTTTTTTTATCCATTCCTCAATTTATAGGCACTTGGATTATTTCCAAGATTTGGTTATTACAATTTGTGCTGCTATAAACATGGGTGCACATATATCACTATGGTATGATGCTTCCAGTTCTTCTGGGAATATGCCTAGAAGTGGTATAGCTGGGTCATATGGGGCTTCCAGACCTAGTTTTCTGAGAAATCTCCAGACTGACCTCCACAATGGTTACACTAGTCTACACTCCCACCAACAGTGCAGGAGAGTCCCTTTTTCCCCACAGCCTCTCCAGCATTTGTTATTAGTTGATTTCTTGATTGTGGCCATTTTTTTCAGAAATAAGATGGAATCTCAGTGTTGTATTAATCTGCATTTCTTAAATGACTATTGATGTTGAACATTTTCCATATATTTATTTGCCACTTGTATTTCTTCATCTGAGAATTTCTTCATCTCAGATGCCCACTTTTGGATTGGGTCCTTGAAAATATGTTGAATGTTAGTAATGTGGGGCACCTATGCATGTGTTAGAATGGGAGGTATGCAGAAAAGTCACTATAGCTTTATACAACCTTTAATTTTTTTAAATAATAAAAGTTCAAGTTGGTGGTATCTTAGAAAAAGATATCTGTATAAATGAGTGACCAGAAGAAACTCACAAACTGACCGTTACATATTCAGGACTCATAATAAAACAGCAGGAAGAAGTACAACTAGTAGCTAAAAGTTTACCCCTATGATATCAAGAAAAACCTGACTGATCATTTGAAATGGGTTGACTGATTTATTGTAGTACCAGAGATTGAAATCAGAACCTGGAATACGCTGGGCAAGTATCCCAATCCTCTTTTGACTTTTAAACACATGTACATTGATTTATGGTTTTGTGAGCAAGGGATGGCAAGGTAAATTTCTCAAAACAAATGAATGAATCTCTTTCATTAAATAGTCCATGCTTCATGTTTTGAAGTCCCAACATAACAATAGCAATCATAAAGGAATATCAGGCCTCTAATGAATTGTATTATGAGGATACTGAGCTCACATACCTAATTATTTCAGAAACCCCAACCTAACATCCAGCACAAATTTACTGAATACGTGGAGTAAGTCCATTGTGGTGACTCATTATATTTCAGCCAAGATTAATGACTTTAAAATGGTATCAGGGATCGAACTCACAACCTCATGCTTGCCAGGCAGGCACTCACGTCTCAGAGCTAAACCCCAGCTAAAATCTAATCTCAACATTACAATGAAGATGAAGGATACCAATGTTAACAATGCCAGATCAAGGGGGAGTTAGACTCTCACTCTGGACAGTGGGCTTAAAGTCAAAGGAAACTGAAGAACAACCCACACTCCAAAATCTGTAAGAAATTTCTCATTCTCATTTATGAATTCTTTGGCACCTATGACTAACAGTTTGCTATACAGCAAAATTCAGCATAAGCCAGGTCCATCTTGAACCCTATCCAAAGGGGTTTAATTACCTAATCACCAAAAAAAAAAAAAAAAAAAAAAAAATCTTGTTATAAAATGGATTTACCCAAAAGGCAGCCAGATGGCCTCATTCCAGTGTATCAGAGAGGATAAAAAGAAAAAGAAACATGACATCCCCGCCTCCCCAGGGATATTTGTAGCGGTGTTTGGAAGAGACTGGGTCTTCCAACCCTCCTCAGCAACTGAACTGAGCACCCGAGATCTCCACAGGTGTGAAGGGAGGAGTTCCTGCAGACCAACATCATTGTTACCAGAAACCGGGTACTGCTTGCCTTTAGAAGCAACTGTATCTTAGGAACGGAAGTTTTAATTGACTTAAAACCCACTGAGAGAAACTCAGAATGGTAATTGAGTTCTCCACCTCCGCAGCACCTTTATTTTGGGCTTTAAAGCTTTAGAAGGACAGCAGGGAATATAAACTGGCCAGTTCTTGTTGTTGCCTGTATTATTCGTTTATGTACAAAAACAAAACCAAAAAAACATCCTTCTGGCTCTGAGGAAGCGGCATGAAATGTAAGAGAACAAATGCCGTAGGGCAAATACCCTACATCTGGTGGCTTATGAGTAAAAGAGGCCTTTTCATGTGTTTTATAATGAAAGAAGCAGTCGTGACCTCATCTCTGGCAAGTTTGTCACCTGCGAGAATTTTTTTAACCTCTTTTATGGCTCCATTCTCTTCTACACAGTGATCCCTCTGAGAGCCGGTATATTTTATTTATCCCCAAAGCTAACACAGTGCCTGGCACACAGACAGCTCAAAACAAATGTTTCTGAAATGAAGAATAAAAAGAAGATGAATAAAAGAAGTAATAAATCTGTCCTGGTTGTACTATGTGTTTAGAACTCAAAATACATAGGCACAGTATGTTGTAGTATAGAAAAGATAAAATGATTTGCAAACAATATGTTCAAAATCAACAAGTTCAATATCTTGATGTTTAAAATAAGGGAAAAATCTAGGGAAATTTAAAATCTTATATGGACTAAAAGAGGAAGAGCTCACTCTTTCTGTCTCTCCATATATATGGAGCGACATATGGAATACATACATATTATTTCCTTATGAATCCATATTATTTCAATTACAGTATTTCCACATGGTGTGCCTTTTTCTTGAGATCTAATTCACTTCTGGGTTCCCTTCATGTGTATTTGCCACAAAAATGAAATTTATTATATATTTAGCTTAAGTAAAATTTACTTAGGTAAATTATATACTGCAATGGATTCCAAAGATATATTAAAAATCCTTGCTCTACAACAACTTCTGAAGACTGGTCCTGTTGTAGTTGATAAGCTCCCTTATTTGAACTGAATTTAGGGAATTTCCAAATGAACTGGGTGGAAATGCTATAGATTGGCAGGAAATTAAAAATACACAGTAAATTTAGATAATAGCGTGTAGACACTGGTTCCTGGATGATGTTTATAGGAGAACTGCCGGGCTAGCGATACCCGAATGCCCCATTGCTGGATCACATGAGTACAGTGCAGTACAAGGAGAACAAGTTTCCCTCAAAGACACCTCACTCCAAACTACTGTGTTCCCAAACAATTGTGTTTGTACAATTTCATAATTTGGAGATTACCAGCTTGTACAATTAAAAATTACTCTGGGAGAATTTTTATCTTAAATGTTTGTTTTCTAAAGACAAAATTCTAAGTTGGGGAGGAAGAGACACACAGTTTCAGATTCAGACATCAGCACCAACTTCTAACTGTACCTTGCTGGGCACAACAGTTTGCTGCACCTTAAAGTTTTGGAATATTTTATTTTTAAAAATTGTGTGTCTTACCTCTAAGTCATTGTAAAGATTAAATTCATATTGAATACTAAATAAAGGCTTCCTGGTTCTAATGGCACAAGACTAGTACTTGAGGAAAAAAGAGAAAAGAATAAAGAGTAGGGAGAAGATGACCATCAGTTTAGTTTGATGATTAGGAATCCTATCACTATTAGAACTTTGTAGGTCAAGTCTTGACAATTGTATTAGTCAGCTTTCTGTTACTATAGAAATATCAATATAATAAATCTATAATAGCAGAGGTAATTTTGGCTCTTAGTTTTGGAGGTTAGTCCATCGGTCCATGATGGGTTGGCCTTGTTGATCTGGGCCTGTGATAAGGCAGCACGACATGGTGGGAGTGTGCAGTAGAATCAAACCACTCACTTCAGGGCAGCAGGAGAGGGAAGAGAGTAAGCAGAGAGCAGCTGCCACCCAGACTCCTAAAGGACCTTCTACAAAGACCTGAAGGCCTTCCAGAGGCCTCACCTCCTAAAGTCACATGATCCACCTACAGCATCATTCAGGGACTAATCTTTTAGCACAGAGTCACTGGGGGAAACAGTCAGGATCTAAACTACAGCAAACTCTTAGAGGGTACATAAATTGAGACAAGCTACCTTGCTTTTTTGTGTCTTTATCTGTAAATAAGGAATAATAGTAACACATACATCATGGCTTATTGTGCAATAATTTCATAGATGTAATATGCTAGTGTTTGAGCTAAAAGCAATTGAAGTTTTAGCTGAAGAAAAGCTAAATGCATGAACACTTTACAGGATAGCAGTGATGGAAAATAAAGCTTTGCAGGGAATTGAAGGTATGAAAAGGTCTTAAAAAGCAATATAATGGGTGTCAAGAAGAAAGTACTTCTAATACTTAACTGAGATCTGTGCAGGGTTAATCATATCTTTACCGTTTCTATCTTAAAAGATTGTTATTCTTTTTCTCTATTGCTTTAATCTTGCTGATATTAATTTGTTTAATTTGATTATGAATTTAAAGCTTGTACATAACAACTGGACTTCTGCAAGCACTTAACACTCACAAATGAAAGCATAAAATTTGCCTCCCCACCCTTCCCAGAGAGACCACTGCTGAATCACCCTTCCCTCCAGCAGATGAAGCCTGCCCTGTGGCCTGGAGGTTAAGTTCTGCAACAGAAAAACAACAGAAATGAGCTCCAAAACTGGAGTCACCACCCTTCTAATGAACTTCAAACTTTAGTAGATGGCTTCTACTAACAGAGTACTGCTGCTGCATCACAGAATTTAAATTATGTGCCTCACAAGCTCAGAATCTCCTGGGAGGAATTGGGAAGTAAAAAAGGTGTTATACAGCTATGGCCTAGGGTGAAATGCTGTTGTCCAGTGAGTTTCCCAGGCCATATCTGGCCCAGTGGAGTCTCACAGGAATTAGATTAGGTCAGACTTCATTCTTGATCTCCTTGTGTTTACTCACATTGTGAGGCATAATCATCACCCCTTGTGGAATTCTCTTTGCTCTCACAGTATTTTGCTTGTACATTTATCTCTGTTGTACATATTTCACACATTGGAGAATGTTCCAAATTTACATGCAGATCATGAAATGGCATGTCAGTATAAAAATCACTCAATCATGACACACGCTCCCTTTACTCTGGCAGTCTACTTTCAGTCACTGAGCTCCTAACGCTCATCACTTGCTGGGAAATTGTATTCTTTTTTTTTTTTTTTTTTTTTATTCTTCTGTGCTAGTTTTGTTTTTTAATTGTTCAACACTGACATTTTGTTTTCTGAGGTTTAATATTTTTACAAAACAAAACAAGGGGCTGGAGATATAGCTCAGCAGCATAAGCACCTGCCTGGCAAGCACAAGGTCATGAGTTTGATTCCTGGCACATAAATAAATAAATAAAATACAAAACAAAACAAAAAAGCAGATATCAAAAACAGCAAAGAGTTTATAGAATTTCTGCACCAGTTTTCATGTAAAACTGAAACTGGATCAGTGATTATGAAACTGGAATCCAATGTAAATATTAGACACAGGCTGACTTCCCTCTTGGTCATATGCATTCAGGTAGTTTATTCTGGAACCACGGAATACTAACTACTTTACAAGCACCAGTCATTTTTTGAGGACCAAATTGATTTGTCCAACAAAGTAAGCAATGTTTTGCTGTGTGGTATTTTCTTTTTTAAAAAACACTGAGCAGAAACACAGACTGTATTTGTTTGGATCCAAACCAAATCCTTTGAGACCCCAATTAACCTCAAGAATACTGAAGACATTTATAGGGCGTATCAAATGGTATATTAAACACTTGTCATATACCATATAAGGAAGCTACTGTATTTCTAAAAAAACAGTATTTCATTCAAAGACTGTCCAGAATTAGAATTAAAGCATAGTTTATTCGTCCTTTCTGATGTGGAGTAATTTCCCCAAACAGACATATTATGGGAAGAAAAGTTTCGTGTTTCTTCCAAAAGGGGCTGTAGTATTTTATAGATATATTTGTATAGAGCAAGATTCCTTGCTCTGGACCCTGAGTGACCACAAAGAAATTGAGAGCCCATGAGAACTGGATGCTAAAAATTAGTAGCATACTTTAACTCACAGCATAGGTCATCTGCAGGCAAACAAAAATGAAACTGGAGATTAGCAGTGGTGTTCACTCACCACTTACTCTGAAAACACATTTTCCTTAAATAAGGGGAATCTGGTCCAGTTTTGCAATGTGCATAGCTGCCAGTTTCTTATACTTCTTCTTTTTTTAATAAAGATCATTTCCTGACTAGTAATGAGTTAGTCAATTGGCCTCAAATTCTGATCAAATCTCTCAGTATTAATTAAAAATAGCATAAAGCATAAAACCAGTCAATAGGATTTTAAAATTTCACAATTAAAGTTGAATGTAAATTATGCTATGTACAGACTGATATGCACATCATTGACATGATTATGAGAAGGTGAAATCTTCTTGTTGAAATAAAATTTCCTGTGCATTACACCAATGTTCATTAAAGAAAAAACTGAAACGTGATTTTCTTCTTTAGAGATGTGAAAAGGAAGCACGAAAGCTAAGCTGAGAGAAACAGATGCTGCCCCTAGGGCAGCGGTGGCCTTTGGTTGTTTTGGTCTTGGTACCATGGATTCCCACTTGTGTGGCAGGTAGCAACGTCCTGCTGAACTACATGGTTTTCGTTGCAGCCAAGACAAGAACGATGGATCCTACTCCTCCAGCAGCCAAGTGCCTTTTCATGCCATTGCAGTAACATAGCACTGCTATTGACGGAGGGGCTCTCAAAGCCTTTGTAAATATACTTCTTCCGTTAGGAGATCCACAACACTCTTGTCCAGATATTGAACAGTCTTTCCAATATCATTAGCTTTAACAGAAATGAGCACCTTCAGCACAGCCGAGCTTCACTGCCTGACTCTTGAAGTTGAGGGGCGTTCTCAGAGCGTCCACCTCCCAGAAGCAGGCCGCGGACACCGTGTTCTTCCACATCCTGGATCCGGGCAGCGAAGGCCTCCTCTCAGCTCTGGCTACCTCAGGAGCCCAGCTCAGTCCGAACCCGCAGCCCGGTGCCCGATTCACTTCCCTCTTCCTATTTCTGTTGCTAGTTCTTATACTTTCCCTGTTTGTACTTAGCATTGAGCTGCACTCCAGGCCCCTTCCTTGGAACTTTTTTTCATGTATCTCAACTTCTACAAATTCATTCACATTTATGCACTCTTCTGTTTAGGATAATATTTATGCTCTTCACCTACGATATTCAATGTATCCAATTTATTATAGATTATTTTTTCCATTTTAAACAAAACACAACTTGGTATCTATTCTGTGTTGAAAAACATTTGATTACTTGTAGCTATTTGTTATTAAGAGTAAAGATTTAAAAAGTAAAGATTCTATCAACATTTCTGTGCAAGTTTTTAGTGGACATATTTTTTTCATGCATTTTGGATTATATCAGAAGTATAATTGCCAATTTTGGAGGTATGTTTGTATTTAGTAAGATCCACTAAACTGCTTTTCAAAATTGTTGGGCTCTTGTAATTCTACTAGAAATCTGAGAATCAACTTCTCCAAACTGTTGCTATTGTCAGTCCTTATTATTATTATTATTCTAGGGCAAGAAATTTTAACATGAGATCTACCCCACTAACAACATCTTGTCCCGGCCTGGCCTGTGGGTAAGTCCACAGAGACCCTAGAGGGGGAGTGAGGATGAAAAGGAAACAGACATAAAGAGCCAAGACAAGTTGAGGAAGTCCAATCAAGTCTCTCCTTATTCAAGGAATGAGTATCAAATATATAGGGCATTAGGGAGGAGGGTTTTGGGTGCTGAGACATCAGCAGGTAACTTAGCAACAGTGGCAAGACCGAGGTTTATAGGTCAGTTCAAATTTCCAGCGCCCTCAGGTTCAATAAGCATAATCCCTGAATAATGGGGCCAGGCCAAACAAGTTATGCAAAATGCTGCTTAATTACCAGACTTAACTCCTAGAGGGAATTAAGGTGGTGCGGCCTGCAGATGTTAAAATGGCAGCCGATTACAGGGCTTCCCACAACAGTGTACAATGCAGTACCATGTGCCACGGGAGCAATGTTGTGCATTGGATCTGTAGAACTTACTCATTTGGCTTCACTGAAACTCTCCATGGCCCAGCCCTCATCACCAATCCTTCACTCCTTGGTTCTATGCATTTGACTATTTGAGACATTTCATGTAATGCAGGCATCTTCATCTTACAGTTTTACTAAGCACCTGCTGTTACTTCTCTGTTTTAAATTGCATCTTCCTAATAATGTCCAGCAACTTTTTATGTGCTTATCAGCTATTTATGTATCATTTTGCGAAGGATCTAATTGACCACACTTAAGAATTATCTTTTTATTATTCAGTTGTAATATTTTTATATATTCTAGATACAAGTCTTTTGTCAGAATAATGCATTGGTGGTATTTTCTACTAGTTCATAATTGGTTTCTCATTGTTTTTATTTTTGAGAGATTTTATAGCTTTTAATAATGACAATCAGATTTATAACTATTATATTTTATATGTGTCATGTTTTATAAATTATGATGTATATAGTACTAAGTTATTATTATATTATACTAAATTAATAATTCAAGCTTGCTGGTCATAAAGATATTTTCCTACATTTACTTCTTTAAGCTTTATAATTTTAGGTTTTGCATTGAGGTCTATATTTATCTTCAATTCATTTTTTATGTATGCTGTGACATAACAGACCAAGTTATTCAGACTTTTTATTGTAAAATTGTCCTTTTATATGACTTTATTTTGTACCTATGTATTTTCTAAATTGGGAGCTTCTCAGTGATCATTGTTACGAATGGTTCATGTTTTGTATTATTAACCCTTGATATAGCATCTTTCACATGAAAACTTAAAAATGAATATTAAATGAATAAATTTCCTGGAAGCCGAAAAAAAAACTTGGGTTATACTTAAGGCAACTCCATTATTATGTGTTTTTCTTTTTTCCTCTAAATAAAATCGAAATAATTTCCTGACTCAGTTGCACAGCTTATTTTTCTCCTTCACTTTATTTTATGAAACTCCTTTTTGTGAACACAATTGGGTCCCACCATTTATGTATCAAAATGTCAGTACCCAATGGGACTATATTTATAAATAGGATTTTAGAAGGGGATTTAGAACAAATGGGACCATAAGCACTGAACCCCAGTCCAATCAGACTGGTAGCCTTATACACAGAGGAAGACAAGGAGATTCTTTTTCTCTGTCCACAGATAAACTCCAAGGAAAAAGGAACACAGAAAGAAGTCTGCAGTCTGCAACCCAGAAGGCCGTTCCCTCTAGAATTAGTTCATTCTGATACCCTGGTCTCAGATTTCCAGCCTCCAGTACTGTGACAAAATGAATGTCTGCTCTTTAAGTCACTCAGTCTACCATATTTGTCTGGAAGCCCAAGCAACCTTAGGAGCTCACTACCCATTTCACATGCTTCACCTACATGATCTCCTTCCCCCAGATCATCAGATCCATCCCAGCCTTAGGGTGTGCTGTCCCTCATCATAATTCCCTTCCCTCTTCCCCTGCTGTAAATCTCTTCCTTGCGATCTCAATTTCTGCATCAACTCCCCTGAAAACTTATCTAAAAGAACTTTGCTCTTTTCCTTAGCACTTACACTTTTTTTTGGTCTTTTTCCTTTTTATCGGTACCAGGGATCGAACTCATGACTGCCTGCTTGCAAGGCAGGCGCTTATGCCACTGAGCTAAATTCCCAGCCCCAGCACTTATACTTTTTATAGCACTTTTTGCTATCTGTAGCTATTTGCCTTTTTTATTTGCATATTTTTTGATTTGGTATTTGCTACCTTTTGCACAGCGCCTTCTGAGTAAGAATCCGTATATTCTCCAATTCATTGCTAGTATCTAGCATGCCTGCTTTATTATTAGGGTTCAATAAATGTTTCTGAGTGAATTAGTAAATGATAAGTCAATGAAGATTCTGTGACTTAATACTATCCTTAATTTGAGAATACAGCCTATTAGTAGACTTTATGGTCAATGTGACATTTAAAAGAGAAGGATGATAGCAAAAGAATCGAGATAACAGAAATGGAGGTTACAGATACTAACCTGCCAGTCATTTCAATATAATCGTAAGTAAGCCATTTAGTATTCTAGTTATCATGTCTAAAGACATATACAGGAAAAAAGAACCATGGAGAATTCAGAGTCTGATAGATAAATTTAAGAAGACTCTCTGAAATGTCTCTTTAAGAGATGAATTACAACAAGGTGATTTCAAAGAGAGAGACAGAGACAGAGAGAGAGAGAGAGAGAGAGAGAGAGAAGATGCCAGGAAAAGAGACACCAAGATAGGGCACTACATTTGGCATGTGAATATCTAAATCTGAGAGTAAATGTGTATTTATTTATACAACAAATAAGCTTTTTTTCTAGGAACTGATGCTGATGGGAGAAAAGGGTAAATAGATATATGCTATGCAATCACTACCTAATATATGATTAAGGAAGAGAAGAAAATAATCAAAATGACATGTTCTGTACAAGGCCTGTGAGTTGGTAGCTAATTATAGCAAAGGTTCTGAGGAGTTTTGCACTTTGAGATCAGGAGAAGGTCTACAGATGGAGTTTCAAAGGACTTGGACTTTGAAGAACAACCAAGGTTTAGGCAAATGTGAATGTTTTTAAAAGGAAACTAATGGAAATATGAAGGACAAAAATGAAGGTTCATAAAATTATGAGTGTTCTAAGCAAATAGACACAAAGGGCACAGATGGAAGAAATCTAGAAAATATTGGCAGGGTGTGGGGTGGCTAAAAGGATACAATCTTGACCCTTGCACCTGCTGCATAGCTAGGAATCTCAGTGTCATATAGCACATCCATTTTCTGATAAATACATTGTAGGTATTTGGAAGCATGAAAGAAAAAAAAAAAAAAAACAGCCAGTGTTTGAGGGACAATGAAGGTAGGAGGGGAACTGAGGGTTGATACTGAAAGGACACGTAAAGGCTTTGCCAGGCATATGGTGAGAGTACAATATTTAATAAGAGTAAGACATTTGCATAAACCTACAGTGAGTTCTATTGCATTGAAGTACAGCATTTCCATTCATTTGGGGCTTTGAGTTGAAGACAAGAAGCTCTGAGTAAAGGCAGTGGAGGGGAAAAAAGAGAACCAGCTCATGAAAGCCACTGTAATCCATTTCCAAATGTTGAGACTCAGAAAAAAATCTGTAGATGTTTATGAAGGATGAGATTCAATCAGGTTTCATTCAGGCCTCCATTTCCCTATCGCTTCCTTACTGCAGTGGGGGGTGGGGGGTTTGAGGGAAGGAAGAAAACCAGGCCAGCTAGAAGGCAGTCATGGTGTATTTGGATAAAGGGCAAAGGCAGTTATTATGGGACAAAGAAAACTCATCAAGGGCTGCTAAATAAAGTCACAGGCATTGGTTATTGATTGAATTGAGAGTTTGAAAAAGAGTTTCCCTTAGTTCCTGGCTTGGGCAACCTTTGGTGACACTATGGATGAGCTGAGTGTGAGGGATGGTGCACCTAGTATATGCTTCAGGAGAAGGTGGCACTACTAGCTTGGGGGTTAGGGGTCATGCTAGAGGAAAATAGTCAAACTCTTTAGTACATGGGTGGTATTATAAGGGTATACAGGAAGAATGTGGTTCAAGTAGCTGTGCTTTCTAACTAGATTATCTTTTTAAAATGGGTCAACTGAAGGTTTTGCCATGAGGGTAATGGCCATGCCATAGCTTAAGGTATTTGCTTTAATTTCTTGTCATAAAGTCCTACATCTAGAAAGAATTCTAAAATTACCTTACTTGTGGTACCTCAGAATGCCTACTGTAACCTTAATTTTTCCACCTATTTAATTTCTCTATGATAGTCCTAGAGATCTGCTGATATTTCAATGTTGACGGACCTGGATACTCATTTTGTGAAATAATCAAGCTTATAATTGAGAAGGGGTGGTAATATTAGACACCTACTTTATAAATAAGCTTTTAAAATATTGTTCTGTGGGGTTTAAGTTATTTCCATGTGTGAAAGAAGAGCTTTTTTTTGGTTGGTTTGGGGATTTTTGTCATGCTTCAGTAAAGATTAAGAATCCACAAACTGTCATACTGTGAGTAAACTCAGAGTAGTGTGTGTAGGTAAAAAATAAAATTAAACATTTTGAAATAGCTATATTAATACCTCTAAGATTATAAGGTTCTTTTTTTCTTTACATTTTTTGTGTTTTCAAAATTTTGGGCATTATTTTATAACAGAAAGAAATAAATATTGGCAGAGTAATTTTACTATCATATTTCATTATATTTGTAGAAAACACTGCTGCCATCAGTATGGTTTTTAGTTCTTTGATTTGTGTTACCAACATTTCTTTGATCACCCACAGAACTCAATTTAATTTTATCATAAGCAAAATGCAGTCCAGTTACAGATGATTTAATAGTGAACAAGTCTTTCAGTAAATTGGTTCTGAATCCATAAAATTGTAGTGTTAAAATTGGTCTTTACCATTCAAGTAGAGTTAAGACAACGTACAGTGTGACACACTGCCCGTTACCAGCAGAAGTGAGATTAAAACTAGTCTTACAAAAAAGCTAAGACAATTGTCATAATTTTGTATATTTTAATAAATTAACTCAATTTAGATTCCTCTTTAGAGACTCTCTATTATTAGCAAATCAACAGTGTCAACAGGGGCTGGGGATTTAACTCAGCGGCATAAAGCGCCTACCTTGCAAGCAGGCAGTCATGAGTTCGATCCCTGGTACTGATAAAAAGGAAAAAGAAAAAAAAAATAGGGTCAACGATAATTAGAACTGTTGACAATATAAACCAGTCTGAAAAATCATATATTATTAAATGGTTTTCTAAAATATTGAAAGTGATGAAAGAAAAACTAAGAACATTTTCTGAATGTGTAATGTGCTCTATAAAATAAATGCTGAGAACTTTTCCTTTTCTCTCTCCCCAGCAGAATGAAGAGGATGAGGAAGCAGAGGAGAAACTCTAGGGAATAAAAATCCTATAGTCTAGTCCATAGAGTCAAAAGGACAGGAACCAAGAAAATAAAGTTTTTTTTAAAGATAATCAATACTTGATTACAAATTATTTTACACATAAACCAAGGAAAATAATTCTTAAAAGTTACATATACTGTTATTGAAGGGTAATTGAAAACTGAGAATGGAGAAGAACACACAATGCATATACTTTTAGCAATTCTTTGGCAGGGATGGCCGAGCAGTGCTTTCGTTTTTGGCCTGAAACAATGGAAAGAAATGGTGTAATGACAGTGTGTAATACCTCAAAGCAGTCTTACTTATTTCTTCTTACTCTTAGTTGTCTGATTTTTTTTCTCTGTTCTCTAATATAATACATTGTCAAATAACACAGTTTCCTGCCCATTAGTCATAGTTTCATTTTTTCCAAATAAAGTGTTGGTGGGCAGATACATAACCTGCCTGTCTTGTTAATATCTTTGCCTTGGAACACTTCATAGACAGCTGTGTTGGCTGGTGTCTAGTTAATGTTAGTATTTCCTTAAGGAGAAAATTATTCACTTAAAAAGGAATCAGAAATAATTCACCATCCATACACAAATATGAATCACTTTTGTTCAATTATAGCTCTAATTTTGATTAAATATAGACATGAGGAAATAAAGTTGTATATGTAAAAATATCTAATGTTCTTTTAATTTTACCTTAAGCTTTATGAAACTGTGACTTATAAATATGATGATTTTTCTGATATTCTATATTGATTTTTTGGATAATTTGTTAGTTTTGATATTGTCTGATAAAGAGTAAAATGGAGTCTGAAACCTTATAGAGTAGATGTAGGGTAGAAAGTTCTAAGAGGAGAGTGAAATACAGGCTTTGTTAAGATGTCCTTTCCCAGAGAACACCAGACAGAACTCTCTTCAGCTGCTACGTCCTCTTGAGCAAGAGATTAATGTTGTTAGTAGAAAGACATGATCACAACACATAGCTCAGCAACTCAGTCTGCTGTACCAGATTTATGAACCCTGGGTCAATATAAATTGTTATAGGAGACTCACAACCTTGTAATTCACTAGAGAGCAATGATCGAAATGAAAACATGGCCTTGATGTTGTCTTTGCTCACTATTTTCATTGGCAGATGTATAATTGAATAAAAAACTATTGTGGCATTTAATGAGCAGGTAAAGTATGAGAAATAGCCCTCCTAGAACACTGCCTTTAATCTTCAGTGATGGTTCAGGCATTAGAAACAAAGGTGAGTTTTTAAAGGAGCCTTGTCATTTCATTAGCAGATTCATCAACCAATTTCCTTGGCTGGATTAAGTTATTTATTTTATACTTTGAGTAAGAAAATTCTTTTAACATGTTAGGAAAATAGTGTGTGTTATGAAAATTATGACTTTCAAAATTATCTAGGTCAGTAATCCTGCAGTTCAGAAAATTTGCTGACTTTGAAGCTTATTTTGAAGTAAAACGGAACAACCATGTACACTGTTAATGCCATATAAAATGTATTCATCTAGGCAATTTAAAGAAACTTCCAGATAATAGCTTTATTAAGCTAAAATGCTTAATATTAAGCTAAAAGCAACTCATAAGCGTGGTATAAAGTGCTTATTATCACCACATTGTCATATAAAGAACTTATTCCTTCTATTGTACTTGTATCTATTCCTTACATTATTCTTTCTTTTGCAAAGTAATTCTCATCAACAAAAGCATCATTCATTTACATGGTCCTTAGGGTGTGATGACCACTCTTCATTCATTCCATGCAGCCAGGTAAGAAAAGGTAGAGATTTTCTGAGAAACATACACTGCATCCTGAATTAAATAAATAGTACTTTGTTTCAAATGCAGTTAAGGCTGTTGGTGGGGTTTAAGTATATGAAGCTTTCAAGTAAGACTTCCAAGTAAACATCAACCCAGAAATGTAACAGATGATTGTGAACATACTGACATACTGATGTAGATTGGTTTATAACAACTCACGTGATCTTTTAAAGCACTACCCTGTTTACCAAATGAACTTCTGAAATTGAGTTTTTTAATGTTATGGCTCTATAATCTAAAAATAAACTTATAAAAATCAAAAACCAAAATTTGCATACCGTTTTATGTGTTAAGGGGAGGGCTAGATATTTAGAAACAAATGATTGAGTGAATTTGATTTTTGCTTGTCATTTGAAATGAAAAACAAGAGTGAATATGCTACAGTCTGAGTGTCATCAAAAAGACCCCTGGTGAATCGTATTGCCAACACAGGAACATATGGAATTCACACTGTCAATAATATTTTTAGAGGAAAGCATCAAAGATCACCATGAAGCTAGGAGTTATAATACCTCATTACGAGTTGGTTGTGAGATTAGCTAAATAGTAATCTAGTAGTATTGACTTTAGATAACATCAACATTTGCTATGTGACAGACATGGGCCTAAGAAATATTTATATATATTTAATAATCTCCCCATACCTCTCTGTAATAAGTATTCTGATGGTAGCCATTATTGTTTATATACATGTTACACATGACCAAACTGAAAGTTAAGCAGTTTATCCAAAGCGATACTGTTAGTAACAGTACAGCTATCTGAACACAGGAAGTGTGAATGTATAATCTGTGGTTTTAACAACTATCTTAAAGAATGGGACAAGTACATTACGATAATGATGCAGAGCATAGAAGATCTGGAGCACTTATAGGATACTAAAGAATCAATGCTGGCACGAAGTGTTGTGAATACTTCACACACACGCACACACACATGACATGACATACATGTAATGACTCACGTATTTGCTTAGAATCAGTGATAAATGGAAAAAATGCATCGAAAATATATAAATGAAAAATATGAAAATGAATATATTTATGCATACATACATATGTATAAGTCTTTACCCATGTATGTACACACATGCAAAATATGACTTTATATAAATATTTGTGAATATAACTGACATATTATTGGCAAAGAACAAGATAGTCTAAGACTGAAAGGAATTATACCAAATGCATGGAGATTAAGTCCTAAGTACATTTTTGACAAGAATCATATTTGATGCAGACAGATAAATCCAATTATAATTTGTTTTCATGTTTTCCATCCTAAGTCATTTTATCATTGTTAATCATTATTTATTGAGTAAATGGACAATTATTTTCTAAAGGACTGTATTAATTTTTATTTATTGGGTACCTACAATATGCCAGAGATCTCTGGCAAAGCAAAAAATGATACAGTCCTAGCGTATGGTGCATTCACTAGATAAACAGAAAAGTCCAATGTGCTTGACCTTAGATTTTAAAGAGATTATCAATGCTTCTGTTATTTTTTTTTTTTTGTCTTTTTTGTTTTTATCGGTACCAGGGATAGAACTCATTCCTGCTTGCAAGGGATGCTTGCAAGGCCTGCTTGCAAGGCAGATGCTTATTCCACTGAGCTAAATCCCCAGCCCCTGTTTCTGTTATTTTGAGAGACTGTTTCTGTGTGTGTGTGTGTGTGTGTGTGTGTGTGTGTGTATGTATGTACATGTTAGTGCAGTGTCAGCCAAATAGCTTGACTTGACTCTTTTATTGGGTGTTCAAGTCATAGAACTTAATTTTCAGAAATTTGAAATTAAAATCACATTATCAGATTTGAAGTAACTTTTTTTGACTTCCTATAATTAGAAAAGGGTCCCTGATGTGCTATTTAAAAATCATTAAGTTTGAATGATTTTCAAACACATAATAAAAAATACAAATACAAAAAATAATAAAAATATGTGAACATGTTTTGTTGCTGTATTAGCTAACCTGGAGTTTACATGTGTCAAACAGGAGGTTTAACACACTCACTTGACAACTTCCCATTCCCTCCCATTTCATACCTACTGGAGGTAACCATGTGCATGTGTTTAATTCCCCACGGATGATTTTTAATTTAATTTTCCATATTCCTATAATGTAAAATATATTATCATTTTAAAATTCCATATCAACTATCATGTTACAGATATTGTTAGGAAGGTTTTTCTTTTTTTACTTTACACAGAAAAAAGTAAACATAACTATAAAACAGAGTTTCAAAACACACTAGTAGGAGGGTAACAATAATTAATACATTGGGAATTGTTATATTCATAATAGTTGTTCAGAGAATATATAGACATGAAATATTGTCCAAAATAAATATTAGCAGAAAACTCTCCTTTCAGTGAAACTAGTTGTATAGCTATCTTATCTATCTTGTGTTTGTACATTTTTTTCTTCCTTTTCCCTTTTATGCTTCACATCTTTTCTTTTGAACAGTTCTTCCTTATTCATAATATCTATTGTACATTTGGAATCTTATGTATTCTATCAGTTTTTCACCCCATGGAGCCAGTACGATATTTACACATATAGATCCAATTTCACTTATGAGTATGGTCTCAAGTTGCATCCATTTACCTATAAAAGTTTCAAGTTTATCTTCCTTTATGGCTTAATAGTATTCCATTATATATATTATTTAAAAACATGTATTTATTCTTCACTTGACGAGCATTTGCATTATTTCCAAGATTCAGCTATTTCAAATCATGCTACTAAAAGCATGGAGTTACTGACATTGTTGATGTGTTTTATTATTCTGGGAAGATACTCACAAGGGGAAAAGTTGGGTCAAATGGGACCTCCAAATCCAGTTTTTTGAGGAATCTCCACACTGATTTCCTTGAGGAAGAGTTCTTTTCTTCACTTATACTACCATATTTGGTTATTTGGATTATTAAATCTCTAAGTCTTTTGCTGGAATTTTTGGGGTTTCCTATGTAAAGTATAATGTCATCTGCAAATAATGATAATGTGACCTCTTCCTTTTCTATACTTATTTGTTACTATTGTCTAATTTCTCTGGCTAATGTTGACCATTATAATATGATATCGGTTATTTGTTTGTCATATACAGCTTTTTTTACACTGAGATAAACAACATCTAGTCCAGTTTTCTATAAAGTTTTTATTATGAATGGATGTTGGACTTTGTAAAATGCTTTTTTGCAACTATTGAGATGATCATGTGGCTTTTGTCTTTGGTTCTATTGATATGGTATATTATATTTATTGATTTGTATGTTTCGCTGTGTTATGTTCAGATGGTTTCATGGAAAGATTTCAATTCCTTGACATTTTAAACATGTTTTTTAGGTTAATATGAGGTCAACCTGGAAAACATCCCATTTGCAGCTGAGAATAATACATATTTTGATGTTTTGCTATGGAACACCTTATAGACATCTATCAAGTCCATTTTTTTACAGGCTTCATTTCATTCTGTTATTTATTTTTTGATTTTTTTGTCTAGTTGATCTATTTATTGGTCAGAGTGGGGTATTAATGTCCTCTGCTACAATTGCATTAGTCCTTATTTGGTTTTTAATATCGGTTAATATTTGTTTTATGTAGCTAAGTACACCAGTGCTTGGGGTGTATATATTTATGATTATTATACCTTCTCCTTGGAGTTTTCCCTAAATAAGTATGTATTGACTTTCCTTGTCTCTTTTGATCAATTTTGGCCTAAAATTTACATTGTCTACAAATAGAATAGTAACTTTTTCTGGGCTCTTGTGGCATGGAGAATTGTCTTTCATTCACTGGCTTTTAGTCTATGAATTTCTTTTTTGGGTTAAATGTGTTTCTTGAATGCAGCATATTTTTGGGTCTTGTTTCTTGATTCTCTATGCCAGTCTGATTCTTTTGATTGATGAATTGAGACCATTTACATTAATGTTTCTGACCAATATGTATTGACTTATCTTTTTCATATTATTTACCTGTTGTTGCTTCCCTTTATCTCTCCTCTGTTTAATTCCTTGCTGTGTCAGTTTCTTTCTATTGGTGTTTCATATGTTTCTGGTCTTTATTATCTCTTTATATTAGAAATATATTTTAGAAATACATCCTTTGGAGCATTTTGTAAAATTGCTTTGGTGTTCAGGGATTCCCTCTGTTGTTCTTTGTGATAGAAGAACCTTATTTCTCCATTGATTTTGAAAGATGGCTTTGTAGGGTACATCAATCTAGGTAAAAGATGATTTGTCTTTAGGACTTAACATACCTCACTCCAGGCTCTCTTTGATTTGAGGACTTGTGTTGAGAAGTATGTTGTGATTATGATGGACTTTCCTTTGTAGGTGATTTGTTTCTTTTCTCTATTTGCTTTTCTCTATCTGTTCTTGTGTTGAATGTCTGGAATCTTGATTATTATATGCCTTGTTGTGGGTTTATTTTGGTCATAGCTTTTTGGAGTTTTTTACATCAAATTCTTTATCCATGTTTGGGAAGTTTTCTGCCAGTTGTTACATGCAATGTTACATCTTTAGGATTAATTCAAACTGATATATGTATTTTTAACTACATGAATGATCTCTGACATATTTATCCAGTTGTCCACAGAAAAGCATTATACAATTTCCAGATATTTTAGGAATTGACTCCTAAAAAATATTTTTATACAAAGCAAGTCGTGCAGGGCCCAGGAAGAGAGAAGTCAGCACCTCTCAAGAATCATCCATGCTGGGACTAGGAGGAGCCCATCCAAAAGCCAAATAACCAGCCTCTCTAGTAAGCTACCCAAGCCAATTGGGACCCAGAAAGAGAGAAGTCAGACAGTCCCTTCTGTGAGCCTACCACCACAGGGCTGAGAATCAAGAACCCTCGCCATAAGCAAGTAACTTGCTGGCTCAGAAGACAGGCTGAGTTGATAGCAACTGAGGTACAAAAAGCAACTGGACGATTGTATTATTTGAATGACTTTCCAGGCCTGAGCATCTGTTGGGAGGGTGACAGTATACAGTATAGCAAATATAGGGGATTTCCTTCTATCTTATTTTTGAGGTCCAATATTGTTCTTATTGTTTTGTTTTGTTAATTATTTTGTTTTATTCAATGTTCTGTTTTGATTGGTTTTATTCTGTTTTTTTGTTGTTGTTGTTGTTTGATTTTTCTATATCTGATGGAATGGACAACTATTGATTGTAAAGATAACAATATATACTATGGTGGTCATTGTTTTCCTATTATCCTACTTCAAAAATCTGTACCAATTTCACTGCTTTGTTTTGTTTTGTTGAGTTTTATTATCTTTAAAATAAAAAAATTGTACAAAACTAATCTCACCATCTGCTTCTGAAGAAATTAGCATATGTAATTTAGGAATTTGCCTCAGTCATTGGAAATAGATTTTTTGTGGCATGCTGGTTTCTGAACTTTAAAACTGGTATCCAAATTTTTGTCATTCATCAAGCTCCACACTCAGTTGTGTTTCTCTTTATCTCAGAAAATCATCTTCTGTGCTAAGGTGATATCTGAATTTTCCTGCTGGAAGAGGGATTTATGTTTTCATCCACTTATTTCATCATCACACAGGAAAAAAAGGAAAGGCTTATGTGCGCTTTATGACAAGGTATCTTTATGCTCTCAGTTTCTTGCCCTGATCCTTTGAGATCTTATTCTGTTGTGGCATGGCTTCCACCTCTACTAGCATTTCTCCCTCTCAGTCTGTGAATAACATTAAGTCACCTTGTATCAGAAGGAAACAGCAACAAAAGTATGATAACTTTTTTTGATCCTAAAATTTTCCATTTCTGATCTTTCCAGCCAAACTTCCAGCTAACCTCTTAGCATACTGGAATCTGCTTCTGATCACCACTATTCTAATGAAATTGTTTCTATCAAGGTCCCTAGAGAACACAGCGCTACTGAACCCAGTGAACATTCTCTAGCCCTTAACTTACTTGACCTTCTGCAGGATTTAGCAAAGTTGATGAGTTCCTTTGAATTACACTGCAGTTATAAGTATTTCCAATATATAAATATAATTTTTTTCAAATATGCAAATGAATATAAAAATACAAAGTTCATTACCTAGATCATTCAGATTAAACACAGACATTCAAGAGATGTGTAAAATTCCCATCACCTTCATCTTCAGGTTCTGTCTTGGTCCTAATTTGTTTCTATCTTCCAAACTTTCTTTGTGTGATTTCATCACAGTTATGGCTTCAAACAATATTTCTCACATAATAAGCTATGTAAAATTGCCATTTATACACATATCTCACAGGTAAATTAGTGGGATAAAAAACAGTTTATTATTTTTGTACATTAAAGTTAATAGCTATAATGGATAAATTCATGGCTCCCCTCTGTTGGTATACTAGTTTAAAATTATGTCTTCAAATTCCTTGATACTTCTTCAAAAAAATGAAATCTAATTCCTTTCTTTTCACTGCACTGGTCTAGTAATTCCCTTCTAACAAATATTGTATGATGCAAATGACGATGCATAACATTTAAGACTAGCTTGCAAAAAAAATTATCTATCTATCTATCTGTCTATCTATCTATCTATCTATCTATCTATCTATTTATCTATCTATTCACCCCCTCCTCTCTTTTGAATTGGGGCAAGAGAATCTACATTATGGTACATTCAGTGAATGCTACTGGAATGTACTCATGACAAGAACCTGAGGCCTCCTGTTGAGAGCCATGTCAGAGAATTATCTTAGAAATGATACTCCAGTCCCAGGAAAACTTTCAAATATCTGAAGCCCAAACTAATATTTTGACTGAAACCTTAGGAGTGATTATTTTTTATTTTAAAAACAAGACAGAAAAGATAAAAATAGCAACTTAACCCTAGTAAATCTATTGCATATTGGCATCTTGAAAGTAGTTCAGATAACAAGATTTAGGCAGAAAATGAAAATGAAATGGAAATGAAAATGAAAAGAAAATGATCAATCAGACAGTGAAAACACAAATTTTTCTTTTTGATGAGCTAACAGATAGTAGTAGTATAGTTATTGATCTTGTATATATTTACACACACACACATACACACACACACAGACAAACATGTATATATAATCTTTTCCCTTCTTTTTTCCTTTCTTCTATGCCAATTGTTGTTTTCTTTACAGAAGTTTCTTCCCTTTCATTTTCACAATATCTGTTTGCATTTGGATCTTATTTACTCTTTCAGGTTTTTTACACTAGGGAGACAATACAGTGTTGAAACAATCAAGTATGATTTATATCAATTATGAGAATGTTATTAAGTTGAATCTATTTACCTATGAAAGCTTTGAGTTTCTCCTCCCTTGCAGAATAATATTCCATCATATAAAAATACTACATCTGTTTTTAATCCATTACTCAGTCGTTGGGCATTTGGGTTGCTTGCAACATTTAGCTATTATAAATTGTGCTGTTATAAATGTAGGTGCACATACATCATTGTGGCATGATGTTTTCAATTTTTCTGGGAAAATACCCAGAAGGAGAATGGAAGGATTGAATAGGACTCACAAACCTAGATTTTTGAGAAATTTCTACACTGATTTCCACAGTTGTTGCATTAGTCTGCACTCCCACCAATAGTAGAAAAGCGTTCCTTTTTCCCTACAGCCCTGCCTACATTTGTTATTGGTTGAATTTTGATGACAGCCATTCTTGCTGGAGGGACATGAAATCTCAGTGTTTTAATTTGCATTTCTTGAAAGACAAGTGATGTTGAATATTTCTTCAAATATTTATTTACCATTTGTATTTCTTTGTCACGTAAGTGTGTTTTGATCTCAGATGCCCATTTTTGGATTGGCTCTTAGAATTGGGGAGGGAGTGATGTTTTTTAATTTTTTGTAAGAATTCTAAATATAAGTCCTTAATCTGATGGATGGTTGGCTAAACATTTTTCCTATTCTGTGAGTTTTCTTTTCAATCTGCTGGTGATTTCTTTTGCTGTGCAAAAACTTTTTAATAAGATGAGACCCTATTTGTTGATTCTTTGAAGTATTTCCTGTGTATATTGTGTTTTATTTATTAACTCCTTGCTTATCTCTATGTCTTCCAGATTTTTACCTAGCTAGTCTTCCAATAGATTTAATGGTTTTGTTTCAGTATTTAGACCTTTGATCCATTTTGACTTTAGTTTAGTGCATGATAATAGACATGGGTTAAGTTTTAGTCTTTGGCATGTGGAAAGCCAATTTTTCCAGCATCATTTGTTAAAGAGGCTACTTCCTTCCACTGAACATGTTTGGACGCTTTGTCAAAGGTAAGGGGCCCAACTGTCTTTGTAGTTGTATCTGTGTCTGCTTGTCTGTTCCGTTCATCTTCCTCTCTGCTTTTTGCCACTACAATGTTGATTTTATCACTGTAGCTTTGCAGTTTAATTCCAAGTCAGAGTTTGTGATGCCTCCTGCTTTGCCTTCCTTTCCCAGGATTCCATTGCTATTCCAGGTTTCTTTTGTTTCCAAATGAACTTTAGGAATGCTTTTCTGATCTGTGAGGTATCTAAGGGTACTTTGATAGAGGTTGCATTAAATCCGTATGACAGTTTTGGGAGTATGGCCCAAACTAACATTTTTACAATGTTAGTTCTTCCCATGCAAGAACATGAGCTATCTTTCCATTTTCTAATATATTCCTCAACATTCATTTTCAGAGTACTATAGTTTTTAACATATAGACCTTTTAAATCTTTTATATATGGATTTCTAGGTGTTCCCTTTTTTTAGATGCTATTGTGAAGGGTCTGGTATTCCTTATTTCTCTCTCAGCGAGTTTGTTTATTTATGTATAGGAATACTATTGATTTTTGAGTGTTGACATTGTATACAACTACATTACTGAATTTGGTTATTGCATGCAGAAGTCCTACAATGGAGTTTTGGGGGTTTTTATATAGAGCGTCATGTCATCTGCAAATATAATTTAACTTCTTCCTTTCCTATCCTTATTCCATTTATTTTTCTCCCATCTAATTACTCTGACTAATGCTTCCAAAATTACATTGCATCACAGTGATGATAACAGACATGTTTGTCATGTTCTTGATTTTAGGTTGAAAGATTTCAGTTTTTTTCCATTCAGTAAGATGTTGGCTCTTGGTTTATCATATATGACTTTTATCAGATTGAGGTAAAGATCATCTATTCTGATTTTCTCTAGCATTTTGTATCATGAACTAGTGTCAGATTTTGTCAAAAACTTTTTCTGCATCTATGGAGATGATTAAATAAATTTTATCTTTGGTGCTATTGATATGGTATATTATGTTCACTGATTTGCATATATTTAATCGTCCCTTAATTCCTAAGATGAATCCCACTTAATTGTGGTATATAACTTTCTTAATGATTCGCTACAGTCTGTTTGCAAATACGTTATTGAGAGTTTTTGCATCTATGTTCACTACTGGCCTGTAGTTTTCTTTTTTGGTTGGATCTCTCTCTGGTTTAATACTTGCTACCAGGAATGAGTTAGGGAGGATTGCTTCCCTTTCAGTTTCATTGAAGAGTCTGAGGAATGTTGGCATTAAGACTTTCCTAAATTTATTGTAGAATTTGGCAGTGAATCCATCAGGACCTGGACTTTTCTTTGTTAGTAACGTTCTAATTATATTTTCAATTTCATTAACTGATATTAGGAAATTCAGCCATTTCACATCATCTTGATCTAGGTGTGGTAATGCATATGTTTCCAGGAATCTGTCCATTTCTTCTGTGTTATCTAACCTATGAAAGTAAAGATTCTTTTATTTTAAAGAGAATAAAGCAAAACAAAACAAAGCAGATCAGAGAAAACAATGCAAGCAACACAGGATTTCAAAACAAGACAACAGGAAATCAGCAGTGGCTGCCATGTCTCTTGTTTCCTTCAAAATAGTTGCCCATATCTTCACACACAATGAATTCAAACAAAACAAAGCAAAACAGTATAAAACCAATCAAAACAAAATAATGAAAGCATTAAGGCCTTCAAAATCAGACAACAGGAAAATCAGCAATGGCTACAACAATATCTCTTATTCTCTTCAAAATAGCTGTCTTCACATATATTGAAATCAAATAATTGAAAACAAACTAAAACCAATCAAAACAAAGAATAAAAGCATTATTGGACTGCAAATTAAGATGATAAAAAATCAACAATGGCTACCATAATGTCTCATTTTCTCCAAAGTAGCTATTCATACCATCACATGTAATAAAATCAATTCTTGCAAATCCTTTAGAAGTTCTAGGCATGTATAAGCCTATACATGTACATTATGTCTTTTCTGTACTAGAAAGAAAAACAAAACAGCAAAATACAAGAAAAACAAGAAACGAAAGATAAAAATAAATAACAATAACAAAGAGCCCAAAAAATAACAATATAGGCTTTTGAAACAAGGTGGTAGGAACATAACTAAAGCTGTTATTTTGCAGTTATCTTCAGAATAGTTACTCAGATTACCAGATATAAACATGCAAAATTGATCTAATCCTATGAATGTTAACTGTTTCGTTCCAAGAACTAATAGAATTAGTAGTACAATCATCTTAGAGTAGTACAATCATCTTAGCTATCTTAAGTGTGTATATACAAATTTATATCTGAGAGTAAAGGTTTTCAATATAGGTAGAGATGATCTTCTCTATTTCCACAGAGTCTGTAATGATTGCACACTTTTCATTTCTCATTGCATGGATTTGAGTTTTTTCTTTACTCTTTTTGATAAGGTTGACCAGGGATTTTTCAATTTTATTTATTCTTTTAAACAATCAATTCTTTGATTAATTAATTGCTTGCGTTGTTTGCTTAGTTTCAACTCCATTGATTTCTGCCCTGATCTTTATAATTTACTCTCTTCTTTAGGCTTTGGGCTTGACTCACTCTTCTTTCTTTAAAAGTGTGAGGAACAGAATTAGGTTCTTTATTTGTGTTCTGCCCAATTTCTTGATGTGGGAATTTATAGTTAATTTCCCTCTGAAGACTACTTTCACAGTGTCTCATAGGTTCTTGTAAGTTGTATTTTCATTTTTGTTTGGTTGTACATATTGTGTAATTTCTTCTGTTACCTATTGTTGTTTAGGAGAGTGTTATTTAATTTTCCATGTTTTTATGGGGTTCTTGTGGTTTCTTTTGTTACTAATTTCCAATTTTGTTGCACTATGGTCAGGTAATGTGCATGTGATTATGTCATTTCCTTTGTATTTACTTAAGAGTGTTCTATGCGCTAGTATATATAGTCTATTTTACATAATAACCCATGTGCAGCAGAGGAGCATACGTATTCTGATGTTACTGAGTGAAATACTCTATACTCATCAAGTAGGTCCATTTGTTCACAAGTTTGATTTAGTTCTGATATTTGTTGGTTGATTTTTGTGTTCGATTGACCTGTGTCTTTGTGACAATGGAGTGTTAAGATACCCTGTTCTAAATGTATTATTGCTTATTTGATTTTTCGTGTCTGCTAAGATTTGTCTTACATAGTCAGGTGCTCCCTTACTTGGTGCATTTATAGTTATGATTATAATCTCTTCCCTTGGAGTTTTCCCATAACAAGTATGTAGTGACTTTCTTATCTCTTTTGATCATTCTTGGTTTGAAGTCCACACTGTCTGCAAACAGAATAGCTAACCATGCTTTTTTCTGGGTTTCTGTCCCATGAAGTACTGTTTTCTAACTTTTGACTTTTAGTCTGAGTTTCTTTTTGAGTTAGATGTTTTTCTTGTGCACACAATATTGTTGGATCCTGTTTCTTTATCCATTCTGCAATCTATATGCTTTAACTGGTAAATTGAGGTCACTTACACTGATGATTATAATTGATATATATTGGCTTATCTTTGTCATTTTGTTTTCCTGTTATTGGTTCTCTACCTTTTCTCTCTTTTTAAGTGTTTGCCCCATTTGGTGGTTTCCTTCTGCTGTTGTTCTTGGAATTGTAGTCACCTTTATCTCTTTCTAGAGTATCTTTCAGTAGTCTTGTATAATTGGTTTGGTGGTCATAAGTTTCTTCAATTTTTCCTTGTCATGGCAGTATCTTATTTCTCCATTAATTTTTAAAGATAGTTTTTCAGGGTCCATCAGTCTGAGCTAAAACTTATTTTCTTTCATGATGTGAAATACTTTACTCCAAGCTCTTCTTGAGTTGACAGTTTGTGTTAGATGTTTGCCATGATTGTGATAGGCTTTCTGTCAAAGGTGATCCATTTCTTTTCTCTGACAGTTTTAGTGTTCTGTTCTGCTGAATTTCTGGGATTTTAATTATAACATGTTATTACATGTCTGGGACAATATTTATTTTGATTACGGCTATTTAGGATTCTATATGTCTTATCTATGTATCAGATTTTTTCTATGCTTGGAAAATTTTCTGCTATTATTTATGTGAATAGTCTTCATATGTCATTTGCGTTGACATCTGCTTTCTTGATGATGCGTAACAATCTTACATTGTTTCTCTTTGAATCATCTTGTGGCTGTTGAATTATTATTTCCTGGTTCCTTGTTATTTTTATGAGATCATTCCTTTCCTGATCATTATATTCCATCCTGTCTTCAAGGTCTGAGAATCTGTCTTCAGATTCATTCAAGTTGTTTTGCCAGCTCTTAATGGGATTTTTAATTTCCTAGATATATCTTAGGATTTGTTTCACTTATTCTATTTCTTACCTATATTGTTCATTCAAGGTTGCCATCATTTTCTATTATTTCATCTACATCTTCTTTAGATTCACTCAACATTTCTTTCATAATGCTTGTCATTTATTTTTTACCTGAGGTATTATTTCTTTTTTGATTTCTTCTGTAGCTTCATGGAGTTGTTTTTAGTTCAGTTCCTATCACTTCAGAAGCTGAAGTTGTGCAGTTTCAAATATCTTCCATTTTGCTGTCCTTGTTCTTCATGGGTTGGGAATCTGAGACTGCATCTTGTTCTTTCATTTTGCCATTTTTGTCTTGAACCTACGTGGCTAGCTGGGCACCCCCTCCCACAATGGAGTGTACTGGGATGTTGTGCTAGGCAGAGCTTGGATCCTCTGATACCCGCATGGCTAGTTGGGACTCATCCCAAAGCTATGGTGTCAGGGTCTTGAAATTGGTGGGCAAAGCTCCAAATGTCCAGGACCCAGAAGCTAAGGTGGTAACTCTCAGATGGATGGTTCTGGGGCTATTGTCTGGGCAGGGCTTGGTACCTCTGGGATTGTGCAGCTGGCCAGATATTCTGCCAATGGATAGCATTGGTATACTCACCTGGACAGAGCTTGGGTCCTCCAAGACACATGCAGCTAGCAAGGATATAGCCCTGGAATATGGCACTAGGGCCTTGCTCCTAATGGGCAGAGTTCAGAACCTCTGGGACTCTCATGGCTAGCAGAGAAGCACTCATTAATTATAACATTTCATTATATTAGATGCTATTGTGGAGGGTGTGATAGATCTTATTTCTTATCTCAGAGAGTTTGTTGTTTGTGTGCAGGAATGTTATTGATTTTTGAGTGTGGATTTTGTATCCAGCTGTACTGCTAAATTTGCTTATTAACTCTAATAGTCTTTTGGTGGAGTTTTTGAGGTTTCCTATGTAAAGTATCATGCCATCTGTAAAAAATGATAATTTAACTTCTTTCTTTCCTATATTTAATCCTTCTATTTTTCTTTCTTGTCTAATTGCTCTGGCTAGTATTTCCAGAGTTATATTGAGCAGGAGTGGTGGTAATGAACATTCTTGTCTTATTCCTGATTTTAGAGTGAAAACTTTCAGTTTTTGTCCATTTAGTATGATATTGGCTGTTGGTATGTTGTAGATGGCTCTTGTCAGATTGAGATAGAGACCATCTAGTTCAATTGTCTCTAGTACTTTTATTATGAATGGGTGTTGGATTTTATCAGATTGAGGTAGAGACCATCTAGTCCAATTGTCTCTAGTACTTTTATTGTGAATGAATTTGGATTTTATCAAAAGCATTTTCTGCATCGATTGTGATGGTCACATGATTTTTGTCTTTGGCCCTGTTAATACAGCATATTACATTTATTGATTTGCATATGTTGAAACATTTCTGCATTCCTGGGATGAATCACACTTGGTCATAATGTATAGTCTTCTTGATGATTTGCTACATTCTGTTTGCCAGTATCATAGGTGAAGATTTTGCACCTATGTTCATTAGGGAAATTAGCCTGTAGTATTCCTTTTTGGTTGGGCCTTTCACTGCTCTTGGTATCATGTTTTTGTTTGGTATCCAAAAAATACTTGCTTCCAAGAATGAGTTAGGAAGAGTTTGAGGTGTACTGGTGTTAAATTTTCTCTAAATGTCTTGCAGAATTGAACAGTGAACCCATCAGGACCTTGATTTTTCTTTGTTCATAAGTTTTTAGTCATGTTTTCAATTTCATTAACTGATATTGGGTTATTCAAAGTTACCTTATCTTCCTGAGATAGCTTCAGTAATTCATACAATTCTAAGAATCTGTCCATTTCTTCTGTGCTTCCCAGTCCATATGAGTAAAGATTTTTGATGTAGGTATTGATGATCTTCTGAATTTCCACAGAGTTTGTGGTAATTTCACATTTCATTCCTCATTGAATGAATTTGAGTTTTTTCCTTTCCTTTTCTTGATAAGGTTGGCTAGGGATTTATCAACTTTGTTTATTGTTTCAAAGAATCTACTCTTTGATTCACTAATTCTTTTTTTTTAATTTTTTTTTTGTTTTTGCTTTTGTTTTTAGTCTCAATTGTGTTAGTTTCTGCTCAGATCCTGATAATTTCCTCCCTTCTTTGTGCTTGACGTGCTCTTTTTTTTCTAGAAACTTGAAGTGCAGCATTAGGTGGTTTATTTGTATTTGTTCTGTTTTCCTGACATGAGACTTCATGGCTATACATTTTCCTCTTAGGAATGCTTTCATCGCATCTCACAAGTTCTGGTATGCTGTATCTGCTTTTTCATTTGACTGCAGATATTTTTTAATTCATCCATGACCCATCATTGTTCAGGAGGCTATTATTTAATTTCCATGTGTGTAAGGAGTTTTAGCAGTTTCTTTTGCCTTCAATTTCTAATTTCAATGCAATATGGTGAGATAGTGTGCAGGGGATAATTTCACTCCTCTGGATTTACTCAGTCATGTTCCATGGACTAGTATTAATCTATTTTTAAAAACACCTCATGTGCAGCAAAGAGGAATGTGCCTTCTGATGTTGTTGGGTGGAACACTGTTAACATCTATTAGGTCCATTTGTTTACAGGTTTAATTCAGTCCTATTATTTCTTTGCTGACTTTCTAGTTGACTTATTTCTACTCAACAATGGAGTATTCAGGTCCCTTGTTACAACTGTGTTATTGCTTTTTTGATTTTTTGTGTTTATTAATATTTGTTTTATATAGTTGGATGCTCTCAAATTTGATGCATATTTATTTATGATTTTTATCTGTTCTTCTTGATTTTTTCTCCTATGAAGTTCTTTATATCATTTCATTATTTTTGGTTTGAAGGTTTGTCTGCAAACAAAATTGCTACTTTGTCTGCTACAAAATTGTTATTTTCCATGCTTTGACTTTCAGTCTATGAGTTTCAGTTTTGCTTAAATGTGTTTCTTGTATACCACAGATTGTTGGATCTTGTTTCATGATTCCTTCTGCCAATCTGTTTCTTTCGATTGGTGAATTGATGTTATTTACACTGATGGCTATAAATGATGTGTATTGGTTTATCTTTGTGAAGTTATTTTTCTGTTGTTGGTTCCCCACTTTCCTCCTCTGTTTAATAGTTTTCCCTGCCTGGTGGTTTATTTCTGTTGCTGTTCTGAGGATACCATTACATTTAATGTGGACTTTCATAAATCCATAAAAGTTGTTTACTGGAAAATCACAGTAGTCTCAAAAGAACATGTTATGGCAGTTAAAGTGCAGATTATCAGTACTGTGCATGTTGGGTTAGTTCTCTGTCATTCTGGGAGGATACTGTAAAGTTCTTTGGTATCTTTATAGGCAATTTAAAAAATTTGAATGTTTAGTAAGTTTATGCACATTTTTCTTTATGATACCATTATGATTTTCAAATGGTAAATCTAATTCATAAAGGGAAAATTATTTTTGAATGGGAAAAACAAGCCAGTTAAAATAATTGATCTTCAAAAAACATTTTAAACATAAATATAGAAAGACAAAGAATAGTCATCATGATTTGGGAGTAATTCTGTGATGTAAACAGAACAACAATAGTAAGAAAAGTCTATTGATACAAAAATAAGGGACAGGTAAATTTTTATATTAATTGTGTGTAATAACTTATGAAATATCCACTCACATGTATGATTATCATGTCACATTCCACAACATCATGAATAATACTGAAGTTGACTTCTACATGGGTAATATTCCCTGTATTCAATTCATCAATGAATCATAAACATGAAAATGATAATCAATTGTTCTCTTTAGTATAATTCTCACTAGTCCTTTCTCTTCTTTGTTATTTCTGTTGTGATCAACTTAATTTAGGATAGTGCCATCCATTAGAACTTTCTAACAGCAAAAATACGTCACCAAATCTACCCTAATCTATATGGCCACTTGCCACATGTGAATATTAAGGCCTTCATATGTAGTTAAGGAGACTGAGAAGTTTTCAATTTATTTAGTTTTAATAAATTTAAACATAAATATGCATATGCAGTGATTAGGTTTTTCTATATTACATAGTACAAGTGTAGGAATTCATAAACTTATTTTATTTGCACACATATTTCATTGCTGAAAAGTAATTTTTGGGGCCGGGGAAACATTATATATGAAGGATAGTATAGATTGCCAAAGGATCTGATGGCAAAGGAAAAGAAATGGTAGCAACGAGCACAGATTATCATGCAAAGTGGAAAAATATGGCACAGTTTCTGAGAAAAGAATTTCTAAGAATGCAGATACTACTTGAAATAATACATACAAAATAAAGAAGAGGACAAGTTGTAAGAGCATGTGCCTATAATTTCAGATACTTGGGAGTCTGAGACAGGTGGACTGCAAATTCAAGGCCAGCTTGGGAAACAAAGTGAAATTTCATCTCCAAATAGATAAAGAGGGAACAAAAGAAAAGGAAGAAAGGGGGCAGATATAAGAAAGAAGAGGAGTAGAGTGAGTTATATATGCAATAATATGAGGCAAAACAATATCCTCCATTTAGAAAGAAATTTTGGAACTCACAGTAACTGAAATACAAAATTTCAAGTAACAAAAATGCCATGAAATGAGCTTAGGAAGTTAATCAAAGGCTCCACTATTGTGTTTAAATTTTGGGGCCATTGGTAGTATGTTTAGAACTATTTATTGAGTGATAAACCCACACAGGTTGTTTTTCTTCTTATTAGTTTATTTTTAAGCAAGAGGTATATAATTAGAAAAGCATATTAGGAAGCCCATTGAGGCAGTCTGGAGTGTAATTTGAAGGGCTCAAAATTTATATGGACATGACTTGGCACATTGTCATCATGATCTTAGTTTGAAATGGAAGTAGAGATAAGAAATAAAATGGAGTGAGAAAAAATATCCTTGAGTTAGAATTAATAAGGTTTTTGGTTGATTACCTGTACAAGATGAAGGGAGTCAGGAAATCAAGTTATTTAAGAGGTTTCTAGCTATGGGAGTTTTGACTTGCAAAAAGACTGAGAAATTCCATATATTAATGTAGAAAATAAGAGTATGTCTGAGGAAACTAACATCTAGAAAATTCCTGATTTCATTTTTATAGTATGCTTTGCTACAAAGCAATGAAAATAGTTCTACTTCAATTTCTTTTATCATGAGTTATTAAAAATTGGAGGTTGATCTATAACAGTAGCTGTTTTTTGTAACTTATGTTTAGTCTTCTCCTGATATAATACTAAATTATTATTCAGATTAGCAAGCTAATAAACAAGTACTAATGATCTTATAGCATCTATGAATCAGATTTTTTTGGTACTGGGAATTAAACTCAGGTCCTTGTACTTGCCAGGCAGGTGCTGTGCCACTGAGATATATCCCCAGACCTGAATCAAAAATTTGGAAGCAGCTTAGCGGAGTGGTCTGGGCTTAAAATCACTCCTAAGAATCTCTCACCCTCACCTGTACAACCCTGACAGCCCACAAAGCCTTGGCCACTCTTCCCCTGCATCCAAAAGACCTCAGTTGGTCACCCCTCTGCTTCACTCAGAAGACCTTAGCCAATCACATGGACATCAACTGCCCCTCCCAAAACAGAAGCATTGGCCACCCCTCCCTTACAAACAAAAAGATGTGAGCAGCCTACAGGAGCATCAACCACTATTTCCCAAAACTAAGACAACCTTAGCAGTCTATTGGAGTATCAGCAACCCTTTTAAACACTTGCAGTACCCTAGTGAGCTAGTGAGAGCCTTGTGACCTCTTTCCACACAGAGGACCTCAGTCCTCAGTGGGTCAACAAAAATTTTCTAAGCCCCTCCCAGCCTCCACGTGCAAAAGACCTCACTTGGTCTACAGAAGCTTTAGTGAACTTCTCTCCAGCTGGGGGACCTTGACAGGCCAGTGAGAACATGGATGAATCTTTCTCTCATATACAGAATCCAGGTGGGCAGATGAGAGCACCTGTGAGATCTCCTCCCACCAAGAAAAACCCAGCTGGGCCCACAAGATCCCCAGTGACACAGTAAGGTTCCAGCTGGGGTGCGCAACATGGACAACATGGATTTGGTGGCCTGGAACACTTTGAAGCTGCAGTAACAATACAAGCTAAGGATTGGTTCACATCAATACTTCTAGGCTGACTAGAATATAGGACTCACTCAACTGGCCCTGCAGAAGGAGTCCAGGTGTCTCGCTCCTCCCCAAGCAACTGGGTGAAAGTCAGCTACATGGTAAGACCCTAAGGCACACACCACAGATCATTGAGACTGGTGATATTTAAAACAGCTATTTTTTAAAAAGACGTAATTATTAACCAAGACAAAATGACAAAATGTAAAAAAAAAAAAAAAAATTCAACCCTCCAGCCCATCTGGAACAAGTACAAAAGATAGTGAAATAGAAGATGGTGGAAGCCAAACAGCTGAAATTTCTGAAAAGACAGTAAGTGAAGTAAAGAAACAAATCCATGAGGCTGTAGGGGTAATCAGATCAGAAATAATCTCTCAGGTTAAGAAAGAAATGACAACCTTAACAAAGAAGTTGCCCGGTATAGCTAGAGAAGACATAAGTGAAAGAAGTAGACGAGCATGAGAAAGTGATGGAAACTTTGAATAAGCAGTATAGAAATGAAATAGAATGCATGAAACATCCAAAGAGATATCCAGGAAATTTAAAAAGTCCATTGAAAGCTGGAAAAGCTGCTTGAACAAAAATTAAGATAGATTTTCAGAACTTGGAAGACAAGATCATAGCTAGGGATCATGAAATGAATGAACTTTTAAAAATAACAAGGAACCATAAAACAACAACGCAACATCTCCAAGACAAGGAAAAGCAAAGCAATATAAGACTGGCAGGTGTCAACAAAGAGTAGGTTTCAACACAAAAGACATATGAAGACTATATAAAGCAAAATAGAAGAAAGTTGCTCAAGCATGGGAAAAGAAACTGATACACAGATAAGTAAGGCATATAGAACTTCAAGTAGCCATAACCAAAATAACTTTACACCTAGACATATAATAATCAGGATCCCAGAAATTCAGCATAAAAAGAGAATGCTGAAAGTTTTTAGAGAAAAGAAACAGATCACCTATCAAGGAAGGTCCATTAGAATGTTCTCAACTTCTCAACAAAAACCCACAGGCCAAGAAAAATTTGGAGTAATGTATTTCAAGCCCTGAAAGAAAACAACTTTCAACTCATATTGATGTACCCTACAAAACTATTCCTCAAAATTAATGGAGAAATATGATACTTCCATGACAAAGAACAACTGAACAAATTCATGCCCACCAAACCAACCCTAGAAAGAGAACTAAATATATTCTAGGTAGAGACAGAAATGACCACAACAACTCTAAGATCAACAATAGAAAGAAACCACCAAACAGGGCAAGCAGTTAAACAAAAGGGAAAAGCAAGGACTCAACAACAGGAAAACAACATGACAAAATAAGTATATATATATATATATATATATATATATATACATATATATATATATATACATATATATATGATGTATATATCAGTTATAATCATTGATGTAAATGGTCTCAATTCACCAATTAAAATAAATAGGCTGGAAGAATGGATAAGGAAACAATATTCAACTATATGCTGTGTATGAGAAAAACAACTAACTCAAAAAGAAACTCTTAGACTGAAAGTCAAAGAACGGAAACAATATCCCACATGAAAAAATCAAGGAAAAAACAGGGGTAGCTATTTTATTTGCAGACAATGTGAACTTCAAACCAATAATAATCATAAGAGATAAAGAAGGTCACTACATACTGGTTAGAGGAAAACTTCAAGAGGAAGAGATAATAATCTTAAATATGTATGCACCAAATTCCAGAGCACCCAGTTATATAAAGCAAGTAGTAACAAAAATGAAAGACCAAATTAGCTGTAACAGAATTATCACAGAAGACCTTAACACACCATTGACACCAAGGGACAGATCAACCAGACAGAAAATCAGCAAAGAAATAACAGAACTGAATCACACATGTGAACAAATGGACTTGATAGATATATACAGTGTTCCATCCAACAACATCAGAATACACATTCTTCTCAGCAGTACATGGGACAGTCTATAAAATAGGTCATATAATAGCCCATAGAACGTACTTAACTAAATGCAAAAGAGTTGAAGTTATCCCATGCTTGTTATCGGATCATAGTGCCATGAAATTAGAAATTAATGATAAAAGACAGAGCAAAAATCCCACAAACACATGGAAGCTGAGTAACACATTCTTGAGTAATCAGTGGGTCATAGGGGAAATTAAAGAAGTAATAAAGCAATACCTACAAGCAATCGAAAACACAAATACAACTTACTGGAATCTGTGGGACGCAATGAAAGCTGTCCTAGGAGGAAAATTTATTGCCCTGAGTTCCCATATCAGGAAAACAGAAAGAATTTAAATAAATAACCTGATGCTACACCTCAAACAGCTAGAAAAAGAATACCAAGACAAGCCCAAAGCTAAGGGGGGGGGGCAGATAATAAAAACCAGAGCAGAAATTAATGCAATAGAGACTAAGAAAACATCCAAAGAATCAATGAATCAAAGAGTTGGTTTTTTGAAAGAATAAATAAAATTGATAAGCCCCTAGCCAACCTTATTTTAAAAGGAAAGAACAAGCTCAAATTCATGCAGTAAGGAATGAAAAAGGTGAAATCACTACAGACTCTGTAGAAATAGAGAAGATCATCAACACCTATTTTGAAAACCTCTATTCTCATAGGTTTGATGACACAGAAGAAATAGATTCCTAGAAACATATGAAGTACCAAAGCCAGGCGAAGATGTGAAACTGCTGAATAACCCAATTTCTATTAATGAAATTGATGATATAATTAAGTCCTTACCTACAAAGAAGAGCCCAGGCCCAGATGGATTCACTGCAGAATTCTACAAGAAATACAAAGAAGACTTAATGCCAACACTCCTCAAACTCTTCAATGAACTTGAAAGGGAAGCAACCCTTCCTATGTCAGTCCTGGAAGCAAATATTACTCTAGTACCAAAACCTGAGAAACACCCAACTAAAGAAGAGAGCTATAGACCGATCTCCCTAATGAACACAGATGCAAAAATCCTCAATAAAATATTGGCAAACAGGATGCAGCAAATCATCAAGAAGATTATATACCATGACCAAGTGGGATTCATCCCAGGCATGCAGGGATGGTTCAACATGCGTAAATCAATAAATGTAATCCACCATATCAATAAAGCCAAAAGTAAGAATCACATGATCATCTCTATAGATGCAGAAAATACTTTTGGTAAGGTCCAACACTCATTTATGATAAGAACCTTACAGAAAATTGGAATAGATGGTCTTTAACCTCAATATGATAAAGGCCATCTATGACAAGCCAACAGCCAGTATCATACTAAATGGACAAAAACTGAAGGCCTTTACCTTAAAATCAGGCACAAGACAAGCATGTCCCTTTTCACCATTCCTATTTAATATAGTACTGAAAATACTAGCCAGAACAATTAGACAAAAGAGAGAAATAAAAGGGGTAAAAATAGGAAAAGAAGAAGTTAAATTATCATTATTTGCAGATGACATGATACTCTACTTTGAAGACCCCCAAAACTCCTTTGAAAGACTCCTTGATATAATAACTAAATTCAGCAATATAGCTGGATACAAAATCAATATTCAATAATCAATAGCATTCCTATACACTAACAACAAAATCACAGGTAGAGAAATAAGAGAAGTCACACCCTTCAACCAAAAATGAAATATTAAAAAAAAAAAAGATCCTCAGGTTCATAAGCATGATGATTGGGTGTTCATGCTCTATGCATGATATGTGCCTCCTTTCAACCTTGTTACGACCTCGACACATTACCCATCTGACATGAAAAAAAAAAGAAATATTTAAGAGTTATTCTCACAAAAGAAGTGAAAGATCTATATAGGGAAAATAATAATACACTGAAAAAAGAAATTGAAGAGGATCTTAGAAAATGGAAAGATATCACTTGCTTATGGATAGCAAGAATAAATATTGTGAAAATGGCCATTCTCCCAAAACTGTTATACAGATTTAATGCAATCCCAATCAAAACACCATCAACATACCTCATAGATCTAGAGAAAGCACTCCTAACATATATCTGAAAGTGGAAGAGACCTAGAATAGCAAAGGCAATTCTAAGCAGCAAAGGCAAGGCAGGAGGCATCACCATCCCTGACTTGAAGTTATACTACAAAGCAACTGTGGTAATATCAACATGGTACTGGAATCAAAACAGAGCCGAAGATCAATGGAATAGATTAGAAGATACAAACACACGCAACCACCTTATTTTTGATAAAGGGGGCAAACATGTTCACTGGAAGAACAACAGTCTCTTTAATAAATGGTGTTGGAAAAACTGGTTCTCCACATGCCAAAACTAAAACTAGACCCATGCCTATCACCATGTACTAAATTAAAATCTAAATGGATCAAATATCTGAATATTAAAACAGAAACACTAAATCTATTGGAAGAAAAACTGGGTAAAAACCTTGAAGACATAGGAGTAAGAATTCATGATCAGGACTCAAACCACACGGGAAATACTTTCCAGAATCAATAACTCTGATCACCTCTAATTAAAAAGTTGCTGCATATCCAAAGAAATCTCCAGCATATGAAAAGAAAACCCACAAACTGGGAAAATATCTTAATGAACTCTCCCTCAGACAAAGGACTTCTGTCTAAAGCATATAAAGAATTAAAAAAAATCAGACCCCCAAAAATCAAAGATCCAATCCAAAAATGGGCATCTGAGATGAATACACAATTCTCAGATGAAGAAATACAAATGAAAAATAAATACATGAAAAAATGTTCATCATCATCACTCATTGGAGAAATGCAAATTAAGACCACATTGAGATTCCATCTCTCTCCTGAAAGAATGGCCAGGATCAAGAAAACTACCAAAAACAAATTCTGGAGAGGCTGTGGAGAAAAAGGAACTCCTCTACACTGTTGGGCGGAGTGTAGACTGGTGCAACCATTGTGGAGGTCAAACTGGAGATATCTCAAAAAGCTGGGATTGGAAATCCCGTTTGTTCCAGTATTCCACTTCTAGGCATATTCTCAGAAAAACTGAAAACCTCATACCACAGTGATACATGTACACCCATGTTTAGAGCAGCACAATTTGTAATAGCCAGATCTTGGAAACAACCTAAGTGTCCATCCACTGAGGAATGAATAAAAAAAGTTATGGCATTGTTATACAATGGAGTACTACTCAGCTATAACGAATGATCACATTGAGATATTTATAAATAAATGGGCGCAGTTTGAGACCATACTCATAAGGGAAATAAGTCAAACTCACATGTATAAATACCCAATAGTTTCCCTAGTGTAAGAAATGGTAAGTGTACATAAAAGAATATGTTAAACATGATTCTCCATTATATTGCTTTGAAGCCTTATAATGTTTTCATTGATTATTTGGATGGTTTTATACTGGATTGTTTGATTTTATTGTCTGTGATGGTATGAACTGTTATTTTGAAGAAAACACGACAATAGTATAGCTAGTGCTGATTTAATACCGCCTTATTTTGAAGTCCCATGAAGCTTTTGTTCTTCTGTCTCTATTGGTTTATCATGTTGTATCTTATTGAATTTTATTATATGTGATAGTATAAATAAAATTTTTATAGACAAGAAGATAATATAGACACCATTGTTCATTTTTTGTTAGTTGGTTCTAAATACCCTGTAATACTTTCATTCTCTTGAATGGTTTTACACTGTCATGTTGTGTTTGATGCTATAATATATGAAGTTTTACTCAAATATTTCAAGGAAAGACACTATGGTATCTACTGTTATGTCGGGTTATCTTTTGGTGAAACACTATGTTGCTTAAATTGTTCTGCTCTGTCCTGCATTACTATGTTGTTATGTCCTCTTTTATCTTAATCTCCTTCTTTCTTTTAATGTTTTTAATAAAAACCCAGGAAAAACAAGGGAGAATAAAAGTTATAAAATAAAAAAAGAGAATATACTCATAAAAACATCACTCTCATATGTTAACATTGCATTGTCTCCCTAGTGTAGAAACCCTCATAGAGTAAATAGATATTGTGAAAGTGAAAGGAAAGGAAACTGTTCAAAGAAAAGAAAAACTAAAACGAGAAAATGAAAAAGGAAAGGGAAAATATCATATCACTAATCTCCTTTAGAGACAAATAATCTTAGTATTAGTTTCTCTTAGCTCATCAAAAATAGTTATTTGTACTGTAATTGTTTGATCATTTTTCATGTCTATATCTCATATGAGCAACTACTTTTAAGATAATGTGCAATGTATTAACCATTTTTAATTTTCTATTATTTTGTTTAGAAATTTTGTGTTATTTTATTCTTTTTTCGTTAAATAAATAGATAAATAAAGTTAATGGGTTCCTTATAGTTTATATTATCTATAATGGTGTCCAAATATTAGCACTTCAGTGAGACATTGAAGAAACTTCTTCTTTGATAACTCATGCTTTCTGAAAAGCTTTAAGTATTATAGACATTTCTTTCTTATTAATTAACTAACAATTGATTTCAGCTCTGCCTTTTATATATTAATTATAGGTCATACACCAGCTAATAGATTTTTCAAGAATAAGATTTTTTCTTCAAGTTTGAAGTTTGAATATTTAATCCAATCATAGTCCTTTACATCCTCTCAATTTCATGCATTTTTTGGCAACCTTCCCCTCTATTTTTACTTTTATTTCCCTTATAAAACTAAAGTTATTTATATTAGTTTTTATATTCTTTTGGTGTTTTACATTGTTTGAGGAGTTTTATAAAATATAAAATATCTTAAAATATAAGATATTGAATTTTTTGGAACAGTGAATATTTGTATTTAGCTCTTTTTTTCAATGAGTATAATTTACATGGAATAAAATTTTTTCTAAGTATTCAATTTATATTGACAAAATATTACATTTACATAAGTATCACACAGCGAGAGCTTGTTAAAGTACAAATTTCTAGACCACATTCTCAGAATTTCTGTTTGTTTCTAGAGATCTAGTGTGGATCCCAAGTATTTTTATGTTCACCAAGTTCCCAGGTAATGTTCAGGTTAGTGACTTGAGACCACCTTTCAAAATTTACCACTCATGAATACTTTTACTTTAATTGCTAGAGCCCTTTCTTCTCTTTTCATGTGTATTAAACACTCTGTGCATCCATTCCTCCAGATCCTTCGTGGTTTTTATTGCCATATTTTAGTCTTTGCTCTTATACATGAAATGAAAATTCATTATTGTGTCTTCTTTTACTCAGTGTAAGTCATTATATTATCCTTTTTATTGTTTTATCAATATACAAAAATAACACACATGTACATTATGATAAATGTATACATATATACACCTGCAGTATCATCCCCATAACCAAGGAGATGTAGAGGTTCACTTATTCACCTCCAAAACTATTTTTGCATTCTTCTGTACATTTTTTCTTTATGTGATAAGAATATACACAGGGATACATATTTTTTCATTTACTTTGAAGTGCACAGTACCATATTGTTAACTCTAGGCACTACATTGTAGAGAAGGTCTCTAGAATTTGTTTAAATTCATGATATCAACTTTATACACATTAAAAGTATTTCTATTTTACCTCTCTTTGATACCCCGGTAGCCACCATTCTATTTGTTTTTTTCTTGGCTTTGAAAATTTCAAATTCCCCATAGAATGTAATCATGTGCAATTTTTCCTTCTGTGACTAGTTGTTTCACTCAACATAATATCTTCTGGGTTCATCTACGTTGATGTTGACAACAAGATTTTTTTCTTGGGCCTGGGGATTTAGCTCAGCAGCATAAGTGCCTGCCTTGCAAGCAGGCAGTCATGAGTTCAATCCCTGGTACTGATAAAAACGAAAAGACCAAAAAAAAAAAAAAGAAAAAGAAAAATGAAGTTTAAAAAAAAAAAAAAGATTTTTTTCTTTTCTAAGTCTTATATCTAGATATCATGCTTTCTTTATCCTAACTTTATCAAACTAAATGTTTGAGAAATTGTTTCAGAGACACAAAGTGAGAAAACTCTAATATGCCATTACTGGCTTTGAAAACAGGAAGGAAATGATGATCCAAGAAGTGTGTTGGTTTATAGAAACAACTGGGAATGGTCTCCAGTAGCCCTGAAAAGAACAGATATCTAAGCCCTACAACTTCAGAGAGAAACATCTTCCCTTAGAAGCCCCAAAAGGATTCCAGACACATTTTTGATAAGTATAATGATGCAATAATTTTTGAACAATATAATAATGTTTGTCTTGTTTTAAGACACCAGCATTTTGGTAATTCACTAAGGAATGAATAAAGAACTACTAAAATTAGAGATAAGAAGTTCTGTAAAGATTGATATACTATTTCTCTGTCTTTTTCACTGCAATGAATAAGTGATCAGCAAAATTCCTGACAGGTAGAGAATATTATGGTTTGTGCCTAGATGTCCTCCCAAAGCCTCATGCAGTCTTGGGGCTTTTTTGGAGGTAGCTGAATCTGGAGTGTGTGATACTAGGATTAAGGATGTGTGATCAGTAAATCAGTCCACTGATTGGTTTGGCATAATTCTGGCTGGGATTAGGGGTGTGAGTGCTACCCCAGACCTACGATGGGTAACCTGCAAACAATATAAGTAACAGAAGAGTCTTGTCTCAGGCTTCTTTGTTGCTTTGCTACCTTCTGAACACCATGAATGTTTCTTTTCTGTGAGACCTATTTGCCATGCCAGGCTGCCTCAGAGCCAGCCAATTTTGAACTGAAACGTCCACAGATTGTCAGTCAAATAAACCTTCTTCTCTTTAACTTTGGGTGTTAGGCATTTTGTCTTAGCAATGAGAAAAATAACTAAAATGGCTAGTAATCAGTGTGTCTACAAATTAAATTAACTTACAAAAATTAATTATGTCCTATATATTGTTCTCATTAGATTAGCTTTTCTTAGTGGGGAAAATGGTTCCACTAGATATTAGTAGAAGAATAGAATATATTGATTAAATTCTGACTTCTAACTAGCTTTAAAATGCAAACAAAATAGTCACTTATTGATTGGCTAAACATAATTTTGTATAAATAAGGAGGTAGTGCTTTATCTCATTTTATTTGGTTAGTCAAATTATGGAACAGCAGCATGAAATGCATTACTTTACCAATATTGCCTCCAAAATGTGAATTTCATTATAGCTGTGGCATTGAGGGCTTTTAATGTCAAATCGAACAAACAAATTAAAGTAGTTCAAAAGAAGGTTCACACATACAGTAATTTCTGATTATACTCATTTAAAGATCAAAGCTTAACCCTTGTGCTATATTCAGAAAAAAATGGAAAATGTGATGGGTTCATTTGTAAAACTGATGAAAATAGTGAAATCACTTGACTGTTGCAGTAATTCCAAGCACGCTTTATTGTGTACATGGCAAGTAGATGGCAGGTGACCAGGTGTGCACAACGTGAAGGGCTCCATCATAAAAATGTCATGTGACTCAGCAGCCATTTTTCCTCACACCTCCAGTGATGTGTCTACTCACCACTCACATGTTCAGGAATCCTCCTCCTATATATCTGGGCAGAAACCCCAGCCTATGAGGTTAACTGTGCAACTGCAGTGTCTACGCCACGGTGGTCTTCCAAAATGTCTGGTTGTAGTTCTTGCTCCAGACATTTCCTGCCTTTATACCTGCTTCTTTCTGGCGGGTACTTCATCCCCTGTACTATATTCTTTCCTTCAGATTTGTGTCTTTCATGTTATTTCTTTTTTTACTAATCCAATCATTGAAGTCAGAAAAACTAGACTCAGGAAGTGATGATATGTCATATCCTTACAAGTTGAGTTCATTTATTTCTATTTTTTGTTTCTATAAACTTGACTGACACACAAACTATGCCAAGGCACCTCAACTTTTTGAACTATGGACAAAGGAAAACCACTGAAGGGCTAAAATTCAGAACTAAATATAAATGTTGAAAAATGTAACATGCTGCAATACTTTGATAGGACATTGGTTCTTAAATTAAACATACACCTATCATGACTCAACTCTAAGTATTAATCCAAGCGAGATGCTCATGATCACACAACATAAACATCCAAAGGCTTGTATACAAATGTTTATAGTGGCTCTTCATAATTGCTAAAAACTGAAAACATTTCCAAACCCTATCCACAAATGAATAAATTCTAATGTATCCATACAATGGAATACTACTCATGAATAAAATGTATATACGGAGACATGAATGAGTGAAATATTAAAGTGCTACACATTGTGATTTCATTAACTTTACGTTCTTCAAAATACTGTGGTGATCGTAAGTGCTTGTCAGAGTAAGTTGGGGGATGGTAGCTGCAAGGACATTTTTTGAAGGAATCCCTTGAAGTGGTGGAACTGATCTGTGTTTTGTGGTAGGAGTTACAAAAGTTTATACATGTATTAGAACTCACAGAATTTAGGTCATGCAAGCACAGACACATGAGTATGCACATACAAACCCACACATACAATGTCAAGAATTAGTATGCAATATAATAAAAGCCATGTCTGAGTTGAAAATGAGTCACTTGATGAAGTTTATTCCTCCTCAATAATTTTTTTAAAACTTAATAGAATGTTTATTTGTCATAAAATCATTTTGAATCCCTTTAAACATTTTATTGTTTGAAAATTGTAGTCATAAGAAAAAATACAGAAAGAGACTGAGAGGCAAAGAGAGACAGAGAGATCATGCATATCCTATGGTAACATCTTGAAAAACTATATTTTTAGCACAATATCATAACTACAGTGTTGACACAGATACAGTAAATACAGAGAGTTTTATTGTCTCAAGCAGTTCTCCTTTTGCAATTTTATAGTTATGTTCAACTGCCTGTCTCTACCTTAGTCTTGACATTTTGTGACTACTTTATTTCTTAAATTTTGTCATAAGGTGTGCAAAATTTTGGACCAAGCTTTAGTACTATTTCCTGGAGATTTGTTCAAGTTACTGTGTGTATTAATAATTTTATTTTTTGCTGAGAAATATAACACGTACAGATATTTCACAGTTTATCCTTTTACTAGTTAAAAGAGGTTCTTTTCATCTTTTGCCAGTTACAAAACTGCTATAAACATCCATTTCATTTCTCTGGGGGTTGAGGGTTAATTAATTTGAGTGGGCATGCCCAGCTGAACTGAACCAGCATGGTCTGGGGCATGGAAGGCCCACCTGAAAATTATTGCTAATACGATAAAAGGAAAACAGACAAGGACAATTGCATGTTGATGATTTTCAAGAAGTTTTGTTGTGGACCGTTTTTCTGATAAAAACTCAACTGTTCTCACTGTTGGAGGAGCTCAGGACCTTGCTACTGCTGAGCACGGCTGCGCTTCTCTTTGGGGGAGCACTGATTCTTATCTAGAGCATAGATTCCTGGCTCCAGTGAGAGATTTCTGCCTGCAAGCACAGATCCCTTCCCAGTGCAGACCCTTGATATAGACTTGCATAAGCCATTGTTGTAGGCTCTAGGCTTATGCCTAGACTCATAGAAGACACTGCCATGGATTTACATATTTTAACTAGATAGTTTTGTTTTTTACTAGTAAATTTTAAGAAATGTATGTTCTACGTAGTTAACCTTTGTCCCATGTGGATTTTGGAAATATGTTCTGCCACTCTACAACTTGTCTTTTTATCTTCTATCCTGCTTATTTTATAGAGCAAAAGTCCGTTGTTCTATTATCATTTGTAAAATAGAATATCCTTCCTCTATTCCATTGTTTTTGTACCTTTCACAAATTTGTTGGACATAGTTGCAGGTCCACTTTGGGATTTTTATTCTACTCTCTTCTTTGTCTTTCTGCCAATATCACACTGACTACTTTCATTTACTAGCTTTAGGAGTATTGTTGTAGATTTCTTAAGATTGTCTATGTAAGTAATTGTGTCTTCCGCTAAGTGGGGACAATTTCATTTCTGTCTTTCCCATTGGTATGCCTTTGTTTTCTTTTTCTTGCCTCCTTGCTTCGTGTAGATCTTCCAGGACAGAATCATGTTGAATAAGTATATGACAGTAGACATCCTTGCCTTGTCTCTGACTTAGGAAGACACTCAGGCTTTCACCAAGATTTAGATGTCAGCTGTAGAATTTTGGTGATGCTGCTTTATCACATTGAGAAAGTTACCTTTATTTCTATGAGCATATTTCATCAGTAATTTTCTTACTTACATTTCTCCTTGCTGAGACAAAATATCCAGCACCCCAAGTTACACAAAGGAAGGTTTGTTTTGGCTCACAGTTTGTAGAAGTTTTGGTCCATAGGTTGTTAGCTCCAAGACAGGGTGGCATGGCAGAGGGGCATCACAGAGAACAAACGACTGTTCACATGGCATGGAAAACACGGGCAGCAAAAGCTGCGAGCAATGGTAGTAGCAGAAGCAGCAGTAGCAGCTTCTTTATGTTCTACATATGGTCTTTCTTCCTTAGTCACTGATACTGTTATTTACATTGAGTAAACATTGAGCTAGCAGCAATTATGCACTTGCTTTGGATTAAATTAATATTTTTTGCATGGCTTATAATTTGTTTGATTCATTGCCATGCTTCATGTGCCTTATTTTACTGGATATTTAGTAGTTTTTGAAAATGATTCGGCTTTAGTTTATTTATTTTTGGTTTGGTTTGATATCAGAGTAGTTGTAGCTTTATAAAATGAGTTGAGAAATGCTCCTCCCTCATATTTTTTCTTAGAAAGAGATGGGGAGATTAGTTTTGTTTTAAAATATTTTCTGAAATTCTCCAGTGAAATTATCTGAGCCTGTATTGAGGTGGCTTTTTCATTGTAATTTAATTTATGTAATGATTACTGGCTATCCAGGCTTTGTTTTGGTAATTTCTTGCTTTCAATAACTGATCCACTCATTTTCATGCAAAACATTACAGGTAGAGGTGCTCCTTGTATACCCTCATTAACTTTCTTTCTTCTTCTTTTTTTTTTAAATCGGTACTGGGGATCGAACTCAGGACTGCCTGCTTGTAAGGCAGGTCCTTTTGCCACTGAGCTAAATCCCCAGCCCCAGCCCTCATTAACTTTCCAATGTCCATGAAACTTGTGCTGATGTCCCTTATTTTTTATGACACTGATGATTATTACTTTTTGGTTTTTTTTACATGTTAGTCTTGCTAGAGATTCATCAATTTTTATATTTTTGAAGAACTGGCTCTGTCCAGTTTTTTATTTGTAAGAAGAAAAGTCTAGGAGGAATAAGTCTATTTAATTTTGAAAGAAGTGCAAGACTGAAGGATTATTTTTCAAGTCATTAGCAAACATACACTGAGTACCTGTTACATGGCATATATTCTTCTGAGTGTGCTGCTAATGAGAAGCACTGAAGGAACAAGAAAGGAAAATGGAGGAAGCACCACATTTATTCAATTTTCTAGTACCAGCGAAACTCTCACTGCCTTCTGCAGTAGCTCAGGCTAGGTTAGTACTTTCCCATGATGTCTTCTAATCACACTTTAATTTTCGAATTCATAACACTTGCAACTTCTCATTTGCTGTCTGCCCTCAATTGTATAGCAGTACTTCAGCTCACAATCTTAATTCTTTCAACAGTTCTGGTTACAAACCAAATTGGATGAGAACCAAATCTCCTTCACCCATGTCTACATTGAACCTAACCATTGAATAAAAATGTAGAGACTAGTTGGTCTTTTCCACTGCAATTTTGTTAGCTTTCTATCACAGTGAAAAATACCTAAAAAAACAATTTTAAGAAGGTAAAATTTCCTGTCTCATGGTTAGAGATTTCAGGCCATGATCACCTAGTTGTTTTGCTTCTATACCAATGTTAAGGTGAAATTCAGTGAGGAGGATGTGGTAGAAGAAAGCTGCTCATCTCCTGGTAGAAAAAAGGTGGTGAGAGGCAGACACATGATATACCCTTCCAGGCTGTGCTCCCAGTGACCCACTTTCCACTCAGCCCCACCTCCTACAGTTCCCAATAGTCCATTCGGTTAGGAGCTCATCAGTGGATTAATTCACCAATGAGGTTAAAGCCCTTATGATCCAAACCATTTTAGATGCCTACCACACCAGCAGTGTTCCACTATCTTCTGCAGAGACTGGCACAAGATAACATCTGCCAATATTCATTAATGAGGCATTCTCTAATTCAAGGCATTTTCTTTTCGCTCTGGCTTTGTTCCCACTGTGCTCTTTATGCCTTATTCAATTGCTGCGTGGTTTCTGACCTTCTTGAGAAGTATTTGACTTCCCGCCTCCCCCACAATGGAACCACACTCCCTGACCTTACATTCTTTATTCATTTGGAAAGGTCTTTTCACTCTAGCTGTAAAGCACAACGGAACCCATACCCTCTGGACTCCACCCTCACACATTCTGTCTGGCTTCCTCTAGGGGCTGTTATAAAATCAGAATATTGTGGAAGGTTGACAGGCTGCAGTGCTTGGTTTTACCTGAAGACAAAAAGTTCTCTACCTGTTTTGTTTAAGTTGATAAAGTCAAGAGGGAAATGTCAATGGAAAAACAAAAACAAGAAACAAAATCTAGAACTGTTTACTATCACAAAGATCAAAATATAAATCTGGTGCTCAGGTTTCCATTTTAAAAGGGTCACTTTGTACTACAATCCTTAGAAATTAAACTATGTCTTGAATTTTCTTTCCTGTTTTGTCTGACATTAACTGTCTCTGAAATATTGTTGAGGCAATGATCTTGATAATATCATTTAACTGATCTTAAAAATAATTTCCTATGGAAACTTTTCCTTTTCCCAAAAATCATGTCAATCTTCAACACATCATTTTTTCATAGCATTTTGTTTTGTTTTGTTTCTTAGGAGAAAATAAATTTTTATGAGGATTAATTTATCTCTAAGTTACGTCAAAGTAATGTTTTGCAACAAATGAAATGATTTAAAAGCATTTTGATTCCTCAGGAAGATTGTTAATATACACAGAAAATTGTGTGTGCAAAATGAGATATTCTGAGCAGTACAGTTTATCGCAGGTTGCCCATATAAAACAGGTCTCATTTAGCATTAAATCTCATTTTATGTGATCAGGGTTTATTTTTAAATGGGCCACTCAGGGTTCATCCTATATTTTACTGAATGTCATCAGAAGGTCTTTCCACCCTCTACCTATACACTTAGAATACTATTTAACACTAAATTTGCCTATTTTGATCAAATTCACACAGTATAGAAAGTACATGCCTAATATGTTTATGAAATAAAACAATAAGCAATTTAGGAGGATTTTGGAAAATCAGAAGAGACAATACCATATAGATTGAAATTATCACATGATTTGTCTGTTTAGTTGTAAACATTTTAAGAGTTATTTACAAATGTTAAATTGCTTCATATAAATAATCAGGGATAGTCTTAGGAACACAAAATACATAAAAGTTAAACTTAATAGCATGAGATCTTCATATCATTTCTGAAATGTAAATGTACTTTAAGAAAAGTATGTGTATATGCATGTGGGTATATAAAATATGAGACATTAAAACTACTCTTGCTTTATGGAATTTAATAATTTGTTGCTAAGAACTCAAAGTTTATGACACAATATTTTTATTTAGGTACATTTTTTCTAGAGAATCTGATGCCTTTTATCATTTTACAGTTAATCAAGTTTCTAATGTTCACGATCACTGCGTGAACAATATTTGATATAGATATTACTTTTAATGTTCCTTTCAAAATCATTTTTAATTCTGGAAAACATTTACAGGTTGGGACAGCTTCTCCTTAAGATTCATATGTCTGCTGCTGTTACTATTAGAATATCAGCTTATTTTTGTCCTTTGTCTCTGATGTTATTTTAATAACTTCCTAAAACATTTTCACAGTAACAAGAGAGCATATGACAGGGACTGGCAATAAGGTAATTTCTGGGCCTATGCAGACAGGCAAAGCAAATTCTTCAGAGTCAATAAACCCTGCCCACATGCTTCTCAGACATGTGCAGGTTTTCATCTTGTGGAAACATTTTAAGAAGTTATCCACTAGTATTTTTCCTCTTGAGCAATCTAAAGCAAACTATAACATAGTACAACAAGGAAAAATGAGGATCCTTTCCTGCAAAAAAATCACCATGGGTATGACAAGTCTAAAGAATCTGGACAAATAAAGATCTAATGTGGAAAGTAGAACTCATCTTGTGTATTTTCTTATGGCTTTGGGTACAAGAAAACAATTTAATAAAAGCAAAGTTACTAGAAGCTTTGCAATGAGCTGAATAATGTGCCTCCAAGCTGTCTATGATCTCATCTCTAGGACCTGTGATTCTTACTTTATATGGCAAAAGGGACTCTGCAGGTGAGATTCTCTGATGGACTTTGATAGAAGGAGGTTACAAAAGATCATCACGGGGAACCTATTATTGGCACAGATGAGGAGGCAGATCAGAGAGATAAGTGACACAATGACTGATGTAGAGGTGGTAGGAACACTCTGAGAACAGACAGGAGTCACAAATCAAAGAATCAAGGCAGGAAATGAGCTATCTTAGAGGTGCCAGCAGGAAACAACCCGACTAAAACCTTAAACTTACCTTCCTGAACCTGGCTTTTCATGTGTATTGTCCAGAACTGTAAGAGAAAATCTTTTCAAAGTTTTTAAGTCATAAGTATTTGGTAATCTGTTACAGCAGTAAGAGGAAACTAGTACAGCCCCTCTCTTCACACTTTAGTGGATACTGAAAGTGTTTTTCAAAGTTAAAAATTGTAAACATGTAATAATAGCCATGACTTAAATTTTATCAGAATGATTTTTAGAGAGTTAAGGGAAATTTTTAAAGCAAAATGATATCATTTAATAATATAAGGAATATATTATTTCTGAATAAATTTGATTTTTAAATTCCTTTAAATAAGCTTTTCTTTTTAGTTTGAATTAGAATTTTTAAAATAATTGATTTAAGCTTATAAATATGTCATTTCAGTGATTTCTGGGCAATGCAACATTTACAGAGATACTGAATAAGCATTAATAATACTGGATCTTTCCTTTCACTATTTAGTATTGTATTATAATATTTTTCAATAATACCATTATCCCTCAAAACAATAAAACGTACACTGAATAGCCCAGGTCATAATTTCTTATCAGGTATAATTTAAAAAAAATATTTAACATCCTTTCAAAGTTTCTGAAATATCTAGGTCCTTATAAAGATCCCCATGACAATTATAGAGGTCCTGAAATTGTCCCCTATTTTAAAAACACGAAGAATTTGTTAAGAACTTTTACACTTGAACATATTGTTTAAAAGATAATCGTTTTGTGTGACAGTCTCACACAAACTATTTAAAGAAGACGAAGGTTGGCCACTGCTCTACTTAGTTAACACAGACGGTTAAAGGATGTTTGAAACAAAAGAACTCAAAGGAACACTTCAGTGTGATGATGGTAATAGTTTTCTTTCACATCAGAATTTCAACTGGTAAAAATTCTATTCACAGGTGTCATCTGCTAGAACTAGTCAATTCTGTTTTATATATAGTTTTTCTTTCCCCAATTACTTATACAAATCAGATGGTAGAGCACTTCAGTATGCCAAGAGGGTTAGATTTGCTTCTAATTTAGCACATGATGTAACTATTTCCTTTCTCTTTATGGTTTTGGAAACATTCAGTTTCTTCAATTTACATTGAAATTGTTTAAAATCACTTTGCCTTTTAGCTCATGATGGCAATGTATATCTTTTTAATAGTCTACACGGTAACATTTGGTTCTTTCCAAATATTGCTAATTCAATTAAATCTACTTACATGCATGATTTAATAACTTTCACAATTTACTTCCGATTAGCATTACATTTACAACTTTGCACATATAATTAACCTAAGAGATGAACAACTTTATAGTAAGTAGGGACAAAAATTTGAATTCTTATTTTCACAGTATTCTACTATTCTACATGAAGAGCACAGTAGGATGCTAATTTACTACAGATTTTGACTAATGCTAACTACCATACTTTATGGGCAAACAAGCCAGTCTGTTTTTTGTTTTTGTTTTTTTGTTTTTTGTTTTTTGTTTTTTTTTTTGTGGTACTGGGGATTGAACTCATGACCACACACTTGCAAAGCAGGTGCTCATGCTGCTGAGCTAAATCCCCAGCCCAACAAGCCAGTCTTTAAAGGCAATACATAAACAGTAAAACCTCCAGTATAACCATATTAATAGAAATGTAGTCACAGTGGGAAGGGATTTTAGGTGCCTTTGGTTTATCTCCAGTCCTTGACTGAGAAGTTGATCTGTTGAATCTTAGCACATTAGCTGGTGGCTAAATCTGCAGTCTAGGACTTCCACTGTCTGATTTCTAAGCAATTTGAACATTAATATTTTATATTAATTAATATGTTATGTTGCATGGTTTTTTATCAGCCATTCCTTTTGGCAAAAGAACACAAATTAAAACAGTAAAATAGTGCCTGCTACATTGTGAGTTTTCACAAAAAGTTCTTTCTTTTATCCAATTGGCTGAATTGTTTAGTAGCAGAAATGTGCTAAAATTAAAGTGTTCTCAGGAATGTGTCATAAAAATTCACTGAACACAGTATTAATCTAACTCCTAGCCTAGAATACACAGTGACTCTATAAATAGGCAGTATCTTTAGCCTCATCTGCCCATTTGTTTCTGAAACTGTGTAACCACATGAGACAGTTTTTCTGTTTATAAATTATATATCTTTTCATATTAAAATATAAAAAATATATACATTTCTCTCTGGTGCATACATATCTGCTAAAATTTTCCAGTAGCAAAGAAATTCTAATAGACCTCATAAAATATATGCTATATAAATCTAGCAAAATACAGTATATCTAAATACAGTATATATATGGAAAAAGTTAAAATGCTTTGTAATACTTGAATTTCTAAGTTGTCTTCTTAGATTTCAAAAATAATACATGCAGTCTGATAACAAGTGACTTAAACACTGTTAACCGTAGTATATATTCTGTTTTAAACATAATAAATGCACTTTCCAACGATAAACAGTAATTCTCAGATAATAAAGCTTTTAGAGACACCTAGATCTTGTATTCAGTAGGATTTATTATAAAACTAAACAGTGAATAATTTATTAATTGAATGGTTAAAGATCAAGAGAATTATAAGCAAAGCACTTCTCTTTCTAACAGTCTGACATATAGGGGGTTTTAAATCTTATATATTTTTGTCAAAGTAGTAATTCACCATGGGTGACAGATGCTGCTCCCTAGTCAATGGAGAGTCTCAAATTTTACTCTGCATCTCATTGGGAAGGAAATACAAATTTTTAAAATAGAATTAACTTTGGGAAAGGCATCAGTGCTGCAACTCTTAGCACCAAATGTTTTTTCTGGGAGCACCAAATGCTTTAAGGAAAACATTCCAAGTATCAAAGTTTTCAGATAGATAAATATTTATGGATCAAATCCATAAAGAACAGACATTGTTATGAAATATATATAGATGCCTTCAAAACTTTCTTTCTAGGCAGAATAGACACATAAGTTAGGAGTCATTTCCCACTTAATTGTTTTTGCAACCTTATGCAACACAAATGGGTGATGGATAAGACTTACTCATTTACACACAGAAAGGAGATCTACACTGACATTATGTCCAGAAAATTGCATAGAATCTATTTCTCTCTATACATAGTGTCACAGAACTTATAGACAAATGCTTTATATTTATCTATTTTCCTGGTTGAAAGGTACAGAAATTTTTAATCTAATCTTTGGATAAGAAAACTATTCTTTTAAAAGAAATTTTTTATTTGCTTGTTAGAATAATCAGAGAAGAGCACAAAGTTGATCTGGTTCATATCTCTAAGGGCAATGAAATTCCATCTGTGGTTGAACTTTATGAATGGCATTTTTCTAGTATATATGTAGATTAATACGATCTCTTTCTTCATTGAGTTTATTATTTTTATTTGTAATTTGCATTACAAATCTTAAGGGTTATTTTGCCATTTAAAGGCAGAGGTTAATTTACATTGCTTATGTAGCAAAGTACAAATGTGCTATATGATTCTTGAGAAATTTACAGTAGCTACCAAGGAAACACAGCCTTGCTTTTCATACTATCTTTGATGCTCTTAAAATGATGTTATTGGGTATGTACTAATCAGAAATGCTCTGCTCATTTAAAAAAGTAGCAATAGATCCTGCTCCAGACACAAATGTAGAACAAATGCCTACAAGAACTCATTGCATAAAGGGTTGTGGGTACTCTATCAGGCTGCCATGTTGTACCTGCTTACATAGATTCTGCCAATAGTGTCATCTGTGAACATGTTGTTTGCTTGTTGTTTACTCCATTCTCCAAACTAACCAGGACAATGGAATAGTCAGTCAAAGAAAGCATGAACTTTCTGTGAACTTAAAAGAAAATAATACCAAAAGCTCAGGTAAAAATTTTATTTATGGATATGTGGACACATCACGTTGGATCCAGCCAGCCAGTGACATAAATAAACTTGAGCAAAGATTCAAGCTAGAGAATATACGTGTGTGTGTGTGTGTGTGTGTGTGTGTGTGTGTGTGTGTATGCATAAGGCTTCTTGGAGCAGAGTCAGAAACCTGGACACCAACCAAGAGAATCACTCCCGTCCTTTGAAATTTCCATTAGGAGCACACAATGAGTGTAATTATACCAGGATGATCCAAATCGTTCTTTCCATCTTGTGCACTCACATGCTCACCAAACATGAAATGTTCATCTTTTTCCTCCCATTGTGATGGTTGTTGAACTTATTTTTAGTGTCATTTGATAAGCCTTTGTGCTCGCAGAGAGACATCCCACTGACCCAGCCACTGGTCATTGTCTATACCAGTTCCCATCAAAGCAGGCATGCTTTGTCAGGTTTCGAGTCGAATATCCATTTCGCATCTGAAGTACAGTATCGAAAGTGACTAGATCATTTGAGCTGTTTTCTTCAGCTGCTGCCTTCTTCCTCCCCTACAGTGCTTCAGCTCATGCTAACATAATTTGGCATCGTCGACGTGACACGATGGTGGTTTTTCTAAAAAATTATAATATATACATTGTCAATGGTTTTTGATGGTGACCCTCCTGGAAATTTAATTTATAAACTGAAGAAAAGAGTCCTTTTTGCTGTATTGAATCAGACCCAAGGTAGAGTCTTCAAAATCCAAGTAATGCGCATACAGTAATAGGTCATTCAATGTCAAAAGGCATAAAAAAGATGAGCAAAATCTTCACAGGCTGCTGCTTGCTGTTGCCTTTAATTATATTAATTAAACTTTGAAATTTTCATGCAAAGAGAGTTGCTGGCTTGTGACGCTGAAGAGCCCTTGGAGATTCGAAGGAAGAAAAAAACCCTGAGCGGAAGCTTTGTGGTTACTGCTTCCTTTAAATTAAAAGCAAAACAAACTCCTCGGTGTGTTTACAGATACTAATGCTTTACGCACTACCACATCCTGAACACAGGTGAAGAGAGGAAACCTATCAGACTCACGGGCAAGGTCTCAAATCATGAGTCCCTTAAACTCCACTCCAGATCTTTGGTTAGAGGCTGTCTTCCTGTGGAATAATGCTCTATTAATTTTCTTGTCCCAAGTGCATAATGAAAGAAAGGTGTCTTCAAAAACTAAAGGGCAAAATCTTTCTCGCTACCAATACCTTGGGGCATCCTGTCTACATTTTGTCATGCGTGTGCGCTTCTCAGTGTTAGAATGACAAGATTTTCTAGTCAGCAACTTCCCGTAAGGCACACTATGATCAGGGACTTGGAAGGAATTTGTGATCTGACATAGCTATAAGGCAATAGACTCCATTATTTTCTTAGCCTGGTGGGAATTTTCATACTCTGCCGATGGCTAAAGATCTCGCCACACAGAAACACAATTGCCACATCTCTGTATTAAAAACTCTCATCTCCATCCATGACCCAACATTTGTTTTGTTGTCTCTGTCTTGATATCATCTTTATAATGTTGGTGTCATCGTCTTTTCTTTTTCTAGACATTCAAACAAACTTGCTTGTGTAAGTCAGCATGCAGATTAACATTTCTCTTTATTTTCAATGTCATGAATCATCAGTTACCACTGAGTTTCATCACTTCCTTTGTAGATGGCAGAACAAGTGTTTGAAAATGGTGCAAGTAAAGCAGAAAGCAAAGAAAACAGTTCCTGATGGAGAGGATTGAAACTGCACTTTCAAGAGCTTTTGAAATGCGCTTGACTTTTTTCACTTGCTTGGAGATCAGCAGTGTGAAACTGTGGCACTTTCATACCATAATCTTGGTCCTGTTGCTTTCTTCTTACTGAGAAGGAACTCGGGAGAAGTTTATACACCGACCCTGAAGAAAAAAGAAATCCTTATTGAAATAGTGTAGCAATTACTTTTAAAAAGCATAAGGACACCTAGTTTTTGCACTATAAAAATGATTATCCAAATAAAGAACAAGGCTTGCATGAGACGCAAATTTAGATCCTTGGATCTAAATATTGTGGCCACATAAGTTAAAGCATCATGTACATTTACCTGCAACGTAGCACAGTAATGTTCATGCAGAGAAAACATGGAACCTGAACTTGGTTCCTGCTATCTGAAGTACAACACAACTATTGTAATAAGCAAAATATCAAAGTCAGCACTCTAATTCTTCCTCCAGTTAATTAAAATGTAAGTATTCTCTTATACAATCTGGTGCTCCTGATGTGCACATGAGGAGTGCATTTAAGACAGGATAGAAAACAGGGGAATGGAAAATGATGCCATTTTTAAAATTCTATCTTATAAAAGAGTTTTGCAGTAGGCAACCCTACTCTTGATCATGTCTACCACTCTTGGCTACAAATACACACCACCATTCACCATGATATATTTCTTCCAAGTGATGACTCTACGTCAATTACACATTTCCAAACAGAGCTCCCCTGTCCAGTTTCTTAACATTTCACTGAAAGTTGTATAGATGTGTGGTTCTGTATGTAAATCACCCAAGAATGATTTGAAAACAAGATTTCCAATTAGTAATAAACGATGTCCTCCTTTCCTGGGTGTGACACTGCTGATGCATGAATCTTGTCCAAAGTCGTTGGCCCACCAAAAGCTAGGATACTGTTTTCTAGTTTAGGGTCAGTATTCTCTTCCTATTGAGATTTTTCTATGTCTCATAACATCTGCTGACAAACTATTTCAGACTATGAAGCTTCTCTTTTTCCCCTGTAAGTGTGAATAAAATTTGTTTTAAAGATCCAAAAGCATGGTAAAGTAGAAAAAAGAAAAATAAGAAATATTGTTGAAGAAGAAGCTTGGAAGGTAAAACCATGATTTTTTTTCCCACTTTCCTTTTAAAGATTACTGCTGGATGAATTTTGAAATTTAAGAAATTAATGAAGAAAAGGAAGAGCATAAAGGGAAAATAAAGCATTGATTTTTCTATTGGCTTTAGCTAAAAAGCAAACATCCATTGATTTAGCTCTCTTATAAATAATTTTGGAGGCAATTCAATTACTATCATTACAAATTTTATTATTTAGTTTGGGTTTATTGTCTCTGAACTTAAGTGGCATATGTGTGTAAATATAATATATAATGCATTATAAATCATAATAATATGAAACATTTTTTCTAAATCACTTAGAATTAAAATGCTCTAATATTCATCGAAATTTTGAGTAAAATCTAACTATATTTCTAGTGTGATGTATTAGGCAGTACCTTGAGTTTTGATCATGCCTTACAAATAACTGAATCATAGATTTTACTAATTACAACATTTTGTAATTATTTGCAATTCAATATAAAATTGAATTAATATCTTAAGACCTCATTAGTTTAAGATGATTTGGATGACAACAGATTTCATTCTTATGTCTTGGGAATGTAAGCATCCTTGGGTGCATTTCAATCATCATTAAGTTTATTCATTTGGCATGACATAATTACTACAAGTAGAATGTCTTAAATATTTAAATAAATGAGCCAAGAATGGTGGCACAAACCTAAAATTCTAGCACTTGGGAGGTTTAGAAAGGAGGATCCTGAAGTTGATCCCACCCTAGGCAACTAAGCAACTGAGTGAGACTCTATCTCAAAATAAACAATAAACCAGGGCTGAGGATGGAAGCGCAATGAAAAGGCCCTGGGTTTAATCCTGAAAGAGAGACAGAGGGAGGGAGGGAGGGAGGGAGGGAGGGAGAGGAGAGAAAGCGACAAAAAAGAAAAGAAAGCAAAAGAAGGGAAGGGAAGAGAAGGGAGGAGCGGTGGTCAGGGGAGGGGAGAGAAAAGAAGGCATGGGAAGGGGAGGGGAGGGACACAGGGAGAGGTGGGGAGGTGAGGGAAGGGAAGGGAAGAAGAGAGAAGAGAGGAGGGGAAGGAAAAGGAAAAGAAAAGAAAGAAATGAAGTATAGACGGAATGAATGGGTTCTGTGGACTTTAGTTTATAGCCAGAAACATGTAAAGAAGTTTAGAAATTGTGATAATTCAAATATCTTATGTAGCAAAATTCTATAAGTTTCAGTGAAATGGCTGCTTGTACTTTTGGTAAGGTCACATACAGCTAATTTTTAAAATATGTTTCTGTATACATGTGCGAGTATCTACAGGCAGACATGTACAGCCTACATGTGCTACATCTAGAGTAGCACATAGGAAAGCTCTTGAATGTTCAAATCTTCTAACCTCACATCCTGTATCAGAGCACATCTTTCTCTAGCTTAATTAACAATGTAGAATACACATCCCTCAGGTGCCCGCCCCTCTGTCTTTTTGAGACAGGATCTCTTCACACAGTTCAGAATAGCAGTGAGCTCCCTTTGTGGCTCAGGCTGTTCTTGAACTTCAACAATCCTCCTGTGTCAGCTCTCAAATGCTGGGAGTACAGATGTGTATCACCACGCCTGGCCAGGCATGTTTCTCACCAGATCAACTGAAAACACAGTTTTGAGAGGGAATGTTATGTTTTATATCAAAAATTTCCCCCAAAAGCCTCATCCCATTGTAGGTGCAGTTTTTGGAATACGATTTGATTATGGGGGCACTATAGCTGTGGAGCCTAGTTGGAAGTGGCCAGTCACTGGGCCATGGTTTTGAAGGGTGCACCTCCTGCCTAGTTCTTTCTTTCTGTCTCTGCTTTGTGACTGACATGACTGAGTCGCTTTTGTTCACTCACACCCTTCCACCATGCAAACTACGAACTGAAAACATGAGCCAAGCTAAAGCTCTCCTTCAATGGTGGGTGTCTGGTATTTTGTTTCAAGGAAGAGAAACTGACCAAGAAAAGAAACTGTTAAGTGAAGTTCTAGACAGTTACTTCTATAAGTCAGGGGTACTTTTTACTGTAGTGTATGAAGGTTCACAGGTGACTTACAGATCACCATGGCTAGGATGAAACACAAGAAGGGGACAGGTAGAAAAAGTGCTTATCTCAAAACCCTGATTTAAACAAGGAGCTCTACTGACATCAACCTTTTAGAGCTGTAATTAAGTGCTCTGTAACATTTTCTGATAAAAGCACCACTTCATACCTATTAATCTAGATATTTACATGCCTACCTTAACTCAAATCACCAGTAAACTTTATATATCTTATCTTGATTTCTTTACCTTTCTTATAAATGTGTTCATAAATCTAGGACAATGAATTATCATCCCTTTAACTTTTTGTGATAGGAAGAGCTTATATGGCTTTTGGTCATATAAAGAGTATCTTGCATTTTGGAAAAATTCTATTGATGACACTGATACAAAGGGATGAATTCAGATACATTTCAGAGCTGGGAAAAAGCTTATTACTATTAGTAAACTCATATGCTTCCTTTTTTATATATAACAGCAACTATGCAACTGAACAGTTTCATCTTGATGCAGTGGCTTGCAAGAATCTCATCTTTGTAACATGTTTTAGTAGCGTTTTTGTTTTCCTCAGAGTACATTTTCTCAGATGGCTGTGCTTTGACTTTGACTATTATTATTCCTCCAGTTTTATTACTCTGATGTTTTTTTCTCTCAGTATTTCTTTGGAAATAAACTAGGTATAAGGAAATATAAATTATTACAGATTTAGTTTTAGTTCTCAACTTTTTCAACCATAATGAATATCAAAATTCATTTTAACCTTTAAAGTCTCCCCCAATCTCTGCCTTACACAGGCGCCACATCAAGTGTACTTCTTTTGTATGCTGCCTTTTTCACTAAGGCAGAACATAAGAAAATAGTCTGCAGATAGCTAATGTCAAACGATGATTTGTTAATTTAACCTGAATTAAGTTAACATAGATAACATAAACATAGAATGTAACCATGTCAAACTGTTGAAACATTATGCTCAAAAGTTCTTCTATAAGAATAAATACTGTAGCTTTAAAGAGAGAACTATGTTTTCTTTGGTTTCCAGGAAAAGCAAATACAGTATGATTTCTTACAAGCTGGAAATGTATTATTATTCCCAATAGATATTTCAAAGAAATCTCACTATTATAATAAAGAAGAAATGCAACAAACATACAAATCACAAATTAAATCCTAGCATTGACAAGGCTAAACTCAAAATCACAGTTTATAGCCTTTTTCTTTACTTACAGGATTTTTCAGGTAATAATTAGTATATTTTAGAGCAAAAAATCTACTAATATTTTCAATGAAATTGTTGCTGGGCCAACATGTGTTGGGCCAAGCAATAAGTAGGAAGAGATGGAGATACCCCAAGAAAAATATCTGATGTTACAATACTACTCACAATGAATTAACAGAAGAATGGGAAAAAGACAATGGTAGGAACTGATGTCTGCTGTAGGTTAAGGTAATGAGATCCTAGCTGTGTTGCAGAATTTTAAAATTGGTTTCACTCTCTCATTTTTACTGTGGTCAATATGAGCAGCATTAACCAGAGCAACTGCCATGACTCCCATCTCTTGAGCATTAACATTCCAACAGCATTAACACTTGTGAGCTCCTTTACTAGCTATCTGTACAGGATGTATTTCACTGCTATAACTGTTGTAGGATTATGCTCCCCTCATAAATATCCATTGACAAGCTGAAGCAAACAACTGCACTTTAGTTTAAAATTTTCAAACACAGAGAGTGGATTCATTTACATCTCTACTTCTATAAAGAGGTTAGTAAACCATCATTGTCTGAGAAATAGTAAAGTTTCAATTTCAAAATTGCACATGACGAGCAGATATGTAAGACACAGACACAGAGACAAACCAAGAGGTTTTAGAAATCACTGTTATAAGGAGAGATGTGACAACACAATCAGTTGTTGAGCAGAGATTTTTTTTTCTAGCAACTGGACATTACAAGGCTAAAAAGAAGACACATGCTATTTCCTTTTTCTCAGTTCAAAAAGGATCTGTGCTAGTCTTCGCTCTAAATAAAACTGCAAGATACTGACCTGAAATATAATTCTACACAATCTGGTTTTCTACCAGGAGTTTACTCTATACATGTTCCATTTTACAGAGAAGACAAGTTACTACATGGATATTCACTTGGTGTCAAGAAAGGAACCGACAAGTTTGCCTGAAATTTTCCTTCAATTTTTTCTTGTTTCTTCATTCTATAATAATTATTTGCAGTATTTTATTGACTCCACTCATAAGCCTAAGTATTTTACAAATGTTTCTTAATATTTCTTAAAATTTAAGTGTGTAATTATCAATACATAAAGCACTAAAATGAAATCTCATAAGATATGAAATTGATGCTTTAAATTACTAATTTAAAGCAAGATATATATCAATATATCTATATTGTATAAATATAATTTCAACTTTTTGGGTGGGGTACCAGAAATCAAACTCAGAGCCTTGTGTTTGTCAGGCAGGTGCTAGGCACTGAGCTATATTCCTGGCTGGAAATTACTATTGGCATGACCTTATTTTGAGCTTCCTAATAAATCAAAATGGGAAGTTGAGGCCCTAAAGATAGATAGGTTAGATATACACAGAAACATAACTATTTATATCTTGTGAGTTTTTTAACATCTTGTTAACTCATTAGAATTAGTGTATGATGATTTTTCTCTTTCTCATCTCACAGTACAAATTATCTTAGACCTTAAGTCAATAGTAAAAAAAATTACTTAGAAATACAACTTTAAGGCAATAAACAATAGAAAATAATTTATATACATTGTAGTATAATGAATATTAACAAAAGATAAGGACAACTCAAAAGCCCCTAAGCAAGGGAAAGAATAAGAGTGAAAACAGAAATTATATATAAGACAAGGCTACTAGCAAGAATGAGAAACTTCCTTAAATACCATTGTAGAGGAATGATGAAGATTATTAAAGTATTTTTAAAAGGGAAGAAAATCAAAATGTAATTTTCTTAACATCAAAATTAGTTACCACTAGGTAGAAAGAAAACAGATAAGATACAACTGAGATAACTGTCAATATTTGCTACTAAATACAGACATATAAATGTTTACCTAATTTAAAAGTGCTTACAACTAAATCAGTCTCCACTAAGCAAAAAGTAGAAGCATGCCAAAACACTGGGCTTGGCAATAAATGTTATTTGGAGAGAGAGCTTCCCACAGTGCATGAAGCTTTCCTTAAAAGGAAGGAAGTAGGTAATTAAATGCTGGAGCTGAAATATAATACCAAATAATGATAAACCAGAAGGATAAAGAATTGTTTCCTTTTCAAAAGGCACCTAGAGTTTTTCCCCAGGGAAAACCAAATAGACCACTGAGGTTTTGGGGCATCGTAAGAATCACGAGGAAAATGGCAGTGCGAACCCAGAGCCTTCCCACACACAAAGGAGTAACTTGCTGAGATTTGGGAACCAAACTGAGGAAAACTGCTCCAAAGCTCTTGATCTGCTCAGTGTACAAAGCACTGGGCAGTCTACAACTTCAGACAGAAAATCAATATGGAGATAGACTTTCCAAAGCGCAGCAATCTGGCTGGGGGGGCTCAGGGAGACGATGGTACTTATGGAGCAAAAAGACTTTATCCACACTCAATGTTCTCACAGATGGCCAGTAACAGAAAGAAAGAGTAAACTCTGTTGGCAGAAATTCTTAACACTGTCCTCAGAATTGTTGAAGCCAATTTTAGTTTTCGCTAGTAAAGTGAAACTAACCAAGATTTCAACAAAACCCAGATCTACCTCCACTTTAGTTTATCAACATAACACAGAGAGTAGTATGCATTTGTCTAGGGGTAAATATTATGTTTCTCCATAGACAGAGAGACAGATAGGGAGACAGATAGGTTACAGTGTGGAACATAAAATCATAAGTATGGTACACATGGAAAAAAAAAAGTATGGTACACATGAAGAAGCAGGAAAAAATATCACATAAGTGACAGAAAGCACAGCTAATTCATAAAGCCTAGATGTTGCATTTAAGAGAAATATTTTTAAATAACTATTACAAAATTATTTTAAAATCTTGTAAGAAACATTGATAGTGTATCTAAATGTATTGGGAACATTAGCAAAACAACTAAAATTATAAATAAAAAAATTGAAGAAAGAATTAATTGAAAAAGCTATGTGCAAAAATACAACATTGAGAATAAAGGATATATTTAACTGGTATAACAGTGGCTTGGACATATAGGAAGAAAGACAATAACCTAAAGGTTCAGAAACACTGAAATAGAGACACAAAGAAAAAAGAAACAAACATAATATGAAATCTGTGGAACAGTAACTAATATTTATCATACTTAGTTTCCCATAAGCAAAAGGAAAGAAAATGAGAGACAAAATATTTGAAAATAATTGTTGAGAACTTACAGGAATTGATGGAAGACATGAATTTATAGATCAAACAAGCTCGCAAAATCCCAACCAAGACACATGCATAGAAAAGCAAGAAAAGAAGCAGAACTAATGGAAACCAAATGTCATAAATTCATATATCTCTCCCTGCTCCCAACTCTTATTTTCTAATTTACAGAGTAGGAATAAGCAAAACAGCAGATTTTTCATTAGAAACAATGGAGGGCACCAGACAATGGAACTTACTTAAATTCCAAGTAGGAAAGGAAAGGTCAACAAAGATTTCAATATTAAAAGAAAAAATCCTACAAAAATGTGAGCAAAATAAATAAATACTTCAGGTTGAAAAAAGCTGAGATAATTTCTTTTCAATAGCATTTAACAACGTATGCTAACAGATTTTGAGACTAAGGGAAGACATTGACTAGAAGCCTAGATCTAAAGAAAAAAATAAAGTATATGTTTGCCAAATATAATTACCTATATATAGTCTCACTGGGGATGAGTTCATACTGGTGGCTGAAAATGTATGAACTTTGGACATACAGTGCCAAACTGGAAAAAATTTAGTAAGAAGAATGAAGACATGCCAAAAATATATGAAAATTAATATAATGGTTCAGGCTTTTATCATCTGCCTGCCTTGTTGGCATCAACAATGGTGGAATAACTTACACAATGCGTTGGAAGTACGTGCCACCACTTATAAATAATACATGCCAAAATAAAAACCTAAAAATGAGTTAGAGTAAGAGGGTACAGAGTCTACATGAGTGTGTTGGAAAGTGCTATAGGAATATAACTTTATAAAAGTGTAAAGATGACATCTGACCAGAAATTCAAATTTCTATAAGACCACTGTCCTTGGAAGAATAATTCTGGTACTAAAACCAGCAAATGCAAAGATACTGGAATGACAGTATCTTTATTACATCTTCAGAAAAACAGTACCATATGGCAGGAGTGGATTGAGTAACGAAAAAGTGGAAGATGAGGTTACAGAGGCTAGACACTGACATGCAAAGAAGCACAGGTATTACCATACAAAGCCTTGTGAAAATACTGTAAGCTTCTTTTCTGAGTATCTTCTCAATAGAGTTAAATATATTCTAGTGATACATGAATGTTCATGTTTGTAGCAGTACAACACACGACTGATAAGTCTTGCGAGTAGCTTATGTGCCTGTTGCAGATAAATGGATTAAGGAAATGTGGTATACATATGCAATGGGGCTATAACTCTGCCTAAAGAAGTGTAAGTTTGAGTTACTTGCAGGAAAATGATTGCAACTTGATACTATAATACTTATGTGAAATAAGATACACAAGCTTAAGTATCACATGAGTTCTATGATATGAGAAGCTCAAAGTATAAATACTTTAAAGGCCAAAATAAAACACAGATGACAGGAAATGTGAGACAGATCTTTTGCTGATGAGAAGGGAATCTAGAGATGGAAGAAGAGGGAAGGAAGGAGAATAGAAAGCAAAGTAAAAAGGATTAAAATGAAATATGTATGTGTGTCAACTTTCCACAACGGATGTATTCATTATGTATCACCATCATGTACTAGTAAAAAAATAATACTTTTTAAAAAGTAAAGTTATTTTTTAAAGTTAATATCAGGATCATTTTTATAGCAGATTGAGCTAGACGTTAAGTAGCCTATCTGTTGAATTTTTAAGAGTCACGTGTACCAAAAAAGAAAAAAACAAAGTGAACAACTCAGACACCAACCATTATGTCAAATAATGGCTAAATGAAAATCAATTGATATTTAAATTATGTGTATGAAAAAGTTTTAGAAAAATTGACTTGAACACTGCATAATATCACAATTTTTTTAATGTGGGAAATAGAATGTTAATATTTTTCAGTGGAAAAGAATGTAGGCATAAAAATACTAATGTTTGCTTGAGTATTTCTAGACCTTAAATTTTAACTGCAAATGTTAATACCACAGAATAAAAATCTATTTGTATCTTTTCTGAAAATTAGGCATTTAGATAATCCATTTAATTTATCACATTGCTCAGGCATGCTTAAAAGAAATTCTCAAGGCTTACACATTGTTAACTCTGAAAAATACTGTTGAGAAATATATGTACATGGTCCTCACAATACAATGAGTTAGACTTGGTGAAGTTAGTTGTCTAAAAGTTAAATTCTCATTTTGGGATCCTTAAAAAAATGTGTTCTCCCAAGGAAAAATAAATAAATAAATAAATAAATACAACATGTTGATGAATCCTGCCTGTGTCCAATGAATAAAAATTTTATTATCTCTACTTAAAAGAACCCAAAGTTTTTGGGTCATTTGTTAGACAGTTAACTTCCCAGCTAATCTGAGACAAATAGTAGTTACTTAGTGAAAATTTTCAAAAAAACAAAAATTAAAAATTTTATTTAGGCATTAAAATTGATACTTTATGAATACTATCAACTAAAAATGCTTAGTAGAGAGATACAGTTTTTAAAACTTCACTTTGCAGGATTGCTTCATGGAAGTTTAAAATAAATAAGTTCATTATTATTATAATTATTAATAAATATTAGTGGTACAAATTCTGGGGCTTCATTGTGACATTTCTGTACATGCACATTTTGTGCTTTGATTGTGTCCATCCTTACAGTTCTCTCTTGTCTTCCCTCTCTATCCCATTTTTTTCCACCCCCTTTCCCATTCTCTAACTGTCCTCACAGGTCATTTTTTCAAGTTTCCAAATATGAGAAACTGTGATACTTGTCTTTCTGGGCCAGGCTTATTTTATTAATATGTTTTTCTCCATTTACATCTATTTTTCTGCAAATTGCATGATTTCCTTCTTCTTTACAGCTGAATAATATACTACTTTTTTTCTTGTCCATTCATCTGTTGATGGGCACCTAGGCTGATTCAGTATGGTGGCTAGTACACATCATGCCATAGTGAGCATGGCTATGTGGGTGTCTCTTTTATATGTGGACTTCATTTCCTTCTGGTACTTATCCAGATATGGGATAACTGGATCATATGGTAGGTCTATCTTTAGTCTTTTAAAGATTTCCATATTTTTTCTATAATGACTGTACTAATTTGCATTCCTACCAACCAATATACAGGGGTTACTAAAACTTCACTTGCACGATTACTTCGTGAAAGTTTATAAATAAATAATTTCATTATTTTTATAATTATTAATAAATATTAATGGTACAAACTTCTGGGCTTCATTGTTCACATCCTGGCTGGAATTTTTCTAACTAGAGTGAGGTGAAATTTCAATATAATTTGCATTTGCATTTCTCTGATGGCCAAAAATGTGGAACATTACAAACAGTTTTTATGAAAGATTTTACCACAGCTTTAAGGGGGATGTTAATTACAGGGATTATGTTTTCTTTCAGCATAGCAAGTTTTTAGTGAATACTTTTCAGATAAATAAGTCTTACAAATGCATTCAATTTAGAGATAATAAACTTAGGCTTTAGATAGTTACATCATACTTGATAAAAGCAATTTTAAACAACTGCTGTCATGTTTATATTTACTAAAAACATATTTATATTGCCAAAATCAGGATTAATCTTCAACATTTATTACAGATTAACAGCTAGATGCATGACACAAAATAACATGTTTTTTTAGTGCCATGTCAGTGAAATGAATTTAAACTGTTTACATTATCTTTCTACATTCTAAACTAAGGCAGCAGCCTATGACTTCACTTACTGATGAATTTATACCATGAAGAACAAAACCTCACTCAGTACCTTAAATTACTTAATATACTAAAATTATGCCAATAGCAGCATGAAGTAACCTGCATTTATGTGTAGCAAGCCTTTTCACATAGGCACAGGGATTTATATTGCAGAGATAGATGCCACTGTGGCCGGGAAGTCATTTCACTGATAAGTGAATGTACGACAGCAGTAAATAGAAACAACCTGTTTACTATATAAAAACACATTAACTGTACATTAACTTTGTCTTTTTAATTAATGTAAGTGTTCCTAGCATAAATAGTGTGTATCAACTAACCAGAGTGAGTTTAAAAATAATTATGAAAATATTAAACCATCCAGAGATACAATTAAGTCCAACAATATGAAAAGTATAAATTTTCAAATATTAAACATCTTAGTACACTCATACAGCTATATTTACCTAAGTAGAGACCTAATGGGGCTACTGTTTTGCAATGCTAATTAATTAAATACTAAAATGTGTTAAGATGCCTTAAAATTCAAAGCATAGTTTGCTTGTTGGTCCATAGAACTTAAAAACGCTAAAAACATGTATAATTGCAAGTGAAATAACAAAATGTGATTCGCTTTCTTAAACCCTTATTTGAATATACTAAAATGTACCCGTGTAATTACTAAACTTAAATTGCAAAACCAGAGTTTGGAATTTAGATCTACCTACAAGTCAAGTATGTACTGAGTTGAGTGCTAGTGGAAAGTAGATGATAATATGTAGATATATCAGTGGATTTATAGACAGAAATTAATTTACATGCATATAGACTTAAAATTAGCTTTGAGAAATACATTCTGCTAGTCTAAACTAGAGAGATTTTCTATACCAAAATAATATAATTAATTTATTATCCTATCCTAATATAATTAACATACCTAGACTTTGGATGGTACTAAAATTGGCTAAGCATTATAACCAATCTTCTTTTAACAAACAAGTCTAAGTATTTGTTTAAAGCTTATCCTGTTTTTAGATTGTAAAGTCCAAAACAGTGCTTTGTATCACATTTGACAAATGCCTAAACCTGTACTTACACTGTAGTACATATATGGAAAGTTTCTATCAACACAATGACTTGCAAGCTGCAAAATAAAATGCAATGGTTGACTTATTTAACATTAGAAAGATGAAAGCATTGGCTAATTGACTTGTAATTAAACAATGGGTACGACCATTCCCTAGCACATTCTGTCATGTCCTCCATGTACCGCTTCTTTGGATGGCCCAATGGCTGGCATCTCAGGGATGTGGCAGGACTTTAGGACGGAAGTGTTCTAAACTGGGAAACAACCAGGCATCAGAAAGGAGCTGAACTTGATGTCAATCTTAACAGAGAACAGATGGTAGGAAGTCGGGTCTGTTTTATGCTGAAAGCCACCAACTGACAAAATAGACAGAAAAGAAAGTAGAAATTCCGAGTCCATTGCAATTCTTAGATGGAAACACAGCACATTTCGACAAGCAGGAAGTGGTCTTCATGACAACCTAATGGCATGTACATATATCAAGAAGTAAGGAAAATTTTAAGTTAGTGCCTAGTTAACTGATTTTATGCCATTTATTTCCCTCTTTGTTCTGTTATTTCCTGTCAAAAGAAATCAATATTTGAAAATGCATCACTTTTCTCAACCTAAGTGGCACAGCACTTGTGCCAGATACCAAGTTATGCATGAAGGAGGAATGATTCTGTAATTATTCTTTACTATTACCACTAAATATAAGGATATAACACAATTATGCAGGTTCCCCAAAACAAATATTTTTAAATTATTTCATAATTTATGACATTTGCTAATGAATTAGAAAATTCAAGCACTTGATTCTGTATCAATAAATAAAAAATTGAGACTTTTTTTAAAATAAGGAAGCATAACTTGATACTAATTTCAATTATTATATTTTACTTAAAATTAGTGGAAAAAGTCCTCATGCTTATCAGAATTGTTGTTCCTTTACTGAAAAACTATGATGAAAAATGATTAATTCCGTGGCAGGACTAGAATAGAGATACACATTCTTCAGAGTTAGTAATGTAAAAGAATACAAAACCACAAGTACACAGAGAAAATCTACTGTACATAAAGCTGGTTTTCTTTTAATTCAATCATCAGTACATTTTTAAAGTGATACAATGATAATTCAATTTCAAAATGCTATCACTTGAAAGTACTTCTTTGGAGTAAAACAAACAAACAGAAGATCCTAGTAGTCATACATCATTACAAAGCCATCATAAAAACTGTGCTGAACTGTCTGTCACTCTCTTACCTAACTTCCTAACATCACAGAAAGGGTATATGAAATGACAATGTAACATTTTGTTTGAATGGCATCATAGTGTTTATCCATCAAAGTCAACACCAATCTTTGAAAGTTGGAGAAGTCTCAGTAAATAAAATATTCTTGCCTTGACAAACTCCAAACATGGACAATTGCATCAGCATTTTATTTATATATTGTGACAACAGCAATGCACCTCACAAAATGCAAGCCAGCTGTTCATTCTGTTTGGTGCTACTAAAAAATCTGTTTTACAAATTTAACTTACATTCACTCTTTCTAACCCCCACCTCCTGCAAATAACGATGGCAATGAAGTCTTTGATAATGAAGAAAACATATTTTATGTGGGCTTTCTTGGTACTTCTAGTTTTAAATATACAACTTAACATATGTTTAAAACAGAGCATATGGAAATAAGAAAAAGCAAATTTGAATTCCAGGCACAAATATTCATGGAAAAGATAACACCGTATAAATGTATTATTTTATGGTAATCTCAAATCTTACAGATTTATGAGATGAAAAACTAACAGGCACATAATCCTTTTGCTATAGCCATACCAATCTTTAGAACTTAAGAAGTTTCTGTAGTTGACACTGTTGAGGTTCTACAAAATTTGTTCCCAAATTTAAAGGGAATATATCAAGAGTCTTATACCTTGTGTGACTGGGGTCACTTCTTACAGAGCAGTGTTAACAGTAATGCCTTTACCGATCTGCCAGTGCCACTTTTATGGAAAAAATTGTTCCTTTACAGATATGTCTTGGAAAACATCACCAATCATCATATTCTTAAATCAGTATCCTATGCTCTTTATCTTTAGACAATTTCATAGTAAAATTAACACTAAAAGCACCGTCTGTGGCAAACTTTCAAATTATTCCTCAATTAATAGTGACACATCTGTGCTCAAAAAATCAGCAAACACTTTTTGATTGAGAATTTGTATCCACTTTTAGTAATTAACAACTCCTATATATATGTTTCATAGGTCCTTTTGTATTTTTTGAGGAAATTTAGTTAAGAATTTTCAGTTTTCCAAAACATACCAACTCCAACTGTTTCTATAAAAAATAGTTTATCATATGACGCTATCAAGGAGGTCACAAGTGTGTCCACTTGCTGTCAGGTCTAGCACTTTAACTCTGGCATTTTAACACCCATCTTTTAACTTGTCATCTAGAGAGTTACTTGGTGGCAGGTGGAACATTGCCATATTACAGCAAACAAAGAGATTTTATCTTCAACGTCAGAAGAAAAGGAAGAATTTATAGTGACTTATAAAGACTTGCAGGTTAAAGTATTTCACTACAAAAATAAAGCAATTATTTTATTGCTTGTGGAGACAGCTAAACACAATAAATCTGTAGATATTTTTAAATTAAACAAGAAGTCCACTTACATTTTTATATGGGACATTTGGTGCGAGGTTACCATAACTTGTCATGTAAATATCTAACTTTTGTATTCCTGTTTTGAACAAAATGCCTGAGATGAAAATGCACTCTCATATACATTATTATTTGTTATTATTTGCAGAAGTTAAGCTTTTGGAAACAACCTCGGTGTCCACTAGTGGATAAATGGCTAAAGGAATTTTGGTATATGTACAATGGGACATTATTCAGTCTAAAAAAAGGAGATTCCACTATTTACAACATGGTTGAGTCTTAAGGACATTATGCTAAATGAAGAAAAACAGGCACAAAAAGGAAAACACTGCATGATCTCATTTACATGCACAATAACTTCAAAAAGTCAAACAGAAACAAAGAACAGAATGCTGGTTTCCAGGCTCAAGGAAGGGGAGGAAATATAGAGAAGTAGGTCAAGGGTTACACATTTCAGTAAGAGCAAATCTGAAGATGCAATGTACAGCATACATAATAGAATTCATAATATTGTATATGCTGGAAATTGTAAGTAGATTTTATATGCTCTCACGGCACACACAGAGAACACACAATTATATATATATATATATATATATATATATATATATATATATATCCATTATCTTCCATAGCTGCCTTTCTTGTGTTGTGTGTTCTACATATATATACATTATACATATGTATATAATGTGTATATGTCTCACCCTGTTGTATACCTTAAACATATATAATAAAAAATGAATGAAATTAACATTACCTACATAAATGTAAAATCTAACTAGAAAAATAAAACTTAAAAAAGAGAAAAACTGTTATTTCAGTTTATACCCATTAGAATGGATACTTTTACAAAAAAAGAAAATATTAAGTGTTGGGGAGGATGTAGAGAAATTGAAATCCTTGTGCCTACTGATGGAAATGTAAAATGATGCAGTCACTACAAGACAGTATGGTGGTTCTTTAAAAAAATGAACACAGAATTTCACAGGATCAAGAATTCTTTCTCCTGTATATATACTGAAAAGAACCCTAAGTGCAGAGACTCAGACATCTGTGTACCTGTTATTCATAGCAGCATTATTCAGAGGAAGCAAAAAGTGAAATCTACCCAAATATCTTCTTTTGGATCAACAGCTAAACAAAATATGGCATGTGAATACGGCAGAATATTATTCAGCCTTAAAAGAGAATGAAATTTTGATAACAGTTATACCTAACATGGGACTTTGTAAATACTTTCTCAGTGAAACAATCAGTTATGAGAGAGCAAATATTGCCTGACCACACCGTTTGTGGTACCTAAGTCAGTTGACTGTCAAGACAGCAAGTGAAATAGTTACTAGGGAGAGGGAAAAATGCAGAACTGTTAGGCTAGGCATGGTGGTACATGCTGGTATACATACTGCAGAACTTAGGAGGCTGAGCCAAGAGGATCACTGTGAGTTCAAAGCTAGCCTGGGCTACATAGTGAGTTCACAGTCATCCTGAACCATATAATGAAACCATGCCTCAAAAAAGACCAAAAAAAAAAAAAAAAAAAGCAAAATTGTATGGAGTTTCAGTTCAAGATAATGAGTGATCTTTGGGGGGAAGAGATAGTGATTGCACAACAATATAAATGAACTCAGTGCTACTGGGTTGCAGAGTTAAAAGCAGTTAAAACAGTAAATCTTATATAAATTTCATCACAATAAAATATTGTTAATATTTATAGGCTTTTCAAGGCACACAAAAATCACAGTTTCTAGAATTTAGTGATGAGGTGATTAAAGATATCTGAATATCTAAAAATCCACATACACCAGTAATAATAAAATTCAGGAAAAATATGAAAGACTTGTATTTTTAAAATTTAATTTAAAAGATAAAATAGGATTTTATTAAAAATTACTAACATATTAATTATAGCCTGTAAAAATATTGATTAACATATTCCATAGCTGCCTTTCTTGTGTTGTGTGTTCTACATATATATACATTTTTGTAAGGCATACAGCCAACAAAATATATGCCATTTCATAAGTTCACTAAAATTATATTTTAGATGTATTACTATTTTAGATATATTACTATTTTAATCCCAATAAAATGATCAAAATCAAACAATAGCCAGAAAACATGAAGCAATTATTCCTAGTGGAGGTGGAAGGCAAAGGGATGGTGGTTTGTACCAGCTCTGTTTCCTCTGTAACTCTGGATGGCCCTAGGAGGGGTCTTTTCCCCTGCTGCCTACCATCTGGCGAATACAGAAGACCACCACGGGGCTCACAGACATGGCCTTCAGGGGAGAAAAATGTTGATTGCCACTGTGGTTAGTGACAGGGAAAAGTTATAGTTAGCTGTTTGTTCATAATGTTGCTGCAATCACTAATTTTTCTACCTGAGTTAGGCCCAGGGCTTAGGGGCAACACCAGGAAATCGTTTCTCCCTATGCTAACAGAGCAATGTCTCTGTGGTACTGCAGACCTTTACACCCTGACATACATCTAAATATACATAAAATAGTGAAGCAAAAAGGCTAACTGTAAGGGTTTTTTAAAAATTTAAACTATAACCAACTGTATTCCATATGAATATAACCCATAGTCTTCCAACCATAGCAAAAAGATGACTCACTGTCATTATTAGCATTAGTTCTTAGTACATAGCAAGTTCTGTTCTAAGAGCTTTGAGTACTGTGATTATTTAACCATCACTATGATTTTGAGGGCATGATTATTATACTGAATTTATGGATGAAGAAACTGATGCCTGCATGAGATATGTTACGCATTCAAATTTCCACGGCAAAATAATGGCAGATCTAGGATCTGAACTCAGAAGACTAAACCTCTAATACCCATATCACAACCCTGAACACCAGTAGAATTATATATATTGGCTAGCTGCATAGATCTTTAAAAACTATGTAGAGACAATGAAGTATTTCTAAATGGGAATACAGAAAAAACAGCTACATTTAAGAAACCTAAATCCAATGCAATACAGAAATTAAGTATATTATACTTAATATTAAATTTGAAGAATACTAAGAAAATAAGTATAAATTATATTACAGCAACTTCTATGAAAATGATTTTAACTATTTGATATCACAGAAGGTATACTCGGATCTCTAGATCACAACACAAGCTAGTTCAAAAGGATAGTTGTAGATTAACTATATAAGCCATAAACTGCATGTTTTCCACTTTGTCTAAAATTATTTTCAAGAACGTTTTCACATTTCCATCTTTCTGCATGAGTTGCCTGCATATGCTCTCATATTGAAGACAAGCTCCACAATTATGAATATTGATTATGGTACCAAGATGTAGTCAAGCAGTGTCCTCCGGGTATACCGGAAGCTTTAAACTGTTCCTTCTTGTACTAAATAACCTCATAGTGCAGTGCACATCTGAATCAAGAGGCCTTTTTCTTATTCTCTTTTCTCTCCCTTGCAAGTATTTCTTCTCACTACTGTGTTGTATTCATTTTTAGAAGGCCCTCTAATGTTATTTCACTGTTTCTAACCAAATACTGTATAACAAAAATAGGCATGAGAAAAATTAACACAGGACAAATTAAAAGAAACTTTTCAATATCAGTTTTCACCAATCAGAGAATTATTTATCTGTTTCCATTTAACTGTACCAGAGTGCATTTTAAGTATAGAAAGCATTGACCTATTTTGCAGTACTACATGATATAAAATAATACCCTCTCAGAAAGTTTCTATAGAAAAACTGAGTATCTTGATTATATGTTGAATGCAAGGCCATAAGTTTTCTAAATATATTTTTATCACTAGATCTACAGTTCAACACATTGACCAAGATACAGCTCAATTAAAGTGAAATACAAAATCTAATCAACCAACCAAATCTTGAAGTACATATATTCACAGTAGTGTAGGAAATATACACATATTCAAATTGCATATATTTTTCTCAAAATTTTACAAATATGTTTTATTGTATTTCCTTAAGTGCTTAGTTTTATCTTCCTTTGCATTTTCACTGGCTAAAAATAAAGAGCTATTATTTTACAATTTTCTCGGATCTTTAGATCACAAGCTAGTTTAAAAGGATAGTTGTAGGTTAACTATATACTGCCATAAACTGCATGTTTTCCACTTTGTCTAAAATTATTTTATTATTTACAAGACAGTAAATGAACAGAGATAGGTATATAGGGCTTGAAGTCAGGGACACCAACTGTAAATACTTTATGCTTACTGATGTGTCTCCTAAACTCCACTTGTGAAACAGTGAGTAAAATACTCTAGGATTGTCCCCCCGCCTCTCTGTCTCTTTCTTTCTCTCTTCTCTTCCAGATAAATGCCAGTCATTTGGCCAGGGCTAACTCACAGAAGGTGCAGCAGGCACAGATGGCACTAATGCATAAATGTAATCTAGCAAAAGAATGCCAACGCCAACCCAGAAAAGGTTCCAAATAACTGCAGTGCCCTTACAGGAAGTCTGTGATTGGCAAGGTTAAAGCTGCAACTGTGAGAGTTCACTGCTTGTTCCCAGAGCAACAATACAAATTCTCAAGTAAATGAGCATATTAACTTATTTTCCATAAATGCATCAATTTAGACTGTATTTAGATAAATGATATCCTATCATTAGAAATAATATTAAATGAGGATAATCTAATTTGTGCCACTGTCTGAACACATTCAAGTGTTTGTGCATATCTGAAAATCTGAACACCCTTCCCAGCCATTCTCTATTTCTTTACCTTATGTTGCTTTCTTTATAGTACTCGTTACCTGAAGTTATCAATATTTGTCTATGAACATGCCAAATTATGCTTCCCCAAGTTATTCTGGTTCATTATCACTCTTCACATGACTTCATATTCCATAGTTATTCTAGAGGTAAATTCTACAAGAAAAGAATTCATTCATTTATTTCAGAGCCTGGCAAATACATTATCATGTTAATGAATTATTTTAAAATGTGAAGAAATGAAGACATTCATATGTAATCTATGTTTATTGAACACAACTAAACATTTGAATTTACTGTATACTACTGACAAATTCTGTCTTAAGGATAGTTAATGTCTGTCTTTTTCTCCAAATTATATTGTTATACCTCAAATTTTGAATGTCCTCCAAATATCTTATAGATAAGCAAATACAAGTCAGACCTCTAATATCTACATTTTGTTAAACTTTAAATATAAGCGAAATATTAATAAAATTCAAATTATTTCATAGTCTGACCTGTTGCTCTCCTATATTTAGTTTGTTTTCTCAAGAAGACCAGGGCTGGGGATTTAGCTCAGCGGCACAAGTGCCTGCCTTGCAAGCAGGCAGTCGTGAGTTCGATCCCTGGTACCGATAAAAAGAAGACCACCATAAAGAGACGGATTAGAAATTTAACATGGGTTTCAGTCTAGAGAGAGCAGGAAGATCAGTGTAGGAGGCAATGCCTTTCAACCTAATGGTTCTCAGCATCTCTTAATGTCTTAAAGAAGTGCCACGTGTCCTTGCAAAAAGACATTCCTTGCTAATCCATAAACTTACTCTAATTCATACACCTAAGACCATGAATAGTGACAAGCCCTACAATGTGACCTTTTGCTTTGCATATGCACAAATTTAGTACCTTTGCCATCACATCTAAGTACTCATCACATACCATGACTGTAAATTTTGCAATTTGGGGTGCAACAGTGAGATCAGCAAGACTTTCTCTTACTCTCTTCAAAATTTCACGGAAAGAAGAGTCATTTTCATCATAGAGTTTAGCAAAATGTACAATTTTTTTTCTTTCCTTAAAATAGAATGTTTCACCCAAACACTATACAGCTTTTCTTTGGCATACCCTAATTGCCACCAGCACTATTCATTTGCTTTGGGGTCACTATTAAGTAAAGTCAGGGCTTCTTGAACACAAACACAGTGACAGTGGATGCAATAACTGAGGCCACTCTCAAGTGATTAACAGGTATGTGGAAAATTCAGTGGGTCTAAATAGACCAGAAGGCTGATTCACATCCAGAGCAGAGGGAACAGAATGATCATGGATTTCTTCACATTGCTCAGTAAGGAGTGAAATTTAAAACTTACAGCTTGTTTATTTCTGAAGTTATTCATTTAACATTTCAGACTGTGGCTGACCCTAAACAGAAAACTAAAATAGTGGGAAGCAAAACCTCTGGGAGAGGGGACTACTGTGATCATTCAGAATTCAGTATAACATTACCCACCACACCACGAAAAACTACTCAATATCCTAAGTGGACTATAGCATATCTGCTGGGTAAAATGTCACATGACTGTTATGAGGATAATGTAATAACATCAAAGAGTTATTTTCTTTAATAAGAACACATTTGTTGAATAATAGGGTAGTGTTACATATATTTGCAACTTTAGTTAGTTTTTTTTACTCCAACACATGCCACAAAAACAATGTAATTTTCTTCAACTGCAGTCTTACCACTGAATCAAATTGTTGGAAGTAGTCACTAATAAGTGTTGAGTCTTTTTATCAAATATACATTATGAGATATAAAAATGTATGCACAAAAAGCAGAAAAATTTTTCTAAGGAAAACCTTAGTAAGTGAGCTTCAATACTTTTGAGCACAGAGAAAGAAATGATCAAGTATTTGGGCTTCTTTTTGTCTTTAAAAACCAAATCTGTCATTAGAGAGTCATCTGAGAAAGAAACTCATCACGTTACCATCCTCATTTATACACAGTAGGTACACAGTAGAGTACCTACTTCTTAGAGTTACTAGAATATTTGTGAAAATGCACATGAAACACCATTCCTAATGCCTAATAAACAATATGTATTATTGTTGTTATTTCTGTCTAACATATGTGAACCAGCAAACAGTTTGATGAATAGAACTGTTTTACATAAAACTTCAAAATAGATATTAAAGGGGAAAAAAGTAGTAGTCAAGTTTTAAACCAAAGAGATACCTGCATGCTCAGAAACTTTTTGGGCAGGATACACATTATTCCATGTAAATACCTTTTTACCTTCAGAGAACTGCCTTGCTGAAGAGTGATGGGCCTTGTTAAAAAAAATAAATAAATAAATAAAGTGTATGTGTATTTGTGATCTGCTCCCAAAGTTAATGTATATGCCCTCCCCTAACACAGGGTGTGTGAAAAATACATGTTCTCTTTTAAACAAATAAACAAATAAATCCATTAGACAAAACACTGTTTTTTTTTTAGGATATCCTTGCCTGGTGACAACAAAGGTTCTGGAATTAGTAATACTCCTCACCAGCACTCTCAATTATTCCCTGTGCTCAATCTGCTGACAGCAGGTTCCTGAAATTAGACACAACCTACTGTAGGAGATCACGGATCACAATGTAATATTAAAGTGCAGTGGTGACGAAGAGTTGGGGCAGAATATCTAGAAATACTGAACATAAAAACAGAAGCTCAAAGGCCACATGGATGTGAAAAAAGGGAACCTAAAACTAGGGGAAACGACAGAAGGAGAAGTGGCTAGGGTAAAGCCTGGGTGAAAATATTACAATGAGGAAGCAGAGTAAAAACCAAAGTGCAAGTACACTGATATGTATAATTACACGGCTAAATTGCATTGGGTAAAGAAAGTCTTATTTATTTTGTCTACATATACAAATAGTTGATGAAATTTTAAAACCTTTTACATTTCATCAAAGGGCTTGGGAATCTAAAATGAGTTATCAGTGAGCAGGTGTCTCTGGGCTGATTTGTAAGTTGGCTACTTATTTCAGAAGAAATATTTGATAATTCACATTCACAGTAATAATATGTAGCACATTTTTGTTGCAGTTCAGATGTTGTACAGCCAGAGTACAGAGTAACACCTGAGTTAATGTACTCTCAGAAGACTGAGCCCCACTAGAATCTTTCTTGAACTGAATGTCTGCTGCAAAATAAAGGCAACAGGAGCATGATCTCATAAAGTTGTAAGGAAATGAATTAAGATTTTACATGCTTATAACCTGTCTGAGTTACACATTGTGATACTGACATATTATTCCTCAACAGTCAACACACATTCCCCATACCATTGTGATGCTGCTCTACCAAGGGGTTCATATGATGTTATCATCACTATTAAGCAAGCACTAAAAATGATATCTTTCATCACAGGGATAATCTTTCTGCTGTATTTTTAATCAATATCTACTCAGATGTATGTTTAAATGGCACGAGTTATTTAACTGTCTTACGTTCAGACTTTCTGTTATCAGAACTAGACTGCTATTTTTCAAAACTATTATCATTCTCTTTCATAATTCAGCATTAAAGTTGCTTGCACTACTGTAGATCTCAGCCTAGATGTTTCCCATGCTCGTTTTCCTCTTTCTCTCACATTCACAAACAGCTAAAATGTTCTCATATTTTCTAGGTCTAGAGAAGTTTCTTTTGAAGATAAATTATATCCTCATAAAAGTCAGATATAATTGCTGGTGAAAGAAACTAACACAACAACATAATTCAACTTAATCTCAAGGACTAGGAAATGAAATTAATCCTAAAAGATAAAAAAGTTAAACACTAACATGAAATAATTAGAACTGAATTAATTATTGCATAACATTAAACTAATTCACTTGAAACTGTGGTTATTTACTGCACAATGGATCACAATGACCTTTTTATACTTATAACCATTCATATCTAGTACTACACGTGGGTAAGGATTATTGTTATATATTTATATCTTATATTTTTGTATCACTTGCACAGTGCTTGCTGCAAAGTCAGCAAGCAATAATTAGATTATCTACTTATTCACTTATCTGAAGATATTTCTCATTTCAGTCTTTGTAACAAAGACGGAAAAAGGTACTAGTTTTTCTCCTTCACTTTAAAGAAAATGAACAAATGCATGAGGCCTAATTTTTAGAAGTTTAAGAAACACCCATAAAGTTAATTAAGCTTTTAATTCAGTTATAAAGCATACGAATGAATTACTGTAGTCTCAACAGTGGCATTAAGAAAACAAGGTACCCATTTCACACTCTTAATGAGGCAATTACTAGTAATAGGAAAATCTCAAAAGATTAAAAGTTGGCTCAAGTTAAATTCCTTAAAAACGAACCTCATATAATCACTTAAAACAGCACACAACAGAGCAGAAGAAACTCTCTGGAAGATTATTTGCAATATTCATAAATGTTTAGGCTATTTTGGTTTCTAATTAACAGCATTTGAACATATCTTCATTGAAAGTCTCACTACATTAAATCGATAGAAAATTGTCTATGTAGAAGCAACTTTTTCTGCCATTCACTATTTTTCAACTTTAATTTGTAACATGTATCTACCAAGAGAAACACTGCCTTGATTATATGATTCTCAAACAACCATTTGTTTCATTATCTATGCTAGGAACAATGAAATCATAAAATGCTATATGTGTCACTAAATAACTTCAATGATTAAGTATATATTAAACACCAATTATGTACCCAATGCTGTGCTGTTTTTAAATCCCCTAACAGTATTAATAACACATTTCAATAAATAACACATTTATTTCAGTAAAAATAAGCAATGATATTTTGATATCTGGCTACTATTTTATTTAGTTTTTAATCATAAGTGACCCATTCCTCATTTCTAGAACTTTGCAAAAGTTACCATGAGGCTGATAATAAATGTTATTGCTGCACATTTAGAAAAAGAGTCAAAAAGAAAGAAAAACAATGAGCAAAAAGGCAACTAAAGACAAAGTGCTTATTTCTGAGTTTGAATCAAGCTATTTAGGACCTGCCAGAAGCTTTGCAAAGTCTAATATCACTGGTGGTGCTGATCATACAAATTAAAAATATTATCCCCCAGCGAGTATACCTTTGTGAGCCACAGAACAGTGACAGAATAGCAGGAATAGCACTAGAATTCATATCCAGCAAATGTAACCAAAGTGATTCTACATTTCCATGTTAAACTCTACAAAACCAGTCTAGTCACTAGAGAAAAACTTAGTGTTAAAAAAGTAGCATATTATCTTATGTACTACTACTTTGTTATTCAAGGTGATGGATATAGTGCATCATATATAGAGATGATTCCTACTTTTATACTCATTAAAAACCATAAATCACAAGACCATTTTAAACTGCTTAGTAGGAGAATAATGTTCAGATTTTATGGCGTCATATTCTGGCACCTCACCAAAAAGTGATGTCCTGCACAGGTTGTGGCGAAGGACGTGAACAAGAATTTTCACACTGAAGTGTGTATTTCTAAGTTGTGTGACAAATAGGTATTTTTCAGCCTTCACAGTAAAAGAAAATAGCCTATACCAAGATTCTCACAGATACAAGCTGGTCATTGGCCTAAGCTGTAGCCCATATGGTTGATCACATATGCTTGTGAGTTTGGTATTGGCAATTTTAATTTCAATAGTCCATTAATCTTTTAAATACATTAAGCATGTCCACCACTGCTGGCAGACTCTTCTGCCCCTTTTGATGCTCTTTCTTTCTATCCCAGCATTTTTTCCCTGGAGTGTGAGGTTTCAGCAGTTCAAAACGCGATGCCTGCCAACAGGAAGACAGGGAAATTTAATTAAATTATAAAGTTGTCTTGTGGTTTTTTAAGACAGGGGCTCACTGCACAGTTCGGGTTGCCCTTGAATGCATAACATTGTAGCGCAGGCTGGGCAATCTTCCTGCTTCAGCCTACCCGCCTGAGTGCTGGGATTACAGGCATGTACCACCACACCAGGAACAAAGCTGTGTTGTAACCATTCAACAACACTGCAATCTTCCATACCTGTGTTCTAAAAAAAATCGAATACAAATATATGAGAAATAAATATATCTTGATTTGCAAAGCATTATTTATTTAACTATGAATCTAGGCTTAAAGACTTGCTAAAAATGGACTTCCTCCACTCTAGAGCTCCCTCAGTGATGAGCAGGAAGTCCCCTCACCTGCCTGCTGTTTTTCTTCTACAGGAAACTGTCTGCTGGAGGCAAAGTTAAAGAAGTAAATATGGAGAAGGTTTCCCGCTGAACAGATGACCACTAAGTAGGATAAGCAATCTGTACAAAAACTCAATGTGCAAATTTCACTTTTAGGAATAAGTCCCCAAATTTCTTTATACAGCAATAGTTAACCTAACCATGGAAAAACCTTGTGCCCCCAAATCCTTATAATTTCCTTTTGTTAGAAGAGATGCACTCACCGCCAATGTATTGTCATTAAAGGTTAAAATGATTTTTACCATTTTTTGAGCTTGTACTCTATGTCAGGAAATGTTCTCAGCATTTCACCTGTGTTATTTCATTTAATCCTCACAAAAACTGAAGTATTTCTATAGCATAAATCTGGGAACATGACACTATGCTTCACTTATTAATAAATGTTTGCCTACTGATTTGAGACCCCCAATATAGTTTGGAACCAAAATATTAAGTTTCTATTAGATGCCTTAGTATCACAGCTGTTCAGAGTTCTTCTGCAGTTTTCATTTGGAATCTTCCATCTACAAGGTTTAATCACCCCACCACTGGTAAGATAAGAATGAACAAAAGAGTCTCACACTGTCAAAAAAGTCTGAAGTAAACCAATTATAGCACAGACTAAATTTTACTTGGCATAAATATGCCTTAGTTCACTATATCTGTTCTTGCACTTAAGTGTAAACCCTAAATATGCACACTGTATCATTCCTTAAAAATTAAGAAAGGACAAGGGAAGGAAAAAGGGAAAGCTGAAGCAGAGACAATAAACATCTCCAAAGTGGCGTATACAAAGCGGTGAAATGTAACGAATGAATTTGAGAAATAGATACATCGAGTTTGGTCACACAATAATAAACTAATAAAAGCTTACTATTAAAAACCGCCAACAAATTTTACTAATTAGTTTCTAAATTTCAATCTCTGGTCTACATCCTTTACTATCTCATTTACTATCTCATTTAAACAGCCAAGAGAGGTCAGTGCTACTGTATAAAACTTCTCAATTTAAATATGTAAAAGAAGGGACTGGGGATTTAGCTCAGCGGCATAAGCGCCTGCCTTGCAAGCAGGCAGTTGCGAGTTCGATCCCTGGTACTGATAAAAATGAAAAAGACAAAAAAAATTAAATATGTAAAAGAAGACAATGAATTTTAAATATATTAAGAATTTTTCACCGATACAGAGTAACAATAAAGTCAATAAAGGAATTGGATAATTTACTTAGGATGTTTCCTTATAGGTGAACATAAAGAAAAATAGCAGAGTTTATACGTTCTAGAGTAGGAGTACTAATATGAAAACCATAGCATCTGGATAGCACACTTTCACAAAGGACACAGCACTTTACATCTGGTAAAGGTTAACATGCTTATGGAGATAATATTCTGAATTGCTGTGACTCTTTTCTCACCAATCAAATAGAAACCTGACTAAACATTAGGTGAATCCAAAGCTCACTTCTCAGTCAGGTGCAGTTGTTTGAAGATCACTGAGAATAGCAACCTTTCGTTTTGTAGTTCTTCCTTTAAAAGTGTCCTCTTTCTTTCAGATTTTAGGCTAAATGAGTCATTCATGTTATCTTGATTTACTATGAGTTCATGGGAACAGGGAAGAAAGCTCTAAACAAACTATGAAACTGGAAGAAAAACTTACATTGCTTTATATATTGCTACCTCTTCCTAAAACCGAGACTGGTCTTGCATATTAGTTCATTAAGGTTATTCAGATAATTTGGGTAATAAGGCTTTGTTTATAATAAATATTGGTTTGACATGACCATTACTCATGTTTTAAGAGTCACAGAAAATAAATATTAGCATAACTAAAGTAAGTAATAAGGTAATTTTTTTTTTATTTTGCCCCTGCAGAAACTTTTCTAACCTATAGCATCCATTTACCCTTTACTGTGGGTGATGTCAGAAACACTTACTGTACAAGCAGAGATCTGTGTTTCCTTTGCCACAGACAATAAATCTTCAGTGTCTTCTCCTGATACGCATCATTCCACCTGCTCTCAGGGGGCACAATACATCTTTCTTGCCTTCCCCCTCACCTAACAAGGTCATTTGTGATGATACAATTTATTGGAAAAAATATATCAGCATGTATAGTAATTAGTATCTACCTTTAAGTATCTTGCCCACAAATATTGCAAAAGCTCTAAAAAATAAAACTTGTGGCTCCTTAAAACAGATTTTTACCTATTGGTTCTCGTACAAAACTGTACTTTATCCCAAATGGACATATTTGAGAAAAATTAATTTTAGCTTCAAAAATACTACCTTTCACTGAATAATAATCTAAGAAGTAAAGGTAAGAAATTTGTAGTTTATAATACTAGTTTATAACACTTATCCCTGGCTTGCAAAACCAAAGCCTTTTCTTAATTGAGAAGACTAGTAGCAAAAAAGTGTAAGGCAAGAAATTTGTTTTTATCCTCATTAATTTTTCTTAACCAGGCTTGCATGAGTGCATTACGACTTAAAAAAAGTCTGCTGTACATGATTAACTTCTCAGCTAAGCCTTATGGTAGCTATGTAACATCTTTGGGAGAATTAAGAAAACAGTTCCTTAAATTATTTCATTTGTTCTGTGGCTCAGATAAGACACTTCTGTTGAAGAATATTTTGCTTAAAAAAAAGACTCAAACACATTATGTAACTTGCTGAAAACCAATCAGGTACTAAATTAAAAAGCTATATTTGAATCTGGACTTTTGACAATAAAGCTGGGATACGTCACATAATACACACAAAGTAATTTCAAATTTCAGGCATGACTTACTTTGTTTTCTAAAAGTGTCAAATTAAGATACACAGAAATCCAAAAGCACATTTTAGATTAACTCTCCTAAGTAAAATAAACCATAACAGATGCCTATGAATAGATTTTTAAGTAAAACAAAGATTATACAAGTCTAAAAAAGAGTTTCAATCTTCAATCTCTGAGACAAAAGAATTTTTAAACCCATTCAATAAACATACATTTTGGTGACTTTAATTCATAATTTAAAAAATTCATATAAGAAGTTTCTTTTCTTTCCATTTCAGTAACTGGGTGATTCTGTTCACTTCTTTTGCGGGATAAATGAAGTGGAGGAGGGAGATGAAAGGAGCGGGAAGAGGAGAAGGAGGAAGAAGGAAAAAAGGAGAGGAGGAAAGGGGGGAAGAAAAGAGGCCTCCAAAAAACACAGATCTTGAAATAAGCAAAGTTTTTAATACGGGTGTTACAATAATCTGAGGACATGATTCATTCTCTTTGGATTTCATCACTCCCCTGAAGCAGCATGATTACTACTCTCTTGGATTTTTAGCTCTCGAGATTGTTTAGTAGGATAAAAAGACTACCTCCATTTCTCATGCTTTAAGCTTAGAAAATATTGCTCCTTAATAAATGTCTGGTTATTATTTAAAAACTTAGAAGAAGAATCCTTCCAATTTGAGCAACAAAATGAAAATTTATCAGTTTAGCTAAATGGTGGGCTTGAGCATTATGAGAAGAAAGAAAGGACACGGGCACCCACAGACAGCATGAGAGTGCAGGAGGGCACGTGGGCTTGGTGTGTTCTCAAATGATGCTGACATGTCTGGGGTCACTAAGAACTGACTAGTAAATAAAGACTGACAGGGGGTAATTATTCGAATGTCAAACGTGTACCTAAACAAGGATGGTGAGGATAAAGTGGCAAATACAGGTCATTAATGATGACAAGGGCTGGCTTCAGCGGCAACAGCTGTCACCAGCCCAGGTGGGTGACCAGACAGCCACGATCTTTATGGAAGTCTGCCTGGGAAAGTGTAGGCTACTACAAAGAAGTTTAAAAAGCACAAATGAAAAGTACTGTGTACAGAACAATGCACACAAAATTTCAATATACTCAAGAATTTGCTTCTTGTTGCTTTGTAAGATACTAACTCCAATGTCAATAAAAGCTTTTCTGACAGTTAAAATACAGAGATGTGACTTTGGATGCTGTGTCTGGCCCTTGGTTCCTTCCACTCTGGCACTGCCCGCTGTTCTTGTTCCCACCTCCATAAGGTGAGTAGCTTCCCTCTGCCACTCCCTGCTGTTACTAAGATGTTCCTGCTTTGCAGCCAGCCAACCATACAATGAGCCCTTTGAAACCACAGCCAATCAAATCTTTTCCTTTAAATTGTCAGTATCAGGTATTATGTTGAGCAACAGAAAAGTTAATACAGCCTTGATGTCAAGAAACTCTTAAGTTAGAAGTGGGGTGGCTGAGGCAGGAGGATTGCCATGAGTTTGAGGCCAGTCTGAGCTATAAAAGCAAGTTCAAGGCCAGTCTACACTACATAGTGAGACTTTGTCTCAAAAAAAGAAAAAAAGAAAAAACTCCAATGTAAGGTACTTGAGACCCTTCACCATAAAATCAGTCTTCTTGCTCTGGTCTCATAACATCACTTTGATCTTGAAAGTATAATTTGAAAATTGTTTTATTCTGTGAAAATAACCTCCCAAAAGTAAAGTAATTGCTAACTGGTTGTTGTACTTGATAATTTGACATTTTGGTACTAATACAATTATTTGTATTCCTAAACAGCGTAAATGGTTGTTAACTTGCATACAAGTTGAAAAAATAAAACCTTACGTCTCTGTTAAAAAAAAAAAAAAAAAAAGAAACTCTTGTGTTTAAACTTCATCATTTTGCATCTGTTTAACTCTTAACCTTCCATGTACATAATGGAGAACTTTTTAATGAGGATTAAATAAGAAAGGGAATGTAACATAGCTAGCACAGAGAAGCTATGGAATAAATATAAATTCTCTTTTAAGCCCAGTTGTGACTTAAATGAGTTGGTCAAATTGATTAAAATTCGTTTCTGTGAGTAAATATGTATCACTCTTAAAACAAAGTTTTGTTAAAAATGCATTCATTTTCAAATACTGATAGTAAATTGTCATCAAATATTTTTAAATTAAGATGCACAATTTCTTATATTCAAAATTATATGATAAAAAAGGACAAAACCGCTATCATGCTAGTGACATTCTATGTAAATATTCATGGTTCCAATTAAGTCTATTAAACCACTAGAAAACTTCTATTCTTAAAAAAATTCTTACTCAATATTCAAGCATTGATCAATTTCTATTCACATTCTTTGTAACTAAATACTCATGGTAAGACTGGTGGGTCTTCAGTCCTAGAAACAGCAATAGAAATATAGCCAAAAATTCATTTATTCATTTCTATTTACACTTTTTTTCCAGCCTATTAATGAATTCAGTAGTTACTATTTGCACTGTTCCAAAATGAAAAATTTTAGCAATCATAATTTAAAAATTATAATAGTTCTCTGTAATTTTATAGACCATACAGATCATATGTTGTATTTTCATTAATACTATTAACTTTAAGTTTCCTTATTTGTAAAAAAAAAAAAAGCTATAGAAAACAGCATAAAACTTTATAAATGATTGGGAAAACATTACTATAAACAGATTAAGCTTTTAATTTGATTAAATGAATAACTTTCATATGTTTAAATTATACAATTACTATTAGTATCTCTAAAACTACTGCTCTTACACAAGAGAAAGTATATAGGATAATATCTTGGAAATAGGGAAAGCTAGTATTATTTTATAACAAATAATATTATTGTAACAATAACATAATTATAACATTATAACATAATAATAACAATGTCAGCAGGCCATGGCAGGAACATCTTCCACGTTTCTTCAAAATAATGGGCTCTAAACCAAGTTTATGGTGAGAAACCTTCAGCCTCTCCATGTGGTCCATGAGGGACTGAAGGGTCCTCCACAGGATGCAGTGCCCCTGAAAGGGGATCCTCCTGTGCACAGGCCAGAGATTTTTTTTTTAAAGAAATGGCCAGAAGCATGCTTGCCTTGGTTTTCACTGACACACCTGAAGAGATAGTGTACCTTGAAAACCACTTCAGAGCTGTATTTTTATAGGATGATGCTGGGCACACTATTTCAGACAGATCAAGGTATAAATTTGACAAGTCGAATCAATTTTTCCATAAATCAAAATGAGGACTCACACTCACAGGGAGAATAATCTAGGAAATAAAAAGCAAATTCAACACAAATGTAACTGAAGTCTAAAATGATGAAATATTCTGAAAACTAGATTTTAAGGAGGAATTATAGACAATAAATTGTATAGCCATATTGACAATATCCTAAATGAAAAATGGTTGCTATTCTGTAGTAAATCTGAAAGCTCTGATATTTGAACAGTATAATTTGGAATTATGTGATAATCCTAGGCTTCAGATGGGAATTTTTAGTTTGGTTTTCTAGATTAAGAAAAATAATCAACTTACTAGCTTAATATTAGAAATAACTTGTTGATTTACTGTCTACCATTAATTGTATTATATTTTTTAAAGAAAAGAATAGAAACTTTATAATCATTCCTAAACATTGGTCTTTACATAAAACCTGTAGGTGCCAAAAAATCCACATGTAATTTTCTGGCCCCAATGTTTCCAGCAATAATTTTGATTAAAATGCCAAACATTTATGTTTCAGATATTTTATATTTAAATAGCCAGTAGGGATTCCTAATGTTATTTACATAGTTCACTTGTGTATCTCAGTTACATGGTGGCCTTTGTTATTTAAATTCATTGTTAGAAGTTTCTCAGTTCATTCCATGGCCATGTAAGTTAAGACCAAAACACTGAAATCTCAACTGGTATGGTTTTCTGCATAATTGATCAATACATTTTGAAAGAGAAAGAATTTACCTGGTAAATTGCAGTTTTCAGAAGCCTACTTAAGGTTTTAACAGAGTTAATACTACCTACTATATGCAGGAGCCTGGCAACTTCTCTAATTCATAAGCTTCGGTTTCCTTATGGTTGAAAGGTGGATAAAAATATTTTGCAAAAAGTTGTCTGGAGAATTAGGGCAGCAAATGTAATGTTTCTAGGATGTTACAATACTTTTTTTTCTGGTTTTTAAATTTTGTTTCCTGATTCAAAAATAAAAGCTAAATGTTTATATGCTTGGGGGTCTTAGTTATACTTCCCAATAATATTGTGCCACTTCTGCATACATTCTAATACTTAATAATGCTTTTCTGATGTTTGAAATATTAAAATCCTAAGAACTGTGCTTAAACTTACTTTAATTCTAGATTTTCTATCTACAAGGAGTACTTAAAATACACTTTCTAAATTCTTCAATAGTAAAGTAAGTTTGATATAAAAATTAAATTATGGTCAAACCATTGTGCTTAGAGCTTCCTTAAAATCTCTAGCATCAGGTGCTAGAGGTCAGAGGCTAGACAAGTGCTATTTATCATCTTGTTAGCGGTAGGGAAAATGATTACTTAATAAAAGAAGTGTACTTAACTGATTTAAATCAGTGATTGATTTTTCACTTAACATTTGTTCCCTACTCTTAACCTAAGTTGGAAAATCAATTTCAGCATGACCCAACAGGAGAACAGTTCCATGTATACATATATATTTAATGACAGGAACACATTAATACTCTTTTGCTTGTAACAGTATTAAATAAAAAGAAAACTGTGCTTAAATGATTTTGCAGTTGTTACACAAAGCAACAGAGTGTAACATATCAAAATGACAAAGAAGATAATCCAATATCATTAGTAATATCTCCTCTTTCTTTGAAGAAGAAAATTACCAAGAATTTGAGAAGTCTTCTAAAGACAATACTGTCACAAAATTTAAATGCACTGATTTTAAATCTGTATCTTCTCTATCGTCTTTCATATTCAATTATTTAAAAAAAAACCAGGGTAGCAAAATATTCCTATGAATCTGGACTTGAACATGTTTTGGACTACTGTCAGATACATGGGCCAGTTTTTCAGCCTTATAGTAACTTATATAATGTTTATACCTTTATTAATTATGACTCACAAAACATCTAGTTACTAAAAGCATAAACTAATTGCAACATATCTATAAATACTAAACCAGATTTCTTTTTACTAGAATGAATATTTTCACTCAATACAAACCCTTAAATGCTCCTCTCTGAAGGGTGATATGCAGGATCCAGAGTCACCCTCTGAGCATAACAGGAAAAGCTTCCTACAGCTGTCCTAGTTGGAATCTGATATAAATAAGACTGCTAGAACTTAATGGTATTTTTCTGGGTCATTTATGTTTCAACACACAAATGAGAAACTGAAGGGAAAGAGATCAGGTAATCAATGCCAGAAGAGGGATCACTAGTTTCCTGACTCCCAGTCCAATGTCCTTTCCAGTATGCTATTGAAAGCTCCGGGAATCGTTTTAGTTCTACCTTGCTCCTGTAATGTATTCCCCAACTTCCAATCTCTGCTACAGGCTAGAAAATATACTGTGGTTTTTACAACATACAAACAAACAAGAAAGAGGCTTCTTGCGCCTCTGAATATTTTCTTCCACTTGGGGCAAAGAATTCAAGTAGTATAGGAAGTGGTTAAATTACACAACTTCTAAAGCCTGTGTTAGTACAAATCTGCCTTATTCTACATACTCTACAAATTTCCTGCAGAATTTAGTGTCACTTGTAATTATCAAATCTTATTTAAAGGTGTTTGAAAAATTATAAATACACAAAAAATTGCATATACAGTGATACTTTAGTTCATGAACTTAACTTGGAAAACATGGCTTTTGTGTGGCAAAGATGGCTATAATAGAGTTTGCAAGCAAAAATAAAATTTCATCAAGAACTTTTGTTTGTAAACCAAACTGTTTGCAAACAAAAGAATTTGTGAACCAAGGTATATATGTTATACATAGATTAACATGCATGCACTCTGAATACATGCCAAAAGAAGTTAGAAATATAGATACACAATTGATAATTTAGGCATCAGAAGAGCTGGGCTGAAAACTGAAATTTTAAAAGTCCTTCTTTACCTGTATGATTGTCCCAATCCAGACAGTTATTTACAAGAATAAAGTATTCTGCTATCAAATGACAGTACAGAACAATGCTACACTCACTGGATGAGGCATTTTTAAAACACTTGAACTTCAGTAACATAACCTTGAGGAATTCATTGAATATTTTTGTGTTACATATTCTTCATTTGCAAAATTGGAACATGACACATAAAACTCTTAAACTGTTGACAAAAATGACACAATGGTGCATACTTAAGGCCTAGTGAGTGCTCAGTGACTGTTACCTGAATATGAGCTCTAAATCATTCCAGGAAAACAAAGTCCTTTTTTTTCTAAAATTTAAGTTTGCTCAGTAGCTACAATGTGTTGCCACCTCCGATTAGATGCATAAACACTGCTCCATCCACACTCCCCACACACACATTCACAATACACACTTGCATATAATAAGCATTAAAAGACCTCAGTGATTAAATACTCTTCAGAAGCAAGGAAGAAGATCCCGACAGATGAAGAAAAACATCTGAACCTAAAAATTCCTGCCTACTCTCTATTTACTATTGAAATGAGTTGTCTTTTATCCAGAAATCCACCTGACCCCTTAGTTCTCCAGCTCTGCTCTAGCATAACTTTTATGTGACTCTTTTTATAACCGTGATGAAAACCTACATACTTTTTATATAGAGAGACATTTTTTTCCAAGCCATAGAGAAAAACAAATATTTATTTTCTGTCGCAATCTTATTTGGGAATCTTTCAACAGCCTAGCTGTGATTTCCTTTGTATTGCATTATTACCTGTCTTAGTCATTTTCTCTGCTGGGCCAAAATATCAAGTTAAAGGAAGAGAGGTTTATCTGCACTCTCACCTTGTGGAAGCTTCAGTTAGTTCATAGTTGGCTGGCTCCAAGGCAGGGCAGCAGGATGAAGAACAGTTCATGGCATGGCGGGTGGAAGCAGCAGCCATGAAGGGCAGATGCAGTGACCCACCTCTTCCCACCAGGCTTCACTTCCCAACATCACACGCAGCTGTTAACCCATCAGAGGACTAATCCAGGATGAGTGTCACACACCCATGCCCCAGTCACTACTGGGAAACCCCACCTGGGAGTGCGAGTGCATGGGGCTATGGGTGGCATCCAGATGTACAATACAAGCCAAGCCAAACTACCCATCTCCAAATTTAATGCAGAGCGCTCCACAGCCTACACATTAAAATCCAAATTCCTGACACCTCAGACTTTTCCAACACTACATGCAAAAAATGGACAAATAAAGCAATTCATTTTTTATACTTTCCCATTAATGTTTAATATAAAAGTAAAAAACACCTATCTCAAAGCCAAATTTGTGATTTTAACTTGGCAGAAAATTTAATAATAACTAAGTCATTGACTACACTTTCCTACCAACTTAGTTAACTCTCATGAGAAGTAAGATATTTGTGTAAAAACTAAAAAAAAATTCATTGTGCTGTAAATTTTCATTATCCAGATTTTTGTGCTAATGTATAGAAAGCATGAGATATAATCTTGAAAATATACATCTGAAAGTTTAACCCTTATCTGTTTTTATAAAGAATTCTTCTTAAAAAATAAAAGACATTTTCTGGTAGTCAGAATTTTTTTTTTTTTTTTTTTTTTTTTTTTATCGGTACCGGGGATCAAACTCACAACCACGCGCTTGCAAGGCAGACACTTATGCCACTGAGCTAATTTGTTAATATAATTATTAGGAATCATACATAGAAACATATCAGAACATGACTATAGGCTTTAAAATGAGTGAAATAGCCATGGGAGAGAAGAGATTTTAAGACAAAACTGCTTGACCTGATTACTTTCAAGTGCTAAAGGCTGCAATCATACAATATGCAACCTTAAAAACATAAAATGTGTAGTTTATTACTTAAACACTACCTGTTCTTACTGCTTGAAATTTTTCCGAGATAGTATCCTTCCTGTTATCACTTTTCTTTCTTTTCTTCTTTTTCTTACTCTAGTTCTCAATTCTTTTTCTCTTTCACCTTGTAATTTGAGATATCTTCTTCAGTGAAGCATTTGGTAACACTGGTAAACATGAAAGTAATATTCTTCACATTTACTGCTCTTGCCATAAATAGGAATTTTATTTGAATTTATTGTTATTTGTCTGTCACTCCAAACAGCCCTACAGTAACTGTCCAAAGCTGAAGGTTTGAGTATTAACCCGGGGAAGTATTTGAAAAATGCAAATGAAAACACATATTAAATACAAACACACATGCACATGTGCACACACACACACATTTTATCTCCCTCCTAAAATTCTTATTTCATAAAAGGATATCTGATCCCAAAGCATCAATGGTGTACTGAGGGTTTAATTTCAGTATTAATAAGATTTAAAACTCCTGGAAATTAATTATAATTAAGGGCAGAAGTCATCTCCTTTTCCCCATTGTAACACTTCCTCATATCCATTTAATTCCCAATTCCCTACACTCTTTCATGCTCACTTGAGGCTGTGAAAACTGAGGTCTTGAACTTTGATCTTGTTATCTGCTGATTTTTGTATCTGAGATCAATGAAGTAGACATTCAACAAATTTACAACCAACATCTCAGGAAAGCTGTCCTGCTTTAAGCAGTTAATAAAAAAGAAACTAACTGAGATAAAAGTGTAGGATTAATTCATAAATTTGGATTCAAAAGATACTTGAAGCCATCATATCGTGCTTGGAAAGTAGGATCTGAAGTAAATCCTCAGTTTTCTTATGCTCAGAAATGTCAGCACTTCTGTAGACTAAATGAATAAGACCCTCAGAATCAACATAAGACATATTCCAGCCTACACAGTAGATGTCAGCAACAGATTAGTTGACATTAAAATATATGATTACATGATTAAAACACATAATCTGTCTGGGACATATACAGATCACACAAGAAAAATCACTGAAAACTGTTTATGGATCAAATAAGGAGAGAAGAAGTCAGCTGATTATGAACTGAAACGGTTACAAACTGTGACATAAACTTTTCCTCCCTTAAAAAAAAGGAATACCAAATCTATTCTAGAAAAATGCAACTTTTAGCAAAAAAAATATATATATATATATATATATATATATATATATATATTTCTAAGAATAATTAATAAAACTTACAAATCTTTATCTAACCTACAGGAAAATTTTTGTTATGTTTCTACAACTCATAAAATCCTTACTTGATTTAATTATAATTTAAAAACTACTCACATTCCAAAGTGACAAATTTTAGTTCCATAAAAGTAAAATTTTATGTATCAGCATTCTCTGCTGTATCTTAACAGGGAGTAATTCAAATTTTAGACTTGCTTTGTCTTAATTTCTTGGTAATTTAGCTGTGGAGAAGAGTCACAGAAGCTGAATAGCAAGTACTGATAACAAAAACTTTTAAATTTTGTAAAGCCAAATGTGGTATCTCTTACAAATGACTAATATCTTACGCATATGCTCATCAATAGTTCATCTTCTTCTGAATTATAATAAATTAAAAGGATATTCATATACTAAATTATGTTCCTTCAAGCAACATCACATTCAAATATTAGTGTAATAATGTGATTTGTTCGCACAGGACACCAAATATCCAGAATTGAAAGTTAAAATCTTGACCCTGTTCACTGAGTTTCTTAAACCACAATGGTACCCTTAGATACACTAGGCAAAGGACAGAGCAGATGAGTAAAGAAAGAGTTATATGTTTAAAAAGCTGAATGCCATCTGTGAGGAATACCGTTAAGTCCAGTTAAACACAGGTAATGTAGTGACAACAGATCATCCAAGTGGAAACTTCATACAAGCTCTGAGACACACAGTGGAAATGGGAGGGGTACTGGGTTGTCGGGGAATGACATGCCTAATGGGGATCGGGAAGTGGTGCGTGTCTCTCTGCTCTCCAGAGAAAAGTGGGACGGGAGAGAAACAGAGCAAGAGTCAGCTAGACCTCAAAAATGGATTCTTGTTAGGAAGGGAGAGCAATGGAAGAGAGATTATTCTCTATTTACAACTCCTATCTGCATGTTAACAACTGTGATACTTGAGGTGAAATACGGCTTACTGACTTACTATGTCAGGCAGGTATATGTTTCCCTGCACAGAATTCTTGGTAGGGTGAGGCTTAAAGCTATGTGAGTAACGTACACTGCATTGGATTCACAATAAACTGGTAAGAAATAATTAGTGTCAAAACGACTGTGCCACAAACACATTATTTTAACATGGAAATAGTACTTGAGTTTTTAAAAATTTGTTAGAAATCTCTGATTTTAATCCAAATCTAAATATACTTAGTACTGGACCAGATTATGAAATAAGTATATATCATACATCTATATATGAAATCTCTTTTCAAAAATATAGAAATATATTTATGTAACTGTGTATATAAAATATACACTAACCTGCTTGCTAAGAAATATTATGTCAATATACAATTTTAAGAAATTAGAAGCATTATTTTCCTCAAATTTTCTAAATGGTCTTTCTAAATTTTCTAAAAGGTCTTAAAGGAAAGAGGTGTGATGTATACTGAAGAATAAAATTATTTTGAGATGAGAAAGTTTGTAAAAATTATCCCAGTTTCATTTTTTAACCAGGTAAGAAAGGAAAAGGGGAAGTTTTAAATTTTTTAAAATAAAAGTAACATTCAATCAAAAGTCAGAATATAAAACAATAAACAAATGAACATCCACTAGTGTGTGTGTGCCCACTAGCTTTGCTATTTGTAAAGTTTGAAAAATGAATTGTTTTCCTTTTATACTTTGAAATTGCATCAATTTCAAAATTTTCGAAGTTATAGGGTACAATTTGACTTGAAGTAGAAATAGTAAAAAATAAAAATGCAGATTATATGACACAATTTTAAAAAGAAATTTAAAGACTATAATCCTCTGCAGTAAATATTCTAAAAATCTTGTTTTACTTATAAATAAAAAATAAAACACATTTATTGAAATTAAAAAGGCATTCATCTTTAAAAGTATGTATTTGTATAATATGTTAACATAAGTACTTTTAAGAATAATGGGGCAAAAATATTCCTGCTCAAGCCAATGTCCTTAATTAAGTCTTTAAATTTTATTTATGCTAAACCAGTAAGTGAGCATCTGTGGACATACAGGCATCATCATAATGTATTAAGCTGCCTACAAAACAGAATGTACTTCTGTCTTTTTTTTTACATTGGATCCTCTGAGCTTCAAATTAAAACTTGAATATTTAGCATATGAAGAATAATATAATTTTTATAAATTATAAAACACTCTAGTGATTGATTTAAAATATTTTAATCCTTTATGATAAAAAATCATACTAAAACTTTACTTAAAGTACTCAAAAATAGAAAAAAAGTAAAAGCTTGTTTGTGCTAACATTTCTTTTCCAAATTGGATAACTGACGCCTTCAAGATGTTCTATATTAAATCTATATGTTTAGTCAAAAAAAAAAAAAGTGCTCAATCTTCAACTACAGTTTACTCTGTGCCAAAGTTCACTCATGATGAGTGAAACATGTATTTCTAAGTCAGTACATGAACTTATACGTATTTACACTAACAGAATGATTTTTCTCTCAAAAGATCTCAATTTTAATAAACTCAAACTGTTTTGTGATGCTTCTGAACAGCAAATAACATGGACAAGGTGAAAAAGTCTGCATATCTTAAGTTCTTTTTACATATTCTTTAAAAAAATCTTTTTGGTAGTTTAAGTGATTAAATTTGCATATGCTTCAGGGAAACAAAGAAATACTACTTTTGCCAGCTTATATGCATAATTTAGACATTATTTTATTAAAACTTAATAATAATTTAGACATTATTTTATTAAAAGTGATGGTATAAAAAATAATGTATTTCACGAATCTGTTAATTTCCACTGAAATAGACAGTTATTAGCTAATGACACACACCGAAAACTGTGTTGTATTGTGCTATATATTTGTGTTAAACATAGTATATACACATATACATGTGCTTCTAAATCAGGTAGCAGGACTGTACTAACAATATTCATGGCATGGATTGTTCTAGCAAAAATTGTATCTTGCAAATATATATGAATGAAAGTGGATCACTTCTATTAATTTAAACAGAATAAAGCAGATTTTAAGGTTGCAATAAAATTTAGAGGCAACAGAGAATAAAAATGAATGACACTAGTGCTAATATACAGGGTAGAAAAGTCTAGTAATATTCTTTCCCAATGTGGTCACATCATAATTGGCCCAACAGAGTATATTATTTAGATCTCACAGAAATAAAAGGTAAATAATCAACTTGAAGTTTTAAATATTTACCTATTTTTCTCAGCTCTTTCCTTTGGTATATCATAGGCATTGTGTACAAGACTGAATCTGGCTAAAATAAATGCTTTCTCCTTGAAGCTTCTAAAATCTGTTACAAAGTTCAGCTACATGACATCAAGTACTTAGATGGAATAAGACTGAGTTTAGGAATGCAGCAATTAAAAAAAACCTTTTGAAATAATGCTATTTTGTACCCAAACTATTAATGAAAATATTTAAAAATACTTTCAATGCAGTCTATAGTAGTATAACCCTGGGTAGTGAAAACAGTTGAAACATCACATCATTTGTATAATCATTTAATCTGCCTTGAAAGACCCACAAGTGGTTTGCACTCTGCAAATGCTACAGGGAACATACAGGCCAGTGACACAAAATGGCCACTATCAAGTCATTTACTCAAAGTGGATATGAAGCAGCTCCGGGTGCTGGGCCACGGCTGACCTGTGAGCACCATGGAGTTCACAGTGAGGCCCAAGAAGCCTGGATTCACTGAAGAAGCTGCCAACAGAAAGAGCCATGCAAACCGAATATTCAGAAGCGGGACTGCCAGTGCATGGACATAAACCTAAAGCATTAGAGTTGGAAAACAGAGGAGGCGTCGAAATCATTCACCCTGGAAGTTATCGGGCTTCCCTGTTACCTTTTCAACTTGTGCTCCCCATGTAAAAATTTGGAGGTGTGAGATCGTGTTGCTGGAATAGATACTTTCTTTTTTCAGTATTGGGGATTGAACTCACGACCTCATACTTGCCAGGCAGGCACTTATGCCACCAAGCTAAATCCCTGGAATAAATACTTTTAAAGAGTGGATGCCATCAGTCACTTCAAAGAACGAAGAGCCCATCTGAAAATTTAAAAGTCCTCTAATGTAACACAGAAGCTTAACTGAAAACTCACTTTGAACTTAGGCCGCTTGTTTTACCACTTGCTGATGAAAACTTTGCTCCACACTGGCCTGTATCCCAGGCCACTGCTCCCTGGGCTCCTGCTCTACATGGATACCTGAGTCAGCGGCTCTCCTTCCTGTCACAGTGGTCATGCCACTATGCTATTTTCCAGGGAGGGAACCTAAATTTTATGAATGACAGTAATTTACATTACCATAGAATTTTTATGAACTTTCACATCCTGGAGCTCTCACTCCCAGGCTAGTTACATAATCAATGCTCTTGTCATATACATGTGTTCAAGATTTTGAGCTTTCGCAACATTCTCAGTGCAAATTTAACAAATTTCTGCAAGGTTTAATGTAGGGCGGGGAGTTTCCAAAAGAGAAAAAAAAAAATGTTTATTTACTTCGGGTTTATATCCAATGAAAGATAGGAAGCCTTATGAAAAGAGAAAGCGAATGCAATTTTCAAGCTCTTTGTTTTGCTAAAATCGTTTCACGTGCGGGGTGGGAGTAATTCAATTTCACCTCTATTGTAATTTTTAAAAACATTCTCTAGGTTTTAAAATTATTAGTGGACGTTTTCGTCGATGGTACCAGGATGCCCTTTTGCAACAAATTCGTCTTCTTTTCGGTGGATGAGGAGCTACTGTGAAGGTTAACATAACCTCAACTGAACAACTCCAAAACTAGTACATGCTTTCTTGTTTCTCTGTGCCTTTCTGCTTGTCTAACTCTCCCTTCTCTAAAAAAAAAAAAAAAAAAAAAAAAAAAAAAGGAATACATGGTAATGCATCATTTATAAATTACCTTGTTATTGCACCAAAAAAAAAAAAAAAAGGAAACAAAACACTGCTTTGAAAACCAAACTCCTGCTGCGGACTCCAACATGTTTGATGGAGTCCCTTCAAAAGAGTCCACGGCTTAGTGGAGGTTGTTTATGTGGAGACTTCGATCTGTACCTGCTGTCCCCTGTCATTCCCTGGAAACTTGGCGGCAGATGTTGCAGCGTTAAGTTGTCTCTGAAGTGGCTTTCGGTCCCTGTCTCCCCCACCGCCACGGAGTCAAACTGCATTAGATCTCCTATTTGTGCCTAAGGCAAGTTTGGGAGCGCAGCTGTGTCCACCCTTACTCCTAACTTTGGTGTTTTAGGCCTCCAGGCTGCGTGCGCGAGACCAAAACGGTTCTGCCTAGCTCAACTACCTCCGCTGACAATCGGGGCGCTGGCTGCCGCGGCTGCAAACAGATGTCGGCGACAACCTGCTAGCGTGCACCTGGACGCGGGCCCTCACCCCGCGCGCCGCGCGCTGAAACATTCATGACTTGGCGGAGCCCGCGCGCCTTCAAAGCCCGCGCCTATTGCGCGGAGAGGCAGCGGGGCCCGCGCGGAGCTTTGATACGCGGCGCCCGCACTTCAATTACTTGATCAAGGACTCCAATTCAGCAGTGGCTTCTTCCTCAAATGAGCCCGGTGTGGCCTCAGAGCCAGAGAAGAACATTTGGTTTGAAATGCACCGTGACGGGACCTGCCTAGTAAATGTGCGTGACTCAGGTCTAGTTTTAGGTAGACCGATTTGCTTATTAAACTAGCTCTCAAAAGGCAGTCTGCAGTAAACAATTTATAAATAAATGACAAGACTGTTTTCCAAAATAGAAAACATGCTGTTGACTAGGCAGAGGTCGTTTATTTGCAACCATAAGCCACAACCTGAAAACAGCCATTTTATTGTCTCTTGATGAGAATAAAATTTATCTTGCTTTAAAAAGGGGGGGGGGATAATTTTCCTTGAAAATTCAGAGATGATAAAGTATTCTCATTTATTTCCTTATGCAAAACAACCTGCACTCATTTCTAACATCTAGGAAGTCTCCAAAAGTCTAATTTTTGCAATGCAGAAATTGCTTTATAATCTAATGTACAAATTCTGTGCCAAATCAAATACTTCATAAGAAGTGTAATCCTTTGTGTTATACACACACTCAAAGCACAGGAAACAAGGGAAAACAAAATTATTTGAAAAATACATTCATCGATTTATACGTTGATAAGAAAATAGGAATTGATCTTAGCAACCATCTGTTATGTTTAGAAAAGCATTGTTTAAGGGAAACCACATATCTGATCTAAGCTGACACAATGGTATTTACAAATTTCCTAATACTTAATAGGATAAATTACTAGCACAATGAAGTTGTTTACATAAAGGGTGATAAGCAAGGGCCAATGAACTTCTCATGAATTAGTCCATTTTAATGTTTAGTTATGTATTGACTGGGCAGTAAGTTTACAAATAGCAAGATTTTACCCTTCATGTACAACAGAGATCAAGCACATGTGAGTATAGTTATTGAAAGCTAACAAAAGAATTCCAAGTCTAATATTTCTCGTTCAATTATTATGCACTGGCAAATCTAGAAAAGTTAATACATACACACACAATTTTGGGGTCAACTTATTTTTTCCCTTTCTGAAGTGAAAATAATGATAGATCCATAGATAGGAAGATTTATGCTTAAAGAATAGGTGAAGAGAGGATAGTACCACCTAGACAAATACTATCCAAAATTTTAATCTTCTCTAGTCCATAAAATTCTATGACATAAACCAGGTTTATATAAACTACAGTGATTTAAAAAAATAGAGTTCAGTCTAGGAGCTTAACTAACCATAATAAGTAGAAGTCAGCAGTGAGCCACGCTCTTCTTCTCAGGCATAAAGCACTACTAAAGTGGATTATCACATTTTAGTACCATGCGTCAAAATTGGCTGCACCAGATACACTCTAAATCCATATATTAATCTTGTCTCTGGGCTACCATTTTCTTAGTGGGTAAATTAAGTTCTCCAAATCAAAGCTACTCTAATGTAAAAAAGAATTGTAATCAAAGAAATGCCAAATTTTATATGTCATATACAGATAAAATATCCTGGTTGTGATATAGCTCAGTTTTAAATGGTTGCCCAGCAAGTGCAAGGTGCTGGGTTTGATCCCCCAGCACTGTAATTAATTAATTAGAAAAAATATTATTGTGGAAAGTTAGCATTTCAGTAAAGATTGTATTATTAGACTATAGAAATATGATTTTATTAAACAAGTAAACGAGTTCAATCCCCAGCACCACTAACAACAACAACAACAAAAAAAAATCAAACAAATGTATATTATGTTCTTGGATACCAGTATATGTTGTACTTCAGTTGTTGTAGATTTTTTAGTAAAACCTCTGAAATATTTTTGGTGATGAAGTATCCCATGATAGCTGCGGTTTATTTTTGGCAAATTATTATATTACAAAGTCACATGGTGCTTTGTCAATACAGACATTTACTGTTCTCGGGGTAGGAAAAGGGCAATTGAAGGCTTCATTCATTTGGCTACATTTATGCATAAAAATTAATGTAATAATTACAAGAAATTAGCAAAACTGAAAGTGAAAGCACAGTAGATATAAATGAATTGAAAAGATGAAAAGAAGATGGATGTAAGGAAGAAAGGGAGCCAAACTGGAGCCAAACTGCTATGAGTACTTCCTAAAACATAATGTAAACATATAAAATGTTGAGACCTTTGGTTGTTATAATGGTGAACAGAAAGCACTGAAGCATGGAGTGATTTTCCATGTGTGATTCTATGATTAATCTTTGAAGACTTACACATTATAGATACATACATGTGAGGTGAGGAAATTACATTAATTCTAACAAGGATTTGATTGATAATGGCAAGTTAATGTGAATTCAGATATTAACAGTCTTTGTGAAATATGGAAAATGAGAAGATAAAAAGTTAAAGGGTAGATTTCTGAATTTTCTAAGGGAAAGGACTATATGATTTTAACTGTATATTTAAGACAAAACTTTAGTTTCAAAAATACTATCATAAAGGAGCACTACCAAGAACATAAGAGCAAAAGAGTAAATTATGCAGACTTACATGATTTCCTTGAACAAATACTTAAGTGTGATTGGTTTGACTGGATGATAGTGTGTGTGTGTATATATATATATATATATATATATATATATATATATGTATATATATATATTTATAAAGCTATATATTCTTAAATTCTGCAAGAAATTTAACAAAACATATCAAATATCTTTGTAAATAATGTGGAAAATTTAGATTGCACTGTTGGGTAGGTTCTTAGCTATATCATAATGTCAACTGTGAAATATAAACTAGGGGGAAAAGGACTATTAAGAATGGTTTGAAGAACATGATAAAAATCTGTAAGTGACAAAGAAAGCATGAAGCTAAAAAGCATAGATGTGATGATGAAAAATGAAGTCAGACAGTAATGGACAAACAGAATCATAATACATATTTAATGAGAAATCAATTAATTGAACAATCAAGATTGACTAAACTTAGTGCCCTATATTTAAATAAAAGCAAACAAATATAAATAACATAAGTATAGTCTTAAAGAAAAAGGCCTACCACCTTTTATCTGTAACAAAGAAATCCAAAGTCTTTGAAAGTGCTGTTCCCACTGTCTCTCAGACAAAGGACTTCTATCCAGAACATATAAAGAACTGAAAAAACTCAGATTCTCCAGATTCAAAGACCCAATCCAAAAATGGACATCAGAGATGAATATATATTTCTAAGTTGAAGAAATGCAAATGGCAAATAAACATATAAAAAATGTTCAACATCACTAGTCATTTGAGAATTGCAAATTAAAACAACACTAAGATTCCATCTCAACCCAGAAAGAATGGCCACTATCAAGAAATCAACTAGTAACAAATGCTGGTGGGATTTTGAGGAGAAAGGGAACCCTTCTGGACTGTTGGTGGAAGTGTAGATTGATACAACTTACGGAAATCAGTGTGGCAATTCCTCAGAAAACTAGGTTTTTAGAGGTCCCATTTGACTCAGGTATTCCCCTTCTGCATATTTTCCTAGATGGATTAAAAACATCATACTACAGTGATATATGTGCACCCATATTTACAGCAGCACAATTTGTAATAGCTACATCCTGGAAACAACCCAAATATCCATCAACTGACGAATGGTTTAAAATGATGTGGTACTTTTGAGCTGTGAGAGCAAGCCATGGGCTCTCCAGGGACAGAACAAGTCAGCATTTCCCAAGAACCAGCCATGCCAGAACTTTGGGGACCAACCCAAAGCAATGATCTATCCTTCCTGGTAATTGGCACGTGAGCCTTGGGCGCACCAGGGAGATAAATAGTGTCTCCTATGAGCCTACAACAGGCTCCCCACAACCCACCACCAGTAAAAAATGCACGCTGGATGATTTTGAGGTCAGCTGGAGTTGATAGCAACTAAGGTACATAAAGCAACTAAATGCTTGTATTGTTTGGTTGATTATGCTGATCTGGGGCCAGAGGTCTGAGCATCTCTTGGGAGGATGCAAAACAGCGAATGTGGGGATTTCCTTCTATCATTTCTGTAAAGGCCAATATTGCTTTCACTGTTTTGCTTTGTTCTGATTAATTGTTTTGCTCTATTCAATATTCTGCTTTGATTGGTTTTGTAGTGTTCTGTTTTTGGTTTGATTTTGCTATACCTGATTGAATGGACAATTACTGTGAAGACTATGGTACTATTACTGTTATCCCAGTATCCTGCCCTGAAGTTCTGTACCAATTTCACTGCCTTGTCTTGATTGGCTTTGTTCTGTATTGTTTTGTTGTATTTTACTACCTTTTAAAATAAAAAAAAAAAAAGATGTGATATTTTTATCTAATGAGGTACTATTCAATTATAAAGGATAAATTTGCTTTTATAGATAAATGGATTCAAGTAGAGCCCATACTCTTAAGTGAAATTAAACAGAACCACATTCGTTAACATAACATTGTCTCTCTAGGGTAAGAAACTGAAAAAATAATAAGACCCAATACAATACATACTGTGAAAGGGAAAGAAACAGCTAAAAGTGAAGAACTGGGATGGGTAAAAGGATAAAAGAAGGAAGAGAAAAAGAAAAAAAAAAAATATATATATATATATATAAAAGATAGCTAAAATAATAACAGTACTGATTTCTCTTAGAGGAAGAACTGTTTGTGCTTATATTGTTTAACCAATTATGTATGCTTTTCTATTGTAATCTAAGTAACTACTTTGAAGATAATAATACACAATACATTAACCATTATCAATTTCCTATTATCTTGGCTTTGAAATTCTATATCTCTGTTTTATTAGTTTATTTTCTCTTTAAAATAAAATTTAAAAAAAAGAAAGTGCTGTACTGGAGATCAAACTCACGACTGCCTGCTTACAAAGCAGGCGCTTATGCCGCTGAGCTAAATCCCCAGCCCCTGAAAGTGCTGTTCTGATTGTCATCAAAATACATTTGGAAGCAAAGCTTGAACTGAATTAACATGAACTATTTATAATGTCCATTTACTCTTTTATAACATATACATACATAATATTACATAACAGTAAAATATTTGAATAATATGATTAAGACTTGTTGTTTTATATAGTATATGATATACAGCCCACATCAGATTCCTAAAATGTGAAAAATGTTGAATTTTGAAACAACTTGATTTCAAGAAAGAATGATTTTGGTCCTATTTTAGATAAAAGTGTAACCAACTTGCTGAGACATAAAGGAAAATATGAACTACAAGTATGATTTCATTCATAGAAAAATAACAATTGAACTTGCCAGGGAAACATGTGGAATATTCTACCAGTATAATTTAAGAAGAATGGTAAATTAATCTAGTATCCAACAAGGTGCTTACCATATGTTCCATACTAGATGAATATTTGCTGAATACATGAATGATTACAATGCATCATTTTAAAAAAACAAATATGCTAATTTATCCAAACTCAAAGATTTTTCCTATTCCCAATGAATCATTCAGTACTCTGGTTTTAACCTACATCTCCCAGATTATCTAACAGTCTATAAATCATTGTGCTCTTTATGTTTTCAGTAACTTTGCTCATGATACCTAATCTATATATAAATTTTTCTTCTAGCTCTACCAGTTAACATTCTTCCCATTTTCAAAGGAGAAGGGTTTTTTTTTAAAGATATCTTTTTAGTCTTACCAAGGAGGGTTAATTTTTTTCCTCATATTCACATTATATTACAAAATAAATCTTATTTTTGTATATTTCTTGTTTCTCAAAGAAATTTTAAATTTCTTCAGGGCAAAGGCTAAATGTGTACTCACCCTTCAATATTACCAGATGCCACTACTTTCATATGCATACTTCAAATACTGAATGCTAAACACTGATTTGAATCAAAATGATTAGGAACAATGAAAGGCTGCAAACTAGTTCTTAGTGATAATAACTGAAAGAGCATAAAACATTAGCAAGAGTTTGGGATCATTTTATATTGTTTTCCTGATTAATACATCTTTGTGCTAGCTGAATGCCCATGCATTAATAAGGTGGAAATTGTTGAATGAAGTGTATAACCAGAAGTAGAGAAAAGTAAGATGGTACAAGAAAACAACTGTGAACACATGAAGTGAAAGTCTAGCATGTTCAAGAGGAAGAAGAGTTATTTTATGTTGCTCCAAAAGCACTAACTGTAGATACACAGAAATTTAAACAAAGGCATTAATTTCATCACAGAAGGATCTTGTACTAAGAATTACAATGACTGGATAATAAAAGAGGATGCTTCATAAAACAACTAGTTCTCTCTACCAATGATCCTAGCAAAGGTCAACGAGGTTGCAAAACATTTTCTACAATCATATTTCCTAAATGGTTGAACTGCAATAGTTTTTAATTTAACCCAATTTTACAAAAGTAAAATTTTAGATTTAGATCCTTTTATACTATACGGACTTCTACCTGTTTTATATGGTTTACGGTAAATATAATTTATTTTCACACTATAAAATAAATACTAATTTCATCAATTATTTCATACTTTAAAAAAAAGAACAATGTATCAGGCCTGAAAGAGACTAAAGCCCTTTGAAGCTGATGTATGAGGTGCTCCAACCTTGCCAAAACAGTACAGAGACCAGGTTGTCACAAAATGAATCACCTTAATACAATATCATGAACAATATTGTGTCTTTGAACCAAAGCTCCCTATTGTATCATATGCAAAGGTTTTGAACGGTCTTTCTTAAATTGATATATGAGGAAATAGTGTAAACCATTAAAGGAATTAGAAAACTACAATAACTAGCCAAATTTTGAACACTAAATAGCATTAAATAAATTCCCTTGATGGGCAAAAATACATATGGATACATATATGTGTATCTCTCCCTAAATATATCACTATTACAGATTTCTACAATGTTTTATAACTTCACGGTCACCTTCATATTTTCAACAAATTATGGTACACCAACTGCAGAAGGCAAGGAACATATCTATTGCTAAAGAAAATGTGGTTCTGGGTATTTCCTCTATGTCTTCTACTACTAAATGCTAGACTAAAGACTGCCTGTCGTTACTAATTGTGAGACTGTTGATACCAGCAGATAAAAATTCAGAACACGGTGTCTTCAAAGCCAACGGCTGAAGTAATGGTTATGCTTATTAAAGTATATGTACAAATAGCCATAATTTTTGTGAATTACTTGACAAGGGTATAGTGTGAAACTGCAGCTTGAAGATACAGTCTAGGAAATTCTTAGCAGAATTTATTAAGCCCCTCATGTAACAGGAATTTGCACTAGAAAATCATAATTCCTACTGCTTGAGGAGCAGTAGGAATTATAAACCCTTGCATGAGGAGCTTCAACATTATTTTTATTAATATTTCACTTCTCTCATTTTACTGACTTAGCAGCCAGCTTTTGCACAACACATGCCTACATACAAACCTCATCTCCTTCCTGAGGTCGCATCAAGGAAACCCGATCATATTGTCGCCGCAACAAAGCCCAGAGTGCGTCAAGACGACCCTAAAGAAAATGAGATTTGAGTTACCAGTGAATGTAGACAACCTCTACTTACTGAGTATATTAAGAAGGCAAAGTCTTATTTTCTACCTTCATTTCTCTTATAGATTCAACAAACAAACAAAAACTTGGAAGTTCTTATGCTGAGGAAGTGTTGACAGAAATGAGTAACTGCTCTCTGGTTGACTCAGTCCTCTTTTGAATTATGAGGGGAGTAGAGGCTGTAAAGCTATCGCTTCGCTAAGAGGTTTAAATTCAGTTACATCAAGTACCTTGATTGGTGTGTACCACTTGGTCTGGGGGGGCTGGTGTGTTGGGGGGGCTCGAGGTGGTCTCGGCCTAATGGGTTCCTCTTCTTCTTCAGGAAGCGTCACCACAGCATTTTTGGCTTTCTCTAGCCTTGCACCTTCCTCAGTAGATCCTTTGTCACCCCAGCGAACCTGTAAAACAAAGCAGTCACTGCTATCAGGCAGAAAGTGACATGGGAACAAGCTCTTATGTAGCCCGTGGTCCTTTCGTTCACCATCTCAGAGTAAAAAGAAAATGATTACGTAACTCCTAATTCCTTCTCTGTTGATATGTCACCATTCTTTCTTATTCTTAATTTTAAGATCTCAGACCAAAAAGACTTTTGTAAAAATATGGAGTCAGTTCAACTGAACACAGCCATGTCTGCATAGCTGTGAATAGAGTCAATTTGTACTGTAATAGGAAATGTAGGACAGTATAATTAGGTATGTAAATGTCAATAATTGAATTAATTGAATGATTACACTGTATCAGTCTGCATTTAATCCACTCAAAAACATAATGAGATTGATACCATATTTTTTTTTTCTTTCAGATGAGGGAACTGTGGCACAGGCAGATTAAGTGAGACTCCCAAAGCCACTGAGCTGGTAAGAGGCAGCGTGAGGATTTGAACATAGGCAATCTGAAATGGGTTAGTGAGTTTCAAATCAGTTTGAACTTCATAAATGTATTTTATGCATAGGAGTTACTCTGAAAATTTTTATCAAGTTTGATGATAAAAATATGACTAAAATACTCAGCCTTTGCTGTGAATGTAATCTCATAAAGTTTTATTTGATAAAGCAATTTGTAAGTCTCCAGTTCCTATGACCATTTAAGCATAATTACTCAAGTGAATTTTCACTGCAAAAGACAGATTGGCAAAGATTTTGAGGAGAAAAATTCAGAGACACCAAAGAACTCCATAGATTTAAGCAAATTTTGCTCTCTAAAAATTCTTGACATGGAAAAGCCACAAGATCAAATTGTCGTTTTACTTTTCAGTTAGCAAAAACAAGAGGTTAAAATGCAAACAAACTAGGTGTATGAACAGAACTTAGCCCCTGGAGAAGGGTTTTGTCCAACCAGGAGCAGTAGAGAAGTCAGGTAATAATCAAGGATGCTGTCCAAGAGGACAAAGCAGAGAGAAGTGCAGCTCTAAGACAAAAATGCAAAGGCCTCTTCACAGTTCATGCTGGCACATAGTTAAGTGATGACTATAAAGGAAATATTAAAGCCTTCTTAAGCACTTTAATGACCTGAATTAGAGGGCAGGGATACAGATGATTACTGTTCACAGAAAGGACTATTCATAGCTATTTGATAAGGCTCACTTATATGTTTTTGCCTTTTTTAACTACAATTTTAGAATAGGCTTTCAATTTCAAGTAGGCCCTCTTGACTCATTAAAATGTATCTGTATCTTTCGGTGTGATCAATGGTACTGGAATGTTCTTTATGAGGTTATTAAAATTGTTTTAAAAACCATTAAACCTTTAGAGCTAGATAGTTGGGCTTTCTTTCCAGAGAAATGACCTCTTTCAAATCACAGTGTCTTCACCTAGATAAACTAACACTTATAAAATTTTAAACATAATTAAAATGATTAAAAACTCTAAAACCAGGATAGATTCCTTACAGTTACAATGTCTTCATTGTAAGGGGGAAAAAATAAAATGAGTTATAGTTAAGTAAACATGAATGTTATAACCAAGAGAAATAACTCAGAGTAGAAATTTAAGCAGATAACATTTAGATCCATTCAGCAATGATAGATTTTAATATGTACAGCTCCCTAGCCTATCCTTCCCAGTTGGTGTTTGAGGAGGTCATGATAATTAGATTCTTTCAAATGTTACTGGCACCATTTTCAGATTGAAAATTTGAAGATAGTTTAACAAGATTTCTGCTCAATGTGGCCCTTCTAGGATCTAATTATTAAAGGGCTAAGTTTATAGTATATGGTTGCTGAAGTCTAAGAAAATGGGTTAAATAAACTAGTTGACTCTAGCTCATGGAGGAACCGTTTCATCTCTACCATCAAGGTCACTACAAACATCACCAGGAATAATTATCACTCACTCAACCTGAAAGTCTAAACTTAGGAAGTGCTTTGTAAAGGTTTCCTAAATCTCAATAAATACAGAATCACAGATGTATATATGTAAATCCTAATGTTTTAGTTTGACCACAATTGATATAGTTAAAAAGATTAATGGAATGTCAGGAATAAAAGGAACCTTAAAAGAAATACATATCTCACTTTTTATTATGGAAAAGCATATAAAGTACAAGCTTGATAGTTAAACTGTCCTACCTCGGCTGCTTTGGCTTTACTTAAGAATAATAGAATTCCATCATTTCCAGAGCACATTTGAATGACCAGGAGATTATATTACAGCAAAACAGTTTCAGAATCAAGAAAAGAAACAAAAACATTTTCACACGGAATTGGCAAAAACATGCACTTGAAGTACAGTAATTAAGTACTGTGAATCAGTTGTGCCAATAGCTATTATTAACATAGCCCATTTCCAGCTTTCTGTAAGTTCCCATTGCCATAATTTTTAAAATATTTAATTTATAGGAGGAATAAGATTAAACAATTCTAGATTAAATCTCTACACTGGCTTAAAATAACTTTAGTAATGAAAAGTTGTTCTCATAATTTCTAGAATTCATTTTACTTTCCCCAGTTTAATGTATTTTTTTAAAAGAATTTTCCAGGTTTCAAAAGGTATGCTTTAAGACAAATAATTATTTATGTCTTTCTCTTTCTAAAATTTAGGTAAGTTTAAGTTTGAGAAATATATGATGATGCTTAATTGTATGATGGTGCTTAATTCTCTGTGTTGTGTATTTTTATAATTGTGTATCTCTTTTGTAATTTCTGCCTTTGCTTTCCCATTTTTAACTCATTCTCATTTCCATCTCACTAATGAAACATTCCATAAATGAGACCAAAATTATCAAAATCTAAAATGGACCCCGACTCATTAAAGGTTAACTGAATATTTTTCACAAATTTCTTCAACTGAAAAGGATGAGTAAGCAATATACTTCTCATATTAAAAATCAATAACTTTTAAATTTGTATTATGGGCATGCAGAATAGGCATGTGCTTTGCTTGCTCTTCACCAGAAACCAACTGCTGTATTTTGGATCTGGAATGGCCCTGGAAGGCTCATGTTTTAAAAGAAGCCCTTAATGCGGCACTGTTAGGTGACGGAAACCACTGAGAACCGGGGGCTAGCAGGAGGGACTAGAGACCTGGAGTTGCACCCTCCACGAGGACTCTGAGATGCTGGTCTCTTCCTTCCTCTGTTTTTACTTCAGGAAGTGAGCCAGTCGCTCTTCCACATGCTCTTCACTGTGATGTTCTGCCTCACCACAGCCCCATGAGCAACAGGGCCTGCTGATCATGGCCACAATTCCCGGAACTGTGAACCAAAATAAAACCTTCCTCTCTTTCAACTGTTTTATCTCAGGTGTTTGTTACGGTAATGAAAAATCAACTAACAGAAAATAATGCTTCTTCTGGCAGGATCCATGCAGGGACTTATAGGTATTTTTTTTTTTTTTTTAGAATTCAATTTTTGAAATATGGAGTATTAGACTAACAAAAATTAATTATTATTTTTATTATCCTCAGCAAGAACATTATTTATTCAAGAGTCACATAACCTTACCTCATTCTGATATATGTTACATGTGTGTATTTCAATACGGATTATAAACATAAATTAGTATACACTAATGCCAATAATTCCATCACTTTGTGAGGGAGAGGTTCATGATTCCCACATTTGAGTACTACCTGAATAATTTAGTGAAAACTGTCTCAAAAAGTAAATAAATAAACTTATATAGGCCTAGGGATGTAGCTCAGGTCAAAGGCCCTGAATTCAGTTTCTCATCCTACAAAACAAAACAAGAAGAAAGAAAAAATAAAAAGGATATGTTCATTAGGAAAAAACAGAGGACTACATATCACACATTTAAACTTACTCCCCGCAAAAATACCTACTCATGTTTTGATGTAACTATCATACGCTATTTTCTTTTGCATTCATCTCTTTATATACACACATTTTGTAACAAAGCAAAGCAAACTGAAAGCATTTTATGATGGGTCATCTTTGGATACTTGGACATAACAATTTTACTTATAAGTATAATTTCTACACACAGAATAACACCCAATCCACTCTTGCCCCACTTCTCTGTGCCTGCAATGACAGAAAATGTAGAAGGGGAGAAAAATAGCTTTTTCTCTTGCATTGCTGTGACTCTCAGTTACTCTATGTAAATATGTGATATTTGGGCTACCTTCTCCCCAAGTCCATCTTAGTAGCTTCTAGCATCTGCCTCACACAGTGGCTACTTGGCCATGAAAGACCTGTCTCAGAAGATACTTCAGGAATAAACAGGCAAGCTTCTAGGGGAAACGGGCATTATTTTACAGTCTAGTGTGGTTCTGTCACATGAATAAACACTTCAATAATTCTGAAAAGGGAAAACTCTCCGCAGAAATCTGAATTTTATTGAAATGTATGAAAAGAGAGACTGTAATCCTTCTGGGATTGTTAATGACCTTACTGATACTTGGTGGCAGGAATGGGACAAAACAGATATGACAATAGGAGACATAAGATATGATGGCAAAGACATGAAAACACTTTCTTATCAAGAAGTAAAATTAAAGACCTAATGAGAACATGCAAGCGTCTGAGTTGAATGATACAGCTATTTTATCAATGAGAAAATTTCTCCAAGTGCTCCATGGGATGGAATGCTGACCTCTCTGCATTCTTGTTAAAGGATCAGTTCTGGCAATAACTTCTTCTTATTATTTAATCCATCACTTCAAACATATTTTATGGTGATAAGAAAATCTTATTTGATTTTTAAGATACAATATTAAAGTTCAATTTTATTCAACTTTGAGTCAGTCTGAAAGTTCAATGCATTCTATAAATACGTAATATTCATTAGAATACTTCATAAGCAGTAACTAAAAGGTTTTTTTGAGTTTTAAATACACTTTGCTCTCTATTTGTGACAAAGTCATATTCATGTCACTGAATATTTCATCATTTTGTCTTTAAAGAGTTACTATTGAATCTTTTCAAAAAAGAACATTGTTGCAACTTTAAGGATCTCACTTTTTCAAAATTGTTCCATGCTCTAATTTTTTCCAACGTTATGAGAAAAACCCTAGATTTTTTTTTGTCCTTTAGAATTCAAAGAACTTATCAATGTACTCCTTTGACTAATGAAATCAGTTTTTGAATGATTTGAAACAGCGAGGCTGAATCATACAAAAAGCTGTATTCAGAAAATACCCATAGTTGAGTAAAAATGGATATTATGAATTATGAATTGAATTGTGAAAGGCATTTTTTCCACAGCTTAATAATCTTAGAAATACACATACCAGATTAGCAATTTTTAGGATACTGACCTCCATTCTTTTAATTCCTCCAACCCCTCGGCCACCATAATAGGAAGCATCCACAGTTGGCCATTTCTTGGTGGGTAGAGGGTCTTCTTCTTTCTGTGGAGATAGTTTTTTAAATTCATTTAATCGAAATGTTGTTTAGTTACACCAGTTCACATGTAAATTTTTTAGTACTATTCCTGTTACGGAAAAAATGTAAAAATTATATAAAAATTATATAATTATATATATAAAATGTAAAAATTATATATATAATTATATATACACATACACACACACATAAATTTCAGGTGGAATGCTATAGGCTATGCAAACTATTCTCATTCATATGTTTATTCATACATCATTCTTAAGTTACCCAAAGTTGATCTTTAACTCTGAGCATCATTTGCTTTTTGCAAATATACTTATTATTTCATACTTTAAAAGATAAAGCATTAAAGTTAGGACAGCATTTTCATAAGCATTTAAAGTATGAGTATACATAAGTTTGAGCTCTTAAATTTGTTGTGAAAAGATAGTTGAGAATCATTGAAAACACATAATACCAGTACATTTTTTATTTTATGTTAGTAATATGAATTTGAGTAACAGAGTAATATAAAAAGCAATAATCACTTTCAGGAAAGAAATACCATCTTTAAACTACTGTAGGAGATCTTGGGACCTTCTGTAATAAAACAAGTGACATCAAGACTATGACTATATTGCCATAAAAAGTAAGTGTTATCTTCTTGTTCCATCTTGAGGGCCAGTCTGTATCTACCAATGTAAAAAGGTCTCATTTTCTACCACATGAAAGAAATGGTAAGATAAAAAATAACAACTGGGCTTCATCAAACAAAAAGTCAATAGTTTTACTTGCTTTTTTAAAGTGACAAATGGAATTTAAAGTTTTTAATGACATGTAATTTATCAAGTATAATATCTACATATGAAGGGAAATATCCATCTCTGTTTACTAAACATGCATTTACCTCTTCAGGTGCAGGAGGAGGAGGTGGTGGAGGATCTTTGATAACCTATCCAAAAACAAAATAAAATAAAATGTGAAAAAGTTCCATGAAATAAGGATGAAATGATAAAGATACATAAAAATAATTAGATTGGTGAAATACTGTGGCAATTCCGAAGATGACCCAATGAATTTTGCCTCCTAAAATCCAGGCCTCTTCTTTTGAATATAGGCTTGCATATTACCAAGCTTTTGACCAACCTCATGACTTTTGAGGAGGGGTCAAAAGCTTTCTGTCTTCTCTTGACACCCTTGTGACACTCACTCTGAGAGAATTCTGCTGTCACAAGTTTGCCTTATGCCCTCAAGTTGTATGGAAGCCCATGCTGATGATACAGCAGGGTTGGCTGGTGGCAGAGACAGTGGCTAGCCTCTAGAAGCTTCAGCCATCCCTGCTGGTAAGTCAGACATGTGACAGGAGAATTGGTCGAGGACAACCAGACACACTGAGCCTGCAGATAGCTCCAGCTCAGCTGATACTCACTGGGACTGCAAGCGTTTTCTAAATGAACCTGGCTTATTCTCAAAAACATAAAGATACTAAATTGCTAGAAGATAGTCTGAGCAGACCAATGCTTTAGTCAAGATTTCTTTCCTGTGCATGGTTTCTCAAGAAATCTTACACGGTCAGTTATCTCTGTGAGAGAAATGGAGTCAGTCTTAATTTGGAATGACCTTACTGGTCTAGGGATATCTGACATTGACCTCATTATACTAGAAAATATTTTCCCAAGTTTCAAGCTTCTGATAACTTGGATACATATGCTTGTCTCTACACTAAGAAGAAAAACTGAAACTGCTTTACTTCATCTAATGTCAAATGTTTCAATTACACTAATTTTTTAATTTTTAAAACAACAGTGATTTGAAAATGAGGTGTCACATCTACCTCATCAAGTAATCATTATTACTATGTAGCAAGTTACCATTTATCATGTCTATGTCTTTTTAATAATCACCTTGTAAAGGTAACATAAATGTTTCCCCATGAAATGGTACAAATCTAGTATTTTCATCAAAATTGAGATAGGAAAGCGGATGAGGATATAAATAAAATAAAATACAACATGCTGAGAAAGCTGAGTAACAAAGATCTGAGGGTTCTCTGTATAAGTTTATTTCATAAATATTTGAAATTTTCCATAATAAAAGGATGTTTAAATTTTAATATTATTTGTAATGTTGAAAGAACTAGTCTCAAATTATCTAAATGTTTATTGTTATCATTCAGATTTTAGCTTAGAGCTAAATCTTAGGGAAATAACCTACAAACAATAATTATAATTACACAGTAACAGAATTTGATTGAATCTCTTAATCCTACAAAAGAGTGCCATTATTTCTTTTAAAATCTTTAATTCTATTAGTAAGCACATAATTCTAGCACTTTTATAATACTGACGGATAATAATCTGTAACTTTTTTAACAATCAGCTGAGGAATACATGGCAGGGGAGATTATGATTTAAAATAATAATGTAATCAAATAAAACAAATTTAAGGTAATTAAGCTATAGGAACATTTTCTTTATTTAAAAAGGAAGTACTTATCATTATCAACTTATGTGATAAAAACAAGCAGTAATATCAGATCTGTCAGCATTTCACACTTTACTGGTAAAATCAATCCAGTTACTTTTATTCACAAACCAATGTTCCTTCCCAGGTTTCTTGTTTCTTTCAAGCAGATGGGGCTGGCTAAGGATATAGCTCATTTGTCTACCTGGCAAGTGTGAGGTCATAAGTTCAATCCCAGGTACATAAATACATAAATAAACAGTCAAATAGATTATTCTTTCCAGGTGCAGCCTTAATATGTTGGCATAACTATAATTTCTTTCTCACTTCCAAGCAACTCTACCAAATAGTTTCAAGAGATTTTTTGAAATCTCTCCTTATATCTAACTCCTTTCTCTCCATGAATTCACCACCTTTCCAAAACAGATTATGATTCTCCTGAAATGCACAAATATTTCTCTGCTCTTCCCAGAATTTATCAAAGTTGACAATTTTATGTGGCTCCAAAAATCTGTAGATTCCATAAGAACAGGTTTTGTGTCTGCCTAACTTCTTGCTGCATTCCCAGTACTTGGTAGTGTCTGGCACAAGTACGACTTTCAGGGAAGTAAGGGAGGAGGAGAAAAGAGAATTTAGAAAGAGAGAAAGATTAGAGAGATAAGAAAAGAAAAAATTAGAAAAATATGAAAAAAGAGAAGGAGGGAGAGAGAAATGCAGGGAGGAAGGAAGAGAGGGAGAGAGGAAGGGCATGGAGAATTCAGAAGAAAAGGAGAAAAGGATTTTTTTTTTATTTCATTCCCATCATCACCACCTAGTATCAAGAAATGTAGGATACTGCGTATTGTAAAAGTGTCTCATTCATTTTCAACTGCTCCAATGAACACACAACCAAATTCCAGTACCCTGAGTAATTCCCACCAAATTGCATGTCTGAACTGTTTCAAAAGAAGAAATTCACTACCTTACAAAGAAACTGCCAAGCGACTCATTATTTCAAGGTTTTTTTCCCCCAAACGAAGCCTTTCTCTTTATCTATATTTTCCACTCTGTAGTCTTGTTTCTAAAATCTGGGAACACAGAAATACAGAGACACAAACACATACACACCCACCACATAACTTTTCTATAAGAGAGTATTTCTAGTTTTGAATACTAGGATGACTACCACATTTCTGTTGAGTTTGTCCACTTGGTAATTGTATCAGCCATTTCTCATGAAATGTTCTGAAGTACTTCACTGTCTTGTTCAGTTTCTCCAGCACTTATCCTTTTGTCACTATCTTAAAGACGGTCTGCAGCACCGACCACAGCATTTCACACATGGCTGAGCCCATGGAGCTGTATGGTGCTCGGGCAAAGCAGATGCACACTCATCAGTCCTTGCCTTTCCCATTCTAAGCACTGTCCTTAACAATACTGAAAAATTGATAGGCTATAATTGTCATAGCCTTTTTGGCACCAGTAGCTGCATGATGTACATGTAGTTAAATCAAACATTTAGCTTGACTTTTTATCTCTCATTGTAACCTACGCAGCCAGGCCAATATTCTTCTAACAGAAGCATAAGCACTCATTTCCTTAAGGCAAAAGGGAAGAATAGTTCTCATCCCAACAATTCAAATCAACAAATTACTGAATTTTATTAAAAGAGTATTTCAACTCATACTTTCCCTTTTAGTTTTGTGAATTATCATATCATACTCCCTGGAGTTCCCACTAGAGAAAGATCAGTTATATTCTGTCATTCCAAAATAAAGATAAATTGATTCTCTTTTTATTGTGAGAATTTCATATTCTATTCATATTCTCCTGCTATTCTTTGTGCATCTTGCACTGATATATAAACTTCCAAAAAAAAAAAAAAAAGTATTCCCAACTCTGCTCTATTCTCCTGAAAACACTGGATGCTCCCCTCTGTAACACTTTCTTCTTAATGTAACACTCATTGTCCTATATAGATATAGCTTAGTACTGATCGTGGAAAAGTTAAATTTCAGTTTTAAATCTTCGTATGATCAGTTCTGTCACTCACAGAAGGATCAAGAGTGCCATCATTGAATTCTTTTACTTTACGGGAAGGTCTTTTGTCTAAGCTACAAAGTGAAAAGTTAAAGCCTCTTTTTAGAACATCTACATGCATCAGCTCTTCTATGCTCACTATTCAAATGTCTCAGCATCAGGTTTGGGTCCCTCCACAGTTCAGCCTATCATCCTACCTATACACATCCACATGGACCTTTACTTCAACCAGACTGAGGACTCCTCTGCTTCCCTCAAATATAATGACCATTTTTCCATGTTAGGGATCATTCAGTCTTCACAGAACAATCCACCAACTTTATGAAGAAGATTTAGAACTTCTAAATATACACATATACATATATATTGCACAGGTAAACAATTCATGCTTCACTACATCATTATTTTATAACTTCTATTTTTTATTTTTAATAAATAAATAATAAAAACAATGGTACAAGATTTCAAAGTAAGATTGTAGAAGAGTAACAATGGATAGTACATTGTGCAATGTTATCTTCAAAGTAGTTGCTTATATTATGATACAGGCAAGAAAAATTGATCAGAAAATATAGGTACAAATCTTGCTTTTCAATGAACTAAAAGCAAATTAGTAGCATAACTGTCTTAATTATTTTGTGTATATATAGCTATAAATTTTTCCCTTACCCTTCTTTTCTCCTTTCCTCCATCCCACTTTCTCTTTCCTTTAGAACAGTTTCTCCCCATTTCACAGTATCTATTTATTTATTTACTCTTTCAGCTTCTCACACTAGGGAGACAATATGATGTTTATATATGTCAGTCTGATTTATTTCACTTGCAAGTATGGTCTCAAGTTGCACTCATTTCCCTATTAAAGACCCCAGATTATCCTTCTTTATAGCTGAGAAGTACTGCAGTGTACAAATATACATTTTCTATCCATCCCTTGTTTGATGAACATTTGGCTGTTTCCAAGATCTGGCTATTACGAATTGCTCTGCTATAAACGTGGATGCACATATATCACTGTGGTATGATGGTTTCAATTCTTCCACAAAAATATCCAGAGGGAAAAGCTGGATCAAATGGGACAATTTTCAAACAAAACCCTATTGTGGGGTTGGGTCTTTAAATTTGAGGGGTTTAATTCTTTGCAATTCTTTATATGTTCTAAAAATGATTCCATTGTCTAGGAACTCGCTTAAATTTTTACCCACTCTGTGAGTTGTCTTTTCACTCTGTTTGTGATTTCTTTTGCTGTACAAACATTTTTAGTCAGTTGAGATCTCAGTTGTTTCTTTGAAGCATTTTCTGTGCTGTGTGGGTTTTGTTCAGGAAATCTCTGCTTAACCTAAAGCCTTCAAGATTCTTACCTATTTCCTTCTCCAGCAGATTTACTGCTTCTGTATTAATATTTAGATCTTTGTTCTATTTTGACTTTAGTTTATTGCATGGTGGTAGACGCGGGTCTGGTTTTAGTTTTCTGGAGAGCCAGTTTTTCCAATACCATTTATTATCTTCCTTCCAGCGAACATGTTTGATGCCTTTGTCAGAATTGGTTGAGTATGTTTGTAGTTTTGTGTATATCTTCTGATCTGTTGCACTGGTCTTCAGGTCTGCTTTGTTGATAGTATCATGTTGATTTTATCACAGTAGGTTTGTAGAATAATTTCAAGTCAGGAATTGTGATGTCTCCTGCCTTGCCTTCGTTGCCCAGAGTTGTCTTTGCTATTTTTGCAGGTCTCTTCTGCTTCCCTATGAATTTTAGGAATGTTTTCTCTGGCTCTGTGTTGTACATTAATAGTATTTTGATTGGACTGCATTAAGTCTGTGTAACAATTTTGGGAGTATGGCCATTTTCACTATGTTAGTTTTTCCTATCCATGAGCAAGGGATATCTTTCCATTTTCTGGAATCCTCTTCAATTTCCTTTTTCAGAGTACTATAATTTTCAATCTATAGATCCTTTACTTCCATTGTAAGATTGACTCCTAAGTATTTCATTTTTTGGATGCTATGGTGAAGGGTGTGGTTTCCCTAATTTCTCTCACAGGAGATTGTTATTTGTGTACATGAATGCTATTGATCTTTGAGTGCTGACTTTGTATCTGGCCACACTACTGAACTTGGTTACCAACTCTAGGAGTCTTTCGGTGAATTTTTTGGAGTTTTCTATGTAGAGTACCTTAAGCCCATTTTAAAAATAAAAAAAATGAAGGCTATCCTTTCAAGAATTTTCCTTAAGTATATGGAATGAGAAATCACAGAATTAGGATTCAAACCCCAAACCCAAGTCTGGTCACCTCCTAATTCTAAGTTCAACATTTGGAACCTGATATTTTAAAGTAACATTTAGAACATAAAGAGAAAGTATGCAGAAGATAAGCCCTAAGATTTGTTAAGTAGCTGCTACTTACTAGGATATATGGATAGATGGATGGATAAATAGATGGATATGTGGATAAACGGATTTAGATTTAAAGCTTATGATTACTGTGTAAGGTAGTTTATACCATTTCAAATAAACATAATATGTTTTATGCTTAATATCATTCATCTAGAAATGCTGAGATAGAAAAAAATGGTTTTCTTGTGATATTTCAAAATGTTCACCTATAACACATGGCCTTGTAAGCAACAAAGGAAGATAAAAATAATCTAACGTCATTTGGTGCAAATGTTTACGATTGGAAAAGTGTGCATCAAACTGACATCCCTACATTTCAATGAAACCAATTCAGGAGAAAGGGAAAACTTACTGTTGCCCAAATGCATTAAAAAATAACAGTCATGAGACTCCCATTCTTATATTAAATAGTGCAAAAACACATTCATTTCAGAAAAGGATGTATTCATATGCACCATATTTTATGAGAATTTGCAGATTTTAAAAGGCATAATATTGCCTAGTTGCCAGGATTTTTTCCACTTAGCATCCTTCATCTCTGTATTGAAAATTCTGGAAAACACTTTCACCACTTTATGAACCATATGCAGAGTTTGACTCTTCTCCAATTTTTTTTCATTTATTATTATCATCATCAGGGAGGATTACATCTCATCTACTTAGCTGCTAGAATGAAGATTTCAGTTTGGAGGAGAGCCGATTTCTTTAAAAAAAAAAAAAAGCTGCTTCAGGCAACAGTCCTTTTGATCTGCTCATTAACACTTTTCAAATGTTCGAGTGATGTGGGCATTCTTTGCGCTAGAAAATGTCAGCACTGGAGACTGCAGCCAGCTCAATGCAATCATATGTTCTGATATTCAGAAAAGAGTGAAAAGAACTGTCAACATTGAACTGCTTTGGTATTAAAAAAAAAAAACAGATACTGTACAAGGACTGTAGATCAAGTAGTACTGCAGAACTGAATCTTGCCAGTGACAAAAAGAAATGCTCTGTGATATCATGTAAGTGTCTAAGAGCCCACAGACAATAGAAAAAAATCCTTAGTATTTATAACAATTAATTTAAAACATGTATGTGCATCTTCCTTCCATCGTCTCTTTTCTTTTTGATAAAAATCACAGAACACATATAGTGCCTTTCTTGTGAAGCATATAAACACAAAGTTCTCATACTCACATGCTCCTTTTTTTCTGAATTCCACAAAGTTATACATTTGAAATATCCAAAGCAAAATATGTTCCAGATTATCTCATCCTTCTTTCCTCTTTGGCAAACTCATCAATGTGCAAAGAATCTTACTGAACAAATAAATGAGTGGCCATAAATCTAGACAATAAATGCAATCTAAAATGCCAAATAAGGCTGGAGATGAACAGTGTGAGAGCATGTTCTGCCAGGAATTAAGTAAAGGTGCTGCTGTCAACACAAATAAACTAAAAGCAGGAAGAATCTGATACCCTGCTTCACAACTGATGCTCTGTTGAAAAACATCACCATGGAAGCAATACATCCTGACATCACACTGTATTTCAAGGAAGCAACCAAACATAAATCACTTTAATTAATGGTGCAAGGAAGGCATATTAAAATTTAAATTACTCCTGTTTTATTGTGCATTTGAAAAAAAAAATCAAACTGCTCAGAAGGTAACTCAATAAAGGCACCAGGAGCCCACCTCAACAATAAAACACAAATGCAGTGTAGAGGCATTATTACTATTGAGAAAGAACAGCACAGCTGTTAATGGCTAAAAAAAGATTCTGAGTCTCCTGACAGATCCACTTCCCGATACCTCAACTTCTTTATAAGCAAATTAGGTTTTGAAAAGATAACTTTTTAAAGTTATGATTATGATTCACAAGATATTTTCTGTAACGCCCTAAACACACAAAAAGAGGGAACTTGCAATTTTCCCGTGAAGATGGAGGGCTTTGGCCAAGGACACTAGACCAAAGCGAATATTTATCACCTCCAACATGTTCCTGCATTTATTTGCAGCTGTATAACACATTCATTGACAACACTCCAGAAAGCCTTTGTCTGCCACCTCATTAGCCTTACATCTGTAATTCTGTGGAAGGTCTGGTGATCCCAAATTATGTATCTGTACAACTGTCATTTCTGCTATCAGATTAGTAAAACAAATCTGCCATATATGCAACATGACTTCTAAGCTAAGCAATGATGAAAACATCTATATTTTCTGACATCTCACTTGTAATTCAGTATGTGCTAACTTTTATCTTAACCCTTCCTGCCCTCTTTTTTTAATCCAAGGAAAAGAGGAATGCTGCTGCCAATGTCTTTGTCAAAGAAAAGCAGTTGTAGAGGACGGATGTGAGAACACTCGAACGAAATACAGACTCTTAAACAGACGGCAAGAAATAACTTCACACAAAAATGAGAACTTTTCCCCTTATGGAACTGTTTGCAAACTCAACACAACCTATAAATCACTGATGATAGTGCCTGGAAATTCATATTTTCATAATGGCTTTATGGTTAAAAGTGTTACCAGATAAAATTATTCAAATATCAATGGTGTTGATTTCTACTTTTCATACAAACCCAGGCACACGGAAGATATCATCAGTGACATTTTAAATAATATCATCTCTCTCTTTTCTTCTTAAAGACACATTAAATGAACAGAAAGTTGGAGATTTAGCTCAGTGTTGTTAGTGCCTGCTTGCAAGTGTGAGGTCATGAGTTTGATCCCTGGTACCAATTTAAAAAATAAATAAATAAATAAAATGAACAGAAAGATTTTAAATGACAAAATAGTTTCATATTAAAAGCACTTTGGGTGACTAGGAGTCTATAATAAAGGGCTTTTTCTTTTCCTCTTTTAATTCTATGATCTGCTTCAACAGTCTGATTCTAGAAGTCAGGAATCTAAACTGGTTTTTCTAAGCTTAAAACTCAGGTGTGGACAGAACTGAATTTCTGCACACTCCAAGGGTGAACTGACTTCTGTTCATGCCCAAACTGCCTGGCGTGTGACTCCCTGCCTCATGGATATAGTGCCTTCTCCCCTTCTCTTGTCCAATGTCCCTTGTGTATCCCTCTTACAAAACCTTTGATTGCATGTAGGGCCCACCTAGAACATCCTAGAAATCTTCATATCTCAAAATCTTCAACTTAACACACCGATAAAATCCCTGTTGATACACCTGGTATCAGGGATGGAGACCTCGACATCTTTAGGGATCTTTGGTCATCTCACTACTTTGGCCTTTACCAAGAATGTGAACTCCTGGAGATGCCTGACTTTGCCCACCCCCTCTCAAGGAGAAACACTGCTACGGGAAACCCAAGAGCCACCACTTGATAACTTTCTCTTTATTGAGGCAGAAAAAAAACCTCAAACTAACAAACAAAGCAATGAATAAATGAAACAAATTCTGAGAACCTAAATATTACTAATAGGTAAGGAACACTCTGAATGATGGATTAGCTAGATAGCTGTGAAATACCCATCTATAAATAATGAATGATTTCACTGTTTCATAAAACATGATTTGGTATTCTTATTTCACAGAACAGGAAATGACTGAATGAAGAGAATGTGGCAGACAGCGAAGCTTCTATTCAGACCCTTCCCTGGGCTCAAGATCCTAAAGAGCTCCTAGACTTCAGATGTCCAGGAAGATAGAGAGCCAATATGCTCCAAATGAGCCCAAGAACACTTTAATGTTTAGTCATGTTTCAACTGAAAGATTAGATTTAAATATTTGCTGCTAATTCTTAATATATATTTAAATAGGCAACAAATTTGTACCCATGCATGGTGGCACATGCCTGTAATCACAGCACTTGGGATGTTAAGGCAGGAGGCTCAGTGAGTTTGAAGCCAGCCAGGACTCCATAGTGAATTCAGAACTAGCCTAAACTACATAATAAGACCGTGTCTCAAAAAAAAAGTACATCCCAAGATGAAATAAATACAATACATTTTCCATTAAAAAGATATATTTAAAAATGTTATTCTACTGGTGATGATCGATAACCAAAATCAAATAGATTCCTGATAATTTAGCACTGCAAAGAACTCTTTAACTGATCACATTCTCACTCAGCAATGCACAAGTATGTTCTTTGGAAGAAACAGAATAAATTAAACACCCTGCAATTGTCTACAACATCCTTTGAAATATCCAGGATTCTTTTTTCACAAGATTATGATGACACATCTCTTTCTTTTCATATCCTCTTTTCATTTTTCTCTAGCCCAGTTCTCTTCCAGCTTATGATTTCACCTACTTTGTTAGAGATACTTCCTTCTGGCCATATCTCAGGTGTGATAGCTGTCACTAATTATCCATCTCAATCATGGATAGAGCTAAATTAGACACAGTCTTCCTGGCCCTCCAGGGAAGGAAGCATCAGCAGTACTGTACCGGAAGGAAACAAAGGTCCTTTCAGGTGACTATACTGACCGAGTGGCTTCTTGTTCTCCTTAGACACAGTCAGACTTCCAACAGGATACAGGAAACCCTCGCACACAGAGTTCTTGTGAAAACCCAAACTATCTTCCACTTTCAGCCTAGCATGGCCCAAAGAACACCAGAAGACCCCAGCTTTAAATGTACTTCTTCTGGAATATCTTTCCTCAACTGCCTATGTCTGCCATCATTCATACCCTGCTGGAGGCCATAGACACAGTCAGGTTTCTGGAAAATTTTCCTTCGTGACCTTCCTATTCTTCATACAAGGTGATTTTTCACCCTCATGACTCTGTGTTACACTTACTCCTTACACTTTTATGCTTCCACATTAAAAAGTCAATTCTATTTGTATTCCAAATCCCTAGAACAGTAACTGAAGCCTACTGGGTAATCATATAGAATTTTGCCTCTGCCTTCTCCTGCTTCTGTTTGGTACTGAGGATTGAACCCAGAGTCTTTATACTGAGCTACATCTCGAGTACTTGTTTTTTTTTTATTTTGAGACAGGATATTTCTAAAATGCTAAATTATTTAGGCTGTGCTCAAACTTGCAATCCTCCTGTGTCAGCCTCTCTGAGTACTGAGATTATACTGTGCACCATCACACTCAGCGCTTCTCCTTCCTTTTAACCAACTTTAGGAAAAATGTGCTGAGATTTGTTTATATTTGGTATGAAAATAAGCCCATAATTGAGACTAGATGCTTTTCAATTTCCATTTTTAGGAAGGAAAGGAAGGTGGTTCTCTCTATTAAAGAATCTCTGCAATAAACAAGTATTCATGTTTCTGAAGATAGAAAGTCTTTCAACACGCTATCACACAATTAAAGGGAACTCTCTGTGCCTTCCACAAAGACAACATCATAATTTATAATTTTGAAAGCCTCAGAGGTGGAATGGATCTTGTCTCACCACTAATGATTGCATTCCCTTTATAGTGTCCAAAAATGATGGTCCAAATCTATACTTAAGCATTTCAAAAACTTCACAAAGAAGCCTATATCAGCTTTTGCGTGTTTTGAAAAAAAAAAAAAAAAACCCTTTATACTTTGACACTTTTGACTCCTCAAGTCAATAATAAATGAAATTGAAAAGTAATGAAGGAGGAAATCCACCACCGTGAAGTTTAAATTAAAAAACCAGGGAGCACAAATTACATTAGGCCACCTTTCTGCTTTTTAATTTGAGATTCAAGAATGCTAAGCACCCTAAAATAGCCATATCTAGAATAATCAAGATTACAAGAGGAAACAGCATAAATTGCTATGGCAGGAAACTGATTAGTTCAGCAGAGAGACAGGATGTTTCTTGTCTCTACTGTTGTCTGAGTTAATTCTATGCCTCTTCCATGGGCCAACTGCTCTGAGATAAAATATTATAAAGTTGCCTCATGAAAACAGACTGAAGGACAATTAGTAATTAATGCAAAGGCAATAAAAAGCACAGCCTGAAACAGCTAGAAAGCTGAAGTCAGTAGGCAAAGTTTGTTTTGAAAGGGAAAAAGGCAAGATAGCAATACGTAAAATATCACAGCGATCCATAGATAGAAAGTTCTATAACTTTATTTTGTTTATAATAAATGGAGCTCTCAAAACAAATAGAATAAACATACTTCCAAAGAAGGTTTCTTTGGAATAAACTTTTTCATGAACCCTAAACAATACACAACAAATTTGTAATGTGCTGGAATGTATTACTTAAAAAACTCTCTGTGATGGGAAGAGCAAAGCCTCCTCATTCTCTTCTCCCATGAATAAACTACCTAATAGACCAAAAGAGATTTTGCAGGTATAGTTAAGATTATGGACCTCTAGATGGGAGATGATCCTGGATTATACAAGTGGGTCAACCTAACAGCACTGGTTCCTTAAAATTGGAAGACCTTTCCAAGTTGCATTTAGACTCAGAGACATGATCACAGGAGAGCAATGAAGAAGATACAACATTGGTGGCTTGCAAGATGGAGAAAAGAGACTGCAAGGCAAGGGATATTCATAGCCTCTGGAAATTTCAAAGAGATAAGGGAGCTTCAGAAAAGAATGGAGCTTCAGAAAAGAATGCACCTTTACTGACACCTTTTAATCCTATGAGGACCCACATCAGAGTTTATTACACATCTGTTAGGTAATATCTGTTAGGTAATCTGTTAGGTAATAAATGTTTGTTGCTTAAGTCACCATGCATGTGGCAATTTACCACAGCAGCAGTAGAGAAGCAATGCAAGTCCATCTCGTTTCGTAGATTTTACATGTGAAAGTTGAAATTGAAACCACCTGTTGTTCCTCCAAAAATGACTACTTAACAGAAACCCTAACATCTGCACTTGACTTACTTTGAAAATGTTTTTCAGAGGCAAACAAAGAAGATCCTGCAATAGTAAATCCTTCAAAGAAGAGATAAAAGAGTCAATAAGCTCTTTTTAAAAACTGAGAGATTACCAACTGCTCTCAGTGAATCCAACAGAAAAAAAAAGTTAGTTTATGTGAATTTTTCTTGGTCTTAAATGGAACACCATTTGTCCCCACTCTTTCCCTTTCACTTCTCAACATTGCATTCCACGAACCTGACTTTGAGGAGCTTTTGAGATAAAGTTTTATAACAGACATGGTCATGTGTGTTTTCTAGAATTGATTAGATGAAATGTTTAAAATTCAGTTTGCTAATTGGAACCTTGAAGGGGTTAAACAATGTGGCACTCATTCATATGTCAGGCTTTAAAAAGTAAATAAATAAAAAAGGAGCAGAGTTGCAATTCTTTCTTACCACTTTGCAGCAAAGAGGCCAAAACCACCACATCAAACCGATGCCCACAAGTAGCAGTAAGACCAAAATAGCGATGAGGGCTGCAATCCCATTGGACTACAGGAGGCAAAGAGAAAAACAAAGCAGTCAGCAAATCTTAGGTCAGATCCCACATGTACACTTTACAGAAACCATTAGAAAACAATTCACAGAGCAGAATGGTATCAGACCATTCAGCTATATTCTTTTAAATTCTATAAAGTTCTTTAGATTTCATTCAATAACGTTAGTTTACGTTGAGACAGATAGTAATAAAGACAAAATCTTTCAGTATTTTGCATACTACTTTAAATATATTTTAATGGATTGTAGGGAAAAAGAAATCACTATTTAGGGCTAGACAAATGCTTTCTATCTTTTGAGCGTAGGTAGAAACTACCTGGCATAAGCAAGATTGCCCCGGGAGAGAATTTTCCAGGACTAGGATGATGGAATGCCACTCACTTTTTAATCTTAAATAATCAGACAAAATGAATACATTTAAAAAAAAACACCAAGTAGGTAACAAATCATCTTCAAAGGCTCTTGCTGGAGATAGTATATACATGTCAATGAAAATGCAGTCTCATGGATTCATGTAACAGATGATCTCTGACTGCAGCTCAGGTACCGCCCACAGAAGAATCACACAGATACCCTTCACTTGTTGACTGTCCAGCCCCACCAGCAGGAGGCACCTGCTCTACACCCTGAACTCTGACCTTCATTTTAACAATCCCTATTACTAACCCAGGAGACTGGGGTCATGTCACCTCCTTATGGAACTCTCTGGCTAAAACTGTCCCTCTTAAATATTCAACTCATATTTTATATTATCCATATTTTAATGTTTAGCACTTTTCACAATGCAATGACAGTAATTATGAATTTCATGACTATTCTTCTTTTTTCTTTTCTTTCATGATTCATTATCAGTGCTAGGAAATCAGAGGCTAAGACCAACTAGTTTGCTACTGTATATCAATGTCTGGTATATAAATACTGTTTACTAATGAATTCCAAATAAATAAGAATCCAAATGACACAGACGTAAAATAGATTGTAAATGTCTTTACTTGATCAGTAGGACCTTTAGTGCTTCCAAGGAACCATATGTCCTAAATCCTCCGAGATTCCTGGGATTCCTAAACTCTGGGATTCCCAGGAACGCTGTATACCTTGTTTTGGCTCAGGGTTTTTTGGTTGTTTGTTTGTTTGCTTGTTTGTGGGAAAGAATTTAAGAAAGGAAAAGAAAACAAGAAGATGAAAAATACAGAAATTTTCAGACAAATATATACAGTAAGTGCTTTGTTTTTAAAGTCAAAGAAAACAATTCAGAGCAACTAATACCCAAAGTGCATTCTTTTGCACAGAATTCTAAATATTCATGAATAAGTCAAGTTATTTCTACATCTTTACTTTCATTAAGTTATAAAATCTAGGTAAATAAATATACCAGGAGAAGAATGTAATAGATATATATATATATATGGAAAACTATGCTACTGGAGAAATTACATCAAATCTATAAATTCTTAATCTCACCTTCAAATCCAAGGTCTGACATAGATACTCCCCTATCTATAAATGTCCAGTACAAAATGAATAAAACATCCCCACCTGACTCTTCCCCCACCTGAGGATTTAAGTCCATATTTTACTCTCTGGCTGTGTTAGTCAACTATAAGAGTTCTATGAACACCTGGTTTCACCTTCTCTTAGATTCACACCCTATATTCAGAAATAAGGATGTGCAACCAGAAGCCGCAAATCTGCTAAACTTTAAATTTAAGTTGTGGTTGGTTTGCTTTTTTCTATCGCATGAACAGAAAATTCAGAAAAATGCCAATAATTAGAATGTAAAGTAGATGAGTCAACCATGATAGATATTGAAAATTCTTGATCTTCCCTGAAAATAAAATGTCTCCATCAGTGAGACTGACAAAACACTGCTCTACCAGATGCAGATATACAATTATTATGGCAGTATTATCATTGCTCCTGCTTCTGAAGACTTTCTTTAAAAATTTAAAATAAACTAGGCACAATTTTGAAAACCCACATACCTAACTTTAATGTATTTAAGCCAAGATAGTAGAAAATAAAGTAAGAGGAAGTACATAATTTGCTACTATCTGATCTTGCTATTATGAGATATAGCCCAGGCTTCATGGACTCCAGACATTAGCTTAGTTACCTGGATACAGATCCAGGCTTCCCCTTTCCTTTGTTTTGAATTCTAGAGCCTGATATCAGAACATAGAGCATATGCATCATAAAAGGGAAATAATTTCATTGTTTGCATAACTTCGTAAACTAATTAAGGAAAGGTGAAACTCATAAACTTCAGTGGCTTCTGAACACACACCCTGGTCCATACCCCAAACTAAGAGCAAGATGAATAAAAGTATCAAACTGAGTAAAACTACACCTGTATCTATGTCATGGGTAGAGACCAGAAGCTTCTCATTGTTATCAAAGTGCATCTCTCTTTAAAGAGATCTCAGGTCAAAAATAATCCTAATAAACATTCAACTTATGAATGTCATTTTTCTTGAACTAAATGGAACAAATATATATATATATATGACCAGAAGTTAAAATATATTTTCTTCACTCACCCAAGAAATATGCAATGAGCCCCCACTATATACCTGACCATTAAATAAGTGTCTGAGTTACAATGTTAGAGAAAATTTCCCTAAGTCCACTAGTCAGTGAGCTAAATGGTAAATAATTACAAGTGAGAGGTGTGTGTAAGGAGTATTCACCAGAAGCACGTAAAGGTAGGAACTAGTCTAGTCTAGAGTTTAGAGAGGACTTCCTTGAAGTATATAAAAAGGGCTGAGAAAGAGTGTCATCAGAATGCGTGACTCTTGTAAGAGGAACGGAAAGACCACTGTGACAGGGCAGAGTTTGAGGGAACTGAGGGTCTCCCGAAGAGGCTGAAGAAAATAAAATGGCAAGCACGGATCTCTGAACACCAGTAGTTCACTACAGAGAGAACTGACCATTTGTCAAATTAATGGTCTTTTGTTAAATGACCTTCCAGCTGACCATTCGTTACATCAGCTCTTCCTAAAAATAGTTCTGAACAAGTAGCATTTTCAGATGTGTACAAAGACTTGGGTATGAAGTTTAATGACAAGTCCAGTCAGAAACTTAGAATTCAGACATTAGTGAAGACCAAGAAACCCAATTTCATCTAAGGATTATCTGGAGATACAGCAGAACGTCAATCTTGGTGTTAGGATAGAAGGAATTTTCTATTCACTCAAACATAATGAAGTTGTTGACTTCTGTCTGCATCTAACTTCCTTTTCTTCATTAGAAACAAATTGCAATAAGTAATCAGGCATTTTACTCTGCCAAATATAATTGAAATTCTACCTATGAGAATCACAGAAGTATAAAAACAAGTCAGGGTCACTGCTCTATTTTGCAAAACACATGAAAAGAAAAATCATTCAAAAGTTTCACAATACATGAATAACATGTTGTAATCTATCTAGAAAATAATCACAGTAACCACATCAGAATAAAGCAGACACAAAAAGGAGGAAACTGGTCTCTACAAGAGTTAGGGAAAGAAAGAGTCATGAAAAAGCTGATGATTTCATTTACTGGAATTTTTAAAAACGTTTTATGTCAGGAGTTTGGTAAACTGTGGCCCAGGGCTAAATCAAGCTCAGCTATTTTGTAAGATTCCCTTACAAGATAAAAATTATTTCTTCATTTATTACATAGCTGAAAACCTGTAAAAGAAGAATCTCTTCCATGAAGGTCAAATGTCAATGTCCGTAGCCTTTCTGTACACAGCCATTGCTCTTTGTTTACGTAACATCCATGCTGGTTTTGAACCAGAAGGCAGTTTTGAGTGGCTGTCACAGAGACCGCACAGTCCCCAAGCCTAAAGTATTTACTACCTGGCTTTTTTAAAGAAAAGTTTGCTGACCTCCATCCTAGATAAATTAGTTTAGGATCTGGCTGAAAATGGTAGATTGTGCAAGTGTTTGTTCTAGTATACAAACAGACAGAACAAGAATTTATTCTTAGTTCTAGCATTTAATAGGCTGTGAAGCCGAGCAAGCAATTTTAAGCTTACTGAGCCTCCAGGCTCCAACTTATCCCTCTCACAGGAACAGTATGGACTGAAATCCACAGATTTTCTGCTTATCAACACTTACACCTTTGAGGGTCTGGGCAACAGCTAAAGAGGCAGTGCCTTCCAACATGCTTGGCATTAATGTGCACTGAAGAAGAGAGGTGTTTCTCTCTGCTCTCTACTCCTCGGTTTTCTCATCCATAAAATTCACATGTCAGTAACATCCTTTTCCGGCCTTATAAGGTAAAAGAAGTCAGAAAGTGCTCGGCACTTGTATAAAATTATTTTGCACAGTGCCTAGCACTTGATACTTGTTCAGAGGACACATTCACGGTATGATGATTCCAGAGGAATCAGATGACCCATGGTTCCAGTGGGGGAAAGACAATGTTTCACTGTATCATTAAACTCAGAAATACACCGAAGAGATCTGAGAAGAGATGAAGGAAAGGACTGCTTAAATTCCACCTCTCCTCCAGTTCTAACCTCTTACATCTAAACTGTAGTTTCCTTCCTTTTAAACTAGACACACAGCAACTCTCACTCACTCTTAGAAAATCAGCTTGAAGTGAGTGCTGTGGGTGCTCACAGATGATAAGGAGTGATGCCTGGTATGCCACTGCCATGGAAGTTTCCAGGTAAATGAGCAAGGCCTGCTAATGAACAGGAAACTGTAGCTCATTGCTCTGTGTGCTTTAGCAGAACTGCACTATGGATGTTCTCAGAGAACAAGGGCTTCTTCACCTGGAAGGTTTTCATGAGGATGAATTAATTCCATGAATAATGCTATTTTCTTTTGTGTGGAAGAACTGTGATGGGCAACATCACTAACAGCATTTCGCCTGATCACCATATCTGAACATTCCTCAAAGACAAATTATTGTCAGGAAAGAGGAACTCTCCTCTGCTGTTGGTGGGAGTGTGCAGACTGGCACAACCATTGTGGAAATTAGTGTAGAGATTTCTCAAAAAACTAGGATTACTTAACCCAGCTATTCCCCTTCTGGGTATTTTCCTAAAATAATTAAAAACTTCATACCACAGCAACACACCTGTGTTCACAACAGCACAATTTGAAGTAGGTAAATCTTAAAAACAATCCGAATGCCCATCAACTGAGGATTGGATAAAAAAGATGTGGTAGTTTTATACAATGAAATACTATTCATCTATAAAGGATGCACTTGAGCCTTTTAAAGGGAAATGGATGCAATTTGAGATCATACTGAGTGAAATAAATCTGAATGTGTAAACATCATATTGTCTCCCTAGTGTAAGAAACTAAAAAAGTAAGTAAGATCCAAAATGTACAACAGATATTGTGAATGGAGAGGAAACTGCTCAAAAAGAAAGAACAACAGGGTGTGGGAGAAAGGAAAAAAGAATGAAAGGAAAAGAAAAAAATACACATATATACACAAGATATCTAAGATAATTATAGTACTAATTTCTATCAGTTCATTGAAAAGAATGTTTTATACTTAGATTGTCAATTTTTCATGCCTGAATCTTATAATCTGAGCAACTACTTTAAAGATAATGATATGCAATGTATTTATCACTGTTAATCTCCTTTATCTTGCTTTGAAATTCTGTATCATTGTTTTTATTGTTTTGTTCTCTTTAAAATAAAAAAAAAAACTAAAAAAAGATGAACTATCATTTAAATACAATGTTCTAGTATTTAGCATAATATTACAATGTATCCTTTTCTATGTTGAACAGAGACATAAAGAACAAATCAGCCTGGCATTTCATCAGCTCATATCAGGTAATATTACCACATGCTGGAAGTATTAGATAGTGAATTCAAAATACAGTTAGCTCTAATGAGAAAACTATGATTTCCTATGATCTTCCTATGATTACTATAAATATGATATGAGTTATAATATTTATTACCCTGAAATACTACTGTAATAATGAAAGGCATGTGAAAAAGAAGGCTTCAAACCACCAGCTAGGCTAAGGCAAGAAGGTCCCCAGTGACTGTTGGGGCCCCTGTCAGTCCTTGTCTGAGGATTGGATAGCTCCCAGGCTCTCGGGCCCTCTCTTCATGTTAGAATGGCATCTTCCTTTCCCTTCCCTGTCTGGCTAAGTGTTCTGGTTTTCCCATATTTTGAGCTGCTCCTCACTCTCTCATCTCTTCACTGATTCTGCTGATGCTATAACTTAGGTTTCTAATCCACTGAATTCAGCTTAAAACTGTCATCGCACTAGTTTTCTTGCGTCTCTAGTTTACACATTTCCCTTTTCCTAAAGGATTACTCTGGAAAACTTGTAATTTCAAAATATCTGTCAGCCTTTTGAAATCATTCCCTATCCTTGCAAGGTTCTTGCCCATTTTATGGATGCTGGAGGAACCCTTCTCAATAGCTGGGAGCCATTCCCCTGAAAGCAACCATTGAGGAAGACAGATCCTCTGACTCTGGCTGCAGGAAAGCAGGAGCCAACAGCCGCGGGCAAATGGCTCTCAAGTTTCAGCACTGCACCCTGCTAGAAAAGTGGAGTAGGCTCACTTTTCCTTCCAGCAAAATTAACTAGCAGACATGGGTGGCCCCCAATCTCCACTATTCAAGATCGTCAAACTTCTTCACATCTTAGCTTTAGTAGATTACCATTAAATTTCTCTTCCCTTTTACAGTAGTTCTGAGTAAGTTCTCTTTTGCCTGTCTCATTTTATCCAGTGCAATTTGTCTTTCACCCTTCATATTCCTCCTACTTTAAAACTCTAATTGCCCTAAATTCTCCCATCTTTCTTCCCTTCCTATTAGTGACCCTTTCTACAGTGTTGGTTATCAGGGACCCCTGCAGCCAGTGCCCAGTCTCTTACAAGGTGTTAGAGTGCACAGGGGAAGAAAGAGCAAGAGACAAAATAGGGAGTTCAGGCAGGGATCTGCAGTGACCAGTTGTTCTCAGGGAACAAAAGCCCAAGAGGTACCCAGAACCTAGTATTTATTTATTGCATCTGAGTCAAAGACAATGAGTAAAGGGCAGTGGCTGTTTCCAAAATCAGTAATGGTAACTAGGGTGGCCTAGTAAAGAAACAAAGCACTCTTACAAGGACAGGGACAAGGACAAAATCAAAATGAAGGCAATGAGAAAACTGTAGATTCCCTAGAAGCCTTATGCTCTCAACAGATCTTACCACAACAGTCATTAGCCACAGGGCTTCCAGCTGTGACCAAAAGAGCAGGGACTTTCCCATTCCAATCTGGCTCAAAGGCAGGGCAAACACAAGCGTGGACTTCCCCTAAATTCAATTTGTAACTGCTCTCTCTCTCTCTCTCTCTCTCTCTCTCTCTCTCTCTCTCTCTCTTCATGTCTCCTTACTTTTCTTCTTTGATTTATATACATTTTACAAAGAAAAAAATACTCTTGAAAATAACAGCCATGCGGTCAGTCCAGAATAATGCTTCCTATTTGTATGTTCCATGCTATAATACCAAAACTTTCCACGAATTCACCAAATCAACTGCAAGGAAAAAACTGTCTCATGAATAAAGTTTACATTTCAGCATACTGCATTTTAATCAATGCAGTCATCAACTACAACTAAAATTTAAATTAAAGCTAAGATACTACCAATCCAAATCAAATTGCTCACTCCTATGAGACTGCACCAGTTTTTAAGATGTACAAAATAATGAAGTGACCCATTAAGAAAGGGCTAATGATTTCATATATGATAAATATTACTATAGGCATCTAAGTTAGATAGAAATCAATATACATTCAAGCAGGGACTAGCCTGTCAAGGAAGTCAGCAGAGAAAATAAATCTAACAGAATTGTCGCTGGAGGTGCACTTGAAGATGACCATGCCTCAAGATAAAGATGCAAAGACAGGGTTACATGTCTTCCTAAGAGATAGGCAGTAACTTGGAATCATACTATAATTGATATTATTTGGTCCAGTAAAGCCAGCTAGACATCAGTCACTCAGGTAGGTGACCAGAGCATCCAAACTCATTCCTTCCCCAAAATGCCTTTGTTCTTTTTAAGTAACCTTGCTTCCCTACTGGACTAATATTAGCTAAATTGGTACACTTGTATTCCTATAGGTTAATTGTAATTTCACCCACGTGGATTGTGATTTTGCTGAATAAATTACCCGACAAAAGCCTCAGTGATAACCCACTTCCAGGACCCCTCCTATTTCTCAGGAGCTATTCCTGTTTCCAATTAAACATTCCCTACTCTTAACCTCCATCGTCCTTTGAAATTCATTTTTTGATTTCAGGGGACATGAGCTCAGCATATTTCTCATGAAGCAAGTTAAGAGTTACATTTTCCCAAGTATCAATATCATAGACACTAAATTCTAATCTTCATGGCAGAAAAACATCATTATTTTAATATATAATGTTTTAATAAATGTTTAAATTTTCATTTTCTTATCTTGATGTTAAATAATGACTTGTGAATTCTATAATATCACAAACAAATAATAGAAGTTAAGTAAAAAAAAAAAAATGAAACAAAATCTCTGAAATGACCTGCATTATAATAGGTTCCAGTATTACTATTTATACTATATTACAATAGCATATTTCAATGTTCAGGTTATACAGATTATGTGTAGATCAAAAAAAGTATCTTTGAAACATAACTGTCATTTTACTTACACATTCTGTGGCTGTAATTATTAATGAGCTTGATATGGCCGATTTTCCTCCATTAAAACTCACAGAAACATCAAGAGTTCTGAAAGAAAGATTAAAAAAATAACTAAAAATAAGTAGAAAATGTATCATTGCAGGTGATTTTTATTTCCTTTTATAATTCAAAAGTGGGGCAAAAAAATACCTAAAAAGTAAGAGTCATAGCTTTTGATCACTTACTTCAAGTTCTTTCTGCCTTAGTTGTAGTTCTTCCCCACTAGCCTGAGGCAAATTCCAGTTTTCAAATCAGTCTTTTAAAAAACATTAGCATAAAAAGAGACATTCAAAAATCCCTTAATCCAGGGAAATGCTGAGGTTTCAGGTAGACAAAATTTAAAAGGTGGAAAAAATTCTTAGAACCTATTTAGCTTATTTTCCCTAACTTTAGAGATTAATACAAATACAAGGTAACTGTTTAGGAGTATAAAACTGGAAATAATACACCACTTAAAGATAAAACAAAAAGCAAAAGTAAAAGGCAGAAAGTGAAGAGGAAAAAAAGAGAAAGGTATTTGTCTGAGTCTGTTGTAGACAGTCCCAGGACATTACAATATCTTCAAAAGGAAGAGAAAAAGAATAATTTTTGTCCCTGACCCCCCAAAAAATCATAGTTAAAATATAGTTTTCATTTTGAAAATGTAATTTTAAACTATAAGCAACAATGTTGTAAAGAAATATTTCATTTACTTAATTCCAGATGTAAACGGGAAGGTAAGGACAGGATTTATCTTTACTTTCCCCAAGTATCAAATAAAATTCTAAAAGGGGATAGATTCAGCCCATGTGTTAGGAAATCTGGAGTACTGGGTTTGGTTCTGCATCACTTCACTCTCAGTTTTCCATTTCTCAGAGATAGAAAGAGATCTCAGCAGTTCTGAGATAAATAATGTATCTAACACATCCAGTAGAGGGCCTGGAGCTCAGCGCACACTATAAATTGTTTTCACACTTGACTATCTGTCTAATGGATCATTCAGATCAATAGGTATCTTTTAGAAATCTTTTTGATCCAAGCTTTCAAAAAGATAATTAGTATACAGAAATATATGACAATTAAATATATATAAGCTACTTTTTGTTTAAACTATTTCTCTTCTACTTACTGACATAAAAATACAGAAGACTAAAAACAAAAGAAGACTAAACTGTTGCAAATGCTCACTATATGTCATGTACATTCTTGCAAATAAATGTCTTGTTGCCATTTCCTTCCTGTTATAAAATATAATCTTGATTAAATCAACAATTACAGCTATGTTAAGCTGTGTGCTAAAATCACAAGCCTAAAACCACATTCCAAATTGACTTATGAATGCTAGTAAATTCAATCACTCATTCTAGTACTAGTTAATTAATAATATTTCTTAGTTGCCTACAACAGCAATAAAAACTATTGTAAAAACAGCACAGCTACATTAGACTATTTGCGAACAGGGCTTCCATAACAAATAATAAAAAATAGTGTAACTGAGGGAAAGACATATAAACTATGATAAAAGCACGGTATTAAGTAAGATCAATATAAGCACAGGGGTATGAGAAGACCATGATGGAGACACAACCAACTCAGTTGTGGAACAAGTGTCTCAGCAAAGATCTGCCACAGGAAGTCGCCTTCTAAAGAATAATCAGGAGTTAGAAAATGAGATTCTAAAGAGATCCAAATAGATGGGCACCTGACAGGCTGGAAGGCAGGAGACACACAGCCATGAAACTGAAAGCCATGCAGAACGTCAGTAACAGTGAAAGAGTAAAAATGGCATTCGAATGGAAAGAAGAGGGGAAGGAGGATCCCGAAGTATCCAGGATATCTCCGGATGTCCTCGGATAGAGAATCAGTCTTAAGAGCTTTCAGCTTGGTATAAAAATGGTCAGAATGGCTTGGGTTTTTTTTTTTTAACAAATATCACTGTTGTTGAGGATGATACATTTTAAGGCATGGATTTACATAAAGAATAAATTTTTAGAGTAGGAAGACCAGTTAAGACAGTCTTGATGTATTTCAAAGAAGAACCAAAGTAGAGTTGAACTAAAATACTGACAATGAAGGTAGTGGAAAAGTGGAAACTGAGGAGTAGTAAGAACCAAAAGGAAAAGGCCATGGGCATTTATTGGACGTAGGAGGTGAGGAAGAAGAAAAAAAGACGGATTTGAAGCTTCTGTTTTACAAGTGGGATTGCAGAAGGAAGCAAATCCGAGTAGAAGATGAGTTTACATAGTAACCTACAAGTTTAAGGTATCTATAGCAAGTCTCACAGGTTTTGTTAGTGAGTATCTGGGTAATGGACTTAAAAGTAAAGAAAACATTGCCTAAAGCCTTGGAGCTCAGCAGCAAGGAAACGAAATCCATGAGAAGATGATTTGTGAGTAAAGAATCCAACCATAACAAAAATGAACAGTTTAGAGACTGTAAGAGGAGAAAGCCTGCAGTGCAGTCTGAGAACAAATAACTAAGGTGGGAATATGACCTCATGAAAGACAGAGAGGACCTCCCGAGACAGCAGGAGTGGCCCACAGTACAGAGGACACAGGAGGTAAAGGAAGATAAGGCTAAGAACTGACAGTTCTTTCAACTACCTTTTCTATAAGTAGGCTACATATTCTTCGATTTTTCTTACAAACACCTTAATCTAATCCTTGCTCAATCCTTATAATATATTTCACAAATGATAGGATTAAAAAACACTTAGCAACTTACCCTAATGAAAACACTGCTTGAGGTATTCTTTCATGTCAAATGTTACCCAGTCAATAGTGATAAACCTAAATTCAAGTGTACTAAATTGATTTATGAGATAAGTTATTAAATAGTATTGTGATATGCAACTGAGCAAATAAAATCCAATGAGTCTTAATAATCACTTTAATACTTAAATAGTTATTCCAAAACAGGAAATTTTCTCAGTGCCATATGTCAATTACTCTGATTTGAGAAATTTCATACCCTATAAAAAATGGCTGACATTTCAATCCACAGTGACCTATCTGCAAAATATTCATTTGTTTCTGACTTTATGCTTATCCAATAAAAGACTTCCGTTTTATCATTCATTAAGAAGGATGAAAAAATTATATAAAATTATGAAAGACATTTGCTAAAAGCAATAAATAATTTACCTCCAACTTGCACATGCTGAAAATTAAACTGGCAACTCCTCAAAAAGTTATTAAAATTATGGTGACTTAAGATATTTTGAAACCAAGTGCTACTAATTTATCTTCTGCATAGTTTTTCAAAAGTTAGCTTTGTGCATAATAAAGATTTTACGTTGAAAAGGAAGGTTTCATATTTTTAATTAAGATTCCACATCTAGTTATGAATATATACGATATATATAAATTAATGTCTCATGTAAGGATACTTTCTTTAAAGTAGTTCAAGGATTCTTGAATTAAATAAGTTATTTTTAAGTTATTTCAATATATTATGTAAGTACAACAAAAATTTCACTTGGGAAGATTCCAAAATACTAGAGAAAGGAATCTATTGAGGACCCAGAAAACAGTCCTGATTATCTGTATTAAGGGTATGGGAAAAAAATAATAAACAGAGACAAGTTTAGTAATACATGGGTGGCTGGGAAATCAGTATCTCCTGATGAGTCCTCCTCTTCACACACTCAAACAGCCACTATTTATTGCTGTACATAATGATAGGCAGGGCTAGGAAAACATTGCAATTCAGAGGGAGACTCAGAAGTTTATGGCTCTGTGAGCAAGTATAATCCTGGGATGATTCAACAGGGAATAGATGATCTTATGCTAAGAAGAGTCAATAAGAAATTTCAAATGGGAGGTATTGATAATATTAAATCTCCATTTTATCATCCCTTAGTATGCAAAATTAGCCACTGTGAATTAGTGGTACACCTCAGAATCTATATTCAGAGAGGCACTATCACACATCAAGTTCTATTCTAAATGTTTTTAGTGTTGCACTGGAAATAATTCATTTTAATTGCTTTGTGAATTTTAATAAAATACTAAAAATATACACTGGGAAACAGTCACCTAATTTTAATAAGTGCCATTCAAAAATATCAAATGCTGTAGTAATAAAAGTTTAATCATACAAAATTTACAATTAGCTATGTAGGAGGATTTAAGTACTCATTTAAGGAATATCCCCTCCATCATCATAATGCTGCTCCTCTTTAAATATGTTTAGTTACAAAAACACTCACTAAATAATTCTAATGTTTGGAAAGATCTTCTATATATTGAGCTAAAATATACTTCCCTTTTGTCTGCTTTACTTTCTATCTCCTTTTCAGAAATAAAGAATAAGTCAAATTTTCACATGAGAGATCTTCAAATATTTAAGGAAAGCTACTGTATTCTATCTGAATGGAAACTGTTCTGTAAATTGCATTTTATTTAACATTTCCATACTTAACCACATCTTGGTGGCCACTCATACATATGGTCAAATTAATTATTGTTCCCCTTAAAAGACATGATCTAAAACTGTATATTGAACCTAGGGTAGAGATAAAATACAGATTAGCTGAATGTATCACATTGATAGGTATAAAGAGAAAACACATTATGAAGAAGAAAAGGTAATTGTGGGGTTGAGGCAGTGAAATAAGGAAAGTCCTTATCTTTAGCACATTTCACCAAGACTCTAATGTGTGTAATCAAAATAAAGGCATAATTAATGTTCTGGTACCCATGATTTTTTTTTAAAAATCAGAATTTATTCCTTATAAAAACAGAAGATTAAAGTTGTGGTTGTATTACCTGTGGTTAACACAAGTAATTAGGGAATATCTATATATGTACACATATATGTATATCAAAGACTTGATTTAAAAAAAAGAAAAAGCAGTATTATGGGCAGAATTCAACCAACCAATGAATCAAAAAATTTGAATCCATCCCAAATAGATCAGACTTAATATTGAAAAATAACTATGTTGAAGAAAATAAAAAAGATTCTATTATCAAGTCAGGCCCTAACCCTATGCATACCACAATGTTCATCTCAGTGATCCTTTTATAAATAAGGTTTGAAATTTTCTATAGGCACTGATGTCCTACCACTTAAAACACTCTGTCAAGTGTCTTCCCACACTGCCTTTTAAGAGAACTAATACTATCACTTTCCTCTGATTTAGATATTTATTTCATTTTTGCCAGAAGATTTTGGCCAATGTTTTTGAAAGCACATTTAACTATACCATATGCCTCCTTAAATCATCTCTCTCAAACAAGCTGTAGGATAAGGCTCTGGTTCACTCCATTCTGTTTTTCTTTCTTCACAATGTGTTTATGTCTATTTACCCAATTTGCTCTGCTCTTCTTGCCAAATTACAGGTTTGAGATCTCAACTATTACAGAGCAGCTGTGCTATTGTTAATGTCTCACAAAACAAGGGTCAGAGAATAAGCCATGATAAGCACATGTGCTACCTGCACATTACATTGTGAGGATGCTACCCAACAGTGGAAGGTCAAAAGTCTTTAAAGAGGTCATCCTATTTGAATGCAGAAAATGCATTCTGATACCAATGAAACACTGGGAAAAATAGACTCTACAAAAGTTTTCTTAGTAAGATAACTCATTTAGTTATGTGGCATTTTAAAAATGTGTTCAATGAAATGTCAAAAAGACCAATATCACTGCTACCACCATCACCTTCCTTCTGTTTCAATATTAAGAATTTCTTCATCTCAGCCTAGAAAATCTATACCAAATAAGGAAATTCAGTGAACATAGATTACTGTTAAAGAAAGTTTTTCAAAATCTTGTTCCAGCTACATTCAGCAATAATATTCCTGGATAGTATCTTCCCAGATATCTTTAAGTTTGTTTATTTTGTAACATCAATTTCTGAAAGTAGATCTCTGTCTTAGCTGCTGTATTAGTCTTAGTCTACATCTGCAAGCAAGCATCTTCATATTAACATTCTCTGAAAATCAAAATCCTCAAGCCCTAAATTTTTAAAAGAATAATCCTTTAAAAATTACAATTCAGGATGGAACGTAAAGATGAGAAAGGACCTGATACAGCAGGCTAATGAGACAAGGCACATGGCCATCGCTCCAGCTCTGAGACCACGCATCTGGCTTTGAGGCTGTGTGTGCAGGGCCACTTCACCAGTGTGTTGTTAATTATTTAAGGGAGAGAACAGGGGGAACCATCACCACATCTGTCACCCACACATAGGAAAAACCTTCATTCATTGTTGGGCCAGATGTGTTTATTTGAAACATAAACTAACTAGCTATTTAATGGGTTTGAATTCTTAGCCAAAAGCTAATTAGGCAAACATATTAAGCTTCAGTCACCTTACAAGGCTAAACTGTTTCAGTTGCGTTGATTTTAATCCAATCTCATAAGAGCTCATCACCTACAAAACTATCTGAAGAAGAAATGTCAAAGCAAAGGAAAAGGTTCAACTTGCACATAACTAAACAGAAGAAATAATGATGTCCCCAAATACTTAATACATTAACAAATAAGATCTTCTAAAGCTTTGCTTTCAGTAGTATTATACGCCTGATTACTTTAAAAATAATACAAAAGTAAATCTTTTAGATGTAGCTCTACCCCAAAGCATTCTGTTTGCCTGCAGGCAAAATATTAAAATCTAAAGCTAAATGAATGATATCTCATATTTGATACTCATTGTGCTAAGTGTAATTTTTAAAAATCATATTTCCCAAGTGTTTAGCACATTCATAAATCATTAAAAAAAAGTATCAGGCAACTCTATGGTACTCTGTTCAAGAGACTGTGCCCAAAGGCATATTTTAGAGAAAATAATTCCAGAGCCTGGGACAAAATAGGCATTTTGTATTTTTTTTAAGTACTTGGAAGAAGAAAGTAAACTGCCTTCCTTAACTGTTCACTATCATTTACAAATTTCTGTTCTTTTAAATGGTAAGTCCTCCCAAAATAAGACACTCATTTTTCTCCTACCTGATACAAGGTTCTCCTACCTCAATTGTTAAATGACTTTTTTAAGATCTTCATATTTATCAAGAAGTCAAAATAATTTTTTAATTTTAAAGACAAAGAAATAATAAAAACAATGATACAGGGGCTAGGGGTTTAGCTCAGCGGCATAAGCACCTGCCTTGCAAGCAGGCGATTGTGAGTTCGATCCCCGGTACCGATAAAAAAAATGAAAAAGACAAAAAAAAAAAATGATACAAAATTTCAAAGCAAGAAAGCAGGAGAGTAAAGATGGTTAATACATTGCATATTGTTCTTGTCAAAGTGGTTGCTCATATTACAAGATATAAACATGAAAAATTAGACAAACAATATAGACACAAAGCTTTCTTTTCAAAGAACTGATAGAAATTACTAGTATCTTAACTATCTTAACTATTATATATATATATATATATATATATTACCTTTGCCCTTCCTTCTTTGCTCCCTTATCCCATTCCATTTCTCTTTGCTTTTGAACAATTTATTCCCATTTTGCACTATCTACTGTACATTTTGGACCCTATTTACTCTTTCAGCCTCCTACACTAGGAAGACAATATGACATTTACACATGACAATCTGATGGCAGCCAAAATATTTCAGAAAAATTCATTCAACAAGTGCTTAGTCAGACACAAAGTAAAGTGCTAGGGATATGAAGAACCAACAAACAAAATCTATCTCAGCAAAAAAGAGACAGATAACAAACAAATAAGTGCTTTGGAGAAAATTAAAACATAAAAAGAGAAATAGAATATTATAATAACATAAAAAAGAAAATAGAAAATTATAGACCCAAAAATGGGAGCAGATTGATCATACAGGGTGACAGGAAGCTGAGGTGACCTCAGAACAGACATGCCGAGGATAAGGGACTAAGCCAATCAGGGAGGAGAAATCCAACAGAACAGCTAGAAGAGCTACACTGAAGTAACAGGGAGCTGATGTGGCAAAGGAGGTACAAAGAGGCCAGTGTAACCATGACAGAGCAGAAAGGAGCCAGTAAGTGGTGAAGTCTGGAAGGTTAGGAGGCAGTGAGAAGTCAGCCCCTGTAGAATCTTGCAGAGCACTCTAAAGGTTTGTCTTTTGCTCAAAGCGGGACGAGGAACTCAATACCAAGAATTTTAAGCATAAGAGTGACTCACACCTATCTCTTTAACAGGATCACTCTTGCAAAAGACAGAAGCAGGAAAATCAGCTGACAGGCTAGTCATCCAGGCAAGCGATGACAGAAATTTGATCTAACATGGCAGAAGTAGTGAGCTGAGATTGAAATATGGATATATTTTGAAATTAGAGCTGAGAAAATTTTTTGATAGATATGAGAGAGAAATACATTATGACTTAAAGGTCAGTGACAAAAAGGATAGAGATGCCAATGACTAAAATAGAAAAGTAAGCTTGTGGAGATTAGGGAAATGATAAGGAAAGCGATTACAAACTCAATAAAACAAGACCAAACTCCAACAAATTTGTCACAGCTAACAAAAGAAAGTCATTGAATATTACTGTAAACTTAGGTCAAGATCGCTCCACGCAAAATCGACCTGTTTCCAATTCCAGTGCCAGTCTTATTCTGCCGGGGACATGCTTTCATTAGAACTACATTATAGATGATACAGAAAATGAATAATAGCCTTAATTTTTGTAAGTTATATTACACAGGCCCTTTTGATCTACTTAAAATAGAAAGCTGATGCTGCTCCAATTTATTGGCATGGCCAGAAACATTTCCCAGCAGATACTTTGAACATTTAAGCACTTACAAAAGTTCAAGTCAATTTTAGAATATTAACATAATTCTCTAGGATTCCCCAGAAGAAATAAGTTCTTTCTCAAAATACGGATTCATATTTTGGATTGTGTCCTCACATATTTAATTTTTCTCTGCTCTCCAGAAATGATGAGTGTGAAGTCATCCTACAAAACTGTATAAATTTATTATTCTAAACAAGTGAAATTTACTAGTCTTAAGACTCGACAACCTGAAATATTTGCAATCATTTTTTTTTTGATAACAGAGAAGACAGGAAAAAATCACAAATGAAGACAAGTTATTGATAAAATTATTTGTGATTTAAATAAAAGCCCTGGGGGCTTCCAAGAAGATGGTGGATCAGTAAACAGCAGAGTAAACAGCCTCTCTGAGAGACTCAGTCCAGACGCTGGAATATAGCTTCATAAGGAATGAAGTGGGTCTCCTGGGCCTAGGAAGAATCTAAACTGAGAAATGATGCCCACAGAGAGAGTAAAAAAAAAAAAACGAAAAAGAAGGTGGTAGCTGGCAGCGCCTTCACCTTGAGCTGTGAGAGAAGCTGTTGGAATCTGGGGACTGAAGATTACATTGATAGTGGTGGCTGGCAACCCCAGAGGCTTCTGCAAAGAGATGCAGCTGTGGAGGGGAGCAGCAGATGCAGGACTACACTGGCTGGCAGTAATTGCAGAGAACTCACTCCTCCCACAAGAGACAGTGATTGGCTGGAATCATTTTGGAGTTGGGCTGACTAAACCCAAAACTAAAGCTGCTGCCAGCTTCCTCTAACAGCTCCTAGCTGGGTGCAGACCAGCAGAAATTTCTCAAGCTGAGCCCTGCCCCCACATGTGTTCCAGAGGCCATGGCAGAGATTCTCCTCAGGTAGCCAGCTCAATCTGCAGGCAGTGGCTGGCCCCATCCTCACACACACGCCAACTGCCATCGCCATCGTAGGAGCCCCCTGTCAGTGACCAGCTCAGTCCAGAAGTGGTGGCTGCCCCCACCACCCCGCACACACACATGCACTCCACCAGCCATCGGGGAGCAAGTGCAGGCTGGGAAAAGCAGCACACAGCCCTGCACCAGCGCACCCAGTGGCCACCGTCAGATACCTGTAGCCAGCACTAGCTAAAAGAACAAAACAGTCTCACTTCACAGAAATTATAGTCAAAGCGGAAAGGACATGGGACCCCACTATCCACTTCTCCGGAAGATGTCAAGACAAAGACACAAAAGGTAGTCTCTGGCCTTCAACCCAAGCAGAGTAAGTCCAGGAGATGTGAACACAACAAAGATTGGGAGTTGCACACCTGAAGTTTATGAAATGATGGCAACTGAAGTAAAGAAACAACTTCATAGGCTATAAAAGCAATTAGAACAGAAATACTATCTCAAGTAAAAGAAGAAATAAAAAGCTTAATAAAATAATTGCTGAACACCTCTAAAGAAGACATAGATACAAAAATTAGAGGAGCATAGAAAAAAGAGGGAAACCTTGAATGAGCAATGTAAAAAGTTTATAATATATGAAACAGATTCAAAGAGACATCCAAGAAATTAAAAACTCCATTGAAAGCTGGCAAAACCACTTGAAAGAGAATGTAGAGTTTCAAACCTTAAAGTTTGCAGCTTGCGATTCCAAAAGGAAAGCTCTCTTAAAAATAACAAGGAACCAGGAAGTAACAATTTCACAACTGCAAGACAACCCAAAGAAACATAACTTAAGAATAGTAAGTGTGAATGAAAAAGCAAGGGTCAGCACAAATGACATTAAAAGTCTATTTACAGAAATATTATCAGAAAACTTTCTGAGCATGGGAAAATGATGTGACATTCAGATAAATGAGGCACACAGAACTCCAGATAGCCATAACCAAAATAAATCTACATCTAGACATATAATAAAGATCCCAGAAAATCAACAAAACAGAATACTAAAAGATGTTAGAGAAGGGGCCAGGGATTTAGCTCAGTGGCTGAAATGCCTGCCTGGCAAATGAGAGGTCATGAGTTCAATCCCCAGTACCAAAAAAAAAAAAGCCTTAGAGAAAAGAAACAGATCATCTATAAAGGAAACCCATCAGAATCACGACAGACTTCTCAATACAAACCATCAAGTCAAGAAGAGCTTGGAGCGAAGTATTTCAAGTCCTGAAAGAAAACTACTTCCAACCCAAAGTGACGTACTCTGTAAAACTATCTTTCAAAATTAGAGGAGAAACAAGATACTTTCATGATAAAGAACAACTGAAGAATTCATGACCACCAAACCAACCCTACAAAGAATACTGAAGGACATTTGAGAGAGAAATAAAAAAGACCACGGTTCCAGAACAGCGGCAGAGGGGGATCACTGAGCAGGGCAGAAAATTGAATGGAAGCGAAAAGTAGGCAGCCAACAGCAGGAAAACATCAAGGCAGAAACAAGCCAGTGCATACTGGCCATAACCATTAGTGCAGACGGCCTCAATTCACCAATAAAAAGAAAGACAGGCGGAGTGGATTAGCAAACAGGATCCATCAATATGCTTTATACAAGAAAAACATTTAATTCAAAAGGAAATTCATAGACTAAAAGTCAAAAGAGAGAAAACAATGCTCCATGTGACAAGGAGCCAAAAGAAGTGGAAGTAGCTTGCTCATCAGTTGCACAGTGGATAAAAAAGACAGGGCATTTTTATGTAATGGAAGGCTACTCAGCTATAAAGAAAACTTCAAGGCTCTTGTAGGTAAATGGATAAAACTTAAGATCATGCTCATGGATAAAATGGTTCAGAGTCACATGGGTGAATATTGTGTTGCCTCCCTATTATAAAAGCTAAAGGAGTTAGTGGGATCCAAAATACACAATACATATTGTGAAAGTGAAGGAGGAGGAAGCATCTAAAAAGGGAAAGCGGTGGCCTTTGTAAATCTATTATCGTGATTTGAAACCCATATTGTTTTCATTTTTCTGTTTGGTTTGGTTTTATTCTGTTTTGGTTTATCTGACTTTATTATATTCAATGGCAAGAACAACTATTTCAAAGATAACAAAATATACTATGGTAACCTTTATTTATTTTCTTATTATCTTGTTTTGAAGCTCTGAATTATTTTGATAGATTTTATTTTATTTTGTTTTGATTGTATCATGTCTGATAATATAGGCCACTACTTTGAAGATAACAAGAGGTATTACGGTAGCTATTGCTGCTTAACTATTATCTTCTTCTAAAGTTCTGTATTGCTTCCGCTGCTTTGTTTTTATTGGTTTAATTCTGTACTATTTTGTTTGATTTTATTATGCCTGATGGTATGGGCAGTTGGTAGTCATTATTGATTTCCTTTTATCTTGTTTTGAAGTCATGTACCATGTTCATTGTTTTGCTTGATTCCATCCTATTTTATTTCATTTGGTTTTATTCACTTCAAAATTATACTTTCTTCCAGATTAAATAGCTGAATCAGCTATCATGAGAGTATACTGCCACATGAAAAAATATGTGTATAGCCCTTAACAAAAACAGAGCAGGGGCTGGGGGTTTAGCTCAGCGGCATAAGCGCCTGCCTTGCAAGCAGGCAGTCGTGAGTTCGATCCCTGGTACCGATAAAAAATGAAAAAGACAAAAAAAAAAAAAAAAAAGAGCAAAATTAGAATGCAAATTACTAAAAACGTATAAATATTTCATAGTCCAAAGTGTACAATAATAAATCATGTTCCAATCATTCCTTAATATTTATTAAATATAATATCTTAAAATTTATTAAATTACTCAAAATTTCACTTTAGAATGTTTACATTCAACTCCCTAAAGTTCAAAATAATAGCTGTGTAGGTTTTAACAACAGAGTTTAATCCAGTTCTTTACAGCATTTTCTAAACAATATTTGGAAGCAAGATAAAACATGCATTAACATTTTCAATCAGTATAATTGTACTAACTAGAATAGCTACAGTAAGGCTTACTGTTTAATATTTGATCTTTACATTTAAAAAAGTGTGCTTATCATTATTTTCTAATAATTTGCTCCTAAAATGTTTTTAAACTGTTTTCAGTGAAGTACTTACTCTCCAGCTTTATTCAAGATGGGTGCAGGACAAAGCATTGAATTCAGCTGTACACTTACTGGTCTTACACCTAAAAATAGAATACCATTGAATTAATAAAGGCTTCTATATATCTCACACAATTTTCATTCACAACATAATTTTAGCAGAAAAGATGGAAAAAGGAAAATAAACTTATTTCATAAGTTTAATGAAATATTTGTATGTACAATAAATTTATTTTTGAACTCAGCTCTTCAATTGCACTTTTAATTTTAATAGATGAGAAAAATGATGTACTCTATGTTCATTCAGAAAGTTATGCAATCAAAATAATTATCTGAGAATATGAATTAAGAAAATTCGATTCTAACTGCACTTATGTTTTTTGGATTTGCTTTAATAAACTAAATTTTGCTTAGCTAAGTATAAAAATGTTTATATTATAATTAACATAATTCATTCAAATATGTAATCAAAAGAAATTAGATAAAGCTACCAAATAGATGAAAATAATTACTGAATAAAAATAAAATTAGTTTGTTCTATTCTATGTGGAATCTATTATGAAGAAATTGTTACAATTATTACAATTGTTACAATTATTAAGACATTGTTTTGCTTTACCAAAATGGTAATTTTAACAAGAGAAGGGCTGATTATCATATTTTCCATGCTGCAAATTTCACTACTTTAATTTAGCAACCACATATTGGACAAGTGCTATGTATGTGGCCAAAGCTGGGACAACTGGAGTGTTTAACACCATCAGATAAATGGCAAAATTGCAGACGAATCTCTCAGAACTCTACTAGAGTTCACAGAGTTATGGAATCTGCGTTACAAAGTAAATCTTTAGAGGAAAATACAATCACTAAAGGAGAAAAAGTGGATTAATAATGCTCAGAAAAAAAGGATTCATTTAGTACGATAACTATTAACAAACACTATGCTGAGTGAACATTCAAAATACAAAAGTGCTATACAGCAAAATAAAATAAAATTTGAAAAACTGACAAATTACTGTTAAATTAGATGAAGCAAAAGAAAAAATAAAGTAATAGATGGTAGAGCAGTAGAAGATAATTAGATTTTAAGGCAAAAGTGGCAAAAAAACACGTCTTGGAAAGAGAGAGTTCAAATAGGTACCTGGTGTGCACAGACCATATACAGTGGTGAATTGAAACTGGATTGAGCTATCTGCTCTACTCATTATTAGCTGTGTCATTATGGGCAAATTATTCCATTCTTTCAACCACAACTATCATCTGCGTAAAGAAGCTACTAATGACACAGTTCACCATTCTCCAAATTATGAATAAACACTATTACTAAATAATTATTAGCCTGGTTTATTTTGTTCAAACTGATGATCCCCAGATCCATCTGCTTTTCCTGCAAATGACAAAATTTTTTTCTTTTTTATGCCTCAATAACACTCCATTGTATATATCTACATTTTCTTTAACCATTCATGTAGAGATCATGGTAAACAAAATAGGCAAGACTAAAACAAATACTGCACCTGTGGGCTCTAAAGAAAATGTTAAGAAAATAGAAGGGAGACCATCACTAGACAAGCAGGATGGAAGAAAGGGGAGGAAGAAGGGTATACAAGGGAGCATGGATACGATCAAAATACATTATACATATGGACACTCCTCCAACAATAACACCAAAAGACACATGAAACTAGGATGGAAAGTGGGCCAAAGGAGCTTATGGGAGATGATGACTAAAGCAAGTTATGTTCATACACAAATCTCCTAAACTGAGGCCCATTAATCTGCATAAATGATATACACTAATAAAAATGTGGAATGAATTACTACTATTTGTCTTATCATTAGAGGCTTTATTTTCTGGTTGAACACTGTAGCATATCTGATCTTAGCTGGGAAAAAGAGAAGACACAGCCCATGTGCTGTGAGACGTTAAAGTGACATTGTGAATGCCGGGCACCTACTCTTTGTGTACGTTTCGTTCACAGTGAATGTACAGAGTGCAGTGCCATTCCGACTGCCCAACATGAATCCTCTTCCACTCAGAACAACTTGAAATTCCTCTAGAAGCAAAAGAAAATATAAACATTTTAATCACTCTTACACTAGAATTTTTTTAAAAATCTTTACTAGAGGTGAAAGTATCAAAGTACACAGAATACATTTCTTCATAGTACTTAGCTCTCAACAATAAAGACATAGCTCTATATGTCCAACTGTGCTTGCTCCCTTTGACCCTCTGGGTAAATGTGAAGATACCATTCATTGTCACATTAAAATGTATTATTTTTTTCTACACAGATTATTTTACAATAGTAATCAAGTTATTAGGATTAAAGCATAACATTCTCCCAAACAGATGCCATATAAAATTCCTCAGAAGATATCCTTACAAAAATATCAAGAAAAAACCCTGTTTATTTTTCTCTATTTTCAAGTATTTTGGTTTGGGTATGTAAAGAGGACTAATTCTTTATGTTCTAGAATTTTTCAAAGAGTCATATTATTTTCTTTTGTGTCTCATATAGAGTTCTTCAACAGCTTCTTCACCTTGCTAATCCTGACTTCCTTTTCTAATCCTTATAAACTTACAAAATCATCAGAGATCATACATTTTGGATTACTAATAATGTGCAATCAGTGCCTAGAAATTGACTGAATTTCTGGTATTCATATTAGGAACATGCTCTTAAATTAAAAAGTAAAAGTATATGCTAGAACAAAAGTTAACAGACCAAATGCCTTGATGGGTGGTAAATGTTTGCTTCTCAACTATGAGAGTATATGTTGACTACTTTTAAAGAAATTAACTTTTAATAAATAGGTGAACCAAGGCACAATACAATGTTCAAAGTTTCTGAGTTATGTATGATATCTGAATTGGGCTGCTCAAATTCACTAGAATTATCTCCAGAACTCTACCACAGGACTGAAGGCATAGGTTTGGATAGCATAGACATCAAAGTTAAGCAAGGAAAATATCCAATTTGTTAAGAGTTTTACAGTGTCTTATTTGGCTTGTACCACTGTGAAGTTCCAACTTATGTAATCATAAATATATTGGTTGTGATTGGTTGAACATTGATTCTGTTTGTCTTTAGTATACTCATCTACAAGAAATATTTCCTTAAGGTTCCCTGAGTTTGCAAACCAAGCCAAGAGCACGCATTCATGAGGCCTAACCGGCTTTTTCTACACACGAATTCTTCAGGCCTCATTTCCATTTTAAATCACTTCAGCAACCTCAGTTTTCTCAAACTGCTCAGTCTAACAGAACCCAATGCATATTTAGTTATTACTACAAGGCCACTCGTTTCATTTAGTGTGCTTTAGTAAAGAAAGTTTACTTACTAGTTAAAATAAGGTAAAGATAAAATCTAAAATGAGATTTGGTAAGAGCATAGGCATTAGTGTCAGACTGATAAACATCTAATAGAACAGTTACTAACAGCAACCACTAAACCTGGCTCTGTCTCCATTTTCCCCATTTCGGAACCAGGAATTATAAAATCATAAAACAGTGTTACTAGAAGGATTATATGAAATTCATGCAAAATCACAGAAGTTTATTTTTCCATTTATTTTTTCTATGATATTCAGAAATGTATTACTCTAAACCTTTGCAAAAGATACCCTTGCCCTGCAATGCCTTGATGCCCGCTCATTAAGGAGCATACAACATGCAGAACCAAAGACCATGCGAGAGTCTGTGGCAAATTACAACATGTACTTCCTTCCCTACTAGAATCCTACTGTAAGTAAAGTCAGGCTAAAACAAACTTGAGGTCAGACTTGAAGAAGAAAAGACAGGAGCCAGAGAGAATCAGATCATCTCCAGGCAAGGGTAATTGGGAGGAGTAAAAATCTGAGTCTGTGCTGAGCAGCAGCTGATGAAGCCACCCACTTCCTTCCTGCCATTTGCCTGAAAGTCACTTCCTCCTACACCCCAAGCCGGCAGATTCCGCAATTGACCAGGTCATCAAAGCATGACACTCACAGTCTTCAGATACCTGACTGTCTGCACAATCAAGGATTTCATATTTTATTTTATTTGTGGTAAGAAAGGTCTCAAAAGTGAACTAAATATATAGAAGACTCTAAAAGCCTGTCACACAATATGCTCATTATTTAAAATAACACTCCAATCTTAAAAATTTGAATTTAAAATAGAAATATTTCAAGGAATTATTTAAAAATTCTTACACAAAAAAGATGCCAAAAAAGTTAATTTTGCTATTCTCTTTCCAACATGAGTTTCAAATCATATATTTTAGCTAGAAAAAAATACAATTTCTTACATGGTATTTTTAAATTCCAAACACTTACCCCCCACACAGACACTTGAAGGCCTCAATTCCAGGATTTCAGTGCACGATTGATCTAGTATCTAAAAAGGGAAAAAAAAAAAAGACCAAGCTATAAAACTAAATCATAACATGTGAAGGAAATTACAAAATTACTAATAACATTGGGGTCTTCTCCTTAGAAGATGAGGCAAAGGAAAATTTCATTATATATACAGGTACCAAGATTTTAGTATACTTGTGCATTGTCTTTTGGGATCTATCCTAGTTAAGTATTTTTCAGTGTTCTGATTTGAAGATTAAATGAAGGTACCTATAAGTAAAGTGGGTGCTGCCTCAAATTATAGTAGTGATTTTTAAAAAATTAAAAAGGGCCAGGATTTAGCTCAGCTGCATAAGCTCTTGCCTGGCAAGCGCTAGGTCTGAGTTTGATCCTGGTACCAAAATAAAAAGACAGAACAAAAAATAAATAAATAAATGCAAATCAGGCCTCCACTTTAATAATACTAATGTATGTTTTTGTATTTAGAAATTTAACGTAATATTGACACTTTTTTTTTTTTTTATCTGACTGTGGCATTTTTTGCCCATTTCTCAGGCTCAATTCCCATGGATGCTAATCCTCCCTCCATGCATCAAGCATTACACTTGCAGACTACAGGCTCTTTGTTTGAGCTAAATGTTATCCTCCAAAACACAGACTGTGTATTCAAGCATTCCCAAGGCACTGGAACAGAATGGTTCTACTTAGCTTGTTCTGAAAAACAGAAACCACCACACAAGGCACAAGGCTCCAAGGGAAAAACAACAGTGATGGAATGAGCTGCTCATACTGGGCACAACAGTCCTGACTTCATTTTTAGAACTGCCCTGCTCTACATTATCAAAGTAGACACACTCCAGATGATCTCTGAGATGCATTCCTCTCTTGACAGAAGTTGAAGACAGATGATGTGCGGTGGTTTTAGCATCTTCTGCTCCTAACTAAATCAGGAAGGAAGGTCTGCAACAAGAAACAAGTGCTTTCCGTGCTTTCTTTAACAGCAGTAGAAAGACAAAGTCTCCGTGCCTAAAATCAATGGGCAGATCATGGAATTTTTGGTGCTGAATGTGAATGTATGTAAAGGGACATTATTTGGACTGCTGAAGGTGACTTCTTAACAAATACAACTTTTCATATAGTGACTGTAGCTGAAGATTGGGAAACAAGTCCTGTGAGATTTTATATTTTAGAAATACAATCATCACATCCCCAGATTCAAGAATTGGGGATCACTGTCAAAGTTTAATACATCCTCTTGAAGGGGTAGTGTTTCAAATCATTAGTTCTTTAAACATTTTGACAGAATTGAAATAATCAGACTAGATGAAACAGATAGAAAAGTCTGGCAAAGGACTATGGCACAAAAAGAATATCCCAACTCAAAAAACGGGCATTTGGTTTGGCAGTCTGATGTGAGAGGGAAAATAGTGAGCCATGAAAATAAAGTTCAAAGAATACACAAAATCCTCAAATTTATTGAGTCTGCTACCAACTCTGAAGGAATTTATTTTAAAATGGATACTATTAAAGGAACTAGTGACATCTTTCAGTTTACAATTTATTTATTTTACCCACTGTATCAGAATTACTGACAAATGTTTTAAGTGCATTGAAAAATTATGGAATAAATTTAAAAACTGTATTATTAGAAATAATTTTCTTAAATCCCTGAAAGTAAATAAAATCATAAAGGAGTTTTCTAAGGTGTATGTCAGAGAATGTTCATCCTAGAATGATTTCTATGAATCAATTACATTGTTTCTTTTTTCCTGCTAATACTGATCATAACATAATCAGTTCTCATAATACTAAAACAAGGTCCATGTGTTGGCTTCCCCTCCTTAAAAGTTGTGACTCAATTTTTTGAAACTTTCTAAATAATGAAAGTTTAAAAAACAGAATCAAATATGAAGATCTCCCTAAGGCTGCAGGAAAATCCCTTCAAGGACCATTGCTGGTCTCCATCTCTGAAGCCAGCACCTGTGTGTCATCTGCAGGGTATTGTCATTTTAAACAATAAATTCGGAGTGACTCAGAAATTTATGTTCTACTAGAGTCAGAGTTTAAAGAAATGAAGTTACATTAAGTACAGGTTATGAATAGCTAATGTTGGTTTTAACCTGCATTGAATTGTGTAAAATATTTATGCATAAAAATATACTTACATTATTGAATAGTTGTATGAAATTATTTTAATGAGGTAAGTTTTCATCAAAATTATGTAAATGAATGGAAAAATATCTCTGGTAACTCATTCACTGGAAGGCAAAAATGCCTCTGAGCATTCATTGACACTGAATCATGGAACTGGTATCATCATCTGATGCAATTCAATCGAATTTCCCCAACAGTACCTAATCTTGCTAAAGTTTCTTTTACTTCTTTAAATTGCTTTGGTCCCTATGCTATACTGGTCAGAAATGAAATCATATTGTATTGGAAAACCCTTGCAGTGCTGGACACTGAATGCTTAGTACATGCACAACAATCAATACATGTTTAGAGCATAAGAAGTGAATACATAAATTAGTGAGACTATTAAAATATCTGTCTTAGCAACCAACATTCACAGTAGGACTCAGATAAGTCCAATTAATATTTGTGAAAAGGCACCTAGCACTTTAATAAATTATAGATATTGAAAATAAAAAAATCCTGTAATTTGAAACAAAGTTTGCCAAAACCATTCCCAAATGAGAAATAGTCAGAGAGAGAGAGAGAGAGAGAGAGAGAGAGAGAGAGAGAGAGAGAGAAGAGGTGGGAAAAAAAGAGAACATTAATGTATTTTTAATTAAAATTTATTAGCACATTTTAGATATTAATGCATTTTTAGAAAATAAAATGTGATCTCAGATGGAGCTACATTTTATTTTCTAAAAATGCATTAATATCTAAAATGTACCAGTAAGACATTGGGGTAGGCAGAGAATTCATGAACAAAACTCAAACTGCACGGGAAACACTTCATTGAATCAACAACTGGGATCTCATATTATTGAAAAGTTTCTGCATTTCAAAAGAAATCACCAATAGAGTAAAAAGAAAACCCACAGAATGGAAAATAATTATAGCCAGCAACCCCTCAAACAAAGGACTTATATTCAGAACATAAAGAATTAAAAAACATCAAGCCCCCAAAATTCAAAGAACCTCTCCAAAAATGGGCATCTGAGATGAACACAAGTTCTCAGATGAAGATACACAAATGGAAAATAAATACATGAAGAAATGTTCACCATCACTGGTCATTCAAGAAATACAAATTAAAACAGCATTGAGATTTCATCTCACTCCAAAAGAATGGGACCATCAAGAAATCAACTGATAACAAATGTTGGTGAGGCTGCGGGGGAAAAAGCAACACTGCTCCACTGTTGGTGGCAGTGTAGACTGGTGCAATCACTATGGAAATCAGTATGGAGAATTCTCAAAAGACTAGGATTGGAAGTTACATTCACCCCAGCTATTCACCTCCTAGGTATTTTCCCAGAAAAACTGAGAAGGTCAGATCACAGAGATATATGTGCACCCATGTTCATAGCAACACAATTTGTAATAGCTAAATCTTGGAAACAACCAAGATGCCCATCAACCACAGAGTGAATAAAAAAGATGTGGTATTTTTATACAATGGAATATTACTCAGCTATAAAAAAGATGATTTTGAGGCCTTCATAGGCAAATGGAGACAACTCAAGGCTATCCTCATTAGTGAAACAAACAAGAATCATATTTATAAATATCACATTGTGCCTCTAGTATAAAAAGTAATAAGAAATGTAGGAGTAATAAAACCCAAAATGTGCAGTGCTGTTGTAAAAAAGGAATAGAAAGTGCTCTAAAGGATATAACTGCATGTATGTTTAGGTGTGCAGGATTAATAACCATATTACTTTTTGTTGGATAGTTGAACAGAACTGTTTGCAATCTTGCTGTTTGAATGTCCACTTTGTATGCTTCACTTTTGTAACTTGAACAACTATTTGTAAGAGGATAATACATAATTATCAACTAGTGATTTCTTACTGTTTTTTTTGAAATTATGTATTATTTCTACCCTTTTTCTGTTTTTCTTTAAATAAAAAAACTGTGCTGCTATAAAAAAATTTTTATAAGCTTTAAAATGTACCAATAAACTTCATTAATTAAAAAAATACATTAACTTTCTTAATTTATCAACTAGTAATTTCTTACTTTTTTTTGGAAATTCTGTACCATCTCCACCCTTTTTTCTGTTTTGCTTTTTTCTAAACAAAAAATAAAAGAAAAAAATGTCCTATAAGTTTTGTTTTCCCATGTAGATATTAAAATGTTGCATATTAAGAAGGCAACAACTAGAAATCAAAGCTATTTAATGTTTGAATGCAGAGAGCCTATACCATTAATTTTTCAAATAATTCTATAAGAACAAAATTGTTTATATTGTAAACTCATCAAATAATTGTACTAGTTGAAATGTTCTAGATATCAAAAAGTGGGTCTATTATATTCAAATCTTTGTCCATACACAACAACTGACAAAGAGGACAAATGTCCCACTCTATTGTTTAGCAAATGAAATACTGAACATTGAACCAAATTCAGCATTTATGATAACTGACACATTAATTTCCTAGCCTGAACTTCACCATTTGTTCAGCAAAATAACTCTGTGAGATTTCCTCAAACATATTTTGAATTCGTCCTCATTATATCTCAAGAGAAACAATTTCTACTAAAGATTGGCCTGAGATGACATCAGAGTGTCAATAGCACCATAGGCTAAACTTTAAAACAAGCCAAATGTTATTGTAAATCTATGGTAATTTACTAGACACAATACATTCAAAATTTCCTCTGAAGATTTTTGGGGCGATACATATATACAGAGAGAGCTTAATTCTCATGATGAAAACTACATACTCCTGAAGCATCTACCCACTTAAAAAGTAATAACACTATTAAGGCGTACATACAAGTAAAAATAACGTATACACTGTTACTGAATCTCTACTTTTACATCCTCAAACATTAATATGCATGACAAAGAGCTAAACTTTCCAAATTAGGTAGAAATGTCACCAGTCAAAATTTTTTTTTAAATGTATCTGATGTGATAATAATTACCATTTGGTGGGCACTTATGTTCTAGGAATTGTGCTAAGTACCTTATCTGAATTTCTTCAGTTAATTATCACAATTCTTATGCAAACTGGAACTTAGAGGTTTTTTAAAAATTGCTCTTGAACTATTCCCTCATAAATAGTAAGCCAGATGCCTGCAGGTTTGATAGAATCCCAATCCCATTCTTCTAACCAACTTGCTCCACTTTTCCTAGTTGGGCATAGATTGTTTAACCACAACAAAATCTAATAATCAACTTACTCGTAAAATTTATCTGACTGTCTTGCCTGTGCATCTTTCAAACTATCAAAAACAATTTAAATATTTCTTGTCTCTTATTCCCAAAACTATGTCAATAAATATCTGGGTTTTTTAATATTTGTTTGGGCTTATGTTTGTCTTAAAATTTCCAGTATCATTGACTTTGGACAAATTAAAATTTTAGATCATTCTATGAACTAGTAATTTCTTAGAATACCCAAATGCTTACTCTCTTTGACTGCTTTTCTTATATTCCCTTAAATATATAAGGTTTTTACTTATTTCTCTATCAGACTTGATTTGTACAGATAAAAGTTGTTTTTTCACTGCTGCATAATAAGCAGACCTAAATTACAGGGAAACCTCTCTCCTACATGGGAAATCAAGCAATACAGCAACTATAAATCAAGACTTACAAGCAGCATGAGGGAAAATGCTTCCTTAAAGGGATTCAGTATTGGAAAAGCAGATCCTCCAGTGTGTCTTCTTGAGCTCTATTCCTCTACTGTTCTATGGCTTAGTTTCTTTCCCTGTTTTTCAGTGAACTGTGGCATCTCACTAAACTGTGGCATTTCAGTGAACTGTGGCATTTCCTAGCCTAGCTCATGGGCACAGGCTGGGTAGAAGATAAAGGTGTGATCTTTCATACAGGAGGGGTCTAGGCAGAAGAGTTACTGGTACATTAAATCTATTTGTAACACTTGTATTACTAAGCTGATGAAAGCCTATAACAGGAAAGATGTTAACATTTGGAATTTGAAATTCCGAGAGCTTCTTCAAAATTCTACTTTGTAGCATGTTGGATCAAGCTATTAATTAAATGCCCATAATAAGAGTCACTATCATCAGTGAAATTTGCTCTTCTATTCAGGATGTACTTGTCTGAAATATCTTTAAATTGTCTACTAAAATGTCTATCATGTATTAACATAACAACCTCCAGTTTTTCCTTTTTTCAAGTTTTGGGATAAAACTGCTGATATAATAAATACATTTTCCCTTTACAAATTATAATGACTTTTTATATTACTTCTAATTGGTTGTATAAAATTGTGTTGCATTACTTATACAATTTAATAATCACAGTTTTACTCCCTCAATAGTCTGGTGAACACTGCGAATACTAATTTCACAGGAGTTCTCCATCTAGCAAGGGAGAAGAGAAGAATCAGATAAGGCTGTTCAATTTCTCCTCCTACTGAGAGTTTGGTTAACAGCCAGGCCGGATACAATGTCAAGAGCCAGCTGTGACTGTCCTGCCTGCTGGCCTTTGAGATTACAGATGTTTGGCAGGAGATGAAAGCAGATCCCCTGTTGCCCTTTCTCTGCAGTCTGACTTGAATGAAGTATCTGAATGGTGTTTTAACCTGATCTCCAAGCATGTTCCAAGTTAATTTGGATTGAGTGTACATCTAGTGTAATCTGCTCAGGTGGCAGGATTTCATCACCACAGGCCAAATTTCTTTACTAAATAACAAGTGGCAGACATGCACTATGGAACCAGAATTGGCAGGGTTTGCAAGGTTTTGAGAACATACCTAAGTCAGAGGTTCAACTGTTCTAAGAATCCCATTCATGACAAAGAGTATTCTTATCATTCTTGACTTTTGGGTTGCCAGCAGGCCTTTAAAATTAATGACTAACATCCAGATAAATTGATGGCATTGTCAAACAACCATTTGTAGCAGAAATAACCAGACAGAATGAAAACAACTGAGTTCTGTGAGACATCTGACTTCATTTCTTCCTTATTAAAGAGACTTTAATATGTAGGGGAACTACATTTGACTGAGATTTAGTAGCCCCGAGCATTTTTGTATAACAAAGTGAAACCGATAGGTCTGCAGAGGAGGAGCTGGGCAGATCTGGGGTGCCCTCACTGGCCTCTCTGCGTGTCTGGAGGACTCTGGATATCTGCGCCCAGACTGCTGGAGCTCCCTCAGGCTTCCAGGTGCAGTGAAGGAGAGAGGTGGGTTTGAGGCTTCCACATCAGCCTCCCCATTCCCGGCTTCATTTGGAGACCTGCTGAGCTCCCCATAGGTGGGCTGGCCCACACTACCAGCCTAGCCCAGCCTGTTTAGCTGCCGCGCCTGGCCATAGGTCTGCAGAGGAGGAGCTGGGCAGATCTGGGGTGCCCTCACTGGCCTCTCTGCGTGTCTGGAGGACTCTGGATATCTGCGCCCAGACTGCTGGAGTTCCCTCAGGCTTCCAGGTGCAGTGAAGGAGAGAGGTGGGTTTGAGGCTTCCACATCAGCCTCCCCATTCCCGGCTTCATTTGGAGACCTGCTGAGCTCCCGATAGGTGGCCTGGCCCACACTACCAGCCTAGCCCAGCCTGTTTAGCTGCCGCACCTGGCCATAGGTCTGCAGAGGAGGAGCTGGGCAGAACTGGGGTGCCCTCACTGGCCTCTCTGCGTGTCTGGAGGACTCTGGATATCTGCGCCCAGACTGCTGGAGTTCCCTCAGGCTTCTAGGTGCAGTGAAGGAGAGAGGCGGGTTTGAGGCTTCCACATCAGCCTCCCCATTCCCGGCTTCATTTGGAGACCTGCTGAGCTCCCCATAGGTGGGCTGGCCCACACTACCAGCCTAGCACAGCCTGTTTAGCTGCCGCGCCTGGCCATAGGTCTGCAGAGGAGGAGCTGGGCAGATCTGGGGTGCCCTCACTGGCCTCTCTGCGTGTCTGGAGGACTCTGGATATCTGCGCCCAGACTGCTGGAGTTCCCTCAGGCTTCCAGGTGCAGTGAAGGAGAGAGGTGGGTTTGAGGCTTCCACATCAGCCTCCCCATTCCCGGCTTCACTTGGAGACCTGCTGAGCTCCCCATAGGTGGGCTGGCCCACACTACCAGCCTAGCCCAGCCTGTTTAGCTGCCGCGCCTGGCCATAGGCCTGCAGAGGAGGAGCTGGGCAGATCTGGGGTGCCCTCACCGGCCTCTCTGCGTGTCTGGAGGACTCTGGATATCTGCGCCCAGACTGCTGGAGTTCCCTCAGGCTTCCAGGTGCAGTGAAGGGGAGAGGTGGGTTTGAGGCTTCCACATCAGCCTCCCCATTCTGGTTGCACTTGGAGACCTGCTGAGCTCCCGATAGGTGGGCTGGCCCACACTACCAGCCTAGCCCAGCCTGTTTAGCTGCCACGCCTGGCCATTGGTCTGCAGAGGAGGAGCTGGGCAGATTTGGGGTGCCTGCATCGGCCTCTCCATGTGTCTGGAGGACTGTGGATATCTCTGCAACCAGGGAGGGTCCACAGGTTCCTGAAGCACTGCGGCCTGTGGTGAGTACCCTAACCCGGCTGCGATTGAAAAACTGTGGAGCTTCCAAGGGGCAGGTGGGCGCACAGTGTCCCTGAGGCCCAGCTTGTCTGGAACTGCGGAGTTCTGAGCAGGCAGAGGAGGGCCACTGGTTCTGTAGGCCTAATGGCTTGGAGTAGCGCGGCGCCAGAGTCTCAGTAGCTCCAAACATAGAAGGGGATTTTCAACAGACCCTGAGGAAGCTTTCAAATAACACTTGAAACACAGAAATATAGGAAAATGACAAAACGAAAGACCGAATTACAACCTCAAACCTCCAGCCCATCTCAAGAAACCCTAGGAGCGATGTATATAGAAGAAAATATATCCCATCCACCTCATATATCGGACACAATAGCCACTGAAATTGACAAGCACTCCAGAAAGCTTTAAAGAAATTCAAACTCGAAATAATCTCCCAGATAAAAGAAGAAATGATAAAAGAAATGAAAGAGATTCTAAATATATCTAAAGAAAACACAGATAAAAAATTGGAGGAACTAAACAAAAAGATAGAATCCCTAGACGAGCAATATAAGAAACAAACAGAATACATAATGCAGATGCACAGAGATATACAGGAAATAAAAAACTCCACTGAAAGTTGTAAAAACCGCCTTAATGAAAGTGAAGATAGAATTTCAGACCTTGAAGACAGGATTGCAGCTAGTGAACAGGAAAGGAAAGATCTTTTGAAAATAACAAGGAACCAGGAAACAACAATTCAACAACTGCAAGATGATGCAAAGAAGAATAACATAAGAATGATAGGGATTAATGAAAGAGAGGGAGACAACATGAAGGATGTCAGGAGGATATTTAGAGAAGTAATAGCTGAAAATTTCCCAAGCATGAGATCAGAAACTGACATCAGGATCAGTGAAGCATATAGAACTCCAAACACTCATAACCAAAATAAAACTACACCCAGACATATAATAATCACCATCCCAGAAATCCAACACAAGAATAGATTATTAAAAGCTGTCAGAGAGGGGCTGGGGATTTAGCTCAGCGGCATAAGCGCCGGCCTTGAAAGCAGGCAGTCGTGAGTTCAATCCCTGGTACCGATAAAAACGAAAAAGCCAAAAAAAAAAAAAGCTGTCAGAGAGAAAAGACAAATCACTTACAAAGGAAAACCTATCAGAATCACAGCAGACTTCTCAGCACAAACGATAAAGTCAAGAAGAGCATGGAGTCAAGTATTCCAGATCCTAAAGCAAAATGATTTCCAACCAAGACTGATATATCCTGCAAAACTATCATTCAAAATAGATGGTGCAATACAATACTTCCATGACAAAGAACAGCTGAAGAACTTCATGAACACCAAACCAACCCTGCAAAAAATATTGAAAGACAGTTTAGATACACAAAGGAAAAAACCACTAAGCAAAGCAAATAATTAAACAGAACCGAAAGATAAAGATGCAACAGCAGAGAGATAACATTCCTACAATTAACCAGCATTTAACAGTAATAACCATTAATGTAAATGGTCTCAATGCACCAATCAAAAGAAACAGACTAGCAGAATGGATCAAGAAACAAAATCCAACCATATGCTGTTTACAGGAAACCCATCTAACCCAGAAAGATACTCACAGACTGAAAGTCAAAGGATGGAAAACAATTCTTCATGCAGCAGGAATCCAAAAAAAGGCAGGAGTAGCCATTCTGTTTGCAGACAACGTGAACTTTAAACCAACAATGACCATAAAGGACAAAGAAGGTCACTACATACTCGTAAGGGGAAAACTCCAACAGGAAGAGATAACTATCTTAAATATATACGCACCAAACTCCAGAGCACCCAGTTATATAAAACAATTATTAACAGAAATGAAAACTCAAATTATCAGTAACACAATTGTAACAGGAGACCTTAATACACCACTGACACCAAGGGACAGATCAACCAGACAGAAAATGAGCAAAGAAATAACAGAACTGAATCACACCTGTGAACAAATGGGTTTGATAGACATATACAGAATGTTCCACCCAACAACATCAGAATACACATTCTTCTCAGCAGTACATGGATCATTTTCTAAAATAGACCATATATTAGCTCACAGAACATATTTAAGCAAATGCAAAAGAGTTGAAATCATCCCTTGCATATTATCGGATCATAGCGCTCTGAAATTAGAAATTAATGACAAAGGATACTGCAAAAATTCCGCAAACACATGGAAACTAAATAACACACTCTTGAGTAATCAGTGGGTCACAGAAGAAATTAAAGAAGAAATTGAACAATACCTAAAAGAAAATGAAAATGCAGATACAACTTACTGGAATCTGTGGGATGCAATGAAAGCCGTTCTGAGAGGAAAATTTATTGCACTGAGTTCCCACATCAGGAAAACAGAACGAATACAAATAAATAACTTGATGCTACACCTCAAACAGCTAGAAAAAGAAGAGCAAGTCAAGCCCAAAGCCAAAAGAAGAGAGGAAATTATAAAAATCAGAGCAGAAATCAATGCAATAGAGACTAAGAAAACAATCCAAAGAATCAACGAATCAAAGAGTTGGTTCTTTGAAAGAATAAATAAAATCGATAAGCCCCTAGCCAACCTTATTAAAAAAAGGAAAGAAAAAGCTCAAATTCATGCAATAAGAAATGAAAAAGGAGAAATCACTACAGACCCAATAGAAATACAGAGGATCATCAACATCTATTTCGAAAACCTCTACTCTCAAAAGTTTGATAACACAGAAGAAATAGACAGATTCTTAGAAGCATATGAAGTACCAAAGCTAGATCAAGAGGATATAAAACTGTTGAATAACCCAATCTCTGTTAATGAAATTGAGAATGTAATTGGGTCCTTGCCCACCAAGAAGAGCCCAGGCCCAGATGGATTCACTGCAGAATTCTACAAGAAATATAAAGAAGACCTAATGCCGACACTCCTCAAACTATTCAATGAAATTGAAAGGGAAGCAATCCTTCCTAAGTCATTCCTGGAAGTAAATATTACTCTAGTACCAAAACCAGAGAAAGACCCAACTATAAAAGAGAACTATAGACCGATCTCCCTAATGAACACAGATGCAAAAATCCTCAATAAAATATTGGCAAATAGGATCCAGCAAATCATCAAGAAGATTATACACCATGACCAAGTGGGATTCATCCCAGGAATGCAAGGATGGTTCAACATACGCAAATCAATAAATGTAATCCACCATATCAATAAAGCCAAAAATAAGAATCACATGATCATCTCTATAGATGCAGAAAAAGCCTTCGATAAGGTCCAACACTTATTCATGATAAGAACTTTACAGAAAATTGGAATAAATGGTCTTTACCTCAATATAATAAAGGCCATTTATGACAAACCAACAGCCAGCATCATACTAAATGGCCAAAAATTGAAAGCCTTTACTTTAAAATCGGGTACAAGACAAGGATGTCCTTTATCACCACTCCTATTTAATATAGTACTGGAAGTACTAGCCAGAGCAATTAGGCAAGAAAGAGAAATAAAAGGGGTAAAGATAGGAAAAGAAGAAGTTAAATTATCATTGTTTGCAGATGACATGATACTCTACATAGAAGACCCCCTAAACTCCATTGAAATACTCTTAGATACAATAAATAAATTCAGTAATGTGGCTGGATACAAAATCAATACTCAGAAATCAATAGCATTCCTATACACGAACAACAAAATTACAGAGAGGGAAATAAGAGAAACTGGACTATTCACATTAGCAAGCAAAAAAATGAAATATTTAGGAATTACTCTTACGAAAGAAGTGAAAGACTTATACAGTGAAAATTATAATACACTGAAAAAGGAAATTGAAGATGATCTCAGAAAATGGAAAGACATCCCTTGCTCATGGATAGGAAGAACAAACATTGTGAAAATGGCCTTTCTCCCAAAACTGTTATACAGATTCAATGCAATCCCAATAGAAATACCATCAACATACCTTATAGATCTAGAGAAATCACTCCTAAATTTCATCTGGAACCAGAGGAGACCTAGAATCGCAAAGGCAATTCTAAGCAGCAAAGACAAAGCAGGAGGCATCACAATCCCTGACTTGAAGTTATACTACAAAGCAACAGTAGTAAAATCAACATGGTATTGGAATCAAAACAGAGCTGAAGATCAGTGGAATAGATTAGAAGATACAACCACAACTACGAACACACTCAACCACCTTATTTTTGATAAAGGAGCCAAGCAGGTTCACTGGAAGAACGACAGTCTCTTTAATAAATGGTGCTGGAAAAACTGGCTCTCCATTTGCCGAAAACTAAAGCTAGACCCATGTCTATCACCATGTACTAAATTAAAATCTAAATGGGTCAAAGATCTGAATATTAAAACAGAAACACTAAATCTATTGGAAGGCAAAATAGGTAGAAACCTTGGAGACATAGGAGTAGGTAAAGAATTCATGAACAGGACTCAAACCGCACGGGAAATACTTCCCAGAATCAATAACTGGGACCACTTCTTATTAAAAAGTTTCTGCATGTCAAAAGAAATCTCCAGCATAGTGAAAAGAAAACCCACAAACTGGGAAAAGATTTTAGTGAACTCTCTCTCAGACAAGGGCCTCTTGTCTAAAACATATAAAGAATTAAAGAAACTCAGACCTCCGAAATTCAAAGATCCAATCCAAAAATGGGCATCTGAGATGAATATGCACTTCTCAGATGAAGAAATGCAAATGGCAAATAAATACATGAAAAAATGCTCATCATCATTGGTCATTAGAGAAATGCAAATTAAAACCACAATGAGATACCATCTCACTCCTGAAAGAATGGCCAGGATCAAGAAAACCGACAACAAATGCTGGAGAGGCTGTGGGGAAAAAGGAACTCTCCTGCACTGCTGGTGGGAGTGTAGACTGGTACAGCCTTTGTGGAGATCTGTCTGGAGATTTCTCAAAAAGTTGGGACTGGAAATCCCATTTATTCCAGCTATTCCACTTCTAGGCATATTCCCAGAAGAACTGAAAGCATCATACCACAGTGATATATGTGCACCTATGTTTATAGCAGCACAATTTGTAATCGCCAGATCTTGGAAACAACCCAAGTGCCCATCAACTGAGGAATGGATAAAAAAGTTGTGGTATTTCTATACAATGGAGTATTATTCAGCTATAAAGAAGGATCACATTGAGATATTTATCAATAAATGGGCGCAGCTTGAGACCATACTCATTAGTGAAATAAATCAATCTCGCATGTGTGAATACCGAATAGTTTCCCTAATGTAAATAATGATTCAAATATATAAAAATATGTGGTAATCATGATTCCCCATTAGGTGGCCTTGAAGCCTTATAAAGTTTTCACTCATTAATTAGAAAGGCTTTATTCTGGGCTTCTTGATATGAAAATATTTGAAGCTAGAGTATATGAAGTTTTATCCAAATATTTCAAGGAAAAAGACACTATGGTAACTACTATTAAGTCAGGTTATAAGGTGGTGAAGTACTAGGTTGTTGAAACAGTCATGCTGTGACCTCTATTGTTATATTGTTATGTCCTGTTTTATCTCAATCTCCCCCTTAATGTTTCAAAAAAAAATTATTTAGTCATTTCTTATGTTTGTCTTAATTAAAGAAAAAATTCAAAAAAATTAGGATATATAAATAGTAACTCTTTTCGATTTCCTATTAACTTGTTTTGAAGTCCTGTAGTACTCCCACGATCTTGTTTTGACTGATTAGACTCTGTTCCATTCTATATGATAGTATCAAGTTTGAAGACATAGGCAACTACTTTGAAGACAATGATTCACTAAGATACCCATTCTGGTTTGACTATTGTCTTCTTTGGAAGTCCTGTAATGTTTACAATGCCTAAGGTTTATTGGTCTTGTTCTCTACTGTTTTGTCCAACTTTATAATATCTAATAAGATAGACAATTCTTTTTAAGGAAACAAGGGACAACATTGATAACCATTGTTGATAAACTTGTACTCTGTTCTACACCATGTGCTATGTCTATCCTTGGTATTGACTGACAGCTTTGTTTTGCCATATTTGACTGTATTCTTCCCCCCCCCCCAAAGAAAGTAATAAGCACTAAGGAGTAATAAAATCCAAGATGTGTAAATTTTGTTGTAAAAAAGAGAGGGAAAAAAAAAAGAAAAAGAGCTCTAACGGATATAACAGCAAGTGTGTTTGGGGGTGTTAAATAGCTGACTTTATCAATGTTTTTGGAACATTGAACACAGCTGTTTGCAGTCTCCCTGTTTGAATGTCCACCTTGTGTTCTTTGATACTGTGATTTGAGGAACTATTTTCAAGAAGATAGTGTGTAATCTACTAGCAGGTAATTTCTTACTGTTATGTTTTTTTGTTTTGTTTTGTTTTGTTTTGTTTTGTTTTGTTTTGTTTTGTAGTTCTGTATTGCGTGTACCCTTACGCCGCTTTGGTTTGTTTTGTGTTTTTCTCTTTTTCCTCTTAAATTAAAAAAAAAAAAAAAAAAAAAAAAAAACAAACAAAAAAAAAAAACAAAGTGAAACCAGTGAAACAAGACAAAACTCACATAAAACCAATAAATCAAAAAAAATTAAAACTTCATATTTTTTCCCAACTATTAGTGGAAGGTTACTACATTACAACCTATGCCAGATAAACTAAGTAACTATTTTAATGAACAGTACCACCACATATTCAAAATCCAATCCAAATAAATATCTAAGACCAAATACAAAATCCAAACAAAAATATGCAGATCAATTTGTTATAAGTTCCAGCTACTCAATTAATATTTACTAAATTTAAATGAAAAGAAAATGTAGGGTTATGGATGCAGCTCATTGGTAGAGCACTTGTTTAGCATGCCTAGCGCACTGGGTTAATATCTAGCACTCAATAAATAATCAGTTGATTAGTGAGTCTTAAAAAGTAAATTTAAAAGTCTTGATTGTTTTAAAAATGAGCATTCTGACTATAAGATAAAACACTGAACATGAAGCATATAAAAGTAAGACAAAGCTTAGCAAGTGGCTATCCACAAGAAACGGAAACATGATTCATACATGCTACTCAAACTTCTCCGACATTTTTACAACTCTATGGAAAATTCTAAATACTCACCTAGCACTGACTTGAGGCATACAGCCTGGACATCATCCTAGATGTGTCCTTAACAGATCAGAAATTACTAATTTCCATGACACACCATTTGTGAGATGGGGTGTAGAAGAGCATGTGGACGGCTCGCCTTGAATACAGAGCCATTACCTCCACCTTGACTAAACCTGGCGCAGTCCCCATGTACTGATGCATACAGAGCTAGCTAAGCAATCCCCTTTTCCCTGCAATTGGCTCTAAGCAATGCAAACAGGGCTAGCTGAGGTGCCAAATAACAGTAATCTTTAAAGCCAAATAACAGCCTCTTTCATCAAGTTGATGGCTCCTTTAAATGGTTGAAACCAGCGTGATGACAGAGCCAAGGCTCCAGGACTGTCAACTGGGTTCAAGCCTCCTGATAAGAGGTTATGACATCCCAGGGCACAAGTTTACACGTCTGAAACTGAAGCAGCAGGCTCTTAAACATTAATGCTACCTGAGTTGTGTTATACAGGTTAGTCTTTCTGCATAGCCTTCTCTCTGCATATCGCAAAAGTGTTTTCTGGCCTCTTAGCTAGCTCAGCTCACATTACTCACGTAATTTCCACCATTCTCACAGTCACTTGTCCTTAGCCACCTCCTTCTTCACGAATTAATAAAATCCAGTTTAGGCCTTGGGTCACACACTATGTTCTGTGAACACTCACCTGGGCCAGACTTCGGACCCCTTGGCTGACCTTAATTATAAATATGTTTTAGTGTCTTTATTCTCACTGTGGGTTGCACTGGAGGTAGTAGACTGGAATTTTAACTTGTCAGGACTCCAATAACTTTTCCATGGGATTACAAATAAAAACTTCCTGGACCTCGAGAAGGATGGGAAAAAGGCCTCTGTAATGATGTGTCGTGGAAATTAGTATCGGTCAAAAAGAACAGCTTTTTATTCTGACTCAGTGAGCAACTTTAAGCACCACAAAAGTACATCCCAAATATGTGGAATTCTAAGCTGCAGTCTTGTAAGAAAAGATCCTTGAGAATTATTAGTTTTAAACTAAAAGTGTAGTAATTATGCAAATTCATTTTAAAAAGGAGCTATTAAACCCAGAAAGATGTCCCTCCTGTCCGTTTCCTATTTTCCTTTTACCTTTAAACATTCAGATATGTGATTTATATTTCTCTCTGGCTGCCAAACCAAGCAACTGAATATATTTTTTCTAAGAGAGAATACTTCACTTTGGTGAAAAATAATTGTGTTTTGCAATCACATGTTTGGTTGAGTTCATCCATTAAGAAGTTTCATTGCTTCAAAATAGCAGCTACTCAATATACCATGTGGCAGTCTGAATCATGACATTCTTTCTTCCTTTGCAAATAAAAAATGACACGTGAACACTTTCTAAAAAAACTTTTTCTGAAGAAATCTAGGGAAGTTTATAAGTTATAATTACTGTCTTTTACTCATCTCAACTCAAAATAAAATGCATGCATTGCTGTGGCTAACTGTTGGAGAAAATACATCCATACGAGGCCAAATAAAAGAGCAAGTGATATTTAAGTTTCTCTGCAACTCGTAATGTTTGAGGCAACTCTTATTAGCAGGTCTTCTCTTCTTATTGTAACATATAAAAATGTCAAAAATGGATTGACTAAAGAAAACATTATCTCTCCAGCTTTCTTTTTTCTTTTGGTTAGCACAAGCTCCAAATAATTACTTAATACAATCTCAATAAGCCCATAGGCTTTCTAGGAAAAGTGCTTTGAAATTGTAAGATAAAAAAATAACAAATGTATTATTTATTTCAAAACCTAAAGAAATGAGTTCAAGCATAAGTTTTACTGTGGTACATACATTATTTCATATCACTCTTAACTGTCTATCACTTTATCAACTAAAACAAAATAATTCTTCCATGAACTATGTCTATATTTGTTTCACTTGATTTTTCATAAATCCATGGTAGCAAAGAAAATGTTTCCCTATGCAACAATTTTACAAACATATCTACCTAAAAACTGTAAGGTAAGGAAAGTGTGAGACCAATTCCATCTTTTTAACTGAGCACACATAAAACTGTCTTGAGCCTCACCAGTACGCAATAAATGCTTCTGAAAAAACTAGAGGTCATTAGATTTGAATAAAACCAGATATAACTAATAAATCATACATTTACACAGTTTACATTTGATGGTAACTTTGGTTACAAAATTGTAACCAGTTTTTTCTCCTTTCCACTTTTTCCCCTGTACTGTCTCTCAGTTGAATGCGTTCAACACCTGTCAGGCTGTCAGGCCTTTACAGGTCATCTTTTTTTGTAGACTAAGAGATGAATATTAACAAGTAAACTCATGGCATTTAATTCTGTCTACACAACCCAATACTATTAGTTTGGTTTCCTCACAAAATATCACGAAGTTGTAATTATTTACCCAAAGTGGACTTAATTTCCTTAAACTACAATCAAGCCAAATAAAAAAAGAATAATGACCTTAAGTGACATTTCCATGCAAATCCAAATAGAATACTGCATTACAGTGAATAGCAAGATTAACATTATTAAAATTCAGTTAATAAAATGAATAATTCAAGGCAAATTTTCCATTTTCATTTTTAAGTTAATGGTGCTTTAAAAGGAATACAGTACCTTACTCAAACATAAGTGACAAATATTTGAAATGTATTTGAATATCACAGAGCCCTGTAATAGCTACTGATTTCTTTTTTCCTACCCAGAATAATTTTTATCCTTACTCTTCTATGAACAGTGTGCTCTTTCTTTTGGAGAAACTGTTTCCCTATTCCATGTGGTCCAGTGAAATTATCAACCATGATGATTTCTCCCTTTCTATCTTGCACCCAACCATGGGTTATAGGGGAGTCCATGTTACTCAAACCAGTTCAAAACGATGACATAATGTTATGGTTTATATCTGGATGTTCCCTCAAAAATTCTTGAGCTCAAAGGCAAGGCTTCTGAAAGCCTTAAACATTATGTGGATGTATACCTAGCTTACTGTTAGAAGGAGGGGTCTCGATGGAAGGGGTGAATCACTGTAGGTATAAAGGGATGTCTCCTTTCCTGGCTCCTCTTTTGACCTTTCCCTTTGACCTTTTGAGGGTATGAGCAGCTCTCCTCACCATGCTCCTCTGCCATGCCATCCTGCCCTAGAGCCAGACAATTATGAACTAAAACCTGTATGAACCATGCACCAAAATAAACTTTTCTCTCTTTAAATTATAGATGTCAAGTATTGTGTCTCAGAGACAAGAAAGTGACCAAGACAGATTTTGATACTGAGAGTGGGGTCATTTCTGGGAATGCACCTGATAGTGTGGTTCAGTGGCCTTTAGAACTGGTTCTGAGGAGGAATTTTAAAAGGCTTAGAGAGGCCATGATGCCCTAGAATGTGGTAATCTGAGCTTGATGGGAAATTCTGGCTGGAGCTCAGAAGACCACAGTGTCAAAAGAAATGCAAAAGATAAAGGTCAGGTTTCCAGAGATTTCATTTAGGAAGAAGGATTTCACTGGTGTTTAAACTCTATGCCACATGTATTAAGCTCTGGCAGAAAACCTCTACATTTTGCTTGTGTCCCGAGATTTTCTGAGACAAAGGGCAGCAGACTAATTAACCTGGTAGAGGAAAATATTAAGGCAATCACATGTTGAAGCTATAGCAGCTTTACTGTTGGGATGGGGTGGAGGAGCTTCCAGCCAGCTCAACAATGAGAACCAAGAGCAAACAGCAAAGTTGAATAACTTTAAAGAGTTTAAGTATCACTAGAAAAAATGCTCTGGTAAAAACAGGAACTGCAAAGTCAAAATGAAAATGCACAGAGAAGCCAGGAATTTGGAGCAACCAGGAACACAGAATATCTGAGAAAAGGCCCAAGTAATGAGCAAAACAAGCCCAAGAAAGAAGCCATGAGGACTACAACCCTAGTAATGCTGCTGTAAGAATGGGACCACCCAAGCCAGGTGGAGTTTGTAGCGCAACACAATGTCCTAGGTACTTGACAAGGAGCTACAAGCTTTAATATTTGCTCTGCTGGGTTTTGTTCTTATTTTGGTCTCATTGTTTTTGTTTGTTTTGTTTTGTTTTTTGTCTTTTTGAGACAGAGTCTCGCTATGCAGTTTGGGCTGGCCTTGGGCTCAATTTGTAGCTCACGCTGGTCTCAAACTTGCAAAGATTCTCCTGCCTCAGCCTCCCGAGTGCTGGGATTACCAGAGTGCGGGCACCACACCTTCTCTAGTTTTTATCCTGCTGTTTCGCCCTTTTCAAAATGGGAATGTTTATCTTGTGCCATTGTATGTTGAAAACGTTTAACTTCTTTTAATATTTATAGGAGCTCATAGTGGAGAATTTGCCTTAAGTCTCAGAGAAGACTTTGACTTTGTCTTTGAAGCACTGATGGAACTATTATGAATTTGGCAACTCTTAGAGATAGACTAAATGAATTTTGCATAAAGGGATGTGCATGAGTCTTTTGGGAGACAGGTGGAGGATGTATTGTCACGGTTTATAACTGGATACCTCATGAGCTCACTGGATTATGGGAGTAGTAGAGCTGACTTGTGGTAGCAGCTGGGATCTGGCTGGAAGAGGCAGGTCAGGGTGGACATGACCTGGAAGGGTGTATCTCCCTTTCTTGTTTCTCCCTTGACTTTTTTGCTTCCTATCCGCCATGCTGTGAGCAGTTCTCTGCAATGCCCCTCTGCCATGCCATCTTGCCCCATGGCCACGCACTGAAACCTCTACAAACCATGGGCCAAAATAAACTTCTCCTTTTTTATTAATTGTAAATACTGAGCTTTGTATATCACTTCAAGAAGGTAACTAAGAAAAAAAATTGGTATAAACATAAGACAACTTAATCAGTCTTATCAAGAAACCTATATACTAATGCACAGAGTAAACGGTATCACTCTACAATGGGCTTACTGTTTGAAAACATCTAAGCATAAAATCTTTTACAATTCTTGTCATCAACAACTGTTCTAAAGGAGAGAGAATCATGTAAATATTGTCAAATCATAGACATAATTTACTAAGAAAAAAGATCATGAGAACAGAGTTTGTAATTCCTAGATCTGTCTCTCAGGCAATTTTCCTTCTTAGGTTACCCAGTAACACAGGTAGCAAGTACTTTTTTCCCTTCACACTAGTAGTAAGTAAATTCTTATCACTTGTTACAAAAGAATCCTCATACAATAGAACAAAATAGCTAAAAACAAAAATCAAAAAGATAGGGAATCAAAAATTGATTTTTAATCCTCACTGTATAATTACAATATAAAAATATAAACTATTTTCAAGAACTTGCATGGCTTTTATTTATTCATCCCTTGATAAATATGAATTATACAATAGCTCCTCACCCTACCTACATCAGGAATTATGTAAAAAAAAAAAAAAATTGGCTTCAGCATACAATCCAACCCTCAGCATGAATGAGGAAGATACTGTGTGTTATAATAGACCGCATCACATTTGGTTCTGCAGATCCTCAGGTAAAATGATGGCAGAATAATCTAATTTTGAGTGATCTTCACATTACAATCAGTTCTTTTTAACAGGAGTCCTAGAAACTGATTTCCACTTTTACATAAGTCTAATCAGTTTTCTCCTTTTGAATTTTTTTTACGGTTGTTCAGGCTTTAGATTTTTTATCCAACCATGATTTTACAAAGATTTCTACAACTACATGATCAACATTCATAGCAGAGATCCTAAAATTATGATAGCTAAGTTAGGTAGAAATTAATATATAGTCAAGGGGGACTGGGTGGTCAAGGAACTCAGAACAAAAAATAAAGACATCAGAACTGTCATTGGATGTGCACTGTTGAAGGACCACCCTCAAGATAAAGATGGAATGACCAGGCCTGTGTGCCTTCCTAAGGGAAGGGCAGTAACTTGGAAACATACTATAATAGGTATCACTGGTCAAATAAAGTCCAGTTAGACATTAGTCACCTAGGTAAGCGACCAGAGCCTCTGGACCCATCCCTTTCCGAAAATGCCTTTTTTCTTTCCATGTGACCTGCTTCCCTACTGGACCAATATTATGTAAGCACTTATACTAGTAACTGTATAGGTTGATTACAGTTTGACCCGCATTGTAACTTTATTGTATAAATTACCCTGACAAAGATCACAGTGGTAACCCACTTCTGGGACCCTTCCTGTCTATCAGGAACTATTCGTGTTCCCCAATAAATCATTTCTACTCTTAACCTCTATTGTCCTTTGGAATTTACTATTTGATTTCAGGGAACAGAAACTCAGTATATTTGACATCTAGCAGGTTGAGAGTTATATTTCCCCTTATATCAAAATCACTTAAGCTAAGGTTTCATCAGAATGCTTATTAGCTCTTCCACGAAAATGATTTGCCTGGAGAGAAAATCAGTTAGCAATGGCTCTTCATTTCATTATGATACTGTTTTATGCACCTTTCTTGGATACTTTTCAACCAAAACAACAACAGACGTTACACAGAAACACAATTTTAGCTCCAAATGGCAGGTGAAGGTTTCACTTTCAGCACGATTCTGTATGTGTGTGTACGTGGCACGTTTCCCTTTAGACAACATCTAATGCAGTTTATTTAACTGTCTGGCCTGTCATCATTTCCTTCCTATGTACTGTGCTACATTTTACATTAGGACTTTAGAAATTTTAGCAATGCAGGGACTAAAGTAATGCAAATCTTTCTAATTTTCTGTTAATCTTTCAGCATAACTCATTCATCTTGTTCAAACTAACTCCAAAATATGACAGCACTGCATACTAAAATTTGAAAAATGAAATTTAACAAATAAACATTAAAAATAACAGAAGCAACAATTCTATATCCTCTAGCAGTCAACTACTAATCTCTTGAAAGGGCAATCTATGGTTACAACCCATAAAAATAGTTTTAGAAGCTAATTAGTCATATAGAGAATTCTGAATCAAGTATTTTTAGGGAACAAAAAAAAAAAAAAAAAGAAAAAAGAAAAAAAAATCCAAGGGAATAGCCCAAAGCAGTAGTTTCCTCTTTTCCAACATAACCACAAACACAGAAAATTCTGTGTATTAAAAATACAATCCACTGTTATTATTCCTTTTCTAATATTTTAAAACTTAAGTCACACTGGTATTTACTCTGAATCCAGTTATTTACTATTTTTACATTATAATTTTTCTTCAAACGCTTAATGTAGCAACACACATGAACCCCTGAATAACTGCATTTATTTTCGGTTTGTCCACCACATGTGCTGATAGGTGACTGAATCAAATCATGAGTTTTCCCTAAAAGGTTTCTGTGGGCTACTTAAAACAATAAATCTCAAAAAAAATTAATAAACCTCAGTCTATGTTTCTGAAAAATATAATCTCTGAAGAAAAAGTTAAAATGCCAGAAAAAGTAAAATGCCATGTGATAGAAAAAAGTGAGATTTTTTTTCCCCTTTTATAAATACCTGAAGATTAAAGGGAAAGCTTTTGCTTACAGAAAATATATTCTTTGCTTCCATTTTAGGATGATGTTTACCAAAATATCATAAATACTTAATAGCAACTGTTCCTAGTGCTTCCAGCAAAGGCAGTAAAATGAAACATAAAGCTGAGCGGCAAAAGCCAGGGAGCTTTCTGTGCATTTCATCACCCAGCTTCCGGTGGCTGCTGAGGAGAGCCCGGATTCTAATGATCTCCAGAAACAGCTCCACTGCATTCCAAACAGAGATATTATTTGCTCCAGGAAAACTATGAATCACTTAAACGGAAAGAACAACAGTCAGATACTCTCAGGGGCTGCTTCAAGGGGCCTGACTGACAGCTAAGAAATACCAGCATTGGAAAAGGAAGTAATCACACATTGCAATCCAAATTTTTATTTTACACTCTTCCTATAAAGCCTATAAAAACTCTCAGGTTATCGAGACAGTTAACTTCATGCTCAAAGCGTGGAAGTGTCTCAGACTGCTTATGAAAACATTAAATTTGAAATCATGAGCTCAAGTTCACAGAGCTCAACGAGGAAGAATCAATACCAAATCTCATTCACAAATAAAATCCAGGTCATCAGCAAAGACAAGGTGTTTGCCAGAGCGAACAAACCTCTTTCTCATCAGGCTTCATTCACGTAAGGGCTAACCGTACCAGATATTACCAGGATTTCTTTCAGGTTAAAAGGCATGTAAGATTATCGGCTTTTTCTGCCCCCAAAGATATACTCACAGAATTGATTATTCCTCTAAGAGCCTGAAAACCACCCTTCACAGGAAAAACTTGCTCCTTGGAATCAGCAATTCTTTCAAGCTTCAGGAAAAGGAGGAAAACTTAATTAAGGGGTGATAAAGACACAGTACTTTATAAACTTACGTTTAAGCTTCCATATAAAATTATTACGTTTTAGTTATGTCCTGTCTCCTCGAGGTTAATTCTCCAGGTTGACCTGTTGTTAGGTCCAAGAGCTAAAGTCAGCCTGTACATCGGCATTTAGTTGCAATTTCAGATGGGCAAAGAGGCTGAACAGCCACTAATGAGACTTGGGAGTCTAAGCCACACACAAGCAAAATTTTAAATGTAAAATGATTTTACAAGGAAGAAAAAATTAAACTTTCAAATCTCTATGAGAAAAGAAGTAGTGCTATAAGAAAAACTATTGAAAGTTTGCAAATGGACCTCCCAACCCCTATACATCTACAAGTCAAATTTTAAATCAAAATAAGAATTCTAAATACAGACTGTCACGATTATCTTGTCAGCTGAAAGGATTTTTCGGATCATTTTAATATACATGTTTATCTTATATTAATTCCCCAAACTAAATAAATGCTTGATAAGTCATTAGTGAAACAAAATTGTTAAACAATCCTTAAGACAATTACGCGATCTACAGTTTATAGAGCTATTGTAACTCACCTGAGCTTGTTCAAAATCAAGGACACCCACACAGTAAACATTAGCCCCAAGTGACCTGGATAACTTTGCCTAGAGAATTAGAGAAGGGTACAAAGAAAGAGAAGCAGCAGAGAGGGAGGGGAGGGAGAAGAAAGAGGGGGAGAGGAAGAGGAAGGAATCAGAGAGACACAAGGGGAGGTGAGGGAGGGGAGGGGAGACAAGAGGAGAAGATGATTATTCAAACATCAAGCTACACAGGCTGCAACATACAGCAAAGTACACTAGTGAGGTATAAAGAAGTTTCCATTCAACACTCACCTCTTTCTCCGCATATGATGGCACCAGACCGTCCAGCTTACCATCTGTCAGAGCAATTATGATACTGGAGGTTTTTGAGCCTCCTGCTTTCTGAATTTGTTCATTCGCCTAAAAATGAAGAATAATTACCCAACTCACAATTTAATTTTAACTTTTAACCAGCATGTTCCATCAAACTGGATTTTAAGCCTGACAAAATAAAAATATTACTAGCTTTTAAAATGGCACTTTTGATAACCGTTTTATTTGATGCATATATTCAGATTATATATATTCAGCCAATAAGAGTAGTTATTATTAGGTTTAAATAATAAGAAGTTATGGCTGACTAATACAAATATAATCACAGAAGAAGATGAGAAATTTGAGGGACAAAATTCACCCAAACTTTTCTTATCACCACAGTGAATAATGTTTTCTACTAGTTTCATCTCCAGAATAACTAAAAGCTTAAAATTTTGTGAAAATAAAAATGAAGTTTTTCAGCATTGCTAAAGATTGTATTTCACTACAAAATGAGAAAGAATTTTCTTCTATACGTACAAATGTAAAATAACTTACAAGCTTTAGTCCTTCGTGGATATATGTCTCTCCTACTGGACTGACACGTTTTAAATCTTCTAACCCTTTTTGGATTTTGCCTCTGAAAATAACATATTATAATATTAAGTAAAAAGAAAATGCGGAAAGGCCACAACAATATTGCAATTATAATACTCCTGTAAAAAGTAGAGGACAGGGTGTGCGCCTGGAGAATAGTGAATTCCTCCTACTTTCTGTCATTTAATAATTGCTTAATAATCCTGTATTCTATCAGAGAGTAGCAGTACTAAAAATATCTTAAAAATCTAAGCGCATTCCAGGCATTTTGAGCTGAGTATAGATATCTGCAATCACATTTGTTTGCCTAGATGCTAAGGAGTGAAAAACTTTCTCTGGTCCACAAAAATGCAAGAATTGAGTAGTTCCATAATAAACTATTACTGAAATACTCATCTGCCTCCCTAAAAGTGAGAAAGTTTATTATCTGCAAACTCACAAAGCAATTACTTAACCGTTACTTAGAAAAATTGACTTTCTCTAGGTTAGCTTTTTTGTGTTTATGTACATAAAAGTGTGTCTGAATAAACTGTAACACATCAAAAACAGCAAAAATAAAATTAATGCTGCAAGCGTGTGCTTTAAATATCAGAAACACATGAGCCATTCACCATAGTCTGATATATGTTTTAAAAGTAACTTCTTGACAATACTTTAATATCACAATGCAAGTTTTTATCAGGTTCTCCATCTCAAGAAGTTTCTTGCACAAGACAGCTTTCAAGTTCATGAGTCTGACCTTCTTCTTTTCCAGTTCAGTCATTTCTACCAATCCTCTCAATTTCTCTTACAATACATAGTTTTTAAAAAGTCTACCTACTCTAAGCCATTCTCTGAATTTCATTACCCTCCCTTTTTTTTAAACTTTTTTATTCTATGAAAAAATTTTAAAATATCACAATAAAATAAGAGAATGACAATACTGAATACATTAGGTATCACTCTTTTCAAAGTTACTCAAAGTACAAAACATAAGTCAAGAAGATTCTTACAGAAAAGAACCAAATATTAATGCAAGAGTTTCTTTTCAACAAACTGAGATGAAGTAGGAGTATAAATGAAACAAATTGGTATATACATAGATAGATAGATAGATAGATAGATAGATAATTTTGAAAGCATGAAAGATGTAACTTGGACAAATATTCTCCCTACTTTCTATTTATCTATCTTCTATTTTGCTTTTTATTTATATATAATATATATGCACTGTACATAAATTTATTCTAAGCTTTCTATTCATATCTATATTGAACTTCTATGATTTTAAAAAATTACCTCTTAAAAATATTCTTCTTTAAAATAATTTAACTAAATTATTTTATACTTTTACTTCTTAATTAAGATGGAAGATTATAATGAGCTATCACCAAGTCTCTTACTTATGATATAGTCCCCTGCTCTGCACTTACTATACTATCTTTTGCAAAGTAAATGCTCAATTAAGTTTTTAATCTATGATAGAAAACATTACAATTCCACAGACGATGCAGTAAATTACATAATTTATAAGCTTGTTTTAATTGAATATTTTAGTTTGATATCTTCGGAAACAACTTGAAACTTATTTTGTCTGCATGCAGATAAAAATCAAATATTTGGTGCTTCTAGAAATGAGTGGTAGTGTGTCCACAAGCATTAACTTTTGCTGCCAAAGGGAAATGAGAGAGACAGCAGAAATACGAGTTTAGGCAAACAGAATTTGCATGATAAAAACAGCCTTCTCCCTGAAGTTCAGACCAGCTCCCAAAGGGTTATAAGGAGAAGACAATACTCATAGAGGGCTCTGAGTAGAAGGCCCTGGCCAAAGATAATGAGTCTGGGTAAAACCAGTCTGCTCAGTTATTTCAATGGAACAGATGGAGCACTTCCTGTTCTCTAGCCACACCCACACCTGCCTCCTTGAGAGTCCAAGCTGCACTGAATCTATCATTACTTTGGTAGCTGCAGTCACAAGCAAATGCTTCCCCCTCCCCCGTAGCCAGTAACAACAGCTCATGGACTACCAGTAACAGTCCAACATCGTCTGGCATTGGGCTCCTCCCTGGGTACCCAGGCCACCAGCCCGCTCTCAATTAGTAAATGCCACTGGCTAATGGGATGCAAAATAAGACAGCATGGATCGTAGGGCTTCAAAGGACCCCAAGCAACTAAAAATAAATTCTAAGTCTCTCGATTAATAAACAGAGAAAAACAAAGTGACAGGGTACGTCATTAAAACAGAGTTTGTTCATCCACACTGTGATGCTAAAACTCTGAAAGGAAAGTAAGCAGAAAAATAAAGATGGGGGAGAGAAGGAACTGGAGAGAGAAAAGAAGTGGCAAGTAATGCTTGCTATAAAAACAAACTCAAATTCAGTATTATCTTAGAAGACCATCTTCATTAAGTTCCTCTTTGACACAATGTCTTCAATAACCAGCGGTAGTAATACTGAAACTACTTCACTATTTGTTGTGAAGCAGTTGGCAAGGATACTGTCATGTAACATCGCCTGCAAAGTACACAGCAGAAGTATCTTGTCATCACTCAGTACTGCTTTATGCTTCCCCTTTTTGCTGTTTACCACTACGTACACTTACTTCTCTTGCCCTAACTACTGGGAGCCCACAGTAATTTTCTTGCTTGTTCACAAAATTCCATTGAGCCCTTATACTTATCAAATGGGTTCCCGCTCTTTTCTAAAATCTTAACTTTTGTTTTTTATTAATTTTCTGCAATATATTATGTTCTATATAGCCTCAAGTAATGTTTTAGAAAGAAACAGGATTTAAACAAATGAAATATTTTGTTAAACCTCTGTTTTTTAAATTGAAAAGTTAGATGTCCAAACTCTATAATCAACTGGAGGAAGACAAAAGAAAAGAAGAGGAAAGAGGGAGGAAAAGAGAGGAAAAAAAGGACAATTACATGCTGACTCATTTCTTTTAATCTATGAAATATTCAACTGTTTCCGTCCCTCAAATTTCTTGTCTAAGAAAGAAAGGAGAGGAGAGACAGAAGGGAAGACCTCAAAATTCTGAATTCATCCAAGATCAAGGACTTCTGAAAAGCTAATTTAAAAGACTTTCACATTTTGCTGGAATGACTTATCCTTTACCTATTTTGTTGTTCAGTCTATTTGAAGGGTTTGAGGTAAATGTAAAAATCTCTTAAATCATAAATACGTAAGTACGTATGGAGGTGAGCATAGCTTGACAGAACATAGACTAATTTCAACCAAATCTCGCTTCTTCCTCTATAAAAATATCTCACTTTGGGGCCACTGTGAGGACTAACGCACATAGTGAGCACTAAACTATGGTGACTGCTGTTGTCACTGTGATCTTTGTTATTGCTCAATTAGCATGACACTGCCCATCAAGTTTACTTCTACCTGACTCTAAGCAGAGCTCAGACAGCACAGTGAGGATCATCCTTTAGTGTAGAGATCAAAGGAGGAGGGAAGGGAAACAAAAAGACAAAAAGAACGCATTATATTAAAACTCTAGTGAGGTGGGGAGAACTTGGAAAAGCCACAGATACCACATCAGCAGGTTCAACCAACTGTGAGTTTAAATATGAAAGGAAAGCATGCAGCTCTACTGAACACATGCAGACTTTTTGTCCTTGTTTCCTAGATAACATAGTACAACTCTCACATGGCACTTAGACTGCATTAGCTGTTATAAGTAATCCAGAGATGACCTGAACTTCAAATGTGTACTTTAACGTATACAGGATGACACATAGAGATTGTATGGAAATACTATGCTACTTTAAATTATATTAGGAAATACTATGGTGCTTTATTTATGCACATATAGATTTTTGGTATCTGCAAGTGTTCCTGGAACAGATACTGAGGGATGACTATATATGGAAAGCCAGATAATGAGGTAGGAAATGTCAGAGATTGCAGTAAATCAGAGATAAATTTTTAAGTCTGTTAGGCAAATATTGCACTGCATAACTAGAAGAAGCTACTTAATTTCCCAGAGTTCAGTTCTTGCAACCCTGAGATGCAAATAACAATGCCTGCCTCAATGTTTGTTAATTCAACAGCTATTAACTAAATATTCACTATGATATTTACAACATAATGTCCTTTGTTATCTTTGAGCATTCAGAAGGTTGTGAGTTCTACACAAGGGCTACTAAGTCAAAGGGAAGAGAAGAAAAAGATGAGTATTGCCCAAAGATGCCATCTTCATTTTCATTTCTCCTTAAAGTGCTGTGCTGCTCTTCTAGAAAGCCTACAGATAACCAGGCATGGTGATGCACATCTGTAATCCCAGCCCTCAGTAAGCTGAGGCAGGAGGTCAGCCTGGGCTACAAAGCAAGTTCAAGGCCAGCGTGAACTGCACAGCAAAAACCTGTCTCAAAAAAAAAAAACAAAAAAAAACAAAAAAACAAAACAAAAAACAAAAGAAAGCAAAGAAAGGAAAAGAGAAAGAAAGAAAGAGAGGAAGGAAGGAAAGAAGGAAGGAAGACAAGACAGATAAGACAAGACAAAACCCACAGACAGATGTAGGCTGGATTTGAAGGGAGAGGACATCATAAGGGTAAGATATCAAGCCCCTGTGGCCAAACTGCTTGGCCTCAAATTATACCTCCTCTACTTCTCATATTTTTAATTCACAAATCCTTGAAAGTTGGAGTTTAACAAAGTATTCAAAATCCAGATAGGGAAAAGGAAATACACTAATCTATTCTACCTTACTCAAGAAAAAAAAATAGTGATAATCTTAAAAGTGAAAAAGAATGTACTATTATTATTAACAAATGGATATTATTTTCTATAAAAGAAAGAAATTAATAAATAAAAGTAAAGGACATTTGCCATTCAAACTTTGCTGTAATGGGTTACTTGATTGAAGGGAAATCTAAAAGCTAATGAGAAAAGGTTCAATCTTATTTGATATTTTGGATTACATACTTTTAACTACAAACTGATATAATTAACTCATAAAGGGATTCACTGTATAGTTTTATTGATATTTTTCATATAAATTACAGTAGAAAAATCTCCAAATGGGATTTGTCAACTTTTCCCCGCTATATATATATGTTTCTATTCTCCTACCAACAGACAAAATTTGAGTCTGGCCTGCTCCCCATTACTGCTTGGTGGTAGAAGAGGACAGAAGTGATGTTCCTGAACATTTGACTCCAGACCTTAAAAGCACTGGAGACTATACTTCCAGGATCCCAGGTACCACATCACCATGAAAAGTGTAAGTCACCTGTGGTCACAAGGAAGAGAAATAAAGTGATCCACCCAACAAGACTCAGCACCAAATGTCACATAGAGCAGAAAATCCTCCTGGTTGAGCCCTGCCTGCCCACAGAGTTGTGAGAGAAAATACATTGTTGCTGTCTAAGTCACTAAGTGTGCGGGTGCTTCTTCGTGCATCTGTGAAGGACAAAAGCAGAAACGGGAAGCAAAGTGTCAGGGGTCAGCAGTACCCTTATGTTTCCAGTTAAGCACAGCCACAGTTCAAAAAATATGTCTTTTTGGCTCTTTGGTCCACCCCCTGTGCCTTGATTCTCTTTTCTGAGTCATTTTTCCTGGTAAATAATAGTTCACATTTTTTAACCACTTGCTGAATAGAGGAAGTTAAAGGCCTTAAAGTCATTTTAATTTTGAGCTACTCACTCTCTCTTAATGTAAATTTTTAGAAATTTTATAAGATTTCTACATATAAAATTATTCCACCTTATTAGACAAAAGTCACATGCGCAAAATTTCTTCAAAAGATGCTCTCTTTTGACACACAGGCAAAAGATTCTCAAGAGTTCTTTTGTCAACCTATAAACATCTATGAGATACACCTTTTCAGATTTTCATAAAGCCCTTTTGTTTAGATGACAGGGTTTACAAGGCCTCGTTTTAAATCTCTGTAAAGTCTTGGCAAAGTATCTTTCAATTGCACCTTAATCTGATTCTTCCTCGAATGCCACATTTTACAGACTGCAATTTCAGACCGATTATTAAGACCATTACTTAAATTGCAGAAACAGGAGACTGGAGATGAAAATGAGGTTTACTTTTAAATTCACCAAATTTTGGCTTTTTATATTTCCTCTAAATTCTGTTCGAAAATAGAGAAGTTTTTGCTTCAGGTCAAGCGCATTCCTCTCATATATCATCACAGGTAGCTAAAGAAGCAACCAATACCTTCTGGAGTCTTCTTAACTGAATCCGTGTTTCCCACATGCTCACGAGACTTTTCAGTGCTACACACAGGGCCACCTCTACCCCTGCCCCAGCAGCAGAGTGCACACTGCCCTTCCAGGGTTCTCTCACTCTCATCAGGGTCATTCAGCTTCTACCCTGGTCACAGCCCTAAGGCTGCACAGAAAACCACCTTGAAAATGGTGATATAAAGCTAAAAATGGGCATCGGAGATGACTATACACTTCTTAGATGAAGAAGTAGAAATGCAAAATGAACATATGGAAAAATGTTCAACATCATTGGCCGTTGGACAGATGCAAATTAAAACAATGCTGAGATTCCACCTCACTCCAGAAAGAATGGCTATTATCAGTGTATCAATCAACAACAAATGCTTGAGGGGCTGTGGGGACAAAGGAATGCTTCTCCACTGTTGGTGGGAGTGTGCACTGGTACAACCACTGTGGAAATCAGTGTGGAGATTCCTCACACAACTAGGACTAAAGGTCCCATTTGACCCTGCTATTCCCCTTCTGGGTGTCTTCTTGAAAGAATTAAAAGCATCATGTCACACTCATGGTTATAGTGGCACACTCATATATGCACATCCAAAAGCACAGTGGCACAGTTTGTAACAGTTAAATCTTGAAAAGAGCCCAAATGCCTATCAATTGATGAATGGATAAAGAAGATGTGTTTTTTTTATAATGAAATACTATCCAGTCATAAAGAAAGATAAACTTGAAATATTTATAGTTACATGGATGAACTCTGAGACCACACTCTTAAGAGAAATAAATCAGATAAACATCTGTCAATATTGCTTTAGCTCTCTGGTGGGAGAAACCAAGAGAATAAATAAGAACCAAAATTTGTAACAGATTTTGTGAAATAAGAAGAAACTGTTCAAAAGGAAATGGGAGCCAGGGAGTGGGGAGAGGCAAAGGAAAGGAAAAGAAAAAAGTGAGAAAAGAATAAAATGGAAACAAAGCTCTGTAAATAAAGAGAGGAAGAAGGTTGGAGGAGGAGGAGAATGGAAATAAAAAGAGGAATCAAGATATATCATGTAAACATACAAGTTCCCCACAATGAATATTTTCATTATGTAAAGATAAATGGTACCAATAAACTTAAAGTAATAATAATAGTAACAGTGCTGTAGATTAACCGATTGCTTCTCATAATTCCACGCACTAAATGGGCAGTTCCCGTGCTTTCCGAGGTGGCAGCTGGGGAGAGCTGGGATGAATGGAAGCTAGTGCTGGTGTGGGCTACTCCCTAAAGACAGCTAGGACTGTGGATCAGAATCTCGATTTTCTTGGCATAGTAAGCTTTGTCCTCCCGATGTGATTTCAGGAACTGAATATTTTTATCCAGCAGGTGGTTTTCAAGAGCACAGGAAAGTCCCATGTCTTATTCAGCTTTAGGTCAGGAGCTGCAACAAGTGCAAATTCATGTTCCTGTCTGCTATATTCATAGGGCTAGCCGTACTTTTAAAAGTATGTGTGTGTGTGTGTGTGTGAAAATACATTCTAACAACTTATGAATTAGCAAGTTTTAGCTACTTTTACTGTTGTTCTTACAAAATCTTGCGTATTATTTAAAATGTCACCCAAAAGCTAATCTTCGCTGAGGTCTCTATGATACAGTCACAAAGTCCCAGGTGATGGTCCTGGGTCCACAAATATCTGCTCTCAAAGTGCCCTGCACTTTCAGAGAACTTTTCTCTAACTTAGGGTACATTTACTAGTACTCAGCCCCAATCTTACTGGTATAGTGCTCATCCCTACTTCACCTCCATAATTTTTTTCCATTTTCCTACTCACTACTTTACTGAGCCCTCAGCACTGACCCCTGCATTGTACCACATCTATCTGCCAGGTCTGTCTCTCAGGAGTAAGGAACACTGACTTAACAGTCATTTTCTAAAATGAACTCATAAAGCAGATGTGAGACTTCACTAAAAGTAACTATTACCATATCAATCACTAAATTCTGAGGCACTCAGACCTCTGGAGGTCAGCACAACTGTGCCTGAAGTATACTTTGCTAAGTAGGAAATTCAATTCAATTGATTTTTCTCCCAAGTTAACACAACAGAGTAAATGCAGAGAAAAACCACGAAAGATGACAAATTCTGATTAATGTGAAAACTGCAGACAAGTAACCAGGAAGCGTGAGTCAGTAAACAACTGGATAGATGTTCACGCTCAACCTCGTATCAGGGTGTGAATCTTGGCTTCTTCATCTGCTGAGCTGGGCCACTGCAAGTTCCCCTGACTTCTTTAAACTTCCGTTAGCATCCTGACACATGGCGATGCAAACTATGATGATGGAATACACTGAAAACCTCCTTGGCCTCTTTCCTACTTGATCAACAGAATAGCACAAAAAGAAACCAAAAAAGCAAAAAAAAAAATTTAAAAAAAGAACTAAAAAAATTACAAATAAGAACTATTGAATGTGGGCGCTTGTGCACAGGTGATAGAAGCAAAGGAAGTCACTCTGCTTCTTCTATTTGCAGTGTCTGCTGCACAGTTACACGCTCAATGAGGTCTTCTCACCCTTTCCTTGCATTCAACCGCTTCAACCTTGCTGCACGGGGGAGAGTTATCAGCCCCTGTGCCCCAGCCTAGGAAACGGGGTAGTGGATTAGGTAACTTGCTTGAGGTCACACAGCTATTATGGGGCCCCTATGTCCACTTGACCTAAGGTCCAGTGCTGCTCTGTAGTCTCAAACAAGAAGCTTTCCAGGACCTCTGAAGCAACAGCCTCACATACTGATTCCTTAATGCTTTTTCTTTTCAACCCTTGAACTCCGTTGATTCCAAGCTAGCAGTCTGTGGCTACAGAATAGATAAGGAGCACTTCTTTTTAATCGAAGCATTTAAGTTTCTTTTTTTTAAAAAAACAAATTCTTCTTGAAATAAAACAGAACAACGAAGATATATAAAAATTTAAACTATGGGGCTAGGAACTAACAGTGGGAGAATGCTTATCTGTATGGGGTTTTGGGTTCAATCTCCAGCACCACTAATAAAGAAGGAAAAAAAAAAAGCTTAAACTATGAAAGCTCTGCCCATATTCCATGTCCTTGCCTAAGACAGCATCACTGTTAAAAGTTGACTGTTTATCTTTCAACCTTTTTCCATGTGTTCTTGATCACACATATGAACACCATATAAACATGTGAAGGATTTTATATTGTTTATATTTTATAAAAACAAAATCACACTGTGTCCTGTAACTTGCTTTTTTGACTAAATATATCTTATACACACTTGTACATCAATACATATGGATATTTCAGTTTCTGAATGACAACAGTCTCATTCTATGCAGAGATTCTAATTTTATTGTGGTATCATCAACTGATAAGCATTTAAAGCGAATATAGTTCTTCACTATTTTGAATAATGCGGCAATGTCTACTTTTATTAATATACCTGTTCTTGTAAGCTGATGCTAGTATTTCATTAGGATTTAATCCTAAAAAGTAGAATTCCTGGGTACAAACTTTCCAGAATTTTACAGATACTCACAAATTTCCTTCCAAATGGATTTGTCAGTTTATAAGATACCAAATGGTGTATAAAGGACCACCTTCTCGCAAGAAATTTTAAAGAATAAAAAAATCATTCAAATAAACAGAAATACATATAGTTTAAATAAATTACCTCCTTATAATTTTCTAAAAGTTTGTGTGAGGATTATTTTTTTCTAAACAATTGACTACTGTGTTCAGGTTTAACAACTATAACATTTTCTAATTCACAAGCAAGCACATATATTGAAAAGGAAATTGGAAATGTTTACAACTGACATGTAAGGGTAGAAGTGAGAAAAGGAGCAAAGCAAGGTCTTCATTTGCCATGTGGCTGAATTACAAACAGAGACTGTGATCACAAAAACTCAAATTCTGGAGTTAGAAGAATTCAGTCACTCATTCACCAAGTATCTACTGAGCTTAAAGCGCACCAGGCTCTGCGTTAGGTGTTGGGCTTTGTAATATTTACACTAGGGCCATGGAAACACAAATGAATTGATTAATTAACAGATCAATTTCAAAAAGTGAAAACCAAATAGAATTTGGTAAGGGATAACGAGTAGGAAAAGTGAATTCCTTTAGATTTGGTAGCCAGCTAAGGCTTCTCAGAAGAGGTGACACGCAAGATGAGTTATAACCAGAATGTGCAAGCCAGGGAAAGACCACTGGCAGAGACACAGCGACGATTCCAACGTGCAAATATTTTGGTCTGTTCAGGGCATGAAGAAAAGGCCAGTGGGGCTAACCTATAGGATGCTACACTGTAGGAGAAGATGAAGTGAGGTGATCGGGTGGTCTCTGAGATCATTAGAAGGCATTACTTCCCATTTGAAGTCATTAATAGACTGTTTGAGGCATGAGAGTGAGGTGATCTGATTTAAACTTTAAAAGATCATTCTTACTAATGTGCGGTTTGCCACTTGTGAACTGTATGTCCTTTGACAAGCTACATTACTTTGCCTAGCTTCAGTTTCCTCATTTGTGAAGCTGAGATAATAACATTATCTATTACCTGGAGTTGACAAGAGGATTAACTGAGGCTATGAATAGAAAGTACTCTACACACTGCCCCAGCACATAATAATTGTTGGGCAAATGTTCAACTAAATCACCACAGCATTAAAATAAAGTCACACAGAAGTGAAAATAATCCACTAGCCCCAATTACACAACATAATAACTAAAACTATCCATGAATTAGCCCTTATTCCTTATTTTCTAATGCTGAGAGACTGGATACTTCCACACTGAATCAACACTTGGCATTTTTCTGTTCTCTGACTATGCTACAATTGTGTGCTTTTTGCATAATGATCATGTCACTACTCACACATGCTCTACTACTCATTTTTGTGATACTCTCAGATTCAAACGAAGGCAGATAAATAGGTAAGCAGAAGCATGGAATAACAGACAGAGGGGAAGCCAAACTCTTAGGCTAGGTGAGAAAAGGAGAAAGTGTTTCAAATTGAAGTATTTAACTATTTAACAGAACAACTTTCTTAAATAATGGACATGTAAAATGTATGACGAAATGTTCTTTCCATGTTTGATATTTCATTTGAGCATCTGACGTCAGACACCATGCTAAAAACGTCAACGATGTGTTTCTGCCGTGAGTACTCTCTGCCTCCCAATCTTGCTTCATCTCTACAGAAACCCTTTAGCAACACAGTGAAAACTATGAAAGAACTACTTCTCGAATTTACTAAGGTACTGAAGAATATGAGTAATAGGAGCCAAAATTGTGAAACCTGTTTTCCTTGGTTCAACTGTTGCTTTTCAAATCATGTACTTAGATCTATTTACAAGATAGCAGGATATAAGGAAAGTATATTTGCAGGATTCCAACCTTTAGGCTTTGAAACAAAGATCCACAAGAGTTGTAGAAACAGTTGTTCTGTGGTCTGGCATCTAAATATGCAAACTGTTTCTAGACACTTACCACTGTGTAATGAGAGAAAATTGATCTTACATCCAAATATAGAGGACTATACACCGTTGACAAAATACTACTTTAGTGATTAAATTTTGTAAAAGGATAATTGAGGAAAAATAATGCATTTTATTAGAGATTGTTCACAATATACAAAGCATCTTTCTATGCATTATCTTATTTTTCATATTCATAATAACTTTCTTTAAAAATGGCACATATGTCTGTATTTTAAGACAGAAAAAAACTGACATACTAAATAGATGATTTTCCAAACCATTAAGTGGCAAAACTGAAATTCTTATGCTTGCTTTCTCAGTAATTTTCTGCCATCCCAAGTAAATTCAACAAGCCAGATACTGAAATTTACTAAAACTGAAAGTATTTCTAGTTAGAAAGAGAAAGAAAGTCAAATGTGTGTGACAAGTACTATTACTAAAATTCCTTCAGGAACATTACAAGTCCTTTCAAAGCAAACCAATATTAACTTTATATAAGCATTATATAATTCTTCTTTGATGATTAAAATAATGCACATTCCCTTCCTCCAGATAACAATAGCTAGTAATAACAATAAAGCTTTTATATCTTGCATACTGATGTACTAAATCTGTCCTGCAGTCTAATGGGGTAGATATTAACTAGCATCATCACAGAGGTAGGAAAAACTGCAGCATAAAGAGGTTAAGCAAATTGTCCTTGACCATTTGGCTAGTAAATGGGAAAATTAGGATTTATACTCAGGTAGACTAGGTCCAGTAAGTCTTAAGTGCAACATTACAATGTCTCTTGAATAGAACACATCTTTCACTCATTTCAGAGCCCCTACTGGATCCAACTACCAAAAAAGAAAGCTTCTGGAATATAGATTACAGATTTAAATCTTTCCCATGCCCGTCTAAGCATTACCAATCTGGGATACCAGTGATACACTTCATCTTCAAAGTGCTGGAGGACCCATATGCAAAGTGCCTAGCAGAGAACCTGGCACAATATATGTAGCTGTCAACTACACAGTCTTTTATGTGTCTGACATTATGCTAAATGCTTTTCTACATATATATGCATGCCATAAATGTGAAAATTGTTCTTTTTTTTTCTTGATATGCTGGATCCAAACCTGTTTCTTTGGAAATTAATCTGGGCAGTGGAGAAAATCTCTTTTCATAAAGGCAAGACTTGTTATAACAGTGGGCACAGGAAACTGCTGCATACAGGATGTGAAGAATTAGAACACCGGCACAGAATCACAGGCACACAAGAAAGTAAAGCAATGAAGTATTATGCCAAGGTTGAAATCCTAGCCTGACTTACTACCTAGACAAAGAGTTCCTCACAAAGAAAACTTAATGAAGAAATTAGAACATATATCTTTTAAGTCGTCAGTGAATTATAAATAAGTTCTTTTCTTGAACCCCTTTAAATATAATGTAAGCCCATTTCACATTGACTTTTACCAAAAACCCTTTTCCACAGGTAACTTCTCAGAAATCCATATATTATACCAAAAAAGTAGGTGTATCTCCTTTGCTAAAACTAGATTTGATAATTTGATTTCAAAATAATACTAATTCACTAGTTTGTTCAAGGGGAATTTATTAAGCAAAACTTGACATACTTTGTGTTAGATGAGGCAGGTATAAAAATGAAAAGAGCAGCTCTCTTCTGGCTATATAACTCACAATCTAGGAAGTGAATCTGATCCCAAGGAGATACCTCATTCTTAAAATATGTCAGTGACCACGAATATCTTCCCAGATATGATGAAATTACATAGAAACGACTATCAGAAACACTGTATATAGGACTAGAGAAAAGCCCCATCTTTTATAGGTATTAAGGAGATTGTGTACTAGCATGTGTTCCTTTATAAATACATATGTGTCCCTTCATAAAGTTGAATATATTTGGCGTCATGGAACCTCAGAGGAAGATTAGAAAGCCTGTAATAAATTATCCAAACAGATGCATACATTTCTCCTACCCAATCACCCTTCAAATTCCTATTTGACTAAGCTATTACATCTAAATAAGAAAACTGTAGAGTTACATAGAGTAACAAAAAGGAAAGGCCAGGGGTAACTAAGGCAACTGTCTAAGTTTCCTTGTACATAATTCAGCCAAAGTGAATAACTGATTTTCAGGTTATGTACTCCTTTACCATTCGTATCTCTCTTTCCTTCTTAGTACAGAGAACTGAATGGTCTGGCACTTGCCTGAATCCACTGAGAGACCTGATCACCACCTAGAAATATTAATCACGCCTTTAAGATTTATCTCTCCTAAAAGCCTGCAGTGAAAAGATAATGCACTGACCTGTCTCCAGTTAATGGCAAAATAATGGATGCTTGAGAAGAAAACACAATGAAAGATAATCTCATTTCAGGGCTGCAAAATAAGAAAAGAGGCAGTTAAAACAATTTTTAAAGATATATTGATATAATACAGACATATAACTAGGGAATCTCATTTAAAATTGGTCTCACTAAATGGTCCAGGCTTCTTTTGAGTGAAACTCCCTAAGCAGATACACTAATTCTGCTTAGCATTATTGCATAAGTCATTCTAGATTCAGCCAGTGCTTCCCAGCACTCAGGTGCTCCCCCATGATGTGCAAAGACCTGCATTTAGAGAGAGACTAACTGGCAAGACGAATTCTGGGGACGTGAAAAATTCTTTCACAGAAAACACTTTCTGGCCTTACTGTTTTCCCTCCTCCTACTAAAGCAGGCCAGTCACTCCTGAGTGAAGCCCCTGGACCTTGCTTTTGGGTAGAGAATAGCCAATCTGACCTAAGGACTCAAACTATGATGAGAGCCCATTTCAAATTCATCCTGAAGAAGAATACTTAAAAAGTGTCACGGAAAACATCAAAGAAACTAAATCACTTTTTGATGATGCTACTTTCCATTTCCTAACTTCAAACAACACATTTTCAGTCTACAACGAACGCCCACTCAGTTACAGCTTTCAGAGTTTAGGCACTAATCTCACAAAATGGTCTTTCTCTCTTGGATACTGTATGTAGCTATCACCAAGTTCTGAAGCTCAAGATACAAAACAAAGACCTAAAAACTGCAGTTCTCTTTAATAGTCACCCCTTATTCAATTCCTACAATATATATCTAACTACTAATTCAGCAGCTTAGCATGAGCCAGGCAACTATATAAGACAGAGTTTCTAACTTGCCAGGCACAGCAAGTAAGTAAGAGTCTCACTTTCTTCAAATGCTACATTGAAATGATCCATTGCTTTAGATCAAAACTACACGACACTTGCTGTACACTGTAGATTAAATCAGAAAATTTATAAACAACTGTCTGTTCTGCTTTGACATTCAAGGATATAGGGTCTTGTTTATTTTTCTTTCCTAGACAGTTTTACATCAGACTCTGTCCAGAAATGAGAGTGCAATACTTGGCTTCTTAAGCAGGGCCTGATGATTGAACATGGACAGGCATACATTTTTATAGGGATAACTTTACTGCTGCCAATAACTGAAAGCAAGGATTGCCTAGGCCTCTACAGATTGTTTGAAGTTACTTGCAACATGACTTTCAAAATGTTTTGATCATCCAAGCCTGTTTTACAGAAAACATTTGGGCTAACAAGACTGAAAGAAGCAATATTTAATGATACAGTTCCTATTCATGTCCTTTCCATTATCTTGATAAACTTACATTTATTTGCTCGTGGCAATTTTTTTCTTTGAAAAAGAAAAGCCTCAAATGTCTGGTTTCCTGGGCTTATTTTTAAATAAAGGATACCACTAATTTCTGGTTACCTTTAAATAAGAGAGTAAGCTGGATATCATAGCAGTCATGCTTTTTATAGGAAAGGAAACCAGTCTTCCTTAGTGAAGCTCACTGCATATATAGAACAGTTAAATTTTAAAACAGCCACACACCCACACATTGTGTAAACACAAGTCATTTCTTAAAACACACACAAGTGCTTTTCTTGGGACTGGGTTATTAACACATGTTCATTTGAAGTTTTCCAACACTTTTTTCTTTGAAATAAAGACCTTTGCAAGCTAAGCAAGATGGAAAATATATTATGGACACTATTAGGGTAAAATTTGTTTTTAACGTGATAAATTATGAGAAAGCATAACTGAAATTCAAAACAGATGAACATTCAGAAAGGAAAAGACATTTGGAATAGTATTTGAAGATGCTTCCTCAACGTGAGCCAAGTGTCTGGAATCCAGATGAAAGAAACCCTCAAGGGCCCAGCAGCTGTCCTGACAACATCTCATGTACACTATCCACCTGGTGATCTTAACATTTGACATTTCAGTCGAGGTTCTCTGTTGAGAAAGGTTTCAGGAAAAGGGAAACCCTACAGTTGGCACCTTTTCCACCGCCAAGATAAGTGAAGTAGGAAAAAGTACCTCACAAATCTCTCTGTAAGTTGCTGGACAAAATTGAAAATTTCAATCCAATTGTGTGCCACACTCCCAGATCTGAAAAATGAGATAAGAGTCATCAGAGAAACAACGAAAGAGGAGGCTGACATGCAAACATTTCTGAGTACCGAGAAGACGGGGAATCGCCTTCTCCTCCAGCCCAGGCCCAAGGAACGCTCTGAGCTGGAACTTTGGTGCCGAGTTCGAGACGTCAGCGCGTCCTTGGGGGCCATCAGCCTGAGAACTAGCTCGAGCGGGACCGGGCTCTTCAAAATAAACACGCAAACTTTCTCTTGCAGGAAATGCAAACCACATTAGGTTTATGAAAGCTTTTCCTGGCTCCAGGGAAAGCTCGGGGATCAGGACACAGTCAGGCAGGGCGCGGGTGAGATAAGGACCGAGGAGCCCAGGGGGAGGGAGTCCCGCAAGAGTCTCTGGGGAAACTGTGCTCCCCGGGTGGCCACACTCCTGTTTTCCCAACGGACCCCTGACCGGCGGGCAGGGGAAACTCCACTCCCCTAGGACCGAGTATCCCCGGGCCCCGCTTCCGACCACATCCTGCCTCCACCTCGCACCGGAGAGCGTCCGGCTTCCCAAAGACAGCGCCACGGGGCGCTAGCGCCGGCTCGCACAGCCCCTTCCCGGCCCCCCGGGCCCTGCCAGCCCGGCGTCGCCGCCGCGGGACCCGCACCTCCCTCCCGCACTCACTTGTCCAGGACGAAGTACAGGTCGAAGGCTCGGCGGCACGAGGGCTGCTCCTGGGCGTGCAGGAGCCCGCCGGGGCCGCTCAGCGCCAGCAGCCACAGGCCGAGGACCAGCCAGCCCCCGCGGCCGCGCGCCCGGGCCCGCGCCGCCACCATCGCGCCCGGGACCGCGGCCCGCGCTCGCAGCCCTCTCGGCCGGCGGGGACCGGGACCGCCCCGGGGCGCGCGGCCGCGAGCGGCGGGGGCGACTCGGGTCCGCGGGACGCAGCCCGGGCGGAGGGGTGGGAGGGGACGGCGGAGGCCCCGGGAAGACAAAGGGCGTTTCGGCCGCCGCGCAGCCGCGGGACTCCGGGCTCCGGGCCTGCTGCCCGACGCTGCGGGTCCTCGCCCCCGCCTGCAGCGCCGCTCCCTCCGCTCCGAAACTTTTCCGAGCTCTCAGGCGCGCCCCGCAGGGCTCTGGGGGAAGAGCCGGGCGGCCCGGAGGCTCAGAGCCCCGAAGCTGAGCTAAGGCCTCGGGGCGCCGATCCGGACCCTGCGCGCCCGGTCCGGCCCTCAGTGAGGGTTCGGTGCGCTCAGACCGGTCCTCTCCGGGGTCAGCGCGCCCACGGATGGGGCGGGGTGGTCCCAACGAGTCCCGGGCTCGTGCTGAGCTGCAGAGGTCCGAAGCTTGCCAGACCTCGGAAGGGGAGAGCAGTTTAGAAAAACAAATGTCCTCCAGAAACTAAACACTCCCACATATCCTGCAGGCCTGGCCTTCGCTCCACTCCAGCTGTGCTGGAAGAGCTTTTGGCGCGGCTCGAGGAGTCCCAGGGAGGGACGCACCCCTCACTCCGCCCCACCCCACCCCACCCCACACGCGCGGGCGCCTGTGAGGACCTGGGACTTCCTTTTTTTTTTTTTTTTTTTTTTTTTCCTCCTTAAGAAACCTACTTGTAGCTGCCACACGCCAAACCAAGGGTGGGGGAAGTGCCCACTCCCCTAAGAATGAAAAGGTGTACTCAAGATATGCCTTCTCAAAGTTACTCCTCCCAAACTCCTGATAGAAAGAATTATCATGGACATGATAAATGTTTGAGGAGGTCAGAGTCTGTCTCCTGATTTAAACATTACATGATGCATTCATATATTGGAACATCACCGTTAGTATGCACAGTGTTTGATGTTTTATCAGCTAAAAAAGTGTTATCTTAATTAAAACTAGTTTCATCTCGGTGCCTGCTAGACTGTCCTTGTCAAACTGTTGCAGGGAGGTGAAGTTTGGGTACACCTGCTGTTTCTTATTCCTCATGCAGTCTCTCCTACCAACTCCTCCTGGGATGTCTGCCCTCCCTTCCTCAAAACTGGCTTTCTGAATCTACAGTCTCACTGATGCACCCGTAATCTGGAGCGCCGTGTTCTTTTTCATTTTTAACAAGGTTCGTATTTTATAATAAAACATCCATATCGTATCTTACACACTGCCTTGTAGCGTCTTTTCTGTCTGTTACCACGAGTAACTTCATTTACATTATCTGTGTGGTACAACCAGATCTGTGTGCTCTTATCGGATCAAAACCAGTCACTTTAAAAATGAGTTCACAAGAATTACCTACTATGTGTTGGGCTTTGTTCTAGTTAATGCGTAGAACAAGATACCAAGTTCCCTTTTTAATAAAGCTTGCTATCTGGTCTTCATTTTTAATGTAATTAGAATCAAAATGGAATCAAAGACATTATATACCTTTAGCCATTACTTTTCACTGATACATGACTGAATAAAGTCAGAGGGAAAAGAAGTCTACCAAAAACTGAGACAATTGGTTTTAGTTCTCCTCTTAAAAGAAGACCAAAAGTGAAAAAATAAGAGACATAATATGAACCATGTAATCTTCCTCATGATGAAGTGGTTTTAAGGTCATATTTTTCAGCCTTCTTTTTCTCTTATTTATTGACTCATTGCCTGCTCAGCAGTTGGGCTGCATAGCTGGCCCAACAATCTATTTTCTAGGCCCAAACTAAAGCAAAATGTCTTGATTTTAAAACACTTCCCCAAGCTTTTCTGTAATTTTCTCAAATTCCCCAAGCTTTTCTGTAATTTTCAGTTTCTCTGTCCACTCAGTTCTTGTGTCCTGATTGCAAGGCCAGCAGAGACCTGACACACTAAAGCACAGTATCCTCCATTTATTTACTTGTTTGCATAGTGAATTCAGTCTGACTGTAGTACTTCCCTATGTCTCTCACTCGCTACTAAATGATCGATCGGCAAGTAAGCAGGAAGTGTCCTCACTAGCACAGATCAATGATTAACTAAACCATGCATGCATCACAGATATTTGCAGGAAGCTGTTCCAACTTACTTTGGACTTTAGGGTCCCTAGTTCAAGGACATGGGCCTGTCAGTGCTAGAACTGGGACAGTCCCTCCAGGGGATAGTTCCAGGCAAATCACTAAAAGCAATAGTGGAGGAAGCTGAAAGTAGGGAAGTCTTGAAAATCTCTCCAAGCCATAAAGAAAGCAGAGCAATGCAAATAGTTCCCCTTCCTTTCCACCAGGGAGAGGACACTAGGCATTTGTCTGCTAGAATCCAGGTAGATTGGGTTCCAACTGCCTTTGGACAAGCAATAATAAAGGAAAAATTATGTTGTACCCTCGAAGTGTAAACAATCACATAATCTATATTATTATGAGTAGTCATCTTTGTCTGGCATCTACAGTGACAGCCATGACTCTCCTGAAGTCCAGAGCCACACTGGAAGTGATTCATATTCGCATCATATAGGAAGTGATTCAAGATATGATACCCACAGTCAGTCAGAGGAAGAAAATAAAGCTTTCTACCTATAAGTGACAAAGCTTATTTTTGCTTTTACCAGGTATACTCATTAAAGAACTAAAATTTCCCCATGTCTGAACTACTTCCTGACAGTGAATAAAATGCCTTTGGAAGGTGCAATTTCCTTTAATTTAATATCTCTATGTGTGACAAAATGGTATACCAATCCATGTCAGAATGATTACCAACATCTGCACTCAGGAACAGATGTGTTTTAAATTCAGTTTCTCTGAGATGGAGATCAGATATTGAGCTACACTCTCAGAAGCAAAACCTAGAGAAGCTAGAGAAATAGCAACGATTGGAGGAAAAGTGGAATCATGATTCTATCTGCAGTGTACTGGGGTTGTGTACTCGTTCCCAGGGGTCCCTTCTGGATTATCGTACTGAACAGGAAATGAAGCAGCAAGGTTTTATGGTTACTAAAGGTAAGAAAAGAAGAGAGAAGTGTTCTGACAAGAAGTTCTCTGTAGTGTGAGGACCAGTTAAAGTAGAAAGAAAACACACTCCACATGTAAACTATGCAGCTAAGAAAGAAATTAGAGAATAGGCCAGGAGCCCTGTGGCAGCTTTCTTTTATACTCCCATCTGACATCAGACCTAGACCATCCTACCAAAACCCTGCTTGATCTTGTGCAGAAGAATTAGAGATAGAATTTTCTCCAATGAGTACCAGGAAAGGGTCTCCAAAGTTGTTCTACATGCAGCCTGGATCTCTATAGCTATCTCCTTGCCCATCAGCTTTTCCTCTCCTATCTTGTTACCACCACAGCAGTAGCCACAATCAATCCAAAATGTGGTTCCTAGCTGAGATGGCCTCTCATAGTTATGTAATTGAGTGGGGCCAAGCGGTCAAGGGTTTTGTGTCTCCTCATAGATCTGTCATCTAATGTGGGCAACTGCTTTACAGGGTGTATATGCTCTTATAAGGCAGCTGTTGATGTAGCGTAATTCTGTTTTGTAGGAAAAATCTGCAACCACAACTTCCTGAACATTCACACAAAGCCAAGTCCTTAGAAACTAGTTTGCTGATGGATATTTTCTCTTGCGCAAGGCCAGGCCTTCCCAAGGCAGTTCATGCTTGACTTAGCATTTTAGAATAAGTCTTGCAAGTATAATCACTTCTATCATGCACTCTCTTGCAGTTGCAGTCCAAGCTAGCACCTGTTTTCATTGAAATTTGTCTAATAGTATTCTGTCTTTCTGTTTTCCTGCATATCTCAATGTAATTAATTTTCTGAAGTGCAAGATCGATCACCTACCTAGTTACTGCCAATGCAACATCATTTCTTAACAATTTAAGGTTCTCATAGCAACATCATCACTTAACTCTGTATTGTCACATCTTTAGGATCTAGCCCACTCAAGTACTTTGCTCAGGAGAAACTATGACTGTCATTGTTCCCTTGTATGTGCAAGTTCATCTTATGAATCTTACCTCATTTTGTACCCTTTTTTATCTGAAGGTGTCAAATGCAACCAATTTTTTACATCCCTTCCATTTGCTTACTGAGAAACTCAGGCCCAAAGCCACAAGACAGAGCCAACCAAATGACTGTCAGAGTGCTGAAGACCAATAGTCACCTAGAGCAGGGTGTCTAAGTTAGCAGAGGGAGTTTCCATGGTACGGGGGAGAAAGACTGACAGGAGATCTCGAGGTCCAAAAAGGGTGAGGAAACAGTCCACAAGGGAAGAAGTGAAGAGGTGAGAATAGGGTTAGAACACTCAGGGTTTAAAGCTGAAGAAAATGAGAACTTCTGTTGGGAGAAGTCCTTTCAGATTGCTTGGAGTCCAAACTCAGACTCATACAGGGGTCCGTTGTAGTACACAGCATGAATAAGGAGGCAAAAGCATCTACACCTGAGGACAGAAATCGCCTGGGTTGTCAGAGCATGAGACAGTGAGTAGGCACAGGATGTAGAATGGGTAGAAAAGCCAGGCATAGGAAGGGCTTTTCAGGCAGAGTGGTATTTCTGAAGCCAAGTCGAATAGAAAGGCTTTAGATGGGAAGAAGCCAGCCATGGTAGTTAGGGACACCCAGGATGGGGATTGGGGGTTGTAGAAGATGCTAGGCAGGATAGCACCAAGTAGAGTCAGAGGGAAGGGGAACTTTTGGGGAGCATGGCACAGGAAAGAGGGGCTAGGCAAATGAAGTGGCTGTCCACCCATTCACACACATAGGAAGTGGCTCTTGGGTGGCAAAAATGCCAGAGTCAAGTAGAATCATATAATCTGCATCAATAGCAGTCATGGAAAGTGGTTCATTTGGGAAATATCTTAGTCTCTTCAGGTAGCTGGAAGAAAATACCATAAATTGTGTCACTTATAAACACCAGACATGTACTTCTCATAGTTCGCAAAGCTGGAAAGTCAACTATCAGTGCACCTATAGATTCAGTATCTGCTGAATGCTCTGCTTCAAAGTTGCTTTTGCTGTATCCTCAGAAAGCAGAAAGAAGCAGGGCGCACAGGGTGAATCCCCCCCCCCCCGCCAGGAGTTTGTACATAGTGACATAATCTCAGAGTCCTGGTGGCCCAATCATCTCCCAAAGGCTCCACTTCCTTACATCATCACCTTGGAGTTAAGTCTTAGCATGGGAACTTTGGAAGGTCACATACATTCAAAGCATGATGATAGATAAATGGCTTACCAAGCCCCGCTACATCCAAATTATATACTGCTACTCAGTGACAGCAGACAACATGTGAGAACCATCGACATGTGAGAATATGGGCCCACCTCAAGGGAAATATACTAAATAAGAAAGCCAAACAAAAAGGTTGCATCCTTTATTATTCCACTCATATTACATTCTTGAAATAGCAAAAGAATAGAGATTTGGGTTTAGATTAGTAGTCTCCAAGAGTTTTTGATTGCAAGAGAGAAAGCGTGGATGTGTCTAAATGGGTAATTAAAAGGAGTTCTGTCCTAACTGAAGCAGTTCTGGGTCTTCATTGTGTTCTGGATTATATGCAGATGCATAAGTGATAAAATTACAGAGAACTATACATATATGCAAAACTGATGGAATCTGAATAAATTCCAGACATTGCGCAATTGTTCATTTCCTGGTTTTGATAGTGTGTAAGTTATGTAAGATGTTGACACTGGTGAAGAATGCACAGAATTTCTCTTCACTTTTAAAAAAATTTCCTATCGGGGGCTGGGGATTTAGCTCAGCGGCATAAGCACCTGCCTTGCAAGCAGGCAGTCGCGAGTTCGATATCCGGAACCGATAAAAAAGGAAAAAGACAAAACAAAAAAAAAATTTCCTATGAATCTCTAACTCTGAGTAGAAAAGATTTTTTTACGCAGAAAGGTGATAAGAATAGATTATAATTTATTGAGTAAAATAGGAAAACAGGCCACATTAATACCAATAAATATATGATAAATTCAAAGGTTGATAAGAAATATTACAGAACTCATATCCACAAAATATGTTTATATGTCAAAAGGAGTTACTTTATATTAGCTAAGTCTCTCAGACATTGCCTCAAGTAAATTGTCAAAGTTAACATCAACAGGAATGATAAAATACTGAATCATGCTCTAGTTAACTGAACACAATGAAAATGAATACAATATCATTTCAGTACTTTTCCTGCCTTGATGTGTAACCTAAACGCAATCATGAAAAAGCATTGTGCAAACCCAAACTGATAGACAGTTTACTAACTGGCCCAGGTTCCTAAAATGTACCACAAGAACTGTTTGATAACAAAGTCAAGGAAGTAGCTACACATAATATATGACTGTTTGACTGGATCATTTTTACTCTAGTGTGGTTATATAGAAGAATGTCTTGATTTAAAGACTTAACACTGATCACTATAGGGCATGATCTAAATAGCCCTCAAAAATGGTTCAGGAAAAAATGGTCTTTGCAGCCTACTTTCCATTTTCCTGTAAATTTAAGACTATTTCAAAATTTATACAGGAAGAGGACAACAAAATGTAATATTGGAGCATAAATTTGATCCTGAAACAGAAAAAAAAACTATTAGTAGGAAATTTGGTGAAATTGGAATGAATTAGTTTCAGCAATAGTATTAATTATCACTAACAGTATTAATATTAATTAATTATAACAATAATTAATATTAATTATAATATTAACACTATTAATATTAATAGTGTTAATAAATTAATATTATTGAGCCACAGTGAATTTCTTAGTTTCTACAAGTATATTATGGTTCCATCAGATGTTCTTAGCAAAAGGGTACAAAGCAACACTCTATAGTATATTGACAACTTTTTTAAAACTAAAAATTTTCTTAAAGTATCTTAAAAACCTAAAATATTGTTCATGCTTTTATTTCTACTGGATATAGTAAACATATCATTTACCTTCTAAACACACACACACACACACACACACACACACACACACACACACCATCCCCCAAGCCCAGGGAGTCTGGAATCCTTGCTCCAGCCCCAGCCAGTTAACTTTGCGGTTTCCTGCTGCACTGGACCAGCTCAGCAGATCTTGAGCCCACCTGCACCAACTGCCCGGATTCCTGGAATGCTTGGTGACTCTGGGGTTTTTGGACTGCTGGCACCCTGGATTCTGGAGACTGGGTGGTCGGAGGTAAGTGTGCCTGCACTTTCTGGACCCAGGGAGTTTGGGATCATTGCTCCATCAACCAGAGAACTTCATAGCCTCCTGCCACACTCAACCTGCACCTTAGGGTTTGAGTCTGCCTGCCCCACTCCCAGTGACCCTCTCTCAATCCAGGAAACTGGGCAGCAGAGTCCCAGGAGTTGAGATCATAGAAGAGGATTTCCATCAGGCCCTGGGGAAGCCTTGGAATAACACTTGAAAAATCAAAATATAGGAAAATGACAAAATGAAAGACCAAAATACAATCTGAAACCTCAAGCCCATCCCAAGAAAACTTGGGAGCTATGTACACAGAAGAAAATATATGCTGTACACCTAAAATATCTGACATAATAGCAACTGAAATAAAGAAGCAACTCCAGGAAGCTTTAAAGGAATTCAAACTAGAAATGATCTCCTAAGTAAAAGAAGAAATGATAAAAGAAATGAAAGAGATGTTGAACATATCTAAAGAAGACACCATTAAAAATTGGAGGAACTAAACAAAAAGGTAGAGTCCCTGGATGAACAATATAAGAAACAAACAGAATATATAAAGCAGATGCAAAGAGAAATACAGGAAATCAAAAATTCCATTGAAAGTTGTAAAAACCACCTCAATGAAAGTGAAGATAGAATTTCAGGCCTCAAAGACAAGATTGCAGATAGTGAACAGGAAAGGAAAGATCTTTTAAAAATAACAAGGAATCAGGAAATAATAATTCAATAGCTGAAAGGTGATGCAAAGAAAAACAACATGTGATTGATAGGGATAAATGAAAAGAAGGGGACAATATAAAGGATGTCAAGAGGATATTTAGAGAAGTAGTAGCTGAAAATTTCCCAAACATGAGAATAGAAACTGACATCAGGATCAGTGAAGCATATAGAACTCCAAATAGCCATAACCAAAATAAAAACTACACCCAGACACACAGTAATGACCATCCCAGAAATCAAGCAAAAGAATAGAATATTTAAAGCTGTCAGAGAGAAAATACAGGTCCTATAAAGGAAAACCTAATCAGAATCACAGCAGACTTCTCAGCACAAACAATAAAGTCAAGAAGAGCATGGAGTGAAGTATTTCAGATCTAAAGGAAAATGATTTCCAAACTAGACTGACATACTCTGCAAAATTATCCTTCAAAATTGATGGAGAAATAAGATACTTCCACAACAAATAACAGCTGCAGGACTTCATGATCATCAAGACAACCCTGCAAAGAATACTGAAAGACAGATTAGATACACTTAGGAAAAAACCACCAAGCCAAGCAGACAATTAAACAGAACAGAAAGATAAAGATGCAATAGCAGTAAGATAACACGTCAATAATAAACCAACATATAACAGTTTTAAACATTAATGTAAATGGTCTCAATGCACCAATTAAAAGAAACAAACTGGCAGAATAGATCAAGAAACAATATCCAACCATATGCTGTCTACAAGAAACCCACCTAACCCCAAAGGATACTCACAGACTCGAAGTCAAAGGATGGAAAACAATACTTCATGCAACAGGAACCCCCCCAAAAGTGGGGGTAGCTATTATGTTTGCAGACAATGTAAACTTCAAACCAAGAATGATCAGAAGGTTATTACATAGTGACATAATCTCTGGTGAGGGGAAAACTTCAAGAGGAAGAGATAACAAAATTAATATATATGCACCAAATACCAGAGCACCCAGTTATATAAAGCAAGTTTTAACAGAAATGAAAAACCAAATTAGCAGCAACTCAAATATAACAGGAGACCTTAACAAACCATTGACACCAAGGGACAGATCAACCAGACAGAAAATCAGCAAAGAAATAACAGAACTGAATCACACCTATGAACAAATGGACTTCATAGACTTATACAGTGTTCCATCCAACAACATTAGAATACACATTCTTCTCAGCAGTACATAGGATATTCTCTAAAATTGACTATATATTAGGCCACAGAAAATATTTAAATAAAAGCAAAAAAGTTGAAATTATCCCATGCATGTTATCGGATCATACTGCCATTAACTTAGAAATTAATGATAAAAGATACTTCAAAATTGCCACAAACACATGGGAACTGAATAACACACTCTTCAGTAATCAGTGGGTCACAGGGGAAATTAAAGAAGAAATTAAACAATACCTAAAAGCAAGCGAAAATACAAATACAACTTACAGGAATCTGTGGGATGCAATAAAAGCTTCCCTCAGAAGAAAATCTTTGCACTGAGTTTCCACATCAGGAAAACAGAATTAATACAAATAAATAACCCAATGCTACACCTCAAACATCTAGAAAAAGAAGAGCAAGTCAAGCCCAAAGTCAAAAGAAGGGAGGAAATTATAAAAGTCAGAGCAGAAATTAATGCAATAGAGACTAAAAAAACAATCCAAAGAATCAATGAATCAAAGAGTTGGTTGCTTGAAAGAATAAATAAAATTGACAAGCCCCTAGCCAACCTTACTTAAAAAAGGGAACAAAAAGCTCAAACTCATGCAATAAGGAATGAAAAAGATGAAATCACTACAAACTCTGTGGAAATACAGATCATCAATACCTATTTTGAAAACTTCTACTCTCATAGGTTTGATAACACAGAAGAAATAGAGAGATTCCTAGGAACATATGAAGTACCAAAGCCAGGTCGAAAAGAAGTAAAACTGCTGAATAACCCAATTTCTATTAATGAAATTGAAAATGTAATTAAGTCCTTACATATAAAGAATAGCCCAGGCCCAGGTGGATTCACTGCAGAATTCTACAATAAGTACAAAGAAGACTTAATGTCAACACTCCTCAAACTCTTCAATGAAACTGAAAAGGAAGCAATGCTTCCTAAAGCATTTCTGGAAGCAAATATTACTCTAGTGCCAAAACTGGAGAAAGACCCAACTAAAAAAGACAACTACAGGCCAATTTCCCTAATGCACACAGATGCAAAGATCCTCAATAAAATACTGGCAAATAAGATGCAGCAAATCATCAAGAAGATTATACACCATAATCAAGTGGGATTCATCCCAGGCATGCAGGGATGGTTCAATATACGTAAATCAACAAATGTAATCCACCATATCAATAAAGCCAAAAGTAAGAATCATCTCTATAGATGCAGAAAAAGCTTTTGATGAGGTCCAACATTCATTCATGATAAGAACCTTACAGAAAATCGGAATAGATGGTCTTTACCTCAATATAATAAAGGCCATCTATGACAAACCAACAGCCAGGATCCTACTATATGGACAAAAACTGAAGGCTTTTACCTTAAAATCAGGCACAAGACAAGGATGTCCCTTATCACCATTCTTATTTAATATAGTACTGGAAATACTAGCCAGAGCAATTAGACAACAGAGAGAAATAAAAGGGGTAAAGATAGGAAAAGAGGAAGATAAATTATCATTATTTGCAGATGGCATGATACTCTACATAGAAGACCCCCAAACTCCATTGAAAGACTCCTAAATATAATAAATACATTCAACAATATAGCTGGATACAAAATCAATACTCAAAAATCAATAGCATTTCTATACACTAACAACAAAATCAAAGAGACAGAAATAAGAGAAGCCACACTCTTCACACTAGCAACCAAAAACTGAAATATTTAGGAAATATTCTCATGAAAGAAGCGAAAGATCTATATAGGGAAAATTATAATACACTGAAACAAGAAATTGAAGAGGATCTCAGAAAACGGAAAGACATGGATAGGAAGAATAAATATTGTGAAAATGGCCATTCTCCCAAAACTGTTATACAGATTTAATGCAATCCCAATCAAAATACCATCAACATAACTTCATAGATCTACAGAAATCTCTCCTAAAATTCATCAGAAACCAGAAGAGAACTAGAATAGCAAAGATAGTTCTAAGCAGCAAAGACAGGGCAGGAGGCATCACAATCCCTGACTTGAAGTTATACTACAAAGCAAATGTAGTAAAATCAACATGGTACTGGAATAAAAACAGATCGGATGATCAATGGAATGGATTAGAAGGTACAACCACAACTACCAACACACTCAACCACTTTATCTTTGATAAAGGGGCCAAATGTTTTCACTGGAAGAATGACAATCTCTTTAGTAAATGGTGTTGGAAAAATTGGCTCTCCATATGCTGAAAACTAAAACTAGAACCATGCCTATCACCATGTACTAAATTAAAATCTCAATGGATCAAAGACCTGAATATTAAAACAGAAACACTAAATCTATTGGAAGACAAGTTGGGGTAAAAGCCTTGAAGTCATAGGGGAAGGTAGAGAATTCATGAACAGGAATCAAACCACACAGGAAATACTTCCCAGAATCAATAACTGGGATCATGTCTTATTAAATAGTTTCTGCACGTCAAATAAATCTGTAGCATAGTGAAAAGAAAACCCACAAACTGGGAAAAAGTCTTAGTCAACTGTCCCTCGGACAAAGGACTTCTGTCTAAAACATATAATTAATTTAAAAAGATCAGGCCCCCAAAATTCAAAGATCCAATAAAAAAAAATGGTCATCTAAGATGAATACACTATTCTCAGATGAAGAAATACAAATAGCAAATAAATACATGAAAAAATGCTCATCACCATTACTCATTAGAGAAATGCAAAATAAAATCACACTGAGATTCCATCTCACTCCTGAAAGAATGGCCAGGATCAAGAAAACTACCAACAACAAATGCTGGAGAGGCTGTGGGGAAAAAGGAACTCTCCTACACTGTTGGTGGGAGTGTAGACTGGTGCAACCATTGTGGAGGTCAGTCTGGAGATTTCTCAGAAAGCTGGGATTGGAAGTCCCATTTGTTGCTGCTATTCCACTTCTAGGCATATTCCCAGAATAAGTAAAAGCATCATACCACAGTGGTTATGTGCACCCATGTTTATAGCAGCACAATTTGTAATAGCTAGATCTTGGAAACAACCTAAGTGTCCATCAACTGAGGAATGGATGTAAAGTTGTGGTATTTTTATACAATGGAGTATTACTCAGCTATAAAGAATGATCACATTGAGATAGTTATACATAAATGGATGCGGCTTGAGACCATACTCATAAGCAAACTAAATCAAACTCACATTTTTAAATACCAAATACTTTCCCTAGTGTAACAAGTCATTATAATAGCTAGTGCTGATTTAATATTAGCTTGTTTTGAAGTCCCATCAAGCTTTTGTTCTTCTGTTTCCATCGGTTATATCATGTTGTATCTTATTGGATTTTATTATATGTGATAGTATAAATAAAAAATTTTTAGAGAAGGATAAAATGTAGTAACAATTGTTCATTTTCTATTAGTTGGTTCTGAATACCTTGTAATACTTTCATTCTCTTGAGTGGTTTTACAATGTCTTGTTATGTTTGATACTATAGTATATGAAGGTATACTCAAATATTTCAAGGAAAGAGACACTATGGTAACACTGTTATGTCGAGTTATCTTGTGGTGAAACAGTATGCTGCTTAAATTGTTCTTTTCTGACATGTGTTGTTATGTTCTCTTTTATCTAAATCTCCTTTATTTTTTTAAATTAAAAAAAATAAAATAATAAAAATATAAATGTGGACTGAGCTGGCAGACCTGAAAGATGAGCTCCCACCCATCTCTGCCTGGTATTTCTATCTCCTCCCTAGAGAACACAGGGGAAGGGACATCTCCCAGTTTCCCCTAACAGCAGGTTTCCTCATGGTTTAGAATCCACCAGACATGCTGAAGTTAGATATGTGTCACAGCCCAGATAGTTGAGCAGAGATGCGGGGTGTGGAGCATCTTCTTTGGTTCAGTCCTGGCACAGGCAGCACACAGAGCAGCAGAGCAAGAAACTCACTGACACCCGCAGAGTGCAGGAGCTCTTCAGCAATCTCCCCCCCCCCCCCGTGATCTATTCTTCCCTCTTACTACATTCTTACAGTAAATATGGCTGGAGAAGTGTTGTGGCTGATGTTTTAATGTTCCCCTCATGCACTGCTAGGCACAGGTTCAAAAACGGTTGGACCATGAAGTGCTAGAGCTGATGTGCAGTTAGGAGACTGGGCCTGGTTAGAGGCAGCTTGCTGCTGCTGTCACCTGTAAAGATGTAACCTCCTCCCACCCCTTCCTCTCTTTGTGTTTCCTGGTCACCATGACATGAGCAACTTCCCTCCCCTGTTCCCCTCTGCCAAGGGGTTTCTGCATTGGAGCCAGCTGACTATGGACTGAAACTGTGAGCCAAAATAAATCCCTCCTTGTTTAAATTGTGGGTGCCAGCATATTGTCCCAGCTATGAGAAAGCTGAATAAGATTCTGTGTTCAATGACCCAGACAAGTCCTAACCTTCTGTAATATGTGAAATTGAAGTCAGTCATTTTGGCTACCATTTATAATTACGTGAAAATATGATAAATAAAGGATAGGAAATAGTGAATTTGTCCATTGCATTTGTCTGATATTATTCATCATTTGATAAACTCAGATACCTTAGGGGAAAAAAATCAAAGTTAAGTTTAGAAAAGAGAAGACAATAAGAACTTTTTAGCTACTTAAACACAAAACACAGAAGTAAAAATCATATACCTGTAACCCTAGCATTCTTTCAAGAGGCTGAGACAAGAAGACACAGGAAGCTGGAAGCCAGCCTGGGATATACACAGTGACTTCAAAGCCATCCTGAATTACATAGCAAGACCCTGTCTCAAAAGCACCCCTCTTCCAAAAATAGGGATTTTAGATTGGAAAATTCAAAGAATGACTGATTATAGATAGAAACCAATAGCCCAGGGGCCAAAGATATAAGTCAGTGGCACAACACCTGCCTGGCAAGCACAAGGTCCTGAGTTTGATTCTGAGTACCAAAAAGGCCCCAACAACTGAAAGGGGAAAATACCAACAGCTAGAAGGGATTAAAACAGCAAATGACACTGATAATCTTTCAATCTGCCACTCCCAGATTAAATAAACTGCACATTTATACTGCCTCTAAGAGGTTACAATATAAAGCAACTTACAACAATTTTAAATTATAATAGTAATGCTTATTTTATTTTATTATGAAAAAATACAGAATTATGCCAGGCATGGCGGTGCATGCCTGTAATCCCAGTACTTGGGAGGCTGAAGCAGGAGAATCATTGTGAGTTCGAGATCATCCTGGGCTACAAAGTGAGCTCAAGGCCAACTTGAACTGCATAGGGAGACCACGTCTCAAAAAAGACATATATATATATATATATATTTATATATATATTAATATATATATAACTTAGAGAAAAATAATAGAAACAAATTTGAATATCAATTGATGGTTCTTAAGGTGCTTTTGTAATAAAGTCTCTCTCTCTTTTTTTTTTCTTCCATGCTGGGAATCCAACACAGGGCCTCTTGCATGATAGGCAAGCACTCCATCACTGATCTGCACTCCTAGACCTGTTTGTCTTCTCTTTTATAAGCATATTTATAGTTTTAAACCAGTTAGTTCTAGTAAAACAGCTAGGTATTAAAAATTAATAGTGTTCAATTCTAATTCTTTCTACCCAACACCTTCCTCACCAGAAACAAACATTACAAAAGACCGGGTTGCCATGGGAGTGGTACCTAAATGCAGAAGCTCTTGTGTAGTACACTCAGCTAAGGGGTCCAGGCCTGGCCTTCCTTGTCCCTTAGCTTGCAACCTGCCATTGGAGAGGGGCACCCAAGCCATGTGTCCACCATCTTCCCAAAGAAAACAAAACCCCCTTTTCATGTTCCTCACTAAGTTAAGGCCTTTGTAGGCAACATAAAGAAGATAAAACTTTTTTTTACTTGTTTCTAGCTTGTTTATGTAACATTTTTAACAGTCGCAGCATTTCTGCTCCAAGATATTTCAGCGTTGGATATTTAATTCCTTTTTTAAGATAGAAAAGTTTGAAATGTAATTTTCTCTTTGGAGTGACTTCCATAAGTACTACAATTAAAAAGATTTTTCATATTTTGGAGGCCTTGTGTTTCTCATGGAAACCACTTGATTAGTGCATATCCAACTTTATCTTAACAGCACATATGGCACATAGATTATCTATCCCAGTTTCCTTGGGAAGTTCTCTGCAAGGAACAGTAAGAAAATTGTCAATCCCCAAATGGCCAATGGGTTTCATATGTAGCAGATGTGGCTATCAAAAATACCAACACAAACTCAATAATACTGGACTATACATGCCTAAAGATAGTTTTTAAAAATTAGTATGAGCATCATAGGTTTGTTTCTGACCCTTGTCTTTATATAGAATCAGAATTTTTTCATCAAATAAAGGAAGCATTCATTTGGAGTAATCCAGTTTTATGAATTTTTTTGAAGTTTATTAATCACATAATCATTTAATTCCTCCATTCTGCAAAACACTGACTTGTGTGTAACTAGGTGGCAACATAAGGGCACATGCTTTTATTTATTTACTTACTTACTTATTTAGAGACAAAGTCTCACTATGTAGTACAGGCTGGCTTCCAATTCACTGCAATCCTCTTGCTTCAGCCTCTCCAGCCTTGGAGTTCATGCATGCAACACCGTGACTGGCCTACGACACGTAAGCCATTAAACCACAAGGTGTTCAAGGAAAATGAGAAGGAGCCATGAATGGACTTAGAAGTTAATCTGGAAAGCCCAGGTCTTGATTTCAAATTGTCAGGAAAAAAGATTTCCTTGTATTTATCTATGCTGGATCAAATGCCCACCTTTGATTGCATCTTAAATTCAGAGGCATAATCGTATAATCAAACTACGGCACTCAGGAGCTCACTTCTGAAAGTGAGGGGAACATTTTCTAGAGGTGCTATGCTAGAAAGAGTCTTCCTAAAATGCTCTCTATAAGTAATGTAGCTCCTTTCTGTTTTGTTTTGTTTTGTTTTCTGTTTTGTACTGGGGATTGAACTCACAACCTAGAGCTTTCCAGGCAGGCACTTATGCCTCTGAGCTAAATCCGCAGCTTTTCTTTCTTTCTTTTAGTTTTTTAAGAAAGCTCATGAGGGAGTAAGATTCATTTTATAGAAATTCAACTTCTGACCAAGGTCTCTGGGACACCTCACTCTCATAGAGTACAATATCTATACTGTTTATAGAGATTATATCTCATCTCCTCTGTGTCCTAGTGATTTTTCTCTCACATTCAACTTAATTAGACAAAGACTAAAAAATGACTTTTATAATTCATAAAAAATTATAATCAGAATTTTGATTGATAATCTAACACACTTTTAAAGAGAAATAAAATGCAGCGCAAGTTCAATCAACAAGCTTTTGTTTTTGAAATTCTGACCTTGATAAATTTGCATTTTAAAGTCATTCTTTAATGATGTCCCTTCTGTGGGACAAATATTGAATATAAGCCAAGGGAGCCAAGTTAGTCACAAACATCAATATGTAAAGGATATTCTGTGCACCTTGAGGTGATTAGTTTAAAACTCATTGAATTTCTGGTCTTTGAATTAATGCTTTTTTGTTCATATATGATACAGTACAAGAAGAATCATGTGGCAGTCAAAAAAAATAAGCTAAGCAAGTTGATGCCTTCACTATTTGTCATTTCCTTGACACTTCTATCAAAATGGTTTTCTATCCTCTATTGACGGTCAAAACTTCACACAGAATTTTAAATTGTATTCATGTTAGATGTATCACAACACAATACCAAACTCCTGAGATCAAACACACAATTTCTCTTTTCCGTGATGCAGACTTAAGACATAGATTACCCCTTTTAACTAGTAATTTTTCTTACAAGAGTAGCTTGTAAGAGATAAATGCTTTGACATTCTTCATACTTTACTATACGATGAGATTCAAACTGAAAGCTAGTTCCATATGGAAGCAAGGCAAGAATAGTTTTTTCAAGTCTCTTGTTGTGGACTAATAAGAAATTTAATAGTGAAGACTAAAAATGTATGTGTGAGGATGAAATAAATTTCTGAAGAAACATGACAAAATATTTGCAATCATCCCCTCTGAAAGCTAGAAGCTATTCCTTCACAGTACTTGAGGGGGATGGACTTAGAGATTGTGTCTATATTTAATGTTCTTCATCCTAATGGTTCAGGAAAAAGTTTTCCATATTATTATTTTCCTCTCCCTCTCTGTCCTTTTCTCTTCCTAGCTTTGCTATTTTCTTACAGCAGATTTACACATATGTGTCTCTGAACATCTCTCTATGAACATGTAATTGCAGATTAATCAGTTCTCATGCATTAGTATTAGACCTGCCTCAAAACTAAGATCTTCCTTCCCTTTACCTGTGCCTTGAATTTTTATACCCTCTTCCAAACACTTCTTCAAACTTCCCTCTCTCTAGGGCTCTATAGCTATATGTCATCTGATCATTAAGATTGCATTCAGAAGCACTAGGTTGCTGAAACTGTCAAGCTTTGACCTGTACTGTTATGATGTTATGTCCTCTTTTATGTCAATCTCTTCCTTATTCATTAAAAAAATTATTTAGTTATTTTTTATGATTTTTTTAATTAAGGGGAAAAATAAAAAATTAGCAGGATATATTATAGTAACTTATTTGATTTCCTATTAACTTGATTTGAAGTCCTGTAATACTCTCATTATCTTGTTTTGACTGATTAGACTCTGTTCTGTTCTATATGATACCATCAATTTTGAAGGTATAGGCAACTACCTTGAAGGCTATAAGATTCACTATGATGCCCATTCTGGTTTGACTATTATCTTCTTTGGAAGTCCTGTAGTGTTTACAAGGTTTAGGTTTTATTGGTCTTGTTCTTTACTGTTTTTTTCAACTTTATAATACCTAATGAGATAGACAATTCTTTTTAAGGAAGCAGGAGGCATTATGGTAACCATTGTCGATAACCTTGTACTCTGTTTTTACATCATGTGCTATGTCTATCCTTGGTTTTGACTGACAGCTTTGTTTTGCCATATTTGACTTTATTCTCTTCCAAAATAAAAGTAATAAGGACTAAGGAGTAATAAAACCCAAAAGGTGTAAATTTGTTGTAAAAAAGAGAGGAAAAAAGTGCTCTAAAGTATGTTTAGGGGTGTTAAATAGATGCAAGTGTGTTTAGGGGTGTTAAATAGATGACCATATTAATGTTTTTGGTTGGATCATTGAACACAACTGTTTGCAGTATCACTGTTTGAATGTCCACTTTGTATGCTTTGATACTGTGACTTGAGCAACTGTCTCTAGGATGATAATTGTAATCTATTAACTGGTGATTTCTTACTTTTTTTTTTTTTTGTAGTTTTGTATTAATTGTTCCCTTACACTGCTTTGTTTTGTTTTGTTTTTTCTCTTTTTCCTTTTAAATAAAAAAAAAAGATTGCAGTCAGAAAAAGTATCATCAGCCCAAGACTTCATCTCCTCTGATCAGGGGCTCCCTCGAGCCCTGACAGCGTCTATCACCTGTGACCTACAGGTTCGGAGGCCTAACAGAGAGGACACTGGAAACCAGGGAAACAGAGTGATTTCTCAGAATGTGAGTCATGTGATGAACCTTCAGGAAACATTCTTTAAAGCTAAATCTTATCTTTACTATAAAGCACATCTGAAGTTTCCAGAAACTATGTAGAGGTACCCAATACTTGCCTGTTCATCCACGAACAACAAAACAAGTTATTAAACTGCATCTTGGCGTGAGTGATTACCTGGGGAACACTGGAATATAGCAGAGGAAAAATAGAAACCTTGTAAAATCCAGAGAGTGACAATAGCATCATAGCAAAAGAAACAAAATATTCCACTACCTGCCACCTGCACTGCACAACAAAGAAAGGCTCATTTTCCCTCTATAGAGTAATGGTGACAGTCCCGCCAACTGTCTGTGTGGATACTGGCAATCCTAGCTATGGGACCATTCTACAACCTTAACACATTATACACTAAATATATTTTAAAAAGAAAAATCATAAGCCTAGGAAAGGCGACAAACAATATGGGAGACATGTTGGCCTTAGGCTCACAACAGACAAGAGACCTTCTGGCTTTCAGAGACCACAAAGGCATCTTGCTCTCCTCATGATTACTTAACAGCCTGACATGAGCCTGAATAATGTTCTTCTTCCCTGGACTTCCAGAAGGAGCCTGATGAGTGCATGCTCTAACTGCTTTAGAGTAAGCATAAGTAACTCTCAGTCATGATAATTTCAGTAGTATTGTAGTTTTGGCCACCCCGGTGGACATTGGCAGCCATGTTGCTTCTGGCCAGATCCATAAACTTTTACAAACTCCCTTTCCAACACGACAGTGGGGTCTTAGCTGTTGATTGCAAAGAAACCCTGTCAGTTAATACCTCTTATTGTCTCCAAATTTTAGGAAAACAAAAGAGAAGCCAATCCTGGAACTCACTGTTGTGGCCACCTCTGCACAGCCTGCCCTCTGTTCTTTTTTTTTAATAGGAAAACCCCCAAAATTTCAAAATAAAACAATAGGAGTATAACAATAGCTAATACATAGTATACTGTTATGTTCAAAGAAGTTTTTCAGAGTACCAGATATGGGCATAAAGTATTCACCGGATGAAATAAGTACAAACCGTTCTTTTCAGTAGACTAAGAGAAAATAGTCACATAACTATATTGTATTATTTTTGCCTTTTCCTTTGCTTCCTTTCTCCTTTCCTAGTTCTTCCAAGTATACAATCTTTTGAACAATTTCTTCTAAATACACAATCCGTATTGTATATTTTAGACCTTATTTACTCTTTCAGTTTTCTATATCAGGAAGAAAATATGATATTTACACATGTGAATCTGTTTCATTTCACTTATGAGTATGGTCTCAAATTGAATCCATTTACCTTTAGTGTCTACAGTTTATCTTCTTTATGGCTGAGTAAGTACTTATTGTGTAAAAAGACATCTTTTTTTAAATACATTTTCGGTTGATGGAAATTTATCTACTACAAATTGAATTTATCTACTACAAATTGTACTGTTATAAACATGGGTGTATATGTATCACTGTGGTGTGTTTTTAAATCTTTCAGAAATACACCTGGAAGCAGAATAGCTGAATTGCATAGAACCTCTAATCCTAGATTTTGAGGAATCTCCACACTGATTTCCACAGTAACTGCACCAGTGTACACTGCTACCAAGAATGGAGAAGAATTGCTTTTCCCCCAAGGCAATTTCATCATTTGTTATTTGTTGATTTTTTGATGATAGCTATTCTTTCTGGAGTGATATGGTATCTCAATGTTTTAATTTACATCTCTAATTGAACATAATTTTCATGTATTTATTTTCTATTTGTATCTCTTCATCTGAAAAGTATGTATTCATCTCAGATGTCCATTTTTGGACTGGGTCTTTGAATTTGGGATGTCTGATTTTTTTCAGTTCTTTATATGTTTTAAATATAATTCCACTGTTTGAGGGACAACTGGCTTAAACTTTTTTCCATGTATGAGTTGGCTTTTCACTCTGATGGTGATTTTTTTTGCTGTGTAAAAATGTTTAATAAGATGAGATCCCAATTGTTGATTCTTTGAAGTATTTTCCAGCCAGTATGCATTTTATTCATGCATCTGCATGAACACCTGTATCTGCAAGATTTCTATGTACTTTCTCTTCTAATATATTTAGTGTTTTTGTTCTAATTTTTAGATCTTTGATCCATTTTGACTTTAGTTTAGTGAATAGTGATAGACACATGTCTAGTTTTAATCTTCTGCATGTAGAGAGTCAGTTTTTCCAGCACCATTTATTTAAAGAAATTATCTTTCTTCCAGTGAACATGTTTGTCCCCTTTATCAAAGATAAAGTCTGCCCTCTGCTCTTGAGGACAAGTTTTCGTTATTGGCTGTTGCTACCTTTAAGTACTGTCTGCTCTGAACTCCTCTAAGCCGATGGGGCTGTGAATCAAACTGACTCTTGAGGGCACTCTGTACAGTGCATTCCTTTATTAAATATCTGCCCTTCTTGCTACTTTTATGGGTCCTGCTCAACACATTGTTCTGGATGCAAAGAACCTGGCTATTAGGTGAAACTGACACCAACTTTCTAGTAACCAGTTTTGGAAAAAAGAATTGACTTCACCTCCAGGTGAACCCCTGGGATGGTACAACCAGAAGTCACCTTGGGAATGAATTTTCAATCTGAGTTTGGGCTCCTCTCAGAGTCAGAAATCCCTCCACATCCCCATTTCTGGGATCCCACACATATTCCAAGACAGGGACTCAGTGGTGCCTGAATTCACAAACCAGACTTGGCTCGGTAGAGTGACTGAAAGGCTAGCTGAGAGAATGGCAGTATGGGAGCAGGATGGTGATGTAGAGGGTAGTGGAGGGTGCTAACTGCAACATCCAGGGGACCAGGGGTCCTGGCCTTTGAAGCCAAGAGTAGACTGTCATGTGTGGTTCACACCTATGGTAAGACTGAAGGCAGCTGCCCATTTAGTTCCCACCACTCCAGCTCTCAGCACTCACCAAGGGGGCTGGTCAATAGCAAAGCAGCAAAAGAATTGTGTTTCCACTGCTCCCCACCCACAGAGGCTTGCTGGGCTGACACTGATAGCACACTCTGTCAGTGATTCCCTCATGGGAACAACCTAAAAAGTTCTGGAGATAAATTTGGCCAGGGCTAGTTGCATTCTAATCACACTTGCTCCTCTGAAACCATTAGCTGAGAGAATTTTTGTGTGACCCCAACAGCAACTTATTCTTGCATGATCCCCGATTTGCACCTGTAAAGAATCAGGGGAACAAAAGCAGCTGGACTCTGTCCCCAAATTTACATAGCAAGAGGTTGTCAGAGGTCCTGATCTTGAGTGAGTGTGGCTAAGGTAGCTGCAGAAAGAAATAGCACAAATCCTGCTACCACAAGTACACAGAATTCCACTATCAGTCACCCACATTGCGAGCTGCACACTGCTGCCAAGATTGGGTGTGAGTACAAGAGAGATCTCAGATGCTCTGGTTCCTACTCCTACGTCTTTCTCTAAAGCACCTGAGTGGGTACCAATGTATAGTGAGACAATAGCGGCTTCAGATCCATCACCACTACTACAGTGACCAGGGCCAGAGACTGTTTCAAATAACAGAAACAACATTGACTATGCCTGGGGAAAATGCTCACACTCAGTAGGGGCCACCGTAGGATGATAATAGCCTTTCTGGAGCGAGATAGAATCCATACAGGGTGCACCACACACATTCTGATGTCTGCACCACACCTGGCTCAATGTGTGACCTAGAGAGATGCTATGTCTTTCTGAATTCTGCACTGTATACACTGTGCCAAACCCACTAATCATAACCAAAGAAGCTACAAGGAAATTACACCACAGTGCCCAGTTGGGAATAAAACTAAAAACTTATTTTTTTCACTTAAGAGTAGACCTCAAGGTGGATATATTTACCTAGAAATGTCTCAACTTTATCCTTCTTTATGGCTGGGCAGTGTGCTGTTGTATAAAGAAAACACATCTTCTTTATCCATTCCTCAGTTGATGGACATTTGGGTTGTTTACAAGATTTAGATATTGCAAACTATGCTGCTATAAATATGATTGTCTACATATCGCTGTGCTGTGATACTTTTACTAATTTCGAGAAGACATCAAGAAGGAGAACAACTGGGTCACATGCGGACTTTAGTCCTAGTTTTTGGAGAAAACTCTACAGTGGTTTCCATAGTGTTGCATCAGTCTTACTCCCACCAGCAGTGGAGAAGAGCTCCTTCTTCCTCTCAGACCTGTCAGCATTTATCACTGGCTGATTTCTTGATGTTAGCCATTCTAGAGTGAGGTGGTAAAATCTAAGTCTTGTCTTAATTTGCATCTCTCGAATGATGAATGATGCTACACATTTTTTCATGTATTTGTTTGGCTTCTCTATTTCTTCATCTGAAAAGTATGTATTGATCTCAGATGAACACTTTTGGACTGGGTCTTTAAATTTGAGTGGTCTGATTTTTTTTTTTTTTTTAGTTCTTTATATGTTCTAGCTATTAGTATTCTGTCTGAGGAACAACTGGCAACATTATCTTCCTACTCTGTAGGTTGCCTCTTCACTCTGTTGATATTTGTTTTGCTATGCAAAGACTTTCTAAAAAATTTTTTTGATTGGGGATCGAATTCATGACTTCACTGTCACTAGGCCAGGGCTTATGCTGCTGAGCTAAATCCTCAGCCAAAAACTTTGTAACAAAATGAGATCCCAGTTGTTGATACTTTGCAATATTGCCCAAGACAACAGAGCTCTGTTTTTCATAAAGTCTTTGCCTACACCTATGTCTTCAAGAGTTCTACCTATTCTATCTTCCAGCAGATTTAGTGTTTCTGTTTTAAGATTTAGATCTTTGATCCATTTTGATTTTAGTTTATTGCGTGTTGATAGACATGGTTCTAATTTTAATCTTCAGAATGTGGAAAACCAGTTTTCCTAGTACTTGTTGTAATAAATTAAAGAGGCTATCTTTCTTCTAGTGTAGATTCTTGGCCCCTTTTCAAAGATTAGGTGAGTGGATGTGTTTAGAGTTGTTTTTGCATCTTCCAATGTGTCCCATTAATCCTTGGGTCTGGCTATTTTTAATTTTTTTGCCATACTGTTTTTTTTTTTTTTTTTTTTTTTTTTTTTATCACAGCGGCTCTGTAATGTAAGTTGATTCAAGGATATGATTCATTCTCATTTGCTTTTGCTTCCCAGAATTGTTTTTGCTATTCTAGGTCTCTTCTTGTTATAAATTAATTTTCAGATTGTTTTCTCTAGTTCTGTGAGGTATGTGAATGTTATTTTTATTGAGATTGCATTAAATCTGTATAAAATTTTTGAGAATATGACCATTTTTGTTATGTTGAGTTTTTCAATGCAAGAGCAAATGATATCTTTCCGTTTTCTGATATATTCTTTGTTTTTCTTTTTAATATTACTGTAGTTTTCAATTTAAAGATCTTTTTTGTTAGGTTTATTCCTACATAATTCATTTTTTGCATGCTACATAAAAGGTGTAGTTTCCCTAATTTCTCTCTTAGTGAGTTTGATCTGGGTATACAGGAATGATACTAATTTCTGAGTGTTGACTTCATATCTGGTTACACAATTGAATTAGGCCATTAAATTTACAAGTCTTTGGTGGTATTTTTCTTCTATGTAGAGTATTAAATAATTTGAAAATAATTATAACTTAACTTTTTTCCCTATCCTTATTCTTTTTATTTCTTTCTTTTATCCAATTGCTCTGGCTAATGTTGCCTGAGCCATGTTGAATAGAAGTGGTGATATTGGACAGCCTTGTCTTTTTTAGTGAAAGCTTTCAGTTTTTGACCAAATAATATGATGTTCATTGTTAGTTTGTCATTTATGACTTTTATCAGATTAAAATGAAAACCCCTTATTTCACTTTTCTGTAGGGTCTTATAAAGAATGAATATTTTACTTAGTGAAGTGGTTTTTCTGCATTTATTGCGTAAATATTTCATGGTCTCCCTGGTGTAAGAAACTGAAAGTGTAAACAAAACCCAAAATGTATAGTAAATATTGTGAAATAGAAAGAGATGTTTCAAATCAGAAGGGGAACTTGTAGGGAGAGGAAAAAGAAAGGAAGGGAAAAGGATAAAATGGAAACAAAGCTTTTGCAAATAAGGAAGGGGAAAAGGACTGTAGGGAGGGGAGGGGAATGTGGGAAAAAAGGCTCAAAATTTATCATGTACAGTATAAATTACTGCTAAATCTAGTGACTCTCAAAGTGTAACTCCTGGATGAGCTGTTAAACATTGCATGGGAACGTGTCAGAAATACAAAAGACATTGTACTGTTAACCTGTGCTATCAGAACTTCTGGGCTAGGGTCCTACTGTTAGGAAACCCCTCTTGGTGATTCCTTTGCAGTCCAGAGGAGTGTGTGAGATTGGTCAGTCACTAAGTCAAGCTAAGTGCTAGACCTCAAGTCTATGAAGAAAGAACTACTTCCTGTCTTGTTCCCATATGCTACTGTGATGGAAGACCTGTATTTTGTTGCTCATTAGTTTCACAACACAAATCTCCTAAAACCCTTGGGACAAGTGTCATTTTGTATGTTAACGAGTAAACATTAACTCCTGGTCAGCCTCAGGATTGAGGCTGGTGACCAGAGGTACCAACTATGTGAGTAAGGGTTGGAGATTTCAAGGAAAAGGGGATTAGTTAGACTATTCACCAGTGATTAAGTCAGTAGTGCTTTTGTAATGGAGCCTTCTTAACAGTCATTAACCAAAGGGTTTTGGAGCACTCCCAGATTGATGAACACATAGAAGGTGTATTAGAGTTTACTAGATAAACAGATTTAACACAAGATACACAGATGTATAAGAAATTACAAACTTGGCTTATGATAGTCAGCCACAGAGTTGATGGAGGAAGTGTGCAGAGGGTGTCTACACACTAGAGACTGAAGTGTCTAGTCCAAGGTCTGCATCTCACTGCAGTGTTTCGTGCAAGTCTGTATCAGGAGCCCGATGGATCTGTAACCAAATGCTGAACAATACACTGGAGAGCCTGCCCAGCAAGCTGGAGCTCCTCCAAAGAACCAGCAATTAGTCCTTCCACATTTCCCTTTTACTGTATGCAGGCTACCTACCTTGAGTGGTGAGGGTCCTTTAGCGCCGTACCATCTCCCCAATCCTCCTCTTGATTTCTCAAATTGACCCAATGAACAACACCTTAGAGCTGTAAGAGCATGTCTTTCTTTCATATCCCAGAGTGCAGAGCTGCTGAGTTAACTAGTTAATCCTCTAAATTTCTCAAGTGATACAATGTAGCAACCATTAGTGAGGGCTGGGAGATGTATCCAGAGAGGAAATGGAAATTCTAAGCCTTCTTAATACTTGGCTGTGTGTATCTTCTCTTATTATTCATTATAATAAACCCACAAATATAACAAAAACATCTTCAAAACTGTACAACAAACTGATACTCCAAGATGTATCTTCAGGAGGTAGTCACACCCAGAAAGTTATCACATAAAAGTGATAGAGATGTCCATTCTACATGTCCAAATCTCAACATAGGAATACAGGAAATATTTTTAAACAAGATAATATGATGCCTCCTGAAAATCAAAACTGTATAGTTACTAATTTTAAGATACTACAGTGCTTGAAATGCCACATAAAAATCCAAGAGAATGATTTAAAAATTTTCAATGATATCCAAGAAAATACATATAGAGAGTCAAATGAAATTAGGGAGACAATGCACAATAAGGATAAGGAATTCAGCAATAGAGATTTTGGGAAAAAAAAACAATCATACATCTTGGAAATTGGCTACATAAGGCAAAGTTAAAATTCAGTTGAGATGGACCAGGAATACAGCTTAGCAGTATAAATGCCTGCCTGACAAGCTCAAGGTTCAATGATACTGTAGACCAAAACTGGAGAGAGTGCTGGATCAAAACACTTGTTTGTTTGTTTGTTTTCTTTGAATATCATGTTCAAAAGAAAAGAAGCAAAAATAAAGAAAACAGCCAGTATCTTCAGGAAACCATTTAATGATAACACATGTGCATCATCAACATATCTGAAAGGGAAGAAACAAAGATTAGGACACAAAAAACTCTTTGAAATAATATCAGAACACTTTCTTATCTTAGGAAAGACATAGACATACAAGTAGAACCTCAAATAGACTTGACCAGAAAGATCCTCACCATGACATTTTATTTTAAACTACCAAAAGTACAAGACAAAGAAACAGCTTTAAAAATCTGAAAGACAAAATGACAGTGTCACATTTAAGGGCAGAGGATGTCTCATTCACAACACTACATTCCAGAAGGGTATGGGATTATGTATTTCAAGCCCTGAAAGAAAACAATGGCCAACCAGAATTATTATAAGCAGGTTACCTTTAAATGAAGGAGAAATATAGATCTGTATAACTAAACACAAACAAGGAAATTGGTGATCACACGCGAGCCTTAGAAGAGATGCATAAGGCAGTCCGACATCTGGCCCAGAGAGAAAGGTAACTGCTGTCATGAAATCATGTGCAAGCATAAGTCTCACTAGAAAAGTATGCACACCAAAGAGAAATAGAAAACAATAAGGCATTATAAATAAGTACAGTGCACAATGAATCCACAAAGATGAATCAGAGGAAGAAGTCAACACAGAGCTGTAAAAACAACTAGAAAAAAAATAAACAATAAAATGATCTTTTACTAGCAACTTGAATTGAAAATGATCTTACTTTTCCAATTAAAAGGTACAGTCTAGCTGACTGGATTTAAAAAATGTGCTGGCTGTGAGACACTCACTTTACCAGTGAATATATATATATATATATATATATATATATATATATATACAAGCTGCAAGCAAACCAAAGGGAAATTAGATTCTAGGTAAATGGAACCCTAAATCAAGCAGGAATGGCTATACCTATATGTAACAAAACTGACTTTAAGACTAGTGAAAAGAGACAAGGAGCATTACTTTATACAGGCTAAGGAATCAATTTATCAAATTATAACAAATATAAATCTATGTCCACCCAATGTCAGAAGAACCAATTGATGAAAAACAAATGCTATTAGATCTAAAGGGAAAGACTGGCTTCACCACAATAATAGTGGGAAATTCCACTCTTACCAATGAGTGGATGGATCATTCAGACACCCCAAAAATATCAGCAAAGAAATATAAGAGGCAAATGATACTACACATCAATGAGACTTAACAGACATTTACAGAAAACTCCATTCAACAGCTGCAGAATACACATTTTTATTAGCAATGGAACTTTCTGTAGAATAAACCATATATCAGGCCATAAAACAAATCTTAACAAATTCTAAATATTGAAATCATATCCCATATCTTTTCTGACCACAATGGAATAACAACTAGAAGTTAACAGTAAGCAAAACTAGAAATCTTACAAATAGAAATGCACAACACACTTTGAAACCAACAATGGGTCACTGAAGGGATAAAAATGAAATTTTTAAAATTCCTTGGAACAAATGAAATAGAAACACAACAGACTAAAACCTGAAAATGCTACAGCAAAAATAGTACTAAGAAGAAAATTTTAAATAGCATTGCAAAAAATATATAAATAAATAAATAATCTAGTGATACATTTCTTTTTTTTAATTTTATTTTATTTAAAGAAAAGGAAACGAAAAAAATACATGGAAATTAAAAAAAAGGGTAGAAATAATTCTAAATTACAGACAAACAAAAGGTAAGAAATTGCCAGTTGATAAGTTACAAATTGTCATCTTCGAAATGGCTGTTCAGGTTATAGAATTAAAGTATATAGAATGACATTCAAAAAAAAAATGACCCTACAAACCATTCTGCTCTATGGCCGAACAAAAGCTCTGTAATATGATTATCAGTCCCACCTATTTGTTTTACATCTCTAAGAGGATAAGGTTAACCATATCAAAACAGAACAGAACATTTAAAAAAAAAATAAAAAAACAATTTAAAGAGATACAGATTTCAAAGCAAGTCCACTGGAGATCTACCTTATCTATCTAGCTTCTTACAAATAGTTGTCCCTAACTTCACCCACTTTCTATACTTATTGCATATTATAGAACTAATCAAATCATTACAGGATGATGGAGTCTTTTTAGGTCCTCAAGTTCCAAATTAGGGAAGACAATACCAACTACCATCGCATCTCTCATTCTCTTTGTGATAGCCGTCCCCATCTCTGCATATGCTGAAGTTGAGCTGAAGAAACCAGTCCAGAGTCATTTTAATCAGCAAGCAATAGATTGCTAGAATTTATATTATAATGCTACAAAATAAGCCTCGGGTTTTTCAGGTTTCTTCCTCAGAGTATTTGTTCCTATCCTCTCTGTATTATAGGGAAAACCAAGTCATAACAAGACAACGAAACAATTTCCTAGATAATCATGCAATGGATAGGACTTATAAAACTATAATATAAATGATCTTCCATAGCTACTATGTTTTCTCTTGTTATTTTCAATAGATTTGTCGACAACACTGGCTTATTATAGTTAAACATACTATCACCTATTTTTATAAAAACTTATCTTTGACTGCATTGTAGTATTTGAGAGCTGTTACTGATTCATACCAGTATGGATATCCTTTACATCTTGTTATGCTCAGAGTAGTTTCCTCTACTTTTAGGGTTGATTCTAACACGCATACCGATTTCTAATAGGATCAGTCAAGGCCAACCAATAGTCTTATGATTCAGATACAATTAAGATCAGTCATAGTAAGACAATGTAAGTAATACAGAATTTCAGCCTAAGTCAATAGGAAAGTAAGGATAGTTGCCGTGGTATAACCTGCTATTTTTGGTTCTAGAGGTCTGTGTCCTCAAATCTGATATGAGTGGACAGACCAGAACAAATTTAATTCAATCTAAATATGTCACTAGGACTACTGTGTCTTTTAAATCGTTATACACCATTAGCAATGACCTCTGCTTTTTTTTTTTTTAAATATAGTTTCAGAGCTGTCTCTACTAAAGACTAGCTTACCGTCTCTGCCTCATGTCTGCTACTCCACTTTTCTGCTATAATTTGTCCACCTTATTCCCTCATTCCATGGTCTGCCCCGTTCACTGAGGCTTCTCTGCCACTGTAGCTGTAATCCTGATATCTCTTCCTCTCTTTCTCTGTAATGTCCTTCAGCGCTCTCTGTAGGGTTGGATTGGTGGCCACGAACTCCCACAGTTCTTCCTTGTCTTGAAAGTATCTTATTTCTTCATTAATTTTTAGAGAGAGTTTTGATGGATATATGAACTTAGGTTGCATATTTTTTTCCTTCAGGACTTGGAATATTTCTCCCCACTCCCTTCTTGACTTAAGAGTTTGTGATGATAAGTCTGCTGTTATTTTGATAGATTTCCCGTTATAGGTAACCTGCATCTTTTCTCTGGCTGCTTTTAATATTCTGTTTTTTTGGTGGATTTCTGGGATCTCGATTATTATATGCCTAGGCGTAGATCTGTTTTGGTTGTAGGTAGCTGGCGTTCTGTATGCTTCTTTTATCTGGATATCATTTCTTTTTGCTATACGTGGGAAATTTTGCTTTAATATCTCTGTGAATATTTTTTGTATTTCATTTTTGGATGTTCCTGCTTCCTCACTCACATTCTTTATCCTTAGGTTATGTATCTTTTAATCATCTTCCAGTTTTAGAATTGCTTCTTTCTGGTTCCTTGTTATTTTTAAGAGGCTTTTTCTTTCACGTTCATAAGCCCTAAATATCTCTTCAAGTTTCAGAAGGTTGTCTTTAGTTTCTGTCAAGGCATTTTGCCAATATTCAATGGAGTTCTGAGTTTCCTGATATTCTCTTTGGATCTGTTTCATGTATTCTAAGTTATGCTTAAATTCTTCTTCAGATGCTTCTCTTTCTTTTCTGATTTCCTCAGTTCTTCCATCTGTGTTCTCTTGGGCGGGGCTTGCCATTTCTTTAATTAATCTCTTTATATCTTGCCTCACTTGGATCAGGAGTACATCTTTAAATTCCTCTATGAGATCATGTAAGTACTTTTTAATTTCGGCTGATGCTGTGTCGAGTAGAGGATGGTTACTGTGCTTGTTCTCTTCAGTGTTTAGTTCTCTTGGGTTTAATTTCTCCTGTTGAACAGCTGGAGGTTTTTTTTTATTTTTATCTCTTGTCATGTTTCTGGTTTCTTTCAGACTGTCCTGGAGTTCTCTGGCCCTCTCCGAATTGCTTAGGGCCTTTCAGAAGCGTGCTGGCTTGAGTTTTTGCTGTCCTCCCCAATTTGCTGTTATCTGGGGTAGGCTGGGATGTAGGGGCGGTACAGTCTAGACTCTAGCCTCTGTGTCAGTTAGTTCATAAATTAGGCTGTACTTTCTGGTTGTCACTGAGTTGTGACTATTTTGTATCTGCTTATTGGGCCCCAAGCAGAGGCTTGGTTTAGCCCCAGTAGCTCCTGCCAGTTCTCTTTGAATCAGAAGCAGCTGGGTAATGGCACAGGATTCTGCCCAGGTCCCAGCCGTTCTCTTCCAAACCTCTCTGTGATAGGTGCACCAGAAAAGCAGATCTGCCCAAAACAAAGATGGCTCCCACTAAGCTCTCTGTGTGGAGCTGAAGCCAACAAGTAATCAGGCTCTGCCAGGACTTAAGATGTCTTCCACCAGCCCTCCCTACAGGGCGACCTGCTGATGTCACTAAGCTGCGATTTCTGCCGCCAGGCTAATATGTCTGCATCAGATTCTGTGTTATTGATTTCCCTGTGGTGGCGGGCCAGCTGTTCTCTGGTCAAACCCAGCAGCGGCGGGGTTTTCTGTACTTGCCAGGGTCCGGTGCAAGTCCTCGTTCCGGGACCGCCGCACACCAAGCTGTCCACTTTTCCCCCACTCGGGGCTCAGCGCTGACCGGTCAGATTTCTGTGCACCATTTAGATTTGAATCGCCAGAGCTTTGTACATCCGCTCTGGTGCAGCGGTGCAGAACTGGCTGCTACTTGGAGTCTCGATCTGGGTCTCAGTTTCCCGCGGTCTCCAAAAGCAACTCAGCTTTTCGTGCTGGGTCCACGAGTCTGTTTGTTGATTTAAGGGCGCGGGATTTGTAGCCTCCGGTCTCAGCACGACTTTAAATCCTCCAGTTGTACTGTCTTGGTTAATAAGAATCCCTATAGATTTGTCTGGTCCTCTCCATGCTGTCTTTTTTTATCTTTGAGTTTGAATTCTCTGGAGAGATTCTTCGCTCGATCCCCTAGCTCGCCGCCATTTTCCAATCCTCCCCCTAGTGATACATTTCAAAGACTTAGAAAAGCAAAAACAAACCAAATACAAAATAAGAAGAATGAAAAAAAAATAAAGCTCAAAGCAGAAATAAGTAGAACGTAAGAGTACAAAGCAACAGTGAGACAAAGAGGTAATGTGCAACTCGCTGGAGCTGCCTGAACTCGCTCCACCATGACTCGCCGGAGCTGCAGTTGCACTGAAGTCAGAGGTTGGTGAGCCCAGAGGACAACGGAGCTGGTGAGGGAGCTGCATTAAGTCATGGTTAGTGCTGGGAATAAAACCCTCCTATGGGGAAGGGGCGACCAACATGTTGGAATTAGGCAGGATGGCTGAACTAGGAATGGCAGTGACTTCAGTTGGTTACTCCCTTCCCATAGCAGATTGGTGGGATTTGCCTGACCTGGGTCTTGCCCCTGGCCAAGAACCAATAAGTCATCCCAAATTGATTCCATACCTGCAGCACACACTAATGTGGTGAAGGCCCCTAAAGGTTGACTGGCCCAGAGGGAAAGGGCCAGCATACACCACCCCTGCTTGTACCTCAATGACCAACAGCAAACTGGAGAGGGCAGAAATCCCTAGCCCATGCACTTCAGAAGAACCATAACAAACAAGGAAAGGGGCTGGAACCTCCACTACACACCTGTATGGAAGAAATCAAAAACATGACAAGAAAGAAATAAATACAAAAAAGCTCCAGCCCCCAATCCTGAGAATATTTATTCAGGAGAGGTAAATACAAAGGAGATTGAAGGCAGCAAACATGCAATGTCAGACACAGCAAACATGCAATATCAGTGGACATAAAGAGATATCTTTGGGACCTTGTAGATGAACTCAAAAGTGAAATATTAATTCAAGTAAAGCAACATAAAAGTAGATTAATAAAAGAAATGCTAAGTACTCTCAAGAAGACACAGACAGAAGAATGGAGGAACATAAAAAAAGGAGAGAAACATTCAATTAAAGATATAAAGAAAACCTAGAATACATGAAGCAGATTCAAAGAGATCACCAGGAAATTAAAAACTGCATTGAAAGCTGGCAAAACTGCTTGAAAGAAACTAAGGATAGACTATCAAAACTTGAAGACAGGTTTGCAATATATGATCATGAAAGTAAAGATCTCTTAAAAATAACAAGGAAACAGGCAGTAACAATACAAAGGCTAGAAGATGACAAGAGGATCTATAACTTAAGAATAAAAAACATGAGTGAAGAAGCAGGAGTAAAAGTAAAGGAAATACAAAGGCTATTCACAGATATGACTAAGGAAAACTTTCCAATTATAGGAAAAGGAAATGATATTCAGATGTATGAAGCATGCAGAACTCCAGCCCCCTACAACCAAAACAGATCTACACCCTGACATATAATAATCAAGATCCCAGAAACTCAGTATAAGAGCAGAACATTAAAAGCCATCAGAGAGAAGAAACAGATCACCTATAAAGGAAAACCCATCAAAATCATGGCAGACTTCTCAACACAGACCATCAAATCAAGAAGAGCTTGGAGTGAAGTATTCCAAGTCCTGAAAGAAAATAATCTCTGGCCCAGACTGATGTACCCTGAAAAACTGTCTCTGGAAATTAGTGGAGAAATAAGATGCTTCCATGAAAAAGAGGAACTGGGAGGATTTGTGACCACATATCCAATCCTACAGAGAATACAGAAGGACATTATAGAGAGAGAAAAAAAAAATACCAGGCTTCCGGGAATAGTGGCAGAAAGGCTTCAATGAATGTGCCAGACAGTGGAATGGAGAAAAGTAGGCAACCAATGGCAGAAAAATAGCACAGCAGAAATGAGGCAGAGAAGATTGGCTATAGTCTCTAACATAGATGGCCTTGATACGCCAGAAAGAAAGAAAGAAAGAAAGAAAGAAAGAAAGAAAGAAAGAAAGAAAGAAAGAAAAGAAAAACAGGCAGAGTAGATCAGGAAGTAGGGCCCACTGAGATGCTCTGCATTGGAAATAAAATTAACCTGAAAAAGTGTTTATGGACCAAAAATCAAATATGAGAAACCAATACTCTATGTAACAGGGAACCAGAGAGAAATAGAGGCAACTCAACCAGCACCTGCATATAGGTTGGAAAGACAGGATACTTATATGCAGTAGAGAACTACTCAGCCATAATGAAGGAAAACCTTGAGGCCTTTGTAGGGAAAGGAATACAACTTGAGATCAAGTCCAGGAGTGAAAAAGTTTGGAACCACTTAGGTAAACAGCAGGTTGTTCCCCAATCTAAAAACTGAGGGAGCTGATGGGACCCAAAATGTACAGCACCCTGTGGGAGTGAAAGGGGAGGAATAGTCTTAAAAAAGAAGGCAAAGGATATTGTTAATAGTGTATCAGGATTTAAAACCAACATTGCTCAGATCACTCTGCTTAGATGGATTATATTATGTTCCACTTGGGCTACTTGTACTAGATTTGAGAGCACAGACAGCTATCCCAAAAATAGCAGGATATAGTATGGTAACCATCCTTTAATTTCCTATTAACTTAATCTGAAGCCCTGAGTAACTTACACTGTTTTATCATGACTGATCTTAGTTGAATCTGGTTTGTTGGATTGCTGTTTTGTATTGACAGATTTTATTCAAATTTGTTATAATTGACAGTATCAAGTCTGAGAGTATAGGCAATTTACACTAAAGATGACAAGATTCACTCAGATACCCACTCTGGTTTGATTATTACCTGCTTTTGAAGTTTTACACTGTCTACAGTGTTTTGTTTTTATTAATATTGCTATGTATTGTTATATTCAATTATACTATGATGATATAGACAATTCTATTGAAGATAACAAGAGACAACACTTTAACCATTGTAGATCACCTTACACTGTGGTTTTATATGACTTTTTCATTTCATGTTTTTATAGGAGTTTGTTTTGTTTTGTCTTGCTGTGCTTTGTTTTTTCATCTAATGCAGAAAGGATAGAAATACATGTAGAAACTCATGCATGTATACAACCTATAAACAGTTTATGAGAACTGATCATGTAATGCATGATGAAATGAATAACTACTTTGAAGAAAAAGAGATGCTACAGTATCTAGTGTTGATTCCATAGCTTCATAATGTGAAATCCAGTAATACTATTATTCTTTGTTCAGAGTGACTTTAACCTGTTTTTTTTTGTATAATTTCAACATACATGAAGATATGGACAGCTATTTTGAAGAGAATGAGAGACACTATGACAGTCATTGCTAACTTCCCTATTGTCTGGTATTGAAGATCTAAAATGCCTTCCTCATCCTGTTCAGATCAGTTCTATATCATGTTGTTTCACATGAATTCTCTCTATGTGAAGAAATGGACAACTATTAGGAAGAAAACAAGAGACAATATGATATTGAACATTTCTGACCATCTTGCTTTGAAATCTATGTCTCTTACATTGCTTTCTTACATTCTGCTTTGTTGTGTTTAATTTTATCCTCTTTAAAATGAAAAAAAAATAAGTATTTTGCCTAAAGGACAATTGGCTAAATATTTTTCCTACTCTGTGGGTTGTATTTTCACTCTATTGGTGATTTCTTTTGATTTGCAAAAGTTCTTTAATAATATGAGATCCCAGTTGATTCTTTGAAGTGTTTCTCATGCTGTTTGGGTTTTGTTCAGGGACTTTCTGCCTATCTCTGTGTCTTCAAGATTTCTACTTATTTTCTCTTCCAGTAGATATAGTAGTTCTCTTTTACTATTTAGATATTTCATCCATTTTGACTTTAGTTTAGTACATAGTGATACACATAGGTCAAATTTTAGACTTTGGCTTGTAGAGAGCCACTTTTTTCCAGTACCATTTATTAAAGATACTATCTTTCTTCTTTTGAACACGTTTGGCCCCTTTTTCAAAGATAAGGTGGCTAAGTGTGTTTGAAGTTGTATCTACAGCTGCTAATCTGTTCCACTGGATCTCAGATCTGTTTTTTTTTTCCAGTGCCATGCTGATTTTATCACAGAAGCTTTGAGGTCAGGGATTGTGATGCCAACTGCCTTGCCTTTGTTGCCTAAGATTGCCTTTGCTAGTGTAGGTCTCTTCTGCTTCCAGATGAATTTTAGGAATGCTTTCACTAGTTCTATAATGTATGCTCGTGGCATTCTGATTGAAATTGAATTAAATCTGTATAAGAATTTTTGAAGTATAACCACTTTCACTGTTGGTTCTTCCTATCCAATAGCAAAAGATATCTTCCCATTTTCCAGTATCCTTCTTGATCTCCTTTTTCAGAGATCACTGTAATTTTCAGTGTGCAGATCTTTTAATTCCTTTGTTAGATTGATTTCTACATATTTAGGTTTTTGGATGCTAAAATTTAACATATTTTAATTGCAAAAAAAACCCTTTGGACCAATTAGACTCAGAATATCATGTCTCAGCATAATAAAGGCAATATATGACAGACCTATAGCTAACATCATATCAGATGAGCAAAACACAAAGTATTTCTTCTAAGACCAGGAACAAGAAAATAGTGTCCACTCTCATTGCTCTTATTCAGTATAGTACTAGAAATTTTAGCACAACATTTAGACAAGAGAAAGAAATGGAAAGACTCACAAATAGGAAAGAAAAAATCAAATGATCTCTACTTTTGGATGATATCTACTGTGGATGAACTCCATACGTAACAACATACAAAATTATCATACAAAAATCAGTAACATTTCCATACACGAATAATTTATTTACCAGTAACATTCTTCACAGAACTAGAGAAAACAATCCTAAAATTAATGTGGAAACACAAAAGGCATAAACATGCCAAAGCAATCTTGAGCAAAAAGCACAAAAGGGCAGCTTTACAGTACCCAACTTCAAAATATGCTATAGAGACATAGTAACAAAAACAATTTGGTATTGGTAGAAAAGTGGATACACAGGCCAATGAAATAGAGAAACTGGAAGAAAATTCACAAACCTTCATTCAGCTTATCCTTAACAAAGGTGTCAAAGATTTTCATTGGAGATAAAACAGCCAGTGTTAAAACAAATCATGCGTAGAATGTTGGAAAATGACACTTCTTGCTCACCCTGTGCAAAAAAACCAACTCAAAATGGACCAGAACTCTTAATGTATGAACCAAAACACTGAAACGATTAGATGAAGTAATTGCAGAACCACGTCAAGATATCAGGCAATCACTTTATGGCTATAAGAAATAACCTACAGAATGGGATAAAACATTTCCACCTATTCATATGACAGAAGGATGGTATCCAGAATATATAAAGAACTAAAAATCTTAAACAACAAAAATAAATCATGAAGCAAAGGGAAGATGGTCTGAATAGATACTTGCCATAAAAAGTAATACAAATGACCACTAAATATATGAACAAATATTCAATATCATTATGTAACAGGAAAATGCAAATCAAAACTACAATACCATACCATCTCACCCTGGGTATAATGTCTATAGTGAAAAAAAAAAAAGTATCAAATTCTGGCCAGCTTGTCAAGAGAAAGGAACTCTTGTTCCCTGTGAGCAGGAAGATAAATTTAATACAGCAACTGTGGAAAACATTATAGAGGTTCCTCAAAAACTAAAAATAGAACTACTATATGATCCAGTTATTTTGCTCGTAAGTATATATTCAAAGAAAATAAAGTCAGCATACAAAAGAAATATCTGAATCCTTATGTTTATTGTGACACTATTTACATGACTAAACTCTAGAATCAGGGTACATGCCCCACTACAGACGAATACATACAGAAAGTGTGGCTCACATATACAATGGAATAATACTATTTGACAATAAAAAAGAATAAAATCCTGTCATTTGCATCAAAATGAATGAAACTGGAGAATGTTCTGTTAAAAGAAATAAACCAGAAAGGCAACTATCAAATATCCTCTCTCCCACTGGGTGGGAGCATTACAGGGTGGTGCATGCCTGTAATTCCAGCACTCAAGAGGCTGAGGCAAGAAGATTATTGCAAGTTTGCGATTAGCCTAAGCTACCAAGTAAGCTTAAGTCCAGCCTGAACTGCCTAGCAAAACCCTGCCTCAAAAAGACACCAAATGTTGACCTGAAAGTAAGAGTGACTGCTGCTAGGAACTGGGCAGTGTGCCCGGGGCAGGAGTAGAAGATAGATGGATATGATCGATGAATGCTGTATGGATGCATGGATGCAAAAACACAGTGTGCAGTGAATCTCATTTCTTTATTAATAAAAAATGAAAAAGCATTTCTAGTAATTTAAAAAAAGAGAAAAGTGTATTATCTCTTCCATATACTGAAGATCAAATATCTTTCATAGTCCGTTGCTGAGTGCAGATATACACATGTTATGGTGGATTAAGCACTGATGGTCGACTTTAACACCAGCAGAATTAAATCTCTGTGGTGCTGAGTGTAGATGTTCCACCTGAGGAACATTTCTAGCATAAATAGAGATGTGGAGAAAATGTGAGGCACTGTGGGTTCTCCTAGGTGTTGCTGTTTTGGGCTGTTGGTTCTCCTGGAGAAGCTCTGGTCCTTACATCGAGCACAGCTTCCTGGAGGGAAAGATGTGTGCTTAATCTCCAGGATGAACTTGTCATGCTGGCTTCCTGTCATGTACTCAACTGTGCTTATCATCAGAGGAGCTTGGGACCTCCGTGTCGCTGAGGATGGATATGGTGCTTATCAGAACAGCCCTGGTCTTTATTATGAGCATAACTTCTCAGCTCCAATGTAGAGTCCTCAATCTACCAGCACAGCTCCTTCACCTTACTGGCATAGACTTTCTAGCTTCCACTGCTGACCTTCGGGCCTTCCCAGCTTGGATCCGTAAAAGAGACTGGCATGAATCCTTCTTGTGGGCTCTAGACCTCCAATTGGACTTGCGGGAGGCATTGTTATGAGCTCTGGGTCTTCATCTGGACTCATGTGGGACACTGCTGTGGGATTCAGGCCTTTGGCTGAATATTCTACATCTTTAGTGTTGTGGATAGGTTTCCTGCATTTTCTTGTGTTAAACTCTGGGTGACTGTCATAAAATAATATTATAAATTCTGTGTCCTGATTCTAATTGTTCTCCTGACAACCCCTGACTACATGTGTTCATGCCATGTGTACTTTTCTTCCCACTATGTCATCCCAAACCATTTGTCACATCCCTCCATCAGAAGGCACAGCTTCAGCAGACAGGCCTCTACCCAGCTCTCTGCTTCTAGACTTATTTTTAGCCTACACTAAAAATAATCCCAGCCTACTTAAAGGGCTTCTATCCCATCCTTTATATGTTACCTCTCCACTAAGTTATTTTATCTGAATGTTTGCCAATTGCTCACTGCTGATAACCTGACTTTAAAAGTGCACCCTTGAACAGGAATATCTGCTCATTACCAACTCAGCTTCTCATTTCTACCCTGCTCCTCCTCAGCTCTTCTCCCTTACTTCCAATGCAGGTTTATTCTTGCATTTATTTTTCTGGACAAGTAAGCTCTTCAAGCTTTCTTCATAAATAGAAAAGATATACTAAAAATGCACTCACACTTCTATATGCATTATGCAAATATTTAATATGTTAGCTTTTTTCTGCTCATCTCTAAACTGACCCTCAATATTTGCATATTTGCCATAAACCTAAAGAATAAATATCTAATATCAAATGGCAGAATGCCAGGCACATGTTGAACATGGCTTATAGTCAAATATTTTTGACCAGGTGGCCTCCAATGTCTGTAGTTTAAGTAGAATTGTTGGCTATGGTTGAATTTCAAAGCTACTTATTTAACACTTAAATCACTCTCTCCACAGTTTGAATCTGGTTGGTGGTAAAAGCATCTAATAGGTACAAAGTGATAGGTAATATTTTAATATTAAATCCAGTATAAAAAGGAGTACTTTAAATGGAATTCTCAGAGAGGACAGAATTTTCCATATAGAATGAATGAATATTTAGGACCTAAATCTAAGCTCATACAATAATGCTTATTGCTTAATAAACAATTCAGTAAGATAATATACACATATGTTCAATATGTGCACTGTCACCAGGTGTAACTATTCATTCTCTCCCTGTGTAATATGGATGCAGTGTTTCAACTAAATAAAAGAATTTAAAGATAACAATATAAAACTTCCTATGAACTTTTTAAAAAATTGACACATTACACAATTGAAGACTGGATTGTCTGTACATTATCAAATAATAACCCAAATAAAAATATGCTTCCAGACATGTACAGATGGCTGTTTTATAATCACTAAGACTTAAGAAATGATGAAATATGGCTGGCCTTTAGGTTTCCTGGATGAAGTCTATTACAGAATGATTTAGCATCTGAGGATGCAGAGGATGTATAACAAGTGTTATCACCAAAATAATGTTGGATAAAGTCTTCAGTCGAACAGAAGCAAGAAAGCAGCCTGGGGCCTTGGGAACCTTCTGTCTGGCCTGTGGCACCGTTAACTGCCACCGTATCTAATCTGTACAGAAACCTTATTTTAATTTCACTTGGGATCCATATGTTTCTGCTGACCTTTCTTTGCAAAGATGACTTCTTTCCCACATTTTGCTATTTTCTGCTTTCTAAGCATGTGGATTCTAAAAAATACTTTTGGTTTTGTTGAAGTGACATTTCAGTAGCTAAGACAAACAAAACTTCTAACATAAGGGTAGTGATTAAAAGAGTCTGATGGCATCTTAAATGTACACACAACATCATAAAGAACAGCGCAGACTGTGTTCTCTGTATTCTGACATTAGCACCTATACTCTGGTGCCATGTTTGTTTAAGGAAATAGATTAATCATCTGTAGCTTCATTCCTACCAAAACTTATTGAAGTTCATTTTAATTAATTATTGAAGTTTTTAAAAGGCACTTATAAAAATGTTAAATAACTGTATAGATTATTTATTTTTAATCTCTGCCAAAATTGAATTTTCATTATCATTTGAAATATGTACTATTCCTCAAGAAGACATGCCTGAAATGTGAGTCAATATAAGGGAAAGTGCTGACCTAACCAATTGTATTGACACATAGTTGAAGGCTAAACATAAGCAGGCTGTGCAAAATCAAAGGACACACGTCTGTGGCTTAGCACAGCCCAGGAATAGAGGCCCTTCAGCTGACACAGGCAAAGACATCGTATGCCATCATTTAGTGCCAGTCACTAAGATCATCCCGTAACTGTGCTCAGATTGCATTTGTACCAACTACTTTTAATTTCCTGGGAAATTTTTAAAATTTGTTTTGTAGGGCAGAGAATATGAAAACTGCGCAATATCAGAATTTCTGTTTATTCGTCACTTGTATTTCTCATTGAAGATTAATAAAAATCATTCATACAATTATAAAAATCGTTATCTGTAACCAAGCCATCACATCACCTTTGTTCCCATTGCTATTTTAGTGCTCAGGCAACTTCTACCATTTTCTTTTTAGTATTTTTTAAAATTCTTGCCTCCTAACAGAATTAAGTGTGATATGATATCCTACCTATTTCACAGAGCAATTATGAAAGTTATATGAAAGAATATTCATGAAAGTGATTTTAATAAATAATCATTGAATTTTAAAAATCAAATCTAGCACCTGGCTAAGGTTTTCCACACTGTAGGCAGTAAATTCTTCAAGTTTACTTACATAATACCTTGTTTCACAGGGGAGTTAAAGGGAGTTAAAAAATGTTTAGTGACTTTATCTTTTCAATTTATTGCTTTCAATTTGTTCCTTCTAAACATAGAAGACAAATGTAAGTATCTTTTAGGAGTTTTACTGTGCTTATTCCTCATCACGTCCCCTTCTATTTATCTACTCGCTGTGTCTGTGATTACTCTGAGGCAGTTGTTCATTCTTCTCCTTACTGTGAGTTGATCCCCATCTACTATCATTCCAAAAATACGGGCTTGTCATATTAGGTGCTGATGGCTTAGCTCAATGGCACAGACTCACCTATCCTAAGGAGAATGGGAGGGAGGGTGGGAGAGAAAAACTATTGACAATTGCAACTTAAAAGAGAAGTTTGTTTGCCTCAATATTTTAGAAGGTTTAATCCATCTTTGGCCAGGTCCCAGGTAGAAACAGCATGTTGGAAAGAACATAACAGAAGACAGGTGTTCTTTCTGTAATAGCCAGCCTCAAAGCGGAGGGTGGGGGTAAGGGTACTGTGGCTCACCGCTTGAGAGGTCTGTGTCTGAGGTCAAGCAGACCTATGGCTTTTGGAGCTCTGATTGAGTGTGTATATCATGAAGGGACCATGTGCCAAGCAAAACTGTCATGGCTGGAAGCCAGCAAAAGGAAGAGGTTGAGATTCATCATCTTGTTCAAGGCTTAGTCCTCTTATCAGACCCCAGTGCATATAGGTTCTATTCCTCCTCACCCCAAGTTGTATCACACTTGGGAACAAGGCTTTACTACAGGGCCCTTTGGGGACCCTTGAGATCAAATTATCACTTATACTAAGTACTTAAACACACAATCTCATTTAATAATCCAAAGAACCCCAAAATATAGATGCCTGATATCTCTAAGAGCAAGACCTCTTGGTTCAAATACTTAAACATAGCTTCTTCTTAAACAGACAAAAGATGCTAAGAAAGAGATAGGACCCTTTTTTGTACTGCTGTCAACCTGTCCCCCTGCTTTCAGCTATATCCACTCCTTCCAAAGGACCTGGTTCTTTTCATTTCTGAGCATTTTCAAAGATCAACACTTTTAATTAACTTATGGGTAGCTTAGTTTTCATTTTTGTGGGATTTCCCTATGTCAATTACCATTCATCCCTCTGCTTGGCAGCTTCCAAAATTATCAGTTAGCTGCTCCTAAAAGGTACTGGGATGTTACATGACTAATGGAAAAGTGATATTTTATGCTTTTAATTAGCAAACACTGTGTTCTCAGTACATTGGCCTTCTCCAAAGCTACTTAGGGATGAAACTGTTGGTTGAGAGAAGAAATTTTAGTTTATCCAATTTACACATACATCTATACATAAAAAACGTTATTAAAAAATCACTCGTAAGAACTAATCTTTCAGCACCACTATTTCACACACAATCTTAGTTTGTTTCTAATAAACTGACCCTCTCTCTGGACCATCTCTATTCTTGTGCCTCACCTTTCATTGTTTTTAAATGAACTATGTTGCAACAATATTGGCATAATGTCTGTAGATACCATTGGAATTCTAGTGATAGATTTCTTATTCTTTTCTTGTTCACAAATACAAATCTTTCTTATTATATTCTATTTAATTTCTACTTTGAATATAAGACTATTGTCTTAGTCCATTTGGGTCACTATAACAAAATTCTATAGACAGAATAGCTTAAAAACAACAGAATGTTATTTTTTACAGCTTGGAAGGCGGGAAAGTTCAAAATTAAAGCACTAGCAGATTGATAGCTAATCATGTCTGACTTCTTGGTTCTGCCTCTTCACATGGCAGAAGAGGTGAGAAGTCTGTGGGTTTTTGTATAATGGTGCTAGCCCATTCATGCTGGTTCTATCCTTACAACAGGACCACCTCCAAAAGTCTCACCTCCTAATAGCATCAGCTCAGAGTAGAGATTTCAACCTAAGAGTTTTAGGTGACATAAACATTTATTCTATTGTAGACAGATTCTAGAAATTAAGATGAAAGTACACTTTATATATATTTTATGTTTGAATCTCATCTTCAATTGTAAATGTTCAGGGATTTAATATCATGTATTTTTCCTAATGTTACTAAATTTTTACTGGAGTAGAAAGTCCTTGGGGTATTAAAACTATGCTAGTCTATGCTGTGACTCCACATTCTCTCCCTCAGGGTGCATCTGTGGTCAAAAGTCTTTTTCAGTCGCAAGGTGTGTGTGCGGGGAAGGAGCGTCTGCACTCCTTCCAGAAAAGAGAGTAGAATCTTGTCTTCTATATCATCTCCCCATGTGTTTCTAATCAGCTTTAGTCTGCAAAAGGGGAGGGGCTAGTGTGAATTTAGGAAAAAGAATAATTGGAAAAGCAAATGCCAACCGTTGATTAATATCTCACGATATTATCCCATCTTTTGTAATTGAAATCTCACATTTGAGTTTTCAGTTTCTCATGCTCAATTTGATTTTCTTGTTTGTCTCTCCATAAGTACCCTGCACCCCTCCCCACTTCCCCCAGGGGATGATTTCTTCTGGCCCCAACAATCAGTTTGTCTCACAGTTGTTCTACTGCCAGTAGGGTGGGATGACCAGGTTGAGCCAAATTCTCCAGATAATGTCACTCCTGGCAGGAAGACACATTTGCAACAGCCATGCACATTTCTCCTTCCCCACATTCCGGACACTCCCAGAATCATGTGAGGCCCAGCTCTGCAAAACTGGCTCCATGCTCACACATCTGGCAACCAAGACCTGTAAACTAAATCTGGTTTTCAGCAATGGCAACGATAACATCAAAATCCAAACTGGTTTTTCCACTGAAAAGTAGACTTTCTGTTGTTACTTGCTTTGACTGCTGCAAACAGTGTTCTACAGACTACTCCAATCATTGTTTTTACTGATAACTTAGTATTTTATTAACCATAACATCAATAATAACTGATATACAGTAAACACTTTTATAGGCTTAGGCTAAATGTTCCACATACACTGTCTCTCTAAATTCTTACAATATCATCTCAAGTTTATGAATAAAAGAATAGGATTATGCAAAGTAGTTATATGATTTGCCTAAGGTCGTACATGGCAAATACTGAGTCCAGTATCAACCAAGAATTATACTAGATGCTGTTTCTTAGCCACTATCATATTCAGCCAGCCAAACTGTCCTAAGAATTTGCAAAGTAGTCTCTGTCTTAAATGATAGCATCAAACAATCAGTATTACAGGGAAAATAGAAATTTAAACTCATATTCATTGCTCTTAGTTACAATAATATTTATTTCTTAATTAAAACACAAGCACAGATATATAATTAACACCAGAATAGAGTGTTCTGAATTAAAAAAAATAGACTGAAGAAGCCTATTTTTCAAATATTAGAAAATCTTCACTAATATCACTATGGTGAAATCACTAAACACAGAGTCCAAAGTAAAACAAAACAAAATAAGCATAAGCTCCATCCCATTTAAGTTTTATAGGTTTAAAAATAATTTTCTTCTTCTGGCTCTTGGGTATAAAAGATGATGGAAATATGAATTTATTTTTTCTTACATTATAAAAACACAATCTGAGATAGATGAACCTTTATTAAACCATGAATCAGAAATTCAGCTGCTAACTATGGAAACTTAGTAGAGGCATTCTTAACCTTGCATAGGTAAAGGAACAGGGGGGCTAAACTGAAAAATATTTCAGGATCTTTTCAGTTTGAAAGTTCTGGCAGAGGAGGAGCTGGGCAGATCTGGGGTGCCCTCACTGGCCTCTCTGCGTGTCTGGAGGACTCTGGATTTCTGCGCCCAGACTGCTGGAGTTCCCTCAGGCTTCCAGGTGCAGTGAAGGAGAGAGGTGGGTTTAAGGCTTCCACATCAGCCTCCCCATTCCGGCTTCATTTGGAGACCTGCTGAGCTCCCAATAGGTGGGCTGGCCCACACTACCAGCCTAGCCCAGCCTGTTTAGCTGCCGTGCGTGGCCACAGGTCTGCAGAGGAGGAGCTGGGCAGATCTGGGGTGCCCTCACTGGCCTCTCTGCGTGTCTGGAGGACTCTGGATTTCTGCGCCCAGACTGCTGGAGTTCCCTCAGGCTTCCAGGTGCAGTGAAGGCGAGAGGTGGGTTTAAGGCTTCCACATCAGCCTCCCCATTCCGGCTTCATTTGGAGACCTGCTGAGCTCCCAATAGGTGGGCTGGCCCACACTACCAGCCTAGCCCAGCCTGTTTAGCTGCCGTGCGTGGCCACAGGTCTGCAGAGGAGGAGCTGGGCAGATCTGGGGTGCCCTCACTGGCCTCTCTGCGTGTCTGGAGGACTCTGGATTTCTGCGCCCAGACTGCTGGAGTTCCCTCAGGCTTCCAGGTGCAGTGAAGGCGAGAGGTGGGTTTGAGGCTTCCACATTAGCCTCCCCATTCCAGGCTTCATTTGGAGACCTGCTGAGCTCCCCATAGGTGGGCTGGCCCACACTACCAGCCTAGCCCAGCCTGTTTAGCTGCCGCGCCTGGCCATAGGTCTGCAGAGGAGGAGCTGGGCAGATCTGGGGTGCCCTCACTGGCCTCTCTGCGTGTCTGGAGGACTCTGGATTTCTGCGCCCAGACTGCTGGAGTTCCCTCAGGCTTCCAGGTGCAGTGAAGGAGAGAGGTGGGTTTAAGGCTTCCACATCAACCTCCCCATTCCAGGCTTCATTTGGAGACCTGCTGAGCTCCCAATAGGTGGGCTGGCCCACACTACCAGCCTAGCCCACCCTGTTTAGCTGCCGCGCCTGGCCACAGGTCTGCAGAGGAGGAGCTGGGCAGATCTGGGGTGCCCTCACTGGCCTCTCTGTGTGTCTGGAGGACTGTGGATATCTCTGCAACCAGGGAGGGTCCACAGGTTCCTGAAGCACTGCGGCCTGTGGTGAGTACCCTAACCCGGCTGCAATTGAAGAACTGTGGAGCTTCCAAGGGGCAGGTGGGCGCACAGTGTCCCTGAGGCCCAGCTTGTCTGGAACTGCGGAGTTCTGAGCAGGCAGAGGAGGGCCACTGGTTCTGTAGGCCTAATGGCTTGGAGTAGCGCGGCGCCAGAGTCCCAGTAGCTCCAAACATAGAAGGGGATTTTCAACAGATCCTGAGGAAGCTTTCAAGTAACACTTGAAACACAGAAATATAGGAAAATGACAAAACGAAAGACCAAATTACAACCTCAAACCTCCAGCCCATCTCAAGAAACCCTAGGAGCGATGTATATAGAAGAAAATATATCCCATCCACCTCATATATCGGACACAATAGCCACTGAAATTGACAAGCAACTCCAGGAAGCTTTAAAGAAATTCAAACTCGAAATAATCTCCCAGATAAAAGAAGAAATGATAAAAGAAATGAAAGAGATTCTAAATATATCTAAAGAAAACACAGATAAAAAATTGGAGGAACTAAACAAAAAGATAGAATCCCTAGACGAGCAATATAAGAAACAAACAGAATACATAATGCAGATGCACAGAGATATACAGGAAATAAAAAACTCCACTGAAAGTTGTAAAAACCGCCTTAATGAAAGTGAAGATAGAATTTCAGACCTTGAAGACAGGATTGCAGCTAGTGAACAGGAAAGGAAAGATCTTTTGAAAATAACAAGGAACCAGGAAACAACAATTCAACAACTGCAAGACGATGCAAAGAAGAATAACATAAGAATGATAGGGATTAATGAAAGAGAGGGAGACAACATGAAGGATGTCAGGAGGATATTTAGAGAAGTAATAGCTGAAAATTTCCCAAGCATGAGATCAGAAACTGACATCAGGATCAGTGAAGCATATAGAACTCCAAACAGTCATAACCAAAATAAAACTACACCCAGACATATAACAGTCACCATCCCAGAAATCCAACACAAGAATAGATTATTAAAAGCTGTCAGAGAGAAAAGACAAATCACTTATAAAGGAAAACCTATCAGAATCACAGCAGACTTCTCAGCACAAACGATAAAGTCAAGAAGAGCATGGAGTGAAGTATTCCAGATCCTAAAGCAAAATGATTTCCAACCAAGACTGATATATCCTGCAAAACTATCATTCAAAATAGATGGTGCAATACGATACTTCCATGACAAAGAACAGCTGAAGAACTTCATGAACACCACACCAACCCTGCAAAAAATATTGAAAGACAGTTTAGATACACAAAGGAAAAAACCACTAAGCAAAGCAAATAATTAAACAGAACCGAAAGATAAAGATGCAACAGCAGAGAGATAACATTCCTACAATTAACCAGCATTTAACAGTAATAACCATTAATGTAAATGGTCTCAATGCACCAATCAAAAGAAACAGACTAGCAGAATGGATCAAGAAACAAAATCCAACCATATGCTGTTTACAGGAAACCCATCTAACCCAGAAAGATACTCACAGACTGAAAGTCAAAGGATGGAAAACAATTCTTCATGCAGCAGGAATCCAAAAAAAGGCAGGAGTAGCCATTCTGTTTGCAGACAACGTGAACTTTAAACCAACAATGACCATAAAGGACAAAGAAGGTCACTACATACTCGTAAGGGGAAAACTCCAAGAGGAAGAGATAACTATCTTAAATATATACGCACCAAACTCCAGAGCACCCAGTTATATAAAACAATTATTAACAGAAATGAAAACTCAAATTATCAGTAACACAATTGTAACAGGAGACCTTAATACACCACTGACACCAAGGGACAGATCAACCAGACAGAAAATGAGCAAAGAAATAACAGAACTGAATCACACCTGTGAACAAATGGGTTTGATAGACATATACAGAATGTTCCACCCAACAACATCAGAATACACATTCTTCTCAGCAGTACATGGATCATTTTCTAAAATAGACCATATATTAGCTCACAGAACATATTTAAGCAAATGCAAAAGAGTTGAAATCATCCCTTGCATATTATCAGATCATAGCGCTCTGAAATTAGAAATTAATGACAAAGGATACTGCAAAAATTCCGCAAACACATGGAAACTAAATAACACACTCTTGAGTAATCAGTGGGTCACAGAAGAAATTAAAGAAGAAATTAAACAATACCTAAAAGAAAATGAAAATGCAGATACAACTTACCGGAATCTGTGGGATGCAATGAAAGCCGTTCTGAGAGGAAAATTTATTGCACTGAGTTCCCACATCAGGAAAACAGAACGAATACAAGTAAATAACTTGATGCTACACCTCAAACAGCTAGAAAAAGAAGAGCAAGTCAAGCCCAAAGCCAAAAGAAGAGAGGAAATTATAAGAATCAGAGCAGAAATCAATGCAATAGAGACTAAGAAAACAATCCAAAGAATCAACGAATCAAAGAGTTGGTTCTTTGAAAGAATAAATAAAATCGATAAGCCCCTAGCCAACCTTATTAAAAAAAGGAAAGAAAAAGCTCAAATTCATGCAATAAGAAATGAAAAAGGAGAAATCACTACAGACCCAATAGAAATACAGAGGATCATCAACACCTATTTTGAAAACCTCTACTCTCAAAAGTTTGATAACACAGAAGAAATAGACAGATTCTTAGAAGCATATGAAGTACCAAAGCTAGATCAAGAGGATATAAAACTGTTGAATAACCCAATCTCTGCTAATGAAATTGAGAATGTAATTGGGTCCTTGCCCACCAAGAAGAGCCCAGGCCCAGATGGATTCACTGCAGAATTCTACAAGAAATATAAAGAAGACCTAATGCCGACACTCCTCAAACTATTCAATGAAATTGAAAGGGAAGCAATCCTTCCTAAGTCATTCCTGGAAGCAAATATTACTCTAGTACCAAAACCTGAGAAAGACCCAACTATAAAAGAGAACTATAGACCGATCTCCCTAATGAACACAGATGCAAAAATCCTCAATAAAATATTGGCAAATAGGATCCAGCAAATCATCAAGAAGATTATACACCATGACCAGGTGGGATTCATCCCAGGAATGCAAGGATGGTTCAACATACGCAAATCAATAAATGTAATCCACCATATCAATAAAGCCAAAAATAAGAATCACATGATCATCTCTATAGATGCAGAAAAAGCCTTCGATAAGGTCCAACACATATTCATGATAAGAACTTTACAGAAAATTGGAATAAATGGTCTTTACCTCAATATAATAAAGGCCATTTATGACAAACCAACAGCCAGCATCATACTAAATGGCCAAAAATTGAAAGCCTTTACTTTAAAATCGGGTACAAGACAAGGATGTCCTTTATCACCACTCCTATTTAATATAGTACTGGAAGTACTAGCCAGAGCAATTAGGCAAGAAAGAGAAATAAAAGGGGTAAAGATAGGAAAAGAAGAAGTTAAATTATCATTGTTTGCAGATGACATGATACTCTACATAGAAGACCCCCTAAACTCCATTGAAATACTCTTAGATACAATAAATAAATTCAGTAATGTGGCTGGATACAAAATCAATACTCAGAAATCAATAGCATTCCTATACACGAACAACAAAATTACAGAGAGGGAAATAAGAGAAACTGGACTATTCACATTAGCAAGCAAAAAAAATGAAATATTTAGGAATTACTCTTACGAAAGAAGTGAAAGACTTATACAGTGAAAATTATAATACACTGAAAAAGGAAATTGAAGATGATCTCAGAAAATGGAAAGACATCCCTTGCTCATGGATAGGAAGAACAAACATTGTGAAAATGGCCATTCTCCCAAAACTGTTATACAGATTCAATGCAATCCCAATAGAAATACCATCAACATACCTTATAGATCTAGAGAAATCACTCCTAAATTTCATCTGGAACCAGAAGAGACCTAGAATCGCAAAGGCAATTCTAAGCAGCAAAGACAAAGCAGGAGGCATCACAATCCCTGACTTGAAGTTATACTACAAAGCAACAGTAGTAAAATCAACATGGTATTGGAATCAAAACAGAGCTGAAGATCAGTGGAATAGATTAGAAGATACAACCACAACTACGAACACACTCAACCACCTTATTTTTGATAAAGGAGCCAAGCAGGTTCACTGGAAGAACGACAGTCTCTTTAATAAATGGTGCTGGAAAAACTGGCTCTCCATTTGCCGAAAACTAAAGCTAGACCCATGTCTATCACCATGTACTAAATTAAAATCTAAATGGGTCAAAGATCTGAATATTAAAACAGAAACACTAAATCTATTGGAAGACAAAATAGGTAGGAACCTTGGAGACATAGGAGTAGGTAAAGAATTCATGAACAGGACTCAAACCGCACGGGAAATACTTCCCAGAATCAATAACTGGGACCACTTCTTATTAAAAAGTTTCTGCATGTCAAAAGAAATCTCCAGCATAGTGAAAAGAAAACCCACAAACTGGGAAAAGATTTTAGTGAACTCTCTCTCAGACAAGGGCCTCTTGTCTAAAACATATAAAGAATTAAAGAAACTCAGACCTCCGAAATTCAAAGATCCAATCCAAAAATGGGCATCTGAAATGAGTATGCAATTCTCAGATGAAGAAATGCAAATAGCAAATAAATACATGAAAAAATGCTCATCATCATTGGTCATTAGAGAAATGCAAATTAAAACCACACTGAGATACCATCTCACTCCTGAAAGAATGGCCAGGATCAAGAAAACCGACAACAAATGCTGGAGAGGCTGTGGGGAAAAAGGAACTCTCCTGCACTGCTGGTGGGAGTGTAGACTGGTACAGCCTTTGTGGAGATCTGTCTGGAGATTTCTCAAAAAGTTGGGACTGGAAATCCCATTTATTCCAGCTATTCCACTTCTAGGCATATTCCCAGAAGAACTGAAAGCATCATACCACAGTGATATATGTGCACCTATGTTTATAGCAGCACAATTTGTAATCGCCAGATCTTGGAAACAACCCAAGTGCCCATCAACTGAGGAATGGATAAAAAAGTTGTGGTATTTCTATACAATGGAGTATTATTCAGCTATAAAGAAGGATCACATTGAGATATTTATCAATAAATGGGCGCAGCTTGAGACCATACTCATAAGTGAAATAAATCAATCTCGCATGTGTGAATACCGAATAGTTTCCCTAATGTAAGTAATGATTCAAATATATAAAAATATGTGGTAATCATGATTCCCCATTAGGTGGCCTTGAAGCCTTATAAAGTTTTCACTCATTAATTAGAAAGGCTTTATTCTGGGCTTCTTGATATGAAAATATTTGAAGCTAGAGTATATGAAGTTTTACCCAAATATTTCAAGGAAAAAGACACTATGGTAACTACTATTAAGTCAGGTTATAAGGTGGTGAAGTACTAGGTTATTGAAACAGTCATGCTGTGACCTCTATTGTTATATTGTTATGTCCTGTTTTATCTCAATCTCCCCCTTATTGTTTCAAAAAAAATTATTTAGTCATTTCTTATGTTTGTCTTAATTAAAGAAAAAATTCAAAAAAATTAGGATATATAAATAGTAACTCTTTTCGATTTCCTATTAACTTGTTTTGAAGTCCTGTAGTACTCCCACGATCTTGTTTTGACTGATTAGACTCTGTTCCATTCTATATGATAGTATCAAGTTTGAAGACATAGGCAACTACTTTGAAGACAATAAGATTCACTAAGATACCCATTCTGGTTTGACTATTGTCTTCTTTGGAAGTCCTGTAATGTTTACAATGCCTAAGTTTTATTGGTCTTGTTCTCTACTGTTTTGTCCAACTTTATAATATCTAATAAGATAGACAATTCTTTTTAAGGAAACAAGGGACAACGTTGATAACCATTGTTGATAAACTTGTACTCTGTTCTACACCATGTGCTACGTCTATCCTTGGTATTGACTGACAGCTTTGTTTTGCCATATTTGACTGTATTCTTCCCCCCCCCAAAGAAAGTAATAAGCACTAAGGAGTAATAAAATCCAAGATGTGTAAATTTTGTTGTAAAAAAGAGAGGGAAAAAAAAAAAGAAAAAGAGCTCTAACGGATATAACAGCAAGTGTGTTTGGGGGTGTTAAATAGCTGACTTTATCAATGTTTTTGGAACATTGAACACAGCTGTTTGCAGTCTCCCTGTTTGAATGTCCACCTTGTGTTCTTTGATACTGTGATTTGAGGAACTATTTTCAAGAAAATAGTGTGTAATCTACTAGCAGGTAATTTCTTACTGTTACGGTTTTTTGTTTTGTTTTGTTTTGTTTTGTAGTTCTGTATTGCGTGTACCCTTACGCCGCTTTGGTTTGTTTTGTGTTGTTCTCTTTTTCCTCTTAAATAAAAAAAAAAAAAAAAGTTCTACTAATATCTAATATTCCTTTTATTTGCTAATATGCCCAGAGGAATATCTTGAAGAAGAAAACATTACCAGAGAATTTTCAAAAACTAATTAAAGCTCCATCAATACACATTGAACTCAAACACATTTCTAAAACATAAGTAAGCTTATTATTTCAAATGTTTATAACATGTAAGTGTAGCTTAAATGACTTAATGGTAGAATTTTTAGACCATAGCATACTTCTGTTTTAAATATCCTCCCTCCCACTTATTACTCTCTCTTCTCTTCTCAAACATAATTTATGTCTGGACATTTTTCTGACTTCCTCTGTAGGAAGACAAATGTTCCCCTCTGCATCCTAGCATAGTACTCTAGGCATTTCCTAATACAGACTTTCTGTAATTATTGTACATACTTATGAATTGAGTCTTCTTCCAGTAATACAGTAAGTTCCAAGTGAGAATGAGTTTCTTCATTCACCAATACCTTCAGCAGTTCCTGGAAGTTGGTAATTTTCCCATAAATGTTGACTAAAAATTTTTCCTCTTCTACTGAGGATAATCTAAGCTCCTGGACTTGATGGTTGTGCCCCGTAAGTACTCCTCCCAACTTGCCACACTATCTCTCAATCACTAAAGCATGCATTAAAGATTTTCACACTCATTTTCAGAAGAATTAGGAAGGATAATAATTCCAGGATGCAAATATAATAACACACATGGAATTTTTAAAAATCTTGCCCTAGTTAAATGAAAACAGTTTTGGTGGATTGTAAGATATAAATATGATCAAAGAAGTTGCTGGCACTTGCTAAGGTTTTAGATCAGATCACAACCATAAGCAGGTATGAACATAGTACTGATGTTTACTCTCAGGAAATGGCAAAAGAAAGGAGAGAGAAAGAGAGAGACCAAGATAGACGGAGACAAAGACAGAAAGTGAGGGAAAGTGAGAAGGAGAGGGAGAGGAAGAGATTCAGAGATAAAGACCTAGAAGAGAAAATTTGAAACCTCTAACATCTGGTTAATAGTTGGATATAAACAATGTATGGATGTGAACACATACACATTGCATATACCCTGTACCACAACATATGTAGGAAACATTTTAAAATATTCACATACATACCTGTATATCATACAAATATATTCTGCCTTGATAAAATGTCAAGTTACAGGGGTTGAATGAATCTCCAGGACAAGATGATTGTGAATCAAGCATGGTACATGCAGTTTTAGTCTCAGATGACTCTGACTCACTGAACCATTTTCATCCTTAATTTCACAAATTCCTTCATAGACAAAATAAAGCAATGTAGTGTTTTCCTTATTGACATGAACCCATCATAAGCTCACCCAGAGAACTGAAGAGAGAAAAATCCTGGAGTAAGGGTGGGGAAGAAAGACCAATTTCTAGGAAAGGAGAGTTTAAGAGAAAAGAAGTGGTTCCTCAACAAAAGGGCCATCTGTCAGGCCAGTTCTCAGCTTTACTTTGCAGATACTAGTGCTGGAGCTACCACAGCCACCTCAGGCCCACTCCAAAAACACTCCAAAAAAAAAAAAAGATGATACCTAAAGATGGCAGAAAATAAGAAGAAAAACTTCTGAAATACTGCAAAGATTCTTATGATTTATTATGGCTTATAGTCGCAAGATTAATTTCAAATAGGTATGCTATGAAAGCAAAATATATAAAATTAATCTAAAAGTTTTTTTTAACTACATAGACAACCCATCTAAAATCTAGCATTTATTCTTACATATAGAAAAAAGAAACATGCAATTAGCAACTATAAATAATTTGCAATTTGTATATTAAAGGAAGTCAAAGTAGAGGGACTGATCAAGGTAGATGCCTCCTTTTTAGAAACGCTTCTCTTTTCTTATCTGAAAATCTTTGAAAAGTTGTTTTTGCTGCTTCTTCTCAATGCTTTGGGAAGGGGAAATGAAGATACTTTCCCTACATAAATCATCAAATTATTTGTTTATGCCAATGTATTGTATATCTCCCTCAAACACACAATACCAAGGATGTCACCAGAAGTCAACTTCAAAAGCAAGGACTTGATATTAAAAAAGAAAACAGGTTCCTAGCCGGCCACGGAACTTCACTACTTCCTGCTGCACTGGACCAGGGCTTGGACCTGCCTGCACCAACTTCCCGGCTTCCTGCCATGCTCGGCCGGCTCAGGGGATCTTGGGCCTGGCTGTGCCCTCAGTTCTGGAAACTGGCAGCTGGAGGTGAGTGTCCTTGCACCATCCCAAGCCCTGGGAATTTGGGATCATTGCTCCCACCAGCCAAAGAACTTCACAGCTTCCTGCCACTGGCCCTGCAGGTCTTGGGCCTGCCTGCCCTCCCCCTTAGTGACCCTTTCCTATACTGGAGGACTGTGTGGCCAGGGTCCCAGGACCCAAGGGCATAGAAGAGGATTTCCAACAGGCCCACAGGAAGCCTTGGAATAATAGTTGAAACATGGAAATATAGGAAAATGACAAAACAAAAGACCAAAATACAATCTCAAACTTCAAGCTCATCCCAAGAAACCTTAGGAGCTATATACATAGAATAAAATATATGCCTGAAATAATAGCAACTGAAATAAAGGAGCAACTCTGGGAAGCTTTTTTTTTATTTAAAGAGAAACAAACAGACAAAACAAAAACATGGAGAAAAAAAGGGTAGAAATAATACAGAATTACAGACAAATAAATAATAAAATAATCACTAGTTGATAAGTTACATATTGTCATCTTAGAAATAGTTGTTCAGGTTACAAAATTAAAGCATATAAAGTGACACTCAAAAAGTGACACTGCCAACAGTTCTGCTCAATGAGCCAACAAAAACTTAGTAATATGGTTATTAGCCCTACATACTTGTTTTTTATCTTAAAGAGAGTAAGATTAACCATATCAAAACAGAACAAAACTGTTCATAAAGAAAGAATTTAAGGAAATACAGATTTCAAAGCAAGTCCACTGGAGATCTTCACTGTCTATCTTATTGTATCTAATTTTCTTCCAAATAGTTGTCCAAATCTTCGCACACTTTGAATACATACTGCATATTATAGAACTAATCAAATCATTACAGGATGAAGGCTTTTTAGGTCTTCAAGATCTGACATTGGGGAAGTCAATAATGACTACCATAATGTCTCTCATTCTCTTCATAGTAGCTGTCCTTATCTTTACGTATGCTGAAACTGAACTCAAGAGCCTAGACTAATATCACTCTGAACAGTGAATAATAGTATTGCTAGATTTTATATCTTAATGTTACAGAATTAGCATTGAGTTTCTTAGTGTCTCTTCTTCTTCAGAGTATCTTTGCATTATATCTTGCATTATGTAATCTGTTCCCATAAATAGTTTAAAAAATTCTCCCCATGTGTGAATTTCTACATGTATATCTATCCTCTTTGTATTATAGGGAAAAATAGATCATAACAAGACAACAAAACAAATTCCTAGAAAAACATGCAATGAAAAAGACACATAAGACCACAATATTAGGTGATCTACCATAGTTACTATGCTTTCTCTTGTTATTTTCAATAAACTTGTCCACATCATCAGGCTTAATATAGCTAAACATAGTATTACATAGCTATGTTTATTAAAGTGCAACTTTGAAAACATTGTAGGTCTTGAGAGTGGTTAATAATCAAAACTGGTGTGGATATCTTCATCATTATTTTGATGATTTTTCCTTTGTAGGTGATCTGCTTCTTTTCTCTGGCTGCTTTTAGTATTCTGTTATTGTGGTGCATTTCTGGGATCTTGATTATTATATGTCTGGGTGTAGATCTGTTTTAGTTGCATGTGGCTGGAGTTCTGTATGCCTCATTTATCTGGATATCATTTCTTTTTTCCTATGCTTGGGAAGATTTCCTTTAATAAATCAGTGAATATTCTTTGTATTTCATTTTTGGTTGCTCCTGCTTCCTCACTCACATGCTTTATTTTTAAGTTATGTATCCTTTTGTTGCCTTCTAGCCTTTGAATTGTTTCTTTCTGGAACCTTGTTATTTTTAAGAAGTCTTTTCTTTCACAATCATATATCATAAATTTCTCTTCAAGTTTCAAAAGGTTAACTTTAGTTTCTGTCAAGGCATTTTGCCAGTTTTCAATGGAGTTTTTAGTTTACTGGTAATCTTTTTTGGATCTGTTTCATGTATTCTAGGTTATGTTTAAATTCTTCATCAGAGGTTTCTCTTTCCTTTCTGATTTCCTCCATTCTTCCATGGGTGTTCTCTTGAGAGGGGCTTATCATTTCTTTAATTAATCTTTTTATATCTTGCCCCACTTGGATCAGAAAATACAGTTTTAAATTCATCTATGAGGTCATGAAGGTATTTCTTTATATCTGCTGATGCTGTGTCTAGTATTGGATGGTTACTGCACTGGTTCTCTTATGTATTTACTTCTCCTGGGCTTACTTTCCCAATTCAGAAGCTGGAGATTTTTTTTTATTTCTATCTCTTGTCATGTTTCTGGTTTCTTTCAGACTGGTGTGACCTGAGGATCTCTGGCCCTCTTCATATTGCTTAGGGTCTTTCTGAAGCATGCTGACTGGAATTTTGCTGCCCTCCTGGATTTGCTGTTATCTGAGGTACAAGCAGGGATGCAGGGGCATTGCAGGCTAGCCTTGTGCCTCTGTGCCAGTCAATCCACAAGTTAGGCGGTACCTTGTGGACATCACAGAATCATGACAATTTTGTATCTGCTTATCTCCCAACCAGACGCATAGCTTTTACTCCCAGCAGATCCCACCAGTTCTGTCTGTGCCAGGGGAAGGTGACTGATGTCACTGCAGCACTGGGCTCTGCCCAGCTCCAAGATGTCCTCCACCAGTCCTCTCTGTGTCACTGATGCCTCTGTGGTGCCAGACTCAGCCCAATTCCAAGATGTCCTCCAGACAGAGACAGCAGCCATGGGACCCAGTCCCTAGCAGTCACCAGGATTCAATGCAGATCTTCCTCATAGGCCCACTGCACACTGTGCCACGTGTCTTTACTGCATTCCCAGAACAGTGTGGATGGGTCAGAAAACTGCCTGGTGTCTGGCTTCAGAGTCCAGGAGCTTCTCGCAGTCTCCTCCGGTGCAACCAGCTTACTCTGGCTGGTTCACGGTGCCCCAGGTCCCAATTTCCAGCAGTCACTGAGAGCCAATATAGCTCTTCCCCTTGGATCCATTACTCACTGTGCCACATCCTCCTGATAAGGGCCTGGGATTCACTGACTTCTGTTATAGGCAGCCATGGTCTCAGCATGACCTTGAATCCTACAGGCATACCTAGTACAGTGCAGAACAGGTCTAAGTGAGTGCATCAGGCTTCAGGTCTCCACCTGTGCTATTCTTTCTGCTTCCTAATTTTATTTTTCGGTTGCCACCTTGGTTAATTAGAATTGTTATCCATTCATCTGGCCCTCTTCATGTTGTCATATTCTAGCATCTGATCTGATTTCTGCGCAGAGATTGTGCATCCATCCCCATAGTAAGCCACCATTTTTTGTGTTTTCCCCAACTGTGGGAAGTTTTAAAAGAATTCAAAATAGAAATAATCTCCCAGGTAAAAGAAGTGAAAGAGATGCTGAACATATCTAAAGAGGACAGTTAAAATATTGGAGGAGCTAAACAAAAAGATAGAATTCCTGCATAAACAATATAAGAAACAAACAGAGTACATAAATCAGATGCAAATAGATATACAGGAAGTCAAAAATTCCATTGAAAGTTGTAAAAATCACCTCAATGAAAGTGAAGATAGAATTTCAGACCTTGAAGACAAGATCGCAGCTAGTGCACAGGAAAGGAAAGATCTTTTAAAAATAACAAGGAATCAGGAAATAACAATTCAATAGCTGAAAGATGATGCAAAGAAAAACAACATACGGTTGATAGGGATAAAGAAAAAGAAGGGGACAACATAAAGGATGCCAAGAGGATATTTAGAGAAATAATAGCTGCAAATTTCCCAAACATGAGAATGGAAACTGACATCAGGATCAGTGAAGCATGCAGAATTCCAAATAGCCATAACCAAAATAAAACTACACCCAGACATATAATAATCATCATTCCAGAAATCCAACATAAGAATAGAATATTAAAAACTGTCAGAGAGAAGACAGATCACCTATAAAGAAAACCTATCAGAATCACAGCACAAACAATAAAGTCAAGAAGAGCATGGAGTGAAGTATTTCAGATCTTAAAGGACAATGATTTCCAACCTAGACTGATATACCCTGAAAACTATCCTTCAAAATCAATGGTGAAAGAAGATACTTCCATGACAAAGAACAACTTAAGAACTTCATGATCACCAAACCAACCCTGCAGAAAATATTGAAAGACAGTTTATATACATTTAGGAAAAAAACCACTAAGCAAAGCAGACAATTAAACAGAACAGAAAGATAAAGATGCAACAGCAAAAAAAAAAAAAAAAAAAAAAAAGTGTCAACAATAAACCAACAACTAACAGTTATAACCATTAATGTAAGTGGTCTCAATGCACCAATTAAAAGAAACAGACTGGCAGAATGGATCAAGAAACAACATCCAACCATATGCTGTCTATAAGAAACCCATCTAGCCCAAAAGGATACTCAAAGACTGAAAGTCAAAGGATGGAAAATAATACTTCATACAACAAGAACCCACCCCCAAAAAAGCGGGGGTAGCTATTATGTTTGCAGACAATATGAACTTCAAACAAAGAATGATCAGAATAGATACAGAAGGTCAATACATACTGGTGAGGGGAAAACTTCAAGAGGAAGAGATAACAATCTTAAATATATATGCACCAAATTCCAGAGCACCCGGTTATATAAAGCAAGTTTTAACAGAAGTGACAAACCAAATTATCAGTAAGACAGTTATAACAGGAGAGCTTAACACACCATTGACATCAAGGGACAGAGCAACCAGACAGAAAATCAGCAAAGAAATAACAGAAATGAATCACACCTGTGAGCAAATGGACTTGATAGACATATACAGAGTGTTCCATCCAACAACATCAGAATACATATTCTCAGCAGTATGTGGGTCATTCTGTAAAATAGACCATACACTAGCACACAAAACATATTTAAATAAATGCAAAGAGTTGAAATTATCCCATACATGTTATCGGATCATAGCACCCTGAAACTAGAAATTAATGATAAAAGAAACTACCAAAATCCCACAAACACATGGAAACTGAAAAACACACTCTTGAGCGATCAGTGGATCACAGGGGAAATTAAACAAGAAATTAAACAATACCTAAAAGCAAATGAAAATACAAAGACAACTTACTGGAATCTGTGAGATACAATGAAAGCGGTCCTCAGAGGAAAATTTATTGCACTGAGTTCCCACATAAGGAAAAGAGAACAAATACAAATAAATAACCTAATGCTACACCTCAAACATCTAGAAAAAGAATAGCAAATCAAGGCCAAAGCCAAAAGAAGGGAGGAAATTATAAAAATCAGAGCAGAAATTAATGCAATGGAGACTAAGAAAACAATCCAAAGAATCAGTGAATCAAAGAGTTGGTTTTTTGAAAGAATAAATAAAATTGATAAGCCTCTAGCCAACCTTATTAAAAAAGGGGAGAAAACGCTCAAATTCATGCATAAGGAATGAAAAAGGCAAAATCACTACAGACTCTATAGAAATACAGAAGATCATCAACACAAATTTTTAAAACCTCTATTCTCATATGAAGTACCAAAGCTAGGTCATGAAGAAGTAAAACTGCTAAATAACCCAATTTCTATTAATGAAATTGAAAATGTAATTAAGTCTTTACTTACAAACAAGAGCCCAGGACCAGACAGATTCACTGCAGAATTCCACAAGAAATACAAAGACTTAATGCCGACAATCCTCAAACTCTTCAATGAAATCTAAAGGGTAGAAATACTTCCTAAGTCATTCCTGGAAGCAAATATTACCCTAGTATCAAAACCTGAGAAAGATCCAACTAAAAAAGAGAACTACAGGCCAGTCTCCCTGATTAACACAGATGGACAAATCCTCAATAAAATATTGGCAAATAGGATGCAGCAAATCAAGAAGATTATACACCATGACCAAGTGGGATTCATCTAAGGCATGCAGGGATGGTTCAACATATGTAAATCAATAAGTGTAATCTACCATATCAATAAAGCCAAAAGAATCACATCATTTCCATAGATGCAGAAAAAGCTTTTGATAAGGTCTAACATTCATTCATAATAAGAACCTTACAGAAAATTGGAATAGATGGTCTTTACCTCAATATGATAAAGGCCATCTATGACAAACCAACAGCCAGTATCATACAAAATGGACAAAAACTGAAGGCCTTTACCTTAAAATCAGGCACAAGACAATCATGTCCTTTGTCACCATTCCCATTTAATATAGTACTGGAAATACTAGCCAGAGCAATTAGACAAGAGAGAGAAATAAAAGGGATAAAAATAAGGAGAGAAGAAGTTAAATTATTATTATTTGTGGATGACATGATACTTTACATAGAAAACCCCCAAAACTCCTTTGAAAGACTCTTAAATATAATAAATAAATTCAGCAATGTAGCTGAATACAAAATCAATATTCAAAAATAAATAACATTCGTATACACTAAAAACAAAATCGCAGATAGAGAAATAAAAGAAGCTACACCCTTCACACTAACAACCAAAAAAAATTGAAATATTTAGGAACTATTCTCATGAAAGAAGTGAAAGTCTATATGGGGAAAATTATAATACACTGAAAAAAATTGAAGAGGATCTCAGAAAATGGAAAGACATCCCTTGCTTATGGATAGGAAGAATAAATATTGTGAAAATGGCCATTCTCCCAAAACTGTTATACAGATTCAATGCAATCCCAATCAAAATACCATCAACATACCTCATAGATCTAGAGAAATCACTCCTAAAATTCATCTGAAAGCAGAAGAGACCTAAAATAGCAAAGACAGTTCTAAGCAGCAAAGGCAAGGCAGAAGGCATCACAATCCCTGACTTGAAGTTATAGTACAAAGCAACAGTAGTAAAATCAACATGGTACTGGAATCAAAACAGAGCCAGAGATCAATGGAACAGATTAGAAGGTACATCCACAACTACCAACACACTCAACCACCTTATCTTTGATAAAAGGGCCAAACAGGTTCACTGGAAGAATGACAGTCTCTTTAATAAATGGTGTTGGAAAAGCTGGCTCTCTATATGCCAAAAATTAAAACTAGAACCACGGCTATCACCATGTACTAAATTAAAATCTAAATGGATCAAAGTTCTGATTATTAAAACAGAAACACTAAATCTATTGGAATACAAATTGGGTAAAAACCTTGAAGACATAGGGGTAGGTAGAGAATTCATGAACAGGAGTCAAACCACATGGGAAATACTTACCAGAATTAATAACTGGGATCACGTCTTATTAAAAAGTTTTTGCACTTCAAAAGAAATTTCCAGCATAGTGAAAAGAAAACGCACAAACTGGGAAAAAATCTTAGTCAACTGTTTCTCAGACAAAGGACTTCTGTCTAAAACATAAAGAATAAAAAAAATCAGACCCCAAAACTTCAAAGATCCAATCCAAAAGTACACAATTCTCAGATGAAGAAATACAAATGGCAAATAAATACAAGAAAAAATGTTCATCATCATTACTCATTAGAGAAATGCAAATTAAAACCACACAGAAATTTCATCTCACTCCTGAAAGAATGACGAGGATCAAGAAAACTACCAACACCAAATGCTGGAGAGGCTGTGGGGAAAAAGGAACTCTCCTGCACTGTCGGTGGGAGTGTAGACTGGTACAACCATTGTGGAGGTCAATCTAGAGATTTCTCAAAAAAGGTGGGATTGGAAATCCCATTTGTTCCAGCTCTTCCACTTCTAGACACATTCCCAGAATTGAAAACATCATACCACAGTGATTATGTGCACCCATGTTTATAGCAGCACAATTTGTAATAGCCAGATCTTGGAAACAGTCTAAGTGTCCATCAAACTGAGGAATGGATAAAAATGATGTGGTATTTTTATACAATGGAGTTGTATAAAATGAAGTCAGCTATAAAGAATGATCACGTTGAAATATTTATAAATAAATGGATGCAGCTTGAGACCATACTCATAAGCAAAATAAATCAAACTCACATGTATAAATACCGAATAGTTTCCCTAGTGTAAGAAATGGTAATAATACATAAAAGCATGTGGTGCTCATGATTCCCCATTATATTGTTTTGAAGCCTTATAATATTTTCATTCATTAATTGGAATGGTTTTATTCTGGGTTGTTTGATTTTATTGTCTATGATGGTATGAACAGCCATTTTGAAGAAAACAAGACATTATAATATTTAGTGCTGATTTAATATCAACTTGTTTTGAAGTCCCACCAAGCTTTTGTTCTTCTGTCTCCATTGGTTTTATCATGTTGTATCTTATTGTATTTTATTATATGTGGTAGTATAAACAAAATTTTTTTTTACAGAAGGAGATAATATAGTAACCATTGTTTGTTTTCTGCTAGTTGGTTCTGAATAACTTGTAATACTTTCATTCTCTGGAATGGTTTTACACTGTCTTGTTATATTTGATACTATAGTATATGAAGGTATACTCAAATATTTCAAGGAAAGTGACACTATAGTAGCTACTATTTATGTCGATTTGTCTTGTGGTGAAACACTATGTTGCTTAAATTGTTCTGTTCTGATCTGTGTTGTTATGTTCTCTTTTATCTTAATCATTATTTAAAATAAAAAATAAAGAAAGAAAGAAAAGAAAAAATAAAATAAAGTAGTAAACAATTTGCTTTCCATATAGGAAAGTATAGTATTTATCTATAAAGAAAATATCTAATAAATATCTAATATTTATAGATAAATACTATAAATATTATTAAATATTGTATTTACTGTGAGTTAGATGCTATTAATCCAACTTACTACCCAACAATTAAAACACCTGAGCACAATGCTAAGCAAAGCAATATTTGGAAAATAAAAATGGAAGTTTCTTTAAATTGAATTTTTAAAATATAAACTATATATTATTTAAAATATGTTGCAATTTCAATAATATAAAATAAATCATCGAAAAAACTGAAGAGTCCCTTTTGATCATTTTAATAAGAGGAGTGGCAGAATTATTTTATTTTATTTTTTTTGTCTTTTTCCTTTTTTATCGGTACCGGGGATTGAACTCACAACTGTCTGCTTATAAGGCAGGCACTTGTGCCACTGAGCTAAATCCCCAGCCCCAAGTGACAGAATTATTAAGTGACTAAACATGAAACAACTCCTTAACCACTGCTTAGGTAATCTTTTAAGCTTCAGTAATCGAGGACGTGGTGAGGGTCGAAAGCTTTCTGTGACCATGCTTTTCTACCTTATCTAATCTGACTCTCTGTTCTTTACCAGCCTCAAACTCTGAGTGGATTTTCTCCAAATTTTCTCTTTGCCTCTCTGCTCTCTCTAACCCACAGCTGGATTGTGTTTGTGTCCATTTCTTCTTCCAGGAAAACAACACCAAATGTAATAATTGGAAAACATTGCTGTCATCTCATTGCATTTTATAAAACTCTCAGGTTCCATGATTTTCCTCCAAATTTCTCTTGAAGAAAGAGAAATTCTTAGAATAACAAATGATCACTCCTTCACCAGGAGTAGGGATGAGAACAAATAATAACCCATGGGAGGAAAAGTGATAACAAAACAACTGCTTATAGTGGTGTTTGGAAAAAATTATGTAAATATTTATGCAAAGACAGCTTTGCAGAACACATCGAGCTGCATCCGAAGTACTCCTGCCAGTGTGCACGGGCAGGCTCACAGTTGGATCAACAGCCTGAAAAGCAGATGTGCCAATTTCCTGTATTTGATTATGATGATTCCTAATTATGCCAAAGCTGTGGCAATGTCCTTCCCTAGAATGACTCTTAATTTTGTTTTGCTGAACCACATACACAACCTGTTTTGGCCATGTAATTCATTGCCACGTTAAGTCTATGAAATACTCATTTGTTTGCTTAATAGTTTGGAGGACAATAGCTCTCATGGATGCTGTCTTCTTTTTAATTCGGTATTCTCAAGCACACAGGAGAAAAAAAAAAAAAAAAGAAATATGCATAGTGATAAGCCCATGCTGTCTAATATCAGTGAGGCATGGACTTTCCCAGCACTGTCTACAAAGTCAAAGAATCAGTTACACAAGCAGCTCTTCATAGGCCCTTTCTTATTTTACTTGTGTGTGCATTGATGATGTCACTGTCAACAAAAATTTCAGCATCATTTCTGATTTAGGAATGAACAACTGAAGACCCAAAGAGGATGCTAACATTAGCAAATCACAGTACCATTTAAATGATTAGTACTGAACTGTATAATAGCTGGGACTGGGAGAAGAAGCAAACACAATTGATTTGATATAGTCGTGAACCTCGTACAGCTAAAGGAACATTTGCCAGCCAGGACTTTAGAAGATACAAACTCTGCTGCACCTCAGATCCACCACTGACACTCCAGTTCAAGTCTGATCGCTTCTTAAACTGCATAGCCACCATATGGGCTGATATTGTTATTTTCCTTGAAAAACCTGAGGACTCAGTTATGACTTGTGTGCAATGCAAACTTGATAAGGGTACACATTTTGCTTGTTTTCTTCGTTCCAGCAGAAACTCAATACAGATCTATAGATGCTACGAGTTTAGTACATATTTGTTAATCGAATTTGGTTGTAGATTATCCTCAAACTCACATAGAAAGTACCTACTGTCTAAATTTGGGCTCCAAAAGAAGAGCCTAAGATAAAGACTTAGGTTGTACTACTTTATATGGGAGATGATCTCTGGAAGGAGTAGTGAGGGTGTGGGGGGGAAGGAAAGGTCAATACACAGGGTAACAATTGAGGTTCCAGTGGAGGGGTAGGAGCTGACTCTCACAGGACTGCTCAATAATATACAGAACACCAAGCTGCATCCTGAAGAATAGGAGGTTAGAGACTGACTGTGGCATCCACCAACAGCCACCCTAAGAGTGTTAACATTCTCACACTTACAGAAAGCATAAGTACGTTCCTATAGCTTGGTAAAAGACTCTTTAAAAAGAATAGAAAGACACAGATAACAGATGCTACCAACATGAATGAATCTGGGCTTCCAGAGAACTAAACACAAGACTAGCAGGTAAAATTAGAAGTGAGCTGAGTGGATGTGACAAAAAGGACCAAAAGCATCATTCCACCAAGTCAAAAGAAAATCAGGAAGAGCTGTGTGATGGTTCTTCTAGTTACTAATCATCCTTATGTTCCAGATCACTTATGTTCCAGATTTCAGCCACTCTAATAGATGACCATGATGTCTCATGGTATCTCTCCTTCTTTGGTGAGGTGTCTGGTAAGGTGTTGGGCCTGTTTTTATCGGGGTGGTTTTCTTAGTGTTGAGGTTTAAGAGTTATTTGTATAAGACTCTTTTGTTGGATAGATATGTCTTTTACAAATCCCAGTCTGATGGGAATTTTTTCCATGCTATCAATGAATTCTTTTGCAAAAAAGAAATTTTTCTTGCTTTTAAAATCCTAAATTTTGGATTCTTTCTTTCAGGGTCATACCTTTGTTGAATCTAAAAATCACTGTCATGCCCAGCTTTTCTCCTATGCTATTGTCTAGAAATTTTATAGTTTTGTGTTTTATCCTTAAGTCCTGGCTCCATTCTGAGTTAATTTTTGTGAAGGGTGAAAATCTGTGTCTAGATTAAATTGTGTGAGTGTGTGTGGTCACACACTCACACAATTTATTTATTTTTACAACCCCTCTTTCTTGGGAATACTTAGAAAAGGAAGGACAGATAATAGGCAATAAAGACATATGATTTTTAATAATTTATTTTATTTATCCCTTTCTCTCCCTACCTCTTGATCCTCTTCTTCTGTATCCCTAGTCCTTATTATCTAACTTCTATTTTGCTCTTTATTGTTACTTTGGGTTTCTCATACAAGAAAAATCATGCAGTATTCAACTTTGTGTGGCTTATTTATTCTGCTTAATATAATGGATTTAGTTTCATATATTTTCCTATGAATGATTTGACTTTATCTTTCTTTATGGCACAGTACTACTCTGTTATGGGTAGAAACACTTTCTTTATCCATTCATCTGTGGACAGACATATAGCCTGCTTCCAAGATATAGCTATTATGAATTGTGTCACTTTGAACATGAGTGTGCATGTATTAGTGTAATATGATATCTTGAACTCTTTCAGGAAGATGCCTAGAAGGGGAATAGCTGGCTTAAGTGAAATATCTGGCTTCTGTTTTTTGAGGAATCTCCGTACTGATTTTCATATTGATGATACTAGTTTACAGCAAGAGTAAAAATTAGGCACTTTTGAGATACATGTGTTTTAGGTCTTTTTTACCTGTGATCACAGAGAAGATGCAGTAGGGAAAGTTATGAACACAAATAGGTAATACAAAGCACTCATAATATTTTATTTTTGTTTTGTTTTTTTTTTGTGTGTGTGTGTTGGGATAAAACCCAGGGTTTCATGCATTCCATAAAAGCACTCAACCAGTGAATTATACCTCCAGCCCCAGCACTGGAAATGTTTTAATTCTAAGTTAGATGATGAATTATTACGTTTGATAATTTAATTGCATACCATATTTATGCTTTTATGTTTCAGATAGCCCATTAAAGTAGAAATGCAAAATAATTTATAAAATATTTATAAAATATGAATTTGTATAGTTCTTTTTAAAACTATGAGCATTGTATCAGCATTCTTAGTTATAAGCACTTTTGGTTGATTTTAACAAAAAATGCTTTTTTTAAATTTTTTTTTTCATTTTTATCGGTACCAGGGATTGAAGTCACGATTGCCTGCTTGCAAGGCAGATGCTTATGCCGCTGAGCTAAATCCCCAGCCCCCAAAAATGCTTTTTTTTAAAAAAGTCATTCTCATAATTTTAAAAAGTTAATAAAATGCAATCTAACACATATTTATAAGGTAGATAGGAAAGACTAAATAAAATCTTGACTAGCCCCCAAAACTTAAGGTAAATGGATTACATGAATACATAGTTTATTAATCACTGTGCGTCCTACCATGGTGGGCCTTCGGTCTGGACATTAAGTAATTTGAGAGCACTTCTATCTGGACTCTTGTCCTCAGAACCTAGCACAACTATGTGGTTGCCACCCATTAAATAATGGAAAATTATAGTTCAGTAACTTGATATTTTGATCAGGTAAGTAGTTTGATAAATATTTCTATTTTTTTAATACCAAGATCACCTTATTAAAATTGTATTTAAAAACTAAATATGGTTTTAAGAAATATTGTTTCCTTTGGTTAACAATGGATTCTCACATTTTATACCAACTTTGGTTTTCTGATGCATTCTTCAACAGTTTTACCTTTTTGAATTTTTATTTTTATTAGTACGTTTGCAGTAGATGACAACCACATTCATCGTGAGGAGTTGGTACGAATACATGACACATCATAATCCTTTTTGTTTCCTTTTCCTTCCTCTCCTTTCTTCCTCAATCTGTTTTCAAAGTCCCTGAGATAGGATTTTTTGAGCTGTGAGATTGCTCAAATATATTTGAAGAAGCTAAAGTTTAAGTCATTATAAAATGGTAGGATAAATGGAAGTTGAAGTGTGAACAAGGAGCAGGTTGGAACACGGAGGAAGGAACATCCAGTTCTGTGTAAGTACAGCATCCAAAATGGCTGCAACAAGCAGACACAACGTGAATAATGTCTTGAAGGAGAGTTACAAATTAGTCAAATGCATCATGGTAGTCACTGTTGATTTCCTGTTGTCTTGTTTTGAAGTTTTGTGTTGCTTACAATGTTTTGTTCCAATCTGCTTTGTTCTGTTTTATTCTCTTTCAAATAAAAAAATTGATCAAATGGAAAACTGGGCCAATAATTAATTCCCCTTGCAATTGGATGAAACTGCAAGCTGAATGAGCCCTGAGTGTGTTTGAGGTCATTGCCAAAGTGTACAAGGCAGGGTAAAAGACAGTGGACAGAGGGAGGCCCACACCCTCAGGTTCATGATCCATGCTAAGGAAGGCAATGCAGGGCCGCAAGGAATTTCAGATTATCACACTGACCCCAGTGGGATGGAAAAACAGAGGGAAGGAGATGAGATCAGAACAAGAAGATGAAATTTCAAGATTAGAGATGTGAGGAAAGAGATTTTGAAAAAATAAATAAATCCGTCATTTAAGGTTAAAACATGTATGCCCAATTTTCTAATTTTGCTGTTCACCACATTATTTTTAAAATAGTTTTGACTTGGTTGATCTGTGTTCTGGTATATTTGGTTTTTATTTAAGTACCTTCATTCTTACCTACTTTGAGGTGCTCTTTTTCTTTATTGCAGTTGACGTTTAAAACATCAAATTGCAAATTTGTTTTCAGTATTACTAGCATTAGTGCATGCTAGTAATATTGAATACTGATGCTCATTTTGGGGAATTGGTATGTGTATTTAGCATATCTTAATAATTCTTCGAATGGGCATGGTGGTACGTGCCTATAATCCCAGCACTGGGGAGCCTCAGGTCGGAGGATTTCTATGAGTTCAACTCCATGTTGGACTACATAGTGAGTTTAAGTACAACTGAACTATATTGTGAGACCCTGTCCCAAGAAAAACTTTTAATCACTCTTTCCTCCCTCTATTCCTTCCCTACCTCCTCTGATTCCAATTTCTAAGAGTCTGCTTCTCATTTCCTATCATCTCGTTTTTATTTTATTCATTATTTATTCCTACTTTATGTTTTACCTATGAGAAACATGCAATATTTAATTTTCTGAGTCTGACTTACTTCATTTAACATGATAGCCTCCAGTTCCATCCAATTGCCTGCAAATGGCGTGAGGTTTTCCTTTTTAATCACTGAATAATATTTCTTTGTGTAACCGTGCCACATTTTCTTTACCCATTCATCCATTCATGGGGATCTAGGTTTCTCCCATAGTTTAGCTGTTGTGCATTGTACTGCTTTTAAGATGGGTATACATACATCACTGTAATATGCTGTCTTTCGCATACTTATTGGCCACTTGTACTTCTGTAGAGAAGTTCCTATTCAGTTCATTTGTGCATTGCTGAAGTGTTATTTATTTAGGGGAGGTGATTTTTTTGAATTCCTTTTATATTCTAGATACTAGTCCTCTATCACAAGAGTGGCTGTCAGTGATTTTTTCCCCATTCTTAGACTTTTCTTGCTCTGTTGTTTCCTTTGCTTTTTATTTTGATGTTGTCCCTTTTGTTGATCCTTTATATTATTTCTTAGGCTACTGGAGTTTCATTTCGTCTTTGTGTCTGTGGCTTAAAGTGCTTCCCCTATGTTATCTTTCAGCTATTTCAGTTACTGTCTTTATAGCTAGGGTTTTGATGCGCTTTGATTTGGTGTTAGTACCAGATGAGACATAGAGACCTAGTGTCAATTTTCTGCCTAGTGTCCAGTTTTCCCTGCTCCATTTGCTAAAGAGGCTGTCTTTTCCCTAATGTACCTTTCTCTAAGGTAGGTTTTGGACCCTTTATCAAAAATCAGGTAGCTGTACATGCATGGGTTTGTTTCTGTATTTTGTGTTCTATTCTGTTGTTGGACTTGTTTGTTTGTGGGCCAATACCATGTTGTTTTTGTTAATATGACTTTGTAGTATAATTGGAAATTCAGTATTATGATGCCTCCAGTTGCTGTTTTTACTCAGGATTGCTTTGGCTATTTGTATCTTTTCTAATTCCACGTTAGTTGTAGGATTGTTTTTTTTTTCTTTTTTCCTAGTTCTATGGGGAATGTTGTTGGTATTTTAATAGAAATTGTACAGATTCTGTATATTGTTTTGGTAATGTGACCATTTTAACAATGTTTGTTTTGCCAGTCCATAAGTGAAGGAAATTTTTCCATTTTCTAATGTGTTGTTCAATTTTTTCATGCAGTTTTTTTGGAGAAGACTTTCACTTCTTTGATTAGGTTGATTCTTTGTAATTTAATTTTTGAAGCTTTATAAGTGAAATGGCTTTCCTGGCTTTTTTCTCGGTGGTCTCATTATTTATGTACAGGAACACTATTGAGTGAGGGCTGCGGATATAGCTCAGTGGCACAGTGCCTGCCTGCCAAACATGAGGTCATAAGTTCAATTCCCAATACCAACAGAGAGAGAGAGAGAGAGAGAGAGAGAGAGAGAGAGACAGAGAGAGAGACAGAGAGAGAGAGAGAGAGAGAGAATGAGAGAGACAGAGAAAATAAGCACTACTGAGTTGTATATGATGATTTTGAATCCTCAACCTTATTTTCTTATATATATATATATATATATATATATTCATTTATAGTCTTAAACTCAGCTTTAGCTGCATACCATAAATTTGACAATTTTGTCAGTGTTTTATCTGCTATTTATTTTATAATATTTTCCAAAGATTATAATTTCTTCCTTAACTCTGATTGTTTAGAAACATATATACTGATTTCCCAACACATGGGAATTTTTTAGTAATCTTTATCATTATGGATATTGAATATTTCCACTATGATCAAAGAATGTTCTTTGAATACAGTGTAACTTGTGGCTGGTACACGGTAAATTTTTGCCATTGTTCTTTGGGCATCTTAAAAGAAACAGTGGTTTGCAATTGCCAATACAATGTCTGCTACATGAAAATTAGATTATATTTGTTAATCATGTTGATAAATGTGTCCTTCCTATTTTCTTGTTTGCTTATTTTATCAGTTTCACAAAAGGGTATGTTATAAACTTCCACTATAATTATAGATTGATGGATTCTTTCTTTTAGTTCTATCAATTTTTGTTTTTGTGTTTAAATTTGTATCTTTCTGGTGAGTTGAGTTTTCATGAGTATGAAATATCTTCTTCAGCTCTAGTACTTTTAAAAATCAATTGGTTTGAGATTAATAGGGCTGTATAAGCTTTCTTTTAGTTAGTACTTTTACATCATTTTTCCTCTAACCATTTTCCTACTTTTTCCATAATCTTTTATTCACTTGCATCTTTATAAGAGGGAAAAAATTTGAGGTATGTTAAACATCTATAATTGGAATATACTAATTGTACAATGTACAATGTGCAATGTACAACAGAATGGGATACAATGTGATATTTCAATGCATGTATAGTGACCAAATCATGATAATAGTAATATTAATCACCTTGGACCCTTTATTATTTCCTTGTGTTCATAATCCGGAATCCGTTCAACTTGCTATCTTGAAACATTCATTTAATTGTTATTAATTATACTTATCCTACCATGCTATAGAGCACTAGAAATTGCACTTCCGTATCCATTAACATCTTCTACCCATTCTCCTCTCACTCTGGCTCTCATCTCGGGTGCTAGTGCTGCTATAAACTACTTTATTCTTTTGCCTATTTTTAGAAGATCTACTTTTTAGTTTTCCCAAATGAATGATAAAATACAGCATCAGATTTTCTGAATCTAACTTATTTCACTTAGCAATCTCTCCAGTGCCACTCATGTTGCTGCAAATAACAGAACTCCATTATTCAAAGTTCTTTGTAAAGATTTCTGTATAATTTTTTTTTTTTTCCGGTATCGGGGATCAAACTCACCACCTTGCACTTACGAGGGAAACACTTAAGCCACTGAGCTAAATCCCCAGCCCTAAATAATTTATCTTTTAACAACAACATTTAAGCTATCAACATTTAATGCAAATTGTTATATTTGTATTTGAATCTACTTTAAGTCTACTATATTGCCATGTGCCTTCTTTTTGTGCTAATTAGTCTATTGTTTTTTTTATCTATTTCTTTCTTCTTGTATTGACACAGTTTTTTCCTAATCTCCTCCTACATTATCTTAGAAGTCATGAATTGTTTTATTATTCTATTTTCATGGATAACCTAGATACTGAAATGTAGATCCTTAAATTATCAAAGCAATATTATATTAATAAGCGATTTTTCTTTTTTCTAGATAATACAAGGACTTTAGTACACTTCAACAACTTTATTCTATTGTTGCCATCTAAGTAAATGTTAAATACCACAAAATATTATTTCTTAATCACTCAATATTTAAAGGTATATGTGTGTGCAGAGATAGAAATTCTCTGTTGATATTTATCTCTTAAAAAGTTTTATTTGTTTTTAGTATGAGGAAGACATTTTCCATTCAGTGTCAAATTTCACATTGACGATCATTTTCTTCTACAAGTTCAAGGTTATCATGTAGACTTCTGGCTTCTTTCCATTCATGCTTCTCAATTCTCTACAATCTCACTTTCATGATTCTCCATTTATTCATTATTTTTCTGTTAATTTTCTGGGCTTTAACATTTTCTTTCTATTTTCTAGGCCTTTGTTTCCCTACAGTTTGTATGAATCTTTTCCCCTGACTCATCTTTTAACTCACTAATTCTCTCATTACCTTATATAACCTAGTCTAAACCCTTTCATTGAGCTTTTAATTTTAGTTGTTGTCATTTTGAAAAATATATTTTATTCAAAGATAAATTTAGTTTCTCTGTGAAAGTATTTATTTAGGTCCCTTTAACTTATGGAGCACAGCTATTTTAAAGTTACTATGGCATCCTGTGGCTTTCCTTTCACTGTCTCACGCTTTTCTTGGTCTTGGTAAAGCTGTTTTTTTTTTTTTTTTAATTTTATTTAAGAGGAAAAAGAGAAAAACACAAAACAAAACAAAGCGGTGTAAGGGTACACATAATACAGAACTACAAAAAAAAAAAAACATAACAGTAAGAAATCACCTGTTAATAGATTACATATTATCATCTTGGAAATAGTCACTCAAATCACAGTATCAAAGAATACAAAGTGGACATTCAAGCAGAGAGACTGCAAACAGCTGTGTTCAATGATCCAAAAACATTAATATAGTCAGCTATTTAACACCCCTATACACACTTGCTGTTATATCCGTTAGAGCTCTTTTTTTCCCCCCTCTCTTTTTTACAACAAAATTTACACATTTTGGATTTTATTACTCCTTAGTTCTTATTACTTTTTTGGGGGGGAGAGAATAAAGTCAAATATGGCAAAACAAAGCTGTCAGTCAAAACCAAGGATAGACATAGCACATGATATAGAACAGAGTACAAGGTTATCCGCAATGGTTATCAACGTTGTCTCTTGTTTCCTTAAAAAGAATTGTCTATCTCATTAGATATTATAAAGTTGGACAAAACAGTAGAGAGCAAGATCAATAAAACTTAGGCATTGAAAACATTACAGGACTTCCAAAGGAGACAATAGTCAAACCAGAATGGGCATCTTAGTGAATCTTATTGCCTTCAAAGTAGTTGCCTATACCCTCAAACTTGATACTATCATACAGAATGGAACAGAGTCTAATCAGTCAAAACAAGATCATGGGAGTATTACAGGACTTCAAAACAAGTTAATAGGAAATCAAAAAGAGTTACTATTATATATCCTAATTTTTAAAAATTTTTCCCCTTAATTAAAACAAACATAAGAAATAACTAAATAATTTTTTTAAAGAGTAAGGGAGAGATTGAGTTAAAACAGGACATAACAATATAAGAATAGAGGTCAAAGCATGACTGTTTCAGCAACCTCATGCTTCACCACCGAATAACCCGATTTAATAGTAGTTATCATAGTGTCTGTCTTTTTCCTTGAAATGTTTGGATAAAACTTCATATCCTATAACTTCAAATATTTCCATATCAAGAAGCCCAGAATAAAGCCTTTCTAATTAATAAGTGAAAACTTTATAAGGCTTCAAGGCCACATAATGGGGAATCATGATTACCACATATTTTTATATATTTGAATCATTACTTACATTAGGGAAACTATTCGGTATTCACACATGCAAGATTGATTTATTTCACTTATGAGTATGGTCTCAAGCTGCGCCCATTTATTGATAAATATCTCAATGTGATCCTTCTTTATAGCTGAATAATACTCCATTGTATAGAAATACCACAACTTTTTTATCCATTCCTCAGTTGATGGACACTTGGGTTGTTTCCAAGATCTGGCGATTACAAATTGTGCTGCTATAAACATAGGTGCACATATATCACTGTGGTATGATGCTTTCAGTTCTTCTGGGAATATGCCTAGAAGTGGAATAGCTGGAATAAATGGGATTTCCAATCCCAACTTTTTGAGAAATCTCCAGACAGACCTCCACAAAGGCTGTACCAGTCTACACTCCCACCAACAGTGCAGGAGAGTTCCTTTTTCCCCACAGCCTCTCCAGCATTTGTTGTTGGTTTTCTTGATCCTGGCCATTCTTTCAGGAGTGAGATGGTATCTCAGTGTGGTTTTAATTTGCATTTCTCTAATGACCAATGATGATGAGCATTTTTTCATGTATTTATTTGCCATTTGCATTTCTTCATCTGAGAATTGCGTATTCATCTCAGATGCCCATTTTTGGATTGGATCTTTGAATTTTGGAGGTCTGAGTTTTTTAAATTCTTTATATGTTTTAGACAAGAGTCCCTTGTCTGAGAGAGAGTTCACTAAAATCTTTTCCCAGTTTGTGGGTTTTCTTTTCACTATGCTGGAGATTTCTTTAGACATGCAGAAACTTTTTAATAAGAAGTGGTCCCAGTTATTGATTCTGGGAAGTATTTCCCATGCGGTTTGAGTCCTGTTCATGAATTCTCTACCTACTCCTATGTCTCCAAGGTTTCTACCCAATTTGTCTTCCAATAGATTTAGTGTTTTTGTTTTAATATTCAGATCTTTGACCCATTTAGATTTTAATTTAGTACATGGTGATAGACATGGGTCTAGCTTTAGTTTTCGGCAAATGGAGAGCCAGTTTTTCCAGCACCATTTATTAAAGAGACTGTCGTTCTTCCAGTGAACCTGCTTGGCTCCTTTATCAAAGATAAGGTGGTTGAGTGTGTTTGTAGTGGTGGTTGTATCTTCTAATCTATTCCATTGATCTTCGGCTCTGTTTTGATTCCAATACCATGTTGATTTTACTACTGTTGCTTTGTAGTATAACTTCAAGTCAGGGATTGTGATGCCTCCTGCTTTGTCTTTGCTGAAAGCTGTTGTTTTTTCTTCTCTTACTCCTTTCAAATTTGAATTAAATGTCTGACATTGTATATAAACATTGTACCTATAATTTGAGGCCTACTGCAAGAGAGGATTTGCATTTGTTTCTCAAATTTAGAGATACTTTTATGCCTTTAGTGGGTGATAAGGATAACTTGAGGTTAGGCTGGAAAAGATTCAATTTTGTTTCATGCTTCATTGCCATTATTCCAATAAATTGTAAACTCATGCTTTACCCTCACTCTGCCACCAAGCCCAAATCACCAATGATGATCCATTGTCCAGAACTTTACACTTAAATTTCAACGTTGACTTTCATTAATTCTCTTCAATAATGAATTCATCCTCCTTCTTAAATCTTATTGTCCATTATTCCCCCAAAATATACTTTCATTTGTAAAAAAATTCATCTGTTCTGCTTTGGTTGCTTTGTTGCTGGGACAAAACACTCAATGCCCATAATTAGGGATGGAAAGGTTTATTTAGCTAGGAGCTTTGGAGACCTCAGTCTACATTCAGCTGGTTCCAAGGCAGAGTGGTGTGGCTAAGGGGCAGCCATTCTTGGTGGCAGCAAGCAGTGAGAGTGAAGGGCAAAAAAAGGGAAAAGCACGTCTCTCTCACTCCCTTATAGTGTATGCTAGCTACCCACACCTGGACGGGTGCAGCACTCACACCACAGTCCCAATGCTAGACAATGAACCAATCACAAATGCTAGACTCAGCCATCTCCATGACTGCACGAAGCTCGAAGGGCCATCCAGACATAAATCATAACTTGTTCCTTCCTTGATGTCCATCTTCTTTCTCATTGATATGACAGTATTCTTCAACCTATAAAGCTGTCTTCCAAACTTTCATCCTTCTGGGACAAGGCCACATTTCACTGTGTTTATGAAGCCAACAACTAATTTCACAGCATTGTCTGCTTTCTGTCAGTTATTCCCTCAACTTTCACAAGTATGGTGCATTGATTTAGTGAAAAGATGAGTTCATTTTCCTGGGCATTAGCAGTTTCTTTGTAGCAAGGACTTTGATTTATTCATATCATCATTGCTGCATTATCCAGAAATTTATATAGAATAGAATTTTGCATATGCTAGTTACAAGCTTCTGTGATTTTCTTAAAATCCGGTAGAATTACTGATTTTGGGTGCATTTTAAAAATTAAATCTGCCGTTCACAGATTTAAATAATATGAGGATCTTTTCTAAAGTAAATGGATTCTAGAAGATCAACCAAATTATTCAGTGGCACACACTTATAATCACAGCTCTCTTGGAGGCTGAAGCAGGATTGCAAGTTGGAGGCCAGTAACTGACTTAGTGTGATCCATGTTTAAATTAAAAATGAAAATAACCTAAGGAGTGTAACTTGTTACAAAGGTCCTTAGTTCAGACCCCAACACTGCACAAACACACACACTTACACGCACTTACTCAACTAATTAAAACAATAATTCTGAGGATAAATACTCTGCATAAGTTCTTGTCTTTTGAAAACAAGTTTTCTCTTTAAATATGAGTAAAATCAGAAAATCAGTAACACTGATTTAATAATATATTGTTTTACTAAAACTTAATCACTTTTGATACATATTCCTGTGGAGTAGGACCTCTACTCCATTCCTGTGTGAATGCAAAATGGTACAGCCACTTTAGAAGGCAGATTTTTGTTTATTGTCGTTTTTTGTTTTGTTCTGTTTTTGAGACAGAGTCTCACTATGCAGCTCAGGTTTGCCTTGAGCTCACTTTGTAGCCCAAGCTTGTCTCAAACTCACAATGATCCTCCTGTTTCAGCCTCCCAAGTGCTGAGATTACAAGGGTATGCACCACACCCAGCTAGAAGACAGTTTGGGAGTTTCTGACAGCACTAAGTATATTCCTTTTTGAAAACACTATAATGTATTCCTAAAATCAAATTGTTCTTCATGTAATAAATCATTTTTTATTTTAAAATGAAAAAAGAATAAAAATGATGATACAGAATTTCAAAATTAATAGGAGATTAACGATAGTTAATATATTGTATGTTATTATCTCCAAAGTAATTGTTCAGATTAAAAGATATAGGCATAAAAATAATTAAATAATGAAAGCACAAACCATTCTTTTTGATGAACTAACAGAGATTAGTAGTAAAGTTGTCTAACATATATATATGTCTATATCACATATATGATATGTCTATCATATATATATATTTTCATATATATATATATATATATCTTTTCCTGTCTTTCTTTTCTCCTTTTCACTATCCCTCTTGTTCTTTCCCTTTGAGTAGTTTCTTTCTATTTCACTTTTGCAATATCTGTTGTACATTTTGGATCTTATTTATTTATTCTTTCAATTTTTTATACTAGGGAGACAATGCAATATTTACACATGTGAGTCTAATTTATTCCACTTACGAGAGTGGTCTTAAGTTGCATCCATTTTTGTTAATTATGTATTAGTATTTTTTTGGTTAGCATAAGGTTTTGACTTCTTGAGAAAATTACTAGAGAATACAATTGTTGCATTGTATAATTAGAGTATGCCAAATCTTGGAGCCAATCAAGATGCATTTCAATAAGGAAATGGATAAATTGTATACACTCAGACAGTGGAATAGTCTACCTAGTAGAATACTATTCAACATTCTAAAAGAAATGAACTATCAAGTCATGAAAAGACATGAAGTAAATTTAAATACATATTACTAAGCAAAAGAAAATCAATCTTAAAATGATATTTCCTGTATGATTTTATCTACATTCTGGGATATATAAAACTATGGGTAAAGTGGAAAGACCTGTGATTTATCAGGATTTAGGTGTTATAGTCAGATAAATAGGTAGATTGCAGAGATTATATAAGTCAGTGAAAATACTCTGCATGATAGTGTATGGATGTTCTTATACATTCTTGTACATTCATCTTATACATACATTGACTGTTTCACACTAAAAGAGCATGTTAATGCAATCTTTGGAAGATCTTGATGTGTCGGTATGTTTACCAATGTAATAAGTGTATTATATTACTTTGATGGAGGGCAGAAGAGGCTAACCCTTTATTAGAGTAGGAGGTATGTGGGAAATTTCTAACTTCCTTGAAGTTTTGCTGTGAACCTATAACTGCTCCAAGAAAACTTATCCTTAAAAACTCAATCAATTTATTAGTGAAATATAACACAAACTGTTTTTTATGTTTTTGACTTTTGGTGATTTGTTTGTTTTTTGAGGAAGGGTCTCACTATGTACTTCAGGCTGGCCTTGAATTTACTGTGTATCCCAGGCTGGCCTTGACTCAGGCTCCCCACAGCTGGGATTACAGGCGTATGCCACCATGCCTAACCAAAATGGTAAAATTTTTAAATTTTTATTGTAAAGAGAATAAAACCATGTAAAACAAAACAGAGCAAAGCCAATTGAAGCAAACCAGTGTAAGTGACACAGGACTTCAAAACAATAGGAAATCAACAGTGATTACCATAATGCCTCCTGCTGTCCTCAAAATAGCTGCAGATACCTTCAGACATAGTAAAAATGAAACAAAACAGAACAGAATAGAACCAATAAAAACAAAACAATGAATGCAATAAAGGACTTGAAAACAAGATAATAGTAAATCCAAAATGGCTACCATAATATAGCTTGCTATCTCTGAAATAGCGGCCTTTGTCATTGGATACAATAAAATCAAACATAACAAAACAGAACAAAACCCAATCCAACAAAACAACGAAAATCATACTGGAGTACAGAACAAGACAATAGGGAATCAGCAAGGGCTATCACCCTCAGAAGGAGATCTGCCATAGATGCTACAATACATATTATCATCCTCGGAATATATGATCAGACTGCCGGCTTTAGACTTGCAAAGTCAGTGAAACACTAAACACTACAAGCATTAAATTGTATTCCACCTCAATAGCCATCATTGTAGCCTCTGTTTCTCCATATCAAGTGGTAGCTTACAGTGGAGGGGTGGGGATTAGCTCTTCTTGTTTCCAAGCCCATGATTACAAGGGACTGACATCTGGTTCTCCCCACAGTGTCCTGTGCATAGCCCAATTCACAGGGAGAGTTTGCTTCTTGGTCTCTGCCGGCAGTCCACAAATGGTGCTGACTCAATGGAAAAGGCTGGCGTTTGGCTCTCCTGTAGTAGCCCAGGCATGGTGCTGATCCACAAGGAGGGATTGCTTTTTGGTCCAAAATGGTAAATTTTTAAGAATCAAATTAATTGTAGTTGCCCACCTAGAGCCCAGCCACACTAGCTTGTGCTTGCCTGGCAGGTTTCAGACCTGCCCAGGACACACCCAAGGACCTTCTCTGGAACTGGGAACCAGGAAACTCAGCTGATGTTACAGATCTCTAGGCCTGAACTTGGCCCTGGTTCTCATGCATTAGCTGATTTATGTCAGGCAAGGTGTTTGATTTCCCCATACATATTGTTTTCTGTATAACTAGACAAAATAAAAGCATCCAACTGCATGATATTTGTGAGGATGTAATGAGATTATATACGCCTAAAAAAATTCCCTGCATAAAAAAATAATGTGTTCAAGGATTGTCTTTATTATTGTTGTTGTTATTCTTTTAATTACAACTTTTCTTCTGTTAGAGCATAACTATTTCTTTCTTTTACTTTCTGGTCACTCTAGCCCTCTCATTCTTTTTCTGAGATTTTCTGTGAACAAGATAATAGGAAGATCCTTATCAACACCTACCTTTCCTAGGACAAGAGTTGTTTGCTGATACTGAAGGCAATTTTTGCAAAATGATTGGGTTGGTGTATTCTAGAGCTGATAATTCTGTCCCAATTTTGTGTATTCTTGTTCAAGACACTTAACTTCTTAATTTTCCTACATGAAAAATAAAGTTAATATTTGTGTCTGTCTCACTGAATTATTTGCAATAATAATAATAATAATTAATAATATAAGACTCTTCTGTCCTGATACACACTGTTTCAATGGCCAGCATGCATATATATTCTAGGTGACTATTACCTGGATTTTTTCTTGTAGGTTTTTCCTTATTTTAAAATAGGAAAGGCAATTACTAGTAAAATTTCAGCGTGAACAAAATGTCCTTTATTTGGGAACACATGGACTCTCCCTGTTATGTTCTAATCAGGATACCGTGTCTGTTGAAGACCTAGCTTTAATGTCTTCCAATGACCAACTGTCTTCCACCTAATTTTTCATTCTTTCACAGGAGATTTTTCCTGGGGTTCTTGTTAGTGAGTCACTTCTTACACTCAGACTTGTTAAAATTTGATCCTTTTGATAATTAATAAATCACCTGTGTCTTCTGCCTTATCATATGTTTCCTCTCTTCCTAACTCTCTTAGGAAAACAAAACGAGGATGAAGGAAAAGACATTTGAGACCACAATAATGAATACCCACGGAAATTTAATGTCTTAAGTACCTTTTGATAAAATCTTTATAGAAATGCTGATAAAATAATTTCCTTTCTCATTTCTCACACTTTTAAGACCCACAATTGTAATCTGTAGTTTTTTTCAGGTCTTTAATTAAAACTTCAGGTGACATGTGAGTTTGTGTTGAGTGATGCATTTTCTATTTTGAGAAGGCATTAACGAAGTGACCCAGAACAAAAATGATAAAATGAAGAAAAAGGAAGAGAAGAGGAAGACAAAAAGCAAAGCAGGTGAGTAAATAATGACAAGGAAAGAAAGAGGATGAATAAGAAAAGGAATTTGGGAAGACTAATGGAAAAAGGGGGAAAAGACAGGACTAAAGCGAATGAGATACAGTTAGCCCAGTGGTGAAGAGGATTGGTCACAGAGCTACATGGACTCTGCTCACATTTCAGATTTACCACTCCTTAACTATGGAGGCTGAAGCCAACTCTGTCCTTCTGCCTCAGTCTGCTCTTCTTTAAAACAGGGACAATGGTATCCCTGCCCCATAGGACTGTTGTACTTAATGAAGTAGCACATAGAAAACATTGGGAATGGTGCCCAGAACAAAGTCAACGCTTAAAAAGTGTAACTGGCCATAATAATTTAAATATCTATTCTTATAACTAGGATAATCACAGTAATTGCTGCATTCCTTAAATTACCACTCTTTATAGTTTCTTCAAACTCCTGAATATCTATGAATCTGGTTATTAGAATTATCCTTAGAGATGTCCAGCATATTTGTCAATGATATTGAATGTTGCTATCTCACTAAGCACGTGCTAGAGAAAATTCAGCAAAACAAAATTTTAAAAACCTGTTCAAATGTACTGCCAACAACCAAAAAAACTGGCACTGCATTTTTGTACTGGACTTATTTTAGACTATCTAGGTACCATCCTAGAAGCAGGACCTCCAATTTTTAAAATACTAAGATCTAGAAGAAGACTCAAAAGTCCACCTATTAAATGTGCTTCTATGTGCTTCACAAGAACTCAACCCAGATCCCAGTGGATGTGTATAACTGCCGCAGGTGTCTGAAGGCAAACACAGTGGATATCTAGTCCCAAGTATTGAATCAACATAAAATGTCTCATCAAAAAGAGCTTCCCATCAGATAGTTACATATCAGAAGTTTATTGTACCCCACAGTGCATGTTGACATGTTTACATGCTAAAACACAGGAGATACTATTTTCAACTTCACAGGATGCTTCCACCAACAGGCTCCTGAGGGTTTTTGCATTGTAATCAAGTTCATGACAGACATCATCAGAATCAACAAGAAATGGAAGCAAGTTCCTCTGCATCTTCTCCTATCCATCCTGACTTTGTGAAATACCTCACACTAAACTACCAAAATAATGAACTTCAGAAAATGCTCACCGTCCGGTGGCACACACATATTCAAGCTATTGTCAGCAACGAGTCAGACACTAATATTCACTGCCTTCGTTTGCATGACTTGATGACTGAGGAACCTAAGCATTGCCTTCTAATATTATCATTTAATAACATTCGAAGCAGGATGGGAGAACCCATCCTAGTGAAGTAGAAGACAATGTGTGTGATATTATAGCAAAAGAAGAAATTGCAGTTTAGAGATCTTAGCTCCACCCCTAGTCATGACTTTGCCATTTAAAAAACAGAAACAGTGTTCTATTACATATGAATACTATTTCCCACTACTATTTCATACACACTGTCTTGTAAATCTTCTCAGTGACTTTATAGACACTCAACCTCTGGGATTCATCTCTGAAATATCTAGGGCCTAAATTCTTGGTCTCAAGGATAAAGAATCTAAAGTTTAAGGAAAAAAATTGCAGCAAAATGCATAATCTTGATTAGGCTTGCCTAATAATCGTATTATTTTTGTTACTACAGTTTTATCCTCTTCCCTCAGGAATGCAAATCTTCCAGGAAACAAAAGTCAGTTTTTTCTAAAATGTACTTTCAATTTTCTATAAATGACTTTCAGATAGCTTTCAGTTTGTTCTAATAGAAAATTAATACTGCTAACTCAATGTGTCTCAGTCAGTGCTAGGTATAATCTAAGCTCTTTTGCTTTAAAAATTCATTATTCCACGATTTTTCCTCTCCCTAAGGGTAATCTGAAGCCTGAGAGATTCATTCTGTCTTTGGTCAGTGCAGGGCTGTATATGAATTATGTCATTCTTGATTCACACTCACTAGGCCTGTTTTCTTCATCCAGCCTCCAGGGACCATTCTGTCACATGTTACCTGTCCTTACTTGAACCCTACATCCTATCATAGCCTGTAGTGTACAAACCACTAACTCCTTTGGGATTCCTGACATATCTAGCCCTTGTCACAAGGGTGCATGTGGCTCTGAAAGCCAATTCGTGAGTCTATTACGAGACACCTCCTTCAGCCATGTAGGGCCAACAACATCTTTCTCTGCAGTTGAGAGGCTGCCTCTTGTGGAGCCCCACTGGCTCCCTGTGCTCTAGGATCCCCATACATTTAACCAGACTTTCTTTTGCTCTCTCTAAGGTTTACCCTCCACAGAGCAGGACCCTTTCTGTCATCCACCGAAGATCCAGCAGGATCCTATCACAATTTTCCTCCCATTAGCTTATCAGACTTTGATTTCCTTTAAGTGACAAAAAAGACCCTGATTCTTCATCATCCTGCATTTTTGTCAAAATCATATGTCTTATGACATATATCCTCTTTATATCAAAGTTTACCTTTTAAAATTCCAAGAGGAAAAACTATTGTCTCTCAAGAAGGCTTAGCCAAATAAAATGCTTAGCCTGGCTTTCTAACTATTTGTAGTTTCTTTTAGGCCATATATATATATATATATATATATATATATATATATATATCTCCTTAGTCTGTTCTTAGAATCAGTATTATGTAGGAATTAGTCATTTGATCTCAAGAGGCAGACTGGCAAAATTTCAAACTTCAGTATAACTATTTACCAGTTATCCACTTCTCTATTGTTTTTCTGAAATAATGAGTGTGATAAAGTTTCCTATCTCAAAAAGTTGTTACGATTAAATAATTTATAGACTTAGTACAATGCCTACCATGTGTGTAGGGTTCAGGAGTGTAACTGGAAGTTATCTTTACTATTAATATCATCAAAATCATAACAACTAAAGCTAAAATTATTATTGCCATAGATAAGAAGTTGAGAATTTGATTTAGAGCTCTGAATGGAGGTAAACCCTTGTAATTTCAGCACTCTAGAAGACTGAACCAAGAGGATCAAAAGTTCAAACCCAGGGCCCGGGATTTAGTTCAGTGGCACAAGTGCTTGCCTGGCAAGTACGAGGTCATAAGTTTGATCTCCAGTACCAAAAAAAGGGGTGGGGGCAAGGATTTAGCTCAATGGCTCAAGCACTTGCCTGATAAGTGCAAGGTCATGAGATTGATCCCCAGTACAAAAAAAAAAAAAAAAAAAAAAGTTCAAACCCAGCATGGGCAATATAGTGGCTTAACGAGATCCTGCATCAAAATAAAAACGAAAAAATGGACTGGGAGTTTAAGGTCAGTGTACAGACACTGTTTTTCATAGCTAGTGGGTTCTCACCTTAAAACAATAATTTATAGCCTACATAAGGAAATTTTCAAACATGTGATCCTGTGATAACGAATGAAATGCAGTACTTTTCTCACCAACATTGCATGCAACTTAGATTATATTGAATGTAAATCGAATTGTTATGATAGCTAAGATAGACCTAGCAATAGACAGCAAGCTGTGACTTTTTCTTTTTACATGTATCTAGATTTAGGTTAGTGAATCTTAAAGACAGTCATCTCAAAATTCAATCTACCCCGTGAAGTCATTCACTGATTAGCAATCTGTATCTTGCCGGAGATTCAAAACAACCTTGTGCCAAACACTCCAAAATAAAACTCAGTGTGATGTCTCTCCTTTGAAGGCTCACAACTGTTTCTTATGTGGTACTTATTTTATTGCATAATTCATTCTTATAATATTATTATTTTTCTACTCTCCTCACTTGGATTATTTATCCAAGTTTGTTGTTCTTTTCTGATACTGCCTAATATGAAGTTTTGTACTATGACATTTGCAAATACTATTGAATTGAATTTAGCCAGCCTTCTCTAGGAGACATAGCTGTGTTCTAGGGGAAAAGATTATCAAATGCTGAAAGAGATAAATGCAAGGAAACATATTGGTTAACAGCTTAGACTTTGAATAAAACTGCAACAGGTTTAAAGCATAAATTTACCATGTGATGACTTGAGCAAAAGTCTGCAATCTCTTCATTTTAAGAGAAGTTATAGGACAGAACAGTTCTGAGGATTACAGATATATAAAGTGCTTGCAGCACAGTATCTGGCTCATAGAGTAACGATTAAGCCTGAGAAAGTAATGCAAAGTATTTGGCACACACAATTTTAGATTTTTGCCTAAATGAATTATTTTGATTGAAATTGTTTGACTCAAAGATTAGAGATTGTGGTAGACTGGAAAACAACCAATGGAGATACCCACATCCAAATCTCCAAACCCCGTGACTATTAAATGTGTCAAAAGGCACTCAAGAGATGGGATTAAGATAAGGACCTGAGGAGAAGAGACTATTTTGGATTATCCACATATGTGTTCAGGTAATCGCAAAAGTCTTCCAAGAAGGAAGTAAGAGATGAAAGTGACAGTAGGATTTGTAAAGACAAGCAATACATTGTGGAGATTATGAGTCAGGGCCTGTAGGCAGCCACTTGAAGCTGATACGGTAAGCAAATGGATTCTTTCTCTGAGATTTCAGAAGAACCAGACCTATGAACACCTTGATTTAACTCCAGTAGGTTGTTTGCTTCTGGCCTCAAAGACTCTAAGACAATAAGTACGTGTTGTTTTAGACCACTGAATGTATAGACATGTGTTAAGCAGTGGTAAGAAAATTAATACAGAGATTATGTAGAAAAACTCAAAGTATTATTACCTTAACACTGAATGTAGCTCAGATGTGTTGGCAAATTTCTGTAATCTCAAAACTCTCTCTGGGGGTTGAGAAAAGAGAATTAGGAGTTCAAACCCAACTTGGATAGTTTAAGCAATTTAGCCAGATCCTGCCACAAAATTAAAAAATAAATAAATGAAAGTAAAAATATGCTACAGATGTAGCTCAACGTGTAGGACCTGGATTCAACATCCAGTACTGGAAAAAAATGATAATTTACTATATAGTTAAACACACATGCCATATGGCCATGCTATTCCACTGCTGGCTATACAGCCAGGAGAAATAAAAACATAATGTTATGTTCATAAGTATTTACAACTTTATTCATGAGAATTAAACACTTATAAAAACCTATATATTCATCAATACATAAAAAATTATGATGCATTTATACAATAGGATACTGCAACATAGGAAGAAAAATGAACTGCTGATATAACAACACGAACTGATCTCTAAAATAGGCTGACCAAAGTCAGAAACAAAAACGTATATACTATATCATTATAAACTCTAGAAAAAAGAAATTAATCTATAATGGTAGAAATCAGATCAGAGGTTGCCTAGGAATCTGGGAACATTGCTTATAAAGGAACATAAGATGTGACTACGGAAGAATTTTATATTTTGATGGTAATGGTGGAGATGTGGGTCTTCAGTCATAACAAAACACATTAAATGTCCTGGCAAACCAATGGCTATACTACTGACCTCAAAAATGTTGGACATGAGTCTCTCTTAGACTCTCACAAACTTGTGAACTCCAAATGTTTCCACCTAATTTCCAGAAAGTAGTACTGGGAAATTTCATAAACAAATATTTTTTTGCATAATTGAAAACATTAAGATGCAATTCAAAACATAAGACATGAAAAGTTGCTATTCTGGGGGAAGAGATTGTCCCTTTGAGGAGGCCATATGTTTAGGGTGAGCCATATGAAATTATTCTCTGCACAGGCTTAAAAAAATCAAAAACAATGTTAAGTGAATAGACCTAAGGAAGCCAAGCATTAAAGTAAGAGATATACTCTTTTCCAGCATTATATATATATATATATATATATATATATAGTGAATACCCTTTGCCAAAGTAGACTTTAAAAATTAGAGTAGACTAGGTATTATTTTATTCTGTCAATTGAATTTCAGAGACAGTATATATTTAAAAGTATTTTTGCATACAAAATGCTGTCGATTTAAAACACTCTGCATATATTTACATTCCAAATCAGTGTCACTTTCATCATATGTTACCATAGTAGTGTTTCTTCTGTAGTGAATTTTAAAAAAGAGCAAAAACAGGGTATTCTTAAGCAAGCAGACTCTGACAAGCTGCTCTGCACAGCTTAAGCGCATGTTTTTGATTAATTCAGGTAGCTATAATTATCTAAAAAGCAATCTAGATATAGCCAATTTTGATTCAATTCAGGTCATTCCTTACAATCTTTGGCTAGTGACTGGGTGAAAAAATAATTTTAGAAACCACTGCTCTATGCATGGGGTAGGGTAGTAGCAACCAGATGAAACAATATTGGAAAAATAAAAGTCCCAGGTCAGAGCATTTCTGTCATACCTGCTTCTGTTTGATGATAGCCACCATAAACTAACCCAATGAGAACAGAGCTTGGGGAAACCTGTAACATTTATGTTTCTTTCTTGCTTTCTCTTTCAATTAATTTAAAGCCAAAGAAATTCAACTTTTAGAGAGAGAGAGAGAGAGAGAGAGAGAGAGAGAGGGAGGGAGAGAGAGAGAAAGGGTACACCGACTGGGAGGTACAGGATGAAGATGGGAATGGATATGAAGAACAAAGAGGAGGACAGGGCAAGGGGAAGCAATGTAAAGATGATTAGGTTTCAATGTGTCCCTCTACCGATTCCCCAACGTGAATGGAATTCTTACAGTGTATCACAAATGTGCAATAGCAAAAAACAAACAAAAGAATTTAAAAATTAGACAGACTATTTTAATTCCAGTGGACTGAAATCTAAATCCTGGAAACCTTTTTCTTTGCCTGGAAAGGACTTAGCTAAGTTTCAATTCATTAAAAAAAAAAATTTGTTCCATAAATTATGAGACAATTTTTCTTAAAATGGGAGAACTTGGAAAAGGTACCTAATAAATTCTGTTTTTGTTATGGAATAATATGTAAATTGTAGGTTTTAGATGGGTGACAAGTAGTACTAACAACACAACACGCAGTTTTTCTCCTCTTGGTATTCAGGAAGTATCAAAAACAGATTCTATTTTTACATTCAGAAAATAAAATACACAAAAACGTTGACATTCTGGTCTTAATTTTTTTAAAGACATTTTCTCTTCAGGGGCTATAGAAAATGTTTCAGTGAGTTTTCAAGATGATACTTTTAAAATTAATCTATGTCCCTCTCTTTTCAAATCACTCCCATTTTACTTATTCCCAAGATCTAATTGTCTTTTCTTTCACAGTCCGTCCAAACTTCAAAATCCACTAAAATTGTAAATTAACAAAGAATACAATTCTGTAGTGTGGTTTTATATTTTTGCTGCAATAGTCAAAACTACTTATAATATGGTGGCTGGAAATAACTGTTTGGGAATAGGGAGATATGTTTTAAATATCTCCTTTTTTGAGATGAAAATAAATGTCTCTTGTTTGTTTCTCCTTAAACAGTTTTACTTTAACCTTCTGTTTGTCAGCTGGTGGAGCTGAACGCCCTTCACATGAAGTGCTACCTAGATAGGAAAGGATGAATCCTAACAGGAAGGAAAATTAGAATATATTTTCTCCAAGATTTTTTTGAAGTATGCTTTTGATTTTCTCTCATTTGTCTGACTCTGAGGGAATGAATATTGATTATAAAAGACACACTGGTGCACCCAACTTCAGTCCATTTTATCCATCTGGGTAGAGAAAGTTTGACAGGCGTGCGTGGGTGTGGATGTGTGTTGTGAGAATGTATAAGCAGAAATACAGGCTTCAGAGAGCGAGAAAGTGAGAGTGAGAAAATGGACTGTGAAAATTTAAGTCTACCCCAAATCTCGATTAACAAGTCTGTTATTTATCTTAACTCATTTTGTAATCAGGGCACATGGGCATCATTTTTTTTTTCAAGGAAGCATTCTCTGGCTAGCAATGCAAAGCTGATGGAAGGGAGGACTATCTGAAATGCCTCTCCGGCCCTTGTCTTCAGATGCCTTTCAGTGAGTGCAGATAGAAATGGGAAGCTCTCAAGTGGAACGACAGAAACACAACAGAAGAGGTGAAAACAGTCCCCCTACAGTGCTTCCTGCCTAGTGCATTGCCTGTTTGCCTCCATACTCAAAACTAGACTTACTTATGTTACCTTTGTCCTTATTTTTCCTAAGTGCCAAAGGGGGATTGCATTTTGCTTTTGTCACTTGATTTATTCTCACCTTCCACTTCTTTCACTCCCTCTAATTCCTCACCCTTTTCTTCTTAGATGATAATGAGAATCGTCATTGATATCAGCTACTTCAACCTCTCTTATTTTTAAAAATATTTTAAGATTTCTTTTTCTCCACAGATGGACATGCTTTAAAACCTTAGGATTGGTAGGTAATTTAATTCTGTTATTAAAGTACATTATACTGCCAGATCATTTTGGATTAGTTTTCTTCTCATTTAGAGAAAGTGCACTGAACTAGTTAGCCTGTGAGAATGTTCACAGAAAAGGGAATGGTACATATTAATCAACAACCCAGAGTAGTTACAGTAGTAACTAGCACTTATAGATTTCTATAGAATTCTTCCCACTACTGTTTCTTAATTCACAACCAAATATTTACTACAGTTTCTTTTTATGAAAAATAAAAATAAGACTTAGAAAAGCCTCTTATTCAAGGTCAGAAAGCAAAGGGAAGAACACAACATGAACCTTGGCCCTCTAAATGTAAAGATCAGTTTCTTTTGCACATCTATACCTGGGCAGAGAAGAGCAGACCTTAGAGTAAAGGCCTGCCACATACACAAGTTAATAAAGAGCTTTGCTATGAAATATGGTCTTTAATTTCACCTAGGAAAGTTTATGTAAACTACATCTAACTATCAGCCTCCCCTTAGAGAAAATGTCACCTGTCCCCCAGGCCAACCGGGTCAGTGCCTGAGTTTATAAATTAAGTTGTATTGAAATAAAAAGCCAAATGTTTGTTTTGCATTGTTGCTGCTGTTTTCATGCTAGGAGAGCAGAGATGAGTGGTTACAACAGAAATTACATGGTATAAACATCTGAAATATTTATTACTTGGAATTTTTCAAAACATATTTGCTGACCCCTACTTAGAATATTTTACCATTATTCAACCTTAAAAATCCAGTAGGCAAGTGCAACTAGATTTCAATCAGCAAAATATAATTTGTCATTTGAGACATATAAACTCAAATCATAAAAGAAATTCCTTTTTCCAGGTTGTGTTCCGCAGAAATTTTGTAGATAGTGGCTAGTCTTCCCCTAGATGAGAATTAACTGATTTACTTAAGAAAAATATTGAGAAATGTTTCTGTGTTTTACAGAGATTAAATCTGTTGGATGTTCACTGCCTTGTCTCAATAATAACTAAACAATATGATGTGACAGATGTTTGAGAAATTCATGTACTAATTATACATCTCCATTTTTAACTTCTCAGCTGATAGAACTATTGGTTTTGAATAATGGCTTATTTTTTTCCTTTCTCTGATGGAAACCAAAAGATAAGTGATAGGAATACTATATTGAACAAGGTTCTCTAGGGTCACAAAACCAAAAGGATATACAGATAATCACAAAAAGCGATTGAGTAGACTGTCTTGCAGGACCAGTGGCTGGATGTCCACAATTGCCTTCTCAATCCAAAAAGTTGAGTACCTTTGCACAGGAGGAACTGATGGTCCAACCATGCCCAAAGGTGAAGATCGAAAAGTTGCCTTGAGAATCACTGGTGTGAGTCCATGTTAAAAAGCTGAAAAATTTGTAGTCTGGGGTCCACGTGTGATAGCAAAAGCAAGAAGAGGCACCCAGTCAAGCAAAATTGAGCTTGTTAGTAGTGGCTGGCTTCTTCCTTCCTCTTGTATTCCATTAGGCACGCACCCTCTTGGATGATGTCACCCACAGCCAAAGCAAGTCTCTCCTTCAGTTCTCTAACTCACAAGCCAAATGTCCTAGAAATGCCCCGGACACACTCAGAAGGGTGCTTTATAAATTCCCTTACCAACTCTCAATCTAACCAACTTGACAATCAAGATTAACTATCACAAATGGCTATAAATTTGCATTCAATGTTGCTGTAGTTAGAACATGTTTCCCAAAGTCATGTATTGGAAATGAAGCCCAATCGATGATTCTCATGAAGCCTAATAAGAGGTTTAATAAACAGCAATAAGGTCAGGAAGGGATTCGAGTCACCATCAGAGAGCAGGTTAGGTAACACCAAAGTGGACTCGTTATAAAAGCAGGTTCAGCACCCTCTTGTTACTTAGCATCCTGAGGTTTCTTTTTTCCACCTTCTATTGTGGGATGACACTTCAAATATGCTTTCACCAGCACCTAGAAACTGGACTTCCAGCCTCTAGGATTATAAAAAACACATTTTTTTTTCTCTTCTTATACAAATGACTTAGTCACTGATACTCTGTTATAGAAACAAAATGGTCTAAAACAACTGATATCCAGCTCAAAAAGCTAAAAGATAAATCTATATTGTTTTCTCTTGAATCGTAACTTAAATCCACCTTATAAGCATTAACTAAATTCTTCTTAGAATTTCTACTTTTATCATGTATTATATCTTTAAGAAAAGAGTTTCGTAAATATATTCTATGCTGCATCTATCAATTAAAACTCCCACTGGTTTTGTCTTTGTTTTACTTTTCTTTCTAAATGCATTGGTTCAGGATCTCATCTTTGTCTTTTCTAAGACCCTTAGCTCAATTTCTTGTGTGTTAGAGCAGTTTCTTGAGGTCTTCTTCAGTTTACGCCCATCAGTGTGGCCTTTTGTTAGCCAGAGAAATTAGATCATTGGTGAACTTGGGGATTTTACTGTAAACATTTCTTTTTTCATCATAGTCCATAGAGGTGCTAATAAGAGCAGCTCCCAAACCAATTTCTGGTACTAAATAAACATCACTAAAATAAAACATTTATGGAGAAGAATATCACTTTCATTATTTCAGTGCATGACATGGTTTTGATCTGAAGTGATTTAGAAAATGGATACATTACATTAATTGTTCGTGAAGGTGAATTTTGTATTCTCCATATGAATTTCATATTCCACTTGAAGATTGTCTTACACAAAAGCCAGTACCAAGATAGACCATATGGAGGCTATTGTACTCCACTTAGTTTCCTCCCTAGAGACTTCTCTCCAAGTCAGTGCAATATAAGAAAAATTTTACCGGGTGAGAGAGAGAAAGAGAGATAGAGGGGGGGGGAGCTTGATGAGATTAACAGAAATTTAACTTTATTTTATGGAAAAACCAACCAGTGTTAAGCCACATCAGTTCAACTGGTAAGGCACTTACTTAAGAAAAGAATACAGCTAATGGTTGTTCTGTTCTGAATATTTTTGTGGATCATAGTTGGAGCACTAACAACCTCTGTGTTCACCATGGGTGGCAGCCACAGCTATGGTGGGAAACCCTTGCACCCACATTTCTCTCAGGCTTTGCTTTTATCTCCCCATCAGTCTTCACTCTGCTTGCCCAGAGCAATCCAGAATTTGAGGGAAGTCAATTCTCCTGAAGATAACTCTCCACAAATTAAGAGAGGAGAATCAAATGACCTGGCCTCCTGGCCTCCCAGTGTCCTGGTTCTTAGGAGGTATAATCCTGAGGGAACTCTATCTCACTTCTCAAAAGACCCACCAAAGGATTGAGTTTCAATATACATACCAACCACTAATGTATAATTTATACACTTTCCACCCTTCCACGCCTCATTTTTCTCACTTCTAGACATGACATCCGTCACCTACAGAGCCAAATAAACCAACACAGATGAAAGTCTTTATCTTAGGCTCTGCTTTAAAGAAACTCAACAGTGTCTATTGATCAGATTTAACAGCACCCTTGCCATGGAACTGTCCATTTTACTACACCAAAACTGTGATACATTTTTTTCAGATCATTTTCTTTTTCAGTACATGTGTGTAGTATATAATACATTCCTTATGGGGAGTAGGTGCAGGTACATCACACATCTTAATTCTTATTTTCATTCCTTTTATCTTCCCTTCATCTCTTGATGTCCTTCCCCTTGGAGAAAGATCTATCTCTTTGGTTCCTATTACAATAGCATTTATCAGTGATGACCAGGAACAGGAATGTTCTTAGCAAAGAAAATAAAAAGAACGATTTGGTAAGAAAATGAAATCATAGAAGAATGGCAAAAAGTACATCACAGTTATACTGAAGTTGGGGAAATATACACCCGATGTGGTAAAAAATGCAAATCTAACTCTAGATGTGAAATCTGTGGAAGAGGAACTGTATTCATGAGATGTTACATAACATTACAATAATCATCATTCCCAAGTTCTAACAAAATTCAGGAAAGAAAAGTCTGTCCATAAATTGCAAACAATGGTTTAAAGGTAGAACAGTGTTGAAATAGGAATAATAAATAAACTTTTTCCATCATAACCAAACTAACAAGGCGAGAGAAAAGGAATTAAGAATTCAGAAATTGAAAAATCACCTTTATTGCTTCCACTGTCTTATAAGCCCAAGGTCTTCTTGCTACTTCCTCGTTCAGTCACTGAGAGGAATAGGGCACCTTAGGCATCTCTAAGAGTCTCTCCTGACAGATTTCCACAGGAGGAGCCAGGTGTATGCTTTCTCTGTGCAGCTACATTCCAAGGGAATAGGAAGTGGAAAGAATTTAATACTCCAAACCCAACATCCAGTGCCACTCTTTGATCTCTAAACAGGAACATGCACATGAAAAGAAGCTATAAATGCCACACCACTGAGGCACTGTCAATATGCAATGAGTCTCAGAAGTTCAGAAAAGAAAGCCACATATTCTGACTGGATCGGGTGGAAGTTGCTGAGGATTTGTCACTACCAAAGTATCACACCATCTTCTATAACTTTTTCTGTTTTGTACTCCTGGTTGCGTGAGGATGCAAGTACTGGTTTGTTAAAGTGAATTTGTGTATGACGTGTGAGATTACAAAGTCAACAATGTTGTTATCTACTTTAGAAGCACACAAGAATGAATTGCTCTTAATTCTTTTACTTGCATCAGAATTCCTTGTATAGAGGGAACCCTAGCAGAATGAAGATTTCCGAGGACACTCTTCAACCAAAGGGAAAGAAGCTTTAGCTTCCTACTCCATTGGAGGAAAAACCCACTTCTACCTGACTCTGTGGGGTGTTTCCAGGGCTGCTGGATCCAGTCACCTTACAGTGACAGACCCTATCTTTGATTTGTCCCATAGTTTATTTATCTAGTATCAGTAACTACTACTAAAACTTCATTTATTGTCCTCCTGTCACTCTGTCTCTCTGGGGCACTGTTTGTCTGTCTTGCACATGTACATATGTACACACACATAGTAATGATACATTCTGTTTATTATTTTGATTGTGACACTCATTATAAACCATGCAATGCATGGAAGGTATACATGTGTATCAAATCATCATGTTGTACACCATGACTACACACAGTTTTTACTTGTCAATTACAGCTCAATAAAGTTAAAAAATTTAAAAGATAATTCAGAAATTACTTTGGACTCTGAGATACTGTTAGGAAATGTAAGTGTAACATCAAAAGTCATTAGAAGTCTCTGATATTCATAATGGGACAACAAAGCCACAAAAGGCCGAGATAGTTCAGAGGCATTTAAAATTTTAGAAGTCCCTTAGAGTTAATAGCCAATGTTGATAGATTCTTTAATATCCATAGAGCTTTATTTTATCAAGAAAAATATCCCTTGTGTCCAATTTACTTACCTAATGAAAACATTAAATATGTAATAGTCCTTCAAGCATTAAAAATTAACATTCTTGTAAATATCTACACTGAATTTACATAATTAATAAATGAACATTTCTCCAAACATTTCAGTGTTGGCCATGAAATTATTTATGTGAATTATCCTAAAATTCAATTTAAATCTAAAATATACTATAGTATAATCTCTTAATGCTCTAATGCTTTAAATTTGTTAAGATGATCAAAGTAATATGAATTCATTTTTGCACTTATATTAAAATCAGTTACATTTTTCTATTACTTAAAAAATCACATAACTACATTAGTTTATTAACTATCTTCTTAACGCCATTGCACAGTCTTATTCTTATATATGATTTACACTGAATTTAGTGTACATGTCTTTCCACCAATATCCTCAAAAGACAAAATTAAAAAGAGTTTTATCTATAGGTTGGGTAGCAAATTCTGGATTATCTGCCACAGCTTTCTGATTGAGACATGGGGAAAATATGTACCTAAGCAAAATGTTTCTGATATTATCATTATTGGTATTAGTATTGCTACAGAACAACTTATTCTGAAACTTATTGTTTTCTTACAGTGCTGTGGGTCCAGAATTGGATTGCAGAATCTGGACCTTGGAGTTCAAGATTTCTTTCAAGTCAACTACCATGAAGGTGTTACTGTATTCAGAAATGCGTTCATTCAAGGATCCACTGAATGAACTCCCAAGCTCATCTACTGAGCTGTCGATACAGTTCAGAAGGATGGAAGGTCCCAATTGTACCCCTCAGCTCCATGCCAAGTGGTTTTCTCCAGAAACAGCAAACAAGCCAATAAAGTCAGAGAGACTGAAAAGAATGAAAGTTGTATCTTTTGGTAACTTAATCTAGGAAATGGTATCACATTTTTAATGTTTACTCATGGAATGTTAGTAACTTGTTCAAGACCTTACTCAAGGGAAGTTTGTGGGTACACAAGGACATGCACTGTAGGTGACAGAAATCATTTTAGAAGGCTGCCTACAACAATTGGAAATGCATTGATTTTTTTGTATCTCATTATATTTAGTAGAATCAACTAGAAATCTCATTTCCCAGAAGACAAAGAATGGATTATGTGAAGATAATTTTGTTAGACACTTGACTAACCTATTGCCCCAATATATCTAGTTAGAGCCTCTTGCAACTTGGCTATTGTGTTATAAGCACTGAGCAATATGTTTTGTATATTTCTATATTTCCAGAAACCATTTGCTTTACTTACTATTATTTGCATTACACATTGTTATTTACCCAAAGAGAAATAAAACTGCAAGTTTTAAATGTCATATGCTCAATAGAAAGAGAGAACTGGGGCCAAGTATTTAGCTCAGCAGCACAAGCTCCTGCCTAACAAGTGTGTGGTTGTCAGTTTGATCACTGATAGCAAAAAAATAGAGAGAATTTTCTTCTATTTATAAAAGTAACTTCTTCAAAAGTAATCCTGTTCAGTTACATTCTCTTCATCTTTTGCTTTCAACTATTCACACATAAAATTTTAATTTTGATGTGCCATTGTGAAATCACAACTTTAACACATTCGATTTATGGCAATTAGCAATAATCATTGAATTTTAATGTTCAAATTTTATAACTTGAGCAATGGGTTTTCCATTTCATAAGTCCTTTATTGTTGTAGGTTTTTCTCTTCCAACATGTTGCTTCAAATCTTAAATTTTTCCTGCTTTAACACAATGGAAGTGACCCTCTACGAAGTCATGATCCCCTTCAGGGAAAATGGTATTAAGAAAAGAACTTCTGGCAGAAGGCGTACATATACTTGTGCTTTTATAGGAGCAAGTGTTAATTATTGCTTAATTTTAGAGAAAGATATGTAATGTTTTCCTTCTCATGGTCACATTTCAAATTGATTTTTCTAACATCATGTTTAACATGCTGTTTTATCCTATTTTTTCCTGTAAAATGAGATTTTGTTAACCACTCATAATTTCTCCTAATGCAATTAGGTGAGTAATCCTCATCATTCCTATTAAGGAAATCAAGAACATCCTGAATTAGCCCAAGAAATATATGTCAGAAGAATTGTAAAATTCATTTCAAGTCAATAAATACTACTGAGCATTTTTATGTGCACCTTGTCTATTTCTCATACTGTTGTGCATTCCAGTGATTAGCACCTTCTCTGGGATCTTCTGTGCAATAGTTTCGTACCCTAAACACTGACCTATTTACAGTTGCTTATAAGCGAAGGAAGGTCTGTAAGGAACTTCTCCAAACCCATAAACCATTGTTGATATTGGCAAAGATATCCACCATCTCCAAACCTCCTAAATATGGAGAAATATACAACTTTCTATAATTTCTACTATTCCCTTCACCTATCAACATTCCATTACTCATTCTAAACTTTCAATGGCAAACATAACCATATAAATTTAAGCTAGAATAAAATATATATGTATTAAGTGAATTAAATTTCACTGTGTCAACTTGACTAGCTTGGGAACCATCAGAGAGTTTGGTGGAGTACATTTCTGGGTGTGTTGAGATAAGTCATAAAAGTATGATGCTGGTAGTAAAATGATGCTTGGCCCTTTCATCTCTTGTCCTGCTCCCCTGCTCCACTTCCTGGCCACTATGAACTGAGCAGCTTTGCTTTGCTATATGCTTCTCCTCTGATGCTTCTGATTTGGAAACTTCAACCATGGACTGAGATCTCTGAATAGATGAGTGAAATTAACTCCTACCCCTTAAGTCATGGGTATTTGGTATTGTGTCCAGCAATGGGAAAGCTGACTAATATACAATGACATACATATATGAGTGTGTATGCTTGTGTGTATGGGTAGGTAATACACACTTGCAAGCATTTCTATTTGAGCCAATACCAACTTCTTCCCTCTCTTTTTTTGATGCTTCCCATAATAGCATGCACAAAAACTAAATTCTCCTCTGTGCACCCAGCACGGGCAGAGAGAGACAGAAGAAGATCCGAAGATCTGCCTCTGCATGTCAGGCACTGCCCACCAAAGGCCCTTTCCTCTGAGGGCAGAGAGAACCAGAAGAAGACCCGCCTCTTCTTGCTGGGCACTGCCACCAGAAAGCCCTTTCTTCCACATGACCAGCACAGGTTGAGGGAGACAGACAGATCCATCTCTGGTTGCTGTGCACCACCATCAAAAGGCCGCATCCTGCAGGAAACCAGCATGGGCAGAGGGAACTAGCAGATCTGCCTTCACATTCAGGGAGCTGCCACCAGAAGGCTCCTTCCTACAGACAGCCAGCAGGAGCAGGAACACAGCTAGGTAAGCCCTATGCATCTGTAGACCCCCATTGGAGGTCCTTGGTTCCCTCAGGCAGTCATCATCTACTAGCAAAATCAGACAAACACACCCCTGTGTGTCTGCCACCATCTTGGGAATCCCAATGTAGACACTCAGACTGAGAAAAGCAGCCCAACCTCCATGCACCCTTGATCAGCAGTGAAGCCACAATGTAGCTGCATTGGTAAAAAAGTCTGCTCCATGCCCTGTCACCTCCCTGTAAGCCTAGAATTACAAGAATCCAGGTGCCTGGCCCACTACACTGCCTAGTGGCAGCCAACATAAGAAATGCCTGAGACTCCACAACCATATTGTTGGGAGGAACCCAGGAGAATGTCAAGACGAAGGAGCAAAAGACAAACTCAGACATCTAGTCCACACAGAATAAGTCTGGGAGATATGGTCATGGAAAAAAAATAGAAATCACACACCTGAAATCTCTGAGAGGATAGCAAATGAAGTAAGGAAACAACTTCAGGAGATTGTAAAAGCAGAAGAATCAGAAACAATATCTCAGGTAAAAGGAAAAATCATAAACATACTGAAAGAATTGTTCAGCAGGTCTAAAGAAGACAGACAAAAAAGAAGAGCATAGGAAAATGATGAAACTTTGAGTGAATGTAGAAAAGAATTACAATGCATGAAACAGATTCACAGACAGATTCAGGAAATTAAAAATTCAATTGAAAGCTGGGAAAACCACTTGAAAGAGACTGAAGATGGAACTTTCAAACTTGGAGGACAGGATTGTAGCTAGTGATCGTGAAAAGAAAGATCTCTTTAAAATAAAATGGAATCAGGAAATAATAACTCAAACTGCAAGATGAAGCAAAGAAGCATAATTTAAGAGTGATAGATATCAATGCAGAAGCAGGGGTCAACACAAATGAAATAAAAGGATATTCACAGAAGTAATAGAAGAAAAGTTCCCAAATATGGGAAATGGATCTGGCATGCAGATAAGTGAGGCATAGAGGACTCCGTCTAGCCATAAACAAAGTAAATCTACACTCAGACATATAATAATCAAGATTCCAGAAATTCAGCACAAGAATAGAATATTAAAAGCTGTTAAAGAAAAGAGACAGATCACCTATAAAAGAAAGCCAATCAGAATCACAGCAGACTTATCAACATAAACCATCAAGTCAAGAAGAGTTTGGAGTGAAGTGTTTCAAATCCTGAAAGAAAGCAACTTCCAATCCAGATTGATCCACCCTGCAAAATTATCTTTCAAAATTGATGGAAAAGCAAGATACTTCCATGATAAAGAACAACTGAAGGAATTCATGACTACCAAACCAACCCTACAGAGTGCCAAAGAATATTCTAAAGAGAGATAAAGATGACCATGGTTCCAGGAACAGAAACTGAGGAGGACTGCCAAACAAGACAGGCAATTGAATAAAGGGGAAATGTGGAGGGCCTACAACAGGAGGATAGCAGGGCAGAGACAAACCAGTGTATGCTGTTTGTAACCATTAATGTAGGTGACCTCAATTCAGCAATAAAAAGAACACAGCGAGAGTGGATCAAAAAACAAGACCCATCAATATACTATATACAAGAAACACATTTAACTGGAAAGGAAGTTCATAGACTGAAAATCAAAGGAAGAGAAAACAATTGTTCCATGTGGTAGGAGACCAAAAAAAAAAAAAAAAAAAAAGGCAAGAATAACTTGCCCATCAACTGCAGAATGGATAAGAAAGTTATGGTATTTTCATGCAGTGGAACGCTACCCAGCTATAAAGTAGAATAATCTCAAGGCTCCTGTAGGTAAATGGACATAACTGGAGATCATGTCCATGGCCGAAGCAGTTCAAACTCTTATGTGTGAACCCTAGCATAAGAAACAGAAGGAGTTAATGGGATCCAAAAACAAAATAGTTAATGTAGGAGCAAAGGGAGGAAACACCTGGGAGGGATAGGTGTTAACTAAGGTCAAAGTTCTTACTGTCTTATCTTGAACTCTTGCATTGTTTATACAATTTTGTTAGGTTTGGCGTTGTTCTGTTGGGGTTTTTTTGTTGTTGTTGTTAGATTCTGTGTTATCAGATAGTAGGGGAAGCCATTTTGAATATAATTGGATATATTATGGCAATCATGATTTCCTATAATATTGCTTTGAAGTCTTATAATGCTTTCATTCATTGGTTTGATCGATTTTATTGTTTTGTTTGATTTTATTATGTGTGATGATATGAACAGCTATTTTGAAGAAAACAAGACATTATGGTAGCCATTGCTGATTTCCTATCATCTTATTTTGAAGTCCTACCATGCATTTGTTCTGTTTTGATTGGTTCTATCCTGTTGTGTTTTATGTAATTTTATTATGTGTGATGATATTGACAAATTTTTTGAGGAAAATGTGATATTATAGCAGCCACTGTTCATTTCCTGTTATTTGGTTTTGAAGTACTGTAATACTTTTATTCTTTTGAATGGTTTTATATTATTTTGTTATGTTTCATATTATTGTATGTGAAGGTATGCTCAACAATTTCAAAGAAAAGAGATATTAAGCTAGCTCCTGTTGATGTCCGGTTGTCTTGTTGTGAAGTGCTGTGCTGCTTGCATTGTTCTGTTCTGATTTGCTTTGTTCTGTTCTCTTTTGTTTTATTCTCTTTATAATAAAAAAAGAAAAACAATTCTCACTTGAATGATAAACAGTGCAATTAGGGCATGTGACATCGTTCTGTGAAATTATAGAAATTATCAAATCTACTTGCATTTGAATCCTGGGTTGTGATATTCTCCTGAGCAACTCAAACTAAAAGTGCAAAAGAAAGAAGAAATACTTGCAGTACTACAATGAAACAACACTTTGGCTTGATGAAGCGGGACAGGCTCCGTAGAAAAGAGAATGCAACATTTCTAGGATTTGAGAGCTAAGGGGAGGTTGGCAATGGCAAGATCTAAGAAATGTTAGGGCGCTGTGCCATTAATAATAAACGAAGAAATGCATGAAGACAGAAAAGCTATACCATAAACTTGAGCACTACCTGGTAACCAGTCTATTAATAGTCTGTTATTAAAAGATATCCTCATCTTCCACAGTCAAAGAATGAGTATTGCACTCAGAATATGGGTCATATAGAGAATATAATAGTTACAATTAAGACTGACTCTAGTGTCTTGTCAAATCCCTTGCTAAACTGATGCCCCTGATATGGGAAAGGAAGACTCAAAATCTAAACTTAGAAAGACAAAGTATACTTACTTGAAAATCTTGAATCGCTGAATTGCTAAAACTCTATCACAGCAGAAGCAACTGTCTCTTTCTTGGCAGAGCATCATAGCTTCACTTTGCCTGGGGACAACGAAAAGGCCTTGTCTGAGAGAGATTTCCCACAAGATATCTGACCTCTTCAATATCTGGCTCTATTTTTGCTTACAACTTCTACACAGGTGGTTCTCAAGCTTTAACATGTATATTTATCACATGAAAAGCTTCTGTAATAATAGGTTACTGATGCCTCAACCCTAGATTTTATGAATCAGTGTGTCTAAGATGAGTCTTAGGAATTTATGTTTCTAACAAATTTCTAGTTGGAGCTGTTAGTTCAGAGACCACATTTTTAGAACCGCTGTTTTAGAAAAATGATCATCAAGAACTTTCAATCTGGCTCAGATTAAGGCACTACTGTCTCTCCTGTAGAAGAAGAGAGTTATTTACCAAAAAAACTTTGGAGTCTTCTAGTTTGAACTGGGATAGTTATCACACATGGATCTGAGGGGGTGGAGGAGTGACAGTTATAAAGTTGTCAATATATAGTAGATACTCTCCCAAGACTCAGAATGCTCAGAGCAAAGTTGCTTTGAGTCAATTATAACTTGCCTTCAGGAGAGTCTTGGAACATGGATGATAATGGTCTCTTGTAAATGAGTTAGAATTGCTAGAATTGCCTTGGTATAACACTCATGATGGGGTCAACATCTCATGTTAAGATATATGCGATCAAAGAATCCACCAGCTATGCTCCTCAGGAGGGACACAAAGAAACTACCTTCACTAAAGCAATAAAGAAGATACCAGCATCACTGAGTAAAGGTTACTGCTCTTTGTAAGACAAGGATGTCAGGGATACAGCTCAGTGGCACAGTGCCTGCCTGACAAGCACAAGATCCTGAGTGTGATTCTTGGTGCCAAAAAATGAGACGGGGATAATAAAAGGCACACTCCTGTGAGACCTGAATTCTCTAGTTTCAATGGCAAAGATAGGACTCCAAAATAAGAGGTGGTAAGTAGTGTCACTTAACTTCCAGAAGCAAGATTGACAGACAAGAAAGCTAGCATGAAAATTACGATTCCCCACAAACAAAGACCTATAGTAATAGCCAATAGACCTTGAAGTTCCAAGGCACAAACTAGATGGTGAGAGAATGCAGGAAGTAAAACACCTATATAACTGATATAGATCAAGATCAAGGTCAGCAGGAGGTTGGTGTAGGCCAGGACACTCAAGAGTCATAATTGTTTGTCCACTTTCCGTATCTGAGTCAGTTCTTAGACCCAGAGCCCAGTGTTTAAAGGTGACATGAAGTTAAAAGTACCTGGAGATATCCTAAAGTTTCCAATAAGCCTAAAGCTGCACCTGGAATCTGGTTGTATCATCAAAGACAAAAGTACCTTTGTTTTCTGTTTTTATCAGTGCCATACAGGCTAACACAAAATACAGAGAAGTAGGTCTGGAGAAGCACCTGCCAGAGCCTGTGTAACCCACAGTCACCACAAATGTAGAAAAACAGAAAAGTATGGCAATTTCAACCAGACAAAGGGGTAGTAACTAAAGACTCAGATCCCTTGAGATGAAGGTTTGGGATACTTGTATGTGTAAGCAAGCTATATAAGCAAAAGTGTTGACCACAGATGAGGAGAAGATAAAATGTGTAACAGAGGGGAAAAAATCGTTTCAATTACAATGTCCACGTTAACTGCAGAAGTGGCATCTATATCTTGTTCCGCTAAACTTCTTGTATTAAAAAGGTTTGTTTGGAGCTTTATTGTTTTTGCTTCTTCTAAAGCTGTGATCAGAGCCACAAATTTAAAGAATCTGTGACAGAACAAAGTGAACTCATCGTGGGTCAGGAGGGCATCTAAGAGGTGCCAGGAGTAGACTGTGGCAGACGCCGCTGATGCTCCAGCCATATCCCCTCAGCCCTGACCATCTGTTCATGCCAGCCTGGCTTCCAACTGCAGCACCTTTCTCTCTGCCCAATGACGTTCTCTGGCCACCAAAGCCTGATCTGCTTCCACACAGGACAGTGAGTTCTTGGAAATGAACTTATGTCTTACGATATCACCCCTCAACCAAGGAATGGTGAGCGTGGTGTGCAGACCCACCTCGACACCTATCTCCACCCACCTCCAAGGCCTAACCCCAGGTTCTATCCTGTCACAGATTACTTAACAATGTGCTATTTATGGTTTTCTTCCCTTTCTGGTCACTTTTCATTACCTATCAGTGTTTCTACAGCTCCTCTTCCAAGGCATACTTTCTGCATTGTAAAAGTTGTTACTGGGGAGCATTGCATGTCGAGATATATAAGAAGTAAGAGTTCTTTCCCTTTTTCATTAAGATTCCTAGTAGGTCATCACAGTTGCTAGTCATCAACAAAGATGTCTGATGGAGATTAAAACCTGTCATGTGCGTGTTTGGCACACAAAGCTTCTTCGAGTGGCATCCTCTGAGTCCTTTTCCTGGGCAGTTTGTAAGATATTTAGAAATTCTCATGTGAAAATGAGTTGCTAGGAGAAGGAGAAATAAGGTGACATGGTTGGATGAAGATTAGCTGCTGAAGATTGACGGCAATGCCAAGACAGAAGGCAGGTTGGCTCTGTTCATAGAGGATCGCTGGGCCCTGGCCATGTCAACCAACCTGACCACGATTTATCAGACCTAGACTTCTGCAGGTGATTCCAGAAGGCTTCTTGATGTTTGTGAGGGACAAAGGACATTGCCCAGAAGCCACTAAGTATCCAAAACTCTGCTTCAATCAACCACCCTCCAATTTCTCCCGTGACCTTGACATCATGAACCCCCTTGAATTTAGATACTATCTTCCAACCAAGCGAGCAGAAAGGAAATCCTCACAGATAGTTGAACTTTGAAATATCTGAGTGGTTATATAAAATATGATTATTTTTAATCAGAAAAGAATGAGGTGATTTTAACTGGCATGTGTAAATTCTGTCACTATAAGTCATATTATCCAACTAAGGCAGGTCCAAAAAAGAGTTTAATGTGAAAATCATTTCCATTATATATAGATCTGGGTGTCTTCAAATAATAACACAAAGAATCTATACTCTCTCCCACTAGATAAGAGAAAAACTTTTTTATGTATAATTTTTAAAAATGCAGCCCTCAGCTATTTCAAATAGTGTGTATATATGCTTAAGACTTTCCTAAGAAACAGAGAGAAAGCCAAGTGCCTGGCACAGGCTGCATAGACAGGGGCATCTAGGGCTGCAGTCAGCTGCATTGACCTGAGACAAAAGAAAGAACTCTGGACTTCTGGGAAACTGAAAGCAGGTCAAAGAGCAACTAGTAACCTTCTTTTTCCATTTTCCTTGTGTTTGGAAATTTGCCAACTCCCTCCTATGTCTGTTCTGTGTCTTTCTTAATGATTCAGCCACTCTGAGTCAAACGGCTATTAAGAAATGTAATTTCACATAAAGGGAATGTCTAACTAGCTGTGTTGCTACCAGAGAAATTTGTTCAGAGGAAAGTACTTCTGTATTAAAATCATTTCTAAAAACTAAGAAATGGATTCTAACAGAGAAACTAGAAAAATAAAAATGTGAGGACCTTAGAGGTCCAAACAACCTGTCTAAACAACTGTTAAAGTTTGAGTTCCCAATCCATCTCAATATTAAACAAAATACTTTAAATTATGAATCTAAAGAGTACTTAGTGACATGATATATAAACAAAGATGCAGTTTTTGACAATCTAAAACAGAAAAGACAACCCCACAAATAAAATTTCCTTTACAGACTCAATCTGATTATTAGCCAGGGAAAAGTTAGGAGTGAAGATTAGGCCGTCCCTATGGCTGGAAAGTAGAAGAAAGGTGGATGATAAGGAAATCAAGGGTATTGCAAAATCCTCTGCTGGGGAAAGGGGCAAGGTAAAGTAATTAAAACCCAGCTTTGCTACCAGATGGACTTGAATTTTAATCCTGGCTCTGCCACCTGCTACCTGTGTGATCCTGAGCAACTTCTTTAACCTGTCTGAGAATTAACTAAATGTTGTGTAGATTAACTCAGATCATATGAAATTTCAGAAAAATCAAGGATGCCCAATAATTATTAATCATCTCATCCTGCTCAGATCTATTCCTGCATCCAAGAGGAGAAATGAAAGCAAAAGTAAATCAAACCAAATTTCCAGAAAAGTAAAGACCCAAGGAAAATGACAGAAAGAATGGAAAACATAATACTTTATAGAAGTCTTCCTGACTTTCTAGCACATGCACTCTGAGAAAACTGAGTAAATTTTGAGAAGCAAGTATCGATTTCATCGTAATACCTACCAGGCCATCCCCAGTCTTCCTAACATCCTTGAAGTCCTTCGATGATCATGTTGAAATGGAGAAAGTAAACTAAAAATTATTCTGAGGTCCTTAGCAGAGAGTCTGATTCAAAATGTCCTACTTCATTTTCACAAAAGAGGATAACATTTTGAGATAATTGAGGGGTTTTTTTTTTCAATTTTTTGAAGAGGATAAGATCAAACAAAATGGAATAGAGCCAATCAAAACAAAACAGTGAACACAACACAGGACTTCAAAACAAGACAGTATGAAATCAGCAACGGCTACCATAATGCCTCTTGCTATCTTCAAAGTAGCTGTCTATACCATATGACATAATAAAATAAAACAAAAAAATAGAATAAAATCAATCAAATGAAAGCAATAATTGGCTTCGAAGCTAGATAATAGGAAATTAACAATGGCTATCATAATATATGTTGTTATCTATGAAATAGCTGCCCATACCATTCAGTATAATAAAATCAAAGAAAACAAAACAGAATAAAACCAAACAAGACAGAACAATGAAAACAGTACGTGGCTTCAAAACAAAATAATAGGAAATTAACAATGGCTACCACCTTCCCTTTAAATGCCTCCCCCTTTCACTTTCAAAATATCCATTGTGCATTTTGAATCCCACTAACTACCTCAGTCTGTTATATTAGGGAGACAACACAATGTTCACTCCTGTGATTGAACTATTTTACTCATGAGCATGATCTCAAGTTGCATGCATTTACCTACAAGAACCTCAAAGTTATCTTTCTTTATAGCTGAGTAGTTTTCCCACTGTATAAAAATACCATATCTTTATTATCCATTCTGTGGTTGATGAGCAAGGTATCCCTGCCTTTTCCTTATTCCCTGTCACATGGAATTGTTTTTGCTCCTTTGACTTTCAGTCTACGAATTTCCTTTTGAGTTAATGTGTTTCTTGTATACCACATATTGATGGATCTTGTTTCTGTATCCACTCTGCCTCTGTTCCTTTTTCTTGGTGAATCAAGACCATCTACATTAGCAGTTATGGCAAACTGGCTGCTCTCTAGGATAGAATGGAGGGGCTCTGAGCACAGACTCACTGTCTTCCTGCTGCCCACACTCTGAGATGGAATGGAGGGGCACAAGCAGGGACTCCCTGTTCTCCAGCCTGGCCACCCTCCAAGATATGAGATAATTGAATTTTCTTTTGTCATTTATCACCCTTACCCTATCATTAATTTTTTGTTGTTGCTTTTCTGCTATTCCGTCCAGAAACAGTAAGACTTTAACACACATACATACAAAAAAAAAAAAGAATAAAAATCTAATGATGAGTTTTCAGTACACTTTTAAATTCCAGAATTTACAGCATTAAAGAGGAAAGGAGTTGTTTTGAACAGCAGTATGAAAGATTGCTTCATATACAAAATATTTGAGGAAGAGCCCGATAATCCCCCTGTTCTCTGCCTTCCTTTAGCTCCAAGAATAGATGGAGCTTGCTCAATTGCAGGAAAGGGAGCCCTGAAGAGAGAAAATAGAATTAGGTGTGAACATAGAATTCCTGGCCAGTGAAGATTAAGAAGCTTCACAGAAAGATTAAAATAAGCTCCTGATCAGAAAGAACTATTAAAAAATAACTCTGGGGTTTAGAGGCAACCTCAGGAAATGGGAGTGGAATAGAACTGTGAATGTGAATATATTTTAAAACTGCAATGTCAGAATGATCCATAAATCTTAGGTTTAACTAATGGTTCACTTTTCTGTCATCAGTCAGAAGCAGTGGCTCTAGGCAGAGATTATATTCAATTACATGGAAGCTTATAGAAGTTAGCTTTTTTTTTTTTTTTTTACAAATTTTGAAAATGGTACTGCTTACAGTTTAAAAGCCCCCTAAGTAATTTGAATCCAGGTGGCCTGAGCAGTTCTATCCCCTGCTCAGTAGGAACCTTAAACCTCAGTTGCAAAATAGAGTTAAAAATAGTATCTTTTCACAAAGTTAAAGTTTTAATGTGAAAATCCATGTTACCTGGCATATATTCAATTATCAATAGCTAATATTTGTAATGAGTACATAAATGTTTGTTACTCCTTCCTGATGTTTTCTTCTTCCATACTGAATGATCATAATCTGTGTTAATTGCTGACCTCTTTTACATAACTTTATACCATCTGTGCCAGAAAGCAGAATGACTTACCTGATTAGTAAATTTTGGAAGGATAAAAGACACTGTTGCCAGTTCAACTCCTTTCTACTTTCTCTTGGGAAATTACTACTTGTGGCATTCCATTGGGAATATCCATTATTCCTTCAGAAACAGGCTGTCCTCAGAGGGAAATGTCCCCTGGTTTAGCATTATGTACACTGGGCCATTTTACTCACCATATGTTCAATTATAAGGCTCATTTATCTTCACATAATCTCAGTCCCCTTATCTAAATAGAAAAGGCGCTATTTTGGCTTTACTTGCCATTTCTTTTCATTGTGCATCATTTTGTCTTTAAAAATCAGGTAAAGAAGATTGTTATCTAGTCAGTTCTGAATAAATCCTAGCACTTATTTTAGATGAGAAAACAATTCCATGTAAATTACCAAGAATGTCATATTTTTATATACTCACCAACCTAAAAATTTATCTAAAGAAATATTTAAACCAGTATATAAATATTTATGCATAATATTTTCATAATATTTATACATAATTTTCACAACTGAAAAGATGTGACTATCTAACAATAAGTAACTAGGTACATTATATTACTTGCATTAAATGAAATAATGTCTGGGCATTAAAAATAACATTTAAGATTTCAAATTCTGACTAGATGAAATAATATAGAACACACTTAACTTCACATTTTAAATAACTGAAAACATGAATAAATATATGAGGGACAATGTTCAGACATGAGACAGCAGGCAAAACAGGATAGTGATCTCTGAGAGATGGAAAACAAACAAGTTGAACCTACCTTTGAAACGGTGTATTACTTAGAAACAGTTTCCAGTCAATAAGACAATACCTGCATATAAACAGAAACAAAGATGTGATAGAACCCAAACTATAGCAATATGCACAGAATGGCATTAATGATACAAGTAGCATAAAAGATATTAAAACAGTATATATATGCATATACACATATATATGAGGAAAACATGACCCTGATGAAAACAGAAATGGAATATACATTTTAAAAATTATACTTCTAGAGATTAAAAAAATGAAGAATAAAATTTATGGAATGAGATCAACAGACAATTAGCCATTAGAGAAGACACTTGAGGTTGAAGATATAATACGAGCTATACAAAATGAAAGATGAAATAAAAAATACTAAAAAACCTGTGGGAAGATCCTTAATAATCTGACCAAACATAAATGGTTAGCGATACCAAAGAACAAAAGTAGAGACATAAAGAAGGATAAAGATGAAAAGTAATTTGAAAATATACTAGATAAAAATATTTCTAAATCAGATGAAAGTTGTAAATCCACGCACTTAACAAACTCGATGATCTCAAGTAGAAAAAATAAATAAAATTATGCAAATCGTATTATAGGTAAATTTCTGAAACGATCAGACTCAGCACACATTCATAATAACTCTCAGAAAACTACACATACAAAGAAACTTAGATCTTGAAAGAACATCTATGAAAACTTTATTATTAATATAATACTTAATGGTGGAGGTAGAAGATAAAATGATCAGGTTCAGAACTTTAACTCAACACCGCCAGGGAGACACAAGCAAGTTAAATAAGACAATAAAAAATAGGCAAATAATAAATGGTCTATGTAAAAAATCCTAAGGAATTGAGGTGGTTAGGCTTTATGATAAACTTGATTGGCCTCTCAGGCGGATAATAAAGCATACATCTGCGTGTGTCTTGGGGATCACACAGACATGGCTCTGGGTCTATGTCTTGTCCCTGGGCCCTTTCTCTCTACTCATTTCCTGCTCTATGCACCCTGGGTACAGTGAGTCCAACTGCTGCCCTCTGCCATGACCTTCTGTCATGATGTTTCTGCCTTGGAATCAGCCATCCATGGACAGAACCTGAGACCTTGAGATAAAATAACCTCTTCTTTAAACTGTGAGTGTCAGATATTTTTTCCCAACAACATAAAGCTGATACAGCAATCTACAGAAGAGCTACCAGTACTGGGAAGTAAACTATACAAATTCATAGGCTACAAGCTCGACATGCCAATATCAACTTTATTTCTCTATTTCTACTAACAATTATTTGGACAGTAAAATTACAAAAATCATTTACAGTAACATTCATAAATATTAAATATTTTGTATTAAATATATCCATCAATAATTACAAGGCCTATGTGCTAAAACTACACTGGATTAATGAAAGAAAGCTTTAAATATCTGAATAATTATAGAAATATACCATATTCTTGAACTAGAAGAACAAATATGGTTCTGATGTGAGTTCTTTTCAAATTAATCTATATACCCAGTTCAGTTCTGATCAAAATTGTAGCAGTCTTTTTTGTTTAAATTAATAATTTTCAAATTTAATATTTATGGGAACATGCAAAGAACTACATATAATTAAATGATTTTGTAAAATGTCACATCATTGAAATCAGACTGATACCAGATTTTTCCAATAAGAATTTAATGAAAGCATTTTTTTAAAAAATTTAAATTTTATTTTAAAGGGAATGAAACCAAGCAAAATAAAACAGAATAAAGCCAATCAAAACAAACCAGTGCAAGTGACACAGGATTTCAAAACAACAAATCAGTAACAGTTATCCTAATGCCTCTTGTTGTCCTCCAAATAGCCGCAGACACCTTCAGACAGTGAAAATCAAACAGAACTGAACAGAATAGAACCAAGAAAAACAAAACAATGAATGCAATCAAGGACTTCAAAACAAGACAATAGTAAATACAAAATGGCTACCATAATATATCTTGCCGTCTTTGAAATAGTTGCCCATGCCATCGGATATAACAAAATGAAACAAAACAAAATAAGACCCCCCCCAAAAAAACAATGAAAATGATACAGGACTTCAAAACAGAATAAGAGGGATTTAACATGGCTAGCACCTTCAGAAGGAGATCCTCCATAAATGCCATGCTGGATAGACCTACAAAGTCTGTGAAACACTAAACACTACAAGCATCAAAAAGCACTTCGAATCTACGTAGCTATCATCGCAGCCTGTGTTTCTCCAGATCAGCCCAGTTGCTTGGGTTGGGGATGGGGTTGTGGGAGTTGGCTCTTCTTGTATCCCGGCCTCTGTGCCTGAAGTGGCTAGGATCTGGCTGTCCCCCACAATGTGAGCACTTTTATAAATGATTAGATTTTTTTTTTTTTTTTAAAAAAGAAGTTAAAGGTGGGCAACCTTAGGATTATTACATCACACCAAATTACAACACACCTGAACAGGAACAAAGAAACAAGAAATGTTACTAGGGTCAGGAGTTAGAGCCACCTGTAAAATCTGGAATCGTATTTGATCTGTCCAATACATGTGAGAGTGGTGGGGAGAGCGCAAGTTCTAAGAACCCATTCACAGAAAATGCATGGTGTAATCAAACTCTTTTCTGTCACATCAGAAAAAAGACTCAGTCAAACATCACATAACCAATGATACCCAAACCACAGAAAGAATGAGGGGGCCATTCCTAAGGATAATAAAAGCATAGATAGACTAGCAAGTGAACCAGTGAACACTAAATTTCCAGACCCCTTGCTTGCATGAGCTCCTTTCAAGAACCCAGGAAAGGCGCAGAAAATGCATTCACAAGATCAAATATTTTTGTTAAATTTGTGGAAAAAAAAGATCTTTTAAGTGTGATTAAGACTTCCACAGATTTCCATTACACACATTCCATAAAATTTACCTGTTGGTAAACTCTGTGATGTTTCTGGGATCTGCCTAAAAGACAGCTGAATAGAGATACATCTAGTTTTACTTTATGGAGATTGATGAATGCTTACAGTCACCTCTATATTTAATTTATTACCAGTCATCCTACTTCAGGAATGGCTCCCATAAAACCACACCTCAGTGTGGTGACTCCTTGTGACAAGAAAGCATAGTACTCACGTTTGTAACACAAAATGAGAATGACCTCCAGTATTCTGCAGTACAAGTAAGAAAATAGAAACATCAAGTTCAAAGTGTATTGATCAAGTAACAAGTTGGGAAAACACTACTAAATGTATGTGAAAATAAGTGACACTATTAGCAGACGGTCTTGATTACAAAATGGAAATTATTCCCACTGTAAGTAATGCAATTTAATGCTAAGTTCAGCATATCTCTTATATTTTTAATGTAATTGTGCTTCATAGAATGTGCAGGAATTCATATATTTGAAGAGCACAAATCTAGAGCAGTATGACAAATAACAAACATGACTGTGATGGGAATGATGTTTATGTGTCCAACTGGCCAATAAAAAAAAAGTCAATTAGTTATGCACAAGACATATTGTATTTCCTGTATTTAAAATGACCCTACATAACTTTTGTCATAAAAGAAGCACTCAAACTTTAATACAAAGAAAGGAAGAAAAGATGTTAGTCATTGATTTAAAAATCTTGTTATTCATATTTTCCTGGATTTGTGATATTTGTCAAATTTTTAAATTCTTTAGTTTGGCAATGCCTTTTCTCCTAATTACCATTCACTATTGTATGTAATTTCCTATTTATTTTATACTCTTGTTCTTAATAAAGACCTCCAAAATTCTACTAGCTTCAGGAGCCACAAAAATTGGGTCCTGCCCAAACACAAATTTTAGGGTCTACAGAAAGTAATGCCTTATTGTGCACCACTGAAATGCAAAATACGTTAGGGATAATTAAACTTATGAAAGCAACACTCTATGTGCCTCCTTCCAACATACTAGTTCTGAATTATCAATGAGATCTTTGATGGGAAAGCACTCTAAAAGGTAATAAGTGCCATACAGTACAAAGTACTGTCTTTATTATCCTTTTAAATACAAGCATCTGGAATCCTCAACATTTGTTTGGTAACTATTTAGTGATACTCCACTAAGTGCAGGGCACTCCTGAGACTTGAGAGAGAATAAAGCTGAAATACATTCCACCTTGTCCTCAGGGAGTTCAGTCCCCAGCACCAGGATATGCGCTAAACATAAAACCCGGGGATAAACTCTTTTCGTGAATTCCAAGGATTTTTAAAAATTACAACATTTTAAAGAGTAACTCATGATTACATACACCGACACACACACACATACACACATACAAATACAGAAGTTTCACAAAAGACAATACATTACAATATGTTATATTGTAGTTTTCTCTTCCATTCTAGTTTATATTATAAAAACTGGCTATAATCTTCTAAATCAATTATGCTTTTTCCTCATGGATCAGAAAGTACTATTCAAAAATCACTATTCTTTGTTATTATTTTGTCCTAGAGGTATAGATTTAACCTATTAATACAACCTAAATAAAGATATGCACCAGTGCTAATACAATTTTACCTCTATTGGGTGAAAAAATTCATCAAAATCCGAAAAAACACTGGTCCTAATTATTCATGTGTATTTCATTAGGTCACAGGCATCAGCAATCCTTTCTGTGCTTATGTACACACATGTGTGAGAGTACACACACATGCTCGCACACGCCTTCACTTCCTGTGTCTATATATTAAATTTGATTGCTTTTCCACAGTGACAACTGCAGTGAAAGCTCCCCACAGAGACTCACAGGAGTCTGAGTGAAGGGGTTATTTTAGTGGTTCTTTACCATTCGAGAATTGCGTTGAGCCACAAAGATTTCTGACAGGACTTGGCAAGCTTTGCGTTACAGTTAAGATTGTTTATTCTGTTGGCAAATTTGTCATAAAAGGGTTTGGCTCTTTTCTGAAGTACTTGTGAGTGTGTGTACATTTATAAATATTCTACATAATATGTAGATGTGGATGGATATATAGACATTTTCATAAATCTGTATGGGCTACATTTGTACCTGAGTTTTTACATATCTGCCATCATAATTATAAATAGTATTTACTGAGAATATGTACCATGTTGATGGAATAGTGCTGCTGTTCCTATCTCTTCACTGCAGAACTTACACATATTTCAAATATATTTTCCAACATCAACACTGCATGTCTCAGATGATCCACAATAGGAAAAGTCATCATAGAAAAAGCAAAATACATTTTAAAATACAAGACGATTTGTAACTTTCTATTCCAGTTGATGGTAGAAAGGTTTGTTCAGTTCATTTCTCTCTTTGCATTTGAAGGCAAAAGAATAGCATTGCTATTCTTCATGTTTACTCCCTTTTGGCCACTTTGAGATGAGGTAAAAATCAGGCTGCAGTGAAAAATATTATCCTGCAACCTTGGGGCATCCAGGAAATGCCCCTGGTGCAATCCCAGGAGTCACACAGAGTAGATAAACTTCAGGCCTCTGCTGGCTTAATATACCACAGTGTAACATACACTAGCTGCAGAGACATTCAGCAAGGTTGGAACTGCAGGAGGAAAGGAATGAAGAGGTGAGGAGGTGGCGAAAGCCAGAATTATAAACAGCAGTTGTCAGGAAACGTGCCTGATTTTTGCTTTTAAATCAGTTTATGCTTTATGTCTATTGGCTGGCCCAGTACAAAAATTAGATCACTAATAATTTTCTTGTTCTTGAAATCAATAACAAAAATTAATAGCCGTGGTTCTCCATCTCCGAAATCTCCATTTTTTAGATGATCTCCCAGATTCATCTTTGCTGTAATACATATTTTCCATAAATTTCAATATTTGGGTCCTATTCTTTCTAATATGACTTTTTTGGGCCTTCCAAATATCCTCTCACTGTGATGTCATGTCTCTCTTTCCAAACAGACAACTCTCAAGATAATCCTACTTTTCTGATACATTCTCTGACCAATTCAATTATAGTGAATCACTTTCTTTTTCCTGATTGGGTCCTCTGTGGTCTTTTGGTCTCTCTCTTCTTTCTCCTCTACAAACAACACATTATTTGGAGTTGAACCTGTGTCAGGTTCATAGTCTATCCTCAATGAGTCTTACTGAACCTGATCCAGGGATATTGATAGATTAATCAATTTATTGATCCATGAATCTATCTTACTGCTCTGGTTCTTTTGGGTTCTCTATTATTCTTGGGCTCCTATTTTATTCTAAGGCATTTTCTCTATCCTATCCAAATTTTTTCAAAACATATTTATTAAAGCTCATTAGGGAAGTTTGTACTTATTTCAAAGTCTACCTGCTTGATCTAAGACACAAGAAAGCATCATTATTAGGTCTCACTAGAAAATTATTACCAAGGGTGAATGATGCCATTCTCTTGAATATAACTATATTGCATTGGTTCTTTTCAGTATCACAGACAAGCTGGTTTAAAAGCTTTTGCCATCACCACTGCTTTTTATTTCTAACTGTAAGTCTTCATTAATAGAACATAAAATCTACCTAGATCCAAGTCAGTAATAAAATCAGGGTCTCGATTTATTGTTGTTTCTCTAAAACTGGAGAAGCTTTTCTTTGTAAGGCATACATCTGTTTGAAGATATAAATTTTTAATTGTTAGTAGTCCCCAGCTTGTATCATTTCAATAAGTACCCATTTATGGAGAAAGAGGGACTGCTCAATCCCAAGTACCAGTTCTTGGCAGGTTTGATCTACCATACCTGGAAGAAGAGAAAATGTGTTTACACATATCATGCTTACTATTTTTTTCCAAAAGGCATTTAAAATTATTTCATGTATAGTGAAATTCAGATATAACTTCTTTTGTCTTGCTTGGAATTGAGAATTTTTTTCCTATTTTAAATTGTAGATCTAAACATATCAAGGTACTCATAGAACATGATCCCTGAATAAAAGGTGATTTCATAAAGGGACTTTACTCATTTATTTAAATTCAGTGACAGAACTTTACAGAAAAGAAGTCAAAAACTGCGGTTTACCTAGTTTAAGAAAAATAGAATATGGCTGACTTATATATATCCATTGAAGGTAAAAGTGCTACATGGTAGCATTCCAGAGATTTCAGGCCCCGTTTAGGAATTTTTCCATTCAGTTTTCCATAGCATAATTCTATCTACATTTCCCACAGAAATTCTAAATCCCCAAGTGTCCTAAAGAATCAGCGCTTCCACACTATCTTTACTTAGATTTCTATCCTTCAACTAGAGTGACTAACAATACGACTACAAGGTGAGCAATTTTAACAAAATTTCTTATACTAGAACTCCCTAACATTTTGTTTTCTGCTTCTTTAAAAGAACTCCTGCTATCCTCTCCCTAATTATTCAGTTTATCCTCCCAATATTCTCTCAATTTAATTAGCATTTTTGAAGAGTATTATCTTGTATCTCAAACTACACCTGCAAATAGTTTACTAATTTTGCAGACCATAGTTTCAATTTATCTTTATAAAGCCCTCAAATGATCACTACTGCTGCTCTAGAAAGTTATGATGTTGTTAGATAGAGAATATTCCAATCATCTCAGCAAGATATGAATACATGTACTGAGGCAGTGGCTATGGAAATTAAGCATTCACATTTGAGAATCATTTAAGGATCACAATCAAAATAATTTGGGAACTATTAAGAGTGATAAAAAGGGAGGAATTTGGTAAGCAGATACGGATCTTTTCTAGTTACTAGCTACTTCAATGTTTAAGAAAAAGGCACAGGAGAATTTTATGTTTCCTGCATAATTTTATGTTTATGTTAGCTGCAAAACAGCTTTAAAAAGCAAATAGTCTTATGTTAGACCACTTTCATTTGATTCAATCTAAAATTAAAAGGAACCATTCCTATCATTGACCTTCTCATTAGCATATTCACAAATTTCCATTTGCAATATTCTTCCTGGGTTTTTGTGTGCAGAGAAAAATGCACAGTGGTAAGTAGTACAAGCCTCCTTAGGTCTCTAAACTACCAGAACATCTACAGATGCTTTCTTTTTAATAATAATAATGTTAGATAAGTGCACTTTCACAAAGATTATAGCATATTATCCTCACAATAATTTCCCCAGGGAAGATATTATCCTCATCATACATATGGAAACAAGCTCAAAGAGGTTAAACAGCTTGTACAATGACAAGTGGAAAATAATGACCTCTGTGGACTCTCGCTGTTCTCTCCACTTTGTGTGGACTGCCCATCTATAAGGCAGAAAGGAGGTTCTTACGTCTGTTGCCCACCAGCCCTCTCCAAATTAGCAGAGTAAACAAAACAAGGTCAACTTTTACTCGCTAAATTGTGATTATATCGAAATTCTGATGATTGTACACTGGTTTGAATGTGTATAGCAGCATAAAAGCTATTAAAATTATCATTTCCCTTCTCAAAGTAATTGTACCCATGGACCTTGTAGCACGTCCTCTACAATGTCAGTGTGGGAAAGGTCCCTGGGCAAACTCACAGCCGCAAACTTTTCTTGTTCATGTGCCCAAATTTGTCTTTTCTGGCATCGTCTGCTTTTGCCTCACGACTGTGTTGTCAGGAGAACATGCCCAGAGCATTTTCTTTGTTTCATAGAGAAGGCCTGCAGAAGGGTTGAGATTTTAATTTGAAAAATAAACAAATGCCCTTGAAAAAGGATGAATGAATGTATTCCCCTAGGCCTGTTTCATTAATATGAGCTTCAAGAAATACAGAGTTCAGCAGTGGGACTCAAGGTTAGAGGCAGAGGACCACATGCACTTGAAGAAGCCTTAAAAGCTAAGGGAGGAAAATGTGGTTTATTAGTTATACTAGTTACAGAATGAACAGCATATTGTATGTGCTGTGTTAGAGGTATGTTATGAATAACAAAAGCCCTGGAGCATTTACATATTTGTTTTCAGCAATCCTGGCAGTTGGATTTCACCATTCTATGCCTCTTTGCCAGAATCACTAAACACTGGTACATATGGCATCTGAAGTACCATATGCCATTGAAAATGTTAGCTGATGCCTATACTTCTATATTATATTTTTATTTCAGATTTTTGCAGTTTGAACAAAGAATAGTAGAAAAAACAAAATATTGGACAAGCAGTAAACAGTAAAGTGAAAAAAATGCCTTCAGAGAAAGCAAATAAAGGAAATGAATCTACCATGAGTTAACATAGCTATATGGTAATGAATCTGATTTGAGAAGTAATTGTTTTGCATGAGCAAATTTACATAGCCTTTCATTCTTTTTATTTTAGAGCTAAGGGTTGCAACATGAAAAGTGAGAGTTGACATAATTTTCTTACCTTATTCTTTCTGATATATCTTGTTAAAATCATAGCAAGATTGAAATTAATTAGCGAGAAGGCTTCAATGAGCATCATTTAAAATGCAGGTTAAAACAGAAAAATTCAAGTTCCTGGAATTAACAGTAGAGGGATTTTTTAAAAATTCTTATAAACAAGAGGACTCTAAAATTAAAATTGACAAAGTTGAATAGTAAGCTTTCTCAAAACAAAGAAACAAACAAAAACTCCAAAACCAATCTTTTACCAATCAAAACTTCAAAATGACTAGATAGTTCTGTTATGTAAAGGTCACCCCCATTGGGAACGATGTGGTAAATATATTAATCCCAGGGGGGGCAAAAAAACCTTTTTCATATTTTTCCAATTGCACTGTAATTTTTTTTAGTAATGTCAAAACTAGACACAAACTGTTTATGCTGAATTTTGGGTGGTGGTCTGGAATAGACACTCAATTTAAAATTGTCGATTGTGGCGTGTTAGATAATTAACTCAGTGGTTGAATGCGTGAGTCTAGTGGCGTAGGAAGGAAGTGACAAAAGCCACGTTCATGTAAAGCCTGTAAATTGTAACATTTCAGCTTTACATAATTTAAGCATGTTAATAGTTTGAAGTATACATTTTAGAGAGTATGTTTATATTCTTTCTTTTGTAAATAATTCTGTAAGTTGGAGTGCTTTTTCTCTTTACAGATAAGAAAACATACTTAGAAAGACTGCATTCTTAAACCTGCCCTAACTATATATCAGAACTGCACTCCAATGCAGAAGCAATCCCATGACAAATTGCAAGGAGTTTAAAAAGAACTTATCTTTTTCAGAGGAATTGTATATTGCTATTAGGCCCAAAATTGTTATAAAACATGAAAGCTTAAGCTTTTCTTAAGAGTTTGCTGCTCACTGGAGGAATGAAGAAGCCTGTAAATGTGGAGCTGTGATTGCCTTGTCCCAATCATTCCAGAAACAAGAACTCCAGGCTCTGAGATGTGTATGCAGGAATGAAATGTCTGTTGATGCTACCTTACAAAGTAGTGTTTCCCTTTCTTTCGGAGATCTAAATCAAAAAGAATAACAAAGGAACTGTATTTGCTCTAAGGGCTACCATAACAAATGACTGTAAACTTTCTACCTCAACACAGCAGAAATTAGTATGGCATAGTTCTAAATCCAAATGTCCAAGATTAAGGTGCCCCTGTCTGAAGCTCTACTCTGTTTGAAGGGGAGAATCCTTCTTGCGTTCTCCATTGTGCCTCCAAATATTCCTTTGGTTATAGATGCATAATCCAGTCCTCGCCTTTCTCTTTGCATGACCTTGCTTTATCTTCCGATTCACAATTCAACCCAAACATCCTGCCCCCCATTCACATCTGTCCCAAATGTGCAATATATTCAGATCATCATAACATCTACCAAAATTTCAACCTTTTATCAATTCTAGCTACAAAACTCTTACACAAATATCATTACTTTAAAGTCCTAAAATTATTATCTAAATCATGTGTTAGTCACTTTTTTATTACTCGGACACAGTACTCAGCATCCACAATTTAAGGAAGGAGAGGTTTATTTTGGCTCATTTCACAAGTTTCAATCCCTGTTCCACAGGCTTAAACACAGAAATGGCTTGGTGGGAAGATCCAGGCAACAGAAAGGTGCTTATATTATGGCAGACAGAAAGCAGAAAGCAAAGGGTGGAGCCAGGGGAGAAGATACACCGTACCAGGTCACAGCCCCAGGAACCTGCCTCTCCTGACAAGGCCCCACCTCCTAATAGCAAGTCAGTTATAGCATTCCCAAGGAGCCAATCCTTTTCTGTTCCACTTGCAATAACTGTACTTTGGAATCATTATCATTTGTCTTAAAAGAACGGTTTCTGGCCTGTATAATGCTGGAAACCCATTCTCTTTTTGTCATTTTGTTCCCTCTCTCTCCCTTTCAGTTCAAGCCAGCTATGAGTGATTGCACAAGACCTCTGGGAGATATTTAGAGATAAGCCATAATTTGAGCTTGGGTTTGAGTTAGACTTTAGATAGATCCATTCTGGGACAAATTGCTCTCCAAAATGGACATGTAGAAAAAGAAAACAAAATTTCTGCTTCCAAAAAACAATGGTAAGACAGGTATGTAGATGTAAAGAACATACACTTTCCATTCCCAAAAGGAAAAGAAGGGATTAGAGATGTCATTGAGTTCAAAGTAAGTCTGAGCTACATGTAGGAAAGCCCCACAAGTTTTTTAGGCCTTTGAATAATACTCTATGTCTTAATATTGTGCCATCTGAGACTTTGGCAGTTGTATAGGTGCCTGCTTCGCTTGTAATAGCTCACTTTGGAATCATTAGTCCTTTATCTTAAAGGAATTGTACCTACCGTTTCTGGCCTGTGTGATGTTGGAAACCCAATCTTTTCTATCATTTTGTTCATTCTCTCTCCTTTTCAGTCCAAACCAGCAGTGTTCCAGGTGATATAACATCACCAAAAACCTGTAAGTCTTCCATGTATGTCACAAAGGACAGTGCCATCAGACAAGAAAGCCCCCTGCGGCTCTTGTGCAGATCATCACATTTCTGATGTCTTCTGAGATCAGTGAGTGGATCTATAAGTCACATGATTAATTGCTCAAAAAAAAAAATCTTTATCCAGCCGTATCCCTGGGCGTCTCTCCATAGAACACTTTCCTAACAGTGATTGTCTTCCTCATTTTAGCTCACTTTACAATCTGGATAGGCCATGAACCTCCCCAAGTAAATTCCAAGATTTACTTGGAAATCTCTTCAGTTACATATGCAATTTTAACATTTAGAATTTCTGCTTTCCCCGCTATGGTAGAACACAATTCAGCCAAGTTTCTGCTGCTAAATAACAATTCCTCGGTTATATATAAAATTCCTTCAGATTCCAATAACATGTTCCTCCTTTCCTTCTCAGCTCTTACCAGTATTGCCTTTGACATCCCCATTTCTACTCGTAATGTCTTCAAGGCAACCGATTTTTTTTCTATCATGTGCTCAACTTTGCTTCAGCCTCTACCTCTTAACCAAATGTTAGACGCATGAGCCAGAAATGGCCTCTATATATTGGCCCCCAGGTTGTTTACTTCTTCACAGCAGGCTAAGACCCATTAACTAACAAGCCTGCCAGATCCAAACTCAAATGTTCACACATCTAGTTGTTTTAAACATACTACAAATAAGCAGATTTTTTAGCTATTTAGAGCCTGCCTGCTTTGCATTCCCCTGTGAAACTGCATACAACATCTGCTAGCCATAGATAAGATAAACTCCAAATATGTGAAAATCTCAACTACTGCTGCCTTTAAGAACCCTGGACCTTGAGAATATCCATAGGGCTACTCAGGGACATCGCCTAGAGCCTAGAATACAAGTTTCTTTGTCTAAGCCCTCTCTTTGCTCCCATCTCCCAAGTCCCACCGCCTAACAGAGGATGAGAAGCACCTTGTAATGTGCAAATCTGGACTAACAAAGGATACATGTGCTACTGCCAGCTCATTGCCATATCCTTTGGGCAGCCTCTGAATATCTCCACCTCCAATGCAAGTGGTAGGAAGGATAGTATCATCTTTTTATTTCTTTAGGTACTGGCTGCAACAGGCTTCCACTTTCCCATCCTATGGTTTTATAGTTTTAAAGAAACTTAAGTGATTTGTAGGAACATAATGTACCTTGAGACCATAATATTAAGTGAAGTCAATCAGACACTCAGGCTTAAATATCACATGACTTCTTTTATATGAGAAACCCAAATTATAAACAAAGAGCCAAATAAAAGATTAGATAATAGGAAGTAAGGAAATAGATCTTTCTCAGATGGGAAGGTAGAAGAGTTAATTGATTATGTCAACCTGAGTAATCAATGCCCAACTAAAATGGCTCAGCACAGTTCTAGGTGGGGAAGCCCCACCCTAGGGAGGATGGTCCCCAGAGTAGTATAAAAGGGAAATGAAGAAGGAAGCCTCGCTTCTGTTTCTTCAGAGGAGCTCCAGTCTGTACTTTCATCTTGGATGTCATCTCCTGCTTCCAGTGCAGACCCTTCAACCTGCAGCACCAGCTCCTCAGCCTTCCTTAGCAGACACTTCAGCCTCCTGATACGGATTCACATGGGACGCTACACTGAGCTACAGTCTTTGGGATTTGCAGTGCGCAGATACTTTGCACTCTTCCACTCCTGATGCTGTGGGCTGCCATTGTAACCAATATTGTAAATTCTTATGTATTTGTATACTTTGTGTTATATCTGTCTCTCTAGTAAGCCCTGACTCATACAGAAGGTGATCATGAAGAAGGAGAGAGGAGGTAAGAATGAAAAAGAATTGAGATGTGCTAAGTACATGTACCAGCTCCCTGTAACAAGTGTAATCAGTATTACAGCAAGTAACTACTAATAAATTTTAAAAAGCGATTTAAGGAGAAACAACAGGTTGTAACATTCTTAGATTTTCTTCTTTCATTCTTCTAAATGACTTTAAAATTTGTCTAAGATTTTCTGGATTATTGTCACTCTTTTCTGGTGGAGTACTATTTCATTGTATATATGCAAATCTCAAATGCATCACCTATTAAAGATATTTTGGTTGTTATTAGTTTTGTCAATTATGAATGTATAATTATTCTAATGACAATATTAAAATAATTATTTTTCTCCATTTAATTATTTCCCAACCTTTAAATTTGAATGATTGTGTTTATATGAATCATTTCTGAATTATCCATTCTGTTCTAAGACTGCTGTAGACTAATCTAAGAATCTATTCTTTTGCCAATATTATATTGTCTTGATTACTAAAGCTTGATACTCTAACTAGAAGTCAGATGCTACCAATTCTCTAAATTTATATTTCTTTTTCAAGATACTTTAGCCATTCCAGTTTCTTAGTTTTTCAGTATAAATATTATAATTATCATTCCTATTTTTGCCAAAAAAACATTCTGGAAGCTTGATTAAAATTGTGTTTTAGCTATAAATTGATTTGGGAAGAACTGATAACTTTTCTGTATTGAATATTCTAGTCCATAAACAAGGCATAGTTCTTCATTATTTAAAGTTTATTTGATATCTCCTGTAAGAACTTTGTAATTTCCACCATATAAAATTTTCAGTCTGATTAAGTTGATTATTAGCTTATAATCTTCTTGTGGGAAATTTTGTAATTTTTACAGAACATTTTGGTAACAAATCACTCACTACTATTCCAAGGAATGGCTACTGCTTTGTGTGTTGACCTTGTGAACCTATATTCTGTGACCTTACTTAGTTCAGATTTCTCACTAGGTTTATTTTTATTTATTTATTTTGGTACTGAGGCTCAAACTCATGACCTCACACTTGCGGGCACTTGTGTTGCTGAGCTATATCCCTAGCCCTGTGACCTGTATCTCCAGCCCTTCTCCTTAGGTTTAAAATGTGTTTTCCTTGAATTTCTTACATAGGTGCTCTTGTCATTTGAAAATAAGAGTTTATCTTACACACTGTATCTATTTTATTTTATTGCCTTATTGCAATGGCTAAGATTTCTAAGGTGATAGTTGTTAGTAAGGTAAGAATAGAAAGTTTTTTACTTTTTATAGTCGTAAGACAGAAACTCTCTATTACTAATGAGTACGATGGTAGTTGCAGATTGCAGATGTCCTTTATCAAGTCAGAGAGTTTCCTATTGTTTCAAGTTTGCTAGAATTTCTATCAAGAATGAATGCACATGGAAAAAATGAAATTGGGTCCTTATCTAACATAATAACTCGAATAAGCAAAATACTTAAACATAAGACTTGAAAATGTAAAACTACTGAAAGAAAACAGAGAAAAGCTTCTTGACATCAGTTTCAGCAAAAAAAAAAAAAAAAAAAAAAAAAAAAAAAAAAAAAAAAAAGATATATTCCCAGCAGCATAGGCAAAAGAACAAAAGCAAAAATGGGCAAATGAGATTGATTCAAACTAAACAGCATCTGCATAGCAAAGCAAAAGACAACACAGTAAAGAGGTAAAAGGTTACATCTGATAAAAGATTAATGTCAAAAATACATAAAGAACTCAGATATTCAATAGCAAGAACACAAATGAACCAGCTAAAATGGACACTGACTCTAACAGACATTTTTCAAGAGACATTCAAATGGCCAAGAGATATATGAAAAAAATTCAACATAATCATCAGAGAGATGGAAATCAAAACCACAATAAGATACCATCTCAACTCTGTTAGAATAGCTTTAACATGAACAAAAAATACTATGCTGATGACAATATAGAGAAAAGGAAATTCCTGTACACTTTTGAAGGGAATGTGAATTAGTAAAGCCATAATGGAAAACAACATGCAGTGTCTTCAAAAAACTGTCTGGATTTTATTTCTGACCTCGTTCAACGAATTGTGAACATCACCTTCTTTATTTTCTGGAAGAAATTACGTAAACTTGTGTTATGTCTTTTCTTAAATATTTGATAGAATCTACCAGTTAAGCCACCTCCGCTCAGAGCTTACTTTTTATAGAACATTTTCTAAACTATGAATTAAGCTTATGTCTTCTTTGTAAATGTTGTTAGAGACTTATCAATTTATGAATCTTTTAAAAGAATTAGGCAGTATTTTCAATGAGTTTGTTAAAATTATATTTCTGTTTTTAATTTACTGTTTTTCTTCTCTTCTGATTCTTTTCAGTTTATTTTTTCCTCTTGGTCTAAGACTGAAGGTTAGATTATTTATTTGAGATCTATTCTCTTGCCTAATGTAAGCTCTAATGTTATAAATTTCTATCTAAGCAATGTCTAACAGCATTTAAAATTGTTTTGGTATGTTTATTTTCCTTCATTTCAAAATATTTTCTCACTACCCTAAATAGTTCCTCTTTGATGCATGATTTATGTAGATGTATGTTGTTTTACTTACAGATATCAAGAGATTTTTCTCATTAACTTTTCAATATTTTTTCTTGTTTGCAATCATTGTGGCAATAGAACTCATTCCATGTTTTTAAAACAATTTAAAATTTTATTTTATTTTTACAAATATGACAAATTCTGGTATTTCATGCACACATATAAGAATATATATTCTATTATTGTTTAGTAGGATGTTCTATAAATAACCATTAGAGTTGTTTGATGGTAATGTTCCATTATTTTACATCCTTGTTCATTTTCTACTATTTTTTCTATTACTGAGAGGACTGAATCTCTGATTAGATTTGTGTAGTACTCTATTTCTCATTTCACAGATTGTGTTCTACTTAATATAAAGTATTGCTATTCATTGCATACATATTTAATATGCTTATATTTCAATAATTGAAATCTATTATGTACTAATCTTTCTTGTTCCTGCTTTTTAATTATAGTCTTTGCTTTCTATTGATATAGCAATTACATCTATGTATTAATTTATATTTTCAGTTATTTTTATGTTTCTATTATTAACCTGCTATTATGATATGTAAAATTACTGTTTGTAGACAGCACAAATTTGATCTGTAGTATTTATTCCCTTTAATCTTTTCTGACTTTTGTGCTTTCCATTGATAAGTTTAAGATAATTAAACTTCATGTATTTGTTATGGTTGCATTTGTAACTATGGCTTCATTATTTGTATTTTGTTCAATGTATTTAGGCTTCCTTTCATTTTCATTATTTTTTATTACAATAATTTTAGTAGTTTTTGCTTTTATGTTTTTGTGTCAGGGTCTCACTATGTAGTCCAGTCTGGCTTTGAGCTCCCTATGTAGCCTGTGTTGGCCTCAAGCTCACAGCAATCCTCCTGTCTCAGCCCCCTGAATACTGAGATTGCAAGCACGTGTCACCATACCCAGCTTGCTATTCTAGTATTGTAATGTGGTGTCTCATGATTTTTATTTATCCTTGGTTCTTCATATTTCTGTATAGATTTTTAGTGGTTCCTCTAAATATTACATGACAACTTGTTAGCTTTGCAAAGAGTATTTAGAATAAGAAAATTTCACTACATTAAATGGAGGATAGCTCTATACCATCATGTGTGTCTCTATAACTCCCTACAGTGACAATCTCATCAGAAAATATTTGCTCTTTTCTAGTATGTTGAGTTGTGAAAAACATGCATTACAAAATACTGTATCAGCTCTTTTTTAAGTTGTCCAGTTCACTGGTGTTAGGTACATTCATATTACTGTGTATCCTTCACCATTATACAATTCCAGAACTTTATGTCCTCTAAACTTAAACCTTATACCCATTAAGCCTGTCTCCTTTCCTCCTTCCCTCATTGTTCTACTTACTGTCTCTGAATTTGACCACCCCATTATAGATCAAAGTAGAGTTACATAATTCTTATCCTTTTGTGTCCAGTTTACATGCCTTAGCACAATATTTTTAAGATTAATTATTGTTACAGCATATATACTAGTGCATCATTAATTTTTATGCCTAAATATTATTTCAATAAATGAATATAGGACTTTTCTGCTTATTCATTTATCATTTGGTAGAATCTGGGTTTTTTCCCACAATTTAGCAACTATGAACAGTGTTGCTATGAATGAGTGTGTACAAATTTTTGTGTGGACATATTTTTTCAATTCTTTTGAATATATATTTAAAAGTGGAGTTGCTGGAGTAGCTCTGCTTAACTCTTGAAGAAATGCCGTGTGACAGTTTATCATTTTATTATCTTCTTTAGAAAAATGCATATTCAAGTTCCTTGTTCATTGAGTTGTTTGTATTACTGAATTCTTCCCATGTTCAAGACATAAGATCATCACCGAATGTATGAACTGCAAACTCCTGACTTACCTTTATTTCCTTGGTCTTTCATTAGTTTGCTGTTACATCATAGGATCCTTTGTAAAATCCAAAGTCATGAGGATTTCAACCATATGTTTTCTTCTACTACTGTTACAGTTTTTATGATTTTGATCTACTTTGAGTTTATGAGTATTTTATTATGTCACTATTCATTTGTGCTAACATGACTAGATAGCAGACTATTCTTACTCTATTAAGTGGTTGAGAAACTTTGTAGAAAATAAGTTGATCATAGATGTATTGGCTTATTTCGGTTTTGATTTAAAATGTCTCAGAATAACATGTGTTGAAGCTTGATTTTTCAATGCAGTGCTCAGAAATGTACGTCTTTAAAGGTGGTTGGATATTGAGTGCTCTAAATTTATGAATGGATAAATCCAATGGTGGATTCAAGATTTGGTGGAATATTGGGAGGCAATGGAAACTCGGGAAAGTGGAGTCTACTTGGCTGAAGCCGAGAAGTAGATCACTAGGGATGTATGTGCCCTTGGAGGGAACATTTTGTATCCTCTGTCTGTCTCTCTCCTTTTCTCTCTCCTCTTTCCTGTCTGTCCTTCCTGGTCAGCACAGAACAAGCAGCTTACCTAGGCCATGTGCTTCCATCCTGATGTACTGCTTCACTGCCGGTATAAAAGCACCTGAGCCAAGTGACCATGGCTTAAAACCTCTGAAGTTGTGAGCCAAAACAAACCTTTCATGCTTTTAAGTTGCTCACTATTGGTACAATACTTTTTTTTTCACAGTAATGGAAAACTGCCTAACACATGATTTATTCTGCAGTCTCAATTCTGTAGCACCATGTTGTAAAGTGAATTGTGTTCCCCACCTCCCAAAATTGTGTACTGAAACCCTAACTTCTGACAATGCTGTGTTGGATATAAGGTATCTAAAAAGGTAATTAGAGTTAAATGATGTCGTAAAGGTGAAGGTCTCCAGTAGGACTTGTTTCTTTATAAGAGAGGAAAATACAGCAGAAGAGCATACACATAGGACAAAAGTCATGAGATGACATAGTAAGATATTAGACATCTGCAAACCAGCGCAAATGAAATGCTCTATTTATTTAGTCTTTTGTAATTTTTTTCAATAATGTTCTGTATTATACAAAATAGAAATTTTGCACTTTTTTGCAAAATTTGTTCCTGATTATTTTAGTCTTTTTGATGCTAGTCTAAATGGAATTATTTGGTGAATTTCATTTTCAGACTATTGGTTAGGAAGGTAAAGAGAGTGGAAGACAGGGGAATAAAGAAAAAAAGAATTAGGAAACACTATATACAGGCAAAGATGCCCTAAAATGAATGTGACCATTATGTATGGCAAATATGTACTACTAAAAAAGGAAAGTATATAGAAATAGAATTTATTCTTGCATAGTGATTTTGATTTCAGATGGTTAAACTTCCTGGAGTTATAGTTCTAATCATGTCTTAGTGACTTCCCTGGCTTTTTCTATGTACAGGGTCATGTTTTCTGAAAAAAGAGATAGTTCAATTTCTTTCTTGTACTGGTTATATCCTTCTGTGCTTACCTCTCCTGGGTCAGTACTGTTTGGGTTGGAGGCTAGAGACTTCCTTTTGTTTCTTCCTCTTGTCATGTTTCTGGTTTCTTCCAGACAAGTGGATAGTGGAGGTTCCTGGCACTTTCTGTGTTAAGTGTTAGGTGGAATTTGGTAACAGTGGACATCTTTCCACTGTCTTTAATTTTAGTGGGAAAACTTCTCATTTGTCATCATTAAATATGATGTGGCAGAATCTGGAAAGATGGCAGATCAATAAACAGCAAAGTAAAACGCCTCTCTGAGAGAAACAACTCAGATGCTGGAATACAGCATCCTGGAGAAGACCAGATAGAAGGATGTGGTTCTACACAACCCAGGAAGAAACTAAAGTTAAAAAAAGAAAGAAAGAAAGAAAGAAAGAAAGAAAGAAAGAAAGAAAGAAAGAAAGAAAGAAAGAAAAGAAAAGAAAGGAAAAAAAAAAAAAAAAAAACATGGACAGAAGGCTGTAGCCAAACGTGCTCTTACTAGAGCCAGTACCACTGTCTGTGAAACACCACTGGAATCCGAAGAGGCACAGTCATGGTGAAGTTGGGGGTTAGCAAGCCCAAGGGCCTCGGCAAGAGGATGTGGGTGGGTGAAGGGGAGTGGATCAGAGAACAGCACTGTCTCACGTGAGTGTGGGAAACAGTCCTCCGGCAGGAGTGAGCGATTGGCCAGCCAACATTTTGGAGCTGGGTAGGATAAGCCTGGAACCAGAACTGCAGCTGGCTTCATTCAGCCACTACTAGCATAGAGCGGGTTGGTGAGAATTTCAGGGCCTGAGTCCCGCCCCTGAACATGATCCAATAGCCAAGACCGAGGTTTCCCTGAAGCTATCGCTAACTGGTCTTGACCTGATGTCACACACTAACATGTTGAAGACTCCCAGTGGTTGACCAGCTTAGTAGGGAGGGACCATCCTGCCCCACACCTGCTTGCACTCTAGTGGTCACCAACAGATTGGTGAGGGCAGCAATTCCTAGCACGCACGCTTCGAGTAATTTTAACTAATACAGGAAGCATCAGGAACCCCCACTACCCACTTGTCTGGAAGAAACCAGAAACATGACAAGAGGAAGAAACGAAGTCTCCAGCCTCCAATGCAAGCAGTGCTGGTCCAGAAGAGGTAAGCACAGAAGCACTTGCAGTTTCTGAAGAAACACTATCTGACATAAAGAAATATTTCCATAAAATTATAAAAGAACTTAAAAACAGAAATACTAATTCAAGTAAAGGACAATATAAAAAATAATAAAAGAAATGCTAAGTACCTCTCAAGAAGACACAGAAAGAAGAATGGAGGAGCATCGAAAAAGGAGGGACACTGATGAAGAATATAAAAAATCTAGAATACATTAAACAGATTCGAAGAGATCACCAGGAAATTAAAAACTCCATTGAAAGCTGATAAAACTACTTGAAAGAAACTAAAGATAGACTATCAAACCTTGAAGACCGGTTTGCAACTTGTGATTGTGAAAGATCTCTTAAAATTAACAAGGAACCAGAAAGTAACAATACAAAGAATAGAAGATGACCAAAAGATCTATAATTTAAGATTAAAAAATTTGAGTGAAGAAGCAGGGATAAACACAAATGAAATACAAAACCTATTTACAGAAATAGTTAAAGAAAACGTCCCAAGCATAGGAAAAGGAAATGATATTCAGATATATGAGACATACAGAACTCCAGCCAGCTATAACCAAAGTAGATCTACACTTAGACTTATAATAATCAAGATCCCAGAAATTCAATACAACAGAATATTAAAAGTTCTCAGATAAAAGGAACAAATCACCTATAAAGGAAAACCCATCAGAATCATGACAGACTTCTCGACATAAACCATCAAATCAAGAAGAGCTTGGAGTGAAGTATTTCAAGTCCTGAAAGAAAATAACCTCCAATCCAGACTGATGTACCTTGCAAAACTCTCTCTCAAATTAATGGGGAAACAAGATGCTTCCATGATAAAGAAGAACTGGGGGACTTCATGACCACCAATTCAACCCTATAAAAATACTGAAGGACATTCTAGAGAGAAATAAAAACAGACCATGGCTTTAGGAACAGCAACAGAGGGGACTCACTGAACAGGGCAGACACTGGAATGAAGGGGAAAAGTACACAACCAAAAGCAGAAAAATAGCATGGCAAAGATGAGGCAGAGAAGGTTGAGCACAATCACTAACAAAGATGGCCTTGATACACTAATAAAAAGAAACAGGCAGAGTGGGTCCATCAAGATGCTCTATAAAAGAAATATAATTAACCTGAAAGAGGGCTTATGGACTAAAAGTCAAATATGAGAAAATAATGCTCTATGTGACAAGGAACTAGAAAAAAGTGGGAGTATCTTGCCCTTCGGTTGTAGAATGGTTGGAAAGACATAACACTTATACAATGGAGAACTATTCAACTACAAAGAAGGAAAACTTGAGGCTCTTGTAGGTAAATAGATACAACTTGAGATCAAGCTCGGGGTAAAAAGGTTCTGAACCACTTAGGTAAATAACAAATTGCCCCCCTAATCTAAAAACTAAAGGAATTAGTGGGATACAAAATGTACAGTGCACCCTGTGGAAGGGAAGGAATTGTCTAAAAAGGGAGGGCAGAGGACATTGTTAATCTTGTACCATGATCTGAAACCCATATTGTTTTCATCACGCTGTTTAGCTTGGTTATATTCTGTTCCAGTTTGTCTACTTGTACCAGATCTGATGGCATGGACAGCTATTCCAAAGATAGACGGATATACCAAGGTAAGCATTTTTAATTTCCTATTAACTTAATCTGAAGCCCTGTATTGCTTTCACTGTCTTGTCTAGACTTATTTTATTCGAATATGTTATGTTTGATAGTATCAAGTCTGAGAGTATAGGCAACTACTCTGAAGACAATAAGATTCACTATAATACCCATTCTGGTGTGACTGTTATTTTCTTTTGAAGTCCTATAATGTCTCCAATGTTGTGTTTTTATTATTTTGTCCCATACTGCTATGTTCAATTTTATTGTGCCTGCTGATGTGGGCAATTCTATTCAAGATAATAAAAGACATGGTAACCATTGTTGATCACCTTGCATTTTGGTTTTAAGTCATGTATTATGTCCATCCTTTTGTTTTGACTGACCCCATTTTGGTTTTTTTTAAATGTGGTTTTATTCTCTTCAAAAAAAGTATGATGTGGATTTTTGTAGATGTACTTTATCAAACTGATAAAGTTTTCTTCTATCCCTACTTTACTGAATCTTTTTACCATGAAAAGGTATTGACTTTTGTCAAATGTTTCTTCTGCATTTATTAAGATATCATCATTTATGTTTTTATTCTGTAGATATAATGGTTAACCTTAGTTGGTTTTCAGATGTTAAATCAACCCTGCATCCCTGAGATAAACTATTAGATGTGATAATATTTTATAAGTTCTGATGTGCTGGATTCCTTTTAGTATTATTTCATTGAGTATTTTCATAGTTATATTAATAATCAATATGGGTTTATAATTTTATTTTCTTGTTCTATCTTTGCCTGGTTTTGGTGTTAGGTTAAAACTGACCTCATAAAATCAGTCCGAAATTTCTTTTCTTCTCTTTTATGAAAAGATTTGTGAAGAATTATTATTACAACATTTCTGGACATTTGGTAGAATTCAGCATTGAAACCATCGCACCAGAATTTGTCTTTGAAAGTATTCTTAAATTTTTCTTAAATTTAATTGACAATTAAAACTTGTATATATTTATGGTGTGCCACATGATGCTTTGGTACATGTATGTATCATGGAATGGTTGAATCAGGTTAACATCCATTACCTCATATGGTTATTACTTTTAATAGTTTTTAAATTATTGAGTCAATATGTTCATCTTCTGTAGGCTCATTCAGCATGTCTGTCTCTTCATGAATTAGTTTTGTCTCTGTTAGTTTTCCATCATTTTGATGAAATACCTGAGATAATTAACTTAGAAGCAAGAAAAGTATGTTTTGGCTCATGGTTGCAGAGGTTTCAGTCCATGGTAGGTTGATTCTAATGTTTTAGGTTTCAGCAAGCCCAAACATCATGGTGACGAGGAGTGGAGCAAAATTGCTCCCCTCCTCGCAGCCAGGAAGCAAAGAAAAAAAGAGGAAGTGTCCGAAGTCCTAATATTTACTTCTAGAACAGATCCCCAGTGACCAAAATTTCTTAAATTAGCCCCACCTTGTAAAATTTCTACCATATCCCAGTAGTATCACTGGATAACAACAAGGCTTTTAGTTTGAGTCTTTGTGAGATGTTTAACATCCAAACAAAACAATGATTTTCTAGAAATATATCTGTTTTCTTCTAAATTATCTAGTTTGTTGGCATACAATTGTTAGAGTACAATTTGACAATTCTTTTTTTTTACAAAATCAATTGTTATGTCCCTTATTCCTTTTTTCTTAGACAAATTAATCATTGATTTGTCAATTTGGTTGATCTTTTCAACAAGCACATTTTGAATTTTTAATTTGCTGTTGTTTTCATATCTCTATTTTATTGCTTTGTTTTAATCTTGATTGTCTCTTTATTTCTGCTTGTTTTACATAATTTAGTTGGTCTGTGTATTGTTAAAGTATTTCCATATTGTTTGATATATTACTTATTTTTACATTTCATTTTTCATTAAAGAAAAAAACAAAGAAAAATAAAAAGTAATCAAACAAACAAATAAACAAGAAGAAAAAGAACAGCAACACTCACAAAAGAAATAGGTGATACAGGACTTCAAAACAAGACCACAAGAATTCAACAATGATTGCCACACTGCACATTGTTATCTTCAAAATTGTTGGCCAGGCTATCAAATTCAAGCATGCAAAACTGACCAAATAACATGATTTCCCTTTCAGCAGTTTCTTTTCCCTTCACTATATTTATTGTAACTTTTAGATGCTATTTACTTTCAGTTTCTTATACTAGTGAGCCAATACGGTATTTACACATGTGAATTCGATTTATTCCTTTTTTTATTCTAACGAGAAACATACCAAAAAAAAAAAAAATCAAGAAGCAAACAATTAAAAAACAACAGCAAAAGCAAACTGAGGAAAACAACAGCAAGAAAACCAATGTGGATTTCAAAGCAAGATGACAAGAATTTAACAATGATTATTATATTGCATATTGTTATCCTCAAAGTAATTACTCAGACTACCAGATACAGGCATGCAAGACTGATCAAATAATATAATTTTGCTTTAAGCAGTTTCTTTCTTTTTACTCTATATATGATAACCTTTGAATCTTATTTACTTTTTTGGTTTTGTACACTAGCAAGACAATACAATGTTTACACATGCAAGTTTAATTGATTTCACTTGTGAGTATGATTGCTAGTTGCATCCATTTACTCATAAAAACCTCAAGTTTATAATTTTTATGGCTAAGTAGTATTCCATTGCATAAAAATACATCTTTTTTATTTATTCCTCAATTGATGGGCACTTGGGTTGTTTCCAAGATTTACCTATTATAAGTTGTACTGCTATAAACATGGGTGCACATACATTGCTGTGATATGATGCTTTCAGCTCTTCTGGAAAAATACCCAAAAGGGAAATAGCTGGGCCAAATGGAAACTCTGATCCTAGTTTGAGGAATCTCCACACTGATTACCACAGTTGTTGTACCAGTTTATACTCCAACCAACAATGTAGAAAGGTTCCTTTTCCCCCACAGTCCTCCATTATTGGTTATTTGTTAATTTCTTCGTGTTAGCCATTATTTGTGAAGTGAGATGGTATCTCAGTGTTGTTTTAATTTGTATTTCTTAAATAACCAGTGATGTTAAACATTTTACATATATCTACTTTCATTTGCGTTTCTTCATCTGAGAATTGTGTATTCATCCCAGATGCTCATTTTGGGATTGGGTCTTTGAATTTGGGAGCCCTGATTTTTTTCAATTCTTTACACAGTCTAGATAGATATTGTTTGTCAGAGTAACAGCAATCTTTTCCCAGTCCTTGGGTTTTCTTTTCACTCTGTTGGTGATTTTGGTGGATGTGCTAAGAATTTTAATAAGATGAGATCACATTTGTTGATTCTTTGAAGTATTTCCCATGCAGTTTAGTTTTGTTCTTGAACTCTCTGCCTACTCCTATGTCCTCGAGATTTATAGCTACTTTGTCTTCCAGTAGATTTAGTGTTTCTATCTTAATACTTGCATCTGTTTTGAATTTAGTTTAGTGCATGGGGATAGGCAATGGTCTAGTTTGAGTCTTGGGCACATGAAAAGATAATTTTCATAGCCCCACTTATTAAAGAGGTTATCTTCCTTCCAGTAAATTTGTTTGGTCTCTTTGTGAAATACAAGGTGACTGAGTGTGTTTGTCATTCTGTCTGTATCTTCTATTTTGTTCCATTGATCCTTAGGTCTGTTTCTTTGCCAGTACCATCCTGATTTTATTATAGCAATTTTGTAGTATAATTTCAAATCAGGGATTGTGACGCTTCCTTCCTGCCTTCCTTTGTTTCCCAGAATTTCCTTTACTATTCTAGGTATCTTTGGTTACAGATGAATTTTTGGAAAGTATTTTTCTAGATCTATGAGGTATGCTCATGTATATTGGTTGGGATTGCATGAAATCTGTATACAATTTTGGAAGTATGGTCATTTTCAGTATATTGGTTCTTCCTGTCCATGAAAAAGAAATATCTTTTCATTTTCTGAAATGCTCTTTAATTTCTTTTTTCAGAGTACTGTAATTTTCAATGCATAAATCTTTTACTTCCTTTGTTAGATTGATTCCTTGATATTTCATTTTTTTGGATGCTATTGTGAAGTGTGTGATTTCCCTAATTTCTTTCTGAGTGTGTGTGTTGTTTGTGTACAGAAATCCTGTATACTTTTGAGTGTTGATTTGGAACCCATCTACACTGATAAATGTGCTTATTAAGTCTAGAAGTCTGTTGGTTAGTTTTTGGGGTCTTCCTTTTAGAGTCTCATGTCATCTGCAAATAATGATAATTTAACTTCTTTCTTTCCTATTCTTATTCTTATTATTTTATTTCTCTCTCTTATCTAATTGCTTTGATTAGGTTTACAGAACTATATCGAATAAGAGTAGTGATAGTGGACATCCTTGTCTTGTGCTTGATTTTAGAGTGAAAAGTATCACCTTAGCTGTTGGTTTGTCATAAATGACTTTTATCAGGTTGAAGTAAAAACCACCTATTCTGATTTTCTCTAGGATTTTTATAAATAAGTTTTGGATTTTATTAAAGGCTTTTTCCTGCATCTATTGAGATGATCATGTGACTTTTGCCTTTGGTTCTGTTAATGTGATGTATTAAATTTATTGATTTGAATATGTTAAACCATCCCTGCATTGCAGAGATGAATTCCACTTGCTCATGGTGTACAATCTTTTTGGTACATCTATGTTCATTAAGGAGTTTGGCCTATAGTTCTCTTTTTTGTTTGGGTCTTTCTCTGGTTTTGGTATTAGTGTAATATTTGTCTCCAGGAATGAATTAGGGAGGGTTGCTTCTCTTTCGATTTCATTAAATCATTTGAGAAGTACTGGTATTAAATCTTCTCTGAATTTCTTGTAGAATTCAGCCATGAATCCATGAGTACCTGAGCTTTTATTTTGATAACTTTTTAATTATGTTTGCTATTTCATTAACTGATAATGGGTTATTCAGGATTTTTATATCTTCTTGATCCAGTTTTGGTGATTCATATGCTTCTGGGAATCTGTTGATTTCTTTTGTGTTTTCCAAAACACAGAAAACAGATTTTCAAGAGAGGTATTAATGGTCTTTATGAATTTCCACAGGATCTGTAGTGATTTCACTCTTTTCATTTCTTATTTCATGGATTTGAGTTTCTTCTTTCCTCTTTTCAACAAAGTTGGCCAAGCGTTTATCAATTGTATTTGTTTATTCAGGGAACCAACTTTTCAATTCATTATTTCTTTTTACTGTTTTCTTAGTTTCAATTGTGTTAATTTCTGCTCTAATAGTTATAATTTCCCCCCTTCTTTGGACTTTGGGCGTGACTTTCCTGTCTTTTTGTAGAAGTTTGAGATGCAGCATTAGGTGGTTTTTTTGGCTTGTTCTGTTTTCCTGTTGTGACAATTCATCACCATAAATTTCCCTCTAATGACTGCTTTCATTGGGTCATACAGTTTCTAGTAAGTTGTATCTGCATTTTCTTGTGATTGCATATATTGTTTAATTTCTTCTTTAATTTCCTTGGTGACTCATTGATTATTAAGTAGCATTGAGTAGTGTACTTTTTAATTTTCATGTGTTTATGGACCTTTTGTGGTTTTATCATTAATTTCCAATTTCATTGCATTATGGTCTGATAATACACATGGATAATTTCAGTTCCTTTGCACTTATTTGGCATGTTCTGTGAACTAGTATATGGCCTATTTTAGAGAACATACCATGTGCAGCTGAGAAAAATGTGTGTGCTCTGTACACATCTACTAATTCCATTTATTCACAAGTTTGATTCAGTTCTGTTATTTCTTTGCTGAATTTTTGTCTAGTTGATTTGTCACTTTGTGTCAATGGGGGGCTTAAGGTCCCCTATTATGACTGTATTATTGCTTATTTGATTTTTCATATCTACTAATATTTGGGGGGCGTAATGGGGATTGAACTCACAACCTTGCACTTTGCCAGGCAGGCGCTTATGCTACTGAGCTAAATCCCTGGTCCAATATTAATCTTATATAGCTAGGTACTCTCATATTTAGTGCATATATATTTATGACTGTCATCTCTTCCTCTTGAAGTTTTCCCCTAATAAATATGTAGTGGCTTTCTTTATCTCATTTGATCATTTTTGGTTTGAAATTTACATTGTTTACATTAATAGCTATAACACTAATATGTTTTGGCTTACCTCTGTTATCTTTCTGTTGTTGGTTTCATACTTTTCCCTTCTGTTTAATTGTCTGTTTTGCTTGTTGGCTTCTTTTTGTTGTTGTTCTTGCAATTGTGGTCATTTTTAATCACTTTCTAGAATATCTTTCAGTACTTTTTGTAAGGTTGGTTCAGTGGTCATGATGTCCTTCAGTTGTTCTTTATTGTGGAAGTATCTTATTTCTCCATCAATTTTGAAAGACAGCTTTACAGGGTATATCAATCTGGGTTGAGAGCTGTTTTCTTTTTAGTACTTGAAATAATTCACTCTGAGATTTTCTTGACTTGATCAATTGTGTTGAGAAGTCTGCCATGATTCTGGTAAGCTTTCCCTTATAGGATCTGCTCTTCTGTTCAACTTCTGATATCTTTTTTACTCTATGACAAGGCATAGATTTATTTTGGTTGTGGCTACTTTGAATTCTATATGCTTCACTTATCTGTATGTCAGATTCTTTTCCCATGTGTAGGCAATTTTTTGCCAATACTTTTGCAAATACTCTTTTTTAGATCATTTGTGTTGTCTCCTTTTTCATTGACATTTACCAACCCTATACTATTTCTCTTTGCATCATCTTGCAGCTGTCCAATTGTTACTTCCTGATTCCTTGTTATTTTTAAGAGATTTTTCCCTGCATGATCATTAACTACAATCATGTCTTCAAGAGCCTGTCTTTGGGGCCTGGGGATTTAGCTCAGCAGCATAAGCGCCTGCCTTGCAAGCAGGCAGTCCTGAGTTTGATCCCCGGTACCAATAAAAAGGAAAAAGACAAAAAAAAAAAAAAAAAAAAAAAGCAAGAGTCTGTCTTCACTTTCATTCATTCAGTTTTGCCAGCTTTCAGGAAAATTTTTTTATCTCCTGGATATCTCCCTGAATTTGTTTCATGCATTCTAAATGTTCCCTGTAGTGTTCATCCAAGGTTTCAATCACTTTCTTATGCTCCTGTAATTTTTTTATCTATGTATTCTTTGTTTATACTCACCAAATCTGTCATTATATTTATCATTTCTGTTTTCACCTAAGCAATTATTTCTGATCTGAATTCCTTTATAACTTCCTGGAGTTGTTTCTTTACTTCCATTGCTATCATTTCAGAAATTTCAAGTGGTTTTTTCCCCCATTTTATCCATGTCTATGTCTCCTGGACTTGATCTGGATGGGCTGAAAGTTTGAGATTACATTTTGTTCTTTTGTTTTGGCATTGCCCTGTGTTCTTCTGGATCAGCCTGATGCCAAGTCCTAGTTGCTTCCCTTGCTCATGAGCCATCTGGAAGCAGGCCTCACTGAGGGCTCCTGATGGTTGAGCATCTTTGGGTGCAGACTGCCAGTCCCTGCAGGCCTCAGAGATGGTTCATGGGTGTGGGTAGGTCACTGGGTACAACTTTCCTGACCCCTTGAGCCTCACCAAGGGTCCTGTGTGTGGGCAGGTCACTGGGTGAAGCTTCCCAGTCCATGTGGAATGGAACTAGTGTTCCCAGATGATTGCAGGTTGCTGGGTGCAGACTCTCTGTAGGCCTCACCAGTGTTTCCTGAATGCAAGCCCCAATCCACTATTTAAATAAGAGTATTGAAATATCTATCAATTATTTAAACTGTAGTATTGAATTTTCCAAATATTGTTGAATTATCTATGTCTCTGTTCATTTCTGTAAGTCTTTGCCTCGTGTATTTTGTAATTTAGTACTAGGTATATACATTTATAATTGTTACATCTTTCTGAAGCATTGCTGTATGTATTACTAAACTTGCCTCATTAGCTCTCTAGAATAAAGTTTTTGTGTTAGAGACTATTTTGTCTGTTAGTTCAACAATCCAGCACTCTTGAGGTTGCTGTTTTTGTTAGTTTGTTTTTTCCTTTTACTTCCAATCTACTTAGAGTGCAGTCTCTTTTAGACAACATATGTTAGACCATATTTTTTAATTCAGGCTAAATAGTATCTGCTTTTTTATTTGTTTTATTTATTTTCACATTTCAGACTTACAAAGGTGAGTATATGGTAATTTTTCTGTTCATTTTTTTCTCTTGGTTTTTGGTACTGGGAATTGAACTCAGCACCTTGTGCTTGCCAGGCAGATGCTGTGCCACTGAGCTATATTCCCAGCCCTGTTCATTGTCTTTTATGTGGCATATGGGTCATTCTTCCTCTTCCTTTGAGTGCATCATAATTTTTTGTTATAAATTTGGCATTTTAGAGTGCAGAAGTTCTGGAAATTTATCCTCCCTTCCCTGGGCTTGTAATATTTTCTTGTTTATTTGCTTAGTGACTGCTGAGTGAATTTAATGAAATCTAGTCCACCTCTTACTCTCTCCCTGACCCTCACACACAGTTGTGTAAGCCTCTGAAGCTCTCTAATAAAAGAGGCACAGTTTTGAGATCATTCCGCAGTCACCCGGAGGTGACAGTAATACACGTAGGTTCCTTTACACTCTTTTCCTGACTACATATAGCTGCTAAGCTCCCCTAATTTGGGTCTTATCACTCTATTGCTGTCAAGAATGCCTTAGAGCATAAAGCTTTCTACAAACTAATCCAAACATAGTATGGTTCTTACGATAGAATAGACTCTGAGGTAAGTGCTGATATTGGTATGAACCCCAAGAAAGCTCTTCCAGGATTCCTCATTTCCCAGTTCCTGTGCCACAGAATACCTGGCCTACAATCTAGGCTGTGTCTGCATTCAATCTCCTCATCTTCTTTCAGTTGGTTATATCCGCAGTCTCTACTGCTCTGGAGAGTGCCGCTGGATTTGAATTTCTCTATACTTGGTTTCCAGTGAAGTCAGTTCCTTCTGGAACAGATTAGGAGCTATCTGATTTATGCCCTGAATCTTTCCCCAGGCAAAATTTCTGAGTCAAGAGCTGGCTGAGGAACTAGAAGCAGAGATAATGACAGACTTCTCTCTAAGTGACATCTATGGCCTCTCCTCTAAGGCCTGAATGCTTGGTGGGTGAGGTGACTGAGGCCTGCAGGCCTGTCTGCCTATCCCTCATAACGTAGAGTCTTCACTTTAAGAACCAAGGACAAGGCTATCAGAACCCCAGTATTCTCAATATGCCACACCCAAAATAGAATTTCCAAGTGGAGTAGAAGAGGAAAGTTCCACCTACCAATTTTATTCCTTTGAGACTCAGTTTTAGCAACAGGCAGCTGCAGTTGACTGAGAAAACTTGAATTCCTGCTTCTTCTGAACTGGAAGTCCTCCAACCTAGACTGGAGAATAGAAAGAGCAGTGTTCTCAGCAGCAGCTGTTTGGGGTAGCACTTCTATCTTGCTAACTTGGGATAGACGAGGAGTGGTGTGGTCTACAAAATACAATAGAATCAAATTCCATACCAGATTTTCATCTATTGCCTTGAATATATATTTATATTATTCTTTTGCTGTTTACTTTTAAGGTCAGTTTTGGATATTTAAACTATTGATCCTGTATGTATAATTTTCATTAGTCCCTACAGAAATCAATCTATTTCACTTATATTTATTATTTACCTGTATGTGGTACTGTACTTGCAGAAGAACTCATCTTTGGCTTTCACTCTTTTATTTTGTCTATGATTGTTCCTTTCCATTAAAACAGTGATTGCAGCCAGGCATGGTGGTGCACTCCTATAATTCCAGCACTCGGGAAGCTGACGCAGGAGGATCACTGGAAATTTGAGATCAGCCTGGGCTACAAAGTGAGCCAAAGAACAGCCTGAACTGCATAGTGAGACCTTGTCTCAAAAAGACAAAAAAAAATTAAATAAATAAATATATAAAAACAGCGGTTGCCAACCTTGTATCAGTTCTTTCAAGTTTTCGAATCCAAGTTTCTGGGAGGTTTGGCAGTGAGGCTTTTGTTAATGTTAATAGCTGGAATGAACATTCAAATTCTGATCCTGGCTATGACTCCATCTTGATTTCACAGAGGAAAACATGGTACTCCAACACCGCTCTCGCTTGTCATTTTGCCTGTGGGGTAGTTCAATTTCAGGAACAAAGCTTAGGGATGGCAAAGCTGGAAAGAGGAACAGTTTCTATAATTTGAAGTTCACGCAGATTCTGGATTCAAGGAAGCCATTAGCAGGGTTTCCTATCAGTATGGGGCTGATCTGTTATGAAGTAGTCACCTTTTGCTAAGCTGCCTAGAAAATAACAGCCAGCAAGTGACTAAGCAGTCATCACAGCAAGACAGCTTATGACACAGGAAACCACAAATGATGAGAGCCCTGGGCTGAGGATGCTCAAAGGAAGGAAGTCAAATTCTTCCAGGTCTTGGCTTGCAAAGTTCCCCAAGATATCTGCAAATCTTTCCTGAGAACTTTTGGGAGCCTTCCTGCCAAATGCTTCTGAGAGATGATTCTTAAAAACTTGGATGCTTCAGTTTACAAAGTCTGTTAAGTCTGTACTTCCAATTGGAATTATGCTGCAAAAAGATATTTAGAGGAAGGATTCTCAAAGAAAATTATTTGTGAAAAATCTTATACTTGCATAGGTTATTCTTCATTTGTTTCCCCCAAGATCTTCTGTCTAATCCACTTCTCCTAGCTCTGTCTGTCTCCCTAGCAATTGACCTATGCAGATTCAACACCATCTGATATCCTTATAGGGACAGTTTCCTTGAGTTTGACCAATAGTTTCTATCAGTAATGTGAAATAGAAGTGTGTGAAAGAAGAAAGACGGGTGTTTATTTCTGGATCCCTCCTCGATGCTTCTCAGACAGTAACTGTGGTTCTGTATTTCTCACTAGGTCCCTCTCCCAGCCTTCCAGTCCTTAGAAAGGTCTAGAAATACCAGTTACTTTCCTAAGAGTTTACCAGTTACTTTCCTAAGAGAAATACCAGTTACTTTCCGGCCAGGCTAGCTTCTGTGAGATTCACTGTCTTGGTTTGCTTTCTATTGCTGTAGCAAAATACTCACAATTGAGTAATTAATAAAGAAAGAGTTTTATTTTGCCTTATAATTCTCAAGCCTGGAAAAGTTCAAGAGCAGGGTGCCAACATCTGGGAAGGGCCTTGTATTGCATCATAACATAGTAGAGAAGCAGAAGTGCAAGAAGCAAACAGAAGAGCAGCCAGTGGGGATTTGGCTCATTCTACAATACACTCTCCTGAATGTGAGCCCAATCCCACAAAAGCAGGATTAATCCATTCCTAAGTGTGGTGCTCCCACAATCTCTTATGTCTTAAAGCCCCTACTACCTTGCAATACCATTAAGTTTGGAATCAAACTTCTTTGCTTTTCAGTAAGACAATCTATATTCGAACCACAGAGCTCACAGCTTTATTTGTTTCCATAACCCTGCGCACACTTGGTAACTAGTCTCCAGGTGCTTCATTTGAGCAGAATTCTCTGGGTTTCTGGAATTTACTGTATTATAAAACCTTCTATATGCATCATGATCAATAAGCTTTATGATAATTCTACCAGGCATTAGCAGTATTCACCCATGTTACAGATGAAGAAACATGATTTAAAGAGGTAAAATGCCCAAAGTTACATGTCCAGTGAGTCAAAATTTGAGTCATTTTATTTATTTCACTTAAATGTATTAAGAAGTTCTATTCATATTGCTCTTGCAAAGACTAAGTTTACTTAAACATAAGTCAGATTTTATGACAGCTGTCCTATGAATATATTTATTAAACCCAAGTCCGTGTTTTAAAACACTTTGGTGAAATTCACAAAGAAACTTCTAAATGTGAGTACACTCTCCCTTTAATGACTGCAGTTAAAACAGAAGATTTGTATTTAAAATCTTTTGCAATAACTTTTGCTTATGACTTTTATTTGATAATCTATCATTGTTTGGTGCTAATAAGAACTTCCCTCTGCCCTTCAGTCCTTTGACAGACACCCTTTTGTAAACAGCCAAGTCCTACAGCTGATGTGAATCACATCCAGCTCCTTTTATTCTCTAAAAGAGGTTTTTCACTGATTGGGTGTGATGGTCTAAATCAGTAATCTCAGCTCTCTGGGAGGCTGAAGCAGGCAGAAGCCTAGTTCCAGCCTTGAATCAGGGAGATCCCGTTTCAGTATAAAAAGGGTACAGGATTATGGGCTGGGGATTTAGCTCAGTGGCATAAGCACCTGCCTTGCAAGCAGGCAGTCGTGAGTTCGATCCCTGGTACAAATAAAAAGGAAAAAGACGAAAAAAAAAAAAGGGTACAGGATGCAGACCAGTCCCCAGAATACTAATAACAGTAGTAGTAACAGTGAAATAATAAATACGTGATAGTTTCCTTAGGTATCTGTAACCAGATGATTAGGTCCAGTTGATGAAAAATAAAAATATTTTTTTCATTAATCATAAGAAATAACCACATCTGTTCAACTCTGTCCTTCACGTTTAAAATAATAATGTGATGCCTAGAATTATAGTGGTTATATTATGACCAATAAATTCATATGAGCCAACATATTCAAGGTTGCTAGATAAGAAACAAATATAGAGGATGCCCAGTTAAATTTGAATTTCAGATAATCATGAATAAATTTATAGTATCAGCAGTCCCAAATATTTTACAGCATATATTAAAAACAGCAGAATTTTATAGATGTTATACATACATATATATATATATATACATATATATATATATATATATATAGCAGTTATATTGTGACCAAGAGCCAACATATTCAAGGTTGCTAGATAAATATACATGTAATAAAAAGCTGTTAGATTCATTCAACATATATAGTGAATCTCACATACTGTAAAAACCCTGAATTTTGTTCTTGTTTTATTAAATATTGAATGGGTAAAAAAGAGCTATTTATAAAGCATGTGTGGCTAAAGAAAAGCAATACACTGAACAGCTAGTTAATCAACACCCAGTTTAAGACGATCTCTGTCTCAGATTGTTTCATTTTCCTTGGCATTTTGAACAATTTCTTTGTTTTGTTCCTCTTTTCCTATTGACGGGCTAAAAATTGAAACAATACCTATTACAGTGCAGTCAAGGAGGCCTGGCACACACACACACACACACACACACACACACACACACACACACACATTGCAAGGCCAACAGAACTAAGCAAAATTTAAAACTGGAAGCCTCTTTTTATCTTGGTCATCAGAAAGCCATGGCAAAGGCAACACAACGCCAGGAAGGTTTCTAGATAGAAGTACAAGAGACAACCAAGGAGAGAGAAAAGGAAATCTTGCATTAGGGAATTGGGGGTTGTTTTTGTATGCTTTTAGAGCAGCAACCTCAACTTTCTGGTTCCTAAAGGGGTTCCCCATCCTGCCCTCAGTGCAGCCCCAGGCAGGCAGAACCGCCCAAGCCTCCTTCCCGCGCTCCCATATGTTTTCTTGCTACACGACTCTTGCTCCACGGTCTCCTCACGGGATACATCTGCTGGGTGCCTCGCATCCTCGGCTCTGCTTTCATCTTTTCGTAGCTCAACACATTGTTTCCTCTAGTCCTGGTGCCAGGGTGGAAGGGAGCCATCGCGCCCGGCCGCGCTCTGGGACTGGCAGCGAATGAATGATTGGCACCGGGCATCTCTGTCAGCGCTTTGGCATGCCGCAGAGTAGAAGCCCCGTGCTAATGAATGCCATCTACACCTACCAGATGTGCCACTGGGTGACATGCCAGATCTTTTACATAATGCCATTCTACCGGACAAGAGACAGCTGGGGGTGAGGATGTCTTTGAATGCCTTGGGGGTGGGAAAAGGTCTGCCTTTTCTTTTTTTTATTCAGGCCACCAACCACGGTCCCCACGCCCACCCAACTCCCTTTCCACAGCTGAGAGACAGCGCACGCTCAGAGTTCTCAGAACGCTCTGGCCTCCTGAATTCTCCTGCTCTGCTCTCCTTCCGGTCCCATCCAGATTCTAGAAAGAGAAATAGATTAGAAGGTTAAAGGGATAAAAGCACTGAAATAAAAGGGGGTTCCACACCCCCAAGTCCGTCCCACTGTTCTGTATACTCCAAGTGGAAGGATGAGCTACCCACGCCTCATCCCTTCGATAGCCTCTACGGTTCCGCCCTCCTCCATTATTCCTCATCCTCCCTGCCCCCAGACAGGAGCGCTTTTATCCCCAAGGGTGAGGGAGCCTGTCATTTCCTGCCCCACGTTCTGGCTGAAGTAGTGTTGGGGTGGAGGTGTCCAAACCCCGGGCTTTTTGGAAGGGAACGTTTCCTGGAGTGGGATGAACAAGGTGGGAAGAAAGGGAAATGAGAAAAACGCTTCTGGTCACCAAGGGTGTGCGTAGGAGTGCTTTCCCAGCTCTCCTCCCCCAGAGGGACAGCAGCCAGGGACACAACGGGGCAGCCAAACTGTCCTCCTGCAGCTTCTCCACACCTGGCAGCCAGGTCTGCCCGGATCCTTGGGGACTCAGCAGCGCGGGCCTCAGCTACCCTACCTCGGGGCCGCACCCGTCCCACGTGCCCTCCAGGGCCTGAAGCCGCCCCTTCCGCGCGCAGTGTAGTCCCCTGCCAGCCAAGGGGCCCCACGCCTGCCCGGCCCTCTCAGTCCACCCCGCCCGTCACCAGGGCTCCAGATGGCGGCTCTGCGCGCACTGCACGCGGGGTCCCCTCCTCCCGCCCAGCTGCCGCGGCGGAGACACTGCCGCTCAGCACCGCGGGTGCCGCCTTGAGGGCCAGGTGGGGGTGGCGCGCCCAGGGGCCGCAGGCGCTGCGCTAAGAGGACGCTGGTTGCAGGTAAGGCAGCCTCACATAGAGGCACTGGGACTGCTCGACTCCACTCGCCCGGCCCATCTTCCCACCCCCGGATCTCTCAGCACCCCATTATCCCTCCCCAACCCACCTTGGTGGCCCAAGGAGTAGCAGAGGCGGGGTTACAGCACCCGCGGAACAGTGGGGGAGCGCTGAGCAGCTTCCAGGAGGGGGCGCCCTGCTCCCCAGTACCCGCGCGGGAGGCGGGAGCGCTGGTCTCGCCCCGCCCCGCGGCCGCAGTGGCGCCCCCTCCAGCCCGAGAGCGGCGCCGCCCACGCCAGAGAGACCACCGCTCTCCAGTCCCTCTTCTCTCCTCTGCTAACCCTCTTCGCCCTCGCTTTCGATTTGCACCTCTCCCCGCTGGACCACAAGGTTTCTGTCTTCTCTCCCTTGCACCCTCCTTATTCTCAGGGGTTCTACCCGGCAGGAGGCGATGTGAGCCTCTTTGCTCAGGTTACTCCCTCCCAAGTGGCCAGAGGGGCTGAGTGTGGTGGTTGAAGTCATTTTTGCCCGAGGACAGGGAAAGCAGCAATTGAGTGCGGGAAGCAGGGGGTGGGCCGGGGTGTGGCGCTTTCCTGGGTCGAGGAGCTCTGGATGGACGTGCGAAGCTCGGTGGCGCCAGAGCTCTGAGCCTGCTGCTTCCATGCAAATGCTGCAGACCCCAAAGCGTCCTCCTTGCACGGCCCTCAGGAACGGTCCTCGGGGCTTCCTTCTCCAGAAGGTGTTGGGGGGTAACCCCGAGACGCAGCGCCCAGCGTCTCCGCGCCCCTCGCCCATCCCCCCGCCCCACAGGGTACCATGAGCGCCTACCTTCAGGTCCCTGCCTACAGTCAAGTCCCTGCGCACGACCGTCACCATGGGGCTTTAGACCCCAGAACGCGTTCCGTAAGCTCTCAGAATAAATCCCCTCGGAAACATTAATCAGGACGACCAGCCAGTGCAAAATGTGTGCCTGTGTAGTGTCTGGCTTTTAATCCCGGACGTAATTCTGGAGAGCAGCATCAGACAAGGGCTCTATTAATCCCTGACACGAGTCCGGCGATCTATAACCAACCTACTCGACTTGTTTCCTGCAATTTCACAAAGTGTTAGGGGGATGTGCACGGACAGAAAAGAAACAGGAGACCCCAGGAGCCTTCACACTGCTATGGGGCACTTCTGTCAAAAAGTCTAGGCAGGCAGATCGTAAGTTCAAGCCCATCCTAGCCAATTTAGGACTTAATGAGACCCTGTCTCAAAATGTAAAAAAAGGTAGGTGAGCCCTAGTATCCCCTCCAGGCACCCGGCAAGGCGCACCTGACTGATGTGGATGGACTCACCCGCCCGAGTTCAGAAATTCAACGGGGGGGGGGGGGGGGGGGCGCAGCGGTTCAGTGGGCCTAGAGACTGGGTTAACTGGGCACTGCGTGAGTTTTGGAGCTGGAATTAGAACCTAGTCCTTTCCCTTCCGAAGGCTTCAAGTGACCTCTGCTGGGGACTGTCCACTGGCACCCTGCTAGGGAAGGGGAAGAGGCTGTCTTGCACAGTGGACCTACCAAAACTGGACCCCCTGAACCTGTTCCTCACACTTGAGATTTCACTACCATGTTCAATTAATCATATTTCGCTTCTCCCATTTTATTCAAAACCGTCTTCTACTCCTCTCATAATCATAATTTGCGCCATTGCCTTTTATCTTTGATTAATTAGGAAGCTGAAATGATAATGGAGGGCCGGGCCAATAAATTAGCTTTGGGAACAGAAGGACCTAAGTCCTGGGCTGCAGCGTGGGTGGGCAAGTGTCCCCGAGGCACGCTGTGGGTGGGGGACAACGAAGTGCATCCTAAACCTAACCCCAAATAATCCCAACACTAACCCTAACCCAAGCCCCAACCCCAGCCCTAACCCAAGACCTCGCCCTGGAGTGTTTGCTACCTTCTTTGGTTTGAATCTAGAAATGGAGAGGGAAACTTCGTTTTGAATCTAGAATGGGGCAGAGAGGAGGGGTCTCCTGCTTTCCTTCCAAAGGCCCTATCCTTCTAGTGGTTGTTAGGTTTAAAGTCCGGGCTTTCTGGACCTGTTTCTTCCGGAGCTAGGTGCTAGATTTGCCGCCTTTCCCCCTCCTTTCTCGTCTTGCCGGCTGGCCTGAAGGAGGGAGAGAGGAAAAGCGGTAGGGAGAGGGAGACTGAGATTCTACGATCCGAACAGAAACCCCCGGCCCAAGTGGACGCTCCCAGCGCCCAGTGGCTCCCACCCTCGCGGAGGCGGCGCCCGGCCCGCGGTTGGGGCTCCTCTTTTCTCCCTAGTGAAATCGATCACGCCTCCAGACGGCTGAAGGAGAGCACTTTGCTACTCTTCACAGCTTCGCCCGGCCTCTTTAGCTTTCAATTGAAAACCAATTAAAGGTTTCTATAAATCTGTTAGCACCCCTTTTATCTGGGGACCCCTGATGCATGCGATATTGCCCTTTAGATGCCTCTTCCGTGTTTTGTTTTACAATTGTTGTATCAATATAATGCGGCCTTTCTTCTCCTGTCTCTATAGATACAGATACACAAGGAAAACCAAAGCCATTCAGGCTCCTCATTTGTCCGGCCGCTAACAGTGGGGCCCTTTCTCTGCGGCTGCTTCCCTGCCTCGGCAGCAGCAGTTATGGTAGAAGCAGATGGCTACTGATTGGGGGAGCTTTGTGGCTCTAATACTGAATACTTTATGGAAAAGGACTTTATCATGCTTCGTTGGGCAGAGGAACAACGGGGTGAGATTTACGGCCAGGAAAAATAAATCTTTTTCCAAGTTGTGGCCCCTTCTCACCAGTGTCTCCTTTGCCCCTGGGGTCAGACGCTAAGGAATTGGGTTTTATTTTATTTTATTTGCCTTTCTGTGAACACCAGTTTTTATTCAGGACCTAAAGATAGAGCAGGCTGAAAGCTCGAAATTTATGAAATAATCCAGGCAGTCTTCCCTGCCTGCAAAGGGCAAAATGCAGAAGGGTCCGGGCTTGAATGCTGGCGGGGTTAGTGGTCAGATGTCAGTATCATTATCCTGCTGTCCTGAAGGTAAAGAACACTGAGTGCTACCGCTGGAGGAGCTAGAGGAGAGAGGAAAGATGAGGGTTACCCAGGAATATGTCTGTTCTGCAAGGGGCTGAGCTGAGAGCCTGTCCAAGGGATAACTAAGAATAGCCCTCCAGATTCCAAATTCAGTTTCCAGATTTTGGAGAGCACACAAAAGCCAAGCCTCTACTGGAGGCCTGATCTGCACCCCCATAATCTATATAGTGTCCTCACTCACCTGAGCGAATCTTCTCGGTCTGAGATGTCTGCAGTGTGGGTGAGCCTGTTCTCCCAGCCTCCTCCTGCCATCAGAACTTGTCTCTCTAGAGCAGTATGGTCCCCTCTCCAGGTCTTCACCACTCAGGTGACAGCATGAAGTCATGGCAGTGGTCCTCAGACCTCCTGACTGCAGGCACCAAGAGACTGCAGCCCATTCCAACTCTTACACCCCCCCCCCATATTAAACAGACTCCTTGTCTCCCTGAGTTTCAAGCCAGTCTCCATTTTCCTCAAATTAGTTTAGTGGTGTCCAGAAATAGCCCCTGTCTTCTACCTCCCTGCTCCCTGAGCCCTACCAACCCGGTTCTGACGGACACCTTTGCATCTTATTTCTCTCCAGAGAGAAGGAAAGGTGTACTTAGAGAGCTAAGATGCATGTCAAAGACAGGCATGTAAATGACTGTGTCTTCCTCCTACTAGGCCCCAAGTGCTTGCCAGCCTTATCAAGTGGGGTTCCTATGCAGAACCTATTATCATCCCAGATTCCCCCTGCTTCATGCAAAGCAGGACAGAAATGGCAACTAAAGCAGGTGGCCCTGCTGGGGCCATTGAACCCAAACTTGGCCTTGCAGTAGTCACAGATGCTGGTTTTATTATGTTCTTTACAAGTGAAGAAACCAAAATTCAGAGAGGTTAAATGATTTAAGACACACAGCTGGTAGATTGCCAGCCCAAAATTCAAACTGAACTGCTCAGGATCCCAAATTTCAAGTCCTAAACAGGGAACCCCCAATTGAAGGGTGTTACCCACTGAGGGAGTGGGGTCTTATAGAGCCTGATCCTGGAAAGGGGCCTAACTCCAGCTCGGGGAGGGGATAGTTGCTACCCTCCCAGGGTGGAAAGAGGCACCTACCTTATACTGCCATCAGGGCCTCTGCTGGGGGACTGAAATTAATGAGACACCTGGAGGAGTTGCCTTCCTCAGACTTGGTCACCCTAAGATTCTAACATCACCCAGGCCTAGAGAAGGACACACACATACATAAAACACACACACCCAAACTGGACGACGCGGGGTGGGGCAGGGGTAGAGCCCAGTCCCAGGCCTCCTGGTTAGGCCTCCTGCCCAAAACCCTCTTCAGTCTCCTGGTAGAAGGGCGGGGTATAAGAAGGACCGCGCTCCTGGGCTGGAACAAGAGATCAGGAACCATCTCTTCCTGCTTGCTTTGTACTGCGGTGCCTCCACCTGATTATCCCAGAAACCTCGAGCAATTCCGGGCCTTCTCTGAGCCACTTTGGAAGTGCGTGCACAACAAGCGCTGCCAGTCTTCTGGCAATGCTTTTTAGTAACAAAGGCGGCGCTGCAGTGGGAATTTCATCCACTCTGGCCTTGCTCTAGGGCCCTGCTAAGCAGCAGCCCACTCCTCTCGGTAACTTCATGGAAGGACTCCCGGATTGCCTTGGGTTGTGGAGCAAAGGCTGAAGCCCACGCAGGTTAACGTCATTGCAGGACAGGGAGTGAGCCTGGGCAACCAGGCTTCACGCGGAGTTGTGGCATTCCTGGAGCTCGAGCTGCTGGCCTATCTTTTGGGGGCAGTGCTGTAGACTTCGGAGGAGAACGTTTGTTAATGTAGGCACGAGCCCTCTCTGCGAGGTCCAAGACTGAAATGAAACCGGTGCAGCTCTTGGACATAATCCCTCGCCATCTGCTCACAGCGGCTTTCCAGAGCGCACTCGCCCCCGTTCCTGGCGAGTCCTCGCAGAGGTCCCGCAGGCCGCTCTCGCCAGCATTGGTTCAGCTGGAGCGAAACCGAGCTTGAACTGGGTCACCGCAGCACAGTTAGTAAGTCGGCATCGCGGTCTCCAGCCCGAGGAGCAAGCCGGGAGACCAGCCAGGCGAGGTCGCGGTGCGCTGGGGCACAGAGAGGGTTCCCACAGACCTGGCCCTCCGATCTCCTTTCCCCGCAGAAGAGGATCGCCTAGCTAGAGGCACGTGCTGGTACCGGTTTCTAGGGGAACGTAGGGAACTGAATAACGAGGAGAAAGTGGCACTTTGGTGATGGCACTTCGTCCCTACATTCTTTGACACTGCACCTGGAGCGCACGGAGGATGCCTCAAGTTTCCGACTTGCTTGCTTCTATACCGGGGAGTGGTCTACCAGTCCCTCTTGAAGAAATGCTCTGAAAGCTTTGATGAATCAGCGTAAATGCAGCAGGAGCAGAATGACTCCTTCGAGGACTTACCTTCCTGTGTCTCTCTTAGAACAATTCACCTACCTTGAGACCCTACCTCGGCCTTCTCTGCACTCGGATGCTGTGCCTTTTTCTGACACATGGGCACCAGAGAATCCGGGGATCAGTGCATTGCTCTGCAGTCCATACTTTGGTCTCACACTCAGCAACCAGGGACCTTGGGAGTGAGCAGCTAATGCAGTCCTAGAAGCAAGGAAGGAAACCCACTGTGCATTATGTGTCTGGACTTTCTCCAGTATATTTTCACAGGTTCGGCTGGGAATCTCCCTCTTACAGGAATATGAAATTCCTAGGGCCTTAGAAGAGCCCTAGAATGACAATAATGCTGTAGGGTATCAGATTTCCCACACACAAAAATCATACTGGGAAGTGATCCCCTTTATAACTCTATTGCTTTTGTCTCTACAGGACCAATTACCCTACTATATGAGATCATAGGAGCTGTTATCTCAAAATTATCTCACGTGAAAACATAGGAGGCACTGGCTGCTTTATAAACATGCAACTGAAAGAAATGGCTACCCTAAAATCTTTTTTTTAACCTTGCAACTTTGGAAAACATTCATCCCAACTATCTTACACACACACACACACACACACACACACACACACACACACACATCTGATCAAGTATAAAGTTGTTCAAACCTAAACTGAGTTCTAGGTATACGTAACAGCAATGTCCAAATCATTATATTCAATGTGTTTATTCTTAAGGATTTATGAAAAATTTTTGGCAATTCTGGGCATTCTTCATTTTCTAAATGCAATTTGTTCCCTTACAGTGTTAGAGAATATTATGGATGCTATTTTGGCTATTGCAGAGACTATCAAATCAGGCAGGTATGTTTTTCACTCAACAAGTTTAATAAAACAAAAGCAAGTTTCAATCTCTCCTGTTGTTTTATCCACTTCTTATTGTAAATCCAATGTACTTGTTACCATTATTTGTAACAAGTTGACCTTTGACTAGTTCTCCAAGGATTAGTACTGAAAACAGATTTGCTAAAGACTTTTCAGTTTTAAGAGGTCTGGGAGATCTGTCTAAAGCTTTACACATGTTAAGGGAGATCTCCATTGATGCTAACTTAAACAATGGAGCAACTACATTTTGCATGACTTGAAACCATGAAAGTTGGTTTCCACTCAAGTTCAATCAACTATAAGCAGATGAGGAGTTAGACTGTCTGGGTATTCCTAGGGTTCTACCAAAGCAATGTGAATCATCATTTTATCATTGCTAGTTGATATCATTCTCATTTCCTTAGGCCTCTGGAAAGTATACAGTAGGCAAATCCAAGATGCAAAAGCATGAGCCTGCTTACTCTTTGGCCATAATCCTTCCCCAAGGAAGCAACCAGTTTCTCACAGTCTAAATCCACAACTCAGAAAGTCAGCAAGAATCAGGTGCCAGTGTGTGGAGTCTGCCTAGGAAGTACACACTGTGTAACAGTCAGTGCCTCTCTTTTAATTTCAGGAATTGCAACCTGAAAGGAGCCAAAATGGAATGGAACTTTGGGTAATGAATCTTGAGATGATGCTCTTTCTCCTGGCTGGATGAAGAGATTTCATGTATGTAGAGCCTCTTAATTTGGTGTCATTACTATTGCCTATGATCAGTCTTCTTAAAATTTGATTTGACATTGCTAGACATGCTCTGGTCCCCAGTCTGCTGGAAAGCCTGGCCCAGAGGGCGAGGAAGCTCAGAATGACTGGCTGTGACCTGTGGGAGGGCTGTGGTACTCATGTGTGGGAAAGATTTTAGTATGTGTGAATATAATGGAAAAGAAGCTGTTTATTGAGAGATCTCTGAGCAGTCACTTGGGGAGGACCTAGGAGGTCAGGATATTGGATGTTAGATTTAGTGAATGTAAAGCATTACATTCAGGTCTATAGTAGATCTAGCCTTGCTAGAAATCATCAGAAGCCATTGAGTCAGTTTACTACAACTCAGATCCAAGAGAGGACAGCAGAAGATAATAACAGAAAGTTTTTGAAGACTCTAACTCTCAGCTAAACTCCAACAGAAGTGTAAATGGAGTTTGACTCAGAGAGAAAGACTTAAACTGAGAAAGGTAGATTATAATCCCAATGATGATAATAGTAGCAGCAACATTAAAAATGGTATCAAGAAAGAAAATTATGAGCCAGGAGTAAGGATCTATGTAGGTAGGAGTACAAAACCCTTCCTCACAGGCGACAGAATTATCCACCATTGAGTTTTTGGCTTTCCAAGAATCATTTTGGAAAATATGCAGTCATTTATCACCCAGTGAACCAACTGTAATACTTAAGGCGAAGAACAAACCCAAAGTGAGCTTGACAGATATATTGGTTAAAAAAAATGCCCCCAACTTCTGCAAACCTTTATTCAGCTCAGCAAGCTTGCCTGTTCTTGATGCACCAAGATTTATAAGCAAAACAAACAAATAAACAAACATCACTTAAGAACCCTGGAAATACCCAGACACTCTAACTCCTCATCTGCTTATAGTTGATTGAACTTGGGTAGAAACCAACTTTCATGGTTTCAAGTCATGCAAAAGGTAGTTGCTCCATTGTTTAAGTTAACATCACTTCCAATTTATCTTTTTGAACCTAGCAAGATTCATTCTCCTGATAAAAGACAAAGTGATAGGAAATGAGATACTGACCCTCTAGATGACATTTTTGCACAGAACTGCTGCTTCCCCAACCCATCAAACTATCCTGTTTCCCCTTTATATACAATTAATCAGTCAAATGTATCCCTTAGAAAGTTTCTTATTCTGAGTGGTGAAGACAGGTGAGGCAATGCTTTGCCTTGGAGTTCCATTCTCTGCCACCCTTAACCTTCGAAGTCCCTTCCAAAGAAACCCCTGTGGGAAATCCAGAATCTTGGGAAAGAGCAGCCACTCTCTGCTTCCTTGGCATCCTCTTGTCTTCTAGTGTAGTTTTCCTCCCAGCATAAATTGCCGCATTGCATTCTTGACACCAAGCTGTTGGTGTGTTGCTTTGGAAATAGAATAAAAGAAGGATGGGCCAGGACCTAGAAAGAAATAGAAAGAAAAATAGTCTTTTCATTCTTATAGAGCAATAATCTTTAAGTAATATTGGAAGTGATTCTTACTAGCCTCCGGTGACAGACTTGAAGATATATAGACCTCCATTTTTTAAGCTTGGAGGAAAAAAAGCATTGTTCATTCTAGTAATACTCAGGTAAGATTTCCTTCCTAACTCTTGGCACAGTCCCATGCTAAGACCACCTCAGGAGTCTTTCTTCAAGGTCTCTTGGTTTGGAAATAACCCTGCAGTTGTCTATGCACATATTTTTGCCTTTGTAGTGCAGAGCCTTGCTAAGACACAGGAAGGTGAGCTACTTACTCTTCATTGTCATTCTTCTAATCATTTAATTGGGAATAAAATCTCAGGGAAGAGAGCTCCAAAATATGCATAAACCCATTGTTCCATGTCAGTTACATAAAACTCTTGACTGAGGGATATTTTTATAGTACTATCTGAGGCTGAATAAATGCCTCAACCCTTCATTTGGTATGAGTGAATTCCAGTAAGTGATTTCAAGGTAGTTTTTGTACAACTTTAGCCAGTAAATTTAAAGAGGAATCAAAATAATGTGCAGATTTTCTGTATCTCCTATTAGTGATAATCATTTAGAACATTTATATTACCAAGTAATATGGGTACCACATAAAATACTGGAAAACCTTCTGAGTAGGAATTTCAGTCTAATCTTACTCATATTTTAAAATTTCAGTCATCTGGCTCATAAGACAAAGAAGTAGAAGGAGAAATCTAATTAATGGACAAAAATGTGCTACTGAGGTGAAACATATGATGGGCAGATCTCAATCTCTCTGCTTTGAGGTATGAAATGTAGCTGTTGTCTAATCTGAGCTTGGAAAGTTTACCCATTCTCAACTTAATTAGCAGAAATAGTCTTTACTATATATAAACTGGAAACCTTACAGGAGGCTCCTCTATATGTTAAAAGAGAAAAGCCAGGCACATGAAATATGTCCATTGAGAGTTTGTTTTCTAGTTGTCCACCTTCTGGAGTAGATGCCTCGATATTTGCAGTATTAAGAAGGTTATTTAATAGTGAATTGCATGGATAGATGACTTTTTCTGGGAAAGACAACCTTTTATTTTCTAAGTGATAGCCCAAACAGGCACAAAGGAATGTTATAATTAACAGACTGATAGAATTAAGTTCCTGAACTGCCTCCTACCCCAGTCCTATCTACACTGGTCCCTGCATCTGGCTGTAGTGCTTATATGACCACATCTCCCTTATGAGTACCTATTTTAAATTGCTGTCCTTCACAGCTGGGACACTCCTGCCCTTTCTTTCTTTCTTTTTTCTTTTTTCTTTTTTTCCTTCTCTTAATTCACTGAAATATCTGGCAAGTATTCTTCAAACCTGGGATTTTCTTCCATGTGTTTGAGACAATCTTTCAACATTTCTAATTCTCTTACCTTTCCTTTAAAGGTGAAGGGGTATGCTTTCCTGCAGGGTATGTGTGTATACTAGAGAGAGAGAATCAGAGACAGAGACAGAGACAGAGACAGACAGACAGACAGACAGAGACAGAAAGAGAAAGACAGAGAAAGAAACAGAGAGAGGGGATCTGATGTTTGATGGAGCTGCCAGTCATGAAACAATTACTAGCTAAACTCAGCAGCAGAGTCTTACATACAGACATATGAGAGCTTTCATTACGTGCTGCCTTGTTCATTAGGAATCACTCTTAGCGAAGCTATTGAAAACTGCACATATTTGCATAACAGAAATGACACCTGAAGATGAAAGCAAACTGCACCTTAAGAAGCTTTCTTTTAAAGTCAGCAACTAACTGGAAATCAATGGAGAATTCTGCCCTTTCTCCCAGTATACGGGCTCTTCCGTGGCCCTTTGTGACTGGAGTTCCACCTTAGTCCTAGGCAGAGATTTTGTCAGATCTGAAGCACTGGGAACTTGTGTAGGGTGCTGGCCAGAAGAGAAGGGAATGGAGAGAAAGAGGGAGCAGACGGGGGAAGGAAAAGGGAGGGACAGGGGAGGAGGAGGGACCCCAAGGAAGAGTGTGCTCAGTGCAAAGTTCCCTCACTTGCATTTCTTCTCCGCAGTCCTCTTGACTTCAGCCGAACCTGCCCAAGAGGCACTCAGTGCTTTGCTGGCCCTCTGATTTCCAGAGAGACAGGGGTCTCTGTTGCTCCTGGGGATCCAGCTAACACAGTAAGCTACTCTTTGCGACTCCCACTACAGTCACCTTATTTCGACCCTGGGTGGGGGGGGGCGAGATTGCTTTCTCTGAAATCGTGATTCTGCCTCTTGCCCTTTAGCCAGCACCACAATCCGATTTGCTCTGGAGTTGACAGATTGTCCACTTCGGTGTGGTTGGAGCAGGGAGGGAAGTGAGGGACTGCTTCTCAGTCACCCAAAGGCCTTTCCGCCTCAGGGGAAGAGTTGGGCAGTGAGAAGGAGCCCAAGAGCCTCCAGCACAACTGTGGCCCGAGTCCACCGAGTCCACTTTCAGGCCGTTAAAGATCTCGCATTATTAGCATCAGCTGCAATGAAGGGCAAGGTCGAGCCTCTAAGTGGCTGTGCGCATAAACCAAGCCCCCAGACGCCTCCGCAACTCCACCCCCTGCCCACAGGCACCACAGGCTGAACGCGAATGGCTCTCTGGAGCCCATGTCGGTAATAACTTTTACTTTGAATCATGCCGCCCCCATTGTGGAATTCCTTGGGGAGCACTCGGAACACCCGCTGCGGAGGCTAAGCCTGCAGGGACAGCTTGCACCCTGTTACTTGGGCTCCTCTCACCTACGTGCCCTCACTCCCTCCCAGCCCCCGCGCTCAGGTACTCATGTTCTGGGACAGGAAGACCTGTGCGAGCCCCTTTAACTTCCCAGGTCAGGTGCATTCCTACTTTGTCTTATCCCTCTCTTCAGTCTAGCAAACTCTAAGCAAAGTTCCTGACAAAACGCATCCTTTCTGGATTTTGCACGGGCTTGTAGTGCCAGAGCTCTGGGAGACACTTGGAGCCCCTTTACCAATGCCCAAGGCAAATGACTCCACCAATCAGCAGCGACTCAGAGGCCAGAGAATTCCTTTGAGCTGCCCGGCACCCCTCCATAGGCTGCAGATCTGGGGCTGTGCTCCCGGGTTGTATATCCACTACTGTCCAGCTCTGTCCTAGGTCCTGAGTGTCTACCAAAATGGGAAAGGGCCGCCTCCGGCCCTCTCATTCCCTTCCTTTCGGATCCTAAAAGAGACTTTCCCCCTCTGAGCCACCCCAGTGTGGGGAGAAGATGGGCCAAACCGCACTTGGAGAGGCGTCGCCACCGGGGAAAGGCGCTGGCTTCTGCAGGCGCCGGCAGGCCGTGAAGCAGGCTTGGAGGCAGGCTGCGCCGGAGGGAGCGCCCAGCCCAGCAAAGAGTTAAAGGGAGGGGACGTGGGCTGTCACGCGTCATTGGGCAGATTATGTGCAGCAAACAAAAAGTGTGTGTCTGTGTGCCAGTCAGTCACTGCGTCGGGTCCATCTGTACTCTCTCTCTCTCTCTCTCTCTCTCTCTCTCTCTCCATTTTCCTCTCCCCATCTCTCCATCTCTCTCCGTCTTCTCTCTTTAGGCAGCGTCTACAAGACCTGAAACACCCGACATGGAATTGCACTGATACAATAGGCAGACAGCAGCCCTTGATCGCAGCTCCCCAGTTCCAGGTGGCCTTATCGGGGCGAGCGGATCCCGACCTTATTCCGGGTGAGTCTTCAGGATTCGCGTGGCTGTGGGAGGGGGGATGGGAGAAAGGTGGGTCTAATAGGAAGGCTGGGAAATGTCCCACCCCGTCCCCTGGTCTTTCAAAAGACAGGGAAAATGATCATTAAGGGGAGCTCATCTGCCAATAAGAGTATACAAAGAGGAGCGTGCGGGCGCACTTTCCCGAGAAGCCCGGGGCTGCGGAGCGCGCGGCCGCCAGACAATGCCTGCCCGGAGGGGCGGGAGCGCCGGGGACCGCTGCGGCGCCTCCCGGACCGGCGCGCCTGGGACAGGGTCCCCCGGGTGGCCCCGAGACCCGGCCTGGCGCGGGACGCCGCGCGGGAGCTTTGGGGTGGCAGAGGCGGCAGCGCGCGGCGAGCCCCCGGGCGGGCTCCTGCCCAGCGGGTACCGTGACCGCGGCTGGAGCATCTCGGCGGCCGCCGGCCAGTGCGAGCGCGGCCAGCCCTCCAGGACCTTTCCACCGTATTGTTAGGTAGAACCGCATTTTAATGACTGCGTTCTTGCTGTCGGCTGAAGTGACGGCGCCCTCCCTGCACAATGAAACGCTTGTGCGAAGAGTTTGAAAGGGAAGCGAGAAGAAATTAGGGCATAAAACGCTGATCTGAGGAACTGAAAAGGGGAGGTTAGGATTGATTGATTGATGAGCGGTCCTGGATTTTTAAATATATTTAATTTGCAATTGGAAATCAGGAAGGTTACTTTGTGGGAGGTAAAAATGCCCACGGATAGCTGGTTAGTATAATAAAAGTTTCTACTTTGGGGATCTTTTCTTCCTGTTTGCTGTTTGGCAGGTAGGGTCCAACACTTACCACTGCAGGCATACAGGAGAATGAACGGGAAAAGGGCTGACCAAAGTTTTGGCTCTGTAAGCTGGCAAGGAAGCAAACAAACAAACGCTACCTCGGAATTACATTTGCTAGACTAATTGGTTAATGGACATTAAGATGAAATGGGGGGCCGGGGATTTATCTCAGCTGCATAAGCGCCTGCCTGGTAAGCGCGAGGTCCTGAGTTCGATCTCCGGTACCAAAAATAAATAAATAAATAAATACAAAAAATAAAATGGGAATTACCAATAATGAGTTAATGGATGGCTTTGCAGAAAAAATTTACATTGACTCTTTTCTATCACTTATAGGAAACATACATAAATCACTGCCACGTATTAGGGAAAAACCAACCTGGAGGAATCTTTACACCTGTCAGAAAGAGAGCCAAAGCAGCCAGCTCAAAGCTAGTTTAAACACTTAATGTCTGCTTTCTTTAAAACTGATGTAGGGTGTGTCCAGTAGCAGAGGAAGGGAAATGTCCCTTTATGACAGCTTAATAGACAGTCCTCCATTGGGGCATTACTTTCTAAATTGCTGTGGATTAAACAGCTGGAGAGCCGCAAAGGACTATTCAAGCAGGGCTGCCCCCTCTTGCCCAAGCAGGGTTGTGTCTGGGGAAGTGAGAAGTCACCAGTCATTACCCACACTATGTCAGACAGGGGACAGTTCAGGCCTGCCCTGTACCTGCTCACTTCACAGACCACATGCGACTCTCTCCACCCTCTTGTATGACAAGGTAACTAGGATTCACCCTCATCCATAAATAAGCATGTCGAGAAAAAAATAATTACCTCTGCTTGCTGCTTTTAATTAAAGCCTCCAAGGGACAGTGTTGGATTATGGTAATGAGCAGACATACGTCCCTGCTTGTAGGCTGCAGAGAAAGGTTAGCTGACACGGAATTAGTGGCCCTGACACTCTACTTGAAATCCATTCGCTATGCTCCACTGTCTCCGCCTGCTTGCTAATGCTGCTCCCCTCTTTGGAAGAAAAGGGGGGAAAATCAGCTCCAGGGCATCCAGTTCAATGCATAAGAAAAGAGTGTCTCCCCAAGGGCTAGAAGTTTCTATCAGAAAAGTCTGTGTAGCTTGGTAGAAAAGATATATTACTATTCTCCGTTATCTTCACCCCAAAGACATCCATTGCCAACATGAGTAAAAATAACCTGGTCTCTCCTGGTCTTTTCCTTTTCTCCCAAACATGCAGTAGGCTCTAGGTGCTCCACTCTTCTGATTATCTAAAAGGGAAGGAAACTACTACTGAGTTAATGTTTTAAAAGCATTTTACATTGGTCTGCTTTATTTTTAAAGTAAGAGCTTTGCAAAAATCAGGCATATGCAACAAAAAATACCTGTCTCGGAATTGCAATATTCTGTGTGGGTGCATAGCAATGATATATATGTGATATAACCTGCTCTGTCCTGCATATTTGTCTCTAGTGATGGAGGATTCAGGCATCCAGAGAGGCATCTGGGATGGAGATGCCAAGGCTGTCCAACAATGCCTGACAGATATTTTTACCAGCGTTTACACAACCTGCGATATCCCCGAAAATGCTATATTTGGGCCCTGCGTTTTGAGCCATACTTCCCTGTATGACAGCATAGCCTTCATAGCACTCAAGTCCACTGACAAGAGAACTGTACCTTATATCTTCCGGGTAAGTGTTGGCCTGTGCTGTGTAGGTGCATGAGGGCCACAACCTCTTGGAAATGGAGTAAGAATCATTCTCATGACAAGCAGAACAGGCTCTGACTGTAGAAAATGCAGTAATGCAAGTAGTCCCAGCTTAACTGCCAAAACTAAATACAAACTAAATAAAATACAAACTAAATAAACTGAATTTCACCTGAGTGCTTTAGAATATTAGGAAGGTGTGAATTGGTTCTGAGTTTTCTGCTTGATGCATCTGTCTTCCTCAACTCTAGGCTAAAGTCATTTACACACTAAGTGCTTTCTGGAAGTACTTTTGCAAGTATTGGGTACTACCTGCTTTCCAGCATAGGAGGCCAGCTCATCTCCTGAATGTTACTTTCTTTAGAAAGATTAGCTAGTAGCCACAGTTTATTTAAATAAAAATGATAATTGTTTGGACAGCAATGCATCATTAAGTCCACACGTTTGAGTCTTAAGACAACAGGCCTTCCTAGTCACTTCCTATTCTTCCTTTACAGAGAAGAGCTATTAATCGTCCAAGTGGAAATTAGGAAGATGCGTCCCGCAGAATGATTTCTAAGATCTAAACTTGTACTTTACTTTTGAGACAAACTTCCTCGTACTTCTGTAGTGTGTAACAACCTAGAAGTAAATCCGGAAGAGGTTAAAGACTACTTTACATTTTAAGAGGGACTCTCTACATTGGATATTCAACCAAAATATGAAAAAGATTTAAATTATAGGATTGATGTAGTGTTTCACAAGGATACTTAACTTGCTTGCTGGTTCGAAGCATAAGTTTGTGTCCCACCTTGCCTCAAGTTTTGGTCTCAGCTAATTCTCTGGAAGGCAAGAAAGGGTCTCATTTGTCTGGCTTCATTTTCTCACAAGGACGTTCCCTCTTCCTTCCTACGTTCTTCTATTTTAAAATACAGGTAGACACCTCAGCGGCAAACGGTTCTTCCGAAGGCCTCATGTGGCTGCGCCTGGTCCAGTCGGCCAGAGATCGGGAAGAACAGAACCTCGAAGCCTACATCAAAAACGGACAGCTGTTCTACCGCTCCCTCCGCAGGATTGCCAAAGACGAGGAATTACTCGTTTGGTACGGGAAAGAACTGACTGAGTTACTCTTGCTCTGCCCCTCTAGACCCCACAACAAACTGAATGGTAGGTTGGCTCGCGAGCTGCGCGTGGGCCCTTCGCGGGCTGGGGAGAGGTGCAGGGAGCGGCGGCAGGGCCACCCATGGGTGCCTTTCCTCCGGGAATCTCCTAGGAAACTTCCGGGATGCAGCCCGAAACGAAGCTGGGACGGACAGGGGAGGACAAGCCGGGGCGCCCTCGGCTTGCTTTACTATACTCCTCCGATTTGGAAGGAAAGTTAGATCAGGTCGGGTAGAATATTTTCTTGGAGCTGAAGGTGGCTTGCGAAGGGGATGCTGGCCAAGTGGCCGGGGGCGACGCTGAGTAATCATGTGGTGTGCCTGTGTGTGGTGTTTGCTCACTAAGCAGGGTCGTCCCCTTATTCATGCCTGGAATGCAGCCAGCGTTTCCAGTTTGAGTTTCCCTATGTGGCGCATCTGCGTTTCCGCTGCCCCAAGAGACTTCACAGCGCTGATCTGAGTCCCCAAGACGAGCAAGGCGGCGGCGTGGGCACGAAGGACCAAGGGGGCGGCGGCGGCGGCAAAGAGCAGCAGCCGCAACAGGAGGCATCTTTGGGCCCCGGGCCCAAATTCTGCAAAGCTGGCCCCATCCACCATTACCCAGCCCCCTCGCCCGAGAGCAGCAACCCACCTCCCTCCGCTGGCAGCACTAGCAGTAGCAGCAGCAGCAGTGCGAAGCCATCTACGGACTTCCACAACCTGGCCCGGGAGCTGGAGAACTCGCGGGGAGGCGGCAGCTGCTCCCCGGCCTCAGGGCTCAGCGGCGGTTGCAGCGGCGCCGGCCACCAGGAGGCGGAGCTGAGCCCCGACGGCGCGGCCGCCGGCGGCTGCAAAGGAAAGCGGAAGTTCCCCGAGGAGGCTGCCGAGGTGGGGGGCCGGGCCCGCCCGGCCGAGCGGCCCCCGCCGGCCTCCAAGGAGGACCTGGTGTGCACGCCGCAGCAGTACCGCGCCTCGGGCAGCTACTTCGGCCTGGAGGACGGCGGCCGCCTCTTCACGCCGCCCAGCCCCGAGACGGGCGAGGCCAAGCGCAGCGCCTTCGTGGAGGTGAAGAAGGCGGCGCGCGCGGCAGGGCTGCAGGAGGACACGGCTGCCGAGGGCGGCGGCGCGGCGCCCGAGGACCAGGACGCCGGCGGGGGCGGCGGGGGCGGCGCGTCCACACCCGCGGCCGCGTCCCCGGCGGGCGGCGCAGAGAAGCTGCTGGGCCCGCGGCCGGGGGGCCCGCTGCCCGGCCGGCTGGAGGGCGGCAGCGCCTTCACGTCGGTGCCGCAGCTGGGCGGGGGCGCGGCGGGCGCGGCGGGCGGCGGCCAGGGCTCCGCGCCCGACGAGCGCAAGAGCGCCTTCTCGCAGCCCGCGCGCTCCTTCTCGCAGCTGTCCCCGCTGGTGCTGGGCCAGAAGCTGGGGGCGCTCGAGCCGTGCCACCCCGGCGACGGCGTGGGCCCCACCAGACTGTACCCCGCCCCCGCCGACCCGCTGGCCGTGAAGCTGCAGGGCGCCGCGGACCTCAACGGCGGCTGCGGGGCGCTGGCGGGGGGCGGCGGCGGGCTGCCCAAGCAGAGCCCCTTCCTCTACGCCACGGCCTTCTGGCCCAAGAGCTCCGCGGCGGCGGCGGCGGCGGCGGCGGCCGGGCCCCTCCAGCTGCAGCTGCCCGCGGCGCTCACGCTGCTGCCGCCCTCCTTCACCTCGCTGTGTCTGCCCGCGCAGAACTGGTGCGCCAAGTGCAACGCCTCCTTCCGCATGACCTCCGACCTGGTGTACCACATGCGCTCGCACCACAAAAAGGAGTACGCCATGGAGCCGCTGGTCAAGCGGCGGCGGGAGGAGAAACTCAAGTGCCCCATATGCAACGAGTCCTTCAGGGAGCGCCACCACCTATCCAGGCACATGACCTCGCACAATTGACACGCAGAGGACCCCAACTGTCCATGCGCCCGCGCACAGCCAAGCCAGCCGCAGGAGCAAATTCGTGAGGTCGCCCACCACTTCCTCGCGCCCGGAAACACTGCACAAGCACACGCAAACACGCGCACACACTCACGCATACACATGCTCTAACAGGAGCCTCCTTCCCTCATTCAGATTATTTACCCGGGACACACGGAGACGCACACGCGCGCGAGACAGGATGGTGAATTTTTGAGTGGGTGGGTGGTTGGAAGGGGTTTTCTTTTGAATGCACGCATTTTCACTTTCCCGAAAAACAAAGGTACATTTTTTAAAATGTCATATATTGCAACATATTGATGCATTTGTCATACGTTTCTACTTAAATTATTAAGCACTTACTGTTTAGATGGAATAATTATATGTAAGGGCAAAATTTATTTTAGATATAAAGAAACGGAGGTCAGTGAGATGCTTTCTGCATTTCTTGATGATAGCTTGTGTTCTTACAAAAATAAAAATGAATAAAAAGGGGCTTGCCATTCAGTTGAAGTTTCCAGGGGGAAGTGCATGTATCATGAAATGATTACGGACTTCAATGAAGAATGTCGTTAATTATGTAAATAAGTATTTCCCTTTAATACAAAGTGTAATTTTGTGTCAGTGAAATGGAGTCTGAATAGTTATGTGTTTCTTTTATCCCTGGAAAGATTTATTAAACTGTATAGTTTATCTGGGTATGTTGGATGCTTTGACAATAAATGACTATTTTCTTCAAAACTACTTTTTGAAAAGTTTTTAACATGTTTTTGGCAGCCAAGTGGTACACTTTGAGTAGATACCATTCAGTCCCTGAAAAGGAGAGAACAGAGATGATATGCCTTGACCCATTTGCATTTATTTACTGTAAGTCAGTTGTACACCTAAAAGATAATTTGATTATGGCTTGAGAAATCTTTGGCTGGAAACTATTGTTGGGGCTTCTTGATCAAAGACAATTCATTTTGACAAAAATGCCTGCCACTGCTATATCTGCATTCTTCAGAGCAGCAAGATAATTAGCATGTTCTCAAATGTCCTGAGACAAACAATTTCAGGTGTGTATCTGGGAGAACAGAGGAAAAGCTGGCTTTTGGTTCTAGGACAGTGTCTACATGGATGAACAGTTTATTCTCTAAAACCTTTCAGCATTCTGGTGTCCATTAAGAGACACCCCTGTGGGAACCCTAGTGAAAAGATCACAGTTTGGTGGTAGACTGTATGTCAAAGGGCCCAGTTTTGCTTCTAAAGTCTTCAACATCTGCACAGTGCGGGAAAGGGGGAATGGCTGTGCAATATTATAATGCAAAAGAACCTGGTAACTTTCCTCCTCTTCCTGTTCCCTTTATGAGAAGTCACTCTAGTCTTCATATTCGTAGTTAAATAGAGAGTATTTGTGTAAGTGTAGATGGTTCATCCAGTAACTATCAGACATAAAACCATCTGTAGAAATGGTACCTTAGGTCTTATGATAGTTTGCTCATAATCCCTGGGAATCCCCATAGCCATCTATGGATGCTCTAGAAACAGGCACTGTTTTAACCATTGTAAGAGGGAAGTTTTCTACTTTCTCCCTCCTTGCCTATTCTGCTGATCTTCCCTATACTTGAAGGACACATGAAAAGATCTGAAATGGAAAATTTATTGTAGGTCTCAGTACAGGATTTTGCATGACTTTTCCTAAAAGGATTTTAAGGCTTTGATTATGTTAAGGCTGCCAAAAAACAAGTTATACTAGGGAGCAGGTAAAGACTAGATTGAAGAGCATAGCAAGGGGGCACGTCCTGTGATCCCAGGACTGAGAGTCGAAAAGATTGAAGTTTTAGTCCTGTCTGGCAACTTAATGAGACTGTTTTAAAGAAAAGAAAAAAAGAAAAAGCTGGGGGTTGGAGGAAGACTTTGAATTGAACGAATAGTGTGTGTCTACAAGGGAGTTTAAGGAAAGTTGGTGAAATACTTTTTGTGTTACATTTGAGGCATGCTGTAAGTTTTCCTAAGCAATAGTTTGATTCCACTTCTACCCTTGCTGTTCTTGACTAATGTGACCTTGCATCCTGTAGGCATCACAGATTTACTTGTGGCTTGGTTTTCTTGTCTGTAAAATGAGTGAGGCATAGTCTACTTGTTTTACCTACTGAGCAATCCTAGTGAACATAGTGGGGACATTTTAGAGAAAAGCCAAGATTGACAGCGAAGGAAACTGAATGGCAAGAAGTGAGGACATTTGGGGACAAACTGAAGACGGGTCTCCAGGGTTTAAACTCACATTATTTGACAGACTGAATTGGCTGTGCCTGGAAGCTAGAGGATCTTTGAAGCAAAAACCTGTTCAACACAAATAAATGCAGGTTGTCCTACTGCCTAACTTAAAAAACAACAAACAAAACCCTTGACCTTTTCCTTTCCATCTGGTCCTTGGAATCTTTATCACCAAGGGAGTTTCATTATCTATTGAGGATCCAGGCAGGAATGCACTGAGGTCTGCAATAATGTAAGCAAATGTTACCTTTTGGAAAAGGCTTCTTTTCAGTCCAGAATCATATTTCCTGGAGAACCCATGCAGACTCAGAGCCTGCCCCATGTTTTCTTTTGTGTGGCCATTAACTTAATCATACAATCAGGAAGAAAGCCCAGTCTTGGCTGAGCATCGCCCAGACGATCCAGGTAGGTGTTTTCATGGCAGGCACTTTAGGGCTGTGCAGTTATGCTGATCTGTCTGCCCACGAGACCATTTTGGCGGGAAGTGGTAGGGGAAGGGTGCCCAAAGCTAGTCTAGTCTTCAGCCAAGGCAAACTCAGGAATGTTTGATTTGAATGCTGCCTGTTCAAGCTTCCAAAGGCACTTTAATACTCTTCTGTCTGAGCTTCTCGGGGAGGAGCTGAAATCTCCCCTGTGTCAGAGCTGCAAGCCTGTATCTGCTTGAAGTGCGGAAAAAACAAGGTCACAGGGTCATGTAGACATCAAGACCAGCTGGTCCCAAAAGTCCATGCCAGGTGACTCAGTCCAACCAGGTGGCCTGAGCTTTGAGTGTGGGAGCTGCAGGCCCTGAAGCCAACCAGTTTCTTGGGCTGGACAACCCTTGCTTTAGGACTGCGGTGGACCAACCCTGACCTTGCCCTGGTACCGGGGATCAGCGAACTCCTCAAGGTCGCCCAACCTCTCTCCTCTGGGTCTCTTCCCTTCCTGGAGGGAGGAGGCACCTGTATTTTCCAGGATGCGCTTGTGGGGTGCAGCGTTTACCATCCACCAGCAAGGGCCTGAAGGGAGCCACCATCAGAAGCGGCTCTGCAGGAGTTAGCAGGCCCAGAGAGCCCAGACCAAACTGGGACCTGGCTGGGCAAGTTGCTAAGGCTCGGGCAGCGCACTTGTGTCTCTGCGGCCCTGGGGTGCCTTGCACTCATCGCTGCAATCTGCTGTGAGGTAGGGAGCAGCACCGCGGCGGGGAACAGGGTGCCTGGCGCCCAGGTGCTCTTCCCGGTTAAGGTCCTCGGAGCTCGGCCTCTCGAAGCGCGCTGGCCAGTGAACTCTAAAGGGGAATCCTCTTCAACAGCGGGACCAGTAACATCCAGAAACGGCATAGCCAGGGGCCAGCTTCCCCCCCCCCCCCCTGCTCCACATCGCCCCTGTTCCTAGATGTGAGCCCCAGGTCGTCCTCCCCGGGGTCCAGCTTCTCCTTGCAGGCTCAGTGCCCGGAGCCTCCCGCGCGCCCCGAGGCCCGAGAGACCGGGCAGCTCTCAGCCCTCACTCTGCCCTGGCCCACGTTCTAGAATCCTTCAGGCTGTCAGGATCGCTCGGAGGTAGCTCCTGCTTTATCGTCATGTCTACGTCCTGCCTTCTGAAGCTTTTTGTTCCTGCCCACAACTTTAGAGGGATGTTTCTGAGGCTCTGTCCTCTCCCCTGCGGACTCTTTCAGTGCTTTGGTGGCTGCACGGGCACCAGGGGAGAAGGTGCTTGGTGACTCACTGGGTAGCCCACGGTTGCAGGCACTTAGAAGAGGTCAACAAATGCCCCCAACACACACACACACACACACACACACACACACACACACACACACACACACACACACACGATGATCTTCTGAATGTTCCTTTAGCTTGAAATTCTCATTTTCTCCTTTAAATTTGAGAAACAACCTCCAAAAGATGTAGACAATCTGGCCAGCCCAGATTGGGCCATGAAACTGGGCCATCCACTTGTCCTCCTCCAAAAGTATCCTAGCTAACCAGAAGATCCTGAGCGCCAGCACGTGTGAGGCAGAAATGGTCTAGTTTTGGAACCTGGGTGGGCATGGACAAGGAAGCCCCATGCCTCTGCTTCACCCCTGATATTCCTAAGGCAGCCTTGCCTGTTCCACTTCAACCTGGGACTTAGAACTTTTAAGGAACATATCTACTCTTCAGGATGTGTGAATGAGACAATTGGAGAAAGAAATTTTTAAAAATTAGCTTTATTTTGTCATCTCTAGGGTTAGAGGACTGGTGTCTTACTGGAACTAATTTTGTCATGCTAGTTACTATATACTTACTCCTCTTTAAGTTGTGTATGTGTGTGCCTAAGTGTGTGTTAGAATACTTATGCAAGTTTGCACATACACCCATATATTTACAAGAATGTTTACACATACAGATTTATAATTTATATACATATACACTTAAATTTTAATTCCCACTCCTATCCTATATGTATGACTGGAGGCATTATTTTAAATAAGTTTCCTTTGTTGACATTGCTTAATTCTTACAACTTACTCAAGAGGAGGGCCAGTCAGGGCCCACTCAGTGTCTGGCAATTATGTGGCTAATGTGGATGTCACCCCCAAGATAGAACAATGAGAACGTAAGAGTGTAATGGAAAGAACAGTGGCTAAGAAGTCAGGAGAAGGGCTCCAAATTTTGTGGGGTTTCTATTGCATTTATTTGTTTATTGAAAAGGTCTTGCTCAGTAGCCAAGGTTAGGCAGGAACTCACAATCCTGTCTCCCTAGTGTGGGAATTACAGACATGTGCCACTGAGCTCGGCTTGTTTCCTTTATTTCAACTTGTGAATAACACTCCTCCTGACTTAGTCATGTAGCAGTGACTTGGAAAGCAAACACAGTCATACATGGGGAAGTTTTTCATGCTATCACATGTGAGTGACTCCCCTGTTGGTGAAGGGCATGGCCTTTTAGCCTTGTCCTCCTTGGGTCATCAGGTTGCTGTAGTACTGTTAGAAGAATTTTTTTGTGTGGCCTTGACTTCCTTTAATGATTTCTTTTTCTTTTTCCTGAAAAATAGCTGGTTCCATGTTATGGATGTATATGTAACTAATTGGGACTTTCTAGTGTCTCTAACTTATAGGAAGTTTACAGAAAAAGGTTTCAGGGCATAAAATCAAGAAAGTCAGTAGATCCATTAATCTACATGTAGTTTTAAAAAAATTAAATTTTTATTTTAATATAATATGAGTAGATATTAATAAAACAAATATACAAACAGTCTTTTTACTTTTCTATGAAAAAATAAAACAAAATTTCATAAAAATAATGAGAGAACAACAGTCATGGTCTTTAAGGAATGGTCAATTTGTTGTTCAGAGTACAAGTCACAAATAAGTAAAGATTCTTTCTTACAAAGGAGAAATAATTAAAAGAGCAAAACTTTCTTTTCAGTGAACGAAAGAAACCAGTGGTAGACATGAAGCAAATTTAGCATTTATGTTAAAATATTTTTGAACAGAATAGATAATTTGGGAAGTTATTTGAACTTCTCTCTCCTTCCTATTTACCCTCATTCAGTTTTAACTGGCTTAGCTATAATAACCCTAAGTTAGAAGTGCAGTGTGTACCCAGTATTTAAAAACTGTAAGCCAGAATGATGCTAAGGATAAAAGGATTGTAAGAAGAGCACCAGCTCGAATTTGCCTTGCTGCAGAAAGAATGGTGTAAATGCAGAAGAGCAGCTCATTCCTTCCCTGGCTTATCTAATGAAGGGCCCTTAGCTGAGGAAATCTTCTGTGCTCAGTGTGGGAGAAGGCCATGCTTCCTCTCAGATGAAAAACTCCACCCATCAGCTGATATCATCCAAAGATTCCAGGCTCCAGCTCAAGTTTTTACAGGGTTTTTAAATGGATTTAGGATGTAATGTATTACTTTGTCATAAATAGTCCTATTACTCCTTTAACACAGAGGTGTTTTAAAGAATGCATACAATATTTCTTTCTACTTCCCTTTTTCTTTAAGGAACAAAATCTTGAAGCAAAATATTAAGATATTTTGTAAGCCAAGAAACATATTACCCCCTTCCAAAAGAGATGAAATTTGTAAGAATAAAATCATGGAGTAAAAATAACTAATCTATTAGTTATTGATCCCTTTTCTTCTTTTCCCAGATTTGCCCAATCTCCCAAACTCTATTTGTACAATCCTCCTATCTGCTTTTTTGGTTATTGTTTTCACTGGAGAAAAGCATAAACGCATGGTTTGGTTCCAGGAGAAAAATGAAGAAGTTGCTTCTATGATCAATGTCCCAGTGCACAGCTGCTTTCAGGGTTGAAATCTGGACACACATTCCAGGATTACACCTTTCTCTGGGTGGCTGTACCAGCCTCAGCCATTGCCTGTGTGCCTCAGAGTAGATTTCTCTGCATTTCATTCCTTTTTTTGTGAAGTGTGAAACTTTTTTTCTTCATCCTCTGAAAGAGCATTTGATGACTTCTTTCCTCCCAGGCAAATGAATTAGGATCTATTTTCCCCTCTGGCGAGATTTTCACTGGGTCTTTGGCAAAGACAAACACAGCCAAACAGCGACACCCAGCCCAGAAACTGATGCAAGTCATGCAATTAGGAAAATCTTGGTATCATCCATAGTGCTCATTTCCTTCTCTAGGCTGGGTGGGCTTGTGCATAGCGAGGAGGGGAAAGAAGAAGGAGAGGAGGCAACGGTGGGGTGTCCAAGCAACCAAATAAGTGTAGAAAACAAAAAATAAAAAGCAGAGGTTACTACAGAGTCTCTCAGAAATATAAAACTCGGCATTCTAGGAAGGGTAATTAACTTTTCCATTATAATGCTTTTGGAGAGAGTACAAGTGAAACTATTTGCTTTGGGAGGGCTGCACAGAGATAGTGAAGGTCAAGATGCTTTTGTTCTGGCCTTTAATCTGCTCTCTGATTAGCACCACACCCCATCTTCCTGCCTCCTCCTACCTTCCAGCTCCTTTAGTCCTTACCCTGCAGCAAAGAGGTGGTGTCCAAAACTCTTCGCTGTGTGAACATACAGTTAGAAAAAAGTTTGAATTTATAAGACAGTATCCCCCACCATTTGCTTTAAAAAAAAATTTTTTTTTTTTTTGCTTAATTTCTAATTTTGAAACAGTCTAAGTAGAAATGAAGCAGTGGTATGCAGACGTACTTTTCCACCTAGGCCTAAAACTGATTCCAAATCAGAGATATTTATTTTTGAGGCTGTGGTTATTAAGCCTCCAAACATGCCTAAACTTAAAACTCGGGGAGATATTTAGCAAACCTACTCTAAAAAATCTAATTTCAAGCTTAGTGAAGGTAATTGGTGTGACAAACATGTCTCACCAAGTTCTATGTTGGTTAGCAGCTCAGATCTGAATTTCTTAAATCATTTAAATATTCAAAGTACACTTATTTATAATAACTCAGAAATAGAGACTTGGGATTTCATATGTGTATATGTGGGCATCTCTCTCTTTCTATGGAAACATTTCACAGCTATCTTTCTTCTCTGGGATGGGGGCTCTCCTTTGGACATATCTTAGAGCAATTTAAACTTTAATCTGTGCAGCTCCTGAGAACTTATCACATTAACGCTTGACAATCAATCTGCTCAGGCACTCTGGAGCCTAGTCAATTAGCGAATCAGCTACTAGAGAATCAGCTAGAGAATCAGATAAGGAAGTGAGAGTCTTTTTACTTTGAATAATAGCTATTAACAGTTTAGGAGAAAAAAATAATAATATCTGTATTACATTTTAGGGTTCTTACAGAAAAAGATTGCTACAAATCACCTAGATAGGTGCTAAAAATGCAGATTTCTATAGGAACTATCAGAAACTCAGTGTCTCTGTTGTGGGACTCAGAGCCTAGCATTTTCAATAGTCTCCCCATTTAATTCTAGAGTAGGTGACTCTTCATCCACACTTTGGGGGAAAAAAAATGAACTGAGAAGAGTTTAGAACTAAAATGCTAGGGTATATCAGTTTACAAAATAGCTACATTTCAGAAATACTGATGGCAAACTGAATGACATTGTTATAACTGTAGACTAATTTTAAAATCCTTAATGAAGGTCTATCTTGTTTCAGACTTTCACATTTTGCTTTTTCTTTCCAACTCAAATCTGGGTCTTTACTATAAACAACAAAAATTGTAAATATCTGAGAAAGACTTTAGGAAAACCAAGGGGAATCTTCATGGGAAAAAATCTAAATGTTCATGTATCATTAGTTACTTAGGAGATTTAGATTTTGATGCATGGTTTGTTAAGATTGTTTCACAACTTCTTTGACACTAATCTCCCAAAAGGTCTCCCAAGCCAAAGTTTTTGCAAGCCAAACAGCCCCAGGATTGAAAATCCCTTGAGCTCCTGATATGCCCTCACTACTAGCCCAAAAGTCAACCAGAGATGCTTCTCTGCCAGCTGTGGTCTGCACCAAGGATATTGCTTTTTGATGGTTAAGTGTTACTAAACTTCTCTTGATTCAGAAGTCACCAAACTCTGCTGCAGAAACCAGGGAAGCAGCTTTTTCCTTCATGTCACCTGCCTGAAGCTTTTACAGTCATCTTCTCTGTAGAAATCACGTGTTAGTCTGAGAAAGAATCAAGAAAATCTAGCAGCACCAAAGTAACGCAGTAAAGCATGCACAATCACCATCAATTCTTATGTCACCAGTTACCCTGGAGCATGCTGTGCATTCCTGGGATGCATCTTTATGTAAATGCAGGGATGATAAATGCTGCTTTATTAGTGTCTAGATACGTCAGGGTATGGCCATAACTATAAGAACATTTTAACGGCTGGCTCCACAGTTCTTTATGAGCACAGAGAATTCTGCTAAAAAGTCATAGTAGATGTCAAGAGACCTAATAACTAAATTCATTCTGGTTCCATCATTTCCTGGTTGTGCAACCTTGAATAAATTAACTTCTTTAAGCCTTAGGGATTTCGCCTGCAAAACAAGAAACACAAGACTTTAAAATTCATACTAGCAAGCTTGAGAAATGGGTTTAGTTCTATATTTGGAGGTTCAATATAAGAGTAACAATGATTGGAGTACTGGAATGTGCAGTTTTGTAAACACTCTGGATGATTTTCTAAACAATTCTGATTTTCGATCATGGTCTCATATTAGAAACACTTGGAAAGTTCTAAAAATATGCTAATGATTGTTCCCACTCCAAATTAATTCATAATTGTATTTGGGGATGTGGACAGAGCAGTGGTGTAAGTCAAAACTCCTTTTCTGCCTCAAGGGTTGAGAATCAGTGGATTAGATAATCTCTAAGACTTTTCTGTAGCTCTTGAACTCCAAATTCTAACCTAGTGTTCTTGGTTCCATGTCACAATATCACAGTTTATGAATAGGGGATGCACTATATATATATAGGGGTTTACTAGTTATTATGGATACATCATATGTTTCTCAGTTGCATACATTGGTGTACTAATCCCCAGAACCTTAGAATATGACTGTGTTTGGAGATGGGACCTCTAATGAGGTGATTAAAATAAAATGAAGTTCTTGGAGTAGATTTCATCCAATATGATTAATGTCCTTATAAGGAAAGGACATTAGGACACATGCTACAGACAGAGGGTGGCCATGTGCAGACACAGTGAAAAGGTGGCCATCTGTGAGTCCAGGAGAGAGGCCTCGGGAAAGAGCACACATGCCAACATCTTGGTCCTGACTTCCCAGATTTGCAATAAAAATACATTTTTTTGTTTAAGTCACACAGTTTATGGTACCTTCTTATGCAGCCCTAGCAAACTAATGCATAAATCAAGTAGTTCAGTGAAATTTGACTTTAAAGAAAAAAGTAGTTGTCTTGTTAGTTCAGAAACAATATAATTCTAAATATGGATACAAACTAAAAATAAGCCTTAGCTATACATAAATAATTTGATGTAATGGCCTTTAAACCCTAAAGTTACTATGAAAAGCAATTTTTGGAAATCAGCAATTTCCGTGAGAACTTAAAAATACTAGTCTATTCTTGAAGTTTTAATTGGCAAGACTGGAAAACTTACATCGCGTTTTGATACCAACAACTAAAAAGCAGACATGATTTCTATCAAAACAATACTATCAAATTTTTAATGAGATCACGTAAGATTTACTGTTAATTTTGATTATGAGCATATGTAAAGCAGAACATATTACTAGTCTTGATGCTAGGTTTCATAAGACAACCTTGTCCTCTGTCTTCATACATTATTAATTTCCCTAGTTTCTTTGTTAATTTTTTATCTTTAATTTTTCAATCAGTTCTACTCAAAATGAATATTTTCATTAAACCCTGAGGAAAACATTCGAATTGTAAAGAAAAAGTTATATCGCCACCTAGCGGAAAATAGGCAGAATCATCTGGTTATATTGCTGGGTGCTGGGAGAAATGTTTCAGAATACCTTTTTTGATCTTAGGGGATTATGCTTCGTTATTTCCTCTATGTTTAGCTAATATGTTACTTTTAACTTTTGAGTTAGATATTTTATTTTTAAGGTATCACTTAAATATAGACTAATGCAATATGCAGAGTGAAGAACTTGAACATAGCCTTTCTCAAAGACATCCGGCTAACATGATAAAGTAATAAACCAGAAAATATAAAAACTATTTGCTACTCACAGAAGATCAGTTATATGGTAAGCAACCAATGTAAATACAGTTGACCAAGCTTGAATGTGTCTCTGGGCATAGTTCATTCTCTGAAAGAAGTGCTACTTGGCTATATGATTTATGAGATACTTTCAATCCTAATGTGACCAAGTTATGTATTTATACTACATCCTGATATGCTAAAGTTCAAGACCTTTATAATTAGGTGAGTTCCCTGATTTATCTTAGGAAGTAGTGTCAGTGAGTTAATAGGTGTTTGTCTTTGGAATAAAATTTCAGCATAGAATTAAAAGAAGCTTCTTAATGGGAAGGAAGTTTCTATCTATTTATTTGGTTGCCAGGTTCCCAGAGCTTTTTTCCATAAGAGTAAGGTGACCTGGCTAATTTTAACCCCAGTGATTACATTCTATCCAGCTCGTTTATCCTTGCAACTTCTTTTTGCATTTATCATCATTTATTGTTTCCTGTCTTAAATTTTTAGGAAGTTGTTATTAAATAATCTCTGATTGTTGACTTTTATCATGCATGGAAGATGAAGATAATGACTTGGTAATTCTGTAAGCACTTTCCTTACCATAAGCCTGGGAAGCAAAGGAGTGCTTAAAAATACTTTCCTCTTAGTAGTCCTTGGTATGTCCCAAGAATGTCCCAATCCTTAATTAGTTGACCATACTACGCAGATGCCCTCTGAAAGCTTCCATTTCAGATGATGTAATACAGTGAGCTTAAATTATCACATTTTAAAAATCAAATTGTTGGATAGAATTTCTCTCTGGGCAGCATTACCATAGAAGAATTACTAAAAGGCTTCCCTTCAAATAGAGTGGGCTCAGTGTGAAATGTCAGTTTCTACAGGAAATAAGGAAGTATCCTAGATTAGCACATATGAAATATTCTAATAGGTAATTGACTATAATCATGTAACTTAAAAATTAGTTATGAGAAATGGTGTATTGCAGGAGCATTAATAACCTGGACATGAAAAGGGTTGATATAGTATTTTGAGTAGCTTTCCTTGTTTTTCCTTTTCCCACTAGCTGTGCTGTACCCCACCAAAGAAGAATAAGAAAACAAAGTGAAGGATAAAAAATGGCTAATTTTCCTCATTATGTTTACTCTGAGCAAAGAAATCTGGGAAAAGTGGTTTTGACAGTTGAGAATAGAGAAGATAAAAAAGACCTCATTTTTCTTCATAGGAACTATTTCTGTATGTTCTCATTAGTAATAATTGAACCTTAGATGCATTTTATAGTATTTATTGCCTATTACATTTATTTTTTCTCAAACCAATAAATGGCAGAAAAATTCAATCTCAAAATTCAATCTCTACTACCTTCTTAATATGCATAAAATATTTTTCTCCTGTAATATTTCTTTTTACAAATAATTTAATAACAAGCTTCACTTATTTTCAGAGTTAAAATGCCAGTTTACACTATGAAATTTTCTTTCATTTATCAGTTGATATTGTGGCCGTACATAACCTTCATTATCAAAATCAGCAGCCTATTAGATATCTTCTAATTTTGCAATTAAACAGATAACTTCAGTAATAAAACAGGTGTGACACAAACAAGGTAAAGGTCACCACACATGTCATTAAGGGAAACAATTTGTGTACATTTGAAAAAAACTCGCAGATTGATCTATGACTTAAATTTCAACATAATTTGATAAATCTTTTCCTCGAGTAAATACACCTGACAATTGCTACTATGTCAGTTGCTTATTCTCTTTAAGGTAGCATTTTCTCTTCCATTAGAGCACTACTAAATAACAAACCTGATGATGGGGTGTTGTCTTATCTAGTAACCTATATATATACTTTTTTATATCGGTACCGGGATCAAACTCATGACCACCTGCTTACAAGGCAGGTGCTTATGCCGCTGAGCTAAATCCCCAGCCCCTAGTAACCTATATTTAAAATATTCAATTTTAAGGAAGATAATGCAGATCCAGGAGATGGATATGTTAGCAGGTAAGTTTTTGGGCTGTATTATTTGTTACATTTGTATTATTCAAATACGTTCATTTGATATGCATTCCAGGGAACCTGAGCTTGGAAAATTAAAGTCTTTTTCATAATAAATGAAATATGATTTCATAAGTCATTTTCTGTGACTGTGAATAGAAAGTAGGTGTAAGATAATGAAACACTTTGAAAATGCTGTTAGTATTCAGATTTGAAGAATGTTAAGAAGGAAAAATGTCTGAGAAAAACAGGCAAATTGATAATGGTTCTATCTGTTAAAAATACTAGTCTGCTCAGGTATAAAGATGTTTTATTCAACCTCAGTTTTATTTACAAATTATACAGATGCATGATAATAAGCTTATTGATATTCAACTAAACATTCATTTGGCAGGCAGCCTAGAATATTCTAGTGTTCTAAGGAGTTGAACAAATGCCTCGGAGACTCAGTCTGTTTTTTCTTCATTGTTGCAAAGCATAAAAATTCTTTGTCTTCTTGTTGCTGCATTATAAAAAGTTTACTAATTGACAGTTGACACAAGCTGCCTTGATGATTTCCATATCCACTTTCAAAGTAGAGCTTTCACTTGGGAATTATACCTGATATCTTCAAAGCTTTTGTGTACTCGAATGAATGTACACTACTAGGCTTCCAAGCAGCTAAGGATAAGTTGAAAGTTATAGTTATTTGTTTTATTATCATTTTTCTTTCTTTTTAGCACATTGGTCAGATAGCACTTGAGACAGCTTCAGAACTGTAGGTTAGGTAGATAAGAAGAATGACCATTCAGATACTGGACTCTGTACTAGGAACTGAACTCAGGGCCTCATGTATGCTAGGTGATACTGGACTTCTTGATGATGTTGAAGTGACCACTATCCTTGTTTGTTCTTTCAGGCCAGGAGGGAAGCTGGAGTAGAAGCCAGCACTGGAATCAGAAAGCCCTGACATTACCACTGACTGGTTGTGTTTTGGTGCAGTGAGTATTGTTGGCAAAGAACTTTGCTGTCTTGAATCTGAACTTTTTGACCTCTAATCTAGAATACTGAAAAACATGCAGGATTTTAGGAAAGATGAGATAAGCTACAGAAGTGCAAGTCAAATTGCAGGCACTAGGAAAAAGGTATGATTGAAAAATACTAGTTAAATTTTAAAATGTTTGTTGCAGTAAAAGACACATTATCACCAATCCTCCTCACAACACTCCCCCTCCCTTAAAACACTCTCATCTCCTCATTCTTGCCATTTTCTGAACCGGTTCTGGAAACCTTTCGTGAGTGTCTTCAGTTGTGCAATCACGGTTGACTAGATGCTCTCCTGAACCAAATCAAAATATTCTCTTTTCATGGTCATTTTGATTTTGGGGAAGATTCAGAAGTCACACAGTGCCACAGCTGGTGAATCAGGTGGGCAAAGACACACCATAACACTTTTCATCAGCTGGGACTTGGCGGTAGCATTCACTGTGTTTTTGGTCACACCTCGTAAAGACATCAAAGGACACTCCCAGAACTGCTACAGAGAGTGTCGAGTGTGATGGGATATGTGCTGTGTCTCTGAGGGAGAGTATTTTCAGGAGGGTTAATGATAATGTCTTTTACTGTAATACATTTTTAAAAATTTAAACATTCACCACATATTTTGATCATATCATACACACATTAAAATTATTTTCGTAGTTCCTCTCAGTAGGTTTTGTGATTTTTCCCATTGCTCATGGCTTCTTAACTTTAGGGTGTAAACACTTTTCTTGCATTTTTGAAAGAAGGGAAGCATTTCCTGTGTTCTTTCTGTACAAAGAAAGGGTGTTGGGAACTATGAAAAGAGATACCTAAGGATTCAGACTGTTCTTTTTTTAACGATAGAAGCTGGGGAATTAACTAAGATAAAGTCCCGTCAGAAGCCAGACTCTTTAACTCCTCGGAGTAGATTCCTTATCTTCCTACACATCTCAGGTAAAGCTCCACTCTCCCAGACCGGCTTGGAGGCTCTCAGCACTCCTCAGCTGCCTTCCCTGGTGGTCTAGCGGAGCCCAGGAATGCTGGCCTTTAGGGCACAGGGCTAGACCTGTTTGCTCACTCATGCTTGGAGTGAGCAACATGGGAGGTCTTGATAAGCTGGCTACTTCAAGGCATGAGATGCTTTCTGAGCATTTCTATACGCTGGTGAGACAAGTTCTCAAGTGGTCACTATGAAACTTATCCAAAAGGATAAGAGCATGAACTTAATAGCATAGCATCATCTTGACGCTCTAAAACGATTCTATATGAAATATTTTTTAATATCTATGAGACTGGAAAACAACCAGCCAATGGTTTCAAATACTCCTTCAGATCTTGTCTTCTCCTAAATCATCTTAGTGCTAGAAAAGTCTCAACCCAAGTGGCTATCTATCATAAAAACTGACAATCTGAAAAAGCATCAAATAAACAGGAAAAATTCAACATTTGTTTAATTCAGTGTTATACGGAATGAAATTTTGAAGTATATATAACAAATGGACAAAGATAACACTGAACTTAGCCATATTCCGTATTTGTATTTCTCCGAATAGAGTGGGCTGAATTAGAAGCAGTTTTCAAGTTACTGAACCCTCATTCCTCCTGTACAATGACACTATATTCTCTGGGGAACAGCTATAGCATTCAGGTTCTAAAATTTTCCTACCCTCAGGGTGATTGCTAATTGAAAAATTTCCTGGGTTGGGGAAAGTAAACATCACTCTGAGTATTTCCATAAACTCTTCTTTGGAAGTTGTGTGACATTTCTAAATTTACATGGAAACAATTTCTGAGTGGATTTCCCTAGCTGTTCAATAAATTGCACTTAAGGCTATTTCTTTTAAATTAAATTCATGGTGCCTTTTGAGAGTTATCACATCTTTGATTTGGAAAGGATTTCTTCCACTTTTAGTACTTCATTATGCTGCCACAAATCCATGCCTTGTTTTCAACCTGTGCCTTCTCAGTGCATCTCCTTCGTGATCCTGAAGTCAGGAAGTGCATGGTGTTGGTATGGGCCTTGTCAAGCAGAGGTCCTGGGTGCTCCAGAGGATTAGCCTGGCTTTGGATCCAGTCTGTGCCTTGTGGTCAGTTTTGGAGAGGTGCACTAAGACAAGCTGCATCAGGCCCAGAAATAGATGTGTGGAAGAGAATTCTACCATTTGTTTCTCATGAATCCCAGTTGCATCTGTCATAGGCTGACTCAACAAAACATTTTTCATCAAGGAACATCACACTATGTGTGGAAAGTACTTTTTAACGTTTACCCTGTTTAAAGTATATTAGATTACATCAGGAGAATCTGTGAAATGTTCTTTGAAAACAATGATTTTTAAATTTGGAAAGCGATTGAGATGAATATAGCATGTCACTGAGGTGTTTTAGTGTGCTGTAGAGAGTCTATGGCCTTTGTGATCTTTATTTACAATGAAAAACTGTTTTTTTCCAAGATGAACAGGCAACTTAATGAATGAATCTAAGAGTCCACTAGAGGTCACTTTTTCAACTTTTTTTTCCCTTACTAACTGAAACATTCTGCCTTGATTCTTTGTTCTCGGTGTTGAGGATGGAACGCAGAACCTCCCACTCTGAGTGCTCTATGCTGAATTCCACTCTCCGCCCTTTGTTCTTAAAGTTTGTCATTGACTCTTTCTTATGAGTCCTTGATAGATCAGGCTTTCATGGTAGAGCTTTTGTTCTCTCCTAGGAAAATGTCCCCTATTTTTCAAAAAGTTTCCCTTGGATCCCTTTTGATACTACTTCTAATAACTCTTAGTTATTGCCTAGCAGATATTCTTACTTTTTAAGTATAATTTCTATTTGACAATTTTAATGATGTTCTTGGGTACATTATCAAGTCTGTTTAAGCACAAGCAAAGCATTTCCATTTCCTAAAGTTTTTATCAGTTTTATAATGCTATGTTAACACTGAAGAACAAAAAAGTACGTAATTTTTTAAGACTTGGAAGGACCCATTCAATTTCTGCCTCTTGCTGCTAGTACCAGTACTGAAAAAGTTCAACATTAGCAGCTGTTGATTGAATCTCTGAAACTCATAATTCTTGATTTAATTTCCCTAGTGATCCACGAAGTTATGTTCCGAACTACTTTTTTTTTTTTTAAAGCTATGTTTCTAGAATGTGAATATCTGGTATTCCTTTTTTTTTAACCAAAAGATATTTTAGCATGTTTTCCTTAAATTGAGCATGAACATGTTCACAAGCTGCTATTACATTGTGAGTTTCACTACTGGCGCATAAAAATAGCATTATAAGCAGTCTTGTGTATTTACTAATAGGACCATCTGGCACAAGGTTACAATTTTCTGGCTTTCCAAATGTCCATTATATCTATCCTATATTAATGTCTACCTGGGTTCAAAAACATTTCTCAGTTATCTTAAAATTCAACCAAAATTGGCAGTTCTAAACTCGAAAATAGTAAATCTCATTTTCCTATGAAATAGAGACATTAGTAAGAAAAATACACTCAGAGACCTACTCTCGAATTCTGAAGGAAAGTCTGTCATTGTACCATTCATCTATCCCTCAGCAGTCTCAGCACCCTTTATTTATTTATATTTATTTATTTTGGTACTAGGGGTCAAACTTACGACCTCGTGCTTGCCAGGCAGGCACTTATGCCACTGAACTAAAGCATGCTTAAGCACCCTGAAGTACCCTTTAATATAAACCATTTTTAACAAAATTTGTATCAGTTTTTAAAATATATTATTGAAGAAAATATCAAATTCTGTATCTAAAGAGAATTATGATATACGTTCTTTCAATTAATATACATATTTTCACATATTAAGCTTATTACTTGTTAAAATTATTTTCATGCATGAATACTTTCCCTGTGTAAAATACTAAAATATTAAAGACAGGCTATAGCTTTCATTTGCTACTAGCCTCAGTCTCTCTCTCTCTCTCTCTCTCTCTCTCTCTCTCTCTCTCTCTGTACTGAGGATCAAACTCATAACCTCACACTTGGCAGGCAGGCACTGTGTCACTACACTATATCCCAAGTCCTAGCTCCAATCTCTTAAATCTTCAAACATAACTCCTTCTTTTCTATTCTTCTAGATTTTTTGATAAACATTTACATTCAAATTGGTACACATCTAAAATAAGTATCATACTTTTTTGGTCTTTTTTTGCTCATGTATTTTAAATAAATGCTATGTAACACTGAACAAGTGATTGTGTGCATTTGATTTCTATTCAATATTAGCTATGGAATGAATTCTAATGTCTAATGAAGAGAATGTTCTTGGGTACATTATCAAGTCTATAGCCTCATATCTAGTGAATAGCATGTACATATAGCCTATACATTCTCTTTGTGAAGAACATTTTAGTTTGTTTCTGCCTTTTCTCTCTTATAATATTGCTGTGTATATATATATATATGAGGTATGATAGCAAAATGCAGGGAATGCTTAAATTTAAAAAAAAAAAAACTTATTACAGTAATGGCACGTCCTCATTAATGCCCCTCAACACACTCTTCCTCCCTTCAAACACACTTACCTCTGCTCTTGCCACTTTCTGAAATGGTTCTGGAAGTCGTCTTTCGTGAGTGTTTTGGCTGTGTTTTTTGTTTTCGCAGTCTTGAAGTCATGAATCAATTTAAAGTGTTTACTTTTCATGGTTATTTTGAATTTGGGAAGAACCAGAAGTTGAATGGTTCCGGATCTAAAGAGAAAGGTAGATGAAGACTCACTGTAATATTTGATTTTGGATTTTGTTTATAGTTTTTCTGCTACAAAGAAGTTATCACTTTAATATAGATTTATCAAATTTTTTTCATGATTTTGCTTTTAGATCCATGCTAAAGAAAATAATCCCTAACCTTAAAACAAATATATTACTTATATTCTCTGATAGTTTAAAAGTAATGTTAGAAAAACAAAACAAAATAAAATAAAATAGAATAAAAGTAGTGTTATTGTGATTTTTGTTGTTTAGGTCTTGATATTTGCTTTTCTTTTTCAAAAATTCTCCCACAGACTGACTAATTCTAGTTCAACTTTGTGTATCCTTTCAAGAAATAAGAAGCAGGCCAATATCAGGTGCTCTGTCAAATATTGGCAAGAACATACCATAATCATCACGCCATTTAGATGAGAGTTATATTTTCTGCTGAATTGGTTAATGATTATTTTCGTGAGCCACTTGCAAATCAATTTTGTACTGTTTTCAAAATAGGTAGTAGGTATTCTTGATACTACTGAATATATATTTCAGAGTTTCTTTCTGATTTCAAATTCTACATTTACCATATTGGCAGTTATCTTATGTTCATAGGGTCCTTTCTGGGCCCTTCACTATTTAATTTATTTCATTTTTAAGTTAATATACATAATTTATTACATATAGTTTACAGTTATTATTGTTACTGTTTTTTTCTTTTGTAGTTTAAGCTTTTAGTAATGGGATTTGAACACAGGGCCCCACACTCCCAAGACAAGCCAAACTGCCAGTGCTCCCTTCTTTATTTTTTTTTCAAAATTACTTTTTGCTATGGAATTGGTTTGTGAAGGCTCCTGAAATGTTTCATTGAAAATGAGAACTGTAAAAAAAATAAAATTTAAAAAATAAAAACATAAAAAAAAGAAAATGAGAACTGTATTCAATTCATGTTAATCTGCAGAAGAAACGGCATACTGAGCTTCCTATCACCAAATCTATCTCTGAAATTATATCACAGATATTCTTGAAGTAACTAATTGTTCCCTAACACACTGGTTCTCCCAGCATTTTTCTGAGTCATGCTATGGTTTTTGTTACTATGAAACTATTTAATTTTTTCCATTTTGTTCACTACTGCAAAGAAAGCTACAAGTGTTTGAGGACTGATCATGTATCTGATTTCCTAAATGGATTAAGTATAATTAATCATCCAGATGATTCTTTTGGATGGTTTTTATGTCAGTGATCACTAAATGACAAATTTGTTTCTTTTTTTCTAAAATACACATTTCTTATTTTTCTGATCCGTTGCATTAACAAAGATGCTGGAAGTTGGATTATGGGGCATTCATGGTTTTTATTGACTTCAATTAGAAACATTTATTATCATCATCATTATTTTACTGAAGTTTTATTGATGGCAACTTTTTATTGAGTTAGAGAACATTATTAATTTTAAATTTGCATAAAACAATAAGATATCATTCTTGTCAAATAGGATAATTACTATTCTGAAAGTATTAAACTATAATGGATTATTTTGTTGCCTAAACTCCTGATAAATTACATACAATATGAATTAATATATTTGACATCTAACACAGGTGAAAAAGGGACTAATCCTAGAAAAATATTCAGAGGCAGCTAAAACAACTAACCTTTGAATTCTTTATTAATTGAAAATTTGTTTTTCTAAGGCTGCTTGTCAGCTCTTGTCAAAAATATAAAGAACATATCACCAGTGTTGATTAAAATACCAAATAAAGCCCATTTTTATATAATAAATGCTTTGTCTAATTTCTCACAGAAAATCAGTGTTTAAAATTTACCAACAAATCAGTAGTCCAATATTGACCTTGACAGTACTATAATGAATCCTAAGCGAAGACAATATAGGAAGTTTGAAATTTATTCAACAAATATTTGAAAAGTGATTATTTTGGGCCAGGCACAGAAAATAAATATTGAAAGTTGGACAGAAATTTTGGCTTTGAAGAACTGAGGAAATGATTCAAGAGTCAGTGTCATACTTTAGAAGAAGAAGGAACAGATATTTGTTTTACCTCCCTGACAAATTCCTAGCCCAAGTTAAAACTAGTTCGCCACTTATTATATGCCAGTGCATACATATGCAATTAAACATGACTGGAAAATATATACAGCCGTCCAGATGGGCCTCTCTTTAAGTTCAGGACCATGAACCTCTTGTGGTCCAAGTGCTGCCTGGCCTCCTATTACCTGTCTGTGGTTTGAATTCCTGTGCACATTGTATCTGACAAACCACTTGTATCTGTGGTCATAGATCCTGCCTTGTAGCTGTTCTTTTTGATGAATTTTCTATGCACCAATCTGAGGATGTGTTGTCTACATGTATCTTGAGTCTTATGTCATTTTATCTACTCAAGGACTTGCTCTGAAATTGTTATGCTGCTCTTTAGTAATCAAAATGTTTTCGTTTTGGACCCTATCAATGCCAAACAAGTATGTGACCACCTTTCGCTTCAAAATAAATTTTAAAAGAATCTCATTTGGTCCACCTCTCCCTTTACTACTCTACACTCTTTAGTGACAAAATCCTCTAGGTTTCCAGACTTTGCCCACTTTCTCTTCTCACATGCTTTTATGAGTCCATTCCATAAGGCTTTCTTCCACACCATCTCCCTGACACAACGCTTGGCAAGGACATTAACAAACAGCACCTTGCAAAATCCAATGGTTATTTCTCAGTCTTTAATTAAATTAAACTACTGACATTGTTTATACCCATTTGTTTTTCATAAGAAGTCTTTTTATTTTAATTTTTTTATACTGATGATAGTTTTGGCCAATATTTTTGCAATATAAATTAACAAATCTACAAGATGCTAAAACCTTTCTACTGTTAGCAAGGTATAGGTGCCCACCACCAGAAGCTCTTGGAAGATCAAGTATAAATTGTGTTTCATCTTCCATGAAAGAAACAATACCAGTGGGGCATGATGGTATTTGTGATTCTTGTAATTCCAGTTACTCAGGAGGCTGAGGCAGGAGGATCAGAAGTTGAAGGCCAGTCTGGGCAACTCAGTGAGAACATGTCTCCAAATAAAAAGTAAAATAAGAAGGGCTGGGGATATAACTCACTGATCCCTAGATCCAAAAGGAGAAATACAGAGAGAGAGCGAGAGAGAGAGAGAGAGAGAGAGAGAGAGAGAGAGAGACAGAGAGACAGAGAGAGAGAGAGAGACAGAGAGAGAGAGACAGAGAGAGAGAGACAGACAGAGACAGAGAGAAATTGAGAGAAACTGAGAGACAGAAATTGAGAGAGAAATTGAGAATGATTCAGAGAAAGGAAGAGAGAGAGAGAGGCAAAGGAGGGGAAGGAAGAGAAAAGAAATTAAGAAATGAAGGACAGGAGAAGAAGGGAGGGAGGAGAGAAGGGGAGGTGTGGAAGGAAGAAAGACAGAAAGGAAAAGGAAGCTCTTAATGAAATAAAATGTTTTCTTCATTTTTTCTGGAGCACCCAGTTCTGAGAATCTTGTGACTTCATTAGTCACAGTTTATCCTTTTCCTTTGTTGTCTTCTTTTTATCTTTCGGAACGCCTACCTTTGAAGTGTCCCAAGGCTCAAACCTTGGACCACACATTTCTTCTGCGTTTTCACTTAGGCATCTGGTTCTATGTCTTAAAATATTGTTTACAGACGGGTAACTCCCAAATGAATAAACGAGCTGAGGATAACTTTCCCAAAGCCCAGACATATGCATATCCCATTCTTATTTCATGTCTTACTTGGCTGTATAATAGACAACTAAAATTTAACGTAATCCAAACATAATTTTTATCTCCTAGCTTCCTCCCTAAAGTTTCTTCCACTTGTGGTTGTCTCCATCATATCTGAAGTTCTATTCTCACAATTATTTTTTATGTCAAAAACGATGGAGTTATTCTTGAACCCTATATTTTTATCCTACTCCATGGGCAAGTTGTAATTAATTCTATTGCTTCTACATCAGTATACACTGAAACATGATTCATGCCTTATCACATTTGCTATTATCTACTTGTCCATCATTTTAGTGATCTCAAGACTGCAGAGTATAATAAATTTCTAATGTTTCTCTTCACTGCCATTTTTTTCTGCCTCTGGTGAATTGATCTGCTTTAAATTTCAAAATAATTATTTTGGTAGCTCTGCTGAGAATGGACTATCAAAAGGGGCAAGAATGAAATCAGTGTGTGATTAATTAAGAGACATTGCAATCATTCAGGTAGGAGATGATTGTATCTCTACCTGAGCTAGTGGTGATACAGGCGTGACGGTAAGTGATTAGATTCTGCATACTTTTCTTTATGAGAAAGCTTAAACATATAATAATCTAGAAAGCATCAAATGACAAGACATATGTACCTCTACCCATCTTTGAACTTCAAAAATAATTAACTCAGGGCAGGGGATTCAGCTCAGTGGCATAAGCGCCTGCCTGGTAAGTGCAAGGTCAGAGTCCCCAGTATCCCCCCAAATTAACTCATGATCAATTCTTTGTCATCTATATCTTTTCACTCCTTGCTTTACTAGATTATTCTAAAGCAACTCTAAACAGTAAATTATGTATTAATAATTTGGAAAGTAATCTTTTAAAAAGTGATATTTTAAAAACAAAAATACTATCATATTTTAAACAATAATATCTCGACATTATCAAATATCACATTGCTGTTCAAGTTTCCCTTATTGTCTATGTTAATTTCAGATTTATTTAAACTAACAATTGAATTGCTACTTTTGTGTACTGTCTTAAACAGTTAAAAATCTACAACTCTTTTTTTTCTCTTGGAATTTACTTCATGGAGAAAGTAGGCCATCTGTACCACAAAATAGAGTTTGGTAGTTTTTCTTACTGCACTGTTTTGCATCATTGCATCATGTTTATTCACCCTTTATTTCCTTAATCAGACAGAGGCTTGATCAGAATTCTTCATAGGTAGTGGTGTGTGCATCCATTAAGACTTTGGTTGTATCTGGCTGTCTCCTTTAGAACGATAATGATCATCATCTGTGGCCACTGTTTTGACCCATCATTTCCTTAGGTGTTGAAATATGGTGATGCTCTTATTCTAGCTTCTTTTTCTTCTTCAGTGCTTAGCTGAAGTGTTTCTATCTCATTTGCATTTACTTTAGAAAATAAAGCCTTAGATATGAATAATTCATTATGAAAAAAGATTCTGTGGAATAGGACTGTGGAGAATGAAACAGAGAAGGAAAGAAAGCTTACACAATGGTGTGTTCATGAGTTGCTCACTGTAGGCAATGGAGATAAACCACACCAGGGTTTCCTGAGCAGCTATGCAGAATGTGATTCGTATCTCACATGAGGACAGAACAGAGAAACTTATTCCCTAACTCTGGCCCCTCACCAGCCCCTAACCCCCTCCAGCTTGGTTGTACAAGCACACAGCCAGATGGGTTTCAGCAAGTGGGCTATACTGACCGGCCAGTGTTTGCAGAGCACAAGGAATGGGATTGCTGGTAAAGGTGAGGAGATGTTCTCAGGTTACAGCTATGTGAAGCAATCTCAAAATATAGAAAAGAAAAGTAAGTGGTTTTGAGTAAGAGGTTGTGAAATATATCCTTTATTTAAAGGAAATCTATTTCCTTTATTAACTATTTGATCCTCTCAAGGTACAAGAGAGGTAAACTTGATTCTACCTCATTATTTTTCTCAATATTATGTTGTTTCCTTAGCATCCCCTAGAGGTGACTGACCAACGTGTTGGCATGTGTGAGAGTCAGCTTGCTTTTTTGAAGTGTTATAATGAATTATAACAAAAATATTCCACAGCTTTAATCCATTGTGCGTATGCTTCCCACTGAAGAGAAGCTGCTGTAAATTTGTTGCTGCTCAACCACTTGTTCAGCTGGCTCTTGATTCTCTGGTAGCCTCTGTGAGTGTCTTTACCCTCAGGTTTGACAAGACAGTAGGATTTCTGGACTCACATAGAACCCTAAGAAGCACTAGTTTTTAAAATTAATATTTAGAGATCAATTTTTGGGCACAAGAGATGAATATGTTTTTGAAGCAAAAGGCGGTAGAATCTCTTGGTAAACTGGATGTAGATCATGAGTAAAAAGGAGAGAAGTAAAAAGATAGCTCCCGAAAGTGAGTATGTTCAGCCGGAAGGACAGGTGCCAAGTGAAATAGGAAAGGCTGCAGCTATTCAGGTTGAAGAAATGACGTGGAGCTAGTTTTGGATGTAGTGAATTTTTAATTCTACTAAAAACTCACGTATAGACGTGTAACTGGATGTGGAAGCCTGCATTAAATTCTTGAAGCTATAGATAGTGCTGTACTTGGAATCTGGAGAATTGCTGAGTTCATTAACAAAGGGGATATGATCAAAGGAGAGAAGCAGTGATTAAGCCACAAGACACTTTCTGCCCCAGAGGCAGGAGGCTGGTGGAAGGGGTTGGAATCAGAAATGATGACTGATAAGAATGCCCAGTTCTGGGAAGCAAACCAGAGTAGCATTCTGGAGGCCAGGTGAAAGGAGTGTTCCTTGTAGAGGGCTTGGTTGATTGTTTTAAATGTAGCTGAAAAGGTCAGAAGAATAACAACTGAGTTATCTGTTATATTTAACACTTTGAAATCAATAGTGATATTAAGTGAAGTTTTACTGGTATATTTGGAGCAAGTATAGAGGTGGGTTGGCATATGAACTATACGTGCATAAGCACTTATAAACTGTTCAATTTCAGTGATTCATTTATCTTTGTTTGGCTGGTACTTCATAGTTTTAATTATTATAACTTAATAATTAATCTTATCATCCAGCAAAGAAATTCCTATTCCTTATTTTTCAGAATCATCTTGAATATTCTTGGTCCTTTACTCAATTATAGATACTTACATAGAAGTTTCAAAAAGGTTCACAAAATTTTTATTAGAACAAACAGAGCTCAGCAAAATAATTGGATTTTGGAAAAATATAGTAAAAATAGAAAATGTCAATGAACCAAAAGGCATTTTTACAAAAGCAGCAAAGAGTATTAAGTATTTTGGAACAAAAATTGTTTAAAACTGTTAAGAGAGGAATTGTAAAACTTTATGAATAATATAAGAGAAAATCTAAATAAATAAAATCACTCACAGATAAGACTTACTAATATAAATAAATAAACCACATTTCCTTGCTGCATTGTCCCATAATGAGTGAAGGACGGGAGACTGAAGAAGAGCCTTAGAGAACATTTATATACTGGGTGGGTAGGAGCAGAGAAGTCAAACTAGAGCTCCTAAAGTAGGTAGAGTGCTTATCATGAGTGTCATGAGACAATACCTTGGCTAACAAGGCTGGAGGACATTTCTGCTGTTTTTGTTTTTGTTTTTGGTAATGGAATCAAACTCAGGACCTTGCACTTGCCAGGCAGGTGCTATGCCACTGAACTATATCTCCGGCCTTGCAGGAAATTTATGGAAGAATTGAATAGCTCTTAAAATCTGATACTGCCATGGCTGGATAAAAAATACATAAATGTGACTATTTTAGATTGCCATGTTTTGAGAGAAGAGTTCCAAGGAGAGAAGTAAATAGCAGCAGGGAAGTAGAGACACTGGATTCACAAGGTGGAGAAAAGGAAGGACAAATGGGATGCTATTTAATGAGTTAATCATTGTTCAAGGTGGAGGATGGGTAGAGGTACATATGATTTATCATTCTGTGCTTCCTAGTTAAGTATATGTTTAAACTTTCTCATAATATAAAGTGCAGAGATTTTAATCTTTTACTGCCACTGTCTCTATTGCCACCAGCTCGGGTAGAGATCTAATCATCTTCCATTTGAATTTGTCCAATGTCTCTTAATTAATAACACTGATGCTCCATGATAATAATTTGCAGTGGAATGGTTCTTAAGCAGTCTACAAATCTCTTTCTCAAATATTGTCTCATTCAAATTTCGGGACAACACAGTGGCCTGGCCTAGTTAAGTAGCATTGATCTATGTCACAAGTGGAGAAATAAAACATATGGTTCTTTTATGGTTTTAAAAATGTTAACTATTACAAAGTAGCAGTAAACTAAGTCTGTCTGACAGCATAAATAACTGTGTTGCTAGCATTCACAGTGGTGTTCTTGTGGGTGAGTCAAAGAGTATGTATGTGCACCATCACTTAATCACCACTAATTTGGCACACCTGAATGTTCTGAATGTCAGCTAATCAGTACTGTGCCATGGGATAAATAGCTGTGGTGGGAATGAGCAAGCATAAATAACTTTTGGAGTGTGTAATACAACAAATATAAAACTTGTAAGTCTCTCCCTAATTCTCAAGTTGAGAATGTAAGAAAGTAGTTCTTTTTCTGCCTTAATTTCTGTACTGGACCATCATGAAATATTGGATGTTCTTCAAGTGGAGGTTTAACTTTTTCAGCTGTACTTTGCATTGTTCATTCTGCAGGGTTGGCAAAATGTTTAGAGACTTCAATGATATGAACAGCCTGCTACAGCACACGTGCCACAGGTTCCCCACCACTGGTACAGGATTGAAAGGCTAAAAGAAAGTCAACTTATAAATATTCTGAGGAAATTAACTTGGCTTGTCAGGGAAAGATGTTTGTGCTAGCTTAGAAACATAAATGAAAGAAGTGTAATATTAGAGATTTTAAATTTTTGAAAAAAATTGCAAGAGAATCATGCTTTTTTGATATCAGTTAATACATTCAAAATGATTATAGCCATTATTCTAATTAAGTTTTATAACATTTTCTTAAGATAGCATGAATGTACTTCCACAACGAGTATTGCAGAATATCCACAAATATGCATAGATCCTACATTTCTTTGGACTATGATTTTATAGATTCCTACTTCAACTGTTACTCAGAATTTAAAAATTATATAATTGTACTTACAAACATTTAATTAAGGTCAGGCATGATGGTGCATGTTCATAAATCAGGAGTCAAGAGACCGAGGCAGTAGGATCAAGAGTTTGAGCCCAACCTGCGCTACACAGGCCACTGAAGATGACTCTGAGGTACATAGTAAGACCCCGTCTCAAAAAAGCCCAAAACAAAACAAAAAAAGGAAATGGCTCTAGTTAATATCCTCTACTCTTTTTACTCACAATCTGTTAGTAAAGGAAATAAAAGCAGAGAAATCATGGGAGTTTCTGCCTGCACATTACTTGTAAAACTTTTAGACTTCTTTATAACTTCATTCAGTCTACACCCCAAAAGCAGTTTTTTTTTTTTTTTCTTTTACAGTGGGGAATGTATGGTCTTTTTTGGCAACCAAAATGAAATTTAAAATCCTATCACTTTTACTAAAAATGTACTATGCCTCTAAGCCTTATTTTCTTCATTTTAAAATGACAGTTAAGAACACATTTGCCACGGGGTGTGAGATATTAGCGGACCAACAGGAGAAATGTTGAGCAGCTGCATCCCACATTGCGGGTATGTTTTCTGCCCACTTGAATGCTTTTTTTCATAAAGCAAATTCTTCAGAGAATGAAGGAGGTCATCTTTTGCAGGTTTAGCTCCTGTATTTTTCCTATATCATGTTTTTTTTTTCTAACAATACTAACGTATTGTCACTTAGCCATTCATTGGTGACATTACTCAAACATATTTAATTACTGATTTCTTGGAGCTTAAAGGAGACTAACAGATAATCTAGTCCAATTAAAAGTTAAAGGGCAGAAAACTGCAAAGAATTTCTCCAACTGCACATTTTAACAAAGCTAGGATTTTTATTTCTTTAATGACAGCACATCTTTTTCAATACTGTTAATTTTGTCTTATTAGTAGTAAGGAAGAAAAGAACAAGGAATTGTGGGTTGTCTCATATTTTTCTCTACATCTTTGTCACTATTTTGACTCTAAGTGGTTGATTAGTATAGGAAAGTAGCCTAAAACAATTCTGTCTCTCTGCTTTCAGAGCAGGTTCCCATGGATACCATGGCTTCTGGGATAGTCCAGAAGTCCCCTCCTACCCTTACTCAGTCTTAAAAGGAGTAAACTGGCCTTAAACTGGTTTCAAATCCCACTCATTCCTACACAGAACACGTTACTGGACATTTGTGTTCATTGAGCATCACGAACATTGTATGAGGGGGTGGAGAGGAGCAGTGCAGGACACTGATATTATCTCCTCTGCTCCCTCATGTGCTCCACTGCCCCAGTAGAATCTGCTTCCTAAACATTCCTACGTGATGAAAGCATTAGAACTTGCAAGATGGCAGCAGAACATGGAATCCAGCACTTAGTCTTTGCCAGCCTGGGATCCTGTACAGCTACCTCGGTTTTAGGCCCATGAGACAAGCAAGGCCTACCTGAAATGTCAGATCTTCAGATACCTGGCTCCCTCTGCAGGGGGACAAATGCTGTGTCATGTGTCCTCTTCCTCCTTCACTCTTTCAAGCAGCATCTATCCAGAGGCTCTTCCTGTCTTATGTTCATCTTCTACAGAGATTCTACTGTTTGCTGACCCTGTTTTATATTTTTGTATTTTAACCTTGGCAATATTATTCAGCTGTAATATAAATTATTGGAAGAAATATTTACTGAATTTCCTAATCTTCTCAGAATCATTTTAATTAACATTGTACATTATAACAACACTAATTTTTTTCCCTGAAGCACATCTTACAGATACAAGATTTCTCTGTGCAAATTTTTCCTCATAAGTAAACTCAGTAATATTGAGAAAGTAATGTTACAAAGAACTTTGTTGAAACTTTGGTCGGTATTCCTTGGTTTTCTTTTTTTGATACTGGTAACATCGTTTTTCTTTAAATGTGCAATAACTTAACTATTTTTCTTCAGATATATTTCATCACTTAATGTTCTTGCTGAACTGAATTATCAGTAATGTGCACTTACAATGATTTATTTAAAAAATAGGAGTGATAATAGAGTTAAACTTTTTTTAGTATTTCATAGCTATGAAAGCATTTAAGACACATTTGCTTTTTTATTTTTTTGTCTTTTTGAGACAGGGTCTTGCTATGTTGGTTTTAAACTTGCAACAGTCCTCCTGCTTCAGCTTCCTGAGTGCAGGGATTACAAGCGTGTGCAACCACATGTGGCTACATTTTTTCATTTGATCTTCACGGCAACCTTAAGAGTGACTCACAGATGGTTTATAGGTTTTAGTCTCCACCACCACCCTGGAGATTTAACTCAGGGCTTTTGTACTGAGTTATACTCCCAACCTTTCATTTTTATCTTTTTAAATTTATAAATATAAAGCAGGTCTACAGCTCTCAGAAGTTTCCAGTGTGGCATTTAGCAGATTTTAGCATTTCACCGTTACAAAACATGGGTACCAAAAGGTCATAAAACAAAGCCAAAGCTACCAGTTTAGCTGATGATACTTCATATATTATTCTCTTCAAAGATGAAATGAGATATTTGCATTCTTAAAGTCAGAATTATGCTGGATGTGGTGCCACACGCCTGTAATGCCGGCACTGGGGAGGCTGAGGTAGGAGGATCATGTCGAGTTTGAGACCAGCCTGGGCTACAAAGTGAGCTCAAGGCCAGCCTGAACTACATAGAGAGACCCTGTCTCAAAAAGACCAAAAAATTAACAAAACAAAGCAAAAAGTCAGAATTGCTACAAAATTTTCTCTCTTCCTACAATAATAAACCAAATCTGGAGAACTCTTCAATTTAACTTCCCATCAAACATATCTGCTTTCCTCCTTTCTCTAGCAGTGCTGTTAGGAGAATCCCAAACACAGTTCTGGTCTTAATACCTCACCTGTTTAATTAAAAATATTATATATAATATTACAATATTCCATCATAATTACATTTGAAATAATTTCATAGATCCTCTAAGCCGTCTACTCTTAGGTTTTCATAAAGGTCTCACTACGCTGCCTTCTTTTTTATTCTGATGACCAATATCTATTTTAAAGTCAGACTTCCGGTAACTCCCCAGCCTTTAGCTGGACGAGTAGCTATTTGAACATCTTGTCAGGCTCACTTCCTCTCTCTGGGGTTTCACTTTCCTTCCCTTTCCTTCTCAGGAGTTCAGTTTCTCTACCTCAGGTCCTGGCTGCACCCCCCCCCACTCCCCTCCCACCTCCCCCTGCTCCTTCCTTCCTTATCCTCTGTCTCTTCCGGGAGTCCTCAGGCTGTGGAAGGAGGAGGAGGAAGCCAGCCTGCTGTACTCAAGCTGTTGCCCTCCTGGACACCGGCTCAGTCCCCTCCCTCCTCTTTTCCATTTTCACAGCCCCTCACCTTCCTCTCCCTGGCTGCCAGCTCTTCAGGAGTATTCTCTCCCTTCCCTCCTCTTTTGGAAATGTCTTTAACTAACTGCTGTGAGAGTTTTTGAAATCAGTCTTCACTTGGTTTGTCTTTCCCATGGTAATAACCATGTTACAGCTTTTTGAAATTTGTTTATTTTTTAAAGAGCCATGTTAACAGCTTTAAGGATAAAGCAGTACAGTTATTCTTAAGAAGAAGAAACACAAGATATTAAGGACCCTGAGTAATGGTCACACTGGCAGTTACCTTTGGGCTAAGCCTGGAGACTGGTAACCCATTTCCAAGCTGTTCCTGTATCATAGTGCTGCAATTTCTACAGTTATGGAGTTTCTGGCTCATCCCTGCCAACACCCACTACAGAATGGGGTGCACTGCTTTGGGTGAGAAATCAGTATTACATAGGATAATTATGCACCTGTGGAAGAAATAAAAGATTTCCCTTTTTTAAAAATTTGATGTATATGAGTATTGTCACTATCTTAACAGCACAATGGTACGTGTATGTAATCCTAGCCCTTTGGAAGGCAGAGACAGGAGGATTGGGATTGATAAGGTCCACCTGTCACCTTAGTAATACTGTATCTCAAAATAAAACATAAAAACAGTCTGGGAATGTGGCTCAGTGTAAAAGCTCTGAGTTCAGTTCCTAGTACTGAGGAAGAAAGAAAGGGGGAGGAAGGGAAGGAAGGAACATGCCTTTTAATCACTTAAAGAAATCTTGAGTATGTTCTTGCTTTAATTTACACTAAGAAGTATGGAATCAGGAAGGATTAATTCAGAATAGAAAGGTCTAGAGGCACATGATAGTTGTGCTTTGCTAGCTGATATGGCATTAAATGAAATATTAAGTGAATGAATAAATAATCTTTTCAGAGGGTGGTGATCAGATCAAATACAGAATATTTCTTACTGTTCTGAGGAAAGAGAGGTTTTTTGCTTAACTTTTCATCTTTCACATTTATTCAGATTGTATCCTTTTTCTCTGGTTTAACTATATTAGATGAAAGGAGTATTTTCTCCATCCTTTAAGAGACCCTATTATGTAAGTCATTCAGGCCTAGCTTAATATACTGAATAGCGTAAAGGAAGTTATTAAGTCTTCTCTCACAGGTAATTTCTTCCTGCAGGACACATTTGGCAGTATCTGGGGGCATTCGGGGCTGTCACAGCTTGGGGTAGTGCACTACTGTGCCAAAGCCAGAGATGCTGCCAAATATCCTACCATGCGCAGGAGAGTCCAGTGCAAAGAAGCGTCATGCTTTTCAAAGTGTCAGCAGTACTGAGGATAAGAAACTCTGGTCTATCGAGACAGTAGCCTGGTTTGCAAAACTAATCCTAATCAGTCCTGCTGCCTAATCCTGCTCTGCATGCCAGAAGACAAGCATAACTTCCTGCTTTCTCTTCATGTCTTCTATCGCATCTTTACTATCCTTCTATGACCAGAGAGGTGGATATTTGGATTAGGCTTGGTGCAAGATTAGGCTTTGTCAGAAAGACAAAGGAGAAACATATATTCACAGTTTAAATAATATGACCCTTGATTAAATGTTTCACTGTAAGAAATAGTCACAGAGCAAATACTGCAATGCAATATGGCTGAATGATAGATAGTTTGAGCTATTAATTTAAATTCCCTACCTTTGTGGTGCCTCTTTGCCCCATCTTTATGCAAGCAGCTGGCTGACTACACTACACTGAGGCAGAGGAGCTATATATACATCCAATCCTAGATGCCACCCAACATGCGTACAATCCAACATGCACACAATATTTCTGTCTCTTAAAACCTCAAGCACTCAGAGGAATTTAGAGGATTTGTGGAGGGAAGTGAAAGTATAAGAGGAATTCTCAAGATCAACAGGGTATCTCAGAAACTCAGGGACAGAAATAGGTCTCTCTCCACCCCACAGAGTAAAAGGATCCCCTTCAGCATAATGGATGAGGCCAGTCAGTGGGTAAGTACTTGAAGAGAAATACATCCTGCAGCTGAGGAGCTCTGCTAGCATCATCAGGGAGGAAAACTTTAGAGAAAAGCCCATTCGTCTCATGTTGCTGATACAGAACACACATAGCAGAAGTTTGAAGGACAGTTCAAGATAACTGTGGTCAATCCAGATGCATCCTATAGTAATAACTAGCTGATAATCAAGGTCCTGGGTTGCTCTAACTTTGCTTCAAATATAGACAGAAGGATGAAAAACCCATAGAAAAATGTTAACCTTTTGCCAAGAGGACATACTGAAAACTAAGAGAAAGTACTTGCTACATAAAAGTAAAAATAAACTCAATTGCTACATATTTTTTTTAAAGAAATACAGTTACATTTCTTGTACTGTGGATTTAGAAATTCATAACCATTACAAAAGAGTTGTATCTAGTTCCCCATCATTGGACAGTGTTTAAGAGAAAGCTGCTCTAATGGACTCTCAGAACCTCACCTTCTTCCCACAATCTGGTTAGGTAGCATTTTGTCACCTTTTAAACATGGCCTATCAGTGGTGTTACCGTTTATGTTCAGATGCCCTCCCCTCAAGCCTCATGCATGGATATGGCCAAATCTAGCATTCCTGATTGGTTCCTTGTCTAGGCTTTAGATTGGCGGTATGAGTGCTACACCCACCCAGGGGTGGAGCCAGCATACTGTGTGGGGCTGGGATGAAGGTGTGTCTTTCTCTTTTGCTGTTTGCAGAGCCGGTGAATGGATGCCCCGTCAAGCCATCCTGCTGCTTGGAGTCAAATGAGTATGGACTGAAACCTCCAAAATTGTAAGAAATAAACCTTCTCTTCCCTAACTTTGGGTGTCAGGTATTTTGTCTCAACAGTGAGAGAGAAAAGTAACCAAAACAAGTGGATTGGGAAATCAGATTAGTAAATTACACACTTTAAAAAGAACAGTTCAGATAAGGAAAAGAAAGTAGAATACATGAAATGCATTATGCATAATTAACTTGAGTATTACGTGGTGAAAGTGTGTACCTGAATGCACAGGAAATGTATTTTAAAACAAAATCATTCTAAGGGACCATTCAGATTTTTCCATCAAGCCTTACATTGCAGCTTACTGCATCATCAGAAGACGCCTCTCATCTCCATCCAACTCTGCACATTTCCTCTCGTAGTCACCTTTCTCCCTTGCTCCTTAAACATTTTCCATGGTGCCATCTGGAACTCGTGTCATACCGAGAGGAAATTCCATTATATCTTCAGCTGCATTTGTATAGCCCTCTCTTTATCTTACTGCCTTAATGTAGTTTTCACTGTTCCCTGAAGATTTTGCTTCTCCTACGCCTCTCTGAAAACACAGCTGTTACTCTCATGCTCCTTGTGTCTTTTGGGCCACAAGTAGGGTAACTGTTCTTCCAGACCAGCGTCACTTGCTCCTTCTAAATGCCAGCTTTGCAGCTCATGTTGTCAGCTCCATGCTCCTCATTGAGACCTTTACAGATGCCCAAGTTTCTTGATTTTTAAAGATAACCTCTGATTCATCCTCTCCACCCCATGTTATTTCTCTTCTCTTTTTACTTTTCCTATATTCATATTATTTTGTCAACACTTTGCTCCTCAGTTCCTTGATTTCTTTTTCTCTACTGACCTCATCCTCCATGCACAACTACCGTCCCAGTGCCTTCACCTGGCTACTGATTTTACTTTAAATTCATTACCGCTGACTGTGGTGCTCTCTGGCAGCCCATCTGTATCTCCCTGGACTACACCCCCAACCCCCTTGAGATGCTTCACTTTCTTCTGCAGTTTCGACTGTATTCTTTCTTTTTCCCCCCACTATATTCTTTCTCCTTTCATTCTTAGCAGAAGCAGAATCAATCAGAAGAAATTCCTTACAGTATCCCCAATATTAAGTATCCAAAGTTACCTGTACCCATGACCTTTTATTCTGCCTTTTCTCCTGTTTCAGAAGATGAGATATCTGTGTTTTACCAAGAGTAAATTCCATAAAAGCAGTTCTCTATCAAGAGAGCTGCTGACAGTCTGGAGAATTTTTTCTTTTTCTTTTTTGTCATCAGAACTCAACTGTGGGAGCAGATACTTCAGGTATATGAATGATAGAGACAAAGGATATTGCTAAATATGATGCAGTGCACCAGAAAGCCCTGAACAAAGATTTGTCCACTCAGGATGTCAATAGTGGTGAGGCTGAGAATCCCTGATTTATGAGTGTACTAAATATGTTACTTTTTCTACTCTTTTGATCTCTTTTATCTCAGGTTTTTCACTTTACCCAATCATTTCTACATTCATGCAAATAAGTCACTAATTTCATCCTTTCAAAGTCTTCTTTCTCATCCCTGCTGTCCCTTCTAGATACTTTCCTATTTTCTGTTCCATGAAAAAACAATTCATAAGTGATTGGGAGCTTTCTGCTTCAAATATCTTCAAATTTTTCTTTGTTCTTTCTTGGGCTCATTGCGATCAATCTTTTTCTTTATTCTCAGTGACAGTGTATCATGCTTTTAAATATAATTTTCAACTCTGCATTCCAGTATGGTTTGATTATCAGCATTTAAAATGACTAATCTCTTCTTCCTTCGTACAGTATTTTTTCTCTTGATTTCTGACCATCTCTCTTTGTTTTTCTTTTACCTCATTCTGGCTGATGATTTTCATTCTCTTTTGTTTTTATTCTATTCACAATTTAACTTCAAAGTGTTTAAATCTCTTTTAATCTACACGAGATTTCTGTGTGAGTTTTTCTAGCTTCTTGGCTTTCAATTTGATGTATATACTGATGGCTTCTGAATTAATGTCTAGAACCAATTTCTCCCTGTCTCCAGCCTTATAATCAATATCTATTCAACATTTGCACATGACTATCTAGTTGGATGACCAAAACAGGACTTTTAATTATCTTCCCATTCTAGCAGTATTTTGTATTTAAATTTATGACATGCCCATTCTGTTAACTTGCTTAGTTTAAAAGAACTGGGTGTTGTTTCTGCACATTCTATCCAGCAGCTACTCCAATTGCTCTATCATCCAAATGTTTCTAACATCCAGCATTTTAACATGCCACTAATACAAGTTCAATGTCACATCATCTCAGGACTGTATTATCAGAATAATCTCATGGTGGAAAATCCCAAGTTTAATCCTTGCCTCCCCTAGAGTCCAGGGTCACAGTTTATCAAGAACAAGTGTCATTCTTTGGAAAATCAAGTCAGATCATTTAGATTTGCTCGGAACCTGTTGGGATTTCCCTTACCTCTCAGAATAGTCCTTGCCATCTGTGATAAGGTCACACAGGATAAGCATCCTCATTCTCTTTGTCTTCTGCTACTCTCATTCTCTTTCACTCTTTCAATTCTACTGACCTCTTTGCTTTTTCTGAATTGCACCAAGCATTTTTCCATGTTTTCTGTACAACTGTAGTTTGCTTCTTTAATTTTCATGCTGCTGTCTAATGGCAAATTGTCAAAAGCACCTCCTTTGACCACCCTGTATAAGAAGGCACCATTCTCCCTCCCAGCCTGGTAGTTCTACCCTACTTATTATGTTTAATATTTTATTTTAGTGATTCTCTTATTATTTGCCCACTTGAGTTGAAATATGTTTTCCAAAAAGGCCCTAGATCATTTATTGTTGCTTATTATCACATTTTTAGAATGCAGAGCAGCATGTTGAACAAAATAAGCAGTAAAAATTTTTAATGAATTTTATCATCACCACAAGTTTACATTTTAAAACCATCGCCTTTAAAATTATTCTGAAATTTGTCAGGAAATACAGTATATTGAAAGGTACATATTTTAATATATTAAAATTGAACATTACTTTGCACCTCAACTCTCCCCTGAACAAAATTAACATTTCTGGAATGCTATCCTCCTGGAGGAGTACCTTCTAGATGAGACAATTTGTCAAGGCAAACATGATAAAATATTGATGGAATTCTATCACATTGAATTAAAATGTCCTCATACTGTGGCGTCAAGGCAGTACCAAAACCCAGCATAGTGCAGTCCTCAGTGGCTCACTGTTTTTCAAAACTTTTATGTAGCAATCTGGCATCAGTAAATATTTACCCAATTGAATCAGATGAGAGAATAATTCTGCAATCATCTATAATTAACCATCCCGATATATGGTCTGAACACAGCTATAGAGCAGCTAAAATTGAGCTGTAACAAGACCTGCAATGTCTGATTCCCAGTCAAAGATCTTTAGAGTAACAGGAGATAAAAAAATATCACTAAGTTTCATTCCCCTTTGTCTCCCCCCCCCCCCATGGTGGTTGTAGTGCATGCCTGCCTTCTGGTGTGTGAGCTCTGGGTGACCCTGGGGTCTGCTGCAGTTCCGCAGGCTTTCGTGTAATCATGGTGTGATCCTTGCACGCCACTCTGGGGCTGCCGGCCACCACTTCCACTCTCATCACGTTCCCTGTCTGTGCTTGTTCAGGGGGTACCTGTCATCCTGCTATGACAGTCTGTTCTGCCCAGCTCTTCTGTCCCCATGCCACTATCTTTGTAATTTCTCTGCTCTCAGTAGTTCCTGAACTCTGGTTCCCGACAGCTTGCCAACAACACGCTCTTTGCCCTTGTCATCTCCAGCCTAACACACCTGCTGCTGCCACCTGTTCCATTACCTTGCCAACATCTCCCCCACTGCCTTCAGTGCTGGCCAGACTTCTTCAAGAGGAGGAAAGGCTTTTTCTAATCAGTAGCTGCTGTTGGACGGTGACACAACTGAACAGTGACATCTGGGAAAAATCAAGTCACCTGTCCTTAAGGTGGTGTTGCCAAGGTGCATAACCACCCAACTCTGGGATCAGTGTGGTACCTGTTCTAAGGATATTTTCTCTTCTTGGATTTCTAAGAACTGTGACCTTTACCAAAATAAATTCTATTAGTTAAAACTACTCCAGTTAGTCTTATTTTTTTTTTAAAGTTGTCACCTTGGGTTCTCATCACAATAATTATAGAGGAGGAAGAAAGGTATATGTACTGAGTAAAAACCTGGTTCAAACATCACTATCATTAGCTATGATCATAAAAATAAATCAAAAGGAGAACTCTGTTGTACTTTCAAGTAAGTCTGAACTAAAGAGTTAGATTTTAGATGAAGATGATATGATCCATAAAAGATAAGAGTTAGGATATTGGTAAGGAAGCCACATTCCTAGACAAAAGATGTTGTCCCATAATATTCTGTTTTTCCATAGTACCAAAGGGAGATGGGGTGGGGACAATAAGAGATTGTTTGAGATTAATATGCATTTTATTCATTACAGTATGAACTAAAATAAGATTGCTTTAAAATTGCATACCTGTAGAATTATAGATTAATGGAGAAGCAGAGATGAATAAAATTCTAAACTCATGCATGTGTAGCATACACAAGTTATTAGCAAATATGAGGACTGGCAAATTGTCAAAAGCACCTCCTTTGACCACCCTGTATAAGAAGGCACCATTCTCCCTCCCAGCCTGGTAGTTCTACCCTACTTATTATGTTTAATATTTTATTTTAGTGATTCTCTTATTATTTGCCCACTTGAGTTGAAATATGTTTTCCAAAAAGGCCCTAGATCATTTATTATTGCTTATTATCACATTTTTAGAATGCAGAGCAACCTGTAGAGCAAAATAAGCAGTAAAAATTTTAAATGAATTTTATCATCACCACAACTTCACATTTTAAAACCATCACCTTTAAAATTATTCTTAAATTTGTCAGGAAATACAGTATATTGAAAGGTATTTGGTATTTCTACTTTAAATTTTTGAGGCAACATCATTCTGCCTTGACAATCTAGTGATTCAAACTGCACATAAATATCCTAAAGAAGTGACATGATAGTGCATGCCCATGATGGTGACACTATTTACAACAGCCATAAGATACAAGTAAATCAAATGTCCATCAGTACAGAAATGATAAACAAAATGTGTATGCACATAGAGAGCAATATTCTTGATACTTATAATAGGGAAAGGAAGTCATGTTACAGACTCAACCATGGATGAGCCTTAAGGACATTATGGTAAATTCCATAAGTCATTCATGAAGGACAAATAAGGTGTGATTCCACTTTATATGGTATCTAAAACAGTTAAATTCACAGAAAGAGAAAGTAGAACAGAGTTACTATGAGCTGGTAGAAGCAAAAGTGGAAGCTCTTTCATTGGTATTAAGTTTTCGTTTTTCAAGAAGAAAGTGTTCTGGAGATTTGTTTCAAAACCATGAAAATATATTGATGTTACTTGAACAGTACACTTAAAATGGTTAAAGTGACAAATTTTACAATTATGTGTTTTTTTGCCACCACAAAAAAGCATAGAGAGAAAAATGTGTCAATATTAGACACAGGAGTGAGAGTGTTGGGACAAAATATGATAACTCAAGACACTCTGGCTTGGGCAACTCGGTAGGTGGCAAAGGCACTAGTGGAGAAGGAAAGTATTGAGGAAGGGCGATTGGTCTGGATGGTTACAACAGACTCTGGGGCTTTGCCCAAATGCTCTCACCGCTGTGTTGGTGAGTAGCTCACGTGTAGCGTTAGGATCCTCTCTTCATAGAAGGACTCACACTGTTGCTTTTCAACTCAAGGCTCTCTCCTAAGGAACTGGTACCCTCAGAAGCATGTGGGAATAGCCTGGCCATGGGAGAAAGAGGAATCAGTGAGTGGATCATTCCTCCAAATTGCCTCTCCCTCTGTGAGACAATTTTAGGGCTGTTCCTACAGGACACCTCCAATATGTCCTCACTGGCATATGCTGACCACCAACTTGCTGATTTTAGTAACTATCTGAATAATGCATCTCCTTTTTATTTGCATTTTTCATTGTTTCTTGTCTCATTTGACTCTTTTCTGATTTCTAGGAATCTTTCAGATAAACCACATCAAATCCTTGTGTGAAACATTGATCAAACATTGACAAAGATGAGTGATACTTAGTACATGTAAAGTCTTAGGCATCTTGGGAGATTTAGTTGAAGAAGTTTATGAGAAAGTTAGTCTGAGGCAAGAGGATCATAAGTTTGAGTCCTGCCTGGGCCATTTCGGTTGGCCTTGTGGCTCCATAAGAGTGCCTCTGGGATTTATCCCCTTTTCCCCTCCCCACACAAAGAAAGTTAGAAATTAGTATCCTCTTAAAGCTTAAGTATTAAATACTGCATGGTCTTACTTACATGAAGAGTATTAAAAATTTGGTCTCATGGAGTTAAAGTGAAACGGTGGTTGCCGTGGATGCTGGGGAGAGTAGAGGAACAGAGAAGGGAAAGGGGAAGAGGAGAGGTGGGCACAAATTCACAGTTAGATAAAAGTAGGATGTTCTGGTGCATTAGAGCACAGTAGGGGGAATACAGATAACAACAACATACTACAGAAGCTAGAAGAAAGGATTTTGAATGTTTTCTGTATGAATGTTCAAGAGTATAGGTAAGTTTACCCTGATTAGAAGATTTTACAATGAATATAGGAATCAAAATGCCACACAACCATCAACTGTGATATTTTTTATACAGTGGAGTATTTCTCAGCCAAAATGAAAGATAAACTAGAGGCTTTTGTAGGTAAATAGATGCAACCAGATGTCATACTCTTAAGTAAAATAAATCAGACTTGCATGTACAAACATTGTGTGTCTCTCTGGTATAAGATTCTACTTGCTGTTCTCCCTAAGGTTTATGGAGTCTATGATATTATAAAATAAAATTTAAAAAGTAATGACAAAAAAAGAAGCTGAAACAGTAAATAAGGTCCAAAAGCTATGAAAGACGTAGTAAAAGGGAAAGAAACTGCTCAAAGGGAAATCACACTGTTTGATCAGTTTTGCATGCCTCTATCTGGTATCCTGAGCAACTATTTTGAAGACAGAATATGCAATATAACGACCATTGTTAAATTTCCTATCATCTTGTTTTGAAATCTTATATTGATTTTTTGTTGTTGTTTTGCTTTTGTTGTTGTTTTTGCTTTTCTGTTTTTTCTCTTTAAAATAAAAAAGTCACACAATTGCTGATAAAGGAGTATAATTTTATGTTTTTATAACAGTTAAAATAAATTAAATGTTTAAAAATTTGTTTTGATCATTTTCTTCTTCAGCTTCGCAGAAACTGCACTTGCTGTCACCTGTTTTCATTAGTCACAGTTATTATGCCCCATATTTTATTATTCTACTCTTTTTTAATGGCTTGAGATCTGAAGGAAGTTTTCTGATCAGCAATTGGTTCAATAGGCTTCATGTTTTCTTCAAATGGCTTTTTTGTGACTATATATAGTTCCAGTTTCTTTTCAGAGCATCTTCTGTTTCTCAATTTCATTACTCTGAATAATGGAATCTTTCCTATGTTTTGTGCAGTTTTATTTTATCAAATTCAAAATACTGTTATTTAAATAATATATGAAAGAACCTAATAAAAGATGTTTTGACCTTGATTGATCTTGACAGTGTTGGAGAAATTTGCTCTTGCAACAAATAAGTGAGTTTTCCTTTTCCTCTTTTTAAAAACCTCTAGGAACTCACCTTGTGCACGTGTTTGTTCTTTTTTGATGAATAATGTCAGAAATGTGGTTGAAAGCTCAAGAAATTTGCATCTTTTGCACTTTTTTAAAGGCTAAAAGAAATTCTCACAGGTATTAAAGCCATTTGTGCCCATGTAGAAGAAAGATGGTTCTGGGCAGATCTGGGGTGCCCTCACTGGCCTCTCTGCGTGTCTGGAGGACTCTGGATTTCTGCGCCCAGACTGCTGGAGTTCCCTCAGGCTTCCAGGTGCAGTGAAGGAGAGAGGTGGGTTTGAGGCTTCCACATCAGCCTCCCCATTCCCGGCTTCATTTGGAGACCTGCTGAGCTCCCGATAGGTGGGCTGGCCCACACTACCAGCCTAGCCCAGCCTGTTTAGCTGCCGAGCCTGGCCATAGGTCTGCAGAGGAGGAGCTGGGCAGATCTGGGGTGCCCTCACTGGCCTCTCTGCGTGTCTGGAGGACTCTGGATTTCTGCGCCCAGACTACTGGAGTTCCCTCAGGCTTCCAGGTGCAGTGAAGGAGAGAGGTGGGTTTGAGGCTTCCACATCAGCCTCCCCATTCCCGGCTTCATTTGGAGACCTGCGGAGCTCCCGATAGGTGGGCTGGCCCACACTACCAGCCTAGCCCAGCCTGTTTAGCTGCTGAGCCTGGCCATAGGTCTGCAGAGGAGGAGCTGGGCAGATCTGGGGTGCCCTCACTGGCCTCTCTGCGTGTCTGGAGGACTCTGGATATCTGCGACCAGTCTGCTGGAGTTCCCTCAGGCTTCCAGGTGCAGTGAAGGGGAGAGGTGGGTTTGAGGCTTCCACATCAGCCTCCCCATTCCCGGCTTCATTTGGAGACCTGCTGAGCTCCCGATAGGTGGGCTGGCCCACACTACCAGCCTAGCCCAGCCTGTTTAGCTGCCGCGCCTGGCCATAGGTCTGCAGAGGAGGAGCTGGACAGATCTGGGGTGCCCTCACCGGCCTCTCTGCGTGTCTGGAGGACTGTGGATATCTCTGCAACCAGGGAGGGTCCACAGGTTCCTGAAGCACTGCGGCCTGTGGTGAGTACCCTAACCCAGCTGCGATTGAAGAACTGTGGAGCTTCCAAGGGGCAGGTGGACGCACAGTGTCCCTGAGGCCCAGCTTGTCTGGAACTGCGGAGTTCTGAGCAGGCAGAGGAGGGCCACTGGTTCTGTAGGCCTAATGGCTTGGAGTAGCGCGGCGCCAGAGTCCCAGTAGCTCCAAACATAGAAGGGGATTTTCAACAGATCCTGAGGAAGCTTTCAAGTAACACTTGAAACACAGAAATATAGGAAAATGACAAAACGAAAGACCAAATTACAACCTCAAACCTCCAGCCCATCTCAAGAAACCCTAGGAGCGATGTATATAGAAGAAAATATATCCCATCCACCTCATATATCGGACACAATAGCCACTGAAATTGACAAGCAAATCCAGGAAGCTTTAAAGAAATTCAAACTCGAAATAATCTCCCAGATAAAAGAAGAAATGATAAAAGAAATGAAAGAGATTCTAAATATATCTAAAGAAAACACAGATAAAAAATTGGAGGAACTAAACAAAAAGATAGAATCCCTAGACGAGCAATATAAGAAACAAACAGAATACATAATGCAGATGCACAGAGATATACAGGAAATAAAAAACTCCACTGAAAGTTGTAAAAACCGCCTTAATGAAAGTGAAGATAGAATTTCAGACCTTGAAGACAGGATTGCAGCTAGTGAACAGGAAAGGAAAGATCTTTTGAAAATAACAAGGAACCAGGAAACAACAATTCAACAACTGCAAGACGATGCAAAGAAGAATAACATAAGAATGATAGGGATTAATGAAAGAGAGGGAGACAACATGAAGGATGTCAGGAGGATATTTAGAGAAGTAATAGCTGAAAATTTCCCAAGCATGAGATCAGAAACTGACATCAGGATCAGTGAAGCATATAGAACTCCAAACAGTCATAACCAAAATAAAACTACACCCAGACATATAATAGTCACCATCCCAGAAATCCAACACAAGAATAGATTATTAAAAGCTGTCAGAGAGAAAAGACAAATCACTTATAAAGGAAAACCTATCAGAATCACAGCAGACTTCTCAGCACAAACGATAAAGTCAAGAAGAGCATGGAGTGAAGTATTCCAGATCCTAAAGCAAAATGATTTCCAACCAAGACTGATATATCCTGCAAAACTATCATTCAAAATAGATGGTGAAATACGATACTTCCATGACAAAGAACAGCTGAAGAACTTCATGAACACCAAACCAACCCTGCAAAAAATATTGAAAGACAGTTTAGATACACAAAGGAAAAAACCACTAAGCAAAGCAAATAATTAAACAGAACCGAAAGATAAAGATGCAACAGCAGAGAGATAACATTCCTACAATTAACCAGCATTTAACAGTAATAACCATTAATGTAAATGGTCTCAATGCACCAATCAAAAGAAACAGACTAACAGAATGGATCAAGAAACAAAATCCAACCATATGCTGTTTACAGGAAACCCATCTAACCCAGAAAGATACTCACAGACTGAAAGTCAAAGGATGGAAAACAATTCTTCATGCAGCAGGAATCCAAAAAAAGGCAGGAGTAGCCATTCTGTTGGCAGACAACATGAACTTTAAACCAACAATGACCATAAAGGACAAAGAAGGTCACTACATACTCGTAAGGGGAAAACTCCAAGAGGAAGAGATAACTATCTTAAATATATACGCACCAAACTCCAGAGCACCCAGTTATATAAAACAAATATTAACAGAAATGAAAACTCAAATTATCAGTAACACAATTGTAACAGGAGACCTTAATACACCACTGACACCAAGGGACAGATCAACCAGACAGAAAATGAGCAAAGAAATAACAGAACTGAATCACACCTGTGAACAAATGGGTTTGATAGACATATACAGAATGTTCCACCCAACAACATCAGAATACACATTCTTCTCAGCAGTACATGGATCATTTTCTAAAATAGACCATATATTAGCTCACAGAACATATTTAAGCAAATGCAAAAGTGTTGAAATCATCCCTTGCATGTTATCTGATCATAGCGCTCTGAAATTAGAAATTAATGATAAAAGATACTGCAAAAATTCCACAAACACATGGAAACTAAATAACACACTCTTGAGTAATCAGTGGGTCACAGAAGAAATTAAAGAAGAAATTAAACAATACCTAAAAGAAAATGAAAATGCAGATACAACTTACCGGAATCTGTGGGATGCAATGAAAGCCGTTCTGAGAGGAAAATTTATTGCACTGAGTTCCCACATCAGGAAAACAGAACGAATACAAATAAATAACTTGATGCTACACCTCAAACAGCTAGAAAAAGAAGAGCAAGTCAAGCCCAAAGCCAAAAGAAGAGAGGAAATTATAAAAATCAGAGCAGAAATCAATGCAATAGAGACTAAGAAAACAATCCAAAGAATCAACGAATCAAAGAGTTGGTTCTTTGAAAGAATAAATAAAATCGATAAGCCCCTAGCCAACCTTATTAAAAAAAGGAAAGAAAAAGCTCAAATTCATGCAATAAGAAATGAAAAAGGAGAAATCACTACAGACCCAATAGAAATACAGAGGATCATCAACACCTATTTCGAAAACCTCTACTCTCAAAAGTTTGATAACACAGAAGAAATAGACAGATTCTTAGAAGCATATGAAGTACCAAAGCTAGATCAAGAGGATATAAAACTGTTGAATAACCCAATCTCTGCTAATGAAATTGAGAATGTAATTGGGTCCTTGCCCACCAAGAAGAGCCCAGGCCCAGATGGATTCACTGCAGAATTCTACAAGAAATATAAAGAAGACCTAATGCCGACACTCCTCAAACTATTCAATGAAATTGAAAGGGAAGCAATCCTTCCTAAGTCATTCCTGGAAGCAAATATTACTCTAGTACCAAAACCTGAGAAAGACCCAACTATAAAAGAGAACTATAGACCGATCTCCCTAATGAACACAGATGCAAAAATCCTCAATAAAATATTGGCAAATAGGATCCAGCAAATCATCAAGAAGATTATACACCATGACCAGGTGGGATTCATCCCAGGAATGCAAGGATGGTTCAACATACGCAAATCAATAAATGTAATCCACCATATCAATAAAGCCAAAAATAAGAATCACATGATCATCTCTATAGATGCAGAAAAAGCCTTCGATAAGGTCCAACACTTATTCTTGATAAGAACTTTACAGAAAATTGGAATAAATGGTCTTTACCTCAATATAATAAAGGCCATTTATGACAAACCAACAGCCAGCATCATACTAAATGGCCAAAAATTGAAAGCCTTTACTTTAAAATCGGGTACAAGACAAGGATGTCCTTTATCACCACTCCTATTTAATATAGTACTGGAAGTACTAGCCAGAGCAATTAGGCAAGAAAGAGAAATAAAAGGGGTAAAGATAGGAAAAGAAGAAGTTAAATTATCATTGTTTGCAGATGACATGATACTCTACATAGAAGACCCCCTAAACTCCATTGAAATACTCTTAGATACAATAAATAAATTCAGTAATGTGGCTGGATACAAAATCAATACTCAGAAATCAATAGCATTCCTATACACGAACAACAAAATTACAGAGAGGGAAATAAGAGAAACTGGACTATTCACATTAGCAAGCAAAAAAATGAAATATTTAGGAATTACTCTTACGAAAGAAGTGAAAGACTTATACAGTGAAAATTATAATACACTGAAAAAGGAAATTGAAGATGATCTCAGAAAATGGAAAGACATCCCTTGCTCATGGATAGGAAGAACAAACATTGTGAAAATGGCCATTCTCCCAAAACTGTTATACAGATTCAATGCAATCCCAATAGAAATACCATCAACATACCTTATAGATCTAGAGAAATTACTCCTAAATTTCATCTGGAACCAGAAGAGACCTAGAATCGCAAAGGCAATTCTAAGCAGCAAAGACAAAGCAGGAGGCATCACAATCCCCGACTTGAAGTTATACTACAAAGCAACAGTAGTAAAATCAACATGGTATTGGAATCAAAACAGAGCTGAAGATCAGTGGAATAGATTAGAAGATACAACCACAACTACGAACACACTCAACCACCTTATTTTTGATAAAGGAGCCAAGCAGGTTCACTGGAAGAATGACAGTCTCTTTAATAAATGGTGCTGGAAAAACTGGCTCTCCATTTGCCGAAAACTAAAGCTAGACCCATGTCTATCACCATGTACTAAATTAAAATCTAAATGGGTCAAAGATCTGAATATTAAAACAGAAACACTAAATCTATTGGAAGACAAAATAGGTAGAAACCTTGGAGACATAGGAGTAGGTAAAGAATTCATGAACAGGACTCAAACCGCACGGGAAATACTTCCCAGAATCAATAACTGGGACCACTTCTTATTAAAAAGTTTCTGCATGTCAAAAGAAATCTCCAGCATAGTGAAAAGAAAACCCACAAACTGGGAAAAGATTTTAGTGAACTCTCTCTCAGACAAGGGCCTCTTGTCTAAAACATATAAAGAATTAAAGAAACTTAGACCTCCGAAATTCAAAGATCCAATCCAAAAATGGGCATCTGAGATGAATATGCACTTCTCAGATGAAGAAATGCAAATGGCAAATAAATACATGAAAAAATGCTCATCATCATTGGTCATTAGAGAAATGCAAATTAAAACCACAATGAGATACCATCTCACTCCTGAAAGAATGGCCAGGATCAAGAAAACCGACAACAAATGCTGGAGAGGCTGTGGGGAAAAAGGAACTCTCCTGCACTGCTGGTGGGAGTGTAGACTGGTACAGCCTTTGTGGAGATCTGTCTGGAGATTTCTCAAAAAGTTGGGACTGGAAATCCCATTTATTCCAGCTATTCCACTTCTAGGCATATTCCCAGAAGAACTGAAAGCATCATACCACAGTGATATATGTGCACCTATGTTTATAGCAGCACAATTTGTAATCGCCAGATCTTGGAAACAACCCAAGTGCCCATCAACTGAGGAATGGATAAAAAAGTTGTGGTATTTCTATACAATGGAGTATTATTCAGCTATAAAGAAGGATCACATTGAGATATTTATCAATAAATGGGAGCAGCTTGAGACCATACTCATAAGTGAAATAAATCAATCTCGCATGTGTGAATACCGAATAGTTTCCCTAATGTAAGTAATGATTCAAATATATAAAAATATGTGGTAATCATGATTCCCCATTAGGTGGCCTTGAAGCCTTATAAAGTTTTCACTCATTAATTAGAAAGGCTTTATTCTGGGCTTCTTGATATGAAAATATTTGAAGCTAGAGTATATGAAGTTTTACCCAAATATTTCAAGGAAAAAGACACTATGGTAACTACTATTAAGTCAGGTTATAAGGTGGTGAAGTACTAGGTTATTGAAACAGTCATGCTGTGACCTCTATTGTTATATTGTTATGTCCTGTTTTATCTCAATCTCCCCCTTATTGTTTCAAAAAAATTATTTAGTCATTTCTTATGTTTGTCTTAATTAAAGAAAAAATTCAAAAAAATTAGGATATATAAATAGTAACTCTTTTCGATTTCCTATTAACTTGTTTTGAAGTCCTGTAGTACTCCCACGATCTTGTTTTGACTGATTAGACTCTGTTCCATTCTATATGATAGTATCAAGTTTGAAGACATAGGCAACTACTTTGAAGACAATAAGATTCACTAAGATACCCATTCTGGTTTGACTATTGTCTTCTTTGGAAGTCCTGTAATGTTTACAATGCCTAAGTTTCATTGGTCTTGTTCTCTACTGTTTTGTCCAACTTTATAATATCTAATAAGATAGACAATTCTTTTTAAGGAAACAAGGGACAACGTTGATAACCATTGTTGATAAACTTGTACTCTGTTCTACACCATGTGCTATGTCTATCCTTGGTATTGACTGACAGCTTTGTTTTGCCATATTTGACTGTATTCTTCCCCCCCCCAAAGAAAGTAATAAGCACTAAGGAGTAATAAAATCCAAGATGTGTAAATTTTGTTGTAAAAAAGAGAGGGGAAAAAAAAAAAAAAAGAAAAAGAGCTCTAACGGATATAACAGCAAGTGTGTTTGGGGGTGTTAAATAGCTGACTTTATCAATGTTTTTGGAACATTGAACACAGCTATTTGCAGTCTCCCTGTTTGAATGTCCACCTTGTGTTCTTTGATACTGTGATTTGAGGAACTATTTTCAAGAAAATAGTGTGTAATCTACTAGCAGGTAATTTCTTACTGTTATGGTTTTTTGTTTTATTTTGTAGTTCTGTATTGCGTGTACCCTTACGCCGCTTTGGTTTGTTTTGTGTTTTTCTCTTTTTCCTCTTAAATAAAAAAAAAAAAAAAAAAAAAAAAGAAAGATGGTTCTGCTCAAATCAAAATTCTCATCTCAAAGAGAGTTGAAACAAGTTTGGAGCCAAGTATTTAGCTCAGTGATATAAGTGCCTGTTCGGCATGTGTGATGTCAAGGTGGTGAGTGTGACCCTCGGTACCAAAAAACTAAGAAGTTTGGAAGATGAGGTAAAGTTTGATCCACTCTTGTAAGCCAGTTTTCTTCCTCTATGTGTGGCAGGAGGTGTTGTGGTCACAGTTCCCTGTATTAATCCTACTGCAGCCGTCTGTTGAGACACTGCTTTCCACATGCTCTGTTTCTTCCAGTTTTATACCCACTCTCTGTTGTCTTTTTTCAGAAATAATATTTTCACCTGAATTTTATCTTCTTTATTAAATTTAGAGGACATAATGATGTGACTTATGTTTAAAGAGAATCATTGGAAATTGAAAATTTAAAGGAGCTAATTCAAGAATTTTCAAATAAAAAAACACGTTTAAATAAAATATATGAAGAAGCTAGATAATTCAATACCAATTCTGAAAAAGTCAGAAGTGTCTATCCTTATTATTCTCCTAAGTTAATGCAAAGAACACTAGTTTGGGTGAAAGGTGGGAAGCCTCACACTAATAGAGCTTTATCAGAGCTAAATACTTTTTTCTGTCATATAATGAAGTTTCCTTGAAGCCAGATTTAATATGGTCAATAAAGTCTAAGAATAAGAGTTGACATGAGTGATTCTCCTTACTGATTCTGTGTTTATGATACCCAACTAGTTTTTAAAAGTATCTCAGTGGTCATCTAGTGTAATCATTTTTATAGCTTTCACTTTCTATAGATAAGTAAGGATGAAAACATGTAGAAAACAAGTAAGTTGCCCAATCATATGATTAATCAATCAATAGCTAAGCCAGAACCAAAGCTTTTCGCCCATTTACTCACTCATGCAATAAACATTTTCTGAGTGCAGTCTCTGTTGCAAACCTCATGCTAGGGGATAGGAATTCAAGTCCACAGGGACCGAAAGGGGCAGAGCCCACATTCCCATGTAGCCCATGCCTGGCTGTTACACAGCTAAGCTAACATAAACAAGAGAACTTGGAACATTTAATTGGGGAGTAGCAAGCATTCTGTGTGACTATAAAAGTGAGTACTAATGTGGCCTATTCTCCCAGGCAAAAAGTATAAAAGGCAGTAGCTTAGAGTGTTTGGGGATCTCCAAGCAACCTGGTTACTTCTTTAGAAGACTGAGTAAATAATCACACTTTGCATGTACCAACCAGCATGAGGAATTAAGAAATGAACAACCACCTGTACTTGCTCATCAACTCCTTTGTTGCATCCTCTTTCCTCTCCTTGCTTCTGAAGCAAAGCAAAGCAAAGCAAAGCAAAGCAAAGGTAAACTTAGCATCTATGTAGCTTTTCTTGAAGCTTTTAAAATCCCCTTTGTTTTGGTGCATGATATTGGGGATTAGACCCAGAGCCTCCATACTGAGCTACATCCCCTGCACTTTTAACATTTTTGGTTTGAATAAAAGATCTTGCTAAGTTGAGCAAGTTGAACTTGAACTTGGGATCCTATTGCTCCTCCTCTCTGGGTGCTGGGGTTGCAGGTGTGTGTCATCACAGCCAGCACAAACATAGCTTTGTGGACCAGCATAGCTGAGGACTTATTGCCCCAAAATTCCTATAAAGAATGGCTAGCTATAGTCTAACCCCAGATAATCTGAGGCTTGTGATAGTTGTTGGGTCCTATTTCCTTTATGGGAAATAATTTCGTACAAAAAGTCTCCACATTTAATTTCATTTGTGGGCCTGTTAAATCATGTTGCTGTTTTCAGTGGGATACACTGATTCTTATTTTTTTCTAATCATTGGAAGGAAGAGGATATGAGTTAAAGGCATATTTTAATGTAGTGTCTGGAAAAGTTGTTGAAACAAATGCCAGATTTTGAACGGAATAGAAGGGCAAATCCTACACTCAACTACTTTCTTAGCTTGGTTCGTATGAGAGACAGACATTAAATAAATTATCCAATAAAAAAGAGTATGTAGAAAACCTCTCTATGCGTACAATTGTGGTAAGCAGTAATACTTTAAGAAGAATGAAATACTTTGAAGACTAATCATGCGTGGACAGTCTAGATTTGGAGCAGGGATGAGTCAAAAGGAGTTCACTTGACAAAGTGCATTTGAAGATGGAATATCAGAAAAATAAATAAATAAAAGTAAACCTGGCGGGGAAGGGAAGGTTTATTCTAGGAGGTAGAAGTACAAGTACTTTTCTTCTAACATTTTCCCCATTTTTCATGTTTTTCACTTGAAACTGAATCTTATACTCTATTAAAATGCAGTAAATATTTGTGTAAGTCACTTTCACACCATTGGGACAAAATACACCATCAAATTAAAGGAATAGAGATTAATTTTAATTATTGTTTCTAGTGGACTCAGCCTACAGTTGATGGCCTCCAAAGCAAAAGCAATATGGTGGAAGGGGACTGGCAGAGAAAAACTACTCAGTCCACGGCAACCAGGAAAGAGAGAGGAAGAGATAGAGATAGAGATAGGGATAGGGATAGAGATAGAGACAGAAGGAGGCAGAGAGAGATAGAGATAGAAGGAGAGCGCGACAGAGACTGAGACAGAGAGACAGAGACAGACTGAAACAGCCAGAGAGAGACAGACAGACAGAGACACACACACACAGAGACAGAGAGAGAGAGAGAGACAGACAGACAGACAAACAGACACACACACACACACACACACACACAGAGAGAGAGAGAGAGAGAGAGAGAGAGAGAGAGAGAGAGAGAGAGAGAATATCTGGGACAAGTAACTAGATCACATCCCCAGTGGCCTGCCTCTTTCACCAGGTCACACTTCTTAATGGCACATTCAGCTATGACTTTATCCGTAGCTTTGTCTAATGATGAAGGTACTGTCCCTATGATGCAAGTAGTTTTGAAAGCCTCACCTCTGAAAGTACATGACTTTTAGGTGACATTTTAAGTCTTAAATATAGTGATCTGCTTGGGGTCAATTAAAGCCAAATTAAAATTTTGATAGTAGTGATAAAAATGCATTCACAGTGTCCAAATGAGTATGCCCAAAAGAATGAGCTTTACAGTGTGTAAATTTTTAAAAGAAATAAAAATAAAGCAAAATACAAATTAAATATAGCATTAACTACTGCTGTTCAGTTGCTCTCCGTGCTTAAAGTTGAAGGGCAAGAAGTAACATAACTGCAGAATTAAATGTTTCCTTAAAAACAGGCCAAAATTATGTCCCCCATAAAAAAGGTAAAGTTTGCTCTTGTTTTCATTAGTCTGACTGTTTTATGCCTGAAACACCAAAAGGTCTCTTTAATGTGGCTTTAAATATATTGACAGGCTAGGGAAATCTGCAAAAGAAAATATGTTTGTAATGTACTGATTTGACAAATGGAGTGTCACTTTAGAGCTTTCTTCTGGCACAACATGACAGGTGCATTTGCTACCTGGAAGAGATAAGGCCACACTCACTGGAAGAATTCATGAGATAGGTGCCTGGATGTCATCACTCTAGGACTGAGAAGATGTGGGAGACCACTGTTTCATAATCTGTGAATCTCCTGCACTACTGCTGTTAAGTTGGAGGATAATCATTTCCCTATGTGTCATTTGATGTCATTGTCTTTGATATTTATGACAAAGGAAATCCCTTGTAATATTTACTGCTCAAGCTAAATACCATCTTCATTATTTTGCACAGGATTGAAGCAATCTGACTTAGAAGAGGGAAGTCCATTTGGAGTATTTGTTGACTAGCAGCAAAATATCAAAATGCAATTCTCTCCTTCTCACAGATGATTTCATTTATTTATATATTTATTCATCTGCTTATTTACAAAATCTTATAGTGGGAAAAACAGGGATTATATTTTGATGGCCAGTGATACTGAGACTTACAAGGTACTAGAAACAGACAATACTTAATCTTCACAACAGTGACTAAAACAATGCACTCAGGCAGAGGGTAAAATTGTCCCCATTTTACAAAGGAGGCAATTAAGGCTCAGAGATGTTGAGAAACTTGCTCCAGGTTGCAGAGTCAGGAAGTGTACTGAGAGTTTAGTGCATGCTTGTGTTTCCAGGTCAGGTGTGACAGAAGAGAAGGAAAATGCTGGGTAGTGCCTCCAAGCCACCTTTACTGTTGACGTTTAGATGTACGCTGATTTCTGGAAGTTTCATGATTGCATCTTGAAGTATTGGGTCTTTTTAGGACCACAGTACATCCTGGTTTCCATTGTTTATATACAAGGCAGCTTCCTATGATTCCTTTCATTAAACCACAACCAAAGGGCGAAAGAGACTGGCACCACACTGGTAGTGTTTTTCTTAGTTAATAACCCTACTCTGAGTGGCCATGTACAATAGCAAAGGGACTGTGTAAAAATTTGCCTCTTGCAATCAGTAAATAAAAAGGTAATAAAGATTCTTAGCAACAGTTTCAAATTTTGGTAACAAAAAAGGGTGACATTTAATGTAGAAATCTTCTTAATTTTGGTCTTAGATGTGCTCAAAACTTTCATTAAAATTACCTGTCATAGTAAGTGTGTTTTTATACAAACAGATCAAATCATATTGCAGATAAAATGATGCAGTAAGGAACATTATTTGATTGAAAAAGTAAGATCTTTTTAAATGCTAAAAAAACCACTGATAGGGTACACTCTCAAAGCTTCAAGTTTGTTTCTTGATTTTATTAAAGGAGAAATGGAGGTGAAAATCAGCTACAGTTTGTTCTTCTCTAGAAAATTACATACTGTAAATCTATTCAACTCAGTCAAAGTCAGGTTATTTGTTTATTTGAACTACTATGGTTGTTGCAAAGATTTTCCCCTACATTGTCCAATGTATGAGAAAGTGAAATCCTTTTACCTCACCTGTAGGTGAAATCTTTCCTTCTAAAGAGTAGATGAGTTATCTCCCCGGATCACAGACTCTGCAAAGTGCTCTAACCGTTAGAGGGCTGAGGAGGAACAAAGACAGCATATCAGTGGTTCTCAGTGATCTTACACAGTTTTGCCCACAAAATGAGCCACTGTGAGATGATGGAGAATGTGGTGGGCTGCTTTACCTCTGTCATCTTCCTCTCCCTAAGGCAGATCAAGCTCATGATCTCATGCCTTCTGTAACCCACAAATGTTCCCTGGAATACTTTCAGCTGCCCAAATATCTACAGGGATTCCTGATCCAAACTTGTAACAAAGCAAGTGGACCAAGCTCCTCTGCCACTAACTATAACATATAATACCATTCGTTTTGTTTGTTTATATTTGTATTTCTCCAAGGCAAAAAAGTACCTGATTAAAATTCTTTTATATTTGTAAAATGGCTAGATGCTTTTTGTATGTTAGTTAAGCAAGATATGTTGACTCACTTAACATAGAAATTAGGATTGTGTAATAATTGCACACCACAGTAACAGTAGTGCTCCTGTTTTCTACTTAAAACAAAGAATATCAAAGAAATATTATTACCCTCACTTCTACCAAGAACAAACCAAAGACTCTGAAGTCTGACCAAGTCTACACAGTTACTTGTGTGTGTGTGTGTGTGTGTGTGTGTGTGTGTGTGTGTGTGTGTATGTGTGTGTGTGTGTATGTGTGTGTGTTTATATGTGGGAGTGGGCTGGAGAATTAACATTCAGCCTTATGGGTTTTCAATAGAAGTATTTTTTATTCGTGTCCTCATCATGAAAAACAGTAGCTATTATCTAGCTGTAGAGTTTCCTTTTTTTGATTTTTCTAGTATAAGTACTGTAAAGAGCTGACTTCACTTCCGCCACACGATCCGATCCCTATCTTCTGGTTTGTAATCTCCGTGTCTGGTGTTGTCACTGTGAATTTCATAGAGGAAATAAAGTCTAAAAGTACTATGCAGGCTTGGTGTGTGTGAATGAGAGTGAGCATCCACTTGTCCTTTTCTTTCTGGACTCCTCTCATGTTTACCCACTCCGTTTACAGTGTGGAAAGGATGGTTGTGGCTGTCAGGGAACATAACAAACTCAGAAAGCAAAAAACCATTGCTGAAGCACTTCCACACATTCAGCAATTGCAGCCTAAAATAAAATGTCTGCACTAGAACGCTCTCTCTCTTGTCTTGTCTTTCTCTTTGTGTTGTTTGCTTTCTGACAAATGAGGAAAAACAACCTAACTGAGGATGAACCCTCTAAATTCAGAAGTTTCAGTCCACAGGCACCTGGCTCCATTGCTGTTGGGCTCATGGTGGCCATCTTGGCAGAGAGCACACACAGGAAAAAAGTGCTCGAGCCATATCAGACCGGAAGCTGAGAGATAAGGTGTAAGAAGGGGCCAGAGATGGGATGCATCCTTTTAAGGCACTTGCTCTGGTGCGACCTGTTCTTCCAACCAGGTCCCACTTCCTAACAGCCCACTAGGCTACAAACTCATAGATCCAATCATTCCTCTAGTCCCTACTTCTGAGCATTACTGCGCTGGAGATCAAGCCTTCAATGCATGAGCCCTTGGGGATTTTTGTATTTAAATCTTAATATCCATCCTGCTAAAAGTCTCCCAGAATATAAACTGAAGCATCTTAGTAGTGAATATTTGAACAACAAACCCGAAATAATGTATCTCAAGCTGGAGGGAAGACTCGCAAACATCAAGTTCATTTGTTTACTCACCAAATAATCATTGAGCAGCAACATACATCAAGCATCATTTTGATATTTGGTACACATTTGCAAACAGAGGAAAAATTCTCACTCTCATTGAGTTTTTGTGCTAGCAAGGTAAAAATGACAATGTCACAGTGTTCACAACATTGAGATACATTATACTGTAGACTAGAAGGAGTAAAATCCAGCCATGCAGACCTGCAAAAGCTCCTGAAACCAGACTAAGTTTGAATCTTGCTCCTCAGCTTAGCACACTGCTTAGCTGTGTGATTTGGGTGAAGTACTTAATCTCTCTGTGCCTTGTTTGTCCACGACCCTGAAGAGACAAGACAACATTTCCTTCATCCTAAGGTTGTGAGCACTAGAAAATTGATTGATCGATCAGAGTGCACAGTTTGCAGTAGGGGTCCCACAACTTTATTTTAAAAATTGTTGCAGAGAAAATGTTAAAAGGAAAACAGAATGGATGTTAGGAATACACAGAGGGTGCAAGTTTATATATGTGCTCAACTGATGTGTGTGAAGACATTTGAGCAAAGATTGGGAGTAGGCAAAGAGATTAGTGTGACAAATATATTGAGGAAGGGCAGTCACAGCAGAGGAAGTGGACTTTGTGAACATCAGAGGTGAGAATGTAGCTATGGATTTGGGAGAGCTGCGAGAAAGCCAGCAGAGCTTGAATGCAGTGAGCCTGGGGACTGTGTAGCAGCAGGCCACTGGGAGGAATGTAGCTTTTATCTTGAGTGAAATGAGAAGTGATGGATCATTTTCAGAAGAGAAGTGGCATAAACTATTTGGTCTCCAAAGAAGATTACTTTGCTGCCTTAAGAATAAATCGTCAAAGGCCAAGATGAAGAGCAAGAAGACCTACACTGCACTTACCCACTTGAAAATGCTGGTGGCTTACACCTGCTGGTAGAGGTGGAGGGATTGAGAAGGATTTGAGTTTTGGGTTTGGGAAGATAGAGCCAAAAGGAATTCTTGATGAGTTGCATGTGGAAGCAGGGATCAAGAATGAATCTGAGATTTAAGGTTTCTTAATGATTTCTCTTGTCTGTCCTCTTTCCTGACTAGCTTTGAATGTATCAGTTAGTATATGCCCTGCTGAAGTGAGCATGATCCACCCTCATTTTCCATTCGCATTTAATAACAAGGATATCCCAAGATCAGAGCAAATCAGAAGGTGGGGAGAGGAGGGTGGTTTAATGAGAGACAATGGAGCAGAAGAGAGAAGCAGCGTCCGTCTGGAGGAGGAGGGCCGGCTGGCAGCGCCATCCACAGTGTATCAAGGAGGAGAGTTCCAGCTGGAAAGAGATGCAGATGGAGCCTTAGCGGCCCTGCTCTGTGGGCAACCTTCCACAGGATCAGGCAGGTTCCCGAAGATTTCTGAGCCCATACAGACTTCTCAGTCTCTTGGACCTGGGTAACAAAAGGTTCGAGCATCTGAAATAAATAGTAATAATAAAATTTATCTTTAAAAGATACAAACCCTTAATTTTTGCTCTTCGTCCTTCCAAAGCTTATGTTTCATTTCATTTTTTTCCCTTCTCCATGGATGGCTATGAGCCATATACAACTATTTAAATAGTCAAAGAAAAATTAATTACTTCAGGAACTGATTCTGATGCTTCCAGTGATGTCAACTAGACTAGATCTACTTGTTTCTTATATAGGACCAAGCCAGGCTGCCAATAGATTAAAAATTGGTATCCTCTGAAATTATCCTAAGTCCTGCATTTCAGGTCAATATGTTTTTTTGCTTCTCCATTTTTCTCTTCTGGCCTCTCTTCCATTCTTACAACTTGGATAGTCACCTGTAAAAGTGTTCATATCTATTTCCTTTAAAAGAAAAAATTGTCCTTTACAAAGGATATTTCCTGGAATGTGACCACAGTCATTTATTCATTAGCAGATGTTGCTGCCCCCGGCTGCATTTCCCTGGAGCAGCCAGAGGAAGGAGACCAGACTCAATGACATCTTCCTTCAAAAGTCAGTAGCTGTCATTTGCCCCTCCCGGGCTCTAGGCAGGTGCTTTTCTTTTTTTCTGACAATCAGGAAGTTTCCCAAGACCCCGCTGACAGTCCCTGTGTTAGCACCTAGCAGGTCTGCTGACAGGTGTTTTTCTGTATAACTAGACAACAGGTGTTTGCCATGTGCAGCCTGCCAAAAGCCTGGAGTAGAAAACAAAGCTCACTTACAAAAAACAAAAACAAAAACAAAAAACCACAAATGATTTCTATAATTAAGAGCCATGGTATGTCCCCAGTCCTCAGGTCCCTTGACTGAGGAAATCAAGCAACAATCAGCCAGCATTACAATATAGTTTTAAAGTCTGAAGTTCGCAGTTCTTTGGGGGAGAAATTTAAGCAACTCTTAAGCATTTTCTGAAACCATCTCTCGCAAGGTTCATCTAGGATGCAGGCTATTGTGCATTGGGTGGATTCTAAGCCAGGGATTGCTGAAAGGAACATGATCTAAGGAGCTTACAACCCACTGCAGACCATTTATACCCATGAGAAAAGTAAATCAGCTATTCAATAACCAAATGCAATACTATACTCTATGATGACCCTTAGTACTGCACCATGTTTCATTCCAGGGCCCCTCTGGCTGCCGTCAGGAAATTATAAGTCTTCATGGAATATGTTGCAGCTTCTGTCCCTCCCTTTAAAGATCATGTAGGAGCCTCAAAGAGGACAGGCAAGAGGATGCTTTGCATAAGGGAGATTCTTTTAAAAAATCACAAATGTATAATAATCCCCCCTTTCTTCATCCTATTTTTTTCAGGAGCTAAACTAGGATATTTTCCTATGCTGATCTGAGATAGCTACTGGGAAGCAAAACAAATATTTTATCAGAAAAACTTTATCAACATACTTTTCAGATTATAGATTTATGGTCACAGAATAGGAGTGTGGCTTTTATGGGGAATTCAATTGTAGTTTTTACATGTTATGACTCATCAGACATTTTATACTACTATTGAATGATTCTTGAGCTAGCTATTATTTCTCCATTCTTCAAAAATTTTGAAGAAATCTAAAGGATCATTCATAAATAATTTTTTGTTAAAAGTTATAGTAAGAGAATGCTTTCCTTTATTTATCTTATTTTCCTCTTCTTTCTTCAACTGTTTTTGGTTAAATCAAAATCACTTTTTGACTTCCTAGAAAAAGTATGTAAGGAATATTTCTGTAGAATGTGCTGTCTAAACTTTTCTTGGGGAGAAAAGAACCAACCCTAAACCCAAGGAAGTATCCATGTGCTATGGTTGAAGGTGTCTTTCAAGTTTTGTGCTCTGCCTGCCCTAACGGTTGCATCTCCAAGTTTATCCTCTTTTTCTCTTTAACATGGTAGAAAAACAAGCAGTTTCCTATGGGGGAAAAAAACTATAATGTGGGTTCAGTCTCTCAGTGGCTGTCTAACAGGTCAGCTTTCATAAAGTTACTCTCAGAACAAATGGCCTCTGGATGTGCTGGGGAATCGACAGCAGATATGTTGCTCTTCCAGCATCTTCCTGTCTGTCTACGATGGGCACCAGGGCGGATCTGCTTTTCCCATTTGGTACCAGAAGGTGTCCTGGAAAGGGACACTGTGCCCTCTTTCTCCTCATCCGCTGCCCCATTTTTCTTGAGCGCATACCCGTTTGCTTATAGTTTTCTTCTCTGCATACAAAGCAAACATCAAAGTGCTCAAGTTATTGGAAGAGCAGACCTCTTCCCCTTCTCCTTGTGCTTCTTCCCACTTCTTTCCCTCCTCTCTCTCCACTTCCCCTCCCCGCCTTTCCTGCTTCTATTTTATGAACAGAAAAGTCTCAGTGTACTGCTTATGAGAAGCCAAGTCTGAAACTACCACACCTCTTTCATAGCTTCAGAATATCCTGTTTGATATCATTGGAAACAGACTGGGCCAGCAGTGAAACTCATCCAAAATGGTTGAGTGGGCACTGTTTAGAAGAAAGGCACTTTTTTTTTTTTTTTTGGTCTTTTTGAGACTGCATCTCACTATGCAGCTCAGGCTGGCCTTAAATTCACTGGCTTAAATTCAACACCCAGGCTGGTCTTGAACTCACAACAGATCCTCCTGCCTCAGCCTCCTGAGTGCTGGGATTACAGGCATGTGCCACCATGCCCAGCTATTGGCATGATTTTAAACCATGACCTCTTAAACCATGACATCTGCACTGCTGTGTGCCTAATAGTACAGGGTCCTCCACCTGCTAGATTGGCCGTCTAGAATTTGAAGCTTCCCACAGTTGGATTTTGCACACTGAGATAACCTGGGACATGTGGTGCTTTGTGACTCCGTACACGGATGTAACAGATTTTAAAGGAAAAACAGTCATCAGGTTACTTGGAAAGCACAGGAGCTGAGCCTCATAGGGGAGAATAGATGGTGTCAATGAATTTATTGAGACTGCTTTTCAGCAGCATAGGCTGTTTTAGTTTCTGACTCAGCAGATGTAGAAGAAAGCTGCTACTGGTGACATTTACCAAACAACCCCCCTTCCTCTGAGAAAAGTAGCAAATGCTGCAGGACAAGGATGAGGTCTGAGCTTGAGTTGTGCAGTGGTGCTCACCACACCATCACCTTCATGAATATGCCCCTGCCCCGCAGTCTATTTCCGCTTCTCACAGTCAATCCTTCTTCCCACCCTTCTCACCCTTCCCAACCTGCTCAGCCTGCTCCTTTAGCCATAGGCGATTCACTGCCAAGGTGGCTGCCAAATGGGCTGGTGGGAAGCCAGGCCTGCAGGAAACAGAGGGTCCTGCCAAGAGCATGAACTGAAGGCCCCACAGGTCAGCTTCTGACTCCTCTCACAGCACAAGCATGGCCTGTCTAAGGCAGTGCCTGCTGCTTTAACAAGAACACCACAGTCTGGGCAGTTTAAATAACACACATAGTCTTCACGGTTCAAGAGGCTCTCAGGTCTGAGATCAGGGTCCTTGCATAGCCAGGCTCTGTAGAAGGTCCTTTTTCCAATTTCCTCACCTGAGGGCAAGTCTTTCTTGTCACTTCTTTTAGGGATTAATTCCATCTTGACCTAATTTCCTTCTACAGCTGTGTCTCCAAAGCACCCCATTGGAAATAGGGGTTTTGACATGAATTTGAGGGCGACACATTCAGTCTACACAGCCTTCAGCCTCATTAAAACTTGCACTAGATTAGAAATCACTGCTGAGTCCCAAGGAAGCTGGCTGACAGAGAGAGCTTCATACTGTTACAAGCATGGGTGAAGTGGAGAAGGTGGCAGTGATGGAGGCAGGAGTGCCACAGTGTTCTTTAAAGCCAGGTTTAAGTAGCTTCCTCAGAAGGCCATTTTGGAAATTTCTGAGCTTTTAATTGCTTGGATCAAACAAAGAAAAGCCAGTTTTGCCTTCCAACTGCACAGCATAACAAGCTTCAAAACAGATGGCTTTCCCAGAGTTTTTTGTACCTCCAGGATCAGAGCTGTGGTCTCCAGGGTTTGTACACAGAAGCCCACCGGAAGCCACATGTGAAGTGGCTCCTTTACATGTGGGTGGGAGGAGGCTCCTGGGATTGCTGTGAGCTGGCCTGGGTCACTGACTTTAGCCTACTCTCTGTTTCTTTCCCTTCCTTGGGTCCCACCATGAGTTGATACAGGATGTACAGGCCCTGTTTGGTCACAGAGGAAGGTTATAAATTGGGAACTTGCCCCTTGGGTGATGGAAAGCTTAGGCACTGTGGTCTTCACCCAGCCTCTATCCTCTTGGACTTTTGGGTTCCAGGCTGAGGACATTGTAATTAGAGTTGATTCCTGTTGTTGGTAACTGGATCACTAGTGTAGTAACAAAAGAGACAAGGGGAATTCATGGCTGTATTTCTCTTGCAGGACTAGGGGGGCCAGGAAAGAAAGATACTGGCATTTAAGAGAGGTGAGCCCAATGGAATGGTGCTGTTAAACCCAGGGAATGGGACCCAATCAGGTACGGTCCTCAAGCTTGTTACCTACATGACTGATAAGTTTCCTGTACCCTGTTAGGTGGTGACCAGTGAGCACCAGTCCATTTGCTTCAACTCTGGTTCCTGTTCTTTCTGGTAGCCTTCCTGTTCTGGTAGCCAGGTTCCTGTTCTTTCCCCATGGCCAGGAGAGCTGGAACTTGGAATTAAGGGACAGCATTGATCACTGAGCCCCAGCTGCCTGCTTGTGACTGTACAAACCCTGGGGACCTTGATCAGCACCTCTGATTATTAAAAGGATTCCTGGTATGTTCCCAGCAGAGGGCTTTGCATGATCCAGCTATCAGAAAATCACTAGATAAAATATGTTATAGGCTTTCACTCTTTCTGGTGTGCAATTTACCAGAGTAAAGTCAGGGAGAGTTGAGAGAGTGGAATGAGATTTTTTTTTCCCTGAGAGGAAGATCTGCTACACACACAGCTCAATAGACACCAGATAGGCTCCTCATGGGGTAGGAAGAGCACAAGGGAACTCAGGCTACCAGTAGCTGGTAGGGGGAGGAGACTGGCAGACAACTCTGAACCAGAATTGTGGTTTTATCAGTCTCACTGTTCAGCTTTTGTAAGTCCTTTTAGTGACTTTAATGTGTGTTCTTCCAAGCTACTTGTTATAAATCTGACAAAATCCAATGGTCTCCACTCTACTTGCATTAATGGTGATTCAGGTTATGCCCTCCTACTCTTGCAAGATGGAAGAGAACTGAGAGCTGAACTCAGATTGGGTTACACAAATTTAATCACTGCCCACAGCAACTAGTCCCGGCCTCCTCTTGGTGCCCCATGTCCCTCCCCCTCACTGCTTCCTAAACCTGTGGCCCCCAGGAGCGTGCATCTTGCCATCTTTCATGTGAATAAAAGAAATAGACCTAATCCAGAACAGGTGTTTGGGTCTTCCCAGGTCACATCCTGACAAGATGTTTTTTTCCCCAGTGTGAGGTATTGAACACAGGGAGTTGAGCACGCTAGGCAAGTTCTCTAGAGCCCAACCTGGTCCTTGTGGGGGCACCAGAGCAATGCAAAGACGACTGTGTCAATGCAGGTGGGAAAAGACAAGAGGTCTAAGCTTGGCTTTAGAAACCTGACCCAAAGCTCCTAAGCCACCTAGCTTTGAAGAAGGCACTGGATTCACTGTCTTCAAGAAGGGGAAAGGGAGAAGTGAACAGATTTGCTTTGGAAAATCCTTGTCACTTCAGGTATGGGCAGTACACAGGGTGACACATGAAAGAATCTATTGGTGACACCCAGGAACACCAATGTGCCATATACCATGACAGCTTTGTCACAGATCTAATGGTGTTACCTTCAGAAAGGTTACACCCATGGTCAACATCTTACAATCAATCACCATGGGAAGAAGTGACTTCAATCAAGTGCATTTTCTGAGGGACCCTGCGACTGTTTCAAATGTTTGCTTCCAGGGTTGTCTTGTCCTATATACCCACCCCAGGAAGCCAGAAGCACATAGCTGGCACCTGGAACACCAGAAGTACTTCGTCTTGTGTCACGCACTTCTGTGTGTGCCCTGCGCACTTGCTTTATTCCCCACTGTGGCTTTACTATGCTGTGCAGGTGGCTTTTTGTGTGACAGCTGCCTTGGTGTTAAGTGCTCTGTCCATGGAAGATTTCCAGTCCGAAAAACAACAGCAGCAGCAGCAACAACAACAAAATACTACGTGCCTCGTGCATCGTATGTGCTTTTGATTATGCAAAAGGAAATCTTAAGGGGACACTCAGTAATGGACTAGGCCCTATCTCAGCATCAACCTTGGCTTGTGTGAGTTGACCTTATCAGTTAAGATCACCTCCTTTTCATTAAAATGGCTAATGAATAATGTATCAGAGCTTAGTTTAAAGATTCAGGTATGTTTTCAGACAGAAATATTACAAGAATGCAAGTCAGGTATAGTTCTCAGATAAATAGCAGTGGGAGCTCTTCCCACAGAGAAATTCTCCGCTCTCGGGTTTCTGGAGGTTGAGATCCAGGGCACGCGTCATTAATCATTCATTGAGGTCCTTCCTCAGTCAAAGGCAGCTCTGAGTAAGCTGAAGCTCCTACTAGCTAATCCTTCCTGCCAAAGGGATCCTGGGGCGAGAGAGGACAACTGGGCAGTGGGTCACATGTGCTGGTCCCTCTTGCCTGGGTCAGAGAGTGGCTGGGTACCTGTGTGTATGTGTGTGTGTGTGTGTGTTTGGGTGGGTGCGCGCGCCCATCATTCTCCCACGAGGAAAAACAAATTAGACATAATGTTCAGCACCATCCAGCACCGCGAGTCCAGAGTTTCTAACAGGAGAGCAGCTCCAGTCGTGGCACAGTGAGGGGCGTAGCTTCCTAAACGCGATAAACCCATCCCTATCTCCTTAATAAATTAGTAACAAACCAGCCTTCCCAGCAAACCCCGCCACACCAAGCCTTTCCCAACTTGGGCGGTGTGGTTCCAGCCTGTGAAGGCGGCTGAAGCATTCCCGGGGGAGGGGAAGAGCTGATGGAATCCGGAGGGGACAGGAGAGTAATCTGGAAATCAGGTCCTGGGTGGGCATGACTTGCTAAGCCAGGATGCTGGTGCGCGGGAAGGAGCGAGAAGTCACGAAGCCATTTCCATGTTTCCATCCCATTTCTGTCGGGGTCCCCGGCGCGCTCCCAAACCTCGTGGAGCACAATGCCCCGCGGAGGCGGTAGGCTCGCTGGGGGCGGGGAGCGGTGACCCCGGCAGCGCGGAGCGCCGGGGTGCGTGGCTCTAGGGTAGGGCGTCGGAGTGCGGAGTCTCCCGGCCGGGCTGGCGTCCCCTCCCACTGGCTCCGCGTCTCCTCCCTCCTCACACCCCCGCCCCCGGGACCGCGAGTCTCCCTTCCCGCACCGGCCGGGGAGTGCACAAAGCGGCTGGTGAGGGGAAGCGCGGCAGGCGTGCACGGAGCAGTGAGATCACTGGCGTTATAAATATCCCGGTGCCAGCGCCGAGATCGGCTCCGGTGGCCTCTCTCCCGCTCTCTCTCCCCCTCTCCCTCTGCCTTCCCCGAGGCTATGTCCACCCGGCGCGGCGAGGGGGGCAGCGTCAGAGGCACGCAGCCGCGCGGGGGCTCCGGAGCCCAGAGTCAGCCCTGCAAGATGCGTTTAGGACCCCCGCGGCTGGAAGAATGAGCTTGTCCTTCTTCCTCCTCCTCCTGCTCAGCCACCTGATCCTCAGCGCTTGGGCTCACGAAGAGAAGCTTGTGGCCCTCAAGGGGCAACCCGGATCCGCGGCGGCGGCTCGGAATCCGGGAGACTCCAGCAGCAGCCGGAGCGGTAGTAGCGCGACGTCTTCCGCGTCTTCTGCGCCCTCTTCCCCCGCGGCTTCTCGGGGCAGCCAGGGCAGTGGCTCAGAGCAGGGCAGTTTCCAGTGGAGTCCCTCGGGGCGCCGGACCGGTAGCCTCTACTGCAGAGTGGGCATCGGTTTCCATCTGCAGATCTACCCGGATGGCAAAGTCAACGGCTCCCACGAAGCCAATATGTTGAGTAAGTTGCTGGCCCTCCTGAAAACCTGTCCTAGGTGGACGGGCGGCGGGAGGTTCGGGAGGGACAGCGGGTGTTCCCTGGGGCTCAGGCTCACCTCCTGGAGTGGAGGCTCCTGGGGGCAGGCTGGGCGGGGATGCGTCTCCGTGGCGCGCACTCACCCCCTTCGTGGGCATGAGGAATGGCGATCCCCGAGGTATAGGTGACCCAGAGGACGGTGCACCAGCAGGCACCTTGTTCCCAGGATGCCCAGATCCCCAAAACCAGGCTCCAGCAGTGCTTGGGAAAGAACCTCAAACTTCCTTCTCCTCCTGGAGTAAACTGTTCCTGTTTACCTTCTGCCTGTGAACTACGCTGGCATTTTTTATTCAGCATCAAAGTGCCTCCCTTTCCCTGAACATAGCCCAAGTCATTTTCTTTTTTCTGTTTAGACGCAGATCAGATCTTAAATTTTCCCTCCTCCAAGCAGAACTATAAAGCCCAAATTAATATTTTAGGTGTGTATTCATATGAGTATACAGATATGTGTATTGCGCACACGTGTATATACACTTATGTGCACGCACGTGTGGAGAAGGGGGGAGAAGAATCTTATGTGGAGCACTGAAGTGATCTGGGAAACCGGACACGTTTGGAGAAGGAGAAATGATGGACATCGGAATTGTTAACTCCCGTGCTGGTTTTTAGCGACATGACAATACCATGTTAGGAGTATTAAACCTTTGATTCCCTGTACAATTACAGGAACGTTCTTCATTTTAAAAGGCACACAGGAGAGGTTCCATGTGGTGTGCTTTCAAATGGCGCAGGATTGTCTGCAGACCAAGTTTTCAATCTCCCAAGTTTTCTCTATAACGCACTTTTCCTCCTTTCTCTGAACTCTTCCCGTTCACTCCATCTCCGTTTCCAGACCATCGCAGCCACCCCTGTAATTCCCAATTGCTTCTTGGTAATACGGGGCGGAGGAGGTGACTTGGGGATGTGCCAGCGACTGGGGCAATCTCTGCGACACTTTGCCTCAGTTGGTCCCATCGCTTTTTTAGCCAGATAATACCACAGTCAGAAATAATCAGGGAGAATAGAGTTGGCCAAGAGGTAGCATCGCACCTTCTTCCCGCCCAAGAGTCAGTCTGGAAGGAACATGCTCTGGCCCAGACCAAAACCCGATGGGCCTGAAGCTTTCTGCTTATCCAGGCTCGGAGCAGCCTGAGACTTCAGAGTCCGGGTGACCACCTGCTAGGGGCTTGTGAGGCAGGTTTGAAAGTGTAAATGTCGAAGAAATGGAGGCCACCAAGCCTTCTCTGGTGGGTAGGTATGGGGGCTGGTTGTGAGGGAGCTGACTGTACTGGGACAGCAGCAGTTCCACGCCCTGCCCTCCCCCTGTGCCAGTTCGGTCCTTTGGGTGCACGGCTCCAGCTGTCAGATCTCGGTGGCGAGGTGTCCTGGAGTGCCCCTCCGAGAGCTGGTCCTGTCCACCCCAGTGAACCCCAAGGCCTGCACGCGCCTCAGAGGAAGCCTGTTTCCAAGTTCATTTTAGTCTTATCAGATGACTCCTGCCGCTGGTAAGAAAAGGGCATGCCGGTTTGTTGGTGCAAAGCTGAATTCTCAGATTTCCGAGACCTGAAGAGTCTGTCTAAGCATTTTTATTTTGTCCCATTTCAACTCCTTTCTACTACACATAAGCATTTATTCTTCACTTTGGCAATCTTTACTCTTTTATTTTTCTTTTTCCACAAATACTTTCTCTTTTCCCTTCTTTTTGTAATTTATGTAGGAAATCAGCCCAACCAAAGATAACCTTGTAAGACCTAACAGTAGCTAGCAGCACGCAGCAGTTTGGTGCTGAAATGATGTGTCTAGGTGGATTTCGGTGTGCTAGGGCATCTCTGAAAGCCAGGATGATCCCCAAGAATTTACCCTCTTCTCTACAAAAACACCATAGGAGTCAGAGATTCTTGCAGTTTAGGCCTTACTCCCAGGGGGAAGTCATAGAAAAGCAAACAAAGGAAAACAAAACAAAACAAAACAAAAAACAAAACCAAACAGGTCAACTGAGAATGCATTCAGCTAAAGAAATGATCACTACCTGTTATTTCCACGATAAGATTTATTTTAAAATCCACGTTGGACAATATCTGCAAAACAACAGAAATGTTGCCTAAATACTGTGTAAATAAAACTTAATGTTTGAGCTCTTTTCCCATTTTTTCCAATTTAAAACATCCCTTCAAAGTTTAGTCTGTCTTTCACATTACTTGCTTTTATTCTTTCATTCATTTTTGCACCCAGCCTAGGACACTTACCTCACTAAGCATGTTATTTTGCTTACTTTTGTGCTAGCTTTTGTTGTTTTACTTTGTCTTCTGTAAATTTGTCTCACGGAAGAACACATAACTTAAATATTTATGTCAGAATTGCTTTGCTTCCATTGTTCAATTAAGAATTTATAGACATATTTAGTAGGATAGAATGTAATTTTGAAGTTTGAAATGAGTCTCCACTCTTGCATAGGAATGAAAGAAAAGCAGTAGCTTGTTAATTGCAGTTGGTCATTTACTTCTTTGGTGGTAGCACTTGATAATTTCCTGAGATTTTGTAAAATAAGGTATTTGTCATGGACTATTGTGTAAAGTATATGAGGAAACATTTGTTTTGAGTTTTACAAGAGCTGGGTCAGGACCATAGAGGATACATTACTTTTCACCACATCATCTAATCCTACTATTTGCTATAAGCCAGCCACTTCAGAAAAGGCAAAACTTTGCCATGAAACTGCATTCCAATAGGTTCTTTTAAACACAATAAGATTTTTTTATATAGAAGAGGTAAACATATATGTGCTTCCCAATTCTCACTGGCAGATATGAATGTTTTCTAGTTTCAGCATGAAATGCATACTTTGACTATTGATTACATCTATTGGCTTCAGATGTAATTAGTAGTTTAGTATATTGATTAACATTATTTAGTTTCTTTTGCACAATAGTTACTCAGAGCTTTGAAGATGGAAAATGAAACCAAGCTCATTGCATAAAAACCCTTATTATGAGGAAATACTAGGAAAAGATTAAGATGGACAATACAAGAGACTCCATTCAACCATTGCCTTATCTGTTTTCAAGTTTAGTTTCAGTACAATGTTATGTGAACTTGTCTTGGGCCATTGAAGAGCAAGAAATTATATAATGGTTAATTTAGGGTGAAAAAGTTTAAAGCTATATTTTACTGCAAATCATTCATATAATATAAAATTTCTAGTAACGTATTTTGCCTAAGAAACTAGACACATATTTTGAATAAATGATTGGACTAATTTTTAAAAATCTGAATTCATCATCTTTGGTGTCATAGACTGCCTTTAGATAGCCCTCCAAGCCTCGATAAGCCGGAATCTGAAATGTACTATATGAAAAATCTCAAGTGGAAATTTTCTGTTACTAATTTAATCAGCAAAAGCTGCAGCATACATTGGATATTTCTGGATTCAGATTTGATAACTTGGCACAGCCTATCTACTGCTGTGTGAATGAGAATAGAGAAAGTTCCATTTTAAAATATTTTTTCTATGGAAATTTTCAGATGGGTTGTTGAAAGCTTTGAAATGCATACAGAGTCTGCATTTTTCTGGACTTTATTCACCAAGTCTAAACTAATGCAGCCTTATTTTACTGAAAATCCGAAGAGGATTAAGTGAGAGATATAGATATGGGTTTCATTACTGAAATACTATTTCTTCATAAGGTATGCCTCTCCCTATAAGTAAGGGATGAAAAGTATATATAATCTGAATTGCACTAAAAATTCCTGCTTTCTGCAACCTACATGCCAACTCTGCAAGCCTACCAAGAGAGATCACTTTCTTCTGTTAAGCACTGCCCCCTTCTTTTAATGTCTTAACCATGAACATCTTAGGACAGATAGTGCACGACCATTGGTGATTGGACATGGATTAATTTACAGTGAGCCCCCACCCCAGACAGCTGCAGAGGGAGGCAATAGCAAGGAAGTCCTGCCTGAGAAAACATGGGGTGTCCTGAAAAGGAGAAAGAGAGGCTCAAAAGAGACAGTTCACATAGACAGTCATGGACTACGGTGATGTGTGAGGCACATTTAGTCCTTCACATGCTGCTCTTGGCATCCATAAGGTGAACTGTCAATTTTCATCAAATTTATCCTTTCTGATTCCCAATGATAAGGATCCAGGAATTAGTAAAATTTAGAATGCTATTGTTAGTAAAATGTTCCTGGGATTTCTATGCATTGCTTAATGTATGTGGGTATTGAGATGTTAGCTTTAGCATTGTGAAATGGATAGAGTAGATAAGCCTGTGGTCTCTTGGGTAGGAGGAGCAGAAAGCTGAATTGTGAGGCTTGCAGAACTTGCTGCAGTATATTCTAGGAGATAAGGCGTTACGATCTTAACAGAGTTCTTAACAAGATCAGGCCATCATTACCTAATGATTTTTAAGATCAATATGAAAATTGCTATTGTAGAAAAGAATTCCATCTAATCTCGTCTTTTCTCTTCCATTCTTCATTAAATTAGATAGATACACGTATATAATGGAGTATTTTAAAGTTTGCAGCTAAATACAGTACAAGGTTCTAAAATAATACAATCTTTCCATTCTGAGAAAGTGTGTCAAATTTTTATTCTGGAATATATAACAAAAGAAATCATTTAATATGTAATAAACTAGCACTTTCACATATACTATTTAATCTTCTTCATATTTAAAATTGCAATACAAACTATACACAACACATATCGAATATATACTGTGTTGAGATATCAATTAAATGAAGTCTTTCTTTTAAAACAATATATCAGCACACAAAGCAATAATATTTTTATTAAGTAATTTTAAAGTTCTTATATCTTAACATCTTAGAGGTTAGCCTGCAAAAACATACATTAATGAGACTTGTATTTTAATACTATTATACATTTTTCCTTCAATATACAATTGATTTGAATGTGAAAAACCAAGTAGTTTACCAGTATGGAAATAAAATACAGTTTGGAGCCACGAGTCAATTGGAGGAAACTCAGCATAGCCAGGTCTACCCAAGTTGTCGCTTTGGTGTCAGTCATTCCTGTCATAGACGACTTGTCATGTTCTCCCATCTCATTTAACACGTTTACATCATATTCATAAGCACATCCCTGATCTCCCAAATATCTAAAATCGTTAGTGATATTCTCAATATCACTTGTAATTCTGATAGAAATGTAACTTTATATGAGATATTATAGTCATAATTTGATGATGATATTATTATAATGTTACATCTTTGCAATTTAACTTTGTAAAGTTAAATACACTCCATGTAACATATCTTTGTAATTTAGTTTCCAAAGTTAAACACATGACTTTATAAATTCTGTGTGCTTTGTTACTATTGGATAAAATGATAAAGCCTCTAAACGTGTGGGTGTGTATCACAATTTCTATAGCAAAATCTATTGTAAATAGCTTGTCAAAGGAAAGGACTGTAAGACACCAGTTTCTATGGTGTTATCTTCCTAAAAGCAAAAGTAATTCCTTCTAATTTTTTTAATAAAACAATTAAACTGGAATCTCCAGATTTTGTGAGATGTATTTTATTTACTCTGGGACAAGAATGTCTTTCATAAATCCAGTTTTTTAGCTATACTCTTTCCTCCAAGTTCCTTTGAGCTTTCTAATGAAGGGTATTTTTAGAAACTAAGTTGAATAAGTAAGCAGCACTCTTTACTGTAATTATAGATTCTTAGCTGGCATTGTACAATATAAATGCTTCATAACTTTATTCACCTATACATATGTGTAATCCTTCTTGTAAATTGAATAACAAATTTTTCTAGTGACATATCTTGCTGTGATACATACGCTTAGAACAGTGTAGATTAAAACACTGAGTTGTTCTTTTTCTCTCTTCTTTCCTTTCTAGACAGGTCCTGTTTTAGCTCTATATTGTTTTTTTCTTTTTATTTGCTTCTTTGTTTGCTACTTGATATAGTTAAATAACAAAAGATACATTTCTCATATTTCTGTAATATTATATATGAATTTATGATAGATTTCCAATTATATGTAACTATGAATTTCATCTTCTTAAATATTCTATGAAACTGTGGTGATTTTCTTCATCTAGTTCATGTGCACTTTGAAACTATTGCAGAAAACAGAGAAACATTGACTTGATAATGTTAACTATAAAACACAAAATATAAACAAAAGTGTAATAAAATCTCACCAATTTTTTTCAGGAAATGGATCAAAATGCAAGATATCTGAAAGCATAATCCATTAAAAAACTTCACTGAGCCAATAATCCCAAATCATCTTTGCTTTTAGCATCTTACTATGTATAGTCTTTAAATAAGCTAGTCACTAAGCGATTAAGCATGGCATAAATAAATATATACTTTTAAATTGTTATGATTAGAGAATAGGGATTTATTTTACACAAATAACAATTATGTCAAACTTTTGAATTGTTTATACCAGCTGTGAAAACAGACAATGTGCTTTAATCCTAAAAATAATATATTATCTTTAATGGAAAAGTAGTGAGAATCATTTCAAAAATCATTCAGAAAAAAATACGCTTTTTCAATTCTTTTAGAGCTCTTCAAGATACTGGTAGCCAAATCCTTGTTTAGTAAAAGCAACTTAATCATTTGCAGAGACAAAGACAGAGACAGAGAAAGAGGAAAAGAAGGGGAGAGGGAGAAATTGTCAATGAACAAGATTAAAATTTTATATTGAAATTAATCACTTAAAATATATATAAATGTTAGCCTTTTTGAAAACATAGTGAAACTCACCAAAGTGAAGGCATCAAATACTGCTTCTTTTTTTAACCATAGTACTAAAGAAGAGAAAGAATATGTAGAAGTTTAATTCTTCATATGATACATAGAAGAGTCTGTGTTTTATTTTGGGATTTCTGTCATCCTAGGTATTTTGGAAATATTTGCTGTGTCTCAGGGGATTGTAGGAATACGAGGAGTTTTCAGCAACAAATTTTTAGCGATGTCAAAAAAAGGAAAACTCCATGCAAGTGTAAGTAGAACTACTTTATATCTGTTATGGAGCTTTTATATTTGTAACACAGAATGAAGCGATTTTCCAAACCATTAGATAAGACAAACACTTGCTGAGAGAGGTTGATCTTTTTATTTGTAAATTTATATGTGCATATAACCAAGAGAATTGTTATGCGTATCTATAAGTAATCATTTAAACATTTTATTTACTCAAAAAGATATTACAGAAACTACAAATTTTAAAGTAAGCTTATTTGAAAATAATGTCCTCAAAGTTGATGTCATTTCTTTTTTCTTAGAAAGGCCCGAGCATAGAGAAATAGCACAGCAGTAAAATGCTACATAAAATTTTAATTTGCATGTGTATAGTGACCATGTGTGTGTTTCCTAGATGAAGTTCTGGTTTAATTTCCTAAGCTATTAATGATGTAAAAATTAGATATAACACATTTTCACATTTACAGAGATGGAAAATATTAGTAATGGAAAACCTTCCAGACAGATAGTCTATTTGCATTTGAGAAATTTTTTAACTTGTTATTTTTTTACTTCAAATTTCTATGAATTTCTAACACTATTAAGGTGAATTTTGCACTAAACATTTCTTTAGATCATCTGTATATTTTGTAATCCATTTACAAATTATTTCTGTGCTTCATTATGAAAATGCCCACCACCTTCAAGGTATCAGGAGATTTTAAAGATAATATGTTTAGCTTAGTTCTCATGCTCGGAATCTATATCTTTGTATTAGAATGTATCTATGACACTCATAAATGATTTGTTCTTTTTTGGAGGCATATTTTCTTCACATTAAAACATTTTTAAAAAGCAATTCTTCTTTAAAGTTACTCCTTTAATATTTATTCCTTAATTCTAATTAATACATTTCCAAATTGTCACCTTTCTAATTTAGACAGTTTAGTTCAGAATGAAATTAGTTGAGACTTACTATTTATGACTTTTATCTGTACAATTTTGAAAAATTCAGTGACAATTCTACTTGATTCTACATGTAAAATTTTTACAATTTTCTTTTACTTGGCACCTAAAAGTAATTTGTTAATAACTTTTGAAGGGCACTATAGAGTTGGAGCAATTCCTGTAATTATTTGAAGGTTAAATGAACTCATTTGTATAAGAAAAGGAAATTTCATGCATTGTAAATGCTCAATGAACATTTCTTATTATATGTAATAACCTAACTATAATATAGGTATGTGATATGTAATATATCATATATATAATGTAGAAAAGCTAACTATAATATACATATAATATGATAAACCAGTAATATGCCAGTTTACTAAATGAATGGAAACCTTTGTTAAAATTTTTAATCATTCATTACAAAAATTGTAAAATGATCTACCTGTTTAATTTGCTCATCTGGCTGTTATGCTGTAGCACCCTGTAATATAGTAATCTATAAAATAATTGCTCAGCTTAAGCAATTAAAAATAATTGATTTTTATTTATTTGGTTTTAGAAGCAAAACTTTGCATTATGAAGCATACATTTCATCTTGAAGCCATATTTGATTTTTAAATCTCCGTATACAGACTATAAAATAAGGAATAAATACTTCTGAACAAAATAATTTTTCTCAGTCTACTTTAAAATTGTAAAAGATTAGAAGACCTTCAGGAGCTATGCACTATAATACATGAAGAAACTGTTTTATTGTGTGTGAAAATCTTAACTTTGAAAAATTCTGAAACATGCACTAGTACATAAAAAAACCATTAAATTTGGAGCAGGTTAAGGATAATTGCTACAGAAAGCAAAGTATTATAAATGGATGCCAATTAGAAAGGTCAAACTAAGAGGTCAGAGTACATAATTCCTCTGTCAAATGGCAAGTAACAAATTTCTAGAAATTTGACCCAAATGTCTAAGGATGACTGGTGGAAATAATGCAGATAATGCAAAAACAGCATCTGTTATTTTTTCTCATCTTGGCAGGCTAAAGTTATTTCATGGAATAATGACTTTTAAACAGTACAAAGAAAGTCTTGCTCTTGTCATTCATTGAAGCTCTTTGATATAAAAGTCATTCCGAGGACTTCAAGCTGAATTGTAGATAAAAATTAAGCCCCGAGATGATGTGGATTCTTTTTAAACAGTTGTCCAAGCCTACTTTCTCTTATCTGAGCTTTTTTAGCACTTTTCTCTACATGGAAACTTAATTAAATTATAAAATGATTTATTTTTAAAGAAGTTGAATTCAGAAATTATCTTAATCCTAACAATTATCAGTTTTATGCCCAGCTGGTTTCTTTCCTGTTTTTAGTTTCTAGTTAATTAAACATGTTCAAAAATCTTCTTGTTACTTTAAATACAGTATGATTATTGGTTTAGTTTTGATTTTTGCAGTTACATCATCACCAAAAGGGCAATTAACTCATACTCTTAAGGTTAGATGTATAACTTGTGAGTTGGTCTAAATTAATAATTATGCAGCAGCATTTAAAGCATACCTTTAAAGTTCTATGTGCAAAGTAAATGTGGAGAAGAAATGTGACATATTCATATAATTTTAGGGAACATAATCCCCCAGTTCACTGGGAAATATGTATAGGTAATTGTAGATCTTCATCACTGTATTTACAGTAAAAATCAATATTAGAAATTAGTTACCATTATCCCAGGCAGGGATAATATATTTTCATAGTTCTATAAAAGCTCTTGCACTCACATTACCCTGTTAGATAATGAGGTGAGGAAAGAGGCTGAGAAGTTAAATTATTTTCGTAAAGTTACACACTTTAACAAGTGACTGAACCAGAACTACATCCACTTAAAATTTTTTTCTCTCTCTCTTTAAATGTTTTAATGCTAGTTAGATCAGAGTTAACTTGAAAGCAAATACTACATGTTGGAACCAATTACATTCTTTTCACCTACATAGAGGAATTAATAAATACATGATTTAGTAATATTTTTGTATAATGTGTAAAAAATTAATACTGTGGCACATCTTTAGACTGTTTGTAGCACTCTATTAGCTAAATAGGCAATTTTAGATATGTAGTTAAAATTGCAAGATTCCTTCTTGTTGTCCTTCATACAGAACACTTTTCATCCTGCTCTTTTTTGCCTCTTAAACCCTCCCTTCCTTCTGTCTCTGAGACTGGATTTTAGAGTCTAGACAGGAGGGCCTGTGTCTGCCATGAGACTCAGCACAGACTTACAAACGTTGGTTATTCAGCATGGCCATGCATTGCTCAGAGAAACACTTTTAAGATGAAATCTCCAAACACCAAAGATTTGTTTTGTTCATAGAAATCGTCACAAGATGGCAAACTGCAAGCTGAGAATGATTAGACTGAGGCAGCAGTGATGTTGAGTTTGCTGATTCATGAGAGAAGTCTCATTTCAACTTCGCTGTCTAGATACGCTGGGCTCCCTGCACTCTTTCTAACCTGACAGCTATTTCAGCTCCCTATAAAACCTTTAGGATACTCTAAGTACACAGTGTGGTTGAATTCCTACTGTACGTGGCGGGGGTGTCTCAGTGTTCTTTACAGGAAGAAGGTGTATGGTCTTCTAGAATATGTCAGGAATCAGGGAGAGTGGGAGGAGATAATTGCTTCCCAGACAGCCACGAGGTTAGTCAGAGCCATCCCTGTGGCCTCTGCCTTTTGTCTCAGCACATCCCCATGCAGAGGTACTTTTGGAGACTGAGTGCCCTTCTCTGTTTCTCTGTTTCCCATCTGTGCCTGCTCCCTCAGAATGGAAGCCCTTATTGAAAGTCTCTGGATTTTTTGTGGTAGGGCCAGTTTGCAGATTTAAAGCCCTGGAATACAAGGTTGAGGATACAGATCACCCAAGGACAAGTCCAACCCCATTACCTACTGTGTCTTTTTACTATTTATATTCCTTAACTTTTATTATAACAAAAAGGGGAAATTATAGTAACCATGTATCATTGATGATGGAGCGTTTTAAATGAGATGGTTTGTATAAAACACTTAGTAATGCCTAGAGAGTATTTAGCACTTAACATTCAAACAGATCTTCCTGAATTTGCCCTCTAGCAGCTGTCTGATGACCCTCAATTTCTGTCTTTATGATTTTAGTGTTAGGCAGCTGTGACCTTTCAGTTATTTAGACAGGTTTCTAATCCTGTTTGTCATTGACCTTTGTTCTTTGGTGTAGACATTTTATTCTACAAGAGCCCCTTATTGATGGGATTTTATTTTTTCTAGGAAACCTAATTTGTAAGCAGAATCTCTTTAACTTCTGCTCTTAAAGACACAAAGATTTTCTAAGGTCATAATCTTGTACTTTCTTCCAGCCCTACTGCTTGTATTGTTTTTCCCTAAAAGATGTCAATCCTGGGAAAGATAGTTATCACATATTCTTCAACCTTTTAATAGATGATGTAAGATATCCCCTTACTTATCTGGGTAAAATATGTTAGCTTATTTTAAAGATTCAGAGAGAGGCATGTGGTGGGATTATTTTTATTTCTCAGGGTTTTAGGGGATCATATTTGGAAGGAAAGCTAATTGCAGCGTTTACGAAATAGGCATGGAATGTATGCTTGATCAGCCCTAAGGAAGGACCAGAACATCCTCCTTGCCTGGTTGCAGAGGTTGCCAGCTGGCTGGCCCTGAGGAGAGGCTGGACTGGACTTCCGGCTCTGGGGGCTGAGGGAGGAGTAGGCAGCAGCCCCTAAAGCTGGGCATGTTTACTGAAAGGGAAAATGGAGGCTTGAGCAATACTTAACATTGGCTTTGAAAAATAACCTATTAAGCTCTACTCTGTCAGTCAAAACTATGAGCTATATCAAGGCGTCTGCACAAATACTGACTTTACTCTGTAAGAACTTTCCATTTATGATGGTAAAATCAAGTGTCTCATAACTGAAGAGGAATAGAGCTCTACTTTTCTGATTTTAAGGTCCATCCCTTAATTTGTGCAGTCTGGAAAACCGGCAAAAAGGCCTACTTTATTAAGGAAATTTTGGAGTGATGAACTGATGTACAACATCAGGGATTTATGTCAAGGGTTGGAGTCACATTGCTCTGACATCTAGGAAGGCACTTGTCTTTTCTCAGTATTGTAACATAGAATGACTCAGCAGGATTGTAAGAAAGCTGGGCAGATGGTGTGGGTTTGCACAGTATTATGGCAAGAGCTTTAGTCCAGTCTGGCACTTGATATATGTGGGATGTTAAGGGGCTCATTTTCCTTACTTCTCTGATTCAAAGTCAAATAATTAATTGTATTCAAATAGGATGGAGTCACTGTAAAAAGTCAATAATACAGGCAAACCACTGGGCACAGACTAGCTTTCCATACCCAGCTTTGTACAGCTAGTAAGGGCATCAGAACAAAAGCTGCTATCTACTGTCATGAGTCTCTTTGTGGGTTTTTAACCTCACTTGCTGCAAATCACCTGGGATGCTGGGTGGTACTGAGTCCAGCTTCTGACTTCACGCTTACTAAGTCAATCTTTGGAGATGGGAAGAGTCTGCCTATTAAACTGGCTCCCTAAGGAATTGTAAGACAATTCACGAAATTAGGAAGGAAGATCCTGTGGTTGATATTTCTCACTACATAGGAAGATTAGTTAGTGTTAAAGCCAGCGTGCGTACCTCCTTGGTTGCTCAGCAGGCAGAACTGAGATATCAAATGGACAGATGTACAGCATCAAGCAGACCAATGGCCCATGCTGGGGGGCGGATAGTAGGGAAGGGGCCGACTGATCCACATGCATTTCATGCAACACAGAGTGATGGGCAGTCCCTCTGGGTGCACAAAGCTCGGCGTCAGGCAAAGCCACACCAAGTGGCCTGAAATGGGGTAGAGAACCAAAAGGAGGCATGGGAAACAGAAGCATGCATGAGTGAGGCTTGCAGCAGAGGAACTTTGCTTGAGCACAATTTGGTTAGCAGTTGTTTTTACTATGGTTCACACTAAGGTTTTAATCACTTAGACATAGTTAATTATTTCTTAGTGTAAGATTTCGGGGATAACAAAGAGGCAAGTCAAAGAAATCAAGGTGAAATAGAGAATTAAATTTGTCTACATACTTCACAGATTTTGAGGCTTACACTGGTGTGCACCCAAATTCACTTGTATCACTATACCTGAATATTCACTTCCATAATTACACAAAATGTGAACTGTTATTTTTTTAAAGTCCATTATGTTGACTTTATTTTTCCTAGGGAAATAATACTTCTTTTGTTTGTTTGCTTGCTTTTTAAGACAGAGCCTCCCCATGTAGTCCAAGTTGGCCTTGAGCTGGCAATTCTCTGTCTCAGCCTTACAAGTGTTGAGACTGCAGACATATAACACCTCACTCAGATCCTTAGGTATTCTAATACTCTAGAATTTAAAAAATATACAGTTTATTAAAGGACTTCTTGCAATTCAAAGGAGAATTTAAATGTGGAAATTACTCTGGACAATTTATTATCCAGAATTGCCTATTATTATTAAATGTGTATGCTACAATCTGTAGCTAAGACCTATGCTTTCTGGATGGGCCTGCTACCAGGATGTCACATGCATGACATTACATACACAGGTGCTCTGCTTAGGGTTACCCTCTTGTCTAAGCAAAGTTATGATACTGACAAGAGCAGTCAATCTTTTAGGAAGAAATTGGATCTCCTCATTAAAAAGTCACTAAAATTTTGTTTCCAGTGGTTCTCTTCCATCAGAGCTAGAATAATTTTTCAGACAAAACATTAAATGAGAAGTCAACTAAGAGAGTCAAAACAGTCTGACTGCCTCGACTCCTATAGGATTTGGGATGGCTGAGGGGCTTTAGTAGTGTGTGTGTTCTCAGAACCCTGAGAATTGTTTCCCTGTGAGGCAGGTGGTCCTTAAAAACCTATAGCCCGAACAGTCTTCTCCTTCAAGGCTCCTTTAAAGAATGTGGTTCTCAGGAAGAAAGAAAAAAGTTATAACATGGAATGATTTTATGTAGTGAAGTATGTGGATTTACACACATGAGAAATTCTAAGAACTGATGCGGACTTTTCAATGTGCTATGTTGTGTGTGTGTGTGTGTGTGTGTGTGTGTGTGTGTGTGTGTGTGTCTGTGTGTGTCTGTGTGCCTGTGTGTGTCTCTGTGTGCTCATCAGCCATATCAGTGGAAAAATAACATGTCCTTTATTTTCTTAGACAATATAAGGGGAAATAAAGACTAAATAATGCAGTGCATTTTAAAACCAAAATTGGGTAAAGCAATCACTGCTACTTTTGTGAAACAGAGGTAGGAATAAGGTCAAGCTAAAGGATATTCATATAAAAACCATTATATATATATAATAAATATGGAATGTATGTTATCAAACTTCTTTTCCTAAAAATACTTTTCTGTGAGTATGTGGTACTAGGAATCGAACACAGGGCCTCATATCTGTTAAACAAATGGGAAGTGTTCTCCTACTGAGCTACAGCCCCAGCCTCTGTTATTCTTCTTCATGAAATGTTCATGCCATTCTACAGTGCTTATTTTTTTATGGAGCTGGAAACATTTCAGATGGCTATAGAATTTATTTTAAAATAAAACTTTGAGATTATTTAATTAAATGAGAGTGCTTTTAAGAGCACAGCAGCTGTAGACAAACTTATATATAATTTGTAAAAAAGTATTTTTAATAAAAAAAAATGGGAAGCAAACTGTGCTTTTCAACAGTGATGTCCCTGCGGCCCCCTTGGTTCACATGTAGGCCGGCAGGCTGTAGCACCGTAAGAGAGGAGCTCCACTCACACGGTGGCTTTTCGACACGCTTGCTCTCAGCCTGCTGGAGATCAAATCCAGACATCCGCCTGCTGAGTTGTGGAAGATGTAGATACATGGCTTCATAGCTCCCAATACAGAGCCTACAGAGCTTACTGCACCTAAAGGCAGATAACTCAGGTACACTGTTTCACATAAGGGAAGTATGCTGCTGCCCATGCTCTGATACTGGCTGTCTTCTGATACTGTCAGTGCTCTGCACAACAGTGGACCTATATAATTTGCCTAGCAGTATTCAGATTTTCAGGTAATGATGTTGTTACCTGTATTGAGAGAAGAGTTTGCCATATTGTAAAAAAAGAATCATTTAATCCAGTATAGAATATCTTGCCTAATACAGAATTATACACCTTTTAGAGTTTTCATATATGAGAATGAAAAAAAAATTTTCTGAGCCAAGAAATTCTATGAAGGAAGCTCCCTGCCCTTGTGAAACTTGGTAGTCTGGACTAGTGCAGGAATTCAATTCCTTAGAGTTTATGGACTTGTGAATTCACTGAAAGTTACGGATCTCTCCCAAAGAAAGATTGTGTGGATTCTCACAGAAGCCCTACAATTGTAAGCTTTAAGGATAAGGAGCCAAAGGTTAAGAGTTCGTTTGGCAGAGATGGCATTTGGTAGCATTTCTGACCTAATGCTCATGCTCTTTATCCCATTCGTTTTCTCAAAATTCCTCAGTACGGCAAACCAAGCCCTTTCAACCTCTTCTGTTCTTTCCCTGACGCACCCACCTAGAAGTCACACTGAACTGCTTGCAATTATTCCAAATATCTTGTTCACCTTCGAGCGCACTGCTCCTGCTCCCCACATGTTCACTGCCGACTCGTCTCCCTTGCAATGCCTAGCAGTACTTGAAGACTCCTCTCAAATGTCAGACTCTTTTAGGAAGATTTTTCTGCCCTTTTCCCTGCCCTCTCTTCAGTGCCCTTTTTTTGTCATCATTGTATCTTCACGTGCTGCTGCCACAATTCCGTTTATCAAACTACCCATGAATGATGATGTCTTCTGGTCTGTTTTTCCATCACTCTGTTACTACTTCAAGGCCAAATATTGTGTGTGTATGTGTGTGTGTGTGTGTGTGTGTGCAAGGTATGGCTGAAACGTTGCTTGTGACTCTGGGATGTTTTTTCTTCTTGGCCTCAGATGCACTCTCCTGTATCCTACTTGTGAAGATACAGTTTCTCTGAAAGAACGCTAACATGTGCATTATCAATAGGGCCATATGCTCCCCTTCTCTCAGCAACGTGACTTACACTGATCACACTGAAATATGCACGCTTGTTCCAAAGGAATAATCTGACCCCATTTCTTAAAAAGCAGTGTCTTCTCAGACATTTGTTTCTTTGTAATATAGTTCTCCTTTTTCTTGGTGACTTAAAGGAAAAATTCTGCAAAGAAATTTAACTACAAAGTATTTTTAAAACAGCAACAGTATTTAAATGCATTCTATTAAGAGTTTTTAATGTTTAAATGAAGAGTTCCAATTATCATTTGTATTTACATTGGTATTATGTCACCAAGCACATAGTGAATAGGAATCATCGTTTCAAAGATAAATAATGTAGGGATATAGAAACAAAAATGGAAATTTTAAAACAACCTTAAAAGAAGCAAATAGAGAGCATTATAGAGAATGCATTATAGAGAAAGCATTATAGAAAATGGAGGAGACAAGCGAGGGATCAATAAAATTTTTGATTTGTCTTTTTGATTTAAGACCACATTTTATTATAAGCTGAAAATATTACTACAATTTAATTTTCTTCTTCTTTTCTCCTGTAGGCCAAATTTACAGATGACTGCAAGTTCAGGGAACGATTTCAAGAAAACAGCTACAATACTTATGCTTCAGCAATACACAGAACTGAGAAGACGGGGAGGGAGTGGTACGTAGCCCTGAATAAAAGAGGGAAAGCTAAGCGAGGCTGCAGCCCACGGGTCAAACCCCAGCACGTCTCTACCCATTTTCTACCAAGATTCAAGCAATCGGAGCAGCCAGAACTGTCTTTCACTGTTACTGTTCCTGAAAAAAAGAAGCCGCCTAACCCCGTCAAGCCAAAGGTCCCCCTCTCCACGTCTCGCAGAAGTCCCAACACAGGGAAATACAGACTCAAGTTTCGCTTTGGATAATGCTTGTGTTGGCCTTGGGAGAAACCCTTGTATTCATTCCATCAGGAATTTCTACAGGTGTCTTCCAAGCTCTGAAGAAAAATTTTCGGACACAGCTTCAGCTAACCTTACACTGTCTGGAAGCCAGGTCACTTGTTTCAGTTGGACTGAAACAAAACTGTTTTTTGATAGGAATGGAACTGGAATTCCTTGTACCACTACAAGGAATATACTGCTTTGGTTCAGGAACACGGAAAGCCTTTTGCTTTCTACTTAGGGGATATTTAGAATTCTGCATTTCAGGAAGTTAAATAGCCTGGACTTTGTATTTTTGACTTTTATAGATCTACTCAAAAATACATTATGCATTTTTATTTTTGGTTTCCAAAGAATATTTTGATGCAGATAAAATATTTTATTAACTTTTTTCTTTTATTTTTAAAGTAACTCTGCATTGAGCATATTTTCTTACTTTTCTTATTTCAATTAATATCACATTAGTAATCATTTTAATGCTGTTTATGAATTATAAATAAGTTTGTAGCTTATTTGTAACATGGATTTCTTTTGTATTTTTCTATTCAATACTTTATTGTTATTTTTAGTTTTTTTTTTTCTTAGCCACACCTCAGGTAATGTTTAGTTCTACATTATAAAGTGTTTAAATTCTCTTGCATAGCACCAAAGGCTCGGTTTGAATTTGTATGTGTTTGTATGTGTAAATTCACGAAATGTGGAACCTTACCCTTTTAGTGGCTGAGTTGTATAGTAATGGTTAGAAGTAAGAAGAAAAACCTAAGGACATTTTGATGGAATTAAATGTAAGAGGTGAGGAGTAAGGTTAGAAGTGAAAGCACACTACGCGTGTAGCACTGATTGGGATCTAATTCTGTCTTCCTTTGCTTCACCTTTTACCTACCGCCTGCCCTCATTCTTGAACAGCTGAAGGAATACATATTATCTGTCCATTAAGCATACGCTGTGAAATCAGAGAGCTTAAAAATGCTTCTGTGAGCCTCTGCCATGCTTACAGTGTAGATCCACAGGGAGCGTGACCACTCAGAGGGGGGAAGATGGAGCCTGAATGAGAAGAATCACTGAACAGCTACCCATATCAAGTCATTCTGTCCAAATATTCATATTACTCAAACATCCTTTGGGTATCCCATCCTAAAAGTAACAATTCCAGTGAATAGATCTGCCCTTTTATAAGGAAACTTTCTGATGTATATTTTAAAAAAGCTGGCTTGTGATATGGAAAACTTAACGTAGCAATTGGATGAGTTGAAAATGACATTTCATTGTCAACCCAAGTGCTGAATGATGCACATAAATCACAGAAAAGTTAACTTATGAATATTTACAAAATATATTTTCTTGGGCGATAATTTTTATGGTGTTCTATGGAATACAGTGTTCATCTTATATTCAGAAATGTTGCAATAAAAGGTGTAGTTTGTGGGAAGGAGTATGTTTTTCTTAGTAAAAGCAAGAGTTCACAGAAATTTTGGCTTGTGTTTAAATATGTTAATACTGGTAAAATTTTTCGTGAAACAAAATATGGCTAATTTTGGTGCAAAGACAGTAAAAAGTCATCAAAATTAAACAGTACCACACATACAGATTGCTTTATTTTATTGGGGACAAACTATACATTATGTATATTATATAAAAAGTCATCCATTAAAACATTATATATACACTCTAGTATAGTAGTTTATTATAAGCCAAAAATTTGATTAAACACTGTTTGCATTTAATGCATGACTTTTAAAAAGTATACAATGAAATGCCACAAACGTTTTAATTGTTTTTACTTTACTTGTTGGTTAAATGAAAAATGACATTTTGCAAAGATTTGTCCAACTCCTGTTTCAGCTGACAATCACATATGCATAGTGTAAAGCTACACATACTCTTCTACTTTATTGTAATCTATTATTAAGAATCATGTACTGTTATTAAGTTTTTAGCATATAGAAAGTTTAGTAAGAAAATAAGGCTACTAAATGTATATATAAATGGGAAAGGAAAAGGCAATGATGATTAAAACAAGCTAGATTAGTGAATATATAAATAGCATAGGCTAAATGAAATGGTTTAAACTGAAAAAGAATAGCTGATTTTGTATTCTTAGCCTGACTTAATTAACATAGGAAGACTGAAGCATGGTAGTTACCAAAAATATGTTTTGCCAGTTAAAGATCAATAAATTCAAATTTTAAAGCCAAGTTAAAATTAAAAGAAAAAATAAATTACACTTATTTTTAGTTTATTTGTCATACACAATGATATTTAATTAATCCACAGAAGCATAAGGTTATTCAAATTAATTAAGTAAATGAATTCATATGCAGATAACATGTATAAATGTAACTTCTTACAACTTTTTAAAAGAGTTCATACATTTTAAATTTTAGAGTTATTTTTAATAACTAGACTCATGCAATAGTGAATAAAGTTGCTTGATTGTGGTTATGTTCATCTAAAAATGTCAAGGTATTTTACACTAATATTTAAGAACTCATTTGTCTGAAAGAGAGATGATAAATGTTTTCAGACTGACCTTTCCATTTCATTAATTATATTATGTTTAGCTTTTAATTTAAAATATTCTTAATTCAAAGCATAAATAATGATAGAGCTTCCCAATAAGATGACACTATGTTTTTTTCTTCACAAATTTAGAGGGAAATTATTTATTTTTCTCTGAAAAAATTAAATTGAGGATATGAGTGTGTGCAAATTACCTTAGTTCTTTAAATTTGAGTTACAGTCCTATAGCAGCTCATAATTATGTGACAGTGATCAGCACAATACTGCATGTGTGTGTATGCACATGTATACCCATGCATATGTAATGCAGTACTATCAGTCAGGGCAAATAGGCTCTATAAAATTGATCTTGAAGTAGGCAACTAAATGATTTTCTCTCTATTGACATTTTTTAACTCTCCCAAATGAAGGAGAGATTGAGCCTCATTTTTCACATTATTAATAACAAGGTAAAAATATTACACTAATCAAAAACTGAAAATCTGGCTCATTTTTACAGTTGCAGCAGATTGTCTATAGGGCTATTCTTAATAACAGAATAGTATTGTAGACATTGCTGCAATGGAAAGAAACAAAAATGCCTTGCCAGAGAAATTCTACACATCCTTTAAGATTTACTTTAGTGCTAAGTCTCTGTTCTGATTACATAAAATCTGTTTTTAAAAGTAATCATTTTTTTAAAAAAATGTTTGAAAGAAAGGAAATTTTAGGAAAGGAGTATGGCTCGTAAAGTCAGTGGAGGCCTTTGTACATCCAAGAATCTCAGCATTAAACCAGTCAAATGAGCTACAAATCATCAAGCAGCATTTAAGCAATTTTAAGTTAAACAATATATTAAATTATAAATCAAGTGTTGGTATATACGTTTTAGTTTATTAAATTAGTTTCTGTCTTGTCTCTACCAGAGTTATCTCAAGTCACTCTCTAGCCCTCATTTTGACCTCCACCATTTGATTTCTAACATCATTTTCAGCTTATCATCAGTAATTCTATGAGTTTCTAAATATTGACAGCTCTATTGAGGTCCAGAAAAAGTACCTGGATCCTCTTATGAAACTAATATTCTATGCTCAAATAAACCAAACAATCACATGAAACAAACTATCAATAATGTAATAGATATCAATATTGTTTGAAAAGTTTTTTCAAAACAAAATACATAAGGGTGTAAAACACCTACCCAAGTTTGCCTCCCCTAAAAACAAAAAACAAAACAAGCAAACAAAAAACAACTGGATAAAGACGAAATTAGATCAAGAGATTTACAAAAATGGGACCAAGTCTGAGTTTAACATTTTTTCAAGGACAGCAAAAATTTGAATGAATCAGAAGTGTTGATTGGAGTAATAGTGCTATTGATAATAAAAACCTCTAGGACCTTAAAGATGTAATTTTTGAGCACCCTTTTTGTAAGTAAAATTCTACCTACCACAAGAAGTCATTTAGATGTTCATAAAGAAATATGAATAATCTTTTCTTGACATCAGCATTCCAAATAAGGATAGTTCATGATGCAACTATCTTTTATCTTTCTCTACTTTCCCCACAACTTGGGAATCTTTAAAAACTTGCCTTGCACAGGCCAGTGAAGTATCTTTTATTGCTTAATATGTGTATGCTTAGTATGCTTAATATCTGTATATTTTTGTAAATGCTTATATCAATGTATTTTCATATTTCAAATTTCTCCAGGGACTTTATCCGCTTTCTTCGTATTTCACCCCCATCTAAAATCAAGCTAATAAAAAGAACATAAGAAATGTTCATAGCTGATAACAATTTTGAATGATGTATTTATCTGACTTAAACACTTGAGGCTACTAAATATTCTACTTGTTCATAGAACTTAGTATATACTTATATTCTTAGGTCTTTGGCATATGTTAGTTGGTCAAAAATTCTTTTGGGATGGATAGAGTTGCTGAATAAGATTTATTCAATCAAGATGAAGGTGACAGATAAGAGAATTAATATTGCAGCAGTTGAGATAGCTCCTAGCGTAGGAATAAGGACTTCTGTTCCTTCACTAGACTTGATTTTCACAAACAAAAAATGTTGAGACTAACTGAAACTATCAGCACTTACAAACATCATTTAGGTATGAATAAATTAGACATAATACGACACTTTTGACTTTATTGGCAATCACAAAAATAATTTGCCATGCTAATCCTTTTAGTTTGGAGATTGTAGGCCAAACAAGCAGTGTAGCAGGATGTCAGTAGGTATCAGTAGGAGAATGAAGACATTTCTTTTTGGTAATGTATTTCTAGATGTGTTTTTTCTCCCCTCACTCAGTTAAATTCACCCAGAGAAGATGAACTCTTTTATTTTATTCTTTTTAACCCTACAGAGAGATTAGAGAATGCATAATCACACAGTGACAGGTCCCGTTCCAATGTGTTTCTCATTAAATTCTCTGTCGCTCCCTCTGTGGGAAACTGGAAACTTTATCAGATTGTCATGCAGGGAGGTGAATTTCTGCTGAGGAGGCACCACAATGTCTTTTACTCTCCAGAGAGCAATTATTGTTGTGCTTCCTACAGCAGCACTTCATTTTAAGATAGGGCTCTCCTGGCAGGGTACGTGCCTTCCTTAACCTGTTTCCATAATTGGGCATGGGTTATATATTTACATTTTTAAAAAATTGCTAGTTGTCCTATATTTGCCTTAATAAAAGACCCGTGAGAGTGATTGGACCTGTCTATTAGAATAGTACAGGGGTAAGGAGAATTTACAAAGACTTATCTGAAGAAGCATGTGAGACAAGAGTTTAAATTTGGGAAAGGAAAAGCAGCATAAAAGTAGTACATTTTTAGTGAATCCCCCTTTTTTCATGAAGGATGACAAAAGGGCTTAAGTGGCTAAAGCATAACAGTCATCACAATGACTTTGATAAACCCCTTCTGCAGCTGGAACTCCTATAAACTGTGATTAGGAGGGAAATTCATGCTTATTTAACCTGCACATAAGTTATGTCACTGTGTAAGAAAATTGGGTCTGCTCCAAGAGATGGTTTGTTTCACCTTAGGAATCATATCTTAGATGCTTAGCCTTTGCTATCTAGAGAACAAGAGACTAAATGAGAGAAATATGCTTCCGTCGGTGTAGAGCATAATTTGAAAGCTCTCTCTACTCGTCAAGGGAGTTGAATGTTTAATGATGGAAAATCAACTCCATCTAGCAAAACTCAAAGGTCCAAAGGAGCCATCTCAAGCTAAAAGAATAATAATTTCTTGGTCACTAAGGTTGTGTGACAGAAACAACTACTGTATTTCTAGTAAATATATTCAATGTTTATGTAGCCCCTTATGCTATACCTGCATTGTACAGGTATTCTGGAGTAGATTCTAAACACAAAATGTGCTATGAGGGAAAACTTGCATTCTTGCTTATGTTGTCAGGGCAGAGAAACATATCTTTGAATGTTAAATCCAGAGTGCAGTAGGTTAAAAATTGCACTTACTGCTGCCAAAGAATTTACTCTGGTAGGACATTGTTTACCATAATGTATCCAAAAGGGTAAGTTGTAGTTCACATGATGTATTTTGGAATTAATTTGCAAGTTCCTTCTGTGTTCCCTTTAGGAATTTATAGCATGTCTTCATGCTTATTGACTTAGCTGTGTATTTTGAAGGGTGTAAACTTTTTCTATGCTCATTTAAAGACACTAAATATAGGAAAATGATATTTAGGCTTTTTAAGGGAGACCTTAAATTCCATCTGTTACAGCTGAAAAATTGACCTGATAGCTAGAATTGGAAAATCAATGACCATATGATTTCAGGATTTTTCAGCAATTAAAAAATTTGCCCTGTACTTTCCATGGTCCTGTTTATTTTCCAAAACAACGCTAACTACAGCTTAGAAGCAGGTTGTGGATTTAAAAATCAAGATGAGATATGGCCCTGAGTCTGGCTTAACTTTTCAGCTCTTTTTCTACCTGCTTGCTGGAAGCAAGAAAATTGCTAACAATTTAGCACATTTTTTGTAAAACATCACCTCCCACTGTTGGCCTTAAGCAAAGGATTATATATCAGACTCCCTTGGAGAACAGCTGCTGCTTTTTGGACTGCCGAGATTAGTGCAAACCAATCTCCCCCAGGATATTTGAGGGGGCTGGCAAATGGTGCTGTGTCTACTTTGGGTGTCAGAGGCACCCTTGCAGTGGTTTCAGTCAGCAGTCCCAAAGTGCTGGCTTGCAGTCAATTAATATTTCATGTCTCTCTCCCTGAGGGTGTGTGCAGAGGACCACCCTGCAAGTGCCTCTGTCTGTGGTCACAGCTTCATGCTGTGGGCGTCCAGGTGGGTATGGAGCCAGAGGCAAGGACGGGCAGGCTAGATCCAGCGAGGTTAAAATTTGGGATCACTAGTCTGGCTTTAGGGAACCTGAAGCCTACTTCTTGTCAACACTCATTCTGGAAGGAGAAGCATGTCCACCAGCGGATTATCATTAGCATCAGTGTGACTCACTCAGGGGTTAATGGCAGAGAGCATTTGTAAGAAGTGAGCTTGCAGATTAAGTGAGAAACAGAGGCCTCTATCCTTCTCACCAGGCAACTCAGATTGTCATCTTCCAATCAGGGAAGAGATTCTCAAAGTTTCCAAAAGGGTTCCAAGTGGGAAAGGGCCCATTTCTCTTTAATTCTTTAAAGCGTGCTATGAGTCATTCGTCAAAACAATAAAGCACTAAGTGAGCATCCAATGAACTGAATGATTCAGGGATTGGTCAAGGGTTTAACTGCCTACTAAAGAGATTCAAAGGCCAGGGAGGGTAGAGCCAGATTTGTACCCTTGAAGAAAATAAGTGGGAGAATGAAAATGATACCATACTTTGATTTGGGAGCCTCATAGCAGCTTCCTGTCTATAGTTTCTCTCACCCTCATTGCTTCTTATTGATATCTTATTGACTATCTTATTGATAGTCTCCCCACTGATCTCCCTTCTCAGAGTAGTGAGTTTCCACAAAGAAGTCAGAATGGAATTTTTAAAACAGCAATCAGGTCACTTGCTAGGCATAGCGTGCATGGCTGTAATCTCAGCTGCTCAGGAGGCTGAGGCAGAATGATCACAAGATCAAGGCCAGCCTGAACAATTTAGCTAGCTTCTGTGTCAAGTTAAAGAATAAAAAAGGCTGAGGATTCAGCTGATTGGTACTCCTGGGTTTGACCCTCAGTGCCACATAATAAATAAATAAATGAACAAATAAACAAATGAAAGAAAGAAATGTCAGTTTTTTATTCAACCTCCTCAGTTGCTCCCCAGCCTACCACAGTGAGCCCGGTTTTCTCTCTCTAAATGGTAGGGAGGAGCAGTGCCTTAACCACATCGGCCCGGATGCCCTTCCTCTAGGCCCTCACCAGGTCCACTCACCATCCTCACAGAACAGACACTAGCTTTCCCAAGTCACTCCATTACATCTTCTCCTTATTGTTCTCAGAACATTTTCCATACTTCTTAACTTTTGTATATGCTGCTTTCCTGTAGGTGTCGAAGCAGCCCCCCTCCCCCCCAAGAATGTAAGCAGTTTACTCAGATTTTGTACTGCAGTCTCTCTGGTGCCCAGCTGTGTGCCTGCCACCAGTGTACTGACTGACTGAATGAGTACACTCAGTTCTGCGAAGACTTATTTGGAAACACTAATGTCCTTCCCACTCAACTTTTATAGTAGAGAGATCGATGAACATAATGGAATTTTTGTGTTGCCTTACACACAGTTGCATCTCTGAGAGACGCTAGCTACTTCAGCTGAACTGAGTTGTCTCTGAATATGGAATACATCTACATGCGTGTCTCCTGGGACCAGTGAGCCACACCCATATGTATCTGGTGTTTACAACTTCCCACCTGCTTTTCCATACCTCACCTTTGACCGTATTATGGACTGAATTGTAGCCGCTCCCCTAAAATCTGTCCATCTACATCGGTGGCCTCTCCCCTGATGTAACTGTATTCATACATAGGGCTTTACAGAGAGAAGTGAGATAAGCTGATAGCCAAGTTGGGGCCAATAAAACTGGTTTCCTACAAGAGGAAGAAGACTCTCTAGCTTTGTTCGCCCACCTACTGAGGAAAGAACACCTGAGGATAAATGAACAAGCCTGTGATTTGCAAGCCAGGCAGAAATCCATACAGAAACTGAATCTGGGACCTAGGCAGCCTCTAGAACTGTGAGAGAATCAGCCTGTGGCTGACACACCAGTCTGTGGAGTTCTGTGCTGGAGCCCCTCACAGATGAATGGGGATCTCCTGGGAATGTCTCCCAAGCTCCAGCCCTGCTTCCATGGGCACCAGGGACATGGAGCCCACTCCCACTCCTTTCACTTTCTTTTCTTCATCTCTTGTGAATTGTCCTCTTTGTTCTCTGCCCCCCCCCCACGCAATACACTTTTATGATAAAAGTTTTGTCTTACTTTCTTCTCTTTTACACACGGCTTTAAATAAAACAAAATTTAAGCTCATTTTAGGGTAAAATGCCACATTTATTTCATTACCATTTTACATGTTTACTGTCATTTTTGTTGGCTCCAACTGTCTTTTTTTAGTGCTGCATTATTAATGCCATTCACTCATGGGTCCTGTAGTTTTTATTGTAGTTTAATTTTACATGTAGTAGTGAATTTCAGAAAGAGTATTTTGGATTGTAGCAGAAATGACTTATCCTCACTGAAACTAAGTGAGTTACAAAAATTTATCCTTCCACTGATGAAGAACTAAATTATTAGGTATAAACCACTGTGTGCTTCTTAATTTGCCAAATAGACTTTTTCTTGTGCCTTCTAATATTAATTCTTACTTTTATTATTGTTATTAAACAACTATAATCTGGTTGTAGTCATGGGAAGGTGTGTGTGCATGTGTGCGCGCACGTGTGTGTGTGTGTGCGTGTGTGGTGATATTTTCCTTGGCAAAATGAAATAAGGATATATGTCTTAGATAATTTAGATCTAAAACCTACAACTGACAGTAGGAAACTTAAAATGGTATATCATTATTTCTGAGTTCAATAAATTGAGCTGACAATTCTTGATGCATGCTTCATTTTATTTTTAGGTCACATATACATTAATTATTAAATACCAATTGCAAATCACACAGGTCAGCAGCAATTAAACATAAAGTATGTCAATATATAAGTAAGCATTTTAAATATAGCATAAGAAGTCAGACATTTATTAAATAATATTTATCAGATTTACTCTATGCAAGTACATAGACATGAGTACAGAAGACTTAACTGTTTCTCTAGTTGCTTCGTGTACATTTGTCTTGCCTTGTTGATTGTGTAAGTTCTCTAAAGTTGGGAAACATTCAAATGTACTCTCTGGGACAGGAAGGGTTGACACTGTCAGATAGGAATTTGTGTCCTAAACTTATCCCTGGATGAATTAACAGGATGATCTTGGGCATCTTTATCAGGGTTTGATGTGATAATTTGAAAATCTCCCAGCAATGGGAGATGGGTTTTCTATCATTTCCCCTCCAGCTAGTTTCCAAATTGGATGCAGTTAGAACTGACTTTTCTGTTCAGAACACTTTGCTTTCCCACTATAACTCTGTATGCATTTGCAGGCTCCTGTGAAAAATACCCCGTAGATGGATACGAGCCTGAGATAATCTCTTAGGACACACTATCCCTAAAACTTTCTGCATGTGGTGCACTGAGAAATGATTTATTTAGCAGTTATAGACAACCAAGCAGGAGGGGAGGATTTCAGTACACATGGCCAGTTTCATCAGTACAATTAATGGAATCAATGAAAACATTAGAATACATTTCTTCATCTCCTTCATGGTGTGCATGAATTCTCAATAGTCTCTTAAAGTCACTTCGGCCTTTGTAGAAAAAATTACTGATTCTGACATAGAAGTAAACAAAACATTTAATGTTTCATACTAAATTTAAACTTCATCTTCAGTTTGATTTTCCTAAGGCATAGTTCACACTTTCTGGCAAGGCAACCATTAGTCTCTGACACAGAATCCCATTTTTCTAAAAAAAATTTTTTTTTCCCCTTAGGAAAAAAAAATAACAGCTAGACAAAAACCTAGGCAAAGGTAAAAACATATATACAGTAAGACACAGGAGGTTGGAATAAATTGCTGTTAAGACACCATACAAATCTAAGCCTTTTAGAAAACACTTTAAATATATTCACTACTTTAAAATAATTGATTGACCAGCTATTACATTAATTATAACGTAAGTAACTTGTTCAAAAGCTCATTGAAGTAGAAAACTGTGATAATAGGACTTATAAGGACTAACTTTAAGATGTTCTCCAATGTTCTGGAGCTTGTCATGCATTCAATAATACAGCGTCATTCAGAAAGCTTAAATTCTTGTCTGTAAAGGTTTAGATAAGTTTGATTACTGCATATGTAGAGCAGAAAAAATGAGAACATTATTGCTTTCAAAAACAACAAAATGAGCAGACTGATGAGTTCTACAAAAGATAATTTGTTTTGTCCTCAAAATATCATATAGGGCAAACGAAAGGGCACTTGAAAAATGACATGCGTACATTTTTTAGTGGAAGCTGTGACCACTCATATGATTCAGTACGAATGTGTCATATCTACATAATAGCCTCATACTTGCTATTGTACAGATTGAACTATGTGCTTTTGATGTGTTCCCTATTCATGTTAAAGTGCAGGGAACAAATGAGAGAAGCCAGTAGTCACGGCAATTGGACACACTAGATATCTTTCTTCTAGGACTCTGAGTCAGTCTCCTCAGTGGATTACTAAACACATTCCAGAAATCTCATAAGTTACTACTGGTCTAAAAATGGATATAATTAAAGATGAGTAAACCTACCGCAGAGCTTGATGTAATCTTTAAGCTAATTAACACAAACTATTTACAACAGACTTTTATTCCACTTTTCTAAAGATTGCATAAGTTACTACAAGTTCATAGACCTTAGCATCACAAAAACTGAATCCCTCCCCAACATATTCAAACAAAAAAGGGAAGATATTTGCATTGTAATAGATCAGGAGGTAGATTCAGTAACTATTGTTAACTTTGAGCAGAGTCAGCCCAAGATGTGGTAATCCTTGCTGAATTCCATTATTTTCAGGATTTAGTAGACACCTCTGAGTGTAGAGTACTGTATTTTGGAATGACCTTAATGCTGTCATCTGATTGCTCCAAAGAGGCTGTTGTTACTGCTATGCTATCAGCTGCTTTCCCTGGTGGAGAAGGATGATGCATTCCTAAAATTCTCCTGTTGGGGTATAACAGAGTGGTCCTGAATTCTAGAAAATAAACCTCCTTCCTGCTTGTTTCCCAGATGCTCTTAACTCAGATTCTACTTTCTATAGCAAGATGCCCCATTCTCTGTGGGCTTACTAAAATACTACTGGAGTTGGCTAGGACATTGCTGGGCACTTGTTCTATCTTTGCACTTGGTGTTTCTTATATGCCAGCTACTGTGCAAAATGTTTTCCTCTTCCTAATAACCACTGCATGTAGAATTCTTCCTTGTCAGGTTAGGGAAGCTGAGGCTGAAGCATAACATATGCTCAACCCATCAGAAGACAAAACGGAAAATGACCCTGGTTTGATGTTTCCTCCTGTCTTCTAGTTTGATGCCACACAGAAGGTTATTAATCATTAAATTTTAGTTCCCACATTACATTCACCCTCAAAACTTTGCATTATGTAGCTTAGAACCCAACTTCTCCTACTTTCAATGAGACAGCTATGGGGATTCTCTGGCTTTAGAAAAGAACAAATGGTCAGGTGTACATTTGGTTTGCTGAACCTGATGGATGTTCATGAGAGATCTGCCAATCACTGACCGCACCAGAGAGGGAAATGGGTTATAGGCCTTGAGTTTGACCTGCATCAGTTACCTTGAACATTCAAAAATGTCCACTCATCTTTTGGTACACTGAATCTCTTTTGTATAATCTGATCTTTTACATTTTAGAGTGTTTTTACTTCCATAATTACAAGTAGAGTCATATCTAAATGTGCTTTTATATCATAGTTAAATATCACCAGACACACATGTGCAAGCACACGCACACCCTTTCATCAAAGACTCAGAAAAAAAGTTCATGAATCAACTATCGCAAAATCTAGGACCCACACTGCATCTGAGATACTTTACTCTCATCGTAATTTGACCTGCTTTACTTTGGAGTGGCAGAGAATATTTCCCTTTTTCCTTCGCTGTCAAGATTCAGGTGATACATCCCAGATCCCTAGAGCTATGTAGGGAACTCTCCCCTTCACTCCATCCACTTCATCTCTGAGCATCTGTAATAGTTGCAGCTGGGTTCAGTGAGAGTTCTGCTTGCTCTGCGCGTGAGATCATGCCCTAAATAATTACGGTGAGCGTGCAGGGAAAATATGTGGTGAATATAATGTCAGGAAATCATGCAAATTTTATTATCCTCAGTGAAGTGGCGGCTGCTGGAGGACTTGTCAGTATTTGCAACTGGAAGCCTAATTACCTTGATTTACTTGTAGTTCCATCCATCACCTTGCTGCCGTGCTGTTCCTGACAGCACTCCAGCATTTTACAAGAAAGGAATAATGCTGTGTAAATAATTTAAAAACAATAAATCATTCAGAGTGGCTTTAAACCAAAACCTAATGCAGTAGCTGGCTGAGTACTTGTTGTACTTGACAGGTAGCTGGCATACACAATTCATCTGTGTCTTAGAGGTATTTACTCTTGAAATCCACACATCCAAAATAGGCAGATGGCAGAGAGATGAGACCAAAACCTCCTGTATCTTGACTATCTCTTTTCACCTTTTTGAGGTGGAATGGCAAAGGGGGAAATTAAAGTCCATGCAAGACTTTTCCACTTCAAACACAGATTTGCTGAGTTAGGTGAGACAAATGACGAATGAGAACTGGTTGTCCAAGCAGAGGCAGCCAGAGTCTGTATAGGGGTACATATGCTTGCCTGGGGGGTTCCCTACTCGCATCCACCCTCACACAGAGCTGGAGGGAGGAAGAGTGGGGAAGGATTGGGAGCAGGATGCAGAAAGTGTGAGGATAGGTAAGCAGCTCCTGGAGGCAGAACTCCTTTCTCTCTGGTCATTTTATTCACACAAAGCAGATAATGAAACACAAAAGCCCCTGGAGAAAGCCGCTCCTTAAGAGAAAAGGTAGGACAACTTCCATTATGCTGGAGGGAGAGCTGGGGCTGCCAGCTGTTTTTGGACAATTGCGTTCCTACTGGGTGCCAAGCATGTTATTATCTCTTAATCCTCACAACAATTCTCTGAGGTAGGTATGATTATCCTCTTTTATAGATAAGGACAAAACCTGAGTTAGATTAAGTAATTTGCCTGAGATCACCAGCTAGGAAGTAACTATCAGGATTAAGTCTGAATCTGTCTGCCTCTGGCAGCACTCTCCATCCCCTGCCTCATCTGGTCCCCCCAACACAAACTGATTTCTTAATTTTATCTATTAATTCATTTCTATTTTGACCTTTTCGTTTTATTTTTTTCATGGCAGGGTTTTACTATATCTTCCAAACTCACTCTATAACATGGCTGACCTCACATTCATGGAAAAATCTTCCTGCCACAGCCTCTCCCATGGTGAGATTATAGGAGCTTGCCACCCTGCCCACCTTTTGGACACATTTTTTGAGGCAGTCCTATGAATGCTCAGAAAAGTGGGAACACTGAGGACAAGAGGAGACCCTGAAAGTCACCAGGCCCCACTGTGTCTAAAACTTCATTTCACCTTCCAGAGTGGCCTCTGACCATCCAAATGCACCCACGATAGCAGGTCATGATAGTAGGAGACAGTAGGCCTCCATGGTGTCTGCCTACTGTGGCTTATTTCTTCTATGACATTGAGGGCTTTCTTTCTTTCCTCTGATATTGCTCTTAGGTCCTGGGGTCACTGTCCCCCATGCTCCCAGGTAGCAAGTTTCCCTTCTTCTGCATCTCTCTTTCTGGAGAGATGCCGTCATGTCTGTGAAAATGCCAAGGCTTGTGTTTGGATTTTCCTTCCAAAATACCAGCACTGAAATACTGATTTCCACAGATGAGTGGTTCTCAAACCTTAATCTGCCTGAGAATCATCTGAGGCTTGTTAAAACACAGATTGTTGTCACCTGAGTTAAAAATTCACCAGGTAATGCTTTGGCTCATGGTAGGCATTCAGTATATGTTAGTTGCTTTTTTTATTCTAAATCTTTGACCTAAACTTTCTGAATTGAAGTAGATTTGAGGACTTTATTTCCACTTATTGCAGCAGTTTCCTCCAATTATTGAGTTCAGAAAGAGGAGGAACAGGGAGGTGTCTAGGTGCTTTGTTTGTTTGTTTGTTTTTTTGTCTTTTTCATTTTTATGGGTACCAGGGATCGAACTCACAACTGCCTGCTTGCAAGGCAGGCGCTTATGCTGCTGAGCTAAATCCCCAGTCCCTTGGTGTCTAGGTACTTACTGGTACGTGTGAAGAAGCAGAAAGTAACACACTTGTGCCTGCCCAGGTCAACAGGACACAGGAAACTGTGGTGTAACTGTGGTTGTATGTTTGTGGAAAATGAGCCACTTAAGAAATCTTTGCAATGTCTTGAAGAAAAGAAATTTATTTTTAAAGAACTAAGAGCAGATGACAGAGTCTATCCAGGTAATGTGCTAGCAGCTTATTTGCACTCACTACGTCTGGTAGAAGTTGGTTCAGGGACTCAGACAAAATCACTGCCAAAGCCTTGCCTTTTGTGCAAGAGGTCACCAGGGAAGAAGAAACCTGGTGGGCTTTTATCAGCTGCTTAGTGTTCTCAAAGTGCTTTCCCACATGGGCTCCTGTCAGAAGGGCAAATTCCCTGGTCTCACCCCAGATTTACTCAGTCAGAAACTTTGGGCAGGAGGCCCAGAAATCTGTCTTAGCAAGTCCTCCGTGGAGCAGGAAAGTTGGGAATATGCTGCCCTAGAGAAACTAAGCTAAAGAAGGCATCAAAGAGGTTAGAAAGTACACTGGCCTGCACTTCTAGCTGTGATGTTGCTCCACTACCTCCAGTAGAGCCTTTTATAATGAAAAAATAAAATTAGAAGTAGTAGCTGGGTAAGCTCCAGATAATTTTTCTCTGGACAGTGGCAGTTTTCAGTCCTGACTGCACAGTGGAATCATGTGAAAGTGCTCTAAAAATGTCACGCTGATTTTTTAAAACCACAGTAGTAGTAAATACCATTAGACATCATGTAATGATAGGGATGCTACACATTCTAAGAAATGTTAGGTCATTTTGTCATTGTATGAACACTGCAGAGTGTACCTACGTAAATCTAGGTGGTGCAGCGCACTACATACCTATGTGACGCAGCATGTGTGTATGGTATGGCTTATTGCTTCTAGGGCCATGATGAACAAATTGAAATAAAGTTAAATCAAGCTGAAGAAAAATGATGTAGTCAAGAGGTAAGGTATGAGGAGGCTGCCAGTGTAACATGGTATAGTGTTTTTCAGTCAACTTTTATTTATAAGTAAGAGTACTAACGATAAAAATATCTTAAACACACAAACCAGCAGCATAGTTGTTTAGTATCATTATCAGATATTATGTAGTATGCATTACTTTATTGCTGTACTTTTATACAAGTGGCATTGCAGATGTTTGCTGATGTGAAATTCACCGCATACACATTGTGCTAGGATGTTAAGATGATTGCGATATCTTAAGGTGACAGGAATACTTCATCACTATTTGCACCTTAGAGGACCACATCCTGTATGTGGCTCTTGCTGGCCAAAACACTGTTAAAGTGGTCATGACTGCTCCAGGCCCGCTTCCTAGTAATTCTTATTTCTCTGTCCTGAGACGGCACCTAACACTCCTATTTTTGAGTTCTTTTGTCGACTCTACTATGATGGCCTGGGTAGAGAATCACTACGGTAGAGATACAAGGATTGGAACACCAAAAACTTTAAACTACCCTGAAAGAAAGTTACTAATTTTTCTTTTAAGCACAATTTAATTAAGTACTATATGATAACAGTGATCGTGCAGCTGAGTAATCACAAGCCCTGTTGCAGTGAGAGGGACTCTCCAGACTACAAGGCGCTTTTTGTTCCTATGATGACCTGTTAGGCACCCTTTACCTAAATGTTGGGCCCACATAAAAGTAGAGATGTCCACACTTAAAGCTGTGCCTATTCCGCTCTGTGCGAGGGGGCAACAGTAAAGGGCATGGAAAGAATTATGGCTTCAGAGCGAGGAAATCTACATTAGAACACCTGCCTTTCCATTAATAAGCTCCACAATTGGGTCAAATAACCTAAATACTCTGCACCTGTTCCCTTATCTGTACCACTCAGTAAGCTTCCTCCTAGCTCTGGGTAAAAGCTGTGCTCCTAGTTCTTTTGTTACATGCTAAGTGGCCATTTGTATATTTATACACGATTAAGAAACCAAGTAGTCATTGCCTCACAGACCTTGATCCTTACATCTTATTCCTTTAGCCTTTTCTTTTATTAAAGTTAACATCTCAGTTTTCAGTAAATAGGACTGATGTTCTAGGAGAAATGCAGAAATTGCCAGAATTATGGTCATACAGTGAACTGAGAGGATCCACTTTATCTCTTCCAACTGTAAAAATCACAAGAGCCAGTAGGAATAACACATTAAGTTCCTTCTAAAATTAAGTTTTGGGGAATAAACAGAATTGCCCACAGAAAGTAAGCTTGGCTTTGAGCTATGTTTTTAGACAATTGTTAGTCGCCTTACGTTTGATTTCATGACTCTTTTTCACTATGCAGCGAACTTAGAAGACTGAGAACGGTTTGGCTACAGCTCATTCCTTCCCTCTCATAAATGATGCCCTAGATAATACGTGATTCTGAAAGGTACCATATGAAGCGTATCACATAATTATCACACTCCATTCATCATGGTTGGTTTCAACTGCTGGGTTTGGAAACCAAGCAAGGATCAGATTTTAAATGGAGCACTCAGCAAGGAGACAGATATGGCCTCTATCTTTATTACCCTTTTTTCCCATCCTTCTTGCATGTAATGTTGAAATATTCCCTCTGCATAGCATAAAAGATATTTTCCCTTTTTCCACCTCTCTTTCTCCCTTTTCCCTCTCTTTCCCTCTTACTCTAATGCATTTATAACTCCTAAATCAGAAAAGCTGATTTCAAAATTTCTTGTGAGTTTTCATTTTTCTTAACACACAGATTAATTAACATGACTTTTCATTTGTTATTTTGACAAACTTTGATACACATATGTAAATATGTACATAGTTTAAGCCCACTTAGTGAATCATTAGTTTACTTCTTTTCAAACAAGCTAAGAACTGAAGGCATAGCTTAGTGGCACAGCACCTGCCTGGAAAGTGCATGGTTTTGAGTTTGATTCCAGGTACAAAAAAACAAAAAACGAAAAATGAAAAACTAAGACTATGAAGGTAGCTACACTGCCCACTATACGAGGGTAGAAGATGAAGTACTAGACCAGAAGTGAGATCTCCACTAGATAAAAGTGCACAGTATCTTCTAATTAGCATGATAGAATAACTGTTCTCAGGAAAGACAGATTTATTTGCTGGATCACAAGAGAAATGCTTTATATAATTGGCAGACGAGATTGAAAGATGCTATTGCAATTAAGCAAGCAAAACCTACATTATACATTACTCTTAATAAAATGTTAATATCAATGAGAGCAAAATCATTTCAACAATTGGTAATTAACCGCACTTACTTGAAGCATGGCTTGTATTTTATTTCATCTTTTTCAATTTTCATGTCTTGTATATTTATAAAATATTGGTTGCATATAATATATAATTTGTACTGAACTTAAAATATATTGACATTTCATGTTTGCAAAGGAAGGTTAGCTTTCCAGGGCTCAATCACAGTCTGTGATAGAAACCTAGTAACAATAAAGTTTCTAGGTGTATTAATTAGCTTTGTTTTTGGACCATCCACATGCAAAGGCAGCTATGAACCCAACCAAACCCAGTGCCCCACAAATCCTGTTGATGTTTTCATGAAGAATTGATTATTTCTTATTAGACAAGAGAGATAAAAGCTATGCAGCAAGATAAGTTCTTCTACTAGAAATTATGAAATATTTCAAATACATGCGAAGGGTATGATAAGCAGAATTTCAATAATTCTTGGAAAGTTGGATGTCTATAAGATCTATCACAGTGTATTTTATATGTACTGATAATCACTCATTCATTCTGCGTGGCTTTCTTCAATTCGATCTGCTGTTTACCAAAAAGATGTTTGAGTGAGAGAAATTTCAAGAAAAAGAAAGAAAGATAGATAGAAAAGAAAAGAAAAGATGGACAGATCAAAAGGTAGGTACAAGGACAAATAATAAATAAGGTTGATTTTAAAACATACAGAGACTAGAAGGTAAGGGAAATCTAGTCTCTTTATTTTTTAAAAGCAACTTTACTAATCAAAAATCATTTTAGCTGACACTCCCACAATTTATATACTACTTATAAATTACATAAGTACCACTGTGGCAATATGCAATTATCAGCAGTATATTAAAACAATATGAAGCATTTTATATTGGTTTATAGCATATTCAATGGGCCACATTCCTTGCAAGGATCAGAAACATGTATCTTTCATCAGAAGATGTAAGTTTTGTTCACTCAATACTTTTTAAGCTCCTACTATCTTTAAGGTATTATGTTGAGCTCTCTAATTGGTAGGCGATGTGGGATTGTCATTTCTCACCTTGTGTGCATCAAGTGAGTTCTGAAAGTGGTTCTGAAAAGACACAACCTAGGCATGATAACAGCTATTAAATTAATGTAGACATATAGGTCAACACAGGTTATGAGGGTTATCTTCTCAATTACAGTCCAGAAAGTACTGCCTGCCACTAAAGGAGGCAATGAACCATATGGTGTTAGAAAAGTTTGGAAATGATATAGGCCATATATATATATATATATATGCACATATGTGTTTATATACTATATTCAAAGTGTTTCATTAATATCAATAATCAGCATTATCAATGAATATGCTATAAATTAGGAATTTATAGTATGAACCTATTAGATCTCAGTTCTAATTAAAATTACTGTGTATTACTGTATATAATGCATATAAATTATTAATATTTTCAGGAAAGAAGGCTAAGAATAGAGATACAATTCAGTCTATTTAAGAACTTGCTGTGTGTCAAGCACTGTGTGCTTTCTCATTTAACTTTTTAAAAAAATCTCATAAGGTAAGTATTTTATTGCTCTCAGTTTACAGGTAAGATATCATGGAATAATTATGTGCTTTTCCTAGTATGACATAGAAGGGTAGATCCGCTTTCAAGTCCAGTATTCAAGATAGAGTCTTTGGAGACCTGGATTCTGGATTGATTTCCTTACTTCTTTACTAATATGGGTGTTCCACTTCTTCATTGTGATTAAAATCAACAAGACTTAAACACTGTTTAAAGGAGGCATGTTCAGATAAGTCACTTGTAAATAAGCATTCTTGTGGTTTCCTGTATTATGAATTAATGATAACAGAATATCACCTCTGCCAAATTTTAATATAATTTTGATAAGTGTTTTTATAACAGTTAACACTTGGTCTTAAAAAATGTGAGTGAGTAATTGTTAAAAGCAAAATGCAACCAGCCAGGGTATAAGACTAATTGCTTTAGCCTTTCCTAGTATTATATGCATTGCCCATAAGTACTGCAACATATCTAACACGTACTGCAAGATATCTAAAAATAAAGCTGATGCTCTACTGCAGATTAACCTATTTTTTCTAGTGAGGGACTTAATGTGTGCGTAAGTGTAACAGTTTTCATGTTCTTTCTGGCTTCAGACTCTTTTTCTTTGTGTCTCTTTCACCTAAATTCTGGAGGACATTCCTTAAGAAGATACTTTCATGGAGAAACTAAAAACTTCAAGGTCCTCATCCATGTAGCAGACATTTGGTCCTGGATGCCATAGGCAGGGCTCACAAGGTTGCTCCTGCACTCAGTTCCCTTCTGTGGTAATGCACTAACCTGTCAGCTGAGCTACATAATGGCAGTTCTAATGAAGACAACCATATGTGGATGATGGATGGATTTTAAGCAGAAACAGAGAGACATGTTGAAAGCTTCATGGTATTTCCAGAATCATTATATAATTCTTGACTAATTTTTATTGCTCTACTATCAGACTTGAGCCAAATGCTGGTAGTTTAATTGTGTTGCAGAGTAATTTTAGGAGCAGTTTTCTATGTAGAGGAGACAATTTGATATGTATAGCAAGCATTTACATTTTAAAATGTGGGGGCATATACATTAAGGATGTAACTGGCTTTTGCAGACAAATGTTCTATTATATTATTTATACTTCTGTGAATTTTATTGTCCTACAATATGACAATGCTTGTCTGACTTTGTCATGTAAAATAATTTTGTAAATGAATTTATTTTATTGAATCAAAGACACTGACTGTGATTTGTTAGATAATACACTTTTTTGGTAATCTTTATTATTAGCAGCTAAGTAAGCAATTACACTACGGGGAAGTAGTCAAAGGAAGAAACTGTCTAAGCAAGGAATGTTGAGGGAAAGAAAGTAAAAAGTAGAGAAAAAGAATATTTTATCAGTTAATTGTATATTAGTGAAAATTAGATTTTTATGAAGGTGAAGATCCATTTAAGTCTTTATATCTGGTTATAGTACAATATAAAGCTTAAAGTATTACATGAAATTGTCTTCTTAAAAAAGCATTATTAGAATTAAAACTACTTGTATGTGAAATTACATTATTGTTTAGATGAATAATCCTAAGGAACTCACTAAAACACTGTTACAACTAATGGGCAACTCCATCCAGGTTGTGTAATGCAAGATTCAAACATCACAATTATATTTTTACTTTCTTGCAAAAAGAATAAAAAAACCTCATTCACAATGATATTAAAGTAATTACAAGATGTACAAAGTAAAGATCTAAGTACATAAAAATATATTCCTGTACTCATGAATTGGAACACCTACTATTGGTATAATGACAAAAATTCCAAGATTGATTCATAGATTCAGTACTAACCCTACCAGAGTCCCAGCCTACTTTCTTTATAGAGGTGATCCTAAAATGTGTGTGGAATCTGAAGAGACCTAGATTGGCCAAAGCAGTTTTGTAAAAGAACAAAATTGGAAAGACTTGTACTTCTCAGTTTCTGAAGTTACTACAGAACAATAGTAACCAAAACAATGTAGTTAGTACTCATTATGCATGTATGTATGTATGTATGTATGTATGTATGTATGTATGTATCTATCTATCTATCTACCTACCTATTAGATACTCATCTATCTAATTGAGAGTACAGAAATAAACTCATATGATATGGCCAACTGATTTTCAATAAGGGTGCCAAATCATTCAAAGAAGAAAGACATCTTCTCCATAAATAGTTCTACAACAGCTGGAAAGCCACAGGAAAAAGATTATTTCACACATTTATAAAAATCAACTCAAAATACATCAAGGAAGTAAACGTCAATGTTATAACTATGCAGCTATGAAAGAAAACAAGAATAAATGTTTGTGACCTGGGATTTCCTAACTGTCACCAAAAGCATGAGCATCAGAAGAAAAAAATAAAGAGTAAGTGGACCTTATCGAAATTGAAAACTTTGGTGTTTCAGAAGATACTAAGAAAAAAGTTAACGGGCTATCCTCAAAATGAGAGAAATTAGTTTCAAAATGTATCTCAGAGGAAATCATACTTAAAATATAGAAAAACCTTCTACAATTCAATAATAAAAAGATAACCCACTTAAAAATGAACAAAAATGCTGAGATGTAAACTTCTCTGAAAAAAGGTACATGCTCTAATAGCAAATTGGTACACAAAAAGATGTCTAATATTTTAGTGATTAGGGAAATACAAATCAAAACCACAATGAGATACTACTTAGCGTTCATTAGGGTGGCTATTAGTATAATTTAAGATCACAAAAAGTGTTGACAAAAAATGTGAACAATATGAAAGAAACCCTTATAACACGGCTGCTGGGAATGTAAAATAGCACAGCTACTGTGGAAAGCAATGTGGTAGCTCCTCAAAAAGTTAAGTGTGCTTTTGGCCCAACGTTTCTACTTCTGGATTTATACCAAGGGAAGTGGAAAATATGCCCTCATGTAATAGTGAAAAGCCCATATTTCCATCAACTGAGGAATGAATACATGAAATGTGATATTATCTGTATAATGACATATTATTTAATCAAAATAGATACTAAATACTAATACATGCTACAACATGGATAGATCTTTAAGTTATTATACTGAGAAAGAATTGTTATGAAACATATTATGAAATTTTACTTATGTAAACTGTTAAAAATAAGCAAATATAAATTAGATTAGTGATTGCCTAGGGCTGGGCATAGGTGTCTGGGTGTTTTGAAGGTGGTAAATAAAAGATACAGGTTTCTTTTGGCACTGATAGATTCTAAAGCCGATTATGTTGCTTGTTTGCACAGGTCTGTGAGTCTACAAAAATCACTGTTTTAAAAAATCTAAATTTATCAGTTATATGATATGTGAATTGTATTTCAAGGGCATTGTTACCAATACAAGTATTACTTCTGAAGGAAGAGTTACATCAGAAATACTTTGTTACTTTTAATATTAAAAATCTATCTTTCTAGTATGTGGCTTCCAGTTATACCTGCACAAAAATAGGTAAACATTAGACTGTTTTTGAATCTAATTTTATATGGTGCTGTTGAACAAATGTCTAGTGCACTTCCAAAATGTAGATGCTTTAAATGGTTTGTCATTTATTAGTACTGTGAAGTTAATGATTGAAAGGTCAAGGGATGTGAAATAGGAGAACAGATTCTTTAGAATTTTTTCATTTAAAAACAGGTGCACTGTATCCTCAGAAACAGTTGGTGTAACCCTTAGATCCATTTTTTTGGGTTGTTGCTATCTCAGTAGAAAATACTATTTTCAGAACAGATTGTCTTGCCAATGAATTATGTGTTTGCAATCTATTATTCTCATCCAGCTATTGAAATAATTGTAAGGCATCGTACCAGAATCCTGAAGAACTGGCACAAGAGCCAATCCTGTTTGCTTCTTGTCACTTTCTGCCTGTGAGCCTTTCTACTTGATAAATCTGAGAACTGTATTAGTCACAGTGGTTTGGATTCTGCTTTCCTAAAGCTGTGTTCTAAATGAGCTACTGCACTTCTGAACTAAAATTTCTCTGTTCTTTGCCATCTTTCACCCTGTGCTTTCCCAGACCTAAAATGTCAAAGTATCAAGCAGATGAAATTACATTTCAAGCACTGGTTTTGTCAGGAATGACTTCATGCTTTTAGCAGATCTGTAGTTGTATTATTTTTAAAAGCAATGGGCTGTTAAGAGATTCCTTGAATGCAGCTCTCTGTCTCAATTAACTATTGTGTTTAGAAAAAAATATTTGATACTGTAAAATAAAACCATCACAAGCTACTTGCTGAGGAGCCTGGGTAATTTTAGTAGGTGGACTCTGTTTAGTTAACACTTTTTCTTTAGAGAAGGGGTTTTAGACCACCTTGCATATACTTCTGTACATTTGCTGTGGGTGGGGTGATAAAGAGACTAAAACATTTCTTTTAAACTATGTGAGTGTAAGGTAAGAAGAACTTCCTATTTGCCAAGGTCTGGTACCATGAAACATCAAGAAAGGACATTTTGGTTATGACTCTGGAAGGAATTATCTCTGTTGTTACCTTAATTAGAAATGCACAGAGATACATATCTGTGATTGGCAGTGCATTCTGAGGATTTCGTATTTGTTTTTCTAGTTCACTTCAAATCTTGGATTACAGACCTGTATTAACAAGGTTATGCCTTCCTCTATTGCTGAATGTTGCTCAGGGAAAATGTGCAGGGAAATGTGGAAAAGCATCTCACCAGAAATCTAGTCTTTTTTGGCTTTCCTCATTGGTTTTGCCCTTCTCTTTCATTTCAACAAATATTTTTAAGCACATACGTAGTGCAAAGTACTACCTGGATATCTAAACTCATTGAATCTATGTTTCTTCATTTGTAAGATGTAATTTGAGATGTGACTTCTAGATACGACTGTTTGCCATGATTCAGAGGACAGAAGTTAGTATATTTGATTCTTGTGATACATTTTTCCCAAAGAAATCAGAATGTTCACATTTTTTAGTATGATCTTTTCCCATTAATAGGTCCTATTTTCCTAAGTGCTGTCTATAAAGTCTCATCAATTTTTTAAATTAAATTGAAAGCCATTTTAAGTGAAAATGTTATACATAGCACTATAACAAGGTCATCAGTTGAAATATAACACTGTGAAACTTAAGACATGGTGTCATGATTGTAAAATGACCATTCATTTCTTCTATTTTGAATAGCAGAGAGATAAGTTTCTATTTTTGAAACACAATTAAATTTGATTCTATATAATCTTTTGCTTATCTTCCCTATTCCAAGACAAAACACACACAAGCATGAGTGTGCACACACGCACACACACACCAAATGCACATGTAAAGCAAAGTAGTGTTACTCCAGTATCAATGGCAAATATTCTTGGTAGTCCATGGCAATGTAACAGGACACCATTTTATGAAGTGGCTTTGGTTCTGATTATCAGTGTTTCAGACATGCTTAGATTCATCTTTCTCTTATGGGAGATGGAGACTAGGCAAAGTTCTGCCCTTTTTTTCCTTGCCTTACCCTTCCCAGTGAAAGGAGTTGAAATCACTGAAAGGGCTTGTCCATCTGGGTTCAGTTTCTTCTCTATTAGGCGTTGGGTTTCCATATCCACAACTTCCTGTCAGCATTTCAATTAATGAGACAGCATTTCTCATGGTGGCCAGGACAGGATTGAACCCAGATTTGGGCCCGAGGCTGGGAGGTCCACATGGTGAACCACCAGTGAGAGGAAAGGAAAAAGTCAGCTTTGACTGCACAACTATTAGGCTGGCCTGGAAGTAAAAATTAACTAGTTATGGTTGGAACATCTTCCTATCATATGCATGACTGTCCCTCTGTCCTGCAAGGAGCAAGGATATATATTGTCACACCAATTTAACTGTAAACACCAGGCAAAATGATAAATTTGGTTAAGATCACCCTTTGTTTTGCTCTGCCCTGTGTTTATGTACCCTCAGTCTTGTTGGAATTTTCTTCCCAGCACTCTGAACAATCATACCGTGTTCCTGTATTTATTGCTGGTTGCTTTTAATCCCCAATTATAACAATTTATCTCACCTGGACTATGCACTGTCCTTGGATTCTTGTCCTCTCTCTTTAGTCTAAATAAACATGGATTCCATTTTCCAGGAAGTGGGCTGTTGTAAGGAGCTTAATTATTAATTAATTAATTAATTAAGTGTAGCTTTGATGATTCATTTACTCATTCAGGCCACAAAAGGCTTAAAATTCTTTGGCTCTACCTTGCTCAGGAAGCATTTAGTATGAGATCAACCTCCACAGTTTAATAGAAACGGAGAAAGTCTTAGGATTTAAGGAGAATTTTCAGGTGAGACTCAATTTCGATTCTGTCCCCATGTATCTGCTTGGATCTTTTCAGTCCAACTACAACTGCTGTTGCTCCTGTGGTCCTCACACCTATGTGGGTAGTATCCTTTCCCTGTGGTGCAGAGGGCAATGTTTTAAAACACTTTTTTCTTTCTAGAGACTAACATAGAATAAAAAGGACATAAACAGATTACATGAAACACAAAAAGCATAGTTTACCCAAGACTATGTTTTGTTACCACAATTATGAAACTTAGAATTTGTGATAATCATGTAAGGAAACAATTTTTTTTTTTTCAGTAGGAAAAGGTAGAAATGGAAGCTAGGAGGGTTTGGGTTCCAAAAAAACAGTTTTTTTTTTTTTTTTTTAAAGGAACAACTCTAATGGTCCTTGGCTGAAATATCATGTAAGCTGCCAGGGGAGTTTTTGGCTGGCAGACTTGATGCCTTGCAAACCGTGCCATATCACTTATGGGAAGGCTGAATCTACAGTGCACCGTGGGCAGGAGAGAGGTTGAGTGGATGTTGCTTTCTGGCTGGGGAGACTCAGGCAGGAGCACCACCCATAGGAAACTGGGCTAAATGCATTACTCAGATGAACCAGGCCAGAAGCAACAGCCAAGGGCATAGCTGTGAAAGTAGGGTAAAATGTGGCACAGAACACCAGTGATAGACTGTAAATGTATGAATGGCAGTGACAAAAGTTAGACACTGGTTGATATGTCATGCATAGGAAGCTGGTTCTAGACCAGGCTCCTGACTGGTATAATTGGAAGCTGGTTGTTACTTGACGTCTTCACTACAGACCCCATGGACTGAAGAACGTGACTTAAAGGGAAAAGCAGAAGACATGGTCTCCATTTGATTGTAGCTTCTTATTTCCAGTCAACTTCACCGTCTCACAGTGGCTTGAAGTAAACTCTACTTCAGCACCAGAGTCCCTCAGTAGAGAAAGATACAAAGGAGCTGTAGGATTTGGTTACAGTTTTCCTAAATAAGTGGAATAACTAGACTTGGCCTTTTATTTTCTAAAATCAAAACTCACACCAAAAAGACTATTAAATGTTGCTTTTTCAGAAAAGAATTCTTTTACTCTACCTAATCAAAAGGTTTCATTATTTTTTCTATGAATATCCAAAGATCTCCATAAAAATCACATTAGTCCAAAATACTCTTAATTAACATTGATTAGCATATGCAGGAACAAAGTCAAGTTAGTTATGTCATCATGTATATTACAATGGTCAATAAATTACATCTATAACAGAAAGCATGAAAATACTTTATAGAAATAATTCTTCATTCGTGAATAATTATGTAGGTCAAACTTGCAAAACTCAGTTTTATTTTAAAAAGTTTTAAGTCCATTTTAAATTAAGAATTTGATTTTTCCCTGTGTATCAGTAATTATTTGGAAACTTTAGGTGACTTCGGTTTTTAGAATGATTACCCATAGTCACGTTGTTCTTGATAATTTCCATTTTAACAGTGCTTCAAAGATATTGTTAGATGGAAGTAAAGGACAATTTTCTTAAAGTAAGCTTCATAAAATTTTGGGAATTGACTGAAGATGGCATATATTGTTTCTGAAATATGTTATCTACTAGAAAACATTTTCCAAGACCGTGGTGCAAATAACTATTTTTCTCTCCAGAGTGGTTATCATGAAAAGCTCTCAAGGCACTTTACAATCAATTTTTATTATCAGCCCTTTACAGCAACCCTCCAAGTTCAATAACTGACTCATAAAATACATAGTAAAAGGAAAAGGGAAAAATTAAGCAGCATGGTGCATTATACATAGCATCGTAAACAGAGGACTAGCTTGTCGTTACTAATGCTTTCAGTTATTGATGGCCATGAACATGGAGTCACGTCTTAAAGCTTTGGCCTTAGTTTTCCACAGTTCCCCAACTGCTGCTCCAGATGTGCTGCTGCATCATCCCTGCCTCAGTGTGTGCTCTGTCCTCGAAGTCCAGGGATGCACACACTGATTGTCCTGGGAAAAAGGCATCCCCAAAGAACTTGAAGTGCTGAGAGTATCAATCACAACAACAACAACACACAAAGATGTGGGCTAGGAGTTATACCTATTAGCACACTCATATGACGGTGGATGTTCTGAATGGATATGTTTATGGGAATAAGTTCACACTTGAAGTACAGAGTGAAACACAGTATCAGTTGGAAGTAGCTACTCCTAATTATGTATGTAGTTATTATTTTTGGAAAATATAATTTCTATCTTAATTTTTCTTCCAGAAGCCTATTTTTGTTCAGTCCTTAGGAATTTCAGCTCTATTGCCACACTGTTTCTTGTAAGTCATACCATATTGCTGAAAAATTTAATTCCACTTTTTATATCACTGACTAGTCATCTGGGATAGTTTAATAAAGCCATTCCTGACAGGCAGAATATAGAAAATAGTCCTATATGTGTAAGTTTACATGTGTAGAGGAGAGAGCATTTTCTTGAGCTTCCTCCTTACATGGAGAAGAAAGGCAACTGGCTGCAATGAGTGTTCATACTGATTGGTGACTTCCTGTTTGGACCATCTGACCAGAGACTCAAATCCACCCCAGCAGTTTTCATAGGGAAGTCTTATTCAAACATAATCTTTCTATTAATTGGTAGCATTCTATTCTATTTCTATTAATTTGTAATTAATAGAATTTCTATTAATTTCTATTAATTGGTAGCAGTTCCTATTTACTCCTATTTGCTGTCTGTGAAAGACTTCTCTCTGAAAGTGTCAGAAAGCATTGCATTCTCTCATCAGTCATGTGTTTCCTCCTTCTTCAAAGTGATAGCCCTTGTACAACATCCTTGAGTTTCTTTTTATAAATCTGTGTGTATGAGCATCCTATGATATATGAACCCACGGTTTATTTATGTCTAATCTGAGAAATTTAGAAAAAGGTGGAAATGAAGGAGGTAAATGGGAAAAAAGAGTAATAGAAAAGAACCATGAGGCTAAATTTCAACTATAGATCCACAGGTGACATGAGACTTTATATTCATCACGAGGTGTTCTGATGAACCAGGACAACATGTCTATGGTGGTGCAAAGCTTGCAGTGGAGCAGAGAGCAGAAGTGATAATAGCAAGTCACTCAAATGAACTTAGGGAGACAGTATAATTAAGTGAGGAGCCCAGGATTAAGCTTTACAAATTTCTACATGTGTAGTTTTAAGCAAGAGGGTGAAATACATTAAGTATCCTAAGAAACAATGAACAGTATAATGTGAGTATAGTGCTACGGAAGCCAAGACAAGAAAGAATTTCACAACTGAAGAGCCAATCAGCTGTGTTTAAAATCACATAAAGGTCAAGTACATAAAAAATGGAATTGCTTCCTTTTGATTGGACTGAAAGGAAATAATTGGTGACCTTGAAAAGAGCAGTCTTAGTGCTGTGGTGGGGGGAATATTTGAATGTAGGAAGCCAGGGAGAGGTGAAGAAGTGATGATAGCAATTATAGCCTAACCTTTCAAAAAGTTCATTACTATCCAAGCACAAAAATGATAGTAAATGGGAAAAAAGAGGATAAAGGAGCTTGCTTCTTTAAAGATAGGAGAGCCTGGGGCTATTTGTATGCGGCTAGGGGTGATACAGAGTGGGAGAAATGGGTGAAGCCACGAAGAAGTGCACTGTGGGAGGGTGAAGTCCTAGGGAAGGGGAATGGAATGGCCCAGAATCTTGAAGAAATGGCTAACAATTCAGAGGAGCTATCCATTCTTTATAGCAAATGAGAAGGCCAGACCCATCGGCACAGGTGCAGGAGACTTGTGGACTGGTTGAGGAGGGGGTTGAGGGGATTGCTTATAGATCTCAATTAAGTGTCAGGGCCAGATTATGACCTAGGAAGAAGAGTAGATAAAAGTATATTGGGTGATTGGGTATAAGCAGGAGCATAGAGTAGTTGGGAGGATGATGCAAATGAGGGGGTGAGAAGGTAAAGCTTTACAATGGGAATGAAGATAGAAACAGGCATTAAGAACAAAACTCACTAAGACGTTTGGCAGGACTGTCAAGCATTCTGGGATTTCTGGGTAACATTGAGTGTTTCAGTTCATCAAATCACATGATCGAGAACAACTCTGCTCCATCCTTTTCTTCTGGGATACATTCCTTAGGGTGAAACTAATCACTTAAGGAAGTATGAGTTAGAATATTATCATAGAAGTCTGGAGTTAGAATTCTGAAGCTTGGAAACTATTCTAACCTTGCTCATTCTTTTCCAGAAGACAAAATGGTTTACTGCTGATTTCTTCAAACTCATCATATTCTTTCCACTAGGTCTTCCCTGCACACATGAAGCCAGTTTTCTCCCCTACATCATATACATTCCACTCTGTACTATCTGTATTTTTGTCATCACGCCTGAAAATACCTATGGCATTTATCTACAAATTTGTTCTCCAAATCTGCTCACATCATCTCCCTTTTCTCTTGTATTTGAGAACCTACTTGTCCAGACCTTCCTGCTCTCAACCCTAAATGAAAATGCCTCCAAAGATAGAAACAACTTTCTCTTTTGTTGCATTCCCATACCTCATACTACAGTGTGTGAAGATTGCTGAAGTGAGCAAATTTTAGTAAGTCAGTAAGTTACAGTCAGTTGGAAAGTTGGATCAAAACACCTTGATTGTGTTTAACACATCTGCAGTCAGAGAATGTTTGATGTCCTAGAAAAATAAAGCTATAGACAATGAATTAAATTAGCTCTTAATGGGATCGGCACCACTACCTTTAATGTTTCTTTTAGCAAGGGTAGCCATCTTAATTCCACCCCACTCTGTCCTTTTTTTTGGCTTAGTTGTGACTTGGATTCAATTATGAGTATCAGTGCAGAAGTACTTGATGAGTACTTGAGTGCCCGATGAGCTCTGACATCGTACTGAAAAGAAGATGCTCTTTTAAAAATAGATCCAGTCTCCCCTCTTAGGAATTCTATAGAGGTCAATGCGTATTTTAGAGAGACTAAATATACTTCTCAGAGAGGCAATCTGTTTCCCTCTTGTCTCTGGAGTTTTAAAGATGTTACTTTTTATTTCCTCCTAAAATTTTATCTGCATTTTTCACTCTTAACTCAGTGTCTTGAGTACCAGAAAATTTTCATACAAAACCAACTATAGCTTGTATTTCGTATTTTGAGCAGGCAGAAGTTTGATCTGGAATAAAATTCTCCTGATTCTTGCCCCGGGGTAAACTATGTGCTGAAGTTGAATGTCTCTTTTCTGAAATTTCCTTTCTCAGGTGTTTTAATTTTGTCTTCTCTGAATCTACTTTCAAATTTAGACTCCCTTTCCCTGCTATTTCCTGATCCTTATAAGGACATCTCCCTGCCCCTCCTCCAGCAGTTCACTGCTGTCAGAATCATCTTTTAAATAAAACTGTGAAGGAGATTTCTTTTTAGGTGCATTCTTTGGTTCTCTTTTGGTTGGAGAATCTTTTTAAACGGGAAGACTACACTAATGGTCTGTTTCTGACTTACACCCTACTTTCTCCTCCTTTGCACATGTCCTGTGCCATCATCAGGTTTACTCAATCACTCTTCCCTGAACATCTTTTTGTTTTCTCACCTGGAAACTTTAACACATGACATTGCCCATATGGACATTTACTCGGAGCCCAGTTCCCCATCTCTAGACCTCAGCACTAGATTTTTGTCCTTGCAAACTTCCCTTGATTCCCTCTGGTTGGAAGTGACTTTTGACTTCTATGAATTTGCATAGAATTTCAAAAAGAGCTGGATCTCATATTTTATAACACTGGTGTTTTAAGTACTTTTCCAAAACTTAGGTGCTAAAATTCAGGTTGCTCATATTCTTCACAGTGAGTACAGTACATTTCAATTAGCAGTTTCTAAAATGAATAAACAAAACATGCAAAAAAAATCCGGATTCATTTAGAAAATATTTTAAGGAACTACTAAGTTCTAGGAACCATGGCAGATGCCAGAAATAATCTGAGAAAGAGGGTTGATATTTTCTTAGCCTTCATGTGCATCGATCATAATAAATGTAACTATTTGGTAAATATTTTTATAAGTAAGGTATTTGTGAAAGATAATGTATGTGGGGGTTATTAGAAGGTGCAAAGGAAACACATGTTTTTGAGAAGACAAATATCTATGTCTCTATTTCTGTATTTTGTGTGTAATAGGGAGCCAAGAGGTGAGTGGAGAAAGTGTGTACCGTGAAAGAGTATTCTGGAGAGAAGAAACAGTAAGGTTGACACCAACAGCAAAACAATGATTGCCCCTTTCAAAACTGAACACTGCTAGCCTGGGACGGGAACATGTATGGTGCGATGCAGGTGACAGAAAAGGGTCAAAATATGGAAGGTCTTGTAAGTCATGCTAACAAACAAACAAACAAGCAATCTATATTTTTGTCTAAGAAAATCAAGGAAGTTTTTAAAGAGAGACATGACAAGAATAAACTGTCATTCTGACTTCACTGTGAAAAGTGGTCCTGAGAGTGGGCCAAAGAGACATCGGGAAACAAGAAATTCCATTGCTGCCGTTTAAGTATCAGACTTTGGCTTAGGCAAGGAAAACCATATTGATGAGTCTGGAGAGAAATTGAAATTTCTAAAAGATATATTTGGAAAAGTAACATGCAGATTTTAAATTTTAGGGATGATGGAGAGACAAGGTCAGGGTAATCCTTCAGGTTTCTTCCATGAACCACTGAGAGCAGAGGAGGCAAGTAAGCTGAGAGAGGAAACACTGGCGGAGGAAACATTCAACTTTAGACACATGATATAGCCAACTTGGGTCTGCTAGGCAGTTGGATATCTGCTTGGAATACAGAAGAGTGGCTGGCTAGCAATATAGATCAAGAAATCGGATGCACGTAAGATAGTAAGTACCGAAAGCAATGGATATGGATGAGACCTCCAAGTGACATGCGTGAGTAGTGAAAGATGTCCTAGCAGAAAACTCTGAGACTCAGAATTTTAAAAATAAGTCAATGGGAGGAAGATTCAGCAAAGAAAACTAAAAAGAAGCAGCTATCAACCTCTGGGCAGGCTGGCGTGGTGGAGGTCAAAGAGAATTTTGAAGTGAAGGGATTAGTCATATGGTCAAATGCTGCTGATAGTCAAGCAGCATGAGGACAAAATATTATCTATTGAACATAACGGCATAGAGGCAAAAAATGAAATTGGTGAAAATGGTTTCAGTGGAGCGGTCTATAAACTCGGATTAGATGCGTTGAGTCCCAAGTGGAAGGTAATGGAAGGAAAGGAGTGTCTGGACATGAGTTTTGCCAGAAATTTTCCTGTGAAGTGGTGTGTAGGACAGTCTATAGCTGAAGTTGACTGTGAACTTGAAGGAGGTTTGCTTTTGGATTTATTTGCTTGGTATGATTTTCTTTTTTAAATTGGAGCTTAGGGAGAAAATAAGGGGGAGGGAGAGAAAAAATGAATTAACATTTTCTTACAATGGGATAATCAAAATGAGAAGAAGATAAGTACAGTGTAGAATGAAGGTTTAGCAAGACCTTTGAAGCACAAAGAAAAGAGATACGGGTCCATATCAAATGCACATAATCTTGTGTTTTTGATTGCAGGAAAATCCAATATAGTTAACTTTTACTGTCTTTGGTAGTAGGACTTAAAAAAGTCCACTTTGAGGCAGGAAGATACAAAATCAAAGGAATAAGAGAAACAAATAAAAGGCAATTTTAAGGAATAAGAGAAACAAAAAGATAGTTGGAGGTGAAGTGTTTGAGCACCCCTTGAAACTGACATCTCTGTATTAACGGAGATGGTCCTCTCGTCTCTTATAATATGTTAGCCAAGAATATTCAGCCAGTCAGGTGAGTCAGGTGATTTCCATATAAGCGCAGAGGTGAAGGGAATCTTTAGCAAGGTTGTTAGGAACAGCTTACAGAGGCAGTGGGAGGCCAACTTTTTCTCCTCTAGTCTGAAGACTTGGTCTTGGCCACCTTATCCTTTATCTAGCCTCATCACAATGATACTTCTCATTGTTTGTCAGCTGCTGACCCTGCCTGTCCTGGTGCAGTTCCATCTCATACTTGTCTTTTTTCTGAAAACTTCCTTTCATACTGTCAGATATTGACGAGAGGAGAAACTTGTGATTTAGAACACATGAAAATATCCTGTCTCCGTCACCGAGAAGCAGTGGAACCAGAACTGTAGCACTTTAGGATAACTGAGACTTCATAGAAGTTCAGTGATCTCATCACAAAAAATAACTTACATAAATTCAGCATCATCATTATTGCCAAGTGCAAAAAAGCTCTCCTTGAATAGCGATTAAGCAATAGCCCTCATCTGCAATCACAGACACTTAATAAGCAGTTGGGCAATATCAGACACAAATATCTTATCTTATTTAGAGTGAGCATATGTTTTTCTTTCTTACAATATAGTAATACATTAAGTCCACTTTAAGAGAGCCTCAAGTTCTTACTCAGAGTAGTTAGCATCTCATTATCATAATAAGTGAGGTATTCTCTTTTGTTTAATGTCAACACACCAAAATGTATTTTCTATTCACTTTCCTAGTCATCATAGTATGTTGATAAGTACTTGGGAATAAAAAAATAATTTAATTTGAAATTATTTTATATCTTTTCATCATGCTAGTACCAAAGCCTGTTTATTTCAAAGACAGTTATGCTTGGTTTTACTATGAGTTTTATTTTTATATTGTACTGTTTTTCAATAAGTAACTAACCTAAATATAGCATGCTTTTTATTATTTTTATATAGCATATATTTTCTCTCTCAGACTTGGAGTTTTGTTGTTAATATACATAATCCTTGCTTGTCTTTTTGCAAAGAATGGAATTTCTGGGGGTGCTAAATTCCAGGATCCTGGCTTTAAAAATCCTGGACTTGAAGTAGGAATGCATGTTATCCAAAATGAAATATTTTCTGACCATAGCAAAGGCCTGGTAATAGGAAAGAGGGATTTACTGAAGCTCATTAATTTCTTCGTTGCTGGCTTTTTATGTAATTTTTCAGGCTCTGGTCTCCTTGTGTTTCTGAAGCTTACACTGAAAGTTTAGAAAAAGAGATATTAAGCTTACCATAATTATATCCTTTCTGTGGAGAATAAGGCTAAAGTTATAAATTTGTCTTTCAATATTAATGTAAGTGCTGGTTTATTGAAAATCACCATCACTGTTTTGAGCTGGACTATGCTAGTGTACTCACTGCCTGAAAATACTCATGATTGTTTAATATTATGGATTATTTCAAGTGCTATTGACCACAAGATTAATTTAATGAGATTTCATTGAAAATATCCTATCACAATGGATTATGCTAAAACGATGCATAGGCAAACAATGACCCTATGTTTTACTAACATAGAAACTTGTAAACAAAGTATGTTAGATTTGTGAATTCAGATATTCTGTATACCCTTTCCTGTTTCATGAAAACAAGGAAACCCTGATGTGCAGGACTTCAAAACAAGTGTGCTACAGAGGAGTTCCTTAGAGATTCAAGCAGGGCACAGACAGCACTGGAAGCTCATTTTCCTTCTGTCGTCTTAGTTCAGGGACTGGACTGTTGCCCTTAGCAAATTTTCCCACCCAGCATTGCACTAGTTATCCACTGGCTTTCACCTCTATCTAATTAGCTTCCTCCCCTCCACATCCCCCCTGGGCTCCTCATAATGGTAAAACAGTCCTGTGCTTTGTCCTACAGAGAACTTAATCTTCTTGGCCTTTCCATCTGGGAACATGCCATCCTTTCGCTCCTTACATTAGTACCAGTCCACATTCCATATCACTGGCTGACTTTTCTTCTTTTCTGATGAACAAGCGACTAACCAGTTCTATGTGGCTGTTGAAAACAACTCTTTACCTCTGTTCTTGTGTGAGACTGGGAGTAAAAGGTGCTGATAATAAGTTGTGTGTGTGCAAATGTTTTCATTGTAACTTTGTCAAAATCATTTAAAATCATTTTGTGCCTAGATTGAGAATAACACCAATATTATTTTCCTAGTAAGTTTGTTTTCATGATTGAATGAGGTATTTCATATAAGGTTTATAGAATAGGGTTGGTACATGGTGATATTATGTTACATATTATTATACCAAACAAATACAGTATATCTAAGTGACTGAGTTTTCTAAGATTTACTTAGAATAATGCCTTTCCAGGAGAGACTCATAGAATGCTCGAACATAACAGTACTGAGACCAAGGTGCCCTATAAATTTGAAGATAGGGTACCTGTCTCCATTCTTGGGCATTTTGAATTTCCTTATCTTTGTTAGATACTAGACAATGTCAATATTTACTCATTTGATAAATACTAGCTAATGAGGCTATTTGTATGTTGTTACTATTATTATTACATGCATTAAGTATTGCTTCTCTCTCTTGTTCTTCCAAATTCAATGATTAAGCTGCATTTAAAAATGAAGTCCAAAGTACTTTTTAAAACATTTCTGAATATATTCATTAAAACAAGTCAGTAATATCATACATTCATTGCATCATACTTTTTGAGATGCCCTGGAAAGATTGTATAAACATGTACTGGGGATCAAACACAACCTTGCACTTGCCAGGCAGGCACTTACACTGCTGAGCTAAATCCCTGACCATTAAAATGGAATATTTTATTACATGTTTTCATTAAAAATTTTTAGTACCTCTGTGAAAACTTTCTAAATGTATCCAGTAAGTACTTAGCAACCACTACAGGCATAGCACTGTAATATATTTTAATTTTCAGAGGTGATTTGAAAAATATTAAAACCTAACAATGAGTTCTGAAACCATTTGCCAGTTGTCTTGAATTTCTTTAAATCCATATATAAAAAATAAAAGAAAGTTTCTTCTCAAGGAGAATAAAAATTTGTAACGAAAAATCTTTACCGAGTTTCCGGATATTTTAAATTTCTAAAAAAAGGGAGAGAGCTTCAACAAGGTGTTTTCTCTGAAATTTGAATAGTAAGAATTAAAGAAACAAAATGAAAAAGCAAGCAGTTGGTGCCAAAAGACTGCTTCAAAGATATTGTCATTGTGGTTCGTTCATTTGGGAAATTTATCAAGTTGTTTACACTCAAACTATATCAATAATTTACTTTTAAATAATAATTTTAAAAAATATGAATCAAAATCATTACTGTATATATTTTTGGCCTTGGTCACAAGCTTGTTTTGAGATACTCTTCTTGGGAAATACGTCTGTATTTTCATCCAGCATAGCATTGATTTAGAATGGGATTGGAAGTGCTTATCCACAACGTCGTGTCTGAACTTTCCCGCAACGTCACACTTCTCTCTAGATTGGAGCTCGCCTCTCCACCCGGTTCCACATTTCTCCAAGAAGGGAGTCAGGCGGCTAGTGTCAGACCTGATTTGGACGCAGGTGATTCCAGGCGGTTTTTCCAGGAGTTAAGCCAGTAACAAAACTTGGGGGTAGGGGTGGGAGTAGGGGGCGGGACTAGCGCGACCAGCTCAACACATCCTCCAACGATTGGACAGATCTGGCTGGGTGGAGCTAACCGGCCCCGCCCCAGGCTGCTGTCTCTAAGGACGCTTGTCCCCCAGCAACCGCCATGAACCAGGACGACGGACTCACTAGTCTGGACAACATAGTCACACAGTTCAACACCTATGAGGATTTCCTGGACTCACAGATCACCACCTTGGACCTGTACTACCTGGAGGTAAGAGCAGCGGCGCGCGAAGCGGCAGGTGGCTCTGGTCCCTGAGTCTCTGGGCCCGCGGCCACATCGCGGTGTGTCGCCCCCTGGAGGTGGGTCGCGAGAAAGTCCGGCTCTGCGGCCTGGGACCGGGAGGAAATGGACCCCTCGCTCTGGGGTCATTGTGCACACACTCGCCCGCACTCCTGGATGTCTCCTGACTCTCGGCTTCCCTGGCTCGTCCCTTTCGAAGGTCACTGTCCCGGAGGTAAGTAAGCGGCCTGCAGTCGTTAAGGACAGACGCCCTTTTCTCTTCTCTTGCACTTTGTGTCAAAAGAGCAGCAGTCAGCATCTCTCCAGGCCACTGCCAACGCTAGTCCTGTGTGTTTGGTGTCACAACAGGCAATGGAGCCACAGATTTGCATCCTACGCTGACTGATTCAGGGCGCCCCTTCATCGTGGGTTCGCCTTAGAGGCACTTCCTGATTCAGGGTGAACCAGTTTTTACTCCTAGGGGATGCTAAAAGTGAAAATTCGAGAGCTGTGATCTGGAGACGCTGCACTCCTCGAAGTGTCAGCCAAATTCCCACCTCCCTGTTTAGGCCACTGAGGACAAGCGCCACTAGGTGGCATCAAACCAAACAGAAATGCTGCTGCCAACTCCCCTTTCTTAATCTGAAACGGGGTGACTGCTTCACAGTGAATTGACATTTTTGGAAATCCAAAAACAGGGCAAGAGGGGAATTTCTCTAAGTGCTTGTTCGTCAAAACACATTCCTATTCTAGAAGGGGAACAATTTTAAGGGGAACAGAAAATCTAATTTGAGTTCTAGCTCTTCCACAAGCAAGATACGTGACGCTAGACAAGTACTTCCTTCTTTCACCAATATCTGTTAAAATTTTCATATAGGTGATATTTCCAGCATAGCTCTTGGGATTCAGAAATAAGAATGTAAATGTTTTGTACAGATGATATTTTAAAGTCAAGAAAGTTGGTGTTACCTTTGCCTCTAAGACACCAAAGGGGAGAAAAAGCAGTGCTGCTAAATAGTATGTACATTCAGGTTTTCTAACGTTTAAATAAAAATGAAATGCAGGCAATATCACGATAGAATAAAATCATCTTTGCAGAACACACAGAGCATTGGCTAACTAAACCCAGTATCACTGAGAAAGATTTCAGGTTTTTAAGGCACCGTTCTCATGGAAGAAACTAAAAATTAGTATGGATTAGAGACGATAAATTGATACTTGGCATTTCATCAGTCAGAACTTTAAAGGTCTGCAAAATGAAGGATAGTTACTTTATTTGAGAGAATGATGAAGTTATTTTCTTTTAAATTTGGCATTGAGTGGGGTTGTTCTTACTGTCATAAAAAGCAAGCTGAACTAAGACCAGAGTGTGCCCTGTTGGACTGATTAATGATAATTTTAAAGGTGTACAATCTCTGGATTCTTATCTTTTTTAGCCCTGGTTTCTTATATTCTCAAATATTGTCTGTGAGTGCAAGTTTATAGATCACTTAGATCACGCAACGACAAGCAGAACTCCAGAACTCCTTCAGCAGGACAGCAAGCAGGTTTTATGGATCATGGGTTATGGTTTGTGAGGTAATCCCTGCACACAGCTCTCTGTCTCTTTCTCTCTGTCAACAGTAATCAACTTGATTTAATTTTTTTTATTTTTAAAATACTGACAAAGAAAAAAATTTTTTAAAATTTTATTTAAGAGGAAAAAGAGAAAAACACAAAACAAAACAAAGCGGTGTAAGGGTACACATAATACAGAACTACAAAAAAAAAACATAACAGTAAGAAATCACCTGTTAATAGATTACATATTATCATCTTGAAAATAGTTGCTCAAATGACAGTATCAAAGAATACAAGGTGGACATTCAAACAGGGAGACTGCAAACAGCTGTGTTCAATGATCCAAAAACATTGATATAGTCAGCTATTTAACACCCCTAAACACACTTGCTGTTATATCCGTTAGAGCTCTTTTTTATTTTTTTCCCTCTCTTTTTTACAACAAAATTTACACGTTTTGGATTTTATTACTCCTTAGTGCTTATTACTTTTTTTGGGGGGGAGAGAATACAGTCAAATATGGCAAAACAAAGCTGTTAGTCAAAACTAAGGATAGACATAGCACATGGTGTAGAACAGAGCACAAGGTTATCAACAATGGTTATTAACGTTGTCTTTTGTTTCCTTAAAAAGAGTTGTCTATCTCATTAAATATTATAAAGTTGGACAAAACAGTAGAGAACAAGACCAATAAAACTTAGGCATTGTAAACATTACAGGACTTCCAAAGAAGACAATAGTCAAACCAGAATGGGCATCTTAGTGAATCTTATTGCCTTCAAAGTAGTTGCCTATATCCTTAAACTTGATACTATCATACAGAATGGAACAGAGTCTAATCAGTCAAAACAAGATCGTGGAAGTATTACAGGACTTCAAAACAAGTTAATAGGAAATCAAAAAGAGTTACTATATATATATCCTAATTTTTAAAATTTTTTCCGTTAAGACAAACATAAGAAATGACTAAATAATTTTTTTTAAAGAATAAGGGGGAGATTGAGATAAAACAGGACATAACAATATAACAATAGAGGTCAAAGCATGACTGTTTCAGCAACCTAGTACTTCACCACCATATTACCTGACTTAATAGTAGTTACCATAGTGTATGTCTTTTTCCTTGAAATATTTGGATAAAACTTCATATACTCTAGCTTCAAATATTTCCGTATCAAGAAGCCCAGAATAAAGCCTTTCTAATTAATGAGTGAAAACTTTATAAGGCTTCAAGGCCACCTAATGGGGAATCATGATTACCACATATTTTTATATATTTGAATCATTACTTACATTAGGGAAACTATTCGGTATTCACACATGCGAGATTGATTTATTTCACTTATGAGTATGGTCTCAAGCTGCGCCCATTTATTGATAAATATCTCAATGTGATCCTTTTTTATAGCTGAATAATACTCCATTGTATAGAAATACCACAACTTTTTTATCCATTCCTCAGTTGATGGATACTTGGGTTGTTTCCAAGATCTGGTGATTACAAATTGTGCTGCTATAAACATAGGTGCACATATATCACTGTGGTATGATGCTTTCAGTTCTTCTGGGAATATGCCTAGAAGTGGAATAGCTGGAATAAATGGGATTTCCAATCCCAACTTTTTGAGAAATCTCCAGACAGATCTCCACAAAGGCTGTACCAGTCTACACTCCCACCAGCAGTGCAGGAGAGTTCCTTTTTCCCCACAGCCTCTCCAGCATTTGTTGTTGTTGGTTTTCTTGATCCTGGCCATTCTTTCAGGAGTGAGATGGTATCTCAGTGTGGTTTTAATTTGCATTTCTCTAATGACCAATGATGATGAGCATTTTTTCATGTGTTTATTTGCCATTTGCATTTCTTCATCTGAGAATTGCGTATTCATCTCAGATGCCCATTTTTGGATTGGATCTTTGAATTTTGGAGGTCTGAGTTTCTTTAATTCTTTATATGTTTTAGACAAGAGGCCCTTGTCTGAGAGAGAGTTCACTAAAATCTTTTCCCAGTTTGTGGGTTTTCTTTTCACTATGCTGGAGATTTCTTTTGACATGCAGAAACTTTTTAATAAGAAATGGTCCCAGTTATTGATTCTGGGAAGTATTTCCTGTGCGGTTTGAGTCCTGTTCATGAATTCTTTACCTACTCCTATGTCTCTAAGGTTTCTACCTAATTTGTCTTCCAATAGATTTAGTGTTTCTGTTTTAATATTCAGATCTTTGACCCATTTAGATTTTAATTTAGTACATGGTGATAGACATGGGTCTAGCTTTAGTTTTCGGCAAATGGAGAGCCAGTTTTTCCAGCACCATTTATTAAAGAGACTGTCGTTCTTCCAGTGAACCTGCTTGGCTCCTTTATCAAAGATAAGGTGGTTGAGTGTGTTCGTAGTTGTGGTTGTATCTTCTAATCTATTCCATTGATCTTCGGCTCTGTTTTGATTCCAATACCATGTTGACTTTACTACTGTTGCTTTGTAGTATAACTTCAAGTCAGGGATTGTGATGCCTCCTGCTTTGTATTTGCTGCTTAGAATTGCCTTTGTGATTCTAGGTCTCTTCTGGTTCCAGATGAAATTTAGGAGTGATTTCTCTAGATCTATAAGGTATGTTGATGGTATTTCTATTGGGATTGCATTGAATCTGTATAACAGTTTTGGGAGAATGGCCATTTTCACAATGTTTGTTCTTCCTATCCATGAGCAAGGGATGTCTTTCCATTTTCTGAGATCATCTTCAATTTCCTTTTTCAGTGTATTATAATTTTCACTGTATAAGTCTTTCACTTCTTTTGTAAGAGTAATTCCTAAATATTTCATTTTTTTGCTTGCTAATGTGAATAGTCCAGTTTCTCTTATTTCCCTCTCTGTAATTTTGTTGTTCGTGTATAGGAATGCTGTTGATTTCTGAGTATTGATTTTGTATGCAGCCACATTACTGAATTTATTTATTGTATCTAAGAGTCTTTCAATGGAGTTTAGGGGGTCTTCTATGTAGAGTATCATGTCATCTGCAAACAATGATAATTTAACTTCTTCTTTTCCTATCTTTACCCCTTTTATTTCTCTTTCTTGCCTAATTGCTCTGGCTAGTACTTCCAGTACTATATTAAATAGGAGTGGTGATAAAGGACATCCTTGTCTTGTGCCCGATTTTAAAGTAAAGGCTTTCAATTTTTGGCCATTTAGTATGATGCTGGCTGTTGGTTTGTCATAAATGGCCTTTATTATATTGAGGTAAAGACCATTTATTCCAATTTTCTGTAAAGTTCTTATCATGAATAAATGTTGGACCTTATCGAAGGCTTTTTCTGCATCTATAGAAATGATCATGTGATTCTTATTTTTGGCTTTATTGATATGGTGGATTACATTTATTGATTTACGTATGTTGAACCATCGTTGCATTCCTGGGATGAATCCCACTTGGTCATGGTGTATAATCTTCTTGATGATTTGCTGGATCCTATTTGCCAATATTTTATTGAGGATTTTTGCATCTGTGTTCATTAGGGAGATCGGTCTATAGTTCTCTTTTATAGTTGGGTCTTTCTCAGGTTTTGGTACTAGAGTAATATTTGCTTGCAGGAATGACTTAGGAAGGATTGCTTCCCTTTCAATATCATTGAATAGTTTGAGGAGTGTCAGCATTAGGTCTTCTTTGTATTTCTTGTAGAATTCTGCAGTGAATCCATCTGGGCCTGGGCTCTTCTTGGTGGGTAAGGCCTTAATTACATTTTCAATTTCATTAGCAGAGATTGGGTTATTCAACAGTTTTACATCCTCTTGATCTAGCTTTGGTACTTCATATGCTTCTAAGAATCTGTCTATTTCTTCTGTGTTATCAAACTTTTGAGAGTAGAGGTTTTCGAAATAGGTGTTGATGATCTTCTGTATTTCTATTGGGTCTGTAGTGATTTCTCCTTTTTCATTTCTTATTGCATGAATTTGAGCTTTTTCTTCCCTTTTTTTAATAAGCTTGGCTAGGGGCTTATCGATTTTATTTATTCTTTCAAAGAACCAACTCTTTGATTCATTGATTCTTTGGATTGTTTTCTTAGTGTCTATTGCATTGATTTCTGCTCTGATTTTTATAATTTCCTCTCTTCTTTTGGCTTTGGGCTTGACTTGCTCTTCTTTTTCTAGCTGTTTGAGGTGTTGCATCAAGTTATTTATTTGTATTCATTCTGTTTTCCTGATGTGGGAACTCAGTGCAATAAATTTTCCTCTCAGGACGGCTTTCATTGCATCCCACAAATTCTGGTAAGTTGTATCTGCATTTTCATTTTCTTTTAGGTATTGTTTAATTTCTTCTTTAATTTCTTCTGTGACCCACTGATTGCTCAAGAGTGTGTTATTCAGTTTCCATGTGTTTGCGGAATTTTTGCAGTATCTTTTATCATTAATTTCTAATTTCAGAGCGCTATGATCCGATAACATGCAAGGGATGATTTCAACTCTTTTGCATTTGCTTAAATATGTTCTGTGAGCTAATATATGGTCTATTTTAGAAAATGATCCATGTACTGCTGAGAAGAATGTGTATTCTGATGTTGTTGGGTGGAACATTCTGTATATGTCTATTGAACCCATTTGTTCACAGGTGTGATTCAGTTCTGTTATTTCTTTGCTCATTTTCTGTCTGGTTGATCTGTCCCTTGGTGTCAATGGCGTATTAAGGTCTCCTGTTACAATTGTGTTACTGATAATTTGAGTTTTCATTTTTGTTAATAATTGTTTTATATAACTGGGTGCTCTGGAGTTTGGTGCGTATATATTTAAGATAGTTATCTCTTCCTCTTGGAGTTTTCCCCTTATGAGTATGTAGTGACCTTCTTTGTCCTTTATGGTCATTGTTGGTTTAAAGTTCACGTTGTCTGCAAACAGAATGGCTACTCCTGCCTCTTTTTGGATTCCTGCTGCATGGAGAATTGTTTTCCATCCTTTGCCTTTCAGTCTGTGAGTATCCTTCTGGGTTAGATGGGTTTCTTGTAAACAGCATATGGTTGGATTTTGTTTCTTGATACATTCTGCTAGTCTGTTTCTTTTGATTGGTGCATTGAGACCATTTACATTAATGGTTATTACTGTTAAATGTTGGTTAATTGTAGGAATGTTATCTCTCTGCTGTTGCATCTTTATCTTTCGGTTCTGTTTAATTATTTGCTTTGCTTAGTGGTTTTTTCCTTTGTGTATCTAAACTGTCTTTCAATAGTTTTTGCAGGGTTGGTTTGGTGTTCATGAAGTCCTTCAGCTGTTCTTTGTCATGGAAGTATCGTATTTCACCATCTATTTTGAATGATAGTTTTGCGGGATATATCAGTCTTGGTTGGAAATCATTTTGCTTTAGGATGTGGAGTATTTCACTCCATGCTCTTCTTGACTTTATCGTTTGTGCTGAGAAGTCTGTTGTGATTCTGATAGGTTTTCCTTTATAAGTGATCTGTCTTTTCTCTCTGACAGCTTTTAATAATCTATTCTTGTGTTGGATTTCTGGGATGGTGATTATTATATGTCTGGGTGTAGTTTTATTTTGGTTATGACTGTTTGGAGTTCTATATGCTTCACTGATCCTGATGTCAGTTTCTGATCTCATGCTTGGGAAATTTTCAGCTATTACTTCTCTAAATATCCTCCTGACATCCTTCATGTTGTCTCCCTCTCTTTCATTAATCCCTATCATTCTTATGTTATTCTTCTTTGCATCGTCTTGCAGTTGTTGACTTGTTGTTTCCTGATTCCTTGTTATTTTCAAAAGATCTTTCCTTTCCTGTTCACTAGCTGCAATCCTGTCTTCAAGGTCTGAAATTCTATCTTCACTTTCATTAAGGCAGTTTTTACAACTTTCAGTGGAGTTTTTTATTTCCTGTATATCTCTGTGCATCTGCAATATGTATTCTGTTTGTTTCTTATATTGCTCGTCTAGGGATTCTATTTTTTTGTTGAGTTCCTCCAATTTTTTATCTGTGTTTTCTTTAGATATATTTAGAATCTCTTTCATTTCTTTTATCATTTCTTCTTTTATCTGGGAGATTATTTCGAGTTTGAATTTCTTTAAAGCTTCCTGGAGTTGCTTGTCAATTTCAGTAGCTATTGTGTCCGATATATGAGGTGGATGGGATATATTTTCTTCTATATACATCGCTCCTAGGATTTCTTGAGATGTGCTGGAGGTTTGAGGTTGTAATTTGGTCTTTCGTTTTGTCATTTTCCTATATTTCTGTGTTTCAAGTGTTACTTGAAAGCTTCCTCAGGATCTGTTGAAAATCCCCTTCTATGTTTGCAGCTACTGAGACTCTGGCACCACGCTACCCCAAGCCATTGGGCCTACAGAACCAGTGGCCCTCCTCTGCCTGCTCAGAACTCCACAGTTCCAGACAAGCTGGGCCTCAGGGACACTGTGTGCCCACCTGCCCCTTGGAAGCTCCACAGTTCTTCAATTGCAGCCGGGTTAGGGTACTCACCACAGGCCTCGGTGCCTCAGGAACCTGTGGTCCCTCCCTGCTTGCATAGATATCCACAGTCCTCCAGACACACGGAGAGGCTGATGCAGGCACCCCATATCCGCCCTGCTCCCCCTCTGTACACCGATGGCTAGGCGTGGCCGCAAAACAGGCTGGGCTCGGCTGATAATGTGGGCCTGCCCACCCGTTGGGAGTTCAGCAGTTCTCCAAGTGCAACAGGAATGGGGAGGCTGATGTGGAAGCCTCAAACCCACCTCTCTCCTTCACTGCACCTGGGAGCCTGCGGGGACTCCAACAGTCTGGGCGGAGATATCCAGAGTCCTCCAGACACGCAGAGAGGCTGATGAGGGCACCCCAGATCTGCCCAGCTCCTCCTCTGCACAGCGATCACAAAGAAAATTTTGTATGATGCACATACAACATGATATTTAAAATGTCTATGCAATCAGCACAATCTGTAATAGCTAATCTTGGAAATAACCCAAGTGCCAATCAACCAAGCAATGAGTAAAAGTGATGTGATATTTTTATGCAGTGGAGTACTACTGAGCCATACATAAGGATAAACAAAACGTATAGGTATATGTATGTAATTTGAGACCAGACTCCTAAATGAAATAAATCAGACTCACACATGTAAACATTGTATTGTCTCCCTCATGTGAGAAATTGAAAGAGTAAATAAGGTCTAAAATGTACAATAGATATTGTAAAATGGGAAGAAATTATTAAAAAGGAAAAAAGAACTAGAATGGAGAAAAGGGAAAAAGAAGGGAGGGAAAGGGAGAAAATGAAAGTTAGCTCTTATTAGTGTCTCTTAGTTCATTGAAAAGGAATATATATATATATATATATATATATATATGTGTGTGTGTGTGTGTGTGTGTGTGTATGGCACTAAGGATCGTACTCACAACCTTGCACTCACTAAGCAGGCACTTATGCCACTGAGCTAAATTCTTGGCTCCATTAGGGGAGAATATTTTATGCCCATATCTTGTACCATGAGTAACTACTTTGAAGATGACAATATGCAATGTATTAACTATTGTTATTCTACTAATACTTTGCTGTGAAATTTGTCTTAACTTTTTTCCATAAAATAAAAAAAATATGCAATTTAGAATGGGTAGAGCTAATTTATATGTATCACTTCATAATTATTATTTTTATGGTGAAAACATTTAAAATATACTTCATTATCATTTTTCATAAAACTGCAGTATACTTTTATTGATAGTATATACTGTCACAGTGTTGAGCAATACATATTTTGAACTTAATTGCATTGAACAAGTTTTAAAAGGTAAATTAGAAATAATACATTGTAGTTGTATAAGCCTGAAGTCATGAGATTTTACTCTGCAATATGGTGTTTTTAACAAATTTGAAAAGTCATTTCTGGACCTGAAAAATGAAGGGATTGGACATAACTGTAATCAATACAATACATTTCTGTCTGCCTACTCTTCCATCTGTCCATCCGTGCCTCCAAGTATTCATCCAACCACCTTCCCCAAGAACCTGCTGTGAAAGATGTTCCCTTAATTGCTAGGAATTTAAGTAAAAATTTGTTGTAGGCTTGATCTTAGTCACATAACTTTAGTGCACTGCATATATTGCAGGCTAAATTTAATTTGTTCCATATTTTACTATCTTGCAAATATATACTGGCTACTGCATATTTGTTGTATAGAATATTCTCCTACTACAAGAAGCTTTCAGTTAATTTCCATTAAAACTAGTACCAATGATATGGAACAGCCATGTTATTTGCACTTGTTTACATGTCTATGTTCCTGGGAGCTGACCTAATCATTCATCAGATGTTTTTAGCTTTGAATTGGTTTCAGCCAACAGGAAATGCCAGCAGGAGATGACAGGGTCAGAAGACACTGATTAGAAGATTTATTCCCTGTCACTTGCCTACAGGCTGTGGTTTGGAACTGGCCACACACCTTAGGCTTGGCCAGCTTCTCATTCTGCGAGTGCCAGACTCTTTCCAGGTCTGGCAGCACTCCCTTCCCTGTTCTCACAACTGCTTCCTCTCCTATCTAATTCTGTGCCTATGGGTAGCAATGCCCACCACTGTTGCTAACCTGAGGATGCTTCAGCATTCCATGTTGGTTTTCATTAATTCTGTGCATATGTTCATAAGCAAATGCTTCTATTATTTGGTTTTCCCTTGAATTTGGCAACTATTTGCCACTCTAGCCATGACTTTTATATAATCATTTAACAGAAAGAGATAACTAAGTACCTGTAATGTATGAAAATTGAAGCGGTACTTTTTATAGGATCTTTGGTTTGGAAGAAAGAGAAGTATGGGAGAAAAATGATTACTGATCCTAGCTAATTATTTGAGGAACTGGAAGATGGGAAAGAAGGTTCAGGAGGATTAAAGTCTACACCGGCTATTTAAATAGTTACAAAACATGGGAAGAAGTTCATAATCTCAGCAGTTAGATTTACCTCTACTAACCCAAACAATGATTTTTGTTCTAGGAGTTAGTATCATCTAGTCTAATTAAGTGAATAATCTAAATCAATACACAAATTGTTGAAAGACTTCAAGAAAATTATTATACTATGATTTTCTGGGTTTGTTTTCTTAGTAATTCTTCCATTTGACCAAACACCATCTTCTCATTTCAGTGGCTTCCTGTGACCGCTAGAAAAATAAAAATCATAGTGAATTACTTTTCTTGGGTAAAGGATCAAGGGATGTTAGACTAATAGATCCCAGTTATAGCTAAATTATTTATAGAAATGAACAGCAAGGAGTTTTATTTAGAGCATTATCTTCCCATTATTTGGAAAATAGAAGTAAATTAAGTCAAATCATACAAATGCAATCTTTTGGATAGGACCTTAAAATTGTTTGACAGGTATTGATTGGGTGAAAGTCAAGAGAAAATCAAGGGATATAATTTATCATGACTTTATGATAAGCCAAGTCAATATACTTTTCCATCATTTATTGCACCAAGGTACTGTTCCCTATGAAAAGTCTTAATTGATTTGTTTTAGAATTATATGCAGTCTTTTGTTTACTTATTGGGAAGAAAATGACAATCATTAGCTACTCTCCATTTAAGAGGAGTCATAAGAGGAATGTGGATTGCAAAATTGAGTCCAGGCTAGTAATTTAAAGAACTATGGAGATTCTGGATCAAAAAAAAAGGGAGGGGGATGTAATTCATTGAGAAGATCCTGGGTTCAATCGAGAGAGAGAGAGAGAGAGAGACAGAGAGAGAGACAGAGAGAGAGAAAGAGAGAGAGAGAGAGAAAGTGAGCAGAGGGCAGGCAACAGAGAGCAAGAGAGAATAAAAATGAACAGTCTTATGTTTTTTCTTCAGTAGTTCACAGCATTACTTCCTCTGTGTAAAAATATGTAGTTTCCTTATGGACATGAGTTCTTATAATGAGAAGTGAAGCTTACAAGAATACTGCATTGCTAATATTTCTAAAGTCTTTTTATTTTTTATTTTAAAGAGGTTAAGGCAAAAGAGGACAGAATAAAGCAGATCAGAACAGAACAATGTAAGCAACACAATACTTCACCACAAGACAACCCGATATCAACAGTAGCTACCATAGTGTCTCTTACTTTGAAATAGTTGAGCATACCTTCACGTACAATAGTTTCAAACATAACAAAATAGTATAATATAAAACCATTCAAGAGAATGAAAGTATTACAGGGCATTCAGAAGCAAATAACCAAAAACGAACAATGGATACTATATTTTCTCATTTTCCATAAAAATGTGTTTATACTATCACACATAATAAAATCCAATAAGATACAACATGCTGGAACCAATGCAAACAGAAGAAAAAAGCATGATAGGACTTCAAAGCTAGACAATATTAAATAAGCAATGGTTATCATAATGTCTTGTTTTCTTTAAAATAGCTGTTCATACCATCACAGATAATAATACTTGTAAAGTCTTAATGATAATGTTAAAATGGTATGCACCTGATTGCCTCCTCAATGTTTCAAACAATTCTCTATAATCTGTATTCTGTGTATTCACAGTATATTCCATTCAACTTTTATTTATATGAGCTTCAGAAATTACCACTAGGGTGAAATCAGAGTGAAAGCAGGGAGAATCTGCGAAGGATAGTGCACAACTGAAACAAGAATGGAGTTTAAGACAAATGCAGGGGAGCCCTGTTATTTCAGTATGGGAATGGTAGTGGTCTTAAAACAGAGAATGACAAGGGGTGTCAAAAATGTAGGAAGAGTCAAGGAAAGAAGATGATGCAGAAGCCAAGAACACCCATGAGCAAAAGCCAAAACTCAGGAGCAACGTTTAGGCAGAAACAGGAAACACTTATTCCCATGTATTCCCAAAGAGAAGCACAACACCTTGAAGGTATTAGCATCCACGCAGGAGAAAAACGGAACAAAACAATGGGAGCATGGCCAGTTGCGGTGAAGCACGCCTGTAATCCCCACACTTGGGCTGAGTCAAGAGGATCGCCATGGGTACAAGGCCCTCTTGAGCTAAATAGTGAGTTTAAGGCCAGCCTCAACTATATAGTGAGACCCTGTCTCAAAACCAAACCAAGCCAACCCAACGCAAAACAATGAGGCATGAAAAGACCTCTAAATAAAACATCTTCTAGATGGACAGCAAGTTTTCTTCATAGGGTACTGAGTTGACAGCAGGGACTGATGTTCAGAGGCCTCCATTAGTAGGTGAAAAGGTTTCCAGTTGAGATATGAAGAAGACAGTGCTCCACACTCTGAGAAACTATTAGGGGTGGAATCCATATGAAGCTAGATAGGGATAGTACAGACAAAATTTGGAAGAGAAGATTCAGGTAAATGTGAAAGAGGAAAAACTTTGAAAAAGAATAGCAAGTAAAGCTAGTATCACATTTGGAAACAGCCAAAACAAAACAAAAGTGAAATTTTCTGAGCTACACCTTGTAAAAGTTCAATAAAACTAGAAACAAGCAACAAAGAAAAGCACCGTAATCAAAGTTCATTCTCAGTCACAGTATGAAGGGGAGAAATAAAGCATACCCGTAGACAAAGACAGCACACCTTACAGACCTGCTTGCTTCTGGGACTTCTTTTTGAACTCAACCTAAAAGGCATTATGAAAATGATGTATATTTGAAATACTTCATAAATAACATAACAATTCAGAAACGAATTACAAGCAAAAGCAAGGCTTTAAAAATAGAAACTGAAGCCAAATGAGGTGGCCTGTAATCCTAGCTTCTCAGGAGACTGGACTGGAGCGTCTGATCCCCATTGTGTAGACAGACCTTTGCACTCTTCCACACCCAATTCTATGGGTGGTCACTCACAATCATTGTGGAGATTTCTGAAAATAGTAAAACTAGAGAGACTTTCAGGAAGATGGTGGAGTGTTGAGCAGCAGAGAAAAACCTCTATGAGATTTGATATCCAAACACTGGAATATATATAGTAAAGTGAAGAAGGCAAGGAGTGAAGTGGTGACGTGGGCCCCAGAAGGGGGAAATGAAGGGAGAAATGAAGCACGCATGGAGAACGAAGAGAGAGACATCAACCAAGAAGAAGGAGGCAAGCAGTACTTTCTCCGTGAGCCTGCGCTCACTGCATAGGAGGGGTGACTTGAACCTGCAGACACAGGGTGACTTCTGGTGACCCTAGAGGCCTCCATGAAGAACTGCAATGCGGTTCCTGAGGTTCTTGGGGTTAAGGGCTGAGAGAAGATGAGAAACTAAAGAAAAGACGGAGCTGGGGTCAGGTGGAGTCCTTACCTCCTGATGGGAGGAAAGGAACTGTTCAGCCACTGTAGCACCTTTATTTATATACTGGGAAAGATGATGTCAATTTCAGCCCCTCTGACTAGCAACCGATTGCTTGGCAGGCTGGGCGCCTTGCCTTCTTGATGCCAGAACAACTTGTTTACATAGCTTGTTTTGGTCTTTCTGTTTTTTCTGGGCTGGCCTTGCTTTAGCCCCACACATGTGATCAATCTCCAGCTTCAACAGTCCCTACAGAGTGAAGCAGAGGATGAACAGATTTTAGTGGCTGGTGAGTTGTCCCATCTGACCTCCCACAAGGGAGAGTGATTAGCTGTGGTTACCTTGGAAAGAGGCCAAGAGAACTTGTGACCATGGGCTGCTAACTATACCTGGTTGCTCCCAGAAGATAATGAGTGTGGGGACAGTAGCAGGCTTGGAGGGCCTGTTCATCTCCCAGCCTGAGGCCAGCCTGAACTTCAGCAGAAATAGGAGTGCAGACTCACTCGGATCATGCTTTAACCTACCATGGAGCTGCTGTTCCCTTGCTGGGATTCATCAGTGAGGATCTGGACTCAGTCTCTCCATGTTGTTCACCATTGGCAGCAGAGACACCCTTGCAGTGGACAGGTTTTTTTCTTTTCTTTTTAAATTATCTTTATCTCTTACCTGTTTGTTTTCCTTCATTGTTACTCATGTTTTTATATGAATGTGAACATGGTTTCTAGTTTTTTTGGTTATTGTTCTTTTCTGTTGTTGTTTTTATTTCCTTTTTCCCTCCTGTCTTCTGCACCAGTTTCCTAGTTTGCCTGACTCTCTTTTGTCCTCAAGTTTTGCTTTTAATTTCCTCCTTTTCTTCTGTTTCTCTACCCTTCCACCAAATCCTTTTTAAATTTTCTCCACTGAAGGTAAAATTGCCATATTGAGAGCTTATTTACTGCATATAATTTTATGGTTTGTTTTAGATTTTGTTATATAACCATGAATCTAATTCATATGATTAAAGGGAGCAAATTAATAGTTACCTGGGTTTGTAATTTTCTGGACTGTGTTTGATGCTATTGTTATTGATGACTGTATCGCTTTAATCAAAGCTACATGATTGTTATAAACAGTTGTTCTTCCTGATATACCAAGAGTGAGATTGCCTGAGTCATAAAAAGTACTAAAGGCCAGTGTCAAAGAGCCAGGAGTGGGGCCAAGTATCCAGCAACCTCCTATCTCCAATAAATTGAAGAGGTAGGATCTTTCAACAGACTGAAAACCCAAAATCCACCTATACCTGGAAAACATCTCTAATTCCTAATTCCTAGACAATTCCTAAAAGTTCTGAGCACTATCAATAAAGCTAATCCCTATTGGGAATTTGTAAGCATCATCCCAGGAATTAAACTAAAAAGTAATACAAAATGAAAAGACACTTAAACATGATATAGTCCTAGACATTCAGGTCACAATGGTAAACACAGGTGGCAATGAGGTGAAATAGTTGAATGCCATCCACCTGGACTCTCTAAAGAGGTAACAATGGAAGTAACTAAGCAGATGAAAGAGGCTCTAGAAAAAGTTAAATCAGAAACACTTTCTCAGCGTACTACAGGGATGGTGACCATACTGAAAAAACATACTTAGTGACTCTCTAGAGCAGATGCAGATAAAGAAATAGCAGAGCTTAGGAAAACAATGAAAACCATGAATACCCACTATAGGAAAGAAATGGAATGCATAAAACAAATTCAAACAGATGTCTAGGAAAATTAAATATTTCATTGCAATTATATGTAGCAGAATGAGCCAATGGGAGAACAGAATTACAGATACAGAATACAGAATTGCATGAAAAGAAAAATACTCCTTCAAAATAGCAAGGTATCATAAGAAATCAATTTAGCAGCTGCTAGACTATGCAAGGAAGAATAACAAAGATTTCTCAGAGCAAATGAAAAATCAGGAGATAGCACAAAGAACATAAAACACCTTTTCACAGAAGTAAGGGAAGAAAACTTCCTTGGCAGGGGAAATGAATTTGTGCACAGCTAATGAGACATATAGTACTCCAATTAACTATGATTTAAAAAAACCTGCAGCAAGGCATATAATAATCAAGATTCCATAAAGTCAGCATGAGAATAGAATTTTAAAGGCTGTTAGAGAAAAGAAATAAATCACCTGCAAAAGAAAGTCCGTCAGAATCAGAGCAGGTCTCTTAGCACAAACCTTCAAGCCAAGGTGAGGTTGAGTGAAGTTTTTCAAACCCTAAAAGAAAACAATCTCCAATCCAGATTGACATACTCTGCAAAATTATATTTCAAAATTGATGACAAAAACAACTGAAGAAATTCACAAACACCAAACCGGCACCAAAAAATGTTCTGAAGGACATTCTTGAAAGAGATAAAAAGGATTACCATTTCAAGAACCCAACAGAGGGAACTCACCAGGCAAAGCAAACAATTAGGGGGGAAGAAAAGAAAGCCCATACGAGGAAAATAATACACATCAGTACATATCAGTTATAATGATCAATTTAAGTGGTCTCAAATCACTCAATGAAAAGAAATAGACTGGCAGAATGGACCAAGAAGCAAGATTTAACAAAGTGCCGCATACAAGAAACACATTTAATTCAAAAGAAAATGTGCAAATGAAAGTCAAAGAAAGCAAAATAATACTGCATGTGACAGGAACCAAGAAAAAAGAGCATTAGCTATTGTATTTGGAGACAAAATGAATTTCAAGCCAAGACTGATTAAGAGACAAAAAAGGTCACTACATCTTTGTAAATGGAGGAATAAATAAGAAATTAAATATATACGCACCAAATACCAGTGCACTCAACTATATAAAATAAGTAATTATGGGCATGAAAAATCAAGCACTAATACAACTATATTGGAGGGGTGCATAATACCCCACTGTCACTGTCACAGTAGATTAACTAGACAAAAATATCAACAATGAAATATTAGAACTAAACCAAACTTCTGAACAAATTGATATAGTAGATAACTACAATGTTCCACCCCAGAACATTCGAATATATATTCTTCTCCACTGCATGCAGGACATTCTCCAAAAGAGACCACATATTAGCTTATAGAACATGTTACTTAAATACAAAGAAATTAAAATTATCCCATTCATATTACAGAATACAGTGTAATGAATTTCAAAACCAATGGCAAAGATATCACAAGAACTTCATAAACACATGGAAATTAAATAACACCATCCTGAACAACTAATGGGTCACAGATGAAATTAAAGAAGAAATTAAATAATTTCTGCAATTAAACTGTAATGCCAATACAATATACTGGAATTTATGGAACAAATTGAAAGCACAGAAAACAGAATGAGTTCAAATAAATGGCTTAATTTTGAATCCCAAAGTTCTAGGAAAAGAACAAGTAAGTTCTAAGCCATAGGGGGAGGAAATTATCAAGATCAGAGCAGAAATCAATGCAATGGAGACTTATTAAACAATACAAGAAATCAATGGGTTAATAGTTGGTTCTTTAAAAGATTAAAATTGATAAACCCTTAGGCAATCTTATCAAAAAAGGAAGAAAAAGCTTCAAACCCATGCAATTAAGAATGAAAAGGATACAATTTCAACAGATCCTGGAGAAACACAGAAGTTTATCGCTGTCTACTTTGAAAACTTGTGTTCTAATAAGATTGAAAATGGAGAAGAAATGTTCAGTTTCATAAATATGTATGAATTACCAAAGCTGAACCAAGAAGATAGAAAATTTCCAAATAAACGTGTATCAATCAGTGATTCAAGATGTAGTTAAAAAACCTACCAACAAAGAAAACCCCAGACCCTGATGGATTCATTGCTGAATTCTACAAGAAATTTAGAGAAGATGTAATACTGCTAATTCTCAAGATCTAATACTGCTACTTTAATGAAATTGAAAGAAATCAGTATTTGCAAACTTATTCCTGAAAGCAAGCATTATCCAGAGAGCAAAGCCAGAAAAGAGAACTACATACAGGCCTATCTCTCTAATGAACATAAATGCAAAAACAAAAACTAAACAAAAACACAATTTCAGAAAGACACTAGCAAACAAAATATAGAAAATTCATCCTAGGAATGTAGTGATGGTTCAACATGTGCAAATCAACAAGTGTAATATACCATATTAGTAGAGCAAAGGACAAAAACAATATGATCATCTAAATAAATGCAGAAAAAGCATTTGACAAAGTCTGACACCCACTTGTGATAAAACCTTAAAGACAGTTGGAATACACAGACTGTATCTCAATCTGATCAAGGCTGTTTATGACAAAGCAACGGTCAAAATTATGCTTAATGATCAAAATCTGAAAGCTTTCACTTAAAAATCAGGAACAAGATAAGGATGTCTACTGTCACCCTTCTTATTCAGTATAGTTCTGGAAACATTAATCAGAGCAATTAGACAAGTGAAAGACATAAAAAGAATAAGGATAGAAAAGGAAGAATTTACATTATCATTATTTGTGGATGACATAATACTCCATGTAAAAGATCTCAAGTCCACCAAAAAACTTCTAGATTTAATGACCAAATTCAGTAACATAGAGATACAAAGTAAACACTCAAAAAAGAGTAGCATTCCTGAACAAAAATAAAACTTCACTGAGAGAGAAATTAAGGAAACCACAGCCTTCAAAACAGCACTCCAAAAATGTCTAAGAATCAATCTAATGAAGGAAGTCAAAGATCTCTACCTTGAAAACTACAGTATTCTGAAAAAGGATTTTGAACACGATAACAGAAAATGGAAAAATAATCCTTGCTCTTGGATAGTAAGAACCAAAACTACCACACTTCCAAAATTGCTTTACGGATTTATTGTACTCCCGATCAAAATTCCAACACTATATCTCTCAGAATTAGAGAAATCAATCTTAAAATTTGTTTTGAAGCAGAAAAGACCTGGAATAGCAAAGCAATTCTCAGCAACAAAAACAAGGCAAGAGGCATCACAATCCCTTACTTGAAAATATACTGCAAAACTACTGTGATACAAACAGCATATTACTGGCAAAAAACAGACCTGAAGATCCATGGAAAAGATTAAAAGATGCAGAAACAACCTAAGCCATACTTAACTACATTATCTTTGACAAAAGGAGCAAACATTTTCTTTGGAAGCAAGATGGCCTCTAATAAATGGTGCTGGGAAAGCTGGCTTTCTGCATGCTGGAGATTAAAACTAGACACATGTCTTTTACTGTGCACTAAACTAATATCAAAATGAATCAAAGATCTAAAGATTAAAATAGCATCACAAATCTGCTGGAAAATAGAATTGGTGCAGACAAAGACTTTATGAACAAAATTCCAACCACATAGGAACTACCACAAAAAATCAACAACTGGGGTCTCATCTTATTAGCAAGGTTTTACACTTCAAGAGAAACCACCAATGGAGTGAAGAGACAAACCACAGTGATGGAAAAATGTTTTCCAGGTATTACTCAGACAAAGGATTACTGTCTAGAATATATAAAGAACTCAAAAGAAAAAGAAAAAAGCACCTCAATAAAAAGCCCAATCCAAAAATGAGCACCTGAAATGAATAGACACTTCTTAGATAAAGAAGTAGAAATGCCAAGTAAATATATGAGAAAAAGGTCAGCATCACTGGTCATTCAAGGAATGCAAATTGAAACAACACTGAGATTTTATCTCACCCCAGAGAGAATGACTATCATCAAGAAATCAACCAATAACACTCTGATGGGGCTGTGGGGAAAAGGAAAGCTTTTCCATTGCTGGTGGGAGTGTAGACTGGTAGTAGAAATCAGTGTGGAGTTTCCTCAAAAAACTTGGACTAGAGGTCCTGGTCTAGCAAACTGGTTTTTTTTTCTTGGAATATCTTCTCAGAAGAATTAAAATCATCATACCACAGTGATATATGCACTCCCACACAATTTTTAAAAGCTAAATCTTTGAACAGCGGAAATGCTCATCAATTGAAGAGTAGATAAAGAAAATGTGTGTTTTTTTATACAGTGCAGTACTACTCTGCCATAAAAAGGATAAGTTTGAGACATTTCTAGCTAAATGCTGCATGAAGACATAATCTTAAGTGAAATAATTTGGACATTGTGTGTAAATACTACATTGATTCTCTGGTGTGAGATACTGAAGGTGTAAATAAAGACCACAGTGTACAATGCATTTTGTGAAATAAGAAGAAAATGTTCAATGGGAGGGGAAACTATAGATCGGGGAGGAGAAGAGGAATGAAAGTAAAAAAAAAATGATGAGAAAAGAACAAAAAATGTAGATGAAGCTTTTGTAACTAAGGAGGGGAAGGGATTGCAGGGAGGGTTGGGGAATGGGAAAAAAGAATCAAATTATATCACGTAAAGGCACAAATTTTCTGTGGTCAATGTGATCATTATGTATACCAATACTACTAAAATGTACCAATAAAATTAAATAGTTAAAAAATATTCAAAACTACATATTGTAAGAATATATATATATATATATATATATATATATATATATATATATTTTTTTTTTTTTTTTTTTTTACTGGTACTGGGGATCGAACTCACGACCGCCTGCTTGCAAGGTAGGTGCTTATGCCACTGAGCTAAATCCCCAGCCCGTATAAGAATATACTTTACACCTGACAATTTTTGCTTCTATGACTAACATAATACGTATTCTACTAAAATTACTTGAGCTGTGAAAAACAAGACAACAGTCATTTAGTATTTAGATATAAACATTAAATAACTTAAAGCAAATGAAATTATCATCAGACTTTTAAACAGTAATGCTTGACACCAAAGCAAATTGGAATCATTTATTAAAATTCTCAAAGAAACAAAATGTAAGAAAAGGGTTTTGTAGCCAGCAAATCAGAATTTCAGACATGAAGGAATAAAATTTTCACTTCTGTGTAAGAACTTTGATCTTGGGTCCTTCCTAGTTGATGTATCAGAGAATGAACTTTAGCAAATTATTGGTAACACTGAACAATCATGATTACCAAGGTTGTAGAAAAGGAAATGTGGGGCATTTTAGTACACAGAGGAATACTAAAACCAAGCCCGGTCAAACCTTTGTTATCTATTTTCAGAACATTTAGGAGACAGATGAACATGCTGAATACACCATGAGTGTATGGGGAAAGTACTTTGTGATGGGCGACAGATAATTAGCAGAAAAGGGAGGAGTTAAACTTCAAAACATAGTATTTTTAAAAAGTACACAAAACTAATCTGGCCTTTGGGATGCACACATGGACTGTAAAACTAACAAGAAATGCAGAGAGTGACGATGATAGAAGCCAAGAGAGTGGCTACTTTTAGGAGATGTAGGGTGGAAGCAAGAAAAGGGGACTTGAAAGGTCTCCAAGATGCCTACTAAAATTTTATTGCTTGACTTTAGTGATGGTTACAAAATGTTTTACTGTATAATAATTTAGTGAGGTCTGGATCATTTTTAAAGTTTTATTTAAACCAATTTTTAAAAAGATATTGTATTTATTAGGAAAAGAAAACTGAGAGAGAGCTTCTGGGGTTTCATCTTGCTTCCATGTCTTCTCACTTTCTCTTTTTAAAATTTGTAAATTGCATTTGTAAATTGCTTATGGTAGTTTATTACTATTACCAGACTTTCTTAGGAAATAACTACTTTTTAGAGCTATCTTCTAGTTATAGCTAGCTTTTGGTTTTTGAGTCTGTCCAAAGACCCTACCTTTTCAGTTGATTAGGGTAAGAATTTTCTACCTATGTGTTCTAGTACCCAGTTCTTTGGTACTGGACTACGGTTTTGCTCATGACCATGACACAGTCTTGGTATTGGCATATAAGGAATAACAACTTGTGGAAGACTGTCCTGTTGATTATGCTCACAGCAAGCTGTAAGCAGTGTGAGGTATAAAGAGTTACTTTCATGATAGGCTTGTTTTAAGAAGTGAATCTGGTCAAAACCTAGTGAGTCATAACACTGTGAATGGCAGGTGAATTACATATCCTCACACCAGTGGCCACAGCAGAGGCCAAAAATAGGGTTCATGAAACTGTGAGGCTCTGATACTAGCCTATATGGCAGCCAAGGATGATGTGACTCTTGCCCAAATTTCTTTCCCAGAATTGTAGTTTATTACTTGAAAAATGAGTTAATATTTAACCATTAGAAGAGAGTAATCCCAGTCTCTTCTGTTCTTGATGCAAGAATGTTTTGTTTTCTCCTTTACAAACCCTGATCTCCCTGCTTTTGCTCCTGCTGCTTTTGATGGCTGCTCCCTTGAAGTGTTGCCCCTCAGGCATGTCACCGTGCCTTGGAGCCAGCTGATTATGAACTGAAACCTCCACAAACGGTGAGCTGAATAAACCTTTTTTTTCCTTAATTTTTGGGTGTCAAATATTTTGTCCCAGCATTGAGAGAAAAATAACCAAGACAGGTTTGAGAAAATAGTGAAGAAGACAGGAGAGAAAAAAGAATAAAAAACAAGAATTAAACAAAACAAAACAAAACAACAATTTTCTTACTCATCAAGAAGCAAAAACAAAGAATCATAAAAAAAAAGAAGGAAAAAGAGATGTATCTGTGATTTCAAGCCTGTATCTTCTGGGTGCTATAATTTTGTGGTAGTGTCCATTGCAGGGTGTCCATTGTCACTGGTGGGCAAAGGAAGCAGACAGAGCAGAGATCTGTGCTGGGTGATCTCAGTAAACCTACAACATGATTAGTACAGGGTTCTGGATAATACCAGCAAGCTTGAGGTAGAAATAGGGTGGGCTTGCTGATTTTGGTGCTTTCAACTCCACAGAAGTTTATGCTGATCCTGGTCTTTGGTTTTAGGGTTGGAGTCTGAGTTTCTCAGCCTGAACCAATCTCAGTGTTTTTGCCAACTTGATTTTTGGATCTTTGACCCTGGACATCACTTGAGGTCATTGGGAGTTCCGGGATGAAGCCAACCCGCAGATGCTCTTAGTATTGTTCACTTGGTACCTCCCTGAAATGGCATCTTGCCAACCACCCTATCTTTGTTACTTTTCCCTCATTGCTGAAACAAAATACTTGACACTTCCCAAAATTAAGGGAAGAGAGATTTATTTAGCTCACAATGTGGGGAGGTTCCAGTCCATACTCAGCGGGCTCCATAACAAGGAGGTGTGACTGAAGGGAAACAGTTCATGGTGGCAGAAAATACCAGAAATAATAATAGCACAGAAGGCCAGACAAGCCTGTTTCCCACCCTTATATTGTAAGCAGGTTATGTTCCCCAGGTGAGTATAGCACGTACTCCCATAATTCCAGCACTAGACAATGAACAAATCACAAACTCTACATTGAAGTGCCTCCTCAAAAAATGTCCCCCATGGCTGCATGAGGCTTTGGGGAACATTCAGAAACAAACCATGACACACCCTCTCCATGGATACTTGCACTGTAATAACTCACCAGCTATTGTAGGTCACAGCATCCACTGCTCTGTTTCCCTGGTGTGTTTCTCCCTAGAGGGCTCTGCAGTCACCCACACTCACACTGTCTCTGTACTTCAAGGCTTCTCTCTCATGGCATAAGCAGGAAATCTGGGAGAAAGTTCAGTTTGCTGGTATTATGAGCTAAAAAAAAAAAAACTCCAAATACACTGTTCTTATTATAACTTGTTATCTTCCTGTAAAACTTGTGTAGTACACCACATTAACAGAACCAAAGACAAAAAACACTTTTATCATCTCAATAGATGCAGAAAAGCATTTAACAAAGTACAACACCTACTCATAAAAACGTACAGAACACTGAAATATAAGATCTTTATCTTATCTGATTAAAATTTTCTATGACAAGTTAACAGCCAATATCATATTAAATGGTCAAAATCTGAAAGCTTTCACTTTAAAATTAGCAATAAGACACGGCTTCACATGATCACCAATCCTATTTAATATAGTTCTGCAAACATTAGCTAGAGCAATGAGACAAGAAAAAGAAAAGAAATAAGGACAGGAAAGGAAGAAATTAAATTACATTATTTGTGAGTGACAGGATATTCTACATAAGGTGTCAAAAAGTTCACCAAAAGATTCTAGATTTGATAACTAGCTTCAGTAGAATAGTACAATACAAAATCAGCACACAGTACTCAGTAACATGCATGTACACAAATAAACTCACTGAGAGAGAAATTAGGGAAACCGTAGCCTTCATAATAGCATTAAGAAAAATGAAATCCTTAGGAATCTAATGAAGGAAATAAAAACCTTCACATTGGAAACTGTAGTACTCTGAAAAGAAACGGAACAGTATGTCAGAAAATGGAAAGATATCCCTTGTTTTTGAATAGGCAGAACCAGCATCACTGATCACCGGAGAAATCAAAACGACACTGAGATTTTATCTCACTGCAGAGGGAATGGCTGTCATCAAGAAATCAATCAATAACAAATGCTGGTGAGGCTGTGATGAGAAAGGGGTCTTCCTCCACTGTTGGTGAGAGTTTAAATTGGAACAGTCAGTATGGAATTCAGTATGGAGATTCCTCAAAAAAACTAATACTAGAGATTCCATTTGAGTCAGCTATTATTCTTGGTATCCTCCTGAAAGGGTTCAAAATATATTTCAGCAATATATGCACACCCATGTTTATAGCAGCACAATAAGTAAATAAGTAAATGTAATAAGTAAATCTTTCAAACAGGACAGATGTCCATCAATGGATGAATGGATAAAGAAAATCAGGATTTTATATACAATAGAGTACTGTGCTCCCATAAAGTGTAAACAAGACATTTTTAGGTAAATGAATGCACCTTAAGATCATATTTTTAAGTGAAATTAATGAGACACAGATATTTAAATATCACATTCCCTTGTGTGAGAAACCAAAGGGGTAAATAAGAGTCAAAGTGAATGATAGATACTGGGAAGTAGGAAGAAAATGTTCAAGTGGGAAGGGTAAAAAGGGAGGGTGAAGGGGGAAGGGAAGGAAAGGAAAGGGAAAAAATAGAATGAACAAATAGCAAAGATTTTGTAAATAAAGAACAGAAGAAAGGATGAAAGGAGGGGAGGAGAATGGAGAAAAGATAATCCAGAAATATTATGTACAGAGGAATGCTGATGAGTTGCTATGATGAATGTGACCATTATGTACATCAAAAGCGAACCAATAAAGTTAATTTTCTGACTAAAAGAAAAACAATGACATTGTACCATCTATTTATAACATACAGAGAGATAAAATAGAACTAGTCCTGTGTTTCCAACAGATTTGTATTTACAGTTTCAACTGTAGATTGGAAATATTAAAAAAAATTTATCTACGTTTATCTTTTGGTACTGGGAATTGAACTCAGGCCTCATGTATGCTAAGCTCTACTGAGTTACACCCCAGTCTCAGATATTTTTAAGATCATTAGTCTTAACTAACAGTAATTTGCATAGTTATTTACATTGTGTTACAAATGATGTAAAGATGATTTTTACAATATAGAAGGCTGCATGTAGATTGTACATAAATACTATTTCATTTACATAAGGAAACTGAATACCCATATATTTTGGTATCTGCAGTGCATCCTGTAACCAATCTAACACAGAATGATGGCGTGAGATAACAACACAAAGGATAGGAGAACATTATGTTGGGGAGGTTTCTATTGTGTACAATGCTATATAATACTATTTGATGCAAACATGAGATAAACTTAATGATTCATATTGTAAATCTCAAAGGAACAAGTGAAAAATAAAATAAATAACTAGTTAATCCAACAATAGACATACAATAGAATACTAAAAATTACTCAATACAATAGAAAACTAAAAACAAAGTAATTAAAACCAACAAAAAATTATAGTAAAGCAGTAGATTAAAATCCTACCACACTGAAATCTACAGTAAATGTAAATGATATAAACGTCTATTTCAATGATAAACATTATCAGAATAAAGTTCTAGATTCATATGTGCTGCCCTATTTTAAATGTAAATGACACAACTTAATATAAATATATTGATAGATTCAATAGGTTGAAAATTAAAAAATGAGAATATATAAGTCACAAAATTATGGTAACTATATTAACATCAGGCAAGAACAAAACAGGAAATATCTCAAGGGAAAAGGGTATTATATATATCAACTAATTAAGATGTTATAATAACTATTTAATCTATGCACTTTAAAACAGATCTTGAGAACACATGAAACAAATATAAGAATCTAAAGGAGAAATAGACAAATCTCCAGGTGTAACTGGATATGTCAACATTCCTTTTTCAACAATTGATAAAAACCAAGCCAGATGGAAAATATGTAGGGAAATAAAAGATTAGATGAGCAACAAACTTGATCTACTTAACATTTAAAGAACAAAATGAAGAGACATGTTGTATTGTAACATGGAACCAGGCCTAGTACATTTAAAATACTGAAAGCACAAGAAGTATATTCTGTGATCATAGCACATTAAAATATGAATCAACTGCAGGAGTAAACCTGGAGATTTTCCAAGTATTTAAATATTAAATAGTTAAATAACTCATTTAGCAAAAATTTGGTTAATAAAATATCAGAATTTACTTGATACAACTTGGAGTCTGTAGTAGGGATTTTATAGGTTGAAAATCTTATTTGGAAAAGAACAAAAGTCTGGAAATTAATGATATTAGTGTTGACTTTAAGAAACTAAAACAATGGCAAATCAAATCTAAGTGAGTGAGTGGAAATAAGGATATTAACCAAGATAATGACAAAGGCAATAAAGATTGAAAAGTGGAAAAATAATACAGAAGATCGATGTAAAAATTGCAGTACTGAATTTCAATAAAATTGACAAACTTCTAACAAGACTGATTGCAGTCTACTAAAATAGCTTCACAGTTCTACTTTTCTTTGGGGTGGCTCTTATCAAGTTACTGCCCATTGTGAGGTACTAAATATCTGGCCACCCTGCATCAGTTTAAGATAACCTTGCAGGGCCAGTCCAACTCCAGAGATGCTGAGTCCTTGGGATGGGAATTGTCACAGTGCCCAGTCCTGTTTCCTTCAACTTCCTAGTAGTGCAAATTCTGAGTGACACTTCATTAAACTCCCTGCAGGCAGATTTACATCCTACATTCTCTTTTCAGCAACAACTCCTTGAGATAGACTTTTTCCAAAGATGCCACATTGTTTCAATACTTAAAAACCTAGTATTATAAAGTATTCAGATTGCCCATGTCAGTAGATGATGGTATTTGAATACGACTTGTTCTCATCAGTCTGAACTCTGTCCTACCTTCCTCAAGTCATATGGCTGCTCTTGGCACCAGATAGTTCTGTGTAGGTGATGCTTGACATTTGTGGAAGACGTGACTTGTGGTCAAGCTTTTAGTAGTACATACACCATCTGTCAAACACCTGAGAGAAGAGAGGAGGCCAATCAACAAAGCAGGATAGAAATCCAGAAATAGATAGTTAATATGTTTGAAAACTGATTAAATGAATATGTAGAATTTGAAGTCAGTAGACAAAGTCAATATTTAACAATTAATACCACAGCTGTCTATTTTGAAATTAAAATAAATCTGGGAAAATAAAAGCATTTCTCTTTTCCATACCAGACACCTCAGTATATTCTAGATTCTTTGAAAAGTGATAAAAAGTAAACTTTTATATAAAGTTGCAGGAGAATAGTGACCAATGACCTGGGAAAATATTTCCAAATATTTTGCAAACATTTAGTTAAATTTGATATATATCCAGAGTTGTTACAATTTGGTAATACATGGTCAAAAGTGCATCTAACAGTTCAAAACAGACAAGCCAGAAGAAAAGGCATATGACTGATATATGTATGAACAGATGGTGAGCCTCATTAGCAATTAATGCTGTGCAAATCAACTTGAAGATCCAATCATTTCATTGTCAGAGGAAGGCAGGGAGCCAAAGAGACAATAGTGAATTATGCATAAAACCTGTGCTCATAGGTTTATCACTAAACTGTGATATCACTAAACTGTATGTATACTTAGTGGTTCAAGAGATATAATTAAATATCAAAGAAGTAAGCCACGAGAGACTTGAACAGTGTGATTCTACTTGTGAGCTAAGGATGTGATTCACTAGCAGGGCACTCATCTAGCATGTGTGATGTCCCACGTTTGGTCTCCAGTAACCACGGGAAAAGTAAAAAGAAAAGAACATGATTTTATTTGTGTTTAAAGCGATCTAACATAGCAAGCCACATTATGGGCAAGGGCTGACTGACTGTAGCCAAAGAGGTCAGTGATTATCTCTGGTTGGTAATATCATGAGTGATATAACATACAGATGATATATTTATTCTATCATGTCATGGTATTTTCTACAATAGTCATGTTACTTTGTAAAGGAGGAAGGGTAAAATGAAATTAGTGGTATCTGTTTAGTTGTCAGGTAAGTGCTCAGCCAATAGATTTCTGTTTGTCTTAGATTTTATGTTTCTGATTTCTGAGTCAGAAAAGGGAGAAAGGTTGTACAATTTTTTTAAAAAATATTCTCAAGAAGGCCTTCTGATTTTTATTTTCTGACTCAACGTATCTGTCTTATAGTTGGGGGAAAATTAGTTTGGGTACCGACAAAGGAAAGCTGTCAGATGTTCAGAGGTGCTGTGAACTATTAGATGAAATTTTCCTTGTACCACTTAATGACATAAGTTTTGAAGTTGGGAAAAACTATATTAGATTGCAAGTCAAGATTCCACTTTAAATCAAATTTCTGCAAACCTCAGATTTCCAGGATAATCTTAAGCATAGTGCTTTCTGTGGGTTAGGTTTGCTTTTAACTCACATCTTCCAGCATTGTAAGCAATATGTTATCTTAGTGGAGAGATGATTAAGATTCCACCAGTTAATTAAAGTAGGAAAATCACAGATGAAACAACTAAAGTTGGTTTTCTGCTTGCTTTCTCTGTCGATTTTGCTCATTTGTTGCAATATAGATTGGCATTGCTGATTACAGAACTATTCAAATGATTTGGTATAATCTAGATAAGGCACACAGGAATGCAGAATTTGCTCAGAATACAAAATAAATACAGCAAGTTTTTACTAGTCCCAACGAGTTTATACTCTTATGGAAGAGTCCCACAATATTGCTGAGCTGAATGCTTGCTGTAATGAATGTGTCTTCAAAAATGCATGCTCAAATTTCTCTCACTGTTGCAAAACTAAATCTGAATTGCATCTTCTGTTAAAGAATAATTCCACTAGGTGGAGGTATTTGCTCAGTTTCGTCGTTCATACCAAAGTACAGCTGTGAATTCAGTTTAACATACCATCTCAGAAATAAGGCCAATACCTTTAGGCCTCGCAACATGGTGCTTCCCATTGTAACAGATGGCAAACGTATACATGTTGCTCCATGGAGTTCAGTATTTGGTTTTAATGCTTAGCAAAAGAAAGCAATAGATTTTTAAGTATCTAAGTTACATAGAATAGATATGACTAAAATAGTTACCATGGGCTGACTTGATTATTAACCATGTCATTAAATGTTCTCATTGACTTGGTATACAGCTCCTTCATTCTATAGTGATATATTGATTAAAAGTGTATAATAAGATATAAGCTCTCTCATTATACTTCAGATGTGTTGTGTTTTATTGATGATAGTGACTATCATTACTATGTGAGTATTTTTACAAGTTTTAAACTAGTAACTTCATGTAAAATTGTATCTCTTCAAATTATGGGAACATGTGCTTTCTTTGAGGATACCACGTGAGTGCAAAAATGTAAGAGGCAATTCTTAAAGTAACTAAAACACGAAAGGCCTAGAATTCTGTGGGCAATTTTTCTTTTCAGCTTGAAGCTTTTTGTGGTTATCTTCTTGGGTGTTTACTTTTCTCTTTTTATTGGTACTAACATTATATGGAAACAGTATCTTTCTAGTTAAATAGGAAATTCATCTGTTCCTCTTTAGATGTATTTGAAGTCATAATATTCTGTGTCATCAGCTAATTGACTTCAAGGAAGTAAGTCTGAAACATTGAGCTTTCTGAAAATGGTCCAGTTTTCTTTTAGTACAATTGATTTTCAAAGTCTTCTATGAACACTATTGTCTCCAATTTTATTGTTTTAAAGATACTTAATTGTGTACTGTAGTTCCCATAGACTGATTAAAAACACTAACTTTTGTTCTCCAGCTCCTTAGAAAATTTAGTTGTTATTTTATTTCCAATGTTTTTTTTTTTTTTTTTTTTCTATCTTACATCTATGGTATATGGAAGAACAAAACCGATGAGAATAAACATATTGTTAAAGATAGTTTTTCACGTCTAATTGTTCTTGTATTACTTTAAAATACTATATTTAATTTGTCATTTAAACGATTTCTTGGTATACATTTGTATACATTGGAGAAAATATCCCATTTACCAAAGCATCTACTTTTTAGGATGAAAGCTTGGCCCGCCAGTTGGTGGAGCTAGGCTACCGGGGGACAGGAGAGATTCTTAAAAGGGAAGATTTTGAAGCAAGAAAGGCAGCTATAGAGATTGCAAGAATGGCGGAAAGGACTCAAAAAAAGTAAGTGTACATGCTCCCAAATCTAGATTTTGATATAGTCTAGCTCTGAGAAGACCAATACTTTGAATTTTATTGTAATGTAGAAACATTGGCTGGAGCAGGTAAAACTTGATATGTCCTGAAGCATGTGTTCAGCAGACCAGAAATGGGCAGAACTGTAGTATGCATGTAGTAAAGCCCATGCAACTTTAAGCTGCTAATTTAGGAAATATAAATGAATAGCAAAATATGGTCATCATACCAATAAAGTCCTGTGAGGAACTCAGTATTACTCATTTTATGCATTTACATACTAGAAGAATGGAGTGACTTTTTTCCTAGAGTTTTATTTTCAGGCTTGCAAATTGTGGTTATATTTTCATATCTCTCTAAATGTTGATTCAATTAACTGACTCACTGGCCTTTGTTAATGTGATTGATATTAGGTTATATAAAATATGAATCTAATAAAGTATATTACCCATATAACTAAAGTGATGTGTTCCTAAAGTGAACTGCAGCAAATATTAAGACAATTTTGACAAAGTAAATCATTTTTTTTAACTCTAAAAAGTTGTGTATATTGGAAAGGATAAATAAGTAGGCATCCACGTACAATACTTACATGATATCTTTAGAATACTCTATAATTATAACAAGAAATTTCCCATGAGTTTACTATTAATAACAACATTTGGTGGCAGAATGTGAATTGGTCCTGGGTGTGTACTAGTTTAAATGACCAGTCTAAGGATTACTATGTTTCAAAGTCATAGAAGATTAGACTTGAACATACTGATATTTGGGAATATATTTATTTTTTATTGCTACTCTAGCAATTGCCACCAAGTTAGTGGCTTAAAGCAGCACAAATACATTTATTCCTAGTACTATATATATCATGTGACTCAGTTGAATACTCTGTTCAATACACCTTACCACTGAAATCCTGTCTGGGGGCTCTCTGGCTCAGCCTGCTTCCTCTCCTATCTAGAATGTTGGCCTGAAAGACTGAGGTCCTCATTTTCTGATCAGCTGCCATTTGGAGGCCCGTCTTTGCTCCTAGAGCCGACTTACTTTTCATACTGTCTCCTCTGTTCCTCCAACAACAACAGGTCAAGTCTTACTCACTCTTGAAATGTATTCAACTTTTTCACACATAGCACCATTAGAGGCTGCTGTGATGACCCTGATCCCACCTAGACAACCCAGGATTATTTCTCTGTTTTTAGGTCTATAACCTCCATTACTTCTGCAAAGTCCCTGTAGGCCTGTAAGTGCTATCTAGTCATGGGTTCTGGGGGCTAGGGAATGCACATCCTTCAATAAGCATTCTACTGACCGCAGGTAATTATATAAAACTTCAATAATTTATTTTACATAGGTACTCCGGTTTTTCTTAAAAATTAAAACAAAGCAAATAGTACGAGTACAGTTATATGTGTATATATAAAATGTCAGGAACCGTGTCTTGTTGTGAGAATGAATTAATTTCTATCGATCAGTTCAAGTGCAAAAATCCTTGTGAAGTTTTACATGATGTACGTTCATTCCTATGTGGTTGTATAAGACATATAACCCAGGTCATATGAAGAGGAGTTGTTTTCATATCAAAATTAAAAGGAGTATACCGATGAGTTCCATTCTTGTCACATGTCCATTTTGTGTTCGAGGATGAAAATGGGTATTTCCTTTATGCAATGATCTTTAAATGGCCAGAGCTGGAAGTCATCAGACTGCTTGAGTGCCAGTCCTGGGAGGCTAACCCCACCCCGAGCTCCTAGGATGGAGGAGAACCCTTTCATCTACAGGTCTTCTCTGGCTGCCTTTGTAATGGGATGTGTCCCATATGTTGCCTCTTGCCCCATGTGGGAGCTGCCTTGCTCTCTTCCCTGCCAGGTTTACTGTAGCGTTGCTGAGGGCAGGGCCAGCAGAGAGCGCCCCAGAGCCAAACATGACCTGCACTTGTATTTGCTGGATGGTAAATGGAAAGATGTTTGAACATCCAGCTTTAGGTGAACAGATACCAACTCAGAAATACTTGATTCTGCCATGAGATTATCTTGGATTAATGTCTGTAACACACAGGTGAGACATCCGATTACATCACCGTCTTCTGGCCAACAATCAGAACACACATTTCAAGAAGTGCTGGTAATCCAGGAGTATTTTACTTCCACCAGAGCTCCACACTCTGGAGAGATATTAAGTTACAGATATGGAGGAGATATTCTGATAAAAGGAGAAAGCAAAAAGTAAAAAAAAAAAAAAAAAAACCCTTGCCCTTATTCAGTTATTCACAGATATTTATAGAAAATCATACTGCATCAGACACTATGCCTATGCTAGTCAGACTCTGGATACATAATAGAGCACAAAACTTGGTTCCTGTCCTCAAGAAGTTTGTGAACTACATAAATGAAAGAATTACATTGCTAGTGGGAGTGGAAAATGTAAAACAGTTGGGCAGCTATACAAAAATGTTAAAAAAGGAGTTACCATATGACCCATCAATTCTGCTCCTAGGTGTGTATCCAAGGAAACAAAAAACATTGGTCCACTTAAGTAGTCAAATATGAATATACATAGTAGTCAAAAAGTAGAAACAAGGTCAGATACCCATCACCAAGTGAATGTATAAAAATGTGCTATGTAAGTGTAGTTGTCCATTACTTAGTTATAGAGGCCTGGGGTTCTTTACATACTGCAATACAGATAGTCATTGAAAGCATTAGGGTAAGCAAAAAGAGCTCAGCACCAAAGAGAACATGTTGTATGATTCTATTCATGTAAAATAGAATAGGTAAATTCACAAAAGCAAGTAAACTCATTTTTAGCAAAGACTGCAAGGAAGGAGAAATGGAAAGGGAAATTGAATGGATACGAGATTTCTTTTTGGAGGGGGAGACAAAATATGTAATTAGTTATTATGAATGATTGCATAACTTTTTATAGATACTAAAAACCATTGAAGTGTGTACTATAAAAGGGTAAATTTTTCATTATATGATGTCTATCTTAATAATAAAGACTATTGAGGACAAAAAATACTATCATATTTACTGTCACAATAATTTGCCATATATGACAGTCAAAATTTGGGGGACTGAGGAGGCAGTTCAGAGTAGTGTGCTTGCTTACTGGGCATAAGACCCTGGGTTTGATCTGCAGTGCTATACAAAAAGTGGAGGAGGAAGTTGAAAAACAGAAAAGTTCTTCTTAAGGTAGGACTGATAAATTGACTCAAAAATAAGTAAAGCATAGAGGCATGCTATGATGAACTAATCTATTTTGTCTTGATTCTGTGATAAATGCTCCCTCACAAATCATTTTCTGTATCTATTTTAACTGGATCATCCCTTCAGCTGAACATTTTTCTGGATGGGATTGTGTGATTATCAGCTTCCTCACTTTTGATTAGAACCACTTATACCATTAGAAAAATAAATTTGGCCTTCTCTAAACTGGCTCAGGGATGATGACTTTATTTGACCAAAGTACATCTAAAACAAAGATGGTAGGAATACACGGTAGGCTTGGTGGAGCCTTAAGTGTACTGGGTTGGCTGTTACCATTGTTTTGAAAGACTGTGTGATGACCCTTTGGAAATCCTCATAAGAAACAGCCTGTTACAAGCTTCAAGACTTGAATGTACAGGGATCATGGTGGTCTTTCTGTGCCTGAAGCCCTTATGGGGATTTAAGGTAAGGTTCTTTTTTATGTTTTTCAATTCGGCAGAGGACTGTTTTGTTTAATAGACATCATAAACTTCATGCCTTCTATTACCAGTGCCTTGAAATTCAAAGAATTTTAAAAGTTAGTAGTTTCTGCAAGCAGAAAAATATGCATTTGTTGCATAACATGTGGTGATAAAATTTGTCCAGCTTTATTATACAATCTCAAAGCACTTAAGATACAGCATCAGTCAAATATATACTGTAGATTGATGGACTATCATAACATGAAATGTACTCTGTGTTCAAATTCCTCCGGGGATTCTAGTAATGTAAAAGCAAGCTAGACAAGTCCCCAGACTTTCTTATTTTGATCAATCTAATCAGTTTATCATTTGTTAACTTTTTTTCTGGTATGATTTGTACTTGTTTTCTTCAATTTGTTTTCAGCAATAGGAAATGGAACTATTCACTGACAAAATATTCTTTTAATTTTATGAGGATGAAGTTGGATAAAAGGTCAGAATTTCTTATGTAATATGGCTTTAACCTGCCTGATTCTTTTATCTTTGGATAAAGTTTTATAATCAAGATGAGTACCACTGACTTGGAGTTAAATGAAAGAGTTTATATGTAAATATTCTGTGAAATTATTTCAATTTCTTGCTTGGTTTCAGGAATCATATTTTTTAAAAAGTTATTCTCATATGGTTTGTAGTTCTCAAATCCAAATCATGCAGTTGTGATCTCTGGCAGATCAGCATTTTCAGGAAAAGACAATGAGTAGGTTTGGTTTGTCCACAAATCTTTTGCAGGATGTATCTGTTATCCTGTAGAGTGCATGAATTTTGTAAATCCAGGAACTTCCCATCTTTTGTTCATCTTTTCCAATCAATGTGGTGTCACTACTGGAATTAATCCACCTGGTATTCTGGGGGATTCCAGCTGGCCTGGATGCTACTGTAACAGAGGATAGGAGATGGACCATGAGCGAATATTACTGTTTGTTCCATTTGAATTAAAAATGATTTTGACTCCATTTCCTGACTACGATAGAAAGAACTTATTCTCAAAATCATTCCCTACATGGGGTCTCCCTTAGGCTATCGTACTCTGTTGGATCAAGGATAGCGTTGCAGCTGCATTCAGGACCACCACATGCGTGAGTTGGAGGTGCCACAGCCATTCTTCAGGATTCACTATGTGGGCTGTGCCATTAGCCAAGTGTGATCATCTGAGTTAGATGTTCAGGTCAGAGACCCAGGAATGCAGCCGTGGACAAGTGGGGCCTCTGGGAAGCTAACCTTGGACAGGATGCCATTTGTGATCTGACCTGCTATAAGCTGCTTGTGCCATCTGTGGCCTTGCTGTCTGATTATTCTGGGGATTTCTTAGAGATGAATGTTGTCCAACTACAACTATGAGTTTCTCTTATCTCTTTTGATGAACATATTTTGATGCTAATTGCATGTGTCTCGTGTTTTTTATTTCTCTTTGAAACAAAATAAACTAATTTCATTATTTAATGTGACTTTTAACCCTGGAAAAATTTCCTTCACTGAAATTTCCTGTTGCTTATATTCATATAACTACTCAACTATTTATTTATTTAGTCTTTATCTTTTGAGACAGGTTTTGTAATGCAATTCAGGCTGGCCTTGAACTAATTCTGTAGCCCAAACTGGCCTCAAACTTGTAGCAATCCTCTTCCCTCAGCTTCCCGAGTGCTGGAATTATAGATATGAGCCACCACTCCTGCTTCACCCTTTTGAAAAAAGACTATTTGTGTGATACTTTTTCCATCATTTTACCTTTTTACTTAGGCATATTTAGAATGACTTCTCATGGACACATTATATCTATATCTTTCTGTTTGAAAATCAACATGACAGTCATCATTTTTCATTTGTATATTTGGATCATCTATCTACATTTTGTTACTATAGATCTGGTTGGATTTAAATCTGCCATTGTGTTAACTGTTTTTTATTCATCCAATCTAACCTTTGTTCTATTTTTCCTCTTCCTTTGTCTTCTGTGAAATTTAGAATTTTAAAAAGTGAGTCCATGATAATTTTTATTGTTATACTTTTCCAATCATCTTGTTAGTGCTTGCTGTTTAAAAAATAGTGGTTGCTAAAGAGTTTGTGCAGTTCATGTTTAACTTATATGTGACAATTTACTTTCAAATAATATTACATTCATAGCTGTAAGAACTTGGCCATTGTTACAGTTCTTCTCATGTTTTGTGCTGCCTGGTCTTTTCTTTTACTTCTGGGTATGCTATAAATTCTGCAAGACAATGTTAATATTTTCAAGGAAGACAGTTTTGTTTTCTTTTGAGACATGTTCTTACTCTGCAGTTCAGCCTGTCCTTGAACTCATGGGGTAGCCCAGGCTGGCCTCACACTCACAGGCATCCTCCTGCCTTGGTCCCCCAGATGCTAGGATTACAGGTGTGTGCCACCACACTTGGTTGTTTTTAAATAGCAAATAAGAAAAAAATTTCCTTTGGGCTTACTCCTCACTATTAATTTCTGTTTTTTTTTTTCAATTTCATTGTGTGTCTCCACACTTCTATTTGGTTGTGTACTCTTCTACATGAATGATTTGTTTTAGTATTTCTTGCAGAATTGATTTTTTAGGAGTGAATCTCTTCTTGTGTCACTTGTCAACAAATGTGTTTTGCTTTTCAGTTTGAAGGATGTTTTTGCCTGCCTTAGAATTCAGGCTTTTGATCCAGGTCCAGATGTCAGCAACTGGTGCACATCTTCGCCTTGACGGGGCTGGGCTGTCCTGCACCGCACACTCTGTGTCTTCTTCAGCAGCAGCAGGCCATCTCTCCTCTGTCGGATGACTTGGAGTTCAGTGCTGTGCAGCATGTGTCTTAGCTTTTGCTCTAAAGCTGCCATTTTCTCTGTATGAACATGATCAAGATGATTGCATTCTAAACTTTATCTAAAAAGTTGTGTTATTTCTTAGATTTGTGGGGAGTAAGGACTATACGTGATACTCTGTTATGTTTAATTAGATTCCTACATTTCTTTGGCAGTAATAAGGGTTGAACTAAGGGCCTTCACACTTAGCAATATCCATGGGCTTTTAAAAAAAAATTGAGACAGGTCTCACTGTCACTGGCTCACACTTGCAATTCTCCTGCCTCAGCCTCCCAGCATGTTAGGATTACAAGTATGTGAGCTTCTTACTACTTTTAAAATGCTTCAATTTCTCCTTAAACTCACATTTCCTATTAAACAGGTAAGAATATTGTCAACTGAAATTCCCTCTTCATAATATACTTATTTTATTATTTATAATTGCCTTTATTTCATGTTTAGAACTTTATTAGAGTTCAAAATAAATTTTATGTGGAACTTATTACAGAAAAATAATTTCAAATGCAAATTTTCCTGGTAAGATTAATGTACAAAGAATTTGTGATTCATGGAGAACTATTCCTTCATGTAGTGCAGGGCTTGATTAAGGATGTGTTATCCTAGAAAGCATTTCAAATATACTTACTCTCAAACTCACATACCATTAATGTTCCCTGTTAATTAACTGGATATTGAAGCATCACTGAGACTGTATATTCAATTTCTCTTCCCCTGTCTTCCCTTGTTTCCTCTCCCTCCACTTCACTTTCTTTTGCTCCTTTTGCTCTCTCTCTTTATCTCTCCCACTCTCTCCCTCTTAAACATGCCCAACAAGCAAATAATTACAATGTTATTTTCAAAGAATATCACTATATCTACCTGTCCATCCATCCATCCATTTTCTATCTAGCGAAAGATATTTTATGTCTATGTTCATTTGTCAAGCATTAATAGGTACATGTTCATATATGCAGCTAATTCTAACTCAGAAAAGTGAATGTATTCTTCACTTAGATAAATCAACTATTTTATAGTTGAAATATTGTCATTGTAATATTTACAGATTGTAAGCTTTTTGAGTTTAAATAAGTTTATAGATAAAATTATATAGACAAATCCACTGATTGACGGCTCCACTGAGTATTTGTATTATGTCTTTTTAACCTTAATTTCTCTACCTAAATTTTGTTTATTTAATAATAACTCACAATTTCTTTGTAGGCAAATTTTACTATCTCACCTGAAATTCATCCTTCTTGCTTCATACTTCCAGCTTGACTTCTGCTGGTGCCTTTAATAGCAGAAGGATTATGCATTTCTTAGAAGTGTTTCCTTTGTTTGACTTTTATTATCTTGTAACTTATCATTTATTTATTTATGTATTTTACAGTTTCACTGAGGTCTTCTATTTTGCTGTATTGCCTCCCTTCTTTGTACTAACTTGGATGTCTTCCAAAGGCAAGGTCCTTTGTTTTTGTACCTCTTTTACATTCTACCACTTTCCTATCTTTCCCACTTTTATGTCTTCAGTTAATCTGAGTCAAATTGCCAAACTTGACTGTTCTTTTGTTCCTTAACTCCAGGTTGAGTTCTTATCTTTTATTAATAACAGTCAATAGGCACACTGATGTTTGTGTCTTTGTTAATCTCCATTGTTCTTGTTCTTGGTTCTCTTTCTCTCAGAATTCCAGAGGATGTAGATTTATTTTCTCTTTTTTTGGGTACTGGGGATTGAACTCATGACTGTGCACTTGCAAGGCAGGTGCTTATGCCACTGAGCTAAATCCCCAGCCCAAGATGTAGATTCTTTTGTTTTTTGAAAAGAATAAAACCAAATGAGAAAGAAAACAAAATGGGGTCATTCAAAACAAAAGGATGGACACAGTACATGATTTAAAACCATAATACAAGGTGATCTACAATGATTACTATGATGTCTCTTGTTATCTTTAATAGAATTGCCCATATCATGAGGCACAATAAAATTGAACATAGCAATACAGAACAAAATCAATAAAAATAAACCATTGGAGACATTATAGGACTTCAAAACAGATAATAGTCAAACCAGAATAGTTATCCTAATAAATCTTATCATGTACAGAATAGTTGCCTATACTCTCCACCTTAATACTATCAAGTGTAACAGATTTGGGTAAAATCAGTCAAGACAAGACAGTGATCTAACAAACCAGATTCAAATAAAATCAGTCATAATGAGACAGTGTAAGTAATACAGGGCTTCAGATTATGTTAATAGGAAATTAAAGATAGTTACCATAGTATATCTTGCTATTTTTGGAATAGCTGCCGGTGCCCTCAAATCTAGTACAAGTAGACAAACTGGAACAGAGTATAATCAAACTAAACAGAGTGCTGAGAACAATGTGGGTTTCAAATCATGATACAAGATTAATGATGTCCTCTGCCTTCCCTTTTTAGACAATTCCTCCCATTTTCACTTCCACAGAGTACATTGTACATTTTGGATCCCACTAACTACTCTACTTTTAGATTAGGGAGGCCACCCGCTATTTACTTAAGTGGTTCTGTATCTTTTTAACACTGAGCTTGATCTCACATGGTATTGATTTACCTACAAAAGCCTCAAAATACTTCCTTATAGTTGAGTAGTTCTCCACTGCACAAAAGTGTCATGTATTTCCAGACTATCTGCAGCTGCTGGGCAAGCTACCCCATTTTTTTCTGGTTCCCTGTCACATAGAGCATTATTTTCTCATCTTTGAATTTCAGTTATAAACTCTTTCTGGTTAAGTATACTTCTTATATAGAGTATCTTGATGGACCGTATCTCCTGATATACTCTGCCTGTGTTTTTGTTAGTGTATCAAGGCCATCCATGTTAGTGATTATGGCCAACTTTCTCTGCCTCATCTCTGCCATGCTATTTTTCTGCCATTGGTTGTCTACTTTTCCCATTCATTCGACTGTCTGCCTTATTTACTGAGGCCTCTCTGCTGCTGTTCCTGAAACCATGGTTTTTTTTTTTTCTCTCTCTCTAGAATGTTCTTCAGTATTTTTTGTAGGGTTGGATTGGTGGTCATAAACTCCTCCATAAACATCCTCTTTGTCATGGAAGCATCTTGTTTCTCTATTAATTCTCTATACTTTTTCAGGGTACATCAATCTGGGTTGGAGGTTATTTTCTTTCAGGGGTTGGAAGACCTCACTGCAATCTCTTCTTGATTTGATGGTTTGTGCCGAGAAGTCTGTCATGATTTTGATGGGTTTTCTTTTATAGGTGATCTGTTTCTTTTCTCTGACAGCTTTTGATATTCTGTTCTTGTGATGAATTTCTGGGATCTTGATTATTATATGTCTGGGTATAAATCTGTTTTGGTTGTTCCTGGCTGGAGTTCTGTAGGCCTCATATATCTGAGTATCATTTCCTTTTCCTATGCTTGGGAAGTTTTCCTTAATTATTTCTGTGAATAGCCTTTGTATTTCATTTGTGTTGACCCCTGATTCTTCACTCACATTTTTTTATTAAGTGATAGATTCTCTTGTCCTCTTCTAGTCTTTTATTGTTACATCCTGCTTCCTTGTTTTGTTAAGAGAATCTTTCCTTTCATGAATGCAAGCTGCAAACTTGTCTTCAAAGTTTGATAGTCTATCTTTAGTTTCTTTCAAGCAGTTTTGCTAGCTTTCAATGGACTTTTTAATTTCCTAGTATTCTGACTCTGTTTCATGGATTCTAGATTTTTATAGTATTCTTCATTGAAAGTTTCCCTCCTTTTTCTATGTTCCTCCATTCTTCCATCTGTGTCTTCTTGAGAGGTGCTTAGCACTCCTTTTATTAATCTTGTTATATCTTCTTTTACTTGTGTTACTATTTCTGTTTTGAGTTCTTCTGTAATGTCACAAAAATAATTTCTTGACGTCAGATGGTGTTGCTTCTGATACTGCAGGTGTGTTGACCCCAATCTCTTCTGTGTTTACCTCTCTTGAGGCCAGTATTGTTTGGGTTGGAAGTTGGAGACTTCCATTTGTTTCTTTCTCTTGTCATGTTTCTGGATTCTTCCAGACAAGTGTATAGTAGAGGTCCCAGGCACTTTCTGTTTTGGCTACAATTACTCAGAAGCATCCTGGCTAGGAATTGATACTCTTGCCAGTCTGCTGTTCATCACTGAGGTACAAGGGTGGTGAGGCTGGCCCCTCCCTACTGAGCTGGTCAATCACTGTGGGTCTTCATCATGTTAGTGTGTGCAGTGTGGATGGAACTGGTTAGGGGTAGCTTCAGTGGAAATTTTTTCATTGGCTATTGGATCTCACACAGGGACAGGACTCAGTCCAAGCAATTCTCACCAATTTGCTCTGTACTAAGAATGGCTAACTGAAGACTCCACAGTTCTGGATCCAGGCTTGGCCTGCCCAACTCCAAAATGTTGCCCAGTCAATCACCCACTCCTGCATGGGCACTAAGTTCTGTACACTCACTGAGGGCTGGTGCAGATCTCCATGCCAGATCTGTTCTCCACTCTGCCTCTCCCCTCCACAACTGTATCCTCCCATTGAGGCCCTTGGGCTTGTCAATCCCCTGCTTCACTATGACTCCACATCCTTCGGATTCCGGCAGTGCCTCGCACACAGTGGGATCTGCTCCAGTGAGAGCATGTCTGGCTACAGCCTTCTGTCAATGCCTCTCCTTTCCTTTTGTTTTTCTTATCTTTTTCTTTCTTTTTCCCCACTTTTGTTTCTTTCTGGGCTGTGAGGATCCATCTCCTTCAGTCTAGTCCTCTCCATGATGTCAAATTCCAGTGTCCGAGCTTTTTCTCCTAGAGAGGCTCTTTACTTTGCTACTTACTACTCTGCCATCTTCCCAGCTTCCTGAGATGTATATTCTTAAGAACTCATGTTGTTCTTATATTTTTATTGTTGTATTGGTAAATCAGTGAAAATACCTTTAAACTATTTCCCATAACATGTTCCAATTTTTATATTGGTGTTACTGTTTTTTCATCTTATAGATTTAACTCTTTAGAATATCTAAAAAATCTGATAAGCAATTCTCACTGTGAATTAACAATGGATTCTTACTGATATTTATATATTTTCTCTTACATTTATACAATTTTAGATTAATAATAAAAATAACTAAAATGATTTTACTATTCAGACAGTGCTAAAATCCTTTTAATGAGGGAATTATTTAATTTTTAAACCCATTTTATGAATGGTGAAGTTGAGTTACAGAAATGTAAACAAAGGTTCCTAAAGTCCTTTGGCTGTACATACCGGAACTAGGATCTAAATCCAGACTGAGCAGCCCTAGAGTTGTGGTGAACCTATGCCATATGTACCGCTGCAGCTGTTTGTGTCATTGAGAGCTCTGTAAGATTTGCCATTATGGCCCTAGAGTCATCAGTGGTTTTTCCAATGCTGGAATTGATTATCAGACAGATTTTTCTTCTCAGCTTTACTAAAACATGACTGACAGAAATTGTGCATATGTATGGTGTGCCATATGATTTTTATTACTCAAATAAATTACTCAAATACATTGAAAAATAATTACTACTATCAAGGTAATTAACATATCCATCACCTCACACAGTTTCTCTTATAGGCCAGAATGTCTAAATTCCTAGAGTAGCAAATTTTATGTATGTGATACAACCTTATTAGCTGTTGTAGCCATGCTGTATATTAGGTCTCCAGAGTTTATTCATTATTAATAACTGAAACTGTGCAGCTTTTGACCAAATCTCTCCGCTTTCCTCATTCCAAAGCCCTCCTGCCAGCCATCATTCTTCTCCCTATTTCCAAGTTTGACTTTTTATATTTCACATATAAATGAATCATATAGGGTTTTACCATGCCTGGATTATTTAGCATAATGTCCTGGTTATCTGCATTGTTGTGAATGATACGATGTTCTTTTTAAAGACTGAATAATATTTCAGTGTGTGTGTCTGATATTTTATCGATCCATTCATCCATCAATGGACACCAAGCTTGGTTCCATATTTTAGCCCTGGTGGTGCTGCAATGAACGTGGGCATGCTGATATTTTATCGATATACTAATTTCACTTCTTTTGGATATGCATTTAAAAGTAGGACTGCTGGATCATATACTGCTTTTATTTTGAGGGTTTTGAGGAGCCTCCATTCTATGCACCAGTTACATCCTCAGCAGTACACAAGGGATCCCTCTCCTCTGTATTCTTGTCCATACCTGTTACCCCTTGTCTTGAGACAAAGACTATCCTTACAAGTGTGAAATATCTCATTGTGGCTTTGACTTGCATTTCCCTGATGATTAGTGATGCTGAGCACTTTTTCATATACTTGTTGGTCACTTGTATGCCTTTGTTTTGGAAAAAATGTCTATTGAGGTCTTTTGACTCTTACTGGGTTATTTGCTTGCTTGCAATTGAGTTGAATTTTTAATGCTTGATAAAATACATGGTTTGTAGATGTCTTTCTCATTATGTTGATTGTCTCTTTACTCTGCTGGTTGCTCGTTAGCTATCAATATCTTTTTAGTCTGATGCAACCTCATTTGTTATTTTTTGCTTTTGTGGTCTGTACTTTTGGAATCATGTCAAAAAAATTGTTGCCCTAAACAGTGAATGCCATCATTTTAAGTTTTTTTCTAGTAGTTTCATAGTTTCAAATTTTAAATATAATCTTTACTCCATTTAATTGATTTTTTTTATATAGGGAGAGATAAGGTCTGATTTTTTTTTTTTTTTTGGCATGCAGACACTCATTTTTCCCCAGTATAAATTATTAAAAAGAAATTTCTTTTACCCATTGTGTGTTATTGGTACTTTATTGAACATCAAGTGACCACAAATGTATGGATTTATTTCTAGGTCCTTTGACCAAGATCATTACTTTTTACGTTTGTTTTTATGAAAGTATGGTGTTGCTATGATTGTTATATTTTGCAATGTATTTTAAAATCATTTATTACAGTGATTCTAGTCTTTTTCCTCAAGATTGTTTTTATTTTTTTGGATTCTTTCTTGGCTTCATTTAAATTTCAACATTATGTTTTCTGTTTCTATAGAGTATGCCATTACAGATTTGAGAAGAATTGAGCTGAATCTATCAATCACTTGAAGTGATATGAAATGGAATATTTGGATTAGTTCTTGCAACCTATGAACATGAATTTTTTTCTATTTACTTTGGTTTTCCTCAATTTTTTCACCAAAATTTTATGATTTTTAATATATGCATTTTATTATTTACATACATAAAGACATTTTACTTATGTAGGTGAGTTTATTTTTAAATTTTAGTATGCTGTTGTAAATGAGACTTTAAAATTTCTTGTTTGGAATAGCTTATTGCTAGTCTATAGTAATGCAATTGATTTTTGTATATTGATGCTATGTCCTGAAAATTTAGTGCATTTTTTTACAAGTTCTAATAGTTTCTTGGTGGAATTTCAGTTTTTTAAAAGTAGATGATAACAACTAAAACAGACAGTTTTTGTTCTTTTTTGATTAGAATGTCTTTTATTTCTCTTAACTATTTTGAGAAGATCTTTCAGAACTATATTGAATATATATGGAAAAACCACAAATCTTTGTTTCATTCATGGTATTAGAAGATAATTTGTTATCATTGAGTAGTATGGTTTTAGTGGTGGGCTTGTTGTATGTGTCCTTATTACTTGAAGTACATTCCATCTACACCTAATTTGCAGAGCTCTTCCTTCAAGGACAGATTCTAAAACACTTAGTAAGGATCTGCCTAAAGAGAGAAGATTGCTGTTTACACTGAATCTTAAATTGATTATAATTATTAGATAAAGGATCTGATAAAATAAGTGTAATGATTTAAATAAGCCTGTGGGAAATAGCTTTTTGCTGTTTATATCAATTTGAAACTAAATTTGAGATCTTCAAACTTACATTTTAAAATATCAAGTTTTGAATTAGTCAATTATGGCTGTAGTAATAAATATTTTAAATCTAATAATTCCTCTAATTTCCAGTTACTTGTCATTGAAGTAAGTTTAACACAGAAAGTTAAATGTAATTGAATTCAGAGAATTTAAAATGCTTGTATTCTAAACACACACACACACACACACACACACACACACACACACAATCCTTTTGTGTCCTTTACCTTCTTTTACTTTTCTCTTTTAAGATATTTCAAACCACTAGTAAATATCTTCCACGATACAATACATTGTTCTCAAACTTAACATTCTCAGTTAATTTGTTAATTATATTTTCTATTTCTGTAAAGTATGCCATTGCAGATAAATTACTTTTCTTGTTTGTTTTTATTTAATGGAACATCTCTTTAAAATGTAACCATGGATTTGATCTCAATATGGCAAGAAAAATTGGCTCTGTTTGTAGCTAGAGAAGCTCATTTCCAGTGGTCAATGAATTATATGAAAGAGTTTCATGGAAAGGGTCAATGGAATTTCTTTCAGATTTACACGAGTCAGTCTGGCATATCCTAACACTGATGATTCCTTTTTCTTAAGCATGTTTTGTGAACATTCACTGAGCACACAGAAGAGATATGATATGTATTTTATATTTGTAATATTCTGTTACTGACTGTTACAAATTTATACAGTGAATTGTGTATCAGTTTTACTTTTAAGGGCAGGTAGTATACAATGATTTTTTCTGGTGTACATAAACCTGCTATAAGAAATTTTCTAGTCAAGATATTGTGATATTTCATATAATTTCTTTCTTAAAGTACAAAAGACTTTAAGTACTGTACATTCTTTAAATAAACTGAGAATGTAGCTCAGTGGTTGAGCTTTGCCTACTTTGAGCAAGCCCCTGTGTTTAATCCTCATTACCACAGAAAGAGAAAGAGGGAGGAGTGAGAAGAGAAAGAGAGAGAGAGAGAGAGAGAGAGAGAGAGAGAGAGAGAGAGAATAGATTTTTTAAACCAGTCAAAACAAACCAGTGTAAGATATAAGACTTCAAAACATTATGAAATCAACAATAGTTACCATAATACTTCTTAATGTCTTCAAAATAGCTGTAGATAACCTCAGACATAGTAAAAATCCAACGGAGCATAATAGAAACAATAAATGCAATAAAGGACTTCAAAACACGTCAATAGTAAATGCAAACTTGTTACCATATTATATCTTGCTATCTTTGAAACAGCTGCTCCTACCATCAGATTTGACATAATCAAACAAAATAGAAGAGAATAAAACACAATCCAACAAAACAATGGAAATGATATAGGACTTCCAAAACAAGATCATAAAAAATCAACAATGGCTACAACCCTCAGAAGGAGATCCCTGTAGATGTCCAGTGTGTAGCATTATCCTCTGAACCTGTAATCAGACCACTGGCCCTAGACCTGCAATGTTACTGAAACACCGAAGCACCACAGGCATCCAATTGCGTTTCACCTCCATAGCTATCTTCACAGCCTGTATTTCTCTGAATAAGCCCGTTGCTTACAGTGTGTGTGTAGTGAGTTGGTACTTCTTATTTGCCAGCCTGTATGCCAGAAGGGGCTGCAGTCTGGCTGTGGCCAGTCTGGTGGTGGCCCATGCATGGTGCTGGTTCCCACACTGGGCTTGCTTGCTGTTGTGGCCTTGTTCTATCTACCCCTGGTCTGCAAATGGCACTAACTCAAGGAGAGAAGCAGGGGTCTGGCTGTTTCAGTCGTGTGGCTTTCAGATTAGGTTTGCTTGCTGGTCAGAATACGTTTTTTAAAAAAATAATTACTTTCTACATTTGTTGGGTTATTTTTTACTTTTCAACATACACTTTATGTATTGTCTTTTTCTTTGTGTCTAATTGTTGATATATGTAACTAGATGTATAAGCTTTGTGTGTGTGAAAACCAGACAGTATTATGTCATAATTTGTGTGCCATTAACTGCAGATTGCTATGTATGTTGCAATGTGTTTGATCTTGGTGGATGTAAATACCCTATTTTTCCATTTCCTGGTTGAGGAAACTGAGTACATACAGTTTATATCCAAGTTTATTCAAATGCAAAGACATAAACGTAGTGAAAATTCAAGCAATCTGGTATTAGAGGTAGGATTCTTAGTAACTATCCTGTTTTATTTCACATAATACAATACGGTATTAAATGCTATATCTTTCCCTAAACATTATTATATATATTCACATCTTTTTAAATCATAAGAGCAAACTGATACTAAAATATATTTATAAGCATTGAGTACTCTTTGATAGTACTGGATTTGGAAAAAACATCACGTAATGCAAGTTTATCTTTATCAGAATCCAAGTAGCATGTTTAATTCTCTCAAAGTAGAAGACTGGGAAAGAGAACTTTTTGATGAGTAAACATTCATGCTGTTAATATGTTTACTTTAACACAATGTTAAGTCAGTTTTGAAAAGGTGCAGGTGTGTTTGGGTAGCTTGTCTCTCCAAGTAGTGTATTTGTAACATTAGCAAAAATGTTTTTGCACCTGGGCTTGGACAGTGATAACAAACTTTCTCAGCCTAAGAGTAAATTGGGGTACCATTAAATTTTCTTCTGTAATTTAAAAATATCTGAGTTCTAAATAATTTTGGAAAACCCATAGTAATAAACAATTTTGTTTACATAGGTGCTACAAAATATTAACTTTTAATAGATTGTTGCTATTTGCAACAAATTAATGGTCTTCAAGCAAAGGAGCTAGAATATAGGAAATAATTTGTAATTTTCTGGATTATTATGCAAAGATTTAAAATGAGTTTCTTGCTTTGAATCATTTTCCTCTTTTTTGTTTATTACTAAGAGGTAGCTCTGAATTTATTACTTTGTGAACAAAGCTTGTTCCTTGCATAGACTCATTACACTTGCTGTTCCTGTGTGAAAAGTCTCCGACTTGACCATCATGTTATTGCTGACTTCTGATTGTTACTCTGATCTTGGTCCTTAATGTCCTTAGTTCTCTTAGCAGAGGTGGTCTCAGACTATCTGAAAAGTTAGGCAGTCACTTGCTAACTGGCTCTATTGATTTCTACTGGGCATTTTTCAACTTGCTACGGTTTTGTTTCTATTACTTGATTGATACATACAATGCCTTTCTCCTGAAACACAGGTAAGCACTATGTGAGGAGGTACTTTTTCTCCCCTTTATCACTGTCTGGCTGGAGTTAATCATAGTGTCCGATAAACATTAGGTTTTGATTGCTAGTTGAATATATACTTAGGTAAAATGCTCCTGAAATTCCTGGATTGATGAATATGTAGCAATCGTATATAAATATTTAGTTATATGCATACACACAAACACATCTAATTTAAAATAATTATTTTGGTAAAATATATATATAACAAATTTTCCATCATTTTATATGGTACTGAGGATTGGACAAAATGTGATCATTCTGAGCTACTTCTCCAGCCTTTTAAAAATTTTGTTTATTTTGAGAGAGCATCTCAGTAAGTCACTAAACTGTCCAGGCTGGGCCCGAGCTTGCGATCCTTATGTCAAAGCCTCCAGAGTGCAGGGATTATAATGTGTTCTTCCACACATTAACGTTTTCCTTTCTGAGACCAGATCTCACTTGTTTCCCAGGCCAGTCTTAAACTCTTTGGCTTGAGTCATCCTCCTGCCTGAGCCTTTTGGGTACCTGGGATGATAGACATGCCACTGCACTCAGGTTCATCTTAATTATTTTTAGTGTATGTTTGCTGCTGTTAAGACTATTTACATCAATGTATAATTACTTGACAGAACTTTTTCATCTTGCAAAATTAAATCTCTAAATCTATTAAACAACCCATTTTACCATACCCTTCTCAGCTCCTGGTAGCTTCTATTCTACTTTTTTGTACATATTTAATTATACTAATTACCTCAGATAGTGTTGTCACCAATACTGTCATTGGTGGTGACTGCCTTATTTCATTTATTATAATGTCCTCACATTCATCTGTGTTATAGTTATCCAATTTTTCTTCCTTTTAAAAGCAGAATAATATTCCACTATATGCATATATTACATTTTGTAAACTTATCTATCAGTGGGTAGTTGGGTAGATTGCATCTAGGTTCTTTAAATAATACTGATGGGGTTTGAACATCGATATGTAAATATTTCTTTGAAAGCCTGCCTATGGTCTTTTTAATGTATACTCAGAAATAATATTGCTGAATCTTATAATAACTTTAGTTTTAATTGTTTTAGGAACCAATCTATTATTTTCTGTAGTGACTGTATTGTTCCACATTCCTATCAGCAGTGTGCAAGAGTTTGATTTTTTCCACAACCTAACCAACACTTCCTTTCTACTGTTTCTCAATAGCTATTATCTTAGTACCTATTCTGGTAGGTGTGAAAAACAGAAGTCACATTTTAACACGTCATCAAACAATTGGTAAATGCTAGTTATTATACTAGAGTTGTTGCAGAAAATATGGGCATGTGCCCTTGAGCCTGGATAGCTTTTATATGTACCTTTTACCCTAGCTGCAAGCATTTCTGTAGGAATGAAATGCCTGATGCTGGCATATTGCAAGAGCTTTTTATAGACTGATTGCACCTGTGGCCTGCAGTGGTCTCAAGAGTCACTGCTGAGGTGAAACTAAGAAGACTTTTGAATGGCATTACAAAACTCAAGTACCATATTGTATTTCATCATGACTAAACGCTTTGTTTATTCTTGACACTTTAAATATTACTTGTAAGTATGTTGTATGCTTTTTACTTTCTCATTGTGACATGGGAATGATAATGCTACTTTCATTTAATCTTTAAATAGTTATTTGAAACTTGTTGGGCGGAGGTCTATATGTTTCCAAAATTTGTGCAGAGTCACCATTTTATTGGGGAAAAACTTAACAATAGCAATATTTTGTATTTGTTTAAATTAATAGTTTTAAAGTCAGAGTGACTGTTCTATGCTGCCCAATGATATTGCAATGAGGTTGAGTAAACTTAAACTAATATGAAATACAACAGAAAAACTAAAAATTGTCAGAACATAGACAATGTTAATGAATGAAAACTTAACTTAAACATATAGGGTACAAAATAATAAGGGCTTACAGAATACAGCTACATAATTATAATGTAAAGGCTCTAGATACATGTAAGAGTGTTTGAAAATTTGAAGACTTTAAAAAAATTAACTAGGATCATTTTTGCAATAATATATTAGCCAACATACTGAATTTTATATTTGTCTTCCATCCTTAATATAATCTTATTGTATCTATATGTATTCACAGAAACAAATTTAGTTGTTTTGATTAATGGAAGAAATTATATCATTAGGTAAAATCTTTTAGGCTTCACTGTTTCCTGTAATATTTAAGAACTAAGAATCCTTCATAATGCTGGGTGCTGCTATTCATTTGTTTCTGCCATCTGTATAGCATGCTTATGAATGTGTCACGATGGAATCTTAAATGCTTTTGTCAGTAGGCTATGGGTGGCTTACAGGAATTTTTGCTGGTAGATTTTTTTTTTTTTTTTTTTTTTTTTTAGTCAACAGAACTGCCATGATCATGTCCTCTAATGCACAAACAGGGAAGTTTCTCCTAGCCACTACTGTGCACACTGTAGTTGGGGGTGCCTGAATGTTTCACCCTACTTCCAGTATAGCTAAACTAATTTGTCTCCAGTTGTCAGTTAATAAAGCACTGTGTCTTTTGGCTCTATGTCCTATACACTGTGTTTCAGAATTTGTTTTATTTTTGCAGTTTGGCTAATTTGTTACTATAATTTCAATTTATGATCCCCAATCTCCAAAGATACTAAGATGAAGGTATTTTCATGAAAAGTCTCTTCATGTCTTTTGCTTATTTTATTTTTTAAACTGGTTGGTTTGTGCTTTTCTTATTTATTTGTAAGAATACTTTACTTATATTTGTTTAAGTTATACATACTTCAAGTAGCTTTTTCTGTTCTACAACTTGTTTATTCAGTTTATTTAAGGTGGTTTTGATAGAATATGCAGATCTCTTGGATATAAGGTTACTGAACAGAGTGTAAATCACATTGTATATTTGTTGTGTGTTGAGCAGAAATGCGGGCTGGTGCCTCCGCTACACAGGTCTAGACTGCTTACTGCTACCTGAGAGAATGGCAAAGAACAGCAGATACCCAGAAGAGGTTCTGGAGATAGGAGAAAATGGGAAAGAAATTCTTTACATTTTAAAAGCTAACCCTCTAAAATTAAGAAGAAAAGAAAATTTTGTTGATTTCTTCAAATCATTGTAACAGTTTTTCTTTTTATGTTTTTCTCCTTCAACATTTCTATATAGTAAAATGTTTAAGTGGTATCTTGAAGAGTACAAACAGCTATAAATAATGTGTTAGTGAACGGTCTAATGCTGGTTTAGTATATTTATAAAATGAAAATTTCTACGTAGATATTTTTATGAATATAAACAGAAACAATGAGAAATTTTAGATGGTTTCAAATATTGATAGAGTAATTTGAAATAAATTGTTAGTTAATGACAACTTTGAAACTTTAAGAAATGTAGCACTAGAGAAACACATTTAAGTATTTTTTTTATTTTAAAGAGGGTAAAACTAAACATAATAAACAGAACAAAGCAGATCAGAAGAAATCAACACAAGTGACACAGATTTCAAAACAAGACAACAGGAGCTCCTCAGTGGTCACCACAATGCCTCTAAACAGTTGTCCATATTGTCACACACAACGAATGCACACAAAACAAAATAATATTAAACTGATCAGAACAGAGTGATGAAGGCATTACAGCCCTTCAGAACCAGACAAGAGGAAATCAACAATGACATTTAAGTATTTTAAACCAATGTGATTTTCAGAAACTATAAGTGTAAGTTCAATGAAAATTTCAGTTACAAAACTCAAATCATATTTGAGATATCTGGGATCTTAACCATTGTCACAAACTCATCGATATATTTTTCTACAAATATTAGCTTTTTAATTTGTTTTTTCTACTTTTCATTTGCAAGATATGCTTACAAAGTGTTAGATTGTATTATTCTTGTGTTAGAATAAGGTGGATTTTTATGTACCTATCATGAACAAAGCATGTTTTTACAATGTCATCAAGATGTAAATGTTGATAGTTATTTCATGGGTTACATGAATTTTGATTTTGTTTTCACAGCTTTTCTATTTTATAGAAGGTATAAAAATGTTCTGAAGCAGTGTGCTTCTAAATTTGTTTCTTACTGACAGAAATTATTTGAAGCACCTGAAATTTGATATAAGCTTTGGCGAAAGGTACCACAAGATGATAGCATACATGATTACAAAGTAAAGAAACTTACAAAGAGCAATATATTTTTGGAAAAAAAGGGCAAGCACACCATTTGGAATGTTTTATCAAGAGAGGGATATAGAAGTGAAAAGTAATCCTTTTGCTTTATTTGGCATTATTGCTATGTTCGATTTTGGTCTTTACATCTGGCAAAGTATGTGGAGACTCTGGAGAAGGTCCAGTGAAGATCAGCAAAAGTGATGTAAGGAATGGGAACCAGGTCCTAAGGGAGGGCTCAGTGGGATCAGGACTGTTTAACTTGGAGGAGGGAAGACTAAGGAGTGATTTAACTGTCTTCAAGTATTTGAAAGGTTATTATATGGGAGATGCAGAACAGATGTTCTTTACTTACACAGGAGACCAAATAAAAAGAAATACTTTTAAATTGTAACAAGAGAAAAAGTTCAGTTGGTCATAAAGATGGACATAAGTAGAAAGAGGGGATTAAACGCTGAGACAGGTGACCAAGGAAAGTGGGGAAGTCCAGTCCTTAGAGATTTTTGAAACTAGTTATAGATAGCTATCTGCCTTGGATGATTTAAGGGTCCTCCCACCTCTGTGTGGGGAGCTACCTTATGTCTCCTTTTGAAACTCTTCCAATTCCACAATTCTACAATGTTGTTTTTACTTTTGTGAAGTTGTCTGCAAGACAGTAGGGAGCATTTTTTCAAGGATAAAAGCTAGAGTTCAGTAGAACTGGAGATCAAAGGGCTACTTGGTGGTACAGTATTTCCATCGGTGTATCTGGTCTCCTTACAACTCCCTAGGATTTAGTGATTTGACCTAGGAGAAGAAAATGTTTCTTATCTGTCCATTTAAACCTTTGAAGCATAACAAAGGGTCCTACAAACACAACCTTTACTTTTCTTTTTTTTATTTTAAAGAGGGTAAAATTAAACAGAGCAAAACAGAGCAAAACAGATCATAAGGAAACAATTTTAAGAAATATGGATTTCAAAGCAATACCACTGGAGATCTTTACTGTCTATCGTATTGTCTCTTATTTTCTTCCAAATAGTTGTACACATATTCACACACAGTGAATACATACTGAACATTATAGTACTAAATTAATCAGAACAGGATGATGAAGGCTTTTTAGGTCTTCAAGACCAGATAATAGGGCAGTCAACAATGGCTGCCATAATGTGTCTCATTCTCTTCAAAATAGCTGTTCATATCTTTACGTATGTTGAAATCAAACATAAGACACAAGACTAATATCACTCTGAAGAGAATAATAGTATTGCTAGATTTTATATCATAATGCTACAGATTATCACTGGGTATCTTAGTGTCTCTTCTTCAGAGTATCTGATCATTATATCGTGCATTATATAATCTGTTCCCATAAACTATTTAGAAATTCTACACATGTATGAATCTCTACATGTATACTTATCTTTTCTGTATTACAGGGAAGAACAGATCAAGACAAGACAACAAAACAAATTCCTAGAAAAACTTGAAATGAAAAATACATATAAAACCACAATACTAGGTTTTCTACCGTAGTTACTATGCTGTGTCTCTTGTTATTTTCAATAGAATTGTCTACATCATCAGGCATAATATAATTGAACATAACATTATGGAGCAATTTTAATAAAAACACAACATTGGAGACATTGTAGGGCTTCAAAAGCAGTTAATAATCAAACTGGAATGGGTATCTTATTGCATCTTGTCATCTTCAAAGTGTTGCCTCTGCTCTTACACTTGATACTATCAAACATACCAAATTCAAATAAAACCAGTCAAGGCAAAACAGCGGTCTAACAAACCAGCTTCAAATAAGATCAGTCATAGTAAGACAATGTAAGTAATACAGGGCTTCAGTTTAAGTTAATAGGAAATTAAGGATTAATTAAGTAGTATATCCTGCTATTTTTGGGATAGCTGTCTGTGCCCTCAAATCTAATATGAGTAGACAGACTGGAACAAAATAAATTCAAACTAAACAGAGCGATAAGACTAATGTGGCTGGCTCTTAAATCCTGATACACTATTAACAATGTCCTCTGTTTTAGATAGCTCCTCCTCTTTCCATTTTTCAGGGTGCTTTGTGTATTTTGGGTACCACTAACTCCTTTGGTTTTTAGATTAGGGGGGCAACCCATTATCTACCTAAGTGGTGTTGATCCTGAGCTTGATCTTGAGCTGTATTCCTTAAACTATTAAAGCCTCAAGGTTTTCCTTCCTTCTAGCTGAGTAGTTTTCTACTGCATAACAGTGTCATGACTTTCCAACCTATCTACAGCTGCTGGATGAGTTGTCCCTATTTCTCTCTGGTTCCCTGTAACAAAGAGCATCGTTTTCTCATCTTTGACTTTTGGTTTCTTAATCCCCTTTCAGGTTGAGTATATTTCCTATTCAGACCATCTCAGGATCCTATCTCCTGATCTACTCTGCCTGTATTTCTTTTTGTTAGTGTATCAAGACCATCTATATGAGATTATAGCTAACCTTCTCTGCCTCATCTCTGCTATTATTTGTCCACTTTTCTACTTCATTCCACTGTCTGCCCCGTTCATTGAGGCTTCTCTGCCACTGTTGCTGGAATCCTGGTATTATTTTCTATTTTCCCCTAGAATGTCCTTCAGAATTTTTTTGTAGTGTTGGATTGGTGGTCATGAGCTCCCACAGTTCCTCTTTGTCATGGAAACATATTGTTTCTCCATTTATTTTGAGAGAGAGTTCTTCAGGGTACATGAATCTGGGTTGGAGGTTATTTTCTTTCAGTGCTTGGGCTACTTCACTCCAAGCTTTTCTTGATTTGATAGTTTGTGTTGAGAAGTCTGTCATTATTTTGATGGGTCTTCCTTTATAGGTAATGTTTCCTTCTCTAACTGCTTTTAATATTCTGTTCTTGTGGTGAATTTCTGGGATTGTGATTATTATATGTCTGTGTGTAGATTTGCTTTGGTTATAGTTGGCTGGAGTTCTGTATGTCTCATTTATCTTGATATCATTTCTTTTTCCTATGCTTGGGAACTTTTCCTTAATTATTTCTGTGAATAACATTTGTATTTCATTTGTGTTTACTCCTGCTTCTTCGCTCAGGTTTTTTATTCTTAAGTTATAGATCCTTTTATCATCTTCTAGCCTTTGTATTGTTCTTCCTGGTTCCTTGTTATTTTTAAGAGATCTTTTCTTTCATGATCACATGTTGCAAATCTGTCTTCAAATTTTGAAAGGCTAACTTTAGTTTCTGTCAAGGCATTTTGCCGGCTTTCAATGGAATTTTTAATTTCCTCATAATTTCTTTGGATCTGTTTTATGTATTCTGGATTTTGTTTATATTCTGCCCCAAAGATTTCTCTTCTTTTGCTGGGTTCTTCCATTCTTTCTACCTGTGTCTTCTTGAGAGGAGTTTAGCATTTCTTTTGTTAATCTATTTATATCTTTCCTCACTTGCATTAGAATTTCAGTTTTAAGTTCATCTATGAGATCATGAAGGTATTTCTTTATGTCTGCTGATGCTGTGGCCAATATTGCATGATTGCTGACCTGGGTCTCTACTCCTTTTACCTGTCCTGGACTTATTTTCCCAGGGTCAGTGGTTGGAGGCTTTTTCTTATTTCTTTCTCTTGTCATGTTTCTGGTTTCTTTCAGACAGGTGTATGGTGGAGGTCTCAGGCCCTCTCTGTATTGCTTACAGTTTTTCTATAGCATGCTTACTGGAGGCTTTCAGCCTGCTCCAGTTTATTGTTATCTGAGGTACATGCAGGGACCTGAGCCAGTCAATCACAAGTGCCTTCAGCACATTAGTCTGTGCTGTGTGGACGGCATAGGTTCGGGACTGTTTTATTCCTTGCTATTGAGTTCTGACCAGGGGCGTGACCCAGCCCAAACAGATTCCACCAGTCCTCTCTGGGCCAGGGCCAGCTAACTGACACCATTGTGGTTCTGGATTCAGGACTTGTTCTGGCCAACTCCAATATATCCTCCAGCTGGCCACACCTACCGCAGCACCCAGTTTCCAGCACTCACCACAAATTAATGCAGCTCTCCATCTTGGCTCTACTCTATGCTGTGTCACATCCTCCCGCCAAGGGTCCTGGACCCACAAACTCCTGTTTTCGGTGGCCACAGCTTCAGTGTGACTGTGAATCGTCTGACTTCATGGCATGCTCAGCACAGCATGGGACTAGTCCCAGTGACCACATCTGGTTCCAGCCTTTTATCCAAGTTTTTCCTTCCTTTTTTTTTTTTTTTTTTTTTTTTTTTTTTGTTTCCTCAGTTTCTTCCTGGGTTGTGAGAATCCCTCTCCTTTCATCTGGTCTTCTCCATGTTGTTAAATTCTAGCATCTGAGTTTTTTTTCTCAGAGAGGCTCTGTATCTTGCCACCTATCAAGCCACCATCTTCAGAGTCACTTCCTTCAAATTCATTGCTTACTGAAAGCTTCTTGCCCTACAGCAAGGAGCAAATGGCCAGCGGCCCGGGCCCAAACCTTACTTTCTATTGTAAATTTGTTCTTTAGTGTAATAGTAGCTATCTGTACATATCAATACCTTTCCCTAAGGGATACAGCAAGCAATGTTTGTCAAAAGGCAGGGTGTTTGCCTGCTTACAAAAGTGTCAAACTCAGATTTATACCTCCTTTGTACTTTGTGGAACAGGTTTTGCATATACTTACCTGAGCATCACACAAGTTATAATACGTGGATACCACTCTAGGATTTCATTTTGCTTGAAAGTTTTTTGATTTTTCTGAGAGAAATAGCCCAGTGCAGTCCAGTGGCATGTGAAAAATCAGACTGGCAGGTTTTAGAAAAGGTCAAAAGTGAATCATTAGATTACTCATGTATGGGTAATGAAGATTATCCATTATGGTAAAATATACGGTTTCATAGCAGAAGAATTATGTGGGTAGCTGCTGCTGCTGTTGCTGGTAATAACTGACATTGGCCATGTGAGTCAAAGTTTCTGTGACAATGAAATGCAGCAAGAATCAGCTGACACAGAGGAGTGCAGACCTCCTTGATTCAGATGAATAAGAAAACAACAATGTAAGCATATCTTTGACCTATTGAAATGCAATAAAATGAACTGTACAGTGTTAGAATTATATAAAATATATAGTGAGGGGCCCTGGCAAGTGTGAAACGTACAGAATGCCAACACTGCCATTAAATGTTGAAAATTGTAGCAAAAGAAATGCTACAGGACACTCTGAAATGCACAAAGACTAGGATACAAGTAAAACTTTCTGTATGCATCAATAGCCATATTAAAAAAATGTATGCATCATGACTCCTCACTAGCTGAACTGAAAGCATTTATAGGTATATACTTAGCAGGGATTTCTCATGGTAATTGTAGGAGTAATGACATAAAAATTTATGGCCATGTAGACATGAAAACATATTATACTTTCAATTTAGAAATTTATTCTGGAACTCAGCCATCAGGTCCTTATGCATATAGTAGTAAACTGAATGATGCTGTGAACAGATTTGTTGCCCCTATCTTTCAAACTAATTGGAACGTGACATTCAACAGTTGGTTTACCAGTTTCCAATTGATGTTACATCTGCTAACAGATTGACCAGTGTAGGAAATGTATTCAGGAACAAAGCAGAAATTCCAAATAAAATGTTGCAATTTTCAAACAGAGAATTGTGTGGTACAATGTTTGGATTTCAGAAAGGTTTACATAAGTCTCATATATGGCAAAGAAAAACAAATTGGTACTGCTGATGTCCATACTGCATCATGATGGAAATATTGATAGGAAAATTTTGACCAAGCAGAAGCCTGAGATGGAACTTCCTACAACAAAATTAAAGATGAAGTAGATGTTAAGTTATGCAGCAACTATGATATCATTCTAACTGCAGAGCATTGACCAGTGGTTGTATTTTACTGTATCCTAATCATGTGGCATAAATAGTTTGATAGTTTACAAAGAAAATAACAAGTGCAAAATACCATGGAAAATTTTTCTTAATGGACTGAGACTACAGTCCATAAGAGATCATTTACAGCAGAAGAAAAATAAAATGTTCCTGTCCAGGGGAAAAAAAAATCGTGCTGCACTCTGGAGACCTGACAGGTGGACAAGCAGGTGCAGCTTCCCAGAAACTTACTGTGACAACAGGAAAGCCAAAAGGAGGTCAGCTATGCCCTACAAGAAAGGATAAAAAAACAAAACATACATTCTGCCAGTGTAAGTGATACTTATATATAAAACGTGAAATTTTCATGGGTGAAGACTGTTGTGGGTGTGACAATTGAAACAAAGATTTTTTTGTAGAATTTCATTGATTTTTTCATTGTAGTTCACATAAAGTTTTATTTCTGATGTTATCTCTTAGGTTTTGTAAGCAAAGAGTTGATGTGAAAATATTGAGGTCTAGTCTGAGCACTCGTCATTCATTTAATATTGTATTTTGTTGACATCTTATTTCCCTGCTAAGTGTACATTGTATAACATAGCAGGAAGCTCCTGATAAAAAAGGAAGAGAAAATGCATGAGAAGAATGGCCTGCCACATAGGAAAGGAAAGCTAAGCACATGTGCTATCAGTGTGAGATGTGTACGTGACACACACAGTTGTGTGCAAAGACTGCTTTGGGTGTGACAGCAGAAGCAAAGGTCATTTCTGTGGTAGACTTTTGTTTGTATTCACATTGCAGCTCACATAGGTTTTTGTTTCTGATGTAATCTCTTAGGTTTTATAAGCAAGCACACATCTGATGGGAAAATGACTATTCTAAGCACTCTACATGTTTGATATCTTATTTTAATGACATCTTATTTTCTTATTTAGGTGTGATAATTGAAATAAAGATTTTTAAATGATGGTATTGGTATTTCCATTGTGGCTGGTATAGGAATTTACTACTGACGTCATCTTTTAGATTTTGTAAATAAGTATACAGTTGATGTGTAAATGTTGATGTTTACTCTAAACATACAGAATATATTAAGAATTTAATAATTGCTTTTGTTGATATTTTATGTTCCTTTTAACTATCCATCATGTACTAAAATAAGAACCTCCCGACAAAACAACAAGACCAGCTATATATCAAGTATGTCTTACAAAAAGGCCAGCAAAGAAAAATACATGTGGCAAGTGTAAGCAATAAGTGTGTCTGGAATGTGCTATTATCATATGTGAAGACTGTCTTACATGTGATAATTGAAGTAAAGATTATTTCTTTTGTAAAGTGCCATTGGTATTTTCATTGCAGTTCATAATTAATTTATTTCTGTTGTTCTTTTTCCAACTTTGTACATCAAAAAACAATTGATGTTGAAAAATTTGATGGTTTTCATAAACAATAAATATTAAAAATGCAATACTTTATTTTTATGATATTGTTTCACTGCTAAGCACTCATTGTTTATTATGCTAACACTTAAAATTAAAATTAATAATTCATTAGCTGAAATACTCTAAAATTAAACATGAATGTGACACTCCCATGGTTACATTGCTTTATAAGAAAAATGTGTTAGGCTCTAAGGTTAAACAACTGTATTGTATGTGACTTACGTTCTTATGCTTTACTGATCTGCAGTGATAATTTGGGGGGCTATAATAGTTACTGTAGAATTAAACTGAAGATTGTGCATTGCATTAACTTACCTCACTCAACTGTGAAGATATAATATATCTTCCCTTTTGAGGGGAAGAACCTGAAACTTACAGAAATTTATTTATTAGCTTGAGATCAATAGATTCACAGGGACTCGGCACTTTGGCCACTCTTTCCCATCCCCAGTCCCATTCTAGGAAAAAGTTGTAAGCATTTAGAAGAATCCTTCATTGATATCAGGAGCTTTTGTTAATTTTTAAAAAATTAGGATAACCTCCAATATGTCATGATTTGCACTAGAAGTGCATAAAGAAATGCATACCAAATGAGGTACAAGAGATAAATTTGTGATAAAATTTGGTGATGTTGCATGATACAAGTCATAATTAAATTGTTCCACCCCACTAAAGAAGCATTCTACAGAGCCAAGGATGTTTATCTTCTTGGTTCATTTGACTTGAATCATAAGGGCTTTATAATTTAAATAGACTCTGCAGTTTGACCATCTAGACTTCTGAAAGGAATGAGCAACTTGGGATATTGAAAAAGTCCAGCTAATTTAATTCCAAAATGATGATCTTACAGGGCTACTTTAAAGGAAATTTAGAAAAATATCAACTCATGTAAAACCAGCTACTTAATTCACTAGACCTTCACTGTTCTCAATAATTGCTTCATTTTATCACTGCCCAATTTTTATTTTGAGTTGCCTTAATCTCGGTTCTTATGTTTTAAGTAAACTTAACTTCTGACAAAAATCTAGATGAATAAAATGAATATAAATTATCTTTTTATATTAAAAAATTTAACAATTAGCACTCTAGCATTTCTCTGAGTTTTAGAGAAAAAGAGATGTTTCTCATTTACTTATTCAGTAAGCAATCCTGAAACTATATTATATGTACTTTGGATTCATTAGATTTTAAAATGAATTCTTTCACCATTTTCATTACTGTTTTGTTGTGACATCATCTGTTATTGGGAACATTATGAGAAAAATAGGCATTAAACAGTCCTTGAATGTTATCTTCTTGGATGAAATTTCACTTTGCTCATTTTCTCTTTTTCAATTCATAACTTAGCCTTCTTTCATTTCACAGTAAAAATAATGACAGAATAGTTATATATTGCCTGTGCAAAAATCTCATAATGGTTGTTTCATTTGTTGCAAGTTTCTACAGTTTACTTCTGACCAAAAGTCTCAATCAGTCTATAGTTTTTCTGACTAAGCATTCAACACAAAAGCTTTATGATTCAAATAAATATGTTTATTACAACCTACTATCTTATGAATGTTTTTAATGACACATTTTGAGATACAAAGTTAAGACATAGTCCCTTTAATTAAAGAGTTTATGGTTCAGAGAGAAGAGTAGCATGTACATTTAGCTAAATATATCTTGAAGCAGAATGTACAACATGGCATAAGAGGAGCATAATATGTTTCAGAAGCATGGAGGAGAAAGGGATGCATTTATTTGGCAAAGTAGGGTGGTACCATGATACTTACCTTAGGGAGAAGGAGTTAAAGGATTTCTGGAGAAAGAATAACTATGAGATCTGGGCACAGGTAGTATGCAAGGTGTGAAATGAGACGTTCTTTCCCATTGCTTTTGCTCATTGAGGATTTAGAGAAATGTAAAATATAAAGGCACGTCTCAATTATTTGCTGCATTATGAGCGTGAGGAAACGGTACCTAGACATATACACACATCTACTTATCCATCTGTTTATTCTGTCCCCAATCTCTGGCTAGAGAAATCTTGGCTCATTGGGATAGTAATTATCATTTTAAATAATTTTGCATTCTTCAGTCTCAAGAAGATTTAGAATATGGTGTCAAAGTATTTAGGACTCAAAACTATGGCATTGATATTTGTGTGTTAAGGAAGACTTTATATTTATTGTTTGACCCTATTCTAGATGTTTTTTAAAAAGGGAGAAATTTTGACCTTGGCATCGTCATAACTTCAAATTAAAAAGTGCAATTGAGAAAGAAATTGGTCTCAAATTGTCATTTTTTAAAAATAAATGCTTCAAAGTTTATGTATTGCTTTGGAACTTCTAGGAGACTTTAAGATTTTAAATAATTTTATCAGCAAAATTTGGGCTAGAGAAAAGCATAGTTTGAATGTGAATATTCTTTGTATACTGAAGTCTCTTGTGCAAGGACATCAGCAGATCAGGTAAAAGTTTAATTGGACTGAGTTTAAGAGAGTTTGGGAGGTGTGAAATTGTATAACAAGTATAGACTCAGGTATAGACACAGATATTGGTGTCATTACTTGGGTGTTGACTGTGGTGGTGCCTGTGGCCTTCGGGTGATTGTGCAAGCAGCAGGCATCCCTGAGAGGGGCCAGAAGATAACACTGCATGAATTCACCTCTGACACCTTTCAGGGAGGAAACCTCGAGCTGAAGATATTTAAGGTATGTAGACAGGGCTAAGATTTGCAAATGTTGCTTATCACCTTTAAGGAAACCCTGTTTGTACATACAGACTTTAAAGCAGAAAATTACTCTATAACAGTAAAGAGAGATGAAGGAAAATCTGGGACATTGAACAACCCAGAAAACTTGAAGAGCTGTGGATTCTAGACAAAAGGAACAAGAGACCATTTTATAGCTGGGTCTCATGAGGCATCAGACTCAGAGACTCAGAGAAATTGACGGTCTCTGCAGTGTCATGGTCACCCCTTTCTGCTCTTGCCTGCATGTCTGTGTCATTCCTTCCTGTCTACTTCTCTATTTGTTTGTGCTGTAAAATGATGATATATTTCTGTCTAAGCCCTCATAAACTGATAAAAGTTGTGAGTCATAATTACAAATATCCAGGAGAAAAAAAAGTCATTGACGCAGGTCCAGACTCTTGTGACTAAGAAGGCAGAATCATCCTAACAAGCATGAATGCCATGACCTGAAAGACAGTCACAGTGGTGTTCTCGGAGTGGAGTGTGGGGCATGCAATAAATGGAGGGGCACTGTTGGTGTAGCAGGATGTATCTGGAAAACACAGCTAGAGAAGACTATTACTCCAAATCCAGTTTTAAAAATAGAAAACTTCTGTTAGAACATCAAAGAATTTTTACATAGTTCTGAAGTAGTTTTTCATCACATTTAAAGAATAAAAGAATGCTCAGTAATTAGGTCAATGATTTTTAAAGCTTTTCCTTTTGTTCTTTGAACAGAATCTTTTGGCAAATGAAATCTCACGTGCAATCCCACAAGATAAAACAGATGCAGTGGAAAGCATCAGCTGAAGTGTTGTCATGGGGCCTGGGGCAACCCCTGTCCATGCTGTGAAGGAAGCACACGCGGTCCTACAGCTCTCTGCTTCCACTCTTACTGTGGTACATAACATTTACATAGACTATTCTGGAGTTATCCTTCAAGAATTTTAACTTTCTTGACATATTTGTTGAATTACGTGTACTCTTCATTTGGGCACATCAGTTTTATGTGAGTGAGTTAAGTACCATAAAGGGCAAGACTTTACCTTTCTGGGTGAGCATTGTGATCCTTTACACCCAAACCACTGCCTAAAATGTAGACGTACTGAAGCAATAGTTGTAGTGAAAGAGTATCAGTTAATACAACTGTGTTGATGAGGTTGTGTCCACTTAAAAAGATTCTAGCAAAAACTTAGTGTTTGTGCAATAAATACAAGGGCTAATCAGAAAACATTGTGTGTGCTTAAAGCTATTACAGTAAGATACATTGCCATAAGCTTCCTCAAAATACTCCCCTAACTTAGACTTATCCCACCATTGATGCCATTGTCTTTTTTTAATTTAAAAAAGAGAAAAGTCAGAAAAGAAAAACAAAAAGCAAAAGGCATAAACAACAACAGCAGACTGAAAACAATAACAATACAGGTCTTCAAAGCAGAATGAAAGAAATTTAATAATGGTTGTTATACTGCATATTGTTCTCTTTTTTCAAATAAAAAAATTAAAGAAAATAGAAAAACAGAAAAGGGTAGAACAATACTGAGTTAGAAATATCATTATCATAGAATTGCTAGTTGATACATTACTTATGTCGTCTTAAAAAATAGTTGCCAAAGTCACAAAATCAAAGCATAAATAGTAGATAGACACTTGGATTTTGACAGTACAAATCCATCTGTTCAATGTTCTAACAGAAATTCATTAATATGGTCATCTATCTTACACACTATACATACTGTTATACTCTTTAGAGCATTTTCCTTCCCTTTCACTTTCACAGTATCTATTATACTTTTTGGGTCCCGTTATTCTGTCAGTTTTTGTTGTATTTCACACTAGAGAGACAATGTGATATTTACTAATGTGAGTCTTGTTTATTTCACTAATGAGGATATTTCTCAAGTTGCCTCCATTTACCTATAAAGACCTCAGGATCACCCTTTTTATAGCTGAGTAGTATTTCATTGTATAAAGATACCACATGTTTTTCATCCACTCTGCAGTTGATGGGCATTTTGGTTATTTCCAAAATTTAGCTATCACAAATTGTGCTGCTATGAATATGGGTGCACATATATCACTGTGACATGATGTTTCAATTTTTGTGGGAAAATGCCCAGGAGGGGAGTAGCTGGATTGAATGGAACTTCCAATCCTAGTTTTTTGAGGAATCTCCATACTGATTTCCACAGTCGCACCAGTCTGCACTCCCACTAACAGTGAAGTGTTTCTTTTCCCCCGCATCCTCGCTAATATTTGTTACCAGTTATTTTCATGATAGCAGTCATTCTTTCTGGGGTGAGATGAAATCTCATGAAATGCTGTTTTGATTTGCACTTCTCGAATGACCAGTGATGGTGAACATTTCTACATGTATTTGTTTGCTTTTTATATATCTTCATCTGAGAACTACGTGTTCATCTCTGGTGCCCCTATTTGGAGAGGGTCTTTGAATTTGGGGGGCTTGAGGTTTTTCAGTTCTTTATAGGTTCTGGATATAAGTCCTTTGTCTGAAGAACTGTTGGCTAAAATTCTTTCTCATTCTGTGGGTTTCCTTTTCACTTTGTGGGTGATTTCTTTTGAAGTGCAAAAACTTTTCAATAATATGAGATACCAGTTGCTGATTCTTTGAGGTATTTCCTGTGCAGTTTGCATTTTATCCCTATCCTTATGTCTCCAAGATTTTTACCTACTTCCAGTAGATTTAGTGTTTCTGTTTTAATATTTAGATCCTTGATCCATTTTGACTTTAGTTTAGTTTATGGTGATAGGCATGGGTCTATTTTCAGTCTTCGGCATGTGGAATGCCAATTTTTCCAACACCATTTATTAAAGAGACTATCTTTTTTTCAGTGAACATGTGTAGCTCCTTTGTCAAATATAAGGTGGCTGAGGGTCTTTGTGGCAATGTTTGCATCTTCTAATCTGTTCCGTTGATCCTCAAGTCTATTTCTTTGCTAGTATCATGCTGATTTTATTACTGTGGCTTTGTAGTATAGTTTCAAGTCAGGAATTGAGATGCCTCTTATCTTGCCTTTGTTACTCAGAATCACCTTTGCTATTCTAGGTTTCTTCTGTTTCCAGATGAATTTTAGGAATATTTTTTCTAGACCTGTAAGGTATGTTAATGGTAATGCCACTTTCTGAAGCAGTTCTGGAAGCCCGGAGTGTCTTTTTAAGGTGTGACCAAAAATCCAGTGAATGCTGCCACCAAGCGCCACCCAAAGGAAAGCAGGCTCCTAAATACATCACAGAGTGTCGTTATCCACATTAGTCACCTGAGGTGGAGATTTGAAACTTCTGGCTCTTCCTCCAGACTTAAAATGACTGTGGAAGTTAAATGTTTTGAATGGCTTTCAGAAATGAAAGCAAGTACACACACACACACACACACACCCACACACAAAGGACTTCCACAACTGCTTCAGAAAGCGGCAAGAAAGATGGGTTAAGAAGAGATGAAGAGGGAGCATTTTGGAGGGGCACAATGGCTGTGTGTATTCAATTGTAGTTAAGTTAAAAAAATTTGCCTCATTCCCTTTTATAAAATCACACCTTGTTGTTGTTGAATCAACTCAAGAGTATAATCCTTACCTCCAATATTAATATTGCTTGGAAATATTATATATAGCATGTAATGAAAATTTTGCGGTCTTTCTTAGTTATTTAATGTCTGACTCATGTCTGAGAAATTATTGAAGAGCTTAAAAGATGTTACTAACTTTATATTTTTTAGATTTGTCTCAATTTAGATTTCTAAATTGCAAATTAAATCAAAGATACTCTTGTAAACATTTTTCACTTGCATGAAACTCACCGCCTCTTGTATAGAAGTGCATCTGAGTGAAACATATTTTTGAATTTTATATCTCATATTTTTAAAATCTGGTTGCTAAAATAGTTTAATTATATAGTATTATTAATATATATGTGAGAAATACTGTTTTACTTTAAGACATAGCATTGTGAAAAGCTAATATATTTATGCTAGAATTTGGTTTATTTAGTGTGAATTAATACAAATATAAATTCAAACCTTAGAAATAAGAATTTATGAAATAGCTGGTCATGGTGGAGAGGACTATAATTCCAGCACTCAGGAGGTTGAGGCAGGAGGATTGCTGTGAGTCTGAAGCCAGCCTGGGCTGCAAAGTGCTTTGAAGACCAGCCTGAACTGCATAGCGGAGACTCTGTCTCAAAAAGATACACACACAAAAAAGAATTTATGAAATAATTTTAAGTAAAAATGAACTAAAATTCCTAGACCCATTTGAGGCTTTCTTTAGAACACATTATGTTAGTATAAATATTATAAATTTATTTTATATATTATAAAGATTTGGACAATAGGGACAATAGGACAATAGTGAAAAGCCTAAAGTACTGTTGGAAACCACCACAGACTGAAATTGCCTGGTTTGTTTTGTTTGATTTCTACAGAGCTCATTATAAAGCTATATATAGCAGAACACCAGAGTGGATTTGAGGTAGGATGGAAGATGTGAAAATAGGAAAGTGACAAAAATAGTAATTTTAAAATTCCACAGGTGCCTTTGCTGAATAAAAAAATGAGGGAAAATATTTTTAAAATGGTCTAATAGCTTTTTGGAAAGCATTCCTTCACAGAAAAATTACTGAAAGCAAGACCGAATTTTTAGTAGTAGGAAGGCTAGGAGAACAGGTGATACTTGTGCTTTTGGAACCTTACCACCCCAACGTTATTAAAAAGTACAATTTTATTTCAACCATCTTGACTGTGGATTGTCTTTAAATTAAAAAAAAAAATCAGTTTCTCTGATATTTCATTATCTCCCCATTGACTTCATCCTTCCAATCACTGGCTTTAATAAAAAAAGAATAACTCTAAAAACTGATGTCTCAAAAGTATAGTGTTGTGAGCAAACCACAGAATAGAACCTTGTAAGTTGCATTGTTCCATTGTAACTATTGACTAGCAGATTAATTTACAGCACTCACTTCGTTTATTAACATTGGAGCCTGGGGATTTAGTAAGGCTTATTATATTGTTATTCTGAAAAGGAAGGTCCTGGGGCTGGAGGTCTACCACAGCAGCCCACCATCAGTAAAGTAGATCTATCTGTGGATGTGAGAACAAATGAAAATTCTGATTTGGTGGTGGTACCTCTCTCCTGGAAATGATTGTTCCCCACATTTTCAGTTTGCATTTTGATGATAATCGGCCATGTTTACTACGACAAAAGGATTAACTCAGACAATTGTGTAACAATTGGGTGTCAATTTGAAATATAGCCATATTTCCTGTTCATTACATTTAGGAGAATTGCCACTCTTGCTGCCCCAAAAGCATTGTGATGCACTGAGCTCTAGGAAGGTTTGCACCCGGAGTGGTTGCCATGTGCCCTTTGATGGTGTGGCTCCCAGCAGCCAGCTCTGCTTTTCAGTTTTATCTCTTGCTCTGTTCCCACTAAAACACTGCCCTGGTTTCACCACTGTGTAGCTCCAAACCCTTTAATAGTTTCCCCTTATCCATTTCTCCAGGCCACTTTCCACATCTATTTCCCTGTGGCTCCTTTTCACATTTACTTTCATCAGAGTAAACTGTTCACTGTGCTTCCAGAACACCTAGTGCTGCCCTCCTTCCTGTCTCTCTCTACTCTTCTGCTTGTTCATTTTTGGAACAACTGTGTCCTGGGATCTGCTTTTGTCCCAGGCATTGCTCCTCTTCACCAAGAACAACTTCTTTCCCAGTGTCCTTATATACTATCATGTCCATTATTCCTGGCCTAGCTGGAATACTCTGAGAGGCATTTCTTGATGTACCCGAATAGCCCTACTCTGCATTCCTCTTGGTGACATATTATCATATGGACAAGTCACATTGTGTTTTGCATTAACATTACTCATGTAGGGCTTTTAGTGCCTTTAATAGATTACAGTTTCCTAGCAGACACAGACAACATTACAATTCTTCTGGTTACCCCATGAACCCTTAGTGTGCTGCTTTGCAGGTTCTCATAAACATTTATGGAAAAAAGTAAAATTAGATTTTAAAACAGTTAAGTACAGACTGATTTCTATGTTGAGAAGTTGGGAAACCAATACATTTGCTTTATGGTGTTTTATGCTCTTTGTAGAGAAGCTCTCTAAATAATTAGCACTTATATTTATTGTTTAGTTTATAGCCCATGAATTTTTGTTTTCCTCTAACTTCTTATTTAAAAAGTTTGGGTGTAAAGAAGAAGGGGGTAAAAGAAAAAACCTCAAGGCATGATTTAATTTACACCATTCAGTTTTTGAACTTGGTCATCTGGGCCCATTGGAAGCAGGACTCTCTGGACAAACTTATGGTGGTCTAGGAACTGTAAGATCACATACAAATCTGTGTGTCAATAGATTTTATACTACTCCCAAAGAGACCTTTGAGACAGACCCAAACCAAATAAGACTCCATGGTTCTAATTAGTCTTCTTCATGGATTTACCTTATCTTGGAATTTCAAAGCAGATTATTATATGTGAAAGGCTTTTTAGAAATTTGTATATATAAATTTATTTCAGGGATTAACATCGTTGTCAGCAAAACTCCACACCTTAGAAACAGTTATTTAATTTTACTTTGTTAAGACATTGTTAGTAGAACTTAAACAAATGAAAGTCAGGATGGTTTTGGTTTTCCATTTTAACATTATGAAATTTTGAAAAAAATGTGAAGTTGAAAGACCTAAGGACTGATGAATAATTATCAGAGAGTTTGTTCTCAAAATATTAAGACATGAAAAATGTTACCCTACTTATGGCTGGCTAAGACTTGGGGAAACAGAGAATGTAGTTAACCTGGACATAATGCTTCATTCCCCTGAGTCAGTTCTCTCAACTGCACACCTCAGCTCAGTATCCTCTGAAGCTATAAGCATGGCATCTGTGATGGGAAATAGGTGTCTGTACTTAAGTAGATTAACTGGCCTTCCTCCTCACTTATCTCCATGCATTGGCTTTCCAGTGTTGTCATCCACAAAATGGTAGTGCGCTACATTTCTAACCCCATTTCCCACTTAATTCACATGTAAAATCTAAGTTTCTAATAAGATTACTTACGTTGTGTCATACTTTTTAACACTGCTTTTCCTCACATCTTTTTGTTTCTCACATGCAACTGTGGAATTTCAGTATTCATTCAAGCAATACTTATGTGTCCAGTGCCAGGAATGAGCACAGTGAGAAAATATGCACTCAATAAGGATATTTACACACTGAAAAATGAATAAGGCATAGTCTCTACCTTCAGGTATCGAATGATCTTCCCTGGTCAAGTAAATAAAATAGGATAATCTGTTAATAGGCAATCAATGTTTGCATATGTAACACAAGCATTTAGGCAGAAAAAAATTAGATTTTCTACTTCAAAACCTATGTAAAGGACCTTCCATTTACTTCTGCTAAATACAAACTACCATCCACAGGGGAAAAATGGTGGAGATAGTTGTGCATGGCAAGCTTTAGGAAGCATTATTATTATTATTATTATTATTATTTTGTCTTTTTCCTTTTTATCGGTACTGGGGATGGAACTCACGATTGCCTGCTTGCAAGGCAGGCGCTTATGCCGCTGAGCTAAACCCCCAGTCCCTTAGGAAGCATTGTTAACAATGTGCCTTTCTTGATAACATTAGTTTAACAAGTATTCTAGATGATCAGAAAGTAGTCAAAATTAATAATGGATAAATCATGGTATAGATTGTTGGTAAAAACTTAGATGAGTAAAATGTGATGTAAAAATAAATAAAAATACAGGATGCCAGATAAAATTCAATGCTGAAAGTATTTTCTTCCAAATTTTCTAAATCATTCCTCCATCCCTTTCCTGGGATCAGACAAAACCTGCCAAGACTAGAACTTTGTCCAGGAGAAGCATTTGTGAAAATCTGACCATGTGGCCTTCAGTCCCTGTGCCTCCTGCTGAGGAGCTCTCTGACTTTTTACTCTATGAAGGGAGCCAAACAGATGTCTCTAGAGTTCCAATTCTGTGTTTGATGGGTTCATCTCAGCCCATGAATGGGCTAGATTTCCAGGGGGAAATATGCTGAACAGATGGTTGATTGTCACAGAATTTTCTTTCTTGCATTTGGTGCAAGTTTGGGCCACTAGAATGGTGTTTACTCACTGTGGAACAATGGGTGAATGCAGGTCTCTGGGAGAATGGGTTTTGAATTTTAGCCACTTGTGGGACCAAGATATTACCCAAGTGTTCCAATGGTAAATTTGCCTCTAGGTCACTGCACTGAGGGATAGGTGACCTCCTGCAGCTGGCAACCAGGGAGGCCACCTAACGCTCTGCAGACAGTCTTTCTAGTTGACCATGCTTCAGGCTCTCCACGGACTTTAAAGACCATTGCTCTTTAACACCAACAGGCCTTCTTCATTGACACTGTTGTGTCTGATCTATGTGACTTTATGTTTCTCTGGTCAGTCTTAACTCATGTTAGAACTCATATCATAGTGAATCTCATTAATTTGTACAATTAACATATGTTAAAGATAATAGAATAAGTAGGTTTTCTCAACACAAGCAAGTTCAAAAGAGTGAAGATATAAGGGTTAATAGTATGACTATTTTTTGTTGCTAGGAAAGATAGAAAATTCATCTACAATAGCACACAAAAATAAAGAGCTTGAAGGATTAGTCCATGGACCTCTTCTAGAAGAGACAATATATATCTAGATATTAGGAAGAATCTTCATATTCACTGATGAAACAATTAAAAATACTTAAATACTTGTTCTCTAAACAATGATTAAAAAATACACTATATAGTCAAATCATTTGTATGGAGAGAGCCCCTATGATTCTGGGTGACCCCATCCAAATCAGCATGTAGATCATGAATAATGCACAAGGAATGATGTTTCTTTCTCAAGAGACTGTGCAGTGCTTATCTGCTTGTAGAGGGACAATATTTGTTTTAATGGTCTGAGAACTTAACAACCCCCTTAGACACAGGGTTCGGCTATTGCTGTTATTTTTTTCTTTTTTTCTTTTTTTAGCAATGAGAATACGTAGATTTTTATTTAATGAAATATCTCCAAGATAATTAGATGAAGAAACAAAATGACAGAACAATACATAGAGGGTACTATCATACACAAAGGCATATTTAACACTTTGATAAAACTCATCAAATAAAAAGTTTTTTTTGATATTTGAATTTTTATTAATACATGTTTGCAGTATGTAATGATTACATTTGTCATGGCGAGTCCATACATGTACATAACACATTTCAGTTTTTGTCAGAGTACTATAGTTTTCAATGAATAGGTCTTTTGCTTCCTTGATGAAATTTATTTTTAGTATTTCATTTTTCTTGATGCTATTGTGAAAGGTGTTGCCCTGATTTCTCTTTTACTGGGTTATTTGTATACAGAAAATGCTGTTGATTTTTCACTGTTGCTTTTGTATCCTACTATTTGACAAATTTGGTTATTAATTCTAGAAATCTTTTGGTAGGATTTTGGGTCTTCTATGTGGAGTATTATATCATCAGCAAATAATAATAATTTAACTTCTTTTCCTATCTATATTCTATTTACTTCTTTCTCTTATTTTTTTAAATTTTATTTAAAGAAAGACTAAACAAAACAGAAAATGGGTAGAAATAATCCGTACTTTCAAAGAAACAATAAACAGTAAGAAATCACTAGTTGATACTTGCATACATACACTCTTACAAATAGATATTCAAGATACAAAAGTGGAAAATATAAAGTGGGGATTCAAACAACAAGACTGCAACCAGTTCTGTTCAACAAAAACTTAGTAATATGATTATCAATCCTATACACTTATACATGCAGTTATCCATATCTTTATGTTGAGATTGAACAAACTCAAGCAGGCTAAAATCACTCTGAGCAAAGAATAATAGTATTGCTGGGTTTCACATTATGATACTCCTGGATCAGCACTGGGTACTGTAATGTCTCTTTTGCTTCAAAGTATTTGTTCATTTCATCTTGTGTCATAAGTTCTCATAAACTGTTTATAGGTTCTACACATGCATGAGTTTTAACATGTATTTCTATCCTTTCTATATTAGAGGGAAAACAAAACAAAGCAAGACAAAACAAAACATATTCCTATAAACACATGAAATGAAAGAGACATATAAGAGCACTGTACAAGGGGTTCTACCATGGTTACTGTGTTGTCTCTTGTTATCTTCAATGAAATTGGTGATATCATCAGACGTAGTATAATTGAATATATCAGTACATAACAGTATTGATAAAAACACAATTTAGTATGTAGTATAAAACTTCAAAAACAGGTAATAATCAAACCAGAATGGGTATCGTAGTGAGTCTTGTCATCTTCGGTGTAATTGCCTAAACTCTCAGACTTGATACTATCAATCATATCAATTTTGAATAAAATCTGTTGATACCAAACAGCAATGAAAGCAAACCAGATTTAACTAAGATCAGTCATGATGAGCCAGTGTAAGTCATACAGAGCTCTAAATTAAGTTAATAGGAAATTGAAGATGATTACTGTGCTGTATCCTGGTGTTTTTTGGGATAGCTGTCTGTGCCCTCAAATCTAATGCAAGTAGACAAACTGGGACAGAATCAAATCTATCGAAGCAGAGTGCTGCGAGTAATATGGGTTTTAATTGTTGATACATTATTAACAATATCTTCTGCTGCCTTTTTAAAGGCCATTCCTCCCCTTTCACTTCCCCAGGGTGCACTGTATATTTTTGGGTCTCACCTAGACCTTTGGTTTGAAACCGGGGCGGGAGGGGACAACCTGCTATTTACCTAAATGGTTCTAAACCTTCTCCCTCCTGGACTTGATTTCTAATTATATTCCTTTACCTATTAAAGCCTGTCTTTCAAACCTATCCACAAATACTGGTCTAGTTGCCCCTATTACTCTCTGGTTCCCTGTCCATAGAACATTGTTTTCCCATGTTTGATTTTCAGTCCATATACCTCTTTCAGGTTAATTATATTTCCTATAAAGAGCATATCAGTGGACCCTACCTCCTGTTCTACTCTACCTGTGATTCTCTTTTTTTCGTTTAGTGTATCAAGGCCATCTATATTAGAGATTATAACCAACCTTCTCTGCCTCATTTCTGTTATGCTCTTTGTTTGGCATTAGTTGTCTGTTTCTAGAAGATGACAAGAAACAGATTCTACTTTTGCCATTCATTGAGGGCCTCTCTTCCCCTGTTCCTGAAATCTTGGTACTTTTCTCTCTCTCTAGAATGCCCTGCAGTATTCTCTGTAGAGCTGAATTGGTGGTCGTGAATTTCCCCAGTTCCTCTTTGTCTTGGAAGCATCTTGTTTCTCCATTAATTTCTAGAGACAGATTTACAGGGTATATCAATATGGGCTGGAGGTTATTTTCTTTCAGGGCTTAGAATATTTCACTCCAGGCTCTTCTTGACTCGATGGTTTGTGTCGAGAAGTCTGCTGTTATTCTGATGGGCCTTCCTTTATGAGTGATCTGTTTCTTGTCTCTAACAGCTTTTAATATTCTGTTCTTATATTGAATTTCTGGGATCTTGATTATTATATGCTTGGGTATGGCTCTGCTTTGGTTGTAGGTGGCTAGTGTTCTGTAAGCCTCATATATCTGAATATCATTTCCTTTTCCTATATTTGGGAAGTTTTCCTTAATTTTGAATAGCCTTTTTAGTTCCTTTGTTTGTACCCCTGCTTCTTCATTCACATTCTTTATTCTCAAGTTATAAATCCTCTTGTCATCTTCTAGCCTTTGTATTGTTACTGCTTGTTTCCTTGTTACTTTTTAAAAAGTTTTTCCTTTCATAATCCCACATTGCAAACCTGTCCTCCAGTTTTGATAATTTATCCTTAGTTTCTTTCAAGTAGTTTTGCCAGCTTTCCATAGAGTTTTTCATTTCCTGGTAATCTATTTGAATCTGTTTCATTTATTCTATATTTTCTTTACATTCTTCATCAAATGGTTCTCTCCTTTGTTTGTGTTTCTTCATTCTTCCATCTGTGTCTTCTTGAGAGGTGTTTAGCATTTATTTTATTAATCTATTTATATCTTGCTTTACTTGGTTAAATATTTCACTTTTGAACTCATCTATGAGGTCCTGAATACATTTCTTTATGTCCACTGATGCCGTGTCTGATATTGCATGTTTGTTGTCCTCAATCTCTTTTGCATTTACCTTTCTTGGATCAGTGTTATCAGGGTTGGGGGCTGGGGGCTTTTTCTTATTGTTCCCTCTTCTCATATATTTTTTTTCTTCCATACAGGCATGTAAAGAAGGCCCCAGTCCCCCACCCTCTTTTTTTTTTTTTTTATTCTAGTTCTTCTGAAGTACGCTGGCTAGGTGACCCTGCCTACTCCAGTGTGCTACTGAGGTGCAAATAGGGACCAAGTATGGTGGCCCCTCCTCTCCAGGTCAGCCTACCTGACAAGGTCTTCATTGCACCTTACTGTGCGCAGCACATAGGGAATTGGTCCGGGACACTCTACTGGTTCCCAGCCAGAGGTGTGACCCAGACCAAGCACATCTCACCAATTCCATCTAGGAAGGGAACTGAAGTCTCTGCAGTACCTTGTTTCTGCCAGTCCTGCCCGGTTCCAAAATATGATCCCCTTTCCTGGGGAAAGATTTTATTCCCTACACTCACCACAGGTCAATGTAGGTCCCCTACTGGCTCCCCTTTCTGTTGGTCTCCTGGATTCCTGACCTCAGTGCATCCACACCCCAGTGTGACTGCAGGTCTGGCAAATTGAAGCAGTGGGAACCCGGGCAGTTCACTGAATCGCAGCTGCGCGAGTTCGGACATGCCAGCCAGTGCAGTTCTCTCTTTCACTGTTCCCTTATGCCCTTCCATCTCCTCACCAAGGCCTTCAGGCTTGCCTGCTACCAGCTTCACTGTGCCCATGCATCTCTGGGTTCCAACAGTGCTTCTGGTACAGTGGGACTGGCTCTGTTGAGAGTGCTGCCAGCTACTGCTTTCTTCTGTTCAAGTTTTTCTTTTTTAAAATTCTTTTTGTGGGCTTCAGTTCTCACTTTAGTTTCTTCCTTGGTCAAGGGGACCTACGTCTTTCCTGCTTTTCCTTCTCCATAATGCTATGTTCCAGCATCTGGGCTGTTTCTCTCAGAGAGCCTTTTTAGTTTGCTGCTTACTATTCTGCCATCTTCTCAGAACCCCTGTTGCTGTAATTATAATGTGTCCCCTAAAAGTCATGTTTTGGAAACTTGATTACTAATGCAATAGTGTTGGGAGGTGGGGCTTAATGAGCAATGATTGGGCTATGAGCAGAGAATGAATGGACTAATGCCCTTATTGTGACAGTGGGCTCTATAACAAGGATAAATTATGGTCCCTCTTATCTTTTTCTTGCCTTCTTTTTGCCCATACACCCGTGGATGACACGGCAAGAAGGCCCTTGTCATATGACAGCTTCTCAATCTTGGAATTCCTTGTATCTAGATCTGTGAGCCAATAAATTCTTGTTTACCATAAATTTCTTCTCTACTTTAACATAGCACAAACTATATTTAAAGAAACATGGGCATTGAAGGGGGTGATGGAGGTAAGGGAAGAAATGTCTTACTTTTCTCTTTATGTAACTAAAGCAATGAAAAACAAGAAAATCAGACCAGTTAGGAATCCATCCTTGTTTCAATTAAAGATGAAAAGGTTTTCAGAAGTTTCTAAATAAGCTAAATTTCATAGAAAAGTCCACATAGAAAATGACATTAAGTGGCTAAGTTATATTAATAGGAAGATTCATTTATATGGAATAAAGGATTTTACTTTAAGCTGAACACACATATATTTAAGCCTTGCTCTGTTGGTGGTGAATGATAAAAATGATAAGATGCACATGTTTGCTGTGAAACACTTGGGTGGGGATAAATGTGAGGTGATAGGCTGAAAGACATGACTGCAGCTACTAATTCTCCATGTGTACACAGCCAGAGAAGACTTTGTCTGACTGCTGAGCACAGCTACCACCCACTTCACCATGAGAAACAGAACAGTCATTTCCTCTTACCCCTTCAGAGCAGTTAGAGTACCTCTTCAGGTGGGGGTTTATTATAGACAGCTCAGTTAGGTGGAAATGTTATAGGCAGTCAGACAGGGCTAGATCTTCAAGAGAGTCAGAGAAGAAGATAATAGCACATTTCAACTGTTTCTGGAGGGTGCATTTTTAAAAATCATTTTGAAGGTAGTAAAATACAACAGAACAAGACAGAACAAAGTCAACTGAGACAATGTAGTGAAATTGGTACAGAACTTCACAGCAGGTTATCAGGATAACAGTAATAGGTATCACAGTATATCTCATTATCTTCACAATGGTAGTTGTTCTTTCAATCACGTATAGCAAAATAAAATGAAGTACAGAACATTATAGAACTTATAAAAACAGAAAACTAAAATAGAACAGTACCATTAATCAGAATAAAGCAAAACAGTAGTAAAAACATTTGCCTTCAAAAAGATGGTAGAAAGAAATCCCCTTATTTGCTATATTGCATATGGTCAACCTCCCAAGAGATGCTCAGATCTCTGGTTCCCATTTGCTAAAGGGGGGGTAGGGGAAGTGGGATTTTTGACTCTAAGCCCATGCACTGGTAGGCTCACTATTGTTTAATAGGGAGGCAAACTGGTTGCTTGGTTTTCCAGCATCCTAAGTTCCAACATGGCACAGATCTCAGGAGACACGGTGGTTCTCATCTTGGGGTGGCCGCAGCATGCCACACCACAGCTGCTTACCAGGGAGGCGAGCTGGGTTTCCCAGCATCCCAAGTTCCAACATGGCATGGATCTTAGGAGATGTTGGTGGTTCTCCCCCTGGGGCAGCTGCAGCCTGACACACCACAGCCACCTACCAGGGAGGTGAGCTAGTTTCTTGGTTTCCCAGCATCTTAAGATCCAACATGGCATGGATCTCAGGAGACACTTGTGGTTCTCCCCCTGGGGTGGCTGCAGCCTGCCACACCACAGCCACTTACCAGGGAGGTGAGTTGGTTGCTTGGTTTCCCATCATCCTAAATTCCAACATGTTGCAGATCTCAGGAGATGCTGCTGTTCTCCCCCTGGGGTGGCTGCAGCCTGGAGGTGCATCTTTTGAAGGGTGGGTTTCAAAATAAAGATGGAGTGACCAGGTCTGCATGCCTTCCCAAGGGACAGGATAATTAGCATCACTTGGTCCAATAAATTCTAGATAAATACCAGTCACCCTGGAGGGTGACCAGAACCCCTGATCCATCTTTTCCTAAAAGGTCTTTTCTTTCCATGTATATTTGCTATGTGACCTGCTTTATCAATGGGTCAGTAATACCTAAGTGACTATACTTGCAATGTTACTGATCATAATTTTGACCCATTTTGTAGTTTTGCCCTATAGAAATTCTTTTTTTTAAATTTTATTTAAGGAGAAAAGAAAAAAAAACAGTGAAAGGGTGCAAGTTATACAGATTTACAGAAAAAAAAATGAACAGTAGGAAATCACTAGTTAATGGATTACATATTGCCATCTTAGAAATAATTGTTCAAGTCACAAAATTAAAGCTTGTAGAGTGGACATTCCAACAATGATACTGCAAACAGTTCTGTTAAATGATCCAATAAAACTCTGTGATATCATTATCTATCTTATACACTTAAATATACATGCAGTTATATAGTTTAGAGCTATATAGTCTATATATTTCTTTTAAATATATATTCTATATATTTCTTTTCCTCTCTTTTGTACAATGACTATTACACATTTTGGGTTTCATTGTTCCCACGGTTCTTATTGATTTTTTGGAAGAGAGTAAAGCCAAATGTGACATAACAGAACAGAATCGGTCAAGTCAAAAGGGTGGACATAATAGATAATGTAAAAATATAATACAAGGTGGTCAACAATGGTTACCATAATGCCTCCCGCTATCTCTAATAGAATTGCCTATATCATTAGTTATAATACAATTGAACAAAACAGTAAAGAACAAAACCGACAAAACCAAAACATTGGAGACATTATAGGTCTTCAAAAGTAGATAAAAGTCAATGAGAATGGGCGTTATACTGAATCACATTATCTTCACAGCTGATGCCTAAACTTTCGAACCTGATACTATCCAGCAAAACAGAATAGGGGAACATCAGTCAAAAACAAGATGGTGAGAGTAATACAGGGCTTCAAATCGAGATAATAGAAAGTCAAAGTGGGTTACTATAATATATCCTGCTATTTTTTCCCTTTAATTAAATGGATAAAAATAAAAAAGTAAATAATGGAGTAGAGATTGAGATAAAAGAGGGCATAACAGCGAAACAGTGCAGATCAAAACATAACCATTTAAGCAGAATAGTGTTTCACCACCAGATAATCCCGACCCAAAAGTAGTTACCGTATTGACTCTTTCCTTGAAATCCTTGAGTACAACTTCGTATACTGTAGCATTAAGTATATCAAAACAATGTAAAACCATTTAAGAGAATGACAGCATTACAGAGTATTTAGAATCGACTAACCGAAAATGAACAATGGTTTCTGTATAATCTCCTTGTCTTTAAAAGGTTTTTGCTTATACTATCGTACATAATAAAATCCAATAAGATACAACCTATTTAGACCATTGGAGACAGAAGAACAAAAGCTAGATGAGACTTCAAAACAAGATGATACTAAATCATTATTACCTATTAAGATGTCATTTTCTCCAAAATAGCTGTTCCTATCATCCAATCTTCTCTGCCTCATTTCTGTTGAGCTCTTTTTCTGTCAGTAGCTGTCAGTTTGTCTTCTTCATTTTGTTCTCTGCTCCATTCGTTGTGGCCTCCCCGCCACTATTTCTGGGTTCTTTGTATTTTTCTTTTTTTAGAATATCCTGCAATACTTTCTGTAGAGTTGAATTGGTGGTTGCAAATTCCCCCAGTTCCTCTTTATCCTGGAAGCACCTTGTTTTTCCATCAATTTCCAGGGACAGTTGTGCAGGATATCTCAATCTTGGCTGGAGATTATTATCTTTCAAAGCTTGAATTATTTCCCCCCACGCTCTTCGTGATTTGATGATTTGTGCAGAGAAATCTGCTGTAATTCTGATGGGTGTTCCCTTGTAAGTGGTCTGTTTCTTGTCTCTGACAGCTTTTAATATTCTGTTTTTGTATTGAATTTCTGGAATCTTTATTATTATATGCCTGGGTGTTGCTCTGTTTGGGTTGTAGGTAGCTGGGGTCCTGTATGCCTCATACATCTGAGTATCTTTACCTTTTGCTAAATCAGGAACATTCTCCTGGATTATTTCTGTGAGTAGCTTTTGTAGTTCACTTGTTTGTGTCCCTACTTCTTCTTTTATGTTCTTAATCCTTAAGTTATGGCTCCTCTTATCATCTTCTTGTCTTTGTATTATTGCTGTTTGTTTCTTTGTTATTTTTAAGAAGTTTTTCATTTCATTCTCCCATATTACAAGTTTGCCCTCCAGTTCAGATAGTGTGTCCTTAATTTCTTTCAAGCTGTTATGCCAGTCTTGGATAGACTTCTTAGTTTCTTGGTAGTCCCTTTGAACCTGCTTCACGTACTCTATGCTTTCTCTGTTTTCTCCATCAAACAATTCTCCCCTCTTTTTCTGTTCTTCCATTCCATCATCTGTTTTTTCCTGGGTGGTGCTTAGCATTTCTCTAACTGTTCTGCATACTTCTAGCTTCAGGTCATTGATAACTTCATTCCTGAATTGGTCTATGAGGCTCTCTATATGGCGCTTTATGTCTATTGGTGCGGTGTCCGCTATTGCCTGTTTCTCAGAATTGGGGGCCGAGAAGCCCTTCGTGTTGCTGCCTCTTCCCATATTTTCCATTCCTTATATATGCAAGCTTACATAGGAGACCCAGCTTCTCTCCCTGTCAGCCTCAGCCTGATCGAATTGCTCCGGTTAGGTGTTCCCACCCACCGCAGCACACCAGGAAGTTGCAGATCAGGCAGCCTAAGCGGGGCCCGCCCCTCCCGGCCACCGTCAGGCTCTGGGATCTGGGTTGGGCCAGCCTACCAGGTCCACTAGCAGCGTCACGCAGGCCAGGCACTTTTCACCAATCCCGTCCGAGAGGGGGATGCATGGCTGGAGTCGCCACTGCGCCCTGCTCCCGCAGGACTGCCCTGGCCCAGAAAGTCCTCCGCTGGAGTCAAACTGTGGTAGAGTGTCAGTTTCTCTCACTCACCTCACCACAAGTCAGTGTACGCCTCCCTGCCGGTCCTGTTTTCGACTCCGTTCGCAGACTCCCGTTCTCAGAGCTTCCGCGCGTCTCTCTCCTTGCCGAGCCGATGTAGAGGCAGCCAGCCGCTGTGAGGCGGGAAACCCAAATCGCGGCTTCCAATGGCTCGGGGTCCAGCCTCCACACCGAGGCTTTTCTGTTCCTGTTTTAGCACCAGGACTGCATTCCAAGTTGGTTTCTCTCAGCCCAGTTCGTTCCTGAGTCAGCAGAGCATATCTCCACTGGCTTATGTCTCCTTAGTCTGCACCATTCCTAACTTCTGAACCAAGCCTTTCAGAGAGCCTCCATAGTATCTGCTATCTGTCCACCATGTTCTCCCGGAAGTCTCCCCTATAGAAATTCTTTTGAGAAGTGTGTTCATATGCAACTTACTTTCAGGTCCCCTCCTGTCACTCAGAAGCTATCTCTCTCAGTAAAATTTTCTTACTGTTATCCTCCACTGTTCTTTAGAATTAACTTTTCTATTCTGGGGAACACAAACTTAATGGATTTTACAACTAGCAGGGTGGGAATTACATTTATTTTCCCTATATCAATGGGTAAAATAAAACTGACAACAATTGATAACTTTGAAATATGCTTGAAAAACTCAGTGTATTATCTTTCTGTGTTAAATGTCATAATGATAAAGAATGAAAGGTGTAAACAAGTTAGGTAATGTATAGTAGGGTCAGGTATATGGAAGAAGCTCTACAAATTCTTCACTGAATTGAAGTGCATTCCTTTCTCTTTTGAATTCTCATGGCATTGTTACTCTGGATAACTGGTGGAGAGTATACTTTCTGACAGTAACTGGAGTGTAAGTGCTACTTAGTATTTCTATGTATTAGTCACTTTTTATGTCTTGCAATGCCTATCCCATAATCTCTTACATTACCCTTTTACCCATTCTATACCCAGTACAATCTTAGCTATGGTGGGCTGTCAATAAATCTGTGTGGAATGAGGAATATATGCTTAATGTATACTTGTTGCATTGAAAGCTATAATTGTATAACAACATGAGTCAAACTCCTAGCTTTTACTCCTGGTAACTTTTTCCTTGCTGGGAGATGATCCTCCCCCCCACCCTCCATGTGACACAGTTAGTACATGTGGATTTCTGAGAACGGAAGTATCTTTGTTGATATCTGTGTTGGATAAAGATTATTCGCTCCCCTTCATTGTCCTTGGGGAAGGACTGGTTTAGAATTCTATGAGGATAATGTTTAGTGTTGTTTACTGTTCCATTATCTGTTTCTTGGTCTTTCACTTGGAGTCTTTGTAAATGCAGGTGTATAAATAGAATTGTTTTTAATTAAAGGGAACCTTGCCCTTAGCAAGTCTCAGAACAGTTATGCTCTCTGCACCTGCAGCAATAAAATTCTAGAAAGATGATGTACTGAATTTTAATCACTTGTTACCTTGCTACATATGCACTGTTTAAAAACATTTCTTTTATTATGGAGTTGTTAGTAAGAGGGCAGTGTTGCCAGTTAAACTACTGTACCGCTGAGCTTGTGAATTTACACTGGGAATGATTATAGTCTTGTGTAAAAATAGCAGAATCTTAGGTTAAATTGAAAAAGTCTGGTAAACAAGCTTGATGAAAACTGATCTAACCAGAAGTGCTTCAGATGTGTTTCTGTATATGAGTTTAATTTGTGGATGAAATTGGGTATTTGTCCAAAAACACAAAAGAAAGCAATCAACTAGTCATCAGCTCTGTATATTAAAATTTTGATCATACCAAAATTTTATTTTATTAAGTTGACCAACAAAGACAGCTTAATGGAAGCCTTCCAGCCCTCTTTTAATTAAAAATTTGATGTTTAAAAACTGTCTAGCAATTAACATATTAAATGTTTGTATATTTACCTGAGAATATTCATCACTTATTCATTTAATAGACTGATTCAGTTATTTTTAAGAGAATTATGAAAGGAAAATAGATGTTTTATTAGGTGCTTACTTTTACTGTATATATTGATGTGATCATTATACCATGCTTTGTTTCAGTTTCTGGAATGTTCTGGAGACAGTCTTTATAATGAGATGCAAATTTTACCTAGCATTTTTCTAAAAAGTGTAGAGATGAAGGAATGTTTACTGTTCTTCATAATCAGAAAAGAAATGACTCTACAAGTTAGAATGAGATGAATTTAGGTTATACCTAGATTTGAATTTTCAGAACTCAACAGAGCATAGTTTGGAGTTTTACAAACTTGCCTGTTCGTAAGAATCATGTGGGTGGGCCCATGTGAAAACTGAGTTTTGAGTCCCATGCTATGAGTCAGAGTCTGTATGTCTGTAGTTTAGGTGATTCTTATGCTCAAGAAAATCCAACAAACATTCAGTAATGATTATCAAAAGATATTTTGGATTGAACTATCTGGGTTAGTACTCTGTTTTTGAAAGCTACATCTTAGTACAGTGCCTTGGTTTGGGAAGTACTGAGAACTGTAATTCTGAGTTTTCTCATGTATAAACAGAGCAATGATGACATCTACTCAAAGGTTGCTGTGTGTGGATGAGATGACAGGATGTGCCAGGTATGTTACACAATGCTTGACGCAAAGCAAAAATTCAATAAATATTAGGGGTTGGTAGTAGTACGATTTAATACTGTGTTCAAATAAGTTTTATTTAAGAAGTCATAAATTCCACTAATTTGAACAGATAAGTTATAATTTAATGTGGGTATAAAGAAGATCTACATGCTATTTTCCAGCTTTTTCGTATTGAACGTCTCCTGTATTTTCTAAAGGAAAGCATTTTTAAAAATATAACTCTGAAGTAATAGATTGTACCAGAACTAATGTAATTTTTAAAGATATTGTTAGGAAGCTACTTTTAAATATTTATTGTTAGAATGTATGATATACATGTGTAAATTCACTGAAGTGTACAAAATGACACAGTTATATAAAGTCTAAGGAAAGGTAACTAGTATTTCAAAAGAGAATTACCTGATCTGCAAGAGGCTTATTAATTACCATAAATATTGTTAGACAAAATTTCTCATGGATAAAGCTAGGAGTTTTGGAGATATATAAAACAGGTTGAGTTTTTCAAGAACTTGTTCCATTTCATATAAGTTGACAAATTTTTGTGTGTAGAGTTGTTCATACTATTTTTTCAAGAATAAATATTAACATATAAATTCAAAATTTTCTGACTGTATAATAAAATATATTGAAATAGCAAAGTATAACAATTCAGTTTGAAATAGAGTAAGAAAATTGTAAGTGCTTATTATATTTTTCATAATTTATATAATTCCATACATATATAAATATGTATATCTATCTGTCTGTCTATGTATATTCTATAAGATAAAATTAAATCATTGCTATAAATTTCTACTTCATTCAGAAGATCAGGCCAGGGAGAGAAATGAATAGATCTACAGACCTATTTATGCTTTTTTTTTTTTATACCAGGAATCAGACTCACGACCTAGTGCTTGCCAGACAGGTGCTTAGGTTGCTGAGCTAAATCCCTGGTCCTATTTATGCTATTTTAATTGTTTTTTGATGTGTTAAAGCTACCTAGTGCTATCACCAGTGCTATTCCTAACATTTCTAGTTTGTGTCTTCTCTTCCAAATTTTACTAAAAACTTTACAATCTCAAAAAGGATTTTTATTTTACTACTTTTCTCTATTGTTTATCTGCTTCCAAATTCATTGACTTCTACTGTTTATTTTTCCATCCTTCTGCTTGTATAGGGAGGGACTACTTTACTTTTCTAAGTGCTTGAGGTGGGAGCATTTTTGACTTTACTGCTGCATTCTTTTCATGTTATAAATTTTTCTTTCATTGCTGTATTAATGGCCTTCCACAAATCATTGTGTTATACTTCATTTCCTTTAAGATGTACATCTCTGTCTATCTCTATTTTTATATAATCTATATCTTAGCTACTTTTCTCTTACTGCTGAGACAAAAATACCTGACACTCAAAGTTAAAAGGGGAAAGATTTATTTAGTTCACAATTTGTAGAGGTTTTAGGCCATAATTAGCTGACTCCAAGGCAGGATGGCTTGGTAGAGGTGCACAAGGAGAACCAGTTCATGGCAAGCAGAAGACAGCAAAAGTGAGCAAGGAAGAGAGAAGACAAACCTCTTCCTGCTCCTTATATTGTTTGTAGACTGCTGTAATTAGGGCAGTGCCAAGAGAATCTTTGGACTGCTTCAGCAATCACTTATCCTTAATCCTATTAAGAATAAATCATTAATCAATCACAAACTCTAAATTCAGCGGCTTCTAAAAAAGCTCCACTTATCACTGCATGTGGCTTTGGGAAAAACATCTAGAACATTTTTTTTTTTTTTTACAATATTGGAAATTGAATCCAGTACCTTCTCACTGAAGTATATTTCCAGCCATTTTTAAACTTTTATTTTGTGACAGGGTCTCACTAAGTCATTAAGATACCCAGGCTGGGCTCAAACTTGTGATCTTCCTACTTCTACCTCCTACAGTGCAAGTAATACAGGCGAGGGCCAGCATACTTTGCCAGCTTTCATTGTTTAACACGTCATCTTTTAATTTCGTCAAGACTTCCTCCTTTATACACATAGTATTTATAAGCATGTTGTTTTCTCCCTGTGTAGGTTTTCCCATTGTCTTTCTCTTTTATTTTGCCCATACCTGAATAGTTGACCAGTATAAATAGGTACACATATATGGCATCAGCACACACAATGCTTTGATATATGTATACATTGCAAAATATTTAAATCAAGTGAATTAACATATTCATTATCTTACATACATTTTTGTGGTAAGAACACTTATTTTTTACTCAGAAACTTTTAAGTATAGAATATATTATGATTATCTATAGTCCCCATGCTGTATAATAGAGCTCTAGAACCTAGTATTTTCTTACTGGTTTCTAGTTTAATTTTTTTTTTCCTTGAGTAATTACAGTGCTTATGATTTCCATACTTTTAAATAGACTGATTTGTTTTATGTCCCAGAATATGTTCTATCATAGTACATATTTCCTGGGCATTCATAAATATGAATGGTTTGTGACTGTCATGTGAAATGTACTATAAATATTGATACTCTGTTGGTTAATGGTACAGCTAATTTCTTCTATTTTTTTCTAATTTTTTTTGTGTAGTTACTTTATCAGCTGTTTAGGGAGAGGTGTTGTAGTATCCAGTACTTTTACTTTTGTATTTGTTTATTTTTTTACAATTTCAACAGTTTGGGTTTCATTTATTTTGAAGTTCTGTTGCTTGGTGTATATTCATGTATGAATTGTCTAGCAATTTGCTTTGGTTTCAAATCCATTTTATCTGATATTAATATAGCCCCACTCCTATTTTCATTTGAGGTTTTATGATGTATCTCTTCCATTCTTTACTTGCAGCCTTCTTGTTGTATCTGAAGTGACTTTCTTGTAGAACGTAGTTGGGTCGTGATGTTTTATCCACTCTAAAAATCTTTATCTTTTCATTATAATAATCTGTTTACATATAGTGTACATAGTCATATATTAGAGTTTAAACCTGTTCTCTTATTTTCTATGTCTTTTTGGTTGTTTTCTCTCTACTATGTTCCTATGGTTTAATTGAATTTTTAAAAAAAATTTGGAAGAGGGTAAAACTAAACAGAACAAAACAGTACAAAGCAGATCAGAAGAAAACAATGTAAGTGACACAAATTTCAAAGCAAGGCAACAGGATATTTACCGTGGCTATCATAATGTTTCTTGTTTTCTTCTAAATAGTTGTCCATATCTTAACACACAATGAATTCATACAGAACAAAATAGTATTAAACTGACGAGAACAGAGTAATGAAGGCATTACAGGCCTTCAAAACCAGACAATAGGAAAATCAACGACTACCATAATCTCACTTGTTCTCTTCAAAATAGCTGCCCATACCTTCATGGATCTTGAAATTGAATATATAAAACAGTCTAAAACCATTCTGCACAAAGAATAAAAGCATTACTAGATTTCACAGCATGATGATATGGAATCAGCAATGGATACCATAATGTCTCTTTTTTCAAAGTAGCTGTTCATTTCATCACACATTATATAATCAATTTTCTTAAACTGTTTAGGAGAAGTTCTATGCATATATAAGCTTCTACATGTATACTTATCCTTTCTGTATTAGAGGGAAAAACAAAACAAAACAGATTACATCCTTTTACTGTATTTATTGAGGATTTTTTATCTTATGTACTCTTACCATTTCTCACACTAGGGGGACTATATGCTATTTACACATGTGAGCGATTTATTCTACTTATGAGTATGGTCTCAAGTTGCATCCATTTGCTTATAAGTATCTCAATGTGACCATTCTTTATAGCTGAGTTGTATTCCATCATATAAAAATACCACATCTTTTTAATCCATTCCTCAGTTGATGGGCATTTAGGTTGTTTCCAAGATCTGGCTATTATAAATTGTGCTGCTATAAACATGGTTGCACATATATCACTGTGATATGATGTTTTCAATTCTTCTGGGAATATGCCCAGAAATGGAATAACTGAGTGAAGTGGGCCTTTAAATCCCAGATTTTTGAGGAACCTCCAGACTGACCTCCACAGTGGTTGCACCAGTCTGCATTCTCATCAACAGTGCAGGAGAGTTCCTTTTTCCCCTATAGCCCCTCCAACATTTGTTATTGGTAGTTTTCTTTATCCTGGTCATTGTTTCTGGAGTGAGATGGAATTTCAGTGTAGTTTTAATTTGCATTTCTCTAATGACCAATGATGATGAACATTTTTTCATGTATTTATTTGCCATGTGTATTTCTTCATCTGAGAACTGTATATTCATCTCAGATGCCTATTTTTGAATTGGTTCTTTGAATTTTGGTGGTCTGATTTTTTAAAAACTCTTTATATGTTCTAGACGAAAGTCTTTTGTCTGAGGAAAAGTTCACTTTGTTTTCAAAATTCATGGGTTTCCTTTTTACTATGTTGGAGATTCTTTTGACATGCAAAAATATTTTAATAAGACATGGTTATTTATTCTGGGAAGTATTTCCCATGTGGTTTGATTTTTGTTCATGAATTCTCTGCCTACCCCTATGTCTTCAAGATTTCTACCTACTCTGTCTTCCAGCAGATTTAGTGTTTCTGTCTTAGTATTTAAATCTTTGATCCATTTTGACTTGCATTACATTGTGATAGGCATGGGTCTAGTTTTAGTTTTTGGCATATGGAGAGTCAGTTTTTTCAGTACCATTTATTAAGGAGACTATCTTTCTTCAAGTGAATGCATTTGGCCCCTTTATCAAAGATAAGGTGGCTGAGTGTGTTTGTAGTTGTAGTTGTATCTTCTAATCTATTCCATTGATCTTTAGGCAAGTCTTTATCCCAGTACCATTCTGATTTTTGTACAGTGGCTTTGTAGTATAGCTTCAAGTCAGGGATTGTGATGCCTCCTACCTTGCATTTGTTGTTTAGAATTGCCTTTGCTATTCTAGGTCTTTTCTGGTTACAGATGAATTTTAGGAGTGATTTCTTTAGATCTGAGAGGTATGCTAGTGATACTTTGATTGAGATTTCATTAAATCTGAATAACAATTTTGGAAGAATGGCCATTTTCCCAATATTTGTTCTGCCTATCCATGAACAAGGGATGTCTTTCCATTTTCTGAAATCTTCTTAAATTTCTTTTTTCAGGGTATTATAATTTTCCTTGAATAGATCTTTTACTTCTTTTGTTTGATTGTTAAATATTTCATTTTCTTGGATGTTATTGTGAAGGGTGTGGCTTCTCTTATTTCTCTCTCAATGAGTTTGTTGTTTTTCTATAGGAATGCTATTGATTTTTGAGTGCTGACTTTGTATTCAGCTACATTACTGAATTTTGTTATTATACCTATGAGTCTTTCAGTGGAGTTTTGGGGGTCTTCTATTTACAGTATTGTGTCATCTGCAAATAAGGTAATTTAACTTCTTCTTTACTCCTATCCTTACTCCTTACTTTACTTCTGTCCTTACTCCTTTTGTTTCTCTCTCTTGTCTAATTGCTCTGGCTAGTATTTCCAGCACTAAATTGAATATTGGAGTGCTGATAATGGACATCTTTGTCTTGTTCCTGATTTTAGAGTTAAGGCCTTCAGTTTTTGGATCTTTAATATGATGCGGCTGTTGATATGCCATAGATGGCTTTTGTCATATTGAGGTAAAGACCATCTATGCCAGTTTTCTGTAAGGTTCTTACCATGAGTGAGTGTTGAACCTTATCAAAAGCTTTTTCTGTTTTTATACAAATGATCATGTGAGTCTTATTTTTGACTCTTTTGATATGATGGATTACATTTATTGATTTGTGTATGTTGAACCACCCCTGTATTCCCACTTGGAAGACTCCCACGTGGTTGTGGTGTATAATCATTTTGATGATTTGCTGCATTCTGTTTGCCTGCATTTTATTAAGATTTTTGCTTCTATGTCCATTAGAGAGACTAGCGTCTTTTTTGGTTGAGTCTGTCTCTGCTTTTGGTATTAGAGTAATACTTGCTTCCAGGAATGAGTTAGGGAGAATTGTTTCCCTTTCAATTTCATTGAAGAGTTTTTTTTTTTTTTGTTTTTTTTTTTTTGTTTTGTTTTATTTAAAGAAAAGGAAACGAAAAAAGAAAAAAAATACATGGAGATAAAAAAAAAGGGTAGAAATAATACTAAATTACAGACAAACAAAAGGTAAGAAATTGCCAGTTGATAAATTACAAATTGTCATCTTCGAAATGGCTGTTCAGGTTATAGAATTAAAGTATTTAGAATGACATTCAAAAAAGTGACCCTACAAACCATTCTGCTCTATGGTCGAACAAAAGCTCCGTAATATGATTATCAGTCCCACCTATTTGTTTTACATCTCTAAGAGGGTAAGGTTAACCATATCAAAACAGAACAGAACATTTAAAAAAAATAAAAAATAAAAAACAATTTAAAGAAATACAGATTTCAAAGCAAGTCCACTGGAGATCTACCTTATCTAACTGTCTCTAGCTTCTTACAAATAGTTGTCCCTAACTTCACCCACTTTATATACTTATTGCATATTATAGAACTAATCAAATCATTACAGGATGATGGAGTCTTTTTAGGTCCTCAAGTTCCAAATTAGGGAAGACAATAGCAACTACCATCGCATCTCTCATTCTCTTTGAGATAGCCGTCCCCATCTCTGCATATGCTGAAGTTGAGCTGAAGAAACCAGTCCAATGTCATTCTAATCAGTAAGCAATAGATTGCTAGAATTTATATTATAATGCTACAAAATAAGCCTCGGGTTTTTCCGGTCTCTTCCTCAGAGTATTTGTTCCTATCCTCTCTGTATTATAGGGAAAACCAAGTCATAACAAGACAGCGAAACAATTTCCTAGAAAAACATGCAATGGATAAGACTTATAAAACTATAATATAAATGATCTTCCGTAGTTACTATGTTTTCTCTTGTTATTTTCAATAGATTTGTCCACAACACTGGCTTATTATAGTTAAACATACTTACACCTATTTTTATAAAAACTTATCTTTGACTGCATTGTAGTATTTGAGAGCTGTTACTGATTCATACCAGTATGGATATCCTTTACATCTTGTCATGCTCAGAGTAGTTTCCTCTACTTTTAGGGTTGATTCTAACACGCATACCGATTTCAAATAGGATCAGTCAAGGCCAACCAATAGTCTTATGATTCAGATACAATTAAGATCAGTCATAGTAAGACAATGTATGTAATACAGGATTTCAGCCTAAGTCAATAGGAAAGTAAGGATAGTTACCATGGTATAACCTGCTATTTTTGGTTCTAGAGGTCTGTGTCCTCAAATCTGACATGAGTGGACAGACCAGAACAAATTTAATTCAATCTAAATATGGCACTAGGACTACTGTGTCTTTTAAATCGTTATACACCATTAGCAATGACCTCTGCTTTTTTTTTTTTTTACATATAGTTTCAGAGCTGTCTCTACCAAAGACTAGCTTACCGTCTCTGCCTCATGTCTGCTACTCCACTTTTCTGCTATATTTTGTCCACCTTATTCCCTCATTCCATTGTCTGCCCCATTCACTGAGGCCTCTCTGGCACTGTAGCTGTAATCCTGATTTCTCTTCCTCTCTTTCTCTGTAATGTCCTTCAGCGCTCTCTGTAGGGTTGGATTGGTGGCCACGAACTCCCACAGTTCCTCCTTGTCTTGAAAGTATCTTATTTCTTCATTAATTTTTAGAGAGAGTTTTGATGGATATATGAACTTCGGTTGCATATTTTTTTACTTCAGGACTTGGAATATTTCTCCCCACTCCCTTCTTGACTTAAGAGTTTGTGTTGATAAGTCTGCTGTTATTTTGATAGATTTCCCGTTATAGGTAACCTGCATCTTTTCTCTGGCTGCTTTTAATATTCTGTTTTTTTGGTGGATTTCTGGGATCTCGATTATTATATGCCTAGGCGTAGATTTGTTTTGGTTGTAGGTAGCTGGCGTTCTGTATGCTTCTTTTATCTGGATATCATTTCTTTTTGCTATACGTGGGAAATTTTGCTTTAATATATCTGTGAATATTTTTTGTATTTCATTTTTGGATGTTCCTGCTTCCTCACTCACATTCTTTATTCTTAGGTTATGTATCTTTTTATCATCTTCCAGTTTTAGAATTGCTTCTTTCTGGTTCCTTGTTATTTTTAAGAGGCTTTTTCTTTCACGTTCATAAGCCCTAAATCTCTCTTCAAGTTTCAGAAGGTTGTCTTTAGTTTCTGTCAAGGCATTTTGCCAATATTCAATGGAGTTTTTAGTTTCCTGATATTCTCTTTGGATCTGTTTCATGTATTCTAAGTTATGCTTAAATTCTTCTTCAGATGCTTCTCTTTCTTTTCTGAATTCCTCAGTTCTTCCATCTGTGTTCTCTTGGGCGGGGCTTGTCATTTCTTTAATTAATCTCTTTATATCTTGCCTCACTTGGATCAGGAGTACATCTTTAAATTCCTCTATGAGATCATGTAAGTACTTTTTAATATCGGCTGATGCTGTGTCGAGTAGAGGATGGTTACTGTGTTTGTTCTCTTCAGTGTTTAGTTCTCTTGGGTTTATTTTCTCCTGTTGAACAGCTGGAGATTTTTTTTTATTTTTATCTCTTGTCATGTTTCTGGTTTCTTTCAGACTGTCCTGGAGTTCTCTGGCCCTCTCCGAATTGCTTAGGGCCTCTCAGAAGCGTGCTGGCTTGAGTTTTTGCTGTCCTCCCCAATTTGCTGTTATCTGGGGTAGGCTGGGATGCAGGGGCGGTACAGTCTAGTCTCTAGCCTCTGTGCCAGTTAGTTCCTAAATTAGGCTGTACTTTCTGGTTGTCACTGAGTTGTGACTATTTTGTATCTGCTTATTGGGCCCCAAGCAGAGGCTTGGTTTAGCCCCAGTAGCTCCTGCCAGTTCTCTTTGAATCAGAAGCAGCTGAGTAATGGCACAGGATTCTGCCCAAGTCCCAGCCATTCTCTTCCAAACCTCTCTGTGACAGGAGCACCAGAAAAGCAGCTCTGCCCAAAACTAAGATGGCTCCCACTAAGTTCTCTGTGTGGAGCTGAAGCCAGCAAGTAATCAGGCTCTGCCAGGACTCAAGATGTCTTCCACCAGCCCTCCCTACAAGGGGACCTGGTGATGTCACCAAGCTGCGGTTTCTGCCGCCAGGCTAATATGTCTGCACCAGACTCTGTGTTATTGATTTCCCCGTGGTGGCGGGCCAGCTGTTCTCTGGCCAAACCCAGCAGCCGCGGGGTTCTCTGTACTCACCAGAGTCCGGTGCAAGTCCTCGTTCCGGGACCGCCGCACACCAAGCTGCCCACTTTTCCCGCACTCCCAGGACAGCGTGGCGCGGTGCACAGCGTGCGCTCCCAGTACAGTGCTGACTGGTCAGATATCTGTGCACCATTTAAATTTGACACGCCCGCGCTTTGTACGTCCGCTCTGGTGCAGCGGTGCAGACTTGGCTGCTACTTGGAGTCTCCCAGTCTGGCTTCTTTTATCTGGGGTCTTCAGATCAGTCAGTTTTCCTTATTTTCCATCCAAAAAAAGATCCACGTACAGCAAGTCAGTGGGTCTTAAATTCATCCATCCCTTCCTCTGATCTGATGGTGCCCCTCACATTGGCCAAACCCCAACCTTGAAGAAGCTGCAGGCACCTTGTGGTCCGGGTGACCAGGAGGCTGAGGAGGTGGGAGGTCTGCGGAGATGGGCTGCAGGACTTCCTGACTGCTGGAGTAGTCCTTGACTCCAGGCTGGAGTGCTCTGCTACATTTGGTGCTTTATCCAACTTCCTCAAATTAACACAGGAAGATGCCACAAATCACATCCTTGGTGGGTGTTCCTGCGGACCGCAGCGGCCCCGGTGTCCGAGGCGCGAGCAGCAGCGGCAGCGGGAAGGCCAGAAGCAGGAGGCGCCGAGGCGCCACTGGACCCCCGCTCCCTTCATTGAAGAGTTTGAGGAGTGTTGGTATTAAGTCTTCTTTGAATTGTTCTGCAATGAATCTGTCTGGATGTCGTCTTTTCTTTGTTGGTAAGATTTTAATTACACCTTGAATTTCATTAATTTAAATTGGATTATTTAGCAGTTTTACATCTTCTTGATGATGCTTTGGTAATTCATATGTTTCTAGAAATCTGTCCATTTCTTCTGTGTTATCAAGCATATGAGAGTAGAGGTTTTTGAAATAGGTGCTGGTCTTCTATATTTCGACAGGGTCTGTAATGATTTCACCCTTTTCATTCCTTATTGCATGAATTTGAGTTTTTTGTTTTCTTCTTAAAATTACTGTTGGCTAGGGGCTTATCAACTTTATTCTTTCAGAGAACCAACTTTTTGACTCATTGATTTTTTGTCTTGTTTTCTTAGTCTATACCGCATTGATTTCTGCTCTGATCTTTATGATTTTCTCCCTTCTTTTGACTTTTGGCGTGACTTGTTGTTTGGTTTCTAGATGTTTGAGGTGAAGCTTTGGGTTGTTTATTTGTATTTGTTCTGTTTTTCTGATGTGAAAATTCACTGCAATAAATTTTCTCTGAGGACTGCTTCATTGCATCCCACAGGTTCCAAGAAGTTGTATTTGTATTTTCATTTGTTTAATTTCTTCTTTAATTTGCTCTGTGATCCACTGATTGCTCTGGAGTGTGTTATTCAATTTCCATGTGTTTGTGGAGATTTTTGCAGTTTCTTTTGTCATTAATTTCTAGTTTTATGGAGCTATGATCTGATAACATGCATGGGATAATTTTAGATCTTTTGCATTTACTTACGCATGTTCTATAGGCTAGTATATGATCTATTTTAGAGAATGTTCCACGTGATGCTGAGAAGACTGTATATTCTGATGTTGTCAAGTGGAACACTCTGTATACATCCACCAAGTCCATTTGTTTACAGGTGTGATTCAGTTCTGTTTTTTGTTTGCTGATTTTCTGTCTAGTTGGTCTGTCTCTTTGTGTCAATAGGGTATTAAGGTCTCCTGTTATAATTGTGTTATTGCTTGTTTGATTTTTTTTTATTGGTACTGGGAATCAAACTCATAACCACACATTTACCGGGCAGACACTTATGCTGCTGAGCTAGATCCCCAGGCCAGCTTATTTGATTTTTAAATTTCTGTTAGTATTTGTTTGGTATAGCTGGGTGCTCCTGAATATGATGCATAGATATTTAAGATTGTTATCTCTTCCTCTTGACGTTTTCTCCTAACTATTATGTAGTTGCTGTCTTTATCTCTTTGGGTCATTCTTGGTTTGAATTTCACATTGTCTGCAAACAGTATAGCTATCCCTGCTTTTTTTGGGTTCCTGTTGCATGAAGTAGTTTTCTGTCCTTTGACTTTCAGTCTGAGTTTCTTTTTGGGTTAGATGGGTTTCTTGTATACAGCATGTTGTTTCTTGATCCATTCTGCCAGTCTCTTTCTTTTAATTGGTGAATTGAGGCCATTTACATTAATGGTTATAACTGATGTATATTGGTTTATTTTTGGCATGCCATTTTTCTACTCTTGCTTCTTCACCTTTCCCTTCTGTTTGTTTGCCTTGCTTAGTGGTTTTTCCTATGTCTATCTAGAATGTGTTTCAGTACTCTTTGCAGGGTAATTTGGTAGTCATGAAGTTCTTCAGCTGTTCTTTGTCATAGAAACATCTTATTTCTCCATCAATTTTGAAGGACAGTTTTTCAGGGTACATAAATCTGGGTTGGAAGTCATTTTCTTTTAGGATCTGAAATACTTTACTCCATGCTCTTCTTGACTTCACTGTTTGTGTTGAGATGTCTACTGTGATTCTGATAGGCTTTCCTTTATAGGTGCTATGTTTCTTCTCTCTAACAGCTTTTAATATTCTGTTCTTTGTTGGATTTCTGGGATGGTGGTTATTACATGTCTGGGTATAGTTTTATTTTGGTTATGGCTATTTGGAGTTCTATATGCTTCACTAATCCATATGTCAGTTTCCATTCTCATGTTTGGGAAATTTTCAGCTGTTACTTCCGTAAATAGCCTCTTGATGTCATTTATGTCGTCCCCTTCTATTTCATTTATCCCTATCAATCTTATGTTGTTTTTCTTTGCATCATCTTGCAACTGTTGAATTATTATTTCCTGATTCCTTGTTATTTTTAAAAGATCTTTACTTTCCTCTTCACTCTTGTCTTTGAGGTCTGAAAATCTATCTTCACTTTCTTTGAGGTGATTTTGCCAACTATCAATGGAATTTTTGATTTCCTATATATTTTTTGAATCTACTTCCTGCATTCTATTTATTTCTTATATTGTTCATTCAAGGTTTCCATCTTTTTGCATTTTTCAACTAATTTTTTAACTATGTTTTCTTTAGATGTGTTCAGAATTTCTTTCATTACATTTATCATTTCTTTATTTGCCTGGGAGATTGTTCCTGATGTGAGTTCTTTTATAGCTTCCCAGATTTGTTTCTTTACTTCAGTTGCTATCATTTCAGGAGTTTCAGGTGTATGGCTTTCATTTCCTTCTTTGTCCATATTGCCTAGGCTTGCTTGGGATGAGTTGGTGTTTTGAGATTGTATTTTGCTCTTTCATTTCATTATTTTTCTCTATTACCTTAGGGAAGCCAAAGGCAAGGTCTCAGTTGTTCCTTGGGTTGAGAATATCTATCCCTGTTGCAAATAGTTTCCCCTGTTGAGTGGATGTCCTTAAACAGACCCTACCAAGTGGCTCCCAGCCACTTGAAGTTGGGTGGGGCCTTACCAGTCTTGGAGCATTGCACCAAAACTTCCCTGTGGGCTGGAAATAGCTGCACACACTTTTGGCTCACAAGGGGGAACACAGGTGGTTGCTGGCTGTTCAGGGGTTGCTGGGCAGGTCCCCAGTTGTCCCAGTGGGGGCCGTCTGGTGTGTCCTTGGGTGATGTGGGAGGCTGGGTGGGGCAATGCACCAAATTTTCCCTGTAGGATAGAAATTGCTGCTTGCACCTTCGACTGGTGAGGTGGAACACAGGCAGCTGTGGGCCACTCTTGGGGTCGCTGGGTGGGGCCTTTAATTGTATTTGCTTAGAATTCAATTCTGATTTATCTATGTTGCTTTTGTTATTTTAATTTTTCTGTATTTTACATAACTTCTTAAGTGGTTGGTCTAGATATTAATTATGAATAAACTTATAATCTACTGGTATAATTATTATTCTAATTTGAGTAAGGCATAGGAAGCTTACTTTTTATTCACTTTTTCTTCTTCATTTTTAAGTCTCTTAAATGTGTTTTCTATGTGTATTTAGAACCAAACAGAAAGCATTGTAACATTTGCTTCAACCATCAAATGTCTAGTTGTTGTTTTACTTCTTTGCTTCATCCTGGCATAACTACCACTCAACTGCCCCATTTATTCCTTCTAAATATAGATTATAGGTAAGATGAAATAACACCAAGGATGCTTACCATAGGTGGGCTCAGAAACTATAAAATAATTACCATTCCTAGCAGAGTTAATGTAGAATTAAAGTTCAGTGAAGACCAGAGCAATATTTTAGTTTCCATCAGTTGTTTTTTCATATAACCTTTTTTTCTTAGTTTCTTTAGGCTATGAACTGGAAGAAGGTTGGTATTTTTATCAAAGAAGTACAACATGATTTACAACAATAAATATTACATTAAAAATTTGTTTTTATTTTCCAATAGTTATATTCTTCTTTTGAGGATGCATGCAAATACAACATTTTGAGTATTTTAGTTACTATTCTTGTTCTTGAGACAAAACACCTGACATCAACAAATTAAAGTAGGAAAGGATTAGTTTTGGCTAACACTTTGAAAAGATTTCAGTCTATAGTTGGCTAGCTCCAAGGCAGGTTGGCATACCAGAGGGACATCAGAGATGAGAAACAGTCTATGGCAGAGCAGAGAGGAGGCAAGCAGCAGCAGCCAGACCACCTTTCCTTTTTATGCCATCCAGACCACCAACCTTTTGAGTGTTGCTGCCCAGAACTGTGCTAATTCCAATCAATGGACTAATTTAGTACCACACGCCCTTAATCTTGGCATCACACACCCTAGGGCCAGCCACCTCTGAAAAGCCTTGCGTATGAATGTGTGAGGCTTTGGAAAGGCATTTAGATACAAAGTGTAATGTAGGGGAAAGTAGCAGCAAATATCTCCATCAGAAGAAGAGTTGTAAAAATGTACCTATTTTCTTGGGGTGTTGTGACTTCATATTACACAGGTTGGGTTTTCTGCACTCTTTAGCACAGCCCCTTTCTGGTAGGCTCAAAGCCCTTCACTGTTACTTGTGACTCTAACCTGCTCTTAAATTTTGCAGGTAATTCAAAGGTCACACTATATTTGTATGATCATGAAAAATTGTGTTTTTTTCGAGAGAAATTTTTGAGGAAATTATTGACATTAATTTTTGTTGATGCTTACATCTATGTTTCCTTCAGTGGGGCAAAATATAGATTAAATATCAGTATGTTTCCATTAAAAGTTGAATATTATTTAAATTACTTTCAGCTTTTGTCACACCTTTCATAGGCAATGTAATTTCCAAAAACAGCCAATAGATTTTTAGAGAAGGACTTCATGTCTGAAAAGAAGTTGAGGAAGTATTACCTAATATATTTCATTACTATGTAATTATTATTTCACATTAGTAAAAACTGTGAAAAGTTATATGTTAAAGAAACATCTGCTTACCTTTTTAATCCAACATTTCCCAAGCTTATTTAACTACCTAATTCCTTTTCACCAACATATTCTATTTCACTTTGCATATAACCAATTTTAGCAAGTTTAGCCTGTTAATATCTATTAAAATGATTTTTAGTTTGGAAAATACAAATTCAGAGTAATTTATTTGATGTCTACTATGTATAGTATATTGTTACATCTTTTATAGTTGTTGAATGGTAATAACTTGTCTGTAACTTTACTGTTCATCTCCTCCCCAGTAAACTGTCTTAACCTACATCCTGTGGACTTTTCCAGAGTTCACTGAATATGAATAATCTCACAATTGTGTGTAGAACCATGTATTATATGTTTACACTTCTATAAAATTATCACCACTTTAATATTAGATGCTCTAACGGTTATGTGATTCCTTAAAGATTAAAATTCACTCATCTGTAAGAAATAATGACCACCATTAACACTGTTCTTCTTTCCCAAATCCTAATGTTACATTAAACAGTAGTACAATATCTAAACAAGACAGGAAAAACACATTTTGATAGGTTGATGAGAAAAGCTAGGATACTTATTTTATTAAAAGTACTTTCAATGCATAAAGTTTATACAAAAAGGTTGGAGAAACCATACTACCTATCTTTAATTTTTCAGTCTTAATTTTTTATTTGTACATATTTGCATTACATAATGATTGCATTCCTTGTGGTGAGTTGGTACTTATACATAACACACTTCAATTATTTTTTCATTCCTCTTCCTTCCCCTTGTCCCTCTCCTCCATCTTTTGTTCTCCTTCCTGTTTAAAAAAGATCTATATCCCTATTTCCTATTATCTTTATTTTAATTTATATTTTATATTTTTATATGAGAAACCATGTGGTATTTAAGCTTTCTTTCTAATTTTATTTCACTTAATATTATGATCTTAATTTACACTCGTTTTTCTACAAATGGCTCAAGTTTACTCTTCCCTATGGCAGAATAGTACTCTACTGTGTACATGTACCACATTATTATTATGTATTCCTCTGTTAATGGATATACAAGCTGCTTCCAGGATTTAGCTATTAAGAATTGTGCTACTACAGACATGCATATGCATAAATAGAAAGGGAATATCTGGGTCAAATGGAATTTCTAGTTTTAGTTTTTTGAGGAATCTCTATATTTATTTCCATAGTGATTGGACTGGTTTATATTCCTAATAACAATATAAAAGTGTTTCTTTTCTCCTGAAGCCTCACTAGCTTTTGAGATTATTTGATTCCTTAATGGTACATTCTTTCTGGAATATGATGGAATCTTGATAATGTTTTAATTTTCATTTCTCTAATGATCAATGATGTTGAACATGTTTTTATGCATTTAGTGACCATTTGTACTTCTGAGAAATATCTGTTCATTTTTTCCCCTTTTTTGACTGAGTCTTTAAATTGGGGAGTCTTTTTAAAATTGTTTATATATTCTAGAGAATAGTTTTCTGTCTCAGGAAAATTGTTGGCAATTTTTTTCCATTCTGTGGGCTGTCCCTTCAATATGTTATTTTCTTTGCCGTTAAGAAGCTTTTTAATTTGATGTAATTTCATTTGTTGATTTTCTGTACTACTTGTTGTGTCATTGGAGTTCTGTTCAGAAAGTCCTTGACTATGTTTATGTCTTCAAGAGTTGTACCTATTTTATTTTTCAGCAGACTATTTCTGTTTTAACATTTATATCTTTTATTCATTTTGATTTTAATTTATTATATGGTGAGTTACAAAGTTTTAAACTCAACTTTCTGCTTATACGTAGCCAGTTTTCACAGCACCAGTTATTCAAGTGGCTATCTTTTTGCCAGTTCATACTTTGGCCCTTCGTCAAAGAATAAATAGCTGACCGTGTCTGGGATTGTTTCTGCATCCTCTATTCCGATCCATTGATATTATTTATTTGTAGATATTTAATAACAGTTTTAAGCTTATTTTCCTTTTCTTCTTCAGATGTTATGTTTATTAATCTTATATATTGGTATTAATTCACAAATCATCAATAAATGGTTACGATTATTATACGTAATAACATGTATTGAGTTCCAAGAAAACAAAAAATATATGAAAAACTGACAGGATTTTAAGGAATAGCTCTACTTTCAACCTTCATTTCTGGGAAGGTAATGCGAGACACATTGCTAGTAATGTGCTAGCAAGCTACTATAGTAAATAATAGCCTAATAAAAGCAACAAATTCAAAAGATGACTTTTTCCCTTAGATTTTGTGGAGTGGTCCTACATCTTACTCCTGTCCTTGCAACCTTCTGGAATCTATTCTGATGCTGTTCTTTGGCTCTATTACTAAAGTTTCCTTCATTGATAACTGTTCTTGGTTTTCTAGTTTAATTCATAACTTCATGAAGTTTCTGCATTTGTTCTACTACTATCGCTACCCATACAGTACCTTGAGAAAATTTTGTTTTAAACTAGAAACTGTCAAGGGCTATTCTTTATCTGTGTTTTAAAAGTTATATGGGCAATATTTAGGTAAGAGGGTGCAATGTTAATAATATAAACGATCTATTTGGAGATAGGAGATAAACGAAATTTCTAGAACTGTGTTTTAACCAGTGGAATTAACTACTCTAGGAAAGTAATGCACAAATATCGTAATATATGAAGAAAATGTTTTCCTCAATGAAAAATGAGCTAGTTAGAGTAAAAATATTTCAGCAAAAGAGCTGCATTCTTATAAAGTGAAATCATGAAGAGAGATAAACTAATGTTTCCAGAATTATTGACACTCTTTGCACAATGTGTTTTTCTTGGCCTCAGACTTTTTTTTCCCATTAAATTAGATTCATTCCATTTAGCAAGATTTGCAGAAAGAGCATGAGGGTATTTGTGGGATGAGTGTTTGACAAGTTCACACAATGTACAGTTCAGAGTTCAAAGTTGAAATTACAGTACTGTTTTCCTTGAAGAGCTCTCTCTGGCAAATTGCCTAGGAAAATTCTGGTGGGTTTCCATGCATCCCACCCAGTATTCAACTAATATTATAGGATCAGTCAACAGTTGGGACTAACTAGTTGCTCTTAAGTCATTTAGCTGAGTGAAATGCTGCCTTATTAGCTTTGCTGAAATAGCAAAGGCACGTTTTATTGAAAAACAAAAGTCTTTACATTTTTGCGTAAAAACTAGAAAGAAATTACACGTTGCAGTTGTATGTTTGTGAATATGAAGTATGTCAGCAAATTATATTATTAATAGGATATATATATATATGCACATATGTCATTTTAAAATCTAAGGAGATTTATAGTAATGTTTCTGCTTCATTTAGTGCATGTTTCTCTTGCATTTTCATTATTTCATTAACATTCTCCATTTGATAATTTATTATGGTGCATGTGGTGCTGAAATTATGTGGCATTTTGAGAAACAAAGTCAGTGTTACTGAAATTTTATCCAGTATTTGGATAGTGTAGACTCAGATTGGTTCTAATAGCATGAGAATAAAATTTGATTTTAAGAATTGAAGTATACTATGAGGTATACAATAACTAATGTAATTCTAGTGTGGTGACTTAGTATGTCTCAATAGCAGTAATACTGCTATCCACAAGAAGTTGATTTGAGTTTTAAAACTATAATTTTAAATGTGTTCTTGCAAAACATATGTAAAAGAACATATTCATATATGATCTTTATATAATATTTAGGTAAAATTAATCTAGATGCTATAGAGGGCATTAGAAATTTACGTCTTAATATTTTATTTCCAAGTTTTTGAGGTACTACCAGTTTCTTTGAATTTTGTATTTACATTGGTACCATCTAAAATGAAACTTTATAGCAGTCTTTTATATTTTAAAACCTAATAATGTTCATAAACTTTTTACTATCAAAAATACTTTCCATTTTGAACTTTAAAAATCTATCTTTATAAATAGAAGTATTCATTTATTAATATATTTCTATTGAACATGATTTATGTACTAGGCATTGTTTTAGTCCCAGAGAATTCATTAGTACCTAACACAGAAAATGTCCCAGCCATGACAGTTTATATTAGTGAGATTGAAGGCAATAAATAAATATCCCATGACCACAGCTTAGTCCTCATTTGATTTTACTTGACAACAACACTTGACAGCAACATTTTTATTAGTGCATGTGAGTCAGAATAATTGGTTTCACTGGGCACACTTATACATACATATAATGCACTTTGGTCACTTCTACCTCCATCCTCCCTGCCATTCCCTCCCTCTCTTCTTTCTGACTTTGTTCTCTAATAGCTATTCTTCAACTTTTGTTCTTTCTCTTTTCCTTTCTTCCTTCTTTCCCTTCTTTTTCCCTCTTTCCTTCATTCCTTTCCTTTCTTTCTTCCTTCTGTTTTACTCAATTGTTTATTTGTACCCTGTTTTGAGTCAACTGATCATTTTGATAATCATTCTTGTGAAATCTTTGGTATTGTGTCCATCATAATATCATTAGACTCAGTTACCTGGGAAATACTAACTGTTGGAGGGGCCATGTTCCTTGTTTTTTCATATTTAACTTTCTATGTGGAGATTTGCTTATCGATGAAATTCTTTTGCCCATTTATGTGGGGGCCTTTCTGTAGGTCTTTTTTTTGTCAGTGTGCCCCAGAGTACCACTCTATTGTGTAGTGTTGTGTTTAGTTCTCAGTATTTCATCATGCATTTCCCTGTGGCTTCTTTATCTGTGATTAATGGGAAGTACCAGCACATACTGCGACAGATTCTGAATTTCCCAATTTCCCTGTAAATCTTGCAAGCATATGGCCCCTTTATTATTTGGAGGCAAGTATATTTCCAACTGTAAAGTATGTGAGATGGACCCTCTTGTATTCTTTTCCAATTTTGTTAGAACAATATGGTTTGAAAGATTATGAGTGTGAATAATGCTGAGGAAGTAGATCTGGTCTGCGAAAGTTGTGTTGCTTTTCTCCGTTGCTGGGGGTTAATGCACAAAAGTGAGAGCCAACTTCCTCTCTATTCTTCCCATTCTCAGAGCCAGTACTTTCTTTGTCTGAGGATTTATTTCCTCCAGAGTTTAGGTTCCTGCTAAAGTACCTGCTATAGTACAAGCAGGACTAGGCTGTGGCTGAAATAAGGTCAAATTTCTCCCAGCTAGTTTGGGAGTGTAGGTCTATGGCACAGCACTAATCCAGAATGCTTTTAATGCCAGGCTCCATCCCCAGCACTGCTCAGAGGGAGGTCAGCAGATAACAGTATCAGTCCCCAACATAAACAGAGCTGATGGAACAATACGGCAAAAGCCAGCTAAAAAGCGATTATACTCATAACCATAAGAAAGGGGCAAAGAGAATACACAATACATTGAAGAGTTTAGGATTAGGAAAACAAAGCACTACAATGTCATCATCAACAGCAAAAGCAGAAAACAATAATAGCAGAAGCGACATAAGAGAAATGGGAAAAGGTAAGAAGATGCAAAAATAAAGAAAAGTGAGAAATAAAATTCAGTTAGACAAAATAAGACAATAAAATAAATTAAATATATTAAAATATAACTTTTTAACAAGAAAAAATAAACAAAAAGTACAGATGGAAAAAAGGCAGAAAGAGTTGAACAAAGACAAAAATTAAAACAAAAGGCTACTGTTATTGATTACTTGTATTGTTTTTACATTATGTACTATGTCCATCCTTTGTTTTGACTGACTGCTTTGTTTTGTCACATTTGGTTTTGTTCTCTTCCAAAAAAATAATAAGAACTGTGGGAGTAATAAAACCCAAAATGTGTAAATGTTATTATAAAAAAGAGAGGAAAAGAAAGTGCTCTAAATGATACAACTGCAAGTGGGTTTAGGTGTGTAAGATAGATGACCATCTTACTAAGTTTTTGTTGGATCATTGAACACAACTGTTTGCAGTCTCACTGTTTGAATGTCCACTTTGTATGCTTAATTTTGTAACTTGATCAACTATTTTTAAGATGACAATATGTAATCTACTAACTAGTGATTTCTTACTGTTTATTTTTTTGAAATTCTGTATTGCTTGTACCCTTTTACTTTTTTTTTTTCTTTAAATAAAATTTTTTTTAAAAGGCTGGTCAGAAACTTCTTGTGGCTGAGGAATTTAGTTTGGAGAAGCAGCCAGCCAGTTACGGGTGGATAATGAGAAGCTGCTATGATTAGCGGCTTCCTCCGTCTGCGGCCAACCTGTTACGACAGTTTATGGGCTGTGGTGGGCATTTTCACTGGGAAGGCTGAGAAAATTCTGAATGTGTCTGAGGATATGTTATTTAGTTGGACTTTAGTGTGTATATTGAGGGACAAAGCAGTTGACAGGAGCATCTAGGGATGCTTGGCTCCAACTCAGCCTCAGCAGTGTCAGCAGTGCACAAGACTGGTGCACATTTGTTCCGTCTCTGGCTGGGTACCTAGCAGTGTGCCAGAGGACTGAGCAGCCATCAGGATCTTTTCTTGCTGATCTAGACACAATGTCCTCTGGACCATTCTAGGTAGGAGGTAGATCTTCAGTCTCTTTCGAGGTTCTTGGTCTGCATGCCTGTGGTGAAGTGCCTGCAGTGCATGTTCAGGTTTTCACCGTGGGCATATCCTCAGCCTGGATGCATGTGTGTATGGGAATGAGGTGGAGTGGAGTAGTGCATGGCCAAGGGCCAAGCTGTGTTATGTTGGTACATTCCTGAAAAGCTTCAGAGAAGTGGTAGAGCAATTAAAGCTCTATGTTCCATGCAGAAGTGGCCCTGAGCACAAAGCACTCTGTCAGAATCTCTCTCAGATACATTCTGTCCTCAAGCAGTCTGCTTTTGCTTCCAGTTGCCCAGGGCAAGGTACCTTCACTCCTCACTTCCCTCTCTGTCTTGGCCCCTGATCCACCCTACTCAAAAGTCCAAGTGGCCATCCGTTCTACAGTTCACACAGCCAAGACTTGCCGTGGAGCTATCTTCCACTGGTTAGTGAAGCAGGGCATCTAAGGGACTTGCAGTTGTGATCACTCACACTGAGCTTTCCAGGCCTTAAAGTAAATTAGGCCCTAATAATAGGACCCTTCTCAAAGTGGCTTCTGATTATAGTCCTCTGAGAATTTGGTGAGTGACGAATGGCTTTCTTTTCAGCTTGTTTCAGTGGCTGGGTGTTTCAGGGTTGAGTGACTTTCATACCAAATTCCTGACTTGGGGTGAACGCTTCTGTGGAACATGTCCTTGTGCTGCAGATAGGATTGCTGGTTAGTATTATTCAGGTTGCTTATACTGATAACTTTACTTACACACAGTGTTGGTTTTCCTGCCTCTAATTGTAGAACCGGGGTTGAAGTTATGAACTCTTCCTCACCTTTGCATAATGGGATATAAGCTACATCCATTATTCCATCTTCCACTAGAATCCAGTGCTCATCTTATTCTATTATTTGCAACACTTTCTTTAGCTAGCTTTGGTGTTTCCCCAGGTTTTCTTCTCTACCTATTCATTCTCACTGTCCTTTGCTGATTCCTTCTGACCTTCCTTTTTTCTTAATGCTGAATAACCCTGTGGTTTTGTCCTTGAACTTCTTCAGGATGTCCTGGATGTTTGAAACTACAAGTGTGTACGATGACGGTATTGATTAGTTTGGCTTTACACTTTTTGCTTTGACATTGCAACTTGATTACCTGCACTTTAGATCTCTGATATCCAGATTCATCATGTTTGCTTCACATATCTTTTTTACCACTCAGTGTCCAGAAAGGCCTACGAGTCACCTTGAAATCTGCTTGCCTTAAAGATTTTTTGATTTAAGCAAACAGTAATCAGGGTCAATATTTAGCAGTTAATCACTTCTGTTTCTCTTTAATCTGTTGTCTTTTAACTTTGTTAGACGTTCCCTTGTTGATTTCAGCTATTTTAGCCTCTTTGCTGTTTCTCTAGTATTCCACATATTATCCAGCCTCAAAGCTGTTTGCTTGGAAATCATTTCTTTCAGGTAACTTTCTAGCATACACCTCAGGTTGTTTTCCAAATTCACCTCAGTTGGACCTTCCCTGTTTAATCTGTTTAAAAATTGTTCCCCTCCTCCATAGCAGCTGTCTCTTTCTCATCTGTATTCTGGGATAAATCCTTCTTCATTACATTTATCCCTGTAAAGCATACCATATGCTTCACTCACTTTTCCATCACTGGAACAAAATATCTGACACACACAACTTGTGGATAAGACGTTTACTTTAGCTCATGGTTTCAGCACGCTCAGTCTATGGTTGGCTCCAGGGAGAAACAGCATGGTAAATGGGCCTAACAGAGGAAAGCTGTTCAACCCAAGGTGGTCAGGGAGCAGAGAGAGAAAGAGGAACCAGTGAGAGAGATGCCTTGCAAAGGCACATCCCTAAGGACTCACCTCCTCCAGTGGGGCCCGCTCTCCCAATACCGCATTCCACTAAGAACTCATCAATTATTTAATCCACTGATCAGTAAGGCACCCCGCCCCCCCCACACACAGTAATATCACCTTCCAAAGTCCACACACTCCCTCAGAGGAGAATTTTGGGGATTTATAAATCATAACTGTATTTTTTAAAACTTTGTAGTTATTGATAGATTCTCACCCTATAGAATTTGAGCTGTATGGGCAAGGATTTTCATGTTTTCTCACTATGTGGAATGGACACAGCAGTCCTCAGTGGAATGTGGGCTTCTCGTGTCACAAGAACCACATGTCTGCAGGGCCCTTTCTCTCCTTCCCTCCCCCACCCCTCATTTCTTCCCTCCCTCCCTCTCTCCTTTCTTTCTCTCTCTCTTTGCTTTTGTTTTTTTCCTGCTTTTCTTCTACTCCCTTCTTATTGTACACCTTCCTCTTCATTTTCTTCCTTTTTTTTTTTTTTTCTTTTCTAAGTTTTCTTAATAGGTTTAGGGAAGCCAGTGAGTCAGGATTATTTTTCTGTTCCTAGCTATCTATTTGGATGGCAGCTACTGGGTTGCATAGAAAAGTTTGATTCCCTGACATACTTGCTTCCTGAGACACTGCAGAGATGCCGCTTGTCACTGTAGGCCCTGACCATTAACACTGTTGTTTGAACTCTGCTGCCTGTAGTTCAACAACCTTTGAATCCTACTGATTCATGACTGAAAATCACTGTTTTGAGAATGGATTGTTCCTGTAGTGAGAATCTAAGCTGCAGTATGCCAACATGGCTCTCAGTGATTCTCCTTAACATCCTATGAGGGTGCGTTATAGTCACAGAACAGCTTATGTTTACCATGTTAGCATGTTATAAACACTAAGGCTAGGAACACTTTTGAACATTATGGCCTAGAACAGCACCCACTTCATAAAAGAACATAACAGATATTTTGCAATATTTTGAATGAATGTCTGAATTTCACTTACTGAAACCAGAATATATAAAAGAAAACAAAAATGTTGATAAAACATTGCAAGTTAGCAATTAGTTTTCCTTTCACTTGTTTAATCCATGTTATTTATAAGAGATAGCTTTTGTAACTTTTGGCATAAAGTTTCTAATTGTTACACAGCTTATACCATATTTTTGCAATACTTTTTTTATATGCAACTAGCAATCTGACTTTAGAAGGGTTGTTATAAGTTTGCTTAATTTACCATCTTTCCTGGAATATTTTCACAGCTATTTATTTTTAATGAAACATAATTCTCATTTTCTTTACCCATATTCCTGATAGACCACAAAAGGTCTTTGCGCACTCTCAAAAACAAAGATATAATCTCATAAAGGAGGCTTTTAAAAGGATACATTTTTGATGTGGTATAGCAGATACTGTTTTCTTGCACGTATCCCCTTTATTTAGCTCATTTGTTAGTTCTCAAATATGCAAAGCTATAAGAAAAGAAGATAAAAACCTGAAATTGTATTATTTTTCCTAAGATATTTTATTTAGGAAATCATGCATGTGCCATAGTTGAGTGCTTGAACAGTTTATGCACGTTAGATAAGTCATTTCTCTGAAGGTATATATGGCTTGTTAATCTTACATCACGGTGTCTGTAGCTGTGCATTCTGAAAATGAGCTGTGGTGATAGCTAAATTTTATTTCTAGGAATGGGATGATAGAACAGAGAAATGTGTGGAAAAATAAAAATGAGTTCTTTTTCTTTAAAGAGTAATTCTCCATATTCTGCTTTTTTTTTTTAGTTTGTCAGGTGAATTATTTTGTTCTTCAAAAAAAGCATAATTGGTTTTGATTTTTGCAATCAAGTAGTTCTCTTTTTGTCATTAATGCAACCTGCTTGAAAGAAATATTCCAACTCTACAGGTAATTATATGTCTCAATTTCAGATGATATGTTATTTTAACTAAAATCTTAAATATGGAATGTTTGATACTCAACTTACTGTCACGTAAAAATTATATAAATAAATAAAAACTCACTTTCTCTTAGAGTAACTTTCTCTTTCAACCAAGTTAAAAAGAAGACACCTTATTTTATTTATTTAATTAGAAATCATAGAACTACTTCAAGAAAATATTTAATTTGGAAAAATAATTTTCTGTATAATCATGGAGAATGTTGTTGAATTGCATTGGATGTGCCCAATGCTTCAGTTTGCCAGTATCATCAAGTAAAATATTGCTGATCTCTTTTTGTTATAAGGTCATACGTCACATAAATAAACTCTATGGTGTCTAACACAAGTATCAGAGCAAATGCCCAGTAAGAACTTGTTAATTGGTGAGTTTAATCATCCTCTCATTCATCAGCTATATATTAAATGTGGATCATATAACAGGCATTTAATGCAAAAGGTAGAAAACAAATTTACGCCCATCAATAGGAAAAGTTTTACTTTGAATGTTATACCTTGAAAAAACTTTCATCCCCATCACTGAATGGGCAGTTGTTCTTGAACAGTGCAGTCATCTTAGTTCTTGTTGTTGTTACAATGACTCACAATAAACCAACGAGTTAGATACAAATAAGTCATGTGTTTTAAAGTTTTAGGCAGAAATTATGTTTTATTCCCTAATAATCTACCCTCCCTTTCTCCCATAATGGAAGGACTTTTGCTTAGCAAGCTCTGTGGCTACAGAGTCAAGACTGTTTTCCAAGCTCTCTTTAAGGTGATCTCTGCCCCTTTCAGTCAGGTCCTTAAAGACAGGAACAGTTGTCCCTCTGTCACTTTTTTTATTTTCCTTTTCCTTATCCTTGTCTTAAAAGCTTTCATGGTACTGAGTTATCTTTCACCATAAATAAGGCCCATGTCTTAGAGAGGACAGAGTAATACGATGGAAAGAATCTGAATCCCCCATGAGAACCCCAGACCACCTTTAGACCACAATGACAAAAGTCTACACTTCTATTTGTTTAGTTCTTCTCTTTGAATCTCGGTTACATGTTGCAAACCTATATCCTAAGACAGAATTTTGTGCCAGAAGAGGGGTACAAACATAATGCATAACCTAGGTATGGTTAACATTTGGCAGGCACGAGGAAGAGACAGAGCTATTGAGGCCCACAAAGCTGATTTATCCTGACGGATACTAAGGCAAAAAACTAAAGTAATTGTAGCTTGAAATATTAAAATGTAAGCACATGCTAAACTGAGACCAGAACATTAGGGAAATCAGCTAAAAGAGGCAGAATTTTGAGCACTTCTTGCTCTCCCAGCAAAATTCTGTTACAAACTCAGACTAGAGTTAGCTAGCATACAAACAGAAGTGGAAAGGAATATAGTTCTTTAGCAAAGTGGAAAGGAATATAGTTCTTTAGCAAAATTTTACTGAGAATCCTATAATTTAAGGCCTTTAGAGTTGAAAAAGTCAACTCCTTCTGTATTCCAAACCAAAGTAATTAAAATTGGTGGCTTCAAAGCCACTACCTCAGCAGGAGATAAATTCAGTCTTTTGCCAGATTTGGGAGCCAGACCAGATGCAAAATCGAATTAAGGGTATTGCTTTCCTGTCCAAGCAAAATGGTTCAGATAGACTGGATTCAGTCTTTCTGAAAAGGGGTTAAGTAAAGCACACAGGATAATAAGGAAAAGACAAGCATCTTTAAGCTTAAATACTACATCTAGATTAGATCTTTGGCTACAGTAACTTACATATGGAACTGATCCAAAACAAATTGCCTGGAAGCTTACTGAGTTTCTGAGGGAATTGTATGGATAAAGAACAACTACATGGCATACAAAAACCTATAATTGTTCAACCTCTAAGGAAATCCCTGAGCTGCCAAGCCCAGACCAGGAAAAAAAAAACAGGCTAGAAAAACATTTCAATATCCAAGAAGATTAATCTTTATAATGCCTACTTCGTTCATGGCACAGGAGGACACAAGACAAGAAAGCACCTTGCAGTGGGTAGTACCAAAGGCTCTGGAAGAAAATGGACATTTCTTTAGTGCAACATCAGCGGTCCCCAGATAGGCCTAACCAAAGAATTTACTCTGTAGCTGGGTCAGGTCATATTGTAATTTCTGTGTAGTGGGATGTGATTATTGTTATAGTTCAGTGACTGCTATGGGTTTTCCAATCTCTACTTGCTAAAGAGGGGTTTAGATAGCCATATCTAATTCTTCATAAGCATTAAAGTTTGAAACACATGAACTTATATTTTAGTTTATAGATTGCCAAACATATCCATCCTTAGGGCAAGGGATTGCATATCACCAGAGATGAGGGATTTTTAGCTGTGTGCAGTAATGGATGGGACCTTAGAAGTTTCTTCCTTATGTAAGTAATGGATATGTTCTCTAGTAGGTTGTGAAGGGGAATTTGAGTGCTACATGGATAGCCTGTAGCAAACAATGTGAGTTGGACTCAAATTTCCATTCTTTCCTTCTTTCTCAGTAGTATAGCTTCAGATTTTTAGCTACAGGGTTTACCTAAAATAAAGCAACAAGTTTCCTTACCTCCCTTGAAGTTAGATGTGTCCACATGACTTATATCTGGCTAATGGAATGTGAATGAAGAATCTAAGATGTTTTCCAAAGTTTCTTTCTGCCACTTTCTCTATACTGTTTTCCCTTGGAACATAAGTAAGGGCATTAAACTGCAATGGAATAAAAAGAAAAGATGATTTCAGTGAAGTACAAAAATAAGAGTAGAGTAATGAAATATTAGGAGCTTTTGTCTTGGGAAACTGTATAGGACAGCCTCCAGACTAACCCTGTATTGCCAACCCTTAGAACGTGGCAAAGAGGGGCCAGGGATTTAGCTCTGCAGCATAAGTGCCTGCCTTGCAAAATGCAATCCTGAGTTTGATTCCCGGTTCCAAAAAAAAGGAAAAAAAAAAAAAAGAATGTGGCATAAAGGAGACACAGTGTTGATATTTCGAGTCTTGCATCAGGCAGCTATTGCTGCATAACAAACAATATTAAAAGCTCAACAGCATATACATAGGACCTTTCATTTGTTAGGCATGTCTTTGTTGTTTTCTTGAAACAGTTCTGTTTCATCTTCCTAAATCTGGTGACTTGTTTCATACCTCGTTTGTTCTTCTCTTGAAAATAGGGCTAATTTCTCTAACTAGGCTACCCAGAATGAGGATGTTGCTTGAGGCTAACAGTTATGACAGCCAGATGAATGGCAGTGGTGAGCTGTTTTATGTAAATATTATGCAATGAAGTTTAATATCAATGTTAAGTGAGGTTTCTAAGTATAATTTTATGTGATAATGGGTGCAAGTGAATGACTATTATTGGAAGAACTGGTGTATACAAAAGCATACTTGTGTCATTTTGCCATCAATCTCTCAAGTACTATAAAATATCTGAAAAATTACCCTACTTGCACACTGCCATGATTTAAAGGATGCTGGCTAGAGACCGCAATTCCTGCATTAGAGATGAAGGAAGTTTATTATTGTCAGCTTTTGCATCTTTTTTGTGAGCCCTAGTTCCCATAAAGAAACAAGACCAGGGAGAGCTGATCCCTGTGTACTCAGTAGGTTGTGTTCCAGAAAGGGAATCCTGAGAGACAGAAAGCCTCCAACAGGTAGACAGTAAACTTGCCTTCCTTTCAATCCAGTGGGAGACATTCTGTCCATCTGCCAAGGTTTAAGCAAACTGCCTATTATTCAATAGATAAATATTAAGCATTCTAGGCCTGTTTACTATCCAGATATCCTTAAAAAGATACTCTGCAACAAAAGACAGTAAATATCCCTCTAAGAGCCTATGTAGAAATCCAAGAAACTCAAGAATTATTTTGCAAACTTCTTATGCCAAACTCATCACTAACATACTAATCTTATTTCTAAAGGAGGACTTTTGTCTATTTTTCTAACTGTAGATCTCTTCTGCAGCTTACACTAGCATTGTTGATTTCTTCCATTACTGTTTCAATTGTCTTCATTGACTCTTTGATTCAAACAGAATTATTAAGAAAGAAATATTCAAAGTGATAAAAGGATACTTGAAAAAGGTAAAATAGTATGGAAACACTGGGTGTTTTTGTTCACTGATGTAATGTTTGTGGAATGATGCACAAGAATTACATCAAAATTTCTTTCTAATTAAAATGCATTATCAGCATTATTTAGTGTTCACATATGCACGCTTTTGTTCCACACTAGAAGATGTTTATAAAATGGTGACTGTAACAAAAGGCAAACTGTTGTAATATTTTCAGTTTTTTCTATGATCAGAATACCACTTCATACTGAAGTATTTTGGCTGCCCATGCTAAATTATGTAAGAGTTTATTAAATGACTGCTTATTGATTATATGTGTATTGTGGGGGTGGGGGTTACAGAAGAGAATCCGTTTCATGCTTTGCATATTTACATATTTCAAGAAGATTCTTATTAACTTTAAACAGCATATTTGACTGCTATTTTTTCATCTTCTGTGAATATTAATTAAAATATAGCTTAGTGATGGAGTAGTTAGGAAAGAGAGGTTAAAAATGATTTACCAATGATCTTTTTTTATCTTTTGTTAATATCTGAAACCTAAATAATTATTTGACCAAAAAATCATATATATATATATATATATATATATATATATATATATCAGGACAACCTTTAGTAGTATCAAATATTTGAATGTTAAAAATAAGCATTATTATAAAATATTCCTTTATCATAAAATTGAAAGAAAAAAATTTTAATTTAGAGAGGAATTGTACCCTTGATATAATTTAAGTGGAATTGTCTGAATTATGATAATTCAGTAAGAAAACCATTTTCAACAAAGTACAAGCAAAAATATTCATGTGTTTCCACTGAATTCTGTGGAAAAAAAGTATAATTGATATTACTATGAAGAATTTAGGATCATTAAAATTTCTTGATAAAATCTATGTGAAACCATTTCAAATTTAAAATTCTATAACACTGTGTCCACAAAAGAAATTATGTGTTTTCTTGTAAGAGTTTTAGGAAAGAAAATTCGAAGTTGTCATTTATATTCAGCATACTAAAATCTTCCCCGATACTTTGTACTTCATTATAGCTATACATTATAAAGAAAATGCACTTTTCCAACTCTCATGCAAATAAATGCTCCCAACTTTATATTTGGGAAAAGTTTTATTTTTTAATCAATTAAAATAAAAAGATTGGGAACCACTACTTCTTTACAGTTCATACAGGTGATTGATGTGTTGTGATAAGGCCCAACAAGCACCAGATTTGAGAATGGGCCATGTAGAAGGCAGCGGTTTTTAACCTGTTGAAATCATATTTCTAGGGTATCATCAGTCTTTACCTGTTACTTCAGTGACAAATAAATCAATGAACAGTCTGGTTTTGGGTCTTTAAGTATTTGAAATGTCTAAAAATTGCCTTCAAGCCTACTAAACAACTTTGACAATTTAAATCAAAATGAAAAACAAATATGGTAAATCTAAAATGGAAAAAAGAAAATAACTTCTTAAGGGGAAGAGTACAGCTTGTTTGAGGCTTGAAAACAGCTGGCAGGTACCTAGCCCAAGAGTAGCGCCCACCCGGCGCACAGGCTACCCTCTGGTGATACCTATTGCATGAACAGAGGTCATGCTACCTTGCTAGGGCTGCCATAACAGAATACCACAAACTGGCTGACTTAATCCACAAATATATTTTCTTATAGTTCTGGAGGTAGAAATCCAAGATCATAATGTCAGCAGGGTTAGGTGCTTCTGCATCCTCTCTCCTGGACTTGCAGATGGTCACTTTCTTCCTGTGTCTTACATGGTTTCTTGTGTGCACTAGTATCTCTTTGTGTCCGAACTTTCTCTTCTTATAGGAACTTCATTAACTTGTACTCTTATTAATCTTATTTTTTAAAGGTTCTGTCTCCAGGTATGGTCAGGGTTTGGGGTTAGGATTTCGACAAATGAATTTTGCCGAGGACACAATTTAGTTTATAAAGAAGGTGGACAGTACAATTGAGTATAATAGGTCACTCAAAAGTTTTTAATTGTATTTATAATTTTCAGCTCTGGGGTGATTTTTATATTGCTCAACACTGCTAAATGAATCAGTTGTATCCGGCACATAACATAATATTATCAACTGAAAATACTTTCATTGAATCTAGATGAAGTCTTTTAATGCCTGGTTTGCCTTTAATCTTTTGATAACATAGCAGATTCATTTCCTTTCTTCTTTTGATCATGTTTTATATAACTAAAGAAAATTTTAGTGATAAATGATTCAGATGGGTTAGTGTCTTTATTTTTCCCTGTTATTCTAAACTGTGCTATTGACAAAATAGAGTCTAGTTTAAGTTTGACTATATTGGTCAGATAAAGGACCAGTGAATGACTAGATTTCATCAGGTCTAAATCTTATGCTTGTCACTGGAAAACATTTTCCTGGAAAACTGACTTTTACTAGGTCATGTAGTAAACACTCAGGCATGTGCGAGGATTGTTTCTTGACAATTTGTGCCTAGGCTCTAGGAGGCACATAACTTCAGTTGGAAGCAGTGATGGGGATAGAAACAACAGATTCACTAGAACAACAGAGGTAATTTCCAGAAACGCTTGGTAGAGGACATTATTCTTGTAGTGGATACTTAATAGAACCTGAAACACAGAAGCCTGCCCTTTCCCTAGGAGTTCTGCTACAAAATCAGTGTCGTTAGCTGTATGTTGTGACCAGGATTCTTTACTTTCTTTAAAGGAATTTGTAGCTTTTACCCGCCTATGTGAGTGTTTTTCAATCAATTACATCATGAAATTAGGATCAATGAGTCCTGACTATTCATTTCATTTTCTGCTTGGTCCTCTTGATACATACTCACAGAATAAAGTGTCTGATCTATGAATTCAATTAGATTTTTCTGGCTACTACTTCTGAGAATTAAGATCAAATTGCTTTTAGAAATTCTTCTGGTAATTTATTATTCTCTTAGGTTTGTAAAGGTCTTGGGTATTCTGTATGAAGCTAGGTAAGTTATGTTAACATGCAATTATTTGGGCAAAGACCATCGTGCAATATATTCAATGGATGGTTTGTTTTATATGATAGAAATTTAAAGCCTTTTGTAGCTACCACCATTATTGCTAATATTGTTAACATTAAAGGGACTGTCAAATCAATTTGGATGAGAATAATGTGGCATAACAATAAGTTTGAAAAATAATGTAATTAAACTATTATATTTTACTAGATTACTTGTTAAACAGTAGAAATTGTGGGGGTAGATTATAGGATTTGTTTGAAGGGATATAACACATTTCCCCAAATGAAAACATCTGTCCACATTGGTGTTTTCCATTAGTCATCTTCAGAGATGTTAATTTAACTTAAAACAATTCACACTACTCTGTTGATGATTAATTTCAAAATGATGTTTGCATTATTAGTTGAAGTCAGAGACATCATGAGAAACAGGAGTAAAAACAGATGGCCATGATGATACATGTGGTGTGGTACTTTGAACGTTTACTTAAAGCAGCCTCTGGTGTTTGCATAAAGATTCAGAGCAAAGAAGAAACAAAAATTGGCACAAGTTATTAACATGCCTGACTTGAAGAGTTACTGTAAACCCTGACTAACTCTTACAGAAACGGTAATCTTATCCAGTTTCAAGTGATTGGCATAACATGCACTCACCTATTACTCCACAGGGATATAGGCTAGGCAGTGGGAACTGAATCTTTTTTCTTTATTTATATTTAAGGGAAGGTTTAAAAATCATAAAACTAAAATGTATCGTGCTTATGTCCACTGAAGATTGCACATAACAAACATTGTTAGGCAATAACATTTTCTCAATATTCAAGCAGAGACATTTAAATTCCTTTATGAGTACTCAAAATAAGAAATGCCTTCTTAATTTTCACACCTTTAATTATTTCTTCTCAAATTGTGGTGTACGTGTGTCTTGCCCTATGCATCCTTATTTGTTTGGTCAGTATTATGGCCCAGTCATTGAAATTTTAATAAGATTTCCAAATTTTTTAAACATATTCTTTTCATACATGATATTTTAAATTGTTATGGCTCAAGATACCATACTGTGATGAGAATAACAGGAAGTGGTTCTTAAGGGTTAACAATTTGCAGCAATTTTTTTTTCCTTTGGTACCGCGGGATAGAACTTATGACTGTGCACTTGCAAGGTAGGCACTTATGCTGCTGAGCTAAATCCCTGGCCCTAATTTGCAACAATTTTTGTTCTCATAGAAAGCCCTTTGAAGAGAGATGTTGGAAGAATCAGGATAGAAGGAAGAGGACCTGGAATGGGAGAAGATGATTTATTTACTGATTCTGAAGAGGCTTTAGAGTCAGGGATGCCCTATCTTATGAAAAGGAGGTCTAAAAAATAAATTGAAAAACCAGAGACTTGGATTTAGAAATTGTAAAAAGAAGGTCACAATAATTGGATACTTCACATTATGAACAGGTTGTCTGCTAGAGAACACTAATTCATTTAGACAAAATACTGGAGTGTTCCTTTCTTTAGAAATACATGACTGTCTGGTTTGATCAATACTGAATGGTATTGGAGTTGATGCCTAGAGCAAAGACCTTATTTACATTCTAGAAATAGCCATCTTCAAGCATAAAGACCAGATTAATATCAAAATATACCATTTGTACCAATGCCCAAATAGGAAAATAGTTTTTATTGTCTCATTCCTAAATGTGCAGATATTAGAGGAAACTTGAAGTGTAAAAAAAGAGAAAAACTCTGTAAGACATACATGTAAAAAACACGTGCCTAATGAATACATAAGTACAAATAAAGCACATACTTATTCAAATTATATAGGAATTCTAGTGAACGCTGTGTATACTCTCCCATACTATTTTATTCTACTCAGTATTCTGGAAAGCAAGGACACAATACTCTGCAAAGCAACACTGGAGAACTAGAATGAGTAAGTACTCATAAAGATTCAGAAGAGATATGTACAATAAAAACTTTTTCAAAAGTAGGCAAGAAAACTCAAGGATAATTTTTGGAAAGTATCAAAAGAAAGGAAAAGATATTGACGAGTGACCTGTTTCCATTTTGGTGTATGTAGCTCAAGGTACTAAGTATCTCTTAGAAACATCTTTAAAATTTTAAAGATAGTGTTTCCAGAAAGATTATAATTGAGGATGGGATTGTAAAAGAATGATCTAGAAAGGCTTCATATAAGAAATGGTATTTGTATAGAAAGTTGGAGAAAGAAGGCATCAGGCACGAGGATAGATAAGGTAAAGTACTTTTTTTATGTAGAGGGAGAAGGCCGGAAAAAATGGTCTGGGGCAATAGCAAGAACAGTGTTCTTGGGACATAGCAAGGAAATACCTGAGTGTCTACAGGGAGTGATTTAAAGGCAGGTAAGTTTTTTAAAAAAAGTAAGTGGGTAAGATTCATGGCAGGCCATAATAGAGCTTCCATTTATGACATGTGAAGAAGTGCAGGGTTTTCCTTGAAACAGGAGAAGCAAAGTTGGTAATTATTGTAATAAGGCAAGCTAAGGATGATACCACTTGGACCAGGACAATGGGAGTGGAGGTGCTGATTAGTGTCTGGAATTTGAAGATAAAACAAAATGAACCCTAATGTGTGAGAAAAATACTTAAGAATGATTTCAGTATTTTTTATCGAGTGTCCTATTTACTTTTCTCATTGCTGAGGCAAAGTACCTGATACTCTAAAAGTTTAAAAAAAGTTTGTTTAGTTCAGAGTGTGTGGATGTTTCAGATCATAGTTGCCTGGCTCCAAGGCAAAGTGGCATGGTAGGGGGCACTGAAGAGGGGAAAAATTCATAAAGTGAAGAAAGGTAGCAAAGCAGCCAAGTAACAAGAAGCAAGTAGCAAGTGGTCATACCACAACCTCTTTCTCTCCCCTGTATAATATCTGGGTTACACACTCTAGAGTAGGTAGCACTCACACCCAAGGTGGGCCTTGTCATTATTCATGCTCAGAACTATTCCATACCAATCGGTGGACTAGTTTAGTAGCCACATATCCTTAATTCCAGTGTCATACTGCCTAGATCCAGCCATCTCTGAAAAGGCCCCATCTATAACCACATGAGGATTTGGGGATGCATTTAAACACAAGCCATAACACTGAATGTCTGAAAAAAATGAAATAGCATTTCAATTAGGTGGAGAAGAACATGGGAGGAGGGTATATGAAGAGTTGGAATTGGGAGTTTGCATTCTAGACATGCCAAGTTGGAGTTGCTGCCTTGATTTGGATATGGTTTGAATGTGTCCTGCAAAGGTGCATCTATTGCAAGCTTGGTCCTCATTGTTGGGAATGTCGGAAGATAGTAGACATTTTAAGAAGTGGAGATTAATAAAAGGTAATTTGGATACGTTGAAAGAGAATAAGTAGTCCTCAAGGAATCCCTGTTCCCATGAGAATGACTTCTTTTACAAGAGTGAGTTCAACTCTTTTCTCCTGTCTTCTTTTACCATTTGATCTTAACTATGCAGGCGCCAATCATGATGCCATCCACTATGAGATACTCAGCAGAGCCCAAGCAAATGAGACCACCTGACATTGGATTTTCTGTTGAAAATTACAAATTATCCAACCTCAAGTATTTTGTTATAGCAATGGAAAACAGACAAATACAGACACTGTGTAGAAATTCAAATGGAGGTGGGTAGTTAGATATTTCTGTTGGAATTCAATAGAGAAAGATGGAGTGAAGATAATACTTTGCCACTTACGCAAAATATAGTGTGAACTATGCAGATATAGTGGCATTCAAAATCACATAATGGATAAGATAAAACTTGCTAGCAAAGAATTCAGCAACACTCTAATGCATAGAAATTTGAGTGATGAGCAAGAACTAACTAGCAGAGATTAAAGAGTTACCCAGAAAAACCAAAGCAAGTATAGTGTTCTGGATAGCAAGAGAGGAGAGGTAATCAATCATTGTAAATGCTTGCTTACAAATGTTTTTCTCTGCACATGGGTAATGCTAGTGTTGTCATTTTATGAGAACATATAAAATTGGAAGCATTACAATACACAAGTAGTTTGTATACCAAAATACAACCACTTCAAATACAACTTTGAAGTAAGCAGAATAGACATAAATCATCCAGTTAAACATTACACTGAACGGCAAGAGTCACAATATTTGATGATTTGCAGGCAGTGTTTTCCTTACCACCAGCAATAAATCACATAGGAAATTGAGTAAATGTATTATTAGCCTGTGTCCTAATAGCATCGCTGAAATCTGAAATCATTACTGGGACATTTTGAAAAGCTGTTTATGATAATTTTCTTAGTTTGAAGCAAATAGTCAAAGAGGCTGCCATGTTGGTGGCACTTGGAAATATACTTTTTTGGCTTTTTCACACTTACACAAATTAAATGGAGTGACAGATGTTTTGTTACCAGATTCCTTTGGCTTGGATCAATTTGCAGACTTGAAGGAAAGATTATGCCTTTTAAAATATTCTTTGCATGTGTGGACCACTATTGCTACATATAGGTTATAAATAAATAAATACGTGGTGCATTAATTTTTCTAAGATAGTGTTTGTTGATTCTTTCCCTGAATTCATCCGCACCACAGTGTCTCAGAAGGTAGTGAGGTTCTTTGTATTTTTTTTTACCTCATTAATTTTTCTAGGAGTCCAGTTTTAAAAGGGAGAAAGAATCAATATTTGAAACTAAGAGGGACAAAACAGTTTTTTTTCTCAACTCAGTAAGTTATGTGGCATCTCTTTATTGTAATTATTTTCCCTTGTGTTCCCCTCACTCCTCGCCCTGATCTCTTGTAGCCTTTTCCATTTGCAAGAGATCCATCCCCTTGTCTCCTTTAGCCGTCCTCTACTGATCACACATCAATTCTTTGTTTGCTGAACTGTATACTGTTGATTTGTTCCTCCTACACCTCAACCGGTTTTTCTGATACCCAGTTTGAATTTCTTTCTTGTCTGCTACTGCCCAACTCTCATTGATTTATGTATGAACTGCTGTAGTATTCAGTTGGTCTCTTCTTTCTTAATAGAGTAAGTGATCTCATCCTGTCCTCACATTGTTCTCAATTTATAACAGCCACAACCTCTGCCAAGTTTTAGATCCATTTGCCTATCTGCACATTGTACATCTTCCTGGTGGATGACCTACAGGAAGTTCAAACTTAACATGTCCCATAGTGGACTCATCAGCCTGTTACCCACAAGATCTTTCTTCCTAAATTTCTCTCTAACTCTATTGAAGAGTCTTAATAACAGTACTATAAAAAATTTCAATCTTATAATATGGGGGAATGAGGTAGTAAAAGCAGGAAAAATTGAACAAACCCTCAGAACAGTAGAGAAAAATGAAACATCTGAGAAAAATCAGAAGTGGAGAAGAAATTGCAATCATCAGCTTGTTCTGAGGCTGTACATCTTGGAAAAGGATTGCCAGATCTTCTCAAAACAGTGAATGGGATAGGAACAAACTTCAAAACTCATCTTCCGCAAATCTGAATCTGAAAAAAAAATGATTTTAAAATTTTAAAATCTTCTTAATATAAGATTTGTTAAGACTATTATAAAACAAAGGAAATGAAACCTCAACAACTCAGAAGAAAAGCAAAAGTCTGAAAAATCATCTCTAGCAAATGTTTATTATAAAAACTATCATAGGAATGAGTCAATAAGGAATTAGTGATGCTAAATTGTTTGATAAAAAGAGATTAGACAATCATCAAAAGAACCTCATTGGAGAATTTTACAAGTAAAGAAAATAGCCTTAAAATGATTAAATACAATTGTCTAGTAGAAATATTCCTAAATCCTTCCATTTCCTCAGGTGTAATATATATCAGTAAGCTGGAGGCTGCCATAACAAAGTATACCCATCTAGGGGACTTACACAATAGAAATTTACTTTATAATTCTGTTGGGTAGAAATTCAAGACCAAGTGCAGTCAGGGTTAGTTTATAGTGAGATCTCCGTGTCTGGCTTGTAGACAGATGCCTGCTTGCTGTGTGTTCATATGGCCCTTTCTTTTATGATAACAACAGTCATATTGCATTAAGGTCCCAAGATTATATACTCATTTCACTACAACTTTTTCCCTAAAAGTCCTTTCTCCAAATAAAGTGTTTGGGGTGGAGGACATTAAGGTATAAATTTTGAGAGCTACAAGTAAGCCCATAATAGTATTTTTTTCAAAGGAGTAGAGATTCATTGATGTGATATTTTGCTATGTAATATTATTAGTCGTGTGTATTGTGTCCTGTTGTACAAACAATGAGACTTTGCCGGTTGGACCTGGTCTTCATTATCCACAAATATCTGCAGCATTTTATTTTTTAAGTTAAAACTGATTTTGAATTAGAGAAGTATAAAAATTCCATATTCAGTCAAGATTGTTAGTTTTGGCTCTTTTTGGTTAAATAATAAGAACATTAATTTTGACTTTTGTAAAATAAAAAAAAAATTGCATGCTACAATCAAGAAGCTTGAGCCTGGAATAGGCTTAAAGACTGAGTTGTAAGTTCCTAAAAAATGTGGGAAGTTGCTGGATCCTTCCCATCACTATACCATCAGTTTTTGGTATATTTACTTACATTACTAGTACTGGAGGTAAAGGAAACTGAGTGAACTGCAGAATTCAGTTGAAACTATTTTGTATTTTGTGTGTATTTTATTCTTTTAAGAATTGCTAAGAAAATGGAGGATTTTTACATGAAAGTGGAAAAAGTGATATTCCTTGGCCTTTCAAAACTTTTTAGTGCTAACTCTTGCAGTCATAATGTGTGATGCAAAGCCTTAAAAACAATGAATCCCTTTCAAATTGCCAATATTTAAATTTTGCTCCTAACATTTGAGAGCTCAACACATGCAGCACATCGTCCAGGATTCCAAACATCAAAGGTTTAAAAAATAAACTGTAAACTAGCAAACTTTTTGTTTTTAAAACACTTCTGTTATTTTTCTAACCTTTCCTTTTAAACACACTCTTTCTTGCATTTGCTATTTGCAGATAAAGTTAGTAGTATTAAAATAATTCATTTTAAATAAATTCTAAAAGTAGTAAGCTCTCTGTGAGTTTGACCAAATGACATACAAACTGTAAACTGCAGAAATTTTATAGCTTCTTCTACCTTATAATAATATTTTGACATCTTCCAGTGAGCTTCGCATTAAAAAAAAGTACCTAGAATATTATTGATTAGTAGATAAACAAGGACTCTGTGAACGATAGCAAATAATGTCTTTCAGTTTTTCAGTTATTTCTTTACTCTATCAAGATAAAATAGCTATTTTCTATAGGGAACATAGTCTTTAATAATGGTGTTTAAATGATAAATTATTTAATAATTACTGTTAAAATATGTTCCTATGTTTAAATTTTCCTACAGCATTGATCGATTTTTATCTGTGAGATTAAAAATGTAATTCTTGATTGTCTATAGAGTACAATTCTTGTGTGTGGAGCTTAAATTATTCAGATCATTTTGTTGATTTACTACTGTTTTCATTGTATACATTGAGCTTTATTTTTCAGCAGATGAAAGGCAAGAGAAGAAAATAGAATTTTATATTTCTATCTTATAGGATACCCTAAAGTAGATATTGTAAATAACAGTGTTAGAAAACTCATAAATAAAAAATATCAAATAAAAATATCAAACCAGAGACACAGACTAAGCTGACACAAGAAGAGGCTGGTGGACCCAGTCACCTTGCCCTGAAGAGTCCTCAGACCCTAAGATGGAAGAGGAAGAAAGGACTGGGTTTTGTTATGGCAGGGAAGAGGTAGGTAGAGGGTTGCAAAGTGTTCCTGGCCTGGGACTCATCAGCAGGTAAAGCTGGGGAGAGGACTGAGGGAACCAAGGACTCCAACTTAGCCTGTCTTTCACTGACTCTCCTCCACACTGGAAAAAGTTAAACTATATTCTCCTGCCCCCTTCCACCATTCTGTACCTTGAGATACTGAAAGAAAACGAAGAGACACAGACAGAATACAGAGCAGAAGCAGAGCAAACATGCAAACATAAGGAGTCACAGCTTCCCAGTGCATTTTAAGCATTCCCTCCGTGTTGTGGCCTTTCTGGGGGGCTGTTCTTTCCATGGACACACATGAGCTGGACTTCTGGACCAGACTGTCCCAAAGAAAACAAAAAAAGGAATGCGTCAGGAATAAACATGTCCTCTGATTAACATTCACAGTGCAGAGGAAGGAGCCGGTGGCTTCCACATGGTTTTCGCTACTTAGGGACTAGTAGTGAAACTAGTCTCTCCTCTTTCACCCAGCAGCCTTCAATTCTGGTACAGAGAGTGCAATTTTTTTCTAGGTTTTCAGGTTCCTGATTGGGACATTTAACTTAAATAGAGACACTTGAATATAATTCAGGGTTCTTTGACAAACAATTATTTTGTTAGAAGTTAATAATTTAAAAAGACAAAAACCAAAGAACAGTTTTTATATAGTGTTACCCTAGACTGGAGTTGCATCTAAGTGTAAAAAAGTTGCTTAAAGGTACAAGTTAGTAGCATGGTCTGAGTCATGATTTTTCTCTCTCCCCCTCCCTTCCTCCCTCTCTGTTTCTCTCTCTCCTGCTTTTTCCTCTCATTTTGCTTTCACTTGGTGGTACTATGGACTGAATCTATGGCTTTTAAGCTAGACTACCTCCCAAGCTTTCCTTTAAACTTTAAATTTAGTTTTGGTGCTCTTTAGTATATTTAATTATTTGCCCCACATTTGTATTAGCACATATTGGTTGTACACATTGGCTGGTTATACAGGGTTCATTTTGGAAATACTTTAATCATCAAATCTACCAACATACCCTTTGGCCCACCTGCTCCCCCATTTCACATTTTTGAGGCTGCTTCAGTGCATGCCATGTATTTCAATTATATTCTAGTACCTGTCTTAAACACATACCCTCTTTCCACTCCAACTTATTCCTTTATACCTATCTACAATTAGTCCATTGGGAATAAGTCTCCCTTCAGCTTTTTGACATATTTTTTAGATTCCATATTAAGTAGAACATGTAATATTTATCTTTCTAAATCAGGATTATTTTACCAAACATGATGATTTCCAGATCCATTCATTTTTCTGCAAATGACAAAACTGTATTCTTCTTTATGGCAGAATGAAATTCCCTAATGTATATACACTGCATTTTAAAATTGATTCAACTGTTTACAGACACATAGGCTAGTTCCATATTTTTGCTATTGTATGTTGTGCCGCAATAAATCTGGGATGCTGTTACCCCTATTGTTTGCTGATTTTAATTCCTTCAGATATGTACCAATGCATGGCATTCCTGGGTTAAACTTTGGCTGTGTGTTTTAGGATTTTGAGCAATCTCCATTCTGATTTTCATAGTGATGGTGATAGATTATATTGTAACCAGCAGTGTAGAGAGACTCTTTTCTTCACATCCTCAGTAGGGTTTATGATTTGATTCTCAATGATAGCCTTTCTGACAGGGTTTAAATGAAATCTCCATGTGGTTTTCATTTATATTTCCCTAATGCATAAGATATTGATCATTTTTTCATATATTTGTTGGCAATGTGTACATTTTAACTTTACTTTGTAGTTATCTCTTTGCCTTTTTAATTTTTTCATTTTAAAGAGAAAAAGCAATGAAAACAATGATATAGTTTTGAAACAAGATAATAGGAAATTAACAGTGGCTAAAACATTGCATATGCTTAATTTCAAAGTAGGTGCTCAGATTACAAGATACAGGCCTTCAAAGTTAATCAAACAATGCAAACACAAACATTTCTTACTTTTCTATGAATGAATAGAAATTAGTAGTATAATTATCTTAGTGAATATATATATACATACACATGTCATGGTTTATTTTGGTGGCCCCAGGCCTCACGCATTTGCATTGTGCATTTGTGATTGGTTCATTGTCTAGCGCTTGGACTGGGGGTGTGAGTGCTACACTGGCCTAGCAGTTGAGCCAGGATGTGATGTAATGGGTGGAAGAAGGCGTGTCTTGTTCTCTTGCCCGTTTCCTGCCTTGCTGTTTGCAACCACCATGAACTGCGGCCCTGCCATGCCACTCTGCCTTAGAGCCAACAGAGTGTGGCCTGAAACCTCCAAAAACTGTAAGAAATAAACCTTTCCTTTCCCAACTTTGGACATCATAATTTGTCTCAACGATGAGTAAAAAGTAACCAAGACAATACATATATATTCATATTTATAGGTATGTGTGTGTGTGTATTCTTTTTTTCCTTTCCTCCATTCCAGTTGTTCTATTCTTTTGAGCAGTTTCTTTCCCTTTCACCATATCTATTGTATGATTTCACTCTTTCATTTTCTTGCACTATGGAGACAATGTAATGTTTACATATGCAAGTAAGCTGAATGGTACTCCATTGTATAGAAACACCACACCTATTCCTTTGTTGATAAGCATATGAGCTGTTGCCAAGACTTAGATATTAGAAATTGTGCTGCTATGGGTGTAAATATATTGCTGTGTTATGATGTTTTTAATTCTTCTGGGAAAATACCCAGAAGAAGAATATCTGGGTTGAATGGGACCTCTCTAATCCTAGCATTTTGAGAAATCTCCACAGTGATTTCTGTCATGGTTGTACCATTCTATGTTCCCACATCAGTAGTGTGGGAAGGTTTCTTTTTCCCCCACAGTCCCAAGAGCATTTGTTATTGGTTGGCCTCTTGATGATAGTCATTCTTTATGAGGGTGAGATGAAATCTCAGTATTGTTTTAATTTGCAATTTTTGGATGACCAATGATCTTGAACATTTTTTCATACATTTGCCATTTGTATTTTTTCTTCTGAGAAGTATGTGTTTATCTCAGATGCCCACTTTTGGATTGTGCCTTTAAATTTGGGGAAACTGACTTATTCCAGTTCTTTGTATATTCTAGATAAAAGTCCTTTGTCTGAGGGACAGTTGGCTAAAATATTTTTTTAGTCTGTGCATTTTCACTCTGTTAGTGATTTCTTTTATTGTTCAAAAAAGTTTTAACAACATGGGATCAAAGTTGTTGATTCTTTGAAGTACTTCCCCTGCAGTTTATTTTTTGTTCATGAATTCTCTTTCTACCCCTACTGCTTCAAGGTTTCTATCTCCTCTTTATACCGACAGATTTAGTGGTTATGTTTTAATATTTAGATCTTTTAATCATTTGAGTTTAGTTTAGTGCATGCTATTAAAGAGGCTATCTTTCTTCCAGTGCACATGTTTGGTCCCTTTGTCAAAGATAAGTGGCTGTGCTCACAGTTGTGCTGTGTCTACATTTTCTAATCTGTTCCAATGATCCTCAGGTCTGTTTTTATGCTAGTACAATACTGATTTTATCACAATAGCTTTGTAGTATAATTTCAAGTCAGAATGTGTCACCTTCTGCCTTTCCTTTGTTGTCCAGGATTGCCTTTGCTATTCTAGGTCTCCTCTGGTTCCAGGTGAATTTTAGGAAAGTTTTCTCTAGATTTGTGAGATGTGCTAATGTTATTTTGATTGGAATTACAGTAAATCTATGTAATAGTTTTAGGAATATGATCTCATTCTTATAGTGTTGATTCTTCTTATGCATTAGTAAGGAATATCGTTCCATTTTCTGATATCCTCTTCAATCACTTTTTTCAAAATACTTTAATTTTCAGTATATAGATTTATATTTTCTTTGTTAGATTGGTTTCTAAGTATTTCAATTTTTTAATATTATTGTGATGGGTGTTGTTACCCTAATTTCTTTTTCAGTGAGTTTGTTATTTGTGTATAAGAATGATATCAATTTTTGAGTACTGACTTTGTATTCAGTTACTGTACTGAATTTGCTTATTCAATCTAGAAAATTTTTTCTGGATATTTTATCCTCTATGTAGAGTATCATGTTAACTGTGAATAATGATACTTTAACTTCTTTCTTTCCTGTCCTTATTCATTTTACTTCTCTCACTTGTCTAATTGCTCTGGCTAATGTTTCTAGAATTATATGGAATAAGAGTGGAGATAATGAACATCCTTGTCTTGTTCCTGGTTTTAGAGTGAATGCTCCCAGTTTCTGGCCAGTTAGAATGATGTTGGTTTTTGGTTTGTCATAGATTTTTTTTTATCAGATTGTGGTAGAGACCATCTATTCCTATTTTATGTAGGATTTTTATTATGAGCGAGTGTTGGACTTTCTCAAACGCTTTTTCTACATCAATTGAGATGATGACATGATTTTTGTTTTTGGCTCTGTTGATATGGTGTATTATGTTTATTGATTTGTGCATGTTGAAATATTGCTGCATTCCAGAGAGAATCCCACTTGGTCATAGTGTATGATTTTCTTAAAGATTTGCTGCATTTTGTTTGCTAGTATTTTTATTTAGGATTTTTGCATCTGTCTTCATTACAGAGAGTGACCTACAGTTCTCTTTTTCGGTTGTATCCTTTTCTAGTTTTGGTATCAGGATAATTCTTGCCTCCAGGAAGGTGTAGGGATAATTGGTTCCTGTAAATTTCATTAAAGAGTTGAAAAATAGCAACATTAAATCTTCTGTGAGTTTTTAGTAGAACTCAGCCATGAATCCATCAGGACCTGGGTGTTTCCCTTTTAGTAAGCTTTTAATTACGTTTTCAGTTTCATTAACTGATATTGGGTTATTTGGAATTTTAATATTTTTTATTAGCTTTGGTAATTTATACATTTCTAGGAATCTGTCCATTTCTTCTATTTTCTACTGTAGATGAGTGAAGATTTTCACAATAGTAATTGATGATCTGAATTTCCACAGAAATGTTAGTGATTTCACCATTTTCATTCCTCTTTGCATGAATGTGAGTTTTTTCTGATAAGCTTTTTTGATAAGGTTGGCTATGAGTTAATCAGCTTTGTTTATTCTTTCAAAGAAACAATTCTTCAAATACTTCTTTGCATTTTCATTTGATTGTAGACATTGTTTTATTTAACCTGGGACCCACTGGTTGTTCATGAGGGTGTTATTTAATTTCCATGTATTTCTCAAGTTTTTGTGGTTTCATCATTCTTTCTAGTATCATTGCATTATGGTCAGAAAATACGCATTTTATGATTTCAAGTCCTTTTCATTTATTTAACCATGTTCTATGGGCTAGCATATGGTCTATTTTAGAGAATGACCTGTGTACTACTGAGAAGAATGTGTATTTTGGTGAATGTATATTTTGATGTTGTTGGGTGATACACTTTGCAAGTATCTAGCAAGTCCATTTATTCACAGTTTTGGCTTAATTCTGGTATTTCTTTGCTGATTTTTTGCCTAGTTGATCTATCCGTTTGTGACAGTGGTATATTAAGGACTACATTACAATTATGTTATTGCTTATTTGATATTTGATATTTGATGTTAATATTTGTCTTAAATAGTTGTATGCTCCCATGTTTGTTGCATATATATTTATGATTATTATCTCTTCCTCTTGAGTTTTTCCCTTATCAACTATGTAGTGATCATCTTTATCTCTTTAGATTATTCTTTGTTTTAAGTTCATATTGTCTTTAAGAGAATAACTATCTTTTTTTCTTGGTTATTGTTACGTGTAAGATTGTTTTCCATTTTTGACTTTTAGTCTACCAATTTACTTTTGAGTTAAATGGATTTCTTGTGTATAGTATATTGTTTGCTCTTGTTTGTGGATTCATTCTGCCAACATATGTATTTTGATTGTTGAATTGAGACCATTTACATTGATGGTTATAAGAGATATACATTGACTTATCTTTGTCGTGTTGTTTTCCTGCTGAGGGTTTCCTATTTTTTCCCTCTTTTTAATTACTTTGATTGGCTTGGTGGTTTCTTTCTGTTGTTGTTCAAATTGTGATCATTTTTATTCCTGTTTAAAATATCTTTCAGTACACTTTGTAGTGTTAGTTTGGTGGTCACGAATTTCTTCAGTCATTTTTGTCATGTTATTTCTCCATTAATTTTGAAAGATAGTTTTGCAGTGTACATCAACTTAGGATGGAAACTGTTTTCTTTTAGAACTTGAAATAATTCACTCTTCTCGACTTGAGAGTTTTTTGTTAAGAAGGCTGCCATGATTCTGATGGGCTTTCCTTTGTAGGTGATCTGTTTGTTTGCTCTAACATATTTTCATATCTTGTTCTCGTGCTGAATTTCTAGAATTTTGGTTATTGTATGTCTGGGTGTAAATTTACTTTGGTTATGCTAACTGAAATTCTATATTACTCAGTTTTCTGTATGTCAGATTGTTTTCCCATGCCTGAGAAATTTTCTACTATTACTTCTGAAATGAGTTTTTTATGTTATTTGCATTGCTTGCTGTTTTTTAAATGATTCAGTTCTTTTTTGACTCAGTTATATTATTTTTACATTATATTGCAACAATATATTTCACAATATTTTACTTGAAGACTCAATTTTGAGGTGCTATCATTTTTGAGACTATTTACCTGATATAAGACTGTGATAAATGGTCGTGGAGTCCTCAACTCCTATGTGAATCTCTCTTTTCCTAGTTCTTTGAAGCCAACGTAAAAGAAAGGCTTCGTTCCTCACAAGTCCATTCCAAACCACATAGACTTAGTACTTGTATTCTTCAGCTTCTGAATTATGTTTGTTTGTTCCCTTTTTCATTTACCAGGTACTCTGTATCTGACTTCAAGTCTTTACTATCCTACATATCATGTTCTTTTTCATAGCAGTATAAAATCACTTCAGCTCTTGCTCTGTAATATGTATAAATCAAAGCAGCTGTCAACATAGGTCTGTAACAGAAGATGGAAAAAATGCATAAATTTTGCTTAGAAATTTGAAAGAAGACAATCTCATGCTTCTCTATCAATTATGTAGAAGAGATGGGACTTAATTTTACATACCAAGACTTTAGAGTCAGCATTTCAGCTGGAAACTGTAGAGAAAGATATAGAACTATTGTCTTAAACTGTGTTTGAAAGCAAAACTACTACTTTTCTTTTAGATTGCATTTTCATGTTTGGTGGACTTGGGGCTGTCTGTGGGTGGAAGCAGCACTCACAAGCTTGCATACCAGTTGGGCAGTTTCTTCCAGATCAGTCATCTGTTTGCAGCTTGAAATTGATCAAGGTGGAATCATTTATAACAGGGAGATTGGCATGTCCTGGCAATCAAGTTTTCTTTTCCTCCTGTCAACTAGTTTTTTCTATACTAAGGGTTACTGGAGGAAAACAGCTACAATCATTCTGAGGCAATACTTGAAGATACCATTCTCTGAACTGCTTTCTAAAATGCAAAACTTGTTTGTTATTTGTTTTTTTCTTCATGTATCTTCAATTTGCTTAGGTTCCTCTCCAAACTGATCTGTTTTCCCACTTTCCAACTTTTCTCACTCTACCTTTTTTGTGATGTATGTCTATCCTGAATCATGGTCCAGAGAGAGTTCCTCAATTCTGTGTCTTGTCTCTGTCAAGGTTTCTGAGGCTACATCTTTACTTGGGCCCTTGTTGCTGAACATGCAGGAAAATAAGTTCCTTTCATGTGATCTCCTAGGACATGGAATTCAGTTTAAATTATGTACATATTAGTGCTAATGATCTGATACACATATGCATGAGAGTCAACTTACAGAACAAGAAGTTGATACCATCAAGACACATTGCAAGCTTTATTTTTGTGTTAGGCCTCAGACTTCAGATTTTTCACTTATAAGACAGAACAAAGGAAAACTGACACAACTGCAATAATCTTTTTTTTTATTTTAAAGAGGATAAAACCAAGCAAAACAAAACAGAATAAAATCAATCAAAACAAACCAGTGCAAGTGACACAAGACTTCAAAACAATACAAAATCAACAATGATTACTGTATTGCCCCCCAACCATCCTCAAAACAGCTGCAGATACCCTCAGACATAGTAAAAAATCAAACAAGAGAGGACAGAATAGAACCAACAAAAACAAAATAATGAATTCAATAAAATACAAGACAATAGTAAACCCCAAATGGCCACCATAATATATCCGGCCATTTTTGAAATAGCTGCCTCTGCCATCAGATATATTAAAATCAAACACAATGAAACAGAATAAAACTCAATCCAACAAAACAATGAAAATGTTACAGGACTCTAAAACAAGATAATAGGGAATCAACAATGGCTACCTCCCTCAGAAGGAGATCTCTCATTGATGCCCCCACACCACGTACAGTTATCCTCTGAACAGATGATCATACCACCCTGCCCCTAGATCTGCAAAGGCAGCGAAACACCAAACACCGCAAGCACCAAATTACATTTTACCTCAATAGCCATCATTGCAGCCTGTGTTTCTCTGGATCAGCCGGTTGTTATGGTGTGTGTGGGGGGTGTTGGTCCTTCTTGTTTCCCAGCCCATGTACTAAAGGATTTGGAGTCCAGCTGTCCCCTGGTAGCCTGTGCATGGCACTGATTCACAAAGAGGGCTTGCTTCTTCGTGACTTCTTGTCTTGTTCCATCACATTCTGGGAATGTGCTGAATCATGGGAAAAGGCTAGGGTCTGGCTGTCCCACCCTAACAGCAGCGGCCTGTATATGGCACTGGTTCACAGGGAAGGCTTGCTTCTTGGTGACTTCTTCTTGTCTTCCCCACAGTCTGTGAATGGTGCTGACTCTCAGGAAAAGGCTGGCGTGGCTGTCCCCCCAAAGCAGTGGCCCATGCATGGTGCTTGGCATTAGGGAGGGCTTGCTTCTTGGTGACTTTTGGTTATCTCCCCACAGTCTGTGAATGGCACTGGCTCAGGGGAAAAGGCTGGGTTCTGGCTTTCCCTTCACTGGCAGTAGTCTGTGTATAGTCCTGGTTAAGAGAATGCTTGCTTCTGCAATAAACTTTTAATAAAAAAAAAGAGAAGGAGAACCAAATCCAGCATTAGTTCTCATGTTAAGTTTAGAAAACTCATTAGCAAAGATGGTTTAGGAAGGGGCAATATTTCTGCATATCCTTGATTCCTCTACCATTACTCTTTTTTAAAGTGGTTACCAAATAAGTTTGGATGCCTGAAAAGCACTCAGTAGAAATTCTGTATTTATTAAGTGTAATACATATTTAAAAGATTTAAATTTCTAGTTAAGTGGTTCTCAATATACAATCTCTCACTAGGAGCATCAGCATCTTGGGAACCTGTTAGAAATGCCAGTGTGTGAACCAAAGCTCGCTGCATCAGAAGCTCCTGGCAGGACCCTGGGACATGTGTTTTCACTAGTCCTCTGGATAAGTCTGATGCCTGCTGACACTTGAGATCCAGAGTTCTGGTCCTTGGCCATGAAGCAGAGTGCAAGTGTCAATGTAATGCAGAGATTTTTTATCTTAAAGAGATTGAAGATATGAAACAAAAGTACATACAAGAGTTTTTACTATTTATTTGACTTTGGCAAACTACTAAGTTTTCTTATTTGAATTGTGTTTTCTCATCAACATAGAATAATAACAGATTATAACTGAAAATACAATGATATTTGTATGGAAATGACATAAAATTGTACATTGAAATACATATAATTTTACTAATAGTATTGACCATAGCTAACAATGCATAGGAAGATATTGGATTTATATGAATATTAGTCAGCTTTCCTGTTGTTGGGACCCAATTCCTGACATAAACAATTTGAGGAAGGAGAGCTTTGTCTTGACTCATAGTGTCATAAATTTCTGCCTATGGTCTAGGGCTCCATGGCAGAAGTAGTGTAACTGATGGATGTGACTGAAGGGCAAAGCAAAGCTGATTAGCTCATGGTATCTGGAAAGCAGAGACCACAAGAGGTCCAGACACTAAAGGATAGTATCCAGTCATGACTCCATAGAATACTTCCTCTAACCAGTTCCCATATCCTCATAACCCATTCATTCAGCTATGAACTTGTCAATTGGATAACCTATTATGAGGTTAATTGGATTGTCAAGTTATTGCCACCAAAATCCAGTCACCTTTTCCAAGCCTTTCAATCCAGTCAAGATTAACAGGCACAAGTTCAGCCCTTGTTAACTTGAAACCTAATCCTATCTCCTTAAACCACATTTACTCTCCAAATAAATACAATAGCAATATCATAATTCCATCTACCATGATATGGCTATCCTACATACAACTGAAAATACATTACTAATGCATCTCCCAAGGTCTAAATAGTCCCAGCATCACTCAAAAGACATAATCTAAAATCCCTATAACTCAAGGCAAACGCTTATCTGTGAACTCTTATAAAATTAGTAAAGCCATAACTCTAGAAGGCTGAGGCAGGAGGATTGCAAATTTGAACCTAGCATGGGCAATTTAATGAAATCCTGTATCAAAACAAAAATAAAGACAAAATAATTACCTGAGACGATAGCTTAGTATAAAGACCTTGGACACAATCTCAATTATCACAAAAGAAGAAAAAAAGTAAGTCACATGCTACCCAGAAACAATGGCAAAGAATAAACATTTTCATTGGGAACATAAAGCAATCACACTAAAGCAAGACTGAAACTTAGCAGGGCAAACACTAAATTCTATAGTTTCATGTCTGACATCAGGGCACATAGTTGTAAGGCAACTTAGGTCTGGCCTTGTCAGTTGCAGCTCACACAGCCTCTCTCTTGGCCTGACTGTGCCCACTGTCTGCAGTTTTCCTTGCCAGATGTTTCATGATCCTGGTATCTTTAAATTCCTGGAGTTTCTACTGCAGCTTTGGCTTTATCATCACAGTTTCATGCATTACTCTCCCGCGGGCTCCTCTCAGGGATGCTGACTCTATCACATTTTTGCCAAGCCTCCATTGTCCTTTAAAATCTGGTTGGAAGACTGCATGTTTCCTAACTCATTCTGCATGCCTGAAAACCTACATTACATGGAGGATGCCAGGTTTTGGTGTCAATTGAAGCAGTACTCAGGCCCTCTTGAACCATAGTTATCACAAATTCTGGATGCCTGAAAGGATAAGCATTGTGAGATGAATCTCATGATTCTAACGAACCAGTTCCATGAAAAGTTGTCCCTTTTCAGGGTTCAAGGGCTTTCTTCTCAATGAAAGGTTCGCACATTTGCACCCTTGAGCTTATGATGGGCCAAAGTCTTTATGATTTCTGCATCCTCTTCAAGGTGTCTTATCTTGTCCTCATTCAAAGCATTTAGTTCCTTTGTAATGATGCTAATCGCTTTAGCAGCCACACTTCCTTTGCCTCAGCTGCACATGGCATTCTGTTGAGACCAAAACTCAAAAGTTTCTCAAACGTTTCTGCTCTTTTTTTTTTGCTCCCAACTCTAACTGTAACTGTGGCTAAAAACAGTGAACAGGATCTATATCATGAAAGTTGGACTGCTTTGAAATTTTATCTGCCAGAACAATGAATCTGCCACATTTAAATTAAGCCTCACACACAGTTTTAGGACAAATATAGACTCTCTTTGGTCAGAGTTTAACATGCATGGCCTCTAGTCCAATTTGTGATACATTATAGTACCAATTTGGATCTGAAACCTCATGAACCTGGCCTTTACTGTATACATTCTTATCATTCTAGTATTTTGACTTCTGACCAGATTTCTTATCAAGCCCTGCTTATAGAATTTTTGCTTTTCATTAATAGGCTTCTGAAAACCTTTTCAGAATTCCCGACAAGCCCATTCAATGACTTCTGAACCACATAAATAGGTATAGTAACAACAACCATCTCAGTTCTGGTGCTATTTTTTTTTTTTTTTTTTTGGTACTGGTCAGTTTTTCTGATGTTGAGACAAAAATACCTGACATTCACAACTAAAAGAGGTGAATTTAGCTTACCATTTCAGAAGTTTCTGTCCATGATCAGATGACTCCAGAAAGAGTTTCCAGGATCATGCGTCAAGATCCATCTCTTCAAATTGGCCCTCCCTCCTGAAATGGCTAGTGAGTTCATCAGTGAGCCAACCAGTTGATGACACAATCCAATGACTTCTCCAGAAGTCTTTTAATCTACTCAAGTTTGACAATAAAAAAATAATTGGCAAAGGATGTTAGGAAAAGACATCATTTCTCATATTATTTGGGGGTCTCCAATTAATAGTGCTAGGTGGAAAACTTCCTTTACCAATTTAATGCTGAAAAAAATGTGTTATAGTTTTAGAAATACATACCCTTATCTGGTTTTTTTTGCTAATGAGAATTATTTGATTAATCAGATTTTCACTTTTGCTTTGGGTACCAAAACACTCAGAATCAAATCTGACACTCATCAGTTATCTAAGTTTTCTGTAACATATACCTACTTGTTCCCTTCCTTGGTACTTTCCATCTGTTTATTACCTTATTTGTGAGTTTATCATGGTTTATTTTCCTAAGAAAAAAATTTAAAAAGAAGAAGAAGAAAAAGCTAATAATGTTATTTGACTTGATGTGAGAACTTTTCTTAGGATCATTTGCACTAGGAAAGTTTCCACAGGAGTGTCTGTGTGGCATTTCTATGGTCACTAGGTTTCTGAGGCTCTCCTCGTCCTTTGTACTAGGAAGTGCTTCTGTATAGCCACAGAATATTACAAGGAGTTCTCAACAGCAGTGAGAAGCACCAAGAACATCTTTCTGTCTTCTTTGCTATGTTTTGTGTTATATGTTATATGCTCTCTCCACTTTTATATCGACTGTGGAGACTAAATAACAAAATATATGTAAAAAAATGCTTGATAAACAGCAAAGCATTAGGCAAATTTAAACTCATGCAAACCAGATTTAGTTACTTCTGTACTATTTGTTGAAAAATATGAACAAGAAATGAATTAACTATTCACCTTCTGTTTTTCCCTCTTTCCAGTGATGTCTAAGACTGTATTGGCTTCCAAAAACAATTAAGGACACCATTTTAATCAATCAAATTCATGTGTCATAAGAACATGCTGTTTATTTATGTAGCTATCGTATTATCTTAATTGGCAGCATGCTACTTTGAAATGCCTTATACAAAAATAACCATTGTATGTATCATCATTGGGAAACTATACCATTTAATATTCTAAATGTGTTTTTGTTTTCTTTAATGCCAACTAGGCATGGGACAGTGGTCTCAGCACAATTTCACAAGATTATTGTGCTGACTTAAGTTTGGCCATGTCTTTTTTGAATCAGGACTGATAGGACTGACAGGATGGTATGTTACTAATGGAAATCCAAGTGTCCTCTTGCATCTATCAGATCATTGCCTCCCTCAAGAAAAATGTTCAAAATTGATGAAACAATAAAGAAGGAGAGAGATACATTCTAGCAGACTAAGTAAAAATGTAAAGTATAAAGCTATCTCTATATTTCATAGTAAGTCAATTATGTCTGAGCCTTTTTGGAAAGCATGTGGGATGAAGTTAAATTCTAGATGAAAAAAGAACTCATACTAAGTGTTCATAGTGACAATAATAGTTGCTTTTACCAAGCATTTTACTAAGTGCTTTTTATGTACCTCATCATTTAGTCTACAAAATAATACACAGGTAAACACTGCTTTTATACCCATGTTACAATACAATTAGACATACAAGTTTAAATATCGCATGGTTTCTTTTGTATTACATACCCAAAATGCCAATGAAGAGCAAAATAAAACATAGATAATAGGAAATCTGAGGCTTGAGAGTTTACGTAATTTCCTTAAAACTTGAAGGATTTGGTTATTCAGCTAAAATACAATCCCAGACTTAGTCCTGTATGCACAATCACTGGCTATTCTAAAGTAATCGTGCACTATTTAGTACTACTTTTTTCTCTTTTCACTGGTCCATATTTGCAGTCCATATTGATTACATCCCTAGTGAGGAGTTGTTACATGCATATAGCACATCTTAATTTTGTTTTCCCTCCTCTCCATCCCTCCTTTCCTCCATCTTTTGATTCCCTTCCCTTTTACAAAAGACTTACCTCTATATTTCCTATTATCTATGTTTTATTTGGCTCTTCATTGGTATTTTGGGTATGTGATATAAAAGAAACCATGCGATATTTAAACTTGAATGTCTAATGTATTTCAGTTAGCAGTGTAGTCTCAAGGTACATCCATTTTCCTACAATGAACTGAAGTTTATCCTTCTTTATAGCAGGGTAGTAACTTTAGACTACTTTTGAGAATAGACAGATAAATAAGAAAACTAAATTAACTCCCTCAAAATAAATTTGAAAAAAAACCCTCAAATAACTCCCTAAAAAGCAAAACAAATGCCTCCTAAACCAAATCTTCAAGAATATTATTATTAATGAATTTATTGATAATATTCAGCACATTCATTATTTTTGTGCCTTAAATCATCACTGCTCTGCCCTTGAACAGACTTTGGCAAGGAAAAATCCTTCAGTGGCCTTCACTCTGCATAACCATAAAAAGAATCCTTGCTAAATGGCAGCAGCCAAGTGATAATAACTGCAGACTACTTTCCTCAGCAAGAGAGACTCTGGGGAGATAAAATCTGTTTCCAAATTTATTTATTTTTGATATTAAGCAGTGATATGTGCTTCTTGTATGCCCTGAGAACCATGCAAACTGAGACTGAGTTAGCCTGTGAAATAAGGTGTACTGACTTTACAAAACAGACATTTTCCATCTTCAGCATTTGGCCTCCAGAGCGTAACTGCCAGTGTTTTTCGCCTGGAGATGAGACAGCCCTGTGCCCTTGCCACACACCTGTGTTGACACTGCGGCCCTGGCAGCCCCTGACCAGGCCATCCTTCACTCACCGTCCCGGGCGCGCTGTCAGCCGCGGCCAGTGCCACTGCCAGGCGCTCTCACTCCTGCGCTCTGCCTCAGTGTTGACTTAGCCGTGCCGAGCTTGGAATTTAATAGAAATCAGTTTGTTGAATCTCACTCATTTCTGAATGTTACACAGACATTTACTTAAATCCTAAACTGGAATTGATTATGCTTTGTAAATATGGTTGAACTTTAAAAAAGGGTGCAGGAAAGAAAGTTTTCATGGAACCTTTTGCTTTTGTGGGGACATATTTTCTCCATTTGCATCCCCTGGATTTAAAATGAGTTAGTTGTTATGTAAAATGGACAGCCAGAGAGGAGGGATGTCCTGGGTTTCCAGGTTTCTTAGGCTTCAGGTTTACCATATTAAAGCAAAAAACTGTAGAATAAAATACGTTTGCCACGATGATTAAAGATTTTATACCATCTTTTAATTGAGAAACTTTTTCTGTAATTAATCTCTATTTCATTTTTCAAAAATGATGCTGTTGCTGCCAGAACCAAATAGAGAATTGCAGAGCATATTGGCCTTGTGGGGCCTAGGGAATGGTGTGTGTTTCAAGTATATTAAAGTACAGTGAGTGTGAATCAAGTTGATCACTACTACTCAGTTCATAGATTCATGCAAATCTATTATAAAATATTTAGTACTTGCCTTGCAACAGATACACAGATTGGTGAAATGAAGAAGATAGTTCTTGCTCTCAAGAGGCTTAATGCTCTAAGTCAACTATTTCTTTATGAGAAGTAGAATAACATGAGTCTGAGGATTAATATCATTCATCTTTCCCAAATGGCTCTAAAGTTTGATTTTTAACTTTTGTAGTTATTGATATTTTTAAGTGGCCCTAGAGTTTTTTTTTTTTTTTTAAATTGAATGCGTAACTTTTTTTTTTCCAGGAAGTAAACTATCCTTGATGCAGTGTCTCTGATTTTTAGAGATAGCTATTCTTTTTTGAGTAAAATAGAGCACCGCATAACTGAGAGAATTAGAAGTCTTGTTTTGAATACCAAAAAGAGGTTGATTATAAAATATAATACATTCAAATTAAATGTAATTTTGCTATTTAAAATTCTAGTGCTAAAATCAATTGTTATCACATAAATCTTCTGACTATTTAAATATATTTGACTAAAAATTGTTACTGCAAAATTGAAATTTACAACTACTTCTTCACTGTATTATGAGTAGGTCCCAAGTCCTTCTAATTCCATATTTTCAGGGAAAGAAACACACTAATAAGATTAATATATTTACAGGTATATTAGTTATTACATATTTTATTTTACAATTGGGATTTTATATCTACTTTTGACATATTGAATTATAAATATTTTCAAAGAACTAAGAAGTGAAACTGCTAACATGGTAGTTATATTCCTTACTTTAAAATGGAAATAAAGTGGTTATAAATAATCTAGATATTTGCCTAATTATTTCCTGGATTGGATAGTTTCTGACAAGTCAGTTTCTGAATATCTAAAGTTTAATAAAATAATAAGCTCTATGGGCATCTATCAAAACCAAATCATCTCAGATAAATTCAGATTTCTTTTTCTTTTTTGCATAATGGTGGAAATGGGGAATACTAGTCTTCAGATTTGACTTTAAAATTATGTTCTACCTTTTGCCACCTACATACTATAACTATTTGAATATGATTTTATGTTGTAATAAATAGGTTAGTTAGAAATACTTTGCAGGATGCAAAGAAGAATCAAATTGAAGTGTTCAAGTCAATAGAGGTTGAGATTCTAATTCACAGGAAACTTCTTGAGAGGAGATAATGACAATTGTTTTCTGGAGCCTTCTTTAGTCAGATGAAGAAAGTCAAATTTTTTCATGCATGTTCTTTAGCTCAAATACTAATACTTTAAAATAATCTTTATATTAATTCTAGAAGTCTCCATAATAACATTGGAATTAGTTTTACTATGTTCTTTATCACTATCTATGTGTATACATGAACTGTTTATCCTCTGAAATTAAATTTTACTTGTGCATTTGCTTTTTCAACTCTATCTACCACTTCTCCCAATCCTGGATTCTCTCCATTGTGCCCCCTGGATCCTTTTTCTGATTATTCCCTTCACTGTTGGCTGGTCCTTGCCCACACACGCTTCCTCACTAGCAGCCATCTGGAGTGGTAGGGAGTTTTACAGCTTCATATTCTTGCGCCTATTTTCCCATGTAATTTTCTCTGTCTTTAGACATGCCATCTCTACTTCTTGGGCTCCTGGTCTCTTTTATTTTGTTTACACTTATACATTCCCAGTGACTCAGTATCCTTCAAATCTGGCCACTCAGCACCTGGCCATTGTCTCCTCCTGTGAGCCCATCCAGCAAGCAACATAGTCCATGAACTGCCATGATCAGACTGTAGATCTCTGATCTTAGATTCCTAATAGTGCACCACACTTCTGAAATATGTATCCAGTGGGAAGTAAATACCACAGAAGGTGCCAATTATTGTCCTTTTAAAAAACACATTATAGGCTCTTCCATATTCTTTGAACATATTCATCACTAATGTTCCTTCTTGACTCTACTTTTATTCCACTTACATTTCAGAATATTATTTCATAATGTTTTATGTCTGATAACTTTTCAGTTATTACTATATCACATTTATCTCTAATAAGAGAAAATAAATGAACTTAAATTGTGAACATTTCTATATCAGTTAAAGCAGTTAACTAATTAATCCCTATCAATATTTTCATTAAAAATGGTCAAATAGAAAATCTCTTAGTATGAAAAATAATATTAACCCTAATGGTTTTTAAAATTGCAGAAAATTCAATCAAAAAGAACCTGATAAATTTTCAGTTTAAGAAACTGTGGGGCTTGGGGATACAGTTTAGTGGTATGTTGCCTGCCTGGCAAGCCTAAGGTCCTAACTTTGAGTCCCGCTTCTAAAAAAATGATAATAATAGGAATGTAATGTGTATCCAATTAAACCATTATATTCAACATCATTAGGTATAAGCTGATTCTATTTCCTTCCCTGTTCCTTCAAGAAAAGTATTAACTTCGTTGTTCTATTGATATGTCCTCTTTTATCTCAATCTCCCCCCTTTTTTCTTTTTTTAAAAATTAATTTATTTCTTCTTATTTTTGAATTAAAGGAAAACTAAATTAAAAATAGTGGGATACATTATAGTAACTTTTTTGTTTTCCTATTAACCTGATTTGAACCCCTGTTTTGTTTTCTACATCTTGCTCTGACTGATTTTACTATATTCTGTTTTGTTTAATAGTATCAAGTTTGAGGGTATAGGCAACCACTTTGAAAGCAACAAGATATTCTATGATGCCCATTATGGTTTGTCTATTATCTTCTTTGGAAGTCCTGTAAGGTCTCCAGTGTGGGTTTTATTGGTCTTGTTCTGTACTGTTTTGTTCAATTCTATTATACCAGATGATACAGGCAACTCTTTTTAAGCTAGCAAGAGGCATAATGGTAACCATTGTTGATCACCTGGTATTCTCTTTTAGCATTATATACTATGTCCATCCTCCTGTTCTAACCGACTCTGTTTTGCCTTGTCCCATTGGGGTTTGTTTTGTTTTTTTCCTCTTCAAAGAAAAAGTTGCAAGAACTGTGGGAGTAATAAAACTCAAAATGTGTAATTGATATATAAAAAAGAGAGAAAAGAAAATGATCTAAAGGATATAACTGCATGTATATTTAAGTGTGTAGGATAGAGAACCATATTACTGAGTTTTTGTTGGCTCATTGAACAGAACTGTTTTCAATCTCACTGTACTAATGTCCACTTTGTATGTCCACTTTTAATTTTGTAATCCGGACAACTGTTTCTGAGATGACAATATGTAATCTATTAACTAGTGATTTCTTACTGTATATTTTTTCTCTTGAAATTCTGTATTACTTGTACCCTTTTACTGTTTTGTTTTTTTTTCTCTTCAAATAAAAAAAGAAAAATATTAACTTCTTAATAAAAACTCAAGTTTTTTTCATACTTTGCATTAAAAGTGATGGAATTTGACCACACCTCACAAAAGGCATATTTGGGGAGAGGGACGTGTGTAATTTCATAAACTGCAAAGAACTCTACTTTAACAAGGCAATGTGAAACAATAATATCACAAAAGTCTAAATATTTAAATTGGTTTCTGACCCAGGGAGTACACTAAATAGACTGATGATAGGCCCAGTGCTGAGTACCATATTTCAAGGTGATCGTAGGTGCTTTTGAAACATCAGAATAATCATATATATAAATATAAATTATTATTTGACTTTGACATATGTATTCTAACATAGTAAAAATGAGGTAATATAACAAATTTACTATCTCTAACATGATACCTTAGTGAATGTTTACTCCACTGAGTGAATTTACATAAAAGCTATGATTAAGTCTGCCATCTCTATTTAAAAAGGCCTTGTCATAAAAGAAAAATAAAGAGAAAACAATGAGGCATAAAGGATTTAAACTGCAAAAGTACACATTCAAAGGAGCTGCAAACTAATTGTTTAAGAATTAGAAATGGAACATAGAAAGCAGACTTAAGGGTATACTTTTATCCAAGGTTTCTAAAATATTTTTGGATGAGGTTCATTGCTTTTATAGAACATAAGTATTCCAAATAACTTTAGGAAATTCAGGGTTAAAGATCAAACTGATTTTTTGCAAGATTTCTCAAGTCATTTAATACCCTAATGTTCATAAAATTTTTTTCATATCCTGAGTAATATAATAGAAAAAACATCATTTAGACTTTAAATAAATGTTTCTGTCATGAATTGGACTTCAATGGTTACTTTAGTTGGGGGTACATTACTAGTTAAAAGTGCAGACATATGAATAAAATAATTATTGGTTAAGAAAACTGATCCAGGGGCTGGGGATTTAGCTCAGCGGCATAAGCGCCTGCCTTGCAAGCAGGCAGTCGTGAGTTCGATCCCTGGTACCTATAAAAACAAAAAAGACCAAAAAAAGAAAGAAAACTGATCCATTTTGAATATCAGAGATCACTGTAAAAGCCCATTCACATTTATTAATTCAAAGTAGATATTTAAATAATCAGGTAGAATCCTTATTATTATAGAAAGCTATATCACTAGTTCAATAAACGTGTTTAGTTCACAAAAATTAGTATGAGTTTTGGCACTTAGGTAAAAGAATCTTTATACTGGTACTAAGTGAAGTAAGTGGACACTTGGAACATTAACACATTTTGGGAAGCCTTAAGAGAACAAGTGACAAAATGCTGACAGCCTGTTGCCTTAAAGTTAAAACATATGTTCTGATTTACAGATTGTCAGTATCTGCTAATGGTTGTATTCAGTTGTTCTTTTAATAGTCAAAGCCACCTGAAGCAATTTAATGTGGGCCTGGAAATATCTAGTAAATACAGACTTTTCCTCATGCACCAAGACATTTTTCTTAAATATAAGCCAGTGCAAAGGTTTCTTATTTTTATTTTTTTATTTTAAAGAGAAAAAAAAAAAAACTAAAAACCATGATACAAATTTCAAAACAAGATAAGAAGAGATTAACAATGTTTAATACATTGAGAATTGTTATCTTCAAAGTAGTTGTTCAGATTACAAGATACAAGTATGAAAACTTGATCAAACGATGTAAACACAAACTTTCTTTTCTTTTTATCATTTTTAAGGTAGTGAAATACAACAGAACAAGACAGAACATAGCCAAATGAAACAGTGCAGTGAAATTGGTACACAACTTCACAGCAGGTTACTGGTATAACAGTAATAGGTGCCATAGTGTATCTTGTTATCTTCACAATAGTTGTTCTTTCAATCAGGTATAATAAAATCAAACCAAATACAGAACATTATAGAACTTATCAAAGCAGAATATTGAAGAGAACAATACAATTAATCAGAACAAAGTAAAACAGTGGTAACAATATTTGCCTTCAAAGAGATGGTAGAAGGAAATCCCCATTTGCTATATTGCATATGGTCAGCCTCCTAAGAGATACTCAGACCTCTGGCTCTCGTTTGCTAACAGGGGTGGGGGTGATGACGAGATGTTTGATTCTCAGCCCACATTCTGGTAGGCTCATGGCTGTTTACCAGGGAGGTGGGCTGGTTGCTTTGTTTCCCAGCACCTTAAGTTCCAACATGGTGTGGATCTCAGGAGACGCTGGATGGTTCTCCCACTGGGGCGGCCGCCACTTTCCTGAGCCATGGCTGCTTATTAGGGAGGTAGGCTGGTTAAACCTTTCTTTTCAATGAACTATAGAAATTGTATAATTTTCTTAATTATTTTTCCCTCCACTCTTGACTTTCCTCCAATCCAGTTGGAGTACTATTCAACTTAAAGGATAAACTTGAGGTTTTATAGGTAGACGGGTGCAATTTGAGACCATACTCCTATGTTAAATAAATCAGTCACAGGTGTAAACCTAGTATTTTTTCCCTAGTGTAAATAACTAAAAGAGTAAATAATATCCAAAATGTACAGTAGATATTGTGAAATAAGAAGAAACTGCTCAAAGGAAAGAACAACTGAATTGGGAGGAAGTAGAAAAGAATGGAAAGAAAAATAACTAAGAAAATTATTCAACTAATTTCTGTTGGTTCATTGGAAAGGTTTGTGCTTATACTGTTTGATCAGGTTTTCATGCCCACATCTTTTTTATCCATGCCTCAGTTGATAGGCATTTGGGTTGTTGCCAAGATTTAGCTACTATAAATTGTGCTGCTGTAAATATGAGTGCACATAAGGTATTGTGGTATGTTTTTAATTCTTCTGGACAAATACAAAGTAATGGAATAGCTGTATCAAATGGGATCTTAATCCTAGGGTTTTGAGGAATCTTCACCCTGATTTCCACAATGGTTTCACCAGTCTACTCTTCCACCCACAGTGGAGAAGATTTCCTTTTCTACCACAGCTGCTCCAACATTGTTGTTGGTTGATTTCTCGACTGTAGCATTTATTTCTGGAGTGAGCTGGAATCTTGGTGTAGTTTGCATTTCTCTAATAACCAATGTTGTTGAACATTTTTCATATACTTATTTGCCATTTGTACTTCTTCATCTGAGAGGTGCATATTCATCTCAGCTGCCCATATCTGGATTTGGTCTTTGAATTTGAGGGGCCTTATTTTTTTTTTTTTGCAAATCTTTATATGTTCCAGATAGACGTCCTTATTCTGAGGGATAGCTGGCTAAATTTTTTTTCTTTCTGTAGGTTGTTTTTTTCACTCTGTTGATGATGTCTTTTGATGTGCAAAAACTTTTTAATAAGATGAGATCCCAGTTGTTCATTCTTTGAAGTTCTTCCTCTGCAGTTTTGGTTTTGTCATGAATTCTCTGTCTTCCTCTATGTCTTCAAGCTTGTTACCTACTTTTTGTTCTAGTAGATCATGTTTCTGTTTTAATATTCAGATTTTTGATCCAATTTGACTTAATTTAGTGCATGATGATAGGTATTTGTCTGGTTTTAATCATCAGCTTATGGGGAAACAGTTTTTCTAGTGCCATTTATTTAAGAGGCTTTCTTCTAGTGAACACATCTGGCCCCTTTGTCAAAGATAAGGTGGCTGATTGTGTTTGTAGTTGTGTCTACTTCTAATCTGTTTCACTGATCCTCAGGTCTTGTTTTTTGACTTTTATTTCTAATACCATGCTGATTCTTATCATAGTAGATTTGTAGTATAATTTCAATTCAGGGAGTGTGATGACTCCTGCTTTTCCTTTGTTGCCCAAGATTACCTTTGCTACTCTCGGTCTCTTCTTTTTCTAAATTAATTGTTGGTATATTTTCTCTAGACTTGTTAGGTATGCTAGTGGTATTTTGGAATACAATAAATCTGTGTAACAGTTTGGGGAGTGTGGCCATTTTCACAATGTTAGTTCTTCCTATCCATGAGCAAGAGATATCTTTACATTTTTTGGTTTTTTCTTCAATGTCTTTTTTCAAAATACTGTAATTTTCAATATATTTTTTACTTCCTTTATTAAATTGATTCCTAAGTATTTGATTTATTTGGGTGCTATTGTGAAGGGTATTGTTTCTGTAATTTCTCTGTCAGTGAGTTTGTTTGTGTACAGCAATGACATTGGCTTTTGAGTGTAGACTTTGTATCTAGCTATGCTATTCAATTTGCTTATTAAATCTAGAAGTCTTTTGGCAGAGATTCTGGGTTTCTTCTGTGTAGACAATCATGTCATCTGCAAATAATGATAATTTAACTTCTTTTCTAATCATTCCATTTATTTCTCTTTTGGCTAATTGCTCTGGCTAATGTTTCCAGAATTATATTGAATAAGAGTGGTGATAGCAGATATTATTCTTGATTTTAGAGTGAAAACTTTCGCTTTTGTTCACTTAGTATGATGCTGGCTGCTGGTTTGTTTTAAGGCTTTTATCAGATTGAGGTAAAGACCATCTATTCTGATTTTTGGAAGATTCTTTTTTTAGTGAGTGAGTATTGGACTTTATCAAAAACTTTTTCTCCATCGATTGAGATGATCATGTGATTTTTGTCTTTGACTCGGTTGACACGGTGTGTTACATTTATTGATTTGCATATGTTGAACCATTCCTACATTCTTGGGACTAATTCCACTTGGTTTTAGTGTATAATCCTCTTGAAGATTCACTGCATGTTCTTTTCTAGTATTTTATTGAAGATTTTACATCTATATTCATTAGGGAGATTGACCTGTTGTTTTCTTTTTTGGTTTGGTCTTTCCCTGGTTTTCCTACTGAGTAATATTCCCTCCATGAAGGAGTTAGGGAGAATTGCTTCCTTTCCATTTCAACAAGGAGTTTGAGGAGTAGTGGCATTAAATCTTTTATAAATTTCCTGTAGAATTCAGCTGTGAATCTCTCAGGACCTGGAATTTTCTTTGTTAGTAAGTTTTAATTGCATTTTCAATTTCATTAATTGATATTGGATTATTCAGAATTTTTATATCTTCTCAATTCAGTTTTGGTAATTCACACATTTCTAGATATCTTTTTCTTCTATGTTTTCCATCCATGGTAAGGAAATAGTTTTGAAGTAGGAATTGATGATCTTATGAATTTTCACAGGATTTGTAATGTTTTCAAACTTTTCATTCCTCACTGTGTGAATGTGAGATTTTCTTTCTTTCTTTTTATAAGGTTGACTATGGGTTTATCAACTTTATTTATTCTTTCAAAGAACCAATTCTTTGATTCATTAATATCTGTATTTTTAGTCTCAGTTGCATTAATTTCTGCTCTTATCATTACAATTTATTCTCATAAATGGGTTGAGAGCTAGACTTGTTCTTCTCTTTCTATAAACTTGAGATGCAGTATTACATTTTTTATTTATACTTGTTCTAATTTCTAATGTGAGAATTCACCACTATAAATTTCCCTCTTAGAACTGCTTTCATTGCACTACAGGTTCTGATCAGCTGTATTTGCATTTTTGTTTGATTATAGGTATTATTTAATTTCTTCTGTGACTCATTGGTTGTTTAGGAGAATGTTATTTAGTTTCCATGCATTTATGAGATTTCTGAGGTTTCTTTGCTATTAGTTTCCAATTTCATTGCATTATGGTCACATAATATATATGAGATAATTTCATTTCCTTTGCATTTACTTATTTATGTTCTATGGTCTAGTACACGGTCTATTTTAGAGAATTATCTATGTATGTTATCTCTCCATTAATTTTGAAAGATAGTTTTGCAGGGTATATTAACCTGGGTTGGAATTTGTTTCCTTTTAGGACTTGAAATACTTCATTCCAAACGCTTTTTGACTTGAGGGTTTGTGTTGAGAAGTTTGCTGTGCTTCTGAGTGGCTCTTCTTTATAGATGATCTGTTTGTTTTCTCTAACAACTTTTAAAATGTTTTTTCTTGTCCTGAATTTTTGAGATCTTGATTATAATATGTCAGGGTATAAATATTTTTTATTTATATTTGTTTGGAATTCTATATGCCTCACTTTTCTGTATGTCAGATTCTGTTCCCAGGCTTGAGATGTTTTCTGGTATTCCTTCTGCAAATAGTTGTTTTTAATGTTATTTGTGTTGACTCTTGCTTTTTCATTGACCTCTATCAATCTTGTATTGTTTTCTTTACTTCTCCTTGTAGCTGTTCAATTATTTTCTAGTCCCTTATTCCTTTTGGGATAGCTTTCCTTTTGTAATTGGTGTCAGTGATCTTGTCTTCAAGGTTGTAAGTCTGTCTTCCATTTCATCTAAGTTATTTGAGCAGCTTCAAATGGAATTTTTAATTTCCTGGATATCCATTTGCATCTGTTTCATGCATTGTATTTTTCCTGTATTGTTCATTCAGAGTTTCCATCATTTTCCTCTGTTCCTATAGCTATCTTTTCTTATCTATGTTCACTCTAGATATGCTGAGCAGTTTCTTCATTGTGAGTATCATTTATTTTTTTACCTGAGAGATTATTTCTGATGTGATTTCCTCTACACCCTCATGGATTTGTTTCTTTACTTAGATTGCTTTCATTTCAGAGATTTCAGGTGTGAACCTTCCATCTTCCTCTATGTTGATGGCTCCTTGACTTGCATGGGTGTGTTAGAGGTCTGAGATTTCATTTTGCTTCTGTGTCTTGTGATTTTCTATTTTGAAAACTTTTTGTTTTGTTTTCTGTGTTGGTCCTTTTGGGTTTTTGTAGTAAGTAGCTATATCACTTGTGTCAAGGCCTCTCTAGGACAAGTCTGTTATTCAGGGATATCTTCTGTGTGTAGGAGGTTCTTTCTTTGTACTTGTCCCAATATGCTAGTTTCCCAATTAACTAAGAGTGGGATGTTAGTGTCTATTTGGTTCATTCTCTGGTTCTTTAATGTTGGGCTCTAGTGAGGTTATTACCCAGAACTTCCCAATATTGTTATGGAAAGGCAAACAACTGATTACAGCAGATCTGACATCCTTACTAAAGTTCTAAAAATGACAGTAACATCAAGAACAGTTTAGAAACTGACAAATTCTGATAACTACTAATTTTGTACCTTAGACAATAGAAGCATAATCTATAGTTACATAACACAATCGATCATGAATTAAGAACTTGTACACAAAGTATTTCCCCTCGATAGAGTGGTTTTACCCTGTTGTGGAGAAATTTAAGAAAGCATATAAAATAAAGATATCTAGAACAGAAGTAGAAGCAAGGCTGGAGGGTAAGGTATAATGATCATGTAAGCTTAGGGAAACTAGAGAAGAGGGTAGGAAAGAAAGAATGAAGGAGAAATCAAGGGATTATTAGAGTTTGGTCTGTGTTTTGGTGGTGGCATTAGCTATTTTGTGGCTAGAAGTCTCCCCAGCTGTTTAGAAAAGAGAGGGGGAAAAAAGAAAAAAAAAGGAAAAGGAAATTAAAGCATGATGAAAACAAAAATAAAACATAAAATAAAATAAAACAAAATAAATGGGAAAAAAACGGGTGGTGGCCCCACCTATCTACCTCTATTCTGTGTGTCTCTGCCTCTAAGCATAATGCTGGTTTACATAATTTACCACCTCTTGGCTTGTATTTTGGACTTTCCCATCATGCTAGTCTTTCCTGTCTAATGTGTCCTCCCTAGTTATGGTCCTACTGTGTGGCTGGGTTTTCTTCCAGTTGCCTGGTCCCACTCATGTCAGGGGAAGGAGCAGTCCCTTGGATTCCTCAGCAGACTGGTTGCTGAATCCTAGATTTTTTGCAATACTTTAAGTGTTCTTTCTTCAGGGAATTATCACCAGACTTCCTTAAGTGTTACATAGCACATCATAGATTTTTACATAAATGAGTTTATATGGAAATTGTGAAGATGCTCCTGGTTGTTGTTTATTTGTTAAAAGGTGAATTGAAGTACAATCAAATTTTGTAGACTTTATTTGAACAAAAAATTGATTCATGAATTAGGCAGCTCTAAGTAGGATGTGATTGAAGATCTTCACCCAGTATGTACCAAGGGGAGGCATTTAATAGGATGAACACAGAACTAAAGGAAAGAAAATATTGTTTTCAATAATATAGTTTGCTTATTTGGGTTATCTATAGGAAATTCTCTAGTATATATCATGTTAGTTATTTCTTTTAACTGGTTGAACTTAAATTTTATTTTTCTCTGCAATATAAACATTTACCAAAAAATGGCCCAAGTCAAGTTTTCTGTTTGTTTGTTTGTTTGTTTGTTTTGGTTTTTGAGACAGGATTTCACTACGTAGTTCCACTGCTCTCAAACTTTCATATCCTCCTGCCTCAGTGTTCTGAGTGCTGGAATTACAAGTTGCATCAGCATGCCTGGCCCAATTTAAATTTTGCTTACCTTTACAGTTTAAGAAAATTAAGGTTGTTTTTCAGGCTTACCTGTCTTATTTGTTCAGTGATTATTTTTTTCTGTTGTAGTGTCCATTTAAAAAATTGCACATTTTCAGGATGCAATCTATCAAAATGAATTTTTGATAACTGCATATATATTAAACTTTTAAAATTCAGGTACTGGATTTGTTCTGATCATTTATTGACAGATAATTCAATTGACAGAGTTTTCAATATAAAATACTTTTGTTCATAAAATGATTTTGTATTAATTTAGCTCATAAACCCTTCCAAACAAGCAAGTACTATAGTTAAATTTCAACTGATGCCCAAAAAGTTGTTCAGTATACCTGGAAACATATTAAAAAACCCAGTGGTCAGATTTTTAAGCCATTGGTTTCTGTAAACCATGTAAACAGAAGTCACATGGGCAATGGGTGGGAAGGCAACCCCAGTAGGAGAGCAGCCCTAATACTTTTTAGAGGCGAACTCAACACTGTTGATCAAGGTTGGTAGTGGCAGGGGCAGTCATGGTCTATGGATGACAAATACCTTAGACTAAGATTGCTCGTACTTCATTGAAAATGAAGATACCCTTATGGAGTTCATGGCTGGAGGCTCTGAAATATTTCCATATGCCTCAAGCCATATGTCAAAATGATCAGCCACTGCCAGTAAAATCCCCTTTGAATAGTAAATAATACATGTATAAGATGCATATTTATTAGTGGGAAATTGATTTTTTTTAAATTTTATTTAAGAGGAAAAAGAATTGAAAGTCACTGACAGATAGCCTACTCAATTTAGATAGTTGAGGCATATTTTTAAACTATGGAAAGAGTAAATTCATTCATTTTACTGCTTTTTCAAAGAATGCATAATGTGATTTTTGTTAGTGTCACTTTTTTTCCTTGAGCATTTTGGTTACTGCCAGGAGTCATTAAATGCTGATCAAAATTTAGAACTGTGAAAGGAGTCTGGAGACCTGATCTTTACTTTCTTATTTTATAGATTGAAGAAACCATGCACAATCCCATGGGCTCAAAAGTGACTCATTTAAAACTTGCATGCTAATGAATGTCAGAGCTGAGACAAAACTACAGGTGTCCCTACTTCCAAACTTGAAAGTAGAAAATATATTTGAATAATGTTTATTTATGTATTTGATTATGGTGGCGCTACGATGTACTTTTTTCCTATTTATTCTAAGAAGGTTCCAATATGTACATAAGATCTGATAGGTGACTAATACTCAATATCAAAAAAATTAGAAAGCCCATTCCAAGAAGTGTGAAGGCAGGGTATTTTTGGTCCCATAGAGAATTTCAAAGGATGGTAATACACATGTTTTGCATGACTATGTAAGAAAGGATTGCTGTCTAAAACTGCATAGCAATAAAAGAAGTGGAGGAGCTAGAAAATCTTGTAAAATCGCTCCATAACTGCACAGGTGGCAACTCTATCTGGGAATATAGAATTTAAGGAAAGATTTTATTATGCTTAAATATTTTTACCAAAAGCATGTACTAGATCTATAAGAAAGTACATATTAATCTCTTTGCCATAATCTCAATACTGGCTGCCTTTATTTTCTGTCTGTAAAGAGGTTTGAAAGGAAATTCAGAGTGAAATACTGTGAACTGTCACTTTTGTCTAGAGATATTTCTATTACTTCTTTAACAACATAGTTCATAAAGTGTTCTTTTTGGAATGATTAAAATACCATTTAAGACTGTAAGTCTCCTAAGAGATCTCTTAAGTCATACAAGAAATGAGGACATTTTAGTACATACACTTAGTAAAATATCTTGGCATGTACACTTAAGCGACATGTGCATTTTAGAAATTGTTCAAGGTACACCAATAAACAAAGGGATTGAGATAAATGGGAAAAGTTTGAAGAGGTGGTGCTACCATGTTGTTTTCAATAATCTAATAATGGTAGCTAGTATTTAGGGAGCACTTTATATTAACCCAGGCTCTGTTCCCACTCTTTTACCTGACTTAACCTTTATGCTCCCAACAATTATGTGAAACACATTGTTCCCTTTCATTAACAGAGGAAAAGCAAGGCTCTAGGTAGGCCCAATAAACCACCATTTAATGTTGAGGGTAAACTCTGAATCAGGTCGATTTCTCAACAATTTCTCTTTAACAGACTTTATTAGATTTATTAAAAATTGTTAATTTATGTTATTGTGTGATTCTAATGTTCCAATGCAATGAATAATTGAGATCATATATAAAAACATGATTTTTAATAAAAATGTTTTACCAAAGGCATCCAATAAAATGTGTCATTGTACTAATCAATACACTTTATAAATATAATTTAAGAATAGTATATTATATGAGTGATTATAAAGACATTACTGATAACAGAAATTTTTTATGGAACCTCAGCTGAATATTTTTCTTCTCAAAAAATTTGTGCAACAAATTTCATTTTTAGTTTTCAAATTAGTTTTACTGATGCACTTTTGATGTATACAATGATCACATTCATTATTGGAAATTTGTACCTGTATATATCTCATTTTTTTCTTTAACCCTTTCCATCTCCTGATTTCAATTCTTCTCTTTATTTATCAAAGCGTGGGTTCCATTTATTCTGTCTACACTTTTATCAGTCCTTTTGTTTCATTTTGGGTCTTTATTTACCCTTTTGATTTCTTGCATAAGAGAAACTGTGTGATGTTTAAACATGCGTGTCTGATTTACTTCACTTAAAAATATGGTCTAATGTTGCAACCATTTATCTAAAAATGTCTCAAGTTTATCCTTCATTATGGCAGAATAAAACTCCACTATGTATAAAAACTACTTCTTCTTCATCCATTTTCTTGATGGACATCTGGGTTGTTTACAAGATTTAGCCAATACAAATTGTGCTGCTATAAACATAAGTGAGTGTATATTGCTGTGGTGTGATGCTTTTAATTTATTTGGGAATATATCAAGAAGAGAAATAGCTGGTTCAAATGGAACTTCTAGTTTTAGTTTTTTGAGGAATATTCATACTCATTTCCATGTTGATTGTACCAATGTACACTTCAACCAACAACAGACAAAGGTTCTTTTTTCTCCAGATCCTCCCCAGGATTTGTTATTGGTTGATTTCTTCACAAGAGCCATTATTTGTTCAGTGAGATGGAATCACAGTGTTGTTTTAATTTATATCTCTCAAATGACTGGTGATGTCAAACATCATGTCATATATCTATTTGCTGTCTATACTTCTAAATCTGAGAAGTGTCTATTCATTTCAGATGTCCATTTTTGGGGTGGGTCTGTAAATTTGGGGGAGTATCTGACATTTTGGAATTCTTTAAGTATGCTAGATATTAGTCTTCTGTCTGAGGAATAACTGGTAAAAGTTTTTTTTCCTCATTCTGTGGGTTGTCTCTTCACCATTGGTGGTTTCTTTGGTTCTGCAAATCCAATGAAATACCAGTTGTTGATTCTTAGTGATATTTCCTATGCAATTGAAAATTTATTTGTAAAGTTTTTGCCTATAGCCATGTCTTTAAGAGTTCAGCCTATTCTATTTTCCAGCAGACTTAATGTTTCTGTTTTAATATTTATATTTTTGATCCATTTTGATTTTAGTTTAGGGCATAGTGAGAGATATGGGTCTAATTTTACTTTTGCCATGTTGAAAATCTGTTTTTTCTGGCACCTATTAAAGAGGATATCTTTCTTCCACTAAATATATGTGGTCCCTTTATCAAATCTTCTATTTTGTTCCATTGATCCTTGTATCTGTTTTTTGGTAGTACTATGCTGTTTTTATCATAGAAGCTTTGACTTAATGTCAAGGGCTGTGATGCCACCTGCCTTGCCTTTATTGTCCAGAATTATTTTCAGTATTCTAGGTCTCTTCTGGTCCCAAATCAATTTTAGGACTTTTTTCTCTATTTTTGTGAGGTATGCTATTGGTATTTTCATCAGGATTGCATTAAATCTATATTATCTGTTTTAAAAATATGGCCACTTTCTCTATATGGGTTCTGTCTATCCAAGAACAGCAGATATTTTCCCATTTCCTAATGTTATATTGAATTTCCTTTTTCAGAGTCCTATAAATTTCAATGCAAAAGTCTTTTACTTCCTTTATTAGGTTGATCCCTCAGTATTCCATTTTTTTTGACATCATTGTAAAAGTTGTTGTTTTCTTAATTTCTCTCTCAGTGAGTTTGTTATTTGTGTATAAGAATGCTATTGATTTTGAGTGTTGACGTTGTATCATGCTGTGATACTGAATTTGCTTATTAAATCTAGTAGTGTTTTGGTGGAGTTTTTGAATTTTTCTAAGTAGAGCATTATGTTATCTGCCAATAATGATAATTTAAAGTCTTCCTGTTATGATTTAAAAACTGGTATCAATTTAATACCAACTGAATTAAATCAGCATGGTGCTAAGTGTAGACTGCCCACCTGAGGAAAGTTGCCAGCATAAAAAGATGTGGAGAAGAAGAGCCTGGCATTGTGGATTCTCTTCAGTGCTGCTGTTTGGAGCCATTGGTTCTCCTGGAGGAGCATGCCGTACTCTGGTTTCCTTGATATGAACTTGGCCATTATCTTCAGAGGAGCTTGGGACCTTGTGGCTGAGAGTGGTTGTGGTTCACTTTCGGGGAGCTCTGGTCCTTCGAGCATTGCTTCCTGGCTCTGGAAGGGAAGATGTATGGTGTTTAATCTGGAGGGGTTGTCAAGCCGATTTCCTGACATGTACTCGGCTGTTCTCATTGCTGGAGGAGTTTGGGACTTCATCATCGCTGAGGATGGCTGTGCTAATTTTCAGGGGAGCCTTATTTTGAGCTTCACTTCTTGGCTCCAGTACAAAATCCTCAGCCTATTAGCACAGGTCCTTCACCCCGCTGGCATAGACTTTCCAGCTTCTACCACTGACCTTTGGGCCTTCCCAGTGCAGATCTACAAAACAGACTTGTATGAGTCATTGTCATGGGCTTTAGGCCTCCAGTTGGACTCATGTCAGGCATGGTCTTGGGCTCTTGGTTTTCAGTTGGACTCATGCAGGACACTGTTGTGAGATCCAGGACCTTGGCTGGATTTTCTAGGTCTTTAGTGTTGTGGACAGATTTCCTGAGCTTTAGTGTATTTAATGCTGTGTGACCATCATAAAATAATATTATATATTCTGTGACTGGTATATGATTGTTCTCCTTGCAACCCTGACTACAACACTTCCTTTCTTGTAATTATACATCTTATTTTTTCTCTTGCCTAATTGCTTTAGCTGATGTTTTCAAAACTGTTGAATAGGAGTGGTGATGGTGAATGTTCTTACCCTGTTCCTGATTTTAGAGTGAAAGCTTGCAATTTTTGGCCAGTTAGTATGATACTGGTTAATGGTTCATCATCAGATTGAGGTAAAGACCTTTTATCTCAAATTTTTGTAGGCTTTTTAAAATCATGAATAGTTGTTGGACTTTGTCAAGTTCGTGTTCTGCAATTATTGAAATGATCATGTAGTTCTGAACTTGTTTCTGTTTATATATTTATCGAAATTCATATGTTGAACCATGCAGACATCCTGGGAATGAATCCTACTTGTTCATGGTACATAATCTTCTTGATAATTTGTTGCATTCTGTTCCCCAGTATCTTGTTGAGGATTTTTACATCTATGTTTATTAGGGAAGTTGGCCAGTTGTCCTCTTTTTTGTTTGGATCTCTCTCTGGTTTTAGTATCAGGGAAATGCTTGATTCCAGGAATAAGTTGGGGACTATGGCTTCCCTTTCATTTCCATTAAAGATAGTCTGAGGAGTAATGACATTAGATACTCTCTAAATTTCTGTATAATTCAGCAATGAATTTGACAGGATCTGTTGCTTCCTTTATTGGTAGGGTTTAAACTACATCTTCAATTTCATTAACTGATACTAGAGTATTTAAACTTTTATATCTTCTTCATTCCACTTTTGTAATTCATATGTATATAGGAATCTGTCCATTTCTTTTGTGTTTTCCATTTTATTAAAGTATAGGTTTCAGAAGCAGATATTGATGATATTCTGAATTTCTGTAGTGCCTGTTGTCATTTCACCCTTTTCATTCCCCAGTTTTATGAAGGTGAGCCTTCCCTTTTGAATCAGGTTGGCTAGGGTTTTGTCTATTTTATTTAAACTTTCAAGGAATCAACTCTTAAATTCATTGATTCTTTGTCTTGTCAGTTGCACTAATTTCTGTTCTGAGATTTATAATTTTCTATCTCATACACACTTTAATTTGATCTTTTTCTAGAATTTTGAGAATCAGCACAATGTTGTTTATTTCAGTTTGCTCTTTTTCTGATGTGAGCATTTACTGCTATAAATGTCTTTCATGAGACAGTCTTTATTATGTCTTATAAATTTTAGTATGTTGTATTCCATTATCATTTAACTGTAGAAAATGTCTATATTCTTCTTTAATTTCGTCTGTGACCCATTGGTTGTTCATGAAGGTATTGTTTAATTTCCATGTGCTTATACAATTTTTGTGGCTTCTTTTGCCATTGATATCCATTCCCATTGTAGTATGTGGTAACAGACATGGGATAATTTTAGTTCTTTTGCATTTACTTGAACGTGTTTTATGAGCTAGTGTGTGATACATTTTTTAAAAAACCTTTGTGTGCAGCTGAGAAGAACATGTATTCTGTTTGTGTGTGTGTGTGTGTGTGTGTGTGTGTATGGTGAAACATTGTAGGTACTGATTAAGTCATTATTCAAAGTTTAGTTCAGCTCATATTTCTTTATTGATAGTTATTTTAGCTAATTTATTGTGACAGTGGGATATTGACGTCCACGATTATAATTATACTAGTGCTTATTTGATTTTTCATGTCCATTATTGTTTGTTTTATATAGCTGTGTACACTAGTATTTGGTTCATATATATTTATTATTATTATCTCTCTCTTGCATTGTTCCCTTAACAAGTATATAGTGACCTACTTTGTCTCTTTTGATCAGTCTTGGCTTGAAATAAACTCTATTGGGAGCTGGGGATTTAGCTCAGCAGCATAAGCACCTGCCTTGCAAGCAGGCAGTCGTGAGTTCAATCCCTGGTACCGATAAAAAGGAAAAAGACCAAAGAAAAAAAATAAATAAATAAACTCTATTGACAAACAGATTAGTTACCCTTGACTTTTTGCGGGGAGAAATTCCTGTCACACAAAGTAACATTTTTCGTTTTTTGACTTTCATTCTATGAATTTCTTTTTGAGTTAAATGTGTTTCTTTTATGCAGTTTATTGTTGAAACTTGTTTCTTGGTTCTTTCTGCCAATGTTTTTTAAATTGGTGAATTGAAATCATTTATACTGATTTCACTAATATGTATTGATTTATCTTCATCATATTATTTGCCTGTTTGGTTCTTTTTCTTTTCCCTATGTTTAACTTCCTGGCTTGTCTAGTGGATTCATTCTTTTGGGATTCACGGAATAACTTTTCAGAGTGTTGGTTTGCTGATGATGAATTTCTTCAGAAATTCCTCATCATTGAAATATTTTATTTCATCAGTTCTGAAGATAACTTTACATGGTACATCAATCTGTCTTGGAGGATGTATTCTATAGGTGCTTAAAATACTTCACTTCAAGATATCCTTAAGTGTTTATGTTGAGAAATCTGATATGATTTTGATGGACTTTCCTTTACAGATGATTTGTTTGTTTTTTGTTACGCAGTTTTTAATATCTAGTAGGTGTTGAATTTCTGAAATCTTGAGTATTATGCATGTTGGTGCAGTTTTTTATCATGGCTAATTTGAGTACTGTATGCTTCACTTATCAGCATGTCAAATTTTTTCATGCTTGAATTTTCTGCCATTACATCTGTGAACATTTTTTCCTTTATGCTACCTTCTAATTTTTTCATTGATTCCAATCAATCTTATGTTATTCATTTTTGCACCATATATCAGCTGTTTGAGTGACATTTGTGGCCCTTTAGTAGTTTAAGAAGTCTTTCACTTGATAATCATTGACTACAAATGTGTCTTTTAGATTTGATAATATTTCTTCACAATTTCTGATTCTGCCTCTTACTTTTAATAGAATTTTATTCTCCTGGACACCTGATTTAATCTATTTCATGACATCCAGTTTTTCTCTATATTAGACATTCAGCAATTCTTGTTGGATTTCCATCACTTGCCTAAGTGCCTCTAAAAAATATCTACATCCGTTCTAGATTCACTATATATGTCTGCTGATAAGATACTATATGCCATTCACAGAAGAACATGTGAAATGCTCTTACCAATAACTTACATGTAACTCTGATAGAGTTTTTAACCTCTCTAGTTTTCATAATAAATTGACTGTGAAAAAGGATGCTATCCTTTTTACTTTCTCATTGCTGAGAGAAATAATCCAAACCTACAAGTTAAAAGAGAAAGGTTTATTTTAGAGCAAAGTTTGTTAAGGTTGGCATAAGGAAGGTTGGCATGGCAGAGGGGCATGACAGAAGGGAAACAGTCAATAGCATGGAAGGCAAGAGGCAGTGAACAACAAGTCTTCCTTTCCCTTTTTATTCCATTCAGCCTGCAAGTCCATTGTTTGGTTCCACTCACACTAAGAGTAACCTTCGTGGGGCTGGAGCTTTAGCTCAGCGGTATAAGCATCTGCCTTGCAAGCAGGTGGTCCTGGGCTCAATCCCTGGTACAGATAAAAAAAAAAGAGTAACCTTTGTATTACCCACACCCAGAACTATAATAAATCCATCAGTGGACTAATCCTATTGTCATACCCTCATGATCCAGCCACCTTGCAAAGGTCCCACCTATGAACACATAAGATTTAAGGGGACATCTGGATACAAGCCATAACAGAAGTGATCAGAAAAATTGCTTCAGAAGCAATCAGAATATGAATATTCTCAAGAAAAACAACACAATTTATCCAAGAATTTAATCTCATGGCTAGGTGTGTTGGATTGGAAGCATTTGTTCTTGATTAAAAGAGAATTTAAAAAGCTAAGACTATGGACTCATATTATGCCAGCTATAATGAGCCAAGTGTACAAAAGACATGTTTGAAGATAGTTGGTAATGGATTTAATATTGTCATTTTAATGGAATTTTAATTTAGGCTTTGTCATTGTAATTATGTGATATCTATAGAATTATTCTTTTGTGACATCTGTAGAAATATTTAATGGAAAATAGTATTATCTGAAGGATTTGTTTTAAAATAAGAATAAGAGAAACAAAGTAAAAAGGGATAAGTAAAGGAAAACATGAAGCAAATATATGTGGAAAATTTTGTGCAAACTCTTTGTTTTTTGTCCTAATATATCTTTATGCCTCAAAATCAAGCATTTCCAAAATACTGTAGAAATGACCATTTTGATTTTATTCCTTGTAGTACATCTTTTTTTCTCTGATTTGATGGATTAGGTAATAGTACTCTACATTTAATTTTCATGATGCTGTATTATAGTCCTTATGTCCTTTGAGCCTGTCACTAAGTTGTAACTTATGCAAATTGGAGACTAAGTTTTATTTGATTGGCCTTAAATTGCTGTGTTGTCTAGATAGTGCTTCTAAGATTAAAATTCACATCAATCAAGATTTCTCCTTCAGCTTTTGTTCACCAAATTAGGATGAACGAAAATCCCTGTCAGGTTGGAAGAAGTTATAGCTCTAACATTGATTTAGGACTTTTAGACCTGAAAGTTAACTCGTCACTGTTTGTCAAAGTGAGGCAGATCCCAACTCTTTTCTCTTAGGGAAAAGACATTGACTAGATTGATTTCTAAGAATGCAGCACAAAAAGTAAACAAAATGTGTGCCCTCTTGCTCTGCTAGGGTTCTTGTTCTCTCCTGACAATGGTCCCAGGCCTCAATCACTAGGTCTCTGTGTCTTTTCCCACATGAAGTTGAAAGAGAGAAGAAGTTTTGTGCTGGGGACCAGCAAGCCTGTCTCATTAGTACCTGTGTTCACAACTTCTCCTACTCCTGGAGGTCCCTGAGAATTTAGTTGGAAGCAAGGCCTATATATCATATTTAAACTACTTTAACAATGAAATAAAACCAATTAAAACTTATGCACTTCATCTATTTTAGAAACTGGTAATAAAAGAATGTAGCTCTCTACAATAAGAATTCCCATATGAAAACCTAATGTATTGCCTTTCTAATGAGTAAGTGCTGTTCTTACTCTGCTGGACTATATAAAAATGCAAATGAATTTTATCCCTCAACTGTATAAACCTTTCTTTTTCCTCAAAGGATAATTTTAATTCTTTTTTTTTTTTTTCTTAGTACTGGGGATTGAACTCACGACCTCACATTTGCCAGGCAGGCACTTTTACCGCTGAGCTAAATCCCCAAGCCCAGGATATTTTTAATTCTTAAAACAATAGTTACTTGTGAGATTTTATTTAAGTATGGAGGCTACCACTAAAGCCTATTAGACAAGCCTGAGGAATAGTCATCTTAAACTGTATTATACCATAATCCCTGATTTAGGAGCATACAAATTGTGAAATTTCACAGATATGAACAGACCTTACATTACAAGTATTTGTAGCTTTGAACAAATAAGACATTGTCATCATTGTGTTGCTGTGTGCTTACTGTGCAGTGCAATAGTGTGCAGTAGTATAGTGCTCAGTCAGAGTCTAGAAAGTCTGGAAGCAAGAGGAAAAGCCGTAATAATGGAGGAGACGGCTAGGAAGAGCAAAACAATGTACATTGTATATTTGTGTCAAAGGCATTTAAAACTCACTTTGTTGGACTTAGAACAGAATCTTCGGAATGTTCTCTTGAAATGGAACTTGTTGGTAAATTGAGGGCTTATTCTACCATATTTTTCTTTGACTTCACAAAAGGTGGTTCATAAGAAAAAAGGAGAGTGATGGCTTTTCATCTACAGTGTTCTAAGGCATGTTTTTCTTTAATATAGATTTCAAAAAGGGATTTTAACTTAATCTCCTTTCATCTAAGCATCTGGTTATTAGTTTCAGCAAGTATTATAAAGAATGGAACAAAGTAACAGTTTACAAAAGAGCAAAGTATCTGCATAGCAGAGATTATAAAAAGGAACTAGAATGGATGCTCAGGGTATGAAATGACTGTTTCACATTTTTGTGATTAATGCCTATATTTTTTATATTTCAAGTATTAAGGATTAATTATTATAAACTTACACCTTTAAAAATTGTGTAAACAGAAAAATAGCTAGATAAGAGCAATAGATTTGTGATTCAGTGTATATATTATTTTGTTAAAAATTTACCCATGGGAATATGCCACAAATAGTAAAGTCATGGTAGTTTAATGCTTGCTTTTCTATAGCTCTGATGCAGAATGATACAAAATAAGGCACCCCCAAAGTCACTCCCGCCCCTTTAAAATATGTCATGACCATGCATAACTTGACATCCAGTGTTACTAATAACTTTGGCCAAAATACTAGCATATAAAAATGTAAAATAAAAATCTTGGACAAAATACTATTACCTATTACCTATTGGAGAAGAAATAAATTGTGATGAGCTCTCAAAGAATGTTGAAATTCACAACATGGTTTCACATATAAATAGTAAACTGGACACAGTGGCAACAGCTTCTGTCGAAGAACACAAGAAACCCGATCCTGAGAAGTTTTGGAAATACAAAAAAATCTCAAATAAGGATTGGGTATATATTACTTTAAAATGTTAAATACATGTTATCTTTTTTGTGTTATAGTTTTTGTGGGTTGGGAGGTACCGTAAGTTGCTTTCTCACTCATTGTTTGATCTTAGTAAGCCCAGATGATGGCAGTTTTCTCTGATTGCCAGCCCATAGGAGAGGTAACAGTGGATGTACTAACAGTGTTACTTTGGTTTGTTTTTTCTAATTTTTTAAAAAAATTTTATTTAAAGAAAGACTAAATAAAACAGAAGATGGGTAGAAATAATACATACATTCAAAGAAAAAATAAACAGTAAGAAATCACTAGTTGATGTTTACATACTGTCCTCTTACAAATAGTTGTTCAAGATACAAAAGTGGAACACATAAAGTGGGAATTCAGACAGTGAGGCTGCTGTTTGAAATAGTTCTGTTCAACTATCCAACAAAAACTTAGTAATATGGTTATCAATCCTATACACTTAAACATACATGCAGTTATCCACATCTTCATTTATGTTGAGATTAAACAAACAAAAACAGGCTAACATCATTCTGAACAAAGGATAATAGTATTGCTGAATTTCCCATCATGACACTCAGGGATCAGCACTGGGTGCTGTAGTGTCATTTTATTAAACAAAACAAAAAACGGGTAAAAATAATACATACTTTCAAAGAAAAAATAAGCAGTAAGAAATCACTGGTTGATGACTACAAATTGTCCTTTTACAACTAGTTATTCAAGATACTAAAGTGGAGCATATACAGTGGGAATTCAAACAGTGAGACTGCAACCAGTTCTTTTCAACTATCCAACAAAAACTTAGAAATATGGTTATCAATCCTATACACTTAAGCATACATGCAGTTATCCATATCTTCAATTATGTTTATTGAACAAAACCAAGCAGGCTAATATCACTCTGAGAAAGAATAATACTATTGCTGAGTGTCACATTATGACACTCCAGGATCAGCACTGGGTACTGTATTGTCTCTTTTTCTTCTAAGTATTTGTTCATTTCATCATGTGTCATAAGATCAGTTCTCATAAACTGTTTATATTTTCTATATATGCATGAGTCTTAACATGTATTTCTATCCCTTATATATTAGAGGGAGAAACAAAACAGAGCAAGACAAAACAAAACATATTCCTATAAACACGTGAAACGAAAAAGACATACAAGACCATTGTATAAGAAGTTCTATCATAGTTCCTGTGTTGTTGCTTGTTATCTTCAATAGAATTGGCTATATCATCAGACATAGTATAATTGAATATATCTGTACATAACAGTATTAATAAAAATACAACTTTGTATATAGTATAAAACTTCAAAAACAGTCAGTAATCAAACCAGAATATGTATCGTAGTGAGTCTTGTCATCTTCAGTGTAGTTGCCTATACTCTCAGACTTGTATCATATAAATTTTGAATAAAATCTGTTGATACCAAACAACAATCAAACCAACCAGATTTAACTAATATGAGTCATGACAAAACAGTGTAAGTCGTACAGGGATCCAGATTAAGTTAATGGGAAATTAAAGATGATTACTGTGCTATATCCTGATGTTTTTGGGATAGCCATCTGTGACCTCAAATCTAATGCAAATAGACAAACTGGGACAGAATAAAATCTATCTAAGCAGAGTGGTGCAAGTAATGAGGGTTTTAAATCCTGATGCACTATTAACAACATCTTCTGTCATGTTTTTTAAGACTCTCCCCTTTTACTTCCCCAGGGTACACTGTGCATTTTTGGGTCTCACCAAGACCCTTGGTTTTAAACTGGTGGTGGGGCAACCTGCTATTTACCTAAGTGGTTCAGAAGCTTCTGTCTTCTGGACTTGATCTGTAATTGTATTCCTTCACCTATTAAAGCCTGTCTTTCCAACCTATCCACAAATACCGATTTAATTGCCCCTATTACTCTCTGGTTCTCTGTTACATAAAGCATTGTTTTCTCATATTTGATTTTCAGTCCATGTACTCTTTTTCAGGTTAATTATATTTCCTAAAAATAGCATCTTGGTGGACCCTACATCCTATTCTATTCTATGTGTTTTTTTTAATTTAGTGTATCAATGCCATCTATATTAGAGATTATAACCAACCATCTCTGCCTCATTTCTGTTATGCTCATTTTTTTGCTATCAGTTGTCTGCTTGTCTTCTTCATTGTGTTTTCTGCTCCATTCATTGAGGACTCTCTGTTAGTGTTCTTGGAATCCTAGTACTTTTCTCTCTCTCTCTAGAATGCCCTGCAGTATTCTCTGTAGAGTTGGATTGGTGGTCGTGAATTTCCCAATTTTTTCTTTGTCTTGGAAGCATCTTGTTTCTCCATTAATTTCTAGAGACAGATTAGCAGGGTATATCAATCTGAGCTGGAGGTTATTTTCTTTCAGAACTTGAAATATTTTGCCCCAAGCTCTTCTTGACTTGATGGTTTGTGTTGAGAAATCTGCCACGATTCTGATGGGCCTTCCTTTATCAGTGATTTGTTTCTTGTCTCTAACAGCTTTTAATATTCTGTTGTTATATTGAATTTCTGGGATCTTGATTTATTATATGCCGGGGTCTGGCTCTGTTTTGGTTGTAGGTGGCTGGAGATGAGATGTATACCTCATACATCTGCATATCATTTCCTTTTCCTATGTGTGGGAAATTTTCCTGAATTATTTCTGTGAATAGCCTTTGTAGTTCCTTTGTTTGTACCCCTGATTCTTCATTCACATTTTTATTCTCAAGTTATAGATCCTCTTGTCATCTTCTAGCCTTTGTATTGTTACTGCCTGTTTCCTTGTTATTTTTGAAAGTTTTTCCTTTCATAATCCCTCATTGTAAACTTGTCCTCCAGTTTGTATAATCTATCCTTAGTTTCTTACAAGTTGTTTTGCCAGCTTTCCATAGAGTTTTTAATTTCCTGGTAGTCCCTTTGAGTCTGCTTCATGTATTCTATGTTTTCTTTATATTCTTTATCAAACATTTTTCTCCTTTGTTTGACTTCCTGCATTCTTCCATCTGTGTCTTTTTGAGGGGTGCTTAGCATCTGTTTTATTAATCTTCTTAGGTCTTGCTGGCTAAATATTTCCCTTTTGAACTCGTCTATGATGTCCTGAATATATCTATTTATGTCCACTGGTGCCATGTCTGATATTGCATGTTTGCTGTCCTCATTCTCCTTTGTATTTACCTGTCTTAGGTCAATGTTCTCAGGGTTGGGACCTGGGGCCTTTTTCTTGTTGCTTTGCCTTCCCATCTTTTTTTCTTCTTCCAGGAGGCCCCAGTTTCTTTCTTTGTTGGTTACAATTCTTCTGAAGCACACTGGCTAGGTGATCCTTCCTATTGCAGTGTGCTAGTGAGTTGCAAACAGGGGCAGCATATGCTGGCCCCTCCCCTCTGGGTCAGTCAACCTGCTGAAGCCTTCACTGGGTTAGTGTGCTTCACAGCCATAGGGAATTGATTTCAGATAACCTATGTGTCTCAGCCAGGTCGCATGACCCATGCCAAGTTCACTCCACCAATCCTGTTTGGGAAGGGAACAACTGACTGAAGTCACTGCTGTCTCTTGTTCCTGCCAGTCCTACCCAGTCCCAGAATGTCATCTGTTGGAGCCCCCTTCTCTGTGGAATGGTTTTATTCCTGTCACTCACCACAGGTTGATGCAGGTTCCCCGCTAGCTCTCCATTTGGCTCGCCGACCCCCAACCTCAGTGTGACTGCATTTCCACTGAGTTAAAAGCAGCAGGATTTCTGGCAGCTCAGTAAGTCACTGATGATTGGATTCTGGCGCTGCAGCAGAAGCACTGAACCTTCAGCTGTTCCAATAGCAGCACTGGGACTGTATGTTTGATTGGTTCTTCTCATCTTAGTTTCTTCTTGGGATGAGAGAATTCATTTCCCTCTTTTTTGGGACTCCCCATGCTGTATTTTGTTGAATTCTAAGTTGATTATCTCAGGGAGCCTCTTTAGCCAGCTGTTACCTATCTGCCATCTTTGCTCCTCCTTCAGCAGTGTTACTTTGGGCAGCATGGAAATCAGGGTCAGTTACTGGATCAAGTTTCATCTTTGGTTGGTGTCACAGGAAAATAGGAGACAAAATAGTTTAGAACAAATATTGGAAGCAAGTTGAGTTCTTCATTTCATTTAGTTTGACTATATCACAGATGGCATAAAGACACTAATGTAATGGAAGAGGTATAGAAAGTAAGGTTATATGTAACTTTATTTCAGAGAGTGGCCTTCTCTTTATCTCTAGTGTGAGGAATCAGGGTTCATTTCCCAGTTCTTGTAGTACCTATAGTGATGGGTTAGTGTTTTCATGTAATACATTTTGAAATAAGTTCTAACTGCTCTACCACAGCATTCAACAAATACATCCTTATAATTATGATCAATAAGTTATTATTTGTAACTTTCTTTTTATTCTCCATTATTACTTTTTTCATTTATCCACTTTTTATAATCCATGACCATAGAAAAAGCCTTATTGTTGCTTCTTTTGTAAAATTTTCTGTTTTGAACAAACAAGGTGATTTTTGCTGATTAAATTTATTGATTTACTTGTGGTTATAATACCCATTGCAAAATAGCTGTCTGGCTTTCTATTGGTTAACTTGGGAGTTTGTTTAGTAGAAATTAGGATCCCCTGAGGCTGAACACCTGTGTCAGCCTGCTGGACTGACCAGCCAGCTGCTTCAGACATTAGTCATCCTAACTGCAACTTGACTTTATCTAGATGTGTGTAAGCTCTTTTGTACCTAGCATTCTACTAAGGCAGAGTTTTCTTATTGAATACCAAGGCTTATTTACTATTGAATACTAAACTATGCTTCATATAGCTTGGCTTCTATTCTCCCCATTTTTATTATTCAATCATTGTGAATACATTGGAAGAAAATACTGAAGTTAAACCTCTAAGGAACTGTGAAATGCTCAATTTAATAATTCTAACCTATTATTTAGTACATAAGTGATATCTGCCAGTTCTTGTCTTTCTAATCCAGCCCTGACTATGTCTTACGTTTCACACTTTCTTTTTCCTCCTGCTTTATCAACTTCCATCCCATAGAGTGTAAGATCTATGGGTACAGAAGACTTCTGTTTTGTTCACTGTCAATCGCTCACACCAGAGAAGTTCTTGGATAATAATAGATATTAAATATCAAATAAATGCTTAACTAATTGGATATATAGCCTATTAGCATTATTCTAGAAATAGTATAATTTATAGATTATGGGTACTCCCAGTTTAAATTCAATGCATTTTAATTTTAGCATGTGTTTTTAAGAAATCAAACGCATTTGTTCTTCAATCTCACAATTTTAAATTTCATGTATTAAATAGTGATTATGTGTATCAGATGTGACTTAATTATAAAGTGAATGTTTAAATTTTAAAAATTATGGGCCAGAGATATATCTCAGTGGCACAGCACCTGCCTGGCAAGGGCAAAGTATTGAGTTCAATTCCCTGTACAATAAAAATAAAACTAAAAATTATGGTAATAGACACATTGGCATCAATCCCTCTCACTTTCTCACTTAGACCATATTTATCCCATCCATCTTGCCACTTTCTGAAGCAGTTCTGGAAGTTCGTTTTCATGAGTATCATTATGAGGTGTGATAATTACAGTGGATGCTGCTGCTAAATGCCCTGTAAAGGATGACAGGTTTCTAAAACTAATACATTGTGTCCTCATGCAAACTGCTTTTCTAGACATGGCACCATGCAGCATCTGACTATTCCTCTAAATCAAAATGACAATGAAAGTAAATATTTTGAATCATTTCAAGATATCAAGGCAGCCGTCAGAACAACTGAAGACACTCAGGAAGGAGGACATCCCTATCTGCTTCAGAAAGTACCAAGAATGATGGTGTGCATTTAAAGCGAGGGATTTTGAGGGATTAATAGCAATGTGTCTTTAACTATAATACATTTTTAAAAATTTAAACATCCACCATAAGTTTTGATCACATCTTATAAGTTTTCCACCATTGCAACTATTCAATAACCCAGCAAAATATTTCTACAGAGGTTACTTACTTTTCAAAGATACAGCTTCATCCATAATCTCTATTTTCTTAGCATCTTCTTAAAGAGGATTATTTTTCTTGCTTAATGTATCTTGCTTACTTCTCCATTTTAGGGAAGGCAAATTATTAAATATAATATGCCCAAGTAGCTTGTCAATCTCCTAATAGAATGTTTAATTTAATATTTTACAATGTTTATCAAGAATAAAAATATTATGATATGCAGTACTTTGTTTAATATATTTAATTTTGTCTCATGAATTTTATTCAGCTGTGAATCAAAATTATTTAGCTTTAATAAAAAGTTATAATTTGCGTTTTAGAAAAAACCACATGTTTTATATAATGGTTGTTTTAATGAGCAAGATTTAAGAAATTCTAAGGATAATTTAGTGGTTTAAAAATAGACTTACTATAGGTTGTACATGAAATTTTTTATGTTTCAAATATTCATAAAAGTAGAGGCAGTAATCTGAGAATTCTGAGTCTCATTTGACAATCTCCCTGAAGTAATAGTGCATTTTGTTCCAATTTTTAAACAAGAACACTTTTCTGGAAAATGTATTATGAAAGAGTAGCATACATATACTTTTTAACAATCATAAATTGGGCATAAATTAATTTAGCCATCTTCTGCATCTAGCTAACAAAATGCTTTGCTGTGTTTAGGAAAATACAATATTACATACCCCATATATGTGCATAATTAACTCAGAAAAATCACTTTTCTGTTTTTTTTTTTTTTTTTACCAAGTTCATAGGTTAAGGTACTTGAAGACTAAGTGTCAAGAAGGATTAATAATTGAGATGTTTTAATGATAGGGAGAGTGAATTAAGTATGTGATGGGTCATCTGGATTCAGGGAAAATAGTTGTGCCTAACAAGTCAAAGGCAGAATTTTTATGTTGAAGGAATTAGAGGGACTGGGGAAGTATGAGCTTAGCAGGGAGAAAGAAATACAGCTTGGTTTACAGTGACATCTAATTTTTAAACATCACTGGAATTTTCAAAGCACATTCCATGGCATGTGAAACTCTGGTTTAATGTGTAGGTTTTAATATTATGCAGGTAGGGTAACAGTCATTGGGCAATTGGCATTGAGAAGGTAGTTTGTCACTTCCAGTTTCTAAGAGGAGGGCACCTGCCAGGCAAGGGTATGCAGGAAGCCTCCCGGTGGTTGGGAGACAGCAGGAAAGGTGAAACCAGGGCAAAAGTCTGTTTTGTGCTCCATAGGAAAAGAAAACCAGTCAGCAGAGGCAGGTTTAGAATTAGATAGTCTGATTAAATCTTTCAGGCCTTGAGGTGTTGAGGACAGGGCTTAGTGACCTGAAATATGATTGCCCAAAACGGACAGTTTTGGTTTGACTGGTGTGCATATGAGACATTTTTCAGGTGACTTTTTTCATCTCTCCAGCAATTGGCAATCTTTCTGGCTGTACCAGGGTCAACAAGTTTTTCATGTTTGAACATCAGAATGAAAAAAAAAATGCTTGATATAGTCTGTCACCAACTCTTAAGTGAATATAATACGTATACTAATTGCTTTGTCTAACAGCATGAATTACACATTCTCATGATTTTAAAACTACACGAATTAGACAGCCTTTCTAATAAGCCACACAAGCCATGTGGGGCCCAGGAAGAGAGAAGTTAGACAGCTCCTCCTGTGAGCAGGCTGAGAATCAAGAATTCCACCCCAATCCCTGCCCCGCCAAGCAGTGGGCTGGTTTGGGGGATGGGTTGAGTTGATAGCAACTGCGGTATAAAAATAACTGAATGTTTGTATTGTTTGATTGACTGTAGAGGCCTGGGGCTGGTTGTTTAAGCATCTGTTGGGAGGATGATAGTATGCAGTATAGCAAATATGGGGGATTTCCTTCTATCTTGTCTTTGAAATCCACTATTGTTCTCACTGTTTTGTTTTGTTCCAATTAATCATTTTGCCTTACTCTGTCTTCTGTTTTGATTGGAATTATTCTGTTTGGTTTGGTTCGATTTTGCTATATCTGATGGAATGGACAACTGTTGTTAAGATAATAAGATATACAATGGTGGTAATTGTTATTTTCCTATTATATTGCTTTGAAGTTCTGTACCAATTTTGTTGCTTTGTTTTGATTGGCTTTATTCAGTTATGTTTTTTTGGGTTTTATTATCTTTAAAAAGAAAAAAAAAATAAAAATTAAAGCTACATAAATGCTATTGACTGAAATTTACATACAGGTATAGCTTGTCTCTGAACTTGAGCTTTGGACTTCTGTCTCCTGTATGTTGCATGTCTGGATGTATCATATCTTGAAGTAACTGATTGTTTGAATCACTCCTGTGCTTTATCCAGATATGATGCTTTTTTTGTTCTTTCCATTGGTGAATGGCATCAGCACTTATCCAATCAGCTAGTTCCTGTCCAAAAGAAACCCAAGATTCTTCTCTTCATATCCCTCATATCTCACGATCAACAGATTTATTGATTTTACCTTCAAAAGTATATGTCAAAATCTTGACTTTATCTCCTCCTACTTGTTCCAAAATGCTACAACAAGTTACCATCAGAGTTCTCTGTTTCCACTTTCCTCTCCTGTATTATATCACTTAGTACAAGCATGCACACACACACATGCACACACAGATATTGCATACCATTTATCAGATGAGTTTCTTGATTAAAATCTTTTCTTGACTTTTTTTATATATAGACTAAAATCTCAGCTCCTTATTGTGGATCTATAATCCTTCATGATATGCAAGACAGCTAACTTTCCACTAATGTCTCATCATAACCTGTCCTTGCTCAGGACCCTCTGGTCATCTGGCCTCTTGTCAGTGCTGTCTCCTTGACCCACACGTGCCTGTCCCTCTGTTGACCTGCTTGGCTGTCCCTCTCCAAGGGTAGCTCCTCTTCATTGTTCAGATATCATCTCAAACATCAGGGGTTTGCCCTTTCAAATAAGTAAGCTACCCTCTCTTTCTTAATTTTTTACTCAATCATATTTAATTCCTTTATAAAAACAATAATTACTTTGTTTAGTTATTCATGTATTTGCTTCTGTCTTTCGCTTTATTGGAACAAAACTCTTTAGAGGGATGGAACCTAGTGTTTCTGCCTGTCTCTTATTTTTCTAATCCCATTCCTATGACTTTTGTGAGTAGAGCATAGTAAGAACTCAATATTTGTGGACATAAATGTATTACTGTTTGATGTAAAGCTCAGAAAAGTGAAAGTGATCACCTATGAAAATGAAAATCCTTATTTCCAGTATATTTGTCTAACTCAAGTCTAGCATCTTTTATATTATAGTCTAGAGAGAAATAATATAGACACTTAACTGAATATGTTTTAAAAGAAAATGACCTTGGGTTATATTTAATTTATTTTTAAGGAATATATAGGTAGACTAAAATTCAGTATTAATTTATGCTAACATACTATATAACGAAAGGTAACTGGAGAAAGAAGGAAAAAACTATTTAAGTTGCCTGAAGCTCTTATTTCCTTCCTGAAATGCATAGCTATATGGCTCACTTTTCTAGCAAAAAAGAAAAAAAAAAGATACATAGCAAGAATAAACTATGCATATATATTTAAAGGAATATTTTAGGAACTCATATAAAAATCATTCTGACACATTTAGGAGCCAATTCTTGGTCAGTGTGAAATTTTCAGTGTTGGTGAAAAAAAGTTATAGTTACTCATTTTTTTCATTTATAAAAGAATTCTATAACTTCATGTAAGTAATCTTAGAATTCACATCAAAACTTCACTTGGTGAAAACTTTCTTAAAGTCTTTTTGTTCAAAGACAAGCTCGACCTTTATGTAAATTGTTCTGTGTGGGCTGGAGGCCAAGATTGCATTTTACTCTTTTGTCTTGACATCTTCCTGGGTTTCTCTGGACCAGTGAGATGTGGGGTCCCAGGTGCTTATCACATTGGCTACATCCACAGTGTAGGCATAGGTAACCCACTTGGGTTTCTCCTAACCCAGGTTCCTGGGGAGGTGATGGGGTGTGGGGCAGGCTTCTCCAGACACTCTGGGCTTCTCCAAGGTTATGGTTGACTGGTTCCCCTGGCCTGCACTGGCGGCCTGCAGGAGAGTCCCGATGGCCCCCTGTGTGCACACAGCGGCAGGACTGGTTGCCTCTCCCCACCCATGCTGGTTACCCATGGCAGAGTCCAGATGGTGGCTGGCATGTGCGTGAGGGTTGGTCTGGCTGCTTCTCCTTGATCTTGCTGGTTACCCATGGGAGAATCTACGGCAGCCTGCAAACACACGGGGGCTGGGCTTTATTGTCAGCTCCTCTGAGGTCATTTTTTTTAGGTTCCACGTCAGAGTGAGATCATGTGGCACTTGCCTTGTCTGATTTATTTCATTTTACATAATGATCTCTAGTTCCACACACATTGATGAAAATGCTAGGATTTCTTTCTTTTTATGATTGAATAGAATTTCTTTTGTGTATGTTGCATTATTTATTCATTGGTTGATGTGCACTTAAGAGTCTTTCCATTTCTTGGCTCTTGTGGATCATGCTACAACCAATATGTAGCACAAGTTTTAGGACTCTATCATACTATGGATGCACCATATTTAGTTTAAGATTTTCATTGCACCTTGTATATCACTAGGCACAATATTTTCTTTTTCTAATATAATGATAATAAACTTCAAATCAAATTTGCTTTCTGTAACAGTGATTTTTTTTTTTTTAACCATGCAGTGATTCAAACTTAGATCTAACATTTCTGGCCAACATTTCTTCACTACTGTACATATTGCTAGTGCTACCTTCATATATTTCTTTCAATTCTTTCTTTTGCCTTTCTATATTTTAACTAAGTGTCTCTTATTAAGAGTAAGTAGTAATGTTTTTTCTCATATTCATGTAAATGGAAAATTCTCTGATAGTTAAGACGGAGAATTTAACACATTTTCAATTTTTAAAAAAATCCTATTAAATTTTAGATGATTGCTTATTAAGTACATGAATCACTTCCACCATTTTGATTCTATGAATCAAAACTCATTTTATTTTGTAAATACTAAGAGCAGTATTTCTCCAATTAAAACCTCAGTTCTCAAGTAAGTTGGCAAAATATCTCAGATACTCCTACTAAACCTTGTCATTTTACATTTCACATTTATTTATTTAAAATAAACATTAATGGTTAGACTCATTCTAAGGATGCTGGAAACCCACTTATATTATTGATTGTTTAATAACAGGCATACACATTTTTGTTTTGGAAGAAGTTCAAATTTTATTTTTTCATGGGACTCAGCTGAACTGCCATTTCATCCCCAACCCACTGCAATTTGGAGTGAACTCCTTGCTCAACCAAAATTGCTCTGGATCATCAGCAATTTCTAGCTAATTAGCCCACTGGTCACTTAATTTTTCTATCCTATCTGCTCTCTTTGAAGCATGGCACAGCAAGAGGAAAGCTTTTCTTAAGCCAGTGGGCTCCATGAGACAATAGTGTCCAAATATAAAATTCTTTGAGTGGACTCTCACTGCATGGAAAGCAGCTTTGCTCCGTTCTCTATTAATTTCTTCTTGGGAGATCTCAGTTAAAAGCTGTTTCCTAATTTTTCACATACAAAAGCCTTATGCCTTTCATTAAAATAAAACCTTCTGTTTTAAATTTGTGTCGGTTGTGCCATGTTAATAAAATTGAGCTGAACCATACTATCACATTTTAAACTGCAAAAATTTTACTAGTTCAATACAGTTAATCTTCCCATTTGTTGGAATAACCTGTTATTTTGTTGAAACTGCTGTCAAAGCAATAGTAAATTTATTCTAAAATGTTTTAATATTTGTGGTATTTGGCAGTGTATTCAGTTAGCCTTTAATTGCATCTGATAGAAATACAAGTTCCATCTGTCTCACACGTGCATCCTACCCCAAGCATGGCACTAGTGCTCTTCTGTTTTTGATGCTCATAAATAAGATACCAACAAACCCACAATATTGGTACAGACTGTCCTGGACTGGGTTCTAAAATGCTAACCACAGGAAGTGATTTTAGGGCTTAAAAAAAAATCTTTCCATCAACCGCCTACGTGTTCAATGTGGCACTTTAAATTTCCTGGATCCTCAAAGTACTCAAATTTACTGGAATAACCAATGGAAGGTAATTTTATTTACTTAAACAAGATGTGGACAACTAATGGCTTGCAGCTATGTAAGCCTGTTCAATATTGATTACAACTGGAGAATTGTAAAATGAATAGTCATAGCATGTATAGACCAGCATATTCATAGCATATACAGATGAATCAATGCATGAATAATCAACATTTTTAATAATTTGGGCTCTTATATCTTTAGCCTACCTATTTCTGCTGTTGATCATTTGTATTTACAATATGAGTTAGTGCTTGTAGAGTTTTAAATTATTTTAAAAGATTGGGAACAAATTGAATTGATACTATGTGCTTAATGTATGACTTAATTTTTCTCAGTAGCTACTTATTTCTGTAACTAAAATAATATACTCTATATTAATTTCAACTTTATATAAATATATACATGTGAATATACAAGTTTATATTTACATAAATGAACAAAACCTATAAATTTATAATTTTATAAGTATATATAAAGTGCAATGAATTCTTTAAAGTTAATTAGAATTTTTAAAAATACCTTCTCATATAATTTTGAATAGAAATCTAAAGTCTTCTAAACAGTTTGAACTCAACATTTTTAAACAAGAAAAGACATCTGTAGTATTCAATAGTCAGTATTTTTTGATAAATATATATTGTCTTTATTTTTCTTGTGTATAAAAAACTGAAGAAAATTAAACATATTGAAGGTATTATTTCAGAAAATATTCTATTTTTTTCATTTTATAGTGTGAATTTTAGTACCTAATTTTTTACTTTTAGTGTTTGGGTTCTACTCAATTCTATTTAACTACGCAATATTTTAACATATAGTAAATAATTTGAAGTTCTTTAATGTCTTTGTGGCCCATTATTAATTACTATTGACCAAGGATGACTGCTTTTAAAAAATGCTGTACAACAATCTCTATCCCCTTATTTTAATATTACAGAATGCTTGGCTATGTATGAATGAATGTATGCGAGGTTTCCAGGTCATAATTCGATAAGACCATTGGAGAAGTCAGAATCATATTTTATGAGTATTTGAAACTTTTTTGGAGCTTTTACATGTATCAGTTTAGTGGATGATTAAGCAAAGAGAAACTAAACTATTACACTTTAATTATTATTATTTTCTTTTTTGTCTCTTGTTGAGGACCAATGCTGTAGGCTGGACTATCTTTCCCATCTAATACTTTCCATCAGTATCAGGAAGAATTCAGTTTGAAGTCAATGACTTAAGGTTTGCATCATGTACCAACTTAATTACTGAGTGAAAGTTGAAAACTTCCCTTCCTTGGATGATTTTTTCATACCTGCATAGAAACAAATAAATACGAGACTCTGGATAGTGTGCTCTTCATATCCTGCAATTTAACTTGGCACAATATTGAGAGAATTTCAGGGGGTGATGAAATGGACAGTGGAGGGGTAAGAAAGGATGGATAAAAGGTGGAGGGGATATGAGAGAAACTGGATTCAGAGATCTTTCTGAAATGACATTAAATTGAATTATCACAGAAAACTTAACGGAACTGTTCTCCTGTGTGGTTCAAAGAAACTGATTCTCAACTTTGATCTTTCCAGACAGCCGACTGATATGCGCTGTGCTCGCTGATTTTACTTTTCAGGTCTTAAATACCCCATTATTTATTGAAGTTCTGGAAAATTCAGATTCAGTGCTGTTCTCATTTTCATGTTATCTCATATCTGGGGGCATTTTTCACTCCAGAGCGGCACCTCCTTGTTTTATCTCAGCTCCTGCCTACATCTTCTTTTTGTTGTTTTCATGGATTTTTGTTTTTTGCTATTTTCCCTGTATCTTCCTCTGCTTAGCATTTCTATGACGGTATTTTACTGTACCATGCATAAGATTTTTTTTGTCCTCCACTTGGCATGTTTACCTTGACTATTATCATCTGTTCCTATGCCTTCAACTACTGAGGACTCGATTTTATTTGCAACTGATTCATTTGTTTCTTTGACTCATGAACCTGATTTACCCAGGATACAAAATTATAATCTGTAGTAAATAAATAAAACTCTAGAGGAGTTATGAAAATAAATCATTATAAAACAAAAGACAGAACCTGACCTATTTGATGAGAAGTGGTTAGAGAAAGCTTCCCAGAGGAACTGATAGTTGAGGTAGAATTAGAAGTCACTGGCGGAATTTTGTCAGGAGAGCTAGAAAGACCAGCAAAATTCTTGCATTTTGATGAAAACTGAACTTGTCAAAAATCATTCTAATAATACTAACAACTGATTAAATTTCTTAAGTGCTACTTCATCATCTACAAAATGCATTCTTTTGTCCTAGGATTCAAAGTCCTTCATTTTCAGCCTCAAGTAAATTTTCATCTGATTTCTAACATTCCTAATGATTTGGTAGTTGGTCCTTAAATGTAAGTGCACTTTTAAGTTGGTCCTTAAATGTAAGACTCTGTATTTGTTTTCTGCTATTCTCCTTGTCTGAATTGACCTTATTTTTCCATTATTCTTTCTTCTGGTTAGCATGTCTTCCTCCTCGTTCAAAGCCCAACAAAATATTAGTGTGCCTTTGCAGGTTTTCTACTCAGTGAGTTTCCATAAAACTTTTTACACAGCTTTATGTTTTTATCATTCTCAGGAAAGACAGTGTGGTATTAATGCTAGAAATGGTACTATATATGGAGTCCTTGGTGTCAGAATCCTGCTTCTTCCACATACTATCTGTATGATATTGTACAAGTTAATAACACAATCTTACAGTGTTGTAATGGTCAAGTGTATGTGTGTGTGTGTGTGTGTGTGTGTGTGTGTGTGTGTGTGTGTGTGTGTTTTAAGGGATGAAATACATTTAGCTGTCAATTTCTTAGTAGTCGCCATCAGTTTCTTAATAGATATTTCCACCACTTTGAGGCTTACAAAGCCCTTAGGGTGAGAGAATATCTTCTTAATCTTTTCACTTGCCAAGGAGATGAAAAATAGATAATTTCTAGATTTGGTCGAAAGGAACCCAAAAACCAGTAAAATTCAAGAGCCTTTAGTTAAATTGGGTGGCATTTCTTTTCTTGTATCAGAACTATTCACTGATTCAACAATTGGTTTATTTTGTATTTTTTCTTGCCAGGAGCAGTGCTAAGAACTAGAAGTAAATTATTGAGTGAGGAAACATGCCTCACAATTCATAGTCCATAGCCTTGAAGTTTGCAGCAAGGTGGTAAAGAAAGTTTAGTAATTAACTAATCATGCACCTGCATGCAAAATTCAGACTGTGTCTTGTACCAGGATGTGTGGCATGTGGCATTTTTCATGCTTATTATGAGAAAGTTGACTTAATGTGGGTGGTCATAAGTGACTTGGCTGAGGAATAAACATAGTGAGTAGATGCTAAATGAATGGTAGAGGAAACCTGGCAAGCATGAAGGTAAATGCCAATGTGTCTAGTTCAGAGAGGGCAAAGGAAATCATGGTAAGAGACAAGGTAGTGCAAGTAAGTTTCAGTAGATCAAGGATATTTTTATATTGTATGAGTGATGAGAAATGATTTTAAGTACTGGATAATAGTTTTGCAATACAGAGATCAAATGAATTGATAGTCCTGAAAATGATGTAAATTGATAACTTAGGAAGATGGTGAGCTGTGTGTATAAGACTGGTGATGCTTACAATTGACTAGGAAGATTGAGAAAACTGGATGAATTTGGGAAAAAAATAGAAAGTGGTCCATAATTTGTATTCTGAATTCTCCAAAAGTTGATACTTCTTTCCTGGAACTTATATCCAGAGAAAGCCTTAAAAGCATACCAAGGAGATAGCTGTCAATGTGCTGAAGGCATTTTTCTGTGTGACATTTTAAATTAAATTTTATATAATACTTTTTATTTTTTTAAATTTAACTTTTAATTTTTACTTAAATTTGCTTAAAAATATTATACTTGATTTTTTTTTTTTTTTTTCTTTAGTTTGGAAGGATGGAAAAATTCTTTTAAAAATTTCTTTGGAAGAACAAAATGAAACTTCCTTCCCATTGCACTATATTAAAGTATTTTAGATTTTGTTTAATTAAGACCTTTGTTCCTAAGATTTGAGGAAGTTTGTGGGGAAAGTGGGGATAAGAAGATGCTGTAGAAGTGAGTGATTGTGTGGCATTTTCTCAACCATTTTTTACCAGTGAATGTTGTTTGTATAGATTAAAGGATTTCATTTTGACAGATTTGTAGATGCACATAACATAATTTAATCATTTCCTTTTCTATCACTCTCCTTGTCTCACTGTCTCCTGTAGTCTCACATGGGGGGATGTCACTGTTTTTTTTTTTTTCATTTTTATTAGTATATGTTTGCATAATGATCACATTCTTCATGGGGAGTTGGTAAATGAAACACCGTCATGGTTTATGTTGGTGGCCCGCAGGCCTCATGCATTTGTGATTGATTCATTGTCTAGTGCCTGGATTGGGGGTGGGAGTGCTATACTGGCCTAGGGATGGAGCCAGGATGTGATGTAATGGCAGAAAGAAGGTGTGTCTTGCTCTCTTGCCAGTTTCTGCCTTGCTATTTGCAGCCGCCATGAACTATGGCCCAGCCATGCCACCCTGCCTTGGAGCCAATTGAGTATGGACTGAAACGTCCAAAATCTGTAAGAAATAAACCTTTCCTTTCCCAAATTTGGTCATCAGGTATTTTGTCTCAGCAATGAGTTAAAAGTAACTAAGACAAACACATTCATATTTTTTTAAACCAAAATCAATGCATCTGGCCTGAGTAGAGGGTAGCATATATTTATCAAGACCTAATAGAGTAAAAGTAAAGAAGATGGTGGAGAAGAGAAATATATATATATATGATATATGATATATGATAAAAACTATATTTTGCCATTTCCCTTTTCCACATTTTTCTCTTAGGGTAGTAGTAGATTAGATACATAGGACTGCAACTTTGATTTCTTTCGTACTCTTTGAAAAATACTACACTGTACTGCTAAATTACACAAGTAGTGCCCCAAATTTATTCCTGTTCTTCCCTAAGTAAAGAAACTTAGTACATTTCAAACTAATTTATTTGTGCTGGTACGAATGGATGTATGAAACTGTGCCTTATTACATGGCAACGATGTAAAATTCCATCACCTTCTTTCACATGCAGATGTATGTATTTTGACAGACACTAAATGATGCCACAAAGCTCTTCAAAGTAACAATAAAAATGACTATTATTGTAAAAAATGTAAAAGTGGAAATGACTCTATCATATGTGAATAGTTTTATGAATAATGATCAAAATAAGTCTAGCCACATTTGCTTTATTTTTTGTACAACCGAAATGCTTCAATGCTTAACATGTACAGTTATATGTGTGAACTGAAGATAGCTCCATTTAGCATGAAATATTGGAAGAGGCTTTATCCAAAGGATTATATATATATATATATATATATATATATATATATATATATCATGAGGAATACATATATATATATCATGAGGAATATATATATATATATATATATATATCATGAGGAATAGCATAATGCCTCAAAATAAATAATGTGATATCTATGTTTGTATTCTTACTAATCCACTTGGATATTTCTGCCTGTATATTAATTTAAATGCTCTCTTATGCTTTTTTCTTACACCAATATGGGAGATGACATTTAAGTGTAAGTGATAAAAGTGAAAGTGTAATCTCTTGCAACTTTTAAGTATGAAACACTTGTCATTCATAAATTTCCACCCTGAGTTGTATAGATAGGTATATTTTACATTCAGCTCTCATTTTGAGAAGCTTTGTTTACACTGAATTCAGATGAGACCATTTGAAACAAGTATCTCAATAACAGGTACCTGTGTGTGGGAAATCTTATTTTTTACATTCAGATGATTATTGTTGGAATCAGTGGGAGTTGTGTACATGAAAGATAATAACAGTGCAAATGGGATAGTATGTTTCTCAGAGGAAACTTTTCACTGAGGTTAGACAAGCTAAATAAGTCTGTGGTTTGCTATTTCTAAGAAATACTTTGAATGAAACTTGTGCTTCTATTCTGGTTTTAATTTTCATTCATCGTTTTTAAGGAAAAGAGAAATGGGGAATGAGCTTTAATTTCTCTGACATTTGAATTGATTATTAACATATTTAGTGATACACTGATAGAAAGAACCCAGAAATATAATTTTTAGGTGATAAAAATCATACCTCCCTGAATTGTTTGCATTTTAATTGGATTAAATTTATTTCAGGTTGAAAAGAATCTGTTTCTGAATCATTTACATGTACTAACACCACATGTTGAATATAATCATTAGGTACTGCCAACATGTACTAGGAAAAATATATAAATTTTAAAAATAAACCCAATTTCAGGTTGTGTTACTGACAAGTCTAGAGATTCTGTCTTTCTCATTTCTTACATCTGCTTACCAGGGAGATTTATTTCTGCATATATATGTCATGCTTGGGTATATTTGAATGCTCCATGTATTTCAAAGGTAGATCCTGATGATACTTATTTTAAAATGTTATTAGTGTGTTTGGGGCCTTAAAAAAGAATTATATCAGACAAAATAAATTTAAGGAACATTTCCAATCAAATCTTACATTAATACTATAATACTAACATTGATGCATTACTGTCATGGTTTTTTAGAAGTTTTCTTCTGAAATGTCCAAAGTTAACTGTAATCTAATCTATCTTTACCACCAAATCAAATTGATTTCACCTTAAAAAGGATGTTAAATTGACTGAAAGCTCCCTGATTTTACTGTCACTGCTCTGGGTTGGGTACATTTTCTTCTTTGACCATCAAGACAATCTCCTCCCGGGTTTAAGGGCTTTTGCTTCTCTTCTCCACAAGCACCCAGTGTTAATGCTTTTTGTGATGTAAGCATATTATGACTGCAATTCTGAGGATGTAATCTAGAAACTCGACTCATTGGGGATTTATGTTGTTTCCTCAATTTAAAAATAATAAATTAACATTGATTTTCATGTAAAGACAGATGACACTTAAAACAATAGTGGTTAGCTTATGCTATACACTATGATTAGTCACACCAAAATAACTTTAATTATACTAGCTAGATACATTTTTAAAATTGGTCTCAGCTGGTATACAAAAATAATCCATAATTGAGACCTTCAAAATTATGTCATGTCTACTGTATCCTCAGAAAAAACACAATGAATAATACTATATTTAGATTGAACCAAAAAGACATTATTTCTTTAGAGGAAAAAAGTTAGTATGAATTTGATTTTTTGCTACTAACTTACTTATGTTGTACAATTTGCTACCTTTCTTCTAAATTTTGATTTCCAAATAACTGACCAATTTGTAGCAAAATGACTCACCAGTAAGGACCATGCAATGATACTGTCAGTATCAGAATGACATAATTATATATAACACAATTATTTCCCTATAGTATGATAGGAAAGGGATGATTTTTTTCTAATTAATTTTATTCTGTAGTATTGAGTTTTTCATAAACACTTTTTTAGTTTTGTTTTTTCCCTCCAATGTGATAAAGAAAATAATAAAGAAATTTGCAAAGAAAAAAATTGAATTGTATTAACCTCATAATGCTTCTATTATGCCTTCAGATGGTTCTTCATTTCCTCATATTTTCAAGTATAATCAATCCAATTGACCACCCAAGTTTCACTGTCAGTGAACTAACTGTGTTTTAATACTACACAGAGTCTCTCTCACACACAAGTGCACGCGCACGCGCGCGCGCGCACACACACACACACACACACACACTCCCTCACTAAAGAAAGAAATGGAGGAGGGAGGAAGAAAGCAAAAAAGAAAAGAGAAATAAAACACAAACTGGAGCAATAAACGTAAGGTTGTTCTGGATTAGATACCTCCTCTATTTTTTCTTCTACAATTGCACTTTTCTTCTGTAATACAATTTCATATGGCTGCTTATACCCATACTTAGGTTGTTGGATCAAGCAAACCAAGGTTGTGGTTTATATAAGGCTGTGTATACCATTTCTAGGTGGCTTCGGTATCTTACAGTACTGTAGCCTATGAATTTCTTGGCCTCTTCTCGTCCCATCATGTCATCTTTCATTTTACTTTTATCCCTCACTCCTATGTTCCGCCTCTGACTTTAAATTTATTGCCAAATTCAAGCCATTCATAGTCATAATCGCTCTTTAACTAATACTTATCTCCCCTTCTTGCTTCCTGCACATATTAGCTCCCAAGATCTTCCAAATTCATTAGGACCCAATCCTCTCATTTTATGATTTTCGTTTCCTACTCATTTTCTTACATTGCACTCATCTTTTCCAAGTTATACAACTTAGATTTCATACTCTTATCACCTTCTTTTGTAGACCCCCACTCTCCATTCTCCTGAAGTAGCACCTTATGACCTTTCTAACCATGTGATTAATTTGTCTACTATACTTCACTGCAGTTACACTGACATTAAACAAGCCTGGCAAGTCCTCACCTCAAGGATTTTGTTCTTGCTGTATATTCCATTTGCCTGGAATACTCTTTTCCATGAGATACTCTTCCTCATGAATTTTACTCTTATCTCTTTTCATCTTTTGTCAGATATCAATTTCTTAGTGAGGGTAATCTTGACCACTATCCCTGCTACTGAGTATTGCAGATTTATGGCTTATAATATACTTACTTCCTGTCTCTACAGTGAATGTAATTTCTCCAGGAGTCAGGGTATTAGTCTAGTTTTTTCCCTACTGATTAACAAATGCCTAGAAGACTGTGAGTTATATCAGTATGCATTGAATGTATGAAACAAAATGCAAATATTTTCCATCACCCTCTTAATTTTCAACCTTCAAATTTTACTTTAATTCTGTACTTTATTAAAGGTTCCCACTCCCCTCCATTCTCCATACCAAGAGTAAACTACCTGCAGTTTTTACACTCATTGTTTTTTACACTGACCCATAGTTTTCATTTTATCTTCTTACCTCGTTTTATATGTGTCTTCTTTGAAGACAAAGAAAAAGTGTTTACTCTTTGGCCTTTAAAGTCTATATAAGGCCATTCACAGATTTCAGGGGAAGAGAAAAAGAAGTCACGAAGAAGCAAACCCCCCCCCCCCCCCCGAAACAGCATCATGTGCAGGTCACTGGGGGAAAAGCCAGATGCCAAGCTCTTTGGGCACATGGGCTGAGAAACAAGTAGAGGGAAGAAGCACACACACACACACACACACACACACACACACACACACACACCGTAATTGACTAGTTGATCTTGAGAAATACAAGCTGCAATGATGGCTATTGAGGTGGAATACAATTGAATGTTTCTAGCATTCAGTGTTTCACTGACTTTGCAGGTCTCAAGTCAGTGGTCTGGTCATCTATTCGGAGGATGGCAATATGCAGTGTAGCATCTATGAGGGATCTTCTGAGGTTGGTGGCCATTGCTGATTCCCTATTGTCTTGTTTTGAAGTCTTGTATCATTTTCATTGTTTTGTTGGATTGGGTTTTGTTGTGTTTTGTGTTTGGTTATATTGTATCCAATGGCATGGGCAGCTATTTCAAAGACAGCAAAATATATTATGGTGGCTATTACTTTGTTTTGAAGTGCTTTATGACATTCATTGTTTTGTTTTTATTGTTCTATTCTGTTTTGTTTGATTATTACTATGTCTGAAAGTATTTGCAGCTATTTTGAAGATAGCAGGAGGCATTATGGTAACCACTGTTAATTCTATATTATTCTGAAGTCTTGCGTCACTTATGCTGGTTTGTGTTGATTGGTTTGTTCTGTTTTGTTTTATTTGGTTTTATTATCTTTAAAAATAATTTAAAAATTAAAAAAAATCTATATAATAAAGGGTATCTAAATTAATATGTATTAAATACATGAAAGGCATTTATATGCTCTATTTGGATTCTGCACCAGCACCATGAAAGTAACATTATTTGTCATTCTTCCAATACTTCCTTGAGGATTATTTTTCTGAAGACTTAAGATTTATCTGACACTTTCAAAGCCATTTATAAATGGATAGTGCATGTCTTCCTCTTTTGGTCCTTTTCAAGTAAATATTAGAATATTTTTGATCATTTGAACAACTTTATTATTAGTTACTACATAATGCATGAGACATGTTTCAGAGAAGTGTTGTCATTATCGTAATGAAATTCTAGATAAAATGCAAGTTCACTTTGAACAACTTTTATTATTAGTTACTGTGGAATACATGATACATGTTTCCAGTGGTATTTTCAAACCATAATCTGTATTTCAGAGAAATGTTATCATTATCATATTGAAATTCTAGATAAAATGCAACTTCAATTTCATCAGTGACCTTTACAAGTATTATGATCTGTAGTTTCATATCTTGCTCCTCCTTGGAGGAAAGAATTCAAAAATATTGCTGTAGATGAATCTAAATTCTTATAATTTCTCAAGTACCAATTAGTTTAGTGTAGAATTTAGATATAACAATGAAAAACAAGTACCAACTATCATCATGGCTGTTTGAAACAAAATACAAATTTATTTCCATTTTATCTGAAACCATGAGTAACATTGCAGGACAATTCATTATTTCATTTTTTGGCCATGTCTCCAAATAGATCACATCAGAAAAAAAATATTGGACTTCCTTGGGTTTGAGTCCAAATGTCAGTCATACATTACAAGTACCATATAATTCAGTACTTAAATTATCAAGAATTTAAAATCAATAAAGCTTTATGGGTACCTGGGAAACACTTTCAAAGGTCTGTTTTATGTCTACTTTCATTTCCTTATTTAAAACAGAGGAAAAGTCCATAATGTACATTGGGAAGACTTTCATTAAATTATTTAAATTTATTGGTTTTTAAATATTTATCATCACTTTTGTTATCTGAAAAATATATATGTTGTTCTTTGGTAACGTGGGGTGCAGGGAATGTCATATATTGATATTCAAGTTATATAACATAAAAAAATAATAGAAGAGTAATTATTTTCAAAATACTGATATGTATGTTAAGGGAGTAATTTCAGAATCAAAAATTCTTTTTTGTAAATGTGCATAAATAATTGTGTTCACATAATATTGGGGGAGAAGCCTATAAATATTACATGAAACTAGAGAAAAAAATAGCGGCTTGCTAGGGGGCTGGGTGCAGAGTCTCTGCAGAGAAATGAGATCAGATGCTAGAATATGACAACATGTAGAGGACCAGACAAATGGATAACGATTCTTATTAACCAAGGCAGTAACCAAAGGAAAAAATAAAACTAGGAAGAGGAATGAAAAGTGTGGGTGGAGAGCTGAAATTGAGCCCTGTTCTGTGCTGCACTAGGTGTGCCCAAAAATCCAAGGTCCGCTGAGACCGTGGCTGCTGATAACAGGAGTCGGCAAATCCTGGAACCTTAACAGGAGGACGCTGTACAGTGAGCAGTGGATCCAAGGGGAAAAGCTATATCGGCTCTCGGCGACTGCTGGAAATTGAGACCTGGGGCTCCACAAAGCAGCCAAAGCCACCTGGCTGCACTGGAGGAGACTGCATGAAGCTCCTGGGTTCCAAAGCCAGACACCGAGCAGTTTTCTGACCCATCTGTGCTGTGCTGGGAATGCAGTGAAGACACATGGCACAGTGTGCAGTGAATCCAAGAGGAAGATCTAAATTGAGTCCTGGTGAGTACTAGAGACTGGGCCGTGGCTGCTGTTGCTGGATGGAGGACATCTTGGAATTAACCAGAGCTCAACACCGTGGTGACATCAGATAGTCACCCCTGGCACAGAGAGGTCTGGTGGAGGACATCTTGGAATTGGGCAGAGCCTGGTTCGTGGCAGTGTCAGTGACACAGAGAGGACTGGTGGAGGACATCTTGGAGTTGGGCAGAGTCCAGCACCGCAGTGACATCAGATAGTTGCCCCTGGAGCAGAGAGGTCTGGTGGAGGACAGCTTGGATTTGGGTAGAGCCGTGGTGACATCAGTCAGCTGCTCCTGGCACAGAGAGAACTGGTAGGGTCTGCTGGGGCTGAACTATGCCTCTGATTGGGACCCAATAAGCAGATACAAAATTGTTGCGACTCTGTGACATCCACAAGGTACAACCTAACTTGCGGATTGACTGGCACAGAGGCTGGAGGCTAGTCTGCACCATTCCTGCATCCCTGCCTGTACCTCAGATAACAGCAAATTGAGGGGGGCAGCAAAAACCCCAGTGGGCATGATTTGGAAGGACCCTAATGAATACAGAGAAGGCCAGAGACCCCCAGGACACCAGACTGAAGAAACCAGAAACATAACAAGAGATAGAAATGAAAAAAATCTCTAGCTGCCGAACCTGGGAAAATAAGCCCAGGAGAAGTAAATACAGAAGAGAACCAGCACAGTAACCATCCAATACTAGACACAAAATCAGCCGATATAAAGAAATACCTTCATGACCTCATAGACGAATTTAAAACTGTACTTCTGATCCAAGTGGGGCAAGATATAAGGAGATTAATTAAAAAAAGATAAGCCCCTCCCAAGAGAACACAGATGGAAGAACAAAGGAAATCAGAAAAGAAAGAGAAACCTCTGATGAAGAATTTAAACATAACCTAAATACATGAAACAGATCAAAAGAGATTACCAGGAAACTAAAAACTCCATTGAAAACTGGCAAAATGCCTTGACAGAAACTAAAGTTAGCCTTTTGAAACTTGAAGAGAGATTTATATGTGATTGCAAAAGAAAAGACTTCTTAAAAATAAAGAGGAACCAGAAAGAAACAATTCAAAGGCTAGAAGATGACAAAAGGATACATAACTTAAGAATAAAGCACATGAACGAGAAAGCAGGAGTAACCAAAAATGCACTACAAAGGATATTTACAGATATATTAAAGGAAAACTTCCCAAGCATAGGAAAAAGAAATGATATCCAGGTAAATGAGGCATACAGAACTTCAGCCACCTACAACCAAAACAGATCTACACCCAGACATATAATAATCAAGATTCCAGAAATCCACCAAAAGAACAGAATACTAAAAACAGCCAGGGAAAAGAAGCAGATTACCTGCAATGGGAAAATTATCAAAATAACAACAGACTTATCATACAAACTCTCAAGTTGAGAAGAGCCTGGGGAGAAATTATCCAAGCCCTGAAAGAAAATAATTTGCAACCAAGACTGATGTGCCCAGAAAAACTCTCTCTCAAAATTAATGGAGAAATAAGATGTTTCCAAGACAAGGAGGAACTGTGGGAGTTCATAGCCACCAACCCAACCCTACAGAGAGTGCTGAAGGACATTCCAGAGAGAGAGAGGAAGGGATACCAGGATTCCAGCAACAGTGGCAGAGAGGGCTCAATGAAGGGGGCAGACAGTGGAATGAGGGAGTAAGGTGAACAAATTATAGCAGTAAAGTAGAGTAGCAGACATGAGGCAGAGACGGTAAGCTATAATCTTTAATATAGATAGCCTTGATACATTAAAATAAAAAAAAACATGCAGAGTAGATTAGGAGACAGGCTTCATCAAGATGCTCTAAATGAGAAAAACACTCAATCCCAAGGAGGGTTAATAAACTGAAAGTTAAAGATGAGAAAACGAAGCTATATGCAACAGGAAACCAGAGAGAAATAGGGACAACTCATCAAGCAGCTGCAGATAGATGGAAAGCTATGATACTTTTGGGCAGTGTAGAACTACAGCTGGAAGGAAGGAAAACCCTATGACTTTAGTGAGTAAAGGAGTACAGCTCAAGATCAAGCGCAGGGATACAAAGGTTCAGCAACACTCAGATAGACAATGGGGTGGCCCCCTAATCTAAAAACTAAAGGGGCTAGTGAGACCCAAAACATACAAAACATCCTGAGAAGGGGAAAGGTGAAAAATAGCCTAAAAAGGGAAAGCAGAGGTCATTGTTAATAGTGTATCAGGATTTAAAAGTTACAGTAGTCTTAGCGCTCTGTTTAGTTTGATTATATTTTGTTCTGGTCTGTCTACTCATATCAGATTTGAGGGCACAGACATCTAACCCAAAAATAGCAGGTTATACCATGGTAACTATCCTTAATTTCCTATTAAGTTAAACTAAAACCCTGTGTTATTTACATTGTCTTACTATGACTGATCTTATTTGAAGCTGGTTTGTTAGACCGCATTTTTGCCTTGGCTGATTTTATTCGAATTTGGTATGCTTGATAGTATCAAGTCTAAAAGTAGAGGGAACTACTCTGAAGATGACAAGATGTAAAAGATATCCATACCGGTTTTGATTATTAACCACTCTCAAATCTTACAATGTTTTCAAAATTGTGTTTTTATAAAAATAGCTATGTAATACTATGCTTAGCTATTTTAAGCCTGATGATGTGGACAAGTCTATTGAAAATAATAAGAGAAAGTATAGTAACTATGGTAGATCACCTAATATTGTGGTCTTATGTGTGTTTTTCATTGCATGTTTTTCTAGGAATTTGTTTTGCTGTCTTGTTATGATTTGTTTTTCCCTCTAATACAGAGAGGATAGATATACATGTAGAAATTCACACATGGGAAGAATTTTTCAAACTACTTATGGGAACAGATTATATAATGCAAGATGTAATGAACAGATACTCTGAAGAAGAAGAGACACTAAGAAACCCAGTCCTAATTCTGTAGCATTATGATATAAAAGCAATACTATTATTCACTGTTCAGAGTGATACTAGTCTAGTCTCTTAAGTTCAATTTAAGCATACATAAAGATAAGGACAGCTACTACAAAGAGAATGAGAGACAATATGGTAGTTATTAGTGTCTTCCCCAATGTCAGATCTTGAAGACCTAGAAAGCCTTCATCATCCTGTAATGATTTGATTAGTTCTATAATAGGCCATATGTATTCAATGTGTGTGAAGACGAGGACAACTATTTGGAAGAAAACTAAGGACAATAAGACAGACAGTGAGTATCTCCAGTGGACTTGCTTTGAAATCTGTATTTCTTTAGATTGTTTCTTTTTGAACTGTTTTGTTCTGTTTTGATATGTACAATCTTACTCTCTTTAAGATAAAAAACAAGTGTATAGGACTAATAACCATATTAATAAGTTGTTGGATCACTGAGCAGAACTGCTGGCAGTGTCACTATTTGAATGTCACTTTACGTACTTTAATTTTGTAACCTGAACAACTGTTTCTAAGATGACAATATGTAACTTATCAACTAGTGATTTCTTGCTGTTTATTTTCTGTAATTCTGTATTATTTTTACCCTTTTTCCTCCATGTTTTTTGTTTCTTTCTCTTTAAATTAAAAAAAAGGTACATGAAAACATTTGTAATATGGTCTGTTTTCCTTTCCAATTGCTTTTTTGTAGCCTACAGCCCGTTCAGTACTCAACATACTAAGGCAGCTATTTCACTGCTTTCCTGAAGGGCAGATTTAGGAAAATACTGAAGTAAAAGGAAACCAAGGCAATGTTTTCATTTGGGAGACTATGAGGATGGGTATGTTAAGAAAGGCAATCAAATGAGAAGGGATGAAAGCTTTGACTCAGACTGAAGGATCCTTGAAAAGGAGCTGCATGCCCTGACTTCTCTCTCCACTAGTTAAAACCAAGGTAAGCAGCAGCATAAAACCCAAATAAGAATTTGTGACCCCATGGCAGAGAAGGTATAATGCTTACCCTCATGGGAGGCCCCAGGACCTGTAGCAGGAATGGCTATAAAACATCTGGAAGCGGACTTGGCTGAGGCTAGCTTAAAGCACATGCTGTACTGACTGAGTAAATCCTCAAGTACTGGAGGAAGTAATGCTATTTTCAGAGAGTTGATGGACAGGAAACTAAAGGGTGATTTTGCACAGCTGAAATTGTGATTGGAGCCTCATGCCTGCTTTACATCTTTTTTTCTTTTTTCTCATCATACTGAAAGTTTTAGTTAATATGTCTCCTTGATTCTTTAAACAACCACAATCACCAGACAGCTTACAATTGTTTACTGAACTACATTCCAGGGGTCACTTAGCTGACATATGGCAGCACTTTGTGAGGCTCTGATAAGCAACATGATTTCTACAGGAGTTCTACAAATGCGATTCCCCTGGCCTCACATTCATCTGAGTTCTCTGTAAGAGAAGACTCCAGATACTCACCTTGGTGTCTGCAAAAGCACTCCGAATAAATCACTCCCCATCTATTGTGCCTAGGAATTAATATATAATGAATTGATTTTGTTATCTTTATGTATGAATGCCAGAGATTTCTAGTCTTTCAGACCCAACACTGAGTAATTCCCAAGTCCATGGTGAATTGCTTCTTCCCTCAGTGTTTATAGATTTATTCTGGAACTTAGCTCTCCAGACACCAGCACAAGCCAAATGACAGGGTGCCAACAGAATAAGGCACATGTTGAAAGCCTTTTTAGAGTCAATACCACAGATGTTCAGAGCTCAAAGCCAGCTCTAGAAGGTTAAACTTTCTTGCATGTAAATCCTGAAGAAAACTTTCTGACCCTGGATGTTTCAGTGCTGTTTTAGTGATTAATATAGAGAAGATGAGAGAAGATGTTTAAGCCACAAGATGTAGTACAGTTGAGCATAAATGCCTAAGTTATGGCTGGTATCAATTAAACACAGAATTTGGGTTAAAGTTTAAATATTTGAAATAATTTAATTTTTAAACACCTAATAAAATAATGGCATGGTATTATACATTTTATGACCTTATAGCATGCTAAAATATGTTGTTAAATCTCTATATGGAAGTATTTTAGAACAAGTTTGAGTAAAGAGGGTGGAATACAATGTGTTTATTGACAGTTGTACTTTATATAAAGAAATGAAGTTTTAAGATGTATTTGCTTTTAAGTGCTGGTCTAAAGTTCAAGCTGAATAAACTTCAAAGTCTTTTAATATCTACCCGTGTGACTACGGAGTCTAGTCAAGAATATACTGTCTTATCAGTCTTAGTAATTTTCCTTCTCTGAGTCTTGAATCTTGACCTCTAAGTGTGAATATTGGATCTCTGTATTGTGCTCTTATAAACGTGCTTACAGTAACAAGCTCTAGACTTTATCAGATCACATGGAATTTGAAAATATTGTTCGTTAAAGATATACATCACTATTTATTAAAGTAGAATTGACTATTAAAGATTTTATTAATTAGCAACAAAAAATGGCCATTCATTTTGAAGATGGATCATTTTTCTTGGTAGAAGTGATGATTGAGGTGTCTGTAATGCATAGAAAAGCTATAAATGTACCACAAAACTGATTCCTTGGTCATCCTCTGTCTTTCTGACAAAGGTTCAAAAAATGTAGATTACAGGTTAAAATTCATCTCCTTCAAAATTCCGTTTATTTCTCCTTGTTTGCAGACCACTCACCATCACCATCAATATACAAGAGATTGGGAAACTGCACAGAGCTCCACACGTAGAAGAGCCCCATGCTTGAGTCATGCTCTATTTCAGTCTTGAATTTCTTATTTTAAATAACTTGCTCCACATTTTCTTTTTGTTCTAGGGTCTTTGTTATTTGAGAAGCCAACTGCCACAGCTTAGATTTTAAGCTTTTAACAATATCTCCTTGGGTTTACGATAACAAATTATGTTATTAGTTCATTATCACATACTGTCTTCACCCAGATAGTTGTAATGGATGTTCTTGGAACTTGTCTGTATCTCTTTCACAGGTAGTTCACCCATCCTACAGGTGCTGTGAGTCCTGGTTGCCCATGGCCTACATATCAGTGGTTTTCTCTATAAGATTGTGTTGTTAAAGAGATACAACTGATGCACACTTGTCTCACACCGGAACTATTCTGTACCTGTTACAGAGTGCCTTGCAGTTTCCCTCAGGATGACACTGAAAGGTGGTAATCCAGCTCATGTCTTTGTCTTGCTTCATCCTCTAACTGGCCCTGCTCCTCTCACTGCATTTTCCTTTGGGTGTTCTTTTAGGGTACTGGAGTGTGTCCTGTGCTCTGCTTTTGGATACTTATGTGTAAGCTGAACATACTGAATTACCACAAAGGCCATTTTCAATTCAGTTCTGCAAAGTTACTATTGTTATCTTGTGACTATTTTTTGCTCCCCAAATTCATATATTGAAGTCCTAACTCCCAAGGTCATGAATAGCATGAAGAGGTAAACACTCCGGGGTGGTGATAAAGCCATGAAGGCAGAGATATCACTGAAATTAAAAACTTCAACAATTTGAAAGCCTGTGAAGAAGATGAAAAGAGATCAATGTACAATTAAAGTGCAATCCAGAAACTACTTTTCTTGAACATTTATCACTTATGTCCGTATAAATACCTGTACACCAACATTTATAGTAGCTTTATTTGTAATAACCTCAAGGTTGAAATTATTCTATACGTATATAAGTGAGTGAACGGTGAGATATACTGTTCTACATCCCGCATGTAACATGAAATATGAAGGTGTGATATTCAATGTTCTGACCATTTCAATGTTTAAAAATTATTATAATAAAGACATATTGCCATTAATCCCTCTTAAAATATGCCCACTTCCTTTGAACACACTTATCCCACCATTCTTGCTACTGTCTGAAGCACTTCTTGAAGCTCTCTTTTATGAGTGTCTTCAGTTGTGCTGGCCTTCACCTTCCTGTCCTGAATCAATTCAAAATGTTGACCTTTTAGGGTTATTTTAACTTTGGAGAACTAGAAGTCACATGGTGCCAGATCTAGTGAATACGGTGGACAAGTTCTCACTATAATATTTACCATTTTATAAGAATTTCCCTACAGATTTTTTGAGGCAGCTATAAAAACACTCATGAAAAAGGACGTCTAGAACTGTTTGAAACTATGGCAAGAACAATGGGAGAAGTTCTAAACAAGCAGGAGTATTTTGAGGGAGTTAAGGCTAATATGTATTTTACTGAAATAAAAATATTTTTTGTTTACACATTCACCATACGTTTGATTATGCCTCATATTTCTAAGATAGGAGAAGAAAGGACTTACTGATTTACATAAGTTGGATTAATTTCCAGGGAATTTTGTTGACTCCGAAAAAGCCAATTAACCTGGGCGTAGTGAATCATGCCTGTAATTACAGTGTTTCGCGGGTTTAGAATTATGTGTTTGAGACCAGTTTATATAACATTGTGAGACCCTGTGTCAGAAAACAAAACAAAACAAAAATAAAAAATAGATTAAAAAAAATCCTGATCATGATTATATACTTTAATTCCATGTATAGAGGATTTTGAAATGACAGAATATTAGAAATGTAGGGCAAATGAATGAATCCCAAGGTTTATGGAGAATTAAAGGCTTACAGATGGGAGGAAGATGAATGTGGTTATAAAGTGTTGAACAGAGAGGGTCTTAAGATAGTAAGTTCTTTGGTGTCTACACAAAATAGTACACAAAGAGACCCACACATTTGATAAAATTGCAAAGAAATAGACGTACACTGGGGCTGCTCAATAGTAGCATACTTGCTTGTTATGTGTGAGACATTGTTCCATCCCAGCATCACAAACATGTACAACACAAATGTAACTGGCAAGATGATTAGTACTGATGATAGTAATGTTAATATTCTGGTTGTGATATTTCATTATAGTTGAACATGATGCTACCATGGAAGGAAGATGAGTGAAATTTACACAAGATTTCTCTGTACTATTTCTCCCACCTTCATGTGACTCTATGATTTTCTCTATAAAATAATTCAGTGAGATTTTTCTCAGTGATATGGAAGAAATTTAGAAAATACTACTTTGTAAATTTAAATCTTTTTATTTTGCTTTATTTGATATTTACAGCAGTATTAACATCTAATTTATTAGTTGTCTAAGAAGTTTATTTTTGGTAAATTGGATATATTCTATTTCTTGATTACATCTGGTTCTAAGATATACAATATGGTTATATTTTTCCTTGATGAAATAGAGCTGCTGGTAATATTTTTAGAATGTGTGTGCAGAGGGTAAGGATGTTCAGCTTTTTTTGACTAATGCTGTTACTTAGGAAGTTTTTTTTTTTTTCTGAAGTATTTACATGGGTCTTTATTTAATTAAGCCTGAGAACCACTATTTAGTTGCAGATGGAACTGAACAATCTAGCATAGCTTTTAACCTTTCTCCTTTTAACTTTGCTTATGAGTTTCATGCATGTTTTAAAAAGATGCTTATATGTCTTTAGTCAGCATAACAACTTTGATATAAGAATCATCTCACCACGAACACATTTAAAATTTTAGTAGTAAGGAAAATGGATTCCTAGTCTAATAAGACTTTTGATCTACAGAAAAAAATAATTTAAAATTTAGGGACAGAGGTTTAACTCAGTGGCACAAGTGCCTGCCTGTCAAGTGTGAGGTCATGAGTTTGACCTACAGTACAAAAAAAGAAAGAAAGAAAGAAAGAAAGAAAGAAAGAAAGAAAGAAAGAAAGAAAGGCATAATAATTTAAAATTTATCCATATGATGAACTTTTGTTATTTTCAGTTTTTCTATAAATTTTAGTGACAGATATGTGTGTGCACTTGTGTGACTTTGAAAACTGCTTTATGTAGTTATGGATCTTCCTACCAACAATACTCTTCGTTGAGTATTATTTTTATTTACTTATTTTAATTAAGCTATGAAGATTATACATATATATGGGGCACCTTGTGCTATTCTGATGTATGTGTACAAAAATCATTGAGATCTTATAATAGCATTACTGTATGTTCTCACTAAGTAGGAAAGTTTTCAACATAGTGTTAGTATGATTTGACGATTTCCTGTAAAAACAAAAGCATGTAAGTTTTAATAAGTAAATGATATTCGAGTTGTTTTGACGTTCCTCATATGCACCATACCAGACACAGGACTCTCGTGAGCTAAACCACTGTCTGTTAGCCTCCTGAACCTTGTGGTACTGACTCAGAAAAAATGTCATTCAACACTTCATTCTGATAGGTAGCTATGACTCCTCATTCTCTGACTGTATTAGCCAACAAGTGAGGATGATTTGCTACTTCTGTAAGAAGGACTTGTTTGAGTGCAACAGGAGTTTTTAATTAGTACTTTGGTCTAATTTTGAACATTTTTATTTTGGATAAATGATATGATATGGATTTACATCAAACTATTTCCACTTATCTGTATGCAATCATTGTCAATCTCATTAACCTCTGAGTGCCTTACTTTAGCTATATAATGATATTCATCTGTGTATCTCATGGGGTAATTATATGTACTATATGAGCATATATACAAAGACAATGATGGGAACAAATTGGAAGCATCATATAGATATTGGTAATTGTCATTACTGAAGTAAAATTCAAGAGATACACATAGAATCTAATTTAGTTTTGAGAACAATACAACTACATTCACTGTTTTCTTGTAAACGAAATTCACTAAAATATAAAAAAAAACTACTGCATAGTTTAACTGAGCTACTTTTTTTCTATTGAGGAATAAAATCATGAGTTAATATATTTATTAACATATTACAGTATTCAAAACTACTTTTTCATGTTTTTCTACTAAAGTGACCAAGATATTTTAATGTCTTTTTTGCAAGTCAGTAGTTAGCAATGGTGCTCGTGGATATGATAATGAAATTGGCCATTATGCTGCTCTTTGGGGGTGCTGCTGTATTTTCCATGTTATTAAAGACTGGAATCTTCAAACAGCTGTATTGTGTTATTTTCTAAAATTACTGACCCTGGGCTCATCATGTGACCTAAATGACTAAAGAAAATCCTTGTATCTTTTAATGGTATACTCAATAACTTTAGTTAAACCAAGCATAAAATAGCAGGTTCTTTTATCTCTAAAGTTACATTAACTCAGGCATTATATTAGTGATACTTTCTCTTAGGATCATTACATAAATCTTCCCACAAAAAAATGAAGAAAATTTGCCACACCAAGACTAAGATTTCATATGAAATTCTGGGAGATTCATAAAGGCCTGGATATTGATGTTAAAAAAAAACTGTTATGTTTTAGAAATCATTGTTCAACTTTTATAAGAATTTTTTAAAAGCTTCCTGCACCTAAGGTTTTTCAGGAACTGAACAAATTAAGTAGTTTGGTACCAAACTTAAACACTTTTATTTGTGTGAAAGCAAATTGAAATTAATATTAAATATAACCATGAAGAGGGAAATAGTAGAAATAGCTAAAAAAGTCAGCTCCACTTATTTGTCTTTTTACATGTAACAATCTACAATTTGTATCATATGAATTATATATGAGAAATTTATATAAAGAAAGTCACATATTCTCCCATCCGTAATCTGCATGACTCTTTGCCTAGATTATCTCTTCTGCTGAAGAAAATGGGAGAAGGTGACATAACAAGTGTCCTGAAAAAACAACATATTGTACCTAACCTTTGAAAACAATCCATGAAATGATGTAGTCATGGAGCATTTGTGGAAAGTAGCTATGAATGATAGTATTCATAGTTTGGGAATAATCTTCAACCTACATGGTAAATGTGAGCTGCCTTATCAAAGCACTGGCGCCATTTTTTACTGAAGCAACGAAGCAAAATAATTACATGCGAAATTCAGGGGGTCACACTATCTGGGTTCTAATCCCCACTACAGTTTACCAGCTATATTCTTTGTACAGATGTTTAGCTTTTCATTTCTCTATGTTCTTTTCTCAAACATGACAATAAGAGTAACTACCTTATAAATATTAAATGAATTACCTAGAACAGTGCCAGTACTTAGCAACCACTCAGTACATCTTTATTTTTATTATTTGATAATTTAGTAATGAATTCTTCATATCAAATTCAAAATAAAAAAAAACCTTTCTATTTAGATTCTTACTTTGGAATTATACATGTTAGAAACATGGTACAGAATCTGTTGCTCTTTGGTGCCTGTTTCTTACATTTCTTACAAGTAAGGAATTTGAAATTTTTTGTAATCCATACATTTTTAGACACGGTCATTTTACATCAAGCAGAATGTCTATTAGTAGAATAACTTCGTAAACACCCAATTTACTTCATTATGTTTCTCATAAGTATATGTTGGAAGACTAAAATTATAAACAGGAACCAGATGCTGTGAATCCATAACATATAACTTCAAAGTCATTGCACAAGAAGAACAGATTTTCTAAACTAAACACAGTCACAAATATTTAGCTCCCCAGAACTACTGTCATGGCAAGATACATGTTATAGGAAGCCCAGAAGGAAGGCCAAATTCACATTATAATGCCACTCTAGTGTTTATTTCCATGCTAAAAGCTAGCTAGTAAAAATAAAATGCAGTATTGCTTGGTTTGTTCTGCACTTTTTTTACTTGAGCATTTGAATTTTTAAAATATGCAACATAATTTAAACTTTTTTTTTACATTCAATAAGGGAGCAATTCAAATTATAGTTTATAAAACACAAATTTGAAACTTGTAGACAAAAATGCTAACAATCTGTGAACATCTGTACCTCATCACAGCCACCACCTCCAGCTTCAACACTCACATCTATAGAGTATCATAGTTTGGAAGGGTGGGGAAGAGTTTAGACATCATGACTAGCTCCACATGCTCAAATATCGACTCACTTACTTGCTGGTTGGATATATTTGATTTTGGAGGAATTTATGTGATTTCTGTGTCTCAGTTTCATTGTCTATGGAGGAAATTATGTTGATTGAGAGCAAGTGTCAGTACTGGATGGCATTTTTTATTGGTTTGCTTTATGACATAGTCTTCAAATAGTTTTCAGTCTGTATTCTTTAAAAGAAATACATTATTCCATTCTAATATATTTAATTGAAATAGTCTAAAATGTAAACCTACTTATTTTTCTTAATATATTTCATTTCTGTTGAGATGTTAGTCTGTACATTACTCAGGTTTCGGGTTATTTCAGCAGAAAGTAAGGAGGCTAAGCTTGTGTTAAACATTTTATTGCCAGGCAAACTCCAGGCTTTTAAAAGTGTTCTAGGAAGTAGTATGACATCTGCCATTCAGTTGGTGGCTAATGATTATGTGCTAAATGAATGAATGTACAGCAAAATGTCAATGTCTTAACCTTTTAAAAAGTTGTCTTGAATGATATAAGTTAATAATACTTTCTCCTTGTTAGCAAAGCTACAATGATAATAAAAAAATTTCTTACTCAAGAAATCCCTGGGGTGGGGAGATTCAACATGACTAGATAAAAGTGGAGTCACATTGAAACTTCTCAGAAAAAAAAATCAACTAAAAACACTGGTAATTGGAAGAAGGTGAAGGACATACCTTCTGATAGCAAAATTAATCTGAAAGAAGAGACTTTAGGTCAAACAAAGCATAGGCATAGTTTTTTGTAAAATGATAAACTGGCCCAAAGAGCTGCTTATGATTTTATAACTGGTGTGATTGGAGCAGGAACAGTCATTTCCAGGATGTTTTCCCCCAAAATGGAAAGACTGCAAATGTGCAATAGACTCAATCCATGTAGGGTAGATCTAGAATAAAAAGCCCCTTACCTCTTTTGGTTTACTGCAAACAGTACACTGTAGCCTGGGATACACAGGGCTGAGTGATTACTCCATTCCCCAATGGGCCACCAGTTTTTTGTTTGTTTGATTTTGTGTGCTGTTTTCCTCTCCTTCTCCTTCTTCTTCCTCTTCTTCTCTTCCTCCTTCTCCTCTTCCTCCATTTCCTCCTCCTCCTCCTCCTTCCTCTTCTTCCTCCTCGTCTCCTTCTTTTTCTTCTTTGTTAAGCACCATAACCAAGCACCATAACAGTTAACTGGCACCTCTAGAAACTGGCCATGGTTAGGGACTGGCCATGCATTGAGGATTGCTAGTGAAACAGCACAATCTCACCTGGCGTACAATCAGAGCAAGAGACATACTTGGACCAAAGATGTAACTGTTTTCCATGGCAGCTTGAACAGGGAGTAGAAAATTAGTACTTCCTCATCCCAGAGTCACTTGACTAAAAGCACAAATACCCTTGAATAAGGATGTCATCACTATCTCCAATCTGTGACCAGCAGTGCAAGTAGTCTGGGGCTGCAGGGATAAGGAGTAAGAAACTAAAACTTCATTACCCTGTGACCAGTGTCACAAGCACTTGGGTTGGAATAACAGCACTCCTTCCAACTTTTGACCACCAGTGTGGGACAGAGAGGTGAGCACATGATAGGAGCCAGCTGGGTGGAACACATCTGGCAATGTGAGGACAAGGGAGGGGCCAGCTGTACACAGGACTAGGAACAGCCTTGGTTTGTCTCTGTCTGAGGGTGCCACAGAAACTAGGAGACTAAAACAGACCAACAGGCTAAGGAGACATGAACCAGCCATTGAAAAAGCTGCTGGCTAAAGACTGGCCCCACACCTAGAGGCCAAGACAAGCCCTGCTTGCAACCAGAACTAATACTACTGCAAGCTTGGTAGGGCTCTGATTTGGACACTATCACAGAACAGTGGACACCAGAGGAATTGTATTTAATTTTGTTCTTCAATTGTGTGTGTCATTTTTCTTTTACTGTACTTTTTTTTCTTTTTTAGGTTTGTGCATATATTTTTTTCTATTCAGTTCATTTTTTCTCTCTTTCCTCAACTATCTCTCTTGATCTTATGATATCTTCATGTGAGTGAGCGTTATCCCTAGTCTTTTAGATTTGTTTCAATAATCTTTTGATTTCTCCTTCAATTTCTCCTGCCCTCTTCTCCAGTTTCCCAAAACTTATGTGATCATTCTTTGTCCTCCAGCCTTGCTTCAACTATATTTCTGTTGTAGGTTAATTAATGGACAACCAGTAGCACCCATCTGAACTAAATCAGCATGGTGCTGGGTGTGGAAGGCCCACCTGAAGATTATTGCCAACAGCATAGAAGGAGAACCAGAGGGAAAGATGATATGTTGTTGATTGTCCTAGAGAAGCTTATCATGCTGGTTTTCCTGATAGGAACTCAGCAGGTCCTCACTGTCACTGATGATAGCTGCAGTTCTCTTTAGTGGAGGTCTGTTCCTCACCTGGAGTGTTGCTTCCCGGCTCTAGTTCAGATCCCTCAGCCTGCTGGCAATGATCCTTCATCACACTAACGCAGAATCTCTAGCTTCCACCACTGATATTAGGGCCTTTCCAGTGCAGATACTTGATATGAACTTGCATAAGACATTGTCATGGGTTCTAGACCTTCAGCTGGATTTTTTTGGTCTCTAGTGCATGAATAAATCTCTTGTACTCTTGTACATTTGACTGTTAGTGTGAATATTATAAAACAGTTCTATAAATTATGTCTTGTATTAAATCTATTCCCTTAAAAATCTTGACTACAACAATTTCTCTTCATCTATCTTTCTATTTTGCCCCAACACTTCTTAATTTTCCCCATCACAGGGCAAGATCACTGTACTACGGGCTAACTCAATGCGTGAAAGTTCCTGATTTATCCTGGATTTTGTTTTAAACTGCAGATCTTGCTGTTTTGGTATATGGTACCAAATATCAGGTATTGCTACACTTTGTCAGTTTCTAGGATGTGGCTGATGCTATCATTGTTACTCATTGTACTACTTTAGTCACCATGTCATTAATAAGTTGTTCTCTATTCTGTAATAGCACAGTGAATATTTGAAGTCATAACCATAGTTGAATACCAAATGACAGTACTGAGTCAAATGCATAGCAACATCTCATCCTTAATAAACTGAGAATGTAGGACCTTGGGACAGACACAAAAACTAAGAGCCTCCCACCACAGAAGACATGTCTAAAAAACAGGTATTTCCTATGGAGGGCCTAATACTAGTGATTAAACTACCTATTATAAGAAACTTACAAGCATCGTCACAGAAAATAAAATAAAATCATTAGAAAATGACAAAACACTAAAGCAAAACTCAACCCTAGAACTCCAGCCCTGCCAGAATAAGTCTAAGAAACAATGAGGTAGAGGAAAAGGGAAATCTGAAATTCCATGGGGTGGAATTTCTCACCTGAAATTTCTGAAATGAGAGCAGCAGAAATTAAAAAACAGATACAGGACACTACAGAGGAAATCAGATCAGAAATAATCTCCCAGGTAAAAAGATACATGATGACAATTATAAAGGATTCAGCAAGTCTGGAGTATAAATAGATTTTAAAAAGCAGAGATGCATAGGAAAATGATGGAAATTATGAATGCTCAACAAATGAAAGAAATAAAATACATAAAAAAGATTAAAACAGATATCCAGGAAATTAAAAATTCCATTGGAAGTTTGCAAAACCATGTGAATGAAAGTGAAGACAGAATTTCAGATGTAGAAGAGAGGAATGAAGCTAGTGATCATAAAATAAAGATCTCTTAAAAATAACTAGGGACCATGAAAAATGAACAGCTGCAAGATGACGCAAAGAAGAATAACATAGGTTAATTAGAGTCAATGAAAAAGCAGGAGCCAGTACAAATGACAAAAAATATCATTCACAGAAGTAATGATGGAAAACTTACCAAGCATGGAAATACAGTTTGACATATAGATAACTGATGCATATAGATCTCCAATTAGCCATGACCAAAATAAATCTATACAAAGGCACATAATAACCAAAATTCGAGAAATTCATCACAAGAACAAAATATTAAAAGCTATTAGAGAAAAGGTACAAATCTGTTATAAAGGAAATTCCAACAGAATTACAGCAGATGTCTCAACACAAACCCTTAAGTTAAGGAGAGCTTGGAGTGAAGATTTCCAAGTCCTGAAAGAAAATGGCTTGCAACACAGATTGATGTACTCTGCGAAATCAGTGGTGAAATAAGATACTCCCATAACAAGTAATGACCACCAAACCATCTCTGAAAGGTATTTTAGAGATAGTTAACAATCTTCACAAATCCAAAAACAGCAGTAGAAAGAAGACACCAGACGGGACAAGCAATTAAATAGAGGAACAAGGAAAGACAAGGAACAAACACCAGAAAATAATATAACGAGGATAAGCCTACACATGTCAGTTACAACCATCAAAGTAAATGGTTTCAATTTACCAGACAATGGAAATAGACTGGTGGAATGGATCAAGAACCAAGACCCAACACTATGCTGTGTACAGGAAACACATTTAATTCAAAGAGAAATTCATAGACTAAAAGTCAAAGAATACAAAACAACATTCCATGAAACAGGACCTTGAAAAAAAGTTTAGTAGTTATTTTATTTCCAGACAATGTGGAACTCAAGCCAACATAGATCAAGAGATAAGAAAGGACATTACATTCTTGTTAAGGGAAAACTCCAAGAAGAGATAGTAAGCATAAACACATATACACTAAATACTAGTGCACTTGACTGTGTAAAACAAATATTAACAGACATAAAGCATCAAAAAAGCACTAACCCATTTGTAATGGGAAATCTAAATACTTCACTGTCACAAACAGTCCAACTAGAAAAAAATCAACAAAGAAATATCAAACCTGTAAGTAAATGGACTTAGTAGATGTTTACAGAATGTTCCACCCCACGACATCAGAATACATATTCCTCTGAGTTGCATATGGATTGTTTTCCAAAATAGATGATATACTTGCTCATACAACATGCTTAAAGTAAATGCAGAGGAACTGAAATCATTCTATTCATATTTTCTGACCATAGTGCAATGAAAATGGAAATCAACAACAAAAGGAATTTTAAAAATCTACATAAACCCTTGAAAATTAAACAATACCCTCCTAGCTGGGTGTGGTGGCACAAACCTGTAAGCCTAGCACTTGGGAGGCTGAGGCAGGAGGATTGCTGCAAATTCAAGTCCAGACTGGGCTACAAAGTAATTTCAAGTTCAGGTTGAACTACATAGTGAAACCTTGCCTCTAAAAGACAGAAGCAAATAAATAAATTATTAACAACACTTTTCTGAACAATGGGTCACAGATAAAATTTAATAAGAAATTGTACAGAATTTACAAATAAATGAAAATGCTAATAAAACATACCAAAACTTATGGAACACAATGAAAACAGTCCAAAGAAGGAAATTTATAGCAGTGAATACTTACATCAGGAAGACAGAATGAGCTCAAATAAACAACCTAATGTTGAATCTCAAACTTCTAGAAAAAAAGAAGTCAATCTCAAAGCTCGTACAAGGGAAGAAATTACAAAGATCAGATCAAAAATTAATGCACTTGAGGCTAAGAAAAAAAATACAATGAATCAATTAATTGGAGAGCTGATTCCTTGAAAGATTAAATAAAATTGATAAACTCTTAACCAATCTTATTTTAAAGAAGAAAGAATAAACTCAATTTCATGTAATTATGAATGAAAAAGTAAAATCATAACAGATCCTGAAGAAATCTGGAAGATGATGAGTACCTGCTTTGAGATACTTTAATCTAATAAAATGGAAAATACAGTTGACATAAAGTTTCCTATAAAAATATGAACTACCAAAGCTGAATAAAGAATATAAAAATTCTAAATAACCCAATATCAGTCAATGAAATTGAAAATGTAATTAAAATGCTACCACCAATGAAAAGCCCAGGTCTTTATGGATACACAGATGAGTTCTACAAGAAATTTAGAGATTGGGGCTGGGGATTTAGCTCAGCGGCATAAGCACCTGCCTTGCAAGCACATGGTCATGAGTTCGATTCCCCAGTACCGATAAAAAAAAAAAAAAAGAAATTTAGAGATGATCTAATATCATTATTCCACAAGCTCCTTAATGAAATAGAAAGGGAAGCAATACTTCCATACTTCCAAAATCATCCTTAGAAGCAAGTATTACTCTAATACCAAAACTAAAGTAGGATCCAATTTAAAAGGAGAATTACAGGCTAATCTCTCTAATGAACATGGATGCAAAAAATCTTCCATAAGATCTTGACAAGCAGAATACAGCAAATATTCAAAAATATTATTTAACATGAACAAGTAGGATTCATCCCAGGGATGAAGAAATGGTTCAACATACACAAATCAATAAATGTAATGCACTATATTAACAGAACCAAGGACAAAAATCACATGATCATCTCAATAAACACAGAAATAGTATTTGACAAAGTCCAACACTCACTCATGATAAAAACTTTTAAGCAAATTAGAATAGCTGATCTTTATCTTATTCTGATAAAAGCTATCCATGACAAACCAATAGATGACATCATACTAAGTAATCAAAATTTGAAAGTTTTCCACTCTAAAATCAGGAATAAGACAAAGATGTGTACTTATCACCACTTCTATTGAATATAGTTCAGGAAATATTAGCCAGAGCAATTAGACATGAGAAAAAATAAAAAGAATAAAGATAGGAAAAGCAAAAGTTAGTTATTACTAGAAAGAAGTTATCATTATTTGCAGCTGACATCATACTTTACATAGAACATCTCCAAAACTCTACCAAATGAGTTCTAGATTTAAAACCAGATTCAGTTGAGTAGCTGCTTACAAAGTCAACACTCAAAACTCAATGGCATTCTTGTACACAAACAATAAACTTACTGAGAGAGAAATTAGGGAAACAATATGCTTCATAATAGCATACAAAAATGAAATACTTAGGAATCAATCTAACAAAGCAAATAAAAGGTATATTTTGAAAACTACAATACTCTAAAAGAGGAGATAAAATAGGATATATGAAAGATATCCCTTGCTTTTGGGTAAGAAGAACCAACATAGTGAAAATGGCCAGATTCTCAAATCTGTGATACAGATTTAATGCAATCCCAATCAAAATATCATTAACATACCACACAGAACTAGAGAAAATATTCCTAAAAATATTTTAGAACCAGAAGAGAAGTAGAAAAGCAAATACAATTCTGGAGAACAAAGGCAGGGTGCATCATAATCCCTGATTTGAAATTATACTACAGAGCTACTATGATACAACTAGCATGGTACTGGCAAAAAAGAGTCACAAAAACAACAAAACCAAGCCAAACCAAACCAAACAAACAAACAAAAAACCAGACCTAAAGATCAATGGAACAAATTGGAAAATGCAATAACAACTCCAGGGCCAGGGATTTAGCTCAGAGGCATAAATGCCTTCCTGGCAAGCACATGGTTGTGAGTTCTATCCCCAGTACAAAAAAAAAAAAAAAATCTTCTAAAGTACTCAACACCCTAGGCTTTGACAAAGGTGCCAAACTCATTCACTGTAAGAACAACCTCTTTGATAAATGGTGCAGGAAAAACCTGCTAAAGATTAAAACTAAACCATGTCTATGCACTAAACTAAAATTAAAATGGATCAAAGATCTAAATATTAAAATAAAAACACTAAATCTGCTGAAAGAATAGGTAGAAATGTTGAAGACATCCGTGTAGGGAAAGACTTTATGAAAAAAAACCTGATTGCACAAGAAAAATCACAGAGAATCAAGAAGTAAGATCTCATTATTAAAAAGCTTTTGCACATCAAAAGAAATCAACAAAGAAGTGAAAAGACAGTGTACAGAGTGAGAAAAAAAATTACCAGCTGCTCTTCAGAACATATAAAGAACTGAAAAAAATTGAAACTTGAAAATTCCAAGACCCAGTCCAAAGATGAGCATCTATAATAAAGACACTTTTCAGAAGACATGGAAATGGCAAATAAATATATGAAAAAATATTCTGTATCACTGGTCATCTAAAAAGTGCAAATTGAAACAATGTTGAGATTTCTTCTCACTCCAGAAAGAATGGGTATTATCAAGAAAGCAACTAATAACAAATATTGACAGTGCTTTGGGGGAAAAGAAATACTTTACCACTGTTGGAAGAGTTGTAGGCAGGTAAAACTACAGTGGAAATAAGTGTGAAGATTACTAAAAAAACTAGGGATTAGAGATCCCATTTGACCCAGGTATTCCCCTTGTAGGAATCTCCCCAGCATAATTAAAAGTATTATACCATAGCAATATATGGGAACCCATGTTTATAGTGACACAGCTAAATCTTGGAAAAAACCCAAATGTGCATCAACCAATAAATGGATAAAAGAGTTTGTTTTTTTTTTTTTTTAAATAACAGTACTACTCGGCCATGAAGAATGATAAAATTAAGGAGGTAAACAAAAGAGACTAGAAAGATGAAATGGAAACAGAACTTTATGCACAGGGAGAGGAAGGAGGTTTGAAAGGAGAGGATGGGAATGGGAATAAAATAGAAATCAAGATGCATCATGTACAGCTACAAATTCCTAATAATGATTGTGACCACTAATAAATATAGATAAACTGAAAAACAAGAATCTCTCATTACTACACACATTTATTAGATTAAATAAACACAGATGAACATGAAGAAAGAATTAAATCCTCCCATGTAAGATATTAAGTGAGAAATCTCAAACCATATGTTCTTAAGCTTAGAGGAAAAGAGACAATATGGAGGGATGAATAAAAGGAAGCTCTTGATATTTCTGTTGTGATGAGTGATGTGCTGGTTAATGTCTTGTATGAAATTACTGCTGAAAGCCTATCAGTATCATTTTACTCCCCTCAAGAGTATTCCTTCCATACTATGTTGCAGACTTCTGTCATGGTCATAAGGATAGCTTGGGACTTTAGCTGAGCATCAATTTCAATAACACCGTATTATAGAGGAGGAGAGATAAGATAAATTAGGCTGTATGCTTTTCAGATGTTATCTTAAAACTAAAGTTTGAAAACTGTATTTTAAAAGATGCGCTTAACTCTTATAACATTATAACTTTTCAGGAACACCTGAGTGACACCTAAGTCAATTTTATTATTTAACTGAGCTAACCAATAGTTATAATAAAATTTGATAATATCATGGTGAGAAAAGAGAAAGTCAGTAGTAGTGGGTCAAAGTTTTAAAAGTCTTTTGTTCTTCAAGGCAATAGGAAGAGAGTTATTAGCATTAAAAATGGGCTTATCTTGGATTTATATTAAAGTCAGTGCCTGTGTGCAGAAAGTATGTGGTGTCTGCTGGTAAATCAGGCTTATGAGCAATCCAGGACTAGGAAATATAGGAATTTTAATTGACCATAAGCAAATATTTGTGAAAACTATCATGTAACTGCACCCAAAGTCTCAGGCACTTCACTATGATTTAACAAGCAAAATGGTTACAAGTCCCAAGGACTGTGAAAGACAAACCTCACCTGAAGCCTCATTCTGAGTTCCGAGCACAGAATTTTATCACTTACATTGTAGTTGGAACTGCAGGTCCTGATTGGTGGGGTTTCCTAGGAGAGAAAGAGCAACAGAAAAGAGGGTCTGTATTCTTTCCTTGCTTTCCACATCTCTGTTCTAGGCAAACAGCTAGGTAAGGTTTCATTGAAAAATCTGCAACAAGTATTTGGAGACAGTGTGAGAAAAAGCAAGTGAAGACTTCAAGGCTCAGTGTATACTTATTTATTCTTTATTAATTTAAAAACCGTTTTCTGGACCTATCGTATTAAATTGCTTCATTTAAGTAGGTAGCACAACCTAACAGAAATAAGCCTGGCTAAAATAGTGTTGCAGAAGAGGCCCTCTTGAACTCATTTAACTGCCCTGAGTGCTAAAATCCTTACTGTACCTGTGATATAGGTACATGCTGCAGGAGTGTGAGAGTTCACCTGGTCCTATTCTCTATCAGCATTCTTTCTGGATAATTTTTCTCTGACCCAAGAGCAAGGCTAGACTTTTCCTTTGTTTTTGAATGAGTCCACTTCTTCTTTAGGAACTTTTTGTCCTTAAAGTCTCCTCTCTCATCTCCAACATGGAAATGTCAGTGTATTTCCCAAGTACTATCATTAAACTTTCTCCAAAGATAACAGGTCAACTGTAATACAGCTTTGCCAAATTAAGCCCCACTTGAGTACAAATTCATAAGATATTACAGTTAGGACTAAGGTTAGGTTGCATGTAAGTTAAGACCTTGGTTATCTTTTTCTATTCAAATAAAGGAGAGAAAGCAAGAATAAACTTCCGGAATTATACATGTTTTTAAAAAGTCTAGCTTAGGTCATTATGTAAATAAGGGTGAAATTTCCTCAGGAAATTAAAAGCTATCATTTGATCTAGTTACACTATTCCTCAGTATAGTCCCAAAAGATCTGAAGTCAGCATACTGTGGAGATACCTGCCATATTCATGTTTATTGCTACTGAATTCACAATAGTTAAGTTGTAGAAACAACCTAGGTACCTGTCAACAAATAAATGGACAGAGAAAAAAAATACATATAAGGGAGTATTATTTGGTCATAAAGAAGTATGAAATCATTTCATTTGAAGAAAAATGGACAAAACTGGAGATTACCATGTTAAATGAAATAGGCCCAGAGAATCAAACATCATAAGTTCTCTAATATGTAGAATGATGAGAGGAGACAAGGAATTTTACTGGATGTTGGCCTTGATTATACTACTCACAAAAGCTATGTATCCTCAATGGATTCCTTCATTATTTAAACTTTGGTGAATGTCATCATCATTAATCCAGTGTCCTAAGAAAGAGGATGACATTCCTCTCCTACTCTATTTTGTTCCTTTCTGGGACTATCCAAGCAAATTCCAAGTCTTACTTTTTTTGCTACCTTAAGTATCCAAAATGCATTCGCTTCTATTTTCCCACTATCTTGCTGTAGACATTGCGGTGTCTTGGCCATATTGCTTTTATGACCTGTTTAGTTGCCTTCTTAATTGCCCCAAACTCAGCAAACCGGTTCAGTGACTTCTATACCCTCTGTAATCTGGTGCAGTTTGCCTTTCTTCTCTACTGCTGAATTCAATTCCCAGTCTAGACCTTTACATGAACCTCTGCCAGCACTGTGCTCTCTGTGCACAATCCTTTTATTAGGCTGTTTCCTCTGCCCTATTATAAACTTGCCTGCAATCCTTTTCCTGGAAAAAATGTAATTCATCTTTTATGTCTCAATTTAGTCATATAAACAGCATAATACGCTTTCCCTCATTCATTTTTAGAGTACATTGCATCATTTAAGACAAGTTTTATATTCATTTTCTCAACACCTTCCATCATCACACTCTGGATTGTCAGCAGTGCAGAACTCAATGCTGTGGTGTGAATTTTTTACACCAATTTCTCTTGATTTGTACTAGTAGTTTACCTCATTTGTTGCAGAGTTCTCGGTGTTTGAATCTCAGTAAATTGAGTTAATTATTGCTAAAATATGGTCCTCTGAGTGGCCCTCATAATACATATTTTTACTCTAGACTTTATTAGAGAATTAAAGAGCATTCCTTTAAGAATTTATGTGGTTTTTTTTCCCTGTGTACATCCAAAAAGGGGAAGCACTCCTTGCTGACTTGCACTTGCTACTTTTTAGGTTCAGTGATCTCCTTTTCTTGGCAAACTGTTAGAAGCAGCAGGAGTATAGTACATAGTACAACAGACCTGCTGGCACAAGGAAGGACATTAAATTACACGTGAATTAACTGAGTTAGAAGAGAGCAGAGTTTCCTTTCTTTAACTATAGTAAAAATATTTAGAATACTCTAGAAGTATTCTAAAGCAGCATTGAAAACAGTATTTGACAGCAGTATTTGAAGACATTAAGGAAAAAAATAAATGTGGCATGAAGGAAGAAGTTGTATGAATTTTCATGTTGCCTTTTTAACAGACAGTAATGCTAATTTAAAAATGTTCATGAATTATCAAAGCTAGTCACATTCATACATATGATGAAAATATTTCTATGAATTCCTCAACAAATCTGACCAGATGTTTGCTTTTGGAATGTGGCATGTGATCACAATGATACAACAAAAAATATTTGACGGTATTTCTGGAATTATGGTCACTGTGTTTTAAAATTTGAAATGCAAGAATAGCAGAAATACTCTCATGTTGATACTTCATATTTCTTTCAGAAATATTATACATATTTTTATATCAAATAAATATTTCATGAAATAGACAAATGCAGGATCTTAATGTAATAATATAAATGTACTTTATCCAAGATATGTTCTAGACATTGTAGTCTGCAGAAACCTTATTCAAAACTTATTTCATTATACCTGTAACCTCTTCCTTTGAAACCATTTAAAAAGTATTATCTTCTATGTGCCAGACAATGGTACATACATAAGGACTAATAAATTAACAAGATAAAGTCACTGTTACTCCTTGAAAGCAGTGTATGCCCAGTCAGTGGCTACATGGGATGCTAGGTGATGGTCAGTGCAATGAAGCAAGGAAGACAGCAGGAGCAGGTAAGGAATGCTGGAGCGGAGGGCCCAGGGGGGTCACTTCTTCCTATTGTAATCAGGCAAAGCTAATTGAAAGACTGAAGTGAGAAAGAGATCAAAGAAGCAAGCAGAACAGATATAGGGGGAAAGTAGTACAGGCAGAGAGAAAGCTTGCAGAAAGAACTTAGGGTGGACATGAGCCTCTGGAGAGGCCAGAGGGATAAATGAGAGCAGGTAGAACTGAGATTCAAGACCTGTGGCAGGCATCCAGGATGACACAGAGCATTAGGCCCTTGCCTGTCAGTACAAAAACATTGGGTTTTGTTAGGATAAGGGCTGGAAACTTTTAGATGGTTTAGATAGAAATGAGTCACCATTTTAAAAGTATGGTTGTGTTTCTTTATGGCTGAGTAGTAATCCATTGAATAAAACTTGTGGCTTTTATAGATAAATGAATGCAACTTAATACCATAATCATAAGGAAATAAATCAGACTCAATTGTGTAAAAAAAAGTATGGCTGCTGCATTGAAAGCCAGAGAAGTGTAAGAAAAAAGGTCTTTTCTATCAAAAATATGAACAAGAGAACGTTTGTACCTAAAACTCTAGTTCTCTCTAGGCTGCCTCCTTCCACCTCCATTATGTCAAACCTGCCAAGTTATGGAAAACATTTGTTCAGTTTAGATTCTGATAGCACAACTAACAGCTAAAGATAATTTATCAACAGCCAGGGGTTTCTGTCCCCATTCTTTCACACTTTCTCCTTGTCAGCCCTGGCTAACAACCTTTTAGGTCCTCCCTTTACACTGCTAAATCAGCCACTCAGGAGAGATTATAAATCTTCAACCCAGGCAATGTGGAAACAGAGGAGCTCATCCTCAGACTTCCCTGCTCACCAACTACCTCACACTAGAGAGTGCTTGCTTGCTTTGTCAAGATGTGTTGGTGGCTGAGTGGTTTAGTTTCTGCATCAACAATGGAGTAGGAAGTAAATTTCCAAAAGAAGGAAGGCAGGGCATCCAGTTAATAGGCTAATTTATAATCTAGGCACAAAATGAGGATGATCTAGGTCATGACAGTAGGAGAGAGGAAATAGAAAGAAGTGGCAAGATTCCGGTTATGTTTTGAATGTTATTCTCAGAAATTTTCTCATATGATAGATGTGACATGTGACTGAATGAAATCACCCATCATTTAAAATTTTTGCCGACATAAATTCCTTTATGGATTTCTAAAAGAAAGTGTAGAATATAGCAAAATATTTCTTGTTGGGAGCCGTGGCACTGTCAAGTCATCAGACGCGGTGATTGCGAGGCCTGTGGGAAAGTACAAAAGCCTGGGCTAGATTACCCCTCTCATCGAGCCGCCTGTGTGGCACCTGTTTCTTATCACCCCACTAAGTTCCCGCCTCACAGGGTAGTCTGCCTAGCTATTAATCCTATATATAGCCAGTGCCTCCACCCCCGAGAGAGAGAGAGACTGAAGCACAAAAGGAGCCGCGGGGAGCGGACCGGTAGAGGCTTCGGGGCAGACTGTATAAGGAGAGAATAAAGAAAAGCCTGACCACCGCCAGACCTTGTCGTGTGTCTTTCCTGCCGGCCGGGAGCGGACATCGACAATTTCTTAATGTATAAAAAACACTTGTCAATTTTACTAGTTTTCAGTATTTTAGCTTCTGGTTCAAAATTTTTGCTTTTAATTGTTGCTCTGGGGTACGAGCTATCACCTAAATGTAACACAAATTTCCTTTTAGAATGATTCTAAATTACAGTGTTCCTTCTTGTTTTAAAATCAGTGGAGAAAACCCATGAAGGTCATCCTAGACCTAGTCTCTGAGATCAACTGATAGCGACCTCTACAATATTCTTTCTCTCATTCTTCATTACAACTAGATCTCTGATTTGTTTCAAGTTGACAGTGTTCCCAGCTAAAAATACCTACCTTGCCTCTTTTGCAACTAGTCATAGCTATGTGACACATTTTTTACTAAGAAGTTGACAGATAGGGCTCCCAGAAATATAAGCGACATAAATGAAATGATGATTCTAATACTTCCTTTCCTTCTTATGCAGCCTCAAAATATGGAGAAGGAGAAGCCATCTTCAAATGGATGTTTAATGTCCTGGGATCTGGCTATTTTGACATACCTTATCGCATATTAATACTTTTCCTATTAACATGTGAAAAATATGTCCTACCTCTGCATATTAACAGAAGAAAATATGCCATTAAGAATGAAAATTGGTCCATTATATTTTTCCTCTCATTTCCTTGCAATATTCTAGTATGAAAATGGAACAACCATATTATCTTGCTTTGTTCACTTCTTTGTACCATCAGATAGAGTGATATGATTGTATTTTGCTGTTCCTTAATCACTATATAGCTTTGAGTTACTTAGCTAATGCTACTAAACTTCAGGTTTTGTCTTGTTTTTAATAGGATTGTTATATTCTCATTAATTTGTGATGATTAAATCATCTACTATAAGTAAATTATAATCCCACAAAATGTGTTAGCGTATACCTGGAACCTGCTGAGTCAATTACATATTTGCTATTGTTACTTTTTCTACTCATACAGCAGATCTCTGTGTTAGTTATTAAAGTAACACAGTGAGATGGCTGACAAAGTTTGAATTTCACGTATTGTTTATAAAAGCAGATAGGGAATTTCATATTGCTAGAAGCAATCATAGATCTACCAAGAAGGTCAAAAGACCTCCTACAAAGAAAGCCTGGTGCAGAGCTAAGGACTTGCCTCACCTTTTTGTTCTTACTACTTTAATGTCATTGTGCCAAGTATCTCAATACTAACAAGTATCTTAATAATTCATTGTACTTTTGTTGTGTCTATTTCCCATCTGACAGTGTCTAAACTTTACCTATACTGTGCTTATTGAATTCTTTAGCAGTATTGTCTGTATTTGAAAAGCTTTTCACCTGCTCTGCTGTAATTTGAGCTGAGCAATCTCATATGCATGTCTGTGGAACAGGATTTAAGAACTCATTAGAAATATTAAATCCAAAGGCAAGCACAGGTGCAGGGCTTCTGGCTTCAATTTCATTTGCATAATAGTGGCTGGGTAATTGAAGTTGTCAGTGGTTACCTGGCTAAACACAAAAGATTAAAAAAAAAAAAAAAAGTGAGTTCAAGCATGGTTCCCAAAAATTTGTCTTTTACTTTCTAAAAAGTTGAATGCATGTTGTTACCATTTATTAGTATACACAGGTGTGGAATTCTAAGATTTCTATTTATAAATTCTTTTACTGGAATGTCCCAATTTCTTCTCTAAAACTTATTTTTGTTTCCTGTAGCTACAAAGGAAGTTTTTCCCACTAAGTCCTTTTTTCTTTTCAGAGTGGGTAGCTTTTGCAATTTTAATTACAGAACAACCTTAACTGTTGGCAAAACAGAGCCACTTAGCTTCCTGCCTCAGGGAAACCTTAAAAAAGGGTTAGAGAAAATTCTAGGGACTAAACATATAAGGTCCAGTCATTGCCTACAGAACTTTAATGTTTAAAACAAATAACCTTAAAAAAAATTTACAATGCTGTATCAATTTAACAATACCTATTACAAGTTCCTTACAGCAAATTAATTTTGCATCATATGCACAGAAGTTTGAGGATATTCACTACAGTTATTTACAATGCAAAATGCTATGGTAAAATGTAAATTTCACATGCAGTTCAGGACTAAAATATGCTTTATAATAATTGTGTAAAAAGTATTTTATGATCTGAGAGTATATTCTGCATTGCTGAAGTAGCAAATAAAAACAAGTTGTATATGTTATGTACAAATAATGAAATACATATGTACTATATTTATCATCTTAGCACTATCCTCTGAAGATTTGTGAAACTGTAGAAAAACATGATTGATTATTGAAATCATGGGAAAAAGAAATGATACTAAGGACTTAAGTGTTATTCATTTAAAATGCTTGTTGAAAATAGTAAAAGTGCTAAACTGGTAGATGAGATTAAAGAAAATTTTATTTTCTTATTTGTATTTATTTCTCAGTTTCAACCTGTACAGAAAATGAAATTGTTATTTTCACACTGTCGAAAACAACCAAATTTAAGTGGCTTCCCAAAAAATTCTAAATTTTCTGCAAATTAAACAGAATTTTTTTTCAAATTAAAAATGTGTATTGTACTTTTGTTAGGATTTAGAAAGTTCAGAAAACCTTCATCAACATATCTATATTCAGCTTCTATAGCTCATCTAGATCTTGGCAATTTATATTGATTCTATCTTAGTTATAGTATGCATTTAAGTATAATACATAACTAGTCTTGGTGATTGATTATAAGGTTTTGATGATTCTCTTAGAGCTTAACAAATTTATTTTTGTTATATTTATCTATAGAAATGAAACAAAGTATTATACAATCAGTTGAATCTAAAAATCAGGCTATTAATTGTGGACTGGAAAGACAATTTCTTAGTTCACAGAGAGGTCATGTGATAATAGATAGGTCACCAAAAAAAAAAAAAAAGACATTTTTTCTTATTTTGCAGTACTGTTTCTGGGATTCTTGTATGGGCCGATTCAAAGTAGAAAAGAAGTATACTCTGCAGAGTGAGAGAGGACCTGAAAAAGAGCGAGCACAGTGGCCATGAGATTAATGGCTGATGTCAGATCTAAGCCATCCTATGAAGAAACCTGTTTAATTTCCTGTCAGAAGAATTGGTGATTTCACTTTCTCATTGATTCCAGATGCAGGGCTTTGGAACTGTTTTCCATCTACTTGTGCTGGATGTCTCAATTGACAGGTCATGCCCACTTGCCCAGCCAGTTGTTCACACACTAATCTGCTTTAGTACTAGGGATTGAACTAGTACCTTCACATTGAGCTACAGCCAGACCAGTTTTTAATATACGTATTTTTAAATATTGAGACATAATCTCCCTTTATCAACATATAAAACAAAAACTTTTTTAGTTACCCTTTCAAATGAGAAATATCAGCTGGGGGTTTAGCTCAGTGGTGTAAGTGCCTGCTTGGCAAATGTGAGGTTGTAAGTTTGATCCCCGGCACCAAAAAAAAAAAAAAAAAAAAAAAAAAAAAAAAAAAAAGCAAATGAGAAATATTTCTGAAAACTCACATCTTCTAATTTGTAGAAAATAAGAAAAAATCTTACTTTTCAGCATTTTTAACTAAACATTGAATGCCTCCTCATTAAACATAAAAATGGAAAATTGATAAATAAGAGTAATCAAAGATGAATTTATAAGAATATCAAGGAGTCTACTGGGTCCAACAATAAAAATAATAAAGATTAAAAATTGTCATTCCACTCTGTGCCTATCTTGGCTGAAATGATGTGATGCAATTGTCTGTTAAGGAAAGAATCTCCCAGTTTATCCAGTTTGAAGGGTTTCCCCCTGGAAGGAGTCTGAGGAAGGACCCCAAAAGAGAGATGGGGGCCTCATCTCACCCTCCTGAATAGGTTCTTGACTTGTCATGGAGAAAAGGTTTTAAGATAGATCAGTATAAGGCCTCGGCAGGTTTGTTAAGCTGATTTAGAGACTAAGGCAGAATGAGAAAGGACTGCGGCTTGAGCACTGTGATGAAGTTCCGACTGGTCCAGTCACCGAATGAGGCCAACTCATGGAGTAGCTGAGGTGGGCCAGGATCCAGTGGATCATTGTCTCACTGAAGTTTCTTTGATCTGGAGGAGTGCTTAGGTTTAAGAGAAATTGGGTGCCCTGAAATGATTATTTTTCCATGAGATAAGGGTTGCTTTTGTTTCCCAACTGGGAGTAATTGCTGCTACATGGGGAAGGTGATCTCTTCCTGGGTTGGTTTGTAAGGCTTTCCTTTTCCTAGAAACTGAAGTGATCACAGGTTTGGAGACTTCTAGGTATCTTCCAGTGTGTCTTGAAGGGAACATTGTGAAGGTTAGAAACTGGGTGTTCTTGAAAACACTGCAAATAACTGAAAGTTACTCTTATCTTGTTTTTTTTTTAGTCTTAAAAGGGTATGGAATAGTCGAGGCAAATTTATACACAGTAAACTTTGTAACACAGATAATCGTAAAATGATTAACATGTGTACATGTAGAATTGGGCAGTGATCAGAGCCTGAGTAACAAAAAATAAGAAACTACAAATTGAGATTTCTTTTGTCACCTTTTTAATCTATATTTATTTATTTATTTTTATCATACCTCATTTCCATTGTGGAGAATCTTCAACTGGGGTAGTGCCAAGTAATCATAAAAATATTTCTATTTCTAATTTCTCCACCCTAATGATTTACATATATGGCCTGGAATTGATAATTATCCTGTTTTCAGAACTATCCAACAGAATAGAAGAAACACCTGAAGACCAGAAAGACCATCCTCAGACTTTCAAGTGAGAAAAAGTTTTAGAAACCTTTACTGAAGAATTGCACATCCATCCCTAACCCTGTTCTAGCATGGATAAATAAATGGCCGTTTGCTTGACATTTGGTAAAAGGGAAGATTACACAAGAATATGTGGCAATAAAAATTAAGAGGCTGCAGCATGATCAAGAGAGTGAAGAGAATTTTTCTGTGAATCTCAGAAATGGCATTTATAGTCTGAAGTTTACCTTCTAGACACAAATCTCTCAATTGTTAACTTCCAGATTTAAAAAAAAAATGCTATTTGGAAAGAATGTGCTAGTAACACTGCAGATTATGTGTTTCCAAGCAAGTGCTTCTGCTGATTTGCTGACTTTTCAAGAGACTCACTTCTTACTGGTAACCTGTAAAAGGTCAGCATTCCATCAGCCAATAAGCACAGTGTTTACTCTGTACTCTGGTTCACAGCTTTCCAAAATAACCTGTGTGAAACAGTGCAAATAAAACTTATTATTTCAGATGGCATATTGTCCCTTTTATCCCAGGAAAGTCTAGCCCTAATAAGTGTAATATAAATATTTAAAAGTGGAGAGTACATGTAATCTTTCCATTGTACCTGAAATGCAAGGACTTTATTTTGTAAGCAATACTTACAAGTTGGAGTGATTCAGAAGAAGTTAAGGAAGCTAGTGAGAGCTCTAGGTCACTGTATGCTGATGAAATAAGCAACTTGAAATTGCAAAAAGAGGTGTAAACTTAGGAGATCATGTAATATCTGCCCTCAAATATTTTAAGATCTGTGTGGTAGACAGAAATAACTGTAGGATTAGGAAAACAGAACTGGAAGTCAAACTAAGGCAGGGGAAATAATTTAGGGCAGGTTAGTTTGAATGATATCCACAAACTAGTGCCTGGTTATATGGTAGGTAGCTTGGGGTGATTTAGGCTAAGATACGTGTTTGCTTAATGTATGAGAATTTGCCATTGGTTGGAGAGTTCAAAATAAGATTTTTATACTCCTAACAGTGCTAAACCACAGGGAAGACATGGACAATTTTGACTGTTAGCTATACCTGTGATTAAGGGTTGCAGAGTAAAGAAACATAGACTCTAACACCAGAGTTTGAACACTTAACCAAAGAAGACACAAATTATTCTTCCAGCCTTTCTTGACAGTGAGTGCATAAACCTGTGATTATGTCTTACTCATCAGTATATAAAATGTTTTCAAGAGATTTGAATTTGGAGGGACTCAAACAAGGAAACAAAGCACATTGGAGGTACTTCCTTTAGTAACCAGAATGTCCTGTTATTGGGGCTAGGAAACAGAATCATCTGAAGTTTAGTTTTAGCATTTTTGGTATAAGCTGTGGAGTCAGGAAGACCTGGAATGTTATGACCAAGTTCAAAGACAATAATGTTTTTACTAAAGCAATTAATTTAGTGTGATTATGCTATACGTCGCTTCTGAGTCTGATGCTCTGTTCTAGGAGCTCTTTAAAAGGTCACCCATCCATGTAAGCTTTGTCTACACAGACTAGATTCTCTGGTTTATAACTAAGAACTTTGGAGTATACAATGAATCCTCAAGATTTGAATTTTTCCTGAGTTTCATTTTAATACACAGAGGATACAAATGTGTATAGTTGAAAATATTTTAAGCTGTTTTAAGTATAAATATTAATGAAATGTTCATGGTTTGAGATCTAAGTACTCACTATATTACATGATAAAATAGATAAATGATAAGCAGGTTAAATTATATGCAGCTTCAAAGTTATAAAATTCCACTCTCTTTCCAAGGAAGGACAGAATACAATAGAGAAATTAATTTATAAACTTCAATTATAGATGTATAGATTTACAATTACTTTAATGGCACAAAAGATGTACAGGAAAATGATTCTAGCAAAGTCATATAATAGTCATATAGCAAAGTCATATAAATAGAAAAATAAAGTTGAATATCTGAATATTTCCCAAACCCCATGCATGCATGGCAACCTCTTATTCACACAAGATGGATGGAGTATATATTTTCTACATATGTAGATTTTATTTTCATGATCTGAAATAAATACATACTTTCAAATGTTGAAATAATGAAGAACTCAATATGACATTAGTGGTACAAAGGGAATTTTTCTTGTGTCAAATAATTAGCTTTGGAGTGACTAACAGAGCTATCAAACAACTCTTTTCAACTTTTATAAAACCCTCATCTGGTCCTTTGATGGGGACTTTCTTCTTGATAATTATCAGAGCTTCTAACCACATTGAAGCATCAGAGAAGCAGATGACTCAATTTTTGCTCTGATCTCTGTGTCCTAGTCAAATTAAAACCTTGTTACAAAAGAGAAGTTTATTTGCTCTACAATATTTAGAGATATATTTTTCTTTTTCCAAGAAACATGATAGAGATACAATTTTATATGACTTAGACATAATATGAACAGAAAATAAATGTTTTATACAATAGTAAAGACAATTGTAGGAAGTACTATGCATGTACTTTTTTTCTAAATTTTCTTAGCATTGAAGCTGTATAATTTTTCTCTGTGTGTGTACTTCATATAAACATGGTTTATTTGAATTCTTTGTTTCCACATCACTGCATTATGGTTGGTAATTGTGACCAATACAAAGATTAAACATTTCTTCAAACAAATGAGTTATTTCAAAGTTATAAATGTGATATTTATATATTTTAATAGTATATATTAATTAAGAGAACATTAGACTATTTTTGATCAATAGTATTATGCACCATTTTCTACAGGTTTATTTGATACCCAGTGTTCCTCATAGCATTTACCAAACTGTTTTTCAATGATCTATTTAATGTTTTAACTTCTCTTTTGCATAACTTTCATATAACTTTGACAGGGCCTGCATTTTATCTCATATCTACTTTTTGTTATTATCACAGGAACTGATACAGTTCATTGGATTCACAAACATTTATTGACACATTTTGTTTCTAATTGAGTATACAGATTTAAGCAAAGTAGAAATCTAGTTCTCACTAGATTTATCTTAGAATAACAGATATTTAATAATTCAACACAAAATTAAACATTGTAAGTCCATAAAGAAGAATAAAAGGACTATTGGAATTTATGGGTAATCTAATATAGTGTGGTAGAAATTTCAAGTTGTTTACCAAGTTATCATGGTACTAAGCCACTATGGTGCATTACCAAAGTAAAGCAAGGCAAGCAAGAATAAAATTCATGTACAAAAGCAAAAATAAGAAACCACAGGGTAAAATATGAGCACCAAGCTCTAATAATACAAATATGCTTAACTGTAGAAGCGTTTAGATACAAGAAGCTCAGGTTCATGAATGCCTTGAATTTCCCCCTTATCCCAGTGAGGGCTGCTAAGTCTCTACCATCTCCTCTTTCTCTATGTGTGGTTCTGTGTGAGTTACTGCTCTGATGATTTGCTTAGCTCATTCTGCCTGTAATGTTCTCATTTCCTGTGATCAAATGTTAGTTTTAGTCTGTTTTACTGTTTAGTGCTCTAATTCTATTCCATTAGAATTGTATAATGTAACACTTCTCAAACTAAATTCCAGTAGAGGTCAGTGAGAACTCTGAGGATATGAACTTCATGTAATCACTGTAGATAAGTAGGAATGAGGGAGAGGAGAGAGAGAGAGAGAGAGAGAGAGAGAGAGAGAGAGAGAGAGAGAGAGAGAGCTGCAGAGACAAAGTCAGAGTCTGAGACAGAGACACTGAGAGTCCAGGAAACGAAACAGCTTGTTGGGAGATTTGAGGTAGGAAAAAAATCACATTTCAAAAGTATAGATTGTTAAAATCTTTTAGTGACAACTTAATGACTTTGTATTTTATTCTAAATACTTTGGAAAACAATTGCTTAAAAAAGAGGCTTAATCAAGAAAGCAACACACACGCATATGGGTTCCTAGTATTCTCTGGCTTTGATGAAAATTGGTCAATAAAACTGGACAAACTAAGAAAAAAAGCTCTTATAATACTTAACATAACCAGTGGTGGTGGTTTGAATTTGAGATTTGGCAACAGATAGAAGAAGCTGAATGATTCTGCGATACTCTTCACAGGGAGACCTTGTACGATTTAGTGAGAGGAAGGCAGAAGACCGCATTGAGGAAACTACTAAAACTTACGATCGAGTTTCAGAAAGCACATCTACAGTATACTTGCGTTAATACGTATTCTGTGAAAGGACAAAAAATGATTTTTCAGTCAAATTTTAGAAAGCATTACCTTTTTGAGGTAAAGCTAAAGAGTTTCTTTGCTGAACTTTCATCATTGTCTTTAATATGCTGTGATGCATTATGGATTTTCAACAGAAAACAACGGGAATTCTGGTTGTGGTAAAGTTCTTGTGGCCTCTTTCTTTTTTCTTTTTCTTTTTTTTACTGAACATACTTTGTGACTTGCTCTTAAATAAATGAAAGAATTCTCATAGAAAAATATGCATTGTTTATATTAAATTTTGTACTTGTATAAATTATTAGTTATGAATTGATAGAAGGATTTTGGAAAAACATTCAATGCAAAATATAATTCTGTAATATTTTAAACAAAAAATGTTTGTGTGTGTATTCACCTTTTTATTGTCACAAAATGAAAGAAATAAAGCAGTTTTTGTACACAAATTACTTTATTAAAAGTTTCCTGTGTTGGTCCATGCTCTTTTAATGTTATTAGCCCATTAAATAATATGCTAGCTTTTATACTATACAAAATAAACTTACAATTGACTTTATAATTTTTAATATTTTCTAATTATTGTGAAGGATTATACAGCTAAAAATTGCTGTTACTTCAAGTTTCACAAAATATAGCTTTAATCTGTCTATTGTAATAGATTTCATATATCTATTTGACAATCATATGTTAAGCATGTATGTCATACAAATTATGAATCACATATGACATAAGCATTTAGTCAATATTGATATTCCTATAAGTGAATTTTTATCTACATGTTTTGCTGACTTAATAAATGCAGTTCTAGGTTTTGAAACATTGGCAAAGTCTCTACTTAATGTTCAAATATTAGATCTTTGGTCTGGCAGTATCATCTCCTTATGTGGGTTAAAAATAGACTCTATTTGCTGTTAGTTAGTCATACTGAAAATGTTGGCACTGGGCTCTAATTTCTCTTCTTTTAATCTCTCATATTTTTAATCTTAACATTTCACCCAGTTTAACTTCTGGTGTGATTCAGGGAGTAACTAGGTAAATAACTCGGAATATTTTCTACATTTTTAAAGGTATCATGGAACAAACTCATACACACAAATTTTTGAATATAAATTTTTTTACCTCCTCATATATCCCAAGCTATGTTATAGCCACATAAGGAGAGCCACTGAATTACATTTTTCCCCTTTTCTGGAAGTAGTGAGTTTTATAAACTTACAGAAACCCGATAAAGAAACTTTAAACACTATATTGTTAATGCTGGATAAGTGACATGGACTACGCTGCTGGTAGCTATGTTCACTGAAACATTTGTGCCAATATTTGGTCAGGTGTGGACTTTCACAGTGAGCCAAAACCTGGATAACCATGGAAACTGTTCAACTGAAGTATATGAGCAACAATAATATTTTTAAAATACCATTTACTCTGTAGAGTTTCAAATGTCATATAGTAAGTATAGTTTTTAAAATTAGTTGTTCTTTTATTAAACAATAAAATATGCAGTCTTAAGGTCCTTACAAAGGCATTTCCTGTACATTAGATTATGTAAGTCACAATCAAAATTTTATAGTAGATTTTTGAGCTTGACAGCATGCCAACAATGTCAAAATAACAGCCCAAGCTTTAAAAATGACTTCCTAATCCAATTATTTCTTGTAAAGGAAAGCACATTTCAAAAAGTTCCTTAATTGAGAATTAAAATACATGATAGAAAGATAGGGGATATATATAAACAAAATATATTTATTCTAATAACATATACATTGCTATTTCTAGTTTTTATGTATTCTAAGTCCAGATATCAACTAAGTCTAATATAAATAATATATAATAGCACCATGGTTCTATAAAAATAACAACTTCTTTTTTCTCTTGGACTGGATTTTAGTTTTATACATGGAAATTTATGTGTATAATTTCTTCCGGATTAAAGCTAAGATTTCTTCACATGAATAACACTTGAATTTTTGGATATAAGTAGTAAACCTACTGATGTTTTTAATGGAATCAAATGATTAACTTATGATAAAAACATTCTGTGTCTTTTAAGGAAATATTGAGATGCACATATTAAAAAAGCCAGCATCTGGTTTGTTTCATTTATTGGAAAAAGCATAACAAATTCACATTACCTATAACTCCAATTAATGTGGAGTATTAAATAAATATCAGTGGTTTGAATGGATGATACGGTGGTGGCATTTTAGTCAGGTTATCACACATAATTGCTTATATAATTGGGTAAATGAAAATAAAGCATACTTTTATTGAAGTAAAGACTACCCTCAAATGGAAATGAAAAAGAAAAATACCCTTTCCCTAGTCCTGACCTGTCAAATGTTTTCATAGCACAGACATAACTGTGCCACTCACCCTGAGCCAGTCAGGTAAAATTTTTAACTGGAACAGCATTGGCCACAATGCTTTTTATTGGAATTCAGTGGTTTATTTTACAATCTAGACTTTTAAAGTCTTCTAAAACGTCCCCTAAGTATTTGTTCGTATAGAACATTACAAAGGAAACCGAAGAGAGGAAAAGGGTTATGGAAAAGGGAGAATATTTTGCTAATGTGCAAGCTACCTTTTCAAAGACTTAGCTATAATTTTGACTCCTATTCGCAGTACTTAAAGTACATGTGAATGAATAACTAGTTACAAATGATGGACATATTTATGAAAAAATAATAAAGAATGTGATTTCCATTTTTTATTAACAAGCAAAAATAATTTAACCAGAACATCCACAGAGAAAGATTTAAAATGTTTTTCACCAAAAAGAAAATTTATTACTTATTTTTAAATAAAACTTAGTTCTAGTTATGCATTTTTCTGCAATACACACACTGTAGTGTTAAAAACATGTTATTTTGCTTATTGACATAAGGTTCAGGGATGAAGAAAATGCTTAACAGGGAGCTGCTGTCTGCTCAGTGTGGTGTCCTCTAAGAGGACTGGCTGGATGTCCACTTCCAGGACAGTTTTTTCACTCAGATGTTGGGGGTCTCACTGTGGTCACCAATAGTCTCTTTTCCTTTCTTCCTCCTCCTCTCTTTTCCTCCTCCCTCCCTCTATCCTTTCTCGTCATTCATGATGGCTTTCCGAAATGGCCTGGGCTTTTCATAATGAAGGCCTTGGTGTAGTACCTTTTCTCACATAAGAGTTGGCTTGTTAGAGCAGGCATTCCAAGAAGGAACTTGAAAGGTATATTTTTCCCTGTATTCTGTTGTTAAAATTAATCAGTTTCAAGGAAAGGGAAAGGAAAATAACTCTCTTGATTGGAAGGACAGCATAAATATAGTGCATATAAGCACAAAGCTATACTCTGGAGCAATATTTATCATAGTAAAAAATATGAAACAATTTCCCTTCATTAAATAAGTGACTAAATAGTGGTATATTCCTGCAGTGGAGTACTAGGCAACTAAAACAAAAGAATAAAGTAGCTCTTACTACAAGGCAAGATTCGCTGAATAAAGTGCTGAGAAAACAAGGTCAAAACAAATGTGTAGAGGGCACTACTATTTACATAAATAATAAACAGTTTTTAGTGATGTGATTGATACTAAAACATAAAGAAAATTTTTTCAAGCTAGCTCATAAAGAAATGGGGAAATAGAACTGGGACAATGAACCAGCAGACATCACTTTTGTCACCTAACAAACACCTGAGATTAACAAGTCATTGTGCAAATGTTTATGTTGGCTCATGATTTCCATCTACATCCATTGTCTTCATTGCTTCCCCTTCTCTTATTGTCCTCTCTTTCTCATCCCCATCTCCTTCCTCTTTCTGCATCCTTTTTATCTAATGTTTCTCTTTACTTTCTATTTCTTAGTTGGGATTAGAATTGCATCTCAAAAATATAATCTTTGTTAAACAAGTGGATACCATGAAGCGAGCCTTTCTGACAATCTTTGTCAAGTGGGACTCTCCAAAGTCCCATACTGAAACTCTTTTCCTTTTATACCATCTTTTCTCCTATTCACACACTTTTCTGCTCTGATCCCCACTGTCGGCTCATCCTGATGCGTGATAGTTCCTGCCACCTCATGCAGTTGTTGTAAAATGCAGTGTGGGCTCCAACTTGACCTGTTTTCCTCTGGTGAGTTATTGCCCTTTGGTCCACCTATTGAAAATATTAAAGAAAGCTAGGCATGGTGGTGCATGCCGGTACTCCCAGCACTCAGGATGCTGAGGCAGAAGTATCGTTGCAAGTTCGAGACCAGCCTGGGCTACAAAGTGAGCCCAAGGCCAACTTGAACATATTGTGGGGCCCTGTCTCAAAAAACTAAAAAATGAAATAAAATAAAGAAAAAAGAAAAGGAAATATTGGAGAAATACACATGGAGTCCTGACATACGATTTTATCTACTGAGCCTCATGACCTCTACAGCTTTCTAATGCCTCATTCGCTTGAAGTGCTACATATATCTTATCCCAATATTCTGTGAAGTAATAGTCTGAATTTTTATATACAGATATAAAGTGGAGTTGGGCATATCAAACAAGAGGTTACTTGACCTTAATTTCTCTGTTTACTGTCTAAATATAATCAGAAGATCAAATCAGAATAAAATCAGAATAAAAGATGTAGCTCACTTCCAGAAGAGAATAAAAGTAAAATTGTATTTTAACATAGTTTTTTGAATAAAATAAAACACTTAGATACAAAGAACATTTATTTTCTTTAAAGCTGCTTTTCCCACCTCCAAAGTGTGAGACCATCATAACATGATGTTTAATATTAACTAGAGGAACTTGTTAAATGTACGAAAAAGCAGCCCTTCACTTTCTCACACAGAAGCCAATCTGTCTTGTGCCCTCAAAAGAAAGAAAGTTGTCCTCCAAAATTAGTAGAACTTGACTGATTTAAGACACTACAGATCTTAGGACTCCCATTTGAGTTTTCCTCAACATAGAAAATAAAAAGAAACAGCTGTCTACTGGACATTTTAGCACTTCTCTCCTTTGTGTGTTTCTGAGAGTTGAAATTTTTCACAATGATGTTGATAGCTTTATTATACATTCGATTATTTAAAAACTCTTTCACATAGAAAACGATGGAGAAAGGAGTACCATTTTTCTTCTCAAGAGAAATTTGATCCTCTTTCATTCTTAACAATAAATGAATCTAATTTCTCAAGTTATTTTCTTTTCTGAAAGTTATTAGAATATAAATTGATGGCTTCCTGGAAATTCCATGAAAATCACTACATGGTGAAATAGTCCCTAAATCATACTAAATATAATTTTGGCTCACTGACTCCTAAAGAATATTGTTTCAATTTGATTAAATCAAATAGAATGCCAGCAAAAACAGTCCACAAAAAAAGACAGGAGACTAAAAAGCACATATAGGATTTATTTTTATTATCTCTCTGACATTAAATGTGAATTGTCCTGTTGAACTAATATTCAAAAGAAGATCTGAGTTCATTCAGGGATCATTTTTTTTTTCTCATAAAGAATTTTGGTTTAAAAATGCCATTTCAGTATATTCATATTACTGCATATATTTTTCCTGTATATCTTTAGGCATAGATTTTATTTAAATTTGGAGGATTATATTTATTTTTTAAATTATGAAATATGGGTAATGTATTTAATACTTTAAAATTTCATAGTATTTTAATACAATGTAAACTACAATCCATTGAAATCTAATATACATTATTATAAATCAATGAAGTCAATTTTAAGATGTAATGTTCTTTAAATATAAATTCACTGTAGACTAATTTAAAAAACTTGAAAGCTTGGGGGTAAAGATGTTAGTATAAAAAATTTAAAAAATCTAATACAAGATTATTCTTAAAACATAAACATATATATGTATTAATTTGGTCAATTAACTATTTCAGAAACACACCAGATCACATTAGAGGTATTTGCATATTTCCCATTAGTCTGCAAATGTCATTTTGTGCCTATGTTCTGGGGTTCTCTGTGGATTTTATTCTGTGTACAATAAACAGGCAGAAAATGAAATAAACCTATCATATTAAAAATATCACAAAAGTCACATTGCAGTTTTGTTTCAGTAATAATTAAAAGATAATATAAAGCAACCTATTGCTGACTTTGGAGAGAGGAAAGATTTTTTTTAAATTAAAAAATCAGTAACAATAAAAAAAATTTTGATATATTGGCAAACACTCACATTAGGACCTATACATTGGATAATAGATTTTTAGTGTAGAGAGTTACAAAAATAAAGTATACAGAATGCAAAAAGAGCTCCAAATCAGTAATTAAGATTACCAGTAATTCAACAGAAAGTTGACAAAAGGTTAGAATGGGCATTTCACGTAAGAGAAAATTTACGTGAACAAATATCATGTAAAAATAACCAGGAAAATAAAAAAATTAAAAGGACTATGAGGTAGCAGTGCACATATACTTGTTTGCTTAACATTTAAAAATTTTTGAAATAGCATATGTTGGCAAAGAAAAAAGTGAATGAGACTTTTATGTCTGATAGTCATGATATAAGTTGCTTCTAAGAATTTAGAAACAGTTGGTATTATTTTGCAAGTTTGAATTTACAAATAATCCTATAACATATTTATTCCATGAGTAGCAATAAATCTTAAAGAAATTTTACTCAGGACAAATGTACAAGAAAGTCTAACAACATAATTGTAATAGATTCAAATTAGAGGAAAGCTCTGATATCTCAATAATAAATGCATGATTAAATAGATATTTATACAAAAAAGTGAATGAAAATGAAACAGAGATAGATACATGCATCAACATATATGGAGTACAACAAGAAATAATGTGCCGGAGATATACCAATAAATAAATAAATATAAATTTAAAAAGAAATAACATATGACAGACACATACATTGTGACCCAATTTATGGATCCAAACTGGACAAGTAAAACTATCTTTTCAGAGCTACATACTTACATGATAAAAGGGAGTGATGGCTGGGATGACTGGACACTAAGATAAAGAAAAAAGATAGGAGTGCAAATCACAGAAATGGGAAAGTGGTCGCACTAGTGATGAACCTGCGAAGATGGGGCCGTGAACAGGAAGGACTGAACATGGGCTCCTACTCATGGCTTTATTCCTTGACCTGGGTGACAACTTACAAGACTTGAGTTTAAAATAATTTATTGGACTCTATATTTGATATGCTTAATAATTTACTAGGCTGTATGATTTTCTGTATGCTTTCTCTATTTCATGCTTATAGAGGTTAAATTAAGCTGAGCAGGTATATATTATTTCAATATCAATTCATAATCAAGATAAAGAACAAGAAGTTTATCTCCATCCTGTTTGAGACAAACCTTCAGTCTATATTTTATTTGGCTCACTGATACTGTTGAAACATAAAGTGTCCCGTCAAAGATTCATGTATTGAATGCTTGATTTTTCAATGCAGCTGTGTTAGGGGGTGGAACCTACATGAGTCATGAGGGTGGTGTCTTCAGTAGATCAGCTGACTGATGTGTGCAGAGCTCAGTGTGCCACCCGGAGCTGGGCTTACTTGGAGGAACTATGTCACTGGGTGGGGATATGCCTTTGAAAGATGTATTAACGTTCCTCCTCCTCCCTCTGATGAGCAGTCTCTTGTGATCTCTCTTCCACAGTCTCAAGCTTGCCTAAGGTTCCATCCAATGAAGCCATCCAACCATGGATTGAAACCTCTGAAACCCAGAGCCATAAAAAATCTTTTCTCATTTGAATTTTCTCCAGAAATTTTGTCACAATAATGCAAAGCTAATGTAGTCATTTCTTTTTTACTTACCTGCCTTGAAATTGTTTACACCCTGCTAAAGACAGCTAGAGAAAAAAGAATGGTAACTTCAATAACTCAATGTTGCATAAGTCAGAAGGTGAAAGCTTGCTAATTAATCCCACATGATTGAAGGAAACTTATAGTTCCAAGTTATGTGAAAGTGAGATGAGTGAATCTAGTATGTTGAGAAAATAAATTAAACTTTGAAAATCAGTTCTGAAATAAGAAAAATCATGTTACGGACTAAGGTGTGTTCCCTCAAATTTGTGTGTTGACAAATGTAGTCCCCAGTTGTATGGTATTTGACAAGAGGCTTTTAATGATTAGGTTTGGATAGGTTGTTTACCTCAGGCCCTGATGATGGGTGTAGTGCCTTTTGGAGATTGGGATGTACGGAGTTGAACTGCGGAACCCAGGATCTCCTGGCTGTGTTGGAAAAGAGCATGTGCACAGTGCCCTGAAGTCAAGATAATACCACAGTTGAGGCAGCCAAGGACACGGACTTCTGACAGCCCCATTCTAGAACAATAAAGCTGCCAAACTTAGAGGTCAAACAGCTCTCTTGGTTGGAAAAATTTACTGCTTTGAGAAGTCTTTGAACTGACTTCCCAAGATTCCTGTGCTTGCCTCAGTGTTCCCTTTCTTTGTTTGAAAACCAAGTAAATACTGGCTGCCCAGAGAAGTTCTTTGGCTCAACTTCTAGAGAGTCTCAGCTCCCACAGAGTTTTGACTTTCCTGGATGCCCCCCAAAATCAAGCACTTGTCTCTTATATTTAAATTGTTCACTATCCACTCGTTTAGCAGATTGGGGCTAGGCCAACACCCAGGTAAGTACTCTTAGGAAAGGTGACACCAGGCAGTTTAGTAGTGCTCCCTGAGCCACCTGAGGACACAATAAAAGGGAGAAAGGCTGAAAGCCAGGACGATGGTCCCGACCAAAACCCAACTGTGTTGAAAACTGAATTTCAGACTTTTATCTTTTAAACTTGTCATAAAATAAATGATGGTGTTTGCACCAATCATGTGTATGGTATTTTTAATGGCAGATCAAAGTGACTAACAATGGCACAAATACATAGTAATGCATTGAGGGAAGGCATGTGAAGATTTACCACTGTTGGAGATACTTAAACTTTAAAAAATTTTGTTAGTCCACATTTTAAATCTATCCACTTCTCAATCATCTTGGAGAGTGTTTACATGTACATACCACAGCTTGTCTTTCTTTCTTACATTCCTTTCCCCTTCCTTCTTCTCCTTCTATCTTCCTCCAATTTCCATATTCCATTTTTTATTCTTTTTGATATTACTGATGTTAGTTCATGTTACGATATATAATGTTACCCAAACATTATAATTCCCAGTATCACTGGCACCATGTGAATTTTAGAATTGTTTTCTCTGTACCTAATAAAATATATTATTGGTGCTTTGATTGGGACAGCATTGAAACTGTATTACAGTTTGGGGAGTAGGGTCATTTTAACAACATTTTCTTTGCCTATCAAGGAGCAAGAGGTATCTTTCCATTTTCTGATGTCCTCTTCAAGCTCCTTTTTCAGACACTGTAGTTTTCTTTGTAGAGGTAATTAAAGACATTTAATAAAAACTTCCCTTTGAAGAAATGTAGGATTTTGTCTCCTAATTTATGTAGAGCACAAAGCAAGAAAAGGGCTTAGTTTCATTTTCCAACGACTTCTCTTGCATTAATATATATTTATTAATCATGTTTTATTAAGACTTTAGAAGTTTTATTTTTTTTCTTTTTTGGGTTTACTAAAGCACACTGGTAGAATTTGTTCTACAGGTACTTTTATCATGTTTTCCTGATGACACTGTATACAAAGATCTCTTTGTGATAGAGCAATAGGTGCCCTACATCAAAATACAGTAAAAGTACAACTTTCATATTTCATTCTTAAATTAATTGTCAAAAATCTACAATTATGATAAATCAAATCATATTTTTAATCAATCAAATTTGCAAATAGAAATATATATCATCGTTTTTAAATAAGCTTCTCCAAGGGAAAGACAGCTATTTCTCAAAACTGCTTTTTCGTAAATATTTGCAGTTTTACGGAAGATACTATCATGCATTTTTTTGCAATACACATTTAGTCATGGACTATTCTTCATTAAATGTTTCCAAACTGAATGTACAAAACATTTCGAGGAACTAAAGAACAGAGAGATTGAATTGCATATTTAAACAAGTGCTAAGGAGTTGAACATAAATTTTAGAAGCATGAAATGCAGTTTATGTCAGAGTTCACTGGCATTTAAAAAAATTCGGAATTACCCAGAAACAGAGTAATTGATCAGAACTCTAGTCCAGACTGGAATAATGAGTGTGCAATTAGCTCTCTGTAGGAGTCTCAAGAAGAAGGCTTCCTGCTTCACTCACTTCATCCGCATACACTCCTACTAATTTAAATTTCTTTTCCCCAATGAATTCCTAGTGCTTTTACAATGAAAGAAAATTACAATGGTTTGACTTTGATATCTTCTGTGACTTCAATGTAATAGTAATAGAATAATTACTTGAAATCATAAGATCTAGACTAAAAGCTGGATACCAACTGATTATAAACCAAATTATTTATCCTCATGGAGTTTCACTTCAAATCTTAAATAGATATTAACATCTCTGTTTAGGACTTGGTTTGAGAATAATTGAAAGTTTTACAAAAATGTCTAACACAGAGAACAGTAAAAAGTATTCCAAAGTTTTTAAATTAAAATAAGATTCAATCCCTGACCTGTCATAGTGAGTATCAGAAGTTACTTATTGGAACACAAGTTAATGGTCAGTCATCATTGCTGATTTGAACAATACCAATGATACATTTAAAATCTTAAAACAACTAATAAATCACAAATATATAGTGAAATAATTCATTATTAATGAACTGTTAGGAAAGAAAAAATCTTGAAAATGAGTTGCTACTCTAAATTTCCAGTTTCCTTTGTTATTTATTCTTCCTCTATTTCATTTAATGTAATAATGTAAACATGTGATATAATACATAAACAACATACCTAAATTATAAAGTTAGTAGTTTAATTGTTGAGGATTAAGACTATGTTTAGTCACTCATGTGGGATTATAGAAATACCTTCAGCTAATGATTAAACAAAGTTGGTAAAAATTAACTCATCGATGTAACTTTTACCCCATTTTGAAAGTGTAGTGGAGTGTAAACAAGAAAGATGAAATATTTACCTTTACAAAACTTCTACCCTTAAGATTTTGTAACAGATCTACTTTACTTCTTGAGGAAATAACTCCTTTTGTAATATTTATTTAAGCAAGGTTTTTCAGGTCACTGAATGTTAAATAAACCTAGTTAAATAACAATAATGCATGTTAAAGATTTAAGAATTCTTTACCACACATATATTAACTTTCTTTTCTAGTATTTCCTCTTCCTGAGAAGTTTCAAATTCTCAGCTGTAGCATGGTGTAAGAATGATTATTTATGTACTCTTTTTTGTCTGCTAAATACAGTTGTGGAATCAGAAACACTTATCCACCCTGTTCCAACTTGCATAGCAAAATTTCTATCTTCCTTATAGAGTTTTAGAAAATGAAATTTGTCTCTGCATGGAAGATTTTAATAGTAGTCCAGAAGCAGCAGTGTGAGCTCATGAGTTGTCCGTATAATACACACATTTCTTATACTATTATATGTTGGTGGTGTTTGGTGATTTTTAATGTGATATGATCAATTTAAATAAAAAGCTTTGGACCATCTAGGGGGCATAAAGATTACTCAGACTATGAGGCAGCCCACATTCCGAAAATGTACTGATTCAAACTTATCAGTTGAGGGATGAATAGGAATTAAAGATGAGTGTCTTACCTTGTGTTCTATAGTTTCATTATTTCATGCTTCTATTTAAAAGGTTGCACCTCTACTTAAAAAATAATATAAAAAATAATATAAAAATAATATAAAAAATTTAATAATACAAGAATAACACTAGCTATTTCACTGTGTATTATTATCTTCAAAGTAATTACTCAAAGTACAAGACAAAAACCAAAAAGAGGCATACAAAAGAAGAAAGAAACCGTAATACAAATCTTTCTTTTCAACAGGAAATCCTTACAGTATTACAGTTAAGTTTAAAGTTCTATTTGGTCACCAAACCCATCACAGAACAACATCTTCTTCAGAAGGATGTGCAAGGTTCATTTGTTGAATTATCTTTTTGGATTAGGCTTGGCTGAACATAATAGAAAAACCCAAATCAGTGTGGCTAAAACAACATAAATTTGTTTCAGTTTCATAGTGAAGAAGACAATATGGTGACAAGCCTGGCTGTACTGGTGCATCAAGGTATCAGAGAGTCTTTTTTTTTTTTTTTTTTTTTTTTTTTTTTTTTTTTTTTTTTTGAGCTATAGGAAGAATCATGTACCCACCCCCTTTGAGATACATGTCCTGGAATTTTCACATCATTTTTACTTGGATACCATTGTACAAAAAACGAGTCACATGGAAATAACTAGCTTCAGAGATGTTGAGAAAGATGCTCTTTATTCCAGGCAACTATGTACCCAGTTGAAAACAGAGGCTTCTATTTTACTGAAAGAAAGGAGAACAAGCTCCACAATAGCAAGACCTATAGCAAGAATTGCTTCCTTTCCCTGCCTGGCCCAGAAAACTGCTGAAAACCCTGGCTCTTAGCAAGGAAGTGAGAATCAGAAGAATATTTGGAACCTCTTGTAGTAAATGGGACCTAAAATCTATTTTTCTAGCATTTTGTCTCAGATACATCTGGGAATAATTTTGATTATCATTTTCATACATATTACCAGAACTAACAGCAACAACAGCAATATAAGACTGTAAGTTGTAAAATATGTCATAAAATGTGTATAACTCACCAAATTATGATATGTATAAGGTATGTTGAAAAGTTACAATTAATTTTTAAATTATAAAAAATTTGCTACAGTAAAAGATTGTCATTAATTTTCTTTAAAATATTCCCCATTTTGTGCAAACACATTTATCCCATTTTTCTTGCCACATTCTGAAACAGTTCTGGAAGGCTTCTTTCATGAGTATCTTTACTTACGTTGTCCTGTGTGTCTCAATGTCCTGAATCAATTCAAAATATTCATCTTTCATGGCTGATTTTGAGGAAGAGTCAGAAGTCATGAAATACTAGATTGACCAAATAAGGTGGATGAAGGCACTGTTAATATTTTTAGTAGTTACATATTTTTTATCATACTTCATAAAGACACTCATGTAAAAGAAGTTTCAGAAAAACTTCAGAAGGTGGCAAGAATGATTGTGTTTGAAGTAATGGGAAATTTTTTATGAGGACTTTAAAAGTAGTCTATCTTTTACTGTAACAATTTGTTTAAATTGTACAGGTGAAAATTACCTGTACCTTAAGGTGAATGTGACCTTAAGGTGAATATGACCATTATGCATATCTAAATTGAGCCGTTAAAGTTAATTATAAAAAGAAAGAAAATAATTGCTCACTATGGTTGTGCATACCTGTGATCCCAGCTTTTGGGAGGCTGAGACAGGAGAGTCACTGTGTTTCAGGTCCAGTTTAGACTGCATAGTGAGTTCAAGGTCAGCCTGAACTACATAGTGTGACCCTGTCTCAAAAAGCCCTGTTGTGGAATGTGGCTGGTGATAATGGACTTTAACATGCTTTTTGAGTATTCAACTGATATTTGTAACTTGTGACTTTGGTGGTAGAATAGTGTTTAGGATACATTGTAATGTGGAGGATTCATTTTTTGACAAAAATGGATAAATTCTTAATATCTAGCTTTCTTCATTGATACTAATTACCAGTTATTTTTGATGTGTATCTGGATGTTTGGACCATTAGTTGGTATTAAGGCAAGGACAATAAAGGTAGAGAAGTAAATGCAAACAAGTCATTTAGAGGGCTGTTTTCCTATGAGAACAAAATAGTCAGTAGCTTATCTATTATAATTGTCTTTATTAGTTTAATGAACCCTGGCAGTAATTGCTTATGAATTCTTCACCAAATGTAGTCACCAGCTTGATTTTACCCCTTAAGTACTTGCAAATCTAGACTTTCCTCCCTTGTCATTGCCACAATGACTCTAAATCAGACCAGACAAGATTTTAGTATCACAAATCACTTTTGAACTCTTTTCATTATTGTCTTAGTTACTTTTAACTGGTAGCTGAGACAAAATACTTTATGACCAAAGTTGGGAAAGGAAAGGTTTATTTCTTACAGTTTTTGGAGGTTTCAATCCATACTCAGTTGGCTGCAAGGCAGGGTGGTATGGCAGGCCGCATTTCATGGTGGCTGCAAACAGCAAGGCAGAAACCAGCAAAAGAGCAAGACACTCCTTCCTGCCATTACATTACATCCTGGCTCCACTCCTATGTGGATGTAGCACTGACACCATCAATCTAAGCACTACACAACAAGAACCAATCACAAATGCGCAACGCAAACTCATGAGGCCTGGGAGCCACAGATAAAAACCATGACAATCAAGTTGTTCTATGTTTCTTTACTCTCTGTGATAAGTTTCCTTGAAACTTTCTTTTTAATGCTTTCTTTTGTCTAACAAAATTATTTCAACCTAGCTTCCTTTCTTGTCTTTATTGCCTCTCATCATAGAACTAAAATTAATGCTCTATTCCACTAATTGTGTTGGTTTAGGCATATACTATTTTCATTTCCTTAATTTAATAAATAAATTACACTTAAATAACTGACAATTTTTGCTTGTTTTTTTGTTTTGCACAGTACTGGGAACTGAACTCAGAACCTTGAACATTCTAGCCAGGGGCTCTGCCACTGAACTATGTCTCACCCATTTTTATTTTATTTTATTTTTTTATTTTGAGACAGGATCTGTAAGTTGCCAAGACCTCCCTGGAACTTGTGAGCCTTCTGGCTAGGTTTCCTGGAGAGGAATTGGGATTATAGGCATGCATAACCACATGTATTTGACAATTTAATGTTTTTTTGTTGAGAAGGAAGAGGTAAACATTTGTTAATGCTTCTTGATAAGACAGAAACAAAAAAAGAGGCATATAAATAAATTAACTGTATCTAGCATGAGTGCTGATGCATGCATGCATATATATACCTTATAGATTTGACTCCCATTGTTAGCAAATAGACTGAAATCAAACAAAAAAATCTAGCAAATAGACTGCATGAAATCAAACAAAAAAATCTAGCAGATCATAATGATTGCACATTTTTTCAGTGTTATAAGCCACCCTGCACTTGACATAAAAAAGCCTGACTTTTGGACCCAATGTTTTAAGTATATTTGTCACATGAAATAAATGAGGACCTTCTTTTTACAGGGCTCTAGCAAGTGCTGGTAAAGACTTGCAGGATAATTTTCTGAAGGCTCTGGCTGTGAGAGAAGATGACAACCGCAATGGGAAAGTCAGCGTGAGTACACTTCACCCCAAGTCTCACAAGTCTGTGTTCTACAGGCACAGTTGATAATGTTAAAAATAGCCTTTAACTTCACCCATAAAAAGTGATTTGTGAGGGAGAAAAATGAGTAGTAATATACATTACAGAAATGCATTTTGTTTCTAAATATGTGTCAACAAGGAGATGACTACAGTTGGTTGTCATCTTCAACTTTGGACAAGTGTTTTGTTGAAAAGTCCTGCTCCTTGTCCACCCAACACACAGCATTGCTCACTAACTTCCAAGTTTTACCTCCTGTCCTCTCGATCTTATGGGAGTCTTGGAAGATGCTTCTACGAGCTGCCTTGTAGGTCTACCTTGCAACTTGTAGCAGAAACCACATACTAGAAATATATAATTTTGAATCATACAAGAAGAACATGTTTTGGTTTCTAACAATATATGCAAAATCAAACATGTAAAGATTGCCAATATATTTGGAGACTTTACTTTCATCCTTTGTTATTATAATGTTAATAGTGTACTTATGCAATAAAAATGTTCCAAATAAAATTTAGTAAAACAGAAGACCTATGTTGAAATGGTAGTGACTAACTTGCAGAAAAGTAACCAGAATTAAAGTAATAAATTAGAGCTGTAGAAAAATATATGACCAAGGAAAAGATTTACCAATGTTCTCTAAGTAAAGGAGGACTATTATTCATTACCAAGTCCACTAAAAATTTCACATTCATTCAAAATATTAATCTGCTAATAATTAAAAATAGGTGAAACTCTTGAAAAATGTAGTGAGGAAACAAATTTCTGAACCAAAACCCTGGTTACACTACAAATAATATAAAGAATCAACAAATGGAATTATATCACAATAAAAACTTTGTGCACAGTAAAGGTAACCACTACCAGGGTGAAGAGACAATCTACAAAATGTGAAAAAAAATTTTTGCCAGATACTCACTCAGACAAAGGACAAGTGTCGAAAGAACTCAAAAAAGCTATACCTCCACAAATTTAAAGAACCAATTAAAAAATTAGCATCTGAAGTGAATAGATATTTCTCAGATGAAAAAACATAAATGATCAAAAATACATGAAAAAATGTTCAACATCACTGGCCATTTGAGAAATGCAAATTAAAACAACACTGAGATTTCTTCTCACCCCAGAAAGAATAGCTCAATTGCCAATCTGGCTGATTTAAGAGTCTCTGGGGGAGGTGACTGGATTATGGGGTCACCCTTCCTTCCCTTTCCCCCTCCTCCTCCCTTGTTCCTCTTTCCATTTGAACAAGTTCTTTCTACTCTACAATATGTATCTTCCATTTTGCTCCTTATTTACCCTTTGGGTTTCTCATGCAAGAGAATGCTATATTTAAACTTGTACATTTTATTTATTTCACTTAAAACTATGGTCTTGAGTTGCATTCATTTACCTAAAAATATCTCAAGATTGTCATTCTTTGTGGAAGAATAGTAATACACTATATATAAGTATGATATTCTTAATGCATTTATCTATTAGGTGTACAGATTTAGCTATTATGAACTATGCCATTACAAAGATGGGAATGTATATATCACTGTGGTATAATGTCTTTAATTCTTTTAGGAAGATATTTACAAAGGAAACAGCCAGTCAGATGGAATTTCTATTTTTAGTTTTTTGAGGAATCTCCATAGTGGTTTTATCTGTTTAAGTACCACCAACAATGCAGAAGGGCTTCCTTCTTGCCACAGCCTCTCCATCATTTGTTATTGGTTGATTTCTTGAAGGTAGCCATCTGTGGATTAAGGTACTGGTGTTCAAAGTTGGGTGTCTGCTGTTAGGTCCAATTGGAGGCGGGTCAATGGAAGCTCCCTTTGAACAGTCACTTGTCTATTGTTTTTATTTGGAATCTAAAGATTGTTAGTCATTGGCAAGATATAATAGAAATTAGAATATTTAAAAAATGGTTTATTGGATTTTATGGTGTTATAGGAAACCAAAGCAAAACAACAACAACAAACAGAAGACAAAGTAAAATAGAAAACCACTTTGTGATAAACAAATGGATGATACATGGACTTTTCCTTTAGAGTATTTAATGAAATAAGATTATATAACTCTTTAAAGGGGCTATAAAACATGGTGCATGTGTTATTTTTGAAAAATAATAAACTAGGAATGGAAAAAACAAAAATGAAACATTTCCTACTTAATCATGGATTCATGAAGATAACAATGAAAGCGTTATTCTGGGTGGGATCTGTTGACGTTTACTGTTGACGTTTACTGTTGACTAGGTAATCAATTACATGACTAGTTATGGCTTTGAAATATACGTTATTGAATCTGATACAAAAACACTTCTTGCAATTTTTCCTTTGGAGTCATTCAAAGAAACCACTGTACCTAAGTCTGAAAAGCAGAATGAATTAGGCAGCTCTCAATATGCATATTTCCTGTGCTGACACCTTCACACAATATAAGCATGTGTTGTGTATGACCAACAACATTGTGCTGACATGGTCTTTTTCCTTCTTGCTGTATTCCAACCTCTATTAAACGTTCCCTTTCAGGAAAGTGAAGGTACATATAAGATGTTTATTTCCTTGTTAATAGAATTCATGCTTGCCCGTTAGTGATCCCTTATGTATATTATAGGAATCATAGCATATTACCTTTATTTTAAACAAATTGCATCAATGCATATCAAATTCCATTTCATTAGAAAAGCTATAGATATTCCTGGATAAACAGTATGATACATGTACAGTGAGGCATTGAGGAAAAAACAAGGGTTTTGAAGCCATTTTATTTGAGTTTGATTTTAAAATGTGCCACTTACTACAAACTAAATACACATTCTTCAACTTCACACAGCTTGAGTTTCTCTATGTACAATGTAGGGATAATTTTCACTGGGACATTTGTGGAAAAATTATGTCATGATCAATGAACACATGTTCCTAATATCTAATTAATGTCTACTAAATTACAAATAGTATGTGCCATAGTAGGTTAGTTTCCCTTCAAAGCAGAACCTAGGATGTAGATTCAGTGCAAGTAACTTATTGGGAAAGTTCTCTCATGTAAAATTTGTAAGGAAATACATCATATTACAGAGAAAGAAACTAGCAGAATTGTAATTTCAGTGGAAAGCTAGTATCAGTATGATCATACATGAAACCTTTGAACACAGACTGTGACACACTGAGCTCTCCCTTGGGAAGTGAGACACAGTGGTATTTATTTCCCATCACCCTTCCTTTCTCCATCAATTAATCATTAGCTGTCCCATACACAGGAGGTGGAGGGAGTACCACAGTCCCTTTAAAATGTTGCAGGGGGAATCATTAGTTGTTAACACTTAGGAAGTATAAAGATGGATGCACCTGCTTGTGGAAGAGGATCTTGGACAGTGATGGCGAATCTTTTAGAGACAAATGCCCAAACTGAAAATGAAAATTGAAAGTTTATTCCAAAAGTCCAGCACTGCAATTAATCTTGAATACTGAAGATTTAGTTTAGAAAAAAATAACTCACACATTAACATCTTTTGCCTTAAGAGAAAGCAAATAGCACAAGGACTATAGGTTTGCTGTCACCAATCTAGGAGATATATCCCAACATCTACTACAAAGCTATGGTAGGATAGATATGTGTGTGTGTTTCTACATTCATTCTCTCTCTCTCTCTCTCTCTCTCTCTCTCTCTCTCTCTCTCTCTCTATTTCTCTCTCTCTCTCTCTCTCTCTCTCTCCCCCTCTGTTTTAGTCTCTTTTGATTGCATTCACAAATATGTGACAAAGAGACATTCATCATATGCATACACATATAAATAATGGAAGACAGGTGTGTACCTATTTATAGGTTTACTTTTTAAATACATAAAAAGAAATTCTCATCAAGAAAAATAAATGAATAGAAAGTATCACAAATGAAGGTTAATACAGCAGTATTAATATGAAGCAAAGTAGAAGTTAAGGCATAATATGTTGATAGAGCTAAAGATGAACATTACCTGACTATGAAACAAATGTTTCCTCAGGAAGATATAACAGTGATTCCACTCCATGCACCATAATACTTGGTCTAAAAGTGTAAAAATACAATTCCACAGGGATGCAAATACTACTGAACAGCTGCAAAGTTACAGTAAAAGATTTTAACATAACTCTTTGACAATGAGTAAATTTAACTATTAGAATACTATATGTACTATATATTCATTTTTAAGTGCATTTCTTTACAAAAATGATGACACTTGACATGAAAGAAAATATGAATAAATATTAAGGAAATTACACACATGCACATTTTTTGTTGCCCTAGTACAATTAAACCATGAATTAAAAATCAAAAGTAGAAAGATATATAGAATAATTACTTGGCAAAGTAATTATTTTTGGCAAAATTTTGGTATAGAATAAATCACAAGAAAAATCTACAAAATAGTTGTAGGTAAATGAAAATGAAAGTACATTAGATTGGTACTTATCTAGTACCGCTAATGTATTACTTAGAGGAAAAATTATAGGCATAAATTCTTTCATCTAATTAAGAGTAATATGTTCCAAAATCCACAACAAATATTGTGTAATGGTAAGAAGCTGCTCTAAGAGGAAAGGAGGAAAAGTAACTGAGATGGGGGAAGGAAAGGAAAAGGAAAAAGACATAAATTTGTGTATATATATATATATATATGTATATATATGATCACTAAAATGACAATATACTACTAATTGTGTACTACTAATTGACTGTATTACTAAAATGACTATACTACTACTGAGTAAGCATTTATTTTACAAAATAGAAATGCCTATACTACGAATTGTTACTGGAAAAGAATAGTACTCATTTGAGTAGATCTAATTTATGTGTTTATATCTGGTAATCTCAGCAGCCTTTCTGAAGGTAACAATATGCAATATCACAATCATTGTTAAATTTCTATCATCTTGTTTTGAAAACCAGTACTATTATTGTTTTGGGGGTGTTGTTTGTTTGTCTCTTTTGCTTTTTGTTTTTCTTTTCAGTCTTTTTTTCCCTTAAATAAATATAAATAAATAAATAAGAGTAAAATCAGATTCAGTGGTACACACCCATAATCCCAGCACTCTGGGTCAGTAAGGCACAGGGATAACATGTTATAGCCTGGCTTAGCTATTTGGCAATTAAGGAGGACACTCTATCAAAATTTTTTAAAAATATATGAAAATGATTGAGGATATAGTGCAAACAAAAACAATAGTAACTGAATACGCATTTATTTTACAAAGTAGAAAAATACAAAGTAAACCTAAGGAAAATAGGATTAACATTTTAAAGGTAAAATGAGGGATTAAAAATGTAAATAAATAATGGTATTGACACTAACAATTATTTCTTCACAAAACAAATAAAATGATTAAGAAAACCAACAAAATTTATAAAAATCCTTGAAAGATCTGCATAGTCTGCAAACAAAAACAAATGGCATACCATAGAGACTGACATACCGTACAGCAGAGAGTTAGGACTATTTTAAATGAATGATAAAACAAACATACCAACATAGTTGACAATTACATAATGAAATTATGATGGTTTATGTGTAGACGCTCCCCTGCAGCCTCACACAGTCATAAGTCGTGCTTTTTGGAAGTGTCTGGAACTAGAGTGTGTGATACTGAATTAGTGATGTGGAGATGGGACTGATTCATAGTGCAGTGCTAGGATTACAGGTGACCCATATGGGATGGAAATGTAAGGCACAGAAGATGAATGCGGTGGCTGCTCACTGCTTGCTACTTTACTGCTTTGATGCCTTCTGCCTTCCATGAACTATTTCTCATCTGTGATGCTCTTCTGCCTTGGAGCCAGGCAATTATGAACAGAAATCGCTGCAAGCTGTGAATCAACCAAATCTTTCCTCCTTTAATGTTAGATGTCGGGTATTTTACCTGAGCAGTGAGAAAAGTAACCAAAACACATATATTTAGAGAACTAAATTGCTAGAATTGGTATTAGAAGAAACAAAGTGTATGAATAAAAGGTCTCCCTCACTTCTGTTAAAGATCACTTTGCAAGTATACAATAAATCCCAATATTTCAGAGGCACTGTTTCTTTCCTAATGTTGAATGGAACAGACAAGATCTGTCTTACATAAGCTGGAGGGAATTGGGAGAATGAAGTGGCAGAAAGGCGAGCTCTATTCTCTTTTTTCCCAAAGCTTCTATAAATTTGATAAATTCTTAGAGACAGTAGAAAAAAAGGACAGTGTTGATAATCTCCATTAAGATTAAAGATACAAAATGCCAAATATCTTTCAGTGCTGTAAGAAAATTATACATTGTGACCAACTGAAGTCTACCTCGATAATGCAGATTCAGTACATAAACCTCTGTTAAGGAAATAGTTCATATTAATCAGTAGGGACAAATTCATATGATTATTTCAGCAGACAAGAAAAATATTAAGTAGGTTTCAAAATTCATAATCAACATTTTTGGCAAACTAGAATTCATCAAACCTTCCTTAACTTGTATGTACAAGGAAATAGCCTAGGCCTTGTTTACATGAGGAAAAGGTGCCAATTGGAGGACACAGACAAATCAGAGACCACCTGTTTGAATATCTTCAGGTGGAACCCAGGAACTGTATTTGTTTTCTCCTGGATATCTGGAGATAGCTTTATCCAAGACAGAACACATAGTACCTTTCAGTCTGTAAATTTATATTGAAACTTTGAAATCAAGACTACAAGTCCCTCTCTTGTCTTGCCTCTGTATATTCATTCTTGTCTTTGTTCTTTAATTTAAACTATAAAATTCCCATTAGCACTATTTATATTAACATTGCACTCATTGAAACAATATGACAAAGCACAGAAAGGCAAACGTAAAAATTGGTAAGAAATATAAGAAATTTCTTATTCATAAACATGTGGTCATCAATATTGCAAAGACAAAAATTACATTGTAGGCTTTAAGACTTTATGAAAACAAATTTTCCAGATATAAGTAAACAAAAATTACTATCACCAGTGTCAAGTAGAAAATGTAAGAAAATAAAAGATTATTTTAATATGGTAGCAAATATTATGTGGTATAAATAAAATTAAACAGAAGACATCTAAGACTTTTATTGATAAAATCAGATAATTCTTAAAGTATGTAAAAGATAGGCTGTATAGAGAGACATGCTATGTTCATGGTGGGGAACACTAGAAAATAAATCAGAAAGCAACCTATAGTATCAACGCAGTTTCAATCTAACTTCCATTTAAATTAATAAAATACTGCTTAAATTCATATGGAATAGTAGAAAGTCAGTTATAGTTCATTAATAGTTTTTAAAAATAATGGTGATAGAGGTTATATTCTCAGCAATGGCTAACAAGTATTAAAAGCTTACCAAGTACCAAATATTTGTCATGAGTGGTTCTCCAAAACTTAATCTTTATTACACCTATGCAAATATTATATCCCCTTTGTAGATGAAGATTCTGAGGGAAAGTGATTAAATATTTTTTAATGTTTACATAACTGGCTAATGAGTGAGCTAAATTCATATCTTGGCAATCTGACTCCAGGATTAGGTTTTTAACTACTATGTAAATATATTAAATTGCCCTTAAGAGAGCAAGATTTATTTTGAAGCCATACTGCATATGAAAATAGAATGTTGGAACTGAAGTAGTTATATAAATATGATAATGATACTGTTAATAATAACGGTAGATATGTCAATAGTTATACTGTCTGAAGATTCTACTCTAAGTACTTTGTATAGCAAATGAATTATCTGTCATCTATGTCTTCGACTGGTAAAATTAGCCACAGTAAAATTAAATATGTTGCTCAAAGTTAGTGTTAAAGCCAGCATTTAATCTCAAGAAATCTTTCAAGTTTTAAATCTTAACCATAGATTTCCCCAAAGCAACCATCTCACACATGAAAAATAATGAATATTATTTATACCTGGCCAAAGAAATGATTATTAAAAATAAATTTCAGAAGAACACTTAGGAAGATACTGTTAGATGTTCCAGAAATAAGTATATAGACTATAATAAGCAATTTAGGGAAAGAAAAGCAAGCTAAATAGGCTAATATATAAAAAGAGGTGCTTAACTGTCCTAGTAAACAGAAAATAAATGTTATTTTGACACAAGATCAAAAAAATTTAAAAGGTTGGTTATTACAAAGCAGGTGACATAGGAAGAGACAAGAAACCATTGTTTAGCGATGGCTACAGAGAGCATTTAACAATATCTAAAATGTGCATGGAATTTAAATTCATATATGTACATACATATGTGCTCCTGTGTATGAGAAAAAAATCACCCTATATATGGAGATATTTTCAGATATGTCATTGTGCTTTTGCTTAGAATAACCCAGATATCTTTAAACATGAGAATAAATTCTATATCCATAAAATAGGATGTTACCCAATTAATATTAAAAATAGTCAAGATAGCAAATATGCCTACTTGAGTTCACATAAGGGATTTTTTAAACTATACATATATTTGTACTTTGCTTTTGACATTAAGAGATTGGGACAAAGCCACTAAGAAAGGGCAGTTTACCTGAAGTTCCTTTTGTTAGAAATTTCCACTCCTTTCCATTCACATTTGACCAAGGTAGGGCCTTTGCAATACCAGTAATACAGTTACAGTTGAGCAATTGTCATTGTTTTGGCACTTGCAATCTCTCAAATTTATGGGCAGACAGTCATTCATGAGATTCCTTATAATTTCAATGTCTGTGGGATCTAAAGTGATGTCTGCAACCTCACTTGAAACTGGTAATTTGTGATTTTTTTTTTTTCCATCGAACTCTCTGGCTAGATGTACATCAATTTTATTCATCTTCGGAAAGAATCAGTTATTGCTTTCATTGATTTTGTCTTGTTCATTTTATTCATGTTTTTCTTTGTTATTCTTTTCTCATATTTCTTGGATTTAATTTGTTTTTCCTTTTCTAGCTTCTTAGTTGAAGATTTAGATTATTTATTTTGAGTCTTTCTTTCTTTAGTTGTTTCTTTGCTGTACATTTCTCAAGGAGCATTCTTTTTCTCCATCATGTAATTTGATAGATCACATCTTCATTTTCATGTAGCTCAAATTACGTTTTAATATCCTTTTTTTGTGTTGGTCAGCTTTCTCATTGTTAGAAAAAGTACCTGACACCAACAAGTAAAAGAAGATTGTTCGCTTATGCTTTTAAAGAATGAATTCCATAGTTAACTGGGTTCAAGGCAGGAACACTATGACAGAAGTGCATTGCAGGAAAAGCTTAGCTTATGGTGGCTAAAGAGAAGATCAGAACAGTAGCAGAGAGGAAGGGGACAGGGACCAGCCATAGTAATTTTATAATTTTATGATCTACCCAGACACATGAAGAAACATGGTTTATTAATCTTCTGAATGGATCCCAACCCAATCAAATTACAATCTGACTTTATCACCATACTATACCCATTGTCAATTTGACACCCAAACACATCTCCTTAAATTATTCTTTATTTCCAAATAAACACAAAACCATCATTCCACCTAATATGATACAAATATCCCACATACAACTGAAAAAGCAATACTGCCCTTACCAAATGCATAATACTTCCAGCATTGTTAAAAGTCCAAGCCCAAAGCAAACTCTTAGCTCTAAACCCCTAAAAATTAAAAAAAAATGAGCTAAATATTCTCAGGATACAATGGAACACAGTAAAAATATCTGTATTAATTAGCTTTTCCAGTGCTGAACCAGATACTTCCACCCCACACCACAATTTAAAGAAAGAGAGATTCATGTGGTTCGCTGTTTCAGAGGACTCAGTCCTTGGGAGGTTGGCTCAAGGGCAGGAACATCATGTCAGAAGGGTGTGATGGAATAAAAATGCCTAGTTCATGGTTACCAGGAAGCAGAACAGAGAAACAGTGGGAGAAAGTAAGGGGTCAAGGCACAGATAGAATATCAAGATCACACTTTCATAAACTACTCAGACATACCCAAAATGTGCATTACTAATCCCTCAGGCCAGTAGTTCCCAAAACTTTAGATAATATGGACTGGTTTCATGGAGGACAATTTTCCCACTGGGATGGGGAAGTGGTTCGGAGAAGGTTGAAACACATTATATTCATTGTGTGCTTTATTTATATTATTTTTACATTGTAACATATGATGAGATAATTATATAATTCATTATGATGGAGACTCAATGGGAACTTTTGATCTTATTTTGCTGAAACTACATGGAGGTGATTGGAAGCAGTGACACCCAAGAAGTTTAGTTGTCACTGACCATTCAAATGGCTTTGATATAGATCTGTAAGAAACTGGTTTATTATGATTGGTTGCAGTTGGTGCTCTGTGGTAATAATGTATTTGCAATTGGTCCTAAGGTGCTGACAGCAGTGCTTCAGCTCCCCTTCAGATTACCAGGCATTAGAGTCACGTAAGAAGAATGCAATCTAGAACTCTTGCATACAAATTCAAAGTGTAGAGACTATGAACCTATAAGAATCTAATGTTGCTACTGATCTTATAGGAGGCAGAGCTCAAGCAGTAAAGCAAATTAAGGGGAATGACTTTAAAGACTCAAGAAGCTTTTCCTCCAGGCTCAGCAGCCATACCCTTGGTGCATTCTAAAGCTAGCCAATTTCGCGACTAAATACATACAAATACATGCAGAGAAACATGTAAGACATGTGGGAACCACCTGGATGAGTCTCTTTGAACAAGAGCAATTACCTCCACTTTGGCTAAACCTGATCCTATCTCCACGTACTGATATGTACAGAGCTGACTAAGCCATTTCCTAGTTGAGGTGCTGATGTGTAATCTTTGAAGCTAGGCAACACTAGCTATGACCCCTTACTTTCTCCCACTGTTTCTCTGTTCTGCTTCTTGGTAACCATGAACTAGGCATTTTTATTCCATCACACCCTTCTGACATGATGTTCCTGCCCTTGAGCCAACCTCCCAAGGACTGAGTCCTCTGAAACAGCGAACCACATGAATCTCTCTTTCTTTAAATTGTGGTGTGGGGTGGAAGTATCTGGTTCAGCACTGGAAAAGCTAATTAATACAGATATTTTTACTGTGTTCCATTGTATCCTGAGAATATTTAGCTCATTTTTTTTTTTAATTTTTAGGGGTTTAGAGCTAAGAGTTTGCTTTGGGCTTGGACTTTTAACAATGCTGGAAGTATTATGCATTTGGTAAGGGCAGTATTGCTTTTTCAGTGACTGTTTCCCCACCCTCATGACTCCCATCAAAACATTGTTGAGCCAGAGCTGTCAACTGGGTTCAAGCCTAATGATAAGAGGCTATGACTTCCCAGAGCAGAAAAGTTTACATATTAGAGCTGAAGCAACCACCCCCTAAACATTAAACGCTTCCTCAGTTGTGCTATGCAGATTGCTCTTTTGTGCATATCCTTCTCTCTGCATATTGCAGAGGTGCTTTCAGGCCTCATAACAGCCCAGCTCATAGTATCCCCCACCCTGGGTCAAGTCCTTTTTTTTTTTTTTTTTTTTTTCTGATAACCCTTCATCTTGGCTGGACTTAGGACTCTCTTGGCACCTCATAACTATGAATATGTGTAAGTGTGTTTACTCTTGCTTTGTGTTGTACTGGAAGAGGTAATTGGAATTAACTTGCCAGAATTCCAATAACTTTTCCATTGGATTACAAATATAAACTTCCTGGACCATGATGATGATGGGAAAAGTATCACTATACAGACAGACAGAGATCACAGAAAGACATACACAGATGTGTGCAGATAATGGAAACCCTGCTCTGGTTGGGAGTGGCACCACCCCAAAGGCTTGTAGCCTGGGTGGAGTAAAGGGGAAAAGGAAGCTTGCCTCACTGCTGCTTCCTGGTGCTTGCTGCCTTCGGCCCCTCATAAAGAATTTCTCCTCTGTGATGGCCCTCTGCCACACTGCTTTGCCCTGGAGCTGGATGACTCTGAAATGAAATCTCTACAAGCTGTGAGCTGAAATCAACTTTCTTCTTTAACTTTTAGGTGATAGTATTTTGTCTCAGTAAATAAAACAATTTAAAGCATCTTTCTTCTCCATGTTCAAGTACTTAGTTATTTTTTTGTTTAAAGAGAAAAAAATAAAACAGGAAAAGGGTAGAAATATTAAATAATTTCAAAAAAAACAGTAAGAAATCACTAGTTGACAAATTACATATTATCCTCTTAGAAATAGTTGTTCAAGTTACAAAAGTAAATCATACAAAGTGGGTGTTCAAACAGTGAGACTGCAAACAGTTCAGTTCATGATCCAACTGAACTTAGTAATATGGTTTTATCAATTCTACACAATTAAACATACATGCAGTTATATACTTTAGAGCCTCAAGTTATATACTTTTAGGCCTCAAGATCATCCTGTTCTATAGCTGAGTAATATTCCATTGTATAAAAATACCACATCTTTTTCATCCACTCTTTGGTTGATGGGCATCTCAGTTGTTTCCAAGATTTAGCTACTACAAATTGTGCTGCTATGAACATGGGTGCACATATATCACTGTGATATGACATTCTTCAGTTTTTCTGGAAAAATATCCAGGAAGGAAATACCTGGATTCAATGGAACTTCCAATCCTAGTCTTCTGAGAAATCGCCATACTGATTTCTGTAGTGGCTGCACCAGTCTACACTCCAATCAACAGTGGAGCAGTGTTCCTTTTTCCCTGCAGCCTCACTAACATTTGGTATTAGATGATGTCTTGATGGCAGCTATTCTTTCCGGAGTGAGATGAAATCTCAATGCTGTTTTAATTTGTATTTTTTGAATGATCAGTGATAGTGAACATTTTCTTCATGAATTTATTTGCCATTTGTATATTTTCATCTGATAACTGTGTGTTCATCTCAGTTGCCCATTTTTGGAGAGGGTTTATGAATTTTGGGGGCTTGATGTTTTTCAATTCTTTATACATTCTGGATAAGTCCTTTTTCTGAGGGATTTCTGGCTAAAATTCGTTTCCATTCTGTGGTTTTCTTTTCACTTTGTTGGTGATTTCTTTTGAAGTGCAGAAACTTTTCAATAATTTGAGATCCCAGTTGTTGATTCTTTGAAGTGTTTCCCATTAAGTTCATGAATTCTCTGTCTATCTCTATGTCTCCAAGACCTCTACCTAACTTGTCTTCCAGTAGATTTAGCATTTCTGTTTTTAATATTTGAGTCTTTGATCCATTGAGACTTTAGTTTAGTGCATGGTGGTAGGTACAGATCTAGTTTCAGTCTGCGGCATGTGGAGAGCCAATTTTTTCCAGCACCATTTATTAAGGAGGCTATCCTTCCAGTGAACACGTTTAGCCCCTTTGTCAAATAGCAGGTGGCTGAGTGTCTTTTTAGTAGTGTTTGCATTTTCTAATCTGTTCCATTGATCCTGAGATCTGTTTCTTTGCCAGTACCATCCTAATTTTATCACTGTGGCTTTGTAGTATAGTTTCAAGTCAGGAATAAGATGCCTTCTGCCTTGCCTTTGTTGCCCAGAATTGCCTTTGCTATTCTAGGTTTCTTCTGTTTCCAAATGAATTTTAGGAGTGTTTTCTCTAGATTTGTGTGATATGTTAATGGTATTTTGACTGAGATTGTGTTAAATCTGTATAATACTTTTGGAAGTATGGCCATTTTCACAATATTGGTTCTTCCTAGCCAAGAGCAAGGAATATCCTTCCATTTTCTAATATCCTCTTTAATCTCCTTTTTTAGTATAGCATAATTTTCAGCATATAGGTCTTTTACATTCTTAGTTAGGTTGATTCCTAAATATTTAATTTTTTAAAATGCTATTGTGAAGGGCAATATTTCCGTAATTTCTCCACAGTGAGTTTTTTATTTGTGTATAGGAATGTTATTGATTTTTGAGCACTGACTTTGTATCCAGTTACACTGCTGAATTTATTTATTACCTCTTGTAGTCCTTTTAAAAATTTTATTTAAAGAAAAAAAAAAACAGAAAAAAGGTACAAGTAATACAGAATTTCAAAAAAATAAGCGGTAAGAAATCACTAGTTAATAGATTACATACTGTCATCTTATAAATAGTCATTCAGGTTACAAAATTAAAGCATGCAAAGTGGACATACAAACAGTGAGACTGCAAAGAGATGTGTTCAATGATCGAACAAAAACTTAATAATATGGTCATCTATCTTACACGCCTAAACACATTTGCAGTTGTATCCTTTAGAGCACTTTCTTTTCCTCTCTTTTTTACAATAACAGTTACACATTTTTGGTCTCATTACTCCCACAGTTCTTATTACTTTTTTTTGGAAGAGAATAAAACCAAATGTGACAAAACAAAGCAGTCAGTCTAAACAAAAGATGTTATCAACAATGGTTACCATAATGCCTCTTGCTACCTTAAAAAGAGTTGCCTGTATCATCAGATATAATAAAATTGAACAAAACAGTACAGAACAAAACCAATAAAACCTAAACATTGGAGACATTACAGGACTTCAAAAGAAGATAATAGTCAAACCAGAATGGACATCATAGTGAATCTTATTGCCTTCAAAGTAGTTGCCTATACCTTCAAACTTGATACTATCAAACAGAAAAGAATAGAGTAAAATCAGTTAAAACAAGATGGTTTAAAATCAAGGGCTTTAAATCAAGTTAGGAAATCAAAAAAGTTACTATAATATATCCTGATAATTTTTAAATTTTTTTCCCTTAATTAAAAAAATAATAAAAAATAAATAAATTTTTAAAAAGGGGATATTGAGATAAAAGAGGACGTAACAATACAGGTCAGAACAACAATTTAAGCAACATAGTGTTTCACCACAAGATAACCCAACTAAATAGTAGTTACCATAGTATCTCTTTCCTTGAAATATTTGAGTATAACTTCATATATCCTTAGCATCAAACATATCAAGACAGTGTGAAACCATTCAAGAGGATGAAAGTATTACAGAGTATTTAGAACCAGCTAACAGAAAATGAACAATGGTATCTATGTTATCTCTTTGCCTATAAAAATTTTGTGTATACTATCACATATAATAAAATCCAATAAGTTAAAACATGATAAGACAGATGGAGACAGAAGAACAAAAGCTTGATGGGACTTCAATACAAGATGATATTAAATCAACACTAGCTATTATGATGTCTTGTTTTCTTCAAAATAGCTGTTCATATGATCACAGACAATAAAATCAAACAACCCAGAATGAAACCATTGCAATTAATAAATGAAAATATGATAAGGTGTCAAAGCAATATAATGGGGAATCATGGCTACCACATACTTTTATGTATTGTTATCATTTCTTACACTACAGAAACTATTCGGTATTTACACATGAGTTTGATTTATTTCACTTATGAGTATGGTCTCAAGCTGTGCCCATTTATTTATACATATCTCAGTGTGATCATTCTTTAGAGCTGAGTAGTACTACTTTGCATAAAAATACCACATCTTTTTTATCCACTTCTCAGTTGAGGGACACTTAGATTCTTTCCAAGATCTGGCTATTACAAATTGTGCTGCTATAAACATGGGTGCACATATATCACTGTGATATGATGCTTTCAGTTCTTCTGGGAATATGCCTAGGAGTGGAATAGCTGAAATAAATGGAAATTCCCATCCCAGCTTTTTGAGAAATCTCCAGACCGACCTCCACAATGGTTGCACCAGTCTACACTCCCACCAACCGTGCAGGAGAGTTTCTTTTTCCCCACAGCCTCTCCAGCCTTTGTTGTTGGTGGTTTTCTGGATCCTGGCCATTCTTTCAGGAATGAGATGGAATCTCAGTGTGGTTTTAATTTGTATTTCTCTAAGGAGTAATGATGATGAACATTTTAAAATGTATTTACTTGCCATTTGTATTTCTTCATCTGAGAATTGTGTACTCAGATGCCCATTTTTGGATTGGATCTTTGAATTTTGGGGATCTGATTTTTTTTTTTAATTCTTCATATGTTTTAGACAGAAGTCCTTTGTCTGAAGGACAGTTCACTAAGATTTTTTCTCAGTTTGTGGGTTTTCTTTTCACTATGCTGGAGATTTCTTTTGACATGCAGAAACTTTTTAATAAGAGATGATCCCAGTTATTGATTCTGGGAAGTATTTCCCATGCAGTTTGAGTCCTGTTCATGAATTCTCTACCTACCCCTATGTCTTCAGGTTTTTACCCAATTTGTCTTCCAGTAGATTTTGTGTTTCTGTTTTAATATTCAGATCCAAAGATCTGAATCCATTTAGATTTTAATTTAGTACTTGGTTATAGGCATGGTCTAGGTTTAGTTTTCAGCGTATGGAGAGCCAGTTTTTCCAACATCGTTTATTAAAGAGACTGTTGTTCTTCCAGTGAACCTGTTTGGCCCCTTTATCAAATGTAAGGTGGTTGAGTGTGTTTTTAGTTGTGGTTGTATCTTCTAATCTATTCCATTGATCTTAAGCTCTGTTTTGATTCCAGTACCATGTTGATTTTACTACAGTTGCATTGTAGTAAAACGTCAAGTCAGGGATTGTGATGCCGCCTGCCTTGCCTTTGATGCTTAGAACTGTCTTTGCTATTCTAGGTCTCTTCTCACTCCAGATGAATTTTAGGAGTAATTTCTCTAGATCTATAAGGTATGTTGATGGTATGTTTATTGGGATTGCATTGATTCTATATAAAAGTTTTGGGAGAATGGCCATTTTTACAATATTTACTCTTCCTATCTATGAGCAAGGGATGTGTTTCCATTTTCTGAGATCCTCTTCATTTTCTTTTTTTCAATGTATTATAATTTCCCTGTATAGGTCTTTCACTTCTTTCATGAGAGTAACTCTTAAATATTTCATTTTTTTTGGTTGCTGGTGTGAAGGGTGTGGTTTCTCTTATTTTTCTGTCAGTGATTTTGTTGTTATTGTATAGGAATGCTACTGATTTTTGAGTATTGATTTTGTATCCAGCTACATTGCTGAATTTATTTATTATATCCTAAGAGTCTTTCAATGGAGTTTTGGGGGTCTTCTATGTAGAGTATCATGTTTCTGCAAATAATGATTTTTAACTTCTTCTTTTCCTATCTTTACCCCTTTTATTCTCTCTCTTGTCTAACTGACCTGGCTAGTTTTTCTAATCCTATATTAAATAGGAGCAATGATAAGGGACATCCTTGTCTTGTGCCTGATTTTAAAGTAAAGGCCTTCAATTTTTGGCCAATTTAGTACGATCCGTGCTGTTGGTTTGTCATAGAAGGCCTTTATTATATTGAGGTAAAGACCATATATTCCAAATCTGTGAGGTTCTTATCATAAATGAATGTTGGACTTTATCAAAAGCTTTTTCTGTATCTATATAAATGATCGTGTGATTCTTACTTTTTGGGTTTTTTTGATATGATGGATTACATTTGTTGATTTATGTATGTTGAACCATCCCTGCATGCCTGGGATGAATCCCACTTGGTCATGTTGTATAATCTTCTTGATGATTTGCTGCATCTTATTTGCCAATATTTTATTGAGGATTTTTGCATCTGTATTTATTAGGGAGTTTGGTCTGTAGTTCTCTTTTTTAGTTGGGTCCTTCTCAGGTTTTGGTACTAGAGTAATATTTGCTTCCAGGAAAGAGTTAGGAAGGATTGCTTCCCTTTCAATTTCATTGAAGAGTTTGAGGAGTGTCGGCATTAAGTCTTCTTTGTACTTCTTGTAGAATTCTTCAGTGAATCTGTCTGAGCCTGGGCTCTTCTTTGTAGGTAAGGACTTAATTACATTTTCAATTTCATTAATAGAAATTGGGTTATTCAGCAGTTTTACATCTTCTTTTCCTAGATTTGGTACTTCATATGTTTCTAGGAATCTGTCTATTTCTTCTGTGTTAACAAACCTATGAGAGTAGAGTTTTTCAAAATAGGAGTTGATGATCTTCTGTATTTCTACAGAGTCTGTAGTGATTTCACCTTTTTCATTCCTTATTGCATGAATTTGAGCTTTTTCTTCTCTTTTTAAATAAGGTTGGCTAGGGGCTTATCAATTTTATTTATTCTTTCAAAGAACCAACTCTTTGATTCATTGATTGTTTGGATTGTTTTCTTAGTCTCTATTGCATTGATTTCTGCTCTGATTTTTATAATTTCCTCTCCTTTTTTGGCTTTCAGCTTGACTTTCTCTTCTTTTTCTAGATATTTGAGGTGTAGCATCAGGTTATTTATTTGTATTCATTCTGTTTTCCTCATGTGGGAACTCAGTGCAATAAATTTTCCTCTGAGGACAGCTTTCATTGCATCTCACAGATTCCAGTAAGTTGTATTTGTATTTTCGTTTGTTTGTAGGTATTAATTTCTTCTTTAATTTCCCCTATGACCCACTGATTACTCAAGAGTGTGTTACTCAGTTTCCATGTGTTTGTGGGATTTTTGCAGTATCTTTTATCATTAATTTCTAATTTCATAGTGCTATGGTCCAGTAACATGCAAGGGATAATTTCAACTCTTTTGCATTTGTTTAAATATGTTCTGTGAACTAATATATGGTCTGTATTAGAGAAATACCCATGTACTGTTGAGACGAACATTTATCCTGATTTTTTTGGATGGAACACTCTGTATATGTCTATCAAGTCCGTTTGTTCACAGGTGTGATTCAGTTCTTTCATTTCTTTGTTGATTTTCTGTTTGGTTGATCTGTCCCTTGGTGTCAATGGTGTGTTAAGGTCTCTTGTGATAATTGTGTTACTGATAATTTGGTTTTTCATTTCTGTTAACACTTGTTTTATATAACTGGCTGCTATGGAACATTTCAGATTTTTATGTCTTCCTCTTGAAGTTTTCCCCTAACCAGTATGTAATGATCTTCTGTATCCCTTCTGATCATTATTGGTTTGAAGTTCATATTGTCTGCAAACAGAATAGCTACCTTGCTTTTTTTTTTTTTTTTTTTTTTGGTTCCTGTTGCATGAAATATTGTTTTCCATCCTTTGACTTTCAGTCTGTGAGTATACTTTTGGGTTAGATGGGTTTCTTGTAGACAGCATATGGTTGGATTTTGTTTCTTGATCCATTCTGCTAGTCTGTTTCTTTTAATTGGTGCATTGAGACTATACATTAAAAGTTATAACTGTTATATGTTGGTTTATTGTTGAAATGTTATCTTTCTGCTGTTGCATCTTTATCTTTCTGTTCTGTTTAATTCTCTGCTTTGCTTAGTGGTTTTTTCCTAAGTATATGTAAACTGTCTTTCAGTATTCTTTGCAGGGTTGGCTTGGTGATCATGAAGTTCTTCAGGTGTTCTTTGTCATGGAAGTATCTTAACTCTCCATTGATTTTGAAGGACAGTTTTTCGGGGTGCATCAGTCTAGGTTGGAAATCATTTTCCTTTAGGATCTAAAATACTTTACTCCATGCTCTTCTTGACTTTATTGTTTGTGCTGAGAAGTCTGATGTGATTCTGATAGGTTTTCCTTCATAGGTGATCTGTCTTTTCTTTCAGACAGCTTTTAATATTCTATTCTTTTGTTGGATTTCTGGGATGGTGATTATTATATGTCTGGGTGTATTTTTATTTTGGCTATGGCTATTTGGAGTTCTATATGCTTCATTGATCCTGATATCAGTTTCCAATCTCATGTTTGGGAAATTTTCAGCTTTTACTTCTCTAAATATCCTCTTGACATCCTTTATGTTGTCCCTTCTTTTCCATTTATCCCTATCAATCTTATGTTGTTGTTCATTGCTCATCTTGCAGCTGTTGAATTGTTATTTCCTGATTTCTTGTTATTTTTAAAAGATCTTTCTTTTCCTGGTCTCTAGCTGCAATCTTGTCTTCAAGGTCTGAAATTCTATCTTCACTTTAGTTGAGGGTGGTTTTTACAACTTTCAGTGGAATTTTTGATTTCCTGTATATCTCTTTGCATCTGCTTTATATATTCTATTTGTTTCTTATATTGTTCTTCCAGGGATTCTACCTTTTTGTTTAGTTCCTCCATTTTTTAACTGTGTCTTCTTTAGATATGTTCAGCATCTTTTTCATTTCTTTTATCATTTCTTCTTTACCTGGGAGATTATTTCTAGTTTGAATTCCTTTAATGCTTCCCAGAGTTGCTTCTTTATTTCAGTTGCTATTATGATACTTCAGGTGTATGGCATATATTTTCTCCTATGTACATAGCTTCTAAGGTTTCTTGGGATGGGATGGACATTTGAGATTGTAATTTGGCCTTTTGTTTTGTCATTTTCCTATATTTCTGTATTTCAAGTGTTATTCCAAGGCTTCCCAGGGCCTGTTGGATATTCTCTTCTATGCCCCCAGCTCCTGGGACTCTGGCTGCCCGGTTTCCTGGATTGAGAGAGGGTCACTCGCAGTGGCACAGGCCAAAGGCTCAAGACCCGCTGAGCTGGTCCAGTGCAACAGGAAGCTGCGAAGTTCCCTGTCTGGGACGGAGCAAGGATCCCAAACTAGCTAGGCTCAGGTGATGGTGTGGATACACTCACTCCAGGCCACCGAGCCTCTGGAACAAATGATGCTGGCAGGTACAGAGCTCCAGTCTGCCAAGCTTCACAGGGAGTGGCAAGACATGTCCCTCTAAATAGTCTTTTAATGAAGTTTTTTGGCGGGGTCTTTTATATAGAGTATCACATCATCTGCAAATAGTGATAATTTAACTTCTTCTTTTCCTATTTTTATTCCTTTTCTTTCTCTTGTCTGAGTGCCCTGGCTAGTGTTTCCAGAACTATATTGCACAGGAGTGGTGATAGTGGATATCCTTGTCTTGCTCCTGATTTTAAAATGAAAGTTTTCAGTTTTTGTCCATTTAGTATAATGTTGGCTGTTGGTTTGTCACACATGGCCTTTATAAGATTGAGGTAGACACCATGTACTCCGAGTTTCTGAAAGGGTTTTTATCATGAAGATGTGTTGGACTTTATTGAAAGCTTTTCTATGTGGTTTTTGTTTTTGGCTCTGTTGATGTGGTGTATTACATTTATTGATTTGCATATGGTAAACAATCCCTGCATTCCTGGAATGAATCCCACTTGGTCATGATGTATAATCTTCTTGATGATTTGTTGCATTCTATTTGTCAGTATTTTATTTGGAATCTTTGCATCAATGTTAATTAATGAGATTGGTCTATAGTTCTTCTTTTTGGCTGGTTCTTTCTCAAATTTTGATATGAAAGTGATGCTTGCCTCCAGGAATAATTTGGGGAGAATTGCTTCCTTTTCAATTTCATTGAAGAGTTTAAGGAGTATTGACATCAAATCTTCTCCAAATTTCGTGTAGAATTCTTCTGTGAATTCATCAGGACCTGGACTTTTCTTTGTTGGTAATTTTTTAAATTACAATTTCAATTTCAATTTCAGTAGCTGATATTGGGTTATTCAAAATTGCTATATCTTCTTGGTTTAGCTTTGGTAGTTCATATGTATCTAGAAATCTGTCCATTTCCTCTATGTTTTCCACTCTATATGAGTAGAGATTTTCAAAATAGGTATTCATTATCTTTTGAATTTGCATAGGATCTGTAGTAATTTCCCCCTTTTCAGTCCTTATTATTTGAGTTTTTTCTTTCTTTTTCTTTATGAAGTTGGCTGGAAGTTTTTCAATTTTGTTTATTCTCTCAAAAAACCAGCTTTTTGATTCATTAATTCTTTGTTTTTTTTTTTTGTTGTTGTTGTTTGTTTGTTTCAATTGCATTGATTTCTGCTCTAATCTTTGCAGTTTCTTCTCTTCTATAAGCTTTGGGTTTAACTTGCTCTCTTTTTCTAGAAGCTTGAGATAAAGCATTATTTTGTTTAATTGTGCTTGTTCTGTTTTCTTGATATGACAGTTTATTGCTATATCTTTTCCTCTTAAGACCGCTTTCATTGCATCCCAAAGATTATGGTATGTTGTTTCCACATTTTCATTTAATTGTAAATATTGCTTTATTTCTTCTTTAATTTCATCTGTAGCCCACTGGTTGTTCAAAATAACTGGTTGTTATTTAATTTCCATGTATTTATGCAGGTTTTGCAATTTTTTTGCCTTTAATTTCCAATTTCAGTGTGCTATGGTCAGATAGCATGGATAGGATAATTCCAGTACCTTTGCAGTTACTTAATGTTTTATGGGATAATATATGATGTATTTTGGAGAATATCCCATGCACAGCTGAGAAAAATGTGTATTCTGATGTGGTTGGGTGGAACATTCTGTGAACATCTACTAAGTCCAATTGCTCACAGGTATGATTCAGTTGTATTATTTCTTTGATGACTTTTTGCTTAGTTGATTTATTTCTTTGTGACAATAGGCTGTTAAGGTTCCCTGTTATAATATTGTTGTATTTTTTTCCATGACTATTAGTATCTGTCTTACATAGTTGGGTGCTCCTGTTTTTGATGCATACATAATTGGTAGTTCTTCCTCTTGAATTTTTCCACTAACAAGTATGTAGTGACCTTCTTTATCTCTTTTAATCATTTTAGGTTTGAAATTGGCATTGTCTGCAAATATAAAAGTTACCCCTGCTTTTTTTCTGGGTTCCTGTTTCATGGAATAGGAAGTATCCATCCTTTGACTTTTAATCTATGAATTTCCTTTTGGGTCAAATGTGTTTCTTTTATACAGCATACTGTGGGATCATGTTTCTTGATCCATTCTGTCAACCTATTTCTTTTGATAGGTGAATTGAGGCCATTTATATTTATGGAAATAATTGAAATGTACTGGCTCGACTTTGCCATGTTATGTTCCAGTTGTTGGCGTTCTGCTTTTCCTCCTTGTTTAATTACTTATCTGACCTGGTGGTTTCTTTCTGTTGTTGTTCTGGGGGTTGTGGTCTTTTTTTTTTTTTTATCTCTATCTAGTATGTCTTTCAATAATCTTTCTAGGGTTGTTTTGGTGAACATGAATTTTCTGCAGTTGTTATTTGTCATGGAAGTATCTTGTTTCTCTATTAAATTTGAATGAAAGTTTTTCTGAGTGCATCAGTCTGGGTTGAAAGTTGTTTCCTTTTAAGGCTTGAAATACCTCATTCCAAGGTCATCTTGAGTTGAGTTAAGGGTGCTGAAAAATCTGGTGTGATTCTAATGGGTTTTCCTTGATAGATGAGTTGTGTCTTTTCTCTAACAGCTTTTAGAATTCTGGTTTTTTTGCTACATGTCTGTGTCCTTAATTATTATATGTCTGGGTGTAGATTTATGTTTGTTGTCACTGCTTGGCATTCTATGTGCCTCACTTATCTGCATATCAGATTTTTCCCACATGTTTGGGAAATTTTCTTCTATTATTTCTGTAAATATTTTGGTTATGTCATTTGCATTGACTCTTGCATTTTCACTAAGGCCTATTAATCTTATATTTTTTTTTTCTCTTGACATCATCTTGAAGCTGCTGGATTTCCACTTCATGCTGCTTTGTTATTTTTAAAAGTTCTATCTTTTCATGATCACTAATTATGATCCTGTCCTCAAGGATCCTCAGCTTCATTTAAATGGTTTTTCCAGCTTTGAGTAGAATCTTTTGTTTCTTGGATGTCTCTTTGAGTTTGTTTCATGCATTCTGCATGTTTTCTATATTGCTCATTCAAGGTTTTAATCAGTTTCCCATGCTCCTATACATTTTTCTCTATTTCTTCTTTAGCTCTGCTCAGCAACTCCTTTACTAAGGGTGTTATTTCTATCTTTACATCAGAGATTACTTCTAATTTGATTTCCTCTATAGCCTCATGGAGTTGCTTTTTTATTTCACTTTCTATCTTCTCAGACGTTTCCAGTGTGTTACTTTTTAATTCTTCTATTTCAGTGTCTCCTGTACTTGCTCCTGGTGGACTAGATGTTTGAGATTGCATTTTGCTTTTTCATTTTGCCATTTTCCCCTTTTGAGTTAATATTTGGTTCTTCAATCCCACTAGTTTCAACTGTTGGTAATGTGTATCTTGGGGTCTTAATGTAAGGTTGATGTTTGTCCAATTGCTGGGTCCCACAATTAATAAGTGGGTCAGTTATTTGACTTCCCACTGCAGTGCCTGTAGGGTGAGTTCTATATTCTTCCTGGGCTGTTAAGCCACATTGACTGGAGCCTGCTGGAGATCTTCCGTTTTGACGAGAGTCACTTAATCTCCCCTCAAGCTAGTACGGTTAATCGGCTGAAGTCCAAGGTTCTGGGAGAAGGAGTGGGTGCTCTGGTTGGAGTTCCCTGGTCCCACAAGGTCACCTCAGGAAATGGTGGGAGTCACAGAAGGGGCTCGGCTCTAGGCCATCCTGGAATGCACCTCTGGCTGGAGTTTCCTGGGTGCCACAAGGTGGTCTGTGGAGAAGACAGAGTCGCAGAAGAGGCCTGCATCTAGGCTGACCCTGTGAGCACCCCTGGCTGGAGTTCCTTAGTTTCTTTTAAAAGCACTAATCTCTTTGGTAACTACATCACTATTCATCATGACTTACATGGTTCAAAATTTAAGGTTCTACATATACTTTGCTCTGATTTGTACTCCTAATTTTCACTATAAATCTAGCTAAAAACAGCCATCTGTAACCATGCTATCATCAAATTCTCCCTGACAGATGAATTAGTGCTCCATTTTGAATTCAGCCTTCTGGAAAATCTTAGGACATGTGCAAAATTTGAACTTTTTTTCCCAGAATGCAATATGCATAGTCTGTAGTCCAATACCCAAGAGTTCTGATTACCAAATGAAACATCAACAGCAAGTCTAGCTTTTACTTTCTGCATTCTTATAAGAACTGAACTCTTCTAAATTCCAACAAGTATTAACCATTAGACTTCTTACAATAGTTTAAGCTTTATGTAGCCTGCTTCTGAAAACTTTTCTAAATTTCCCCTATAAACCAATTCCAAAGCCTTCTGAATTACATGGTTAAGTATAGTCACATCAATGGCACTACCCTGATATCAATTTTCTGTGTTGGTCTGCTTTCCTATTGCTGGGAAAAATATCCAAAACTGGAGCTTACATTGCTATCAGTTTTAACAGATTCAGTCATTGCTCAGCCGACTTCAAAGCAGAAACATCATGGCAGAGGGCCTGGGAGGACACAGGTACTTGGTTTGTGGTGTTCCAAACCACAACAAAGGAACAGTGCTAAAAAGGAGGACACAGACCAGATATAGTAACCAAGATCATGCCTCCATCACTAACCTGGTGTGCTTTACCTACCTCCTGAGTGGCTCTCAAGCCTTATCAAGCCTCTTGACTGCCTCACCTTTTGATTTCTTTTTAATGTCTGGATTATCTAAAAGTTTAGTTTCCAAGTATTTGGGCATTTTCCATTTTCTTCACTTTGAAGGCTGAGTTTGTTAATTTTAATTATCCATTCATATTCTTCATGTACTTCTATGATCATCACTTACATCTCATAGAACTCAGATGAAGAGATATATCACTGTTCATTTAGATGTTTTCCATCCTAAACTATACATTATGTTAGAAATGACTAATCTTACTTCATAGGTCATGTTCTTTTTTACTATTGATTATTTTATGTTGTTTGATTTTAGTATTACAATGTAATCTCTGGGAATAGAATTTTTGTTTTGTTTTTCAGTTTTCTTCTGTTCCTTGAATAGAAGTTTTGTGTCTTACAATGTAAAATTATTTTTCATTCATATTTCTTTCTACCCTGTTACATTTTTGCAAAACATGCAATGATTTTAATTAATTCATTCATATTATTTAAAAGGTAAGCTAAAATCTTAGAGTGAGCTGTGTGTACCTCATTATGGTCAAATACTTAGTTGTGACTGATAGGCTTTGCATTAATCTATGATTGGTCGGAGTACTTGTCATTAAGCAGAGAGCATTTTAAATATTTTGCATCAAAACCCAAGATATCTGATCTATCTGCTCTATTCAGCCCAACCTGCAGGACTCTATTCATCTTTTTAGGTATTATTATTCAGTTCATTCCTGGTTGTTTGATAATAAATACTGACTGATTAATTATGAGTCTGTGTATCAGGGTATACTACATTTTTAAATTAGCTTGTCTTACCTTTCTTCACACTTGCTGCATGTCAAATCACTAAATCCTGAGCTTCTCAATGGCTCTATTGATGAGACTGGTTTCCTTCTTGGTCGCAACTACCTTTCTCTTTATTTGCACCAAAATTTTCCTTCTCTTTTTCCTCCATGAAGTGAGCTCAGTTTTCATTGCTTCCACTTTGTTAGTAATGTTCAAAACTGATTTGTCCAAAATGCTGTAAGTATTTGTTGCTTTGTAGTAGATACTGATCAATAGTACCAAGATTACTTATTGATCTAAATGCTCTGTATATTATTGATTTGTGGTAAAGGATAATCAAACAAAATGACAAATGAATTACTTGAGTATTAAAATTCTGAAATGAGTGTAGAAATACACAGAATGCTGTTATTTTGGGAGTTTCTGTGGACCCAAAAGATAGAGTTGCTATTCAAAGGATTCTACATACCACTTTGACATCTGTAATCAGGTATGAACTATTTATGAAGTTATCTAGCAAAGGAAATTGTACACATATTTTCTTGTATGTTATCTGAGGTGATGAAGTTCTTCAAGATTCCTGGAAAAATATTTGGGGAGGAGAAATACCAGTTCCAAAATATTTTCTCCTTTGGGGGCAGTGGAGTTGGCATGGAACACAGAACACTCTAATCGGACCTATTAAAAGGTCTAACTGAACCTCTAAGTCTTTGTAAAACTCTCCTGAATGAGAAACAGTTGAGAAAAATAAAACCTACATCTTGTGCTGTTATCTTTTTTTAGCCAGGAAAAGGAAAGAGGAATTGTGAAGTGAGGATGGAGAGAAACTTATGAAGAATCATAAAGGAAAGAGGGACATTTGTACATCTGACACCAATTTCATTGTGAACCATAGCATCTTAGAAATGTAAGGAGTAGAGTTTATCTTCTTCAGCTTCTTTCCCATGATGGGAATACCCCTTCAGGTTCTCTGTCTTATGGTCATGCAGCCTTTGCTTAAATAGTTTAAATATCTGCACTGACAGCTTATTTGTAGTTTGGTATTTAAATTTCAATGTTTTCTAATAATTAGACACTAAAGGAGCAAACAGTGTTACTTATAGTTACTGATCTTTTAGAAAAGCATAAATAATGATGCTGCTTCACTGATTTTTTAAAATAGTCTTTTATATTTTCTTTTAAAATTTCTTGTCATCTTCGGTTAAAATTTTGAGTTTCTTCAGCCACTATCTAAACTTTTGGCATTCGGAGTGACTTACTTAATTCTAAATGTCTTTTTAAAAACTGAATTGTAGTAGACATATAATTGTATACCATCATAATGGTGCAGTTCCATAGATTACTGCTGCTCTCCCATAAAAGAGCCACTTGTGTACAACTCAGAATGATAGAAAAACAAAATAAAACAATCATCAGTATGTTATAATTTGGATCAAGACACTTCCCAAAAGGCCTCATGTCCTCAGAGGTAGCCTTTAGAAGGTGACTGAATAATGGGAGTGATATAGCTGACCTTGGTGTTATGTGGTAGGGTCTGGTCAAAAGAGGTGAGTCAATATGGTAATGACCTGAGAGGATATACTTACCTTCCGGCTCCTCGGTTAACTCTCTGTTTTTTTCACTACTGTGATTTACACAAATTTTCCTCTAATATGCCCACTTGCCCTGACATTTTCTGCCTTGTGGTCACCCAACTATGGTCTAAAACTTGTACCTAAATAAGCCTTTCCTTTTTTTAAGTTGTAGGTGCACATATTTTTTCTCTGTGATGAGGAAAGATGCTAAGACAGATTTTGATGCTAAGAGTGGAGTCACTGACGTGACTAACACCATGTGATTTGGAAGCCTTTTGAATCGATTTGCAATTTGGGAAGGCCTGGAGATGTCTGCTACAGAAGTCTTAGGCTTAGAATGCTCTAAGCTAGTTTTGATGTGAGATTCTTGTCAGAGCTCAGAAGACCAAAGTACCAATAGAAATGTATATGGTAAAAGCCAAGCTCATGAGGTTTCAGTTGAGAAGAAAGACTCCATTGGCAGCTAGACTTGAGACAATATGTTTTATACTTTGGCAGAAAATTTACATCTTTCTTATGTCCTAAAACTTTGAGAGAGATTGAGATTAAAGGCAATAGATTAAATAATGTGTTGAAGAAAATTTCAAGGCCATTTATTCTAAAAATTGGGAACAAAAACCCATTTAAAAAGTTTTTTTTTTTTTAAAGGAAGTACCCACAGGTTGAAGCAGATGAGAGAGCTTGTTTGCTAAAAAGGACTAACTTAAAAAGAGGCTAAGTACTTTGAAGGGCATTAGAAAAGAAGACCATGTCAGTCTTGGGCTCAATTGTGCAATATTAAAACTTTACTCTGAGAAGATGGTCTTAGGAAACTATGCTCAAAAAGGGTCACCCAGGAAATTGATTCTTTGGGAACTGCTTCACAATACCCAGGCATCCAGATACTTGGAGTCCTCTCTCCACCTAAGACACAAAAGGACCTGGCTACTGTTTGAGGTGACAAAAGACATTTGAATCACTCACATTGTGTTGGTTTTATGGGCATGGAGAGTGCAAGCATCATAGGAGTCATAGAGGTTCCTACCTAGATTTCAGAAGAAGGTCTAGGAAGTGGCCAATATGCTAAGCTGTGTGAGTGAAGTTGAAAGTGCAGTGGAGACACCAGGATATTTGAGAAACCAGGGATATGAATTGCCTGGTGAAAGTAGCAAGCATTCAGAACAGTCACCCCAAGAGAGAGGACAGGAAAACTGTGACTGGACATGCTGTAAGGATACGGGTGTTCAAGTCCTTTACATCTCACTTCCCCAAGTGCTGGACACAAAAATTCAGAATTTAATGTTTGCCATTTTGGGTTGCATATTACTTTGGTTCCATTCCTTTTTTTTGTCCCTCTGTTCTTCTCTTTTGGAATGGGAATATTAGCACTGTTCTATTGTATGTTAGAAGTGGTTAGGTTTCTGTTTGAATTCTGTCTTAATTACTTTTCTCTTGTCACTGGGACAAAATACCTGACACCCAAAGTTAAAGGAGGAAAAGGTTTATTTAGCTTACAGTTTATAGAGGTTTCAGTCCATAATTGGTTGTCTCTTATGGCAGCGTGGCATGCTAGACAGGCATTGCAGAGGAAAAACAGTTCACAGAGGACATAAGTAGCAAAGCATCAAGGGATGACCACAGATATTTCCAGCCCTTATATTTTACCCAAACTTCCGCAGGGTGATTGTAACTCACACCCTTAATCTTAGAGGCCTTGATCTTATTATTGCACCAGGAATCATTTCCAGCACCACACACTCTAATCCAACCACCTTTGAAACAGCCCCCATCTATAACTGCCTGAGGGTTTGGGGAAACACTTGGATGCAAACTATAACAAGTTTTTTTGGTAGGTACCAAACAAACTCATGCCCTCTCACATGTGGGACAGGCACTTGTGCTGCTGACCTGCATCCTGGACCCCTGTAACAAGTTTTATAAGGCTCAGAGATAAGAGTTTTCCTTGAGTCTCAGAGAAGACTTTGGATTTGGACTTTTCTGTAGTGCTATAACTGTTAAGACTTTGGCAGCTCCCAGAGATGGATAAAATGCATTTATATAGAGAGATGTGTATGAGTCTTTTGGTGACCAGGGGTAGAATATTATGGGGTGGACTGACTATCCTTCCTTTTGCACACATGGGCAGGGCTGCAGGAAGGAGAATAAATCATGGGATGATAAAACTGGCACAGTCTTAGGAGATAAGGTCTGGTCAGAGGGGTTAAGTTACTGATAGAGTGACTTAGATTAGCGTATTTCCCTCCTATCTCCTTTTTGGCTCTCTGCTACTTTGTTACTATCACATAAGCAGCTGCTCTTCCTCTAGCCCTCTATACCACGCCATTATGTCATGGAGTCAGGTAATCAGAGACTACTGCATGAGCCAATTCTCTCCTCTTTAAATTTTGGGTGTCAGATACTTTATCATAGCAATGAGGAAAGTGAAGGAAACTCCATGTATGCCCATTTAGACACATTTCTACTCCCAGAGATAACCATTATTCTGATTTATAATAATATTACACAGTCTTATCATATTTGCACTGTGAAATTAATAAATGTATTATTTGATGTCTAAGTTTTTTGTTTGTGAAAATCATCATGTTGTGTGTAGTTGTATTTATTGTTTTATTTCTGTGGTTTTCCAGTATATGCTAACACAATTAGATTTCTTTTTTATTAATTATGAATAATGAATTATTTAAAATATTGTGTTGCCTGACTAATGGCACTTTGAACATCTTTATAGATGTATTATGTACACACATATATGGGTTCCTATTGGATATATGCCTACAAATGAAATTGTTAAGGTATAGGATCTGTATTTATACCTATCTCGGCCTATATGCAGCTTCTGTAGTAACTAATGTCAAACAGCATCCAAAGTGACTGGCCAATTTATATTCTCATCAACCAAGAATGCTAGTGCTTCATAGCCTTGCTAACATTTGGTATATTAAAATTTTAGATTTTAATAAGTATGTTTTATTATATTATTGTTTAAACTTGCATTTCTGTAATTTTTGAAGAGTTCTTCTGTATATTTACTGTTTATTTAGATATACTGTTCTGACAAGGCTTTTTAAATTTCTCATCCATGTCTTTACTTGTTTATTAAAGACATTTTCTGTATAGTTTGGATGAAATTCTCATATTGATGATATGTGCTATGAATATTTTCTCCCATTCTTTAACATGACTTTATAGTGTCTAACTGAAATTTCCCAATTATTTTGGCTCAATTTACTTTTTTCTTTATGGTGAGATTTTTTTCTATTTTGCTTACAATATCTTTGTTATCACAAATTCACTAATATATATTTGCTTATTTTATGAAAGCTTTATTTTTATGTTCAGATGTATAGTTTATCTGAGATCATTATTCTGAACGTGATATGGTATGATGCAGGGTTCAAGTTACATTGAAGTACCTATCACACATCCTAGCAAAGATGTCAAGCAGATGCCAATTATAAAGATTTAGATTTGAAGTGAAAATCTCAGTCAAAGTTAAAACTTGTGACATGTTCAATGTATAATAAATGCTTCTCAACGTTATGCCTTTGGATTTTATGATAAAGATGAACATGCAATATGACGAAATTCTGAGCATGAAGTCCAGAGCTACTTCAACATGTCACCTCAAAGCAGACTTAGTATGAAATAATATGCTTGTATATAAGGCAATATGGTAATATGGAGCACAGTGGTACATAACTTCTTATACTCTACTTTTAGTTAATGTGTCCTGTGATGGTATTGACTGATTGCACTGTGTAATGCAATACACTGAGTCAACTTGAGAGGCTTAGAAGCTTAACTAAGTAATTCAGCCCTTCTCCATTCCTGGGTGTACAGGATATGCCCTTGGGTGACTCTATGATCTAGGATATTGTAATGGTTAATTCACTGTCTCAACTTGAGAAGGTTAGAAGTTTAACTAAGTAACTCAGCAGGGGAACAGGATCCTCATTTTGTAAACATTTTGAGCCTGTGGAAGAGGAGGGTAGGGAAATAGTGTGAGTGCTACACTACTCCAAGGCTGGCAGCCTGTGTGCAACATAAGGAAGGAAAAGGAGCTTGCTCTTTCCACTTTTTTTTTTTGGCTCTTGTTTCTTTGTCATCTGCCTCCATGGAATGGTTGACCCTCTATCATGCTACCTTTTTTTGGAGCTAGCAAAAAATGCACTGAAACCTCCACAAACTGTGAGTTAAATAAAACTTTTCTCCTTTAATTTGAGCATCAGGTACTTTTTCACAGCCAAAAGAGTAAAATATGACACACTGGATTATGTCACAGTCAGTTGTTAAATGTTAGATGTCAGAATATAAGAATTTAAATTATTATTGATCATTAAGTCAGGTCCTGCATTCTGTAATACTGGAATCTATTACTCTGAATATAAAAGTGGAAATTTACATTTTTTGAACATTTTACTGTGTTTCCATGTTATTCTCTTCATTTCTCCCACAGTACTGGGGTACCTAAATCTAAAATAAGTAATGCAATGTATTATCTATCTTTGTGCATTCAATGAACATCTGTTACACATTTAACTTTGGAAGTTTTGATTAAAAAATGATGGAAACGATTGGATACTACAGGAATGTGCTCTAAAATTTTGATTGGCTTATGAGAGATATTCCTTGAGTTTGTTCCAATCTCAAACCTTGCTTAAGCAAAAGCCATTCAGTTCTATCTGTTATCCAAGCCTTATTTTTATAGGTTTTATATCAAAGAAATAATAAGAGAAGTCATTTTTCTCTGAATGCTCATTGATACAACCTGTTGCCAAGAAATCTAACACTGGAATCTTGACCACATTCTCAGAAAAATTGACATTCAGTGTAAATTTATTTTGCCTCTTTGTAAAAGATAGTCCAAAAGACTTTATGACTAAGTCCAAAAGACTTATGAAATGCCTATTTTATGCAAATACTAATTTAGATGTTATGAAGCCACAAAATGAATTCTACATCCCTTCCCTCATTCTTTGTATCAAATCTCTAGGTCTATATTTACATTATTATTGAATCTACAGCAGCACGATCTTCACTTTCTGCATAATCTGTTCTGAAATCATATCCTGTGATGATACATTTCTTTGGACATCTCCATACATTGTTTCAAGATGCTTTTCAAATTTTTCCCTACTGACCTCATTCTGATTTTTATGATTAGGTGCCTAACATTCATATCCTGTGAATACTATTTGATTTGCTATCACTATACTAAGGATGGTAATGAGTCATATAATTAAGACGTAGTTAGTGATCCAGTAGGTTTAGAATGTAAATCATTTAATTCACATTTTATTGTTTAGCAAGGAGTTCACAAAATATGAACTCAAAATTATAGAAATACTGAATTTAAGGATCAACTTTAGCAAAAAACATAGATTTAAATTTCCTTAGGCAGAATTCAAGATTATTTTAGTTTGCTATAAATTTCAGGGAAAGTAGCTTATTCTGTTCTTGATCTTGCAATCTGCTACTATTTTACCCCAGGAAAACCTTAAGTTTTGAAAACTATGTAAAAGTTGTAAGAGTTCATTTATTGCTGAAATATTTACAGTAATGTTTTTATAGCACATGAGACCAAATCATAATACATGCTTTTTTAGCAATGAAGCAGTGAGGACTGTTGACTTCTGTAGGAAACTTGAATGCTATACATTTGAAACTGAAATACAAAACAAAACAAAAAGCTGCAGTTTGCCTGATCTCAAAGGGAAACCTAGTAAGCCATGAATATTAAACAGAAAAAAAATATTTTTAAAAGGCAAGGTGTCCAAATACCAATGACATCAGTTTCACATGTGACCTATACCTATATATAGTAGATTATCAAAATTCAGGCTGACCTTGGCCAACATATTGGGCAAATATTTTTGAAAGTAAAAATCATACTGAAACTGTTTATGAAATATATGAGGCACAAATATGGACGGTAGGCATGCAGAACTTTTCTCCACTTGTTTACTTTTACTTAAACAAGCATATTATCTGGTATAACTAGTCCAAAGCAAATTTTCTTTTCCTGTACATGAATTGATTCTCCTCTTACTCCTTTACTAAATGCTGGAGTTTCTGAAGTAGTTCAGGATACATATTATATTACATCTATGTCACTTTTTGGATTCACTTCAATGGTATTATGCCTTGAAATATTTTGCAGCACTTAATCAGCTTCTGTTTAAGTCAGTTTTCCGCTTTGACAGTATAGATTTATTTTCTGAATGCAAATTTATTTCAATAAAGACTGAACTTTCTGTGCTGTTGTGAGGTTTTAAATGAAAAGCAATCGTTGTTTTAAAGTATTTTATAGCCGCAAAATGCCAAAGTTCGCAAAGTTTCATCAAACTTTTCCTGCAGTGCTTATGACAATTATTGCATAGAAAGGTTGTTAAATTTTATATATTCTTATCTTCTCCATGGGAATGAAAAGGTCCTAAAGGAATGGCTCTGGATAACCCCCAAAATAAAAATTTTGACAATTATGTGGAGATTTCTTCTGAGGTAAATATAGCAGGCTCTAGAATCAGAATTTTAGATTAATAATTGAGATCTGCTATTTCTTAAAGTACTTTTTGTGTTCCTTCTTTTCAGTTTTAGAATGAAAATGTGATGGCTAAGGTTCATTGTCAACTTGAGTGTTTCAAGAGATGCCACATTCTCCTTATATCTAGGTGGGTCATAGAGGCATGACTTTGGGACTATGTCTGGCCTCTTCCTCTCCAGCACTGTTATCCTGGTGCTGATAAAGTGAGCTAGTTTTCTCCACCCAACGTTCTGCCATGTTCTTTCTGTTTTGGAGCCAGCCAGCCTTGACTTCACACACAAAATTTTGTGTATTTCAAAATAGAATTAGTGTGCCTAACAAATAATACTGTTGCTGTTTTAGAGTTTTATTTATGTGTGACTTTTTTGTATGCCTACTGAATTTTAGAACCAAATGAAAGAGGATCTTGATATCACATAGAATGAAAGAATGGTGTTGATTCTCAAACAAATAAATCTACACTACCAGAATAGATGATGTTAATTGCATGGGCTTCCAGTGCCATACATTTTCCTTTTCTAGACTTTGAGGCTGCCAGCCGAAAGGAAACTTTGATGTGCTACTATATTGACCTAATCAAGACACCACTTCACACTTACGATTTTTGCTTGATTATCTTCACCCAGGAAAATGAAGTGTGTAGTTTATTCATTCATTATTTTCCATGAGGTATAACCAAGTAATTTAAGAAAAGTCAGCAGTTTCCAAAAAATTGAAAATGAGGAGATGATAGAGATGAAATCCAGGATTAATTCTTACTAAGATTAGACTACTTGGAAAGAATATTTGCAATCACTGTGATTGTGCAACATTATATTACAGGCTGAAGCCTTAGAAATAACTTAGCAAGATTATTAAAAACATGCAAAAAATCTCAAGTGTCAGTAGTGGACCAAGATGCAAATTTTTTTGAAACTTCAAAAGAACTAATCGAAATATTATTAAAGCTACCAGGAAGATTATGTAAGGAGATTAGATACCAAGTGTTTGCATTATGCTAGAATAGAAATGAGAATTTAAAAATTGAGTATTGAAATTAACCATTATTAGATTTAGATGAGACACAAACTTTTATGGTCCTGGCCTCTTATCTCTTTTCTGCCATGGGTGCTTGGCAGAGAGCTGTCTCAGAAGGTTTGAGTTAGTTTATCACAGAGGCAGTTCCTGGGGCCCAGAGGTGACCACTTTGCAAAGAAGGCATCCTATGAGGAGGGGTAAGCTTCTCTATGGATCGCATGGATGCCTCTTCTCCTTGGCCTTATAAAGATGTGGGGCATTTGTGAATTAAGTCCCTCTTTGCTGAAACATTGTCCATGGGCATACAGCCTTAAAGTATGGATGATGAAAAGACATGTGTTGGGATAGTGTGTATTTGATTGCTTCACTACATATTAATTTGTTTCTTGATATGCTCCATGCTACATAAACACTGCAGTGCTGGTGGTATATGTCTATGACTTCTATACTCACAAAAGTATAAATCAACGTTCATGCAGTTTTAGGGTAAATATTCTACATGTGATGCTGTTATGGTTCAAATCTAAACTGGTCCCCAAAAATCTGATGTGTGCAGAGGTAGGATTTTAGGATGGTGATTGTTATCATGAGAGTGTTAACTACATCAGTACATCAACCCATTGATGAGTCCAAACCTGAATGACTCAAGAGTTAGGCTGCAGTTGGAGGAGGTAAGTCACTGGGAGCATGCCAGTTGGGTGTTTTTCTCCCTGGCTTCACCTTTGCTCCCTGTTTCCTGGTGGTCATGAGGTGAGCAGCTTTCCTGCACCATGGAATTTCTGCCTTGGAACCTGCAGTGGAAGCCTTTGAAACTGTGAGTCCAAGTCTCAGCATTTCCTCCTTTAAGCTGCAGATATGCTGACCCTTAAACAGAAAGGTGACTAATACAGATCCTGAAGCTACAAGTGGCAAATACAAACAATAACAGATTTTACTAAATAAGATTCTGGCACGTTAAAGGTCTCTAGAAGACAAATTAGGATATAAAATGTCAAAAGTGAAAATTGTGTTAATATTTTTTACATATTAATTTTTTAAAAAATATCTTCTAATATAAAATAGCAGAAGAAAGTAAAGGCATAAAAAATGTCCAAACAACCAGTGATTATTTTTACATACATGTTACAAAATATATAAATTAAAGCAATGATGAGATACATTTTTTGCAACTCAAATTGGGCATATTTTAGTTATCAGTGGTTGAGATGCAGACATAATCACATCACTGCATAATATCACTAGCAGGAACCTGTAAGTAGAAAATGTGTATAGTTTTAAGCCACTCTTAGGAGCTGTTTCTAAGAAAACATCCATGAATATATTTAAGTACTTAAGTAAGAGAATATTTATTCAGTGCAATGTTTTTAATTTATAAAAATTTTTAGAGAACACAGAATTGTTCAAATTAATGCATTATTCATCATTATGATAGACAAGTACGTGACTATTAGTGAGGCTTCATAAGAATAGAAAATGATGTAATGTCTTACATTTCTCAGATGACTAATGGTGTTGAACTTTTTTTCGTATATTTATTTGCTATTTATATTCCTTAATATGAACAGTACCTATCAATTTCAGATGTCTGTTTTGGACTGGGTCTTTAAATTTGAAAGGTTTCATTTTTGGAATTTTTATATAGCCTAGATATTAGCAATTTGTCAGACAGTATCTGGTAAAAATTTTTCATACACTATGGATTGTCTCTTCACTCTGCAGGTGGTTTCTTTTGCTCTGCAGAAGCTTTTTAATTGGATGTGATCCCAGTTGTTGATGCTCTGTGATATTTCCTGTATGATCAGGGTTTTATTCATAAAGTCTCTGTCTAAATCTAGGTTCTCAAAAGTTTTATATATTCTATCATCTAGTAGATTAACTGTTTCTGTTTTAATATTTAAGTCTTTGATCTTCCAATGGAAAGAATAGCTACCATCAGTAAATCAACCTATAAAAAATGCTGGTGAGTCTGTGGTGAAAAGGAAACCTTTTTCCATTGCCAATGGGACTGTAAATTGGTACAACCACTATGGAAATCAGTGTGGGGATTCCTCAAAACAGTAAAACTAGGAGTTCAATTTGACTCAGATATTCCTCTTCTAAGTATCTTCCAAAGAGTTAAAAGCATCATACTACAGTGATGCACTTGTACTTGTGTTTGTAGCAGCACAATTTACAATATCTAATTCTTGGAAACAGCTCTTATGCCAATAAATGGATCAGTGGAGAAATGGATAAAGGAAGTGTGGCTTTATATAAATAGAGTACTACTCTGCCATAAAGATATTTTTAGATAAATGAATGCATTTATCATAATTTTAAATGAAATAAATTGGACACACAAGTTTAAATATTGCATCATTTCTCTTGTTTGAGAAACCAAAAGGAAAAATAAGGAACACAATGAAGAACAGATATTAGGAAGTAGAAAGAACATGTTCAAATGGAAAGGGGAACAAGGGAGGAGAAGGTGTTATGGTCTCAGTCTGGATGTTCCCTCAAAGCCTCACGTGGTCATTGGAGCAGGCTTCTAGAGTTTGAGAATCCTTCATGGTCCAATGCTGGGATTGTGTGTGTGAGTGCTGCACCCAAACGAGCGTGGCCTACATACAATATAAGGGTTAGAAAGAATCTTATCTCGTGCTCCTCCCTTGTTGCTTTTGCTGTCTTCTGGAAGCCATGAACCGTTGCCCTCTGCCATGTACCACTTTACCGTGGAGCCAGCCAAGCATGGACTGAAACCTCTACAATCTGTGAGCCAAATAAATCTTTCCTTCCTTAATTTTGGGTATTGAGTATTTTGTCTCAGCAATGAGAGAACAGTAACCAACACAGAGCGGGAAGAAGGGAAGGGCGGGAGAAGGAATTTAAAATGGAAGAAAATGCAAGGGGAAATGGAAGCAAAGTGTTTGTATATGGGATAGAAGAAGGTTTGAAGAGAGGAAAGTGGAATGTGAAGACAGAGAATAATTAATACATATTATGTACAGCTACAGATTCCAAATGGTGAATGTGACCATTATGTATAACAAACGTACTAAAAAAAAAAAAACTTTTATCCCAACAACTTCTTTGAAGATAATAACTATGAAACATATTAACTGGTGTTAATTTTCTGTTATTTTGTTTTGAAATTCTGTATCATCGTTCTTATTATTTTGGTGTTGTTGTTTTGTTTTTAATATAAAAAACTCCCAAAATTAAAGTATTTTATTCCTACAAAAAGTAAAATTGTCAATATGTAATTCAAAAATAAAATCCTTCATCTAGCTTATTATTCAGAAAATATTCTTTTCTCCTAAGGGAAGATAATCTTTAGAACTAACTTTGAGTGGTAGAATTATAGTTTGTCTGTATTTTTTCCTTGCATTTAGCATAGCATATGTGCAGTTACAAAGAGAAAATGTTTACTATTGTAAAACCACATATTTAACTAAAATTTAGAAATTTAAACTCAGAATTTTTATTTATTGAAACCATTGTCTTCATCATTACTAAACTTAATTCCTTCAAAATTTTCCACCACATGCAGTGAATCATATGGGAAAAGTACCTGGGAATCAAAGTAGGACATCCATGATTCAGGGGGACTGCAGGGTCAGTGATCAAAACCACAGTATGAGTAGATATGTAGCTAAGTGATAGAGTGCCTGCTTAGCATGTGTAAGGCCCTATCAAAAAACGTAACAAAAAAGAAAGTATGAATAATAGAATAGCACAAGATGAGCATCACTTGCACATCATAGAGGCAGGAGAGATGGGGATCAGTCACCTTGGATTAAACAGTTGGCCTCAGAGGCTAATGTGATGCCAGAGGGAAAAATTCAATCTTAGGAAGATGAAAAGAACAAGAAGGTGAAAACTCTGAACTGATTAAGTATTTTCTTTAAGGAAATAGTTTTTAAATGAGAAAAGAAAATGAGGGCTCATAAAGTAAGCTCAATTGTAGAGAAAATTTAGAAAAGCTACAGTTTTCAAGTCAGAGCCATACAAAGCACAGACTCAATTAAAAGAGAAATGTCTATAACTGTATTTGGGGTCATGTTGAAATAATTTATTCATACTTTACAGAGTGGGAACTGATGATGTTCTGTACAGATATTTTTTGAACATTTACTTTTCAACAAGATGTTAATAAGATTGTTGATGATTTTATTTTACAAAACTCAAAAGAAGTCTAATGTGAGGGGAAGGAAAATACTAAAATGATTTTCCTAAAGTGTTTTCAAAATAGTCATTTTTCCTTAAATAAAACAGAAATTACACTAATACATCTTATTCTAAGTACAGCCTGGAAAACTAAAAAACTAGGTTATATAGCCAAGAGGAAATATCATTATGCAATACTCCAACTTTACTACATCCATTTAAATAAAAGAAATAAAAATAAATGTCAGAATGTGTTCTCAAGAATGAGCTTTTAATTTGTGGTATTTTATTCTGGCTCTAAGCATAACCTGCAAACAAAATTAAAAGAAGACATATTTATTTTTATAAAAACAAAAACAATTTGCATGTTACTTACACAATAGAACATTCACCCCGCTATTTTCTCTTTTTTTCCTTAAATGTATTTGGAAAGAATTTCAAACTATAGAAAAATTAGAAGTGAAGCATAAGGAATACCTATGTACCCAGGTTTGCTCATCACTACCCGACATTTTACAAGATTTTCAATATACTGTGTAGTTCAACCAAAGTTAGTCATGTTGCAGGTATGTGGGTTTGAAAGGCAGAATGCCTGTCATTCTCAGTTTCCAAGGTACATGCCAGGCCACATGAATACTCTTAGGTCAATACAAATCAAGTTGCCTTATCTAGGTGCTATGAGGGGAATTATGTGATTCTTACTGTGAGAAGAATCACAGAATCTCCTAATTATTCTAGCAAGTGAATAAATGAATGAATTAGAAAACATAAATCTAATAATTCTATATTTTGAAAGTGAAAGTCCCATTCTTTGATCTCACTGCCCATTCCCATGACAAATAGCATCTTATAAATCTTTCTGGAAATATTATAAGTATGTGCAAATTTATATATGGATCGCTGCAATCATAGATATATTTGCACCATGAATACAGACATAAATTCAGAAACTTCATATTTTACCCAATGGGTTGTACTCTAACACTTTTTTGCTGCTTACTTTGTCCATGTAACAATATGCCTGAGTTATCTTGTACTATTAATTCACATGGACCTTTCTCTGTCTTTTAAAATGATGCATTATATTTCATTGTATGCACGTGCCAGAATATTAGTCCATACTCAAAATGATAATTTTTAATCTTTTCTGTTTCAAATCTAAGAAACATTTGTGTATTTGTCTTCCTCTTACCTGAGAATTCATTGTAAGTCACATTTGTAGCAGATTCATGCAACGATTACTAAATAATTTTGATGACTATTTGAATTTTTTCCTTTAAAAGCAAGATAGGAAGGAGAAATGAATACAGTTAAATCAGTTAATGTTTTGGGGGAAGTGCTTCCTTTATAAAGTAAAAGATAGGAACTTTCATATAGAAATCAACATCATTTGCTGATTTTCCATTGTGAAGTTTTTGTTTTTCAAAGGACAATTTAAATACTATTGTCTTAAGAAGAATATGGAAAATGGAATATAAAATATATTTCTAGCCCAGTGATGGTACCACAACTTGTCTGTCACATTTGAAATATTTTCTAGTGTTGTTTCTTTTAACAGACAAGAAATAAGCACTATAGAGAACATGTCTGTCTTATTAGTGCATTCTGTACTTCATAATGATACCAAGGTACTCAACATTTGTTCAAAGCAAAAGGCTCCCAAGGGCCCCAAACAAGGTACTAGTGCAAAAAGGAGAGGAAGAGGAGGAGGAGGTGAGAAAACTAGGAGGTGAGAAACAGAAAGTGCAGGAGGGAGGAAGTAAAAAGGGAGGGCACGTAGCAGTGACTCCAGGGTTAAATCTATAGGTTATCAGATGCAAGAATCTCAGTACTTTATGCCTTCAGAATTGGGGAAACATTATTTCATTTTCCAGAAAATCAAAGGAGTTGATGATGTGATGATCGCTTGGCACTTGTTTGCTTGGTGAAAACATTGGAAAGGCCCAGATCCAGAAAGGATTGTTTTAAGAGTTTGTTTTATAACTTAAGCTCTGTAGAGAGAATTTGAAAAGTGTTTCACTGTGAAGGTGAAATACTTGATTTCTATTCTCTAATGTTGTGGGAATAGAAATTTATTTATGGCCGTGAATCTTTCATGCTGAGGCTGATTTAGGAAAGGCCTTGACTAGGAATCAATACAGAGGATGAAGGTTACATAAAGTAATTTTACTTACATGTTTTTCTTTTAGACTGGAATTTAATATAGTAGACATATTAACAAAGCATTTCCTAGCTAAGTTTTCTTTCCATCATTTCATATATAGTCATAATGTATGGAAACATTCACACTAATGACACACTATGTTAATGTTTATAGCCATTCACAAAGGTTGTGAATCTAATTAGGATACAATTTATGAGCTTCTTTATTCTTCTGTTTAACTCTCTCATTTTTGGAACGTGTGTCTCTTATTTCCAACAACATTGCAAAACAGGTCTATAAAATAACTACATTAAAATAAAATTTTTCATATTTGTGATTTATTATGCTTATCAATAATATTCTTCAATACACCTGACTAACAACTGATTCCAATAGCACTAGAGGTTGGGATTCAAATTATTGTATATTTAGTTGGATAGATTTGTTAACATGCAGAATACACCTCAAATGGATTTCCTCTCTTAAATTATTGAAACTAAGTCAACAGGAGCCTGATGCTGTTCATACCTTCAAGAGGCAACTGACAGAAATAACTGCACATGGAAAAATTTCCTTTACAAGTTAGAAAAATATTTTGGCTTTATCCTACACATATACTCTGCTCCAAAATCTGTTGCTACTGTTTTCCAAATTACTCACTAGCTGGATGAATGATAGTTACAAGTTGTGTTTTTATTGCAACATACACATATTAATATTTTCCATGATTTTCTGAGAGTCAATGGAGGGCTTGCATGAAGACACTGATTTGGGGTATAATAAAATAACTTTGATTTTTCACTTTGTAAAAATTCACATACCTCCTAGATTTTCATTCTTATTTTTAAAAGAAAGCTTGTTTAAAGAACCTGTTCTTTTTGACATTGATAGACTCCAGATGTTACCACAGGATGAAGCCAGGGGATTCCCTAAGAACAATAGACTCAGAAATAGAATAATCAGGTTGAAGTGCAGAAATATGTGAGAATCCTGGGTAAAAGCAAGTGAAGTGTCTTCCAGGGTACATTTGTGAGGAAGAGAAAGCAGGAGAGGGAGGCAGAGAAAAATATATGAAGAAAAAAGATGAAAAGAAGGAAATGCTGGATGAAAATATTTCATGATGAAATTCAGCTTTTTACAAATATCCTGGGCCTATCTACATTTAAATTTATTTTAACTGAGTATTTGAAGCTCATGTAGTGCCTGAAACTATTACATCAGAGCCATAAGGAAATTATGAATGAATTCCTTGGAAAAAGTTCCAAGATCCTTAGTATACAAGTACTTACTATTTGAACTCCTTGCTATGTTAAGAAAAGTTTGATTAAAAATTTTTTGCATCTCATTAAATAAGGTGACTATGTAAATAAACAGGATCTGTGTGCATAGACTGAAAAACTTTATAGTTAAATCTGATTTATTGTCACAATCAGTAAAGAGTTTTTGTACTTTGATATTACACAGCTATATTAAAGAATCTTGATGATTATACTCTTCTATTCATGCAAATATTTCTCAGGTCAGGAATTCATATAGTGACAAAGGAAGCTATTTGGAGATTAGAGGAACAATATTCTAGCAAAATTACTGGAATATTTGATCTGTAGGCTTTAAATACTAAAGTGCAAAGAATATTTAGACATTTTTTCTTCATGCTGAATTATATCAATAGAATATTTATTTGATATATGAATTTCAAACAATCCAGAAAGTAGGTACTGTTTTTATTTCTTGTTTAATTGTATAATTGACTGAAGTAATAATGGAATATATGATTTTTTCATGGTATATTTAATGTCTTCAATTTTTCTTAATTTTTACTTATATGAAATTGAGAATTTCTTATAATGGTTATTTTATACATATTTATATGATTTGATAGTTTTCCAATGATAACTAGCCTATCCATATATTTCTGTGATTATATGCTATATTCTTTGTTTCTGTGCTCTTATCCTTGTAACTATGAATGGCTTTTGTCCAGAAAATAATAATTTTCTTGAATATATCATGAATAACCCTCAAAATGATAGAATTGAAAAGAAGCTAAATATTCTATACTGCTTGAACAAACAAAATGTTCTTTAGTAATTCTGTCCTCCAGATTATGTCTGGGCACCTCTGTTTCCATGAGAATTTTCGTAAGACTTTTGAAAAAGTTGAATAATGCTCATTAGTGTTCACAGGTTTTCAGGCAACTTGGATGCTTATTTTATCTTTATACTTTATGAAGTAGATTGAAGTAATTTTTAAAATCGAGATTTCAAGTCCCCTTTTCATCTCTTTTCCTTTGACCATATTAACAAATTCTTTAATTTAATAGAAGTGCTAATAAAAATAAATGACTCCAATGAGGTGCGAAAAGAAACAGAGAATTGCACTGATTTGCCTGAAATGAGTATCACTGAGCTCCCCAGAGGGCCCAGAGACCCCCAACCTGCAACCTGGGCTTGGTATTGAATTATGTCAAGAGTTACATTAAAGGAAAAGAATGAAGTGTATGATATGGAAATTTAGCGCCTATAAAGAGTTGCTTCCTGTTTTATCTCTAATTGCTTTCTGTCTTTTGTATTGCATTCATCTCATTCTTCTTCGTGTTAGAGTAATTCACATGTAAATGTTCAGTTTTACATTCTTAGTTTTCTTAAACCCGTATTAATAGCTCAGCATCCTAAGAGGCACAACATAGAACTATGTGTCAGCCCAGTTACTATAAAGAGTTTTTTATGTTCTGTCAGCCTGGATGTAAAGCAAAAAGTTCATAGGGGCCTTACTTTCATGACTACAAAATCTATAGAAACTCCTTTCTAAAGTTTAGTGGTTCTTGTTCAGTGTTAATAATAAAGGCTTTTTATACCTTGATCACTATCTAAAGTCTTATTAGTCCAGAAACTTGCTGGCAGGAGGGTTTCATCAGTCATGGGTAAATTACTCTGGGTGGCCTATAACCATTAAGTCATTATCAGGTGGGGGATGAGCTGGTCACAGTGTTTGTGGTTTCAAGAAGTTGTTCTATCAGCTGTCCAGAAGTAAACGCAAATAAATAGGGTCCCAACCCCATCGGAGCACACTGTAAATCTTTGTAACTACATGGCCAAATGGTAAACCGCCAGGACCACAAGACTCAGTCCCCTGAGACAGTCATGTTATTCTGTCAGGCTTTTCTTCCCTCATTCATCAGTTGGAGGCTTTCATCTCCTTTTAAATTCATAGCCTTTCAAGTAAGGGTGAAATTACACCTGTCAGTAATAAATGTGCACAGTACTCTCTGTCATTTTGTCATTTGACAAAATAAATTTTAAAAGAGGCATGACCTGTTCCATATGTAGTTAGTAGCACTATTTTTTTTGTTTGTTTCTCTATAGTACTTTTAGATATATTCTGATCATGTAATTGTGGTGCAGATTTTAAAAACATATAGTAAATAGGGGGACCTATGGAAATATTGGATGAATTTGCTTCCACGTAAACTATACGTTATATTTGATAACTGTGTTAAGCTTATTTGATAACAAGATTTAACTGTATACACATTCTACAACGGCAATCTTAATGTGCCCCTTAGCACACTTGTTCTGTTTGTTTTTCTACATTGCACTCTGATATCTTTGTGGTTGGCCCTAACACCATATAGCAGGCACACCTGTGCAGCTACCATTTTATTTACATAGGGGACAAAGTTAATGTTCTATCAAATCCAGGCCACACCTGTGTTGGAACATTAGTAGGAAGCTGGGTTCAAATCAAAAGTGCAACTTACTTTCAGCCTGATATTTGAGCTCCACTGAACAAATCCCTTTGAGTTCTCTTAAAAGTTTGACAATTTGGTCTCTTAACTCTCCATTAACCAAAGGATGAATGGAGAGTGGGAAGACTAAATATATTACCTGGAGATTCTGCGGTTTCCTTGGTAGGCCTTGACTCAAGAAATGAGAATCACTAATTATGTCAATATTGCCTACCCTGTACACTATCCCCCACACAGAATTGCTTAAAGCATTGACCTTGATGGGCCCATGTTTGAAGGCAAATATTTTGAATAAGGTCCTAAAACTGTACTATACAAATGAATGCTGTCTTTATTAATCTCACATAGCAGTGATGGGTTTTTATTTATTTTTACTAGTTATTCATTACTTATTTAGTTGTATAAAATATTGTAGAGAGTTTTAGGGTAATATCTGTTTATGCTTATTGCATATTTTGATCACTGTATTCTCCCATTAAGCCTCTTCCTTCTCTCCTATCCCCTTTCTCTTTTCTAATAGTTGTACTTTCATGTTTTCAAGCTTTGGAGTTTTGTTTTGTTTTGCTTTTATCCATCAAAAACAAAATATGTGCAGACTGCTTTTAGGTCAGTGATATAGCTAAGAATACGTGCAAATAACCACTCACAATCATTAGCAAAACATTATTTTTCAAAAATTCAAAGGAAATATACAACTCCTCTACTTCTATGCTGTTTCCTTCCTCTAACTTAATCTTTCTTGTTTCTTTCCAGGAAAATAAAAGATGCACAATAAATTGAAAAACAGTGCCTAACACTTACACGGACAAATTTACAGTTCGTTTTTTAACAGCTTATCTCAAAACACATTGCCATCTTATTTTTCTGTAAGGGATTACCTATACTATCAGAGTTTGATGAAAAAACCTTACAATTTCTATTTTAAGCTTTATCAACTAGTATTTTTATAGAAACACCTTCATATATATGTAAAGCTAAAAATGAATTGCTATTATTTAGTGTTATGTTTTGTGAAATATAATTGTCTTTATTCTGTATCCAGATTATTTTTGTATTTAATAATTTTCTGTAGTTAAATTTAAAGTGTTTCAATAATGCTAAACTTTACATTCTCAAAATTCTGAATTAGTCAAAAAATGCAGCTCTTATTTCAGATCTTCTGTTTAGCACATGGCTCTTGATAAGCTTCATTATCTGCTTTATTTACCTTAAAAGATAAGATGAATCACAGCAAAGTAACTCAGGATAGTAGTGAGCAGAGAAAGACATCCCAGGCAAGAAAGGAAAAGTTAACAGTGACATGCTGCACACATTACCATGCTTTTTCACAAGCACTGACACATTTGAGTCCACATAACCCCTAATGAGGTCAATTGCTCCTTTCAGAAACAGGCAAGCCAAGGCCCAGAAAGCTCTGCAGCTTACCCTAGATTAGTAAGTCACAGATTGGAATATTAACTCAAGATATTTCATGTTCATTCAGCATGACCAATTAAAGGGATGATAGAAGTCATCTATATAATTTTTCTTGTATATTCCATTGTAGGACTAAGTAGATAATTCATTTGAGAAAAACTCCCTGAAATGTTAAAATATACAGAATTTTGACACGAGTTTACAAGCATTACCTATTTCTTGAAGCTTCTGATTTTCTAAAGATAATTAATACATTATTTTTTGTTGTCTCCTGGCTCATCTTACTGTTAAACTGATGTAACACCTCTGGTATCTCACAAAAATTTAAGTAATTCCTTCCTTCAATTCAATTAATCCTCAGTGAAATTAATATTTATTTTCTCTCCAAAATTAGGTAACATAGTAATGCCAATGAAAACAAAAAGATGTCACCTGACATATATATTTTACTGATATACCTATGTGTCATGCAGCCTTACATTACTTAGCTTTCCTGTTTTGGGGACAAAATAATAGACACCCACAAAGGAGAGAAAGAGAGATTTAATCTACCTTATGATTCAGCACGTTTGGTCCATATTGGTGGTCTCCAAGGCGAAGGCATCGTGGTGGAAGGGCATAGTGGAGAAAACCTGCTCACTTCCTAGCATCTGGGAAGCAGAGTGAGGAGGGAAGAGCTGGGGACAAGAATATACCCTTTTAGGCCAGGGACTCAATGACCCACTTTAAACCAGGCCCTGCTTTTCACAGCACAGTCAGCCATGAACACATCAATAGATTGAGCCACTGCTGAGCATACCACTTCCATGATCCAATACCTTTCAAACTGCACTTCAGAATACAGACTCTGGAGGAGGGTGCATTTTCGATGTACCATAAGGTAATGTTTTATAAAGCGGCATCTTTCTGCCACCTGCTTTAGAATCACCTGTGCTGCTTTTGTAGGATGCTGACAACTAAATTAGGAAATCTGGAATTGAGACTGAGCCTCTCTAAAGTTTGAGAACCTTTGCCCTTCAGGGAGACATTTGCCTGTGCTCATTAACACAGTGTGGCTGGGCAAGAGGCAGCACTCCACAGTTCTCCTGTGCTTGTTGAGACAATGCTGGACCACAGCACTGGTGACCCAGGGAGAACACTAATTTCTCCAGTTTGTTATTCTGAGGACATTGGCTACATTCTTTCTTATACTTTGGCCACAGAAACACAGGCAGCTAAATATTTGATTTATCCTCTCTAGTTTATTATATGTATCATTGTCAATTTCAGATTAGTATGCAAGTGATTTGGTTGTTTGAAATTGTAGTGTGGGAGTCCAAGCCCTATCTAATAAGATCCTTCTGTATTCCATTTCATTCTATGTTAAAAAAATAATAATCAAGTTAAATTTATATATAACAAATGATCTTTATATAAAAAACTATGTATGTGTAAAACAGATCATCCATCTTCATGTTAAGTCTATTCCAATGGCATGCTGTTGGTTTGCACTAAAATTATATTATTTTTTTCTCATAATGGCAAAATTCTGATTAAAACTAATGGCTACCTAGAATATCTTAAATCTTCAAGGAGCAACAGTTCAAAACAAAGACAAAAATGTGTTCTAAACAGCATGTGTCCTACAAGATGCATCTGTGTGATTAATAACCTGCTCCAATAGCACTATATTTAATAGAGATGACAGACAGACCATGCCAATAGTGAGGCACTAACTTTAAATTAGGGTGTGTCAATTGAAAAGGAGACTTTTATCTCATAGACCTCACAGATACAGTAATAAAGGAAGATGGCACTCATGTCATATGGGTATTGAGGAAGAACCTAGACCAGGTATACTGCTGGGTAGCTTGTGATATGTGTGGAAATGCGGGTGTATCTGTCTGTCTACTGTGGTGGAAAGACAAATGTAGTGAACGTAGTGTGTTGTGTTTAACTGAGAAAGTAGAAGACTTCAGACAGTCCTTTTTCTTTTTTCTTTCATTTTCTGCTCTTTTCTTTTTCTTTCTTTTCTCATTTCCATGCCTTTCCTCATTTATTTCCTTCCTTCTTTTCAATTAAAATATTAAATACTAACAATTGCTGGCAACATGGTTCGTTCTCAATTGTGGTTAAGAGTCTTGAATTTCAAAGGCTTTGTCCAATTTATTAAAAATGTTGTGAAAACATTGCCTACACATGCTGGTAAAATATTGTTTGAAGTAGAAATATTTTTGAAACAGTATCTGATCAGAAGAGAAAAACATGAGTCTAATGTCAACATGTGGAAGACACCTTTGGTCATGTTTTTACCAGAAAAAAATTGTAAATCAGTGTGCTTAATTTTAGCCATGGGTTTCCTATTTATTGGGTGTTGTATTTAAATGTTTATCTGCTAGTTATATTTTAATATATTACATTATAGATTTTTTCATGGTAAAGAATATTAAAACTTCATTTAGATTTTAATAATGTACTTGATTTGAAAATTTGTTTTATTTGATTAACTCTTGCTCTTGATGCAGCCAATACATTTTGACTAATGCTAGGAATAAAACCTGTAAATATTTACTAACCTGAGAAAATTAGTTTACTGAACTTTGAAAACTCTAATCTGAGTTTAGGGAACAGTAAACAATCAAAAAGGAGAGTTAAAAAGAACTCACCAATTATCTACTGGTCAAATATTGTTCATTGACTAGGTAAACAGTGATATGGAAGCAAACTTGTACAAGTACAAAGCAAATAGCAATGTATTTACCTTTTCTAGTATTTCTATCTATTTTATAACAAAGTTTTAAAGGTATTGGAAGTCAAAGTTATTTACAGAACAAAGCTTTAACAGCATTTAATATGTAACTGCTAAGCATCTACAGTAGATTAAAAGCTAACTACTGCTTTATGTTAAGGTAGTTATGCATCTCGATACTTCTAGCAATGATATCTTAGAAGAAATTTACTTGTATGTCATCTCTGTTTCACTTAGCTACCTTTGCATAACTGAAGAGATCATGGGCCTTCTACTGAAGGAAATCACATTAGTGTTCAAAACTGTGGAACTGAGTGGGTTCCTAGGCCTTCAGTACTATCTTTGAATTGTACTCTGGAGTCTACCCTCAACAGCATTGTTTCAGCTGTTAAGGAGCTGGCAATTATCCCTATTCACTACCACTTTCTAGGAGAGGCCAGCTATTTAATTTCATTGATCAATATAATCTCAGATATGTGAGAGTTAACTTCACCTAAGATTGTAACAAATATTATGTATCACATGCTGTTCTCATTAAGTGTTTGTGTATCTTCCCAACTCAACAGTCACGTAAACTAGGACAAAATGGTTTTTCTGTCACATATAAATTAGATTGTCAAAGTTGATTTTCAGCTATGAATGGTAAAACTGAACTTAATAAAAGGAGTTTAAAAGGACTGTATAGTTTCATATGTATATATATATATATATATTTGTATATTTCACATATTGTGTTGTATATAACATGCATGCACATACATGTATGTATATGTATGTGTAATATTCCTGAGATTCAAGGACCGTAGAGATGATCTGGTTCTACTTTATTTAACAGATGAAAAATTACATGTTGTATGAAGTTACTTTCCCATAGTTCCAATGCAAATTAATAGCTATATCAAGGTATCTAGCACTCTTGACTCCTAGGCAATGCTCATATCACTTAACCTATGCTGTCCTGGGAACCTAAGAATATATGTTTAAGTTAACACACATGGATGGCACTTAGACTGTGGGAGATGCTAATGGTCCAATCATACTAGCCAGCTCAGAGACACAAATATTTTGCTGAGCAAGCATTCACAATTCTAATGAGGAAAAAAGGAATAAATAAAATATTCTCTGGCAAAATTAGATGTGCATGTATATGAATACAAATAGCTATATATTTTATAATGTATTTATTTCTAAAATTTTAAATATTAAATGTTTAAGATATTAACAGTGCTACCAAAGTACCAAGATGCATTGCTAATGGAAGCATGACTGGGCATAACACTTTGTAAAGTTAGTGATATCTTAACGGTACTTAATTCAAAATTAGGCTACATATCACTGATAATTGAAAAATAATCTACTTTCTCTTTGCAACTTTGATCTGTATGAGTCTGACGACTACCTGCAGCTTTCTTTCTGCAAGTTACCCTGTGCATCATCATAAACTAGCTTTTTGTTCTTTTATAAAGATGAATGACTTCATTGGAAGATCACTTCAGTTTTATTGTTGTACCATTTTTCATTTGCTTAGAATCATTTCAGATGGCTTGAGTCTATGGTCCAAAGGAGAATGTTGTTTTCAAATCCTGTTATTAGTACTTTACTGTAGTGAAATTACTTGAAACCTCTTAAGAGTAGCAGACATAAATTCCTCCCTAACTTTTTAAATTCTTACATAGGAGTTTTCATCATAAAGATAATTGAAACCATAGTTTTAAATTGGTTTAAGTAAGGACGTAGATGGAAGAACTGAGGAATGACAAGCATGTCCTCTATACTCTAATGAAACTGTGAAGTAACTTCTTTGATATGCTCCTCGGTTGTGTGACCAGGAAGTTTAACAGAAGAAAGCATCCTTTGACATTGCTTTTCTTCATCTCTTGGCCCATGTGTGTCTGTTCAGTAACTGCAATTGAAGATCTGCTCCAGGGAATTAAAAACATAAAGGCTTACTTTTTCTTATTTTTATAAAGGAACATAGACATTAACCAAAGAAATTACAAAAAGCAAGTAAAGTAACATCCAATGTATGAGGAATGAAAGAGTGAAATTGTCAACGTGCTGCACTGTGAGCCTCAAAAGTGTTCAGAATGATGTATTTTATGATAATATATAAAGTAGCTGGAGTATCATGGCTGAAGAGCTGTACTAAAAGGAATATACTCTTTAAGGTCTGTGAAAAAAATAAAGGCTAGAAAATATATATTTTTGGAATTAAAGAGATAGAAAGTAGAGCCAAAAGGTAATTATATTAAATTTTTTAAAATTCATACCAAATATTTAAAAATTTTATCCTATGAGCATGTAGGTATAGAAATTCAACAGTTTTTCTCAAAACTGGCATAATAACTCAAGGGTAACCAAGTAATAAAATAATTTGATAGCCATCAATATAATCCAAATTTTTGATCAAGCACTCACATTAAAAAATGCCCCCTATAGAGAAAAATGTAACCTCTACTTTGTTATGAAAAATAATTTTAATAAAGTTTAAAAATAATGCATACATAATTGAGGTGAAATGATATGAAATAGACACCACGAAATTATTAGAAGAAAACATGAGAGCAATGACCCTTAATCAAGGTCGGTAGTTTTCTGAAGCTGTTGGTTTCAAGCAGGAGCCTAAAGAGATATCTTTCTATGGTCTTTTGGCCATTTCAGAACTTTACAAATGTAATTTTCAATTCATTAGAAAAAAAAAAACAACTAGTCCCCCACCCCCAACCCCTCTACCTCCGTGAGCCTGCTGCCCCTGGCTGGACTAGAAACCACACGCCTGGTAAGGCTGCTGCAGTAGGGCCAGAGGAGAAGAACCCATGCCTCGAGGCCCTGCCACCACTGGGGGAACATTGATGATCAGCTACCTCACACTTCTCCACCACCCAGGGAACCTTGCATCGCAGGACGAGTGAGCAGGATGCAGTCCTGACCTCCAGCCCGGAATAAGTCCAGAAGACATAAACACAAAAGAAATTAGAAGTCACACACTCGAAATTTCTGAAATGATAGCAACTGACATAAAGAGATAACTTACTTTAATAGTTGAATATTTTATATTTTATTTAGGTAATTAATTGTTTTGTTTGAGCATGTGATAAAAGAAACAGTATACAAAAGAAATTATTTCTATAGTACTAAAATCAATCTAGAAACAGTTTATTCCCAAAGCAAATGTTTGGGAAAGATTATCATTGTCAGGTTCCAACTTTATTCTGATAATTAGAAATAAGTCACATATCAAGGTAGCACTGAATAAAAATTATACCATGTATCAAAACTGGTTAATTAAAAATGCCACTAGGTGGCATTGGACTGTCCAAAGTGGAGACATTTTAGAAGGTATGATATTCAGTTTCCATAACTTTTTCTTAACACACATGAAATTTTCAAAATGCATTTGATGTTGAATAATAGAAAACCATCATTTATATGCCCTTTATTAGTTTTTTAGTATTACAATAAGGAAAACATAAACCAATAAATGAAGAAAACGTGTTTATTAAGTGCTGACCATCTAATTACTTGTCTTGCATATTCCTAAGAATAGGTAAATATCAGAATGCATTTAATATTCTTAAAAGGCTGCGTAGTGCTTTTTTACCTTCATGTTCAAACACAGCACAGTTAATGAAGAAATATATAATCATCTATTTTTTTTTTAAATTCCCCTTAGTCTTCAGGATATAACACTGACTGTGACCATTGTCTTCATTTGCCTATTTGAAATAACTGTCCATGTGTACATTTTTAAAAAAATTTTTGTTTTTTCAGACAGGGTCTTACTTTGTAGTTTTAGCTGATTTAAATCACTATGTACCCTTGACTGGCCTTGAACTTTCAGTAATCTTTCTGCCTCAGCTTCTGGAGCAGTAGGATTATAGGCATGTACTATGCTCAAATCACACACACACACACACACACACACACACACACACACACACAAACACATTTTTAGATTTAGCGGTACACTTTATCATCAAATACAATGATTTTGAATTATCTAGTTCTTTACTGTAATGGAGTCAAGTAAGATTGTATTTGTCATCATGCTATTTGATTGTTAATTTTCCACTATAACAATTACTAATCTCTAAAATTGTATTTTCCAATTTCCCTAGAAAAATACTGATATAATAATGGAAAATACTACCAGTAATCAGAAACACACTGAGTGAATAAGACTGCTGCAGAATTGTGGAAACGATTTTCAAATATGACAGCATATTATTTTGTTAATGTTTTTGTTCCTAGATTGAATGCTAGATATTTTCATGGGTTACACTTATGGGAAGTGATGTAGAAATAGCCAACTTATCAGCAAACACTTGATTTAACCCCTGAACACCTAGCCCCTGGAGGTCAAGGCCCTGTGTAATGAATTTATAGACACAAGAATGCTTGACAATGAATGCATGCACTGCTTTTGCTTAGTGGTCACTAACAGTGGGAAAAAACAACTTGTATAGAAGGGATGGTTGTGGAAGTGCAGGGATGGCTTGGTGATGGAAGAAATGTTACTGTACTTTCAGGCATAGCTAGCAGAGGTTTCAGTAAATGCTTTGTGATTGATAGCCACTGTGATTTTCTCCAAAGATGTCCATATAACATCTGTGAAATGAATTCTACAAATCTTTAGTTTTTTACTTTGGATTTTGTATTTGCTCTACCAAAGTGTGAATTTAAACCACGTTACTGTTGCATGAGGGTGATGATTTACTTTCCAATGCCATAATGTTAATTTCATTTTAGTCTCTTTTCCTGTCACCATTCTCATCACTTGACTTAATTAGCTCTTTGAGGTCATCTTTAATTAACTTTTCACTAACTGACAGTCTCTTTTACCTTCTTATCTTTTTAAATTGTTCCCTAAAGAATGCCAATAGAACACTGGTTTTGTAGTAAAATAGATCTGAGTTCAAATTATGACCTACTTACTTTGTAGTTATAAAATTTTGGCAAGTAGTCCTCTACACCTGGTCAATAAAATTAGATAACTACCTGTGAGGATTATGGTTTATGGTGCAAACAATAAACCCAAGTGTGTGGAATGCCTGGCAGATTGTGATGAAGTAATCCATCAGAGCTACTATTTCTGTGATTGCTACTTCCTGGATCTAGTCTTTTATCAGCTTTATTCTTTTTTAAACATTAAGTTTAACAAAGTCACTGATATTCCTTCTTCGGGTGTTTTCAGTAAATGCACTTTCCTTCAGTTACTGCCTTAACTGTTTGTTGTACCATAAGAAACAGAGTACACTAATATTGCTCCTTGGTTCAAGAACATTTTTGTTTGCAAACAATTTGTCCTACAAATAGAAGCCTTTGCCAAAATTTTGCTTCTGTGCGCAAACTCTGCATCAGGTGACAAACACAGGCATAGTCATCTTCCACCCTCCCCTCCAGAAACACAAACACTAGCACAAACACAGCAATCTTACTCAATTTCATAAAACAAATTAAGTTAATAAACTGAAGTATCACTATTTTTCTAGGGCTTATTTACAAGTTAAAAATTACTGTCAGCTTTATAAAAGAAGATTTGAATTTCTCCACTTGAAAATAACTTCTTGCCATTGCCCAGTAAGAGGCCTTGGATCACTGAATAAATTTAGAGAGAAGTGATACAGTGAAAAGTTGAGAAAAGTTAAATGCTAGGTTCTTAAAAGACTGTCTTTGGTCTCCCTGAATAAAAAAGTTCAGCCAATAGTGAAAAACAAACATTATATTTTTATAGATTTCCTTAAAATAAATATTTTATGTTTTCTTGGTTTTAGAATTATTTCTAAAGTTTCTTCCTGTTCTCAGCACTGTGTCTAGACACAGATTATCTTTCAATTTAACATTTTCGTTGTAGCTTCTGGGCTGGAGGAAGAATATCCTACTGGTTAGAAGATGGATCATCAAAAACATGGATTGAGTAACTACTGTATATCATGTGTACACAGTCCCACATTTTGAAGATTTCAAGATACACGAAACCAATGCTCTTTGAAGGATTCAGTTATTTGAATCATTTGTTTATAAAAACTGTTTATATGCCTCAATGAGTAATTAACTCAGCATGATAAATTCTTCAGCTAAGCTGTGAACCAGATGCTGGGACATGAAGAGAGGAAGACATTTAGCATGGGTCTTAAACTAAGAATTTTCCAGATCACTGGGGAGGTAAGGATTGCTGAGAGAAATGCATTGGAGAAAAAAGAAAATATTTCATCTAGATGTACCAATAAAAAGAAAGACAAATAGTCATGGTGTAATGTTCTCCGTTGGAAAAGTTTTGGCTACCAGAAAAGCACTTTAGTTTCTGTAAAGCAAACTAAGATTGTAGTTAGTAAATCAAAAAGGCTTTAAATGCCATGCTCAGGAAGTTAGAGAGCTAATGTTTTCTTGATTATAAAGATATTTCACGATTTTGTGTTTTAGATAACACTTCGGATCACAGAAGAGAAGAAAATAGTAAGATACTAGTTGGAAGATGGTTATGGTATTGATCTAAAGTGTCTGCCAAAAGTTTCACGTGTTCAAAGTGGAGATTTTGAAGTGATTGGATCATGGAGCATTATACATACCAGTGTACTGATCCATTAATCAGTTTAGAGTTGAAAATGTGAGGCAGTGAGGCATTCACCAGGAGTGTGACCTGTAAGGGTATATTCTTGTCTCCAGTTCTTCTCTTTCTCCCTCTGCTTCTTAGTTGCTGTGGGTGGAACAGCTTTCCTTCATCACGCTCTTCTGCCATGCCATTTCTGCCTTCAGGCTAGAAAATTGTAGGCTGAATCCTTTAAAACCATGAGAAAAATGAACCTCTAAGTTGCAAGTATTGAGTATTTTGCATGCAATGGGAAAGTGACTAATACACTATTGCAATAGTCCAGATCAGAGAGGATGTAGATGAACTAAACAAAGGACAGAAGCACTACCAAAGGACATAATAATTTGGGTATGGTCTCAACAATGCAGAAAACTGAGTGATTTTAGCTGTAATTTGGTCTTCTAACATGGACTGGATCATCCCCAGATAAATCAAACCAAATAATTAATTAATGTTATGTTTCTAATTTTGATTTGTAAAGAATGCTCCTTTCTGGATAAATACATGAATATGAACTTCTATTTTGAAAATATCTTGCTTCACACTATGTTAACTTCATTGGACATTGTAATGTTTCTTATCAATATGTTTTTGATACTGACTATTTCTGCTCCAAATAATAGCAATTAAAGATAAAAATAAAAAACCTAAAATATATGCAATCTAAAACATATATAAAACATAAAAATTTAAAACCTAAATCTGTATTGTATACCAGAAACACAAAATTGTGAGAATCTAAAACGATGATCTCCTGGTCCAGCTACTAAGTACCATGGTTTAGAGAAGTTCTCTGCGGTGCAAAATGTCAGAGGTTTAAATACTTCATATCTGGGATATTAATTACTTTCACAATCCAGTTCCTCGCAAGAAAGAAGGTTAAATTATGATTCTCACTGATTCTGGGGTTATGACTTTGTATAACACTGTAGGGAAAAGTACATGAAGGGACAAACACTTCACTTTTTAGAGTAGAAAATTCAGTTAAATTCAGTTAAATGTTTGCTTCTATCAGTGTTATCACTGGTGTCATCATGAAAAGAAAATATTTTATGGTTTGGTTCTGGACTTGACTCATTGGGAAACTAAGTGAAAACCACTAAAATATAGAATAGATGAGCTTCTAAAATATGATTTTACTCTATATGAGTAAAATAATGATAAAGGTTATCAATAATTTAGGCACTGTGCATAAAAATGCACCCAATATAAAGGCAATTTTAGGAAAAAGTCTTTATTAAGAAGGATAAAAATGTGCAATAAAAATAAAGGGAGAATATTAATTTGGCATGGATTGAATCACATGAAGATGTAAGTACAGCAAAACAGTGAACGAGGACTAACCAGTGAATACCTCCTTGCAGAAACAATAATTTTAAGACAGGCTACACTCACCATGGAAGGGAAAACAAAATGAGAGATCACAGTACGTGACTGTAGTGCAGTATTCACAAAAGATACATCAACGAAGGCCAGAAGGTGAGTTTTGTACTTAGTTACGTCACCTCTGCTTCAAAATAGAAACAAATGGTATAGATAGAGATATCACCACCAAGGGAAAGAGAGTAGGAAGTCAACATAAGATTTTGTTTTGTGCCCCGGAACATTGCCCATTACAGTGAATTCCAGAACCCAATTACCCCATACTTTAGATGTCTACCTATCAAATGGATCTCTAGATTTGCCTTGATCAAAGATTCCTAAGTTTCAGGCTTTCATGGCTGAGTGCATTTCTTGCTAATATTGTCACTGGGTCAATGTGTGAGGCCTTGAACTCCAGGCAGTGGCCCTAGGCAGCTAACATGACCCAGCAATATACCAGTTATATCTGGTACAAGATGTCAGTGCTTAGAGTACTTCACTGATCACAGTTGTATTGAGCTTCTGACAGGCCCCAGTGCTCCACTCTTTCCCAGCCTGTGAAGGTCTCTCAATGAGTAGCTGTTTTTCAAATGTGCAGGCACTGATATGACCACAGAGATCAGGAGAAGAGAAATCTGACATCACCACGTGGACAAATTAAGGTGAAAATAGAGAGATTTCTGAGTGATGATAAATTCAAACTACCTCTTTCAAGAAAAAGAAATTGCAGTAAACTCCAAAGAAATACTGGAGAGCAGTTATAAAAAAAATAAAGGAGTAACCAGAATATGATAAGAGATTGATGTAATAAATTGCAAACAAAGTCATGGAGCAAAAAAATACAAAAAACAAAATGAAAAAATATAATAGCATCAATAGCAGAATGGTTTAAGTAGAAGATAAAGTGTGAAATTAATTAAATGAAAAAATGACAAAGAATAAAGAAAGCTTATATGATTTATGTGATAGCAACAAAAGAGCAAATGTTTGAATCATAGTTGTTTCAGAAAAAGAAGAAAAAGGTAAAAAGTATGAGAAACTTACAAATTAAACAGCAGAAAATTTACTAAAACTACAGGAAAATGTAAAGTTCAGGTTCAGAAAGGTGAAAGGTATCCAAACTATCTTCTATCAACATGAGGTGATTCCAAGAACTAATCAAACTGTCAAAAATCAAAGACAAAGACTAGCACCAGAAAAAAAATAAACAAGAGAAAAGAAGCAAATAATATGTAAAAGAATTTCAGCATGCTGGTAACAGACTTCTCAGTAGAAACCACACAGGCAAAGATACATTGGAATGGAAAAAATCAGTTTTAAAGGAAAACAAAGGCTCACCAAGAATACTGTACCAAACGAAACTATCCTTCAGAAATACAGATGAGATAAAGATGTATCCAGACAAAACTGAGAAAGTTCATGATCACCAGGCCAGTCTTTCAAAAATGATAAAGGAAGTATTCAGGCGTATCAGAAAACATCGCAAAAAATAAAACACATTGGAAAATTGAGGTACATGGTCAAATTTTGGCAATGGTAATTCTATAATGATGCAAAGCAGTTAAATCTTTAGTATTGAGGTTTAAAAAAACTGTTAAAATCATAATACCTACAGTAATTACTTAAGGGATATCTAAAATAAAAAGATATAAGATGTAATATCAAATATTCAAAATATTGTAGGAATAGAGCAAAATAGAAATTATTTTACAAAGTTAAGTCATCAGCTAAAATAATTTAATTATGCAATGTTTTGTAAGAATCACAGAAACAACAAAAATAAAATAAACAAAAATAAACATATATAGTAGTATATAAATAAAAATATAAAGTAGACACATACACACAAAGAATTAAAATACACCACTAGGAAAAGTTACCCCAAAAGAAGAATCAATGAACAAAATACACAAAACAACTAGAAATGATGAAATGGTACTTGCGCTTCCCATCTGTGAATAACTACCATGCATGTAAACAAATTAAATATCCCAATAAAAGGATAAGTTGGCTGAATAGATTAGAAAATGAAACCAAACTATGCTGCCGACAAGAGACTTCACTTATGAGGACACACACCAATAAAAGTGAAAGAATGGAAAAAGATTAACTATCAGAAAAGAAGAAAGGGCTATTCTAATAAAATAGATTTTAAGTCACAAACTAGAAGAGATAGTTACACTAAATAATAATAAAAGAATTCACTCATCAAGAGAATGTAAAATATATATATATATATATATATATATATATATATGAAGTGAGTGATTAATTATCATAAAATAATGTTAGGAGACTTCAACACCACACTTTGAGGAATGAAAGGATAATCCAAATGTAACATCTATAAGGAAACACTGAATATAAACTACTCTGTACATCAAATGAACCTAACATTCTGTCCAACAGCAACATAGTACATATACTTTTGAATTTCACATAGAACATTCTCCATGATAGATTGCATAGTAGGATAAGAAACTAATTTTAAGGATGTTTAGAGGGTTAAAGTATCTTTTTACACTGCATGGTGTAAAGCTAGTAATTAAATTATAGGAAATCTTTAGAAAATATATAAATACATAAAAATTAAACAATACATTCCTGAATAACCAATAAGTATATGTAGACATTAAAAGGGAAAATTTAATAAATGTTTTCAGACAAAAAGAGAAACATTACATACCAAAATCCATAGGTTATGACATAAATAGATTTAAAAGTAAATACTATAGGAATAAATGCCTACATCAGATGATGGGGGAAGCAAGAAGGAAAAATAGAAGAGAGAGAGGGAGGAAAGAAAAAAGGAGGGTAAAAAGGAAAAGAAAGAAATAAAAGAGAAGAAACAAAAGGAGATAAGAGAGGAGAAGGGAAAAAAGATAAAGGAGGAAAGAATGAGGGAGAGGAAGGAAAGGAAGGAAGAATGATCTCAAGTAAACCATTTAATTTTGCTCCTCACAGGAATAGAAAAATAAGAAACAATTAGGTCCAATATTATTAGAAGGAGGCTACAAATAAAGATCAGAACAGAAATAGCATAAGAATAATAATACAAATAATCAGTAGAATTAAAAGTTGTTTAAAAAAATAAATAAAACTTGTCTACATGAAAAAATATAAAAGATTCAAATAAATCAGAACTGAAAAGGGGATATTACAACTGAAACTAAGGAAATGTAAGCTCCTAAGAGACAATAAAAAATTCCTTGTCAACAAATTGTATAATACAGAAAAGTGGATAAATTTCTTGATGCATACAGCCCACCAATACTGAGTTACCATAAAATATAGAACTTATGAACAGGCAAATAATAAGTAATGTGATTGAATCATGACTGAAAAATATATAATCAAAAGAACTTGAATCTTAGGGCTTCACTTTTGAGTTCTATCAAACATTTAAAGAACTACACAACATAGATACTTCTCAAAGTCTTTCAAAAATTTGAGGTGAGAATATTGCCAGATTCATTTCATTGGGCAAGAGTAACCCTGATACAGCACAGAAAGGCACCACAAAATATGAAAACTGAACCAATGATCTCCAATTAATATAGATATAATAATCATCAAAAAACTACTATCAAATTGAATTTGAAAGCACAACAAAAATATCACCTACTATGATCAGATGGTATAATTGCAGGGATGCAAGTATGGTTCATCATATGTGAAACATAAAGCTGGATATATCACATTAACAGAATAAATGCAAGGAAAATGATCATTTCAAATAGATCCAGAAACTAAGGAATTTAGGTATGGAAAAAATGAACCTCAACATAATAAAAGCCATATATGAAAGCCCATAACTAGTGTTTACTCAAAAGGGAAAAGTTGAAAACATTTCCTTTAATATCCTAGAATCAATCAAAGCCCATCATTTTTAGTATTTTTGTTCAATGATTCCATTATTACTAGAGGCCTTAGTCTGAGCAGTTTAGACAACTAAAATAAAAGGCACTCACCTTTGAAAGGAAAGAGTTAGTTTTTCTTTTTTTTTTTTTTTTTATATCTGGAAAATCTTAAACCGTCAAAAACCTGTTATAGCTAAAAGTAAATTCGGTAATTTGTCATGGTACAACATTATCATGAACTTTCTTAGTCTACCCAAGGCCCTGGGCTTGACCCCATATTATTTATGTATGCATCAGTAGGGGTATTTTATGAAGGAAATAGAAAGAAAAAAACACTAAAATTTATATGGAACCAAAAAAAATCCTGAACATCTGTTATAATTTGTATCTGGATGGTCCCCCAAAGCCTCATGTAGACAAGGGGAATGGGATTTTCAAAGGTAGCTGAATCTAGAGTCCCTGATTTGTCCCTTGTTTAGCGTTGTGTTTGGGGGTGTGAATGCTACACCTGCCATAGAGTAGGTAGCCTGCAGGCAGTGTAAGGTAGGAAAAGAGGCTTGCTCCTCCCATTTGCCCTTTTTGCTTTTGCTGTCTCCCACCACCCCAGCTGCCACAAACTGATGCCCCTCTGCCATGCCACCCTGCCTTGGAGCTGATTATGGACTGAAACTTCACACTATCTGATGTCAAAATATACTACAAAGTTAAAGTAACCAAAATATCGAGGTAGTGGCATTAAAAGAAGGTATAACACAAACCAATGGAATAGAAAAGAGAGGATGAATAAATAAATCTATATATTTATAGCCAACTGATTGTCAACGGAGGTATGACTTTTTGCATCTTAAATATCCCCTAAAAATCTATCTGCTAAGGGCTGGTCACCAGCCTGTGGCACTCTTGGGAAGTGGTTAAACATTTTGGGGATGGGGTACAGCAAGAGGAATTTCTGTTGTTGAGGGCATAGCACTTGAAAGGTATATTAGGATTCTGGTTCCTTACTTTCATTTTTGCTTTCTGGCTGCCACGAGGTGAACAGATTTCATCCACCTAGTGTTGGCCCCGCCCCAGGCCCCAAAACAACAGGAACAAATGACCATGAACTCTGACCTCTGGTACCATGAGCTAAAATAAAATTTTCTCCTTTTAAATTGTTTAACTTAGGTATTTGTTCATTAAGGGTAAACTGACTGAGAAAAATAGCATTATAAATATACAATTGGGAAAAGAAAACCCTTCAATAAATAGGGAAAACTGGATATCCACATAACAGGACAGTTAAATTGGACTTGTATATCACACCATAATAAAAATCAACACAAAGGTCACTAAAGATTCAAAACTATGAAATTAATAGAAGAAAACATGGGAGAAAAGATTCATGACATGATTCTGGGCAATAACACTTAAATTGGTTCCATAACTTGGCTATTGTGGATAGTACAGTTATCCAGAGATTCTTAAGACCTTGTAGAGATGTACCATTTATAAACTGTCTTAAGACTCATACCATATAAAATACTTGTATATCATTTGAAAATATCATGTTACAAATTTACTTTTAATTGGTACATACTACTTTTATAATGTCAGTTGGTCCAATCCTTGTATATTAAGCTGTCACAGTTACTAGAATTGTGAAGATTTTTGTTTCTTTGTTTTTTGTATTTTGATAACAGGGATTTAACTCATGACCTTGCGCTTGCCAGGCAGGCGTTTCTGCTGCTGAGCTCAATCCCCAGGCACTGTTATTTTTACCATAATTAAACATATAAGTGTAGTTTTATGATCACTGAAAGTTGAGAGAGCCATAGATATGAATAGTGCACTTTATTGTCAAGAAAAATACATGTTACACAATTCCTAGTTATAGGTATTCATTTTCTTTGTTACTAATTTAAACAAGCATCTTTTTCTTTCTACTCCTTGATATTTACAAACCTGTCTCTTGGTAGCTCTAGCATCTAGGAATACACATTTTATTTGGAGAATGAAGAGATATCACATTATTTTTATTGTAATTTTCAAATCTTGTAATGATTCTTTATGCATAAACATAATGTTTTTAAGTTTGTGAAGCTATATAAATTTCCTTTCAAAAAATTTTTTTTAATTTTAGTCTATATCCTCATAAATTATGATTGCTTTAGCCACATTAACAATAATGGAAGTACAAAGAGGCCAAAAACATTTACTAGAGGGGAAAGAATCTCTACAATAAATGATATTGGGGAAATTTACTAGCCACATGGAGAAGATTGAATTTAGATCTATATCTGTCATCGTCTACTAAACTAAAACCAAATTGTAGCTACTCTTAACAAAGTCCTTGATTTCATGGAAATTAGAGATCCATGTGCAAGACTGACAATAAGTAAATAAATGAATAAAAAATACTGAAAACTACAAAGAGGAAAATAAGTGGGAGAATAATTTATAAACAGTATATTTATGAACATAAGTATTTCCTGAAAATAGTCTTAATTATTGAATTTACATAGTCAATACTTTCCTTTAACATGTTTAATAATATAGAGAACAAAATTTTTAAAATTGCATCAGTTAGGATAAGGAGGAATGTACATTAATTCACCATGGGAAAACACATTGAGCTAGCACAGCACACTGTTTATGAATGCCCATGATACAGCCAGATCAGATTCAGTTCACATCAGCTGTGTTGCCAACTTCTTGGGCAAATTATTTATTTATTTATTTATTTATTTATTTATTTATTTATTTATATAAATTACTTTATTTGTTAATATTAAGAAGAAAAGGTAAAACAAATTTTCACAACAAAATAATAAAAAAGTAACAATTGTTGATAAATTACACAACATTATCTTTAGTCACTCAGTCCTCAGTTTCCTGATGGGTCAAATAGAGAAGATAATGTCTACTTTCGAATGCCCACTCCACGTCTGCTCATTCATTATAGTTTGTTATTTCATTGTATGTTTCACTGTATGTTTTCATCAAGTTTTTAAAGTTCCACTTTTAAAATTAAAGAGAATTCCTTCAACTTTATAAACACTGTAATCATTTTATTTTTATTTTTTTCCACATAGCTATTTGAAATATTCTACCTTGACTGCAATTATGTATGATCTTGAGCATATAGGTTAATTAGATGTGTAAAAAAGCACATTTTTAAAATGGGGATTTATAACTTAATCATTAAAATGTACTCCAAAGTACGACCATATTACATCTATTAATTGAATTTTTAAGCTTCCAAAAGCATTTGACATCTTAGTTCTTTGAGGATGTCATGATGACTATCTATTATCATTTAATTGAAACTGTATTAGAGTTTTGGTTGACAAATATTCCACTTAGTGAATGTTGATTAAAATGGAATTTACTAAAATATGAAACACATAGAAAAATCTTTATCTACACAGAAATGAATAAAATGTGGATTGTGAAATAATATTAAGATGTATTACACTGAGATCATTGTAAATCATTTCTTATGCTATCTCCTAGAGGAATCAAATGCTTGATATGGTTAATAATCTAAAATTTGTACATTTCTGAATATAAGCTTCTTTAATGTAGCTTATCTTTATAATATAATCTGACTTTATAAAGTTCTGTAATCTAAAATTCTAAAATAAAAAATGCCTATGAGGCATGCTTACCAAAATTTTTCTTTTATGATAGTTCAGACCTCCCATTGGAGCTTATTCTGAGTATAACACAAGCAGATTGAAGATGAAAACAGCTTAAAGTGTTTGTCTATACATCTTTCCCCTTAGTGTTTTTCATGTGCAGGAGAAAACTCCCACAGATTATTGAACCTGGAATGCAATTTCCATACCATAATTAAAGATCTAGAATCTGCCTTTTCCTCCTTTCTTCTTTATTTTTTCATATTAAAAATAGTCACCCTATAATGTGCAGCCATTCAGTCTCCCACTTTAATGTTACTGGTCCCAGCCAAGAAGGAGATAAAATATGCTTAAAATTTTAATTTTTGTTAAAATAGCATTTATTGAAATGTATGATAATTCTGCAAGAGAAAATTCATCATAAGTTTAATGTCATGGATTGCCGTTTCTTTTTATTCCCTTAATTCTTAAATTAAAATTAATAAAAGTGAAACATAATAATAAAAATAAAAATAATTATTTAATTGTTTTATATATTCATAGAATTTTTACAACTGCCTTCAGATTCCTCACAGGTAACACAAGTAATGTGCTAGAAAGTAGATTTTGGTGATTCATGTGAGAAATCAAAGTAGCAAAATTCATTGTTAGTATTCTAAATTCCCTTGAACCTCACTTATCCAATGTTATTATCTTATTTAACTGAGCGATTGATCTTAGATGTTCTGTTAAATGTGTCCCCTGATCATTGGGTAGTTTCAGTTTTTGATAGAAAGAGAAATTGTATGTTTCTTAAAGGAAACATCACCTAAATTCACTAATAGCAAAAGAAAATGCACTATGAAAAGCAAATCTTATCAGCATTTCTGCTCAGTTAATAGAAGCCCCATATTATTATCAACATGTCAAACATGTCAGGCATGGTGGTGCTTGCCTGTAATCTCAGCAGTTAGGAAACTGGGGCAGGATTGCCTTGAGTTTGAGTCCACTTGGACTACAAAGTGAATTCAAGGCTGGGGTGAATTACCTACAGAGATCCTGTCTCAGAAAACCAAAATGTTCAACATTTTGAGTAAAACTCACATAACTATTGTGGTGGAAGGTTTAAAGAATAAAGGTTTATCTTTCCTGTTTTTTTTTTTTTTTTTTTTTTTTTTTTTTTTTTTTTTTTTTGCAGGGGGAGAATTGAACCCAAGGCTTTGTGCATCAAGTGCTCTACCCCTGAGTGACATCCCTAGCCCTTTATCTTTCTTTTGAAAGCTCAGTTCTTTTTATTTTTATTTATTTATTCATCTTTTTGGTACCGGGAATTGAACTCATGACCTCGTGCTTGTCTGGCAGGGGCTTAAGCTGCTGAGCTAAATCTCTGGCCCCTTCTTTTTATTTTTTACACAATATTATCAGTGCATTTACTATCCTGAGCTGTATTCTTAAAACTTAAGATCGTAAATTTTACATTATGAATATCAACCATAATAAAAGAGAAAGAAATACATGTTACAGTATAGATGAATGTCCCAACATTATGCTAAATGAATGATGTCAAATATGAAAGATCTCAAAAGTATGACATTATTTATATGAAATATCCAGAACAGGTAAGTACATAGAGACAAAATGGAGGTTGGTGATTGCCAAGGGCTGTACAGGAAGGGAAAACATGCAGGAAAGAAGGTAAAGGAACAAAATATTTAACTCTGAAGAAACATAGAAATAGTTGGTAACTAGATAATGATGTTTATTTGCACTACATTGCAAGTGTATGAAATAATACTGAATGATTCATTTTAAATGGTCAATTTTATTTTGTGTGAATTTCATTTCACTACATCTATTTAAAAAAGCACAACCACCATGGAATTGTATTAGTACTTGTTTGCAGTTCTTAGGCTTACATTCATTATAGGGAATTGAAGCACATACAAAACACACTTAAATTTGTATCTCCTTCCTTTCACTCCCTTTTATTCTTCCAGCATCAAATTCATTTATTTATGACTTTATAAGTCTATTTATTATATGTACAGATTTAAAATCAGACCAACAGACCAAAGAACATACAAAACATTTAGGACCATTGTTATATTTAGATATTAATCCTTTGAGTAGTAGCTGACAATTTTTTTCTATTCTGTAGATTGCCTCTTCACTCTGTTAAAGATTTAACAGAGTTAACATTTCCTTTGCTGCACTGAAGCTTTTTAATTTGATGAGATTCCTTTCATAGATTCTTGCTCTTATTTCTTATGTAACTGGGGTTTTGTTCAGAAAATCTTTGTTAACAGCTAGGTCTTCAGAGTTTTACCTATTTTGGCTTCTGATAGTTTATATGTTTTTGTTCTAAAGTTTGAATCTTTCATCTATTTTGAATTTTAGTTTAGTGCATCACAAGCTATGTAAGTGCACATACAGTTTTCCCTGTGTAACTTCTTTCTTCAGAAGCATAGACAGGAGTTAGGAAGCAAGAAAGGAACACATTTCTGCTTGGGCAGATCAGTCACCTCTAGCTTTAGGTGTCCTCAGCCTCTACATAGCAGTTCAGGTGATAGCAGGTCAATGTCCAAAGTTCCTGGTACGATATGGAAAGTGCATCCAGAGACAGTGGAGAATTTCACTCATAATTACCTAGAGATTTTGTGGATCATTTTAAGGCTTTATTTCCCAAAATAAAGCATTAAAATAAAATATTTTGCAAATGAGAATGCCTAAGATATAGTGACTATAGAAATACCAGAGTTTGACAGCACTCACCATGATCAAACTCTTTTCAAATCATAAATGAGAAATCTCAGTTTAAGAGACATGTCTGAGATAGCATAGCTGGTAACAAAGGTTGTTTTGAAGCATCATATGTTGGCAACCTATATTTATAATTTGAACAGAGTAAAAGTTCACAAACTATTACCCGTGGAGCAAGTCATCCTGGGGTGTAGCAGTGTAGAAAATATTTTATTTGAGCACAGACACGCTCAGCCATTTACCTACTGCCTATGGCTGGTTTTGTGCCAAGTAAATGGCAACATTAACTAATTATGACAGAAACTGCGTGGTTCACAAACCAAAATACATACTAGCCAATTGTAGACAAAGCTTGCTCCCTACCCTGGCATAGAGAATTAAGATATAAGTATATATTTAAAAATAGAGATTTTAAAAAGTATATGCTATACTTATCAAGAAAGTTTGAAATTTTCCTCCGAATCTCCAAACAAAAATAAAAGCTACAACTATCTGTGGATGCTATACATGGTTGTACTATGAATTACTTTGTTCATTTTTTAAAGGAGTAGAAATCTTCAGACCTAGTATATTATATTTAATAAAGATAAAATGTTTGTATATGTGCTCTATAAAAAAGTACAGATAATATTGTTTAAACTGTATCATAACAAAATAAAGGGAAAAATGAGAAAAAATTCCATTGTCACCAAGATATATTAAGTATAAAGTACAGTAAAAATAAATGATAGACATGCATTTTTTTTTTTTTTTTTGCAAATTACCCTTACTTTGGGAAGAAATGGTTGTCAGTACCTGTGCATTTCCTTGACAGATTATACCATGGTGTACAATGGCAGGGATTGTCTTTGGTCTGTAGACTTCAGACATTTGCTATTAGGGGGACATTTTGCTGTACAGGTAATAATAAGGTGGTCAGTCATGCAGCTGAAAGATCGAGTTTAAAGTTAAAATTAAAGAGGAATTCCCAGCACTATAGCATTTCATTTTATGTAAAACTCTTCACCAGGCAGGCTCGTTTACTTGTCATAGACACACACATGAGAATTGGAAGCTGACATAAAAGATATAAGCAAGTAAAGTAGCCTCATTCTATAAGAAAGGAGCTAAAAGAAACAATAGAACAAGCCTATTAGATGACTTAAAAGAATACAAAAAATATGTAATTAACAAAAGTGTATGAACTCTATCCTGTCCTTCAGAAAGACAACATTTCCAAGTTCAACCAGAGGTCATGGTGCCTTACTTGGTCTTCACCAGAGAAATCACATTTTAAGTCAGTATAATTTTTATAATTCTTTGAAGGTACAAATTAGACTATCTTAAAATATTTTATTTACAATATCATGACTAGTTTATAGCAAAATTACTTTTTGATCAACTATCTTCCTATATTTAACATTAAATAGAGAGGAAAATGGTGACTGCAGGGAGCTTTGACGTATTCAGAGTTCAAGGTGATCAGCCTCTTTAAATGCTCTTTGCCTGACAGATGAAGAAACAGAGGCTGATAAGAGCCTCAGTGTTAGAGTACACGGAAAATAACTTTTACTCCCTGTTTCAGACTGCATGCACTGTACCAGCCTGATACCTCAATTTGGGGAACTTTTATTCAGTTTAAATGTGGTGTAGAAGGGAGTTAATTTTTGCTGAGGCCTCCACCTTGAGAATATTTTTTCGATATTTAAAGACTGTGATGCATTTTATTCATACAGATATCTGTGGTACTGTAAGTTTTGAAGCCTATTTTGCTATTCTTTTTTAGTCTAGCCATAGATCTTTATATGCAAATGTAAAGTGGACATGAAAGTAAGGTAGCCTTATTTCAAAAAATGGAGCTGGAGATATCCTAAATCAGGAAGGGAAGAAGTGTGTTGGGTTATTTAAAACGCTAAGTCTGATACTTGCATAATACATGAATGAGATGTAAGTGCAAGGTTACAATTCTTATGTTCCCTGGATATATCAGGCTGAGTTTTTGGACTACCAAAACAATCATTTTACTGATGGAAAATCCTACCAAAAGAAACGAAATTAGTAGACTGAGACCAGGTTATTTCAGCAGGTAACGTTATTTGCTTTATTTGCAACCCAAAAAGACCAACTGTACTTTCCTTTGTTCAGATATGCCTATCTTGAGAAAAATGTAATTTTATGCTCAGAGCTTAATACTGATTAGTCTATAAAAACAACACAGTGCTGATAGTATTTCCATTGCTATCCACTGCCTCAACAAAAGCTCTAAATTTGTCTGTATATTTTCTGCATAGAATTCTGGGGAATTCATGAAATCATGTTTCAGCTTAGGTCTGAGAATTCAACAATTCCCCTAAAGTGAAACTAGTAGTGATACTAGAGATCAGCTACAATATTCATTGTACTTGTTTAGTGTGTTTTCTCTGTGCATATTTGCTGGTGAATTATTATTTCCTTCCTTTGTGGACATTGCTTATACACCATGTCCCACAGGATTACTCAAGATTACTTAGGGTCCCCCTGTGTATAGAAAGTGACAACTTATGTAGTTTATCATTGGAGAGCATCAATTAGTTTGTTCTACAAAATCCAAATGAAAATATTTTGCATTTCACCTTAACATTAGAGTAATATACAAACAGATATAATATTTCCATTAACTTGTTTGTCTAGATATTCGTATCATTTAAAACATAAAGCCTTAATAATTGCTAAAAATGACATCAGATGAACTGCATGAGTCTGAGTCATTTTATTGCAATTACTTTGTTTCTTCTGAATTGAGAGGATCTTATGAAATCAATGACATTGCTACATGAATGCATGTACCCACTTCAGAGTAGAATGGTTTTGTTTAATGAATATATTTAAAGGTAGATATAAAAACCTAACTGAGGAGAGATATTCTTCATTTAGTAGATTGAATTTTGTGGTTTTTAAATTTTATAGCTATGTTCTTGATGTAGAAAATGATTACATCCATCATAGGGAATTTGTGTCTGTACATGATATATCTTGGTTCTTTATTTTCCCCATTTGCTTCCCTCCCTTCGACCACTCTTCCCCTCCTTATTTACAAAAGCTTTCATTCTGTTTTTTCCTCCTATTCTCTTTTTTTTTTATCTTGTTCTTCCTTTCCTGCTATCCCCTTCCTGTTCCCTTTCTCATTTGAACACTTTCATCTCATTACCCAGTATACATTATGTGTTTTGGTCCTCGTTTACACTTTTGGTCTGTCACATCAGAGAAACAATGTGGTATTTGAACATGTGTGTCTGATTTGCTTCACTAAAGAATATGGTCATAAGGTGCATTCATTTTATTATATATCTCAAGTTTATCCTTCTTTATGGCATAGTTCTGCTCAATTGTGTAAAAATCCACATCTTGTTTGTCCATTCACCAGTTGATGGGCATCTGGGCTGTTTCCCAGCTTTTTACCACAGCTTTGCCAGCATTTGTTATTGGTTGATTTCTTGATAACAGTCATTCTTGTTGAGGTGAGATGAAATCTCAGCATTGTTTCAATTTGCGTCTCTCGAATGACCAATAATGTTGAACTTTCTTATGCATTTATATGTTCTTTGTACTTCTGAATGTGAGAAGTATCTATTTCAGATGCCCATTTTTTATTGAGTCAAATTTGTAGTGTGTGTTTTTTTGAGTTCTTTATGCATTTATGTATTTTAGTTCTAGAAAGAACTGGCCAAACTTTTTATCCCATTCTGTGCGTTATCTCTTCATTATGTCGGTGCTTTGTTTGGTTGTGCAGTAGTTTTTTTGTTTTTTGTTTTAATAAAATGAGATCTCAGCTGTTGGTTCTTTTTGATAGTTCCTGTGCAGCCAGGGTTTTATTCATAACTACTTCAATGTCTTCAAGAGTTCTTATTCTATCTTCTAGCAGATTTAGTGTTTATGTTGTAATATTTAGATCTTTGTTTGATCTATTTTGATTTTAATTTAGTACATGGTAAAAGATGTGGGTCTAGTTTTAATCTTCTGTGTGTGGAAAGCCAGTTAAAGTCTTGTAGGAATAGTGTGTATTCAATCACTAGTTCTAAACTGATGATATCATGAAATCATGTTTAGCTATTAACATTAACAAATCATGAAATACTATGCTTGATCTTCTGTTTGATCTTTACTATATAAAATGATATACAACTTTTAAGACAAAAATTCAAACCCACCACTGTTTGTCACTTGAAAAGTAGTTAAATGTATCGTGGTGCATCTCTATTGGATAGTACTATGTAGTTATTAGAAAATAAATTTAATTTATAGATACAATGTACTCTTGGGATTTCTAATTTGTCTTTATCAAATGAGAAAAGCCAGTTACAAAATAAAGTTCTTATTGTAATAGTCAGGTGTATAAAAACAAAGAATGTTCCTTGTGTATATTTCAGTAAATTATCAAAACCATGTAAAAAGATATATATCAGATTATTAGCATTGTTATGTTTTAGGGGTAGAGGATGAAATTACAATTGATGAATAGCTTCTTTTTTAGATCTTTTCATTATTTTACTGTTGATAACAAATATATATATATATATATATATATATATACTTTAATTTGAAAACTATAGCAAAAATAGATCTAGAGAGTCTAGAAATCACTCAATATTATTTTTCAGTAACATATTTGACACTGGAATTCAGATCTCATTATTCCATTATGTGATTCTTCTCTTAAAAATGTTTATTGATGTTGAATATATTGGACTTTTCATATTATCACTTTATTTGTTTTCTCCTACATGTCTGTGGAATTATAGATCAACTAGGGATTGGGGTAAAGGCAATAAGTATTTGTTTTAAGTATTCTATGAAAGCTAATTTGGATGAACAAAATATTTAGAGAACTCTGTCTCCTGTTCCTGAGTAGATTTTGCAGTGCATTTGGAAAACTTTTATGCCAGAGACAGCTGCTTCTTCTGAAATGTTCTATGTGTGAATCTGGGCCTGCTGCCTAATCTCACAGGGCAGTATTTCTCAGGCTTCAGTGTGCAATGAATTAATGTTAAAAATTCCAAATTCATAGCAAAAATATAAAAAAAATTATTAGTTGCAGGTTGTTTTTGATGATTATTTTACTTTCAGCAGCATGTATCCTGTTAGTTCTTGTTTCAGTTTCTGTGATACAACATTCTCCGTCAGAAATTTTACCCACACCTGAATCTTCTGTGACTTTCAGAGAACTTGCTTTATAGATCCTCTTCAGAGGTCATAACATTTCAAACAGTACTCACACTAAACTCCAGATCTTTCCCATCACTGTTCTCCACTGTGAACCGTCACAAGGAATAGTGCAGTCATTCATCCAGGCTCAGCAACTCCTTCATCCTGCCTTCATTCCCCACGATGGTTCATTCAGTAAACCACCAGAGTGTACTTACTTTACTTCCGTTTCTTCTGCCACAATTCAGAGCCTCCTTACTGTTCTACTTTATTTCTATTCTACACCCTCGCCCATTCTTTGCAGGGCAGCCAGATTCGTCATGACATTATTTTACTATAAATCTGTGAATGTTTTCTCATGCTTTTAGGATAATGAAAGTAATAAATATTCAAATATTGAGACTATTAAATAAAAATGAATGGATGTTTCATCTCATTTTAGATGAAAATCTTGTTATGTATTGCTATATGTAATTGTCAATATGTTTGTTTAAATTTATCTTGTTCTTGTTAAATATCTGGAAATTTAGTCCCATTGTAATGTGTCTTTTTATTTTGCATTTGTGTATTTTCTAGAATCACTTTTATATGTTGTTTCATAAGTACAAGTTTATGAACAGAGAGACTGTTACTCTAAATAATTGTTTTTGAATAGTAATATGACATGACATTCAAAATGTGTACCAAAAAATAAGTGTCTTATTTTTTGCTGAGAAGGAAGCACCCAAGCATTTTTCCAATGAGCATCACTATTTTCAGCTATATATGAATCTTTCTGACAATGGGCCATTTACTTATAATTCTACTTCTTATGTTGAACTCCTATAACAGAATATCATAAATAGGTGAACTAAATAACAAAATTTATTTTTCAGATACCTAAAGACTATGAGTTTGACAGCAGGGTGCCAGCAATGTCTTGTTTTTGATAAAAGTCTTCTTCCTGATTAGCAATGGTGACACCTCAATGTGTCTCCCCATAGGGCAAAAAAAGGGCTAGCTTTCTGTTACTTACAAGGACATGAATCCAAACTTGGGAGTCCCACTCTCAATATAAAATTATCTCCTTTCAATACATAATTATCTCCAAGTCCTATCACATTGTGTCTCTGATATATAAATTTTAGGAGAACACAAGCATTTATTATGTAGCATATATATAGAAAACACATAAAAATACAAACATATATGTATATATGTATGCCTTTTTGAATGCAAGTAATGATTTATGTTACAGAAAAATATTCCATGTTTTCTACCTATAAAGAAGGCTTATTTATTTTCATGTTTGCTTAGTAGTCCATTATGTAGATCTGCCATCATTTTTAAAAGCATCTCCTGGTCTTAGCATGAATTTTCTTGTACAGATGTCATTCTAGACAGACATTCCTTAAGTGATTACCAAACCCTTGCACAGACCTGCAGGGATCTGACCCAAAGTTTTAAGATAATAAAGGAGACAGATATAAAATTAAAGCAGAGATGCCAAGCTTCAACCTGTTTTCATTTACCCTTGAGGGAACTACAGAGCTGATCTCTAAGTTCCTGTTGCTGAATTTCTTCCCATCACTCAGATTGTTTTTGAGGTTGGGAAGAGATCACTGGATTCTGTAACATGGTGCCTTTTACTTTTTTCCAGCATTTTTAATGACTCAGAAAGTCAAGTTTTGGTTGTTCCTTTCCTCACAAGCAATAGCAAGTAAAATCGAGGCAAGTGCTTGGTGTACATTCTGCAAAGAAGTTTTGCTTAAAATCTGTGTTTTAATGTGACTGAATTTCGATCAGTTTAAAATATCTCATGCATTGTTCTTTGAAACACTGGGGTCTTTCCATTCTTTAACTCTCAGGACTTAGCTGTTAATATACCAGTCACCAAAAAAGGCAGCATTCTCTCCTAAATGTGGTGGTATCTTTGAACCACAAGCTAATGAAATGGAAGATTTTAACTGCCAAACCACAACAGTGCCTCTAGTGTCTGTAACCTTGCTTTGAGCTAGTGTAAATGCATGTGTTTTGCATCTGTTTCAGAGAGGTTAGCCTTGACATTCCTTCATCCGTGCGATATTTGCTAAATAAAAGAAAAAGAAAAGAGCAGACATGCTTCACCCAGATGTGATATTTAGTCAGCCTGGAAATGTTTTCACCATACCTTTACTGTCAGTGTTGGCCTCCTGTATCCAATTTGAATTGATGAGTGCTGCTGACTTATTATCCCAATTTCTAATCAGCTAATTACAATGGATCTACTGTGCAGAACAAGAGCTCTGCAATGCATTCCAGCAGAAGCTCGGGTCTTTGTTTTATGTTTATGTAGTCTAAGTTGAATTTTCTTGCATGCATGAGCCACTGTAATGTAAATTGTCTTTAAAAGTTTGGGGGGAAATCTAAGCAATTATTCAACTTTTATGAGAAAACAAAATCATGTGTCATAATATTATCATGTTGATTTCTGAAAAGCAATGATCAGAGATTCTTACAGGAAGAATTCACTGTCATCTTTGAATAACATGAGAAAACTTAATGTTGATTTCTTCTTTCCACTTCCATTTTCTGTCACTTGTCTCCTCTGTTTCTTTTACTTTCCAAACCATAAATCATATTTAATTGTGCTAATGTGGTGACATCAATGAAGAGTGGATTAAAAGGTGGTTCAGTTTTGTAAATCTCTAGTTAGATACTGACAGTGGGATCCTGAAACATACAGGATTTTAAACAAAAATTTGAATAGTTTTTTAACTCTTAAAAATATATGGATTTCTATGTCACTGAAAGAAAATCTGTAAGAACATAGTTTATTGCTCGAGTTTATGAACATTTTTTCTCAAAATAATATTAATCATGTAATGAATAATTTAGAGAGAAATAGATTTTTAGCCATGAAGCAATGAAAGAATAGTCTTTATTATATGATTCTAAAATCTCTAAAATTGTCATAAAACTACGTCTACCAATTTGTTACCTTATGGGCACAGGTGTATTTGTTTTGTGAGTAGTTACCCCATGGAATATTTTTTCCATCAATGTACATAATGCTGATCTTATAATCTCTTTAATCAACTGAATTGCTATATATTTGTACTGGTCACATTTTTTAAAAATTCACTTTTATATATTGCCTCTGTCTATAGAACAGTGTACTAATTTTTTTTTTCACAAGGATTCCAAAGTAGCAGTACATATCATATATATATATATATATATATATATATATATATATATCTTGTATATATATGTGTATATATCTTACATACATATGTGTATATGTATATATCTTATACACATATGCACATGCATATAATTTGTATTTTTAATGTACATTTGCATATATATCTCATAGGTAAATAATATAGGTATAGATATGGACATAATTTTCAAGTATTTTTAGTCATAGAGATTAGTGAACAAACAGTAGAGGACTGGATGTTTGTGTCACTATACTTCTAAAACTGCAGTTTGTTGCATGTTTGGGGAGCCAATAAATAGTTAGTAGGTCATTAAGGGGAAACTTCAGAACTCTTTTGGAAGAGCTCAATCAAATACTAGTTCAGTCTCAGCCAACATTTTCTTGGTGCTCGCCCTTTTCAGTATAGTCACCTGAATACCTAGTAACATTTTTATACCAAGCAATAACATGATAACATAGATAGATTTAATATGTACATTTTCTCTGCATTTTACATTTATGACAGTCAAAATATTAATAATAATTAAATAATTAGTACATACAAATGCTCTAAATGTACACTTAGTGATTCCCTGAACAATGAAATAACCTGCTTTCTCTGAATACCGGCTGGCTGATACCAGAGTATGGGTGCTCCCACTGAGTGGGGTGCTTTTGTTTATGAGGCCCTTCTGCTACCTATGGTTCTGTTCTGTGCTAATCAAGAGGCACTTGCGGGTACTTTCAACTTTGTTTTTAAATATTAAATTAAATATTAATTTCCCAAAATTAGATTAAATATGTAAACTCAAGAAATGCCAGCACAAAAATAAATGTTTCTAAGAAATAGCTTAAATGCTTTAAATACTTTTGGTTAAAATTAGGACTATAGTTTTTAATGTCTCAAAAATATCTAATTAAAATTAAGGTTCTACCAGCATGAAGACAGTTGGTAAATTATTAGGAAGGGATACATAGATACCTATTTTAACATATTTTATGTTATCCACAAACAAGGTACTTCCAAAGTATTTTAAGTCATGGCTGTGCAATAAAGAAATTGATAATAGAATTTATAGATGATGATCAGATGTGGAATTTGAAGAAAAATAAGACACTTTGAAAACTGTCCACCTGTTTAGAGGACTTAAAAATGGAAATTATGAAGATATTTGTATGTTTTAAATAAAAATTAATTTTGCAGATTTTTCATGATCCTCTCAACTATGTTTTTGACAAACTGACTAGGCACAGTTTAATCACCTCAGATTAAGAGGTCTTACATTATAATTCAATTCTGACTGTTCCTTCTACTTCTCTTTCATGCTTCTGAGACAATGTGAAAAATGTGGAGAATGACAGTGTTAAAAATCTATTACCATTTGTAACTTCATCATGAGTCCTTATTTTCTAGGTATAATTCAAACAAAAGCAGGTCAGAAATAAATGTTATGTATGCTTAAAGGCAAACATTACCAGAGCCACTTCATCTCAAATCTCTCTCAAATAGACTTTTGTTTTTCTTGATTAACTACAAAAGAAGTCAATATTATAAATGCAAGCCTAGTAGAGAAATTCTGAAGCCTATTTTAGCATATCCTATGCAAGTTTTCATCTGAAAAGTGTTTCCTTGTCAAAAAACATTCCAAACATGCTATTTTAAAGCAAGCAAACCAAGATGACTGAAACTTTGCTTGAGCTTATAACATTAGAGAAACAGGAGTGTATCTCACTAAAACAAAAGAGATTAGGTCTGCTGAGCTTATTCACCTAGAATGTGTGCTGTAAACTGAACCTTAAAAAATAATCAGTTTCTGCCAAAGAGCTACAAGGAAAAGTAATTTCAGAGAGAGGAAACTAGCAGATCACCGGGAAAGGGAAGCAGAGCGCTAAGTGTAACACAAGCAGCAAAGGCTTTGGGTCAGGCGAGAGAGGGAGCCGCCTAAGGCCAAGGAGCTGGGACTGTTGAGTGCAGTTGGCTTTTAAAAGGCACAATCATTAGTTTGTGGAGCATCCGTGAAGATATTTGAGATAGAAGAATGATGTGAAACAGTGATAAATTCTGTCAGCGAGCTTCTTCACAGACAGGTGACATTTCACTTTTATTTGAAGGCTCCATGTTCTGAGGTTACTTCCTAGATTCTCTGAAGTAGGAAGAGAGGAGTCAGAGACACCAACTCGAACCGCAGGATATGAACAGTTCAGGAACTTACGAAAGATCAATTCCTTTCATCTTCACACAATTTCTATTGATTTATAAAGTAAACTATAAACCAATGGAATTTAAAATGCAAAAGAGGTTTTCATTCCCTTCTACTTTATTTGTCCCTTTCCCTTATTTTCAGAATTTCCGTTATTAGTATCTTAGAAGCACTTGATGCATTTTAAGTGAAAATTAATGAACTTTTGGGATAAACAATCATTGTCAATAAAAAAATGAATGCAAAATAAAAATTCAATTTCAGTGTGTAGATAATAAAAATGTTTTCTCAAATTGCATTATTATTTGAAGACCACTACACTTTGATTTATAAATGTTTTTTGAAAGACACAGAATTGCTGTTGTGCAGTTCAGTTTCATGTACTTGCAGGGAAAATGTCTTCTTTAGGTGTTAGGGAATTTCCTGCATAAGTCACTGGAAAATATGTTCTTTGGTAAATGAGCTTTCAGCTTTATATATGATTAACTGAGGAAAAGAAGCATGATATTATCTTTTTCTAAATGCTGTACTGGCTTTTCGTTGAGAGGTCAGCCTTCTTCCAAATAAGCAAAATATTGACAGAATAACATGTATTGAAAGCTATAATTTTGTTTATTAGGTTACTTATTTTTTAAAATGACAATTTTAAATTAATACTTAATTTTTAGAAACATTGATAAAGCACAAAGTTACTTTTTATTCAGTTATCCAGAAAGAATTTTATAGGTCATACCTTTTATATACATAAAACTATGTGAGCTGAATTTTTTACCTTTTTCATAAAGAGTTGCATCAATGTGTTTTTACTTCTTAGTTTACTTCTTTAGTTGTTTTTACTTCTTTAGTATCTTTTAATGTTTTAAATAAATATGGTCTTAAAGGCTTATAGAGATTCTGTCTTAAAGGTGTCAGATTCTGTTTATCCTGTATTCTGTTGTTAACATTTACACTGTTTCTGACAAAACCAAGGTGTAAACTACCTGAGACTAAAAGCTTAAGCCCATCACTGAAAAGTGCAGAGATATAGGCAGTAAACATTCTAAGGCTTTGATTTATAATGTGAAACAGCTGCCCAATTCATAGGATGCTTTCTGTAAAGCTTTTCATCTTGGTCAGTGTCTTTGTTTTGTATTTATTTTTGTTCTTCGTAGATTTCTGGTTAAAAACAATTAGGTAAGTTGAGATGGAAAACTTTTTCCTTTTTTTGGTAAATTGCTTATTAATATACTTTCTGAATGTATGTGTCATTTATACTTTAAGATGTAAATTTTTTTTCCTACTTTCATTTGCTTTAATATTGTGCTTTTGGAATTTTTAAATGGAGATATCTGTAATTTGACAGTTCAAATCTACGTATCTTAGTTCCTTCTTGAGGCTGTCATTTATGAACATGTGTTGGTATACATACATGTCTGGATGTGGTAAATGGACACAAAGGATTTCCCTCATAGGTTAATTTTGAAATTTAGATTCTTTGTAAATTGTCTAATCTCACTCAAGAAAAGCTGATGAGCCTGTATAAATAGTCCACATGGTTATAAATTTGCAAGTGAATTTAGATTGTAAGGTTGAGACCTTGAAAATATTGTGGGACAAGTGAATCTTACCTTAAAAAATACTGTTTTTACAAATGAGAAAAACAGAACATACTTTCCTCAAAGTCAGGGTATTTGGGTGGTTTTGAAAATGAAGAAAAAATTTGTGGGAAGATGAAAACATTTTTGCTAGAAGATAAAAATCAGTACTAGAAATAAATCTCTCAAAGCATTCAAGACGAATTAGGCTGTGATTGTCACAACAAAATTTTTATATGATGAGAACTTGAAGCTGACTATGTGGGTGCCAATAAGCATTTCCCATTACAAGTGACACTGTACAATTTAGATGATGAAATACTGTTGTTAATGGATGTCGAACTTTGAGAGTGCCAGAAATATTTCATCAAGTAGATTCTCTGCATGAGGTAAAATTTCACCAAGTTTAAAATTTTATTAAGAATGTCTTATTAAAATATGTATTTCTACATTTGGCAAGACTGTAAAGAAAAGCAAGAAATGAAGAACATACATTTCAGGATACTGGTTACCTCTGGGACAGAAGGAAGTGGATGTAATCATAGAGGGGAAAACTGAGAGCAACTATAGCACAGGGACTGTTTAAGTTGATGGTGGTTATACTGGAGGTTTAAAAATATTATTCCTTATACCTTAGGTACACATTATACTTAAGCTTTTGTTGAATAAGATATTACTATATTTTAATAAATTTAAAGCACACACCAAGAATGAGCACAGTGATGATTAGTATGTACTAATATATCCTGTGAACCACACAATTTACACAGGCCCTGATTCCCCTTCCTAGGTCCTGATCCACACTGTGTGGAACCTTGTATCCTTCCTGTGTTTCTGTCCTACCTCTATCCCCATCTATGCTGTAGATAAGTTCTTCCTTAGGAGCATACAGATGAACTTGAGATTCCAGGCCTGACTCACTGCACCTCCAGTACAGAACTGACTCACCTGTGCTTTGTTGCCAGATTCACACCTGTTTTCCAAATGGAGGATCAGTGAGTCCAGTAAACTAACCAATGAGAAGTTAAGAGAAGGGGTAGAATCTCTTGTTTATCCTCTGCCAAACATCAGTGTCCTGTGGGACGCTGCTTCCTGACTTTGCCATCCGTTTTGAAATGTGAGGTGCTGTTTAATTTTCATCCCTTGTCCCTTGTACATTTGGTTATAGAAGGTGAATGTATATTCCTCACATCTATCCTGTCTTAGTCACCTTCATACCGCTGAGACACAAGACCTGAACCCCACAGTTTAAAGGAGCAGAGGTTAATTTTGGCTCAGGGTTACAGTCCCTCGTCAGCTGGCTCCAAAGCAGAAAGGGCATGGTAGGATGGTCTGGTGAGAAAAGCTGCTCATATCATGGGAACCAGGAAGTGGAAGGAGAGAAGGACCAAGCTGGGAGGAAGATGCACTCTACCAGGCCAAGTCCCCCGCGATCCGCTTCTTCCAACCAGGCCCTACCTGCCAACAGTACATTTAGTTCTGAGTACAGCGGATGAATGTGGTACTCCGTGATCTCAGCAATGAGGATGCGGGGCAATGTTCCTAATTCAAACCTCCCATTCGTGTCTGCAGCTGTGATAAAGACCTGCAGGAGGTGTCCTGGATCAGCCCCTCCACATGCCTCTGTATTATGTGATGCTACCTTTATCATCTTTTTCCTGCTTCCATTCTTTCTGCTGTAATTTGGGACTTTATGTAGGTTCAGTTAAAATGAATATGATATAAAACAGTAATATCTGGAACCCTATTGGTCTACTACTAGGATTTATGCTTTGCACTATCACCTGGTTGATGCCAATCCCCTGTTGCAAAATCACCAGTGTCCTCATTGTCCTCATCAATAGTGTCCAAAAAACACACTCCAGGAGGTGTGCAAGAAGAACAAGTAGAGTGTATGAAATAAATAGCAGTGGTTCTATTTACGTTAGTTTGGATGTAACTCAAATTTCACAATAACAAAAATTGGCATCTGTGGTGGTATCAAGAATTACTTCATTTTTATTTCAAATCAGCTTTCAAATATACAACACATTTACAAAGACTTTCACAAAAATTACCTGAAATCTATCACTTTAAACTCTAATAGAGAATAAACTTTCATAGTCTAGGACATTATTTTTATTAAGTTGAACAATATTATAATATTCTTTTCCTTGCTGGACATTTTATGAGTCTCTGATAAAATTATAAATAAAATTTAGTAAAATTATTTACACCAAGTCTTTGTCTTATCTGTTATCACTTCTGCCGTGTGTATTTGTGTATTTCTGGGTATTAATTTCGTGATAATTAAAGAGAATTTTATTTTTAGATGAATGTAGTGAGCAAGGACTAATGTATTGGATGATTTTATTTCAGATGCTCGCTTTTGGTAATTATACATCAGAGTCCTACATTTTGCTTCAAATTATGAGTAATACAATTAAAAAGCTTTGTGACATTGGAGGGTTAGGAGTTGCAGTGCATACTGTAACACCTATGTTTAGTTCTTCATTGTGAATTTAGACTAAAGAAAGGCATGGAAGTTTTACATGACACATATGCAGGTGGCATTCATTTTTCTGTGTAGATTGCTTGTAAGATTTCTGTAAACCCTCTGGGATCCAATGTCTAGAGTTTTTCCCAGGTCTTGTTAAATCTACACTAATTAATATGTTTATGGTTACAGGGCTGTCTTCCTTTTTTCAGCCTTTAGGCAACTCTGTTTTCACTCTGATTAATCTACTGTGAAATTTTCTGAAGGTAACAGATGATTATTAGAAACAAAATGTCACTTCCAAATTAAAATAACCACAACCATAAGCATATCCAAAGACACATCACCTATATTCCACATTATTTTTAAATTTATGCAATTCTCTGGGTGTTGCTATAAGTTACTGTTTTTAAAGAAAAGTAGATATTTACTTATATTTCAATAGAAAGCATTCTAAGACTTCATCTGCCTATTCCTGTTAGTCAGAACCCTCAAAAGAGAATATACTTCTAAGAGATATTGAGGGTGAATTTTGGAGTGAAAATAATTAATTTATAACCTTTTAAAAATAATGCCATAAGACTTTGTGTTCTATGCAAAATTGATGAAAATAATAGGGGTTTCAATGATGTCAATTTTCCATAATAGGTATTATCCATTCAATCTTGGATAAGTTATTGGTTATATATTTTTTATTTTCAATAATCTAACTTTTTGCTAAGTGATCTCTCTAGAATAAAGGATAATATAAAGTAAAGGAAAGATAGTAGGATAAACTATCTACATTTGGCCTGAAACAATGTTGCCGAAATATTGATTATAAAAATATATTCTGGAATCTCAACAGGAAATACAGTTCTTATATAATAACCTTGAATCTATAAAAGCTAGAAGGCAGGGGTGGCCAGAATTGCTGTAAATGGGTCTCGTAGCTGTGTTGTTTTCACAAATATTCTATTTTTGAAGAGCAAACAAAAATAATCCCTCATCTTCCAGGGGCATGAAATTATTATTTTCCTGTTAATAATGGTTCCAGAGAGGCTTCCCAATTGGTTTTCTTAAAATGTTTGAAGCATTGAGTAGGCCCTTCATCTCGAAGACACCACCGCTGTTCAGATCAGGCCCAGAAGAAGCTCAAAAATATTCTCGGAGTGAAGTTAAAATTGTAATTGTGTGACTAATGAGCGACTGGAATTGTAAACATGTATTCCTAGAGGAAGACTGGAAAGGTTTCATTTTTAAAAAACCATTCGTGTGTATTACAAAGCAACTTACACCTAAGCAGCCCCTCCACATACAGGGGTGCAGTTCCTCTCTGCTCACTGCTCAAAGAACTTTTTTTGCAGTTTCTGGTTGAAGGTGGCAGTCTGAGTACTGGAAGTTACCTAATGATTTCCTCTCATCTGCTGGTAATGAACAGCTGCACTAAATGGCTCACAATCATTTTGAACATGCAAAGACCAATGCTAAGCCCAGAGCAAAAGGAAAAAATGTAAATTTTTCGTGGCTATGTCAATATTTGCATTGAACATTTTTGAAACTTTAGAAGACTGATATAGAATAAGTTACTGTTGTGTTTAATACTGACATAATAACATAATATTTAATGCTGACATAATATTCAAAGGATATGGGTCCTTTGAAATGTATTTCAGTTATTTTCTGGATACTCTGGAAACTCCTAAGAAATTCTGATGAACACTAGAAACACTGTTTCTTTGTAAAATTCTTTAAAAATTCTTTCTTGTCTCTGACGGTTACCCCTTCAAAAGATTAAATCCTGTTTGTGGATGTTGAAGATAGTTGTTTGTCCTCATCAAAATCATGAGAATTAATGTAGTCTGCTCTACATTACCCTCATTATTAAGATAATGCTTAAACTTTTTAACTTTTCATTTAGCTTTTTTCAATTATTTTTGTATTTTACATTTTTCATCCTTTCTTGTATTTTAGGTCTCTTCTTTACAAACCTGTCTACTCTTCTCTAAAGAAACCAGCTACACTCCCCACAACCTTCCATTTACTGTCTTGCTCTGTTTTATTGTATTGTATTTTATCTTAGTTCCTATATTTTGACCCTCATCATTCATTAAACCTTCTGTGCAAAAAGTTTCTTTATCTGTGCCCCAAAAGGCAGCAGCTGCGTTGAGGCCTGCAGGGAAATGCATACACCAGCAATGGAAAACCTCACGAAAAAGTTATTGGCTGAACTCTGTTTTATTATTTTTTCTAGTTTAAGTAATGGTAGAACTGGCAGAGTACATATAAGTCCAAAGATGTTTTGCTTTTAAGCTGAGGCACGCACAGAGGAGTGTGACCTGAAGGGTGCGGGTGAAGGCAGCTTGACAATTAATTCTAAGTACTTTGCAGAAAAGCAGATTGAGTCTCAACTCCTATTGCATTATCCACATCTTTCCTTTGTTTTCTGCATGCCAGTGGGCATCTTTTACAAGGGTCCCACAAACAGTTTCTGCTGGTGCTAAGCCTACCCACCTCTCCTTCTCCCCACATCCATCTGTCTAAAGCCTTGAGGCTCTACCCTAGCTCTTGCTTTTAATTCATTAAAAAACTATCCATTTAAACCTGTTTTTACTTCTCACTCCTTCCTTCCTAAATGTGGCTTCTACTCTAGGGATAATGCAGTCGTTGTTTTGATATGTCTAGGAATTTCTGTTGTAAGGTAGAGAACTACAGAAAAATAAGCTTATAGTGTCTGTTAATCTCTGTTTTTAACATTTGGCTATGATGGTTTCTGAGACATTGTATTTCAGGAGAATTTCTGAGACCACTCCAAAATTAATTTCATTAGCTTTTCTTTTGCTATTAAGCCGCCAATGTAGATGTTCCCCCAAAGAGCTATTTTAATGCCTTTTTATACCTATTTATTACCTATAGCCTCTTGATAGCAAAAGTCAACTTCTGAACCAAATCTTCATTCCCTTTTAAATGATCCCCAAATCAATACTCCGTCCCTAAATGAATGCGAAATCTCAGAGCATTATTTTAGTATTTCGCTCTGCACATCATCTCCTTCATGACTGGTGACATAATAACATTTGCTTATTCTGTAATTGAGAAAATTCTATTGAAAATAATAATATACACTTATTTTCTGCCTGTGAGTGTATGAGACACCCAACTGCCTGCCTGTTTGACAAAGATGATTCTGTGGAAGATAAGGGAAAAATGAAGAAGGAAATATCAATATTCTGAACTTCCATATAAGACTTTTATAGTAAAAATCTGAAGTAAGGTTTAAGGAGTTTTCTAAATCCCTTCAACTTCTATTTAGTATAATTAAGGTTCATTCCTAAAAATCCTAGTTGTGCATTTTTTCCTATGATGCATGATCTGGTATTCCTACTGATTTATGAAGTGAGATTAAGGAAGTAATTTATTTTATCTGAGATGTGCAAGAGTAGGCTTTCCTTGTGGCTTTAGAGAATTGCTGAAATGGAGTAAAAATGGGAGAAAGGGGTGGAGACCTCAGGAGAGGGAGTAAGGCTAGTGCTCAGAAGGGTGTGAGCTGGCTTTGGAATCATCCTGCGAGGTAAATAGAATGGCAAGTGAAGAAGCCTTTTACCATGCTGTCAAAGGATATTGTTTTGAGACAATCCCTAAACCAATCCAAAGGTAGAGAAAGCAAAAGAAACTTGGTCTTGTCCTCGTAAGAGGACCCCAGATGTGGATTTCCTGGCTTCACTCACATCTCCCATTGATGGAGAGGATGGGTTAGGGCACAGAACAGAAGGATCAGGCTGAGTTTTGAGATCAAGAATATTAATTGGGCTTTAGTCTAGGAGGGTGTTAAGACCCCAGTGAAATGAGAACATTAGCATAGCTGATGTTATTCTACAACAAACAGACTTACTACCTTTGTTCTATATATATATAAGCTATCCTTTCCAGAGGCCATGCCCTTGCTAAGTGATTTTTCCCTCATGCTTAAATCCTACAAACAAAATTTTGCTATTCTTAGGTAACTAAAGTTCTACAGCCTCATGAAGAATTATCTACCCTGCCTGGAAATAATTTATCTCTTCTACTAACTATAATCATATTCTGGTATTTTTATGCGTATTATTTCTCTTATTATTTTATAGCTTAAAATTTACTTGTACAAGGATTTTTACTGTTCTGTTACAATATTTTAATTTTCTTTTAAGAAATAGTTTATATTTTTCTTTGCATGCTAATCAGTTTTATAATGATTTTTTAACTGTATTAAGTATTATGAATTAATGAATGGTTTTGAATAAGGATTATTCAGTCATGAGTATAATCATTCACCAAATTTGGTGTTATTCTGGAAAGTTTAACATACAACTTGCCATTTTAGACAATTTAAATATATAGTTTGGTAACACTGTACATTCATGCTGTTTTGCAATTAATATTACATGGAAAAGTGATAATATTAATATTAAATGGAAGGATGATGACATTAATTGCAAAGTAGCATGAATGTACTGTGTTACCTAACTATATTAAGGTCAATAACGACATGAAAGGATGTTGAGCATCACCAGTCATTAAGGAAATATAAATCAGAACCACAAATCAAGACCAGCAATTTCTAATTTCTCAATAATTAGCCACATCCCCTTTGAGCCACCATTCTAATTTCTGCTGGTATGTGTTCTGGACACTTCATGCTAGTGAAATGAAAAAATGTGTGTCCTTTTGTGGTTATCTGTTTAGAATAATGTCTTTAAATTTCATCCATATTATAGAACTGTATTGTATATAGCAGCTTTTCATTCTTTTTAAAGGCTGAATAACTTATGCATACACATATATATGTGTATATATATAAAGTATCACATTTATTTATTGACTGGAAAAATATCTGAATTCCTACTTTCAATTTTTGGGGGGTGTATACCCAGAAGTGGAACTGTTGTATCATGTGATAATTGTGTTTTTAACTTTTTTAGTAATTATCATTTTTTTCATCATGATTGCACTATTTGTATTTTCACAAATAATGCACTGGGTTCTGGTTTCTCTATATCCTCACCAACCCTCATTAATTTCTATTTTTTTTTGTTTTGCTTTATTTTGTTTTGTTTTGGAGGTAGTTTTTTTTTATAGTATCTATCCTATCAAAAATGAAGCATGGACTGGTATGAAGTGGTTTTGATTTGGTTCTGATTTATATTTTCTTAATGATTGATGATATTCAACATCCTTTCATGTCCTTTTCTGTTTCTTCTTTGTAGAAATGTCCACTTAAGTCTTTTTTTCTATTTCAGTTGGGTTGTGTCATGGTTTATGTCGGTGGCCCCTAGACCTCATACATTTGCATTATTCATTTGTGATTGGTTCATTGTCTAGCACTTTGATTGATGGTGTCAGTGCTACACTCACCTAGGGGTGGAGCAACATACAATGTAATGGCAGGAAAAAAGGTGTGTCTCTCTCTCTTGCCGGTTTTCACCTTGCTATTTGCAGCCACCATGAACTGAGACTCCACTATGCCACCATGCCTTGGAGCCAACTGAGTGTGGATGGAAATCTCCAAAAACTGTAAGAAATAAACCTTTCCTTTCCCAACTTGGGGCATCAGGTACTTTGTTTTAGTGACAGGTAAAAAGTAACTAAGACAAGTTGTGTTTGATGTTGTTGTTCAGTTACAGGAATTAGTTGATATATTCTGGATATTAATCCTTATGACAATTAGATATGAGGATGTGTGTCTGTAATCTTAAGACTCTGGGAAGCTAAGGCAGGAGGATCACAAGTTCAGACTCAGCCTAAGCAGTTTAGCAATTTAGGCAGACACTGTCAAATAAAGAAAAGAAAAAGAGTGAGGGATGTATCACAGTGTGCAGGTCCTAGATTCAATCTCTGTTATAATAAAAAATCCTTTATCAGAGAGGTGTTTTATAAAGATTTTTTTTCTTATTCCATTCTCTTTGTTGATATCCTTTGATGTACAAAATCATTTGACCAAATAAGTGTGAGTGTGTATCTGGATTACACTGATCCAGATTTCTGTCTTTATTTAGGTACCATAATATTTTAATTAACATAAATGTGCAGTAACTTTTGAAATCTGGAGGATTACGGACTCTTTTTCTCTTTTTCAATGGTAATTTAAATGTACTTTCAGATTTTAAATGTCCATTTTACTATACATCAAATCTTTACTCTGATTTGCAATTATTAAATTCTAACTTTGCATTTAGAAAAAAAGTTTTGATCTATTTTTTTCCTTAAAACTTATTTTCTACATCTGTTTGTTATGTTGGTAAAAGAGAAATGATGAAAGGAAAAAGGAGAATAATCTTAAATGATTATTGATATTATATTCATCATCAATTTCAAGCAATTTATTTGATTATGAATGATGTCCATAAGACAATCTTCCTCATATGCCACCATTCTAATATGCCACCATTCTAATGGGAATACCCACTTCACAATGTCCTAATATAGGAGATGCAATCTTTGATTAAGCTCTTAGCCACTTCAGTTCAGCTTCTCTCCTAGCTGCACAAAATGTCAGATAAAGAAAATATCCACAAACTATATATAATTATTTGACATTGTGCAAATTTTAAGCATCTTAACCATCTAAGTGTAAGATTGTACCTTCCACTTAGATATTTAAGAATATCTTAAATTAAGATTAAATAAAATAAAATTAAACTAAATTTAGAATAAAGACTCGCACATCCTGTGTTTGATTTCCTTTGTGCCAGTGAGCTACTTGAATAGGTAAGAGTAAAAGAATGTCATCAAATCTTTTGCTTGATGGCTGGACCTACCAGAATTAATTTCTTATCCTGCAAAATGGAATAGTGATGTACTGACCAGTCTACCGGCTAAATTTTAATGCACCATTTCAGCTAACTTCCCAATCCATGGGAAAAGAGAGGAGGGGTTCTTTTTACTCCTACAAATTTTCCTTAGTATGTTTTCACAATGATCTGTAATGTTCTCTTAGATGGCTGGTAAAAGGAAAAATAGTTTGACAGAGGAAAGAATTTGTCTATCTTCTCAGTAAAGTTTGTTTTCTAGCATCTCTTTAGAATGTAGAGACATATTTCAACTTTATCTTTCATTATCAAGTCTTTAACCCAATTCTGAGACATAAAATATAAAATTTTACTTAACATTCTGTTTATCAAAAACTTCAGAACGTAGAAAAAGGAAAGGTATATTAAAGCTTGGGTGGAAAAAACTAGTATACTAACTGGTTTCTTGTATGATTCAGGTGAATAATATTTTGTAATGTGCTAGTATGAAAGATTCAGAAATGTATGTATTGCATTTTAATCTGAATCAGACCACTTTCAATATCTGTATACAACATATGACTGAAAATGTATTTGTTAAAATTCTTTTTCCGTTGGTTTTATCATGTTGTATCTTATTGGATTTTATTATGTGTGATAGTATAAGCGTAATATTTTAAGGACAAGGGGATGATATAGTAACTTTTGTTCATTTTCTGTTAGTTGATTCTGAATACCATGTAATACTTTCATTCTCTTGAATGGTTTTACACTGTCTTTTTATGTTTGATACTATAGTATATGAAGGTATACACAATTATTTCAAGGAAAGAGACACCATGGTAGCTACTGTTCTGTCAGATTGTCTTGTGGTGAAACACTATGTTGCTTAAACTGTTCTGTTCTAACTTGTTTTGTTATGTCCTCTTTTATCTTAGTCTTTCTTTTAAATAAAAATTGTTACTACATTCTACATTACTCCAAATATATCAAGGTTAGTTTGGGATATTATATAATATCTTTTAAGTAGATTTATTCTTTAGAGGTTCTTGATTTCCTTCTTGCTCAACTATGAGAAAAAATAGCATGAAGCCCATATTATTTCTTTTATAGTATAGGAATCCCTCAGGTCCTTAAAATATTCATGTATTTCAGGTATATTTTTGTTTTACTTTATTTGTTAAAAACTTCAAGTACAGGGGGTTCCAGAACATGGTGGATCAGTAAGCAGCAAAATAAGGAGCATCTCTGAGAGAAACAGCTCAGAAGCCAGAATAAAACATCCTGGAGAAGACCAGACAGAGGGAGATGGATTCTCTTTACCCAGGAAGAAATGAAAGGGAAAGGAAAAAAGAAAAAAAAAGAAAAGAAAGTCTGTAGCCAGACTCTCACTGGAGCTGGTCCCATGGTGCATGAAATGCTGCTGGAATCTAGAGATGTGTGGTCATAGTGAAGTTGGGGGTTGGTGAGTCTGAGGGCCTTAATGAAAGAAAGCAGCCATGGAGAGGAAGAAGCAGAGCAGAGAGCAGCACTCAGCTCGGAGATCTGGCTCAGAGATCTGTACTGGCTTGCAGTGACTGCGCAGAAATCAGTCCTCCTGCAGGAGTGGGAGAGGGGCCAAATGGCATTTTGGAGTCAGGTAGGGTAAACCCAGAGCCAATAGCAAAGGACCAGGTCTCCCTGAAACTACACCTAACCAGCCCTCTTCACATGGCACATACTGACATGATGAAGACTCCCAGAGTTTGACCAGCTAAGAAAGGAAAGGCCAGCTGCCCCATTCCTGCTTGTACTTCAGTGGTCATCAGCAGACTGGAGAGGACAGCTGAAGGGTGAGCTACCCCCAGCTAGCCAGTATGCTTCAGAGTAATTATAACCAGTACACGAAGTGCCAGGGACAACCATTGTCCACTCATCTGGAGGAAACCAGAAACATGAAAAGAGGAAGAAACAAAAGGAAATCTCCAGCCCCCAACACAAACAGTACTGGCCCGGGACGTAAACACTGAAGAGACGGGAGTTGCATAGCTGTGATGTCTGAAAAAGCAGCATCTGACATAAAGAATTATCATTGTGACATTATAAAAGACCTAAAAACAGAAAAGCGAATACAAGTAAAGAAAGATATAAGAATACAATGGAAGAAATCCTAAGTACTTCTCAAGAAGACACAGATGGAAGAATGGAAGGGCATAGAAAAAGGAGAGAAGCTTTCAGTGAAGAATATAAAAGAAATCTAGAATACATGAAACAAATTTGAAGAGACTACCAGGAAATTAAAATTCCATTGAAAGCTGGCAAAAATTCTTGAAAGACAGTAAGGATAGATTATCAAACCTTGAAGACAGGTTTGCAATGTGTGATCACAAAAGGAAAGATCTCTTAAAAATAACAAAGAACCAAAAAGAAACAATATAAAGGCTAGAAGATGACAAGAGGATTTAATAATTTAAGAATAAAAAGATGTGAGTGAAGAAGCAGGCATAAACACAAATGAAATACAAAGGCTATTTACAAAAATAATTAAAGAAAATGTCCCAAGCATAGGAAAATGAAATGTTATCCAGATACATGAGGCATACAGAACTCCAGCCAGCTGTAACCAAAATAGATCTACACCCAGACATATAATAATGAAGATCCCAGAAATTCATCGCAAGAACAGAATATTAAAAGCTGTCATAGAAAAGAAATAGATCACTATAAAGGAAAATCCATCAGAATTACAACAGACCTCTCAATGCAAATCATCAAATCAAAAAGAGCTTGAAACAAAGTATTCCAAGCCCTGAAAGAAAATAACTTCCAACCCAGACTGATGTACCCTGAAAAACTCTCTCAAAATTAATGGAGAAAAAAGATACTTCCATGGCAAAGAACAACTGAAAGAATTCATGACCACCAAACCAACCCTACAAAACATACTGAAAGACATTCTAGAAAGAGAAAAAAAATGATGTTGGTTTCAGGAACAGTGATAGAGGGAGCTCACTGAAAGGGGTAGACAGTGGAATGATCACTAATATATATGGCCTCAATTCACCACTCAAAAGAAATACTAGCAGAGTGGATCAGGAGACAAGGTCTATCAATATTCTTGATACAAGAAACACATTCAATCCAAAATGGGGCTTATAGACTGAAAGTCAAAGATGAAAAAATAATGCTCTGCATGACAGGGAACCAGAAAAAAGTGGGGGTAGCTCACCCTTCAGCTGCAGATTGGTTGGAAAGACAGAACACTATAATACAGTGGAGAACTATTCAGCTATAAGGAAGGAAAACCTTGAGGCTCTTATAGGTAAATGGATACAATTCTGAGACTAAGCTCAGGGGTAAAAATTTCAGAACCACTTAGGTAAATAGAAGGTTGCCTCCCTAATCTAAAAACGAAAAGAGTTAGTGGGATACAAAGTGTACAATGCACTCTGGGAAAGTGAAAGGGGAGGAATTGTCTAAACAGGGAAGGCAGAGGACATTGGTAATCTTGTATCATGATTTGAAACACATATTTTTTCATCTCTCTGTTTAGTTTGGTTATATTCTGTTCCAATTTGTCTACTTGTACTAGATTTGAGAGCATAGACAGCTATTCCAAAGATAGCAGGATATGCTATGGTAACCATTTTTAAATTTCCTATTAACTTAATTGAAACTTTATGTTGCTTTCACTATCCTTTGTTGACTGATTTTATTTGAATCTGTCTTGTTCAATTGTTATCTTGTCTTAACTAATTTTATTCGAATCTGTTATGCTTGAAAGTATCAAGTTTGATAGTATAGGCAACTATTCTGAAGACAATAAGATTCACTATGATACCCACTCTGGTTTGACTATTACCCTCTTTTGAAGTCTGATAATGTCTCCAATGTTTTGTTTTAATTGATTCTGTTCTGTACTCCTATGTTCAATTTTATTGTACCTGATGATATGGGCAATTCTATTGAAGATAACAAGGGACATCATGGTAACCATTGTAGATTACCTTAAATTGTGGTTTTAAATTATGTACTATGTCTATCCTTTTGTTTTGATTGATCCCATTTTTTCCTCATTAGGTTTTATTCTTTTCAAAATAAAAATAAAAACATCAAGTCCAATATTTTGCACAAAATAGGTTCTTAATCATAATAGGTATAATGAGTGAATATGTAGATTGTCATGTGTAACTTATGAATCTTTTATAAATAAACTGCAGTGAGCCTTCAGCATTGGAATAAATCATTATTACTGCCTATTTTAAACATAATGAAAGCTTAAGTACATAAAATCAGTGTATATAAAATTATATCCTTTCACTCATTTGTTTTTTCTTTTTGTTTCAAACCAGAACATTTCATGAAGATACACAAGGTATTCCCAAAGGTATTTTCAGTTGTTTCTCAGTTTGAATTGTTTTATTTGTATGATAAATGCAAACTATTAAGTATATCAAAAGCTTTTCTAACACTTTCTATGGAATATATTTGTGCTAAGATGGGTGCCATTTTATCTTAAAAATTTCCCAACAACCTATGATCCACCTACTTTTACTTTTTCCTTTTTACAAATGAGAAAACTAATGCCCAAGGATATCAAGTGTTGTTGCCCAGGTTAAAGCAAATCACTCACTTCAAAGCCTGTATTTCTATTTCAAAATTGTACCCAATTTTTCATCAAAGGATTTGAGATGTTGACAATATTATATATGCTTAAAAGTGACACAAGTTTAATAACTGGAAGCAAAGTAATGTGTCCTATGGAACATTCTACTTCTGACAGTTTGCCATAGAATTACAAAAAGATACTTTTTCATTTTGATAATTTGCTGTAGAATTATAAAAAGATATTTAGTAGATATCAGTTATCCTCTGCATTACATATTGATACACACAGTAGTTAAAAATTAATGCTATTTCCTGTTCACTGTATGTATTCTGTGTATTTATCTCACATTTATTGTTTGCAACAGTATTACTTTTATGTCCATCACGTAGACAGGAATGGAGACAGAAAACAAGTCCTTCTTTCAAACATTACATTTTCACTGCTTTTAGTAGAACACATCTCCCAGTCTTATTTTTTTACCAAAGGCAGGATGTCAGGCCTATCCTAAGATTTAATTTTTTACTTTCTCATTACCATTGTCATCCACTGGATCCTTCTGTTCTGGTTTATGTCATCACACATATTAAATCTTTCTTTTACCTCCTGAAGCCAGCCATTAGGTAATACCTGCAAGTGTTGGTATCCCAATAGCTAATGTACATGCTGAACAGACTGGTGCCAATCCCCAGTGTCGGTGTCGATCCCGGCCGGCAGGAAAAAACACACGACACGAGTAGTCGGCGGATAGCCTCTGATTTATTTTCTCTCTCCGTACGCCCTGTCCCGGGATCTCGGATCCCGCCTGAGGGAAGCCTCCTCTGGTCCGTTCCCTACGGCTCCTTGTGTGCTTCTCTCAGCAGTCCCTCTCCTTGGTGTGTGTTCTCGCCCCAGGGGTGGTGTCAGCATATATATGGACACATCGACCAATCACATCAAAGTAGGCAAGACGAGCTGATTGGCCAGCGTCAGCTGTTGCTGGGCAGACTAGCTTACAGGGCGTGTTGTTTACTAGCTAGGGAGCAGGAAATGGGCGCCATCTTGGCATACTCGATGGGAGGGGTAATCTAGCTCAGGCTTCACTCCTCACCACAGGCCTCATATCACTCGGTCGACGGGAGGGGCAATCTAGCTCAGGCTTCACTCCTCACCACAGGCCTCATATCACTCGGTCGAGCTCCCAACATCTCCCCCTTCTTTATTTATTAAGATAGTGTGGTCTGTGGGTCCATGTGAGGTGTCTGGGAGTGGGCCTATTTCGCAGGCCGAGGCATGAGAGAATGTAGAGGTCTATACCCTGCTGTGCATCACCTTGTCTCGTACATATCCTTGCGCCAGGACCATGCTCAAGGTGAGTGGTTCATTTTTTCGCGGGGCCAGGCTTTTGTGAACCGAACCTGGATGCATATAGACATTCATTCCTGCCTTCCCCTCAACCCTCGAGGCGGATGGCACTGCAGTACCCTTGGTCTCGCATCTCAATGCCATAACTCTCACTCCCTAGAGGACCCTCGGAGTAGAGCCTGTCTTAGGTTGATCAGGAGAGCTTCTCCCGTCTTACCCGTCGTTGGCTTGCCCACTCAACTCTTAAAGCTTATATCTTGGGGGAGACACGGAGGGGTCAGCCGAGTGACATTTGAGGAACCGCGTAATCACTAATTACCAACCATAATCCCCGTTCACTACAATCACTAATTACTATTTTCTAATTATCAATGGGAACACGCCTTAAGCGTGGGGTCCTTCTAGTCTAAGTTCGCAGCCGCGACGGGGAAGGAGACGTACGTAATAATACTAGAACATCCGTAAGAATAATGGCGAGGGCAGCCACGTACTGGTTAAAGGAGCCGTGCCTTTCTAGCCTGAGCCCAGAAAACGCTAGGTGTGGAATCCCCTTGACTCTGGGCCAGCAACATCATCAATGTCATATGTGTCTTTTGGGTCGCCCTTATCGACCGCAGGCACCTAAGAGTCACGAGAGTGACAATCACAAGAGCAAGAATGATCCCATACGCAAGAAGTGACGAAGGTTTGAAGAAGGAGCCTATCTGGCTTAGGACATCATCAAAAAAGGAGGCTGTAAGTATAGGCACCTCTATCTGATCTAGCTGCCGGATAGTCATATCCAGGCGCACGCTAGCGTTCCAAAAGGAAGAATTATAGGTGGTGAGAACATAATCCTGAAATTGCCTGTAAGCCGAACGGTTGACCTGGATGGGGGTAACGCACAACTGGGTGAATGCCCATCTGGCGTCACATAAATTGTTAGCCACCTCCCAGAGTCCCTGGACTTCCTGAGCGATTAGGTCGATCTGCTGCTGTAACGCCATTATGGCGTTGTGCTGGAGGAGGTTGACTTCTTGTTGCTCCCTCAGCGCCAGGGAGGTGGTGTCCGTAAGATTGGTAAAGGCCTGAGCCGTCAGCGTAGACTGGGTCAGAGCAACGGCAGCCGTCACAGCCGTCGCAGTCAGAGTCACGAACAGTGCTGTCAGGGCCGCTGTGATCCCAAAATCTCTCTTACGTCTGAGCATGGGTAGTTGGTCCTGCTGATAGACGGGATGAACCCAAACAGATTCGTTAAAGGGAACCCACATCAGTGGGGGTCGAAGAGCCAACATAGCATACGGGAAAGACCCATTCCAGCAGTTCCCTGTAAAGCATGGTTGGTTACTGCACTTAAAGGAGATGTCAGCAGAGAATACCCATAAGTAGGGCGGTTTTACGCATGCAGCCTCAGAATTAAGGGTGACATTGGTGGTTCCATTAGAGGCAGAAGCGTTAATAGCGAGCATGGGTCTTAAGTCCATGCAGGCTCCGGTGGAGAGGCACAACCAATTTTCATTAAGGGGGAAGGGGAAGCTTATTGCCCACTTGTTGTTCACTCTCAGGTAGGACTCCCACCAGGTCAACGCGAATATGTTGTTACTACCGGATGGAGGAGAGAACCGGGACCACCAAGACATGTTTAGATGAGTCACTCCCACGCCGTCGACAGTACAGGGCTGCCATGAAAGTTGTGACAGGTCCACCATCTGTCTTTTTCGGCTTGGGGACACACGGTATGGGCATGTGGGGAAATCGGGACGGGTGTGCATGGCTGCTCGGGGTTTGCAGGTTGAGTTAAAAGTGATGACTCCGCCGCTAAGTGTGCCAGCTTTAAAACATCCAGGCGAATGCAGGGATGGGACAGACAACCTCACCGTCAGGGAGGTATTGTACCATTTTACAAGGAGGGGCAGGAAGCTAACGCAGGATCCCCGGTGACACGAGGGGTTACTATTAGTGGAAAAAATGACCACGTCATTGGTGATGGGAAGGTCAAAACGTATGGGTCTGATGGTTAACGGTATATCTGGTATGCAAGGCAATCTGGCGGAGCAGTTTTTTGCATACAACTTTGGGAGAGAGGGGGCTGTGGTGGAGATAGCGGCTAGCGCTGGCGGATGATGTATCGCTGCCCACACCAAGTCTGCTCCTATTTCAGTAGTGGTGGTGAGCATCAAAACCAGAAGGAAGGGGGCTGCCGGAAGGCGGCGTGGCCTAGCCACTCTGGCTGCACCGTACCCTAAAAGAGAGCCAATTACTATCGAGAGCATAATCATTACTGTGTCCCATAAGTCATACGGTATTCCTCGGTCGAGCAGCAATATCCTGGTCGGACCGATCTTGATTAGGCTGTCCGCTGCCGTTGAGTTTTGGAGTGTCTCCTGCATTATGTTTCGTTGGATTCGCCACACGCGTCAGCCGTTCTGGGACCCACAATGGTTCTCGTCCTGGTTCCTGCGGGAAAACACAAACCGCACCTCGGTTCCAGCTAACTACTGGATCCGGGCCCATCCATTGTCCCGTCAGGACATCTTTCCATTTCACCCATCCCCTATTGCCAGGAGATGGATTACAATGTTCCATGGCCGGGGAGTGATTGTTGTTATTCAGGTTCAGAAAATTGTATGTGAACAGTGCCATGGAGAGCCGTGCCTTTGGGGGCAGGCCCTGACTTATTCCCCCTTTTTGTTTTTGTAGAATATCTTTAAGGCTCCTATGAGCCCTTTCAATAATTCCTTGACCTTGGGGATTGTATGGGATGCCATGTTTTAACTGTACCCCCATTTTTTCACAGAACTCATTAAAGGCTCTGCTTGTATAAGCTGGTCCATTATCAGTTTTTAATATTTTTGGTTTGTCCCATGCGGCCCAAGCTGTCAGGCAATGATTGATTACATGAGACACCTTTTCGCCAGTTTCAGCAGTCGCAAATATAATATGAGAGCAGGTGTCCGTAGAGACATGAACATATTTAAGAGATCCGAATTCTATCATATGTGTGACATCCATTTGCCAAGTGTCGCCAGGAATCAATCCCCTGGGGTTAACTCCCGTTGATACGACGGGTGTGTATGTGGCGCAAGAGCCGCATAACCGTACGATGTCCCGCGCGTCAGCCCTGGAAATGTGGTACTGGTTGGCTAACGTCCTGGCGTTGACATGAAATCTGTCATGAAACAGACGGGCTTGTTCTATTGAAGATAACATATTGAGTATCCACAACGGGCGAGTGGCCACGTCAGCTGCCGCATTGCCCTGTACCATGGGCCCTGGCAGGCGCGTATGTGCTCTTATGTGAGTGATGTATATTTTGTTGTGTCTATTTATCAGCAGAGTCTGGATAGACAAAAACAAATTAGTCACTTTGGAGGTTGGCTTAATCGGGCCCGCAGTCTCAAGGACCTGCATGGCATTAACAACGTATTTTGAATCAGAAACAATATTAAGGGCCCCTGGGAACTTCTCGAGGACGGTTTGTACAATTTGTAACTCTACCACCTGTGGTTGATCTGGTTCAAATTGTATGCTGATCGGAGGCATACCTGAGACCACATAAGCCCCTATCCCGGTTTTTGACCCGTCCGTATAGATCGTTGTTGCAGGAGTAAGTGGTGTGGACGCGGTGATTTTTGGAAATATCACCGGATGTTGAGTAACAAACTGTAGTATGGGGTCCCTGGGGAACTGGTTGTCTATCTCCCCAAGAAAAACACATCTCAGGATGGCCCACGTATCTATACAAGCAGTCAGGATTTTTATTTGAGAAGCGGTATAAGGTACCCGAATAGCATGGGGTGCAGAGCCAAAATGTTGGATAGCCCTGCCATGTGCCTCCAAGGCCAGGGAAGCGACCGTTTCCGGATAATGTTCGATAATCTTGGCAGGTGAGACCTTAGGGTGCACCCACAAAAGTGGTCCCTTTTGCCAAATCACTGCCGTAGGTTGAGAAACGGTCTGCAACAAGCAGACCTCAAAAGGCTGTTCTGAGTCAATTCTCCGCAATGCAGCTGTACTTAGGGCTTCCTCTATCTTTCTCAGAGCAACTCTGGCTTCCGGGGTGAACTCCCTGGGGGAGGCAATATCCGGGTCTCCTTTCAGGAGGTCGAACAGGGGCTTTAAGTCCGAGTTAGGGATGTGTAAATAAGGTCTGATCCAGTTTATATCTCCCAGTAGCTTTTGCATGTCATTCAAGGTCCTTAGGCTATCTGTTCTGATGGTTACCTTTTGTGGAGAAATCGATGTGGGGGAGACTTTGGTGCCCAGGTAGGTCACTATGTCTCCTCCCTGAATCTTGTCAGGGGCAATATGTAAATTTGCCTTTCTCAGGGCCCTGACCAATTGGCCAAGCATATCCTCCAACTCAGTCACATCTTTTGCACTGATTAGCAAATCATCCATGTAATGAATACATCTAATTCTGGGGAAGGCTTCACGCAAGGGGGCCAGTAGAAAATCAAGATACATCTGACACATGGTGGGACTGTTGGCCATACCCTGGGGTAATGTAACCCACTCGTATCTCTGATCAGGACTCTCTTGGTTAATGGTGGGTAGGGTAAAGGCGAATCTGTGGGTGTCCTCTGGATGCAGGGGGATTGAGAAAAAACAGTCTCTAAGATCTATGGCATAAACTGGCCAGGACCGAGGGATGGCTGAGAGGGCTGGTAGTCCCCTCTGGATCGCCCCCAGGGGCTGCATCTGTGAGTTGACAGCCCTCAGATCATGGAGCAGCCTCCACTTGCCTGATTTCTTCCTGATAACAAAGACAGGGGTATTCCAAGGGGAGGTTGACGGCTTTACGTGTCCCGCCTGAAACTGGGTTTTGACTATCTCAGTTAATGCTAAAAGCTTCTCCTTGGGTAAGGGCCACTGAGGCACCCAAACTGGATTTTGAGATTTCCAGGTGATCTTAATTGGAGCGGGCAGGAGAAGTTTCTCAGTGACCCCTAGGAAAAACCCAACCCGTGTCTACCTTCCCTTTTTTCTACAGGTACGGGGGATGTCCGGCCCTGCAGGGCTGCGCCCAGGCCCTTGCCGGGGACATATCCCTGATTTTTGAGTATCCCTTTGGCTTGGGGAGAGCAGGTGGATGTAAGAGTGACATCCATCTGGGTGAGAACGTCTCTTCCCCACAAGGATACTGGCAGCTGCAAGACAAAAGGTTGAAAATGTCCTCGGTGACCTTCCTCATCACCCCAAGGCAGGGTCACGGCACTAACCTGGGGGGCAGCCACTATCCCCAATCCTTGGAGTGTGTTGTCAGCTGTGTTGGTAGGCCAACTAGGGGGCCAGTCTTTCTTGGAGACGATGGAACGGTCTGCCCCTGTATCTAGGAGTCCTGTTATCTTTTTTCCGTTAATCCTGAGCGATAGCATGGGCCTTTTATCAAGAGTCATATGAAGCCCTTCAAAAATTTCCTTAGAGGAGCCAAGTCCCTGACCCCCTCTAACCCGTTGACCGGACCGGGGTCTCTCATGGAGACTGGGGAACAGTAAAAGTTGTGCTATCTTATCCCCTTCATCAATTACTATGGTCCCTATATGAGATTGTACCATGATTTTGATGTTTCCTAAATAATCTGGGTCTACAACTCCAGGGATCACGGTAAGGCCCCGGAGGGCTGTGGAGGACTGTCCAATCACTAAACCAACTAGCTTGTCGGGTAGTGGTCCTTTGGAGGTGGTTTCAACCACCTGAACGCCCATATCGGGTGTTAATAGGAGTCTGGAGGCGACACAGAGGTCCACGCCTGCTGGCCCGGGGGTGGCCCCTGTGGGGGGGTGCCATCTTGTGTTGTCCTGTCTAGGGAGTGGGGGCCCGTCCGTAAGGAGGGCCCCCTCTGGCCGTTTTTTGGCTCCGTAGTCTCCCTGCCACTAATACGGTTCCCCTGGGCATCAAAAATAGATCTGCAATCTTTTGCTTTGTGAGAACCTTTACCGCACCTTTCGCAGGTTCCCGTTCGTCTGTCTGATTCCTGTCTCTTGGATATAAACTCCCCCTGTCCGGTCTTGGGGCAGTTTTTCCTTATATGGCTGGGATCCCCACACTGGAAACATCCCCTGGGCTTACCAGGGTGATTGGTCTTCTGAGGCCCTGTCTGTTGTAAGGCGGCGGCTAAAAGGGCAGCCACGCCTGAGTTGGATAATGGCCCCCCTATTTCTCTACAAATTTTAATCCACGCCTCTATGTTTTTACCTTTATGGGGTGCTATGGCTGCCCTGCAGTCCTTGGTGCACTGTTCGAAGATTAACTGTTTAATAAGAGGAGCAGCAGCACTCGGATCTGAAAAGAGTCTGTCAGCTGCCTCCTGCATTCTGGCCACAAAATCCACAAAAGGTTCTGTGTTGCCCTGAACAATTTTAGAGAGGCATTGTGAGGCCACCCCTGTGTTGTTTACCTGCTTCCAGGCGCGGATGCCTATGTTATGTATCTGTTCATACACATTTGGAGGGAATCTAGTTTGATCTTGAGCGTACTGACCCTTACCCATAAGCATATCCTCATTTTGCCCCCTATGGCCCCTAGCCGCATTTTTTTCAGCCTGTTCGGCGGCAAACTCAGTATACCAGGCGCGCCAATCCAGAAAAGCCCCGGGGGCCAGGCAGGCTTTAGCCAGTTGGGTCCAATCACTGGGCGTCAGAAAGCCACCGGCAGACAAATTCTCCAACATAGTTATAGTGTAAGGAGCAGTAGGGCCAAATGTGGCAACCGCATTTTTAAGCTCCTTAATTTGCTTGATCTCCAGTGGTTCCCAGTAATTGGGTCCTTGGCCTTGCGCTAGGAGCACCGGATAAAGCCCACATTGTTCATACTCATTCGCCCCTTGAGGAATCTGTTCCATTCTAAATGTCCATCTACGAAAATACCTTCCCTGGGACCTTGGCATTTTTTCACAGGGTGGTGCCTCCCCATGAGATGTCTGTCCCTCCCTATCACAAAATTGTATCTCTTTGTAACATGGCCGACCAGTCTTTGGGGCACAAGATGGCGGGTCGCCAGGCAGACAAGATGGTGGCCCTACATGTGACAACGGTCCAGGCCACTCCCTCCATGGGGGGGGTGACGGAGGATGGCCCCAGGCCGCCATCTCACCACAGGAACCGGTGTTTGGGACCTCCCAGGGTGGCGCGGAAGGCTCTACGGCTTTCCGTTGGGGAGTGCTCAGGAGTTTCCTTCCCTTCTCTAGGTCTGTCTGCATCTTGACTAGGTCTCTACGTAAAGCTGCAAAGGGATTAGGGGGGTCACTTGCCTCATTGTCCTCGCCTTCCGAGGTATCTGAGCCCGAGGAATCCGAGGCAGGGGGTACCTCTCTCTTGCCTCGCTCTCGCGAGCGCCTCCGCACGCTCCCTGCGACGGACCCCTCTCGGGAGGACTCCGAACGGGCCCCTTCAAAAGCTCGGCGGGCCTGAGAGAGCCCATCTGCGCTATCCTTAGCCCCATTCCTCTCCCCTTTGAGGCATGAATGAATCATCTCCCAGAGCGGCCGAACCGAAAGTGGGAGTCGGCGCTCCTCTTCTGCTCTTTCTAAATCCTTACCTAATTTCTCCCAGCAAGGTAGGGACAAGTGCCCCGTCGGCAGGAACCAGGGTGCCGCCTCATCTACTTGTTGGAGAAACTCCGTAAGTGTCTTGGAGCTCATTGATATACCTGAAATCTTGAGCAGGTCTTTCACCGCTCTTACCAGTGACTTGGAACTCTTAGTGGGTAAGTTGCCCATGCCTGTCACTGAGGAGTCCGTTCTCACCGTGTGAGGCTAACCTGCCACATACACGTGAGCTTGAGGGGAGTCTAAAAAGCCCTGTAGGTGCGCGCCACCCAGAGCCCAGGTTTATCCCCTACTCACCTGTCCTGCAGAGCAATACTGGAGCGTCGTCCGCCTCGCCTCGGGGGTGATCAGTTCCCCGTACGGGCCACCAAATGTCGGTGTCGATCCCGGCCGGCAGGAAAAAACACACGACACGAGTAGTCGGCGGATAGCCTCTGATTTATTTTCTCTCTCCGTACGCCCTGTCCCGGGATCTCGGATCCCGCCTGAGGGAAGCCTCCTCTGGTCCGTTCCCTACGGCTCCTTGTGTGCTTCTCTCAGCAGTCCCTCTCCTTGGTGTGTGTTCTCGCCCCAGGGGTGGTGTCAGCATATATATGGACACATCGACCAATCACATCAAAGTAGGCAAGACGAGCTGATTGGCCAGCGTCAGCTGTTGCTGGGCAGACTAGCTTACAGGGCGTGTTGTTTACTAGCTAGGGAGCAGGAAATGGGCGCCATCTTGGCATACTCGATGGGAGGGGTAATCTAGCTCAGGCTTCACTCCTCACCACAGGCCTCATATCACTCGGTCGACGGGAGGGGCAATCTAGCTCAGGCTTCACTCCTCACCACAGGCCTCATATCACTCGGTCGAGCTCCCAACACCCCAGAGCCTTGAAGTCCTTTGACAGAAAATTTCCCTGGGCTTTATCAATACATCATTCAACATTCTGTCAAAGATGTCAATTTATAGGTTGTGAATTTTCTTTCATTAAGCACCCATTTCTTCACATGGTCTACAGATTTTGTCAAATTCTCCCTCCTCTTCTATAACAAATCTATCTTACAGACAACAGGGAGTAAAGCTACTATTCTATGAACCGATGTGGTGACGGTAGTGGGAAGGGAAGGCTTGGCATGTAGAATACAGTGGGAAAATGAAGCATGCCCCCCATAAAATACTACTTATTTGATGAAACTACAAAATATCTCACATCTCCCAATACATTCTCTCCCACATAGGTACACAGATTGATATTTGTATTCAACTCATACTACTACAGTTCTTCATGCTTCTTAGTAGCAGCATAAATGAGTTCCCAATGAGCTTTGTATTTCTAATTGTGATTGGATTTGAAATACAATAAAATTTATTTCTTTTTTTCCATACCAGGGACTGAACTTGAGACCTTGAATTTGCTAGTCAGGTGTTTATGCTACGGAGCTATATCCATGGCTAAAATTTCTGAGATATTTATATTCCTGAATTTTAAAATGAAGAAAACCAACAAAAATGATACAGAATTTCAAAACAACATAATAGGAGATTAACAATAGTTATTATACTACATATTACTGTCTTCAAAGTAGTTTCTCAAATTAAAAGATATAGACAAGAAAAAGTATAATTATCTATTTGTATAGATGTCTAGATATAAATCTAGAAATATAAAATCTTTCATTCTTTTGATTCTCCTTTCCCTCATTCCAATTGTTATTTCCTTTTTGAGTAGCTTCTTTCCCTTTTACTTTCAGAGTATCTATTTTATATTTTGGTTTCTATTTACCCTTTCAGTTTTTTATATGAGGGCAACAATACAACATTTACACATGCTAGCCTGATTTATTTCACTTGTGTGTATATTCTCAAGTTGCACCCATTTACTTATAAAAATCTCATGTTTACTTTTTTAAATAGTACCCTACTGTATAAAAATATCACATTTTTTCTATCCATTCTAAGGTTGATGTACATTTGGGTTGTTTCCAAGATTTAGCTATTAGAAACTGTGCTGCTAAAAATATGGATGCTCATGTATCACTGTGGTATGATGTTTTCAGTTGTTCTGTGAAAATACCTAGAAGGGGAATGCCTGGATTGAATGGGACCTTCAAACCTAGTTTTTGAGGAATTTACACACTGATTTTCACAGTGGTTATAACAGTCTACATTCCTACCACCAGTGGAAAAGAGTTCCTTTTTCCCCAAACCTCTACCACTATTCATTATTGGTTGATTTCTTGATGACAGCCATTCTTTTCTGTAGTGAGATAGAATCTCACTGCTGTTTTAATTTGGATTTCTTGGGTAACCAATGACGCTGAACATTTTTTCATGTGTTTACTTGCCATTTGTATTTTGCCATTTGAGAAGTATGGATTCATCTCAGATGCCCATTTTTGGATTGTGTCTGAATTTGGAAGGGGCCTGATTTTTTTTCAGTTCTTCATATGTTCCAGAAAGAAGTCATTTGTCTGAGGTACAGTTGGCTAAAATATTTTCTAGTCTGTGGGTTTTCTTTTCACTCTGTTTGTAATTTATTTTGGTGTGCAAAAACTTTTTAGCCATGTAGAATTTCAGTTCATGATTTTTGGGAGTACTTCCCTGCAGTTTGGTTTTGTTCATGAACTCTTTGTCTACTGCTATCTCTTCAAGATTCCTACTTACTCTATCAGTAGATTTAGTGTTTCTGCTTTGATAGATAGTTATTTGATCCATTTGGACTTTCTTTTAGTGCATGGTGATAGACATGGGTCCAGTTTAGTCATTGTCATGTGAAAAGCTGGTTTCTACAGCACTATTTATTAAAGAGGCTGTTTTCCAGTGAACATGTTTGCTCCCTTTGTTAAAGATAAGTGGTCTAAGTGTCTTTGTACTTGTGTCTGCATCTTCTAATCTGTTCCACTTCTCCTCAGGTCTGTTTACCGTGGGTTTTTTTTTTTTTTCAATGTCATGCTGATTTTATCACAATAGGTTTGTAGTATAATCTTAAACCAGGGATTGGGATTCCTCCTTCCTAACCTTTGTTGCCCAGGTTTGGCATTGCTATTCTATATCTTTTTGTTTCCAAATAAATTTTAGGAATATTTTCTCTAGATCTGTGAGGTATACTAATAGTATTTTAATAAGAGTTGCATCAAAATCTGTGTAAGAGTTTTGGGAGTATAGCCATATCACAATGTTGGCTTTTCTTATCCATGAGCAAGGGATATCTTTCGATTTTCTGGTATATTCTTTTGTTCATATGTTTGTTTGTTTTCTCTCTCAAAGAACCAAATCTTTAATTCATTTACTGTTTGTACTGTTTTTTCATTTCAATTGCATTAATTTCTGTTCTGGTTTTATAATTTTCTCCCTCTTGTGAGCTTTGGTCTTGACCTGTTCTTTTTTTTAATAGAGGATTGAGATATAACATTAGGTTATGCTTGCTTGTTCTGTTTTTCTGCTGTGAGAATTCAATGCTATGTAATTCCCTCTTAGGATAGCTTTCATCAGTTCCACAGGTTCTCATATGGCATATCCCCATTTTCACTGAATTGTGAATTTTTTTTTAATTTCTTCTTTAATTTTATCTGTGACTCATTGGCTGTTCAGCAGGATGTCATTTAATGTCCATGTTTTTACAGAGGTTTTGCAGTTTCTTTTCCTATTTATTTTCAATTTCATTGCATTATGGTCAGACAAAATGCATCACATAAGTCCATTTCCTTTGCTTCTATTTAAACATGTTCTATGCACAGATATCTGGTCTATTTTAGATAATATTCTGTTTGCAGCTGTTTGCAGCTTGCATATGTTCTGCTGTTGGTGGTGGAACACCATGTAACAGTCTAATAAGTCTATTCATTTACATGTTTGATTCAGTTCTGTTATTTCTTTGTTGACTTTTTGTCTAGTTGAACTACTTCTTTGTGACGGGGGTAAAAAATCTCCTGTTACAATTACGCTATTGCTTATTTGATTTTTCATGTTTATTGATATTTGTCTAGTATAGTTGAATGTTCCTATATTTGGTGCATATATATTTATGATTGTTATGTATTTCTTCTTAATTTTCCCCTAACAAGTATATAGTGAACTTCTTTATCTCTTTTGATCATTTCTAATTTGAAGTTTACATTGCTTGCAAACAGAATTCCTACCCTTGCTTTTCTCTGGGATACTGTTGTGTGGAGGATTGTTTTCCATTCTGCAGTTTTCAGTTGAGTTTCTTTTTTATTTAAATGTGTTTCTTGTATAAAGCATATTTTTAGATCTTGTTTCTTGATCCTTTCTGCCAGTCTGTTTCTCCTTGATGGTTTTAAATAATATGTATTGACTTATCTGCACCATTTTATTTTCATTTTATTGATTCTTTGCTTTTTTCCCCCTTTATTTGATTGCTTGCCCTGCCTGGTGGTTTCTCTCTATTGTTGTTCTGGGAATTGTGGTCATTTTTATCTCTGTGTAGTATAACCTTCAGTATTCTTTCTAGAGTTGGCTTGATGGACATGAATTTCTTCAGTTGTTCTTTGACATGGAAGTATCTTATTTCTCTATTAATTATGAAAGATAGTTTTGTAGGGACATAAGTCTGGATTGGAAGCTATTTTCTTTCAGGGCTTTCACTCCAGGCTCTTGACTTACTGCTTTGGGTGGAGAAGTAAACCATGATTCTGATGGATTTTCATTTATAGGGGATGTGTTTCTTTTCTCTAGCAGCTTAAAATTCTGTTCTTGTACTGAATTTATGAGACCTTGATTATTACATTACTGAGTGTAGATTTTTTGGTTATGTCTGTTTGGAGTTCTAAATGTCTAATTTATCTGTATGTCAAATTCTGTTTTCATGCTTGGAAATTTTTTTACTATTACTTCTGCAAATAGTTTTTTAATGTCATTTTCATTGATTCTCACTTTTTGTTGACAGTTATCAGTCTAATATTGTTTTTATTTGAATTTTCTTGGAGCTTTTCAATTGTTATTTCATGGTCCCATGTTATTTGTAAAAGATCTTTCCTTTCTTGATCACTAACTGTTACCCTGTCTTCAAGGTCTGAAAGTCTATCTTCCTTTTTGTTCAGTAAGTTTTGCCAGTTTTCAAAGGAATTTATTATTTCCTGTATATGTATATGTCTGTATATGTCTTTGAATATGCATATGTCTGTATATGTCCTGTATATGTCTTTGAATCTGTTTTATTCATTTTATTTCTTTTCTACATTCATTCAAAGTTTCTATCTTTTTTTATGCTTCTGTATTTTTAAATCTATCTTCTCTAGCTGTGCTGAGCAATTCTTCCATTAAAGTAGTCATTTATTTTTATCTGAGAGGTTATTTGTGATCTAATTTCCTCTATAGCCTCATGGATGTGTGTTTTTACTCCATTTGCTAGCTTTTCAAAAATTTTAGGTGCATGCCTTACAATGTCTTCTATGTTAGTGTTTCCAGCACTTGTTCTGGATGGACTGCAAGTTTGAGATTGCAGTTTGTTTATATGTCTTGTGATTTTCATCTCTTGATTCATATTTCTGTCTTTTCAATCTTGCTAGTTTTGCACATCCATCGTGTGTGCCTTAGTCAGTGGCCTACTCTATGGCTGGCCTTCACCCAGTTGCCAAGTCTCACTGTGTGGAGAAGGTGCCAATCACCTGAATTTCTCCTGTAGGGCCAGTCATGTGAGTCCTGGATTTTTCTTGTGATGACTAGTCTAGGAGTAGAGATATGATCCAATCCTTAGCTCTTATTGTTATTGCTGTTTTAGTTTTTTCCAGGCCACCAGACTCGTCTGTCCATTTTGTGCACTCTTCTGGGGCCCTACTGTGTTACTGGGGGTTTTGAAGGCTCACTTGAAATTTTTTCAGGTGGAGACAGGCCTTATCTGTGATATCACTGGCCAACCAGGTGTTTTCTGGGTAGAAGGAGGGCTCACCCATGTTCTTGCCAGCCATCCAAGTGGCGAGAGGTCTCACCTGGTTTCTTGTGGGTCCTGAGGTCCTTCAGATAGGGGAAGAAATCACCAGTGTTTCACACTGATTAAGAAGGTCCTCCAGGTGTAAGGAGGCCTCACCCAGACCTGCCTGCTGAGGTCCTTTGAGGCAGGGAGGTGTCACCAAGGCTCCCACTGGACTTAGTTATTATATTGAAGTTTTTAAAACTATCTTTCTGAGATATTTACTGAACAAGTTCTCTGTATACTATCTGGTTCATAAGTGTCACTTAAATAAACATGTGTTTAAATTACTTGTATATTATCAAGGAAATTTAGTGTATTTCCTTTTGTGTATTATAAAACTGTTTTCTGAGTGTCGATGAGTATACATAAATTCTAGTATACTATTATTTGGCTAGCATGTCAATTTTTATAACTACTAGGATTCATAGATTTCATTTTTTAAAATTTTACAATCTAAAGTGAAGCTCTAGTTCTTTCTAACATTGTGTTGCATCAGAACTGCATGTCAGAGTCACTTGTTGCAGTTGTCTGCTTATAAATCTTTGTCAAATTCATTGTACACTTCCTGCTCTACACTGATTAATAAGTGGTATACTACTATTGTATACGTGACCATCATTCCTTCTTTGGGAGTAACTTAAGATTTTTTAATTTTTTTTTTAATTTCTGGTATTGATAGTGAAGTGAATCTTTAAAAGTTTTTCTACGTGTTGAATTACTTAGAATTAGTATGTCATTATATTAGCTAAACTAGACCTTTTCTACTCTAATGAAAACGTGTGTGTGTATATATTTGTCTTATTTCTTATATAGTGAATAAGGTTTTTTCACTATTTACTAGGAATATTTGGCTTTTCCATCATTAAAAATATTAAAATCACATTTTTTCTTTTGTGAGGGATTAAATTGACATCTTTATATTCTACATGTTTTTGTACAGTGTCTAAACTTGTTTATTCATTAAGTTAAGGCACTTTAGGCCTCAATATACATTGTGTTTGTTGCACTTTAAAGGCTGGAAAATTTTAAAATATAATGATAGAAATAGTGAAGCTTACATAAATAGTACAATTCTATTGATATGTATTAAATATTTACATTACTTTTAACATATTTTAGAAAATTATTTAAAATTTAGACCTGGGATTTGATTTATGAAGGCAACAATTAATTCTAAAATCAGAATTTAATATTTATTCAGTATCATCCACCCTTAAAATTTTCCAGATAAAGGAGACTCTTGGATTAGCTCTGCACATTCACCTAACATTTCTCTGGAGCTTTCATCACTTATTCTAAGCACTCTTGTTCACTGAATAAATTTTCAAGCTGTTATTAAATTTGGGTTACTAGTTTCACAGGTTTGGTTTGAGGTCTCTGAGGGAAAAATTCCAAGACCTCAACATTAGCTACCCAATGCATAATATCTGCTTTCAAAACAATGAGCAGAGAAATATGACTCTGTGCTTGGGAATTGAAAATTCGCCAACTGCATTGAAGTGTTGCATTCATTATGTCATACCACACACATCTGATAAGGGACAATATAATGCTGTTGGATAGGTTCTTGTATACAAAAGCCCCATAGGTCAAGTAAAGAGCTGTTTTTCATTTAATAACTGAACTATGCAGGTGCTAATTTGGTCCATATGCAGGACAATGCAGAAATATGTTACCTGATAGTTGTATGTGGGGTGGGAGGTTGTTATTAAGTGGAAATTTTTTGATTAATTAAGGTGAGTATGCTCTGGTTAATGTGAACCACAGAATACAATTGACATAACTTTGTAAAAAATGAAGCTTATAGAAAACTGTCATAATGCTGAATTTTTTCCTGTTTCTTCTCTTCACACACCCTGACTTTTTGAAGCTCCCCCTAGGCCAGTTCATTTGAGAGAAACATATTCGACACTGGGAAAAGCCAAATTAGAACTGAGGCAGCAATTGGCTCTTATTAAATATGCTTGCCATGGGATCTACACAGTGTATCTGGCACAAGTAATATTGAGTGATTCAAGTTCTCAATATTTTTCATCTTCTGGTGGGAATTAAGTTGGAAAAGGCGCCCCAGAGGTAACAAGCAAAAAACCATTTTCACAATTTAATTGCAAATTTGCACAAAACAATCTAGTAAAGCCTGCATGTTGATGATTAAATAAATCCTTAGCAACTTTGTTGAAAATCTTACTTTAAGGCTGTTAGAGTAAACCCTAAGAGAACATTTTAAGATTGTTGCCCTATTAGTGAATACACATTTTACAATCTTCTACTCTTACTCATATATTTCTCTATATTTTTGTACCTTTCTTCTGTGGGCTTTTTGAGGGTGTGTTATGAAATGTTTTTATTTGTTTTACAAATATGATTCATTAATTTCTTTTATACTTTTTGACAAATAATTCATTAGTTCATTATCATCTCACTGTTATACATGAAGAAAAACGTATTGTCATCCTATTAGACATAGAAATATTGCCTCATTTCTCACTATTTTGTGTTTCAATACTATTGAACAATTGTGGGTTTTATGGTGCAATAATACAATAAGACTGCATTGCCTACTTCCAAAGAATGAGGTCCCAGTAGGTTTATAACACGGACCCCATCTTTCAGTACTAACTAGGAGAATGCCTTTCATGAACCAGATTTCCACTGTGACATGAAGCATCTGCCTGAGGAAAAAAAAAATGGATTAATTCCTTCAGTCTCCAGTCTACAATGCAGTAATTTAAACAACATTTGATTGGCATAATTTTTTCCTTTGTTTAACACTTCTAACTGCAACTATCTGAGTAAACTTTTTATAATTATTCCTATATTACGATAGCTTTTTATTGGTCTTAATCACTCTAATATATTGTCAGTCTTATAAGTTTCAATGAAATGTGCATTATAGAAATTGGCCTGCTGCTTAGAAAACTCTTTTACATCTAAAATAAAACCAGAACTCTCAGATAAACAAAGTTACTTCACAGATTAGACAAATATACCACTCAGCTTTCCCTCCTAGTGCTCTTCCATGTGAGTCTTTACTTAAACAAGCTATTCTCATTAGTTGATTATGTAATTACATCAGATTTCCTAAGTCCATTCAATTACATTTCTCTCCTTCATGTTTAATACAGCCCCAAATGTCACATTGTCAAGCCCCAATATCACCACCCAGGATCTCCTTAACTATAGAACTTTTGAAGTTGTTTATTGTAGAATCTCATAATTTTATGCCTAAAAAGAAGCGTATAAATGATCTATTTTAATATCTTAATTTTATAAGAAAATTGAAGAACATGGTTGATGAAATTATTAGCTTGTTATTGTAGAAAAATTTGAAGATACACCAAATAAAGGACTTACACTGAAATAAACACTACTGCTATAAAATTTCTTGAGATCAGGATTCGAGTCATACTCATCACCTAGCAAGTTTGTCACAGGTACTTTGTAAATAATTTGAAGATTCTATGTCAATCAGATTGACATAATAGAAGTTAGTAAGCATTTTTAGTCATTTAAAGGCTGCTCAAAATATAAAGTACTAGCTTCTATCATTAGAAAGTTTGCAACCAAAATAACTTACAAATTTTACTCACTCAGTTTAATAAATCATTGCCCTCATGGCTACCATAAAAGTCTCAATTTAGTCATTAAAGAAACCAGTGTTTGCTGTTTATACACAGAAATCATTAAAATCTTCTATTTGAAAATTAGAAATAATTTGAAAGTTTGTTATCGATAAAATTCTCACTGACTTTAAAAACTTTGGTGTTACTGGCTTACCACTTAAAGCTGGAAGTACAGCATTTGAGTTCTGAAAGTCACACATGCAGTACATTCTTGGGAATCTTCTTTGTTTGATCACTGTTGAACAACACACAAAGCTTTGTATTTTTTCACCTGAATAAATAGTGCCCGGCATTTCACCCTTTGAGGTCAATACATATGTCTCACAAGACAGGCATTCTTCAGCTCTTTTCCTGCCAAGTGTAATGAGAAGCAAAAAGCTCTGCATTCATGCTACCTACTTGAGAGTTACGGAGCCAATGTTTTTTAGCCTTGTTTTACTGGGCCAGGTGCTGGTCATCAGTGGTTTAACATACAGCAATGTTTTCTCAGAATAAACAGTAAATGTCTATATTCTTCTCACAAATTTGATTGTCAGCATAGTTTTAGATCAAATGTGTTTCCACATATTTTGAATATTCAAATTTCATTATTGTGTATGACAGGTGTGCAGAAGAGTTGCCAATCTCCATTTAGTGTAGGTGAAATCATTTATTCATTGCCAAAACCAAATGCTACTTAATTGATACTTTAGTTCTAACTTATCTATAGTGTTCTTTCACATGTTTTAGGTTTCACTAGCCATTATATTTAATTACTTTAAAAGGTCACTTGGGGGTTAGAAAACATGCTTTCTATTCTTAAGACATTTATAACTTGCAGATTATTGATTAAGCTAGAACGTTTTGCCATGGATGTATCCTACATTTAGCACTTTAAAATTTGACTGTAGTTAGTTTAAATTATATAGGGCAAATACATTAAAAGTATAAAAGGATAAATAAAATCTTCGTTTTAATAGCTAAGGTGAATCTCCACAATTTCAGTTTTTGATAGATTGAGGAGTCAGATTTTGGGGGGTTGGCCTTGTTCCAGGGGTGACCAAACCATTATGGTTTCTTTAAAAAAAAACCTATATATACTATATAGTGTTTAGAAATCTTTCATGGCAGCTGTTGCAGTTAGAGTTTGCAAGGAAAACAGTTTAATACACATAATTTATAGAATTATTTCATTTATAATAGTCACTCAAAAAGCCAAATTCAAAAAAGTGCAATAAATCTGTCCACTCACTAAATACCCAAAGAATCCAGCCTGGATCCAATGGCAATGTCTTGTATGAGTCCAGCTGAAGATCTAGAGCCCATGACAATGTCTCATGCAAGTCTGTTTCACAGATCTGTGCTAAAAAGGCCCAGAGATCATCAGCAGTGGGAGCTAGAAAGTTTGTGCCAGTAGGATGAAAGATCTGTGTCAGTAGGCTGAGAGATCTGCATTGGAGCCAGGAAGCGATGTTCAAAGTAAAGACCAAATCTCCTCTGAAAAGTACCACAGCCATCCTTAGCAACAGTAAGGTTCTTAGCTCCTCCGATGATAAGAACAGCTGAGTTCATAAAAAGAAGCCAGCATGACAGGCTTCTCCAGGAGATTGAACAGCTCATCATCTTCCCCTCCACAGCCAGAGATATGCTCAAAGTAAGGACCAGAGCTCCCCCAAAATGAACCGCACCATTCTCAGTGACAACAAGGCTCCGAGTTCTTCTGATGGTTAGAAGAGTCAAGTTTATATCAGAAAAGAAGTTCCACAAGCTCCTCCAGGAGAACCAACAGCAACAAGAGAACAAACAGCACTCCTCTTCCTCTGCAGTTCTGTTTTATCATGTTGTTAGCAACAGTCCTAAGGTGGACCTTCAACACCCGGCACTACAGAGATTCAGTTCAGCTGGGTATTACAAGTTGATCACCAATTGTCAGTCTATGACAGTAGCATTGAAACAAAATAAACATTTTCAAAAACCAAGGTAATACAAATGTGCAAATGTGCCAAAATATTCCACATTTGGGCACAGAATATTTTAAATATCAATTTTATACTTCATCATTCATTTAGGAAATGATTTGACTCCCTTCTAATAGGCAGTGTAAATTATTTCAAATAAAATATGTTCTATTTGACTACTATTCCAACAGTATACCTAACATATTTGCCAAGTAAATTCTGGTGATTATTGAGGATTATTGGAGTCTTGTTTCACTTTAATTTTACTGCTTAGCTTCTTCATGCTTATTCCAGGGACAACTTCATCATTTACAGTTCTGTGTGAGATTCTATTCTATCCTCAGCAGACATGTTGATTACAAGATGGGACAAAGCTCTGGTCTTTCATATACTCATTTCTAGAATGAGAAAGCGGCCCAAGTGTATGTATAAATTCATCCATGTAAATAATGTTTATATTATTTTCCACCTTCCTCAAATGATTCTCTTTTTGCTAACTAGAATTCACAGTTCAGAGCTAGAATTGACTAGAATACCTAAACTCAAAAGAAATCAACCAATGAGAACTATACAATGCTCTTTTGTATTAGAAGAAACTGGATCTTATGTTTATTACCACAAATGCTGCAAAGTATAGCCTTAAACAGACAAACCACTCATATATATGTTTTTTAAATTACTTAATCTATTATTTCTTAAATACTCTAGTTGCAAATCAGTTTCTTGTTCAGAGGCTATATGGGAAAAATTGTATTTATAAAGAATATTCTTCCACCACATTGATAAAAATGAAACATGAAAATAAAATACCATGATAGGAGACAGAAAAACTAAAAATGCAGCACGAGGTCTGGAAAATTGGAATATCTTCAAAGTTATTACCCTGCCTTTATGATTCTTCATTCCTAGTTACCATCGTCTGTGTCTTACCTTGATAATAAGGATGTGACTCAGTGAATAAAGTTGACACTGATAGCTCATGGGTTAAATAAGAAAGTTCCTTCTTCCTATACAATTTACTTTTTTTTCATGAAAAAGTGAAAGATGTTTAATAATTTGATGTGATGAACTAGGGAGTGAATAAAACAAGAAAAAAACTATAACAGATCATAACGAAAGCTTTCACTGAAAAGATGACATTTTAGATCAGATCTAAATTACTAGAATAGCAGTGAAATATAGGATCAAAGCTCACAAAGAAAAATAGGGGCAAAGACTCAGGGTAGAATTCTTTGTGCATGAAGATGCTAAGGAGTCCACTGTGCCTGGAGTATGGCAAGCACTGGCGAGTGAAGGACAAATCACATATAATCATATATACAAAAATTAGCTATGCAGTCTAGTACATTAAGGTATGCTATTTTATACAATTTGAATGGAGTCAGTTAAATCAATTTTAAAAGTTATTTCTTAAAAGAGTTATTTCCAGGTTGTCAGAAAAATGATCTATGCGATATAACTCAGAATTGCAGGTTTCTGGCTAATTGAGGCATTAAGAAATAAAAATCATTTATATCATAGGCTTAAGATTTGGAAATCATTTCCAAAGTAATTAATTTTTTACTCCACTTGGGGTTTTTGTTGCCTTTTTATCCCACTATTCTTCTAATAAAACTTTACTGCTTGACTTTTAGGGTCTGTACAAATAGATACAAGTGTCACTAATATCCTCATTTACACACACACAGACACACACACACACGAGAAATGATAAAGAAGTGAAAATTAGTACTTACTGGCCTTTTATAGTTGGTGTCTTGGTCATGCAGAATTGTGGCTAAGCTTCAGCAGGTGACAGTAGTAGGGACCACTTTTTGAAATGTATTAGGACCATCTCATAGTTCTGTGAAATAGTGACTTTGGGCCATGGTGAAAAGTAAAATTCATTGTAACAATTAGATTATTAATAACAACTTAAAGGGCAAAGTTTATGGCTGCTACCACACAGGTTTCACATTGTCTTTCCAATTTCATATTAAGTAATACAGTACAGAAGTGTTGCCCCAGAAGTGTTGATTTAGTGTGAGACCCAGAATAATTTTTTGTGGTATGAAGATAAATTTTTACTTTGATGTGTATATATTGAAATATATACTTACTATGAAAAAATAGTAAATAAAGAACTCAAACCATGGATTTCATAGATAGAAGTTCAAGCAAGCTATTTAATGTGAAATAGTACCTGATACAACAAAAAAAGTTGCTTTTTGTCCAAACAATTGATGTACTATTGGGGATTGCTAGCAATAACCTATCATAGACATAGGTTTGTAACTTTATGTCTGCATGACTAGTAAATAATTTTAATCTTTTTGGGATCCTTTTTATCAAAATGGAGCAAAACATATACATTATATCACCATGGTTAATATATTAAATGAGATAATTTACTTAAAAGCAAAAACATAAATTTTGTATAGCACCACCATTGCTGCCACCATTGCTTTTGATTACCCTAGGTACCTCCATGGAAAAAATTGTGTATTTTGCACCACTGGATCTCCAAAACTTGGTCCAGTGTCTAAACTTCATTACTACTGCAACAGATATTACGACATCTATCTATCCATCCAGACTCCACAGTTCTCCACAACTGCCACAGTTCTTTCAGAGACTAAAAGCATAAGACTACCAGAGGCACCCTGATCCCCACAGAACCCAAGATAAAAAGCAATCTGGGACAGATGGGCAAATGAAAAGTGACTTTTCTTCCTCTGATTTATATTTTATATTTATATTTTATTGCAGTTCAAAGAAACACTGCTAACTAATCAAGTTCAAGGGAACCATTGAAAAGATAACCATTCTACAGTATTTCAAATAACTCCTCTGTTATTTCAGCTCTGTTATTTCAGGATTGGTTACTTTGAGAAGTTCACTAGCTCCTCAAATTCAATATTTCCAAAATTTAACTCATTATGTTATCTTGAAACTCACTTTGGTTCCTAATCTCCTTTTCCAGATTTTGGAACTTTATGTCTGCATGACTAGTAAATAATTTTAATCTTTTTGGGATCTTTTTTTTTTTTGGCTGTGTGTTTGAATTCTTTCAGAAAATTCTTAATTATTATGCACAAGAGAACCCTTAGGCTATACCACATCCCTGAGTTTCACCCGTGTACATAGCCTACATTTGATCTAGATTCCTATGTTCCTGGAATATTGCATGTTGGAAGAAAAGTGACCAAAGTAGACTTTGTAAGCACTATCTGGACTCTAAAACTTATATTTTTATTCCAAAAGTAAATGAGAAGCATTTAAAGCAAAGAACTAACTCACTAGAACTGAATATTAGATAGGTCGTTTTGTCAAGACTAGTAGATTAGAAAGAACTAGAAGCCAAGAGTACAGTAATGATTCAAGTGAAACAATGAAAATTTGAAGAGATTTATTTGATAGATTAATAGGAATTAAAATGAACAAAAGTTGGTGCAAATTGAGTAAAGAAAGTAAAATAAAATGAGAAGTCCAAGATGGCTCACATCTTTTGGGTAACTATGCTGAACACAAAAAATGGTGATTAAATGCTCAGACTTTAAAAGGAGAAAATCAGGTGTACCATTTAATTGTGAACACTGAAATAATATTTGTAAATACTTGAAACAATGCTGACCCATAATAGATGTTTTGTAAGTTTAACTAATGCTATCATTTGTAACTAATAGGGTTACAATATTTTTTTTAATATCTGTGAGATAATGGCATTGTCTCTAGGAGAATAGGAAACAAGTGAGGAAACATGTGAAATGTAAGAAAGGCTGTGTTTGATTTTGCAGTTGCAAAAGCTGAGATGCAATCATAAATATGCCTGGTACTTTAACAAGACCCTGAGTAGAAGACAGTGTGTGTGTAAGGCTGCCTTCTAACCGTGCTGGAGTAGTAACCAAACCCAGTGCATAAGAGGATAAATGAAGTGAGAATGTGATGATAGTGTATGTAGTCTTTTTTTTTTTTTCAAGACATTGAGTATAAGGTAAGTAAGTACGGTGATTGCCAGAGAGGAGATTTTTAAAATAAAACTGGGAGAGATTTGATATTTATGTATGATTTTGTACAAAGTCAAAAGAGGGCAAGCCAAGGAAAAAAGCAAAATTCATACTGAAAAATAATACATATTAATGAGTTACTAACAGAAAAGCATATTTATTTTGTGTCAGAAACTGCTTTAAGCACATACTTGCATGTTCTCTCTGGAGTTTCAGGACCAAGCAGGATGGGTACTGGGGGAGAAATATTTTGGGTGAGAAGCCAGGCTGTAAAGCAAAGCACTGAATCTCAAGTGAAATCTGGAGTTTAACTTTATGCCTTCAAGAAAATAATCATTTGCCTCTCACAATTGGAAGAAACAGTATAATAGACCATTATCCTAACAAAAAGCTGAGAACTGAGAACATAAACAACCAAGGACCTCAAATAGTTGAGGATCTGGTTTAAAAATCTTTAAAGCATGTTAGAGTGAAAGAATTGAGAGAATATAGAATAATCAGTTTCTCATAATTCTACCTTTGTGAAAATAGAATTAGCTTTTTATTTTAATGTGTCTGAATTGTAATATTCAATTTGTCAAGAAATTTAGCATGCTGTATTTTTCAAGAATACTTACATGCATCTATTCTGTTGAGATGATGCCAAGATAACTTTGGGAAGAAGATTTTGAAAATGATATGTAAGAGTAGAAATCTTATATGTGAACCTATTTACACAGACTGGTTTGGGGCAGGAACTATAGTAAGATTTACTGGTATCTCTATCCTTTTCTCTGCAAAAGTGTGAGTGTGGTTAATGAGGAAATTTTATGCAGAAACCTTCCTACCACAGTGTTGGTGGACCTTACAATCCATTGCACTTATCTTTTTTTTTATTTCTTGTTCTTTAGGTATGTGCTATTTTTTCTAAAGGGGAAGGGATTGCTAATGATTTATACCAGGCTTATAAAGCAGAATGTGTGTTTCTACTTTTTATAGGCAAATGAAATAGAATGATTATAAACAATGAACTTGCCAAGGTGATACTACTAATCAGCTTGTTTAAACAAACCCCAAGTTATGTGCCAAATACCTGCCATCTTGTGAAGGAACAGTTTATGTTCTTCCTATGTGGCCAGATTTTATTCTCCAGAGATTTGATGCTATGAAGCAGGAATTCAATTTGCATGTGGTTAGGAATGATATGAAGTCCGAACATGCTGCCAGATGTATCTTTCCGAACAGGTGGGAAAATGAGGTGAGGTGGAAAAACTTTAAGGGATGCTGAAGAGCTGCATAAATAATTTCTTTTATACCATTCTTTCAAAATTTATCTTTGCCTTTTGCACGAACACAAATTGCACATTTAAAAAGCTATTACCTACTTTGTGTTTTCTTTCAGTTAATGGAATACAAGATATATTTGCTACATAAATTCTTCTATGTACTTCATGACTCCACACTTGATTTATTTTAGGCTTTTTTTTTTTTTTTGGTTCTACAAAAAAGACATTTATCACTTGAAGAAACTCGTGGTGCAGAAAATTTCTCTTGGAAATGTTGAAGAAATAAATTATTTCCCTACATTTATATACAGTACTGACCTGTTTTTTCAGTGGAATGGAGATATATACTTTACCAAATGCCTGAGACATTGACATTGGTTCAAGCTGGTGTTTTTGTTGTGGAGATTAAGTCATTCTATAAATCTGTTGTCAGATAAGACCATCCAATGATTTTTATTTATCCATTTAAATTTATTTCTATTTGGGTAAATTCTGGAATTTTGGTGTATTTTTTTCCTGGCCTTCTTACCTCATATCATCTACAAAGTAAAAGAAAATATCCTTGTAAATATTTTCCAGTTTATATTTTTTAAAAGCAAGCATAGAGAAACTCAATATATTGCTTATTTAAGCATTTTATCCTCCTTAATTGCTAGTGAAGTTTAAAATGCTATATCATGTTAACAAACAGATCTCAAAAAATTTGAAATTATAACGATTAAGTCTGTGTTTTGATTCATAGAATATTTCTGTAGTAGCTTTGGAAAAGATGACATAGTGGAAGAAAAAATGCTTAACTTTCTGGAAAGATATCATGGAAATAAACTGCACTGATGCCATCGTTCATAGTTAGATCAGCCTTCAGCCTTTTATATATTCAGCAGTCTCTTTCTTTACTTGAGTAAATTTTACCTTCTATGACCTTGTGCTGACTTAGAGAGACAGAGGCAAAATAGCTGCCTGGCCCTTAACACAGGCATGGTGTACGGCTTAATAAGAATTTAATGAAATTGTGTTTGTTAAATGTTGACCGCAGAGAACATCTGTAGTTTTCCTATTTATTACACTGAAATCTTTCTTATCACTAAGCTGTCTTTGTACTTGAATCTACTGACTGATTAGTCTCCGTAATTAACATTTTATTGTCTCAGATGAAACGACAGTGTCTGAAATGATAACAAAATCTACCTCACCTCTGTGTCACCTTAAAGACAACTAAATGTTACTATAGCTCTTCAGTTATTGAAATCACATTTATAATCAGCATATCCATAGTCCTTCTATGCAGACAGTTCTGTCTTAGTCCACTTTCTGTTACTGTAAAAATATACCTGAGATTGGATAATGTATAAAGGAAAGAAGCTTATTCAGCTCGCGATTCTGGATGAGAAATGCCTAAGAAGAGTGTGTCAGTAGGTCCTGTGCTCCTGGTGAGGGCATGTGCTGTGTCATAAGATGGTGGGAAAGCAAAAAGGCAGGTGGATACACCTAGAAGAGCAGAGCACGGAGGTACCGCTGCTTTAGAACATTCTTGGTAGTAACTAATGCAATCCCAGGAGAGTGTCATTAATCTCTCTTACACACCCAAACGCTTAAGGACCTGGTCTCCCAATATTTCCACAGTGGCAATGAACTTTTAACATGAGATTTGGATGGACAAATCATATTCAAACTATAGCTGCATTTTTTGTAACCAAGGATAAAAACATCAAAACATAAGACTGGCCTTAAATTAAACTTTAGAAAGGTTGAAATATCTGTATCTATAGAAATATTTTGAAATTTCAATGCAGATATCTTTAGAATTATGTCTATCTCTGGCCCTCCTTTGAGATCTAGTTCTCCTCAAGTCTCTGTACTGTAACCTACTCATCCTTTGATAGTCCTTGGCTCATCACTAATCCTAACCTTTCTGTACATTCCAGACAAATAATCTTTTCTCTATTTGATATAATGGAACAATGTCATCTGCTTTCTAATATAATATAAACTAACATGTTCATTTTGTATTGTAGAAAAGTTGAAATCACTTTCCTCTAAATTTTCACTTTTCCGTAAATGTTGACATTTTTATGAATATACTCCTTGCCCTTGTTGCCTGTATAATGTGGTGTAACTGTAGATAAAACTCAGTGGAGATTATATATGTACATGGCACCCTTTGGTGCCCCTCAATAGGCCCAGTGATGCCATGGTAAGAACACAATACTATCATTTACCTACCTCGGAAAAGTCAGACTGTCCCACTGACTATTCATAAAATCCGTAGTCCACTTGGTTAATTCCTCTTCACCACCTTTTGTATTTTAAGAATGAAATAAATGTGAAGCTATAAAAATATCTGTAACATAGTAAGCAATCAATAAATGTCAGATTTTCAATTATTGTGCATATTTATGCACACAGCAAGTCAGGTATGCCATTGCTTTGAGAGACTCTGGAAATGCCACTATACATCATAATTCCATGACAAATCTCAAAAGGAAGAGTGACAACTGTGTGACTGCATCACTGTTTATAAAGTTGAATCAGTCACTCCAGAAGTTTCCTGTTGTAGTCAAAGCAACACTGAGAGTGAAGTATATCTCAAAAAGCCCAAAGAAAATTTTGGAAGTAGCGAGCTATTACATATCATTTTAACTGGATAATCCTTTACTAATAGCTTATCTACACATTCAGTTTCAGTTCACTGTCACATGTTACATGAAATGTGACATGAAATTTTCAGTTCAGATAGTGGCAACTAAAGGTGTGAAGAATGTCTCAAAGTGATGAGGGCATTGATGATTAGATGCAGTCTAAATGCAGAAAATACAATAAAAGGAAGTGAGAAGATATAGAAAACAACTATGAAGAAGGACCAACAGCAGTAGTGGAATAGTGGAGGTCCTTCACTTGCCTGTTTTACTGAATTTAATTAGTATTCTGGTCATAACTTTGTAGTTTTAGAGACAGTGAACTATTTAAAAAATAATTGCAATGAGGCTATTGGACATATTACATAAATTTTGATTTATGTAATTTTAAACTCCATTGTGTTCTACTTTTCTAGCCCCTTCTCTCATTCTTCCCCTAAAACTATATGATTCTGCCATCCAACAAGATATATCAACAAGATATATATATAGTATATATATATATATATATATATATATATATATATATATATAGTGTGTGTGTATATTTGTTGCATATACAAATGTATGAATTTCCATATGAAACCTGACATATTCTATGGTGAGAAAAAGAGGAAATTTGACAGAGAAAATTAGAGAGAGGTGGAAATAATTCAAATGAAAAGTAAACATGGGAGTATGTCTGTAGAGTAGGTAGCATATTATAAGACTTGAAAGACACAATTGAATGTTATTCATCTGCTAGGGTAAGTAAGGAGGAGCAAGTTAATGAAGATAAAGAGAAGTGAGAGTGAGAAATTTGAGGGAACTCATAGGATGGCCTGCAGCTTCCCTATACTAAACAGCTGAAAATGAGAAAGGCATACTTGGAAGTGAATACTTAAAAATAGAAAGGCTCTGGAAAAGCTATAAGAAATAAGATAGCTTGTCAGCTGAATTTAAGGAATGTAGAGTTAAATTGAAAATCTACTTGAGATTAGATACATATAAAAATGATCCAAGTTTCACTTAAGGAGACTCTTATTTTGCTCATTTCTAAGAATAAGACATAATGCTTCCAAGTTACATTTTGGGTTCATGACCGATATAGCAGATAATGGGCATAATTATATGTCACTATTATTGGCAAAAGATCAAACATACCAAAATTGCATAAGAAACGTTTCTTCTTCAAGCTTTTAATTACAATAAAATGGACAAATATTGTTGCCAAAATAATCTAATGTTATGCCTGCTCTGACTGATTTAAACTGAACAATACCTACAGTTGTAGCAAGCACTTTTAGAGGCTTCTGTCAATTTCAATTCATTTCATAAAATGTTCATATACATAGGCTAACTTTTGCTGTGGAATAATTAAACAGAGAATTAAATGGTGATATTTATCAGCGTAGAAGTGATGACAGAGATTGGATAAGATGCACTCTGTTTTTGTATAGCTAATACATAGTGTGATTATCTGTAGGATATATTTTAGGCTCATGCAGAAACTGATGATGACAATGGATTCAGAAATAATGCATGCACTAGAGAAAGAAAAATGCTAGCAGTTTTATCTTAGAAAGAAGAAAAACAAAACACACATTAAACATACCAAGAGTAAATGTTGAAATGATTTCACCTCAACAGTTTTTACTCGTTAAACAACTATAAATTTATTATTCCTCAGAAATACTCGGTGTGCATTTCCAGGTTATTCGGGTACATTAGTCATCTTTTCATCACTGGGACACAATATCTGACTCCCACAATTAAAAGATAAGAGGTTTAATTTGGTTCACATTTTAAAAGGACTTAGTCTGCAGTGGACTGAACAAGGCAGAGTCCTCACGGTGAAGGGATCTGGCAGAGTGAAACCACTTAGTTCATCGTCATCAGGAAATAGAGAAGGGGAACACTATCAGTTGGGAAATGGCCAGACACCATATGTGGCTCCCAAATGTGTATCTCTATGATTGAACCAGAAACAGTCACAAAGATGCACCACTAGTCTTCCAGGTAGAGCCCCAAACCAATCAATCAAGTTGACACATTACCTTAAATGCCCCATACCTCACTTGTCAACTTGCTACCAAATACTTCTCCTTAAACAATACTAAGTTTCCAAATAAAAACAACTACAAGTCTGTATTTCTACTGAACATAATACAACTATCCTGTGTACGACTAGAAATGCAACCATACGTTCCCAAAGTCTCAATAGTCTTAGCAAATGTCAAAAGTTGAAGGCTCTTTGAAAACTCTTATCTGTGAACTTCTATAAAATAAAATATATGTGAAACTAAGGAATAATGGCATAGGGTAAACACTTCTAAGACAAAGGAATAGGGAGATACAAAAGAATGAGACCAAGGCAAGACTGAAACCCAGCAAGGCAAACATTAAATCCTACAGTGCCCTATTTGACATCTGAAGCAGTAAATGTAAAATGTGAGTTTCAAAGGACTTGGGCAAGTCTCACCCCTGTAACCTTGTTGGATGATCCTGTACAGTATCTCTCTTGGGCTGGTTCTACTCACAGCTGTAGCTTTCACTTGCTTAGATTCCAGGTTCCCGGTATCCTCATCTTCCTGATGTCTCCATTGCTCCTTTGGCTTCATCTCTAGGCTTTACATACTGTCATATCCTTGTCTAAATTCTTTGAAATATGAATGTAAACCGCTATTACCCTACAGGTCTTGCATTCTGCATGTTTGTAAAACCAGCATTACAAAAACAATGTCAAGGCCTCCTATCAGCAAAAGTAGTTGGACCAATGTTTCAGTAACTTCCTAGTGCCTGGATGATTAAGCATGGTGAAATAAATTCTAAATAACACATTCCTTAGGAGGACCTTCTTGAGTAAGAGGACTAGGCACTCTCTTTTCAAATTAAATGCATTTTTGTATCACTAAGCATACAATGGGTGGTGTCTTGCTGATTTCTGAAATTCCTTCAAGATATCTTTCTTCTTGTCCCGGAACAAAGTAGTTAGTTTCTTTTTAGTGGTGCTAATATCTTCAGTTTCAAATTTAATTATGTTCCTTATGGGCTGAAATGTAAGTTTAATTTGTATTGCCTTGTGCACCCAATTTTCATTATGTATCTAGCTAAAATTGGCCAGCAGTACTCATGCCACACAGCCTGAATGTTAGGTTCTTTTGAAACATGCTTTGCCAGTTTAATTAGTCCATGTATAATGCACGTGAATTCTAGTCCAACATTAAATGGAGTCTTTGATTCCAAATGGAATCTCCTTTTCCTGGCCTTTATTTATAGAATTACTATTAGCATTCTAGTCTCTTGAGCTATGACAAAAATCATCAATCAAGCTCTGTTTATAGCAGCTTAGGACTTAAAAGTCATGTCTCTATGACCCACCCAAATACATCCACAAATGTGCCCCACCAAACCCCCAGGAGGATCACAAAGTAAATCAAGTTGACAATACAACCTAACTGCCACGTAGGGGATATTCTACTCCTTTTAGTTGTTCAGAGATTTTTCCTTATCACTTTCCTTGTCACTGAGATGAGGTTCACAGTTTGCAGTGGTTTCAGCCCATAACTGGTAGGCTCCAAGGTAGAGAGCATGGTGAAAAGGCCTAGGCAGAAGAAATCTATTCACTTCACAATATCCAAGAAGCAGAGAGAGTAAAAGGAAGAGCTAAAAAAGGATACATAACCTTCCAGGTCACACATCCAGTGACCTACTTGTTCTGACCAGACTCCTCCTAGCAACAAATCAGCTATCAGACCCCATAATCCTATTCCAAAATTCCCAGCCATGAGCAAAGGAGGCTGTTGAGGTATATCCAGATATAAACCATAACTTTGTGCCTCAGGGCCCCAAAAAACCAATGCATGCCACTTTATGATAAATGCATTAATCCATATCTTACTGTAACATTTGTAGCAATTTCAGTATTACCAAAAAGTCCAAGTACAAAGTCTCCTCTGAGATTCAAGGCAAATTCTCAACTGTTAGCCTCTATAAACATACAAAATAAAGCACAGCCAACATAGAATAGAACAGAATAATATTCCCCATTTCAAAAGAGAGAAACAGGGAAATGAAGCAATGGGACCAAAGCAAGACCAGAACCAACCTTGAGCTAACCTTGAATCCTTGGTTCCATATCAAGCACACAGAGAAAGTTATGGTAAAATGTGAGCTCCAATAGATTTGAGTTGTCCTGCCCCTATGGCACTGTTGATAATTGCAATCCTGATAGCATCTCTCTTGGGCTGCTTTTGCTCACTCCTTATAGTTCTCCTCAGACATTTCATGTTCCTGGCTTGTCTTAGTTCCTGGGGTTTCCACTCCACTTTCACCTTCACTCTTACAGCTTCATGCTTGGCCTCTCAGGTCTTTTTCTGAAGTCTGGATAATAGCTTGCTAGAAATCACAGTTCTTATATTCTGCATGTCAATAAAGTCAAGACAATGTAGATGATGCCAAGATCTCCTGCCAGTTATAGCAGCAGCCAGGCCCCATTAAATCATCATTGCAGAGGTCACTGAGTGCCTAGAGAGTTGAAAATTGTAAACAAAATACAAGGAAACAATTCTCTAGGTGACTGTTCTCAAGCATGGTACTCCAGAGCTCTCTTCACAAAACAAAGTCTTCACTTTTGCAATTTTGAGCCTACAAAGATTGGGATTTTGCTGCTTCCTCATATGCCCTCAAGGCATCATTTCTATTGTTTGTTGCAAAGTACTTGACCTCTTTTTAATGCTAATATTTTGAGAAACAAAGTTCATCTATGCTCCATTTTTATATGAGCTTCCTTTCTGTGGAAGCAGAAAGCTTTTCAAATGATCTTTTTGCTTCTGATTTTAAGTATAAATCTGGCTAAATGAAACAAGCTTGCTACAACCAAAATTTGCTACAACCAAATATTAGCCTGCCTTGAAATTTCCTCTACCAGATTAATTAGTCCATTGTCCTCCCGTTTATCAATCCAATTATTTAAATATAGAATGACTAAAATTGCCATTAATTTTTGTAAAATAATATAGCAGGGAATCTATTTTTTTAAATTTTATTTTATTTAAGGAGAAAAGAAGAAAAAAAAACAGTGAAAGGGTACAAGTTATACAGATTTACAGAGGAAAAAAAATGAACAATAGGATATCACTAGTTAATGGATTACATATTGCCATCTTAGAATCAATTGTTCAAGTCACAAAATTAAAGCTTGTAGAGTGGACATTCCAACAATGACACTGCAAACAGTTCTGTTCAATGATCCAATAAAACTCTGTGATATCATTTTCTATCTTATACACTTAAATATACATGCAGTTATATAGTTTAGAGCACTTTCTTTTCCTCTCTTTTGTACAATGACTATTACACATTTTGGGTTTCATTGCTCCCACGGTTCTTATTGCTTTTTTAGAAGAGAGTAAAACCAAATGTGACATAACAGAACAGAATCGGTCAAGTCAAAAGGGTGGACATAATAGATAATGCAAAAACATAATACAAGGTGATCAACAATGGTTACCATAATGCCTCCCGCTATCTCTAATAGAATTGCCTGTATCATTAGTTATAATACAATTGAACAAAACAGTAAAGAACAAAACCGAGAAAACCAAAACATTGGAGACATTGTAGGTCTTCAAAAGTAGATAAAAGTCAACGAGAATGGGCGTTATAATGAATCTCATTATCTTCACAGCTGATGCCTAAACTTTCGAACCTCATACTATCCAGCAAAACAGAATAGGGGAACATCAGACAAAAACAAGATGGTGAGAGTAATACAGGGCTTCAAATCGAGATAATAGAAAGTCAAAGTGGGTTACTATAATATATCCTTAACAGGGAATCTAAAAACAACATTTTTTCTCAGTCTCATGCACAGTCTCAGGACATGATCAAGATGGAGACAAATTTTCTGCCAGAGTGTAAATGCATAGTATCAAATGCAACTGCCAATGTTCTTGTTCCCACCTGAAAGCTCTTGAGACTGACCTTTACCACCTACATTTCTTTCAACACTCTGTTATTATCTCTTACCAGAATCTCCCTCTGGTTGGCATTTCCACTCTTTCTAAACTTCTCCTGAGCACTTATTCCGAAGACCTCTGAACCAAATAATCAACTGTAGTCATAGAGACCACCCCACTCTTAGTAGGAAAAATCTGTTATTTTCCATTTGTCATTTTTCTTATCATTGAGATATAATTCCTATAATTTACAACTTAAGGAGGCAAGATTCATTTGTGCTCATATTTTGTAGAAGTTCAGTACATAGCTGGATCTTAGAAAAAATAATATGGTAAAAATCCTGAACAGAGGAAAGCTGTTCAATTAATGGCTTCCAGTCAGCAGAAAGAGTAAAGGCAAGAGCTAGAAAAATGACTTACTCAGTGACCTGTCTCTTCCAACCACACCCCATCTCCTAAGAGCAAGTTAAGTAAAAGCCCTCATAATTCAAAAGTCTTGCCTGTGTCCACATGAGGATATTGTGGAACATTTAGATATAAACCATAGCAGTGATCTAGTTTAATAGAGCCCCTATTATTTTTACTGCATGGCTTCCAAGATTTTATTATTGTCATATTCCAATAATAAAATGAGAAATATCAGGAAAATTGACATATGGGAAGATAGGCCAGCCTAAAAGTGTTGTAGGCTGCTTATGCTAACATTCCATTGTCTAAAACTGTCAGATGGCCAAATATAACTATAAGGAAAATTAGGAAAGTGATCTACTTGTCTAACTAGAAAAGGAGGAACAAAGAGTTGGAATGACTTTACTCTTTTTCTCTTTTAAAGAAAAAAAAAACAATGAAAACCAATGATATAAAATTTTAAAACAAGATAATAGGAATTTAACAATTCCTATTATCAGTATATTTCATATTATTATCTTCAAAGGAGAAAAACTCTGTCCTATAAGCAGTGCAGTACAAACTTCTGAAGAAAAAGTGTAGCAATGCCAATTGGTAAATTAATGTAATAGTGAAAGCCAACTCCTATCTAAACCAAATGTTTACCGAATGATTGAGAATGCATGATTGGTTTCCTATTAGTTGGTTCTTCTTTGAATATATTTTTAACATGATGAAATGAATAATCAGTATAATTATTCAACTGGCAACTGTTTAGTACCGGTAAAATTCACTTCTTGGTGCTATCACAATAAATGTCCCTTTTATTTATTTATTATTTTTTATTTTCTAATGGTTTTATTAGTATGTTTGCATCACATGATACATTCATTTTTAGGTAGCAGGTACACGTACTTAACATAAATCCACACTTTTTATTCTTTTTCCTTTTCACCCATCCTCCTCCGTCACTAGCTTTTTCATAAATGAGAGTACAAGTTTCTTGTGCATGAAAGTGCATATGTTAAGCTAAGACAATATTTATAGTATCTTTATATGACTTCCATGGAATGTTCAAAATTCATATTTTATTATGTTTATAATCCTAAATTGACTTCAAGTAAGTTTAGGCTTTCATTATTAGGTATAGAAAATGCATTCTTTTAAATATTATCATCATTATTAATCTTTTTTGCACTATGGTCTGGGATTTGTCTTAAGCAAATATTGTCTAATTTTTCTTATATTTGAGTGTTGGGTTCATTTGAACATGTTTTAAAATATTGAAAATTTTAAATAAAACAAATTAAAGTATTCTATAAACCATTAATTATTTACTAATTCAATAAAAGTCAGTTATATTGATCTCAGCCTTATCAGTTGGCAAAATCTTCAAAGTTTCAAGCACTAAAAGTTTCACCAAAGGAAAGAATATTGAATAGAAATCAAAGTTGAAATCATATTTAAAATTAGTTTGTTCCCTTCTACCACCTTCCCAACAAACAAACATGAAATTTCTAATAATTATAGATATCAATACTTGAAATAGATAAGTGCTTACCTGGAAAAAATTTATCAAAAAGTATGTAGATATAGTGAGTAATTTCCTACTGAGAGATGGAAGATTTTGTGTGTGTGTGTGTGTGTGTGTGTGCGTGTGTCTTTAGTATACATGTAAAATTGAAACTCCTCCATTCTCATAGCACAACGTTGTTAGCTGATATTTGTTGTGTAGATTTATTCTACTTAGTTTTGACAGTGTATATATCTATATCTACATATATATATCTTTCATGATTGATCATGCAGCATTGACTTAGTCTTCTGTAAGCACTACCAAATTGTTTGCATTTTAAGAAGGTTGCCTTTGATCACTATTGCACAAGAATTAACTGGGTAATTTAATAAAAGTTCAAATAAATATTTGTAATAAGCACACGCTTAAGTGACTGGATGCTGCCTCAAAGAGCACAAAATGAAAATTTCCACATTGAATTCTTTTATCATCTTAGGTCAAAGTTTATGCAAAATGTTTCTGAAATGCAAAATGTTTCTTAACCTCTCCTAACCTATATTTATTATGAGTTTTATAGTGATGCATAGAAATCTTGACCAGTAACCTGGGTTTCTTTTACAGTTAAGCACAAAATATCTAAGAACAGGGGCTGGCAAACCACATTTTGTGGGCCAAATCTAGCCTACTCCTTGTTTGTATAGGGTTCATTAGCTAAGAATAGTTTTTGCATTTTGAAATTATTGAGTAAATATAAAAAGATTATTTCATGATGTGTGAAGATAATACTCAAATTTTAGTGTCAATAAATAAATTTCCAAAAAAATATATCCTTTTGAACACTGCCGTGTTTATCTATACATCCATTATCCAAGGCTATTTCTATACTACAACAATAAAGTGAAGACATCATGACATAGACTTGAGTAAACACTTTTTAAAGATAAATTTAAAGAAAAAAAAGATAACTTAAAGATAATTACATAGCTTCAATTTGCTTTTCTCTTCTGTCATAATACATTGTCACAAATACAACAGTTTGAAACAACACTCATTTATTCATAGTTCTGCATGCAGACATCTTAGTGTCAGCTAGGCTGAGTTCTCTTTGGCAGTTTTTGGAGGAATCCTGTTTCCAAGCTTATTCTTGTTGTTAACAGAATTCAATTTCTTTCACCCATGAGTCCAAGGATTAATTGTCTTTGAAAGCTGCTGGTTAAAGGCCGCCTTCAGCATCTAAAATTTGTCTGTTTTCTCCCTGTGGTCTTATCTTCTTTACACTAGAAACAGTGCACGAATTCTTTTTTAGGACTGAGTTTGCTGATTCCCATTATCTATGACCTGTAGATTAAATTTAAATTTAGAGGGCTCATTTGGTATGAGTTTCATGTGGGAATAGCACACATCCTATTCACAGTCCTTGAGTTACACAAGGTATGTCATGCCTCATCTATAGCAGTCTGTGCACTACAGTGATAAAGCTAAGAAGCCACCACAGAGAGAGTGCATGGTATTTTTATTATTTAGACCTTAGAAATTAGAATCTTGGAAGCATTCTTAAAATTCTGCCAACCACATTTAAGTAGTGTCAAGGTATGTTATATACTTCCTATGATGCTAAAACTAAAGTGAAAAGCAAGGTCTTCACTTCCACACAAATTTGCAAAAGTTATAATTTCTGAATTCAAATGACTGTCCCAGTAGTGTTTTTCAGGCTTCAATGCAAGCAAAAAGGAAATTTCCATACTTAAAAATCCATTTAACTGTGCATTTGAGAAGCTTCCATATAATGTTGAATTGAAAATGATTAATGTGCAATGTAATGACATGCTAAAAGGATATTTTCAAGAGGAAAAACATATAGAATTCTATAAACACCTTTCAGGTAATGAATACACTCACCTAAAACTATACTTTCAAATATGAAATATATAAAATATCACCTCAGGTCAGGATTAATAGATAGATATCTACAATTGATGTTGATGATAAAGCAATATATTTCAAAGCTAGTTAAGCAAAATATTGTGTAACAACCAATTTATTTCACTGATGTAAATTCTAGAGATGTCTTATAAAATAATTTAAAATCTATTAGCATTAATTTGAACTCTATTATTATTTTATTTGACTTTCAGAAATATTTTTCATTTTTTATAGACACATTTGCATAATAGTCTCAGATTTGCCTCTTGATCATCCAATGTATTTACTATCTGTCCAGTTTTAAAAATCAAAGCAAAAATCATGCTCCTGATGTTTTAGGATCATGTAACTTGATGTTGGACTATGCCAGTGGTAGTCTGTATATTTTGGAGCACGTTTCTGTAATCTGTAACATGTAGTAGGATTGTCTATGTTATTTCTCTATCTTTGACCAACTCTTTTGACCAATTCTTGGCTATATATCTTTAGTCCCTAAATGTGTTAAGATTAATTATAAATTTCATGTTACTTGAATCTCAGATCATATAGAATTTTCTATTAATCCATCCAATAAAAGTGTCCTTAATAATATTTGATAGTGAATTTAGGAGGTGTGTAATTATATGTGCATATGTAGGTCAAAAATCAGCCTGTAGAAGTGACGTGAAGATTTATTAGTGTTTTCCATCAATACTTACTTTTTCTCATATTTTCAAAACTTGGGATTGAAAATGAAATTTTCAAATTGCATACACTGTCGTTCTGTGCATCACCACTTAAATTAAGAGACTAATCATTCTCCTAAGAAAAGCAGTCATCAGAGTATCAAAATACAGGTAGGTATATTTCAATAAAATAAATAAACTCAAATTTTATATGTTTCTATGCCTGACCTCTATTTTCAGAAAGATGTACTCATACTTTCCCCAGAGAATGTTATTATTTTACATAATTTTAATCTCTGAAGTTATCTTATGTATTCTTAAGGCAATTCAAGATATCTGTAATTTCATATCCCAAATCTTATCTGGAGAGGATGATCAAACTTATGAGTCGCATTTATTGTTTCAAAACGAAACAAAATCAACCAAATATCCCACTTCCTCTCTGTTTGGGCATGGCTTCTTCATCTGGTATGCATTATTTCTCTATCTGTTTCTATTCATGAATTAAATAAATATTTAGCCTCTATAATGTTGCAGATACTGTTAGTCATGGTGAGAAGATACAGAGTGAACAAGAAAGACTTCGTTCCTTCACTCATGAACTTACATTTTAGTTTGTTTAGCAGATACGAAATAGAAGAAAATAAAATAAGCACATAAAATACTTAAAATTTAAGATTAATGCTATTCAGTCACTAAAAATATTTACTGAGTTCTTTTCTCTGATTCTACTACTGTTCTACATATTGTAGTTATAGTAAAGACTAAGAGTCACTTTTTTTCATGGAGCTTATATTCTAGTAGGGATGAAGGAATAAGGAATTAAGAGAGAGTGAGTGATCAAGGTTTCCATTACATGAAAAGCAAAAGGAATCATTTCCTATATGAACATAGAAGCTGGGACCTAAACTATGGAAGAATTATTTATGCATATAATGAAGAGTATTCTAAGTAAGAGAAACAATGCATGCCAAAACTCTAAGGAAGGGTTGGTTTTATTTATTTTATGAATCTCCAGAACCTTATAAATATTTTCTACATTTCTTTTATAATATGTAACACAGTGTTTAGTGAAAAAATGCTGCAAGTAAAGTGAGAAATAATGATTTGGGGTGTTACACACTTACAAAGACACTTTATTTATTCCAAGTATGAAGACAAGCTATTAAACACTTTTAGGCACACGGTAATAGCATGGATTTATGTTGTGAGAAGTTCCTTCTCCATGTTGTTTCCATCTACCATTTCGACACATGGCCCACTCCTTTGCTCAGTGATGTGGTGAAAGTATATATTCCTTCACTCTATACACACTCCATTACTTTGCTGTGCTGTGCCTTAATATACATACAAATTTTCTTCCCACGTAAAGAATGCTTACATTTTCTTTTTTTCTGAAGACTTTCTCTAACATATACTCTGAAACTCAGCTTCCTCTTTATGTATTCTGTGAATCTTTTAACAGACAGAGTTAGTCCCTTTCCCATGGTTTCCTTGTAGTCTTGCTTCCCTTCTACTACTCATTGTAGTTTGTGTAAATCTCCAGTGACTCGAACATGTTCGTGTTTATATTTCTTTTTGTTGTGCCTGGCACCCAGTAGGTATTCATAAACTGTTTATTAAAGAAAGAAAACCATGAAATATATTCAAGGGTATTAGGTTTAGCTATTAGTACTTTTTAATAGCATAATATCCAGGAGTCTCTCCAGAGAATTTATAACAATCAGTCACTTTCAGTGTTGGAAGATGAATGACTTGGATAAATACATTTGGATAGAAAAAAAAGAAAAAGTAAGGGTTTAAATGCTATAGCTAATTCCAGTACAAATTACTTTTAAAAATACTTGCTCAATCCTGAAATTGTGTTGAGGTATTTTATAAAGTTCAGTAACTAGGGACATTTTTGTTAGACAGACAGACAGATAGATAGATAGATAGATAGATAGATAGATAGATAGATATACAGATATAACTATACATATAGATACAGATATAGATATAGATAAACTAGCCAGTAGATTCTGTGTTAAACAAAGAATTGTAAGAATTAAGTTCTTGTTGATTTCTTTTGAAACCCATGTTAATCACATGCATATTGGTCCCTATCACCCTATCACACCCTATTGGTGCTTATTTTTAGTTCTTGAATCAATGTCATTGCAAGGTACAAGGATTCAATCAAATTTAAGTGTTTGAAAGAAAAAAAAAATGTGAATGTCTTTATCTTCCTCAAGTATTATAATAGCAGAATCACATATTTTTCTCCTCACTAAGTGGTTATATTAAGTAACTTCCCTTCCTGGCAAGCGTGAAATTCTGAGTTTGATTCTTGATACCAACAAAAAAAAAAAAATTAAAACACTTCGACATTGATAGCAGTAACAGTTTCAGTGGTCTGATCTCATATCTTTTTTATCCTGCTCAGCTCTTCTAAACTCTCCTGTCACACTGTGGCAATTACTCGCACGAGTTACTTATGTAATGCAAAAAGCCTCATCTTCAGTACAATCACATTCATAAAAATACAGGTTCCTGCGTTTTTAATTTCTCCATGCTGTTAGCCATTAATTATGTTTGTCTTTGCATAGCAGCCTCCAGTTCTTACTCCCTCCTACACTGTGTTGTCAAATATGAATTTGAATAGCTAACTTGTTTTCTTCTTTTAGCCACAAGATTAGTCAGCAGTCCCAACGGGCCCCTTAACTTGCACGTCAGGCATCCTTGACCGTATGTTTCCATCTCTGTAGTCTTTATATGTACCAATAAGTTACTTTTGTCACTTTGACATGTAGATCCTTTCTTTTAGACCAGATTTTGGCTGGTTTATACTGTATCATTGACACTGACTTTTTAAATTGTTTATCACTTAGAGTGTGTACAAACTGACTATTACTATAGTTCACTTTCTCTAATATTTGTCATTTCTTTCTTTCTTTCTTTCTTTTTTATCAATACTGGGGATCGAACTCCTGACCACACAATTGCAAAGCAGGCATTTACGCCGCTGAGCTAAATCCCCAGCCCCTAATATTTGTTATTTCATCATACTCCTTAAATTTCATTCTTCTGGTCGTAGGCATAGAGAGAAAATTCTACATTTACACAAATTTCATTCAACTTCATGCCTTTTATGTGGGCAGTAATTCTATTATTTCTAACTTGAAATATGTTAAAACTTCAAGGAGTGATTCATATATGTGGCTAAATTACAACTCTTTATGTAATAAACACAAAATTTGAGTAAAGTCAGAGTGGAAATTGCATTCAAGTTCAGCAAAATAGCATTATACATATATCCATTTGCCACAGTAACTCTAGCTGGAAAGAGTCAAATAAAGTCAGACAAAAAAATTCAGAAATCTGATATGAAAGAGTTTTAATGGCCCCTCAAACAAATCACGGACTTTCTGCTATTGTTTATGGGAAAACTATAGCTTAAACTTAAAAGTATTGATTCTAAATTAGGAAATTCAGAGCCAAATACCAATAGCACTAAGAAATATGGAAACTTCACTAATATATACAGGTTGCAGATGATCACAAACAAAACCAACTCATGGCATGACACTTAGTTGAGTTTCTTCATTTGTTGTAACTTTCACAGTCTATTTGGAGGATACGCAGGTTTTGCTGTTAAATTTCCATCAGTTCTCCCTTTTGAGCTAGCTAAAACAAAGGACTAATCTGTGATTTATGTTTTATGCCTTTATGTTTACATTTTTGTTTTTTTTACAGACTACTTAGATAAGAATTTAATCCTAGTAAGAAACAGAGATATTCTATTAAGGCTTAAGGATATGGAAAACTGAGCCTAACTTCTCACACACTGGCATTTTCTTTATTACAATGAACGTATCATGTATTGTTAAAAATTTAATTTTTTGTAGGCAAATTCAATTGGGATAAATTATTCGTTCTTATATGATAAAGTAAGATTCTATTTTAAATCAGAATTAAAATATTCATGAAGAAATTTAATGTTAATATTTTTAACACACTGAAAGTAGACCTGCTCAAACACCATCTTCTTTTCAGTGGAGTCACTTAGAGAATTTTCAAATGAGCTATACTATAAACTCGCTCTGCTGATACTTATTCATACACAAAAAATAATATGAAGTATAAAGAAGTTCAAAAAATACAAATTTTAAATCATGTAAAACTGCCATTGTATTTAAACCAATAAGCAAAAGCACAGAATGAGAACATTAGATGAGGTGATCTTAAGGCTATAAAGAAAAACATATTTAAATATTAATGTAGAGATTAAAAGTATAGCTAGTTTGCCATACAATCTGTACAATGGACTTTAGAACCACAAAAGTTACCAAAAGAAGAGATGAGTTTTGTTCTTCTTATTATAAATACTATGGATACTGAGACTTCTACTTTTTTTCAATAGATGGGAAAAATTTACTAAATAAAAATGAGCCCAATATATATTAAAACTAAGACAAAATACCCTTATAACGGTCATTTACATTTACATGTCAATCAGTAATTGAAAAGTAAAACATTTTTTTTCTTGCTTGTTTAGCTATTTCGTTCTTACACATGTTTTATGTTTGTTAAAGGATGTGGTCATTGTGAAGGACATTTTAGCTTACATCCTCTCTGTTGTATGTGTAAATGAAAGCAAATGATGCCATTTGTAAAGTATAAAGACAAAAGAAAAGTTTTCCAAGGTTGCAAATACGTATAAACCTGCACTACCTATTTCTAGGCTGGGTGATCGGAAGCTCTGTTCTCTACGGTACTCTCTTGAGATAAACCACTCTTTCTATGATTACAGACTTTTTCTTAAAAGCTTCATCCCAGGTTTCAATTGTAGTTTCAAGCTGGATGGACCAGTGCTTCACCTAATTCCTAGTTGTTCAGATGCTAGACAATCTGATTAAGCAAAAGCCTGTGGTGTTCTGCCATCCATAAACTAGATAACATGTAACACAAGCACAGACTAAGTCTTTGGGGTCATCAGGAAAAAGGATTCACAGACTGGTAGAACAAGAAATTTGTTTCGTTAATTCTCCACCTGGTACAGCAACCCAGTTTTCAGTCTCACTGGTAACTGTGCAAAAGCTGGGCACCCTGCTTCAACAATGTAGGAGCACAAAACACATGTAAGGCAGGAAAGACGAAAGAGATGTAGTTGGATAAAATGGTGGTGGTGTATTCTCAAGTTCTTTAAAAATTTCTTTACTATAGAAAACTTTGGTTTGAATACTGTTAGCATATTTCAAGTGATAAAATTTAATACATAAAATATATATATATATATATATGAGTTCTGGTTAGCTTCTTAATGTCTAGATGTCTCAGTTTCTTCATTTGTTAAGTAGAAATAATACTACTTTCAGCCTCCTCTAATGCAGGAATTAAATGAGTTATTACATATAAAGTCCCTTTGACAAAACACATAATGCATGATAGCATAGCTATGCCATAAATACAATGAAACAATGCTGTACGTGCTGCTTGCATACACATATATGCATTACATTTATGTACAGCTGATTGACTTCACATTATATGTCTGATAAACCATAAAATCCATCTTAGGCACTTTCTTGTTCCTGAAACAAAACACTCAATGTACATAATGTAAAGGAGGAGAAATGATTTGACTTAAGAGTTTCCAGTGAGTTTAATCAAAAGCCAGCTTGTTCCAAGGCAGAAAAACAGTGGATGGGCACAGAGAGGGAAGTATGTCACCCCATGACAGACAAGAAGCAGATAGAGAAGGAAAGAGTGTGGGAAGGGAATGCATTTTTCTAAGCTTTTTCTCAGTGTCCTACACCATTTCCTAGCAGCATATTTAGCTACTGGATCAGTGGATACACTCTCTTACGTGTGTAGTGCTGCTATGAACCAATCACTTTTCAAATGTGTGAGAGTCTGAGGATACATTTGGATTTAAACTATTAATGTCATCTAACAACTGCTAAGTAGTGACCAAATTTATCTGAATGCCACTGAAGATACAGAGGTAAAATAGGGAAATAAGAGGGCATTGAATTAAATAAGGCAGTGGTGATAACGGAATAGGTGAAAGAAAGTTGGTGGGATTAAAATTTGAGAGTGTAATAGGAAAGAATGTAACCAAGTGTCTCCAAGCTTCACAGTCAGAAACCTGAGACAGGAGAGTGTTTTATCTGAGCCTCCAAGTTTGTGGCCCAAAGTAGAGTTTTGTAAAAGACATTTTTGTTTTGTTTTGCTTTACTTTGCTTTGTTTCCTCATTGGCCAGGATAGTTGAGGATTATAGGTTGAATCTGTCCCAAGGAAAATCAACTGCTAAAACTAAAAAAGGAAATTATGTTTCTTTGAGATTCCATAAAGAGACAAATTTGGAGTTCAAGTAAACATACTAGGAAAGTACACTTTGATTTCCACTCTATTGCTAGCCTGTTAAGAGACTAGGTCAAACAGACATCTTGAACGGTACCTTCACTATTTTTAAAACTGCTATACTGAAACAGAGATTTTTTTTGGTCTATGGTGTTTAAAAGTTTTTAGTCTAAAAGGCTTAAAAATAGGCATCAATTTCCTTATTATACTGCTCTCCCACTTGACCCCTCTTTTCACTTGCATGGCATTTCTCTACCTTTTTTTCTATTATCTCATTTTTTTCACTTCACATTTCATCTGTCACTACACATAATCATACCATAAGCAATAATATTAGTTTATTATGTGGCTGCTTTTATGTATCTGGGACTCCACAGACATATGCCTAACACTTGGAATAACACTACCAGATCAATGTGCTTGTTTTTTTAACACATAAAGATTTGGAGGTGCAAGATAAGTATCTTCTCTAAGATCATGAAGCTAGTAAATAACTGTGCCAGAGCCTAAATTTCCATCTAACTGGAACCAAAGCTAAGGGTCTTCCAAGTATTCCATTCATCCTTACACCATTATTTCCTGTTGGTGGTTTAAAATTATGCCCAAGAAGAAATATTTTGTTACCAAGGAGATGATATCATGCTTTGGGCCATACTGTCTAGTTTTGTTGAAAAAATTATTACCCATCTACAGGATAGCAAACTTCTAGATTAGAAGGCTTAGAACTATTTTACCTGAACATTACAGAACACAATTTGAATGAGCTGACTCTGGTCTTTTGAAGTAGACTACAGTGTATAACTGGAATCATTTCCCCAACGTTTAAAATCCCATTCTTTGCTGCATTTCCAAAATGCAGCAGTCTTTGTGATTAAATCTAATATTGGTGATAAAGTTCTAAGGTATCCTGCTAGTACTTTGATTGGGATTACATTAAAGCTATAAAACAGTTTTGGAAGTATGACCATTTTCACTATATTGGTTCTGACCATTAAAAGTTAAGGGAAATCATTCCATTTTTCTGATATCCTCTTTGATCTCGTTTTTCAGGGTGCTATAATTTCCAATGTCAAGGTCTTTTACTTTCTTTGTTAGCTTGATTCCTAGTACTTCATACTTCTTGATGATGATGTGAATGGTGTTCCCTAATTTCTCTCAGTGAGCTTGTTGTTTGTGTACAAAGATACTATTGATTTTTGTGTGTTGACTTTCTATTTTATACTACTGAATTTGCTACTAAATCTAGATGTCTTTTGGTGGAGTTTTTGAGTTCTTCTATGTAGAAGATCATATCATCCCCAAATAAAGGTAATTTACCTTCTTTGTTATTCTTTCTCCTTTTATTTATTTCTCTTATCTAATAGTTCTGGCTAATGTTTCCAGAACTATATTGAACAGGAATGATAATAGTATGTATCATTGTTTTGATTCTGATTTTAGAGTGAAAGCTATAGTTTTTGACAACTTAGTATGTTGTCAGATGTTAATTTGTCATAGATTACTTTTATCAGATTGAGATAAAGCACTTATGTTTTAAATATTTTTATTATGAATGGATGTAGGATTTCAAATGAGTTTTCTACATCTATTGGGATGACCATTTGTTTTTTGTCTTTGCTTCTGTCAATATATATTACATTTATTGATTTGCATGTGGTGAACCTGGGATAAACCCTACTTTGGTCATTTACTTGGTGTAAATCTTGTTGATAACTTGTTGCATTCTGTACAAGGTAGGGAACATCACAATTCCTGACGTTATACTACAAAGCTACTGTGATAAAAACAGGAAAGTACTGGCAAAAAAAAAAAAGAGAGAAAGAAAGAACAACAACAAAAAACCCTCAAAGCAATAAAATAGACCCTAGGATCAAAGGAACAGATTAGAAGATGCAGAAACAATCCCCAAAACATTGAGCCACCTTAACTTTGACAAAGGGCAAAAAAGATAGCCTCTTTATTAACTGGTACTAGAAAAACTGGCTTTCCATGTGCCAAAGATTAAACCTACACTCATACCTCTCACCATGCACTAAACTAAAAATAAAATGGGTCAAAGATCAAAATATTAAAAAGAAACAATCTGTTGGAAGATAAAATAAGTGAAACTCTTAAAGATATAAAGTGTAGGCAAAAGTTTTATGAACAAAACCTCCATTGAAGAGAAAAATATTACAAAAAACCTTGGATCTTATCATATTAAGAAGATTCTGAACAGCAAAAGAAATCACCAACAGAATCCATAAAATAAGGAAAGAGACTTTTACCAGTTATTACTCAAAGGAATATGTAGAGTACAAAAACAACTCAAAAAATCATACCCATGAAATTTAAAGGCCCAATCCAAAAATGGGGATCTAAAATGAATAGACACTCCTCAGATTTAGAAGTACAAACACTGCTTCCCGGTCTTTTGGCTAAGATCAAGTACAGAAGTACAAACAGCAAAGAAGTAAATGAAATATGTTCAGCAGCTTCACTGGTCATTCAAGATACACAAATTAAAACAACACTGAGATTCCGTGTCAGGCCAAGAAGAATGGCTATCATCAAGAAATAAGCCAACAGCAAATGCAGAAGAAAAAGGAACTGTTCCTCACTTTGGTGGGAAAGTAAATTGGGACAACCACTGTGGAAATCAGTATGGAGATTTCTCAAACAATTGAAACTAGATGTTACATTTTACCTAGCTGTTTCCCTTATCAGCATCTTTCTGAAAAAAAAAAAGCATAATACCATAGTTATATATGCATACTCATGTTTAAAGCAACACAATTTGCTATAGCTAAATCTTGTAACTCTTGGAAAATTCCCATCAGTAGATGAATGGATAAATGAAATGTGATTTATATATACATTGGAGTACTACTCTGTCATAAGGATAAATTTGAGACATTATTAGGAAAAATGGATACATCTTGAGACTACATTTTAAGAGAAACAAATCAGTCATATGGGTAAATATCACATTGTTTCTTGTGTGTGACAAAAATAAAAGATCAAATAAGGAACAAAATGGATGATAGATATTGGAAAGCAAGCAGAATTGTTCAAAAAGGAAGAGGAACAAGACACAGGGGCAGAGAGTGAGAAGAAAGGGAAAAGAGATAGTAGAGGAAAAAATGCAAACAATCCTTTGTAAACTAGGATGGGAAAAAGGGTTGAGAGAGAAGATGTGGATGGGAAAAAAAGAAGAAGAATCAAGATGTCTTATGTACAGGTACAAGTTCCCCATGACATATGTGAACATTATGTATACCAATAAAATAAACTCTAAAAAATTAAAAGATTTACTATGGTTTAGATATGGGTGTCCCCAAAAACTGTATGATTTTTGAAGGTGGTTGGATCATTGGGTAAGCATACATTTTGTTGGGTTAGTCTGCTGATAAATCCATAGTTGAATGTGCTATTACAGGACAAGTTATTAGGGCTGTGACCTAGAAGTGTATATCTTCTTCCTCTCCTTTCTCAGAGTTTACTAGTTGCCATGGGAGGAGTAGATTCCCTCAGAGGCAGACTCTTCTGCCATGCCTGCCAACCATGGACTGAAACTTTTGAAACTGTAATCCAAAATTACCTTCTTTTCCTTTAAACTGTGGGTGTCAGGTATATTACAATGATGAAAAGCCAAGACAGGAGGCAAGAGTTACCAATTTAAAATGTATTACCAAGTAGGATGTGTCTTCTCAAAAGTTCATTTAGCCTACTTAACACTTGCTTAGGCTGTGATTAGGAGATGTACTTACTCAAGGCTAATAGTGCAAGTTCCCGCCCATGTTTGATTATGCGTTTCTGGAATTTGGCTACCTCTCCAGAGCCACACTTTCCTCCCAATCATTCCCCCCCAATATCTGCTCCTGAAGCCCCACCTGAGTTATGACTATTCACCATGCTCAAAGAAAAAACTCGCACTTTACAAACCCTATGTAACTGCAATAAAATAGCTTAGCTTCATTTTATCTAGTTTCAAAAAAATTTCAGATAAGTACTAATTCCAGGGTCTAGATTATATGTGATAACATGAAGTATGGCAAAGACCAACTAGTCAAGGCAAACTCCATTTCCTAGCTACTAGCTTGAGCTGTAATATTGACTGAGAGAAAATTCTGTTTTAACTTAAGCAAATTAAATGTCCAAGTTTAGAATGATGATTAATTATATGAGCCATACTTAGAAATTTTTTTTGGGGGGGGTACCTGGGATCAAACTCAAGACTGCATGCTTGCAAGGCAGGCACTTATGCCACTGAGTTAAATCCCTAGCCCCCACTTTTAATTTTTATTCAAATGCATAAGATATTTAGTTTCAATCAGCAACTAAATATATTTAAATAAATCCAAAGACTGAAAATTTCAGATACAAAAATAACTTAGTATAATTTGTCCTTCCTTAACAACTTGATTAATTCAACTCATGAGTGAATGTTATTTCCCAAAATGTTTGGCTCACTTTTAAAATTAAACTACAAATTCTATCATAATTGTGTATGTGAAGACTTCTCAGTCTGAACAATATTGTACTACAAACCTCCAAGTGAAAATGTTCTTTGAAAGTCTCTCTCTCTGTCTCTGTCTCTCTGTCTCTGTCTCTCTGTCTCTCTCTCTCTGTCTCTCTCTCTCTCTCTCTCTCTCTCTCTCTCTCTCTCTCCTTGTCTCCCTCTCTCTGTCTCTCTGTGACATTTTGAGACTGGGTCACACTATGTAACTCAGGCTGCCCTTAAATTCATGGCCTCCTGAGTGCTAGGATTGCAATCATGTACCATGATACCTGGCTTCCTTGTCAACTTATATTAAGGTGCCCTGTCAGAGAAATATCCTTTCAACCACTCATTCATCAACAGCCTATCCTGTTCCAACCAGTGTGTCAGATACTTATGGACAGTGGCAAACCAATCACTGGGTTGAGAGATTGATGGAAAATATTATTAAAGAATATGGAGGAATTCATCTACCAGATAAGGGACTATTCTAATGTGGCAGAGACGGAGGAACAAAGACATAGAGGTGAAAGAACTTGTCAGGGTTCTAAGTAGATTGTACTAATGAATATAAACTAAAAAGAGGAATAGGAAAGAAGCTGGAGAATTGGACAAAGGCTTTGATCTCAAGACTGTATGGACTAGATTGAACCCTGTAGTCCATTGAAGATTTTCACCCCTCAGAATTATACATCCAGCTGTGCCACAGGCAGCTGTGTGCAGTTTTATGAACTATCAGATTTTAAGGCAAGAGGCCAGACTAGAAATCATGGTGGTCAGAACCAAACTGTTCTTAGTCCATAAAAATAAATTGTTTTCTGTAATGTGGGAATACTTTGAGGATATCAGAGCAATCCCACAAAGGCATCACCAATAGCAACAACAGTAACATTAGTGGCAACATCAGTAGCAACCAGAATTTATGGAGCACTTATTATGCACCAGGCATTCTGCCAAGCACTTTCCATGCTCCAGTGCAGTTCTTACTACTATTTTGTGAGTTAGGTACTCTTATTATCCCCATGTTTATAAAGAGTTACACAAGTGAGCAGTAGATGAACTTATATTCAGAGCCAGATCTTTTTTTGGAGCTATGATGTTAAGTGCTATGCTATGTAATCAAACTTACTTTTTTATCACTTAAGTTTACATAAGGTAATAAAGTAATAACCTTCAGTTCAGATTTGTAATTCTTTCCTAAAAGAATGAAAAGAAGTGGGGTTTCTGACTGTTTTTGTCTTTGCTTCACAAAAATATATAACTTCCTAAATACTGTCTAGATGCTTCAATTAAGAGAGGGAGACTGTCATACTCAAGTAGAAGTAAGTCACTTAGCAGATCCTGTTAAATATATTGAGGAGCTGAAAATGGCTTCAGCATTTCTTGTGTCTTTAGCTTTATTTCCTTTTGAATTGTATTCTTCTCCTTACCTTATCTGTACTCTTAATGCTGTGTCTCCCACTTCTTTGGGCAAAGGCAGTCTGGGGAAATGATACAAATAGCAGTGCTTCCCGATGACTCCATGGACTCTCCTCTCAGAGGATTATTTTACTATAAAGAGTGAGTCATCAGGAGTAAAGAGGCGAAGAGAGAGAAAATTCAAAATACTTGGAAGGTTTGCCTCCTGAAAAGGCCCATATTAATTTTGTATAGACATCTGAAGTGATAAACACTCAGATCACAGTAAATATTTCTTATTCAAATTTTATCAGCTTAAGCAAAGCTCTGGCTATCATTTGAATTTCATTTTGGTGGACTACCTAGGGAGCATATGCTGGGTAAATGATAAATGTGTGTCAGTGCTGGAGACACAAATCTATTTCATGTTCTATAAATAAAATTTCTAAGTTTGAAGCATTGAGGAAAGACCTGGAATCCTGCTGTCCTTGGCACTGTTCGGCAATAACTCATTTTATTTTCTTGTATTATACCCTTACCTAGCTATGTGCTGCTTCCCTTTAAAATGGTTAGGACCCATTTAGAAACCAAAATTTTAATCATTCTAGGACTTTCAAGGGAAATAATGTTTTAGGAAAGCAAGAATTTTCATTACCTCCAGACCATATTGTGTAAGAAAATTGGGCCAGTTTTGGAAATATATTAATCATACTTCCAACATTGACCATTTCCTACATTATTCAGAGTAAAAACATCAATTGTGACAGATAACAATTTCTTATAATCACATTTAATCAAAGAGTGTATTTTAGTGCTTCCTAGAGCTCTAACTGCATTCCACAGGGCCAACTCCTGGCAAATTTAGTAGTGGAGATAGTCTTACTAACAAACCTTGTAATTTTCCAGGTAGTTCCCTGTCTTACCCAATAAATATCCCTTTCTCTTCTCAAAAGTTATTAGACTTCCTTGGCAGTGCACCAACTTGGGCAGATGTTTTGAAGATGTTCGGATCAATCCAAATTAGGAAATAGTTGTTTGAAGTTCACTATATATACATAATGGTTCTGAAACTCAGCTGTGTGATTTGGATGAAACACACTGAAGAAACACAAAGCATTTTGCTGCCTCCATACAACCCAACCTTGTTTAAGAAAAAGGAAAAAATGACAAGTTGGCTTAGCTTGGATATGTTGCTTTCTCTTCAAATCCTGGCAATGTGTAGGTCTGTTTGCTGCTGATAATGACAGATCAAGCAGTTCTTTCCACAAAAAAGCTTTGTTTGGTGTTTTGTGATGGCATAAATTATTTTTCTTGTTTCTGATGTGGAAATAGCAAGCTTTTTAATTTCCTGGGGGTTGTCATAAATATTGCACTTCTGAAAGACCAGAATGAGTCTACAGTTTGCATTGTCAAAGAAATATATTCCATTGCTCATCGGTTTAGTTAACATCATGGTACATGCTTTTCAGAAACTTAAAAATGTTTTAGAAAACCAAGGGGAAGTTGGTTTATGTATATTATATAAATATGGACTTTTCTTTCTGTTTTTCTCTTGAATATTGTATATATATCTAAAGCATTGTCTTTGCAATATTATTATTCATGGATGATTTTGCATTTTGTGTTAGTATTTCTCACTTTTTATACGTTTCAAATCACAGGTCTCAATACTAATAATGTAGTGCTTAGAGTAAAAATGAAGTCTAATACTTTTTTCTGTAAAATTATCTTTAATTTCTGCTCATTTTAATCATAACCATGACACAGCAAACTTTCAGCATAAGCCATTTTTATTTTTCTGGAAAATTGACTTGATTTTCATTACATCTGAAACTGAAAATATTCCAATAAATTTAGAAGAGTAGCATTGGTAGTACTGAAAATGCAAGGGAAATTACTTGTAGACTTTACAGTTCTAAGTGAAACTAGGAGCAATAACAAACTTTTCCCAGTAACACAGAAACAACTGTGTTAACAGATTCTTTAAACTTTGCTGTGTGTATGAATGCAAGATAACTATTACATAGGTGTCTTATTCACTCTTTTCAGTGTCCCCAAGCCACAGAGTATTTTGACTTTGCAAATGAGGACTCAAAGAAAATTAGAACGCTCAAAATAAAAGACTCAGTTGAAATATAGGTAACTGAAATGAACAGATATTTCTCAGAAGTACAAATGACCAATAAATATGTGAAAAACTGTTCAGCACCTCTGACTATTAAAGAAATGCAAATTGAAACAACACAGAGGTTCCATTTTACTCCAGAAAGAATGACTATTAGCAAGAAATCAAGTAACAACAAATGTTGGCAAGACTGTAAGAAAAAGGAAACCCTTCTACATTGTTGTTTGGAATATAAACTATGTCAACCATTAAGGCAGTCAATATAGAGAGTCTTCTAAAAATTAAAACTACAAAGTGTATTTGACCCAGCTATTCTCCTTCTAGTTATCTTCCCAAAGTTACCTAGGTAGGTTAAAAGAAGATCATCTTACCGTGATATATGAATATTCATGTGTATAGCAAAGTAATACATCATAGTGAATTCTTTGAAGGGCCTTATTACATACCCATTAATATGTGAATGGATAAAGAAAATGTGGTGTTTATAAACAATGGAGTGCTACTCTGACATAAAAGTGGATAAGTTACAGTCATTTAAAGGAAATGGATATACCTTGAAACCATAAGTGAAATAAATCAGCAATGCAAGCTTAAATACCATGTGGTTTCTCTTATACTAAAACTCAAAATATAAACAAAGAACCAAATAAAAGATGGAAAATAGGAAATAGCCTTTTCATAAATTAAAAAGGGACCAAAAATTGAGGAAGAAGAGAGAGAAGGAAGGAGAAGGAGTCACAAAGGAGTCACAAAGAATTGAGAATTATAGTAATCTGAAAAGGGAGACCAAGGAGGGTATCATGGATAGGAAGAACCCACAAAGGGAAAATGGCAGTAGTCACACAATTTTATACAGACTTCATGTAATCCTAATCAAAATACCAAAATTATACCTCATAGAATTAGAGAAAGCAATCTATTTGGAACCAGGAGAGACCTAAATTAGCAAAAACAATTCTAACCAACAAAGGCAAGGCTAGAGCTACCACAGTCTCTGACTTGAAATTGTACTACAAAGTGACTGTGATAAAAATATCATGGTGCTGGAAAAGAAAAAGCCCAAAACTCAATGGAACAGATTAAAAGATACAGAAACAACTCCAAACAGACACAGTTGCCTTATGTTCGACAAGGGCCAATAACCTTCACTGGAAAAAAGATAGTCTGTTCAATAAACTGTGCTAGAAAAACTGGCTTTCCATGTGCCAAAGATTCAACCTAAACTCATATCTCTCATCATGCACTACATTAAAAGTAAAATGGATCAAAGAGCTAAATACTAAAGAGAATCACTTAATCTTCTAGAAAATAAAATAGGCAAAAGTTTTAAAGGCCTAAGTGTAAGAAAAAGGCTTTATGAAAAAAAAACCCAGTCAGCAGCAAATATTACAAAAAGACAACAACTGGAATCTCATCATAGTAAAAAGCTTTTGAATATCAAAAAATTACCAACAGAGTCAAGACAATTTGTACAGTGGAAAAAAATCAGCCAGTTAATCCTCAGGCAAAGGACTAGTATCTAGAATACATACCAAAATCAGAAATAAATCGTGCTCCCCAAATTCAAAGACTCAATCCAAAAATTCGGAACCTGAACTATGCATCAAAAATGAAGTAGAAATGGCAAATAAATGTATGAAAAAATGTTCAACATCACTTGTCATTGTCATTCAAGACATGCAAATTGAAACAACGCTGAGATTTTATTTCACTCCAGAAAGAATTGCTATTATCAAGAAATTCACCAATAATAAATGCTATCTGGGATGTGGAGAAAAAGGACACCTTCTTCACTGTTGGTAGGAGTGTAGGCAGGTGCAAGCTCTGTGTAACTGAGTGTAGCAATTCTTTAAAAATCTAAAGCTAAAAGGTTCTATTCTATCCAGATATTTCCCTTCTTGTTATCTGTCACAAAGAATTAAAACATTGTACTACAGTAATATATGCACACTCATGTTTGTAGAAACACAATTGGTAATAGCAAAATCTTGGAAATAACCCAAATGCCCATCAACTGATGAGCAGATAAAGAAGTCACAGTTTTTCATTTTATCCAAAGGAGTATGATTCTACCATAAAGAAGGATCACCTGACATTTTGAAGTAAATGGCTGCTCTTAAGTAGAATCAATCAGACACACATATAAATATGACGTTGTCTGTTGTGAGAAACAAGAAATGTAAATAAGAACCAAAATGTATAATAGATATTGCAAAATAAGAAGAAATTTTTCAAATCGGATAGAGAACTAGGGAGAAGTGAGGAAGAAAGGTTGGAAGAAATAAGATTTTAAAAAAAGAGAATAGAAATATGAAATGTAAACAAAGCTTTTGAAATAATGAGGGGAAGAGAAGTGGATGACAGCATAAGGGAAGGGGGGGAGGAGAAGTCAAGATATGCACAGGCACAAATTCTCTATGATGTATATCCAAAATGTATTGATAAAATTAATTTTAAAATGAATTGAAATGTGTTATGTGTGTTTTAGTTGCTTCCTGTCATTGCTGGACAAAATATGGACAAAATACTTGATATCCAAAGGGGAAAAGTTTATTTTAGCTCACAATCCAAAGAGGTTTCACTCCATAATTGGCTGGCTCCAATGCAAGTTGGCAGGGTAGACAGGCATCACAGAGGAAAAACTGTTGGTCATTGACCACTTTGACTGGGTTTGGGGTGTGGCACTGGTGGCACTGAAAGTGGGCTCTGCTGTGGCCTGTACTTGCCCTTCCTCCCTCCCTGATCCCTTTCCTTTTCTCTGCACCTGTGAACAACATAGCGAAGAAGCATTCTCCAGGATTGGCCCTCAGCTGTGCCAGGTGAGGGAGGGACATTCACAGTGAATAAGATGGCTCTTCTCTTTCCTTGAAACCTTGCTTCTCCACCCCAACCTTTGGTGATATGGGGAAAGCTGGAGTGCAAAATTCAACCAGGGAAAGGAAAAAATGTAGAAAGAAAAATGGATAAAAGCTTTTGGAATTAAAGAAAGGAAGAATGTTGAAGGGAATGTGATCTCTTCTGTATCCTATTTTCTTGCCTCTGGTTAGCTGACTGAAATTAGCTCTTACGCAAGTACATGGAAGATTCTCTAAAATCCAGTTTAGTTGAATCTAAATATATGAACATTCAATATATAGCTATGGACAAGGGCAATGATGGCAAACCTTTTAGTTTTCAATGACAGCTAACAACTCACATGCCGTGAGTTTGCCACCACTGGACCAAGAAGTCTTAACTGGTTCCAAAGTTTCCAAAGTCAGGTTCAGCTAAAAGGATGTTGGAAGACTCTTCCCTGACAAATTATTCTGGAAGAGCAAATAATACCTTCTTACGCTATCCATGATTACTGCAGAAGTGTTTGTATCCTTTCTGATGTCTACTTCAAATTCAAATCCCAGAAATGTCTCTGATACTGCATTTGAATGTGAACCCCTATCAGGGAAAATGCTACACTGTTGATTCAGCATTTATTCACTTACCAGTGTTGTGTAAAACAAAATACTCAGGGCTACTGAAAATGAATAAGGTAGACACATCTCTTCTGTTTATAAATCTGACAAGCTGGGAAGAAATACAAATTAAAAATAACCATAAATTCATGATGAATGCCAAGGTAGTGGAAATTAGTGTGGGGACACTGGACCATATAGAGGAGTATCCAACCTAACCTAAAAGGGATGGCCTCATTTTGGAAGCGAGCGCATGTAAGCAAAAAACTGAAGGATGAGTTGAGTTAAGTTGTTTTTAAATAAGAGAAGAGAACCAGAATGTCTGGCAATGATTTTCTTCTGTGTAGTTCCAGCTTCTCCCATGACATTTGAGATATACAAAGTCATATTTGAATGCTTTGTTGTGACCACTGTATGTTACTGGAAATAAATTCAGGTCAGTAGAAATCACATGTGACTACTCTTTCTTTCCAATTACTGGTAGACAAAACATATGAATGCCTGAGTTCCCCCACAATCTGTGTTTGAAGAGCTTTAAGTTATTCAGGTCTCCAGATTACTGTTCAGGGAAAACAAGAAAATGTCTATCATTATATGAAAATGAATTAATAGCTGTAAAAACAATAACCACCATAAATCCATTGCATGCCATGTTTCAGGAGTACTTTTAATATTGATTAGTTTTAATATTTTTAAATGTTTTCTTTTTAATAACCATACAGTAATTTTACATGTTTATGAGGTATTTAAACTTATTGAAAGATGTAATAAATCTTAATCTTTAATAAATTTAATCTTATTGAAAAACCTATTAAAATGGATATTTTTATCATCATTTTGTAAGGTAAAAATTAAAGTGAGTGAAATTAGCGAAATTTTCATTCTTTAATCTTTACCATAGTTTTCTACTGTCATAAAATATCAGAGATGCAAATGTGTCCTAGTGGAAACATCAGATTGGCCTTTTTTCATAAACATCTTTTCAATATTAATCACTAATTTTTGACCATTTTTAGTTTTACCATTATAATTACATATCAAGTTCCTAATGTCTATTATCTGGTTTTTCCTGTAACTTTATATTTAATAAAAGTAATGTCTAATAATTCTTGAAGAGCTAAAATGATTGTTCAGGGAAAGATTAGAACAAGGAGAGGTGTTAGTGATGCACATTCTTGTTTTAGTGATTAACAGTACAGTTTTTCTAGGTGGATTCTATTGGGATTTTAAATAGTGGTACACAGTGTTAGTAGTTTTTGAAGCATTGTACATAAAATTATGGAAACCAAACCATAAAGGATTCTAACAAAACTCAAGGATGGAAAATAGGATCTTCAACTGTATCTTCAACTTGGTATTTCCAGTATGTGATTATGTTCAATACAATTTTGGAGAGTTTAAAAATATACAGTTAGAGGAGAAAGGATCTGTCCAGTAAGGAAGTGTTTAACCCCATGATTTCCATCAATGCAAACATGTATGGGATTTATTTCTGCAAAATACTTTTGATCACCTGTCAGAACTAAACAATGGTAGGAGGGATTTAGGGAGATTCATGAAAGTTGAAGATATAAAAAAGCATTGACAATCAAAATAAAATGTAAAAATGACACTTTAAAATATACTACTACCTAAAAGATTTATTCCATACTAAGTCACAAATAAAACATCAGCATGTTTCAAGAAGTAAAAATACTGTGAAGTCATACCATCAAATTAGTAGGAAGTACCATTGGAAATTATTGGCCCAAAAGATTATTCAATTTATAATTTAAAAATTCAAAAAAGCAGGTGATTAGCTCTGAAAAGAAAAAGAAAATCAAACTACAGAATCTCTCTATAGAAATAATAATAAAAACACTATATAGCAGGGTCAAAAGAATATATTTAAACAATAAATGAGTTAAATTCAAAGCACTGAACACATTAAAAATGAAAGTACAAAAATGGGTGAATTAAGACCTCTTTGCTGTGTAGTACATGGGTAGAGAGGCGATACCAGCTTCTTCCAGTTTAAGCACAGAGGTTTTACATCTGACCACGTTGCATTAACAGGGACCAGATTTACCATCCCTCATGAAAAAACTAAACAGCATCAAATAACAGGAAACTAAGTGAAATGGTTGGTAAGAGTGAGGAACATATAGCGTGTGCCTTGCATTTGTATTAAACCACTGCCCAAAGATAGTTTTTAGGAGATGCGGACAGGGGAAATCAGTAAGAGCCCAGTAGTTATCTTGCTTTGAGGAGGACGAGTTGGTAGTCTGAGGAGGCAAAGGCAGCAATGCTCACTGGGCATCAGACTGTCGAGAAGCAAGTTTCACAAAGAAGACATCAAGGATCTGGAGAGGTCCCTCTCAAGAACTGAGCTAAACAGCATTATGCACATGCACGACTTACCTGGAATACCAGGGAATGAATTACCTGAAAGAAAGAATAGTCTTTAAAATCAATAGAGCACCACAAACTTGAATAGCAGATCTCATAACTCAGAGCATCAGGTGGAGTTCACAAAAGAATCTTGTGGAGAAAATTAGCCATAAACTAAGTGTTGATCTAGCATTACCAAAGAAACCTGAAATGCCAGCTGAATGGATAAGATTCTTGCAAATAGTTTGATCATGTACAAGAATAAAGACCTCAAGAATATTTACAGGTTTCTAAATTTATCCAATATTTTGAATAGTAAAATTCACAATTTTAGAAAGTTCTAAGAATAAAATGAAACAGAAAAACACTACCCATAGTGCTAGACTCTACTGAACATGGAGAAAAATCAACCAGAGAAACTCAACATAGAACTGATACACATGAGATAATTAATGGCCAATGATAATAAAAATAGCCTACATATTCAAGAGTTTAGATGTATCACTGATCCTGGCTTGTACAAATTTGGTAAGAATTTCTAAAATGATCCCATTTCAATTTCTAGTGATAAGAAACTCTGGTTAAGTGAAAAATACACTGTTGAGATTATTAGTATACCTTAAGGAAAAAATAGTGAATTAAAGGAATGAACAATGGAATGCACTAAAATTTAAATAAAGAGAAAAAATAAAGAAGAAGGGAATTATATATCATTGAGCCAGGGAACAACTTAAAGGTGCCTACTATGCATCTAATTTGAGCACAAGGGAAACAGAAGGCTGAAAAGTAAATAAATATCAGAAAGAGAGCAAGACTGAAAAATTTCACAACTGATAGAAACTAAAATTCTTCAGTTCTAGAAGCTTCATTTACCCTGTGATAGGTTCTGAAGCACACACAGGTATGAATCACACACAGGTTATTGTATTACTTTTCTAAAAGTGCCATAACAGAGTACCACTCGTAAGATGGCTTAAACAGGACAAAAATTTTGTCTCACAATTCTAGAAGATACAGGTTCAAAACTAAGTCCTTGGCTAGTTGATTTCTTTCTACAGTTTCCCTCTTTGGTTTATAGATCGCCATCTTCTTCCTCTGGTTCCATGATCTTCCCTCTGTGACTGCGTTTCTCTGTACCGTTCTCTGTAAGGCCTTGGGTCATGAGGAATCAGTGCTGCCCCTAAACTTATTTTAATCTAATTTTCTCTTCCACCATCCCAAATCCAAATATTGTTATATTCTGAGTTCTGGGGATTAGAACTTCAGCACATGTACTTTAAACACATGATTCAGTTCATCACACATTATCAGACTCAAACTGTTTTAAAACCACTGGTACATAGAAAAACCTTAAAAGCAACTGATGACATAGGACTTCCAAAACTGCCTCGGAAGGTAGCTCCAATGATGGAGTAAGTGTGCTCAAAGTAAGGAGGAATCATTTGAGAGAGATTAGTGGCACTGTGTCTTTTTCTGTAATAATTGTTTTAAATTTAACTGTGCACTGTATTTTGCACATATACACTACATCCGTCAGAAGACTACAACTAGGATATCTTTAAATTTACTTCCATGTAGAATTCAAGGAGTAGTAAGGGACAATTTATTTTTAATGTACTAATTTGAAGCTTACATATATGCATTATTAAATATCAACACAACTGCACAACTTTTTAGAGTTTTATACACCAGACCTTTCATAGCTGAGAGTGCTCTAGCACTGACATTGTTTGGAATTGCTGGCTCCTAATATGGGGGAAAAGCAGTCTATTTTTAGTTAGCTTTACTACTTTTTAAAAAATTCTGTACATTCAGTGCATCATTTTAGAGCTTTTATTCAGAGGAAACTACTTCTTTTGCTCTACTTTTGATGTACTCTACTTTTGGTTACCTTCTGAGTATTTCTGATTGAATCGTTATTTCTCCTCTTATATTTGCAGTTGTCAACAGTTGTTTTCAGGGTGTTCCTCTTTCATATCATCAATGAGCTACTGTCTCAACTCTCTGAGTATATTAATCTTATATATTTTGGAAGAATTCCTTTTCCTTTTTAATTGATGATATTTTAAGAGGTAGCTTTTCTATTTGACTTTTTATCATCTTTTTTCATGCTGGAAATTTCTCCAACTCCCAGAGATACTTGGTTATTTGTATTTAGAGGACACTGTCAGATTGTTTTGAAGTCTCTACACCTGTAACTGGACTCTTTTCTGATGTATCTTATCATGTGAGTACTGAGTGGAGAAGTACATAATTCATAAGTGAACCTCCCTGAAAAAGTTAGATTTCTTTTCTCATCAAAAGTCAGTGCCATCAGCAAGGAGTCCTCTAATCTTATGCCCATCACAGGTATGAAAAACACACAATTCTAGACTAATATAAAAGGGATTGGGGGTCTTTCAGGATTTCATTTTGGGTTCTGATCCTCGTGCTTGACTCATACCTTAATTCTAGAGATGTTATATGCTTCAGTTTCTTTAAACCACTGCCATGATGGTATTGAGAGTGACACTTTCTTGGATTCCACGGTTAGAGAGGAAAAGAATGGCAGTTAACAACTACTCCTCATGCAAACTTTCATATACTTTCAAAAACATGTTCAGCCCCAACCACTGGTACAACCAGGCACCTGCTGCCTCTAATTTTCTTTCTTTCTTTGGTTGTACTAATTAATGTTCAACTCTTTGTTTCACATCTTCCACAGCACTCATGGATTTCTCTCATTCTCTCATCTGCTGCCTTATTCCATTTCCTATATGGATTTACACCATTTTTATTTTCTACACTGTTATTTCTTTAGAAAGTGTAAAGCAAATGGGTATGTTCAGCCTGTCATATTTAATCAAAAGTCTGGGTTCTTCCCTATAACAACACTATAGTATACATTCAAGGTGACTCTAATTTTCAACTATTTTAATGAGATTTTGTTTTGTATTTTGCCTTTGTTTGATAAATTTAGCCTGTGTTAAATAAGAAAATATCTTTAAAAGGCTCACATGTATTTGATACTCATTTAGTATACATTTGAATTAAAAATAAATTCCTGTAAATTGTTTTCAAAGTTGCAGTTAATAGCCATCAAATAATAAGTATTGAGATGAAAGGAAAAACAAACTGTATCGAGAAGAGACAAGCTTTTTTCCACACTTCATTGGTGCTGAAATGTGTTATGAGCTATCTTTCTTTGTAATGCTTTTGGCATTTCACATACATGGCAGATCAACACCAGCATATGTTCTTTCACTGATTTTCCATTTCTTCACTAACTTAAACATTGTGGGGACTGGCTGTATTACTCACCAGTTGTGGGATAAAATAGTTGGCTTGCAATTGATTTAAATTAAATCTGATACTTCAAAGATGCGAATCATGTTTTTACAGCATTACCAAAACACCCATGAGGTATTATATAATCACTTGGACAAAGGTATGTTTATCAATTGGTCTTTTCTCATCTAGGGAAGTATTTTATAATTAACATTGTTTTTCTTTAATTCAAAAACTATATCTTGTTTTACTCTTTCTACTCTCTGTCCCCAGATTTTCAGCAAAAATAAACAGTAAATAAAAGAAAATAGATCATCATGAGTTGGGGTAATGCTCCTTATATTTCAAAACAGCACTTGAATATTTTAGGAAAAATACTTCCTTTCAAAGTGAAAGAATATCTATGTGTCCTGTATAGGAAAATATTATTATTTAAACTCCCTAGTAAAACATAAGAGCCCAAAATTTCAAGTCACTTAACAAACGTATCTACGTGCCCCTGTTTCCCTTCTGGAACATTTTTAAAAACTCTTTTACTACTATGATATTTTAAAGTAGCTAGAACATTTTCATAAAGGTATATAACTAGCCTATACTTCACTCTTCTGAAATATAAAGAAAATAAAATATAAACTGTATTGAATTACGTGCTATAATCACATTGCTGCTTTTGGAGCAACAAATGATTGAAAAACTATGTAAGGGTAGTTAACAGTAATGGAATCTTGTGCCAGACTTCAAATCTTGATTCAATCACAAATGGTCTTGTGAAGCCAGGGCTCATTTTTAGAAGAGCACCAGTAATGATTCTACGTAGGAATGTTAAGATGTAAAGAAAGATAATATAACAAAAAGCTTAAATAATAATTGTTATTCTTAACCTGTTAGGAGTATAATTATTATTAAGGGAGTTCATTTTAGAATATATTCCAAGTATATTTCACTGTTAGAGTAGAAACAATTTTAAGTCTGAATATCTGACTTTGGGCTTGCATTGATCAGAAAAATATTTTTCAGAAAGAATCTAAAAAACAAATATGAATAATATAGTGAAATATGTTAGAAAAGTCATCGTATCATTATTAAGTGAGAATGTTAATAATCCTTAACAAAATATTTATATATGTATTAATTTATTAAATATAAAAATTTAAAACTTACCTAAGATTTCAATTTTGTTGTTTTTTTTCAATTTTTTTTATTTTGAAAGGAAAAACTAAAAGAAATAAAACAGAATAGAGACAATGAAATAAAAAAATGAGCATGATACAAGACTTCAAAGCAAGATAAAAGGAAACCAACAATGGCTACCATGATGCCTCTTGCTATCTCCAAAATAACTTCCTATACCATGAGGCACAATCAAATCAAATATAACAGAACAGAATAAAACCAGTCAAAATCAAGACAATGAAAGCAACACAGGACTTCAAGAAGTACGAATACAGCAGTTACTACCATAATGCATCTTGTTATCTTGAAAGCAGTTGCTTATACAATCAAACATAATAAAATCAAACAAAAAAAATAGAATAGTCAATCAATACAAAACAATGAACATCATACAAGGCTTCAAAACAAGATAAAAGGAAATGAATAATGGGTACCATAATGCCTTTGTTATCTTCAAAATAACTGCCTGTACCATCAAGCATAATAAAATCTAATGAAACAGAACAGAATAAAACCAATCAAAACAAAACAATAAAACAATATAGGACTTCAAAACAAGACAATAGGAATACAAGAGTGGCTACCATAATGCATCTAACCACCTTCAAAGTAGCTGCTTATACCATCAGACAAAATAAAATCAAACAAAACAAAATAGAATAACATGAATCAAAAGAAAGCAAAGAAACAGGGCTTCAAAACAAGATAACTGAAATCAATAATAGCTACTATAATACATTTTGTTATTTTTGAAATAGCTGTCCCTAGGGAACTTTGTGGCTTCCAGGTGCACTGGACCAGTGCAGCGGGTCCTGAGGGGGCCTGCAATGGCCTCCCCACTCCTGGGTGCTTGGCAGACTCTGGAGTTCTAAGCAAGCAAGCAGAGGCCATCAGTTCCAGAGTCTGGGCTTGGCCGGCCTGCCCCACCCACAGTGACCATCTCTCAATCTGGGGAACTCGGTAGCCAGGAGCTGAGGGCATAGAAGAAGATTTCCAACAGACCATGGGGAAGCCTTTGAATAACACTTGAAACACAGAAATATAGGAAAATGACAAAACAAAAGACCAAATTACAATCTGAAACCTCCAGCCCATCCAAAGAAACCTTAGGAGCAATGTACATAGAGGAAAATATATGCCATACACTTGAAATATCGGACATAATAGCAACTGAAATAAAGAAGCAACTCCAGGAAGCTTTAAAGGAATTCAAACTAGAAATAATCTCCCAGGTAAAAGAAGAAATGAAGGAGATGCTGAACATACCTAAAGAGACACAGTTAAAAATTGGAGCAACTAAACAAAAAGATAGAATCCCTGGAAGAACAATATAAGAAACAAAAGAATACATAAAGCAGATGCAAAGAGATATACAGGAAATCAAAAATCCCATTGAAAGATGTCAAACCTGCCTCAATGAAAGTGAGGATGGAATTTCAGACCTCAAAGACAAGATTGCAGTTAGTGAACAGGAAAGGAAAGATCTTTTAAAAATAACAAGAAATCAGAAAATAATTCAAAAGCTACAAGATGATGCAAAGGAAAACAACATAAGATTGATAGGGATAAATGAAAAAGAAGGGGACAACATAAAGGATGTCAAGAGGATATTAAGAGAAGTAATAGCTGAAAATTTCCCAACCATGAAATTGGAAACTGACATCAGGATCAATGAAGCATATAGAACTCCAAATAGTCATAACCAAAATAAAACTACACCCAGACATATAATAATCACCATCCCAGAAATCCAACATAAGAATAGAATATTAAAAGCTGTCAGAGAGAAAAGACAGATCACTTATAAAGGAAAACCTATCAGAATTACAGCAGACTTCTCAGCACAAGCAATAAAGTCAAGAAGACCATGGAGTAAAGTATTCCAGATCCTAAAGGAAAATGATTTCCAACCTAGACTGATGTACCCTCCACAACTGTCCTTCAAAATTGATGGAGAAATAAGATACTTCCATGACAAAGAACAGCTGAAGAACTTTATGATCACCAAGCAAACCCTGCAAAGAATATTGAAAGACAGTTTAGATACACTTGGGAAAAAACCACTAAGCAAAGCAGAAAATTAAACAGAACAGAAAGATAAAAATGCAACAGCAGAAAGATAACATGTCAACAATAAACCAGCATATAACTGTTATAACCATTAATGTAAATGGTTTCAATGCACCAATTAAAAGAAACAGACTGGCAGATGAATCAAGAAACAAAATCCAACCATATGCTGTCTACAAGAAACCCATCTAACTCAAAAGGATACTCACAGAATGAAAGTCAAAGGATGGAAAACAATATTTCATGCAACAGGAACCGCTTCCCCCCAAAAAAAAGCGGGAGTAGCCATTCTGTTTGCAGACAATGTGAACTTTAAACCAATATTATTGTTTATGATGATATGAACAGCTATTTTGAAGAAAACAAGACACTGCAATAGCTAGTGCTGATTTAGTATCACCTTATTTTGAAGTCCCATCAAATTGTTGTTCTTCATCTCTATTGCTTTTATCATGTTGTATCTTATTGGATTTTATTATATATGATAGTATAAACAAAAATTTTTATAGGCAAAGAGATAATATAGAGACCATTGTTCATTTTCTATTAGCTGGTTCTAAATACCTTGTAATACTTTCATCCTCTTGAATGATTCCACACTGTCTTGATATGTTTGATGTTACAGTGTACGAAGTTATACTCACATATTTCAAGGAAAGAGACACTGTGGTAACTACTATTAAGCCAGGTTATCTTGTGGTGAAACACTATTTTGATTAAATTGTTCTGTTCTGACCTGTATTGTTATGTTGTTATGTCCTCTTTTATCTCATTCTCCTCCCTTTCTAATTTTTTTTATTATTTTTTAATTAAGGGAAAAATTTTTAAAAATTAGTAGGATATATTATAGTAAGTTTTTTGATTTCCCATTAACTTGATTTGAAGCCCTGTATTGCTCTAACCATCTTGTTTCACCTGATTTTAGTCTATTCTGTTCTGTTTGACAGTATTAAGTTTGAGGGTATAGGCAACTTCTTTGAAGGCAATAAGATTCACTATGCTGCTAATTCTGGTTTGACTATTATATTCTTTTGAAGTCCAGTAATGTCTCCAATGTTTAGGTTTTATTGGTTTTGTTCTGTACTGTTTTGTTCAATTTTATTATACTTAATGATATAGCAATTCTTTTTAAGGCAGCAAGAGGCATTATGGTAACCATTGTTGATTACCTTGTATTCTGTTTTTACATCATGTACTATGTCCATCCATTGTTTTGACTGACTGCTTTGTTTTGTCACATTTGGTTTTATTCTCTTCCCAAAAAAGTAATAACTGTGGGCGTAATAAAACCCAAAATGTGTAAATGTTATTGTAAAAAAGAGAGGAAAAGAAAGTGCTCTAAATGATACAACTGCAAGTGTGTTTAGGTGTGTAAGATAGATGACCATATTACTAAGTTTTTGTTGGATCATTGAACACAACTGTTTGCAGTCTCACTGTTTGAATGTCCACTTTGTATGTTTTACTTTTGTAATTTAAACAATTATTTCTAAGATGACAATATGTAATCTATTAACTAGTGATTTCTTACTGTTTATTTTTTTTTTAATTCTGTATTGCTTGTACGTTTTTACTATTGTGGGTTATTTTTCTTTAAATAAGAAAAAGAAACAGCTGTCCATGCCATTAAAAAAATCAAACAAAACAAAATAGAATAAAACCAACCAGAAAAGAACAATGAAAACAATACAAGGTTTCAAAATAGGATGTAGATTAACAATGGCCACTGCCTTTCCCCTTTGATATCTCTTCCCCTTTCACCTTCACAACATCTATTGTGCAATATGGATTCCATTAATTCTTTTATTTTTTTATACAAGGGAGACAACTCAATGTTCATCCATTTCACCCATGAGCATGATCTCAGGTTGTATCTATTTATCTACAAGAGCCTTGAGGTTATCTTTCTTTATAGCTCAGTGGCTTTCTGTTGTATAAAAATGCCATGACTTTCTTGTCCACTCTGCAGCTGATAGACAAGCTACCCAACTTTTTTTTCTGATCCCTTGTAACATGGAGCATTGTTTTCTCTCCTTTGACTTTCAGTCCATGAATTTACTTTTGAGTTAAATATGTTTCTTGAATAAAGTATATTGATGGATCCTATTTCCTGATCCACTCTGCCTGTTTCTTTTTATCCGCAAATTGAGATCATCTACATTAATGGTTATGACCAACATGCATCTCTTTCATGCTATTTTCTGCATTTGGCTGCCTACTTTTCCCCTCCATTCATTTTTCTGCCCCACTCAGTAATCCCTCTCTGCTGCTATTCCAGGAACCATGGTCTTTTTTATTTCTCTCTAGAGTATCCTTCAGTATTCTTTGAGGAGTGGTTTTGTGGTCATGAATTCCTTCAGTTGTTCTTTACCATGGAAGTATCTTGCTTCTCCATTAATTCTGAATGATAATTTTGCATGGTATATCAATCTAGGTTGGAGCTTGTTTTCTTCCAGAACTTGAAATACTTTACTCTCAGCTCTTCTTGACTTGATGGTTTGCTTTGAGAAGTCCGTCATGATTCTAATGAGTTTGCTTTTATAGGTGATCTGTTTCTTTTCCCTAGCAGCTTTTAATATTCTCTTCTTGTGTTGAATTTCTGGAATCTTGATTATTATGTCTGATTATAGATTTATTTTGGTTATTGTTAATGGAGCTCTATATGCCTCACTTGTCCTTTTCCTATGTTTGGGAACTTTTCGGTTATTACTTCTGTAATTGGATTTTAATGTCATTTGTGTTAACCTCTGCTTTTTCACTCACACTTGTTATTCTTAAGTTACTTTGCTTTGCAATGTCTTGCAGTCACAGAATTATTATTTCCTGTTTTTTTAAAGAGATATTTCCTTTCGTGATCGCAAGCTGCACACCTGTATTCAAGGTCTGAAAGTCTACCTTCAGTTTCTTTCCAGTGGTTATACAAACTTTCAATGTGGTTTTTAATTTCCTGGATATCTTTTTGAATCTCTTTCATGCATTCTAAGTCTCTCATATTGTTCATTCACAGTTCCCATCATTTTCCTATGCTCCTCTATTTATTTTATCTATGCCTTCTTTAGAGCTGCTTAGCAATTCCTTTATTATGTTTCTTACTTCTTTTGTTACCTGAGATAGTATTTCTGTTCTAATTTCTTTTATAGTCTCATGAAGTTGTTTCCTTACTTCTGTTGCCATTACTTCAGAAACTTCAGGTGTGCAACTCCCAATGTCTTCCATGTTTATAGCTCTTGGACTTGCCCTGCTTGGATTAGAGTCCAAAAACTGCCGCCGCCTCCTCCCCCTCCTCCTCCTCCTCCTCCTCCTTCTTTTCTTCTTTTCATATTTTCTTGGTTTGTTCCAAACAAGTGAGCATCACTTCCCACATTGATTACAATTTCTCCAGAATGTGACTATTTGGGTCTCCTAGGTTATCCTGGCCAGTGACGGCTATAGTTATTTAATGATGGCCACTGTGTGTGCTGGTACACGGCTGGCTGCTGTTTTTCCCACCTGTGCTGGCTACCTGGGAAGAAGCATTTGGAGGGCTGCTTGAATGTGTGCAGGGGCAGGGCCTGCCTCTGCCTCCCCATCAACTTGATTACTATAGGCAGTATCTTTAAATGTCTGTTGGAGTGATGATTTTAATTTTGAAACCAAAAAAAGTTTGAATCAATTTTGTATTTAATAACAAAATATAATTTCTGTCTGAAAGCATGAAGTTAAGGAATTTTTGTCTGAAAAATGTTATAATTTAAAAATAGTAAAAAGAGCCCAGCTGACTGTATAGGAGGAAATTATGCTGAGTATTTCAATTGTCAAAATGTGGTAATTTTCCAAATGATATCATTTGTTGCACAATACTGATATACTTTTTATCCATTTATATTTCAAAACTATAGAATTGTTTTCTAAGATTATATCTTTGATCATGTCTACAATTTTTTTGTTTTTCTTTTTGTTTCTGAGACAAGCTTTTGCTATATAGTCCAGTCTGGCCCTTGAACACACTATGTAGCGCAGGCCATCCTGAAACTCATAGTGATCCTCTTGCCTCAGCCCAAGAGTACCACAATGTGTGAACTATGTTTACAAAATTTTCCTTTAACATTTTCCATATTTTCCAAAGACAGAAGCAGAAATAGATGATAAATTCTGTGTAAAACCTAAAAAAAAAAAAAAAAAAAAAAAAAGATTGAGCAGTATTAGTATTGATTCTGTACCCTTAAAAAGACTCTTTCAGTGCTGGGGATTTAGCTCAGCGGCATAAGCGCCTGCCTTGCAAGCAGGCAGTCGTGAGTTTGATCCCCAGTACCGATAAAAAAGAAAAAGACAAAAAAAAAAAAAAAAAAAAAAAAAAGAAAGAAAAGAAAACAAAAAAATACTCTTTCAGTGGAAAAATTTACTTTCATTCTAGTTCATTTTCTTGATCTTATGCTTAGGAAACTATTTGGAGTGATAGTCTCTACTTAACATTTCCTATTATCATTTCTTTCAAATTTCTATTTTCTTCTATAATCTCAATTATCTTATCAACTAAACGAGAACCCTCACAACCAAAATATAACCTTTTCTCATTAATGCATTCTACTTGCAATGGTTCACCAAACCCCACGCATTTTCCTGTAAAATACTTTTCAATTTCATTGTAACTCCATTTTGCTTGTCTTAGTACCTGTACAACTTCTCAAACTAATGACTTGAAGAAAGTTTTCCTGCCATGGTACTGTTATCAACTTTATAAATATGCAGTGTCTCAATCCTCCCCATAACCTTCAAACAGCAAAGAAGTCAGCTTTTTTCTCCTAATATGAAGAAGAGGGAGTTTGATTAGCTAAGGCAATATTTCTTAGATGAAAAGGAAGGTTGAATGTTTCTGTTGCAGTGATCCCTTTCAAGGTGAAATGGAGTTTAGGAGATAAATGGCAGATACATCTTGACCTTTACTCTAAGTAAATGTCTGCAGCCCCTGTCTTGCCACAACCTTTTATACATTTTCTTAACACCTACAGATTTGAAACTACTTGTTTTCTCTCATAGGCAGAGCAATATTTGAAGTTCTACATGAAATGTTTTGTTTATACTGTTGTTAGCTAAACATTCTTTTGGTTGTTGAATGCTTAGCTTCAGTGAGTCCTTCTCAACTACTCCCCATATGAAGTAATTTCATATGCTTTTGTCGCAGAAAACTCTTAGATGGCATCTAAAGATCCTTACCACTTAATATTTATGTACCTCTAATCCGCTTGTGTTAACTTTTCTCCTTGTGACAAAATTAAACAAGTTTAATTTGACTCAAGTTTTTAGAGCTTTCATCCTGTCCCTGACTGACACTGCTGTTTCTGGGCTTGTGATGAGGCAGTACATCATGGAGGAAACAGATGGTCCAGCAAAGATACTGACTCTGTGGTAGCCAGGAAGCAGAAAGTGAGAGAAAAATCATCCAGGAGCAAACTGTCTCCTTCAGAGGCATGTCCCCAGCGACCTCTTTCATCCGACTCATGTGCGCCAGTTCCTAAAGTTTCCAGCACTTCCCGAGTGCCACCAGATGATAACTGAGACTTCAGCACATGAGCCTTTGAGGGACATACCAGATCCAAAATAAAACAGCTCTTCACCTAGTAGGCTGAATTTTGTGATTCATCTGAACAAGTAGAATACAACAGAAATACTAATAATGTTGTTCTTGCTTTGGGGTTATAAAAAGACTGTGGCTTCCTTCTTGAGTGTGAGCTCTTAGGTCAATCATTTTGGGGGAAGCACACTGTCATGTCTGAGTAGCCCTGGATTCAAGCCCACTTCAGGGAACTTGGAAGCAGCTCCTTTAATCCCAATGAAGTATTAGTAAATACAGTCCTGGCCAGTGGACGTCTAAACACCAGAGACTTTGTAGCAGGGGCATCTAGTTAAGGCAAGCCAGTCTCTTCACTGAACCCATGAAATAATAAACAGTCGTTATTTTAACTGTCTAAGATAATTTGCAACAATAGGTAACTGTTGTATTGTACTTTGCAATCATCAGATTCCCTTAAAAACCATTGGCTGCTAGAGCTTAGTTATATTTCTAAAATATTAAATGATTTAAAAATTCCTAAACTTCAAATTTGCCTTCTTTCTTCTCATCACTGCTCAGCCTTTTTGTCCTATTCTGCTCATCTCCATGTTTTCTTTGAAGTTTTCCTTAGATAAAACATCCTGAAATGGTAACCTTAGTATCATTTCTATACATTTTACCTAGTATTATTTTGGTCATCTGAAACTTTTATGTCTTTTTTTGTCTTGCTTTGTGTTTTTGAGTATACATTTAAAGATGATACCTACTTTTTCTTGTCGAAAACAGAAAAGTTTTGTGAAAGCAACAATGCCTGGCTTACTTATTTTAAACTCTGAAAAATGTAAATTGCCAAATCAAATCATACACAAGTGATACAAGGCAATTGCATGTTGCTAAAATAAATGTAAACTTAGAATATGAGGGTAAACAAAAACAGGCACTCTAAAATCACCAGATCTTCTGCATTTAAAACATGCCTCCTGGCAGTTTTTCCTCCAATCTCCACTAACAATAAAAGGGAAGGCATGCATGCGAAAATGCACCATAATGGCTTGTAAAATAACTTTCTAATTACATGAGTCCAGCATTCTGGTTTCTATTGGGCCCACTGGCCATTATCAAGCTTTGGTGTCTGCAGGTGCAGTTGATGCTTAACAGGTTTTGTTTCCGCTTAATCCTCTTATCTCTGGCTGTTACCAGTGTGACTCTTGACTTCATCTGCTTGTTGTCCCTCATCTTCTCATTTAGCACTGCCATGACAAGCCTCAATTAGCCCACAGCAAAAGAAAGTTTCCTCTGATTTTATTACAATCAAATAATGAGTGACTGCATGTTTTTAAATTTATTGGCCTAAAATTATGACACCCTTTGGTCAAATTGATTTTCAACAACTGTTCTTGCTTTTTCTTATATTTTCATGATTATTACCTATTTACTTCTTGAGTTTTAAATTTAAAAAAAAAATTTAAAAACTTTAAAAAAAATCCTCATTTGCCATCAGCATAACATTTTGCTTACTTACTTTTATACTGTGTAATTCTTAATTTATCATTTGTCCTCAGTTCATTGTAAGGCAACAACAGAGTTTATGGTAGACATCATTACAAGCTTTCATAAACTTTCATCTTTATGGGCTATTTTTCTTTAAAATGCTGTACAAAGATTTCTCTGCATTAAAAAAGCAATGTTGTATGTTTTGAATGTAGATACTCTAAGGAGGAAAATGACAATCTGATTGCAAATGTCCCAGAAAGGGTGAATATTTGAAGAAAATGATGCAGTTTCATGGTTTTCTCTCATAAGCCTTGCTATTTTCTTGAAGAAAAAAAAAAGCCATAGATACTCTGGGAATTTGCTATGAGAATCCCACGCCTTCAACTATGAGTTTCTGCTCACTGTTTTCAGAGATACAGAATAGTTGTTCTTCCACTACACCTAAATCTTGGTCCTTTAACTTTAAAAAATGAGAAATTTCTTTCAGCTTTTACTAGAAACACAGAAAATAGTGCTGTCACACACACACAAGTTAGGAAACATATCTGAGTCTCCATTTATTTAAGAAAATCAACAACCGGAGAGAAAATCTTCTGAATGTTGCAGTCTTAATTCCTACTACTCCAGTATAATGTTTAGAAGCAGAGAAACAATTTTCCCTAAAGATTCTTATCTTGCTTCTCTTTCTAAACAAATTCCTAACTTTAAGATCAGTCTCCTGCAGAAGAGTGTCTCTATCCTGAGATTGCACTGAATACTAACCACTTGTTAATTTCTATTTTGTCTTCTGTATTCCCCCAACCCCAGATTTGAACTCATTCCCTTATGTATTCCTTGTGCTGGAGATGCTTGAAAAATTAATAAATCTTCAACAAAAGTTATTTTGGAAAAGAACCAAGAAGGAAGTGTGGCAATATAAAATTTTCATTTTCTTCTAAGAGCCTCAAAGTAAATTTAGTGGTGTTTTTTAACTCTTCACGAACATAAAACTTATTAAAGTGCTTGGTATGGATTGTCATCAAAACATTTATAAGTCAATATACCTATATGAATTAATTGGAACTATGCCCTTACTGATAAGGTTGTTTGTCATCTGGGTGTGGGCTATAATTTTGAGAAAATACAGTAAATTCTGCTTACAACAATTGTGATATATATATATATATATATATATATATATATACATATATATATATAAATATATACATATATAAAGAATTAATACTGAATATCTGTGATTAATTATTTGAGATTACTTTAAAAGCACACAACTGAACTTTCAGTGAACTCAGTCCTCTATTAAACCATTGTTAATGATTACCTAATATAGTCTCAGTTTAACATGGGACATTAAGTAAAGGTAAGAAGTATGTTGATAACATTCTTCTCAATAAATTAAGCCAGAACTTAACAAAAGGCATTATGTTTATTTGTTTAACAAATAAGTACTGACCTTCTAGTAAGTACCAGGTGCTACTCTAATATCAAGCATAACAATATACAAGTTCCCTACTCTGTGGAGGTTTCATTCTAGTAGTAGAGTAGTAGAGGTAGACTAAAAACATGTCTATCATAGATTGATGATAAGCCAGGGGTTTAGTTCAGCAGCCTAAGTGCCTGCCTGGCAAGCATGAGGTTGGGAGTTGAATCCCTGGTACAAAAGAAAAAAAAAAAATAGATTGATGATGGACTCATAGACAGAAATAACAGTGTCACTTGCAAAAAGTGTGAAGAAAGCTGAGAGATCAGGGAAGGAGTGGACTTTTTTGGTAGGTGTTAAGCGAAGTTTTTGCAAACAATAGTGAAGCAAATCAAAAAAGTTTTTTTTTTTTTTTTTCTGCTAATGAGATGGTTTTAAAGATTAGATGGAGCGAAATATAGAAAATCATCCTTGGGGGCTCGTACCCAGCCGCGTCTGGCCGTCGGTGTGCGGAGGAGGAGCTGCGCGGATCCGGAGCCGCCTGCAGAGGCCCCTTCCTTTGTCTGGAGGAGGAGGGGTCCCGGGTTCCTGGGGCACCTCGGCCCAGTACCCAGCCGCGCCTGGCCGTCGGTGTGCGGAGGAGGAGCTGCGCGGATCCAGAGAGCCTGCAGAGGCCCCGTCCTTTGTCTGGAGGAGGAGGGGTCCCGGGTTCCTGGGGCACCTCGGCCCGAACCCAGCCGCGCCTGGCCATCGGTGTGCGGAGGAGGAGCTGCGCGATCCGGAGCCGCCTGCAGAGGCCCCTTCCTTTGTCTGGAGGAGGAGGGGTCCCGGGTTCCTGGGGCACCTCGGCCCAGTACCCAGCCGCGCCTGGCCGTCGGTGTGCGGAGGAGGAGCTGCGCGGATCCAGAGAGCCTGCAGAGGCCCCGTCCTTTGTCTGGAGGAGGAGGGGTCCCGGGTTCCTGGGGCACCTCGGCCCGTACCCAGCCGCGCCTGGCCATCGGTGTGCGGAGGAGGAGCTGCGCGGATCCGGAGAGCCTGCAGAGGCCCCGTCCTTTGTCTGGAGGAGGAGGGGTCCCGGGTTCCTGAGGAACCTCGGCCTGTGCCCAGCCGCGCCTGGCCATCGGTGTGCGGAGGAGGAGCTGCGCGGATCCGGAGCCGCCTGCAGAGGCCCCTTCCTTTGTCTGGAAGAGGAGGGGTCCCGGGTTCCTGAGGCACCTCGGCCTGAGCCCAGCCGCGCATAGCCATCTGTGTGCAGAGGAGGAGTGGGGTAGATCCGGAGTGCCCGCAGGAGGCCCTTCCTTTGTCTGGAGGTTTGTGGATATCTCTGCAAGCAGGGAGGGATCACAGGCTCCTGAGGCACTGCGGTCTGTGGTGAGTACCCTAACCCGGCTGCGATCCAAGAGCTGTGGATCTACCAAGGGGCAGGTGGGCGCACAGTGTCCCTGAGGCCCAGCTTGTCTGGAACTGCGGAGTTCTGAACAAGCAGAGAAGGGCCATTGGTTCTGCAGGCCCAATGGCCTGGGGTACAGTGGTGCCAGAGTCTCAGTAGCTGCAAACATAGAAGGGGATTTTCAACAGATCCTGAGGAGGCTTTCAAATAACACTTGAAACACAGAAATATAGGAAAATGACAAAACGAAAGACCAAATTACAACCTCAAACCTCCAGCCCATCTCAGGAAACCCTAGGAGAAGTGTATTTAGAAGAAAATATATCCCATCCTCCTCATATATTAGACACAATAGCTACTGAAGTTGACAAGCAACTCCAGGAAGCTTTAAAGAAATTCAAACTCGAAATAATTTCCCAGATAAAAGAAGAAATGATAAAAGAAATGAAAGAGATTCTAAATATATCTAAAGAAAACACAGATAAAAAATTGGAGGAATTAAACAAAAAGATAGAATCCCTAGACGAGCAATATAAGAAACAAACAGAATACATAATGCAGATGCACAGAGATATACAGGAAATAAAAAACTCCACTGAAAGTTGTAAAAACCGCCTTAATGAAAGTGAAGATAGAATTTCAGACCTTGAAGACAGGATTGCAGCAAGTGAACAGGAAAGGAAAGATCTTTTAAAAATAACAAGGAATCAGGAAACAACAATTCAACAACTGCAAGATGATGCAAAGAAGAATAACATAAGAATGATAGGGATTAATGAAAAAGAAGGAGACAACATAAAGGATATCAAGAGGATATTTAGAGAAGCAATAGCTGAAAACTTCCCAAGCATGAGATCAGAAACTGACATCAGGATCAGTGAAGCATATAGAACTCCAAATAGTCATAACCAAAATAAAACTACACCCAGACATATAATAATCACCATCCCAGAAATCCAACACAAGAATAGATTATTAAAAGCTGTCAGAGAGAAAAGACAGATCACTTATAAAGGAAAACCTATCAGAATCACAGCAGACTTCTCATCACAAACAATAAAGTCAAGAAGAGCATGGAGTGAAGTATTCCAGATCCTAAAGCAAAATGATTTCCAACCTAGACTGATATATCCTGCAAAACTATCATTTAAAATAGATGGTGAAATACGATACTTCCATGACAAAGAACAGCTGAAGAACTTCATGAACACCAAACCAACCCTGCAAAAAATATTGAAAGACAGTTTAGATACACAAAGGAAAAAACCACTAAGCAAAGCAAATAATTAAACAGAACAGAAAGATAAAGATGCAACAGCAGAGAGATAAGAATCCTACAATTAAACAACATTTAACAGTAATAACCATTAATGTAAATGGTCTCAATGCACCAATCAAAAGAAACAGACTAGCAGAATGGATCAAGAAACAAAATCCAACCATATGCTGTTTACAGGAAACCCATCTAACCCAGAAGGATACTCACAGACTGAAAGTCAAAGGATGGAAAACAATTCTTCATGCAGCAGGAATCCAAAAAAAGGCAGGAGTAGCCATTCTGTTTGCAGACAACGTGAACTTTAAACCAACAATGACCATAAAGGACAAAGAAGGTCACTACATACTCGTAAGGGGAAAACTCCAAGAGGAAGAGATAACTATCTTAAATATATACGCACCAAACTCCAGAGCGCCCAGTTATATAAAACAATTATTAACAGAAATGAAAACTCAAATTATCAGTAACACAATTGTAACGGGAGACCTTAATACGCCATTGACACCAAGGGACAGATCGACCAGACAGAAAATGAGTAAAGAAATAACAGAACTGAATCATACCTGTGAACAAATGGGTTTGATAGACATATACAGAATGTTCCACCCAACAACATCAGAATACACATTCTTCTCAGCAGTACATGGATCATTTTCTAAAATAGACCATATATTAGCTCATAGAACATATTTAAACAAGTGCAAAAGAGCTGAAATCATCCCTTGCATGTTATCGGATCACAGCGCTCTGAAATTAGAAATTAATGATAAAAGATACCGCAAAAATCCCACAAACACATGGAAACTGAATAACACACTCTTGAGTAATCAGTGGGTCACAGAAGAAATTAAAGAAGAAATCAAACAATACCTAAAAGAAAATGAAAATGCAGATACAACTTACCGGAATCTGTGGGATACAATGAAAGCCGTTCTGAGAGGAAAATTTATTGCACTGAGTTCCCACATCAGGAAAACAGAACGAATACAAATAAATAACTTGATGCTACACCTCAAACAGCTAGAAAAGGAAGAGCAAGTCAAGCCCAAAGCCAAAAGAAGAGAGGAAATTATAAAAATCAGAGCAGAAATCAATGCAATAGAGACTAAGAAAACAATCCAAAGGATCAACAAATCAAAGAGTTGGTTCTTTGAAAGAATAAATAAAATCGATAAGCCCCTAGCCAACCTTATTAAAAAAAGGGAAGAAAAAGCTCAAATTCATGCAATAAGAAATGAAAAAGGAGAAGTCACTACAGACCCAATAGAAATACAGAAGATCATCAACACCTATTTTGAAAACCTCTACTCTCAAAAGTTTGATAACACAGAAGAAATAGACAGTTTCTTAGAAGCATATGAAGTGCCAAAGCTAGATCAAGAGGATGTAAAACTGTTGAATAACCCAATCTCGGTTACTGAAATTGAAAATGTAATTAAGTCCTTACCCACCAAGAAGAGCCCAGGCCCAGATGGATTCACTGCAGAATTCTACAAGAAATACAAAGAAGACCTAATGCCGACACTCCTCAAACTATTCAATGAAATTGAAAGGGAAGCAATCCTTCCTAAGTCATTCCTGGAAGCAAATATCACTCTAGTACCAAAACCTGAGAAAGACCCAACTAAAAAAGAGAACTATAGACCGATCTCCCTAATGAACACAGATGCAAAAATCCTCAATAAAATATTGGCAAATAGGATCCAGCAAATCATCAAGAAGATTATACACCATGACCAAGTGGGATTCATCCCAGGAATGCAAGGATGGTTCAATATACGCAAATCAATAAATGTAATTCACCATATCAATAAAGCCAAAAATAAGAATCACATGATCATTTCTATAGATGCAGAAAAAGCCTTCGATAAGGTCCAACATTTATTCATGATAAAAACTCTACAGAAAATTGGAATAGATGGTCTTTACCTCAATATAATAAAGGCCATTTATGACAAACCAACAGCCAGCATCATACTAAATGGCCAAAAATTGAAAGCCTTTACTTTAAAATCAGGCACAAGACAAGGATGTCCTTTATCACCACTCCTATTTAATATAGTACTGGAAGTACTAGCCAGAGCAATTAGGCAAGAAAGAGAAATAAAAGGGGTAAAGATAGGAAAAGAAGAAGTTAAGTTGTCATTGTTTGCAGATGACATGATACTCTACATAGAAGACCCCCTAAGCTCCATTGAAAGACTCTTAGATACAATAAATAAATTCAGGAATGTGGCTGGATACAAAATCAATACTCAGAAATCAATAGCATTCCTATACACAAACAACAAAACCACAGAGAGGGAAATAAGGGAAACTGGACTATTCACATTAGCAAGCAAAAAAATGAAATATTTAGGAATTACTCTTATGAAAGAAGTGAAAGACTTATACAGTGAAAACTATATTACACTGAAAAAGGAAATTGAAGATGATCTCAGAAAATGGAAAGACATCCCTTGCTCATGGATAGGAAGAACAAACATTGTGAAGATGGCCATTCTCCCAAAACTCTTATACAGATTCAATGCAATCCCAATAGAAATACCATCAACATACCTTATAGATCTAGAGAAATCACTCCTAAATTTCATCTGGAACCAGAAGAGACCTAGAATCGCAAAAGCAATTCTAAGCAGCAAAGACAAAGCAGGAGGCATCACAATCCCTGACTTGAAATTATACTACAAAGCAACAGTAGTAAAATCAACATGGTATTGGAATCAAAACAGAGCTGAAGATCAATGGAATAGATTAGAAGATACAACCACAACTACAAACACACTCAACCACCTTATCTTCGATAAAGGAGCCAAGCAGGTTCACTGGAAGAACGACAGTCTCTTTAATAAATGGTGCTGGAAAAACTGGCTCTCCATTTGCCAAAAACTAAAGCTAGACCCATGTCTATCACCATGTACTAAATTAAAATCTAAATGGGTCAAAGATCTGAATATTAAAACAGAAACGCTAAATCTATTGGAAGACAAATTGGGTAGAAACCTTGGAGACATAGGAGTAGGTAGAGAATTCATGAATAGGACTCAAACTGCACGGGAAATACTTCCCAGAATCAATAACTGGGACCACTTCTTATTAAAAAGTTTTTGCATGTCAAAAGAAATCTCCAGCATAGTGAAAAGAAAACCCACAAACTGGGAAAAGATTTTAGTGAACTCTCTCTCAGACAAGGGACTCTTGTCTAAAACATATAAAGAATTAAAACAACTCAGACCTTCAAAATTCAAAGATCCAATCCAAAAATGGGCATCTGAGATGAATACGCAATTCTCAGATGAAGAAATGCAAATGGCAAATAAATACATGAAAAAATGCTCATCATCATTGGTCATTAGAGAAATGCAAATTAAAACCACACTGAGATACCATCTCACTCCTGAAAGAATGGCCAGGATCAAGAAAACCAACAACAACAAATGCTGGAGAGGCTGTGGGGGAAAAAGGAACTCTCCTGCACTGTTGGTGGGAGTGTAGACTGGTACAGCCTTTGTGGAGATCTGTCTGGAGGTTTCTCAAAAAGTTGGGATTGGAAATCCCATTTATTCCAGCTATTCCACTTCTAGGCATATTCCCAGAAGAACTGAAAGCATCATACCACAGGGATATATGTGCACCTATGTTTATAGCAGCACAATTTGTAATCGCCAGATCTTGGAAACAACCCAAGTGTCCATCAACTGAGGAATGGATAAAAAAGTAGTGGTATTTCTATACAATGGAGTATTATTCAGCTATAAAGAAGGATCGCATTGAGATATTTATCAATAAATGGGCGCAGCTTGAGACCATACTCATAAGTGAAATAAATCAATCTCGCATGTATGAATACCGAATAGTTTCCCTAATGTAAGTAATGATTCAAATATATAAAAATATGTGATAATCATGATTCCCCATTATGTGGCCTTGAAGCCTTATAAAATTTTCACTTATTAATTAGAAAGGCTTTACTCTGGGCTTTTTGATATGGAAATATTTGAAGCTATAGTATATGAAGTTTTATCCAAATATTTTAAGGAAAAAGACAGACACTATGGTAACTACTATTCTTTAAAAAAAATTATTTAGCTATTTCTTATGTTTATTTTAATTAAGGGAAAAACTTAAAAAATTAGGATATATAGTAGTAACTCTTTTTGATCTCCTATTAACTTGTTTTGAAGTCCTGTAATACTCCCAAGATCTTGTTTTGACTGATTAGACTCTGTTCCATTCTGTGCGATAGTAGCAAGTTTGAAGGTATAGGCAACTAATTTGAAGGCAATAAGATTCACAAAGATGCCCATTCTGGTTTGACTATTGTCTCCTTTGGAAGTCCTGTAATGTTCACAATGCCTAAGTTTTATTGGTCTTGTTCTCCACTGTTTTGTCCGGCTTTATAATATCTAATGAGATGGATAATTCCTTTTAAGGAAACAAGAGACAATGTTGATAACCATTGTTGATGACTTTGTACTCTGTTCTACATCATGTGCTATGTCTATCCTTGGTTTGGACTTACAGCTTTGTTTTGCCATATTTGACTTTATTCTCTCCCCCCCCCAAGAGAGTAATGAGAACTGAGGAGTAATAAAATCCAAAATGTGTAAATTTTGTTATAAAAAAGAGAGGGAGGGGAAAAAAAAAAAGAGCTCTAACGGATATAACAACAAGTGTGCTTAGGGATGTTAAATAGCTGACTATGTTAATGTTTTTGGATCATTGAACACAGCTGTTTGCAGTCTCTCCGTTTGAATGTCTACTTTGTATTCTTTGATACTGTGATTTGAGCAACTATTTCCAAGATGATATTATGTAATCTATTAACAGGTGATTTCTTACTGTTATGTTTTTTTTTGTAGTTCTGTATTATGTGTAACCTTACACTGCTTTGTTTTGTTTTGTGTTTTTCTCTTTTTCCTCTTAAATAAAAAAAAAAAAAAAAAAAAAAAAAGAAAATCATCCTTGGGTGTCTAGGTAAAGCAGAAAACCTCAAAATAAAGAAATAGTTTATCTTAATTAAATTTGATGTATTAGCCTCAGTGACGTGTGACTGAAAGCTCAAAGCTACATAAATTCATCTTAGAAGGAGAAGCAATGGTATATCTTACAGAAAATGCAACATTTTGGTAAAATGTCCTGGTATGATGTAAAAAGACATGGTTTAGAATGTATGTTGACGGTATTGTTTATTAAATGAAAGGCTGGCTACATATGGGATAAAAATTTCTCCTAGAATGCCATATAAGTTGACTTGGCTACTGTAACTCCATTTGTAATTAACTCTTACATAGTTTGTTGTTAAATTTAATATCTACTTAATACCATTATAGGTATATACATAATACATTTAAATGTATTTTTGAGGTATTCAGAGATAGATTAGTAAAATTATTTAGATTCAATAGAATTAGCTAGATTAAGTTATGGAACTAGCCAGATTAGATAAGAAATAAGCTACATTAGATTAGTTATGAAACTAATAGCAAACAGTAGAACATTTCTTCACCAGAGCATAAGAGATAAATGTTAGTAGATGTATTTCCCCATAAGTAAACCAGACTGTTGTGATCCCACTTTATGAGATATTTGAGTCAAAAAATACAAGGAAATAGTAAATATTAGTTTTTTAAAACTCATATCTAGATAAATGGAATTTTCATTTTTTCTTCACAAAGAAAATGCAAATATTTGTCCAAATTCTCATTTTTGAGTTAAATATAACTACCAGATATGAATTTAAATTAAAATAACTGACTTCAATGGGTTAACATCATCATATATGATCTCAAGATTTTGTAACATTAACTATACTCGGTTTTATATGTCACCTTATAACCTGTTATGTATATGTAAAAGTAATGATCTTAGAGCAACATATAAACATTTAGAAAAAATGTTGGGCTTAAAGATCTCTATCTTTATATGAAGAGCTATCTGTAACTTGTTTCTAGGCAGTTACAAAAAGTAAAATGAAGGGAAGCTTTACTAATATCCTAACTTTAGATCAAAGATAAATTTATGTTTATATGAACTGTTTTCCATGCATACTATTTTATACATATCATACAGATAATTTTTAATTTAATCTTACAACTTGCTTTTGACCTCTGATAAAATTGAAAATATACTTGATGCTGATCACTGGTTAGAAATATAAAATAATATATAAATTATATACAATATTGAGTCTACCATATATAAGTTAGTTTTTACAAGCTAATTTCTTTCTTAGCCTAAGCAGGGAATCTTAGACATTAGGATTTAGCTAAGCTGCTAAATGGCTTTAGGGTAGTAAGAAGTGAAATCTGTAATATATGACTTAATTTTTCATGTGTCAGAAGCTATAAAATGTATATAAACGTCTTTTAAGCCTACATGTATAAAATGAGTGGTATTTTGCATCATTTATAGTAAATATGATCGTTGCCAGATAAAATATGTACTCAGGATGTTCCTTGGAAAATACAGTCCAATCTGCAACTCTTTACAGATGTGTACTTTCCACAAAGATAATATCTTTTTATTTTTGCTATAAAATGAAGATTATATTATTTTATGTAACTCTTAAAAATGTACAATGACGTTTATGTAATTCATGTTAGAAGGACTGAATGTTCATTGTTTTCTGTTAAAAACAAAGAGTAAAAAGCAGTAAAATATGATGGCAATTTCTTCATTGTAAGCATTTGTTTTCTTTTAAAGAAAGTAAAATGAGGTCATTAGCAGGTGTGCCACTGTTGCTATCCCACTGTGTGGATGCCCTTGGAGCAATCCAATGGCAGTGCCTACATCTCAGGTCCTGGTCATGAGCCCTGCTGTTCTCTGCATCTGGGTTTGTGACTCTCTTACAAACCAGATTGGCCAGCCCAGAAGTTTTTAGTATGGCTCACAAAAATTGGGGAGTTGCAGGGTACTGGGTGGCTCATGGATAATAGATGAATAGGCATTTATATTCACTTTTGAAAAAGCTGATATATTTTACAATTAGAGGTTAGCCCTGAAATGTTACACTAAAAGGAATTGTATATGTGTGAACCCCTCTTCTCACATCTTTTATGATCTCTGATAAAATTGAAAGTATACTTGATGATGTTCAGTATATGTAGAAATGATTAGAAAATAAAATATCATTAAAATGAATACAGTTTTGGTAAGTGAACCAAGGGGACTTGTCTAAGCTACTTACTTTATTTATTTATTTATTTATTTATTTATTTATTTATTATTTTATTTTATTTTGAGGCAGGATCTCCCTAAATCACTAAGTTACCTGGGCTGGGCTTGAACTCACTATCTTCCTCGCTCAGCCTCCCAGAACGCTAAGATTAAAAGATTGAGCTCTTACATCTGGTTCTTTATGTGGTTCTTTTCATTCTGTTAATCTTTTAATACACAAGATTATCCAGCACATAAATTATTCTTTATAAACCATGTATGTGATAACAAGTACAAAAACTTGTTAGGAATTCAAACAATTTTAATAGGGATAGACTTGCTATATCTACCTAGCTTGGTAAAATAATTTCTATGACTGAAATGGACCCAAGTCATCGGAGTGTAGATAACTTTATTTTTGAAAATGTTGTGCAAAATGCTACTGTCCTGGGAAAGAAGGGGAAATTTTGTTGCCTTATAAGAATTGGTAAATATTGCTGAGGAATAAGAACAAGTTCTGACAGATGAATAAGAACCCCTAAACAAGACTCATGTTATGAAACAGAACTTTCAAGTGCAGTATTTGTTTCTACATACCCTAAACCAACACAACTCATTTGGCTAAAAAAATGCACAGGTCAAAGATGACTTCAAAATAAATATCAAAAGCACAGTGTGTGAAAGTCAACTCCGCATTGTTGGACAGTTTAAGGTCATAGAAACATGAATGAGTTGGGGGCAGTAAAGTAACTTTTCCCAAAAGTTGCGGATCAGTTTGTCATAGGGAATCCACACTCATATTGTGTGATTCCTTCAGATCCTGTGTTCCTTAGCTGATCCTGCAATGAAATCTCAGAGGGGATTTTTCTTATCTACTCCAAATGGCCTTGGAAATTTTTCAGATGGTTACAAACAAGGTATAAAACAATTTGACCTTCCACATTTAAAAACGATGATATTTAACAGAACAGCCATATATTGAGAGCTTTTCTCTTTGAAAGTCTTTCAGTTGACCCGGTGTCTCATTTCATCTTAATTTGAATCTTGTTTGTTACATATTGTCACCCCTATTTTCCACATAAGAAAATAGATTGAAAATAATTAAGGTGCTTGGAAAGGCCATGCTTTAATGATAATAAATATGAAATTAATGGCATAGGTTGTGTAAAAATAGTATTATAAAGAGAACGAGAAAAATGATAAAAAAATACACACCCAATCTTAATAAGCTTACATTGTAGGTTGAACTATTATACACAGATTTGATGCACCATATAAAATTTCATGCTATGTCTTTACCAAAATATTATATTAAGCTTGAGAATTATGTTTGCAGATCTCTTTAGTAAAAGTAAATTGCAGTGTAACGGTTGCTCTAGTTTTTCATTAAGCTTTGTTATTTTAGAGTAGGTTCAGATTCACAGGAAATATGTGATGATTGTGCAAAATTTTCATATGTCACATGCTCAATTTAAACCTGCCAGTAATATCTAACCATAGTAGGATACATCTGTTAGAGTTAGTGAACGTATTTCAAATTGTTATTGTTAACTAATTTCTATATTTAATTCAGAATTCCTAAGGTTTTACCTAAGACTTTTCTCCCCTTTCTATGGAGGATCCGTCATTACATTGTCTTCACACTTTCTAAAACTGCTGCTCCTGACATGCCATGGATTATCAGACTGCCATGGATTATCAGATTCCTTGCTTTTGGAGACACTGATTCTTTTGAGAGCTAATGAGTCCTGGTCAGAACATTCCTTACCATGACCATTAAATGTGATGTCAATTTGACTGGATTAAATGCCCTCGGAATTAGTAAATCACACTTCTACATATGACTGTATGGGTCATAAAGGCATGGCTTGGGTATGATATCTGGACCCCTTTTTGGCACTGCTCCCTACACTGCTTTTTGACGGCCACAGACTAAGCCTCTTTCCTAGGAACTAACTGCCTTAGAAGAGATATTCTGTCTTGAAGACAGCCAATCATGGGCCGAATTCCCTGAAATCATGAGACAAATTAAACTTCTCCTTTAAATTGTGGGTGCCTGGGATTGTGTTCTAGGTAGAAAAGGTACCAATGTAGAGGGAAATTTTATTTGTTTCTTAAGAAATCTCTCAAGTAATTTAATTTCTATCCCAATTTTCTACATTTTTTTCTGCTTGTCAATACTTTTTGAGTATAAAGACTTGAAGTCTTTCTGTATGCAGTTTGGGAATATCACAGAATGCCAAAAAGACTTATATATGAATCTTGGCTCCACCACCTATGGGAATTTTTGATTTGGGCAAACAAATTGATCACCTAGAGCCAGCTAACTGGTAATTAAAAGGCTGTCAACTTTAGAAAGCAAGATGAGGATTAAAATAAATTAAGCATGGTAACTTTCTAGTATAGTTTCTGGTAGAAACTTGTTAATAAGAAGTATATTTTAAAATATTATTAGATACTATATGTAAATAATTGGGCACAAACTGGACCTTAATAGAAATTATTATTAAAATTGACTGATTTAAGAAGTAAGCCTATGTAAATTGTGAAAATATTTAATTTAGAAATACATATTATCCTAAGGAAAGCAATATTTTTTTGCATGTGGTTTCACTAAAATGACAACATTTATCTAAGTACGTAGTCACTTTTTTGTGTAAACAATCTGTACAATTTTAGAGCTCTTTCTCCTATTCCATCTCATCAAATTGAAAAATAGGCATCAAACCGGTTGATACTCCTTCTTTTAATAGTAGAGATAGTATAGCTGCTTAGTGGTTGATAACCCTGAGCAACTGATGATTAAAACTGCATTCATAGTGAGACAATAATTAATTCTATAGTATTGGGAAAGACAGCTGTTTGCCCAGACTTACATTCAAGCAGAGAGTAAAAATAGCAAGGGATAGCATATAGTCTTATTTGTAATGCATTTTTTAGCTAGCCATTAAGAGTAAACTAATCAAGCCCATTCAAAGCATGTGCATAAAATAGACCATTAAAGGGACAAACTAGAATCTAGGAAAAAGTCTTCTGAATATGACAAGCAAGATAAGATTGAGCGATCATGTTGATAAATACTGGCCTTTTTATCCATGAAACCAGAATAAGTTCAATGGAAATTGGGCTTTGAGCCCAAAAAGAATTAGGCAGTGAGCCTAAAGGAAATTTAATGTTCTCCACTTCTTTCTGCTCTCTATTTAATTTGGTTTTGGAAGAAGTCTTTATTTGTGAGATAATTTAATGTTTATCTGAAGCAGGTGGATGATAGTTTTAAATTTACTAAGATGGAGAAGTAGAAAAGGATAGAAGAAAGAGACAAAAGAAGCTGTGTGTACTGCTGGTGAATGTTTAGAAGTGCCAAAGAAGTCCTTGCAGACAGAATTGTATCATCTGTAGTGTAAAGGCAATTTATAAGTTTTTCCAGGTGAACTCACAGATTGTTTTTATTTCATGGTTTGCTTGACATATTCAACTTTATTACATTATAAGTTCAATAGTCTTAAAAAGAATTTAAGTCATTTGATTTACTTGACATTTCCATTAAAGACATTTCAAGATATTTATAAAATATATTTAACTAGAGAGAAGACTTTATTTTACTTTAAGCCAAATTTTAAACATTTAATAACTTGAATATAAGAAAGGCTAATGACCTATAAATTAAAATAAGAATAAACATTTAACCTGGTTAGTGAAAAAGAAATAACCAATAAGTATACCTAATAAGAATAAAAATTTGTTTGCCCAAGCAATAATTGAAGTAGTTTATAAAGCCTAAAATATCCTTATTACTAAACAAAGGATCAGAAAATCTCATGTATGGAAGGAACTATCAAATTTAATATATGTTCTGTACATTTTTAAGAAATGTACAAATGAACTTTCTCCATAGTGCTTCAGATTTTTAGTGAATGTAAATAGTAGCCTAATAGTTATTTTTTTACTAAATTTATTTTAAGCAAGAGCACATAATAATGATCATACCAAAGCCAGACACTAAAGGTTAAGGCTATTTCAAAGGTAAATAGATTAAAACATTCTGCAGAAACATCTCAATTTATCAATTACTATAATTTGTGAATAAAAAGATAATATAAAAACATAATCCCTGTTCAACTCCAGGTTTTGAGGTTGCAATTTTGAGTGAAAAAGATCCCACAAATAGAATAAAAGAAATGAAAAATAGTAAAACTGTAATTAATACATGCTTAATAATCAACGTATGCTTCTCATATTCTATTGTATTGATTATGCCTTTAACATACAAAGTATATAGTCTGGGAGTATTACTGTTAAATATAAAATAAAAATTTTATGTTGAACAAAAAAAATTTTTTGACTGGAATCCTGAATTCCAGCTAACTTTCTTGGTTAAAATCTAGTATAATTTTGAATATATGAACTTTGTATCTAAATCATCTATAATTTAGGATGATTTTAATATATAAATGTTATAGATCAAAACTTCCCTCCAAAAGGCTTGTGTCTTCAGAGCTGGAGATTTGGGAGGAGGTAATTATTGTATACAGTCCTAATCCTGATAGTTGAATGTACTGTTAGACATGGGATCTGGCTGGAAGGATTAGGGTACTGACTTTGAAGGATGTATCTTTTTTTCTGACTATTCCTACCCCCTCTGCTTCCTGATTGCTTTTCTCCACCGTGTTCTTCTGCCATGATATTTCTGCCTTGGATCCAATGCCTTAGACAAATATTCTTACATCCAAAATTCTTTGGTGGGGGGGGGGGGCTTGAAGAGTCTAAAAAGTAGACCACAAGAAAGCCTGAAGAAAGTTACTCACTAAGAAAATAGATAGCAGCCTTGTGTTTAGAACTCAACTAACTTATAGATGATTTCATCTTTTGGTTTTATTTCAAATGCCATGACATTTGCATATCTATGGACAATATCCCAGACATCCAGACACTGTTTCCCTAAGTCAGTCTTCATACATACATTGCCAAGGCAATAGCTCTAAACAGTGTCTGTGATTTCACTAGTAATCAAATTACTTTAACAAGCAGCAGTCATGTTAAAAAGAAAATATGAGAAAAGAGTGTTGAGGCTGTGGCACTCACCCACACACTGCTGTCGCGTCAATGTGTGCAGCTGTTAGCTGAAGGCTTTCTGGTATACCTTTTAGGATTATCAGTAGTCTCTAAAGGTAGTTCTTTGGTATTAAGTAGTGAATAGGTACATATTAATGGAATAGGCAAGCAGATAATATTGACAGAATAAGAAAGACTTATCATACTGAATGGAATTACTGACATGTATTTTGCTACTCATTTGGATTAGTAAAAACCTGTCTCCCAAGAAAAAATGCTGAATATGCTGATCCTTTTCTTTTTCCAAACTCCTTGATGCACTCCTTGTAATGGTATTTTCCAGATTTCTACAAGTCCTAGACCTGGAGTTTGTCTCGGGATAGCAACAGGCAGCCACCATTGAATGAGTGATGATTCTGTTTGTATGTTTGTGTTGTATAACAGATACTTAGTCCACTCTGATATAAATTTCACCTTCTTGAAATTATTTGATTGAGTCTTTATTTCAGTGAGTTTGATGTGTTTTGTGTGAAAAGTTATATAATTCTTATAAAATACAATTTTAAAATGGAAAGAACTGTGTAAGAGAAAGTTTAAAATGAAAAGGATTGGACAAATACCAGGCGTTTAAGATGTTTCTCTTTTTGATTTATAAGAATAATACTGCATAAACATCCATTTATGGTAGATTTTATATGAAGTATAACCAACAGTAGAATTTCAGAGTAATGGGTTATTGTTAGATTAACATTTAGTAGAAAATACTAAAAATTACTCCATGGTAATTATAACAGCTTAGATATCCACTAGAAGTATGTGAGACTTCTAATTATTAGTCACCAATTCAAAATCAGGATTTATGGGAACTTTTTTATTCTGGTGAATTTATTTTTAGAGTTATACCATGGTAGAACTCGTTATACAGTGGATTTATATGTCTTTTTTGTTTCATGTGTTTATAGGAATATGTTTTGTTTTGTCTTGCTTTGTTTTGTTTCTCCCTCTAATATAGAAAGGATAGAAATACATGTTAAGACTCATACATACATATAACCTATAAACAGTTTATGAGAATTGATCTTCTAACACATGATGAAATGAACAAATATGGATAACTGCATGTATGTTTAAGTGTGTAGGATTGATAACCATATTACTAAGTTTTTGATGGATAGTTGAACAGAACTGTTTACAGTCTTCCTGTTTGAATCCCCACTTTATATGTTTTGCTTTTGTATTTTGAACAAGTATTTGTAAGAGGACAATATGTAATCATCAACTAGTGGTTTTTTACTGTTTTTTTAAAGTATGTATTATTCCTACCCACTTTTTGTTTTGTGTAGTCTTTCTTTAAATAAAATTTTAAAAATAAAAAAGATAAAAATCATAAATGTTGTATAATAGGAATGCACCTATGGCTTTACTGACTTGGAATCTTTCTTGGCTAATTTTCTCTTGCTGCTGAGACAAAATACCTGACACCAAAAATGAGAGAAGGAAAGGTTTATTTAGCTTTCAGTTTTGGAGGTTTCAGTCCATACTCAGCTGGTTCCAAGGCAGGGTGGCATGGAGCAGGGGCAGCCAGTCATGGCAGCAGCAGGTATCAAAGACGACAAGAGTGAAAAAGGGCAAAAGGGGGAAGTGAGCTGCTTTCCCTCACTTACACTGTATGCTGGCTCCCTGCTCCTGGGCAGGTGCAGCACTCCCATCACAATTCCAGCACTAGACAATGAAATAATCACAAACGCTAGACTTAGTCACCTTTGCAAGGCCCAACCCCCATAACCATATGAGGCTCTGGAGGGCATCTAGACTTAAACCATAACAGAACTAATCATAGTATTTTAATCTAATGATAATTCACCTCTGTATCAGACAAAAACGCACAATCATTGATTTAATTTCAGCATACATTTCTCACATCCATAATTTATTCATTTACCCTTCTTTTCTTCCCCTTTTCTTTTTCTAAAATCCTGGGGATCAAACCTAAGATGCCAAGCACGTAAGTAGGAACTCTTTCACTGAACCACATCACAGTGCATAATTATTTCCACAATTACAAATTAAGTATTTTAGTTACAATAATTACTGCTGCTTTTTCTACATACTAATTTAGAAATTTTGCCATATCTCTAAATTTGGATAGTAAGACCAGTCTCAAGAAATATGTATTTCGTTTGCAGTGGGGTGGCACTTCACATATTTAAATTGTTCCAAGTGATAAAATCTAATATGCCTTGTAAATAATATAAGGCTGCATTTCATATAGAGTATTTTATTAAGGGCAGTTACTTGTTTATGATGCTTATGATAAAGTTGTATATTAGGACCAAAGATAATAGTGTTAATAGTAATGAAGCTGTAATGTCATTACCCAAAATTATTAAGTATCTGTTAATTGTCTCTGGTACTATTAATCCCTGTTTGTCCTAAGGAACCAGGAAACTAAATATTCTTCAAAACTCAGGATCTCTGGTACCCAATTCTTCAACATCCGCATTTTCTTTTATATCTAAATATGTTATATAAGCTTTCAATTCTCCATACTAACAATTCTTGTCCAGTTGAAATTGTTATATTAAGACAAAATTTCCATAAGTGATATTAGTATGAATTTTAGTTAAAATAGTAGCCTAATCCAACAAAGTTTAAGTTATACTATTTGCTAAATTTTGTTTTTTTTTCTGACAGAGTCAGTATATGCATTGTTTATTATTTTTATTCAAAAAATTGTGATTAGGTCTGATGTAGTTACTTTGTTATCTATTAAAGGATTCTATGTACTACTTATAAATATGTATTTTTAAAGTTTGGAATCTTATATGTGATATAGTGTAGGTTATAGATGGCTTTGAGTTCGTTATAGCTTTTTTAACAGTTTTATGTGGCTGTAATCTTTTACAGTTTTTATTTAAATATTCTATTGATTATAGATATACACACACAATTCTTAAGTCTATAGTTTATGTGTGGAGCAAAGAAAAATCTTCATGTGTTTATTCATTACATTTCCCAGGCATTTGAGTTGGTTTCTAGCTTTAGGCTGTTCTGAATAACACTGAGTTGTGCTTTCATGGACTTTTCCTTGGCATGAATTATAATAAAAAACATACCTAGCAGTTGACTTGTAGGATCACATATTCTCATTTAATAGAAAACATTAACAATTTTTTCTACTAACTTTAGCCATTCATACATTTTCCAAAATTGTGTTGAGTTTTCCAGCTTCTCAACATTCTCATCCAAACTTCGAGTTGTTGGTCTTGTGCTTAACCATTTGCAGAAGTATTTAATTGTGGTATTAATTTACATTTCACAGATTTTGATGGGGCCAAACATAGTTTTCATGTTTATTGACATGTTAAAACTGTGTGTAACCAGTTGTCTGACTTTTTATTGGATTGCTTTTTTCTTGTTGATATTTAAGACTTTCGATTTGAGCTAACAGAGGTTAGTTACATTGTGTATCAATATGAATAATGGCTCCCTGAATATATCAGATCTTCCTAAATGTATCAAGTCCTGATCTCTGGATCCTGTAAATGCAACTTTATATCATGAAGATTTTGCAGATGTGATTGAATCTATGCGTTTCAAAGGACAGTTTTTCTCTGAGTTACCCAGGTAGGTTATAAATGCAATCATATGAATCATTTCAAGATGGAAATAGAAGATCTGGCACCAATGCCAAACATAAGGAGATGAGAATTTATAGCTTAGATTGATGCAGATTTAGGAAGCTATAACAGGTAAGGAAGAGATTCTCCCCTAGGACCTGCTGACTTTCTGATTTATGCCCAATGATACTAATTTCAGCATTTACAACTGTGAGGGTGTTGGGGAAAAAAATCGCTATTTCATTTACTAGGTTTGCGATGAACAATTAGGAAACCTCTTCATGGGGTGCAAATATTATGCTACCACATGGATTACATTTTGTTCTTTTGATGATATCCTGATTACAGAAGCTCCTAAAAGGGATGTAGTTTAATTCATCAGTCCATCCCTATAGTTAATGCTTCTTCTTGCCATTTTGGGAAAATAGTTTCTTGGTTTGAGAGCTTGGTGATGTGTCCCATCTTACTTTATTTACCTTTCAAGCTTATGTTCCTCAACTCTAAAACAAGGTAGGGAGGTAAGGTTTAAAGTTTTCGCCCTGCTCAGGACCATTTCTTAAAACAATCGTTCTTCCACCTCTGAATATTGTTGATTATGATAAAAATAGTGAGAACCAACTATTTGTTGCTCCAGGAAGCTCACCTTAAATATAAGGTCATAGATGTATTAAAAGTAAAAGGAAGAAAAATATACCATAAAAACACTAATCAAAAAGAAAATTGGAGTAATCATGTAATACTAAAGTAGAATTCAGAACAGATATTAATACTGATAAAAAGAAATTTCATACTCATTGCAAAAATCAATGTTTTAGATCTCCTTAAGAGATCTAAATATCCTAAATTTTATTTGGGATCTCCTTAAGAAATCTAAATATACAAAATTTGTATATAACTAGCAAAAAGTTTTGAAGTACATGAGACAAATTGATAAAACAAAAAAGATGATTTGGCACTGTAATGGTCTATAATTAAATGATAAAACAAGTAGATAATAAATCCATTAAAATATAAAAACCAGGAAAAATAATTACAAAATTCAAGTTAAAAGCATTTTGTTGAGTATTTTTACAACTTAATTCACAAGTGGTATCAGTTTACACTTTTCTTGTTATGTCTTTCTAGCTTTGGTACCTAGGTAATATTTGCTTCAGAAATTTTTCTATCATTTTCTGTATTCTTAAAAAGTTTGCACACAAGTTAAATTATTTTTGAAAAGACCTTAGGTAGAACTAGCCAATGAAGCCTTTTGGATGTGGAGTCTTAAGAATAGGAAGGTTTTGAGTTACAATCATCCATTAACAAATTAAAAAATAATACTTTTCACCAAATGGTTATAAAATACTTATTCATATGTAAACAAGTAAACACCAATTTACACACCATATTATATGTAACAGCATGATTCTGATCAAAAGAAGACATAGAAAAATACGTGCAATATATAAAACTCTAGAGAAGATAGATCCAATCAAGGTTATAAAAACCAAATTAGTCTTTGCCTGACTGGAGCATGTAATTGACTGACTGGAGCATGTAATGTAGTACAAAGAGACTTTAGAAGAGATGAAAACATTCTGTACCTTGATTATCATGGTTTGACACTGGTCACATTTCATTGAAACATATAAGTGTATATATTTCATACTTTAATTACCACTGATTGATGAGCTAAGGATTTATATATTGCCTGTGGTAGCCTGTAGTAAAGCAGTATGAGTACATAAATAGTAAAAGGAGAGATGAAATCATACTAAATGAAAGAGAATGATAAGTTAAAAAGACAAAGAAACTAAAAAGACTAAGGCATGACATGTGGGTTAAATATGAAGTACTGACTACTGTGACCAATGTAAACCTTCATAAATTAGTACTTCCAGTAATTGTAAAGGGAAAATCACACTAAATAGAAGACAAAGAAATGTGACATATTCAAAAGTCAATTATTTTCTTAGTATATCTAAAACACAAATGCTTGCATGAAAAAGAATATGAAAAATATACCCTACAATCTCCATAAAAGTTAAGCTATTATAAAGTTAACTGTAGAAATCAAGAGAAAAAAGACATTACTAAAGACACAAAATTCACAAAGTTAATAGTTTTAACTCAAAAGTAAGATGTAATAATTCTAAATTTGACAGCCAATACCTACCAAATGTTAAAATATACAGAGTAAGTTAATAAATATGACTAAAATGCACAAAGGTATGGATATGTATAAAACAGTATACTTAATGACTCGAGTTCAATTTCTGTAATGTAACATTTCCTTCTCTTTGAGGTTGTCATTAAAATTACCTTGTCTTTGGTTTTCATCCATTAAATATGATATTCCTGGGGTTTTTCTTTAATTTATTCTATTTAGTATTCTTCGAATTTTTCTGTTTGATATCTGACAATGGTTTTGGAAAATCTGCAGTCATTTTTTCCAATATTTCTTCTTGACTGTCTTCATTTTCTTTTCCTTGTGAATTTTCTGCTATATGTATGTGAGAATGTTTGAGAGTGTTCTGCATTTCTTGGATCGTTTGTTTTATTGTTTTAATTTTCCCATTTTTGTTCTTCATTTTGGGAAATTTCTATTAAAATTTCTTCAAGATCACTGATTCTATTCTCTGATGCATCAATTTTAATGCAGAGTCATTTGAAGGCACTTTTTGCCTCTGCTGCAGTTATTTTTATTTTAATTCTAACATTTATTTGATTCTTTTTAATGGCCTCTCGTTGGTGAAATTACTATCTGTTATTGTATACTCTACTACTCACTCTTACCAAAGGCTTTAACATATTAGTCAGAGTGATATTCAATGCACTGTTACATAGTTCCACCAGTGCCGAGTTAGTTCTGAGTCTCATCCTGTTGATTGTTTTCACTTCAGTCCAGTATATATGTCATTACCTTTTCCCTCTCTTTTTGTATGTCTTACAACTTTTTGTTGAAATTCTGACATACTGTTTAGGAATATAGAAGGGTTTTATGCCTGGAATTTTACATGTCTTTTCTTTTGCTCACATATTAGTATGAGGTGCTGTGTGTGCACCAAGAGCTTTGAATTTCTTTAGTATTACCTTGGTTTTAGGGTAGTGCTTATTTATTTAAAGATGTCTGTTCTATCCTCAAATTCAGATCTCCCCTTTTGCACTGTGCATTAGTGCAATACTCTCCAACTTTTTTGGCTCTGGGAATTAGTTTGTGGAAAACAAGTTTTATACTGACTCAGGGGAAAATGGTGTTGGAGGGAGTGATTGCATATTACTTTTATGGTGCTCTTTATTTCATACACACACACACACACACACACACACACACACACACTATACTACTCACCATAATGAAGAAACCTTGAACTATTTTGCTGCAACTAAGTGGTCACAATCAAGGGTGATTGGAGGTAGTGACAATGAAGTATGTTGCTTATATCCAGTCTACTCGATAATCTTATTTTGGCTACTATCACTCCAGAAAACAGTACTTCAGTGCTCTTGTGGTAATCTCAGAATATTCTGCCTTGACTTTAATCCACAAAATATAGAGATTTGAAGTTGTCATGAATATAATGTAGCTATCATTCTACAATCTCATTTTAAGATCACCATCATTTACAATCTCAAGCAGTTGATCTCTGCCACAAAGTTCATTCACCTAGTTTATTAAAAAATGAGTCACAAATCCAATCCATTCCTTCTGAGTTTGAGGATCTTTTGAAAGTCAAGATAGATTTTTAATTTCACAGCTGAGAGAAAGAAAGCTCTGAGTCAGCCTCTTTCAAAATTTCTACTCATATTTGAAATAAGTTAAAAATTCCAATGTTCACTAGTTGCCCTCCAATTTCAGCTTGCCTTTTAATCCAGTCACTGTATCAGTTAGCTTGAGTACACTTGCTGTTCTCCTCTGAAATGACACATTGAGATTACTGAGAAGGTTCTGCAAGTACAAAAATATTGCAACTCATTCTGTGTCATGGAAACTTTCTGCCAGTAGTAACTGTTTTGATAAAAAGAAATCTCTATAACGTAACTCAGAGCCTCATAACTCAGAAACTCTGGCCTCTGATCTATCTTTATAAATTACCCTCATCTACATATAAGGGAAGATGCTTGCTGCCCACCTCCTCACAGAGGTGCATAAAGAGAAACGGGTTAAAAGCATGTACTTCAGTGTGCTTGATAATTTTAATCACATCCTGCAAAACACTATTACATTCAGATGATTTTTTTTTCAGTAACCAGCTTTTCTCTAGGGGTGACACAGACTGTAGGCTCACATCAGAAGCAACTTCTCTGACCTAAGTAGTAAAACCAGAACACTGTCAGTCTTGGCAGCTATTCTATCCAGTACACATTGACATGAAGAGACCACATCCATTTTTCCTGATACAAAATCATTGAAAGATGGAATATTTATGTACCTGTGATGTTAGTTGGCAATAAAAGTGCACGTAACATATATTTATTCATCCACATCCTACCAAAAATGTATTGCCCAAAATCAAGCATGGTTGCCTTATTTCCAACATTGGTAGGCTTATCAACCTTGATTGTGCACCATGGTAATTCTTTATTTTTTTCTAAAAATGATGATTCATTTTAACAATTGAGCCTCAATATCCTCTACCATTACATCAATTTGTCTACTTATGGTGCTGAGAGGAACACATGCTACCTCTGAACAGCATCTTCTTCTAAAAATTCACAACAAATATCTTTAGCAGTTAGCATAATTAATTCTTTACCAACAGTAAAAGTTTACTTAGCTTTAGCAATGTAGTTAGCCACTAAGAATGAAGTTCTCAGCAAAGATACATTTGATAATGTGATGGCTTTCAATACTTACTTTTTTTTCTTTCAATACATTTTAAAATTCTTTTTCTTTGTAAAAACTTCAGAAGTTTGTCTTTTAATTCAAGGTAATTGACCTCCATGTGGTGAAGCAGTTTTTAAAGTTTTATGTCTTACTTGGATAGCAAGTTGCCACACTTGCTATCCAAGTATGAGAATCATTGCTGCAAACAACTCATAGTTTAAGTAGGACTTCTGGTATTTTCTTTTAAGTTCAACCTTCTTTTTCTTGTTAGTTTTGGAATACTCTGTGTCTCATCACTGGATCTTTCCCTCTATCCAAAGGAGCTCTTTGATGACATTTTTATTTTACACATTTTGTCTGGGGTTAGTTTATGATCTTACTACAACTGTGCCTGAAACAAGTGCACAGTAGGGGAATGGACAGAAGTGGTAAATTTAGTAAAGGCAGGTCACATGTGGACTAAAATAAGTGTTGGATTCTGACTTCCAGACTTCCAGATGCAATCGTACAATTGATGTACATCAGCGTGCTTGGCACTATAAAGTCTGCCACCAGATGCAGCTTATTGTCACTTGCCACTCACAAATAGGGTTTATATATGAACCAAATAGATAATTTATTATGGTGTCTGTGCAGTCAAACATCTGTTAATTCATACCTGCAGCCACTGCCCATGCTAGTATCACTATCTCAGCTCCACTTCAGATCATCAGTCCTTAGATTTTTATAAGGAGCACACAACCTAGATCCCTCACATGTACAGTTTACAGCACTGTTCATGATTCTTTGAGAATCTAATGACTGCTGATCTAACAGGGAGAAAAGTTCAACTGGTTGTGGGAGTAATGGGATATGGTTAAAAAGAGAGGTGAAACTTCCCTAGCTCATCTGTCACTTACCTCCAGTTGTATGGCTTGGTTTCTAATAGGACAAGGATCAATAACTTAGGGTTTTGTCTGTCAAGCCCTTTTTCATTTCCAAAGAATAGAAAGGCCAATTTTACTCAATACTTGCTATCTTTCTCTGGGTGAGGTAAGGGGAATATTTGATTACTCTGATTAAGCCTTAGTGTCAGGGAAATTTTCATTAATGGAATTCAAGGAGGATTACCCCATGACCCTGAAACAGCCTGACCTTTAGGTATGAGCTATAGCTAAGGTATTCATTCTCCTCCTTGAGAGACACTGTGAGTGTTTTATAGGACACTTCTCCTAATTATAATGAGTTTGTTATCTTTATCTCCGTGCAGAAAACTTTTTTCCCCATGGAGAAAATAAGGAAAAGGATCTGTTTAGGATTTTGTATCTTTTCTACAGTGGTTACCCTTCAACACTAACCGGACTACTCTTTACTGGTGACTTTCATAAGCCTTCCACTAGCATTTATTTGCAGGAAGAGCCTGAAAATTGGTAGGAATTTCCCTTGTGTTTGTCAGTTTCAAATATTCTTGCAACCACATACCTAGGCTTCGGGAGTTTGTTAACAATTTTAGCTGAATTATTCTTCCAAGTGTTCACTGATTTCTGCTCTAAGTAATGAGGTATCTGCTTCTGTCTTGCTATACTCAATCTGACAAAAATGAGTCTCTTTTCTTTTATAATACTTCTTGCTAGTGAATGAGTTTGTGACTTCTCATAAGTTACAAAAAAAGTTGTATGCTTTCAGATTGCTTAAGGTACTGTTCTTATTTTTCTATTAAGAGTGGGAACAATGTTCTTTTCATCTTTCTACCTCTTCTGTGAAAGCAAATATTCATTTTAATGTTAACAATTATCCAGATACAGTAAGATACCTTAAACCTAGAAATCTGGAGTATAATGTAATAGCAGTCTGAGGATTTCCTAGATCAAGAACAGTTAAATAAAATTCAATAAATTTTAAAGCAGTCCATTGAAGAAAGAGGTAGATAAATGAATAGTGGTGTTGCTTTGCTATTATTTTTGCCTGATTCTTTTATAAAAAAATCTAAATGCAAATGGGTCAGTTGTTTGTGTAACTAGAGTAGAAACAGGAAGCGTAAGACTAAATGCAAAATTGGCTCTTCTGGAGCCAGATCTAACAAAATAAAAATTATGAATGAGAAATACTAAACTCTTTGTAAGACATTAAAATTTAGTACTTCCTATTTTGTTTGACCGATTTTGAAACTGTTCTTCAATGTTTCTCAATTATGAGTTATGACACAATATTTTGGGAATGAAATTATAGGACCATAAACCATGTAGAACAAAAACTTACAAGACTGTTTAGAAGACTCTACACTTCAAGTATTAAGTCCATCCAATACCTTTTAGGGTGATAAGTGGATAATGAAGGTGGCAGTTGAACTGGATAGGGACTGGGAAAATCAGCACAATCCAATTAGTGATGAATCCCGGGTTTGTCATGGCTTAAGAAACAAATGTTCCTTTTCTGAACTATAATTTTTGGTCCAAAACCCAGCACAGTTTTCAGTAGGACTCTGCAGTCAGCAGAAACATTCATCTAATTTGCTTTACTAGCAAGTATTTTTAAACTTCTACAAGAGTAAATAAAAATATTCTGACTCAAACAGTCCTGTTCTCTTCCTTAAGTGCTTTTGGTAACAAAAAGCTCTTCTCAGTTTAAGGGCAGTCCTACCTTTCTGCCCAGTCAACCTCTTCAGAAATATCTAAGAACTATAACGTGTGAAGTTAGCTTTCTCCATATTTAAGAAAACATCCATTACTCAAGTTTGTGGATATGAGGGAAATGTGTGTATACTACTCGTTGGATCCCTCATTCCCATTCAAGTTTAATCTTTTTTTTTTTTTTTTTTTGGTAACATCAAATTTAATCTTATCAAAGGAAATCACTATGTATCTACTTTGCATGTTAAATAGCTACAATATAAAAATAGTACATTTCTTGAATTTATCACAACCTGTCCAACAGAAAAATCAAATAATATGGTAACTTAATTTCTGAGATATTGTTGATTTTATTCTAGAATTTTGTACCCCTAAGTCATTCCTTTTTTTCTGGTGACTCAGATATTTGACTGTCTCTATAGTGTTGTTCATCTTGATTTATTCTCTAAGTATAAAAAGGTTGATTATTTTTGCACATTTAACCACCATCAGTGAGTTTAAAATTATTATCCAGTAAATCAGTTGATGGGCTCAAAACCTGACAAGAATTGGCAAACTGTGGTTCACAAACCAAATCTAGTTGATAACTTAAGACTAATATTTAAGTTTAATAAAGATTAAAAGTAAAACAGTATTTCCTAACATATGAAAGTCACCTGACCATCAATTATGGCTGTTTTCATGCAACAATGGTGGAGTTGAGTAGTTGCCACAGAGCTACACGACCTATATAGCCTGAAATTTTGCTATATGTTCATTTGTAGAAAAAAAAGTGTTTGGACAGCTCTAGATCAGGAGCGTTTCAAAGAGAAAACTACTGTGTTAAATTACACGTAACCAAAAGAGCAAGAGATTGGTATCATTATCATAGATTTTATAACTTCCTAAAATATTTTGAATATTCACAAGAGTGAATATTATATTTGTGATTCTATTTAGGTACACTGATGTTTCCCTCAAAATACATATGTCCAGGTTTAGATTTGAACCATTTCATATGAAAAATAATTTTCAATTAATGAGAATATTCAAGTAATTCATAAAATCCATACTTTTTTTTATAATCACAGGGCTTAAATGTTTGAGACTCTTGTCGATCCTGTGAAGTCAGTTTTTAGGATTTATCATCTTTACTTCATATAAGAAGAAATGATAAAATTATTAAAAATAATATATAAGATGCTAGAAACTACTAAATTTCAGTTGCCAAGAGGCTAGTTATACATATGCAGACCTAGCTACTCAGGAAGCTGAAGCAGGAGAAACTGTTCTAGGCTAGCTAGGACAATTTAGAATAAACTTTTATCAAAGTTTCTGATAGGTGTTTGACACCAGATTCATATTCATGTGTAGCCTTATTTATGACAAGACAATACTTCCACCTTCAAGGCTTTCAAAATTTCTTAACAAAGCAAAGATTCCAGAGATAAATGTGCTAGTCTAGTGTTAGAAATTAGTCGTGTAGATATCATTGCATAGTTGAACATTAGTTCTAAATGTTTCACAAAGTCAGTTCTTATTTAACCAGTACTGGCTGAATTAAACTGATGTTCCCTGCCATATTCATGATCTAAATGATACAAGTAATAAAGAATTTAGTTCTTAAATAAATAATTTAGAATTTTGAGGGGTCACCAAAAGTGACCCTTCAAAAGAAGAAAATATTCTTGAGTGTTGGTAAAATTTAGTGCAAATTGAATTAACCAGAAAGAATTCCTCTAAGTAATAAAATAGTACAAAAGTAACCCTGGAATTAAAATAATAAGGCTCCCCCAAATCATTTTGAAATATGTATTTATATTTTAAAATATGTATAAGCAAAATATAACCACAAAAAGGACTTAAGAATTGGTTTGTGTAATATCTGTACCTGACTTCCCTATTTTTTCCTGGCCTGTTTGAACATCCCATGTGCCAGGAAGTCTCCATTTGTTACACTCAGAGGCAGATGCAGTTCTCCAAAATATAGGACTGTACTCACAGGTCAACTGGTAAGTTAGAATAAATATAACACCAATGTGGCCAAATTAGGTGAGGTTATTGGATGAAATTCTGAAAATAGCACTTTGAAGTTTGATTAAAGGGAAAACCTTGATTGCCAGAGTTATAGTTTGAACTTCATTCTGCAGTCATTATGTATTTCTGAGCAGTGACCAGGGAGCAATTGTGCTTATGATTATATTTAAAAGCCATAGGGGAGAAATATGAACAAGTTTTATTTGTTTTATTTTATTGTTTCATTTCTCTCCTTACAATCACTACTCCCACTGACACTAAGAAAGAAGAAAAAAATTCAGACTAAATATCAGCGACTCTTGTATATCTATAGCAATTCTGACACTTTTATTTTATTACTTTGTAGAGTTGTTTCACTGATGTTGTTGTTATTGGACAGACTTTACAGTAAACATAGCAAACTGGAATTAGTGTCAGTTTTATGGAGATTTAAAAAATAGAAATGATGAAATTTTTATGGCTTTTGCACTCAATTTATTTAGTGAGCTAACTAAATCCTGGACCAATTCTCCCCAAATTTATTCACTTTACATGGACCTAATTCTTTTCAAGCTTTTTATAAATACTTTTTTTAAAATACTTTAAAAATATCTAGAGCTATAGTTAGCCACGTTACAAGTCTAGGAAATGTGTCCAGGACCAGAGGAAAATCATTATTTAATCAGTTTTGTGACTTTTTTCTTCAATGAAAATCTAACAGAAATCATTACCTTTAACTTTGAACTTTACCATTTTAATTTCATTTAAAAATTAAACAATGTATGAAATAATATGCAAGAGAAAGAATAGCAATTATTACTATTATATCAATAACAATACAATTTGATCAGAAATGTAGAAGTATTGTGATGGATTTGTATAGAAACAAAACTACATATAATTAAGGAAGCACCTACCTGGAAGGAAGAAGAGCTGGAGTTAGAGCGAGGAAGAGCAGAAATAGACAGGAAGCCACCGCTGGTGATCCCTTCCTACCATATGGAACCATGATATAAAATGCTTAATGGCCGTTACCTAACTTCCAATTTCCAAACTTTACATAAATTACTATTAATTGTATATTTTAATCAGGAAAGAAGATCATTGCCAGATATGCTACAAAACTATCATTTTTACATTTATTAATTAATTTATTACTTGCCTGGCTCCTTTCTAGTTGTTGAAGACATAATTCAAAACATGAATTCATGTTTTACTCAAAGTCCAATTTTTTTCAGATACAAAACTATTTCAACTTTTAATTTTTGTAAGTATTAGGAGGAGTATAGATAAAACTGAGCTGTAGTTTGTCCAGTAGAGTTCATCAGAGCTTTCCCAAGCAATGACACATTAAAGCTGATAGCTGATTATTATGCTTTAGGTCTAGAATGTCTCCAAAAGTCTTGAGTTCAGAGATGGGGCTTTTGGATGATGATGGGACCATCCGGGCATTTTTGCCCCAGTGAATAAATCCATTGATGAGTTAGTGCTGTTAGAAGGTGGAGCCTAGTTGGAGATGGTTCACTAGGAGCGTGACCTGGAAGGATGAATTCTTGTCCCCATCTAGTCTCTTTCTTCTCTGCTTCCTGGTCACCATGAGTTGACCAGCTTTCTTCATCATGCCCCTGTGCCACGTGGTTTCTACAACCATCTGACCATGGGCTGAACCTGTTGGAAGCTGTAAGTCAAATTGCCTCTCTTCCTTTAGGTTATGGATGACAAGCATTTTGCCCCTGTGATAGGAAAATGACTAACATACTGATAAATGTTCAGGAGTGAGGAATGGGGAAGAGAAACCAGATAGTGGAAATCACATTTGAAATGTCCAGAATGAAAAAGAACAGTATTTTGAAGGAACTCAAAAAAGTTGAACATACAACTAGAATTCTGAGTCCCCAGAAGAACAGGCAATGAAAAACATATCATTGTTTCATTTTCTAAACTGTTGTAAGTATATTTAAGGTTCTTTCTGCTCTCATTTTCCATAGTCATTTTGATAGCAATTTAATCAACTGAGTACTGTCATTTTAGAACTTCCCCTGATTCTGGAGGGCATTTCAATAGATATTGTCCCACAGTGAATGTGTTAGCAGTAATTAAGTCTGATGAAAACTGCATCTTAAAGTCTCAATTTAATATGTCTAAAAGTATAACATAAATAAGAACATGTGTTTAACCAAATGCTTTTTCTATTTCCATAGTCCTTTACTTCTGGGTGGTCACCATTGTGGTGTTTGTTTTTATAGAAAGGAAAGGACAAAAGAACTCTCCTGTAAATTTAAGACACAATGAGATTTTGCTTAAAATTACACTGTTAAAGAAACCACAGTCATGCATTACTTCCTAAAGCTATTGTTAGCATGGACAATCTCTAAATGATGTGATGTGCTTTATTTTTCAAAATGGATACATTTTTATGGAAAAGGGAAAGTGAGAATGCTTCTCGTTGGATTCAAATATCCAAGCTAAAGACATTAAAATGTTTATTCAATAAGGTAGATAACTGCAAAATATATACAGAGGGCTGGGAATGTAGTTCAGTGGTGAAGCAGCTTGCCTGGCAAGGGCAAGGCCCTGAGTTTGATTACCAGTACCAAAAGAAAAAAAAAAAAGTATACAGAAATAAAACAGTTGCTTTTCTCTACATTTCCAATAATTAACTCTATTAATTGTTTTCGTTTTAAGAATAAAAATATATAATACTTAGACAAGCAAATAATAGACAAATAAAATTTTAAAAGTGTGCAGGTTCTATAAAATTTATTGAGCTCCAATCAAATTTCCTTGGGAACTTTGCACAACTAAAAATGAAATTTCAGTACTGGTCTTACTTAATAACTGGCTAGACTAAGAAAATATCACAGCATAAGAGAGATGTATATATAAAAATGTATAAATGTGCAAACACCAAATTAGTATGGTTTTGATACAGAAATCCACAAACTGACGAATGGAGGTGAAAAGAAGATAAGGAATGGAATCATTAAGGTGTGAGAACTTGTGTGCATGCACATGTGGAATTAAAATATTACATAAAATCAAATCAGTGGATAAATGATTATTTCATTGGTGGTAAATTATTCATTGTATTAGATTTTAACTTGGTATACAATATAATTAGAGATTCACATCATTCACCCTCTTTCCAGAACTAATTATGGATCCTGACTGCAAGTGGTTCCAATGGGCAAAATAAGCAGCAGCTACTAAAGAGGAGGTCACAGTACATATTTAACAAACCTAGTATGAAAATTCACTATTAATAAATTGGCTAATATAAAGATAGCAAAATCTTAAGAATTTAAGATAATCTCAAAACTTATTTTAAATGAGTAGATATACTATTAAAATGAATTGGATTCTGAAGAGGAATAAACATTATGAAAAAATCTAACTTTTTCTGAAATAGGGTCTCACTATGCAATTCTCATGGTCATGAACTCACTATGTTGCTCAGGCTGGCCTTCAAATTTCAATAACACCTCTCATCCTCCTGAGTCTTGGAATTACAGGCTTGTGCCACCATGTCCACCTCAAAACTTAAACTTTAAATGATCCTGCTGACTTTCTAGATTTAACTTCTGTTTCTAAAATGAAACGGAAACATTGTAATTTAAGAAAGAGAGGTTAAATATAAAACAAACGTCAGAGAAAATAGGTAGTTTTTAATGCAGAATTTATACACCTCACTCATGGCTTATAATAGCTGGATAGAGAAGAAAAATTAAATTAGTTTCATCACTTAACAGCTGGTAAATTCATAGCTCTTTGTTAATACATTATGTCCATTTTTGGGAGCAGAATCTTAAGATTGAATAATATTTTAGTTGAAGGTAGAATTCATTTAACATCTATTATCCCTATGAAATCTGAAGCTATTTTCTCCTTTTCTTTAATCTCTATTATTAAATCTTTATATTTTACTATTGCAAACATTTAAATGTAGGTAAATTGGACGATTTCCCAGTTCTATATATGTTGTATTTGATGTTACAGATTTTTAGTAAAATGTTTCAAGGTGATGGTTTATTTTTATTTATCCCTGTAGTTAACTCGTTATGTTCAAGTTAAGTTTCATGCCTTTTACATAGGCTGAAAAATGTTTAGCTATAGTTCTTCAAATAGACATAATAAATGGATGAAGATAGCCATAATTTGTTAGTTTTTAAGGGCTGAAACTAATTGAATTTGTCATCTCTATCCAGATATTATAAGAAAGCTTTGGCAATGGCCAAGCATGAATGAGGTTTATATCATATATGAGATCTTTGTAGCTCACACAACACTTTAACAATGTTTCTAGATAACATCATCACACACACGTGTGCGCGCACACACGCTTACATTGGACAACTCTGTTCCTCTCGTACAATGAGGTTGAGGTTTTGAAAAAGAATGTGACTTCTCTGGACCTTTTCTTTGCAGCTTCTGTGCTCTATTTATTATATTACATTAGGAAAAAAAACAAAGAAACATACAAATTCAAATGAATGTTGAGATTCTGTGAGCACCAGATAGCATATTGGAAATGACCTACTGAGACTAGGATCTGAAGAACTAAATTTTTTTTAAATTTATTTAAAGAAAAAAACAAAACTAAACGAAGCAAAAACAGTAAAAGGCTAGAAGTAATACAGAATTTCAAGAGAAAAATTATATAGTAAGAATTCACCAGTTAATAGATCACACATTGTCATCTCTGAAACAGTTGTCCAGATTACAAAATTAAAGCACACCAAGTGGACATTAATATAGTGAGATTGCAGACAGAAGAACTAAAATTTTAACCAATATCATCCAATTTTACTTTACAAATTCCTACCATTTCAATTTTAGCTTACTCTTGAATTTAAGAATCAACTGATTACTTTAGAAAGCAATCAGTTTGTTAAAATGGAGTGTGCTTTTGCTTCTCAGCCTTTTGGCTAAGATTGAATTTAAAATATTGTGTGCATGTGTGTGTATATTTGTGTGCATTGTAAATACCAGTTGTAAGTAGAAAGAATTGTGTTGCATTTGAATAATCCTATGAGAGTGTCACAAAGTCGACACCTGATTCTCCACTGGTTTTGGCATTCAGTTGTTTCTACCTTATGACTTTCATCATTTATTGCTCTACTATTGGAGAACTTTCTTTTGAGGAACTTAAATTAATTTTTCATATTTATATGAACACAATTCTTTATCAAAACAGACTTCATTGCACTTCCTATTTACCCTTTGAGTTTCTCACACGAGAGAAAAAAATGCAATATTTAAAATATGTGTGTCTAACTTTTTTCACCTCAAATGGTCTCATTGTGCTTTCATTTTCTTGCAAATAATCCAAGTCTATCCTTTTTTAAATCGGGAAGTAGGAAGAACATGTTCAAATATGGAAGGGTACAAAGAAAGGGAAAGGGAAGGAAAAGGAGAAGGAAAAAAGTGAATGAAAGAAAAGGATGGAAAAAAAGCTTTTGTAAATGGGAGTGGGAGAAGGATTGAAGGGAAGCGAAGGGAATGAGAAACAAGAATAAGATATATTGTTCAGAGGTGCATGTTTCCTATGATGAATGTGACCAATATGTATGACAAATATGGACTCATAGAAACACAGTTTAAAAAAATTTGAAAGGGAAAAAAACAAGCTCTATTTCCATCTCAGTCTTTAAATATCAGGTCCTTTTAATTGCCCCACACACATCTTAGTCAAGGAAATTAGTATAAGCATGTGTACTTTTAAAATCAGTGCTGACATTCCTATTAGAATACCATGTTTCAGATAGTACACAATTTGTTTGCCTTGGATACAAAAATATATTTGTACTTCAGTGTTTCAGAGTGCCATCAACATTACTGGGACCCACTTGCTTCCCTTCAGGAAGGATGAATCATCAGTAAGCAAACATTAATAAAAAAGTTCTATACACCAGTTTTGAAAACAAAGAGGATTTACCCAAGAAGCCGTGACACATCTGAGAAGAGGATAATCAACTACTAGTTACTTGTGTTTTTTTATACTGTTGTTCATAAATGACTTATTCTAAACTCAGTAAAATAGAGGTCACTTGACAATATCAGAAAAACAAAGCAATGGAAAAATGAAAAAATCAAATCCATCAAAATAAATGCGTATAAGCAACGCTTTTGATTTTTAGCTGAGCTTCATAAATTAACTGGTTGCTCCATACTGCATAAATAGTAGCAAGAAATTAATAGTGCTTTAAATATAGATTAATATTTGAAGCAGGAAAATTAATTAAATTAATTGGTAGCCCTGTCTATTTAATGTGGAATTGCCTAAAATAATTCAAATATATAGAAAAAGTCATTTTTATTATGGAAAATTGAAAAATATTGATTGTATACATTGTATAGAATCCCTTCTTCCAATGCATCTCAATTCAGTACTTATTGATTATGTATTATTTCTGCACTGTACCAAGTACTTTGTTAGATTCTGGAGTGAAGCTTCCAAGTCTTTATGCAAAGAGCAGCAAAGCTGATTTTAAACAGTCTTCAATTTGAGAGAATGCAAACATACTAACATCCTGTAAGCAACTGAAGGCCTCCCATACTTCCTTGCCATCTGATGTCCATGAAGAGTTCACCTTGTGGGAAGCTGTCTTCCAGGCCAGCAGGAGCTGATCTCTCTAACTTCTAAATTACCCCTCCAGACTGCTATGCTGGAAGTTAGCAACACATTCCTCAAATGAATAAACAAACAAATAAGTTAATCTCAAACAATCAAATAAAAGGCTGGGAATGTATCTCATTGAAAAGGCCTTCCATGTTCAGTAGTTCAGTGAAAAAGAAAAAAAGAAAAAGGAGATTAGACAGAGCATGTGTACCAGCAGGTAAACTCTTTCAAATCTCTCAGAATTCTGCTTTCTGTGGTCTCTGCTTCCTAATACAAAATACCCTCCTCCTTTCCTGAGGTATACAGAAATCTCACTCCATTATTGTATCAGTTGCTCAAATATCTAGCTTAATTACGGCATAAATGAGGCTTCTTATATATAATTAGTATATGCAACTTCAAGATCTCAAATCTTGTGTATTTATGAACCTGTAAAAGCAAAAATATTTGCTCTACTAACAGTACTCTCAATACATAGTGTGGCAGGGTTAGGATAGCAGCTATTGCATTTTTGGTTCATGAAAGAGAAAACTAAAGAAAAACAAAGGGTCATCAATACAAGGCAATCCTGTAATCCCACTGGGCAAATGGGAATTTCTTGATCTGTTTGTAAAATCTGGGATTAAATCTCTGGCTTTCAGACCCACCTTCTGCTATCCTCTGGAATCATCTATTCTGATGATTCATGCTGTTCTGAATCATCTTTATTTTTTATGGAAAGCACCAAAATTTTGTAGCTGGATAGTTGATCAACTTGTTTCCTGCCTGCTATAGTTTGGATATTAAACATACCCAGGGGTCCCTGTGTTGAATGCTGCTTCTTTGGAGTGGTGTATTGGAAGTGTTGAAATGTGGTTTAGAGTTGGGTTTTTGGTCTTTGAGGGTGGCAGTGAGTGTCTTCAAGGTCATTGTGGGACTCCAGGTCATTTCTATCTTTTCTTTTGTGTCTGAACTATAAGGTAAGTGACTTGTCTCTGCCAGGTGCTCCCTGTCATGGACATGCTACCTAGCCACAAGCCCCAAAACAACAGGGACAACAGATGAGTGTGGACTGAAACTTCCAAAACTTGATCCCAAATAAACTTTTTCTCTTTGTAGGTTGATCACATCAGGAAATCATTGTAGTAACACGAAGCCGATTAATGCAGTGCCAGTAGAAACATGGGGGGTCTGACAACTTCCTTTTGTTTATACTTTCTTTGTCCCTTTCAAGTCAAGCTGGCCATGTTTCTGCTGCTACAGTTTCCTCAAAGCCTCCATAGGTCTTCTATGAATTTCCATAGCTTTCACTCCATTATTCAACAAAAGCCAAATCCACAAGTCATTTCATGATTACCCCCACTTATTTTTCGTTCTTCTTTTCAGAGGGAATGCACTTGTTTCAGTAGTTCTGTGAACTCCTTGCTGTCTTGAAGTTGCTTTTGCAAAACTAAATACAGTTCACTATAAGCAAAAGAATAATGCAGGCAGAACCTTTAGCACTTGACTTGGAAATCTGCTAAACTCTATACCAACTATATCAATTGAAAGCTCTGCTCTCTATGTTAACTAGAGGAAACTATTTCACTAAGTATTCTGCCATTATAAAATGAAAGTCCTTCTTTAACTTGTAAGAACAAACAAGATATATATAAAAGCTAATTAATATTTATATACTTCAAAACATCCTCTCTAGGAGTTGGTATGCATCCATTCACAATTTTTAATTCTGCTAATAAAATAAGTACAAATATGTGCATATAAAGTAAAAGTTTACCATATCACCTTTACTACTTAGATGAGGTCCACCTGGATATTCTACTTTTTGATTAATAACTACTTATGATAAATATGACCTATCGTGTTTTCAAGGTTTTTCCATATTCAATGGGAAGAGAATATAATCTGTATGCATATACCCTATGGAAATTATATGGGTAATTTTAGAATTTTTCCTGAAATGGTAGCATTGTCATAATCCAAAGTCTAGGTTTCTTGTATCACACAGCCTTTCCCCTAATATTATGCTGTCTCATCGTCTTCTCTACTAATTTGAGGCCTATTTCTTAATTTTATATTGCAATCAATATAAATTTACATTCAAAATATCAAGACCAAATTTATTTACTTCCTACCAATGAAGAGATAAAATCATACTTCCTCAGAAATATAGATTTTTGGTGCATGAATATTTTACATACATAGTCACTATATTAATGAATAATACAATAAATAAAACTAAATTTTCTCCTAGTCATTTCAGTTGAATAAAGCTATTTATAGTCTCAAGTAATGAAAACTTTTGCATATGTTGTGAATCTTCTAAATTATAGTTTTAGCTAAAAATCCATTCAACTCTATAATTTTACCTAAAGGTCTATTCCACCGGTTCATCAATGATAAATAGTAATAGCTGTTGTATTTGAAAAAACTTTGGGGCTGGGGATTTAGCTCAGCGGCATAAGCGCCTGCCTTACAAGCAGGCAGTCGTGAGTTCGATCCCTGGTACCGATAAAAAGGAAAAAGACAAAAAAAAAAAAAAACTTTACTAACAGGATGACTAAAACATCTAGATTGGAGACTTATGTTCCTTCTATGCTATTGCTCTGACATCTTAAATCTATGCCCTCTTATCTGTGCTTGAAGGTGATTTCTCCAGTCCTTGTCATATTTCCAGCTAATGCAGGAAAGGACAGGACAAAGGACATGGAAATTTCTATTAAAGAGATGACTGTTTATTCCCACGTCTCATTTTTATAAGGCCTGGAAATGTTTATTTTTAGTTGCAAAGCCGTTTAAGAATTTTAGACTTTCCTAGTGAAAACAGAAGCATCAAAGCAATGTTAGTAGCAATGTTAGTTAGAGAAAATGGAGATTGTAGGATCACTAGTGACTACCACTTGGTTTGTAATTACTGTTCAAGTTTTAGTAGGCTGATACTTCAGGTTAGGGTAAATTATTTTGACCTTTTACTTCTGGCTGATGAGATTCAAACAAATAAACGTATATCCCACAGGATATGAAAATCTAAAGTTTTATTGGCTTTTTGGTAGAGAAACCCTTAATATACCAACCAGGTAAGCAGATGGTAAAGATCAATGGCCAGTAGGAGATTTGTGGATATCCTTTGCCTTACCAAGAGCATGATAAATATGATGATAAATATCAATTCAGTGTGGAGAAACTGTGAAAAATGGGGCATGAAATCTCATATAAAAATATGATGCAGACCTCTATTCACTTTAATGTAATATGAGGAAAGGAAATAAAATGGCCCTGTAAGATGGGTGCACAATAGCGTGGTCACTGCATAGTATTAATTTTATTTAACTGTGATTCAAGCTATGGTTTGATTTTTTCAAGCTAATTTATCCTAATTATATCCTAATGTGTTAAATGAAATAGCAAAGCTATTATAAGTAAGTCATTAAAATAAAATATCATATACAAGTAGATTAACATTTGTATATAATATCTTAAGAAAACACATTTTCACATACTTTCATTACTGTGCTTTTAAAGACTCGATTACAGAATTGTCCTAGTTCTCAGAAAGGAGATGTAAGTAATATAATCACGTAATATTTAAATAGTCATAACTTATTGTGGCCTGATTATAAAATAAGGCTATGAAAGAAATTAAGGAGAGTGACACAGGGACTGGATTAGTCATAAACTAGTAGTGATACAGTATCTAGGATGTAAAGCTACTGACACAAACCAGATGGATGACAATTTCTGAATTTCTTGGAGCTGAGAGGCCTATTGCTGCTAGAATATACCATTTGGAGGTTATGGACCGAAATCCATGTGTGAAATAGTGACTCGAGAAAATGGCCCAGTTTTTCCTTTAATGTCAGGGAAAGAATCTAGCTGCTGTCTGCAGTCCATCCTTAATCTCTTTTCTCTCATTTCCTTTTCCTTGATGGACAATTTTCTTTCAAATCTAGAAAAATTAAATTTGAAAACATGGAGCATGAAATGCAAATTATCATCATAACCTGACTGTGTTAGGTTCTAGATTTGAAAAATCTAGAAATGAAGGGGTTTTTTTGTAACAATTTGGGCAGCTTCATAAAATATTTTTAAAATTTTAACCAGAAAATATTTTAGTAGCTAGCCAGTGTGTATTAAATTGCAATAATATGTGCATTTGAGAAATATTTTAGAACTTGTGATTTTTAAGTTCCAATTTATTAAATAAGTTTTCATGATGTTAAAGTCTCAAGTGTTGCTATATCTTGAAGTTTAATACTACCTGCTAAAGTTATTTAAGACACTAACAAACTGTTAACTGGATTAATATAATTACTTCCAAAGAAAGTTAATACTGAGTTTATGTATGAGATATAGTTGAAAGCATTTGGAAAAAATTAATTGACTTTGTAAATGGTAGAAATAGCTAAAAATTTTAATTTGTTTACATTAGACTGATCGCACATTAATCAGAAATTCCTTTGAGAGAAATTGGTAAAATATATCCTGTTTATGAAAAGAACAGTGAATAAAATATGTAATCATTTAAAAATAGAACTTAATATCTTAAACAGAGCAGGTGTATATATGTGTGGTTTTAATTAATATTAATTTATTTTCAAGTAGTTATAAATAAATATTTTGGTCATATAAATTACCCTTAGAATCACCAAAGTTTTTCAAACAAATACTTTTTAGAGCAGCTTAGAGATATTTTGTATTCTTGAGAATAAAAATAATATTAATTTGTATAAAACAAAAGCACATAAAGATTAAATAAGTTTTGCACACCCAAAAACACACTTGAGTGGTGTATTTTTAGTTACATGTTTTCTCCTGGTAATATATATATATATTATATAATAATATATACATAAACACATATAGAAAATTTATTTTCTCTTGAAAACATATTTCTTTGGGAAAAGATTTTAAATAACCAACACATTAAAGCAGTAAATGTGTACAATGTGTTCAATATAACTTTTAATTAAATAAATATACACTAACATAACTACAAAATTCTCATACCTCAACTTTACTGCCACTTAATCAACATTAGCAAAATTAGTGATGTGAAATGAGCTCTTGACCCCACAGATGGTAACTCTGAAGCCTAGCAGAGTCTCAGGAAGCCACTTGGTATTATGTATTCAGCAGCAGATAGTATTCGCAGCCCTTGAGCCATGCTTCTGTTTCTAAATGAACAGGAATATTCATCAAGTAACACTTATACATTGTTTAAAACATTTTTTTTTATTTTTAAAAACAATAAAAGAATAAATATGATGATACAGAATTTTAAAACAAAATAATAGGAGCTTGATACTGGTTAATGTATTGCATGTCGTTATCTTAAAAGTAGTTATTCAGATTTAAAAAATTAAGTACATTAAAGTAAGACTAAAACATAGTACTTACCTTTGAAGACTACAGTCATTGAAAACTCTTTTCAAACAGTAATGTGGAGATACATCTTACAAATCTAAGGTATAAATACACAATATACATGACCAATATATAATCTTGTGTAGGCACATTTCTAATTAAAACAAATGTCTAATAGAGATATACTCGTAAGCAATAGTGAAAAACAAGAAAATATTATCACGTAATTGTAGTATCATGCTACAGTAAAATTACCAACTCAAATATTTTATACAGGTTTTCTTCAATAAATATGAATTACTTTAACAAGTACAAACAATAGATTGCTTAAAATATAATAAGACAATGGATGTTTAATATTATGTATCCATTGTAGCCACTAATTCATGAGTAGGCTTCTTTCTTTTGTAATGCAACATATTTATTTTCTTACTGGATGGTTTAGTTGATGTATATTCTTTAGAGCAAATAGTTAATCTACTTAAGGAAATAAAAAGATATCCTTTAAATTCCAACCAAGTATTCTTTGCCCTAGACTATCCTGAAAAATGAGAATTACTTTTCAAAACTTAACTGAAAAAACACCAGGACATTAAAAATGAGGAAAAATCAGTTCAAATGTTTGCTGAAATTCTTAAAATCTTAGGTTTGTGAGAATTCTGGAGAATATTTTTGAAAAACTGGTCATCCAAATAAAACATGTTTGTCTAGAATGCAAATTCATAAACAAAATGGTTGAATAAAGTGAGAAAGGCATGAGTCTTTGTTTGCTTCGATATTATTTTTAACACATTGAAACATTCCAGTAAGTGATTTGAATTGCAATTTGGGAACAAATTGAGTCAACAAAATAAATATGACAATTTGATGCCATTTGAGGATATTGGCATTTTATAAAGGAAGTTGTCTTGTAGACCAGATGGTGATTCTGGCTCGAGTTGCATTTTTTTTCTCCTTTTTTTTTTTTCCCCTTGGAGGTAGATTATTGCCATCAAGTTCAGAATATTCACTTGCCAACTCTGACACCAAAGCAATAATTAAAGTAAATGGATGAAATGTTTCAAGGTAATAGAGGCTTTCACAAGTCTGTAGGATACTGGGAAATACTCATGCAGGTGATTGGGAGAGAGAACATACAAATCTAGCATGCAGAATGCAGAAGTGCCTGGGTGGTAGAGAGCTGTTCATTCCATTATGGCAGCTAGGAAGAAGAGGAAGAAGGGAGGAGCTAGTGACAGAGACACATCCTTCCGGGTCATGCCTGCAGTGAACAATCTGTTCCTCCCAGCTCCTTCTCCTACTGGCACATTCTGCTATAGGTTGATAGGTTATTCAACCCATTTGTGAGTATAATGTCCCAGACAATATGAAAAATATCTCAAAGAACAAACAACAGGGTCTCATCTTTCGCACAACAAAAAAAATTTCCAACAGAGTGAAAAGACTATCAACAGAATGAGAAAAATTTTTGACCAATTGTCCCTCAGACAAAGAACTTCTATCTAGAAAGTTTAAAGATTTGAAAAAGATCCGAACCATCAAATTCAAAGACCCAATCCAAAAGTGGGCATCTGAGATGATATCCACTTCCTAGGTGAAGAAATACAAATGGCAAGTAAATACATGAAAAAATGTTCAATATCACCGGTTATTCAAGAAATGCAAATTAAAACAACACTGAGATTCCATCTCACTGTGGAAAAATGGCTATCATCAAAAACTCAAGCAATAATAAATGCTAGAGGGAGTGTGAGGAAAAAGAACCCTTCTCCATTGTTGGCGGGAATGTCAACTGGGCAAACACTGTGGAAATCAGTGTGGGGATTCCTCAAAAAACTAGGATTAGAGGTCCGACTCAACCCAGCTATTCCCCTTCTTGGTGTTTTTCCAGAAGAATTAAAAACATGTCATAGTGACATATGTGTATCTATGTCTATAGCAGCATAGTTTGTAATAGCTACATCTTGGAAACAACCCAAATGTTCATCAACCGAAGAATAGATAAAATAAAAAGATTTGGAAGTTTTACACAATGGTGTACCACTCAGCTATAACGAAGAATAAATTTGACACTTTTAAAGATAAATAGATGCAACTTGAAATCATACTTATAAGTGAAATACATCAGACTCATAATCATAATCAGATATGTAAACATCATGTTGTCTCTCAATATAAGAAACTAAAACCGTAAATAAGATAAAAACATAAAACAGATATTGTGAAATGGGAATAAACTGTTCAAAAGGAAAGAGAAACTGGGATGGGGAAAAGGAGAAAAAATGATGGGAAATGAAAAAACGTATATGGCATATTCAAGACATTTAACATAGTTATGAATAGCTAAGATAGCAATTTTTATTCCATTGAAAAGAAAGATGTTTGCTTATTTTGTTTGGTCATTTTTTATGCTTATATCTTGTAATACGAGCAAATACTTTGCATAAAATATGCAAGGTATTAACCATTGTTCCCCTCTACTATTTTTGTTGCTCTCCTACTTGTTATGAAATTTTGTATTGCTGTTTTTATTGTTTTTTATCTTTAAAATAAAACACTTAGTTGGAAAGAAAATTATAAAGAGGGTAGAAATAATCTTGTATAGAACGATTTTTAAGAAGTCTTTTAACAAGATTTTAGCTCGCCAAAATGTTATCTTTATCTCTTCTTTCTTCCTGCTTTAACTGTTGACTTTCTTCATTTGTTCATATTGATAGTTCTGAGACATCTTCATGACGTGATCTATCTAGAAGTCTTACTGCTACTAATAAAGTTGAATTTAATAGCTTCAAATGGCTTTATGCCTTGCTGCTCGTATGGCATGCTCTCTTATTACAAAACTGGTAAAGGTTTTGTGGAAGATAAAGAAGACAAGCTGCTTAGATAATTTTACTTTTTAAGAAGAAAGTCATATTTTTGAACAACAGGTAGCCTATGTGTTCTTCCAAAACACAGTGTAATTTGTCAGTTGAGAAACTGAAATTGTGACTGTTCCAATAAGAAAAGAAAAACTATTTTAACTTTGGGACTTTCAACTTTTCTTGTTTGCTTTCACCTATGATTTTTTTTAACAAGCATTAAAAGTTCCTGTGAAAACACATTCAAACTTTCTTTCTAAATTAAATACTATTTTATATGTTTAAATCATATTTTATGAGATACATATAGATGATAAAATGATTGTTATAGGAAGCAACTCAGTATATTTATCACCTCACATATTACTCCTTTTTCCTGATGTAAAAATAGCTAAAATCTTCTCACTTAGCAAAAACCCTGTATACAACAGAGTATCATTAATTATTGTCCTCATGTAATATGTCAATTCTCATCATATTATATATCTGGTATTTTAAATCTGCCGAAATACATCACCCTACTTCTTGTCTTCCCTAGTCCTATAGCTAGCAATCATTTTTATTTTTGTCTCTGTATCTTTGACTTTTTAAAAAAAAGTTTCATATATAAGTAAAGTTACATAATACTTTTCATTCTCTGTGTGGTTTACTTCACTTAACTCCATGAACCATTATTCTCCAGGTTCACCCACACATGCAAATGGCAGAAATGGGCTCTCTTCGAAAAGTCAGAAAAATAACACTGTGTGTCTGTGTGTGTGTATGTATTTTCTTCACAATTTATTCATCTGTTCGTGGACACTTAGGTTGTGCCTATTGCATATAATGTTGCAACAAACATGGCATTGGAGATATCTTTATAAAGTGGTGAATTAATTGCCTTTAGGCACATACCTAGAGAATAGACGGCTGGTTCACACAGGGGCTCTATTTTTAATTCCTTTAGAAATCTCTATACTGTTTTTCACAATGGCTACATTATATAAATCCCTATTAACAGTGTACAGGATTGTTTTCCTCTCTGACCAACACTTACTGTCTCTTGTGTTTTTGATAGTATTTTCGTGAGAACGTGAAGTGATATCTTATTGTGGTTTTTATTTTCATCTGATGATTAGTGTTACTGAGTACTTTCTGATTTACCGATGGGCAGTTCTATGTCTGTTTCGCAAAAAATATTTATTTGGGACCTTTGCAAATTATTTAACTGGGTTATTTTCCTGTTAGAGAGTTGTAGAGTTCTACATAAATTTTGAATATCAGTTTTTTATCAGATAACTGGTTTGCAAAAAAAAAAAATTCCCATTTCATAGCTTCTATTTTCATGTCACTCTTTGTTCCTTTTGCTGTGCCAAAGTTTTTCAGTTGACCTAGCCTTATTTATTGGTTTTACTTTTATAGCTAAGCTTTTGCAGTGATGTACAGAAAACCATTGCTAAAGCCAATGTCAAGAAACTTTACTTCTACATTTTCTCCTAAAAACTGTATTGTTTCAAGTCACTTATCATTTTGACTATATTTTTATGATATGAGTCTGATTTTTTCTTTTGCCTATGGAAATCCGATTTTCCAAGCAACATTTATTGAAGAAATTATGATTACATATTTGCAAATATTTGCATATGGCATCCTATGATCTCACCTTTCCCAATGGTGTTCATTCATCACTGTCTTTGAGCTATGATATTTTCTTACCCACCAAATCTAGATTTCTTTTTGCAGGGCCTCTGTAGGACCCACCATTTTCTTCCTTCCATTTCCATGACCGTACATCTACTCATCAAACAGCCTCTGACAGCTCCTTTCCAAGCTCATGAATGTTACACACTAAACATTTTTTTTGTACCAGATATTGAACTCATGTCATAGCATTTGTCAGGAAGGTGCTTATGCTGCTGAGCTAAATCCCCAGTCCAGAAACATTCATTAACTAGAAATAGTGAAAATTAGAACTTATGGTTTTTTGTATAGACAGTTTCTTGAACAATGAAATAGAAATGTTCTGCAGTAAAAATAGTTAGGCTGCTTGGAGTGCAAGAGTTCAGAATAAAAATTCTATTGCACAAAGCATAATTATACAGTTGCTTGTCAAAGGTATATAGAAGCATATTTTTCCCAGAAATTAGTGAACTAAGAAATTTTCTAAGAGCATAACTCTTTTTCATTGTTGCTATAGTTAGTTTCATCAATAAAGCAAAACGCCTTTCTAAAAAATACAGTTAAAGAAATTCAAGGCAGTAAAATAATATTTTTGAGGTTCCCTTTTCCATTCTGGCAATAATAAAACTCTATATTCAGAACCAAACAGAATAAAATGGTTTTTAAAAAGTTCTTGTAGATTTTTTTTTAAATTTTAGTCTCAGAAAAGACTTTCACATATTTTCTAGAAATCTTATAATTTAAAAATGCTATTATCTGTAACTCATATTTAATCAGTCACTAGTTACCATAAATTGTAGCACACTTGGGACAGATGCGTGACAGTGAAATAGATCCTCTCTTTGGTGGGCAACAGTTCTGCAGAAAGAACTGTGGTACACATGATTATTTTCATGCTATGAATTTAAGAGGAAACAATTAGTGCAATTAATTGGAATTTGATGTACAAGGGAGGTGAAGAAGAAAATACGAAAACCAGTGAAAACACAGCTGAATACATTTGCTATTTGAAGTGGTGATCCAACTGGTTAAAACATGTTATTTGCAACCTTACCTACACACAAGTTCAGCTTATGAAGCTATAAAATGCTATGTGTACCTTTTCAAATATGGAAAAGTTCAAAAAGTTTAGTCTAATTATGGACTATAGTTCTCCCGTGAACATAGATAAAAACTTTGACCAAACCTAAATTATGCTTTCTTCAACTTTCATAAAGTTAAATTAAAAATAATAACCTCAACCAATCATAGTAGCAGTGCTGTGTAGGAGGTTTGCAAATATATGATACATTTTGACTACTGTTTCTTGCTGGAATCCTATCAAGACAATCACTAAAATATTTTAGAATACTTCCAATGGAAGATTGCTAAATTTGTAGCTGTACCTCGCCCACTGTAGCCTCAAGAGTTGGAAAGAGTTTTTTGTTGTTACAGTATTACTAATTATTGAAGTCAGTCACATTCTGAAGCCCAGATTTCCCTTCGATTGATGCAAAATACATACTAGAAATTCAGTTCCTCACACCTCAAAATGTTTATACCATTTGTTCAAAGAAAAATAAGATACCCATAGATTGTCACTATAAAATGGATGTGATTGCTAGGAGATAATATTTAAATTTATAATCAGTAAAATACTGTAAACATAAGGGAAAGAATAAATGGAAAGCTGCAGTGATCATCTTTGGCACTGTCATTGTCATTAACAGTATAGATAATATCCTGTCTCCCGCTCAGGGCACAGAAGAAATGTAATAACCAGTTTATCAGATACATGGGTATTAATGAGATTACTCAATTTCCCCTTGATGGCGGAGGTGGGGGTGATGATCACACACTGTGTGTGTTTTAGAGTGAAGTTAACTTGAATCTTACTTAAATCTTACTTGAATCTTTCCTTGTCTTTCTATCTCTTTTCTTCACTCAAATTCAGATAATTTTGATTAAATTTTTCATAGCCCAATAGGGTCCCAGAGTTTCTGAAAAACACTTGAGCCAAATATCTTTTTTCTTTTCTGATTTTTCTCTTTCACTTCCGGTCTTCCTTTCTTGGACAGCAGAAAATCTCCCTCAGTCACCTAAGAGCATCCTCAGGGAGTTCAAGGGAACTGTGGTTAGTAATAGTTATGTGGCTAACAGGAAACCCAAATTATGCACAAGCATCACTTCCACCACCTTTTCAAAATAGTTATTTGCAGTTATTCCTCAGAGCCGCATCTATACCAAGCACTTTATGAAACAACACCCTAAAATATTTACAGTTTTAACTCCAGTGTAATTCTAGTTTTTCTATAACCATTCACTGACTACGACCTTCATTTCTCAGGGTTATTCCCTTGATGGAGCTCTTACTTCTCTGTTTCTAATAATGTGGCCTTTTCTATCTGAAAAAAAAAAATAACCTATGAAATAAAAACTAAAAGTGTAGATACTCCCTGTCCTGCCCTATGTGTCAGCTCCTGCAATTCCTCTCCCACATTACCAAGAAAAGTCCTGTGTCTCTCTCTGCTCTTAATGTCGTAGGCTATGTGCTCTTGCTTCCCTGTGCATCAGAACCACCCAGAAGAAGAAGGCTTGCTAACGTAGATTTCTGGGACCCAATCCTCAAGTGTCTGATTCAGTGGTCAAGAATGCAGCTAGAGAGTTTGCATTTCCAGAAAACTCATAAAGGATGTAGGTTGCTAATCTAGGAACTGTACTTTGAAATTCATTATTCTAGGTTTCTACTGAAATATAAAAAATGAGACATTGTAGACTTTCTGCATTTCAGCTGTAAACAATTTGAACAATTTTGGTCTCATCTGTCTGTGTATCTTGAGTACTTGAATATAATGTTTTACATTCAGTAAGCAGTCAGGCCTTGAAAATAGACTTACAGGCTTGGGAGTTCAGTAGATATAACTCTATTGCCTTATTGTACCAGTTACTTGTTGAACTAACTACTAGATACCTTGTATGACTAATTTTAACCTGACAAACCTAAAGTTCTCTCATCTCCATTTGGAGATTAAAATGTAATGCCCATCAAATTTTATTATTTTGAGATTAAATTAATATACTGATATTTATATTTTGGATATATGTATGCATTATAAATATGTATATTTATATCTCAAATAATATATACTATATATATATTTCTCATATGTGTTTGTATCTGCAATAGTGTATAGTGATGAGCTCTGACTAGTATATTTTAAGTACTTAATAAGTGAATGTGCGCAAATGTGATTGAAAAATCTCTTTGTACTTTTTAATCATATTAAGTGCATAGTTTATACTGGTCAGGTACTGGGAAAGGATAGGGGAGGCAGGAGAAATAGAAAAGGCATTATATAGACAGGAGAGAAGGATACATTACAGACCTCTGAAATACAATTTTCTGTGGTAACTTGAAAGGCTTTGTTTATCAAAAGTGGTTTAGGGTTAGACAATATGTTCTTGGGTTTCAAAGTTTGGCTTTCACTTGAATGAGTAGATCTTTAAATTAAGTGTGGTTGACTTAACACAAAGATCTAGTATTTTCTTCATTTTCTATATTTGCCTTCCCAACATATTACTGAGTCACTTGAGGGTTGCTGAAACACAGCACTTGAATAGTGATTAACATATAGGATGAGGTTATTTTTTCCATCTGGAGATTTTTATGTATGAGCATGCTAAAATATTGAGAGATTTTGGTACTGGAAAAGTCTCATATTCTAGGAAATAAAGGTGAATAGCCTTATCTGCTCAAACATATGCATGTAGCCCTCTTCTGATGACTAGTGGGTGAATAAGGTGCCACCCTCTGTGCCATCATGAGGATTTCCTTGAGACTTTCTTTATCACTGCAGTCCTGATACCTGTGCCTGCATTGCCGAACATTCCTACACTACAGTAACAACACCCAGAGGAGAAACAGACCTCATTTATTGCAGTGGAGGTTTGGAAGGGTAATAGCACGATATTTTAGAAAACATTAGTGTTTCAGTTGGCACCTAATCTACTTTAGCTACTTTAGATAAAATTATTATAGTTCTTTTGTTGGAAATTGACGCTGATAAAAAGTTATCTGATACAGAATTACTAGAAGCTGATTATATTATTATTTTGATTAATTATTCTGACTCAAACATCTGTATATATAGATACTGACATACTTTTCCTAATTGTAAATGAAAAAAATTAACATGTACTATTCTGAATGTCTTTAACTAACTTATTGTTCCCATGATTTATATTTATAAGTAATTTGTTTTAATAAAGAGAAAAAAACATAGTATCAGAAAGTAAATCTTAAGGAGGTGGTTTTAGGTCCAGTCCTGAGTGCAAATCTGAGCTGGTTACATTTCTGCAAACTCCATCTTATTAAGCATGAAAATGTACTAAACTATTCATTAATTTTAAAGCTACCTCTAAAACAATGAAATAATTATTTTGTTTTTTTTAATTATTTTGTTTTTAAGTTATGCAGTTGATGGTACTGTGTCATAGCAAACTAAGACAAACCGCAATCAGAAGAGTATTTGTGATATGTTGAGTTTTTTGTTATCAATATTATGAATATTACATATGAGCAAAGCCTAATAATAGAACTAGAAAATATTTCATATAAAATCAGAAATAGAAATAATTTCCATGTTAGAATTTTAATGTGTATGTAATGTTTTAATATATATTAATATGTGGGGTATCCAACTGGAGCTTGGAAATTTTCCTGTTATGTACACCAAATGTGTATTTCCTTCCCACTTGTCCTTCCCAAGGGGGGAAAAACATAACAAAAAAACTTCTGGAATGACTACATCTTACAATGACTAGATCTTAACTCATCTCAAAGAAACATAAACCTAATTGTAAATTGGATTTTCTGACTAGTTTCAGACTTCATTATTACTCTAGAGAAAGAAACTATTTAGTAAATTTTCTTTTATTTAATAAGCATAGAGACAAAAATTTATTTCCAATATGGATGAGAGTTTCAGGAAAAATACTTAAATATATGATCTTTAATGTCAGGCAACCTAGATTTTAACATCAGCTTTATGTCATGTCTGCAAAGGCATCTTGGACAAATATTTTACCTTGACTTTCAGTCAAAACATTATCAGTGTGGATAACACCTACTTCTAGGAGTAGTAAAGTGGGTTAAGAGAGATAATTTAAATCAAGTACTTAGTACCATCTTCCACACAGGAGACCCCTAATAATATTCATCAGTGATTATTACAGTTACTGAGATACATTGAATACCCAGGAATTAATTATATTAATAATTGCATATTGAGTATATTGATCCTTGCATATTGAAAATCTCCACACTGAAATGTGAGAATGAGCAAGTCATGGGTGAAGAGGAAGCAGAAATAAAGCACAATTCATCATACATTTGCAAACCCCTAAATATTTACAAGGTGACATAAATAGAACATGGATCTGTTATTACCCACAATACTGAACAATGGAAAATGTAAAATTTCACTGTAAAGAAAAGTTGGGCCATATTTCCTCACAGAATGTCATATTGACAAATACACAATTAAAATGCATAAATTCCCATATAATTACATGTGTTTTCAGAAGCATGGAGAAAGAAATTAAGGAGAAGAGTTATCAAAAATATAAACTTTGGCATATCAGTACATAAATATATATATATATATATATAAATCAATTCAAATAAATTTGTATTCATAAATTTTATCTGACAAGTATTTATACTATTATCACACTATATGTAATTTTGTGTATGTAGTGTGAAATTGTTACTGGTGATACCTTTCTATTATGATAGTCACAACAACATGTAAACACTGAAATTAAAATTTAATTGAAATACAATTTAATTAAAATTTAACTCAGTAGCTCTAAATTGAGCCATTGCTAACATATCAAATCAAAATATATGTCAGTCCCACCCCATTTATTTATTGAAATCTGAAAGAGTCAAACAGATCTTTGAAGTAAAACTTTGTGAAGTAAAATTATGGAAAATCATTGATTTCATTTTATGAATGCATTGTATTTTCTAACCAAGTTACAATAAAATTTATTATACTTCTGGATAAATTTCTAAAACATGAAGGATAAATGAGACAAATAAACATAGTTTATAGGCCGCAGAAATAAAATTTAAATAGTTGGAGAATATAGACATGCATCAGAAAATATTGACTGAAGTCAGAGTGTTGATCTTTGATACTGTTATTGTAATAATCATACATTTTAAGCTTGTATCTTACTTTTCTCATTGCTGAGACAAAATGTTCAATACCCAAAGTTAAAGGAGAAAAGGTTTCTTTCAGCTCCCAGTTTGTAGAGTTTTCAGTCCACAGCTGGCTGGCTCCAGGGAAAGAGACATGGAAAAGGAGCACTGCAGAGGAGAAATTGTGGATGGCATAAAAGGAAAGACAGAAGGCCACAAAGCAATGAGGTCTAAGTGGCCTTCCTTTTGGGTAACGCCACTTACACCCAGAGCGGGCCTTCCCATTATCCACCCACAACTATGTTAGACCAATCATTGAACAAACTTAGTAATCATTCACCCTTACTCCCAGCATCATGCACCCTAGATTACCACTTCCTGGAAGCCCCACCTATGAGAGTATGAGGTTTGGCGAGGTGGTGCATCTAGACACAAGTTATAACAGCTCACTTCATTTATATGATAGCTTTGAAATGGTATTGACAGACAGAGAGTAAACCATGTATATATATATATTTTTGTTTCCACATCAGCAAAAATGGGAATTATCCTCTGCATTGATAGCTTCTACCATTCTGTTCACACAGGAAACTTTGCATTTAGTGAGATCAACATACATTTACATTAAACCCTTAAATCTAACAGAAAACTTGGTCATTTAAAATTTCATACACATTTTTAGCTACATAACAAAGGAAGATTCTGAGTTTAGTTTTTCTCTGATGTTTATATAAAAGCAGAGGGCTAATATCCGGTTTGTTTATTTTCTGACTACAGAATTGAGGAGCACACATTTCTCATTCAACAAAAACAATAAATTTTGAAATTCAGAAATGATTTTCATAATGCTAAATATTCAAAATTTGAAACTATGCTTTTCATAACTGTATTGGTCAGGGTTTTACTAGAGAGAACAGATATAACCTGGAATATACAGAAACAACAAGATTGGCTTACAATAGTTAGTCACAGAGTCCGATGAGGAAGTGTGCAGAGGGTGTCTATGCACTGGAGGCCCAAGGATTCAATCCAAGATCTGGAGTTCACCGTAGTGTCTTTTGCAAGTCCATACCAGCAGGCTGATGGGTTCGCGACAGAAGGCCGAAGGCTCTGTGAAGAGAAACTGAAGAGTCTACGCTGGGAAGCTGAAGAGTCTGTACTGGAAGCCAGGAGGCGAGGTCCAAACTAAAGGTGAAGACTGGAGCTTCTCCCACGAATGGCATAGATTTGTCCTTCCCCCTCTCCTTTTATACCTCAAGGTGATAACTCACCGTAGGGTGGGTCTTCTTCTACATCCTTGGGTATAGAATTGCTAAACCCATTTAGTTAGCTTCTAACTGTCTCAAGTTGACACAATCAACCAACCACTAGAATAACTACCATGGTTTGTAACTACATGTCACCCCAAAGCTTTATGGGCTCATAAGTAAGGCATTGTGGAGGTGGTTATATTATGAGGCTATGGTACTTCTCAGTGGATTAATCCACTGATTAGTTTATTGCTAAATGTGATGTTGGAGGTAAAGCCTGGCTGGAGGAGGTAGGCCACTGGGGCATGATCCGGGAGGGTCCATCTCCCTCTCTCTTTCCTTGATCTTTCTCTCAGTAAGTAGACTGCTGCCATACCTTAAGCTGTTTCTCCTCTGCCACGGCCCTATGCTATGCTGTACTGCCTTGAACAAGCTAACTGTGGACTCAAAATTCTATAAACTGTGAGTAAAAATAACCTTGTCTCCATTAGCTTTGAGTATCAGGTATTTTGTCTCAGCAATGAGAGAATGTACTAAGGCAAGAATCAAGAGAAATTATTTTAAAATGAGATCTATGAATGACATGACTATAATAATATGCTTAATTTTATCAATAAAATAGATATTATCTTTATTATTTTACTCTAAAAATTTTGACAAAATCTCTTATGAAGTAAAATTCTTATAAAGGAAAAACTACATTGTCAATCATAAAAAGTGGTTGATAAATTGTTGGTAGAATGATCAGTACATTCACAGACATGAAAGAGAATAAATGCTGGTATTAAGGTAATTATTCCAACTAACTTTGTAATATTTAGCAAGTATTTCTTACTTCTTAAAATTGATAGAAGAAAATGTCAGGTTTGTTGAGCCAACCATGTTCCAGTACCCTTTGTAGAATTTTTGTAGTCTTTCAAGTTTTGTACAGCTATAGTATCAACAGAAAGAAGAAGGAAGGAGACCAACAGACACCAGACCATTGAGGACTTGAAATAGCTAAGCCTTCATCCAGAGAGACAGGGTTCTAGCTTTCATAACAAAGAGTTAAGTAACATCTTAAGCTTATTTTGCCCAAAGCATTCTTTGTTTTCTCACGCATGCTCCTGTAAAGTTCAGCAGCAATATAATCCATTTGTATTTTATTCATTTTCAACTAATTCAGGACAAATATATTTTGCAAGCACTTTTTGATGTCAGAAAAACGCTGTTTTTGTCTCTGTAAAGTCACTTGTTTTTAAGCAGGAAGTTTCAGATTAGCATACATAGCAAAACACTGTATTTTCAAAAGATGGTTTAAATCTTCAAAATGATTTACTCTTAAAGTTGTCTATGATTCTTCCACCTATGATTTTCATGCAAGTATTTGAAAACATTTTTTATTTTAAACACTTAAGCTATTTTACAAAAGCAAAATTAAATGCAGAGATGAAAGAGAAGCAAAAATTAGTTTTAAATGCACTTTGAAAGTAATAAGATAGAAGTTTTAGAATACATAGAGTTTTTTATTTTGAGGCCTGGTTTTACTCAGAAATATGTTTTTAGAAGTGGGTGACTCCTTCAAGTTGTGGTATATATGATTATCTTATTGTTTATGTTCCTTTCTTATTCTTATAGTATCATATTTCATTTTAAAAGAATAATAGAATTATGGGTTCTTCAGTACATGCTTTAACATGGTTTCCTTATTAGTTGCTATGATGTCAGTTCATTAGTGGTCATTTGGGTGCATGTTGGACATTTTCTCCACCGTCTGAGGAATTCCCAGATGCTCACTATTCCTTCTGCCTTCCAAAATAGTGTTTGATATTTGAAACCTCCAAAGTGGAGAAGAAATTCCGGGAAATTTATCAGTGTTTGAAATGAGCCCCAGCTCTCCTTCGGCTCATTTTTCCCATCTCCTTCACAAAGTATAACTTGAAAAACTGATATTAGCTATCACTTTGCCTTTCTCTGGTATAAGAGTTTACTGTTCCACTCAATTACAGTTCTTTAATGAATTTTGAAAATTTGCATAATTAAGATATTGTATTAAAAAATTGCCATCCTATCTTAGGGAACTCGCTAATTTATACACATTTCAGTAAAGCCTCTCTACCGAATTTTCTCAAACATAAATGGAGACCTAGAAGGCATCTGTCTTTTATTTATAAGAAAGTTAAATGACAAGGAAACTGATATAAAGTGTATATTTTAAAAAGGAGTCTAAATTGAGAAATGGTCAAACACAGGGTTCAGTGCAATCTGTTATATCAAGTACATATTAGAATTCAAATAATTTTCTTTCAAATTCATACATCTAATAACTAATGGAGATTAATTCAAACTAAATCTATTTGATTCCGTATGTCACTTATGCCCTCTTATTCCACAAAGGCTTTATGTACATCTAGCATTTGTGGGAGAACTTGGAGGATAGACATGTACCAACGATTACAATACATTAACATACATATACATACAAAAATATTAAAAAGAATTGATCAGTGCTGCCTGAATAAAGACGATTCCCGGAAGAAAAGCTTTGAAATCCTAGTATGATTTTGACAAGGAAGTTAGAAATTGATAGGCTTTCCATCAAAGAGATTAAAGCATTTAAAATTCTGAATGTGCACAGAGCTTCACAACCTGGACTGCAGGATATACAAAACTGGATCCAAACTCAGAACCACAGGCTCATTGAAGGCCTAACTATGAGATAAAAAGGCAGCTGCAAACTACAGCAAAGGAAATTCACATTTGTCCTGTAGTCAACAAATATCTCTGTTGTAGCAACATAAAGGCAATTACACATGTAATTTTAAGTTTTCTAATGGCTGTATTAAATAAGCAAAATAACAAGTTAATCTTGATATTTAGAAAATACATTGTGTATTATAAACAATACAGAAATATAATTTATATCACTACAGAAATTATAAAACATTTTTCCATTTTTATTGTGTAAAATTCACATAGCATAAAACTTACTATTGTAACCATTTTTAAATGAGTTAGTGATATTGTAGTCCATTTATGCTTCTATAACAAATATCACAGACTGGGTATTTTATTTCTTATGTTTGGAAATCAGGGAAGTAAATGATGAAGGCACCAGCATCCTTCCTAGATGCAAAGAATGGAGGACAAAAAAAGGGAGCAAATACTATTTCTTCACATAGTGGACAAGAGCAGGGCCAAAAGCTATGTAAAGCCTCTTTTACAGAGGCCATGCTATCATTTATAAAGAAAGAGCCCTATGACCTAATTACCTCCACAAGGTCCAACCTCTAAATACGATTGCACTGGATGTTATTTCAACATAAATTTGGAGGGATGCGTTGAGTTTGTTACACATTGATTGATTGATTGATTGATTGATTATTGATTGAGGAATGTGGAATAGAACCCAAGATCTTCACACTTATTATAGTTCCAGCTTTCTTTCAATTTTTTTTAACCTTGAGACAGGTTCTCCCTGAGGTGATAAATTGTCCAGATTGAGCTTAGATTTGTGATCAGAGTCCTGGGATTACAGGCACATTCCATCACATCTGTTTGCATGTGATTTAAATACATTCATAAGGCAACCATCATCGCCATATGTCTTCACAACTCACTCTTGTAAATCTAAAATTCTGTACCTATGTATTAAACAATTCCCCATTCCTCCTCTAGCTTGTCCTCTGAAAGATACCCTTTTATACTCTGTCTCTGTGCTTTGCACTGCTGTACACACCTGTACATATGGAGTCATATGGTATGTTTCTCTCTTTGTTTATAGTGATCTTCAGTGCTCATTCATATTGTAGCACATGCCAGAATGGCTTTACTTTAAGTTCAATCTTATCATTACAGTGTGTGTATATGCCACACTTTGCCACTCATCCTTTCATGACACTTGGGATCCTCCATCTTTTGGCTATTGTAAATAAGGACAGTATAAACATGGTCATACAAAATCTCCTCAAGACCCTGTTTCCAGCGTATGATGTTCTTCTTTGCCTCTTTTTGAGTTCTTTTGATTTAAAATTCATTTCTTCTTATATTACATAGCCACTCCTGCTCTCTTTTAATTATTATTTCCATGGAACATCTCTTCTCATGGAACATCTCTTCGCAGCCTTTCATTTTCAGTCTCTCTGTATCTTTGTATCTAACACAACTCTCACAGAAACAAATTAGCCAGAGCAGGTAGTTTTTTTCTATTCTATTAATTTCATTTTAATAGAACAGTTAAATTTTTAAATATATTCCTTCTAAGGAATTATTTATTGCTATTATTTTGCTATTCATTTTCCATACAATTTATGTAGTTATTTAGATTTATAGATTCCATTTTTTGCATTACTTTTTATGTTTAGTTGATTCTTTTATAGTGAAATTTTCAGTTGTTAAATATATCATTATGTAAGTGCTTTAAAGCTATAAATAGCTACTTTGACTTTATACCAGTCTGACTTCAAGAAATATAAAGACTGTGTTCCTATATAGCTCCATAACCATTTTGATTAATGATGTCACTAAAGTATCTCTTTATATACTATATGCACAAAAACATATTAATAGCATAGTACTTGTAAATGCATTAGTCTTTTCAATTATGTTGAAAATAAAATGTGGAATTGCAAAGCCAAGTTACAATGACACAACTGTTAGGCCAATAACTTGTTAGGGATAGTAAAAGTCACAAAGAAAAAAGTGTATTTACAAGGCCTTATTATAATAAAATCACCTTTTAGAATCACCTGTTTTACCTTTACTGAGATCTTAATTCCTTCCAGTAGTTTTTATCCACTCTCTAGTGTTCTCTCATTTCCTTCTACAGAATTGCTTCGTGGATTTCTTGCAGGGAATATCTAGTGGTAATAAAATCTTAGGGCTTTGGTTCAGCTGGGGATGTCTTCATAGATCCCTCATTTTTGAAAGACAGTTTTCCTGGACTTAAGGTTTTCAGTTGACAGGTTTTTAAAAAGGTCTTTAAATATCTCAACTCATTGCCTTTTGGCCTCCAAAGTTTCTAATGAGAAACTTGTTTGTTACCTTACCGAAAAGCCTTTTGCTTGAGAGGTAGCTTTTCTCCTGGGCTTTCAAAATCCTCTCTTTTTCTTTAATTATGAAAGTTTGATTTTAATGTAGACCTCTTTGAGTTGATCTTACTTCAAGTCTTTGAGTTTAAGGTGTTTTTATGTTCATGTCTTTTATTAACCTTGTGGCAGTTTCAGCCAAGTCTTTAAATATTCTCTGCCTTCTCCTCTCTCTTCTCCTGGCATTTATATAAATTTATATTGATCTCCTTGATGGTATCTCAAAGTCCTAGAAGTCTGTTCACTTTTCTTCAGTCTTTTTCTTTCTGTTTCTCAGACTCAATAATGTCTATTGTTCTGTCTTCAGGTTCACTGATTTTTATTCTACCCTTGAAACTGTGTAGTGTATTTTTTTATTTCAGTTTTATATTTTGGGTCTAGGATTTCTTTTTTGTTTCTTTTTAGGTTTTATTTCTCTTAAATTTGTATTTGGTTCATATTTTATTTTAATGATTTTTCTCTACATCTCCCTCAATGATTTGGGTATCTTTTAGTGCCAGGAATCGAATTTAGGACCTTACGCTTGCCAAGTATGCCTCTGAGCTATATCCCTGATACTTTTTGAGGATTTTTTAAAGAATCCACCTCTAGTCTTTGTCATAGTTATTTCAATGTTTTTAGGTCTTTTTTCAAGAACTGTTTCTGCTCATTTGTTTTTTCTCTCCTTTGACTGAGCCATAGTTTTGTGTTTTTTGTTATGCCTTGTGGAATATTTTTGGTTAAAAATAGAAAAATTGAATCTACCAGTATATTAGTTCTGGAAATGAAATTTTCTCTTTCCCTTGCCCTAGAGTTCATTCTTCTTATAGTTGTTGTTGTTGTTATTATAAGCTATATATGTATTAAGGATCATGTTGAGATGCAAACCCAAGGACTTCACATGTTTGTTCTGAATCTGCCTTTCCATGGGCTTGTATGGTCACTTTCTAGTATTACCCTAAGTGGTGTTGCTTTTTAAAGTCCCAGGCTTTTATACCCGGCATTACATAAAGGAAAAAGAAAAATGAAAGGAAGGATAGGATTAGCAACAGCCATTTAAATCCCCTGGAAGTTACGTCAGTAGGAGGGAACGTACGTGCAGTAATGATGGCAAGTACAAAAACAAGGGCCACTCACCGCGTCTGGACCAAAAGCAGCAATCAGTGTTGGGGGACAGCTCCCTGAAAAAGCCTAAAGTTCTTCTGTTCCCCCGACTCCTGTGGTCTGTGTGCAGTTGCTTCAAGAAGTTGCTTCAAGGCCTGGTGAAGTAGCTTCCAGACCTGGTGGATCAAGAGTTGGAAATGGGTAGCTACTACTGTGCTAAGGGCAGAAAGTAAACAGAATTAACTGAAATTTTTCATTTCTTCTTCACCTGGTACTTAACATTCAGCAGCCTCAACACACCTGTGTCAGACTTTTTGCCCGTGAAACTGTTTTCTAGGTGGAAAGAGAATTTTCTGGTCCTGCTCTGTCATATTTTCAGACTCTAAATATTATCATATATATATATATATATATATATATATATATATATTCAGAATAATAATTTATTTGCTATTTTACCTTTTCTACACTAAGAGGGCAAAATCTCTTGATTTTTATAAGAGTTTTTTGATTAATGAGTTTTATAATCATAGCACAGCACATCTTAAACAGGACATGCCAGTCTTTAGTGCTCAATACCACCTAGGGCAAGTGGCTACCATATTGAATGATTTGATGATGGACAAGAAAATACATTTTATCAAGACAATAGCATGACACAGTTTGGGCCACTATGATGGCAGCTTGAAAAATGGACTGAAGGTGAAAAGATCATGGACAAATAAAAACAACCAGGAGTTTATCAAAGTAGTTCATGTAATGGTGAGGTGAGTTTGCTTAGTGATCACAGGGAGACTTTGGGTGGTATACTGGAAATCCAGCTGAATGGGCATTATTGTCCAATTGGATAAATTAGAAAAAAAGAGGTCCCAACAATGGGGCCTGGTTTCTGATTTGACAACTCTGTGATTGATTATCTAATTAACCAAAGCTGAAGCACAAAAGTAAGAGTTATGTTAGCGTGAAAGAAGACTTTGTTTATATTAGGTGCTCTGGGATGGTTAAATGTATGATTTTGGAGCAAGAACTCAGGATGACAAATAAGAGGCATAACAGTTATCAGTAAAGGTAATATAAAAAACCTTGAGAATAAATGAAATCACCCAAGAAAAATGTGTGGAGTGAAATGAAACGAGTGAAATAAAAATGTCCCTGAGAGAGTAACCAGTTTGGCACACAGAATAGGACAGTCACATGATATATCATCGAAGGTGTTAAGTGAAAGAGTTAGTGGACAGTCCAGCATTCTCAGTTTTAATAAATGGCATTTCTATTAACTAGTTGTTAAAATGGCAATTTGAAGGCATTCCAGCCTTTTTTTAGCCACCTCCCACACTGTTAGATTTCAATTCCCACGTGCTCTGTCTTTTATAACCCATCATATCTCTTCTTTCTCACAAATTCCATTACTTGTGTTAAAGCCCAGTCACTGCTCCCTGGGAAGACTCCTGCCAGCTTCTTTCCTAATTTCAACTTTCCTTCCACTAGTAAGGTAATCGTCTCCATGCCTCTCTACTTTGTCCCTTGCCATTACCTACCACTATGCTTACTCTTAACACCTGGATTCCCTACATTCCCATAGACATATCAAAGGACTTGATGCTTCTTTATCTGAAAAGAGGGTTTTTGTTTGTTTGTTTTCTGTCTCAGTGACTTTCCTTGCATATATTTATTGAATAGAGATTTAAGCATTTACCACATCCAGGCAATAAGCTAAGTGTCAGATACATAAATATGAAAAGAGAATATTTCTTACCTTCAGAAAGTTCAAAGTCAATGTCTTAGTCATTCTTTCATTGCCGGGACAAAATATTCAACAACCACAACTTAAAGGGGAAGAGGTTTACTTGTTCCAGTGGGTTCAGTTCATGGTCAGCAGGCTCCAAAGAAGGAATGGTTTTGTAAAGCAGCATAGTAGAGGAAAGAAGATTGTTCTATGGTAGCCAAAAGCAGAAAGAGAAGGGAGGAGTCAGGGAAGGATATGCAGTATACCCTTTCAGGCCAAGCTCTCAATGATCCACCTCTAACTAGGCCCCACTCATAGCAGCCAGTCAATTATACTGTGGCCATAATTCATTCACCTTTTAAAATCCCACACTGTGAACACATGAGGCTTTGGGGGGACACCCCAGATCCAATTCATAACAGTTGAGCAAAGAAATATAAATACATACAAAGTACCAAGTGCAAGGATGGTTTTTGCTTATGTAACACCTATGCCTATGTATATAAGTGAGAGTTTGCTGATCTGTTTGGGTTTTTTTGTTTGTTTTGTTTTGTTTTGTTTTTTTCAAATTCAATAGCAGGATGGTAGCAATTTTAGGAAAATATTTTTAAAATAATATCATGAACCATTTCATGAGTTTAATGGAGTCATCCATATCGTCACTTTATTAGGACATGTGATAGATTTAAGGCAATTTCTTTTATTATTATCTAGATAGCCACATGGAACATGGAGTCATAGAACATGGAGTTCTGTTGTAGCTTATGAAATTTTCATGCAGATGATTCTTAAATTAACTACTTAACCATTACTTCCTCTATTTCCCCCAACATTATATATTATTTCTACTGGGGTTTTTAAATCTTATCTTCTTACTTGCAAAATTTGTATCTAGACAGTTATGTAGAAATATTTTTACCTTTGAAAACAGTAGAGTCAAGAGTTCCATTAAATTACAGATGGCCTTAATTAATCAAAATACTCAAATTTTTATGAAATGTGATAATATAGTACTCGTAGCTGTTATGAGAGCTTATTGTATTATCACTTAATCTTTGCTGCAATTCTATTGCTATTATTTCCATTTTATGAGTAAGAAACCAAGACACAAAGAAGATAGTTTGTCCATATCTTTTTTGAAATTTTCATTATAAGAATATAAGCATAAACTAGGATTCAATATTTAGATTGAGTATATAAAATTGTTTAAATATCCTGTAATAAAGGAATCTGTGAAGAATGGCTCATCCAACATATATTTATTTTGCTCCTCTTAGAAGGCTGTCATTATTCAGGAAATACATCTTTAAGGATATATTATAAATAAAGTCAGCAAAAATCCTTGTCTTATGGAGTTCATTTTTCAGTGCTATTTAGAGTTCATTGAAGATATAATCAATACAACCATTGCAAACAGTCAGCATATAATACAGAGCATATTTGGTGCAGACTTTGAAGGAAGAACTGAATTTTCTTGATCAACCAGGAGGTGCTGGATATCATTGTGAGTATGGCAGCCATTCTAAAGCCATTGAAATAGATGAGCTGCCATAGTCTCTGCTTATACACAACATCATTCTCTTCTTGTGGTAGGAAATTTAGAAACTGTAAATCCTCTTACATAGAAAATTCTAAGACAACTCTATGATACATCTTGTTAATCTTTAGCCATCTAAAGATGTTAGTTCTTCTGTTCCTAATTGAAGGAATAGAGACTCAGTTATACTAAGAATGCTTTTAATATGAGAATGCATTACCTGTAGACCTATTCATCAGGTGTTAGGAATTTCATCTGAAGAAGGGTGATGATTTATAGACATAAATTTACACCAAGTGTTTCTTTGCTTAGAAAAAATGGAAATAAAAAAGGAGTAAGACATAATGTATGTAACAGTTCTTCACAATGAATATATTATTACGCATTGTAAACATATACTAATAAAAAACTAAAAAAAGGAACAAATTATTTACCTAAAACAACAAGATGCTTCACTTCAAAGAGATAATATCTTTCTGAAAATGCATAAACTTGTTTGGGAAAGAAAAAAGTCATAAGGAGAAAGAAAATTAATAGATTTTGGTGTTCTACTTTGAGATTCCAAGTAAAATTATGTTTAAAGATATGATGTATATTACACATGTTAAGCCATTCTATGAATCACAACATAGGAATACATTGTTATGTTTAGAATTAATTTAGCTCAAAATTATATATATATCAGCCAATATGAAGTATTTAACAGATACTGCCCTATGTCATCCTATATACATTTTAGATGGTATTCTAACCACCAGAAATACATCAGAAATTATTTACCAACATTTATTTAGTGCCTACGATGTTTAACAGTTCAAATACAATACTTAAACCTGCATCAATTTTTAATACTAGATATAAAATACTCTATTGAAAACTGATCTTTAATAAAGGCCCCTGAAACCTTTTAAACTTAAGACATGCTATAATATACTATAAAGAAATAATTCTTTGCTCTGTACACTTAGCTTTTAAAGAAGGGCTTTCACTTTGAAAAAACACCATGAAGAGCATATATGCCCACAATCTTCCATTCATTTACTACATTCCCCAGACTAGATGACATTTTTCAGACATTTCAAAACAGGCATACCAGAGAGCCTGAATTTATTAATAATGTATCTTGTAGTAAAAATAAAACATGCTGGTGGACAACACTAAGATCCAGGACTTCTCAAAAGGAAGGGTTTATCTTGAAGTCTTGGGCACCTTGCCTGTGCTCTCTTTTCCTTTGTGATGTCCTCCTAGCCCTGCTGGCACTGAAGATCCCGATACTGTCCCCACGCTGCCCATGCCTGAGGAGTGCATCCCACTCCTCACATGCTGTCCTGGGCATCTTTAGGTCCATCCTAAAGTCCAAACAGGATGGCTACAGTGCAGTCTCTTACTCAAGCTCTTTTGTTGTGCCTCCTTTCGAATATTGCAGTATTAGATTCTACATGCTGAAGTGCAAGTTCATTCCTCAGTTCCCTGAGGGGGGAAAATAGTGACAAAACACACTTAAGAACATTCCCTTAATCATAAAGTAAAACATCAAAATAATTGTCTTTTAAAGATGACTTTGGAGTTTCAATCTATATTACCTTTTTATGCAAATAATCTTTAAAGTTTTAAAATAATAAAGAAGATTACTTCCACAATCAGAAAAAAAATAAAAACAAATCTTTCATTTGTAAAAAAAAAAACAATTTCAGGGTGTGCCATAGTTAGTAGATTGGGGCAAGATGTGGTAAGGTAACTACACTGGTTGACGATCTTTATTCCTAAAATGTTTTAAATAATTGAACACAAACGTCAGAAATGGTGAAAACTAAAAACTAAAAAGAGAAACTGACCATAAGCAATGAACAGTTTAAACACTGCTAGAACATCATAAAGAAAACAAAGAAGAAAATAACAATTTATTATACATAAATTAAAAGTTTTATATATAAAAATTCAGACTTTAATATGGTTATATTTTGAATTTTCCATTTTGATATGATAAAGTGAAATCCTATGTTGAACAAATTAATTTACCTTTTAAACTTTTCTAAAATGCATATGCTAACCATTATGACAAAACCATATTTGTTCAAGATTCTTTTAGTTATTAATCATAATTCTATTTAAAGAAGGAATTTGGCTTTCATAGATGATACTACACTGTGACCCCAGATGAACTCTGTGAGGACTTTTGTGGCATGAATTTAACCTAAAATACAAATCATAGTGGTATGATTTGATCTGTCTTTTATTTTCATACAGAACAGCACTACATTTTCATCCAGAAATGCACAACTGTAATTTTAAATGCAAATGTATGTTCCAAAATGCCTCAAAATACATTCTTAATTTTGACATGAAATTCTGGAAGTAGAGGTCTTTGAATTCAGTATACATTACATGCTTAGCCATAATACATTTACAATGAGTGTATAGTGATCTTTGCTGTCTTTCCATAAAATAAACATTTCAACGTAGCTAACCTGCAATTCCATGTGCTACATGTGTTAGACATTAACTAACGTGATTTTTCAGGCATCTCTTGCATGTGACACATTTAGGACTAAGTGCTTGTGAGGGTCTTGATTCTGAGAGTCACAATTATAGGTTAGAGCCCATTCTCTCTTTTTATTTGTGGTTCAGTTTTAATGTGGTCATGGTACATAGTCACATGATTTACAATCAGATGAACTAACCACTGACTTATGCTTCACATAAGCATTATAAATTCATATGCATACCTTCCAGATGCATGGAAAATGCAGAGACATTTTCATAATGGATTATTCAGACCATTTTGAATGAGAAGAAACCAATCCAAAGCAAAAACAGCTTTTACATATGGCATCCATAGCTATAACACTATTTTGCAAAATGTATAAATGAAGTAAAGATGTCCTTGACAACAATACACACACATGCGTGCGCACACACACACACACACACACACACACACAAACACACAACCAAAAATCTATTTAGAGCTGAAGCTGTCAAATTTAGAGGAAACCTTTTGCCTCTAACCATATTTGCTGCAGAATTCTTCTCACTAATTGCAGGCTACTCCTGCTTTGTATGCAGACATCTGTACTGTGGCACACCCTATAATTATATTGGAAGACATCATTCATGATTTCGTTGATAGTGTGTTATAGCTAAATACTTTGGGTGTCAAGAGGAGAACTTCATTGTTTGGATCTTGAGGAAAAACAGTGAAACTTTCAGGCAGTAAGATTGTCCACAGATTATAAGAGGCAAAGAATCTACAGTAATGTTTCATATTCTTTCTTCACTATTCAGAAAGATCATTTTAATTCTAATGAAAGAGAAAGGCAAGAAGGAACTCTTCACAAACAGGATTATTCCCTACAGCACATATTTGAAATGAATCATATGTGCCACCACCCTAATCCAGGCCCTTATCACCTCCTGGTGATTCACTTGCAAAACTATTTTAACACAAAATCTTTTAACTGCCTGCTTCAAAATCCCTATTCTTCAGTCAATCCTGATATCTAAATACTGGCCCAGTCTTATCAAAGCTGTTTATATTAACTTGATTTGAAACCCTGTATAACCCTCACCATCTTGCTTTGACTGATTTTCCTCTATTCTGCTTGGCTTGATAGTACCAAGTTCGAAAGTATAGGCAAAACTGTGAAGACAGTAAGATTCATTATGATGCCCATTCCGGTTGACTATTATCTTCTTTTAAAGTCCTGTAATGTCTCCAATCTTTTGATTTTATTCTTTACTGTTTTGTTCAATTTTATTATAACTGATGATATAGGCAATTCTTTTTAAGATAGCAAGAGGCAGTATGGTAGCCATTGTTGATCACCTTGTATTCTGTTTTTACATTATCTATTATGTCCATCTTTTTGATTTGACTGACTCAGTTCTGTTATGGCACATTTGGTTTTACTGTCTTCAAAAAAAAAGTAATAAGAACTGTGGGAGTAAAAAAACCCAAAATGTGTAATTGTCATTGTACCAAAGAAAGGAAAAGAAAGTTCTCTAAAGAATATAACTGCATATATATTTAAGTGTATAAAGTAGATAACCATATTACTGAGTTTTGTTGAATCATTAAACAAAACTGTTTCCAGTCTCACTGTTTGAAAGTCCACTTTATATGCTTTAATTTTGTAACTTGAACAACTATTTCTAAGGTAACAATATGTAATCTATTAACTAGTGATTTCCTACTGCTTATGTTTTCTGAAATTCTGTATAACTTGTACCCTTTTTCTATTTTTTTTTTTCTTTTTCTCCTTAAATTAAAAAAAAAGCTGTTTCTATGTGGTTGCATGTCCTCTCAAAATTTCTAATGGCTCCTACTCCTATTCGTTAGGCAGAATAGAGATCAGTCCACTTACCAAGCTATCACAATCTTCCAAAACTGTACCCACGGTTTTTTTTTTTTTTTTTAGCTGTTTTCCTTCCTTACATAGAATCACCTCTGCTTTCCTGAGTTCAGATTGCTGGGTTTTGGGTTCTAGTGTATTATCTACCAGATCCAGAAGTTGGAGTATTTTAGCAACTCAAAGTCTTTATATTTTCATCTATAAAGTATGACTAATAACACCACCCATGGTTTAGGTCTTTAATGATATTCTAACATAATGTTATGTGTGAAATGTTCATAAGTGTCTGACATAAGAGTAAGCCTTCAAAATGGAAAGTTACGTTAATGCTGTGTTATTTATTGGAGGAAACACACACGAATCTTCTGGTTAAATCTTTTTTACAGAGGATTATTAATGAGAAAGCCATGCTTTTATTATTTTTAGAATTTCCACATTTTTAAACTGCATTTACTATCTAGAAATGTGATGTTCACATCTATTAACGTCACCTACCCAGTCCATGAAGGAATTTAAGCAGAATTCTTTGCCTCGGTGAGCATTATTCTATCCATCTGCAGTAAGTTGAGTAGTGTCTAGCTTCCCTACAAACTTCATGTCCGTGCTAAATCTTACAATGAGATCTTATTTAGATATAAGGTCTTTTACACATGCCGGTTGTTAAGAATCTTGAGGTGATATTACTCTGATTTTACAGTGGGCCTTAAATCTAGTGACTGTTGTCATTTTCAGAAGAGGAACAGATGATAGCCAAGAGAGGAAGGAAACATGGACATGGGGGGCAGACTTTTCACATCTGTGAGCCAGGGAACACCAAGAATTGTAAGCAACTACTGGAAGCTTGGCAAAAAAGCATGGGAAAGTTTCTTATGTAGATCATCCAGAAGGAACCAAAGCTGCCCATACATACCTTTAATTTCAGACTACTGGTCTCTAGGATTGTAAAATGGTAAGTTTTTGTGTTTTGAAACATCAGTTTGTGATAATTTGTTGTGGCAGACTGAGGAGATTAACAAATTGATCATCATCCTGTTCATCCTTTAAAATTTATTTCAGTTCCCACTTGTGTGGCAAAATCTGATTAAACATAGCCTGATTAAAAAACAAACAAACAAAAACCGCTTCTGTCTCTGAACCTTCACTGAAACTTGCTAGCTACCCAACTCACTTGGCACTTACCTTCCTGTCGCAATGCCCTCACATATTTTGGAGTGACTTCAAAACTTTCTATCAGTAAATAATCAATTGATTGATCAAATTCTTTTTTGAATTTTGAAAAATTATATTTTTCCATAAATGTAAGTAATACAAATTAATTTTACAAACTATTAGATTTCATTATGGCATTTTTGTATAACATATTTTGAACAATGTGGCTGTCTAAAAAAAAGCAAAACCCAACCAACTTAATTATAATAATCTTTCATCAAGATATTTCTAATAAAAATATTTTATATGTAAAATGACAATACGTTTTCAGTAATTTCATGTAAAATCAGCACCCAGGAATATACACACCATGTATTTCAAAGTAAAGACATAGTTCTGAAACAAACATATGTCCTTGATAGTGTAGTCATTCTTTAAAACAAGATTTAGTTGGCTAAATTGTGATTGGTCAAGATATTAATTTTTTTCATATTAGATAAATATATCTTGAAAATATACAAGTTGAATTTACCATCTACTTAATATGGCAAATGTATTGGTGAGTGTTTCATCTAGTTAACAATTAATGGTTAAAGACAAGACCAAGGCCTGTTTGATCTCTGGTGGTCTGTTTAGTTTTTGTCTATTTGGTAGATACAGACTCTTCTTTTTCCTACAGCTGGCTGACTGTACATTTGTGGTGATTCACAGAAGTGACCTAACCAGTACTAGGTCAGTTGTATCTGCTTTGTGTTGAAAGGGCAGTCAGTCAAGAAGCTGCATTGCTGGAGAGTCAGTTACAAAGGACTTCAAAGACTAAAGATAAGGCATCTGACACTCAAAGCTAGAGAGGTTAATCTTGGTGTAAATTGATGGCTTAGGGCCAGAAATGGATGGGAAAGTGATCAGATATTAAAACACAATGCAAGACAGAGAGTATGACATTTGCAAAGAAATTAGGAATCATATGAATCTGGAATTAAATAAAAATATTAGTAAACATAATGAAGAGATAGAATGCAACATATGAAGAAACATAAGCCTGTGAAATGATTTTGAATAGAGAAGCTAAAAGACACAGGGAAGGTTTGAAATATGAAGCCACATAGTTCCATCAGTGAGATATGCAGTCTCTTTGGTGTGGCAAAAAGGAATGTAATCACATAGTCTCAGATTCTAAAACTGAAGTTTGTAGAAGTACTAGGAGTCTACATTTATGACCTGTGCCTAGTAAGATAAACTGACCAATAAGTACAGCCGGAAAGTGTTGTCCTCCAGCCTTCCTCAATTTTGTTCACCATGTAAGTGCCCGCGCTTCTCTGGCAGACACGGTCCCTGATTCCTATGAGACTCTAGGTACACACATGGCACTATTGAAGAACAGTGTGACTCATTCTTTGATAGTGATTTATATCAGAGTTAATACTGCATGTGAAGGAGTCCCTGTCACTAATCCTGAGATTGAGTAAAAGAAAGCATTCTAGACGAGAAGACAGTTCAGATAAAGAAGATTCTAAAATTTGGAGGAGTACATGAGAAGTAGCTTAAATGATTGCATTTATTTATTTACTAAGTACTTATTGAACCATGTATTACAGAGGGCTTGAAAACTTTACAGCACTATAATCTAATCTGGACCCTGCTGTCTAGTGTAGAAAACCAGTGGTCATAAAATTGGGATCAATATTTACTTTGCTTTCCAGGTCACTTAGTGTGTACAGTGCCTGCCTGGCAAGTGTGAGGCCCTGAGTTCAAACCCCAGTACCAAAAACAAAAAACTTTCATGTTAAAAGTGGAATGGCTATAAAAAAGGTTCTTTAGCTGATCATAATTTTTCAGATCACCTTATCTGAAAGCCTGGCTAAAATATAGTAAAGACAGTTACATTATTTATTACAATGCATGTTAGTTTCATAGCCCATGCTTGGGTATAAAGATATCACTAATATGTTTAAAAGCATCTCATTGAAATTGATGGACTTTTCCATGAGACAGCATTAAATTTCACTTGAAGTGTTATTCTTCTTCACAGTGTTCTTTTCATAAATTTCAGCAAATATTGTTAGAGGAGAAAAATGTGTTGCCTTAAAACTTGAAAATATTGTAATGGAGCCCTTCATAATGTAGGAATAATCTGAAGTTATCTTTTCATGTGAAGATGTAGTGTCTAGCATGCATGTAAAAAGCTTTGTCTCTATCCACACAAATGTTGATATGTACACAAAATATATGTGCATTATGAAAATACACTTCTAGTACAGAGTAGAAAAGTTCATACTATCATAGTTTAGAATGTCATTAAGTATATGAGAAAATTATATTGAGGCTTTGGCATAATAAATTTAGAAACGATATTCTATCACTCAACAACTAAATTTATGAAATATAAATTCCCCCCAAAAAAATTATACTCAAGCTGATATATTTGCTTTTAAAACTATATTAAATTTCTCAAAGAAATTTTGTAAAAGTCAAAGAGTTGCCCATAACAAATTAAACAATGAACCAAAGTATTTATATGTAATTGCAAAAAAGATGTATTTTTTTCTTTTTAGCCTAGTATAATTAATGGGAAGAAGTATCTTGCTCAGATAATATACCTTTGGGGTTATGAATGAAATTACTAGTTTATCAACTCTGTACCAAAAAACACAAAATTTACATGAACGATGACTTTGATTTAATTCATCGAGAATTCAGATGTTTCTAAAACTTGCATTCATGTAATTATCCAGTTGGAAAAATAAAAATATGAGAAGCTATTACAACTACTATAAGATAAACAAGTAACATCATTCAAATCATTGGCAGAATTATAAATACATACTTCAAGCTAAGTCTTGATGAAATAAAAAATTTGGTATGATTTCTAGACAGAAAAATATCAGCAAACTTTTAAAGATTATTTTAAAAGTTCCTTGCTTATTGTGAAATTAATTTGATCAATTTTTCTGAATTCATATGATTTCCAAATGAAGACAAGCTGTATTTGGTCATTTTTTTCCAATTAATAATTTATATTTCCATTTGTTCTTGGATTTATTCTATGTAATCCAACCTACTATGACTGCTTACATGAGAGCTAATTCTCAAAAAATACTGGAATGCTTTATTTTGTACAATAATTTTTCTTTTTTACGTCTTCTGCCATTGCTCTTTCTCACATCGCTGAGTGAAACACTGTTTCTTAAAATGTTGGCAAGTGTTTTCAAACAGGTTGAATTCTATTACACTTCATCACTCCTCCTAAAAAGTGAGCTAATTATGTTCTTTCCTTTTAAAGTGTTTGTTGAGACCTTCACACATGTTGCTCGGCAACCCCCTCCCCCAGCTTGCTAAAAGCACGTGCCTGTTTTCCTGCTCTGGAATTATACTTGATGTTGGCACTTGGTATCAATCACAGATGAACATGAATGTCATCATGTCATTAGGAAACCCATAAAAGAAGCGTTTTCCACGTTTATAGTAGATTTTCAGTCATTAGATAGTTTCAGTGAAAGGGGAATACTTGAGCCAGAACACACATTTCACAGAAAAATACCCAAGAAATCAACTCCTGGATGAATTTTGTGTTCATAAGGTTCTTTTTTGTAAGACTATTTGTAATTTGGGAGTAATTTTAATGCCTCTGACTAATTTGCACTCTGTGTAAGTGACTTAAACTACCTCCTTGGAGTATTTAGCAAAACTATTTTTACTTGCATTAGTTTAAAACTAAGTTTGAAAGAAATCTTCCGTTTTCTTTCTCAACAAATCAAATAGTTAGGCTAAGAGGCACTTTCAAGAGAATATCAATGCTAGAACAATAAGCAGCACAATGCATGAGAAAACTTCTTATCTTTTAAAAACAGGTAAAGGACAAAAAAGAATTAAAGAACAAAATTTGCTGCTAGTATGTTTTTGTACTGAGAATTCTGACTCTGGAATCAGGACAGTTCCTATAAGGACATGAAATTTAGAAGGAAGGCCATCTATGTCTCTTTAATAAATACACATTCTGCAGAGAGAGAGAGAGACAGAGAGACAGAGAGAGAGAATGAGGGAGCGAGAGAGAGTCAGAAGAAGGGAGAGAGGGAGACAGAGAGATCACAAGAAGTTGGCTGGTGTAATCAGTCACTACATTTGAAAAAGGCAAAGTGGACTCATCAAGACTATATGTGAAGAGATAAACAAAACTTGTCAAACGTGATGAAAACCAATATTCTAAATAACAAAATCAATAAACAGAACAAACCACTAGAAAAGATTTAACATCAAAAACAGAAAAACTGTCACAATGGCAATAATGCTTATGAGTAGAGAAGACTACATCTATCTCATAGGTTGCTGCTATGAAAAACAATCAGAAATCTACAAAACTGAAACTATGTCGTAGCCAAGTGATCTAGGTTTACTCTCTTGTTTAACTCTGTCCAACTTCTTTGTAGTATAGCCTATTACATATTTGGGAAGTCTGTATCTCTTTGTCATTTCTTCCACTTTTTTGCATGGGACTGCGGGGAACCACTCAGATTGCTTCAAAGTTGAGAGTCATCTAAGGACACTTGAAGATGTGACCCCACAAGTCTAGCATAGGTGCACAGTGGGATACAGTTGTGTAACCATGACTTAGCACAGGTAAACATGCTTGCACTGGTTATGGCACTATACAAGAATGTAAATATGAGATAACAATGTGGATAAGAATTACACAATAAAGATGAGGTGGGTCTTGTTTTGACTTTCTACTCTGTTCCACACTACCTGCTGTTGTTAATATCTTGCTCATATTTGTTCTCTAACCTTGGGACCTCTCCTGCAAAAGTCTCCCTCGGCTCCTCTGAGCGGGCTGACAACTGCTGTAGTTAATGGGATATTGAAGTGAGTGGTCCCATGGAGACTGTAGAAAAAGCTCCCAAAGGTGAGGGAGAGCCCTGAGGAATGGTATAAACCACCACAGCCTGGCCATACTATGTGTAGCCACATTCACGGGAGCTTGAAAGATCCCAGAGGACTGGGAAGCCATCTGTTTGAAGCCTGGGGATGTCTTACAAGCTTTGGAAGTGATAGACTGAAAACTTCCTCCCTTTCACCATGAAACAGTGGGGTGGGTGATTTAGCTGTTTTTCACTGTCTTCTGCTGTGTAAATCAAGAAACAGATGGCCTTGTCTGGTAAGCAGATCAGCTGCAGCAGATAAAGGAGGACCTTGAGCAATATTTGGATGCTTTGAGGCTCATGTTATGAGGCCTCTTCCGGAAATGTCTCCAAAATTGTAAATCCTCATGTCAGAAAATCCCTAGGAAAATGTGCTAGGTTTAGATGCTAAAAGTGGAGGTAGAGGAACCCCGAGGAAGAGGACTGACATCTACCTTTACACAGCACACAAGGTACAGGACCTATGCAGCTATGGAGCTGGAAAAACAGTTAAAACAGAAGGTGGGTGAAACAGTGTCTCCGTGGCTGCTAATGCTGTGCAATGGCAGGGCTGATAACATGCAGTGAAGTGCAAAGAGATGTTACAAATACAAGCACAGCCAGCACCTCCTCTCAGAGACAGGTTCAGCCCCAGAAGCAGAAAATCAGACTTTGATAAACTAGTTGATGGCAGCAGCTTGCTTAGTTTGGGAGAATCCAGGTGACCTGCTGGAGCAAGTCACTATCTACACTTCATAACTGTGCTACGTGAAATGGGCATGAGACAGATGGCTTGCACTGCAGTACCATCGCCCAACTGAGGAAATGTTAATGGCACACATGAAGGACATAATCCTGCAAAGCAGGCTAGCTGGCATGTTGGGGTCAGTGGCAGCTCTCCTATCTCCCTTTACAGGTCACTCAGTCAACAATGCTGTTGATGTCTTGGCCAGACTGACACGTATGAAAGTAAAGCACCAAAGTAAGCTGAGATCTGTAAAAACTGTACTGGCAAAAGAGAAAAGAAGGGGATCCCCTGACAGGGCTCTAGCTAGTTTCTTCAAAGGGGATACATGTGTGAGATTTAGAAGGCAGACATGGACATCTTTGAGGTGGAGACCACACTTTAGCTGCTTTCATTGTGTCTTCTGGAGAGCACAACCAAGGAGCATTTGACTTTCTTCTGGTAGCCCTATCACAGGTCTAAATGTCTGTTCTCTGGATTCATAGACATTCAGTAGCTGCCTGTGACAAGTGTTTAATGGCACACATAAGAGTCTACATACATGATCTTGTAGCCTACAGAAAATATAATGGCACCATATCCCTCAATGATTCCTGAGCATTTGGACCTGAAGCCAGCAATTGTGATGGAAGATACCCCTTACTGGCAGAAGCAGCTGTCTCTTTCTCATCAGTTGAACCACCTTGTTCCCCAGAATTTCCAATTATATCCTTCTACTCGTGAACATCAATTGATTTTGTAAACATTCAGTCCCATCTATTAATTTTATTTTTTGTTGTTTAACCTCACTAGGGGTAACTGAATCGGACTCATATACGTGTTCATCCAAACTTCCTATATAGTATTTGGTATAAAGATGAGTCTACATTTATTTATAAATTAAATTCATGAACTTCATGATCAAACTAACCTCTGAAACATAGCATTAAAAAGAATTACATCTAGAAAATAAGAAAAAAGAGGTGATGTTTGAGAGGGAAGGTATCTGTATCTCAGATATCTAGGACAAGTTCATTGCTTCTCATCAGTTTGCAGGGCCCCATGAGAAGTGTACACAGCTCAGTGACCTGATGCACAAAGTAACTTGGCCTTCCCTGAGATAACATAAACATCTCCTCTCTTGTTTCCTGTGTAACCACCAAGGCATGTTTTGTTGAAAACTGGATGTTCTTCCTGTCCTTGATCTTACCCTGCCCTTAAAACTCTGTAAACAGCTGTTCTGCTAATTGCATATATAAATGCATTGTAGTTGTTGGGAAGTCCTTTTTTCTTTCTTTGTACTGGGAATCAAACTCAGGACCTTGCACTTGCCAGGCAGGCTTTTACGCCACTGGGCTAAACCCCCATCTCAAGGGAAGTCCTTTTTTTTCTATCAGGAGAAGGATTGCACCTGAACTCAGCTTTGTGATTTTTCATTTCTTGATCCTCCACCACCTTCATTTCTTGATACTACACCATCCTCCCTCCAGAATTTCAAGTGCTGTGCTGGACGGGGCAAAGTGAGGCATAAAAGGTAAGGTTAGGTTGAGTATTCCTCATGTGAAATGCTTGGAACTAGAAATGTTTCTGATTTCTGAATTTTTCTAATGAATTTGAGAATATTTTCATATACATAATAAAATATCTTGGCATTGGGATATCCCAACTTAAAAGCAAAAGTCACATCTTTCATTCACACATTATAAATATAAACTAAAGGTAATGTTATGCAATACTTTAAGTACACCTGTGTTCTGAGTGTGATCCATTAGATGTCAAGTGTGGAATTTTCCATTTGGGCTATCATGTGCTTGTGAAGTTTCAGATTTTGAAGGATTTTGGATTTTAGATTTTCATATTAGGAACACTCAACCTGCACTACAACTTTTCAGTAGAAGTTCTAGAGGATAGGACTAGTAAAATTCAAAGAAATGCCAATATAAATAAAATAAATTCTCCCAATTGAAAGCAGTATCGGGATGTGTGTGTGTGTGTGTGTGTGTGTGTGTGTGTGTGTGTGTATATATATATATATATATATATATATATATATATATACATATTTTTTTATGACATTTTCACCCTTCTCAGCAACAGTATGGAATATTGGAAGACAATGCATAAACTAGCTTCAATGTTCAATTTGGGGCCTAGAATTCTAGATTAAGCCAAATTAAGTATGAAACAACAGAAACAATTTTCACAGTCAACTCTCAAACTCTCTAGCTACAGATCTAATTACTTATACTCACTATAATAAGAAAGGTGTATGAAACATTATAAAATAAACTCAAGGATTAAGACAACATTGACTGCAGTAGAGTAGTAAAACTTGGAAATACTTATTCTTATAATCAGATGGCACTGAATGATAAAACACTATTTTTAAAGCTAATAAGACATCAGGAAAAATAATGTGGCAACCATTTGTAATCACAATAAATATAAATCAATTAAATGTTTCTAAGAAATCCATATTCTGCATTAATTTACTTTAAGCATACTCTGGAGCTATTAAATGAAATTCAATAAAGCAAGTAGAAAAATGATATATAAATTTCTACCACAATTATGTTAAATACCATTTATATACTTTATATACATGCACATACATATACACATGTATATACATGTAGATAAAGGGCTAGAAATATATGCTCCAAATATTTAACAGTATTTCCTTCTAACTGAAGGAAGTAATTGAAGAAGGTTTGGAAGTAAGCATAAAGGACTACTATGAATAATTCTCTGCAAAATAATTTTTGCAGTGTAACATTTAGCGGCCTTCCAAAAATGATTCTGTTAATCAAAATATTTTGAACTCAGAAAATCATTGCTGTGGAATTAAAAATTTCCTATTTGAAAAATCTCTACAGAGAAACTCGCTATGTTAATGAGTTCATAAAATACTTCAAAATTTGGGGATAAGATTAAAATGAAGATATTATCTGTGGAACACAAATTTATACAAAGTATATGCAAAAATCTTCCAAAACAAATTAACCCTAGCAGATAACTTGTTATGGACGAGAGTCTTCCAAAATTTAGAAACAACATGTAAACAACACTAAATATAGATAACTCTATGAAGCACATTAGGTCCCGAAATTTTTTTGAGAAATAAAGTATCAGTGTTTCCTTGGCAATAAAAAACAAATATAGAAAATGGTAGCAAGGTACTGTCTCAATTTAAAAGCGATATCTTTTAACACAATCTCTTTATTTCTGATGCAACACAAACCAAAAAGCTGTCTGGTACAAATTGTTTTCACAAAAGAACTTTACAATTTACTAGAACATGAACTGGTCAGCTAAGCCATATTTGCTTCCTCATGTCAATTATGTTTCTCAGTAAAGATTAATAAATTGGAGATTTGAATGCATATCACTCTCAGTTGAATCATATTACAGTGGATCTATTTCCTTTACTTTCATCATTGAGGGAGAAATATTTTCACAGTTTTCTTTCCTTCTATAAATGTTCCTTCCATTTGGAAATTTTTTTTTTGCAAATCTAGTACATGTTTATAATAACATCTCAAAAAGTAGAAGTGCAAAAATCTTTTAAAATAAGTATATAAATATGGTTAATATGAAACATCCATACATAATTAATTATAAAATAGTGTGATGTATATTGTATAATCTTTATTTTACCTCCATGAATTATATACTGTATATTTACAGTTTTTAAATTGCTGTTAATATTACAGTGAAACAAGGAACTACATATTTACCTATGGATATATATTGCTTAAAAAATTCTATTACTCACATGATTCTTCTGAAAATATTTGGTACATACAAGTTAGTGCAGGTTCACGATAATTTTCTTAGGATTTGTTTCTCAGTTTAGAATTCCTGGATCAAAAAGCACATTCATATGTCAGGTTCTTGTGGCTCACTTTCCCACCAGAAGAATACCACGAATTTGACAACCAAAGATATTTGAGATTCCCTTGAAGATGTATTCCAGCTTAAGTCATAAATATGTATATCTTTAAAGTTATATTTTTAATCAAGATAGATCATTTTTCTTTTCTATTGAGCATGAATTTGATGAGCTACAAATTCATTTGCTGGACAATTTTGTCTATTGGTTAAATGCAGTTTTCTCTTTAAATTGAAAAATACACAACAACATATGCACACTCATGTTTATAGTAATATAATTTGTGTTAGCTAAATCTTAGAAATAACACAAATTCCCACCAACTAAGGAATTGATTATTGACTGTCGACTTTGTATCTAGCTACAGTGCTAGATTTGTTTATTAATTCTAGCAGTCTTTTGGTAGATGTTTTGGGGTGTTCTATTTAGAGTATCTTGTCATCTACAATTAAAGATAATTTTAATTCTTCCTTTTCTATCCTTTTTACTTTTACTTTTCTCTCTTGTTTAATTGCTCTGGTTATGTTTCCAGAACTATATTGATAGGAGTGGTAAGCATGGACTTCCTTGTTTATTCCTGATTTTAGAGTGAAAGCTTTCAAACTCCATTTGTTTAGTGTGATACTGTCTGTTGGTGTGTCATAGATGGCTTTTATCATATTTATGTAGAGATGATCTATTCTGATTTTATCATAAATGAATATTGGAGTTTATAAAAGCTTTTTCTGCATCTACTGAGATGATCATGTGATTTTTGTCTTTGGCTCTAATGGTGTAGTGTATCACGTTTATTGATTGGTGTATGCTGAACCATCCCTGCATTCCTGAAATGAATCTCATTTGGTCACAGCGTATAGTGTTGATTAATTGCTACATTCTGTTTGCTAGCATTTTATTGAGAATTTTTTCAGCTATGTTCATTAGGAAAGTTGGCTGGTAGTTCTCCTTTTTGATTGGTCTTTTTCTGGACTAATAATTGCCTCCAGGAATGAATTAGAGATAGTAACTTGCCTTTCAAATTCATTAAAGAATCTGATGAGTATCAGCATTAAAAATTCTCTAAATTTCTTGCAGAATTCAACAATGAATCCATCAGCACCTGGACTTCTGTTTGTTGATGAGTTTTTAATTAAATTTTCGATTTCATTAAAGATAATAGGTTATTCAAAATTTATTATCTTCTTGATTCATCTTTGGTAATTCATATGTTTCAAGATATCTGTCCATTTCTTCTATATTTTCCAGCCTAAGTGAGTAATGATTTTAAAAATCATTAATCATTTTAAAAATCAGGTATTGATGATCTTCTGAATTTCCACAAGATCTGTTGTAATTTCACCCTTTTTATTCCTTGTTGCATGAATTTGAGCTTTTTCTTTCCTTTTTTGATAAGGTTTGCTAGGAATTTATCAATTTATTTTATTATTTTGAATAAACAACTCTATCATTCATTCTTTGTATTTTTTCCATCTCAAGTGCGTTAACTTCTGCTCTCAGCCTTAAAATTTCCCTCCCTTCTGTGAACATTTGTCTTGACTTGCTCTTCTTTTTCTAAAAACTTGAGGCATAGCATTAGATTGTTTATTTTCACTTATTCTGTTCTACTGATGTAAGAATTCACTGCTATTTATTTTTCTCTTAAGATTCTTTTCATTTGGTCCCACAGGTTCCCATATATTGCATCTACATTTTATTGTAGATATTCATTAATTTCTTTAATTTCATCTGTGACCTATTGATTGTTTAGGAGGATATCATCTAATTTCCATGTACTTACGAAGTTTTTGCAGTTTCTTTTCCATTAATTTTCAACTTAAGTGCACTATGTTCTGATAATATGCATGGGATATTTCAGTTCCTTTGTATTCACTTAAGCATGTTCTATGGGACAGTATATGGTCTATTTTAGAGAATGTCTCATGTGCAGCTAAGAAGAATGTGTATGCTGATGTTGTTGGGTGGAACACTATTAACTTTATTTGCTCACATGTTTGATTCAGTTCTGTTATTTCTTTGCTGACTTTTGTCTAGTTGATACACCTCTTCATGACATTAAAGTTTGTGATATTATTTGTGGTATTGTTTCCCAGCTTCAATTGTGTTATTACTTGCAAATGGAATAGCTATCTTTGCTTTTTTCTTGGTTCTTGTTACATGAAATATTGTTTTCCATGCTTTGACTTTCAGTCAGTGAGTTTCTTTTTGAGTTAAATGTGTTCCCTGCATATAGCATAGTGTGGGGTTTTATTTCTTGATCCATTCTGCCAATCTGTTTCTTTTGATTGGTGATTTTAAGACATTTATACTTATGATTGTAACTGATGTGTATTGGCTAACCTTTGTCATGGTATTTCTTTTGTTGGTTTCTTACTTTTCCTTTAAGTTTAATTGTTTGCCCTCCCTTGTGGCTTCTGTCTGTTGTTGTTCTGGGAATTTTGGTCACTTTATCTCTGTCCAAAATATCCGCTGGTACTCTTTATAGGATTGGTTTTGTGGACATAAATTTCTTCAGTTCTTTGTCATGGAAGTATCTCATTTCTCTATTAATTTTGAAAAGATAGTTTTGCAATCAGGGTTGGAAGTTATTTTCTTTCAAGGTTTGAAATACTTAACTCCAATTTCTTCTTCACTTGAGGGCGTATGTTGAGAAGCTGGCCCTGAATCTAATGGGCTTTCATTAATAGGTGATTTTTTTATTTTCTATAACAGATTTTAATATTCTTTTTTCGTGCTGAATTTCTGAGATCTTGATTATTATATTTCTAGATGTAGATTTATTGTGGCTGTGGTTATTTGGAATTCTACATGCCTTATGTCTCTGAATGTCCAGTTCTGTTCTCCTGCTTGGGGAATTTTCCACTATTACTTCTGCAAATCTTTATGCGATTTGTACTGACTCTTGCTTTTTTTATTGACACCTATCAATCTTATATTATTTTTCTTTGCATCATCTTACAACTTTTGAGTATTTATTTCAGAGTCCTTTGTTATTTTAAAGAGATCGATCCTGTTGTGATCACTAGTCTTGATTCTGTCTTCAAGGTCTAAAAGTATATCTTCAGTTTCATTCAAGCAGTTTTACCAGATTTTGATGGAATTTTTAATTTCTTGGATATCTCTTTGAATCTGTGTCATGCATTCTATTTCATTTCTTTTCTATTTTGTTAATTCAAGGTTTCTATCATTCCCCTATACCCTTATATTTCTTTTTTATGTCTTCTCACGGATGCTGAGCAATTCTTTTATTAAGGTTGTCATTTCTCTTTTTACCTGAGAGATTATATCTCATCTAGTTTCCTCCATAGCCTCATTTTCTTAGTTACTTTTTACTCTTCACTGAGACAAAATACCTGAAGCCCAAAGTTGGGAAAGCAAAGGTTTATTTCTTATAGTTTTTTGAAGGTTTCAGTCCATATTCAGTTGGCTCCGAGGCAGGGTGGTATGGCAGGGCCACAGTTCATGGCAGCTGCAAACAGCTAGGCAAAAACTGGCAAGAAAGAGAAACACACCTTCTTCCTGCCATTACATCACATCCTGGCTCCACCCCTATGTGGGTGTAGCACTAACACCATTAATCCAAGCACTACACAATGAACCAATCACAGATGCATAATGTAAATGCATGAGGCCTGGATGTCACTAACATAAACCATGACATTCCACCCCTGGACTCCAGGTCTCATGTACATCCTTTATAAAAAAGACATTTAGTGCATCTCCAAGAGTTGCCAACTAATAGTTTCAGCATTGCTGAAAAGTCCAAGTCTCAAGTCTCCTCTAAGATCTATGGCAAATTCTTAACTGTAACCCCCTGTACAAATGAAACAAGTTTAAACATTCCTGAAATGCAAAGGCACAAGATAAACTTTATCATTCCAAAAGTTACAAACAGGGAAATATAAAGCATTGGAAACAAAGCAAGTCCGACATCCAACAGGGCAAACGTTAAGTTCTAGACTTCTATGCTCAGCATTTGAAGCAATCTGGTTGCAAGCTCCAAAAGGTTTGGGTGATTCCACCCCCATGGCACTTCCAGAGATATCAGCTCCTGCAGCTTCTCTCTTAAATCCTCTCTGCTCACTTATCGCAGCTTTCCTTGGATGATTCACGTTCCTGGCTTTCTCAAACTTCTGGGGTTTCCACTGTACCTTTGGCTTTACCCTTATATCTTTACAAATTACCCTCTCAGAGGCACACTGCTTGGCCTTCCAGGCTCTTTGCAATTGAGGTGGAAGCTGTCTTACACTCATAAGATGTGCATTTTCCTTGCACCTAAAATCAGCACTAAGTAGATACTGCCTAGGTTTGCTGCCATCTGGAGCAGTAGCCAGGCTTTTTTCTCCCTTGGCTCTAGGGATCAATTACCTGGATTGCTGGGTTCTGTGAACCTGATTGTGAAGAAAAGCTTCTCTATGTTGCTGCCATTCTGTAGCCTCACGTGGTCTCTGTCACCATTCTGGAACCTCACATGGTCTCCTTCGTCATTCTGGAGCATGGTGCTCTGCAGCTATGTCCTCAAAACAAGTAGTTTCACTTTTGCAGTTTTGAAGCTGCAAAGGATAGAGACCCGCTGCTTCCTGGGATGCCCCAGGGCCATCTTATTTATCTCTTTGTTTCTCCTCAGCAATCAAAGTCTCAACTCTGTCTTTATAATCCACAGTTTTCCTGGAATTTTCCTTCTGGCCAAACTCATAGTATTGTAAATAACCCTGCTGGCCTCTTTCTTCTTGATTTGCAACATAAAGCTGGCTAAAAGCCCCCAACAATATCCATGCCACAGCCTCAATGTTTGACTGCTTTGAAATTTCCTTTTCCAGATTAATCAGTCCATTGCCCTTTGTCTCAGTCTCAGACAAAGTCTCTGGGCATGAGCGAAATGCAAACAAACTTTCTGCCAAGCCATAACACACATCATGGGGAGTCCAAAACCCAAAGCAGTTCTTCTCAGCAGAAACCTCCCAAGCCTGATCTTTACCCTCAGGCTTTCTATCAGCCTTCTGGTCTCCTGAGCTCTGACCAGAATCTTCTCTACAGAACAGCCTAAGCTGCTCCAGCTCTAGGCATCCAGGTGATATCTCCAAACCTTTCCAAACTCTGCCCATAAGCCGTTTCCAAAGCCTTCTGAAAGACATGGTCAGGTATAGTAGTCACAGCAAATGACCCAGTGGTACCAAATTCTATCTTAGTTATGTTTTACTCATTGCTGAGACAAAATACCTGAAGCCCAAAGTTAGGAAAGGAAATGTTTATTTCTTGCAGTTTTTTTGGAGGTTTCAGTCCATACTCAGTTGCCTCCAAGGCAGGGTTGCATGGCAGGGCCACAGTTCATGGAGACTGCAAACAGCAAAGCAGAAACTGGCAAGAGGGAGAGATACACCTTCTTCCTGCCATTATATCACATCCTGGCTCCACCCCTATGTGGGTGTAGCACTAACACCATAAATCCAAGCACTATACAATGTACCAATCACAGATGCATAATGTAAATGCATGACACCTGGGGGTCACTGACATAAACCATGACATTCATATTTCTTTACATCATCTGCTATCTTTTCAGAAATTTCTGTTGTTTGTCTTCCACTGTCTCCTATGTCAATATCATCTGTAATTGTTCCTGATGGACTAGGAGGCTGATATACATTTTGCTTTTTTGTTATGTCATTTTTACCCCTTGAATCATATGTTTGCCTTTTTAATTCTGCTGGTCTCACCTGTTCATGCATGTCTTAGTCAGTGTCCTACTATGTGGCTGGCATTCAGTCAGTTGCTAGGTTCCACTGTATAGGAAGGAGAAAGTCACCTGAATTCCTCCTGCAGGGCCACTTGGGTGAATCCTGGATTCTTGCTAGGCTGACTAGCCTAGGAGTACTTATATTAACTAATCCTTAGGTCATATTGTTACTGCTGTTTCAGCATTTTCAAGGCTTGCAGACCCATCTGTCCATGCTATGCACCACAGCTGGTGCTCTACTGTCTCACTGACGTCTTACACACCCACCCAGATTCCTCCAGGTGAGAAGAGACCTCACCATCACTTTCACAGGCCTGCCTGATGTCTTTCATGTGGATAGAGAGGTCACCTGCACTCTTGACTGCCCACCGAGGTAACTCCAGATGGAAGGGAGAAGTCACCCATGCACTTGCCTGTCCACTGAGGTCTTCTGGGTAAGGAAAAGGATCCCCATGGCTCACACTAGCCCATGGAAGTCCTGTAGGTGAGGGTAGGACTTTCCCATACTTTCGCAGCCCCTCCTAGGTCCTCTACATGGAGGCAGGGGTCTCTGAGTTTCCTGCCAGCCCTCTAAGGTCTTCTGGGTTGGACAGACTTGTGCTCCAACTGGCCTGCTGAGGTGGCAAGAGGCGTTGCCAACACTCCTCCCAGCTTCCGAGCTCCTCTGGGTGAGGGCAAATCTCTTTGATTTTATCATTTGCCAAATACCATGGTGTCAATATGGCCACCCTGGTTGATTTCAGTGGCTTAAAAAGTAGCTTGTGAATTTCCTGAGATGCTTCCAGAGCAACCAGTGCAACTAAAGCTCTCACTGCTTCACAACCCTTGTACAAGCTGAAGGTGTAGTTGGTCTGGTCTGGCAAGACCTCTGCAGCTTCCCTCAGCAGGAACATTCCTGATGTTGTTTATTAGCGGAATGACCATAATGATTCTGTAACTTGAGACATTAATAGGGAAATGAATGCAACTTGAGACCATAATCATTAGTGCAGTAAATCAACTCACATGTGTAAATGTCATATTGTCCCCCTTGTGTAAGAAGCTAAAAAACTAAATAAGATCCCAAATGTACAATAGGTATGAAATGAGAAGAATCTATTCAAAAAGAAATAGGAAACTGGGATGAGGGAAAAAGACCAAAAAAGGAAGGGAAAGCAAAAAATGTATACATACAAAATAGTTAAGATAGTTATCCTACTAACTGTTATTCATGGAAAAGAAATATTTTTTCCTATATTGTTTGATAAATTTTAAATGTGTATATTTTGTAATATGAGCAATTATCTTGAGGATAACAATGTGCTGACCATTGTTATACTTCTACAATTTTATTTTGAAATTTGTACTGTTTTTATTTTTTCTTTCAAATAAAAAAGTAAAACAATTCAAAAAATAAATTGAATAGCAAACTAATATAATACACAGTATGTTAGTATGCAAAACAATGATTGTATTTGTAAATGCTATGTTTTTAAAGCACTGATATTTAAATAAATTAAAATTTTAAAAATTATTAATGTAGATATTTTAAAATTATATTACAAATAGAACTAATTGTAAATGGTCTTGGGAACCCCCAAAATCAATTGGAGCCCTTTAATATTATGTGTTATCCCATTTAATTAGACTAGATGCCTCATGAAAATTAGGATCATCAATCATTTTCATTTGGAGATATCTGATACATAGTATATAACTGGGATTATTCCTTGTTTAAAACTGTTTCTGTGTGTAGATTCAAAATACTTTTCCCACATTTTTCTTTGCCTTACAATTTTATATATATTTTTAAATCAAAGTTGAAAAGAAACTGTGATAGAACTGTGATATGGCTTTGATGATATCCTCATCAGCGTATCAGTTTTCTTCTACTGTTATGCATCAATTTTACAGTCATGTATCAGAATCATTGGGGATTCATATCTGCAAATGTGCAAGTCCCTTATATAAACTGACAATATTTTTACATAACTCACACACATATTGACACACATTTTAAGTTAGCTCTAGATATCTTATACTACTGAACAACTGTACATCCTAAATAAATTGCTATACTGTATTCATTAGTGGACCATGCCAAAAAAGAAATTTGTATATGTTCTAATTTTTGCAAATAGTTTCAATCTGTAGTTGATTAAATTTATTAATGTGGAACCTACAGATACAAAGGGATAAATGTGTTTCTTTCTAGTGCTTTTATTATTTTTTATATATGTTTTAAATAGACAATTTATTTCAAATTTAGAAGGTAGTTTTATAATTGACTACGAAATATGCCAATTTTTTCTAATACCTTTTTTGAATAAACTGTCCTTTCACTGTTTTTTAAACACTGTATTTTTGCTCATTGTTATTTTATTGGTGCTACTATGGTTTGTGTTTAGATGCCCCCCAGAGCCTTGCCCAATAATGGAACCAGGCTTCTAGAATTTGTGACTGATTCATAATTCAATTCTGAGATTATGAATGTGAATGTTACACTCTCTCTAGGTTGTACATGGCCTACATACAATATAAAAAACAAAAGGAGTCTTCTTGCTGGATTCTCCCTTTTTTTCTCTTATTTTTGCTATCTTCTGCCCCCATGCACTGTTGCCCTTTCACATGAGCCAACCTGCTTGAGTCCCTGAAGATTATGGACTGAAACTTTCACAAACTGCGAGCTAAATAAACCTCTCCTTTCTTAATTTTGAGCACTGGGCACTTTGTCTCAGTAATGAGAGAAAAGTAACTAAGACAGGTGCTTACATTGGTATTATTATAATATATTCTGCCATCTTTGCTATTATTAGAAAGTCAAGTGATCCTAACTTTATAATATTCTTTATAATTAACTACGTTTGCTTTGTTAGTATTTTAACCCATCATTAAACATCTTACAGTATTTCAAAGTATTATAAAGAAATTATTTTATTAGATCCTCTTTACCTATTGAGAAAAGAAATAATAATTTGCTAAATTTGTAACAAATAGACCAAAAGGAGCTATCAAAACAGAGTTTGAACTGCATCAATAACAACTAGACACAGGCAGTAAAAGGAATTGACACATTAAAATGTCACGGAGGGTGACAGACACATGCTATTGTATTTAATTCAAAATAATTTTAGAATCCTTCATAGTGAATTCTTAAGCCATAAAAGAATCAGAAACACTTAAATTACTGAAGTACACTGAGATGGGATAAACTAAAAATACTATATTTCTCTTCCAGGGAAAGAACTGTGAGGGAAAAGAAGCTACTTTAACTTTATGGTGTTTTAAACTGAGTTTGAAAAGCATATGCATGTAACTCTGAATGAAAGAAAAGACTACTTAGAAACATTAATAGACATAAGTAACATAGGAAAGCTAGAGAAATACAACTTTCCTCCATTTTTAAGTATATTAAGCAGTCATTGAATATGAAATTGTTTTAGCGTGTGGCAAAAAAGGCCCAAAGGGATAACATTTTGCAATCAGTCCTCAGGTAGGAGCAAAAGCTCTAGAGAAATCACAAGAGCATCAAGTAGGATAATATTATATTCTCTGTCAGAAGCAATAAAGATTCACAGAATAAATATGAGCCTATCTGTGGGCCCCAAAACAATCACATAAGATTTTTAGAATAGTATCTGTATAAGCCAACCTTATTTAGGGTTGTGCAGGGACTGAGGATTTCTGGTTAGGAATGCAGATAGCTTTGGTTCAAAGAAGCAGCCAAATCAACTGGTAGTTTTGCATATTGTTTACAGACTCAGACAAAAGTTATACTAGTGAGGTAATCATGCCACAAGGAGTAAGATTTCAGTCAAATAAACCAAGTAAGTGGTCAATATTAACTTTTTCCAGATAAGAGTATAGCAAAATAAGTAAACAACATAGAGAAAGAAATTATACAATTTATGAAAATAGTAAGTAGGGAAGCAATAAGAACTTCAGCCTATAGCAATTATGTCTATGAATAGTGATCCCTATCCTGAAAGAATCTACAAGGAAAAATACCACTATATAAAATATTTTAAAACTTGAAAAGGTTTTAACACCAGTAGTACAATGAGAGTCTTAATATAAAACTGACCAAAACAAACAGCGCAATGATGTCAATATTGCATGCTCCTTCCAATTCTTTTAGAGATTTTCAAAACGACTCCATTTTCATGGTGAATCAAAGACTTCAGTGCCATTTTCATAAGATCATCTGCATATTTCAAGTCGAAGTTTTTAAAAGCTGGCTAAATATTTATAGAAAACCTAGAGCTCCCTTTATTCTGTTTTTCTTTTTTTGGTTCCAGAGTATGAAAGTGATAAGATAATTATAAATAAAAATGGCTACATTGCAGAAGCCAAAAGAAATATTAGTGATATGTGGAAGCTTGAGAGAAATGTTGCATTCATTGGCTTTAAAATATGCCTTTAACATAATGTAGATTTAGCAAATTTAAGAAATATATACAGGTGTATGATTACTACTATATACCTTATACTATATTATACTATATTATACACATTATACTGTAACATATAGTATATATTATACTATATTATATTATATTATACACGTTATACTATAAGAATATACTATATTATATTATATTATACACGTTATACTATAAGAATATACTATATTATATAATACATCTAAATACTATATATATACAATATATATATAAACAATATACTATATTATACACATTATAATATAACATAGTATATACTATACTATACTATATTATACACATTATACTATAACAATATACTATATTATACAATATATATAAATACTATATATATATATATATATACAATATGCATAAACAATATACTATATCATACATAGTATAACATTATTACATTAGTCACTTTTTCTTTGCTGGGGCAAAGTACCTGAAACCCATAATTTAAAAGAGAAGAGGTTGATTTGGGTTAACTATTTCAAAGGTTTCAGTCTCCAGTTGGCTGGGCCCAACAGAGAAATACCATGGCAGAGTGGCACAGGAAAGCTCCTCAATTCATAGTGGACAGAAACAGAGCAACAGAAGTAAAGGAGAGATGGACTGAGTAGAAAAGAATGCAATTACAGTTTGCAAAATAAAAGGTCATAGAGGAATGGGCACTTTAGTGGAGGCTGGTATTGCTGCAGCAGGGTAAGGATGAGGTAAGAGAGGACCTGATAGTACAGGAAAAATAAGGAGCTAGTGAATCATGACAGGCCACAGAGATAGTTGTAGCAGCATTATGCAGAGAAACAATTTAGTTTGACTTGTGGTCTGCCAATGAAGTGCATGAGTAGACATAGAGCAGGAAAGCAGAGCCTTTTCTGTGTCCCTATTATCTTGCGTGGCATGTTGTCCAGAGTTCTGTGAGTTCCTTGAATGAATAAATGAATCAAAGATAAATAGAAACCCATTTGAATGGTTACAGGTTTTAACAACATAACACGTACCAACTCAAATAGTATAAGCTGCTATTTTAGATAATATAGATCATTATATAGAGAGAAAAATTTTAAACACTGAGAACCAGTTAAAAGTTAATTCAACTAATAATGCTGAAACACACCAAGTTTTACATATCCTTCTAAATATAGTGAAAAGGATCCAAAATAATGTTAGAATAGGTGTTGGCAAGATGACAAATATAATCACAGTCTTGATTCATCATTAAAAAATTGTACTAAATAACTTCTATGAATTACCACTTCCTTCAACAGAAATTAGTTTGGAGTGTGATAATTAATATATTAAAGTAGAAATTTAAAAATTTAAGAATGATTAACTTGTTATACACCTTAGGATGAGTGAATTACCAGTCAATCAGTATCTTTCCTATGTATTAAGTGGTATTTGCAAATTCATCTCAGAGCAATCTTTTTTTATTATGTAAAAGACAAAAAACATAGCTAAGAAAAACAAAAAGTAAAAGAGACAAACAACAATAAGAAACCCAAAACAATAACAAGATAGGCTTTCAAAACAAGATGATAGGAATTTAACAATGGATGATATATTGCATATTGTTATATATACACATAGTTAACATGACTATACTACTAATTCTATTCGCTCTTGGAAAAGAACAATTAGTATTCTTATGATCAGATCAATTTTGCATGTCTATTTTGGTAATCTAAGCTACTCTTTTGAAAATAACAATCAGAGCAATCTTGCTAGGGAAGGCTCCATTCTTACTCTTGGGTCTCTAAAAGTAAAAAGTGAGGAGTAATAGGCTTCAATTTTAAAAGATTTGCTTTTATTCAACTGTGAATAGTAGATTTGAAAAATAAAATACTTTTGTTTCATGCAAATCATTCCTAACTTCTCAGTAAACCCTCACCTCTCTCACTTTTGGAAAATACACTAAACAAACAAGCTTCTACAGAAGAGAAACGCTTCAGAAACAAGCAGAAGACATGCTCTTCTAGTCAAACTGAAAAAGAAAAAACAGCACACCTGCTTCCAGTTGAGTCCCCCAGGCCGGAGTCTCACAGGGCTGCACCATGTGAAGTCTTGGCCAAGTCAAACAAGTAGCAATTTTAAAGTAGCTCCTAAAGAGGAACTTGGGCAAAGATTGCCAACAAAACCCCAGACCCTAAAAGTTTCTGCAGCACAGGCTTTATTTTCATTTCCTTGACCCATTTGCAGAGAGTTGTTACTGGTGGCCGGCTGGGCCTCCCTGTACACAGCACATGAATAATAAACAGAGGCCAGCTGACACTCAAAACACCTGCAGAACTCTCACAGTACAGGACTGTTCGCCCAAGGGAAACACTTTATTCGGGTGGATGGGTAACCATCCATTGGCTCAGGATGGACACCTGTGTGCACACACACATACAAACACAAACACACACACGCACACATGCTGAAAGAAGTTTACCAAGGTGCCTCCCGGGGACCTGCTGGCCTGCCAAGAGCACTAATTGAAATGGACTCCTGACTGTGGGAGAAGGGTGTGAAAAGGCCTCTGCATGCAGTCATTCCCTTGTACCCAAGCACATGGACTTTCTGAAATTAATTTTGCAAAAATGTGGTAGAAACTGCATGCAAGTCTTTGTACAGAGACATTAAGGCATTGGGCTTATGGCTCCAGTTTCTCAGGATCCAATTCCTTATTTATTCACAAATCACATGTTTGCCAATGAAAATACTTTGCTGAAGGTCTGATCAAGCAGGTGCATTCAAGTAACCTGAAAAGCCTTCACTAATATTTGAAAAGTTTTCAGAACTGAGTTTCTTGGAATTGACAACAAAAGGTCTTTTTTTAATTCCATGAATTCATGTTGGATATATTTTTTTTCTAAATCAAAATGTATAATTTAAATTTGTAACAAATCAACAGGATTTATATAGAATAACCTCACTATATATTTTGAATATATTAAAATACAATTATTAACATCTTTAAGGAGCTTACTGAATAAATATGCAGTGCTCCATTATTTTTGGTTCATACTCATTTATGAAAGGAGAACTAAAAGGAAACTGGATTTATAGCAGTGAAGTTTGAAAACCTACGATTCAGTTCACTTTGAATAATATTTTTAAACTGGATAAGAATCACAAGCATAAAGAAATACTGAACCAAAACTGTATTGTGACATAACAAAGAACCACAGAAGATAGGGACAGAGCTATCATAGAAACTTGTTTCCAAGCATCTAATACAAGGTACTCTTTTTAGAATATCCTTCCATCCAAGTTTTGACTGACTCAGTAAACTTCAAGAAAAATAAAGAATTGAATCACGCTGGGTATTACCTCTAAAACTGCAGTTTAGAGATTCTAGCATATTGAAATCATTTGTTTTCATCTCATTTTTTCTTATTAGCAAAGTGAGTCTTTGTAATGATCTTTAAAATCATTTACATCAAGTATTAGGAATAGTCCAAACTATTTCTGGACAAGAGAGAATACACCAGCTGTGCTTTAAGCAGCAATGCAGCTGTAGAAAGTATGTGAGCAAGACCTAAAACTGGACCAAAGCCAGTTTGCCCTAAAGAAGTCCACCTGGACCTACTTAGCACCTCCCTTACTCTAACCTAATCACATGCTCTTGACCTCCTCTGGGATAGGAATGAAATCTGGAGAGCTTGAGAAGCTTAGGACATAGTTCGTGTTGGTAAGACTATTTCAGGGCCCTTCTGGTTTTTGTCTCAACCTAGGTTGCTCCTTTATTTGTCTCTCTGCTGCAATAGAAAAGTAAAACTAAGATCCAGGAGTCATGCTGTATATTCATGATTAAGAAACTACAGTGCTCCTCCATGTTGTCTTAGCTTGGTGAAAGAAATGCAAGGGATGTACTGTAGATTTCTTTTTCATTGCATATAATCAGAAGAGTAGTTAACTGATTTGGTGTAATATTTTTGTAGGTACAATAGTTTATCCATTAATAACATTTTTCATATTCATAGTCTTTACTATAGTTGTCCTTAACGAAACAACTCTTCTGTATTTAGCAGCTGACAAAGATAATATGGAAGTTTCTTTAGGAACATCTTCAAGGTCTTTGCATAGTTTCTTTCATTTATTCAACAAATACTAAGCACTATAGCTCACACAGGCCTTATTGTGCCTGTATTGGGCTATGTACTCAATCTGCATTATACCACGTAAACATTGAAGCAATGCACGGAGGCCCATCGTTACATATGCTAAAGCAGCTAAATTTTAGGGAGTCGATTTCATTGACTCACACAGGATTATTTAGAATTTTTATATCTTCTTGTTTCAGCTTTAGTAATTCCTGTCTATCTAGGAATTATTTATTCTGTTTGCCATCTTATTAGAGTACAAATTCTCAAAGTAGGCAGAGATACCTCTATTTCTACGGGATCAGTTGTGATTTCACTTTTTTCATGCCTAATTGCATAGATTTGGGTCTTTTCTTTCCTTGTTTTGATAATGTTTGCTATGAGTTTGACTATTTCATTCAATCTTTCACAGAAATAACTGTTCAATTTATTGATTCTTAGTTTGTTGGTGTTGTTGCCTCCACTGAATTAATTTCTGCTCTGATGTTTATAATTTCCTTCCTCATACAAGCTTTCGATTTAACTTACTCTTCTTTTCTAGAACCTTGAATTTCAAAACTGTATTATTTACCTGAGCTTGCTCTGTTTTTCTAGTGTAGGAATTTTTCATTATAAATGTTATGATAGGAATGCTTTCATTGTGTTCAATAAGTGCCCATATTTCATACTGGCATTATCGCTTAATGGTGGAATCATCTAATTTCATCTCTAATTTAATCTGTGACCCATGGGTTGTTCAAGGTTTTATTTAATTCCATGTTTTTATGTAGTTCTTGTAATTTCTTTTGCCATTTGTTTCCAATTTTGTTGCAATGTGATCTGATAATATCTGTGGGATTATTTTAAATCCTGTGTGTTTACTTAAGTGTGTTCTGTAAGTCACTATGTGGTCTGTTTTGGAGAAAAACCCATCTTCTACTGAGAAGAATGTGTGTTCTCTTTTCATTTGGTATAATACTCTGTACATCTCTATTAAGTGCATTTGTTCAAAAGTTTGGTTCAACTCTGGTTTCTTAACAGAGAAAAGATTTTTGTCTAGCTGGTATATGTTTGTGGCAGTGAGGTGTTAAGGACCTCCATTACAATTATATTAGTGCCTATTTAATTTTCATATCCTTTAGTGTTTGTTTTATATAGGTGTGTGTGGTGTTTGATGCATATATATTTATGATTGTTCTCTTCTATTAGATTGTTCCCTTAGCAAGTATGTAGTGTTCTTCTTTGTCTCTTGTGAACAGTCTTGGCTTGAAATTCACTTTGCCAGTATTAGAATAGCTATTTCTTCTTTTATCCAGTATTGGTTTTCATCCTTGTCAGTCTATGAATTTCTTTTTTGAGTTAAATGTGATTACTCTATGCAGCATATAGTTGAATCTTGTGTCCTGGTCAATTCTGGTAACCTGTTTTTTTCTACATCACTGAATTGAGACTACATTCACATTGATAATCATAGCTGACAGTTACTGATTTACCCTTGTCATCACATTATTTTCCTATTGTTTCTTTCTCTTCTACTTAATTGTTTGGCTAACCTGATGGACTGATTCTATTGAGCTTCTTGGAATTATTGTCTTCATTGCGTTTTTCAGAACTTTTGGAGTGCTGGTTTGGTAGTCATGAATTCCTTCAAGAGTTCTTTATCATAGAACTATCTTATGTCATAAATTTGAAAAATAATTTTTCAGGGTATATCAGTCTGGGTCAGAGTTGTCTTCTTTTAGGGCTTGAAATACTTCGCTCTAAGTCAAGATCTCCTTGACTTAAGGGTTTGTGCTGAGAATTCTGCTGTGATTCTAATGGGCTTCCTCAATAGGTAATTTATTTCGTTTTTCTTATAGCTTTTAATATTGTTTTGTGTTGAATTTCTGGAATCTTGAGTATTATATGCCTCTGGGTAGATTTTTCTCTTTATGGCTATTTGTAGTTCTGTCTGGCTCATTTATGTGTATGTCAAATTATTTTTTCATGCTTGGATAGTTTTCTGTCTTTGTTTTATTAACAGTGTTCTTACATCCTCTGAATTTTCATTGATTCTATTCCATTTATATCAGTCTCTTTTGTATCATCTAACAAGTGTTGGATTAACTTTGCAAGGTCCCTTGCTGTTTTTAAAGAAATCTTTCATTTGATTATCAACAACCATAACCCTGTATTCTAGATCTGATAATATTCTGTCATCACACTGATTAACCCTGTTGCATACACATTTGATAGAATCTTTAGTCTCTTCAATATCTGTTTGATTCTCTTTGATGGAATCCAGTTATTTTCTAAGTTGGGCATTCATAATTTACCTGTCTTACCTCCCCATCTAAGTTTTTATTGGTATCTACTATAGATTCACTATCCATTTCCTTATGGTCATCATCTCTTTTCTTATCTGTGTAATCATTTCTGCCTTGAATTTACCAAGAGTCTTATTCATCTGTTTTGTTACTTCTACTGCTATTATTTCAGAAAATTCAGCTGGATGACTTTTGATTTCTTGGATCTGAATGCCCCATGCCTAGTCTTCTGTAGTTAGAGATTTTGTGGTACAACTTGCATTCATATTTTCTTATTTTTTAATTTTTAATTTGTTTTCTGCATTAATGCTTGTAAATTACTTATGGTGGATAGATTTGTTACTAGCACTGAGATCTCTATGGTTAATATTTCAGAAATGCCTTCTACTGTTGGTCTTTAAATCTGTCGCAGGATGCCACCTCTTCTGCTGAAATATTGTGGCCTGCTTGATCTAGCACTGTTTTCTGGTACAGGACTGCAACATTACTTATGACCTCCAGACAATCTAGGTATTGGTACATTTGATCAATTGATCACACTAATGGTGCCCCTCTGGATAAAACAGTATAATAGTAATAACAGTGGTCTCAGACACAAACTGGAAAATGACAAACTGCTAATATTTTGCCACATTTATCCACATAAATCCAAGATTTATAGTTATAAATGAAATCTAAGACAAATGAGAAAATTACACACAATACTCGCTCAATAGAGTAATTTTTCAGCCTTTCACTATAGAGCAGAATTCAGCCATATTATAGTATAGTAAATACAGAATAGTAAGTGTATGAGTATGGGAGCATGAAGAAAAAAGAGAAAAGAAATATATTATAAAAAATAAAGCAATGGAATATGTGAAGAATGTGATAAGACCATTGAAAAATCTTTTGTGAAGGAGTAAAGGGAAATTAGTGGTATTAGATAATAGTAGCACAGAAAACCAACTAGGAAAAAAGATAAATAATAGTAAGTAGAGATTAAACTAGAGGAAAAGAAAATAAGACAGAGTAGTTAAGGGAACAAGTTGAAAGAGGGAAAGATTTAAAAGGAGGCAGAGAGAGAATAAAAATGGGTCTGTTCAAACAAAGTAATATTAAAAAGAGGGTATACAACAATTGGATGGTAAAACTCCAATCTCCACCAAAAGAAAAAAATAGTAAAAAATCAAAAATATATGCATAGAAGAGGAAAAAATAAATGAATGGAGAAGAAGAAAGAATAAGGAAGAGACAGAAGAGGAGAGAGAAGAACAAAGAGAGAGAGAGAGAGAGAGAGAGAGAGAGAGAGAGAGAGAGAGATACATAGAGATAGAAAGAGATGGGAGAGAAAGATTCCTGTGTGTTTCTAGAAGTTTCCCGCCCCCAGGCCGGGTAGTCTTTAATCTTATAAGTTACATTATTCTGTGTTCCTCTTTCTAATTTGTGAGTTTTTATAGAGGTTAGTCTCTTCCAGGGGAATCTCTCTCTGCAGTCTCATTTATAGCAGTTGCTCAAGTTGGTGTCTCCAACCAAATAAGGTATGTGTCCTGATTCTGAGGCCCGTGTCATGGATTCCTGCTGGTTGAGGACCAACTCTATCATATACCCAATGTATACATATACATATACCCAGTGTATGTTCTGGTGTCTGTAAAAATGGCTCCCTACACCAGACTCATGTTGACTCAGGACTCTCAGAAGAAATATGGATCTGCCCAAGAGAAATGTGGGGAGATCCTTGCAGAAAGTCACAGCGCAGTGGATAGTGTTGCACAGTATCCAGCAGGCAAAACAGGCAGCCCCTTAATCCCTGCTGGTCAACAAGGCAGTGGACTAACCTATTGTGTTAAATATGGACTGTGCCTGGGACTCTGACAGAATGAATGCAGGTTGCAGGTTGGAGATTCTAATACATTCAGAGTAGAACCAATGCAGCTGGTGTTGAATAGATGCTGCCACAGTTCAGGTGTAGCTGGTGGAGATTCAAGCGACATTGGAACACCAGACATAAACCCAGGTTGCCCAAGGAGTTGTTCTCACACATCTCTGGCAGGTCTAGGATAAGAGCGAGGGAGTGAGAAATAGGTAGAGGCTCAAAGAAGTCCATGGTGCCACAGATTTTGGACTCAAACTGGACCATTTTTAACTGTGAGCTGGGTACTCGTAGTGATAAATGCCTTGGCTGTGACTTGGCTGTGATCAGAGTCTAATACTGAGGACTTCCAACACAGGCAGTGATCACTTGTTTATCCTCGCAGAGTCTGAGATTGGGTAGTTAGGGAGCTCAACCTCTCCTTGAGCAATTGCCCCTGATGTGTGCCAGTGAAAATGCTGCCAAGCTTCAGTGTCTTCTGTGTTTGGAAAAAGAGCAATGAGATAAAAGGTCCACATATTTAAAATCTATTCTGTGAGGTTAGACTTGGTTGTGCTTCTTGGGACCCTTCACCTTCTGGGGCCTTCTCAAAATGATTCTGCTAAGATGCATGAGGGAAGAATGCCTGCAAGCCAGTTGTAAGGGCAGGCTTCCTCTCTTTTAAATTCCTATGTACATTTTGTATCTTCTTTCAAATTGATTTTTTATGTCAAGAAGTATATCCCTCTCTCCTTCTTCCAGTTATTAGTGTTTTCAGTTGATCTTTTCTGATTCAGGCCTGACTCCTCAATTCATTCATGTTGGATCTCTGAGGGTAATACACTTTTTGATAATCTTTGAGGGAGTATTTAAGTTTTTCAAAATATGTGTAAGCATTATTAAATAAAATAAGAATAAAAAAACAAGTTTTTTAAAAACATAAATCTCTTGAATAATCTATATACATGAAGAACTAACACTGGTAGTCCTAAAATACTAGTTTGGGATCAGATTGTGGACAATCTACAGTAATATACAGATTATACTTCATAAGTTTATATAACTAATAAAACAAGGAAAAGCATATTGAATTTTCAGTTTTACATCATAGGATAATTACAAAGTAAGCTGAAATGAGGCATTAATGGTTTTGGTGAAATTAGTTTTGATAGTTCTGCAGAAAAATAAGGAGGATTGAAAGAAAATGTGAAGATGTGGACAATGTTCAATAGAAAGACTATAGTTTCAGACATCTCTTTTTTTATTTAGGAAATAGGATTCATTATTAAAGGACTTTACACAAAAAAACAATCAGACCCATATGGCCACACTGGTGAATTCTGTCAGAAACTGGGGAAGAAATAATATGAGCATTATAAAATCTTTTAGCATATGAAAAAAGTTGACATGTTTTCTTGCTTACTTCAAGAGGCTTAAAGATAGAAATCAAAAGGATTTTGGTGATTAGATATGGCAAGTAAAAGGGAAACCAAAATTAATATAGAAACAACTCCATTTTGGCTGGTAGATATTTGCTGTTATAGGAAGCATAATTAATAACAAATTTATAAAGTGATATGTTTTTCCAATCTCAGATGCCTAGATTGCACAGTTATAAAGGACACGCTATATAATATCATATAAAATTTTGCATTTTAGGGAAAATTTTGAGGCTAGGATAAAGGATTTGAAGGCTTTCGTTATACATGTCAAAACTGAAGACATTAATTTGGAAGACAGTTTCGGGCTCAACTAAAGAACATCTATATTTAAAGTGGGACCAGTAATGAAGTTTTCAAAACATTCATTAATTCACTTATTAATTTATTTCTCTTTCAACAAATTTTCTTTGGGATCCAGTATGATCCAAATATATGTTTCATTAAAAGGAAAAAAAAAAAGCACACAAAAAAACTTAAAGCAAAAGAGACAAACAAACAATAACAATAAACCCAATACATTAACAGTATAGATTTATAAATCAAGATGATAGGGATTTGACAATGGTTATAATAATGCATATTGTTACCTTCAAAAATGTTGCTTAGAATAATAGATATATACATGTAAAATTAATCTAATCACATGAATATAAGCTATTCTTTTCCAATAACTAATACAATTAGTAGGATAGTTATTTTAGCCATCTTATGTATATAAATGCAAATTTATGTCTTTTCCTTTTCCCTTTCTTTATTCCTCCTTTCCCCTGTCCCAATTACTTTTGCTCTATGAGCAGTTTCTTGCCTTAGATAGCATTTACTGTAGATTTTGGATTGTATATACTTTTCAGTTTCTTATACCAATGAGACAATGCAGTATTTACACACGTGAGTTTGGCTTATTTTACTTGTGAGTATGGTCTCAAGTCTCATCCATTTACCTATAAAAGTCATCAGGCAATCTTTCTTTATATCTGAACAGTACTCCATTGTATAAAAATAACACATCTTTTTAATCCATTCCTCAATTGATGAGGTTGTTTCCAACATTTGGCTATGACAAATTGTGTTGCTATAAACATAGGTGCACCTATATCACTGTGGCATGATGTTTTAATTCTTCTAGGAAAATGCCCAGAAATGAGATAGCTGGGTCAAGTGGAATCTCTAATCCTAGATTTCTGAGGAATCTCCACATTGATTTCCACAGTGGTGGCACCAGCTTATACTTCCACCAACAATTCAGAAAAGTTGCTTTTTCCCTGCAGCCTCTCCAGCATTTGTTATTGGTTGATTTCTTGATCTTGGTCATTGTTTCTGGATTGAGATAAAAGCTCAGTGTTGTTTTAATTTGCATTTCTTGAATGACCAGTGATGTTGAACAATTTTTCATATATTTATTTCATATATATATTTTTCATATGTTTATTTCATATATTTATTTCATATATATATTTATTCTTCATCTGAGAAATGTGTATTCATCTCAAATGCCCATTTTTGGATTGGGTCCTTGAATTTTGGGGCCTGATTTTTAAAAATTTTTTATATGTTCTAGGCAGAAGTTCTTTTTCTGAGGGACAGGTCACTGTTTTCCCAATTCTTGGGATTTCTTTGCACTCTGTTGAAGATTTTTGACATGCAAAACTTTTTAATAAGACAAGATCCCAGTTGTTGATTCTGGGAAATATTCCTTGTACAGTTTGATTTTTGTTTATGAACAATCTCTCTACTTTTATGTTGTCAAGATTTCTACCTACTTTGTCTTCCAGCAGTTTTAGTGTTTCTGTTTTAGTATTAGATCTTTGATCCATTTTGACTTTAGTTTAGTGCATGGTGATAGGCATGGATCCAGTTTTCAGATTTTGGCATATGGAATGTCAGTTTTTCCAACACCACTTATTAAGGAGGCTATCTTTCTTCCAGTGAACATGTTTGATCACTTTGACTAAGATGAGATGGCTAAGTATGTTTGCAGTTGTGGCTGTATCTTCTAATCTGTTCTGTTGATCTTCAGGTCTGTTTTTATTTTAGTATCATGCTAATTTTATCACAGTAGCTTTGTAATATAATTTCAAGTCAGGGATTGTGATGTCTCTTGCCTTATCTTTGTTGCCTAGAATTCTTTACTGTTCTAGGTCTCTTCTGACTCCAGATGAATTTTAGGGATGATTTTTCTAGATCTGTGAGATATGCAAAACATATTTATTTGGATTTGCATTAAATCTGCATAGCAATTTTGGGAGAATGGCCATATTCACAATGTTTGTTCTTCCTCTCCATGAACAGGAAATGTTTTTCCATTTTCTGAAATCCTCTTCCTTTTCCTTTTTCAGAGAAATGTAATTTTCACTGTATACATATTTTACTTCGTTATATTGATTCTTAATTATTTCATTTTTTTGGATGCTATAGTGAAGAGTGTGGCTTCCTTAAATTTTCTCTCAGGTGATTTTTCTGTTTGTGTACCGGAATGCTTTTGATTTTTGAGTGCTGACCTTGTATCCAACTACATTACTGAATTTGGTTACTACATCTAGAAGTCTTTCAATGGAATTTCAGGAGTCTTCTATGTAGAGTATCATATCATCACAAATAATGATAATTTAACTTCTTCCTTCCTTATCCTTATTCTTTTTATTTCTCTGTCTTGTCTAATTGCTCTGGGTAATATTTCCAGAACTATATCGAATAGGACTGATGAAACTGGATAGCCTTATCTTTTTTCTGATTTTAGGCTGAAAGTTTTCAGTTTTTGTCCATTTAGTATGATGTTGGCAGTTGGTTTATAGTATATGGCTTTTGTCAGATTGAAGTAAAGACCATCTATTCTGATTTTCTGCAGGACTTTATATCATGACTGAGTGCTGGATTTTGTGGAAAGTTTTTTTTTTTTGCATGTTATTGAGATGATCATGTGGTTCTTGTTCTTAGCTCTGTTAATATGTGTATTACATTTATTGATTTGCATATGTTGAACCACCCCTATTTTCCCAGATGAAATCTATTTAATTGTGGTATATAATCTTCTTAATGACTTGCCAGGATTTTATTGAGGATTTTTGCATTTATGTTCATTAGTAAGATTGACCTGTAGCTTTCTTTTTTGGTTGAGTGTTTCTCTGGTTTTGATATTAGAGTAAAGCATGCTTCCAGGAATGAGTTAGGGAAACTTTCTTCCCTTTCTATTTCATTAAAGAGTTTGAGGAGTATTGTCATTAAGTTTTCCTTGAACTTTTTGTAGAATTCAGCTGTGAATCCAAAAGAGTCTGGGCTTTTTTTCATCAGTAAGGTTTTAGTTACATTTTTAATTTCATTAATTGAAATTGGGCTAATTCAGAAGTCTTACATGTTCTTTATTCAGCTTTGGTCATTCATATATTTCTAGGAATCTGTCCATTTCTTCTGTTTTTTCAAACCTATGAGAGTAAAGGTTTTCAAAGTAAGTATTGATAATCTGTATTTCCACAGGGCCTGTATTGATTTTATCCTTTTCATTTCTTATTGTGTGGATTTGAGTTTTTCTTTCTCCTTTTTTGATAAAGTTAGCTAGTGGTTTATAAATTTTGTTTATTCTTTCAAAGAACGAATTTTTCAATTTGTTAACACTTTGAATTGTTTTCTTAGTTTCAATTGCATTAATTTCTGCCCTAATATTTATAGTTTTTCCCTTTTTTGGGCTTGATTGTCCTCCTTTTTCCAGGAATTTGAAGTGCATCATTTGGTTGTTTGTGTCTATTTCATTTTCCTGATACGGGAGTTTAGTGCTATAAATTTCACTCTGAGGACTTCTGACTTTGTTTCCCACAGGTTCGAGTACATTGTATTTGCATTTTCATTCAATTTTAGATATTGTTTAATTTCTTCTTTAATTTCTTCTGTGACCCATATTGTTTAGGAGAGTGTTTTTTAATTTTCATGTGTTTATGGAGTTCTTGTGGGGGGTTTATTTTTAAATTTCCAATTTGATTGCACTATGGCCAGATAGTATACATGGAATTATTTCAGTCCCTTTGCATTTGTTTAAGCGTGTTCTGTGGGCTAGTATATGATCTATTATAGAGAATGACCCATGCACAGCTGAGAAGAATGTGTATTCTGATGTTGTTGGGTGGAATGCTCAGTATACATCTGCTAGGTCCATTTGTTCACAAATTTGATTCAGTGCTATTATTTACTCACTTATTTTTTATTTGATTATTGTCTCTGTGACAATGCTGTGTTAAGGTCCCCATTATAACTGTACTATTTATTTGATTTTGTATGTCTATTAAGATTTGTCTTACATAGTTGAGTCCTCCCATATTAGGTGCATGTATATTTATGATTTTAATATCTTCCTCTTCAAGTTTTCCCCTAACAAATATGTAGTACTCTTCTTTACCCATTTTGGTCATTCTTGGTTTGAGGCTCACATTTCTGCAAACAGAATCACTACCCCTGCTTTTATCTGTGTTCCTGTTGCATGGGTTATTGTTTTCCATCCTTTGACTTTTAGTCTGTGGATTTCCTTTTGAGTTAAATGTGTTTCTTATACACAGAATTTTTTGGATTTTGCTTCCTAATCCACTCTGTCAGTCGGTTTCTTTTTATTGGTGAGTTAAGACCACTTATATTGATGGATATAACTGATATATACTGACCTGTCACTGTCATGTTATTTTTCTGTTGTTGGTTTTCTACTTTTTCTGTTTAATTTTTTGCCCTGCTTAGTGGTCTCCTGCTCTTGTTTTTGGGATTATAGTTATCTTTGTCTCTTTCTAGAGTGTCTTTCAGTACTCTTTGTAGTGTTATTTTGGTGGTCATGAATTTCATCAGTTGTGCTTTGTTATGGAAGTATCCTATTTCTCCATTTCAAAGATAGTTTTTCAGGGTGCATCAGTCTGGTTTGTAAGTTGTTTTCTTTTAGCACCTGAAATATTTTGTGTGTTGAGAAGTCTGCCAAGATTCTGATACGGTTTCCTTCATAGATGATCTGTTTCTTGTCTCTGACAGCTTTTCATACTCTGTTCTTGTGCTACATTTCTGATATCTGGATGAAGATTTATTTTGGTTACGGTTAACTGGGGTTCTGTGTAGCTCACTTACCTGTATATCAGATTCTTTTCCAATGTTTGAAAAATCTTCTGCTATTATTTCTGTAAATAGTCTTCTTATGTCATTTGTGTTGACCTCTACTTTTTCATTGACCCCTATCAGTAATATATTTTTCCTCTTGGCAATATCTTGCAGCTGTTCAATTGTTGTTTCATGGTTGTTACTTTTAAAAGATTTTACTTCCATCCCATCTTCAAAATCTAAGTCTACCTTTAGCTTCATTCAAGTGGTTTTTCCAGCTTTCAATGGAACTTTTAATTTCCTGAATATCCCTATAAATCTGTTTCATGCATTTTAATTGTCTTACATTGTTCATTCAAGGTTTCCATCATTTTCTTGTGTTCCTATTTTTATCTAGATCTTCTTTAGATACACACAGCATTTCTTTTATGTTTGTCATTTCTTTTTTTTTAACTTGAGAGACTACTTCTGATTTGATTTCCTTTGTAGTTTCATGGAGTTGCTTCTTTACTTCAGTTGCTATCTTTTCAGAAAGTTCAGCTGTGTAATTTCCAGTATCTTCCATTTCAGGATCTTTTGGATTTGCTCTAGTGGGCTGAAGAACTGAAACTGATTTTTGCTCTTTCATTTTGTCACTTTAATCAGGACTCATGTGGTTGGCCAGGCACTCTCCTGATGGGTTGCATTAGAATGCTGTGCTGAGCATAGCTTCAATCTTCCAGTATCACCATGGCTAACCAGAGTGCACTCCAAAACTATGGTACTGGAGACTTGTGCTCTGTGGCCTGTGAGGCTGGCTGGTTGTTCCCCTATTGTACTACACTGTGTCACACTGGGACTCTGGGCTGTGCAGAGCTCCATGCAGCTAGCTGTGGTGCACCCCTGAAGTGTGTTGCCAGGATTTACAAAATGGCTGAGTAGAATTAAGGACCTCTGTGACCCACACTGCTAACAAGGATGCACCGCAGAGTGTGGTGTTGGGTCCTGAAGCCTGGCTGGGTAGAGTTCAGAACCTCAGAGACTCACGAGGCTAGGCAGAGTATGACCCCAGAATGTAGTGACACTGGGGCCTTGCTCCTGGCTGGGTAGTATTCAGAACCTCTGGGACTCACAGTATGGCTAGCTGGGCTGATCCCCTGTATGGAGCTTGGGCCTTGTGCTTTGATGGGAAGAGCTCAAATTCCCCAAGACCCAAATGCTAGGCTGGTCACTCCCTGATGGGCAGCTGTGGGACTCTGAGCTGGACTGAGGTCAGTACCTCTGTGACCTGTGAGGCTGGCTAGATTTCCCCTGATGGATTGCACTGGGATGACTGGCTGGGCAGAGCTAGGATCCTCAGTGCAGCTAGTGCAGATGCAGCCCCAGAGTGTGGTGTTGGGCCTTAAGACTGGCTGGGTGGAATTCAGAACCTAAAAATATGGAATGCTTCACAAATTTGCATGTCAGCCTTGTGCCAGAGCCATGTTAATATTCTCTGTATCACTCCAGTTTTAGTATATGTGCTGCTGAAGAAGGCACCCAAATATAACTTTTATAAAGATTTCATCAAATCTTTCCTGTACTTCTAAGAAAATCTCGTTAAACTTCTTCAGGTTTTGTAGAAGAAACATCAAGGCACTTAAAAATTTTTACTTCACAGTATGTTTTCATAGTTTTATGAAAATGCATCAGTAAAATGAAAGGAAACAACTCAGAAAGTGTGATTGCTTATGTATGGGCTGCATGGCAATAGAAAAAGACCTAGGTCAACACAGTTCCATGAATTGATTCCTAGAGAGTAGAATAATAGTTGCTTGAAGTATGGGAAGGTTCAATTCAAATATTGAAACAATCAGAAAATCAAGTAAACTATAAAATCACACAGGAATAATAATTTCATCTGTGAATATGTTTAACAGAATGATACATTTGCAAAGATACCCAACTTTCCTCCTCCACATAGGCTGATCTATCATTCTGTTATTGTAATGATATCATGGATCTCAGCTGCTGAGCATATTGTAATGTTGGCTAAAGTAACCTCACCATGTAAATACAAATGAATTACTGTCACTAAAACACTAGTGGCATGATTTGTCAGGAACATTCAGCTGGTATTTATTATAGATAATACAGTACATTACTTAACATGTGTTGGCTTTTGCAAAGGTGGATTTCAGATTCCTTTGTCCATTATGAGAATATTATTCAAGGTGTTATGATCATAAATATTATATTCCTATCTACTCAGATATCTCTCTTTAATCATTAATCTTTGGGAGGAGGCTGTAACTTTAGACTTTCTGGCTTTTCTTCTGTTCCTTTTCTTTGTATTTCTTCCCCTTATTTCCATCTGATAAAAACATTTACTTATCTAATGATTCTTTTATCATTATAGATATTTCTGTAATAGCAAACATTCTATAAGTAGAGCCTCAACTTTTGTGATATTTGCACTACTGCTCTAAAAATGAACAGGAAACCAAATAGTTAATATTTAAACAAACATACATAAATATCAATTAAAGCCAAATAAAGGAAATTCATAAATTTTATATTTACACTAAAATTTAATATTTTTTGAAAATGATGTAAGCATTGTTTTGTAACCAGACATTATGTTTTCTTTTTTTTTGTTCCTGAACCAGATTTTCAATAATATTATGTTTATCTAAACATATGTCTTGTTAGTCTATGAATTATCATGATGCTTTTAAATGATTTTGGTGAGCACATTTGCATGCAACACTTCAAGTAGTGAACATTTTTCTTTCAAGGTGATGTAACAAAAAATAGATAAAAATGAGACTTTATTTAGAATTTAAAACCTCCTTATTATATATAATTATTGTCTCTAATCAATAGCACAATATTGTGCTTCATAGACCACAGGATGGGTTTTATCCCTGGAACTACGCAACACACATCCTGTGTCTCTCTGCACAGAGTAGCTCCAACTAACAGATACATGGGAGGTTGGCTCCCACAGAGACTTAAAGTCCCTAAGTATTAAACAATACATGTTTTAAAGCATCAAAGGAATAAAACCCCATTCATATTGTAGTCATTATTCTGACACAGAAAAACAAATCTGACACATGTCTTCTATGTAAGCCTTATTTGGAAACAGTTTCTGTTAACATGCCATGGCCTAGATTTATTATGAATGGCATGGTATAATTCTGACATGCAAAATTATATGGGCACAATTAACAAGTACTAGTTCCTGATGATTCAAAGGTTTCTTGTTCTTTCTTTCACAAAATAATAATTTAGGACTCTTGAGAAATGAAGGACTATGTTTTAAAACAGTTAACAGGAACAGAAAATTATTAGATGCTAGAATACTACACTTTGATAAATAGCACAAGTGTTGAATATTTGGAAGACTATTGTGTAGCATTTTAAAGTATCCCTATATTAAAATACAAACATATACCATGGGTTAATAACTGTCTAAATTTATTGTATGTACCTCGCTTGTCTCAAATGCACTATCTGAGCCCTATTTCCAGATTCTGATTTAAAAGGGTGGGAATGGGCTTGAAATTTGCATTTTAATAAGCAGTCTTGGATGCTTAATACCTGCAATCCTCCCTCATATAATGAGAAAAAAAGTCATATATCATATAGCAGCTTAAGATACTGGTTTTTCTGAGTAGTTTAGGAAGAATGCAGACTCCTTTCCATATATCTGCTACATGAGGTAAAGTCCAGACATGGACAGATTTTAAAAATTCTGTTGATAATGCTAATGCTTCCAAACACTAATAAACAGAATTAACTTCTTTATAAATCAGCTTTCTTTTTCCTGATGCATTACTCAACACACAGTGAGTATTCAACACACAGTGAAAAGCAGTGAAGGTTTAACTTAGCTCTTGCTTTCATCTTTGCTTGCCTCCAAGGAAGAAATATCATGGAAAGAGGTTGCAGTGAATCAGAGATACTTAGTTCATGGTGACTATGAATCACATTGGAGGAACAGTACCAGAAAAGAAAAAATGGAGCACAGGGCGAGACAGACCACAAAGTCACACCATTTCCACGATCTACCAAGACACATTTTGAAGTGAGCTTTTATCTCCAGAGTGGCTCCCATGCTAAGCAAGTTGACACAGTTAAGCATAACTGCCAGCAACTTCATTTTGTTGCTTATCACTAAAAGCTGTTTCTAAAACGTGTTTTGAGAAACTATCACGTTGTTTCCCTCTGCAGCCAAAGAAGTTTATAATCCTACAAACATGTGCACAACAACTTGAAATTTTTCCGCATCCTCACCAACACTTATTTTTCCGTCTTGGATCAGAGTTGGGGTTTGAATAACAGTTCCTAAATAATTAGTGCCATTGAGCATCTTTTCATGTATTTGTCTGCTAATAAGTCTTTGAAGAAATGTTTTATTAATTCTTTGATCCATTGTTGTTTTGTTGAGTTTTACAAACTCATTAGATATTCTGAATATTGTTATTAGACACATGAATTGCAAATATTTTTGCCTATTTTATAAGTTGCTAGTTTTCACACTTTCTAGTGTTTTTAATACAAAAATTTGTTTTCAAGAAGTCTATTTTTTAATTTTTTTCTTTCTTACCTGTTTCTTATCATATTTTTCCATAGCTAAATTTAATTTCACAAAAATTTTGCTATATATTTTTATGAATTTTGTAATTTAAGCTTTTATATTTAGACCTTTTACCTATTTTGAGATAATGCCACTTCTTTCTTTCCTACTTGGATATTTTTTATTACTTTATTTTGCCTAATTGCTTTGGCCAGGACTTCAAGTACTATGTTAAATAGAACTGAAGAGTGTGAACATGTATGCCTTCTTCTTGATCTTAGAAAAAAAAGTTCAATTTTTCTTCAGTAGGTATTATGTTCATTGTGGATTATTCATCTTTATCTCTTAATATGTTGGACATACTTTCCTTCTATTCTTTTCTGAATTTTTTATCATGAAAGAAGGTTATTTTGTCAATTTTTTTCTACATGAATTGGGGTAATCTCATAATTTGTTCTGTTAATATGATGTATTATAATGATTAACTTTTGTGTGTTGAATTGTTTCTATTCCAGAAATAAAGCACATTTCATCATGATGTATAATGGTTTAATGTGCTATTGAAATCATCTCATTAGTATTTGTAGAGAATATCTCTAAAAACATTCACAAGGAATGTTGCTTGGCAAGTTTTTTTCTTTATTACTCTTGTACTTTTTTACCCTGGTTTTTGTTTTAGAGTAATGTTTTTCTAATAAAACAAGTTTTGAAGTAAGCCTTCCTCTTAAAAGTTCTTTTGGAAAATTTTAAGTGGATTGATATTAGCACTTCTTTACATATTTTGTAGAATTCTCCTAAGAATTAATAAGATACAGGGAATTGCTTTATTGTGAGATTTTGAATTATGCATTCAATTATTTATGGTTATAGGTCTATTCAGATTTTCTTTATTTTCTTGATTCAATAGTTGTACTTCTAGGAATTAGTTCAGTTTCTTTGAGTTATGCAAAGCTATTGGCACGTGATTATTCACTGTACACTTCTACAATTTTTTTTGTATTCCCAATCTCGATTTTCCCTTTTTTTCTTAGTCAATCTAGCTGAAAGGCTGTCGATTTTGTAGATGTTTTAAAAAGATAGATTTTTGGTTTCACTGATTTTCTCTACGTGCTGCTCTTCCCCATTTCATTTATCTCTGATCATACACATAAGTTTCTTCCTGTCTTCCTTCAATTTAGTTTTTGTTTTCTTTTACTAGTTTTTAAATTATAACATTAGGTGGTGGATTTGACATCTTTCTTTTTAATTTAAGCAATCATGGCTTTAAATTTCCTTCTTGATTTCTCAAAAAAAAAATAACATCAGAGATTTCGTTTTACCTTTCTATTCCTCTTCTAGATATCATCCTAAAAGAGTTAGAAGCATCACACTTCAATGATCTATGCCCCCCACACTAAATCTTGGAAACAACCCTATTCTCAACAGATAAGCAGATTAAAAATGTGATATTTATATGCAATATAGTACTGTTCTGCCATTAAGAATGATAATCTTAAGACCTTTGTGGGTTAATGTATGCATCTCAAAACCATAGTTTTAAGTGAAATAAATCAGACGCATGAGTTTGCATGTAGCATTGTTTCTCTTGTGTGAGAAACCTGAAGTGTAAATAAGGGGAAAAACAAAGGACAGAAATTGCAAAGTAGTCAGAACTTGTTCAAATGGGAAGGGAAACAAGGGAGGGGAAAGGGAATAAAGGGATTAAACAAAAGAGAATGAAAAGAAAAATAGAAGCAGCACTTTTGGAACTGGAGAGGGGAAAAGACATTAAAGGGAAGAGAGGTGAAGGAAACAAAAATAAGAATATGTACAAGTACAAATTTTCTATGACCAATATGATCATTATGTATGGCAACCAAGGACTGATAAAAACATTTTTTTTAAAAAAAGAAATATACTACACTCTTCTCTCCTCACTACTTTTGATATTGGTTCCTCAAAAACGTCTTTTACCTGTTCCTGAATAACATACTACCTTAGTTACTTTCTCATTGCTGAGTCATATACCCAACTCTGGCAAGTCAAAGGGGAAAACGTTTATTTTAGCTCATGTTTTGTACAGGTTTTGGCCCAAGTCACCTGGTTCCTGGGTAGGACAGCATGGCAAAATGCACATTGGAAGGGAAAGCCTTCCTTCTTTGCCTTATATTCCATCCAGGTTATATGCTGACTTGTTGGTACTTTCCACATCCAAGGGTTGCTTCTCTCTTCAGTAACCTCACCTCTCACAACTACACTAAACCAATCAGTGGACTAATGTAGTAAGCACAACCATAATCCAGTATCATACATGATCCACCCATCTTCCAAAAGCTCCATTTGCTATAGCATGAGGATTTGGGGGACCAACTAGAGAGGGTTAACAACATATATAACTATTGATATTACTTAATATATTTGTATCTTCATCTTATAATGGAAGATAATGATGTCTCTCTCTCACCTGTAGGTCTCCTTTCTGCTCAAACTACCCCCAAACTTTTCCTCCTCCCATCCTTTAATAGAGTTACATCATAATTTTAGTTTGCATGATTATTCAGTCACTTTAGCATTGCTTAAAATGTCAGCTACAGTTTAATTAAAGAATCAAAGAAAAATTATTCTCCTTGTTATGATTACATTTTCTTTCTTTTCAAGCTTATTTTATTTTCTATAAAGATAATAATCTTGGCATTTTCACTTCCATACTTTTCTGTATACTTCACATAGCAACAATCTAAAATTTTTAGCAGTTCCAATGCATTCATAGTATGTCAGCTTTCTTGGAGATACGATCTTTGAAATTTGCTCTCTATTTTTAACATGCACTTGGTTCAAACAAGGCTTCCAATAGTATAATTGTTTGGAAAAATTTTCTTCATCTGCAACTTGGAAATTTTTTGTTTCTCTCCTAGAATCCCTTAACAAAATTTTAAAAATATTTTAATTATCTTTCTTTTATTATTATTTATTTGGAATTTTTCAGGTTTTTCCCCACCAGATGCAGCATCTTTGTTAAACTTTGTATCTTTAATACATATCTTTGCTGTTGGTTATTGATAGGTGCATAACTAACATAGTTCTGGGATTGAGGTAGCTAAACAAAAGCCAACAAGATAATGGAAAGTGCTATATATTTAATAATGATTTATAGGCCATATCACCACACATCAGTCTGCTAGTGACAATAAATGTTAACAGCTATTATTTCTGTGTGCTATGATTTTCTCTCATTTAATCCTGACTGAAGTCCCATAATATAGATATCATTATTAGTGCTGTTTTACAGAGAAATCTGAAGCACAGGACTAATTGGCTTCAAAGTTGCAAGGTTAGTGTGCCCCCAGGATTCCAAAAAAAAAAAAAAAATGGCCACATTTACTTGTTTACACAGGAATTAATGGATGACTTTTAGGGCCAGTACAAGGAATACTGTGTGCTGCATGAACTCAGAATCACTAGCAGTGAAACATACCATTCCCTCTACCATTCTCTCTCTCTCTCTCTCTCTCTCTCTCTATATATATATATATATATATATATATATATATATATATCCACTCCCATGAGGGCAAGGGAGTTTCCTAGAACTCAAAAAGTAGAGAGTTGTATGTATTGGGACTTTGCTGGATAGAAGAAGAGACCTGTGTTATGGAACATGGCTGTAGGTGAGACTATGAATGAAGGCTCAGGGAATGATTATATTCCCACAGAACAAACCTGACTGAAGCTGAGCCTTGATGTTTTGCTTGTTCTCATATTGAAACAGATTCCAAGGGAAGACAGTTGGGTGGAGAATAGTGAAAATTAATCTGAACTAGCAAAATGTATAAGGTATAGGAGTAATAGCTAGGGATAGTGATGAAATTTGTGCCTGAACATCTGCTGTGAGACTATGACCTTACTTTTGTGTTCTGCTTGTGGTGTGGTGGGCAGGCAGGAAGGTTTAGCTTTCAATTCAGACTCCAAGAATAATTTCCAGAAATCATTCTTTGGACCAAAGGGATTTTTCAGTTTCCTACTATTAATGTTGCTGAGGGCATCAATCAATATTGCTAGGAGAAGAGGATTGCTAAGAAGAAAGTAGTGGGCAGTCTTGGAATCCAACAGCATGAGAAATACAGCATGGCACGTGCATTCTCAGCAGCAGGATGGTGGGCATTCAGGACTTTGCAGTTTGTTATTGGTTTGTAGCAAAAGACTTCATGCAAAGCCTAAAACTCAGAAATGAAGTCAGAGTGAGTGTGATCATCTCAGTGTGGTAAGATCATCCTACGAGAAACAGTAGAGACATGACAAACCAGACTACAGGTGATGAATTAACAGTACTAACTATTGGTTAAATCACTTACTTAGTGAGGGGAAATGAAAACTTGATGTCTTGGCCCATCATATAGGTTTTATTACTCCTTAAGGATAACATTTGTAGCTTTCATTATAGACTATATTTCACCAACCTCTAAAAGTATTTTTATTTTACTCTGAAAATTCTGTTTTAAAATAGTCACCAATCTGTATATTTTAACATAGGCATGTGGATAAAGTAAATCATATCATGATTTCAATAATTTTTAAGGTTACAAGTTATATACAGAGTAGCATCCTAGGTGCTAGAGATACAAAGCTGAACAAAAGATGACCTGGGTGTCACGGAGTCTATGGTCTAATGAAGAGGAGAGACAAGTTCTCCATTTGGAAACAGGGAATGAGCTTCCTTAATATCTGGCCATTTTTTCTTATTCATTGAATTTCATGTTCTTAAGAGAGTTTTGTGGATCATTTCCTGCTTTCCCAATTGATGTCTCCACAGTAACCATTGCTTAGCTCTTTGCTAAAACTGTCACTGTCATTTTTTTCTCAACTGCTTTGTCTCCCTATTGCCTCCCTATTTTGAGCTGATTTTGATAGGTGATGCTGTCATTTACCTTGTTACTGCAGTCAACTCTCATATTTAACACAGAGAAGACATGTAATATGTTTATTGATTAAATGCATCAACAAAAAACATGAGAGGGAAAATTATTTTTATACTCAAAATGAGTAAGAGTTATCATACTCATTTCCATTTTTATGTTTACCTCAAAATGAGTATGAGTCATCTGCATGATTGATTTCAAGAATAACTTCATAATACTAAATAAATTAATAATGAATCATAATTTATTAACAATTCTTTATGTTTTAGAGACTTTACTTGTATTTCTGAGCAGATAAGTATTTCTGTTTCCATTTTTTAATCACATAACAAAACTATTAAATATTTTGCCCAAGGACCCGTATCTACTAAGTAACCAAACTTGAAAATGAGTATTTACTAACTCAAATCCTTGCTCTCTCGTATTTATCAGTTTGCATCCCAGTTCACAGTGGAGAAAGTCTCTAAATGAATTATAAATTGTTGCTTTGACTAACAATACACTCATCAAAAAATGTCATTAATCCGATGTGTAGACTAGGAACATGGTTATAGAAACTCATATTTGGCCTTCTAAAGGAAAAATATAAAGAAAAAACTCTTATTTTCCTTTTCCTGTTTGATTACTTGGGCTTTCCCATTTTGGTAACAGATGATTTGTTTTTCTATGAATTATAAATAAAACAGCAAGCTCCTTATCTTAGTTAATGTAATTCATTTTCAAAAACCTGTCGTCTAACCAGGTTAAACAGCAAAAGAAGTAATTGGTTTCCTATGATCTTGCTTAGAAATATAGAATGTTTATGTTTAGAGAAAACACATTTGAAAAGAGACAACACATCTGAACTTAAAAATAGCACCTAGTTGTTTGGAGTTAGGGAAGACATACTAGGAGAACTTTGAGGTTCTTGAGAGGTAGCTAGTGTATTACTTGCTTATTCAAGCAATATTGCTTATAAAAGCAATATGTTACAAGAAGACTCTCAAAAGAAAACTGACAGGACACACTGAAGTCCTCCATATTATAGCTTGCCAGTTTTTAAATGAAAATATACTCCATACCCAGCACAAACCCTATAGCAAACCTGGCTGGAGTACACAGCACACTTCTCACAATTGACTTGGACACTACCACAGACGTGTGACACTACCAGCAGAACTTTACTATTTTTATTTCTTTTTGTCTGACTGGTTATTATTTTTATGTCAGGTTAGGGTGTTTTGTTTTGTTTTGCTTGTTTTGTGTAGTTATCTTTGTTTTGATTAGGTTTCAGTATTTCATTGTTCTTACATTCTCTGTCTCTTTTTTTTTTGTAATTAGGCCTATTTTTCTTTTTGCTTTTTTTCTACTCATATTTCTTCTCTATTTCCTCAACTATCTCTTGAAATTATGATATGATCAACTGAGTAAACATTGTTCGTTTTCTCACTTCAAAACTCCTACATTTTCTCTTTCATGCTTTCTCTCCTGTGTCCTCCAACTTCCTGAAATTTAGGTGACCTTCTTTGCCATCCAGTCTTGCTTCTACTATATTTGATCTCAATAATCTACATAGTCTCCTTCCCCTCTTGTCACCATCCCTACATCCACACCAAGGTATAGTCACTCCACTGAGGGGAATATTATTGTTTATTAATTGCTATTAAAATTTGAATTTTGTTATATAATTGTAAAATTTGATTCCATGGTCCAAGGTTTCAGGTTAATAATTAACAGGCTGTCAGTAGCTCAGTTGTACTTGATACAATTGCTATTACTACCTGAACTACCCTAGCTAGAATATCAAATACGTTATAATCAGTTTTTCTTCCTTTCACTGATTACATTGGATCATAATCACCATGATAGTCCAGTACCAAAGAACTGGGTGCTGAACTAAATCACAACTTTTCATCCTCAAGAAATAGGGAAAGTAAATTCGTGAGACAGACACAAAGAACCACCTACATCTAGAAGACATCCCTCCTAAAGAACAGACATTTCCTAGGGAAACCTCAATAGTAGTAATAAAGCTACCTACCATAATAAGTTGGCAAGAAGCAACAAAGGAAGCAAAAATAAAAGAAAAATTAGAAAACAGAAAATGAAAAGACAAAAACAAAATGTAACCTCAGACTCCCAGCCCACTGGGACAAGCACAGAGCACAATGAGACAGAGGTAACTAGATATTAAGCACTGTAGCTTTCTGAAATGATAACAGCAGAAATGAATACACAAATGGAAAAGGCTATAGAGAAAATAATCTCAGGTACAAAAAGAAATGATGATCAAAATAAAAAATATTAGACTACACATATTTAAAAATAGCAGACATTAAGAAAATGATGGGAATGATAAATATCCAACATAGGAGGGAAACTGAATCCAGAAACAGATCAAAACAGAAATCCAAAGCTCCATTGAAAGTATATGCAAAAGGTTAAATGAAGGAAAGGATAGAACATCAGATCTAGAAGACAGGATTGCAACTAATAAAAAATGAAGATATAATAAAAATAGCAAGAAACCATGAAAAATGAATTCAACAGCTGTAAGACGAAGAAAAGAAGAATATAAGATTGATTAGAGTCTGTGAGAAAGCTGTAGACAGCTCAAATGCCATAAAAACAAACTCTTCACAGAAATAATGACAGAAAACTTCCCAAAAATGAATAAAGAATTTGACATACAAATGAAACATATAGAACTCCAAACAGCCAAGATTAAAATGAGTCTACACCAAGGCATATAATTATCAAGATTCTAGAAATTCAGCACAAAAACAGATTATTAAAAGCAGTTAGAGAAAAGCAAAAGAACCTATAAAAGAAAGCCCTTCAGATTCACAGTAGACTTCTAAACACAAATCCTGAAATCAAAGAAAGCTTGGAGTGAGGTATTTCAAGCCGTAAAAGAAAACAATCGCCAGCCTAGAATGACATACCCCACGAAACTATTGTTCAAAATTGATAATGAAATAAGACACATGAAAAAGAACTCCTGAAGATATTCATGACCACCACATCAGCTCCTCAGAATGCACTGGAAGATATATCATAAAGAGAAAATGAAAATCAAAATTACAAGAATACCAATAGAAAAAATCACCAGCTAGGGCATACAATTAAATAGAAGTGAAAAACAAGGCACTAACAAGAAGACAATATGAGAAAGATAGGCCAATACATATCTGTTATAAACATTAAAGTAAAAGTTTGCAATTCATCAATCAATCTCCCAGACTGGAGAACAGATCCAGAAGGCAGGTCCAACAATGTGTTGCATTCAAGAAACATCTTTATCTCTAAAATAAATTCATAGACTTAAAGTCAAAGGATAGAAAACAATGTTCCACACCAGAGGAACTCCAAAAAAGCAGGGATAGCTATTCTATTTGCAGACAGTGAAAATTGCAAGCCAAGACTGATCAAAAGAGGCAAAGACATCTTGTTTAGGAAAAACTCCATTATCTCCAAGAAGAGATAACAATCATAATTCCATATGTGACAAACTTCGGTGCACCAACCTATACAAAACAAATATTAACAGACTTGAAAAATCAAATAAGCACTAACACATTTTAATGAAGAACTTTAATACTGCATTTTCAAAATTAGATAGATCAACTACAACAAAAAAATCAGAATTAAAACAAGCCTCTGAACAAGTGGACGTAGTAGATGTCTATAGAGTGTTCCACCCCACAACATCAGAATATACATTATTCTCAGATGTACATAAGACATTCACCAGAACAGACCACTTATTACCCACAGAATATGTTTAAGTGAGAGCAGAAAACCTGAAATTATCCAATGCATATTTTCTGATCATAATGCAATGAAAATGGAAATTAACAGCACAAGAAACCACAAAAATACACAAGCACATGGAAATTGAACAACACCTTCCTGAACAAACAATAGGTCACAGATGAAATTAAAGAAGTACTTAAACAATATCTACAATTAAATGAAAATGCCAGTGTTATATACAGCAACTTATGGGATGGAATGAAAGAAATCTTATGAGGGAAATGTTTGTGGGTAAATTCTCACATAAAGAAAACAATGAGCTCAAATCAACAACTTAATGTTGAACCTCAAACTCCTAGAAAAGAAAGAAAAAATCAAATCAAAGCTCACATAAAAGAGAAAATTATAAAATCAGATCAGAAATTAATAAAATTGAGACTAAGATCAATGAATAGAAGAGCTGATTCATTGAAAAATTAAATAAAATTAATAAACCTCTAGTCACCCTTATAAAAAAGAAGAAAGAAAAGAACTAAATTCAAGTATTAAGGAATGAAAAGGATGAAATCATAATGGATCCTGTAGAAATCCAGAAGATCATCAATACCTACTTCAAGAATCTGAACTCTAATAAAATGGAAAAACAAAGAAAATGGATACACACATATGAATTATCAAAACTAGACCTCGAAGATAAGAATACTCTAACTAACCCAACATCAGTTAGTGAAATTTAAAATGTAATTAAAAACATAACAACAAAGAAAAGTTCAGGCCCTGATAGATTCACTGCTGAATTCTATAAGAAATTGAGAGACGATCTAATGCCACTAATGCTCAAACCCTTTAATAAAATTTAAAGAGAAACAATACTTCCAAAATTATTTCTGGAAGCAAGTATTACCCTGATAACAAAACTAGAGAAAGATTCTACCAAAAAAGGCAACTATAGGCCAATCTCCCTAGTAAACTTAGATGCAAAAATCATCAATGAATACTGGTAAACAGAATTCAGCAAATAATCAAGAAAAATTTACATCATGATCAAGTAGGATTTATCCCACAGATTCATAATAGTTCAAAGAACATCAGTCAACAAATACAATATACCATACTAATGGATCCAAAGACAAAAAATACATGATTGTATCAATAGATACAGGTAAAGCATTTGACAAAGTACAACATCAACTCATGATAAAAACCCTAAAGTGAAATACATTGTTTTTATCTCAATTTAATAAAAACTGTCTGTGACATACCAACAGCCAACATCATACAAAATGCACAAAAACTGAAAGCTTTCACTCCAAAATCAGGAATGAGACAAAATGTTCACTATCACCACTTCTATTTAACATAGTTCTAGAAACAATATCCACAGCAATTAGACGAGAAAGAAAAAATCGAAATAAAGGTAGGAAAGGAAGAAGTTAAATTATCATATTTTAAAATGACAATACTCTACATAGAAGACTCCAATATCTCCAACAAAACACTTCTAGGTTAAATAATCAAATTCAGTAGCATAACTGGATACAAAGTCAGCACCCAAAAACCAATAGCATGCCTGTATACAAACAATAAATTCTCTGAAAAAAAAATTAAGAAAACCAAGCCCTTCACAATAACACCTAAAAAAATGAAATACCTAGGAATCAAGTTAACAAAGGAAGTAATTACAATACTCAAAAAAGTAGATTGAAGAGGATAACAGATAATGAAAATATATCCATTGCTCATGGATAGAAAGAACCTACATAGTGAAAATGGTCATACTCCCATAGCTGTTACACATATTTAATTCAATCCCAATCAAAATACCTTCAGCATGCCTCATAGAACTAGAAAAAGTGCATTCTTAAATTCATAAATATACTGGAAGAGAAACTAGGTAGAAATCTTGAAGATGTAAGCATAGGTAGAGATTTCATAAACAAAAACCCAGAACACATGGGAAAAACAATAAAGAATTAACAAATGAAATCTAATCATATTAAAATTGCTTTTGCACACTAAATAAATCACCAGCAAAATGAAAAAAAAATAGAAAACATATTTTAGCCAGCTATCCCTCAGACAATGAATTTATATCTAGAATGTATGAAGAACTGAAAAAAAAAAATCATTCCCCCCAAATTCAAAGATTCAGTCAAAGAATGGACATCTGAGATGAATATACAGTTCTAAGATAAAATACAAATGGCAAATAAATATCTGAAAAATTTTTCAACGTTTTTGTAGTCTAGTTTGCAAGGAAAACATTTAACACAGGACGTATAATTTATACAACTATTTTGTAATAGTCACCCAAAGAGTCAAATACAAAAAGTACAGGAAATCTGTCCACACACTAAAGAATCCAGCTGATGGCCTGGATTCCATGGTGATATCCTGCATGAGTTATCTGAAGACCTACATCCCATAACAATGTCTCATGCAAATCTCTATCATGGAGCTGTGCTGGAAAGGTGCAAAGGTCTGTGGTAGAAGCTAGAAAGTCCATGCAAGCACTATGAAGGATCTATGCTAGTAAGTGGAAGAATCTGCACTGGAGCCAGGAAGCATTGCTCAAAGCCAACACCAGAGCTCTGGAAAATTACCACAATCATCCTGAGCAATAACACAGTCCTGAGTTTCTTTGATGATGAGAACAGCCGAGTTTATATCAGGAAAGTCAACATGTCAAGCTTCTCCAGGAGACTGAACAGCAATCATCTTCTCTTCCAGAGCCAGGAAGTGATGCTGAAAGGAAGGGTCAGAGCTCCCCCAAAGTGAATCACAGCTATTCTCAGAGACACAAGGTCCCAAACTCCTCTGTTGATGAGAACATGTAAGTTCATATCAGGAAAAAAGCTCAACAAGCTCCTCCAGGAAAACCAATGGCAACAGGAGAACCAACAACAATCAGGAGAATCACAACATACAGTTCTCCTTTTGTGTTGGCAGCAATCCTCAAGTGGGTCATTCACACTTAGCATCACCCTGATTGAGTTCAGCTTGTATTATATGCTGACCACCAGTTGTCTATCCACCACAAATGTCATTGGTCATTTGAGAGATGTAAATTAAAATAATGCTGAGATTCTATCTCATTACAGAAAAAATTGTTATAATCAAGAGTTCAACCAACAACAAATACTAGAGGGGCTGTGAGAAAAAAGAAACCCTTCTCACTGTTGATGGAAATAGAGTGGTGCAACCACTGTGGAAATCAGTACAGAGATCTCTCCAAAAGTTAGGATTTGAGGTCCTTTTCAACCCAGTTATCTCCCCTCTGAGTATCTTCCTGGGAGAATTAAATACATTATACCACAATGACATAAACACACCCATGTTTATAGCAGCACAATTTGTAATAGCTAAATCTTGGAAACAACCCAAATGCCCATCAATGGAGGAATGAATATAAATAAATACATAAATCAGACTCACATGTGCAAACAACCTATTGCATCCCTGGTATAAGAAACTGAAAAAGTGAATAAGGTCTTAAATATACAATAGATATTGTGAGATAAGAACAAATTGTTCTAAGGGAAAGGGAAACTAGGATGGAGGAGAAGAGAAAGGTCAGAAAGAAAACGTAAGAAAAAAGCAAGTCAGTTATACAATGAGTGTCTCTTGTTCTTCGAAAGGAAAGGTTTGTACCAATAGAAATTGGATACCATTTTAATGCCCATATCTTATACTATGAATAACTACTTTAAAGATAACAATATGCAACATATGATTTATTGTTATTCTATTGTTTTGTTATGAAGTTTTGTTTTTTTCCATAAAACAAAATTAAAAGTTTAAAATATACCATTTACTTCAACAATCCTGTATGAATCACAAGATTTTGAGTAAATCATGTTTTAATTAACATCAATATTTGATTCAGAGCCTATTTTAGAGTTTTGTTGTTTCTGTTGTTGGTGGTTTGTTTGTGTTATCTTTTAACACTAGGGATTGAACACAAGATCTTACAGACTGCAAACACTCGATCACTAAGCTACATTCCCGACCCAACAAAATAAAAATTTAAACCTTAACAATAGAGTTAAACAATCAAATTAGACATACTATTTATGTTTATAATACATATAATAGATATAATTTTTTTCTATTTATTTTCACCAACACCTACTACAAAGTATACCACCTGATGCTAGAGTTCTTATCTTGTTTGCTAGTATATTCCTAGGGCTTAAACAGTATATGGCACATAAAGAGCACTCAATAAATGCTTGTTTAATAAATAGTGAAATTGGGGGCTAGGGACTTAGCTCAGTGGCATAAGCGCCTGCCTTGCAAGCAGGCAGTCATGGGTTTGATCCCCGGTACCAATAAAAAAAAGGAAAAAGACAAAAAAATAGTGAAATTAATGAATATATTTAATTAGGTGATAATTCATGTTGGTTGCTTTATTGTCTCAATGAAGTTTTTAGGGAAGAGCTGCACTGAGTGCACAAAAAGTTTCACTAGTGGAAAAGCATGAGTATAGCTATGGGTATACAACAGTCAACACAAATAACAAATGCACAAAAATACAATAAAAACATTTGAAGTCTGAAATTGCTTAAACAGGGCAGTAGCAATTCAAAGAATTTAGAGAGATTGTTATTTTCTTGGGCAAGGTATCTCCAAATGACAGTGCCTTGAAGTGTGCTGCTGCCTCTGAAAATGCCAGTGTCTCCAAATGAGCTCTAAATAAGGAGCTCATTGCTCACTCCAGTATTCAAAAAAGGCGAACCCATGGTGTCCCATGCAGAAGACAGTAGGCCACTGAACAAGGAAGGCTGTGCAGTGCTATCTGGCAAGTAGAATGCAGGATGAGAATGATAGCTGCTACAGAAATTGCAGCCTTTAACATGATTGTTCAGTGCTGAACTGATTTCAGAGTTAGCACTTCAAGAGAACCTCTTACTAAAGGAAGATTTCAGGCTATTCATTTCACATGTAATGCATGTCTACTGAGATCCCTCGAACAAGTCACTGTCCTAGGCACTAGTGATAAATGGCGAATAAGGCAAAGCACCTACTCCCCACAGAGTGCTTTTCAGTGGAAAAAGAAGGATAATAAACATGTAAACAAATAATGACAGGTAGACATACTGTGATATGAGAATGATAAAGTTTATATTAAATTGAAGGTGCCCAAGGTAACCCTGAGCCTAAAGTTATAGCTGATTAAAAGGCCTCCTACCAGCCCTTACCTATTGTCACTCAAATCTAATATTTATTGAATGGTTAAATTGAGCCATTTACTTTGGAATGCATTATCGTGTCTCATGTTTACAGTGAACTTGCGAAGCAAGCGCACTTATCATGCCCATGATACTATTTAGAAAATTGTGAATTAGAAGTTAAGGAATTTTCTCAGAAATAGCTGTATGTGGTAGAGCTATAATTTCCATCATTGTGTTCCCTACCACATTGGAAGTGAAGAAAAGTTGGAAACATCAGCGAGAAATATGAAAGAGGTGCCAACTCTTACTCTGCACCTAAAGTAGAACTGGTGTGTGCCTTATCCAAGTTCATCCATATTTTAGATGTTGGTGCCAAGATTAAAACTCAGTGATACATGGTTATCACCCAACAATTATTTCTCTCTCTCTCTCTCTCTCTCTCTCTCTCTCTGTCTCTCTCTCTCTCTCTCTCCTTCTCCATCTCTCAGTGTGTAATATATATGTATATATATATATGTATGTATATATATATATATATCATATGTAGTATAACATATAATATATATTAGAGGAAAAGACAACTACAATTCCTCATTTTTCCTATCCCCCCCCCCAGACAACTGTTTATTCTTCTCTTAAGTTATTCTCCCAAGGAGGAATGATGACCAGGTTTTGCAATATCTACTTACTTACCTAAATGGTCCTAAAGCAGTGTAGTCTCTTTTTATTGATCACATATTGAGAAGAACTGGTTTGAGTGAATTAGGCTTTTTCCTCTCAATCTTAAAATAAATATTCTGGTTTGTTTTGATGTGAGGCAAAAGCAATTGTTTTGAGGCTATTCCAGTTTGATGTTTTCCAATAACCCTGGAATAATCTCTGTTTAATAAATACTAAATTAAAATAAGATCATCTTAATCCTCTTCTTTCTTTGCTCTTAAATCCCAGAGGTTCTTCAAACCATTCAAAACTTGTATGCACCATGCTAGAAAAAGAGCCAAAAGAAACCCCAAGAATAAGAATCAGATAAAAAGAACTTAATCCTAAAGCCTCTGAAATCCAAAACATGCAGGATGTGATTTAAGGGCAAAATGCAAATATAAAATAGTCATCTTCAGTCAAAAGTTAATAATAAATGCATGCTTATTTTTGCTATCTGCTCATGTAAGATACTTTTGTTCTTAGCCAGGATCATGAAACCAAAATAACCCAGTAACATTTATGTGTAACACAAAGTACTCCCATTATGATCCTTTACCAATTTTATTGACACTTAAGAAAATTGTAAAAATTTTTGTGAGACATCACGATAGAAGTAATTAGTAATTTGCTTGTTTGGACTCTCATGTCCGTCACTTAGTTCATATCCATTATAAGTACATTAAATCTCAAATTTATACATTTTTGATAAAAGTGATACTTTTTAATATCAACAAAGCAAAGAAACTAATTGCTGGATTTCATTAATTTTCTGGAATCAAATTACTAAATTTAATAAGCCTTTCCCCAGGTGTCTTCACAAAAGTTGTCACATCTGTAATTCACTATGGTCCTGCAAGGCAGTGTCATCATCTGTACAGCAGTGACCACAGTCATTCCACTCCCTCATATCAGGCTTCAGAGTGCACCTGGTGTTTCATTGTTAGGTCTTTGATCACTTCCTTTGAAGTTTCCTAGGGACTTCAAGGTCTCAGGAAAGCAAGGAAAGCAACGACCCACTTTAACGGTGTTCAGCAAAGCACATTCAGGGCATCTTTCAACTTTAAAATGCACTCAGGGAATTTGAAATAGGGAATTGCAAAGAAAATGTCTCTTAATGATCATTTCTCTCCTAAGAATTCTCATTAGAAATGTAGTCTTAAAATGACCATGTATTTTAAGAAGGAATTTACACAGGTGAATTGTCTTCTGCTTTCTTGTCTTAACCACAGTATCGACCAGTAGGATATGTAGGAAGGAAACTAATAGTGTTCATTTACGGATGAAAGAAACAAAACAGTGGGTAAGACTACACGGCCTGCCTAGAGTTAGGCTCATAATGAGGGCCTGAGGGAAGAGGAGGCACATATCCCAGCTTTCCAGTTCCTTAAATTTTCCATCAGATCACATAGCACTTTTGTGCTCACATTTTGTGCTCACTAGTATAAGAGACAACATTTATTTTCTTAGCTATGATATGAGTAAAGTATGTGTTAAACATTTCTGAAGATATTCTCTGCTGCTCCAGAAAATGACTTTATTATTTTCTCAGTAAACGCTTACTGATGTTAATTGTGTTAACATGATTGGCTTAAGAAATGCCCAGGTGATTAGCAAAGCATGTTTTTCTGTGTCTGCCTGGTTCATAGTGGCATGACCTCGGGTACTATCAGTGATCCTTGGTCTCTTGCTCTTTGGCATTGTTCCCGTCACCTGCTCCCTGCCCCATAAGATAAGCTTTTTTGTTCTGTCATGAACTTCCACATTGATGTTTCTGCCTGGACACCAGCCGACCATGAGCTGCCTCCCCTGGAACTGAAAGGCAAATTAAACTTCTCATCTTTTAAGCAATGGGTGCTCATGTATTGGATATCAGCAAGAGGGATGCTGAATAACCCAGAAAATTGGCACTGGAGTAAAGAGATTGTTTTTTGACTGTACTTGATTTGGGGTTTATGATTCTGGTTTGAGATAGAAGGTGTCAAAGATTTGGAGATGCACACTAGAGAAGCCTTAAAATGCTGTAGTCAGAGCCAAATTTGTGATTCTGGTCAGAACTCAGAAGACCAGACTGCTGCTAGGAATAGAGATAATAAAAACTAGGCTGAGGAGATTTTGGTGGGAAGAGGACTCTACTAAAAGTTAGATTAGAAATAATGTGTGCTACATTCTGGGGAAAAATTTGTCTGCATTTTGCCTATTTCCTGATACTTTGAGGAGAATGAGACTAATGACAGTAGACTAATAATTCAATGCCCAATACTCAGAGTGTGGCGTAGATATGGCTGACTACTTACAGTCAGATTTATAGTGAGAAATGGAGGAGGAAGTAGAGTGAAAAAGTTGGAGAAACTTAAATTTTGGCCCAAAAGTAATCACGTGTAATGGCCCAAAAGAATTCATGTGTAAAGGAAGATGTACAACATTTTAATTTTTTTTCTTTTTTTTTAATTTTATTTAAAGAAAGACTAAACAAAACAGAAAGTTGGTAGAAATAGTACATACTTTCAAAGAAAAAATAAAAGTAAGAAATCACTAGTTGATGATTACATATTGTCCTCTTACAAAAAGTTGTTCAGGATACAAAAGTGAAACATACAAAGTGGGGATTCAAACAGTGAGACTGCAAACAGTTCTGTTCAACTACCCAACAAAAACTTAGTAATATGGTTATCAATCCTATACACTTATACATGCAGTTATCCATATCTTCATTTATGCTGAGATTAAACAAAACTGTAGCAGACTAAAATCACTCTAAACAAAGAATAATAATTTTGCTGGATTTCACATCATGACACTACAGGATCAGCACTGGGTACTGTAGTGTCTGTTTTTCTTCTAAGTATTAGTACATTTCATCATGCATTATCAGATTAGTTCTCATAAACTGTTTGTCGGTTCTAAGCATGCATGAGTCTTTTTTTTTTGTTTTAAAGAGGGTAAGATTAAACGTAACAAAACAGGATAAAACAGATCATAAGGAAACAACTTTAAGAAACAGGGATTTCAAAGTAAGTCCACTGGAGATCTTCACTGTCTAACTTATTGTCTCTAGTTTTCTTTCAAATAGTTGTCCCCATCTTCACACACATTGAATACATACTGAATATTAATTATAGAACTAATCTAATCATAACAGGATGATGAAGGCTTTTTAGATCTTCAAGACCTGACATTGGGAAAGTCAAGAATGACTGCCATAATGTCTCTCATTCTCTTCGAAGTAACTGTCCTTATTTTATGTATGCTGAAATTCAACATAAGAGACTAGACTAATATCACTCTGAACAGAAAATAATAGTATTGCTAGATTTTATATATAATGCTACAGAATAAGCACTGGATATCTTAGTGTCTCTTCTTCTTCAGAGTATCTGTTCATGACATCATGCTTTATACAATCTGTTCCTATAAACTGTTTAGAAATTCTCCACATGTGTGAGTCTCTACATGTATATCTATCCTTTCTGTATTATAGGGAAAAACAGATCAAAACAAGGCAGCAAAATAAATTCCTAGAAAAACATGAAATGAAAAAGATATATAAAACCACAATATTAGGTGATCTACAGTAGTTACTATGCTTTCTCTTGTTATTTTCAATAGAATTGTCCACATTATCAGACATAATATAACTGAACATAGCATTACATAGCTGTTTTAATAAAAACACAACTTTGGAGACATTGTAGGACTTCAAAAGCAGTCAATAATCAAACCAGTCAATAATCAAACCAGGGTATCTTATTACATCTTGTTGTCTTCAGAGTAGTTGCCTCTACCCTTAGACTTGATACTATCAGGCATACCAAGTTCAAATAAAATCAGTCAAGGCAAAACAGTGGTCTAACAAATCAGCTTCAAACAAGATCAGTCATAGTAAAACAATGTAAGTAATACAGGGCTTCAGTTTAAGTTATTAGGAAATTAAGTATAGTTACTGTGGTATAGCCTGCTATTTTGGGAATAACTCTGTGTGCCCTCAAATCTAGTATGAGTAGACAGACTGGAACTAAATAAAATCAAACTAAACAGAGTGATAAGACTACTGGGGCTTTTAAATCCTGATACACTATTAACAATGTCCTGTGCCTTCCTTTTTAGGCAATTCTTCACCTTTCCCTTTCTCAGGATGCTTGTACCAAAATGTACAACATTTTTTAAAAAATTAGCAAAACTAAAAAGGCATAAAGCATTTTGTACAACACTTAAGGACATCTCAGAAATCAATAAGACTCCATTGACCGCAGGGTGCAGTGTATTAAGTGTAACCTTTGAGAAAATTGAGTTTCTGGGATGCCTGCTCAGAAAGGCCTCTTAGGGAATTGATTCCCTGGGATTTATTTCACTGTACTCAGCCATAAGGCATTCAGATGCCACTGCAGCCATGGTCTAAGGAGAGCTGGATACTACTTGGAAAAATATATTATAATTTAATAAAAGTTACAATGTAAATAAAGATTGCATGCAAAGTAACTAATGTATTATTGCTGGTGCAAAACCAAGTATTACATTTCATATAGATATGTTGTATTGGTACAACTTATTGAAATATATTAAATGTTTTTTAGTTCACCATTCTAGATTTTCTAAGCATATTATAGATTTATATACAAATAAGAGCATTTCGTTTTTCTTCTTTTCAATATTTAGAACTTGTATTTTTATATCGTTTTAATTTACCAAAATTTCCAGAATATTTGTTTACTAATGGTAGGATAAGATATTCCCAAAGTGTTCAAATCCTTACAGAAAATGAAAAAAAAATTGAACAAAAACCCATGTCAGTCATTTCAAATATGGTTATTTCTTATAAAGTAGGAGAGAAAAATAAATCCAGTGCATCCACTCAGAAATCGAGTATCTAATTATTGAAAATGAACGAGTAAGATATGTGCAAAACTATTTTACTGTGTTCAATGATCAGTTTTTCACAATGTTTTATGCATTATGCAGATTAATGGAATTCATTGTAGCAGGTTCTTACACATGCTATACATGTATAGCATATTTTGATCATTTTTACCCCCATATCACCTCTCGGTCCTCCATCCCCTCCAGTTTCCTCTGGCAGGGAGTCAATGCATATAATATATGGTAAATTAATATTAATTGCAAAAATGATCCCAGTTTCTCACTTCATCTCTTACCCATGTCCCTTTGCAATGAGTCTTGTCAATTCTTCCCATCAAGAAAAGATTAAGTCACTCCTCCTGGCTCCTTGACTCTGAGCTGATCTAAGACCTGCTTTGGCCAATAAAATACAGCAACAGTGCATGAGTGCTGAGTCTTCTAGAGGAAAGACAAAGCACTGCCTTAAACAAAGCCTTCAGAATTGCGTGAATAGTGAAAATATGTGTTTGCAACTGCAACTGAACAAAAGAACATACAATTTAAAAGTAATTAACAGCATAAAAGTTTCTCAAAATAGCTAGTTTTGGAGACATTTATGATAACAGAACTTTTCAAATGGAAAAATCATTCATCTCCAGACAATTGAGATTGAAAATGATTTCTTTTTGAAATGAAGATTTCCCGGAACCAATGATTTGTAAGAGAACACCAGGGGTTTTGCAGTTCTTACAGACAAACATTCCTTCCTTTGGCTGTATCTGAGAGCACCCTGACTGTCTCAGAGGGCCGAGGCAAGTTCTCAGCTTTGTTTTACATCTTTTAGCACATACTGCTTAGTATGCTTTTTGTTTGTTTGTTTTTGTGACTTTGGCTTCACAGTCATCAAAGTCCTATTTCAGCATATCAGGTTTATGTCTCCTCATTAGCATTTGGCAAGAAAAATCAGGCAACACATGTACTCAACTTGTAACAAGTCTATGAATGTGCATTTTAATCCACTTCTGGGAAAAGACCAGCAGCCAAAGATCTAAATGATATGTTAACGATCTAAAACTTTAATTCATCTTTTTCCAAAGTACAAAAAGCAGTGAAGATTGAAGTATTTACTCCATAGGGCTCTTCAATTAATATTGGCTCACTTTAGAGGTCAGCGACTAGCTCAGTAAAATCTGACTGTTTTTGCTGCCCAGTGTCTGAGTGCAAACTTCAATAGCAACAGTAAGAGTAGCTTAGTGTTTCTGTACTATTTGTTCTTGTGTTTCTTTGTTTGTTTTTAATGTACTTTTTGTATTGATTTGCATTGTATTAGTGGTTAATTAAACAAAAATTAATGTTTTCTACTTAGGCTGTTAGTAAATATAGAGCAGTATTCATAAATTCAAATGAGTATTATTTATTTGAGTTATTTAATGCTTTTATTGGTTATATTTTCCTTGTTCCAGAAAGGATTAAAAATCCTTAAGATTAAGGAATTAATTAAAGGATTAAGGAAAATTTACAGTTTAGAAGCATTTCTTTAATAAACACTGCAATGCCATTTTGAAAAACTCCTCTGATATGTAAAATTTTCACTCATTTTTTGGGAAATTAATAGTAATAAAATTATCATTAAACTAAAATGATCATATATTGTATGATTGCATGTGTATAAAAAAAAATCCAAACAAATCAATCTATAGAAACAGAAAAAGGACTAGTGATCCCCCAGGATTTGGGGTGGGAAGAATAGAAATGATTATTAATGCTCATAAAGGATCTCTGCTAAGTGATGAAAATATTTCCAAACTGGATTGTGTTCCAAAATTTCATAAATCTACTACAAAAAAACTCATCATATTGAACACTTAAAGTTTTGGGTAAATTTTATGTTATATAAACTATAACTCACTAAAGATGTCAGTAAAAAGACAAAGAAATGTTAAAGAACTAACAACAATCATTTATAACATTTTTCAATCATTCTTAAAACCACAGAGGGCTCTGAATAACAAAAATCTCAGTTATTAAACTATATCACATTTAAGATGAAGCAATTCTTATACAATCAAAGCCCTGTTGACCTATTCAGTCCATTCTAGATGACAGAATCATGGCTATGTTGTCAATTGATCCAACTTTTACGTAACAATAGTGAAATGCGTTTCAATTTTGACCTCAAAATGCACACAAAATTGTAGGAGAATCATAGAGGTTGTGGTGGATTGATGACTAGTGATAATCTTGTAACACTCAACTGAACTGAATCAGCATGGTGCTGGATGTGGAGGGCCCACCTGAGGATTGCTGCCAACACAAACGGAGAACTAGAGAAGAATAAATGGTGTTGGTTCACCTGATTGTTGTTGGCTCTCCTGTTGCCATTGGTTCTCCTGGAGGAGCTTTTCAAGCTTCTTTCCTGATAGGAACTTGAATATTCTCATCAACAGAGGAATTCGGGACCTTGTATCTCTTGAGAATGACTGTGATTCATTTTGGAGGAGCTCTGGCCCTTTGTTTGAGCATCACTTTCAGGCTCTGGAGGAAAAGATGATGTGTTGTTCAGTCTCCTGGAGAAGCTTGACATGCTGACTTTCCTGATATAAACTCAGCTGTTCTCACTGTTGAAGGAGCTCAGGACTGTGTTGTTGCTCAGGATGGTAGTGGTACTTTTCTAGAGAACTCTGATCTTGACTTGCTTCTTAGCTCCAGTGCAGATTATTCTGCTAACTAGCATAGATCCTTCATACTACTTTCATGGACTTTCTAGCTTCCACCACTGATCTTTGCACCTTTCCAGCACAAATCTGTGATATGGACTTGCATGAGACATTGTTATGGGCTTTAGGCCCCCAAATGACCTCATGCAGGATATCACCATGGAATCCAGGCCCTTGGCTGGGTTCTTTGAGGTCTTTAGTGTTTGGATGAATTTCCTATACTTTTTGTAATTTACTTCTTAGGTGACTGTTATAAAATAATTCTATAAATTATATGTCCTGTATTAAATTGTTTTCCTTGCAAACCCTGATTCTACCAGGGGTTATCAAAAGAATCTGAGCCATGTACTACAACCTAGATATTACCATGAAAATCTAAGCAATGAAAATCTGATAAAGTCATTCTACTTTCTTATTCCTAAGAAACAGTTTAAACTCTGCACATAGTATAAACAAAATACCAACAGAAGTAATAAGAATTTTTAGAAAGATAAACAGATACATAGTTTAATATTTTAAGTACTGATAGTTGTCTAACAAAAATAGACATTTAATTCACTTATCAAATCTGAAACCAGGTCTTATTATGCCAATTTTATAATAAATGAAAGCAATTCTTTAAAATTGTGCCCAGAAGGTCACCTCAGGGACTTGGGCCCTAGAGATTGAGATTTGGGCCCTCACCCCTGCAGCACCTTCTGAGGGTTCAGTGCTCTGGGATGTGAGACCTCATCCTGCAAGACCTTGGGTGTGCATGTAGGAACATGCCAGTTGCTTGGGAAGATCTGCTACAGCATTAAGGATAAAGTTCTCTGGCTTCCTGCAGGGATGATGGTGCATTCTCAGCAATTTTGCAGGGATGCCTTCTGAACATTGGTTTCAGTCATCCATGTCATTCCATGCACATCTCAACATTTAAGTATCTGAAGGAGTGGGCAGTATGTGATCCTCTTGGTTAGTTGCAGGGATAAAGAGTGTTTGTGATTCTATATGATTTTTATGAGCTTCTAAAAGAGACCCTTGGATAGTGCATTAATAGGAACACTCACATTCTGTGAAAAGTGTTAACAGTAGAATACTGAATTTTCATCCTAATCCAACAGATCTGTTTCTCAGGTGAAATACATATGGATGAAGAACACATGTAACCTGGCCAGAGAACAGCACAGAGCTGACACAAGCTAGGATGTCTGCAAACATGATAAAGAGGATGAAAGTCCTCAGAAAACAACAGAGCAATGTGGGGCCAACCAAGCCTGAATCCCAGCCCTGGTGCAACACTGTAGGCTACAGAACACAGAATGGGTGGAGAAAGAACAATGGCCTTATCACCCAGTGTAAGGAGATTACGGTGAAAGCTGCCTGTAAACCCCTTGTATCTTATAAAGTACAATGGATGTGACTGTGTTTAGAACTTAATAAAGATGAGTTTTTGCAAAGTCCTCTCCAGGGAGTTGCAAGATCTCAAATCAACAGTGCACACATGATGACTGATAACCCATTGGAGCATGAATTTGAGACAAGATGGCTCTAAAGATGAACTGAGAGAAACAGTCTTAGCACAGGGCACCTGTTATAAGCACAAGGTTTTACATCAATTAGGTGAAGACCTTGCTTTATACTTCTACCAGCTCATAGATGATTGCAGACATGGTGACTTTCACATCATGCCCGATTCTAATGACTCCACTCCAGCAGAAAAGGGAGCAAGGAAAAATTGTGAACACGCTGGTAGACAAACAAGTGGAATACGCCAAAGAAGATGGTTCAAAAAAGACTTGCATGTTCTTACTCATAAGTGAAATAAATCAGAGTCACATGTGTAGGTAGCACATTGTTTCCCTAGAGTAAAAAATTGAAAGAGTAAATAAGATACAAAATGTGGAATAGATATTGTGAAAGGGAAAGGGAAAGAAACTGCTCAAAAGGAAAGAACAACAGAGATGAAAAAAGGAGGAAAGAAAGAAGGGAAAAGATTATGTCTATATATATGATTATGTATATAAAAGATTTTTATATATCTGAGAAGGGAAATTATATATATAATTATATCTATCAAAAGAATAGCTTGTGCTTTCATTGCTCAATTGCTTGATCATTTTTATGACTATATTTTGTAATCTAAACAACTACTTTGAAGACAATACACAATACATTAATCATTGTTAGTCCCATTATTTTGTTTTAAAATTCTGTATCAACATATTGATTCTTTTTTAATCTAAAACATTTTTTAAAAAGGACTGGCATGATTATTCATCAAGTAGAAACTAAACCTTCCATCTTTTTCATCAGTGTGGTTGATGATTTCCATGTTTACGTATACAATTTGGTGAAAACATTCTAGATGTAAGCATGAACTTTTCCGGATTTGTGAAACTATTACATGTTCAATTTTTAGACAGGAAATCTTGATTGGTTTCCAGTTTAATGAAAGCTTAAATGTCCCTGTGAATTTACAGTTCCTTCAAGCAGAACTGATTTTGTTTTGAACAGTACTGATCACTGTGAACACAAGGCATTTTGTGTAAGGAGAACTTCTTCCTCTTTTTACAGAAAATCTGTCTGTTGGGAGGGGAGTTACAAGAAAGTCTGTTAAAAGTTAAGGTAATATCATACTCATTTAAATCTGTAATAGTTCTTAGTCATTTCTCCCTTCATTTTAACACTATCTTATTTTGCAAGCATAATTTGGCATTTTTGTAGCAACAAAATAAAATTTTGTAGTAATTACTTTCTTTGGTATATATGTATCTATATCTTAAAAGAAAAGAAGTGTAACTAGCTAACCAGAATCATACAGTAAGCATATTGCAGAGCGAGCATTTGAATCTAGGTGTGTCTGTCCACTCCACAGTTATTGTAGACACAGGCACCATGCAAAGTCACATGGGTGTGAGGGTGCATGCCCCACTATATTTCATGCTTTTTCACAAACCTCCAGTACTTTCAGCTCTCCAATTTATAAAATTAGAATATTGATAGTATCTAGACTTAATAAAATTATCAGAAATGTACATAACATAATGAGTATAAAGCTCCCAAAACTTTGCTTGGAAAATGAACAGACAAATGCATTTGATAACAAGTAGCCTTTATAGCAGAAGTAATCACTGTTCATTTGGAGGAGAATATAAATTAAATTAGCTAATCAAGAATTTTAAACTCGTTCTAATCATTACACAATGCACAAATATACAAAATAAATGAGATGACAAGATTTCAAGTTTTCCTTTAGTTCTGGACAACTATCAAGTCACCTGCCCCACTACCACTTCTATCTTCAGAAGCTCATATTATGACTTTATAATAATGTACTTCTAGAGTTAGACTTTGCATTCCAATCCAATGACAATTTATCCATAGTTATCATACATCAATATTTCTAACCAAATTTTTAGATAATTTTGTGAAACATTTTATTCATTAGGAAGAAACTTCGTTTTAGGAAAAATATTTTTATTTCATCAGAAAATCCTTTGAAATACACTTTATGCACATGTAGTCACTCTCAGAAAGACAGGAACAAAGCAAGTTTTATTTTCCCTTTACAAATTTATGTGAAAATTTCTCTACACGATTATCTCTTTTAGGTGTGAAATATAGAAAGTTTAGCTAAAAAATTTTTCCTGTTGAAAACAAATTATATATATATATATATATATATATATTTATATATATATATGTATATGTATAACAAAAATATATATATATATGTATATGTATATGTATATGTATATGTATATGTATATGTATATGTATATATAATGATTCATGACCAGAATTTCCATTGAGAAAAGTGCTTGGATACAAATATGATTTGGGTTGTTGGTTTGTTTTTGGTTTGCTTTGTTGTGTGTATGATAGAAACTTGCTGGTTTATTAACAGCCTGTTTAAGTACATGGAGCCTATAAATATGGGACATGAGTGAAGAGATTGAGGATACAGAATGAATTTAGACAGCTTCAAAATTTAATACTGTTTGGCCTCACTTTAAGTTCGATAGCATCAGAAAACCCCGGGATTCATAAAGCCTGGAGCAGACACTTAGCTCTCGCAAGATGGGACATGTGAGGTTGGAAATGAAATTTTCATGATAACTTCCATCGAAAGAGAGATTTAACTGATCTTAAAGCCTTTTTCTATAAAATAATAAAAAGCAATAAAATTGTGGTCAAATATATTAATATTAATTCATCAGTCGTTTCATCCACAAAAACATTGAAGGTAAAGAAGCTTAGGTAGATGATAACTAAGGTAAAGACCAAGCATTCAGACTTGAGTTTTCAATGATTTAAAATTCATATTGATATAATAGTGTTATACATTATCATATTTATGAATTCTGTGCTCAACTTACTACAGTAATGATGACTTGTCCATTTATCTTTGTAGTTAGGTCAATTGTTGCTTTAAATATTTTGAGGCCATGTTTTCAAACAGTCATTTAAGTTTGAAATTGTTAAGTATACCTTTTGTAGTAAGGTCTTTTTTTGTTTAACATTAACATATTGATATCAATTCTTTTTTAGATTGAATTCTTCTTCTATATGATCTTTATCAACTTCCAACCTTTTCATATTTTTCACATTTCTATCATATTTTTTCACTCTAATAAACCTTGTCTTTTAACTTCAATACTTGATCATTATGATTTATTGTAATTACTTAATTTTTAAGTTATTTCTGTCTATATATAGAAAAAACTTTTAAAAATCTACAGCTGTAAAATACACTGGAGTGGGTTCCTAAGCAACACAAGTATGTTTTTTCAGTGATGGAGGCCAGAAGTTAAGAAAGATTAAGGTGTTAACAGGGGCGGTTTCTTACAAAGTTTGTCCTTTTTCTTTTTTAGGTCTTCACATACCATCACCTTTGTGCACAGACAGCCTGGTATCTCTTTGTGTCCAAATATTCTCTTATGAGACCATCAGTCACAGTGGAATAGGACCCATTAAAACAGGCTCACTGTTACTTAACCACTTCTCTACAACCTCTGTCTCCAAATATGTTTCTAAGGCATTACAAATAGGGCTCAATATATGAATGCAGGAGAAGACAATCTCACTGTAATACAGTCATTACATTTTATGAATGTTATTTGTCCTATGTCTTCTACTTTTTCCTCTTCTTTATTTCATTGGTTACTTCCTATATATGACTGCATAAAAACTCCACAAGGAATGATCTAGCAAGTGGGAAAACAGAAAGGAAGTCACATGAATTCTTCCAAACATAAAACTTTGACATGAAATTCTACAATTTCTTCTAAAATTTGAAAATAAATATATTAAGGACTTTTCCCACTAGAATAGTTATTTTCTCATTTTTTTCCTCACTCATCTTTAAGGCCTTTGTACTATGTGTCCCAGTTGTCCCATCTAGAAGCACATGGGGAGATATTCTGCAAGTAAAACACAACAAATACTACAGAACACTTTGGGAGAGAACTGTCCTCTTTACTACTTCACTGCATTTATTACTCGCTGGAAGTATTTTCTGTATTTATTTATTATCTGTTGCTCTTTGTCAGCCCATAAATTTTGAAAATCTAAACTTCAGCAATCTTGTTTTTTACTCTAATGTAGTACGTACAACCCACATAGATGATGATCAACAAATTTGTGAAGAGATTAATAGAAATAAAATATATGTTAAAGAATACAACTTACAGTGTTAAATTATTGTCTATTTTTTAAAATTATGTAACTGTTTTAAAGGTTTTTTTTTTATTCTCATGATGATAAGATAAAAGGAAGCAAAGCAGTATGCATTGTAATACCGGACTTCAAATTCTCAAACTACACAACAGTGATAAAAATGAGATACTAGCACAAAAACAGATACCTGGATAAATGGAATAGAAGAGTTGGTACAGAAACATCCCAAGACATGTGCAGCTACTTGGTCTTCAACAAAGGGTTCAAATACGTTCGCTTGAAGAAAGATAATCTCTTAAATAAATGGTGCTAGAAAAACTGGCTGTCTACATGCCAAAGATTAAAGTGAAACGCATATTTAGTGCCATGTAGTAAAGTCAAAATGGATCAACAATCGAAATATTGAAACAGAAACATTAAATCTACTGTAATAGAAAGTAGGTAGAAATTTTAAAGACATAGGTATAGAGGAGTCAACAAAACATGGACTGCATGGGAAATACTTCAAGGAAACAACAACCGGGATCTCATCTTATTAAAAAGCTTTTGCACAGCAAAACAAATCACCACAGAGTTAAAAGGCAGCCTATAGAGTGGGAGAAAATGTTAATCAATTATCCCTCAGACAGAGGACTTCTATCTAGAACATATAAAGATTTGAAAACAATGAGAATCCCAGATTCAAGGACCCACTCAAAATATGAGCTTCAGAGGTAAATATGGACTTCTCACGTGAAGAAATACAAATGGAAAATAAACATAAGAAAAAATGTTCGACATCATCTATCATTCAAGAAATGCAAATTAAAGTAACACAGATTCTATCTCACCCCCCAAAGAATGGCTGTCATCAAGAATTCAACCAATAACAAATACTGGAGTGGCTGTGAGGAAAAGGAACCCTTCTCCATTGCTGGTAGGATTGGTGCAATCATTATGGAAATCAGTGTTAAGATTCCTCAAAAAATTAGGATTAGAGGTCCTATTTGACTCAGTTATCGCCCTTTTGAGTATCTTCCTGGGAGAATTAAAAATATCATCCCACAGTAATATATGTGCACCCATGTTTACAGTAGCATAATTTGTAATAGCTAGATTTTGTCAATACTACAAATGTCTATCAACTGCAGAATAGATAAAAAAGATATAGTATTTTTATACAATGGAGTACTATTCAACTATAAAGGATAAATTTGAGACTTAACAATGGATGCAACTGAGACCATACTCATAAGTGAAATAAATCAGATTCACATGGGTAAACATCATGTGGTCTCCCTGTTGGAAGAAACTGAAAGAGTAAAACTGAAAGGTTTAAAATGTACAATAGATATTGTGAAATGGGAAGAAATTATTCAGAAGTAAAAAGGAACTAGGATGAGTAAAAGGGAAAAGATTAATAAGGAAAAGGTAAAAATGCAAGTTGGTTATATGATTTGTGTCTCTTAATTCTTTAAAAAATTTGTGCTAACAATTGGAGAAACTTTTATCCCCATATCTTGTACACTGAGCAACCATTTTAAAGATAACATTGTAGTGTATTAACTATTTTTATTCTCCTATTTTATTATGAAATTTTGTTTTCCCTTCTTTCCATTAAAAAATGATAGCCTGTTCAAAAATGGTGCTGGGAAATTGGTCATCTATATTCAGAAGACTGAAGCTGTCCCCTTATCTCTCACCATTTACTAAAGTAAAATAAAAATACAGTCAAGATCTAAATATTAATACAGAAAACATACACTCCTAGAAGATAAAATAGGTAAAACACTTTATGTCAAGAATATAGTTACATACTTCTTGAACAGAAAAACAATTGCACAAGAAATATGAGCATGAATAAACAAAATGATTATATCAAATTGAAAAGTTTCTGTACAACAAAAGAAACAGCAGAATGTAGAAACAATCTACAGCAAGAGTAAACATTTGCGAGCTTTTCCTCAAACAGAATTAATATCTAGAGTACATAAATAATTCTAAAATACCAAACCACCAGAAATAAAAGACTCGATCTAAAATGGGAAAGTGAAATGAATTGACACTTCTAAAATGAAGATGTAAAAATGGCTAATAAACACATGAAAAAGATGTTTCACATTTCTGACCATTAGAAAAATACAAGGGAAAACAACACTGTGATTTCATCTTATACCGCATTCAATGACAGTGTTCAAGAAATCGAATAATAAATGCTGGTATAGCTGCAGTGAAAAAGAACCCTTCTGCATTGTTGTTGAAAATGTAAAGTAGCATAACCATTATGGAAATCAGCATGAAGAGTTCTCAAAGAACTCAAATTAAAATTAAATTAAAAATTCCATTTGACCCAGCAATTTCCCTTTTACATATTTTTCCAAGATATCAACTTACAATGATACATGAATACCAGCGTGTACATGTTTACAGCAGTACAATTCATAATAGTCAAATCCTGGAAGCATCCTGGATGTCCATCAACAGATGGATACATAAAGAAAACATGTTATCTATGTGTAATGAAATATTTTTCAGCTATAAAGAATAATTCAACACATTTCTAGAAAAATGAATAAACCCAAAAAATATAATAATAAGTGAAATAAGTCAGAAAAAATTAAATTCCATATGATATCTCTCATTTGAATGAGGCAAAGTGTAAATAAAAAAGCAAACAGAATTGATAGGAGGAAACTAGGAGTTGGACTTTTGCAAACTGCAAAGATTCCAAGAGTCCAAGGGCAGGGAGAAAAAGATTTATGATATGTCATGTACATATACAAAATATCCACAATGATGTAAACATTGTAAGTCATAAATATGAATTAAAAATAATAATATTAACAATAATGAAGACAATAGGGAAAAGGAGTCTAGTGATTGAGACAGAGAGAAGTGAGGATGGGAAGGGGAATAAAAATGAATCAAGACACATTATGTACGCGCACCTACTTCCTAAGATGAAAGTGAACTCCATGTATTGCGAGCATTTACTAACAAAATAAAGCTTTAAAACAACTCCACTTGTATCATTGTAGCAGAAAATATACAGCAGTTCAAGCAGAAAAAGAATGTAGAGTTTAAAAGCACAAATACTGGGTTTGAATTTCTGTGTTGTCACTAACTTTAAGAATTTAAAAAACTCAACCTCTCTTTCTTCATTTCCTTTTGTAGACACTGATAACCCAAATAAAAACAATAAGATAGATACATTTCAAACATTTAATGCCTTCTCAGGAATAATTCTGTAAGAGTTGTTTATCAAAATTGTTAAATTACTCTATATGCATATTATATATATATATATATATATATATATATATATATATATATACTGCATTAATGTTCTCTAAGTTTCTTTACCTGTTCTTACAGATGAAGAATAGAATCACTGTAAGGATGCATCATAAAACAGTGAAATAGACCCTCACTAGATGTAGCTCCTAGTAGCATATACAATGAACTCAAGTGACTTTTATTCATTTTTCCTCTCCATTCTCAATTTTGTCTATGCTACCAGTCTGTGATCTTCATTCGTGACAAAAATGCTTATGGACAAGAAGTGTCAGGATACATTGACTATGCAAACAGACTAAAAACTGAAGACTTTGAACTCTACTTTAGTGGGAAAAAAAGACTCCTCCCAAGACCTACAGACCTGAGGTAAGGCGTACATAATTCTTATACCTTCAGAGGCAAGGATAATGTGATTTTGTTTCATGTTCTGTGTAATACATGCAAAGTTAGTGTACATGTAGTAGGAATGTGATTTCTGTGTCTTTTATAAATTTTAAAATAAGGCATTAACATAAAGTCATTTGCTACTCTGGAAGCCTAAGGAACAACTCTTCAGGGACAAGATAAGTCAATTCTGTATGACAAAGTGAAGTTGATTGTCAAAATCACTACCCTCTGCGTAGAGGTAACACTCTGCACTGTCTACCTAGATGTTTTGAAATCGATCCATTAACACCTCCTCTTTCCAGTTCCTCAGTCAAAACACAAAGCAATTTCTCACCAGCTCATCTTCCTTTACTGTCATCTGTCATTGTTTTTACTACTTATCTCTACCTACCCTCTTGCTGGCTCCTGCATCCCAGTACCTGGATCTACTCTACTGTGCCAGTGTATTCACAGATTGATTCCTCTGGATAGAGCTCAAGGCAAACTTTTATTTGACCACTGTTCACTTATGGTTCAATTAAAAATAGTGGCAAATCCTACTTTAACTCTTTACTGCACTGAGATCTTTATTTGACAGTTGCAACAGTACTCTACTCCTTTGAGAACTTTCTGTTTATTCTTACTGCTGTTACCTAAGACTTTCTAACCAATCAATGGACTACTTTCCTACTTAACCTGTAATTTAACTTTCTTACACTAATCTCCAATGCCCATGTCTTTTTGTCCTTTTATTATACCTCAAGTGTAAATTGGTCTAGATATCTTCTTTAATGGACCTCTATCTAGATACCTGGGTACTGCTGAAATTTTACAAAGATGTAGATAACTGCTACTAATAATTTATAATTTCTAAACTCAACTAGGTCACTTGTGACAACTAAAACTTGCGTTCAAAAATTAAACTCATTTGTTAATTTCTCAAGCCTGTTTCGGTTTCTGTGCTACTTATCTTAGCAAGTGGGACCATTGTTAAAACTGAAATCCTTAAGATTACATATTGTTGGTATTAAAAAAAGCGTATAGACCAATGGCACACAATAGAGGACCCAGAATTAAACAAACTAACTTGCAGTCAGTGGAATTCCAACAAAGGTGCTAAGCACATGTATCACTAGAGAAGGGACAGTATTTTCAATAAATGGTGCTGGGAAACCTGGGTATCTGCAAGACGGAGAATGGATCTAGACCCCTATGTCCTACCAGTTAGAAAAATCAAATCAAAATGTTACAGAATTACATGTATGATGTGAAAGTATTAAAAAAGGGAAATGTTTCAGGACTTTGAAATGGGGAAGAATTTTTTGGACAAGCCTTTGAATGCCACTGAGCTAACTCCTCAGAGAACTAGAATTAGAAGTTCCATTCAATGCAGCTATTCCACTTTTGGATATTTTCCCAGAAAAACTGATCCTGTCATGCTACAGTGATATATGTGCATCCATGTTTATAGCAGCACAATTTGTAATAGCTAAATCTTAGCAACAACCCAAATGTCCATCAGTCACAGAATGGATAAAAAAAAAAAGATGTGTTATTTTTATGCTATAGAATATTATTCAGCTCTAAAGAAGGGTAGTCTTGAGGCTTTTTTTTTTTTAATCGGTACTGGGGATGGAACTCACGACCGCCTACTTGCAAGGCAGGTACTTATGCTGCTGAGCTAAATCCCCAGCCCCAGTCTTGAGGCTTTTATAAGTAAATGGGGACAACTTGAAACCATATTCATAAGTGAAATAAAGCAAACTCATATTTGTAAATATCATATTGTCTTGCTAGTTAAAAAAACTGAAACAATAATAAGATCCAAAATGTACAATAATACAGTGCTCAAAAGGAAAGAACTGGCATGGAGGGAAGTAAAAAGAAGAAGGGAAAAGATTATATGTACATAGATACACATGTATATGCGTGTCTGTATGTGTATATACAAGATAGATAACTGTATACTAATCTCTGTTAGTTCATCCAAAAGATGTGCTTTCTTTGATTGTTTGATCATTTTTATCCCTAAATCTTGTATCCTAAGCAACTACTTCTAAGTAGTTCAACTACTTCTAACAATATGCAATATACTAACTAGTGTTAATTTCCCACTATTTTTTTGAAATTCTGTATAGTTTTTATCCTTTTTCTGTTTTGCTTTTTAAAATAAAAAGCAAAATAAAATAGACAAATAGGATCATAGCCTGCAAAGCTTCTGCTAGCACAGAAAACAATAAAATGAATAGAAAACCTACAGAACAGCAGAAAATATTTGCAAGCTATATATCCAGCAAGGAACTACATATCCAAAATATACACAACACCAAAAGTGCTATAGTATGAACACAAATAACTTGATTTAAAAATGAGCAATAAATTTAGACATTTCTGAAAAAGAGATACGCAAGGCTGGGGATATGACTCAGTAGCACAGGTGCCTGCCTGACAAGCACAAGGTGATGAGTTCGATCCCCGGTACCTTTGCTCCCAAAAAAATGATATGCAAATAACCAATAAATCCATTAAACATGTTCAACATCAGTAATCATGAGGTAAATGTAAATTGCAACCACAAGAAGATACTACCTCACTCTAATAGTAACTGCTATGACAAACAAAGTTGCTGATGAGTATGTGAAAAGAAGAACCCTTACACGGTGTTGCTGGGAATGTGATTTAATGCAGACATTATGGAAAACAGTATGGAGACTCCTCAAAAAGTTAAAGAACAGAACTTCCGTAAGATCCAGCAGTCTCTTCACTGGGTGTTTATCCAAAGAAAATGAATCAATATGTCAAAGACACATCTGCCCTCCCTTTTTCATTACAGCAATATTCACATAGGCATGGGAAACACTTAAAGGTCCATCAGTTGATAAATGGAGAAAAAGAAATTTAGTACATTAGTATAGTGGAATATTTTTCGACCAAAAAAATATAAAATCCTGGGCTGGGGATGTAGCTCAGTGGTGGATTATTGGCCTCTCATATGTGAAGTCATGGTTTCAATCCCTAGAATCATCAAAAATAGTAGGAAATCCAGTCATTTACAAAAATCTGTGTAACTAATGGTCATTATGGCAACTTAAATAAGCAAAGAATGGAAAGACAAATACAGCATGATCTCAACCAAAATGTGAAATTCAGTAGTTTGATCTTGAAGAAGCTGATGGTAGGATAAATATTAGCAGAAGGTAGGGAAAGTAACATGGAGGGGAGATAGACAGAGTTTGACCAACAGCTGCAAAGTCAGGGTTATATAGTAATAAGAAATCCTAACATGTTGCAAATAGTACAGTGACTATAGACAAATAATAATATACTGTATGATTCAAAAGTTGTTTTTTATTATTTTTATAATAGGGAGACAATATGGTATTTATCAATGTGAGTTTGAGTTATTTCACTTATGAGCATGGTTTCAAGTTGCCACCATTTACCTATAAAAACCTTGATTATCCTTTTTATAGCTGCATAATATTCCATTGTATAAAAATACTACATCTTTTTTATCTATTTTGTGGTTGATAGGCATTTGGCTTGTTTCCAAAATTTAGCTATAACAAATTGTTATGCTATGCACGTGGGTGCATATATAACACCATGGCATAACATTTTCAATTTTTCTGGTAAACATCTTGTAACCTGAACAACTAGTTCTCAAATAACAATGTACAATATATTAGCTGATGTTAATTTCCTATTTTTTTTAAATTATGTATCATTTCTATCCTTTTTGTTTTTTAAATAAAAAGAAATAATTTTGAATATTTTCACCATGAAGAAATGATAAATGAGTTAGGATAATGAATAATCTGGTCACTCTATTCTAAAGTTCCATCTCAATTTCATTTAATTTAATTTCATCCACTACTGAAGGCATCTTATAGAGTTTCATTAATGTTTGCATAGTAGTGATTTTTAAAGTTCTGTCCTTAGCTTTGGGGGATTTTTTTTGCTAGAATTCTTCCTGATTATAACCTTTTCTCATCATTTATTAAATTATCCTGCAATATAATTCAGGAAGAAAACATTTTTATAAGGTATTTAATCATTTTTCTTTAATTTACAAAAAGAATACAAGGGAAGAATCACATACATACATGCAAGTATAATGAAAAGTTACTCCTCATCTCATACTGGTTATACTAAGTTTTACTTAGAAGAAATACTGTAGAATTTATTTGTTTGACCCTTCTTTTCAGAAAGACATGATATTAGCAATTTTTCCCGTGGATAACTTATAAATGATCTCTCATTTTGATTTTAATGTTCATTTTCATGACTACTGATCAGGTTGGCCATCTTTTATTGATTACTGAGATTTCTTTTCTGTGATGTACTTTTCTCTCTTTTTCAACTAGGTGATTCTTTTCTGGTAGACTGGCAAAATTTCTTTTATTTATTGTGGACATTGATTAATCTTTTGACTCCTCTGTGTATTTAAAAATGTCATGACACATTTTCCTTACATCTTCTTTGATGATCAGAGATCAGACATTTTAGTTGCCAGATTGATATAGTTTAAACTTTTACTCTTCAGTTCACATTTTTAAATTTTGTCTCATAAACTCTTTTCTAGAGGACATAAAGCCGCTGTCTTACAAAGTGTTTTAGTTTTCTTTATATTTTATATCTTTAACTTAGTACTGAAGATAGAGGATGGGCAGGTGTCACTAGGAGAAAATTCTTTTATATATAGCTCTATACTTAGTTTGATTCAGAACTAAGATAGATATCTGTAAATTAAGGGTTTCATAAGGGCTCTATTTCTTTATCTTCTGGCATGGTATTTTTATGTTATATAGAAAGAGACATTTCTGTAATTAGAATCGTTCCTCTCACATTCACTGTGGAAAATATAACTGGTGACAGACTACTGCAGCTATTTTGAAATGCAGCCACAGAAGGATCCCAGAGAATCTGATCATCTTGTCAGTTCAGATTCAAACTTGGAGGCTCAGTAGCTTTTCAAAACCCTTGCGAATGATTTCTGATCACATTTTCCTACAATTTCATAGAGATACAAGCATGACTTTTATTATCTGAGAGAGGATAAAATAAAAATTAAACCACTTGCTAAAGTTTATGAACAAAACAATGATGGGTTTGAACCAACTTTTATGTTATTAGGCATTCTAAGTCACTGCTATTCTGAGATATAGCTTTTATATCTGGAGAACAATATACAATGTAAAATTCTTGAATTACACTCTTCACCACATGAAGCTGCTTACATTTCCATTTTTATATGCTTGCTGAATATAACTGTGAGGCCCACCTGATCACTCTACGCATCTCTCAGATAGGATGATGGGGGGAAATGAAAAATTTCTCCTTGGGCTTTTCTTTGGAAGTTCCGTTAAATATTCATTCACTTGACCAGAGAATGCCCTTAAATACTAAAGCTTGAGAGGTATTATTGTCAAATTTCCTTTGCAGCCTCATCATCTGTTTTATTAAAATGTTTAATATTCCAAACCCCTGAAGTTAGAATTACAAATACTTATCCTATGCTTAAGCGTAGTCTTATGAAAACATTCTGGTAACATATTGGCAGTTTCTCAAGTTTTGAAAATAAAAAAAGAGAGAGGGTAAATAATCACAGTGTTTCTGAAAGTAGGATATAAAACACTGCTTATTTTGAAAGTTATTAAAGTGTTCCAAATTCAAATATGGTCATTAATCATTAGAGTATCAATATTGTTTCATCGATGGAAATTCACTGAATTTCAAAGAGAAGGGAATGCTCTGTGTACCCTAGCAATCTTGTCACAGTCACGTGGCTTCTTGCCTTGTAGAGGGTAGTCTATGAACACAGGGATTCACATAATCTTGGACCTGTTAGAAGCAGAATGTCTAAGGAGGCCTCCCATCCACTGCATCAGGACTGACACATGAACGGTTGACCATCACGGTTTTCCCCATGTGCATTTGTCGCAGTTCAACTGTGTTGTTACAACAAAACGTCTTCAACTGTGCAGTCATAAACAAGAGAACGTTTTTTTGGTTTCTGGGAGCCCAAAGCCCAGGCACTGACATGACTGATGCCTGCTGAAGACTGCTCTCTGATTCAGCAATGGTGCCTGCAGTTGGGCCTTCCAAAAGTAAGAAACACTGTTCTCCCTTGGCAAAAATGATGCAAAGGCAGAAAAGCTCATTTCCTCTGCCCCTTGTGTGGGCACTAATCTATTCATTAAGATGAAGTCAGCATGTCTTACTTCCCAAAGTTTCACCAAGAATTATTGTGGACACACACTCATGCCACTGCAGTATTAAAGTTTGAGAAACTGGCTCAAGACCCATATTACCCAGGAGGGAAGTTACTACCCACAGAGCACTTAAAATGTGGCTGCTCTTGAATGAAACATACTGGAAATATAAGATACACCCAGATTTTGATGATTTACCACAGAAGGAAGGTTACTAGTAAATCCATACTACTGGTTCAAATAATAATACATTGGTTATATTGGATTAAATAACATAGATTATTAAAATTATTTTTAACTGTTTTCATTTTTAAAAACATGACTACTGAAAACTTAAAAATGACATGTGGTTCACATTTCTAGCTCCTCTCCTCTTGCTCAGAAGCAGCCATAAAACAGAGATCATCAGCTAGTTATCTGAAGCAGGTCTGACTGCAGAAATTTCTATTTAGTTTGAATAATGTCTTTTAAAATTGCATTAATATTGTAGAAAAATGAATTTTAACACAAAATATATAGGACTTAAAGATCGTCTTAAAAACTTACAAGATCTACATTCCCTGATCCCAGCTATGATCCAGAGTTAAATTGCTTCTGCTTCCTGGATCAGATGCATTTTCATTTTCACTATATTAAGGCTGAACTGACTATTAATGAATCACCCTTGAGTGACTCTTGTATACAATTCATCAGTTCTAGGCATTTCAATTTATGACTGTCTTGAATTCTAGAAGTCATTTTTGCCAGTAAGATAGTTATAATCTCCTTTGCTCAACCACAGTGGGTCTCTTTAATTTCATTGATAGGCATTTCTCAGGTTGTTCCACACTGTTATAATCAACAAGGTCAAAGAATGAGACAGTGATGATGATGATAAACATCAGCTGAGCAATACTGAGCACAAGACCCTGCTAAATAATTTATGTACATCCATTGACTTCCTCTTTACCATAGATATATAGGTTAGGAATCCTTTTCATATTTCAACATAAAACCAAGAAACGTAGATGTATTAGTTGCATTAAACAAAACTGCACACAGACCCATACACACATTCAAGTAGAAATCCAGGAACAACTTGAAACTAGATGCCATGATTTGTTTTAAATCCATACCTTTTCTACTTAGGACTTTGTCATGTAAATAAATAAATAAAATTTGTTTGTTACATCCATACTCTCATACTCTCATCTCTGTCGGGTCATATATTTTTTTTTCTGCAGATATGTGTAACAAGATCTAATTTGGGATTGTTTCTCAAAACTTTAAACAATCCCACTGTCCACAGTTGAGACTGGGGAATTTTGTCCATCCCGTACCCACCCTTGCCACTTCCTGCTTCCACTGAGTTTGGCAGAAAACAACCCTTTGTACTTAACCAGGCTTTCATTTTCAGTCACTGTAAGTAAGAATTACAGTGTCCCACAGCGTGTGTGTGGAAGAGCTCTGAACAGAAGTAAAAGTGACCTGTAATTGTGGCTTCAGTCTAAGTCTTCAGGGAAAAATTAGCCGTGACTTGTTGAACCTCAGTTATGTCCCAAGATACTTTTAGAATCTATTCACATCCTCTGTGCTGTGGTCCACGTAATTTTTGAAATATCTATCTGGAATTCTTCTATGGATAAATTTAATTTTCCAATACTTAATTCATTTTAGTTTCTCTTTATCCCAACCTAAACACTGGGTACTATTATTGCTTATGGAAAACTCAAGGATGGAGCTCTGTATCCATTAGCCTCCTCGTCTGTCTATAAAACCCCAAATATGCTAGAAGCAACAATTCCTACCAAACCCTTACTGAAATACATCATCATCTAGTGCTGGAATTTCACCCAGGGTTGATTGTCTTCTTGCTTTAAGAAAAAGAAAATAAACAGAATCCCAGAACACTTCTTTGGCAAGCTCTTCCATTGTCTAAAATATGCTTCCTCAGAGATTATGCTTTGGGTAAGCCTAAAGTGAATAATTAAAGATCTGACAAAACCGCCAGTTTATTGACTCCACTGAATGAGGTTAAGACAGGATTACTCATTTTACAAGAACTTTTCCAACTTCAAAAAAAAAACTTGGTAAAATATATACAACATAAAATTTGCTAGCTTAATCATTTTAAGTGTACAGTGGCATTAAGGACATTCCATTTTGGTGCAAGCTTTTCAAATTTTTATTGTGAAAATAATGTTTTGGAAAAGTTCAAAGGGCAGGACAATAGAGAACAACATATTTGTGACCTAGACTAAACAATTATTAAAAGTTTCCCAGATTTACTTCAATTCTCTATGAGATTTTGGAGGGTGTGTCTCAATGTGGTAAGTTTGTGGATTTGTGTGGTTTGTGTGCCTTTGTATGAGTATGTCTTTTTGTGTGTTGTTTGAAAGTGGCCTACATATTTCCCCTCCAAATATTTCACCATATATTTCCTGAGGATAAGAGTTTTTGACATCACCATTATTTGACATAAAAAAACTAATAACTGTTTTCTCTGAACATTTAATATTCAGTTTATACCCAAACTTCTTATTCCTCAAATGTGTTTTATACCTAGTTTTGTGACTCATCAATATATACAAATCTCATTGCTTATGGCTCCTGAATTTTATTGTAAGACGACGCTCCTCTTCATGCTTCTCAAATGGATATATTTTTTTTTCTTGGTCATGATATTGAGTGTTAAGAGAGATTATTCCAGTTGCTTTTCAAATAATCTCATATCCTGTATTTATCTCATTGTTCCCTTGTGGCATAATTTGAATTGTTTCCCTTATTTCTGTATGTTGCTTAAACTGAGATTTAACATTAGAACTTAATTGCATTCAATATAAATATTTTTAAGCAAAGATTTTCCATTGATGAGTAATTGCATATCACACCATATAAGAAGGCATCTAATGTCATGTTGTCCCATTATTAATGAAGTTCAAATTGACAGTTTAGTTAAGGAAAAAGTGCTGTCTTTCCTCTAAAAAGATTATTTTTCCTTATTGATAATATTTTATATTACCTAAAGTATTATGTACTAATATGTATGTATTTATATAAATTTATTTAATAATCTGTTTCTTCTTTAAAATCTACATTTTAAAATATTAGAAGCAAATGAGCCTTACCATTTGGGATTTTTCACTTAATTTTCTAAGCTAGAACTATATTTAGAAGAGCTACTACATATAATAGACATTGTCTATTGTGCAAATTGTAGGTCAAAATTGTATTTGTTTATTGTTTATAATTCAGCCAATATTGAGGGAGTTCATCAATAGTAAATCTGCCTTATTAAAAATGGTAATGGGAATATTTCAAGGTGAAATGAATGAATGATAATCACAAAACTAAACTAAAAGCAAGTATACCATCAAATGCAAAATAATACTCTAATTATGTTGTATAAGTTACTTTTAACTAAAATTAAAGTGAAAAGACCAAAGAACTAACCATATGATATATGTAAAATAATTCATTAAGAAATACACAATTTAAAAGTCATAAATTGTGACACCAATTGCACGTGTAGAGGTAAAGGTGCAGATTTTGGATGTGATTAAAGTTAAGTTCTTATCAGCTTAGAACAGACTCATAAAATAGGATGTCCTGTGCCAGAATTATGGTAAAGAAATTTTTAAAAAATCCTGTAACAGGTATAGAAAATACATAGAAAAGGAATCAGAACACATCACTAAAATATTACATCAGAAAGAAAGACAGCAAGAAAGGAAGGAATTCCAGTGTAAAGGCAACAAAATGAAAATTTTTAAAAAAACCAATAATTATTGAAATGACTGGGTTCATACCTGTAATCCCAGTGCTCAGGAGGCTGAGGCAGGAGGATTATTACAAATCTGAAATTAGCCTGGTCTACACAACAAGATGCTGTCTCAAAAAGGTTGAAAATGTAACAAGAAGAAACAGATGGAAATGTAGTTCAGTGGCAGGCTACTTGCTTCAATCCCTAGAGCCAGTGCCCCCCCATAAAACGAAAGTAATGAAAAAAGGATTAACTGTGTGTTAGATAAAATGTACTTCCTTAAGTAAACAACTATCACAAGCAATAAAGAAAGTCGTCATAGAGTGATAAAGAGGTCACGTAATCAAGAAAACATAATAAGAAATGTATGCTCCTCCAATATTAGAGCTGCTAAGTATGTAGGGCAAATATGAAAATGCATGAGAGAAAAAGATAACAAAGCAAAAGGAGAAGGGAACTTCAATACACTGTTCCCCACATGGATACATCATCCAGACAGCAAACCAATATGGAAACAGTAGACTTTAGCAATATTACAGAGTACAAGGACACTTTACTCAAAAGTAGAAAAATACACATTTTTCCAAGTGCACCCAAAGCATTCTCCAAAATAGATCATATGTTATGAAAGCTTCTCGACAAATTTAAGATGATTGAAATCACATCAAATTTCTTTTCCAATCATGATAATGTGAAAACAGAAATCAAACGTAACTGCAAAATTAATTCACAAATATGCAAAAATTTGACAGCTTACATTTAAACAATCAATCTTATGAAAGCCAGATAAGGACGTTACAAAAAAGAAACTGCAAGCAAAAGTTCTTGATGCGCACATGTGCAAAAGTCATCAGTAAAACTCTAGCAATCTGAACTGAACAGCTCGTATAAAGTGTGCACCATGACCTAATGAACTTAATTGCAATGATAAGGTGATTAATATGTGTAAGATAATAAATGTATTGTGCTATCTGCACAGAATGAAGATTAAAACTTATATGATCATCTTTCTGGATGAAGGAAAGCATTTGACACAATTTAACATTATCACATGATTTAAAAACTCAGCAGATTAGGTAGACAAGGAATGTACCACAACACAATAAAAGCCATCAAGGACAAAGCATAGCTAACATTATACTCAATGGTGAAGCAACAGACAGCTACTCATACATAGTCAGGAAAAATATATGAATGTTTGTTTTTATCAGTTCTATTTAACACAGTATTAGAATTCCTAACCAGACCCATTGGGTAAGAAAGAGAAATAAAAGTGTCCAAATTACAAGGAAAGAAGCACAATTGTACTTGTTTGAAAAAAAAATCATCTTTTAGTTAGAACTAAATATATATATATATATATATATGAAATCTATAAATATATATATATATATATATATATATATATATATATATATATTGGGGATCAAACTCACAATTGTGTGCTGTGGGCAGCACCAGGCAGGCACTTATGCCACTGAGCTAAATCCCCCCCTCCATCATTTTTAAGTCATATTTTTAGGTTTTCTTTTTCTTTTTTTTTTTTTGTACCAGGGATCGAATTTATGACCTTGCGCTTGCCAGGCAGGCACTTATACCACTGAGCTAAATCTCTGGTCCTTAAAAATAGATTTTATTCACTAATACACCACAAAATCAATATATACAAATTAGCTGCACATATACACACTAATTATCTGAATAAAAATTGGGGAAAATGTTCATTTTCAGTAACTCATTTCATTTTTAGTAACTCATTTACAGTAGCACCAAAAATAAAGTGTTGATGAATAAATTTATTCAAACAGTTAAAGATTTATAAAACAACAATGAAACTGAGTAAGATACAGATAAATAGAAATATACTTTATGCTTATGGATTGAAAGAATCAAACAAATGCCAATACTAACCATGTTACTTAACGTTCTGTTAAGTATATATAATATTGCTAAAGTCTACTGTTTCCTAACTGTTTTAGGTAATATAAATATTACCTAGGATAACTGTCCTAGAAAAAGTTCATTTTGGCTCACAATTTTGGAGATTTCAGTCCATGGTTGGTTTGCTGTTGCATGGTCCTGTAACAGGGAAGCACATCATGACAGAAATGGATGGTAGATCAAAACATTCACCTCATGGTCAGGAAGTGAACGATGAGGAAGAGAGACTAAGGTCCCACAATCTGAAGGTACATGTTCTGTGACCTAAAACCTTCTACTAGTCACCACTTACAGTTTCCACTACCTACCAACAGCACCAAACTGCTTACCATGCCTTTGATGCATGGGCCCTTGGGGCACATTCCATACCCAAACTATAGCACCATCTAAAGTAAATCTACAGCACACATGAAACACCTATCAAAATTTCAGTGACACAAAAAGTATATATACAGACCAATAAAATAGAATGGAAAGCCTAGAAATAAATTCACATATTTTAGATTAGTTGAGCTTTGATAAAGTTTCCAAGAATACACAATGAAAGAAAAGTAGTCCTCAACAAATGATCTCAGAACAGTGGATGTATAAATGCAGAAGAAACCCAACCTTTATTTTACAGCATACATAAGATAATTCAAAATTATTTTATTCAGCAAAATTCAAAATAGATTAAGGTCCTGAGTTTGTAAAACTACTGGAAAAGAAACACAAGGGGAAAGTTATTTTCCATTTGTTAGGGCAATGACAAAACACAGATAACCAAAGCAAAACTAGACAAATGGAATAGCATCAAAGCAGGAAGCTTCTGCACTGCAAAGAAAGGAATCAATAGACCGATTAAAAAAAAAAAAAACCCTACACAATGGGAGAAAATATTTGCAAAGTACACATATGAGAGGGAGTTAATTTATAAAATATGCAAGAAACTAAAAATTTACATCAGCAAGAAAAACCTCATTAACAATGATAAAGGCATCTGAATAGAGATTTCTCAAAAAAAGCATACAATAGCATATAAGTATGTGAAAAGCTGTTCACATAATCATTAAGGAAATCCAAATTTAAACCTCTGTATCACCTCACAGGTTAGAATGCTTATGACAAAAAGTAAGGATCTGGAAAAAGAAGGCAACTTTATGTACTACTGGTGGATATAACCATTATTAAAAATAGGATACAGTCTTTAAAAGTTAAAAATATGAATGCCTTCCCATCTAAGAATTTCATATCATATAGAATTTCTGTCTATATATACGAAGGAAATGAAAAAAAATTAAAAATCTCTCTTTTGTGCTTTCATTGTTTGTTTGTTTGTTTTTAAGCATTTTGGTTATTTTTAATTGAAAGAAAAACAGCCTTGCCCGGGGGCCACAGGAGAAGCTGGGCTGGGCGTGGGCTTCTCAGCAGCTCCTGCTCCACAAGCTGGCAGCCAGGCAGGCGCCCTGCTGGGGAGCCTGGGCCTGGTGGAGCAGAGGGACCCCAGTGGGGAGGGCGGAGCTGCCAGGCCACTCCTGATCACAGGAGTGGCTAGTAAGGGCTTCCTAGCCAGTTGGGTGACATGAATAACGTTCTTATTCTTGGGGGGAATTAAATTAAGGGATGACAAAGGAAGCCAAGAGAGTGGCTTTTTTAGGTGGGTTCTGAATTACGATCAGGAAATAGTCTTTAGTGCAACCATTATTTCATTTTAATTGGAACGAATTCGGAGGAAAGTGAAGCCGTTGTGGGGATCAATTTCACATATAGTGCTCTGTGCTTTCAAGATGAAGTCCTACACGAGGTTGGCGTAGTGCGTGGTGGTGGGATTGTCCGTGGTACTGATGAGAACGCCTCTGTGTTCACCACCATGATTCCCTGCACTCCTGGCTGGCTCTGAAGTTGGTTCGGTGTCTCTTCGAACTCATCTCTAGCTGATCCAGTAGCTCCACGTCACCACCACGCAGCTCAGTTCACACCTTCCTGCACTTATGCTTTCATTGTTTGGTTATTTGATCATTTTTTCATGCCTAAATGCTATAACTCAAACAACTACTTCTAAGACAACAATATGCAATATATTAATTAGTGTTGATTTCCTAATATTTTTTTGAAATTTAGTATCTTTTTTATCCTTTTCTGTTTTGCTTTTTTAAAATAATGGTAACTTTCTCCAAGAGATTCTAATTGCCTCTTCTGTGAAAGTCATGTAGGATTTGTCCAAGGTTTACAGTTGTCTAAAATGAGCTGTTTAGTTGATCTGGGAAGCAGCTGTGTAGAACTGAGTCAGGCAATGGGAAGGGTAGAATACTATTAGTAAACTATTAGCAATGGATGGATGGTGAAAAGAACACAGGGATAGGAAATAAGAATCTATTCAAACAAAACATGCTCAGATGAATGAGGAACAAGAGGTTTTTTCTGCCAAAGCAGTAAATGTTTAATCTGGAAAAGCCTGCTTCTACATCTGGCTTATGTTTAGTATTGTAAATATTACCTCTTTCATTATTTTCATGTAAATTCCAGTTTAACGAAAATAAAACAAAAGCCAATGGAGAGATATGTTTTTTAACAACACCAATATTAAACATTTCACATACAATACCCAAAATATAAAATACTACATGTGCCTACTAAAGTCTTAAAATGAAAATTGAAAACACTGGAACATGAACGAACTAATACATGAAATATTTCTTTTACATTCTCAAAGTGACTAGACTAGGAATTAGCTGGGTATCCGTGCAATATAGCATAATTTTAAAGTGAATGTAACTTATATAAATGAAACTTAGAAGAAAAACATGATTCATTTATTTGTTTAAAGATAATATTACAACACCTTTACGCAGGAATCAACTGTTCCAAACTAAATTGTTCTTTTGTTTTCTGAGGCACTCTTCTGGCATAACCTTCTACTTTTTGTATCATCCAACAACTTAATAAGTGGCTTTAGGGAAGTTCCTGATTCTTCCTTTTTTGAGGTTTGATAAATTCAAGTCATGTGTAAATCAAGTCAGTCCATAAAAGTTGATAAAAGACATAAATTGTGAAGTGTACCTTGCTGGAAGGAAAAATAAGAAACATTGAGTGATAACTTTTTTCTGCTTTGGCATGTAATAATACAGATATTAGTTTACATTGTAGGGCTTATAGAAAAATTTAGCAAGCATTAAGTCATTTGAGTGTTCCTTCACCTATAAGTTTTCACTTGTGATACATAATGATTCAAAATAATAAAGCATAATCTACTACTTCAGAAATGTTTTAATAAAGTATCTGCAAAATATTACCAGAATAAAAAATAAGGGATGAGCAATTATTTGGGGAAGATACACAACAGACTGCTGTAAGGAAATGATTCAGTTTATTCTAAAAATGAGTAGGAATTTTAAAAAAAGTAATTAACATTGAAATAGATATGAACTCCCTCATGCGTATGCATATATATGAACTCCCTTCAAGGAACATAAACCTTATATTCTAGAAGTATATATAAAAAAGAATATTTGAAAAAAAATTAAAAGATGAAAATAGGGGGAAATGAATAAGAATCTGCCCTAGTAAAAAGTGGAAACCAAAGCATGGAAAATCTTAGCAGAGCATTAAAAGGGATAATAAATTTCAGTAACTATGAGAAGCTGATATCTGTCTGGCAATCTTAGCCACCTATCCTGGAATCAAACTGAAATGTAATATAAGACTCACAGGAAAACAGGAAGGTGGGCTGGCAGGCATTCTTCAGAAGGTATATCAGGGAAGTATTTCTCATTGCACAAGAGTTGGAACCTTCCTTAAGTTCCATGTTATAAGATTTTTGAATATACTAGTATCTATGTGATCTAAACTGCCTGGCATTGGGAATTCATCAGTGGGAAATAAATGCCCATCATCTCTGGCAAAGCTTATATTCTGGTAGACAAGATAGACACAAAAATTATTGGATGTGCTGATCAAGAGGCTTGTTCACTGATAACAGTCTGCAGAGGCTTCATTAAGCACAAAAGGCTCTAATAAGATTATTGAAACTTCACAAAACCACTGGGAAAAATGAAGAAACACACCCTTTCACACTGAGCTTATCTAATAATTCTCAGAGCTACACTGAAGAACTAATTCTGAAAAATATAAGCAGCTATAGCCTTCACTACAGCAGAAAATATGTTTGCTTTGTTTTTAAATTTTTTATACACAGCAGAAAATTGTACAAATCACCAAGCTTCTACCCCATAGACAGCGCCAGAAACTTGCTGTAATAATCAGGAGCCACTGTATTAGTAACTTTCTGCCTTCCCTGTGAGCTCTAGAATGGAGTCTTTTCCTCTATAATCTCCAACAAGATTGTTGCTATGTTCCTGGTCTCCCCAATATAACTTAGTTACTGATTCATGTCTTCCATGAGAGCTTCTGATTGGTGAAAACTAAGTCTCAGCTTGAAAATAAGCTTAAATAGATTTTAGCTCTCGAATCTCTGCAATTCAGGAAGACCCACCAGAGGGATTAAAATGGGTCTTGAGCAAAATGATTCATGATACCTGACAAAAGTGATTAGTAAATCAAACAATTTATAATTTTATTGAATAGTTTCTGAGAAGCAAACAAGAAGCCAAGAGTGACAATAATCTAGTCAGGAGCTACTGACTCTATACAAGACAGCCAAGGACAGCCTCTCTTAGGAGATAAATGTAGGCTAAATCCTAAAAGATGAGAAGGACATGCTAACTTCTCATGTGACAAGTAAGAAGAGGATTTTTGGAAAAGACAGCATCTAGAATCTGGTAGTTGAAGAACAGGATCACTGGCACCAAACTTGCTCCCACCATTTGCTTGGTGATTTTCGGCAATGTCTTAATCACTTTCTTTGTCACTGTGACACAACATCTAACACTCACAATCTAAGGGTGGGAAAGTCTGTTTTGGCTCATGCTTTAGAAGTTTTGGTCCATGTTCAGCAGTTTAAACACAAAAACACCCTAGTGGAAGGCCCTGGCCAGAGGAAAGCTGCTTATGTTAGGGCACCCAGGAAGCAGAAGGTAGGAGTGGAAGAAGGTGGTAAATCCACCCATGTCACACCCTAGTGACCTGGCCCTTTCTGGTGGAGCCTACCTCCTAACAAGTCAGCTGTAGTGCCCGCATGATTTATTTATCACCTTCCAAAAACCCCACCTATGAGCAGGAGGCCTTGGGGCACATTCTTGAGCTAAACTATAACAGGCAAGTTACCCAAACTTCACTTATTAGACTTATTATGAGGATAGTAATAACATCTCTATGGGGGCTATCATGAAGACCATATCAGATAATGAGCATGAAACACTTAGAATAGTGATTGGCATATAGGATGCTCAATAAAAGTGTTTTCTACTGTCACAATTGTCCAGACATATCAAGTCTGAGTTATCGGTCTAATATGTCTAGAGGTGAGGGATATGGAAATAAAACTTAAATGTATTCAACATTATATTAAGTGATTAAACCTCAGGGAAGGAAGCTACAAACTAGGAAAAAGAAGAGTTAAGAGGTATAAGACAAGAATGCCAAGTGCTTAGATACTACGAAGAAGAACCTAGGAACTGAAAAAGCATTCATATATTCCATTATGTGTCATTCTAAATTAATTCATGTTGTTCTTTTATTATTTTATATGTTCTGTAACTAATGAATTTAATGGAGATAATTTTAAATAGCAATACTTTTGTCTTATAAAATCTTTTATTTAAAGAATTTACTAAAAATATTACACATGCCAACATGTGTCAAAGCAAATAATATATCAGAATTAAGAACTGATTGATCAGTTTAGTTTATCACTAAATGAATAATTACCTGTCTTTTGAATAAGTATGCTTATAGGATTACTGTGTTCTGAGTTGTAAGGAAATACATTACTTACTAATTAGTAAGATGTTTGTAGAATGGTAGCTTCCTACAGATAACAGAATAATCCTAGAGGTAAAACACAAAAGAAACGGCAATCATGGCTTAATAACTCAACTTTAAATGGCAATACCCTATGGGGAAAATTCCATTTCATACAATTGAATAAATAGTTCTTTTAAATTTAAATAGTAATATTCAATAAAACCTGAGTTTTGGACTCAAGCCAATCTAATTTTAATTCTGGATTTGTCATCTCGGGCAAGTACTTTGAATCTTTGATTTCCATGTCATATAAAAATAGGCTACAGTAGCTACTCCAATTTGTTATTATGAGGCACACAATCATGTCGAGTGTAATGTTCATAGCATGAAAACTACCACACATTAGATGTTTAATGCAGTAAGGCATTACTAATCACCATACTAACAGTGATGATCAGTGAGTCATGCAATTGATTTGCTAAAAAAAGAGACAGGTACAATAAAGAGCATTTACAAAGACAAGTGAGATAAAAAGTTGTATGGATTTATGAGCTATAAGGAAAATACATGAAGTACTGAAATAATGTTGGTCTTAATACTTCCCTCTTCTTTTTCCTAGTTAGTTGGTTCCTTTCCTGAGCTTGCATCACAAACATAGAACACTTCACTAACATAATCGCAACTATGAACTGATCAGAAATCAAGGAAGGATTCTCCACTGAATCACAATGAAAGATGAGGGAGATATTGAAGACCAAATAAAATATATCAAATAAACATAAAATACAATTTCAGTTACGGAATTTACTCATATATCTGACTAGATTGTATGTATGCACACTACACTTAAGACAGTTTTAATTTTTAAAATCCATTACTTTGCTATGAGCAGATTGATTTCTTTGATATTCTTAAGATCTGCTAGAAACATTTTCTCCTTATAGCCAAACATCCAATAAGCAGTATAAAGACGTAATGAGAGTTGCCAGATACTTTTATTAAACCTTCTAGTCCTTCTGAGATGAAAAATACTAGAAGTAATTCATTTTTGTGTCATCCAAAGTAACAAACATTTTTTAGAAATAAATGTGGCTTCACTTTGGCAAATCTAAGATGTTTCATGACCTGTAGGTTTTGCCACGGGTGTATGGTAGCCTATTATATCTGTTTGGAATCTTAAAACCAGTTAAAATTGGATTGCTATGCTAATTTTCATATTATCCTACTGTCTAGAATAACAAATTTTCAGACTACACATTTAGTAATTATTAACATTTTATCTTCTTGAATCAATGATTGCTAGCTATTGGTTTAATTTTCTCATTTCTCCTAATAAGAAATACTTAGGTAAGCTTGAATATGAACAGAGGCTTTTTTAGCATAAAATTTGCAAAAAGAACTTTAAATTAAATCTTCTTTTAAAGTTTCATAATAGTTTACATTGTTTTTTTTTTTTTTCGTAAGGGTTACCAATTGAATTCTTTTCTTTCCTTTCAAGTCAGCCAATTAACTCTTGGCTTAGGTTAAAGTTTGTTCCTGTATCATCACACTTTGTTCTTGCCATTTCTAAAATTGCACACTTCCATGCATTAACACACATGCATACGCACACTCACACATTCTGGACAACAGTTCAGTGTTCTAGAGCAGCCCTTTTCTATGATATTTCCCATTAGAGTCAGGTGCTTCGTCTTTCTTACTGAAGGATGCCTTGAGGTAATATTTCTTCCCATGAGAAAGGTTTGGATTTATTTATTTATTTATTACTAAAATAGGAGGAGCCACAGAACATATAATTAAGAGGATGAGATTAAGATCTGTTCCAACCATATGCAAACCCACTGTCAATATTTGGCAGAAGAAGTTGCTCACTTTTTAGTATTCTGTTTTCTTTTTAATCTGACTTAGAATCTCTGGTTGAGTCTGTAATATCTCACTTATAAAAAGGATGTTTGGTTGACTAACCACACATGATATTATTTCAAACCAACATTACTTTTTATTAAATCAGACTTTTGGAGTAATATTAAATGTTTACCTCTAATTTGATTTTGTATCTGTTCCAATCAGAGAATAAATTACTTCACAGAGTAAAACAGCACATACAGGACATCAAGTCAGTGTTTTATTGAATTATATAAATGTCATATATGTATGTATATGATAAATATTTTTAAAGAATATTTGCCTAGTTACAAAGAAATTGCATATTTTTAAGTATTTTATCAAGAAAGTATTTTAATATAGTTACTTATTTAAGTATTTTAGTATAATTTGCTGTAAAGCATTACAGTAGAATCAGATCATTATAATCAACTTAGACATTTTCAATTAAAAGTAACAAATCTTTTAAACAGACTTTTAGTAAAAACAAAATGGACAAGTTTAAATCTTTGCTGAAATGATACTGCAAACTTTCCTCCCTTTTTGGGTAAGAATGACTAAAGAATGTTACAAAACATCTTTCGTCTACCACTGTCTACCCTGGTCACACTGACTTTAGAAGTCAAATCACACATCTGCCTACAGAAAGATCAGCAATAAGCACTGTTGTGTATGCTGATGTCATTAGTATGTCTAAGTGCCAAAACAGATTTTTCCTATTGAACTAAAAAAAAGAGCCTAACATTTGGAGAAACTGGGGGATGAAAAATGGAAAGCTTTTTTTTTTTTTATCTCTATTATTCCAAAGAGAAATTTGTTTTATTTTTTTCTCTCTCTCAGAGGGAAAAACTAACATCAAATCTAGACAAATTAATTTCACTATTCTATTATTTCTATTCTTTATAAAGATACTTGACCTTTATTGAAGGCAATGAAGAAAGTATGCCAGAATTTCTGCAAACTAACTTAGCCCAGAAACAGTGTGAAATCCTACCTTGAAATTTGGCTTTGTAATGAGTGAGTCACAATCAGTCACAGAATCTGTGCTACAGTCAACCGTAGGCATTCAACAACTCAAATCACGTTCAGTAAGGCAAATGTAGAGCTGTAAGCAGTCTGGCAGTTTTTGTATTTCACTTCTATTTTCTGTAGTCACTTTGTTTGCTCTGTCAATGAATATAACTGGCACATGTGGTGAGAGGGGGCCTTCTGTATCATTTGATCCAGACAGCTACAGGATTCCAGAATTGCAATTAAAGATAATTAAGATGTTTTTGATAATTTTTATATTTTAATAGTATAATGAAATTTTAAATCACTCATAATTTTACCAGCCTAAGGCTCAACTATTTGGGCTTCTTTTTTTCTGGGATTCCTTTCTGCATAGGGTCATATATTTAGCATACCAAAACTGATACTAATATCCATATAAATACTGATATATATAATATATGCATAAATACATAGATATTAAAGCTGCAGCTTTTTTCAAAATTTGAATTAAACTCGTAAAATTCTCACAATTACTTTGAGAAGAACCTTCAAATTTATATATGTAAAACTATCAGTAGACTAAATGAAAACCACTAAATAAATGACTACCTAAATGTCTTAGTTATTTTTCATTGCTAGTACAAAATGCCCAACATCCACAGTTTAAAAGAGGAAGGATTTATTTTAGCTCATAGTTCATAGAAGTTTCAGTCTATAGTTCAATGGCCAGGGCAGAGCAGGATGGTAGCAGAACGTGGCAGAGGAGACACAGTCCTTAGTAGGGCAGACAGAAAGCAGTGAGTATCACATAGTGAGCCTGCTTTTTATCTCTCCCCTCATTTTCCATCCAGGCTACCAGCCTATTGATGGGTATCATCTATACCCAGCGGGGGCTTTCACTACTGATATCTAGAATTATGCTAAACCAATGTAATTATCACAAACCTTTAATCCAGTATCACACATCCATGATTCAGCCACCCCTCAAAATCTCCACCTATGAGGTTTGATGGGAGGAAGAATCTAGACACAAGCCACAATACTATAGCATCTTGCACATGTATCAGGTAGTCTGTCACTAGCCTTCAGGAAACTTTTAATACTCCATTCATATAAGGATTTATACAGAATAAAGTTAAGTTCACATTTGATCAGGAACATAGAAAGCATAATAGAAAATTCATTAGATTGCTAATGAATTAAATGCATTAGATTTTAGGACTCATTTCTAACATTTCACTTTGAAATCATTCTTATAATGATTTTTTGTGTTAGACTCTATTTAGAACTAAAAATGAAAGGTCAGCTAGCTGATTAAACATAGATTTCTAGTTACAAGTAAATTGTATTTGGAAATGATCCATTAATTGCCCTCTTCCAGATATATTACTCAGTGCTACTGATATTAATGTTCAAATGAACCTATTGAAGATATGAACATTTCTGGTCTGAGGGAAATTGGATCCAAGCAATTTCATAACATGGTTACAGAGTCAATTTAGGTTGAGACCAGTTTCAGTCTTTCTTAGAAACTTTCATTGCACATTAACAAGTTAATAAGTAAGACCTTTAAAGAGACACTGTCTTTTTCCAAGTCAAAGTCCTGGTCACAATGACAAGCAGAGTTTTTTTGCTTGTATACTCTTAACATTTTAAAACAGCCTCTATTGAATAATTTTTCACTGTCATTTCAAACTTTGGCAAAAAGTAAACTTTTTTCTCCTTTATTTTCCTTGAAAGACTTTTCCTTGGGATTTGATTTTCCTCACAAATAGTGTGGAAAGATCTAGCGGTATTAACACTCATGTGTGGTCAAGACAAAAAGACAAGAAAGCAATTCAGAATACTTGTTATAAGCCGCAGGTCACTGCTTTAGGGAAAACTATGCTTTGCTTGGGGGGTTTCCCCCTGATTCAGCCTCACTTTGAGAACTGGGGGGAAAGCCAAATAATGAAAATCAAGCAAGTTTACATCTTAGTGAACCTCTTGAAGTTCAGTGAAGCTGTGTTTTCAGGAGAGAATCCCCAGATGTTTAAGAAGAAGAAGCAAACGTCTAAGCCTTGTCACATACAAGAAAGGCATATACCTACTATAAGAAAAGTAAGTTATACTTAGATGATGAATCAAAAGATTCAAATATTCAATCTTACTATATTCAAATATTCAATCTTACACTTAATAATATTTGTGAAATATCAATGAAATTTTATGTGAAAAAAATTTGTGCTAAAAACATAATACAAATTGTATAATTAAAATTTTGAAGTCAAAGTTCTTCTGTACATGTTATTTCACGGTTAGCCTAACATAATATGTTATCATATTATAGGTCCATATTCCTTGAGTTTGAGAAGAACTTCAAACAAGTAGTTAAATAAATAGAATTTGGGGCTGGGAATATAATTCAGTGGCACAGCTCTTGCCTGGCAAGTATGAGTCAGGAGTTCAATTCCCAGTCCAAAAAAAAAAACATGTAGAATTTCATTGCAGTGAAAAAACCCTACACTTATTTATTTGACTGCTAACTTTTATCATTCCAACCATTTGATCATCTCTGTTCCATTTAGTGAAAACAAACAGACAAATAAACAAACATCTTAGCTGTTAAATCATACTTGCTGTGAGTTTAACCATGGATATGGATTGTCATCTAATTTCTACTGCTGAACTGAGATTTTTGGGCTGACTTTTATTGTTCCTTCTCATTGTTAAAATGTGCTATAACCAGAAAATTTATCTTTTTGGATGATTCTAATTCTTTTATATTGATATATTATATATATTATATTTATATATTACATAGTAAGTTCATTCATTTGGGAGAATTGCTATATATATCAATTCATTTTATATTTAAGTTTATGTATATTTTGTTTCTCACATAAGTGAAATCATGTGGTACTTTTAACCTATTTTACTAGATATTTTGGTCTTAAGATCCACCCCTTTTCCTAGAACTGATTATAATTAGTCATTCTTTGTGAGCAAAATTTCATTGTATACATGTACTATATTTTGTTTATCCATTTGTCTGTTAATGGCCATTCAACCTGTTTCCACAGTTCAGTTATTATGAATTGCACTGCTAAACATGCAGGCATGCGTGCATCATCATGATATAATACCTTTATTGGGACTGATGGAGAATTATGCAGAAGAAGTATACTGGGTCAAATGGAATTTTCATTTTTAGTTTTTTGAGGAATCACATTCTGATCTTCTTAGTGATTGTGGCTTACATTCCTAACAATGTAAAACGTTCCTTTTTGCCACATCCTCACCAGCATTTGTTGTTTTTGTGTGTGTGTGTTTTTGATTATAACTGTTCTGACGGGAGTAGAATGGAATCTCAGTGTGGTTTTGATTTGTGTTCTTCTAATGGCTAAAGATTATGAATATTTTTTTCATGCACTTATTGACCATTTATACTTCTTTTGAGAAGCATCTATTCAGTTAATTTGTCCTTTTTGGGGTCTTTTATTCTAGACAGATTAGTATTTTTCAATTCATTTTATATCCTAGATATTAATCTTTTATCAGAAGGCCACCTAGCAGACTTTTGTTTTTCATTGTGTAGATTTTCTTCTCACTCTGTTGATTTTTCTTTTGCTTTGTAGAAGCTTTTTAATTTAATATAATCCCATTGTTGGCTCTTTGATATTTAAATTGACAAAACTCAAAAGACATGCAAATATGCAATAAGAACTTTGCCTGACAGTATTTTGACTAGGAATCTCCCTTACTCAGAATGGTGTACTTAAAGCACTGAGCTCTCTACAGGAACACTGCCAAGGCATTTCCTCAGGCTCTTTCATTGATGTAATGAAGAAATGGTTCCCATGGCTTTCAATCTGGAGTTTTGCTGTGGCAAAAGGCTTGTTCCTGAAGTTTTTGGTTGTGCTTCTCATTTTAAGCTTAATAAGAAAATGAGAGGTGATTTCAAACTTTACTAAGGGAACCTTAAGTATCCTGTTCATCGTTGTCTGTATTTTCATCTATTGTAAATCCTTTTTCTGCTTTCTCAAATATCCAAAGTATTTACTAAGGTTGCAAGTGTGTCAGGAACTGTGGTGTTGTAATTGACACTAAATCTGTGTAATAACAATTTGACTTCATATAGTAGATAAGGGGGTTGCATGTATCAGAACTGTGAAAATACTCTCAAAACAGAGTCAATAACACTCCATTTATTTTACTGATAAGGTGTCTCATGGAGTTTAACCTTTAGAAACTTTTATTATGGAGTATTTAGTTTATCATCACAAGAAAGAAAGCATGACCTTGAGTTGCTGCTTTTCATTACATCTGCAGTTCCAAATGTTCTTTGGAACTAATTGTGGAGCCAAACTGCCTAATGAATGTTGGTGTACCAGATCTCACGTAATATTGTGAAAATTGCTCACTGGTCAGTATATTGGAGTTATAAATATTTGCTCTAGAAGACAAGATTTTAACATTATTTTTAGATGCTAATACTCATTTATTTCATTGTCTCTCCTCTTATGCTTAATCTATACCAAAAACAAAACTCTGAGTTAAATCCAAACATTTATGAATACATTTTAAGCATGCACATTCATATGCATTTGTGCACATAAGCACACACACACACATTTTCTGCCAGTTTTATTGGATTTAAACCCCAGGTAATGAGTCACCTATGATCAAAGCCTAAGGCTGGGATTAAACCTATAAACCTCTGGAAATTCCACAGCATGAATGAGGTTTTCTACAGTACAAGATACTTTAAAATTTTGTTAATTCCCACAGTGCTCTCCAAGTTTACAAACATAAAACCTTAAAATAAATTTCGATAGTACTAGTTGTAAATTTGTGGCTTAATCTTAACAAAATTTTAATAAATACCTATAGTGCTTCATTGTTTCTGTAAAGAGGAGTTCATACTTTGCTAAACAGTCTATCTCGATGTGTCAAATGATATAGTTTCCTTGACACTTTATTAAAATTCATAATTTAGTTATAATAATTTTTATAATCTCAGATTTTATCATTTTAAACTAATATGATAAATCCATCTACTATGTAATGGTCAAATGATTCCAAATGAGCATTGTATAATTTGAGAGCCCTAAAACACATTAAAACCATAAATTTGATATGTAATATATACCTTGTAGTTCTAAATTTTTGTTCTAGAAAACTTTTATTCTGCTTACTCTCATTAAATTTCAAATGGAACATGAAAGTTTTGCAATTTTACAATTTTTATTCTTTTTTAAAAATGAAAATATTTTCATAATTCAGAATCATAAGTGAAATCTGGAAAGTATGAACTCAGAATTCTTTACAATATTGGTTTATTCTCTCCAATTTTCTATAAGGTTGTTAGAAGTTCTTCACATTAAAAATCCATTTAGATGATTTAATATATGTTCAATAATAGTTTCTGGCTACACTGAAAGGTATCTTTGTTTACAAACTTCATTTGTTATACAATTCTGGAAAAAAATGACCATATCTGTATTCTTCTGGGGAAAATGACCATGATTGTGTTTATCACTTAATGCAGCATTTGCAAACAAAAACACAATTTTGACAAAATCTGTTTGTAAACCAAATTTTTCACAAACAAAATATAATTATGAGCCAAGGAACTACTATATTTGGCTTTCAATCTCTTGACTCCTCCACAACTTGTTATTTTATTCTAAAAAATCTATTGATCTTTAATGTATTTAAAGCTTTTACCTTTGAGTACTTCCAAATATTTAAATAATGTTATCCCTTTGTATTGCCCTACATCTTTAAACTATTTCATTGTTTTGGAGTTTTCATGTTTTTCTTTTCCTTCCAGTTTTTGCTTTTTAACCTAATATCTTCTTTGCTATTACAATCATTGATTTTTCTACTTCATTGCTTATGCACTCAAACAATTCTGTTTAGCCAAATTCATGTTTTATGATGTTGTTCTGACCTATATACAAATCAGCCTGCAAATATACAAATAAACTTGTCAATTAAAAAAATGGAAGTAGCCCCAGTAGCCTGCCAGCTGCCATCAAGACTCATAGCCAGTGTGAGCTGGGAGAACCAGCCAACCCACACTCCACAGCCTGGCAGCCACCATTGGGAAAGGTAGCAAGAGCCAGCCAGGAGAACCACCTGCCAGCAGTGCCTGGGACCCCACAACAGACTCATCACGAATGCAGGAAAATGTCAAGATAAAGGAGCAAAAGACAATCTCAGACCTCCAACCCACACAGATCATGTCTGTGAGACATAGACAGAATAAATTGGAAGTCTCACATCTGAAATTTCTGAAACAACAGCAGTAGAAGTGAACAAACAGCATCATGAGGCTGTAAGAATAATCAAATCAGAAATAATATCTCAGGTAAAAGAGAAATGACAAACATAGTGAAGGAACTGCTGAGCATTTCTAAAGCAGACAGATTTTTTAAAAGGAAGCATAGAAAAATGATGGAAATTTGACTGAAAATTATACAAAAAAATTATAATGCATGAAGCATATTCAAAGAGATATTCAGAAAATTAAAAACTCCATTGAAATCTGGCAAACCTCCTAGAAAGAAACTGAAGCTAGTCTTTCAGACCTTGAAGACAGGGTGCGAGCTAATGATTGCAAAAGGAAAGACTTCTTAAAGACAACAAGAATCCAGGAAATAACAATTCAATAGCACAAAGTGACACAAAGAAAAATAATTTAAGACTGATAGGTGTCAAATAAAAATTAAAGGTCAACAGAAATGACATAAAAATACTATTCACAAAAGTAATAGCAGAAAACTCCCTAAGTATGAAAAAAGGACCTGACATACAGATAAGTGAGACATATAGAATTCCAACTAACCATAACCAAAATAAATCTACATGCCAATGTATAAAAATAAAGTTCCTAGAAATTTAACACAAGGACAGAATACTAGAGTCTATTAGAGAAAAGAAGCAGATCATCTATAAAGGCAAACCCATCAAATCATGGAAGACTTCTCAACACAGACCATCAAGTCAAGAAGTTGGAGTGAAGTATTTCCAGTCCTGGAAAAAAAAAAAAAAAAAAAAAAAAAAAAAAACTTCTTCCAGTATAGACTGATTTAGCCTGCAAAACTATCTTTCAAAATTAATGAAAAAATAATATACTTCCATGAAAAAGAACAAATAAAGGAATTAATGACTACCAAAGCGACCCTACAAGGAATACTGAAGGATATCCTAGAGAGACACAAACATAACCACTTCCCAGAACAGCAGCAGAAGGAAACTGCCAACTAGGGCAGGCAATTGAATGGAAGGGAAAAATGGAAGGCTAACAGCAGGATAGTGCAGTAGAGATAAGCCAGTGCACATGAGTCATAACCATTAATATAGATGGCCTCAATTCACCAATAAAAAGAAACACAGGCAGAGTGGATGAGGAGGCAGAATCCATCAGTATGCTGCATACAAGAAACACATCTGACTTGAAAGGAAATTCATGGAATGAAGGTCAGAGGACAGAAGACAATGCTCCAGAAACAAAAAAAAAAAAAAAAAAAAAGAAAGAAAGAAAAGAAAACAAGGATAGCTTGTATTCTGTTTCATTGTGTTTGGTTTTATTCCTTTTACCATTAAAGAATGTAACATACATATAAAATTAAATCATCCTTTAAAAAAGATAAGAATAGGAACATTTTCTGGTCTACAGTCAATACACAAATTTTTAATAGATTTGGAACCAGGTATTCCAAATGCATTTTCTTTTACTATTGATTTGTCTGTATGCTAAAAGGAAATTTAAATTGAGTGCATTCATCATCCAAATTGATGTCAGGCTTAGGCAATTAGGAAAAATTCGCCTGCAATAAATTCTGGCCAATTCTATAAATCTCATGATGACTTTCAGTCATCCTAAAATATATCACATCGACCTCTAAAACCATACCACATACCAGAGAAAGAAAAATGGAATTGCTTCTGTCATGCTCAGCACAATGCCATAAGATGTACATATTGAAAGAGAAAATGATTTACAATAAAAGAAGAGACACTTGTTTTATGCCCAAGAAACCTGTGTTTATTTTTAACTTGTTTTTTTCATTTTTTGCATAACGCAAAAACTGGGTAAGTCTTTGGTATTATAAAAGATTTAGAAGTCTATTTCAAAAGCAAAATTTATTTAAAATTACCCAAAGCAAAAAAATATACTTTCAATTTTATTGGAGGCACATTGACCTCGAAAAGTTACATCAACATTGTTTAATAGCATTTTTTAGGAAAAGAAAATATTAGGTATCTGATTCTCTAAATGAAAGTTTTGACTTATTGAGAAGGTTGAATATTCTGTAGAGCTTTCAATATGTCAGACAGAAACAAGCAGATAATCACATCTTGGTGCCTCACAAAAACCTAATTGTGGTGAGAGTACAAAGGAAATGTAAAACATGGTGTTTCATCAAGATCCTAAACTAACTCCATCAGCAACATTGACACTTAGAATAATTAGATATTGAATTGTTTTCATGTCCTGCGTTCAACATGTTGTTCCAGGAAAACAGACAAGAAAGGGAAGGTCATCCTTTATTCTATATGGTGGTATACAATGGACCCTTGAGACACTAGTCACCATATTCATCATAGTAGATAGTCACTACATGGGGCAATTGGCATACCAAGCCATGGGAGATGAACACCTTTGGAGAAGGCAGGCTTGACCACCCCTACAACACTGTGTTCCTCATTTTGTGGATCTGAAGAGAGAAAGAGTGCTGCAGAACTCAGCAGGGCTGATTTGGAACACAGGCAAGGGTTGACACCTGGCTCATACATGAAGCTCAATCTCAAGAATCATGAATAATCCTGAGTTACAAGCTCACAGTCCTCTGTCCCCACACTGGTAAGGTCTCTCCCAATCAACCTTTACCTTCAAATTTTGGCAGTACAAATTCACATGATTCCATAGAGTAAATATTGTGCCAATCAGTGAGAGCAAACACTGGGTAGGCTGCTCTCCTGGACCACTGACTTAATTTTAGGGACCAAGATGATCCTAGAGTTCTGAGTCTTTGAGGTCTCTGGTAAACACCAGAGATAACGGTGAGAGGTAAGGAGTAAGCAATCATCCTGAAAAGGATAAATGCTTACAGGGAGCAAAAGAAATCTTTGTTCAGTCTGATTTCCCATCCAAACAGTACTACCTACCTCAGTCAATCTCTGCCACCAGGTACCACTGAAATGATACTTAGAAACACTTTAGGAAGACATGCACAGAGCCTTGAAAATGTAGGGTTTGCTAGCCATGATTTAAGGAAAATATTGTCAGTAAAAAAGAACGGGAGTTAGGTTTTGAAAGCTAGTAAGGAATCAAATATGAAAAGACTTACTTGGTAGTGAGTAAGAGTGAAAAGTGGTAGGTGGAGGGCTGGGGAGGAACAGTAATGATGATTCCTTTGTTTCTGGTTCTACCTTCCATTAATTATTCTTTAATGTACACGGAATTTGAATAGCTAAAAGATACCCCAGATTCAGACCACTCAAATCCCATCAGTGGTAATATTTGGCTAAGAAATTGATTTCCGTGCTTCAGTCTGGAATATGTTTATAGATACAGGCTGTCTCTGTCCATTTAGGGATCCGGACGATGGCTGGCATTGAAAGGTAGCTTTCGGATTTGAGATGAGGCTTCCCCAATCTTAACAAAGGCTGCATAGCACTGAATTACAGAGAAGTTTCCCTAATTTGACATACTATTTCTTCTTTTTTAAAAAAACAGCTTATTTTGAAGTTTTATCTATAAACAATCAGATTTACAGATTTTCAACTGTACAACTCATTAGTTTTGGAAAATATGTCCAATCATGCAAATGCCACTACAATCAAGCTCTAGAATAGTTTCATCAACCTTGTCTTGGTTACTTTTCTCTCATTGCTGAGAAAAAATAGCTGACACCCAATTTTAAGGAAGGAAAGCTTTATTTAACTCACATTTTGTGTAGGTTTCAGTACATAATCAAGGCAGGGTGGCATGGCACAGGGGTAATATGTCAAGGTGGCAGAAGAAATCAAAGCAACAACAAACCAAAATGGGGGAGAGAAAGCCTCTTCTCCTTCCTTATATTGTAACTGGCCACTATCCCTCTAGGGTGGGTGCATCACTCACAAAATCTGCTTGCCTTCCTCTTGCACAGGATGGGGATATTTACAAAGTAAAGACCCTGATGAGTTCCCTTGCTGAGTTTCACAGTTAAACTTACAAACTTCTCAAGTTGACACAATGTATCTACCATAGCAACTCCTTAAAATCTACCTTTCACTCCTTTGCAATCAATTCTCAGCTCCTACCTTGGCCACATTGATCTATTTTTGAGTACTATACATGTGACTGTAAGTGATATTAAACAGTGTGTAGTCTTTAGGATATTATTTATTACGTTTAGATGAATGACTTGAGATACATCCATCCTGTTTTGTTGTAAAGGTCCTCCTTGAAAGAACAGTATTTGTCTCCATTTTGGATAAACCTGGCCATGATTTTCTGTATTGATAGGTACAGAGCTAGGATATTTCTTTATCCCTCAATTGTCTTTGAGCAATATAATGGGTATAGTCAAGGTGCTAATGTGTAGTCTTTAAAGCAATGCAACAGGTCAGTGATGCCTCACCTATGGCTTCCGACTGATGTGGGCAGAAAAATGACCGATTCCAAAAATTAAAAAGAAGTGCTTTGTTAGCTGAGCTCAGTGGCAGCACTGTCCCAGAAAAGCAGCCAGGGAAGGGTGCTCTGAGTCAGGGACTGCAGGGAGTTATAAAGTAGCAAGCCTCAAGGGGAGGGGTTAGGGTCTTAGGATCAATTTGTCCCCATAAAAGGTAATTTGATTTAGTTTTACAGAAACCAGGGAATCAGAACAAGCAGTTACAGAAACCAGGGAAACAGGGAGGGGATTACATGGTGGGTATGTTACAAGGTTGCAACTTAACTGACAATTACACAAGTTTTACGGAAGAGAAAAATTATGATAAGTACAGCACATTTTGAGTTTTTGAGCTTATAACATTCCCCACTGCTTTTGGTCATTGAGTCAAGTCTGTTGCATAATCATATGTAGGTAACTGGTTATATCCTTTTTGTCTAATTATAAACATTTTAACAGCTTGAAATTGATCCTGGATGTGACTTAGAAGGCACTTTATAATACATGGCCCAATAGTTAAGGCAAGTAAGAAGAGAACAATCGGTCCTATTAGAGCTGAGAGTAGAGTGGTCAGCTGGGGGGAGTGAGAATAGGTTTTGAAACCAATTCTGGTCAAATTGTCATTGCTGCTCTCATTCTTGGAGTCTTTCCCTAAGCTTGTTTATGCTATCTTGTATGACTCCAGGGTGATTGGTGTAGAAACAGCAAGCCTCTCCTAAGGCTTCTTTCATGAATAACAGGTCTATACTGCAACAGTTTTGAAGAACCATTTCTTCCAGAGACCCTCGGGATTCTTCCAATCTGGATACAGAATGTTGTAGTGGTGCAAATTTGTCTATTAAGGCACTTAGTTCTCAGTAGTTTTAGTCACCAATTATTAAGCTTGTAGTTCCCAATGCTGTGGCTCCAGAGATATCAAGTCCCATCAAAATTCGAAATTAACATAGATCCCTAGAGCTGTTCTAAAGATGTCAGATTTTAAATTTAAGTGTCCTCTTCCCTCGTGCCAGAATACCAGTAAACTTGGGAAATAATGTGCAAGATTACATAGCTCAGTATGTCTAGTAAATATATCAAGCATGACACAAGGAGCTAAACCTGAAGTACAAGCAAACCAAGATCTCGTAGGGGCTTCAAGGTACTGCCTTGGGACGCAAGAGACATTAGTTATTACAATAGAATCAGAACATAGGTTTGCATAGAGGCTAGGGACAAGGTTATAGGCAGCAGATCTGACACTAGTTTTATTACCTTGAACATTTCCTAAGGTAAGGATGGGTTTTTGTCCCATCAATAAGGAGAGGAGTCTCCCAAGGAGGAGGAATTTTTAATCTGAAAAGAGGTGTTGGAACCAATGGATGCAGTCTGAGCCAAACCTGTATAAAAAGGAGGCTGTGGGTCTAAACACAACCAGCAGTTGCGAGTGAGATTGGGATTACTACAATTGAGGTATTGGAACATTATGTCTATCGGAATATGTAAGTCAGAGACAGGCTGATGAGGTCGTGGAAAGGGGGTATCTAAGTTGGTTACAGGAGTAGTAGCAGGCAGAGTAGCCATAAGAAGTCTGGGAGTTTTTCTAAAGGGGGGGATCAGGTGGAGCCAGTGGCCTAATGGCTGATCCAGTAGGGCAGCTCATGACCATTCCTTATGGATGTGGAAGCTTGTCCCATGGTCATATCCAGCTACATAGAGTCGGATGCCCCAAGTTTTTCCCCTGAACCAAGAGTGGTAATGGACTTGTTTAATAATAAATGTGAGGGGGTTACAATTTGAGTCTGCACAGCTACCGGGTTTTGAGTATCTTTTAAGATCTACAAAAAGATCATTACTTCCCCACAGGGAAATAAGTTCGCAACCCCAAAAGGCACAATAATGTTGGCCATGTCCTTTGTTACAGACTCCCTCATCCACAGGGTCTCCAGAGGACTGTGCTTGGGGAACCCTGTATTCCATTTTGTGTGTGACAGTCATAGGAGCCAACATATTGGGGTCGGGTCAGTGCACCACTATTTGCTCCTAAGTATGAAGTTAAATCAATTGTTAAAATCACGGGGGAGAGGGGGACTGATAACCCCCAGAGGTGGCACAGATCAGTATTTAAGTTAGCATGAGGGGTGGTGTTTTTTTGCTATAACTTCACTTGAATATGCATTACTTAGTTTCCAAGTATAAAGGGTTGGATTATGGCTAGCTAACAAAGCAAGCTGTATATGACAAGCAAAGAGCAATTTTTGACAATTTAAGTTTAAGGGGTTTCTCAGTCCATGTGACAGTCCACTTATCTGTTTCCTGGGCATCCAGTGGGATTACCTTGCTGTGAGAATGATGTATCCAGGTAGGTTTTCCTGCTACTTTGACAACCTTAAGGGTGCTGAGGATGATGGTATACAGTCCTGTCCAGCAAGGTTTAAGAGAAGAGTTTCAGGAATGACGCTTAAATAGCACTTGATCTCCCAGAATGGCAACAAGCGGAGTTTCTGGTGTGGGCAGAGATTTGGCTTGGTGGTCTCGGAAGAGTTGGTGGATGGAAGTCAGCACAGGCTGAAGAGCCTGTAAGGACAAACTGTGGTTAGCAGTCTCTGCCAAATGAGTACTATCAAGGAGGGGGATAAGGGGTGGTGGTCTCCCCATAGATTGCCTCAAAAAGGGTTACTCCATTTATATATGGAGTACAATGTGTGAGCAGGAGAGCAAAAGGAAGGACACTCGTGCAGTGTCCTTTCATCAGATTTTAAAATCAATTTGCTAAGCATTTCTTTTAGAGTTTAGTTTATCCTTTCAACTTGACCTGAACTTTGGGGATGGTAGGCACAGTGAAATTTTCAATCAACCTGTAATAACTGAGCAACTTTATTAGTGATGGAAGCTATGAAAGCTGGGCCATATAAGGGAAGGCGAAATCTAGGAATCATTTCATATAAAAGCTTTTTGACAGTTGAGGCCAATTCAGTCTTCATCAGGTATCCCTTAGTCCATCCGGTGAAAATGTCCACCAAAACTAGAAAATACTTATGTCTATGTAGTCCTGGTTTTCCCATGTCCATGAAACCAATTTCCCAGTGTTCTCCAGGAAAAGTCCCTTGGCATCTAGTTCCTTCTGAGATAGCAATGGCTTTGGCATTTTCTTGCAGACGTTGTGGGCATCTTTGGCTGACTTCCTTTGCCATCTGAGTCAGCTTAGGAATGAAGTACCTGTTCTGAAGCAACTCAGCCAATTTTGAGCCTCCTAAGTGTGAGGCCTGGTGGATTTGAAGAGTCAAGTCTCTTCCTAAGGCAGCAGGTATTAGAATTTGCCTGTCTGGCAACTGGAACCAATTTTGGGGGGCTCTTGTTTTGCTCTCAGTTGTCTAGCTTGCTCTTGATCTAACTTAGAATACACCAACTGGGGCAAACAAGAGGGTGTCAGAACTCGCAGCAAATGGGCCACAGGCTGTACAGATGACCTTGGAGCTGCTTCGTAAGCACTCCCATTGGCGAGTACATTTCCTATCAAGATTGGATATTTTCCCATTTGGTGGCTCCTGAAATGCACAAATGCTATAGATTTGGGGAGCCAGATAGCAGCTAACAAGTCCAGGAACTTTTCTAATCTTTGAACCAGTAGAGGTTAAGAAAACTCCGCTTGTTGCTAATCTGGGAGATGAAGCACTATTTAAGCGTCATTCCTGAAACTCTTCTCTTAAACCTTGCTGGACCGGACCTTACACTGTCATCCTCAGCACCCTTAAAGCTGTCAAAGTACAGAAATACCTACCTGGATCCATCTTGATTCTCATAGCAAGGTTATCCTGGATGCCCAGGAAATACATAAGGGGACTGTACACAGACTGAGAACCCCCTTAAATCTCTTGGTAGATTGCCCCATGTACCTGAATGGTAACAAAAGTGTAACAACTATCTGTGTAGATAGTTGCCCTTAGATCCTTAGCCAACTTTAGGGCCTCCTTGAGGGCAATGAGTTTGGCCCTTTGAGTGAAAGTGACTTGATCAAGGAGTTGGAACCAAATTACTTGTGTTTGAATGTTTACAGCCAGCGCTGCCACCCATTTACCTTCAAAAAGGAAGCTGCTACCATTGGTGAAATATTCAACATCTGGATTATCTAATGAAAGATCAGTAAGGTCTTGATATAGACTGGCAGTGGTAGAGAGCAAGTCCATGCAGTCATGGATGGGTATCTGTGGGTCACCATCTGACAGCAGAGTTTCTGGGTTTAAGACGGTAGTCTCCTTGAATTCAGTAAGGTCAGAGTTAAGCAACAGGGTCTGAAAATCCTCTTGTTTGAAAACCATCTGTCAGGTGGAGCTCTGAGGAGGATTTCGATTGCACGAGGTGCCACAATTTGGAGTTTCTGCCCAAGGATTAATTTATTGGCCTCTTTTACTGTCAAGGTAGTGGCTTCAATGGCTCAAAGGCAGTTTGGCCAGCCCAAGGAGATTGAGTCTAGGCTTTTTGAGAGATAAGCGACTGGGTGGTACCATGGTCCCAACATCTCAGTCAGCACCTTCTTAGCTATTCTTCATTGTTCTGCAATGAACAGCAGGAAGGGTTTGGTCAAATCTGGCAATATCAATGCTGGAGCTTGGGCAAGGGCTGCTTTTAGTTTTTGAAACATTTGGCTTTTCCTCTCAGTCCAAATGGGTGGGTCAGAAGAGGTTACCCCTTTTGCAGCGTGGAGGGTTGTGCCAGCTCAGCAAAGTCCAGTATGACTAACAAATCTATGGGTTGCCCCTCCCACAGTTAAGGTGGGGCTCGAGGGGAGTGGATGAACCTTAAAATTGTCAATCTTTTTCCAATAGGACCCAAGGGGTGGTTTTCCCTTCTCCAATTTGGCCTTTAACTTTGGACAATCCTTTTTCCAATGGCCCAATTCTTTACAATATGCACATTGATTCTTGTCTAGTGGGGTCTTTGTTAATTGATCTTTTCCCTTTTTGCCTTGAGTATGTCCTTCCACTAGTACAGCCAAGATCTTGGCTAATTTTTTTTTTTCTCTTCTGGGTCTTCCCTGTTGTTAAAAACCTTTTGGGCTATCTCTATCAGTTGACCTGTCAAAATCCTCTAAGTTTTGCAATTTTCACTTAATATCAGGGGCCGACTGAGAGACAAATTCTATAATAATAGCTCATCTATTTTTTGGTGCCTCTGGGTCTATAGGTTTATGTATATGATAGATCTCTAGGAAATGCTCAAGGAAAGCCAGTGGAGACTAAGAAGCCAATTATCTTACCTCAGTTACTTTTGATAGATTAGTCAGCAAGAGGAGTCTGAGATACTGATCAAGAGCCTCCTTACCTCCATCTGTATTGGGGTCAGTTGGGGTAGATCAAAGGGAAAAAGCATCGAGCCTCATTAGATCTGAAGTGGGCTCCCTGTTGGTGTCAATGACAGATCTGCGTGCCAAAGTGCAAATTCGTTCATGCTCCTCAGATGTGAAGAAGGCCTGCAAAAGCTGCTGGCAGTCATGCCAGGTTGGCCAATGAGTGAAACAATGGTCTCAATGAGAGATACTAGAGGATGAGGGTCCTTAGAGGAAGGCAGAGTCTGTAATTTCCAATTGTACAAATCACTGGTAGAGAAGGGGACATAGGTAAAGATAGATCCCTGAGAGGAGTCCAATGGGAGGGACTTCTCGAAGGGGTAGAATGGAGGGTAGGTCAGGGGAGTCAGGGCTGGGTGCTGAGGAGGGTTGTGAGGGACAACAGCTGTGAGTACGGGGTAGACTGGGGGGCTAGAGGCCCATGGGGAGGGCTCTGATGAGCTTGGGGAATCAGGGCGGTAAAGAGGGGGCAAGGAAAGAGGAGGGGAATCATCAGGAGGAGGCAGAACAGCAGGATGAGGTTACACATTAGTTTTCATCATTGTTATGGGAGGAAGTTGCACCCCATCAGGGTCCTTCCCGGAGGAGTTTTCTTATCCATGAGGGGGGATTCTGGATCAGGTCAATCCAGATTTCGATAAAGACCATCTGATCAGGGTATGTGGCTAGCTTATGAGGGGGTCCAAAATGACTTGACAGACCTGTTGAGAGACTTTCCTTGTAAGGGCCACCCAACACCAAAGGAAGGCATACGAGTTCACAGAATATTCTTAGTTTGTTAGGGTAGACAGGATCTCCATATCTGGAAGCTCGATCCCTGAAATCCTTAAAATGATTAAGAACAAGTTACACGGGTGCCAAAGGAAAAGAAGCTGTCTGGCCCATAATAGCAAACACGAGAGACAAGGGTACAGAGAAGTGAATACAGAATGGCAGAAGCAAAAAAGGCAAAGAACAACCCAAAAGGGCTATGGAGACTGGAGCAGGTCCTCGATTTTACAATCAGGAACTGATTAAAATTACCAGGTAGCCACTCTCCTGTTTGTCAATGGCAGACCTGTACAAGGGGTTTTAAAATAACCAATTTTTGTTTTCAATTAAGTAGTCTAAATAGCCCCACAAAAATCACCTAATTTAATTAATGAGTTAATCAGCTAAATAAAACCTCTAAGGGATGATTTACATGTTAGGTTCAGCTTACATTGCAGGAATTCTCAGTAATGGATGAATCAGGGACAGAATAAGAAAATGAAGGTATTGGAGAACTAAGCAAGATTTTGGCGACATCTCACCAAATGGGAGCATGCCTAAAAACTTGACTCCCCAAGTATGGTGCACCCAGCGGTGGTCAATTCGTCCCTCAAACAGCAGAAATTCGCCCTAATTTTGGTGATGTCTCACCCAAATGGGAGCATGCCTGAAAGCTTGTCCTGTGTCATAGAAAGGAGAAAGATCATGGAACAAAATGAAAGTAATAAGTACAATACCTGTCAGTAGAAGAAGGCACATTCAAAAAGATCCCGGTGTCATCCTAAATGTAGGAGCCTGGGGGTGGGGGTGGGGCGGTAGATCCTGTGAAATGTGGAATCCCGGAAGGAGGAGCCCCAAATGATATGGGCAGAAAAACTATAGACTCCAAAAATTAAAAAGAAGCGCTTTATTAGCTGAGTCAGCAGCAGCTCTGTCCCAGAAAAGCAGCCAGGGAAGTGTATGCTGAGCCAGTAGCAAGCTATAAGGGGAAAGGTCAGAGTCTTAGGATCAGTTTGTCCCCATAAAAGGTAACTTGGTTTATTTTACAGGAACCAGGGAGCAGAACAAGCAGTTACAGAAACCAGAGAGGCAGGGAGGGAGTTACATAGTAGGTATGTTACAAAGCTGCAACTTAACAAGTTTTACAGGAAGAGAACAAGTTATAATAAGTACAGCACAGTTTGAGTTTTTAAGCTTATAACACCAGCTAGTATGCAAGAGCTAGGCCAAGTGACACTGCACTGTCAACTGAAACTGAGGCTCAAGAAAGAACTCATGATGTCTCAGGATGTAATGACTAGACATCAAAACTGAAACATGACCCTAAAACACAAGATATTTCCTCAAGCTGTGTGATGTAGATTATTCTTTCTGCATACCTCTCTGCACATTGCAAAGGTGCTATCTTGCCACCTACCTAGCCTAGTTCACGTGTATTCACATACTTCCTGCCATTCTTACAGTCACTCACCCCTCTTCATGAATTAATAAAACCAGGTTCTGCCCTGGATTGAGGTTTTTGTTTCATTAGCCATTGTTCTAACTGGACCTAGGACCCCCTTAATTCCTCACCACTGCAGAATATGTGTTTATCTCTTTATTCTTGCTATGAGTTATGCTGGAAGTGTTAGAGTAGAATTACTTTTTAGAATTACAATAACTTTTTCAAGGCATTATAAATATAAACTTCACCAGATCAGGATGAGGTCTGGAGAGGATTCTCTATACTTTGTGTATTAGTAGTTTATTTCTTTAGATTGCTGAGTAACATTCCATTGTATAGCACTTAAGTTCTACACATTTTATGGTAATAGGAATAAAGTGACTAGGGAAATACATAAGTATTTTGAAGATATAACTTTACATTTTTTTTGATAAATACCTATCATTAGGCTTGTTGGAGATAATAGGTAAGCCCATCAAAAAGTATAAGAAACTGTCTTACTCTTTCTCAAAGACTCAGTAACATTTTTCATTCCCACCTGCATGACATGAGTCCTGTTTTTTTACATTCTTGCAAGCATTTTTATTGTAAGCCTTATTAATTTTATCTAGTCTAGTGTGCATATGTTATTAACCTCAAACTCTGCATTGTTGACAAAGTGTGGCAAATATCTTTTCTGTCCTGTGTATTGTAGAATGTCTGGAGCTGTCTCTATCTTCTGCCCACTAAATGGCAGTAAACAATCTCATAAAATTCAAAACTGGTTCCAGACATTGATAAGAATCTCCTGATTGCAAATACCATCTCCAATGACCAGAAACATCATTAGAAGCAGTACTGGAATTGTGCACCACTGTACATTTATTTTTTTTTTACACTTTTTTTTCTTTTTATCGGTACCAGGGATCAACTCACGACTGCCTGCTTGCAAGGCAGGTGCTTAAGCCGCTGACCTAAATCCCTAGCCCCTGTACATTTAATTTTTTTTCCCTGCTGATCAATGGCAGCATGCATCTTTGCATGAGCATCTGTATAGGCTCTTAAAGTTATCTTTTCAGTGGAGCTTTAGTAACTTGTCTTTCAAGGAACTTTTCAATTTAATCTAAGTTGTCGAATTAGTAGAATTCTCCATAATAATGTCTCATCATCCCCTTTACTATCTATAGCAATGGTGATGAACTTATGGCATGCATGCTGCCACAGGCCGTTTCTATCAGTTGACAGCTCTAAGAGGTTTGCCATCACTGCTGTATAAGATATATACTGATATAGTCCCTTTAATTCCTGGTATGAATAATTTGTGTTCTCTGTCCTTTATTTTCTGCCTAACCTAGCTATAGGTTTGTTGAATTTATTGATATTTTCAAAAAATAAGGTTTTGATTCATAGGTTTCTATTGCTTTTCTGTCCTTGATTTTATTGATTTCTATCTTTGTTATTTTCTGTTTATCTCATCTCATTGATTGTTGGCCATTTTTACTTTTCTATTATGAACAATTATTGGTATAATTTTTCTCTGATCATTGCTTTTACTTCATCCTACAAATTTTTATATATTTGCTTTAACTTTCATCTCAAATATACTTAAGTGCCTTTCTGACTTTTACTTTGACCTCTGGATTCACTGAATGTTTTTGGAAAGCTATTCTCAAAATATTTGAAAATTGTTTGAAAGTTATTTTATATGCAAGAGGTATAGAATTCTAATTTGATAGTTTTATTTCTTTGAGTACTTTAAAGACATCCCTCCATTTTGTCTGGCTAGCCTATAATTTTTGATGAGATAGCTTCCACCATTTTCTCTACACATAAATATCTCTTCTGGCTTTTAAGAATTTTCCTTTTGTCAGTGATTTTCCGTATTTTGGTGTATATAAGCATTGATGTGTTTTTTGTTTGTTTTAACATTTGTTCTACTCAGGTTTTATCGAATCTTTAATAACTACAGTTTATAGTTTTCATTAAATATGAAAAAGAATTAAATATTTCTCCTTTTTAAATATTTTTCCTAAATCTCCTGCTTACCACTCCCTCAGGTCCTTTCTTCCTGTATGCCTTCCTCTGTGATTCCAGTTATATGCTCACTAAGCCTCTGCTAAATGTTTAGAAAGTATTACTATTGCCATGTCTTTGAATACACTGATATTTTTTCTTCTGCAGTGTCTAATCTGTGATTAATCCTATCCAATATACTTTTTATTTCAGGTGTTTTTCTTTCAAATTTCAATTGAGTTGCTTGCATATCTTCACATATCTTCCATGTTCTCTCTTTCCCAGGTTCATTCTTCAGTATGTCTATGAGATAGACCCAGACATGAGAAAGATGATGAGACGAACTGTCAAAGGCTAAATGGCCAGTTTGTGTCTTATAGTGTTCCAGTAACTGATATTTTTCTTTTTCTTCCAATTTCTGACCATAAATGTTCCTCTTTCTTTCTCATGTAGTATGTTACTTAGTTGCTGGACATTATGAATTTTACATTGTTGGTGTCAAGACACTTTGGTGTTCCTTTGAAGAACGCTACATTTTGTCCTAAGATGTAATTAACTTACTGGGAATCGGATCCCCCTGTCACTTGTTCTTAAACTATGTTTGAATGGGTTCAGAACAGCTGCAAGTAAAGGTCTGAACTGCTCTTGCTACTTTGCTCAATAGACCACATAGTTAAGATGTCTGAAATTAGCCAGTTGGGGACTTGGTCTGTTCCTAGTCCCATATAAATGCTGCTAATTATTCACTTGATACTTTTGATAAGTTTTTCAGTTTTACCATAGTATACGCTAGTAAATCATAAATTAAAGCAAAATAGTGATCTCTAGGGATATCCAAGTACAATGCAATTTTTAAAATTTATTAAAATCAGGCCAAACTGCTAAATTACAGTTGACACAAGAGTTGAGATAAAGCTATAATATTTGAAGAATTGTGTGTTGTAATACAATAAAATTTGAGTGAGAATGATATACTTCATGTATTCAAGGGAAAAAAATCTAGAAATAAGGAGGCCAGTTAGGAAATTCATTAAGTTACCTAGCTATTATCCAGTAAGAATAAGCACAGGGCAGTAAGAAGCTAAAAATTTGGAAAGAAGAAATTAGTAGGAAAGGAAAAATACAAAAAACTGGATAAAATGACATTAGGAATAGAAAGAGAGGATTCAAAAATAACTGAATTTTCTAGCCAGGGTGATACTAATAGCAATGGGGAAGGAAAAACAGGTTAAATGGAGGAGATGATGAGCAAGTTTTGGACCTGTGTTTTATGATGAAGGCAGCACATTCAAATAACATAATCCTAGAGGCTGATAAAAGCTAGCACTGTTTCCTAGATAACCGATCTCAGTGGGAGATACAAATCTGGACAAAAGGACCTGGTTGATATGGAGGATGTTAGATGAATTTTAAACGTATAACTGCTCCAAGTTCTATCCTCATGTCAATCTTAGTTGAGTAAAAGAAAAACTAATAATAATATTTGAATGCCTTTTGGTTTCTAGATTTAAAAAGGAATTAAAAACATCATCATAATGCCAGGGGAGCTATTCTTCTGAGAAATTACTTACAGGGTATTGGAAGCCTCACAAAAAATGTTGTGTTTGAGGGAACTCCAGCTCATATTCTTTACCAGAATTGTACCTAACCTTCAGATAAACAAGCCTCCAAATAGATCAACAGTCCTACCAGCAATTGCTGGGCTAATGCTTTCATTTCCTTTCCATGGCACCTTTCCCAAAGAATCTGAGCCTTCTGTGTTTTGAGGAAAGATTTCATATAGCATAAATAGGCTGTAAAGCACAACAGACTACTTACTGCCAGACTACTTCTCAAAATTATCTATTCTGTACAAATAATTTCTTAAGTTAACAGACTATTTAATCCTGCTTCTCTAAATTAATCATATGACAGAAATAAAAACTTCGACATCCTAGGTAACATTAGAAATAACTTACTGGGCCTGGGGATTTAGCTCAGCGGCATAAGCACCCAGGCGATCCTGAGTTCAATCCCTGGTACCAATAAAAATGAAAAAGACAAAAAAAAAAAAAAAAAAGAAATAACTTACTATAGCTGCTTTATGTTACCAGATATACAAAATATTAATATACAGTGAAACAGTAACCTGTGCAGATTACTAGCATTGTCCAAATTCAAAATCAGTTTCCCAACATTTTATTCAGTCCAGCTTGTAGTAGCTCTGCTCCTTTGTGAATATTTGGTTTAAATAGTATTTATTTAAAAAACAAAATAAAACACATAAAAGAAAAAAAAAGAAGATAAACAACAATAAAAGAACCCAAAACAATAACAATACAGGCTTTCAAATCAAGATGATAGGTATTTAACAATGGCTGTTGTATTGTATATTGTTATATTCAAAAGAGTTGCTTAGATTACCAGATATTGTCATGTAAAATTGATCTAATAGTTTAAATATTCTGAGGAAGGTACCAATCAAGGATGATTGCCTTGATTTATATGCCTTAAGTGTCAGCATTTGATGTTCCATGTTCTTTTACACTCACAAAACAGCTGATTAGTTGTTAGATAATCTCCAGTTAGCCCATAAAGGTTCAGTTGATTTCACAACACATCTAAAGTGACTATATTACATGTCTTGACTTTGATTGAGATAAACTTCTCATTTCCATGGGCATGAATAATAATAAAATGAACTCCCTACTAACTTAAAATATAGACTCCTGACTAATCAAAATCAGTTTATAATTGTACAAATGATCATTCCATTCCAGGTGTTGGAGGTCTATTAGAAACATGTTATTTTTCCAAATATAATGCATGCAGCGGTTAGGTAGACTTTTTAATGCTGTGTAAATTTTTAAGCACAAACTAATAACTACCTTTTACTTATAACACTGGTTTTAAATATAAAAGTGTTGTTGTATGTTCTGTTCATCAACAGTACTTCTTCTTCAGCCCCAGTGATGAAGAGAGATTGCTTCATCTCCATTAAAAAATGGAGAAAGAAAAGCTGATGGAGTTTTGCAGCTGTTTGGGGGCTGCTTCCATAGTACTTGCTGTATCAGGGGAAGCTCTGGCTCCAGGATGTTTTTTGCTTGCTTGTTTTTGCTCTTTTTTTCAGTTTTTATTAACACGTGTTAATTATACATATCAACTGAATTCATGGTGACATTTCCATGGATGCAGTGTGTATATTATCCACCCTCATCCATTCCCACACCACACCCTTCCCAATACCTGGTACTGTTATTGTACTTTCAGGTCAACTACTTTTTTTATTTCTACATGTGAGGGATAACATGTGTACTTGTTTCTTTGGGTTGGGCTTATTTTTGCTTAACATGGTTTTCTCTAGTTCCATTCATTTTGGTGGAAACGAGAGAATTTCATTGTACCTGACAGATATATAGATATAAGTAGATACATAGACAAATCACATTTCCTTTACCCACTTGATGAGCTTTTAGGCTGATTCCACATCTTCATTATTGTGTTTCATGCTGTAATAACCCTGGGCATGCAGGTGTCTCTTTTGTATTCTAATACAACTTCTTTTGCATCGATATAGAAATGAAATGGTTAGTGTCAATTTTCTTCCCAGGGACTCAATGCCTGACAGCAATAAATTAAATTAAAAGAGGAGAAGTTGATTTTGATTCACAGTCTGTAGAGGTTTCACCTCATGGTTGATGGGCTCCAGGGTAGGATGGAATGGCAGAAAGAAATGGCCTAGGAAAACTGCTTGTGGCATGGCAGAAAGGAAACATGGCATGTAGAATGAAGAGAGGAGCTAGGAGATGAGAGGAACCCTTCAGATCATGCCCCCAGTGACCTTTCTCCTCAGACTGGACACAGCCTCCCAGCACCAAGTGAGATATACCACCCCCACAATCCCATCTCCTAAAAGCTTATCTATGATCTCATGAGAATATGGAGTGATCACTAGATAGAAACCATACTCATAAGTGAAATAAACTCACATGTATGAATACCAAATAGTTTCCCTAGTGTATGAAATGACTCAAATATATGAAAGTATGTGGTAATCATGATTCCCCATTATGTGGCTTTGAAGCCTTATAAAATTTTCACTCATTAATTGGAATGGCTTTATTCTGGGCTGCTTGATATTATTGCCTGTGATGAAATGAACATCTATTTTGAAGAAAACAAGACATCATAATAGCTAGTGCTGATTTAATATCATCTTGTTTTGAAGTCCCACCAAACTGTTGCTCTTCTGTCTCCATTGGTTTTATCATGTTGTATCTTACTGGATTTTATTATATGTGATAGTATAAACAAAAATTTTTATAGGCAAAGAGATAATATAGAAACCATTGTTTGTTTTCCATTAGCTGGTTCTAAATACCCTGTAATACTTTCATCCACTTGAATGATTTCACACTGTCTTGATATGTTTGATGCTATACTATGCGAAGTTATGTTCAAATATTTCAAGGAAAGAGACACTATGGTAACTACTATTAAGTCGGATTATTTGGTGGTGAAGCACTAGGTTGCCAAAATTGTCATGCTTTGACCTGTATTGTTATGTTGTTATGTCCCCTTTTATCTCAATCTCTCCCTTATTCATTAAAAAAATTATTTTTTATTTTATTATCATTTTTTTAATTAAGGGAAAAAATCAAAAAAATTAATAGGATATGTTATAGTAACTTTTTTGATTCCCTATTAACTTGATTTGAAGCCCTGTATTACTCCCACTATCTTGTTTTGACTGGTTAGACTCTGTTCCGTTCTGTTTGATAGTATTAAGTTTGAGAGTATAGGCAACTACTTTGAAGGCAATAAGATTCACTATGATGCCGATTCTGGTTTGACTATTATCTTCTTTTGAAATCCTGTAATGTTTCCAATGTTTAGGTTTTATTGGTCTTGTTCTGTATTGTTTTGTTCAATTTTATTATATCTAATGATATAGGCAATTCTTTTTAAGGAAGCAAGAGGCATTATGGTAACCATTGTTGATAACCTTGTTTTCTGTTTTTACATCATTTACTATGTCCATCCTTTGTTTTGACTGACTGCTTTGTTTTGTCATATTTGGTTTTATTCTCTTCCAAAAAAAAGTAATAAGAACTATGGGAGTAATAAAACCCAAAATGTATAAATTTTGTTGTAAAAAAGAGAGGGAAAAAAAGTGCTCTAAAGGATACAACTGCAAGTGTATTTAGGTGTGTTAAGATAAATGACCATATTACTGAGTTTTTGTTGGATCATTGAACACAAGTGTTTGCAGTGTCACTGTTTGAATGTCCACTTTGTATGTTTTAATCCTGTAACTTGAACAACTATTTCTAAGATGACAATATGTAATCTATTAACTAGTGATTTCTTACTGTTGTTTTTTTTTTTTTTTTTGTAATTCTGTATTACTTGTACCCTTATACTGTTTTGGTTTTTTTTTTCCTTTTTTTTTCCTTTAAATAAGAATTAAAAAAACAAAAAAAAAAAACTAGGACAGCTGGTTTATACGGTAATTCTACTTTTAGATTTTTCAGAAAATTCTACACTTTTCTCTGTTTTCAGGATTCACTTTTGAGGAAGCTAAGTGAAAGCGAAGGTTCTGTAGGCTGTGATGGTGACAGAGGTTCAACAGCAGCAATGGCCCCTTTGTCAATTAGGAGGGGTCAGGAGAGTGACCGCATGCACAGACAGAATATCATGTTCAACTGTTGGCTTTAAGAATTAGGAACAAAAGCGGAGGGCTCTCTGCATTTTCTTCAAGTTAGTACCAAAGCCACAACCCTGTTTTCTTCTTTCTTTTTCAATTTCTTCTAAATGCTAGCTCCAAAGCCGGCTACAAGTTGAACAAATTACAAAACAGAATATCCCTTGTTGGAATTGTTTCCAGATCCCACAATTCAGGTTATAATCCAAAGTATTATATCAGAATTTTAGCCTCCATATGTTTTAATAACCATGTTGAATTACCATGCAACTCTAACTCAACTTATTGCACAAACGTGCTACATGAAGTTCAAGAATTTAGCCTCTGGTCAGAATCATGTCTAAATTTGAAATGCAGTCATCTGCACATTTTAACCCAGTTGATAGAATTTTATTTTATAGTTTCAGGCTATTATAATGTTTTCCACTTTTAACTGCTAGCATGCGATCCTCAGGTAAAGTTTAGTTATCCATTACTTAAATACTTCTTTACTTCCCAAGCTATATAAGAAACTATTGTTCTTCTAATTCCTTAACTCACAAACTCAGTATGTTTGGATCATTTACTTATGAGGCGTACATCATTTTCTATTATCATAGTCCAAATTTATCTGGATCTCATAGAATCAGAACATTGAGGTTATGCAAGTAAAATGTATTAAGTGTATTTTAGGTCCAGATTTACATTAGATATCACATCACCAACCCCATCACATTAAGAGGAGCTGTGATTCTTCTTACAGGAGCCCAGGTGTTTTAGGGGTCAAAAGCTAAATATATCTTCCTGATCATTTGCACAGACATGTTTATTATGCCCTAGAATTCAACAACTTGCCTCGTTGACCATCCAGGTCCATTATACCGTCTTCAAACAATAACTCCTTATAATTTTCTATTAATTTGATGAATTCTAAGAATTTTTAAATTCTTAGCAGAACTTTGGGCTTGTAAAGCTTTCTGTATGCAATATGCTACTCTTCTAAGACATATTAGTCCCACATTCAGCAAAGGATTGTCCACTGAAGTTACTTCTACCTTCATTCTGTCCTCTCAAATTTAAGGGGCAACAAAAATAACTCTGGACAAAATTACTCTTGACAAATTGTCTTAATAAAGATTGGTCAATATCCATCAGACTAATGCACTTGTGGGCATGTGTTCTTTACTCTGAATGTGACTCACCTACCTTCCCTCCCCTGGGTACCTGCTAGATATTTTTGAAAATGGAAGCATTTACTAGCCAAACTAAACTGAACTTTCAGGCGAAGCTAAACAGAATCATGGAGGAGAGGCAAGATACCACATACACTAGAATATAGTGTCAACATGCATAACCTGATTTTTATACAATGGAAGGGGCAAACTTGTGACTTAAGTCTTCACAGGATGTCCACTATAGATTCTCCTTCATTCTTTAGAAGATATTGCTCCTATCCTCTAATCTCAGACCCTTTTCCTATTTTCCTTTCTACTGTGTTATTTTTTTCTTAATTCTTTGATGCATGCTACCTCTCACCTACTTTATCCTAAGACATGCCACTTTTAATACAAAATAGAGATGGCTCAACTTCAACTCTTTTTTTCCACTCAGGGCCTTTGCATTGAGCTGTAAACTAGCCTTTTTAAATCTTATTTTTTTATTTGTGAGTCTTGAGTTATGCTAAAGTATAAATTTCATATGGACAATAAAACACAAAGGGCCACTATATGAAACTAAGAATTTACACTACAGGCGATAGTGAGTTATTGAAAAGAATTTGCACTAGGGACTAACATGGCTAGATCTGTGTGTGAGAAATACCCCTGGAGGTGCTGTGGAAGATGAATGAAAGAAATACAAGCAAGAGATAGGATCTCACTAAGTCACTAAATTGTTCAGATTGGGTCAAACTTGTATTCTTGCCTCAGCCTCCCTGAGTGCCAGGATCACAGGCCTGTGCCACCAGACCCTGCTTCAAGCTCCAGTTCTTTTTGTTGTTTACACAGAATGATGAGAAGTTTCTTGCACGTTAGTGGCTCCTTCCTATAACAGTGAAGGATGGAGAGCGCTCTCTGTTCCTGCTATGTTTTAGAGCACACTTAGGGTATTTTGGAAAGGAAGGGTTGAGATGTGGTTAAGGTAATGGTGGGGATTTTCTATTCTAAGCTGTGGCTGATATTTTAAAAGTATTTGAGATTAAGCCAAATTCACCACTAAAATATTATTTTTCTACTGAGGGTTATTCAACCTAGTCCTTATGAAGAATACACATTCCTCATATTATCCTGACTTTTATCTCATCCTTTATGAGCTCAGAATCATTTTCTTATTAGTTAGAGGTATCTGTGTCTTTTTCAAGTCTAAATCTTCAGGACAAAGTTTCTCTCATGTTTATTGACAAAGTTATGCTCCATGTCTGATTATCATATTTTTAATCCCCAAAAGGTTTGGGAAAACAGTTCAGTATACCTTCCAACATTATTACTTTATCTTCTAAATTTCAATTTAGTGACTTTACTGTCTTGAGTGAAGTATTAAATGATCTGAAAAATGATAAACTGACACAATTCCTTCCCTCAAGGAGTATCTTGTTTTGGAGAAAGTCAGGCTTGGACAGTTATAAAATGACTTAGAAATGCAATGAGATAGACATACCTAGGGTGTTTCCAACCACAGAGGATATCACAGATAGAATTAGAGTGGAAAAAAGACCAGGCTTTCCAGAGGAGATATTGCCACATCTAATTCTTAAAGAATGCATAGATATTTCCAGGCATGGAATATGGGGATGATATTAAGACTAAGAGGTCAGCCTGGACAAGGTCAAATACCCGAAGGGCAGCATGGAACATACTACAGCAACTATTAGCAGGTTAGGGTTGCTAAAGCATAAACTTTGGATTGGCAACAGTAAGACATGAAGGGCCATATGTATGAAATTAAGAAACTGGAATTTATGCTATAGGTGATAGTGAGTCAATGAAAGGCATTTGCACTAGGCATCAACGTGGCTAAATCTGTGTGTGAGAAACACCCATGGAGGCACTGTGGAAGGTGAGATAAGAGGCAAGGAGACAAATAAGCAACCAGCTGCTACGAGCCTGGATTAGGGCAGTGGTGGAAGTAAGATGACAGGAGCCCAGGCGGAGATACGTGTAGGGCAAAAAAGAAGCCCAATTTTGTTTAGTGAGTAGAAAGAAGGCATGAGGAATGGGAAGAGCCAAACATAGTTCTAAATCTAAAACATGTTTCCAGTAAACACAGGTGCTGAAAAGAGACAGCATAGACAGCTTAGATGCTGGTAATTCAGAGGGAAGATCAAGGATTCTGTTTCGAACGTGTTGAATTTACAGTGTTTGTGGAATACCTAGAATACAGTAGACTATAATAGATGAATGTATAAGTCTGAGTTTCTGAAGTGTCTAGGTAGAAAAAAATGGATGATGGATTTATTTGCATATAAGCAATTGGTATTATTCCCAATAGGCATGGGAGCTTCATTTACTAGTTTTGAAGAATGATTATTTATTATTATTTTCTATCTATGTGACTTTCACATATTTTTAAATATGCAATTTACAAGTATGTTTCAGTTTTTACCTGCAAATTAAAATAGGTACAGGTAAGGAAATGAATATAACTATCTTCATTAACTTATAATTAAAATTTAAGGTATGATTTTAAATATTGACTTAAAAGTAGGCTTATAGGTTTCATATGTATGTCCATGGCTATATCTGTATCATTTATGAGAAACACATGGGAGATCAGCTATTGAGCAAAATGCTGTCAGCAAGTCAGGAAATACAGGTCCAATGTGTGTACAGAGTCAATCAATAGTCAGTCATTTGCTGCTTGATAAAAATGTAACAAGTTTACATTTAGATAATCTGCTCTAAGGAAAAATAAATTACTGGTTCCAGAAGGTTTCCTTCATGGGTCCCCTGGACTTGGCTTTTAAAACGTGTCTTCTGCTAGTGCTGCCACTCGCTGTTGGTTGTCAGAGGACAGGTTACTGAATCCAAGCAAATTCCAAGCCGTGAACTTCTCACTACCCTTTCCACTGAAACCTTTCACTTCTGCCTTGTCTTTTACTCTCTCATTCTAGTCTCTCCCATTTCTTACACACAATATTCACTGTGTAAAAGCAACTATTCTCTTTAGATTCCAGGCCTGCTCACTTCAGCTATTAACTTTTTAAAATTCACTTCTGGAAATTAAACCCAGGGCTTTGCACTCTGGACTACACCCACAGTCTTGATTACTAAGTCTTAAATTCTACTGCTTTCAGCAGGCTTGAAGTCCAAATTTGGCTTCTGGATTACCTAGAAAGGGAATTTGGACTACTCAGGATAATTCTAAACTATCACTATTAAAAGTAATCTTGTGATATTCGTATACATGGACACATCACAGCATTATTTTTAATAGTTATATATAAATATATAAAATATATATCTTTTCTATACTTCTAGAAATATAATTGATGGGTCAAATTATATGAGTACTAATACAGTTTATTAGGAACATTACCAAATTGATTTCCAAAAGTCTGTAATAACTTGGAACTCTATAATCTATCAATGAGAATGCTTATCTGACTGCACTGGATTATTTATATACTTTTAATATAAAATTAATTTTTAAAATAAATTATTTTATTTTATTAAAATACATTTTACTTTTGGCAAAGTTTATATTCATTCCAATTGTTTCTTAGCTATTGTTTTATAGTCTGTGATATATCTAATCAAATATTCTCCCAATGTTTAGAGTTACGATCGCTGAAATTTTAAATAATTTGTAGAAGTTTTTATATATTAAGGATACTTATGACAAGTGTTTTTATTATTTATTATTCCACTTTCACTTATGAATTCTCTTAATACAAAAATATTTTAAATTTTCATGCAGTCGACTAGCTCCTTTTCTAGGAATTCTATTCTATTATTTTGATTCAAATGATAGGCATACTTATAAAGTTTGTGATGCACATTGCCATACTGTTTTACAAAAATGTATAATAAATTGTGATGGTCAAATAAATAATAACCTACATATTCTCCCTCTCATTTCCTTTGGGTCTGTATAGTATTCATACTGCACCATCTCTTAATCTTCCTCTATCTTTCTTAAACAAAATATTGTCAGTTTCCTTTTTAGGGTTTGCTATGAGCTCTGATGTTGCACTCTGTCAAAAACATATCTTTACTGGACATTAAGAATGAAACAAGCCAGGTATGGTGGTGTACACCTGCAATCCCAGCACTGGGTAGGCTGAAGCAGAAGAACGGCTATGAGTTTGAGGTCAGCTTGGGCAACATAACAAGTTCAAGGCTGGCCTGAACATAGTGAGACCTTGTCTCATTAAAAAAAATAAAACAATCATATTTTAAAGGCAAGATGTTTTGTCTAGCTAAATTATTCAACTTTCAGTGAGGTGTCTGATGCTTCTGTTACATTGATGAGGCAGTTATGTCTTTATACAAGAAAAACAAGTTACTGAGTACATGATGAGTACATGACGTAGCTAGAGAAGAGTTATGTCACTTTCTCAACATCCACTCACAGTGATCTCCTTTTACAAGCAATAGGATGTACATCCCTACAATTGTAGAGATATATAAGTTTGGCAAATGAAAGAGAGTAGCTTTTTTAGAATGCATGTGCCTAATAATCTTCTTACTCTAGGTTTTTAGTAACTTAGTAGGAAACTAAAGACAAATGATAAATAACAGAAAAAAGAACATGGGAGTAGCTTATGGTAAAGATGAGTATCAAATCACACAGCCCATAATCATTTCATGATAGCAGTGAGATCATTTATTATCAGCAAGAATAGTAGTTGTCAATGTGTTGGAAATGACCAAGTACTAGATACTTAAGTAAGCTCTAGGAATAGTCAAATGAAACATGGTTCCTGCTGAATTTACAGAGAAATTGAGATGAAAAAATAGCTAACAATAGTTATAGGAAAGAATTTTTGTTGTGGTTAAAGAATATCCATTCAGCCCAGAAATTTCAGCCTAAGTCAGACTGGCTGAAATTTTTAAGTGCCTCATAGGAGTTACTGTGTGTTAGAAGAGTTAGCTTGAGAAATACAACACAGTTTGACAAAAAAACCTTTGTGACAATGAACAAAGATAAACTAGTAGTACACATAAACAAGTCAGCATATATATGAAAACACTTTTAAAACAATAGAATAGTACATTGGAAAGAAAGATTTGCATTATTGTCTGTTTCTTCTTTGCAAGAATCTTTTTGTCTTCGGTTTTGCACTTTCAAAATAAGGATTCATATAATAGCTATAGCTATCTTCCTATGAAATTTTGTTTGTTTGTTTTTTGTCATAAACTTAAAAATTGTGGCAAAGACAGTTCATACAAAGAGAAGCACATGCTGACAGATCAAGATGCACTGAGAGCTGAAGTTAGCATGTTTATAGAAACACATAGCATTCATAGGATTGGAACAATTGTGCATGTCAGTGTCTGGTGATCTGAGGAACTCTTGAAGATCATTATGTAAAATAACAACCCCAATTATGCCCCTACCACCGTGTTTTGAAGGCCTATATTGTCAGTGTTTGGGGCTCTTTGCTACTATTATTTATTTGTCTTTTTTTTGTTTCGTGTTTTTCTAGGAATTTGTTTTTATTTTGTTTTTCCCTCTAATACAGAAAGGATAGGTATACATGTAGAGACACACATGTGTAGAGCTTCTCCTAAACAGTTTATTAGAATCCATTATAATGTGCATGATGAAATGAACAGCTACTTTAAAGAAATAGAGACACATTATCCATTGCTGATTCCATATCATAATGCTGTGAAATACAGTAATGCCAATATTCTTTGTTCAGAGTGATTTTAACCTGTTTTGTATTGTTTAATTTCAACATACATGAAGCTATGGACAGCTACTTTGAAGAGAACAAGAGACATTATGGCAGCCATTGTTGATTTCTCTAGTTTTGAAGGCCTATAATGCTTTCATCATTCTGTTCTGATAAGTTTAATACTATTTTATTTTGTATGAATTCATTGTGTGTGAAGATATGGACAACAATTTAGAAGAAAGCAAGAGACATTATGGTAGCCAGTGATGATATTCTGTTATCTTGCTTTGAAATCTGTGTCTCTTACATTGTTTTCTTCTGATCAGCTTTGTTTTGTTTTGTTATGTTTAGTTTTACCCTCTTTAAAATAAAATGTAAAAAAAAAAGAAACACATAGCAGTGAAAGTTCAAGAGAAATATGGAAAAGAGAACGCATGAGGTGACTGGAGACACAACTACATTTTGAGGAATTTGTGTGCTAATTTTGAGTGTATCCAGAAAGCCTTTGATACTGGAAAAAAGTTTTAAGCAAGAACATAAGAGCTGATGTAATATTCATTAAGATAACATGATTTCTGGGTTGAGAGCACGCAGAAGAGAGGAGGGGAGGGATACAAACAAGTTAAGAGGCGATCACATGAGTTCATTTAAGAATTAGTGTGTGATGCAACACTTGGAGAGAAACATGCAGGTACAGGAGAGATTAAAGAGATAGAATGTCTGACTTAATGAGGGTGAAGAAGGAAAACCCTAGAACGACCCACATGTCTATCTTGGGTGACTGAGTGGATAGTATTGTCATTTACCTATGATTCATATCCATTAACTTGTGACTCAAAAACATAAGACATTGCTCCTTCCTGTTTCAATTTGAAAATTGCAAAAGAAAGAAAAAAACTTGTTGCAAAAGCCAACATTGAGTAACAACACTGTAGGGCCATGAAAAAGTTCTTATGTAAGAATTTATGAAATGAGCACAAGGCAGTGGACTCACTTGTAAATATAAAACATTAAACATTTCATTATTTGAAACAAGAAAGCCTTCAGACAGATATATGTCAGATGAGAAAGATCAACTGAATGGGCAAATTTAATACTTTAACATGAGTGTTTTCCCTCCCTGACTTTTCCTATATCACCACAGTGTGCTGATTCTATTTCAAATCTGTACCAGATTGTGAATATATATATATATATATATATATATATATATATATATATATAGTTGGTTTATCTCTGTACCATTCAGACAGGCATTTTTCTAAAGATAATTTTCCATATCTTGTAGAAAAATACAAAGTTGTCCAGGGAAAAGCCCAAGTTTTCAGCTTCCTTTTTTTATTGAGGTTGTTTTTTTTTTGCTATGTGGGGTCTCATTACTTTACTTGTGTCATTTCAGTGTTATCTTTGTTATTTCTCCTATATTACATTATAATTATAACATATTCCTGATTTTCCAAACTTGAGAACAAAAGGAGATCACATTTCTTTCAGTAGTCAAGGTAAATTCTATACCTCTGGTCCATCCCAGCATCCTGACTATCCTAAAATATTCATTTGCTCCTCAATATGTTTCCTTAGTAATTTCACCCCACTCCATGAATAATAAGCTTCTACTGTTGATTGTCACAGCTTTAGCCACTTAAAATGGCACCCACTTATCAAGTCATAGTTGTGTGTGTTAGAATCTAACACAATGTGACTGGTTTTTCAGCTCAGGATTGTCAAGGCTGAAATCCAAGGTTGGCAGAACTACATTTTTTGAATTCTGTGGGAAAGAATCCACCCCCAAGCCCATTCAAATTTTTGCCAGAATTCAGTTCCTGCTGGCTATAAAACTGAAGTTCCAATTGCCCCTCCCCCTTATCTTAAAGCTAACAGCACTGTTCTAAATCCTTCCAATGATTTGAGTTTCCCTGATTTCTACCTCCTCTTCTGATGTTAAGAGCTCATGTGATCACAATATGCCCATGGGGATAATTTATGATACTCCACCTATTTTATGGCCAAACAGCTAACAAATTAGATTATATCTACAAAGTCTATTTTTCCAAGGAATATATTTGCAGATGCCTTATAGAACTAGAGGATATGGAGAATGTTTAGAAATCTTACCACATCTATCTACATATCACTACCATCAAAAATTGATAATGTGTCCACCTAGGAAGAATTCTGTATGTTTCACGAAGGCATTTCAATGGCCAGTTGCTCCATTACTGATCTGATGATATCATTCAGATACAGCAGCATAGAAGGAAATTTCTCTCCTTCACCCGAAATGTTCCTCTATTCAACTCCATGCTGCCCCAGCCTCACTCCATAACGTTCATTTATAATATTAGGGCTCATTAGTCACAAATTTCTTTTTTTTTTTTTTTCAGATTTAAAGTCATTTTGCCTACAGATGCAACTATAGTACTGAGGAGCTGTTTTCCCTCAAAACATACCTGTAACCCAGTTTTTGTTCCCTAGCTTTTCTGTTTGACTCCTAAAGTCTGAGACCCACTATGAGCCCAACATGAACCATCATCCAAGACCTCCCATTATCCTCATTTATTTTAAGGGAATTCCTTGGGCGTAGTCATGATTGAAGAATTACAGTTCCAGGAAAACCTAGAAACTTATTCACAGGTGTTGCCATGGTTTATGACAGTGTTCCCCAAGCCTCATGCCTTTGCATTATGCATTTGTGATTGGTTCATTGTCTGACGCTTCAATGTGGGAGTGAGTGCTACACCAGCCTAGGGATGGAGCCAGGATGTGATGTAATGGCAGGAAGAAGGTGTGTCTTGCTCTCTTTCTGGTTTCCGCTTTGCTGTTTGCGGCCACCGTGAACTGCAGCCCCACCATGCCACCCTGCCTTGGAGCCAACTGGTGTGGACAGAAAACTCCAAAACCTGTAAGAAATAAGTCTTTCCTTTCCCAACTTTAGACATCAGGTATTTTGTCTCAGTGATGAGTAAAAAGTAAATAAGACAGGTGTGAAGAAAATGAATGCCAATTCCATTGTGAACTGCAGCATCCCAGTCCTTGTAACATAAAAGTGAGGAAGGAAGTTGCTGGTGCAATGGTTTCATCACAAGATATAAGCTGCCAGGAACTTTGCAAGATAGAGAGGACATGTTCAATCAAAGGAGATTGTTCTTAGAGCAGAGAATTTTCACCTTATTTTTTCAAAAGAAGTAGTGAAACTTCCTTTCTATAAATCTCCTTCACCTAAGCTAAATGAAAAGTAGTCTCTAAAAGGACGGGTACTTATTACAGCCACCAAGTTTTTGTCACTTTATCCGTGTGTGTGTGTGTGTGTGTGTGTGTGTGTGTGTGTGTGTGTGTGACAATGGAGAGCTTTTTTTTTTTTTTTATACTTTCTATTCCCTTTCGTACCTGTGGTAATAATAGTTCTACTAACGCCCCCTCCTTGGGGACCATGGATTTAGCTCAGAGGCATAAGTGCCTGCCTTGCAAGTTTATGGTCCTGAGTTCAATCCCTGGTACCAATAAAAAAAAATTATAAAACACTCCCTTTATATTTTCATCAATTCTGTTTCCTTCTCAGGGTCTTACACATATTTTAAGTGTAGCCATTCCATGGTGACTATTTATAATCCACTATTCTTTTCATTCCCACCAAATCAAAAAAGCAAAAGATGAAGTATTCTTAAGAAAAAAAACCCACTCATAGAAACGAGGCATAGAAAAGATGATTCCCTATAAATTCTTAATGAGTACACTATTATCTGTCCAATCTCTCGGACTAGTAACCTAAGTTGTGGCTAATACTTCTTGATAATGACTTTGCTAATTGCTATCCAACATCTCCCCCCCAAAGTATCACTTTTTCTCCAATAGTATAACTTGTAAACCTTTTGCAAATCTAGCCTGGATTACTGAAAATGACTCTAAACTGGTGCCCCAACTCTAAACTGACACTCTTGACACTCAGTCCCTTAAATCCCTTCTCTACCAACTGGCAACATGATCCTTCTAAAAGGCATATATAGCCATGTTCTTTCCTTTTTAAACCCTCAGAGACTCTCTTTGTCTATAATAAAGATAATATTGCTCGGTGTAGTTAAGCAAGGCATTCTGAGACCTGTTTATCTCTGCTCTCATTTCTTTCCCATTTCCTTTCACTTTCTACCCCACTGATAAGAAGCTGGTAGCTGCTCTATCCCGAGCTTTCTTCGTCCAGTTGCTCAACAGATCCTCAGGCGGTCTTACCTAGTGGGAAAAGTATTTTCCCATCCTGCTTCCACACATTTTTCACTGGATAAGTCCCCTACTCCTAATTGAAAAGTCACCTCTAGCATTAATCTCAGCAAGAAACTACTCTTTGTACTGAATTCTAGTAACACTTGTATTGTTTTGTTTATCTGTTTTCTCTCATCAGGCAGTGAATTCATTAGGTAAGGACTATATCTTAACCCTAACATTTTTTTAATTTTATTTTAAAGAGAATAAAACAAAAGATGACAGAACAAAACACATCAGAACAGAACAATATAAGCAACACAGCACTTCGCAAAAATACAACTGGGTATTAACAGTAGCTACCATAATGTCTCTTTCTTTGAAACAGCTAAGCATACCTTCACACACAATAATATCAAACATAACAAAATAGTACAAAACCATTCAAGAGAATGAAAGTATTACAAGGCATTCAGAACAAAATAACAGAAAATGAACAATGGTTACTATATCTCATTTCCATAAAAAAATTTGTTTATACTATCACACATATTAAAATCCAATAAGACACAATATGATACAACCAATGGAAACAGAAGAACAAAAGCATGGTAGGACTTCAAAGCAAGTTGATATTAAATCATTAATGGCTGCCATAATGTCTTGCTTTCTTCAAAGTAGCTGTTCATATCATCACAGCTAATAAAATCAAACAAAACAGAATAAAACCATTCCAACTAATGAATGAAAACATTATAAGGCTTCAAAGCAATGTAGTGGGGAATCATGATTACCATAAAATGTTATGTACTCTTACCATTTCTTATACTAGGGAAACTATTCGGTATTTATACATGTGAGTTTGATTTATTTCGCTTATGAGTATAGTCACAATTTGCATCCATTTATTTATAAATATCTCAATGTGATCATTATTTATAGCTGAGTAGTACTCCATTGTATAAAAATAACACAACTTTTTTTTATCCATTTCTCAGTTGATGGACACTTATGTTGTTTCCAAGATCTGGCTATTACACATTGTGCTGCTATAAACATGGGTGCACATATATCACTGTGGTATGTTGTTTTCAGTTCTTCTGGGAATATGTCCAGAGGTAGAATAGTTGAATCAACTGGGATTCAATCCTAGCTTTTTGAGGAATCTCTGGACTGACCTCCACAGTGGTTGCGCCAGTCTACACTCCCATAAACAGTGCAGAAAAGTTCATTTTCCCCCACAGCCTCTCCAACATTTATTGTTGGTAGTTATCTTGAACCTGACTATTCTTTCTGGAGTGAGATGGAATCTCAGTGTGATTTTAATTTGCATTTCTCTAATGACTAATGATGCTGAACATTTTTTCTGTATTTATTTGCCATTTGTATTCTTCATCTGAGAACTGTGTATTCATCTCAGATGCCCAGTTTTTGGACTGGGTCTTTGAATTTCGGGGATCTGATTTTTTAAAATTCTTTGTATGCTCTAGACATAAGTCCTTTGTCTGAGGGACAGTTCACTAAGAATTTTTTTCACAATATGGGTTTTCTTTTCACTATTCTGGAGATTTCTTTTGACACGTAGAAACTCTTTAATAATACATGCTCCCAGTTATTGATTCTGGGAAGTATTTCCCATGCAATTTGATTCTTGTTCATGATTTTTCTAGACCAATGAGTTACGTTAGTGGTATTTTCATCGGGATTACATTGAATCTGTAAAACAGTTTTGGAAGAATGGCCATTTTCACAATATTTATTGTTCCTATCCATGAACAAGAAATGTCCTTCCATTTTCCGAGGTCCTCTTTGATTTCTTTATTCAGAGTATTGTAATTTTCCTTGAAAAGATCTTTTACTTCTTTCATTAGATTTAGTCCTAAGTATTTCATTATTTTGGATACTAGTGTGAAGGGTGTGGCTTCTCTTATTTCTCTCTCAGTGATTTTGTTGTTAGTGTACAGCAATGCTATTGATTTTTGAGTACTGACTTTGTATCCAGCTACATTGCCGAACTTATTTATTGTATCTAGGAGTCTTTCAATGGAGTTTTGGGAGTCTTCTATGTAGAGTATCATGTCACTTGCAAATAATGATAATTTAACTTCCTCTTTTCCTATTCTTACCCCTTTAATTTCTCTCTCTTGTCTAATTGTGCTGGCTAGTATTTCCAGTATTATGTTGAATAAGAGTGGTGATAATGGACATCCTTGTCTTGTGCCTAATTTTAAGGAAAAGGCTTTCAGTTTTTGGCAATTTAATATGATGCTGGCTGTTGGTTTCTTCTAGATGGCTTTTATCATATTGAGGTAAAGACCATCTATTCCAAAACTCTGTAAGATCTCAGCATAAATGAGTGTTGGACATTATCAGAAGCTTTTTCTGCATCTACAGAAATGATCATGTGATTCTTACTTTTGACTCTATTGATATGGTGGATTATATATTATGGATTTATTGATTTACATATGTTGAACCATCCCTGCATGCCTGAGATGAATCCCACTTGCTTGCGGTGTATAATCTTCTTGATGGTTTGCTGCATTCTATTTGACAATATTTTATTGAGGATTTTTGCACCTGTGTTCATTAGGGATATTGGCCTGTAGTTCTCTTTTTAGTTGGGTCTTTCTCAGGTTTTGATACTAGAGTAATACTGCTTCCAGGAAAGACTTAGGAGGAATTGCTTCCCTTTCATTTTCATTGAAGAGTTTGAGGAGCGTCAGCATTGTCTTCTTTGTATTTCTTGTAGAATTCCACAGTGAATCTGTCTGTGCCTGGGCTCTTCTTTGTTGGTAAGGACTTAATTATAATTGCAGTTTCATTAATGGAAATTGGGTTATTCAGCAGTTTTACATCTTCTTGACCTAGCTTTGGTCATATGTTTCTAGGAATCTGTTCATTTCTTCTGTGTTATCGACCATGTGAGAGTAGAGGTTTTGAAATACATGTTGATGATCTTCTGTACTTCCACAGGGTCTGTAGTAATTTCACTGTTTTCATTCCTTATTGCTTGAATTTGAATTTTTTCTTTCCCTTTATTAATAAAGGTTTCTAGGGGCTTATCAATTTTATTTATTCTGTCAAAGAACAAATAATTTGATTCATTGATTCTTTGGATTGTTTTTCTTAGTCCCTATTGTATTAATTTCTGCTCTGATCTTTATAATTTCCTTCCTTCTTTTGGCTTTGGGCTTGAATTGCTCTTCTTTATCTATATCTCTGAGGGTTAGCATCAGGTTGTTTATTTGTGTTTGTTCTTTTTCCTGATCAGTGCAATAAATTTTCCTCCAAGGACTGCTTTTATTGCATCCCACAGGTTCTGGCAAGTTGTATTTGTATTTTCATTTGCTTGTAGATATTGTTTAATTTATGAATTTCCTCTGTGACTCACTGATTACTCAAGAGTGTATTATTCAGTTTCCATGTGTGTGTTGGGGTTTTACAGTTTCCTTTATCATTAATTTCTAGTTTCATGGCACTATTCTCTGATAACGTGCATGGGATAGTTTCAATTGTTTTGTATTTACTTGTGTTCTGTGGGCTAATATATGGTCTGTTTTAGAGAATGTCCTGTGTACTGCTGAGAAGAATGTATACTCTGATGTTGTTGGATGGAACACTCTGTATATATCTATCAAGTCCATTTGTTCACAGGTGTGATTCAGTTCTGTTACTTTTTTGCTGATTTTCTGTCTGCTTGATCTCTCCATTGGTGTCAATGGTGCATTAAGGTCTCCTGTTATAATTGTGTTATTGCTTATTTGATTTTTTATTTCTGTTAATATTTGTTTTTTATAGCTGGGTGTTCTGAAATTTGGTACATATATATTTAAGATTGTTGTCTCTTCCTCTTAAAGTTTTCCCCTAACTAGTATATAATGACCTTCTTTATCTCTTTGAATCATTCTTGGTTTGAAGCTCACATTGTCTGCAAAAGAATAGCTACCCCCACTTTTTTCTGAGTTCCTGTTGCATGAAGTACTCTTTTCCCTCCTTTGATTTTCATGCTATGAGTTTCCTTTTGGGTTAAATGGGTTTTTAATAGATAACATATGTTTGTATGTTGTTTCTTGATCCACTCTGTCAATCTGTTTCTTTTAATCGGTAAATTGAGGCCATTTACATTAATGCTTATAACTGTTATATATTGATTTACTGTTAACATGTTATCTTTCTGCTGTTGTATCTTTACCTTTCCATTCTGTTTAATTGTCTGCCTTGCTTAGTGTTTTTTTTTTTCCTGTGTGTATTTGGAATGTCTTTCAGTATTCTTTGTAGGGTTGGTTTGGTGATCATGAAGTTCTTCAGCTGTTCTTTGTTGTGGAAGTATCTTATTTCTCCATCCAATTGGAAGGACAGTTTTTCAGGATACATCAGTCTGGGTTGAAAGTCATTTTCCTTTATGATCTGAAAAACTTCACTCCATGTTCTTCTTGACTTCATTGTTTGTGTTGAGAAGTCTGCTGTGATTTTAACAGCTTTTCTCTTATAGGTGATCTGTCTCTTCTCTCTAGCAAATTTTAATATTCTGTTCTTATGTTGGGTTTCTAGGATGGTGATTTTTATATATCTGAGTATAGTTTTATTTTGGTTACAGCGATTTTGAGTTCTATGTGCTTCACTAATCCATATGCCCATTTCCATTCTCATGTTTGTGAAAATTTTAGCTATAACTTCTGTAAATAGTCTTTTGAAATCATTTGTGTTGTCCCCTTCTCTTTCACTTATCCCTATCAATCTTACGTTGTTTTTCTTTGCATCATCTTATAGCTGTTGAATTGTTATCTCCTGATTCCTTGTTATTTTTAAAAGATCTTTTCTTTCTTGTTCACTAGCTGCAATCTTGTCTTCAAGGTCTGAAGTTCTATCTTCATTGAGGCAGTTTAGCCAACTTTTGATATCCTGTATACCTCTTTGAATCTGCTTCATGCATTCTGTTTTCTTCTTACACTGTTAATTCAGGAATTCCATCTTTTTGCATTGTTTCTCTAGTTTTTTAACTGTGTCTTCTTTAGATGTGTTCATCATTTCTTTCATTGCTTTTATCAGTTCTTCTTTTACCTGGGAGATTATGTTTGATTTGCGTTCTTTTATAGCATCCCAGACAGAGTTAATGCTTTATTTCAGGTGATATCATTTCAGGCATTTCATGTATGTAGCTTATATTTTCTTCTATGTACATGGCTTCTAGGCTGTCTTGGGATGGGTTGGAGGTTTGAGATTGCATTTTCATCTTTTGTCTTGTTATTTTCCTATATTTCCGTGCTTGAAGTGAGTTCCAAAGCTTCCCCTGGGTGTGTTGGAAATCACCTCCTGGGCCCTTGGCTCCCAGGACTGAATGGAGGTTGCTGAGCATGGCCCAGTCAGGCCTGAAATACCTCTCATACCACCTTCAGTGTTCCAGGAATCTGGGTTGGCTCCTAACCACTGGGGATGATGGTCCAAAGCTCTCCTCAAGCTAAAGCCGGTGTGCTGGAACTCACCTCATGTCACCTCAGCTCCCTGGATAGAAAGAAGGTCCAAGGCATGGTCCAGTCAGGCTGTGAAACCTCCTGAGCCTAGTCCAGTGTTTCTGGAAGCTGGGCAGGCACCTAACGGCTGAGAACGATGATCTTAAACTCTTTGTGGGCCAGCACCAGTGCGCTGGAACTCTTAAACCTAACTCTTTCCCTGACATCTACTTTTGCTTAATATACAGTATAACCTTTCTTTTAATGCTATGTGGAAAAAAGAAAAGAATGAATGAGAGAATAAAAGAATGTGACTTCACGGGCATTTTTTTTTTTTGCTTCTACAAACTGGCCTCTAGGCAAGCTATTTTCCTTTTGGCCTGAAGGAAACATTGGAGAAAAAAAAGAACTTCCACAAATCTATTCCTCCAAAGAGCCTATTTACTTGAATTGTCCTTTATTAGAAATTTTAAGATGATCTAGGGGAGTGGAAAGAAAGAGAGGAAATCACATCAGGTCCAAATAGCACTTCTTTTAAACTAGACATCTGGAAAAGTTGCCATGAATGATGGTGCACATGTGAAGATGTTCTGGAGTAGATCAGCAGGTCTGTACCATACAGAGTACGTGACCTGTCACGTGAGCAGTAGACCAAACACTTGGACATGTACTTCTCCTGTAAGAACCTACTCATTCCATCTCCATTACATACCAAAAATCAGAACAAAGCTAGAGGGGGTCCAGAGCAAAAGTAACTGAACAAGAGGGCTTATTGCAATCATCAACATGGCTTGGCAAGGAAATCTATGTTGAATTTTAAGATCCCCACTCCAGACACACACACACACACACACACACACACACAAGCACACTCACATGCATGCACACCAAGTATACCTCAAAGGTTTGAAATTTTGCTCTAAAACATGATATATTAGGCCTAATTGTCCAACAGGATCACCTTATTCCCTCACTTAGATACAATAACCCTATCTTTGTGGCTACTGTTTCAACTTTGAAGGAATAATTGGCTCAAAAACTCACTCTGAAGTTTGTTCATTTTCTTTCCTTGTGGTTTGCTCTGAGAGCAGAATCTTTACTGATTCTAAAGGATGGCAGAATTTTTTATCCATCCTGTTATACCTATTATACTGTAGTAATTAACAAATTCCAGCAATGAAAAAAGTCATCTTAACATTCTGTAACTTCAAAAAAAACTAATACATATGTACATAAAACATAAGTGCATGTACACCAGACTCTATCCTTTACTTTTTGTAAACAGGAAATGAAAGTATAAAAGTGACACTTTCTTGCAGATGATACAGTACTAAGTCAATGAAAACTCATACTAGTAGCAGTTGTAATGATAACAGGAGAATAAAACTAAATCATTATTCTCAAGTAGAGTCTTGCTCTGAAGAAAAGAGTATTATATAGCCTTTTCAGGACAAATGGCCATAGAATCCAATTGCTATAGAATTAGCTAATAGAATTCTTGATTAACTGAGATTCTCACTCCATGCTTGGCAATCAGGAAGTAATGCAGAGTATTTCTAATACTTTTCAATTATAAAATCATGTGGATCTTTGTGTAACACACAAATATATCTCTGTAGCTCTTCTATGGGGAATTCTGGAAATGAATATTCTGTTATTTTCACTTACCCATTTCCCAATGCTTGGACTAGCAATAGTGCTACTAGATGACTAGAGTCCCAGGAAGGATGTCAACCTACAGTTAGGAAAATGGAAGCAGTTCTGAAATCATTCATCAGAACATCAGAACTCTAATTAAAGAGATCCTTGGTGATGATTAAAGAATCTGTCCACTGCATTCTATTATTCTTTATCTTCAAGGTCCTGAAATTAGTCATGTCTCTTATGTTATCCTTTTATCTACCTTTCAGTTTTTCCACAGTCATCCACTAATTTTCAGGACATTTTTCAGTTCAGAACATGCCTCACAGCAACAAAGTCTGACAAGTGTGTATTTTCAGTGTTAGCCAAGTGAAAACTTAGAGGATTGACCAACTGTCTGTGAAGTGTCCCTTCTATTTATCTGTCTTACTGTGACCGAAAGGCAGCACCCATAGCTTTCTTTGCTTCCTGAATAGTGACCCCACCACCGCAAAAGGAAGACAGGCCTATGTTTCTGCCATTAAGTCAGAGACATGTTCACATTTAATTCTCAGCCTCCAACCATTTACCTTCAACCTCCGCCCGCCTGCTGTGCAGTATCATGGTGGTTGACGCTGATGTATGTACATGTTCCAGTTCCTAACATAACTTTTATTATCTTCTCTACCTAAAATGATTGACCTTGCAGCATTCCATCAGAAATATCCTATTAGCAATACATTTTCACAAAATAAATATTCTTTTTTTTGTCTCCTACAGCCCCAGAATATCTGACATAAATTTCTATTATATGACATTTCACATTATATTGCAATCTTTGCCTAAATTTTGGACTGCTCATAGATTATGAGTTCCTCAAGGGTAACAGTTTTATTTCCTTTCAACATTGTGTATTAAAGAGCATTCCTGACATAGATACTCAAATTGTGTTGAATTAAACTAAAGAACTCTTTTGAGATTGTCCATCAACTTAAATGTGCGTAATGTTCACAATTATTTTTTAATGTACACGTGTAATTTGAAATATTCACAATTATTTCTCTAATATTTGCAGTGGGTTTTCCCATAGTCATCCCAACTGGCATGTGCATTTTTTAGACAGCTGACTGAAATTAGAGATACAACATAACCAGGAATATGAGCCAAATTAGCTAATATAAAAACACTAACCTTTAAATTTCATATTCTTACCAAGCAAAATAACTAAATATATGTTTTACATTAAATATGACATTTCAGAACACTTTTATCATAGAATATTTGACTGCTGTGGTATTATTTAAAAAATAGAAAAAAGAACAAGAATATTTGTTATTTTAGATTAAATTTCATGTTTCTCTACCACAATTATAATTCCATATAATACAATTTTTCCACAGCAATAAAATAAAATAAAAATTTTCAACCATTAAAAAAAAACAGCTTTAGCATTGTTTAAACATCATTATCATACTTTTGGCAGATCTGTAGCAAAAGTTTGGAAGTATTTTATACAAACATCAGATAAATCAACTCTAAATTGGCAATGTTTAATGGTTAATGTGTAGAGACCACACATTTCAGTTTTTTCTAGGATAGAAAAAAATTTTCCAAGCTTATAGTTTTCTACCTTGGCACAATCATTAAAACAAACATTTTTATTTCTCAAGTGGGTTCCCATTTGGGCATTTAAATTAAGACCATTCTGCTTATAAGCACACAGAAAAATATAGGTAACAATAATGTCTAAAATTTAATTTCTTCATATTTTATGTAAAATCTGACCTTTCCATTTTAAAAAACTGTATAAGTTTAAGGAGTACAAGAGTGATACATATCACAGTCAAGGTTTGTTTGTTTGATTGTTTAATGGGAGTCAAACACAGGACCTTGCACTTGCCAGGCAAGTGCTGTGCCCCTCACTGAACTACATACTCAGCCCTAGAGAAGGAAATTAGCTTATTTATTACTGCTAATAGTTTTTTCCCCTCACCACTTGCCTTCTTTCCTCTGTGTTTCCTCCCCTCCCTTCTCCTTTACTGTCTTCTACTCTTTTCATCTCTTTTCTTTTATTTTCTGAAATATTTAGGTTTATTTTATTTTATTTTATTTTGCTTGCTTGCTTTTTGTCATGAAAGGATGTTAACAATTTCCAGTCATTTTTCTATACCTATGGATGTAATCATAAGATTTTCAGCCTTAATTCTGTTTTCATGGTGTATCACTTTTATTGATTTTCATATACTGAGACAACTTTACATAATAAGTATAAATCCCACTTGACTGTGATGTGTAATTTCTTGCCTAAGCTGTTCAATTTACTATTTTCAAGTTAACTGTTTCAAGTTACTATTTTTTTAAGAACTTTCTTTTTCAGTCCTGGAACTTCCATTTACATATATTATTTCATTAATAGTGTTTGATACATTCTTAACTCTCTTTTTTCTCTTTAGTTCTCTGACTGGACAATTTTAAATAATCTGTCTTCCTTCTGATTTATTGTGTCAGCTATTGCAACTTTTTGATAAATTTTCCAGCTCAGTCATTGCAGTCTTTAGGTCCAGTATTTTATTTTTGGTTTTTTCTCTTTGATCTCTCATTTTTTTGTTGAATTTTTATTTACTTAATCATTTTTATTTCATTTAGCTGTAATTCTGTGTTCTCTTGTTCTCTGAGTTTCTTTAAAAGATTATTTTAAATTCTTTGTCAAAAAATGTGTGCATCATAATTTTTAAATCTCTCAGCTACTTTTCCCCCTGCTCTAATGGCATTGTTTCCTTGGTTGACTATGTTCTTTGCACTTTCTGGATTGAAAGGAGTACTAATATCAATCCCTGGTACCGATTTAAAAAAAGGAAAAAGACAAAAAAAAAAAAAAAGAAAGGAGTACTAATATCCAATTTTTAACTGTCCAGTTTCATGAAAAAAAAAAAATCACGAGTCATCCTGACTCTATGTTTTTAAGGGTCTTTTAGGTCTTGTCTTTGAATGTACCCAGCCCACTTTTCTTCTTTTCTGAAGAGAAGGAAATGTCCTGGAACTGCGTGCCATCTTTTGAGCCTGCTAATTCAAACCAAGAACTGAGAATCTCACATTCCCCATGGCAATAGCTTGAAATTTTCAAGGCAATTTGACTTTTCCCAATTTACAGAATTGAACCTGTACTGATAAGTATGTACTGCTTGTGAGAATTTGTCTTTACCTTCAGCAGAGACTTATATATATACCATTCTGTAGTGCATTAGAATGCTAAGACTTCAAATCATCAAGCTGCAGGACATTGTTGATGACATTTTCCACAAGTTTGTGAGAAGAATTCATGGCGAAGTTCACAAGACAGTAAAATCTGTATCCAGATTTGAATTCTGCCTTTTTTTTTCTTGTTTCTAGGTCCCCAGGAGACTATACCTACAGTTTTTAAGATGTGAACAGTGATATCCCCCCAAAAGTATGCAGAAACTTAATAAAGAAAAGGGGTGCTTTTATAATCATAGAACAGCAGCATTGTAAAGAGCCTTGGTATCACAATTCAACCTTTGCAGACAAGATAAAAATGAAAAGCATTTCATTAGGGTTTAGAATTCTTCAGACCCAGATAGATTTTCTAAACCAATTCTCCTAATTTTCTTTTAAAATAATTTACATTGACATTTCTCTATCATCTCTATAAGTGAAAATAGCATTTATGTAATCAATTGGATAATAAACAACAGTTGCATATATATGTAATTCGTATTTCCTTGCATTTTAGAGAATAGGAAAGAAAATATTTTTGGGTATGTTTTGATTGAAGGGTTTATGCGTGGTTCATTTGTTAAGGGCAACTGATCAGGTGCTATAAATTAGCTGGCTATGTGGGGAACTGAGGTGAACAGAAGCTGAGGATGTTGGGCACAGAAAATACGGGTTCAATTTTAATGTATTACGAGGAAAATATGACAGCTTATAAATGATTTGGGTTTGAAAATCTTCCATTTTTCTCTTTTCTGTCTATGTATTTCACTTGTTATCTTCCTCCCTCTTTTTCTTCCTTCCTCTTTTCTTTCTTCCTTTTTCCTTTGTTTAATTTGAATCACTTGTGTTTTCCCAACTTCAATAAAAAGTTTATTGTGACATGATAAGAGAAATTTGAAAAATTATTTGAGGTAAGTAAATAAACAATAAGAGTTTAAATTTTAACATACAGGGAGGTGGTTTTTAGCTGGTAAACAAGGGGAAACCATTCCATTAAGTTTAATATATGGAGACAGCAAATACTATTATTATAAATAGAAATGTAGTTCTTAATGATGATGATGGGGCGTTGCTCATGTTTCCATTTAACATCCTTTATTTTCTTAACTAAGTAAAAGCAAAGCCATATCTGAGAGGAAAGTTATGGAATAAGAAACACAAGCAATGTAATGAAGCTGGTAAAGAAACATGGGAAGAGAAATATAACAAATTACTCTCCAGTGTGTAGAGCCCAGCTAGAGTTCAGGTTTAGGAATTTAGAATTATACTGATGGTACATGTGTGTTATTTTCAGGAGGTTACGAGAAGACTTACGGATACAAAGAATGTAACTGTTTCAGTTGATCAACAATTCCTGCTTTTCAGTAAAATCAATAGAGAAGAAACTGAAGATACGGGGCAATTTTGTATGAATCAGCCATAAATAAAGCCACAAAGAAATGGTTGTACATTAGGACAATCAGGATAAGCCAACAAACCCAGACACAAATAAGGTCAAAAGAGCAGTGTACTTGAAATAACAAATAATTACTTTGCAAATTAAAATTAATCAAAGAAAAGCAGATAAAAACAGAATCTGTTTTTGATTCTACATTCCAAGTTTAAGTTTTATTAAACATATTTAGCCCACACTAGATGTATGAACTTGAGGACTTTAGTTACCCTCTCTCAACTTCAGTCCCTTCATCTACACAGTAATAATAAAATATATAATCGTCTCATTAAAACTAAATTAGTCTACATACATAAAGAAATAGCACAGTGCTGTTGCATATTAGGTTTAGAATACCCCACAAAGTTGCACTTCAGAGTTTGGAGTCTCAGTGGTTCGTGGATTTTTCCTTAGAATCTAATTAATAATTGTTTGTGGAAACCTCAACAGTTTCCCAGAAACCACAAATATTCTCCTGTTTTTTGGCAGGAGATTTGCAAGTAACCAAACTGGGAGCGCCATTCAGATCTCCTTGCAGCAGACCGGCTGCTGCCCTATAACCTCACTCTGGCAGATGCACCAGCACTCCAGCATTGTAACAGGTTGCTGTACCACTTGTAACGATCTCAAGTGTTCTTGGATTTCTTCTTCTTAAACCTTAAGATCCTTGAGGCGCCACCAAAACGTTCTGCACCTTTAAGGCTTTACACAGTGTTTTATTAAGTAATATTACATAACTGTAGAAGACATAGTGCATTTATTGTTTAAATATTGCATAACTGTAGAAGACATAGTGCATTTATATTTTAGTATATGTGTTGCCAAAGAGAGCACTTAAACTATAAAAATGGGCATTTTTCTGACCATATCTTACATTTATGCTTTTTCACAATTCATGAGTGTTCTAGGGACATAACTTCCATGAGTTTCAGAGATTCACTATAAATCTACATATACACAATTTTTATGGCTAAGTATTTGTACAGAAAAAATATGCATTTTCTTCTTACCACGGAGGGCATTCCATCTTAAGAAACACACACCGATTATTAATTTTTATATTTTTCTCATGTGTTATCCTAGTTTTCTTGTTTCCTTTAAAGGAATTGTTTTCATTTAGTCATCTTTTTTAACTTTCTATTAATTCTCTATAACCTAATTTTGCTACTACCACAATACTGCAACTGATTTACTACAATATCCATTCAAGTGCCAGTTTTAATGGATTCTGTTCCTATCTTCCTAGTTTATGAATTATTTGTCATTATATATGCATTTTTATATTTTGGTTTTTGGCTGTTTATTGGACTGATCGGCTGGTTGGTTGATATTTTTGCAGTACTGGGTATAGAACCTAGGGCTTAATACATGCTGCATGTCTTAGCTACTCTTCTCAGTACTGAGACAAAAATACCACACACCCAAAGAATAAAAGTAAAGTTTGTAGAAGTTCCGGTCTGTGGTCTGCTGGCTGTAAGGCAGGGTGGTATAGCAGAGGGCCATCTCAGGGGATAAACAGCCCATGACAAAACAACACAGAAGACAGCAGCAAAGCAGTAGTAACAGCCTTCTTCCCATCCCTTATATTTCATTTAGTTTATACATAATTTGAGCTGTGCCATCCATATCCAAAGTGGAGTTCTTTTAATTCCAGCATCACATCCTAGACTGCACCAACTTCAAAAAGTCCCATCTATAAGTGCATGAGGTTTTTAGGAGTCATGTAGATACAAGACACAATGTCCTATCCCTGGTCCCCAAAAGATACATGCACGTTCCCTTTTGCAAAAGGGATTTAGTCCATCTCTAAGAGTTGCCAAATCCCCCAGCACTGCTAAAAAGTCCAAGTCCAAAGTGTCTTCTGAGATTTAAGGCAAACTCTTAGCCCCTCGTACTAATGAAAAGAAAGTAAAAATACTTTCAATATACAATGACACAAGATAAATATTCCCCACACCAAAAGGAGTGAGAATGGGACCATAGCAAGTTCAAAATTCAGCAAAGCAAACAATAAGCCCCGTATGTCATGTTTATCATCTGAGGCAATCTGTGGTAAGATGTGAACTCTGAAGGGCTTGGGTGGATCTGCCCCTACAGCAGTGAGGATGGTTGCAGCTTTCATGGTTTCTCTCTTTGGCTGGCATTTCTCATTCCCTGCAGATTTCCTCAGAAGATCCACATTTTTGCCTTCTCCAAACTTCTAGGTCCTCCACTGCATCTTCATACTTAGAACTTCACACACTGCCCTCTCAGGAGCACATTATTGGGTCTCCCAGGCCTTTTCTGAAATCTGGGCGGAAGCCTTTTGGCTCTATAACTGTTTCATCCTTCATGCCCACATGGGGAAGTAGCCAGGTTTCCTTTTTGTTTGGCTGTAGGAGTTGAGAGCCTGGATTGCTGAGCATTGTGAACCCAATCCTGAGGAACAAATTCTTTAGACCACCATCATTCTGGAACATGGTGCTCTGCAGTTCTCAAAGCAAATTTCTTCATCGCTGCAATTTTGAGGCTGCAAAGGGTGGAATCGTACTGGTTCTTGTGATGTACTCAGGCCATATTTTCTGTTTTTCTGTTCCTTTTCTCCAACAGAATTCTCTTCTGTTCCATCTTTGCAGTTTATAACTTTACCAGAGCAAACTCAAAACATTTTAAGTCATTTTATTGGGCTCTTTGCTCTTGATTCTCAACATAGATCTTAGATAGAACATAGTTAATCTCCAAAAATGCAATTGCCTCAACAGTATACTGTCTTGCAATTTCTTCTGTAAGATTAATTTGATTTTCAGTCTGAGGGGAGAGAGAGCAAGGTCACATCAGGAGACAAGCCCAGTCTGGGCACCAGCACCATACACAGGTTGCACTGGACTGGGAATAGCTAGACTATAACCCCTTCTGGCTCATGGGCTGGCAAACAAGAAGTACCATCCCCCACCCCAAGCGATTGATTTATTCAGAGAAACACAGGCTGTGATGATAGCTATTGACATGAAATGCAATTGAATGCCTGTGATGCTTTGGTGTTAGGCCTGATATTGCAGGTCTCAGGCCAGTAGTCTGATCATAGGTTCAGAAGATAACAGTGTGGCATCTAGGAGGATCTCCTTCTGAGGGTTGTAGCCATTGTTGATTCCCTATGATCTTGTTTTGAAATTTTATATGATTCCCATTGTTTTGTTGGGTTGTGTTTTATTCTCTTTTGTTTTGTTTGATTATACTGAATCAGATGGCAGGAGCCACTATTTCAAAGATATAGCAAGCTATATTATGGTAGCAATTTTGGGTTTCCTATTGGCTTGGTTTGAAGTTTTTATTGCATTCATTATCTTGTTTTATTGTTTCTATTCTATTCTGTTGAAGTTATCTGCAGCTATTTTGAAGACATCACAAGGCATTATGATAACTATTGTTGATTTTCTAATGTTTTGAAGTCCTGTATCACCTATACTAGTTTGTTTTTGATTGGTTTTATTCTGTTTTATCTTCTTTAAAATAAAATTTTAAAAAATATTAATTTTTCTGCTGCTCTAAATCTCAGACCAACGCTAAGTCTCTGGACATAATAAAATTCAGACAAACTTTACACCAAAACACAAGGCCATGGTTTGGAGTCCAACAGCCAATATAGTCTTTTTTCTCAACAGAAACCTCCTGAGCCTGATCTTTACCAGAACCCTTTCTATTAGCATCTGAGTCTTCTGAGCTCTGGCTGGAATCTCTCATCTAGTACAATTTAAGGCATTGCAGGGCTACTCTTTAAGCCAACCTTTCCACACTCTTCCCACAAGTCATTGACAGAGGGTCCTGAATGGCTTCTTCAGGTATAGTCACAGCAATGACCCCATTCTCTGATACCAAATTCTGTCTTAATTACTTTTCTCATTTTGCTGAGACAAAATACCCAATACCCAAATATAAAGCAGGAAAGTTATCATAGCTCCCAGTCTGTAAAGCTTTAATTTAGAGTCAGCTGGTCCTCAGGCACGCATGGCAGACAGGTATTTCAGAGAAGAAACAGTCCATTGAAAAGGCATGCAGAAGGTAGCAAAAAGCAAAGTAGCAAAGTGTGATCAGCCTTCTTTCTTTCCTTTATATTCCATCCAGGCTATGTGACCTTTGTGCAGTGACACCGACACTCAGATTGGGGCATCCTTATTCCCAGAATCACACCCTTAGTCCCAGAATTACATCTGAGATCTAGCCAGCTCTGAAAACACCTATGAATGCATGAGGCTTTGGCTTCCGGGCAACAACTAGATATAAGCCATAACACTAAGCCAGCCCTGTATAAACAGCCAGCTCCTCTGTTTTCCTTCTTAAAGCATGCTTTCTTAATATAGTCTCCTTCCTTTAGTTTGTGTGAAAAAATAAGTCTTTTCTGGTCCTTGCTGATTTAAGAGTATGTCTGGTTTCAGATTATGCCTTCCTATTATCTTTTGCTGACCTTCATTCCTTCCTTGTAAAGTTAGTACTACCTATTTTCATCCCACTCTACACATTATTTGCCACTTCAGTCAGCTCTTTGAATTTAAGCTTTGTTTGTTTGTTTTTTTACGCTTTTTTTTTCTTTTTTCTTTTTATCAGTACTGGGGATCAAACTCACAACCACCTGCTTGCAAGACAGGTGTTTATGCTGCTGAGCTAAATCCCCAGCCCCGAATTTAAACTTTGTTGATACTTTCAGATATAATATTTTATCTTAGAGAACTCTAAACCTTCATAAATCCACTCATTACCAATTTATGAAATCAATATGTGTGCACCCTCTACCATGAGCTAGGAAGCACTGAAACAGAACAGCTCAGCACACAAACCAAGATCTTCGCTCTAATTTTCTTGGATATTTCATAGGGGTTTCAAGTTTAACATATTCTAAAGTTCAAAGTATCCTATTTCACGCATTCTGCAATCAATTCTTTCTCTTATTAATATGCTACTAAATGATTCAATTCACTTGGAAATCTAAACAGAAACTTTAGAGTAATCCTAGATTCCTCTTGTGTCCTCATTTCTCACATGACCATTGAGTCCTTTCATTCCACTGTTTACTGTTTTCCCAAATCAAGATCCCCTTGTTCACTCATATGTACTTTTAAGAGTTTTTTGAGCTACCATGAGATTTTCTTGCTATCAAAATAATTCTGCACATTGCTTGGAAATTTATCTCTGAAATAAAATTTTTACCAGACTATCTCGTTACATGCCTCCCTATTTCTTAGCTATAAGTCCATCTGTCATCCTATTTCATAAGTTGTTCACTATTGTCTGTTTGTCTGCCAGCGTCATCTTTTCTTTTCTTTTCTTTCTTTTTTTTTTTTTTATCAGTACCGGGGATCGAACTCACGACTGCCTGCTTGCAAGGCAGGTGCTTATGCCGCTGAGCTAAATGCCCAGCCCCAAGCATCATCTTTTCTAACATCCAGTGCCATCCATGATCCAATTAAACTGAACAACTCACATTTTCATGACAGTGTTGTAATGTTTCATGACACCTTTATCATACATTTATTCTCTTGTTCTCTGTACACCCAAAATAAGCCATGAAACATGCCAAATGCCTAAAATGATATAGATTTATATTATCTTGTTTCATATTTTATAAAAAACAAGTCAATTTTAATAATCTATCTGGAGAACAGTTATACTTTAGCTATAGTGACAAGAACAAAACTGAAACTTTTTAGTTTGTCTTTAAAAAATTAAAATTGTAACCAAAATTTATCAAATCAAAAATACATGAAAAATTACCCAGTAAAATTCAATAACTCCCTTTTATACTTCACCTTAACTTCATACATTTCACTTTATAATTTTTTTCTATTTTTCTCAATTCAGCAAGATATGAAAGTGGATCAGGAGATGGAGGAAGAGGGGAAGAAGGAGAAGGGAAGGAATTAAAGAATTAAGATATGTTATGTCCATCGGCCAATTTCCCAAAATGAATGTGATCATTAAGCACTGTAAACATGTACAGACAAACCATACTTACATATGTACATTCATAGTTACATAAATGGGAAAAAGAAAAAAAAACTTTAGAAAGCTTATTTTTAAAATGAAAATACCATTTCCCCATCTGCTGTAGCACTATTATTATTTAACAAATGAATAGTTAGAAACCTAGAAAGTCAACTAGGAAAACAAATTTTAGGAACTATATCTAACGTTCTCTTAGAATACATATAAAAGCTGGCTGAGGTGAGAAAAGAGCTTGGAAGTTTTAATGGATTCAAGCTAGAAGTGGAAACTGTCACTTCTGCCCATATTCCGTTGCTTAATTTCTTTACATAGCTGCACGGCGAGGATGTCTTGAGCTGTAGTCTAGTCATCTAGCCAAATAGAAGATAAAGATGTGTCCTGATGAACAGCTAGAGTTACCTGCAGAAGAGCTTTGGATGTGGGAAGCCAACAGGATGTGGGAAGAAAAAGAGTGTGTGTGCTGGTCAGGGCAGGCTCTGAGGTCTAATGTTAACATCAAGGGACATCATTTCTCTTTCTGTTCTGCATGTGTAAATGGGATATTGTATACCTATTTGATGGAGTTGGTGATACGATTAAATGAGATAAATCAGTAGTGTCTCATCAGTAGCCAGGATATGGTAAGTTGTTTCATAGCTGTGATCATTAGTTATCTTCATTTAGTACCTCAGTATTCACTGTTAATTGGTTTCAGGAGAAATGATGAGTACTGAAAATGAAGAATATCAAGAAAATTGTCTTGGTTGGAAAGTGAGTTGTGATGCAATCAACACCAACAAGTTCTAGCTTGTACCTTGTTTACCAAACAGTAGGTACGAAAATAAAAATGCTTGCATCAAAATACATGGACTGCCAAACTGGAACAATTCCCAAACCATCAAATATCAAGATATGATTGCACTAGCAATTTTAGCTATTAGAATTGGCACATGAAATTCATCCTCTTTCTCACCCCAATGGAGGAGAATAAAAGTTGTCAAATAACCTAAATTGCTTCTTCAAAAGTGCTGCATGTTACACAAACTAACTTTTTTAGGAGTATTTTTTTATGAAATCTACCAGGATTATCATGAAGTTTTTAATCTGAACATGCCAGGAATTGGTTATATTTTAAACTATGCCATCTTAAGCATAGATCTATTCAAGAATTATGCTCATATTATCCACATCTACACATCTGATAAATAATTATTTAGAGAGGCATATACACCAAACAAAAATCACACCGTGTACCCCATTCCAAGTTAGAGATCTCCTAGTGAAATGGAAGCAAAATCTTCTTTCTTGTGGATTAAACTGAATTTAAAAACCCAGGTGGATGCAAAGTCAAGTTCACTTCAAATACTTCCACTGCTGAATTGAATTTATCATCAGAACAGTAGGCATTTCCCCTGCCTTGACCTATTAGGGGCTGAACTTGCTGTGGTAAACATCACTTTGAAAACTAAAGGAACTAAAGGAGCATAAATGCATCCTTTACTCAGTTCACCAATCAGCTGTTCTTACTGCTCCTTCAAGGAGGACTGAGCCAATACAGTGTGATGGTTAATTGGGATGTGTCAGTTTGACACCTAGGAAACACCTAAAAGATTAGTGGAGCACAGTTCTAGTATGTCTGTGGATGGTTGACTTATCGGATACAAACTGAGGAGGAGTGACCAATCCCTGATGGGAATGGCATCAACCAGTATGCATATAGCTTGGACAATGTAAAAAGGGAAAGAAGAAAGAAGTCTGCTCTTTGCTGTTCAGAGGAGCTCTGGTCGTTATCATTTATTTTGGACGATGGACTGCAGTTCTTTCAGGCATCCAACAGATTCCAGTCTAGTAATGCAGATTTGCTAACTTCCTGACCCAAACTTGCACCAAACTTCAGTGAGCACCAGATCTTTGATCTTAGACTGGATCCTCCCACTTTCCAGCACTCCTTTAGGAGTAAGAAGTTTTTTTTTAATTTTTTCCTTACTCTGCCTCAGAAAGGGCAGACATTCTATATTTCAGCCATAAAATAACAGTAGGAAATGGAAGCAAACAGGTAGCATACATATTCCCCACCCTGGTGATACAAAATCTATACCATTAATCCTGAGTATTGAAAAATTTGATGGTAAACGTATGTTTTCAGAAAATACAATAAAAGTGGTAATGTTGATGCCTCAAGAATCAATATAACTCATAGTTTATTCAATGAAATTCTTTCAACTCAGAAGGAAGAGAATAATAGAGGGCAAAACAACACTGAAATAGGATCAGAGAAAACTGATTAAAAGTAAATACTACAGAAGTATATTGGTGCATAAACTATATATGAGGCATCTCTATGCTTGTCATTTTAAAGGCAAACATACTAGAACAATGTTAACAGGAATGGGATACATAAAAACATACGTACACTGAAGATTTATCCAATTTAAATGACAGTATTTATTTTTTATAAATATAGTTTATATTCAGTTTTGACAATAATAAAACAATGTTTGGAAAATGAAGTCTCCATAAAAGATTTTTAAAGAGATAAATGCTAGTGTGCAATGATTAATAACTGAAAGAATACATGATGCTCTGAAACACAAAGATCCACGTGAGCTAGTCATCACAGGATGTTGGTCTTGCTGGTTGACCTCTCTTCCTGTCCTTGCCTTGTCTGTGACAGCAGCTTCCTAGGGGTATTGCCTTATAGTGTGTATACATGAATAGTTCCCCAATTCACTGGAACATATATTGAAAAGGAGAGCCCCAAAGAAACAGATTAATTTGAAATTGTTTTGAATGTAAAGATGTGTCTTAACCTGCCTTCTCTTCCAATAAACAGTCATTTTGTACCCTGAAGACTTTGCAGTAGAACTAATAACCCTAAATTGCATCAATTTTCTTCTTCACTTCCTACGAATTTAATACTGGAATATGTCCTAGGTCTTCCAGTGTCCAAATCAGAAAATCATGGAAGATTATTACACAGATGTAGCTAACTGATGGGAGGATAAGCCAATCTAATTCCTTCTGCAAGAATTTAAATCTCAGATGTTTTCTATATGGTTACACATGCTGTTCCTATCCATTTATCTTGAGTCTAAACTTCCCCAAATATTTTCTAAAATATGTTTATTAACTTAATGCATTGCATCCCTTAATTCTTACTAAATGTTTACTTTTGCAGCTTTTACAACTGGGACAGTCAGATAGCTGTTTGTAATTCAAGTCCCAATTATCAGGTGATTGATGACAATCCACATGGCTTACTCTTCAAATATAAAAAAGACAGAAAAATTCTCAATGTGGATCCAAAGGTAATTCTGGTTCAAACTTATATATTTTCTCAAATTCTATTGTATTTCTACAATTATTCAAAAATTGAGTAGCTAGCACTTAAGATTTTTATACTACAAGTGAAAAACTTTTAAAACTTATAATGTGTCCTTTTTATTAACAAGAAAGACTATAAGCTTAATTAGCTTTTAGAACTTAATAAGAAAGGGTTTAGGGAGAATTTAAACACACTTTATAGGTGAAAACAATTTTCCATGTCCAGCAACAGAATGAGAGCTACCAGTGGGCATTTTATTGGTTCATCTTGATCCTGGAGATACCCAGTTGTATTTGCTCTTGGTAGGGAGGTGGCTTGTTGAGAGGAGAGAAACTCTAACCTCACATTTGTACTTGGAACATTAACATCTCTCTATATGTGGCTAAGACTGAAAAGAATATGGCCTTTAGTGTATGCCTAAATGTTCACTTAGAAAACACATTATCTTTAAATATTTTTAAAATATGCTCCACAGTATTTTGAATTAATTAAAAGAATACATATTTTTCTCTGACATGCTTCAAAAGACTGTTATTATGTCATGACCACTTATCATGATCTGATGTCCAGGGATAAAAGTTGAGACTTTGCTTAATGTTTGTGTGCTTGAATTGTTTAGGTGTATTTTTTTATTTTAAATTTGGAGAATATTTTATTCATACATAACAATATCAGTCTAAAACCCAAAGACAAGCAAAATATTCCTTGAGCACAATGAAAATAAAGAGTTGTGTAATATTTGTTGGCATTGGGAATAAGAATGAGCCAAAAGTAAAAAAGAAGCATTGAGTTTTTAAACTTTTTTTCTAACAGTAGTTTTAGACACAAAATAAAAATTTTCTTTCTTATACACTTTGTAATAGAGTTCCTGACACATTGATCTGCTCAGTAACAATGTGTCTAAAACTTAAATGAATGAAATTCTATAGCAATAAATGAATTATGTCTCCAATCTATCAACTGAAAGTATTAGAAAATCCAAATCAGTGATTTAAACAGAATCAGGGCTTTCTTCCCACATGTGCATCTGAGAGTGGCAGGTTCACGTCGGTTGATGGCTTTATAGTCATCTGAACAGGGTGATCCTCATCCCCACATCACATGTGGTGAGCTCAGGCGGGGACATGAAAGGTTATAAAAGACCTGCCATCACTGCCTTTTAAGAAAGTTTCCCAAAAGCTACCACACAATAGTTCTCACATTTCCCTTTGCAAGAATGGAACCACTTGGCCACATCTAACCATAGTAAAGATGGGCTAAGTATAACCTTTCTTCAGGTGAACTTGGCCAGCCACTCTGCTTTAGCTTTTTATGGAACAGGAAAAAGAGAAATTTACACAGACAACTTCTGGCACATGCTATCTCTTTCCAAAGGATACTGCTCTGTTTTGATCTTAGGGTTGTGAATGAAATGAGGTACTAGATTAGAAAATCTCTAGAACCATATTTATTATGAATCTATGACTACCAAAAATGTTTATTAACATACCTCCTCTCCAGTAATTCCTCTTTACTAATGGGTGTCAAAATGTGATTCGTTGAGGTGAGTATATAGAACTTAAACATTCATTAAATTAAATAGTATTCAGAATCTTTTTCATATGTCAAACTATATCCATAAGTATAACATTTTTAATAGTTTCATGAGGACATAAAAAACAAATCTCTTAATTAGTTTTGAAAGCTGCCGTATGTAGTCTATTTCAGGGGATCTATTTTTTAAATGGCATATTACAAGAATGTGTGTCATGAATTATTTTTATGAACTTAAGGGAATCATTACTGAAGGTAAACTGTTACCTAAACATGGTTCAAATAACTTTAACTGAAACTTTCATGTCCAAAATAATAACAATGGTATTTCAAAGATTCAGTCAACAGTTGAGGGAATATATCAGATCCCCTTTGTTTTCTAGAAGAAAAATATTTTAATTTGAAGAAAATTTTTCCAAATATTGAAGTAAGAGCAAGGATTTAGTTAATAAGTGATAAGAGTAAAGCATTATTTAGTGACTACCTGTTGATATTCGGACACTTTTTAATTTTACTTGTGATCTATTTTACACTTATATTTTAATTATATATTATTGAAGATTAAAAATTAATGTCAGATTTTTCTGGAAAGAAATATTAACCTGAATATCAGTAAATGAATATTTGTGCCTTAGTTTACTCTTAATTGGTGGCATTGCCTTGATAAATTCAATTAGCCATCTTGGATTTTAATGTTCCCAAAAGGAAGATAATGGTTTGTTTTATTTCTTTGGTTTATTTCTTTGGTTTCTGGTCTCTACAGTCCCTTCAAAGCACCAGGCTCAACGGAGTCCAGAAGCACACACTTTAATAAGCAGCCATTGTGATTCTGATACAGATAGTACATGAACCACAATTTAAGAAAATGGTCTAAAAAGACAATAATCTCCAGAAATCTGGCATACTATCTCAAACATAAGTAAAATAACAGATTTTAATTCTATGGGCCACATACAAAATTAGCATACATTTTTCCTGCATGAATTCTCCTTTATCTTCTTCAAAGAATCCTGATGTACTCAATATAATATTACTTACAGACCTACAAGAGGAATAAGACAAAATGTTTATTTGTTAAATTAAAAATTAATGATAAGAATTCCATTTTTATACTCAATATTTTTCTGAATAATTTTGCTTAAAATTCTTCCAAACATGAAGAATCTAAATCTAAACTGTTAAACATCTAAATCCAACTGTTGAGGTGCTATAAAATAATCTGAGGTGAACACATCCCGGCCTTGCTGTCCTTTCCTTTCAATTACTCTCCTTGAGATAATTTACCATTAAAATTAAAGAGGTCAAGATAAATGAAAGGTAGAACCAGTGGTAAACAGGATGTGTTTCCTTTGTACAACACAGATGTAGACTCATTAATTCTGAAGTGTAGTTCCCAGGAAACAGTTGCTTGTGAATGGTAAGAATGGAAAAAGAAAATTGTGCAGGCCTTGGAACAAGTAATATGAATTAACTGGCTAAGAAATTCCAAATGCAATAAGAGTTTGGTTGCATTGAAAACAGGACCACTGGCTTTAACTTCCCTGCAGCTGTATAACATCTGGAACAAATAAGGCAAGTTTCTATTTTTGAGTGAAGAATGCTTGTCTGAGTGATTCACACCCACCAAAATGTTTCCAGTATATTATCTTTAGAGGACTTGAGTAGAAGCTCTTTGCCCTTATTTCTCAGTATTGTGTGCACACATAAATCATATAGGCATTTTTTTATATTTATAAAACATTAACCATGGGAGACATTGCTTGGAGTCTCACCACAATATAGATGCTCTAAAACTGGCATGATGTATTAAATAAGGTGAGAGAAGACAGAGTGTATAGATTAGTTAAAAGAAGGAAAAAATTCTTTCTTATTTACTCCAGCTTTTCTCCTTATATTCCTTCTATTCACTAGAATGGAAAAGTCTGTGGAGAGCCCATAGCTTGGAAAAAATACTTGGTTATTAAATATTCAACAAGTATACATTGAAAAACTAACTGGATAAATCATTCCTTCCAAAAAATATATAATGGTAATAATTATGCTACATCATAAAAATTGAAGATTATACCATAATATTTGATGTATCAGTAATAGTGAGAATGACTACAGTCATCCCACTTTATATCCATCCAAAAAACATCAAGGAAATTTATCATTGGAAAGGGGTGCTATAGAGCTTTATAGAGAAATCTTTATTTCGGTGTATGCTTTTAAATCTTCTTGTGTGGCCCTAGGAATACGTAATTTAAATTATCTCAATGAGACTATTAAATTAAAACATATTTCTGACTTATGAACAGACTCACCTTGAGTGACCTACTCAAAGTCATATAGTTAATTATTAGTTGAATCTAATACAAAGCTTAAGCTTAACTATTAGGAGGCACTATGGAGAAGGTAAAGAGTATAACTTCAACCCTTGCCCTTGAAGTGCTAATAGATTTTTTAAGAGAACTAAACATATGAAAACCTAACTTTCATATAAGACGGTAAGTAGTAATTTGCAAGAGAGAGAGTTAGAGGAATTCAGTGGATGAATGGACAATTTTTGAACTGGGGGAAAGACCTAGTGGAGAGGACTAGTGAGAGACAGTACTGGAACAACGTTAGGTGTTGAAGATCATCTTGTGGCTAGAACTTGAACCATAATTGAGAATTAAATTTACAGAGAAGGAGAGATAGCACCAAGGATTAAATTTATTAGCCAAAATTCACAAGTGTTAAAAAAAAAATACAGGGAGAAATTTAAGTAATTCTGTTCTGTCGCTAGTTTGGTGTAGGAATAAGGTGGGAATTAAGCCTGGAAAGATCAAAAAAAGCATTGCAGACAATGCTAATGAGCAACTTGGACTGCGTGTGATAGGTATGATAGGAAAGCTGAAATGTGTCCAGGCTTGTGTGCAGGAAATTAACTGGTGGAAGTCACATTTTCAGGTGATTGGGGCGTATAGAACAGGACTGACTAGTGAGGAAAAACAACCAAAGGTCAGACCAGTAACAATAACCCAGGGAAAGAGTCAAGTGGATTAGAAGTAGGGGTCCTGCTCCTATTAGTGGATTACAAATTGATATTTTCAATATTCTAGCCACCTGACAATTTTGACAAAGACCAAACTTGGAAAATGTGCATCTGTTTAGAAAAGGTTTTGAGAAGAAAGATCTACTAGAACTGCTCTTGAGCATACCTGCTTGATAAATGCCTGATAATAAGACAAACAAACCAAACCACAATTCAGAGATTACTGAGATGGTATTTGTGTTAAGTGGAAGACATTGGTGAAACAAAAGACCTGGTATAGAATAACTTCTCTGGATGAACTTGTAGGCATGTTCCGTGTAGCTTACATGTGACTTTAGTGGGATCTATCTCTCTGTTTTTGTTATATGTCATTACACACATACACTTCTATACACTGTAGCCCAAGCTCCTCTTTTTGAAAATTGCTCACTGCTGTTAGGCCATAAAACTGAGCTACTGCAGAATGCAAATTCTTATCACAAATGTTCCTCATCAACTAAATCACCCTAGATTAATCAGTAGCAATTCTGGTCAAATCAGTGAAGCATTTCCTTTTCCTTTGTCCCCAAAATGGACAATATGAAGAACTACAGGATTCATTCCTCAAAAATCAAATTGAATCCAAAGATAATAAGGTCCAGGAATCCTTTTTTTTTTTGGACTGGGAATCAAACTCAGGAGCTCAGACTTGCCAGACTATAGCCAGTGTGCTATACACTGGCAGGAATCTATATTTTTTTTTAAAAGTCTGGCCATACGATCCTGAGGATCAGCTAGATTTGAAATCTACTGCCTTACATTATAATATGGTATTGACTGTTGCTTCAGCATACTGTTTGTGCTTAAAGCAATCAAATTCCACATGATAAAATGAAATTCACCTCAAAATTCTTAATTTTAAATAGTTTAAATTATATATATATATATATATATATATATATATTAAGTTTGCATAAAAAGAAGAGAAAGGACAGACCATATATCAATGACCTCTGGATAGCCTTCACAAAAATACCACCACACTAGATACTTCAGCTGATAAACTGCTGCTATTTCCCTACTCTTTGGATCATTACGGAGGGTACAGGGTTTGGGGCTGGTACTCATTCTTGCTACCATTGCCTACTCAACAATCACTTTATGAAATGTTTGTCCAGAGGCTTAAATAAAGAAATAGCAATGACAGAAACTTGTATATACTAGAAAAGAAATGGTAAGAAGTCTTTTGGTTGTTTTACTAACATTGCCAGTACTAGCATCATTCTTACAAATGGTAGGTGCTCAGTAAATATCTGGGGAATGAACAAATTAAGAATTAAATATTTTCTAAATAAATGAATAGTATGGCCAAGAATAATTTTGAAAACTTTCAAGGTTAACTTTAATATATTTTATGATCTCAGGCCCTAGAAAGATATGTAAAGCTAAAGATACTTGGTTGGTAATAAATTGAATCTTGAGGCTTTTTGCTGGGCCTTGGGATACTGATCCTGGGTGGCCAGGGCAATGGCAATGTATTAACTACATAGGTGAATGAAAGCAGTGATTATTTTTATTTTTTAAGCAAATGTGTGGCCATTATTGTATAGTAAACAGATACTAAAAAATGAGTATGTCAAACTCTCTTATGCTATAAGCAAAAGAATATCTAGGTAAATGACATTTAAAATAAATAAATTTGACCAATAGAAACACCTATCCTGCATCTTTTTGTTTATTTATTTTTAATTTGGAATACCATCTTCCCACACCTCCTCTCTCCTCTCTCCACTCAGCAATTCCTACCCAAGTGCTCTGCTTCTGCCTCTGAGTTCACTGACTGCTCTTAATTTCCTTTGCCATCCAGTCTGTCAGTTTTGAAATTGCTCTGCCTAAATTGGGAGCTCCGATTACATCCCTGATGGCAAGCCAGCTGGAAGAGTGTAAGGCCGATGGGAGCCCTAAGACCCAGGACAACAGTCTGGCGCCCAGGCACGCACACACGTATCTTTGATGGGTGAAACAGTCAGTGAAGCCAGTGACACGGAAGTGTCTGACGCAGCAATGAGGAGACAGCGATTGGACTCTGAAGAACTCTGGAACACCAGTTCCAGGCCAAATATCCAGCGGCCAAGATGGGCTCCATATCCAGCACATTTCTAGGTTGTAACATGAACATTATCACAGAACTGTAAACACCAGAGGAAGGTAAGGCCTTGGGATAGCTATCAATAACAAACTACATCTGGAGGACTTCCCTGAGGAAAGGCCAACTCCTTGCCTCCTTGAGAGAGACGTCAGCGCTAGAAGTAGAGCTGTATATCATGGGAAGTTGCAGGGCATCAACATAGAAAATAAAATAAAGGGAAAAAAGAGAAGATTGGGAATGGGAAGACACACAGGTGGGATGAAGCCCCAGACCCCCGGTTCATCCAAGACAGGCCTGGAACTCAACAAGATGGATGAAATTGGAAGTCAAAAACTGGATCTTTCTGAAATGATAACAACAGAAGTGAAAAAAAGGTGGAAAAGGCTATAAAGAAAATGATCTCTCATGTACAAAAAGATTTGATGCTTAAAATCAAATATATTAGAGAAGACATAAATAAAAGAATAGATGAATTTAGAAAAAGACAGAAACAAAAAAAAATGCCCAACAAAGGAGAGAAATGCAATCCATGAAATGGATCCAGAGATCCAAGAGATTAAAACCTCCTTTGAAAGTATACACAACTTACTGTCTCACTAGTATGAGAAGCTGAAAGCAACAACAAAATATGTGTGTATGTATATGAATATAAAAATAGTCAAGATAGTTATACTAATGATTTCTCTTAATTCAATTAAGAGAAAAATTTGTGCTGGTATTGTTTGGAAAATTGTAAATAGATGTCTTATGCCCTGGGTGAATGATTTGGGGATGACAATGTGCAATGTATGTATCATTGTTGCCCTGATTGATGTGTTTTGAAATTTTGTTTTATTTTTTTCCTTCTTTTTTATCCTTGAAATAAAATGGATTTTGGGAAAAAAGAAAGAAAGTATATGCAACAGATTGAACAAAGGAAAGTTTAGAATTGCAGATCTTGAAGACAGAATTTCAGCTAGTGATCATGGAAAGAAAGATATCTTAAAAATAGCAAGAGACTATGAAAAATCAATCCAACAGCTACAAGATGAAACAAGGAATGAAACAAGATTGACTGGGGTCACTGAGAAAGCTGGAGACAGCACCAATGCCATAGCAGCTATAAATATATGTGCACCTAATACAGGAACACCCAACTACCTAAAATAGTTCTTGGTAGACATAGAATATCAAATAAGCACTAGCACAATTGTGATGGGAGACTTCAATACCCCATTGTCACAAAAGACATCAACTAGACAGAAAATCAGCAAAGAAATACCAGAACTTAACCAAATTTGTGAATCAGTAGACTTAATAGGAAGAAGCCAAGCCTCAAGGGCACATGCCAGCATCCTGGAGAGATCCAATGAGCCCAGCACCAGCCTGATGAAGAAGCCACACCTCGAGGCCCTCCTGCCATCAGGGGAGCATTGGTGAACCCCCACCCTGTGCCTCTCCACCACGCTAGAAACCCAGTATCAAAGGAACCCAGGTGCCTAATCCAATTCACTACACTGTGGAACTGGCAGCCAATGGAGGAAGCACCCAGGATGTGGCAATGGGCTGATTCAGAGAAACATAGGCAAATGTCAAGACAAAGGAGCAAAGTACAATCTCAGACCTCCAGCCCACACAGAACAAGTGCAGGAGACCCGGACATAGTAGAACTTAGAAGTCACATACCTGAGATTTCCAAAAAGAGAACAAATGAAGCAAAAAGGCAACTTAGTTTTTTGTACTGTTTGGTTAATTTTACATGCCTGCATCTGAACAGCTATTTTAAAAATAACAAGAGACATTTTGGTAGCCATTGCCAATCTCCTATTATCTTGTTTTGAAGTCCCGTATCATTTTCATTGTTTGGTTTTATTCTGTTTTGTTTTATTTGATTTTATTAGGTCTGATGCTATGGGCAACTATTTTGAAGATAACAAGATGTATTATAGCAATCTTTGTTGCTATATCCTCTTACCTTGTTTTGAGGTCCTGTGCTGCTTTCCTAGTTTTGTTTCAATTGACTTCATTCTGTTTCATTTTGTTTGGATTTATTCTCTTTAAAATTAAACAGAAAAAATTGGGAGAGGGGACCCATTGCATTCCTGCATCCTTTAAATGAATGATATAGGTTTAACCTTGCAGGGCTATACTCTCTGCTGAAGATCTTCAGGATTACAGTCTTTTTTGAAGAATGACATGTATTTCTTTTTGAACTCTGGAAAGAAATCCACAAAAAACATACTACCTAGATTAAGTTTAAGCAAGTTAAGCAAGACTACGGTTTAAGCAAGTTAAGCAAGACTTCTTCAAAGTCTTCAAAGAAGCTCTTCTAACACCACAGCAAAATGTCCACTGCACCAGTGGGACAGAGAACATTACTGAACTGCCAGCACCACTTTCTGGTCCTTTGATTTCCCTTACAGGCCTCTCAATGATTTTTTTTTTTTTTTAACTATGGCCAAGTCACAGTTATTAAGTAACGCTGAAGGCTTGCCAATTTTCTGGTTTTGCTGCCCAAATTACTAAATGTTTGGTTGATTATAGCCCTAAAACATCCACATACTAAGTAGCTTTTAAATATTTTCTCCCCTAGGCAATCACTTGGTGTATCTGAACTGCAAGTCTATGACATATAAATTAAGTATTTACTCAAGTAACTACTGCTAAAATCAGTGACCTTAAGGAATACATTAAAAATTACATAATAGAGTTTGGCTTTTTTGAATTAAAGCTAAAATTTAAATATCATGTCCTCCTCTTGACCCGAAAAGCTGATTTTAACTTTATATGTAGTATTTATGGAACAACCCCCTAGAGATGAGCACATTGTAAAGTGTCCAATGTGTGAACACATATATGAAGTATAGTACAAGAAAGGTGAGCTGGAGGAAAAAAAAATTAAATATATAATTTTGAATTGTTATATATCAATTAATGGTTAGTAACCAGAAAGTATACATAATAACCATTCATTGTCTAAATTGAATGTCTCCAGTGAATAAATACATACATACATGGTACATAAAACATACATGATAAAGAAAAAGTTACATTTAAACTTTCAATTGTCAGAGCAGTCGCATCAAACATGATGCCAAAGGCAAGAAGAAGCAGTGTCACCTAGAGAAACAATACTGAAAAGACTCAAGGACATCAGCTTTTGCCTCAGTTCTTACTCACTTTTTAGTGAATACATTTAGTGAATACATTTTGAAATGTATTGTCAAAAACCAAGGAATATGTGAAAGAGTGGAAAATTGGTTTCCTGACTGGGTAAAATGATTAAGAACAAAATAAATGTTGCTTCCATTATCTCAAATATCTGATATCTAATGACAAAGACCCAAGTATTTAAGAAAGCCCATGAGTCAGCTATAGAGTCACTGCTAGTTCAAGACCTCAGTTAAGAAATTGTTCTTCCTTATGGATTCTTCTAGTATCCAAATGTGAAAGAATTATCTACTCCCATAACTACTTCTCAATCTCCATTCTAAGCAAGTACTTACAATCTGAGACATCAAAACTCCAAAAGGAGATGAACAATGCTGATGTTTATCAGAGTGTAGAACACAAAAGCATAAACAGTGATTAAAACTATTAGCAAGAAAGACTTCATATGAACTTCATCTAAGTGGCTATTGCCAGCTAGGATACCCTCAGCCTAAACAGTGGTAGCTTTGGTCATGTGCATTGCAGTACATAGACAAAGCAAGAGTAAAACCTAATGCTAATGAAAAATTAGCAAAAATTGTTAGTCCCAACTTGGTAAACCAGAAAACTACCTGTTAAGCAAATTAGGTTCTCCAGATTGGTTCTAACCTTTTGAGGAACCTAACTCTATACACTTTCCTATTAGGTTTTAGTGGATTTTTTAAGATCAATTTTTGAATATTCTAAGTATAAAGGACTAGAAAATCTTGTGACATACTACAATTTCGGCATCTGTTTTTAACTTTATCATGGCTTATGGTAACAAAAAGTTTAAAATTTTTGTTTGATCCAAACTACTGGCTTTGCTTTCTAATTTCTTCGTTTCTCTTTTTAAAAAGATTCTCACATTAATAGTAAGAAAATTCTTATCCAAATTGTCTTCTAAAATTGTTTTTGATTTTGTTTACATTTAAATTTGAAACTTCTGGGATTTGGTGGAGTCTCTTTATTCTATTTCTTCAATTCTCATTTTTCAGTAACTTTTTACTGCTGGTCTGATCCCGTTATATTTTTTACCATATTTTATACTTGACATGAAGTTCTGTCTCTCCTGGGACCTAAAAATGGCTTCTTTTCACAGCTCCTTCCAGTGCTGTGAATTTGAAGTGAGAGCTTTTTTCATGCTGCATTTCCTCCGCCCTCCACATTGCTTGTTTCTGTTGTGCATGTGACACTGCTTTTTGTCCTTTTTGTTATCTATGGTTAAGAAACAATTTCTAAAAGAAGATAGATTCATCACTTTCATATTGATAGAAAAAGAACACGTGCAAAGTATTTTAACACATGAATTAGTGAAGCATCTACAAGGTGGTACAGCTGGGCGCAAGGAGTATTGAAGGAGCAGAGACTTAATGGGACTAAGAATCTCTCAAATGAATTCATGAATAAATGCAAAAATGGTTGTGCCAAAATCAGTGCTAAAATAAGCTCCATCCCATTGGATACAGTCACTTTGCACTCCTGGTGAAGAACTGATTCCTGAATTTCTGCAAGTGACTGAGTTGTCATAAAGAGCAAGTAATAGAAAATCAAGTAATCCAAATGCCTACTATTTGATTTTCTGCCCATTTCAGTGCGTCTCACAAGTTTTCTCAATAGTCTCCTCTTCTTTTTATCACAATCATTTAAAGAAAAGATTATTTTTAAACATAAAAAAGCTTATTACATTACTTTTGTCTGATTATTTACATAGGTACAGGAAAGTATTGTTTTACAATACAGATATACCTTAAGTTTACATTATAAAGCCATATAACTTTTTAAAAGTATGCAATTAAATCATTGCTGGAAATTTTCTTAAGGAATCTCAAATAAGGTTCCCTATTCTATTATATGTTGTACTGTGACTAGGAAACCAACCCTAGGTAATTATACTGTACCAGATTTCAACTGCAATACCTATAAATTTGTGTATTTTTTCTCATTGCAATGTCTCCAAAGTATCCTAAAGTTACTTACATAAAAGATGTATTATTAGACCTTGCAACCGAAAATAGACCAAATTACCCTTAAGAGCTTTATAGATATTTCTTCCATAATAATGGTTAAAGTTGATTAAATTAACATTGTTTCCAAATATGACATTCCACCAAGGCCTCGGTATTATAACTTGTGTGATTACCTTCTAGTAAAAAGGACAACTGCTTCTTATTGAATTTATGTAAATTACCAAATGACCACTGAAAGTAAGAATTCATAAAGATTTCAGAATCCTAGAAGAGTAAGTGAGCCTCAGATATCATTTAAAAATTGTCTTTCCGTTTATGAAAGTAGAATCTGCTATATTTCTATGGGTTAAACATAGATCAAGAAGATAAAAGGATGTTCATATATACCTATTAAAAAGAATGTTTAAAAAACAACATATTCTAAGGAAATAGCTACAAGGAGTTTTTTATTAGTGGTTCGCTCGGCCCTATTGCAATGAATTCCTGCTCTGCTGGCTCTTGTGTTAGTCATCACACATTGTCCTTTTCTCTGACCTAAAAAGGTTCCTGGAAACCTTGACTCAGTCCATCCATGGAGAATCCTGAATGCTATCTATGACTCTGAGCTCAGCTTTCGAGTATTAGTGTCTAAAGTACAGATGCAATCCCTTTCCAAGAGATTCTAAAACTATCCTTGCTTGCTGAAGCCAAAAATCCTGGTCCTCTACTTGTAAGAGACTTCAGGGAAGCATTAAAGTAAAATGTTACTATCTATATGACTGGGTTTTAATTATTATTAAAATTTCAAATGTGAACAGTCAGATGACGATTCATAATAATACAGCAGACAAAAATTTTCTTTCCATGACATAGGAAACAAAAAATAAAGCCACTGCAAAAAAATTAGGCAAAGCACCTCTAGTGAAAATTACTAAATCTGTTTCAGAAGTCTGTGAATGGTATATCTAATAAAAAATGGTGGTAAAACAATTTTACTGAAGAGAAATATCTTGAAATATGACATAAAATAATCCTGAGATATAATGGTCAATACCATATAAACAAATTCAGCAAGTCCAGAGTAAGGCTACTACGTATGTAATGTTTAAAACACAGCTGAAATTACAGCTGATAATATTACACTGTTTTTATCTAACATAATCAAAGCACTGCTAGAACTCTGAAAAACATAGGAAAACCTGATGGACTATTCCTAAGAGTTTCAATCAGTGTTTTCTGTGAGGTTAAATATATGTAACACACTAAAGTCAATAACAGCACTTTAGGTACTTCATATAAACATGTAAGATTTCTGAAGTATTTGTGTTTATAATGTCTGATATATTCACACTGACTTGGGAAAAACTAAGTATCTCTTCTGATTTGATAATTCTTTCTATGGAATTCTACAAACAAGCTTAATTATGTTTAGCACCTTCTTTTTATGTCAAAGGCAAAGTCTGTGTGACTTTTTTCCAGGGCCCCTCAAGAAAATTTCAAATGTATTTTTAAGTATAAAATATATGCTGAAAATGTGAATTTTTTCCTATATTTCAGAACTCAATGGGGAATGGCAAAAGTCAGAGAAAGAATTGTCAGAGTATTTGAACACCAAAAGTTCAAAGTATCAAAGAAATTCTGAAGCAGTATTTAAGCCAACACGTCAACCAAAAAATGTTCTGAAATAAGCATAGATGTTAATAGGGTTATAAATAGCCATAGCTGTTTAAAAGTGATGATTTTTTCTCTTAATTTTTCTAATATAATCAAGAATGTAACAAATGGATAAAAAAACAAAAAATTGTTCTTGTAACACACAGAATCTTTGCTATAAAGGGAGATTACACAAAGGTTTTTGAAAAGCCTTTCATGTAATAGCCAAAGGAAAGAATCAACAAGCCAAAAAAAAAAAGCAAGCGCATTAATATTTAGCAAATTTTACTAACTTTTTTTACACATTTCAGGTTCTTTTCAGACTCAGATACTGTAAATCAAGGCATGAAACTTTTCCAAAATTTGCCATTCATTTTACTTTTTTAATATCACAAAAGTTCTCCCGGGATCTATGAAAACAAAGCAATTTTACTTTAATGCCAAAATATTATTTCTATTTATATTCCAATGCATTCACAAATACTGTGGTTTAGAATCAGTAGGTATTTTAAAATTGTTTAATTTCAATCTCCAAAATGGTAAATATTGATAGTTATAATTTGCATATCTAGAAGTTTTGTCACTGTGTGATAAGTCTCAAGGTTGCAGAAGCGTTCTGAAATGGTCTGAAAATTACAGAGACAGCGAGAAAGATGGGGAGAGAGATTACACTATTACTGTGTTAACCACTACCCAGCACTACCCTGATAATATGTACAGTACTACTATAAACCCCTTCCTATGGAACAAATCTGCATTCTTTTCAAAACACATATGTAGCACTAATTTTGTTCAGTTCCTATGAGCTCTAGCATAGTCTCAATCATTCCTACTTTAGTGACATTTAACCAAGGTGATTTCTACTTCACAGAGGAAACATGAAATGCAGAATAAAGTACTACTTTTCATACATGTTTTAGCAAACTAGGAATTTTATATTGCAACTTCATATATCTGTACATGTATCTTTTTAAAGAGATAAATTATACTTTCAAGCAATCACTTTTCATAGAATATAAGTAAAGCTACATAAATTAAATGTTTTCCTATTAGGCATCAAGTTTCTAGAATTCCTAGCTAGCGTTCCCAGTTGATACTAAATGAGCATTCATTATATAATTCCATTTAATACCATTCTAAAGGTTTATGTTGCCTGAAACTTTGGGAAGTATATTCAAGTTGACATTTTAATGACTGTTAAAATAAAGTTTTCAGAATGATTTTATTTAGCTGAACACAAATTTACATGTCTCATTATTTTAAACACTGTATATGACATTAACTTACTGGATGAGTATACCTCAATAAATTTAAGAGAAGCATACCAAAGTAGAATAAAAAGTTGTTTGTATTCTACCTAATAATGAGGAACCGGAAAACATAATTTTTTATATTAAACTAAAATTATTACATTAGTCTTAGTGAAGACTTACTGTATTTACTAGACTTCAAATTTTCAAAAACAATTCTAAGTTTCAGTAAGACTAACTTTTTAAATATTATACATTTAAAGTATTGGGGCTGGGGATTTAGCTCAGCAGCATAAGCGCCTGCCTTGCAAGCAGGCAGTCGTGAGTTCGATCCCTGGTACCGATAAAAAGAAAAAAGACAAAAAAAAAAAAAAAAAAAGAATGTAATACATTTAAAGTATCATAAATTCAGTTTCTTAATTTCATAGGCATTTTATGAATTTTTAATTTATAAGAAAAATTGTATAAGAACTCTATTTAATGTTGCTTTAGATTTTTCAACCAAATTTATTACACTCCAGGGACAGGAAAATGTTGTACATATTCAAGAAGAGATAAAGGTCTTCCTAAATTATAGATATCTATACATATGCCATACAAACAGATAATAACTTCAGAGCTCAACATTAGTAACAGATCAAAAGCAAACACACAAAAAGAATCATCAGTTCATATGTCAAAGAATTGTTCTTTTCCTTTCAAACAAAAAAATTCTTAATTTGAACTTAAAATAAATAAGAAGACAAGCCATAAAAACATACTACTATAAAACTAGATTCCCTGTTATATGTCACCCTGCAGAAAGTCAATCTCTGTAACTCATTAATCTGTTTACAGTGATCACAAGACCATAAAGCCAAATTCCAAATCACTGCTGTCAAGAGTAGAGAATAATTTATCAATTGTGTTTCAAAGGCTAAAACAAAACAAAAATAATAAAAAGACAGAGTACACAGAAGATCAGTGAAGTTAATGCTTTATTGCTACTGGGGATTTATCTCTGGGAGCCCAGCAAAGAGAAGCCTACTTCAAATTGCCAGACGGACAGAACTGTTTGCAGTATCATTGTTGGAATGTCCACTTTACAAGCTTTAATTTTGTGACTTGAACAATTATCTCTAAGATGACAATATGTAATCCATTAACTAGTGATTTCCTACTGTTTATTTTTTTCTGTAAATCTGTATAACTTGTACCCTTTCTCTGTTTTTTTTTTTTTTTTTCTCCTTAAATAAAATTAAAAAAAAATTGCCAGACGGAGTAAACACTTTGCTGCAACCAGCGCTGCCTGCCCTCAGGGAAGACTGGGCATCAGCATTAGCTTCTCGAGAAAACTAAAAAGGATATGGTGGTAACATATCCTTGCAAATACAAAACAAATCTGCTACAAATTCCATTTAATTTGTTCATTATAGAATGAACCTGAAAATGAATACGACCAGTTCAGAAGAGAATTCAAATTAGTAGAACATGTACATACAAGGTATAAGGAAAATTAAAATGAAATACATCCCTATGCAGAGAAGTAACTAATTGCATTTCAGTAGACATAACTGATTTGCATCTTTGTAGATGACACTATTGCATGAGCAGCAGTTCTCTACAATTTAAAAAGTTGAAAGAACACAAGTAATTTGGAAACTCAGGTTTTTGCCTATTTTAAAGACTTTACAATTTTTCCCACTCTATAAAACATGAGTCTAAAATTTTCTTTTTCAATTGATATAAGAAACTAAATACTATGAAGGAAAATCAGTGCTCATTAGCCCCAGTTATGTTTCTGTTCATCATCAAGGTAGTGTTCCAAGCTCATGCAGGTCTAGGCTTTGATGAACTCTAAAAATCACTAATTTTGTAGGAATTCTATTGAGAGATTTAAGGAACATATGTGAGTTGAAGTTTTGTAAGTCAAAAAGAATCCCGCCTTGATTGTTAGTAATGTCACAACCCAGGAACCCAAAGCTCCTAATATGAATTATCATTGCTCCTGAGAAAAATAATTCATGAAGGAAACATGCAATATTCTCCCTGGAAACAGCATCTTTAATTAATTCTGTTTTCTGCAATACTGAAGCAAAAAGAAAATTCGTTTCATACTGTGTTGCACAGCCTTGACTAATCGAGTAATTTGTGTATTTTAGGGTCATCCAGGTGACAACTCTACCAGAACCTCTATCCAGACAGACCTCTACACACAAGTTGTCATTTTTGACCACATCTCCAGAAGGAAGACTTAAGCATCAGCATCCTAGCTGGTTTTCTTATTGCTTGCTAATTTAAGATAAATTCTGTAGTTAACAACAAATTATAATCATAAATGAGTCCTGTAACTGGAAGGCAAGATAAACTAATAAAAGTTAATGGACAATTTAGAAAGAAAATGCTAATTATTTTTATTGTATAACTAGCCTGCCTCTTAATATAATTTCAGGTTTTTCTTTCCTTTTTCTTTTCTTAAACTCTGAACACTAAGGCTGATTGCAACAGTTCATGGAAGAGAATCCTGTTGCCACTTCAAAAATACACTAATGAGTGACATATTTTGTTGCTCATATTTTCCAAAACAAAAATGTTCCAGGTTGTTGCCAAATCTAGTGGACCCAACATTGTACCATGTGGCAGTGTTAGCAGTGCTTGATCCTCAAATCACTGAATATTGATAAAGGCCCTAAAAGGGAAGATGGGCATAAGAAATGCCAGATGGTTAAAAAGTTTTCAATACATGCTTAATCAGTAAAATCTGAGATATTCCATGGGACGATTATGAAATGAAGAAAGAATCTGATGGATTTGTGGATCTGGGAACTTGAATCTTATGACTATGATGCTACAGAGATAAAATCTCAAGGAAACCAGAAAGTTTTAGAGAAGCAAGAGAAATGGACATGTTTTACAATGTTTCCTGCAGGTGGCTTTATACAGAAAAGATATTATTCACAGTTCACCTTTTATTTAAAATTAATAATTGGTTACTCTCATCATTTGCATTCATTTCTCTTCCTTAACAACCTACTCATCAGGCATTTCACTGGGGCCAAGAAAGACGGCTGTGTATATGTCAAGAATACGAGGGTGGGTGTAGGAGAGCCCAGGGCAGAGTGTCAGAGTTCAAACTGGTAACAAGAGTGGGTTCCCAGGGAGCTGATGGTGTAGCACAAAATGCCCAGCCCCAGAGTTGCATGAAATTGAATGTTGGTATAAACTCAAAGTTTTCAATATGTACAATGTATGCCACAGTTACAAAATCTGTGTATCTGTGTCTTGTTAATTTCCTCACAGCTGAGACAAAATACTTGTCACCCAAAATTAAAGGGGGAAAAGTTTATTGTATCTCACTGCTCATAGAGGTTTCAGTTCATAGTTGGCTGGCTCCAAGGTAATGTGGCAGGGCAGGGGAGAAAGAGTTGATAGAAGGCAGAAGGCAAACGGAGCGAGGCAGCAAGCAGCAACAGCAGCCCTCTTTTCGTCCCTTATATTTTTTCCAAGCTACCTGCTCTTGTAGCACTCACACCCGGGGAGGGCACCCTTAATCCTAGGATCATATCACGAATCAATTCCACCATCGCATCTTTAATCCCACACACACTCCAGATCTGGCCACCTCCAAAAATCTCCACCTATGACCACATGAGGCCTTGATGGAATATTTAGAAATGGACCATAACAATGTATAAATTCAAACCCATGGATATACACATGTCCACTGCACAGAGAGGAGCAGCAATACTCCAAATGAATGAGTACAAGTAGTAGCCAGATCTGTTTCTCTGTGAACCATTTTCCATGGAAAAGAAGCAAGGATCCTAGGGAAAATGACAGATTCAAGGCTGGTTAAGGAAAATACAATGGTCCAGATAAGACTCTGCTGGAAAGCTAAGAAGTTGGAAGGAAATTTATAAAAAAGACACAGAACTCAACTTGAAAGGGTTGCCACTGGCCAAATCTGGAACAGTTTAGGAATCAAAATAAATAATAACATCAGGAATCAAATAAGAGTTCACAGATATGAATCCATACAGATATGAATAAATTGGAAGTTAGATAAAAAGAGGATACTTACATAGTACTTCCCAAAATACTTAACTATTCATGGGATGGATGATGGAAATGATGAAAGATACCACTTTTAGCAAGTGACTGAAGTGAATATCATTAATAATGAGGCAAACTGATTTTGTGCTCTTCCAAGTAAGATTTATGTCTGAATCAGTCAGTCAAAGATCACATGTTAAATTGGAACAGGAAGGCAACCAAGGAATGTGGCATCTCTTTTGTAGCAGCCTGCCAAAGTTGCATAACCTCAGTCTAATCAATAAAAACTCAAGACAAATCTGAATCCAGGGACATCATGCAAAATAACTGGCCTGTAATCTTCAAAGGTATCACATCATGAACACAGAACGAAGATAAATTAACCATCTGAGACCACAGGAGACCATGTACACATGACAACCAAATAGGAACCATCATTCTGAATTGGATTCTGATGCTATAAAGATAATTTGGGGACAACTCATGGAAACAATGTTTTCTGAGGAGTAGATGGAAATGCTTAATAAATGAAAATGCTTATTTTTAATTATTTTAAATTCTAATTTTAATTTAGAAAATTAATTTGAGATGGTATAATACAATTTGCTTAACAGTAGGAAAGTGCACTGAAGTATTTCTAAGTCCAGGGATATCGTGTCAGCTATTCATAAATATTTCAGGGGGAAAGATCTTTGTGCTGTGTCTTTAATTCTTTGTAGGCATGAAATCATTTTGCAATAAAATATTTGTTTTATTACAGTTCTACAGGACAGTGTTCTAGTAAGATGTGGACAGAATTAGTTTTTCCTGAGATCTTTCTTGCAGATGACCACAGTCACACTGTGTCCTCACCTAGTTTTTCCTGTGTGCAGATCCCTTTTTGTCTCAAAAAATTCTCTCTATCTACCTCTTGCTCTCCATATTTTACATTTTATAAGACACAACTCAAACTGGACTGAATTAGGGTCCACCATAATAGACTCATTTCAATTTAATTTAAAGGTCTTATCTCCAAAATATGAATACCTGGTTTCAAGATATAGATTAATGTAATTCATCCTGTAACACAATAGACTACAAACAACCAATACATTTTCTTCATATTATACCCTTTCAGTCAATGTCAAGCCAAGTGTAGGTCTCTGAGTATCCCAACACCCTGCCTTTAAAAAGTTGGAATTGTCTTGCTGTCCAAGGATCCTGGATTCAAGTTTCATACTAGCTAGTTTTTACTTCTAATTTGATATGGAACACCCACTCAGGTTGACTGATTATCAGTGAATCTACAGACATCCTCCTTCTAGTTCTGATTTGCTTTCATATTTTTACTATCTTCAGGACCACAAATCTTAGAAACATCTAAGTGACATCTGACTTTATTGAACATACCTCTCAAGTCCTGTCTTGCTCCACTGTCAGAGTTCTAAGGTCACACTGATGGAATTACTTGGGCTTAAAAATCATCTTCATGAAGCCTAATTAAGATGACTTCTTCCCAGCACAAAGGAAATATGTATTAGAAAATTGTTATGCATGAGTCCAGAGTGAACTGAGCAGTTTTAACTGAAGCTACTAGTTGAAACCAGAGCACAGGAAAGGTGTTATGTGAATATATGTGAGAATTGGCAAAAAGGTCATTTGGCCAAAGAGACAAGCCCAAAGATGCAACTGGCGCACTGAAGGAAAATGAAGCAAGAGACTGGACAATGCAACTGGAGAGAAGAGCATCAAGGTCCAGAGTATTTGGCAAGCCGAAGTTGATAACTGGCCAAACAACATTATCCCTCTAGACTTTGGCTCCTAGTGGTCCCTTCAAAATACAAAACTTCTATGATTTCTCTTTGTTGTTTCATTTATTTATTTATAGACTCACTGGAAGAGAATAGTCTTGGAAGTTAACTATAATTTTCTCCAGGTGATAGTTTGGGGGTACTGGTCAGAATTCTTGAAAGCTGTTACAGAAATTCAATTTGAAATTTAAGTGTGAAAACACAGTGATATCTCTCAGAACTAAAACAGAGAACTATATCTAATTCCAGGGGCCAGATAACTAAGTTTTTTAACACTTCAGATTAAAATTAACACTTCAGTGTTAAAATTTTTTAACACTTCAGATCAGTATTTCATTATTAAGTACCTTCTGGGCATCATTTTCTCTTTTTACAAAACAGTCTCTGTGTTTCTTTAGAACTTGTTTTATGGTAGAAAATACAGCTCCAGTGGTCCTACAGTCCAGTTCCCTGTCTAATTCTCTCTCTCTCTCTCTCTCTCTCTCTCTCTCTCTCTCTCTCTCTCTCTCTCCCTCCTTCCTTCCCTCCCTCCCTGTCTCTCCTTCTCTCAGCTGTCTCTCTCACCTTCTCTCTGTGTCTGCCTCTGCCTTCCACCATCCTGTTTTTCCCAGAATTCTAGAGAAAAGTCATTTTCCCAGCTTTAATTGGGAGCTGATCTCCATTAAAATTTAAACTCTAAAGTGGTCAGGTTCTGAAGAATTACATTTTTCACAATGATAACAACTATAGTGACCTTGGGGATCAGTCAGAAGTTTCAGAGAAATGGATAATTCTTTGAAAAAAAAAGTAATATATCCAGTTCAGTGGAGCAGGGAGTTAGTATAGGGAAGAAGTAGAAGAAGAGAGTCAGGGATGCTCAGATCCTGGGTCACTGAAGCAATAATTCATTCTTTTTTTACTTCGACAAAAAAAGGAGTGGCAGTATGCCTGGATGAGGCCTCTCGTTTTGTGTTTCTTGTTTTGTAGTACAACTTATGAAGATAATCTAGTATATACAAAAATTGATAGAAGACTGGCTTCCCAAAATTACTGAATCTTCTGTACTAATACGACTTATAACAGCAGACAGCTACTGTTATTTTAATCTAAGGAAGTTAAAGGAAATATCTGGTTAGTCATTTATGTGGGACACAGATACTTTTCCCAGGGCACAATAATAAATAAGTCCTTCCCTCATTAAATTGACCAACTTGGAAGAAAAAGGAATCTACGGAATCTTGTTTTTGTTGCTGTTGGCTGTTGCTGCAGCTACCGTGAATGCATCCACCCACCTCCCTCCCATATCACAGCTACCAAAATTGTTGTAGATTAAACATGAATTCAGTTGAGTATAATATTTATATAGTACTGTCCTGATTGATAAACCTTTGATCTGAATAATTCCAGATGATATCCCAAGATTTTATAAATATACATTATATATTGATGATTTTATTGCTTCCTTTCTTTTAATTATGTGTTACTTCTATATATTATTATATTGGATATATTATCCAAGACTTTCTAGAATCCTTATTAAGTCCTGATGATTCTGGCTTATTGGGAATACCACTAGATAAGTATTTTACAAAGTGTGCTCTATGGAGTGTTAACCTTTTTAAAGTATATGCCTCACCCACAAAATAAGACTACAAAACTCAGAAGGTCAAATAAGATTGTAAAATTGCATAGTATGGTTTTATCCTAGGGCCCCACAATGAAACATGTTACAGATGCAGTGAAGTTGAGTTCTACAAATTTGTTTAACATGGGTTCCCAAACTGTGCACTGATCAACTCTTTTCCATTTTCAACATAAAATACCTATTCTTACTACTTGCTATTGCTTTCTGAAAATCTCACATGTTTAAGCATAAAGAAAAAATGTGTTGGAAATCAAGTAGTTGACAACTGAGACTTAGAAAGGAAATCATACACAGGGATTCTGGAAGCTGAGCTGTGGAAGAGCACAAACAACAGTAAAGATGAGCTCCAGCTATTCTATACTCTCTTATTTCTTAACCGCAAGTTTCAGATGCTGTGTATGACAGACCGGACTGTGCACATGAGGTTCTCGTTTTCATAATTCCTAATCACAGTCAGATATACACATAATATCTGAACACTAAACCCAGTGTTTTAAGGAGTGTTTTTATTTTGTTGGCTAGTGTACTTCCATGCCTTTTTATTGAGATGTCACAAGATCTGAATGACAATATTTTCTTTCACATGAAGTTCTGCCAATGAATTAAAACTTTCATAATAAAATTAAATTATATGCCATGTGCAGCAACCTTCAAGAAGCTAGCAGGGGCCTGAATTCAGTCCTGGAAGCCAAACATGCGTGAGTGGCATCCCAGCACACAGCGAAGCTTTACAACATTGATCCAAGGTGGTAAGACCACACCTAGCATCCCAAATCACGAGAGGACGCACAGGAAGTCCCTACGGGCCTAACTGAGACATGCCCAGTGGTCTCCAAGCAACTAGCAGGAGTCGGAATTCAGTACCAGGAGCCGAAACTGTGCAAGTTGAATCCCAGCACACAAGGAAGCTTTGAAACCTCTCTCCTGGCTGGTAAGACCACCCTCAGCATCCCAAATCAATAGAGAAAACACAGGAGGTCCTAGCTGGCCTCACTGGGTCATGGCCAGCAACCTCCAACTGACTAGCAGGGGACTAAGCTGAACATACGCAAATTGATTCCCGGTGCTTGAGGGAAGCTTTGGAACATCACTCAAAACTCAGAAATATAGAAAAATGACAAAACAAAAGAGCAAAATGGAATCTCAAACTTCCAGCCCAATCCAAGCAAGCCTAGGAGACATAGAAACAGAAGAAAATGGAATTCATACATCTGAAATTTCTGAAATGATAATAACTGAAGTAAGCAAACAACTACTGGAAGTTATAAGAGAACTCAGAAATAATTTCCCAGGTAAAACAAGAGATGATAAATGTAATGAAAGAAATGCTGAACACATCTAAAGCAGATGTAGTTAAAAAATTAGAGAAACAATGTAAAAGATGGAAACCATGAATGAACAATATAAGAAACAAACAGCATGCATGAAGCAGATCCAAAGAAATACAAAGGAAACTAAAAATTCCTTAGAAAGTTGGCAAAAACTCCTCAAAGAAAGTGAAGATACAATTTCAGACCTTGAAGTCAAGATTGCAGCTAGTCAACAGGAAAGGACAGACCTTTAAAAATAACAAAGAATCAGGAAATAACAATTAAACAGCTGGAAGATGATTCAAAGAAAAACAACATAAGATTGGTAGGGATAAATGAAAAAGAAGAAATAAATGAAAAGCAAATGATATCAAGAGCCTATTTACAGAAGAAATAGCTGAAAATTTCCCAAAAGTGGGAATGGAAACTGATATATAGATCAGTGAAGCATATAAAACTCCAAATAACATAACCAAAATAAAACTACACCCAGACATATAATCCACATCCCAGAAATCCAACATAAGAAAAAATAATAAAAGCTACTAGAGAGAAGAGAGAAATCACCTATAAAGGAAAACCTATCAATCACAGCAGACATTTCAACACAAAATAATGAAGGCAAGAAGAGCATGGAGTGAAGTATTTCAGATCCTAAAAGAAAACCACTTACAACCCAGATTGATGTACCCTTCAAAGCTGTCCTTCTAAATGGATGGAGAATTAAGATTCTTCTACTATAAAGAACTTCATGACCACCAAACCAACCCTGCAAAGAACACTGAAAGGCACTCTAGATAGACATACCAAAAAAAAAAAAAAAAAAGAAAAAAACTAAGCAAAGTAAATAACTAAACAGAGAGGAAAGGTAAAGAGTCAACAGCAGAAAGATAACGTAAAAAGTAAACCAATATATATCTGTTATAACAACTAATGTAAATGTCCTCAATTCACCAATTAAAAGAAACACACTGGCAGCATGAGTGAAGAAATAACATCCAACCATATTCCATCTACCAAAAACCCATCTAACCCAAAAGGAAACTCATATACTGAAAGTGAAAGGATGGAACACAATATTCCATGCAGCAGAATCCCCCCTAAAAGGATAGGTAGCTATTCTGTTTGGAAACAATGTGAACTTCAGACTAAGAATGATTCAAAACGGTAAAGAAGGTCATTATAGACTAGTTAAGGGAAAACTTCAAGTGGAAGAGATAACAATCTTAAATATACATGCACCAAATTTGGGAGTACCCAGCTATAAAAAACAAATATTAACAGAAATGAAAAATCAAATAAGCAATGACAAAATTATAACAGGAGACCTTGACACACCATTGACACAAAGGAACAGATCAACCAGACAGAAAATCAGCAAAGAAATAACAAAACTGAATCACACCCATGGACAGATTGACTTGGTGGACATATACAGTGTTCCACCAACAACATCAGAATATACATTCTTCTCACCAGCACATGGAATGTTCTCTAAAATAGACCATATACCAGCCCACAGAACATTCTTAAGTAAATGCAAAAGAATTGAAATTATCCCATGTATGTTATCAGATTATGGCACCATGAAACTAGAAATTAATGATGAAACAAACAGCAAAAACACCACAAACACATGGAAATTGAATAATACAGTGCTGAGAAATCAGTAGCTCACAAAGGAAATTAAAGAAGAAATTAAACAGTATTTATAAGCAAACTAACATACAAATATGTCTTACCAGAACCTGTGGGATGCAATCAAAGCAATCCTTGGAGGAAAATTTATTATGGTGAATTCCCACATCAGGAAAAAAGAATGAACACAAATAAACAACCTGATGGTACACCTCAAACTTCTAGAAAGATGTTATAGAAATATCTAGAAGAACAGGTCAAGCCCAAAGCCAAAAGAAGGAAAGAAGTTATAAAGTTCAGAGCACAAATCAATGTAATAGAGACTAGGAAAACAATAAAAAGATCAATGATTCAAAGAGTTGATTTTTTGAAAAAATAAATAAAATTCATAAGCCCCTAGCCAACCTTATTTTAAAAAAGGAAGAAAAAGCTCAAATTCATGCAATAAAGAATGAAAAGGGTGAAATCACTACAGACTCTGTGGAAATTCAGAAGATCATCAATACCTATTTTGAAAATCTCTACTCATTACAGGCTTCATAAAACAGAACAAATGGACAGATTCCTAGAAATAAATGAAATACCAAAGCTGAGTCAAGAAGATATAAATCTGCTGAGTAACCCAATTTCAATTAATGAAGTTGAACATCTATCTTTACCAACACAGAAAAGCCAAGTCCAGAAAGATTCACTGTGGAATTCTATACGAAATTCAAAGATTTACTGGTGACACTCCTCAAACTCCTCAATGACTTTGAAAGGGAAGCAATTCCTCCTAAGTTTTTCCTGGAAGCAAATATTACTCTAATACCAAAACCTGAAAAAGACTCAACCAAAAAAGAGAACTATAGGCCAATCTCCCTAATGAACATAGATGTAAAAATTCTTAATAAAATATTTGCAAACAGAATGAAGCAAATCATCAAGAAGATTATTCACCATGACCAAGTGGGATTCATCCAGGAATGCAGGGATGGTTCAACATACAGAAATCAATAAGTGTAATTCACCATATCAATAGAGTCAAAAATAAGAATCACATGATCATTTCTATAGATGCATAAAAAGCTTTTGATAAGGTCCAACACTTATTTATGATAAGAACCTTACAGAAAATTGGAACAGATGGTCTTTACCTCAATATGATAAAAGCAATCTATGACAAACCAACAACCAGAATCATATTAAATGGCCCAAAACTGAAAGCCTTTACCCTAGAATCAAGAAAATGACAAAGATCTCCATTATTACTTCTCCTATTCAATATAGTGCTGTAAATACTAGCCGTAACAGTTAGAAAAGAGAGAAAAATAAAAGGAGTAAGGATAGGAAAAGAAGAAGCTACATTATCGTTATTTGCCTATGACATGATACTCTACATAAAAGAACCCCAAAACTCCACTGAAAGACTCGTAGGTATAATAAATAAATTCAGTAATGTAGCTGGATACAAAGTCAACACTCAAAACTCAAAAGCAATTCTACACACTATTAATGAAAACACTGAGAGAAAAATAAGATAATCCACACCCTTGACAATAGCATCTAAAAAAATGAAATACTTAGGAATCAATCTAAGAAAAGAAGTAAAAGATCTATTCAGGGAAAAGTATAACACCCTGAAAAAAGAAATTGCAGAAGACCTTAGAAAATGGAAAGACATCCCTTTTTCATGGATAGGCAGAACAAGCATTGTGAAAATGGCCTTTCTCCCAAAATTGTTATACAGATTTAATGCAATCCCAATCAAAAGACCACTAGCATACCTCATAGATCCAGAAAAATCACTCCTAAAATTCATCTGGAACCAGAAGACATCTAAAATAGCAAAGGCAATTCTCAGCAAGGCAGGAGGCATCACAATCTCTGACTTAAAATTATACTACAAAGCTACTATAATAAAATCAACATAAAACAGACCTGAAGATAAATGGAATAGATTAGAAGATTCAACTACAACTACAAACACATTCAGCCACCTATCTTTGATAAAGGGGCCAAATATGTCCACTGGAACAGAGATAGTCTCTTTATTAAAAGACGCTGGAAAAATTGGCTCTCCATATGCCAAAATCTAAAACTAGATCCATGCCTATTACCATGTATTAAACTAAAATCTAAATGGATCAATGATCTAAATATTGAAACAGAAACACTAAATCTGTTGAAACACAAAGTAGGTAAAAATCTTGAAGACATAGGAGTAGGCAGAGAATTCATGAACAAGAATGAAACCACATGCAAAATATTTCACAAAATCAGTAAGTGTGATCACATCCTATTAAAGGGTTTTTGCATGTGAAAAGAAATCTCTAGCATAATGATAAGAAAACGCACAAATTGGGAAAAACCTTGGTGAACTGTCCCTCAAAGGACTTCTGTATAGAACATATAAAGAATTTTTTTAACAATCAGATCCCTGAAATTTAAAGACCCATTCCAAAAATGGGCATCTGAGGTGATGAATAAATACAAATGGCAAATAAATATCTGAAAAAATGTTCAGCGTCACTGGTGATTAGAGAAATGCAAATTAAAACCACACTGAGATTCCATCTCACTCCAGAAAGAATGACCATGATAAAGAAAAACACCAACAATAATGCTGGAGAGTCTGTGGTTAAAAAGGAACTCTTCTGCACTGTTGGTGGGAGTGCAAACTGGTGCCACCACTGTGTAAGTCAGACTAGGAGTTCCTCAAAAAGCTGGGATTGGAAATACCATTTGACCAAGCTATTCAACTTCTGGGCACATTCCCAGAAGAACTGAAAACCTCATACCACAGTGATATATGTGCACCTATGTTTATAGCAGCACAATTTGTAAAAGCCAGATCTTGGAAACAACCTAAATGCCAATCAACTGAGGAATGGATAAAAAAGTTGTGTTATTTTTATTCAATGGAGTACTACTCAGCTATAAATAATGATCACATTGAGATATTTATAAGTAAATGGATGCAACTCAAGACCATACTCATAAGTGAAATAAATCAATCTCACATGTATAAATACCATATAGTCTTCCTAGTGCAAGAAATCATAAGAGTATATAAGATATGAAAAACTCAGTAAATACAGTGGAAGGATAAGGATCTGCTTAAAGGGGAAAAATAATTATCTCAGGGAAAAGGAGGAAAAAGAAAGAATATCTAAAATCATATAAACATTCTTATGATATCTAAGATGATTGTCCTGCCAATTCTATAAGTTCCTAAACAAAGCAGTTAACATTCATAGGATGGGCACAATTGTGTATATTATTATATGGTGATCTGACGTGAAGATCATTATGTAAAATAATAACCCCAGTTATGTTCCTACCATCTTGTTTTGAAGGCCTGTATTGTCAGCATCTAGAGATCTTTGCTATTATCATTTATTCATCTTTTTTGTTTCGTGTTTTTCTAGGAATTTGTTTTGTTTTGTTTTGTTTTTCCCTCTAATACAGAAAGGATAGGTATACATGTAGACTCTCATACATGTGTAGGACTCCTAAACAGTTTACAAGAATCGATTATACAATGTATGATGAAGTGAACAGCTACTTTGAAGAAAAAGAGACATTGCAGTATCCGGTGCTGATTCTGTAGCATCATGCTAAAAATCCAGCAATACTATCATTCTTTGTTCAGGGTGATTTTAGTTTGTTTTGTATTGTTTACTTTCAACATACATGAAGGTAAGGACAGCTATTTTGAAGAGAATGAGAGACCTTATGGCAGCCATTGTTGATTTCCCTATTATCTGGTTTCGAAGGACTAAATTGCCTTCATCATCCAGTTCTGATCATTTTAATACTATTTTGTTTTGCATGAATTCATTGTGTGTTAAGATATGGACAACTATTTAGAATAAAACAAGAGAATATGATAAACAGTGGTGATCTCCTGTTGTTTTGCGTTAAAATCTGTGTCTCTTACATTGTTTTCTTCTGATCTGCTTTGTTCTGTTTTATGTTTAGTTTTACCCTCTTTAAAATGAAATTTTAAAAAATTAAGTTATATTAGAGGCTATAAGTCTAAATTTTGAGAAGCATCCCAGGTTAAAATCCTTCCTAAGTGTTTTCTTTAATAAATTGTCCAAATATGTTTGCTCTTAGATTATCTGGGGCTTTCTCTTTTTTTTCTCTTTGCTAAGAAGCATAAGATATGGGAATACAATATTGAAATTTCACTATTTTTTAAATTAATATGCTACTTTTTGAGCAGTATTATATTTACTAAAACAACTAAGCATAAAGCACAGATAGATTTCATTTATCTCTTCTACATATATACACTGACTCCTCTGTAATAATTTAGTACTAGTATGAAGTGTTTTTTACAATTGATGAACCAATATTGAAAAATTGTTAACTGAAGTCCACAGTTTACAGTAGAGATCACTCTATTATTCAATTTTACGGATTTTAGCGAATGCATACTGTTTCGTATCTCCCATTACAATATCAATCCAAATAGTTTTTCTGCCCTAAAAAAAAAAAAAAGAAAAAAAAATGTTTTTTTTTCACTTAGACATACTTACTCAAGTGAAACTCCTGAAAACTACTAATTTTTACTGGGTGTCTATAGATCTTTGTTTTCCAGAATATAAGATAGCTGGAATTATATAGTATATAGCATTTGCAGACTGACTTCTTTCACCTTGCAAAATGCATTTAAATTTCCTCCATGACTTTTTGGGATTCAGTAGTTTTTCTTTCTTAATGAATCATACATTTTTGTAGAGTGGCAGAACAGACTGTTTAACACTCACTGACTGAAGGACATCTTTCTGTTTCCAAGTTTGACAATTAAAAATAAAACTGTTATAACTTTTCTTGCGTGGGATTTTGCATGGATGTAAATTTTCAACTCATAGGTAAACCAACAAGCATGGTCTCTGGGGCATGTGATGAGTATGCTTAGCTTTGCAAGAAACAGACACACTGTCCCAGGAAGTGACTACCTCAGTTTGCAGTTTTGCCTGGAGGGAATGGGACTTCCTGCTGCTTGACATTATAGTCAGCACTTGGTGTTTTGAGGGACTTTTGTTTGCTTAGTTTTTTTAAACCCTTTTATTGAGTGGGTAATGATGATTACATTTTTATTTTTATGTTGCAATTCCCTGCAGATGTATGATGCTGAGCACATTTTCAGAGGTTTATTTGCTATCTGTATCTTTTTCTTGGTGAGGAGTCTTTATATCTGTAACCTGTTTTGGGGGTTATTTATTGTTCTTGAGTTTCAAGACATCTTTATATATTTTGGAAACAGGTCTCAACACTTAAAACATACTGTTTCTAAGTTTTTCAGGGAAAACCTTTTAATTAGTATTTGAAATAATTCATGTTTTCTATCTTCTAAGTCAATTGTGAAAATTAATTTTTCTCAGAGAAACACTAATCTACTTCAATAAAATGTTCGAATGTATTTTCACAATATAGCACATAATAAATTTGGTAAAATATTCTACATGTGCTTTTATGGTATCAAATTTCTCCTTCACTTTTTTAAAACTTGTAACTTGTTCATGAGCGATTTGGTTTTAATTGGCTTACCATTTTTTTACATCGTGATTGTTTTTCTGTTACTTTGTTTCTATTTTTAGTTTTCATCATATCCTTCATGCCTTTTTTAGGTGTGTTTTGTTGTTTTCCCACAGTCTTTGAATTGATATGAGTCATTTATTTTCATTTCTCTTGCTTAAAATCATAAGAAGTCTTACAAAAATTTTCCTTCTGAGCACAGTTTTGTCCACAACCAACAAACTAAGAATTACTGTTTTAATTATTCCTATTTATAAATATTCTACACTTGTGTATTTACATTTCTCTATAGACTAAGATTGTTATTGGATTTTTTAAACATTAAAATAATCCTACTTAGCTTTATCTAAGCTTGTGAATATGGTTTCTAGTTTTATGGCATGTGGTCAAAGAATCTGGGCTTTACATCTGTTTGTGGTAATTTGTTGATGCTTCCTTTGTATACAATTTCTTAATATACAATTAGTTCTTATTTTTTAATTCCATGTTCCGCAGATAGTTGAAAAAAATCACATAGTGACTGTTTTGAAATATCTTTAAAATGTATTAATCCACTTATTATTTGGAGTTTTTTGGCACAGTAGAGAAACAACAAGAAAAGGAAAATGGCCTTTACTGCAGGCACGGGAAAATGGTGCACAAGCCGGAAAAACAGGAAGAAGAACATGGAAGTCAGTATCAGAAGGACACACTGTAGCTCGAGGGTCCCGAGCCATGTTGGACAGGCACCAAGCTGGACCAGAGAGAGCTTCACAGGGGCAGAACCCATCTCTTACTCACATCTCTCGGTTTTTGTTTGTTTTGTTTTGCTTGAGGCAGGGGATGATTAATGGAGTACACATTTGTAGCGATATATATCAGCATGCAATGTGGCATGTACATTCACTCTCAAGGTAAATAATTTAAACAGAATTTTAAAATAGGAAATGAAAGTAAAATCTCCTTCTCAGGAGCCCAGGGAGTTAGAAAAGGGATCAGGCAGGGGAATAACCTGTGGCTCCACAGTTCCCACCCCTGTCTCAAATGCCTCCTTGAGTATACCAAATGCACCTCAGTCCCTCTTTCTAGACCTAGCCATTCTTTCTTGCACTGTCATCCTCCAGAAACAACACTACCCCTGACAGCTTCTTGTCTCTCTTCTCAGAAAATTCTGTGAATGTATGTGTGATAAGTAATTTTATGCATTTGTTTTTAAATACCTCAGCTCACTGTTATACACTCTTCCTCACTGTTGCACACTTAAAATGGAGAAAAACCACTCACTTCAACCAATTTCTTATAAACATATTTCACTCTTCCTCTGAGATATAGGCCATTGAAATGTATGGAAATAACACAGTAATTTAACCAGTCTCGAACTGATCATGTTTAAAGTAGCTCTGAACACTTATTATCCTTTTACAACATTCTTTTTTCAATTATTTTTGTGTAAGGAAGTGAATATATATGTAGGAAAAATTTTGGAACATGAATCTGCTGAATGAAAGATACATGTGCTTAAATGTTGATAGTCATGATCAAATTGTCATCCATAGCATCTGTAACACTACAGTGTGTATTTAGACCTCATCAATTATAGGACTTACTCTTCTAGTAGATAAACATTTGTAGTCTATTGTAGATTTAAATTATAATTCTTTAACTGTGACTATTACCATATTTTATATAATATTGAATGCTTTTACATCATTTTAAAATTTCTTCTTTTTTATTTTTATTATTTTTTTAAAGCCAGGAGTCACAGATGTTCTATTTTGCTTTATTTTGTTTTTGTTTTTGTACTGAGCATTGAACTCAGGATCTTGTGCTTGTCAAGCAGGCATTTATGCCACTGAGCTCTATCCCTGGTCCTATTTTTTTTAATTCTTTATTTTCTAATTGATTTGGGAAAGTTTGAAATATATGAAAGAATATATGTTTCCTCTAATGTGACATATATTTGGTTTTTTATTTGATTGATTATTCTGTAATTTTGTATGGCAATTTTGGTTTTGCAAAACAATTTAATTTTTAAGTAGGCAAGTTCAATTATGCTTTTCTAATAGTATTTGTATTTCGTGGCAGAAAAAATTCTTCACTCTAAAAAGATAACTTCTAAAAAATTTTGTAATATCTTTGTTCTTATTTTTAGATGTATATTTTTGTGTATATGTGATTTATTTTCATATAAGCAACAATACAGGGGTTTAATTATTTTGTCAAATAGTTATTAATCTTCTTAATACCATTTTCAAAATAATCTACTTTGTCTTCATTTTAAATCTCATTTTATCACATTAAATCTCATTTTCTCCAGTTTATTTTAGTTTTCTATATTATTTATTGCTGAACCACCACCAAATGTTTTATTTTTACTTTATTTTTTGTCAGAGACTTTAATATCCTTTGGGTCATGTCACTGCATTTTTCTATAATTTACACAATGACTTGACATTATATTTAATATCATTTTGAATATTTGAGCAAGGTAAACATTTTGAGTAACATCTGCTCTATAGTAAATGTATAGTAAATACAAATATTAGCTTCTTAAGGAACATCTCAAGTGAAGTAAAATCTATCTAGACATTGTATGAGATACCATAGAAGACAGTGACATTTCCATTGTCCCCCTTTCTTGCACTTAGATGTTGTTTGAAGCCACTACTCTCATCTGTTCAACCACAGTCAACCTATACAACTCTCTTTAAAAAACATTTATGAAGTGCAGGTCTCCTTCATTGATACAGGACTTTCTCTTCTGCTCAAGATGCCAAATACTAATGGATATCATGACAAAATTCACTTTTACAGAGGTCCTTTTTGCCTCTGCTGAAGTGTAGGATACCTCCTAGGGTGTCTGAGGTATTACAAGAGCCTCCTCTTCAGCTTGTCTTAAAGAGGAGGATATAACCCATATCAAAATGCAGAGTATACAGCTATACTTTTCCTGAGCCCCACCAGCCCCAGGCTATGTTTAAGAGCTGCAAGCTCTCTCACAGAGATCAAGGGAAAACAGAGCTAGTGGAGCATCAAGACTCCAAAGCACATCTCTTCGTGTTTCAGAAAACATTTCATCTGGAAAAATAATGATATTATTTAAAAAATAAAACCTAGAAAGAAGGAGATGACTAAGCAGTAGAGGCACTCCTGTCTAGCTCTCTCATTAGTGAGACCTAAAATTTGGCAAAACTTTTAGTGAGAAGCCAAAACTACAACCCTACACCCACATATTTAACAAAAGTTCCAGTGATTAAAGCTACAATTAAACCTGAATACTAAGGTTTAAAACACAACTGCAGAAGTGACTTGACTTAAATGCGAGCAGAATGGTATTTGTGTGTCTTCTGAGGCATGTGTGCCATAGATATAGCATCACTGGTATAGATCACAGCCTCTCCACATCAGTATTATTGACACATTGGGTTGAATCCTTCTTAGTTATGGAGCAGTCATGTGTTTTACATGGTGGGATAGTAACATCCCTGGCTTCTAGATCGTAAGGAGCTCTCCAAAATATGCCAACCAAACATGTCTGTTGCCATGATCAAAACTCACTGGTTGGCAAAATTGCCACCAGTTGCAAAAAAAATAAAACCAGCATCCTCCATTCAGTCCCAGGAGCTTAAGGCTCGTGAGGTGATTTCCAGAGCCCTTGCACTTGCAGAGAGCTTTGGACCATTGCTCCCAGCAGTTAAGACCCTGCTGAGCATCCTAGACTACTGGAGAACACACAGGAGGTTCCTTAGGCCTGATTGGCCCACAACCAGTGGCCTCCATTCAGTCCCAGATGCTGAGGGGAAACAAGGTGATTTCCAGCATGCTTGCACTCTGGGAAATTTTGGAACTTTGTTCTCAGCAGATAAGATCTGGCCCAGCTTCCTGAACTATCAGAGGATGCAAGGGAGGTCCCCAATGGCCTCACTGCACCACACCCATTGACCTCCATTCAGTCCCAGGGGCTGAGGGCACATGAGGTGATTTCTGCCATGACTGTGAAGCTTTGGAACAGCACTCAAAACCCAAAATGACAAATGAAAGAGCAAAATGCAATCTCAAACCTCTCAATCACAACAAAGCCTAGGAGCCATTTACATAGAAGAAAACATAAGCCATACACATAACATGCCTGAAATGATAATAACTAAAATAAAGAAACAACTCTGGGAAGTTATAAAAGAACTCAAATCAGAAATAATCTCCCAGGTAAAACAAATAATGATAAATGTAAAGAAAGAAATGCTGAACACATCTAAAGAAGATGTAGTTAAAAAATTAGAGGAACGGTGCTAAAAGATGGAAACTCTGAATGAACAATATAAAAAAAAACAGAAAACATGAGCAAACTCAAAGAGATATACAGGAAATCAAAAATTGCATTGAAAGATGGAAAAACCACCTCAACAAAAATAAAGATACAATTTCAGACCTCAAAGACAAGATTGCAGCTAGTAAACAGGAAAGGAAAGATCTTTTTGAAATAACAAAGAATTAGGAAATAACACTTCAATAGCTGGAAGATGATGCAAAGAAAAACCATATAAGATTGATAGGAATAAATGAGAAAGAAGTGATAAATGAAAAGCAAATGATATCAAGAGGCTATTTACAGAAGAAATAGCTGAAAGTTTCCCAAACTTGAGAATAGAAAATGAAGTATGGATTGATGAAGCACGTAGAACTCCAAATAGCCATAACCAAAATAAAACTACAGCCAGACATATAGTAAACAGCATCCCAGAAATCCAACATAAGAAAAAAATAATAAAAGCTGCTAGAGAGAAGACAGATCATCTATAAAGAAAAGCCTATCAAAATCACAGCAGACTTCTCAACACAATGAAGTCAAGAAGAGCATGGAGTGAAGTACTTCAGATCCTAAAGGAAAATGACTTACAACCCAGACTGATGTACCCTACAAAACTATCCTTCCAATTGGTTGGAGAAATAAAATACTTCCATGACAAAGAATAGCTGAAGAACTTCAAGTCCACCAAAGCAACCCTGCAAAGAATGCTGAAAGACATTCTAGATAGACATAAGTTAAAAAAAAAAAAAAAAACACTAAGCAAGGCAGACAATTAAACAGACTGAATAGGTAAAGAAGCAACAGTAGAAAGGTAGCACATCAAAAGTAAACCAATATATATCTGGTATAACCATTAATGTAAATGGCCTCAATTTACCAATTAAAAGAAACAGACTGGCAGAATGGATCAAAAAACAACATACAAATGTATGCTATCTACAAAAAACCCATCTAACCCAAAAGGAAACTCATAGCCTGAAAGTCAAAGGGTGGAAAAAAATACTTCATCCAACAGGAACACCCGCCCCTCAAAAAAAAAAAAAACAGAGGTAGCTATTTTGTTTGCAGAAAATGTTAACTTCAAACCAAGAATGATCTGAAGCAATAAAGAACAGCACATATTAGTTAGGGGAAAACTTCAAGGGGACGATATAACAATCTTACATATATGTGCACCAAATTTGGGAGCATCCAACTATAAAAAACAGAAATTAAAATCAAATAAGCAATAACACAATTATAACAGAAGACCTTACTACACCATTGACACCAAGGGACAGATCACCCAGACAGAAAATCAGTAAAGAAATAACAGAACTGAATCACACCTGTAGACAGATTGACTTGATGGATGTATACAGAGTGTTCCACCCAAGAACATCAGAATATATATTGTTCTCAGGGACATTCTCTAAAATAGACCATATACTAACCCACAGAACATACTTAAATAAATGCAAAAGAATTGAAATTATTCCATCCATGTTATCACATCATAGAACCATGAAACTAGAAGTTAATGACAAAACAAACTTTAAAAACCCACAAGCATATGGAAATTGAATAACACACTCCTGAGCAATCAGTGTAAATTAAAGAAGAAATTTAAAAATACCTACAAGCAAAGCAAAATACAAATACAACTTACCAGAACCTTTGGGATGCAATGAAAGCAGTCCTCAGAGGAAAGTTTATTGCTGTGAATTCCCACATCAGGGAAACAGAACGAGCACAAATAACCTGATACTACATTTTATACATCTAGAAAAAGAAGACCAAGTCAAGCCCAAAGCCAAAAGAAGGGAGCAAATTATAAAGATCAGAGCAGAAATCAATGCAATATAGACTAAGAAAACAAAGAACCAATGAATCAAGGAGCTGATTCTTTGAAAGAGTAAATAAAATTGATAAGTCCCTAGCCAATCTTATTAAAAATAAAGAAAGAAAAACTCAAATTCATGCAATAAGGAATGAAAAAAGGTGAAGTCATTACAGACTCTGGAAATAGAGTCTATTTCAAAACCTTTACTCTCATAGGTTTGATGACACAGAAGAAATGGACAGATTCCAAGAAACATATGAAATACAAAAGCTGAGTCAATAAGATGTAAATCTGCTAAGTAACCCAATTTCAATTAATGAAATTGAAAAGGTAATTAAATCCTTACCAACAAAGAAAAGCCCAAGCCCAGATGGATTCACTGTGGAATTCTACAAGAAATTCAAATTAGACTTACTGCTGACACTCCTCAAGCTCTTCAATGAAATTGAAAGGAAAGCAATTCTTCCTAACTCATTCCTGGAAGCAAGCATTACTTTAGTATGAAAACCTGAGAAAGATCCAACTAAAAAGGAAAACTACAGGCCAATCTCCCTAATGAACATAAAAGCAAAATTTTTCAATAAAATATTGGCAAACAGAATACAGCAAATCATCAAGAAGATTATACAACACAATAAAGTGGGATTCATCCCAGGAATGCAGGGATAGTTCAACATACATAAATCAATACATGTAATCCACCATATCAATGGAGTCAAAAGTAAGAATTACATGGTCATTTCTGAACATGCAGAAATATTTTGTAACAAGGTCAAACACTCATTCATGATAAGAACCTTACAGAAAATTGGTACAGATGGTCTTTACCTCAATATGATAAAGCCATCTATGACAAACCAACAGCCAGCTTCATATTAAATTGCCAAAAACTGAAAGCCTTTACCCTAAAATCAGGCACAAGAGAAGGATGTCCATTATCACCATTCTTATTCAACATAGTACTGGAAATACTACCCAGAACAATTAGACAAGAGAGAGAAATGAAAGGATTAAGAATAGGAAAAGAGGAAGCTACATTATCATTATTTGCATATGACATGATACTCTACAGAGAAGAACCCCAAAACTCCTTTGAAAGACTCCTAGGTATAATAAATCCAGTTATGTAGCTGGATACAAAGTCAACACTCAAAACTCAATAGTATTGCTATACACTAACAACAAAATAAGACCACATCCTTCACAATAGCATCCAAAAAATGAAATACTTAAGAATAAATCTAACAAAAGAAGTAAAAGATTTATTCATGGAAAGTTATAATACTCTGAAAAAAGATACTGAAGAAGAACTCAGAAAATGGAAAGACACCCCTTGTTCATGAAGAGAAAGAATAAATATTGTGAAAATGGCTATTCTCCAAAATTATTATACAGATTTAATGCAATCTCAATGAAAATACAACTAGCATACCTCATAGATCTAGAGAAATTACTCCTAAAATTCATCTGGAGCCAGAATAGCAAAGGCAATTCTCAGCAACAAAGGAAAGGCAGGAAGCATCACAATTCCCTGACTTGAAATTATACTACAAACCTATTGTAATAAAATCAGCATGATACCGGAATAAAAACAGACCTGAAGATCAGGAATAAATTAGAAGATACAACTACAACTGCAAACACACTCAACCACCTTTGATAAAAGGGCAAACACATTCACTGGACGAAAGATAATCTCTTGAATAAACACTGTTGGTAAAAATTGGTCCTCCATATGCCAAAAACTAAAACTAGACCCGTGCCTATCACCATGTGCTAAACTAAAGTCTAAATGGATCAAAGATCTAAATATTAAAATAGAAACAGTAAATCTCTTGGAAGACAAACTAGGTAGAAATCTTGAAGACATACAGATAGGTAGAAATTTATGAACAAGAATCAAACCACACCGGAAATTCTTCCCAGAATCAATAACTGTGATCACATATAATTAAAGAATTTTTGCATGTTGAAGAAATATCCAGGATTGTGAAAATAAAACCCACAAATTGAGATAAAATATTAGTACATTGTCCCTCAGACAAAGGATCTCTGTTTAGAACATATAAAGAATTAATAAAATCAGATCCCCAAAATTCAAAGACCCAACCCAAAAATGGGCTGAGATGAATATATAGTTCTCAGGGGAAGAAATACACATGGCAAATAAATACACGAAAAAATATTCAGCATCATTAGTCATTAGAGAAATGCAAATTAAAACCACACTTAGATTCCATCTCACTCCAGAAAAAATGGCCAGAATCAAGAAAACTACCAGAAACAAATGCTGGACAGGCTGTGGTTAAAAAGGAACTCTCCTGCACTCTTGGTGGGAGTGCAGAGTATTGCAACTACTGTGGAGGTCAGTCTGGAGATTCCTTAAAAAGCTGGAATTGGAAGTCCCATTTGACCCAGCTATTCCTCTTCTGGGCATATTCCTAGAAGAACTGAAAGCATCATACCACAGTGATATATGTGCACCTGTGTTTATAGCAACACAATTTGTAATAGCCAGATCTTGGAAACAACCTAAATGCCAATCAACTGAGAAGTGGATGAAAAACATTGTGTTATTTTTATACAATGGAGTTCTACTCAGCTATAAAGAATGATCCCATTAAGATATTTATATGTAAATGAATGCAACTTGAGATCATACTCATAAGTGAAATAATTCAAACTCACGTGTATAAATACCATATAGTCTCCCTAGTGTAAGAAATGGTAAGAGTATGTAAGATTTTATGGTAATTATTGTTTCCCATTATATTGGCTTGAAGCGTTATAATGTTTTCATTCATTAGTTAGAATGGTTTTGTTCTGTTTTGTTTGATTTTATTGTGTGTGGTGGTATGAACAGCTATTTTGAAGAAAACAAGATATTATGGTAGCCATTGGTGATTTATTATCATCTTGCTTTGAAGTTCTACCATGTTTTTGTTCTTCTGTATCCATTGGTTCTATCCTGTTGTGTCTTATTAGATTTTAATATGTCTGATAGTATAAACAATTTTTTAAGGAAAATGACATATAGTAGCCATTGTTCATTTTCTGTTATTTGGTTTGAATGTCCTGTAATACTTTCATTCTCTTGAATGGTTTTATACAATAGTTTGATATTATTGTGTGCGAAGGTATGCTCAACTATTTCAAAGAAAAGAGACATTACGGTAGCTACTGTTGATATTCAGTTGTCTTGTGAAGTGCTGTGTTGCTTGCATCTGATTTGCTTTGTTCCATTCTCTTTGTTTTATTCTCTTTAAAATAAAAAAAATTAAAAACCCACTTTCATATAGTGGTACATAAAGGCAAATGCATGAAGTATATCCATATCTTTCTTCAGCTGAAAATTTTGCTTTTAAAACAAATCAGTTTTCTCCATCTATTTTGTCAGTCTTTGGTTAGTAAAAGTTTCCACCAGACTCTTAAAGTCTAAAGAGCTAGGAAAACCTGCATTCTTCTAATGTAATACAATTTATTATCAGTCTCCATAGAGACTTCAAATTGTAACTTACAGGTAGACTAATAAGAAACTTAGTTATTTGTTAAAGATAACCAGCAAGTGAGTATAACTCAATTTCTCATTCATGAATTTTAATCTTCAGTGGCCTAGCAAAACTTGTATAAGTGAACACCAAGTAATGTTATCAGATTTTTGAGACACTGAAGTCTCTGAAGGTAGTTTCTAGGTTCTTTCTGCCATGAGAAGAGAATTGATCAAGACAAGCATACATGATAGCAAAGTTTTATTAAAGGTAAAAAAGAAATAGGCTCTGCAGAGCAAAGCTTTGGGCCAAGTAAAGGCAGTAAAAAAAAGTGTACCCTGCAGCATGAGGACGGCCACTGTGAGAGAACACAGTAGCAGAGCTCAGGGCCCACTGTCCTTTTGTATCACCCACTCCTCAGGCTAAGGTCAGATCTAGGCAGTCCCATTGCAAATCTGCTCAAATTCTCCTTAAGAAGTCCATGTGCAGAATTTTGAGAACTGTCCAGTGTGTGTCCTGGAATTTTATAAACACAGGTCACAGCTGTTTCTCTATCCAGCTTTGCCCTGCTCTAATATCCAATGTCAGTAACTGATGTTAGTGTCGAGCTAGTCTCTGCTTTATTCTCAGTTATCTCTCTGTGAGCAAGTTGGATTTTTTGTTTCTTTATTGCTTTTTCTTCATTTTTATACTTTGGAAAATGAATCAATGCTCTCAAATATTCTCAACAGTCTGTAAATACTCATGATTGGCTTTCCCAATCTTTGTCACTGACAGTTCTTCTTTTAATGTTATCTATTTTTAAAGATCAAATAGCAATTTTTTCAACCAACAAAAGTATTTAACTTAAAAATGACTTGTGTTAGAAAGTTTTCTTCTTAGAAATAATTTCTCCTTAAGAATTCAGAGCAGTCCAGAACATGTTGTGGTTACTTCTTTCAGGAAATCAAATAATAAGGTATTTAACCTGGTTGTACAATCCATAATATTTAAATTTTCAAAATAATTTCCTTTTTTTTTCTTGGCTGTTCACCTATAGCTACCATGACATAATACAACAAAAGCATTTATTTACTATGAAAATTTTAAACATATGTCAAAGATTAAAGATCAATAAAGTTGTAAACTTAGTTTTTGGGTTTTTAATTTGCTAATTGTTTTGGCAAACAATCTGTATTTCTTTCTGATCATCATTGTAAAAAGGATTAACTAGTATGGTGACAAGAAATTCCAGAAGGCCAGACCTGCACAAAGGAAATAGCTAAAGATACTGAAAAAGTTTTTTTTTTTTTTTTAAAATCACATACGCATGAGAGGGACAAGAGAAAGCCTCAAAAAAGTAGAAACCTTCAACAGGCTTTTGGAAACAGTGATGAAACCTATGATTCTGAATTTGTGCATGTAGAGTTGCATTTGCCATATTCTTTTGTAACACTTTTTGCTAATACCCTGCCACCCATAGCCACAAAACAAAGTATTATATACAAAGATACAAATACTGTATGAAGTGTCACATGAAGAGTGAGGCAAACATGCTGTATGATTTCAGGCTCCAGGTTGTAAACCATCGTATCCCAGCATCCCTAACCAACCTTGACTCAGAAGACCTGATTCTATCATCTGTAATTTTCCCTGTAGTTTTCTTTGACTGCTCTGAGTCCTCATTCCTTCAGTTATGTGCCTGCCTCTCTAGCATGTCAAAATTCCTGGAGTGTCATCTAACACATTCTAGAATGTTGAGCAAGAGCCTCTCACTTGCCGTGGTTTTAGGGCTGGTTTGTGAGCTCTTCTGCAGTTTTTTTCTGGTATGGACAACAAATAAGAAGAGCACCTGAGGTTCTGCATCTGAAACTGCTTATACCAAACAGTGCTTGGATGTGTAAATGTTTACAAGTCTTGCACTGACATTGACTGAATGGAATTTTCATTTATTATTTATTAAGCAAATAATAAGTAAGACCCTACTAAGTGCCAAGCAATGTTTAGGGTCCTGGGACTGGGGGTAGAATAAAACAGAGTCCCAGTCCATGATGTTCAGGATATTACTTTCCAGTGAAGAATACAGTCCATTGGCAAACAAACAAGCAAGAATAACATTACCCTGCATATCATTTTTAACTTTCTAAGGCTGGAAAACAGCTCAGCTGTAAATGTATAAAACAATGACTTTAGACTCAGAATCTGCATTTTTGTGGCAATTAATTCCCACTTTAGTTGAATTGTTTTAAGTAAATCAGAATTTAATATTCTGAAGCTCAGTTTCCCCACTAGGGATCATAATATTCATTTTTATTAGAATTACCTGACATGATGCTTGAAACAAAATTTTGCAATAAAATTCTGAAAAGAGAAAAAACTATCTGTAAGGTTAATGTTGCCTTTAAACAATTCTTTTGCTAATCATAATGAGCATTCCAGTTGTCCTGTTGATGGTTATAGTACAATTCAAAAACACCAACAGTGTAGGATTCTTCCTATTGCCCAATATAAAACATTCTTTTAACTTCAGGGCCACCTCTGTGGGCCAAGGTAGAGCAACACAGGCACAAGACCGGAAAAGAGGTGGCTAAAACTCAAGATTAAATCCAGATGATTCTGGCCCAAATGTTGTTGTTTTCAAGAGGCAAATTGCAATACTTTGATATTATCCCATGATAATAGCCTTTGATATTGTGAAATGTTTCTTTGTAATAATCATAACCATGTTTTTAAATGCCAACAAAATCTGCTGAACAATATGAAGTGTAGGGGAAATATTAACTGCCAAGTTATAATTTTCCGTCCCAATATTAAGGTTTACAACAATTACATATTCTCAATTAGGATTAGATATGTGACTACCAGTTTTGCTCCATTAAACCTATTAATTTGACAAGGTTCAATTTGTTTTAATATTTTTGTAAAGAAGACTGTATGAGGTTGCTTAAAGTAATAAATCACATATTCAATAGGGGAACATTTAATCCCCTAACACAGGAATCTCTATGCCTTTACTATGATATTTCTATGTTTTTTCGTGTATCTGAAGATTCAGATGCATTTTTCTAATTGCCTGTTGACTATTTCTGCCTGAATAACTTACTGGCACGTCAATTGCAGCAAATTAAAAGTGAATTCACAGCATTTTTTCTATATCTTGTCTTCCTAACATTTCTATTCTTATTAATACCATTCTTCTGCATCTATGAATTTCTGCTTAATTTCAATATCTGTCTGTTAGATCTCTAATCATTTGCAAACCTCTTTTTTACATCTTTGTACCACTATCCTATTTGATTTGGTACTGCCCCTTACATGGGCCATATCAAAAGCCACATAATTAGTCAAGCAAGACAAGGCTTCTCTCAAATTCAATCCAAAAGGTAGAAAAATGACCCTCAAGGAGTCCTAGGTTTTAATCCCCACAACCAGAGAGTATGTCACCTTCATGACAAAAAGGAGCTTTGCAGATGTAATTATGATTAATGACCTTGGGATGATATTACGAATTACTCCATGACTCTAATCTAATCACAACTTTTAAAATTAGGAAAATTTTCCTCAGGTGATCAGAGAGGGATTAATAAAATTTTAAAAAATCAGAAAGGCACAGCACTCCTGGATTTGCATATGTAGGAAGGTCACCAGGAGACAAGGAAAGTAGGCAGCCTGTGGAAGCCAGGAAGCACAAGGAGCACAGTCCCACTCTTTGATTTAACCCAGTGAGACTTCTTTCAGACTTCTGACTCTCACGATTATAAAATAGTAAAAATGTGTCGTGCTAAGCCACTAAATTTGTGGTAACTTGCTACAGCAACAATAGCAAATCAATACTCTTGTGTTAAGTTAGTCATTTTAAGAAGATAACTGATCATCTCTTGTCCTTTGCTCAAACTCAAGATGCTTGATAGCCTACCAAATATAATTCAAATGACTCAAACTTACATGCCCCTGTATTTACAGCTTCCTTGCAGAAATCTTTTTATTTCTCTTTACCGCTACACACACAAGAAATGCCTATAAGCTACTCCCCACTTTGGCGCTTCACTTTCCTCCTCATATGCTTTTTCTCATCTTTGTTGCTATTGTATTTCCACTTTATCTTCAGTTGTGGAAATCCTAACAGTTCTTCTGAGTTTGAAATCTGGTACCACTTTCTCCAAGGGCTCTAGCATTTTTCATGCTGAAAATGAAACATTTTTCTAGAATGTGTATTCTTGACCATTCTATCCTTTAATATAGTCTTATCTCCTTTGAACTTCTATATCCAGAATTGTTGCTTTATCCTTATCAAACCCATTAAGTTTCCAAGGATAAGAACATTGACTTTCATTTTTTAATTACTAAAGTGTTGAGTTCAGATCATCCACCAAATACATGCTTAAGAATTTTCTTTTTCAGACAAAAAGGTCAATAAAAGAATGAATTGGCAACTAAGTGTAGAAAACTCATCCACTTTATCAATTGTAAAAGATTTTTAAAAATCCAGTATTACTTGTCTAATGTGCCTTCAATGTAACACTTTAGATTCTTAGTCACTAATTTTACCAAGCTATCTTTGTGATATTACAGAGTAAATGTCATATCATGGCCTTAGAAAATAGTCATAATGAAACCATTTTGATACAACAATGTAATCTGTGGGTCTTTATAGCATACTATGCAATATATACTATAGATTCAGACCATAAACATTGTTGTAGTCTGAACAATTTATTATCATTATGAATCTTCAAGGAAAATCCAGTGTTTCTCCATTACCCTATTTAGGTTTTTTTTTTATATTTCAAAAGTAATTTTGTTTTATTTGAACAATGTCACTCAAAGCCCTATGCAAAAGATTGAAGATGAAAGTGGTAGACGTATGAATGACAAGGGTGTGATTTTTCCAGAAAAGCAACCACATGAAAGTCCTCTGAATATCTACCAGACACTGAGACCTTTAGAGAGTGCAAATCAAGTGGACTAAATAGCGAGTCAGGTAAAAAGAAAGAAATTGCCCCAATATTTTTAGGAAATAGAATCTCCTTTTCAATGAAAAATACAGAGACATAACATAAAAGTAGTAAAATCTATTGAAATATATTGCATCTCAAATGTCTTCTCTATTGAGCCCTACCCTAAGGTTGAGAAGCCAGAATTGGTAGTGTAAGGCCTTGATCTCAAAAGACTTAAGCAATAGGCCAATTCAGAGTTTATTAGTTCATCAACAAACTAAATGGATTTCAATAATTTGTTTTCACTAATTTAGGTAAATTGATTTGCCTCTGAGAATTTCTAAAAATTTCTGAAAACTGAGAAAAAGTAGTAGAAGTAGATGATTTAATAATTTTATTTAAATGAGGTAAACAATATAGCAGAAGCTTTACAAGATTATTTGTTATCTAAGAAGTCTAAATATGATATGGATGACTTGCTGGATGAGGTGATTCTTCAGATGAGCCCTGAAGAAAAGAGAAAGACCAGGCAAAAATAGGATCTGTGCGACAACAAATCACTCAACAGGATGTGCTTGAGGAACTTTAAGAACATCAGGCTCTCTGGAATTAAATGTCTATGTAGGATACACAGAGTGAGACCTCAAGAAGGAGTCCAGAGCACCAGAGCCTGTGCAATGTGCCTGGGCACCTGTGCTCTGTTTGCTCAGCCTAGGAAATCTACAGAGAAAAAGTTGAAATAACAATAGCATTAAATGAAATGAAAGAAAGCCCATTTTCTTTCTTAAATTACAAGGAGATGGGGGAATTTGGTGGAATTTGGGGGCAAAACCAAAATGTGATCAGACTGTGTAGTACAAATAAAGGTTAGACTGGAGAAGTAAGGGGTTGGGGTCACTTGGAGGGGGAAATACAATAATTCATACAAGGAATCAGAAAGCAGTGAGAGAGACAATTGCAAGAAATATTGTGGCAGCAAGATTAATGTGATTTAAAGACCTAGTGGCAATGAAGAAAGAAGAAATTACACGTGATCTGCTACATTCTAGCCTGGAAAGTTGGGTAAGTGATAATGGCACTAAATCGTGATGAACTTAGTAAAACTTCAGCAGAATTAATTGTGAAGAAAGTAAAGAAAATACTGGATTTCTATTATGTGACTTGTATGTATTAGCCTGGAATATTTATGGAATTATTCAAATTTATTCTGCAACTAAAAATTTTTATCATAAAAGAATATTATACTTAAAATTATTTATACATTGGGTGCAAACTTATAACTAGCTTACAGAATAAGATGCATGAAAGAGGCTTTTTTAATCATACTTTTGGAATACTTTGTACATATTTTTAGTCCACAAAAGGAAAAGGCGGGAATATTTGCTAAACATTATATGCAAGTACTATTCTGAGTATTTTTGCATACTGTGCCCTCTAACACTCACAAAATAATAAGACATGTACACTCCAAAAAGTTCAGGTAACTCTCAATTATATCCATAACCCAAGTTTTAACTTTGTAAATTACTGTCTATATACAACCTAGGACACAGATTAGCCAACTTTATGTCTAAGCAAAAGAGGTTGATCATATACATAAAAGCATTTCATATTTTAAGGGCAATTTGCCTTGTAAATTTTTGATAAGGTGCCAATCCATTTGGTCTTATGGTGTGTTGTGGGAAAAAAATATATCATTTGGACCCTTGTGAGAAAAATCTAAGTAGGCTACTCTATTTCTATGTGTCAAAGACAATCTTATATGGGGTTTGCAAACCAAAATTTCATTTATGAAATCTTATTTGATATCTGGCTTTCTGAGCCTTATGTGAGGTTCTTGCCAATATTAAATAGAAAAGGGAATTTAGCTGAACCTGCCAGTCAATTTATCCAAATATTTGCAACAGGTCAATCGTATTATCCTTGATGGAAACAATACATACAGTAAATTAGTTCCAGAAGATCAGGGGCAAGTTTCCTCATAATGAAATTAAAAGGCTGAACACATTTAAATCGTATCTATTCAAATGGAAAATACGAGTATCGATAGATCTGCAGCACCCACACATGATGAATACACTCAGAACTGGACGTGGTCTGAGTGAGGGTACGCATCATTGGACCCTCAACTGGGGAATCTGTGGAATCTTTTTTATAATGATCTGCTTGGGGCAGCATAATAAGAGAATAGGACTCTGAGAGGAGAAAATGTGAGAATAACTGGGTCAGCTTGGTAGATTTTGTTATAAAAACCAAAAGGAAGCTTTCTGTACTCCCACTGGCCCCAGGAACACATGTCACCCTTGGACCTCGGCTCACACAGCCTGGGTGACTCTAGGCCACACTAAGAAACGTCAAGCTGCCCTGGGACCTTGGCCTGCACAGGGGCGTGCTTCCTGCTCTTGCACCAGCTTTTGGAATGTGCGCTGCCCTCCCACCTTGGCCCACACAACCTTGTACTTCCTGCATGACTCCAGCTGGCACTGAGGAATGCCACGTTGCCCTGGGACCCTGGCCCATGCTCAGTGAACTCCCAGACGCATGACCTCTGTTGGCCCCTTGGGAACACTCTCTAACTCCTGGACCTTATACCTCTGTTGATCTTCAGCTCCCACCCTTTCTCCCAGAACCTTGGACTACAGCAGATAAACTGTGTTAGCTTCAGTCACTGCCTCACCTAAACAGAAGATCTCAGCAGGCTGCAGGCAGTGTGGTGAGTATGTCCCTAAAATACAGGTGTACAGTGTGTAAATAAGCCAGTAGTAAAGCTCCCCCCCAACTAACTGTAAGACCTGGGTGAGTCTGACAAAAGTGTGGTGTCTCCTTCCTGCACACAGAAAACATCAGGCAGGTTGAGGAGTGTACCAATAAGAATTCCCTCAACTTGAAGAAAATCAAAAAGGCTTATGAGACACACAGGCACACAATAGGAGCACAGTAGGGTCTCAGCCAACACAGCCACTATAGACAGGGAGATTTGGTGACCTGTAATAACCTGAAGATAAAATAATAGCAGGAACTAAAAGATGACATATGTCAATACTCCTAGGCTTGTCAGCCCAGGAAGAATATAGGACTCATCCAACAGGCTCTGCAGTGGGAAGTCAGGTGACCGGCACACCTAATCATTGTGGGACACAGCAATTGAACAAACATCAACCTTACATTAGGACCCCAAAATACACACTACCAACAGTTGACACTAGTGGAATTAAAAGACCAAATATCAACTCAAAAAGGAAAAATGTCAAAATGAAAAAGCAAAATGCAATCTCAAACATCAAGTCCACGAGGAGCAAGTACAAGGAGACATTGAAATGGAGGAATTCAAAAGTAACACACCAGAAATCTCTGAGAAGACAGCAAATGAAATTAAAAAAACAACTATAGAGGCTATAGGGGAAATGAAATTAGAAATAATCTCTCAGGTAAAGACAGAAATAACAACCTTAGTAAAGGAGTTGCTGAGCACAGCTAAAGAAGAAGTAAAGAAAAAAGTACAGGAGCATGGGAAACTGATTGAAACCTTGAACGAACAATATAGAAAACAAGCAGAATTCATGAAATAAACTCAAAGAGACATCCAAGAAATGAAAAAAAAAATCTATTCAAAGCTGTAAAAACCATTTAAATGAAACTAAAGGTAGGATTTTGAACCTTGAGGACAGGATCACAATTAGCAATCATGAAAGGATAGAACCTTTAGAAATCACAAAGCAGCGTGAAATGACAATCCAGCAGCTTCAAGATGATGCCAAGAGCAACAGCATAAGATTAATAGACATCAGTGAAGATGCAGGAGTCAGTACAAAAGACATAACTAAAATATTCAAAGAAGTAATAGCAGAAAATTTCCCCAAAATGAGGAAAAATCTGATATGGGAATAGGTGAGGCATATAGAATGCCAAATAGTGACAACCAACATAAATCTACACGCAGACATATAATAATCAAGATCTCAGACATACAGTATAACAGTAGAACACTAAAAGCTGTTAGGGAAAAGACACAACTCACCTATCAAGGGAAGCCCATTAGAATCACAGTAGACTTAAACATAAACCTCAAGTCAAAACAACCTTGGAGTGAGGTATAAAACAACTGATGTACCCAGAAAAATTTTCATTCAAATTTAATGGAGAAACAAGATACTTACATGACAAAGAACAACTGAAAAAAATTCATATCACCAAACCAACCCTAGAAAGAGTATTGAAAGACGTACTAGATAGAGATACAAATGACCACAATCCACAGAACAACAATAGAAAGAGACCACCAGGTATGACAAGCAGTTAAACAAAGGGGAAAAGAAGAAAGCAAACAATTGGAACACAACATGGCAAAGTTGAGCCAGTACATATAAGTGATATCCATAATTGTAAATGGCCTCAATTCACCTATCAAAAGAAACAGGTTAACAGAATGAATCAAGAAATATGATCCCACAATATGCTATACAAGAAACACATCTGACCAAAAAGGAAACTCATATATTAAAAATCAAAGGATGGAAAACAGTATTCCATGCAACAGGAGCCCAGAAAAAAGCAGGGGTAACTATTCTATTTGCAGACAATACAATCTTCACACCTAAAATTATTAAAAGAGATAAAGGTCACTATATACTCACTAGTGGAAAAATTCAAGAGGGACAATTAACAATTATAAATATATATGCATCAAATACAGGAGCACCAAACTATATAAGACAGATACTAATGGACATGAAAAACCAAATACACAAGAGCACAGTTATAACAGGGGACTTTAACACTCCCTTAACAGGGACTTAACAAAGAGATAGATCAACTAGACAAAAAGTCAGCAAAGAAATAATAGAACTGAATCATACCTGCAAGCAATTGGACTTAGTAGATGTTTACAGTGTTCTACCCAACCACATCAAAATACATGTTCTTCTCAGCTGTGCATGGGTCCCCAAAATAGACCATATATTATTCCATAAAATATTATTAAGTAACCGCAAAGGTATTGAAATTATCACGTGCGTAATTTCTGACCATAGAGCACTGAAACTGAAAATTAATGGCAAAAGAAATTGCAAAACCTGCATAAATACATGGAAATTAAATAACAACCATTTGAACAACCAGTGGGCTACAGATGAAATTAAAGAAGAAATAAAGCAATACCTACAATTCAATAAAAATGTGGAAGCAACATACTGTAACTTGTGGGATCCAGTGAAAGCAGTCTTAAGAGGGAAACATATAGCAATAAGTTGTCATATCAAAAAACAAAACAAGCACAAACAGCCTAATGCTTCTAGACAAAGAAAAACAAGTTAAACCCAAAGCTTATAGAAGACAGGAAACTGTAAAGATTAGAACAGACAGTAATGCAATTGAAACTAAAAAGCAATATAAAGAATTAGTGAATCAAAAAGCTGGTTTTTTGAGATAATAAACAAAATTGGCAAACCTCTGGCTAACATTATAAAGAAAAAGAAAGAAGAACCCCAAATTCACACAATAAGGACTGAAAAGGGGGAAATTACTACAGATCTCATGGAAATTCAAAAGATCATGAATACCTATTTTGAAAACCTCCACTCACATAGAGTGGAGATCACAGAGGAAATGGACAGATTTCTAGAAACATATGAACCACCAAAGCTCAACCAAGAAGATACAGCAATTTTGAATAACTCAATATCAGCTATTGAAATTGAAAATGTAATTAAAACCAAACAAAGAAAGAAAGGCCCAGGTCCTGATGGATTCACGGCAGAATTCTACAAGAAATTTAGAGGAGATTTGATGCCAATACTCCTTAAACTCTTAGTAAAATTGAAAAAGAAGCAATCCTCCCTACATCATTCCTGGAGGCAAGTATTACTCATATCAAAACCAAAGAAAGACACAACCAAAAAGAACTTTAGACTAGTCTCACTAATAAACATTGATGCAAAGATTCTCAATAAAATACTGGTAAATAGAATGCAGCAAATCATCAAGAAGATTATACACCACAACCAAGTGGGATTCACTCCAGGAATCCAGGCATGGTTTAATATATGCAAATCAATAAATGTAATACACCACATCAACAGAGCCAAAAACAAAAACCACATGATCATCTCAATAGATGCAGAAAGAGCTTTTGATGAAGCCCAACACATGTTCATGATAAAAACCCTTCAAAAACTCAGAATACATGGTGTCTACCTCAACCTTATGAAGGCCATCTATGACAAACCAACAGCCAACATCATATTAAATTGAGAAAAACTGAAAGCTTTCACTCTGCAATCAGGAACAAGACAAGAATGTCCACTATTACCACTGCTATTCTATATAGTTCTGAAAACACTAGCCAGGGCAATCAGACAAGAGAGAGAAATGAAAGGAATAAATATAGGAAAGGAAGTAGTTAAACTATCACTACTTGCAGATGACATGATACTCTATATTGAAGACTCAAAAATATCCAATAAGAGCCTACTAGAGGTAATAAACAAACTCAGCAGTGTAGCTGGATACAAATTCACTGCTCAAAAATCAATAGCATTCCTGTACACAAAGACAAAACTCACTGAGAGAAATTATGAAAATATCGTCCTTCATTATAGCATCTAAAAATATGAAATACTTAGGAATCAACCTAAGAATGTAAAAGACCTATATGCTGAAAATTATACTATGCTAGAAAAGGATATTGAAGAGGATGTTAGAAAATGGAAGGATATTCCTTGCTCTAGGCTGGGAAGAACCAACATTGTGAAAATGACCACCTTTCCAAAACTATTATACAAATTTAATGCAATCTTAATCAAAATACCATTAACATACCTCACAGATCTAGAGAAAACACTCCTAAAATTCATTTGGAAACAGAAGAAACCTAGAATACCAAAGGCAATTCTGGGCAACAAAGGCAAGGCTGGAGGCATCTTAATTCCTGACTTGAAACTATACTACAAAGCCACAGTGATAAAGTCAGCATGGTACTGGAAAAGAAATAGACCTGAGGATCAATGGAACAGATTGGAAGATGCAAGAACAACTACAAAGACACTCAGATATCTGATATTTAACAAAGGTGCTAAACATGTTCACTGGAAGAAGAATAGTCTCTTTAATAAATGGTATTGGAAAAATTGGTTCTTCACATGCTGAAGATTGAAACTAGATCCATGCCTATCACCATGCACAAAACTAAAGTCTAAATAGATCAAAGACCTAAATATTAAAACAGAAACCTAAGTCTACTGGAATACAAGGTAGGTAGAAGTCTTGAAGACTTAGGTATAGGCAGAGAATTCATGAACAAAATACAAACTACACAGGAAACACTTCAAAGAATTAACAACTGGGATCTCATATTATTGAAAAGTTTCTGCACTTCAAAAGAAATCACTAACAGAGTGAAAAGAAAACCCAGAGAATGGAAAGAATTTTAGCCAGCAACCCCTCAGACAAAATTTATATCCAGAAGATAAAGAATTGAAAAACATCAACCACCACCCCCAAATTCAAAGACCCTCTCCAAAAATGGGCATCTGAGATGAACATACAGTTCTCAGTTAAAGACATACAAATGGCAAATAAATACATGAAGAAATGTTCACCATCACTGATCATTCAAGAAATGAAAATTAAAACAACATTGAGATTTCATCTCAATCTGGAAAGAATAGCTGCCATCAAGAAATCAGCTGATAACAAATGTTGGTGAGGCTTCAGGGAAAAAGAAACACTGCTCCACTGTTGGGAGTGTAGACTAGTGCAACCACTACGGAAATCAGTATGGAGAATTCTCAGAAGACTAGGATTGGAAATTCCATTGAATCCAGCTAACACCTCCTGGGTATTTTCCCAGAAAAACTGAAAAGGTCATATCACAGTGATATGTGTGCACCCATGTTTATACCAGCACAGTTTGTAATAGCTAAATCTTGGAAACAACCAAGATGCCCATCAACTGCAGAGTGGATAAAAAAGATGCAGTATTTTTATACAATTGAATATTACTCAGTTGTAAAAGAGGATGACTTTGAGACCTTTATAGGTAAATGGAGACAACTTGAAACTATCCTCATTAGTGAGATAAATAAGAATCATACTTGTAAATATCACATTGTATCTCTAGTGTAAAAGGAAATAAGAACTTTAGGAATAATAAAACCCAAAATGTGTAATTGCTATTGTAAAAAAAGAGAGGAAAGGAAAGTGCCCTAAAGGATATAACTGCATGTATGTTGAAGTGTGGGGGATTGATAACCATGTTACTAAGTTTTTGTTGGATTCTTGAACAGACTATTCACAGTCTTGCTGTTTGAATGTCCACTTTGTATGCTTTACTTTGTAACTTGAACAACTATTTCTAAGAGAACAATATATAATTTATCAATTAGTGATTTCTTACTGTTGATTTTTTTGGAAATTATGTATTTCTACCCTTTTTCTGTTTTGTTTTGTTTTTATTTTCTCTTTAAATAAAATTTTTCAAAAAGGGAAAGATGGTTTTTGAAAATAAGTGGAGAAAACCAAATTTGCTATTAAAACCAAAAAAGAAGGTGGCGTTTGGAAATAACCATCATCTGATTTATCACAGCACATGAAAAAATTAAGTCTTCCCATACCCACAAAACGAACACAACTTTACATGTATTTTGATGCTTTTTCTTTCTTTCTTTTTTTGCTTTGTTTTGAAAGATTTAAGGACTCTATTTAGAGCCAGGTTCCTCAGATTATATCACGGAACTCTAGGAAAAGTTTCTTCCTTGAATTTGGGGGGACAAACCTTTACAATATATTAGAAATCAAAAGTGATGAATAAGTCACTCAGCTCAGCCATGTGCAATGTCTCAAAATGGCAGGAAGGAAAAGTAACATTAGGAACTGCACTCACCAAAAAAAAAATCATAGGAAAAGTCCAGCCTCCAAGACAGCTGCACAGAGGAGGGAACTTATTCTCATCCCCAACAGCTCACTCTGCGGAACAATGCAGCCATTGTCTTCATAGTAGAAGTAACACTGGAAACGTGGGGAAAATTGTAGCCCAAAACAAATAAGCACCACCAGGAAAAACACATTCACTGTAGCAAGTGTACAGCATTTGAGTACCATCATCTGCTTTGCAGTATTATTTCTATGAGTTTAATTGAGGTTGCTGAAAACTACAGAAAATGTTGAAGTCGGAATTCTCAGTCATCTCTCACTGCTGGTCTTTGGTGGTTACACCTCTGGTTGACTCCTTCAGTTATTTGCTCTGCTGTTAGATTCAGAGGCACAACCTTCTGATGAGGTTCCTCTCCACCCCCACAATCCCAATAGTACTCTTTGATGAAATCTCTTTTAAAAATGATACCTATATATTTGACCTTGCCTTCTTGTCTTCTCTCCCAAAATAGGCACCTGCATCCCCCTGCATGCTCTATCTCTTGGGACTCTCCTGTTCTTGACTTTGGAGACTGGAGACAGCTATAAATCCCTGTGCCCTCCAAACCCTAGCAGTACAATTTAATATCTCTAAGTATGTCTCTAGCATCCTTTCTCATTTGAACTGATTAAAGAATTGCCCAAGTCTCTCTCAAATGGTAAAGGATTGGTAAACAAATACAATACAATACAAATACGGGTAAAAAGAAATCAATATGTCATCTGGCATGGTATATAAACTTTTCTGAAACTTTTGTATGTTTGAATATTTTATAAATTGGAATTTCCAAGAAAAGGATAAAAACAGAAACAACACCTGATATAAACAGAGAACATTTGCAGTAAGATCGAAACAGCAAATGACTTTTAGAACCTAGAACCCATCATTAGGAAGTGATGTTTTCTTTGTTAAAAAAGATAACAAACATATAATTTTACAAAATTATGAAGCAATATGTATTTAACAAGTAAAGTGATAGCGCACAAATAATATTTTCCTCATTTAAATTCCTTTAATTTGAAGATCATACTGTACTATTTTCATATATGCTCCAACTGTAAGCTCAGAATGCAGTCATGGATTGCTGTTTTCATTTTCTGAATATAAATGATTTTCCAGAGTTGAAAATACAAAAGTAATCTTCACATGAAGAGGCAGTATAGCTTTGGCTTTGGTTCTGCTAAGATTCGCCATCTTCCTGAATGGGAATGGCTATCAATTGTGGCTGAATCTCTTTGGCAGCCTAAATGGACATGGCTTTCCCATTGTCCAAGTGTTTTTAGTGTACAGCAGTGGCTTCCCATAAGTGTATTTAGATTAGATGGGAATGAGCCAACCCACTGAAAATACTTTGCTAAATACCTAGAAATTGCACAAAGATAGCAGGATTAAATGAACACTAGAGATGGCAAGAAGGAAGAGAAGAGGAAATAGGGAAAGAAAAAGAAGAAACTGCACGAACTAAACTTAATACACCACATAGAACAAGGACACACTGAGCCAAGTCATGTTATTTGCAGAATGCTTCATTCTCTTTAGAAATCCTGCACTCTATTGCATTCTATCCCAGCACAGGGATTGCCTAGCTCCATGTAGAGGGCTCCATATTAGCACACACAATCAGAAGATACACACTGAGACACATTCTGAAAATTCAAAACACATTGCCAGAGAATCCACACACAGAAGCACTTGCACATACACATTCATCCAGATGTTTTTACAGTTTAAACTTAATGTAATTTAAAGACATTCACTAACCAGGAATATTTCTGCACTCTTCACTCTTCAGATGGAGCAGGGCTGGCATCTTATAAACCCCCAAATTTTAAAGAGATTCTCAACTTCAGAAAAGATTATTCATTTGGGTTTTTTATTCATAGCATGATGAATTTTAAACAATTTAGTTCAAGAAATTAATGTATAGAATTAAACGAATTTTATCATATGATTTTTTCTTTTTAAAATCATGCAGTTATTTTCAGGATTAATATTTCAATAATAAAGAAAGGATGAAGGATTTAAGATGTCTTTCTAAGGTTCTGTAAAGTTCACATATTTCTCATAGATTATAACATAACTCAATCAAAGAAATTACTTCTGATCCCAGAGAGAAATTGTTTCTCTCTATATTTTTTAATTTAATTACATAATATTTTATTAGAAGTAGTCTTCAGACACAGGAAGTGAAACAAGATAGAAGAGATACATAAAGATTCTTAAGGTATAAATGACCTCGGAGACAGATGAAAAAACATCAGAACCTTTATTATGATTATTATTATAGGAGAATGAAACAAGTTTTATAATCAAATTAGTGAAAAAGAAATAAAATTTCTGCTACCAAAAAGATTTAGTGTTATATAATTAACTCACTTTATCATGAACAAAGTGTATCATGCATCATGTCTAATCAATTAATTTCAAAACTTTACTACAAAGAAACAGAGAACAATAAATCACCACTCAGAAAAAATTCAAAGCTGAATGGTGAGAACGATGTCCACCCTTTTTTAAAACATTTCCACATGCATTACATTTTTAAATGGAACAAATAATCAATCAGGCAATTCCTTAAGAATCTAATGACTTTTTAAAATTTATTTCCAACCCAATCAGCCTGCTTCAGTTTTCTTTGCTTATTAAATAGATGAGAGAAAGATCTAGTGGAATCCAAATGGTCTTTTATATTATCACCTACTTTTTATGCATTCAAAACATACTTAATGAGAACATAAACATTATCACTGCCTTCATGGGAAACAATAGAGAAATGAACTAAAGAATTAAGTATAATATGATATAAATGGGATATATACCATAACTGAAAAGCATAATATTCTATGTTCTGTAAATTGAAAGTTAAATGTCCTCCAAAAGACATGTGATAGAGTCTTGGTCTCTGTTATAGTTTAGATTGAAAATGTCCTCCCAAGTCTCATGTGTTCAACATGTAGAGCTTTTTCTATGATCACAGGTACTATGTTCATCAGTTCATGGTTGAACGTGGTCTTAGGAGCTAAAGCCTAATCAGAAGTGATGAGTCACCAGCAGCATAACCTGTAAGAGTATATTTTTATCCCTGGCTCATTCATGTTCTCTCTCTTCCCCTCACTTCCTCCCTCCTTCATTCTCCTTCCTTCCTGGCTACCATGAGGTGAGCAGCTTTCCTCTCTATGTCCTTCTATCATCCAGTTTCTGCCTTGGAGCCAGTCTACCATGCACTGAATCCCTGAAACCATAAACCAAATAAACCATTCCTCCTTAAATTACAAGACTCAGGTATTTTGTGTTAGTGACAGGAATGCTACTATAGTCACCAACCTAGCAATTTAAAAGTGTCGCTTTTGAAATGTGATTGGATTACAAGGACTTAACTGTTTTAAATGGGTTCACCCATTGATGAATTTGTAATTTGTTGCCATTATTGAGAGGTGATAGAAATCTAGAGCTTGGGACTTAATTGTAAGAATTAATCACTACCACATGACCTTAGAGTCTCTCTCTCTCTCTCTCTCTCTCTCTCTCTCTCTCTCTCTCTCTATCTATCTATCTCTGTCTCTCTCTCTCTGTCTCTCTATCTCTGTCTATGTCTCTCTTGCTTTTTCTCTCTCACTATGTGGCAACAATAAAGTGAACAACTTTCCTCTGCCATATTCCCTCTGCCACAATATTCTGCTTCACCAAAGACCCACAAGATAACAGAGCCATCTGAATATGGACTAAAGTCTCTGAAGTCACAAGCCAAAATAAGTCTTTCTTCCTTAAAGTTGTTTATCTCAGGTATTTAGTCAGCATTGGAAAACGATACATGAAAAGCTTCACAGCAGTTGTACCATCTTCAAAGTCAGTGAAACTATAGATAAAAAGGTAGCAGATAAGTCAGTATTGTTCAAAATTTTTATTTCAGCTCAAGTGAATTTTGTTAGTGAAAGTACTTGAAAGGGTTGGTAGTTTAAAGAGATGGTTTTATGAGTATACATTCATTACATACCTTATTCTTTCAATTTTTACACAGTTTTTATCATTATAGAATAAAAGTTTCTTACCATGTGAGCCCAGGAAGCAGACTGGATGACACTGAAATGTATCCCAGGAAACATATCTTAAACAACAATGGACTCATTTAATACAGTGACATACTCAGCCATGGATTTGGGCTGCTTGTGATTACCTACATTTCATTTTTGCTTCATACCTCAACACTACTGGCTACTTCGTTCTTTATTTTCCAGCATGTACAACACTAGCACCCTCAAAGAAACGTGTCTCAAAGGAAAGGTAATCTAATGAGAGTGAATTGCCATGTCCCTGAACATTTACAATAGGCCTTCATACAGGACTAGAGTGATAATTCAATCTTGTCTGTTGGTATTTCCAGACAGTGAGTCACCTTCCAGCGGAAACTTTTGAAAGAGTATATTTTAAACTACAAATTTTTAATTTTATAAAATAATCTTGAATATGTTCTTGTAAAATAATTTTATAAATTTCACTTTCTTGGGGTAAGATGATGTGCAGTTAAAGGCCTTTCAGGAGAAAGTCTCCAAATCCTTCTGTTTTGTTTATTGACTGATTCAGTCACTCAAGTACTTACTGAGAAACGGGCAGGTTTGCAGGTAACCTTCATGTCTATTTCATTTGAGCTCAGAACACCACGGTTAGGCACTTACTAGTATTACTACTATTCCCATTTTAAAGGTAAAGATATTTCTTTAAACAGATAAATTAAGCACAGTTGTGCTGAAAACATAATGAGACCTTCTGTCATCCATGTCATCATGAAATTAGTTTGCTCATTGAAGCGCACAGAGCAATAAATGTCAAGCCTGTTTTGAATTTTTTTATGATATCTTCATCACTGTGAAGAGGTGCTTTGATGTCCCTGCATCATGGCTCACTTGCATTTCCACGATACTGAAACTGTTATGTTAGAACCTAGGAGAAAGAAAAGGCGTACCCTTCCCTTCTTCAAGAGGATTTGCCACCTAGTGGTAAAGTTTAGAAAGAAATTGTGGAGTCTTCATAACTGGCTTTGTATTATACTTTTCTTGGTTCTCTTAGATGGGGTCTCATTTTTGGACCGTCACTTCCAAAATCAGGACAAGCACATTCTTGTGGTGTTAAGTTCTTAGGGAGAGTTTCTAGGGATGACAAGAAACCACTCTGGCTTTCACTTCCTTGAGATAAGCAATATTTCATCCCTCAATCAAATGCTGCTGCCTTGCAGAAAGGCATAATTCTCTGTGTGCAACAAACTACACAAGCCAGACCTGCAGGAAGACATTGCAAAGTGGAGCAGACAGAATTAGGATCATGAGGTTCTGGATTCAGGAATTCTCTGCCCTTTTGCTTCTCAGTTTTTTTAAAATAAATATTAACAAATATTTTACTTGTCGGCATCCCAGTTGTTAACCCATAAAATGTAAATTTCTTGCCAAGTGCAAATGTAAAGTGTTTCAGAATTTTCAGCAGAGCGCTAGAGTTTGCCAACGATTCCAATGCTGAAGTCTGAAAAGTTATGAAACTTTAATTAAGTGACCAGGCAGGAAATATATCATTTCTCACTTTTGTGTAGTTTTTTTTTTTTTTCATTGTGTATTACACTTGGATTGTACCACTGAAACATTTGTAATGCTGAGGTTTGGGGCCTCGGTGAGATTTTGTGTAGGAGTGGGATGAATTGAGTCTCTCAGTTTCCGATAAAATGCACACAGCACACAGCCCCGAAACTATCTCTGAGACAGATGGAACTCTGGTGCATACCAGGCAACTGCTCTTCAGCAAAGAAAACAAAACCCCAGGTGCAGAATGTATCGGAGCCATGCAGATGGGCTTTCAAGGGGTCCACTGTTTATAAGAAAAAGGAACGGCGCTCTCATCATTGAGAGACCACTCTTCCTGGGGATCCATTTTCCCACAGCTGGTCTTAAGCAGAACATCCCTCTGAATCCCAGGCAGCAGCTGTCAGTGACCTCTGCCCCTTCAAAGGGAGAGCTGGGTGGCCGCTTTCACTGGGTCAAGAAGTGCTAATTACTTAAATGCTGAGAATTGGATCCCACAGCCTGTCTACCTCCTGCACATCTTTCTTCTCCTGTGTTTAAATCCTTTAAGGAAAATAGTTTACATCTGTTTCTACAGATTCCTCTCATCCTTTCCTACCAGTTTTATGTTATCAGCTCACAGTTATGTCTGAGACATGCTACTACTTGAGGAATGAAAGTCAGCTATACGATGAAGGGTCTGGAAAGTGAGGAGAGGCTTCTGGAGACGTGCTATAGTTACAGGTCTAGTTTCCCCTGGTCGTTATCACAGCCTCTAGAAGAGAGCATCCCTATTCGGTTGGGTAGACAGGGAAAATGAAGCCAGAGGAGGTCATGATACTCCTACCACTCCTTTTCCAATTCATTTTTTCCACTGCCATATTAATCTTACTGATATAGCTCTGATTGTTGAGTGCTCCAGTGCCTTTCTCTTCTCTGGTAAACAAACTCTTCTGTTAACCTTCAAAGATATGTCTCAGCCAAACCTTGCAAGCATGTCTCAGAAATCCTCACTGACACAAACCTCTGCAGCCGTTCCCAGACTTCTGCCCTTCATCATGGAATCAAGTCTTCATTGACCCATCTACCATACCCTTATTTCTCATCTTTCTCACAGTAGTATTGAGCCATATTTCACAAAACATTACAAAGATCATCATTTTCATAAAACATTTTCTCCAACTTTAATATATATATTCAACTTATCACAATTCTTATATTAAACTTGTAACTCTTACCTAGTTGTTTAAAGATGATTAGCTATATGTGTCCACACTTAATAAAATGTGGGGTAAGAAAAAGATGCATGCAGGGAAGGGGAAAAACTGGAAATGAGAGGAGGACATGTGTCCCAAGTTCTGCATCCTTCCTTGGGAAGATTTGCTTAAATGTATGAACATTCATGTCATCGTTGTGCTGTGGTAAGGCATTTGGTATTTCTGTCCTTTTGGCTCTTTCCTGAAGGTGGAGCCCTGGGGGCTGAAGGGACATGGAGAGAAGTAGGCCTGATGGTTTTGGATTTTGCAACTCACAGCTACATTCTTTTTTCCCTTATATGTCTCTGATATTAACCAACAGTTGGAATAAAATTATGTGTGTTAATATCACTTTTTCCAATAAAATAACAAATGATACCCTAAAAAAATTTAGTATAATAGTTACCTACGTGAGACACAGTGTTAGGTATTATGTAAGGAGAATTTGCAAACATTCTATTTCTTCTGGACTGTATTGAAAGAAAGAAAGGAAGGAAGGAAGGAAGAGAAACAGAGAGAGGAGAACTGAGGCAGATAAAATGTCATAAAATAAATATAGAGATCATAATATGAAATTGAGTTTACAAGTAAAAATCTATAATTTAGAAGCAAGGAGATCAAAGATTTTCAGAGACATACATTCTTCAAGGACAGCTGATGTGAAGGAAAAAAATTTACATTTTTATAACTGACAAAATGCTCTTATAATGTCATTTACACATAAACAGCAAGATCTAATAAATGTTTGACAATAGACTTTATAGAAAAAATACCTGATTTATAGTCTTTGCTAATGTTTACAGTGCAATTTTTTTCACTACTAATATTTCAATTCCAAGCTGAGTTGTCATCTCTAATAATGGAGTCAGAAGAGATGTACAAGCCCAGTTTTTGTGAGCTGGAATAAATAAGGTCCTTCAAGCATCTACTGTGGAAGCAGAGAAGAATGAGAGTACGATTTTACCACTTGTACAAGATCTCACAGTGGAACATGTACTGGGTTACAGAAGTTAGTTACTGAATTAAGAAAAATGAACACAGACAGACCTTAATCTCCTTTATTCTACCAGGAGTAAAGGATATGCCAGGAATAGTTTGTAGTGAATAGGTCAACCCAAGACTTCCACAGGGGAAAATTCTCTTATGAGTGTTTTCAGCAATACGAAGCAAGTGCAGAAAGTGCATTTTTGCCCCTTCCCATTATCTTCCCTCTTCTTGCCCTCGGCCTTCACATTCATAGAAACCCACTCTTTTCCCCTGACTCTGAATCCAGCCACTTAGTGAACTTCTCTTTATTTTCCTTAGCTTATATGTTCTCTCCCATCTCTTATTTCCTTCTTTCCTTTTTTTCTCCCTTTCCTTTTTGCTCAATTCTTTCTGTTAATATGATTTTATTGTTTTTTATTAGGCATATAAAACAATCCATGTATTCTTTCCCAATGTTATACATCCAAGGTAATTCATTCTGAATTGTCAGGAAAATAGTTTGCTGTGTTACAAAAATCAGAGTGACCTAGAAGCACAGAAAACACTCCCTCAAAAGATTGAATTAAACAAATGAATCTCTGGGATATCAAAATGTATTTTGGCTCCTATCAGCATGAACAAACCAAAGCTATGTTGCCAATGTTTATGCATGTGAACTTCAGATTCCAAAAAATTTACTGATGGAAAAGAGTAAGTACTGTAAAGAAGGAACAAAGTATGTCTCTCTTAGTTATGTCATGAATTTGTCTGATACACAAACACAAAAGTAATTTCCAACTTAGCCTTTATTTAAAAGAAGACCAATCCTATGATAGTTCACATTGCAAGTCAGGCGAAATAGAAAACTTGCGGCAAAAAAGCCCATCTAGGTAAATCAAATGAGAATTTTAAAAGTCACAGACTCAAGAGTTACACTGAACTCCTTAGCCTTTCGTGCATATAAGGTTCCCAAGGAGGTGACAGGCTCTTCTCCTACCCACCCCCATCTTCTTTAAACCCTCCATTCATCAAGCAAACACACAGCACTAGCCAAAGGGCCTGGGTCCTGCCAGGTCCCCATCTGGACAGGAAAGCAGAACCGTCTAAGTCACTCACATATCCATCCTTATACAATAAACAGAGCCCACCTTACATGAAACTGATCATACCATACTGAGCTCCAGGACAGTGCTCAGAGGTGCGACAACACTTCTACCTAAGGAGCCTTGGAAGAGTGGCATAACAGACAGAAAAGAGGACTGGGACTTGGCGCTGCCTGCCTCCAGGACACAGTTTTTCCACCTTTATATTAGACAAGATCTAGACCTGAACATCTTGAAGTGATTTTTAGTACAATATTTCTGCAGCCTAAATAAAAGGATCACCTGGCTGAAGTTTACTTTCTTAATTGTAAAGATTTGGGGATTCAATAAGCAAAAGTATGGTAACATTTTGGTCATTTGTACTAAACAGGAAAAAATGTCTGATGTCCAAGTCAGTGTATACTTGAAACTTTGCTTGCCTATCTTAGCTATTTTCAAATGATAAATTTTTAGTATTTTTGAGGAGCTCTACCTTTGGCTACTACCTGTTTATAAAAGAACTTGGCATCCATCTAGTATGAACTGTGGGTTCAATGCTGTAAATAAATACCCAGAAAGGACAGAAACTCCAAAATCTGCAGCACTGTGGTAGTCACTGTCCTAAGCATTCACAGCGCTGAGTCGTAATAGGTTAAAGATGAATACGCTCACACTGCCTGCCACTTCACACTGATTAAATACACACATTTTTTTAATACTCACTCATTATTCCCACCTTGTGAGATGAGAAACCAAAGTTCAAAACTATTAAGTCACCTAAAGTCATACAGATTTTAGAAAGAGACAGAGGTCAGCTCTAAATCCTGATATTTCTAATTATAAAGCTGATTTGCCCCAATATTCTAGTCCTTAAGGTTAGTCCAAAGATAACCTATATCAGAATCCCTTGGGTTGCCTGCCAGTGTTGATTCTTGGACCGTAGGCCAGGGATTTCAAACTAACGTGTGTGTATGTGCATGTGTATGTGTGCATGTGTGCCTTTGTATGTACATGTTATGGGGACAAGGGAAAGTGAGGAATCCAGATTGTTTTTTTAAAAAACAGATTTTTCAAATGACTATTTTGCATATTTGAATTTGATAATTTTATGCAGTACAGTACCATGTTGTTTTTTTAAATAAAACGTAGAACTTATATGAACCTAAAATGTACATAGAATTGTGACCATTAAGTACTGACAAGAACACTGCTAATGCCCAGTTTGAAAGGCCAGCCTATTTTGTCCCTAGCAATGAGAAACTAAATTTTCAGAAGATCCACCAGAGAGTGAGCATGGAGTAAGTGGAAAGGATTCTCAATTAAGAGGTCTCATCCTATGTCTCCACAACTGGCTGAATCTGCAAAGGAACCAGCTCTCAGAGTGCCCTGTGAATGGGCCAGATCTAAGTTTGCAATGATAAATTCTTGATCTTTGTCTCTTCTGGCTGACCTTATCTCTCATCGATATACTTTTAATCAGTCACAGGGTATAGAAACACAAGCTAGAATATGGTTCTTATTTTGGACTTCTAAAAAACAGCCTTGATACCTCAATTAGAGTGGGACAAGTTCCTGATTGCCTATGTTAGTTGCACACCTGCAAACTCTTTCTTCACCAGGGAGTAGTTTTATAGATAATGCAAATACTTAGTAATTATGTACACCCTGTGCCAGATACTACTCTAAGAACCTCAGTGATAGTGTCTTTATTAACAGTCAGGCAGCATAGGAAAGAAACACTGCTTACTGCCCTGATTTTATAGAGCAGAAACTAAGGCACAAATGGTTAAGTAAATTTCCCAAGATATAACAACTACAAGCAGGAGAAGTAGAATTCAAACACATGCAACTGAGCTGCTTCATAATTCTAAGAATGATTCAATGCTTATTTTTTCTTATTTCATTTTTTTATGGTGACAAACATCTTTACGTTCATGTGGAATTTTAAAGAAGAGCTAAAATCTAACAAAGATTCAGTGCACTAAGCTTTGTATTTTTCATGCAAACACATGAAAATACTCTATAAAAACTAAATTATATTTCAATATCCATTTGCCTTATTTACATTAGCACAGTACCCAACTTCAGTAAGTAATTATTTTAGAATTATGTAATGCAAGTATTAAACTCAAATGTCACTGGAAATATTAAATCAACCTGCTAAAACAGTGGAATGTAAATATATTACTTCTCTGGTTACCTCACCCCACCTAAAGTTTATCTGAATTAGTTTAATGATAAATTATTTCAGAACCACTAGAACTTAATTTAGACTTTCCTATAATAGGCCCTATGATATCACTTCTGAGATAAAGAGGGTTACATTAACTTATACAGTTATAATTTTTCCATTGTTTTATTAATATTTTGCTCATTGTGTTAGTTACTTTTCTCTCATTGCTAGGACACAGTACTCAACAGGCCAATTAAGGAAAGAAAGGTTTATTTAGCTCACAGTTTTTGGAAGTTTCAGTTCAAAATCAGCTGGCTCCAAAGCAAAGTGACAGAGGGGCAACCATTCATGACAGCAGAGGACAGCAAAAGAGATGGGCAAGCCTCTTCTCCCTTATATTGGATACAGACTCTACGCCCTAGGGTGGGTCCTTTATACCCATACCATCTCTGTGCCCTCCTCTCCCACAGGCTGAGGATGTTACAAAGTGAGGACCCTGGCTCCCTGCTGAGTCACTTAGTCAAAACTTTAAACTTCTCAAGTTGACACACTGTATCAACCATTATACTTACTGACAAATAAAACTGGTACTTTTTCAAGTTATAGAGCATATTGCTAAGCTCATCATACCTTGAAAACGTATTGTTAAACTAATCCTTTGAAGAGGCAGGACATCCCCTGTGATAATCTATAGGAAAGGTCACAGGTTGTATACAAACTTTTCTCCTGTTTGTATGAAGACCTGATTTATGTGACAACAGCTGTGTCTCCCTGTGCACTGTCACATTGCTGCTTCTCATCAGGAAACATGTAGCAATCTGAGTTTTCCAAAGTGTCTTAAGAAGATGTACCCTCTGTTGGAGTTTAGAACTGGGCAGTGTTTTTTCTTGCAGTGTATGCCTTATCTTAGTGAACCAATAAAAAGATGCAAGACTATCTCTGTCTCCCCCCACTTATTATTTTGATTGCATGTTGTTAAATAGAAACCTACTCTAACGTGTTTTACTTTTATAAAAATCTAAGCGACCTATCCTTAAATCCTTAATGAACAAGCAAAATATAGCACAACATTGCATCAAGTCTAAATTAAAATGATTGTGAGTAAAGTGGAAACACTTAAGAGCTATTCCTTAGCCAGGTGAGTCAAACATTTAAGCAGTTTACATGCTACCAGAAAATCATATAGGAACAGCAAATTTTTAAAAAAAGAAAGATTAAATAATTCAGTAGGATATGAGTAACACAAATAGCCCTTGAAAAAAAATTCCTCTTATTTGAAAGAAGTGTCTTAGTCCACTTGAACTGTTATAACAAAATATATTACAGTAGGTAATTTATAAATAAGTTTATTTCTCCCAGTTCTGGAGACTGGGATGTCCATGATTAAGGTGCCAGTGGAGCATCTTCAGGACTCACCTCTGCTTCCCAGACGGCCCCTTATTGCTGTACTGTGAACTGGCAGAAGGCACACACAAGCTCCCTTCAACCTCTTTGATAAAGACACTACTCATATTTATGAGGGTGCAGCCCCCACTGAAAGTCATTCCCTCTAATCCCCAACCTCTTGATGTTTGCACACTCAGGATTAGGTATCAATTTATGAATTTTAAAGGAACAAAATATTCAGAACATAGCAAGGAAGAATATCAAATATGTATCAGAAGCATAAGATCCATGATTAGAATCTTGAAGGACACATGCAAATACTAAATTTCCAACACATTCAAACATTCCATCCTGATTTCAAACATAACTGGGTGCCTCCTGTATGCTATACAGAGTACACTGCTGCTATTTGTCAAACTGTATATCCCACATTTTTTTTTCAATAGACTTTAACATATCATTAAAGAGCTGAAGAAGGCCTTTCAAAATATATCTAATAGAACTGGAATTTGAAGGAATTAATTCAAGAGTTTATAGTTCTAAAACCACATTATTTTCAATCTAAATAACCATAAGAAATAGAGGATATAAATTAACCTCACAGAGCCTTAGTTTCCTTGCTTATAAAATGAGCACTAATAGCGCTAACTCCATTTGACTGCTAAGATAATTTAGATTATAACATTACTTAGAATAGTCCTCATCACATTCTAAGTTTTTTATTTTGTTTTGTTTCTGGATACGGGGAATTGAATTCAGGACCTCATGCTTGCTAGTCAGGCACTGTGCCACTGAGCTATATCTCCAGCCCCACATACACTAAGTTTTCAAGAAAAGTTAATTAACTCCAACATTTTATCTAAGCTTCTAATCAATTTACCAAACCACTGGATAAGACAAATACAAAGGTATTACTATTATTATCATTTTGCCTCAAAAGTAGTTCTGGTACCAAGGGTACAGTTTCATGGTTAAGCACGTGATTAGTATTCTCAAGGCCCTGGGTCCAAACATCCACTGCACCACAGAAAAGGAGGAGATGTGGAGGACAGAGAAAAGAAAGGAGGGAGGGAAAGAAGGAGGGAGGGATCGAGAGAAATAAAAACAGGCTGGTACTGTAAGAAGGATATTCATTTTGTGTGAAAGTTGTGGACTTATTGATATAATTTCATGTATTCTTAGGGAGTTATTTTACTTTTTACTTGCTTTTATTTTATAATATATAAGCATTGGGTTATTGTATAATAAGTGCCTTTACAATGTGAGGACACATATTTGCTCAAGTCCTAGGTGGTTTCAGTATTTTTTCTTAATAACTCTAAAGGAAAACCTTACAGGATGGAAACATCACATCTTCTCCATTATCCACTGTGTGTTCATTCAAAGAAATGGAACTTCCTGTTACAGCTGACCCAAGTTATGTCAAGTATCAAATTAAGGATGTTGGTTTGCTGTGCTCTTTTGGTTTGTTTACTATTAGACATTGTGAATTATCTTTAACAAAACAGATGTCTGATTTTTGATGTCTGATAAGCAGTTGAAGACTAAAATATCTATGTGCCTTTTTAGAATTTTGGAAAAGAGTTATCTATATACCTGGTTGCATTTTCTACAGTAGAGAACCAAAATGTAAAGAATCATACGGAAAACTATATGAGCAGGAGACCTTGAGATGAATGAATAAGAATTCATTAACTCTTGAGAAAGTAAATATCATAAAATAGCATGTGCATGAGTGTTCTGTGTGTGTGTGTGTGTGTGTGTGTGTGTGTGTGTGTGTGTTTCAAGGTATAAGAGATTCAGACAAGGGGAAGGAAAGAAGGGAAAAATAATTTTTAAAAGAATTAAGAAATGTCATGTACATTCCCATAATGAATGTAATGATATACTGCAAACATGTACCAAAAATAAATAAATAAAATCTGTTGGGACTTTAAAAATACGTTTAAATTCATGGTCCAAAATAAAAAACAAAATGCCATTCCAAAGGCCCTATCCTTGCAGATAATCAGTTATATGGGTTCACAAAGGAAAGACAGATGACTTCACACATGACAGACAACATGTCAAGCTGGGTTAATCATCAAGAGGGAAAAAGGCTTATCAAACCATGCCATCTAGCATGAACACAGCCCAGACATAAGCCTCACATACAGCAGGAATTCAAGAAACATAAAAGGATAATAAATGAACTTGATTCTGGGCTACAAAAGAATAGAAACTGCAAAGTAATTCATGTTAGATGTGTTTGGTTTGATTTTGGCAGAATGATAATCAACTAATATCTCTGAAACTCAGCCTTTTACTTAGGGAAATAAATGTGCTTTTCTTAATTTAACAATTCTTCCTACCCCAAAAGGCTAGTAGGACTTTCAAATGGCAGCACCACGTACTTTACCCATGTTGTATAATGTTGTCATTTTTTCCCTTGCTTTAAAAAATAAAAAGCCACTAATGTGTATGCCTAATTTACTCCCCATTGGTGTACTTGCTCATGTCTAGTGTGGGGTGAGGTCAAGGGTGCAGTGGAAACTGGTGACGTGAGCGCTGGTGTACAGGAGACATTAGGGTGACTACCATCATCTTAACCTGTGATGATTCAGAGGCATTGTCTGGAGAAGCTGTGCCCTGAGAACCAGGAGTCATCTTTACTTCCCTCTCTAAGTCAAGCCCTGGATGATTTATAGGATATGAGGTGTGGAGACTCCCCAAGGGAAAAGGTGAGAGACAGCTGTTACACCCCTAAGTTGAAGAACAGTCACTACAAGTCCAAAGTGCAAAAAGCACAGTAGTTACTGGTGTTTGCTTTAACCTTCACTGCTCTCCCCGAGCTGGCAGCCTGTGAGAAAGGTTGCCTCTTCTGCTAGCAAAGGGCTGAGGGGAGATGGCAAGACAGAACATAAGGTGGAACCAGAATTTCCTAGGTTAAATCTTTATTAAATGTGGGTGGTATTTTTTAAACATATCCAGGAGTTGTTATTGAAATGCAAATGTGTATTACTGCCAGGAGGGAGATGCTGTTTAAAAAAAAAAAAAATAGAGAATACCCAGAGCTGGAAATTGCCTCCAGGGCCCAAGACAGATGTTGGGCAAGAGCAGGAACAGACAGGGAGCACAGGGAGAAGAGAAGAGGCAGGAGGATTAAAAAGACCAGAATGAAGTGGGAAAGGCCAGCGGGACATCCCACAAGAGCTGACTTAAAATCACAGCTGGGCCCACCCTTTGTCACCCACCAAGAAAGAACATTCAAAAGGTAGTAGGAAGATGGGCAGCTCCTGAGGATGGAAACATAGCCCAGGAGAAGCAAAAGTGATCCAGCTGACCTGTGCGGCCTTAGCAGTCCATGTAAAAGGATGCCACACCTCGTGAACCACGGAACACATGTTCCCTCGCCTTATAATAAAAGCTGGATTATAAGTGACATAGCCTTAGTGAACCCAAGTTTGGGGCAGAATAGCAATCACTAGAGTTTTACAGAGGAGAAGAATGCTGAATACAATAATATTTATAGGAGAGATTTTTCCGCTAACCTTTTCTACCAAGTGAATGGAAGTAAATGAAGCTGAAGTCTTACTAGCAATGGGTCTGTAAAAAAACCAAACATCATGCTGCCCATCCTTTCATCACTTCCCCTCCCCAAGACATATGAATAAAAACAGCAGCTACATAGGTTTATGTAAACTTCAACTGAATCACCAATGAACCATTGCTAGTTCTGGAGAGTTTAATGGATGAAGGCAAAATGCTAAGGAAATGCTAAGCAAACGGGACTGTGTGTGTGTGTGTGGTGGGTGTGGGTGTGGGTGTGGGTGTTGGGTAGAAAAAATAGTTAGAACTAATTCCAAATATCATAGCTTCCTAAGATGGATAGGGTCTTTTTATGTGAGTCTGTGTATGTTAATATATATACACTCTATTTTCAGTCAAAGGTTATATCCAAGCCAAACAAAATTTAAAATTTATTTGCTAAGTGAATTTATTCTGCTTTAAAATGATGTGTGAGTGCTTACTAATGTGTCATACACCACTCTAGATCCCAAGGACAGAGAAATGAGCAAAAATGGACACAGAACATCATCTTTATGACCAGGACATAGGGATGTGAGTGTTCTTGTGACTCCTTGGAATTTCATACCTGAAAGGTCCAGCCCCTCCTCAATGAGGTGAACAGTGAGGAACCATTCAATGTGACTTTCTCACCGAAGAGTCAAGATGAATTCAAATTGCAAAAAATTGAATGCTTAGATCTTTCCAAAATGGATGGATGGGACAGAAGATCAAGCATGTGAAAGATAAGGACATTTTCCTGAGGTTGTTGTATTAACAGTTATGAGGACAAAGAAATGTGAATTTGAGTGGTGTCACAAGACTATGTCAAAACATTAAAAAAACAACAACAAAGGATCAAATCTTTTCCAGAACTGGTAAGAGTTTCCAGCATCTAGAACCAGAGCACAAAGGAAGAAAGTGTTAGGTCCCCTGTCTGAGAGACAGCACAGTCATGATAACAACGGTTCAAAGCCGTGCCCTGATAATGCATACCTCCTTCTTCCCCTATGGCTTCTCCTTCTCAAAAGTCTGCCAAAGCTGAGGCATGTAAAGATTTACCCAATCCCCTGTACTCTCATGAAGTAAATCAGCTCACATCAGTCCCCAGAGCCCTAACCCCATCAGAGGTTATATCAGGCAGAACCTGGCCTCTGTCTGCAGGAGAGCTGCCACAGCCTTCTCTGTGGTGACTCACTACGTGCCCTTCCCCATTAAACTCTTTTCTTATTTACTTGCCTTCTGTCTTTAATGTTCTGCGCTGCTCTGGATTGGGTACAAATCACTCAATCAGAAAGAAGTGTAAAAAATGACTAGAAGTTTTTAGTTAGGAAAGTCTACATGATAGACTCCAATGTCCTAACATTAATTTTTCTAAAAGCCACAGAAAACTAAGAAACCAATAATTTCATTAAGTTTTCCTTAAACAAGTGGTACTGGGAAGCCAAACCGGAACATCTCCAGGCATTAGGCTAAACTGGGGCTTAGATTGCAGGGTCCTTTATCCTTGATTCATCAGTAAGATCCTCAGTGCCTCCCTAGAGCTAAAGTTTGTGCTCTCTCTCTCTCTCTCTCTCTCTCTCTCTCTCTCTCTCTCTCTCTCTCTCTCACACACACACACACACACACACACATACACACACACACACAGTCACACACTATGTTGGAAGAAGTAAAACACATTTGAGGATGAGCCCTTGTTTATTTTTAAGCACATTCATTTATAGACCAGAGATCTTGTCAGAATACAATTAGGTCTCAGGTATGCCAAATTAAGGTCAAAGGGTAAGCCTAATAATAAATTATTTAAAAACTAGATCAGAAAGAACTTTTTTTTCCTGCTAACCCTGTTCTACCACTTACTATGTGGCATGGATAAGAGAGGCAGCAAGTGTAGCATTGAACACACATTAAACTGGGAACTACAACAGGCTTTTCTTGAAAGTCCTCTTTGGGGCAGGCAGTGCTCCTACGGTTCACCGGCCCCAGTGTGAGAGAGAAGATAACATAAGGTAATAATACTGAGACACAAAGATGACACCCTTTATTGAGAGTATTATTATCATGAAAGACCTGTAAGATGCTCTGGGCTATGGAAACTTCACACAGAAATCTGAAAGAGAATCTTCCCTCATGCAGCTGATAGATATCTCTCCTTTGATAGAGAAATGGGACCTATCATCTTGCAGGCTAAACCTACTGGACTGGCCTATAAATGTAATTTGAAACCAGTCTTGCAAATCTTAAACTCAAGCTCTGTTTTTTTCCACAGAATAATAGATTTTCTTCTAAGAATAGGGTTGGGAGTTGTGGATGTGAAGAAATTATCTTTTGTAGGAAAAATGATTAGAAATTTTGTAACTGCTTAAAATAGTTGCACAATAGTCACATTCCCACCTGGATAGTTGAGAATACACACAGATAAAGGACATTTTAAAATAGTGACATATGAAGTCAAGATTGTTGCTTGTTTTTTCTTCAATCTTTTTCTTTTTTATTCTAGAAAGGTCTTAGTGATCTCAACACAGCACAATTAAAGGGTTATACTCAACCATACAAGCATTTAGAAGCTTCCTGATTGATTCTTCGATATTTTTGATTCTTACAATACAAGAATTGGGTAATTAAGTGTCTTTTGGAATGGAGGTTACTTTGTTGTAGCTATAATTACATTCAACTACACAGAAAATTCATAGTAGACATAATAAGAAACAATTTTTACACTATGTTCTCCTATAAAAACATTTCAAAATTACAGAAATTTTTTATGGTATTCTTTGAGGTACAGATTTTTTTTCCTATACCAGGGAATTGAATCAAGCCTTTGTATTGAGGCACATTTCCAGAGTTTTTTTAAAAATAAAATTTATTTATTTTGAAATAAGTTTTGTTCTAAATTGATAATTTGCCCAGCAGGGCTCAAATTTTCAATTCTTCTGCCTCAGCCTCTCAGATTGCTAAAATTACAAGTGTGCAACATCATACCCAGTTTGAGATATAATTTGTGATGTGCATTTTTAAATGTATCATTTAGAAATAATATATTGGAACAACATAGTAAAATTTGCATTAAATAATCTCTAAATTAGAGTAATAGAGTGGTCTTAAAAACAATCTAATTGCAATATACTGTTTCTATTTTGTATCAAGAATATTTTATTATTTCTTAATCCATGTAATCTTTTAATCTCTTATCACACAGAGACCATTCTCATTTTTCATGGTAGTTATGTTCTGCAAATTCTCCATGAACATTGAATTAGTGAATACTAAATCACTGAATCTGAAGATACATAAGATTAGATTCTTGGGAGACTCGTCACAATATTTTCATTAACCAGTGGATATATAAGCCTGTTTTATGCATGTTTCTGTCTAAAGCCACCTTATCTAATATCCTCATATATTGTTGATTCATTAACATTGAACTCACAGCCAACAGCATTATAACTCATACCTGGATGGAGCTTATCTACACAGGCACTTTCTCCAGGAGTACTTAGCTCAGCTTTCTTGTGCTTCAAATCACTAGACAGAACTCCAGCACTATGCTTGGAGGTGGTTTCAAACAGCAGAAGCACACAAAGCAACGTGGAAAACATGGCACTTAATGGACTGTGGAAAGGACAGCTGTTGACCATATAAGAGCTAAAACAAGAGACAGAGTGATACCTTGTTCTCTCTCTGCTGATAATGTATACACAGTGACCTGCGAGTGTCACCACCTGGTACGGATCTGGGAATGGTTGCACAAGGGTCCTGTACTCATGATACAAATTAATTTTTGCAACCAAGCAAATTTACAAACATGGAATTTATGAAGAATCGATTTTGTGATTGTATTTAATATTGCTACTATGTAACGTGGAAATAGAAACTAGAGAGTTTACATAATTTACTCAAGGGCATCCAGCTAGGAAGTAATTGGCTTAATAATTATTCAGACTTGTTCTCATTGAAGGACTTTAACCTTAATTCATTTTTGCAAATAATGTGGTGGAAGGATTAGAAATGTAGGTTCTGGAATTTGAGTGGTCGGCTCAAATGTTAATTCTGTCATTTACTGTTTGATCTGGGAATATCAGGTAAGACTTTTAAGCCTGATTATCTTACTGGTAAAAGGTGACAATAACAGTCACAACACAGCTGGGAGTTAATGCGTGCAAGTAAACAGCCTTGTACAGTGACAAGCACAGTTCTTGCATATAGAAGTGTTCAGAGAACACTTGAAGGCTCCATCGCCCGCTCTACAGTCCCGAGTGTTCAAAGCCAACCAAGTGAAATACTGAGCTGGGAACATGACATTTTCTATCCCCAATAATGGCCTGACAAGTAATTGCTAACAAGAGTTGGAGGTGGGTAACAAAGCAGATCTGACCAAAGAGTATAAAGATCTGTTTATGCCAGATGAACAAATTCTAAAGGTTTGCTTGCAGTATAACATAGTGATAGAGTTAAGAATACTACATTGCATACTAAAAAGTTGTGGGTATGGAAAATCGTAAGTCCAATATTCTTATCAAAAAAAGGAGGAGGTAGAGGAGAGAACTTTTCCAGGTGATGATTTAAGTTTTGGGCATTGCCTCTAGGACTAGTTTCAGGGTATATGCATTTCCTAAAATGCATGAAGATGTAGACACCAATTGTATATAGCTTTCTGGTGTATTAACCGTACTTCAGTTTTAAAAAGAACTGAACAAGAGATTAGAATTGTGGGATAGTTTTATGGTAGAATATTCAAATCAGAATAAAACTGTATGGGTCAATTCTATAAAAGAATCTGTATAATTTAAGTTTCATACTTATGTGAACATTTTATTTGTACAAATAATATAAATATTTAACAAACATGGAATCCAAATATTGAAACAGTTCTAAAGCCATCCATTTGACACATAAGTAAACTGAAACTCATAAAAATGGAATTACTTTCTCAGAGCAGCTAGGAAAAAAAATCCAAATTTGAATCAAATTCTTTGACTCCACATGGTTTATTTATTCTTATCTGCCCCTTCCCCCCAACTTCTTTTTGGTTCATCACTGTAGGATATATATTTGTGACAGGGTCTCCTTATACAGTTCAGGCTGGCCTTGAACTCTTGGTGATCCTCCTGCCTCAGCTTCCTCTAGTGCTGGAATTACAGGCATGTGCCATCATACGCAGCCTTACTAAGCTCTGTATTTGAAGAATAATCATTTAATGATGATGACTTCCCCATCTTGTGCCTTCATAAGGAGTTTCAAGAGCACTCTGAAAGTACAACTACTTCAGGTCCCCAAAGCATTAGTCACAATTTTATCTCAAATGTTTAAGTAAGGCTTATCTTCATATTTTGTGTTCTGAAAATTACACTGCTAACATTCATATTTTCTCAAGTTTCTTTTCAAAATACCCTGTTTCAATTGCTTCCTCAAGACTTTGTTGTTATAGATGGCCAAGTCTTTAGAATTCATTAAACAAAAATCCCAATTATGGTGAATTTTTATTAGGCGATGGTGCCTGTTTCATCAAATGCTACTCTAGATGTTGCTGTGAATGCATTTATACCTGTGATTATCACTTACAATTAATCAGTTGTTTCCAACTAGAGCAGATTTTCCTGTATGATGCTTTCATTTACCAGGTAAAGGTCTGAAGAGCAGACTGAAGTTTCCTGAGAAAGAAATTCTGCCTCAAAACTGCCGCATAGAAATCTTTTCTGAGTTTCCAATCTGTGAGTCTGCTCTACAGATTTTCCATTGTCTTAAATCACAATTTTGATACATAGATAGATAGACAGACAGACAGGTTCCTTTATCTGAAATACTTTTGACTAGAAGTATTTTAGATTTCAGAATTTTTTGGATTTTGAACTATTTTCAACAATAACCAGTTGATCTTCACCAATCCAAAGGTATGATATCTGAAGTGCTTCAAAATCTGAAACTTTTTGAACATCATGTTGGAATTCAAAAGGTTTTATATTTTGGAGCATTTTGGACTTCATATTTTCAGTCTGCATCTCTTTCTCTCTCCATCTGTGTGTGTATGTGCGTGCATGTGTGTGTGGTATGTATGTGTCCTATTGGTCATAATTCTCTAGAAAAATGCTAATACAGTGACCAACCATCTAAGTTTGTCCAAAATAGAAAGGCCGTGTGGCTACTGCTGGGCCATCCTGAGAAGACAAGAGCAAGTTGGTCACAACACTTAGGTGTTATTTTCCTACCTGGTTGCCTAGTAAAATAATAGTAATAATAATAACAATGTTATATAGATTTTCATGCTTCTTCCAACTATTTCTGGCACAAGATATCCAGCAAGTCACAAGTCAATGATTAACTTAGCACCACCTTAGGATTTGAGTGTATGTGTTTGTGTGTGTATGTACCTATGATGTACATACAACACTTCTGCCTAGTCTCAGGCATTTATATCACTCCAAATGAAAACCCTGTAGCTATTAAACATTTACACAGCTCCTAACAGCCACTAACCTACTTTCTGTTTCTGCAGATTTGCCTATTCTGGAGAGTTTCATGTAAATAGAATAAAATATGTGGCTTTAAGCTCAAGGAAAAACTTTACACAGATGTTCATAGCGATTTTATTAATAAAATTCAAAACATAGCAAACATGCATCACCAGATGAATGGGTAAACAAAATGTGGTATATCTGTATAGGGAATAATACTGGCAATGGAAATGAGTAAGTACAAACACAAGCATGTGATATGAATAAACCTTAAAATCATCATGCTAACTGTGCTAGGTTTTTATAAAGAAATATACAAAATCAGAATTGAAAAGAAACAGAAAAATGTTAAGATATTGTTTTCCAATATTCATTTTGCACTACAAGGTAAATTTGTGGAAGTCCTCTCCTAACCATATTGCTTACCTAAAATAAAAATGCTCCGCATGCAACACCCTTTGCAGAAAATACTCTCACTTCCAAGGAGGCATAGAGATTTAAAAGAATGGCTTTGTGGACCTAAACTTGCAAATATCCCAATAATAATGCACAGGTATGTGGAAGGGATGTGCATGCCCCCCTAAGTGTGTGCATGTGTATTATATGGAGTAATGAAGGCTTAAGGAGATTTACTAAATTAAAAATAAGTGTTTCAAATAAAATATAATTACTTAAGTTAATAAATCACAATTATGGGAAAAACCAGGACTCTGCCCTGTTGCCTAAATCCACTGTCTTATGTACATAAAACACATTGTTCCATTTATGTTAATTACTACAAAGCAACTATTCAGAGGAGTTAAGTTCCAACTTGAATACAGAATCTAAACAGAAGGGCAAACAATCAGATGGGTTCAAGCAAGAGCACACAGTACTAAATATGCAGTGTCTTTGGAACAATGCAGAACATCAAGTGGCCTGAAAGGAACTGAGGTTTGAGCTCTTGAAAGACTAAAGAAATAGAGACTAAGAGGAAGAAAGAGAAAACGTATTTCAGGATTTAAATTATTTATTTATGCATTGAACAACTATTTGCTGAACAGCTACAATGTACCACATGTTTTTTATAATACCCTGACAGTAACTATTTTCAGAATCATCAAGTTAGAGGATAGACTATTATTGGCAAACAGATTATACAGATTATAGATTTTAGAGGGAAATAAAATCGGAAATGAAACAAATAAGATAGAAGCTCTTGAATTCTAGATTGAAGAGTTCCAATGTCAGGTGAAGGTTGAAGAGTCACTATAGATTCCTGAACAAGGATGACCCGAAATGGCTCTGTGAGACCCATTTCGGAGTGAGAAGACAGAGAATAGCAGTAGTTCTAACCTAGCATGACCACGGGATGCCATCACTGAAGAGCAGGCTATTAAGAATGACCATGGAAACACTTTTTACAAGATTTTAAAAAAAGTTCTTAGACTGACTTTGAGCTGAGCTTAGCTACATATTCGGATATTACTCTCAGATAAGAAATACCATAAAACACCTGCATTAGGTAATAAAATCCAACAACATCTCCCTTATATCAGGAGCTAATCTATATATATCAATATTTAGTGGAACTCCTACTACAGCTTGGTATATTGAAACGAATAGGTCCACCTCTCTGCAAAACCAGAGATAAGTACTTCCACAAAATATTGCTATTGTGATGCTACCTATATCACATTTACAAACCTATAATGAAACCAATAATAATACTTTGTACTTAGGAACTGCTTCACACTCAAAATCTCAAATGTTTTATAGATCATAAATTCTCCCAACACCCTTTAAGAAATAAAGGATAATTACACTCTCCAATTAGCAGGTAAACGAGAAACTAGCACAGCTAAAGGACTTGCCCAAGGCCACTGAGGTAAAGACAAAGTCCACTTGTTCCAGAGCATAAGCAGAGTATTCTGGATGGAACAGTGAGGGAGGTGATCCTAGATATGTTAAGGTTCTACTTCCCCTTTCTTTAGCAACTTTTGGCAGCTCTCCTAAGTTTCCCTTAAGGTGTTAACTGATACCAGTTGATAATGTTCAAGGTGTTACCCTTCCCAGCGATATCTACATTTTATTAGGGGACTCTTGAAGCCTGGCTGGATGTCAAGAGTCAAAGAAAAGAACCCTTTGAATCACTGATAGAAATGGCTTCCTTCTCAGGACTGGCACAGTGTACTACCCAGGGAAGAGGGTGTGTACTCCTGAACTTCCTCTCTCACCGCATCAGTGAGAACACTGAACTGCTGCTGAGTTTTAAGGGCAGAGGTGGAAAGGAAGGAATTACCTGTATGGCCAGTACTACCTGACCTCAGAATTGTTCTGTCTGAGCCAGCTCTATATTAGGAGGTAACATCACTGATATTTTGAAGCTCAATTCTTTGTTCACAAATATTGTCATAAGTGAATAGTTTCCAGACATTTGCTGGGAATACAGTCCAAACACTGCCACCAGGTGGGATGTCTTTCACTTAACAAGACAAACTTTTCCCATGACATTGCCAAGGAAATCTTCAATGTTTAATGTCTCTTCCTATCTCAAAAAGGAAATGAAACAATTTGAAACTACCAGGAAAATGCATGATTGGCCACTACCCTTGGTTGGAACTTAAATCTGATCACTTAAATTCATTTCAGATAGTAAGTTGTATAAGATTCAAGAGAAACATGAGAACCAGAAACACAGAGGTTGAAGTTTGCAGTAGGATCACTTTTATATCTTTAAAACATGTGTCATTGAAAGAATTGGAAGAAGATGATCACAAAATGAACCCATGTTGAATGTAGAGTGATAAATAATTCAAACTTCTAAAACTGATTATTTCATCAGTAAAAGAAAGATACTGCTACCTCTCAGCTAAAAAGAACACAAACTTCTGCAGTCAACATGAGGCATAGGTACGGCTGGGTTTTTTGTTTTGTTTTGTTTTAAGAGGCTTCCATTTTCATCTTTCTATCATCTTAAATGATAAAATTAGGGTATCACTAATTGGCTACATTGTTCTTTCAGCCACAGTTTTAAGGGGCATTTGCAGGGATATTTACTGTACACAAAGAACTCTCCTGTGCTAGGTGTGATGCTTGTCCTTAAACAGCTGGATTCTTCTTAGAGACACAAAAGTACACAGATGCCCCTCTATATCATTTAATTCTTCTAGGTTTATATATCAAATAGTAGTGGTCTGCAATTATCCAGGAAGGCTTCATGAAAAAAAGGTAATGCAGTTTTCTGACCTGGAGACTAGCATTTTGGTTTGTTTCCTGTGTCATATCACTAAGATGTTTGCTCTAAAGTGTTTTAAGGCAAGAACAACTGATATGGGACAGGAAGACTTTCCTTTGGGGTTATTCCTTCTGTGTCCTCAGAATCCAAAACTATGTAGTAAACTGGCTACGAAAATTTGCATGAATCTCATTTAATTATTTTCATTTCCTTCAAAGTATGTAATTCCATAAAAATGCATTATATACTTAGTATAGCATGGGATTACAAAGCTGAGAACACAACAGTTCTTTATTTTGCTGAGTTCACAATCTGTCAGCTTCCATTCCTTTTTTAATTCCTGCCTGGTCAAATCTTTCTCAGTTCTCCCAGCACTATCCAGACACTCCTGTTCTGTTTACAGCTCGGCAATAGTTGCCAGGATTGACAACATGGGTACCTGAAATATTTATATAGCGTTTATGCAATCATTCTTCATTGCTCAGTCAAGGAACTTGTTTGCAGGCCTGGCTTCCAGCCAGAGTTATCTTGATCTTAATTTTATAAGGCAAGAATTAACCCCAGAGTTCAAAAATTGAAAAACAGGGTGGAGGAGCTGTTGGTAGGCGATCATTTGTGGTCAAAGAAAGCTGTTTGCTTTTCTGTGGGCAGATATCCAGGGGCAGTTTTAAACAACTTCCCTCAAGGAAGAAATGCCAGAAAAACACCTGGAAGCCCCGAAGCTAAAGTGAAGAGTAAAAGGAGCCCGCCCTGGCGATAGTTAGCATTTCTACGCCCTCAGCCGTCCATATTTTTCAGGCATTCGTCACCATACCTAAGCAACTTAGTTGATCCTGTTAAGGTTTTACATGGGTCATCTGAGCTGCTACACCTGGGAATTTGTAGGGTAAAGGCAGAGGTTTGCAGGCAATCTAATGAAAGGATCGCGGAGTTGCTGAGATGACAGGAGAGATCACCCATCTAAATGGCTTTCCGCTCCACCTACCATCCCACTGCCTAGGACCTCCTGCACTGATTCAGGGGTGGAGCTGGTAGAACAGAAGGACAAGAGGAAAAAGGACAAGGCAAGTGGAAGAACAGAGGAGAATGAACTTGAAAACAGAAAAAGGGAGAGGTTCTGCACGTATTTCAGCATTGCGCTCTCATCCTTAGGTTTGGGTCTTCCGTGCTCAAGCAAGGGCTACGAGAATGTCAATGAAAATGTCCATTACATTGTACAGGTCACAGTTGCCTGGGCAGAAAGCACACTTAAGTGTTATGCTTTTAGAAACTCTAGTCAGGAATTAATCATTAAAGGGGCGAAGTGCAAAAAAAAAAAAAAAAAAAATGAGCTCCAAGAAGAAAATATTTTTAAAGTAGCATCATTTCCCCAAAAACAAAAATCAGGGTGCATCAAACTGAAGTGTACAGAAACGGCTGGTCAGACCAAGAGAGAAATCTACTGGTAAAGAAGGCCTTTTGGAGGCCGTTAGAATTTAAACACAAATCACAGAGGAAGAACACTACCTGAACACCTGCAAGGAGAAGCTGGTTAGGCCAGTGGGTAGAGCACCGTGGAGCAGACACCACAGGCTGCAAGTGGGAAGCATAACAGCTCGGAGCAGACCCCTCCGGGCTGAGTCAAGTCATCAAATAACAGACGGTGGAAGGAAAACTTTCCAGGTAGAGTCACAAAATGTCTCCCACAGTGATTCAACCATAACTCAAAACATTTCAGCAAAAAATAAACTCATCAATTATCAGAAATAAAAATCATCAGTTGTCAGAAATGAAAACTGTCAAATTCTTACAGGATTTTTATCATTTGAACTTTTCAGAAAAAATGGAATTGAAAAATACAAAGGGAAATATGATCAAATATATTATAAAAAAGTGTGCATATTTTTATATGTTAATAATGAAGGATATGAAATAGCGAAACAAACCCTCATAATATAGCTTATTTTAATTACATAGAAAAATAAAAATACTGTATGACTATGAAGGTAAACACATGGAAATACTCTATACTCAAGCATAGAAAAGGAAGAGGGTCAGAAGATAGATCCTAAAATGTTTAGTTATATCTGGGCCCTATGACTATGAGTAAAACAAAAGTAAATAAAATACAGTTTGTTCCCTCAAGAAACTAATTCTTGATTATACTTCTTTAGTCACCTTTAACTTTCATAACATTTAAGTTTCAAGTAATGTCTAATTTGGAAAAGAGTTGAAATGAAGTATTAAAGAGAAGAAATAAGAAAGGGCTAAACTAAAATTATTTTGTGCCACAGAAATATTCTATGTATTTATAGGGGAAAACAAATGTGTTTGGCAGGAGCCATTTGATATGAGTGTCCTTCAATTTATCACTTTTCATTTGGATTAATCTCAGCAAATACCTGTTAAGGAGGAAATGATACAAAAGTAGATTAGAGGAAAGTGATGAGAGAAAAAAGTTGAATAGTGATCTTTACCTTGAATGTCTCTGTATCTAAACAGGAGTAAATTAATACAGTGGTATTTCCACTGAGTCTATGCCTTGGATTCTTACCTGATTTTTTTTCTTTCCTGGAAAAAGCATAGAAGCACACTGATGATTTTCTACATAAATCGTTAAGAAACTGGGAGACCCTCAGTGGCTGGCCAGGGCTAATAGTAAGTCCTTGCTAATCGTTATTTGGGTTGTCTGGAACAGCTCTCTTCTAGTCCTCTTTCCGATCATTCAGGTCTTGATTCAGATGCTATGTCTTCATTCAGACCTTCTTCACTTTACTGTCCTATTACATTGTTTCTTCTTCTTCCGGACATTGCCATGAAATTGTTTTCTTACTTCTGTTTCAGTTCTGAATACAAACCCTACACCTCTTCCTGGTTTCTAGAATAGTGCACAGTAATTAATGTGTACTTCATGTGTGTATATATATACATATGGAAACATCTGCCTCTGCCTCTCTGGGTCATACTATTTTAATCCTAGACCCTAAGAGGAGACAATCACTTCACTCTCAGCTCATATCCAGCATAGAAAGAATGTGTCACACAATAGATATTTGGAAATAAGCTGTTAGCAAAAAATGATGAGAAGACAGAAACCTGAAAGGCAGGACACAAAAGGCTCAAAATCAAGAGCAAAAGTGCTGTGTAAAATAGATTAGGTAGTGATGGGTTGATCACCACGCATTCATTCCCATAAGGCTTTTGTCAATATTTTCAAAATCCATTTGTCTGAGTGCCTTGATAAAGATTAAGGATGAGCCCTGTGTTCAAGCTCAGGCCGCCATGGGCTCTCGAGAAGGGAAAAGCAGTGTCTCTGACTGCAGCGCACCAGTGGATGGGACAGCGGACAGGAGGCAGAGGACAGGTGTGCCCACTCCTCCTCCACCTCAGGGGGATGTTCACTGCTGCCCAGCAGGAGGGACTGGGTTTCATTTTATTAAAGAAGCAGGCATTTCTTTATGACAACACAGCATGTAACAGGGAAATGAAGGCTGTCAGACTGGTACTAAATGCTGGGAAGATGGAAAGGATTCGAGGTTCACAGCCATTGGGCTGATGAGGAATCACTTCAAGGACAAGGTGGTGTTTTCAGATGGTCATTGAGGGGACAATCCTTAATGGCACAGGGAAATAGCAAGAGAAGTGGAAAAGAACAAGCTAGTATAGTTATATGGAGGCACCAGAATATGAGGCTGAGGACAAATATGAAAGGCTACGAGTACCAAACTGAGATATTGTTTTAATTTTTAAACTTATCCGGTAATGAACAAGTATTTACTGCTTTGGGGGAAAGTGTATGGCAAGAATAGAAAATGTTTCAGAAGCAGCAGCCCAATGGTGAGATACGTGGTTACCATGGTAGTAAAATAAATCCCTGTGACCTGTGACCTTGCTATGGTCCCCTTTATCTCAAGCACAGGAGGAAGTTGTGGATATGAGAGGATATCACTCATGGGCTTAGCTTATGTCAAATAGCAAAGCTGAGTTTCAGAACAGGTTGTCTTTGGTGGCCCAACCCTCCAGTAGGCTCTTTAACAGGACAGGGCTTTTCTGGAGAAAGAGATCAGAAGTAACATATCCAACATGCAAGGCTGCCTTGAAGATGGAGGAGGATACTTGGCAGAAGTGCCAGGTGGTTTCCTGTAGGCAGTCAAGGACTGTATCACAGCCAACATAAAGATGAGATCTCTGTTCGGAAACTGTAAGGGACTTTTAATACCCAAATGATTCTGGAAGATTTCTACCTAAATGAGAACACCATTAGGCCAGCAACAAAACCCTGAGCAGAGAACTCAGCTAAGCTTACCTGGATTTTGATCTTAAGATATAAAATAATGAAGATATAAGAATATGATATAAGATAAAATAATGAAGAAATAAGATATAAAATAATGAAGTTTCAAAATTTTAAGTTTGTGTTAATTTGTTTTGCATCAATAGAAATCAAATATTATTGGAGTGGAGAAAAACTGGAAGTCATTCAGGAGACTATAAAACTGGATTAGTAATTATTAGCAAAACAGTAGCAACTTAATGAAAGAAGTTGCAATAAAAGAAAACAGGTCAGAGAAATATCAGAGATAGTTTCTGTCTTACAGGAGTGGATTCCACGTGGAGGTCAGAGAGGAAAATGCGAACACAGTGTGAAGAAGACTTGGAACCTACCATCTGAAAGGAAAATGGTGCCGCTTCAAAAATATTTAGAAGCCAAGAATATGATCGGGGTGGAGATGATCAGTTTCATTTTAGATGCAACGAATTCATGATGTCAACACAAGATTCACAAGCTTATCATCAAAAATGAGATGGCAGCTGCAATTAACCAAAGAAGTGAAGGTTAAGCATATCACTTTTTAAAAAAATTATATGAAGCTCGTTCATGCCTGTAAACCCAGTACTTGGGAGGCTAAGGCAGGAGGGTTATTGCAAATTTGAAATCAGGCTGGTCTACAAAGTGAGCTCGAGACCAGCCTGAACTTTGCAGTGAGACCCTGTCTCAAAAAAAACAAAAGACAAAAAACATTATATGTACATATTTGGAATAAAGAATGTTTACTTTCATCTTAGGGAGTGGGTATATGTACTGAACACATTTTGCTTATTTTTATTTCCTTCTCCTCATCCTCTATCTCTAGATCTCCTTTCCTCATAATATTTATTATTATTATTATTATTATTATTTGTAGTTCATACAGCATGTATAGGTTCCATTTATGAGGGTAGTCAGTACATGTATATGACCCATTTTAAATCTTTTTATGTCTCCTTCTCTTCCCTCCTCCCTCCACCATCAGATTCTTTGTCCTCCTCCCATTTGTAAAAGATCTATTTCCCTGTTTCCTTTTATTGGTCTTTTATTTGGCTCTTTATTTATACTTTGGATCAATCAAGTGAAAGATACTATAATAATTAAGCATATGTATCTAATTTATTTCCTGTAACATTATACTTTCAAAGAATATCCGTTTTGCTGCAAATATCTCAAATATATCCTTCTTTAAACCTAGTTGTATTCTATTATATATGGATATCACATTTTCTTCATCTGTTGATAGACATCTAGGCTGCTTCCAAGATTTAGCTATTATGAATTGTGATGCCATAAACATCAGCATGCATCTATTTCTGTAATATGATGTCTTTAGCTTTTCTGTGAAGATACATAGAAGGGGAATAAGTAAATTAAAAGAAATTTCTATTTTTAGTTCTTTGAGATATCTCCATACTGATTTATGTAGCGTATGTACTAGTTTATTTTCCCACGAGCAATGTACATGGGTTCTTTATACAATGCAGCCTTGCCAGCATTTATTATTTGATTTCTCAGACATAGCCACCCTTTCTGGCATAAAGTAAAATCTAACTGTTGTTTTAATTTGCATTTATCTAATGCCCAAGATGTGGAACATTTTTTCATATGTTTATTGGTCATTTGTACTCCTTACAAGAAGTATCTATTTCACTTGCTTTATTTTGGACAAGTTTCTTTCATTCTTTTTTTTTTTTTTTTTTTTTTTGTTCTCTGTGTATTATATGGATCTCTGGATCTCTTCTGGTTTCATATGAATTTTGGGGTTGTTTTCTCTAGTCTATGAGGGAATGCTATAGGTGTTTTATGATTGAGTTAAATCTGTATATTAGTTTTGGAATGCCAAACATTTTTGACAATATTAGTTTTGCCTACCCAGCAACTGGGATGTCTTTCCTTTTCTGATGCTGTTATGGTTTGTGTCTAGATGTCCACCCAAACCTCAAGCAGTCATAGGCTTTTTCTAGATGTGGCTGAATCTAGAGCATGTAATTGATTTGTAGTGCAATGCCGGGATTAAGGGTGCTAGGATTAAGGGTGAATGATTGTTGAATCAATCTACTGATTGGATTGGCACCACAGTAATCCCAGCAAACAGGATACAATATAAGGGACAGAGAGAGGTTTCTCTCTCTCTCTCTCTCTCTCTCTCTCTCTCTCTCTCTCTCTCTCTCTCTTTTTTACCAGTACCAGGGATCAAACTCATGACCATGTGCTTGCAAGGCAGGTGTTTATGCCTCTGAGCTAAATCCCCAGCCCAGTTTGTCTTTCTTATTGCTGGTTACTTGTGCTGTCTTTCACCACCATAAACAGATGTCCCTCTGCCATGTGCCATCTTGTCTTAGAGCCAACTGATTATGCACTATCACCTACAAACTGTGAGCTAAAAAATAGTTTCATCCTTTTAATTTAGGGTGTTTGATATTTTGTCTCACTAACAAGAGAAAAGTAACAAAGCTAGGTGTTCTCTTCAACCTTCTTTTTCAGAGTTCTACAGTTTTCTTTGTAGATGTCTTTCTTTTTCTTGATTAGGTTAATTATTAGGTGTTTGTTTTTCTTGATTCTACTGTGAGTCATGTTGATTTCCTAATTTTTTCCTCAGTGTGCTCATTATCAATGTACCACAATGCTGTTGATTTTTATATTGTTAATTTTGTAAACTGCTACATTGGTGAATTTGGTTATTAATTCTAGGATACTTTTGATTGCATTTTGTGGTTCTTTTATGTAGAGAGTCATGTCATTTGGCAAGTAATGATAATCCGACTTCTTCCTTTCCTATACACATTTCTTTTCCTTGCTCTTTCTTTCCTGATTGCTCTTGGCTGGTGGTTTGAGTACTATCCTGAACACGAGTGGGGATAGTGGGCATCCCTGTCTTGTTCCTGATTTTAGAGGAAATTCTTTCAGTTTTTCCCTACTTAATATGATATTGTCATTAGTTTGTCCTAGATGACTCATCCGATTCAGGAAAGGTCTTTTAATATCTATTTTCTTCTGTATTTTTGTTGTTGCTGCTGTAGTTGTTTGCTTATCATGAATGATTGTTGGATTTTGTCAAATGCTTTTTCTGCATCTACTGATATGATCACATGGTTTGTATCCTTGCCTCTGTCTATGTCATGTATTACACTTACTGATGTACATTTTCTGAACCACCCTAGCATTCTTTGGGATGAAACCTGCTTGCACATGATATATGATCCTTTTGTTGGTTTCTTGCACTCTATGTGCCAGTATCTGATTAGGGATTTTTGTATTTATGTTAATTAAGAAAATTTTCCTGGAGTTTTCTTTTTTGTGGCTCTCTGGTGTTAGGATCAGAGAGGTGATGGCTTCCAGAAATGAGTTTGAAAACATTCCTTCCTCTTCAATTTTGTTAAAGAGTTGAAAGCACATTATAACATCTTTAATTCTTATAGAATTCAACAGTGAATCTATCAAATCTATCTATCTATTTGTATGTTTTCTATCACTGCCTCAATCTCATTGCTTGTTATTGTTCAGAATTTTTATGCTTTTTTTGGCTTAGTTTTGGTAATTTGTATAAGGATCTATCCATTTATTCAAAATTTTCCAATTTGTTGGAGTATAATTTTTCATAGTAGCTACTATCTTTTGCATTTTGATGATATCCATTGTTATTTCATGTTTTTCATTTTAATTGCATTATATGAGTCTCTTTTCTCTTTTTCTTGGTAACTCTGGCTAATGATTTACCTGTTTTATTAATTCTTTCAAAGAACCAGCTCTTTGATTCATTGATTCTTTATAATTTTTTAGATACAGTTTCATTAATATCCACTCATCTTTCTGGATTCCCTCCTTATATTTGATTTGTGTTTCTGGATTATGGTTGTAATCTGGGTATCTTGAGATTCATCATAAGGTTATTTTTTTCTTTAGCTCACTTCATTTTTCTAATGTGAGCACTGATTTGCATTAAGCTTTTTTAAAGGACTGCTTTCATTGTGTCCCATAGGTCTTAGTGTGTTATATTGGTATTCTCATTTGCTTCCAGAAAAGAATGTTCTCTATATTAAATAAAAGCACATAGCCAAAGTGAGTTAATTGAGGAAAGAAGACAGATACCCTTGGAAAACCACCCTCTTAACCTTTAAATCTTACTTCAAGACTCAAATCTGTGCAGCACTCCCTGCCCAAGTTGAACCCACTGACCTACCAGCCTAGTCCCAACACCCCTCACACACACCCACTTCAAATTTTGAGATACGATCTCAATGAATTGCCAAGGCTAGGTTCAAACTCTCAATCCTGCTCCAGCCTTCACCGTGCTGAGATTACAAGTGTGTACCACTAAGCCCCATTTACATTAAATCCTTAAATTATGCAATTATAATCCCAGCACTCTGAGAGGCTGAGGTAGGAAGGCCGCAAATTTGACCCTAACCTGGGCAATTTATTGACCCAGTGAGATCCTGTCTCAAAATTAAGGAATGAAAAGTGTGGCCAAGCATGGAGCTCAGGGTGAAGGGCTTAGGTTCAATTCTCAGTACCACCACCACCACCACCATCCCCTCCCAAAAAAAGTTAGGCTACTTAGTAATAAGATACTTTTATCTCCGCAGCAAACTAAATCATCAGATAAATCTTTCAGTGTCTCATTCTCAGCAATAAATTAAATATCAAAATCATAAAACATACAAAACTTTTATTGCGCAAATAAAACAAAGATGGAACCAGAACTCAGCATGACCTGAGAATCTAAAAATAATTGTTAATGAAAAGTTTTTAGAAAGTGAAGTTTACAATTCTCAAGAATGCTAATAAAGATATGCATTATATATATATATATATATATATATATATATATATATATACATATACACACACACACACACACACACACACACACACACATGACTCTTTAGTCAAAGGGAGAGCTCCATTCAACAGGATCCACTAAAATTTCAAATTTGTGTTTTTTATTGTTTTCAATCACAGAAATATCTTTCATTTCTTAAGAAATGAAGAGATGTGTTCTATGGTTCAGGAGGTGGCTATAACACTAACATAAAATAGGACATTTCTATTACTAAAAAAGTTAAAGCAACTTTTAATTAGTTAATCTGACTCAACAGAGAAGTTAGAAACAAGGCACTTGAACCACTAATACCTTGAGTTCTGAATTCCTCTTTTGAAAAAGCTGAGAATTTTCATGCATCAAGAAAACCTAGTATTCAGCTACAATTATGAAACATGTAATTTGTTTATTGTTGTGAGTAGCAAGGCATGTAAGGAAGTCACCATTCTGAAATAATTAAATTCATATAGCTCTGAGATTCTCTGGCTTTTGGCAATGGAGACACTGTGCTACTGTCATGAAGTATCTCAAGGTGGCATCCCTAGGTGTTCTGACTCAGGAACTGTTTATTTCCAATTCAATTTGCTTTTGATTCAATTCCCCAAGAGTTGGTCAGAGGGTCCACATGGGCTTCCTTATTTGCTAGACATTCTGCTGGATAGAGCATTCATCCACTGCTCCATCTTCCTGGGTGTATTAATTGAAAATGAGCCATTTTTAGGTTTGGGGTTGGGCTCCTAAAAATGCTCTTCAGAATGCTGGGTTCCATATCCAGCCTCTGTTCCAGCTAGAAGTCCCCACAAGGAATTATTCTTTTTACATGCTAAACATAGATTTGTTACTGTGCATATTCCAAATGTAAGAGTTGTTCACTAAAATACAAAGATGGATGTGCTTCAGTGTTTACTTTATACAAAAACTGACAGGTAATTTTCTTAGGTCTCAGCTAATTTTTACTAAGCATTTGAAGCATCAAGTCGTTGAATATAGAATGGCAAATGTTGTAATAGAAATGTGCCCAGGAGTTAAAAGGAGGAAAGTCTCAGGGATTCTTCCAAAGAGAAGAGGCCAAACTTTTGAAAGTGAGGATTGAGGCTGGGGAGGCCCAGAACTCTCTACCAGAAGGTCAGAGGTGACCAGGTAAGCAATAGTGAAGAATTTGCTTCTGGATTTGGCAGTCTTCCAGGTAGAGTGCAGTGATGGTGAACCTTCTAGAGATTTCAATAATACAAATAACCTGCTGCTGCGTGCACCACCACTGGCCCAGTGACTCCAGGAACATTCCTAGAGGCAGCTCACAGAAATGAGAAAGACAGCAGGGAAGGGAAAAACCAAAGAGGCAGTGAGCTTCCAAGGCCTATTGAATTTTGCAATTAGGTCTTCATTATTAATTACAAAAGCTAGTATGTTCTCTATCCCAGGCAAAGATCATCCACATTATCTCATCCAATTCTTGCTACCACTCTGGAAGTTTGTGTTATTTTCTGCAGAACAGTTCCTTGAATGGCTATTGGAAAATTCCAAACTTAGACAAAAGACTGAGTGGGGAGCATTTGTAGGCTGCATTTGTGACAAATTTGGGATGAAAAGGACTGAGTTCCTACTAAAGGTCAATTGGTGTGCCAGGCACTTTAGCACTACTTCCTAGAGTGGTTCAAACAATACTCTAAAAGGAATGTGTTGCTATTCACCTTTAAAGAAAAAACCCAGATGTGAAGGCTAAACGTGATCCCTTTGAGTATCAATAAAGCCCCTGGCCTCTCCGAAGAGCAAGAGATGCTGAAAGTTTAGCGCACTTGACAGGGCACTGAGAAGGTATGCACCAAAACTTCATTGAAAGCGCTGGCTTCCTTGCTAACAGCCTGCTGCTTGAGGCCCTGGGAGTGAGGCTCCCTCACTCCTGACCTCATCCCCACCACCTGCTGCGCATTCTTTGGCCTCAGTTCTCCAGTCTGTAAAGTGGCCTTTGTTTTGAAAATAGTGAAAAAAAAAAAAAAAAAAAAAAAAAGAATAAGGAGCAGCTAAAAGGCACGGTCTGTGCCCGGCTACTAACGTTGGCTACTGTCTTAATCCAATGTTACCTCCAGAAAAGGAAGAAGGTACCAGAGCTAGCAACTCCAAAAGCCGGCTCCCACTCCAAGATTTTCCAGAGGCCAGGATCTAACAGTACTGCCCGCTGTCCTGCAGGGTATTGAAAGTGTTGCAGGGGTACCGGCAGGCCGCAGGTGGGGAGTCAGTTTGTACATTTATTTGTTTCTAACGAGGTTGGGCTCTTGCTCATCTGTCTCTCGGTTGGATGAAGGCACCGAGAGAGGGGCCACACGGGCTTAACTCTTGGGATGACAGGTAGTGATGAATGGCAGGAAGACACAGGTGCAGGGTCTGGCAGTCCGGGTGACAGAGGCCAGGAAAGGAGCCCAGGACCGTGCTTACTCCGTGGTTTTGTTTGGAATCAGAAGGTGGGGGGCGACACAGGAAGAAAGAATTCTATTTTCCTTTACCTTCTTGCTAGCTAGGATGTAGCCACAGTTCTTGAAAACATTGAAAAACATCCAAAAAAAAAAAAAAAAAGAGTCCCTCCTCCTCTTTCTTCCTCGACGCTCCCTTTACCCCTCCTGCCGCAGCCACCCCCACCGCCTTCCTCTCCTCTCCCTCCCCCTGCTGGTTCGCGCTTACTTCGCTCCCGGCTGTGCTCCGGGCTTCAGCCAGGTCCCAGCTGCCTGCGAGGCGGGAGGACGCGATCTGCAGCGGACCAGGCAGCCTGAGCTGGAGGACTGTTCGGGTGGGCTGTCTGTCTATCTGTTCTCCCTCTCGCACCCCACACCCGCACTCAGCACTCCCAGGGCCGCGCCGCCTCCGTGGTTCCAGTGAAGGCGAGCGGGAGAGCTACTTCGGCCCGCCGGGCGCACCGGGCTCCGGCACGCACCGCGCAGCTTCGGCGGCGTGTGCCCCGCAGCTAAAGCGGGAAGAGCGGGGACACGGCTCCCGGAGAGCCCCGACTGCACACCCCGCAACCAGCAGCGGCCCCTCGGTGTTGTCCCGGAGGAGCCCGCCCGCCCACCTGCGGGGTGGAGCGGGACCCCGGGCTCCGCCGCCGGCCCCTTGCGCTCAGTGTCCCGCGGTGCCGGAGCTCACCATGGCTGGGGCGCGCAGGCTGCTTGGGCTTTGGCTCGGCTGCTTCTGCGTGAGCCTGGCGCGGTGCGAGACCCCGGAACGGCGGCTCCCCGAGCTCCACGGAGCCGCATCCGGAGAGCGCCCGGCAGGTGGCGTGAGCCCCGAGCTGCCGCCGCACGACCAGGTGTCGGAGCACATGCTGCGGCTCTATGACAGGTACAGCGGCGGCGGCGGAGTCCCCGCGCCGCGAACGCCAGGCTCCAGAGAGCGGGGCTCGCGGCACCGGCGCCCCCAGCCCGCGCGCGAAGGCAACACGGTCCGGAGCTTTCGGGCGGGAGCAGCAGGTGAGTTCGCGAGGTGACACCCGTGGCTCCGTGCGCGGCCGCGCTCCCCCAGGGAGTCCAGGCCTCCAAGTCAACCCTCAGCTCCCAGGTCCTCTAGCCTGTGCGGCCACACCCCGCATTGCAGTTCCCCAACCGAGATCCGGGCGAGACCAGTTTTAGAGACTCAAGAAAAAGAGGGAGAAGTGGAGAGAAGAGAGCGGAGCAGGAGCTGGGGAGGTTGCAGATGGAGGGGGCGAGACCCGGTATTCGGCGGACTCCTGCGGATCCGCGGCACCTCCAAGGGACCTTAAGCCGCTGATTTCTAAATGGGCCGCGGAAATCTGTACAGTAGCGCTTTATAGCGCTACTCAGAAGCCCATGCCATTTGATGCCAACACAGGGCCTCAGAGAAAAAGGCACACTTGAACTCCCCCTGCCCTGCGAGCGCCTTGTAGCCAGTCTCTTCTCCAGATCTCCCACCCGCGCGCTCAGTGTAACTACATTTCACACTTTTCACTTGGGACACCCTTAGTGGCAAACACCCAAATGAAACCAGGTGCTTGAGTGTTTAGATTATTTAAAAGCCATCTGGGCAAATAAGCGTTGTACCATCCACCTGGAGGAGGAGTTGAGGATTGGGGGAAGGAGTAGCCTTGGATCATAAACACCTCTACGAATCTACCTGATGAAAATCTATCTGCTCATCCCATTTTTTAACACAGATCACTGCTGCTGAAATTCAGGATTTCACAAGGCTTCTTCTCACCCCTGTGGTGAAGCGAATAATCTATGCTAACAGCTTCCCTCCCTTGTGCTAACAGCTTGAGGGAAAAATTTCGTGGACACTGACTCTCAATGTTTTGAGGATGCACCGATGCACCGGGCGTTTCTTTCACAAACCTCATTATAAAGGGCAGCGTGACTTCCAAGCCTGTCTTCAGTGAACCGTTGAGAAATAGGCAAAAATTTTCTCAGTGTTGTCAGAATCCCAGAAATTTCCCAAAACTTTGGTATGTAGAACTAGAAAAAAAGGAAAACTCAAACATCCATCAAGGGAAGGAAGCCTGAGGTTAACACTGTAAATATGTTCTAGAGCTCATAAGCGTGCTGACATTTACAATAAATGTGAATTATGCTTTTTAGTGGAGAAGGCTATCGCTAAAGTCTGAGCTGAACCAGATTGCACTTTCTTCTTAGAAACAGGAGCCTGACCTGGGAGGTGGCTGCCACTAAGGAAAGGAAACCTGCTCTGTCTGATGCACAGCATCTCAGGCTTTCACAGCCAGCCAGCCACACCAGGGAGCCATCTGTGTACTTAGTGCTGGGGGGTTGGGGGGTTGGGGGTTCAGGGAAGGAGCTCTGTGGGTGTGGGCGGGAAACAAGGACTGAAAGGCATGGGGTACACAAGGCAGGTGGCAATCATGCAGGTAGATACTCAGGTCACCCTTGCCTTGTTGGTCACTTTCTTGGTTGTGTTCCTAGAGAATGGCTGAGGCACCCAAGAGATGAACAGTAATTTTTGTACCAACAAAGTTTTATTTTGACTATGAATCATCAGGACTGGATTGGAATTCGAGTTTCTTTTATTCACCCATATTGTACAGCTTTTTGTCTTAGGCTGAGGAGCCATGGATCAGGATGTGAATAACTCAGGCATCATATACTTTGTGGCTTCTACCAATTCTGTGCGTTATAAATTCGGTGTCTCTTATCAGCTTCACTGTCATCTTATATCATCAAATGATAAACTCTGATACAGAATCCAGACATTTGCTCAAAATGATGAATTGCAGAATGAAGCATATACACAAGGCTGTGTGCCCTGATAAGGAAAGTAATCCCTTTAGCATCCTAGAGCTTGTCTTAATGACTTATTCATCAAATGTAGACATGAGTTTTTGTGGAAGCTGAAGTATCATGTTACCTTGTTGGAGACTCCTGTAGAGGTGGTTCATGTTGGACTCCTTCCAAGAGTGTTTAGTTACCAACCCACTGAAAAGACTTTATTATAAAGCAGTTTTGGCTGGGATAAGGCAGGACCACAGGAAGGTGCTAAGATTTTCATGTGAATGTCCCTCTTACTTTATCCATATTGGCGTTTCCACAATGCCCTTTCACCTTGTAACCTGTGTTCTGGTGTAGGTGAAGGATGCTGTCTGCATTAATAAATTAGACATGTTTTCCAGTTCCAGCTGTTTAAGTTTCATAGGCTATGGGACCTCTCTGTACCAAAGACATTACAGATTTGGTGTTGGGACAGTATACTGTATATACAGAGCAGCTGCTGACCCGGCAGACTTCCTGAGTGCTTATTTGAGCTGAGTTATAGCCTTCTATAGAGACCTATTTGATCTTTGGAACATACCTGATTAAAATTATTTATTGTTCTAAACCTAAAATATCTTTGGTTGAAATTTAGCTGCTGTGGTCTCCCTCTGATTACTTTCTACTTAAACCATTACTTGATGGTGGGTGGCATCTATCCTAAATACACTTTCTGCTAACCCCTTTTCTCCTCCCTCAACTCAAGGCAGCTAGTGTGCCAAACCGTAAGTTTGGAGTGCTTATAAGCTTTTTTGTGATGTGTAAGAATTTACATAAAGATAGAATTACTGACAGCAGAGAAGTTCAGCCTGATTAAAACACACCGTCTTGAGGGAAGACAGAAAGACATGAAACTTGCTCTTTTTAATCTTGATTTAAGTTTGTCCTTGGCTACTATGGGATAAAAAGAGTTTTTAGATGGAGATTTCTTCTGTCTTGATCCTTCAAGATGGATAATACACATTCATTGCAATCTCATTATTCCTATAGTCACTTAATCTTATTTTTCTTAACCCTAAATGTAACTTCTTCATAAAAGCAATTAAAACACCTATGTTCTCTCTAAAGAACCATTAATATTTATGCTGCACAGCTACAAAAATATTATAGTTTAGTATGTGTGACCTTTTATAAGCACACGTATTTCATCAGTAAAAGAGAACGATACTGAATTAATGAAGACCCACAAATGAATATTTTCCTTCAGTGAAGAGGGGAGATTTTTCTTAAAATGGACAAAAAAACTTCAAAAATAAACCATTATGATTCTGATGTGTTTCTGAAGTGCAACTCGAAAATACAAGGTTTTGACATACAGGGTATAGCTAAGGACCATATGATCTTCACTACAACAGGAACTGTTCCTGTCACATAGAGGGACCAGTAGGGAAAGCACTGCTTCTGATGGGCTTCATAGTCACAGACTGTGGTGACTTTATTAAATCATAGTTACCTTGAAAGTTCTGGCAGTTGAAACTAAAGTGTACTTGGATTATCTGATGTTTTTATTTAAAGGACAATTGTACATCTGCACAAGAAGAACGGAGCACAGCTGCTTTGAATTACACACTACTTTGAATACATGATAGCCTTTAATGAAGATTTTACTGTAATAGGAAAGACAGCTTTACAGTCTCTGGCATTTAAAGATCCATAATACCATGGATTCTTGATTATCCATGGTAAATGGAAGGGAGAAAGAACCAATTATGTAAAAGTAATACAGATTTAGCTTTATAGTGTAGCTAGACACACTCAAAAAGATGAAGTGGCCAGAGAAAAACCCTAAGTAGACAATTGACCCACACAGATAATTCACTGATATTTGTACATTAAAAAAATAGAAAACATGGTATTTATCTACAATGGAGAACTCCTCTTCTATAAAGAAAGATAATGTTTATAGGAGAATAGATGCATCTTGAGACTATGATGTTAAGTGAAATGAAATAGACACATATGCTTAAATATTGCTTATTTCTCTTTTGTGAGAAACTCAGAGTATATATTTTTAAAAAAACAAAGTGAAGGATGGATGGTAGGAAGCAGAAAGATTTTTTTAAGTGGGAAGAGGATCAGGAGATGGAAGGAGGAGAGAAAAAAGAATTGAAAATAGGAATCAGTACCAACTTTTGCCACACACACATAATGCAAAAATTATGTGCTGCAAATGTATATTAACAAAAATTTAAAATTACAGTTTCAAATGATATACAATAAAAAGATGCAATAACAAAGAAAAAACTTAATACATACATTTTACCACAGCAGTGGGATTTCATTTGATTGGGTACTTAAAAATTATATAGGGACATGAACATCAAATCTGCCTCCCTGTAATTCTAAATTATAGAATTCTGTACTTGGAGGAAGCATTGAATAAAACAAGTCCATCCCGTGTCATCAGTGGAAACAGAAATGGAGACCATGTTGCTTGATAATTTTTCAAACATGTACAGTTTAACTCAAAACCTATTATTTCTAGTGACCTAATCTAATTTTCTAGAGATAGTTTCACAAAAAGAGATCTCTGGAAGATGTTAAAGGTATAAATAAAATGAGTTCATGGCCAAGTAAGTTGGAAGTGATAAGTATTCTTTGCTGAGGTACCTATCAGGGCCTTTAAATGTTAATGAGCCCCCTTAAAGTAGCCACAGTTTCTCCTGGAGAGAGCATTTTAGAGAATTGTGATTCTAAGATGTCTAGTTGGGAAAATACTAGTAAAGTTTGGAGCCTTACTAGTCCAGCAAGAAAAAAAGACAGGCAAAGTTCAGTGGTTACCACAATTGGGTAAGAACAGCTCTCACCTCCCACTTATCTCACGATGTTCATTGATGTTATTCTTTTTTTTGTACTTGGATCCAGTGGGTGTTGCACCATCTTCTGCTTTTCTATTCTAAAATTCTCTGAATATAATTTTAGAGCCTCTGTCATTGAACTTTATGTCCCCCATTTTAAATTACTCTTCATTGTTTTGGTCTATATAATTGATATCTCTTGTTTCACAGTGTCATGCTTTAAAAGAAAACTTCTTTAGTTTTGGAAAAATGCTCTGGAGAGCATATATACTGCTTTGCTAATGTTTTATTCCCATTAATATTTCACAAAAGACACATTTGTTCAAGATAGCAATCAAATCCCTAACATAATCCCCAGTATTTGTTGTATTTAATAATACAGTACAAATCATATCTGTTACAAAGCCTCAAGAAAATCATTGAACAACTTGACATGTATTTTCTATCGGCTGGATAGGATTTTTACACTGCAGTTTCAGACCTAACTTTTCTCCCCAAATTTTTATGTCATTTCCACTTGTTAAATTTGCATATTCCAATAACCAGATCTTGATAATTTTATTTTGATGCTAATAGTGGAAAGAAATTTGGCATTGCAAATAGTCTCAGCTGGAACTTTCCTATATCAAGTTTCAGTTGAATGACTTTTTTATTATATTACAAATCCATGAAAATAGAATTCTTAAATGGAAATGCTAACCTATTGTTAATCAAATGACTCAAAAAATAGCAGGATAATACCTCCATTGGTGTGACAAATGTTGAGAACATAACCAGAGTGTCCTCATGTATTGAATATTTTTTGCAGTCAATAAAACTGCTAGTGTAGTCACATTTGACTAGTAGTTGATCTGGGTATATTGGTATAGTAAGCAATAGTAAACAGTATATAAGCTTTTTGGGGGCAAAAGTTTTTTAGGAATGATATTTTTAAAGCAAGAATTTGTTTTTATTTATTTAAAACATCAGCATGTAGATAATAGAGTGAAATGGTCTTGCTGTGTTTATTGGCTCCTTTCAGAATGTACCTTCCTTGAAGATCCCTCTTCCCATCATAGCAGAAGCTACATAAACACACTGTCCTGATTTCACTTGAGAATACTAAAAATAAAAATGTTGGGAAAAAATGATCCCATTATATTACCAACTTCAGTTGGCTTTTTTTACTTTACTGAGAAAGATACCATCAGATATTCCTTCCATATAATAATTACATCCAAAGATTTAAAAAGTCAAGGGTCTTTATCCAGCCCTCTTATCTTATAGTTAAAGCAACAGAGATCCAATGTGCCCTTATTTACTTTTCCTTCAAAGAACCTTTTGATTTAATTGCATGAAATTAATCTAAAGACTGAATTGAGTATAATTGCTGCACTTAGTCATAGATTAAGGTAAATGGTGTTCAAGTAGAAAAGATCTCTAGAACATTTATTTTTTGACTGCCTAAAGCTAAAAATCGGAAGATTTAAAATTCAATCTTCGCTGAATTGTTAATTAGTTAAATAGTTTAATATGGCTATTTGCAGTTATTCAGCCATTAAATGGGTTGACTCATGCCTACTGTGTCTGTCTCACAGAAAGATGGTGAAAAATTGATTAAAATGTGAATATAAACTCGAAGAAAGTGCACAAGTTTAGAAAACCTACATAGGTGAAGTATACTTAATATTTTGAGAAATTGTCTCCCTTTAGCTCCCACAGAACCTTAAACATATCTCAAATGTTGACAATATGCACTTTTTATAGAACACAGAACAGCCAGTGACTGCATAAACATTAAGAGGTGGTGACCATCATGCAAAACAATCAATGATGTTTCATTCCTATATCCAGCAAGTTACTCTGCCTGGTAACTGAGTGGAGCAGATTTGTACTTCTTTAATAGAAATGCCTTACAGTTAGCCTCATAGTACGGTCCCTGGACTAGCAGCATCTGCATCACCTACAAATTGTTAGGAATTCTCCAGCCAATATCGACATTTTAAACCAAACTCCAGAAGTGAAACTCAAAAATCTCTGTTTTGACAAGACATCTAAGTGATCTCTATGTCTGGAAAGCACTGTTATAAGCGTGTATCCCTCACATTGTGGGTATTTTATATGATCCCAGCACCAGAAATTCAGGATTGATTAGCATCTTCTTCCTCTTGCACCTGGTGCTTTTCAGGGCCCTTTCTATGGACAAAGGATTTATTAGATTTCAAAATGGTAAGCTTCTTTTGCTTAGGAAGTAGTATTACTTTCTAGGACAGTTTTTGCCTTGGAGTAGACATGGAGGTAAGCTGGTCCAGACCTCTTACCTTTCTTTCATAGCTTCAGAGTTTGTGACCCTAAATAGATCTGCTAGAAAAAGAATGATATGCTCAGGGGCTTCAAAACAAGTCTTCTTCAGAGAGAAAGGAGTCCATCTGATTTTATTCTGTTATTTTGAAAGCCTGACACTGTTTTCTACATAGTTTGCACTCAGCAAACACTTCAGGCAAGCTGAATTTGAAAAGAGAAGAAAAGCTATAGCACAAACAAAATACCCATCGAAAATAGTCTTGGAAGGATTTCTCAGGAGGCATATTATTACTTACACATCAAGCAGTGATGTTGTACTACCTCAGACTGAACTGTTCTAATAACTCTTCTCATGGACAGAAGGAAACACAAAAAAGCTTTGGTCAATTTGAGGAACTTGAACCTGCTTGAAAGTTTAGTTTTTTAAACTTGGGTTTTAAGTAAGAAACACCTTTGAATCAGATTCATTTGCACAGTTGTTCATTCAACAAATGGAACAAACCGTTTATGGCATGTGAGTGCCCAGACTGTGCAAAGCACTAGGTGTACAAAGATTTATAGGAGGTGCGTCTGCCCTCCTCCGAGAGCTCACAGTCTAGGAATGCCTTGGGCGGAGGCTGCACTCAGATAAACTGATTAATGAACATTTTGCTGTTCTAGAAAAACATACATTATATCATCGTTGGCCATGTTTGACTTTGGACATAGACAATGGTTGTTTTGAGAGCCCATAAAACAGTCATTTGACCCGAATTAGGCAAGAAAAGCAAAATTCTATGACTGTTCCATCGTCTTTTGCCTGCAAGTGGATGGCCGCCTAGAGGACTGAACTCATGACTAGTAATGTGCAGCCAGGATCCAGCCAGTGACCGCAATGGATGTGACTCTGTCCTGGGCACCCTGGCAGTCCCAGCAGCGGAACCGTGTTTGGAGAAATATGTGGGGGTGGAGACTCTTCTCAATAACATATTTTCTGTATTACTGAAATGCATTCCCTGCTTCCTGGGGATTTAACTAATCATCAAGATTTCATTTGGTCTATTTGCTTTAAAGTCATGCTTTATGTAGAAGGCTTTCCATTGTATGTTTTAACTGCTTTTGAAAGTGTACTGTGTGGGCCAGCACAGAGGTGAAACACACACACACACACAACACACACACACACACACCCGCATCCGCTCTTGAAGGAGCACAGAGTGTCCTCGCATGGCTGGTCCCCAGGCCCGGAATCAGAGCTCTGTCCTCCAAGCTGAGTCCTTTCCTTCATTTGATGAAGGCGCTTTGTTTTCATATATAAATGAAAATAAACCTTCTATCTTTATTTAACTATCAAATTCTTTATCTACATAGGTGATAGATGATCTGGGTTCCTTTCCAAAAACAATTGCTAATTAACTTCAGTGGTCCTTCTTTTTTGCATGTCTGCAGTGAGTAGTGTGAATTTGACTTATTCATTCTTTTTTTTTTTTTTTTTTTTTTTTTGTACCAGAGATTGAAATCACAATCTTGCACTTGCCCAACAGGCCCTTGTGCTGCTGAGCTAAACTCTCAGTGTTTTTATTTTTTCCGAGACAGGGTTTCACTATACAGTTCAGCCTGGCCTTGAGCTCACTTTATAGCCCAGGCTGGCCTCAAATTCACAATGATCCTTCTGTCTCAGCCTCCCGACTATTGAGATTACAGGTGTGCACCACCACACCCAACTGATTTGTTTACTCTTAAAAGAAGCACTCACTGAGTATTAAGGGTCATACTGTGTGTTTGTAACTGGAGTGTCTAATATAAAACAGGGCCTCGTCTTTAAGATGATTACGGTCTGAAGAAAGAGTGACTCTCTAATGAAATACTGATAGAGGTAGAGTCCTAACTGAGGGATTGGGAAGAACTTTGTCTCTGAAAAAAGTACCTTGGTTTTGCTTTAAAAAGCAAATCTGAAGCAGATGTGGTGCTACATACCTGTAATCCTAGCATCCTTGGAGCCTGAGGCAGGAGGATCACAAATTCAAGCCCAACACAGGCAATTTAGTTACTTTAATGTCTCAAAATTAAAAAGACTTAGGATGTAGATTAGTATAAAGTCCCCAGGTTAAAATTCTTTACAAAAAATAAATAATAATAATAATAAAATCAAGGAGGCAGATGGTAGGCAAAGGCGTCCCAGAGAGTCAAACAACAGGCAGTGCAACCCATCAAGCGGGTAAGAGAGTGTGGCTCATTCAGAAAGTTATCCGACCTCCAAGCCCCTTTCAGTTCCCGCATATTGTAACTCAGACAATGCAGAATATAATTTTAATGCCAGTGGCCAACCCTAACTACAGTGCAGCAGCTGTAATACCAGCCAGGAAAATGGGGCTTACTCCAGTGCCGGCCAATATTGAGAGTGTGGCTCCACCTGTTGGTAGTTACAGCTTCTCATGAACAATGCTTGGGGAAGAGCTGTGAGCAGAGCCCATTGCAGTTACTTGCAAAGGAGCTGAGAGGTTCTGTAGCTCGGCTTTTTACACCCTATCCTGTCTTAAAGAAAGGCCCTTTCACCTGACTTGTGGTCAGTTTTCACAGGCCCAGAGCTGGGTGTGCTTAAATCAGTCAGAATTTCATGGCTCGTAGGGCCTGGATTCAGTCCCCCTTCTACCATTCACCTTCAGACCCCTTTGACACTGAAAAGTAAAACCCCTCAAGTATTTGAAAATTATTCTCATGTCCTTACCAAACTTTTATTTTCCTTCCTTTGAGGAATATATTCTTATTTATTCAACTCAAACTTAAAAGATGAAACTTTAAGGCTCCTCCACATCTTATTTATTTTCCTCATTGCTCTTTTCTGTGTTAACAGACTAGTTAAAATGATAACAAAAATTTGGCATGGTGCTCTAGATAGATTAAACTAGTGTGGTACACAGTTAGCATTTCCTTCCAAAGACAATCCACAGCTTAAAAGTACATAAGCTATATTTTATAATCTGGTAAAGTCCACTTTTAAATATTACTATGTTAAATTTTTAAAAATCAGAAATTATGCCACAGGTTTCCGGCTTTATAATCGCAAATAGATAAGTATATGACTAGTTTAGGAAAATAGAAAAAGTGAACGTTAATTAAGGCATTTTTCATTCACCAATACTTAGACTTTGATATCTGCGTGCATAGAAAAGTCTGGGGAAAAGAGACCTCATGTGAAATGCCTGTGAGGGATGGCAAGATACTCATTTGAAAAGTAAAATTATTATAAAATCTACAAAATGAAAAGGCATAAAGGTGTTTGAACAGGCATTATTATATATTTCTGCATGCAGGGCGGCATTTGTCTTGTTCTTAATTATTGCTTTATGCTCATTTGCTCACCTCCATGCAGGCCTCTTCATACTATTTTTGTCCATTTTAATGCCCAGTGAATATTCATTGGTTTGCTTTTGAATGGAGAAAATAGCTTCTATAAGATCAAACAAGATGAAAACAAAGTATGAGCTTAGGAAGTCAAGGAATACTTTGTGAAAAGATAGAGACTTCAAGCTTATTGTAGAAAGAAAGGAAGAAAGAAAGAAAGAAAGAAAGAAAGAAAAGAAAGGAAGAAAGAAAGAAAAAGAAAAGTGGGAGAGAGCAAGGATCTAGAAGAGACAGGCAGAATATGTTTCCAAGCCTGGCTGTAAGTAGCAACAGTAAGACATCAAGTGCCACATGCAATATAGCATGTGTGGTTAGACACTATGAATGACTGCTTCCCTGGGACTTTGAATAACTGGTTTAATTTGAAATGTTTTTATAGTTTCTATTTAGAACCTTGCCAGTAATTCTAATGCAAAAGCTTCCAGGTACATAGCATTACTTTCTGCTATGATGGGTTCCTTCTCTTCCCTCCTTTCATCTTTATCGTCTGGTTCAAAGGTCACTCTTTTGTAAGGCCTTCTGTTCCTTCTCTGGGGAAAGTTAATTGCTTCTTCTTTTACTCCAACATCATTAACACCTTTGAGAGCTAATTTTACCATCATGGCATAAATACATGTACACTCTTCCTGAATCCCTTTCCCCCATGACAGAGTGAAGACGAATAGCCATTTGTGCAACCTGTGACCTAGCCTAGGATCTAGCACCTCGCAAGTCTTCATTTGTATTTGCCAATACATTTCTTTTGCTTGGGTCTCTGCCTTTGCTGGAGGGCAAATGGAAAAGTAATCAACAGCATTATCTTTATCTGCAGTGTACCATAAAGTTGCATTTCAGGAAGAGATTCTTGTCCAATTTACTGTTTGTTCTGCAAATTCCTGTTGAAGGAGATCCTAATTTTTTTACAGCATTAAAAATGCCTTTTAATTTTTCCTTTTGGCCCTATGACTTTAATACTACCATGTATAACCCCATGTAAAATCATTTCTATGTATATGCAATACTAAATGTATTAACATACTTTACATTTTTTGTACCAAGTCTTTGAGCTTTAGTGTATGTTTTCTACTTCAGTGTATCTTGAGTGGAACATCACCAACTGGTCACCATCACACTGGACAGGGCAGTTCTAAGTTAATCAACATCAATAAATCATCTGCTTATGGTGTGAGCTTCATTTGCATGCATTTGGTCCTTACAGTAGCTGTTCAGCTGGCACTACTGGGCTCCTTTTACATAGGAGTAGCCCAGGAGCCACAATGTTTCAGTTATTTGTCTGAGGACCACCGTTAGGCACAGTGGACCTGCGACTGGTTCACAAGCCTTTGACTTCCAGCTAATGTGTAGAACTAAAATAAGAATCATGAAGAAATGCAGTGTGACTGATTCTGAGACTTTTTATGAGAACATGATGAACAGTAGACACAGGGTGCCGGCTAACGTAAGTCACAGGTAAGGGGGGACGTGTTTGGAGAGGCAGTCACTTTGAAGCACTCCCAGGAGGAAAGGGGCAGGATTTGTTTCCTGGGTGAGACTTTGGTGCCCCCATCCTCAGCATCCATTTATTCCCTGGCAGTCAGTCTGTGTGACAACCATTCCATGCCACATGCATAGAGCAGAGTGACTTTTCTTCCTGCCATTTTGAACTTCCATCTGCTGCACGAAGTTCGGGTAAAAGGATCTGTTGTGGTGACTGGGATGAATTAAGACCAGAGTCTGAAACAACCCTGATGCCATGGCTTTGTTAGAAAGGCCTGTAAAATATTACCCTGGTGTCATGGCTTATACAAATGTGCACAAATGGCAGTTTCCTCCTTTTGCTTCGCACAATGTTAAAAATGAGCAAAATATGTTTCCCATTGCACTTCTCCTGTGCTTGGGGACTAAGTGAACTCATTTTAAGTTTCTATGTCTTCGTAAAAATGTTTTGTTTTTTCCGAAACATGTTTTTGATCAGGAGCATAATTTCACGATTGCGTGTATGTTTTGGAAACAAATATGTCTGTGGAACAAGTGCGTGGAGGGGGAGGGCTTTGGCGCAGCTGACCCATCCCTGGACCAGCGATCCTAGATAGAGTTCTTGCCTCAGCCTGACAAGTAACTCTGTAGATCACCTTAAGAGAAGGAGCCAGCTTGTGCCCTTACTGATCCGCATACCGCTGTTATTGCCTCTTATTTCTGGATTTGAAGAACTGAGAATTACAATTAAACAACTTCAGTGGTTTTCCATATTAAGGATTATACCCAGGGCCTTTGCACTGAGCAACCTTGCCAGCCCCCCTACCCGACCCCACCCATCCTCCACTCCTGTTTTTGAACACAGGATCTCACTAAATTGTCACTAACTTGTCCAGGCTGGGCTTGACCTTGAGTTTGTGACCAGGGCATTCAGAGTGCTGGGATTCCATCACACGTGGCTTACAAATTTAACTTTTAAATTCACACAATGTCAAACCTCAAACTACACAACAGAATATTTTGACACTAATCACAATAACAATTTATATTTATGAAAAACTAAGTCCTTCACAAACTTCTTTCCGTATATCTCACTTGATTTTGAAGATAGGAGTGGTAGATATTATCTTCAGTTTATGAATAAGAAAATCAGTTTGCCCACAATCCCACTTACAAGTGCTAAGCTAAGATTAAATCAAGGTAAGTCTAATTCTATATGCCTTATATTAAAGACTTTTACAATAATTTGGCAAGTTTATAGGACTAGACCTTCATAGTCTCCAGACTTCTGAGTTGCCCCACCCCTACCCTCACTAAGTGTACTATTTTGTTCTAAATGTCATGCATTTATGATGCTTCAGTAACAAAAAGAAAAAAACAAGTTAATGAAAACTTTGCCTTAATCATGGTCTGTGTTTTCTGGCTTTTAAAATTATTCCTGTTTATTCTCTCTCTCTCTCTCTCTCTCTCTCTCTCTCTCTCTCTCTCTCTCTCTCTCTGTCTTTCTTTCTGTTTTATCAAGAACCCTCCAAACAAAGGGTTGAATTATTTTTTTTTCTTGTACTTTTTAAAATTAAGGTAACATTTATATAACATGAGATAAACTCTCCTAAGAAACAAAGCAAAAACACCGGGAATTACTATCTTCACAGTGTGGTTCAATTCCCAAGTCTATCTAGGTCTAGCCAACATTCCAAACCATGAAGGACTTTCTCTGTTCTAGTACCTGGTGGCCACTGAGCGGCATCTGTCCCTATGGATTTAACTGTCCATGTAAATACAATCAAACCTAGACTCTTTACACCTGGGGTCTTTCACTTAGCATATTTTTTATGTGCATTGACATTGTAACATGTTAATTCATTTTCACCACAATAATAGCCTATTTTGTAAATATATCACAGTTTGCTTTTTTCATCTGTTGATAGTCATTTGAGCTGCCCTGACCCCTTGCCTATTGTAAATAGTACTAACTGGAAATACTCGTTAACAAATACTTTTCAGAGTACCTGTTTTCAGATGTGGGGACATATATTCAAGGGAGTAAGACTGCTCGATCATAGGAAAATTCTATTCTTAACTATTTGGGAAACAACCAAACTTTGGTGCAGCAGCCAAACCATCTTACCTTCTCACCTTCTCACCTTCTCACCAGCAAGATGAGTGTTCCAGGGCCTCCACACACTCACTAACGTCTTGTGTTTGGGGTTTTTGGTTTGTTTGTTATACCCTTACTAGTGTGTACCCAGTAATACAGTGTTGTGGCTTTTATTTAGATTGCCCCCATGACTGATTCTGAGGACCTGTTCTTGTACATCTAGGCCATTTGTGTCTCTTCTTTGGAGCTGTGTCTGCTCAAATCCTTTGACCATATTTTATTGGTTTCTTTCTCTGTATGTTATTCACGTGCTGTATTCTAGATATGAGGTTTATCAGGGATAATGATTAGCAAATATTTTCTGACACTCTGTAAGTTGTCTTTCATTTTCTACATAATGTCTTTTGACATACAACTGTTTTTACTTTGGATGAATTATAAAAATATAACTTTATGTTTTGTTGATGTATCTTTCTTATTATTTTCACTATTGTTTCATATCTATGAATCTGTTGACAAATGCAAGATCATGAAGATATTATCCTTGTATTTTCTTCTAAGAAGTTTATGGTTTTAGCTCTTATATTTGGAACCCTGTTTTATTGGGGGCCAATTTTTTTTAATTTTTTTTTTATTTTTTTATTTTTTTTGCTTTTTCGTTTTTATTGGTACCAGGGATCGAACTCACGACTGCCTGCTTTCAAGGCAGGCACTTATGCCGCTGAGCTAAATCCCCAGCCCCTAATTTTTTAATCTGTATGAAATAGGGGTTCCATTTACTTTCATTTACTCCTTTTGTTTACTTTCTAGGAACACTCAACAGCAAAGGACTACATATTTTTAATATGACTTCTCTAACCAAGTCTGAAAACATTTTGTCTGCTTCACTGTATTTCAATATTGAAGAGCTAGTAAATGTCAGCCTGAGTTGTCCACTGTCCCAAGGATGCGCTCCTCATGAGCAGCGGAAACACATTCGTATTGATCTCTCTGCATGGATCCTCAGTTCCAACCCAAACCAAAGTCATCTCCTGGGTCGTCTGTCAGTTGATGCAGCTGGACCTCATCAGGATGTAGGATCCTGGCTCTCTAAAGACATCACTCAGCTTTTGAGGAAAGCCAAGGAAAATGATGCATTCCTCATAGGATTCAACATAACATCCAAAGCATGCCAGGTATCAAAGAGGATGTTACCTTTTCAGGAGCCTTATATCTTGGTGTATGCCAATGATGCTGCCATCTCTGAGCCAGAAAGTGTGGTATCAAGCTTCCAGGGACACCGGAATTTCCCTAACAGAGCTGTGCCCAAACTGGACAGCCACATCAGAGCTGCCCTGACCATGGAACGGAGGAAGAAGCGCTCTACAGGGATTTTGTTGCCTCTGCAAAACAACGAGCTCCCTGGTGCAGAGTATCAGTATAAAGAGGATGGGGTATGGGATGAAAGAAAGCCTTATAAGACTCTTCAGACACAGCCCACTGAAAAAAGCAGGAACAAAAAGAAACAGAGGAAAGGACCTCACCAGAAGAGCCAGACTCTCCAGTTTGATGAGCAAACCCTAAAGAAGGCAAGAAGAAAGCAGTGGATTGAACCTCGGAATTGTGCCAGGAGATACCTTAAAGTGGATTTTGCAGACATTGGCTGGAGTGAATGGATTATCTCCCCCAAGTCTTTTGATGCATATTATTGCTCCGGAGCATGCCAGTTTCCCATGCCAAAGGTAGCCACTGTTTTTTGCCCTTTACTTACTATTTCTACAGAATACAAAGAGGCTAAAGCGAATCAGAGAGACAGAGAGAGAGAGAGAGAGAGAGAGAGAGAGAGAGAGACAGACAGACAGACAGACAGACAGGCAGACACAGAGAGAGAGAGAATGAGAGAATGCATGTTTTCATTCACAAAATCCATCTGGGCCCTGATGTGCTACATTAAAGTATAATAGGTAATATGGTTATGTTTGATTTTTCTCTCATGGTTATTAAAGTATTATAAGGTCAGTATTGGTATAAACAATTTGAAAAAAGGATGTGTAAAATATACATTTTCTTTGCTTCCAAACATGGTGTGCACTGAGTGATGTGGGAATATGTGAATCTCTACCTGTCCACATTAAGCAAATCCCAAGTGACAGAAGGCTGATCTTGAGGAGTATTCATGAAATGAGTGAATGGTGTGGATGTAGGGAAGTACTAATTGGGTTGATGGTCTTCCACAGGACATTTTTTTAATAGGTAGTTTCTTGTGAGATGAGTTGTCCCCATAGAGCTGAGGATCAGGGTTTGGTTAGGTAAATCTGCTTCATGAAATCCATCAGATGCTTATTTCATTTGCTTCCCTCCTAAATATCAAAAAAGAAAGCAAAATGGATTATGATGATTCTGTCGACTTCTTCCAAGGCCCATTGTAGCCTATCAAAAGTTACTTATTTCTTCCAAGACCAATGAAGACTGTATTTTATATTATCAGTGTTCTGTGTCCTGACAAAGATATTTTCAGAAGTCTTTCCAGCTCTCACTTCCATCTTGCACAGCAAATCCAAGTGACAGTTTTCTTTGAACTTAGAGCATAATCTAGAGTAAAATGTAGGGGGTATTCTCCAGCCTTCAGTTATGCTTATGGCTGTATTTCTGTTCTCCACTTGAAACAGTTGGAATCTCAGTCATACAATGAAAAATGACTAAAGGAACTGAATTCGGAGAAAGACTATACCTTTTCTTTGCAAAACTTGAGTTAATTTTGTTACTGTATTATAGTGGGGAAAAAAAGATCCTTTGCCTTAGATGTGACCATTTTCTGCTTAGAGGCCTTTATAGAAGCATTTTTATGTGCTGGTCCTATCTATGATGATTTGTTGGACTGCATGAGAGTCAGCCTTGGGGCCACAAACTTCACTGAAATCCCCTTTTTTCACTGGAATGATTCTGAAAATGCAGGCTTTACATTTTTCTAAGACCTTGTTGTTTCCAAGGATTTCTGATGATTTCATGCCTTGTAAACACAAAGTGATATATGTACAATCATATAAAGTCTGTTCTCATCTGAAGATTCATAAATGACATTTCATTGATCAAACAAGATTCATTCAAATGGGATGACATCTAAAAATGTACACACAAGAGAAATGGCAAATGTAACAGGTAGAGATGGATCTTTATTTTATAGCATGGCTTGCCTCGTGACATTCAGAACCAAGAATGAAATTTTAAAATCTATTTTTTACTCCAAGATTTCAGGTAGAATTTGGGTTGTTCAGAAGCCTCCGTCAGCTCTTCTGGGTACCCCGGGAAGAAGTTTTTCTCTTCCCTTCTGATTCTTTCAGGCTCCACAGAGCCTTACTAACATGGAGAATGTCTGTTGTTTCACTGCTTATCTCCCAACTTAAGAGAACTGGCTCATTTTTAACCCCTCCCCCATTGGCACCCTTGTCTTCTCTTGGTTTTGCCTGGTCTTACTTTTCACAAACAAGATATCATTTCAGAATGACCTTGCTATATTTCTCAGTGATGAGGATGATCATTTATAGCTCCATGGCATAAGGGCCACGTGGCAAGTGCAAGCTCCTGAAGTCAATTCCGGGTCCCTAATTAATTAATATTAATTTAGCCCAGTGCCATAGCTCACACTTATAATTCTAGCACTCTGTGAGTGCTGAGGAAAAAAGATTGTAGGTTTGAACCCACCCTGACCAACTTAGTAATTAGCAAGTCCTTGTCCCAAAACTAAAAATCAAAACAAAAAAAAATTAAAAGGTCTTATGACACAACTCACTTTGAGGGTCCTGGATTTAATCCCTATACTACAATCAATCAATTAATTGATCAGTCAGGCAATCAAAGAAAACAATGACGGCTAAATTAAAACTAGCAGTTAAATTTAAGGAAAGAACTATGTTGTTGCTACAGAATAATTAAGTAGACATACTTCATCACAGCAGGCTTAAGCCTTAATTCACCTACAAACTGGGGTGTTGTTAATATGTACATTCTGATTCAGTGGATATGGGAGCAGAACCTAGGGTTCTGCATATCTAACAAGTGATATGGGTGTTGTGGGTTCACAAATCACACTGAGAGTCAAAGTCTTTTAGTCTAACTTTTGATTCTATCCTTACCAGCTATGATTCCTTGGATAGGTTTCCTTTTCCTGAGATGGGTAAAATAGTAAACAGTAAAAATAAAAGTACTTACCTAATAAAAAGAATGACAAATTGAGATAGTAGAACACCTTGCAGTAAGTACATATTCAAAAAATATTTACTATTGATTATTACTCATGGCCATGTAGAGACTGAGGAAAATAGAATTTAAATGTAGGGGGCTGAAGAAATACTATGAGGTATAAGGGGACAAAAAAAAAGTGACAAGACCAAAACAGTTTTTTCAGTGTTTCTGTAAATACCATTTTCCAGCATCACAAAGCTGAGAGTAGAACTCTCCCTGTGGGTTCAGCAGCCTGTGAGCAACTCCAGTGTGGTCCCTTTGGAAAGTGGTGGGCTCCACAGTGCATCCACTGCAGCAGCTGGACTCAGGATGATAGCTGTCCAAACTTGGAACGGCACCAGAGCTCTGGGAAGGCACAACACGCATGCATGTGGAGCTTTGTCTTGGGGCCTGAAATTTCCTTTTGCCAAGTTGAGAGTGGAAGTTTGGCCATTACAGAGTCCCCACTCTCTCATCACCTTATGTGGGTCTGCTCAAATTTTAAAGCTTTCTAAGCCTTGTGTCTTTCAAGCGGTCCCAGAACCAGAAGGATAGGAATCATAAGGAAAAAGGAAAGCCCAATTACAGAGCATCTCGGCTTTCAGCACAGTCTCCGACATGGCAGGAGAGAGAACTATAGAAATAAAATTCTAGTCCGACCATCAGGCAAGTGAATGTCTCTGATCAGAGCAGGAGGACACATGCAATAACTGAAACGCCAAAGCACTTTCCTACTTTAGATATACATTTCACCCCAGAGAACAACTCTCCCGGGCCAGACTCCTCTGCTGGCCCTCCTCTTTTTTGGCCTCCTGACTGCCAGAAAGCTTGCTCTATATGGTGGGGCTGTTCGTCTGCAAAAGTCGACAACCTGCTCTGTAATGCAGAACAGCTGTGCTCTCCCTTTCCCAAATTCCAGGCTTTGCCCTTTCACTGATTCCAATTAGATAGTTTCTGGGCCATCACACCCATGTGGGCTGGACTGGAGAGTGTGGAGCAAAACCTCCTGGCTGGGGTCAGGAATGAAGGCGCTTGGCTGATGACATCCTCTCCCCTGCTAATGCATTTGTAATCAAATTCAACGCGAGGACATCGCACACAGCTTGGCAGGTGCAGGCCTAACCACTGCAGATTTCATTCACAGACACGGCAGTTTGAATTTGTCTGATTTTTAGGCTTCACAGCCAATCTATTGTCCCAGAGAGAGACTCTTGGAATTTTGCTGTGAGATGAAAATTACCCATAAAACTAAAGCCAAGTTCTATGCCTTTGCCTTCCTTACCACCTTAGCAGAGATGGAAAATAGACATTTCAAATGAAAACAATTGAGCCACTGTTGCTGAAAGAAAACCAAGGAACCAACAAGGATTAAAGGCATGAAGTTACTTTTGCTCGAAATTGTGCAAAAGCTAGGAATTGCAAAGATACTAGAATAAGGCAGTAAATAACTGAGCCAAGCATCCCATATAAAGAAATGCATATTTAAAGAGTTCAAAATGGTACATACTGAATGAATTTCCTGAATTTTCCAGTTCTAGTCTTTGAACATGAAGGCGAACACTAAAAACATTACATCTTGATGTACTCAGTTACTTAAGCAAAAGTTACCTGGGTATATTTTACCATCTTTAAAAAGAGAGATTGGCAAGGGAAAGATTATTGTTATATTTCTTAAGCTTAGTAAAGAAAATCATAGGAAACATGATCTGAGTTCAAAAACAAATAAAAATCATGCACTGGCAATATGCTTCACACCAGCAAATTACAGCATGGGTCATCTATGCACGACATAATTATTTCTGGTAACGCAGCTTGACCAGAGGATTTCATACTGAGGAAAAAGGGGCACTCCCTAGCAATCTGAGAGGTTCCTGATAAGAAACACCAACCCCAAATCTAGGGCTCACACCCGCACTCTGATAAACCCACTAGAACTACTGCTGTGCTCAGCTTCTGAGTCCATCATGTCTGAGTTGGAACTAAGGACAGGAATTTTCCTAGGAAACACCCGTGAATATTTTCCGTATCTACGCTGCACTGTTTGAGCAGACATTTTATTCCTATTGATGGAAATTATTTCCATAGAAATAGGTACAAAGGAGGGCAAGCTGCTTCTTAGAAGTATTTCATCTATTCTCAATGTTTCTCTAGAGCCTGCACCGTTCTAGGCACCGAGGAACAGCAAAGTACAGCAGTCTTTATTGCTAAAGGACTCATCTAATTACGCAGACCTACTTTGCATGAAATTAAAATATCAGAGGTCAGCACACATTAACAAAATAGTGTCAGAAAATGCTGGTTTAAGGAACTCTCGGGGTTTCTGACAAGCTGGATAATTGAGTCTTCAGAAAAACTTTGAAGTCAATAAAAAAAAGTGGATGGTGTTTTGGGTTTTGTTTGTTTATGTAGGACATTACCAATACTGATGAAATAACAAGCAGTGGCTGTTGACATGTGTGACACAGTGCAGTTTATGTAAAATACACAAATATTGATGACACAAGGGACACAAAGTAAAGTTGTCTGAATTAAAGCTGATTAACTGAACGTTAACTCTTCTTTTAATATGTAAAGTTTCTAGGAAGAAGTAAAGTCAGTTGCTGGTTACTAAGACTAATTTTCAAAATTATTTACAACTATTCGCAATCAAATTGAAACCTAATGTCTGGATAATTTTTTTCAATGAAATTAAAAAATGAGGTGAGACAAATCAGGTTTTTCCACTCTACCAATAAGAACCTTTTTGGTTTGTTTTCCTCTCCCTTGGCTTGCATGTTCCCTTAACCTTTATTGTACTTTCTAATGCTGCAGTTGGGGAGTTTGAAATTTATGTCCTAAATCTTTGGGGTTTGGATTTAACTCTTATCCTGACTTGATCTCTGGAAACTTACAAAGTTCTGTTTGAAGTCTATTGTTTTGGGGGTTTTTTGTTTTGTTTTGTTTTTGTTGTACAGGATGAGACCCAGGGCCTCATACATGCTAGACCTATGAGTTACACCTATAGCCCCAGATACCTGTGGCTAAATGTGTTTTAAAACAAAAGTAGAGTAGCTTCCCTCAGCGAAGAGAAACTGGGGACAACCGATGTTGAAAAATCCAGTACTTCTGGAGTTCTTCTGACCATAGGGGTAATTCCTAGTATTCTGGACTTGCAAATCCTTTGTTTTTAGGTACAACAGAGAAATGTGGGACTTTCTAAATAGAACCACAACGTTTCATATGGATGTTAACGGTCTCATTTGGAATTCTCGCAGCGAAGGGATTTATCCCAGGTTTCTTTGGTCAAACTTCTGACATCCGTGGGATAACCTTAGACTCCCGCCCCAGTTCCTTCCCAGAGGACACAGCTTACACTTAGAACTCAGTGCTAGCAAGTATTTAAACTTGCGAAGCAACAGTGACCCCCAGTGGTCACTGTTGTGATCTTTCTAACCCAGGTTGGCATTTCTGAATGTTGAATGATTAACATAGTGATCATCCAACTGATCATCTTGGCAAGTGTGAAATAAATAGATAAAGGTCCTTTATCCTGATTAGTTTTATTTTAATAATATAACCACAAATATCTCTATAATCCTGACAGTAATGTATCTTCGTTAAATAGGGCTCTTGTTATAATCAGTATAACGTCGAGAACAAATTATTTTATAGTTGTTGCTATCCTATTATTGAAAACATCTAGAATATGCTGGCCCCATGGTTGGATACTGTGTAACATCAGCTAAAGGAACCGTTCAGATTTTCACTCTATCACAGCCTGTGTGAATTCACATGGGTCTTTTAAGCTTTTTGAGTCTTTGTAAGAAGTGGTGGCTTCGTTTTAGAATTAGAGGAACTATCCATAAAAGGCCTGGGAGAAAGCCAGTGCTTCGTAAATGAGAGTCATTTGTGAAGGGCCCCATGGGAAGTTAGGCTGGGTGTGCAGTTGGGGAGATTCCAGGGTGTTGCTAAATTGTCAGGAGAAGATAGTGATATAAGCATTTTGTGTGATGATAAGGAGAGAGCAGTATGCAAGCACTTTCACCTAACTTATGTGACCTCCTGTTTATTTTTCTAGTCTTTGAAGCCATCCAATCACGCAACCATCCAGAGCATAGTGAGAGCGGTGGGGGTCATCCCCGGGATTCCAGAGCCTTGCTGTGTGCCAGAGAGGATGTCCTCACTCAGCATCTTATTTTTCGATGAAAATAAGAATGTCGTGCTCAAAGTCTACCCAAACATGACAGTGGAGTCCTGCGCCTGCAGATAACCTAGCAAAGAACTCACTTGGAAGCTCAATTCAATCATTAGTTTGTTTTTATGGACCTTTTTTATTTTGCACTGCCAATGCATTGTGTTCCAAAAGATTTTTTAATAGTCAAAAGAGAAAACAAAAATAGCATGATGATTTCCAGCAAGCAGAACTGGACTGTATTAGTTTTTGAATGTAACTAAATGCAAGATTTTCGTAAATATGGACACTTTTTTTTCTTTTTTAATCGTACAAAAAGAACTAGCAAATCGTTTTAGAACTCTTGGAGAACACACTGATTTATTTTTGTAGTAGGCCTTAAAAATCTATTGGAAAAACAGCAATAGCTTATCATTTATCTCTGCTCATCTAGGGACAATGGGAAATAGTAATTTCATATTTTAAGTAGGATTATTGCATTCGATTCCTAAGCAACTCAGCAAGTGCTAAATAACCCAGTTGATTTGATGTTTAATTATCTTCAATGTTCTAAGCCCTGTTCATCCTTGTTACTCTTTTTCCATAAAACACTGTGTAAATTGAGTGAGAATATGTCGAGAGAGAGAGAGAGAGAGAGAGAGAGAGAGAGAGAGAGAGAGCGTGTTTTCACATGTCAGGGCCTGTGCCCCCTGTAGAAATTACTTAACACACTCCTATAACTCCATCTACATAGGGTTCTTTTTTTAAATTTAATGTTCTAGTAAGTATCAATGAATTACCAAAAATGATGGGAACGTCCAAGAGCATACGTGGAGCCACCACTGAACCCAGCCACTTCACAGCAAATACAGTTGTTTTCATTTCACTGCAGCCCAGGAAAGGGAATCCACAGCTCACTTTTTGAAAATCAAGTGTACTTACTTCCTTTCCTGTATATTTTTCACAAATATTTGTATTTGTTCTCTAAATCAAATTCAAAAGTCATCCGTGAAGCCACTAAGTTTTTTCTTCCTGATACGCTTTTATTTCCTAAGAGCTTGAGATGTTGAGACTGAATAACTGATGGAATACATGTGGGAGGCCGTTCTAATCACAGCCATGCATTGAATATCATTCATCATGTAGGTCCAAGTACTTGCCTCCATCCTGAAGTCTACACGTCAGCGAAACTCACTAAAAATTTTCCACGAGGAAAGGGGGTTGAATATAGACACTAACTTGGGTGCTTCTAACTTGGGTGCTTCTCTCCCCGTTTCCATTTGTCATAATTAGTTTCAGAAATCTTTCACTCACTGTATTTACTTGAGAAACAGAAGTGATTCCAGGCTTTGCGTTGTTGCTAATGGTGAATATGTGGTTAGTCCTCATTTTCATTCAATCTAACTTGACTATTAGAAATACCTAAGCCCATTATGAGACCAGAATTAGAAGCAATGGGGCATTGTTCCCTCTCTGCACGTAGCTCTCTGTGGTATGTCAGTCACCTTTTTGGTGAGCATCTATTTTGTGAAAGGCACTGCATTAACTGTGCTCTAAGTGTCCTCCCTGGTGAAATGAAGAGGCTGACCACTTGAGCTGGACAGCCTGTTAGACACGGAAACGTTAGGTTTTATTACAACCTATTTCATACACATCTTCCTTGAAGTTACAAGTGTTAGCTATAAAACTCTGCAAGTCTCTTTGTTCATAAGCCAAATGCAGGTGTGTCCTACACTTTAATGTTGGTGAATGAGTGTGGCATTCTCTGTGGTCTAACTGGTATTTTATTGGAAACCTGCCATGAAAAGAGAGTCTTCGCCACTTTTGAATTACAAAAACATTGGTGTGCGGGTGTGTTAATGCTGAGTGAGACCTACAAGTCTCAAAAGTGAGTTAAGCTCCGGTACCTAAGTTACTTATTTTCCTCCAGTTCATTTTTTATTCTGCTAGTGTAAGGTTAAAGATTCAAACTGAGATGAAGGATGGAATTAATTGTAATACATTTTCTCACAATCTGAGAGGCAAATTTAAAAGACAGAAAAAGGCCAGTGTGGCTACTGTACCATATCCTAGTCATACTCTTTTAACAAAGACTATTTCTTGTTTCTTGGTAGATCTGGATAAATTCTTAATTTAATTTTTCCTCAACATAGGTCTGAGAGTTCTTAGTATCATGTCTCAGCCTTTTGTATGCAAATAAATGTCTATTACTTTTCTTAATATGAATTGGTGACTACTTATTACAGATTAAATCATACAGCGGCAAAAATATCCTCTAAATAATAAAAATTTCCAAATACCAACTAAATCACATTTATTTTTACTAGCACTTGGTATGATAAATTTGCTTGTGCAATGGAAATAGACTTCACCAGTATTTTCTGGGTGATTTTTTAAACCTCTCATGAATTGAGGACATATAGTGGTTTAAATGGAAAAATTTTTGATTCCAATGAATACAGAAAGACTACTTTTCAGTAGTGAAGGTTGAAAGAAATGAAATGACAATTTAATTAATAGACATGTAATTAAAATAGAAAATTAAATCCATGCCTGTTACTCAATTTGTTAGGTAATAGTTTCCATATCATTCATGCATAGTCTTTTTTTAATTTCTTGATACTAAATTAGCAAAAGGTGAGAAGAGATACAACATTTATAAATGCAATTTTCTAAACCATACAAGTCTGTCACTTCCAAACACTCCTCTAGCTATTGCTTAATGTGGAATACACACACACACACACACACACACACACACACACACACACACATACACACATACACACACACCCCACACATTACTTAAGAAGAGATTCTTTCTTCAGTGCCTGTTCTATGCATCTCAAGAAACTGCTAATGTCAATACAGTATTTTAAGAACACTTTGTTATAATCAATGTAAATAATTATAATTTACAAGATTCAAAGTTGTAGAACTTAAACTGGAAAACTGGATTCCTCAGCTCTCAGGACTGCAGTATTCCAGGCTATTTTTTATATTCACTTACCTATCTATTAAAAGATCGTCATTTATTACGATAAGGTTTTATATGCTTGCATTTCTGTCTGAAGCTCTTATTGCCCAGTCAGTACTTTCATGGGCGATCATACCTGAGTAATGCTATCATCAGTCTGACTTACAAAATTCTTTTGTGTAATTACACTATTCAACTTAGGCTTCCTGCTTTTACTTTTTTCTGCTAAAATAAACTGATGTCTGGATGGTGATTTTAATGTCTGAATGGTGATTTCTTGTTGAATTGAAAATAGCTATACATATCTGATGTTTAAGATTAAATAAGCAGTTATAAAAGATATTGGATAAGTCCGATTCTGTATAGTTTTTCTTCTGAGAATTGTACTTTAATGTAGTTTATAATTGATAAAATGGTCCCATTTTTCTAAAAACCAAGACTTCTCTTCAACTTTCCACACTAATTTCTGTAAATGTTTTAGCTGAGAATTTAATGCTTGTACAGTGAATGGCAATGATAAATATATATATATTATATATGTATATGGAAAAACTTTAAAGATGCTTTTAATTTATTTAATAACTGCTGCCTTCCTGTAATAAATTTCATTCTTAGTAATAAAAACACTTTTTTTTACTGTAGTTCCTAGATGCAAAGTGAAACTTGGTTCTGGAGTCAAATCCTTTGAAAGAGTGTATCACAGTGAAACTGTGGTGGACGCCTCACTACTGATGTGTTAAGCTTTGCTGAACTTGTGTCACTTTCCTCCAGTAATGAAGTTTTTCATTATATGGTACGGAAATAAAAATCATGTAATTCAACATTTCTCCATTTCTTCCTATTTATTGGGAAAAATTCTTTTTCTGATATATTTTCAGCTGTGCTGAGTTTGAAGGGATAATCAGCTTGGACCCAAAGCAGAGCCATGAAGGATCATCGTAACCCATTACCTATATAACATGATTTAAATGCTGATATATACCCAGAAGGGGAGATAAGTCTTTCAGACTTGAAAAATGTAACTTGAATTGTTTCATATTTCTTTCTTTGATTTTTGAACCACAGACTCCATGTTTCATACTTGGAGATTTAGGGCTTTCAATTCTTTTTCCATGGAAGTCTGACTCATTTGTTGAACAATAACTTTTTCATCATTCATTACTACCATGTTCTGTCCATTATGAAATAGTAACACAGTTAAATTAATCACTGAGATGTTATTTAGACTGCATGTTTGTCCTTAATGAAAAGACCCAAGGTTAAGAAAGAAATCTGCCTCTTTCAATCTATCCCTGGTGAACTATGGTGTCTAATTTATAAATCATAAGCATTACAAAATCACAAGATCTGCTTAGAGATGTTCTTGAGCAAGTTAATATCTCAATGCCTTGTTGATCATACATACAGCATAATTCAATAAAATTTGTGCTTCATATGGATATTATAGGGTTTGATGACATTGTACGTGTATGTGATTTAACCAAGTACTAAAAACAAGAGAGTTAATATTTAAGAGTAGTTGTATCTCACCAGTCTTCCCATATTCCAAGTCAGAAAATGAAGACATGTTGCAGCACCCACTTGTTCAGAGGGCTGCATGTCTCTGGCAGAAACCAGTCCCCCAACTGGGATGGAACCCTTAACATAAAGGCAGGCCTCTAACTGGAGCTCAGTCAATGTCGGTAAAGCAGGGAGGCAATTAGTAGCAATTTTGTGGTATAGAAAAACCTTTGGTGTCAGTGCCAGTGAGAGGACAAATGACAAAAGCAGACCTCTGAGTCTGTAGAGACAGTAGCTGTTTCCTGATGATGTTCTAGTTTTTGTATCTTTTATGCTTGCTGTCTTTTGATTGCATGAGCTCTTTGAGAAATCCAATTGCTAACTCTTACTCACGCAGATTAGAACCAAGCCCTGTAACTTGCAACCAGAAGAACCTTGGCCACACTGTTAAGCACATCCACTGCCTTAAGACTACAGACTGAACATTAGATCCACTTTGAACAAAATGGAGAGAATATGTTCGTTGAGGGCACAGGCTTGAGTTTGAGTCTAGACTCTGCTGATTACTACCAAAGTGATGTGTGCCTTTGAGAAGAATCATTGGGCTCATTCTATGATCCAGGCAACTTTGTAACAAATACTTTCAAAAAAGTTGATGTTGTTATATGCAGGTGCCTCTAATCTTAGGTCAGGGTTGCCTTGCAATACTTTCTAGAATTAGTCTTGATAAGTATCAGAATACATGTCGGAACTTAGCATGTAGAATAGCAAATTTGAGCACATACCCACATCATCCTATAAATAATTTAGGATTACAAAAATTACTGATATTATGCAAAATATTGTTTAGTTAATGGAGATGTAATGGATACAATGCATCAAAATCTAAATTGTTGATAGTCTTAGAACTGAAAATTAGCTACCTGTAACTTAAGAATTAGTAAATATCAGCCAGTAAAATGAAACACAAAAGGAAAAAGCACAATGTGGTATGATTATATATTTAGATCTACAATACACAAAATTTAAGAATTTTTTAGTCTATCTCATGTGCTTTTGTTCATATGTCAATATGATCTTGTAAATTTTATTTGAGTTATATATATTTTTCCAGTTGTATTTGATGCAGCTCCAGATTCCAGCATGAAAAATGCTAAATTGTGGGCTTGTGCATTTCGCTAAGTTTCTTCATCTCCTAAAAATCTTCATTTTCATTAGGTGATCCTTAAAATTCCATCTTGCTCTGTTATCCCACATTCTGTGATTCAAACATGCAAACTGAATCACAGCTCAGAAGCATTTTTGTCCTGATCATGTCTTTTTATGGAAAACAACAGCAACAACAAAATGAAAAATGACAGAACTTGAGACAAGACCAGGAGAATGGCTCACTTTCCCCAGAAATCATAGATTATATCTTGCTTGCATCAAACAATAACATTTATGAGCTTCTCCTGCCATTTATAGCTATATTTCACTTAAAGTTTTCATCTCCTATTTTTAAAAGTTAGATTTCATCTATTAAGCAGAAATTCAGTATCATAGAAAAGTTTGGAGCTCAATTGGAGCCAAAAAAATTTACAGTAGAACCCCAATTCTACTGGCTCTGTGACATTGGTAAGCCGTTAAACAACTGTTTCCTGTCCTCATATGTAAAAGAACAAAATACAGAAACCTTAGACTGGTGCAAGGGTGATTTGAGATATTACACTTGAAATTAACAATATTCTTCATACAAAGTAAATGTTTTATAAAACAGTTTATTGATTCATTAACGGCACTTCCTCCATTTCCATAAATGAGTCTTCCCTTGACTGTGCATGGTGTTGGATTCTGTCCTCGTGTGACTGATCACAAAGCATGATTGACTTATCTTAGGTCAGAGCCATGCTAGTACTGTCTGGTCCAGAGTTTAAGCAGTGGCAGATTTGCTCTAATTGTTCTAGTTTTTCCCGAATGGCTCTCCTTAAAGTCCTTATAGTAATGATCCTACCTTCTCTTAAAGTTTGAGAAGTTTTGAGGTAATAGATAATGGGATATGTTTGAAGCAAATAAAAAGCTTTAATAATGGCAATTTTTGCAAAATATAATTTATTTTTATTGTTTTCAACTACATGTTTGCTGTACATAATTATTACATGCATTAGAAGCTGGTAAGAGAACATGAAACATCTTGATTCTTTTTATTTCTCATTCCCTTCCTGTTACCAAACACTGAGTGGTCAATGGCTCCAGACTCTTGTCCTATGCAAAGAACTGAGTGTAAAAATTTAACATTTATAGAGGGTTCAAGAAGAAAAGCTACAGAGAAGAAAAGAAGTACAAGTGAAAAATAAGTGAAAAAGAATATAGAAAATGCACATTGCATACAAAGTCAGTCACTTAACAAGAAGACATACAACAGCCACAAACTTTTTTATCTTTCTCTGATGTCAGAGCCCGGTCATTGGAAACCATTCCGCATCCTGATTTGACAGCTCTCTGTGATTGACAGGTCATGCCCTATTGTCCAGCCCCCTTCATGACTGACAGGTCATACCATATTGTCCAGCTTCCTTGCCATTCCCTAATCTCTGATCTCTCTCCCTCTCCTCTCCTATCACCTCTAGGTCCATTTTCATTCTCAAAGGCTCTATCTCCTTATTTCCTATTATCTACCTTTTGTTTTTCTTTTTGATATTTATGTTTTAAACTTTTTATGTTGAGGTAAGATGTCAAGGCTGGGGCAAAACTGTCCCCATAGAGGCCTAAGGGACATCCAGAATAACTGGCTCTTGAGCACTGAAGAGGAACCAATCAGAAAAATGCCATCATTAATTCTTCATTTATATCTGGTGCAAATGAAGCAAATCTTCAAGTGAAGAGTTTAAATCTTGCACCAGATCAAGTGAGGATTTTTATGAAACAACTGTCCCAATGCCTTATTTACATGAGGGGGCAGTCGATCTAGTAATCCCAGGTACAAAAGACTCCCTTCTAGTATCTGCTTTTCCACCTTCAATAAATGTACACCCCTGCCTCCTTTTCTGTGTGTCTTCTTCAATTCTTTATTCAGGACACCAAGAACCTGGAAAGAATTTTCCTGGGGCAAATTAACCTGGGACCTAGAAACCATGTTTTTTTTTAAGCTTCTGTGTCTGATCTGTTTCACTTAGCATTACAGTCTCATGATACATCCATTTTCCTACAAAACAATTCAAGTTTATACTTCTTTAAGGCAGAGTAATACTCCTTTCTGTATAAATACCATATTTTCTTTATCCATCTATACAATCCACTTCCCAGGTTAATGTATGGTGAGTTGTGCTGCTATAAATATGGCTGTGCACATACCACTGTAATCTTGTGTCTTTAACTCAAGCAAATAACAAGAAGAAAAATAGGAGAGTGAAATAGAACTTCTCGTTTTAATTTTTAAGGAATCACCATACTAATTTGTAAAGTGATTGTACTAGTTTAGATTCCTATCAACAATATAGAAGGGTTCCTTTTCCCCACAATCTTGCCTGTATGTTTTAGCATTTGATTTCTTGATGACATCTACTCTTTCTGAGGTAAGTTTCAATCTCATTGCTATTTTAATTTGCATTTCTTTCATGGTCAGAGATGCTGAACATTTTTAAAGGATTTATTGACCACTTGTATTTCTAAGAAGTGTCTATTAATAACAGTTGCCAACTTTTTTATTGAGTCTTTTATTGAGGGGGATAATTTTGGGATATGTTTATATATTCTAGATTATTACTCTGTTGAGAATCTACAAAATTTTCCCCATTCTGTTTGCTATCTTTCCACTCTTTTAATTACTAACGTTTCTGTGTTACATTTTTAGTTGGATATACCATTTGTTGATTCTTGACATTATTTTTGCTCAATTATAGTACTGCTCAGAATGTCTTCAGCTATGCCATGTATTCAAGAGTTTTACCTATTCTGTTTTCAAGAATAGTAAGTGTTTCTGTATTAATAGCTAGGTCTTTGATCCATTTTTATTTTATTTTAGTATTTAACAACAGGATTTTGAGTTATCACAAAACTACAGTGATAAAAATGCTATGATAGGAGCGAGGAGCAAGATGGTGGATAGATATCAACTGGCTACAGAGGCTCTCTGAGATAGTCAACTTAGAATTCAACATAATACAGAGTGAGGGGCCCCAATCAGAGGGAGATGAATTCTCTCATCCCAAGAAGAAATTAAGATGACTTGCTGACCATCTGAGGTCCTGACAGTCCCCATGCGATCCCGCCGCAGCTTGCCAAGGTCCCACCGCGGCTTGACGAGGTCCCACCACAGCTTGATGAGGTCCCACTATGGCTTGCCAAGGTCCCACTGTGGCTTGCCGAGGTGTCCAAGGTCCTGCTGCTTCGACATTGAATTCGCAGGCCAGCAAGCCAAAGTGAGAGCTGAGTTGGCAGAGTGCCTACATCCACCTGTGGTGAGTGACAGGAGTGGAGCCATTCCATAAATAGGGGGACTCTGGCAGATGAGAAGGGGCAGGACTGGTAAGTACAAGGGGCAGCAGCGACTTCAGTCAATTGCTCCCTTCCTGAAGGGGATTGGTGGAGTGAGCTAGGCCTGGGTCACGTGACCTGGGTGAGACCCAATAGGCTATCTGAAATCAAGTCCCTACAATGTGATGCACACTAACCGTACTAACCCAATGAAATATCAGAAGTTTGACTGACAGTGCAGGCCACAGCACCTTGATAGACCAGGACAGGAGGCGGCACAAAGAAATGCAGTGCATGTCACAACAATTTGACTGATCTGCATGTTGCCACACTCCAGCTGCTGCCTGTGGCACCTCCGGGCTGCCAGTGAGACCTGTCACTGCGGGCCCAGGAGTGACTGGGCACCCACTGGCTTCCCCTGCCGGTGACACAGCAAGACCGCTGACCTAGAGGGGAGGCAGTGCAAAGTCCACCACCACCACCACCACCACCACGGCTGCCTCCGTGCTTCAGCCACTGCCACCCAGCGGGAGGCGATGCAAAGTAATACAGTGCAGGCCACAAAGCTTGACTGATCCAGAGGGGAGGGGCCATCATACACTGTCTGTCTGCAACTCACTAGCACTCTGCAGTGGGAAGGGTCATCTAGCCAGCATGCTTCAGAAGAATTGTAACCAACAAAGGAAGAAACTGGGGCCTCCTGGAAGAAACAAAAGAGATGGGAAGAGGAAGCAACAACAAAACGTCCCGAGTTTCCAACCCTGAGAACATTGACCTAGGGCAGGTAAATACAAAGGAGAATGAGAACAGCAAACATGCAGTATCACACATGGCACCAGCGGACATAAAGAGATTTATTGGGGACCTCACAGACAAATTCAAAAGTAAAATATTTAGCCAAATAAAGCAAGATATAAGAAAATTAATTAAAGAGATACTAAGCACCCCTCAAGCAGACACAGACGGAAGAAGGGAGGAATTCAAACAAAGGCGAGAACCATTTGATGAAGAATATAAATATAGAATACATAAAGCAGATTCAAAAAGATTACCAGGAAATTAAAAACTCTATGGAAGGACGGCAAATCAGGTTGAAAGAAACTAAGGATAGATTATCCAAACTGGAGGACAATTTTGCAATATGGGAGTATGAAGGGGAAAACTTTTAAAAAATAACAAAGAAACAAGCAGTAAGAATACAAAAGGCTAGAAGATTGACAAAAGGATCTATAACTTGAGAATAAAGAATGTAAATGAAGAAGCTGGGGTACAAACAAAGGGACTACAAAAGTTGTTTACAGAAATAATTAAGGAAAATTTCCCAAACATAGGAAAAGGAAATGATATTCTGATATATGAGGATACAGAACTCCAGCCACCTACAACCAAAACAGAGCTACACCCAGGCATATAATAATCAATATCCCAGAAATACAATATAAGAACAGAATATTAAAAGTTGTTAAGACAAGAAACATACAACATATAGAGGAAGGCCCATCAGAATAACGGCAGACTTCTCGACACAAACCATCAAGTCAAGAAGAGCCTGGGAATGAAATATTCCAAGCTCTGAAAGAAAATAACCTCCAGCCCAGATTGATATACCCTGATAAGCTGTCTCTAGAAATTAATGGAGAAGCAAGATGCTTCCAAGACAAAGAGGAACTTGGGAAATTCGCAACCACCAATCCAACTCTACAGGGAATACTGCAGGGCATTGTACAGAGAGAGAAAAGTACTAGGATTCCAGGAACAGTGGCAGAGAGGCCTCAATGAATGGAGCAGAAAACAGAATGAAGAAGATAAGCAAACAACTGATGGCAAACAAGAGCATAACAGAAATGAGGCAGAGAAGATTTTATTCAAAACTGATATGATTGATAGTTATCAAGTCTGAGAGTATAGGCAACTACACTGAAGATGATAAGACTCTACGATACACATTCTGGTTTGATAACTGCTGGTTTTTTAAGTTCTATACTATATACAAAGTTGTGTTTTTAGTAATACTGTTATGCACTGATATATTCCATTATACTACATCTGATGATTTGCCAATTCTATTGGAGATAACAAGAGACAACACAGGAACTATGGTAGAACTCCTTGTACAACAGTATTATATATTTATTTTGTTTCATGTGTTTATAGGAATATGTTTTGTTTTGACATGCTTTGTTTTGTTTCTCCCTGTAATATAGAAAGGATAGAAAAACATGTTAAGACTCAAGCACGTGTAGAATCTGTAAACAGTTTATGAGAACAGATCTTATGACACATGATGAAATGAACAGATACTTTGAAGAAAAAGAGACACTAAAATACCCTGTGCTGATGCTGGAGTGTCATGACGTGAAACCCAGCAATAGTATTATTCTTTGCTCAGAGTGATATTAGCCTGCTTGGGTTTATTCAATGTCAACATAATTGAAGATATGGATAACTGCATGTATGTTTAAGTGTATAGGATTGATAAGCATATTTCTAAGTTTTGTTGGTTAGTTGAACAGAACTGGTTGCAATCTCACTGTTTGAATCCCCACTTTGTCTACTCCACTTCAGTATCTTGAATAACTATTTGTAAGAAGAAAAATCTGTAATCATCAACTAGTGATTTCTTACTGTTTATTTTTTCTTTCAAATTATGTATTATTTCTACCCGTTTTCTGTTTTGTTTAGTCTTTCTTTAAATAAAATTTTTTTAAAAGGCACTAGAGTGCCCAGTGCTGATCACAGAGTGTCATGAGATGTGAAATCCAGCAATACTATTATTCTTTGCTCAGAATGATTTTTAACATGCTTAGTTTGTTTAAACATAAATAAAAATATGGATAACTGCATGTATGTTTAAGAGTATAGGATTGACAACCATGTTACTAAGTTTTTGTTGGACAGTTGAACAGAACTGTTTGCAGTCTCGCTGTTTGAATTCCCACTTTACATATTCCACTCTTATACCTTGAACAACTACTTGTAAAACAACAATATGTAAACATCAACTAGTGATTTCTTACTGTTTATTTTTTTTCTCTGAATGTATGTATTATTTCTACCTATTTTATGCTTTGCTTAGTCTTTCTTTACACAAAATTTTTTAAAAAACGCTATGATAGTGGAAAAAAAGCAGATATGGAGATCAATGAAATTGAATAGGATGCAGAAACAAGCCCAGGCACCTTCCCCTATCTGATCTTTGACAGAGAAGCCAAAAACATACACAGAAGGAAAGATACCCACCTCCTTCCTAGAAATACCATCCAAATACACTGTCAGATTTGGCAGACAGAAAAACTGGCACTAGGTAACAATAAAAAATCAACCCCTGCCTCATGGAGGTTCAGGCTGGATGTTAACTCAGCAGTCTAGAACTGAAGCAATTACTTGAAAGGATGAAGCTTTCCCCAAAATGAACTTAAGAGAAATATTTTGATGTTTTTAGGATTTCAGGCTTGCATTCTGGAGACTGTCATTATAAACACTGATGTATATACACAAGAACATGGCAGAGGAGGGGCTGGGCGGATCTGGGGCGCCTACATCAGCCTCCCCGTGTGTCTGGAGGACTGTGGATGTCTCAGCAGGCAGTGGAGCATCGCAGGTTCTGGAGGCCCTGTGGTCTGTGGTGAGTGCTGAGCTCACTCTGCCCAAAGCCCAGACTGTTCAGGACCCTCCAGGCTTCCGGGTGCAGTGAAGTGGAGAAGTGGGTTTGAGGCCTCTACATCCGCCTCCCCATCTCGGCTGCACTTGGAGAAATGAGGAGCTTCCAACAAGTAGGCGGGTGCACGCTATCCCTGGAACCCAGCTTGTTTGGGACTCCTGCACCTCACCATCGGTGTGCAGAGGAGAGGCTGGGCAGATCTGGGGTGCCTGCATCAGCCTCCCCATGTGTCTGGAGGACTGTGGATATCTCAGCAAGCAGGGGAGGATCTCACATTCCAGAGGCACCAGGGCCTGTGATGAGTGCTCAGCGCACTCTGCCCAAAGCCTGGACTGTTTGAGACCCTCCAGGCTTCCGGGTGCAGTGAAGTGGAGAGGTGGGTTTGAGGCGTCTACATCCACCTCCGCATCCCGGCTGCGCTTGGAGAGCTGTGGAGCTTCCAACGGGCAGGTGGGTGCACAGTGTCCCTGAGGCCCAGCTTATCTGGAACTGCAGAGTTCTGAATAGGCAGAGGAGGGCCATTGGTTCGGCAGGCCCAGTGGCTTGGGGTAACGGGGTGCCAGAGTCTCAGGAGCTGCAAGCATAGAAGGGGATTTCCAACAGACCCTGAGGAAGCTTTCAAATAAAACTTGAAACACAGAAATATAGGAAAATGACAAAACGAAAGACCAAATTACAACCTCAAACCTCCAGCCCATCTCAAGAAACCCTAGGAGCAATGTAAATAGAAGAAAATATATGCCATTCACCTCAAATATCAGACACAATAGCTACTGAAATTAACAATCAAGTCCAGGAAGCTTTAAAGAAATTCAAACTCGAAATAATCTCCCAGGTAAAAGAAGAAATGATAAAAGAAATGAAAGAAATTCTGAATATATCTAAAGAAAACACAGATAAAAAATTGGAGGAACTAAACAAAAAGATAGAATCCCTAGACAAGCAATATAAGAAACAAACAGAATACATAATGCAGATGCACAGAGATATACAGGAAATAAAAAACTCCACTGAAAGTTGTAAAAACCGCCTTAATGAAAGTGAAGATAGAATTTCAGACCTTGAAGACAGGATTGCAGCTAGTAAACAGGAAAGGAAAGATCTTTTAAAAATCACAAGGAATCAGGAAACAACAATTCAACAACTGCAAGATGATGCAAAGAAAAATAACATAAGAATGATAGGGATTAATGAAAAAGAAGGAGACAACATAAAGGATGTCAAGAGGATATTTAGAGAAGTAATAGCTGAAAATTTCCCAAGCATGAGATCAGAAACCGACATCAGGATCAGTGAAGCATATAGAACTCCTACTAGTCATAACCAAAATAAAACTACACCCAGACATATAATAATCACCATCCCAGAAATCCAACACAAGAATAGATTATTAAAAGCTGTCAGAGAGAAAAGACAGATTTTCCTTATAAAGGAAAATCTATCAGAATCACAGCAGACTTCTCAGCACAAACAATAAAGTCAAGAAGAGCATGCAGTGAAGTATTCCAGATCCTAAAGCAAAATGATTTCCAACCTAGACTGATGTATCCTGCAAAACTATTATTCAAAATTGATGGTGAAATACGATACTTCCATGACAAAGAACAGCTGAAGGACTTCATGAACACCAAACCAACCCTGCAAAAAATATTGAAAGACAGTTTAGATACACAAAGGAAAAAACCACTAAGCAAAGCAGATAATTAAACAGAACAGAAAGATAAAGATGCAACAGCAGAGAGATAACATGTCAACAATAAACCAGCATTTAACAGTAATAACCATTAATGTAAATGGTCTCAATGCACCAATCAAAAGAAACAGACTAGCAGAATGGATCAAGAAACAAAATCCAACCATATGCTGTTTACAGGAAATCCATCTAACCAAGAAGGATACTCACAGACTGAAAGTCAAAGGATGCGAAACAATACTTCATGCAGCAGGAATCCAAAAAAAGGCAGGAGTAGCCATTCTGTTGGCAGACAACATGAACTTTAAACCAACAATGACCATAAAGGACAAAGAAGGTCACTACATACTCGTAAGGGGAAAACTCCAAGAGGAAGAGATAACTATCTTAAATATATATGCACCAAACTCCAGAGCACCCAGTTATATAAAACAATTATTAACAGAAATGAAAACTCAAATTATCAATAACACAATTGTAACAGGAGACCTTAATACGCCATTGACACCAAGGGACAGATCAACCAGACAGAAAATGAGCAAAGAAATAACAGAACTGAATCACACCTGTGAACAAATGGGTTTGATAGACATATACAGAATGTTCCACCCAACAACATCAGAATACACATTCTTCTCAGCAGTACATGGATCATTCTCTAAAATAGACCATATATTAGTTCACAGAACATATTTAAACAAATGCAAAAGAGTTGAAATTATCCCTTGCATGTTATCGGATCATAGCGCTCTGAAATTAGAAATTAATGATAAAAGATACTGGAAAAATCCCGCAAACACATGGAAACTGAATAACACCCTCTTGAATAATCAGTGGGTCACAGAAGAAATTAAAGAAGAAATTACACAATACCTGAAAGAAAATGAAAATGCAGATACAACTTACCGGAATTTGTGGAATGCAATGAAAGCCGTCCTCAGAGGAAAATTTATTGCACTGAGTTCCCACATCAGGAAAACAGAATGAATACAAATAAATAACTTGATGCTATACCTCAAACAGCTAGAAAAAGAAGAGCAAGTCAAGCCCAAAGCAAAAAGAAGAGAGGAAATTATAAAAATCAGAGCAGAAATCAATGCAATAGAGACTAAGAAAACAATCCAAAGAATCAACGAATCAAAGAGTTGGTTCTTTGAAAGAATAAATAAAATCGATAAGCCCCTAGCCAACCTTATTTTAAAAAAGGAAGATTAAGCTCAAATTCATGCAATAAGAAATGAAAAAGTGAAATCACTACAGACCCAATAGAAATACAGAAGATCATCAACACCTATTTTGAAAACCTCTACTCTCAAAGGTTTGATAACACAGAAGAAATAGGCAGATTCTTAAAAACATATGAAGTAACAAAGCTAGATCAAGAGGATGTAAAACTGTTGAATAACCCAATCTCTGTTAATGAAATTGAAAATGTAATTAAGTCCTTACCTACAACGAAGAGCCCAGGCCCAGATGAATTCACTGCAGAATTCTACAAGAAATACAAAGAAGACCTAATGCCGACACTCCTCTAACTATTCAATGAAATTGAAAGGGAAGCAATCCTTCCTAAGTCATTCCTGGAAGCAAATATTACTCTAGTACCAAAACCTGAGAAAGACCCAACTAAAAAAGAGAACTATAGACCGATCTCCCAGATGAACACAGATGCAAGAATCCTCAATAAAATATTGGCAAATAGGATGAAGCAAATCATCAAGAAGATTATACACCATGACCAAGTGGGATTCATCCTAGGAATGCAAGGATGGTTCAACATACATAAATCAATAAATGTAATCCACCTTATCAATAAAGCCATAAGTAAGAATCACATGATCATTTCTATAGATGCAGAAAAAGCCTTCGACAAAGTCCAACATTTATTCATGATAAGAACTTTACAGAAAATTGGAATAGATGGTCTTTACCTCAATGTAATAAAGGCCATTTATGACAAACCAACAGCCAGCATCATACTAAATGGCCAAAAATTGAAAGCCTTTACTTTAAAATCAGGCACAAGACAAGGATGTCCTTTATCACCACTACTATTTAATATAGTACTGGAAGTACTAGCCAGAGCAATTAGGCAAGAGAGAGAAATAAAAGGGGTAAAGATAGGAAAAGAAGAAGTTAAATTATCATTGTTTGCAGATGACATGATACTCTACATAGAAGACCCCCTAAACTCCATTGAAAGACTCTTAGATACAATAAATGAATTCAGTAATGTGGCTGGATACAAAATCAATACTCAGAAATCAATAGCATTCCTATACATGAACAGCACAATCACAGAGAGGGAAATAAGAGAAACTACACTCTTCACATTAGCAAGCAAAAAAATGAAATATTTAGGAATTACTCTTACGAAAGAAGTGAAAGACTTATACAGTGAAAATTATAATACACTGAAAAAAGAAATTGAAGATGATCTCAGAAAATGGAAAGGCATCCCTTGCTCATGGATAGGAAGAACAAACATTGTGAAAATGGCCATTCTCCCAAAACTATTATACAGATTCAATGCAATCCCAATAAAAATACCATCAACATACCTTATAGATCTAGAGAAATCACTCCTAAATTTCATCTGGAACCAGAAGAGACCTAGAATAGCAAAGGCAATTCTAAGCAGCAAAGACAAAGCAGGAGGCATCACAATCCCTGACTTGAAGTTGTACTACAAAGCAACAGTAGTAAAATCAACAGGGTATTGGAATCATAACAGAGCCGAAGATCAATGGAATAGATTAGAAGATACAACCACAACTACAAACACACTCAATCACCTTATCTTTGATAAAGGAGCCAAGCAGGTTCACTGGAAGAACGACATCTCTTTAATAAATGGTGCTGGAAAAACTGGCTCTCCATTTGCCAAAAACTAAAGCTAGACCCATGTCTATCACCATGTACTAAATTAAAATCTAAATGGGTCAAAGATCTGAATATTAAAACAGAAACACTAAATCTATTGGAAGACAAATTGGGTAGAAACCTTGAAGACATAGGAGTAGGTAGAGAAGTCATGAACAGGACTCAAACCACACAGGAAATACTTCCCAGAATCAATAACTGGGACCGCTTCTTATTAAAAAGTTTCTGCATGTCAAAAGAAATCTCCAGCATAGTGAAAAGAAAACCCACAAACTGGGAAAAGATTTTAGTGAACTCTCTCTCAGACAAGGGACTCTTGTCTAAAACATATAAAGAATTAAAAAAACTCAGACCTCCAAAATTCAAAGATCCAATCCAAAAATGGGCATCTGAGATGAATACGCACTTCTCAGATGAAGAAATACAAATGGCAAATAAATACATGAAAAAATGTTCATCATCATTGGTCATTAGAGAAATGCAAATTATAACCACACTGAGATACCATCTTACTCCTGAAAGAATGGCCAGGATCAAGAAAACCAACAACAACAAATGCTGGAGAGACTGTGGAGAAAAAGGAACTCTCCTACACTGTTGGTGGGAGTGTAGACTGGTGCAGCCCTTGTGGAGGTCAGTCTGGAGATTTCTCAAAAAGCTGGGATTGGAAGTCCCATTTATTCCAGCTATTCCACTTCTAGGCATATTCCCAGAAGAACTGAAAGCATCATACCACAGTGATATATGTGCACCTATGTTTATAGCAGCACAATTTGTAATCGCCCGATCTTGGAAACAACCCAAGTGTCCATCACCTGAGGAATGGATAAAAAATTTGTGGTATTTCTATATGATGGAGTATTATTCAGCTATAAAGAAGGATCACATTGAGATATTTATCAATAAATGGGCGCAGCTTGAGACCATACTCATAAGTGAAATAAATCAATCTCGCATGTGTGAATACCGAATAGTTTCCCTAATGTAAGTAATGATTCAAATATATAAAAATATGTGGTAATCATGATTCCTCATTATGATTGGCCTTGAAGCCTTATAAAGTTTTCACTTGTTAATTGGAAAGGCTTTATTCTGGGCTTCTTGATATGGAAATATTTGAAGCTATAGTATATGAAGTTTTATTCAAATATTTCAAAGAAAAAGACAGACACTATGGTAACTACTATTAAGTCGGGTTATTTGGTGGTGAAGCACTAGGTTGCTGAAACAGTCATGCTTTGACCTGTATTATTATATTGCTATGTCCTGTTTTATCTCAATCTCTCCCTTATTCACTAAAAAAATTATTTAGTTATTTTTTATGTTTTTTTAATTAAGGGGAAAATTTAAAAAATTAGCAGGATATACAATAGTAACTTTTTTTTTATTTCCTTTGATTTAACTTGTTTTAAAGTCCTGTAATACTCCCACTGTCTTGTTTTGACTGATTAGACTCTGTTCCATTCTGTATGATAGTATCAAGTTTGAGGGTATAGGCAATAACTTTGAAGGCAATAAGATTCACTAAGATGCCCATTCTGGGTTTGACTATTATCTCCTTTGGAAGTCCTGTAATGTTTACAATGTTTAAGTTTTGCTGGTCTTGTTCTCTACTGTTTTGTTCAACTTTATAATACCTAATGAGATACACAATTCTTTTTAAGGAAACAAGAGACATTGTTGATAACCATTGTTGATAACCTTGTACTCTGTTTTACATCAAGTGCTATGTCTATCCTTGGTTTTGACTGACTGCTTTGTTTTGCCATATTTGACTTTATTCTCTTCCAAAAAAAAGTAATAAGAACTAAGGAGTAATAAAACCCCAAATGTGTAAATTTTGTTGTAAAAAAGAGAAGGAAAAAAAGAGCTCTAAAGGATACAACAGCAAGTGTGTTTAGGGGTATTAAATAGATGACCATATTAATGTTTTTGGTTGGCTCATTGAACACAACTGTTTGCAGTCTCACTGTTTGAATGTCCACTTTGTATGCTTTGATACTGTGAGTTGAGCAACTATCTCTAAGATGATAATATGTAATCTATTAACTGGTGATTTCTTACTGTTTTTTTTTTTTTTTTTTGTAGTTCTGTATTACTTGTACCCTTACACCGCTTTGTTTTGTTTTGTTTTTTCTCTTTTCCCTTTTAAATAAAATTTTAAAAAAAGAACATGTATGGTTCCTTTTAATGAGTTCAGTGCATACAATTTCATTAAATCATCTCATTTGGTTAGAAATAGGAGAAATTAATGATAAAATATCTGTCAGTAAACTTAGGATGACTGTAATGCAGAGTAGACAGTAGGCACAGCTCAGGGGCTGTGTACAGAGGTGATAAGCACCTTTGAGGTGTGTTTTCTATTTTCTTTGACTTGAAGCTCTCTTTCCAATGCTCCCAAAGGATACAATGATACTATAAATAGAAGCTTCTGTTTAGTAGGCTGTGATGTGAGCATTTTAAATTCAGTTACTTCTGTCATCAGTATTTCCTGTCTCCTCTTTTAGGTCATTATAGGTATTGTTTTTTAAATTCTATTCCACTCCAATAGAATCTAGCTAGATATCCAGAATTAAGATTCAGAACTAATTCTCAGATGAGATATTTCTGTTTTGTAGCAGACAGGCTTCTCTACCACAACCGAATTTTGCACTGTCCAGCAGGAGCATCAGAAAATGACCTGATGCCTTAAGAACAAAGGAAAAATCACCTATGAGTATTTATTCTGATTTAAATAAAAGCACCATATTGCATTTTAGTAAAAATCTTAAAGAATCTTTGACCATATTAACTTGTGTTACGTCTTTCTAAAGTAAAATCAGAATCTGAGAGAAGTCTCATCATCTTCTGCCATGCTTATTAGATACACACAGATGTTAGTCTACGAACTGGAGGTAAGTAGAATACACAGAAAAGGTAAAGTACATGGAAACTGCAGTGGTTGAATCTGCACATTTGTTTTAATCAGCTTCCTGTTTCTGTAACAAAGCCTCATAACTAATTGACATAAAAAGAAAAGAAACATTTTGGCTCATGTCCAAAGGTACCCCTAAGGTTTTGGGGCTGTGAGGAGACAGCAAGTCAGGGTGGGTGTGTGGAGTCAAGCAAAGCATTCACCTCAGAAAGTGGTGACCCAAGTTGTATCTTGAACCACACTTCCCGGTGGAAGCAGGAAGCAGAAGCAATAGGAAGAAAAGCCCAGTGTCCTTCTAGACCATGCCCCCAGTGACCTGAAAACCTTCCACTGGGCACTGTCTCCTACAGGTGACAGTGCTGCTCAGCTAACCTCTCCAGAAAACTCCCTGAGTAGACAAAAACCTGGGAGAACTTGAACCTAAGACTGCATGAATACCATGGGCACCAGCTACTCAACTATGGCTACTCAACTTTGAACTAATTAAAACTGAATAAATTAAAATTGTCAGTTCTCCACCCACTAGCCAACTTCAAATGCTCAATACTCCATATAACTAGACTGCATTTAATGGCTTGTGCAGACATAGCACTCCATTTCCACAGAGAGTTTTGGACATGGTTGGTCTAAGGGACAAGCAGGAAATAGTTGGGCTTTGACCTCACAAAACACTCTGTTTGCTCTGTATCCCTCATCTGAAAAAGTGAGCTATAAAGAAAAGATGATCCTTGGACAATTTGTGACCTCTGAAAAACTGATAAAGATTCAGTTTTCTCCAGGTGTAATAGAAATTGAAAAGCTTATAGAGAATCCGTACTTCTTTGAGATTATATGAATCACTCTCTAATGCATACACTGCATCGGCCATTTCTCCTGGCAGTGGACCCAAGTTTCATTCTACTGTGGCTTACAATACAGATGTTAATTACTGTTCAAACACAGCTGTGCGATTCATTCTGGCATGGCATGGTGAAGAAAGCTCCAGACACATCCTCCCTCTGATTATAAACAACTCACTATGATGACATTAAGTCTGCTAGCAGCTATTCCTAATGCAGTTTGTTCAGGCCCATTTTTGCAGGAAACTGACCTTTTGCCCTTTATAAAGATCATATTATATATAATAACGGTAAAATTACAGTAAAAATTGGTATCTTGTGAAAAGGTAAAATAGTTCTTTAAATTTCTCATCAGTCTCCCTTTGAGATAGATGAATGATTAATCAAAATAAACAGTACACTTTGTAAAACATAAGATCAGAAAGGTAGCTACTTTCCGGGCAAAAATAGAGAATGATTGGTATAAGGAGTTTCAGTGTCCAGCTGTTTCGGCGTGAGGTTGGGGGTTTACTCAAGACAGCCACCATTCTGAGGGAAAAATCAGTCTCTATAGCCTAAAGAGCATATTTGCTCTCTGTTTTCTAAAGGGCTCATGCCCCTTCAAATCTTGTTCAAAATGGTTCTAGCTTTACAAGGTACAAAAATTTCTGTGAACTGACTGCAAATGTCAATATGCTAACATTTAGAATGGAACTCACAGGACTCATAAATTATGGAATATATGTGTAATACATACATAAAATCTTGATTATCTTCTTCAAAATGTGTAAGATTCTCTTAGTATGCTTTCCTCAATGTTCTACCTACAGAGATGAACAGATAAATGAACATGACAAAATTACTCATCTTTACCTTCTACCCAACTTTGAGCAAAAATTTTATAACTGAAGCAAAATTTTTAAAACAAACTGTGAACAATAAGTAATCACAAACATCATAGTATACCTACATATTATACCTACATACTATGAAGTTGAGAAGTTTCATCGCTTCTATTTAAGAAGCTAGAAAAATGAGTAAATCAGAGATTTCTAAAGAGAATAGAGTTCTAAGTACTTGATTTGAAATTGTCTTGTGGCCCAGGAAGAGTCAATATTCTTGTCTTTGTCCAGAGATTTTTTTCCATGGACCCCAGTCCTGCTACCTCTTTCTATGGCATGGTATTTGTGTAGACACATGAACATGGTGCATGCACATTCACATGTATGCACATACAGAGAGTGTTTTTCCAAACATATTCTGAAAAATCTACATTAACTCTCTTCAGTCTCCCTGATGCACCTGTGTTCTGACTTCCTGGTGAGGAAAGAGAGATTGTAAATGAGTTACACATGTCTTTTAGTGTGCACTGGAACTCCCAAGTAACACAGTGAGGAATGAATGCATACACGGTGATGCATGGAAGCATACTAATGACCCAAGACTTATTCCTTGTGTTATGAATCATGTGGTTGTGAAAACATTTTGTGCACCATAAAATACTATACAAGTTTCATTTGATATTGATTTCTGTACATCATATCTATCAATTGATTCTCAGTTCCCCAAAATCCAAACCAAATAAATCTCCTTCTGTCAATGTGAATATTAATTGCACTCTTATATTTTTTAGGAATTAAGTATACAATGAAAACAAAAATCATAAAATTTTAAAGTAACATTATAAATGAATGATATTGATAATGCTTTTACATTTATTGGACAATAGACAATACTAATTTCACATTATTTAGTTTGATCTGTGTAGCTGTGGAATCTGAGACTTGGAGAAGGAAAGTCACTATTTAAAGATCCAACAGTTAATAAAAGTTACATTTAACCTGAATCCCAAATTAATAGCATAGTCAGTATGATTTCTAGATTAACACAGTCAATAGCACTTATATCTTATGCTAATGACTAAAATACATGATGCTATACCGTGAAAACAGGACCCAAAGACAAGTGAAATTTCTAAATATACGGCAAATCACATTACTCTTCCTGTACTCACTGTCTACTTGATCTAAAGTGACTCTACAGCATGCCAGGAAAGCTAGAGTATATCCTACCCAATCAGAGATTCCCAGTACATCACATGGACAGAAGCAATCCGCAACCTCTATTCCTCACCCATCAGACAGTAGAGATGCCTCACACTGATCATCAGAGTATAATTATCTAACAGCTAGAACACTGGGCTTACTGCCAGGAACCACCTAGAAAGTGCAGGGGCTACAGCTGAGACTATTAGATTTAGGGATCTAGTTGTGAATTCACTAAACATTTATAGAGCATGTACAATGTGGTAGGCACCAAGATGTAAACAGCATACAGCGGGGCCTCTGCTATGCAAATAATAGTAGTGAGACACTCACATATAATGAATATGTGCTCAGGGAATCATCAGATTGTTCCAACCTATGCCCTATAATAAACCATCCAGATTCAGAACTGATAATAAAGCACTAACCATTATAAAAGTTGTAAATTGAAGACATCAGATTAATAATCTTATAGACAGAATGACTATCCCATCTCAATCTTCCTGGGATCAGTTGCAGTCTATATTCTGCCTTGGCATAACTAAAGCAGTGCCCTTCCACTGTCAAACGTGATCCCATTTGTTTAACAAACGATACAGTCAGCTGTGACTAATGAAAGCGATCACCTGCTTGATTTAATAGCTAAGAATACCCTGATTTTCATTTCTGGAACACTGACTTTGCACTAAGTGTGAGAGCTGGGCCACTTTACCGTTCACAAGAATTAAATATAGTATCATCCTGACTCTCTAGACCAGAAAACTGATATTTTAGAGAATTAGGTTGCTCGGTCAACCAAAATTACACCATATTAACGCAGACAGAGTAAGTCTGACAATGCTGAGGAATAGAGAAGGTGATCTTTGAAAGATCTGGGGTTACCATGCTAATTGCCCAGGTGAGATATAACCAGAATCAGACTATGAATACAGAGACAGGAGGTCCAGTCATTGAACCCTTGAAAGGTTTGTGACTTTTTAATCATCCCCACACTCCCTTGGTCTGGACTTAGTTGTCACTAACCACTGCAGCTTTGACCCTTTGACCCCAAACACAGCACATACACCAGGCCACTGAGCAGGGAGCCACGTGAGGGCCTACTTAGCTCCCGGTGGGCAGAGGGTCTTAGGGTCTTGGTGTCTTTATGAAACTCCTTTTTACCTCCTTCCATCTGAAGACTTAATACAGCACCTTGAGGGAGACTTTTTAAACAGTAAAATGGAACATTTATGGCCTGTGAAAAGATGCATCTCTTTTGTTAGTCCCTTTACTTATCTCTGCAGTAATATAAACTAAAGCAGGAAATTTTATACTTTCAGATTAGGGAATGTCATGGAAGGTATACTTAGAGATTTCACGGGAATTTTCCTCAGTTGCTCTGGCTTCTGCAACCTCAATAAAAATTGCTTAATTGTTTTATCTTCTAGTAAAAGAAGTTCATCATAATCATAGCAAAGGCAGACCCCAGGAAAAAATGATATGAAAAGAAAGTGAAAAGTACCTGTAATTTCAACATGGAGGGATAATCATTAGTAATTTTTAATATATATGTTTCTTAATTTTCCATATTAATTCACATACACAGTTTACTGTCATAATAAAACTGTATCATACTATACATACTGTTTTGTAAGTTATTTGGCTATTAATATAGTATAAATATTATACTGTAAATATAAATCTATACAAATGTTTTTCTAATGCAATACTGTACATATCTATTCCCCACTTATTTAATCATTCCTATATAGCACGATAGTAAGGCTTACTTGGTTGTTTATTGTTGCTTTTGCTATTTTACAAAATTCAATCATGATTAGTATGTGGACAATTCTGAGTAGCCATTCACCCCATCACTTTTAAAAAAAATTTTTATTAGTAATACACATTTGCAGTACATAATATTTACAACCCTTGTGTGGAATTGGCACATGTATGTAACACATCCTATCTCCTTTATTTCCTCAACATTCTCCAAAAACCAGATCTTCTCCACCCTATTTACACGGCCTTGTTTTCCTCCAGATGGATTATCAGTCCACTCTGCATTTAAATCAAGAGCTTATTTTCTGCACGACCGATGCAACACTAGAGAGTATCAGCCTCTATGCATGGGCTACATCGTTTGGTCACCAGTAGTTCTTTTTGCCATGAAGAAATCTGTGTTTTTGGTATTCATGTGTAAGACTTCTTCACACATTAGCAATGTGAAATTTCTGTTCACTTGGCGAGTGTTTCTCCAAGCAGTCATTTCTCTGCTACAGATCACAAGTTCATTTTATTGACACTACATGTGTACATTTGACACAGACATAGCTTTGGACAGGACGCAGATGCAGATCCGTATTCACGGCATCTCATTCCTTTCAAGAAGTAATTATCCAACTCTCAATTTTCTGTATGCATTTCTCTTGTGGCTATCTGATTATGAAATGTAGCACTTTATGTACTTTTTTTTTTTGATGTTACATTAAAATTTTATCTCTTCTCTTGAACTGGAAACCACAGAACCGAAAAGTTCAGCAAAGCACCCCCAAGATGTTCAGTGGGTGAACAGAAGGAAGCTTCGGTCTCCTCCTCTCCATGCATTCCAGAGGAATTCGTCCCCTGAAGCGGAGTCCCGTGGTCTCCCCTCTGTCCTACCCTTTGCACTTGCCCCCCACCCCTTCCGTTTCAAGCACTACTGGGAAATGCACCAGCACCAGTATTCCTGCTGGACTCCCTGGCAGGAGGAAGAGGCCTCAGCTTGTTAGGGCAGCAGCTGCCAGAAGTTCTTGCCTGGAAAAACAGAAGGACCATTTCGCCTTGCACCAAAGGTCCCGGAAGCTCTGCATTTTGCTGTTTTATTTAATCACTCAAGCTTCCTCAGACAGTAACAGCGACAACCTCCTTCCTGTTCAGTACAGGTCAAATCCTCTGGCTTCTCTTTCTCCCAGAGGCGAAGCGCCAGTGTGCAGTGATGACCACTAGAGGGCGTGCAGCCAATAACCTGAAAACGACGGCGGATTCCTTCGTGGCGGGGACTCGCGGTTACGCAGGCTGCACGGATGCTCTGCAAACCCTGACAGGGTGCAGACCGTTTTCCTCTTCACCGTCAGCTAATTCTCCACTTGTGAGGCTCTGCGGCGGTATTGGGAAGTTCCATGCAGACAGATGTTTATCGAATCCCTCTTCTTTTATTGTTTCTAAAAAAGTATTTGGTACATTCCTGTCATCAGTCAGGTATTTCAGGCTCCCCGACTCCCCACCCCAACCTTTCTGAGCGTAGAGAGGACACTGCCACCCCCCAAAATCACAGAAAAAGTTTAATCTTAAAACTTAATCTGGAGGGTTTAATGTACAGGGATCTAGAATGGAAGTTCCCTTTATTTTGTGTTTCTTTTTTTTTTTTCAGAAAAGAATATTCAGTATACTTTTTGTCATATTAAATTTACCAATTGCCTCATTTTTTCACTGCTTCGAATGTATCTTCAATTTGCATGATTTGTGATAAATCCACCAAGTCTGGAAGTATCTGTGGAGGATGGAGACGAATAGAATACTTTTTGTCGTTAAAAACAATGAAGACAGGAAGGGATACTCTGAAGATCTAAGTGAAACACTCTCAAGATCTAAGCGCCAAAATGTTTATAAATGAATAAGAAATCCATGACAAAGATAAAGACAAATCCAGGCAAAGCCGTCAAATACAGACACAAGTGAAACGTGGCTGAAATGAGATATATCACCCTCCTTGTCTGCCCGAGAAAGTCTGAGCATCGCCTCTCCATGGTCATCAAAAGCTACTCAGTGAATCCACAGCAGCGTAAAGTTGCCTTGAGAATGAGACATCTGAAATTACAGACTTGGGAGAACAGTCCTCACTGAACAGTAACTGATAGGATCTTAGGGATGTTACCGGAAAAACAGAAGAAGGGCTCAGGGGAAAATAAAACTGCCCCGAGAGAGCTACCTTGTAAGTTTCCTCGTGACACAGACAGTTCTGATAGAAACCGAATAAAATTTATTTGTTTTCACTGGCTCCATAATTCTCAGGTCAACACTGAAATTTTCAGTAGAAAATGTGTGAGGACAAATTGGGTCTTGCATCTTGAAGTGAAAGAATATTGGATAAGATCGTGGTTTTATATTAAAAATTAAATTACACTCCCTGAATTTACTATGAATTGGGTATTTGGGGATAGACTTATTTACATTTCATTCTATGCCTAAAATGGAATTTTGCATATGTTTGCACACACAATTAGGTCTAATATGTAACTGCAATTTAGAAAACTAATTTGAACATTTTAGGGTCAGACTAGGCCGTAGCCTTGACTAAAAGCAAAAAATATGGCCAAAAAAGTTTCTAAAAAGATTATTTAAGAAATTGACAGATCTATGCTCTAAACTTTTGGTCCTTGTTTAAGAAAACAAAAACTGTTCAATCTGCAAGTACTTAAAAGATATATACAACCAATTTTTAATTAAAGATATGGGTATAGCAGTTAAGCTTTAATTTTTGGGCTTTGAAACTATAAGCCAGTAAACCCCTTCTCCTTTAAGTGATGTGTGTGCGGTATTGAGTCCCAGCATAACACAATGTACATCATAAAATGTGCAGAAAAATATATTGAAATAGTGAGTAAGAAAATGGGGGCTCTAGGGGGTTTTACTGACACTGAATGACGTGACTTAGCTCTTTAGTTTTACTTCCCTTTGGTTTTGTCTCAAGTGTGTGTGTTTGTTTGTTTGTTTGCAATAGTGGAATTTGAACCCAGGGCCTTTCACTGAGCTGTACCCTCAACCTTTTTCTTTTTTACTTTTGAAAATGGTTCTGATTAAGTCACTAAGTTTGCCTAGGCTGGGCTCAAACTTTCAATTCTCTTGCCTCAGTCTCCGAGTGATGGGATCACAGTCACTTAACTCTTTTTAGATTCAGTTAACACATCTGTAATTCATGCATTCGTTCATTCATACATTCAAGAAATTATTTGTTGAGTGTCTGTTCTACTCCATGCATTTATTCTAGACATGAAAAACTTAGAACTTTATCCTCATTACAGTAATAGTCTATGGGAGAGACACAGAAAACAAAGTATATAATGTGTGTATTATATTTCAGAGTGATCAAGTCAAGAGAGATAGAACAGCAGGCATTTAAACACTCTAAATAGTGCTCTCCAGAGGAATCACACTGGGAGGGAGGCAGCTGGGACAAATCTAAAGGGGTAACTATCTGGGGCAGATACCTAGCTGCCTGGCAGATACTCTGAGATGAGAGCTTAGGGAAGTCCCAGGAGGCCCCTGTGGTTGGAGGAGAGTATGTTGAGGGCAACAGAGAAAAGTAGGACATAAAGGAAGGGAGGGAACAGAAACGCACATGACATAGATTGCACACTGATGGATGGGTGATTTTAGCTCGTTTCCAGGGATGAGAAGTCATTGAGTTTTGTGGTGAAAAGTAACAGATTCTTATACTTACAGGATCACTCTATTGAGAATGGATGGAAAATGAGCAGAAGTAGAAGTCACCTGGGTGACAATTTAATAACCCGAGGCAAATGCTGAGGGTTTTTAGCTCAGCAGCTCAAGCACCTGCCTGGCAAGTGTGAGGTCCTGATTTTGATCCCCCCCAACAAAAAAAAAAAAACCAACAGAAAAATATTAATGGCTTAAACTAAGGGGTAAAAGGTACAATAAGGATGATCTAAAAATTGTACACAAATCTATAAAGTTGTATAAAATGTACCATGTTAACACTGATCTTGTTTTTAAAGTTTTTGATCACTCTTTTGCATATACTATTCCAGATCAATTTTAGAAATAATTTGTCAGCTTCATTTAGATTCCTTTCCAGAGAAATTGTTCTGGTATGGATCTTAAAATTTACTTTCTAAAATGATCTTATCAATATGATTTTACATTTTTCCTATAATTTACTTATCTTATAAATTATATTAGTACATATCAATATAGTCCAAGGTTAAATTTTACCTAGTCATGGTGAATGAGTCTCATACTTTTGCTTTGATTTGCTGATATCTTATTTTTATAAATAAAGAGGTACTTTTAGGTTTGCTTTAGTTTACTACCAAGGTTATACCAGCTGTGGAGAATGGATTGGGAAATATTTTTTGTTTCTTTCTTCTTTTTTAAATATATTTAAAGGAGGAGAAAGCAAAACAGGAAAAAAGGTAAAAATAATACAGAATTTCAAAAAAATAAACACTAAGAAATCACTACTTGATAAATTACATATTGTCATCTTAGAAATACTTGTTCAAGTTACAAAATTAAAGCATAAAAAGTGGACAGTCAAATATTGAGAGTGCAAACTGTTCTGTTCAATGATCCAACAAAAACAGTAATATGGTTATCTATCTTATACACTTAAATATACATGCAGTTATATTCTTTAGAGCACTTTCTTTCCCTTTCTTTTTATAATAGTAATTACACATTTTGGATCTTATTACTCCTACAGTTTTTATTAGTTTTTACACTAGAGACATAATGTTTACATTTACAAATATGATTTACAAATATGATTATTTATTTCACTTATAGTCTCTAGTTGCCTCCATTTACCTATAAAGTCCTCAAGATCATCCTTTTTATAGCTGAGTAATATTCCATTGTATAAAAATACCATATCTTTTTCATTCACTCTGCAGTTGATGGGCATTTTGGCTGTACCCAAGATTTAGATATTATAATTTGTACTGGTATAAACATGGGTGCACATATATCACTATGACTTAAACTTTTCAGATTTTCTGGGAAAATACCCAGAAGGGAAACAGCCAGATTGAATGGAACTTCCAATCCTAGCTTTCTGAGAAATTTCCATACTGATTTCCATAGTGGCTGCACCAGTCTACACTCCCACCAACAGTGGAGGAGTGTTCCTTTTTCCCCGCAGCCTTGCCAACATTTGTTATCAGTTGATTTCTTGATGACAGCCGTTTTCTCTATGGTGAGATGAAATCTCAATATTGTTTTAATTTGCATTTCTCAAATGACCAGTGATGGTGAACATTTCTTCATATAATTTATTTGTGATTTGTATATCTTCATCTGAGAAATGTGTGTTCATCTCCGATGCCCATTTTTGGAGAGGGTCTTTGAATTTGGGGGGGCTGATGTTTTTCAATTCTTTATGTGTTCTGGATATAAGTCTTTTGTTTGAGGGGTTGCTGGCTAAAATTCTTTGCTATTCTGTAGTTTTCTTTTCACTCTGTTGGTGATTTCTTTTGAAATGCAAAACTTATTAATAATGTGAGATCACAGTTGTTGAATCTTTTAGGAGTTTCCCATGCAGTTTGCATTTTGCTGATGAATTCTCTGCCTATCCCTATGTCTCCAGGACTTCTACCTACCTTGTGTTCCAGTAGATTCAGTTTTTCTATTTTAATATTTAGATCTTTGGCCCATTTTTACTTTAGTTCAGTGCATGGTGATAAGCAGGGTCTATTTTCAGTCTTCGTCATGTGGAGGGCCAATTTTTTTCTAATACCATTTATTAAAGATGCTATCCTTCTTCTAATGAACATGGTTAGCCACTTTGTCAAGTATCAGATGGCTAAGCATCTTTGTAGTTGTGTTTGCATCTCCTAATCTGTTCCATTGATCCTCAGGCCTGTTTCTTTGTCAGTACCATGCTGATTTTATCACTGTAAATTTATAATATATTTTGAAGTCAGGAATTAAGATGTTTCCTGCTTTTGTTGCCCAGAATTGCCTTTCTTATTCTAGGTTTGATATTCTAGGTATTCTAGGTTGCTTCTGTTTCCAAATGAATTTTAGCAGTGTTTTCTTTAAATCTGTAAGGTATGTTAATGGCATTTTGATTGGGATTACATTAAATCTGTATGACAGCTTTGGGAGTATGGCCATTTTCAGTGTTGAATCTTCCTAGCCAAGAGCAAAGTACATCCTTCTATTTTCTAATATTCTCTTCAATCTCCTTTTTGAGAATAATATAATTTTCAGCATATAGGTCTTTTACATTCTTGGTTAGGTTGATTCCTAAGTATCTCATTTTTTTAGATGCTATTATGAAAGTCAATATTTCCATAATTTCTCTCTCAGTGAGTTTTCATTTGTGTACAGGGATGCTATTGATTTTTGAGCACTGACTTTGTTTCCAGTTACACTACTGAAATTGTTTATTACTTCTAATAGTCTTTTAATGGAGTTTTGGGGACTTTTAGAGTGTCATGTCATCTGCAAATAGTGACAGTTTCATTTCTTTCTTTCCTATCTTTGTTCCTTTTGTTTCTCTCTCTTGTCTGGTCACTCTTGCTAATATTTCCAGAACTATATTGAATAGGAGTGAATTTATTGGACATCCTTGTCTTCTTCCTGATTTTAGAGTGAAAGCTTTCAGTTTTTGTTCATTTAGTATCATGTTGACTGTTGGTTTGTCATAGATGGTCTTTATGAGATTGAGGTAGTTATGGTGTATTCTGAGTTTTTGAAGGGTTTTTATCATGAGCAAGTGTCAGACTTCATCAAAAGCTTTTTCTGCATCTATTGAGAAGAACATGTGGTTTCTGGTTTTTGGCTTTGTTGATGTGATGTATTACATTTATTGATTTGCATATATTAAACCATCCCTGCATTTCTGGGATGAATCCTACGTGGTCGTGATGTAAATCTTCTTGATGATTTGTTGCATTGTTTGCCAGTATTTTATTGAGAATCTTTGCATCTATGTTCATTAGTGAGATTGGTCAAAGTTCTCCTTTTTGGTTGGGTCTTTCTCTGGTTTTGGTATCAGAACAATAGTTGCCTCCAGGAATGATTTAGGGACGATTGCTTCATTTCAATTTCATTGAAGACTTTAAGGAGTAATGGTGTCAAATCTTCTCTAAATTTCTTGTAAAATTCAGCCATGAATCCAATCATGACCTGGGCTTTTCTTTGTTGGTAAGTTTTTAATCACATTTTCAATTTCAATAGCTGATATTGGGTTATTCAAAATTGCTATATCTTCTTGGTTGAGCTTTGATAGTTCTTGTGTTTCTAGAAGTCTGTCCATTTCCTCTGTGTTTTCCACTCTATGTGAGTAGAAGTTTTCAAAGTAGGTATCATGGCTTTTTGAATTTCCATGGGATTTGTAGTAATTTCCCTCTTTTCAATCCTTATTACATGAATTTGGTTTTTTATTTCACTTTTATTTCACTCAGAGATTTCCAGTATGTGACTTTTAAATCCTCTATTTCAATGTCTCCTGCACTTGCTCTAGATGGACTAGGTGTTTGAGATTGCATTTTCTTTTTCATTTTGCCATTTTCTCCTTTCAGGTTAATATTTGGTCTTTCAATCCCACTAGTGTCAACTGTTGATAGTGTGTATCTTAGGGTCCCGGTATGAGGTTGATGTTTGTCCAGTTGCTGGGTCCCACAATGAAGAAATGGGCCCATCACCTGAATTCTCCCCTGCAGGGCCTGAATCTTACATATACTTCCTAGGCTGACAAGCTTAGGAGTATTGATGTGATTCAACCCTTAGTGCCTGCTGTTATTATGTCTTCCGGTTTTTCTGAGTCACCAGCTCTCCCTGTTTATAGTGTTTGTCTCAGCTGGGACCCTACCATGTCACTAGTAATAATAGTGTCTCATAAGCCCTTTTAATTTTCTACAGGTGGGGGGAGGCCTTATTGGCACCCTCCTCAACCTTCCTGTTGTTCTCTGTGTGGAGGAAGGACTCACCCACACTCTTGCCAAGCTCGCCTATGACCTACTTCTGGATGGGCTTTGCCATTGCACCTGTTTACCCACTGAAGGTGGCAAACTCTATTCCTATTTTAGAGGCAAACTCACCACACTGATGGAAGCCTGCTAGTTCTGTTTGGATGAGGGGTTACTGAGTCTCCCATTGATACAGCATGGTTAATCCACTGCAGTCCAAGATTCTGGGGGGGGGGGATCAATAGCAATACTAGGTCCACGAGGTGGTGGGTCCCTGATGGCACCAGAGGGACTGCAGGGCATGGGAGGGCCCAGCTCAGGCTTGTCCCTGTGCACACCACTGGATGGAGGTTCTGGGTCCTGAGGTGTTCGGCCAGGACAGTAGGGACATGGGAGAGGCCTGAATTGCAATACTTTTTCTTTCTTTGTATAAGAAGAGCTTGTGTTTCACAGAAATTGCCAGATCCTATTAAATTACTTGTAGGAACAAGTAGTTACCATTTTACTATGCTTAATTCAGATATGCTATTGTTATATAAGTGAATTTTAATGATTTTTATGACTCTTAGAAATTATTCCTTTTGTCTATATTTGTAACTTTTCATTTAAGTTATTCCAAATTTGAAATTATTCCATTTCTTGCTCTTAATATACAAATATTTATGTTTTCTTCTTACTAGGGCTTGACTATTATTCTGACATTATGGTCCTTTCCAAAAAATAAATCCTCTTTTTCTGCATAGAATTTATGTTTCATTTCTTTCATTTATAGTCAATTAAATATTTTCCGCTAATTTCCTTGGATGAGTTTTCTTTTCCTAGCATCTTCAGATAAATATGGAATGCACTTATTTTCCATGCTTCTGGTGTTTTACTTGCATATGAGAATAACCACTTTCTGCTGCATACTATCAGCCTAAATCCTGTGGGGAGGAGGTTTCAAATGGACTGCTAATGTTCCTGTTCATTTCAATCATGAAATTTTACATTGTAAATTTATCTTTAAGACTCAGAGCCAAAAAGTCCTATGATTAGGCATGTAATAGACTGTGTGTTCTTTTTCCTGTTAAAAAAAAATCAAAGTCATTTTCAAAAGTAGCAAAGTTGTCTAATTCCCTGCTAAGTGGTGATTTGGGATTCTCTTATTAGTCATTCTGGTTTTATTACATAGTTTGCTTGGTTGTTTATTCCCTGCCTGCTACCGTAAGTGCCACTTTGATGAATCTAAAAACCTTTTAAACAAAATTTAATTTAACTTAAGACTTAATTTTAATTTGTATGAAGTACTTTTTAAGCAAAATTCATTTAGGCAAAATGACTTTCTCCCATTAAATTTGTTTTAGGCAAAGAAAATGAAAAAGAAAGAGAGAAAGAAAGAAAGAAAGAAAGAAAGAAAGAAAGAAAGAAAGAAAGACAACAGAAGAACTACCACCACTGACAGGAGTATTAAATGGTAACAGGTAGAAATCTCCCCTGGAGACAAGGAAAGAAAATTCCTAAAAGTAGTTCAGTAATCCACACAAGAGATGGAATAAGGGTGAACAGAGGTACTTTGTTGGGCCTGCAGGTGAAGAGATTAAGTTTTGAACTTGTGGAACTAGAAAATTCAGGCAGGCACCTTCCAAAATTTAGAGGCTCAGAGCCCAGCAGTAAAGTCTGGTCTGGAGGTTGAGACTTTGGAACCATATTTATATTAAAAATAAAGTAGGTGGTGAAGCCATTTATAAGGAGTGATGAATGAAAGGAATCAAAAGGACTGGCGAGGCTGAGAGAGAGCAATTGTGAAGAATGGAGAGAGACAGACAGAGAATCCCGTGTCCTAAGCACAGTTATGAAATAAAAGAGTTGGAAACTCAACTAGGATTGAAATTTATGTTGGCAATAAATCATACAACTGTGTTTTTCTCTGGTGTACATAACTACTCAGATAAGATTGGAGAACACAATCTTTATGTCTGGGGTTCGGTGGTATTGGTGCAGAAGAAAATTAAAGCGATAAACAAATTAAATGGCAAAAGAATGTGTTTGAGTGATGAATCCCTAAGTGATGGGGCAAAATGAAAGCACAAAAGCACAAATAGGTTAGTGATTCAAAGGAACTAAAGGGTAAAATGAATGAATATTTTGAAATAAGATTAATAGGAATTAATTCTTTTCTCTGAACTCAAGATTTAAAAGTCAACTTCCTATTTGGGTTTCACAATACCTAAACACATACATGTATGACTGAATCTTCTCCCTCCCCAAACCTGACCCCTTCTTCTTGCTTTCCTAGGGAATTAGACATGCTGCACTTGGTAGTCCAAGTTAGAGACCTGTGAGTCCTTCCCAGATTTTCCTTCATCTTTTCACCTATGTTCAATCAACATTCAAGTTCTGATACTGTTAAATGATACTTTCAGAATCTTTTCATTTAACTTCCATCTTCATAAGCATCTACCTATGAAGCTATAAGGTGAGGGAAATCCAGAGAACTATTTTGAAATACTCTAACATTGACCAATTCTTCTTGGGTGAACTTTCCCCATATTCATGTCTTTCTATGGGCTAGTAAGCTGGCATAGACCTTGGAGGTTGAATGTGGTAAGTCTTTAGCCCTTTCATACAGAAGTAGGAAAAAAGAGCAGAATTTGCAGAATGAACAGTGAGGAATTATGCTTTATATATGTTTACCAACAAATACAAAAACCTCTAATATCCTGGAAGTAGAAAATATGAATGCAGTTTGGCTAAACAGCTGTATTGGAGGTAAACAATAACATAGCAGCAAAAAGATGAAAGATGAATAAAACCTAACAGTGATAGATTAAGGCAAATATTTAGCAAGCAACATAACTACTGCCCTCCTTGCCAAAAGTAATATCCTTGGGAAGGCTGTATATTAATTTTAAAGCTTTTGTGATTTCCCTGCTTTATGCAGAAGACATTTCTTCTCCTGATAAAAATACATTATTTTGCATGAAAATGGCACTGCTTATCATTTCTACTTGCCTAGTTTGTCAGTTGGTTCATATGAAGTTTTGGCAATAAGTACTTAGTTCACCCTTTCTACTTTTAGAGAGTTGTTAAAGAATTGGAACATTACATGACTCTCTAGGTATTCCTTGAGTATCGGCACTTCTTTAATCATTAAAAGCAATCTTGTACATTTATTTTTATACTTGCATATCATCAATACAAACTAAAAAAACCCAAAGATATCTATAAACCTTATCTTATGAAAAATAAAAAAGTTTCATAAAAATTAATCAGATCTCTACTGGAATCATAAGATCTAGTTCATAAAAGGGAGACATTGTAGATTCTTATGCAAGAAAAACTTACTATAACCACGAATGCTGTATTACAGAGCTGGTATCCTTTAGATTCAGAATATTGAATAGTGTCTGTTATGGATTAAAAACTGGTGGTCGACTTAACGCCAGCTGGATTAAATCAGCATGGTGCTGAGCGTAGATGGTCCACCTGAGGAAAGTTGCCAGCATAAATAGAGACGTGGAGAAGGAGAAGCGAGGCGTTGTGGGTTTCTCTAACTGTTGCTGTTTTGAGTCATTGGTTCTCCTGGAGGAGCTCCTCAAGACTAGCTTCCCAGTGTGAGTTCGACCATTGTCATCAGAGGGGCTTGGGATCTTGTTGGTGAGAGTGGCTGTGGTTCACTTTGAGGAAGCTCTGGTCCTTACATCAAGCATCGCTCCCTGGCTCCAGAGGGAAAACGTGTGCCGTTTAATCTCCAGGACAAACTCGTTATGCTGGCTTCCTGGCATGTACCCGACTATGCTTATCATCAGAGGCGCTCAGGGCCTCCGTGTTGCTAAGGATGACTGCGGTGCTTTTCGGGACAGTCCTGTTCTTTGTTTTGAGTGTGACTTCTCTGCTCTAATGTAGAACCTTCAACCTACCTGCACAGCATAGATCCATAAAAGAGACTGGCAAGAGTCCTTCTTGTGGGCTCTGGACCTCCAGGGAGATATTGTCATGGGCTTTAGGTCTTTATCTAGACTCATGTAGGACATTGCTGTGTGACCCAGGCCCTTGGCTGAATATTCTATGTCTTCAGTGTTGTAGACAGATTTCCTGTGTTTTCTTGTGTTAACTCTGGGTGACCATCATAAAATACTAGTATAAATTCTGTGTCATGATTCTAATTGTTCTCTGCACAAACCCAGACTGCAACAGTGCCCCTTGTCATATTCATAGCTGCAAATATTTTCTCCAATATTTTGAAAACATGTGCCGTTTAATCTCCAGAACAAACTCGTCATGCAAATATTTTCTCCCAACCTGTATGTTGTCTGTTCATTCTGTTATTTTTTCCATGCTACGCTAAGCTTTGTAGTTTGCTTTGTTGTTTGTTGCCCATGTTTATGAAAGTTGTTTCATATGCCTGAAATCATTGCCAACACCAACAGTGTAGATGAAGCTTTCCTCCTATGGTTGTTTCAAGGTATTTTATGACCATTCTTCCTCCCTGGACTATTTTGGCACTCTTATTGACCATTTGAGTAGAGGAATAGAGGTTTATTTCCAGGCTTTTTGTTCTGTTCCACTGGTCAATATGCTTGCTTTATGTCAGTACTATACTGTTTTACTTGTAGATTTCTAATGTATTGGACAGCAGGAAATGTGTTGCTCCCAGCTTTTCCTTTTTTTCTTATGATTACCATTGTTATCTGGATCTGTTATAGTTGCATAAAAATTTTAAGATCATTTATTCTCTTCTATAAAGCTGCCACCAGGATTTTGACATAGACTACAGTGATCTGTAGACTATGTTAGCAAGCAGGGAATTTTAACAATATTGTCTTCCAATTTATGAAAACAGAATATGTTTCCATTCATTTTTGTCTTCTTTTAATTTGTTTCACAATGTCATCTTTTAATTTGTTTCATAAATGTTTTATACTATTCAGTGTTGCAGTCTTTCACCTCCATGGTTGTTTACTTCCAAGTATTCTTTTCTTTCTGATGTTATTGAAAATCACATTGTTTTCTTAATTTTTCTTTTGCTATAGTTTGCTTTAATGAATAGCAAAAGTGACTCTTAAAGCTTCTTTTTTTTTCTTTTTGAGACAAGGTCTCACTGTGTAGTTTATGTTGGCCTTCAATTCACTGTGTAACCCAGGCTGATCTTGAACTCATAATGATCCGCCTACCTCAGCCTCCCAAGTGCTGGCATTATAGGTTGATTTAGGATCCTGTGGCTTTCTTGAATTTATTTGTTCTTGTGAATTTATATATTTAACAAGTCTCTTTTTGTTTTGAGGAGTTTCTAGGGTTTTCTAAAGAGTGTATAGGATATGTCATCTGAAAATTTTATTTCTTCCTTTTAGTTGGATACCTTTCGGTTCTTCTTGTAGACTAATTTCTCTGTTAGAACTTCCAGTGCTATATACAGTACTGAAAAGATGTGCTATGGATGGGCATTATTGTGTTCCTTTGTTCCTGGCCTTAGAGGAAGAGCTTTCAGCTTTTCACTGTTGAGTCTCTGATGTGAGCTGCATGGTTTATATATGGCCTTTAGTATGCTGAGAAAATGACTTCTTTGTCTAGTTTTAAGTTTTTACAGTAAAGGGGTATTGAATTTGTTTAAAAGCTTTTGGTTGAGCTGATCATATGATTTTTGAAAAATATATTTTGGTACTGGAGATTGAATCCAGTGCGTTCACACTGAATAACATCCGCGGCACACTTCCCCTTTATTTTTGAAACAATGACTTGACTTGGTAACTCATCACAGTGACCAGACTGTGCTCACAGATTCTCTTGCCTTAGAACAGTCCAGCAGCACTGGGACATTGTTTCTCGAGGGGCTCTTGGGAGCCAGTAGTTAACTTTTTTACCTTTACTTTTGTTTTCTTCTATTTGTTTTCTTTTAACAGAGCCAGAGATAAAAATCACATGATCGTCTCAATATACATAGAAAAAGCATTTGACAGAGTTCAACATCCATTCATGATTAAAGAAAAATATGCAGAAAATTGGAATAGATGGTCTTTAGTTCAATCTGATCAAAGCCCTCAATGACAAACCAACAGCCAACATCATAGTAAATGGTCAAAAACTGAACATTTTCACTCTAAAATCAGGAACAAGACAAGGATGTCCACTGTCACCACTCCTATTCAATATCATTCTGGAAGCATTAGTATGATCATTTAGATAAGAAAAAGAAATAAAAGGGATAAAGATAGGAAAGAAAGAAGTCAAATTATCACTATTTGTAGATGACATGATATTCTGCATAGAAGACCCCAAAAGTCCCACCAAAAATCTCATACATTTAATAAACAAATTCAGTAGTGTAGCTGGATACAAAGTCAACACTCAAAACACAACAACATTCCTGTATATAAGCAGCAAACTTGAGAGAGAGAGAGAAATTAGAGAAACAATAGCATTCACAATAGCATAAAAAAATGAACTACTTAGGAATTGATCTAACAAAGGAAGTAAAAGACCTTGAAAATTACAGTCCTCTGAGAAAGGAGATTGAAGAGGATATCATAAAATGGAAAGTTGTCCATTGCTCTTGAATAGGAAGAACCATCATTGTGAAAATGGCCATACTCCCAAAACTATTATCAGATTTTATGCAATCCCAATCAAAAAACCACTAGCTTACTTCACAGAACTAGAGAAAACATTCTAAAAATTCATTTGGAGCCAGAAGAGACCTAGAATAGCAAAAACAATCCTAGGCAACAAAGACAAGGTAGAGAGCATCACAATCTCTAACTTGAAATTATACTAGAAAGCTATACTGATAAAAAAATTAAAACATTGTACTGGCAGATAAGCAACCCAGAAGATCAATGGATCAGATATGAAGATGCAGAAACAACTGCAAACATAGTCACCCACATTATCTTGACATAGGAATAAAGCCCATTCACTGGAAGAACAAGATCCTGTTTAATAAATGGTGCCAGAAAAACTTGCTTTACATATGCCAAAGACTAAAACTATGCCCATATCTTTCACCATTCACTAAGCTGAAATCTAAACAGATAAAAGATCGAATATTAAAACAGAAACACTAAATCTGCTGGAAGAGAAAATAGGTAGAACTCTTGAAATCATTGGTGTACATGGGAAATACTACACAGAATCAACAATTGGGTTATTATCCTATTAAAAAGCTTTTTCACAGCAAAATAAATTACTAACAGAGTAAAGTGACAGCCTACAGAGTGGGAAAAATTTTAGCCAAATATCCTTCAGATAAAGGACTAATATCTAGATGATTTAAACAATTGAAAAAAATCAGACCTCCCAGATTTAAAGATCAATCAAAAAACTAGACATCTGAAATGATTACACACTTCTCCTAGGAAGAAATACAGACACCAAATAAATACATGAAAAAAATGTTCACCAGTTATTTGAGAGATGCAAATTAAAACAATGTTGACATTGTATCTTACTCCAGGTAGAATGGCTATCATCAAGAAAACGATTAATAACAAATTCTGGAAGACTGTGGTGACAAAGGAGCCTTTCTCCACTGTCAGAGAGAGTGTACAATGGTACAACCACTATGCCATTCAATGTGATTTCCCAAAAAACTAGATTAGAGGTCCTGTTTGACCTAGCTATTCCCCTTCTGGCTATCTTTATGGAAGAATTAAAAACATCATACCACAGCAATATATGAGCAGCTGTGTTTAAAGCAGAACAATCTGTAACAGCTGAATCTTGGAAGCAACCCAAATGCCCACCAACTGAGCAATGAATAAAAGATATGTGTGTTCTTTTTATACCATGGAGTAGTACTTAGCCATAAAAACGATAAACTTGAGACATTTCTCGGTAAATGGAGGCAGCTTGAGACCATACTCTTACACAAAACAAGTTGAGTACATGTAAATATCACAGTTTCTCTGGTATGAGAAAGAGAAATGGTGCATAAAGACCAAAGGGTATAAGAGATATTGTGAAACAGAAAGAAATGGTTCAAAAGAAAGGGGAGCTAGGGAGGGGAGAAAGAGAAAGAAAGGGGAAAGAAAAAAATGATAAATAGGATAAAATGGAAACAAAGCTGTGTAAATAAGGATGGAAAGAGGGGTCAAAGGGAGGGAAGTGGATTGGGAAAAAAGGAAGTAGGTTATATGATGTACAGGTACAAATTCCCTATGATGAATGTGATAATTATGCATATCTAAATTGTACCAATGAACTTAATTTTTTAAAAATACCCTCCTGTCTCAGCCTCTGAGATTGTTGGGATTACAGGAGTGTAATCTCATGCCTGGCTGACTGTGTGATTTATTCTTCATTCTGTTGACACAGTGCTTCACATCAATTGGTTTTCACAGCCTTGCATCCCAAGGATAAATGCCACTTAGTCATGGGTGTGTGGTCAGTTAATGTGCTCTTGAATTTACTTTGCTGGTATTATGTTGAGGATATTTTCATCTATATTCACTGAGAATACTGGGCTTTTTATTGTCTCTTTTTGTGGTGTTTTTGTCTTTGCTAAAGAAGTGGTCCTGGGATCACAAAATCAGCTTGGAAGTCTTCACTACTCAATTTTTTCAGAAGACTTTAAAGAAGATGGCTGTAAATTCTTTAAATGCTGGTGGAATCTCCAGTTTAGCTGTGTGGTTCTGAGTTTTCCCTGTTGTGAGATTTTAATTTCTGATTCAGCCTCCATTCCTTTACTGGTTTACTCAGATCCTCAGTTTCTGCATGATTTGGTCACAGTACACTGCACAGCTCTAGGAATCAATGCATTTCCCCTAAGTTAACCAGTTTGTTGGTACATAATTGTTCCCAACAGTCTCCTGTGACATTTTGATTATTTCTGTGACATGAGTTGAAATCTCAGTTCTTTTATTTCTGATTTTACTCATTTGAATCCTAAAACTTTATAGGAAAAAACTAGTAACACTGTGAAAAAATAAAGGTACATGAAAATGTTTTCAGCTTTACCAATTGCCAAGAAAATGAAGATAAAAAACACATAAGATAGAACATCAATCCTGTTAGGTAAGCTATTACTAGTAAAATACAATAAATAAAATAAAGCATGGTGATTTTTGTGGATAAATGTGAATATTTTTACAGCACTAATAAGATTGTAAAAAAAAGTACTGTCAGTGCTCTGAAAAGCAGTATAGAAATTTCCTCTAAATATTAACAATAGAACTACCACTCACCTTCTAGGTTTATATCAAAAATTTACAGTCAAGTTATCAAAAACATATCTGCATTCCCATGCTTTTTGAAGTTTTATTCACAATAACTGAAATGTGAAACCAAACCAAATGTCCAGCAGTGGATGAATGGATAAGAAAATGTGGTATAAACATTAGATAGAATATTATTCAGCATTGTAAAATAAGAAAAACATTGCCATATGAGACAACATAGAGGAAGCTGGAAGACTCTGCTCAATGAAATAAGTCATCAAAGGACAAATGTTATTTGATTCCACTCACATGAGATATCTTGAATGGTCAGACTCAGAGACAAAGAATAGAATGGTAGTAGCTTGGATCTGCATGACAGGAAAATGGATATATGCTTTTCAGTGGGTATCATATTAGTCAACTACGCTGAGACAAATTCTCTCACACCAACAATTTACCAAAGGTCAGATTTATTTTGGCTCACAGTTTCTGGTTTCAATCCGTAACTAGCTGGCTCGAATCCAGCAATATCAAGGTGGAACGGTGTAGGACGACAAAGCTGCTCACTTCACAACCCTCTGGGAAGCAGAGCACAGGGGAAGAGTAGCAAGTAGAGACTGAGCCTCCAAAGGCTCACTCCAGTGACTCATATCCAGCAGCCCTCCCCAGCTAGCACCGCATTCAGCTGTGAACATCGGTGGATTCACCCACTGAGAAGTCCGGCATCCAGTGATCCAATAACCTCTCCTAGAATCTCTTCATCCAGACAAGTTGACAAATCTGATTAATTGGACCAAGTACAAACTTTCAATTATATAAGGTTAGTAATTCTAAATATCTACCATGCACATCATGCATAGTATCTACTTAAGATATTGCATAACACATTGAAAAATGTAGCTGGTAGATTGCATGTTACATGTTAACACAATAAAAAACTTGTCCCTTATCAAAATGTTTGTTGAAGAAATTTTGGCTAACTTAGAAAAATATGCTGAAGAAGACGTTGAGAATAATCTGTATTTCTTTGACTCAGAGGATCACACTCATCTTTTGTCGTGTTCTTTTGTTTTTTTCTCTCACTCACAAATATATATAAAATACTTGTGGGAACCCTAAAGTTTTGATTTCTTTTTGTTTCCCTTACTATTATAGTATGATTTTTTACATGATTTATAGTATCCAGTTCTCTTAGTTTATTGAAAAGAAAGGTTTGTACTGATATTGTTTGGACAATATTTCATGCTTATATCTTGTACTTGGAATAACTGTTATGCAGACAATAGGTAATGCATTATTTATTATCACTTTCCTACTAGCCTGTTTTAAAACTCTGTTTTATTATTATTTTTCCTTTTTTCTCTTTTAAATAAAAAAATTATATATACTTATGGTAGAGGTATTTGGTGGTCACTGCTGAAAACCAGTGCCTGCAGGAACTGTGTCTGTTACAGAGTAGCTGCACAAATATTAGATGAGAGGATACATTAATTAAATAATTAATGCATGTGCATTCAGCACAGAGAATTTGTTGTCAGGAAATTCTCTGCCTGGGGGTAAAGGAGAAGGTAGAGGAACATGGCACAAGGTAGCTGAGTGAAACAGAACTCAACACTTTTTAAAAATAGCCAAAAATAACTAAAGAAGTAAGCTGCCTGCTGCAACCAAGTGGAAACATTAATATTTATCTTTACATGTGGGGATATGTCAAAAATGAGAAATAAGGAGCAATTAGAATCATCAGATTGTCTGTAAAATTTAGCTAAGATCATGTAAATAAAATTGCTTAATGTTGTAGAGGCCTGAGAAAGATTACAGTAATCTGCTACCTATCAACTAATTGGATGTAGTAAAATCTACAAAGGTTCAGTAGTCAGCTATTTTTCCCTCAGTGAGTTTTCTGTTATCCAGTTTACTTCTATGATTTAAGTGTGTCTTTTAAAGTATGTTTCTTTATTTAAAACAATCTAAATTCAATGTATAAAACTTAAAATCAGAGGCAGAAGAAAAGTATTTATGATCACACCACATGGAGGTCATGATCATTAATGCAATTGTCTAACAAATGATTTTTGTCCCTCTTCTACATTCTTACCACTTAGACTGATGCCTAGAAAATAAGTGATCAATTATTAATTCCTGAGTGAATCAATTAAAGTATATATTTGATATTTTTCTTCACATTCATGATTCATTTTAGTTAGAGGTTCTTATTACTCTTTTTGGTGCTGATAGCCCCTCAGAAAGAAAAAAATATAATTTAAAAACTTTTAAAATAGAGTTAAAATGTAATGGTATAATAAAATTATTTACCAGAATTACTGAAGTAATCTTTCAAATTAGAGAGTGAAATGGATACTGGGGTAAATGAGATATTTAGAACTTCAAATAGATACACCCAGATAAGAACCTTTCCATTACATATTATAGTAAAAATCCACAAACTCCCAAGCAAAGAGAGAGTATTAAAAGCCTTTAGCACAAAGGACAGCCATTAATAAAGCCATGTTTATCAGAATGACATCAGAATTTTCAACACAAACCTTAAAGGCCAGGACAGGATGGAGTGAAGCTTTTCAAGCTTAAAAAAAGAAAAGCATCAATCCAGATTAGTATATTCTGTAAAAGAATCCTCAAAATTGATGGAGAAATACAGCCCTTCATAATTAAAAAACTATAAGAAATCTATGACCACTAGATGAATATTACAGATCATACATAGAGACCAAAATCACTGAAGAGGTCAAAGAAAAAGATACAATGAACTGGAAAAGTAGCTTCAAGTCCTGGAAAAATAATAGTGTGATAGGAACCAGTAAAACTTTCATAATTACACTCATTGACAATGATCTTAACTCTTCAAACAAAAGACATGAACTAGCAGATCAGATGAACAAAGAAAACTGTGTGTCATCTGCAAGAGATTCATCTTATCCAGAAACAAACGCACGGACTGACAAAGGAAGGCCTAGAAAATGATATTCCATGCAGCCGGACTCCAAAAGCAAGTGGGAGTACTGATTCTAATTCTGACAAAGTTGATCTCAGCCAAAACTAGTCAGAAGAAGGTCAGCATATACGCTAAAAGAAATAGTTCAGCAAAAAGAGATTATAATTGGAGATATATATATATATATTAAATGTTGGAGAATTTCATAGAAGGAAAACTACTTGACATAAAAGGACAGGTAGACTCCAATACAATCATAGAGGGGAATACCCTGCTCACACCAATAGATAAATCATCCTAACTGAAAACTAACAAAGAAGTATCAGAGTTATTTCTGTCACAACCTTGCCAACATTTGTTATTATTTGATTACTTCATATATTCTCATTGAGAATGTAAACCACTACAACCACTATGAATATCAGTATGGAGACACCTCAAAAAAACTAAAAGTAGAAATTCCATCCAATTCACCTATTCCTCTACTACATATCATCCCAAAAGAAGAGTTAATGACAGCATATTACAGAGATACATTTTGAAAGTAGTCTACATGTCCATCAACAGATGAGTGGTTTAAAAATATGATATATATATACATACACACACACAGTGGAATACTACATTCTGGTATAAAGAAGGATACATTAAAGTCATTTGGACTTTAATTTATGGATGTACCATGAAAGTGAAATAAGTCACCTAAGAACAAACATAATGTAGTCTCTCTTATATGAGAAACCAAATATATAAACAAATAGAACAAACAGATTTTAAAAAATCAGATAAATTGGAAGAGAGATCTGTTGCAAATGGGAAGAAAAACAAGAGATGGAGAGAAGAGACATAAAAAAAGAATTAAGATGTGTCACGTACATGTAATGCAATTGTCTAACCCTCCATTGCCCTCAGCCGATCAAAAGGGAGTCGGGTTCAGATCCCCGAATCCAAAGTGGCGGAGATAGTCGCCGCGAGGCGTCCAGTGCGGTAACGCGACCGATCCCAGAGAAGCTGGCGGGAGCCCCGGGGAGAGTTCTCTTTTCTTTGTGAAAGAAAGAATTATATAATGAATTCATTATATAATGAATATAATCATTATGCATTGCAAATATAAATTTTAAAAAGTGAGGGAAGACTTCTGGGAGAACATGGCGGATAGATAACAGCAGCTACGGAGGCTCTCTGAGTTAGCCAGCTTAGGATTCAGGAATGGTGCAAACAAACTAAGCTGAGAGAAATCAACTGGAAATGTAATCCCGGTGCTATAACTGGAACAGATAAAATCTCAGAGCTGAAGCTGGAACCTGTGTGATTTGAATTTCCTGCCACCACTGCTGTGTCTGAATCAGCACAAGCAGGGACAGAGAGGCAAAACCTCTGAGAGTGGGAATTGCTGGACGGAGTTGAGAGTGGGACTGACGGGAGCCCTGCATCAACCTGTGGTGAGTAAAAGAAACGGGGACCCTTTCATAGATTAGGAGGCTCCAGCAAAGGACATTCTGGGACCAGGCAGACTAGCCAGAACAGGACGCTGCAGAGACTTCAGTTGCATATTCCCCTCTCAAGCGGGATTGGTGGGGAGCCCTTGGCCTGGGTGATGCTGCGGACTAAGACCCAGTAGGCTAGCCCAAACCAGGTCCCAGCCCCTGGCAGTGCACCCTAGCAGTGAAGCCTTCAGCAGGTTAACTGACCTGGAGGGGCGGGCCCAGCAGAGGCTGCCCAGGTGTGTGTCTCCCTAGTACACTGCAGTGGGTGGGAACACCTAGCCAGCGCAATTCAAATAAACTGTAACCACAGAGAAAGAAACTGGGCCTGCTATATACGCTTGTATGGAAGGAACAAAAAGTATGGGAAGAGGGAGCAACAAGAAAGGGCCCTCGGCCCCCAATCCTGAGAACACTGATCCAGGAAAGGTAAATACAAAGGAGAATGAGGAAAAAAAACATGCAATATCAGACATGGCACCAATAGACATAAAGCGATATCTCCAGAGCCTCATAGAGGAGTTCAAAAGTGAAATATTTAATGACCTAAAGCAAGATATAAGTAGAACAGTTAGAGAAATGCTAAGCACCGCCCAAGAAAAAACAGATGGTGGAATGGAAGAACAGAAAAAAAGGGAAGAACTGTTTGATGGAGAAAATAGAGAAAATATAGAATACATGAAACAGATTCAAAGAGATTACCAGGAAACTAAAAACTCTATTGAAAGCTGGCATAACAGTTTGAAAGAAACTAAGGATAGATTATCTGAACTGGAGCACAGATTTGTAATGTGGGAGCATGAAATGAAAAACTTCTTAAAAATAACAAGAAAACAAACAGCAGTAATACAAAGGCTTGAAGATGATAAAAGGATCCATAACTTAAGAATTAAGAACATAAAAGAAGAAGTAGGGACACAAACAAATAAACTACAAAAGCTATTCACAGAAATAATCCAGGAGAATTTCCCTAATTTAGCAAAGGGTAAAGATACTCAAATGTATGAGGCATACAGGACCCCAGCCACCTACAACCCAAACAGAGCTACACCCAGGCATATAAATCAAAATTCCAGAAATCCAATATAAGAACAAATATTAAAAGCTGTTAGAAACAAGAAACAGATCACTTACAAGGGAACACCCATCAGAATTACAGCAGACTTCTCGGCACAAACCATCAAATCACGAAGAGCATAGGGGGAAATAATTCAAGCTTTGAAAGATAACTTCCAGCCAAGATTGATATATCCTGCACAAGTGTCCTTAGAAATTGATGGAAAAACACGGTGCTTCCAGGATGAAGAGGAACTAGGGGAATTTGCAACCACCAATTTAACTCTACAGAGAATATTGCAGGACATTCTAAAAAAAAAAAAAAAAAGAAAGAAAGAAAGAAAAATACCAAGATTCCAGAAATAGTGGCAGAGAGGCCACAATGAATGGAGCAGAAAGCAAAATGAAGAAGACAAACTGACAACTAATGACAGAAAAAGAGCTCAACAGAAATGAGGCAGAGAAGGTTGGATGGTAGGAACAGTTATTTTGGAGAAAATAAGACATCATATTAGCTAGTGCTGATTGAATATCATCTTGTTTTGAAGTCCCATCAAGCTTTTGTTCTCCTGTCTCCATTGGTCTTAACATGTTGTATCTTATTGGATTTTATTATATGTGATAATATAAACAAAAACTTATATAGATAAGGAGATTATACAGAAACCATTGTTCATTTTCTGTTAGTTGGTTCTAAATACCCTGTAATATGGTCATTCTCTTGAATGGTTTTACATTGTCTTGATATGTTTGATGCTACAGTATATGAAGTTATAATCAAAGATTTCAAGGAAAGAGACACGATGGTAACTACTTTTATGTCGGGATATCTTGTGGTGAAAGACTATTTTGCTTAAATGGTTATGCTTTGACCTGTGCTGTTTTGTTGTTATGCCCTCTTTTATCTCAATCTTTTTTATTATTTATTTTTTTATCTTTTTAATTGAGGGAAAAATAAAAAATAACAGGATTTATTATAGTAACCCACTTTGATTTCCTATTAACTGGATTTGAAACCCTGTATTGCTCTCACCATCTTGTTTTGACTGATTTTCCTCTATTCTGTTTTGCTTGATACTACCAAGTTCGAGAGTATAGGCAACAACTGTGAAGACAATAAGATTCATTATGACGCCCATTCTGGTTTGACTATTATCTTCTTTTGAAGTCCTGTAATGTCTCCAGTGTTTTGGTTTTATTGGTTTTGTTCTTTGCTGTTTTGTTCAATTTTATTATAAGTGATGACATAGCCAATTCTTTTTAAGATATCAAGAGGCATTATGGTAACCATTGTTGATCACCTTGTATTCTGTTATAAAAACAGAATTATGTACTATGTCCATCCTTTTGATTTGACTGACTCTGTTTTGTTATGTCACATTTTATTCTCTTCAAAAAAAGTAGTAAGAACTGTGGGAGTAATAAAACCCAAAATGTGTAATTGTCATTGTACAAAAGAGAGGAAAAGAAAGTACCCCAAAGGATATAACTGCATGTATATTTAAGTGTATAAGATACATAACCATATTACTGAGTTTTGTTGGATCATTGAACAGAACTGTTTGCAGTCTCACTGTTTGAATGTCTACTTTATATGCTTTAATTTTGTAACTTGAACAACTATTTCTAAGATGACAATATGTAATCTATTACATATGATTTCGTACTGTTTATTTTTTCTGAAATTCTGTATAACTTGTACCCCTTTTCTTTTTTTTCTTTTTCTCCTTAAATAAATTTTTTTAAAAAGTGAGGGAAAAAATATCTAGAGAAGGAGGTGAGCAGTGAAATAAAAAGAATTAAGATGTGTTAAGTATATGTTTCTACTCCCTGAGATAAATTTAATATTATGTACTTCATGTACTAATAAATAGGAAATACCAGAGTTAAACCACATCTTAGAACCAATGAATTTAACACAGCTACAGAGTGAATCACCCAGTAAGAGCAGAATGCACATCCTTCTCAGCAGTTCCCTAAACCTTCTTCAAACTACAGCATATTTTAGGCTGTAAATCGTATCTCGACAAATACAAAAGAACTGAAATAACCTCTTGCATCTTATCAAGCCACAATGAAATGAAAATAGAAATGAAAAGCAAAAGTAATGACAAAAACTACACAGACAGAAGAAGATTATAATACCAAGCTCTTGAACAATCAATGACTCAGAGAAAAAATTAAGGAAGAAATGTACAAATTCCTATAGTCAAATGACAATGAAAATGCAACATTTCAGAACACATGGGACACAATACAAACAGTGCTTTAAGGAAGTTTATCACAGAGAACACAGCTTTTCTTTGAGGAATACAGTGACCCCAAGTAAATATCCAATGATGCATCTCAGGGACCTAGAAAAACCAGAACAATATAAATTGAAATCAATTAGAGTGAGAAAATTATAAAGATCAAAGTAGAAATCTATGAAATTGAGACTTAGAAACAATACAAATGATCAATGAATCAGAGTTGGTTCTTTAAAAGAATAAACAAAATTGATAAATCCTTAGTCAAATTTATGAAAAAAAGGGAGAGAAGACCCACACTGATATAATTAGAAATGAAGACAAAATTATAAGACACCTCCAAATCTAAAAGATTATAAGAAACTACTTTGAAACCATATTCCAGTAAATGGAAGAATCTAGAAGAAATGAATAACTCCTTATATAACTACATATATGAACCAAGATGTTAAAAATTTTAACAGATCAATAACTGGCACAGAAATTGAAGCAATAATAAAAATTCTACCAACTAAAAATGCCCAGAAGACAAGGGATATGCTGTTGAATTTGACCAGAACTTTAAAAAAAAAAACTAAACATATTCCTCAAAGTTTTTGGTAAAAATGAGAGAACACTTTCCAACTCATTATATGAAGTCAGCATCACCCTGTTACCAAAACTCAACAACAACAATAACAAAAACTACAGGCCAGTATCTATAATAAACACAGATACAAAAATCTTCAGGAAGATACCTACAAGCAGAATTCAACAAATTATTAAAAAGTTCATACATCATGACCAAGTTTATTTAATCTCAGAGATCCAAGTTGGTATGATATAAGTAAATGTAATATATGCTATAAACAAAAATCAATGTTGAAACACACATTCTTCTAAATAGATGGAGAAAAAGCCTTGGATAAGTATAACATCCTCTTCATCAAAAAACTCTGATGAAACTGTGTATGTCATATATGGCATTTTATCAATTTGAATTAAGGTCCTTATTTAGTAAGGTCCTTATTTAGAAGGACCTTACTTCAAATTGATAAATTCCATATATGACATACACACAGCCAATACCATCACATGGGGAAAAACTAAAAGTAATGGCTCTAAAAACAAGAATGATACAAGAATGTCCACTTTCACCAGTCCTGCTCAATATAGTATTTGAAACTGTACCTAGAGCAATCAGACAAGAGCAAGAAAGGAAGAAGTAATCTGTTTTCTAATTATATGATCCTTTATGTAGAAAACCCAGAAAACTCCACCACAAGACTCAGAACTGATAAATTCACTAAAATGACAGGATACAAAATCGACATGTGAAAATAAATAGCATTCTTGTTTAAAAAAAAAAAACAAGAAGGATGAAACAGGAATCAATTCCCATTCACAATAGTTTCAAAAACTTAAATAACTAGGAATCCATTTACCCAAGGAAGTGAAAGGCCTTTATAATGAAGTCTCTAGAAATCAGAAGACTTTGAAGAGGACATCAGAAAATGGAAAGCCATCCTGTGTTCCTGGGTAGGTGTAATTAATATCACTAAAATGTCAACATTACTAAAAATTATCTATGAATTCAATTCAGACCTGTCAAAATACAAGAATATTTTTCATGGACCTAGGAAAATACATTCTTAAGATTTACACAAACTCGGAAGAGACCCACAATAAACAAAGCAATCTTGTACAAAAAGAGCAAAGTGGAAGGCACTGCAATTCCAAACTTTAAGTTGTGATACATAAAGCTGTGATACATAAAAAGAGCATGGTACTGTCACAAAAACCAGACATGCAGACTAATGAAATAGACCTGAGGGTCCAGAACCAATCCCGGCACCTCTAGTCATCTGATCTTGGACCAAAAACATACACTGTAGAAAAAATAGAGCCTCTTTAACAAATGGTGCTAAGAAAAGTGGTTATTCACATGGAGAAGAATGAAATGAGACCCATAACTTTCACCTTATATTTAAATCAAATCAAACAAGATGGAATACTAAGATAATAATAACAGAGACATTGCAATGGTACAAAATAACATAGGATTAAACCTTGAAGCCACAGGCACAGCCAAGGACTTTCTTAAGCAGAACTCCAACTGAATAAGAAATAATACCAAGAATTAACAAGTGAGACTATACAAGTTAAGAACTTCTGCACAGCAAAGGAAACAATCAACAAAGTCAAGAGAAACCTTACGCGATAGGAAAGAATTGCCAGCTAGCTACTCTTCTGATAGGGACCAGTATTGAGAGTATACAAATAACTCAAAAAAATAAAAATCAAGCAATGTGTTCCACCAGCAACAACCTATTCAACAGATGGACAAATGACTTGAATATAGGCTCTCAAAAGAAGTACAAATTAGCCAACAAATACATGTTTCTCTTCTTTAGCTGTTAAGAAAATGCAAACCAAAACAACTTAGAGATTCCATTTTAGTCCAGTCAGAATGGCTAGCATCAAAAACACGAAACAATAAATGTTGGCAAAGATGTGGGGAAAAAGGAGTCTTGTGACATTGGTAGTGCATGTGAAAATAGTATAACCTAATATGGAACTCAGTGTGGTGATTTCACAAAAAATTAAAAATTGAAATTCCATTTGACTCAATTTTACCTCTCCTAGGTAAATTTCCGAAAAATTCCAACATATCCTATTACAGTGATACATGCACGCTCATGTTTACAGCAGCACAATTAACAATATCTGACTTCTAGAAACAGCCTAGATCTCATCAACAAATGAATGGATAGAGAAAATATGGTATACATTTACAATGAAATTTTATTCAACTTAATTTTATTCAGGATAAATCTGTGTCATTAGTAGGAAAATAGATGGCTCTGGAGACATAATACTAAGTAAAATAAGTCAGACACAGAAAGTTAAATATTTTGTAGTTTCTTCTATATGAGAGATTCAACTATACACAAATTACAGAGTAAAAAAAGGCTTTTTGGAGTAAACAAAGGGAGTCTGGAGAGTGAGGAAGGGGTATGAATGAGGGGTTTGAAAGTGATCAAGGTATGTTATATACATAACAATTCCCCCAAATAAATGTCAGTGTCATATATTGCAAATATATACTGTTAAAAAAAAAGAAAAATCACAAATTTAAAAACATTTTCAGGTATATATTTTTTCCTTTTCTGATACTGAGGATTGAACCCTGGGTCTTGGCACTAAACTACATCACCAGAACTTTTTATTTTTTATTTTGAGATTGGATTTCTGTAAGTTGCTAAATTGTCCAGGTTGAGCTAAAATTTGTGAACCTTTTGTCCCAGTCCTCCAGAGCACTGAGTACTGAGATTACCGGCATGTACCACAACACCTGGCTTGGCTTAAGTCTCCTTAGCTTTTATTCATGTATCTAAATGTTATTTGCTTCCATGCATACTTTAATATTTTGACTATCTTTCCTAAGTGCAAAACTGAGCACACATTACAACAGCTATCCAAGCAAAATACAGAAAATGGCACCATTCCAGATCTTGCATTTCATGATCCATTTACAGCCTGTGGGTCTCCTTGCATTTTAAATGGCAAGATTAGATAGCTGACTTCTAGTCAGACTACTTTCCACTGAGTCACAGGACTTTCTCCATCTACCTAGAGAGGGAACCCATTTGCTCTGAGCTCCAGGATTGATAAATTGTTCTTCCTTTATCACATCAGGTTGTGGTTTACCTTTGTTCCCTCAATGCCTATTTTCTCTCTCTCTCTTTGGAGAAGTTCCTACTGACTAAAGCAAATTTCATGCTATTTTTCATTGTACTTTTTAAAATTTAGCACCCAACAGTTAATACAAAATACATCTCAATTTCATGTCTTCCAAAACTGAAACTGTTTCAGCTGTAATTCAGTTTACAGCATGTTTGGAAATCATCGGAGACCAATTATTATTGTGTTAAATTATGTGGCTCATGTCCTAAATACATTTTGATAAACTGGATGGAGAGAGAAAAGGCAAATCTCACTATTCAAAAACTCTAAGCAGGTAAACTATGTAAGAACTATCGTATTTGCTATTTCCAAAACTGAGCAAGTTTATAGTATGTCAATTAGGCTAAGTCAAAAATACTTTTCCCAGAATCCCTTTCTTTGTACAGTTCTGAGTTAGGCCTTTTTATAGAACTATTTTGCATAAGATCTGAAGGGCAAAGACAGCAGCCATTCTTGCACGTGGGAAGTCAACATAAGACCAGGGACTGTGCCTACTCAGACACACTGCTGCTGACCTGATAACATATCTTGTTGATAGGGAGCAACAGCCTGGAGCATGAGTTCTCCAGCTTCAGCCAGTGTGCCCTTTCAGCACCCTCAGATCATAACCTGGGCACATGGAAAGGTACCAGCATATCCGGCAGGCTACCCCTCTGACCAAGGTTAGCCACCATGAAAGACACGTGCAGGTTCCAGTTTGAACTCATGGGTTCTGCTTTGTCACAAAAAATTCTTGTGTCCATCTTCCCTTCCCAATTTAGTAGGAAGGACAGAAGCAGAGTGAGTGCAATCTATTCTGGGAACTCACAGCCCAATATTTTATTATATTCTCTTCATTGGAAGACAAGGACTGGGTTCTGCCTATACTCAAGATAAGGGATTATAGAGGACAGGCCACCAGAAGCAGGAATCTTTGGAAACCACTTTGACACTTCCTCCTTCCCTTGTCAAACAGACCTCTGAAGCACTGTTAAGCATGTGCACTGCAGAATCTCCCTAAAGACTACAGATGCTAACTAGGCACCTTGGCAGGTAGCTGAGACAGTAGAATTGCAAGTTGGAGCCCAGCCTAGGCAACTTAGTGACTTAGTGACTCCCTGTCTCAAAAAACAAAATTACTGGAAATATAGCTCTGTGCAAAGACACTGGGTTCAATCTCCAATATTGGGAAAAGACTAGAGCTTTTAAAAATATTAAAATTTTCTCACAGCATCTTTATAGGAAAGATTTGCAACAGTGGCTTATGATTTGTGGAGTAGATGATAAACTCATACATGGGAAACCCATAGTTTCTTAAAAAATATTGTCAGCTTGGAATAAAGACACAGAGACAGGTTCACTGAAAGGAAGCGTTACTACCAAAATGTTTATGTACCTGAGAGCAGCAATGAAAACCATTTAGCTGCAAATATTGGCTATATCTTTTGGAAAAGGAAGGATGGCTCAGGAGGTACAACCAAGGTTGCAAATGGCAGAGCTAAGGGATCCAAATGCCTCCCAAGGACCACCAGCAAGCACTAAGCAAAGAAATTACGACAGACTAATGGTTTCTTTGTGCATTGTTTGCCCCTCTGCTAATGCAAGTATCTGTTGTGGATATCTTTGTTTATGTCACCATTCAGTGCTTTGAGTGCTTATTTACTTACTTTGCAGGCTTTCAGATCTATCACAACATATCCAAGGAATCGGCTTTCCACACCCAGGTTGGAGTCAGTGATCCAGGATCTTAAGCATGAGCCTGATATGTTTAGAGAGGCTCTTAAGAGAGAAAGAATTTGTTTTGTACATCATATTAATGTATAATCAGGAAGTAGACTGTGGCAGTTTTAAAATTTCCTTGTAAATTCTTTGAGATCCTCTCCATTCTGTGTAGGCCTGTGTTTGTGGGGATTTATCCAGGACAGTGTTTCTGTCTTTGTTGACAAGTATAATCACTCTTGGAGCCTTATGTTACAATAAAGGAGTCTATTTTAAGGATACCATTATGTGTGAAATGCCATGGAGAAGACATGTGTCGGCAGCCTGGTTCATAGTCCTAATCTTTGAATAGTCTCAGATTAGGCACAAAACATGTGACCATTAATCATAACATGTAAATTTGACTGGATTAAGACATAACTTACAGTTAGATATCCCTCTGTGTGGGTCATGGAGGTATGATTTTAGGTGCTACAAGTGGGCCCTGGCACCATCCATTATGGCACTGTTCCTTGCTCTGCTTCGCAGAATGGCTCTTCCACGCCCTGCCACTACGATGCTCCTGCCTTAGAACCAGGTAATCATGGACTGAATTCCCTGAAACATATTAAATCTGCAAGTGTCAGGCACTGTGTCTCAGCACTGAGAAAGCTTATTAATTTGTGAATGAGCAAGGCTTTGGGCCATTCTGAGGCCTACCTACGAGCTACCATCCATCCTTCAGTCTTTCCCCCAGATGTCCGTAACATTGTGACGCAGAGAAAAAGTAGGTTTGCTATGTATTACCTGAGATCCTGACCCACAGAATCTAGGAAAATAACAAATGGTTGTTCTAAACAGCTAAAATTTGGAGTAATTTATTTACAGTCATTGTAACTGAAACTAAGGCAGGCAAAAAGCATCAGAGTTAAACTGTGAGATGTGTATTTATGGCCAGTATTTAGCTTTGGGTTAAGTTAGAATTTTGTATGACTGAGACCAGGTGTGCAAGTGTTTCTGGTGTCTGATAACGAAAAAGCTTATACAAAAAAGAAACCCATGTGCATGTATCTTTCAAATGATTATGATCAATGACATATTAGTAATCATAATCTGGCTCAGTATTTCAAAACCTTAGATGTATATTTTTAAATTACAGATGAATAAAGATGTATTCTATTGATTAAAATAATGCAAATCTGGGCAAAGCTAGAACTCAAACACATATCATTTTTTACTATTAATCTCATATTTTTCTTTATTATGTTCTTTTCTCTCCAGACATATTAATATTTTGAGAAAAGACTACAAACCATAATTATGAAAAGCTGTCGGTACCTGGAAGAAGCTTGAAAATGAAAAATTAACCTTCCACCTTAGAAAAGAAAGATTAGGGATGACTTAATGATTAGGCATCTTATGAATTTATACAGACTAAGATAATTCTATATATTTTCTTGTGTGTTCAATTTATAAAAATTACCATGTAGGTTAGCTTAATAACACACCTCATTTGTTGAGGATTAACCCTTCATTTCATACACTGAAGTTTGATCAACCCTCTTTACTTGTAGACATCAGACAAAGGAAGAACAGATACTGGATTTAATTGGTACAACTGCACATACAGACACCAGTGATACATAAGGTCCAGCACTAAACGGTCAGTAAGGCTTCTTGAATTTTAACAGAGATAATAACAGTAGCTCCCATATATGCAGCATTGATTATTTCATCGAAACTAGACAAAGAACTCTGCATAATTTTTATAAAGGGCAGAACAAGCTTTTAAAGTAGATATTATTTTGCTGTGCCTTTTTCCACAAGTGAGATAGTTCGTACTCAAACAGTAAATTATTTTCCCAGCTAGAAATAGTAGAGTTGGGATTATATGATGGGTCAAGCACTTATATTTCATCTTTATAAGATACTCTAAAAGAAACAATAAAATAAAATTTGTAGACTACAGATGATGTGGTTAATCATGGGCAAAGTAGACCTGCAGTATTCTAAACTGGTTTTCATCTCTATATGTAGAGTTTTAAAATTTTAACTATTGATCTCTTTGAGAATATCATTGGTTTATATCTGTACAGTTCTAATATCCATCCAATGCATAAATTTCTTACCTGCATATGTTGGTAATGTTAAAATATATACATGGAAAACATACAGTACATACAAACAAAATGCAAATAAAAATATTTTTTATAAAGTTTAGAAATTCTTTCAGCAGGTTATGTCACTTCTATTAAAAATGGATCTTCTATGTACAATATGTAATCTTTAAAAATACTACTCCAGGAACAAAAACTCTTTGGTTCGGCAAAAGGACTCTAAATGTAGAAATTCATTTATTAAGGATGTACCCCCTTGATCTAGGCCTCACTTGTCTGATTCAAGACTTCAGAAAACATACAGATACCTTTCTCTGAATGGTAAAAAATGTGTGTGTGGCGAGGGTAGAGGTTGGTTTTCAATAGACTATTATCATATAAAAATATAATCAGAAATTTGAATAGTTCTAGAATTTAGATTTTTTTTACTGTCAGATTATAAGACATAGAGAAAGCTCTGTTTTCCATTTATTTTGGAAGGAGGGTAGAAGAGTGACCAAGGCCAACACATGAAAATACTCACTAGTCAAGTTTTTGGGTACTGGTGTCCAACATTATAGAAAATTACCCTATTCATATCTGGAAGATTGCCAGGAGGAGACAGGAAGAGGTCAGATGCTAGATGCATGTCTAAAATCTTAACAGTTCTACAATGGCATGTGTTAAAATTATAAATATATCTATGATTCAGATATCCTTGAAAACAGCCATTAACTCCACAGTGAGTACAGTGGATTGACATTTGCCAATGGACTTCTCATTACAAATTGATGGGGGTTATTTTTGGGGAGCAACAATCAAAACTGGCTAAAATTATCTCAGAGTTTCCAAGGTCCACAACCTTAGTAGATTTTATTCCCTTTATCTTTGAAGGAAAGGAAAAGTCATCACAATTTTGTCCCAGCATATTTCTACTTTGGTAGAAAACATTTTAGTACCTAAAATAAAATTTTTTCAAGGCCCATAATTTAACCATACATTATAATTGCTTTTAACAGGCTTATAAAAAGTTTTCTGTGGAATCACAGAGTCACAGGAGAAAGAAATTTTTTTTGCTTTATTTTTTCTAAGTTCTCCAATAGAATATAATTGTCTGATTAGATTAATTGGTTCATTTGTTTTAGAAAAAGTGTCACTCTGTAAGACTCAAACCTGCCTTTCCCCAGACTAGCATCAGAAACATATTAGCATGTTTCTAGGTTAAAAGCAAATGAATGCCAAGGGTTTCTAACGATTACCAAGATTTCTGCAAACCACCGTATTATGATGACACAATGCATACACGGAACTGTTGAGTGCTGCGGAAATCTTTCAAAATTCACTGTATTCTTCCTTCATTTTTGTATGATTTACTTGCTCAGAAGCCGATACTTTTTAAACCTTAGGATTCATGGGAAAAAAACCATGATTGAGAAAGTATTAGGTTTCAACAAAACAAAAAAAACGATGCCATTTCAATAGAAAAGGGAAAAAGGGTATCCTTCCACATTGATACAGGCAAAAGGCAGAATACATGAATAAATCATAGTATCCCAAAGGAGACATTATTCAGAACCACATCTGTACCACTCTCCTCCGTCTCTTGTGCAGAGATTTCTTTTCCCTAATGGCCTTTCAAAAGATATTATAATACTTCGAAGACAGGAAAACTCAGGGTTGGGTTATTGATCCTTATAGTCTTCTTCAGTAGGGTCTTGGCAGGAACCATCTTTTCTTCTGTCAGAAGTCTTTATCCCAGCCTGACAGCTCGTCCGGAGGCACTCCCTTTTCGGGAGGATATTTGTCAAAGTAGCTGTGATCTATGGGTCCACTGAGCTAATACAGAAAGAATTAAAACAAAGGTGAAGATAATGCAGACTAAGCAGGCTACAACACCTGGATAAAGCTTTTTCTAGCGGAACCCCATTTTCCTGTTCTATCTGCAAACAACACACAAGGAAAAGATGGCCAAGTGTCATTACTGACTCAGCCCTGTGTCCTTGAGCTCCTATTTCAAAACAGTGATTCCATCAGTGGATTGCATTTATCCAAAGCTACCAGGCATGAGGGGCTACCTCCTCAAGAAAAAGTGACAGAAAGAATTATCTATTTTTAACCAAGATATAAAACATTTTAAAGCAAATACTTATAAAATCAAAATTTGCCCGTGGCTCTCTTGTTCCCCATAAAAGCTTCTTGCCAATCTCCAGGTTTAGTCATCTAATTCAGCCTATGAAGTACTCTGACTGCTAAAAAAAGAGCCTAATTCAAAGTTTTAGGGACCCTTTCAAAAGAATGAAATGACTCTGGTAATCAGTAATTTTGCAAATCAAGCAGTTTCTAATTCTGTGCTTGCAAGCATAATTACATAGTATCAAATTGAATGCACAGGTGAATGATTAAAAATGTTCTTTGACTTTCCATTATCTTGATTTAAAGCCCTGTATTACTCTCACCATCTTGTTTTTGACTGATGTCCCCCTATTCTGCTTTGCTTGATAGTACCAGGTTCGAAAGTTTAGGCAACAGCTGTGAAGATAGTGAGATTCATTATGATGCCCATTCTTGATGACTTTTATCTACTTTTGAAGACCTACAATGTCTCCAATGTTTTGGTTTTGTCGGTTTTGTTCTTTACTGTTTTGTTCAATTTTATTATAACTGATGATATAGGCAATTCTATTAGAGATAGCGGGAGGCATTATGGTAACCATTATTGATCACCTTGTATTATGCTTTTACATTATCTATTATGTCCACCCTTTTGATTTGATTGACTCTGTTCTGTTATGTCACATTTGGTTCTACTCCCTTCCAAAAAAGTAATAAGAACTGTGGGAGTAACAAAACCCAAAATGTGTAATTGTCATTGTACAAAAGAGAGGAAAAGAAAGTGCTCTAAATGATATAACTGTATGTATGTTTAAGTGTATAAGATAGAAAATGATATCACTGAGTTTTATTGGATCATTGAACAGAACTGTTTGCAGTCTCACTGTTGGAATGTCCACTTTACAAGCTTCAACTTTGTGACTTGAACAATTATTTCTAAGATGACAATATGTAATCCTTTAACTAGTGATTTCCTACTGTTTATTTTTTTTCTGTAAATCTGTATAACTTGTACCCTTTCTCTGCTTTTTTTTCTCCTTAAATAAAATTTTAAAAAATGTTTATGATATATAATAGTGTGCTTAGGAGAGATCACTGAGGAGTTCATGTGATTCAGTCACCACTGAGTGACACCCACCACATGTGGCCAGTCACCAAGTGGACCCAAGCTCCGAGGAAAGCCCAGCATCAGCTGACTTAGGGGAAGAATGACTCAGGAAGTACCCAGGTCAACACTCCACTAACTTCATGCTATTGTTGTCTCTGAAAGTGACCTCTCCCCTTTCACATTTGTAGCTTGAAGTTTTTATTACAGGACACATAATTATGGAGAAATTCAATACAGCATAAACACTGGCATGTTAAAGTAAAGTATTACTGTTAGTTCACCCCTTTATCTACTCCAGTCTAAATACCATTGAGGTTTGATTGCCATCAGTCACTTTAAAAAGAGAAACATCACATTGCTCCCTTTTCTCCCTCTACTTCCATCCCATTTTCCCCATAAAATTCATCTTACTGTGAAATAGTTTCTTGACAATCCATTTTTATCATTCTTGAAATACCTAAATTTTAGTTTCTGAAATTCTTTTTTGGACATGTGATAATAAATATTTCTGCCAACATAAATGTTTCTTCAGATTCACTTATAATTCTATTGTAATAGCATGCAATGTCACAAGGCACTAAGAGATTACAGGTTTCTGAATATTTATTGCAGAAAAGCAATTAATAAATGATACTTCATTTGTCAGCCTGGCCCACACTGACTAACTTGGATTTTAGGTGGTATAGATGGGTGAGTAGTTCCACAAAGGTGGGCCAAAAACTACCAGATAGACAACACTAGTCTCTAAAATCATAATTACTATAAAATTTTCATTTTATTTAAAAAATCCTTTTCTGAAAACCACATAAAATTCATCATGCATGCATACATGTATATGGGTGGACATTCGCATGCACACACATACACACTCACACACACACACACACACACACACACACACACACGCACACTGTTATGGCTTGTGTCTAGATGTTCCCCCAAAGCCTCATGTGGTCATAGGTGGTGTTTTTAAGAGGTGGCTGGATCTATGGTGGGTGCTGAGATCAAGAATGTGATGTCAGGACTGATTCACAGTGTGACACTAAGATTAAGGGTATGATTGCTCCCCCACCAAGAGTGAGCAGCCTGGATAAGAAATAAAGGACACTTGCAACTTGCTGCTTTTGCTGTTCTGCCTGCTATGAACTGTTTCTCCTCTGTGATGTCCCTCTGCCATGTGCCACGCTGCCTTGTAACCAGCTGATTATGGACTAAAACCTTTACATAGTGTGAGCTAAATAAACCTTTCTTCCCTTAAGTTGTGGGCACTGAGCATTTTGTCCCAGCAATAAGAAAAGTAATTAAGACACACACTCACCATTAAAATAAGTTCACAAAGCAAATCCTCAAAGGAAACGAAGAAACTATTACAGAAAATACCATAAATAACATACCTCTCTTCGTAAAGGTGAGGGAAGATTCCGTGCTTTTAGTCCCTCCCAGTTGAAACCATTTAACCACCTGAAAAATGAGGAAAGTGCAGTGAAATATTACTTATCTAGTAAGCTATTAGTATGTCTAAGTATAAGTCAGTCTATTTTGCTTCCTGCCTGCAACAGCAGAGCCACAAATGTCATCACGTTGAGTGTAGGGTTTACATTACATCCATGCCAACTAAGCTCAAGTGGGCATTTAATGCCCACTATCCACTATCCTAAATTTCCCTGTCATATTCCCTTAATTTAACCTATTCCTTTAATTCATATTGTTTTCTGTCCTAACTTCCATAACTTTCTTCCTATCTTCCTGATATCCTTGTCTCTTATTCCTCTGAGAAAACTCCTATCAGCATATCTGCCCCTACTCTTATCTGTGATACCTTCTCTCTTGCATCATGAAATAAAATGAAGTGTCTTTGTTTCTAGCCAAAGCCAGTTTCTCTGCTAGATAGGTAATCTCACTGTCTCTTCTCAGACACTCCTGCAGTTCTCCTTTCTCCTGCATCTTCTTTGCTGCTAGATCATTCTCATCAACGGAAACACATTTTATAAAACCAAGCAACTTCTTTTAATTTGCATTTCCCTCCAACTTCCAATGTAATATTCCCCTTCCACTGGAGGAAACTCTGTGCAAGAATTACTTAATCACTGTATTTACCCATTGTCTCTGGAGCTCACCACATCAAGTTCCATTCCCTTCACTCCAGTGAGTTACCTGGGTTTTCAGTTTTTACTTTACCTGATCTAATTATAGCATTTGACACAATCAATCACACTTTCTCAAAATCTTTCTTCACTTAGCTATACATCACAAAACTTTCATCTACTTCTTTTCCTTTCCAGAACATACTACTGTCCGGACCCTCTTCTTATCTTTTTGAGTCTTTCTCTGGTCTGGTGAAGTAGGTGTGTGCCAGGGCTCACTGGACGTCTATTCCTTTCAACTACTCTTACTTCGTAGGCAGCCTCATTCATTCTCCTGGCATTAAACAGCATTTATATATTGATTTATTTATATCCTTCAACTTCTATTTCAGACTGAGACTCCACTTCTGTATACCTAAATAGCTCATTAATTGCTATTCATTAGCTCCCATCTGGATCTCTAACAGGCAATTAACAATTGTATCAAGCCCAAGTTGGAGTGACAGTTTCTCCCACCAAACTTGCTTCCCCCATCAAACTTGCTTCAAACCTTCCCATTGGTCAAATCAAAAGCAGTGGAGTTTCTCTTTCTCTCACATTTGTAAGCATTCATAAGTTATTCTTTCTCTCACATTCTCAGTTCATAAGCAAATCTGGTCAATGTCACTTGTAAAGCACACAGGACCTGTATTCCAAATCTGATAGTGCTCAAAACATCCTGTCTCCCTGGATAGCAGAAGCTGTGCTTTTGTCCTTGGGAAAACATTCAGCTGCAGGCATAATCACTTACCACAAGGTAGATCACACCAGGACTTGGACCAAAGTCACTACCACCACTATCACCATGCTTCCCACTTCATTCAGTGTGAAAGGCTATCTTCATCACATCCGTGTAGCCTACAAGGCCTCAAAAACTACCCTTCACACCCCCACCTCTCCACCGCATTGCCACTGGCCTGCTTTTCTGTCCCCTCTCGCTCACTCGTATCTCCTCTTCATTTTTTCAACAAGCTAAGGATGCTACCGCCTTAAGGTCTTTCTCCACATTTCCACATAGTTCACTCCTTGACTGTGTGGAAATGTGAATTCCACACAGTTCACTCCTTGACTGGAAGCATTCTTTGACCATCTGGTCTAAAACTGCAAACCCTCTTATGGAGGGCCTGCCCCTCCCCATACTTAGTCTTCCTCTCTGTTTGCTTTTCCTCCTTATCATTTATTGCTGTCTTATGAACTACCTGACTTTGGCTATCTCCTCCACTAAGACACAAAATCTATGAAAGCAAGGGTTTCATCTCTTTCTTTTCCTTTTCTGCATTAACACTAGAGGCAGTGCTTGATACAGACAGGGTCTCAGTAATGTTTGGTGAATGATGGAATAACTATAAGACAATTCCGTTACCCAGGGACCCCTACATCACACTGTCATACATCACACTCTCATGACAGTGATGGGCTTGGTGATATGGATCTCAAAAGTGACAATATAACAAAGAAGTTCATAGTGAAAATATGGAGAAGGCTGATGGTCAGATGAAGTTATTTCATTTATTTCTTCTGCATTTTTAATCTAGAAGGGCTACTGGACTTTGGTATATATATCAGCTTGATGGGCTAGAGTATAACACCAGAAGTGTGACAGTCTCCAGCTTCTCTTAGACATAATCCACTTCATCTGTTAGGATCTCATAAAGAACATAGGATAATATTACTCCACTTTCACTGGTCTTTGGGACACTGAGGTCAGCTTAATCAGTCAACAAATAATTATGAAAAATCGATATGATCTCTATTTTTTGGTATCAAAAAAGACAAAGATCCTACTTTTAAAATGTTTTTATCTTGGTTGGAGATAACCCAAAAAAAGTAGAAAATAAAAATATTTAAGACACTTGTAAGTTCTGGGAAGATAAAAGAGAGTAAAGTGATAGATGATGGCTGGAACAGGAATTATGCGAATAATGGGAAGCATTGTCTTTAGATAAGGTGATGTCTTAAAAGTGAACTCTCAAGGCCAAAATGAAGAGGGTGAGACCATAGAAGGTCTCTGATAATGACTTCAGATGGAAGGAAGTGGCAGGGATGAGTTGAACTGCGATAAAAACTGGTAAAATACAATTTCAAGCAATGTGAAAAATGCCAGAGACCAGATCATGTTCGAATGTGCTTATGGTACAGTAAGGAATTAAGACTTTTTGGTGTGGTGGGTGGGAAGCCACTACAAAAGTTCTAAAGAAATGATGCAATCTTGTTTCCAAAGGTGCTTGTGGGTATGTAGAGAATGACCAGAAGGGGCCAGGATGGCCAGACTGGTGATGGTGGTGAGGATAAGACTGGAGGCAGTCCGTTACAAAGGCGGTCTCATCTGTCATCCACCTCAGAGGGGACTGTCTTCCAGTCTCTTCTCTCTCGAGCTATCAGTTTCTTCTAACCCCAGAGCTGGCTTTGGTTCACTCCTTGACTGAATTTCTTAATCCAAGTCTAAGCTTAGCCATAGAAAAGGAACTAAAAACAGAGGGTCAAATTCTAGAGCATTTCCACCTCAAGTGCCATTTTAGTAAAAGCTTCTGGGATTCTCATCAAAAACTGAGTCAGCCACAACCCTGGCTGTTTCCTTTCCTTCTGCTGCCCTCATTGAGAAACCACAGTTGTTTCCTTGATCCACCCATCATGTCTCCACACGGCCTGAGGCTCCATTTTTAGGGATTTCTAGGTACACAGTTCTGTGGATTCTTTCCTTTTCCTTCACACACAGCAACAATTCCTCTTAACATATTTTACAATTTCTCTACCAGAAAGTACTCCACAAATACTAATAAAAAATCATTCCCATTACTCTCCTGAATCAAAAAGGCTGTGCATTTCTTACAGAGTACTTGTTACAATTTCACTTATGGCAATATTTACTTAACATGAGTGGCCATTAACTTAATATTTGGCCTTTTGACACTAGCCACATTTTAAGTAATTATGTCTCTGAACAACATTCACTAAGAAATAGTAGAATCAACAGCACATAAATTGCTTCTTTGTTTGTAGAGGAGTTTAGAAGCTACTCTTGAAAGCAAAAGTAATGTTAAAATACTTGAAAGTTATTCTTCTTTCTATCAGAAAATGTTTAATTGTGCCCTACATGTTTATTAGTGTTCTTTTAGAATAGATGTTAGGAAGCACGATTGGTTTACAAATTAGGTTGTAAACAGGGGAAAACGAAAATTACTTTTTGGAAAAGACAGTTTAACACAAATCTATATTATAATCTTTGTGCTTAGCTGTATTGCTTTTAAATACAAAGCTAAAGTGAATAGTTCTCAAGAAAATAAAATTTTATTTTAGAGAACAGTGGGGAAATCTAATGCCAAACTTTTAATACATTTTTTGAATTCTAAGAATGTACTGAGTAGAATAGCTATAAACCTGTTATTATTATTGCAGGTTTAAAAGCACTTCTTTTCTATTTTTTTAATTTGCTCTCTATCTCTATCTTTATCTCTCCTCTCTCTTTGTTAAAACAGTTCTATTTCAAAAGAGAAGCAAAGATCAAAGTCCTATTTTTCTGGGGTTCCGCTTAGCTAGAAAGATTAAAAAGCACCATGAAAACAGAAAAACAGAATCAAATTATGTTGAGCTCTGTCTTAGTTTCTCATGGCCGAGACAAGATAGTCCATACACAAAGTTAAAGGGAGAAATGTTCATTTAGTTTACAATTCATAGAAGTTTCAGTCCATAATTGGCTGGCTGTAAGACACAGTGACTTCCAAAGGAAAGCAATTCATGGAGAGTAGAAGGAAGCAAAAGCATCAAACCAGACAGAGAAACCATTTTCTGTCTCTTATATTGTATCTGATGTACTAGCATTAGGGCAGTGCCAATCCAATCAGTGGACTGATCCAGCAAACACTCCCCCTTAATTCCAGCATCTGTAATCCTAGCATTATACTACGGATCAATCACACTTTAGATTCAGCCACCTCCAAAGAGAAAGGCCTATGACCGCATTAGGTGTTGGGGGTAAATCTCAACACAAACCATAACAAACTCTCTGGGATCACTAGAAAGTACTGTGTACATTTGATATTTCTTAATAATTGGCTCTAACCTGCATGCTGCAGATGATTCTTCAACTACACATGACAAAGACACTCCAGCCTAAAATGAATTATTGCAAAGAATACCAAATGAATCTCTAGGGAGGAAATTCTTTAGCATCCATTTGCATGTGCATCCCATCACAATTTGACAGCTACATTTAAATGAGCTTCAGGTAAATAAAGAAAAGATAAAGCTGGAGCCTGTTAACAATTATATCACTTGTTTCCTAACTACTCCAGAGCAAAACACCACCCCACAAACTTCTTAATGAGAAAAAAAGGGAACATATATTGGAAGAATCACTTTAACTGACAGGACACTTGTTTCCTCCACAGAAAGGGTGTATTTATGTGTCATTTTGCAATGAGAAAAGTAGTGATAACAGTTGTGCAGGAAGAAAATAAATTGGAATCTAAGACTAATAATGAGCTTTACAGTTGAAGGCAATCCAGAGGGTGACAAAGAACATTCAAATAAGACAAGGTTTTTGATGTCTACAAAGGCCACAGATGTGTAGGTCTTATCTCTCCATGTTTTCTCTCCCTCCCTGCCTTTCTTGCTAATACATCCTGAAAGCAGAGCTCTGCAGGCATTTACAATGTTGAATGCATGGCTTTATTTGAAGCTCATGAATACGTAAGAACAGAGCTGGCAACTCGAAATTTTTTTTTCTTAAAGCTGTACTTCTACTATTAAGGAAAATAAATACTTGGCAGCCACAAGTCTCTTTATTTTTTTTCACATAATATTGATGTATCTCTAAGATTTCTGGGAAAACATTAGTAGAAGACAAGGGTGGAGCTCAGGGGCAAAGCCCATGATTAGTATAAGCAAGGCCCTGGATTCAATCCCAGCACAAAGCAAACAAACAAAACCCAAAATCTGTAGTGGAACAAAATGTTGAGGGTCCTTTTCATTTCTAAATGTAATCCCATCAGTATGCCAAAAGGTTTTCAGTAGTGAAATATTCGAATTTATTTGTAGTACCATTAACGTATTCTTGTATGTGATATTCTTGTTGCAGGCAAAATGAAAACTTGTGGACTGCTGGACTTAGACAGACACTGACTTGGAATACAGAAATCTTGAAGGATTGAGGTGTCATATGTGGATGCGTGATCAAATCAGAGACGATGTCTGCAGGAATTTACCAGTGGTTCTGAAGACCACTTTTAAAAACCTACAGAACTGGAAAGGGGCATGTTAGGTTACTATATAAGGATAAACTTTTGTTTGAGATTTTCTGAAAATCAATGCATTTCACCTACTCAAAGAAATCATGTCTTTTTTATTTTATGGGAAAAAGTAAAGCAGAATTTCATATTATTAGGAGAATAACAGTAGTTAATACATTGAGTATTGTTTCATCATAGTAGTTAACCGAGTGCATGATATAGGCATAAAAGCTCTCCAAATGATATTAGCACAAACCTTTTTGTTCCTATGAACTAAGAGAAACTACTGCTATAACTGTCTTGAATTTTCTTGTTTTTTTTTTCTTTTTCTCTTCTTTTCTGTACCCATTCCCCCATCCTATCTCCTTTTGCCTTTTGAACAATTTCACTATATCTATTGTGCATTTTGGACCTTTTTTACTTTTTCATTTCCTCCCACCAGGGAGACAATATGATGCTTACACATGTGAGTCTGATTTATTTCACTTATGAATGTGGTCTCACATTGCATCCATTTACCTATAAGTCTTAAAATTATACTTCTTTGTGGGTTAGTACTACTTCATTATATAAAAAGACCACATCTTTTTTTATCTATTCCTCAGTTGATGGACATTTGGTTTGTTTCTGAAATTAGGCTATTACAAATTGTGCTGCTATAAACATGGTCGCACATACATTGCTGTCGTATGACATTTTTAATTCTTCTGGGAAGACAGCGAGAAGGGAAACTGCAAGGTTGAATGGGACTTCTAGGCAACAAAGACAAGGCAGGGGCATCACAATCCCCGTTTTGAAATTATACTACAGTGATAAAATCAGCATGGTCCTTGCAAAACAACAGACCTAATGATGAGCTGGACACATTAGAAGATGAAGCCACAACTCCAACACACTCAAATTATCTTTGACAAAGGGGCCAAACATATTCATCAGAAGAAAGATAGTGTCTTTCAAAAATGGTGCTGGAAAAACTGGCTTTCCACATGCCAAAGAATAAAACTAGACACATGTCTATCACCATGCACTAAACTAAAATTAAAATGGACCAAAGAGCAAAATATTAAAACAAGAACAATAAATCTACTGTAAAAGAAAATAGGTAGAAAACTTAAAGATACGGTTGTAGACAGTGAGTTCATAAGCAAAACCCAGACTGCACAGGAGTATATCAATGAATCAATAAATGAGATTTCATCTTATTAGAAACATTTTGAAAATCAAAAGAAATCACCAACATGTGAAAAGACAACTCACAAAGTGGCAAATATTTTAGCAAATTTTCACTCAGAAGAAGGACTTTTTTCTAGAACATATAAGAAATTGAAAAAAATCTGGTCCCCCAAGTTCAAAGACTCAATCCAAAAATGGGCATCTAAGATGAAATACACTTCTCTAAAGAGAACCTCATGGCTCACTTAGGGTAGCTGTCATGATTATCACATTATTCTACAAGTTACTGTATTTTTCTGGAAGAAGAAGTAACTGTGTACCTGTGTTTCTTGATGTCATTGATTCCATTCTTCAAATTTCCCAGTCTTTCTGTTGGATTTTGCCTGAAATAATAATTTTTAAAGGATGATTTTACTTGAGTGCATTTTAAATTAAAATATAATGTCTATTTATTAATTCACTCATTTCACATTCAATCAGTTCCTACGGTGGACGGCTGAGTACAGAGAGTTGAAAAAGACACAGTCCATATCTTTAAATGAGTTATGAATAAATGTGTAATAAGTAATAACTTGCTAACTGTTGAGAAAACCAGGGAAAGCTTTAGAGAATTATTTACATCTAGGCTGAAATTTTAAAAACATGAGGGAATTCCTACAGGTTCCCCACAGCTAGGTTTTACATTCTAAATTTACTAAATTTTAATGGTTTATGAAAAGTTGAAATCTGGGGAGAAAAAATATCAGCAAAGTAAAGCTTAGCAAAAAATTTGCAAGTCTCTTATTTTCTGGTGCATGATGTTTAGTAGTATAAAAATTTGGAGTAATATAAGACTCGAGGGGAACTTTTTTTAAAATAAAGATTAAAAGAAGGCATTCATTAATATTTTATTATTTTCTTTCAAAATAATGAGCTCATAGTTTTTTAAAAATTTTATTTAGAATGCAGTAAAAATACAGCAGAACAAGATAAAACAAAGCCAATTTAGACAATGTAGTGACACTAGTACAAAACTTCACAGCAGGATACTGGGACAGTAGTAATAGGTACTATAGTATATCTCATTATCTTCACAATAGTTGTCCAGTCAATTAGATATCAAGAAATCAAACCAATAACAGACCATTGTAAAACCAACTGAAGGAGATTATTGAACAGAGCGTAACAATCACTACAAAACATAACAGTGAAAATAACCTTTGACTTGAAACAGAACATAGAAGGAAATCCCCCTTATTTGCTATATTGCATATGCTCAACCTCCCAAGAGAGAGTTTTAATCTGTTTGTCTTTTGTTTGATTTTTCTTGTTCGTTTGTTGGTTTTTTCATTTGTTTTTGGTTTGTAGGTTTGTTGAGACAGGGTCTCACTGCATAGTGTAGGTTGGCCTTTAATTCAGCCACCACTAAAGTGTGTGGTTCTTTTTTTTCCTATAACAGATAAAGATGATTCCTCAAGGTAAAACTTACACCTCTTTAACGTTTAAGTAGACATTGTGATTGTATAACCCATGAGGTACACTCAAGCTCTTTACAATACAAAACAGAAAAATGCCACTTCATAAATGTAACTGGGAAACATGGAAAAATATATCAAACATATACTTAATTTTAAAACGTACAGAAGCAGAACCTGGAGCCTTTACACTCTGTCCAAAACAATGGGTCACTAATAGTCATTCTCACCTGCAAAGCCTCCGAATCAAATCCTCAGGTCGTCTTGTTATCTTTCTGGGAAAATCCATTTTCTCAATTCCTTTGAGAATTAAATTGTAGGTCATCATTTGGTCAATCCCAGAAAAGGGTGGGCTAGAGCAAAGAGCAAATAACACAGGAGGACTAAAGTCAGAGACACTTTTGGATTCTTCTTTTCTCTCTCCTTTCTTATCTCTTTCCATTCTTCTTCATCCTCTCCCTCTCCCTCTTTCTCACATTAGTTATTTTATGCACTAGAAAATCATTTCATTAATTACCCCTCACTTTAATGTCACATGTAGGTAATTTGTCAGGTGACCACTGTCACTAAGAAAAAGCCTAAGGGACATACAGAGAGCAATCATTCTTTCCTCACATGGAGCAGGAAAAGCCGCTCTACCGCACTGACAATGGAGCCAGTGAAGAAATGCAGAGACCATGTGATGAACCAGGCAGCTGTCTGCAGGCACAGGGTTTGGAGACAGGAAGTACAGAGGCTGTGCGTCAGGGTGGGCAGCACATGCTGGCACCACGGGGATGGTGAGGGGCAGAGGCGCAGGCGGAGTATGCAGAGAGATGTCAGTGACACAGCAAGGTCATAGGCATATGGGCAATGGTGAGGCTTCAGGAAGTGTTCTGAGTCAGATTTAGTTCACAGCAACCAGAATCAGCTTTTTCTTTAAAGGACAGAGAATACACTGTGCTGGGAGATCAGCAGAAGGCTTGGTAGACTGGCTGAGGACAGTAGGGTTGAAGGTGGGAAAGTGGTGAGACGTGCTTGGATCCAGGTTCTACCCAGACTGTGAAATGGATTGATTATTTGCATTCCTTCAAATGGTTAAGTTTGAAACGTAAATGCCAATGTGATCATATTTAGAGGTGGGCACTGGGGAAAGTAGCTAATTAGGTCATGAAATTCTAAGCAGAAGTCAGAACACTGACTGGCCAGCTGCTGTATTTCTACACTATGAAGGCCAAGCAAGAAGCTCAAGTTTGTGAATTGCAACAGAACTCTCAGTGAATGACCTCGTCTTGGACTTCCATTCTCCAAAACTACAAGAAATATTAGCTCATTGTTTAAGCCACCCAGTTTATGGCCTTTTTAAAGAGCAGCCTGAGCTAGGATAGATGGAAAGGCCATCAGGGTGTGCTCAGTGGGTAAACATGGTGTGTAAGGGAAAAGGAAATTCAAGCGTTTGAGTCTAGATAACTAGAGAATGCAGTCACCTTCACTACGAGTAAAAGGACAAGGATGGAGGTCAGCAGGATTGGACATGGAATGGCCCCTCAGGCCCATGTGATAAAAACTTGGTCACTGGTCTGTAGCACAACTGGGAGGTGTAGAACCTTAGGAAGTGGCTTAGTTATGTAAAATGTATTCTTAAAGAAGATCTCAATCTCTCTCTCTCTCTCTCTCTCTCTCTCTCTCTCTCTCTCTCTCTCTCTCTCTCTTTCTCCCTCTCTTCTTCCCTCTTTTCCTCCTTCCCTCTCTCCTTCCTAGACACCATATTTAACAGACCACCTCTACTGTATGTTATTGCCAAGATACATTACTATTCAATCCCAAGCCCAAAGCAAAAATGCTATGTGACCATGAACTGAACTTCTGAAACTGTGAATTACAATAAACCTCTCTTTCCCTGAGGTTGTTTATCTTAGGTAGTTTTTCACAGCAACAGAAAACTGACTAATGCAGTAGATGTGTAGAGCAAGTTATGGGGAATGGAATTCAGAGTTATGTTTTGAATGTCTATATGGAGATGCCAACCAGCAGCTGGATTCAGGGAAGAAACCAGGAGTGGAAGTATGATTGGGGTCATCAGACAATATGTATGGCAATGGGACTTGATATCACCCAAGGAACAGCAGATTGAAAAGAGGTCTAGGACTGAAGTGGCCCTATGTTGAAACATCAGGAGGACGAGAATGTTCTAGCAATGGAGACTGAATACATGTGGGATAAGAAAGAGGGAGGTACTAAAGTATCTCAAGGAAAATACTGCTAAATGAAAAAAAATACTGTGAATTGACCACTGAAATTGAATAACATTTTATTTCATATTCTACGTTTTATAAACTTTCATATTTATTCTGTTATTTAATTTTTAACAGTTAAAGATGATGCATTTCGGTTACGTTTGACACCTTCTGATGCCATACTGAGAGTACCTGCCAGTAAGGACAAACTTGAAACAAAACTGGTATACCAATTTTTAATAATCTATATCTCACCTGTAAGAAAATAAGGTAGGAAACAAAAAGCATTGGTATGAGATATATATATAAAATTTTATTCTATTCCTTTGTTCTTCCTTCATTTATTTTACTTCAGTGCTTCATACCTTATAAAGTTCAGGGTATTTAAAATGAACTTTTCTCCTGCCCTACCCTGAAAACATTGCAAAAACAGTTTCCCAGTTTCTTTATGACACTCAAGGCCATCTTAGCAATTCCACATTGTTAGGTTTTTCTTCTTCCTTATTTCCTCATTTTATTTTTATAATAATTTATTCTATGTGATGAAGTTGGAGATGTATATTTCCCAGTTACCTATGGAAACCAGACTATATTTCTCAAAGTGCCACTGAAATTTCTAAAACAAGGGAACAAATTTTTGCAATAACATTCACTGGTCCAAAAACCTTAAATAATTTTTCTCTTGAATGACTGTCTGGAAGTCTTCTTTTCTTTCCTTCTGAATCATAAGCAGTCAATATTTGAAAGTGATGACAAATAATAGAAAGTGAACCTTCTTCTGTTTGTTCCATGCACGTGGGTAAATGTACAGTATATAGCTTCAGGTTCTAACACTGCTATTTGCAATGTAAAAAGTTCAGCAAGACTTGAGGAGTGGAGGAAGGAGACCAGTATTAGACCATTTGTCTAACAGGGTGGGTACCCTGGTTTAATCTCCAGCAACAAAACAAAGCAAAACAAAATTTAACAGGAGTCTACGAAGCTCTGTTTTTGTAAAATGTATGCCCATACTTGCATCCCCATCAACGGTCAGATTCCAGAATTTCCTAAACTATCGGTATCCAAATACTCTTTGAAATTAAGGCTGAGAATACTTGGTTATAAAGCACTATAAGAATGCTAGTAAAACACAGTATGTGCACTGGAAAGGGCATCACATTTAAAGCCAGAAGATCTGGGATCTGACCACTGATCTTAGGCAGGTAGCTGCTCACCTGGCTTTCTAACTCATACAATTTAAACCATAAAATAACCATAAAATTTGTAAATCATAAAACAATAATAAAAATTCTTACCTTATCTTCCACACAAGTATATAAAAACTAATTTAGATAACACACATAGAAATGCTTTGCAAGCTGTTCTAGAAATATGGAAAATATTACTTTGTGTGTGTGTGTGTGTGTGTGTGTGTGTGTGTGTAATATTGTGGACCCTGGACTCGTTGATACACCCTCTTAATTTCTTTGGGAAAAGCAGTTCAATTTTAACTGCTAAAACCCCTGCTGTATCTTGTCTCTGTTCATTAGCACCTCTAGAAAAGGGTGGACAGGAGATTGAAATTTAAATCCAGCAATGTGCTTTCTCTTAGCATTTCTAGTTAATGATATGTTGGGAAGCTGAAATGCCAAGACTAAACTTAGTTTGACTGATCAATGATTTAACTGATCTATGAAAATAGTTTTGCTCATTTGTAAACACAGAGAGAGAAAGAGAGACAGAGAGAGACAGACAGAATATTAATGATAATATATCCCAGGACATTTATTCAAAAACTTTACCCTTCTCTTACTTTATGCAGGATTATCAAAATCTTCCCATACTTTATATGCAGCCTATAATAATAGATCTTGTCATTTTGAATAAAATAGTAACCCTATACTCCTTTTTTTCAACTTCCAGAATCTTTTCTCCATGTGATAAAGTTGCAAGGCCACTAGATTTGAAAGTGTGAAGTAGAACAGCAACCAACTTAATAAGAAATAATTCTAAATGTTAAACTCTTGAATGATATATTTTTATCATTAGCAAATTATTTTTGTGCTTCTCTAAAGAAGAAGCTAAACAGAAGTTGAAGGCACATACTTACTTGCCGGTTAGGAGCTCGTATACTAGAATTCCCAGGGACCAAAAATCCACACTGAAGTCGTGTCCTTTGTTGAGAATGACCTCAGGAGCTACATATTCTGGAGTCCCACAAAACGTCCATGTTTTCTGTCCAGAACCTATTTTCTTAGCAAATCCAAAGTCAACCTAAAAAAGAATGTCAAAGAAAATTTCAGAGATAATACAATTTATGTTTCAATCTTATCATCTTCTATTCCTGAAAGCTTTCTAAACTCCTGCACTTCCCTCATGGGCAAGGAGGGGGCAGAGAGAGACAGAAACAGAGAGGAGGGAGGATGAGTGGGGAAAGACAGAGACAGACAGACAGACAGACAGACAGACAGAGAGGCCCTTCCAAATCAATCCCTTTGCAAGGTAAAGCGTAAATCTATTTTCTTTGGAGAAACTTATACACTTGTACGTGCACACACCTCTATGCTCATCTTCCCTTGAAGACAATTCAAGTTTGTTGTTAAACTACCAGAAAACAGGACTAAATTTTTTTCAATTTAATGGTGGTATTCAGTAGGAAACAGAAGGGGGAAGTAACAGAACCCTGTGCACTTAAATTTCCATCATTGCTATAAAAGGTACAGCAAAACTGAGTTTTGGAAAGGAACAGAAAGAACTACTGCTCAGAAGAAAGGAGACTTAAGACTCTGGCCAGTCTTAAACCCAATATATATAATATCTGCCTCCTGTACGCTTTTACAATCCAGACCAAAGCCAGAAGCATCACATTCCCATTTTGGCCAGCTTTGTACTTGCCCAGTCTCCCTCAGCAAGGCCGGTGCTGGGCAGTGCCTGCACTGACTTATTTATTCTGAAAATGTACATAGGCCAGGCTTTGGGACAGATTTATGCATATAAAGTTGACTGCAAGAAGCTCAGAATGCTGGGAGGTTCCCGGGTGGTGACCTCTGTGGCCACCTCTGATGAGGGGTGGGGAACTCTCCAGGTTAAGGAATTAGCCTTCCTTGCTCTGTCCTTTCAGAGGCCCCTTTCAATGCCCTGAGCCTGCAACCAGCACAGTGTGGACAGAGGAGACAGAAGACGGCTGGAGCTGCAGGAGCCCCCTAGCTGAATTGAGACAGTGTACGTACTGAAATTCTGCCCTGCAAAAACAAACACCTGGGTTCCTTGTGAGGGGTAATTAGCACAGACTTTTCATCTCTAAGATACACAGGCATTATTTTAATGAAACCACTTTCCACCTCAAGGAAACAGGCATACAAATTGTCCCTGGACTTCAACATTTACATTTTAATACTTTTATTACACAGGGACAGTCTTAGTAATATGGCATTAACCTTGGCTAAAAAATTAAATAAACAAAGTTAATATATCAAAATAAACTCTCACCTAAAAAAAAGGAGTCACTAAACTATAAAATTCAGCCCTATTTATTTAGTCGAATAACCTTAGGAAACTTACCCTTTTACTGACACTTCTAGTCCATATTACACAATGACAAGAATTTCCTTATTGGAAAATGAGAATCTAAATAATCTAATTTGCAGTAGACTTTTACTGTTTTCTTTTATCCATACAAAATGTTTCACAAAGATTATTTTTAAGAGACATCTGGGAATATTACAAAATTAATATCTGTAATCAGCTGAGATTAGCACATCAATTTATTCCTCAGAGGGAGAACCAATATGAAAATCATTGCTAATTTTATAAAGACTGAAATTTACAGGACAAGCAACTAATGCTTATCACTGCATTTGTAAACACAAATATATAAAGTATTCTATTTTGAAGGCTTAAAACAGCATCTCAACTCATTTTTTAAATGCATTTAATGTTCCTTTTAAGAATACTAGAAGCTCATTAATTGTTTAGGAGACGTTTTTCTAGCTTTAAAAGTAATGTTTTTAAAATTTGAATTTTGGTCTAATCCATTTGTTAGAGGAAACCAACATTCAGACCAGAGAACGACAGCAAGCATAGAAAGATAGTATCATAGTGACGATATGATGTTAGGTGCTGACATCTGCCATGAGGAAACACAGCAGACTTATGTAGGAACCCTGAGCAATAAGAACTGTGCTTGAAATAATGTGACCAGGATAAAAGTACTATGCAGAAGTAGCTGTCAAACAGAATTGAGTGGAAATTTAAATGAAATAGGAGCGGGCTCTGTAAATATCTGAGGACGAATAATGCCAGCAGATCGAGCTTGTTCAAAGGTCCCGGCATGGTCAGTCTGTGTGGCTGGGACAGAATGTGAGCAAGGGAGAAAGGCGGCAAAAAGGGCAGATTCTGGAGTGAATCTGAAAGCACAGGAAGAATTTCTGAATTTCCTGTAAGAAGTCACTGCAGGATTAAGAGAAAGGGACGCGATGGCAAGTGATTTATGACTTCAAGGGATCATTTCAGGAAACAAGAAAAAGGAGTCTGCACTCCCAGGCCCCTTACTCTCAAAGTCTACTGGTGAAATTAAGCTATCAAAAGGATTTTTGGAGACAATGTACAGAAGTTGTCCTTTTTCTACATTAAATTCTTGTGGTTAAAGATGGCTTACATTAAACTAAAAGTTTAGAAACACGAAGTCTCCAAAGATTTTAATAAATGAGAAGATTTTAAGATACTTCCAAATCTGCAGTCATGAGTACATCATTTAGAAACAGAAAAATTAGCACTGTGGCTGGAGCTGATGTCCAGGAAGCAGGAGCTTCTTCCCAGAAGTTTTTCTCAGGGTCAGTAAATTTGTCAGATATTGGTTCTCCCAGTCACATAAAAAGGGACACAAAATGACCAGTCTAAGACAGATGATTCATGAAGACACAACATTCCAAAAAAATATTTATGTGGTGTTTTTAGGGCACTTTCTTTACCCAAGTCTAGACAAGGGTAGAATGGAATCTGTTTATTCTGTCTGCCAACAACCCAGGTTGATTTAATGTCCTTCTGATACTCATGTTCATCCTCTGAACAGGCAATGAGGAGTGACTTCCAGAAAGTGGGGGTGGGAGCAGAGAGTTAAGGGATGAGTCATGAGTCATTCTCGACAATGGCCAATTCTTTGGGGGACACAGAGATTCAACTAAATCAATTTTTGTATTTAGCAGAAGGTGGGTGAGATGAAAGCAAGATCTGAATGCACAGGGTAAACTGGAACAATCCATTGATGCTCACTCGATACCATCATTTCTTTGTAATCTTCCTTGAATTAAAAACCAATTCCTGTCTCCTGTGAGGTTCTCTAACACTGCTTATAGCTCATGATTATATTTCTGGGTGTGAATAAATCTAGTTCCTTGAGACAAGACAGTCTATTCACTTGTATCTGTAACAAAGCAAAAGTTCAACTTGTGTTGGGTGAAAAAAAATGGAGACATACCTATTATTACCAGTTTCAGTAAAAAATATTGAGGTCCTGGAAGGTCATGGATAGCTGTATCCAAGCTCCAAAGGCCCCATCTCACTACAGGCAAGGTGATGGGGAAGTAAGAGGTATTTAAGGGAAAAGCAGCAGGATGTGTTCAGTACTTTAACTATTGTGTTATAAATAAAGTTGATAAAGGATGTCTAACAGAATATGTTTGAAACAGATTATTATTTTTACTTTTTACATTGGAAATACTTGATACATATAAAAAAGCAACAAATGTACAAGTTATAAGGCATGAAAATAAAATCCTCTCTGGACTCCCACCAGTTAAATAACAATAAGAGAACAAACCCAGAGCTTACACAGAAGCTCTCTGCTCTTTGCAGGTGATCTTCTTGCCCAATACAAAGAGGTCCCCAAAATCCTGACATTTGTATTTATCACTTGCTGGCATTCATTTCTAATTTTACCACATATTTAATATTCCTAAATATGATAACTTTTATTTTTAAAACTTTTGATAGATGTCATTATATAGTTTGAGAAACTGCCTTCTTCATTCAAGTGAATTTAATCAACTAAACAGTCTATTTATTTTCACTGTTGTATCATACCATTTAATTAACACACCTGATTTTGTTAGCCACTCTAGTCCTGTTAGACACATACATTGTTTCCCATTTATGCTACTATAAAAATGATTCTATTCACTTCGTTTTCCAAGTTATGTAACGGACATTAAGTCAGCACACACTGACTCAAAGACGTGGTATGCTCAGCTTTACTAGGCATTGCCAACTTATTTTCCAAAGGGATTGTTCCATATTATCTTGCCCTTCACAAACAGCATATAAGAGCTGCTATTATTTTTTCTGGAATCCTGTATCATTTCTACCCTTTTTTCTGTTTTGCTTTTTTATAAAAAAAAAAAAGAGCTGTGATTATCCTATATCCTGACCATCACTTAGTATTAGAAACTTTTTTACATTCTTCCAATTGTTATGGTTGACATATTGTGTCAATTTGAGAAGTCTAGAAGCTTAACTAAGTAACTCAGCAGCTCTCTACCCTGGGGAGTAATATTGTCCATTATGTCAAACTGAGGTCAGAAGTTTAACTAAGTGATTCAGCAGGGGGGCCAAGGTCTTTACTTTGTAAACATCTTCAGCCTGTGCAAAGGAGAGCATGGCTTAGGATGTGAAGGAGGAAAAGAGTTCTTCCCCGCCTTTCCTCATATTGCTTTGCTGCCCTCTGACTCCTTGAAGTGTTGCCCTGGTGCCAGCCACCCTGCCTTGGAGCCAGCTGATTATGGACTGAAACTTCCACAAACTGTGAGCTAAATAAACCTTTCCTTCCTTAATTTGGAGTGTCAGGTGTTTTGTTCCAGCAATGTGAGAAAAATAACCAAGACACTATCTTTGAATATGAACTCACTATGGGTTTAACTTTTATTTCCTCTATTAGTAGTTAGTTTTGAGCTACAACTTTATATTCAGCAGTCGCAGCTGAGAGAGCAGTTTCCTTCCATAATGTTCTCTTTATTTGTTCTTCAGAAATATGCTGGCTACTTTTAGCCCTTTGTTATTTTACATAAATTTCACCATCAGCATGCCAAGCTTCATGAAAAGCTCTGGTCGAATTTCTTTGGAATTATGTTGAATCTGGAGATCAACTTGCAGAGTATTGATATCTTTAGGATGTTGAGTCATCCTGTGTTTAAACATAGTGCATCTTTTAGCATACACAATGCCAGATCCTGCAACAAATATATCAAATAAGGCATGAAAGCATAAACTGTACAACAATTTACTTTTTTCAAAAATAATGGTTTTCCTGTGCAGCAAGTGGATCTTTTCCAGCACTGGTTCAGGTATGAAGATGAAGACTCCTCCCATCTCAGTGCTCTGTTACCTTATTTAAATTTCTCACTGCTGAGGCACAATACCCAGCACCCAAAATTAAAGAAGGAAAGGTCCACTTCTGCTCATGATCCACAATTGCTGGCTGCAAGGCAGGGCGACATGGCAGAGGGAAAAACAGTCTACCACAGGCAAAAGCAGCAAGCACCAGCAGGCACAGCTGCTCTCCTTCTGTCCCCCATACTCTCTCCAGGCTACATCCCTCAGTGTGGGTAGCACTCACACCCAGGATGGGCCTTTCCATCATCCACACCCAGGACCATGACAAATCAATGGACCACTTCAGCAATCACACACCCAATCCCAGCATCAAACACTCCAGGTCCAACCACCTCTGAGAAGCCCATCATGACTGCATGAGGCCCTGGGCAGACATCTAGACACAAGAAATAGCATCTGTTAAGTTCAAATCAACTATTTGTTGGCAACAAGCCAGAAAAGAGGGCATAGAGAGCCACTGCACAAAAAATTTATAGGTCAAGTTGTTAATAGTTACATCAGATTGCAAAGATTTCACTAGCTATAACTGCCAAATGGTCACAACTACCAGGAAAGAAGGCCAAGATAGGCTGTTTAGCTCTGAGCCCAGAAGAGAGAACGAGCCACAGTACCTATTATTTTAGGTCTTTTAAAGATATTTCTATAAAATTTTATGAGTCCCTCAATAAAACTCTTGCTTATTTTTGTTAGACTGAATCTTGGATGCATTTTATTTTTATACTTTGTATAAATGACATTTGTCTTTTTATGTATTAATTGTTTCTGAGTTTTTTATTGATAACTTTATTCCTGAAATGACATTAAAAACACTGTCTAATGTCTGATTTTTGAATTCTGAATTTTGATCACTTGACACTTTTACTATTTATTATCAACCTATTTTAAGATTATTTTTATCTCACTGCATAAGGTAGAACCTTCAATGAACACTGAATTTGCAATAACTCTTAATAGACTATTTAGCATTATATACAGCATTTGTTCTACATTTTATTTGATGTCTTTCACTGGATTAATAGAATGTATTTCTCTACGTTGCTAACTGTAGGGATGCATCTAAATTTTCTCTGCAACCTCTGAGGTGTTTATAGATAAATTTTCTCTTTTGATCCATCAATTAGTAATTTAACAGATTTCTTAATTTTAAGATTGTTTTAGAGAAGTCAGAGAAATGAAGAGGGAAGTCACAGAGATTCCATACACTCTTATTCCCACGCATTCATGCTCTCCCACTGCCAGAGCCCCCAACTGGAGGTACATGTGTTACAAGTGACAACCTTATGTTGACCAGAGTCACCTGAAGTCCGTTCTGTATACACTGGGATTCTCTCGGTGTTGCATGTTCTTTTACATTTCAACAGATGTATAATCCCATGAATCCACCATTATACACCATGCTGAATTTTTTACTGCCCTAAAATATTCTGTACTCATTGCTCTTCTATGCCCCAAACCTTGCATATCACAGATCTTTTTACCCTCTCCAATAAATCTGATACAGTTCAAATAATATAGTATGGAGTTTTTCCAGGCTTTGTTTCACCTAGCGATATGTGTTTTAAGATCTCCTTGTTTTCTCTTGGTTTGGCAATTCATTTCTTTTAAATACTAAGTAATATTCCATTATTTAAACTTTACCATACTTTATTCATTCACTGACTAAAAGGCCTACTGGTCGCTGCCAAAATTTGATAATTATGAATAAAAAGTTCTATAAATATCTGTGTATTTCTGCATGAATGTAGGTTTTGAACTCTTTTGGGTAAGGGCAGGGTGTATGACTGCTTGACCATATGGAACGTGAATGTTTACACTGCTTACCAACTACAAACCACCGTGCAAAGTGGTTGCACAGTTTGCACTCTCACCAGAGATGAATGAGCACTCTTGTTGCCCTCACACCCTCACCAGCATATGCTGTCACCAGTGATCTGTGCTTTAGCCACTTTAAAAGGCGTATGGTGGTTATTTTGGTGTTTAATTTTTAAACACCTGATTATTTATAATTTTGTACATCTTTTCATATGTTTACTTACCATTTGCTTATCTTTAGTGATGATATGTCCATTCAGATCTTTGCTCATTATGTGATCAAGCTGCTCATTTTCATAACATTTAGTATTAAATATTTATACATTTTGATAGCAATTGTTATTGGATGTTTTCATTAAACAATATTTTCTCATAGCCTGTCATTTCTTTTGTCTCTGAATATTTTCTTTCACAGAGCAAGTTTTTAATTTCAGTGAAGTCTAGCTTATCAGTTATTTCTTTTAGATCACAGCTTTTGATATAGTCTAAAAAATTAGTCATACTCAGTCATGTAGGCAATCTTCTGTTATTTACTAAGAGTTTCATGTTAATTTCCAGAAGTTTCATTTGAATTTTACATTAACACCTGAAATCCATTTTGAGTTAATTTTTGTGAAGGATGTGAGGTCTGTCTCTATATTCTTCTTTTTTTACTTTTTTGCTTGTGGAAGTGGAATTCACATAGTGTCATTTTGTTTTATATATTACCTTTTCTCCTTTATCAAAGATCAGTTGATTCCACCTATGTGAGTCTCTTTCTGGACTGTTTATTTGTTCATGGATCTATGTCTATGGCTTCACATTTTTCTCACTATAGTATCTTTATCAGACATGATGATACCAGGAAGTGTCATTTCTCCAAGTTTGTTTCAATATTGCACTAGTTTTTTCTGTCTTTGTCTCCACATATAAACTGTAAAACTAATTTATCGCTGCCAAAAAAATAACTTGCTAGAATTTTGACTTGGGACTGCACTGAATCTACAGATCAAGCCAAGAATGACATTTAAAACTTATTGAGTCCTTTTCTTATTTAAGAGAATAAACGACACAGAAAAGAAAAACAAAAAGCAAAAGAGATGAACAAACAACAACAACAACCCCAAAACAATAACCGTATACATTTACAAAAAAAGATCATAGGAATTTGACAATGGTTATAATGTGGCATATTGTTACCTTCGAAACGGTTACTTAGATTATGAGCCATAGATATGTAAAATTGATCTAACCATATGAATTTCAACTGTTCTTTTATAAGAACTAATACAATAAATAGTATAATCACTTTAGCTATCATACACACACACACACACACACACACACACACACACACACCAGTGAACAAGAGTTGCTTTTTCCCTACAGCCTTTCCAGCATTTGTTATTGGTAATTTCTTGATTTTGGCCATTCTTTCTGGAATGAGATGGAGTCTCAGGGTTGTTTTAATTTGCATTTCTTGAATGACCAGTGATTTTGAACATTTTTTCATATATTGATTTGCCATTTATATTTCTTCATCTGAGAAGTGTGTATTCATCTCAGATACCCATTTTTGGATTGGGTTCTTGAATTTTGGGGACTCGGTTTTTTTAAATTCTTAATATGTTCTAGATAGAAGTTCTTTGTCTGAGGGACAGTTGCCAAGTTATTTCCCCAATTTGTGGGTTTTCTTTTCACTCTACTGGAAATTTCTATTGACATGCAGAAACTTTTTAATAAGACAAGATCCTAGTTGTTGATTTTGGGAAGTATTTCCTGTACAGTTTGATTTTTGTTCATGAACTCTTTGCCTAACCTATGTTGCCAAGATTTCTACTTACTTTGTCTTCCAGTAGATTTACTGTTCTGTTGTAGTGTTTATAGATATTTGACCCATTTTGACTTTAGTTTAATGCATGATGATAGATGGGGTCTAATTTTAGTTTTTGGTATATGAAGTACCAGTTTTTCCAGCACCATTTATTAAAGAGGCTGTCTTTCTTCCAGTGAACATGTTTGGCACCTTCATCAAAGATGAGGTGGCTGAATGTTTTCATAGTTGTGGTTGCATCTTCTAATCTATTCTATTGATCTTCAGGTCTGTTTTTATACCAGTACCATGCTGATTTTATCACAGCAGCTTTGAAATATAATTTCCAGTCAGGGATTGTAAGATGTCTCTTTCCTTACCTTTTTGCCTTTGCTATTCTAGGTCTCTTCTAGTTCCAGATGAATTTTAGGGATGATTTTTCTAGATCTGCAAGGTATGCAAATGGTACTTTGATTGGAATTACAATTAAAGCTGTATAGCAATTTTGGGAAAATGGCCATTTTCACAATGTTTGTTCTTCCTATCCGTGAGCAGGGAATGTCTTTCCATTTCCTGAAATCCTCTTCAATTTCCTTTTTCAAAGTAGCTTAACTTTGTATAAATCTTTTACTTCCTTTGTTAGACTGATCCTTAAGTATTTCATTTTTGGATGCTATAATGAAGGGCATCGTTTCCCTTATTTCTCTCTCAGCGAGTTTGCTGTTTGTATACAAGAATGCTATTGATTTTTGAGTGTTGACCTTGTATCCAGCTACATTACTGACTTTGATTGTTACATCTATAAGTTTTTCAATGGAGTTCTGGGGGTCTTCTATGTAGAGTATCATACCGTCTGCAAATAATAATTTAACTTTTTCCTGTCTTATCCTTACTCCTTTTATTTTTCTCTCTTGTCTAATTGCTCTGGATAATGTTTCCAGAACTATATTGAATAGGAGTGGTAATAATGGACATCTTTGTCTTGTTCCTGATTGAAAAGTTGAAAGTTTTCAGTTTTTGTCCATTTAGTATAATGTTGCCTGTTGGTTTATCATATATGGCTTTTATCAGGTTGAGGTAGACACCATCTATTCCAAATTTCTGTAGTGTTTTTATTATGAATGAGTGTTGGATTTTGTCAAATGCTTTTTCTGTATCTATGGAGATGATCATATGATTATTTTCCTTGGTTCTGTTGATATGGTGTATTACATTTATTGATTTGCATATGTTGAACCACATCTGCATTCCAGGGATGAATCCCACTTGATTATGGTGAATAATCTTCATAACTTGTTGCATTCCATTTGCTAATATTTTATTGATGATTTTTGCATCTATATTCATTACAGAGATTGGCCTGGAATTTTCTTTGTTGACTGACTCTCTGGTTTTGTTATTAGGGTAATTCTTGCTTCCAGGAATGAGTTAGGGAGACCTTCTTCCCTTTCAGCTGGCCAGGCACCCCCACCCAAATGGACTGCACTGGAATGCTGTGCTGGGCAGAGCTTCAATACTCTGACATGCCCATGGCTAGCCATGGTGCACCGCCAAATCATGGCACTGGAGCCTTGTGCTCTGTGACCTGAGGCTGGCTGGGCATTCTCCTGATATACTGTGCTGCATTGCACTAGGATTCTGGGCTGGCAGAGCTTGGATCCTACATGTAGCTAACAGTGATGCACCCCTGGAGTGTGTTGCCAGGGCCTAGGATCTGGCTGGTTGGAGTTCAGAACCTCTGTAACCCTGGCAGCTAGCTGGAGCATGCCCCCAGAGTGTGGTACTGCCAGGGCCTTGTTTCTGGCTGGAAGCAGTTTAGAGCTTCTGCACCATGTGGTGTACCTCTGGTATATGATGCCAGGGCCTTGCTCCTGGCTAGAAGGAGTTTGGGCCCTCTGGGACCTGTGTGGCTCACTGGGATGCACCTTTGAACTATGGCGCTGGGGCTTTGGGCTGATTATGAAATATCTCTAAGTGTATTTAGTATCTTTGATGTATTTCATTAGACTTTCGTAGCATTCCTCATGTAGATTGTGCACATATTTTGGTACATTTAAACCCAACCATTTCATTTCAAGGGATGCCACTATAAATAGTTTAATGTTTTTAATTCCAAATTCCAATTCATTGCTAAAATATAAGAAATCAAGTGACTTTTGCACACGAATCTGTATTCTAAAATTCCATGGTAATTGTTTACTAGTTCCAGGAGATATTTATGCTAATTTTTTTTCAGATTTTCTACAGAAACATCCATGTTATTTGTGAACAAAGAAAGTTTTATGTTTCCCCTTCCCAAGTTCTTGTTTTCCCTTCTTGTTAAACTGGAACTTCCAGGATGATTTTCCACAGGAATCGTGAGAAAGGGCATTTTGATTCTTACTGTTAAACATCATGTTGATTATAAGGCTTTTGCAGACACGTTTTTACCAAAATGATGGAGTTTCCTTTTTTTGTTAATTTACTGACATTTTTTAAAAAATGGATGAGTAATGGATTTTGTCAAACACATTTTCTGTAGTTATTGATACGATTATGCAGGATTTTTAGCCTGTTGACCTGACAGACCCAGAATAAATCCTATTTGGTTTCGGTTTATCATTATTTTTATACATTATTGGATTCAATATGCTGATATTTTGCCATGGCCTTTTGAATATATACTTATAAGAAATCTTGCTGTGTAGTTTCCTTTCCCTGTAATGTCTTTGTTTACATTTGATATTAGGGCTAGGTTGGCCTTGTTGAAGGAGTAAAGCTTTGTCTTGTGAAAGACATTGTAAGAATTAGTACAAACTCTTCCTTAGATGTTAGATGAAATTCATCAGTGAACCATCTGAGCCTCATCAATTTCTGTTTAGGCAGTTTAGTAATCACTGATTCAGGAACTGATGTGGTGTCACATACCCATAATCCCAGAACTCTGGGAGAATGAGCTAGGATTGCAAATTTGAGCCCAGCCTAGGCTACTGAACAATTTAACAAGTCCCATCTCAAAATAAGATATAAAAAAAGAAGTAAGACTCAGGATAGTCTATTCCCAGTACAGAATAAAACATAATAGATAGACAGATTATTGTATATTTTTTGTACGATTTTCAGTAGAATGTGCCTTTCAAAAAATTACTCATTTAATCTAGGTAAACAAATTTGATTTAATTTTCTCTATTCATTCATTTTCAATTTCATTTTTTCTACATTAATTCCTATTTTTATCTGCTTACTTTGAATTAAATTTTCTCCTTTTTCTTGTTTCCTTAGGTGGAAGTATATTTTAGGTCTAATATTTTCTAATACTATATGCAGTCAAATATGGTATTTATCTCTTTCCATTTCTCTGTAAGCTCTGTTTTGCCAGCATTCCACAAATTTTTGAAAGTTGAGTTTTCCCTTTCACTTAATTCAAAATATTTTCAAGTTTGTTAGTATTTCTTCATAGACTGATGTGTAATTTTTAAGTGTTGCTTAATCTCCATATATTTTAGAATTTTTTTCCAATCTTGAGTGCTAGATTAGCCTGCCTTATAAATCCAAGAAAAACTGTTATTTTTTTCTGTTTTTAACTATGTTCAGCTTTCTACTTGTTAGGAGGGAGTAGCAACTTCCGGTCTCCTTACATGTAGAAGCAGGAAACCAAAAACTCCTTGGATAGAATTCTAAATGCTAAACTCTATTTACACTCCTGAGGTATATTCAACCTGGTCAAGATGAGTTATTATGAATCTGGATTCACCGTGGTCATCACTTTGCTAATATTCTGTTTATGGTTTATGCATAATAGATTCATGAGTGGGATATTAGTTTCCTTTCTTAGGAGATTCCTTTCAAGAATTCAGTTGTCATAAAATGAATTTTCTTCACTATTTTTGGAAAGAGTTTGCATAAGATCAAAATTAAAGATTTTCAAGTTGTTAATTTCTCATTTGTGTAAGATTTATTCTTTGATTCATTTGATTAGATATCTGTACATCACCTAAGATTTTGTATGTAGTATAAAGCTGCCCAACTATTTTTTAATGCATGTAAATCACTGCATGAAATATGATTATGGGGTTTTCTTTTTAACAACATTTATTTGTAATCTTTTCTCATTTGAATAATAATTGCACTGATAGGTTAATTTTATCAAGTTTCAAACACCAGTTTTTGCTTTGTCTATCTTTTTCATTTTATTTTTGTTCACATTTTTAATTGTTTTCCTTTCTTTGATTTTATTCTTCATTTTGTAGCTTTTTAAGTTGGATGTTGAGCTTTTTCTGTTTTTTTTTTAATCCTGTGCCTTCACAGTGAGATACATCTCAAACCCTTGTTTAATTTTTTATTTCAAGATAGGGTATTGCTACATTGCCCAGGCTGAGTTCAAGCTTGCAATCTTCCTGCCTCCACACTGTGTACCTCCATACTTGGCTGGTACATGAATGTCTAGCCTTTCTTATTTCCTAGTTGAAACTTCCATGGCTATAAAAAGACATACACTTGCTATTGCTTTGGCTGCGTACTATTAATACACAGCCTAGTCTTTACTGCATAACTCTGTTTCGTAAAATTCATTAAAATTACTCTTCATTGACATTTGAGTCATTTTACAGAATCTTCTATATTCTGGCAGAATGTCATGGGTGTTGTTAGTGATTTCCTCCTGTTGTTGTGCTGATTGCTACTGATTTATACTTTAAAAACGTTGCAATCAGTGAATGAAACCTACAGGTTCCTATTTGAGAGGGAAGAGCAGCTGCCTAGCTGGCCTTTCATCCATTCTTAAAAGCTAAGCAATACACTAGATCTAGCAAGAAACACCCTAGCATTGGAGTATCAGCAGAAAAAGGAGCTAAATCATAAAAATCATCAACAATGTCAATATCTAATATGGATATGTGTATATGTGTGTACAATTAAATATATATGTAAAAATAACCTGCTCTGTTGCCATATTTGGCACAAAAGCGTTTAGGCAGACTCTGGATTTTTGCTGAGATATACTGCTCATCTGAGCTAATTACAACCACACAGAGCATTATTGATAAGCACTGGCTGAGGTGCATTGCTTACAACTAAGGTTTTCTGAATGACCCCAAGACAGGTACTCTGGCTTGGCTGAGGACAAAGTGGGTTTTTCCTTTTACCCTTCAAACACTTCTTAAACATTGTGCAAAAAAATCTTCATATTGTTTTTTATTCATTTATCATAAATTAAAAAAATGTCTGGGGCACTATTTCCTTCATTTCTCTGGCCTGGACAGTGAATCATTTAAGAAGGGATAGAAGGGCGAAAGTCAATGACGTGAGAGTATTTGTGGCTCTCTAGCTCTTTTACCTTTATTTTATACCCAGGAAATTTCCTAACTGGGCCCAGGTGGTATTCATAGAGGAACAAATCAAGGTGCCATTGCCCATCATGGCGAGGGGAGAAAGAGGAGGCTGAGATCTGCACCCCTCGCTGTAAAGTGATTGCCTGTGATTTTCGGGAATGAGTGTTTATTTACAAGTCCAAAGACACACTTCCAAAATTTGGACCTTTCTCTTATTTACACTCCTCCCTGACTTACTCTGTTTTTTATCTGATGGGAAAAAATTATTTTTCAGACTTGTCTACAATCTAATGTCTCAGAGTCCCTCCAGGGAATATATGGAAGATAAAAATGCTCCTTGTCAGAATTTGTAGACAGCTCCTCCTAGAGAAACCCATGCCCCTGGTGTCCGTCGGCCAGAGTTAATCTTCCTGTGCTATCACTCTGCTGGGCCACCTGCCCTCCTATTGCAGTCCCTGGAACCCCTCAGCTAAGGCAGCTCTGCTTCATTTTCACAGTGAAGTCTTATTTTTTTCTCAGTGAAGACACTTATTTAATGGCCTTAGTATATGATCAAGTTTAGCTTATGTGAACACAATTCTACAAGTATATTTGAGCAAGCTTACTAATCATGTTGTATACCTTTTCTAAAGCTTCCACAGATTTTTGGTCTAAAAGCTCTATCTACTCCTGATTGAACTGTATGTAATGTGTGTACTTATTCATATCTCCATTTTCTGCCAAATTCTGCAGTTTATTTTTGAATCATTTTATTAAGCAAATAAAGATTGGGATTTTGTATCATCTTGGTAAAATGAGTCTTTAATCAAAATATGATAATTCCCTTTATTTCTAGGCATACTTCTTCCTTTATATTAATATGGCAAAACCTGCATTTTAATCAATTTAATATATACCAGACATATGTTATTTCATACCTAATTTCAACCTTTGTACATCACATTTTATGTTCATGTCTTACAAATATCATGAAGTCTATTCTCATTTTATAACTCTTACAGACATTTTTATACGGAGGGTTAAAGTTCATTTATATATAGGTTTATTTCTGTTTTTTAAATATGTGCTTTCTGTTGGGTTGTTTTCTAAATTTCTTATTTCTTTTTCACTGATTTCCTTAAAAATAACATTTTCTCCTTCTATTTTGATTTTAATTCCTCCTACACTCAGTTTACATGCTGCAGGTGTTTGATTATTTGCATATTTTTCTTCTAATACTAAAGGTTGCAGTGATGATTATGACTTTACATCATAATTTTAAAATAATTCAACACATTTGTCACTTCTCTTAGCCACCTCTCTTGGCAGCTTCCTAGGTCCTTCACAAGGCAGCATTTTTCTCCTACAAATAGATCATTTCTATATACCAGTAAGCATCTTTTATCTTTGTTTAAAAATACCTTCATTTCACTCTTCGGGGATTTTAATTAAAAATTTCAGTTATTTCCTCTTAGAATTTATAAGATAATGTTCTACTATATCTGGTTTCCATTGTTTCCGGAGTTGTCAACTAAAGACCTAGTCTGTGTTACTTTATTCCTTTCAGTTTAGATAAACTGTCCTTCCTGTTAGAAGCCTTCAAGGCTTTCCTATTGTTTCTATGCTGCACTTTTCCTGCCAACATACACAACATACAGAAGCCCCAGGGATCCACTTCCCCTGTGCTCGGCGGTGTCCCCTCCCACCATACATCAATGCTGCCCAGGCTAATAAAGACAGTGAAAGCACTGGTCTCTGACTCAGACAGCAGGACTTACAAGCCAAGAGCTTTCCCTCCAATTCTTGCATGACCCACTTTGATAGAAGCCAGCTCTCATGTCATGAAAACCTTCAAGCAGTCCTGCAAAGAGGCCATGCACACAAGGGCTACGGCCTCTAGCCAGCAGTCAGCTTGCCATGAGAGTGAGTCGAATTCAATCTGACCTTACAGATCTCCTACATCTGCCAGCTCCCAGTTACAGTGGCTCACCAACACCTTTCTGACTGTCCTTGAGCAGAGCTACCTCACTGCACCATTGTTAAATTTCTCACTCACAGACTGTGGGATAATAAAGCATTATTCCTTTTCCTATGAAGCCTTCAAATTTATCTTTCTTTATGGCCGAGTAATATGCCATTGTGTATGAATACCACAATTTCTTGCATCTGTTGATGGACATCTATGTTGTTTCCAAAATCTAGCTATTATGTGTTAATTATTCTGCAATAAACACGCATTGCATGTGTCCCTGTAATATGGTGGCTTTAACTGCAACTTAGGGACATAATGTTAGGAGAAATGAGACATGAGCTTGAATGTTGCATAATTTCTCTTATATGAAATTTCCATATATATACATATATGAAAGACAAAATAGTTGATAGTATATATATATATATATATATATATATGTATATATATATATACACAACAGAATAGTAGATCAATAAAAAATAGGGAGAAGATCAAATAATTACAAAAACGTTGTTTCAAAAACATTTTAAGATGAATGTTAACTTGTTGTATTTATCCTATGAATTTCTTTTGTTCACTGGAAAGTAAGTTTTGTCCTTTCATTTGTTTCTTCTCATACGACAGAATTTTCTTTCCAGCTCTGACTTGCACTCTGAGTAGTGTTTTGGCCATTCTTTCAAGATCATGATACGCTGTATGGTACTGTTGTTACTCTCTTTTTTGTTACAAAACATCATTTTATTTTCTCATAAAAAATGAGTCTTATTGATCTGAAGAACATGGTGGATAGATAGCAGCAGCTACAGAGGCTCTCTGAGATACCCCGCTTAAAATCCAGGAATGGTGCAGTACGAGGAGTCCTTGGAGGGTCCTAAGCAAGGGGAGATACACCCTGCCGACTCAGGAATAAACTAAAAGAAACCAACTGGAAATCCAATCCTGGTGCTATAACAGGAACAGATAAAATCTCAGCGCTGAAGCTAGAACCTGCACCACTGGAAGCCGCGATTTGAATTTCCTGCTGCCAACTGCTGTGTCCAAATCTGCTGGGCAGGGAAAAAGACACACAAAAGCTCTGAGAGCGGGAATCTGAGAACAGAGTTGAGAGCGGGACTAGCAGGGAGGCCTACATCAACTTGCGGTGAGTGAGCGGATGGGATCCCTCTCATAGAGTGGGGACCCTTTCATATGTCCAGCAAAGGACATACTGGAACCGGGCAGACTTGCCGGGACAGGACGCTGCAGTGACATTAGTCGCATATTCCCCTCTCAAGTAGGATTGGTGAGGAGTGCCTGGCCTGCGTGATGCCGCTGACTAAGACCCAGTAGGCTAGCTCAAACCAGGTCCCAGCACCTGGAAGTGCACCCTAGCGGTGAAGCCTTCAGTAGGTTGACCTGGAGGGGCGGGCCTAGCAGAGGCTGCCCAGGTCTGTGCCTCCCTAGTACACTGCAGTGGGTGGGAACACCTAGCTGGCACAATTCAAACAAACCGTAACCGAAAAAGAGAAAAAAATTGGGCCTCCTACATTTGCTTGTATGAAAAGAATAAAAAGTATGGGAAGAGGAAGCAACAAGAAAGGGTCCTCAGTCCCCAATCCTGAGAACACTGATCCAGGAAAGGGAAATGCAAAGGAAGACAGAAAACATGCAATATCTCTAACCTAAGAAGACACAGCACCAATAGACATAAAGCGATATCTCCAGAGCCTCATAGGTGAGTTTAAAAATGAAGTATTTAACGAAATAAAGCAAGATATAAGTAGAATAGTTAGACAAATTCTAAGCACCACCCAAGAAAAAACAGATGGTGGAATGGAAGAACAGAAAAAAAGGGGAGAATTGTTTGATGGAGAAAATAGAGAAAACATAGAATACATGAAGCAGGTTCAAAGAGATTACCAGGAAACTAAAAACTCTATTAAAAGCTGGCGGAACAGCTTGAAAGAAACTAAGGATAGATCATATGAATTGGAGGGCAGATTTGTAATTTGGAAGCATGAAATGAAAAACTTCTTAAAAATAACAAGAAAACTAACAGAAAACAAACAGCAATAATACAAAGGCTAGAAGATGATAAGAGGATCCATGACTTAAGAATTAAGAACATAAAAGAAGAAGTAGGGACACAAACAAATGAACTACAAAAGCTATTCACAGAAATAATCCAAGAGAATTTTCCTAATTTAGCAAAAGGTAAAGATACTCAAATGTATGAGGCATACAGGACCCCAGCCACCTACAACCCAAACAGAGTTACACCCAGGCATATAATAATCAAAATTCCAGAAATCCAATATAAGAACAGAATAATAAATGCCGTCAGACAAGAAACAGATCACTTACAAGGGAACACCCATCAGAATTACAGGAGACTTCTAGGCACAAACCATCAAATCACAAAGAGGGTGGGGGGAAATAATTCAAACTTTGAAAGATAACAAACTCCAGACAAGATTGATATATCCTGCACAAGTGTCCCTAGAAATTGATGGAAAAACAAGGTGCTTCCAGGATAAAGAGGAACTAGGGGAATTTGCAACCACCAATTCAACTCTACAGAGAATACTGCAGGATATTCTAAAAGAGAAAAATACCAAGATTCCAGAAGTAGTGGCAGAGAGGCCACAATGAATGGAGCAGAAAGCAAAATGAAGAAGACAAATTGACAACTAATGACAGAAAAAGAGCTCATCAGAAATGAGGCAGAGAAGGTTGGATGGTAGGAACAGCCATTTTGGAGAAAACAAGACATCATTAGAGGTAGTGCTGATTTAATATCATCTTGTTTTGAAGTCCCATCAAGCTTTTGTTCTTCTGTCTCCATCAGTCTTGACATGTTTTATCTTATTGGATTTTATTATATGTGATAATATAAACAAAAACTTTTATAGACAAGGAGATTATACAGAAACCATTGTTCATGTTCTGTTAGTTGGTTCTAAATACCCCGTAATACTGTCATTCTCTTAAATGTTTTACATTGTCTTGATATGTTTGGTGCTATAGTATACGAAGTTATACTCAAAGATTTCAAGGAAAGGGACACTATGGTAACTACTTTTATGTCAGGATATCTTGTAGTGAAACACTATTTTGCCTAAATGGTTATGCTTTGACCTGCACTGTTTTGTTGTTATGCCCTCTTTTATCCCAATCTCCTTTTTTTAAAAATTACTTACTTTTTAAAATCTTTTTAATTAAGGGAAAAATAAAAATAGCAGGATTATATTATAGTAATCCACTTTGATTTCCTACTAACTTGATTTGAAACCCTTATAGCCTTCACCATCTTGCTTTCACTGATTTTCCTCTATTCTGCTTTGCTTGATAGTACCAAGTTCGAAAGTATAGGCAAAACTGTGAAGACAATAAGATTCCTTACGACGTCCATTCCTGTTGACTATTATTTTCTTTTAAAGTCCTGTAATGTCTCCAATGTTTTGGTTTTATTCTTTACTGTTTTGTTCAATTTTATTATAACTGATGATATAGGCAATTCTTTTTAAGATAGCAAGAGGCAGTATGGTAACCATTGTTGATCACCTAGTATTTTGTTTTTACATTATCTATTATGTCCATCCTTTTGATTTGACTGACTCTGTTTTGTTATGTCATATTTTATTCTCTTCAAAAAAAGTAGTAAGAACTGTGGGAGTAACAAAACCCAAAATGTGTAATTGTCATTGTACAAAAGAAAGGAAAAGAAAGTGCTCTAAAGAATATAACTACGTATATACTTAAGTGTATAAGATAGATAACCATATTACTGAGTTTTGTTGGATCATTGAACAAAACTGTTTCCAGTCTCACTGTTTGAAAGTCCACTTTATATGCTTTAATTTTGTGACTTGAACAACTATTTCTAAGATAACAATATGTAATCTATTAACGATGATTTCGTACTGCTTATTTTTTCTGAAATTCTGTATAAATTATACCCTTTTTTTTTCTTTTTCTCCTTAAATAAAAAAAATGAGTCTTATTTAAAGTCATTAAATTTTGGAGTGACGCAAAAATAGAAACTCCACCAAATATAAATTCAAGATTTATTGGTGTTCTTTTTACAACACAATTGGTATTTTGCTCATTTGAGAAAACTGCTGTGATTATTTTGGGGTGTGTGTGCATGTGTGCATGTGTTTACATGTGTGTGCATGTGTGTGTGTGTGTGTCCTAGGTAGTTAAATATCTAGGCTGGGTCTGAATTTGCAACTGTCCTATGTCAACCTCCCAGAGGGTTGGGATTACAAGCATGTACCACCACATCCTATTAATCACATGAAGAAATATTTCTTACTTGAAGAAATTAATATTTCTTCAAGTATTGTCCTTATTCTTTACATTATTGTTTCAAAACTTTTTAAAATGTATTTTCCACTCTATTTTCCAAGTACCTTCATTTCTTTCTTATTTTCCACCTTTTCATATCTCTATGCTACTATAAATGTGAGTATGTGTGCTTATAGTGATTAATATTTTACATTAATCACTTAAATTTTCCTCTAAACTCTTGATTCTTCTATTTGTTTTAATCACTTGTTATTTAATCTTTCCACTTCACTTTTCAAATTGACATGTAATTTATAGATTACAAAATGCATGGATCTTTGGTGTACAATTCGGTGATTTTTGATGTCAATTATACTCATAATTGCAACTACCTTGGTCAAGACAGAGGCAGTCGTAATCTTATGCTTTTTTCCCATGAAATGCCTCTGCAAGGGACAATCTTTCCATGCATTTCTACCACTCATTCTAGAACTTGGTAATGTAATCTTGCCCAGGTGCTCTTTCATGGTTCAGTACAGTTTTAAAAACTCATTTATGTCACTGCCTGTAGTCATTCACTCCTCTGTCTTTGAGCAGCACACTGTTTCTGAATGTTGTAGCCTAAGTCAGTGGATGCACTTGGTGATGGATACGTACATGCTTTCTCGTTCCAGGACTTCTGAGAAATAAGCTGTCTGACCATGCATGCTGGATGATGTTAAAGCTGTGATTTCAGTTTTCCTGGATTATTACCAAGAAGTGAAATTTCTTTGCAGAGTATATGTCTGACTCCATAAAAAGCTCACTGTTTTCAAATTAGTTTACAATTGCTTTTCCTACCACAAACTTGGGGTAATAACTTACCAAACCTTTATTCCCAATTTTTTCAACTATACTAATTCTAGTCAGTGTGAAACTGTATTTCTTTGTGGCTTTAATTTGCATTCTCTTGACCCTAGTGATTTAGATAAATGACCATTCCTATATTTCTTTCATAAGATGAGTGTACCCATTTTTAACATTTTAAAAATGTTTGTTTCTTTTTATTAATGAATTGTAAAAGCTCTTTGTGCACTGGATGCAAGTCTTTTGTCATGCAAATATAAACTGCAAACGGTGTCTCTCAATTTATTGTTGATTTTCTAAGTAGTACATTTTGATGGTCAAAGTTTTTTTTTTTTTTTCTTGTGGCACTGAGGATTGAACCCAGGGCCTTGCACATCTAGGCAATCACTCTGTCACCTAGCAACATAATCCTATTAATTGGCTGACTGATGATTAATAGATTAATTTTTGAAATAATGTCTCTATAAATTGTCCATTCTGGCCTTGAATTTGTGATTGTTCTACCTCAGTCTCCTGTGTAGACAGGATTATAGGTATATACATCATTAGGACAGTTAGAAATTTTTAGTTTTGGTGAAGTACGAATTATCTTTTTTCCTTCAAGTTTAATACTTATTGTATTCTAGGAAATCTCTCTAGATGTAAAAATATTAGGTTTATTTCTAAATGATTTATAAATCTATATTCATTCTTGAATTAATTTTTATATATGAGGTATAAATCAAGATTTTTTAGTATGAATGTCCAGTTTTTTCAGCTATAGCTTTTCAAAAGATTTACTTTTTCTCTTTTCTAAATGTATGTGCCTATTTCTAGACTTCATCCTACTAGACAAAGTTATTTATCCATACACTGCTATCACACTGCTTTGATTACTGTAGCTCTATATCATCTTGATATCAGATAATATAAATTTCTCAACTTTGTCCTTTTACAAAGTGGTTATTTATTCTTCTAAACTTTTCATATTACATTGTAAATTTTTGAAAAAACAACTTCTCCACTTCTAATAAACAGATACTCAGATATTGACTGCAATGATCCTGAATCTGTATATATCAATTTGTAAAGCATAGACATCAAATATTAAGTTATATAGTCCATTAACATAGTATATGTTGCCATTTAATTATGTTTTATTGGTGATATTTTTGTGGTTTTAATCTAGATTTATTATATATTTTCATACATTAATTTTATAATTTATCTATCATTACTATGTTATCTTAATAGTATATTTTAAAACGTTTGATGGGACTGTAAGTAGCACTTTATTTCATTTATAAATTTTTTTGCTTACAGTACATAAAAACAGTAATTTCATTTGTCTATTAATTTTGTACCTATAATCATCCTTAATTTCCTTAATCACTTTATTACTTCTTTCGTAACTTTTAGATTTTTCTACGGAAAACTGTATGTTATCTGCACATAAAGAACATCATTTCTTTCTTTCTAATTGTTGTCTTTTTGTTTCTTTTTCTTCTTTAATTTCTTTTTCTGAGACCTTTGATACAGCGTTAAATAAAACTTGTGATGAGATATTCTTGCCCGGTGCACAGTCCAATGGAAAAATGCTCACCATCTCATCAATGGGTGTGATGTTGTCTAGAAAGTTTCAGCTCCATTCCTTATACGCTGAGATGTGCCCCTGCTAAGCAGCTGAAGAGCAGCTGTTTAAATGTGGGCTAGCATCATGTCTACTTTTCAAGGCTTTAAATATCTGCTTCTTTTTGTCTCTAGCGCCTATACACACATTCACATAAATATTTTAACCAATGTCAAGAGGATTTCTCAATGCAAACTACTCCACTACTAACAAAATCTCCTATGGGATCCTTAATTTCAATTATTACATTTTTAATTTTTGATTTTTGGTTCTGGAAAACGAACTCACAACCTCAAGCTTACCAGACAAGTGCTGTGCTGCTGAGCTCTATTCCAGGTTCTATATTTTTAATTTGTTAATAATTTTTGTTCGTTTTTTTTCCCCAAACCTGTTAGATCTTTTTGAGAATCTCACTTCCTTATTCATTTTCATCCCTTTCTTATTTTAAAAGGTGTTCAATGCATTTGTGTACATTCTATATCTAAATACTCCAATTTGAGGCACTTAAAGTGTCTGCTTCTTATATTTATTTATTTATGTTTTTGGCGATTAATGCTCACGGTAGCTTCTTCCCTCACACATTTATTTTTGAATATGAGCTTATATTCCCAGGAACTTTATCTGCAAGAGTTATTTGTGTCTTGAATTGAGTATATTCTTCCAGAGGCAATATACACTGGCTCACGGGAATTTGGGTATGTTAGCAACATGATTCATTTCACTTAAAGTCTTGCTTGTATTTTCCCATACTTGAATATGAGGTCCCCAGTCTTCATTAAGACCAGCATGTGGCCAAAAATTCTTAGAGACAACTTTTTGTTGTTGTTGTTCCCCTACCAAAAGCCAATAACGAGAAAGGCGTATTTCTTTGCATTCATGCTGTCTTTACAAATTTGATATTTGTTTCTTGTTTTCTTTTTCTCTGAGAATTTAATCTCTATGATTCCTGGCTCTATACAATGTTCTCTGCATCAACTTTCCCACACTTCCCAGGTCAAAAGATTGGTCCCGTTCCCAGAGGACAGAGTTATGGAAAGCAAACCTCAGCACTACATCGAGTTGCTGTTCACAAGCTGGCAGCTGCCAGGGTTGATCCTCACCACTCACTCCTGCTCAGACTTGGTTCCCAGGCCCAGAGGGACTCCCATGCTGGCTTAGAAACTCAACAATATATATTTGTAATACTGCTTCTCTTGTCTCAACTAGTATTTTCAGACTTCTGGTAGTAAGAAGCTTTCAAGACATCTAAATTATATTTAGTTAGAAATGTACCTATTAAACATTCACTTTTTAATCTCTACAAGCTTTAGTTCTTACTCTTCAATTAGCAGGCTGACAAGCAAATTAGCAGGGCAGATAACAAAGGTTAACAGGAGAGTCACTGATTTCTAAGCCCATAAATACTGACATATTATCTTACTTTTTCAAGGAAACAGCTATGAGAAGAAAGAGATGAAGAAGCCAATGGGTAGCCTTTATTCCCCATGATGGTTTTACTTCTAGAATATGCCAAAAGGTTTCCCTAAAGAGTCGCAGGAGCATAGCAAATGAAGGAACTGTGAATAAGGAATGATTGTGGCCTTGTGTTAGTACCTCACCAGTTTTCAAAGCTGTCTTTCATAGATAAAATGGAGCTTGAATGGATCAAAATGTTTCTTGGAAGCTAGCCAGATTTCACATGAAAGGGCTTTTATTTTACTCCACTGTGGGGAGAGGTCTCAGAATTTACACATAAGAAATTTAATTCCTAAGGTAACATTTTGCAAGGAGAGCATATGAATGCTAAAACCTAGTTTGTAGATTGTTAAGTAGGTTCACTGTAAAAAGGTTTAGCATAGTAAGTTTAAACATAGTAACTGCTTATTAAGCAACTGTAATATTCCCTTGGATAAAAGTTCAGATGTAGGAAACTAATAATACTGTATGTTAAGTTCAGAAATGGTTTAATGTCCCTGAAAGACTATGAAAACTATCCCAAGGAGACTTGGCCTTGGTTCCCTATCCTGCAGGATCCCTCCTGAAGCGCTCTAAAGTGCCATGGTTTCTCCTCAGTTATGACCACGCAGGTCCATTTTAGTTTCTCAGTTCATGTGACCGGTAGCCATTTTTTTTTTAGCATGACACACAAAGGAGTCTGTGAGGCATTAAAAGATCACAGACAGAAAACAAGAAAAATCTTTGCTCTCATAGAGCTTGTAGTCAACTGGTTGCCCCTCAGAATCACCTGGAAAAATTTCAAAACTCCATGATTATAAGTTTAGTTTATCTTCTCCCTTTATATGGACAGCAAATGTCTTGGGCAGAAGTCATAATATATTGATTCCTTATTCTTTATAGTCAGCCCAATATATAGTAGAAATCAATTAAAATCTAGTTAAAACTACTTTATACATTCAATTTTGAGGCATTTTGTTACATGAATCTTTAGTGGGAGTCACAGCTATGGTGTAATCACTGAATTCCTGTGCCAAAATGAATGTCCTCGTAATACTGTTCCAAGTATTAACTATGCCATTTTCAAAGGCCATACCTCCAAGGGTGAAAATAAAAGCTGTACCGAAATTAAGAACAAAACTGCAACTGCTACATAATTTTATTTTGGAAATACTTCATATGATACTGAAAATGAACTTGTCTTACCAATTTGAGGTAACCCTCAGCATCTAGAATTAAGTTTTCCGGCTTCAGGTCTCTGTAGATAATACCTAGTCGATGCAGGTAATCAAATGCTTCTGTCACACAAGCAACACAGAATTTGGAGGTGGGTTCATCAAAACTGCCTCTGTAATGAGATCAGTTTCTCTCTTAATACTCTGGATGTACATCTTTGGTACTGTGCTAGGTATCACCAGTCCTACTAATATATTTATGCAATGTAAATGTTTTTCAGATGATCATCACTGAATCTGATTTATGGCACCAAGGAACTAGGCTGTTTGCTCATCATAAAGGAATTCAGGGGGATACTTGATGCAAACTGGAATTACTTCATTAAAATTAAAATCCAAAACACTTACTGGTCACATCTGAGCAAAAAAAATAAAAATAAGAAAGCCTTTATAAAGTCATCTAAAGCAAGTTGGAGAAAATGCAGCTACTTCAGTGGCAAACTTGAATCAGACCTCTGTAACAGTCGCTTGGCTAAAACATGATTCATGGGATCACCTTTCGGGTCCTGTTTGCACAGCCTGTAACCAGGAAAAAAGGGGCCGTATCTCTTTCCTGTTGGGTGCCCTTTGAAGTTGTATTAAAAGTTCCCCATGCTGGCATGTTGCATCGCTTTACATACTGAGGTTTTACACTGTGGGGTGATTTGTCTCATGACATGGCAGAAGGGGAAGGCTTTGGAGGGGGCAAAACTAGCTTAGACCTCTCCTTCCTCCTCTCTCTGTACTCTTGGACAAATTATTTGCCTCCTGTAATCTTTAGAATCTATGCCTATAAATTAGGTTTACTGCTTGTTTAATAGGGTTGCTATCAACACTAACCACAGTGCCTAAAAAGTAGTTGGAACCGCCTTTTTAGTATAGATTTAAATTTTCTAAATAGATTTGCTTAGCGAAGCAAAGATTAAGGAGGCTGATGCTTTTGCATATATTATAAAAATCTGCTCAGTCTTCCAAATTTTCCCCATTCAAGTCCATCTAATGGTACCTTCTTAACAGCACTTTCTCCTTCTACTCAGAAACTCAGTGGTCTTTACTTGCCTGGCTCGGTGCATATTTAAATTGCCTGAGAGGTACTAAAAATATTATCTCCTCTGGCCTTGGTAACCAGCATTGCTACTTTTTAAAGCTTCCCACATGACTGTCACATGTACCCAGAGCTGAGACCACTGCCCCAAGTGAGACCATGTCCAATGCAACCTACTTTCTCATTTCTGCCTCTGCTACCATTATCCTTTTTCAAATCCTGTTCGGCATCCACAGGCGAACCGGTGTGGTATTATGCCGACTTTTCCGTGTTGTCCCTGCCTGTCTCGCTACCTTTTTAAACTTTTGATCATCTTCGCAGTTTAGTTCAAAGTCTTCCTCTATCACATGTTTATTTTCTTGCTTCCTTCTTCTGAGCATGCTCTTATGCCAGCACTCTTATGCCATTTAATTATAAATTACCAATGCCTTTCTCATATTTAGTTTTCATATTAGTGAAAACATTTTAAAACACTAATTTCCCCAAATAAACTCTAAAGTTGTTAACAAAATGTTTACACTGTTAGTTTGCCAGTCAGGAAAAAAAAAAAAAACCTACTTTTTCTAGAGAATCCCCATACTCTCTCCTATGAAGTCTTCTGTAGAAGTGGTGCATTGTACATATCTGAGATTTCAATTGCCTGGAAATCGCCCACTGCTAAAAACTGAACCTTTGCAAAAAATCTTCTTGTGCTTTTCAGTTAGGGTTCTACCACTTCCTAAAACATCTCTTTTCCTTAAAATTTAAGATTGAGTTTGTACTGTGATTCTGCCTAGTAATAGCCATATGACTATGGATCCTTTAATATTTCCAACCCTAGGATTTCTTAATATCTAAAATAAGGATTATTTTACAGGGTTCATATGACACAAGTATAATGTGAGATAATAAAATATCACTATTTCTACTTTATCAAGAGATAACATATTTTATTATAATCATTTCCTAATAATTTCCTTTATGCTCTTTGATCATGAATACAATTTCCTTTACACTAGATGTGAGTAGACAAAATCTGTTGCTGAGAACTCTTTTTCATTACCTGTCCCTCAATATGCTCCACAGTTCTCCACCCAAGCAGGCTTCCAGAAGCATGTATACATACTTATTATCCTTGAAAGTACGATATAATCTGTGAAGACATATTAAGCATGTGGTTATTTCTTGAATATACTTTAAAATATTTTTACTTTATTGATGCAAATTTAATGATGATCCTCATCTCCATACAAATACCCTATAACTACATTGGGCTTCAGGTCAGAAATTTTTTCATCTTCTCTGCCTCGCATCTGCTTACGTGGATCCTTTTCCTGAGCCTGCCCGCCCTCTTCCCACAGAGTGAACTTCTCCATCTGAGTTTCACTGTAAAATATTTAAGGTCCATTCTTCAAGGTTACGTTCTTAATAAAGCAGCTCACTCTCCCACCCACCCACCAAATTTGTTCTCCCTTTCCCCAGAAGCCACAGGACTTCACGTGTGTCACTGTGCATAATAGTTATTCATGTTCATGCCTTATGTCCCCTAAATGTTACCTGATATTGGAGTCCCTGAGACAGACTTTTAAGCAGTGAATGTAGTGAGGAGTGCACTTAGGAACATCACTGGAAAGGAACATCAAAGGAAACGGACTGGGCAGAAACAGAGTTGAGCTGGGATCTCAATTGTTTTAACAGAGCCCCACCTTCAAGGAGCTCTGCTGCCCTGGATGAGAATGTCCCTGAAGGGGACTTGGTGGGAAGGTGGTTCCCCTTACCAGGAACAGTGCCTGAGACGTGAGCAAACCCTTTGCTGAAAACATTCTCAGAAGCTGGAAGAGGGGAGCCTCGGTACTGGAGTGGAGCCTCGACAGGGGATACTATTCAACACGAGGTGCAAGGAGTTCCTGGGTCTCCCCTTTTCCCCCTAGCGCTACATGTAGGCTAAGACTGACAGAAGAACAGCCAGATCTGGACAAAGAGAAGCAACTCTAGGAACCTAGTTCTGAGTGGGCCCCAGAAGCACACAGCCCAGGCTGGAATCTCAGGTCAGGCACTTCACAGTTATGCAGTCCAGCTTGCTCATATATAATCATTTGATTGTATACCATAAATAAATTGCTGATGGGTATTTATTGGAAATATATTCCTCTGATCCTCCTACTAGACCAGTGAGGGTAAATCTGGTGATTTTTCCCACTCCCTCTCTCTATGTATATGGCTTAGAAGAGAGCCTGGTGCATGTTAATCTCTCTGTCCAACAAATATTGCCATTAATACTTATTCTTCCTCATACTTCTCTATAGTACGCCACTTTACAAAGAGCTAGAAATGCAAAAATGAATACAACCTAATCCATGCCCTGAAGCTGCTCATCATAGTTCATTAATGAATATTAATTCAAAAAGGACATCCTGAGACCATCATTAAAATAAAGATAATTGGATGACTACTGCCAGCAGTGACTGGGTCGTCTTCTTTTTTAATCTTGAAAAAAAGTAAGTCTGAGTGGGTAAGAGTGGGTTTTCTCTAGGCATTCAATCATAAACTAAAAATTCTCTTCATCACAGAGACACAGTATGTCATCCAGAAATCACATTATCACTTATAACACTAATTCATGAATTCACAGGTAAAGAGAGCTTTGGCCTAGAATAATCTGTTTCTCCTCCAAACTCTGGTGATAGCTACAGAAAAAAAATACCTGTTAGTTCCTTTGGTACCTAGGCATTGCTAGGACCAGAATATGTATCCTCTTGCAGCCAATCTGTACCAAACTGCCACTTTCTGCGAAATTCAACACCAGCACACTCTTCTAGAGGTTTTTTGTGGAGTGAGGTTTCCCTACTCCCAAAGTCTACATTAGGTTTGAATAAAATAATCAGTTCAAATTATTCTGCAATAATTCTATACTCACACACACACACACACACACACACACACACACACACACACATATACTTTTTGGAAAGGTTACTCAGCAGGAGAAACTACCAGGGACTCTACGCTTAGATCCTACTGGAGAATTTGGAACAAAACTCCTCTTCACCCAAGTCTCATCATTCAGAAGATGAGCCTACAACTGGAGTCTTGCAAGGCAAACTGTCCACTTACTTCACAATGAATGGAGAGCACAGCTCCTCCAGGATCCTCTTCTCAGAGTAGATGTGCTCTTGCTGTTTGGTATCAACTATGTGCTTCTTCCTTACGCACTTCATGGCAAAAGCCACATTCTCATTTTTTACCTTAACCTATATAGAAAGCAGCAAGACACTCAAAATGAACGTACTAGGGAAGATAGGCAATATCTACTTAAAATGTTAATCAAAGAGAGCTAAAGTCATTTTGTATTTAAATAACAGGTAAACTTTTAACCCCTAATCCCCTAAAACTGAGTTCCATGTATGTGTACACATTTTCCTTTAACCATAATTTCCAAGACAGTTCAGATAGCTGGATCTAAGGTTTTAATTTTATTGAAACAAGAAAAAATTCCAGCTAGAGACTTAATCTTTAGGCATCTATTCAGATTGCTTGAATAACATGAAAAACTCTGGCATGAATTTGTATGTCTTAATAGTCATCTTTTTGTTTTTCAAAGTAAAGCATTTAAATCAAGTTCTGTATCTAGGTTATTCAGTAGGGTAGTTACCAATCACAGGAGTTGGATTGGTTATTTATTTATTTACTGTGGTGTTAGGGATTAAACTCAGAGCTTTTGCACTGAGCTATATCCCAGCCCTTCAAACTTTTATTGATTTCTTCTATTAAGACAAAAGCTTGCCAGCTTGCTCAAGCTAGGGTCCAACTTGCTTCTTGCTTCCTAGTCCCTTATGCTGGGATTGCAAGCATCCACCCTCATCCAGAAAATTTTAAATTAATTAAAATTCTACATTCAGTTCCCCGGTTGCTCTAGCTCCATCTCCCACACTGAACAGCCACAACCCACTACTGACTACCCAACTCAACAGCACAGATGTAGGACATCTCCATCAGTGTACACTGTCTATTGGACAGTGCTAGTCTAGAAGTAAAATCAGAATTTTCCTTTAAAAGGAAGCTAAAATTTAAAAATAAGCATTTTGTTCTGACAGGTTTAAAACTCCATAAGCAGCCTAAAAAATGCAAGGTGTGCAAAAAATGCACTCTGGATTTTGCTCACTGTTTACAACTTTTAAATCACTGTTGGCATTACTGCTTCAATCATTGTTGTCAGGGATAACAGACTACAGCATTGCTAATTCAGTCTTTTCAACATCATCTTTGGTGAGAAATGCCACTGCAGATGGATAATACCCTTATCTCTCCATATGGAATAAGAAATATTGCAAATGTTTGTTGACCTATTAAACCATTTTCCCACACCCACCAGAGATGAGGTATGGGCTAGATGTGGAGTGTACTATCCAGGGTCTTCAGCAATATGACTGATCTGCTCCTGCCTGGGGCCATCAGCAGATAGAGGCATCAGCATAGCTCCCAGAGGTCAGTGCACATTCAATTGTTAAAAGTCTGATGGGCAAAGAAGGACTTGGTAATTGCCAAGGTCTCTGAGCCATCTGCACCCGATAAGGTTACAAATTTCCTTTGCACAGCTTCGTCAGAATACTTGATCTGACAGTGCTGCTCGGCTACTTCTTGAAAACTGATTATTAAGCACAGACAGGTGGCGATGTGGAAGATACAACTGCAGTCAGCCTAGAAGTTTCCAGTTGCCCTGTCAACACGCAGAAGGCTGCTCTTCAAATGGTTTTTTGAATCAGCTTTTTTGCCCTTTTTCATGTGGAAAATGTTGAACAACTCAAAAATAGGATGATAAAAGGCAAAAGAACAGGCATGGCAGTGGAGATGTTTAAGGGCTGTAACCATAATATCCACAATTGAATCTGTAGACAAATTCTGCTGAAAACATTCTTTTCTTAAGTGTATGGAAAGTTAATATGTTGTAAGTATGTATATCTTTATATACATATTTTGCTGATCAGAAATGCAAGTCTGTTTTCTGTTTTACAGCTTTTGTAAATGCTTACTCACTACATTCTTTGATAATCATGATGAAGAAAATAAATTCACCAAAGATTTGATGCAAGCAGCTTGAACTATCAGCCAATTACAACAAGTTACTTACTACGGCACACCTGCTACTATACAACACACAGATTGAAAAGTTCGCTTCCTTGATTTAAGACCAAACCAATATTTAACATAGCAATTATAATTCACATATTCCTCCAAGATCAGCTAGAACATAAAACAAAAAAATTCAAAAGGCTTCTCTCAGATGCTTGAAACGTAAACCCCTTACAAGCTCAACTCTTCCGAACCCACCAACGCCCAGTGTTGCGATAATCTCAAGGTTCTGGAAGGGGGATGAAGAGGAAAATCTGGCCACCTTCTCCTTCAGCTGAATCATCTCCAGAGAGAGTGCTTTGGACAGCTTCCAGTTAGACATGGACCGCCTGAACAAGAAAAGCGAAACATTACACACTCGCAGTTGGGTGGCACTCCAGCAGATGCCATGCCTACCAGAAACTCCACTCTTGGAGGTCTTATTTCTGCCTGTAGCACTGACTAGAGTTGCCACAAAACCTATATCAACTTTGGTATGATAGGACAAGATTCAGACACATATGAGGAGAAAAATAATACCTATACACAACAGGAAATGGTCAAGTCAAATTGAAATATACCTCAATACAGCCTCAAATATACAACTCAGGAAAGGAGGCAGTGGAACGTGATAGAAGCACAGAACCATTTCTGGTACGCCGCACATACCAGAAAAGCCCACACTGCAAATCTCTGCCATCTTTTGGTACTTTTATTCAATCTATTTTCCTGTGACTCACCCAGCGTAACTGCTTTGTGAAACACAGAAAGCACATTTATGACTGTGTGTCTATGAAATGTTTGGAAATATCTATCATTCTCTTAACTAAGGCATGCTTCTCTGAGGTATATATTTGTAAGCTGTGAGTGGGCAAGGCTTGGTTTTGCAAATGTATTCTTTGCAAAAAATACAGTAGATATGTGTCAGATATCACTCTTCTACAAATTTTGATGATACAACTTTGATACCACTATCTGGTGAATATGTGTTTAAACTTTCATTCAGAAATGTTTTAAGGGTTAGGAGTGCAGCTTAGTGCATCGCACTTGCCTCGCCTGTGCAAGGCCCTGGAGTTGATCCCCAGTACTACAGAAATAAACACATAAAATAAAAATTGGAAAGCTTTAGGAAATAATTTTCATTTAAAATAGATTTTCTATTGAATTACAGCTCCACCCGATCTCTACACACACACACACACACACACTCATGTGCAAGTGTACACTTGTCACTAGGCGGTAGCTCTTTTACATTTTGAAAAATTCTCACTATAACCATATTCCTTGCCTATACTCAAGTTTTGTTGTCCTTCGGGCTAAGTTACCAATGTTTTTTTCCCTAAAATTCCTATTCATCACCCAAAATAGAGTTACTAACTACTTAGAAACTTCATAATCGCTGTTCTAGTGTGAAGTGCTATCTTCGTGTGAAGAACTATTGGAAGTTACCACGGGCACTCACACCCTGTATCCCCTCCTTCAGCTGCTGCCAAAAGGCAAATCTGGGGGCTCTCCCACTTACTTCGCATGTCTTTTTTCATCATCACGGGTCAGGTTCGCCACGTACCCCTCAAGGTATTTTTGGAGTTCTTCAAACGTCCCGACAGTTTGGTTGAATGTTCTAAATAAAATGAAATACAATAAAATAAGCTCCTCTGCTGATAGGCACCAAGGCAACTTGATGTTCTCCTTAAACTTATGAATCATTATTTGTATAGTTACTCTTGGCTTTGTTTCTTGTTTCTCAGTAATTTATGGAATGTCAAAGTCGCTGCAGTATTTTGACTCATTACTGAAAGCTCTGTAATTGATCTTTTGTTTATGAAAGCAAAGGGAACTATAAGAAAACATTCTCTTAGTAGTTACTGGCTCACAGTCCTGGTTTACCAACAATGATGCGTTTTGTTTTAAACAGTGGAAAGCGTATACATGATCTGCCTACTGAATCAACAGGTTTGAGGGGTTACAGATTTTCCTTATGTTGCTTAATTAACTTATTTATTTTAAAGATCAAGGGTAAAATTTATTTCTCCTTTGTCTTGATTGTACTTCTGGTGCCTCCCATACCTTCTTCTAACAATCTACCTTGATTAGTGTTTAAGGATACTTCTTCTCCTTACTACAAAATAGTGCCCTTGAAAACACAGAACATCCTACAGTTATTTTGGTAACATTTTAAGCAACTGGTACATAGTTGAATGAAAAGAACGAGGATTTACCTCAAAATATCCAAAGCTAATAAACCAGCTCCACCTCAGTAGCACACTCTGAGTTTCCTGTTTCTACACACACTTCTCAGCCTTTCTATCCCTACATTATTCTGTGTCTACTGTACTGTAGGCCGAGCCACTAGCAGGGCTCTCCACTCTTGTGCCCTGTTGTCTGGACAGGCGTTTGTTGACTGTAGTCTAGTGAGACATAAAACATCACCAGGGAAATTCTGATTTCCGTAATAGCTGAAATTTTCAAATAGGAAGGAAATGCTACTACTTCTTTTCCAAATCCATTTTATTTCATGGAGAAAAAAAAAAGGAAAAACTAAAACTAAATTTCAAAACATGTCAATCAGGGAACAACAATGATAAATACATTGTCCATTGTCATCCCCAAATCATTCACCAGGAGCACAAGACACCTGCATTCAATTGTCCCAACAATACCAGCACAAATCTTTCTCTTCAGTGAACTCAGAGAAATCAGTAGTACAACTATCTTAACTACTTTTTATATATGTATGCATATACATACATATATACACATGTTGTTTCTTTTAGCTTCTTACACTAATGAAACAATACAGTGCTTACGCATATATGTCATTTATTTCACTAATGAATATTATCTCAAGTTGCATCCATTTACCTAAAAAAGCCTCCAGTTTATCATCTTTCTTTATGGCTGAGTAGTACCCCATTGTATAAAAATACTGTATCTTTTTTTATCCATTCTTCAGTTGATGGGCTTTGAGGTTGTTTCCAAGATTTAGCTAATAAAAATTGTGCTGCTATAAACATGGGTGCACATATATTGCTGTGGTATATGATGTTTTTAATTCTTTTGGGAAGATACCAAAAAGGGGAATAGTTGGGTTGAATTGGACCTCTAGTATTAGTATTTTGAGAAATTTCCACGTTGATTTCCACAGTGACTATACCAGTCTACATTCCCACCAACACGGGGGAAAAGTTCCTTTTTCCCCACATTCCCTCCAGCATTTGTTATTGCTTGATTTCTTGATAATCCATTTCTTGATAAGCCATTCTTATTGGGGGAAGGTGGAATCTAAGTGTTGTTTTAATTTGCATCTCTCAAATGACCAGTGATGATTTTCACAAATTTATTTACTGTTCATATTTCTTCATCTAAGAAGTGTGTATTCATCTCAGATGCCCATTTTTGGACCAGATGTTTAAATCTGGTAGGACTGATTTTTTAAAGTTCCTTATATGTTCTCGATAGTAATACCTTGAGGTATAGCTGGAAAGCACTTTCTCCCACGTTGTGTCTTCACTCCATTCCATTTCACTCCGTTGTGTCTTCACTCTGTTGGTACTTTCTCTTGCTGTGCAAAAGCTTTTCAACAGGATGACATGCTAGTTGTTGATTCTCTGAGATAGTTCCTGTACAATCTAGGTTTTGTTCATAAAGTCTTTGCCTACACCAATGTCTTTAAGAATTTTACCTACTCTGTCTTCCAGCAGATTTAATGTTCTTGTTTTAATATCAAGATCTTTGATCTATCCTGATTTTATCTTAGTACACAGTGAAAGACTTGGGTCCAGTTTTAATCTTTGACCTGTGTAGAGCCAGTTCTTCAAGCACCATTTATTAAAGCGGTTATATTTCTTCCAGTGAATCTGTTTGGCACCTTTGTCAAAGGTAAGTTAGCTTAGTGTATCTGGAGTTGTTTCTGCATCTTCTAACCTGTTTCATTGATTTTCAGGTTTGTTTTCTTGCCAGTATCACATTGTTTTTGTCACAGTAGCTTTAGACTATAATTTCAAGTCAGGGATTGTGATACCTCTTGTCTAATCTTTGTTGCCCAGGATTGCCTTTGTTAATCTAAGTCTCTTCTGGTTCCAGGTGAATTTTAGGGTTGTTTTCTCTAATTCTGAGAGATATGCTATTAGAATTTTGATTGGGATTGCATTGAATCTGTTTGACAGTTTCAGAAGTATCGCCATTTTCACTGTATTGGTTCTTTCTACCCAAAAGCACTGGATAGCTCTCCATTTTCTAAAATCCTCTTCAACCTCCTTTTTCAGTGTACTGTAGTTTTCAATGTAGAGATCGTTTATCTCCTTTGTTAGATTGACTCCCAGGTATTTCTTTTCTTTTCTTTTCTTTTTTTTTTTTTTTTTTTTTGGATACTATTGTAAAAGGTATTGTTTCCCTGATATCTCTTTCAGTGATTTTGCTGTTCCTGTACATGAAAGCTATTGATTCTTTTAAATTTTATTTTATTTTAAAGAGGGTAAAACCAGGGAAAATAAAACAGAATAAAACCAATCAAAATAAACCATCATATGTGATACAGAACCTCAAAACCTTATAAAATCAACAATAATTAACATGATGCCTTTTGTTGCTTTCAAACTAGCTCTACATACCTTTTGTCATAGTAAAAGTCAAACATAACAGAATAGAAACAATAAAAACATAACAATGGATGTAATAAAGGACTTCAAAACAAACCAATAGTAAATCCAAAATGGCTACCATAGTATGTCTTGCTATCTTTTAAATAGCTGCTCATACCATCAGATTTAACATAAACAAAACAAAAGACAATAAGACTCAACCCAACTAAACAATGAAAATGATATGATTTCCAAATGGGTCTCCTGGTGAAGCCTGGTTCTCTCCCTCTGCAATCCACAAATGGCGCTGACTCAACGAGAGAGGTTGGGTCTGACTGTCCCCAAAGGCTATTGATTTTAGAGTGTTGACTATATAACCAGCTACGTTACTGAATTTCCTTATTAAATCTAGTATTTTTTAGGGGCTGGGGATTTAGCTCAGCGGCATAAGCACCTGCCTTGCAAGCAGGCAGTCGTGAGGTCGATCCCTGGTACCAATAAAAACGAAAAAGACCAAAAAAAAAATCTAGTATTTTTTGGTGGAGTTTTTGGGATCTTCTAAGTAGCGTATCATGTCATCTTGAAATGATGACATGGAAACTTCTTCCTTTCTTATGTTTATTCTTTTTATTTCTTTCTCTTGTCTAACTGCTCCAGTTAAAGTTTCCAGGACTATGTTGAATGAGAGTGGAGACAATGGACCTCCTTGTCTTGTTTCTGATTTTACAGAGACAGTTTTCAGTTTTGTCCATTTAATATGATGTTGGCTGTTGCTTTGTCACAGATGGCTTTCATCAGATTGAGATAAAGACCATCTATTTCAATTTTCTGGAGGGTTTTTATCATGCATGGATGCTGGACTTTGTCAAAACATTTTTCTACATCTATTGAGATGATCATATGATTTTTGTTCTTGCCTCTGTTAATATGGTGTATTACACTGGTAGATTTACGTATGTTGAACCTTCCCTGCATCCTTGGAATGAATCTCACTTCAACATGTTATATAATCTTCCTGATGACTTGCTGCATTCTATTTGCCAGTATTTTAATTAAGGATTTTTGCAGCAATGCTCATTATGGAGATTCGCCTGTAATTCTCTTTCTTAGTTGAGTCCTTCTCTGGTTTTGGTATCAGGGTAATGCTTGCTTCCAGGAATGAATTTAGAAGTATTGATTCTATTTCAATTTCATTAAAGAATTTGAGAAGTAGTGGTGCTAGGTCTTCTCTAAATTTCTTTTAGAATTCAGCAGTGAATCTGTCAGTGCCTGGGCTTTTCTTTAATTGGTGAGTTTTTAATTACATCTTCAATTTCATTGATTGATATAGAAATGTTTAGGATTTTTGTAACTTCTTAATTCACATGTTTGTAGGAATCTGTCCATTTCTTCTGTATTTTACATCTTATTAGAATACAAATTTTCAAAGTAGGTATAAGTGATTTTCTGGGTTTCTGCAAGGTACATTGTGATTTCTCCCTTTTCATTCCTGGTTACATAGATTTGAGTCTGTTTATTACTTTTCTTGATAAGGCTGGCTAAGAGATTGTCTATTATATTTAATCTTTCAAAGAACCAACTCTTTTCATAGTGGCCATTGCTGATTTCCTATTATTTTGTTCTGAAATCCAATAATGCCTTTATTCTTGGTTTTGATTGGTTTTAGTCTGTTTTGAATTATTTGATTTTGATAGGTATGAAGGTATGGACAACTGTTTTGAAGAAAACAGGAGACATTATGGTAGCCATTATTGATTTCCTATTGTTTAGTTTTGAAGGCTCATAAGGCTCTCCTTCCTTTGTTTTGATTCCTTTTATATTATTTTGTTATATATTGACTTATTGTGTCAGAAGGTATGGATAGCTATTTCAAAGAAAACGAGACATTACAGTAGCCACTGTTGATTTCCTGTTGTCTTGTTCTGAAATCCTGTGTTATTTGCATTGTTTTGTCCTGATATGCTTTGTTCTGTTTTGTTTTGCTTTGTTTTGCTTTATTCTCTTTAAAATAAAAAAAGAACCAACTCTTCAATTCAGTCTTTGTATTTTTTTTTAGTCCCCACTGTGTTAATTTCTGTTCTGATCTTTATAATTTCCTTCCTTGTAGGAGATTTTGGCTTAGCCTGCTCTTCTTTGTCTAGACTTTTGAAGTTCAACATTACATTAAGTCATTTGTATGTACTTGCTCTGTTTTCCTGATATGGACATTTACTGCTATAAATTTCCCTCTTAAGGCTGTTTTCGTTGTTTTCCACAAGTTCCAATGTGTTGTACTATCATTACCATTGAACTGTAAAAAGTATCTAATTTCTTCTTTAATTTTATCTATGACCCATTGGTGGTTTGGTAGGGTGCTATGTAAATTCTATATGTCTATGAAGTTCTTGTAGTTTCCTGTGGCATGGATTTCCAATTTCATTGCACTATAGACTGATAGTATGCATGGGATCATTTCAATTTCTTTGCTTTTATTGGTTCCATGAGCCAGTATATGGTCTGTCTTAGAGAACATCCCGTGTGCAACTGAGAAGAATGTGTACTCTGATGTTGTGGGGCAGAACATTCAGTAGACATCTACTAAGTCTGTGTGTTTGAAAGTTTGATTTAGTTTTAATATTTCATTATTGAATTTTTATCTAATCTATCTTTTTGTGACTGTGGTATTGAGGTATCCCAATACAATTGTGTTAGGACTTATTGGATTTTTCATGTCTGTTAGTAATTGTTTATATAGGTGGGTGCCCTGGTATTTGCTCATATATATTTATGATTATTATCTCTTCCTCTTCGATTGTTCCCTTTACAAGGATGTAGCAACCTTCTTTATCTTTCTCAATCAATATTGGCTTAAGATTCACTTTATCTACAAATAGAATAACTACCTCTGCTTTTTTCTGGGTTCCTGTTGCATGGAGTATTGCTTTCCATCCATTGACTTTCAGTCTATGAATTTCTTTTTTAATTAAATGTTGTTTTTTGTATGTAATCTATTGTTGGATCTTGCTTTTTGATCCACTTTATGAGTCTGTGACTTTTCATTGGCGAACTGAGATCACTAACATTGATGGTCAAAACTGATATATATTGACTTATCCTTGTCATGTTACTTTCCTGTTGTTGGCCACCCCCCCCTTTTTTCCCCCTATAATTGTTTGCTTTCCCTGGTAGATTCCTTCTGTTGGGATTCATGGAGCTGCAATCCATATTATCTCCTTCTAGAATATCTTTCAAAACATTTTGGAATGCTGGTTTGGTGGTCATAAATTTCCTCAGATGTTCTTTTTCAGTATCTTATTTCTCCATTAATTTTGAAAGATAGTTTTTTAGGGTATATCAATCTGGATTGAATACTGCTTTCCTTTAGAACTTGGAGTATTTCACTACAAGCTTTCCTTGACTTGAGAATTTGTGCTAAGAAGTCAGTTGTAATTCCAATGGCCTTTCTTTTTATAGGTGAATGCATTTCTTTTCTCTAACAGCTTTTAGGATTCTTGTGTTGAATTTCTGGAATCTTGACTATGTTATGGTTGGCTGTAAATTTTTTTATCATTGATAATTATAGTTCTATATACCTCACTTATTTGTATGTCAAATTATTTTTCTCTACCAAAGAAGTTTTCTGACATCATTTTTGTGAATATTTTTTAATGTCATTTGTGGTATTTCCTGCTTTTTCATTGACTCCAATAAACCTTAAGTTATTCTTCCTCATCTAGCAGCTGATGAATTGATTTCTCATGTTCCTTTTCTATTTTTGAGAAATCTTGCTTTTCCTGTTGCTAACTGCAAGCCTGTCTTCAATATCTGAGATTCTGTCCTCACATTGGCCTAATCTGCTTTGAATACTTTGGAGTTTTTATTCTCCTGAATATCTTCCTGAATCTGCTTTATAGATTCCATTTTTTCCCAATGCTGAGATTCCACAATTTTCTAAAGCTTGTCTATTTATTATTTTGTCTGTGTCTGCTCTAATGTTGCTAAGCATGGTGTGTATTTTGGTAATCTCTGTATTTATCTGAGAGATTATTTCTTATTTCATTTTTTCCAGAGCCTCATTCAATTGCTTTGTTGTTACCACTTCAAACTGACCTCATGCGGGGCTTTCCGACTGCCCTTTTTTGCCTTTGGGAACTGGATGTCTGAGGTTGCATTTTGCTTAAATGCCTTCTCATTCTATTTTCTCTCTTTTTTAGTTTAATTCCTGGGATGATGCTTGTAAACTGCCTATGGTAGGTTGCTTCATTAGTAGTATTTATGACCCTGAAATGATGATTACATTTCTGAGGTATCTTCCAGGTGCAGCTGGTTTTCTGGTTCTAAGTCTGTTAGATCATACCTCTTCAGTTTGTTGAAAATGAGAGGTTGTTGTTTGTTTGGTCCAGTCTCTGGTTCCTTGGCACTATGCCACTGTATTTTCTTGGTCAATGTCAGTCATGGAATACCAGGATCAAAAGCACCAACCAGTGCAGTCCTCCATATCTGCTGTTCCCCTCCACTGCCCTGTCTCTCTGCAGAGGCCTCCCGGGTCACCAGCCATCACTGTCACCATGTCCATGTGTCCCCAGGTTCAAACAGTTCCTCTCACACAGTGAGTCCCATCTCAGAGCAAAGGCACTACCAGTTACAGCCTTCTTCTTCCTTGAAGTTTTTCTTTTCACAATCTCTGTGGGCTTCAATTCTCACTTCAGATTCTTCCTGGGTCCTGGAGATCCACTTCCTTCCTTCTTGTCTTCCTCAGAATACTATATTCCACGTCTGGAGAGTGACTCTCAGAGAGGCTGTTTTCTCTGCTGCTTACCACTCTGCCATCTTCTGCTTATACTTTTTGTTTTATTTACTCCATCCTTCACCAGTATTTTGCTTACTACTAAGCTAACTGAAGTGTTACTGTCAACAAATTTTATTTTTAATGTAAATGACACTGGTGCCACAGGTCCCTAGATGTCATCTGCTAACTAATCTTAAAGCAAATTGCAGCCAAGGATATAGTTCAATGGCATAAGCACCTGCCTAGCAAGGGCAAGGTCATGAGTTTGATTTCCCATTTAAAAAAAAAAACAGAAAGGAAAGAAAAAGCAAAAGAGAAGCCAAACTGCAATAGCTACCACAATGTAACTGCAACTTTAAAATAGCCTGAACATTCATTCATATGTCAGAGCCCCTAGGATAACTAATTAACTCCTTTGAGATCTATACAAGCGAATCTAAAAGGGTGGCTTTGTCACCAATAACAAACACTTGGTTTGCTTACAGCTCTTACCATATTATTATTTCACATACTTTATCAAAGTTTTAAAAATCGAAAATATTATCTGAGTTTAGTGGTGCACGCTAGTAATCCTAGTACTAGGAAAGCTGAGGCAATAGGGTCACCCAAAGTCCAAGGCCAGTCAAAGCTACAAAGTGAGCACAAGACCAGCCTGATATACATAGTAAGACCCTGTCTCAAAAAAAGAATAGGAAATATAACTAACTTCCCTCTTTCAATATAGATATTTTAAAAACACATTTCCACCAATTTGAATCACCGGTGGTACATGCATGACTGACCAATGGACATTCTGAATGACCATGTGTTAGCCATTTAACCTCAGAAGATGGAGTTCAAATCAGAGCATCTAAGTTTCAAAGGATACAAATTAAAGCCCCATCATGACAGTGTTAAATGTTTGTTAAAATCATGAGCCAGGAAAGAATTAAGGATCTATAGGTGTGCAGTTTGCAGTCAGCATATGGCATTGCAAGGATGGCAGCCTTTACAGAGCCACCATCTGGCAAGCCCTTCCCATGTGCTGAGGATGGTGGCAGATGTCATTACAGCAACAGTGCACAAGTCACATGTTTCAGAATTCTTAAAGCTTATAAGAAGCATAGGAAGACAGATGTTAAACAACACAAAGTGGCAATAATGGCACAATTAGGGTACACAGCATGCTATGGGAACATTTTTCAGGATTTTAATCTTCTCTGCTCTAAGTCGTAGATGGTTATCATTTATCTTCCAATCTGGGATACTTTTTGGAGATGCCAAGAATAAATATGCTTCTAACAGTTCCAGGAAATCTAGGACGTAGATCAGCCCAGCCATACCTGACTCAGTATCTCTGACCCACAAAATAAAGCCACAAAACATTTTAACCTTTTATGGTACCAAATATATATTACAGACATCCATTGATATGCATGGGAATTAAATGTTTTAAAATGATAAACTTAAAATAATTTATAAAACAATATTATTGTATGTTTTATGGATTATGAGATATTACATAAATATTTTATGTATGCATTGTAATGAAGAAAAGAGCTCTACTTTTCTATCAAATTTTTGTCCCAGAAATTATACCACAGAGCTAATGCTATTTTGTGCATGCACATACTTTTAAGTAATGCATACAAAGTAATTCATTACTGGAACAATACTGTACCAATACATTTTCCATTTGAGAGTTGGCATCTAAAAATTACATTTATCTGAACATGCTTTGCACTTTCCTAGCTCTGTGCCTTTGCTTTGCAGTTTTACTTCATCTAGAGTGACTTCACATTACCTCTTTGCTTACAAACATCCTGTTAATTCTTTAAGCCCCATTTGTACACTTGCAAAATAAAATCAACCTTGAAGTATTGCCTACATAGCCGTTTCTGAGCAGCTGTTGTGAGAGCCACCACGCATGTATGCAACTGTGCAGAACTTAGTTAGGAAGCCCGGGTAACAGTCCCTACTTGATCACAGATGGCCCCATTGGCACAATTCTTTAACCTCTTAGGGACTTGCTTTTCTTATTTGTAAAAGAGAGCATTAAAACAACTCTAAGTGATATGAAGAATTACTATGAACTTTTTAGATATGTCAGTATTATTATGGTCAGATTTATAAATGATATGCGGCTTTTAGAGAAACTATTAAATATAAACATGATATTATTTCATACTTGTAATTTGATGGAGAGGTCAGAAGATGGCACAGAGTGGTAAGGGGTACAGACAAGATACAAAGTGAGAATTGTTGAACTTGTATAAGGGGGTTCACGATGCCATTATATCTATTTTTCAGTGTTTTAAATTTTACATTATAAAAGGATTTTAAAGCTCTGAAGTTATTTCCAGCTCTACATCTCTGTGAGTCTATCTTCAGTAAATGTCGTACTTAATCAGCAGTCAACTACACATCCTCTTGTGACACTCCTTTACAATCTTACTGGTTTTTTTTTTTTTTTTTTTTTTTTTTTTAGTATTTCATGAGTATGCACTATTTAGTTGACCACATATGGCTTTTCTTGGACAATGGTTTAGTTTGGGTATATTTGAGTTTTCTTTATTGTATCTCATAACCAATAAATAACTGATTAATGAGAGCTAGAAGAGGCCACGTTAAAACATGACGAAGTCAGTGAAGGATAGAAAATGAGAATCACTCTATAAAATAAGAATTTTAGTCATCAGTACTGATACACATCACTTACAAATGTTAACACTTCTCTGGAAATATAAATAGCTGGTAAATATTTTATACTTAGAGAGTATTTGGTTAATATTTTTGAGTGCTAAAGGCATTTTAGAAATAAATTATGCAATTGTTCTTTATTTTGTATTTTAAAAACCCATGAGAGCATTAATAAGTGTGTTTCTGTGGAAGTTGTAAAATTTAAATCAGTCTATTGGTGATATTTATGTACAAATTCTGCACACAAAATATTTTGCCTGCCAGCATCTGCCACTGCCACAGATTCAGATCAGAAAGCTCAGTTCCTCTCATGAATTTTAATAGGATGCACTCTCAGCTGAGGATTGGCTAGCATTTCTAAGTGGTGATGAATGAGCAAACACATCAGCCCTCAGAGAAACAGAAGGCCAAGTTTTCAAAGGTGGCAACAGCCTATCTTTTCCAACAATATCAGACTACTCACTCTCGATCAATTACCAGGCAAGCAACATCGTTTTCTTCAGCAATAATGTTAGCAGATCTCACATCATCACTGGAGACAGAAAAAAAAGGTCAGCTTTTAATAGTTCCATGTTAAATACCCATATTTACTAGAGCATCTACTACTTTATATAAAAGCATAGCCCTCCCATAAGCTTTCTAAAGACTGCACGTTTTATAACATGGTAATTAACATGCGACCCCTTTCAAAAAATAGGAAAAAAAAGGATTTGAAATGTGTACAATAAATTTTCTGTATGCAAGGAACTTAGAGAAAACTGAACTAGAACCAGGAATCACTGACTACAACTGTGTGTGAAGTCTTGTCCTAAGCTCTGTGACAGGCAAAATAAAATATCTCTGTCTTGAATGAAGCAGAATTGCTAATTAACAAGAAGGCAACACAGTGGTAAACTGATCAGAGAAACTTAGAGGAAAAACAGTCAAGAGATTAACATATGATAAACTGGTTAGAAATATAACCAAATAAAGTTGAAAAATCTTAAAATGAAAACATTTTATATCTTCCAGCTAAGTACAAAAATATTTTTATTATGTAAAATGTATATTTTTCCATTAAAATCTCTGCAATCAGTGAATGAATTATGAGTGATAATGAGCTGGAGTATAATTATCATCACTGTCCTTCTTAGTACATAATGTAATGGTATATCTTACAATTGATATTTTAGATATGATGAATTATTGTATGGTATATGATCTGATGATAAATTTAATTTTCTAATGACTACCAATGGGTCAAGCACCAAGTAAAGCACTTGTTTAGAAACTTTAGTTATAAATTAAAGACGCTAAAAAGATGTGCCCTTATGACAGACAGAACTTAGAGATTTGTGTGAGGTATACTAGGAGCAGTGGAAATCAGTGCAGTAGTAACCAGTGAGACCGTTCTGGGCAGCTTCATCAAAAATGCAACACCCAAGCTCAAGTCCTTCTCCTTTCTGTCATAGTAAGCGGGACAGAAAGCACTCTGGCACCCATTGCTACCATCCCAAAAAAGTTCCCTATCTACTCAGCTGACATTCAGAAACCAGATATAATTCCAGTTCCTCCCCAGTTTATAGAATCCTTGCTAGAAGACAGCAGGGAAAATATTTCACCAAATGGACTTTTGAGCCAAAAGCAGAACAGTTTGTGCTCAACTTGTATTTGTGTAGTTAGACACAAAGGTAGATAGGCATGTAGATAAAAAGATAGGAATAGGATGGTGGAGATGAATGCAGGTAAGTCTAGATACAGAATAGGAATAGGATGGTGGAGATGAATGCAGGTTAAGTCTAGATACAGAGAGGATCTCGGGTTATGGACCAACTATTGCATCTGTGAATTCAGAGAAAGAGTTATAGAAGTCATTTCACAAAGTACTACAATGACTTGCAGTACGAACATACTCTGCATACCCTTTATAAGTATTAAATGTTCACGAATAGACTTATATTCCTTTCATAGTAACTGTGTAAGTGCCATGGACTTATTTTTGCACAAAAAAAATCCTGAAAGAACTCAGGGGACTATTTAATGTCATCATGAAAATATACAGAACATAAGGAATATGGAGTCACAAGCAGCAGCTCTAAAAAGTGATGGCATAAACATGCATAAACACAAAAAAAGGTTGTTCCCAGATTTCCTTCCCATTTATTTTATCTTTATTTTATACCCTCATTGCCTTGGGAAGCTGGGTGTCCATACATAAACACAAATTCTCACATTTCTTGTAGGAAAACACTATACTTGGCTTGCTAGAACACACAGCATACATTACTTCTGGTCCAGCAAAAACAGATAACACATTTCCTTCCAAGAGCTGTTTCATAAAGTTCTATACACTTCCAAACTTTACTTGATTCACTTAGGAACATACAAAAAATACAGCTTAAATGTAAAGAACCAAGCATTGAAGCATTAGATGATACTATTATAGTATGATAGTGCATAAAAAGGAAGATAGTTCTCCTACTATTGAAACAAGTTTATTACCAACTAGAAAATGGGAATGAGTTGTTTAAATTGTCTTTAAATTCCACTTTTAAATTACCTACATAATAGCTATAACATAATTTATTAAGTTTTAGCACTTGGTTTTCTTTAATAAGAGTTTTATAATTTTTGGGTAATCCAATTTGTCTTCAGGTAATTTCTGAATATTTTTTCATTGCTCTATAATTATGTAAACCTGTCATATAAATCAGCAGACCTGGGACTTCATAAACTAAAGTTAAGAAGATAAATAAACAGAAATACTGCACCTTTAAGCATAAATTTAAAATATAACTAGTCATAAATAAATCATAAATGATGTCTTAAATTACTTGAAGTACTTGAAAACATATGCAATTCTTTTAAAAAGTATGCTGCCCCACTTTAATTTTATGTTTATAAAGTATTTATATTTAGAAGAATAATTCTTCAGACATAAGGTTTTATGAGTTTCAGGAAGTAAAAAACTTCCCTTCAGCCTCCAGATTAATCATTAAAAACATTTCTACCGTAAATTAGATCAATGATGAATAAACTCCTACCTCAAAAAAATGAACTTTCAAGTAGAAATTTCAAATATATTATTTTGAGTCTTTTTAAAAATGAGATTCCAAGATGAACTGATAAAAATACCTAAAAACACATTACTTTTGACATGTCAATATCTGTTTTTTTTTTTTAATTTTTGTTTTTTTAAAATCTCTGAACAGGACATCATTTCAACCTATAGGAAAATAAAAACTTATTATTGTTGTTTTAAACTATAATTTTCCACTTTTAAAGTTGACTTTTTAAGACTAAAAATTCTGAAAACCTTAGTCTAGCTTTCATGTGCAAAATTAGTATATTTATTTCCTACAAACAGTGATTTTTTTTTTCAAAACCAGTTGAAAATCTGTATTTAACTTGTGGATATTTGTTGCCATTAATTTGGTAGTTCAACTCTAAATAAGTAGTTTCTCATGCAAAACAGCCCAAGCATTTTACTTAGTTATAATATAGAAATGTGTAGCTTCACCTGATGAGAGCTTTTTCTCCAAAGTATTCTCCTGTCTGTAGTGTTTTTATCAGCTGTGGTTGATCGTGACCCTCAGTACTCTGCGTGACTTTTACCTAAACAATATTAAACAAAAATAAAAGAAGAAAAATATCTGAACAAATATCCATTCAACCAAACTCTGCAGATGTATATAAACTTGATAAAGAAATTTTAAAAAATAAGAGGCAGTTTCACTTCTGAATTACACAGGACAATTAACTTACTCAACTTACTTAACTGAGTCTGAATAATCTCCTGTTTTAATACAATCAAATGACTACCCTCTGAGTCTCCTTCAAACCTCCTCTAACAAGACGATTAAAAATAATCCAGTGATTCCTTCCTAGACATCCTCAAAGAGAATGATGATGGTCTTGTGAGAACTTTCATTGCTTCAAAAAACCTGGCAGAACTGATAGATTTATTAAGAATAACGTGGAGTAACCAGGGTTCTAAGTGTGGTGTCCACAGCTGGGCCACACTCTACAAAATATGATGGAAGATGGAATGCAAAATATGAGTTGGAGGGGGCTGGGGATTTAGCTCAGCGGCCTAAGCGCCTGCCTTGCAAGCCAGCAGTCGTGAGTTTGATCCCTGGTACCGATAAAAAGGAAAAAGACGAAAAAAAAAAATGAGTTGGAGAATAGTCCACAACCTTGTGGGTATCTCACAATGAACCATGGCTCAAGGAGAACCTTTACCACAAAGTCAAAGTCTTCAATACAGTATCTGCTATTTGAGCTTAGAATTATTCCAATTCAACGTGTTAACACTTTTCTCACGCTGGCTGGAAATTCTGATTGACATTTATGTATATCATGATGAATTAAAAATTTTAAAATAACTACAATAAATGCAAATTCTTTTTTAGCCAAAATTCCTTCAAAGCAGGGTGTCCAGTAGGGGAGCTACGATAAGAAGAAGTTGCCACTACTGAAGAGTTTCAAAGATCAGACACTCTTTCATTCAAATTTTTCCTTCACTGGGGACTCAGTTCAAAGTTCAGTCACAAACCTGTTTAAGGAAGGCAGGGACAGATTCTATCATAATAAATTCTTCCAGGGAAGATGGAGCAATATGTAAGTCTCCAACAGTGTAAAGACACAAGGGATCAATTTTTGACACTTCCATTTAATACTTCACAAATGTTTTTTGTCTTTGAGGAATGCAACAATCAGCACAGAAATAACACACAACATGTTACTCAATAGCTAGGTAAAGCAAAAAACCTCTGTGTGTGTGCGTGTGCATGCGTGTGTGTGTGTGTGTGTGTGTGTGTGTGTGTGTGTGTGTGTTTGGTGCAATATTTGATCAACATCTAAATTGACTCAGACTATTGATTATGAATTGAAATTCTGAGCAATATTGGTTTTCTAGCTTGATACCTGTCCATGACCATTATCATTTGCCATCTTCTTTCCCTTGTACCTGCTTATTGTCACTGTCATTGGATGGAAAAATACAGCTGTGTTCTTGGATCTTTGGACTTACTGAGAGTCACATACTTAGAGGTAGAAGGACTTCAGAAATAGCCCAGTCATTATGCAAGGAAACTAAGTCCAAAAAGTCAAGTGAGTTGTTTAAGGTTGCTAAAATGTCACCTCTCAGCTGGAGCCCATCACGAGTCTCCCATGTCCTCCCCGCAAGCAAAGCCCTCTAACAGAGGGCCGTAAGATGCTTCTGGGCAAAGCTCATTTGGTATTCAATGTGGAGAAGTTCTTATTAGAGCACTATTGTGTTTAAGGCCAACTAATTTAATAAAAACTTTTTTTACTTTACTCTATAATTAATATTTACCTTTCCTTTGGCCAAAATGAAAAAAGTACTTCCTTCCTCACCCTCTCTAATGATATAATCTCCTTTGTCATAGTACTCCTGTTGGAAGGAGAGAGAAAGCAAATGTTAGGTCAACCAGAGATGCACAAGCAAAGACATAAAGGAAACAGAATTCCTCATTTCTTTGAAATAAGTGTTCCACACCAGTTTTTTCTTTCTTCTTTTTTTTCTGTCTTCATTTTAACCAACTTTCTTTACATTGTCTTCATAAATTGGAAAAGTAAGGAGACTTTCACTTTCTTTGTCTGCTTGATATTATTTCTTTCACAGAGAAAATGCACTTGGAATATTGAATTTGGGGACAGAGCACAGAGGTACAAGAAGACAAGTCACTGTGCCCAGGCGCACTTTCACCTGAATAACCTAAATGCAACCTGCACAAGTGATCAGCCATGCTCTGGAAATTAGGGCTAGGATTTAGAGAAGAACAAGTGATTTTATATGCTAAACTGAAACAAGGATCTTTAATGTGTATTAAGAATCCCAGCCTCAGTTTGTTGCTCCCTGCAGGCAGATTCCAAATGGACACTAAGTAGCACTGTTCTGTACTATTTGCAAAAATTCATCATCATAAAGTATCACAAAGCCATTATCATCTCTTATATGTAAATTCCATGTTGTACTTCTGATGTATTCTCATAAGATCTCAAATGCTCACTTATCTTTTACCACATTTAATGTCTGTTTCTCTCATATATTGTATAATTAGGGAATTCTTGAGCAAGGAAAAGTAATTTATCTACCTGTCAGACCAAAAGAGCAATATAATACCTCAGAAAACAAAAGATAGATTAAACTGTCTGCCTCTGTGGTTTTAATTTGATCTGGTCTCCAAGTCAGAACTCAAATGAATCTCTTAATTATTTATACAGACAAAACTGGGCTTGTTTAATTTTTTAAAAGGGCATAATTAACCTAATAGCTGTGTCTTGTTTTCTTTTAAACTTGAAAATAAACTGAAAACTACTTTTATATTTCTATCTTCTACTATCACTTATTTACTCTTAAAATCAAATTATATTCATGGAATAAATATTACTCCAATACTGTACTCATAAACATACCTTTTATTTGCATAACACTAGGTATATTTTAGAAGATATTTCAACATCTCGTAGAAAGTAGCATGATGTCTTAGTGGGGCAAAAAGGTCTAGATTCAAGCCCCAATTCTACACTGAATTTTGTTTTCATTAATCCGAAGAACTAAAATAAGACCATTTACTTTCAGAGATTTAGAGAAGTGCATTAGTTTTCTTTCACGGCTGAAAGGAATGACCATTTAGTGGCTTAGAAAAAAACCTTTTCGTTATCTCACAGCTTCTGTTGGTCAGAAAATTCAGGCATGACTTGACTAGCCATCTCTCCTTAGGGTCTCTCAAAAATGACCTGTAGGTACCAGTAGAGCTATGTTCCCTTTGGAGGCTTGGGAGGAAACTGGCTGTCAAGGTTGCTTGCAGAGTTCATGTGCAGGGAAATGTTCCTGTTGTCTTTCCAACTGTCCAGAGCTCTCCCTTAGTTCCCAGAGGCCTCTATGGTCCCTTCTCAGAGCCCTTGCATCTCAGAAGCTGCAAGAGAGTGCCAATTGCTTTCCCTGAGAGTCTTTCTGATTTCTACTTCTGATTCTAGAAAGAGAAAACTCTGCTTTCAAGGCACAGATAGTTATATTCAGCCCACCTATCCAATTCAGAATATTCTATTTTAAAGTCTCAAAACTCATCCATAAAGGCCTTTGGCCATTGTATGGTAACAATACATACATTCCAAGGACTAAAGTTTGGAGGTTTTGGTGAAACCACAGTAAATCAATTAAAATCAGTACTGAGTCATAAAGAACACTTTAAACAAAGTAAATGCATGATTAATACCTGCCATTTTAAAGAAGAAGATTATAGTATTTGATTGACTTTCACATCTTCTGGACCTCAGCTTCCCTTACTGAAAACTAACAGTTGGATACCTACTACACCGATAGTTTTTTGAGGATGAGATAGGAAAATGTATGTGAAGTAGCTGCTGGAATATTTGGTACACACCAGATGCCCAGGGACTCACAATTCCTGAAAAAAGACTGTGTTCTAGTCATCAGAGTTTTGCAGAGGGATGCAGAGCTTTCCAGGAAGGTTGCATTTTTGCTGTTAGTGACAGTCAGATAATTAACTTCTGTCTAAGAGGTGGGGAAGACTTGAAATGGGTGTCCGGCAGACCCAGTCTGTGAACCTTTTCATGCACATATATTTGTACAGTCTCTCCAATTTTAATGGCATAGCCCAGACAGACTCTGAGAACCAACTGTTGAAAATGGCCAAGTAGCCATCAGCCTGAGTTTCTGAACAACTCTTCAGATTCAACTGAGACCGTCTTTACTGGGTTAGTATGTGAATAAGAGATAAATTTCTATTTTAATCTGAACAATGATGTTTTGCATTTCTTCGTCTCAGTTTGCTTACTCCAACCCTTCTTTCTTTCTACTTCTAGATCATGACCCTTGAAGATGAACCCAATCTGACATCCCAGCTGCCTTTATTATGTAATCAATGTTCAACTCTCTTTCCTAACCTTTGGAATCATGTCAGTGATTCTCACATCTGATAATCTGCTCTTTCATCGCTCTAGTCCCCGTGTCAATCTCAGTCCCAACTATGCATTCAGAGCAAAAGGAACATGGAGAATTTTTGAGGTGCTCGTAGGCTCAGTTATTATAAGGTCTTCCATGTGTGCTGAGGTGTGGCTTTAATTCCTGTCAACCAGGTAAGTTCATAGGGGAAACGTTTGCAACAGGACACTGAAAAAGAGCATTACTGTTTTGTAAGGGACACCTTCTTGTTGGGTACTTTTGCCGGGATGATTCTTTGTCACCCAAAACCATGGAAGGAAGATAAATAATACCTCCCAGTGTGTTGACAGTAGCTTCATAGATCAGAAAAAGCTGTGGAAATAGGTCAGACCAAAAATATATAGTGGTAAGTACTGGCTGTGATACTAGACTGCCCAGTGTTTGCCAACTGAGGAGTGTAGCCAGTCAAGCCAGGGTGGTCACCAGGACCAAAAAGGGAAATGCAAACAGTGTGGTTATTGTCGTTGTGGTTACACTGCAAAGGGGTCCCTTAGAGGAGCGAGAAGCCCTAGATTCTATCCAGGAGAGCCATGATGTGCACATATCTTTTTTTACTCTGACTTACCATAAGAAATACATTTTAGATATACATCCAATACACACACAAGAGTGTATGTACATACAGGCATGTATATAAAATGAAAACATTTTTCAAAATAATACTTTTTATTTTTATTTTATTTATAATACAGAATAACTATTCTGTTTCTTTTTTTTAAAAATTCCATTAAATTGGTTCTATGCTCTGTGGTGCTTTGTGATCTACAACCTGAAAAGAATGTTTTGAAAGATGTCTAGATATCTTCAGAAGAGCTACTTATTGTATCATAAAAATAAATAAGAAAGAAAATGAATGAATGAAAGAAAGAAATAAAATGAAAATGAAATTCATTTTAGGATAAACAGGTAGAGGGCAGAAGAAATTATGTAAACAAACAGCACTAGCTAAAGATGCAAAGAGTTTATTTTTCATTACAAGGCAAATGATTATTCTATGATAATCCAGCCAAAGGTAGATAAAAATTTTATAAAATCAGAAGAAAACTCCAAGGGGGTGAAATTAAAACAGAGGCAAGGCTAGAATTCCTCTACAGTTTTCTACAGTCTTCAGCTAAAAATCTTTATTTCACAAAAGTATTGATGCTATACAACCAGATGTAAAATACACACATACATACACACCCCTCCACACCATCATGTAACAGGTACCCAAATTTGTTGTTTTTTAAAAAAAAATGCTTACAAGTATTAAGTTGTAACCAGTTTCCCCCCTCCCCCCAGTAAAAGAGTTAAAACAGTTTAGAAACTTTAAAGCAAACATGACTGGATTGGGTGGGCCCTATCAGCCATTTAGCATTAATGTAGTCTCAGAATTGTTATTTTCAAGTAACTAGATCATACAAAAGGAAAACCAACAGAAATTATTCCTAACAGACCAACTAGCTAAGCCAACTATATAGAATTCTGTAACGTTACCAATGTAATGGCCCGTGGCCTCCATATTTTGTAAGTGAGGAGACGCTAATGCTCACACAATTAACTGAGAGCTGGGAGTGACAGAGGAAGGGCCACAAACCCTGATTTCCAGACTGCAAACAAGTGGACCTTCTACAATTCCCAGCTGTCCCATGTTCAATTCGCTGGTCCATAAAGTATCTCCACTTTCTCACCACTCTGGGTGTCATTATTCAAATATGAAAAACTCTCTAGCATATGCAAGTGTTAGCAGGGACTCTTAAGAAAGACCAGATTTTGGAAAAAATGACTAAAAATGGAAAATGCCTGAATCAAGAGGCCGACTGTGGCAAACTCTGAATATATGTACCCTATTTCTAAACAAATCAGTGTTTCTCATACTAAATGGGAGGTAGACGTGGTGTGGTTCTGTAATCCCAGCCCTTAGACAGGCTGAGGAAGGAGGATCTCAAGTTCACAAATTCTAGTCCAGACTGGGCAAATTAGAAACTTAGGGAGAACTTGTCTCAAAATAAACAGTAAGAAAAGGCCCGTGGAATAGGTAGCTAAGTACAAATCTATCGCCAGATTCCTAGTACTGGGGGGCAAGAAGCTTTAATGAGCATAAGAATCTCATAACTGCTAAAAATGGGAATCTGGGGCTCCTATCACTCTCCACTTTGGTAGAGGTGGGGTGGCTCATGTGAATCAGGGTCATTCCACCCTATTCCACCCTCAACCAACTGTTGTAACTGGCTTTGTGAGTCAGAGTATCAGTGTAGAGGGCTGCGAGGTCAAATACTAGAGCACCTGGGGCTGGGGATTTAGCTCAGTGGCATAAGCACCTGCCTTGCAAGCAGGCAGTCGTGAGTTCGATCCCTGGTACCGATAAAAAGGAAAAAGACCAAAAGAAAAAAAAAAAAAAATACTAGAGCACCAGGCGACTTCCTGGCTGATTCTAGCACTTACGATTCAGGACACCACAGTCCGACTCTGGGCTTTTGCACTGATTTCTGTGTGTAGGACCAGAAGGTTCATCCTCTCCTCTCCCATCTTTAGTACTCTGTGCTTGAGAGATGCAACAACCACACTGTGGTTTGTGTTATCATCCATAACTACACTTCTCCCTGAGGTGGACTTCAAGGCAGGAATGTGATTTGTGACAAGAAAGTACCACTGGACTGTAGGGGCTATTCTTCTAGAAGTGCAGCCATCTACATTACAGACATCAGTTCAACTGCTTGGTGACAGGAAGTTTTAACCTCCCTCCCCCATGCACACACACACACACACACACACACACACCTCCCAAATCACAGTCCTGCACAAAATGCATGACAGATTCTACCTGTTTTCCTTAAAGATGACAGAGTGGGTTTGTGGGATCACTGGTCCTCAAACCTGTAGGTGCTCTGTCCTAGTATCAGGGCACTAGGAATTGACTAGGGTCAGGACCAGGTTGAAGGGTCCTGGAGCCAATCTACGCTGGTAAGTGATGTGCTTTTCCTAGAGCTATCCAGATTCCATCGCTCCCTTGGTGATCACTTTTTGCATCTGAGAATTTTTGCACATTACAGAGACACATTTGTTTACCACGTATGAATAAGGAGCCCTTTATAAACTGTGTTTCTGTCTCCAAATGCTTAGATATAATAAAGCTTTTCTAACTTGTTTTAAAAGATGAGACTCAAGCTTGAATTGTGTGTTAATTAATACTGCATTTGAGCCCCCACCTACATATTCTGTAGTTATTGCTTGTGGCTGCCATAAAAATGTATAATTTAGCATTCATATTTAATGATACTAAATTCTCATATTTGCTGTCAGCATGGAATTCCCTTCTGGTAAATCTACTCTATTAGTATTATATTAAAAACAGATTTCCTTGGTTAACAAAAAAATAGAGCCTCTCTAGCTTTAAACATACCCTTAGAAATTAGGATAAATTATTAATTTGTAACATCTGTGATTGGTTTACATTACATTGGGAAAATCCCAAGAGGGGAGGGGAAGGCTGTCTTTTTGAAAATGACTTCATATCTGAGCCCCTGGGAGCACAAGGCCAGGCACTGTGTGTCATCATGGCCTGCCTTTGATAAATTGCTGGATGAGTTCCACAAATTGAAATGGAAACATTATTAGTGTCACTTACACTTAAGGATAGAATTGTCCCTGCTCCCACCCCAACAGATATTACTTTACACTGTACGCTGTGATAGACAGAGGAATGAATCTGTCAACAATTAGTCCTGTTGAGCTTTTTAAAAAGATTTCCTCTCCCTGAAAACAGCTCTATAAAAGCTTAAAGAGTTGAAGTGATTTCTTTACCATTCCCCACCTCCTTTAAATTCTATAGAAATCATTTTGGTTTCGAGCCTCCAAGAGAATGTGAGGGATTATTTGCTCTGAATTTTAATCTCTGCAATCTGAAAAGGTTTTCATAAAATGCGTAGCATTAGAATTCAAGGTACATGTCATAAAAGCATTGTTCACAAAAAGACTTGATGAAGCTTGGACTAAAACCAGCCATCTGTGTGATGCCTAAAATGAATTTTTGAACACATTCCAATACACTGTTTTCCTCTAGATATTAAAATAGGTTAAGTGTTTCTTGAGTACAATTTCTTAAAATTTATTTAGTGGCCTAGAGTGTTCAAGTATAGAATGTTCCATAGTCTGATTCAGAGTCCTGTCACCAAAATCACTAACATAGCCTTTCTGTGCTCCATTTCCTAATCATGCCTCCCTGCCTCCTTTATACTGGGAAAGCTCTTGTAAATGGACTGTGATGTTAATTGTAGAAAATCAAATGCTTGTTGAGTAAGGCAGATTAGTTTTATAGAATATACTAAAAAGATTAAAATATGTCAATCAAATTTCACTTTACACATGCAAATCCAATTTCCTTTTATACATTTTTGAAAAGGCCACCCCTTCTGGTCCCATAATTTAGGGTGAGCTGGCCTAAGAATTTTACAATAGAAAAAGCCTCTGATCTGTGTAGACTGGTGGTCTACAATCTTCTTTGAATTCATTTGCAGTGCTCATACAACAACTAGAAATCTTCTAATGAAATTTACTTTTTACTTTAAAATCTCTTACCACTTCCAAGCAGTCAATGATCTTGGTTAGTTTATCTTCAGGTAAATTCTTCAGTAAGGACACACTTCAAAATTAAAAAGAAATCTTTATTACCTTCCTGAATTAAAATATAAATACACATAGAAAGGTGCAAGTTCCAAAACTTTTATATTCATTTAAAAATTACATGCATTTTAATTTCTCCAAAGTAAATCTTATTTTGCAAATGAGAAAGGGACCAAGAGATGGAAGGAAGGGAAAATAGTGGACTGAAGAGGAAGTAAATTGAATTAAGATGTGTTACTCACATCTCCCCAAGAGGAATGTAATCACTATGCATTACAGACATATACTAATGAAAATCAAAATTTTAAAAAGTAAAACTTCAAATAACTAGAAACACACAACTTCATTTAGTACAAATTAGATACTATAACCTTTACATTTAGCAGGGCAAATACCACACTATTACAAAGGGTAAATCACATTCTATTTGGAAGAAAAATAATTTTATATTCTTTGTTGGTTTTAAAAGTGAATCATATCTGAAAATGTACTCCTTTCCTTGTTTTAATATTTCTGCTATTATCCCTGGTAAACATCTCTGATTCCAGTGAGGGATCACAGTTTCACTTAACTCCTTGTAATTAAGTAAAGATTGACTCCAGCAGAAATGTGAGAATTAGCATTGAAATCATTTTTGATTCTTAGTCATACTACACTAACTTTTGAAATCAATGCGAGCCAGAGGCATATCCTAGAAACATTTTTGCAGATAATAAAATACAGAAAATGAAACAGAGCACTGATGTTTTATTGTAAAAGTTCAGAAATTTCAGTATGATTAACCCATTTTTTAAGTTGTTCTTTAAAAAAAATTCTACTGCACCTATTTTTATTCAGGTCTATTGGTACAATTTCTGTAAGATAATTATTTTAACACTCATGTGGGAAAAATAATTTTACTTCAAAAATGTATAATCAGTTCTGATTTTGTAAAGGCAGGGAGCTCAGTCTCAAGTTTTCCTGCACACATGTACCAGGGGGCACGATGCCAAGACGTGTAAGAACGTTTGCACCAGAATCGCTTGTAATTGGAAGACCCTGGCACAAGCACCAATGGGAGAAAGATAAATACACAATGACAGAGTCAGGTAACAGTGCTCTCCAACAGAAGAAATGAATCTTAGAAAAAATACTGAGCCAAAAATTCAGTGGCAAAAATAATACCATTTTTATGAATGTTGAAAGTAGGTTAAATCAAGCTAGAGATAAAATTATAAATTATACTAAAGAAATGATCACTAAACTTGATACAGACTACTTCCGAGGAAAAGGGGAACAGGAGGTCGAAAGTGCCCTGTGGGAACCATGAGAATATCAATAGTACAGCTAACTTTCTATTCTTTAGGTTGAGCAGCAACTTCATACATATTTATTTTGTAGACTTTTTCCTTTAAAATTATTTTTCACTAATATATAAAAACTGTACATACTAAGGGGTGTTTCTGTGCACTGTGAAAAAATTAAATTAAGGTGAACATTTATCTCCTTAAATATTTATTGCTTCTGAATGGTAAAAATGTTCACAATTCTTTCCTCTGGTCTTGTTAAGTATACATCACCATGATATGTAGTCATCTTACTATGCAGTTGCACAAAGAAATTCTTGCTCTGCTCTACACATAACTTTAATGAAACTTCTTTCCCCATCCTTCCCTTTCCTTCTCTCCCCAGCTTCTAGTAACACCATTCTACCCTAAACATTTATGAGATGAACTTTCTTAGAGTCCACATGTGAGTGAGATAATGCAGTACTGTCTTTCTGTGCTCAGTCGATTTCATGTGACATAATGATCTTCATTTCAAGCCACGTTGTAACAAATGGCAGAATTTGATTCTTTTTATGGCTCAATGATATTCCACTCTGTGAAGGTGGAGGTGGGGGTGCGTGTGTGTGTGTGTGTGTGTGTGTGTGTGTGTGTGTATACTACATTATGTTTAACCATAAACTGGTGGCTGTTTACTTATGTTTTCATTTCTTGACTCTTACAAATAGTGCTGCAAGAAACGTGAGAAAGTAGATGCCTCATTCACACACTGACTTTATTTCCTCTGGATGTATACTCAGTAGTGAATTTGCTGGTGTTATGATCTTTTGTAAATCATATACAGACTACATATCATATATATCACCTACTTTATATGTAACAAAAATGTAAATAGAGACATGTTTGCTGTATATTATTTTTAAAAAGAAAAATGTACTTCCTTTTTATATATCTCTGTTACTGAACTATTAAAAAGGAAACCAAAATTTGTCATTGGTTAATACAAACTCTTATGAAAGTTTTATTGCTGGTCCAAACTTAACTCTATAATGTTAATATAAACGTTTCCCGTTGTAGGAATGGTAGAGAAACAGATATGAAGAGAAATCTTAGTCTATATTCCCTCTAGGGAGGCAGAGATCAGGTTTATCTTGTTCATCACTAAATCCATGATTTTTAGGCCTGTCAATAAATGAATAAACTAATCAAATAACAAAAGGAAAGAAGAAATATGCACTAGTAGATTATTTAAATTCCTTACATTTAAGGCAGAATATACAAGACTTAAGAATAATTTACCATTTATTTTTGGACTAAACAGTGAAAGAACACATTGTTAATCAGTAGAACATCGCAGGTGTTAAGGCTTCATTATAGTATGCATTACAGATTCTGAGACTGTCAAAACTCTCACCAATACACAAAAATAGTTTAAGTAATGAAGTTAGACTCAAAACATTTCTTCAATTTGGAGCTTGCTTTTTAAATTACACAGACATTTGTTTCCATATAAATTGCTGTAGTCAAGTTGTTGAGGTACAGAACATTCTACAAAATGAATGTGTTCCAAGGATCCATGTCCTCAAGATAAGTACAGCAACATTTTTGAGAAGTTAATTTGGTACAAAAAATTGTTTGACTGTTCAAATGAAGAAAAAAATATCTCAAGTAAAAGAATAGTAAAATAAATAAATTGTATTATTATCATAAGAAAAATATTACTAGAAGGGTTATCTAGTTGGTATCCTCTTTCAAATTTCAGGTGTCTTTCAAAGACAAATGAGCAAGCCCGGTGAATTTCTTTTAGTGTTTTTCCACATTTTTCTGTTCTACATACTATGAGTCCTTTGTATCTTTTGTATCTTGGTTTGTATCTTTCCCCATGTGGTAATAGGTGGGGGATTTTCAGAGGTGACTGCATCTAGAGTGTGTGACACTGGGATTAATGGTGTCTGGTTACTAAATCAGTTCATTGAATAGTTTGGCATAGTTCCAGGTTGGATAATGGGTGCCCCACTCATGCTTAAGGTGGGTAGCTTGGATAAAATATAAGACACAGAAAGGGATTCTTATGGTGGCTTGTCATTTGCTTGCTGCTTGCTACATTCTGCCTTCCCTGTTATGCCATGAACTGTTTCTCCTTTGTGACATCTCTCTGCCATGTCACCTTGCCTGACAGCTGACCAAATATGGACCTCTACAAACGGTAAACTAAATGAACATTTTCTCCTTTAATTTTGGGTGTCAGATATTTTGTCTCAGCAACAAAAAAAGTAGCTAACACAGGCCATTTGATATGAGGGCAAAAATTAGTGGAAGAAATAACCAGTTTACAAAGTTAATTAAATACAATTTTCATATATGAAAAGTAAATCCATGCTTTTGTCCTTCTGTTTCCATTGGTTCTATCATGTTGTGTCTTACTGGATTTTAACATATGCAATAGTATAAACAAATTTTTTCTGTTATTTGGTTCTGAATGCCCTATAATACTTTCATTCTCTTGAATGGTTTAATACTATTTTGTTATGTTTGATACTATTGTATGTGAAGGTATGCTCAACTATTTCAAAGAAAGAGACATTATGGTAGCTACTATTAATATCCAGTTGTCTTGTAGTGAAGTGCTGTGGTGCTTACATTGTTCTGTTCCAATCTGCTTTGTTCTGTCCTCTTTTGTCTTAATCTCTTTAAGATAAAATTTAAAAAAAGAAAAGTAAATAAAATCTTTGATACATTTCTTTGCAGGGTGTCATGGTTTATGTCTGTGGCCCCCAGGCCTCATGCATTTGCATTATGCATTTGTGATTGGTTCATTGTCTAGCACTTGGATTGGGGGTGTGAGTGTTACACCTGGTGGAGGCAGGATGTAATATAATGGCAGGAAGAAGGTGTGTCTCGCTCTTTTTTACCAGTTTCCCCCTTGCTGTTTGCAGCCTCCATGAACTGCAGCCCAGCCATGCCACCCTGCCTTGGATCCAACTGAGTACGGACTGAAACATCCAAAAACTGTAAGAAATAAACCTTTCCTTTCTCAACTTTGGGCTTCAGGTATTTTGTCTCAGCAACGAGTAAAAAGTAACTAAGACACAGGGCATTTAACATAAGAGACTACTTGGTCTAATAATGTTTAAAATGCTTAAATTGGAGAATATATAAAAAATCATTATTCTGAGCATATGCGTCCTATGTCATCAGCTGTGCTCTTTCCTCACTGTGTTACACTTACCTTCGGAGGAAGTTTCTGTATTGTTGATCTCTAGCTTGGGCTGTCCTCCTCATAATGTTCTGGAAAACTTCTCGATCTAGTGCCCATGTTTTAACATTGGTAACAGCTTTAGAAAAATCAAGAAAATAATAAAATATTGATTTGCAATACATTTAAAAAGTACTCCAAAGTGTTAATCAGTGCTATGACTTGTATTTAGATGTCTCCCAAAGCTTCATGTGGTCATAATTGGGGCTATTTGGAGGTGGCAGGATCTAGCGTACAGACTGCTGGGATCAAGAATGCAGTGCATGGTGTGATGCCAGGATGAAGGCTGCCCCACCCTGGCTGTGTCCACTGCCCATCCTAAGGGTGAGTAGCCTGGATAAAATATAAGGGACAAAAAGAGGGTCACTTGTGGCTCACTTCTGCACTCTATGTACTGTTTCTCCTCTGTGGTGTACCTCTACTATACCACCCTTACCTTGAAGCCAGACAATTGTGAAGTGAAACCACTAAAAAATGTGAGTCAAATAAACTTTTCTTGCTTTAAGTGCTGGGTGTGTTGTCACAGCGATGAGAAAAGGTACTAAAACAAACTGTAAATTTGCATTACTTGGAAATGCATTATATAAACATGCAAATGGAAAGAAGAAGCAAAATAAATAGTGACAAATTTTATAAATTATGTTGGCTTTGAAATGTATCATGATTTGGAAGTGGGTAGCTGAAGATTTCTTTTCTAAGTATGTTTTTGTTAGGATGATATTCAAATGAGTTTGCAATTCTTGATTATGTACATCATCAGATGAATTTCAAATCCCTACTGTAAGATTAGAGAAGGCCAGTTAACCTGCTTTCACAAGCAAGTAACTGGAAATAAGATCTGTGTGTATGTATATGTTTTTATGTTGTTTAGACATCATAGCAAAAGCAATCTAACATATTTTAAGGATCTCTAGGAAAGTTCTGGGTACAAAAATACCTCAGCAATTTTAATGCATGTAACACAGTCCCAAACACTGAGCAATACCACATCTGAACTGCTCAGGAGAAAACTCAACATTTTCATGAACAAAATCAATAAAAATTGGAATCCCTAGGGAAAAAATGTAAGCTAATTCTGAAGTGTTTCACGAAAATGCTCATTGCTCTGGTTCACATCTCTTTTGATATGATGTTCAAATATTTTCATTTGTGTTATTTTATTTTTAAATCTTCTGGCTTATAACATGGACATAATCTCACAGATACTAGAAAGCAAACTTTGCATGAAAGCAGATGTCTATGGTAAAAAGTACAATAGCAGTTAGAGAAATAATGGATCGTTTCAATTTACAGCTATTTTCATAGGGATGGGTATCTGAGAAAAGGTTCTTTTATAGTTGATTTAGATAAATGAGTCATATAAAACCTCTTATAGCATAGAATTTCTATTGAAAATAGCATTTGGTACAAAAAATGAATCAAAAAGCCTAGATTAGGATGCAGATGTAGGATGACCTTAGCACTGCATAACAATTCAAAGAAGAGCCTTTCATCTGTTACCTTTCACAGATGCTGTCCTTGTACAGTTGTATAAAATGGCTAGTTCCCCAAATGTGGTCCACATCGGGATGGATGATAGCAACTTCTCTCCTTGGGACACCTCTAGTTGACCCTCTATCAAATAAAATTGAAGAAAAAGACAAATAATCAAACTCTACCTGGGTTCCATAAACTAAAATAAAAATAGAAATATACAAAATATACAGGTAAGCTATTGTATGAGTCTTCTTATAATACTGTGGCTTCTAGTGCCACCCCTAACCATCTCTGCCACTTACTCACCTTGCGAAATTTACACTCTGCATGAACTTCCTCACTGATAATGGAGACAGCAATATTTACTTCATATATTTGCCATGATAAGTAAATTAATGTGAGCAGAGAACATAACACAAAGGGTAGGGTGCAATTAATGGTGTGTAAATATTAGAGATTGTTAATATTGCTATCATTGCAGCAAAGCTCTTCCCCTGAAGCAGTGGATTGGATGGCAAGTGTTTTGTTTAAAGTTCATTCTGCTCTATGTAAAATGTGTGCTAAAGCTGCTTCTCTCTTCTAGGAGTCTTACAAACATGCTTCATGTCTTGAAAACTCAGTTGTCACAGTACGCACTGAAAATTAGCTGTTGGCTGCACGACTGCAAAGGAATTATATTCATGGTCCTCCACTGTTACCTGATCTCTCATCCCTTAACATGTAGCACCTATCAGTCATAAAAGTCACTCACAAAAATGACTGGCACTTGCTGTACCTAGGTAAATATTAGAGGAAGAAAGAGGAAAGCCTTGGGAAGCCTTCTTGCAATTCTTTTGCCCTGGAAGCTCTCCTTTCCTCTCCCTTCAAACAAAATTTTATCCAACCTAAATGAAAAGCAAAAATATGTAGATTCTTAGAGAAAGAAAAACTTGGGGGTCTGAAAAAAAATTAATGTTTTTTTTTTCTCCCTAATTCACCATTCAGTAGCTGGATCATCTCTGTCCATCCATTCTTTCAACAAATCTGCTCTGAGTATCTGTGTTGTGCCAGGGTCTGTTCCAGATGCCAGAACAAGAGTAGATAGCAGAGAAAAAAAATATCTATTCTGATGGAATTTATACTCCTGTAAGTAAAAAATAACACTTGTTTTGGCTCCAAATTCTACAGGTTATAATTGCAATTTCGTAATTTCTCATTATAGTAAATTCTAATTCACAAAGTCACTTGTTGGTACTGTTTAGTTAATACCTTGGACTTGAATTCTTTCCAAGGAATTTTTCTAATTGGTTATGGCTCGTGGGACTTGACATTGAAGAATTATGTGGAATATTAAAACTTTAGGCTAAATATGTGTGAGCTGTTTATTATTCATGCTTGATTTTATAAAGGGAAGATTTTTAATTATCAAATTAATTTTCTCAGCCAGATAATTAAACCAGGCAATTCAGTCCTTAGATGACACTCTAATTAATTCATACAAGAAACTATCCAATTTTCATTTCCACGTGCACCATTGCCCTGATCCCAATAGCTGCATCAATGCTGATGTCTGTTCAAACTTTTTTCTCCCCCTGCCTTTCATCAGAACTACTGGCAAGGAACAAGATGGGCTGACACAAATGTCTCACAATCTCCTAACAGGTTCTATAAATATTTGTGGACTTAATGACCTATCTCTCTTGCCAAAATGCTCTAGCCTTGCTACAAAAATGGGAAATAGCTAAGAAAAAATTTGCAAGACTATAAAATTGAAGACCAGCTAAATTAAGATTGTAATTCACTACTTGAATAGAATAATTACTTGGGAATAACCATATCATTTTAAAGTTGCCTATAATGATTATATGGAAAACAATAGCCAAATAATTATAAAAACATACATGTTTTAAGAACCAGTGTATGAAAATAATATTTTTACCCTACAAATTGGATTGCATGCATGTATGGATTTGTTTAGATAGGCAGCTTTTGCCCCATACAAAGACCCTAAGGAAATAAGAACAAAAATATCACTTATATTACTAGAAACTATAATGTAAAGTAGACCATAGCATAACTGAGGTTAGCACAACATCTGGGTAAGCTCATTTAACATTTTTCCTAAGACTGAAAACCTTGGGGACAATTGAGAATTTGATGAACCATTCAATAACCTTAATCCCTATTTAGATAATTTCTTGTTTCTGTAACTAAAGAAAAAAACTGAGTATTCATTATAATATCTATGCAATTCAAAAATAAATCTTTCACTTATCTGTCTGGTACCTTCTCCCAGCATATAAGCATGTTCATGTAATGACAAAAAAAGGAAACCACTTAAATTGTTCTAATACTCTTGGTGTGAGTTGTAAGGCATTCTATTTGATTTCTCAATTGGTTACATGTACCTAAATTATTCTTTGAAATTACTGATAGAGACATAGATATATAGATAGATACATAGGTGATATTTGAAATAATTTCCAGAATGACAAAGTACTTTTTTTTCCTGGTACAATTAACTAAAACTATCAACACAAAAAGCTGAATTTTTAGCAGAAAAGGCTTTTTTTAAATGAATGACACTGTGATTGAAAATATATTCTTAAGTCAGATTGCCTGAATTTGCATGTTACTTCCACCACTCCTATGTACTGTGTGGCTCTGGGTAAGTCACTCAACTTCTCTGAGTCATAGCCTTTATGGAGATAACAACCCTTGCCTTACAAAACCAGTGAAAAAATAAAATAAAGTCTCTCTGCTAATGTGCAAAGATTTCTGATATGCAAAAAAGCACTCAATCATTATTATGAGATCAATAGTACCACCATTTCATTAATTCAGTCTGTTACATTTTATTACAGAGCAAACAGTTATGATGCTTACAAAAAGCCTTAAGACTACATGTGATAACTGGAAAAATCTGTGAAACCTACCAGCCAGCACAAAAATATGGTTTCCAGGCTCTCCTTGCTTAATGATGTAGCTGCCTTGCTGGTAGCTTCTCCCGTACATACACTCCACCATGTCTTTGATCTGCTGAGGGTCCAGTCTCTTCAGAAACTGGTTTCTGTTAAGGGCATCAGTAATGAGCTTCTTCTCACTGGTATAACAGAAAAGAGACATTAGTTACAATTCATGAGAACCCTGCTTCACTGTTACATTGGCTTCAGTCTGATTCCTGATATTACCTCCACACTGACAACTTTTCCTGCAAGAGCAGTTGTTTTACTGGTCTCACCGAACACTTCACCTTTAAAACAACCACCATAACCTACACGGAATACTCTATAAATATTTCTGAATATTTTGTGGTATTTATCAGCATACCAATTAGTTACCATTACCAATTCCATCATATCTCTCAAGGGATCATTGCTGGGAAATTTCTCTCTCACACGATTTCCAGGAGGAAAGCAAACTGGTGAATACAAAGTTTTTATTTAAGAGATCACAGCATTCATTCACTGATGAATGCATATACGGTGCCTATGCAACTAGTTATTTTATAACTTACTTAGCACTTGCCACTATCCTATGAGATAATTACCATTCTCATTTGATGGACAAGTAGAATAAACAGTAAGAAGCAACTTGTTCCTTCAGGATTTAAATCTAAATCCGAAGTCTGTGCTGCTCTCATCTGATCCCATCCCCTTCCCTCTTCTGAGAAGAAAAGTTCGCTTCCTTGAGCACCTTAAAGGCTAACCCAACACTCATAAGTTACCACGCAAATCTGGCTTAGATTTTACTCTAGGGGTATCTAGATTGGATGGAATCTACATTTGAATGTTGCTCCTTGTCCAAAATACAAATACATCCTATTTGTTGACAACCCAGGACATTCTGCTTTCTTTTTTTTAATTTTATTTAAAAGGAAAAAGAGAAAAACACAAAACAAAACAAAGCGGTGTAAGGGTACACGTAATACAGAACTACAAAAAAAAAAAAAAACAGTAAGAAGTCACCAGTTAATAGATTACATATTATCGTCTTAGAGATGGTTGCTCAAATCACAGTATCAAAGCATACAAAGTGGACATTCAAACAGAGAGACTGCAAACAGTTGTGTTCAATGATACAACCAAAAACATTAATATGGTCAGCTATTTAACACCCCTAAACACACTTGCTGTTGTTTTCTTTAGAGCTCTTTTTTTCCCTCTCTTTTTTACAACAAAATTTACACATTTTGGGTTTTATTACTCCTTAGTTCTTATTACTTTTTTGGGGGGGGAGAGAATAAAGTCAAATATGGCAAAACAAAGCTGTCAGTCAAAACCAAGGATAGACATAGTACATGATGTAAAACAGAGTACAAGGTTAACAACAATGGTTATCAACAATGTCTCTTGTTTCCTTAAAAAGAATTGTCTATCTCATTCATTTAGGGCATAAAATTAGTTTACAGTGCTGATGATCTCAGAAATTTCAAATATTCCATAATTTAGTGTATAAATACATGGTAATATTTTACTACTTGAAAAGTTCTCCATAAATTTTCTCTAAACTAGAATATAAATTCTGGGAGGAGTGAATATGATCTCTCTTTACCTGTTAAAGGGCAGTGTATGGCACTGATAGGAATATGGACTTTGCCGCTCTTCCTTCAACTATAGATGAACTATTACTGTTGTGGTTTATTTAAATCGCTCCCCAAAGCCTCATGCCATCATGGAGGCAGCTAAGTATAGCATTTGTGATTGGTTTATTGTCTGGGATTGGCAGTGTGAGTACAGCACCCATCCAGAGGGAAGGAGGCGAGCTTCCCCTTTTTTGCCCTGTTCACTCTTGTTGCTTGCAAACACCATGAACGGTTGCCCCTCAGTCATGCCACCCTGCCTTGGAGTCAGCTGAGTATGGACTGAAACCTTCAAAATCTGGCTAAATAAACCTTTTCTTCGCTAATTTTGGAAGTTGGGTAATTTGTCTCAGCAACAAGAGAAAAGTACCCAACTCTCTCTACTTTCATGAAACAAGTACAAAAGATGATGAGACAGGGAGATAAAAATCTGTTGAAAATTCTGGATATTTATCAACACAAAGATGACTTGAGAATTGGGAGATACAACAGATCGAAAGCCTAGCATTCATTTCTTCTTTTTCCTTCAAATCATTTGCTGGCAAGCAGGACTTGAAGTTTTGGATTGATTTTTTACTTTCTCAAAAAGGATGGCAAACAAAACTGGTATTCAAGGAACACCATGAAGGAAGAACCACGGTAAACATGATTTCAGGCGGGATATGTGGAAGGTTGCCAAGTATGAGAAAGGACTAGTCAAAGTACCATAACCAAAAGTGATTACCATTCTCCAATTCCACACACATGTAAAAAAAACAAAAAACAAAAAACAACTACCAAATGAACAAAACATGATGTTGATTAAAATTACTTGCCACTAACATAACTTCCAGAAGCAAAGGAAAATCTTTTCTGTAAGAAGTTAAAAAAATCTAGACACTCAAATTTTCTCTAAAGATTTTCTAAGGAATATCTGACATAACATCTGACATTATCACACATAAAAACAGAAAAGACCAATGACTAAAGACCATGAAAAAAGTATAATCAGAACTATAGTAGATATTATAGTTATTAGGAATAAACTTTAATAAAACTGTAATCACTATGTTTAAGAAAATTGAGAACATGAACATTAACAGAGAAGAAGCTTTTTAACAAACAGATGGAAATTGTATTACTGAAAATACAGCAGTTGGAGCTTAGAATATAATACACAGCTCTGGAATCCAATACAATTAAAAGATTGTAAACTAAGTATATGAAGGTACAATTAATGTACGTAGAAGACTAGAGAGACTAGGGAATGGAAAAACGGAAAACAAATGAACTATATGAGGCAAAATAAAGAAGTTGAACATATGCATAATCCAGGACAGTGAAGAAAAGAGGATAATTTGAAATAAAACAGCACAGCAAATAATTTAAAATAAAATAATGCATGAAAGAATATTCAAGAATTTTCATAAATCAGTGGAAAAACAAATCACAAACAAGATCCACTGTCAACTCAAACAGAATAAGTAAAATTAAAGTGACATCTAATCAAATTGCTGAAAAACAATATATTAAAAGAAAACACATAAAAGTAGTGAAAACTAAATGACTAACAGGACTAATCACTCTTCAACAGAATTAACCAGAACACAGTAAAACATCTTCCAACTGCTCCACCGAGACTTATTTTAATAGTTATACAAAGTGAAAATATCTTTTCAAAATGACAGCAAAATGAAAACACTTTCAAAATGTGTTCCTGTTGGCAGTAGATTCATTATTAATGGAGAGTTCCCGGAAGAACAAATTCCATCATTTCCAGAGTAAAACTAGCAGATAACAGGAGGAAGAAAGAGTGATAGGAAAAGTAAATGTGTTGGTGATTAAAGAACATTATCTTTATAGAAAAAGTATAATCATTTCTGGTGCAGTGTAAAGTTCAGAATAAGTCAATCTAAAGAAACAGTTAAAAATGCAAGTGAATGACAGACAACAAATGAAGTTAGCAGAATTGAAGATCTGGCACCAGGGAAAGTACTAATCTATATTAGAACTTTAACAAAGTGACTGATGTGAGTAATTTAAGGTAGCTCCTGAAAGATTAGTCAAAGAATGTTTATCCAAAAAGCCATAAAAAGAGATAAAATGGGATAAATACATATATTTATTCCAAGGAAATTGCAAGAAAAAACACAAAAGGAAACTGAATGATAAAAAAACTGAAGTAGAACAAATAAGTATCAAATATTAAAGCATTCAATTTAAATCCAAATATTTTATGTTTATGTTAGAAATGTACTATTTCAATTAGAAGACAAGATTGTCAGAATAATAAAACAAAAAAGAAATACCAAGTGTGTAGTATTTAGATAGATATAGGTATATACACATAAACACAGATACAGATGTATCTACTTAGATATTCATTCTAAGTACATATTAACCTGATAAGGTAGCATGAAAATGTATAAAACAAAACTCATAAAATTAAAAGGAAAAATAAGCAAACCTCCCATAATTATTTTAGAACATGTTACTATATTAAAAAACGAGTGAAACAAGTAGACAAAAATAATCCAGAAACTAGAAGATGTAAACAACTGATTATCCAACTTTATTTCATCCTTCATTAAATTGATATTTTCAATCTGTCCTCAATAAATTCAAAATACACAAACCATTCAAAGATACATCAATCCTTGTGAAAATTGACCAATTTAAGATCTGGCACCAGTAAAAGCATTAATCTATATTAGAACTTTAATAAATTTTCAACAGATTTTATAAGACTGAAATAATACAGTATATTCTTTGAATACAGAAAAACAAGTTAGAAGAGAATAATACAAAATAATCATAATGTCTTCAAGTGTTTGAGAATTGAGCAGTACATTTCTAAATACCCCACAGGCCAAAGATTAAATCATAAAATAAATCAAATAATATTTTGAAATAAATAATAAAACAACATATTAAAAGATGTGGAATATAATTAAAATGATGCTTTGATAGAATTTTTAAATATTAAGTAGATATATAAGAACAAAGATTATAAAGGAAAGACCTAACTGCCCATCTTAAATACCTAGAAAAATTAAACCAAATCAAACAAATATGAAAAGGAAATAAAAAAGACATAAAATAATAAAGCAGAAAGGAAAGGAAAATGAAAAGAATCAATAAATCTCAAAATAGTTGCTTTGAAAAGACTAATGATGAAATCACAGCAAGGAAGAGTGTCAAGGGAAGAGATGGCTAGAAATACGGTGACTAACCGTAGAAATGAGAACAGTCAACACTATAGACATTACAAATACGAAAAATGAATCAATAATATGAACAATTATCCTGAAAAGTCAGAAGCAATGAAAAAAATCTAGAAAACTACAATGTACCAAACAGTATATACGAGGAACAGAATGTCTAATTAATAATAAAGAAATTAAATAATAACTACACCACTTAGAAATATCTAGATGCAAGTGACCTTGCCTCTAAAGTTTTCCAGACATTCTCTAAGCACGGTGGCACATGCTTGTAGTCTCAGAACTCAGGAAGCTGGAGCAAGAGGATTATTGCAAGTTCAAGACAAGTCTGGGCTACAAAGTGAGCTCAAGGCCACCCTGAACTGCATAGTGAGGCCCTATCTCAAAAAGACCAAAATAAATAAATAAACAAATATAAAATAAAATTTCCAGACTTTCAAAGAAAAAAATTAATTGTATAGGATACTTTCTAGGAAACAGACAAGAGAAATTTTTTTCTAACTCATGGTATCATAATAGTGTGATAATAAAAAGTCGTATTACATTAAATAAAAGTTAATGTCAGTATACCTTAAACATAGACATAAAGGCAAAAGTAAATAAATAACTAGAGCATACTAAAACTTAATTCACGTAATTAACCACATAGAATAAAGAAAGAAGTATATGGCAAATCTAGTTGGATGCAAAGAAGCTACTTGTTAAAATTAAACACTGTCACAATTTTTAAATTTTAAAAATGATTTTAGCAAGTTAATAATAAAGGAAGGTTTTCAAAAAGTGTAATTGTTATTGTAAAAAAGAGAGGAGAGGAAGGTGGTCTAAGGGATATAACTGCATGTATGTTTGAGTGTGTAGGATGGAAAACCATATTACTGAACTTTTGTTGGATCAGTGAACGGAACTGTCTGCAATATCACTGTATGAATGTCCACTTTATATGCTTTAATTTTATAATTTGGACAATCATTTCTAGGATGACAATGTGTAACCTATTAACTAGTGATTTCTTACTGTATATTTTTTTCTTGAAATTCTGTATTACTTGTACCCTTTTACTGCTTTTTTATTTCCTTTTTCTCTTTAAATAAAAAAATAATAATAATAAAGAAAAGTTTTAACATGATTAAACATATTTTGCATCTACAAATTAAAACCAACCCAGACATATTACAACACTGAAAGCTTTACACTAGATACCCAAAATGGAACATCAGCTCAACCTAAAGCTGAGGTCTGAGCAAATTCAACCCAGAAAGAAAAGAAGAAAAATTATCAAACATGTAAACATGGGAAAAGAAAAATTAAACTGCCACTCTTTCCAAAAGACATAGTTGAGTATATGAAAATCTCAAAAAAAAGTATAGATATGTTAACTGATTTCAACAATATCATGGGACATAAAGAATATGCAAATTAAGGTATATATTTATATTGCAGCATTAAGCATAATTAAAAGTAAAAATATTATAAGTGACATCATCTAAGGCTAAAAAAATATCAGCTACATAGGATTATATCTAACAAAGACAGATAAGAGTACACAGGAAAGTACAAAATATGATTAGAAAAAATAAAAGAAAAACTGAATAAATGGGTATACTATAGCGGTAGGTGAAAAAATACATTTTAATAACGTCAACTCTGTATTAACTGATCAGGTTCAATTAAACTCTAATGTACAATGTTTAAAAATTATGAAAACAGACTATCAGATTCTAAAATTCTTAGTCATAAGACAAATCTCAAGAAGAGCCTTACAAAATTTAAGAACAAAATTTAAGAAATTTAAAGATGAAACACTTAAAGAAATGGATATCAACAATTATACTTAATCAAAATAAGTGGAACTATGTTACTGGCATAAGGATAGGCAAAAAAATAATTCTAAAACAAAATTCAAAGTCCAGAAACTGATCTCTACACATAGAGATACCTGATGTATGACAACAATTGTATCAGAACTGTCAGGGAAAAAATAAAATGATGAAAAATACATTGAAAAGTGCTCACCTGTGTTAATTATTCAAATAAAACAAAGTAAAGGCACAACAAGATACCACTATACACTTACCCAGGTGGCTATAATGAAAAAGACTCCCAGTGGTAAATGCTGTGGAGAAAATAGAAGTTAACACACAGAAATTTCTGCTGCAGTATATTTCCATTGAACCACTTTGGGAAATTGTTAGGGCATCCATAATTTGAACTGAGAAATAATAAACAATCCATCTATTTCACTTCTAGGTTTATAAGTATCATATGCATATGCAACAAAAGATGAGAAAAAATGTTCATGGCAGAATTGCTGATAATTACCAAATAACAGAAGCAATCAGACGCCTAACAATAAAAAAAACTGGTAAATTCTCACTAGTCATATAATAAACACTATATAACAAAGAAAATAAATCACTGCTACATACAGTAACACAAATGAATCTCACTACACAAACCACAGCCAGAGTCTGGAGAGTACAGTGTATAATTTCTTTAAAATATCATTTAAAATATGCAAAAATAGAGACTGGTAAAAGAGGCCTCTGAGGCTCTAGTAATTCTCTATTTCTGGTAATGTTTGGCGACTGCGTGGATGTACTCACTTTATTACTTTTACACTTCAAGAAAAATAATTATTTTTTTAAATGTGTGCATCTTGGGAATCAAAACAACCTAACTTCAACTTTTAGCTCTGGTAGTTCATAGCGTCACAATGTCGGACAGGTTACAGAACCTTTCTGAATCTGACGTCTCATCTGTGATAAGGGTAGGATAAGCATACATGTTTCACAGAAATATTATGGACATTAATCTAATAATGTGCCAGTAAATAAGTGCTAATAATACTATTTGGCGATGGAAATAGTAATTACCTATTTTTCTGAGGGTAGAGGGAGGAGAAAAGTTCTAAAACCCACAGAGCAATAAGGACACTCCCAGGACCCTGTACTCAAGTTTCAACTTCCTCCACAGGAGTAGATGTCACACTCACATCCACCTGAGGCACTAACAATAATCCTCTTGTAATCCTTTTAAACTCCCCATTTGCACAGTCAACATTCCTTAAGGCAATAAATTACCCTCCTCTAAACTGCTTCATGAAGTGTCACTTGTCAAAATTCTTGGACTGGGCCCTTGTCCTCCTGGCTCATGTGTTTTAAAGGCCTCTGTTCTCACTGTTGTGTATTTTTTTTATGATAATAAAACCAAAAAAAAAAAAAAAAACAATAAAGCCAATCAAAACAAAACACTGAAAGTAATATAGGACTTCAAAATAAGATAGTAAGAAATCAACAATGGCTACCATAATGCTTCTTATTATCTTCAAAACAGATGCTCACATCCTCAGACTTAATAAAATCAAACAAAATAGAACAGAATAAAACCAACAAAAATAAAATAATGAAAGCAATACTGGAGTTCAAAACAAGATAATAGGAAATCAACAATGGCTACCATATTTGTTATCATTGAAATAACTCCCCATGCCATCAGACAAAATAGAATCAAACCAAAAAAAAAAAAAAAAAAAAAAAAAAAAACAGAATAAAACCAACCAAAACAAAATAAAACAAGATAATAGAGAATTATCAATGGCTACTACCTTACCCTTTTAGACATTTCCTCTCTGTTCACTTTCACAATATCTATTGTACATTTTGGATCTCACTAACTCCTTCAGTTCTTTGTACTAGAAAGACAACATGATGTTTACCTATGGAGTCTATTTCACCCAAGAGCATGATCACATGCTACATCCATTTACCTACAAGTGCCTTGGGATTATCTTTCTTTATAGCTGAGTAGATTTCCATTACATAAAAATGCCTTACCTTTCTTTATTTTTTTTTCCTTATCTTTCTTATCCATTCTGTGGTTGATGGGTAAGTTACCCCTGCTTTTTTCTGGTTCCCTGTCACATGCAGTTTTCACTCCTTTAACTTTCAGTCTATGAATTTCCTTATGAATTAATGTGTTTCTTGTATGCCCCATATTGATGGATCTTGTTTCTTGATCACTCTGCCTGTGTTTCTTTTTACTAGTGAACTGAGGCCATTCACATTAATGGAGATGGCCAGCATGCACTGGTTCATCTCTACCATACTTTTCTCCTGCTGTTGGTTCCCTACTTTTCCCCTCCATTCAATTTTCTGTCCCACTTGATGATTCCATGCTACTGCTGTTCCTGGGTCATTTTTATCTCTCTAGAATATCCTTTAGAACTCTTTGTAGGATTGGTTTGGTCATGAATTCCTTCAGTTGTTCTTTGGCATGGAAGTATCTTATTTCTCCATTAATTCTGAAAGACAGTTTTGCAGGGTACATCAATCTGGGTTGGAAGTTGTTTTCTTTTAGGACTTGAAATACTTCACTCCCAGCTCTCCTTGACTTGATGGTTTGTTTTAAGAAGTCTATTATGATTCTGATGGGGTTTTCTTTATAGGTGATCCATTTATTTTCTCTAACAGCCTTTATATTCTGTTCTTATGCTGAATTTTTGAGATCTTGATTATTATTGGCTAGATATAGATTTATTTTAGTTATGGCTAGTTCGAGTTGTATTGCCTCATTTATCTGTGTGTCACATCCTTTTTCTATGCTTGGGAAGTTTTCTGCTATTACTTTTGTAAGAGTCTCATTATGTCATTTGTGTTGACTCTTGCTTTTTTTTGCTGACACCTATCACTCTTAAATTATTTTTTTGTGTTGTCTTGCAGTCACTGAATTGTTATTTCTTGGTTTCCTTACATTTTTCAGAGATCTTTCTTTTCATGATCAATAGCTGCCATCTTGTTTTCAAAGTGTGAAAGTCTATCTTCAGTTTCTTTCATAAAGTTTTGCCAGCTTTCAATGGAGTTTTTAATTTCCTGGATATCTCTTTGAGTTTGTTTCATGCATTCCAATTCTTCTCTATATTGTTCATTCAAGGTTTGCTTCATTCTTTTATAATCCTCTTTTTTGTCTACATCTTCTTTGGATATGCTCAGGAACTCTTTTATTACGTTTGTCATTTCTTTTTTTACCTGAGATATTATTTCTGATCTGATTTCTTTTATAGCCTCATGAAGCATTTTCTTTACTTCAGTTGCCATCATCCCAGAAATTTCAGGTGTGAGACTTCCACTTTCTTCCATGATCATGTCTTCTGGACTTGTTCTATTTGGCCTGATGACCAGAGATTGACTTTTGCTCCTTTGTCTTCACATTTTCCTGGGTTCTTCTAGATGAGTGGTTTGTGGGGTCTCAGGAGCTTCCTTCATTGGCTATACATCCACAGTGTAAAGGGATGGGTCAGGCATCTGGATTTTTCCTAACCCAGTTTCCTGGGGAGGTGGTGGGTTGCAGGACAGCTTCTCCAGATACTCATGGCTTCTCCAAAGAATGGCTGGCTGGTTCTTCCAGCCTGCACTTTCTACAGGTTCCTGAAGGTGATGGTGGCAGCCAGGCTTGTAGCAGCGAGGCTGGCTGCTTCTTCTCCTCATCTTCACTGGTTACCTGTGGGAGAGTCCCAATGGCAGCCTGCATATGCATGGGAGTTGGGCTGGCTTCTTTTCCCCACCCATGCTGATTATCCACAGGAAAGTCCCAATCTGTTATCACTGTTTTTGCTACATCAATTCACACTATCTTCCAAGCTTTTTTGCAAAAGCTTCTGAGGAACATCAGGGACCAGAAGCCTCTGCCTTCTTTCAAGTCTGCCAACGAATTCTTACAAGTATCAGGTCTGTAACAACTTTACCTGTATGACATTTCAAAGCTTGGCTATACAATATATACAAATAGCACTTGGTAAGGCATATTTATTAAGGGCACACAGTCTGGAGCTGGCACAGAAAAATTTGATTCCAAATTGTACCATTAATTATGAAACCTTGGACAAGTCAATGTCTAATGTCCAATGTCTAAGTTTTCTCATCAGTAGGACATACAGTCCACAGAGTTTCCAATGAGAATTAAGTTAGTTAACAACAGAAAGCACTAAGAACAACACATAAAGTTAGGCTACATCAGAGTTAGCTTTTACTATAAGTCAGCAAGTTAAAACAGGTGTATGTTAGAGGTATGTAACAGATATGTTAGAACAGGTGTAAAATCTCAATAATTAAGACCTCCTTTTATCTGTGCTCAGGTACCACCAGGCCCTCTGAACTACCTGATGCCTCCAAATATACCAACCCATTTTGTCTGCCTGAAGCCTATTCATCTCTCAAAACCCAGAAAACATTTTCTCCTTTACAGTGGTTTTCCTGATTCCTACAGGCAAAGTATGCTTCTTCCTTGTTTGTATATATAAGGCCTAGAATATCAAGACTAAAATAAACTTTAATTTCTCCAAAGTAACTCTTATCTTCAAAGGTGAGACTTACTATCTTCATGCACTTATTATCTAACATCAAGCACCATACTTGCCACATACTAGGAACTCAAACTTGAGAAAGCTGAAGGACATTCACATTCTTTCTCTTTGTTTACACAGAATGGGTACAGGAACAAGAGTAAGAGTGAAAAATGTCAACCACTCAATAAGACACAAATAATATGATAAACACCTCTTTACTTCCTGTCCTTTAAAATAAAAATTCTTTGAGAAATAAACCAATAAAAATATCTAATAAAAGCACAGGTTTATTAACTAGGAAAGTAGCAAGGAAAATAGTCCATGGGTAATCAGCTATAATCATGGCTTTCTCTTGTCAACTGTCTTACCTACTGCCCATATAATCAAGCACGGGAGTAATTTAATCATATTTGCTGTTCCTTCCTACCCACAACAAAGATTTCTTGCCCTTTTAAGATTTTTCAGATGATCCCATTCCCCTGAGAATCAAAGAATAGAGATCAACAATGAAATGTTGGAAACACGTTCTGGTAAAGATGGCAGATAGATAACAGCAGGCTACAGAGGCTCCCTGAGATAGTCAACTTAGATTCCAAAACCTCACAGTGTGGGGAGTCCCAAACACAGGGAGATGAAAATTCTCGATCCAGAAAGAATCTAAGATGGGAAGAACCAATCAAACATACAGTTCCAGTGCTACTATTGGGAACAGCTAAAGGCTTGGTACCCCCACTGTAGTATTCATGCTTGCACTGTGGCAACTTATGGAGCTGCCTGAAATCCTGCCACTTCAAACCACTGGAAACGCAGTCCACTGAGGTTGGGGATCAGTGAGCCAAACAGAAAGCTAAGGAGGCGGGAACCTGCATCGAACGGCAAGGAGTGACGGGAGTAAAATCATTCCACAGAAAAAGAGGCTCCAGCAGATGACATTCTGGGACCAGGAAGACTGGCAAGAACAAGGAGCAGCAGTGAGTTCAGTCAGTTGCTCCTGTCTCTAACGGGATTGGTGGGGAGCGCTTGGCTTGAGTCACACCCTTGGCTGAGACCCAATAGGTTATCCCAAACCAATTCCCTATGCCGTATGCATACACTTAGCAGTGAAGGCATCGCAGGTTGACTGACTTGGAAGGAGGGGCCAGCATATGCTGCCCCTGTTTGTATCTCAGTAGCACCCTGCAGCAGACAGGACCATCTAGCCAGAATGCTTCAGAAGAAGAATCACAACCAACAAAGAAAGAAACTGGGAAGGGCTGGGGATTTAGTTCAGCGGCATAAGAGCCTGCCTTGCAAGCAGGCAGTCATGAGTTCGATCCCTGGTACCGATAAAAAGGAAAAAGACAAAAAAAAAAAAAAAGAAAAAGAAAGAAAGAAACTGGGGTCTCCTATATACACATGTATGGAAGGAACAAAAAATATGAGAAGAGGAAGCAATAAGAAAAAGTCCCCAGCCCCCAACCCTGAGAACATTGATCCAGGAAAGGTAAATACAAAGGAGACTGAGGACAGCAAATATACGATATCAGGCACGGCATCAGTGGACATAAAGAGATATCTTCAGGACCTCACAGACGAGTTCAAAAGTGAAATATTTAACCAAGTAAAGCAAGATATAAGAAGATTAATAAAAGAAATGCTAAGAACCTCTCAAGAAGACACAGATGGAAGAATGGAGGAACACAAGAAAAGGGGAGAACTGTTTGATAAAGAATGTAAAGAAAACATAGAGTACATGAAGCAGGTTCAAAGAAATTATCAGGAAATTAAAAACTCCATTGAAAGCTGGCAGAACTTCTTGAAGGAAACTAAGGATAGATAATCCAAACTGGAGGACAGATTTGCAATGTGGGATCATGAAAGGAAAAATTTCTTAACAATAACAAGAAAACAAGCAGTAACAATACAAAGGATAGAAGATGACAAAAGGATCTACAACTTAAGAATAAAGAATGTGAATGAAGAAGCAAGGGAACAAACAAAGGAACTACAAAGTCTATTCACAGAAATAATTAACGAAAACTTCCCAAACATAGGAAAAGGAAATGATATTCAGATGTATGAGGCATACAGAATGCCAGCCATCTACAAAGAAAACAGATCTACACCCAGGCATATAATAATCAAGATCTCAGAAATCCAATATAAAAACAGAATTTCAAAAGCTTCCAGAGACAAGAAACAGATTACTTACAAGGGAAAGCCCATCACAATTATGGCAGACTTCTCGATACAAACCATCAAATAGAGACGAGCGTGGAGTGAAGTGTCCCAAAAGAAAGAAAATAACCTGAAAGAAAATAACCTCCAGCCTAGACTGATGTACCCTGAAAAACTATCTCTTGAAATTAATGGAGAAACAAGATGCTTCCAAGACAAAGAGGAACTGGGGGAATTCGCGACCACCAACCTAACTCTACAGAGAATACTGCAGGGCATTTTAAAGAAAGAGAAAAGCACCAGTATTCCAGGAACAGTGGCAGAGAGGCCTCAATGAATGGAGCAGAAAGGGAAATGAAGACGACAAACAGATAACTAATGACAAAAAAAGGGCACAACAGAAATGAAGCAGAGAAGATTGGCTATAATCTCTATTATAGATGGCCTTGATACACTAAAAAAAAAAAAGAAAAGAAAAAAGGAACACAGGCAGAGTAGATCAGGAGGTAGGGTCCACAGAGATGCTCTTTATAGGAAATATAATTAACCTGAAGAAGGGTTTATGGACCAAAAATCAAATATGAGAAAGCAATGCTCTATGTGACACGGAACCAGAGAGTAATAGGGGCCACTAGACTAGTAATTGAGGATAGGTGGGAAAGACAGGCTTTAATAGGAAAAAGAATACAACTAGAGATCAAGTCCAGGAGGGAGAAGGTTCAGAACCACTTAAGTAAGTAGCAGGTTGTTCCCCCAATTTAAAACTGAGGGTGTTGGTGAGACCCAAAAATGCACAGTATTCCTTGCATTTAAAGGGAGGATAAGGGAGGAATAGTCTTAAAAGAGACAGCAGAAGATACTATTAATAGTGTATCAGGAATCAAAACCCATATTACTTACACCACTCGGCATAGATAGAACTTATTCTGTCCCAGTTTGTCTACTTGCACTAGATCTGAGGGCACAGACAGCCATCCCAAAAATGACAGGATATAGCACAGTAATCATCTTTAATTTCCTATTAACTTAATCTGGAGCCCTGTATAACTTATACTGTTATATTGTGACTGATCTTAGTTAAATCTGGTTTGCTTGATTGCTGTTTGTTATCAACAGATTTTATTTAAAACTGCTATAACTGATAGTATGAAGTCTGAGAGTATAGACAACTATACTGAAAATGACAAGTTTCACTGTGATACCCATTCTGGCTTTGATTGCTACCTGTTTTTTGCAGTTTAACACTATTACAAAGTTGTGTTTCTGTCAATATTGTTATATACTGATGTATTCAATTATATTATATCTGATGATATAGCCAAATCTGTTGAAGATAACAAGAGACAACACAGTAACCATGGTACTCCTTGTACAGCAGTTTTACATGTCTTTTTCATTGTATGCACCTATAGGAATATGTTCTGTTCTATCCTACTTTGTTTCATTTCCCTCTCTAATATAGAAAGGATAGAAATACATGTTAAGACTCATGCATGTGTAGAACCTATGAGCAGTTTACAAGAACTGATCTTATGACATATGATGAAATGAACAGATACTTTGAAGGGAGAAAGACACTAACTGCAGTACCCAGTGCTGACGCTGGAGTGTCATGATATGTAATCCAGCAATACTATTATTCTTTGTCCAGAGTGGTTTTAGCCTGCTTTGGTTTGTTTAATCTCCATATAAATGAAAATATGGATAACTGCATATATTTTTAATTGTATAGGATAGACAACCATATTTCTAAGTTTTTGTTGGATCGTTGAACAAAACTATTTGCAATCTCACTGTTTGAATTCCCACTTATATGCTCCATTTTTGTATCTTGTACAAGTATTTGTAAGAGAACAATATGTAAACATCAACTAGTGATATATTACTGTTTACTTCTTTTTCTTTGAAAGTATGTATTATATCTACCCATTTACTGTTTTGTTTAGTCTTTCTTTAAATAAAAAAAAAAGAAATGTTGAAAACAACTAAAACTTACACGGAATTTAGTCTGCTACACTGAGCTATATGCCTAAGCATCATTGTGGGGTATAGTAATTAGGTATAAAAAGCAAATAGTTCCCCAAAAGGTCTACAATTAGTTTTGCTCTTGAGTCACCAGACTGAATATTGGGAGACTCAATTGCAGGGAGTCCTGCTTCTGTAAGAGCATGCTCCTCCATGGTGCTTCTGTGTTATGATGATTAGGGGTGGGCCTATAGATCCAAATGCCTGGCTTCTTACCTCAAACTAAATTAACCAGAATTCTTGCAAGCTAGATGCAGGCATCAGGAGCTTTTAATATTTTCTGGGTGATTATAAAGTATATTTAGGGTTAAAAATGACAGCTGTTAACATGAAGATACGAGTTTCAAGTCATACCTTCCTATTTCCATAGCCCTGTACTGTGACTATACCTGCACTGATTATTCATCAAGAAATTCATCACTAATTAGTATTAGATAATGAATGATAATTAACAATAATTCATTGTTTGTTATGTTGACATAGCTTGTCCTCCTTTGAGATATAATAAATCTTTGCTCTTATCTTCCTAATATCTTATCTGGAACCAGAAACATTGCCAGGTACCTAGGAACACACTGTCAAGTCAACCCTGGGACTCTGGACGTTTTCTTAAATTGTGATAAAGTATACATGACATAAAATGTGCCATTTTAGCTATTTTAATTTGCAATCTGGAAGCTCCCACCATGTGCCCACTGTTTGTTAACCATCACTACCATCCACCTCCAGAACTTTTCTCATCTTCCCAGCTCCATGCCTATTATACACTCGCACATTCCCTCCATTCGTCCTGCCCTGGCAACTTCTCATGTACTGTATGTCTCTATGCATGTGATGGCTGTAGGTATCACGTACAAGTAAAATTGTTCAATATTGTCGGTTTTGTGCTTGGTTTATTTCAACATAGCATAATGTCTTTAAGGCTCATGTATGCTGCAGTATGGGTCACAATGACTTTTTTTAAAAGCTGGATAATGTCCCACTGTATGTACATTCTGGAATTCTGAATTTTAGTTATCTCTTCATCTACCAATGAGCACTGGATGGTTTTCATCTTTTGGCTATGGAGAATAACATTACCATGACCACAGACTGGGTTGTTTCTTTGTTTTTTTTTTTTGTTTGTTTGTTTGTTTATGTCTTCTTCGTTTTTACCAGGGATCAAACTCACGACTGCCTGCTTACAAGGCAGGCGCTTATGCCACTAAGCTAAATCCCCAGCCCCCAAGACTGGATTTTTAAATGTGGCTTCGCATAGAAAGACACATGGCCACCATTCTTAACCAGGTACTTCATCTTAGAGATGCAGTGTACTAGATCCCAAGGTGATCCTGTAATTCTAACCCTGCTTTCATATTCTCCTATAATCATTTTCCCTTGCAGAACTTGTGACTTGCTTCTCATCAACAAAATATAACATTGATGGCAGGGACACCCAGGTATGTTCTAAGACTTTGTCTTATAAAGAAGCTTTCCACATGGCCTTTAAAAAGTAAGTTGCCCTGTGATGAGAAGCCTGTGGGAAGGAACAGTCCCCAGTTGATTGCCTGCAAGAGAATGAGGACCCCAGTCCTACAACCAAAAGGAACGGAATCCTGCCAACCATCAAAGAGTTTGAAACAGGACTTCTTTCCTGGGAAAGCCCTAAAAAGGGCTAGTTCAACTTTGACTGATCTCTTGGGAGGTATGAGCAGATGACCTAAGTAAGGTACTGCCAGACTCCTCACCAATACATACTCTGAAAGAGCAAAGATGCACAGCTTAAGAAACTGATTATGTATCAACTTATTGTGAAGCTGTAGAAAACTAACACACTCAGTTTCTTAGAGTTGCTGTTATGAAGAACTTTCAAATAGTGAAACTGACCTGGTATAACAAACAAAAAAAAAAAAGCCAGGAATGATTAAATGGGCATGGGGAGCACTTACCACTTTCCCTTTAATGCATACATTAGATATAAAATAGCCCATCATATCAAAAACAAACAAAAATCTGTCACACGGGAATGCACTGAAAAAATCTGCCACTGATAAATACTTCAAAGACAAATTCTTTTAAAGTGAAACTTAATAAAAAGCAACCATTTTACTTAAAGGATAAATGTAAGCAATGCATCTTTTACAAAGAAAGTATTTCCCAAGAGTCTAAAACCCGAAAATCTACTCTTACATTCAAATCTTCTTTCCTTCAGGAGAATGCATGACATTTTAAGCTTTAGAAAAAATCTGGGTATAATAGTGCACACCTGTCATCTCAGCTACTCTATAGTCTGAGGCAGGAAGATCACAAGCTCAAATTCAAGGCCAGCCTGGGAAAACTTAGGGACCATATCTCAATAAAAAAGAGTTTGGAGAGGTAGTTCAGTGGCTCACCCAAGTTCAGTCTCCAATATCATCAAATAAAGAAAGCAAAGGACAGGAGCTGAGCTGCTCAGATTTACAAAAGAAGGCAAGCCCTGAGGTGCACATGAGGAGGCTACGACCGGTGAGAAGAAGGTCACTGTCCTCTCAGGGTACCACTTCTACTATAGTCTTTCCTGGGCAAGGAAAGGGTAGTGCCTGGAATAGCCTGGGACAAGGGAAGAAGGAAGAGTAGAAGCTTCTGCCCAGGCTTCAGGACAGTGGTTCAAAGCCAGCACAGTTCAATTGCAAGCTTATATACATACGTCTATAAATGAAGAAGTCAGCAAGCAAAATAAAACAAGTATTCCAGATTAAGTGACAGCTACCTTAACATTTAGGTAAGGTTATATGAGCTTCAGAAACTATGAGAACCAAGGGCCACTTAGACTTGCCAAACCTCAGATAATAGCACTTAGTCAATAGAAAAAAAGCATGATTATTACATACAGATCACAGCACAGTGTGCATGGCCTGTGACATATAGTCAGAACTGGTGCTGGTGGCTACCGAGTAGTCAGATACTGACAATGAGAGATTAGGAGACAAACAATGAAGGTGTCTGGAAAAATTAGTGAGGAGACAGAAATAAAAAAAAGAAGAAGCAACACTGAAAGAAAACAAGATTAGAGAATGAGATTCACTGGTGCAGTATTCAGTAAATACTAATTGACTTGAATGTGTTAGTCTGAAGGGATGAAGGGGAGCTTGAGTATTATAGCTGCCAGCTACAGTTACGGGGTCAAAAATCACTAAGGTTTGTGTAGAGTAAAAATGGCACAACACTAGCAGGTTGAGGCAGGAGGATCACCAGGTCGAGCCCAGTTTGGGCAACTTAGTGTCTTACAATGACCTTGTCTCAGAATACAAAAATAAAAATAAAAAGCAATGTAAAAGCTCTGGGTTCAATACTCAGTACTACATATACACCAAAAAAAAAAAAAACCAAACAAACAAACAAACAAAAAAAAAAAACAGTAAAAGAAAGATGACATAGAATGCCCTCTCTGGAATGTCAGCTTAAACTAGGGTAGTATCCTTGAGGTCACCTTTCTGTTTATTACAATGAGCACTGTGCCTCTGACTTAAAATAATCACCAACACTGAGTATTTCCTAAAGCTGCAGTAAACTTTTCTTCATGCCTAGCAGCTAACTGGCTGCAGATTTTGAGAGTGATGGCAGAGGAAGCAAGGACAGATACAAATAAAGCAGATCATTTGAAAGTTGAGAGAGGCCAGAGACGGGGAGGCTCGGTGAGCAGAGTTTAGGGCAGGCACAGTGAACCTTTTCAAGGGTAACCACACTGTCTGTGTGCCACAGGTTCACAGCTACCAGGCTTCTGACTTCAGGAAAGAAGACTGAACAGGGGAAAGAATTGAGCTGCCACTTGTCAACACTCTCTGAGGCTGCTGAAGCTTCCCTGATTCCAACCACTGCTTAAAGTCCCCCACACTTTTTTACCTTTCCCTTTCTTTGAAACTTATCAGCACCATCACCTGGCTCTAGCTCTGCCAAAACCCAAGCCTGGTGGCACAGTCTGGGGGACCGTTCACACTGCGCACTGTGGCAAACAATCCTTGCTTGATACTTGGGCCAACCAAAAACCTGGGCTAATGAACCATCAGCTACCTACAACATTAAACAAAGTAATAAATGCCTGAGTTTTAACCTCACCACTGTTGATTACATGGAAAAGTAACACCCACCTTTAGGCAAGTCCAAAGCTCCCATGAGCTAATGTATGGAAAACAGCCAACACTTAATAGGTAGCTAAAAACTTCCCTTTCTTGTCCCATCCCTCAGTACCCAGTTCTGACCTTGGTATCTACATACAATTATTACTATAATAACCTTTTATTTTCAAACATATTGACAACTTTCACTAGATACCAAGATCATGTAGTTGCCTTCACCCAAAGCTTCCAGCTATTAGACCACCACACAATTGGACTTTTTGTCTTCTCCCATGTCTTATAGAGAGAGCTTCACTGATTTGTTTTTTTAAAGAGTCACATTAAAGAAACAATATTTATATACATATGATACCAACTGATGAGAGAGTCTATAGGTAAGTGGATGCAAGAGACCATACTCATGAGTAAAATAAATCAGACTTGCATGTGTAAGCATCCTGTTGCTTCCCTAGTGTAAGAAACTGAAAGAGTAAATAAGATACAAATGGTACAATAGATGTTGCAAAAGAGAGAAACCGCTCAAAAGGAAATAACAACTGCGATGGGGGGAGGAAGAAAAGAAGGAAATGGGCAAAATCTAAAATAACTGCACTACTAATCCTATTAGTTCATTAAAAGGGACAGTTAGTGCTTGTATGGCGTGGTCAATTTTGCATGCCTATATCTGGTAACCTGGGCGACTCTTTTGAAGAGAGAAATATGCAACATAATAACTACTGTTAATTTCCTATTACCTTGTTTTGAAATTTCATATCATATTTATTCTTCTAAATCTCCTAAAATAAAAAAGAAAGAGTCTGTAGGTGTACTCCCTAAAACCTTTATTCATCTCTATCAAAATGAAGTATGGAGACTCTCAAAGAACAACATGTAAATATCTTCATAGAAAAAGAGATCTCACTCCCACAGCAAAATCCCCTTCTCCTGAACACTGGTACCAGAGCAGCACTTTCAGAAAGCAACATTTTCAGGAGAAAATAACAGTACCAGAGAGCTGTTTCTAATCATAGTACTGAAAAACTATTTGTAATTACATATTTAATTTTTGCAAGGTTTTCCAGTGGAAATGCAAGAAGTTCTAATTTTCATCATGGAAGAATCATCTCTAGATGTGGTTAAAATGGACCCCTTATAGCAGGTGTTCTGGTTTTAAATCATGGTTCCAAAATTAAAGGCTAACGAACCTTAAACAAGTTACATAATTCACTATGCCTCTGTATTCTCATATGTAACAGGCGAGTGATAAGACAGGTTTGTTGTGAGAATTACTTGGTTCTCTATTTGTGATGCACTCAGGGTGGTAGCTCATAGGAAATTAGCCATATATATTAGTTTTTCCATAGAAACTTTCCTATTCAATAAAGGAAACATATCTCTCTAATACACATTCAATGGCCCAGTACTGCTTTACAAAGGAAGCACAAATAATAACAACACACTCTTCCTCCCTCTTTTTCCACATCTTCTTTAAATGCATGACTCATTAACATTTTCCACTTTTACCTATCCTGCTCCTGGAGTGGGAGTGACAAATAAAATTAATTGTCCTTCCTAAAACTGGAGGCAGCTTCTGAAGTCAGATGGTGCCCCGTCTTTGTTTTATCTTCCCTTTTCATGAAAGAACAATAGTTTCAAATGATAGTTTAAACATTCTTAGAGAAAGGCAGGCATACCAGCTACTTGCCAGATGTCTCTGATTAATTTGCCTGTGCTTACCAGACGATGAACATGAGCTGGTAATTTTGCTCTGCCAGTGCTAAAGTTTGCTAAGCAATGTCTCTATAAACAGGAAACTTAATTTCAGTAAAAGAGCTGACCTCTGACTGCAAGGCTGTATTGGTGCTCACGGCAGGTCTGAGACAGAAATGTTATCTGAGCTCTTCCCTTCATTCTTTTGCATCTGATATCTAGGCTTCAGCGTTGAGATGCACCACACTCATCAAAGATCCCATATGTTATGGCCCATATACACCGTAGTTTTGGCTGTCATGTGGATCAAATCCATTCTCTGTGTTCTCTTCTTACAGTCCTGGGTTGTGAGACTGCAGCTCTTCATAACCACAAATGCACTGGCAGGGTCGCTCAGCTCCGCAAGAAAGAACGGAAGCACCACCAACCTAACTCCCAATCAAGGGGTCACAACCTCCTCAGGCAGGTGCTGCCTAAACTGGTCTGCCTGGAGGCCTCTCATGCCTGTGGGTAGATTTGAGGACACTGGAGCAGGCCTGGTGAGAAGAAGTCATCTCAGCCAGGAGTCTTGGAGGCCAGTTTTCACTCTCCACCTTCCCTGCTGGCTCCATTCACGTTCCTGAACCCACTGTCAGGCCTCTCCAGGAAGGAGGGTAGCACAGAACAAAGTCTAAGGTTCTAGCTCCAATATCTTTTAATGCTCACCATATTAATTTCAGATCAGAGGTCAGAATGCTTGATAGACTACGGTGCTCCGACTCATCATGTGATTTATAATAAATACTTCAACAGAGCCAAGTGCCTGTAATAGAAATGGGCTATGTGCCCACATAGTTGTCTGCCTTTGAAGATCTAAAATGCTCCACTGGCACAAAGCCAAGTCACCACAAAGGGCTACACAGGTTCAGAGCAACCTCACTGCAATTCTACTCTATGTTCATCTGAATCTAACAGGCACATTCTCATTTTTTTGTTGTTACTTTATTCAAAATTTGATGCTGGTCTTCTTTTACTCATAAAGTATTCCCAAACTCCACTAAGTCATAATTCTCAGCTCATGCAATAGCAGTTAGACTGTATAATCCAGAAGAACAGTATGAAACACAATGACATGTGAGTATTTAATTTCTTAATTTATTAAAATTGAAAATCCAGTTGTGCAGTGACACTAGCTGCATTCTGAGTGCTAATGACACATCTGGCTACTGGCTACATATATTGGACAGCACAAATTATAGAATACTTTTGTCACTGCAGAAAGTTTCACTGGACAGCCCTGCATTAATTTAGAACCTGATCTTTAAAAGAGACCATGGAATTTTTCAAGCAAATTTCCAGAATTCCCCAGTGCCATTTATGTAAGTTTCTGCAGATAAAGCATGGAAGTTCGATTAATTGTGTTACTCCTTCAGATCCTAAAACTACACCTAGTGAGAACAGGACAATGATAAGAACTGGAGCTACCTTGGAGGAGAGGTGACTCACTGACTATTCACAATAACTCTGAGTACAGAGGACTCAGAAAATTAGACTGGAACATCAGGAGTTTTATTCTCTCATGAATTATTGAAACAGAGTCCTCAAATTTCATCTCTATTATCCCCTCAAATTGTTCTTTCCTCTGGTTCCCATCAGTGTTTCCATCTCCCTAGTTCTGCTGGTTACAGCAGTGCAGGACATGTCCCCTCAGTTTCTTGATCACCGTGATATAGACATTCAGAGACATTCTTTTTAACAAAAATATGGAAAAACCATTCAATAGCTTTGAATTAGGAGGACAAACTTTCCTTGATACATATAGGAACAAATTTTCTTTTAAATCCATCCAGGAAACTTTTAACAGTTGAGCAAGTAAATTATGAGATCCTCAGAATAAACAGAGGATCCATATTGACTAAGGAACCTTAACTTTATTAACATTCCACAAGCACTGTTAGAAAAATCGTCAAACCAATAGATAGTGGACACTGTCATTTTATCCGGGAAGGACCATTCTATCTTCTCTAACTTCTAGAAAATTGTTTCTTACCTACAGTTTTATCAGTTGCACAAAAAAAAATACAAAAATATCCAAAGGTTACTTCTGGTTTTTCTCCAAAACTAAAACTGTTTGGAAATGAAAGATGAATTGTTAATGTTGAGCACTTTTGAAACGCTGAAAATCTAAGTCTCCAAATTGATGAAGTTAAATTGTGTTTAACCAGTTGTTTCCCAGACCTAAGGAGAGATATATTTATATTTTTATAAGGGACATTGAGGCACAAACTAGTCGATGAGAAAAGAATGATTCCATGTTCTATTTCATTTGTAGAGAGCCATAAGGCTCTGTGAAAACCAAGGATAATTATCAAAACTTGAATGATCTAGTTTGTGTCTTTAAGACTAATCATTAAGAAATCAGTTAGTACTTTTCTTTGTCCCCGCCTCAGCATGCACTGTTTTATTCACTTGGCCTATCTGTAAGATGAGAGGCCTATCTTTAAGATGAGAATAATCACTGATTCTGGTTCAGGAGATATGAGATCTTTCCTGTATCCCCACGAACTACAGACAAAAAAAAATGAGTGTTGCTGGCTCAGAAAATGACTGTGCAGCACTACTGATTTTTTTGCCTGGTTAAAACAGAGCTCATAAAGAAATTCAAAGGAATATGAATATCTCAGAGTATTCAGCACCAGGAGAATAGCACCTTTTTCTCAAGGTGAGCCTAAGTCTTCGAGCACAGCAAATGAACATAATCTTGGTTTAAGAAGAGAAATCTGGTAGCATATGTAAGGAGAGAGTCAACGAAAATGAATTGCCTGTACATGAAAGCACAGTGCTATTTGAAAACAATTTTGAGAGGCAAATATTTATACTTATATATATATAATATGTATGTATATATATATATATATAGTAATAAAATGTATAATATATAATCCTATTATATGTTCTGATATACCAAAAAAGAACACTGGGATGATACTGAATTTTTAAAAACCAAATATAAATGTGTGAATTCATGCTATTACAAATAAATACATATTATTTTTTAAAAGAAATAGATAAGACCTTTTTAACCAATTGAAAATAAAATGTTTGACTAAATAAAACACTTCACTTCTGAAGTGTAATATTAATCAGATTTCTTTCATCCACAGAATAGTATGATTAATATTTCAGTATGACTAGTTTCCTTAACAAGTACTTACTGATCATTCACCGTGTGCCAACTACTGTCAAAAACCAAAGAGTTAAACCTCTCTTTGTAGTTGTGTTGTCAAAATTAATCATTTTTAGTTGTGTAAATTGGATGTTTTATCTCAAGTTATAATATACTTGTGTCTCAAATTATAATATACTTGTGAATAAATTAAAATTTGATTTAACTTCATAGGTCCCGTATTTTGCCACAAAGATCCAAGATCAATCAAGACATTATCAGACAAAACATCTCATTTCAATTAATAAGTACTTACTAAAAAATAATGTGAAAAGGGGCCCTAACTATATTTATAATCTGTCTTTATATGGGGAAAAACAAACCCTAGTCACAAAAGAAATGTACACATATACAGACACTCGCATATTGTATGTTCTTTTAAAATTCCAATATTTGCTCCAAGCATAAAGAAATGATAGGAAGATGGAAATGCTATTCACACTGATTTCAGCAGTATAGGCTGTGTATATTGTGTTGGACATCACACTGCCTGTAAATATGCATAATTATTACCTGTAAATTTTAAAACATTTTTAAGAGAAATAAGTCTATTCCTTAAAATCAATTCTAGCTTTTAGTTGTTCCTCTGCCCGAAATGCCCTTTTCTCCTTTGTGCCTTTCAGATCTCAACTAAAGATCACCTCCTCAGCCAGACTTTCATGACGTCCTGGTCTTACTACCTCCTTCTTAACCGCTCCCCAGACATTTTCCATTGTATCACTTACCCCAGTTAATAATTACAAATTTTTATTTGTTTCTGCAATCACTGTCTATGTCTAGAATGAGAAAGCCCCTGTGTGTATTTATTTTAAGTATCTATCACAGTAGCCAGAAGAATCCTGTTCAATAGAAACCATGAAGAGAATGAATGAAGTCAATTTCCTCTGAGCCTCCAGCAGATTTCTTGCTGGTGATGAATGCAGATTAACTGCTACGATGGGTTTTCACTTTATGCAGTTATATTTCATTGAAGTTTGGGTACACTTTTATGTTTATTCTACTAGAAAGAAAAAGTGTACCCACCCTAAAACTAATTCAATCACTCTTCTAGGAGTTCCAGATCATGGAAATGACTATCAGTAAACTTAGTCCCTTGGTTGTATCTAGCTCTCTACCTATAAATACGATTGCCATGTATCTCAAAATCCAGAGAAAGTGCAATTCCTGCTTTAAAGAAAATGTCTGCTTAATGTGAAATACTTTTGCAAAACAAATGTCTTTGGGAGACTTCTCTGTGTCCAAATCTGGAAGTTTATATTGGCATTCAGGATCTTCCTAAGAACATACCATTCTAGTTTTTCAAATAAGGCCATTTGAGTTGGGAACGTTGGAGAACTGCTTACCTGGAGTCCTTTCTGACTCTGGCTTTCTCAAAAGAAAACTCAGGGGGCTTGTTGAGGTCATAGGTTCGGGTTGTTGGCTCAGCAGACACCCCTGCCTTTGCTCCCCTCCTATTATGGAGAGGGACCAATCCTGAAGTCTTCCGAGGCACCTTCTCCGGAGAAAGCTGGAGTGAGCTTTCTCCCTGCATATGCACCACATCCTGCAGCTTGTTTAGCTGGATGCACTTGCTCTGGAGCTCCTCTGTGAGCTCAGCAATGGCCACAGTCTGCTTTGATAGCTGTTCCCGCAGCTCCTTCAGATGGTACTCTCGCTCCTGGATCTCAGCATCCTTCCTCCTCAGTTCTCTCTCCAGCTCTGTCACCCTGTTTCGCAGGGCATCAGCGCTGAGGTTCCCGATGTGGCCATCTGGATGCTTGGAATGTTTAGGTTTCACTGAACCATTTCCCATGTTGCCCTGGGACCTGAGAAATGGCAGAGAATTGAGATTAACAAAGGTATTTCATTTTCCTACAGCCCCCATGTTCCCTCTTGTTCTAATCTGCTTCATAGATAGAAGCAAAGCCATCATCATCATTTGATGAACAAACAATTCCCTCAAGCTATCAGAAGGAAATCCACTGTTCTGATTTCCTTTATCCTTCCAAGAGAAGAAATTCGCATTTGGGTTCTTGCTTTCCCTTTCCTTTGTACAAGTTTGGCACCTAAATGCTTTGCCTGGGTTACCTGCTGTTGCCTTTGGTCATTCTCTCTGGACAGCTGTCAAAAGCATCACAACAAGACTTTGATTTGGATGTCAGCATGGCAAAAGATAAGACACAAAGGAGCAGGTACAGCAACAGAAGCTTGGAAATGTCACAACTCTCACAGCCCCTTGTGCAACTACAACAGTAAGAAAGCTTCTCCGGATTTAGCAAATAACACATCTGCATTCTGAGCAAGGCCGTGGCAGACTTGGTGTTGCTTTGTTAGCACTTCTCTCCTGTTGTAGGTGCTAGTAATGATGTATTCCTGATACTGGTTATTGTTTAAAAAGAAAAGAAAAAAAACTTTCTAAATTGTGGTCTCTAGAAGGAAACAGGGGCATGGAGATTTTTCTACATTCTTTACTTTAGAGCCTAAAGTCAAGATTGTCCAAAGTATGCTGACCTATGACGTGAAGCTTTATTCTCTCCCTACTGAAAAATCCTTAATGAGGTCCCAAAGTAACCACTGATGCTGCAATTCTCAGACATGACAGAAAGATCAGGAACCATGGGAGGTGATTTTAGTTCATTCAGAATTTTTTTTTCTAGCTCAACAGCTATTTATTTTAACATTTACTAAAATATATAAACAATAAGCACAATGAATTGATATTACTACTTAACTAGGAGTTAAAATAGGTATTTTAGGTTTGCTAATTCAAATCAATATAAATATCTATAAATAAATATAGGTAATAAGCACATATGAGTAAGATTATGAAAAGCAAACTCAAATTGGTAAAGTTTGGAAAACACTGATATGATTGATTCCCATAGAGCTGATAGTTTCTTAGGCTACCTATTTAAACTTAATATTTTTGCAAATGCAGTTTTTGGTAAACATAACCCAAGAAGAATTACAGAAAACTAAGCCTGAATCACTTCTAATTATCTACAAGCAGAAAGGATGAAACTACAGTTTTATAACCCTCATACTCTTGCCATTCCTCCCTTCTAAATTTCAAACTCAGATAGAAATAAAGTACTTACACTTAGCAATCAGAAAGATATAGATATAAAGATGTAACACAACTTCTAAGTTTCAAATAAACACAATCAAATAATCCATGCAAGTTGCTTAAGATGAATAGTACAAACAGAAAATAAATATACTCATAAAACTAATTGTGCAGAAATGTGATACATTCCTCATAGAATTAAAAATAATCATTCATAAACATCAGCTTACAGAGAATTACTTTAATATATTGCAGAGATGTAGCAAATACAACCTTTAAGTTTCTGTTCACTTGACAGCACTTACTATTCCTATGTATTAAGCATGTATAAGAAGGTTTAGGAGACTAAAATTTGAAGAAGTAGCCCTGGACAAACTTTCATCTTGAATAAGTAATTCAAAGATGCTAAGTTGAGACCTGAGAATAAGCTTGAATGGGATTCTAAATTGCAAGCATAAGAAAGACACTCCCAAAGGTACTTTAAACTAACATGAACACAAATTTTTAATATGTATCAATGAGCTGTCTTCTAGACATCTTTTTTGTTTGATAGACAAGACTTGTTCAGGCCAAGGAGAAAGAAAAAATACTTTGTAAAGAACAAAATCAAATATAAACACATTTAAATTTAATATTAAACTAGCAGCTCATTCTTTGTTCATGGAACAGTTGTTTACTAAGATCTAATTAAGTGTCATATACTATATCAGAGGCATATCCTTTTAAGGATTCGCACTTGGAATTTGACAGAGAAAACAGTTTTAACATTCTAATTAAGAAAAGGCTTAGCACTATTCTTATTCCAAGAATGGCCTTTAAAAACTTCTATTGCAATCCAAAGGTTTTACAAACCTGAAGCTCAATTAGTCAAAGGGTATTAAATTCTTTCCAAACATCGACAATTCTCTGGTTTTAATGAAGTCAAATTAGAGGCTGTATACATCTTTTAAGCTATTTTCGACTTTCAAAGTAGGATGAAATCAAAGTAACATCTTCCAAGTCACTAATTTAAGATAAATAAATTACTAAGTGGCTTACTACTAGTCTGATTTCTTAGTTAACCTGTTTAAATTTTGCTGTCTCTGAAGTCCAGATTTAGAGTTTCTGGCTTCTTAAAACTTCATGAGTTCACTGTGTTACCTGTGTGAGTCCCAAAGATAACCTATTTTTAAAATATTGATTATAGCCACAAAGAGAAGTGAACTATTAAGGTGCTGCCTCATCAATCCAGCAGCTACAGGTTATTAAAACCATTCTTATATTCAAAACGCAATCCATGATGCAATAAGAAATGACTTTGAAGGGCCAGGGATATAATTCAGTGGCATAGCACCTGCCTGGCAAGAGCAAGTTCCTAAATTGGATCACCGTACAGAAAAAAAAAAAGAAAGAAAGAAAGAAAGAAAAACAGAAATGACTTTGGAGCTAAAGACTGAACTTAACATGAGCAACAGAGTCATTAACATGAGCAACAGGTCACTAAATGTTAGAAAGCCATCTGTCCTGCCCCAACTTTCCATGGATTATCTCTCTGATTAACTATTCTTGTCTATAAAATGGATAGACCTATATCTATGTTGTAAGGCTATTATGCAAATTGTGTTTATAAAGTACAATGTCTATAATGCCTCTATATAGCACACATCAAACAGTAGTTCTTTTCATATGGTAGGGCTGGAGACAGCCATTTAAAGTGTTGACCTCTTGGAAGCCCAGAAGAGATCATTTCTGGGTGGGACACTAAGTCTAGTAAACTAGATGCCTTCCAGACAAAAGGCCTTTTAAAAGGCAAATATTTCCTTGGGGGAGGGAATTTTTGCTCTATCTGAAGTACATCCTCCATTTAGAAAAGAAAATCATTCCATAAGAGCAGCCTAGGAAGCAAGCCATATCAAAAGATGGAGATAAGGAAAAATCATTTCAAATGACATAAAGCCAGTCCAGCATTGCAAGGATGTGATTCCCTCAGGTGCCCCATTTATTTTCAGATAATGCAGTGAAATTCTTAGACCAAAATGTAATTAGATAATTATGTATCTAGTAATTACTATTTCTGAAGATAAAACAATTCATTTTTTGGAAAGGTGATATTCTTCCACACTAAAGGATGAGAGAGAAGAATAAATAGTGCCACTTATTAAGAAGAAAAGACTATGCAATAATAAATGTTATTATTATATTAATTTGCTTGTCATTTAGGAAATCTGAGCCACCAAATGACAAACAGAAGAGACACATAAAAAAAGAGAAAGGTTCTGCAAACGCTCTTCCAAACCCTTTAACACCTGGCAATCAGTGTGGGAGAAGCTAGGCTTTATTCTGTCTTTTTTTCTAAAACAATATGAAGCCAAATTCTTGGCTCTGATCTAAAAAATCTCTTTCTTTCTCTACCCATCTGGAATCTGGTACAAATATACTCACAAGCATACCCACTAATTTATATGTATGTGTAGCTATAGATCTACCTGTAAATATGGGAGATAGTTTAATGGTGGCTAAGAGTCCCAGTCTGAGTCCGTTGCTTAGTGGATCTACGCCTTGCAGCAGATAATGATCAACCACAGAAGAGAGAGACAAACACATAGATGGACAGATAGATAAAATACTGTTGCACACCACTTCCAGTCTTTAGAAAGTTAAATGAGATCACTCAAAAGAATTTAACAGTGCCTAGCATAAAGTACGTGTAATATTAATTATTATTGTTGTTGTTAAAAATATTTTCCCAACAAAATAATTTATCTTAGTAGAAAAATTTATTCATCAAAAAAAGTACTAAATCAAGGGGCATGGTGATGCATACATGTAATCCCAGCACTTAGAAGGCTGAAGCAGGAGGACTACAGCAAGCGCAAGGTTACCCTGAACCACATAGTGAACCTTGTCTCCAAAAATAAAGAACTAAATCAATACAATATTATAGGAGTACAAAGTCAGAGAACTGACTGCACCCAACTTTGAGACTTCCTAATAAGTTATACTAATCAAGACAGTCTAGAAAATGGAAGTGACTATAAAGGGCCTAGTGAAAAAATAGAGAAGTACATGCATCAGTGAGACAGAAGAGAAAGCCAGAAATACAGCTAAATGATATTCTTAACTGGTCCTTAACCAAGAAGTAAATGCAAATAAATGGAAAAATAGTCTCTAACAAATTATACAGGAAAAAATAGACATTCAAATGAAAAAACATAGACAGAGGCTTTCCATCTTTCACAAAAACTAACTCAAAGTGGACCACAGGCCTAGCATATCACCCAAAATTATTAAACTCCTAGAAGACAATGTAAGAGAAAATTTAGGTGATTTGGGGTTTGCAGATTATGGGGAGTGGGGTAAAAGACTGAAAGTAGGACTTGTAAAAGGAGAAACTGGTGATCCAAACTTATTTGACTTTAAAAACATCTGTTCAAAGGAAGAAAATAAAAAAAGAAGCCACAGATTGGGGAAGTACTTGCAAAATCTATCTAATAAAGGAGGCAATCTTAATACTTGAAAAAAATTCTCTGAAAAATGGGCAAAAGAGCTGGAGAGACATCTCACCAAAGATTTACAGATGGCAAATAACCATATAAAAAGTTGCTCAATGTCAGCACCATTAGAAAATTTCAAATTAAAACAAGAAGGAAATGGCTCTGTATAGATTAAAACGGCAAAACACTGACACCAAGAAATGCTGGTAAGAATGTGGAGCAACAGGAACTCTCAGTCATTGCTAGTGGGATGTTCTATGATGTGGCTACTCTGAAAGGCAGGGTGTCAGTTTTTTTCCTAAGTGAATCATGCTTCTTGGTACTCACTCAACTTATAAGAAAGGCGTGTCTTCACTAAAACCTGCAAGTAAATGTTTATACAAGATTTATTTGTAATTGCATAAACTTGGAAGCAATGACGGCCTTCCATGGGTTAATGATAAACAAAACCATAGTACATCCATATAATGGAATCTTATTCAATAGTAAAAAGTAACAACAACCAGTGAAGAGATATAGAAGCACTATATTTCTAATATGAAATATTTTCAATTTGAAAAACCTGTAACTCTCACTATATGGCATTCTGGAAGACAGATTAAAGACAAAAAAGATCAGTGGTTGTCAGGAGTTTGGGAGAAAAAAAGAGGAATAAAAGAGTGGAACACCAGGACAACAGATGTTTAGGGCAGTGAAAATATACAGTATGATACTGTAATGGTAAATAAGTGTCACCATTCACATTGCAAGACCTATGAGAAGTACAATACAAGGAATAATCCCTAATGCAAACTAGGAGCTTTCATTAAAAATAGTAATTTAGCAACACTGATTCCTCAATTGTAACAAATGCATGATGCTGTTGTAAGACCATAAGAAAAGGGCTGGGGATTTAGCTCAGCGGCATAAGCTCCTGACTTGCAAGCAGGCGGTCGTGAGTTCGATCCCTGGTACCGATAAAAAAAAACCGAAAAAGAAAAAAAAAAAAAAAAAAAAGACCATAAGAAAAGGGGAAACTGTGCTGGGGGTATATATAGGAAGTTTTATTTTTTAACCAGTTTTCCTGTAAAACTAAAAGTGCTCTAAGATAGAAAGTCCATTAACTTGTTTAAAAGACATATACTAAAAAAAATGAATGTAAGAAAAATGATAACATATTCAGGGAACAGATTAGAAGGCATGAAGGGTGGAAGAAAAGGGATGAGTAATAAAGCTAAAAAAGTAAGATATTGGGTAAGATTCTGGAAAATTTTATATGCCACGTTGTGGTTTCTGGATTTTAATGTAAGCCAAGTTTTTTTTTAAGTTACATGGTGATATTTCTCCTTTAGTAAAATAATTGCTTGGAAATAAATATGGAATCAAGTGAAAGGAGTTTAAAGGAAGTATGGAAAACTAAAAAGCTTTTGTGCTTATCCAAGAAGTTGTAAGTACTAGACCAAGGCCATCCCAGAGTCAACACCCAAATTCTTCTACATGTAATTCTAAGTGTATGCAAAATTGAGGCATATCACTTTATTGCTACCATTAGCTTGTCTCACCATAGCACACTGAGAAAATAATTAACCATCATTGGATATATAAATTTCTACTTCTCCCTGAAGCAAAACACACAAAAATGTCCTTGTGAAAAACTACTAATTTCCACAACAGTGCCACAATTAAAAGTGTCTGCCTACATGACCTTGTGACTATTGACCCGGGGCTCAGTTTTGAAACCACTTCTTGTTTTCTCTGTTCACAGCATCTTCATTTGGAGAATAATTTCCTCTTGGCACGCAATCTTAGGAGTTTACTGAACCAAAGTTTCAACTATCCTCGAGTCTAGCTTTGAAGTCCCCTCTCTCCCAGAAGAATGTTCACAGTGAATTATAGGAATGCTCCATATCCTATATTTGGATTGCCAAATGTGGCAGATTTCATTCAGCTATTTTCAGGTACTATGTTTACAGATAAACAGGGAACATACAGAAAGGTAGGTTGGTAGGTAAAGGTCAGGAGATTTATCGGTTTGGAATTTCAATGATAACCCAAGAAACAGAATAAAGATTTGTGACTTGATTTTGTAGAAACTGGGTAAAAGATCGTATCATTAACCAATAGGAGGAACAATCTGGAGGATGGACATGATTTTGAGGAACCTGTAAAATTTAAGTTAGAGAGGTTTAGTAAGCAGTAAGAAATGAGCCACTAGATAATGAAAACAAAGGGAGATCTAGATGTAAGGAGCAGAAAAGAACACATAACTGGAAGTTGAAGAGTTGAAGCTGAAAAAGTACTCCAGAGATTGATTGTGAAGATACGAGGAAGGGTTTGGGATTATATGAGACTGGAAAGAAGAAGGAAGAAGTGGTAGAAGCTATGGCTTTGCTTAAAGTTAGAAAAGATGTAGAGTGTTTGGTGTTAAAACGAGAGGGTGGAACAAGATAAAGCCTCTAGTACGGGAAATAAATGCATGTGCGCACAACAGGAGACAAAATGATTCCAACTATTTTTTAAAACCTTGGAAGGCTTGGAGGAAAGTAGCATTTTTCACTGCACATTATTTACTTCCTCTTTCCAACATGACACATAGGGCACCTCCACTGGCCAGTCTCTGTGACAATGAAACAAGGCAGAAGAATGAATATGCTCTATGGGGACAGCAATACATCAGGATTTGTACAAGTGGAATCTGACTATATGAGATCATCAAAGTGGAAATGTGTACCAATACACAAAGATGGGAAGTCAAGAGACTGTCCTAGAAACATAAGACTTTAAGTCCCCTTAGTAGATGAGATCATTAAAAGAAAAAATAGAAAGCAATGTGTCTATGACTGTGTATGAACACACTGGTAACTGGATTTTGTCGAAGAGGTGGAGAAGCAAACAACAAAAGAAAATGAATGGTTATACAAACAAGAGATCTAAAAACACTATCACAGAGGCAGTGGGCATAAGAGTTTCCAAGAAAGGAATAAGCTACAGCTCAAATACCAGACCTGTCCAAGGAAAATAAGAGCAAAGGGAAAAGCACTGACTTTAGGCTTTTGTAGAAGAGTCAGGCAAGAAACTAGTTACAGAGGACTACAGAAAGAGCTGATGTGGAGACTAGGAACTTCAAGATGGTGTGGTGGGTCATCCAAAGGATTTTTAGAAGAGCAGAAGTGTGACTGTCCATAAACCCAGGATAACGAATCAATGAATAAAAAGAAAATTAAAGCACTGGAGAAGAGGAGGAGATAACAGCAAAATACCCAAAAAGAAATAAGACAATATGAGATCATAAGACTTGGGAGACATCCAGATAACATATATCTTTCTTGCGAGGTGATTCTCATTAGCTTCACTTCTAGTGATTCTGCCTAACTAGAGTTAAATATTCCATGTAAAAGATGAAGATTACCAGGCCTCATCTCTGTATGTTGCTCATTCTTAATAATACAGCATTTCAGTGGGGAAATCAGTCTCCAGATTTCCGGAGAATTCTCCACCATATCTGTTCATACCCCACTGTGCAAAACTAAACAGGGGCAGCCGCAACAGCTGCTGTATGTATGTGGGACGACTCCCTTCTCCAGGCGTGAGATAGAAACTTGTAAAGAAAAGGCACAATTCCTAAGGAACGGTTCCTATGGAGGTGGCGAGGCCAGCAGGTGTATGTTGCTCTCTTCGTCTATTTAAGGGGGAAAAAATGCCCCCTGGAAATTAAGGGAACGACACGACGATCCAGAAGCCAAATTGTCTGCGCATCATCCTTTCCACCTCATTATTCTGCCTTCACAATCTCTTTCTATTCTGAGCTCTGGCCTCAACGGTTGTTCAGAAAAAGAAAATCAAAACGTTGGAGAATGTTCCCTTGTACCTCAACGCATTTCTTTTCCCCTCGTCCTCAAAGAGGCTGATTTCTTGTTTTCATTTGTCAGCTCTTTTTTTTTTGTTGTTGTTATCACTATGAAATGCAGAAACGTGGACGCGCCTCACGACGCTGAAAGGGACCCAGGACACCCACACAAGTTTACAAGGACTTGTAAAAGTCCTTGCCCGCGTGCTCCTCTTCTCGCAACTACCCAGAGATCGGCTAGGCAAAGCCTGGAGCGCAGACCGCGACCGCGACCGCGCCGCCAAACCCCCAGCCCAGAGCAGCACTGGGGAGACTGCTGTAGCCAAGGGGAACCGCGACACCGACAGACCGCTGCCCCACTGAGCGAACGCCACGCGTCCACACGTCCATACTCAAACAGCACACACAAGGTACAGCTGGGTGTGGAGCCGGGGCGCACACCGTGCGTCGTAAAGCGTGCACACGCGTGTGCCCGACCTTGTCCCCCCAACCCCGTGCGCCCCGGGACTCAAGCCCCATAGCCCGCGAACCTCACCAGATCGCGGGTAACTTTCCAGGTGCGCAGCTGGTCTCCTGCGGCTCGCGTCCTCGCCGCTGCGCCCTCCCAGCCACCCGCGGCGCGCGAGCCCAGCGCAGGTCCGCTCCGCCGGCCCCAGGCGCGAGGTGCGCAGCGAGGGCCCGGGCCGCGGGCGGGAGCGCGGGCGGGGACTCGGCGAGCGTTGCGGCGGGCTGGCGGCTGGGGCTGCTCCGCCGGGGCCAGCGTGGAGGAGGCAGGCGGGGAGGGGGCAGGAAGGAGGGCGCGGGAGGAGGGCGGGGGTCAGCCGGGGCTGTGGCGTGGAGAGCCCAAAGCCGCGTCCCTAAAGGTGGAGCCACGGGCGCGCGCACCCACGCCAGCCCGAACCTTGACTCTCAGACACGCTGGTGGCAGCCGCCGCATTCTGCACTTTATACTCCATACCCTCCAGAGGGAGGCAACTCAGGTAGGGCGATAACATCGTGGCTGTAAGCATTTTTGAAATGTTATTGTTTCTATTTCAAGTGTGCGGAATGAGGTTCATCCTTTCCTTCCCTCCTAGTCCTTGGTCCCTCTAGGCTGCTTTACTGCAGGCGCTCTCCACCCTGCCGCCCTCCCCAGTCGCACACAGGCGCGCGCACCCTGCCCTGGTTCCCCTCTCAGGCCCGCGCCCCGCTAGGAGACTATGACCCTGGGACAACTCGCTTTTCCCACACTCCAGAGCCCTACTTGCATCTAGTTTGTCAGTTCACGTGATGCTGGGGACAGTGGCTGATCCGAGTTTCAAGGGACAGAGGTTATATCTCCGGAATCCAATCTGTAGGTCTTTGGCAGACAGCTTTCTTAACCACCCAAGCAAGGTATTTATCACACTCCTCTCACCTTTTGAGTAAGTACAAGTCTTTTTCCTGAGGCATTCATTATGGAGATAGATATCTATGTCTATGTTGCAGGATATGGGTGTAGATACCCCGCACTGCATTATTTGCTGTGCTCTGGAGTTGTGAGGTTGCCAAGTGGCTTTCTCCCTTTCCTGTTGCCCCCAGAGGAATTTCACTGGCAAACCCACCGAGCACAAGGGCAGTTTCTGTGTTGAGGACTGCGAGGGAGGTACAGTGAAGATCTATTTTTCACTGTGCGTCTAGAGCCCAGCCCTCCTGGGATTTAAACCACACGGTGGGAGTGGGCTCCTGTGCACCAGTATACACCATTACATACCTTCCCTTATAGAGAAGCAAGCCCAGGGCAAACTTGTTGAATGGGACCATTAAGTTTCCGAGGAGGAAGAATATAGTGCTGTTTGTTTTTGTGCTGACTGGAGAAAAATAAGAAAAAGTACAAAGTACTTTTTCATGATCTTAAGGCAGAATCTGTACATTAATGCTGGCCACCAGTAAAGCCTAGTCAGGAAGAGCAGGGAGAAGAATTTCACAGGAAAGTGTGATTAGTTAGATCATTACGTCTAGGGCCATACCACCCTGAACAGGCCTGATCTCCTCAGATCGTTACTAACTCCCTGATTTAAGCCAGTGGACAATTTCCATGCACTTAAAGACAAAGATGAGGAAATTAGGAAATTTTTTATTACATTTCTTGTAATCCAGGTCATGTTTTAACTGTGGGTTGCTAGTTACTAAGTGAGGAAATTGATGCAATGACTCAAAGTTTCCACTTAAAAAAATAATATGGACTAGAAAGCAGAATGCATAACCAAGGAAGAATAAGTGTATATTTTTTAAATTTTTCGTTTCCATTCACTGTATGTGTGTGTGCGCAGCGCCCACTTTTTGTCCTTTCTTAGTGTACATTGAGGTAAAAACTTGAAGAGTCCCTGGGGTACACATGCTCTCCAGGTGGGAGTGTTAGGAATTTAGGTTCTCTCTTAGCAATTCTGTGCTCTGCCTGCTCCACCACACTGAAGTTGAAGGAGAAGGAGGAGGTGGAGAAGGCCAAGGGCTAGGAACCATTTCTTTAATCCTTTATTCCATCTTTCAACAAAGTCTTTCATTAGCTATTCTATCTTAGGCTTAGTGCCAAAAACTGGGAGCTCAGTGTGGAATAAATTAATTTGTCATCTCTGTCAACTTAAAATCTAGTGCGGGAGGCAGACATGAAACAAGTAAACACAAAAGTAACCACACATATTTGATAAATAGAGGACTACTGAAAAATAAAATGTATATTTAAATTTTAAAATATTTGCTATAGTAAAACACATTGCCATTGATTCCCCTTAAAATATTCCCCTTCGATTCGATCCTGTCATCACTCCTGTGGCTCTCTGGAGCAGTTCTGCAAGTCCTCTTTCGTGAGTGTCTTTGTGACGTGTAATCAGAACTATTTTGGATGCTGCTCTCAAGTGCCATCCAACGGAAAGACAGGCTCCTAAAAACAGTACAAAGTGTTTTCATCCAGTGTCCTCCCCAATGCATGACTTGTGGCTTTTCCCCAAAGTCAAAACAACCATGGAGAGTAAGCACTTTGAATTGATATTGAACAATGAGGAAGCCACAACAGAACAACTAAAGACAGTCACAAAAGAGGATTTTCAGAACTGCCTCAGATAAGTAGCAAGAATGGTGTAACAAGTGTCTTCAAAGCCAAGGAGAGTATTTTGAAGGGGACTTACAGCAATGTATCTTTTAATGTAATAGACTGTTAAAAATCTAACGGTGGCCATTGGTTTCCCACAATTTTGTATCGTACTCATGAAGAAAGCTATAAAGGAAAAAAATACAGGGTCATAAGACATGGGAGGCTGCCATTAATAATTAACGCAATCTAAAATACCTGAATGATAAAAGAAATTTATTATTTCAGATGGCATGGAGTCCCAAGGTCAGAAGGTTGCAGGTGGTAAATTCAGTATTGTCCTGAGCCAAGGAGATCTGCTGGTACACAAAAGGGTGGCTCTGAGTTATCTCTGTTATTCCCTAGCCATTCCTACTGTGCCAGTTTGGTCCCTAGTATCCCCACCTGAGGTGTCAGATGGCTGGAGCAGCTGCCACTAGTTCAGTCTTGACAGTGTCTGAAGGCAGCAGAATGTGCTTCTTTTCAAGAATGGGGAAATCTTTCTCATGAATTTCACACCCACCATTAGTCTAAGTTAAGTCAAAAGCCCACCTCTGAAAGCAGGGAACAGGAGGAATTACCACAGGTAGTTGGCAGGAGCTCTTCAGGGTGTGACCCTGACCTCTTTGGGATTGCTTTCTTTGAGAAGTGAATACTCAAGCAAGGAGGCGAAGGTGAAATAAATTTAGGCAGGAAATCCAAAGTCAGATGCAGGGACTCCAGGCTGCCTTCTCCAAGAAAACCAGATGAGTGATGCTTAGAGGATTAGAAGGAAGCCCCAACAGGCAGAGGAAACTGTGTGAAGTCTGACTCTGCACTGTGTGGTAAAGATTTCCATACAAATTTTCATTTACTCTTTTCCCCCAGAAGAGGCAAGCAGACTTCAGAATGCAAGTTCAAGGAGTTAAATAGCTGATCAGATTTACAGGGCTAATAAGTTGCAAGGCTAACCTGTGTCATTCCAGAACCTAAGAGCCTGGTCTTTCCTGCCTCTCAAAAGAGTGAGAAGCCATAAGCCACTGCCGCTTCTCCATCACTGACCGAGGCAAACAGGCCCCTCCAAGCTCCTCTGAGATGTGTCTCTGGGCCTGGCACAGTGCAGAACATGTGTTTATGAATAAACCTTCTCCTTTCTACCAGGTTGGCCACCGCTCCAGACACTGGGTGTCTGGTCTCTACCGAACCTTGCCAGCACAGGGCTAGGGTTCTCATGACGTCAAAGCTAAAGGAAACCTAGGGACAGGAGAAAGATGAAAGGTCTTCTTCTCTTTGTTGTGCACGCGACTAGACAAGTCCTCCAGCAGACTCTGTGTTTCTCAGAAATCTCTATTTGGCCTACTTTCCCAGAGAACCACATCCGAGGGGCTGAGCTAGGAATAGGTAAGTCCAGCAACACTTCTGTGCTGCATTCAGACTTCAAAGCTCCTGGACTACTAATTTCAGTTTAAATTCATCCATCCTGAGTCTTGTTTTCTGGGAATTGATTTCCACACAGGAAGCCCTGCAGTTACAGTTGAACACAGATCAGATCAGCCCTGGGCTCCCATCATTTGAACTTCAGCTCAGAGCCTCCCAAGCTCAAGCTGAGCACCCTTTTGTGTACCAGCAGATCTCCTGGGGTCAAGAGAGGGACAGAACCATTGCCTTGCTGGTTTGCACTCCATCCTCTCACCATCTCTTAAGTTTTGCACCCTTCTCTCATTCAATCTTTCACATGCTTATTTTACCACTCAGGCCCCATGAGCAGCTATTGCAAGTGCTAAGGCTGGTCAATGTACTTGTTGATTGGCTTTGCCCAACCCTAACCAAAGAAAATCATTATTTGCTCTTAAGACTTGCTTTTTTAGGTTTCAGCATCACTTGACATGGTTCTGAAGCAAGCCCAATTGATTACGTCACACCATTTTCATGTGTCTAACCTCCCTGCAACCTGGATTCCTCTATTCCCCTTGATGCAGCTTCTTGTTTGCCGCCCATGGACCAGCAGTGAGCAGTTCTGTCCTTTATAATATACTGCAGTGTGCTGCCTCACTAACAAAGACCTTCAACCTACTTCCCCTACTACACTGCACAGCACGGACTTTGTGGTATTGTCTTGTATCTCCAAAACATGCATACTCAAATCTCTTTGTGATATAAAAGACAATTTTAAAAATTAGACTCCTTAGTCTGCTGTTGTATTTTCTTTTTGAAAAACTATTGGCCAAGATACCAGATACTTAAAAGAGATACTTATCTAGTGTCCAAGTCCTTCATGGGAGCTCATTACTAATGTCACACTGGTACAGCCTTCCAGGCACAGCACTGGGATCATTCTCCTTTACCCTCCAAGCAGTAGCTACAGCTGCCATATGTCCTCCATCTTGAACTGGCCAGTCTTGCGGGTGCTCCTGTTGAATGTCCTCCATCCCTTACCTCCACTCCCATTCTGTCTGAGTTTTTCCACCGCTCTGTCCTTAATCCCTCCTCCCCACTTCTCCTAGCTTTAACCATTACTTCTACATGTCTGACTAGTCTTCAGAACTTCCCCATCCCTGCCCTTTTTTTCAGCAGCATTTTGCCCTACTCTTCACTTTCTATGTTGTATTATTGCTTTCTGTCTGTATTTCTTATTTCTCCTGCCACACTGTAACACCTTGGGGACATGGTTAACATTTGGTTCATCTTTGTTTACCTCTCCCAGCATGCACAGAAAGACCAATCCTGGTGTTGATTAGACAGCCATAACTTACTACCCAGAAGATTTATACTGATCCTTCTGCAAATCTGTAGAACTGGGAGCATACTTTTTATTTTCCTTCTGGAATACAGGTAATTGTTTAAAATGATAGTACTTAATTTGAAATTAATCTACTTATTTAATGGTTAAGTAATTTTGCTACCAAGCACCTAAACATAAGTAAATATGTATAATATTGTAGTTTTATCTGCATCAACTTTCCTAAACCGTGAATTTTTTCCAATTATGAGTGCTCATTAAACAATATAGCCAGTGTATACTAATTATTCACCAGGTTCCCAGTGTTTGACATCCCACCACTCTATACTACTTCAAAGGCTACCATCCAATACTGTGGCTTTTAAACCACTTAATCGTACCATATCCAAATCCTACACTTCAGTCACCTTTGTCCATAGACTCCATCAATCATGCCCGGAATTTCCACTGACATTACTGATTTTAATAATGTACATATGTCCCCGAGTACAGCTTGGCCCTGTTTGTCTCCAGAGTCCTTGCAATGAATTCGCCATCCCCGTGGTTGCAAAGTTGTTAATGGTGTCATTGACCTCATCCTCCCTAGGGCTGAGGGTTACACTTACCAAAGAGGAGGCCTCAGTAGCTCTAGTCCTCTGCTCTGACCTGACTGAACCCACAGAAGCTTTGGCTTCCCCAGCTGCTGCCTGGAAGGACCAAATCACAACCCAAAAACACAGTGAAATTAATGCCCAGTAGAGTTGCTTTTGACCACTGAGAAACAGGAGCCAGGACGAAGACAACAGAAAAATTGTTCACTCTTCCTGCCCACCCAGAAGCTGTTCAAAGGTGCAATATTTCTGTATTTCTTGCTGCCTTGGGTGACTCAGCTACTAGTTTTGTTTCTAGAGACACTAAAGACAGATTGGAATGCACCACCTTGAATCTGCATTCAGTCTCTCTCTGACTCTCTCTGTCTGTCTCTGTCTCTGTCTCTGTCTCTGTCTCTGTCTCTGTCTCTCTCTGTTGCTCTCTTGTTCTCTTGCTTTCTCACTGTCTCTGTGCCTCTCGCACCTTCCCTCCTTCTGTCACTCTCTCCTTCTGCTTCTCCATATCCCTCTCTTTTGCTTATTCCTGCTGCCATAGGCTAATACCCTGAACAAAGCCTTCTGTTTCTACATTAGGGAACCCAAGCTAAGATGTTGTAATATGTGTCGACTGCCTTTTACTCTTCAAGTTTATTTGCTTAACTATTTCCTCTTCACATGTCTTTGTTCATGGGGACCTTTAACTTTTTCATTTCCTATTTTTCTGTGTCTTCACTCTACTCCTTAACAGTTTAGAGCAGTGCGTTATTTCAGTCTTGTTGTCTTATCCTAATTTTATGTCTTAAGAAATACAAGAGCCCATCCTAGAGAAAGCCTGCTTCCCACGTTCCCTTTCTTAAATTTAGACAACAAATGTTAGTGGGAAAGATAGATATGGGCCTATCACAGGCGAGCATGAGTCCTTGCTTCAGTGATCATGGAAATTAAACCTGAGGCAACAACATGAATGCACAGAAAAGATTTTTTCAAAAAAGAGATAAAATCTTTGGTCCTGTAGGAAAAAAGAGAAAAGCTGGCTATTCTACAGACAGAAGACCAACTCCTTCACAGACTAAAAGATCTGCCAAGGGGTCGTTTTATTAGGAAAATGCATTATAGTGAAGACATAGCGAAATTCAGGGTGAGTTCTCTGCTAGATCTGTCCCCATCCTTGCATCAGCGTCCTCCAATTTGCCCACACACCTCACCTTCTTATCTAAAGGACTACATCAGCTTACACTTAACTAACACCATGATTTACTTCCCCCTTTTATTGCCCAGAATTGCAGGTGCCTTCTTATTCTCTCTCAAATTGTTACTTCAAAATTATGCCATTCCCCCTCCAGTCTCAAGTCTGTTCTCCTAAACTTAAATTCTGGGCCAGCGGTAGCAGATTAGACCAGTAAAGCGATTCTAGAGAGCCACTTGGCAATATTTACTCAAATTATACATATGTACCAGTCCATCAATGGTTCCACGTCTGAGTGTACTGTATATCCTGGAAAAATGCTCATATAGATCCACGAGGGGAAAGGTGTCTATTGTAACCTCATTTCTGTTGTTGTGGTTAGATGAATAGGGCACCTGAGTGTCCATCTCTGAGAGGACAGGTGGATATTATTGGTGGATATGTGCCACATATTCCTTAACAATAGCAGATCAGATACTGAGAAAATAAAAGAGCATTTCTTTAAAATATAGTATCTTGTAGAAAATGGAAAAACATGGTATCTGCATATATAGCACAATATCCTTTGCATAAATTAAAAAGACTGTAAAATACAATAATGCTCACTTTGCAAAGCCCATATACATATAAAAATACTAAAAATAAATAAATGATAATGTTTACTGGTGCAAAAGATGGAGAATAGAAGTAGAATATTTGAACAAAGGAAATAGTAAAGAAAACTCTGGGGGAGGAAAGTCAGAAAATAAACATGCACATAATGAGACATTTTTCAATCTCAAGAAGTGTTTTGATGACTGTAGAGAAGGATGATACAGGTTGAGTGGAGAGCGCTACTTAAAGAATAAGGCCTGGATGATGATGTGAAGCTCAATGCAAGATGATGGAGGGGAGGAACATGCCAGGGAGAGGGCAGAGGAAAGAGCAAGTACGTGGCCAAGAAGGAGTTTGGTGCATTTCAGGGACAGAGAGAGTCCATGAGGTTAGGGATGGGGAATAAGGAGAAGGTGACCCAGGACAGCCCAGGGAAGGTTAGCATGGGACCTCGCCGGGTCAGATTGTGTGACCCCTCTGGTAATGCTAAGGAGTTTACTACTGTGATTTCTTGGTGTCAGTGTCACCTAGGTACTAAGTACTCTATGAAAATCCTGCTAAATTTAGTTTGTCAGTTTTTGAAGCTCTTTGCTGTACTGAAAATAACAAACCTTTTCCTCTTTAAACTTTCATTTCAGGAATAATACACATGGGAATTTTTTGTTCAGGACACCAACAACCTGGAAAGAAGCCCCTCATTCGGTGATATATACACAATAGAATCAATTTTACTTCAGAAAACAAAAGAAATAATTCATATCAAAACTCAAAATTTCAAGTTATATCTTTTTCAAAATACGTATGCTTGAAATGTGAATGGGATGTCAGTATATTTTTATGTGGTTAACATGTGGTAGACGTAGAATCTGCAAAAGTTAGAATACATAAGCTCATGAAAGAGCTCCACGTCCAGTGCCTTCCCAGTGCCTTCCCGGCAAATCCTTGGATCCTTTTTTTTTTTTTTTTGTCTTTTTCATTTTTACTGGTACCAGGGATCAAACTCACGACCACCTGCTTACAAGGCAGGTGCTTATGCCGCTGAGCTAAATCCCCAGCCCCCAATCCTTGGATCTTTAACATGCTCTCCAAGATGTCAGAGCTGCATTTTGTAACTTGTCTTAAGAAGGTGCTTATCAGAAATATAAGGAGACCCTAAGCCAGTGCTCCTCAAGCTGTAGTACACATCTCGTCATTGTGAAAATGCATATTCCAGCCCAGCAGGACTGCGGGTGAGATTCTACCCTACATTTTTTAGAAGCTTCTTGATACCAGGGATCACACTGAATTTCAAGGCTCCTGATATGTTCTTATTTGCAGAATTGAGCTGAGTGTCCAGGTAAGCTAGCTGGAGAAGAACACATGTATGTGTATGTGTGAGTGTGCATGTGCACTCCAGACACCCTCACATACAGCTTCATCTTAGCCTCCAAGCCCATTCCTACAGGGTCACAACTTGACAGAGCCTCTTATCAAGGCTCTTTGCAACGATGTGTTCCTGGGCCCGTATTAGGAGTGGACCGTGAACTCCATTGCTCCTGAGGTGAGTTCTTCTTCATGGGAATCACTCTGAGTTTCAGTGAATACAAGAATGATGTGAAAAACCTACCCAATCATAACTTTTCTTCAGAATGCATCCCAGCTCTGGAACGTTAGGGATACTCTGACCCACATTTTCAACTGATGTGCAGTAACCAGAGGTAATTAGCTACTTAGGCACCCATATGTTATGCTTCTCAGCAAATAGAAATGTCACATAGCAACAGCTCTATGAACCCATCCCTAAATACAAATTTTAAATGAACACTCATGCCTATCTAGCAACACCTGAAGTGATAGAATTGTTTTACAATAGTGTCTTGTTTTTACTTTTGGTTTATTTGTTATTTATGTCGTGTTACACACTAGTTTGCATTGGAAGCAGTGACAATTTTTCCACCAAAGTAATGAAAGTAATCTGAGCGTTTCACTTGGATCTTTTAGAGTATTATGCCATACAGATAGGGGCTATTATTTGCCCATCTACTAAAACAGCAGAAAGCTGACTTCACTACATTTATCTCTTCAATGTAGCCATTCAAAAGGACCTGATCCATTAGGACCTCATTGAAGATATAAAATTGTCTCATTTCCCAAATGCAGACTGCCTGTAACTGATTCTTCCTTCCAGAAAGTCCTCCAGATGCTAGAGGTTTCATTTAATATGTAAGCAATAGTTTTCCCCTGAAATAAGGGTAATTGAAAATCCTGTTTAGTGTCAGTCCTTCATTGGGTCAAATTGTTTTTCAAATTTTTTGTCCCACTACATGAGCTCATTTGATGCCAGCATGCCAGGCACAACCATGTGTTCCAAGACAGCAAATAATAAATCACTTCCAGACCTGTGTGTAGCCAGCATTTTGCAGGAGGAAGCCTTGAAACAGGTTTTGTAGCCCTAGCACATTGTCAGATGCCATTATGTGCCTGCATTTCCTGACCACACTAATGGGAGTAACTGTAGATTAACCTAAACTATAGTCTCTGTCTCTGTCTCTGTCTCTGTCTCTGTCTCTGTCTCTCTCTCTCTCTTTCTCTCTCTCTCTCTCTCTCTCTGTGTGTGTGTGTGTGTGTGTGTGTGTGTGTGTGTGTGTTTCTGTCTGTATCTCTCTTTCTTTCTATTTGTCACTGACTTCATGACTTACACATGTAGCCTGCCTTTGGAGACCCTAATTGGGAGGAAACTATCATTTTAATGATTCTATGTTATCCATTTACAAGAACTGCCAATGTTAATGAAATGTAACAAAGATTTTATGCATGGTTTGTGCTGGTCTCTAGTTATTTCCTTGTATAAGAGCCGAGATTCAGTGACTATTTACCAGGGAGCAGCCAAAGAATATACAAGAGCTTTTACACTGTGTATTTGTAAACATTTACAAATTGTGTGCTGAACATATACGGGACAGTCAAAAAACTTTTCTTAAATGAGTGCATAAATATCTCTATGCTACTTAGCTGTGAGACCAGAGGTTAATATTGTGGAAAGGGGGCAATTTAACAAAAGTTGTAATGACTTCAGGTCAATGTTTTCAATTTTATATTTTTATTTTAAATTTTACAATTATGATTAAGAATTATTTTTTCAGTGTCAGGGATTTAGATCAGTGGCACAAGGTCCTGAGTTCAATTCCTGGTACAAAAACAAGAGAATTATTTTTTTCATTATTGAATGGCTCCTTTATTGAAGAACATTTCAGAAACTACAATTAGCAACCACTTAGCAGCTGATTGCAATGGTTTGGCCTTGGGAAGGTTTTATGTGAAGTGAGGTCCCATGGTGCCAGGAGATAAACACTTTGAGAGATTTGCAGAAGAGGGGATGGGCAGAAGAATTTTGCTTCAGGTCAGAGATGAGATTCCTAACTCTAGCTGCAGATTCCGCAGAGCAGGAGAACTGTTCTTGAAGAGACATAGGATAGAAGAATAAAGCAGGAAAGGAGGCAAACATCCTTAACTGTGTAAATGACCCTGCTGCCTCCAACCTACATGCTAGCAAGAAAGGGACATCCTTCTGCAGGGCTTCCTACAATGCCATGAGGGTTTGAAACTTTTTGTGGGTCCTTACTTACCGAATTCAGTGGTTCTCACAGTTTTAGTATTAAAAGACTTTCATAGTCTTAAAATTATTGAGGACCCTAAAATGTTTTTTTTAATGGTGGTTATATTTATCAATATTTATTTTATTAAAACATGAATTTTTATGTTTATTCATTCAAAAATAACTATTATAAAACCATTACATGTTAACATAAAAGTAATTCCCCAAAAATATTTAAGAGAAACATTTGTGTACAAATATATAAATATACATATATGTATATTGCAAATCTCCTTCATGTTGAGTGTGACAAAAGTGAAAAAGGCAGTTTAGATCTCAGCATTGCCATAATACTCATTCTAATACTTCCTTTAGTCTCCAGAATCTATTCAGGCCATGCTCTGTTGTGGACCACTGCTCTAATTTATGAGCCCCACACTAAAAGCAACTATCTCCATGACTCTCTATGGTTCAGCTAATGGCTCAATTAGCTTCCTCAAGCTCAGTGGCCAATAATTGCAAAAGAAAAAATTGAAAAGGGAGGGATATTGCTGTTCCCTCGACTCCCACATATAAGTGAGCGAATATATGAACTAATACTTTAATCTCTATGTTAATATTTTTATTTTTTGAACATGAAATTACATTGTCATTTCCATCATGAAGATAGAGTAGCTGCATTCAATCTACAGGTAATAGAGATTACACAAACTCTTGGAACTTCGTATGAACTTTTCTGACTTGTTCCCAAACACTGTAAAATCCAGAGGGAAAACTTCCACAGGTACATCTCGTCATCTATACTTATCCATTCAAGTATTCACTGATTGATCAAGTCATTCTGGAATAACCAACTTTATTCCAGAGAGTCAAAATTGAAAAAGCAAAATGTCTGTGTTCCATATGTGTAGTGTAATCGACAGTGCTATAATTCTATAATCCATGAATGCATTTCTTCAGCATACAGTAATCTAGTTAACAAATATTATTAGGTTCCTACAAGTGGTATTTCCCAAATAGATACAAAAATAAAACATTTCTAGAATGCAAATTACTGAGCTACAAATCTAGGTAAAAAAAATATATATGTGACATTAAAATTAATTTTAAAGCTCCATAAGAAATTCATAGAGGAAGAGAATATTTGGTTGGGAGTATTAAGAAACATTTCTCTTTTTTGCAAGAAACCAAGAGACATAAGCATTGATTTTATGGTATGAAAGATCTAGGTTCTAATGTCAATCAACTCTATCAGTTTCTAAACTCCGTAGAACTAAACCTCAGGGCAACACATGAAAAAGTGATCATATCTGTATAGTGCCTATTAGAGCACTGACTGACATAACAGAGAAGTCTTTTAGGTGGAAATAAACAGGGTATACATTCTAGGTAAAAAGAGCCATGCATCCAAAAGCAAGGAATCTTAAAAAGCAGAGTGTCAAGGAAGTAAGGCTAACTTGATAAAATCTAGTAAAATATCATAGTGTCCTTACTAAGGTCAGACATTAGATAGTTTCTGTTCAAATATGACTCCTTTGCAACACCTCACAATACCAAAAAAAAGACAAAAGTAAATGTGGGAGCATAAGACAGAGAAATTTCACAGTTTTTGTCAGTAAGTGAAGCAACACGAAAGTGGGTTTGGCAGTGACCTGGAGTGCAGATATGATTCAGTGACACCAAGTGTGCTGTGGATTCTCCGCTCTGTGACATTACAGCTTTACAACATCAAATTTGGATTAAGGGTCTAAAGAGTATGTTTGTAAATATCCTCTTGCACAAAAGCCAGTGGATTATAAATCCTTCATTTCTGGTACACATAGGTTTCACATAAAAGCACATGAGTGGCACTTGTACCCAATGTGAGGCTCCCTGACATGCAGATACAGTGCCACCAGCACAGCTGCATCCACTCAACAGGCTGGATCTGGGAGATGACAAGTCACAGGGCCACACTGTATCCCATAAGATGCATCAGGACTGCTGTATTAAATATAGCGCAGATGGGTGCTTAAAACACCAGAAATACATGTCTCACCATTCTAGAAACTAGATATCTGAAGAAGGTGGCATTCCCAGGGCCCCTTTAAAACCTGTGAGAGAGAATCCTTTGCCTCTTCCTAGCTTCTGGTCACAGGTATCAGTCACTGACTTAGATTGTATCACAGAACTTTAGTCTCTGGTTTTTTCATGGCAAAGCATTCTCTTTATGTCAAAAATTCCTCTTTCCACAGGATACTTGCTCTACTAGTTGAGCATCCACCCTTAGGAGCTCATCTTAAATTTGTAAAGACTCATTTCCAAGTCAGGTCATGTTCACAAGTACCACAGATTAGAGTTTCCATATATCTTAAGTGGGAATGCAGTTCAACCCCACATAGTTACTTTTGGAGTCTGTTGGAGAGGAGCTAGGAGCCCTCTTTCTACCTGTCTAAATCTTTAGCTGAAATAAAATGCAGAATCATAAACCAATGAATCAGAATGTCTTTGAACCACATAATTTAACATTGATTGGATCATCGTTTATGTGGTATAGAGTAATTCACTGTGTCTAGAAAATAGCCTAAAACAAATTATGAAAAGCCAGGGTAACACTGAAGAGCTACTGATATCTACAAGTAATAAAGCAATATGACCAACACTGTGTTGCCCAAAGGCTGCTCTGGCAATAGTGTGAGTCAGAAAGGTCACAAAGGAAAATATTAGAAATAGAAATAGCAATTAGGAAACCACTGTAGATTCTGGAGCAAGGGAAATTGCCCTTTGAGGGCTGAGGGCACATGTATATACTACAGTGGGTTGGTGTATTGGGTCCAATAGCAGCCGGCAGAAAGGAGGAGATGATTAAAGAACAAACTGAGAGACCTGTTGGGCGTGGGCTCCTCAGAAAGAGTAGTTATACTGACCAGAGCCACTGAGCTTTGTTAGGTGGACACCATTTGTCACCATTGATTGGGACAAGAAAATGCAGATTTTCTAGGGGATAAAGAGAGTACCAACGTATAAGATATTAAACAGACAACAAAAGCATGAATGTAATTAAAAACACATAGGAAAAAATGCCTTTTCCTGAGAAGTTTTACAAGGAAAGTCTTCCAACATATTCTCTTCTCAAAAAGAATGCAGTCACCTCGTACCCAAAATATCCCAAAAGACTGATTTTGCCCATTGCTCTCAATTTGTTCCATCATTGCCCCCACAGCCGTTCCTTGGTTTTCTCTTCTGGAACATAGCCATTACCCTTGATCTACCTCCTAGACATAAATTTAGAAACTTTCTGAATGCCCACCTCTCACCACACCCTCATATCTAGTCATCAAGTCTTGCCCACTCCAGTTTGTACACCTCTTACACCTACCCAGATTCTATTTCCATAGCCTTTACCCTACTTAAGGCCCCGCCTGCACTCACCTGCCCTGTTTCCATTGTCATTCACCAAGTCCATCCTTCAGCACCCTTGCCCTCATCTTCACTTTACATCTGCAGTGCTCTTTGAGGAATGCAAAGTCGGATCATACTGGATCCCTGCCTTCCCATATCCCACCAACTACCAAGTAAAGTCCAATCTCCACAACACACCCTAAAATACCTATATGTTTTTGCTTCTGATGACCATTGTCTTTCTCTCCTAGCAGATTTTAGGATTTTGAGACTTTATAATCTCAGAATATGTCTTGCATCTTCCTTATCTGCTGTTCTATCTCCTCAGTGGTCCTTCTCCACCCTCTTCTCTGGCCCTGCTTCCCTTTTTTTTTATCTCGCTGATACCTGTGTACATACAGTCCCTTTTTTCCCCACTTACATCTATATTCACCTTCTTTCCTTGTTATCCTTGAATGCAGTGTGTCATTTTTCTATGTAGCTGATTCCCCAAGACATCTGCAGTCTCTGTAGGTCAGGTATTAAGTTCCTTTCCACAAGCAAACCAAGCAGCAGTGTATGGTTTATAAAATACATGGGCAAAAAATTGGATAATTCAAATATTGAAAAAGTGCTCAGATTTAAGGTGAATGAATGTCAAGGAAAATAAGAATAGAAAAAGAAAAAACCAAGTTGGTATAGTCAAAACTGAATTATTACAAGTAAGATCAGAATTCAGTATTTTTGGTCAAAAGTGACTATAAGACCAGAGCAGCCACAGTATTATATTTAAAGCAAACCATACAGAACAAATCAGAAGAACAAAGAATTTTCGAATATAAAATGGTGACTTTTTTTAGTTCTTTCAAAAAAGGAGTCAGTGGACCAATACATTGCCTGTCACATTTTATTCATACCAAGCAAAGTAGCTCTCAACTCTGCTTTTCTCAAGTCAAAATAGATACGGTTTAAAAATAAATGCATTTGGTTGAGGGGATCAAGAGTGGGGAAACTATTCATTTTCTGATCAGAGCTGACCTCCAGACACATCTGGTCTTGCTTCTGACAGATGTTAAGCATTCCTACAATACCACCACCACCTGTCACCTAACCATCAACATGACCCACCTGGTAATTATGCTCCTGTTCCTATACTTCTCTTTACTCTCCATCGTACAATCAAGCTTTTGTTTGATTCTAAATTAAGGCCCAGTCCCCAGTTTAGTTTTCAGATCACCGTAGAATCTGCCCAGGCTATTGTCCCTAGACATGTATGGCAGCCTACTTTCAGGCTAAAACATATTGCTTTAGTCACTTTTCTTTTTGCTGAAACAAAATACTCAACATTCAAAGTTAAAGGAACAAAGGTGTATTTTGGCTTACAGTTTGTGGAACTTGCTTTTGTAGTTGGCTGGCTCCAAGCCAGGGTGGCACGGCAGAGGAGAAATAGTTCATGGCAGGCAGAAGGCAGCACGGCAGTAAGCAGCAAGCCATAACAATGACCTTCTTTCTGTCCTATATCTTACTGAGGCTACCTATCCTACCTACCCTGAGGCAGCCTTAATCCTAGCATTGCACTATAAATCAGTCCAAACATCACATCTTTGACCCCAGAAGCACACACCTTAAATCCAGTCACTTTAGAAAAGCCACAGCTAGGACTGCATGAGGGTTCAGAGAGACATCTAGATACAAGCTATATCTCATGCCAAACATTTTCTCTTTTCAAGACCTTCATTAGAGGCTGTATTTGAACAGACTCAGCTTATGCAAAGGATTTCATATCCAAACTATCCAGAAGTAAGTTAATGTTTGACAATTGAGAAGTAAAAACACGGTCAGTCATGGTGGGAAAAATTGGACTCAAGGAACTTGCTTACAATTACTTTGTCATTTAGCACTACCTTGGTGTTAATTTACTTAGCAATGCTTATGTCTTCTGGAGAAAAAGAAAAGCAATAATCTTTGGCAAACTGTAGCCTCGGTTAGGTCTTAATTCAGTCTTGCTTTTACAATGTGAATGAGAGCTTCTCCCCTACTCTTTTTAACCCACTACTATTGTCAACCACAAATAATACTTAAGCCTTCCCTTCTTACTTTATATAAAGTTTTCCCACCAAATCCCACATCTATTTTCTATTCCACTAGCCCATCACTATGGTCTAGACCACCATCCTTCTTCGCCTGAATTTCTGCAGCAACTTTAAACTTGTTCTTCCTATGCACGCTTCTAATCTTCTCAACCCATTTTTCACATACTGAAGATCATTTCTATAATATACCATGTCTCTGCTGCTTAAAATCTTTTGCTGGATTCCCCTTTCACTAGAATAAAATCTAAACTTCTTTGCCTGTCCCATCTATGGGTTTTCCTCCACATGACTCATGACCCTCCAACAACACTGGTAACTGTTCTTCAGTAAAGATTCCTGCACTGTCACATGGTGATCTTTCAATGCATGGGGCATTTCCTGCTTTCAATGCATTTCCTGCTCCTCTGCCTTGAGAATGTCTACTTCTTATTAAAATAATTGCTTCCATCTGTAAGTCTGATCATAAATGTCACCTTCTCTTCAAGGCATAACCTATAGAGACAGCCCCACTTTATGCTTTTTTTGGTTCATGTGTTTTCTGTATAGAAATATATGTACTAATCACAAGTTTTAATGCTTATGAATCTTTCTTTTTAATTAACTAATTAGCCTTCTGACCTGTCTCTCGTAAGAGGAAAAAAAAAAGAAAGGGTCTATTTCATTCACCTTGGCATTCCCAGGGCCTGCTATATTAGCTCATTCTTAATAAGAAGCTCAAAACATGCTCACTGAGTAAGTAATTTTTTATTGCACACTTTATATCATAGTCGTAGAAATTTTTATAATCAATTCTATTTTATGTGGGCTCCTATTAACTTTTTATTTGCTTCTTTACTGAAGTTTTATGAGAGGAATGTCTTGTCCTTGCTATATTTTTGGAACCTTGCAAGGTCCTTAGCATATATTTGCTTTAAAAAATGAATTAAGTAATTATCAATCAGCAGAAAACACTTTAAAAGATAATACTAAATTTCCCAGAAGTCTCTTGTGTTCCAGTGAAGTAAGTGAGCTCCATTTTTAAGATCTGCACTTGAGAAAGGCAGGCTTCATCAGTTATTGATTAGCTACGATGCCTTTGTTTAATTCTTAATGTCTTTAATTCTTAATGTCTCATAAATCCCTGTCAGATAGAGATTTAGTTTCTTTATATATCAGTGATACAGTATTATATGTTAGCATATGCTTGAAACACACAACTTTGTTTATAGGGAAATAATGCTCTTACAATTACCTAGGATAGTCAACACTTGAGTTCTTTTAAGTTGGATGCTGACCTCCATATAATTTTGACAGAAGGTTTCCTTTGTGGGTGTTCCCAGAATTGATATTGGAGTATGATCTGGTCCTACATCTACAAAAGAATTTTAGTGTTATAATCTCAAGCAGCCATTGTGGTAGAAAGCATAGAGTTCTGTATCTCCTCCCAACAAATGATGGAGGTCCACCTGTTGGACCTGGTTGGCCCTGAGGAATTTTATCACCAATAGAATATGGGAAGAGTAATGTTTCATCAGTTCTGAATCAGGAGACCTTGAAGCATCTGTTCTTGCTTTCTTTGAAATCTGAAAATACCACATGAAAAAGCATAGCCAGAGTGCTGGAAAGGCAGAGACCACATAGCAAGAGACCCAATCTCTGACATTTTCCAGCTGAAGCCTCACGGTCACGGGCTGGCCAGCCTGCAGCCTGCATGCAGATACAAAAAAGAGCACAGCTGTACTCATTTTCCAGGGTTGCTGTAACAGACACCATCCACTGAAGGACTTAAAACCTATTTTCTTACAGCTTTAGAGTCAGGACTCTAAAGCAAAGACATGGTGGTGCTGGATCTTTTTGAGACTGGCAAAGGAAGGGTATGTTCCAGTTTTCTCTCCTTGGCTTGTAGACATCTGACTTTAAGCTCACGTGGTATCCTCCTCACCATCTTGCTCTGTTATCTTCTGTTCAATTTCTTCTTCTTGTAAGTACATATTGGATTAGGGGCCTCCCTAATTACTTCATTTTAGCGTCATTGCTTCTGAAAGACCATATCTCAAAAAATCATATCAAATGAGGTACTGAAGTAACTGTGTTGCTCAGTCTTCCACTGCTGTGACAAATACCTGAGAAAATCGACTTAAAGAAAAAAAGACTTATTTTGGCTCATAGCTTCAGAGACTTGAGCCCATGGTCAGCTGCCTTCAAGATGGAAACACCATGGTGGAAGGGTGTGGCATAAAAGCTGCTCACATCATGGCACCAGGAAGGAGAGAAAAGTATGAGCCAAGAAGGTGGAGACAGAATCAGATACACTCCCCAAAATCTTGTCCCTATCACACACCTCCTTCAACTAAACTACATCTTTTAAGTTTCTATTACCTTCCAACATTGCCAACAATCTATGATCTCATCAATATGTTAATCCAGTGATAAATTTTTAACCCTCATGACTCAATCACTTCAAAATCTAATCAGCATGAAAGTGTCAATGCAATGAGTCTTTCTGGGGATATTTTCAATAACAACCATAGAAAACAAACATAATTTTGGGAAGTTTAGGGGTAACACACAACCTATCCTGTAACACCAGCCAAGACTAACAAGGACAAGAACTGCCTAGCTGAGCTTAGCCCACACTGCTGACTGAAATTGAAAGTCAAATAAATAGCTGTTGTTTTAGGTTATTAAGTCTAAAGTAGTTTGTTATACAGCAAAGGTTAACTGAAATAACCATATCTAATTCAACTTCAACATGCTTGCTACTTGGTTTTAAAACTGTAGGCCTCTCCAATATTACTGAGTTACTAAAATTGTGCTGATGGCATGGAAACCTTCTAAGATCAGCCTTCCCTGAAACACAAAGCCTATCCAGTACTCCAAAGTTGAGCTAGTTACAATTATCACAAGTGTTTTGTTTTTTCTTTCAGGGAGTCCTTCGCTAAGTGTGTTAGCAATGATCACTCTGTTGCCTCGGGTGGATTTAATACCATTCTGTCAATAGCTCTGCCAAAAGCATATTCTTCAAAGTATATTCTTAAAGTTTAACTTGACCCACTTTCCAAAAAACTCAAGTTAAGCATACCTTCCAGTCTCCTTACATAGGTAGAAACCATGGTCTATTAATTTTTATGTGAATGTTGCATCCCTAAATATCAATATTTTCACTAGAATAATCTTGGTTCATGATATCAGACCTGTTTCCTCAAATGAGTAAATATTGAGATGAGCAATCTCATTTTTTGACAGAAAATGTTAAGTGTGTTTGGTCAACAAATTTGACTTATTATTCCAAAGGGCATCCAAATGTCGATGGCAGTATCTCAAAGCTCTTATAAATCTCCCAGCCAACTGTCATTTTTAAGAACATTGTGTTCAGCTGGTCGTAAGTTTTTCTAGTTAATTCACCTTTATTTAGAATTCCATATTTTTCTTTTTCAAGATCTGTGACCAAGAAATGCTTTATAAAGTCCTTCCTAGTTAAGTATTCTATTGCTCTCATTGGTGGACACTAATAACTCCTGCTTCTAATTCTAATTGGATTAATTTTATTTGAAAAGCTTTCATGCATATTGTACACCTCTTAAAATGCAATTTTTTTATTTTAAAAAGCAAAACAGAAAAAAATGATACAGAATTTCAAACAATAGTAGGAAATTAACACTAGTTAACATATTGCATATTATTATTTTAAAATAGTTGTTGAGGTTATAAGATTTAGGTATAAAAATTGATTAAATAGTAAACACACAAACTGTTCTTTTTGATGTACAGAGATTAGTAGCATAGTTATCCAACTTGTATAAAGATGCAAACTTTTATGAAAAACTGAACAACTATTTGTGTAAAGCATTGGAGAATTAAGATTTATTTTTTCTAAAGGAACTTTACTCATACACTAAAATACTATTTATACATAAGTCAGTGTTACATATAGCTTAATTTTTCCCTTGAAAATATTTTTTGAAAAAATGGAGTTTCTATGGAATGCTCCATCAAAAATCATGGGCAGTTCTCTCAAAAACCTCACTGCAGGTTAGAGTTATAAGAGAATGTTAAAAATAACTGGGGATGTAGCTCAGCAGCACAAGTGCCTGCCTGGCAAGCGTCAGGTCTTGAGTTTGATTCCAGGTTCCAAAGAAAGTATGAGTGGTGAAGCCCTTACCTGACATACCCAAGGCCTGGGTTCAATTCCTAACACGTGAAGAGGGGTGGGGGTTTCACTAACCACACCAGCACCACCACCACTACCATAGCATGAGACTATGTTGAGGGCCTGTTACTGTTTTGCTTCAGTGTTGGTGTTTTCCCCTGGTGGTTCTCAGGAGATGAGTGAGTCTTGCCAGTACTTGATCTTCACACTGCTTTCCTTTTGTTACTGGCTTTCACTGGGTTTCTGCCACTTCCTGTGACCCCAGCAGCCTGCAGTCTTAACTCTAATGTAGCTCATTAATATACAAAGTTTTTCTAGTATGTGGGACATGTGTAAATCCTAGATGATTCGTCTCTTTTTTGCAAATTGGTTATGCCAAATAAAAGCCTTGACCACAATATTTGGTTGTCCAGAAATCATTTAGTGCTTTGATCTTTTATTTTAACAGTCCATAACTAGAAAAAATTGGGTTGGCATGTCTTTATCACTTCTCTGCCTGGGGACCTTTTTCCTTTCTTTTCTAGTAGGGCAACAGCATCTCTACGAGTTACTTTCTTTTTTTAATCTTCTTTTATCTTCACATTTGAACACATGAGAATTCTACAGATTTTCTCTGCTTTTCTCCTGACTGTACCTCCCTCAAGGTTTCTTGTTTCATAATCAAATTTCTTGGATTTGGCTGGAATCAACAAGGAAGTGCTTCTCATTGTAGTCCTTCCTGAGCAGACAGTGTTCCAGACCTTACATCATGACATTTCTCCAAAACTTTCAAAATGGAAGAAACATTGATGTATATTCTTGGGGTTAAAAAAATCACATTAAAATCCCTTTCCTTGAGGTTTCCTCAGCTCTTTGTGTTCAGGAAAATTTTCTCCACTCAAAAAAATTTTTACACATCTGGAGATAACTTATTTAAAATCAATTTATTTAAAAACAAATAAACCAAAATTTATTTATGTATTTTGACAGTTTTAATGGTAAGTGTGGTTCAGGCCAGCCAAACTCTTCAGTTTTTAAAACCTCCAAATAGTGTTTTTAAATTGAACAAAAATATTTTATTTTTAATTAACACATAATAGGTATTTATGAGATACAGTGACATTTCAATACCTGTATACAATGTGTAATGATTAGATGACAAGTGACATAGTCATCACCTCAGAAATTTATCATTTCTTTTGTATTGGGAACATCAAAATCTTTCATTCCTGCAATTTTGAAGCATATAATTAATTATTGTAAACTATAGTTATCATACTGTGCTTTAAAACATTAGAAGTTATCCCTGTTATCTAACTCCATTGCTTTTTTGAGCTTAAGTAAATTCTACCATCCCTTGTCTATTCAACTTTGAGTCTTTCTAAGACCCACAGTAATATATTTGTGTCATGTGTGCATATGTCATATGTAATCATTAACTAGAGGGTGATTTTATTCTGATTTCAAACTCATAATTACTTTAGACTCAGATCCATAGGCCATTACTGCTTAATTTTAAAGGGTTTTTCTTCTTTGACCAACTTCTACTGCAGATTGCTATTTAATATTATCCCAAGACTTGTTTTCATTGTATTTACTGCTAAAGGAACCCAGACAATCCATTCCTTATTTGGCAAAGGTTGCTGCTTTGACCTCCCTTAGTGCATAACTTCTTCAAGACCCAGAATTGGCCAACACATACACCAGTGCTTGATGACCTTCTCAACATTTAGGAGATGCAGCCTTAGGAGATGGTCTCAGAACTGTGTTAATGTAGGTTTTGTTGCTAGACTGTACCAGAGCATCAGACACCCACTGTGTCTGCCTATTGGCATATATGAGAAGATCACTCATTATTTGCATGTCATAAGAAACTTCCTTGGGTTCAGCTTTTCTGAGAAATTCAGATCAATTAGTGGTTTTAGGGTTTTTAAAAACAGAACATTAATGTTCTTAGATGGCTGGAATGCATTCCAATAGAAACAAAAATAGAAGGAATCAATATTTGTTAGGCATTTACTCTTAGGGAAATACTTTACAAAATGATCTCTTTAATCCTCATAATAATTCCATACGTATTGTGTTTCTATTTTTTTTTCTAATTTTTATTTTAAAGAGAATAAATCCAAGCAAAACAGAACAGAACAAAGCCAATCAAAACAAAACAGGGTAAGTGACACAGAACTTCAAAACAAAATAATAGAAAATCAACAGTGGTTACCATAATGCCTTTTATTGTCTTCAAAATAGCTGCAGATACCTTCAGACATAGTAAAAATCAAAACAAAACAGAACAGAATAGAATCAATAAAATAAAACAACAAACACAATAAAGGACTAGAAAGATAATACTAAATCTAAAATGGCCACCATACTCGATCTTGTAATCTTTTAAATAGCTGACCATCCATCAGATACAATAAAATCAAACAAGACAGAACAAAACCCATCAAATACAACAATGAAATTGATACAGATCTTCAAAACAAGATAATAGAGAATTAAAAATGGCCCACCTTCAGAAGGAGATCCCCCATAGATGGTTCATTGCTCAGCCTCTGGATAGATGATCAGGCATGCAAAGCCTAAAGCTATATTTTACTTCAGTAGCTATCATCCCAGCCTGTGTTCCTCCAGGTCAGCCAGTCACTTATTGGGGTAGAGTTGGGGGTTTTGGCTCTTCTCCCAGCCCACTTGCCAGAAGGGGCTGGTGTCTGGTTCACCCTACAGTGGCGCTGACTCACGCAGAGGGCTTAGCTTCTTGTTCTCCTCCCCTATAGTCCATAGATGGCTAACTCACGGGAAAGGCCTGGCATCTGGTTTTCCCCTGAGTGGCCCTCACAGAGAGGGCTTGGCTTTTTGTTCTCCTTCCCCACAGTCCATGAATGGTGCTGACTCACAGGAAAGGGATGATGTCTGGTTCTTCCCCCAGCATCCCATACCACACCAACTCACAGGGAGGGCTTGGCTTCTTAATGGCTTCTTGTTCTCCTCCCCTGTAGTCTGTGAATATATTTCTATTTTATAAATGAGAAAACTAAGACATAGAGTCATCCACCAGCATGATACAGCAGAGTTGTAGCAAAAGTCTCTTCCCAAGGGCAGTGCTTAAATCCCATAGGGTTTCCTATGCAGCAGAAGTAACAAGGAAAGGCAAAAATATAGGATGTGTCCATGTTAGTCACATTTCCCATATAGCTAATTTTCCAATTATATTAGAAGTTTAGCAGAACGATGTCTACATTGTATGGGATGTGGCACTTGGTGATTATAAAGAATAACTTCAACATTGAGCTATAATATTAAGAATCAATGGCACTGGAGCTATGCTTTCATATCCATTGAACCCTGGGGAAATCTGGGACCACACTAGATATAGTCCCTGGTCTTTCTCTCACCAAGCAAGCAACTCTGACAAGATACTCAGCCTCCTTGTACTATGATTTGCTTGTTTGTAAAAGTAGGATAGTTTCAAAGTAGATCTTACTTCCTTGGACAAAAAAGATTGAATGAGCAGTACATAAATGTATTAAAAGCAACATGTGTTGCAATAAGCACTAAAAGGATGTGTCCTCGTATTATGCTCTGAAACTCATAAATTCTGTAAATCTCTATCACAAACATTAGCCATCAGAACAAATGGCAGTATCACTAATTGTGTTAGACACACCTAAGATAGATTATAGAGTTCCTGGAAATATATTTCAAAAATAGCTAGTTGAAAGCCAGCATAGTATAGTAGTTGAGGCCAGTGTATGTACTGCAAACCCAAATATTGAGTTCAGTAATCCAAGTATTGTAATCCTTTTTCTAGTTTTCCTCACAATCCAAAAGGTTATATTTGTAATCCCATTGAGGCATCACTGGAATCCTAGCAAGATAATTCCAATCTACCACCACCAGTGCAACCCACGTGAGAGTAAAAACACCAAGACACATTCCAAGTTAAGGGCAGCCAAGGGGTTCTAAGTCCAATCCTCATGAGGACATGTGGACTAAGACCTTGATCCTCGGCCTCTCCCAGCATTTATTATCTTGTGAGGCAGTGGGATGGCTCAGGGATGAGTGATAGTCAGGATAGGCGAGAATTACATGAACAACCAGCTGGTGGCCAGGTGCACACGTAAATTGCAGAGATAAAGATATGCAGAAGGATCAATTTACATAATCCAATTAGGGTAGCCAGTGGAATTGTTTCGGGGGGCAATAGAGAGAAGGAAATACCTTAGCCAGCTTTTTACATATCAGTATGAGAAAATGAGTCTCCAAATAATCAAAGTCACAGTAATTGTTTTGGATTCAAAGGGAGTCACTGGAGTTGTTTCCCATATCTCTCCCTTTCTTGTTTTATAGCTCTAGCAGGGATAGTCGGGGCAGATGTCCTCCAGTTGTCTTTGGGCAGTGAATCCTCTATGACAGACTTCAATGAGAAAAATTATAAAGAATAGAATGAGTACACCAATTTTGATATAAAACCAAAAGTGAGCCTTGATGTAAGTGAGCCATGTAGTAAGGGGGCACTCTTAGAGAGCAGTGACTCTTCCCTAGGGATTGGAATGGTGACAACTGACTTCAAATCCACCCAGACTTAATCCCTAAGTGTCGATGTCCGCTCCCGGCCGGCAGGAAAGACACACGACAAGGTCTGGCGGTGGTCAGGCTTTTCTTTATTCTCTCCTTATACAGTCTGCCCCGAAGCCTCTACCGGTCCGCTCTCCGCGGCTCCTTCCGTGCTTCAGTCTGCCCCGAAGCCTCTACCGGTCCGCTCCCCGCGGCTCCTTTTGTGCTTCAGTCTCTCTCTCTCTCGGGGGTGGAGGCACTGGCTATATATAGGATTAATAGCTAGGCAGACTACCCTGTGAGGCGGGAACTTAGTGGGGTGATAAGAAACAGGTGCCACACAGGCGGGCTCGATGAGAGGGGTAATCTAGCCCAGGCTTTTGTACTTTCCCACAGGCCTCGCAATCACCGCGTCTGATGACTTGACAGTGCCACGGCTCCCAACACTAAGGATTATATTTAAGAGTGTAGTTGCATTTGTTTTGCCTTCTGTCTTGAGATCTGGGCCACACCAAGAGGTGTTTGTCCCTTCCAAGGTCATCAGATATCTGGTCCTCTGTTCCAGCATCCTCGAGGGCCCAGCCCTGTCTGACTGCCTATAATATTTCTAACTGGCTCAGCTGCCCGTAACATTCCCCCTTCCGAAGAAGTAACCCGAACTGCTGTGAGGGGTAATGGACGATGACCGATCGAGCTGCTTCAGGCTGAACAGGGTTGCAGTGTTTGAACAGCAGTCAGAGGTACTTCCACAAAGACCCTGTCTAGAGGCCCTCGATAGACACCAGGCATTTTCATCTAGGGAATGCACACAGCTTTAAGTCTGAAGGACACAAAACCAAAGAAACAGTTAAATAGTTAAATATATATAGGCCAAAGAGAATTAATAAGACAATTACAAGTGTAGTTAACAAAGATTTCCACCAAGAGGAGAGCACATGTGCCTTGGTTATTGAGCTCTTCTGAGGAGTCACATAACAGTATGTCACTTGGCAAGATTGTGACCTGGGAAAACTCAAAACATGCCAAGTCATGGGAAAGCACTTGTCTAAAAAGATGTAGACTATCTCTGAACCCTTGGGGGAGCACAGTCCATGTTACTTGAGATGCTTGGTCCTGCGGATTTATTGATCTATTTTACCTTCAGTTGCCCATACTTCAGGATTTCTGTCTCCACAAGGGGAAGGCAGCATACCTGACCTGGGTACATACATATCATAGTATTTAAACATGATAAAATATCTCTTCCTAAGAGAGGAACTGGATGTTCAGGCATAATCAAAACTGAATGTGTAAAATGAAAACCCTCACAGTGGTTACAGGCTAAGCGTTGTGAAAAATAATGAACTACCTCCTCACCAGTGACTCCATTCACTGAGGTATGGTGACTAGAAGGAAGGCCAGGATTGAAAAGGACAGAGAGGCTTAAGCCAGTGTCCAGCAATAGGCTGGTTTCTTTTTCCTCTATAGTCATGATCACCCAGGGCTCCTCTGTGGAGATGACAGTCTGGCCAGAGGGAGAGGGCTTCAAGTGTCCTGGGCCCTTTAGTCCTGCTGGACCAACTGATAGGATGGCTCTGAACTCTGGGGTGGGGCATTGGCTTCAGAGGGCAGTCCGACCTCCTTTGCAGTCGGGGCATTGCCCAGGGGGCTTCTGAGTGCAGTCCCTCTTAAAGTGACCTCACCTGTGGCAGTGATAGCAGCTTTGTGTTGTCTTTGAATTCTTCTTGAAGCCTTGAGAGTCAGATTTAGGGTCTGCTTTTCTTAATGCTGAACTAAAGCAGCTGCTCATTCTCGGTCTCTTTGGGGGTTTTTTTTCCCCCCTTTTGGCCTTTCTCTCATTATGGTTATAAAATACTGAGGAGGAAACTTTAAAGTATCAAGTGAACTATCTGGAGTGAATGCTATCTTTTGTAGCATTTTTTCTAATGTCTGGAGTTGACTGAGTAATAAACATGTCTTTAAGCAAATCTGTCCCTCTATCGAATCAGGATCTGCAGACCTATGTTTTAATATTGCCTCTGATAATCAACCTAAGAAGTTAAAGGTGTTTTCACCTTTTTCTTGAGAAATAGCTGACATTTTAGGAATGCTGGGTTTGAATTCTCTAACAAGGTTACCATCTTGAGGGAATCGAAATCAAGGTCAGTAAGGCAAAGTGTTCTTTTGACAACTGTATCTTCCAAACCTGATCTACAGCAGATATACATGGGTTAGAGTCTTGCTGTAGTTGAGTTACACATAAGGGAGGCTATACAAAATGAGAGGTAATATTTACTTTAGCTCATTCTTGTACATGCATGAAATTATGAGGGCCTGTCAGAACAGTAGGTGTAGGATTCTTGCTTTCTGTAGGATGGAAAATTTCTGGTAGCCTGTCCATCTAACTTAAGGGTCTGAGCAGAGCTGGATTAGGAGGATGTAAAGCCAGTACTCCTCTCCCTGAACCAAAGGAATACGTATTGTAGCTGTTAGGATAACAGGCATTGTAAAGGAAAAAACTATCAAGTGATTGAACCAAACCCTGACTGTAAATTAGATGGCAAGCTCCATGAATGGTCTACTGCAAGGCTTTCCAAGACAGTGGGCGATGTACCATCAGGTTCATTGCTGTAATTCTTGACATGTCTTACAGGTGGGTGAGATTCTGGCCATGCAACAGCTCTGATGGTCGTAATGTCTGTCAGTAATCTGTGGAAATGTGAGAATATTCTTGGCCCCAATTTAAAAGTGATACCAGACCATTCCAGACACCTGTTTGGAGATTATGCCAAACTTCAGGGTACAAGGACTTCAGAAAATGGTCAAATTTTTACCCCAATGTATCATAGCTGGCAGTAAATCAGTATTAGAGGTAGGTTCTGAAAATTTAAAACATATGTAGCAAAATCTAAATAAACTTGAGGAGAGTCCTTTCTATCCCCCCTTGTTTTTGTTTTATTAATTGACCTTTTAATTTAAAATGAGTACACTCAGTTATTGCCTGATCTATGGGATTATAGTGTATCCTTGTGAAATGCTTCATATTCTGTTTATCAGGAAAACACTGAAAATGTCTGCTAATATAGGTAGGGCCAATATTAGATTTTATTGTTAGTGATACCCGTAAGTTAGTAAAAGCTGATACACAATGATGTATGACATGTTTATTCTGTTTACCTGAATGATAGGTAGCATGGGAGCTATCTATAGAAACACAAATACATTTAAGCTTGTTATTATTTATGAGGTATTACAGGTTAGCTGTAAAATCTCTGTGATTATAACTCTGTTGAGAAACAGGCCCAGAAATATGTTTACAGGCGATAACACAATTTGTCCAGTCTGTACTATGGTAATTTTAAATGTCTTTAATAAAGGTTTAGAAATATAATGAAAAAAACCTATAGATCTGTCTTGAATTATTTAAAATGGAAGCCAGATTTACTAGAGTATCTGCATTATAATCACCAAATGCCAATGAATTCAGGGGATTAAAATGGGTTGTAATAGGACCACTAAGAAATGAAGCAGTTTTAATGAATATATCCCATAGCAACTTTAAAATTACTTGTAATAGTGTGGGCTTGAATTGACCACATTGGTGTTGTTTAGTTAATGATGTTAGTAAGATCTCCAAACTTTTTTGCATAGAAGTAACAAAAGTTTTTATTATAAACCCAACTTTAGCTTTATGTTGGTTAACTGAGGGCATAATATGTGATGTTACTATGCCTGTCTATGTATCATGGCTGACATAAGGTAGCAGCAGTGACTGAGGAGAGCCTGAACCTTGCAAGGCCAGGGAGGCGAGACTAAGCAACCAAGTCTGCATCCATGATTGGCTGTTTACTATGGTGACATCAGTTCTCATACCCAGCAATGCAGTAAGAGTTTTGTCAATTAACTTATGAGCACTTGTACGAAGTGAAATACTCTGGGAAAAACAAGGTTTATTGCTTAAAAGCTTGTTTCTAACAGGATCATTTACAGGATAAAAGAAAAGAGTGGCAATTTTCATGGGACTCAAAATTGGTCTTTTTACTCTTAAAGAACAAATGTAAGGATCCCTGGGTAAATCTAATTCTGCATGCTGATTGGTTCGATGGACGAGGGAAAGTACGGGCACAGAAATATTTTTGATAATCTGATTAGGACTGAATAAAACTATCTTAATTGGTTTTGAATTATTGGAGTACCAGCTCAGAGGTCTCTTACTCTTATTGAGGTACTTTATTTAGGCACATGATTTGATTTTTTTGTAAGAATGTGCCATTTTTATGAAATTTAGATTTACAGTGTTCTTTCTAGTGAAATCCTCTCATACAATGTGGACACAGACTAGGCAAGCCTGAATATTTAAAGGGACTGGCACCTTTAGAGATGCTGCATAGTTTTGTCTAATATGTTTTCCTTTGTCATAATTAAAACATTTAATTGCATTTAGTTTATCAGGAAGATGTTGGGATAGAACCTGTGCTATAAGGAAGTATGAGTGGGAAATCCAACATTTTGGCTTGTTTGAATATAAATGGATAAGTCTTTAGTGTGTAGGACCCATGCCAAAGCTCTTTTACAGTCTTCATTTGCATTGTCATATGTTAGTTGACAAAGGATAATTTTAGTGGCCTCTGCATGAGAGAATTGTCAGTGTATTGCTTTTTGTAGTCTAGCTATAAACTGTAAGTCTCTGTAGTGCCTTGCAAAATTTGGGTAAATGACTTATTAGATGTATCATATTCTGGGACAGAAATCCATGCATGATATAGTAGCTCTTTACAGTGAAAAGAAGAGGCGGGCGCACGCTTGAATTTTTATATCAGTGTATTGTCCTATGCCAGATAGCATTACAGCCTGAAGTTTTTATCTTCACTATTTTGGTTACTTTCAGCTTGTTCTGAAATCAGAGTCCTTAATTGTAACTCAAAATGTAGGAATTGTGTGGGTGAAAGACATGTGCGAGCTAGGTGGGTCACATCACTTGGCATCATTTGAAAATCTTGAATTATGTTGTCTAAACAACCCAAGGCATAAGGAGCCTGAACTCCATTATCCAGGACACTCTGTCTGAGTTCTTTGAAGAGTAGGAAATTAAAAGCAGTGTGTGTTCCAAATTTTCTTGTGGGATTATTTGGAGAATTTTCCTCGGATACTGGAAATCATGTAAGGTGAGCACAGATAATGTCATGGTGCCTGAGTTTTTTGTGAGTGAAGAAGTGAGAGGTATGCTATGATGTGTCTGTACCATAGAGTTGGATGTGGCGAGTGAAGCCCAGTATGTAAATACATTGGAAAGATTTTGTATTTCCTGAAGAATATCTTTGTGAATATCTTGTAACAGTGAACTCACTTGATTCTCTGCATTTTTAAAATGGGCTTCATTTATCTCTCTCAAGCCATTTGGAAGTATATTACCGTGGTGATCTGAATTATTTGCTATTGTTACTTCAGGGCTCTTTTCTAATTCAATTGCCTTAGCCATTAGCTTGTTTTTTGAATGGAAATTTGATGGTGGTCTGTGTCTTTTCTGAAGTTAATTTGTAAGGTTCTGAGAACTACCTTTACTAAATTAAATGTAGCTATAGTTTCAGGGTGGAGTTGTTTATTTTTTGTTTTTGTGGCTTCTTGAAGGGTTTTATCTAAATTATCCCAAACTCAAGCTTTGGGGAAGGAAGGGTAGAATATAGCTATTGTTGGAGCAGTCTAAAAACTTTTTTAGGTGGTACAGTAATGTTTGCATCTTTCAATAATTTTATAATCCATAAACTAAAGTCTTTCTCTTTTGTAGATAATGAATTTTTTTGGCCCATCCTTACATTTAACAACTGGAGTATAAATTACTACTTGCATCTGAGCAATATAATTAGGAAAATGCTCCACTTACCTTGAAATTCATCACGCAAGGTCCAGCAGGTTGTCCCCTGGATGATGTTCAGTTTTTATGCTGCGAACGTTGTGTGTTCCGGCCATGTTGAGCACCAAAAAATGTAAACCCAAATATCAAGTTCAGTTATTTAAAGTATTGTAATCCTTTTTCTAGTTTTCCTCACAATCCAAAAGGTTATATTTGTAATCCCATTGAGATGTCACTGGAATCCTAGTAAGACAATTTCCATCTACCACCACCAGTGCAACCCATAGTGAGAGTAAAACCACCACCAGGGACAAAGGCCTCGATCCGAGGCCTCTCCCAGCATCTATTATCTTGTGAAGAAAGAGGTGGTTTCATGGATGAGTGATAGTCATGATAGCCAGGAATTACATGAGTAACTTGAGCTGGCTGAGCAGGTACAAGATTGTCATCTCTGTAAATTGCAGATATAAAGATATAAAGAAGAATCAATTTACATAATCCCATCTAGGTAGCAGTGGAATTGTTTTGGGGGACTATAGATAGAAGGAAATACTGTAGCCAGCTTTTTATATATCAGTATAAAGAAATGAGTCTCCAAATAATCAAAGTCATAGTAATTGTTTTGGATTCAAAGGGACACTAGAGTTGTCTCCCATAATATGGAATTATATCACCAGGGCACCTGGCTAAGCATTTTTTATATTTGTAAAATGAGAGAACTACATCAAGATGCATAGTGGAGATTAATAAAATCATGCTTTGAAGAATCTGGAAGCTTTCAATAAACTATTCATAGATTTATTCATTATATCAATTCAAAATTCTTAATCCAAAAATAGGAATTTATTTGTTTAATGTCTTTTGAGGTTACCTACTGCAAATCTTATGTTGCTAATGTCTTAAATTTGTATGATATGTTACAGCTTAGTCAGTGTTTCACACCCATCATCTCATTATTTCTTAAAATAACCTTATGAATTTGGAATTGTTATTTTTAGCTTGCAAAGAAAGACAGCAATTTACCAAAGATCACAAAGTTGATGAGCAATAAAGTCAGAACTTGAATCCAAATCTGTTAGGTCAAGGCATCTGCGATAGTTTCTCATGGTCACTTGCTATCTTCTACATGTTCTCAAGAGCGTTATTTGAGAAAATGTAGGTCAGGAGACATACATGTCTGTACCACATAATGTTGGATTGATCAAAGTCAAGAAAAGAAAGTAAAGAAGAGAAAGCAGGGTAAAAGGAAGAAAGGGAAGGGAAGAAAGATCTTCCCTGGAATCAGAAATGCAGTTTCAAAGTAGAAAAAGTGATTTTTAAAAAGATATGCTTCATCTTTTATAAATATAGTATCTTTAATTCAGTAAGAAACATGTGACAAATTAGTTGACAGGGTTCCCATTGAGCTTTGTGAACCCAAAAAAGGTAGGCAGGAAAAGAGACTAGCCAGGCACACACTCAAACTTTTTATATTTTATATTTTTATTTTTTAATATTCGGCTTTAATACACATAAATAGGAGCTTTGAAAAACCATGTTAAACCTCAGTAGAAATATTATTAAATTATGAAGAAAACATAGTTGATAGGAATGTGTAGATAATTACTATGATTTTTTTCTCCTCTAATCCACTGTCAATAATTTATGCCCGTGGTATAAACTGACATTTACTTTCTTACCTTTTTTAAACTCCTGGGTTTTAGCTGAAGTTCAATTTCCAGGAAATCTCTCCCCATTTGGGGTCACTGTGTACCACAGCCTCAAACTCTTCCCGCGTCCCTTGCCCATGTACACAGTCATACAACTCACTGTCTGTTCAGGCTGGGTTTAGTGGACAGTGCCCATGTGACAAAATTATATCCCTCTGGAAGGAACTGGAATGAGCAAGAACAGATATTATCCTCTCCTGGATGGACTTCGTGCGGGAAACCACGGGCCCTGGCTACCCCAGTTGCAGTCTTTGCCTGCAGGCTTTGATTCTTGCATTTTGGTTCTGTGTATTTGTCAACCCCATTTTGAAGAATATGGAGAGATATAGAAAATATAATTTTTTCCCAGCATGGGAGCTTTGCTGTTTAAACACAGAGATATAATATCAAGATATTTTAATAGTCATTTTTAGAGGATGGGGAAGTAGTTACAGGTCAAATATAAATACTCTAGCATCTAAAAAGAATACAGCTATGACCCAAATTACAATGAAATTTTGGTTAATGAAACTACCAACTTATTGAAGATCCCAAGTGATTTATTTAAGTGCATGGATGTTCACTCTTTCACCCAATATCACACATTCTTCTCCGACATTGAAGTTAACCTTGTAACTTAGAAAATCACAAAAACTTTCTCCATTCACCTTGACTGTTTTGTGACCTTGTTTATCAGCTCCATAGATACACTGCTACACCATCACTGGGCTTGGGACCACAAGTGTGTGAAAGAAAGAAAGACTTCATTATGCAATTTAACAGATTCCAAAAAGGGACAAAAACCCTAAAAGAAAGCAGTCAGGACAGTGAAAATTATGGTTGTTGAAACTTGGCTAAATTGGCTGAAGAATTCTTCTTCCAAAAAGATTTGCCAGTGTATTAGGGTTAAATTCATCCTTGAAAGGACCTATTTGAAATCACGTTGTTCTTGCAGCCGACTGAGGACATTGTACCCAGATTAACCGCACATAAATGCCATTTTTAGTCCAAATTTGATTAAGTCAACGCTTCACATCTTTTGAAGCACAATTCATTATAATTACAGTATAGTCAGTGGAATGTTTATTATGTTTGGATTAAGTAAATTTTCTGGTTAGATAAGTTGTTATCCTTAATTTTTATTTCAGTGTTTATTGAGAATCATACTATTAATAATGTACTAGACTATCTTTCTGCTTTATGAGTCATACTATACCAAATATGATTTAATTACTGCTTAAAGAATAGTAACCACGAAGTGCAGCAAAAGGCTAATTATCTTTAAAAGTAGCTCTCTGGATTATTATCATTATGACTCTAAGGCCCAAGATATAGGACATATATAGTGTACGTAAAATACAGAAATATCTGAGTAAGGAATCTTGTCATCAAACAAATGTTTGATGTACTTTCAGATTATCATTAAGTATTAAACCTGCATCCTAAGTAATCCTGAAGAATATGGACTTCTGCTAACTAGATCCCAAAAGATCTATTTGGAAAAAAATATGTAAGTTATTTTCTTTTTTTTTTTTTTTTTTATTTAAGAGGAAAAAGAGAAAAATACAAAACAAACCAAAGCGGCGTAAGGGTACACGCAATAGAGAACTACAAAAAAAAACAAAACAAAACAAAACAAAACAAAAAAACATAACAGTAAGAAATCACCTGCTAGTAGATTACACACTATCTTCTTGAAAATAGTTCCTCAAATCACAGTATCAAAGAACACAAGGTGGACATTCAAACAGGGAGACTGCAAACAGCTGTGTTCAATGTTCCAAAAACATTGATAAAGTCAGCTATTTAACACCCCCAAACACACTTGCTGTTATATCCGCTAGAGCTCTTTTTTTTTTCCCTCTCTTTTTTACAACAAAATTTACACATCTTGGATTTTATTACTCCTTAGTGCTTATTACTTTCTTTGGGGGGGGGAAGAATACAGTCAAATATGGCAAAACAAAGCTGTCAGTCAATACCAAGGATAGGCATAGCACATGGTGTAGAACAGAGTACAAGTTTATCAACAATGGTTATCAACGTTGTCCCTTGTTTCCTTAAAAAGAATTGTCTATCTCATTAGATATTATAAAGTTGGACAAAACAGTAGAGAACAAGACCAATAAAACTTAGGCATTGTAAACATTACAGGACTTCCAAAGAAGACAATAGTCAAACCTGAATAGGTATCTTAGTGAATCTTATTGTCTTCAAAGTAGTTGCCTATGTCTTCAAACTTGATACTATCATATAGAATGGAACAGAGTCTAATCAGTCAAAACAAGATCGTGGGAGTACTACAGGACTTCAAAACAAGTTAATAGGAAATCAAAAAGAGTTACTATTTATATACCCTAATTTTTTTGAATTTTTTCTTTAATTAAGACAAACATAAGAAATGACTAAATAATTTTTTTTGAAACAATAAGGGGGAGATTGAGATAAAACAGGACATAACAATATAACAATAGAGGTCACAGCATGACTGTTTCAACAACCTAGTACTTCACCACCATATAACCTGACTTAATAGTAGTTACCATAGTGTCTTTTTCCTTGAAATATTTGGATAAAACTTCATATACTCTAGCTTCAAATATTTTCATATCAAGAAGCCCAGAATAAAGCCTTTCTAATTAATGAGTGAAAACTTTATAAGGCTTCAAGGCCACCTAATGGGGAATCATGATTACCACATATTTTTATATATTTGAATCATTATTGTAAGTTATTTTCATAATAGAATTATTCAAAGTAGCTGAAAGATAGTAAAAAAAAAAAGTTTGCACTGATAGATAAATGAATAAATATACTACTTTAATACAAACTGCACCAAGTGAAACACATCTGTAATCTTAATACTTGGGAGTTTGAGCCTAGAAAGTCACTAGTCCTGCCTGGGCAACTTAGTAAGATTCTGTCTCTAAATAGAAGTGAGAAATTAAAAAGTAGCTCAATGTGAAGGTCCTCAATTTGATCCCCAGTGCCACACAAAATCTATATATAAAAATAAGAATATTATTCAGCCTTTAAAAGAAAGAAAAATTCAGGGCTGAGGCTGTATCTCAGAGATAGTGCCTGCCTGGCAAACGCAAAGTCCCGAATTTGATTCCTAGTAACAAAAAAATAAAAGGAAAGGAAATCCTGACACATGCTATGTTATGGTTCACATATGAGGACATTATACTAAGTTAAATAATTTTTTCACAAAAAGACAAATACAACACGATTGCAATTATCTCTGATCCGCTTGCCAAATTCACAGAGAGGGAAAGTGAAATGGTGGCTGCCAAGGCAGGGGAGCTAAAGACTTGTTGCTTAATGGGTACAATGTTTCAATTTTGCAAGATGCAAGACTCTTGAAAATCGTTTATTCAAAAGTAGAAAAGTAATTAGTACTATCAGATATCATGTACACATAAAAATGATCAGTATGGTGATTTTGGCAGTAAACTAACATTATGTGTACCTTTGCCATAATTATTTTTAATCTAAAAGCTTTAAAATCCATGTGGCCAACTTGTGGCTGTATCATTTTCTTCTCCTGTAAAATCATACATAGAAAATGTTGGTTGATAGGGTGGAGTTCATTAGCTCTATAGGGACCAGGAAGTAACCTTGGTTTCTCCTTACTTCATACAGGTAATGTTGATAGAGAATATTTTATTTCCCTGGAAACCTAAGCACAGGTAATTATTGAGAGTACAGAAAGTTTCCTAAAGTTTTCTTACTCCTTTATGTCTCCATCTGTTTTTTTTTTCTTTCACTCCTTTATCTCCAAAGACACTATCCAAAGTTTACCCATCATGATTGGGACTCCTGGGTCCATCAGCCTGAGTTGGCTCAGCCAAACTCATCTCACTTTCTAGTGCATTCTACATCCACTTAGGACCTTAAACACAATAGGGACTAATGGGACAAAGCTGGTGAGAAAGGATAGGAAATTCAAAATGCTGAATTCTGTTGAATCAACATTTAAGATTCAACACTGGATTTGTCAAGGAGATAGTGGAATGAGTGATTGGTAAATGTTTGGAGAAGTAGCCAAAAGAAGAGAAGCCAGAATATTAGAAAGAGACAGTATTTTTAGCTAAAGGCACAAAAAGACCTAGCATTGGGCCAGGAATGGAGGTGACAGAGGATTGAAAGGTGTATGCTGCCAACTTCTATACCTGTTTTCAGAGTATGTCCTTAAAATAGAAAGATCTTACTGAACAATAGCTGTTTTTAGATGTTACAGCCAATGGACCAGTGCTTCCAAACTCTACAATTTGATCACAGTCTATATTACATCCCTACCATTCTTTCTTTCACATTTCTGAGACACTCAGACTAGTCTCTGTGTAGGTACACTGCTGTCCAGTAACTGCTTCTAATAGCCAGCACCTTTGACTCTCTTCAGAGAATTGTCCTGCAACTCCTGGCGACATCATGCCTTCCAGGGCAGATCTTAGAAGTCTGTGAGTAGCCCTTTCCCCCTGGCTTATTGGTGCAAGAGTTTGCAAACCTGTGCAACTTAGGTCCACTAAGATAGAACTCAAACTCCATCCTGTGCAGTGTCAGACTAAAGCTATACACTGTGGCGTTTGCCTGAAATTTCACTCGTGATTGACTTTCTTCTTTTCCCTGTCCTGTATCTCCTGTCTCCTTATGAGTTTCTCCCAGATGCACTTGCTCAATAAATCATTTGCATGTCTGTAGCTGGGGAACTGTAAGACAAACTAAATTGCTCCTTCCTCTGTAAAACATCCCCCAAACACCAGACAGAATCAATCTTTTAATTTCTCCAAGTAGTTAACACATTTTATTTATCTCTAATTATAGCACCAATTAAATATTATGTCAGTTTATTTATGATGGGGCAGACCCCCGCCACAAATGGGATTGTGGCCTCCCAAAATTCATACATTGAATTCTAACCTCCAATGTATTTGAAGATAGTCTTTAAGAAGATAGGTTAGATGTAAGGTGCTATAAGGTGTTATATTGTCCTAATACTATGACATCACTTGTGTCCTATCAAGAGGAAGAGATTCCAGACCTCTCTTTCCTGGAGCTCATGCAGAGGAAAGGATATATAGGAACACAGAGAAAAAGTAGCAAGCTAGAAAGACAGGACTCACTGAGTCCACCAGAACCTTGGTTTGAGACTTGCTGTCACAATTGTGGGAAAATAGATTCCTACTGTTTAAGCCACCCAGACTATGGCATTGCTATGGCAGGGAAGGCAGATTCAGATAGTCTTGAGCTAGGACAGGAGCACCCTAGAGTAGAAATCAGTTCCTAGGCAGGCTTGTATCCTCTTTCTTGCTCAATGTCTTATATGTCATAAGTTCTACAAAATATTTTTTTAATTTATTTGAATATAAAAGAAAAGGTAGACATAAGTATTTTTATTAATTCTAATAAAAATATTTTCTGATTTAAACTTATTAAAACTCTAGAAAAAAGAAATTCTTGCCATAAGGTATTTATTTACTGTACTATACATTCATTCAATATTTAACAATGATGGCTAGAGTTTTTCTAAATTAAAAGGCTCAAACCAAAAATGGTTTATATACTCATTGACAATAACAATACATTCTTTTATGGGTTCTTTGAAAATTCTAATGGGGCAAATCAGACAGAACACTAAGCGAAATCACAGAACTAAAATAGGAAAAATCTGTACCTTTCCTAGTCTGTGTTAATCATAGGCTATGATGAACATTTTATAATAACTAAAACATTGCTTGGTTGAATATCTTACTGCTGTTGAAAAATATAAATTGGAGGCATTCACAGTTTATACAAGACACATATAAATGTTTAATGACAAGAAAAATATACATTTTATAGAAATAAAATGTGTATACAGCAAATTTAAAGCAGAAAGAAATTATAACTACAATGTTCTGATTTGGGGATTGCATAATTTTTGTCTCCTTCGTATTTTGTTGAATTTTGCATGTTTTCTATTTGAACATATACTATTTTTTAAATCAAAAATAAAAGTTCTTTTTAAATATTCTACTTATCCATATCTTAACAACTGTACCAACCTATTCTAAAAATCATCAGTAATAATCAAGTAGTTTGTGGACAAGAAAATAACAATGAAAATACCTGTTTTGCTCATTGAGAAATTATTTACAGTTCAATCAACTGCAGAAAAAACTGACTTTTGAAACCTTGATTTATTAGTCAAACCCAAATCATGACTAATGATAAGATGTAAACAAAAGGGACCCATATGGAGCCAATGTGATGATATGATTTTATCCTTTCCTTACACATCTTTGCAAAACCCATGTCCTTAAAGCAAAATTCACTAAACACTTAATTAGTAATTAAAGTACATAGTTGTTAGACTGCTTATGTGAGAATTTATACATTAATTTGTCCAAAAGAGCTAACTACATCCTGCTTGTAAATATTTTTAAATGGACTAAAATTATTAATTCAAAAACAAATCACTCACAATCCCTACTTTCCAAACTGCTCAGATAATTCAGGAAATAGTCTTCCATCATTTCTTTGAAATTTGCCTTTGACAATAAAATTATTTTTAAGAAGATACTTGACCTTAACTCTGTAGATAGATGACCCATAAAAGCACTTTTTGGGGATAAGCCTCTTATCTGAGCTCTACGTAAGAAGTACCTGATGAGCACACCACAGTATTTCATTACACAATGTGTTCATCTAACTTCCACATGTTATGTGTACATTAGCACCGAGAAGTCAGTAGAACAGATATTACACTCAATTTACTAATAGAAATCTGAAGCCACAACTCAACCCTTTTGAGGCCAAGCTGTCAATGGAGCAGAGCTCTGACCTGGTGCATTCAAACAGGTAAGGCCCTAAACATCTGAGGAATGGTCTGCACATTCATTCAGAGCTAAGAGAAAATAATGTTCCTTTACCACTTCAGGAAGTTGCTGAGTGCCCTGATCTCCTGAGAACAACGTTCATTTCTTGGCAGTAATGCTGCGGCCTGGAGTAGCATGGGAGCAATATGGTACCACTCACCCGGACACCACAGCCCTGTTTGGTCTTGCTTGCCATATCCATCTGGGTGGTCTTCAGGGGCACTTCTCAGGGGACTGCAAATTAGAACCAGAATTTCTATGCCACCCACATCATGGAGTCTCAGAATCCAGCCAGTTAAATCACATTGGCTATCCTAAAATAATAAAAACAAATTAATAGAATTGCCTCAAGGGAAATCAAGTTCCACTTGCAGGTCTAGTGGTGGAAACAGCTGTTAAAATTCACTAACTTGGAAGTTCCATAGCCACTTTTTAAGGATGTTTTTCAAGCCTTTGGGTCACCCATAAAAACCCTAGTTAAATATTATTCACTAGAAGCCATCTTGTGGGCAGACATGGTGTACATTTTGAGATCTGCATAGAATATAGGATTATGGATGGACCATTAGTAAAGTTTATGTTTCAATACTCTTTCACAGGCAGGGTCATTGTAGTTTTAAAATTTAAGAAGAAAAATCACTGTTGCATTGAGAATCCCAGAAGCTTTTCCACTGAGAACTCAAAATTGCAAAACCTTTCCACTAAGAATTTCCTTATCAAAGAAATGTCTATAATAAGATGGATTTTTTAAGTATGGCTATAATTCCTACAATAAAACTATTAGTTAATGACAGGACCAATTTAAAACTTAGGTTACTTTAAAAAAAAACAGTTTAACAAAATAGTTTGTCCCCAAAAATATCTCTATGTTGTTAGAACGATTGTAGTTGTTGCACAAATGTATTATTTTGGAAGAATTTCTCTAATAATAGTAATAAAGGAATGTGTCGGACAAGAAAAGAAATAAATTGACTGTAATTCAGATTCCTCATTTTAAAAGAAATGAAAAGGTTAGTTTAGATGATGTCTGGCACATGAATGCTAAAAACTAGAATTCCAAGACTGGTACTTATACCAGTAAGAAGCAACCAGCTGTAGGTGCCCAGTAAACTCATTCATCAAGAATTTGAGGGTCCTGATACAGCAAAATCATGTTCCTGAGAGTTTCGGTTGAACTGCTTTGATGATAAACAACAGAAACCAGATCTGGATAAGGACAGGTAAAAGGGAAGTCATTGTAAGGCCATGAGAAGGCTCAAAAATACAAAGGGAAACCTACAGAAGCTGAAGCTTTGAAAGACAGAGGCAGAGCCCTTTGGAGAGCTCAGTGTCCTTTCTTCTCAAGGACATTGCCCTAGGACTAACCATTTTTCTTTTGTCCTGTTGCCATTAGGCTCAGGATCCAAAGCCTGCAAGAGAAAATGCACTGTTTATATGATGGGTTGATGTTCAGTATCCATTCTTCCCTCATTCTTCCCTTCACTCATTGTAAAATACTAAATCCCCCAATCTTTCTTATAGCTAGCATTCTAGAAGGTTCTTAAAGTGTAGCTAATCACATACTTTTATATGTGATCAGAAAGGCAGAGGTGCAGCACAGGCTACACTTGTGCTGCTTTTGCAGTTTCTAATATGATATAGAACATGGAGGTCAAAGAGTTCAATTTTTCTACAACAGCTTTAACTGAAGTCCCTAAATCCAACCATTAGTTTAACAGATGTAAAGAGGTATGGCATGGATCACCCATGTCGCATGTACATGTCATGGCTCTAGCTGTGTTTTTTAATTCCACAGTCACAGTGAAAGTGGCACAGTTTTGGAGCAGTAACCAGAGCTAGGCATTATAGCTCCTGATTTCTCAGCTTTCTGATGGTAACCGTTGCTTTTGCAGATCAAGACTGATCTGCAAAAAATTTCTGGATCTCTAATTCTCTATTGATAAATGTCCTGCTAAAATACAGGGTTCCTTTTGAGTTCAATTGACCATTGAGACCGATACATCCAGTTCTCAGCTATTGGAAGCCTTAACATGTTGAGTGACAACCCCACCCAAATTATATACACAATTAAATATAGGTACTTCTCTAAAAGAAAATAAGGTGGCTTTATCAATAAGTGGGTGGGGCAAAAAACAACAGGGAATAAATCTATATATACATACAAAGATAATCAACCAGTATCATTTTCAGTGTGTCTTAGAGGCCCACTGCACAATTTAAAGTTTTGTGAATTCTAGAAATGTTATGGTACATTATTAAAATTTAGTTACCCCAGAGAAAGTAGTCAGAGCCATCTCCATTAAGGGACACCTATTCTAGGTTTTAAGGCTGAAGTAATTGTGAAGAGCATTGAAAAATTAATCACAATTTGTACTTTGCATGTGCATATTTGCACACATGTATTAAGTATCTAAATGAAGATTGAGAAGTTAAATATCTTCATTCTTTTTATTTTGAAGGTAGTAAAACACAACAAAACAAGACAGAACAAAGCCAATTGAGATAATGCAGTGAAATTGGTACAGAACTTCAGAGCAGGATACCAGGATAACAATAATAGCTACAATAGTATATCTTGTTATCTTCACAATAGTTGTCCATTCAATCAGGTATAGAAAAATCAAACTAAAAACAGAACACTATACAACCAATCAAAACAGAACATTGAACAGAGCAAAACAATTAATCAGAACAAAACAAAACAGTGAAAACAATATTTTTCTTCAAAGACAGAAAGAAATCCCCCATATTTGCTATATTGCATACTATCATCTTCCCAAGAGATGTTCAGACCTCTGGCCCCGGGTCAGCATAGTCAACCCAACAATACAAGTATTTAGTACCTTTATGTACCTTACTTGCTATCAACTCCGGCAGTCCTCAACAACATCCAGTTGCTAAATGGAGGGATGGAGGTGGAGGGAGATAGGACATTTGTTTCTCAGCCCACCTGCTGGTAGGATCACAGGAGCTACTCACTTGTTCTCTTCCTGGCCGCTGCTCGCTTCTGCCTATGGCCTCTTACCAGGAAGGAGGGCGTGTTGCTCTCTTGCTCAGCCCTTTAAGTTCCAACATGGCTGGATCTCGGGAGATGTCGACTTGTTCTTTTCCTGGCTCACTCACTGCTCGCTTATGCCCGAGACGGTAAATAGTAATAGATTTTTAACTTTTACTAATTGTTATCAATTCTGCAGTTGAAAGGAAATCCTAAGAAGGCAACAGTTACAATTAAAACATACCGACTTAGGATAGTTAGCAGAAGACCCAAGAGCCCAACCTCTGTACTTCTATGCCACAGCCTGAGGACACAGATGCCCAAGCACCTTCCTATATCTGTCCTTTAATTGCCCTATGCATCCTTACTTCCTTAGAGAGATATTGCACTTTATTTCTAAACAAGTTCCAAATGCTAAGGTTCATTACTCTCGAATTCCCACATCACCTGCTTGTTTTGATAACTTCCAAACATTCGTGCTCAGACTTAATTTGCCTCAAACCGTAATGGTCACTGGCTAATAGGTTGATGTTTAGAGATACAGTTACTCCTGACTCCCCAAGGAAACATAGATCACTTTTATTTTCTTCTTAACTCCAGCTAAGGCTGTGGTTTACTTCTATCCTGATCTATGCCTCTGCAGTTTTTCTCACTCAGCCATTTTACACATTGATTTCAGCTTCTACCTGCATTAGAAATACTGTTGAGACATTATTGTCAAAATGCTTTGACCTAAACTCACAATGTGCTTTATGTGCCACCTGGTAACGCCATCAAGAACATGAAGGGAAAGAAGCCAACACTAACTGAATTTCCATCATGTGTCAGGTATGCGTCCAAGAACTTCCCCATGTGTTATTTGTTTCATATAATTTATACCGTGGTTCACATCCTGAAGCTAATGATCTTTGGGGCTGTGTCAGCACTTCTCAGGCACTGGCTCTACTAGAGTTCAGCTTAATTAGGTACCTCCTACCCAGCAGTGCCCTTTGTCCCATTTATTCTGTCTTTTAATCCAGGTGATCCTCAAGTCTGTCTCCTGTCCCGTTGCTTCCACCACCACCATCCCAGACCCCGCTCCAGTCCTACCTCTGCTTTTCTGGTTTTCCCTGTTTCCAGCCCTGAGCCTGGTCCCAAAGTCCAGCCAGTTTTAAGTGAAATGCATAGCTCCTCATATTCTGAGACTAACCTCTCAGAGAGTGAAAAAATGAGATGGAAACCAAATATCTAACGTTCCTGCCATTTTTATAAAAGTAGGTCCACCTGTTTTGAATCAGTGGCATATGGCAAATGAACGCTATTCTTCCCAACAGGATAAAAATGAGTAACTGTTACTTATCACATACTTTATGAAAGCTTCCTTTTCCTTCTTGACCTTTTACATTTTCTTTCCAAGTGGCAAGAGGAATACTAAAAGATAAGGTTTAAAGTATGACAGAGTGTTCATCAAAAGATTAAGGAGTAATAGTAAAATGAATAACCAGTAATATAGGCAGCCCTGAGGAGACCTCAGAGAGCCCAGATTTCTTCACACACCAGCACTCATGTGCACATATCCACACACACATTCTCCATAGACTCTGCTGCTTTGCCTTTTAAAGGCTTTTGCAGTCTAATATGCTGCATTGTCCCCATTTTTTATGCTTTGAATTCCCAAGCATAAAAGCTATTAAAGAAAAATCTATTTTTGCAACAGATTCCTGGTATTAGGTGTTGGATAAGACCCGTCTTTTTACACAAATATGGCCTTGGCTGAGAAAGAAAGGTGCTAAGTTCTTAAAAGAACTGTGAGAAGCTGGGTCCAACGACCTCTCTAGGGCTTGAGGTGTTATTAAAAGGCATTTCTGCTCCCCTCCTCCCACCTCTCAGCACTTGAAGATGAGAAACAGGAGTCAGAAAAAGTTTTTATCTTTGGGGCATTATTATTCACTGGTCTCTAAATAAAAAGAAAGTATTTCTTTCCTGCAACTCTCCCTACTGAAAAGACTTTTCCTCCCTGAATCCAAAGAAGGCAGCCCCATAACAGTTCTGCTAAGGCTACAGAAAGTGGGGATTGATGTTTCTTTCCTTGTTAGTATATATGCTTGGCAACTTTTGCTGGATAATCTGCCCAGTATTACACAGGTAAAGAATATGGGATACTGGGAAAGATAGTCTGGCAAGGAGGCCTGGAGAAGGCCAAGACCAGACCTCTCCCTGTCTGCTGGAGCCTATCCACTGAGACATGACTCATGTTGAATCCCAAAGGTGCAGGCTGCAGTAGATACCAAGGGCCTCCCGCCTTGCAATGAGCCACAATAGTCAGGGGCAAAGGGAACATAGTATAGAACTGCATGGCAAAGCCACTATCTCCTGTATATCAGAACGGGATAAGAATAAAGATATTCTGCCTGGTATGTCTTAGAATATACTAAATAATAAACACAATAAAAATTTCTCTGAAACTGGCTCCATCTAAACCAATGTGAGCAATGGCAGCTAATGCTGGTTACTGTTAAATAAAATGGGTCTCTTAAGTGTGCCTGACTTATCCACCTGTTCAGAAAAATTTCTGTCAGTACCTTATAGTCTCAGTTTACATGAATGTCCTGTAACTGGAGTCAGAGAATTATGAGAAGGCGGGTCAAGATGCAACATTCCTACAAATTATGGAGACTATCAATGGAGATTCTTATGATTAAATTTCTCTCCATGTTTTGACCACAGGCAAAAATGTGTTGAGAAATAAGATCTCCTGTGGGGAAAAAACACACCTGATGTGTACAATTTGCTAGTATAAATGCAACTACCATGGCTTAAGCAACTATAGGTTATGTCTAAATGTGGAACTAGAAAGATTTTGGCATAGTCAGCTCTCAGCAGCCATCTCCAACACATCACTGAAATGACATGAGTTACTAAGATCCACTCAATCATTGCCATTAGCTTGCCTTAAAATGTTGGGCAATAGTTTTATTTTATGTTCAGTATCCTCCCTCACACAACTCCAAATAACATGAAAAGAACAAGGGCAATACCTAAATACAAGTAAGAATGAAAATGAAATATAGAATATGAAAAATGTCAGTCTCTTACAAAGGAGTCTTGAAAGGTGGAACTAACTGTGGATAGCAAGAAGACAAAGCACTAGTAGCTCCAGTTTTAGATCTTTGCCATACTGTAGCATACATTAAAGCACAAACCTTTTGGATAGATTGCCTGATGGTGGCTTACAAGACTCTAGGTAGTATGGAGTACTCACAGAGCTTTCTCTTCCTCTGTAGTAGGAGTTAGCCTATCAACCATACAAGGAAACATAGTTGTTTACACCTCTGTAAAGGAGAGAAAATCAGAATCAAAAAGTTGGTAGTTGTTTGCCTGAAGAAAAAGGTGTTGTATCCCCAAAATGATGAGTAAATGAGTGACAAGTCACAGAAGCCCAGAGATTCTTTATAACTAATAGTTTCTTAAATAAGATTTCTACTGGAGCCTTTGAAGGTGTACTGTGCGTACATTCAAATCCTCTGCTGTACCTAAAAGGCAGATGAAAATGACCATGGCCCAGTTAAGATGATCTTCAGAGGATAAAATAAGATTGTGACCAGTGCTGTTCTCTCTTAGAGGAAAATATCAGAAAGTCATAATGTTTTCAATGAACAACAACAAAAAAATTAACAGAATGATTTTAATTTCACACATACATTAACAATTCAAGGATAATTTTTACAATCATCTGTAATCTCACAGCCTCAATTTAATTGCTAAGCCAAGGCCAAGTCATTTTTTTAAAGCATAGCAAGACTTTCTAGATAGATCATTTTCTTGAAGTTTGTGTTGATTTTGATGTCCCATATTTACGCATACTGGTTATGCACTTTAGTGAGCTCTGCGAGGTCAGCTCAGTTAATTAAACGGCAGCATGAAGCCCTTCTTTCACTCTTTGGTCCCTCCTTATTTGACTCCAATGGTTCCATTTTACAACAGCTAGAACTTTAGTAAGGAGCTGAAATTTATAAGAGCTTCCTCTTTTCCTGCTGTATTAAATAAAGAGGCTGTGATACTATTTTCCTTTTAAATCCATTCTAGGAATATGTAATAAATCTAGATTCTCACCAGTGAAAAGATAAATCAGAGTTATAGTATCATATTTCCTCACATTTTTCTCTTGCCATAATCCATTCTCTTGTTCTCATGGATGAATAGATAGATAGATAGATAGATAGATAGATAGATAGATAGATAGATAGATTTAGGATTCACTACCTAAATTGTCTTCCAGAAACCTCACCTAGTTTTAGAGTTTATTTAGTCATATGTGACTCAGAAAATTTCTAATGCAATATTGAACAGATTGACTTGATGAAAACAAAAACTAACCAAGAAAACAGTATCTCTTTGAGATATAGGTAGGCAGATCATGACATCAAAGCTCAAAGCCTAGCTCTGAGCCTGTGGAGAGTTGTACCTCCCTCAGAAGTCACCTCTTACTCCAGCATTTCCAGCAGCATTCCCTGTGGTGCTACCAACAGGAAATGGCCAATCAAGGACTCCAACAGGAAAGGAACACTCATCTTGGTGTGGCATTATGGAACTGGCTCCAAGTGGAAAATAGATGACCAGCAGACACTCAAGGAACTTTCATAATTGTGAGTGAAAGTAGGGCAGCCACAAGCAGGATGGGGCGGGAGAACTATTTTAAGGACTCCCTGAAGCACAGCTTCAAATGATGAGGCCCGGCTTTGTCACACTGGCCTTATGGAGATGTGCTTTTAAAGACCTCAGGCTAACTCTGAAAACTCAGACAGAGCAAGCAAAAGGCTCCCATTTCACAAATAGCAGCTGAAACCACATTTCCAAGAACAGAATGGGTCCTTTCAGCCATGCTCATTCCAACTATCAGGCTCTGTCACTGTCATCTTGGAACTGAAAGTCTGTACTAGAAATGAACGGACCTGGACAGAAAAATTCCTCTGGAACAATTTGCCTCAGTAACATAGGAAGTAGGTGACGAGTCAGCATAGAAAGAACTGTTACATACTTTTAAAGAGTTACAATAGTCAGTAGACACATGAGAGAAAGCCCAATCTATGCAATATTCAAAGATATAAATTATTCAATTAGCAAAATATCAGTTTTCACTGACTTAAAGACTTTTTCTATGATAATATCCAGTGTTAAGGAGATGGCGGGAAAACAGAAACTCATACATTCAGTTATTTGTTAAATACTTATGAAACAGGTACCACATGCCAGACATTCCAGATGCCAGGAGTATGATTGTATCCAACCAATAAAAATCTTTGTCTTCGTGGAGCTTACATTCTATAAGAAAAATTGTCATTGTTACTTTTTTTAACTGCTGAGACACAATACCAACACATGAGACTTAACAAAAGGGAGATTATTTTGCATCACGCTTATAGTCCATGGTTGGCTGGCTCTAAGGCAGCAAAATAGCATGGTAGGACGACCTGGTAGAGAAAAGCTGTTCACATCCTGGTGGTCAGGAAGCAGAGCCACAGGAAAGGGGACAGACAGGGAGAATCATGCTTTCAGGTCATACCCCCATGGAGAAACTAACTTTCTCTTAAAAGCCCATAATGCACACTGATATCATAAAGACTGTAGGTTATTCTTCAGGAAAAAACAAATTCTGCTTAAATTTCTTTAGCCATTTTCTTTTTCTTCCACTTTTCCTTTTATCTTTTATTGCATAATAACTAGTGTCATGCTGTAGAACACATTGCAAAAGTGATCAAATTGCTGCAAATATAGCTCAGTGGAACAAGCACCTGCCTGGCAAATGCAAAATCATAAGTTCTATCGCTTGTACAAAAAAAAAAAAAAGATCAAATCGATGAATCTGCTATAACTATGAAGTTTGCAGTATCATCTGTGTTGGACCAACACAGAGATGACTTGTTGGACCAACACAGAGATGACTTGGAATCGTAGGTTTTTGTGCATCTAGATAAAGAGTGATGATCCTGCCTAAGCTGGTTTCTTAGCAATTTATCTTGTCTGCTATTTTATGAGTATATACGAGTCATTCTTTGAGTATTAAATTGCCAAAATGGTTTTAAGTCCTTGCACATCTTCCTTCCATCATAAGCTGTCACCTGAATCAATAAGTTAGGATTATTTAGGTGTTAGTTTTAAGAAAAGGGACCAGAAATCAAAATTGAAACAAGATAAAAGTTAGATAATCACCTAATGTGATTATTGACAACAGCAATACTGATAACATAGTTCCCCCATAATAAGGATTATTGCAAACTTAATTACAAGTGTCCTAAAAGGTTTTATCCAAGTGCAGATTTCTAAGAATTACCAAAAGGCCTAAAACTCCAGTAAACATAAATCTTTCTTTTTCATTTTAAATATACCCCACTTAAGAGGCTAGAAAAACACACTGGACCCCCCTCCCCCGAGTTCATCACACTGCAAAAAATCTCTCACAGCTTGGCCTGGCATGAGGGTTGAAAACAAGAGAGCAGACAGGCCAGGAGGAAGCAATGGCTGAAAAACCCACTGATGCAGTACTGGCTCTTGATTACAGAAAGTTCTGATCCAGTTGTAAATCCTACAGTACAGTCCCATGAGGCAGCAAGAACACATTATCCCAAGAGTACCATGACCTATAATTTACTGATAAAAATTCATCCAGAAGCTGATATATAAAGCAAGACAGTGCCTTGCTACTAAAGTATGGTCTCTGGCTTAGCAATATCAGCATCTTCCATGAACTTTTTAGAAATGCAGACCTTCAGGCTATTTGTAAATGATGCTTGATAATTGGTCTATAAAGCTGAAAACTGAATTTGTAAAGATGAACTACACTGAAATATCTAAACATACACACAAAGCTAGCTAATTAATGGTGATTGCAGAAAGAGAGAAAGAAAAAGAGGAGAGAGAGCACCAAACCAAAAAGCTCTGTATAACAAAGGCTATTAGTCAGATTTCCATTGCTGTAGAAATACCTGAGATGAATCAGCTTAAAGGAGGAAAGGCCCACTATGGCTCATGGCTTCACTGAGAGCTCTTAGAACTCTGGCAAGGCAGTGTGTCACAGTGGAAGTGCATGGCAGAGGAAACTGTCCACTCAGGGCAGCCAAGAAAAAAATGAGATTTTTCTTTTTTCTTTTTTTTACACTTCAAGAGTGCTCATACAATGACCAACTTTCTTCCACTGGCCCCACCTTCCAAAGGTTCCAGTACCTCCCAAAAGTACCACAAACTTGCCCTAGGCCTTCAAGTATTTGGGTCTTTGGGGATATTTAACAGCCAAACTGTTATGGCTCTGACCTAGATTTTTCCTCAATGCCGCATGTGCATATAAGTGAGGAGTTCCAAAAGTGACTGGATTAGGTTGTGTGAAGGTGGATTCAGGGTTTGGATAACAGAAGACCCACCCTGGGTGTGGGTGGCACCAATCAATAGATTTGTAGCCTAGGTGGCATAGAGAGGGACAGAAGGAAGATGGCTTTGCTTACTGCCTTCTTCCTGCTACACATGAACTGTTTCTCTTCTGTCATGGGCATCTGCCATGAAACACTGCCATGGAGCCAGCTGACTATGGACTGAAACCTCTACAAACTTTGAGCCAAATAAACTTTTCCTCCTTTAACTTGTAGCTGTCAGATATTTGGTCTCAGCAAAGAGCAAAGTCACTAAGATGCAAACCATAAGAGAAAACCTATGGAAAAGAGAGCATATGTACATAGTATGTATCTGATAAAAAGTTAATAGCCAAAACTTATAGGAAACTTATATAAATCCATACCAAAATAATTAATGCATAGGCAAAGGATTTAAAGCGATATTTTTCCAGAAAAGATATGCAAATGGCCAATAGGTATATGAAAAGTGCTCAACATTATTATTCCTGAAGTAAAGAGAAATCAGAGCTACACTAAGATGTTATCTCACATCTATTAAGTTGCCTACAATGAGAAAGTCAAAAGATCATAGATGTTGGCAAAAGTGCAAAGAAAGGGAACCTTTCTCATAATGAAGGTTCCTTGAAAAATTAAAAACAGAACTATTACATGATGTAGTAATCCTTCTTATGAATACATGTCCAGTGGAAATTAAATCAGTAGCCAAAGAGTTATCTGTTGTTCTATGTTACTGCAAAACTATCCATAGTCAAGCTATATCTACTAAGAGATCCATCAGTGAGTAAATGAACAGAGAACATGTAGCATACATACACATGTATATAAAACAATCTAATTCACCCTTTAAAAGAAGAAGATCTTGCCATCTTCAGACTTGTGAGTGACCTGGAGGATCATATGCTAAGTGAAGTAAGCAAAAAACATCAAGGCATTATTGTATGGTCTCACTTATTAGTGGATTGTGAAAAAATTGCACTCATAAAGAGGAGGAAAATGGTGATTACCAGAGGTTGGAGGTGATGGGAAATAGAAAGATGTTTGTTAAACGCTATAAACTTTCAGGTACAAGGTGCATACATGTTGCAAATCTAGTGGACAGCATGGCCTATAGTTAATAAGAATTAACAGTATAACTGAAATTCACTATGATATAAACCTTAAATATTCTCACCACAACAAGGGAAATGGGTAAATACATAAAGAAATATGTTACCTTGGTTGTGGTGATAATTTCACACAATATATGTATATAAAAATATCACATTATTTATCTTAAATACATATAATTTTATCAGTCATACCTTAGTAAAGCTTGACAAATGAAAACAATTGCTATGCTGTCAATTTGTTCCCATCTATACCCATCAGTGACCTGTTTGGAGAAAAAGAAGAAAACCTGGAGACGTTACCATTTCTTTTCCTGACATTAAGAGTCTTTTCTGTTCCAAATGCTGTATTTTACTGGGCTGAGTTGCCTTAGTTTGGTTCTTCCAAGAGCCAAAATTGAGACAAAATTTAAGTGCAAATAGTTTAGTTGATACCAGGCATCTGGATATGGTGTCACTCAGATGACTAGCATTCAGCCTACTATGGAAGTCTTAAAAAATGGAGTAGGACCCTCGGGTTGGAGTCATCTCTCATGGTAGGAGCGAGCTGGGCACTTTCCACCCACTCCCACACTTGACCAGTTGGAGAAATGCTTTCTCTTTTCTGGGAAGCAATTGCCTTCTACTTTCAGCCTTTCTGGGAAGTCAGAGACTTCAGGCAAAGGATCAAAGGTGCCAACAGATTGAAGTTGAGCCTGGTTACACAGAAATCCTCATTTGTTTGCTATAAATGCTCCTTTCTGCCTTCCAAATGGCTGGTTTAGTGTCTTCAGCGCAAAGCCACTTCCTCTCATCTCTACATTCTAAATCTCTGAGCTTCCTGTCAGTGCAGGGAGAGCATAAAGCTGTCCTGTTGGTCTGGCCCTTCAGGCAAACTCACTTGCACCATGGATACCTGGCCAATCCTTTTCTGTCCCTCTTGGACTTTCAGGGAAATACCAGTCAGTAAAAACCAAATATGTCAACCTCAGCAAAAAAGCAATTCATGCTTAATTCGGTATCTCAAAGGTTTAAAACTATCCATTGCTTCCCTCTAACAAATTAAGGGGAGACAAGAGTAAAATAAAAGCAAGCAGCTCCAGCATCATTGAAGAAAAGTGTTTCTGGTTTAGTGACACAACCACAAAGGCATAAACATTAATGTTACCACAAGTATCTGCCTCGAAATCCCTGAAGAAGATTGTATAGTTTAATGTTGTTGTTGTTGCATTTCTTCAGAGTACTCAAGAAAAAGTTTGAGGGGCCAGGGATTTAGTTCAGCGGCATAAGTGCCTGCCTGGCAAGCACTAGGTCATGAGTTCAATCCCCAGTACTAAGAAAAAAAAAAAAAAAAGAAAGAAAGAAAGAAAGAAAAAGCTTGAAAGGAAAGCACTCTGAGATGTCTTATTTCCATTTTTAAAAGGTGTACGTGTGCGTGTTCATGTATGTCTGTTGCTGAGGATTCAACCCAGGGACTTGAACATGCCAGGCAAAAGCTCCAGCATTGAGTTATACCCCCCAATCCCTTTTTAATTTTTTATTTTGAAATAAGGGTGTGCTGAGTGATCCAGGCTGGGGTTGCAACTTTCCCGCCTCTGCCTGCAGAGTAGCTAGGGTTAAAGAGATATGCCACCATGCCTGGCTAAGAAGAAAATGTTTTTATACAAGCTGTATGACATTTTCTTATGAAGTACGTCAGGTTTTTAAACTCTCATTGCATTTGCCATAATAACCTAAATTCTGCTTCTAAAAGTATCTACCAGCCCAGAGAGCAGTTTGCTCACAGAGCGATCCCTGCTGACTTGAGAGGGAACATTGCTGTCCTCAGACAAGAACTGGGGATGAGAGAGGGAATGACATAAAGTAAAAGCATGGTGCTTTCTGTTTTCCAACCCACTCGTCAGAAAGGGAAAAGTCTACAAAACAATGTGACCTCATTTGTTTCTCTGTAACTTGATTTGGAAAGTGATTGAATTTTCATTTCCAATAAAGAGAACAGGGAGCCACTGAGAAATGGCTATTACATTGAGGTCCATGGAGCTTATATGTCCTAGGATTTTTTAATTTTGAAATGGTTAGCTTGATATTTAATCACTGGCGCATTTCTCACTGTTTTTTTAGACTTTACAATCAGAAAATTACACTGTTTTGGAGAAGAGCAAGAAAACTCCTTCTTTTCCCCATCCTACCCCAAATTGTCCCACCACCTGTGGTTAGGCCCAGGCTGACCTGCTGAGATGCTCACTTACATATGTTGGAGTAATTAATTAGTACACATTTGAAATACATAATGATTCCATTCATCCTGGGGAGTTGATACATGTTCAGGACACATCTTAATGCTTTTCACAAAACCCCCACACACCTCTCTTGGTCCCCTTCTTCTTTCCAAAAGAAACCTTATCTTCTTATTTCTTAGTCCTCAAGACAATTCCATGGGATAGAGATTATTGCCATCTCTATTTTATGAATTAATAAATCAAGGCACAGAGATGTTAAGTAATTTTCCCAGATCACACAGTAAGAGGTGAAGCCAGGATTTGATTCCAGTTTGATGCAAAGACTTGGTCTCAGATTGTATATTAGAGGTACTCAACAATCCTTTCTAGGATTGTAAAGGAAACAAAGTGGATATGGTTCTCTTTTGTTCTATTTGGAAGGTGTGAGCTTTTTGTTTGTTTGCTTTGTAATATTGATTTCAGGATCTTCTATCCAGAAAGTCCTTACACTAAAGCCTCCGGAATGTGTCACAGTCCTGATCATTCTCTAACCAACACTTGAAATGTTTACCTGCCTTAGTCACCTATAGCCTTCACAGAATTTACTATTCTAATTTCTCTGTGGTAGGCTATATATATATATATACACACATATAAGCAGATTTGTGCTTATGCTTATGTGTACTTACGTGCATGCCTCCAGGAAAATAAGATCTAATAGTTGCCATGGTGATAGCCAGTGTTATGCAGAAAATTATACCTTGTTATGCTCTTGCTCTTGGCTACTTTATAATGTCAGGTAAAACAAGGTGATTGAATTCGCATTTTTGATCACTAGTTTTCAAAGCTGATTTCTTTTCTGGTTAGGTCTTATTTTTAGCAAAACATGATATCTAGATGTAGAGGTGATTTATATGTATTTATCCTTCCTTAATTCAAATCAATAATGCAGTGGTTGTAGTCTACCATTATGCATGAGAAAACTAAGCTGTTTTTAATATTTGAATTAAACCATGCAGTCCCCACATAAGTAGAAGAGTACTCTCAATCTCTCTCACATATTTTCTCCCAAAGCCTCATGCAGTTCTTCAAACCCTTTACAAAATGTGTTTTATATACATATGTTTACTAATATATCTGCCCTATTTTTGAAACATATCAAATGTTTCATATCACATGTCACTTAGAAAAAGGAAACTGCTGCCATATGAGTGTTAAAATATGATATGCAGATAGATTCTTGTATTTCCATTACTTTGAAAAGCGAAGAATGGCGATTCCTTTGCTGAATGTATGCACATGGGCATACATAGATTCTCACCTTCACTGACCATAGCATTTGGGTAGTAAGAGGATTCTCCAAGGCTAGGGAGGGAGAAGGGAACGTTCACAAATCCATGAAAGGAATAAAAGCAAAGTAGTGGAGATGGAGAGATAAATCTCATAAACAAAACTTAAGGCACTCCAGAAAATCCTTTAAATTTAAACAGTGTAATTTTTTTATAAGTTTCTATGAAAAAACCTTGATAACAATTTGTAGGCTTCATGCCACATAGTTGTTAGATATCAGGGAAAAGCTACATCTCATATTCTTTGAAAGTCAAAGCTTTCCATAGATTTCATCTACTTTTGTCAAGAAATATCCCTTCTTGCCCTATTTAGCAATTTTTTATTAGAGGACATGGCATGATGGTATATTTTGGAAATAATCCAAACCTAGAATAAAGTGACACAGGTAAGAGGCTTGATACAACTTGATAAGATCTGACCAAATTCTAGTCTTGGTTACGTAGGGTGTGAACTCTTAGTTTACTATCTTTTTTCTGCAATAATGGCCTCTTCCACCCAAGAGGGGTTAAGCTTAAAGATATCTAAAGTTCCTTTCCTAATCAGAATTTTGCCTAAAGCATCTGATTTTAACCACTCATATCCCAGTTGTGTTTTCAAAAATCACAATTTATATATTTGACTCAAGTAGAATAATAAAAAGTAGTCATTATCATGCATATTTAATTAAAAAAGCTAATTTGACTACTTTATTTTTCCTCTTATAGGTCATTTATTTCCCCAAATCAACTAAACCAATTTGCTTTTTAGAAATTCATACAAACATAATTTCAGTGAGAAGGCAGTTTTAAAATGTCAGTGTCTTAATAACGATCAACAATACTCTTTTTCCTCCTAATACGGCTGGCTTAATGACCTGATTTTATTTTGACAATCATAAACCAAAGGATTTGGTAGTTTTAATAATGTGCCTATTATAACTTAACTTGGAAGATTATGATATAATGTGTATTCAATAAAGGAAATTAGAATACTTGAAAATGATTATCTCTATTCTGCAGTTAACGCTAATAGCAGAATGGCTTTATCTCATCATTTCAGGAAACTTCTATACTGCTAATTAGATGTGTGGATGATACACTAAACACTAGCAGTCTCTCAAGCCTAGTTTTAGACATCTGCTTTCACCATTAGTTATTGTTTGTTTCCTTTTAAAATATGAATAATAGAGCACTTGACTATTCCAGAAATAGACTATCGCTCCAAAATTATCACCAGTGAAAACATGACTCCACAGATAAATAAAATTTATACTCAACAATCTAATAAGCAGATCCTAATCATAAGATAAATTGCAAGGTTAGATCCTATCATACAGTCTCTCGCCGTCTGGTCCCCAGCCATATCAAATCATAAGTTTACAAAGAGACTATATTTGGAGATAAGAGCTTTTCTAAAATCATTAAGATTAAATTAAGTTACAGGGAGGAGCCTTCATCAGATAAGCTTAGTGGCTTTATAAAGCAAGGAAGTGAGACCAGAGCCCCCTTTTTCCATGGGAACACGTCCAGGAAAGGTCTTGTGAGGGCACAGCAAAAGTCAGCCGTCTGCACACCAGAAAGAGGGCCCTCGCCCTCACTGATAACTGAATTGGCTGGCTCTTCAACCTTGGACTTCCTTAAGTCTGGACACCTTGGTTGTAGATTGATATAGAGCCTGTGATGTGGAAAAAAATGTTCTTACGGAAGGTGAGATTGCCACATTGAAAGTTCTCCCTAGTGTCGTTTCAAATTCATTATTATTTGCTTGCTTTTTTTCAGCATGAAAAATCCCCAACTTGATCTAGAAATGAAATATTTAAGCAATGGCAAGAAGCTACCATGGTTCTGGAGTGGTGATGTACTCCTGTAATCCCAGCACTTGGGAGGCAAAGGCAAGAGAATCATTGCAAATTCAAGACCAGCCTGGGCTACAAAGTGAGCTCAAGGCCAGCCTGAACTGCATAATGAGACCCTGGCTCTCAAAAAACAAACAAACAAAAGTAAAGAAGAAGAAGTTACTGTGGATGTGACAAGGGATGTCAAGATCGCGGTTGTGGTTTGTGTCTGGATGTCCCCACCATAGCCTTTAAAGACAGCACCTTAAACCTTACCTCTTGTTTTCATCTCAGAAAACAAGAGTTACAGTGTTTCCAGCTTGACTCAGCAGGGCCAGAGTCCTCACTTTGTAAACATCCTCAGCCTGTGCAAGAGGAAGGCACAAAGGTGGTGCCAGGGCTACCCTCACCCCGGAAAGGGTAGCCTGTATACAGCAAAAGGCAGGAAAAGAGATTTGCTCCTGCCTTTTTGCTCTTGTTGTTTTTGCTGTCTTCTGCTACCATGAAATATTGCCCCTCTGCCATGCTACCCTGTTTTGGAGCTGGTTGATTATGAACTAAAATCTGTGAGTTAAAAAAACCTTTCCTTCCTTAATTTCGGATGTTGGGTATTTTGTCTCAGAAACAAGAGAAAAGTAACTAAATACTGTTTTTCACGAACTCACCCTGATCATCTGAACCCAAAATTAGCACATTATTTTAAACTTACTCTTGACATCAGCCTGACACCGATCCATGTTTTCTTGACCTGGCTAGCATTGTTCTGTGTGTCTCTCTGCCTTCCTATGCAACTTTTTGAAAGAGTTAAGAATGCTATATATTTTCAAATTATACAAATTAGCAAAAGGAGTCAAAGTATGTCCAGGTAAACATTACTGTTGTTGCAAAAATGATGTCAGATTCATTTTATCAGCCAGAGTGGGATACAATAAAAATGTTCTGGAAAAAAGATTGTTTTTTCTCCTAAGAGTTATAGCATGCAAAATAGCTGGGTGAGAGCTGGAAGAATCATTTTAGCATCACAAGAAACAAACAAATGAAGTAACAAACATCTACATATGCTGTGAATACCACTTCTGAAGCACACACTGTATGACGTGTTGTGAGGAACAGAGGCAGTGTGACCCCTCAGGTGTTGCAAGAAGACCTCACAAACTACAGAGCACAAAATCAATCAACTCATGTTTCCTCAATGCTAACTGTACTGAAAGCACCATACTTGGTGCTGTGCTGTAAACCGGCACACCTTGTTTTATTGCTTTACTTTATTATACTTTGCAGGTATTTCATTTTTTACAAATTGAAAGTTTGTGGCAGCCTTGTATCCAGCAGATCTATCATTTTTCCAGCATAAAGTGACAATTCATGTTTCTATGTCACATTTTAGCAATTTCTGAAATATTTCAATTTTCTTCTTTATGACTGTTTTATCTGCCTTGGCAACCTATAATCAGTGATCTTTGATGCTCATATTGCATTGCTTTGAGGTATTATGAATCACGCCCATATAAGTTGGTGAACTTAAAGAATAAATTGTGTGTTCTGAAGTTCCATCAACCAGCTATTTTCCTGTTTCTTTCTTTTTTCCTCAGGGTTCTGCATTTCCTGAGACATGACAATACAGAAAGTAGGCCAAGAAAGAACCCCACAATGGCCCTTAGTATTCAAGTAAAAGGAAGAATCATGTGTCTCTCACTTTAAATCAAAATCTAGAAATGATTAATCTTAGTGAAGTAGGCAAGCCAAAACCCAAAATAGACTGAAACTAACCTCCTATGCCCAATAGCCACCTTGAAAATGCAAGGAAAAGTTCTTGAAAGAAATTAGAAATGCACTCTTGGGAACACATGAATGATAAGAAAGCAAAACAGATTTATTGCTGATAGGAGAAACTCTTAGTGATCTGGATGAAGAGCAAGCCAGCCACAGCATTCCCTTAAGCCAAAGCCTCTTCCAGAACCCAGAGCAAAGAATGAGAGAGGTGAGAAGTTCAGACTTCAATGGAAAAAATAATTGTAGATGTGCAGATATGGTGGAAGTAGCCAGAGAGCTAGAATTAGCAGCAGGGCCTGAAGACTGACTGAATTTCTGCAATTTTATGATAAAAATTTAACAATGAGGAGTTCCTTTTTATGGGTAAACAAAAAAAGCAGTTTCTTGAGATACAATCAATTGACTCCAAGTTTGTGTGATAATCTATTGTAGGTAATACAGTCAGGACTGCATGCTACAGAAAACACTCTTATGAAACAAAAAGTCAGTATATAAGGCAACTTCCACTGTTATTTTAAGTAATTGCTACAACTGCCCAACCTTCAACAATGACATCAGGCATCAGACATCTATCTACACCAAGGCAAACCTATCCATCAGGGAAAAGATTTCTGCTTGATGAAGGCTCAGGTGATTATTAGTACTTTTCAGAGCAAAGTATTTCTAGTGAAGTTACACAGACTGTGGACATAGTGTTATTGCATAGTTAATAGACCATGCAGCACTGTGTAAATATAGCTATTATATGCACTAGGAAACCAACAAACTGTGTGACTCATTTCACTGTGGTACTTGCTTTATTACAGTGGTCTAGAACTATACCCACTTTCCCCCCAGATATGGCTGTATTCAATTCTACCATTTGCAAGGAGTTAATAACCCAATTAAGGAGAACCCACACACAAACACAAATAGATGACTACCATTAACAAATAACAATAATAAACTAGAAATTTGTTTAATTTAAGTGGAGGCAATAATTGTTAATTCTATTTTTTGATTCATCAGAGATTAGGACTAAAAGAAAAGCAAAATGCTGAACAGCTTCAGACAAAACCATGAGGTTGACTCCCTATTTTGCTACTTGTGGGATAATCTTGGACAATTTACTTTTATTAATACGCAATGTCTTCTTCAGTTTCATTCAAGGGATTTTTCCAGATTCTAATGAAATTTTTAATTTTCTGGGTATCTGTTTGAATTCCTCTTAATGCATTCTATTTCTTTCCATTATTGTTCATTCAAAAATTATTTTACTATACACCTGCATATATAAAATCTATTTCTTCTCTATTCCTTCATTATGGATTCCATTTCTCTTTTTACCTCAGAGATTATTTCTGCTACTAATTAATTAATATGTTTCTTTACTTCATTTGCTGTTTTTTCAGAAATCTGAGGTGTATATCTTTCAATTTCTTCTATGTCAATGTCTTCTGTATCTGTCTTGGGTGGACTGGAGGTCTGAGTTGCGTTTTGCTTTTTTGTTTTGTCTCTTTCATCTGCTGGTACTTCAATGTTTTTAATCTTCTAGTTTTACCTCTACTATCTCATGTTCATTGTCATCAGGGTCCTACCGTGTGACTGGTATTCCCCCAGTCACCAGTCATGTGGTGTAGGGCAGGTGCCACTCAACTGAATTCCACCTGCAGCGCTAGTTGATGTGACCTGGATTCTTTCTGGGTTGACTAATCCAGAAGTACTGATGTGAACCAATCATTGGCTCATATTACTACTACTGCTTCAGGTTTTTCCAGGCACAGTAGTGCAACCTACCCACCATGTACATTCCAGCCAAAGCCATACTATGTCATTGCGATATCACAGACCTGATGTGGTCAGACCTTGAAGACAGATCTAGTGATCATTGAAGGAAAGATCTCTTAAACACATGAAATAACAATTCAACAGCTCCAAGATGATACAAAGAAAAATAATACAATACTGATAGATATCAATGAAAAAGGCAGGAGTCAACACACATAACACACACAAGTAACACACATAACACACATAACACACACACACACAAATAATAACAGAAAACTTCCCAAGCATGGGAGCAGTATCTGACATGCAGATAACTGAGACATATAGAACTCCAAAGAGCTATACACAAAATCTACATGCAAACATATAATAATCAAGATTCCAGAAATTCAGCACAAAAGCAGAATATTAAAAGCTGTTAGAGGAAAGAAATAAATCGCCTATAAAAGAAAGCCCATTATAATCATGGTTGATTTCTCAACATAAAGCCTCAAGTCAAGAAGAACTTGGAGTAAAATATTTCAAGTCCTGAAAGAAAATAGCTTCCAACTCAGACTGATGTACTCTGCAAAACTATCTTTCAAAATGAATAGAGAAATAAAATACTTTGATGGCAAAGGACAACTGAAGAACTTCATGACCACAAAATCAACATACAAAGAATACTGAAAGTTATTCTAGATAGAGACAAAAATGACCACAATTTCAAGGCCAACAACAGAAAGAAACCACCAGCCAAGGAAAGCAATTAAACAGAATGAAAAACTAGGGAACCAGCAACAGGAAAATCATATGACAAAGATAAGCCAATACATATGTTATAACCATCAACATAAAAGGCTTCAATTCACCCATTGAAAGAAACAAAATGGCAAAATGGATCAAGAAACAAAGATCCAAAGGTGTGCTGTATACAAGAATCACATTTAACTGAAAAAGAAACTCATAGACTGAAAATCAAAGGATGGAAAATAATACTCCTGGAGGAACAAAAACAGCAACAACAAAACATGCAGAGGTAGCCATTCTCTTTGCAGACAGTGTGAACTTCAAACTAAAAATGATCAAAAGAGATAAAGAAGGTCACTACATACTGGTTAGTGGAAAAATTCAAGAAGAAGAGATAACATAACTATATATATATATATATATATATATATATATATATATATATATACACCAAATATGGAAGCACCTAACTACATAAGAAAAATATTAATAGACATGAAAAATTAAATAAGCAATAACACAATTGTAATGGCACATCTTAGTACCACAAAGAAACAGATAATTTAGACAAAAAATCAGCAAAGAAATAACAGAACTGAATCAAATATATGAACAAATGGTCTTAGTAGATGTTTACAGAGTATTCCACCCAATAACATCAAATACACATTCTTCCTAGCTTCCTATGGGTTGTTTTCTAAAATAGATCATGTACTAGCCTACAGAATATGCTTAAGAATGTACAAAGGAATTAGAGTTGTCCCATGCATATTACTTGACCATAGTGCAGTGAAATTGGAAATCAATGCAAAAGAAACTTGAAATCTACATAAACACATGGCAATTATATAACAACTTCCTGAACAACCAATAGGTCACAGACAAAATTAAGGAAGAAATTAAACAATACCTGCAATCAAATGAAAATGCAAATCAAACTTGCACAAACCTGTGTGACACAAAGAAATCAGTCCTGAGAGGAAAATTTATAGTGGTGAATTCCCACATTTGGAAGATAGAATGAGCACAAATAAACAACCTAATCTTATATCTGAAGTATCTAGAAAAAGTAGAGCAAGCAAGCTCAAAGCCCATAGAAAGGAGAAAGTTATTAAGATCTGAGAAGAAATTAATACAATTGAGACTAAGGAAGCAATGCAAAGAATTAATGAATCAAAGAATTGGTTCTTTAAAAGAATAAATAAAATCGAGCAATCTCTAGTCAACCTTTAAAAAGGAAAGAAAATTTCAAATTAATGCACTGAGGAATAAAAATGGTGAAACCACTACTGTTCCTGTGGAAATTCAGATCATCAGTACCTTCCAAAAATCTTTGCTCACACAGAATTTAAAAAAGAAGAAAAGGAAAGATTCCTAGAAATGTTTGAATTACCAAAACTGAATAAAAAAATTTCAATAACCCAATATCAGTTATCAAAATTGAAAACATAATTAAAAGCTTACCAACAAAGAAAAACTCAGGTCCTGATGGATTCATGGCTGAAATCTATAAGAAATTTAGAGAAGGTTTAATGCGAATACTCACCAAATTCTTTAATAAAATTAAAAAGTAAACAATTACCTCTACCTCTTTCCTAGATTACCCTGACACAGAAACCAGAAAAAGATCCCCTCCCCCAAAAAAGAACTACAGGTTAATCTCTCTAATAAACATAGATGCAAAAATCCTCAATAAAATACTAGCAAACAGAATGTAGTAAATCATGAAGAAGATTATACACTACGATCAAGTGGAATTCATCCCAGGAATGCAGTGATAGTCAACATATTCAAATTAATAAACATAATATCCCATATTAATAGAGCCAAAGACAAATATCACATGATCCCCTCTATAGATGCAGAAAAGTTTTTAAGAAGACCCAACCCTCCTTTAAATAAAAACCCTACAAAAAATTGGAATAAATGGTTTTTCCATCAATCTCATAAAAGCCATCTATGATAAACTAACAGCCAACATCATACTAAATGAACAAAAAGTGAAAGCTTACATTCTAAAATCAAGAACAAGACAAGAATGTCCACTGTCACCACTCCTATTCCATATACTTCTGGAAACATTACCCAGAACAATTAGACAAGAAATAGATATAAAAGGAATAAAGATAAGAAAGGAAGAAGTTAAATTACCTTTACTTGCAGATGACATGACACTTTACATGGAAGACCTCAAAAACTTCACCAAAATCTATTACATTTAATAAGCAAATTCAACAACATAGTTGTAAACAAAGTCAATACTCAAAATCAATACCATTTCTGTACATAAACAACAAAGTCACTGAGAAAAACTAGGGAAGCAACAACTTTCACAATAGCGTTCAAAAATTGAAATACTTAGAAATCAATCTAATAGAAGTAAAAGATCTATACATTTAAAATCACAGTTCTCTGAAAAAGGAGATTGAAAAACAATCTCAAAAAATACAGATATCGCTCAAAGACAGAAGGAACCCACACGATGAAAATGGATGTACTCCCAAAATTTTTATAGAGATTTAATGCAATTCCAAACAAAATACCACCAGCATACCTCATAGATCTAGAGAAGACATTCCTAAAATTGATCTGGAAACAGAAGAGACCTAGAATAGCAAAGGCAATCCTAGGCAACAAAGGCAAGGCAGGCAGAATCATAATCCCTCACTTGAAATTTTACTATAAAGCTACTGGAACAAAATCAGCATGGTATTGGCAAAAAACACAGATCTGAGGATCAGTGGGACAGAACAGAAGATACAGACACAACTACAAACACATTCAGCCACCTTATCTTTGATAAAGCAACCAAATATGTTCACTGGAAGAAAGACAATCTCTTTGATAAATTGTGCTAGAAAAACTGACTTTCCACATGCTGAAGACTTGAACTAGGCTAATACCTATCACTGTGCATTAGCTAAACTCAAAATGGACCAAAGGTCTAAATATTAAAACAGAAACATTAAATCCATTGTAAGATAAAGTAGGGAGAAATCTTAAAGACATAGGAGCAAGCAAAAAATTCATGCAAAGGAGTTCTTCAAAAAATTGAAAACTGGAATTTCACCTTATTAAAAAGATTTTGCACATCGAAAGAAATCACTAGCAGAATAAAAAAAACCCACAGATTGGGGGAAAAAATTGCCTAGTGTCCCTCAGGCAAAGGACTTCTCTTAGAAAGTATGAAGAACTGAAAAGACAATTAGGTTTCCCAAATTCAAAGACCCAGTCTAAAAATGAGGCTCTGAGATGAATATACAGTTCTCAGAAGAAGAAATACATAGATAGATAAATAAATAAATACGTGAAAAAATGTTCAACATCATTGGTCATTCAAGAAACACAATACAACACTGAGATTCCATCTCATTCCAGAAAGAATGGCCAACATCATGAAATCAGCCAATAATAAATGCTGGAGAAGCTGTTAAGAAAAAGGAACTGTTGGGGAACTTCAGGGAAGATGATGGAACAGTAAGCAGCAGAGTAAACAGTCTTTCTGAGAGAAACAGTGCAGATGCTGGAACGTAGCATCATGGGGCAAGACAAGAAGGAAGTGGGTCCTGTGGACCTAGGAAGAATCTAAAGTGAGAACTGAAGCCCACAGAGAGAGTAAAAAGAAAAACTTAAATGAATAAAGAGGCAGTAGCTGGCAGCATCTTTGTCCAGAACCAGACCCACTGTGTGAGAGGAGCTATTCAAACCTGGAGGCACAAGGCCACAGTGACAGTGGTGGATGGCAACCCCACAGGCCTCTGCAAAGAGCCACAGTGGTGGAGGGGAGCAGTGGATGCAGAGGACTGCACTGGATGGTGGTGAATGCAGAGTGCTCAGTCTTCCCATGGAAGAGAGCAATTGGCCCGGAGCCATTTTGGAGTTGGGTGGAATAAGTGGCTGGCTCCCTCCAGCAGCTCTCAGATGGGACCAGACCACAGGAAATTGCTCAGACGAAGCCCCACCCCCACTTGCATTCAAGCAGCTGTTGCCAAGGTTCCCCACTAGTATCAGCTCGTTCAGAAGGCAGTGGCTGGTCCTACCCTTGAGCCCACACCACCAGCCATCAGTGAGCCAGAGCACACTGGAAAAAACAACAGACATCCATGTACCAATGCATCCAATGGCCACATCAGATACCTGTAGCCAGCACTGGCTAGAAGAACCAAACAGTCTCACTTCAGAGAAACTGTAGACAATGCAGGAAGTGCCTGGGACCCCACTACCTACTTGTCTGGAAGAATCTAGAAATATGTCAAGATAAAGAAGCAAAAGGGAGAGTCTGGTCTACAAGCAGAGCTGATTCAGGAGATTCAGAAAAGAGTCACACACCTGAAATTTCTGAAGTAATGGTAACTGAAGTAAAAAAACAACTTCTTATGACTATAAAGGAAATTAGAACAAAAATATTGTCTTAGGTAAAAGAAGAAATGAAAAACATAAGAATTGCTAAGCACCTCTAAAGAAGACAGATTAAAAAAATAGAGGAGTATAGGAAACCTTGAATGAACAATTAGAAGTGAAAAATTTAGTATACATGAAACAGATTCAAAGAGATATCCAGGAAATTAAACACTCCATTGAAAGATGGCAAAACCACTTGAAGGAAACTGAAGATAGACTTTCAAACCTTAAAAACAAGTTTGCAGCTTATGATGGTAAAAGAAAAGATCTCTTAAAAATAACAAGGAGCCAGGAAGTAACAATTCAATGGCTATAAGACAACCCAAAGAAACATAAGTTAAGAATAATAGGTGTGAGTAAAAAAACAGGGGTCAACACAAATGACATTAAGTCTGTTTATAGAAATAATATCAGAAAACTTCCCAAACATAGGAAAAGGAAGTGACATTCAGATAAATGAGGATATAGAACTCTAGCTAGCCATAATCAAAATAAATCTATACTCAGACATATAATAATCAAGATCCCAAGTAGTTCAACATAAGAACAAAATGTTAAAAGCTATTAGAGGAAAGAAACAGATCTCCTATAAAGGAAAATCCATCAGAATCAAGAGATTTCCCAACACAACCCATCAAGTCAAGAAGAGCTGAGAGAAGTATTTCAAGTCCTGAAGAAAATGACTTCTAACCTAGATTGATGTACCCTGAAAAACTATCTTTCAAAATTAATGGAGAAGCAAGATACTTCCATCACAAAGAACACCTGAAGGAAATCATGACTGATAAACCAACCTACAAAGAATACTGAAGGACATTCTAGAGAAAGATTAAAAGACCATAGTTCCAGGAACAGCAGCAGAGGAGTCTCACTGAGCAGGGCAGACAATAGAATGGAGAGAAAAAATTGGCAGTCAATGTTAGGAAAATAATATGGCAGAGACAAGGCAGAGCATGTTGGTCATAACCACTAATATAGATGGCTTCAATTCACCAATAACACTACCTGGAAAACTGTGCCCAGACATTAACTAGTTCCCTGGACTCAATCCTTTCTTCTAGGTGCTCCATCCCACACAGCTAGAATAACTTTCTTAAGATGTAAATCTCATTATCTTGGTCCATCTGAGTTACCATTACAGGAATAAATAATACAAATGTATTATTTATAGTTCTGGAGGTGGCAAAGTTCAAGATGAAGGCACCAGCAAGTTAAGGGTCAGATGACTGCCTGTTCCTCTTCCATTATCCCTTCTCTGCAGCCTCACATGACAGAAGGGGAAAACTGTTCTCATCAGCTTCTTCTTTAAGGGTATGAATCCCATTTCTGAGGGTGCAGCCTTTCGTAAATGGATGTACTTCTGAATACCACCACAATAGGGAGTAAGTTTCAACATGAATTTTAGAGTGACACATAGATGATAGCACAGATCATGTTATCATGGGAGCCGCTGGGGCTCCCAGTTTCACTCAAAGTAAGAGCCATATCTGAAATGTCCAATAAGGCACTCAGGATCAGCATCTCTGTGTCCTGCATCCCTTTTTGCTAGCTGATTGCTGAACAGGCCAAGGAGCTCTTTGTTTCAAGGTGTTTGCACAAGATATTCCCTTGACCTGGATCTCCTGCTCCACAGAGAGCACCCTCACCCACTTTAAGAGTAAGGCTCAAAACTCAGCTTCTCAAAGATACTCGTTAGAAACTGAAGCCCACAGCTCATCACTCTGCCACCATTCCTGTCTCCCTATCCTGTCTCCTCCTGATTTTTCCCCATGTATCTTAGTTACTTTTTGGACTGCTGAAACAAAATACCTGACAAAGTATAGCCAAAGTTAGAGGAAAAGTTTATCTCAGCTCACAGTTGGTGGAGATTTTGTGCCCTGGCTGGTTCCAAGGCAGGGCAGCAGGACAGAGTGGCATCACACAGGAGAAAGTTTATGGCATGGAAGGCAGAAGGGAGCAAGCAGCTGAAGCAGCCTGCCTTTCCTTTCTATCCTGTCTAGGCTACCCACCTTTGCATGGTGCCACCTTGAACTATGACCATTATGATCAGTGGACTATTGAGTAATCACCAACCCTTAAGCCCAGGATCACATCCATAATCAATATATCACATACCCAAGATCCAGCCAGTTTGAAAAAGACCCATCTATGATCATATGAGGCTTTGTGGGAACATTTAGACACAGGCCATAACATCATAGAAGGTAGCACTCATTTAATTTACTTCATTATTATAATTATTGCTCATTTTATTTTCTCACAGTAGAATGTAGCCTCCTACATTTGCAAAGATTTCTCCATTTTTTAAATGATTTGTTCTAAGATTAAACAAAAGTATTGGCAAATAATGGACATTGAAAAATTATTTGCAGAATGAATGACCAATATACTTCATACATTTTATTGTGTAGAACAAACCTATCTTAATAATCATAATGTACTAATGATTATATACAATCCTAATATACTAGCGTACAGAACTACTAATATTACTAGCCATTATAATGTATTGCTAATTTAATATAAACAGCTGGAGTCTAATGCATCACAGGTTTCCTATGGAAAAGACACAGCCCTTCAAATATGTTAATTGAGATCTTCTGCCAGAGACTTGATCCTCAGCAAACCTGGCTGCGCAGAAAGCTATCTGTAGAAATGGAATCAAAGTAAGAGAAAAGATATGAGTGGCCTTAACCAGGAATATGACCAGTGAAGCCATCTGGAGATGCAATGGTTCTATCCTAAGGGTCAAACAAGGGATTTGGAATTTTATGTAGATTACTAATGCAGGTTCATTTAAAAGTTTGAGAAGTAAATCCTTTGCCCTTACAGATTACGTGACGGATCATTAATCTCTGGATGTAAAATTTCCAGAAGTTAAGAAACAAATACACAGAAAGACTACATTTGTTGTGTGTCAGAAGAAGCAGGAATTATAAAGTCAACACAGCTGTCACCATTATATTGGCAGCCGAGTGTCTGCAGAGAGAAACCCATGGGACGGCTTTGACCCTGACTGCTGGTTTGCCCAGAACCAGGAGAATTTCTCTCCTTTTTGAATTTCTCCCTGCCCCCAAGCTTATGACCCAAACACTCAGTCCTTCGTCCTGAAGCAGCAAAATATCCCCCACTTTTTCCCAAGACACACTGTTTATCATTTTCAACTTCTACCAAAATGTGGAATATATATTTTGCTCTTACCAAGACAAGGTCCTAGTCTCAGCAATTTGTTTCAATGAGCCACAGGGGAAAGTAGGTGTTTCTTCACATAACCAGATGTGAAATATGGATTTTTTTTCATTCAGCGATTACTGACATATATTTGGGGTTTTTCGTCTTCTGTCTCTCTGTTAGAGACACAAAATTTTGTGAGCAAGTCAAAATATCTGAAATTTAGTGATAGAATTCACTCAAAAAGCATCCCTTTCTAACCTCTGATTTATTCTTTTATTTCAATCAAATATAATACTGAATTCTCTTCAATTTTGTTCATTTGGAGGAAAATCTTTTTGTTTAAATAGAGAAAAGTTCTATTTCTTTAGAATATACTAAGTCCTCCATAAACATAAAATGGAAAGGGCTTCTTAATAGTAGAAATCATTTTCAAAGAAAGGGTGTTTAAAGAAAGTTCTGGATGCAAGACAGTAGCAACAATTCATGTCAGGCTAGTGGTTTCCTTGGTAAAATTTTGTGTTAATGTAGGAAATAATTCATTGAAAATAACTTTCTAGTTGTTCCAGTTGCTATCAAATCACTATGAGCATTGCATCTTATTTTGTTATCCCAGAATGTTGCTGCAGCTTGTCATCACATAGCCAAACAAAACAAAGATATAACCTATGACTTTCATGCCAAATCAAGGTCAAGGAAAGCAACATCAAGTTGAAAGGAAAAAGATTCTTGCTCATTGCTTTAAGTCATTTTCACAAGCACCTAACAAGTCTCAAACCACGATCTATTTTAAAATTGACAGTACATAAATAATACATGCATTCTACTGCTAACTTCAAGGCAAATGATCTGGCTATTGACTGACCCAAGCTGGGTGCTGAGAACCAATGAGAAGGTGAGACAGGAATGGGTTCAAGGGCGCACTCAGCATCTAGACCTACAAGTGTGTCCCCCACAAGTCTTGAATTTGCTCAGACTGCACATATTTTATATAGTTTTGAAAAGCTTCTAACAAGCTCTGAAATGCATCTAATAACAGTTCTTTCACTGGCAGTAGTGACAGAAAAAAATCCTCACGGATTTGATTGAGGAAATTTATTTTAATAAAAGATGAAGTGAGGGAGGTTTCCATTTGACTGTGTGAGTAATTTGAGTTACCCTCAGGGCCTGACTTTGCCTAGTACACATTGGATTGCCCAGTAAGGGTTCACACATTTGTCTTTAGACCTGGGGTAGAATAAAAAGAGAATCAGCCATGTCCTTGCTGTATTCCCCACAGGGTTTGCACTCTTAGCTGGGCTGGGAGTGGTTCATGTCATCCTGTTTGTACTGTTGTGCAGAAAAGCAAAGTCACTTTACTTTTCAGTTCATCATTGATACAAATAGGCTTTTGTCAAAGAAAAAGAACTCTGGTCTCCATTCAAGGAAAGTGAAGACACTGGGCTGGGATCTTGGAAGACTGAGAAATGTTAAGCACAGCTTAAGGAGACCTTCCACTGGGGCATCTGGATCTGCAAACCCTCAAGCTGTCATTTCACCAGGTTTAAGTCCATAAAATTCACACTACTTTCCACCAGCTTCAGTCTATGTCCTTTACTTTCAAGTACTCCACCAAAGACCTTGGGACATGCATTATACGTCACACACCCAGAGCCTGATCTGACAGGTAGAACTTCTGTTTCTAGAACTCTTGCTGCCTGTACAATTCCTCTGGCACGTATTCCCGCAGAGCTGCCTAGTTTTATGGCTTAATTGTGCCCTGTTCAGGCATTTCCTTCTTCAATGAATCTGAGGGCTTATTGGGAGGGGGGTGAGGCCAGACCTTGGCTTTATGCTATTTGTTTAATCTCACCTTCACTTCCCACTTCCCACTGTGCTTCAGCCTGGATACAAATTGCTTGGAAATTGCTTTATTGAGTAGGGCTATCTTCCTTTACAAGGAAAAATGCCTTAACATAAATGGGTTCTATGACTTCATGAGTTTATGTCAGTCTTATGGGCAAATTTTACAAAAAAAAAAAAGCACAACTCTAACAAGGATTTTCTTCCAAAGAACAATTAAAAATGAAATCTGAATAGACAGTGCTATCTTCTTAATGGGCTACAGAAAATATGCAAGTGGCATGTCTGAAATTATTCGATTTGGAACTAATATGTTATTGTAATTTCACTGATTCTCTTCTACTTCTAATCACCTAGAGTTTATATATTTCACACTGAAAAAGAGTAAGTGTTTAACAATAAAGACTAATTTTAGGAGCTCCGTACTGGATCACTTCTTTGTAAAATTCACTCAGAAGAGCAAGGAAGTATATTTCATGTAAAACTTTAAGACTTCCTTTTGTGAAGATAGCAATTTATAGGTTGTCCCCACACTTCAAAGTCTTTGTCCCCTTGGTCTAACATATGGATGGCATGCTCTGTGACCAGCAGCATGACCATGCAGATACTATTGTTGGATAGCACTAGTCAGATCTAGGTTTTGTTGGACCAGAGGCAAAAGCTTTATTTTCCTGTCCTGCAAGCAAGCTAGCATCCTGCCCCAGGAGCAAATCTATCTTCTAAATTTGAGAGGTAAGAGAGCACACCCATACTATGATCTCTAGAAGGCCTGTCTAGAGGCTTTATGGCTCACCTTGTCTGCAGAGGTGGTGATCAGTTTCAAATCTGCTTTCACAAATATTCTGGCACTCATAGACTAAATGATTCTAGTCATGGTCAGCTTGCTTTGTTCAGGACAGGGTGCCTATCACTAACATTATCTCGAGATCAGAACAATTTTTTCCGCACAGTTAGCAGTATGATCTTATTTGGGTTCTTTATTTATATCCCTTTAAAACAGAATATTGAGAAATGTACCAATATGTCTTCCCACCCAACCTCATGAGCCTCTTCTGTTACCTACCCATGTACATAATCAGCATTTTCTTTAATCTTAGGAACCAACAAAATCAAGTATGCAGTCTGGGATTGTCTTCTGAAGTAGACTTTACTTAAGAGCGTTCTGAAATTGTAGTAGTATTTTTGGCGTCTTGTAGAGATTTTCCCATTCTGTAGTATATGTAAGTGCAAGAAAAGCAGTACTCAAAACAGTACAAATTCTCTACTAAAATTACTGACCTTAAGTTAATAAATTTTCTCATACACAGGTCCCTCGTACAGGCATAAAAAGCTTTACCAATTGAGTTTGAACATTGATTATTGTATGAAAAACATCACATGACATTATATGAACTAGTTTCAATGGAACATGTTCTATATAATAGACACCATGCCAGCTGGTTTTCTATGCTATTTTATTTAATTCTCCCAACAGTCAAGATATATGCATTACTCTTATATTTTCCAATAAGAACTAGAGGTTCAAAAAGGATGCCCAAGCAATTAGGAGTAATATGGACACAAATTCTAAATCCAGCTCCAAAACATTTCTCATTATATTAAAGTGCATCTTAATTACTTATTAAGCTCCTCAAGCTCATTAACAAAAATATCAGCAACTTCAAAGTTAGGAACCATAAAAAAAGGACCAGTCTCTAGAGAGAAAAGAACATTTTGCTTTATTAGTCTGAATCTCAGTATGCCCTCTTTGTTGGAATGTATTCAAGCGGTATGCTTAAAATATCAAAGGAAGCTTGCTCTATGATAATTTTAAAGAGTAAACTAATTACGTACTCTTACTTTAAGACTAATGGGAAATGTCCTAGTCATTTTCTGCCTTCATTTCCTACCTATTTCCCATGGCTCAGAACACGATCAAGAAAGTATTTTCTTGTGTCCTGAACAAATATCCAGGGCATATGATGACTCTAGGATCCACTAAGACAAAAAACTGATATTGCTAAGGAAATTTGAAAGGAAATAATCACACTTCCATTGTTTTTCCCTTTAGCAAGCCCTACTCTTGCCTCTGAAGGGCAGGGGTTACTTATTAAATCATTTGCTTTACATTTCAGTTTTTAATCTTTCACTAATAAGAACACTGGACAAAGTTCAAGATTTATTGCCTGTTCCAAATGTTGAGTCAACAGGTCATATGATGCTAGAATCGTCCAGAGAATTCTGTTTCCATAGATAAAGATAATAAAAATTTATGACTCTCTATGTTTTTAGCAAAAGGAAATTGAATTGCATCTTCATGTCCAAACAAAAGCCCTGCCTTGTAATTGAATAAAGTAATATGATAGTTAATTATTTTGTTATGATAATTTATTATTTTTAAGTATCATCTTCTCCAGGTTATTTTACTGAAACCAATCTGCGTATTATACAGAGTGGATTCTGTATTCTTTCCTTCCTTTTTCACCTGAAAACTAACCTTCAAAGATCAGTGTGTGAGCCACTGAAAGAACACGGGAAGCTAAAATGTTCAATACACCTACAAAGGAAAATCAAATAGAGAAAATAGCCTCCAGGAATAACAAAAGACTAATCTGTCTAGAGGCTTTATGGCTCACCTTGTCTGCAGAGGTGGTGATCAGTTTCAAATCTGCTTTCACAAATATTCTGGCACTCATAGACTAAATGATTCTAGTCATGGTTTAGGAGAAAATTTTCACTTCTCCATCAATGAGATATAAGGCAGTACAGGAATTTTATGCAGATTCATAATTCACACTTTGAAATATATCCTGTTCCCACGGGGGGCTTGATTATAAATCAGCTATCTGCTGTCACACACATGAAGGCTCTGATTCGGTAGGTTTGGGTGGAATCTATAGTCTCACTTATTTTCAGGCCTTCTTGTGCCCCTTTTTGCTTCTCTTCACAGCACTTTTTAAAATATTTTTTATTAGTACATGTTTGCAGCACATAATAATTGCGTGTATTATGAGGAGTTCACACATGCACGTCACACAGCTTAATTCTTTTTTCTCTCTCTAACACTTGCCCCTGATGCTTCCATCTCCTGGTTCCCCTTCCATTTGCAAAAGCTTTATATATTGTTTTATCTCCTTTCCTCCCTCCCTTCTTCTCTTGTTCTACTTCCCATTTGACTTAACAGTTTCAAAGTTACTAGAAAAAGAATTTATGTAATGTATACATTGTCTTTTTTCAGAATGCTCCCATCTGCTTGTTTGTTTGTTTGTTTGTTTCCTCTCTGAATAGGTCAGGTACACAGAGAAGGAAGGAAAGCAGGATGACCAGCTATGTGTGCTTCTCCACATTCCTTTTGTAGAAGCAATGACAGTTTCAAGGCTGTGGTGGACACTTAAACTTATAATAAACTGTATGCCAAGCCTGGCACATTCTATTGATGATTTTGAGAATGAGCACAGATGCAACCCACTTCCCTTACCCTTTCCACCTTGACAACTCTTCTGTTGCACCTTACTACCCAACTGGAGTGTACTAAGTACCAGAAAACCAGAAAAAAATAGAGGCAATCTTGTAAAAAAGACAAGGGTTAATATATCTCTTCTCATCTAAACATGAAGGAAAGAAGAAAATGTGAAAAAATATAAGAGCTAGAAAAATGAAAGAATTCTCTGAATCACTCTTGGAGGTATTAAAATAAAACTTTGTCCAACTCAAAAGTGCTAATCAACTTTCACATTAAAAGCCTTAAAAACTCTGTAAAGCATATCATTTTGTATTCACTAAAAGCCAAATATGAGTTCTGTTAGATTTCTCCTTTTTAAAAAGTTTGGTATGAAAGTCTGAATTATATTTAAAGGCAAACACTGAGAAATTTATGAGAATTTGTGAAAATTATGAAACAGAGACATGGATGAGCTGGGAACTTGATTAAGGTTTACATAAAACATGCTTTCAAAGTTGCTATCAGGTTCATTAAAAGGAACTCTTCCACCAAAAGCAAAAGGGAACTAAATTGTGAAAGGCCTAGGTGAACTTTTTAGAGCTTTCAATAGCAAACAACCCACTACAGGTTGCACGCTGTAGGTTCACCACTACTGGATTAAGTTATACTGTAAACTGTGCCACTTTACCTTCTTCCAATTAAAAGACATCTAATATTGTAATAAGCAAAAAAAAAAAATGAACTAGATATTTTTGTTATTGTTTTAAGTGAGAATTGCAGCCTATTTTAAAAACATATAACCGAAGACATATTATTTTTCTATCCAATAGGTCATAGTGTGAAAACCAAGATTAACAGTTTTCCAATATGGTAGAACCATATATTGCATAAATAAAAATTCATTTCAAGCCAAGCGTGGTGGCTCACGCCTGTAATCCCAGCACAAGAGAGGCTGAGGCAGGAGGATCATTGTGAGTTCGAGACCAGCCTAGGCTACAGAGTGAGCTCAAGCCAGCCTGAACTGCACAGCGAGACTTTGTCTCAAAAAGACAAAAAAAAATTCATTTCAAAGTTATTTTTTAAAACTTTAAAAATGGGATAATACTACCATTTATTTATTCAACAAACATTTCTATAGTGCTTAATAACACCAAGAACTGGAGGAAATACATTAGGTTCCTGATAGTCTCTATATAACAAACATGCAGTGAAATATCAAATAGACAATATCTATAAAGTACCTGACATAAACTCTCATTATTCTGAGACTGCAGGATTGATGGAAAAAGTATAGGAATATAAAATATGGTTTAATCATTAGATTTTGAAACTAAAAAACTTAATACCATACTGTATTTTTCAATCAGACACTGATTTGCACCTTGAAAAAAATCCCATTCAGTGCTCATAAAATTAATAAAAAGTAAATATCATAATAAAAAATTAATGGACAAATTTAATTCAGAATATATGTCACAACAATAAATAAATGTTGTAGAACAATCTATTATAACCAAAAAGTTTCAGAATGAATATAGAGTAAAATATGAATATAGCACATGAGATATTTAAAACAAAATGACTTAGAAAGACCTTTAGGCAACTAAAAACTGTGGCTCCTAAAATTTAAAGTAACAGTAATAAATAACATGGTTGGAAAATAGGGGACTTTTCTATAACAAAACCAAAGAAAAATGAAAAGGTTTAAGAATTCCTAGCCTGTTGAACTGAAAACACACACACACAAATACTACATTGAAAATTTGGGATTTAGCTCAGCGGCATAAGTGCCTGCCTTGCAAGCAGGCAGTCGTGAGTTCGATCCCTGGTACCAATAAAAATGAAAAACACACACACACACACACACACACACACACACACACACACAAAGAAAATTTGGGATTTCAGAAATAAAGAGAACCAAGAAGGATCCAGACAGAAAAACAAGATCAAGTAAAGGGTACCAGACAGCAGGTATCTCAACAGCAATACAGGCTCTCCAAGACAAAGCACTCTCCAAACTCCAAGAGAAAAGTACTTCAACTTCAGATATTAGAATCAAGTAGGTTAGAATAAAGTACTTTAAGGGCCCATAAAGATCTCTGTCCTATGCTTTGTTAAAAAGCTACTGTTGGATGAAACCCAGTGAAGACAAATATGTTTGAAACATAATTGCTTCCATCACAAAAGCTATGTCCTAAGATCTGGAGAGCAAGTTTAGAGACAAAGGAAAGGTTCCAGTGAGGAGAGATTGCATGCATTGCTAAAATAGATGAGATAATAAAACACTGCAATATAATTAAGGATATATGGAGAACAACAGGAGAATCAGTAACAAAGATGATGATTAATATTGATTGAACTAAATTTCATGAGTGCAGGGAAAACAATTACAATACCTGGAAAATTACATGAGGAATCAATTATTAAATTTAGGATAAATATTATGCAAAACAGGAAAAATATCCCATGAATGATAATTGTATTGTTACCAAGATACAGATAATGAAAATAAGGTGCACATTAATCACAGACTTAACTAAAACTGTTGCTGTCACTAACTTAGTTGGGAAGATGATGTGGCAAGGACGAAGTTTAAAAGGATAACATTTTCATCTATCACACTAGGAAATTAATAGATAATGTTAAAAATTGATAATTCAAGTAAAAGCAGTGTAGTAATATTATTTCTAAAAATGAAACTACCAGAAGAAACAGTTAAGAACAGTTAAGGTCTACCTAAAATAGGACCTTATATTGGACTGTTTCCTTTTTATTATAAAGCCTATGTAGCCTTTTTATTCTGAAGCCTATAGAGATCAATTACTTTTTTAAATTATGGATGTATTTGGTTTACTTAAAACTTGAAGAAAAGGTATTCATTAGAAAATAAATAGAGGGATAACAAACCAATTCCATCAAAGCACACTATTGCTTAAAATACACTAGTGACTTAAACATCTATTTGGACTCTATGACCTACATGAAAGTGTGTTTGGTAATGCCCAAGGCGCAAATATTCTCATTATGGTTGATTCTAAGTTAGCAACATGAAATCATTAATTGTGGAGTTGAGAACAAATAATGAAATAATTCATCATTATGTAATATTTTTACCATTCAGCTACACTAAGTGTAGGTCATCTTAAGTGTAGGAGGTTAGTTCAGTGGTTCAAGCACCTACCTGGCAAGCATGAGGTCATGAGGTCAATCCCTTGTACCAAAAAAAAAAAAAAAAGTAGAGAAAATACTAAAGTACGATACCATAACTCAGAAGTAATACATTTTGAATACTTACTAATTTTAACAAAGTTCTTTGAATATTATGTAACTTACATTTTTATAGTAACAAACTCCTATATCAAAAATAATAAAGAGCTCAAATAACATTCTAATGTTTAACCTCAAGTTTCTAATAAAAATAACCAGGTCAAACCCTAAGCTTGTATGGGGGAGGATATCAAACACTAGAGGAGAAATTATTGCAAAGGAGACTAAGGAAACAACATAAAGAATCAGTGAATCAAAGAGCTGGTTCTTTGAAATATTAAAGTCAACAAACTCTTAGCCAACCTTATTTTAAAAAAAGACTCAAATTCATGCAAGTAGAAATGACAAGGGTAAAATGACAATAGATTGTCTAGAAATTCAGAAAATCATCAATCAAGCACCTGTATTATAATAATATAGGCAGGCATGGTGGCACACACCTGTAATCCCAGCACTCAGGAGGCTAAGCAGGAGGATCATTGCAAGTTTAAGACCAGTTTGGGTTACAAAGTGAATTCAAGACCAGTCAGAACTGCAAAGGGAGACCCTGTCTCAAAAGACAACAACAACAACAATAATAATAATAATATGAAAAAATACAAAAGTAATAGATTCCTAGATACATATAAATTATCAAAGGTGAATCAAGAAAATATAAAAATTCTAAGTAAACAATTATTAGTCAATAAAATTGAAGATTCAGTTAAAAACCTGTCAACAAAGAAAAACCCAGACCCTGATGAATTCACTATTGAATTCTACAAGAATTTTACAGAAGAAAAAATGCTACTACTTCTCAAACTCTTTAATGAAAATTGAAAGGGAATCAATACTCTCAAATTCTTTCCTGGAAGCAAGAATTACTCTGATACCAAAACCAGAAAAGTATCCAATCAAAAAAGCAAAACTATAGGCCAATCTCTCCAACATACACAGAAGCAAAGTATTCAATAAGATGCTGGCAAACAGAATGCAACAAATCATGAAGACTATATACCATGACTAAATGTGATTTATCCCAGGGATACAGGGATGGTTTGACACACGTCAATTAATAAATGCAGTGTAGCATATTAACAGAGCCAAGAACAAAAACCAAACAACCATCTCAACAAATGCCAAAAAAGTGTTTGACCAAGTCCAACACCCATTCAAAACAGAAAGAAGAAAGAAAAGAAAGAAAGAAAGAAAGAAAGAAAGAAAGAAAGAAAGAAAGAATGAGGAATACATGGTCTTTATCTCAATCTGGTAAAAGCCATCTATGACAAACCTACAGCTAACATCATACTAAATGGACAAAATCTGAAAGCTTTCATTCTAAAATCAGGAGCAAGACAATGATGTCCACAGTTATACCTCCTATTCAATACAGTTCTGGAAACATTAACCAGAGCAATTAGACAAGATAAAGATAGGAAAGGATAGGAAAAGAAAAAGTGAAATTATTATTTATGGGAATGTAGACTGTTGCAACCACTGTGTAAATCTGTGGAAATTCCTCAGAAAATTAAAACTAGAGGTTCCCATTTGGCCCAGCTTCTCTTCCTTGGCGTCTTTCCAAAAGAATCAAAAACATCATACCACTGTGATGAATGTGCACCTATGTTTACAGTGGCACCATTTTTACAGTCAAATCTTAGAAACATCCACATGCCCATCAACTGATGAATTGATGTAGATGTGAGGGATTTTTTTTTAACACAATGTAGCGCTACTCAGTCATAAAGAAGGATAAGCTAGATACGCTGAATGGATGTACCTTAAGCATATACTCTCAAGTCAGATAAATTGTAAATACTTGTTTAAATACCACATTGTTTCTCTAGTGTGAGAAACTAAAAGTATAAACGAGGAGCAAAATATATAATAGATATTGGAAAACAGGAAGAAATGTTCAAATGGGAAAGAGTAAGAGAAGGGAGGGGCAAAGGAAAAGAGGAACTAGAAAAAACAAATAGGAAGAAAAAATGGGGAACAAAACTTTTGTAAATAAGGAGAGGAAGGGGGCTGAAGGGAGGGAAGAGAAATGGGAAAAAAGGAGAAGCAAGATATAGCACATACAGGCACAAATTCCCTATAATGAATGTTATCATTATGTATATCTAAAATGTACCAATAAAATAAAAATGCAAAACAGAAAACTAAAGCACGTGAAACTCCTGGAAATGCAAGAATCATCACACACACACCTGTAAAAACAGCTTCCACACACATGACCTTAACATGTCCTGCATTCCCGTAGAGTGTGTTGGCTACTGGACAGACAGAGGAAACAGGGGTGGATGATGGATCACAGTATAACCAAGAGGCTGTGAACAATTCAAGTCACAAATCTCAGTGCTGTGAATAACACGTTAGAATTTGAAGACAGGGTGCCCACTAGGGCAATCACTCTGTGGTGGCTGTAATCAAACATTGTTAGTTGTTCCTTCATAAAAAGTAACACTGATTTTCTTCTGAAAGTTTGGCCACATTCATAAAAGATTGAGGTGATTCATCAGGTAGCACTATCTTCAAATCCAAAGAGATCCCCAGTATTCATCAACAGCCATAAATCTGGGCCTAGAGCAAATACTTCTTGAATTACCTGCAGAAACTGTGTTCATAGAATTAAGTTTCTCAAGTAAACCACAAGTGTGTGAGTACAGATTGTGTCCAGTTTGTTTTTCCAACTTACATCAACACAGCGTTACAAATTGGGTTAGAATTTACCACTCAAGATTGCAATTATCTATGAGATTTTCTCTTCCAGTAAACTGCTCTTTCTTTGGCGGTGAAGTTATCATCCTGTCAACTTGACATGCCAGTATCTGCTTTATATTAATCTCTCACTAAATATTAGTTCAGTTAGACTGAGAAGTTGTCTGATGCATGCTTATTGAATTAAATTAATTAGATTGAATCTGAATTTAATTTGATGCCATGTAGGCCTAATCCTAAAAGGAATATCAAATAGGCCAAACTTTGTATACTTAGGCAATATAAAGACCACAAGCTGGATTTAGATGCCAGCTATTTCCCTCTCATGAGCTTCCAGAACTTCAACTACATAGTTGCGATATACCTCACAGTTTCACCATCCTAAAAACCAGGTAATATAATACAGTTGTTAAGATTAATTTTATGTAAATTTCTTAGCATAATACCTGGCACATAGCAAGTTCCTAACAAGTGTCTACAGTGGTATTATTATTCTTCATGTTATGGATTAAACCAGACATGTGGTCATAATATATGATTGACTGGATAAGGTAACTTAGGTTTTTAAGACAGTGAAATATGTTCCCAATTTCTAGTTAAAAGCTTCCCACAAAACTGAATTTTTACAGTGCCATCATATGTCATAGTTCTCCTTCCAGAGATAATCTGGGATTCATTAAACCAAGTCAAGTCTAAATATTATGCATTTATTAAATTTTGATCTTAGCTCAGATTTGTCTTGCTGATCTGAGATGTTAATAGAAGCAGCATATTGTTCTTCACGTTATCCCACTGAATCTCCACAAGATAAACTTTATTAGCCTTCATAAGAAAACTGCTCCTCAGATCAAAAAGTTCAGAGAGAGAATACAAGATGTGGATTCATTAGTCCTCAAAGCCCTTTCAAGTGCAGAACACTGCCTTTAGCAGGTTGCAGGCCACCTCTCCTCACTTCCTTATCAAGATTTCTCTCTTAAAATGTGCTGTTCAGTGAAAGTGATTATGTGCTCACTCTTGAGCCTTGGTTACAAAGGTAAACTTGCAAATTACAACAGGTTTAAAACATGGCTGACAATTCTTTTCAATTGAGAAGTAGGGTTTGTGTCCCCAGTCTTGGAATCTGGCTGAGTCATGACCGCCTCCATTAATAGATATGGCAGAAGTGATGCTGTGACTTCTGAGGCTCTGTGATAAAGGTTTGCATCTGTCCCTTGGTTCACTGCAGCATTCTCTGTGGGAGTGCTGATCTGCCATGAACTGCAATCTTAAGAGAAAGCTCAAGCCTTGGAAAATGAGTCTCTGATCAACAGTTCAGGTGAAGCCAAGTGTGAGCCACCCAAACCCTGCAGTCAGAGCAGTGTGTGCAGAAGCCCCCAGAGGATTCTAGTTCTCAGTTTATCAAGCCACCGGTGCAGTTTTTTTACCCCTCCAACTGAGTGCCCAGACATTATGCAGCAAACAAGAGGGGTTCATACTGCCCTCTGTCAAAAAATCATTGGCCTGGAATCTATGAGCATAACTAAATTAGGAGTGGTTTGCTCTGTACTCATTGTGACTAGAACATTTAACATGTACCAGAGCAAAGTCATTGAGCTGAAAATTCACCGAATAAAAAAGAAAACAAAACAAAACCCTATTTGGAAATGCGCACAAAAGGATATTGTTGCCAGGAAACTAGACTCAAGAGCTTATTGTACGTATATATAGCATCTTCTTCCTTTTTTTTTTCAACACCAGCAAATGTTGTCACTTTCTTCTTAATCCTCTGTTCCTATTTGAATATTGCTGTTTGGTCTTTGAAGTTATACTAAGCACCCCCAAAATACAGACACTGAAGCATTTCCCATGATTCACTCTATGTGAGATGCAGCTATGTAATGGGAGAAATTTTTCCAATGTAACAGGAGATACTTCCCTGCTTGGGTAAGGAAGAAAAAGAGTACAAGCTTGAGAGAGACTTTCTTCCATATTATGATTTAGTTCTGTTCTTTGGAAATAAATGAGGTATGAAATAATATTTAAAATCACAGGCATTTTTAATCTGTTGGAAAAAATTATGTTCCATGAATTAATCTTACCAAAATCTTATGATGCCTACAAGTTCCTTGATATTTAATAGTGCCCCAAATGTTCACAGCACAAATGGTATTGTAACACACCTGCATTTCATACTCAGAGGGCTCAAACTAAAAAATTAAAAAACCATCAGTCATAAAACTTGAAGTCAGTATAATATTCATCACTGGGAAATAAGTGAATCTCCTACAAATGACAGTTAAAAAAAAACATTTCAGAAAAAAAGTAAGAAGTTAATTTAGTATGGTCTTTGTAATTCCCTATAGTCCTTCAGAGACGTTATTTGACACAGATAATGAATAACAGTATAATTCAATAGTAATAAAAGATATCATCCATTTAAGGCCCACTGCAATTATATGGGTGGAGCACATCCCCCTCTTACAGGTGAGGAAATGAGGGAGCCCAAGAGCAGATTACTAGAATGAGCTAGAGTAAGACAGAGAATGGGGCTATTTTAAAGCTTGACTGATTAAATGGGGTTTGGCATTCAAAATATGCCTCCCCTGTGTCCTTTGCCCTCACTGAATCCCTGCAATGATCTTATGAGCAAGCTCATTCTTTTGGTTTTATAGATAGAGCATTGTTGGCTCAGGAAGGCTAAGAAAATCCTCCAAGGAACACCAGGCCTCTAAGAGACTTTTGTACATCACAGCTTCTCAACAAATAAGATTCCAAATGTGTTAGTCTGTGAGACAGATAAAGGATATATCACTTGTAAAGATATTTTGGCTTTGTGGGGTAACATTTTTAAAAAATAAGATAAAATTGCGAATATAAAATTAGGTTCTAAAGTGAATATTTATTCATGATGAGGAAATAATCACCATAAATTAAGAATGTTGAGAAACTGAAAATATCTCTAACATTGTAAAAATCCAGAAAATAAAACCATCTTGTGAAATAACATAGTTCTTTAATTGTACTTGGCTATATTTTCAGTTTCATAGTCCATTATTACCCATTCATAGAGCTATGATTTTTTAATATTATGTAAAGATAATATAAAGTTAATTTACTCCTTCTAACATGACTGATTAAAATCTATTCGTTTTGTATTGACATTTGAGACGACACAGATCTCACTGTTTATAAAACTGCTACAAGTTTAACACCTACAAACAGCGACACTCTGATGGACCTCATTTTGGCTGTTCCAATATCAATCCTGTAGTGGACTGATAATTATGTACTAGTATGTAGACTTCATTACTAAGTGCATTCCAGACATGAAAGTACATCAAGAAGAACCAAACCCCCTACTTCCAACAGTGCCTGTCCAAGAACTAAAATAATTTCCCATGAATTAGCTCTTAAATCTACACATTCTAGTGCAATGTGCTGGTATATCAGAATGTTTCTGTGCAATGTGCTAGTATATCATAACCTGAGGCATGATCAGGGTACACATTGACTATTAGATTCTTAAGTGATTTATAATAAATGACGCATTGCCATTATTTCCCTTTAAAATACCCACCTTTCTTTTTTAAATAAAACAACTATTAAACTGAAAAATTTTCATGACACAATTTACAAACTTAAAATATTAGATTCCATAGACTCTAGTACATTGACAAAGTTGTACAACCACAACCAAATCAAACTTTTGTTAATCAAAACACACTTCTCTTTCGCCTTTTATCCCATTGTTCTTCCCACTTTCTGAAGCAGTTCTCAAAGTTCTGAGACCAAATATATGGCAAATGCTGCTGTCCAGTATACTCAATGGACAGGAAGACTGATAAAAATGTTACAGCATGTCCTCCCTAGCAGGAGGGAGTATCTTGAGGGGTTATGCATCAACATTTGAACATTTACCATATTTTTTACCATACCTGGTACATCCACTTGTACATTACACTTTGGTGTGGCACATCCTTACTTGACAACCACTCTCACAGAGGAAATACTAGAAATAATGTCATTGATAATCTGTAAGTAAATGCCTAACTAAATGTACTTTTACCTCAGGATCCCTTAAGCATCCAAATGCTATGTGACATAGAGAAAATCAAAGAGGAACAAGATAGTATTCTAAACAGATTGCAATTAGGCACTGAAATTTCTACAGATTTTATAAAATTACACATATACATGCATACATTGCTTGGGTACCTCTAGATCATTGAAAGAAGGCTACCCCAGGAGCCAGGAATTTAGTTCAGTGGTGCAGTGCCTGTTTGCAAGCTTGGGGTCCTGAGTTCAATTCCCAGTACTCAAAATAAAAAAGAAGCCTATCCTAGTTAGGGGCCTTGGAGTTTAAACCTCATTTGTATTACGGTAAATCACTTCTGTCTTCTTGAAAAGAGTATTAGAGAAGAATCTTGGAGAAAAAATGTAAGAATTTCACTTCAGTAACTAGTACTGGTCCAACTGGATACCCATGTTCAAGAAAAAGAGACCAGATCCCGCTAAGTCACCCACCATATACAAAAGCTGACCAAATGGGCTGCAAACTTAACATATGACTTTCGTGAAACTATGAACCTATTGGAAGAAAACACAGGAAAGGTGCTTCCAGACATTGATCTTGGCAAATATTTTTTGGATGTAACCCCAAAATCACAAGCAAAAAAGTAGAATAGATAAAAATGATTAAGTCAAATCAAAAAGCTTCTTCATGATACAGGAAACAACCAATCAAGTAAAAAGACAGCCTATAGGATGGAAGAGAATACTATTCATATGACAAGAATATCTAGACTACAAAGGAACTCCAACAATGTGACAGCAAAACCCCCCAAAAAACTTGATTTAAAAGTGGATAGATGATCCAAATAGCCATTTCTCAAAAGAAGTAATAAACTGACCAGTAAATATATGGAGGGAAAAATGTTCAGTGTCACTAATCACCAGGGAAATGCAAACCAAGCCATAATATGATATAATCTCACTCTAATTAGAATGGCTATTATAAAAAAGATAACAGATAACCAATGTTGGCATGAACGTGAAGAAAAGGAACTTGAATACACAATTGGTAAGAATGTAAATTAGTTCCACTATTATGAAAAACTATATGAAAATTCCTACAAAATTTAAAAACTAGAATTAGAGCTATGTTATAATACAGCAATGCCTCTACAGGATATATATCCAAAAGAAAGGAAATTGATATGCTGAAGAAACATCTGTATTTCCATGTTTGTTGTGGCACTGTTCATGCTACACAAGATATGGAATCAATCTATTTGGCAATCAATAGATGAATGGATAAAGCAAATATAATATATATGCATCATAATTGTATTATGAGTCCATAAAAAGAATGAAGTCTTATTATCTACAGAAGCAAAGGTAAGCTCAAAGATATTATGTAAAGTAAAATAAATCAAATACAAAAATACGGGCATTACATGTCCTCACTTACTTGGGGAAACAGAAAATTAATCTTATAGTGGAGAGGCTAGGAAGACTGGGATGGAAGAAAAAAGAATGGAAAATAAGAGTTACTTCTAACCTTCTGTAGCACCATAGAGTAATAGTGATTGACAATAATTAAATATGTATTTCAAAATAGCTAATAGAAAAGATTCCAAAGGCTCCTAACACAAAGGAATAATAAATGCTTCAGGTAATGGACACACCAATCACCATGACATGATCGTTGCATATAATATACCACATTGAAATATTACACTGTTCTCATAAATATATATAATTGTTATGTTTTAATTAAAAATTTTAAATATATTTTAAACTATTGGGATTTTAAAAACTTTCATTATTTCTTTGACTCAGACTTCCTTTATCAGTCAAGAGACCGTCAGAATTCTAATTACCTAAGGATCTGCACTCAGTGCCACTTCTATGCTAATGAACTTTATCTGTGTTAGGCTATGAAGGGCAAAATGAGTTCCTTAGAGTTTGCAAATAATTTAAGATGTAAATCCACTTCATTTAGATTAATTAAAAATGTTCTCAGCTTTATTTGCATATTTGTATGAGTTTTCTACTTCATTTGGATTTTGTAATCTAAAGGTTACACTTAATTTCAACACAAACCTTTGTGTATCAAACACAATTGATGCTAACAGTAAATAAGTATCTATCTAAAATATATCATTTTCACACACACACACACACACACACACACACACACACACACACACAGAACAGTCTTCACACTTAAAGCTTTGAAAGAACATGATGGCAAGGAAATGTGGTCCCAGGATTGGTGGAAAGTATTTGGAAAAAAATCTTAAACTGACTTTAAATAAACACAAGTATCCAGAGACAATTTCCTCCTTAGAGCACTAGGAGAGTTTGCAGATGTAAACATTGTTCCTTTTTGTAATTGTTTGCATAATTATAGAAAACAGAGTGATGCTGAGAATTTAGAAAGTGGAAAAGTTGCCCAATTCAAGAAAGGAGATGAGGGATGTCTGTGAAATAAATGCAGAGCCAAGGATCTTGGTGTCAATTTCTAACAAGATAGATTTTGTCAAGTAGGAATTCCATAATCAACAACTCAATATAATTAAATTTGATTTCTGGCCACCAACCATAATTTTACCTGACAAAGAAAAGAGTCTACTTATTTATGAGTTAAATGCTATCTTGCTCAGCCATTTTTTAATCATTCTCTCAGGAAGAAAAAAAAAAAAAAGAGGAAAATCCTCCAGAAGAGCCTCTCTAGATTCAAAGTGAGGGTTATACTTTGTCTTCCTGGGAGGGAGGACTGACTGTATTTTAGGTTTGCTCTTTCTGCCTTCATCTGGTGTGATCGCCCCCTTCACACTTACAGCGGGTCCTGAGGCAATCAGCTGACATGGCCTCCTCCTAGGCAACATGGAGTGTAATGCCAGCCAATGGAGTGGAGGAAATTTAAATATTGACATTTATCTTACACTAGCCCAAGGCCCAGGGTCTCAGTTGTTGATTCAAATATTTCAAGACAAATATGCCTTATTCCATCTTGATTTTCTTAGCAACTGTGTTAACTCAGTTGGAACTAGGATCTGTCTGGGGGGTTGGTGGACCACATTTCTGGTTATTTCTGGGTAGACTGGGAAGTGTGACCTTGGTATCTGTGTCTGGTTCCTCATCACTTTCTCTGAGGCACTGTCCTGCTGCTCTGCTTCTCACTTGAACTGAAGAACTTCGCTCTGCCATGCCTTTCTGCCATATGTTTCTGTCTGGGAACCAGCAGACCATGGACTAAATCCCTCAGACTCTTCAATCTCTCCTCTAATAAGTTATGGGTTTTAGGTATTATCTCTTAGCAGACAAGAGAGATAATACAACAATCCTCACAGCAAATTATGCTGCTTCTCTAAATTCTGTTTGATCTTATGCAGAGGTAAAAACCATAGGGAACAAATTTGAGCATATATGGCCATATGAGAAAACTATTGTAGCTTGCTTGAGAAACAAGAATTCAATAGAAGTGATGTTTCCTTTTTTTTCTTGGTTAGCTTACATAATTATACTTGGCTAGGGAGTTGAATGAGGGTCAACGATTAAAGTGAAGCTAAGTTTCAAAATAATAATGATCTATTTTTATACAACTAAGCTTATGACCTATAAAATTCATATCTGATGAATACATCACTGTTTTCAAGCACTCAAAAAGTAGCATTTATGACTAAAAGCCCACATAGGTTTATAAATGATGAGTCCTAATAAGCTAAGCACTGCTTTTTTAAAATAAAAATTAGGAAAATGATATTACTTGAAGTCATGAGTATATCAACTACCCTGATATGATAGTTGCTCAATATATACGTGTACTGACATGTGATTTTTGAACACCATAAATACATAAAATTATGCATCAATTTAATAAAAGGAAAACCTATCAACATGCATAATAATTAAAGAAAAGCCCCACCTTTGAGCACATGAGATTTTGAGGAGACATCTAAATACCAAATGTAACATTCTGTTCCTAATGTGCACTCCTTTATGCAAAATGGATTTGGTTCATCACTAAGAGCTGCCAAAGTATTCACACATTCAGCACTGTAAAAAAGTCCAAATCCAAAGTCTCCTCTAAGATGCAAGGCAAACCCTTACGCACTTACTGAGAAAAAGTTAAACCACTGCCTGCATACAACAGTGTGAATAAATGTTCCTATGCCAAAAGAATAGATAAGGGGACAAAAAGTAATAGGACCAAAGCAAGACTAAAATCCAACCGAGCAAACATTAAACTCCATAGTTCCATTCTAGTACATAGGGCAAAATGTGGCACGATATGAACTGCAAAGCTATTGGGTGACCCTGCCCCTAAGGTGATTACAGTCCTCGTGACTTTTCTCAAGGACTGGCTTTGATCATTGGTGGCAACTTTTCTCAGATATTCCATGTTCCTGTCTTCTCCGACATCCTGGGGTCTCCAATGTACTCTTGGCTTCACCAGCACCACATCGATGACTCTATAGTTTATTGCTATTTTGCATCTTCCTGATAGTTACAGAGGACACCAAGTGCCCAAGCACCCAAGTGCACAGATGGCTAAGCACAGTGAAGTGAATCCTGGGGAATCAATTCCTAGGCAGCCTTTCTCCAGTGAAGACTATAGGGCTCCCCTCACAAAGCAGAGTGTTTCACCTGTACTATTTTGAGCCTGCAAATAGTAGAAACTGACTGTTTCCTCACATTCTTTCAAGTCATTTTTCTTATTGTCCTATTCCAAAAATTTTTAATGCTAATCTTTTCAACAAGTTCACTTCTGCTCTATCTTTATGGATCCTGATCAGACTTCCTTTTGGGATAAACTCAAAAAATTTTAAATCATTCTTCTGGAACATTTACTTATTATCAACATAGATGTGGGTAAAAGCCCCCAACAATCCCATGAAACTGCCTCAATATGTTAGACTGCCTTGAAATTTCTTTTATGGATTAATTAGTCCATTGCTTTTAATCTCAGTCTCATAAAAAGGCTCAGGACATGAGCAAAATTTTCTGCCACAGCATAACACACATAGCCTGGAATTTAACTGCCAATGGAGTTCTTCCCAACTGAAAACCTGAGTCTGATCTTGACATTTGCATTATTGTCAACATTCTGGTCTTCTGTGCTCCCACAAGAAGCTCCTATCAAGCTCAATTCACAGCACTCTAAGACTACTTCTGGCATCTCCACATCTTTTTAAATTCCTCCTGCAAGTCTGTTCCACAGGCGTCTGAACCCCATCGTCACAGCAAGAACCCCACTTCTAGTACCAAAATCCATCTTTGTTATTTTTCATTGTTGAAAAACAATACTTGACCTCTGTAATGTAAAGGAGAAAAGATTCATTTTGACTCTCAGTATATAGAGGTTTCAGTTCGTAATCAGCAGGGTCCAAGGCAAAGTTTCTTAGCAATATCCAAGACAAGCTCTCCCTAAAATTTTTCTGAAAAACAAAACTGATACTCAAGAAAGTGGTAGGATTTGTTTGTACTAGGGCTGAGGTCCTGGGAACAAAAGGGAAAAAATAACACTTAGCTACCCAAGCGTATAAGATAAAGAAAATAGAGGGCAAATGGCTTTGATGAAACTTCACTAAAAGGAAAGAGCATCAAGGCTCCTTATTGTTCAAAGGCACTAAATTTTGAAGACATTTATTCTAATGAGATCTTAGGTACTTGGAATTCCAACATAGCAGTTAACTAAAGCCAAGATCTTTGTACAATAAAGTCCAAAGGCTGTACTTTGAATAACAGTCACTGGTCATATTGGAATGAATTGTAAAGTACTTAAGCCTATGATTCTAAGCAGTGATGGTGAGTCCTGTACAATCAGTGAGCCATTCAACAGCCACCTGACAACTGATAGCAGATAGAAAAGAAATACCAACAGCTGGGGCTGGGGATTTAGCTCAGTGGCATAAGCGCCTGCCTTGTAAGCAGACAGTCATGAGTTCGATCCCCGGTACCAATTAAAAAAGAAAAAGACAAAAAAAAAAAAAAAAAAAAAAGAAATACCAACAGCCCACACTTTTCTACCTTTCTCTGTAGTTGGCATTTGGAAGCACAGCTAATCATAGCTTCTCTCTCAAATAAAATCCTTAAGGTTGTTGGAGCTGAAAGTGAAGACAGCATTAAAAAAATGGCCCTGAACTTTCTTCTAACTTTTCTCAAAACATTACTTAGAAAAATGTAAGCACTGTAACCACATTCAGGTCCACGATTACAAAATAAGTAGTAAAAACTTTTCAAGGCTCAAGTCTTGCACTGATCAGCCACAGTGAGCCCTAAACTTGTCAGCTGACCTCTAATAAAATAGATGGAAATGAAGAGATATGATTCAGAAAGGACATTTATGTAGTGTCTATGTCAAGAAAAAATGAAGATAGAGCTTTAAAAATCCAGTCCTAAAAGCCAAACATAGGTGATTTGATTTCCAGAGCATGAGGGAAGCTTTGGAACCTTGTTCCCAGCTGATAAGAACACATCCAGCACCACAAATCACCAGAGGATGCACTGGGAGGTCCCCCTGGGCATAAATGGGCCACATCTAGCACCTCCAAGTGGCTAGCAGGGGCCTGAATCCAGTCCCAGGAGCAGAATGTGTGAGATTTAATTCCCAGAGCATGGAAGAAGCTTTGAAACTTTGCTCTCAGCTGGTGAGACCACTTCCAGCATTTCATTCACCAGAAGCATACAGGAGAGGTCCCTGTGGGCCTAACTGTGCCATGCCCAGTGACCTCCAAGCAGCTAGCAGGGGCCTGAATGCAGTCCTGGGAGCTGAATATGCAAGACTTGATTCTCAGTGCACATGGGAATCTTTGGAATGTCACTCCCAGCCAATAAGACCTCACCAAGCATCACTGGAGGATCAACAGGAGGTCCCCATGGGCATAACTGGGGCATGCCTAGCAACCTTCAAGTGGCTAGCAGAGGCCTGAATCCAGTTCTAGGAGCCAAACATGTGCAATTTGATTCTCCGCCCACAGGGGAAGCTTTGGAACATCTCTCAAAATACAGAAATATACAATAATGACAAAATGAAAAAGCAAAATGCAATCTCAAACTTCCAGCCCTACCCAAGCAAGCCATGGAGACATGGACACAGAAGAAAATATAAGCCATACACCTGAAATTCCTGAAATGATAATAACTGAAGTAAAGAAACAATTCTGGGAAGCTATAAAAGAACTCAGATCAGAAATAGTCTCCCAGGTAAAAGAAGAAATGATAAATGTAATGAAAGAAATACTTAACACATCTAAAGAAGACATTGTTAAAACATTAGAGGAACAATGCAAAAAGATGGTAACCCTGAATGAACAATATAAGAAGCAAACAGAATACATGAAGGAGATTCAAAGAGATACACAGGAAATCAAAAATTCCATTGAAAGTTGCAAAACCACATCAATGAATGTGAAGATAGAATTTCAGACCTTGAAGACAAGACTGCAGCTGGTGAACGGGAAAGTAAAGATCTTAAAAAGCAAAAAAACAAGGAAATGACAATTCAACTGCTGCAAGATGATGCACAGAAAAACAACATAAGATTGATAGGGATAAATGAAAAAGAATGTGACATCACAAATGACATGAAGAGGCTATTTACAGAAGTAATAGCTGAAAATTTCCCAAACATGAGAATGGAAACTGACATACAGATCAGTGAAGCATATAGAACTCTGAATAACCATACCCAAGACAAAATTACACCCAGACATAGAATAATCAACATCCCAGAAATCCAACACAAGAATAGAATATTAAAAGTTTCTAGAGAGGACAGATCAGCTGTACAGGAAAGCCTATCAAAAGCATAGCAGACTTCTCAACACAGTGAAACCAAAACAAGCATGGAGTGAAGTATTTCAGATCCTAAAGGAAAATGACTTCCAACCCAGAATGATGTACCCTGAAAAACTGTCCTTCAAAATGGATGAAAAAATAAAATACTTCCACAACAAAAAACACCTGAAGAACTTCGTGACCACTAAACCAACCCTGCAAAAAATGCTGAAAAGCACTCTAGACAGACATAGGAAAAAATCACTAAGCAAGGCAAGCAATCAAACAGAGAGAAAAGATAAAGAATCAAAAGCATAAAGATAACATGTCAAAAATAAACCAATATATATCAGTTATAACCATTAACCTGCCTTGCTAGCATGCAGTAATGAGTTCAATATATGGTACAAAAAGAAAAGAAGAATATACATTCCTCTCAGCAGCACGTGGAATATTCTCTAAAATAGACCATATATGAGCCCACAGAACATGCTTAAGTAAATGCAAAAGAAGTGAAATAATCACATGTTATCAGATCATAGTGCCATGAAACTAGAAATTAATGATAAAAGAAACTGCAAAAACCCCACAGACACATGGAAACAGAATAATATACTCCTATGCAATCAATGGATCACAGGAAATGAAAGAAGAAATTAAATAATATCTACAAGCAAACAAAAATAAAAATACATTTAACCAGAACCTGTGGGACACAATGAAAGCAGTCCTCGGAGGAAAATTTATTGCGATGAATATCCTCATCAGGAGAACAGAATGAACACAAATAAGCAACCTGTTGCTACACCTCAAACATCTAGAAAAAGAAGAGCAAGTCAAGCCCAAAGTCAAAAGAAGGAGGAAATTATAAAGATCAGAGCAGAAATCAATGCAATAGAGACTAAGAAAACAATACAAAGAATCAACGAATTAAAGAGTTGATTCTTTGAAAGAATAAATAAAATTGATAAGCCTCTAGCCAACCTTAGTTTAAAAAGGAAATAAAAAGCTCAACTGCATGCAATAAGGAATGAAAAAGGTGAAATCACTATAGGCTCTGTGGAAATGCAGAAGATCATTAAATCTATTTCAAAAATCTCTATTCTCATAGGCTTGATAACACAGAAAATATGGATAGATTCCTAGAAATGAGTTGGGATTGCAATAAATCTGTATAACACTTTTGGGAAAATGGGCATTTTCATAATGTTTGTTCTTCCTATCCATGAACAAAGGATATCCTTCCATTTTTTGAGGTCCTCTTCAATTTCTTTTTCAGGGTATTATAATTTTCCCTAAATGCGTCTTTTACTTCTATTTTTAGACTGATTCCTAAGTATTTCATTTTTTAAGATTGATTCCTAAGTATTTTCACTTTTTGGAGTTACCAAAGCTGGGTCAAGAAGGTGTAAAACTGCTAAATAAATAACCCAATTTCAATTAATGAAATTGAAAATGTAATTAAATCTTTACCAACAAAGAAAAGCCGAGGTTCCGACGGATTCACCACAGAATTCTACAAGAAATTCAAAGAAGATTCAATGCCAACACCCTAAGTTCAAACATGGCACAGATCTCAGGAGACACTTGTGGTTCTCCCCCTGGAGGGGATATACAGCCACATCCTCAGATTCTAAGGGCCAATCATATAAGCAAGCCATTCAGAAAATGGTATTGAGGCCTGTGGTGTTAACTCTTTATTGCACAGAGATCCATGAAACAAGTTGAAAGTCAGTGATGAGTGCAATATGAATAGCTTTGCAATTTCCTCTTAGTTCTATTGCCTTAATTTTATCATACTGTGGCATAGTTCACAGGCACTATCTGTCAGCTCAATAGAATGAGGCTCATATTCTGGTTTTATCACTTATGAAGGGTATTTCCTTGGGAAAATTTCTTGAACTCTAAACTAGAATGAATGAGATTGAGGAGGTAGCTCACTGGTAAAGCACTTGCCCAGTGTGTACAAAGCCTTGGGTTTCATTCCAAATATTATATAAAAATATAACCACAATTAACTAGTTTAGTAGGATTAATGATACATCCTTCTTAGGATGCAAGTGAAACAGTTATAACTAAATTGGTAGTATTTTTAATAGTCTCTCCATGGACCTCCTCAACCCAGATACACTCTGAATCTCTTTTATAATTTCTGAGTCTTGCTCTTTTTCCACATGTATTGTACTTCTTTTTGTTGATTACAGTGGCCTTATGCTGGTTTATGGGGGCCACACCTTCTTTCTGCCAAGAATTGAGCCCCCTTATGCCCCATGTGCTTGACAGCCAGTCTAGGAACTGTATACTAAACACATTGTCTTTGAGCTTTAGAGAGGGAATGAATGCAAACTTAAAAATCATGTTACTTCTGCTCTTCAAATATGAGCCATCTGTTGGGGCCATACCTCACTGATGGATTGAGAGTTTACAACTATGAATTTTGTCTTAACTTCTTTGTTCATTATTTCCCCACCCTCTAGTGGGATAAAATCTCAGAGGGAAACCAGGGTGCTCAGTGATGCCATTCTATTGCACTGCTAGCACAGACTGGAGAGTGGCAGCTGGATCCTAGACAGCTGTGAGATGGTAAACTGAAGTGATAATCATGAGCTGGGAGCAGAGAGGAAATGTGGTACGGATGCAATGAAGCACAATTTCAAGAAACAGAAAAATGAGACAGCTAGGAAATGCAGGCTGACAAACAGCTATCAGGAATGCAACTTTCCTTTTTAAACAAAAGGATCAGGCTAAATACCACACACTAACTGCAAAGTATCTTTCTGATAGCTGTGGCCAGTGGTAATTAAGGCACATTTCCTGCACACTTAGTTTAGACAGGACTGTTGGGCTGTACAGGATATTTTTGGCTACTTGCTCATCAGATTTTAATGTCTCCCTCTTTGAGGAGGGACAGCCATAAGCTCTCCCCAATCCTTCTGTTTCACAAGGTATACAGAAATAGGCCATTCTTCATTCAAATAAAATGATTTCAACAACCACAGGAACATTGTACACATTATTAGTAAGCTGGATCATTGGGTCAAACATTAAGTGACTTACAGGTTAACATTTAGGGGCAAAATGTGGCAGTGTCAGACTAAATCCCACCTTGGCAACAATGTGATAATTTCCATCCTGGTCTATCAGATAAGAAAGTACCGGCCATGTTTTCAAAACATTATGTGAAATAAAATGTTCTCATAGTAGATGAATTAAAAGCTATTAATTCCCTATTCTTTCTTTGATACACTGAGGGGAAATAGGCACAGAAGGGAAACTTCAGCTCTGCCTTTATGAAGGACAACTACGATTTTCTCAATGCTCAAGGTTTTTTTTTTTAATTTTGACTTTTACCTTAGAAAGAATAAAACCAAGTGAAGCAAAACAGAACAAAGTCAACCACAATGAACCAGTGTAAATGACACAGGACTTCAAAACTACAAAATCAACATGATTACCCAAATGCCACCTGTTGCCTTCAAAATAACTGCATATACCTTCAGACATGGTAAAAATAAAACAAAACACAGCAGAATAGAACCAATAAAAATAAGACAATAAATGCAATAAGACTACAAAACAAGATAATAATAAATTCAAAATGGCTCCCATAATGTATCTTGTTATCTTTGAAATAGCTGCCCATGCCAATGGACATAAAATAAAAACAACAGAACAAAACCCAACCCAAGAAAACAATGAAAATGATACAGGACATCAAAACAAAAGCATAGAAAGTCAACAATGGCCACCACCCTCCCAAGGAAGATCCCTCATAGACGCTACACCGAGAATTGCCATTTTCTGAATAGATGCTCAGACCACTGACTTTAGATCTGCAAAGTCATGGAAACACTAAGCACTAGAAGGATTACATCGTATTCCACCTCAATAGCCATCATTGCAGCTTGTGTTTCCCCCAGTCAGTCATTTGCTTACTGGGGGATGGGTGGGATGGGGGTAGCTCCTCTGGTTTCCTAGCTCACACTCCTGAAGAGGTTGGTATCTGTCTCTCCCCTCGGAAGCTCACGCATGATGCCAACTTGCAGGGAAGGCTTGCTCCTTGCTGACTTCTTCTTCTCTTCCTCTGTAGTCTGTGAATCCCAGTGCTCAGGTTTTGGTTTCTGGTTAAAGAGGTAAACATGATACTGTCATGACCAATTTTTCCATTCCTGTTTCTGAGTAATGCAGTTATTTTACCATCTCTTTGAGTGAGGATGTAAACACTTGAATCAAAGCTGGGTATATTCTCTGAGAAGCTTCTCTCTATTCAACCAAGCTTGACTTTCTTGTGCTTGGCATTCAAATAACATGTAGTTTCCCAAGTTCTATGCTGATTTTCACAGATTTCCTTTCTTTAGTGGATTTCTGCCTTTCACTCATGATGGGACAGAGTGAGTTCAGCAATCATGTGATTCTCTAAGGGTGAGCTCCAGGAGAAGGTTTATGCGCTCCGTAGGCTGTGGGATGCAGGAAGAGGGTGAGGCTGACCCCAGACTGGAGCTGAGGAGGTGGTTCCATCAACTCCCCACTTGTTCCGTCCATTCTTTTATCAGCAAATTGGACCACTTCCTCCCCGCTCATGTCTGAGAACTCCAGGGGGTGGTGTGGCGGGATGAGTGACATTTCCCTGAACACCTCTCTACAAGATGTTAGAGCTATGGAAATGTCATTTAAATCTTGGATAAAGAACAAGAACAAGGAAAATATAGACCCAGTCCTGCTCACAGATGGTGAATTCTACTCGTTTTGCTAACAATAAAAGTGATAATTAATGGAGCAAGTTCAACAGCGAGAACCCGGAGCCCCAAATAGAGGAGGCAATGGTACATTGTGGCTGTCCCTTGGCCGTCAGGCATTGCATTCTTCTCCAGAAATGAACATGGATTTGCCGTGGGCAAATTACTGCCCCGTTAGATAGAGACAAAGAGAACAGAGATGGGTAAATGCTTTCCCCAATTTCTTTTTAAAAAAAGAAGATAGTTACAGCAGATAAAAGATCATTTCTCTTAAGATTTATCGTGAACAAGATCTCAAAGAGAGCAGTAGAAAAATTTGCTGTCCGTCTTCTTGCATACCCCAGGCATTTCTCTCAAAGCTTCGGGCCCTTAGTATTTTGTGGCAACTATAGCACTCTGAGGCCAGGTGGTGAAGGTTCTCACTGAGCACCTTCTTTGAGGTCTCAGCTCCTAATGTACCAATTAAAGATTTTCTCTCAGGATCACATTCCTCTGCTAGAAGAGAATCATGTTCAGTTGACTTTTTTTTCTACTACATCCACTAAGTAATAGATGAAAATGGAAGGAAATTGTCTTCCTCAGTTGCTGTTCAAAGTTGTTATTGAAATCTTCTGTCCTGGGGCTGGGGATTTAGCTCAGCGGCATAAGCACCTGCCTTGAAAGCAGGCAGCCGTGAGTTCGATCCTGGTACCGATAAAAAGGAAAAAGACAAAAAAAAAAAAAAAAAAAGAAAGAAATCTTCTGTCCTCTGAATGTGCTGCTTTTCTCTGCCTTGGTCAGTGTGAAGCTTGACAAAAGTTTCCAGGTGGGTGACAGTTATTGGGTCCACTGGGCCCTGCTGGCCCTGGCATTCATGAAGCTGAGCAGGTGATCCTGGCTTTTCCAACTCCCATGCAGTATTTCCTCTATCTTATCTAGGGGTAAGAGAGTGTCCTCATCTTTAAATATTTGCCTTGGCTGTGTCAGGCCCTTAACATGCAATTAGAGAGAAGTTGTAAGGTTCTTTATTTGTTGTGAATATCAGTCTATTTTAGGGTGTTCCTCCAGATGCACATAAGGAGATTGGCCAAAAGCACCAAGTAGCTCTATCTGCCCCATGCATACAATCCTTTCATTTTAATGCTGGTTTGCAATTCTGAGATCCTAATTCTATTTATTTATTTAGAGTTACTCTGTTGTGCTCACATCTAAGGTGACATGCATAGGCTCATACAGGTCTTTGCCTTGTGCCATTAAGAACTTCTTTCTTCTTGATCAGATTTTGGTCAAGAACATAATTCTCCTCTGTTTCCCTCATTGCATGTAACTTTATATAGACAACAAAAAAAATTAAGATGTTAGTTTTTCTTCTTTCTTTTTTCCAGCTGAACAGGACTTTCAAAGCTACACAGATGGTCAAAGTTTAATTTTAGTCTAATTAATTACGTTGTGCGGAGGCTTTTGTTTGTTTTATGGTTTTTATGTATAAATATGAAAAAGCAAGAAAGTAGAAAACTTGTGTAAAAATGGTTTTTATATATAAAAAAAGGAAAAGGACAGGGAAAGAAGAGGGGAAAAGGTTATTTCAATGCTTTTGTTCAGTTGGTTGAAAAATGATGCTATTTTAGTGGTTATTATATCTGAATATTGCAAAGAATGCCCAGGCAGACATCCTGAAGAATGTAACTCAGTGTTTCAGCTCCTTTCAGGACAGAATAGATAAGTGTTCAGAGGATGGACTGTGGTGTTCGACAGTATTGTTTCATCTTGGCTCCTGTACATACCTGCCATATGATTTAGCAACTTTAATCTTTCTAGCATGTAACTTCCTCATCTATAGAACATGATTATTTAAATACTTTACTGTGAGATAGATATTACATAATACATAAGACACATAATGCACACCTAAAGTGGTGGTTATTAGTAGGGGCTATATAAGTCCCTGCATCATTTCAGGGCTAGCTTCATGAATAAAAGGAGTAGGCTCTGAGAGTTAATATGAGTTATGTGCTCATGAGAAGCTTGCTCATCCTCCCACTTGCTGTAAGGCAATAAGGCTCTTGGATTTAGTTTATTAAACTAGTTGGATTCAATAGAATACAAGCAAAACTCAACTTTTTTTTTTCTACTGTGTCTCAGAAGCCTCTATCTCAGCTTGTCTTTGTGGGCCTTTGGATGAACGTTGATAAGATCTTATTATACTCATTATTGCTCAATAAAGAATCACTTTTAAATAAATAGAAATCCAGTAACCACATAACTCCAAACCCACATTCAATTTAAATCAACATGGGCTCAGGCTTCCTGTAGTTTTTCCCAACTGCGCAGGTGGAGGCTGCTGGTCTCTTCGTCCTTCATTTAACACTGTCTGGGAGAAGGTGGGACTAAGCCAGTATCAGCTCTCAGTTTCTCAATTCAAATTAGCTTATTACATCAGCTCTCAACTCCACCTCCTCATGGCAGCCTCCACTGTGCCCCGATTCCCTCCAGCTATGGGTACAAACATGCTCATTCTGTCAAGGAGAGAAAAAGTAGGGCCTTGGCATCCTGTACCTGGTTCCTTTCTGCATGGCATCATAGTCCAGGCTGGTCATCCAGGGTAACCATGGCAATGGGACAGTGGGCTAAGTTGGTTCATCGTCGCGTGTCACAGATAGGTCAAGCTACAAAATTTATAAGTCCTCTGCAAAATGAAAATGTAGGACCCTTGTTCAAAACCTAAGAATTTTAAGACAGTAACAGCAGAGCATTAAACCAAGCTCAGATCCCATGGAACAAATTCAGGAGGAGACAGTAACAGGAAATCAAGTGCCAAGCAAGAGCTTCTGTTTCCAGACAGTGGTGGAAAAGCTGCAACAATGAAAGAAGCTTATCCAGAAGGGAGAGGGTAAATGATTTCCAGGAAAAGACACAAAGTGGGCTGACCCAGTTAGGAAAACCACCAGTTCCTGGTAGCACCGTAAACAAGTATATAGGGTTGAGCCTCCTGCTCTGAAAATACCTCACCTTGAACCTTGGTGTCAGACTTTGGAGGCTGTTCCCTAGCAAGATGAAGAAAGAAATGCATGAAGGAATGAACACAAACTTACACAATTAGTGTGCCTTCTCTTGATGGTACAATTTATCTGTTTTGTAAGAGTGAAAATAACTCCCTAAATCCCAAAAGGTGAGTTGGGGTCAGTTGATCTGAAAAAATATCAACAGCCACTCAATAAAATAGTTCAAATACTTAATGTTTAAAACTGGGAGTGTGTAAAATTTAACAGCACATTTTAAATTTTTTCCTGGGATGACACCTTTATCTAAATCTAATGTTGTTGACTTAATTATAATCATTGTAGATATTTAATAATGAAAAACACTAATATTACAACACTACATTGTCACTGTTATGCAGTTAAGGACAATTAGAGAGAAGATTACTCTAATAGCATAAAAAGTATGCTTTTGGGGAGACCAGAGAACATGGCGGACAGACAACAGCAACTACCAGAGGCTCTCTGAAAGGTTCGGCTCAGAGGCCAGAAATAATGCGGACTAGGGAGACACGAATCAGTAGAGATATGCTCTGCTGACTCAGGAACGAACTGGGCTGAGAGAATCCAACTTGGAATACAGTCCTGGCGCTAAAATAGGAACAGAAAAATCTCGGTGTGGAGGCTCGACTCCGCGCCATCGGAAACCGGTTTGGATTTCCCGCCGTGCGGCGGCCGGCTATCTCCACAGCGGCTCAGCAAGGAGAGACGCGCCGAGCTCTGGGAGCGCCGAGCTCTGGGAACGGGAGAACGGAGTCGAAAAAAAAAAAAAGGACGGACAGAGGTGTACACGAAAACTGACTGGTGGCGAGGTGAGTGAGAATCTGACCCCCCACCACAGTTTGACTCTAGCGGAGATCTCTCTGGGCGCCATTCCCCTCTCGGACGGGATTGGAGAAAAGTGCCTGGCCTGAGTGACGCTGCTGGCGGACTCTCTAGGCTAGACTAGCCTAACCCAGATCCCAGAGCCGGACGATGGCCCGGAGGAGCGACTGACTTCCGCGTAGGCTGCCTCCTCCGACTCCCTGGTGCGCAGCGGTGGGCGGGAACAACTAGCCAGCGCAATTTGATCAGGCTGTGGCTGACAGGCAGGGAAGCCGGGCCTCCTTTGTAAGATTGCATTTTATAAGGAACAAAAAATATGGGGAAGGGAAGCAACAAAAAAAGCTCCTCGGCCCCCAATCCTGAGAAACAGGCAATAATGGACGCCGCACCAGTATACATTAAGCACCATATTGAGAGCCTCATAGACCAATTCAGGAATGAAGTTATCAATGATCTGAAGCTAGAAGTATGCAGAATAGTTAGAGAAATGCTAAACACCACCCAGGAAAAAACAGATGGTGGAATGGAAGAACAGAAAAAGAGGGGAGAATTGCTTGATGGAGAAAACAGAGAAAGCATTGAGTATGTGAAGCAGGTTCAAAGGGACTATCAAGAAATTAATAAGTCTATACAAGACTGGCATAACAGCTTGAAAGAAACTAAGGACAGACTATCTGAACTGGAGGGCAGACTTGAAATATGGGAGAATGAAATGAAAAACTTCTTAAAAATAACAAAGAAACAAACAGCAATAATACAAAGACAAGAAGATGATAAGAGGAGCCACCACTTAAGGATTAAGAACATAGAAGAAGAAGTAGGGACACAAACAAATGAATTACAAAAGCTACTCACAGAAATAATCCAGGAGAATTTTCCTAATTTAGCAAAAGGTAAAGATACTCAGCTGTATGAGGCATACAGGACCCCAGCTACCTACAACCCTAACAGAGAAACACCCAGGCATATAATAATAAAAATCCCAGAAATTCAATACAAGAACAGAATATTAAAAGCTGTAAGAGACAAGAAACAGATCACTTACAAAGGAACACCCATCAGAATTACAGCAGATTTCTCTTCACAAACCATCAAATCACGAAGAGCATGGGGGGAAATAATTCAAGCTTTGAAAGATAATAATCTCCAGCCAAGATTGAGATATCCTGCACAACTGTCCCTGGAAATTGATGGAAAAACGAGGTGCTTCCAGGATAAAGAGGAACTGGGGGAATTTGCAACCACCAATTCAACTCTACAGAAAGTATTGCAGGATATTCTAAAAAAAGAAAAATACAAAGAACCCAGAAATAGTGGCAGGGAGGCCACAACGAATGGAGCAGAGAACAAAATGAAGAAGACAAACTGACAGCTACTGACAGAAAAAGAGCTCAACAGAAATGAGACAGAGAAGATTGGATGATAGGAACAGCTATTTTTGAGAAAATGACATCTTAATAGGTAATGCTGATTCAGTACCATCTTGTTTTGAAGTCTCATCTAGCTTTTGTTCTTCTGTCTCCAATGGTCTAACCAGGTTGTATCTTATTGGATTTTGTTATGTACGTTAGTATAAGCAAAAACCTTTTAAAGACAAGGAGATTATACAGAGACCATTGTTCATTTTCTGTTAGTCAATTCCAAATACTCTATAATGCTGTCATTCTCTTAAATGGTTTTACATTGTTTTGATATACTTAATGCTACAGTATATGAAGTTGTACTCAAGGACTTCAGGGAGGGAGTCAATATGGTAACTATTTTTAAGTCGGAAATATCTGGTGGTGAAACACTATTCTGCTTAAAAGGTTATGTTTTGATCTGCCCTGTTTCGCTGTTATGCCCTCTTTTTCTTTTTCTCAATCTCCACTCCATTATATACTTTTTTATTGTTATCCATTTAATTAAAGGGAAAAATATAGCAGGATATAATATAGTAACCCACTTTGACTTTCTATTTTCTCGATTTGAAGCCCTGTATTACTCTCACCATCTTGTTTTTGACTGAGGTTCCTCTATTCTGTTTTGCTGAATAGTATCAGGTTCGAAAGTTTAGGCATCAGCTGAGAAGATAATGAGATTCATTATAACGCCCATTCTCGTTGACTTCTATCTACTTTTGAAGACCTACAATATCTCCAATGTTTTGGTTTTGTCGGTTTTATCCTTTACGGTTTTGTTCAATAGTATTACAACTAACGATATAGGCAATTCTATTAGAAATAGCGGGAGGCATTAGGGTAACCATTGTTGATCACCTTGTATTATGTTTTTATATTATCTATTATATCCACCCTTTTGACTTGACCGATTCTGTTCTGTCATGTCACATTTGGTTTTACTCTCTTCCAAAAAAGCAATAAGAACAGTGGGAGCAATGAAACCCAAAATGTGTAATAGTCACTGTACAAAAGAGAGGAAAAGAAAATGCTCTAAACTATATAACTGCATGTATATTTAAATGTATAAGACAGAAAATGATATCACAGAGTTCTAATGGATCATTGAACAGAACTGTTTGCAGTATCATTGCTGGAATGTCCACTCTACAAACTTTAATTCTGTGACTTGAACAATTATTTCTAAGATGGCAATATGTAATCTATTAACTAGTGATTTCCTACTGCGCATTTTTTTTCTTCTGTAAATCTGTATAACTTGTACCCTTCACTGTTTTTTTTTCTTTTCTTTTCTCCTTAAATAAAAATTAAAAAAAAAAAAAATAAATAAAAAATAAAAAAAAAAAAATAAATAAAAAGTATGCTTTATGTATGAGTACATATAAATAATGATACAATTTTAATGTTAAAATAACATACAACAAAAATTGGAGAGAGACAAATGCAGATAAAAAATTTGGAGAAAATTTATCAAAAAATTTACAGTAATTCTCTGGGTAATAAAATTTCAGATGATATTATTTTCTTCTTTGCATTTTGTTTGTTTTTCAGATGTTTGCTATGGATAACAGAGGACAATCACTATTATTCTTAAATGTCCTTTGAGGACCATTAATACATTTACATAAACATTTCTAGGTTTGAAAAAGCATATCATTGATAGAATCTTGACATTTCTTTTTTGCAATATATATGTTCACATAGTTTCTGTCCTTGCTAGATTTTATTTTCTGAAGATCTGCCATGTACTTGTTTTCAAAGTCCTAGCTATCTAATACGCATAGCAAATAGTAAAGATTTGTAGAATAACTTAATGAATATATACTGAAGAAAATTAGGCTACTTTATAATCCAGAGTTGTCCTTTCTCCAAACTTTTATGGTTGATGTTATATAAGAATTTTTTATTCATTTGTATATACTAAGATTTTGTGACATTTAATTTTATTTTTATAAAAACAAAAGTATTTTTCTTTTTGTATTAATCTCTTTAGTTTCCCAACTAAATGATGCAATTAAGTACAAAAGGTATAAATAGTTAAATTTAAAAAAATAAATCAGCTAAATGAGAACAAAAAACCCTTAATATCATACAAATACCTGAAATATCCTGAATTCGAGAAAACTAGTCCAAATCGTAGGAAGATTTGGGTTTCATATTACACAAGCAGGGTCAGCTGTAGAAGAAACTCTAATAAAAATAAAATTACAATTAGTTGAAAAAGAAAAATTGAAAATAAATGGAGAAGGTAAGAAATCATAACCTGGATTTGGTTTATTTCAAATAACCCTGAGCTTCATTCTTAAGTACAGTATCTGCATGCTTAAGTTCAAATGATTTAATGACAAATATTTTCCCCAAAATAACAATTTAGTTAAAGCTTTAAGAGATTAAGACGTTTGTTCATATTTGGTAACCTTCCTAATATTCCTAGTGCATAGTCCACCAGCACTAAAAAAATTTAATTTTTGATGAGTAAGTAAACCTAGGTACAGAGCAACCAAAAATATGATAATCATATAAATATATATGGGCCCAAAGCAGAGAGAATATTTCTCCTTGGAGCTGTCATTCTATGAACTATGCTTGAACTATTCATTGAACTATGCTTGGTTTTTTTTTTTTAATACCTAACATTTTCCTTGGTGATATATTATTAAGTTATATTCTTAGAGTTTGTTTGGAGTATATGAAGAAGTGTTTTGAAAGGCAAATTATTTTCTAATGAAATCAGTACTATTTCTTGCAGCAGATTACTTGATGTTACAAGTGTTACTCATAAAACACCTGTCAGGAGACCAAGAAGAAAATTTAATTGTGTACCAGATAAAAGGTACATATATCCCATTCTGTGTGGAGACTGTATTATGTTCAAAGGAAATTTAAGACTTCTATACAAACCAATGTGTTATTTTAATAATGATACACACACAAAAGTAATGTAATTTAAAGTAAATCAAGTTTAAACTCAAAACATATGTGTGATCAAAAACTACAGTGACTGCTTCAATTTATTACAGTAAAAAAGACATTGTCATTAATTTCCCCACAAACACTCCCGCTTACTTTGAACATGCCTATTACATCATTCTTGCCACTTTCTGAAGCAGTTCTAGAAGTCCTAGAACCATGAACAAGGTGTTTGAGAACTATTGTAATATTTTTATGATACTAAGGGGCTGGGGATTTAGCTCAGCGGCATAAGCACCTGCCTTGCAAGCAGGCGGTTGTGAGTTCGATTCCCGGTACCGATAAAAATGAAAATGAAAAAGAGACTGCCTGTCCATTGGTTGGCATTCAGCACCTGAATAAGTGTGAGAAGAATGTGGAAATATTGGCATCAGACATGGCTGGTGGGGTTATAGAAAGGTGTGGTTGCTTCAAAAATACTCTTGTGGTTCCTCAAATGATTAAATGTGAAGTTGCACACTTCCACACCTGTGGGCAGCCAATGAAAACTAATCTTGTAAATTCTTATATATTTGTATACTTTGTATTTTATCTCTTCTGCTGGTAAGCACTGACTGACATAGGATTGAAGCTTGGAGAAGGGCTCTCCAGCATGACTGTTTCCTGGTTGAGCCTGCCAGTGGCTGCACTTCTCACAATACCTCTAGTCCCCTTCTGAACAGAGATGTTAAGGGTGTGTAGAGATGCACTTTAAACTTAGTGAAGCCTGGTGTAGAGTGGGTTTCATCATGAGAAGACCCATCAACAACGTTTCCAGGCTGCTCTCTGAGGGATGGGTATTGGTCACCAGCTGTGCATGCCTGGTGGTTACCTTACAAATAGCCTGGTTGCTTAACATTTCTCCTATTTCTCCAAGAAGTATTCTGTAGGGACACTGAATTATGACTCAATTATGCTGGAATTTCTACAGAATAGATGCAGATACCTAAAGCACTCTATTTCCTACGAGGCATGGGAGATGAATAAAACACCTCTATGTGTTCTTGATATGAGTTAAATAATTTTGTGCTCCATTAAAAGGGGAAACAAGAAGAAAAGAAGGATATATATATATATAATATATATATATATTATATATATATATATATTAGTTCACTGGAAAGTTTGTGCCTATATTGTTTGATCAGTTTTTCATGCCTGTATGAGCAACTACTTTGAAGATAACAATGTGTTAACAATGTAGTAACCTTTGCTACTTTTTGACTATGTTGTTTTGAAATTTCATATCATTGTTTTTACTGTTTTTTCTCTTTAAAGTAAACACAAATTTTAAAGACAGGGAAACAAGAATGTTTGTGGGTTCTAATCCAGCTTGTCTTGCTTCCTAGTGAAAGAGACAATGAGGGTGAACACGTGAAAGACCATCTGAGTACATGACCAGGAGTCAGCTGTCCTCACATCAAAGACAAAAGGCCTATGAGAAACTCTACACATAGTTTTTCCTTGGACTTCATTCTTTATAGCTATGAGAAAATAACTTCATTTTGTTCAAACAAAAAAGATGGATTGGTATGATTAATTCCACTGTTAACTGTATACTTGCCAAAAATAAACATACGCTCACACCAATACTTGTACATGGATATCTATAGTAGCCATACTCATAAGAGACAAAGATAGTCTCCAAAGAGGGTGTAACAATAGCCAAGAAGTACATGAAAAATGCTCAGTTTCACTAATCATCAGAGAAATGCAAATCAAATCCACAATGGGGTGTCATTTCTTCCCAGGTAGAATAATTGCCATCAAAATGACCCCTCAAAAAATAGCAAATGCTGGCAAGGATGAAGAGAAAAGAAAACCCTTATACTTCGCTGATTGAAATGCACATAGGTGCATCCATTAGTGAAAACAGCACAGAGATTCCTCAAATCACTAAAAATAGAACTCTATGATCCATGGAGTATACATACCAAGAAGATAAAATCATTTTACCAAAAGAAGAACTTTCACTCTCATGCATATTGCAGCATTATTCACAGTAGCTAAAACATGGACTCAGCCCAGATGCCCATCAGTACATAATTGTATATGAAAAATATGGCATATTTACATGTTGAAATACTACTCACCCGTAGAAAAGAATGAAATCCCGTCATTTTAAAAAACTGTGGATGGAACTGGAGAAGGTTGAAAGAAATAAGCCAGATCCAGAAAGACAAGTTTTGTATGTTCTCACCCATTTGTGGAAACTAGCAAGTAAATTCTGTAATACTGAATGGCATAGTAATCAAGGGAGTGGCAGGAAAGTGGAGAACTGAAAGAGTTTAACAAGGGGACCAAAACACAGGCGCAGTAGAGGGATTACTTCTGTTTTTTCTTTAGCACAGTAGAGTTACATTTCACAAGCTATGATATATTTCAAAATGATGCACATCATCTGAGATGAATACGCAACTCTCACATGAAGAAATGCAAATGGCAAATAAATACATGAAAAAATGCTCATCATCATTGGTCATTAGAGAAATGCAAATTAAAACCACACTGAGATACCATCTCACTCCTGAAAGAATGGCCAGGATCAAGAAAACCAACAACAAATGCTGGAGAGGCTGTGGGGAAAAAGGAACTCTCCTACACTGCTGGTGGGAGTGTAGACTGGTACAGCCTTTGTGGAGATCTGTCTGGAGATTTCTCAAAAAGTTGGGACTGGAAATCCCATTTATTCCAGCTATTCCACTTCTAGGCATATTCCCAGAAGAACTGAAAGCATCATACCACAGTGATATATGTGCACCTATGTTTATAGCAGCACAATTTGTAATCGCCAGATCTTGGAAACAACCCAAGTGTCCATCAACTGAGGAATGGATAAAAAAGTTGTGGTATTTCTATACAATGGAGTATTATTCAGCTATAAAGAAGGATCACATTGAGATATTTATCAATAAATGAGTGCAGCTTGAGAACATACTCATAAGTGAAATAAATCAATCTCGCATGTGTGAATACCGAATAGTTTCCCTAATGTAAGTAATGATTCAAATATATAAAAATATGTGGTAATCATGATTCCCCATTAGGTGGCCTTGAAGTCTTATAAAGTTTTCACTCATTAATTAGAAAGGCTTTATTCTGGGCTTCTTGATATGGAAATATTTGAAGCTAGAGTATATGAAGTTTTATCCAAATATTTCAAGGAAAAAGACAGACACTATGGTAACTACTATTAAGTCGGGTTATATGGTGGTGAAGTACTAGGTTGCTGAAACAGTCATGCTTTGACCTCTATTGTTATATTGGTATGTCCTGTTTTATCTCAATCTCCCCCTTATTCTTTTAAAAAAATTATTTAGTCATTTCTTATGTTTGTCTTAATTAAAGAAAAAATTAAAAAAATTAGGATATATAAATAGTAACTCTTTTTTATTTCCTATTAACTTGTTTTGAAGTCCTGTAATACTCCCACGATCTTGTTTTGACTGATTAGACTCTGTTCCATTCTATATGATAGTATCAAGTTTGAAAATATAGGCAACTACTTTGAAGGCAATAAGATTCACTAAGATACCCATTCTGGTTTGACTATTGTCTTCTTTGGAAGTCCTGTAATGTTTTCAATGCCTAAGTTTTATTGGTCTTGTTCTCTACTGTTTTGTCCAACTTTATAATATCTAATAAGATAGACAATTCTTTTTAAGGAAACAAGAGACAACGTTGATAACCATTGTTGATAACCTTGTACTCTGTTCTACACCATGTGCTATGTCTATTCTTAGTTTTGACTGACAGCTTTGTTTTGCCATATTTGACTGTATTCTCTCCCCCCACCCAAAACAGTAATAAGCACTAAGGAGTAATAAAATCCAAAATGTGTAAATTTTGTTGTAAAAAAGAGAGGGAAAAAAAAAGAAAAAGAGCTCTAACGGATATAACAGCAAGTGTGTTTAGGGGTGTTAAATAGCTGACTATATCAATGTTTTTGGATCATTGAACACAGCTGTTTGCAGTCTCCCTGTTTGAATGTCCACCTTGTATTCTTTGATACTGTGATTTGAGCAACTATTTTCAAGATGATAATATGTAATCTATTAACAGGTGATTTCTTGCTGTTATGTTTTTTTTTTTGTAGTTCTGTTTTACGTGTACCCTTACACCGCTTTATTTTGTTTTGTGTTTTTCTCTTTTTCCTCTTAAATAAAAAAAAAATGATGCACATCAAAATGATTAATGGCTGAAGAGATGAAGATGTTTATTTTATTGATTTGCTATTCACGTTGTATACTTGTCCCAAATTACCATACTGTACCCCATAAAGATATATATTGACTCAATTTTTAAAATATAAGAAATAATAATGTGAAAAATGGAAACATCCCAAATGTCTACCAACTGATAAATAGATAACCAAAATGAGGTGTGTCCTACGGAGGAGTATCATTTGGCAGGAGAAAGGAACAAAGTACTAATACATACTGCAATATCAATAAATCTTGAAAAGGTTTTGCTGAATGAAAGAAGCAACCACACAGACTTCACAGGCTGTACCTTTCTATTTAAGTACATTGTCAAGAATAAGCAAAAATATAGACTCAGAAAGTAGGTTAGTGATTTGTCAGAAATGAGACAATAGGAAAACTGAGCATCGTGTCTAAACAAATAAGCCTTTACAAAGAGGGAAACCCCTCTCCCATTCAAAAAGAAAATGTTCTATTATAGCAAGATGTTGGTAAAGCTTCAAGTTGTTGCACACACAGTCACATAAGTTTCTACACATATATCTGTCCCAGTAGAAGAGAAGTTCTTAGTTTAGCATTAGAAGACTTGTGCTTTGTGTTCTGTCTTCTAAGTAATAATCTGACCTTTAGGAATTCACTTACTCTCTGAGTCTCAATAAGACAAAGATCATGATGACTACCCCACAGACAGTGAGAGCTAAATGAGATGACATGTGTTAAAAGGTTGCATGAGCTATGAATTACTATTTAATGTAATTGATCATTACTATCAGTCCTACAGACCTAGAGTCTTGAGGAATCAGACACATGAGAGCTAACCAAAACTACCCAGCTACATCAAACACAGAAGCCAAGAGCTGAATTTTCAGTGAGAAATCACGCTGCCAAACAGGAAGGGTAGTCATGTCACCTTGACTACTCATTTCCTTCTAAGGGGAGAAATCCTTTGGAGAAACTCATTTACCATTGGAAAGTTATTTAGAGAATGCACAACCAGGGCCAGGGGACTTTCATTATCCTGGAAGCATTATCCTCAAGCTATGGAAAACTAATAAGCCATCTTCCTTCTCTATGGAGATAGATTTGTCAAGTAGGTGTATCCCTACAGTCTCCCTTCTTTAGTACAGCAGACCATCACAATATGGTATATAACTATTTTTCCAGGAGGTCTGCCTCCCACTGAAGTATTTATGGCTTCCTCAAAGCCATCACTCTTCTGCATATCACACATTATTCCAACAAGCCAGTTCCCTATTTTGATCCTCTTTGGCATTTATCATATTTTTCAGGTATATTGCTTTCTTGATGACCATTTGTGACATACAATTTCCCACTCTCTCTATAGAACTTTGACTTGGTGCAACTTCTCCAGAGAAAGTCAGTCTCATTGACATTACATGGCTTCTGTCCTGATTCAGGGGCTTTATCTTCTTCCAGATGGTATATATGTGATCTTAAAATTACTCTATCAGTGTGAATATTTATGATCACTGTAGAGGCTGTAGGTCAGTAACCTGATGATTAGTTACATGGCATGATAAAATCTGTGGGTAAAACGGAGTCCTCAGTCTCTGTGTCTTGCTTTACTAGCATTCACACAAACCCTAGTTTAAAAAAATACCCTTCTCTGAAATAATTTCAATAATAGAGAAATAAAAAGTACTCAAGTCTCTGAACCACTATTGTCTGTCTTTACTTTCATTAAAAGCTTCTTATTCTAGAAAGAAAATTTAACTATTAACAGATTATGGAATCTTTCCAGAAATGTAGATGTGATTACAGATGCCAGATGGAGTAAGAGTGGAAATAATATGGATTTTGGAGTTAGAGAACTGTTTTTACATTCTGACCCAGCCCCTTTTGAGCACTGTGTCTTGATCTAGTTACTTCACCACTCAAACTTTGCTTCCTTTACTCATTATGTTCTACATTGAGATTGTTCTGCACCAGTGAAATGTAATGCCACGTAGCCGGCATAGTGACCAGCACATTGTAGGAACAATACAGACAGCTACTATTTTAGGGACTTTTGCATTGTTTAAAGAAACCTCTTTCTTTATAAATTTAAAAATCAGTATTGATCTTGGTTTGCTATGTGACCTTCCAAAAGTCTGACATTTTCTATTCATTATTTGAAAAGTGAAGGGAAAATGATAATTTTATGTTTAAAAGTAATAACTGTGGTTAAGTAAGTTTCCCTCAGTACACTGAAATCTTTTTCTTATACAGTTTCAAAAATATTGGCTCAGTGCAAACTAAGTAGGGATTACAAGCAAACTCCTAAGAAATGACCTTCAATGTGCAGAAACATAAACAGTATCTGTACACATTTTCTCATCTGATCTCACCTACTATTTTGGGAGGGAGAAGGAGGAAAATAGCTCACAGCATTGCAGGCCTCTAACTTCAAAGCTGCATCAATTTTAAACTGCTATTTGACTTGGGAAAAAGCATGGTCAGATGCCTAGGCTTTTAAAAAAAAACTCAAACAATATTTAAAAGTCCTGCTAACTGCATTCCCTCGGGTTAAAAAACCTGATACTTTTCCAGAAAGGAAAGAATGGTCTGTGATAGGAATACTGTATAATGAAACAATTTTAGTGAGTCAAGTTCTAACAGTGTCTTCAGGGTCAATGACACCAGTGTGGCTCTTCTATCAAGTGAAACAGATAAAGAAAGTAGAAAAATCTAAGCTGAGAGGCTGCTACAGTACATCATGCAGAGGACAGTCCTACCAAAACCTGGGGTAACCCTGCAGATGGCTGCTCCTCAAGAGATACTCTCTGGGTTCTTCATGTCCCTGTGCTGTCCTTTCAGGAGCTGGAGGCTGTCAGGCTTCTGCCAGAGCATCTTTCAGACTCTCGGTGAAAGATTACCTTTCTATTTTCCATTGGCCTCTTATGTTAGTCAGCCTGGGCTGTCATAACAAAATATTACAATCAGAGAAAATTAAATAACAGAAATTTATTTTTTCACAGTTACAAAGACTAGGACACATCACAAGGACATCACAAGGACATCATGGTCAGGTTCTACAAGAGCCCTGCTCCTTGTTGGGAGATGTACTCTACTTTGCTATCTGACCACAGGACTTTTTCCTCATGCATGCAGAGACAGAGAGGAAGCCAGACCTCCTGGCTGTCTCTTCTTATAAAGATGCTAATCTCATCACAAAGCCTTCACCTTCTTGACCTATTTCAAAGATTAACCTCTGATGAAAAAATTCACATTTAGATAGTTTAAGAAACTAACATGTGAACAAAAATGCTAATGCATTGGCAGACAATGAGAAGTAAAATCTATCACACATGCATACACATACCCACATAGACATAACAACTTTCACGTCAACACAGATTCCAAATTCCAAATGAAGTCTTTAGAAAAGCCAAATAATAATCAAAAAAGTGCTTACTAAACACAAATTCAGAGGACAAGAGATTATTTGCATAATTAAAAGGTTTAAATCACGAGGCTAAGAAAACTTGATATATCCAGCTCACTGTAGAGGCAACAGAAATCAAAGGACTGTGAGAACCAGGATCAAGTTTCCAGGCCTTCTTTACTGGAAGGGTCTCTAGGCTGGCTCTCTGAAGTTACTCAGGATTTTCAGACTTCTATTGCTAAAAAAAAAATAGAACATGTCATTGAAATCTTAAAGTCTTTTTCAGGTCAGAGAACTGAAGCACTTCTTTAGCAGCAATATTATAGTGTAAATGTTTAGAGCAAAGAATCTAAAATCTGATGAGCCATGTAACCATTTCTTGGCAATGTGACCTTGATGACTTTATGGAAAATGCTAAAAACACCAGTTTCCTCCAGTGACATGTTAAACTAATAATTCCATTTAATTTGCAAAATTGTCATAAGTATTATGTAATAACACATGGAGGTCATTAACCTTAGTAAATGCTAAGCAAGTCTTAGCTATTACTTTGCAGAAATTTACAAATCTTGTTTAAATACATTATCTCGTAGTGTAATTCTCACTATACAATCTTAAATGTCTCCTTTCTACTTTCTTTGCAACTGCAGTACCTCTTGTATTTGCTCCTGGAACCACTAACTACTATATTGATTGGAGAGACAGGTGATATAACCCTTGGTGAAATGCAGTGACTTTGATGTACACTGACAGGGGACTTCTGGAGATGACAGTGCTTGCCACTCTTCTAGGACAAGCGTGGAAAGTTCAGGTCACAAGAATGCATCGTGGCAGACAGACTGTGATGGAGAAGACAGAAATGCCTATGGGGATAAAACGCAGAGGTTAGCTCCCTATGAAACTGCCAAAACCAGTGGGTACTCCTTTACTTATTCTACTGTATTACTGTAATATATCTACACAAAAGAACATGTGCTGACTTTATCAATAATCATTTTCTTACTTTTATATTTTTACTAACTAAATATAGGTTCCTGACTTTTTTTTTTTTCTTTTTTTGCGGTGGTCATGAACTCACAACCTCGTGCTTGCCAGGAGGGCGCTTAAGCCACTGAGCTAAATCCCCAGCCCGACTCCTTTATTTTGATTTTGAGTTTTTTTATAAATGTAATTGCATTATTTTGTTTCTGACGTTAGTTTTAATTTTGTTTTAAATGTTTACCCATTGTGTCAAACGTAGCTGAAATTCATTCCATTTTCACTATCGCATGATATGGTACTCCATGAATATGATACAATTTATCCATTCCATTTTTGATAGATATAGCCCTAGTTTTATTTGTTTCGAATAATGCTTCTTTGAACATGCCTTTGGGTGAATCTATTTTTAAAATATCCAAAGAATGTTGCAAATTTGAAAAATGTAATATATGAAAGTAAGAACTCAATAGTTTAATGACAAATGGGGTTAAGAGAAGAAAATACTCATTAACTGACAGATCAACGCAAAGGACTCAAGTCAAATCACAGAAAGAAAAAAGATGGGGGGAAAAAAGACAAAAAGCTTCAATGTGGGTTTGTATGAGCTCACTCAGCCCTAGACAGTAGGGTCCTAATATTTTCTTGGCCATAGCATTGAGTCAGGAGTTGGCAATTAAGGTTAATGTAATCAGAGCTACTTGAAATTTCTCGCCCTAGTTAAAATTACTATACATTATGGCGGTGGTCTAACGTGGCGGAAGGCCAAAGCAGGAACACTTACTACTTCCTGCTTCTTTTTCAACCCTAATTGCAAGTCCCTTTCTTGTTTGTGTGCAAAGAGAATTCCAATCGGTTCCTCACACGTCATCAATATCCGCCCCATGCACCACTTCTGATCATAGATCATATAATCCTCAGCCTGTCTCTGGTCAAAGGATACAGCCCAACTGCCATGCATTGTGTGCTACTTTCCACATCCTCAACTCAATAAACCTGTTCATTTCGTACTTTTTGCCTCTCTGTTGCACCAGAATACTCTAACACTACTCTCGGAGCTTGAACCTGAGTCACTAGGATGAGACGCGCTCTTTTTTTCTGTACTTAAACCTGAGACTTAAGTGTTAGTTTGGAGGTTCTGGGCTGATGTCCAGTCAGGGCCAAGAGAAAAGAGTAACTAAATCTTGATCACATTACTGGATACCTTGGAGAGAGATATTTGAGAAAATATTTCTCTTTTAATGTCAAACCAACTGACAATGATTTTACTTTTATTTCTCTTACCATAAATGAGAGTCCTAAGTAGAAATACTCTTCCCCATGTACACATTCCTCCAGTGATCTCTTCCATGCCTTCCAAAGGAGATGCAGCTGTCATAATATGGATGACCTTAGCTCATTATCCCCTGGTCTACTTTGGCTGTCATAATATGGATGACCTTAGCTCATTATCCCCTGGTCTATTTTCCAAGTTGTGTCCGACTTTCATTTCAGATCTTTCCCAATAAACCTCCTGTGTAGGAGCTCTCCTGACAACACCAGGACATCTATATTGGTGTCTTCTTCTTAGCTAAATCCCAACTGACCCACATCCATCTAGCTGGCCTTTGCATTCCTTTGTCCCTGGCTCATTTTGTGGACCCCTAAATTTAATATATTGTTTTAATTACATTTGGAAGCTAAATGCATGCAGAGCAATGACTATGTCTGAGTGGGAGTCCCTGATTACTCTTGGAATGGTACCATATTCAGAGTAAAGAAATGCTAGTGAATTTCAATTACTTCTGCTTATAATTACCATCAGAAAGGAAACTTGCTTGTCTTATCTCTATCAGTTGACTTATCTGAGTGTGGCAGCCCTTTTCTAGTGCAGTCTCTCCACTTCCTTCTCCCTTTCAGAGGAAATACATAGGGCCTCTGCATCTGCACTCTGCACTCTGAACTCTGGGAAGAGCACAATTTATTACACAGCTGATTATTTTACATGTAGACAGAAACTACCTTTGAAACTAGATTAAAATTCTCTTTCACTTTGTATTTAATATTGTATCTTATGCTCCTCTTCTTTACTGTGATAGTAGTTTTGCAAAACTCAAACGTTAGGTTCCAATATTTCTTTGTATTCTTTTCTCTATTTGCTCTTTGTGTCCCTTCTCCAGCAATCCATGCATACATAAAATCAACTAAGTCAGAGCTTAACCCCTGGCAGGCCTTAGGAATGGCCCACAGATATGCCTCATTTTTCCTGTACACTATATTTCAAAATCCTGTTTTAGATTCACATAGTTAATAATGGGATGCTACATGACAATCTCATTTCAGGATTCTCTATAAATATCTAGATATCTAGCACTTAGTGCCATGTTTTCTCATTGCCCAAATCAGCCAAAACTGGTCAAAACTTTACTCATTTGCCCACTCCACTTCCCCCTGGAAGCCCCAGGAAGGTCATGTGATGCAGAGTCAAGGAGTAGCCACCAAGAGTAACCACAAGGCTTTCAATAGCCCACACCCTGCTGTACTTTGGCACATTGTTGTGTCATCCTAGGCAGTGACAGAAGCAGCTCAGGAAGCTGTAAGGGCTTCAAACCCTAAGCAGAAACCTACTGATAGCCATGGGATCAAGGAAACAACAGAAGATGCCACAGCATTAGGAGATGACAGCCAAGTTCAGAAACCCCCAGTGCCCTAGGGGAGGAACAGAATAAGGGAAGGAGCAAGTGAAGCTGCATCACAAGGACTCCTAATGGTAGTTCTTCTTAAAATCTGGATGTGCAGGGAGATCTGAAAGATGGCAAATAGATAAACAGCAGAATACAGAGGCTCCCTGAAACAAACAACACAGATGCCAGAATAAAACAGCATAGGGAGATCAAAACAGAGGGAGATGGATCCTCTCAACCCAGGAAAAAACTAAAGGGAAAAGAACTGGTCAAACATGCAGTTCCGGGGTTACCGTTGGAGCAGCTAAGATTAGTGGCCATGGTGCCCTCCCTGCAATGCCTCAACTCGCATAGCTGCAACTTACTGAGCCAAACTCCCGCTGCTTCAACTGAGCTGACTGAGCTCCCACCACTGCAACTCACTGGAACTGTGGTCTTGCTGAAGTCAGAGACTGTTGAAGCCCAACAGAGAACAGAGCCAGCAAGGGACCTGCATTACCCATGGTGAGTGCTGAGAATAAGATCCTCCCATGGGAAAGGAGCAACCAACTGGAAGACATGTTGAAATCAGGCAGGACGGGCAGTAACAAGGAACAGCAGTGACTTCAATCAGTTGCTCCCTTCCCAGACCAGATTGGTGGGCTATGCTTGGCCTGGGTTATGCCTCTGGCTGGGACCCAATAACTTGCCCCAAACCAGTTCTTTGCACATGGGCACACTAATGTAGTGAAGGCCCCCACAGGTTGACTGAACTAGAGGGGAGGGGCCAGCATATGCTGTTCCTGCTTGCACCTCAGTGACCAATAGCAAACTGGAGAGGGCAGAAAACCTAGCCAGTGTGCTTCAGAAGAACCATAGACAACAAGGAAAGGGGCTGGGACCTCCTCTATACACCTGTTTGGAAGAAACCAAAAACATGACAAGAGAAAGAAACAAGAAACTGTCCCCAGGCCCCCTAAGAACAGTGATCCAGGAGAGGTAAATATAAGAGACTGAGGGCAACAAACATGCAATATCAGTCACAGCATCAGTGGACATAAAGAGATATCTTTGGGACCTCATAGATGAGCTCAAAAATGAAATATTTAATCAAGCAGAGCAAGATATAAATAGATTAATAAAAGAAATGCTAAGCACCTCTCAAGAAGACACAGATGGAAGAATGGAAGAACACAAAAAAGGAGAGAAACATTTGATGAAGAATATAAAGAAAACCTAGAATACATGAAGCAGGGTCAAAGAGATTACCAGGAAATGTGCTCATGAAAGGAAAGATCTCTTAAAAAATAACAAGGAAACAGGCAGTAAAAATACAAAGGCTAGAAGAAAACAAGAGGATCTACAGCTTAAGAATAAAAAATGTGGTGGCCCTTCCAGGGGGAGAACCAGCAGCAGCTCCTGAGATCCACGCCATGTTGGAACTTAGGACACTGGGAAGCCAAGCAAGCACCTCCGCTCCCTGGTAAGCAGTGGCAGTGTGGCAGACTGTGCCCCTTCCAGGGGGAGAACCATCGGCAGCTCCTGAGATCCCCACCATGTTGGAACTTAGGACACTGGGAAGCCAAGCAAGCACCTCCCCTTCCTGGTAAGTGGTGGTGGTCTGGCAAACTGCGCCCCTTCCAGGGGGAGAACCAGCAGAAGCTCCTGAGATCCACACCATGTTGGAATTTAGGATGCTGTGAAAGCAAACAACCAGACTGCCTCCTTGCTAAGCAATAGTGAACCTACTGATGCTGATGCACAGCCTAGAGCCAAATATCCCATTCTCCTATTGCCCTTCTCCCTCCCTCCCTTCCCTGCCACCCATTAGCAAATGGGAACCAGAAATCTGAGTGTTTCCTGGGAGGCTGACATAGCAAATAAGGGGACTTCCTTCTACCATCTCTTTGAAGGCAAATATTTTTATTACTGTTTTGCTCTTTTCTAATTAATGGTACTGCTCTATTCAATATTCTGTTTTAATAAGTTCTATAGTGCTCTATATTTCATCTCATTTTGATATACATGATTGAAAGAACAACTATTATAAAGATAACAAAATATGCTATAGTACCTATTACTGTTATCCCGGTAACCTGCTGTGAAGTTCTGTACCAATTTCACTGTACGATCTTAGTTGGCTTTATTCTGTCTTGTTCTGTTGCATACTTTTAAAATAAAATTAAAAAAATAAAGAATGTGAATGAAGAAGTAGGAGTAAAAACAAAGGAAATACAAAGGCTATTCACAGAAATAATTAACGAAAACAAAGGCTATTCACAGAAATAATTAACGAAAACTTCCCAACCATAGGAAAAGTAAATGATATTCAGATATATGAGGCATACAGAACTCCAGCCACCTACAACCAAAACAGAGCTACACCCAAACATATAATAATCAAGATCCCAGAAATTCAATATAAGAACAGAATATTAAAAGCTGTCAGAAAAAAGAAACAGATCACCTATAAAAGAAAACCCATCAAAATCGTGGCAGACTTCTCGACACAGACCATCAAATCAAGAAGAGCTTGGAGCAAAGTATTACAAGCCCTGAAAGAAAATAACCTCTAGCCAAGATTGATGTATCCTCCAAAACTGTCTCTAGAAATTAATGGAGAAACAAGATGCTTCCAAGATAAAGAGGAACTGGGGGAATTTGTGACCACCAATCCAACTATACAGAGAATACTGAAGGACATTCTAGAGAAAGAAAAAAGTACCTGAATTTCAGGAAGAGTGGCAGAGAGACCTCAATGAATGGAGCAGAAAGTGGAATGAAGAAGAAAAGCAGACAACTAATGGCAGAAAAATAGCACAACAGAAATGAGGCAAAGAAAATTGGCTATAATTTCTAATATAGACGGCCTTGATACACTAAAAAAAAAAAAAAAAAAAGAAAGAAAGAAAAAAGAAACACAAGCAGAGTAGACCAGGAGGTAGGGTCTACTGAGATGCTCTATAGAGGAAATATAATTAACCTGAAAGAGGATCTACAGACTGAAAATCAAATATGAGAAAACAATGCTCTATGTGACAGGAAACTAGAAAATAACAGAGCAACTTGACCAGCACCTACAGATAGGTTGGAAAGACCAAGTTTTGCAGGTGAAGGAATACAACTTGAGATCAAGTCCAGGAGGGAGAAGGTTCAGAACCACTTAGGTAAATAGGTTGCCAACTCAATCTAAAAACAGAGAGTTGGTGGGACCCAAAAATGCACCGGTACACCCTGTGGGAATGAAAGAGGAGAAATAATCTTTAAAAAGGAGGCAGAGAATATTGTTAATAATATATCAGGATTTAAAATTCACAATACTCACACTGCTCTGTTTAGATAGATTATATTCTGTCTCAGTTTGTCTACTTGCACTAGCTATCCCAAAAATAGGATATAGTACAATTATCATCCTTAATTCTCTATTAACTTAATCTGAAGCCCTGTATAACTAATACTGTTTTACCATGACTGATCTTAATTGAATCTGGTTTGTTAGATTGCTGTTTGGTATTGACAGATTTTATTCAAAACTGTTATGATAGTATCAGGTCTGAGAGTATAGGCAACTACACTGAAGATGACAAGATTCACTACAATACTTATTCTGGTTTGATTAATACCTGTTTTTGAAGTTTTACACTATCTACAATGTTTTGTTTTTATTAAATTGTTATATACTGCTATGCTCAATTATACTATGCCTGATGATATATACAATTCTATTGAAGATAACAAGAAACCACACAGTAACTATCGTAGAACACTTTGTACTGTGGTTTTATATGACTTTCTTGTTTCATGCGTTTATAGGAATATGTTTTGTATTGTCGTGCTTTGTTTTGTTTCTCCAATGTAGAAAGGATAAAAATACATGTAGAGACTCATGCATGCGTAGAACCTATAAATAGTTTATGAGAACTGATCTTATAATGCATGATGAAAAGAACAACCACTTTGAAGAAAAAGAGACACCACAGTACCCAGTGCTGATCCCATAGTGTCATTATGTGAAATCCAGCAATACTATTATTCTTTGTTCAGAGTGATTTTAACCTGTTTTGGTTTGTTTAATCTTAGCATACATAAAGATATGAATAGCTGCATGAATGTTAAAGTATATAGGATTGTTAACCATATTACTAAGTTTTTGATGGATAGTTGAATAGAACTGTTTGCAGTCTTTCTGTTTGAATGTCTATATGCTTCACTTTTGTAACTTGAACAACTATTTGTAAGAGGACAATATATGATTATCAACTAGTGATTTCTTACTGTTTATTTTTTATTTGAAATTATGCATTATTTCTACCCTTTTTCTGTTTTGTTCATTCTTTCTTTAAATAAAATTTTTTAAAATGGCAAAAAAATCTGAATGTGCAGGCTGAGATTCATCCTATGTTTCTAATAAAATACATTTTATCTGCATTTTAGTGCAAAGCACATTAATTTCTTAAATCATTTTTACCCTTAATGACTTATGCATAATCTTCAGAAACACTTGATTATGAGAAAATGTATGTTTCAAAGTGCAAGGACCATATATCTCAAAATCACCAACTTTTTTATTTTGGTTATTATTCTAAAACAGGATGGCTTAAGACAGCAGCAGCCATTCACGCCTCACTTTGGGGCACTTATTGTGAGTGTGGCTGATCTCAGCTCATGAGAGGTTACCAGGAGCTGCTTAAAGGTGATTCATATCCCATGAAATTTTGGGGGATCACTAACTCATACATCTGGGATGCTATGGGTTGTTAGGCCAGCTGCAGCTGGGCTGTTGGTGGAGACACCTACACGAGGTTTTTGGTACCATGCATGGCTTTCTCATAGCACATGGCTTGGTTCCAACAGGAAGTACAGCCACATCCTGGTACTTACTCATTGGCTTTAGTACTCATCAAACTCATGCTTGTTATATTTTGAAAAAAAAACAAAACACTGTTTCTATGCTGAGTGTGTGCGGTTGCTCATGAACAGGGCAGAACCCCCACATAGTCCTCCTTAATATCCTGTACTTTTGTGCATTTTAAGTGGTAATCATGGGTTGCCAAAAGGTTCAGAGGGTTACTATTAAGCCTAAATGCTACATTGCTCAGTAACAGCCTTATATTAACTCTGTAAAATGTGAAAGTTCTGGAGTTTTCAGAATTATTTCCACATACGCTATTTCTTATAAGAAAAATTCATTTGATATTCACTGGTTTTGGAACTCATCACACATTCTGGGAAAATTGACAGCGGACTGTATTCTAGGAGATAGGAAGCAGAAGTATTGGCTTTGAAAGTTCATAAAACTGTACAGAATACTTACTCTGTTGGTCAGTGACAATATCTTAAATCAAGAAGAGAAAATATAGAACTCCTCTCTGAATATCAAAGAATTTGGGGGCTATGTCTTAAAACTGGTGGTATTAGTTCTCCATTATTGTAACAAAATACCTGAGTTGATCAACTTTTAGAGAGAAAGGGTTGATTTTGGCTCACAGTTCTGAAGGTTTCAGTCCATGGTTTATTGACCTCATTTCTTTTGTACTTGTGAGGAGGTGGCTCATCACAGCAGAGAATAATGAAGCAAAAGACACATCAAAAGGAAAAGATGCAAAAAGGAGGAGGAAGAAGAGGTTAAGATCCTACTACTTTCTTCAAGGCCATGCCAATGACGTAAGACCTCTCACTAGGCCCATCTCCTAAAGTTTCCACTCTCTCCCAATAGTGCTATGCTGGGGACAAAGCCTTTAACACAGAGGCCTTTAAGGAGACTTTTAAAATACAAACTACTACACTGCTACAGATTTTTTAAATGAACATATATAGGTTTTATCTTACGGTCAGTATTTCTGAGGCTTGAGGCTAGTTTTAATAAACACTACCAAATTTATCTCAAATAATCCAAAATTTGATTGGCATGTCATCTTATAATGTCTCATTTTAACATAAAGTTCCACCTCTCCTATATTTCCTTTGTCAGGCATTTATCCTACAATCAGCATATTTCATTTCATGAGAGAAAAATGTTAAGTGGTCCATCTTAATTTGAATTCCTCTCACACTGCAAAAGAAAGCAAAACAGAAATTGGAGGGGTAGTTACAGTGAGCCCAAAGTCTCAAAAAATCAAACGAACCCAAGTTTTCCAGGACATATACTGGTGTGCAGCTACATGACTGACAGGAAACTAATCCTACCTTGCCCCTTACTTTTGAGGTTTGCTTCCTTCCCCTACAAATTTTAAACTGGGGGAATTATTTCTGTGGGAGACGGTGTCTTTTGAGAACCCCTGAGAAGCAGGCCCTGAGATGAGGACAAGGTGCCTGTCTGTGGTTTATTCAGGAAGATCTAGGACAATGGGATGTAAAAGCTAGCCTATCAAAGGTCAGAAATCTGGGATATGCATGTTCTCACCTTCTTACATAGTTTTAAGGATGCTTGTAGGGGGTTGTTTACTCCTACAAATTTCAGTGGCCGAAGTGAATCCCAGCAGGCTAGGAGCAGGGATTGACCACTGTAAATCAGACAGATGTGCATGGACTTGATTTGGGACCCAAAAAGACATCAGTAGAACAGACCCACAAAATGTCACATCTCACATCAGTGCTCTAACTTCATTCAAACAAGTCAGACCAAGGACAGTTAGATACGTGAAAATTTCTAGCCAGCTTTTTATGATTTTTCTGTTTCACTGTTTTAGACTATACATGGACACTCTTCACTTTTTTAGAGGTTGCCTTAGTTACTTTCTTCATTGCTGAGACATATTACATGACACCTGCAAACAAAAGGAGGAGAGATTTATTTTGGCTCATATTTTGGTCATAGTTGGCTGGCTCTAAAGTAAGATGGCATGGCACAATCATGGTGGAGGAAAAGTTGCTTATCTTATAGAACACATGCAGTGAAAAGAAAATTAAGGGAAGAGCCTGGGAGGGAGATACCCCTTTCTAGGTCATACCCACGATACCCCATCTTTTCTGGCCAAGCCCTGTCTCCTAATAATAGCAAGTCAGCCATAAAGCCCCTGTAATCCAATTCCCTTTCAAAGGTCCTGTTTCATGGGGTCCATGATCCCAGGAGGCTTTTAGGAGACATCTAAATTAAAACTGTAACTGAGGTGAAGATTAAGAATTTCGAAAGAAACTTGTATTATTTAATCTTTTTATGAAGAAAACCACTTCCTACCAACAACAACAACAACAAAATTTACTTTTGGAGAATTTGTCACAGTGTTTCTAGACTTGTGCTCTCCAGCCGGGAGCTGGCCAGATTCAGGGGAACCCAGGCAGCAGTGCAATGGCAAATCAGGAAAGACAGGAGGATGAGAGTCTTTGACTTCCTAGAGGACCCTGGCTTGGCAGACTACTTTGATGTCATCTTTCCCTCTTTGTAATGTGGTATTTTATTGTACAAATAACACATCTGGGTGATTTTTCTCAACTGATTTTGCTCTTCACGGCAGCGTTGGGGATTGTTTGGAAAAGACTGTGCTCAACATTTGCAGTCAGAACTCGTGGGTTGGCTCTGTTTCCCAGTGTCATTACTGCATCAGGTGTCCAGGCCAGCTCTGTGCTTTCCAGGTGACCCTTGGATATGAGTTTCAAAGTCTGTTCTCGTTTGAAGACAAGAAAGTTGAAAGGTAACTTGTAAGTGCAATGAATAGCATGAGGCAGAAACCAGTCAAAACCGCCAGGCTTGTGAAAAGGCAACACGTTATGAAATTCATGTGCCTGGGTGCAGGCAGGCAGAGGACAAAAGACCATCTGTAGGGAAGGAAGAGAAGTAGACATTTTTAAAGGGCTGGAAAGAAGGCAAGGGACATTAGACAGAAAGATCTTAGTAAACACCAGTGATCAGAATTCTCTGATTGTCTTGTGCCTCAGTATGCAAAGTCCTTGGGGCATCCGGTATAAATATTTGGGTGTCTTCAGCTGTCACAGTACTTGGAAGGTTCCATGATCTGTCTTACCTTTTTTACAACATCCTATGTTTGCTAAGGACACTGGTGCTGAGCTGAAAACAATGCCTTTGCTGAGAGACAAGTTGGACATTGGGAGAGTGACGTCCAAATCAAGCCTAAAGGAGTTTTAAAAGTTGGGCTCTGCCTAGAGTGGAAACACCCTATCTTTGCATGACACTCAGAGGGGCAGTCAGAAGGGTCTCAGTTGTTTCCATAGCCTTTCTTTGATTTATAAATCTACCAGCTCACCAAATGCATATCATTTTCTACCCCATCAAGGCCTGATTCTTTTAGTCATTTCTATTTAAGGAAGATGAAACCATGGTACTGAGGTTTATATTTGTAAAGATCTGGGAACACAATAACAGGAAATGAGGTGGGATTTTATTTCTCCTTATGACACTTTCACAAGAGAACACTGAATTTGTCTATTCATCTGTTCCCTCCTTACGTTACCATATTCTTCCTGCCCTTTAAACAGAAGCCCTTGAAATTCAGACTGGCAATCAAGAAGTAAGAGATAGATTAGATTAGAGTGTGTTTTCACAAGAATAGACTGTGATATCCAGTTACATTATTCTAATTCAGAGAATTCAAACAAATAGCTATACACACATAGCTATAAATACATATAAAATACATATAAATAGACATATGATATATACCATAATCAGGATGCACACATGTAGATAAATGTTTTGTTTGGTGCTGACAAAAATATGAGGTATCTGTGTACACATATAGAAAATCTATACTAATATTAAGATACTAATTTGTAATGTAGGTATCTAATTAAAATTATACAAACATTAAATTAGAGTCACCTACATTTTTAGAATAGCATATTTATATAACAACATGGATGTTCTACATCTTAAAAAGTTAAAGTGTCAGAACCAGGCACAATGGTACATGCCTGTAGTCTCAGCATTCTCAGAGGCAGAAGCAGGAGAATCTTAAGTGATTGGGATTCCCTTAGTGATTTAGTGAGACCCTGTCTCAAAATAAAAAGGGAACTGGGGATGTAGCTGAGAGGGAAGCCCTGGGTTCAATCCCTGGCATCCTAAAAACATAAAATTGATTTAGTCATCAATCCCAGGCTGTCTTTCCCCAAAATGACCCTGTGTGACTGCAAACACCCACTTTTCCTGTAGACTGGTGAGTGTCACCCAGCTTGCCACATATCCTGGCACTTCCTACTGTCAACTCAACAATGGGACCCAACAGCAGTTACCGCTGCACCTGAAAAGGTGATCAGTTACCCTCCTGCATTTGTGTGGCTTTCACAACCCAGTTCTTCAGCAGCTGAAAGACACAGAAACACAGGAGATACATGGCTCCTACCTAGTTGGTCAACCACCTCTCATAGGCAAGCGCTTGGTGGACAAGATTCAAACAAATAAAGAGGAGGTTAAACTGTACCTTACCCTTTAGCAAGATATTTGCTTATAAGAATTATATTTTTTCTACCATAGTAGAATTTGTGCTCCAGTCACCAGTAACTGCACAATCTTCAGCTACTGCCCTAATTAGAAACCAAAGTTATCAGCACTGTGAAGGGGAGCTGAGAATGGGGTGACCAAAGGAACAAAGGGCTGAGTTTATTGACAGATACTCTTGAAAACTCGAGGTCACATGTGATATTAATGGGCAAATGACCTATTGAACCTTATTTTTAAAAATATGGTAGCTTCAGGGACCAGGAAACCAAGGATCTCTCCCCCACCTTCCCTCACACAGCCCTTTGCTATTAGGGCTGCTCAACTAGTACAGACTATTTGACTTAATGTTTTACAAACAAATCTCAGTGTTAACAGAGGTAGAAAGTGGCTTCCTTTCATTTTTCTAGGTCTTTCCTAATGTTCCCTTGTGTTCAGAGGAGATCCAGGAAGCTCACCACAATCAGGGAACCTTGTTCCCAAGGATTCATCCTGGTACAGCGAAAGCCAGAGTGCTCCTGACTGCGATGGTCACACCCACCTCAGAGCCCAGGTGCCCCAAGGGACACCTATACCAGGAGAGAAAGGGGCCCGATTCACATATTCCTCAGAAAAGAAATTAAACTGCAAAACAGAGAAGAAAACCTGAGACTGTCTACACACTGGAGGGAAAATGAATTTCTTATGGAAGAAGATCCCAAAACACACCTTTTTTGTTTTAGAAGCAAACACAAATGACTTACTCTGGCCTGTACAGCCAGGCATAAGGAGACAGCCTCTAGCCCTCTTCCCAACATGGCCCTATGCCCCTCAGAGTTCGTGGTTCTGCTCCCCAGCCCAGCAAGCCCACTGGTGCTGGCCTGGAAGTTGCAATTGCCCGTGGAGGCCTTGTTACCTACTTAGAGAAGACGTCCCTGATCGCCTCCTCTTATGAATCCCAACTTTATTCATCTCTACCTGCAACTATCAGAAACGATCGGATTCATTTTCTTGTTATTGTTTCCTTTCCCCTGCTAGAAAGTTTGTTTCATTAGAGTGAGGCCTAATCTCCATTCATGACTGTATTCCTAGTCCACAGCTCACAGTAAATTTTCAGTAAAATGTTGTTAGCTGGGTTGATAAATAAAAGAGATACTTATAGGCAGATGAGAGCAAAGACTGATAAACTCAGAAGCAGGATTAAAAGAATCAACAAAGCAAAGAGCTAGGAAAAAGAGGCCAAAAGGTGGTAAGAATAAAAAATAAAAATTAAAAAAGAAACACAGGAGGCAGGAGCTTTCCTCCCTGCTGGGAGCTGCCTCAGCTACCCACCATGTTGACTTTCCTGTCAACACAGCTTCAAGCTCAGAATAGACACAAGGAGGAGAGACAGACACCAGCTGCTATGCTTCCTGCAGCCCAGCTCCACACTATGCTCCCCGCCTGGATGTGGTCTGTAAGGCCCAGGGAGGACCCAGCCATCTAACTGGCCAGCCTTGGGTACTGCTGCAGCTGTGGGCTTGCTCAGGCCAGGGGGAGGACCAGCACATGGTCCAGAGTGTATTCCCTCTGCTTCCTCCTCCGGCTGGGCCCATCTACTGCTAATCCCCATCTCTCACTAAGGAATGTGAGCTCTGGACATAAAAGTTTTTGGAAGGTCAAAGTCTATTTCCAACAGTGAGCTGTAAGAACACCCTAATTATAGTGCTGGCCTACATCGATGCAAGCAGCTGAGTCAAATTCTTCATATGCCTGCCTTCATTTAAGCCCCACAGCCTGTCTATGAGGTGGCCATTGTTATTATTTACATCTCTTTGATGAGCAAATCAAAGCTCAGAGAATTAAGCAGCCTGAGGGTATGTGCCAGTCGCCATGTAAAGCTAAGTCAGCTAGTTCTACATGCATTGAAGAGACATTAAGCCCAGATAAGTGCAACTACACATTAACTTTGCTGTTGGTTTTTGGTTTGACTGAGTAACTGCTCTCAATTTTTTCTCTCATTATTGGTAAATACCGAAGTATAGTTGTCTAATTTTCTGCAGATAGTGCTATGAATAGCAAAAAATGTGGCTGTCTTTGCACATTGCTCGTTTCTGCCACGACGGTAGTTATAGAGGTTATTTTTTATTACTTTTTAAGGTGCTGCTTGTCCCAGCCCCTGGAAATCCTTCCACACTCTGAAGCAGAGAAGGCCTGCTTTCTGCACCACACTTTCTGTGCCGTGCTGCCCCCTAGTGGCTAAAATATATACAGCGGCAGCTCACATCTGCATTGAAAGTCCCCAGGACCTACACCAAATCGCCTCAGGTTCAGCTACATCCAATTTTAGGGCCCAACCTTCACTCAGTAGATTCTTTCCTTTGCCTGCATTTATTCAGGCAGCCATATCCTTTCTTGCCAGTAACGCAAGATTGGGTGTGGGTTCAAAATTGGTGCATGAGACATTTTCAAATGAAACAGGCTTTGTTCCATCAGATTCTATTGTTTCTCCTCCCATTGATCAAAACTAAGAAAATCCTGCAAAGAGCACAGGACAGACAGTGGTTGTAGCTGCTATGTGTTCCACATGTGATGCCCTCTTTCGTACATCACTGAGGGAGCCTACACCAGAGAGCAGTGCTGTTGTGTACAGTGAAATACAGTGTGGAACACAGCCCCCTCTCAGAAAGCCTGACATCTTTTTCTACATTGAAAGGAAGAAGTAGTGGCTTTGCAAGAAGAATGGGGAGGCTGGTGGTAATTTTCCTAAATGCCCCTTGTTACATACTAGTACAGGTGGTATTTGTGTATTCAAGATTTACTTTTTCCTTCTTTGGCTATTGTCTTGTTTTTGGAGCTTTACATATCAGCCAACAAAAACTCAGAAGTTGTACCTACCTGAGATTACAGAATTAAACATGGTGACTGGATTAAGCCATCAGTCAGGTTTATTCACTGAGTCCACCAGTTGTTTTGACAATTTGCACAAACAGCAAACTAAGTTGAATGTCACCACCAAGTTTGAAGAATCTAAGTTTGAGAGAATTATGACTCGGACTCAGTTCAAAGCTGCTTTCCCTTTGGTTTTATTACCAAAGCAGCAAACTACGGTCCCAAGATCACAGCAAATACAATGAATGAAAAGGTGGATGTTGGTTGCTCATGCTGCCCATATCCACTGTCTAGGAACATCCAAAACTCAGTGGTTAGCTCAGCCGGTGTAGGGTAATGAAACTTCCAGAAAGATACAGCCAGCTTTAGACCTGGCAGGGGAGCTACACATCACCTGGAAGCCTTGGATGTTAAGTAGCAGTATCTGAGGAGAACTTGGGGTTGTTCTTCTCGGAGTATATGCATTCAAAATAAAAGGGTAGCCAGACATGGTAGCACATGCCTGAAATCACATACTTGAGAGGCTGAGGCAGAGGACTGCAGTGACTTCCAAGGCCAGCCTGGGATACGTAAGTGAGTTCAAGGTGAGGCTGAACTACATAGTGAGACCCTGTCTCAATAAATAAATAAATACCATCCATTCACAAGAAGGAGGGTATGGATGGATAGTGGCTGGTTCTCAGATGCAGGGATTACAGAATATTTTCTCAACTAAAAGATCCCATTCACATGGAGAGAGCTCATTTTACTGTTTAGAGTGGTCATATGACATAATTTTAGCCAATGATAGATGAAATGCCTAACAAGAACAAGCTTCCCCAATAAGAAGGCAAAGCTTCATTAGGAAAACAGGACAGGCATCAACTTTCTTTTAGACTTTCACTCACACAGAAAGGAGGACTGGCTGTGACCATCTTGTGATTATAAGATAACAAGTATGGAAATGAAGTTGAAGGCATGGGAGGGGAATGGGAAAAAAGAAGAAGCAAGGTATGTCTTGTACAGGTACAAATTCCCTAAAATGAGTGTTACTCTAAAATGTACCAATAAAATTTTAAAATGTAAAAATTAATAAAAAAGATCTAAACAAATAATGCCACATTGGAGGCTACTACTTCACTATGTCAGTGTAAGAAGGACACAAACACAACACAACCTGTGCAAATCAACACGGCTTAAGAAACTGATCAAATCTCATTCACCACCCTGTGCTTTTACCTGGCATAGACCGAGTTGTCCCATGATTCATAACGTACAGAGCAGATGCATGAGTAAGGCTATTTATTCTTAGGACCAAGACTCCAGGGTTAGCACTTGACCCATTTGAAAACTTATTACAATTGCTTTTACTAGGCTATTGTCTCTTGAAGAGAAAGAAAGTCTCTTTAAAACAAAGTGTTCATTTAATTATTGTATTCATAAGATTTAACTTAGGCTGTTTGTTGAGTTCAGGTTATGGACAAGCAAATATCATTTGTATTCTGGCTTTCCACTTTAAAGATGTAAACCCACTCACTGAAATGCACATTAGTGAACTAACCTCATTTTAGGATCCTGACTACTTCTAACTCTACTTTTTTTTCTTATTGACATCACCTCATCTGTGGCATCATGAAGAAGAATATCCCGTTCAGCGGAAAGTCATAAACTCATTAATGCACAGCTAATCAGCCATTTGCCTATACTTACAAGTTCACACAAAGCTTTAGAGAAATTGGTGTGAGTGGTGCACTTCAAAAGGCATTTGTAAGGCAAGTTGTCTTTGTGTTAATTCAGCAGAAAACTATCTGGGTGCTATCAAAAGAGCTATTTGCCTCATAAGGGATGCATAAATGTATACATAGTAGTGATTCACATTGTAATTATAGATCATAATTATCTCTTGTATTATTGTGTACTTTTTTGTATTGTGTAAATACTTCTACTAAATATTGAAAGCAAAAACCAAGAGAGACATTTAAAAACATTTCTCTAGATTCCTGAATATTTTCATTCCTAATGGTTGCAGAGCTCTATATATTTTAAAAATTTCACCTCTCATACCATGAAAGTCACAGCATAATATAACTCCCCACTAAATTTGTAACTGACAGCAGCTTTGTGTCCCATCGGAGGTTGTTTTCACTCTTGGTCAGTATGCTAGCACCTTCCTGCAAGTCCAGCAGGGATCCTGGTGGGGTTAACATTGGGAAAGGTACTGTTTGGCTTCTGAGTAGAGAGTACATCCAGTTTAAGAGTCGGACACTCTGCCCAAGCAGAGGCTCTGCTGCGGACCAGCAATGTGGTCTTTCTAAACAGGTGAGAAAATATTCTTTAATATGGCGTAGTGGCAGATCTAATTATGACATATATGCAAGCCTGTGCCATCCCCCTCTAGCAAGGACACATCAGGGAGCCACTGGACCTTTGCTACAGGACCAAGTGACCTGAGGAGTTGTGTCCTTCCTACAAGGATGACTATCCTCTGCATTGCCCTGGATCCTTCACTGAAGAATTGGGTTACATAGATTTCCTTTTGGTATCTGAAGGGTGTCCTTGAAGTCTAGATCAAAGTAAGTTTTTTATGATCACTCCAGAAATACTTAGAACTTTATGTTAAAGGGAATTAAAATCTTGGGAACTGCTTCAAGCCAGCTTGAAGTAGATTTCATAAGGTGACTGAAAGTACGTGGTCCTGTCTCCCTCCCCAAGTGTCCTCTCCCAGTGACCCCTTCTATGCCCTTGCTTATCCTCAAAGGGCCTAAGATAATATAGGCACAAAAAGACCTCTCTATAGGATTTAGGAATTTAGGAATAGGTTGTGATTCAGGTTTCTTATCTAGACTACAGTCTCTCCTTTATAAGTGGTTTAATGCTGTTGAAATAGAATTTAATATGAGTAGGAAAAACAAGAAAGAAGGAAAAAGAAAGAAAGAGGAAGGAGGAAAGGAAAGAAAGAAAAAATGGGAGTGAAAAATGAGAGGAAACAGGAGGGAGAGAGGAGGAAAGGGGCAGGAGAGGAAGGAGAGGAGAAATGTTCACACCTCCAATAATAGAAGATTTGTATTTTGCTGATTTATTTATTGGTACAAGTACATTTTTTGCTCAGTTTGGTTTGGTTTTAGAGGTCACAGTATATAGATGTGCTTATTTTTCTCTTTTGTATTAGTGTATGTTTTGTAATACATTATATTTACAACCATGTAGGGATATATATTTATATTTGGGGAATATATATAATAAATATTTTGATCATTTTCCATCCCCCCTTTTCCTCAGTTCCCCTTCCCCAACTCAAACAAATCTGCTTTTTTGTTGGAGATATTTTTTAACACACAATAGCATTGTTCTGTAAGTCTTTGAGTCTGCACTTTTATCTAAGCAGACTTTGACATCTGTCCTGAGCTGTGTCTCACAGTTGCAGCCCCCATGCCAAGGAGGAGCTTCCAGCCAAAGAGCTACTGGGCTCTGTCCATAAGTCATGAACATGAAAACCATTAAGATCTTCCTGGCTTTCACTCTGAAAATGTCATCACGTTGACACCTAGAGTTGGGACCACCTTTATTTATTATTGCCTCATTTTTCTGTGAGAATTCTGCTTTACCCCATATGAAAATGCTAAACAATGTGCACTAGCTTTCTGGAAAACATCTTAAAATGCCACAACTTACAGATAATAACCTAATCTGGTGAAATTAATTGCTGCAACATTTATGACATGATCACAACTGAAACTCAGATACAAGTAAATAATACACTTTAGACTATTGTGTGAATTCTGTGCTTCTAAAAGAAATTCAGTTCTACAATGGAAAATGAAAACAAATCTATGGAGTACATATTTCTGTATGTATACATCAATAAAAATACCTTTTAATATGTGAAATTGAATTTGTAGCTACTTAAGTCCACATCTGTTAAAAACATTATCCTTGTCTATCCTAATCTTTCCTAATTAAGTCAAATTCTTTGATAGCCCTGCGAGATAGTTTCAACATATTGTGTTCTCCTGAGATGAGGAAGACCACTTCAGGGAAGCATTGGACCTACAATTCTTATTTTATGCTTGTGAAATACAATGCACTAAAACCTCTAAATAATTCAATCCATAATTTATTTTTCTAACGTGACCACCTGCAAAGTGGAAGAACCATAGCACCCAAACATGGCTCCTTTCTGGGTTTTGCACAGGCAAGGACTCATGGAAGAAAGGCACCTTGACTTGTGCATACAGATACATGATTTAGCCATAACCAGGAAAGGATCTTTTCCCATGTGTATAAGTCAGAAAAGGTCATCAGGTTTCCCAATGATATTTCCATGATGTTATACATTCTAAAAGAACCTAAGACATTGACCTAGATATCAATCATGTATCTTTGTCTTTTTCTTAAGTGTATATTTAGGCTTGATTATGAACACATAGTTTTTTCATATGCAAGCAAAAGTTACAAAAAATAGTATTAGAAATGTGTGTTCAAGTGACTATTAATCAATAATTCTGGGACCATACAAAGTTAGTCTATCCATGAGCTAGCCAATATTTCCCACTGTACCTTCCATCCCACCTTAGATCAGCTAAATGAGAATTTTTGACATTGAAGCCTGGGCATCTATATTAGATACAAGGTCTCCAAATGTTTCTTATTCATACTGTGGTTTAAAGAATGAGTAGGTTTGAGCATTTCTTCATTTATTTATTCATTTGGCAAACATTTGCTGAGCTCCTATAAAGTACAGGAGAATATGAAAAATTAGCAAGACAGTTATACTCCCTGCCTTCTCAATGCTTGGAACCTGGCACTTACTGAACTGTGTTGTACAGCCCCCAGTGTACTAAAAGATCTTAATGATTACTACAAAATTTTAGCAGACTTTGCTACAGAACAAGACCCAAGGCAGAACCAGTCTGCATCCTAAAGGGAAAAGAGAATTGTAAGCAGCTGAAGGCCAGATGCTCACTATCTCTAGGGCTTAGTAAATGACCACCAAAATATCTTTGATAACTGTCATCACCCAAAGCTAAGCCATTTGCTATGGAGAATAGGGAGCAATGAGGAACAGGGAAGAAGCCACACATTCGAGCAAATTTGACTGAAGTGGGTAGGACTACAATTCTTCTTTCTACCCTGGGAATAGATGGGGTGCTTCCTCACCATAAATACCAACTAAAGAAAGTGCTACTTGATGTTCCCTTGGAGGTTGGCAGTTCCTTTAAAAAGAAGAGGAAGACATCTAATTCCCTAGTCAAATGTCTTTGGCAGGTTTCCTGTTCTCCTCTCTGTGGCTACCTGAGCTCAGCTGAAGAGAATCAGAGAAAGTGGAGAGGAGTGGCTGTGGGACAATCTTCACTTCCAAAATGCCAGTACCTACCTAAGAGAACAGCAAGCAAGTGAGGGGTTCTCAGAAGCAACAGGGGGGAAGAGATACCATGCCCATGGTAACTGGGCAAGTTAGAAGACATCAATCCAGAAGCTCATTACAGCCTCATCTAGTGAGGCTCCAATTCTCATGAGAATATAAACAAGGCCTCATGGGAGAATGTGTGCTATGAGGAATGACGCATATGGCTCTGCAGTATCCAGTGCCACACCCCGAGTTAGGATGCATACTAGTATTTTAATTTCCATTTTTATTTTATTAAAAAACAATGTTAAAGCTTTTGAAAATAAGGAGGGGAAGAGAGTTGAAGGTAGGGTAATAGGACAGGCAAAAAACATCAAGTTATATCATGTACAGGTACAAATTTTGTATGATGAGTGTGATCATTATTTATATCTAAAATGTGCCAATAAACTTAATTAAAGAAAGAAAAGATAAAGAATGTTTGCTGTTTTGAGCCATTCATTTTTCTTTCCTATTGCAAATAAAATAGAATCCAGAAGAGAGAGGAGAGAAAAGATGAGGAAACAGACTAAGCTCCCTCCCTACTGGAGAAAGAGAATACTGTAGCATAGCATAGGGTACTGTGTAGTACGCAAGAGAGAGGAAGTTTTTAACTGGAGTTGGTTGGGCTATAATGGCTAGAAAGCTATGAGATGTGACCATATCACTATGGCACAGAGTGTGTAGTTAAAGGTGCTAACTAAAAAATAAATCAGCAGTCCATGTTTATGTGTATGCCACCCCAAGTTCACCACATATGAAAAAAGGTATTATTTCATCAAATAGGAAACAACATAAACTATAGTCCCTACCACCACCACCACTAGGTTGAAAATGACAATGACAATCATTAAAGATTCTAGGAAGTTCTGCAGGAAATACTACTTAACTGAATTTAAGTTCAATTTCCTCCTGAGACAGAGACAGAGAGGGAGAGAAAGATGGAGAGAGAGAGTAAGAAAGAGAGAGAGCCAGAGAGAGAGAGAGAGAGAGAGAGAGAGAGAGAGAGAGAGAGAGAAGAGCCAGACAACAACTTAAGAGTATGCTAGTGCTCTATAGAGACAGTTTGGAAATAAATGCTGGGATGAATACTAGTTTATATTGTAATATGGAATGCAATACTATAGAGTCATAGATCAAGGAGATTCCCTAGGGCATTCACATCTTAATACTCTATTACATCGTCATCTTGGTTAATGAAAGTTACTTTAAAAGGTTTGTCATTCATAAAATAATGGTTACTAATCTTTATTAGTACTAAATGCCTTTTGGAGATTTTACTAAGTACTTTGCATCTATTATCCTATTTATTCTTTTCAAAAACCTTCTGAGGTAGGTACTACTTATATTCCCAGATCACAGCTGAGAAAAATGGAAACACAGGCCCCATAAATAGAAACCTTTGTATTTGTGTCTGTCAGTTCAAGCTCTGGTCTGTACCATTAGGATATATTGCTTGATATTCATATTTTTCTCTACCCTCTTAAGGGAAATCACCCAAACTAAATTCTAATATTGGTCAAGACTACACTGAGTAATCAGTCATAAGTATGAATCTTATAACAGTTAAAATGATCTTGACTTCCCTAACTAGCATTTGTTCTTAAATAACGATATAAGGATCTGGGTAGTGAGCACAGTAATGATTTGAAATTGATACAAACTACAAGAGAAAGACCAAAGGGAGGCTGAGCAGCTGTATGCTGTGGAAATGTTAAACTTCTTCTGGGTGGCAATATTATACGAGTCTCTGTGTGTGCTGGAGGTAGCTGGGTACAGGGAAGGTATTTATCTTCAGTATGCCCTGAGTACAAGAAAATTGGTTGCAGATGGCTCACAGCTGTGAGGAATACCTTTGTTTCATTTGAAACTTGTTATAAATCTGTTCCTTAAACTACCTGCTCCAATGACTTTTAATTTAGAGGATGTTGGATAAGTCCCTATATATGACCCTCATATATCATCAGAAGAACAGTGAAGTGGTTTGGGCTGGGAACTCCTGGGAGAGTCTAGATTTATCGAAGGGCTGGGTTACCACAGGCCCTTAAGGGATTTTAGTAAAGCCTATTATTGATTATCAACATTGTGAAGAAGAAATCAATTTCTACAAAGAGTACATTTGAGGAAGAAAAATTTTCATTGGTTCAAGAAATATTTTTAAGGAAAGCTGTATTACAATTACACATTTTCTTCTGAGAGCATTTATAAAGTGGAGATATTATTTGGTTACTTAGAAAAGATTTGACTGATGCAGAAAAGGTACAGCTTTCAGATGTAAGCAGTTAAAGAGACTTCTCTCAAAGATGCTAAAACTTAACTTGGTGTCCAGGGATCCAGTTAAGTGGAGAAATAAACAAAGAGTTACTTGGTTTCATAAGTTAATAGATCTCATCTTCTGAGAACAAAATTTGGGCTGGGAGCATAGCACAGGGGCACAGCGCCTGCCTGGTAAGTGCGAGGCTCTGACTTTGAGTCCAATTCCACACACACAAAAAAATAGTACATTCCAACTAGTGAAGAGAATAAAACTTCTTTGTTTTTTATCATCCAATGTTTAAGTCCTATAAAATAATTTTCTTTGTTTTTTATCATCCAATGTTTAAGTCCTATAAAATAATTTTAGACTTTTAAAAAAGAAGTTTATAAATGTTCAAAGTTACTGTAACACCTGTTATTTCTTGGTTTTCTCTTATGGAAATTTCAAGGTTCTTTATGGGAGCTCCTTGAAAGATAACAGCTGTGGGCGTGGCCTGCTCCAGGTGATGCCCCAAGGTCTTCAAAGTGGTTCGTGAGGGTATTTGTGCCCTCTGCAGCTGCTGCCCTGTCTCCATCACAGCCCGTGCGCCCCATCTTTCTCAAAGAACATGCTTTGTAATCCTTAGAGTTAGGGTTCAGCTCCCTGAGAGTGGACCACATATAGATTCAGATCTATCAAAAACCTCATGCACGTGCCATTTACGACTTCTCTCACACAGGTGACCGATCCAAAGGCACAACAAAACCCAACTTAAAGACTTGCCAAGGAGCAGAAGTGAAGGAAACCACAAACGTAATCAGGGGAGACATTCCTATTTCTCACTCAGAGACTTTCTCCCAACATTTGTATGCATCAAATTGGTAACATTTTAAAGAGATTACTACAGTTCTGAACAAAATGGAGAAGTTTAGCACAGTAAAAAAAAAAAAAAAAAAAAAAAAACCAACTCTTTGTATCTCTGCAATACAAATATTTTGCTGGGGAAAAATGTTTGTAATAAATCCCTAAATTCACTTACGTACTTTAACACACTTCTATCAATTTACCCCCTAGCAATATTATCAAAAGACAACAAAATAAATGGTTGGTTTTGCCAAAGACATTTTTTTCATCAATAGGTTCGATTTTTAAATTTCTCCCGGGATCCGGCCATGGAGGGACTCAGGCAGTTTATTCACCCGCCCTCCTGGTAAGCGACTGCGGTGTGGCGCAGGAGGAGAACCAGAGCTCCCAGATCTGGCCATGGTGGGATTCAAAAAGCTTATTCACCCGCCCTCTTGGTAAGCGCCTGCAACGTTAACCAGGAAGAGAACCATTACCTGTGAGCCTACTGCCATGGGCTGAAAATCAAGCACCCTCCGCACCCCCCATAGCTGCTGGGGATAGATGTCTCAGCATCTCTTGAGAGGATGACCATATGCAGTATAGCAAATATGGGGGATTTCCTTCTATCTTCTGTTTGAAGGCAAAGGTTGTTTTCATTATTTTGCTTTGTTATGTTTCTTTTGCTCTATTCAGTACTCTCAATTAGTTTTATAATGTTCTATTTTTGGTTTGATTTTGCTATACCTAAGTGACTGGACAACTATTGTGAAGTTAACGAGATGTACCGTAGTACCTATTACTACTATCCCAGTATCTTACTGTGAAATCCTGTACCAATTCACTGCATTGTTTTGACTGGCTTTGTTCTGTCTTGTGCTGTTGCATTTTAACTACTTTCAAAATAAAATTTAAAAAAAAAATTTCAATTTGTCTTATAGCATATTCCCTCATTTTTGAAGGAACAAACTGGATGTTTTTACGATAGAAATGGTGGATTTCCAGGAATAAAATCTTTAAGTATATTATTGTATCATAAGAAATGAGTTTGATTTATTATAACCCAACTTGTAATGATATTCAGGAACTATTTAACTGTACTTTAGGGAAAGATATCAACATCTATCAATTCAAGATACTAAAAGCATTTTTATTTTCCATAATTATGACTTAAAAATAAGCATGCTTTTCAAAAAAGTTTTTAAAAAAAACATTTTCTTAAAAGCAAGCACACTTTTAAAAACCAGAAGCTAACACTTTTTTAAAAATAGGTACACTTTCCAAATGACACTTTTCAAATTTTAATGTACATAAATCACCTAAGGCTCCTATTAAAATGCAGACCCTGATTTAGTAGGTTCGGATAGGTCCTAAGATTTTGCAGTTCTAATAAAAAAATTGTGCCAGTGTATAAAGTATTAGAATTCCTGGTACCTGGCATGGTGGAAAACAAAAAAGAAAGTTTGCAAATAAGAAGGCAGAGCATTGGCCTTGGCATGCAAGTGGCTATCTAGAAGTGTCTAAATAGTGATTTCAAAGCAGAGATTTAATAATAAACATCAAACAGTTCATTAATAGGATGTAAATTGGAGCAAAAAAGCACCAGTTTGAAAGTCCGGATAGTCTGGTAGAAACTTGAACTCTAGCCTGTTTAGCTGCCGCACCTGGCCATCGGTGTGCAGAGGAGGAGCTGGGCAGATCTGGGGTGCCCTCACCAGCCTCTCTGTGTGTCTGGAGGACTCTGGATATCTCCGCCCAGACTGCTGGAGTCCCCCCAGGCTTCCAGGTGCAGTGAAGGGGAGAGGTGGGTTTGAGGCTTCCACATCAGCCTCCCCATTCCGGTTACACTTGGAGAACTGCTGAGCTCCAGACGGGTGGGCCGACCCACACTATCAGCTGAGCCCAGCCTATTTTGCGGCCATGCCTAGCCATCAGTGTACAGAGGAGGAGCTAGGCGGATCGGGGGTGCCTGCATCGGCCTCTCCATGTGTCTGGAGGACTGTGGATATCTCTGCAACCAGGGAGGGTCCACAGGTTCCTGAGGCACTGCGGCCTGTGATGAGTACCCTAACCCGGCTGCAATTGAAGAACTGTGGAGCTTCCAAGGGGCAGGTAGGCGCACAGTGTCCCTGAGGCCCACCTTGTCTGGAACTGCGGAGTTCTGAGCAGGCAGAGGAGGGCCACTGGTTCTGTAGGCCCAATGGCTTGGGGTAGCGCGGTGCCAGAGTCTCAGTAGCTCCAAACATAGAAGGGGATTTTCAACAGATCCTGAGGAAGCTTTCAAATAACACTTGAAACACAGAAATATAGGAAAATGACAAAACGAAAGACCAAATTACAACCTCAAACCTCCAGCCCATCTCAAGAAACCCTAGGAGCGATGTATATAGAAGAAAATATATCCCATCCACCTCATATATCGGACACAATAGCCACTGAAATTGACAAGCAACTCCAGGAAGCTTTAAAGAAATTCAAACTCGAAATAATCTCCCAGATAAAAGAAGAAATGATAAAAGAAATGAAAGAGATTCTAAATATATCTAAAGAAAACACAGATAAAAAATTGGAGGAACTAAACAAAAAGATAAAATCCCTAGACGAGCAATATAAGAAACAAACAGAATACATAATGCAGATGCACAGAGATATACAGGAAATAAAAAACTCCACTGAAAGTTGTAAAAACCGCCTTAATGAAAGCGAAGATAGAATTTCAGACCTTGAAGACAGGATTGCAGCTAGTGAACAGGAAAGGAAAGATCTTTTGAAAATAACAAGGAATCAGGAAACAGCAATTCAACAACTGCAAGACGATGCAAAGAAGAATAACATAAGAATGATAGGGATTAATGAAAGAGAGGGAGACAACATGAAGGATGTCAGGAGGATATTTAGAGAAGTAATAGCTGAAAATTTCCCAACCATGAGATCAGAAACTGACATCAGGATCAGTGAAGCATATAGAACTCCAAACAGTCATAACCAAAATAAAACTACACCCAGACATATAATAATCACCATCCCAGAAATCCAACACAAGAATAGATTATTAAAAGCTGTCAGAGAGAAAAGACAGATCACTTATAAAGGAAAACCTATCAGAATCACAGCAGACTTCTCAGCACAAACGATAAAGTCAAGAAGAGCATGGAGTGAAGTATTCCAGATCCTAAAGCAAAATGATTTCCAACCAAGACTGATATATCCTGCAAAACTATCATTCAAAATAGATGGTGCAATACGATACTTCCATGACAAAGAACAGCTGAAGAACTTCATGAACACCAAACCAACCCTGCAAAAAATATTGAAAGACAGTTTAGATACACAACGGGAAAAACCACTAAGCAAAGCAAATAATTAAACAGAACAGAAAGATAAAGATGCAACAGCAGAGAGATAACATTCCTACAATTAACCAGCATTTAACAGTAATAACCATTAATGTAAATGGTCTCAATGCACCAATCAAAAGAAACAGACTAGCAGAATGGATCAAGAAACAAAATCCAACCATATGCTGTTTACAGGAAACCCATCTAACCCAGAAGGATACTCACAGACTGAAAGTCAAAGGATGGAAAACAATTCTTCATGCAGCAGGAATCCAAAAAAAAAGGCAGGAGTAGCCATTCTGTTTGCAGACAACGTGAACTTTAAACCAACAATGACCATAAAGGACAAAGAAGGTCACTACATACTCGTAAGGGGAAAACTCCAAGAGGAAGAGATAACTATCTTAAGTATATACGCACCAAACTCCAGAGCACCCAGTTATATAAAACAATTATTAACAGAAATGAAAGCTCAAATTATCAGTAACACAATTGTAACAGGAGACCTTAATACACCACTGACACCAAGGGACAGATCAACCAGACAGAAAATGAGCAAAGAAATAACAGAACTGAGTCACACCTGTGAACAAATGGGTTTGATAGACATATACAGAATGTTCCACCCAACAACATCAGAATACACATTCTTCTCAGCAGTACATGGATCATTTTCTAAAATAGACCATATATTAGCTCACAGAACATATTTAAGCAAATGCAAAAGAGTTGAAATCATCGTTTGCATATTATCGGATCATAGCACTCTGAAATTAGAAATTAATGATAAAAGATACTGCAAAAATTCCGCAAACACATGGAAACTGAATAACACACTCTTGAGTAATCAGTGGGTCACAGAAGAAATTAAAGAAGAAATTAAACAATACCTAAAAGAAAATGAAAATGCAGATACAACTTACCGGAATCTGTGGGATGCAATGAAAGCTGTCCTGAGAGGAAAATTTATTGCACTGAGTTCCCACATCAGGAAAACAGAACGAATACAAATAAGTAACTTGATGCTACACCTCAAACAGCTAGAAAAAGAAGAGCAAGTCAAGCCCAAAGCCAAAAGAAGAGAGGAAATTATAAAAATCAGAGCAGAAATCAATGCAATAGAGACTAAGAAAACAATCCAAAGAATCAATGAATCAAAGAGTTGGTTCTTTGAAAGAATAAATAAAATTGATAAGCCCCTAGCCAACCTTATTAAAAAAAGGGAAGAAAAAGCTCAAATTCATGCAATAAGAAATGAAAAAGGAGAAATCACTACAGACCCAATAGAAATACAGAGGATCATCAACACCTATTTCAAAAACCTCTACTCTCAAAAGTTTGATAACACAGAAGAAATAGACAGATTCTTAGAAGCATATGAAGTACCAAAGCTAGATCAAGAGGATATAAAACTGTTGAATAACCCAATCCCTGCTAATGAAATTGAAAATGTAATTAAGTCCTTACCCACCAAGAAGAGCCCAGGCCTAGATGGATTCACTGCAGAATTCTACAAGAAATATAAAGAAGACCTAATGCCGACACTCCTCAAACTATTCAATGAAATTGAAAGGGAAGCAATCCTTCCTAAGTCATTCCTGGAAGCAAATATTACTCTAGTACCAAAACCTGAGAAAGACCCAACTATAAAAGAGAACTATAAACCGATCTCCCTAATGAACACAGATGCAAAAATCCTCAATAAAATATTGGCAAATAGGATCCAGCAAATCATCAAGAAGATTATACACCATGAACAAGTGGGATTCATCCCAGGCATGCAGGGATGGTTCAACATATGTTAATCAATAAATGTAATCCACCATATCAATAAAGCCAAAAATAAGAATCACATGATCATTTCTATAGATGCAGAAAAAGCCTTCGGTAAGGTCCAACACTTATTCATGATAAGAACTTTACAGAAAATTGGAATAAATGGTCTTTACCTCAATATAATAAAGGCCATTTATGACAAACCAACAGCCAGCATCATACTAAAATTGAAAGCCTTTACTTTAAAATCAGGCACAAGACAAGGATGGCCAAGGATGGCCAAAAATTGAAAGCCTTTACTTTAAAATCAGGCACAAGACAAGGATGTCCTTTATCACCACTCCTATTTAATGTAGTACTGGAAGTACTAGCCAGAGCAATTAAACAAGAGAGAAAAATAAAAGGGGTAAAGATAGGAAAAGAAGAAGTTAAATTGTCATTGTTTGCAGATGACATGATACTATACATAGAAGACCCCCTAAACTCCATTGAAAGCCTCTTAGATATAATAAATAAATTCAGTAATGTAGCTGGATACAAAATCAATACTCAGAAATCAATAGCATTCCTATACACTAACAACAAAATCACAGAGAGAGAAATAAGAGAAGCCACATTCTTCACACTAGCAAGAGAAAAAATGAAATATTTAGGAATTACTCTTACAAAAGAAGTGAAAGGCCTATACAAGGAAAATTATAATACACTGAAAGAAGAAACTGAAGATGATCTCAGAAAATGGAAAGACATCCCATGCTCATGGATAGGAAGAACAAACATTGTGAAAATGGCCATTCTCCCAAAGCTGTTATACAGATTCAATGCAATCCCAATAAAAATACCATCAACATACCTTATAGATCTAGAGAAATCACACCTAAAATTCATCTGGAACCAGAAGAGACCTAGAATAGCAAAGGCAATTCTAAGCAGCAAAGGCAAGGCAGGAGGCATCACAATCCCTGACTTGAAGTTATACTACAAAGCAACAGTAGTAAAATCAACATGGTACTGGAATCAAAACAGAGACGAAGATCAATGGAATAGATTAGAAGATACAACCACAACTACAAACACACTCAACCACCTTATCTTTGATAAAGGAGCCAAGCAGGTTCACTGGAAAAACAACAGTCTCTTTAATAAATGGTGCTGGAAAAACTGGCTCACCATTTGCTGAAAACTAAAACTAGACCCAAGCTTATCACCATGTACTAAATTAAAATCTAAATGAATCAAAGATCTGAATATTAAAACAGAAACACTAAATCTATTGGAAGACAAATTAGGTAGAAACCTTGAATTCATAGGGGTAGATAGAGAATTCATGAACAGGACTCAAACTGCACGGGAAATACTTCCCAGAATCAATAACTGGGACCACCTCTTATTAAAAAGTTTCTGCAAGTCAAAAAAATCTCCAGCATAGTGAAAAGAAAACCCACAAACTGGGAAAAGATCTTAGTGAACTCCCCCTCAGACAAGGGACTATTGTCTAAAACATATAAAGAATTAAAAAAAACTCAGACCCCCAAAATTCAAAGACCCAATCCAAAAATGGGTATCTGAGATGAATACACACTTCTCAGATGAAGAAATACAAATGGCAAATAAATACATGAAAAAATGTTCGTCATTATTGGTCATTAGGGAAATGCAAATTAAAACCACACTGAGACTCCATCTAACTCCTGAAAGAATGGCCAGGATCAAGAAAACCAAGGACAACAAATGCTGAATAGGCTGTGGGGAAAAAGGAACTCTCCTGCACTGTTGGTGGGGAGTGTAGACTGGTACAACCTTTGTGGAGGTCAGTCTGGAGATTTCTCAAAAAGCTGGGATTAAGTCCCATTTGTTTCAGCTATTCCACTTCTAGGCATATTCCCAGAAGAACTGAACACATCATGCCACAGTGATATATGTGCACCTATGTTTATAGCAGCACAATTTGTAATTGCCCGATCTTGGAAACAAGCCAAGTGTCCATCAACTGAGGAATGGATAAAAAAGTTGTTTTATTTCTATACAACGGAGTATTAGTAAGCTATAAAGAAGGATCACATTGAGATATTTATCAATAAATGGGCACAGCTTGAGATCATACTCATAAGTGAAATAAATCAACCTCACATGTGTAAATACCGAATAGTTTCCCTAATGTAAGTAATGATTCAAGTATATAAAAGTATATGGTAATCATGATTCCCCACTATGTGGCCTTGAAGCCTTATAAAGTTTTCACTTATTAATTGGAATGGCTTTATTCTGGGCTGCTTGATATTATTGCCTGTGATGAAATGGACAGCTATTATGAAGAAAATAAGTCATCATAATAGCTAGTGCTGATTTACTATCATCTTGTTTTGAAGCCACACCAAACTATGGCTCTTCTGTCTTCACTGGTTTTACCATGATGTATCTTGCTGGATCTTATTATATGTGATAGTATAAACAAAAATTGTTACAGGCAAAGAGATAATATAGAAACCATTATTCGTTTTCTGTTAGCTGGTTCTAAATACCCTACAATGCTTTCATCCACTTGAATGGTTTTACACTGACTTGATATATTTGAAGCTATAGTATATGAAGTTATATTCAAAGATTTCAAGGAAAAAGACACTATGGTAACTACTATTAAGTTGGGTTATTTGGTGGTGAAGCACTAGGTTGCTGAAACTGTCATGCTTTGACCTGTATTGTTATGTTGTTATGTCCTCTTTTATCTCAATCTCTCCCTTATTCATTAAAAAAATATTTTTTATGATTTTAATTAAGGGGAAAATTTTTAAAAATTAGCAGGATATAGTAACTTTTTTGATTTCCTATTAACTTGATTTGAAGTCCTGTATTATTCCCACTATCTTGTTTTGACTGATTAGATTCTGTTCCGTTCTGTATGATAGTATCAAGTTTGAGGGTATAGGCAACTACTTTGAAGGCAATAAGATTCACTATGATGCTCATTCTGGTTTGACTATTATCTTCTTTGGAAATCCTGTAATGTTTACAAGGTTTAGGTTTTATTGGTCTTGTTCTCTACTGTTTTGTTCAACTTTACAATACCTAAGGAGATAGACAATTCTTTTTAAGGAAGCAAGAGACACTATGGTAACCATTGTTGATAACCTTGTACTCTGTTTTTACATCATGTGCTATGTCTATCCTTGGTTTTGACTGGCAGCTTTGTTTTGCCGTATTTGACTTTATTCTCTTCCAAAAAAAAAAAGTAATAAGAACTAAGGAGTAATAAAATCCAAAATGCGTAAATTGTGTTGTAAAAAAGAGAGGGAAAAAAAGTGCTCTAAAGGATACAACTGCAAGTGTGTTTAGGGGTGTTAAATAGCTGACCATATTAATGTTTTTGGTTGGATCATTGAACACAACTATTTACATCTCACTGTTTGAATGTCCACTTTGTATGCTTTGATCCTGTGACTTGAGCAACTATCTCTAAGATGATAATATGTAATCTATTAACTGGTGATTTCTTACTTTTTTTTTGTAATTCTGTATTACTTGTACCCTTAAAAAATTTGTTATAGGCAAAGAGACAATATAGAAACCATTGTTCATTTTTCTGTTAGCTGGTTCTAAATACTCTACAATGCTTTCATCCACTTGAATGGTGTTACACTGTCTTGATATGTTTGATGCTATAGCATATGAAGTTATATTCAAATATTTCAAGGAAAAAGACACTGTGGTAACTACTATTAAGTCGGGTTATTTGGTGGTGAAGCACTAGGTTGCTGAAACGGGCATGCTTTAACCTGTATTGTTATGCTGTTAAGCCCTCTTTTATCTCAACCTCTCCCTTATTCATTAAAAAATTATTTAATTTTTTTATTTCTTTTTTAAGCTAAGGGGAAAAAATTAAAAAACTAGCAGGATATATTATAGTAACTTTTTTGATTTCCTATTAACTTGATTTGAAGTCCTGCAATACTCCCACTATCTTATTTTGACTGATTAAACTCTGTTCCGTTCTGTATGATAGTATCAAGTTTGAGGGTATAGGCAACTACTTTGAAGGCAATAAGATTCACTAGGATGCGCATTCTGATTTGACTATTATCCTCTTTTGAAATTCTGTAAGGTTTGCAATGTTTAGGTTTTATTGGTCTTGTTCTCTATCTACTGTTTTGTTCAACTTTATAATACCTAATGAGATAGACAATTCTTAAGGAAGCAAGAGGCATTATGGTAACCATTGTTGATAACCTTGTACTCTGTTTTTACATCATGTGCTATGTCTATCCTTGGTTTTGACTGACAGCTTTGTTTTATCATGTTTGATTTTATTCTCTTACCAAAAAAAGTAGTAAGATCTATGGGAGCAATAAAACCCAACATGTGTAAATTTTGTTGTAATAAAGACAGGAAAAAAAAAAGTGCCCTAAAGAATACAACAGCAAGTGTGTTTAGGTGTGTTAAATAGATGACCATATTAATACCTTTGATTGGATCATTGAACACAACTATTTGCAGTCTCACTGTTTGAATGTTCACTTTGTATGCTTTGATCCTGTGACCTGAGCCACCATTTCTAAGATGATAGTGTGTAATCTATTAACTGGTGGTATCTTACCGGGCTTTTTTTTTTTTTTTTTTTTTTTTGTAGTTCTGTATTACTTGTACCCTTACATTGTTTTGTTTTGTTCTGTTTTTTTCTCTTTTTTCCTTTTAAATAAAAAAGACCATTAAAAAATTATAAATGTTAAATGGAAAAATTGAACATAGTCCAAAACCCCATTAATGGTCTCAAATCATACTACCTAAAAAGTTACCAAAATATTTATTCATGTTAGTTGCACAAATTGATGTGTTTCTTTGTGACATTTCCACAGTTGCATACGTCAAGCCGTCTTCAAATCCAGCCTCCCTAACAGCCACTTTTGTCTTTTCTCTTCCTTCTCCTCCATCCCTTCTATATTAGTCTCTCTTCAATAAACATCTTTAATATTCTTTTTTCTTTTTTCTTTTCTTTTTTTTTTTCTTTTTCCTTTTTATCGGTACTGGGGATCAGTCGTGAGACTGCCTGCTTGCAAGGCAGGTGCTTATGCCGCTGAGCTAAACCTCCAGCCCCAAACATCTTTAATATTGATGAATGTTTTTCAAAGTCTTTTCTTATACAGATGTATAAAATAAGTAGAAAGAGACAGCCAGCTCAAAAAAGAAAACACAGAGAAGGGGTATTATGGCTTGTATCTAAATGTCTCCCTAGAGCCTCATGCTCTTATAGATGGATCTAGAGCATGTGATACTTGGATTTAGGGTACATAGTACTAAATTATGCTAATTATATAAATTATATATATAAATTATAATATATATATAAATATATAATTATATATATAATTATATATATAAATTATACTAAACTATGCTAATTGGAATTAGCATAGTTTTGTCGCAATGTATTTACTGAGGTTAGAAACCCCACCCAAGTGTGGGTAGCATCACCCAAAAGACTTGTAGTCTGGGTAGAATAAAAGGGAAAGGCAGGCTGTCTGCTTGCTGCTTGCTTCTCACTGCCTTCTGCTTGCCACACCATGAACTGTTTCTCCTCTGCCATGCTACTCTGCCTTGGAGCCATCTGACTATGGATTGAAAAAACTTTACAAACTGTGAGCCAAAATAAACCTTTCCTCCTTTTACTTGTGGACGCCCAGTATTTTGTGTCAGTCATATGAAACATAACTAAGACACAAGAAATGACAGATTATATCATAACATTCATGAACTTAAATTTGGCATTACCCTTAAGATATATCCTTATTTTTTTCATCTATATTCTGTTCCCAAGTTACCCCAAATAATTTTATCACTTTGCCTTCCACTAAAGTGTCTTAGATCTCTCCACTTTAGACAAGGGCTTAGCATGCTCCATTGGACAAGGCTCATGTTTTAGTTTCCTATCATATTCACTGTTACTAACTTCTGGCCTTGCACACTGATTGTCTCTTGTATCTTAGAGACCTTATTAGGTTTTAACATTCCCCTGAACAAGAGCAAGTTTATTTTTTGTTCCATTCTATTCTTTTAGTTTAATTACCTGCAGCTTTCAACCCAGTCCTGGGCCAGTGTAGATAAGTTCTTCATCAGCACCAGTTGATTGACAGTTTTCCGATCACATAGGGGAAAGTCTGCATTTTGCAGCAGTTAGGTGACTGATTTACTGCCTGTCTTCTGTAGTGCTCAGATGGAGTCTGGAGGAATCACAGAAGCAGTGAGATGCCAAAGGAGGATTCAGTGCTGTGAACTTGGGGACACCTCTGCGGGGAGGGGGGATGCTAGGAGTTAAGTGGGACCTAGTAATATATGCCTGACACCAGCTTAGCTACAGTGCATCCCTGGACTGCTTTGTTCACTCACTAGGCACATGGGGACAAGTGGCAAATTACAACACATACAGGCGAGCTGATGTGTCGGTACTTTGGGGTTCATGAAGAATGAAGGACTACATGGAAAAGAGAAGCAGACTGCAAAGACTGCCTGTCAAGACAAGGAAAAATAAGAGGTCCTCTAGGGATAGTATGGTAAAAGGGAGGGAACGGGGCAACATGAAGGCAGGCAAGGCAGCATAGTTCTTTGTCTAACTGAGTGCCATAAAACTGCCAAAAAATCCTGTTTATAGGTGAAAGGGAGCATAAGCTTGGAGTAAGTGGGTTCTGTAATTGAGAGCATATGTATGCTGCTATTCAGATTTCCTGGGGAATGAAAAGTATACCAAGACAATCTCACAAACTCATCTGTCCTGTTAAGGGGTATGAAAACGTTTTATTTTCTATATATAAAATTATAATTTGTTAAAAGTGGACAAAGAAAAAGTCAGGATGAGTTTTTAACTTTGACTCTCCAGGTAATACCTTTTAATTCATATGTGCATGTGTATACACACACACACACACACACACACACACTTCAGCCAGTCTCTAAAGAGTGTGTTGGGTACTTCAGAAGCATTACGAGAGTTCTTGCCACTCAGAACCAAGGGCCCTGCCACTTCCCTATGAGACAAATCTCAAGAAATGGTACCCTGTTTTCTATCAGTTCAATTTGTGGTAGGGAATGGCTATCACAATACCCGTAATACCTTGCAAGTGTTTGAGCTCCCTTACCCAATGTGTTAGTCGCTGTCTTCCGAAGCTAACCATCCCAGCCAAGAACTGAAAAGTAAAGAAAGCAGGCTACAGGCTTTAGAATAAAGCAGGCTTCATCTGGTGCCATGACTTTATAATGTGAAGGAAGTTATCTGGTCCTTCTGAGACCCAGCTACTTCTTCAATAAGAAGAAAATAATAATACCTGGTTCATACTATTTGATGTTATACTAAATGTTATAGTTAAGTTTGATAGTGAAGTTTGGTGCCTGACAAGTCCATAGGCACAAAGGGACCATGCTTGTACTGAATAGAAAGTAACCAACCCAAATGAGTCAATTTTGGCCTAGAACAAAGCACCAACAGGAAATCTATGTTAGTAACTGATCTGAGCAGATAAAAATGTGACTGGTGAGCCAGGTGTGGTGGCACATGCCTGTAATCCCAGCACTTGGGAGGCTGAGGCAGGGGGATTGCCATGAGTTCAAGGCCAGCCTGGGCTACATAGTAAGTTTAAGTCCAGTCTGGACTACATAGCAAAACCTTGTCTCAAAAAAATAAAGAATGTGACTGATAACATTTAGCCTTGAGCATGTTAAAAGAAGTAAAATCTGCTCAAGAGTAAGGAGAGACAAGGAAACAGGAGAACACCTAGTTCTCTAAAGACTGTGTTGTCCCCAGTCCCAGTTCCTTCTATTTAGCAACTTCCTGGTTTTGTATCCAAGAGTTAATTCAGTAGGTTCACTCTAAATTCCCTTTATCCATGAAACAGTTGTAAATAGAAATCTGTCCTGTGGCAATCAAAAGTGATTTGATTAGAAACTGTATCTTCACGTTCCTCAGGCAGTTCCTAACATGTAAGAATAAGCTCTTCTTATAACCACTTTATAGGATTTGAATGTAACAGTATTGGAGGATTTAAAGGAGTTGCTTAAAGGGCCCTAAGAACAAAAACATCATTTACAGTACAAGATGGGTCTGCCAAAGCAACTGCTGAAAGTATTTCCTCCAGGTGATAAAAACAAACAAGATAATAAATCAAACATTATAAAAGAAGGGGGCTCATCTAATTTAGGACTTATCCTTTGATTTTTCTGTAAACTCATTTAGTTTAGTCAAATACTATGAATAATATATACCCAATGAATAATAAACTTCTCCAGCGATACAATTAGTCTGTGACATTATAGTGAATTCCCAAAATACAGGTGATGATAGTAAATTCACTTTGAAAAACACTATAATTCTCTGTTAAAGGACTCACATTACCTATCTTTCTCACAGAGTTCCAAAAGGTGACTAGGAAGGGGATGTAGTAGGTAAGAAGAATAAAGGAAAAATAAGAGATCTGATGATCTTCATGATGGCTAATTGTGCTTTACCTGACTGGGCTAGGAAATGTCCAGACTAGACATGATTTCAGGTATGTTTGTGAAGGTGCTTTCAAATGAGACCAGCACTGAACTCCAGGAATTCAACAAAGTATTTTGCCCTTCCTTCCATGTGTGAAATTTGCTGAACAGAATCAATGGCAGAAGAAGAGAATTGCACCTTTTTTCTTCCCTTAATAAGGGTTTACATCATAAGCTCCCCCAATTTCCAGGCCTTTGCACTCAGTCCAGCTTTCCTATGTCCTCAGCTTACAGATAACAAATTATGAAACTTCTCAGCCTCCACAATTATGTGACTCAATTCCTTATACCCAGTCTCTTACTTGAGGGAGCATTCAAAAAGATGATCACCACTCCCATCATGCCAGGAGTGGTGGCACAATCCCTGTAATCCTAGCTACTTGGGAAGCTAGATCAGGAGATTTCAAACTCAAAGCCAATACAGGAAACAAGACCCAGTCTCAAGGTAATAAAAACGGGTGGGGACGTAGGCCAGGACAATGGTTTGGGTCTAATCCTTAGAATAAAAAATAAATAAGGGTAGAAGCAGAGGACTGAGAATGTACCTCAGGATCACTGGGTTCAATTCCCACTACTGATATGAAATAAAATCAGAAAAGCCGACCGCCAGAGAAGTTGTAATTTAATGGAATAGACCACTCTAGACTGCAAGTGAAGTACCAAATTGTACAGTACAGATGAGAGAAAGCCATCATGTCTAGTTCAGGGCACTGGGGAACTTAAGGCCAGACAGCATTTGAGCTGGGCCTATGGCAGGAAAGTAAGGGGAAAGAACATAAGAAATGAGTTGAATTCACAACATCCCCTTCTGTCCCCCTTCCCATCCAAACTGGCTCTGACTTTAAGACTTGGCTCACAAGACTCTTCCTTCAGAAATGTTTTGTGATCTTGCTGTGGAACAACTGAGATATTCGACCGCTTGCTTCTCCGTAGCACAGAACCATCTGTCATTTTGCAATGGTAATTTATTCATGAGTCCCTTATTAGACCATCATTTCTTAACACATTGATATGGATTAACTGCTTCTCACCTGCATCACAGATTTGTTACTAATAATCTTTAAAAATTAAACATTTCTGATGCACAGAGAATATCCAAGGTACTTATATTACTGTTTATATAAACCTGTATTTATTGGCCTGGGAGAGATAAAGAGGCGACGTGAGACTATCGTCCACTCCTTTAAACTTTCTACTTCCTACTGGCAAATGATTCTGATATTATTAAACCTGCCACTATTAATTACTTTGGCTCAGTGATGTTAAGGTAGATGCAATGCAGGCAAGATATTTGTTAGTGTACTCCTGTTGGAATTTGAAGGTGTTATTCATGAGTTGCTATTTAAAAATCTATAGCACCATGGCAGTGACCAGTCATAACACATTCTGGAAGAGGTAGCACATAATCTTAGAGCCTCTTCTTTGCCTCACTATCTGACAAATAAGAACTTTTATCTTGTAGAAGTCAGGAAGATCTCAGTGGGGAAACCAGCACAACCAGGACTGCAGGAGTATTTGAGGGCTCAGAAAGTTCTGATTTGCCAGTTTGTACCAAAATATTTCAAGATAGTTAACAAGTGGACAAGCTGAACTGTTGTGAAACAACCACATAATAGGGCTCCCATCTAGAAAAGAACATCAAACCAATGAATACTGAAGAAAGTACACTCAGATTTCATGTGTGCTGATACCTTGGAGAAGAGTCTTGGACTGTATCTCTTGTGGCTTATGTCTAGATGTTCCCCTACAATCTCATAAGTGGAACTGGTCAAAGGTGGCTGGATTTAGAGTTTGTGATGGTGGAATTAAGTGTGGGATGCTGGGATCAAGAGTGTGTGATTACTAAATTAGTCCATTGATTGGCTTGGCATTGTTGGGTGTGTCAATAATGGGAAGTGCTACCCACATAAGGGTGATGCTATAGTTTGTGTTTGGTTGCAAAGGTGGCCAAGTCTAGGGCTTGTGAATGACTCATTGTCCAATGCTGGGACTATTAGTGCGAGTGCTATGCCAAAGTGAGTGTGGCCCACATACAATATAAGGAACAAAAAAGTCTCCTCTCCATGCTCCTGCTCTTTGCTGTGGTTGTTTGTGCTCTTTCCCACCACTGTGAACTGTTACCCTTTGTCATGTGCCTTGGAGCCAGCTGATTAGGAACTGAAACCTTCACAAACTGTGAGCTAAATAAATCTCTCCTTCCTTAACTTTGGGCATCAGGTATTTTGTCTCATCCCCGAGAGAAAACTAAACACAGGTGAGTATATAGACTACAAAGAACAAAAAGAGAGCCACTGTTATTTGCTGCTTTGCTTTGTTGCCTTCTCTCTGCCCTGCATTGCCAAAGACTGTCCTATGTAATGCCTCTCTGTCATGACACCCTGCCTTCGAGCCAGCCAACCATGAACTAAAACTTCCACAAACTACGAGCTACAATAAATCTTTCCTTATTTAACTTTGGGTGTCAGATAGTTTGTCTCAGCAATGAGAAAAGTAACTAAGACAGTACTGATAATCAGAGAAAGTTTCCAGTGTCAGATTATATTATTTTTGTATTCTCAGCAGACTGCTGAATTGTAAGTCCTAGAATAAACAAAAAACTCTTCAAATTCATTTAACCCATGCAGCTAATAAATTTATTTCCCCTAGGGAATCCTTTTACATGAAATGATTTCATTTTTGTAGAAGAATAGTCTTCTTTGCAAGGATGCTCTAGAACTGCCATGAAAATTATCCTCTTCACAGTGCAATACACACGGCTTGTGGGTTCTGACAGGCAGCTAGCTCACCACTGATGTGTGCAAAGATCAGATCTGTCCTGCTGTCATCCTTTCTAGAAGGTGCACCCCATGCTTTACTTCAGAGGCTCAGGAGTCTTAACCACTTACTTGCAAGATTTCCAGACCAAGGAAAGACCAAACTTCTAATAGTCATGCGTTGGCTAATATCTTTTATAAAGTTTCAGAAAACAAGTGATCTTTATGACTGTCTTTGTCACCCTTATCAGCTTTGCTGTCACACTGTAAAATCAACCACAGACACCATGTAAATAAATGAGTGTGGGTGTTTTCCAGTAATAGTGTATTTACAAAAACAGGCAAAGGGCCAAATTTGTCTTGTAAGCTTTAGTTTGCCAAGCCTTGATCTAAGCTAAAAAACAAAGCAGTGTTCTTTCTCAACCTCTTTCAACCTCATAACCACTTTTACTCTCTGTATCTGTGTCCTGTGAAAGAAAATTCACTTCAGGGATAAATCAACTAAGATTGTTAAATTAATAGAAATAAATTAGAGCTGAGCCATGGTGGCATGGCTCATGCCTGTAATCCCAGCACTCAGGCGGCTGAGACAGGAGAATTGTTGCAGTTTGATGTGTGCAAAGGTCTGCAAAGTGAGCTCAAGGCCAGCCTGAACTGCATAGTGAGATCCTGTCTCAAAAAGAAAGAAAGAAATTATACAAGCAATGCCTCTTCAGTGTTCAAATCTGTTAAAAGAAATGGTGATGGGTTACACAGGACAGGAAAATCCCAAATGGTGATGTAAAAGATGTACCTGGGAATACAAGAAAGAAAAGCTTTTTCCCTGAGTTCCCTGAGACATTTAAAATTAGTCTCACTTCAGCTACTGCCATGAAACACTTGGGGACGAAAAGCCTAATGACAATTGTTAGGCTGAGAATCAAGTAGCTGTCACTTCAGTGATCTGGCTTCTTGCTACTATTTTTATTTGATAAGCAGAACTTATACTTGGGCCTGGATTTGAAGCAAGATCATCCATGATTCATGGTTTGGAGACAAGAGGCTCCCATCTCCATGCTGGCTTGTGTTTGGGGTTCTTTGGCAGGAGGACTATAGATGTTTTCAATTAGGGGAAAAGCTAAACCTCAAGAGAGTATGGCTTTAACCCAAATAAAACCTCCCCTTGAATGTAATTCCTCCCCTCTCTCGCTTTGTATGCGTGTGCATATGTGTGTGTGGATGTTTGAGACAGCTGTGTTACGCAGGTGGTATACTAGGCAGTAAATAAGATGGCTTTTATAGGTGGCTAGAGACACACAGTCTCAAAACAATTAATTTTACCACTACATATTTGACCTAAGAGCACTTTTTATCACAGCAGGAATTCCTTATCAAATTCTCAGGTGCAGGTGGCCATAAACACTTGGGAAGCATCTGGACCTTGTAGCTGGAATGACCAGAAACTTGAGAAAAAGAGTAAGAGGTGACTTGGGAGGAAAGAAAAACATAAAACAGAGTTCCGTGCTCAAAAATACAAACTCAAGCACTCAGTTCTGTCTTTTCTGTGGTGTTTGTGTGCCCCCACCCAGCCATAGTACCTGAGACCTCAGAAATTTATAAGCCAGAAATCAGGAGAAACATTTTGCTTGTTGTCATATTCACAGAGTTTCTTGTTTGCATTTAGAAAGCAATTGACAAAAATGACCAAGTGGAACACAAGGAAGCCATTGTGCATATAAATCTGGAGTCTGGAATGCACTCCAGAACAAATAGTCAGCGAGAAAATTTCACCAGAAAATTGAAATTTTTTGCATTTCATTGTTATTAATTATGCATACATAGGTATATAGACAAATATCAATCTCTGACACTAGAAACAATCAGTTTTATCTATTAACAAATTATCTACAGAAAATTCCTAGTCTAGTTTTCTCTAACTACTTACACAAAGATCTGATCAGCCCAGATACGTGGTCTGCAAAGTAGGTATTCTGCTAGAAATTATATTTCAGATACCAAATCTGCATTCTGTTTGTCTAGGGGTTTTTCTCCACTAAATGGCTTTTAAAACATCCCATTTTTCTTAAAAACAAAATAAGAGTGGGGGAAAACAGTTATGATTATTTTCAAGACCCATCACAATCCTGACACTGTTCCAAGTTCAACAAACACTTTTATGGGCTAAAAGTCCTGAGTGATAGTTAAATAAACAAATCATTAGAGTTACAGCAAAGGGCAGGAAGAAGAGCATTCGTTTGCTGCTGGCCCAGGGGCCTCTTAGGAGACACAAAGAGAAAGGTGGAACGTTGCAAAGAGGAAAAGGAGCGTTAAATGAGAAAAACCTGACAACAACTCTTCTCAAGCTGAGTCCATATGTGAGTTTCGTGTAAAATCATAAAGATTTAAAAATTCTTTTCCTGCTTAAAAATATTAAAGAGATCATATTATGCTTCTCTATATCTCTTTCTTAAATCCCCTATTTCATTGCCCACTATACTGCTATAAATAAAATTGTTTCAATTTCTCCCTACACAAAAGATCCTGGTGTCAGAGAGGGATTCAGTGGTTGACACGGGACATGCAAAACATCAACACATAGCTAATCAGAAGGCAATCAAATCCCAAAGGCAGCTCAAATCCCAGCTCTCTTTCCAGGAACAATTTATTCTGTCTTTAAAGTTTGAAATATCTATTTCAAATATTTTTTTATTATTTTTCTCAACAGTATGAAATGTTTAAAACCACATAAGCTTCAGCAGCTCTTTTAAAAGGCAAAGCATAGCAAATATTCAAGAAATTACCACTTATAAGGTAAAGATGATAGAATATTTTCCTCTAGATTTAGCCATATGACTTTTTTTTCTCAAGAATGAGTGTATAGTCTCCCTAGTGTAAGAAATAGTAAGAGTACATAAGAGTTTAGGGTAATCACGATTCCCCTTTACATTGTTTTGAAGTCTTATAATGATCACAGTTATATTGTGTTTGTTTTGGTATTTTGATTTTATTATCTGTGATGGTATGAACAGCTAATTTGATGGAAACAAGTCAGTGCTGATTTGTTTATAATATTATAATATTCAGTATTATAATAGTCAGTACTGATGTACTATCATCTTACTCTGAAGTCCTACCATGCTCTTGCTCTTCTGTTTCCATTGGCTCTATCATGTTGTACCTTATTGGATTGTATTACGTGTGAAAGTATAAACAAATTTCCTATGGAAAATGAGATAATATAGTAGCCATAGTTTGTTTTCTGTTATTTGCTTCTGAAAACCCTGTGATGCTCTCATTCTCTTGAATGTTTTTATACTATTTTGTTATGTTTGATACTATTGTATATGAAGTTATACTCAACTGTTTCAAGGAAAGAGACATCATGGTAGTTACTGTTAATTATGGGTTGTCTTCTGGTGAAATACTGTTTTGCTTACATTGTTCTGCTCTGTTTTGTCTTAATTTCTTTAAAATAAGAAAAAGATCTCATAAAAAAGAGTGAGTGTGTGTGTGTGTGTGTGTGTGTGTGCACCTGCATGCACGTGAATGCGTGTGTGCTCAAGAAGGTCATAAATATAATAGTTTTCTAATTTATTTGATGAAGAGCCAAAAACACTTGCACTTCTGCCATGTGAGAAGTGAGTGAACACCCAGATATACAGATGCACAACTCAGTTCTACAGATGTTAGAGGAATAAACCACTCTCCGTTGAACTATGAGGTCATGACAACAGCTCATAAATTTCTTTAATTTAAAAAAACCAAGAATGGTAGCACTACAACTTTGGGTCTGTTAGACTTGGAATACTGGGAAACAGAAATAGGTGGAAAGTCCACCCTGAAGAACAAGCACATCCATCCCTTCAGGATGGTCCTTCCACTGACCTGAGGAAGCCACACAGACTTCTCTCCTCCCACTTGCCTTTTAAAATCTTTATTTGCTTGAAGAATTTCCCCAGACTCCCCTGTGTTTCCTCCCTCCTGGATACTCAGGGAAACGTCCTCCAAAGTCCAGGAGTGTGCTGAGCCAGCTCCTGTCTTCTCATCTCTCTTCTCATCTTTGCATTCAGTGACAGCATATTAACAGCTAAAAATCAATTGTGTTGAAATAAACTATACCACGGAAATGGGTGAATGCTGCAAATTAACTCTTTTTCCTCTGGAGATCTGACCAGCTGTAATCATGTGCAGCATTCCAGCATTTTAGACACATCTCCCTATGCTCTTTCTTCACCTGTTCCTATGTTAAATCTTATCCTCAGATAACCACATATTCTAATCAACTAATTTAGCAAGTCATTAGTGGAGAAAAAGTATTTAATACATGTTTCGGTGATACATTGTGTAAACTTGATAAGTCTAGAAACTTAACTAAGTGATTCAGCAGCTCTCCATCCTGGGGTGTAGAGAACAAGCAGTTACTATTCTAGGATATCATTCACTGTGTCAATTTAAGAAGGTTGGAACTTCAAGTGACTCAGCGGGGAGCCAGGGTCCCTAGTTTGTAACATCCTCAGCCTGTGCAAGAGGAGGGCAGGCATGATGTAGGTGCTACACAGGTGCTCACCAAGGGAGCAGCCTGCATACAATAAAAAGCAAATGAAAAGGGACTGACTGCTGCTTCTTCTGAGGAGCTCCAGTCTTCGCCTTCACCTTGGCCTTCATCTCCTGGCTTCTACCTGGGAATCTTCAGCCTTTGTCGTAGACTCTTCAGTCTTCCATCATAGATTTTTCAGTGTTCCATTGTAGACCCATCAGCCTCCTGATACAGACTTGCACAGACAGTGCAGTAAGCTCCAGCTGGACCCTTCAACCTCTAGCTTGTAGTGTTCCTCTGCATGATTCCTTATTCAACTTTGTGGCTGACCATTGCAAGCCAATCTTGTAATCTCTTATACAGTTGTATATCTTGTGTTATATCTGTTCCTCTATTAAATCCTGATTGATACAATGTAATATTTCCAACCAAAATGCCCATCAACCACAGAATGGATGAAAAAGATGTGATATTTTTATACAATGGAATGTTACTTGGCTATAAAAAAGGATGATCTTGAAGCTTTTATAGGTAAATGGAGGCAACTTGAGGCTATCCCCATAAGTAAAATGAATCAGACTTATATTTGTAAATACTGTATTGTCTCTCAAGTATAAAAAACAATAAAAAATCTGAAAGAGTAATAAGATCCAAAATGTATAATAGATACTGTAGTAATGAAAGGGAAGGAAAGTGCTCTAAAAGATATAACTGTATGTATGTTTAAGTGTGCAAGATAGACAACCATATTGTTTTTGTTAGTTCCTCAAACATGTGCTGTCATTGTTTGATTGTCCACTTTTATGCTTTGATTTTATGAGTTGAGCAACTATTTCTAAGACAACAATATGTAATTTGTCAACTAGTGACTGCTTACCATTATTTTTTTGAAATTCTGTATTATTTCTACCCTTTTTCTGTTTTGCTTTTTTCTCTAAATAAAGAAAAATGATGTAATACTTTTGCTAAATGTATGTTGAACAATATCTAGCATTGGTGCCTTAACCCTAGGAGAAGGAATTTTATCAGTAAAGTCTGGGTGTTGTTGGAGCATAGAGTGATTGTGAAGGACAAACTTCTCAGCACCTTTTGAGTCACACCATAAAAAGGCAGCTATGATTGTGCTTTAAAAATTACTTGATAAAGGTTACTGAAAATAAGTGGAAGAAGAAACTAGCTGGATAAAGGATCTAATACCATTGATACATTTTATGACAGAAGGGAGAACAAAAATTTTTGGTAAATAAGTACATGTCATACTGTCACATTTACTCTTCTGCATTGCAATCACAGGAGAGGCTGCATTTCTTAAGGAGCAGAATACAGGTCGTGGGCCCCAGCTGATGACACATATGCTGGCTCTGCCTAAACACCTGGCCTGGCCAACCAATTTCAAAGATGTTTGGTTTGGTGGAGGAGGGCAAAGGCTATCAAGTACGTCTTAGAGCTGATGAAATGTGGATTTTAATCCCTTGGGTTTAGATATCAGTTCTGGGGTGTCAGCCTAGAGTACATGGGGTCTTTCACACGTCTTTAGAACTAACTCCAGCTGACTGTACACTAAACTCACTTGGGGAGTTTTTAAATCACTATTCTAATTAAAGAAATATCTGAATTTAAAAATAATTCTTGGAAGTGCAGAGAAAGATGGTGGATCAATAAGCAGCAAAATAAAGACCCTCTCCAGAGAAACAGTTCAGATGCTGGAATAAAACATTCTGGAGAAGACGAGATGGAAGGAAATAGATCTTCTTGACCCAAGAAGAAACTAAAGGAAAAAAAAGAAAGAAAAGAAAAGCACAGACAGAAGGCTGTAGCCAGATACACTCTCAATGGAGCTGATCCCCCTGTGTACAAGATGCCACTGGAATCCAAGGACACGCGGTTACAGTGAAATTGGGAGTTGGCAAGCCTGTGGGCCTTGCCAGGAAGACATGGTCACAGAGGGGAGCAGCAAAGCAAAGAACAACATCTGCTTGGAGATCTGCCCCAACTCAGCTCATAGTGAGTGCAGGAAATTCAGTCCTCCTGTGGGAGTGGGTGATGGGCCAGGCAATATTTTGGAGTCGGGCAGGATAAGGCCAGAACCAGAACTACAATGGCTTCAGTCAGCCATACCTAGTGCAAAGCAGATTAGTGAGAATTTCTTGGACTGAATCCTGCCCCTGTGTGGGACCCAATAGCCAAGAACAAGCTTTCCCTGAAGCTATCTCTAACTGGCCCATCCATGCAGCACATACTAATGTGGTGAAGACTCCCAGAGGTTGTCTAGCTCAGTAAGGAGGGGCCAGCCTGCCCCACCCCTGCTTGTATGTCAGTGGCCATCAGCAGACTGGAGAAGGTGGCAATCCCTAGCCAGCAGGCTTCAAAGTAATCATAGCCAATACAGGAAGTGTCAGAGATCACCACTATCCACTTATCTAAACATCTTTTTTTTTTTTTTTTTTTTTTTTTTTTTTTACCGGTACCGAGGATCGAACTCATGACCACCTGCTTGCAAGGCAGGTGCTTATGCCGCTGAGCTAAATCCCCAGCCCCTCCACTTATCTAGAAAAAATCGGAAACATGACAAAAGGAATTTTCCAGCCTCCAACTCAAACAGTACTGACCCAGGAGAGGAAAACACAGAAGAGATCAGGGGTTGCACACCTGCTGTCTTGGAAAAAGCAACATCTGACATAAAGATTATCTTCATGGGCCAGGGATTTAACTCAGGGACATAAGCGCCTGCCAAGTGTGAGGTCATGAGTTCGATCCCTGGTACCGGAAAAAAAAGAATTACCTTCATGACGTTATAAAAGAACTAAAAACAAAAATACTAACAAATGTAAAGGAATATATAAGAAAAATAATAAAAGAAATGCTAAGTACCTTTCAAAAAGACACAGATGGAGGAATGGAGGCGTATATACAAAGGAGAAAAACCTTCAATGAAGAATACTAAAAAAATCTAGAATGCATGAAACATTAAAAGAAATTACCAAGAAACTAAAAACTCCATTGAATGCTGGAAAATTTACTTGAAAAAAACTAAAGATAGACTATCAAACTTTGAAGACAGGTTTGCAATGTGTGATTGTGAAAGGAAATATCTCTTAAAAATAACAAGGAACCAAAAAGTTACAATTCAAAGGCTAGAAGATGACAAAAGGACCTATAACTTAAGAATAAAAAATGTGAGTAAAACAGCAGGGGTAAACACAAATGACATAAAAGGCTATTTACAGAAATAAAGAAAACTTTCCAAGCATAGGAAAAAGAAATTATATTCAGATATATGAGACATACAAAATTCCAACCAGCTATAACCAAAATAGATCTACCCCCAGACATATAATAATCAAGATCCCAGAAATTCACCACAAGAACAGAATATTAAAAGCTGTCAGAGAAAAGAAACAGATCACCTATAAAGGAAAACCCATCAGAATCATGATAGACTTCACGATACCAACCATCAAATCAAGAGCTTGGAGCAAAGTATTCCAAGCCCTGAAAGAAAATCACCTCCAATCCAGATTGATGTACCCTGCAAAAGTATCTCTCAAAATTAAAGGAGAAACAAGATGCTTCCATGATAAAGAGGAACTGGGGGAGTTCATGACCACCAATCCAACCCTACAAAACATATTGAAGGACATTTTAGAGAGAGAGAGGAAAAAAGACCCTTACTTGAGGAGCAGTGACAGAGGGGGCTCACTGAATGGGGCATAACATGGAATGAAGGGGAAAAGTAGACAACCATCACAGAAAAATAGCATGGCAGAGATTAGGCAGAGAAGGTTGGCCATAATCGCTAACATGGATGGCCTTGATACACTAATAAAAAGAAACACAGGCAGAGTATATCAGGAGATAGGGTCCAGCAAGATGCTCCACACACAAAGTATATTTAACATGAAAGAGGGTTTATGGACTGAAAGTCAAAGATGAGAAAATAGTGCTTTATGTGACAGGGAACCAGAAAAAAGTGAGGGTAGTTCATACATCGCTACAGATTGTTTGGAAAGACAATACTTTTACACAAGAAGAACTACTCACCTATAAGGAAGTAAAATCTTGAAGCTCTTGTAGGAAAAGTATACAACTTGAGACCAAGCTCAGGGGTCAAAAGTTTTAGAACCACTTAGATAAATAGCAGGTTGGCTCTCTAATCTAAAAACCTAAAGGAGTTAGTGGGATACAAAATGTACAATGTACACTTGGAAAGTGAAAAGGGAGGAATTGTCTAAATAGGGAAGACAAAGGACATTGTTAACCTTGTATCATGATTTGAAACCCATATTGCTTTCATTGCTCTTTTTAGTTTGGTTATAGTCTGTTCCAGTGTGTCTACTTGTACTGGATTTGAGGGCACAGACAGCTATTCCAGAGATAGCAGGATATACTATGGTAACCATTTTAAATTTCCTATCAAGTTAATCTGAAATACTGTATTGCTTTCACTGTCTTTTGACTGATTTTATTTGAATCTGTTTTGTTTGATTGCTGTCTTGTCTTTTTTTCATTTTAAAGAGGGTAAGATTAAACAGAAAAAAAACAGATAATAAGGAAACAATTTTAAGAAACACAGATTTCAAAGCAAGTCCACTGGAGATCTTCACTGTCTATCATATTATCTCTTGTTTAATTCCAAATAGTTGTCCCCATCTTCACACATATTGAACACATACTGAACATTATAGAACTAATCTAATCAGAATGGGATTTTGAAGGCTTTTTAGGTCTTCAAGACCCATAATGTCTCTCATTCTCTTCAAACTAGCTGTACATATTTTTAGATATGCTGAAATTAAACTTAAGAGTCTACACTAATATCACTCTGAACAGTGAATAGTAGTATTGCTAGATTTTATATCCTAATGCTATAGAATTAGCACTGGGTATCTTAGTGTCTTTTCTTCTTCAGAGTATCTGTTCATTACATTGTGCATTATATAATCTGTTCCTGTAAACTGTTTAGAAATTCTCCACATATGTGAATCTCTATATGTCTATCTATCCTTTCTGTATTATAGGGAAAAACTGATCAAAACAAGACAACAGAACAAATTCCTAGAAAAACATGAAATGAAAAAGACATATAAAACCACAATACTAAGGGATATGCAGTAGTTACTATGCTTTCTCTTGTTATTTTCAATAGAATTGGCTACATTATCAGACATAATATGATTGAACATAGCATTACATAGCAATATTAATAAAAACAGCATTGGAGACATTGTAGGACTTCAAAAGCAGTTAATAAACAGTAATGGGTGTCTTATTATATCTTGTCATCTTCAGAGTAGTTGCCTCTACTCTTAGACTTGATACTATCAAGCATACCAAATTCAAATAAAATCAGTCAAGACAAAACAACAGTCTAACAAACCAGCTTCAAATAAGATCAGAGTAAGACAATGTAAGTAATACAGGGTTTCAGTTTAAGTTAATAGGAAATTAAAGATAGTTACCATAATATAGCCTGCTATTTGGGGGATAGCTGTCTGTGTCCTCAAATCTAGTATGGGTAGACAGACTGGAACAAAATAAAATAAAACCAAACAGAGTAATAAGACTAATGTGGCTTTTAACTCCTGATACACTATTAATGTTCTCTGCCTTCCTTTTTTAGGCAATTTCTCCCCTTTCCTTTTCTCAGGGTCCCACTAACTCCTTTAGTTTTTAGATTAAGGGAGCGACCCGTTATCTATCTGAATAATGCTGAACCTTTTTACCCCAAGTTTGATCTTGATCTATATTCCCTTACTTAGTAAAGTCAGAAGGTTTTCCTTCCTTCTAGCTGAGTAGGGCTCCACTGCACAAAAGTGTCATGACTTTCCAACCTATCTGCAGCTGCTGGATGACTGTCCCTATTTCTCTCTGGTTCCCTGTCACTTAAAGTATCATTTTCTCATCTTTGACTTTCAGTTTATTAACCATCTTTCAGGTTGAGTATATTTCCTATTCAGAGCATCTCAATGGATCCCACCTCCTAACCTACTCTGCCTGTATTTCTTTTTGTTAGTGTATCAAGGCTATCTATATTAGAGATTATAGCCCACCTTCTCTGCCTCATCTCTGCTATTCTATTTTTCTGCTTTTATTTGTCCACTTTTCTCCTTCATTCCACTGTCTGCCCCATTCATTGAGGCCTCTCTGCTGCTATTGCTGGAATCCTGGTATTCTCTCTCTCTCTCTCTCTCTCTCTCTCTCTCTCTCTCTCTCTCATGTCCTTCAGTATTTTTTGTAGGGTTGGATTGGTGGCTATGAACTCCCAACAGCTCCTCTTTGTCTTGGAAACATCTTGTTTCTCCATCAATTTTGAGAAAGTGTTTTTTAGGATATATCAATCTGGTTTGGATGTTATTTTCTTTTAGGGCTTGGATACTTCCCCCAGGCTCTTCTTGATTTGATAGTTTGTGTTGAGAAGTGTGTCGTTATTTTGATGAATTTTCCTTTATAGGTGATCTGCTGCTTTTCCCTGACTGCTTTTAATATTCTGTTCTTGTGGTGAATTTCTGGGATCTTGATTATTATATGTCTGGGTGTAGATCTGTTTTGGTTGTAGTTGGTTGGAGTTCTGTATGCCTCATTTATCTGGATACCATTTCTTTTTCCTATGCTTGGAAAGTTTTCCTTAATTATTTCTGTGAATAGCCTTTGTAATTCATTTGTGTTACTCCTGCTTCTTCGCTCATGTTTTTATTGTTAAGTTATAGATCGTTTTGTCATCTTCTAGCCTTTGAATTGTAACTTTCTGGTTCCTTGTTATTTTTAAGAGGTCTTTTCTTTCACAACCACATATTGCATATCTATCTTCAAGTTTTGAAAGGCTAACTTTAGTTTCTGTCAAGGAATTTTGCCATCTTTCATTAGAGTTTTTAATTTCCTGGTAATCTCTTTGGATCTGTTTCATGTATTCTAGATTTTGTTTATATTCTTCACCGAAGGTTCCTCTTCATTTTCTGGGTTGCTCCATTCTTCCATCTGTGTCTTCTTGAGTGGGGCTTAGCATTTCTTTTATTATATCTTGCCTCACTTGGATTAGAATTTCAGTTTTAAGTTCGTCTATGAGGTCACGAAGGTATTTTTTATGTCTGCTGATGTTGTGGTCAATATTGCATGATTGCTGCACTGGTTCACTTCTGTATTTACTTCTCCTGGGCTTATTTTCCCAGTGTCAGCAGCTGGAGGTTTTTTCTTGTTTCTTTCTCTTATCATGCTTCTGGTTTCTTTCAGACAGGTATATAGTGGAGGTCTCAGGCCCTCTCTGTATTGCTTAAGGTTTTTCTGAAGCATGCTGGCTGGGGGCTTGCTGCCCTCTCCAGTTTGCTGTTATCTGAGGTACACGCAGGGACTGTGTGAGAACCCCTCTTCTCTGAGCCAGTCAACAGGCAAGTGCCTTTAGCAACTTAGCCTGTGCTTTGCAGAAATCACAAGGTCAGAACAGTTTCTTCCCTGGCTATTGGGTCCCGACCAGGGGCGTGACTCAGCCCAACCTGATCCCACAGTCCTCTCTGGGCCAGGGGCAGCTGACAGATGCCACTGTAGCTCCAGGCTCAGGCCTTGTTCTGCTCAACCCCAATATGTCTACCTGCTGGCTACACCTGCCGCTGGATCCAATTTCCAACACTCACCGAGAATTAATTCAGCTTTCCACCTTGACTCCACTCCACACTGCGCCGCACCCTCCCGCCAAGAGCCTGGGACTCACCAACTCCTGTTATCGGCGGCCATGGCTTCAACACGAGCTTGAATCATCTGACTCCACCGTGTGCCCATTATAGCATGGGACTGCTCTCAATGAGCAAGTCCAGCTCCAGTCCTCCACCTGCGTTTGTCCTTCCTCTTCCTATTTTTCTTTTTTCTTCAGTTTCCTCCTGGACCGTGAGAATCCCTCTTCCATCATCTGGCCCTCTCCATGTTGTCAAATTCCAGTGTCTGAGCTGTTTTTCCCGGAGAGGCTCTCCATCCAGCGACCTATCAAGCCGCCATCTTCTTCGCTGTGCTGTCTTGTCTTGACTAATGTTATTCAAATCTGTTATGTTTGACAGTATCAAGTCTGAGAATATAGGACTATGCAGTCTGAAGACTGTAAGATTCATTATGATACCCATTCTGGTTTGACTATTACTCTCTTTTGAATTCCTATAATGTCTCCAATATTTTGTTTTTATTGATTTTATCCTGACTGCTATGTTCAATTTTATTGTACCTAATGATATGGGCAATTCTACTGAAGATAACAAGAGACATCATGGTAACCATTATAGATCATCTTGTATCATGCTTTTAAATCATGTACTATGTCCATCCTTTTGTTTTGAATGACTCCAATTTGGTTTTGGGTTTTTTTTTTTTTTTTTCTCATTTGGTTTTATTCTTTTTAAAATAAAATTAAATAAATAAATAAAAATAATTCTCCAGTTAATTATAATTTGCTGCTGGTTTTTAAAAGTACTGAACTATTAAATCTATCTTTTATACTTTGTACTTACAAAATTTATGAAATGTAATACATCAAAAATTGTAATATTCTTTGCTTTATCTAAATTATCTAAGATTAATTTATCAACAACTGTTAGGGCAGAAATAAATTACTTTTTTTGACCTTTCTTTCTTTGGGTTAAATATCTCATCATGTACTCAATATTGTTTTGAGTCATGGTGGTTATTTTTCCTTCCATAATTGCAAATCTACTCTGAAAGTCCTTTAAAGTAATTAATAATTCTCCTTTTCCATGATATTTATATTATGTTTGTTTGTTTGTTTGTTTGTTTGTTTGTTGAGGCAAAGTCTCACTGTGTAGCCCAAACTGGCCTCAAGCTCAAAGCGATTGTCTTGCCTCAGTCTTCCAAGTGCTGAGATTATAACCATGCACCACTTCTTCCAGCTCTACTTACTTTGAATTTAGTTTAAATTTTTGAAAAATATTTAAACATCGTATCTGGGTAGAAAAATAGCTTTCATATGAAATAACTTTGAATTTATAAGCAAATGGCCTATAAAAATCATAAAATGTCTCCATCTTGAGAACAAATCTCATCCTACTGCACAGACAATAAACAAAGTTGATTGGAGACAATGGTTCTCATCAGGGCTTTTTTCCAAGCAGGGACATCCATCACCCTGAGAATTCTTAGGATCATTAATCCCAGAAAGGCTCTGAACTTAGAGTTTTTTAAACCTTATTTTACCCTTCACTTTCCCTCTTTCTAACAAGCCTAACTACTATTCAAGTGTCCTCATCACCTCTAGCACCATAGTAGACTCTGATTATTCTCTGCCAGTGAATATATGTGTTTCTCATGGTTATTTCTATCAATGCAGAGATGGACACTGGATCTAATCATACTAAAGGAAAGAACTAACAAGCCATCTCTTGAAAGCAGATTCTCATCACTCTCCCTGGTGGGGCAGCATGGATGCACACAGCCCTGATTACCTTTGGCTGCTGCCTGCAATCAGAAAGCGAACTAATATGAACATAAAAATAAACACAGACCAGACAGAGCTCAGAGACAATGAACCTGGGCCCCTGAGATCACTGGCGACTTTAGATACCAGAACCAATCGATTTCCTTTTTACGCCAGTGTAAGTCTGATTTTCTATTACTTATAGGGGAAAACATCAGATTATATCTTTTCCTTCCCTGTGCATCATTCAAGGTTCTAAGTTCCAGCTTTGAGTGTTGGCAGGGCCAGAGTGGGGATGGAAACCATTATTGATGTCTGACCTCTTTTGCTTTAGGGCACTACATAGATTAATGGGAAGGCAAATGGTGAAAGAGCAGACAGCATCTAAAAGAATATGTCTCCGTGGGCCTTGCCTCCTCAACCTACTGGTTTTGCAATCAGTTTGACATCTAGAGCCTTTGGTTCCTCATCTAGAGGACAGGAATGTACCAAAGAGGAATTAATAGAATATTTTTTTATGTAAATAGCAAGACAATTAATACTTCAGTTAGCAAAACATGCTGTCTCCATCACAGCTGCTCAATTCTACCATTGTGGACATGAGAGCAGACACTGCACAGGACTGTGCTCCAGTAACACCTTATTTACAGAAACAGGCAGCAGGCAGGATTTGGAGCTAGAGCCACTGTGTGAGACAACTCAAGTCACCAGGGAGGTAGCACAAGCATCATAAAGTATTTTTGCACCGACAAATTACCAAAAAGTTGAACTATGTAATTAAAATTAAGATCCAGTTTACAGGAAATCAAGAAGGGTGTTAAAAGATACAATGGGAAAATATACAGATACATCCAGAGTGTAAGACACTCAAGATAGCCTTGCACTACAATGTTTGGGCTTTGTTTAAATTCTGAGTCAAACTAACATTTTTACATAAGTACTTTAGAGTACCTATTTTTATTTTAATGAGTTTCCTCCTTTTTGTTTCCACATAGTATTCATAGCTGAACTGAGGATCATGGCATACATATTTATTTGCCTAGTATATATAAAAATGGATCTGAAAGGGAAGGGAAAATGGGAAGATTGTTAGCTTTAAAGGGAGGAAACTGGGGAACCAGGAAAATGAGGGAGTATTTTTAACTTAACCATTTAATGATAAATAATTTCACCCTGTAGATAATTTTGTACTTCAGGTTTAGTAGTCACATAGTTCTCAAATAATTTATCTCACCCAAGCAGGAAGAAACCAACTAATGCCTTCATGAGGGCCAAGAAGGACATAATAAAATTGTGTGGGAGTCACTTATGTTTTAGTTAATGTAATTCTGTGTTTGACATGGACACATTAGGCATTTCTTGAGTTTATTCAATAGAACCAAAATAAGAGTCTCACAGAAACTCAAAAGTATCAGCTAGAGGGTGGATATGATAGCTGAGGAGAAAAGAGATTCTCCGTAGAAATGTACTGGGATGAAGGTATTCTTTCTCCCTCAATTCACTTTTCCTCTTCTGCACAATGAGCTATCTTCACATCTTTGCCTCCATATTACTGACCTGGCCAGACTAACCCAAAGGACATCTTATAATCAGAAGTTCCCAACTGAAAGTGCAAGAAGGGGAGCAGCTGGATCCCAAAAGAAGTGAGTGCACGAGAAAGCTAAGTGATGAACTCTCATGAGTCCTGCTCTCCTTCAGAACAGCTGCATTTTGAGGGCATAGACCAGCATGTAGACTCCAAGGAAGAAAAGTCAGGTAGTTTCTGACCCCTTGGCTGAAGCCTCAAGACAGCAAGGAGAATACTGTCATTTTGAGGCTCAAACAATCCAACTCACTTCACTATACCAAATCGCTAGATTTTTTTTTTTTTTTTTTTGTCTTTTTCCATTTTATCGGTACCAGGGATCGAACTCATGACTGCCTGCTTGCAAAGCAGGCGCTTATGCCACTGAGCTAAATCCCCAGACCCTCAAATCGCTAGATTTTAATAAGCAGAGTACATTCACCTTGAGTAACCTAGACACTTATACACTATAGAAGTTGTCAGTAGAAGTTACATCTACTCATCCAAGAAATAACTGATGAAACCTTTACACAGCACTAAAGTCAAACTTCTCCTCCCTGTAGTTCCCTTCATGTGGGGTAATGTTTGAGAGGTTAAATACGCAGCTTCCTCCTGCGTGTCTGCTGTGTGCATCAACCACATTTGACTTTGTGTACAGCAATCCCATCCCTCAAAGTCTCTCACTCTCCTTACTCAAAATTATACTCTCTAGTTCTGGTTTCCTAACTGCTCATTCTGGGGAGGTTGCCTTAAGAATTCCATGAAATTGTAAATTAGTGAGAGAAGACCTTCACTCAGGTTTTACATCAGTGCACTAAACATTTACAAAGCACCTATAAAATGTCAACCATTGTGGGAAGTCTCAATGCTCAAGTCTCTCAACAGTGTCTGTAAGAATCTTGATCACATAGACAGGCATTGTGGGGAGGGGGATGGCTATTGGGCAGAAGGGTAGGAAATGGCTAATAAGCAGAGGAGCACGAGGTTGAAGAAAGGTTTTCCAGAGGTAGTGACATTTGACTAGAGAAAAAAAGGAAAGCATTCCCAAAGGAGAGGATAAGGAAATGACAAGGTTATTGAAATGACCTTCAGGGGCTACTGGAGAACATTGTCTTGGAAAGCAGATGGGCAGATAGAAGTAGATTAAGACTAACATATGGGGGCTGGGGATTTAGCTCAACGGCATAAGCACCTGCCTTGCAAGCAGGCAGTCGTGAGTTCGATCCCTGGTACCGATAAAAAAAATTTTTTTAGAAGACTAATATATTAAAGTCTCCTAATTTCTCAGCTCAGGAGTCTGGAGTTCATTCAGTAGCCAGTAAGGTTTAAAATAGGACTAACAGAAGTAAATGACTATGTTTCAAGATCCAGCCTTATGTTTATTGCTAAGTTCTTTAACTAGATCCTCCCCGCTAATACATTTCATGAATACAGTGTTCCCAGAACATCTATTTTCCTACTTTTTCAGCTTTGTTTACTTTTATCATTTCCCCTGACTGGAATAACTTTTCCCATTTTCTTGTTTTTCCAAAGTCCACTCTCCCTCCAAAATCATGTCAAATCTCCTCATCCAAAAAGCCTGTGCACACCCTCCCCAGAGACAGGTGTGTGTACTCTGGATGGCATCAGTAGTTCCTGTACATACTAGTGTGGCCCCAAGGTGTCTCCTCACTCTTCTGGCTCCCAGGGACACAGACTGAGTATTGATTACAATGCAGAAGGAAGGGAAAGTGGGAAGACAGGCCTGAAGCAGGTGATTTTTGACCATGCTTCTCACTGCTGTCTCCTTGCTCTAAATTCACAGAACATGTTGCTTATTCCAGGCATTTTTCATTGAAGTCAGAGTCCTATCATTTTCCGATCATGGCTCCTCCCATGAAGACAATCACTAAGATTGACTGGCTGACTGATCTTTCTTTTTCTCTGAGAAGAACTGTGTTTTGCCAATTTCTTTTACCAGTCTTCCTTTGATTGGAAACTTCTGTGCCTTTTTGAATTTTGGATTTTTACCTAAGGGGAAGTAATTTCACCATTTTTCAATAGCTAATTTTACTTCTTTAAAGCCAAAACAAAGAAGGGTTCAAAAGGAACACTGCCATGTGTGGACACACCTGGCTCTGTGGCAGCCAGTCTCTGTGACTAAGCAGTTCCTTTTCTGTTGAGCCATAGGGGCAGAAAATGAACGCAAGGGCACAGACTTCCTGCTGCAGGTTATGGAACCTATGGTCTACCTCTGCTTTCTGTTGGAATTTTCATTCTCTGTCTGAAAATCAGATTAAAACCTACTGGCGCTGGACCATTAATGGGCGAGAGTCAGCCCCTCAGTCCTCTAGATTGGTCTTGGAAATGTCTAGAACTTTGTATTAAATTCCTACACCACTACTTTTACTGAATATGCCCACATTTTTTAAAAAAAGAATTTCATTAAAAACAATGAACAATTATTACACATTGCTAATATGCCTAATATGTTTGTTCTCTAGAGGTAAAAGACAAGTAAATAATATTTCCGCTTATGAACTTTCCACAAGATCCTATGCACTAGGGTTTGTGCTAACCATTCTGTCTGAATTAACACCTCCATTTTCCTGCTTTGCAGTGATTTATTGTCCCCATTTGCCAATGTCAGAAATGAGGAGAGGGAAAGAAACTTTTCCCAGGTTACCTAGCTACTAAAGGGCCAAGTTTTCACTTACATCTGTCCAACTCTGAGTGCCTTTGCAGTGGAAAAATGGGTTGAAGAATCTGGAATTTGGGCTGAAATTCCTGAGGACTGAGTTTGGATTCAGACAGTTCCCTGTGGCTTCTGACCTCCAAGGTGGTCAAAGTCAGATTTTTTTGATCAGGAGTCAGATTTTTTGGTCTCACTTGGATTCACTTTTTCTAATTCCCTAATTAATGCCACTAACATTTACCTCCACTAACATTTGACAAAATGCTCCTAATAGAAATTAGAGTCCTAAAATATCAAGGCTCTATTTATACAGAAGTACTCACAATTTGCAAAAGACAGCAGGAATATCTGAAGCAGCTGCCTTTCTATGAACCAGCATTCTGGGCCCCAGTGCCTGGCCCTTTCCCCAGTTCCTGAGGTGAGATGGCCCAGGACAGCATTTCCACCACTCAAGAAACTTGGGGCTTCCTTACCAGCCTCTCCCCCTTCCCTCAGTTTAACTGAGGTAAAATGAAAATACTTTTAAAAGAATTTTAATACCACGCAACGATGTGAGAGTCACCAAAGATAATGAAGTCACAAAACGGAGACAAGGACCGTTTCCAGGGCACAGGTTCTGTTGTGGTTTGTCTCCCAAAGGTTCTTGCATTAAAGGCTTAGAGACAGCCTGTTGCTGAGGTGGGACTGCGGGAGAGAAGTTAGGTCATTGGAGCAAGGCCTTGAAGGGGCCACAGGACCCTGGCCCCTTCTGTTCCTCTCCGTTGTCATATTTATACAATCGTAAGTAATATATAACTAAATAATTCATATTGTTTTCTTTTGTGAGATTCCTTCTTTTTTTAACTTGAGGTATCATATGTTTAACTATGGTAGGTACCCTCAGGAGTGAATTCTATCTTGTGTGGATACATGAATACAACTTTTTAAAACATGTACATATATGCTAACTTCAGGTATGTTGGGGCTTTATTCTCATGTATTCTTTCTTCCTGAAGGGTCTGTATGATTTTTCCAGCTGGTTTTCTATTCTGTGAGTGTCTTCTGCCTCTTAATGCACTTTTATGGTAGCTCATTGGAGAAAAGAACAAACCAAAACTCACACTGTGCTTCCAGCAGGTCCTCCCCTTCTCAATGTTCTGCAAGGGCTCAAAGGACACTTCATCCCATCAGTGAGCAAAAACCATATTGTATAAGCCTATAATATCTTAGGAGAAATATTCAACACAATCACTTCATAGATGTAAGCTTATTTCTAATATTATGTAACAAACAAAAATACCATAGACCTTTTTAGAGAGAAAGAAAGGAATTATAAAGTACATCAATGGCAATAGTCTTTCCTAATTGCGAAAATAATCTTTCTTTAAATAAAATATGAAAGCAAACAAACGAAAGATAATTCATTTTTTCTAAGATAATCATCAAAAATGTTTCACAGTGGAGTGAAAAGTTACAAAATTGTTTGTCTCTGATATGTGTAAAGTAATTATTTTATAAGAATTTAGGGTACTTGCCTCTTAAGAAACATGCACCATTTGCTAAGAAGGTCCCACGTGTTGAACTACAAGGCAAGAGATTTACTTGGTTTGGAACAAACGGAACTGCACAACTACTAGAGTGGTAGCAAAAATCAATTAGTCAACTAGCAGATGTGCGTCAAGTTTTCCGTTCTGTTATAAGTATAGTAATAAATATAATAAGTTATATTATTAAGATCAATAAAGGCATTATAAACAAAACATGTAGTCTCTTAGTTTTATTTGCTTTGTTGCATTTAGCTTTCCTTTCAAGAGCAATAGCAGATACATTTGCATACTTTAACTACTCTCCCATGACAGTATTTCTATTTAGTGTCCATTTTGTTCAGAACAGTAAAGAACATTTTCCCCAGAGACTTATTCAACCCTGAATACCTACTAATATAGCAAATACTTTCTAAATAATATGTTTCATTGTTTTTCCTCATAGTTTGAAAAATAAAAATCTTCTGATATCAGCCCCTTTAAGGATACTATTATGTCTCCTTGAAAGAGAGGTTGAGACAGATAGAGGGAGAAAGGGAAAAGAAGAAAAGGGGAGAGGTGAGGAAGGGAGGGGAGAACAAGAAAAGAGAGAAGAGGAGGGGAGGGGAGGGAAAGGAAAGAGGAGAAGAGAGGAGAGGGGAGGGGAGGGAGGAGAGGGGAGGGGAGGGGAGGGAAGAGAAATTCTAAGAAACTGAAGTGACACAAGTTAGTTGGCAAAGGTCCCTTGCCAGATACAATTTCTGAAATTTGACTTGACTGTTAGAAAACTACAGAACATGCACTAGATGGAACATGATATTTGAAAAACCTTCTTCCAGGGATAGGCTGAGACAGTCACAAAAGTGTGAGGAGTGAAAAACATATGGCAGTTGAGTAAGCTCCTTCAGCCAAATTCTCTCCACAGACACACTCATTTGAGCAACTATTCACCAGCTTACCTTCATACATGCTAAGGAAGCCAGGTGAGGGTCTGTAGTGCCTGACTTTAGTCTATAATAAGAAAAAATTCATTGGAGAAGGCAGAAAGGAATATTGATGTCACTCTTTCTCTCACTGTAAGAAGCCAAATGTAGAGGGAGAAGCCTTCTATGGGGGGAAGGGAAAAGAAATTAGAGCTAAGTCTTAGACTTGAAATTCAGAATGGGGCCCACTATAGTGAAACCCCATGCTGACAACCCCTTCCTTACTGTCCAGAACCGCATTAGTCAGGCAACAGCTAGGTAGCCAGGCTGTACTACACCTCTCCTTAACATCAAACATGGTGGAGGTGGGGGTGGAACTCTACCTAATGGGGAGCAGATCATAGCACAATGACGTGTCTACCATAGTGACATTCTATACCAACAACAATCAAGGGGCCTTAGACCCAGTCCAGTGCTCAGATGCAGCTTCTAGACCAGTTCCGGCACCAGGTAGGGGAGCTTGTATCCTAATGGGACAGATCTATGCTTTGCTAATATCATCACTAGCTGCAGCATAGACACTGGGTACATCCCTGAGACTGCAAAGATTCTTGCAGCTGTGATTCTCAGGTGTGACTCAGCTTAGCATCAGCCCGTATAACCAAGAAGCTGCCTTCACCAGTATTACTCTAAGCTTAAAAAGCATAATATGGAGCAAGAGCCCATTTGCTAGATCTAGGCCATGGTAGTAAATGCAGGACTTTTCCTTGGAACTCAGTGCCAGATTGATGAACCCTAACATTGTGCAGATTCCAACAGCCCCTTTCCTCAGGCCAGTCCCAATGAATGGAGCCTCTGGAACAGTCCTGGACACAGATGGCTAACCATAGCTCTGGTCTATTAGAACAGAATCACCTGAGGCTGGTTACAGCAGTTTTAAACCATAAATTCACCACAACAATAGAAAGACAACATAGGTGTTGGTCCTACCCAGTGTTGCACCAGTCTCAGTGGTATATGGGTCAAGGGTATGAGCATGGTGCAGCTTTGTTAGCTACAGTATTGCAATAATGCCCGGGCCCAGTACTTCCATAAAGATTTTGTGAAGAGACCAGTAAAAACCTCAGTGGCAAGGTGATTGGTCCTACACTGGCCTCAAGATGAAGCCTTTGGGGATAGACTGTAATTTCTAACTATTCTCTCAATTTATGAAGTATAATTTACCACCTTTGAACTGTGACAAACTGGGTTTGGATCTCTCTCTAGTATGTAAACAATGGCAACACACTAACAGCATGCACAGGACAAATCTGAATTTAGGGTGCCATCTAGTACAGAAATAGTGGAAGTCACTACCAGCTCAGAGAAACTTAAGCTTAGACATTTTGGAAAGACAAACACAAAGAAAGCCAGATTACAAAGACACAAATAAATATTGAATGATTCAAAATACATACATCATATACTGTCTTAATCACCTTCCACTTTCTGTAACACAGTATCCAACACTGGAAACTTAAGGAGGAAGAGGTTTGTTTCGCCTGATGTTTAGAGCCCATGGTAAACTGGAAGCAGGACAGAATCATCATGGCATAGAGGCACAGCAGAAGGAAATTGCTCATGTCATAGAAGGAGGAACCATGAGGGAGTTATACTCTTATCATGTCACAGTCTCAGTAGTCTCCCTCTTCTAAGCTAGACCTCACCTCACAACAGCAAGGCAGTGCTAATGACATCATAATTAACCACCTTCCAAAATGAGACTTTGGGGAGACAACATGAGGAGAGTGTCCTGGGGGCTCTCTTCTTAAAGCAATATCTTTTACCTTTGCATCCTTGAACTAGAGAAGGGAGGATTTTACTGATTCCTGGCATGTTTTCAAGTCACTTTTTGCTATTATTCTTATGTAAAGTACTTGAATTCTTTTTAATGTTAATTTTTTCAGCAACCAAACTCTCTTCAGCCAAAATTTTGGAGGCCCCTAATTTAAAGGACCTTCCTTTATGTTGAAATTCAGCTCATTCAGCTGGGTTGATTCTCAATGTAGCCTCGATGAGTACTCATCCCACAGACTGAATGCTGGGCTGCCTTGAAATTTTGTCTCTCAGATTGTTAGTCTACCTCTCTTAATCATAGTCTCCCACAAAGTCTTGCAACATGAACAAAATGTAACCAATTTTCTGCCAGGGAATAATAAACATGTTCTTGAGTCCTTGCTCCCAGTTGTAATCTCCTGAGCCTGATCTTTGCCATTTAATTTTTATTACCATTCTGGTCTTCTGAGCTTGATCAGAATCTCCGGTCAATCTCAGCTCACAGCTCTAAGACTTTTCTAGCTAGCATCTCCAAACCTTTTCAAACTTCTCCTGAAAAACCAGTTCCAAAGGGTTTTGAATCATATAATCAGGTACCATGATAGCAATGACCCCACATCTAGTAACAAAATCTGTCTTAAACAGTTTCTTCATCACTGGAACAAAACAACCAACACCTGCAACTTAGAAGAGATTTATTTTGGTTCACATTTTCAGCCCCTAATTGGCTGGATCCAAGACAAAAAGCCATGATAGAACAATGTGGCAGAGGAAAGATGCTCACCTTATGGAGAACAGAAAGCAAAAGTGAAGGGAGGAGCTGGGAAGGAAGATGCACATTGAAAAAGCATTACAGTTTATATATCAATGTCTCTACCCTCACCATAGCCTCAGAAACCAAGGGGCAAGATTTTGGGAGGGTGATGGGGTTATGGGAACTTCATATTTCTCTGAATGTTAGGAAGTGGCGACTGTTCAGAAGAGTCAGATCAATAGGCATATATTGAAAGGACATAAAACCAGAATATTAAACAGACAAATACACTCCAGTGTGTTTTATAGTACTATTCACAACAATCAAGAAATGAAAAACATCTAAGTACCCATCAGACGATAAGTGGATAATGAAAATACAGTTCATATATACAATGCAGTATTATTAAGTCACCAAAAAAGGAATATGATCCTATGATTCGCAATAACACAAATAGAAACAAAGCATTGTTAAATAAGACAGAAACAAAAAGACAAGTGCTACACGATTTTGTTCACATGTGATGTCTAGCTGGGTGTAGTGGCACACACCTGTAATCCCAGCATTTAATAGACTGAAGCAGGAGGATTGCCACAAGTTCAAGGTCAGTCTGGGCTACATAGTGAGTTCAAGGCAGCCTAAACTATATAGTGAGACCTTGTTTCAAAAACAAACTGATCTCACAGACACTGAATAAAATGGTACTTATTAGAAGCTGGATAGTGGGATGGGAAGATGGGGAAATGTTGATCACATTTTTAGAGAGAGGAATAAGAAATTCTTGTGTGCTATTCCACAGTAGGGTAACTATAAATAAAAACAAAGTACTGAATATTTCAAGAAGTCATAAGGCAGGATTTTGAACATTTCATCATAAAGAAATTAACAGAGTATAGTAATACACACTTGTAATCTTAGTTACTCAGGAGGCAAAGGCAGGATTTCAAGCTTGAGGCCACTCTAGCAAATCATGAAGACCTCATCTCAAAATAAAAATAAATATATAAAAAAGGTTGGATATGTAAGGTCAGTGCTTACTGGGTTCAGTACCTGCTAATACACACACACACACACACACACACACACACACACACACACACAGATAAATGAGTACATAGATAAGTTTAACCTGTTTTAAATGACACAAGGTATACATGTACCAAAACTTCACATAGTACCCCATAAATATGTACAATTTTTATGTTTTCTATATATCAACTTAAAAGTAGATTTAGTTTTAATTAAGAAAAAATGGAAAATATGAGAAGCATAGATAACAATCTAGATTTCAATTTTCCTGGAACCAATTTGGAGTGCTCAATTTGCCATGGTCTGCAAACTTGGTTTCACATATCCTTTCTCCATGAATAAAGTCACAAAGATAGACATTGAGGTGTTTTGTGTCTCTCTCCTACTTGAAGGGCACTTTAACACTTGAAGGATCAGATATGGTCTTAATAGAAGTTCCAGAACCACTTGTTGGGTATCATTATGTGATGTCCATGACTTCTTAAATTTTCAACTGAACAAAGGAAACCATTTAAAGTTCAGTATTAATGAAACTGTCAGTGCTATTCATGGTTTCACCTTCTTCCAGGTGCATATTAGGTTTTTCTCCTTTCTGTTAAAGAACTGTTGTTACAAAACTCACAAGCTCTGGAAAGTTGCACATGGATCTCAGGGGAAATATGGTGCAGTTAGTTATGGTTAAGGCTGCTCTATAGTGATGTTAAACTGTATTGCGCACTCAGTTGGCTATGATGGAAGGAAAGCTGTTTCCACTTTGCTTGTTGAATAGATTAAGCCTCGAGGAATGTGATGCAAGCTGGGAGCCCCTGCCCCACATGCAGGCCAGATCTGATTTCTGTAATGCATAGAGAGTTGGTAAGTCTTCCAGCTGGAACAAGTGCTTCTGAATCCCCAGTACAGTGACCACAGGTGTTCCAACTTGAGCAGCCTTCTGTGCATGCAAGACTTGGTGGTTCTGATCCCAAGAAGGCCACAATAAAACCCAAGTGGATTTTTGCTTTGAGTCTGGCAACAACCCTAGTAACTGAGCTGCGCGTCCAGCATGTAACTCCTCTCAATCAAGAGCTACAAATGGAATATATCTGGAACACAGTTATAAATTGATTTGTTTTTATTGGGCCAGATCCTTCATCTCTAAAGACAGTAATAATTCTCTCATAGAGCTTCAGAGGATAAGAATCTGGAATCTGGCCTGGAGTTTAAAATTTGCCCAGCATGAGTGTTTGGTTCCTTACAGAGCATTGCAGTGGGACTTCTGACATTCTTCATTCCCGCATTTGAGGGATAATGTTCATTTGCCTTTAGGCAGCCCCAACAGGACCAGCTCAGATCAGAACTTATTCCTGAAGGAGTCACTATGTCAGTGCACTATAGAGAGGGCTAAACTACAATCTATAGATAAAGAGCGTGGTATAGAATTAGGGGGTTACACCAATGACTATCCCTCACAGCTGGTGGAAAAATTAAAGTTTCCTGAATTTCTGACACCAGTATGTGCTATCATCTTTTAATTCCAAAGTAGGAGAGGTTCAAGCTATTACCACAGTAACAACATCACCAATAACAAAGGCCAAAAATAACCCTAAATTATTATTGCATTTACCATTCTTCCATAAATCTGTAATCTTGTCTATTATGCAGAATTTACAGGTGATTCCAATTATCTTCGTGTTAAACATGAGACAACATGAACACAACATTTGCAGTCAAGTTAACTTGTTGGGATGCTAGGCTTTCATAGGTTTGGGGGCCCATAAGATGTTTTAAGTCTTCAGTTAACTCTTACATAAAATGGGAATGAAATCTTCATCATAAATTCCTCCTTCGTTTCTTTACTATTTAAACTGAATTCCTAGAAATGGGTAGCTAACATTTTTAAAGACAAGGAAAATATCTTATGAAATAGTCTTATATATGAATGAATGGGAGATAAAAGAACCTACTACCCAAGTCCCTAGAACTTACTGGTAGATGATCCCAGAATTAAAATCCAGACTACCAGATTTTAGATGATTTCTTTAAGGTCCTCTACGGCTTTCTGAAATGTAGGATTTCACAGTAATCAGTGATCCCTCAGAAAGCACAATATAACACCCAGCATCTTCTGGGAAACTTAGCAGAGCTAATACAATTCTTGGATGCAATCACTACACACCAGTTTCATGGTCTCTGCCAAAGAATGGAGATAAAAGATAGGCCCAAGAATATCTGAAGGATATATTTTATTAGGTGGATACCACCCGCCTTGTACCCTCAAGTAAAGAGAAGGGCATAAAATGATAGAAAGAAACCATCTCCATCTATATCTCAGTATTAGGCCACTTTTCACTGCTATGACAAAATATTTGAAGTTGAGTAACTTTTTAAAAGATTGAGTTAGCTCCACAGCAGTCTGAAAGTCCAAGATTAGTGGCACCATAGATGTGGCATGATGTGGCCCTCTTAACTACATCACATAATAATGTTGACATCATGATGGAAGCACACATAGAGGGGAGATCAAAATGCAATACAGAAATCCAGACCTTGAGGAGAGCTCATTCCTTATAAAACTCTCAAGACAATAAGATGGTGGACTAGAGGAGGTCTGTTCTCATGAACTGCTCCAAGATACTTATCATAAATCAACAGGTATTAAGACTTGTGAAGAAACTAGGGTACATCAAGAATTATGGAACCACATATTGAAAAAACTAGAATCCAGGTGAAATCCAGAAATGCTGGTAGAAGTATAAGTAATGTAACCGAAACAGTGCTCTCTGGTGCTGAATGTACAGTGGCTCAGGAGAGGAGAGGATCTTCTGTAGAGGTGTGAAAGGAAAACTTCAGCAGTCTTGTGTGAGCATGGGATATGTGTCAGGGTAGTGATATGGCTTGTACAGATGGGAGATCTGACTATAGCCAGCTTAACAGAAACAGGAGTCATCACTCCCATCTTGTCCCTCCACATCTAGACAGTGTAGATTGCGAAGCCACCAGAGGGTATCCACTCCCAACCACATATCCTGTCTCATTAGAACCAAGAAGAATCAGTCTTCAACAGAATTAAAATGGAAACCATTCTGAGTCCTTCTCTCCACATTTTCTAAGTAGGCAAAATATGCAAAGTTTTGTGTTGCTGTGTGACCGAGATGAACTGGCTACCAGCCCCAATGATTAGAGTGGGTCTTGTAGAAAAGTGATTGTAGTACAGTAAAACCAAAATCATGATAACAGGATACAGACCCCACTATTCACTCCTGGGAGACTGAACTCTGGGCTGGGAGAACCCATGGTGCTGATGGGCACAGAGAAGCAGTGGCAGATTATTAAGCATAGCAGCAGTGGAAGGGGTCTGAGATTAGGGGTGGCCCTGGAAGGACTAAAAACACTCAGTCCCTGCATGCTCCAATCCACTTGGAGGTGCTCAGAGTGAAGACAGTGATATGGTCACTGACCAGCCACACCTTCGTGAACTAGAACAGAACTTTGCTATGTTGACACCCTTCCCAATATAGACCTACATGTAGATAGTGCAAGTGGTAGCCTTGGTGAACTGTTTGGATTCTTCAGTTCCATCACTCCCAGGTGCGGAAGAGTTTAAGTCAGTTAGAAACTAATTCAACCACTCACTGACCTACCCATATACCAAAATCAAAGGAGTGAGGCCCTATCTCCCACAAGTTCTACAAGTTCTATCCTACTTGAAGTGACATGCAAGAGTTATCTGGTATAATACAGTTGGTAGTTTTTTTCCTTGGTGTTTCATTGTGAGTTCAGGCTCCCAGGAATGAATAGTGAGGTCTGCATCCTGCTGTCCTGATTTTGGTTGTATTGTATCACAGTCACTTTTCTACCGGACCCACTCTAATAGTTATAGCATTTAGTTATATATTTCTATAGTATCTTACTATGCTGTTATTATTTAGATCTAAAATATTTCCCAAAGTCTCACATGTTTGGAAAGTTATTGGATCATGAGGACACTATACTCATGTGTGGATCCACTCAGTGATTAATTCAGTAGCTAATAGTGCTGTTAGGAGCTGCCATTAGTTGAAGGTGGGTCATTGGCACTACACTTGGCAAAGGCTGTATTCTTTTCCTGAGTTCCTTTCTTTTTCTTCTTCCTGGCTACCACAGTTGCGAATCTTTCCTCCACCATGCTCCTCTGCCATCTTGTGTCTGCTTTGCTACCAGTAAAGAATTAGAGGTTATCAAAAGTAATAAACAGCCGGGCATGGTGGTGCATGCTTGTAATACCAGCACTCAGGAGACTGAGACAACAGGATTGTTGCAAGTTCAAGACCAACCTGGGCTACAAAGTGAGCTCAACACTGGCCTGAACTGAGCTGCGGAGGCCTGCTCAGGCCTTGCCGGTGACCATCTATTGGTCCGGAGAGCAACGCAGCCACTGCTGCTGTCTGGAGGAGGGAGCTGAGCTGCCGGGTCCTACTCAGGCCTTGCCAGTCTCTTGGCCAAGGGAGTGCCACTGCTGCTGCTGCCACCTAGAGGAGGGAGCTGTGCTGCAGAGGAATTTTGTGGCCTGTCTACACTGTACAGGTAACTTTCTTTCATCCCGGGGAGCTTTGTCTCCTGAAGAGGTGGATGCCTGCACAACATCTGATCCCCGGAGTTTGAGATCCTTGCTCTGAGTGGTTGGGAGCCCACCCGGCTTGCAGCCACACTAGATTGGGCTTGGCGGGATTCGGCCATGCCTGGACCATGCCTGGTGGCCTTCTTTCAGTCCAGGGAGCTTTGCTGCCAGAAGGGAGAACTGCGCAGATTGAGGAGGCTTTAGGCCTACCTGAGACATGGCTAGCAACCTTCTTTTAATCCAGGAGCCTCGCTGCCCAAGGAGGAAGCTACCCTACCAGAGGAGTCCCAGGAGCCCAGGACATAAGAGACAATTTCCAACACATCCAGGAGAAGCCTTGGAACAACACTTGAAACATGGAAATATAGGAAAATGACAAAATGAAAGTCCAAAATACAATCTCAAACATCCAGCCCATCCCAAGAAAGCCTAGAAGCCATGTACATAGAAGAAAATATATGCCATACACCTGAAATAATAGTAACAAAGAAGCAACTCCAGGAAGCATTAAGCAATTCAAACTAGAAATAATCCCCCAATGTAAAAGAAGAAATGATAAAAATAATGAAAGAGATGTTGAATATATCTAAAAAAAAAAAAACACAGTTAAAAACTTAGAGTAACAGGGTCTGGGGATTTAGCTCAGCAGCATAAGCACCTGCCTTGCAAGCAGGCGGTTGTGAGTTCAATCCCTGGTACATAAAAAAAAAATTAGAGTAACAAAAGAAAAAGATAGAGTCCCTGAATGAACAATATAAGAAACAAACAGAATACATAAACCAGATTCAAAGAAATATACAGGAAATCAAAAATTCCATTGAAAGTTGTCAAAACCACCTCAACGAAAGTGAAGATAGAATTTCAAATCTCAAAGACAAGATTGTAGCTAGTGCAATGGAAAGGAAAGATCTCTTAAAAATAACAAGGAATCAGGAAATAACAACCCAACAGCTGCACGGTGACTCAAAGAAAAACAACATAAGATTAATAGAGATAAATGAAAAAGAAGGGGACAACACAAATGATATCAAGAAACTATTTACAGAAGTAATAGCTGAAAATTTCCAAACATGAGAATGGAAATTGACATTAGGATTGGTGAAGCATAAAGAACTCCAAATAGTCATAACCGAAACAAAACTACAACCAGACATATAATAATCACCATCCCAGAAATCCAACATAAAAATAGAATATTAAAAACTGTTAGAGAGAAGAGACAGATCATCTATAAAGGAAAGCTTATCAGAATCACTGCAGACTTCTCAACACAAAAATGAAGTCAAGAAGAGCATGGAGTGAAGTATTTCAGATCCTAAAGGAAAATGATTTCCAACCTAGACTGATATACCCTGCAAAACTGTCCTTCAAAATCAATGGAGAAATAAAATATTTCCATGACAAAGAACAGCTGAAGAACTTCATGATCACCAAGCTAATTCTGCAAAGAATACTTAAAAAATACAGTTTAGATATACATAGGGAAAAAACACTAAACAAGACAGACAAAGAACAGCTGAAGAACTTCATGATCACCAAACCAACCCTGCAAAGAATACTGAAAAAATACAGTTTAGATACACACAGGCAAAAAAAAAAACACTAAACAAGGCAGACAATTAAACAGAATGGAAAGATAAATATGCAACAGCAGAAAGATAACATGTCAACAATAAACCAATATATAAGAGTTATAATCATTAATGTAAATTGTCTCAATTCACCAATTAAAAGAAACAGACTGGCAGAATGGATCAAGAAACAACATTCAACCATAGGCTGTCTACAAGAAACCCCAAAAGGAACATCTAATCCAAAAGTAAAGTTACAGACAGAAAGTCAAAGGATGGAAAACAATACTACATGCAACAGAAACCCCCCCCAAAAAAGTGGGGGTAGCTATTCTGTTTGCAGACAATGTGAATGTCAAACCAAGAATGATCAGAAAACATAAATAAGATCATTACATACTGGTTTGGGGAAAACTTCAAGAGGAAGAGATAACAATCTTAAATATATATGCACCAAATTCCAGAGCACCCAGTTATACAAAGCAAGTATTAACAGAAATGAAAAATCAAATAAACAATAACACAATTTAACATACCATTGACACCAAGGGACAGATCAACCAGACAGAAAATCAGCATGAAATAACAGAACTAAATCACACTTGTGAACGAATGGACTTGATAGACATATACAGAGTGTTCCATCCCACAACATCAGAATATACATTCTTCTCAGCGGTACATGGGACATTCTCTAAAACAGACCACATACTAACCCACAGAACATATTTAAATAAATGCAAAAGTGTTGAAATTATCCCTTGCATGTTATCAGATCATAGTGCCATGAAACTAGAAATTAATGATAGATGCAGGAGAAAAAAATGGTGGCTTGCTAGGAAGCTGGATGGAGAGTCTCTGCGGAGAAATCAGATCAGAAGCTAGAATATGACAACATGGAGATGGCCAGATGAATGGATAGCAAGTCTTATTAACCAAGGCAGTAACTGAAGGGAAAAATAAAACTAGGAAGAGGAAGGAAAAGTGCAGGAGGAGAGCTGAAGACTAACATGCTCACTGAGACCCATTCTGCACTGTACTAGTCATGCCAGGAGGATCCAAGGTCATGCTGAGACCACGGCTGCTGATAACGGGAGTCAGTGAATCCCAGGCCCTTAATGGAAGGATGTGGCACAGTGAGCAGTGGATCAAAGAGGGAGAACTGCATTGATTAGTGCTGGGGATTGGGTCTCATGGCTGCTGTCACTGGCTGGAGGACATCTTGGAATTGGGCAGAGCCCAGCACCATGGCAGCGTCAATGACACAGAGAGGACTGGTGGAGGACATCTTGGAGTTGGGCAGAGCCCGGCACCATGGTAATGTCAGATAGTCACCCCTGGCACAGAGAGGTCTGGTGGAGGACAGCTTGGAGTTGGGCAGAGCCTGGCACCACGGTGACATCAATCAGCTGCCCCTGGTGCAGAGAGAACTGGCAGGGTCTGCTGGGGCTGAGCCAAGCCTCTGGTTGGGACCCAATAAGCAGGAGCAAAATTGTCACAACTGTGTGACATCCACAAGGTACAGCCTAACTTGCAGATTGACTGGCTCAGAGACTTGAGGTTAGCCTACACCGTTCTTTCATCCCTGCATGTACCTAAGATAACAGTAAATTGGGGAGGGCAGCAAAAGACCCTAAGAGGGGGCCAGAAACCCCCAGGACACACTAGTCTGAAAGAAACCAGAAACATGACAAGAGATAGAAATTTTTAAAAAATCTCCAGCTGCTGAACTTTGGAAAATAAGCCCAGGAGAAATAAATACAAAAGAGAACCAGTGCAGTAACCATTGAATACTAGACACAGCATCAGTGGACATAAAGAAATACCTTTGTGACCTCATAGAAGAATTTAAAACTGTACTTATGATTCAAGTGAGGCAAGATACAAAAAGGTTAATTAAAGAAATGATATATGCCCCTCCCAAGAGAACACAGATGGAAGAACAGAGGAAATCAGAAAAGAAAGAGAAACCTCTGATGAAGAATTTAAACATAATCTAGAATATATGAAACAGATCCAAAGAGATTATCAGGAAACTAAAAACTCCATTGAAAACTGGCAAAATGCCTTGACAGAACCTAAAGTTAGCCTTTTGAAACTTGAAGAGAGATTTATGATATATGACTGTGAAAGAAAAGAACTCTTAAAAATAACAAGGAACCAGAAAGAAACAATTCAAAGGCTAGAAGACAACAAAAGGATACATAACTTAAGAATAAAGCACTTGAGTGAAGAAGCACGAGTAACCAAAAATGAACTACAAAGAATATTCACAGATATAATAAGGGAAAACTTCCCAAGCATAGGAAAAAGAAATGATATACAGATAAATGAGGCATACAGAACTCCAGCCACCTACAAACAAAACAGATCTACACCCAGACATATAATAATCAAGATTCCAGAAATCCACAGAATATTAAAAGCAGCCAGGGAAAAGAAGCAGATTAACTACAATGGAAAAATTATCAACATAACAACAGACTTATCAACACAAACTCTCAAAATGAGAAGAGCCTGGGGGGAAATAGTCCAAGCCCTGAAAGAAAATAATTTGCAACCAAGACTGATGTACCCAGAAAACTCTCTCTCAAAATTAATGGAGAAATAAGATGTTTCCAAGACAAAGAGGAACTGTGGGAGTAGTTCATGGCCACCAAGCCAACCATTCATAGAATGCTGAAGGACATTTCAGAGAGAGAGAGAGGAAGGGATACAAGTATTCCAGCAACAGTATCAGAGAGGCCTCAATGAATGGGGCAGACAGTGGAATGAGGGAGTAAGGTGGACAAATTATAGCAGTAAAGTGGAGTAGCAGACATGAGGCAGAAACAGTAAGCTATAATCTTTAATATAGATAGCCTTGATACACTAAAATAAAAAAACAGGCAGAGTAGATTAGGAGGCAGGATCAATCGAGATGCTCTGAATGGGAAATACACTCAAGCTGAAGGAGGGTTAATAAACTGAAAGTCAAAGATGAGAAAGCAAAGCTATATGTGACAGGAAACCAGAGAGAAATAGAAACAACTCATCAAGCAGCTGCAGATAGATTGGAAAGCTATGACACTTTTGGGCAGTGTAGAACTACACAGCTGGAAGGGAGGAAAACCCTATAACTTTAGTGAGAAAAGGAGTACAGCTCAAGATCAAGCTCAGGGTAGAAAGGTTCAGCAACACTCAGATAGAATGGGATGGCCCCCAATCTAAAAACTAAAGGGGCAAGTGAGACCCAAAACATACAAAGCATCCTGAAAAGGGGAAAGGTGAAAAATAGCCTTAAAAGGAAGGCAGAGGACATTGTTAATAGTGTATCAAGATTTAAAAGTCACAGTACTCTTATTTAGTTTGATTTTAGTTTGTTTCAGTCTGTCCACTCATATCAGATTTAAGGGCACAGACATCTAACCCCAAAATAGCAGGTTATACCATGGTAACTAGCCTTAATTTCCTATTATCTTAAACTGAAACTGGGTATTACTTAAATTGTCTTACTATGACTGATCTTATTTGAATCTGGTTTGTTAGATCATGGTTTTGCCTTGGCTGATTTTATTTGAATTTGGTATGCTTGATAGTATCAAGTCTAAAAGTAGAGGCAACTACTCTGAAGATGACAAGATGTAAAAGATATCCATACTGGTTTTGATTATTAACCACTCTTAAGTCCCACAGTATTTTCAAAATTGTGTTTTTATAAAAATAGCTATGTAATACTATGCTTAACTATATTAAGCCTGATGATGTGGATAAATCTATTGAAGACAAGAGAAAGCATAGTAACTACAGTAGATCCCCCAATATTGTGGTCTTATGTGTTTTTTTCATTGCATGTTTTTCTAGGAATTTGTTTTGTTGTCCTGTTATGATTTGTTTTTCCCTATAACACAGGATAGATATACATGTAGAAATTCACACATGAGAAAAAATTTTTAAACTAGTTATGGGAACAGATTATATAATGCAAGATGTAATGAACAGATACTCTGAAAAAGAGACACTAAGAAACCCAATCCTAATTCTGTAATATTATGATATAAAATCTAGCAATACTATTATTCATTGTTCAGAATGATATTAGTCTAGTCTCTTAAGTTCAATTTCAGCATACGTAAAGATAAGGACAGCTACTACGAAGAGAATGAGAGACATTATGGAAGTCATTATTGACTTCTCCAATGTCAGATCTTGAAGAACTAAGAAGCCTTCATCATCCTGTAATGATTTGATTGGTTCTATAATACGCAGTATGTATTCAATGTGTGCGAAGATGGGGAACAACTATTTGGAAGAAAACTAGAGACCATAAGATAGGTAGTGATTTCCAGGGGACTTGCATTGACATTTGCATTTCTTTAAATTTTTTCTTTATGAACTGTTTTGTTTTGTTTTGAAATGTTTAATCTTACCCTCAAGATAAAAAAAAACAAGTGTGTCGGACTGATAACTATATTACTAAGTATTTATTGGATCATTGAGCAGAAATGTTGGCAGTGTTACTATTTGAATGTCAGCTTGTATGCTTTAATTTTGTAACTTGAACAACTATTTCTCAGATGACAATATGTAACTTATCAACTAATGATTTCTTACTGTTTACTTTTCTTTTTTTTAATTTTTTATTTAAGGAGAAAAGAAAAAAAACAGTGAAGGGGTACAAGTTATACAGATTTACAGAAGAAAAAAATGCACAGTAGGAAATCACTAGTTAATGGATTACATATTGCCATCTTAGAAATAATTGTTCAAGTCACAAAATTAAAGCTTGTAGACTGGACATTCCAACAATGATACTGCAAACAGTTCTGTTCAATGATCCAATAAAACTCTGTGATATCATTTTCTATCTTATACACTTAAATATACATGCAGTTATATAGTTTAGAGCACTTTCTTTTCCTCTCTTTTGTACAATGACTATTACACATTTTGGGTTTCATTGCTCCCACGGTTCTTATTGCTTTTTTGGAAGAGAGTAAAACCAAATGAGACATAACAGAACAGAATCGGTCAAGTCAAAAGGGTGGACATAATAGATAATATAAAAACATAATACAAGGTGATCAACAATGGTTACCATAATGCCTCCCGCTATCTCTAATAGAATTGCCTATATCATTAGTTGTAATACAATTGAACAAAACAGTAAAGAACAAAACCGACAAAACCAGAACATTGGAGACATTGTAGGTCTTCAAAAGTAGATAAAAGTCAACGAGAATGGGCGTTATAATGAATCTCATTATCTTCTCAGCTGATGCCTAAACTTTCGAACCTGATACTATCCAGCAAAACAGAATAGAGGAACCTCAGTCAAAAACAAGATGGTGAGAGTAATACAGGGCTTCAAATCAAGATAATAGAAAGTCAAAGTGGGTTACTATATTATATCCTGCTATTTTTCCCTTTAATTAAATGGATAAAAATTAAAAAGTAAATAATGGAGTGGAGATTGAGAAAAAAGAGGGCATAACAGCGAAACAGGGCAGATCAAAACGTAACCATTTAAGCAGAATAGTGTTTCACCACCAGATAATCCCGACCCAAAAGTAGTTACCATATAGACTCTTTCCTTGAAGTCCTTGAGTACAACTTCGTATACTGTAGCATTAAGTATATCAAAACAATGTAAAACCATTTAAGAGAATGACAGCATTATAGAGTATTTAGAATCGACTAACAGAAAATGAACAATGGTTTCTGTATATTCTCCTTGTCTTTAAAAGGTTTTTGCTTATACTATCGTACATAATAAAATCCAATAAGATACAACCTGTTTAGACCATTGGAGACAGAAGAACAAAAGCTAGATGAGACTTCAAAACAAGATGGTACTAAATCAGTATTACCTATTAAGATGTCATTTTCTCCAAAATAGCTGTTCCTATCATCCAATCTTCTCTGTCTCATTTCTGTTGAGCTCTTTTTCTGTCAGTAGCTGTCAGTTTGTCTTCTTCATTTTGTTCTCTGCTCCATTCGTTGTGGCCTCCCCGCCACTATTTCTGGGTTCTTTGTATTTTTCTTTTTTTAGAATATCCTGCAATACTCTCTGTAGAGTTGAATTGGTGGTTGCAAATTCCCCCAGTTCCTCTTTATCCTGGAAGCACCTTGTTTTTCCATCAATTTCCTGGGACAGTTGTGCAGGATATCTCAATCTTGGCTGGAGATTATTATCTTTCAAAGCTTGAATTATTTCCCCCCATGCTCTTCGTGATTTGATGGTTTGTGCAGAGAAATCTGCTGTAATTCTGATGGGTGTTCCCTTGTAAGTGGTCTGTTTCTTGTCTCTTACAGCTTTTAATATTCTGTTCTTGTATTGAATTTCTGGAATTTTTATTATTATATGCCTGGGTGTTTCTCTGTTAGGGTTATAGGTATCTGGGGTCCTGTATGCCTCATACATCTGAGTATCTTTACCTTTTGCTAAATTAGGAAAATTCTCCTGGATTATTTCTGTGAGTAGCTTTTGTAGTTCACTCGTTTGTGTCCCTACTTCTTCTTTTATGTTCTTAATCCTTAAGTTATGGCTCCTCTTATCATCTTCTTGTCTTTGTATTATTGCTGTTTGTTTCTTTGTTATTTTTAAGAAGTTTTTCATTTCATTCTCCCATATTACAAGTCTGCCCTCCAGTTCAGATAGTCTGTCCTTAGTTTCTTTCAAGCCGTTATGCCAGTCTTGGATAGACTTCTTAATTTCTTGATAGTCCCTTTGAACCTGCTTCACATACTCAATGCTTTCTCTATTTTCTCCATCAAGCAATTCTCCCCTCTTTTTCTGTTCTTCCATTCCACCATCTGTTTTTTCCTGGGTGGTGCTTAGCATTTCTCTAACTATTCTGCATACTTCTAGCTTCAGGTCGTTGATAACTTCATTCCTGAATTGGTCTATGAGGCTCTCTATATGGCGCTTAATGTATATTGGTGCGGTGTCCACTATTGCCTGTTTCTCAGAATTGGGGGCCGAGGAGCCTTTCTTGTTGCTTCCCTTCCCCATATTTTCTGTTCCTTATAAAATGCAAGCTTACATAGGAGGCCCGGCTTCCCTGCCTGTCAGCCACAGCCTGATCAAATTGCACTGGCTAGGTGTTCCCGCCCACCGCTGCACACCAGGGAGTTGCAGAGGAGGCAGCCTACACGGGAGTCAGTCGCTCCTCCGGGCCACCATCAGGCTCTGGGATCTGGGTTAGGCCAGCCTACTGAGTCCGCCCGCAGCGTCACGCAGGCCAGGCACTTTTCACCAATCCCGTCCAAGAGGGGAATGTGTGGCTGGAGTCGCCACCGCGCCCTGCTCTTACAGGACTGCCCGAGCCCAGAAAGTCCTCCCCTGGAGTCAAACTGTGGTAGGGGGTCAGTTTCTCTCACTCACCTCGCCACCAGTCAGTTTTCGTGTACGCCTCCTTGTCCGTCCTGTTTTTGACTCCGTTCGCAGACTCCCGTTCCCAGAGCTTCTGCGCGTCTCTCCTTGCCGAGCCGCTTGTGGAGGCAGCCAGCCGCCGGGCGGCGGGAAACCCAAATCGCGGCTTCCAATGGCACGGGGTCGAGCCTCCACACCGAGTCTTTTCTGTTCCTATTTTAGCGCCAGGACTGTATTCTAAGTTGGTTTCTCTCAGCCCAGTTCGTTCCTGAGTCAGCAGAGCATATCTCTACCGGTTCATGTCTCCTTAGTCCGCATCATTCCTGGCCTCTGAGCCGAGCCTTTCAGAGAGCCTCCGGTAGTTGCTGTTGTCTGTCCGCCATGTTCTCCCGGAAGTTGTTTACTTTTCTATAATTCAGTGTTATTTCTACTCTTTTTTCTGTAAATTTTGTATTGTTTTGTTTCTTTCTCTTTAAATAATAATAAAGAAATTAATGATAAAAGAAACTGCAAAAAAACCACAAATACATGAAAATTGAATAATACACTCTTGAGCAACCAGTGGGTCACAGGGGAAATTAAAGAAGAAATTAAATGTACCTACAAGCAAATGAAAATGAATATACAACTTACCAGAGTTTGTGGGATGCAATGAAAGCAGTCCTCAGAGGAAAATTTATTGCACTGAGTTCCTGCATCAGGAAAACAGAAAGAATACAAATAAACAACCTGATGCTACACCTCAAACATCTAGGAAAAGAAGAGCAAGTCAAGTCCAAAGCCAAAAGAAGAGAAGAAAATCAGAGCAGAAAATAATGCAATCGAGACTAAGAAAACAATCCAAAGAATCAATGAATCAAAGAGTTGGTTCTTTGAAAGAATAAATAAAATTCATAAGCCCTTAGCCAACCTAATAAAAAAAAAGGAAAGAAAAGCTCAATTTCATGCAATAAGGAATGAAAAATGTGAAATCACTACTGACTCTGTGGAAATACAGAAGAACATCAACACCTATTTTAAAAACTGCTACTCCCATAGGTTCAATAACACAGAAGAAATGGACAGATTCCTAGAAATATGTGAAGTACCAAAGATGGGTCAAGAAGATGTAAAAACTTCTGAATAACCCAATTAATATCAATGAAATTGAAAATGTAATTAAGTCCTTACCTACAAAGAAGAACCCAGGCCCAGACGAATTCACTGTAGAATTTTACAAGAAATACAAAGAAGACTTAATACTGATAGTCCTCAAACTCTTCAATGAAATCGAAAGGGAAGCAATCCTTCCTAAATCATTCCTGGAAGCAAATATTACTCTAGTACCAAAACCTGAGAAAGACCCAACTAAAAAAGAGAACTACAGACCAGTCTCCCTAATGATCATAGATGAAAAAAATTCTCAATAAAATATTGGCAAACAGGATGCAACAAATCATCAAGAAGATTATATACCACGACCAAATGGGATTCATTCCAGGTATGCAGGGATGGTTCAACATACATAAATTAATAAATGTAATCCACCATATCAATAAAGCCAGAAATAAGAATCATATGATCATTTCTATAGATGCAGAAAAAGCTTTTGATAAGGTCCAACACTCCTTCATGATAAGAACCTTAGAGAAAATTGGAATAGATGGTCTTTACCTCAATATGATAAAGGCCATCTATGACAAACCAACAGCCAGTATCATATTAAATGGCCAAAAACTGAAGTCTTTACCTTAAAATCAAGCACAAGACAAGGATGTCCCTTGTCACCACTCTTATTCAATACAGTGCTGGAAATACTAGCCATAGCAATTAGACAACAGAGAGAAATGAAAGGGGTAAATACAGGAAAGAGGAAGTTAAATTATCATTATTTGCAGATGACATGTTACTCTACATAGAAGACCCCCAAAACTCCATTGAAAGACTCCTAGATATAATAAATAAATTCAGCAATGTAGCTGGATATAAAATCAATGCTCAAAAATCAATATCATTTCTAAACACTAACAACAAATTACAGAGAAAGAAATAACAGAAGCCCTTCACACTAGCATCCAAAAAAATGAAATACTTAGGAATTCATCTCAGAAAGAAGTGAAAGATCTGTGCAGGGAAAACTATAATACCCTGAAAAGAAAAATTGAAGATAATCTCAGAAAATGGAAAGACATCCCTTGTTCATGGATAGGTAGAATACATATTGTGAAAATGGCCATTCTCCCAAAATTGTTATACAGATCCAATGCAATCCCAATGAAAATACATCAACATACATTATAAATCTAGAGAAATCACTCCCAAAATTCATCTGGAACCAGAAGAGACCTAGAATAGTAAAGGCAATTCTAAGCAGCAAAGGCAAGGTAAGAGGCATCACAATCCCTGACTTGATATTATGCTACCAAGCTACTGTAATAAAATCAACATGATAATGAAATAAAAACAGATCTGAAGATCAATGGAATAGACTAGAAGATACAACCACAACTATAAACACACTCAACCACCTTATCTTTGATAAGGGGGCCAAACATGTTCACTGGAAAAATGACAGTCTCTTTAATAAATGGTGCTGGAAAAACTGGCTCTCCATATGTCAAAAACTAAAACTAGACCCATGCCTATCACCATATACTAAACTAAAATCTAAATGGATCAAAGATCTGAATATTAAAACAGAAGCACTAAATCTGTTGGAAGACAATAGGTAAACATCTTGAAGATATAGTGGTAGGTAGAGAATTCATGAACAGAAATCAAACCGCATGGGAAATACTTCCCAGAATCAATAACTAGGATCATGTCTTATTAAAAAGTTTCTACATGTCAGAAGAAATTTCCAGCATAGTGAAAAGAAAACCCTCAAACTGGGAAAAAATCTTAGTGAACTGTCCGTCAGACCAAAGACTTCTGTCTAAATCATATAAAGAATTTTTTAAAAATCAGATCCCCAAAACTCAAGGACCCAATCCAAAAATGGGCATCTGAGATGAATACCCATTTATCAGATGAAGAAATACAAGTGGCAAATAAATACATGTAAAAATGTTCATCATCATTAGTCATTAGAGAAATGCAAATTAAAACAACACTGAGATTCCATTTCACTCTTAAAAGAATGGTCAGGATTGGGCTGGGGATTTAGCTATGCAGCATAAGCGCCTGCCTTGCAAGCACGCGGTCATGAGTTCGATCCCCAGTACCGATTAAAAAAAAAAAAAAAAGAATGGCCAGGATCAAGAAAACCACCAACAACAAATGCTGGAGAGGCTGTGGGGGAAAAGGAAATCTCCTGCACTGTTGGTAGGAGTGTAGACTGGTGCAACCACTGTGGAGGTTAGTCTGAAGAGTCCTCAAAAAACTGTGATTAGGGCTGGGGATTTAGCTCAGCGGCATAAGTGCCTGCCTTGCAAGTGTGTAGTCATGAGTTCGATCCCTGGTACCAATAAAAACAAAAAAGACCAAAAAAAAAAGTACACTCTCAAAAAGCTGTGATTGGAGGTCCCATTAACCCCGCTATTCTACTTCTGGGCATATTCCCAGAAGAACTGAAAATATCATACCACAGTGATATATGTGCACCCATGTTTATAGCAGCACAATTTGTAATAGCCAGATCTTGGAAACAACCTAAGTGTCCATCAACTGAGGAATGGATAAAAAAGTTGTTTTATTTTTATACAATGGAGTACTACTCAGCTATAAAGAATGATCACATTGATACATTTACTAATAAATGGGCGCAACCTGAGACCATACTCAAAAGCAAAATAAATCAAACTCACATGTATAAATACCGTATAGTCTCCCTAGTGTAAGAAATAGTAAGAGTACATAAGAGTTTATGGTAATCATGATTCCCCATTACATTGTTTTGGAGCCTTATAATTATCATATTTGTTAGTTTTAGTGAGTTTGTCCTTGTTTGTTTGATTTTATTAACTGTGATGGTATGAACAGCTAATTTGAGGGAAACAAGTCATTACAATAGCCAGTACTGATATAATATCATCTTACACTGAAGTCCTATCATGCTTTTGCTCTTCTGTTTCCATTTGCTCTATCATGTTGTACTATATTGGATTATATTATGTGTGATAGAATAAACAAATTTTCTATGGAAAATAAAATAATATAGTAGCCCTTGTTTTCTGTTATTTGGTTCTGAATGCCCTGTAATACTCTCATTCTCTTGCATGTTTTTATACTATTTTGTTATATTTGGTCCTATTATATATGAAGTTATACTCAACTATTTCAAAGAAAGAGACATTGTGATAGTTACTGTTAATTATGGGTTGTCTTCTGGTGAAATACTGTGTTGCTTACATTGTTCTGTTCTAATCTGTTTTGTTATGTACTGTTTTGTCTTAATCTCTTTAAAATAAAAAAAAAAAGAGGCTGGCCTGAACTGACAGTGAGATCCTGTCTCAAAAAAATGTCAAAAAAAAGAGTAATAAACAAGCCTAGTAATGAAAAATTCAACTGATAATTTTGGCAGTAGGAAAGGTTAGGTGAAAAGATAGAATATCTACTCTTGAGGACAAGTGGCACATTTATCCAGAAATAATGAGAAAACCAAAAGATTATCCAAAAACTCTTAGATAAATCTGAAATATTTTTAGTGATCTTTGGATTTAAGGAAGTCATAAAGTTTGAGAACAAAGATATAAAAAGATTATTCACTGAAATTATTGCAAAATAACTTGTCAAATATAGGAAATAAGATGAATACCTACATAAAAAGACCTTTAAAACCACAAATATATACCACCAGAAAAGGACTTCTCCATGAAATATTGTTGTCAAAACCTCAGAAATTCACACAGAGTTGAACACTAAGATCAGTTAGCAAAGATTATGAAAATTTCTAAATAAATGAACTCATCAGAATAACAGCACATTTCTGAATATTAACCTTAAGGATCAAGAAAACTTGCACTGAAACTCTAAAATAAAATTAATTTGCAATTTGTATTTTTATGACCTACAAAATTATCAAATTGATGGAAAAAATACCTTCCATAATAAATACAAATTAAGGAAATTCATGATCAACAAAACAGCATGGCAGAAAACACCTAAGGGAATCTGAAACAAAGATGCGAAGAATAGCAAAATCTAAGAGCCCAAGGAAAAGAATAAACCCCACTGAGAAAGTGGTTAAGCAAAGGGAAAAGAGAAAGCAATCAAGCCCTGGATAAACAATATAATGACAAGAAACCATACATGCCTTTCAATAACAATACTCAGTATAAGTGATCTTGACGCTTGAATCCAGAGACACAGAATGGCAGATTTCATTTTAGAACAAGGTCCAACTAGATGCTGCCCCAAAGAGACACATCCATCCATCCATTTTTCACACACACTGAAAAATGGAAGGAGGGAAAATGATATTCCAAGCAGCCCAAGTCCAAACAGGAGTACACATTTTAATTTCCTTAACAAAGAGAAAAATATTTAAAAACTGATTACAACAGAAGAAGTCAGTACACACTGGTAAAGAGAACAATGCAACAATTATATAATTGTTGTGTCCAATTAATTTAGTAGAACAAAATACTCAAAAGGACAGATAGATAGTAATGCAATCTTAGTAGGGCTTCCACACCCTGCTGTGATAAATAGGTCAGCCAGAGAACAACAAATCAACAAAGAAATAGATTTAAAGTATGCTATAAAACAAATGGAATTACCCTATAGAGTGTTTCATCCAACAGAAGACATACTCTATTTGGCAACCTATAAACTATCTACAAAATGATATTTTAGACCATAAAACATATTGCAGTAAACACAACAGAATTTAAGCAATTACTTGTGGAAGGAAATGAAAAAATCGGCAATAGGAGAATCCATAAAAATATGGATATTGAAAGCCAGGCATGGTGGCTAGGTCATAGTCATACCTATAATCCCATCACTCAGGAGGCTGAGGCAGGAGGATCTTGTGAGTTTGAGACCAACCTGGGCTACAAAGTGAGCTGAAGGACATCCTGAACTGTATAGTGAAATCCTGTCTCAAAAAAGACAAAAAAGATGGATATTGAATAATGTATTTTTTTATTAAAAAGAACACAACTTTATTGAACTAGTTTTCATAGCATAGCACATGATTTACAAGCTGAAAATTTCAGCATATTTACTGAGTTGTACAACAATAACAACAATAAAACTTAGGTTATTTTTCTAATCCCAAATCAAAACGCTCTGCCCACCAACTATCATCTCTCAATTGCTTCCTCCTTAAATCAAGGCAACCACAAAGCTATTCTTGATCTTCATAGGTTTTCCTATTCTAAGAATTGTTTTCAAAGTAGACCATTCTCATAGCAACAATAAAAACTACAACATATCCAAAGAAACCTAAATTCTGCAAGGAGAGTTATTAGAGTGAAACTAAAGACCAACAGCAGAAACATATATAAAATATAATATTTTTCTTATCTTTCTTACTTCCTTTCTATTAAATTTTTCATATAAGGGAAACTGTAGGATGTATAAGCTTCTGTGTGTGATTTACTTCACCTAACATTTTGGTCTCAAGATGTTTCCGTCATCCCACCAATGCTCAAATTTATCTTTCTAAACAGCAGACAAGACCCATTATGCATGGGTACCGTATTTTCTTTATCCATTCTTCTGTGATATCATACAAGTTGATTCCAAGTCTTACCTACTATGAATTGTGCTGTTATAAACATAGGTACTCATACATTGCTATGGTGTGATATTTTTAACTCTTTTGGGAAGACACCCAAAAGGGAAATGGCTGAATCAAATGAAATTTCTATTTTTAGTCTTTTAGGAGTCTCTATACTGGTTTCCATAGCGATTGTACCAGTTTACATTCCCACTAACAATGTAAAAGAAGTGCTTTTACTCCACAGTCTCGCCATCATTTGTTACTGGGTGATTTCTTATTTGTAGTTCTTTTTTTTCTGAGATGAGATGGAATATTAATATTTTAATTTGCATTTCTCAAATGTTGAACATTTTTTCATGTATTAACTGGCCAACTTTATCTCTAAGAAATGTCTATTCATTTCAGTTGCCCATTTTTTAATTGAGTCTTTAGATTTGGAGGGTTCTATTTTTTACTTTTTAGTTCTTTATATTCTAGATGTTAGTCTTTTGTCTAAGGAATAGCTAGCAAATTATTTTTCCCATTGTGTGGGTTGTCTCTTCACTCTGTTGTTGATTTCCTTTAATGTTCAAAAGCTTTTTAGTTTAATGAGATATCATTTGTTGATTCTTGGTATTTCTTTTGCAAATAGCGTTTTGTTTGAAAATCTTTGCCTACACCTATGTCTTTGAGAGATTGGTCTATTTTTTATTCCAGCAGATTAAGTGGAGGTTTTGTTTTGTTTTTTGTTTTTGTTTGTTTGTTTTTGTTTTCTCAGGATTTTTTTATTGAGACAGAGTCAACTATATAGTGAAGGCTGACCTTGAACTGTCTTATGCAGCCCAAGTGGACCTCAAACTCACGGCAATCCTCCTTCCTCAGTTTCCCGAGTGCTGGGGTACAGGCATGCAGCACTATGCTCAGCTAATGTTTCTATTCTGATGTTGATATCCTTGATCCATTTTGATTTTTGTTTAGTGTATGGTGAGAGATGTGGATCTAAATCACCTTCAGCATGTGGACAACCAATTTCCCCAGCACCATTTATTAAAGAGGCTGTATTTCCTCAAGTAAAACAATTTGTCAAAGATTATATAACTGAGTATGCCTCTAATTGTTTCTATGTCTTCTGTTCTGTTCCATTGACACAAAAGACTGTTTTTTTGTTTTCTTTTCTTTTCTATCAGTACCATTTGGTTTTTATAACTGTAGCTTTGTAGTATAATTTAAGATACTACCAGCATGTTGGGGATTTAGGTCAGTGCAAGCACCTGCATGGCAAGCACGAGTTGTGAGTTCAATCCCTGGTACAAAAAAAAAAAAAAAAAAAAAAAGAGCAGGGCACTTAGCTCAGTGGCATAAGCACCTGCCTGGCAAGTATGAGGCTATGAATTTGATCCCCGGTACCAAAAAATAAAATAAAATAAAATACTACCAGGACTGTGATGATCCCTGTTTTGCCTTTATTGTCCATTCATTTTTACTATTCTAGGTCTCTTTTGATTCTGAAAGAATTTTGGGACTGCTTTCACCAAAAAAATGTTATTGGTAGTTTAGTTGGATTGCACTGAATCTATATAACAGTTTTGCAAATATGGCCATTTTAACTATAACTACCCGGACTTCCGGGAGAACATGGCGGACAGATAACAGCAACTACCGGAGGCTCTCTGAAAGACTCGGCTCAGAAGCCAGGAATGGTGCGGACTAAGGAGACATAAGCAGGTGGAGATATGCTCTGCTGACTCAGGAACGAACTGGGCTGAGAGAAACCAACTTGGAATGCAGTCCTGGTGCTAAAACAGGAACAGAAAAGCCTCGGTGTGGAGGCTCGACCCCGGCGCCATTGTAAGCCGCGATTTGGGTTTCCCGCCACGCAGCGGCTGGCTGCCTCCACAGCAGCTCGGCAAGGAGAGAGACGCGCAGAAGCTCTGAGAAAGGCAATCTGCGAATGGCAGGGAGGCGTGCACTGACTTGTGGTGAGGTGAGTGAGAGAAACTGACACTCTACCACAGTTTGACTCCAGCGGAGGACTTTCTGGGCCCGAGCAGTCCTGCGGGAGCAGGGCGCGGTGGTGACTCCAGCCACACATTCCCCTCTCGGGCGGGATTGGTGAAAAGTGCCTGGCCTGCGTGACGCTGCCGGCGGACCTGGTAGGCTGTCCCAACCCAGATCCCAGAGCCTGACGGTGGCCGGGAGGGGAGACGCGTAGGCTGCCTGGTCCGTAACTCCCTGGTGCGCAGCGGTGAGCGGGAACACCTAACTGGCGCAATTCGATCAGGCTGTGGCTGACTGGGAGAGAAGCTGGGCCTCTTATATAAGCTTGCATATATAAGGAACAGAGAAGAAGAGGCAGCATGGGAAGAGGCAGCAACAAGAAAGGCTCCTCAGCCCCCAATTCTGAGAAACAGGCAATAGCAGACACCGCACCAATACACATAAGGCACCATATAGAGAGCCTCATAGACCAATTCAGGAATGAAGTTATCAACGACCTGAAGCTAGAAGTATGCAGAATAGTTAGAGAAATGCTAAGTACCACCCAAGAAAAAACAGGTGGTGGAATGGAAGAACAGAAAAAAAGGGGAGAATTGTTTGATGGAGAAAACAGAGAAAGCATAGAATACGTGAAGCAGGTTCAAAGGGACTACCAAGATACTAAGAAGTCTATCGAAGACTGGCATAACAGCTTGAAAGAAACTAAGGACAGACTATCTGAACTGGAGGGCAGACTTGTAATATGGGACAATGAAATGAAAAACTTCTTAAAAATAACAAAGAAACAAACAGCAATAATACAAAGACAAGAAGATGATAAGAGGATCCATAACTTAAGGATTAAGAACATAAAAGAAGAAGTAGGGACACAAACAAGTGAACTACAAAAGCTACTCACAGAAATAATCCAGGAGAATTTTCCTAATTTAGCAAAAGGTAAAGATACTCAGACGTATGAGGCATACAGGACCCCAGATACCTACAACCCAAACAGAGCAACACCCAGGCATATAATAATAAAAATTCCAGAAATTCAATACAAGAACAGAATATTAAAAGCTGTCAGAGACAAAAAACAGACCACTTACAAGGGAACACCCATCAGAATTACAGCAGATTTCTCTGCACAAACCATCAAATCACGAAGAGCGTGGGGGGAAATAATTCAAGCTTTGAAAGATAATAATCTCCAGCCAAGATTGAGATATCCTGCACAACTGTCCCTGGAAATTGATGGAAAAACAAGGTGCTTCCAGGATAAAGAGGAACTGGAGGAATTTGCAACCACCAATTCAACTCTACAGAGAGTATTGCAGGATATTCTAAAAAAAGAAAAATACAAAGAACCCAGAAATATTGGCGGGGAGGCCACAACGAATGGAGCAGAGAACAAAATGAAGAAGACAAACTGACAGCTACTGACAGAAAAAGAGCTCAACAGAAATGAGGCAGAGAAGATTGGATGATAGGAACAGCTATTTTGGAGAAAATGACATCTTAATAGGTAATACTGATTTAGTATCATCTTGTTTTGAAGTCTCATCTAGCTTTTGTCCTTCTGTCTCCAATGGTCTAAATAGGCTGTATCTTATTGGATTTTATTATGCACGATAGTATAAGCAAAAACCTTTTAAAGACAAGGAGATTATACAGAAACCATTGTTCATTTTCTGTTAGTCGATTCTAAATACTCTGTAATGCTGTCATTCTCTTGAATGGTTTTACATTGTTTTGATATACTTAATGCTACAGTATACGAAGTTGTACTCAAGGATTTCAAAGAAAGAGACAATATGGTAACTACTTTTAGGTTAGGATTATCTGGTGGTGAAACACTATTCTGCTTAAATGGTTAAGTTTTGATCTGCGCTGTTTCATTGTTATGCCCTCTTTTATCTCAATCTCCACCCCATTATTTACTTTTTTATCTTTATCCTTTTAATTAAAGGAAAAAATAGCAGGATATATTATAGTAACCCACTTTGACTTTTCATTACCTTGATTTAAAGCCCTGTATTACTCTCACCATCTGGTTTTTAACTGAAGTTCCCCTATTCTGTTTTGCTGGATAGTATCAGGTTCGAAAGTTTAGGCATCAGCTGTAAAGATAATGAGATTCATTATGACGCCCATTCTCGTTGACTTTTATCTACTTTTGAAGACCTACAATGTCTCCAATGTTCTGGTTTTGTCGGTTTTATTCTTTACTGTTTTGTTCAATTGTATTATAACTAATGATATAGGCAATTCTATTAGAGATAGCGGGAGGCATTATGGTAACCATTGTTGATCACCTTGTATTATGTTTTTACATTATCTATTATGTCCACCCTTTTGACTTGACCGATTCTGTTCTGTTATGTCACATTTGGTTTTACTCTCTTCCAAAAAAGTAATAAGAACCGTGGGAGCAATGAAACCCAAAATGTGTAATAGTCATGGTACAAAAGAGAGGAAAAGAAAGTGCTCCAAACTATATAACTGCATGTATATTTAAGTGTATAAGATAGAAAATGATATCACAGAGTTTTATTGGATCAATGAACAGAACTGTTTGCAGTATCATTGATGGAATGTCCACTTTACAAGCTTTAATTTTGTGACTTGAACAATTATTTCTAAGATGACAATATGTAATCCATTAACTAGTGATTTCCTACAGTTCATTTTTTTTCTGTAAATCTGTATAACTTGTACCTTTTCCCTGCTTTTTTTTCTTTTCTCCTTTAATAAAATTAAAAAAAAAAAAAACTATAACTACCCAAGAACAGGGAATATCTTTTCCATTTTCTGATATCCTTTTGGTCTCCTTTTTCAGAGTAATATAATTTTCATTGTAAAGCTTTCCCACTTCCTTGATTAGGTTAATTTCATTTTTCTTGATGCTATTGTGAAAAATATTTTTCCCTAATTTCTCTCTCAGTGATTTTGTTACTGATATACAGAAATGCTATTGATTTTCAACTGTTGACTTTATATCCTTCTATATTGCTGAGTTTGGTTGTTAGTTCTAAGCGTCTTCTAATGGTATTTTTATTCTTCTATGTAGAACATGATGTCCTCTATGAATAACTATAATTTAGCATCTTTCCTTACCCATATCCTTTTTATTTCCTTCTCTTGTCTGATTGCTCTACCTAGTATTTTGAGAACTATGTTAAACAAAAGTGCTGGTAACAGACATTCTTGTCTTGCTCTTGATTTAAGAGGGAAAGCTTTTAGCTTCTTGCCATTAAGTATTACATTACCCATTGATTTGATTTGTCTCAAATGACCTTTCTTTTTTTTTTTTTTTTTTTTCCTTTTTATCAGTACCGGGGATCGAACTCACAACCGTCTGCTTGTAAGGCAGGTGCTTATGCTGCTGAGCTAAATCCCCAGTCCCCTTCAAATGACCTTTATCAGATTAAAATAAAGACCTTCTATTCATATTTTCTTGAGTTTTTTTTAACATAAATGGATGCTGAATTTTATCAAGTACTATTTCTCCTTCTATTTGGATGATCCTGTGGTTTTTGTTCATGCTTCTCCTTTTGCAGTAAATTACATTTATTGGTTTATGTACAGTAAACCATACCTGCATCATGGGAACAAATCTACTTGATCATGATGTACAGTCTTTTGGAAACTTGCAGCATTCTGTTTATCTCAATCTTATTAAGCACTTTATTCACTGAAGAGATTGGTAAGTAGTTCTATTTTGTGGCTGAGTCTTTTTCTGGATTCTGAATCAAGGTAATACCTCCTGGAATGACTTTGGAACTACCACTTCCCTGTCAATTTACTTAGAGAGATTGAGAAGTATTCCCATTGGATCTTAGCTGAAGATCTTGTAGAATTTGGCAGTGAATCCATAAGGACCAGGGTTTTTCTGAGTTGGTAGTTTATTAAATTATTTCTTGAAATTCACTGATTGACATTGTCTCATTTAAACTTTTATCTTCTTGGTTCAGCTTTGATGGTTTATATGTATCTTGGAGCTTATCCGTTTCTTCTGAATTTTCCATTTCATTAAATTACAAGTTCTCTAAGTAGTTATCAATAATCCTCTGAATTTCCACAGAATCTGTTGTGATTTCACCTTTTTCACTTTTAATTGCATGGATTAGGCCCTTTCTTTCCTTTTAAAGTAAGATTTTTTAAAAATTTTTTGTTGTAAAGAAGGTAAAATTAAACATAACAAAACATCATAAGAAAACAACCCAAGAAACACAAATTTCAAAGCAAGACCACAGGAGATCTTCACTGTCCATCATATTGTCTCCTGCTTTGTTCCAAATAGTTGTCCATATCTTCACACACAGTATGAATATGTACCAAACAAAATAGTACTAAACTGATCAGAACAGGATGGTGAAGGCATTTTAGGTCTTCAATATCAGACAATAAGAAAGCCAACAATGGCTGCCATAGTGTCTCTCATTCTCTTCGAAATAGCTGTCCATATCTTTACGTATGTTGAAATTAAACCAAGGAAAATAGACTTATATCAATCTAGACAGAGAATAATAGTATTGCTAGATTTTATACCATAATGCTACAGAATTAGCACTGGGTAACTTAGTGTCTCTTTTTCTTCAGAGTTCATTACATCATGCATTATATAATCTATTCTTGTAAACTGTTTAGAAGTTTACACATGCATGAATCTCCACATGTATACCTATCCTTTCTGTGTTATAGGGAAAAACAGATCAAAACAAGACAAGGGGCTGGGGATTTAGCTCAGCAGCATGAACACCTGCCTTGCAAGCAGGCAGTTGTGAGTTCGAACCCCCGTACCAATAAAAAAAAAAGTTAAAAAAAAAGACAACAAAACAAATTCCTAGAAAAACATGAAATGAAAAAGACATATAAAACCACAATACTAGGTGATCTACAGTAGTCACTATGCTGTCTCTTGTTATCTTCAATAGAATTGACTATATCATCAGGCATAATACAATTGAACATAGCACTACATAACAATATTAATGAAAACACAACATTAGAGACATTATAGGACTTCAAAAGCAGTTAATAATCAAACTGGAATGGGTATCCTATTGCAACTTGTCGTCTTCAAGTAGTTGCCTCTACTCTTAGACTTGATACTGTCAAGCATACCAAATTCGAATGAAATCAGTCAAGACAAAACAGCAATCTAACAAACCAGATTTAAATAAGATCAGTCATAGTAAGACAGTGTAAGTAATACAAGGCTTCAGTCTAAGTTAATAGGAAATTAAGAATAGTTACTGTAGGATATTCCGATATTTTTGGAATAGGTGTCTGTGCCCTTAAATCTAGTATGAGTAGACAGACTGGCACAGAAGAAAATCAAACTAAACAGAGCAATAAGACTAATAGGGCTTTTAAATCCTGGTACACTATTAACAATGTCCTCAGCCTTCCTTTTTAGATAATTCCTCCCCCTTCCCTTTCTCAGGATGCTTTGTACCTTTTGGGTCCCCACCAACTCTCCTGGTTTTTAGATTAGGGGGCAACCTGTTATCTACCCAAGTGGTGCCAAATCTTTTCACCCCTGAGTTTGATCTTGAGCTGTATTCCTTTACCTATCAAAGGCTTCCCATCCTCATAGCTAAGTAGTTCTCCACTGCACATAAGAGTCATGACTTTCCAACCTATATGCAGCAGCTGTCCCTATTTCTCTCTGGTTCCTTGTCACATAGAGCATTGTTTTCTCATCTTTGACTTTTGGTTCATTAACCTTCTTTCAGTTGGTTATATTTCCTATTCAGAGCATCTCAATGGACCCTATCTCCTGATGTACTCTTCTTGTGTTTCTCTGTTAGTGTATCAAGACCATCTGTGTTAGAGATTATAGCCAGTCTTCTCTGTTTCATCTCTGCTATGCTATTTTTCTGCTGTTGACTGTCTACTTTTCTCCTTCATTCCACTGTCTGCCTGATTCACTGAGGCATCTCTGCCACTATTGCTGGGATCCTGGTATTTTTTTCTCTCTTTCTCTAGAATGTGCTTCAGTATTTTTTTTTTGTAGGACTGAATTGGTGATCACAAACTCCCACAATTCCTCTTGGTCATGGAAACATCTTGTTTCTCCATTAATTTTGAGAGACAGTTTTTCAGGGAACATCAATCTGGGTTGGAGATTATTATCTTTTAAAGCTTGGAATACATTGCTCTAAGCTCTTTTGTGTCAAGAAGTCTATCATGATTTTGATGGGTTTTCCTTTATAGGTGATCTGTTTCTTTTCTCTGACAGCTTTTAATATTCTGTTTTTGTGATGAACTTCTGGGATCTTGATTACTATATGTCTGAGTATAGCTCTATTTTGGTTGTAGGTGACTAGAGTTCTGTATGCCTCATATATCTGAATGTCATTTCCTTTTTCTATGCTTGGGAAGTTTTCCTTAATTGTTTCTGTGAATAGCCTTTATAGTTCATTAGTGTTTACTCCTGCTTCTTCACTCATTTTTTTTTCTTAAGTTATAGATCCTCTTGTCAGCTTCTAGCCTTTGTATTGTTACTTCCTGGCTCTTTGTTATTTTTAAGAGATCTTTTCTTTCACAATCACACATTGCAAATCTATCTTCAAGTTTTTAAAGTCTAACTGTAGTTTCTGTCAAGGAATTTTGCCAGCTTTCAATGGAGTTTTTAATATCCTGGTAATCTCTTTGGATCTGTTTCATTTATTCTAGATTTTGTTTATATTCTTCATCAAAGGTTTCTCTCCTTTTTCTGGGTTCTTCCATTCTTCCATCTGTGTCTTCTTGAGTGGGGCTTAGCATTTCTTTTATTAATCTTTTTATATCATGCCTCACTCAAATTAGAATTTCAGTTTTAAGTTCATCAATGAGGCCACAAAAGTATTTCTTTGTGTCTGCTGATGCTGTGGCCAATATTGCATGATTGCTGCCCTCAGTCTCTTTGTATGTACCTCTCCTGGACTTATTTTCCCTGGGTCAGCAGCTGGAGGCTTTTTCTTATTTCTTTCTCTTTTTATGTTTCTGGCTTCTTTCAGACAGGTATAATGTGGAGGTCTCAGGCCCTCTCTGTATTGCTCACAATTTTTCTGAAGCATGCTGACTAGGGGATTGCTGCCCACTCCAGTTTACTGTTGATCTGTGAGGCGCACACAGGGATGATGTGAGCTGTCCCCTCTCCTCTCAGCCAGTCAACCAGTGAGTGCCTTCAGCATGTTAGTCTGTGCCATGCAGACATCACAGGTTCAGGACAGTGTCTTCCCTGGCTATTGGGTCCTGACCAGGGGTGTGACCCAGCCCAAGCATATCTCACCAGTCCTCTCTGGGCCCGGGGTGGCAGACTGAAACCACTGCAGTTGCGGGTTCAGGCCCATGCTGCCCATCCAATATGTCCAGCAGGTCTCCCCCTCTGAGGAATCCAATTCCTAGCACTCACCATGGGTTAACACAGCTCTTCATGTTGGTTCTGCTCTCTATTGCATCCTCCCACAAAGGGCCCTGGGCTCACCAACCTCAGATTTCGGTGACCATGACTTCAGCATGACCGTGAATTGTCTGACTCCAAGGTACACCCAGCACAGCACGGGACCAACCCCATTGAAAGCATCTGGTTTCAGCCTTTTGTCCATGTTTTTCTTTCCTTCTTTTTTTTTTTTTTTTTCTTTTTCTTCAGTTTCTTCCTAGGTCATGAGAATCCCTCTCCTTTCATCTGGTCTTCTCCATGGTGTTAAATTCTAGCGTCTGAGTTGTTTTTCTCAGAGAGGCTATCTGGCCTACCTATCTAGCCGCCATCTTCCCACCAATGTCTTAAAATAAGATTGACTGGGGCTGGGGATTTAGCTCAGTGGCATAAGCACCTGACTTGTAAGCAGCAGTCATGAGTTCGATCCCCAGTACCAAAAATAATAATAATAATAATAAGATTGACTAAGTGTTTGTCTACTCTTCTCGATCTTTCAAAGAACCATCTCTTCAATTTATTGATTCTTTGCATTGTGTTTTTGGTCTCAATTTCCTTAACTTCTTTTTTTTAACACTTTTTTTTTCTTTTTTCTTTTTACCAGTACCGGGAATCGAATTCACAACCGCCTGCTTGCAAGGCAGGTGCTTATGCCACTGAGCTAAATCCTCAGCCCCAATTTCCTTAACTTCTGCCCTGATCTTTATAATTTCCTTTCTTGTTCTAGCTTTGTATTTGAGTTGTTCTTCCTTTTGAGGTGCATGATTAGGTTGTTTTGTGTAGTGTAGTGTAGTGTAGTGTAGTGTAGTGTAGTGTAGTGCAGTGTGTTCTGTTTTCCTAATGTAGATTCTTACTGCTATAAACATTCTTCTTAGGACTGCTTTCATTTTTGTCCCATGTATTCCCATATTTTGTGTTGGCATCATCATTTGATTGTAGAAACTGTCTAATTTATTCTTTAATTTCATTTATTACCTATTGATTGTTCAAGAGGGTATTATATAATTTCCATGCATGTGCTACATTTTTTCCTGTGGTATCTTTTGCCATTTTTTTTAAAGAGCAGAATATATTCATTAAGAGAAGGAAAGCTTCTGTCTGAGAGACAGAACAAGGGATTCTAAGTGGGTTCCTGAGGTTCTTTCCTTTTCTAGGGATTTTTATTGTTTTAGAAGTTGGGTACATTGGTGTTTGCTGTGTACGTATTTATAATTGTTAACTTTTCCTGTTGAATTGTTCCCTTAACCAGTATGTAGTGATCTTCTTTTTCTTTTGATCAGTCTTGGCTTGAAAAATCACTTATTTGAAATTATTTAGTGATTTCTGCTTTTTTTCTAGATTTCCATTGCATGAAATATTGTTTCCCATCCTTTGATTTTTAATTTGTAGGTGTTTTCTGAATTACATGTGTTTCTTTTTGAATTAAATATATACTGTATATTGTTGATTTTGTTTCTTGACCCTTTCTACCAATCTGTGTCTTCTGATTGGGCAGTTGAGTCCATTCACATTGAAAGTTATTACCAAGAGATATTGACTTTTCCTGTAATTACATTCTTTTTCTGTTGTTGATTTCCTTTTTCCCGTTTTGCTCATCCTGCCAGGTGTATTCATTCCTTTTGACATTTTGGCATTACTATCTTCATTGTATCTTTCTAAGAGCTTTAAATATTTTTTGTAATGCTGGTTTCATGGTCATGAGTTTCCTGAAGTACTCCTTGTTATGAAAATACCTCACATGCCCATAAAATATTTTTGAGACAGAATCTTGCTATATACTTCAGGCTGAGTGTGAGCTCCCTATGTGGTCTAGAGTGGCCTCAAACTCGTGGTGGTCCCCTTGCCTCAGCCTCCCAAGTGCCAGGATTACAGGCATGTTCCACTATGCCTGGCTTTTTCTTTTTTCCTTTCTGTTTTGTTTTTTGTTGATTGGTTGGTTGGTTGGTCAGTTTTTTGAAACAGATTCTCACCCACCATGGTTTAGGCTGGACTTGGACTCACTATGTAACCCAGGTTGACCTTGAACTCATATCAATCCTCAGCCTCCCAAGCACTGGGATTATAGGCATACACCATCACGACTATCCCCCATGCCCACTTTTTTTCTATCCATCAATTTTAAAGAAAAATTTTGCTATACATAAATTAGGTTTGGAATTGTTATATTTTAGAGCTTTTAGCACTGTACTCCAAACCCTCCTAGCCTTTAAAGTTTGTGTGAAGAAGTCTGCTGCGATCCATATCAATTACCTCTATATGTGATATGCCTCAAAAAATGAATAATATAGGGCCAGGAATTTAGCTCAGTGGCATAAGCACCTGCCTGGCAAGCACAAGTTTTGAGTTTGATCTCTGGTACAAAAAAAATAAAATTAATAATACATTTTTGAATTATCAATGACAGAAAAATTCAGGAAAAATTTAAATCCTATAATAAAATGATAACTGAATTACAACAGAGCTGTATAACACAAGGAAAGCAGTTCTAAAAAGGAAATTGATATCAATGAGTGCCTACATTCGAAAAATAAAATAATCCAAAATAAATAATTTGATGATACATCTCAAGATCCTGGAAAAATAAGAATAGTCCAAACCCAAAACCATTAAAAGTAAAAAATTATAAAGATCAGAGCAGAAATTAATGAATGAGATGTAAGAAAGATACAAAACTCAAGATATGAAAGATCTGGCTATTGAAGGTTAAATAAGATTGAAAAACTCTCAGCCAAACTCACCAAAAGAGAGAAAAGATGTAAATCAATAAAGTTAGAAATTAAAGAGGTGAAATCACAGCAAAACCCCCTGAAATACACAGGATTATAAAACACTATATAAAAATATGGGAGAAATGAACGCACATAATCCAATTGGACAAACAACAGACCCTTAACAAACAATAAAACTAATGTGATTATCAAAACCCTACCAAGTCAGAAAAACTTAGACCCAATGGATTCTTCCCTGAATTTAATTGAAACATTAAAGAAAAATTAATGGAAACACTCCAACTGCTCTTTGTCATTGAAATGGAAGGAAAATGTTCAAACTCATTCTATGAAACCAACTTTCCTGATACCAAAAATGCATGAAGACCAAAAAAAGAAAATTAGAGGCTATCTTAGTTTCTTTTCTTGTTGCTGAGACAAAATACCTGACATGCAGAATTAAAGGTTTATTTGGCTTATAGTTTGTAAAAGCTTCAGTCCATAATTGACTAGCTCCAAAGCAGTTTGGATTGGCAGAGGGGCATACAAGAGGAGAAACAGTTCATGGTGAGAGAAGATAGCAAAGCAACAAGGGAAGACAAGCCTCTTTCTGTCCCTTATATTGTGTGCAGGTTACCCATCCTCGGGCAGGTTTAGCACTCACACCCTTAATCCTAGCTAGAACTATGCCAAACCAGTCAGTGGGTTGATTTAATAATCACACGCTCTTAATCCCAGCATCACACTCTAGATTCAGTTACCTCTGAAAAAGCTCTGTGACTAACATGAAGCTTTGGGGGAATATCTAGACACAAACTGTAACAGAGGCTAGTATCCTTGAAGACCAAAAATAGAAAAATCTTCAAAAATTTGTTGGCAAACAACTCAAGAAATCGTTACAAAGATCATATAACATAATCAAGTTTGCTTCATCCAAAGATGTAAGGATGGTTCTATATATATATAAATCAATTAAAGCAAAACACTGCATAAATAGAATTAAGCTTAAAAGTCACATGATCATCTCAACAGATGCAAAAAAAAAAAGTGTCAAAATCCAGTCTCCTTAGCCCTAAATCAAGGCCTGCAGTTTGTTGCAGCTGCTGGTTTCAAACGGGAGCCTAAAAATAAGTCTTTCTAGGATCTGTTAGCCATTTCAGAACTTTGGAAATTTAATGGTCAATACATTAGAAAAAAATAGCTGAGAGCCCAACAGGGGACTGGAGAAGAAACCACACCCCAAGGCCTTGCTGCCAAGGGGGAACATTGGTAAACCACCACCCCATGCCTCTCAACCAATCCAGGAACCCCAGATGAGAGTAACCCAGGTGCCTGCTCCAGCCGCTACACTGAAGGAATGGCAGCCAATTCAAGAAACACCTTGGATGGAGCAATGGGCTGATTCAGAGAAACATAGGAAAATGTCAAGATGAAGGAACAAAACACAATCTCAGACCTCTAATCTACATGGTACAAGTTGAGGAGACACAAACAGGGCACAAACTGGAGGACATGCAACTGAAATTTCAAATTAGTTCTTTTATTGTTTGGTTAATTTTGCATGCCTATGTCTGATGGTCTGGGCATCTATTTTGAAGATAACAAGAGGCATTATAATAGCCATTGTTAATTTCATATTATCTTGTTTTGAACTCCAGTATCACTTTCACTGTTTGGTTTGGGTTTATTTGTGTTTTGTTTGGTTTTGTCTGATGGTCTGGACAGCTATTTTGAAGATGACAAGTTGTGTTATGGTAACCATTGTTGATTTCTTACTATCTTGTTTTGAAAAACTGTATCACTTTCATTGTTTTGTTTCATTTGGTTCAATTCTGTTTGTGTTTGGTTTTAATTTCTTTAAAATAAAATTTTTTCAAAATTCAATATCCTTCCATGATTAACACCTTACTGAAATAGATATAAACTAGGAATAGTGGCACACATCTCTAGGCCAGCCCTGAGGAATGATAGCATAGGACAATTGCAAGTTCAAGTCCCACCAGGACAATTTAGTGTGAGTCTGTCTCAAAATAAAAAAAAAGAGACTAAAGATGTAGCTCAGTGGTGCAATGCCCCTGTATTCAAATCCTAATACCAAAAACAAAGCAAAATAAAGAAGAGATAAAAGAGTGGAGGAGATAAAAGAAAGAAAGAAGAGAAGTACACAGAATGGGCAAGCATGATGATGATGGTGTATTCCTGTAATCTCAGTGTTGAGAGGCTGAGGCAGGAGGATGCTGTGAGTTTGAGGCCAGCCTATGCTACATAAGAAAGTTCAAGACCAGTCTACCCTATATAGTGAAATTTTATCTCAAAAAAAAAAAAAAAAACAGAAGGATGTAGAATAATCTTACTTCAATCTGATAAAGGTCATATATGATAAATCTATACCAAACATATCACACTGAATAAGGAAAAACTGAAAGCATTTCCTCAAAACTAAGAAGCAAGACAAGTGTTCACTCTCACCACTTCTGTTCACTATATACTCAAAAATTTAGCCAGAAAAGTCAATCAAGGGAAAAGAGGGACGAGACTATGAATAGGAAAGAAAGAAATCAAATTAACTCTATTTGCATATGATATAATCCCTTATAGAAGACCCCAAAACTACCAGAAGACTCTTAGAGCTGATAAACTAGTTGGGCACAGTAAAAGGTACAAGATCAACACAAAAAAATCAATAGCATTCTGGTATGCCAATAATGAACTCACCAAGGATGAAAGCAGGAAAACAATTCCATACATGATAGCTTCAAAAAATTAAATATCTAGTAGTTAAACTAGCCAAAAAAGAGTGAGGGGTTTAGCTCAGCAGCACAAGCATCTGCCTGCTAAGCGTGAGGTCATAAGTTCATCCTCAGTAGCAAAAAAGACACTAACCAAAAAAGCAGAAGACTACCATAATGAAAATTCAACTCTGAAGAAAGAATTTAAAGAGAACTTTAGAAAAAAGGAAGATATTCCTTGTTCCTATAGACAGAATTAACAGAATTAAAATAACCCTATTATGGAAAGTTCTATAGATTTGCTGCACTTCCTAGTAAAACACCAGTAACACTCTTTATGGAACTAGGGGGGAAAAAATCCCTGAAATTTACATGTAATCAGAAGAGATCCAGCATAGTCAAAGAAATCCTGAGGAAAAAGAACAAAGCGGTCAGGGGTAATAGCAGAGGCGATGGCACACGGGCCCTACCATTATACCCTCCAAGCAGAGACTGGGCTTCCTATTGTATTGCCATGCACTTGTTGCAGAAACAGCCAAGGCTCTGGCTCCAGAGGATGCGGACACAGGAAGCCACTGGAGCAGCCTGGCCCTGAATACATCACCTTCACCTCCTGCAACAGTCCTTGGAGCTGAAGGTATGCGAGGTGATTTCCAGCACACACAGGGGAAGATTTGGACCATCTCTGCCAGTGGGTAAGACCTCGCCCAGCATCCTAAATCACCAGAGGACATCCAGGAGGTCCCCACGGGCATGACTGGGCCATGCCCAGCGACTTCCATCCAGTTCCCAGAGCCAAAGTCCCGTGAGGTGATTTCCAATGCCCATGGGGAAGCTTTGGAACATTGCTCAAAACCTGGAAGTATAGAAAAATTTAAAAATGAAAGACCAAAATGCAATCTCAAATCTCCAGCCCATGCCAAGCAAGCCTAAGAGCATACATAGAAGAAAATGTAAACCATACACAAGAAATGATAACAGCAGAAGTAAAGAAACAACTATGGGAAGCTATAAAAGAACTCAAATCAGAAATAATCTCCCAGGTAATAGAAGAAATGATAAATGCAATGAAAGAAATGATGAATACATCTAGAGAAGACATAGTTTAAAAATTAGAGGAACAGTGCAAAAGGATGGAAATCCAAAGCAAACAATATAAAAAACAAACAGAATACATGAAGCAGATTCAAAGAGATATACAGGAAATAAAAAATTCCATTGAAAGTTGGCAAAACTGTCTCAACAAAAGTGAAGATAGGATTTCAGACCTTGAAGACAAGATTGCAGCTAGTGAACAGGAAATGAAAGACCTTTTAAAAATAACAAGGAATCAGGAAATAATAATTTAACAGCTGTAAGATGATGCATAAAAACATAAGATTGACAGGTATAAATGAAAAAGAAGGGGACAACACAAATGATATCCAGAGGCTATTTACAGAAGTAATAGCTGGAAATTTCCCAAACATGATAATGGAAACTGACATACAGATCAGTGAAGCATATAGAATTCCAAATAACCATAACCAAAATAAAACTGCATCCAGACATATAATAATCAACATCCCAGAAATCCAACATAAGAACAAAATATTAAAAACTGTTAAAGAGACAGATCACTTATAAAGGAAAGCCTATCAGAATCACAGCAGACTTCTCAACACAAACAATGAAGTCAAGAAGAGCATGGAGTGAAGAATTTCAGATCCTAAAAGAAAACAATTTCCAACCCAGAATGATGTACCCTGCAAAAATGTCCTTCAAAATGGATGGAGAAATAAGATACTTCATGACAAAGAACAGCAAAAGAACTTCATGACCACCCTACCAACCCTGCAAAGAATACTGAAAGACATTCTAGATACACATTAGGAAAAACAAACCACTAAGCAAGGAAGACAAATAAACAGAGTGGAAAGGTAAAGAATCAACAGCAGAAAGATAACATGTCAAAAGTAAACCAATATATAACAGTTATAACCATTAGTGTAAGCGGCCTCAATTCACCAATTGAAAGAAGCAGACTGGAAGAATGGATCAAGAAACAACATCCAATCACATGCTGTATACAAGAAACCCATCTAACCCAAAAGGAAATACATAGACTGAAAGTCAAAGGATGGAAACAATATTCCAAGCAACAGGGTCCTAAAAAAAAAAAAAAAAAAAAAAAGCAACGGTAGCTATTCCATTTGCAGACAATGTGAACTTCAAACCAAGAATGATCTAAAGAGATAAAGAAGGTCAATGCATACTAGTTAGGGGAAAACTTCAAGAGGAAGAGATAACAATCTTAAATATCTATGTACCAATTCAGGACCACCCAGCTATAAAAAATAAATATTAACAGAAATGAAAAATCAAATAAGCAGTAACACAATTATAACAAGAGACTTTAACATGCCATTGACACAAAGGGACAGATCAACCAGACAGAAAATCAAAAAACAAATAACAGAACTGAACCACACCTATGAACAAATGGATTTATTAGACGTATACAATGTTCCACCCAACAACATCAGAATATACATTCTTCTCAGCAGTACATGAAACATTCTCAAAAATACATCATATAATAGCCTACAGAATATACTTAAGTAAATGCAAGAGAATTGAAATTATCCCATGCATGTTATCAGATCATAGCACCATGAAATTAGAAATTAATGACAAAAGAAACTGTAAAAACCCCACAAGCACATGAAAATTGAAGAACACATATTGAGTAATCAGTGGGTCACAGAGGAAATTAAAGAAGAAATTAAACAATATCTATAAGCAAATGAAAATACAAATACAACTTAACAGGATCTTTGCAATGCAATGAAAACAGTCCTCAGAGAAAAATTTATTGCAGTGAATTCCCACATCAGGCAAACAGAACAAACACAGATAAACTACCTGATGCTATGCCTCAAACATCTAGAAAAAGAAGAGCAAGTCAAGCCCAAAGCCAAAAGAAGGGAGGAAAGTATCAAGAGCAGAGCAAAAATCAATGCAATAGAGACTAAGAAAACAATCCAAAGACTCAATGAATCTAAAAAATTGGTTTTTGGAAAGAATAAATAAAGTTGATAAGCACCTAGCCAACCTTATTTTTAAAAAGCAAGAAAAAACTCAAATTCATGCAATAAGGAACAAAAAAGGCAAAATCACTACAGACTGTGGAAATATAGAAGCTCATCAACACCTATTTCAAAAGCCTCTACTGTCATAGGTTTGATAACACAGAAGAAATGGACAGATTCCTACAAAAATAAGAAACACCAAAGCTGGGACTGGGGATTTAGCTCAGCGGCATAAGCGCCTGCCTTGCAAGCAGGCAGTCGTGAGTTTGATCCCTGGTACCGATAAAAAAGGAAAAAGACAAAAAAAGAAATTAAAAAAAAAAGAAAGAAAGAAATACCAAAGCTGGGTCAAGAAGATGTAAAACTGGGGCTGGGGATTTAGCTCAGCGGCATAAGCGCCTGCCTTGCAAGCAGGCAGTCGTGAGTTTGATCCCTGGTACCGATAAAAAAGGAAAAAGACAAAAAAAGAAATACCAAAGCTGGGTCAAGAAGATGTAAAACTGGGGCTGGGGATTTAGCTCAGCAGCATAAGTGCCTGCCTTGCAAGCAGACAGTCGTGAGTTCGATCCCCGATACCGATAAAAAGGAAAAAGACCAAAAAAAAAAAAAAAGTAAAACTGCTGAATAACCCAATTTCAATTAATGAAATGAAAATGTAATTAAATCCTTACCAATAAAAAGAGCCCAGGTCCAGATAGATTCACTGCAGAATTCTACAAGAAATTCAAAGAAGATTTAATGAGAACACTACTCAAACTCTTCAATGAAATGAAAAGAGAAGCAATTATTCCCAACTCATTCCAGAAAGCAAATATTACTCTAGTACCAAAACCTGAGAAAGACTCGACTAAGAAAGAGAACTACAGGCCAATCTCCCTACTGAACATAGATGTAAAAATTTTCAATAAAATATTGGCAAACATAATGCAGCAAATCATCTAGAAGATTATACACCATGACCAAGTGGGATTCATCCCAGGAATGCAGGGATGGTTCAACATACATAAATCAATAAATATAATCCACCATATCAATAGAGCCAAAAATAAGAATCACACAATCATTTCTGCTGATGCAGAAAAAGCTTTTGATAAGAGTACAACACTTATTCATGATGAGAATCTTACAGAAAGTTGGAATAGATGGTCTTTACCTCACTAGGATAAAAGTCATCTATGACAAGCCAACAGCCAGCATCATATTAAATGGCCAAAAGCTGAAATCCTTTACCTTAAAACCAGGCACAAGACAAGTATGTCAATTATTGCCACTCCGATTCAATATAATGCTGGAAATACTAGCCAGAGCAATTAGACAAGAGAGAGAAATAAAAGGAGTAAGGATAGGAAAAGAGGAAGTTAAATTATCATTCTTCACAGATAATATGGTACTCTACATAGAAGACCTCTAAAATTCTATTGAAAGACTCCTGGGTATAATAAATACATTCAGTAATGTAGCTCGATACCAAGTCATCACTCAAAAATCAATAGCATTCCTGTATCCGAACAACAAAAACACTGAGAGAGAAATAAAAGAAGCCACACCCTTCACACTAGCATCCAAAAAAATGAAAATACTTAGGAATTAATCTAATGAAAGAAGTAAAAGATCTATTCAGGGAAAATTATAATACCCCAAAAAAGGAAATCAAAGAGGACCTCAGAAAATGGAAAAGATTGTTCTCTTTCCCTTGTTCATGGATAGGAACAACAAGACTGAAGCTTCATAACAGGAAAGGAAAAATCTTTTAAAAATAACAAGGATTCAGTAAATAACAATTCAACAGTTGCAAGACAATGCAAAGAAGAACAACGTAAGATTGATAGGTATAAACAGAAAAGATGACAACACAAATGACATCAAAACTGACATATAGATAAGTGAAACATATAGAACTCCAATTAGCCATAACCAAAATAAATCTACACTCAGATGTATAATAGTCAACATCCAGGAAATTCAATATAAGAACAGAATATTAAAAGCTGTTAGAGAGAAGAGAGACCTCTTATAAAGGAAAGCCCATCAGAATCACAGCAGACTTCTCAACACAAACAGTGAAGTCAAGAAGAGCATGGAGTAAAGTATTTCAGACCCTAAAATATAACCCAGAATGATGTACCCTAAAAACTGTCCTTCAAAATAGATGGAAAAATAAGATACTTTCACAACAAAGAACAGGTGATGAACTTCATGACCACCAAATAAAGAATACAGAAAGACATTTAGATAGACATAGGATAAAACCCCTAAGCAAAGCAAAGAAGCAATCAACACAGTGAAGAAACAACTTAGAAAGTAGAGTGGAGAGGTGGCCAGCTCCTCTTCTGATAGAGTACTAATATCTAGAATAGAGAACTCAAAAAGTTGACACCCCAAAAGTAAATGACTTGATCAAAAAATTGAGCAAGGAAACTGACCAGACCCTTCTCAGAAAAAGTACAAATGAACAATGAGTACTTAAAAAAATGTTCACCATCTTTAGCCATTAGGGAAATGCAAATGAAAACAACTCTGAGATTCTATTCTTCTCTTGTAAAAATGACTATTTTCTTTAAGGAAACAAGAGACAACATTGATAACCATTGTTGACACCCTTGTACTCTGTTCTACATCATGTGCTATGTCTATCCTTGGTTTTGACTGACAGCTTTGTTTTGCCATATTTGACTTTATTCTCTCCCCCCCAAAAAAGTAATAAGAACTAAGGAGTAATAAAATCCAAAATGTGTAAATTTTGTTGTAAAAAAGAGAGGGAGGAAAAAAAAAAGAGCTCTAACGGATATAACAGCAAGTGTGTTTAGGGGTGTTAAATAGCTGACTATATTAATGTTTTTGGATCATTGAACACAGCTGTTTGCAGTCTCTCTGTTTGAATGTCCACTTTGTATTCTCTGATACTGTGATTTGAGCAACTATTTCCAAGATGATAATATGTAATCTATTAACAGGTGACTTCTTACTGTTATGTTTTTTTTTTGTAGTTCTGTATTATGTGTAACCTTACACCGCTTTGTTTTGTTTTGTGTTTTTCTCTTTTTCCTCTTAAATAAAAATTTTTTTTTAAATGACTATTTTCAAGAACAAAAAAAAAAATACTGGCAAAGATGTGGAGTGAAACAAAACCTTCTATATTGTTAGTGGAAATGTAAACTAGTACAACCACAATGAAAATATGTATGGAGAGTCTACTAAAAAATAAAATAAAACTAGAAATTCCATTTGACACAGCTGTATCTCTTTCAGTATAATTCTGAAAGAGTTAAAGACATCATACCACGCTGATACATGCAGATGCATACTTATAGCAGTACAACTGAAAATAAATATGCTCTGGAAACAGTCTAGAAACCCATCAATGGAGAAGAGAATAAAGTGTGGCACATAAACACAATGGGATGTTATTCATCCGTGAAGAAGAATGAAATCATGTCATTTTCAGGGAAATAGGTAGAACCTGAGACCATGTTAAATGAAGCAACTCAGACACACACAGTTAAAGAGTGCATAATCGTTGGGCACAACTGTAATCCCAGCACTTGGGAGTCTGTTGTAGGAGGATCATGCAAATTTGAGACCAGCCTGGGCTACAAAGTGAGCCTGAACTGCATAGTGAGACCCTGTCTCCAGGAAAGAAAGAAAAAGAAAGAGGGGCTGGGGATTTAGCTCAGCGGCACAAGCGCCTGCCTTGTAAGCAGGCAGTCGTGAGTTCGATCCCTGGTACCGATAAAAAGGAAAAAGACAACACTAAGCAAAAACCTATCAGCATCCTATAAGAACTATATCAATATCTTTCCAGAGCAGCACAGTCAATAACCTTATTAATTCCCACTATGTCCCACCCACCCCCTTTTTGAGATAGGCTCACTTTGTGGCCAAGCCAGCCTTGAACTCAGTATGTAGCCCATGCTAGCCTTAATCATGCAATTCTACTGCCTCAGCCTCCTATCCACACAGCACATGCCAGCTCTAGATCCTACCTTTTAAAGGTTCTATGACCTCATAACATTGCCACTCAGGGGACTAGACTTTTAACATGATGAATCCTTGGAGGACAAACTACTTCCAAACGATAGCACCTTGCATAGACTGGACTCCCATTTTTGTATTATCCTGGAAAATCAAGAAAAGAACAAGAAGTGCTTTCAGACTAACATGACAGATGATACTAGGGCAGACTCAAAGGGACTACTGTCAGAGGGCTCATTGTTGAAAAGCAGCCAGGATGTTAATTTTGTGGATTTCTTTCCAAATACATGCTGCTCTGCCACTCTCTCCCCACTGGACTTGACCTTCTTTTCTTAATGTCATTGGACATACTGGGAACGTGTTTTTTTGTTTGTTTTTGTTTGTTTTGGCGCTGAAAATCGAACTCAGGACCTCGACCTTGCCATGTTCTGACCTTCAGAGCTATATCCCCAGCCCTCAATGGGAATGTTGTTCCTACATGTCGTGGTTTAAATCAAGACTGTTCTGTTAGATCCCCAGCACACACACACACACATGAAAAACCACTGTTCCTCCAAGACTCATGTGCTCCCAGGCAGGGCTTTTGGAAGGTGACTGAATCCTCCAGGGATATAGCTGACTTGCTATTAGTAGTGGAGTTGGGTCAAAAGAGGTGGGTCACTGGGGTGTGGTCTGGAAGGGTGCATCTCTCTTCCTGGCTTCTCTCTTCTCTCACTGCTTCCTGACCACCATGACAAGCACTGTTGTCCTCCTCCCTAGCCCCTTGCACCATGCCATTTCTATGTTTAGGGCTGAAACTTCCAAAACGGTGAGCCAAAATAAGCCTCTCCTTCTTTAAATTGCAGATATTGAGTGTTTTGTCCCAGAGACAAAAAACTAAAGTAATGGTACTTTTGGAGTCAATGGAGGGAAATACTTATTATAACTGCATCTTTCTAGGTCCACTGTTCCTGTCTATGCCTGTTTGTCCAGACTTCTGAGAAGAAAAAGTATGCTAGAACTCAAACATAATTTATACTAAATTAAATATTTATAAAACAAATAGGACATCCAATCCTGTTAGTCTCAAAAAGCTTAACTCTGCCCAGGCAAAGAGGCAAATGCCCTCAATCCTAGCAATTTGGGAGTGTCAGGCAGGAGGATTGCAAGTTACAGGCTAGCTTGTGAGACAGTGAAACTCTGTCTCAAAATATAAGCAAAAGTTCTGGATGTAGCTCAGTTGTAGAACGCTCCTACATTTAATCCTCAGTACAAGGAGGTAAAAAAAAAAACCCCACAGAAAACAAATGGTAAATATTGAAAATCAATGAGTCATATAGCCAGTGTCACAGAAAAACCTACAGTATGTAACATACCACCACCATACAGGTAGATCAAATCAAAGCAAGACATATGCATGTATGGACTTACTTTGTGTGTGTGAAGAGTTGGGGAAGAGAGACACACACAGGTAAACCAATGCTTCCCTGGTTGTATTTCCAGCACCTCCACCTTGAGGAGCAGCACTTGGGAGATGAAACTGGTGTTGGCCACACCCAGACATTACAGAAAACATAGGAAGGAAATATTCACTGACTAGGGGAAGCCATGCTTAGTGCCTTAGTACACAGCAGGCAAACAGGTGGCTAAGGGACAGCAGAGTCTCTGTTCCTCCTTGCCTTTGGTTGTAAACCAGGACAGAAGGGAAAAAAGAGGCAAACACAACAGAGAAGAGTAAAGAAACCAAGGAGAAAGACAGATTATCATGAGGAGTGAGAGACTTTGGTTAAGTAAGTATGGAAGGTAAAGAGACAGAAAAAAAGGGAAAAAAAAAGGAGCCAGGAATTGAAATTCAGATTCCAGAGGCCTGCAACTGATGACATAGAGAAGGGAAGTGAGAGAATATAAAAGCTGGGCATGGCGGCACATGCCTGTAATCCCAGCACTTGGGAGGCTGAGGCAAGAGGATCACTGCAAGTTCAAAACCAGACTGAGCTACAAAATGCACTCAAGACTAGCCTGAACTGTCTAGCCACAACGTGTCTCAAAAAGACAAAGAGAGAGAGACAAAAAGACAGAGAGAATATGAGGGCTTACTGGATCTTCTGAGTTTTCAAAGTCAGTTCAAATTTCAAATTTTTTATGAATTATTTCAGTTTCCAATTGACAAAACACTAATCATCAAAGCAGATTTGATGCAAAAGCCACCAGGGTATATGTGTTAGTTAGCTTTCCCATTGCTGGTGCACAGTACCTGACACCCACAACATAAAGGAGGAGAGATTAATTGTTTACAGATGATTCAGTGGACAGTCTGTAAGTTCCAAAGCAGAAACATAGAGGAAGGGTGTGGTGGCCTCTAGCTGCTCAGTTCATGGAGATCAGGAAGTAGAGCAGAGAAACAGTGCCTGAGAGGAAAGAAGGAGGGACCACATATAATACCCAAGACCATGCCTCCAGGAGCCTCTCAGGCACACTCCGGAGGGTGCTCCACTAGTTTGCTCCAGGTTTCTTAACCCACTGACTTTGACACATCAGGATTATCAGTCACAGTATAACTTTGCTATAATCCAAGCACTCATAGGGGTAGGTGTCTGTCAAACAGAAACTGATGGATTTTTCCCAAAACAACAGGGTGGTGAAAGAAGAATAAGGATCAAGGGAAATGATACAGAAACTAAGCAGATCAACAGATAATCAGTGCACAAGAGTGGCAGCAAGTACATAGCTTTGGGGGCTTGATAATATTAATTTGGATCCCAGATTTTCTTACCCAAGGTAGTTATCCTCTGCCACCTCCTTGTCTGAGAACAGCAGAATGATTCTGACCTTTCGTGGTGAGATTAGAAGAGATGTTCTATATGGACGTGAGTGGGGTACGCTTCATGTTTCATAGACGCTGGTTAACTTTCTTTTTCTTCCTTTCTATAGATGAAATAGTCAAGTCCTAAGAGGATAACTCACTGGTTTAGAGATCCAAATTTTTATGCTGTGGAAAGTCATTTAAACATTTTGAGGGCTTAGCAATCATTCTGAAAACACTATGGCATCTATAGACTTTCTTTTCAGGAAAATATGCATAGCTACTGACATACACAAGTATACATTCCATCTCCAGGGGTCACAGGTCCTTTGAAACCTATTCATCCAGGTCAGAATCACCATTTTATAATTATGTCCCAAAGAATCAAAAAAGAGTGAGTGCCATAGCAATAAATCACCTGTGTTCATGGTGGTACACTTGGAGGTGTTTGAGCACCTGTGTTACACATGCTTTGCTCAGACAGGCTGGTTGCTGCTGGTCCATTGTGTGTAACAGTTTCCCAGATGACTCTCAGCCGAACATGTTCCCAGGGAGCTAGAAAATCCTTGGTAAGAGATGGAATTGAGTTGAGGGCAAACTGTATTAGGCACCCTCTGAAAGATGACTAGGGGATGCTCCCCTGTGTGACATGTGTGTGTTGACACTGGCAGTGGCTGTTGTGGCCCATAGTTGGCCACATCATGATTTTTGGACCATGATTCAGAAAGGAAGCAGGAACCTGAGGCAGTAGTGGAAATCACACCTCCCTGAGAGGTTGTAGTAAAACATGACCAGGGAAGGGGTAGCAAACATAACCACAGCATCCACCTGCCTCATACAATGCTGTTCCAAACATGGTAATGCGGTTTTCACAGACTTCTTGGATATCTCACCTAGATACATTCCTAATCTTAATTGTTATACTAGAAGCAGAAATAGCTTTAAGATGCAATTGTTGTCGGGTGTGGTGGCTCACACCTGTAATCCCAGCACTCGGGAGGCTGAGGCAGGATGAACATTGTGAGTTCAAGACCAGCCTGGGCTACAAAGTGAACTCAAGGCCTGCCCGAATTGCATAGAGAGACCTTGTCTCAAAAAGACAAAAAAAAAAATGTAATTGTTTTTCTATCATAGTTTTCTAAAAGTCAAAGATGAGAACGTCTAAATGTTGCCTAAGGAATATGTATCTGTACATGAGTGCAGGCTTTCTCAATCTGAAAACTCTGATGCCATACACTTGTATGTTGTAAACTGTAGAAAATGAAAAAGGAGTCAGATCTAACAAGGTTCCAGATGACAGGAGCATCTGCTCGAAGCTCCGAGGCCTTTAGGGTACACCAGATGGATCCAGTTTGGGGATCTGTGTTTCCCATTACCTACTTAACAATAAAAGAAGGTGATTTATGGGGCCTGCAAAAAATGAACATAATCTTTTAGGAAATTTTAGTCATAGAGGAAATTCTAGGTTTCAAAAATTTGGGTTACTATCTTCAGAGTTACAGACTTTGGAAAATGAAAAGCAAAATCCTTCTTTATTATTTAAAAATATGATTTCACAAAGAATATGTTTCCAATTTGATTATCTATTGCTCTTTTACCACTGCAGGACAAGAGGAAGAAATGTGATGTATAAACAGGGCTCCCTATCCTGAAGTGGCTGAGATTTGGAGCACAGCCCCGGGCTTTTTCTGGAAAACTGTGTTTCATGTATCTCAAGGGCTCACCTGCACACAGAAGTGACAGTCGGCACAATGTACTCTGTGGGGACAAAGGAATTTGGAGGCTTCAAATGGGAACTGTAAGTAAATCTACAACTAACTGAACTTCTGAGTTCAGAAGAGAAAGTGATAGGGGAAGTCAAGGTCATAAAATTATATTCTGTTCTACAAATTTATTTTTGCACCTGTGCATTGATAGACTGCCATGACTATGAAAAACCCAGCACTTGCGTGAACTGAGTGTGAATTCAGGTAAACAGTGCACCCTTCTCTCTGTATAAGATGGAAAAATACAAAAAACCTTTGTGACAAAAAGGGTAAATCATAAAAGAAAAAAATTAATTTTTATTGTATTCTTTACTGTAATGTCCATTTTGCCGATCTGGAAATTGAAGCTATTTTCCTTAAGTCACAGAAAAGTGACCTAAATACAACTCAAGATATGCCACTTCTCTATGAAAAAGAAGACAGACTGATTAATTCTACTAACTTCACAATTTTACTTGAGGATAAATTTTTACTTTAATGGGTCCAGGCATCTCTTCATAGAGTTAATGACATCTTGGGAGCGCCTTGGTGTATCTATACTTCCACGAGGTGGCAGCCTTTCTCCACAGAAAGAATTGCCAACTGCAAGAATCACACAAGGCAAAGGGTAGAAAATGAGGAAGAAACTAATATAAAACATAAAAAAGAAGAAGGCCTCAAAATTGTGATGGTGTCCTAATGAGAAAAAGGCCTTAAACTCAGTAATTTCAAATGCAGCCACTTCCCACCTGCTGCTTAGAAAACTCATGTTCTTTTAGAGCTAACTTCATTTTCACCTCTTGATGGCAATAAAGATTCCTTAGATCTAAACATTTTCTCCTTGCAAAATGGACAATTCTGTCTCAAAAGTTCCAGGCTATGCCCTACCCACGCACCCACTTCCATTCAGCTCATGATGATGGGTTTTTTCTGAGTAGGATGACAGGCCACCTTTCTCTGTCACTGTCATTTTTCCTAAAAGCCATACAGAAATTCACAAACACACTTTCCCCATGGTTGGCCAATAAATAGAGAAATTTCCTGCCTCCAGTTCCCACCTCTGCGCATTTAACCAAGGCTTCTTGAATTCTTCCTTCAAATATCTTCTGAACATCCTGCTCCTCCCTGGCCATCCACATCTCATTACTTATGCAACCCCATGCTCACCCTGTCATCCCCCACAGGACTTTAAACCCAGACACTTTGAGAAATGCAGCTCCCAACTGATTCTATCTACTCATATCATCAGCTTTCAGAACAGTTGCATGAAGCCAGATTTTAGCTTTCAGCAAAAAGCCAAGCCCAATATCTGCACTGGGTGTGAGTTTAATCACATGAATGGTCAGTAATGCAGTGGTGGTCTCCTTAACTTCATTGATGTGCATGGTAAATTTCCTAAAAGGACTAGTTTCAGTACTATTTCTTAGAACCAGGACCGCTTTGCCCCTGGTGACTCATGAAAAGGGTGACAATTGGAGTGAGTCAGTGTCACACAGAAGGCAGGGAACCAGTTACACAACTCTTGCCATGCTTCCACAGTAGTGGCAAGGGACTACACTGGACCATCCTCACTACCCAAACTAGTGTACTTCTAAAGGCCAGCTGAAGCCTCAAGTGCAATGTTCAGGCCATTAGAACACTTTTTCCTTGAGCAACGCTGACTTGTACAGCAAGATGCTGTTGCTTTGGGCTGTTTAGCAGTGGTTTCTTGGCTAAATATCACTGATCAGAAACAGTGGAGAGGACTCAAGGTTATCACTCAAGAAATAAAGGAAAGAAAAAACGAGAGAAGGAGGCTTCAGAAGCATGAATGGGGAAAGCCAGAGATGGTTGCTTTAAGGTTGAAGGTTTGTTGAAGGGAGGAATAAATGAGGAGATGGGTGGATAGACAAACAGGAGTTTTCCTCAGAAAGGAAGCAGTCTTTGTGAAATCACCTCCAACCCCACTCTTTTCCTCCTGTGACTCTCAGTCGGGGTACTCTATCTATTTCTCCTGTTTACTATGTTACTGCGAAGATTATGCCTTTGTGCCAGGAGAGGCGATGATCTTGGCACACACATCATACATGTGTGGGTTTGTCGACAGTTATCACATCATTAGTCACTGCTAGTTACCACTGCTTTCAAGTTGCCACATAAATGAGTTCCTCCTACTCCCTCAGTCATGTCTGTCTTGATTCTCTGATCTCCTTCCAGTATTTTTTTCTTCTTTAGGCCCTTCAGCACCTCATTGACTATTTTCTGGTGTAAAAGACTAGCATTAGCCAGGGGGGGAAATGCTGTGGAGGCCTGAAATACAGTTGACAACTTTTCCTACAGCTACAGAGCCAGAACCAGAAATAAACTTCATTTCTGCCACCTCATTCAAATCAAATGTTCAAATCGTTTTAGATTACAAACATTTGATTATTTTCTAGCTGTGCCCAAAAAGCAAGCTTCTAAAACATATTAGGATGCATTTTTAAAAAGGTGGTAGGCTGAGGCCTGAGGAGGGGGGAGTGGGGATGAGGGACACAGGGAGAAGCCTCAGCTTTGGACCAGTAGAGTTTGTCCTCAGACAGCCCTGGCAAGAAGCCATGGTGGCGTGGACACAGGTGAGTTAGAAGAGAGTGTGGGGAGCAAGTGCAGGAAGAGGGAAGCTGAGTTGACCTCAATTTCTTGATGAATCACCAGGGAATTAATAGTAAGGTAGAAGGAGTTTGAAGAGGTGAAGGCTGTGCCCGTCCATGAGAAGAGAAAAGCATTTACAATTCAACAGAAACTGGAAATTCTCAGTGCTTCAAACTGAAACGGCAGTTTTGTTCCTCATCTGCCAAGGACAGCAGCACTTGCTCATTCTGTTAGGGATTCTCCATCCTGCCCTCTCATCCCCATTCTAACAGCAGGTGCCATTACCTCCAATCTCATTATCTCCAGCAACCCCAGTCCTTCTCCTTTCTTGTAACTGTCACAGTGACAATTCTCAATACAAAAGTTTATCACGTGGCCCTGCAGCTAGAAACCCTCCAATGACACCCTTGTCTATGGGATAAAAAAAAAAAACCAAGGGTTTTTTTACCCAGGGATCGAACTCACGACTGCCTGCTTGCAAGGCAGGCACTTATGCCGTTGAGCTAAATCCCCAGGCCCCAAAACCAAGGTTTTATTTTTGTTGGGTTTTGATAAAATGAAAAATGACAACAAATTTCCCCTGTTCCGTAGCTATGCAATGTTACAAAGTGATTTTGCTGTTCTTCCTGTCCAGATGTGTCTCCACCCCTTGACTAGAGCTTGGACATGTGACTTGCTTTAGTCAAGAGGACAGCAAACTTGACACTTACAGAGTCCTGCGAAGCAATTGTGACCTTTCTTGCTTGTCTTAGGGTCCTCGAAAAGTCATATGAAGCCGAGCATGGTGGTGCACACTTGTAATCCCAGCACTCAGGACGCTGAGTCAGGAGGATCATTGTGAGTTCAAGACCAGCCTGAGCTACAAGGTGAGCTAAAGGCCAGCCTGAACTGAATAGTTAAGACCCTGTCTCAAAAAGACAAAAAAAAAAAAAAAAAGAAAGAGAGAGAGAGAAAAGAAAGAAAGAAAGAAAGAAAGGGAGGGAGGGAGGGAGGAAGGAAGGAAGGAAGGAAGGAAGGAAGGAAGAAAGAAAGAGAGAAAGAAAGAAAGAAAGAAAGAAAGAAAGAAAGAAAGAAAGAAAGAAAGAAAGAAAAGTCACATGAATAAGATGAATAAGCTCGGGCAGTGGGTTGTGGGGGGCACATGGAATGAAAGGACAGTCATCACCCCTACTGCAGCCAAGGTCACTATCACTCAGTCAGACCCAGCTGACCCTGGGCACCTGAACAAGCCCCATCTAGCCTGGTGGAAGATCTGCCCAGCTGAGCTTGCCCCACAGTACCACCCACAGGTTAATTAGCTAAGCCTCTAAGTTTTGAGATAATTGAAGGCCAGGACTGAGGTGAGGTAACTGAAGCACTTGGAGTACAAAATCTGACTGAGGCCTCTGTCCAGCTTCCATGCTCATGAGTCCTGTGCTCCTGTTACCCCACTGTCTTACTTTATGTCACCCTACTCACTAACCCCACACCTGCCCCAGTATAATAGTTACACTGCCATAAAAAACTGCTACAAAGATCTTTTTGCTCTGGCTCCTGAAAGATTTATTTTAGTCCTTCCTAGCACATACACCATAGCCACCACTCCCTTCATCTCCCTCTTGTGTGCTGTAACATGCTGCCCTCCGTTCCCCATGATGGTTGCTAGGCACCAAGACCAGTCATCTCTCCCAGGCTTGCGAGCAAGCAAAGGAACACACTGATATAATAGGCTGCCCATTGATGTTCAGCCAGGTCAACCAGATTCTTGACTTTCAACTTTGAATCAGGAAAGATGGATAAAATCCACCAGAGAATGGAAATAATAATCCATTAAGTCTCGCCTTTGAAGATCCACCTACAGCACCCAGATCATGAATCACCCTCCAGAACCAGCTTCCCTGAAGCATTTACATGCCATAAATTTTTTCCCCAAATTTCTATGAGATTCCTGTCTCTCTTGAGCTAGATTGCCAGGGGATTTTTGTCTTGGAAATGACAAAATTTTACCACCTTAGCTCTTACCATTTTTTTCTTCTTTTCTCGTCACAATTTATGTTCTTCCCCTTGAAGTCTACATCATGTTCTGCACTTTTATTCAGCTAATTTTTTTTGCTGGAAGATCCTCTCTCTCATGTCCCTGGTACAGGACCCAATTGTTCCCCTACCAGATGCCTGTTGACCGGCATGATCCTTTAACCATCTCATAAGCCATTATCGAAGATCTGCTTATGATACACCCTGCACTTCCAGCCTTCAGAGGACTGCTCTGTCTGTCCCTGACATACCTGCGAGTTTTGCATAACCAGGCCACATCCTTCAGGCTGGCTCTAGTGACAGCGTGGGCTAGAAGTACAAAAGCCCAGTGACAGTCTCTCCTACGCCTTTGATTCCTAAGACTCACCAACCTTATCCCATTCGTCTCAGTGCTATCAAATTTGTCACTGTTCCCCTGAAAGACTAGTAATCACACTTGAGAACAGCAGGATGAGGAAGATATGAAACAGCCCAGTTGTCCTCTGCTCATCCTCAATCTGAATAAAGTGTTTTTCTCAGTGAGACTAAAATGGCTGTTAAAACACCTGTGTGGTGTTACCCCACTGAGTCACATAAAGGGAGGGTGAATTTAAATCATTAGGGTCCCTTGCAAGAATTTTTGGATGCAAGTTTCCTCCACTTGAATTTCCAAGATTTGATTTTGAACCTATATGCAAGATTTAACTTTATTCGTCTATCAAGCTTCACCTGCTTTGACTTTCTCCACTATTGAAATACAATGAAATTTTTCAGTATTAATGTCACATCGGTTTTATAGCCTGCTCAATTTTCATTCTGCTTCATGACAAAAACCAGAAAGACCAGGACAGAGCTACCATGCCTTTATACTGCTGCTAACCATATCCAAGTGGACATTGACTCGTTAATTCTGTGGAACAATAATTCAGCAAGCTCTGAATTCTAATTCTAATCTAATTCTGGAATATGAATTGCATTTATTTCCCAATGGGATGACAATAATTTTTTAAATTGCCAAAATAAAGCTTTAATATGTTTTTGAAATCCTCTTAGTTAATGGAGTAAAATTACATAGCAATTTAAATTTGCACAGAGATATATAAACCTGAGTTCTGCTGCTTGCTAGTCTTTATGACTCTTCACAAATTTTAAAACCTCTAAGCCAGTTTCAGTATTCTTTAAATGAGGCTAATCAGGGCTGGGGATTTAGCTCAGCAGCATAAGCACCTGCCTTGTAAGCAGGCGGTAGTAAGTTCGATCCCCGGTACCGATAAAAATGAAAAAGACAAAAAAAATTAAAAAAAAAATAAATGAGGCTAATCATAGTTTCTATTTCTTAGGACATGTGTCAGTAACTGAGTTTACTTCCATCAAATGTTTAACGGAGAACCTAGCAAATAACACTAATAATACTAATAATACTCTTAATTGTAACTAATAAAAATGCCAGAAAGAGAGTGACTGATTCAGAAAGGATCAAAAGACTCCACGGAGATATAGATAACTGAGCAGAAAGTTGGTGATAAAGAAGGGAGACGCCTTGGGAAGAATATTCCAGGGCAAAGGAATGGTGAGACCAAGGGTTAGTGTGTCCACTGACTGGTGAGTGGAACATGACTGGATCTGAAGGACTGGAGGAAGAACTGCAAGACAGAATATCAGGCTGGAGACCAGTGGGCTTAGATTTTGCAGGACCTTGGACTTCATTTTGAGTGAAATGAGAAACTATCATCAGAATATGGACAATGGTATGAGCCATGTAAGTAGATTTTGTTCTGAACGACTACCCTTGGCTGATATTGGCAAATAGGCCATAAAAAGGCAAGATTTGCTAGATTATACAGGAATCCAGCAAAAGATGGTGGTGTCTTGACATGGTGAAAGTGGTGAGAATTAGTTGTCAATTTCTATGTTTGGAGCTAAAGCCTCCAGGAGCATTGATGTACAGTGGAAGAAAGAAGAATCAAAGATGACCTGTAATTGGCAGAGCAACACTGAGGGCTGAGTTTGTGTTCAGTAATTGGAAAGATGCAGATTTGCAAGGCCCATCAACCAGGATAAGGTAGAGCAAATAATACCCAGACTTCCACAGCTTCCCCCACAAAATCTCTTTCTCATTTACAGCATTCACTCTGGAACCCAAGGAGCTGGAGGCTTCATGGTGACTCTTCTTTTCATGATCCCCGCCACACCAAAAGAAGCATGAGAACTACACTCTGGTTTCTAGAGACCCTGCTGAAAAGCAAACCCACTGTCATTCATATTTCAAGGAACCAGGTAATCATACAGCTCTTCTAACTTCAGAGAAAAATATATGAACACACCTTCCCACAGACCCAGAAAACAGAAAGGTGAAAATCTGGGGCATGTTAAACATAATAATACTTACTTCGGTGACAATGTAAATTAGCATAGTCATTATGGAAATCAGCATAGAGATTTCTCAAAAATCTAAAAATAGGAATATTATTTGACCTTTACCCACTCCTCAAAGTATATCAAAAGAATTAAAATCAGCATACTATCAAGACATCTAAATATCCATGTTTATTGCAGCACAATTCATAATAGGAAAGATATAGAAGCATCCTAGGTCTCCATCAGTGCATGAATATGGATAGGTTCCCATCAATAGTTAAACTGATAAAGAAAATGTGGTTTGTAATCCCAAAGGAGGATTAGTCAGCCACAAAGGAGATTGAGATTATGTTATTTTCAGGAAAATGGATAAACTGGAAATCACAACGTTAAACAAAATAAGCCAGACTCAGAATGACGAATATTCCATGCTTTCTCTAATAAATGGAATAAAAAAATACATGACATGAAAAAGTAGAGTAATATTAAGTCAGAGAAAGAAAAAAGGGAACTGCAGGGCCAAGTTTAAGGGAAAATAATGGGAGGAATGATATGATTAAAATATGTGCATGTATGAAATTTTGCTTTGATAGTAACATTTCATGAACCAATAAAATATATATCTTTATTAAAAAACAAAAGTAAGGAAAAGAACTGACTATCGGTCAAGAGATGAAACAGGACCCCTGACTGCCGTGGGTGGAAACGTGAGAAGGCTGCTTGTGGAGTTTTGAATCTGATTTCTCGATGTGTCCCTGTCTAACTTCATTTTGATGCCATGCTGTGGGAGCTGGTGTGGCGGAGCCTGCTGAGCACTGAAGACGTGGAAGAGCTGCCCAGGAAGTGAGCTCTTTTCACCACTGTTCACAGAGGCCTTTGCCAGGGTACACACATGAAGGCCTGGCTTTTCCCCTTCCTTCCTCTCGGACCCAAGAGACATTGTCCCTGGAGATCAAATGAATTATACTGGCTGGACTTGATAATGCTGCTAGCCCAGGAGATTTGCACTCAGAGGTGGAAATGCAGGTGCTATGTTTGCAAAATGTACCTGGGAACTTCTGGAACTCATAGGAGCCACCAGTAACAAAGCAATGGAAAAAGACCATCTTGTGACAGTGACTCAGACAACTGCCCCAGAAACATTCCTCTCCTGAGCATTCTTCTTTCAGTGGGTCAAAAGGAAAAGAAGTTTGCTACAGATGAGCTGTAAGAAGCTGCAGATTTCAGCATTGCCCATCTGAAGTATCAACAAATCTTGAATTTATTAGACTTGAACTGAGTCCGGGAAGTGGGAGTGCACTGTGCCTGGGGTCTGTCCATCTTGGCTGATTTTACTCCTTACCTAGACCAGGTGAGAAACCCCTGAAGCTGCTTCTCTCCTAACTCTGCATGGCTGCCTACATTTCCTAAAGATGGAAGAGTTTATTACCCATTTTACTCTGCAGTTCTCCAAACTGATTTGCTTCTGGGAGCTCTGTACAAATGTTGTGGTCTTCCTGGAGGGCTGCCTCAGCCAGGTGCTCAGGTCTCTGCAGACCCCTTGTAGATCCTCGTAGCAACTGCCAGCTTTCAGAATCAGACTACAACAAACTGTCTGAGTGCCAGAACACAAATTAACTAAAACAGCTAAATCTGAGAAGCACTGAACTGACTTATTTCAGTCCTAAGCCCCTCCAAATTATGCTAGAGAAAGTCACAACCACCCTGAAGATTCTAGACTTGCAGAACTATAGTCTGAAGGAGTCTAGCTCGATGCCATCTGCCTGCTCTGAGCTGCTATCCTGCTCAGCACATTAGCCTCTGTTGGAATCATATCCCTATGATGGTGCTGAAGGATATGATGATGCTCTCTATTGCCAGACAAAGCCAAGAAGGCCTCTGAAGAGTTACAAAGAAGAGAATTCTCTCCATGGGGCAGATTTTTCCATCATGGTACTGGGATCATGGATATATTGATTTTTTGTGTGTGTGTGTGTTTTTTTTTTGTCTTTTTCATTTTTATCGGTACCAGGGATCGAACTCATGACCGCCTGCTTGCAAGGCAGGTGCTTATGCCGCTGAGCTAAATCCCCAGCCCCTATCATGGATACATTGAATGCCATAATGCACCTGAAGAAGGTCTTATTTGACCTTGAATCCTGCTCTTACTGTGGCACTTGAGGTGTCTTTGACACAGAGCCCAGTCTATGTCACTGTTGAATGCTTGCCTAGTTGGGTACAAATATCAAATGCTTTCTTCAGGTTGCTTGGAAGGGGCCATAGAACATGTGGCTTCAGACTGTTGCTTAATGTGAGTGGAGGGAGGAAAGGTGACAGAAGATGGGAGATGGATTAGATTGGAGAGTAATGAGACCCTTAGGGACATGTTTCCTGTGGAGTGAGAAATATGAATTTGAATTTCTAGAAGTAGTTTCATGCTTGAGAGAGGTGCATGAGTGGTTATAAAGAGATGGTCAGAAAGGATGGAAACCTCGATGCAAAAAGCATCCTCCATAACTGATGAACCCAATCTTCAGTTTACAAGTCAGGAAACTCCTGTGACTATTAAGAAAAGAAAACATCCTGAGCTGACTGATTCAGCTTAAAAACCCATGGTGTCACCGAAAGCAGAGACACTCCGATCATTCCCTTCCATTCTTCACTTCTGTCTGAGCATCTGCTACACATTTCCAGTATCTGTGGCCAATCAGTGGGTCAATATACACAAGTTGTTGACCTAAAGCCCCACTCTCCAAAGCACAGAGTGTATTTGGAGATAGCAAAAGTCTGCAAGCCAGGATGCTCAGACTAAGGCAAAACTCAGGTAAATCTAACCTAGGCTGGGGCAGAGAGGAAGACAAAAGAGAGCAAGGAAAATGAGCCACATTTCTTTGTGGTCATATACTGAGAATTTCCATCCTTAAGTGGCCACCTTATGCAAAGGCCTCCAATAGACAGACAGCCAGACCTCTCCTGGGGAAACAGAATTTACCTTACAAAGAACTAATGGGGGCCTTAAAGGTGTTTTAATTATTCAGTTCTGACTCTATATTTCAGTCTTACTAAAGGAGTCTCTAACATTTCATTACAAACCATTATGACTGTTTATCACTTGATCTTCTCACAGGTACAATAAACAGTTGCAGATGAGGAGTGAAAAAATGATTAATAATGAGTATAGGCTTAAAAAAAGGTGGCTCAAGGAGAAAAATGAAAGAACAGCTTTCACAGTGAACACAATTAAGTTCTTTAAGCATATTTTTGTTACAGCCTTGGACTCTCACCTCCTTGTAAAATTTTAAGGCAAAGCCTTAGCTTATCATATCTATTCATATCATATCACATCTATTCACTGTATTCCTGGCCATCACAGCAGGATTGGATTAACCTATATGGCTAATTATGTAGGAATGCCTTCAAGGAAAGAACGCATTTCATAATTCAGAGCCTTCTGTGGGGCACCCAAGGACCCACTGAATTATTTGTTCTTTTCTGAGTTGCTTTTTTATTGAAAAACCACAGCAGCCTTTTACAAAGGTCCTGTTAATTTTTAATTAGGTAGATAGGGGTTGGTGAAGTCTATTTCCCAGAATTTTATCAGATTTAGTTTATGGAGTCAGTTCGATAAATTACTATAATTGAAAATAATCCCTAAATTATCTAGTCTTATTCATTTTATCTATTTTGATAGCAAATGGTTTCCTAATTCCCAGGAGGACCTATTTCCCAGCTTCCTTGTTTCTTACTAGATTTTCAATGAGTTTGAATACTTAAGATATTGACATATCTGATGTTGTCCTCCCTTAAATTCCACCACTTGTCAAAAGCTATTTACATTTTTATTTACACATTCCTCTACTTCTTTTCTCACTCTCCCTTGTAGGAGTTTTGGGTTGGTTTTTTCTTCTTTTTAGCACTTGGTTCTCTTTGGGGGAAGCCTTCCTGAATTAGAATTCATGGAACACCCTGAGGAGATCTCCATCAGCAGGGGCTGGTGAATACCCCTTCTGGTTTCCTAATATATATGTCAAAGTCAACAGCCCATTGCTGTCTGGCAGCCTTCAAAGGGAGGCTCCTCTGTCCCAATAATTTGAACAGTGACAAAATGCAGACCTGAATTCTGATCATTAGTTCTTTAAGTCTCAGTCTTTGAAGCCAAATGGCAACTCATTTGTAAATGGCCAGGTGTGAACAGGCACCTTGTATATAATTTCTCCTATATGTCTAACAACAAGTCCAGTACAACAGCTACTCTGACAAAGATGCAGTTTGTACAACAAAGCTATTTTTGTAGTCTTTATATTTTCTTACTGTAGCACCTTTGAAATTATTCAACTGATCTAGCACAAGGAAATTATATTTTCAATTTCTGGGCAGAGTAACAATCACTCTTTGCTATGAAGAGCCCCATCCTATTTTGCGGTGTGAAACTGAAAGGGTGAGTTGAACCTTTATCACATCTTTGTCTCCTACAAGGCAGCAATTAGCGTTTTACCCTTCCCTCTTCAAACACAATTAGAGCAAACACAAAAGAGTCAGGCAGGAAGGAAAGAAGGCGGGAGGCACTCAAGCAGGATGCTGAATCCAGCAAGCTGAGCAAAGGTTTTCTAAAGCCACCGCCCTTCGCAGCCCATTCCTTAGTTAGTCCAGAACCAGGACTTGTGGAGGAGCACTAAGTCCTCAGAGGGTTAGGACCCCAGAAATCTGGGGAGAGTTTTAGCACTTTTTTCTCATATTCTTTTTTTTTTTTTTTCTGGTTCTCAAATTCTTAGCCTAATGTTCTCCTAGAGTGTGTATTAAATTTTATCTTATGTACATAGACCATGTTCATCTGTTTTAATATTGTTAAAGATGAATTTACTATTATTATTATTATTGGTACCTATAGACATAGGGCAGTGTTAACAATGTAATTAATAATCATAATTACTGGATTTTCTTTGATGACCTCTGTGGGGATGAGGCCACTCATCAAAATACATTGGAATCATTTCAATTTATATTCATTTCCAAAATCTAAATGTTTTAGGAGTACTTTGGAAATTTATTCAATCAAAGACAAATGAAATCTGTGACTTCGCAGTGATAACCAGGCTAATAATTGGTTTGTTTACACTTCCAACGTATATTTACTGAACTAACTTCCGGTCACAGCTCACAGCATTATGTAAGATTTGTAATTACATTGCAAAGATTTAACAATGCCCAAGGTATCCCAACTAGCATGGTTCCACCAGGTTTACATGGTGCTAAACTTACTTTCCCACAATGATTCATCCAGAGAAAGATGATTTCACGCTAACTTTCATTTTCTCCAAGCCATTTAGGTGGAAAAAGAGAAAGAAATCAGTTTTGTTTCACAGTAGGAAGCTCTCTAGATTGGCACACATTAAAAGATAAACAATTTTCTTCTTTATTCTAAGAAGTGCCCATCTCTCGTTTCTTTAATTCCTTAAATTAAGATCCACCACTTTTCATCTAGAAATGTTAAGTTGGATCGTACACTAAGTGTTCCGACTGCTGACAGTGTGACAAGAGCTGCCTCATACTGTCCACAGTACAGTTGGACACAGTTTCTTACTTGATAGGAACTTAGAGAAGTGAAGCAGTTATTTCAGGTTTCCTAACACTTCAGAGGGAATTACTTACATGAGACTTTCCTTATTGCATTCATGTTTTTTAAAATGTACTCTTTAAAAATTGATCCTTAAGCACAAAATCAAGACAATATTCTATTTTGCATGGCACCAGTCTTGCTTGTCATTTTGAATGACAAAGCCCTAAACTGTAAAGCGTGAATAATAAGCCTGAACCCCAACATCTCTTTGTCAGCATTGCGTACAGCCAAGTGATCTTGATTGCGTGAAGCAGAGAGTTGAGGGCCATTCTCCAATCATTAAAATCCCCCAAAGCTATATTGGCTTGAATCATTCAGGAAGTGCCCTAATTTTTCTATTATAACTGTAGAAGCCTGAGTCTGACTTTCCTTTTAAAATTTCTAAAAGGAAAAGCTAATAGAATTGCCATCAGCATATCTTCAAGTTTTATACATTTAGTTAGTAGTTTCCAGGTCACTAACTCTATTTTCACCCCCAGGAAACACAGTCAGGAATTCCACTGAACCCCTTAGCTCCAGCAGAAAATTGGCCTAAATCTCTTTTCTAGTCCCAGTGGCAAATTCCCTATGGAAATAGCAAGAGACATTTGGAATAGAGGCAAGCATTGTCTTGTGTTGAGACAAGCCACTGAGTACACAAATACCCCCAAGTGGAAGGTCGAGGTTTTCATAAACTACAGCTCAAAACTCTGACATTGTTAACAATTCAGCTTCCCATGGTGGGTGATGGTTTCTGGAGATTCTACATGCAGGAGGCATGTGGACAGTGATAGGGTTTTCAGCGCGTAAAAGAGAGAATATAAAGTAAAATAGCCTTAATTCTGAGGATGCAGAGAAGCGCCCCACGACCAAAGACGGCCGGGCCTCTTCTGATCTGGACGTGGAATATGGGGACATACATATAACGTCTGTCTGGGGTTTGCACTTAGGGCGGTCATTGGTGATGCGCAAGCAGCTGATTGGGACTTTTCTCGTGCCACTGGTAGAAGGAAAAGGAAGTTGTCATAGGGGAAGGGGAAAATGAACCTCAAGGTAAACATCGCTTGATCTCACCTCCCACTGCAGTAATATCGTATCTAGGGAAAAATCCTTTCAGACAGCAAGTACAAAAAGAAGCCCAGAAAGAACTGAAATTATGCTACAAGAAAAGGGTAGGAAGAAATGGCAGAGGTTCTAGAAGTAGGCAAAAGGAAGGGGTATGGCAAAAAAACTTGCAAAAACAAAGGCAAAACATTTCTAATTGCACTGTTTGTTAGGGAATGCTTGGAGAAGTGGGCCTTATTGCAAAAGAAAAGGTACTTTCAGTAGCAAAAGAGAACTCTCCTACACACCCAGCTTGTGCTGAGGGCCCCTCCAGGTCTGGCTCCCATCCTGCAGCTTTGGAATACTCAGCGGCCTGTATCAGCCTCCTGATTCATATTGCTTGGTGCCATTTACACTTGTATTTTTCAGGCTTCCATTGATCCAAGTATGTTACAAACGCATCTATAAATGTGTAAGGGAACACAAATACACCCATGGTACAGAACAGAAAATACTCAGTGATTTTCACAGATGAGCTAATTCAGGGTTAAACCCCAGGACATAAACCAAGTGTCTGTATACAACAACAGTAATTCTGTGAAAACTTTTTGTTTAAATAGCCTTAGAATCACATCTCGTAGGCTTACTATCATTTTAAGAAAATATTTTCAGCAGTCATATTAAAGTTTTCCAACAGTGGGCTGCGGATATAGCTCAGCAGCATAAGCACCTGCTTGCCAAGCGTGAGATCATGAGTTTGATCCATAGTACCAACACAACAAAAAGTTATCCAATGGCTTATCAGAGACCATGTAGCATTTTTAAACTGTCTTCTAAAATTTATTTTAGAAAATTGTAAGGGGGGAGGTCACTAAACTTCCAATAAATGGCCAGAGTAAATATTTGCTGCTTTGCAAACCATAGTCTGTCACAACTATTAAGATTACAATTGTGGAAGAAAACAACCACGAGAAAATAGATGAATGTGGCCAGCCTCCAATAAAATTTTATTTATGGACATCAAAATCTGATACCATTCATGGGTCATGAGATATTCTTCTAGTGTTGAGTTTCTTTTGCCTGTTCCCTTCTGCGTCCTTCAAAGCAGTAGTTGGTATGACCTGGCCAGCACTCATAGTGTGCTGACTCCTGATTGACATAGCTGAAAGATAAACAATCCTGCTATCAAGTGAAATGGCAGAGTTCAGGGAAAGGCAGTGCAAGAGAAAAGAGATGGAATTGTTGAATTGCACGCATCCTATGTCTGTGTTTTCTCTAAAAGGCTTTGCCCTACTGAAAGTCTTGAGTGGACATTCATAGGGCTGTCCAAGGAGGTAAAAGTGTCAACCTGCAGTGTACCTGGAGATGCAACCTAACTAACCCCTAGTCCACACCTCTCTCTCCTTTATCTGTCACATACCAGAGCAGCAATTCTCCTGTCCTGAATCACTCCAGCCAAGGTACTAGGCAGCTGGAGATCATCACCCCAATTGCTCAAGGCCCACTGGAATTATTCACGCTTGCCAATCCCAAATATTCACCCTGCCCCACTTCTTTTTCCCAGAAATTCCTCCATACAGCCCATTTAGGATCCCGCCTCCTAATCCTGGCACTTCCTCTGCAGCCCCTCCTTCATGTATCATGCCCCCTTCTGATGCTCTCAAGCAATGGAAAATAAATCTTTCAGTTGTACTGGCCATTCTGCAGCACTTCTCACACATCCCCATAAATCAAAATCAGGTCCCAATGGGAAAGAGTGCCCCTACTCTACCCAGGGCCCAAGACCAGCAGCCATGGGGTCTGGGGTGCAACACTGGTCTACGCGTAAACGAGATCCCCAAACTCTATGAAGACTGCTGAAGCTGAAAAGCCCCTCATGGTGTGGTTGAAAACAGACTTTGGAATCTGAAGGTCTAGTTCAAATCCTTGTGCCTTCACATTCACTATCTGGCCTTGAAAAAATTTATGATTAATTATAGTCCTGTTTCCATACCTAAAAGTGAGGCTGATGATCACATACTCTGTGCCATATACTTAGAAAGTACCTAGCAAATATTACCATGTTTCCCCAAAGAGACCTAATTAGAAAATAAACTCCAACTTCCGGGAGAACATGGCGGACAGATAACAGCAACTACCGGAGGCTCTCTGAAAACTAGGCTCAGAAGCCAGGTATGGTGCGGACTAAAGAGACATAAGCAGGTGGAGTTATGCTCTGCTGACTCAGGAACGAACTCGGCTGAGAGAAACCAACTCGGAATGCAGTCCTGGTGCTAAAACAGGAACAGAAAAGCCTCGCTGCTGAGGCTGGACCCCACGCCATTTGGGTTTCCCGCCGCACGGTGGCTGGCTGCCTCTACATCGGCTCGGCAAGGAGAGAGACGCACGGAAACTCTGAGAACGGGAGTCTGTGAACGGAGTCGAAAACAGGACAGGCAGGGAGGCATGTTCTGACTTGTGGCGAGGTGAGTGAGAGAAACTGACACTCCACCACAGTTTGACTCCAGCGGACTTTCTGGGCCCGGGCAGTCCTGCGGGAGCAGGGCGCGCTGGCGACTCCAGCCACACATTCCCCTGTCGGGCGGGATTGGTGAAAAGTGCCTGGCCTGCGTGACGCTGCCGGCGGACCCCGTAGGCTGGCCCAACCCAGATCCCAGAGCCTGACGGAGGCCGGGAGGGGCGGGCCCCCGCGTAGGCTGCCTGGTGTGCAGCAGTGAGTGGAAACACCTAACCGGCGCAATTCGATCAGGCTGTGGCTGACAGAGAGAGAAGCTAGGCCTCTCATATAAGCTTGCATACATAAGGAACAGAGAATATGGGAAGAGGCAGCAACAAGAAAGGCTCCTCGGCCCCCAATTCTGAGAAACAGGCAATAACAGACACCGCACCATTACACATAAGGCGCCATATAGAGAGCCTCATAGACCAATTCAGGAATGAAGTTATCAACGACCTGAAGCTAGAAGTATGCAAAATAGTTAGAGAAATACTAAGCACCACCCAAGAAAAAACAGATGGTGGAATGGAAGAACAGAAAAAGAGGGGAGAAGTGTTTGATGGAGAAAACAGGGAAAGCATAGAATACGTGAAGCAGGTTCAAAGGGACTACCAAGATACTAAGAAGTCTATCGAAGACTGGCATAACAGCTTGAAAGAAACTAAGGACAGACTATCTGAACTGGAGGGCAGAATTGTAATATGGGAGAATGAAATGAAAAACTTCTTAAAAATAACAAAGAAACAAACAGCAATAATACAAACACAAGAAGATGATAAGAGGAGCCATAACTTAAGGATTAAGAACATAAAAGAAGAAGTAGGGACACAAACAAATGAACTACAAAAGCTACTCACAGAAATAATCCAGGAGAATTTTCCTAATTTAGCAAAAGGTAAAGATACTCAGATGTATGAGGCATACAGGACCCCAGCTACCTACAACCCAAACAGAGCAACACCCAGGCATATAATAATAAAAATTCCAGAAATTCAATACAAGAACAGAATATTAAAAGCTGTCAGAGACAAGAAGCAGACCACTTACAAGGGAGCACCCATCAGAATTACAGCAGATTTCTCTGCACAAACCATCAAATCACGAAGAGCTTGGGGGGAAATAATTCAAGCTTTGAAAGATAATAATCTCCAGCCAAGATTGAGATATCCTGCACAACTGTCCCTGGAAATTGATGGAAAAACAAGGTGCTTCCAGGATAAAGAGGAACTGGGGGAATTTGCAACCACCAATTCAACTCTACAGAGAGTATTGCAGGATATTCTAAAAAAAGAAAAATACAAAGAATCCAGAAATAATGGAGGCCACAACGAATGGAGCAGAGAACAAAGTGAAGAAGACAAACTGACAGCTACTGACAGAATAAGAGCTCAACAGAAATGAGGCAGAGAAGATTGGATGATAGGAACAGCTATTTTGGAGAAAATGACATCTTAATAGGTAATACTGATTTAGTATCATCTTGTTTTGAAGTCTCATCTAGCTTTTGTCCTTCTGTCTCCAATGGTCCAAATAGGTTGTATCTTACTGGATTTTATTATGTATGATAGTATAAGCAAAAACCTTTTAAAGACAAGGAGATTATACAGAAACCATTGTTCATTTTCTGTTAGTCGATTCTAAATACTCTGTAATGCTGTCATTCTCTTGAATGGTTTTACATTGTTTTGATATACTTAATGCTACAGTATACGAAGTTGTACTCAAGGATTTCAAGGAAAGAGATAATATGGTAACTACTTTTAGGTCAGGATTATCTGGTGGTGAAACACTATTCTGCTTAAATGGTTATGTTTTGATCTGTGCTGTTTCGTTGTTATGCCCTCTTTTATCTCAATCTCCACTCCATTATTTACTTTTTTATTTTTATCCTTTTAATTAAAGGAAAAAAATAGCAGGATATATTATAGTAACCCACTTTGACTTTCCATTACCTCGATTTAAAGCCCTGTATTACTCTCACCATCTGGTTTTTAACTGATGTTCCCCCATTCTGTTTTGCTGGATAGTATCAGGTTCGAAAATTTAGGCATCAGCTGTGAAGATAATGAGATTCATTATGACGCCCATTCTCATTGACTTTTATCTATTTTTGAAGACCTACAATGTCTCCAATGTTTTGGTTTTGTCGGTTTTATTCTTTACAGTTTTGTTCAATTGTATTGTAACTAACAATATAGGCAATTCTATTAGAGATAGTGGGAGGCATTATGGTAACCATTGTTGATCACCTTGTATTATGTTTTCACATTATCTATTATGTCCACCCTTTTGACTTGACCGATTCTGTTCTGTTATGTCACATTTGGTTTTACTCTCTTCCAAAAAAGTAATAAGAACCATGGGAGCAATGAAACCCAAAATGTGTAATAGTCATTGTACAAAAGAGAGGAAAAGAAAGTGCTCTGTACTATATAACTGCATGTATATTTAAGTGTATAAGATAGAAAATGATATCACAGAGTTTTATTGGATCATTGAACAGAACTGTTTGCAGTATCATTGATGGAATGTCCACTTTACAAGCTTTAATTTTGTGACTTGAACAATTATTTCTAAGATGACAATATGTAATCCATTAACTAGTAATTTCCTACTGTTCATTTTTTTTTCTGCAAATCTGTATAACTTGTACCCTTTCTCTGCTTTTTTTTCTTTTCTCCTTAAATAAAATTTAAAAAAAAATTAAAAAAAAAAAATTAATGCTAGGAAAGAAAATAAACTCCAGCTGGCTATTACCATGGTGATGGCCAGTGTCAGGCAGATTATACCTCTAGGACTCTGTCTCAGTGGCTATTCTCTAGTGGCAGAAAATAGGTTGATTGGGCTGGCATTTATGATCTCTAGCTTTTAAGTCTCTTAGGTTTCATTTTGAGGGAAATCTGTTTACCAATGTTTACAATGACTCATTTTTAGAAAATCAGTGTCTGTGCACATATTCCTTCAGGCCATACTGATTTTGGTGGTGGTGGGGGGGTGGTTTGCCAGGAATTGAACACATGACCTCGCACTTGCCTGGCAGGCACTTCTGTCCTTGAGCTAAACCCCCAGCAGGACATACTGATGTTGAGCTGCAGTACTATGACTACAAAACCAGCCCACCCACCAATCCCATCCATAAAAAAGACACCACAACTCTTGGCCGCAGAGTGTAAAATATATTGATGTGGTAAAGGGACAACTGGAGCCAGTTTAGGCCTGCTGGGGTGACGCGCAGCACACATACATGCTCTGTTTCTCGAAACCGTGTCATGAAGTTCACAAGTACATCTGTTTGGAACACGGTGTTTTGCTTTTTCGTCAGCACAGATTACTACTCTACAGTTTCTCCTAGAGTAAATATACACGACGGCTGTTTGCAGAGCACTACAGACCTATTTAGATGTTTAACATGGGTGAACTATTTCACAATTAAAATCAATCACTGATCAATAGCAATGTGTTTTTTTTTCAGGGTTTTGTTCACTGCTATGGGGGAGGAGGCAACTTTTCCAATTTCTTCTTGGTTTACATAGTCACCAACAGACTCCAAAAGGTATGAAAATTAACAGTCTGTTTTTAAAAGAATTGTGATTATGCCATGGGTTTTTCCAGGACCCTCAAAGTCAGATCACTTAAATTTACAAGAAAAAAATCAGGTGTTATGGAAAACATAGTAACAAAAGTACTGAAAAATACATCTGCAGAACACAGTGGTCAGTTGTAAACAGCTCAGAAGGGCAAAGGAAACAAAAATTCCTTCTAGGGAGGTGAGCAGTCCGACAACCACAAGCTCTGCTTTTCTTTTTTCCCTTAGTGGCTATTTTCCTACCACAGTGTTGAGCTTCATTTTTATATTAAATAACTTATATGGGTAAAAAGGAGTTTGCTAACCAGCAGCCAACTCAAAACCTCATAGGAAGAGGGAGGAGAGGAATTTACAACACAGTACACACTAAAGGAAAGTCAAGTCCTCAGCCAGTCAGTGTTCCCCGCTCCAGCAAAGCTGCGAGTGGGGGGTCTGGGATCTAAACTTAGGGGTTTTTTCCCCTCCCTCCTCTCCCTTTTTCATTTAAATTAACAAAGGAACATGGGCTTCCCAAGAGCCAGCACTCAGCTGGGTAAAGTCCCATTAGCAGCAAAAGTTCAACCAAATAAAAACACACACACAAAAGAAAACTCCATCCGGTGCTGAGCTGTGATTCACGTGGAAATTCCAGGAGATGAATCAGGCATTGCGCCGGGATCTTTAGAGGATTCTTTCTCAAGTGTCTTCAGTGAACATTTCAGTCCCACACAAAAAAAAAATCAGTCAGTCTGTCAGTTGTGGGAAATGGGCTTCCCATTACACTGGAGTGAGCTTTCTCTGAGGCCTACAGAGTCCTCCTGGTTGTTTGTAGTTCTAGATGCCAGAAGACAAAAGCCGGCACTTGCAGGATCTGTGTGATGCAGCAGTGGCGGCGGCGGCAGCAGCAGCAGCAGCAGGTCCCATGTGTTAAACTCTGCCCAAGAGGCTCGACCTGGATGATAGAGAACCATGTAAGACAGAAGGCAGCAGACTATTTGTATTAGGAGTCAAGTCAGATTGCCCAGTACTTGCCTAATACTAATTGCATCTTTTCTGGATTTTAAATTATTTCTCATCACTAAAATCAGGGAGGCTGCTGGGCGTCATGGCTCATGCCTGTAACCCCAGCCCTTGGGAGGCTGAGGTAGAAGGACTGTCATGAGTTCAAGGTCAGTCTGGGCTACAAAGTGAGTTTAAAGCCAGCTTGAACTGCAGAGCGAGACTGACTAAAATAAGATAAAATAAAATAAAATATCCAGAGAGGTGGAAATCAAGCTTTGAAGTCTTCCTGGTCATTTAGGAAAATTGTTAGCCACTTAAATAGCTACTAATGTAGACAATAAAAATTTTGTTTACTGATACATCTGTACCTTGAGTGGTTTTATATTAAATAAAAAACAAAAAAAGGGCAGAGATCATTCACAAAAAGTTTTCAGATATGTGCCAGTCTTCTTATAGTAGATAAAAGCATCTTTTGCAACACTTCCTATAACCACAGGGAGCAATGAAATTGTCAGTGACCGGAAAGGTGTCTGAACTCAGAAGTATTGCGCCATTGTCGTTGATGTACTTGCAAGTGATAGATCTAGGGACAGCAGGAAAAATGTGTATGTACAAAGATCTTTTTGTCTCCAAAGCTAATGTGTAGATAAGACTTCAGGTAGGCAATATGCTTCTAGAACATTTAGTAGCCACTTATCATGTGGTTTTCAAATTATACTACCCCAGTTTCTTTGTTTTATCCACTTATGATTGCTATGTCTTAGCCAACAATACCTACAGTGACTCAATATCACCACCATCACCCCAGGAAGCAGGGGTTGACAAGCAGCAATCATGCCAGACTGTACATGTAGGGCAGAATAAACACTGCACAAAACGACCTGCAGCTTGGGACAAGAGAGGAAGACCACCTTCCATACACATAAATTTCTCCTTTTGGGAGACTGGCCAGACAGGAGCCTGGAACTGTGTTAGGAGAACAGGCAGGGTGTGGAGAAGGAGAGTGTTCTTAAGGCCTCCTCAGGAAAGTACATTAACATGGAAGCCAGCCTCTTCTGCCAAAGGATGCATCTTCACTGTGCTTATGTACCTATTTCCTTATATAACATTTACCAACCCACTTTCATTACAAGCGTTATTACTGAGCACCTTGGAGTATAACCGTGACACCAGACTGCTGGATTCCTGTCTGAATGTAAGCTGGTGCCCTTTCTTTTTCACCTCACATTTCTTTTTTTTTTTTTGGTCTTTTTCGTTTTTATCTGTACCAGGGATTGAACTCACGACTGCCTGCTTGCAAGGCAGGCACTTATGCCGCTGAGCTAAATCCCCAGCCCCTTCATCTCACATTTCAACCAGTCAAATGTCCAATGCCACTATATCCTGTGTGTGGGGTTCGTAGAGATATAGGAAGAGATTATGTAATTCAATCTTCAATTTTTACTACCAAAACCTTGGATTTATGAACCTTTCCAATCTAAGTACTCATCAATAGGTGTGTCATAAAAGACTAACAGTTTAAAAAGACTTAGAGGTATGTCTGGATCCTATAAGTAAGGCGGATAACCAAGTGTCATTCTGCAATGCAAATATGTTTAATTAATTTTTTTAATCTACAAGACAAGTAATACTATCTAGGGTGTCTGTAGCCTCACCTAACATAATATTTTTTAAAAAGCCGAAAATGAGGATTTAAACAGAACAATATGGAAGGCAAAATTCATCTAAAACTGGTAATTTAAAGGAATTTTTATACACAGCTAGATGTGTACTCCAAAGGTCTACAATTGCACATGAACATTAATGAAGAATACAATAATTTTTTTTTTTTTTTTGTCTTTTTCGTTTTTATCGGTACCAGGGATCGAACTCACGACTGCCTGCTTGCAGGCAGGCGCTTATGCCGCTGAGCTAAATCCCCAGCCCCAAGAATACAATAAATTTTAATTCATACAAAAACAATACGAAATTTCAATTGAAAGGTGCCAACAGAAGGCACAAATTTTCAAAAAAAAAAAAAAAATAGATTGAGGAGTTGGGAACAAACCTAATAAAACTATTATATTCCTAATCCTCTGGGCATTAGCTATATCTTCTTTATTCCTAGGGGTACAAGAAACCATTTTGATGATTTATTCTAGGGGCAGTAATTCCAATGCCTTTGTGCCCCATCCCTCCTTGAGAGGTACAAATAAGATCTAAATTGTCCGTAAAAACTATTAAAATCACACAGAATCTGGTATACTGTAGATTTAAGAAGTTAGCCTAACATCAAATATAATGAAAATTCTTGAATGACTCTGGAACTACAAAAGGAAGAAGGGAAAATGTATTTGTCAACCATGTTCAAAAAGGTCTACATTTCCAGAGTGTCTGAGGAGAAATACAGTGATAGCATTTTGGATTACAGTGTCTTATACTACAACTGGGCTACTTTTATCTACTAAAGTATCTTAAATGCTTAAAATACTACAAACGCTTACAGGCTTTGTTTGAAAGTATTACTAGAACAGCAGAAGTTTAAAACTTGGAAAAACTCCAGAGTATATTTAAAGTCTCAATTCTCTTTCTCAAACAAAAAAAGGGGACTGATCTAATTGGCAAGTGATGCCAACTTTATCAACTTGAACTGGTCCCCATGTTAACCACTACATTATTTTTTATTTTTTTCCCTTAGGTCAAATAAAATGTTTGGATTAGAAGAACTACTCACAAATAAGGTCTGAATTTCTGATCAAAAACAAAGAAAAATAGTTTTTTAAATAATTTCACTTCATTGTATTACATAATGCAAGAAAGAAGAACAGACTCGCTGTACATGTGTCAGTGAATAAATAAATGGCAATAAACTTTAATGATGGTAAGGGGAATTCTAATCTGCAAAGATTGGTCAACAGAGGATGAAGCGCAGGGGACTCCCAAACAGGCTGGGAGGGGCTTCCGAGGAATGCCGGTGGCTTTTTTCAAGCAACACCAACACTTCCTCGGGACATGCACAGCAACAAGGAGCAATGAGACCCACCTTAAAGACTTCCATCTGTCTTTCTCTATGTGATTCTCAGGTCCTTCACTCTCATACGAAGCCAAATAGAGAGCTGGGGGAAGAAAGAATGCATTAGAAGAAAGAATGGGGCCTTGTCCTAACACAGTACCCATCACACTCCGTCCCCTGTTCAACGTGAGCCCAGCCTCTGGCAAAACACATTCCTTAACTGGGCGCAGTGACACACACCTGCCGTCCCAGCACTCCGGGAGGATAAGGCAGAAGGACTGCAAATTTGAGCCCAACTGGGCAGTGTAATGACTGAGCAAGACTATCTCAAAATAAAACATATAAAAAGAAAAGGGCTGAGAATGCTCACTGTGAAGACTCCAGCTCAATCCCAGTGCCAAAACAACACCACAACCACAAAAAACCACACTCCCCTAAGATCAAATGACAACCGAGAACACAGAAGAGCACTTTGACTGTCTCAACAAAACTCAAGCCAGGGTGTTTAGGTCAAAAGGCCACCTAATGAACTAAAAAGTCATAAAGCCAAAAGGCTTCTATTACCTAAACCACATAACACTGTCATTCATTCAGGTTTATGTCCTTTACAAAGAAACAGGTAGCGGTCTCTTTCTAGAACACTCAGGTTTTTAAAATCCCTTAATCTCAGGATAATTTTCCATCTTTCTAGTTATATTTTTCTTCTTTTCTAAATCAGAAAGAATCTTCACCTAAAAATTTAAAAGGCTACTATTAATCTTATTTAGAGATTAAAAGCAATCGTTTCCTCTGTTGTGTGCAATATTAATTGAAAATGATCTTCCCTCATAATTATAAATGCTCTCAATCATGCATGAGAAATCACCATCCCAAAATGTTAGGATTAGCAAATCAGTAGAATATAACTGTAAGTCCTTTACAAAGTCTCTTCTGGTGATTTTTTCCCTGTACATAATCACTTTTTCTGCCTTTACTTTCCTAGTTTTTAATAGGCCAAGACTTTTCCCTCCTTTCTCAAATAGGAAGGAGTAGCATAGCCATTTACTGTTTTGGTCCTCCCTCACTCCGAAACTACCCTGACTACCAACAAAACACAAAACACCTTTTTGATCCACCACTGAAGAAGTCCAAATAAGGAGAACAAAACCCTTCCATCAGTGTCCGTTTATGCCCGACGCTTTGCAAATGACGTATTCTAAAGGATGTTCAACATGGAAACACACTGTTTATGGGTGAAGATTAAGTAGAAATATTCAGGAATAAATCATAGCATTTTCTGTGTCATAAAAAAACTGTTCAAGTGGAACGGACCAGTGGACTGGCCTCACACTTTCTCAGGAGCTAAGCATTTGTCCCGTAGTATGGACTCGGGCTGTGGGGCAGTGCCATCTGGGTGAGCTCACCATCTTCGCTGAAGACAGGCACTGTGAGCAGGTACTGCAGGATCTTCCGGTCCCTCTCAAAAGGGCACTCCACTTGCTTCCATGTCATAAATTCACTCACTTGTTTGGCCAGTTCCCAAAATTTCTAGAAGATGATCAAAGAGTAGAATTGTAAAAGTGATCACCAAAAATAGTGTGGAAAAGACAATTCCATGTAAAAAGGCTTCCTTCTAGGTATTCGACCTCTAAATTAGATCTTTTCTTAATAAAACTCTATTTGCTGGCTAGATCAAGGTTAGAATGTATTAAACTTCCCTCAATCGATGAATAATAAAAACAGTGCAGCCACTGTGTTCTACTCGGTATTGTTAATCTCTTATGCAGAGAAGGGGAAGAGAAAATTTGTTCTGCAGCTGCAGAATCAGCACTGGCTGCCAACCTGGGGTGCTCAAAAGACACCTTTGCCCTATGCGCACTCACCTCAAAATTGACGTGGCCATTTGGAAGGCGGTTGGCACAGCCCTCATTGAGGAAATAAATGTCTTTGATTAAGAGACTGAAGAACGGTATCACTATCTAGAGAAAACAAAAGATTTTGGTTTGTCTGGGCATCAAGTAGTGCAAAGGATTAATGAACAACATTAATTTTGACTTGCATAAGAGGTCACAATGAATTACGGTACAGTGTTCTGTATACAACACACAATATCAGCCTCCTCCGTCAGACAATTCTGCCTAGGATTCATGGCAAGGACAACTAGTGTTGGAAAGTAGACAGACAAGTGGTTTTCTTAGTTTTTCCCCTTTATATTTTTTTTGTATGTGTATTTTGTCGTGGGGTTTTCCCCCAGCTTTCTGAGATAAAGTCCCACATATATATAGTTCAAGTAGTCTTGAACTTGAGGCGATTCTCCTGCCTCAGCCTCCTGAGTGCTGGGATTACAGGAATGTGCCACCATGTCCAGCTTCTCTGAATATTCTCAATGTATGTGATGATACCTGACAATTGTAATTCTAATGAAAGAGAAAAAATGCCTCACAGAACTCTTGCTTTTTATTTTGGAAACCTAGTTATGATTAAATATATTTTATTTTATTGAGACTATGTAGCTCAGGCAGGTCTCAAACTCATAGCAATCCTCCTGCCTCAGCCACCACACCCTGCAGTTAAGTCTTAATAGGATAGTTATCACTGCAAGCACTAAGATTTTAAAATATGAGACCTTTCTCTTGGCTACATTTTATATCGCTATATTATTTGGATGTCTACATTTCAGATGAACTTTTTTTTAATGATTTCATTTTACCCTTCAAAGCATTGCTTAAGATAATGTGAAAGCTCAGGGTTAAGTTGCTACAAGCTTCCTCTTGAGCAAAACTGGCCTGTGATGAGGGAACAAGTTGGCACCTGTGGTCATGGAAAGGCATCTAAGAAACAGAATGCTGGGGCTGGGGATTTAGCTCAGCGGCACAAGCGCCTGCCTTGAAAGCAGGCAGTCGTGAGTTCGATCCCCGGTACCGATAAAAAGGAAAAAGACAAAAAAAAAAAAAAAAAAAAGAAACAGAATGCTACAAGAGGTGCCACAGTGAAGGAGGAATACAAATGTGTAAATTAAATGCAGTGACTTTAAACAAGGAACCGTGTTTAACAACACTTCTCTGCACCGAGTCTTTGGTCTGATGAAGTGATATTTAACTAACTAGCATAAAATAATAATTTCTAAGAATACCTCCTAAATTCTACTAAACCTGCAACAAAGAACAGAGCTCACATACAGTAGCTTTCACTTTCTCTCAAATGCCAACATATCTTCAGATCTAAAATTTCCTAAAATGCAAATAATGCACTAACCACAGGTTGTGGGTCTGTCGGATTGCTCCAAGGTCATGATTTGGATCTTTTCCTAAACTTGTGACTTCTATACCAAACAAATGGAAAACATACTTTTTGGCTCACATACAAAAATACTAAGTATTGATTCACATTTAGAGAGAAATTTAGACTTCCCTCTAAAGGCATTTAAGATAACAAGCTTTTATTTTATTTTAATTTCATTGATCTCCAAAAATAACCTTTAGTTGTAAATTGTGAGAATTACAATCCTCTTGTCTCAGCCCTCCAGAGTGTTAGGATAACAGGCATGTACCACTATGGCTTGAATATACTTTTTGCTCATTTTCTCTCATCTGTCTGTCTCTGAGTTGAAGTAGTAAGGATGCCATGGCTTTCTCCTAATGTTACTGGCTAATTCTCTATTGTGTTACAATTAAGCAGGTATAGTAACAGTGCTGCCAGACATCAGTTTAATGTGACTCCATGATTTGCCCTTGTGGCAAAAACCAGGAGCTGGCAAAATGGAATTTCCACGCCTTCTTTTTTATGCCTAGGAACCACACATCTTACATTTGTAAGTGGCTGGGAACAAACCAAAACAGAATACTATTTCATGATGCATGAAAATTATACACAATTCAAATTATAGTGGCCGTAGAGCTTTCCTGGAGCACAGCCATGCCCATTTATCTACACACTGCCACTGCCCGCTTCTGTGCTTCTATTCAAGTTGCATTGGCACTTATAATAAAGATACATCTTTATATGACAACCACATGGAAATGGAAACAAAATTATAATCAAGAAGCAATATTTGTGTGTCATAATAGCTTCAAAGCGAGAAGTTTATTTCTGTGACATGTAGTCTTCGGTGCTGGGCTGTGAGATGCATGGCGTGATCACAAGGATACCCTCAGAGTGATAATTAAACTTCTAAGTTCATGCCATGTGCCTTTAGCTGGATTATAAATTCTGGGTGGCAGAGGTTACTCCTTACATGATTTTTACATTCATGAATGCCCAAAAGATATTCTAAATCTAAATGGCTGCATAAGGGTTGCTGGAAGCATAACTAATATCTAATGGATAATACTAGTAATAGCATAACTAATAACTAATGGGTATCTTGTTGCCCTGTTCCTTATGCCCAGATGCAAGAAAAAGCCACACAGCCTTCAGCTTCTCATTTGATCATGGATAATCCCCATCTGATCAGCAACCCCTACATAAACCCAACAGCAAAAGAAGTTTGGATTTCTGTGACTTAAGAGAATGCACAAAATAAGGACCCTCCAAATCAAAATTAAGGTAGGTGTGGGACACCATTAGCTTGTATAAGAGTAAGAGAGAAATAGAGAGGATCATTAGTTTTTCGAGCATCATCTTTGTAATTTTCCCTGCCACCTGCATATCCAATTAGTAACAGCAGGGCTAATGCTCTAGTAACTAACCTACTTTCTGAAAATAAATGACTTAACTGTGGGAGGTAAGCTAATTCTTTTAGGAGAAAAGGTTATATTAAGTCAGCCACCTTCTGCAGAGCTTAAGTGTCTATTTTTCCATTAAACCAAATTACTCACTAATGTTATTTGTCACTTTAACATATGACTTAATTTATTGCTTGAAACACAACTAAGACACACTCTAGAATAATTTTAGTAATATAATAATAATACAACAATATAGATTTGCAATGTTGCACATCAAATTGTGTTTCCTTTTCCACACTCTTATCTTTTCCTCTAACATCCCTCTTCCCTGTGTGGGAAGGGATGAGACTTCTATAGTATATACTTCTTTGCAATCTGAATATATAAAAGGAACTCAGCAATTTAGCTGGCATCTCATTTCAGTATAAATAAGGCAATTATATAATGAAAAACACTACATTAAGCACACACCTTCTCTCTGCTACTATGAGCAGTTAAAGACCTTTGAGCTGCCCCACGAAGAGCTGTTCGATAATTATAGAAGTTGCTGGAAGGGTCCATTTGATGCTGCAGAAGACAGAATATTAGCCATGAATCTTACCTGTAAAAGTTTACACAATCTTACATTTATCTATACATAAAAATTCTAAGTAAGTGTGGAAACTCATTAAAAATACTATTTATTCCTTTCCTACACAGAAGCATGCAAAACAGCAGAATATAAATGTTTTCTTTCCCAACACTGGATTTATTCTTAAAAGCTGATGTCAGCTTTGATGATGTTAAACCTAAATCAAATTTATCTAGGCTAATTACGAGATCAGATCTAGAACTATTAAGAAAGACTTAAATAGAAAAACTTCTTGGTTTCATTTGAAAGCCAATGGGCCGGGGATGGTTATCCATGTATACTGATCTGACACTTGGCAGTGAACTTGTTCTTTGCATTTTATAATAAATCATTCAAAAGTAACTGAACCATTTTGCAAAAAGGAAAATAAATATATTAAATAAAGCATCACACAATGTCTAACAAGAATTCTCAATTTAGAGGAAAACCTGGGGAACAATGCCTATTATTTCCAAAGACAGCAGACTGAAAGCACCAACACATTGAGGTCACATGGAGATGAATTTAATTCTAACGCACATACCCGTGTGCCACAATTCTGACTACCCTCAGAATTACATGAGAAAAATTTTTCGTACGTTAACTAAATTCGCTAAAACAGGGCTGGGGATTTAGCTAGGGGCTGGTTATTTAGCTCAGCGGCATAAGCGCCTGCCTTGCAAGCAGGCAGTTGTGAGCTCGATCCCCGGTACCAATCCAAAAAAAAAAAAGGAAATCTAAATTTGCTGAAACAATGAATGCATATTTTGGGTGAATGAGGAACTCTTCTCCAGCGCACTACAGATAAATAAAAGAAGCTAGGAGGAACTGGGGAGTAAAACTGCTGCTCAGATCCCCAGGTCTATTCTGGGTTATAATGTCAGCATTTGTGCAGTTTATTATCCCAAAATAGTCCCCTCTGGTTATAGAAGTACTAGTCCAAAATTTTTATTTTCCCATCTAGTTCAAACCCCTTTCCTTCTCTTAGGTCTGTAAGGTTTTTTCTTCTAACACAGAAGAATTCCACATTCTGGGTCTAAAACATTATTAACAGGCAAACAGTGTCACATACCTCAAGAATGTCAAACTTCGCAGTCTTCACCTTGGCCCAAGTCTTCTTTAGCCGTGAGACTGGACTCATATTCATTCCAGCTTCCCATTGAACATGTATGACGGGGAGGAGAAGTTTGAAAGAGAGATATAAGAAAAGCCATTCTACCTTATGCCCTGAATAGGGTGCATTACTAAATATAAGTAACTGAGTGCTACAAATTATTAACAAGTAATACACTCCAAATTTATAACTTCTTGCAAATTTTTTCCTCAGCCCAGAAACTTTCAGCAAAATTAACCAGTTTTGTTTTGTTTTGTTTTTTTGTAAAGGAAAGAACAGCAAATGTTCTAGGCACTGTAAGGCACATGGGCCTGTGCCACACCTGCAGAATGTTCTGCTGGTAATGGTGTCTAAGCAGTCACAGGTAACTACAAACCACACAATAAAGCTTTATTTAGATTCAAGTTGTTTGTCAGTTCTATGTATTACAGATATTTTCTCCCATAGTATGGTTTGTCTTGATAGTTTCGTAATGATTAAAGAGAGAAATGTTAAGTAATCTTCTGCTACTTAGATTGTAGACCTTTAAGCTCCCTGACTGACCTGATCTTTTGGCTATTTTCATGGGTAGCTGGCCAACATTATTATGATGGTCACAGAGGGGAAATGATGCACAAGCAAAATAAAAAAGGGACTAGCGAAGGAGGAATTTATTGAGATCATGATTACTGAATTAACTCTGGTTGACTCTTCAGCTTCAAACTGACCTCAACTCTGCTTTTTATTGAAGTATGATTACAGAGCACCTACAACATGTAGGATGACCATCTCATTTGTCATATAAACTGGTGCACTTATTAATTAGTCATCAGTGATTATAGCAAGATGACAGTTATAAACTGGAACAACAAAACTTGGTACTGCCTGAGCCATTGTAACAGAGTGAATGGAAAGAAACAGGGTTTCTGGAATTAAAAATCCCCAGGAGATAAAAGCACAAGTTGGTATAACGGGAGTAGCAAAGTCTGCAGCCAGTGAGGGCAGTCAAAAACTGTTCAGTGTGTTAAGCCAATCTCTTAACCTTGATAAAGAAATCATACGATTTACTCTCAGATCATATATTTTCCTGATACTTCATATACAAACTTCTCGAATACTCTACAATCCTTTATGTAGATAAGTATCTCATTTTTAAGCACTGATAGCTAAGTATTTGGTTGTGGATAGATTAAAGATATTCCATAAATTTTTGCATTTTTAAGAAAAAAATAACACCTCACACCACTATGGTTACTTAAAAGTATTCTGAATGTTCCTGAAATAATTCAGGAAATAATAATTCTCAAAATAATTCATAAACTATACTCTTAGCAAATATCCACAGGCCCCATAAAGAGAGGACACAAATCCCAGCGAAGACTTACAGATGATCGCCATCAAGGAATTAAAGTTGCCAATGTTAAAACACTCCCGAGCCACGTCAATGAAGTACTCAATCATTCGTGCTCGGTGTTTCTTCTTAACAGGCTACAGGGGAAAAGACAACAGAGAGCGGTTACCTAATGTGTGGACTCAACAGACAGAAAGCAAGTATGTAAGTAACATAAGGCAAGAGAAATAACATTGACAGCTAAGAGGCAGGGGAAATTCTTTTCCTCACCATGCAGATTTCTGTAGCCACCAAGTAGCTTAAGCGATTAAACCATTCCACATAGGCTTCTAAGTTTCGTGTTTTCTTCCGCTCACTGAAGCAATTCTATAAAGAAAGAAAAATGATCTGGTAAGTTAGAGGAAAAAAGAATGCATATGTGTATGGGTTTCACTTTGGGAGTATGGAGTTTTCATTCTCTGTGTATGGCTAGGATGAGAGTGAGAAAGACAGAGAGGGCCACTGGCATTCTTGATTATCCTTACAGAAATATCAAAATCTCCTAGGATGATCCCATAAAAGCTGAAATGTAGAAATATACTCTAATGCACTCATAAAAGTACCTTCCCCTCCTTTTGCAATGTACTGACCTACTCTGGATAAGATCTGATCATACAAGCATAATCCAGAGCAAGGGTTCTGGCTACATTCTATAACAATCTTGGACTCATTAATGAGGTACAAATACTAAGTGCTATCAACACAGCAAGGAAAGACCAGGTGTACTAGACTGGAATAGAAAAACTTCTCCTAAAATTAAATTGTATGACAAAATTCTGGAGCATCAATGTACCAAGAAGCTAAATATCTTCCAAAGAAGGAAACTGGAAGCCTATAACATCACAGTCTATAGTAGGCTGAATGACACATTGTCCAAAAGCAAAAGACATTCATCTCATCTTGCGGTTCAAGGCCAAACTTGAAGAGGTTCATTAACCCCTCTTTCCTTCCTTCCAGAAGACACAAAGCCTGCTGACAGAAGACACAAACAACGAAGTCCACCAGCCTGCTATTGCAAAACACATCCTTCACTTCCCGTACTGAGAAACTATTCTAAGGCCGGAAAACAGCTGCTACCTCAACTCACACAGGGGACTTTCATCGGTGGGTGACACAACCTTTGCCTAATAATTTGAAATGTTTCTTGAGGCTCTGGGATAGAAATTCTCGACCATGTACCACTTGTTTAACAGTATGTGTCCTGTACTATTTTCTTTATGTGTGGGCTTTACCACAAACTTGCCGTGAGGGATTCACCTTGAACCAAAAGTTAAAGCAGGGAAGAGCCCAGCTCCGCAGGCTGAACCTGCATCCTGTCCTGCTTGCCCCTCCTACTGTTGAACCATGAGCACGGCATTGTTTTTTATTTTCCTTCTGGCTTAACCTGATAAAATCATTATGTTTTCATCTCCTGCCTTCATGACAACAAATGCCTGCATCTAGATCTGCTATAAAGGCCTTATTAAATTTCCTCAAAAGGAAGAAGGACAGGGTGAAAGTTGGTGATAGGATCAAAATACTATAAAGGCACTCAGAGACCTGGCTCAGAAAAAATGCAATGCATCACACCTGGCAATGAAAAAAGTCCTTTCTGACTTTAAACTCTGAAAAAACAGTTTCAGCAACAAGGTCTAACACCCATCATCACAGATTAACGATGTGCATTTCTAGTTTAAGTACTGCACTCAAGACAGGCTAATTACCTTGTCATTGTCCAAAGGATCCTTCTGCACAAATGCCTGAACAAACTCTTCAGGTCCAATGTAATTGAGCCGCTCCTAAAACACAAATCCAGCAAGTTGAAAATTTTAAAGGAAATGCAAAGAAATGGATAGTTTACTTCCCCTATTTAACCCCCATTTCTTAATGTGGGTTATCAAATAATGCTTTTATCAGCATCAAGGTCTCAACAGAGCCAGTTTTCTGCTTGGATCAATGTTCTACAAGATAATGGAAGATTGTGTGGGTTACGGAAAAATTAATTTCAGGAAGAACATGAGGAAAACTCTTGTTTTCCAGTCTTGCCTGGTATTTGCTTACAGCTAAATTCCCAGCATATCAGAGGCATTCATATTGCAATGCCTAAATAGAACACATTTCAGCTGTTTTGTAGATTATTTATCCACTACTTCTGGCAAATGCACTGGTTGCCAAAACAAACACAATCGTGGCTGCAAAGGGCAAGGATGATAAGGGCCTCACCAGCTCTACGTGAGTCAGCTGCTGGGCCAGTGTGTATGGATCACTGCAGACAGTGATGATATCCCTCTGGATGGACTGCGGCTTGGTCTTGAGGACCATGAGCCGATCTGTGGATGTGGAGCTGATCTTTGCCAAGACTTCCTCATACTGGCTGAGAGCAGCAAGTTTGCGGATGAGACACTGCATCATCTGCTGGACATTCTTCCGGTACGTCTGCTAGGGAACAAGCCAAGCATTACACCCTTGCTCTGTCAGTGTTTTTCAGCAGCATGACTGCAACCTCACAGACGATATTCTGAAATTATTTTGACCTTGACACTGCACAATCAGTTTGGTTCAGGAAACTTACAGATGGATTCAGACAGCTCTACCTCAGAGACAAATACATCAAGGGTCTCTTCAAACCTGCCAAGGTTAGCGTTTTTCTCAGACTGCTATTGAGAGCACAGCTCAGATTGGACCTTCACACACTACAGCCTTTCAGATTACCCATCCAGGACATTCTGTATAATGTGTACTACACACAATGAAATATTCACAGGTAGAAATGTACCTGTCACCTTTAGTTGAGATAAAATACACCGATCTCAAGTCAGAGCATCCTTTCTCTAACTTTTTCATTAGGGCCACCTTCTTGCTTTCTCCACCCCTATCATTTCCAATCTTATTGGACTGAGGACACAGAGGCTACTTGATAGGAACACAGCATGCTTCCCACTCCACCAGCCACCCACCTTCCTGATTTCCACAGAACAGAGGATATTCACTTTTGGCATCTGACCTCCACTTGACTCCTATCCATTTCTTCCCTACTGGTAAGTCAGTTGCGGAATTCACAGACAAACCCGTGCACATGCAGTCTCCCCCCCTTCTAGGAAAGATGCCACCTGTTCAGTACCGCACATGCTATAGCCGCGCACATAAGAGAAGTTGCTATAAAAACCACTGCATTTCTTATAAGTGTCCACCTCCTGATTTTTCAAACACTTGCTAAACCGAAGAAATGACCTCCCAAACAATCTCTTGAGTACACTTATCCTAAATTATGGAATTCGTTGGGTCTTCTTTATCTGGCCTGAAACTGCCAACAATTACCCTTTTAGCTAAAATGTGATGCCTGGGTCAGAGGAAGGTACACAAGCTGATTCAGTTGTACCTGGATCTCTAATTACCAGCTCCAAAGGACAAGGATCCCAGTGAATCTACAGATGCCGAAAGGCCTGTGTTTATACTTCATTGCCTTTTTTTGTTTTTGTTTTGGTACCGAGAATCAAACTCAGGACCTCATGCTTACCCAGCAGGTTTTGTGTCACTTGTACCATGTATCTGGCCCTTTAGTACCTTTTAAAAGGTACAATAATATCACCTACACTTTACCTACAATGGCATTTACCTACACATAGAAGTATTTTTTTAAATTTTAACAGAAGCAATTTGGTTTAGCAGAGAATGTTAGCAAAAGCTAGAGCTATTCGCATAGAAGGAAGTAATATCTCAATGTGGTTATCAGTTAATCTGGCTGATGTAGATAACGATAAAAAGCATACACAGATTTCCTCCTTTTTCTGTTCTTTCCTGTCAGTGCAGTTTAATGAATTCTTCAACATGGTCCACCCTATGACCTTCACATTTCTCTATAGTCACGAGCCACTCTAAAATGGTGATATAGCTAAGTATTCTAAAACAACGGAAACTTCAAAAAAAGAAAACCTATCTTTCACTTAGCAACAAGGTTACCAGTTTACAAGATGCTATCTGTTTGGTAATATGCTTGTTCATTCAAGGAAAATGGACTGTTTCAAATCCTTCATTCCTCTCTGGCCCGCCTCTTTAATTTTAGTAACACTGAGCTATACTCAAACTCTATGAATTTAAGAGTTCTCCTTTAATCCTGCCACATAATAATAAATGCCTACAAGAGTCATTACTGCTTCTTAAAATTATGTAAATATTTCCCTAATAGCTGGGCGTGGTGGCTCATACCTGTAATCTCAGCACTCGGGAGGCTGATGCAGGAGGATCATTGCGAGTTTGAGACCAGCCTGGGCTACAAAATGAGCTCAAGGCCAGCCTGAACTGCATAGTGAGTCCCTGTCTCAAAAAAAGACCAAAAAAAAAATTTTTTTCCCTAATGTTACCCACTAGACATTAAACATCTTTATGAGGCACTTTAGTTATAGCATGTACCATTCAGAAAAGAAAACATGTCAGAAAGTTGTGGGTCTACATGATTAAGTCATATTTATAAAAGTAACTCTTGGGGACTGGGGATTTAGCTCAGCGGCATAAGCACCTGCCTTGCAAGCAGGCGGTCATGAGTTCGATCCCCGGTACTGGAAAAAAGAAGAAGAAAAAAAAAAAAGACGAAAAAGTAACCCTCAACTGTCAGCATATGAGGACTCTGCCATAGTCTAGCATGGATAAGCGACTTACATTCTTAAGTCTTTCCAGGAGAATCCTGAATTATAAGTAAAAATGTACTTATTTGCTTCCAATAGAATAGTCTATAAAAAGAAAAGCTACGACCCAACCATATTTTGGGTTACTGTACAACAGATAAAACAGGACACGGCTATCAGCACTGACCAGAAAGATTCCCAGACATATTGATGAGTGTAAAAAGTAGGGTTAAGAACACTCGTTATGTACACACATCCACGCATGCGTGCACCCATGTACACACACCCCTGACACTATATCTGTGGATGTATCTGCCCATGTATCCTTACACACAGAGCAGGCTCTGTGAGGATACACATGAACTGACACCTGTTGCTACTTCTAACAGAGAGGACTCCCACCTTTGGTGAGAAAAAAAAAATTGGATCAAAATGTTTCCCTAAATTGCTTGATTAATTCAAAATAAAAAATTTGAAGTGGGATTGCTTGGATAACAGGTGAGATATACAACAAAGTTATTTATTTCAGAAAAGCCAAGGACAATTCATTTAAAAATATCCATTCTTTGATATCTCAGCAGCTGTTCCATATGTTCTCAACCCTAAGTCACTCCCCACCGCCCCTCCCAGGAGGCCCACAGAAAATCTTCAGGCAGCAATGACTGCTTATCTTCAGTCACCACCTGAGGGGACCAGCTGAACACCAATGAGTACAAGAAACAGTGCACTGGGGATAGCCCACAGCCTGGCACCACGCCAAGTCCCACCAAACTGGGGAACATGATGGAAACACTCCCCAGGTGACCTAAACACACAGCAGCACAGGACAATCAACATTCCACTAGCACATTTGGTTAAAGAGTTTTATTCTTCACTTAAAGAAAGTTTTCTTAGCAAAGAGGTAGAGAAATTGTAAGTCAGATTACTGGTGAGGAAAAGGCAGCAAAATATAAGGGCAAATGTACAAGACTGGGTAAAAGAAAAAAGCTATTCAAATAACAATTTGTGTGTGTGTGTGTGTGTGTGTGTGTGTGTGTGTAGGAAAGCAGGGGGAATATGCGTGCAACCTCTTTCACAAGTTTCCTGCTCCCATTTGATTCCATTTAAGAACTCAGACTCTGTGTTGTTAAGATGCTTCCTCACTGAGTCATGGATTGCTAAATATGTATTTATTCTTTTTTATAACTTCAAATGCCAGACAGTAATTACCTGGCAAACAAAGATAGAAGTTCTTACTATAAAGACCAAGCCCTTAAGGAAGAGAAAACCGCCTTCTACCCACTAGAGTCATTTGTCATGCAATTCAATCATTAGTTTCACTACATGTTTCTTGAGGGCAAGTTCTAATAAACCTCTTCAGTTTGGGCAAATCCCCAGGGGAGAAGCGTATTAAGCCAAATTATGTGGAACTCTCCTGGCAGATTCAGAAGAGCCTGACTAAATTACATCCAGGACACACCTGGGTTCACTGGCTGCCAAAAAGTTTCCTGAAGCCAGAGGCAAGAAGCAACAAGTGCTTCTTCCAATGGAGGGGAAGAATGTTCTGCTCTGTAGTAACTGATTCGTCCACTCATTCATTCTCTCGCTCATTCATTTATTCAGATACTCCTGAGAGCCTGTTAAAATGTCAGGTGCTCAAGAGTTAAAGATGCGTTGAGCAGAGGACACAGCATGGAGAGAGGAGGTGAAATAGCCGAGTCATTAGGAATCACAGAGTGCTATGAAGCGCCATAACGGCTGGCGAAAGCTGACAAAGGGAGTGGGATGTGACCACAGCTTGGCAGCAGGGCAAGCTCTCTCTGAGGAGAGGCGTTTAACACATGCAACAGCTAAGATGCCTGCCCCGCAAAGAACTGGCAAAAGGGCACTCATCACACCATTCTAGAGCCAGAAGGGACATTAACACAGAGCAGTTAACACCATGATTTACAGAGATGCCAAAGCATCCTCTGATCAACCAGCTGCTAAGTGTGGACCTGATTTCTGAGTGCCACATAAAAGCAGCCACAGAAACTTCTAGTGCAGCCCAGGTCCAGCAAGGCTGCTGGTTGCTTCAGAAACTCCCAGACTCAGATGATTGTCTCCTGTCTTCTTGTTATGCTCAAAACCAGCTGAATTCCCATAAGTTTACAAGAATATGTTCTTAACACATGAGTCCTAGCAAAAAGCCATGAAGAAGCTATCTGGCCCTTTTCTCAGTTCTACCAACTCTTGAGTGGCGGGGTCTTGGTTTCCTCTGGGCAGAGAAATCATCTTCCTCTTTCACTGCTATGACAAACAGAACCAAAAGTCAACCACTGGACATTTTCAGCCCACTAACATTTTACTTAAAAAGCCTTAAAGGTGTTCCTTTTGAGAAGAATCACATTATAATTTCTACCTTACACACAAAGACAACAGAGAAAAGATACACTAACTGACATATAAAGTTAACACAATGAAAGGAAGAACTGACTGACTCAGGTCTCAGCCTTGCTATAAGAAAAGGCCCTAGGATGCTACTAATCTTTTGAGCAGCTTATCATAAAGTGAGGTCACTGAGCTAGCATAGACTCTGGGTAGCAACCCATAGCTAATCCCGCTGACAAAAGATTTACTACCACACTGCCCTGATGTTGCTTTGCTTTTGCCTGTGTGAGTGGGGGACCTAGCAATTCGAACCTGGCAGAACCTGAAGCAGACAAAACTGGCAAAATGATTATAACCGTCACAACTTGCAAAATGACTCAGGAAATGACTCATGCAGCCTTGCAGAAATAATGGCTGTCTGGAGCACCTGGGCTCAATGTAACGTCATAAAGTAACAGTGAAAGGGTTAACCCCAGCTTCAGGAGTAGAACATAATCCAGAAAATACTAAGCACAAAGTTCTCAAGTACTGATCTTATATAATTTTAGTCTTTCTTTTTAAACTAGAGGAACGGCATTAAAATGCATTTGTAAGAATTAGACCAGTGTCTTGTTATGCTATCATTTCAGCAAACACTGGAAGATGAGCTCTCCAGGAAGGTTACACACAATGGGAAAATGTATTTTCAGACAAACGAAACAAAACATCACTGCAGCTGCTGAATGCTCCATCTGCCTACTTCTGCCTGATTCTGTTGTACTTGTGCCGAAGAAACTCGTGGTCAGAAACTTATCAGCAACACAGAAACTACAAAGACACCCTTGCTCAACAAGCCTCCACATGGAACACCAGCCCTCCAGGCCTGCTTCAAAGAGGATAACCTTGCATCTGTCACAGCAAGTCAGCTCTTATCAAAGGCTCAATGGGGCAAGTGGTATTTATGGAAAATTTTCTCAGACTTATTTCCAATCTCTACCTATCCTAGACCCAGCCTTGAATCAACTTCTGGTGCTAGAAGACATGGCTTATTTTCTGTCTGCTCTGCCAAATTACCTCACTGACTTACACACTAACCTATGGTTTGTTTTATTAAGGAGTATTTGTTGTAAACTCTATTTTAAAAAACTCGCTGTATATTTCCTTTATAAAAATCCTTCATAAAGGATTTTTCTTTTATTTTTTTGTAGTGGTGGGGACTGAAGCCAAGGCCATGCATGTGCAAAACATGTGCTCTACCACTGAGCTATATCCTCAACCCTAACTTTTAAAATTCTTCATTCAGGGATGGGGATTTAGGCTCAGCAGTATAAGCACTTGCCTGGCAAGCTAAGGTTGTGAGTTTGATTCCTGGTACCAACAAACAAATAAATAAGTTCTTCATCTATGCCTTGAAGGATTACAAGCTTCCCTCCCCTAACAGTGATGCTATATAACCAACTGAATTCTCCTTTTATCTGGAGCTTAAACTCAAACTACAGCAATCTTTTCCAACTCTACTTGTTCTCATATTTGTTTTCTCCCTGCCATGGTACAGATCGTCTATTTCTACTTTAGATTTATTAATACACTACTAATTGACTTATATTTATTTGCATACTTTAAATCCATCAGTGCTTATTGATATACTATTTATTATCTTGCTGGCTGTGTCAAAGCTTTTGAGATGGTAGAAAGGTAAAAGTAAAAAAAAGACACACTTGCAACATGAGCTCTATGCGTGAGCTGACATGAATATTTACCCCAATTAACCACATTACACCCAGACCATTTCCCTTTGAAATAGAATGGAAAAATTATCCTATTTGACATACCCAAAAGGTCAGTGTGTCTAGAAAGGGTGTGCTAAAGGCAAAATGGAAGCAAAGCATCAATATTCTGATGGTTAAATCAGTACCAATTCCCACCCAGGTGATATCTGGGAATTCAGTGACTGTGATCAATTCAGGTTACCCACCTCCTCACCACTGGTTATTCTGTGAGCCAGATCTTTCAAGTTTCTCATCATTCTTTCATCTCGAAAGTCATAAGGAAATGTTTCCGTCCATTCTGTCAAGAGTTGAAGAATTTTAGGTGCAATTTTTCTCATCTGGTTCTAAGGAGAGAAAAAAAAAATTAACTGAATGATGTCTATCACCAGGGCTTATATGGAACAAATAAGTACTGTGTATTTTTTAACTTTTAAAAAATACTGTGTATTTTTTAACTTTTAGTGCAAAGTCTTTGGGATTAAAGAAGCAGCTCTTGGCCCCCATCCACATCAATGCATTGTGCAACTAACTCATAGCAAGAGCTATGGTCTTCCAAGACATCTGGGCATAAGGTAGGGTGACTAAAAAAAAGTTAGGGTTACTTAGGGAAAGCCTAGGCCACTCGGTCAACATACCTAGTCAAAAACTGTCAAGTTCAAAATGCCACATTACCTTATCACCATCAGGATCACTTAGCCTCTGATGCTCCACACATAAGTGGCAAACTTTGCCCATTAGTTCATAGGGGTGCATAAATAACCGCGAACTGAGCAGGAAGGTAAATATGTATGTTCTCTGTGACAAAAAAATAAACAAACAACAAACAAATAAATAAAGTCATCTTGTTACATTCTCTCTGAATTTGAAATCTTTCCTATATATTAGACATCTTTTTTCATGAAGTTTTCCTGATCAAAGTTAATGTGCTGCAGCTTGAAAAGCAATGCCTTCCAGCAGTAACACAATATGAAGATAGATTTCCTCTCTACTTTCAGAGGTATCACTTCCTTAAACCACCTGAGAAATAACAGGTACGCTTAGCTCCTGAAATTATTCAGAGAACATTTTTACACCTCTCCTCAGGGAACCAAGATACCAGGACACCTACCTCACATTAGTAAAGAGTGCAATTCAGCCAGAGAAAGAAACCTAACCTAATATATCACCCACACAGAATCTGGTTTTGTATCCAACTATTATGGTAACTCAATAAAAACCCTAAATGAAAACAGAAAACAAACAATCCAAACCTCACCCCTGCTACCCACATTCAGCTCAAGAATTCCCCAGTGTTTTAAGCATGGCACACTGAAGAGTTGTATTAAGACTATTCAAAGGCATACTTTCAAGTAACCTATTTACTTGCTCCAGGGCTAAGCAATTTGATAAAGCACAATATATCACTATATACATTTCTTTAACACAGTCATCTCCCCAGAAGTCAGTAATGAAGCATGCTTGTTTGTTATAATAGTTTGAGACTCCCATGAAAATAAAAATTCCACGAGTTGAGTTCCCTTCCTACCCCAGGCACCTTTCATAGCTCATAAACATTTATAGGGCTAAACAAGGGATCCCTTTTCCTTTTGATTACAAGTTTTCCCTGTGTGGCATCACATTTAAAAATGCTATGTAACAAATCACACACAGAGAAAGCTTAGTAAGAAACACTGGTGCATTACAGTGACAAGCACAAACCATCTTTTGCCTGCCAAGGATATTATTATGTTTATAAAAACAAATGAATGTGGTGTCTCTAGATATTTTCATGAAATCTCCATCCATAACCAGCTGCTCTGTAATTCTCAGGTCTACAAAACTCAATTTCACAGAGACAGCTGTAGAACAAGAGACCCGGTTGTTCCACAAAGAAAATCCATGTTACACTACTGGTGTTAGGGGCAAATACTCAATAATGGTACATTTCAGTTTCCTCCCCTCTACCCTCTTGCAATTATTCTCAACTTTGAGATGATGTATAATGAACTTCCTAGATCAAAAAGTATCATCTACACAAATATAAGTTACCAAGGTTAAACAAAAGCAGACATGTCCTCTGATATCCAATCTATGAAGCACTGCACTGTATACATTTTCTTCTCTCTTCCACTTACTTTAACCACATTCAGTTTTCTCAGCATAATAATGTACTTAGAAAAAAATGTACCAACTATCCCATTCTGGAAGAATCCAGTGTGCTCTAGCATTTTCATTTCAGGACAAAGGTATATGCATACATCAACCCTATAGATACTTTACTGAGATGCAGTCAGACTGCCATCAAATGTCTGACTGAAAGAAAGAAGCTGATGCGGATGTTACACCAAAATCAGTTCCATACCCAGGCTCAACTCATCTCCAGCACTCAGTAATCAATATGCAATTTCCTATTTGGAAAATTCTTAGCAATTCCAACACCATTTTATAGTCTGCATGGTCCCTGCATATTGTATTTAATTTCTGCTCAATCCCAAGGTTGGGTTTCAGAGGAACATGAACACGTACATCTGGGTAGTAATCCACGTTAGGTACCAAGTGCTGTATAAGCGCTTCCAGAGAGCCGGAGAGGAGGTTGTTGTCATGGTAATACAATCCTCCACAGCTGTCCTCTGCAGACTGATAGAGGTTCCGGTTGTAACCACTGCTGTCAAACATTGCTGAAAAGGGAGGAGTCTGAGGCATGCTTTCCTAACGGAAATAAAAAAAACGTAGCGTCAGTAACACACAACATGAGAAGAGCATAAGCCTTAATAGACACTAAGCTCTAATAGGAATGAGGGAACAAACAATTTTAAAAGACTGACACTACCGGCACCCAAGAACCAAGTGTCCTCTGAGCAATGCATGTGTGCGTACATCTAAGTACCACTCTCATTCATTCGAAACCATAAAATGCGTACTTGGATTCAATCTGGATTTAAGTTCAAGGCTCTGCTGCCAAATCACTCCTTGCATGTAGTTGGGAAGGCGGGGAGGGGAATTGAGCTTTGATTAGTTTTACCCCATTAAAAAATCAAGTATTTTCTTGAGGCAGAAGTGTGTAGATTTTCCCTATTCTGCTGGACCAACTACATAACAATTAAGAGACACCTGATTAGCATAGGACACACAGGGAGGCAGCTAAAACTGACAACAAAAATTATCTTGGACACAAAGCCTAGATTTAAAGTACACTGTGTGCGTGTGTGTGTGTGTGTGTGTGTGTGTGTGTGTGAGTGTGTGTGTGTGTGAGAGAGAGAGAGAGGGAGAGAGACTTAATGCTGACTCCCCCTGAGTTTCCTGAAGGATTGGATGCCATTTATTTTCACCCCTTTGTGTCAAATTCTCAATGCCAGGGTGAGAGGAGCGTGTATAAAGCATCAGTTCTCAGTAAACACTTGGACCGAGAAGGCACCTGATTTGGAACAAGGAGTATGGCGACAGTTGTGAGACAAGCTGCTCTCCATGTGTGAACTCTGCGACTCACAAAGTCCTGTCAGAGGAACTTGGGAGAGGACAGAGGCTATGAAGTTATTACATGGACTCCTAGAGTCAGAGCGCCTGCCCTGTGCACAGACCTGGGATTCTGGCCTCAGAAGATCGGGACAATGGAGGCATTTAAGAGCTGTCCAGACCCGGGGCTTCAGCAGGCAAACAATGAGGGGAAGCCCAACTCCTGGGCCTGCACTGACAGGGACAGGGTGTGGAGGCTGCAGGAGGACACACAACCTGAGCTAATCCTTCTTTTCAAGATGTCAAAAGACATTTGCATCCCAATGGGGTGGGTCGTGGAGCAGTGTCTAAGAAGTCACATCCGTCACTCCAGTCTCTCATACACATCTGTTCCAGCCCCAACTGACGGGGCACAGAGAATCATAGTGTGCACGTGCCTTGGCAGGTGGGCACAAGGCTACAGTGTGAGGGACAAAACACACCACAAAGCCAGCTGGCAGTGAACACAGCATTTAAGAAATGGAGATGCAACTACAATAAATAACAAGGGGAAAATTGTTCATGTTTGTGTAGTCCATCCATAAACCAATACTGAGGGAGAATTTGGAAGGATCTAATAAAATTTAGTCACAAATGGGAAGAAAGTAATTGCTGAGACCCACCCTATAGTGGTGGTGGGGTTTTCACTACTAGGGCCACCTTGATCGTGCCTGTAGCTTAGACAGGATGTGGCAAAAACAGCCAAAGAATAGGGGCCATGGGATACAATGACCTAACACAGCAACTGTGATTAATTAAGTAAATAGTTCACTGTTAACATTTTGTGAGGCAGCAGACAAAGCACATTTCTTTCCTCTTGGAATTGCCAATTTTCACTGAGTACAATCATAGGTAATATAATCATTTCACTGGGGCACCTTTGGTGCAAAGAAAAACAGCCAATCTATCCTTGTCCTGAGAAACTCAGAATGTCCTGGACCTAAATGGGAGATACCTCACAAAGTTACTTATAATTTTGAGGAATTCCTGTGTCTGGGCTTGGTTGTTTGTGGCTTTACAAGAAAAAACTCTCATATACAAGATGAAGCAGATGCTTGAAGTTGGGTTGTTTGTTTTGTTTTGTTTTTTCTTGCCAGGAACCATGAATTTTCCTTGATATCTTTTACTTGTTATTGAAACCAATGTGATAAAGTGGTTTAGGAAGGGATGGTTTGTCAGGACTTGGGAATTCTAGAAAATCAGACAATATAACAACCAACCAAAGGACTATGGAAATCATCTGGTCCCAGGGATAGAAAATAGATTTCATTTTGCTTTCCAACACTGATCAGTGAGAAGGGACTATCTAGTGGCTGAAGGATGAGTCGGGGTCCGTTTGAAGGTTGTGTCTTGGTGGAAGAATGTGTATGATCCAAAGTGACCAGTGATGGCTTTAAGACAGCCATGAAACCACAGCCCACGTGCCCCAGGGAGGTGAACTGGAGATACCAGGCTAATGCGATGCAGCCAAGTGCTCTAGCACAAGGTGATGGGGGTAAAACTCCCCTGAGTCTTGGACCTTGCTCCTTGGGCTCATCAGCAGCCAGCACTAGCCCCAAATTCCCAGGACACTTGGGCCCAGGAATCAGCACTGCAAATCACCAAGGCTGTGTACCTGTTAACGATTAATTTCCTGAGGTATGGACAAGAACACAATTCTGGAGAAGAATTCAAGTTTAACGATTGCTCACATGAGAAACCAAAGTATAAATGAAGAACAAAATAAAAGACAGACAACAGGAAATGGAAAGTAGGTCTTTTGCAAATGGGAAAAGAACCAAGAGACACTGGGAGGCGGGAGGGGATAGCGAAAGGGATATAAAAAAGAATGAAGTCATGACATACACGTGTATCAACTCTCTATGGTAAATGTGTTCATTATGCACCACAAACAGTTACTAAAACAGAATTCAGATTTAATTGTGGCTCTGGATAACTATGACATTTTCACTACTTCCCCACCCCCACCCTGCCCCATTAGTCTGCTTATTTCTTCCAAAGTCTTAAATTATAAGAAACAATAAACAAAACATTACCTGTCTTCTTTACAGTGACATTCTTAACTGCGCTATGGCAAAGGCCTTTCTGTGTTGTTCTTTCACAAGATTCCTTTGAGGTACACAATATCAGCACTCAGAAGACTCCCTCCAGGGTGGCACCAAAGGACTGCGTGTAAATACCTTGTACTCTGAGTCACTGACTTGAAGATAACCGGACTCAGTGCTGTTACCCTTGCACTACCAAGTTTTGAAAATTTGTTTTTTCACTTTAATTTTTTTTTAAATGTAAGAAAGAACTACAAATAGTGATTGAAATCAAACCAAGGTAAATTAATTGGGATTGTAGTTTATTATGCTCAAAAGTCAACTATCCAAGAGGGCTCGAGGAGGTGCTGCTCATGAACCCCCTGATTGCTGAACTCACACACAGCTACAGACCCATAGCACTCCAGACACCTCCGCCCTCAGTTGTGCACAGGGGAAATTATTTTTCCACTTCACTATGTACTGGAGTTAGTGTCTTTCTCCCTCTTCAAGCTTTCCCCTTCATTAGCTGAATCTTCACTCTGGATCTACTGTACTAGAAAACGTTTCCGCATCCCTCAGCCATTCACTATTTCTCTGAATTCTCCTTCATGCTCCACGTCTCTCTGGACACCTAGAGTGTGGTAGCTCTGAGACCTTCATAGGCTTCTGTCTAACAGTTTATTGTACAGGCTCCAGGCTCCTTTCTGGACCCAGAAACCACTCCCTCAAACAAGCCTCCTCATCCTCCTTTGACTGCATTTTGCAAAGCTGAGGCTCACAGAACTATACTAACTTGAGGTTATGTACTAAGGGACAAAGAGGGTAGGATTTCAAACCTAGGTCTTCAGACTCCAAGTATGAAATTTATTACAATACTCATGTTGGGGGCTGGGGATTTAGCTCAGCGGCATAAGCGCCTGCCTTGCAAGCAGGCAGTCGTGAGTTTGATCCCCGGTACCAATAAGAAGGAAAAAGACAAAAAAAAAAAAAAAGAAAGAAAGAAAAATCTGTCAGTCTGTCTCAAATTGCAGTATTCTACATAAATCTTTGCTCCAAAGTCATATTAACACCATTAATTACTCTTATTACAAAGCCACACTATCAACCGCAATATTTAAACTACTGACCTTTGCAATCAAAGCACACTCCCATTTAGACAGACATCAGTGATCTCATATGTCTGAGTATCTTTAAGACTGGGATGTATGTAAACATTCAAATGATAGGAAAACATGTTTAGCTGACTTCTTTTAAGCAATACATGAAATAACAGAATGTCTTACAATGGATGGTCTCTTGGATTCTATGAAATGAAGTATTTACTTATACTAATCTTATAGATTTCCAGAAAAAAATTGAGACAAATGACGAAGCAAAATGATCACGAGTTACAGTGCCCATACTTCATTTCTAAACAATCTCTAACAAGTGGCCGGTCTGGTCCCTTCTGAAGAATTAACTGACTGTGTAACAGGTAAAATGAGGCATTGTCAGCAGAATGGTACAGGAAGCCCCGTTTATGAAACTCAATTGTCAATACCTAAGAAGATAAACAGCTTTTGCTTTCTCCTAGTATCTTCACCTTTATTATCCATATCATAAGTGAGAGTTTGTTCAGTATTACACTCAGATTCACCGTCTAGGCCTTCGGTTCTACCTGATTCAGTTCTGAAACAGAAAAGTAAGGTCCAAGCTGGAGCAGGTCTATAATCTACAAGTCTGGAAGGGTGAGGCAGGGGGACTGCAAGTCAGGTCAACTTGGGCAACTGAGGGAAACCCTGCCTCAAAAGAAATTAAATCAAAAATGTCTCGATATATCCTCTAGGAGCATAAAGGCATTGGGTTCAATTCTTACTATTGAGAAAAAGAAAAGAAAAAAGGAGGAAGAGAGAAATTCAGAGGGAAGAGGAGGGGAGGAAGGGGAAAGTAAACACTAAAAGATTAAATGTTGGTTTCTAATTAGAAAATAAATCCAGCGGCCAGAGATTTAGCTCAGTGGCATAAGCGTCTGCCTGGCAAGTGCTAGGTCATGAGATAAATCCTCAATACCAATAAAATAAAATAAAAAATAAATCCAACATACAAACTTCCAAACATAAGAATCCAGAAGTGTTTCTCCCTGGCTCTGGTAACTCCAGAAATCACCTACATGATTTCTCTAGGGGATCAAGGCACCGGGTTGCTCATAACCTTTGGCTTCCATTCTTACCCTTGATGTAGCTCTGGTGCCTTCCTTGTTTGCAGCCAAGCTTCTCTTTTTAGCTCTAGCAACGATTATTTTCTGTCTGTAGGGTCCAAAAGCTCTCAGTGTGCTCCTTTCTACACTTCCCAGCGTTATACTAAATCCAAGCTCTTTGCCATCCATCAGGCTTCGAAGCACACATTTTGCCCAGCCCCCCAGACCTGACCTATCAGAGGGGACCTCATCCTGAAAATCATGTTTAGGAAACACCATTCTCAGAAGTTAGAATGAGGCAGCAAGTTCAATATTTTCTTTAATTTACTGTTAAACCAAAACTGCAAAGGAATAAATTCCCTAGGAAAAAGAGAAATTTGTATAAGGCAAAGGAAAACCCTGAGAAACAGTCAAATCATTTGCATTAATGCATAATGTGGACTCGAAGGCAATTTTCCTCTTATGAAGTTTAATTGGTAAGCCAGTTTCTAGAAATTCAAAATATATTCTATTTAGCCAGTAGCTTTTTAAGATCATCCAACTCCTAATGTACTAAGAAATTCACCAACAGTGTGCATATACTTTACAGGAGTTTCAGGGTGGAGCGTAGGAAGCCCGAGTGCTGCCTGTGGACAACATTCATAGCGTTTCTTTATCCCACAGCAGGAGTTTGACCCAACATTTCAAGATTGGCTCCTTAAAAATCAAATGATATTTTCCCAGACAGTGCCAATCAAATTGAGTTAAAGAAAATTTAAAAAATAGTAATTCACTGGATTTGGGCAGAGCTGCTGAAGTAGGCTTTCCTTTCTCCCCTAAAAGGCAGCAGCACTTTGAGGTAGAAGGAGATATAGTAAGACAATGGTAAGCAGATTTAGGTTTTTAAAAAAACAAACTGGGGGAAAAAATAAAACCTAGGGTGATGCAAATAGGTGTACAGATTACAGGTTATGTAATCCATCCAGAAACTTTCCAATAAGCAAAAGATATCCTTTACTCAAGTTGGAAAGATGAATATCCTTTATGAAAATTAACTTGGTAAGCTGAAAAGTTAGCTGACAGACAAGACATCTTACAGGGCCTGCTCATTTGGTCAAAAAGATAGATCATGTGCCTCCAAGGACCCTGCAGAAGTTCAGGCTGACATGGATCCAGTAGCAAGGCGGCAGTGAGGGTGATTTAGGGCGCGAGTGGGTTTGAAAGGCATGGCTAATGGGTCCAAACCAACCAAGCCAGGAGATGAAAAGCTGCCTCCTTCCAGACAGCAGGCTGTGCCTGAATCAGCCCCTGCTACTGCGCAGTGTTATTTATGGTGAAGCAGATGCACCAGGGAAAGCCGGCTTCAGGTGACCATTCAAAAGGAAAAAGAGGTCAAGGAAAAGATGGGTGTGAGCACTAAACCAAAAGCTATCCCTCAGCCTCTTTGAGAGAGGCTCTGTAAATCTCTTCCTAGGCTATACTGTCAGCACTTTCTTTACCTCAAAAGAACGAGGCAGAAAATGTAAGAGTCAAAGCAAAAAGTGAGTTTTTCAGCTCTATCATAGTGCAATATTTAATAAGTCCAGTGGCTTTATGTTGACTACAGTACTTCTTTCTATTTGTCCATTTTTTGAGACAAAGTCTCACTGTTTAGTTTATACTGGCTTTGATTTGACTATGTGGCCCAATCTGGCCTCCAACTTGCCGTAATCCTACTGCTTTCCGCCTCCCAAATGCTGGGATTATAGACATGTGCCAGCCTAGCTGACTACAATATTTTTAGCATGTGGGACTTGTGTCCCAATTAAAAAAAAAAAGGGGGACAAGGACAAACGCCTCCTTATCACAGCTGAACTTTGAAAGCATATTTATTTAGCAGGGAGAGGTTTCATTAAATATCCTGGAATTACAGGTTCCTCAATTCCCATCTAGATTCCAAGGGAACTTTGCACTTGGGTGACATGCTCCTTCAATACCGCATTTCTTTGCTTTTCCAGTTGAAGATGCAGGGTTCTGAATTAGAAAAAGTCTGTCTATTCCTCTAGCTGGTATGCCAGGTACCTGTAGCCTCCTGTTGGCAAAGCTAGATCTTAAGAGTAGCTACTGAATGAAGACTCAGGAAACCTAACTGACTGTAGACTGGAGACAAGATGAAAATGAAAAGTCAAGCTTATGACACTATCTAAAGCATAGCTTATTTGGAACTTAGAGTCTAGACGACTATCTTTTCTCTCTTTAGCCAGGGTAAGTCCTAAGAGCGCAGATTTTTAACAGAATCTATGGCAACTGAAAAAAGGGTTCACTTCTGATCACCTCCTTGAGAAAAGAGGCATTGTGTGTAGAAAGCAAGTAACACAGCAGACAATTCAGGATCAACTCACTTCTTTGGCATGTGAACAGACAGTAAGTGATTCCAAGATAAGTACATTCTTTGGAACTGAGTTTCCAGTTAAGGAAGAAAAAATAATCAGTACTTTTGAGGAAGAAAGATCGTATTTCTCTCCAATAATGAAATGGTGATGTTACAGTACTTCTGGATTTGAGTTATAGGCATCTCTACAAAAAATATATGAATTTGCATTTGCTTGAGCTGTTCTACCTAAATGCTACTTAATAAATGTTTCACTGATTCTTAACCAAGAAAGGAAGGGAATTCTGACTCAAGTAGTGACAGCTTTTGGTTTTCTTGGAAGCAAAACAAAGCTAAAATTTGTTATCTTTTCCTGGGAATGTTGTTAATAGTTTATTAAAACACAAAATGACATTTCAGTAGGTGGCAACTCTAGACATGGAATGTCATTTACAACTTCCCTAAGAAACCAGGCTTTGAGTCAGACATGGCAGTGCACACCTATAAACTCAGCACTGAGGCAAGAGGACTACCCCAAGTTCGAGCCCCTTCGGAACTACATAGCAGGACCCTGTCTCCAAAATAAAGAGAAGAAAAGAAAGAAACTGGGCTGTGCTGAGCGGAAAGTGAATCCAGAACCTGCTGACACCTTTATACTTAACCGCCTTTGTCATCCTAACTCCCATGCAGTTCCCAAAATGAACGGTAGGTGGCTCCTCATTCCTTTTCTTTAACAGGACTACTTGGTGCTGGTTTAGAAAAAGCAAAAGGGCAACTTGAGTTCTGTACAAAAAAAAATATAGAGAAATCTGTGTTTGTGATCTTGGTAGAGTATTGAACTCAAAAGAATGGAACTACTCACACCGTACAAGTGATACATAAATTATTATATATGTCCTGATGTCTTAGTTGCCCATTTTTATTAAATTTTATTTCAAACAGAAAAAAAATATATCAAAATTTTAAAACACGACAATCAGGGGGCAACAGTGGTACATACATTGCGCACTGCCATCCCCAAATCAGTCACCCAGATAACAAGACATCTGTAGATGCCCATTTTTTCCTGAGAATTATTTCCTTTTCCCAGAAGAATAAAAATGATCTTCTGGAAAATCAAAATCATAATTACCTAATCAAGGGCTGTGAAAAGTGCTGGGATCCTACAAAAGTACCTCTTCTTCACTGTCCAATACAGTCTTAATTTGCCACGGTGACCACTGAGTATGTAAAGAGGCCAGTGCCCACTCAACTCTCCAGTTCTTTCCCATTTAAATAAATGCAGGCTTAAATAAATGGAGGTTTAAATATTCCCATGTGGCAAACGGCTGCCATAATAAACAAGACATATGACAGTAGGCACACCGTCATTCATACATGCGTGATCTCATGCGAAATCATAGACTATCATATGGGGAGCACTTTTAATAAAAGATTTTGTTTTTCTACACCCAATACATTTCAACATGACCTGAAACTTAGTAAGGACATTTGTAAGAAGATTTTCACCAGGGATATAGCCCAGCAGCGCAGGCACCTGCCTGCTAAGTATGAAGTTGTGAGTTTGAGCCCTGATTAAAAAAAAAAAGATTTTCTTGTTATATTCTGTATTACTGGGATAATTTTCCTCTTTGGATGCAAATTCTTGAAAAACTATGTTTATCCATCCTCTTTTACATAAATACAAAGATAGTGGTGGGCATTCTATAAGGTATTTTTCCTTCTTACAAGGCTTTTTATTTTGAGTTAAACAATTTTCATACCAGGGTTTCCTAATAAAATTCAAATCAACTGAATGGCTTCCAAAAATATATATACATCTATGCATATGCCTTGAGAAGAAATAGTAAGTATATAAACCTAAGAGGGAAAATGGTCAAGAGAAATTAAAAATATAGTAGATAGCAACACTGATTTAGTAGGCCAAAAGTATTCTTCCGATCCTACGTTATGGTAATGAGTAATTTTTAATACAGGTAGAATAATAAATGCAAAAAGCAAGTCAGTAACATCAAATTCCTATATAAAATCAATAAGCCTCTCACTCTTCTCTGTTCATATCACATACTAAGAAAATAGCTGAACATTTAACAGCATTTCCTGTCTCTCGCTGATCCATCCTAGGAGCACAAGTTCATGAAGTGACAGTGCAGTAAAGCACAGTGGTTATGTCTTGACAAAAAAGACTCGTAAATGGTCGTGTGCAACTCCTCTGTCCATTTTACAGATACTGCAGTACAGGGAGAAGACCTGTGGCCTGTCTGGGTTCCTATTTCCAGACCAGAAAAAGCTGCCCATGGCATTAGGCTACATCAATTATTATAGAATCATCAGACTTGTAAAGATCTACTTTTTTGTAGGTATACAAAAAAAGGGCAAGTGCAGTTTTGGAACACTGAAAGAAATAGAAAGGTAACTAATTCAACCACTAACAATAACAGAATCCTGTAAGTCTTCAGCAGTGTTTTCAATAGTACCATTTTCCTCTTGAAGACTTTACAAAATGTTATTTTTAAAAGTTTTTCACTTATTGTTTGTGACCTCAGAATAAAGATCCTTAATCTTGCTCAGGGATTCTTGATTCTTCTCCCAAGCAAAGCAGCCTCCCTTCCTTTCCTACATCCTTCCCAAGGCAAGGCTCTGATTAATCAGCCAAAGGTTCTCAAGTTCAATTCTTCCAGGAAGCCTTTGGGGACTGAGAGAGCCAACTGCAAGGTTATATAAGGGGTCCACTATGGGGCGTTCTCCTTGTACTCTCCCCTCAATGTTCCTAACATTCCTCTTTCCTGTAGAAGGCTAGTTAGTATTCAATGGGTTTTATGTAGTCTGTTGTAGCCAGTAGTTAATTTTAGATTATAGGAATGAAATTTTAGTAATAGTAAAAGAAATAATGAATACTTTGAAATTCTTAATCATATTTGCTTAAGAATATTACATCAATGCTAAGCTGGGGGGGGGGGAGGCAACAAATGCAAATATGGTCTTTATGATTCTCTTCTCCAAAAGACAATATGAGCCCCAGTATCAGGTGTGGTGGTGTCAGACAAAACGTCTACTGAAGCACATAATGTGAAGGAAACCTGCAAAGGCACCACAGGAGAAATAAATTCTAAGAACCGAACACGCCATAGACAACTGGAAAGTACAAGGCCAGTGTGCCTAGTAGCCAGAAATGTTGCCACCTCTAGGAAAACAAAGGACTGACTGACATGCAGGGACCCAGGCCAACAAGAAACTTGCTATCAGTGGTTGATCTGATCCTTGCCACAAAATGTGCTTGAAAGAAACAATAGAGCAAGAAATGCTGGTGAGCCCCGACTTCTGTCCAAAGTGCTGGTTCCTCACTGCCTCAAACACTGTGTGCCACCCCCGAAATAAAACCGCTACTGATGGCAGGGCTTAACCAGCTGCCCATTTTTCTCCCCCCTCCCCCCCGCTATAAAAACCTCAACAAACATTTTTATCCTCCTCCCTTTTAGAAATCTATTCCACATTTGCTGTAATCCTCATTTTACCAGTAATTTCCTCCCAATTCTCCAATCAGTTGTATCCATTGCTTCATTTTAAAGCTTGTTTCTTAACCTAGGCTGACCACCACCGTCCAACTCTGTTGAGAGGAAGGGCACAGTTGTCACATGTCCAGCTGTAGTGTGTCCTCAGCGGGAAAGAGTAATCATCACCCACGCCATCTGAGTCTGACTGTGCCACACACCCTTCAGGAAGGCGACACCCTGACCCCTGGCCTCTTTCCCTTGATGCACCCGGTTCAGAGACCCTCCCTGGCCACCACAGATCACCAGGGCTAAATATAGCACCACGCACACCAGCGGTTCCAGACCATTGTCACATGGCTCTGATGACGAAGGCCTCCTGGGAGACGCGTCGGCCCCACACATACACACACACACACACACACACACACACACACACACACACACGTGGGCAGACCCATCTATACACACCATGGCCACCGGCTTCATCTGCGAAGTAACACAACCGCGTTCAGAAGGCAGGACGGCTGCTGCGGGCGCTCGGTGCCCGCCGGGGCCACCGCGGCGCTGTCAGGGGCTCAGTGCGCGCCTCGGCCCGATGCGCCAGTGTGGACGGGTGAAGTCGCCGCAATAGTCAGATCACCTCGCACGCGCGCACACACGCGCGCGCACACATATGCACACACACGCACTCGTGGCGTGGGCACCCCTGCTCCCCCTGCGCCCTCTTCTCCAGGACACGGGAGACCTCCGGGCTCGTGGCGGCATCGCCCGGACAGGTGTCCCAAGGCTCCTCACCGGCACAGGCAAAAAAGCCAGGCAAGCCAGGATCTCCCGAGTTCTCCAGGTGAACCGAGGAGGTAAAGAACGGCGGGACGAGGGTCACAGGGAAACGCACGGCTCGTGTGTGACCCCTTCCCAAGTCAGACCTCAGCGAACACGGAACAGGCGACAAAAATAAACAGCGTCACACGCACACACGCACAAACACGCGGGGAAACCTGCCGAGAAGTAGAAGCAAACAGCCCAGGAGGGGAAGAGAAAAGGGAGAACTCAGACAACCCTCAGAAAACACCGAGGTCTCCAAAGAGGAGGTCTAGCAGTGGGGTGGGAGAAAGCGACAAGGAGGCACCCACGCAGGTGTCCCCGCGAATCCCCACTGCGCGGTCTCGCACCTGTGAGGCCGGGTGGCCACAGGAGCCCCGGCAGGACGTGCCCTGGTCGCCGGCTCTGGCCGGACTGGGCGCAGCAGCGATTGCACCCCAGGATCAGCCTTCCCGCCGCGCCCCCGGGGTCTCCGCCGCGAGCTCAGTGAGCAACTCAGCTCCAGGTCCCCGCTGTGGGTCCCCAGTCTTCCTCGGAGAATCACCCCGCCAGAGAGTCACCTACCTGCACACAGCGAAACCCCGGGTCCTCTGCCACCGGGCTGCGTGCCGCGCGCCTCCAAATGCGACCAAAGGGCAGCTAGGAAAGCGCGCGGAAAGAAAGAAAAAAAATCTGCCTGAACCAGTCGGGCTCCTTGTTTATACTGAAACTACCGCACCAGCCGCCGCTCACACCCCCTTAGTGGCCAGCCCCGCCCCCGCAGCCGACCCCGCCCCTCCTGCGGGAGTCTACCAATCACGGAGTATGTCACCGCCCACGCCGCTGCCGCTCACCGCAGTCCCCACCCCTCCCAGGGAGCAGACCAATCACGGGTCATCTTGACGCCCACTTCGGCCCCGCCTACTGAGCCAGAGCCTGAAGCCGCGGGGTGCGGCTTCTCTGGAGCTGCGGTTCGCGGCGCGGGCTCCTCCCCACTGCACCTGCCCTGGGCGGTTTGTGCAGTGTATACGCTTGAGTGTGTGCTCATTTACCTGTGTACCACCTGTAAATACCGGCCCGACTCGTTATACAGTATCTATTAACGCGATTATGAGCCGAAGGCTGCTGGCCAGGGGACTTTGAGATCGGAGAGAAACCACAGGACGTTGGCTCGGCGGGGATTTAGGGATAGCTGAGCGCTGTGGTTGTGCAAAAACACTGGGGCACGCTGGGGGCCACCAAACGCTGGTGATGCCGTTAGAAGGACGTGGGACGGACCTACAGAGTGCGCTGTAGTGTGACAGTCGCTAGAAGTCCCACAAGGAAAGGAACTCACTTGGTGAAACCTGACTCGGGCAAGGCTGGAGGCTTGGCTGCTGCGGAGGCTATGTTGTCATGGCAACCACATACTTAGGCTGCCGCGGGATACTTGATAACTATTTTAGAAAAAAAAAAAAAAAAGATGAAAACCTGAATAGTTCACCTTGACAGATAGAAGAAAGCCAAGGGAAGAAATGATGGAAACAAAGAAACAGACTCATGGGGAAAAAACGTCCCTCAGGAGTCTTTCTTGCCTATAAGAAAGTAGTTTTTCTGGGAGCCTTTTTGTATACACAAGACAACCAACCGATCCTATCTGCCCTATTAGGATGAGGAAGATAGGGGACACTTGGTGATCCCACCCACCTCTCCTCCTTCCCCATCCTGTTTGCTAGTGGGTCTCACCTAAGTATGACCCAGTGTAAAAAAAAAAAAAAAGAAAGAAAGTATGACCCAGTGTCTTGCTCCACAGAGCCAGAGAGTCCTCTGCACATTTAGAGGAAAAGGCAAGGACTGTGGCCCTTTGGGGCTTGTGCTAGTTAGTTTTTTCAAGCTAAATTCTCGTCCAAGGACTATCACGAAAAAGCCATGTGACATTAGGTAATTCCTTTACACTCTTGAGACCCCTGGTCCTGGTCCTGTAGCAGGAAAGGAAAAGGGCTGGACCTGATCAGGATTTCATAACTAGAGTGCCTGATAGATCCCCGGTGACCTCTGGGTATGTTCACCAGCCCAGAAGAGTGTGTATTTTATGCTTGGGAGTCACCACACACACTACCAAAACCTGTCTCAAAATGTAAAACTGATACCGTGATAATACTGATTCAATGTTTTTCACTCCCCTTGCTTGCTGTCCATTCTGGCAGATGCCCAGGGGCTCCTTCTAGCTCCCTATAGGAAAAGTTTTACATAAAGAGACAGCTCTGGGGGCTGGGGATTTAGCTCAGTGGCATAAGCGCCTGCCTTGCAAGCAGGCAGTCGTGAGATCCCTGGTACCGATAAAAAAAGAAAAAGACAAAAAAGAGAGAGAGAGACAGCTCTGGAGCCTGGCACCTGAGCCCTAAGCCTGCCTCTGTCACACAGCCACCTATAACCCCTAGGAAAGGCCCACAGGGACTCTGGGGCCCAGTCACCCATCTGAAAAGCAGCATGGTGTTAATCAAAGTAACTTCTTCATAGGGCGTTGATAACATTAAAAGAGTTAAAGCATGCGATAGAATTGAAAATAACCTGAGAGAAGCCTTCCCTGCTCTCTCCATTTAAAATTGTAATTGCCCCACTTTGTATAGCCTTTCCTTGCTTTTTGTTGCTATTGTTTCCTCCAAAGGACATATTACCATTTAGCATATATTTTACTTGCATTGCTAGAATTTAAACTCCCAGGGGGTTCGGGATTTACATGATATATTTGTAACATCTACAACAGTGACAGACACATAAACCCTCAATAAATATGTATTGGTTGAGTCTGGGCATGGTGGCACACACCTGTAATCCGAGAACTTTGGGAGGCTGAGGCAAGAAGATCACAAGACTAAGCCCAGCCTGGGCAACTTAATGACTTAGTGAGGTCCTGTAAAATAAAATGTAGGACTAGGGACATGTGTTACATTGAAATAAAAAACAAGGCAAGGGATTTAGCTCAATGCAAAGGCCCTACGACATATATATGACATATAGTGTTATATATGTTGAATAAACAAATGTCTAGCACATGCTAAGTTTTCAATAAATCGCTGCTATTAAAATTGTGTCTTATTCTCTATCATGAAAAAAATATTTCCATTTTCTGCTTCTCATAACTTCTTTCTGGTTTTGAACCCCATTGGGCTGATTCTTACCCATACAAGTGTCAGTGAGCTTGTTTCTGGCAGTTAAGTTTACTCAGACAAAGCCATGCAAAGGGAGCACCAGGTTCCAGTATGGAGCAAGAGCTACCGTTACTGAGTGTCCACTGTCAGGCAGGCTCTGTGCCAGGGATTATTTCTCTTCTCCAATCCTTTTGTGTCTCAGGTGCATAGAATTAGAGCAAGCATCACAGATGCAAGTCCAACTTCCTTCTTTTGTTTTAGTCCATTTTTTTATTTTACCCCATCTAAAATCCCAGTTTCCACTATACCATATTTAGTGTCTCTTTCAGTCCACCTCTCCTGAGCAGTGCTGGTGCTGTTTTCCCAGAGCACCATGTGAGTGTTTACTTAGGTGCTAATGTGCAACCGATCTCACCCTGGGTCCCTTTCCGTCTAACTTATGCTCTCCTGTCATTTACCCACATGGCTCTGTGCTGATGTCATCACTCCTTTACTTATGATGGCAACTTTTCCACTTTTCACCAAGCCCCTGAGAGGTACTCACTGCTCTTTGCATTTGTCAGATGGGGAGATGAGGTCCAGGAAGGTAAATAACCTGCCAAAGGCACTCAGCAGGAGAATCGTGACTATAACCTACATATCTCTGATTCCAGTGCACACCTTCTGACTCTGTAAAGCAGATTTAATGACTTAAAATTTATGAAACTATTTTAATGTCAGAGAATAGGTGTGTTTAACTAGAATTAGAAGCCACTTGTTTCCTTGAAAATTATTTTGGTATTTTGTCTCAAAAAGCACATTTTTTTCATAAACAGGCTTAATATCATTATTTGTGATTTATGACTTCATTATGATAATTTAACCTTAAATGAAAATCTCACCATACTTTCAGATATTTAACATTCTTCATGTTAAAAAGGAGTGAGGCATAAGAACACCAGATAGGGCAGAAGAAGGAAAATTACAAGGGAATGGGTTACAGCTCCAATGTAAGAAAACGTGAATGGTAACCAAATTATTTCATCATCCAAGTCTCTCTGGAATTTCAAGGACTGTCGCTCTCACTCAGGTCCTCAGCGTCTCTCTGGAACATGGACATGTTTAGTTCAAAGGTAGGAAATCGCAACCCCAGATTATAAATGGGAGAGCACAATGGCCTTTGTCACCTCTTTGTCAACTGTCAATCTGGCCTTGTACACTGTAGGCCAGCGGTGGTGAACCTTTAGAGCTTTGGATGATATCCAACAGCCCACTGTGGTACAGTGTGGCCTAGGTCCAGCCCCATGGCTCTAGGCCTTCTGGCTTTCAGGCTCAGACAGGCAAATGCATCTTTGATTAAGTAGGATGTACATAACCCATCCTATGTGTTGGCAAAACAGTATGAGAATTTCATAAATCAAAAACATAAAGAGTGATGAGGTGCAATTTAAGAAAAGCACTTAATAGTTCCCAAGCAAGCTATGCTAATAAAACTTAGTAGCTTATTAACTTGACTTCAAAAATAGTCACAGCTTCTCTGGGACTTACAAACCCAATAATTTTTTTTAAACAAGTAAGAAATTAAAAACAAAGAACCTATGATACCTAGAGTGCTCAACAGATAACAAGCTATTCTATGTTCAAGAAAAAAAAATGTAAGATTTCACAGAAAATGAATTTAAAGAAAGAGGAAGAAAATCTACTGGAGCCTTCCCTCATCCTCTAAAGAGCAGGGGGAATACCATGGGGAAGCCAAGATGGACAGAGCGGAGAGTCCCAGGATCCACTCCCCGGGGCACTCTCTCTTCAGACCCTCTTTCCTTCATGGTTACAGTGGAAAGATGAGTTACTATGCCAAGGGCCCGGGTCAGTTAGATCAGTTCAGCACCTGACCGTAGAGAAAACTTGTGTTTTCATTGTCACATGTTGACTTTTCCGTGGCTTCCCTTTCTTCCTCATCAGGAGGTTTAGAGTAACAAGGAAATGAGGTGGATTGGCACATTTTGGTTTCACACCCGTTTCCTGCCTCTGGCCTGTGTAAAAAGAAGTCTGTCCACAGGCCAGTTTTACTTACCTAGGTACCATGCAGGAATTTTACAGTAATATAAAGTGTGTTTATGTTTGGTACTGATCTCTGAATACACTCATGCCTGGAACAGGATGAGAAGGATGACCAAAGCCAGGACATAAAGATGTAAATATCGGAACTGAGGGCGATGGAGGAAATCTGTTATTGTACCACTCTGGACAGTGAGACAAGAGGATTAGAAGATCACAAATTTAAACTTATAGTGACTTATTAAGACTCTGTCTTAAAAAAGCAGGGGAGGCTGGGGTGTAAGTTAGTGAGATGGACCTGGGTTCAGTTCTTAGCACCAGAAACAAGAGAGAGAGGGACTGGGGATTTAGCTCAGCGGCATAAGCACCTGCCTTGCAAGCAGGCAGTCCTGAGTTCAATCCCTGGTACCGATAAAAATGAAAACAAAACAAAACAAAAAAGAAACAAGAGAGAGAGAGGGAGAGAGAGAGAGAGACAGAGACAGAGACAGAGAGAGAGATTGATTTAAGATCTCAAATCTAAATTCCACTAGGGTTTAGCTCAGTGGCATAACCGCCTGCCTGGCAAAAGTGAGGTCATGAATTTGATCCCAGTACCAAGAAAAAGAAAAAGGAAGGAAGGAAGGAAGGAAGAAAGGAAGGGACATTTTTAAAAGGATCCCAAATTCCTATCTAGCCCCAAAGTCTTGTCTAGTCCCCAGCACCATCAATTCCTTGCTAACTATGAGATGAACTCTGCCATTTGGGGTATCTGACATGAGACAATGATTAGGTTGCCCGTGAAGTGGTCATCTCAGTGATCACCCCAACACCTGTGATTTACAATGTTCTCTCATGTCTATTAACTTGCGTGGAGGGAACATTTGGTATATTTTTCTCTTCTGGGATCACAAAATACTACGCACAGACATTCCTTTAAACATGCTAGGAAGATCCTCCTAGGGAGAAGGGAACTGAGTAGAAGAGAGAATTTCGGTAAGTTTCTTTCACAGACCCATGTTGATGTTGGTATCTCTGTCACTTTTTAACTTCCAGACTCTAAAATGGCACAAAAGAATGTAACAAATGCATGAGAGGGGCTGGGGATTTAGCTTAGCAGCCTAAGTGCCTGCCTTGCAAGCAGGCGGTTGTGAGTTCAATCCCCGGTACCAATTAAAAAAAAAAAAAGAAAACAAAAACAAATGCATGAGAAATTCCCCCAACAGAATTTGTAGGGTTTCAAATTCCCTAAGAAGATGTAAAAAAATTACTCCATCTTCATTTATAGGCAAGAACCATTGAAAGACAAGTTTACTATACTTCCACTAAAAAGCACTATTATTTCACTGATTTGCCAATTTATATTTTCTTTTCCTGTCTTTTTGAGAAAAGGTTTCACTATGAAGTTCAGGCTGACCTTGAGCTCATTTTATAGCCCAGGCTGGCCTCGAACTCACAGCAATCCTCTTGCCTCGGTTTATCAAGTGCTGGGATTGTAGGCATGTACCCCCATACCTGGACCAAACTGTATTTACTTTTTTTTTTTTTTGGTACCGGGGATCAAACTCGGGACCTCATGCTTGGCAGGCACTTCTTCCCCTAAACTAAATCCCTAGCCCTGTATTTACTCTTTAAAAAGTAATATTTTGCAACATTCTCAGGAAAATTCTTTTTTTTTTTTTTTTTTTTTGTACTAGGGTCTCAGGAAAACTCTTGGTCATGGAGAATTATTATGACTTGAACTGATCACAAACTCAAGGGGCAGCCATTGATTACATAATGCCCAGCAACCTGTTTTCTGCACTAATAAGGAAATATTCAATAATCTTAAATGTTTGTCATTTATATTAGCTATATCCCTGTTCTGAGTAGAAACTCAACTGTGTTGAATATTAGCTTATTTACATAAGTACTATTCATCCTATAAAATATATATACTGAATATAAACAAAATGTAACTATTTATTAACTTCTTTCTCTAGCAGCTTTTTTCTGGTTACTTTTGAATTAATTGACATTATCAGGAAGTTTTATATTTGAGATTTTTATAGCCTTTAATGTTAACCTTGATTTTTTTCTAGAAGACCTCCTCAAATTTTCACTAACTATCCGTCTGTGTTCTAACACACTGAGTAAGAAGGGGAGTGTGAAGAAAATGAATAATAATAGAATAATAAAAATTTAGAGCTAGGAGAAATATTAATGAGCATTTCTTGAATTTTTCTCCATCTTTATCCCATCAACCAAGATATTTTTCGAGATGAAGAAACTGAGTCCCAGAGAGAGTAACTGATTCATCCAAAGTTAACAAAATAATAGAATTAGGCCAGGCATGATGGCACACTACTGTAATCACAGCATTTGGGAAGCTGAGTCAGGAGAATGGCTGAGAGTTCAAGGCCAGCCTAGGCAGCATAGCAAAACCCTATCTCAAAAGAACAAAACAGCTCCCCAAAATCCAAGATAATAGCAAAATTTCACCAAGAGCCCCAAAATAACTCTAGCACATGATTTTATTTCCCAAGTATTCCTGAAAGAGTGAATCTATGGGGCAACTTTGACATTATGGAAGTACAATCTGTTTCCAATACTGATCAAATATTCCCAATTAAATACCTCAATAAAATGATAAAGGATAATACTCTAGATATTGCTAAGCCTTTATTTATTTACTGGTACTGGGGATTGAACCCATGACCTTATGCTTTCCAGGCAGGAGCTTGTGCTGCTGAGCTAAATCCCCAGACCAAAAATGTGGGTTCTCATCTGTTGGGTTTTTTTGTTTTTGTTGCTTTTATGGGGTTTTTTGGTACTGGGGATCAAACTCACAATCTCATATTTGCCAAGGAGGCACTTAAGCCACTGAGCTAAATCCCTGACTGCTAACATTATTACTCAAAATTCTCCAGATGTTGCTAATACCACTTACTGTATTATTTAATATTCATAATAGCAAAAATTTCTGGTTGCTTTATCATTAAAGTAACCACAGTCCAGACTATTAATCAGACTTCATAAGGTATATTCAAGAAATTATGTCAATTAAAAAGGCTTCTTTAGTCTGGATTATCATCAAACTATATATTTTCTCTTTTATATAATAAAATAACTGATTTTTAGGGCTGGGGATTTAGCTCAGCGGCATAAGTGCCTGCCTTGCAAGCAGGCAGTCATGAGTTTGATCCCCGGTACTGATAAAAAGGAGAAAGACAAAAAAAAAAAACCAAAACCATAAAATAACTGATTTTTATAAAACTATACATCTTTTTAAAATACTAGATGATTTTCATAACATATTGTGATTTCTGGATGATTTTGTGAAGTTTAAGCTCATTATATATCCAAATATTCTTTTCACACATGTTAATCACCATCGAGGTAATAAAACCAGGATTTCTAAACAGTATGTTTAGATACTGTTACAGAAGAATTATAGTGCTAAATATATTATTTGCACACACACACACACACACACACACACACACACACACAAAAGGTGAAACTGATCGTAACTGTGTATCACTGGAAAATTAGGGAAAATAATTGTCCATAAAGGGTCAGAGGCGGGTCTGGGAATAAAATAGAAAGGACTTAAATTTTTTCTGCATACTTGATTTCTTTCATCAAGGAAGACATAAAGTGGATATAACAGCATTTTCATTAGTATCTTTTTTTTTTTTATTTCATTAGTATCTTTTTGGGTAGATAGGTGCTTATCATATTTAGCTTGTAAAGTTCTTAAAGAAATGAAAGAATTTTTTTAAAACTGAAAGAATTTTTAAATCAAAATTGAGCATTTTCATGGAGCTGCACTACATGACCTTCAATGTCCATATTCTAATCATACTTTTTTTTTAGTACCAGGGATCAAAGTCTGACCTTGTGCTTGCCAGGCAGGCGCTTACACTGCAGAGCTAAACCCCTAAACTAAACCTATATTTTAAATCAATGCATACTGACAATTTTCTCTGATTACTGATTAATCACATTTATAAGATATAAACCCAGGGACTAGGCATTTAACTCAGCAGCATAAGTCCTTGCCTGACAAACATGAGGTCATGAGTTTGCTTCCTGGTACTAAAAAAAAAAAAAAAAAAAAAAAAAAAAGATACAGACACCCATCAATAGACCAGGTAAATTGCCAGGTCCCAGTGTGCAAAATTACAATACACACAATGTAAGTTTTTTGAAGGCCATGTTCTTGCAAGTTTGTCACGTTAGCTCCCTCCTGCTTTTCCATGTGGCTGTGTGTGTCCCTTCTCAGATGCTGAGTGCTGACTGGGCATTGTGACACATAGTTAACACATAAATGAGTGCTGATTCTTGACAGAAACCTGCTTTAAAGTCAAATCTCTCGCACTAACATCATTAGCATATGATTAATGTTTCCAAGGCCTGGAATTAACTGGTGATAATTTTAGAATCTACAATTATCCACATAATTGTCTCCAATTAGCTGCTTCTGAAGGGTGGTCAAGAACGGGAAGAAAACAGAGGACTAATATGGGAATATGGACTCCTCTCTCCAGTAGTGAATGGGCTGTTTGACCTCAGGTCTGTTGTTAGACTAGAAGGGGGTCTTGGGGCATGCGTTGGGGTGAGGAGGTGGGGTGAAGGACATGGCTGTTGCTGGCACAGGTGGAGTTTGAAAAAGTTGGGAGACAAAAATGAATTCTCAGACTATTCTTCAGTGATTTCACAGACTGTCTCCCAAGTATGTAAGGTAATAAATCAGGAAGACCAAGGCCTTCTCTACAGAGGTATGAATTTAACACTTCTGACAGCAAGAAGTTCATAGCCAGAGTAAAATAAAATGTCTTGGTCTAGACAAAATTCCGCAGATAAATAAAACATTTGTTAAAGGTTCTGTTTGTTGTTATTGTTGTTTAAATAACTCACAACAATTTTTTTAACTGCCCTGTTTTCCTAAGTTAAAAAGTCAAATACCAGATGTTACACAAGGCAGTCATGAACTTAAATTTTTTAACTTCCAAAATACTAACAAGCTGTATTTTTCCCCAAAATAGCTGAACTAGGACATTCTGTTTTGAAAACATCTCTAAATAGATGCAGTTTTGCACTAAAGCTAATGGTAGACATAGTCACCTTCGGATTCAGAATAAATAACACAATGAAAATGGACGTGAGGTTTTCTACTGGTGAGACAAATAGACATATACCATCAAGACCAACTCTCTAAAGCTAATTACAGTGACATGAACTTGAGAAACTTCTCAGTCAATAATCAAATCAAAGTCCCTCTTAAGGTTTTGTGATATTTTTCAGGAATTTTTTAGTTTCTCTTCTCTTCCTCCCAAAACTGGCTCCATTCTCTTTTAAGAGATCAACACTATGGTAAAATTTTTCAAGTCATCATCTAGGAGTAATCAACCCATCCTCGAGGAAGAGACTTTGAATTTCTTAAAAAAAAAAAAAAAAAAAAAAAAGCAATTCCTTTAAGGAGCAACAAGATGCATATTGAAATAAGTGATCTGCTAAAAGGCCAGCAGCACTTGTTCCAAAGCCCTGGGCTCGAAGGAGGGAATGCAAAACCCCACAATCTGGGACAGTGAATAATGGCAGGGACTCATTGTCTCCCTGCGAGCCTTTAGAAGCATTTCAAAGGGGCTGCTCTCCACGCAGGCACAAAATAAAGAGGATCCTACAAACTGATGTGTCTGGCGGAGAAACTCATGCCTCAGATTCTTTATGTCCTCAACTGTTAGAGTTAGGGGTGAGGCGAGGTGCGGGAATGTGTCCTTTAGCTGTGAAATACTGCTTCACAGTTCAATTGTTTTCAGTTAAAGTTTTGAGACTGGTTCCTTCTGGATACCTCAGCAGCCAACAGACCTGAGGAGGCCTGAACAGTAGACCTGGCCTCACAAGACGGTGAGATTAGAGAACAGGGTGATCTTTTCCCTGGTGCTCAATGTACATTATTTTGCTGATCTGTAAGACGCCTGAAAGGTTCCTCAGCAACCTACTTTCAGACTCAGGATGACTCTACCACCTAGGGCCACACAGAAATTCCTCCAGTTCTAAACAGCTGCAAAGGTCAATCTCAGTGCTGGGAGGTTACTTCTAATGCTAATGTCTTAGCAAATAGGCATGTGTAGGTGACAACCAACTGTCCTCATTGGCCTGGCAGGCCTGTCCTTTCAGTACTGAGCTTGGGCAGACCCTCGGTTCTGTAAGATCTGGGATGGTGGATCACCTGGTACAGATGTTTACTAAGAACCTGGGAAAGCTTTTGAGAATCCAGGGAAAACAAAATGAAAAAGGTTCCCATTTCCAGGAGGCTGCCAGCCAGAAGAGCAAATCTGGGATTGTGCAGAGGAATAAATATTGATCAGTGTTCACAGTGACCATCACTAATGGGCTAGAGAACCATGGACAGTGGAGGATAGGTCCAGAAACAGTCCAGGAGGGCTTTTCTCTCTCTTCCCCTTCTCTCTCCCTACCGTTTTACTCTCCTCCTGCGCCCTCCTCTTTCTTTACCCCTGGTACTGGGGATTGCACCCAGGAATTTACACTCAGCTATATACCCAGCCCTTTTTAAATTTTATTTGAGACAAGGGCAATTATAATTGTTAAAACATTAAATTGCTTAGCCTGGTCTCAGCCTCACGCAGTGCTGAGATTTCAGGGTGGGCTACTCTTAAAATAAGACTCAAAGCTTGAGAAGGAATCAGCAATGAATATTGCCAGGCTAGGTTCACTCTATTTCATTTTTAAGAATGAAGAAACAGGTCCCGGGGATATAGTTCGGTGGCACAGTGCCTGCCTGGCAAGCTTAAGGTCCTGAGTTTGATTTCTGATATCAAAACATAAAAGGAATAAAGAGACATTTCTTTCTTTCTTCTTTCTTTCTTTCTTTCTTTCTTTCTTTCTTTCTTTCTCTCTCTCTCTCTCTCTTTCTTTCCTTCCTTCCTTTCTTCCTTCCTTCCTTCCTTTCTTCCTTTCTTCCTTCCTTCCTTCCTTCCTTCCTTCCTTCCTTCCTTCCTTATTGAACTCCGACCTGGTGCTTGCCAGGTAGACACTTACGCTGCTGAGCTTAACCGCCCCGGCTAAAGAGACATTTCAAGAAAACTAAAAGGTTGAAAATCTTAACAGAATAATTACAATAAACAGGACATACTAAGCAAAGAACCTGAACCGTCAGACACAAAGGAGCCGAGCCTTCCCCTTTGCTCAGCTGTAAAGGCCACGCCACCTCCAGGATTACCCAGGTTTACACACAAGAGGTTGTGCAGATGGCTGGAGTCATCGGAGAGACTCGGGAGGCACCTTGGATGAGTGGTGTTTGACCATATAAATACCGGAAGCTGAACCTCCTTTTTTTTTTTTTTCATTTTTATCGGTACCGGGGATCGAACTCACGACTGCCTGCTTGCAAGGCAGGTGCTTATGCCGCTGAGCTAAATCCCCAGCCCCCTTTTTTTTTCTGAACCCCCTTTTTTCCTTTACCCTTCTTCCCTTTGCCCTTCTCCTTTATCCTGCTGCCTAACACCCTATGATTTTCAATAAATTTAGCTACTTACCGCATACTGATGTGCATGCTTGGCTACTCTTTCCTTGTGGTACACAAGAACCTGGACTATTTTTGGCCCTCTCAACTGTCGCAGGCCTTGTCTAAAACCCTACCGAGCAGGACAACACTTGGTATATAGTAGGTGCTCAATATCTATTGAATAAGTGAAAATAGGACAGCTTTTCATCTCTTACATAACTGCCCAAGATTCATTTTCCCTGCATTATTGCCATGTTCTCCGCCAGCCTGTCCATAGGGGAGATGGAATTATGGATTACACAGGCTCAGTGTGGGGTTATTCTGGGCCAGCCAGAGCCTTCTCACTCTGAGACAGGCTTTGTAAACCTTGTCCTTTGCTCCGAGCCAGTGTCTGGGCTCATAAAATGTCAGATGCTAGGTAATCTGAGATGAGCTGTATCTCATGGGTGTTTTTGTTTTGTTTTGTTTTGTGGTACAAGAGAATCAAATTCAGGGGCCTTCTACCACTGAGCTACACTCCTAGTTCTTTGCATTTTTCTAATTTTGTGACAGGATTTCACTAAGTTGCCACTTAGTGAAATTCAATGAAGAATTTGAGATCCTATATTTAGCAATTTTTTTTTTTTTTTTTTTTTTTTTTTTTTTTTTTTTTTTTGTACCAGCAATCGAACTTAGGACCTCACACTTGCCAGGCAGGCACTTATGCAGCTGAGCTAAATCCCTGGCCCCTATGTTGCAGTTTTAAGCCTGCAGTATTAGCGGAACACCCAGGGATGGACGGCAAGTTGCTGCTGTACTGCAAAATGCAGTTTCTGGCAATCTTAAACCCATCATCAGTAAAGAATTAAAGAAGTCATATTTAAAGTAAAAGAAGAAGCTAGGTGTGGTGGCACACCACTGTAAGCCCAGCACCCGGGAGGCTGAGGCAGGAGGAGGATCATATCATTTTGAGCCCAGCCTGGGTGACATAAGTAAATTCAAGTCCAGCCTGAACTACATAGCAAGACCCTGTCTCAAAAAACAAAGACAAAACAGAAAGAAGAAAGAAAAAAAGAAAGAGAAAGAAAGAAAGAAAGAGAAAGAAAGAAAGAAGAGAAGAGAAGAGGAGAGGAGAGGAGAGGAGAGGAGAGGAGAGGAGAGGAGAGGAGAGGAGAGAAGAGAAGAGAAGAGAAGAGAAGAGAAGAGAAGAGAAGAGAAGAGAAGAGAAGAGAAGAGAAGAGAAGAGAAGAGATTTATTTGAAGGTAGAAAAGGGGAAAGAGAAAAATGACAGACAGCAACTCTGGATGAGTATCAAGTATTTGAAAGTGAATGATTCGTGGGTTTTGGCCCCGGGCTCTTTTTACTGAGGTTTTCTCTATGTGGGTCTTGGAATCTGATTGGCTTCCTGGCTGTCTTTGCTCCTCTCCTTGAATTTCTTTTGGTCATGTGACTTTTCTAGTCCTTTGGTGGTAGAAGGGCAGGAGCCTTAGGCAAGGGCCATTTAAGGATTAAGTAAAGGGGAAGTAAGTGATTTTTATGTTAATCATGTTATTTGGACCCTTCTAGACCTGATTATTTTCTCCTCCTTTGTCTTTGTCTTTTTAATTTGAGTCTAGCTGCAGAGGCTGAAGCTGCTTATTACTTTTTTTTTTTTTTTTTTTTTTTTTTTTGGTCTTTTTCTTTTTTATCGATACCGGGGATCGAACTCAGGACCACACACTTGCAAGGCAGGTGCTTATGCTGCTGAGCTGAATCCCCAGCCCCTGCCTATTACTTTTTAAAAAGCTCAATGAGGCTTTCACCTTATCCTTCCTCTACTAACAGAGGCCCCAGTCTCAATGCATTGGGATGGGCTTATGCCATTCAAGATCGTTTGTGCAGTAACTGACGTTTGAAAGGGTCAGCGATGAGGTCCAAGGACTCCCTCGCCTCCTCCTACTCCCTCAAGGATGTTCTCACTTCCCATCAGCACCTCTCTCCTGCAGATTGAGCTGGAAGCCTCAGAGCCTGAATGGCTGCTCACCAAGATGGTTGCCTACATCCAGCTGGTAGCCATGGGCTTTCCTTTGTGCCCCCCAGAATTCCCTTTCCCTTCCTTTGCCCTTCTTCCTTCCATTTCTTCCTTTCTGGTACTCTACAGTTGAGATTAGAGAAACAACTACCTGCCCGATAGCCACCTGCTCTGCACAGAGACACAGATGATGCCCCAAGATCAGACTGCCTCTGATCTGTGGTGTGTCTGCAACTAGAAGTGCTCATTTAGTTCAAAACCGACAATGATTTGCTAGAGTTACAGTCAAGATTCTCAGCCAATTTTGACAAGTTTATCTGCTGGTAACACTTTATACACACCATGATCCACTCAAGTGAGTTATCTATCCAGGGAGGAAGGGCTACATTTTCTCATCTCAATAAATTCTCTCATACTATTCCACTTACCTGGTGTGAACTTTCATAGTTCCAAAATAGATTAACAATAACTGTTTTCACCTAGTTCTTATTTTTTATTTTTGTTTTCTGTGTTTTTTTGTGACAAAGTCTCAATATGTAGCCCAGGCTGATCTTGAATTTACAGTAATCCTTATGCTTCAGCCTCTTAAGTGCTAGGCTTATAGGCATGTGCCACCATAGCTGACCTATTGACAATATCTTCATTAAATTTCTACAGGGAATGTTTTAATATCTAGAAAAGTGTTAACAAATTAATCCATTCCAGCACTAGGGAGGCTAAGGCAGGAGGATCACCTTGAGTTGGTGGCCAGCTTGAACTACATAGTGAGGCCCTGTCCCAAATGAAACAAAACAAAACAAAGCAACAAATGAATCCAAATGACAATCATATTGACTGAACACTAGAAAATATGTATTTTTGAATGGTAAGTGAGTTTGGCTGGGGATTTTAGGGATTCAAATCACTGTCTGGACACTAAATTGGTTTGTAGTCAATGGATGTGACTGAAAGATGGAACGCTGAAAAGCACTTTAAACAGGACAGTTTTTCTGTATAAGCAGGAATTTTTTATGGCCTTCCAAATTAAGGAAAGGTGGAAATAGATGCCTGCTATTTATTGAACATTTATTAGCACTTAATATTATCTCTGTTTTTACAGAAAAGGAAACGGAGGCTGAGGGAATTTCTAAAATATTGCTTAAAAACAAACATCTAATAAACAACAAAAGCAGAACATAGATTCACCTAGGCCTGACTGTGTTTTGTGATAGAGGTACAAAAACCATCAGATGAGATGGGGAGGCGACACAGGCCTGTGATCTCAGCATGCAGGATTACCAGAGTTTGTGGCTGGCCTGAGCTACACGGTGAGACTTGATCTCAACAAACCCAAAACCCAGTTAGATGGGCTTATACTATAATAGGTGCTGGATCTAAAGCAAACCACAGCCACTTTCTTTTCCACTTCCCCCACCAGTGGTGATGTAGCGGCACGGGGTGACTGAGCAGTACCACAGTGGTCAGCACCATCCATGCTGGAAAGAGGAAGGACTTGGTTCAAATCTTGGTTCCATGTGAACAGGAACAAGTTATTTAATCATCTTGAGCTTTAGTTTTCTCATTCATAAGGCTGAAATAATACTGGTTTTCAACATGAAATGAAGTCATGCATATAAAGGCTACAATATCCAAAAAGTAGAACTCATTCAATAAATGATAGTTAATAAAGTATAATTATTGTCATTATTCAGCCCCCAGGCTTCACACTGTAGCCTCTTCCAAACTTCTTTAAAGTGTGACTATATATCTCTATGTGTGATATCATTTGGGCATTGAAAAACCCTTGGAAAATTTTAGGCATCTTTATTTTTTTTTTTTTTTTATTTTATTTTTTTTTTGTCTTTTTCATTTTTATCGGTACCGGGGATCGAACTCACGACTGCCTGCTTGCAAGGCAGGTGCTTATGCCGCTGAGCTAAACCCCCAGCCCCAGGCATCTTTAAAAATGATTTAATGTCCACCTCCTAAAAATAAAAATATTCTTTTTTTTTTTTTAAATAAAGATGCTCTTTCTTAAACTGGATGTGGCAGCACATGTCTGTAATCCCAGCACCTAGAAGGTTAAGGGAGGACTGAAGAGAGTTCAAACTTCCTCTCAAAAAACAAAACAAAAGGCAGGGCGTGGTGGCACACACCTATAATCCCAGCACTCAAGAGGTTGAGGCAGGAGGATCAATGCAAACTCAAGGCCAGCAGTATTCTCTAATATCATTTAATTTTTACTGCACATTTAAATTTCCTAAATGTGCCTAAAACTTGTCTCTAAGATTGTTTTAAATCAGAATGCCATCAAAATTCATATGTTGTATTTGGACTCTTTAGCTGGTGTTTCTTTATTCTCTCATACTCTGAAACGATTTTGCCCTCGATAGGGATGGTTACCTTGAGGTCACTTCCCCCTTTCCCTATGACAACTTCCTTTTCCTTCTGCCAGTTGCACGGAAAGAGTCCCAATCAGCTGCTCCTGTGTTAGAAATGCCACCCTAAACGCCACCCCAATCAGAAACTATATGTTTGTCTCATACCCACATTTCCAGCAGAGAAAGCCAGGCCCTGGCAGTCATGGAGTTCTCCGCGTCCTTAGAATAAAGGCTATTTTTATTTTATATTCTCTTTTATTGTGCAGAAAACCCTATCACTCTGCATCCTTCCTCACCCTACTTCCAACATTTTCTACTTTTCTTGACTTTGAATTTTTTGAAGGAATTCATTTGTCTTCGAAAAAGTACCACTTTCTAGTTCTGCCTTACAGTTTTCCTTAAGTGTCATCTAACATGTTCCTCTATCATCTATGCTTACATAAATTGGAATGTAAGGTTTTATTGATTTTCATTTAAATACTGTGGCAAGAATGTTTCAAGGTCAGGTTTTATAGTTCATCTCAAAATTTCTATGACCGGGGCTGGGGATTTAGCTCAGTGGCATAAGCGCCTGCCTTACAAACAGGCAGTCGTGAGTTCGATCCCTGGTACTGAAAAACACACACACAAAAAAAGAACAAAATTTCCATGACCACTTCCTTTTCAGAGTGTTTTATGGTTAGCCAGGTGTGTGGGGCATGCCTATGATCTCAGCACTCAGAAGGCTGAGGCAGGAGGATCATTGTGAATTGGAGACCAGCCTGGGCTACAAAATGAGCTCAAGACCAGCCTGAACTGCAAATGAGGCCCTGTCTCAAAAAGACCAAAATAAATAAATAAATACAAATTATGGTTTTCTAGCTAACTCTGGAGTCTGGTTACATGAGTGATTTTCAACTCTGGGTTTCACTGGAGCATTTTTAAAAGATCTGTTCCTGAGTTACACAGCTAGTGAATCTTTTTTTTTTTTTTTTTTTTTTTTTTTTTTGTCTTTTTCTTTTTTATCGGTACCGGGGATCGAACTCATGACTGCCTGCTTGCAAGGCAGGCCCTTATGCCACTGAGCTAAATCCCCAGCCCCTAGCTAGTGAATCTGGATTTGAACAAAATATTATTATCTTTGTAAAGCTCCCTTGGTGATCCATCCTGGGTATAACTGGAGTAAACAGTGAGTGGTTTAGGCTACAAGGTCTGAGAAGGCAACATCTCAGATAATAAACATCTCGTTTATTATCATACATTCTGAGTGCCAAGCAATGACTGCTTACATGCTGAGTTAACTGATAATTAATATTCAGCTTATGGAAATCCTTCCTTAGCCTCTTCTCATTTTTGGGCTTAGTTTAGTATAAAACCCATGGGTTAATTTTATAGCATACTGGGCATGGGCCAGGAGGAGAACCAGAGCTCCCAAGATTCAGGCATGGTGGGACTCAAGCAGCTTATTCACTGGCCCTCTTGGTAAGCACCCTCGGGGTGGGCCAGGAGGAGAACCAGAGCTCCCGAGAAAGACCATGGTGGGACTCAGGCAGCTTATTCACCTGCCCTCTTGGTAAGCACCTGCAGCGTGGGCCAGAAAGAAAACCATTATCTGTGAGCCTACTGCCACATGGGCTGAAAATCAAGCACCCTTCCCCTTCTCACCCCCACCCACCCCCAGCTACTGGGAGTAGATGTCTCAGCATCTCTTGGGAGGATGACCATATGCAGTATAGCAAATATGGGGATTTTCTTCTATTTTCTGTTTGAAGGCGAAGGTTGTTTTCACTGTTTTGTTATGTTTCTTTTGCTCTATTCAGTACTCTCAATTGGTTTTATAATGTTCTATTTTTGGTTTGATTTTGCTATACCTAATTGACTGGTCAACTATTGTGAAGTCAATGAGACATACTACAGTACCTATTACTATCATCCCAGTATCCTGTTGTGAAATTCTGTACCAATTTCACTGCATTGTCTCATTTGGCTTTGTTCTGTCTTGTGCTGTTGCATTTTTACTACTTTCAAAATAAAATTTAAAAAATTTCTATAGCTTACTGAGAAAAATCCAAAAGGGTTACTATTTTCCAAATTTCTCAAAACTATCTATTGATTGGAGGAGAATTATTGTCAAACTTCCAAGAAAGCAGGAAAAAAATAAACAATTGAGCACTAGCAGTAGATCAATTAAGTTGCAAGTACTCCTCTCTCTCTCTCTCTCTCTCTCTCTCTCTCTCTCTTCTTTTCACATTGCCGGTTCTTTTACTTCTTATCACAATGAAAAGCAAGGAAAGGTGAAAGTTACTTCAGGAGGAAGAAACTGCCACAGTTACTTCAGGAGGAAGAAAAGCTAGGAATTTGTCTTAGTTGTAATTGTTTCTTTTAAACATTTTGAGCAAATTTCACACTGTTGAGGAGTGTTGCCGAGAAGGCAAGACTTTGGGAACAGTTCTATTTGTTCAAATTTTGTATGGGCTGAATCTTTTTTAAAATAATGTGTGTGTGTGTGTGTGTGTGTGTGTGTGTGTGTGCCAGGGATCAAACTCATGACCTTGCATTTGCCAGGCAGGCGCTTATACCACTGAGCTAAATCCCCAGCCTGAACTGAATCTTTAAAACATAATAAGCTGGGTGGGGTGGCACATGAGGAAAGCTGAGACAGGCTCCAGGCAGTCTGAACTACATAATGAGACCCCGTCTCAACCCTGTCCCCCCAAAACAAAAACATAACTAAAAAGGTGTATGATTCATTTGTACTTGCCACAACTAACCACAAGTAGCTTTAAATAAAAGATGAGGAAGTTTGCACCACAGTAAGTGAAAGAAATAATGAGTATATATTTGTTTACTCAACTGCTATTAAGTGGAACTCAGAAAAACCCTACGGGAAATCAGTGAAGGATGTGGATATCATTTGTATCTGACGTGGCTGTACACAGATGAAAAACACCCTCTGTCATTCAGTAAAACTGTAAGACAAAACTACATGGATATATCTTTTTCTTGAATTGGTGACTGTTTTGGGAGGGATTACAAAGGTACACACATTTTGATTAAGGGATATCAACTACAGATAGATTCCACTCACTGTGTAAAATTGCACAGGTAAAATTTCTCATTCTCTCATGGCAAAAGATTAGAAGCAACCAAATCATCGTTATTAGAGACCTGAATAAATAAGCTTTGAGACAGCCACAGGATTAAACCCTTCAGGTGTAATAGAGAAGCAACAAGAAAACTAAGTATGAAACATTGTTCCATATGCTTATTCCATGATATACCAAAAAAAAAAAAAGTATTCTTACTGAATTATTTTAGACATTTAAAAAAAAACTTGAACCAGTCAAACCAGGAAGTGGTAAGCGGTTAAGGAAGAAAACATTAGTAAGGAGAGACAGTTTTTACAAGACATTTTTTCATATTCTATCCTATCTGATCTATATCAAAACCTCATAGATTTCAAAGGTTAAATATTTCTTGAAAATATTTATCAAAAGTGTTTGAGAAATATATATAACAGAGTATTCCCGACATTCTCGCGGCTCTTCTTCTTCCTGTGGAGTTTCAGAGTCAATTCTATTACTTTCCAGTTTCACTAAAAATGAAACTGAAACCCTGCATACTTCTCTTATACCCGCCAATCCAAAACATAGACTCAGAGACCAAATTCTTAAGAAAACTCTTCATGATTAATTCCACTTCTGATTTTTGTTGTTCTACCAAATTTCAAGGTATTTGGTTCTATTTAAGCACGTGTGATTTAGACTCTAAATAGAACACTGATGAAAGATGCCTACTTCAAGAGTTTATGAAATATTGAAGTAATGGGATCAAAATGAAATTAATTACTGTCTCTCCTGGAGCTCTCCATGGAACCTACAAGAGATGGGGGAGTGGATATCTCACAAAAGGAAGGGACAGTTCCATCGAAAAAGAAGTTGAAGAAGGAGAAGGAGAAGAAGAAGAAGAGGAGGAGGAGGAGGAAGAGGAGAAGGAAGAAGAAGAAGAGGAGGAGATTCTTCAGATACCAATCAACCAGATGAAACATCATCATTAGGTTTACTCATTTGTCTCAGCATCTACTGCTTTAGGTTACCATTTACTTTTGTGTGTGTGCTCTATGACAGAAAAGAATGGGATTGTTGCATATCTTTGCATTTTGCCCAGGATGATGCATACAAGTCCATCATAAATGTCTCACAGACCACAGTAAAGGGTTCTAGGGTCTCTAGGGCCTTGGCAAGTCAGATACCTTCTCCCTGTCTCCAGCCAATTTTTATCTAGAAACACAGTGATTATGCCTATGAATGCCTTATAATTTTCTTTGTTTTTCAGTATTGGAGACTGAACTCAAGGCCTCATGCATTCTAGGCTAGCCCTCTACCACTAAACTACACCCCAATCTTACCTCACAATGTTAGTAAGGTGACTATATTATAAATGTGAAAGATTCTGGAAAGTGTACATTGAAAACAGTTCTAATGTTACTGTTATTATAACACAGATGTGAACAGCTAGGGCTGTAGGAGGAAAAAACAGTCTCAGAACGTGCTTGGAGAATGAGTCATGTTCAGAGATGAGTAGAGTAAAATGAAGACAGGTTAAGTAACTTGCTGTAAAGCACGTATCCAGTCAGGAACAGAAACAAAGGCAAATTCTCACCCAGATTCTTTTACCAAATGCCTCATTTTTATACTGTCTTACTTCTGTTACCTGAACCTTGAGAGCTCATGGGAGAAGTGAAGGAGGAGAAGGGGCACCTGGAGGACCCAGGTCCCAGGCAGCTGAGAAGCCCTGAAGGAAGTGGCTAGCAAGGACAGAATTGTGGTCAGGTCCCAGCTGGCATGGCTGTGGGCAAGAATGTGGCAGGGGATGGATGCTGTAGACAGTTTGTGGGAGCATTTCTGATCTGCTTCAACTCATTTTACCAGTAAAATGGTGGTCTAACTCATGTTGTCTTTATTTTCTTCTTGAAGAAACAGGAGGCATTTAAGAGGTGCCAGTGTCCTGATGAACCAAGGGACTGTGGAATTCTGTTTAAGGCTATGACCACTCTCCCTCATTCCAGGATTACTGACTAAGAATGCAGAGGATGTGGCCTAGTGGGAGTGTATGGAGATTTCTAGGGGGAATATTTGCAATGCATGTTCAATATTTTAAAAATAACTTATCTTTGCTACATTTCTGAACTTACAGGGTGAAAGATTGATCCAAATCTCAAGACAGGCTTACTTTGAGTGTTTGCTCTTTGAGAATGAAAAGATCTAACACTGCTTCTTTAGGATTCACACCTTCAGGATCCTATCAAGGACAAAAAGAAGGGTTTTGAGTCAGTGAACACTTTTACTCAGCACTCTGAATGACATTACCCTTGGATACTTTACGTTAAGGAAGTTTCTAATTAATAATGTCCAACACAGAATTTCTAAGCACCATGTACTGTTCTGAGAGACTGCGCATTCACTAAACCCTCCTGCTTGAGATGAGTTCTACTATTAACTCCATTCTACAAATGAAGACACTGAGCCACAGAGAGGTTTAGTAACACGTCTAAGATCAAACAGTTAAAAAGTGATGGAGGTAGGATTTGAACTCTGGTAGCTGAGATAACACTAGGCTGTTCTGCATATTGTATAGTACTTTACATACTCCTCACTAGGACTTAATTTAAAAAGTAATAGCTGCCTGAAGTAGAATCTTACATTCTGGAGTTAGATAGAAGTTCATTTAGTCCTTAGTTACATAACTATTAATCATCTACTTTCTTCTATAATCTTACTCTATAACATCCTTAAATGTAGCAAAAATAGATATGATTTGCACTATTCTCTTACCAAGGGTCCACGAGAGACATATCTTTAAATAATCATGCAAGTAAATGTATAATTACAAACTTTTTTTTTTTTTTTTGTCTTTTTCCTTTTTATTGGGAGATCGAACTCACAACTGCCTGCTTCCAAGGCAGGCGCTTATGCCGCTGAGCTAAACCCCCAGCCCCTTAATTACAAACTCTTATAAGTACCATGAAGGAAAAATAGAAGTCGTTATAATATTACAAGAGCATTTAAAGAGGTATATGTTATAGTTGATAGCTGTGATTCCTTTAAACTGGAATTACTAACATAGGGTTCCTAAATTGCCTAAAATTCCTAAACTTCAGTCTCCATCTGCAAAATAGAGATAATGGGTTTTCCTAAAATTATCTGAGGAGATCATGAATGCAGATGTTATTCCAGGAATTACTACTAAATACTTAAGAAATGATAGTGGGTTTGTTATTGTATTTCCCATTGCCCCTTGACAAGTACCCTGTTAGAGAACAAGATAAAGAAACATAGTCAGATTAGCAGCAATCATAATATTAAGGATGGGAAAATGTTTTGTAAATACTACAGATTTTACTTCTTTTTAAAAGTGATTCCAATGGACTGTAGTTTTTAAAAAATAGTCAATAAAATGGACAGTATATTGTAAGTAAACAAGTTGGAAAATGTAAAGCTTTGTTAGGATTTTGCTGATTCTGATTGTCTAGCTGTTTTGCTGTGTTTTCAGGTACTCCTTTCCACCTAAGTCCTAAGTTGACTGGTTCGTACTTTTTCCTCAGCACTTGCAGCAGGCAGGAGAAAAGGTTAGGTTGGCTGTACTTATGCCCAAGGACTGTGGCAGAGGACGTGGACAGCCTGCAGCTACAGGGAAGAAAGATTCCTCAAAGCTAACAGGCAATCACAGAGAGACTCAGCCTGACTGCTCTCTGCTCTCTGCTTTCCCTCTTAGGGAAAAAAAGACAGGGAACAGACTCTCCTAAGAAACCCACACATCCTTACTCCTTCCTGAGGGGGGTGGTATCGCAGGAAGAATGCCTCTGGGATGGCTTAAGCCTTGTGTCACTCTTCAGGCAGAGGTGTACTCATCCCCTCCACTCCCGGGGAGAGCATGTCAAAGGTCTGCTGGACTCTTCAAAAGCCCAGCAGCCTTGGCCTTGGCTGGTGTGAAAGTGATTGAGGTCAGAGCCCTGCAAATTACTGAATACACAGCCAGGCCAGCAGGGGGGCACATTCCAACCCAGAAGCCCAACTCCACAACTCTTCCAAGGGAAGACAGAGGGGCAGGAGGCAAGGGCCTCAGGGAGTGGGGCCTTGAAATTTGCCCAAAGTCACCTCTTCTTCCAACCAGCTAACCCAGCAGCATTTTGCAGGGGTTTAGATGACTCAAGGAATCTGTCTTTGATGCCTGCCTTCTTGCACGTTTGGCCATCTTTAATCCTGGAGTCCCATCAGTAAAATACTTGCTCTTCCTGGACCAGTCTAAAACTAGCTAATAAATGTGCTTCGCTTCTCCTCTTTCATTCCTTCAGGAAGAAATTCTAAAATATGAATGGTCCCTGTGGTGTGTTAGAATAGATGTGGGACATCAAGTGCGGACAGCCCTTAGAAGTCATGGTTACCTATGAGTGGGACTGTCACAGTCCAGCTAAATTTAGTGGTGTTTTTCTCATCACCAGGAATAACATTGGAGCAGTCTTCTGTTTCTGGGCTGATTCTGAGGGGCCAGACCTCTCATCTAAAAGGCAAATTTTGCAAGAACTGGTATGGTTTTTTCCCTCATGGTTGGATCATTGCAGTTTATTGTTGATTAATGACAACACTATGTCCTCCCCCTCTTTGTCCAGGCACACAGGATACACACGCTGGAGGGATAGGCAGGGATTGTAGGGATCAGTAAGGAAATGGGACCAGGTCAGAGCCCTACAGTCAAGAAACGGGATTGCTGTGGCAAATCCACGGCTATGGGGGCTTTGGAAAGCAAAGCGTCTCCCAGCCCCTACCCTAAGGCTTATCCTTCAAGTGTGCCCACACACAAGCGAAGAAGGAAGGCAGAGGCTGCAATGTTACACGGGTCACATTCTCCTTCTGTCAAGCTCCTAAAGTCCTAAACCTGCAAGGAAAGTATACGTTTTCTCCCTGGAATTTAAAGAAGACGTTGTGTGTTTATTTGTTCATTTGCTTCGCTTTGTTTTTTTCACAGTCTTGCTATGTAGTTCAGGCTGGCTTTGAACTCACTTTGTAGCCCAGGCTGGTCTCGAACACGCAGCGATCCTCCTCCCTCATCCTCCTGACTGCTGGGATTGCAGGCACGCACCACTATGTGGGTGAAAGAAGGTGTTTTAAAATGTAATCCCTGTGTACACTTAAGGAAGTGTACCATATCTAGCACATAGTAGGTATTTTACGTAGTTGCTGAATAAAATATGTAACACATATTTTATGTGTTTCTGGAGGACTAGGGGAGAGACTCCTGCCACCTTCTCTTGTCAGCCTGCTCTTGTTTAAGGTCCCAAAGATAGGCAGCACCTTCTTGTTTGTTCCTTGACCTATGACTGCTGTATCTGGAGCTCAGCTCTGGAAATGAAAGGAAAATAAGCTATCTCTAAACAATTGTATATCTGTATATCCCTCCTCCCATGCTGTTTGCAGCCACCCTCTTTTTTCTCCTGTTTGCCTCTTTCCGGCCTGACATCCTCTCAAACGCTACCTGACAGACTGCTGCAGTCACCCTGTGAATGTAAGTAATTTCCTTATTGACAGCCTCCCATTCTCCCTGACATCTGCCAGCACTCCCTGACACTTGAATAAGCATTAAGACATTAACAGCCTGGCGCAGGTTTAAGGACTGGAATAGCAATGCTTGGCAGCCCCTCTGCACAAAGCCCGTGCACAAAGACCCCCACCCTCTCGGCTCCCCCCATCCTTCTGGCTGGAAAATGTAGCAGAGCCCACAGTAAATGCCGATTATGCGCTCCGCTGCTCTGGCATTTGGGTGTCTCCTCAGACAGGCCAGATCGTACACTGAAGGAAAAGAAAAGAAAAACAAGAAAACGCCTGCCTGCTTGGGAGGCAGGGTAAATGAGAAGTGAATGTTAATAAACAGGCAGGTCATTGCTCAGTGGGATCAGTGAGTATTTTAAAGGCATTGACTAAGAATAAAAGAGCCAAGTCAAGTTCTCCCAACTTAAACATAGAACAATTTGCATTCTTCTGATAATATCAAATTCTGTCCACCTACTAGCTGGCAAATGCCATTTGTGCCAGCGATTTTTGAGAGCCAATCTGTCAGATCCACATACAGAAAATTATTGGGAAAAAGCCCTACAGCGGTCTTTGCTTCCAGAATCTGTTCACTGAGAAATGGCAAAGCTCTTCCCAGGCCCGGATATTGAACCCTTGCAGGAGCAAGTCCCTGGGCTGCCTCCATTCTACACCAAGGCGGGCTGGGTTGGGACCAGAAATCGTAATCCACCCAGGTAATGCTAAAATTAACATCAAAAAACAAGAAGTGGAGCTCTGCCTGGGATTATGCGGCTTTCTATACGGTGGAGAGTGACTCAACAGGACTACACCTGAGAAACAAAAGAAGACTCAAATTTTATATGAGATCTGGGTAGTGAAGCCCAAGGGTCAGGCAAGACTGTGGCTCATGATGATGCCCTCGACATCCTCCAGCGGCTGAGAGTTCACTTCCTCCCCGCTGCTCCGTTTGGTATTGTGAGAACAGGGCAGACACAGAAACTGACCTCTGTTTACCTCAAGATTCCTTCTGCTGCTCAGCTTCATTTCCCTATTGTTTGGTCTGAGCCTGAGGTCCTCGTGTCTGATTTGCAAATGAAAAAAGAGAGAGAAGCTCAAAACAACAGAGGACTTTCCCCAAATCCCACAGGTAATAAAGTAGTGGTGGTGGCACAAACAGAGCTCAGATCTTAACTCCTGGGTGCTGTGCCTCATTCACATAAAGTTCCAGCCCCAGGGAGCTTGGTCAGCGTTACTAAAGGGGGCCACAGTGAATCCGGTCAGAAAGTAAAAAGAGATGCTTGTGATCCTGTTTGGGTGGATGGATCACTGTTTGAACTGAACAGCAGAGTCTGCTCCAAGCCAAAGCCAGGTAGTCAGGATCTCATCTCTGTTCAGATACAGAGACCCCTGCCTTAAGGCTTCATCTTTCTGACCACCTTCTCAGCATCTCCCTGCAGCAGCGGATGGCCTGCAGTATGACATCATCTATTCACTGATTTAGGGGCTCCTCTAGGGCACCCCCCATCTTTGTGACTCACTGTTCTCTGGATGTCCTGCAGTTCCTTCAAATACAGGCCGGTTCATCTTCATACATCTATCATAACCACAGCAAAAAGCTGCTGATCACCCAGCCTGTGCATTGTATTATTATCTTATCTATCTTGAAGTTAGGAATTATTTTTCATTGTTACAGATGAGGTCGTTGGAGCTCAGAGAAGGTAAAGAACTTGCCTGAAGTTTCACAGCTGTTAAATGTCAGACTAGTCTTTGAAGCTTGGTTCTTTGATGCCAGAGCCCATGCTGAGCTAAAATTCTAAGCAAAACCACCTGTCCTTACTGGCAAGGAGGCTGCGATACCCAGGGGCTTTCGCTTTTTCTTTTCCCTTGATCTCCCAGTCACATAACCAGGAATTTCTCCCTTGCTCTTTCCTGCAATGGGAATACTTCCCATGCTGTCTAGTCTTTATAATCATTCTGGCTACTCTGGTTCAAGGTTACTTTTCTATCTGCTGGATAGCAATATGAACTGCTTTCTGGATGTCTTTCCTTCCACTGTTATAGTTTAGATCCAGATGGGCCCTTTGGATGGTGCCTGGATCCTAAGGCTCAGAGCAGACTTGCTGTCAGGAGGCAAGGTCTGGGTTGAAGAGGCATGATCTGGAAACTTGTGTCTCCCCTCCTCACTCTTCTCGTAACTGTTCTCTTCCTGTCCACCATGTCCCTCTTCCATGCTGTGCTAACCTCAAAGCAGACCAACTCTAGACTGAAATTTGTGCCAAAATATACCTCTCCTTCCTTAAGTTGTGTGGCTGCTGGGAATAATGTCTCAGCAATGAGGAAAGTGAGTAAGATGTTTACTTTTTAGGTCACCCCACTTTCCATAATGCTGCCTGATTAACCCTCAAGGCCTCACTTTCATCATGTCCCAAAGAAAAGCTGAACTGGATCTGCTGTCTGCATAAGAAAAATGACACTGTTCAGTCTGCTTCCCCCACAAACACGAAGTTCACTGTTCAGTTCTCACTGACTTAGCAGAATGCAGACTCCATGGGGATAGAAATTTGTGCGTTTTTTTTTTCACTTTTTTTTTCCTTTTTATCGGTACCAGGGATCAAACTCACGACCGCCTACTTGCAAGGCAGGTGCTTATGCCGCTGAGCTAAATCCCTAGCCCCAAGTTTGTGCATTTTGATCACTTCTGTATCCTCCTTATCTAGGATAATGTCCTGCTTGTAGTAAATACTCATTCAATATTTAATAAAATATCTTTCTTGGCCAAAATGATTGTCCTTTCTTTTTTTTAACTGTTTCACTGAAGAAACACTGAAAGACATAAAATCTGTGTTTATTTTTTAAGCTGTTTGTGTATCTTTTAGAAATGGACTCTCTCTCTCTCTCTCTCTCTCTCTATATATATATATATATATATATACATTTTTTTTTTTTGCGGGGGGGAGGACAGGGTCTCACTATGTAGTTCAGATTGGCCTTGAACTTACTACATAACCGAGGTCAGTCTTAAACTCAAAGAGATGCTCCTGTCTCATTCTCTCCAGTCCTGGGATTCAAGGATGTGCCACCATGCCCTGCTAAAATGTATTATATTTTAGAAGATAATGAATACAAGTTAATGCTTTCGACACTGATGAAGATACTCAGAGATATTTCTAACACATTTATGTGACCAGATGCCAAGCTTTCCCACGAGTGGTGGCCATTTGTGGACTGCGGGGGAGGAGAACAAGTCAACAGGCAGCAAGGCCTCCATGAGAGGGCCACTGGGGAGGAGCCAGATGCCACCCCCTTCCAGCTTGGAAGGTCTGGGAGATAAGAAAAGCCAAGCTCCCACCTCGGCCTTGCCTATGCAAGTGGTTGATCCAGAGCAACACAGGCTGAGATGATAGCTTTTGAGGTAAAATACAGCTTCATGCTTGTAGTGTTCAGTGTTTCACTGACTGCTGGTCTAAAGCCGGTGGTCTCTTCATCTGTTTAGAGGATAACAGTACGCAATGTAGCACCTATGGCAGATCTCCTTCTGACGATGGTGGCCATTCTTAATTCTCTATTATCTTGATTTGAAGTCCTGTATCACTTTCGGTCTTTTTTTTTTTTTTTTTTTTTTACTATTTTCTTTTTGGTACTGGGAACCGAACTCAGGCCCTTGCGCTTGCCAGGCAGGCGCTGTGACACTGAGCTATGTCCCCGGCCCTTCCTGTATCATTTTCACTGTTTTGTTAAGTTTTATTCTGTTTTGTTCTGTTTGATTGTATTATACCCGATGGCATGGGCAGCTATTTTGAAGATAACAAGATATATTATGGTAGCCATTTTGCATTTACTATTATCTTGTTTTGAAGCCCTTTATTGTGTTCATTGTTTTGTTTCTATTGGTTCTATTTTGTTTGACTTTTACTATGTCTGAAGGTATGAACAGCTATTTTGAAGACAACAAGAGGCATTGTGGTAACCATTGTTGGTCTCCTATTATCTTGTTTTGAAGTCCTGTATTACTTATATTATTTCATTTTGATTAGCTTTATTCTGTTTGATTTTGCTTGGTTTTATTCTCCTTTTTTAAAAAAGATATTTATGTGACGGGTAAAAATATTCTTTCCTAGTGCTTATAGGCATTGTCACCTAGTTTTGGAACGCTGGCTTAAAATAGGGCATGATGATGTATGCCTGTGATCCCAGCACACAGGAGGCTGAGACAGGAGGATCACCATGAGTTTGAGGCCAGCCTAGGCTACATAGTGAATTCAAGGCCAGCCTGAACTACATAGAGAGACTTTGACTCAAATAAAGCAGAGACATGATATAAAATTTTGTGAGGCCACTTCTTCCAAGCCTCAGACCTCAAGCCCCATCTTCACACATCCCTCTCCTACCTTCCAGTCCAGTGCTCAGCCTATCCTTTAAAGCCTAAATGCTTCTTGTGTACTCCTTTCTAGGGTTCCCTCCTGCGAATATTCTCTTATTCCTGTGTTTGCCACATAACAGTTTTAAGCTCTCATGCACTTGTGATTTCTCATTTTACCCCATGCTTCAGGGGTGCCACTGTCACAGGTTTAGGAGAGCAGGGCCCATCATCCATTTCTGGTTTGTCCCTGTGCCTGTTCCCTGCCAGCTGCTTTATCTCATGTTCTGCCCGCAGATACTCAGTATGTACTTTTTGAATAAATAAATGAATCTGTTAATGCAGGTAAAAATAACAGATGGCTGGGGTCTTAGCGTTAGGCGCTGGGCTGACTTTTCCAGGTGGTAGAGGGAGTGCAGGGAAGGAACTGATGTCTGCCAGAGGATTCACAGATCCCTAGACAGCCAGTTCCTGGAGCCCAGGGGTCATGGAGCCTTCGGGTACACAGCTCAAGTACCCTGTTCCCTGTCCTTTATTGTCTGTATTAACTTCAGGCATTCGATGATATTTTTACCTGCCTCGTAAGTTTGAGTTAAAATCAAATGAGCTAAGAAATACGAACTGGTGAGCCCTTGTGGGAGAGGGCAATATATTGTTTCAAATTATTTCACAGCCTTTTATGTACACACACACATACACACAGGCACGTGTGCATGTATATGCACACACGCACACATCTGTCCTAGTCAGGAAAGGCTCCCACAACGAATTCCCACAAACGGGCTTAAACAGCACACACAAGTGCCTCCAGTTTTGAGTTTGGAATCCAAGATTATGGGGTCATGGATCTGGGTTGGAAGGTGAATCACCCTTACCGCTTCTGATTGCTGGCTGCCCACTGTGGTGGAGAGAAGATGGAACAATTCTTCTTTCCCTCTTTCTGTCTCTGTCTGTCCCTGCCTTTGTTTCTGTCTTTGTTTCTGTCTCTGTCTCTGTCTCTGTCTCTGTCTCTGTCTCTGTCTCTCTCTGGGGTCTCTTTTATCAAGAATGTTAATCTGCTTCCAAGGGTTCCAATTCCTACACTCTGCGGGTTGAGACTGTATCCTGTGAATTTTGGAAGAGACACAAACATTAGCCTACTCTACACCCTGGCTGCTGGCACCTGTCTTGCTGTGTTCTTTCAGTAGATCCCTCACACTCAGGCCTGCCCATGGGAATGGACATGACCAGTGGTACTTGCATGGAAATGACATGGACCGTGACCAAGCAGAGGCTCTGAGGGCCACTGTACCATTTTCTCTGGGCTGCAAGAATGACAGAGTCCTGGCATCCCCTTTGAGGCCTGTAGGAGAAGTCAAGGGGAGCAGATGTCACCTCTCATCGGTTGTTGCAGTCACCCACCAAGATTTGGGGTTCTGGCTGCCACACTTGATTGGTGAATGCTGACTGACTGCCCAGTGGGAGAAGAATCTATCCAGATGAAACCCTAGAAGACTTCCTGGGACGTGGTCCATGGTGTTTACTCAGCAAAGGCTCTGATTTTGATGTGACTTCCTCACTTGCACTTGCTTGTCTTCTACTAAACGCCTCTTCTTGGGACTTTTCAGTCTTCTGTCACCCGCGGTCATCTGGCTAAGAGCAGGAAGTGTGGGCTCAGGCTCTCTCTCGGCCCTGTGACCACAGTCACACGACTCATTTTTTCTCAGGCTCTGTTTCCTCATAGATCACAGCCAAGCTTCCTTCTAGTTCAGAGACATTTTTGAGTTGACCGTGGGGCAGGTGCTAGAATCTTCCATGTCGGCCAGTGAGCCTTAGCTGTGCCACTTATAAAGCAGGGTGATTTGGGACCCCGATATCTGTCCTCCCTCCCTTCCCAGTTTCGTGTTAGCTTTTAGGCATTGTCGGTCTTCTAGGTAATGGCATTTTGATAGGTTCCTGTAGCACAGCTTTGTTTTATTTTATTTTTTCTAAACCTGAGATCACAAAAATCTTAACCAGCGAAAGAAATACCTTCCTAGAAATGGAGAAAAAAATCATGCTTTATAGGGGTTACAAAAAAAATCTTGCCTAACCAAGTATGCCTATAACTTAAAAGGCTTAAAATAAAAAGTAGGAGCGAGATGAGCAGAAAGCAAGGCCATCATGGTAGGGTAGAGCCCAGGCTGAGAATCAAAGCCCTGGGTGGGTTCCAGCTGCCCTGCCCTAGGTCAGCCAGATATCCTGTCCTGCCCTCATTTCTCTCGGTTTCAATTTCCATACGTGTAACACCAAAAGACCTCCCAATGCCTATCTAGCACTGGCTAATATTTCATCACTGCAACTCCATCAAAAATAATTGACAGGGTTGTTGTTTCTTACCAGCTTTCAAGGGCAGCTCTCTTACTGTGCAGATGGGGAAATACATTAGAGAAGGGAAATGTTTACAGGGAAAGCCCAGCTCACACAAATCTTCCGAAATGCTAATAAATTTTGACCCTAAAGGATGTCTAAAAGGAAGGCCGTGGTTTGTGATTGTTAAACAAAACAAACTCTTTAATTTGCCAGAAGAACAGGTGGCCACCATGCAGAGTTTTCTGCTCCCACAGGGAGCTGATCTCTGTCATACTCCTCCCAGCTCTGTACACATGTGCATGTGATGTGGCTCTGGTCCTCAGATTCTCAGTCAGCACCTCTCAAGAGAGGGTGGGTGCCAAAGGGATCCATGGATGGGTGACATTAGGCTCTCCTTACTTGGAAAGGCAAGTATCTCTGGTCTCATGGCCCTTATGAGCATGGATGGCCCGGAGATTGGCTTTGGGATACACAGAACTTATATATGAGTGTGAGCTCTGAGACCAGCCCCCAGGGTGCTTCACCTCAGAGCACAGGCAGCTGCTTGTTTTCCCTCAGAGGTTTGTGTGTGGCAAAACTGACCCACAGTCCCCAGCTGCTGCTTGTGGGTCTCCTGCAGGTTCATTCCCCAGGCCATGCTTCCCGGGGCTGTGTCCAGTCAATGGTGCTGTGTGGGGACCTGAGCGTGGCCATTCCTGCAGGAAGGGCGACTCCTCTGGTGGGTCTTTAGCCCAGATGACTCTACCACCATGCCATCTGGCTGGTCAGGACTTTCTCAGAACCGAGCTTCATCTGAAGCTCTTTTTCCCCTGTTCTTCCCTGTCACCTTTCACAGGTCTTATACCCAGGTGGTGAGCTGCAGTCTCCCCTAACGTACTTGAACTCCTTTCTACTTTCTCCTCCACAGCTTCTTGCGCCCCAAACCTCTTGCACATTTAATCCTACTGGGCATCTGCATTCTGGAGAACCAGGACATGACATTTTTGCAGTCCCTGCCTCACTCTATTAGCAAGGGTTAGTGAACCAATTCTACATATAATTAGACATGCTAGGAGTATAACTGTATATTGCATATATATATATATATATATATATATATATATATATACACAACATAGTCTATTGATTCTGTTCTTGTATATGTTTGTATATGTGTATATGTACTAACTCAGGCAATTATGGAGGCTAGAAAGCCCAGGTTCTGCCGTGGGCAAACAAACCAGAGACCCAGCAGAGCCAATATATAGTTTTAGTGCTAAAATGAACAGACTTAAAACTCAAGAAGAGCTGATGCTTCTATCCGATTTCAAAGCTCAAAAGACTGAGGTTTCAGTTCAAGACAATCCAACTGGAAGAGCCCCTCTAGTCCTGGAATTTTGGATTCTGTTCAGGTCTTCAAGTGAGTAGGCAAGGCTCACCCACTTTAGGGACAACAGTTGGCATAACTCAGACTGATTCAAATGTCAGTCTTAATATCAAACGCATTCATATACATCCAACAAAACAGTCAGTCCAATATTTTGGCATACCAGGAACCAAGCAAGGAGATACATAAAATCAGCCATCAAATCCATGGAACCCAACTCCTAATCAGTAAAGTGACTCTTGCTAACATTGTAAATTCTTATGCTGTAAATTGGATTGATGTGTATGTCTTTAAAAACTACAACTGTCTTAAGGGCAAGAATCACGTCTTACTCATTTTCAAATCTAAGTACATAGTGGGAATGGGGTCTCGTACTCACGGAGCTCCTACCCTGTGACATGGACAAAGTGCTGGGGAGAAACGGAACAAAACAGATCGGGTGGGTGTCCTCGGAGAGCTTGCGCTGAGGTAAACAAAAAGCAAATCCAGGGAATATATAATGCAATGGGGCAAGGACAACTGTAAGGGGGAGAATGAAGCAGGGTGAGGGAATGAGAGGGATGAGGGAATGAGTCATTTCTCACTGGTGCTCAGCAAACGAACAACTGAATCCTTAGGATAAGTGACAGGGGAGAGCCCCAGCAGGCTGAGCAGTGTGCTGGGGCAAAAAGGAATTCATAGCAAAACCCTCTGCCCAGGGACTCCACACTGCTGTGGTTACTTCCTCAGCTCGGCCCTCACTGCTGTGTGTACAGCTCCGCTTCGAGTGGCACAGCGTGCCCTCACCTAAGGGACTTCCTTCCTGGGGCAAGCTTTAAGTCAACTTTATTACTGCGTTGATCCCCTTCAGCACAGGGGCTCGGGGCCAGTTAACATTTCTGAAGAAATCCCTCTAAAAGTGGTCCTCCAGAGAATAGACTTGGCAAAGGAATTCCAAGCCTACAAGCAGATAATTAAGAGAGATTTTCAAGGCCTAGGGGGGAATCAAAGACCATTATGTATGTATATATGGTTTGCACTCAACCGCTTTTATTACAAACTGCCCCATATAACTGCGTAGCTGAGGAGGGGGAGAGCACACACCCAAGGAAAGAATAAAGACCATGTGGACGCCAACCTTCCAGGGAGCGTACAAGAAAGTACAGCATGCTTCATGGCTTGTCAGGAGTCATTTCAAAAACCAACACAGGTAATTGTATTGCAGTTCTAAGAAGGAAACAATGATGTAGCGATTAAGGGAAAAATTTAAAAATTTCCCGTCTCACATATCCCTACTCAATTCCTCATTCTTGACAGGGATGTGGTAAAAGGAATAAGACTTGTGGGGAGTCAACCATAGGCTTTGAGAGGTTTAGTGGAAAAGTGTGGACTGGGAAACAGGCAGGCCCAGAAATGCAATTTAATTGTTCAACTCTAGAGCTGTATGACCTCAGGCAAGTCACACAGTCTCTCTAAACTCCTCTTTCCATGTCTGTACAGTGTCTGCTTAGCAGAGGTCTGTGCTAAGCACACGAGATAGGGTAAGAAATTGTCTGGCACATACCGGGTGCCCAATGAATGGTTGCTTGTCCTCTTGGGGAGGAAGTCAGTAAGAAACTCAAAAGAGCATTTATCATAGTTTCCATGATTTCTAATAAAGATTATATAAAAAGTTCTTTGTCAAGAACAGGGATTCCAAAATTAAGTGTCTTTGATAAGACGATGGGAGGATTTGATTTGTGATTTGTGTTGGGGGAGAGCTGTGACAAATTAAAGAACGCCTGTCCCATGCAAAGGGAGCAACTGAAGAGCTCATTCATGAGATAAGAAGATCCATCTCCCATCTACTAGAGAATTTTAGCCTCATTTAAAAGGGCCGGTTCCTTTTTACCTCTATGTGTAAATCTCCGGTTTGAGTAAAAATGGCTCCTGACATAACTAATAAACAAGTAGACCACAGAAAGCCATCTATAGTCTGGATGTGACCTGGGCCAGCAGTTTGCAGTTTCTGGAAGATGAACATTCCATGATTGCATTCTTACTTTCTGTGTCATAAAATAGTTTAGCTTAAATTCTTCAAATAATTGCAGACAAGGCAACGAAGCCAACATATAATTATGCCTCTTCCTGAACGTTGCTATTTCTAGGACAGGACAGACCAAAAATAGCCCTTAAAACCTATGATGAGGTTGCTTTTCATTTCTTGGAAATCAGCTGATTGTACAGGAGACAAATACCTGACCACAGGTAAGGGCCAGTCGATTTCAGCTGATAAAGTAACTTAACTTTTACTAAAGGTTATGTGACTGTAAAATCAGACGGTCCCTCACACTTGCCCTGGTAGCACACAGCATTTAAGGCATTAGTGAGCCATTCACAGAATTGTTGCTTTCAGACCTCAAAAGAGAGGATAGCAAGAGTTTAGAAGTTATTTTGGTTTTCAAAGACTCTTTCTACAGGCTCCACAGGAGCTTCACAATGACATGGAATGCTCCAGAGAAAGGCTCATTAGAAATTGTCAGAGGCTGAAAAGTATTAAACTGCCAGTATTTTAATTAACTTGTTCCACACCATTTCTGAGCTTTCCTGGGAGAAAGAAAAGGAATCTTATTTCTGTATCAAAAGTCACAGTAAATATTAAACTCCACTTTTGATTGACAGTCTTTCACGCATTCATGTACCCTAAAACTGCCACCAATAAAATGGGATCATTTGTGAAACCCAAGGGGTTCTTAGACTACGTGAGAATCCGGATAGAAGAGCCTCATTCATCCACAGAGGCTGTATCCTGTGTGGGAAATGTACTGTGACATTCATTTTGATAGGTAACAGACACAATAGGGTGGAATTAACTTCACAGGAATAGGACTGGGGTGACAGAACTATGGGGCATTGTTAAAGAATGTGCTGTTTCCTTAAAGATGCAAGCAAGCAAGGGTTTGTTCAGAATTGGCTGTGGGGAGCTGAATCATCTCTACCTTTTTCCAAGGTGTCTGTATGTTCTGCAGGTAAATATTCACCAAATAATTACTGAATAGGTAATTTCCCCAACACTATTAGTTATGTGTTGGATCTAAGGTCTGAAACTGGCAGCCTTAGTAACAGGTCACACAGGAGGTTAATTCACTGTTTGCTTATTCTTCTGTGCTTCTAATACTGAGTAGTAAACAAATTCGTAAAGAGAATGTCCTGAAGTTGTTCATGTTCTAATCCATCTTAAGAGCAATAGGGTTTCTTTCTCTCAAAATGTTAGACTAGGAAAAACCAATAAAGGTCTATAGAAAGAGACAAAAAATATGCTAATGAAATGATTTTTCAGTGGTCTATCATAAAACATTCAAAAGATTCTCTATTAGTATTATAAAAAGGCATATTTTAGAAGTTATAAAATTTATAATCTAAGACATAATAAAGGATATTTTAGTATTTTGAATGTGTTAAGAAATGGGCACTAAAATAAAGTAGAACCACCATGAAGCACAATATCAAAAATAATTTTAATTTGAAAAATCAGTTTTTAGTTTACTTTTCTTTTCCCACATCCTTTCTTTCTCATGACTCCTCTCTAACATTCTAATGGCTCCAACAACAAAAATATTTTGCTTCAGGAATCTACTCATTTGAATGGAGAGTATATTTTGATTATCATATTAAAAACATCTTCATTTGAGAATGGCTTTCCGGGAAAGAAGAGTCAAATTTAAGACAGTGTAAAGTAATGTTTTTGTAACCATGTGCCTTGGGATTATCGTGCTCCCAAGATATTTCATAACCTCAACTGGGTCAGTACTCCAGTTGACTTAGATGGCAGAACTCCAAGGAAAGTTGCTACACTAGGTTTGTTATTTGATGGACCTGGAGCTGTGACTTCCCTTGGTAGAGCACCCTGCCATGGAAACGCAATCTCCAGAGTGGGATTTATTCACTGGTTCTGGGAGTGGGATTTTAAAAGGTGATCAAAAACACCACATTGCTTGGCCATTTGGATAGAAGACAAGACACAAGTTCTAACAATGGTAGCAGCAACATTTCATTACAGATCATCATATTCTGCTCAAATTCTTGCTGTCATTTCAGTGAGAATCAATGACCTTCTTTCTTACAGATTCCCTCAACTGTGCAGGTTACTGTGACCTAGCAGGAACATATTAGATTTTCTTAATAAAGATAGATATATCACAGCAGTGGGTTAAGCGATACAACTAACAATTAAACTTTGCTTCATTAAGCCAAACCAAATAATTCTCTTTAAATGTAAAGACCCATCCTGGTTCCCAGTAAACATTTGGTATTGAAGCAGCAAGAAGATCTCACGCTATATAAACCTTATTTCTCTGTAGGAGCTCTGGGAGCATCTCCACTAATACCCCAGTGAAAATGGGAAACATTTAAAACAAAATGTTGGTCCAAATAGGTGGGCAATATACACTCTGTGACATTTTCAAGAGTGTGCGTTTCTGTTTTTATTTTTATTTTTTAAGGTGAATGTTCACTCTCTAGTTCAATTATGAAGATGCTGTAATCCTCTCAGGACCTCCCAGCCATTAGTGTGAATTAACAAATTCTGCTGAATGATCTCCACAGTTGATCTTGTGGCTGGGCTTTTCCAACTAACTGCACACTGTGTATATAAATCATTATCCATTTGGGGTTGATTAGAAATGGGCAGATAGTTTGCAGTCTTGGAAGCGTGTGCATGCCTGTGGCAAGTGATTAGCTATTTCAAATTAGTAGCTTAAAATTAAAACAAGCCTGAGGTTAAAATAAAGGGAAATGGTTTTTTTTTTTCTACATAAGGAAAGCTTCGGTGCCCTTAGAAAGCCCCTTTTTCTCCCCCTCATCCTTTCCCTTCCTCTTATTCTCCAGCTTCGGATTGATATCTGTCAACTAGAGAACTTGCGTGGGTGTGTGAGTCCACAGGCAGGAGATACAGTAGTCCAGATGTGAACACTAGATATGAAGGTGTCAAGAAATACATTTTGCTGCATCTCACAGAAAGGGCATGCGTGTGTCTCAGGGGAAGATGTCCTGCCACAGCATGGGCTGAGTCCTCTCTCTGGGGATGCAGTCTGTCTCCCACCTCCATGCTTGTTGAATACAACACCAGTATGTCCCAGTCAGTGAAGATCAGAGGAGAAAGAAAATGCTCAACAGAGACAGAAAGAAAATTGATCACTCTGTTTCCGGGTAGGTGGGATCATAAGAACAGGGAGAAAGTAGAAAGAAAATGGAATGGCATTAAATAATATTGGGGGAACCAACACTATAAAAGTAAGTAAGTATGTTAACAGAAAGGTCTTAAGTTTCATTATAGTTTTTTCATCTATGTTTTTGATAGCTAACACATTTATGTGTTTCCAAACTAAAATTATATAAAAATGTGCACAGTGAAGCCATGGTCCCACCCCAGCCTTTCCCTCCCATACTTATTTCCCACCCCCCTTAAAAGCCACGGCAGTTGTGCCACATAGAAGGATGACCTCAAGACATTTCTACGCAAGTGGATGCACTCTGACACCATACTCTTAAGTGAAATAAATTGGATACATATGTGTGAGTACTGCATTGTTTCTCTGGTGTGAGAAACTGAAAGGGTAAGTAAGGAGTAAAATATATAATAGATATTGGGAAGAGGGAACAAAATGTGCAAATGGGAAGGGCACTCAAGAGAGAAAAAGGAAGGAAATGAAAAGAAAAGAGAGACTAGAAGAAAAAATGGAAACAAATATTTATAAATAAGAAGAGGAAAAGGGTTGAAAGGAGGGGAGGGGCAGAAAGAAAAAAGAATTAAGTTACATCATGTACAGGTAGAAATTCCCTGATGCATGTGATCATTATGTGTACCTAAAATGTACCAATAAACTTAATGAAAAAAAAGAATAAGGAGGGGAAGAAGGATCGAAGGGAGACAGTTGGGGAGAAAAGAAGAATCAAGATATATCATGTACAGATACAAATTCCTTAAGATAAGCGTAATCATTATGGATATCCAAAATGTACCAATAAAATTAATTTTAGAAAACCATGTCAGTAATCATCTCTGTAGTCATCTCGTCTGATTTTATGCATAATTCAACTGCATTTTGGTAAATCTAAAATTTAATTGGGGAAAATAGAGGAAGGAAGCAAATAACATTCATCAGGTAACCACTTCTCTTAGGGTTTTCCCATAAGTCACCAACTGTGTTCTACGAAGTTGGTCTGTTCATCTGCCACAAGACCTGATGTGATGTGATGTGGGCAGAAACCCAGGCCCACTCCCTTATATTTTAGAAGCATTTTCTCTGCCCCCATAGCTTTTAATGTCACCTTGATCACGCCTTCTGACTTCTGTATTGCAACTAAGTGGACCACCTTCGTAACATGTATAAAACCCCACCTATAAGGTTGTTTTGAGGATTCAGTTGCCAAGGAAGTAGGAAGACCGGGTAAGTGTTCTATACATGGAAGCTCTCATTACTATCCTGTTCTGAGAGATCTTCTTGTGTCAGGCTAAGCTCATTCAATGTGTATGGATCTCTACTTAACTCATGGAGACGGCCCCGGTTTTTGGATTTAGTATATTCTGATTCCAGTCTTGCCTCTGAGTGATAACCACTGTCTGCTCCTAATATAAATAGAAATAAATCTAGGAATTAGGTGATTAGAGCCTCTCTTGGACAGCCAAGTTTTAGCCTTGGGACAAAAATGACCACATTCATCCTGCATTAAGAGTCAGAAATCTTCCATGAACATCTAGACAGGAAATATTTTAGGCTTTACATGTTTTTGTTAAAAATTGCTCAACTCTGCATTCTAGCACAAAAGCAGCCTTAAAATGGTATGAATGTAGCTGCGTTACAGTAAGACTTTGTAAAGGACACTGCCGACATTTGGATTTTATATAATTTATATGTGAAGCAAAAATTTTTAAATTTGTTTTTAACCTCATAAAAATACAAGACTCATGCTGAGCTCCTGAGTCATCCACAAGCAGGTGATGGCTGAATTTGGCTTGTAGGACATCATTTGCTGACTCTTACACTAAATGGCAATCTGATAAGCTGGTCAGACAGCTCGTACTCTTCCTCTGTGTCTGTCTGTCTCTCTTTGCCTCTCCTTTTTTGTACTTTTCTCTCCCACTAATTATCAACAACCAGGCAGGGAAAACTAAATGTCTTTTGGAAGAAATATTCTTAGTGACCAAGGAGCTGAGGTTTTATTTCTCCTAATAGTAGGGTAGGGTTTTGAAAGTACAAATTAATGAGTTATTTAAAAATTTAGATATAGGTATAGATTGCACTGATATCAATTAAGTGACCTTAATGCTAGAAAAATAAAAGCCAGTAGTTTTTCTAGGACATTGAGTAATAGCGGAATGAAAACACAAGTAATCCCTTCATTTGAAAACTGGACTTCAGGATGGGGGATTTAGATCAGTGGCATAAGCGTCTGCATAGCAAGCATGAGGTCCTGAGTCTGATCCCTGGAAAGAAAACTGGACTTCAGTGAAAGTTAAGGCATTCTACATATCTTTGCTGTGTCCCTGGTAGGCTGAGGGCTCCCTGCTATGGTGCAGGGTTTGCACAGGGAGCCCTTCCACATGCACGAGTTCAGAGCACTCTGCTCTGGCTTTCTTGGTGCTTCTGCATTGGCTGAGCTCATAGAAGGTGGGCATGTTGGAGACACATACAGCCACTCCCATTTCCCTGAAGTGCCATGCCACTGCCTTTGCCCTTCTGTGGCTGTCTCCAACCACCCTCATCTCTCTCTTCCTGCTATCATGATTCTCTTAGGACCCTCAGGCCCCTAGAAACAAAAGACAAGCAACCAAGTTGTGAGTGCAAACATTCTGCCTTCCTTAGCACACTCCTGCCCTGAGCAAAGGCATTCGAGGGCTTTGCTTATGGCTTGGAACTAGCTAGGGGAAAATATTTCAATAATTCCACAAATTATCCTATGTCACAAATATCTCAGTGTCTTAGTTATTTTTTTGTTGCTAAGACAAAACACCCAAAACCCAAGGTTAAAGGAAGGAAAGTTTATTTACCTCACAGTTATAAAGGTTTTAGTTTATAATCAGCTAGCTCCAAAACAAAGTAGCACATGGCAGAGGAACTACAGTTCATGGAGGTGGAAGATAGCAAAAGCAAGCAAGCAGAAGGAAGAAACAAGCCTCTTTTTGCTTTTATCCAGACTGCTGGGATTAGGGTGATGCCAATTCAATCAGTGGATTGATTCAGCTATCACCCACTCTTCACCACAATACCCTTAATCTCAGTGTTGAATCATGAATCAATTATATACCCTAGATTCAGCTACTTCTGAAAAAGCCCTGTATAAAAATGCATGAAGCTTTTGTGGGACATCTAGACATAAACCATAACACTTAGTTATCTGCAAGCCGGTCTTTCCAAAAGGACCCATAGCTGGATCCCAATTACTTAGGAAAATCCCATTGGGTCTTATGTATTTTTCAGAATAATAGTCTCTTGCAAATGAGACCTAGAGTATTGCTTGATCAGGGAGAGCTTTTAGTACTCATTTAGAATCTTCGTTTATCAGAGTAGACACAAGCCTTTCACCCTGCTTGAAAAAAACCTAAGTGTTTGAATTTTGTAGAAGAAACATTTGAACCAGGACTTCAAAGAATTACTCATCTTTGGCAAGTTGGCAAGAGATGTGTGGGGAGGAGAAGGCATAGTGGTACATGCCTGTAATCACAGGACTAGACAGGCTGAGGCAGGAAGATCACTGTAAGTCAAAGGCTAGCCTGGGCCACCCAGCGGTTAAAAAAAAAGACAGCACAAAGAAGAGAAAACAAAAATCATTTAAACTCCAAGGAAAGCACAGCCCTCATTTCTCTGTCTTATTTGCCAAGATGCTTTTCTTTTTGTCTTTTTTTTGTTTATTTGTTTGTTTTTACCAGTACCAGGGATCAAACTCACAACTGCCTACTTGCAAGGCAGGCACTTATGCCTCTGAGCTAAATCCCCAGCCCCTACCATGATGCTTTTCACTACCAGTTCTTAGAAGAGTAGCCAGCGCAGAGAGTACCTTTATGAAGGCATGAATAAGGGATTTACATACAGAAGAATGACTGGAGATACAAGGTCTATAGCCAAGTCTCAGCAGGAAGCAGAATCCCCCCAGAGACACACCATAATTTGAGAAGAGACTTTAATGGAGGGTGACTTAGAGAGGTGGAATAGGGTTGAGGGAAGAACCAAAGCATGTCAAAGCACCCTGATGCCTGCTCAGGAGACTGGAACCATCTCTCAGGCTGATGGGGCTAAAGTGGCCTTCAGCTGCAGATGTAGCTCCTGCAGGGGAAGTGCACGGAAGGAGGGAGGCCGGAAGTCGATCTGTACTCTCCCCTTCTCCTCCCTTCCCTTGAAGCCAACTGCCAAGTCAGGGAGTCAAGGGCACAACAGAGAAGTCTGGAGACTGCACATGAGAACGAGGGCAAATACAATCATAGTCCATAGAGCAAGCTGAAATGTAAAGCTGGTTTTAAAAAGAAAGAAAATATTGTGTCTTGATTCCCCCATGCTTTCATTCACTTCTTACTCTCCAAAGATACCGTTGGCCCATTCATTTCCTGTCAGATAGATGGATAACCTATTAGCTATTGAAGCTTTTAGATGAGGAAGTGGCAAAATATAAAGCTTCAGGAAGATTTACATGTGTGTGCATTCCAGTCCTGCCACTCCTTGTCTGCAGGCTGCTAGCTTCGAATTCCTTTGCCTCCAATTTCTTATCTGTTCCATGAAGGAAATTATAGCAGCTACCTCACAGCGTTGTTGTAAGGATCAAAGGACATAATCCAAGTCAAGTCCTTGGATCTGACAACATCGCTTTTTGCCAAAGCCTATCTTGGATATAGATTTAAGTAAATTTGTTTTATATTGGAGAATTTACTCTCAAATCAGTGTCAGAAGGTGCTGTTAGTGGATTTGGCAATCGTAAAGAAGATCAGAGATTTCTTACAATTCTATGACCAGGCACTTTTATTTGCTTTTGTCTTTGAAGACTGGGAAGTCCCTCTCCTCAAGACAATGGAGTTTTTCTTTTTCTTTCTTTTTTTGGGGAACTGATCCCAGAGCCTTCACAATGAGCCAAGTCCCCAGCTCCTGATTTATTTATTTTTTATTATTTTGCTTTTATGTTTTCAGACAGAGATTTGCTAAGTCACTAAGCTGCCCAGGCTGGGCCTGAATTTGCCGTCTTCCTGCCTGAGGCTTGCATCGTGCTAGCATTACAGGTGTGTGCATCACCACCCTTGTCCACACTGGGATGTTATGGAGGCTTTAGGTAAGTAACATCAGCGAAGCCACCTACTTGTGAGCTTGACACACCTGCAGCTTAGCTATTAGTACATTTCTGAAAATTGCTTCTCTGGCATTGCAGCATCTTATCTGAAAGAACAACTGATGCAGAAAGGAAATCAGGCAACGACAGTAGGTCTTTGTCTTGAAACTTGTTTAAGTGGGCTGGCTGTAAATTTGGCTTAGATCAGTTGAGGTTTCAAATGAGAGACCTGGCTTCTGATACAAAACTCAGTAGCTTCAGTCTAGGAGTCTGAAGCACATTTTCCCAACCCATTTCCTTCTTTTTCTCCTAGAGTTCCCTGTGCCTTGTTAGTAGGTTAGTGGTGTGGAACGTGTTGACAGCAACCTGCCCCTGTTTACACCATCACTGAAGGTCAAACTGACATCTACTCTGTGGAAAGGCCAGGTCTTACTACACTGCTTAGTTTCCAATTGTTTTATAGCACTGCTCGTAAAAGAAGCACTATTCTGAGTTCTTGATGGAATTCCTAAAATTATAAATATATTTACAATTTAGATACGTTGACTTAACTTACACAGGTGAAGTAATGAGAATGTTGAAATTTAAAATTAAGTATTTGAGACCTGTGATAACTTGTAGGTGATCTTCTGTGGTGATTCTTTTTTTTACCGGTACCAGGGATTGAACTCACGACCACCTGCTCGAAGGCAGGTGCTTATGCTGCTGAGCTAAAACCCCAGCCCCTTCAGTGATGATTCTTAAAGATAAGTTGCTTATTGTCAAAATATAGTCCATAACTTGGAAATGACCAGCCCCCTAGAGAATTAATTCTTTTTAATGTAGACAAAAAGAAAATCACATCTCTTGGGACATGAAAGGGATTAAATGTTGACATTTATGGATTTCCTCTGTTGTTGCTTAATATTCAAGGCCTACAGACAGTTCAGAATTACACATTAAAATTTGTACATACATATAACTATTGCTATTTTTGTAAAAGCTGCAGAACTCATTGCACAGAAAGATGAAAGGAAATTTTCCTAATTCCTTTTTTTTTTTTTGTCTTTTTGAGACAGGGTCTCGTTATGCAGTTCAGGCTGGCCTTGAGCTCACTTTGTAGCCCAGGTGGGTCTCAAACTCACAAGGATCTTCCTGCCTCACTCTCCAGTGCTGGGATTACAGGCATGAGCCACCACACCCGGCTAAATTTTCCTTTTTCTTTCTTTCTTTCTTTTTTTTTTTTTTTTTGTCTTTTTCGTTTTTATCGGTACCAGGGATTGAACTCACGACTGCCTGCTTGCAAGGCAGGCGCTTATGCCACTGAGCTAAATCCCCAGCCCCAATTTTCCTAATTCTTAATAGTAGTGCTATATGGAAGATGGGAATAAAACAAAGGTTTAAAAACACTGTTGATCCCTCCTCAGGGATCATGGCCCCTTTCCATACCTCCCTTATAAAGCATGGTATCAGAGGCTATGGTGAGGAGCACAGGATTTGGATTTGAATACTGGCCCCATCACTTGTGCCCTAACCTGGGTTTTCTTTTGCTTCCTTTGGTTTTGTTTTTGAAACAGTGTCTCACTACACAGTTCAGACCGGCTTTGAACTCCCTGATGTAGCCCAGGCTGACCTTGAATTCATGATGATCCTTCTGCCTCAGCCTCTTGAATGCTGGGATCACAAGTATGCATTACCACACCTGCCTCCATGACCTTGTATAAATACAAAATCTCTTTGCCTTGGTGCAAGCACCTGTAGAAAGGGATAATAGTAAACCTCTTACAGGGTTGTTGTGAGACTAAATGAGCTAATAAGTATGTGAGAGGTATTATTTTGCCATTTATAATTAACCTGCTTATAATCCCTCTCTCCTAGTGGAGCGTGACCACCCAAGGATAGTCTACAACCATTTTTTCTTTTGGCCTTCAGTGTTTCACATCTGTTCTGATGATGTCTCAAGCCTCGTCTGCACTGGTCCAGTCACTAGCAAATGAGTTAACTCATGATATCATCTCTCTAGACCAATAAAGAGCACTTGGTAAGAGCAAAAATACTCTAGAACATCATCCTTCGTAGTATTAGTAACTTCAGTCACCTTCCAGATTCTTGTGTAGGTCAAAAAGACCAAGTGTCATCTGAATCATAAGCAGATAGAGTTAAAAACACTTAATACAAGTAGAAAGTCAAAGTTTATAACCATCAGTGTTCTTGACATAGCTCTTCTACTTAGCTGATGCAGTCCAAAGCTGATGGACAGAGCCCTACAAGCTCAGAAATGTTCCTGGAAGCCTGGTAGGTATATATACAACTGGCTGGACCATATCTTCCTAAAGATAGGTTTGAACCCCCAAATTTTCTCCCACACTTTATTTTTCCTTGGTTGGTTAAAACTAATGGCATTTTAAGAAAAATTATAACATGCCTAAAACATACTCAGAATTTTTTGTGTTGAAACAAAACAACCACATTAATGTTTAGTTCATGTCTAGTAACTGTGCATACTTGCCTTTCCTTGTAAAGTGAGTCAGCTTTCACCTGTCCAGTTCTTACTCTCTTGCTTATGCAGGGTGTATTTTAAGAATATCCCCCCCACACACACACACAAGTCACAAAGTCACAAGTACACATTCACTTGAGTAGAGAAGGTAGATATTATTGGATGTCCTTTTTAAGATGAGACACCCAAAAGAAGGAGGGAATAAATCACCTTGGGAAGGAATCTACAAAGGGCTGCAGGCTGGCTTCTCTAATGCCCTTTATTAACCCATTATGGGTTATTACTTCATTAAGTGAGGCTATTGAAATACCCAGGGGATGAAGTGAGAAGTGTTCATTGGATGGAATCAGTAAGCACCAAGTAAATATGGTGCAGTGGAGGGAATTCAGTGCAGAAGAGAAAGCTGAGAAATAGCTCACATTGCCTGGTACTTTATAATATATAATAAGTTAAGTGACTTTATATACTGGAGGAAAATTAACAGAAGAAGTGAGAAGAGATAGTGAAGCAGATGGGATATGAAGGCTCACTAATGTAACTGGCTTTAGATCTTTAAATTGCTTTGTTTTAACTTTAACTTGCCCAGAGATAATGAAAAAACCAAGAGGTCATAGAAATATCTAGATATCCACTTATTTATTTTGAAATGTAGGACAGATAGGTCAAAATATGTCTTACCGTTCTGTGATCCTTGACACCATTACTCTAGTTATTTAGTATGAGAAAAAAATTTTTATTTCGATTGTTTCCAGTGTTCAGTGGTGTCAGGAGATGGATATCTAAGAGCTTTCATTCATCGGTTCCTAAGGGCTGCCTAAGACCGCGAATGTGGTAAATCCTGATATCAAAGCAGAATTGTACCACTGGCAAACCGTGAACAAAAGCCCTCCAAAACCAGGCGAGACCAAAAGTTCAGATTCTAAGCATGCACACTAAGAGGCAAGTTACGACTCCATCACCTGGGTGGAGACGCAGGCAGCCCTTTACTGGGTGACAGCTTGACTTCTCCAGCCATGCACAGGAGTCCACTCAAATTCCACAGGATGCAGTCTCTCTGCTCAGGGGAACAATATCATTATTTGGCTTGAAATGAAGGAAGGAAAGTGTGAAAGTCGGGGGACCACAACTACCCCCTACCACAGCAGGCTATTATGTACCATTTTACTGCAATTTCTCCTGCTTTGTTTTTCCCGATGATGCATTTAGCTGCAGCATGTGGAGAGAAACCCTATTCAAGAGAGTGGGGTCATTATCCACACACAAAAGGCCATTTAGAGAAAGGACAGCTCAGGCAGTTCAAGCTGTGGCTGCCAGAGTCCAGACCCATTAGAAAAAAAGGTTAGCTGTTTAAGTGGGAACGTGAAACAAAATGTAATAATTAGCACAAACCAGCACCCTCCCCCTGCAGAGAAACTGCCTGGAATGGTAAACTAATTCCCCGAAAATCCTGAGCTTAGGGGAAAGCAAATCATCAACTTGAAATGCCAGCTCAGTTGTTAACCTTTACCCGAAAGGCTTGATTTTCCATTCATTCTTCCTTTTTGGCATGTTTTTTATAAAGGCCACTTTCATGTGGTTGAGCTGGTCTTTGTCTGATTCACCACTATTGACATGTTTGTCACTGTCATTGTTATGTGTGTGTGAAATAAAGGAAATAAATGAACATATACATAAATAAAATGACCTAAAATTAGCAGTGGTCAGTTACCTTTTGCGATTAAGTAGAAAAATTAGGAATTAACTTTTTTCTCCCCTCCCTACTCCTGAATTATGAATAGGTGAGGTGAGGGACAAGAAAAGTCATTAAAAATATTTCTGACAAAATTTTCTACCATGCCTCACCTTTAAAAGAGGAAAAACAGAGTTTTACCCTGAATGACTGTGAAGAGAAAGGAGGTATACACATCACACAAGAGCTGCTGTCAGGAAGGCAAGAACCTGGTGTGAATGTTAGCCAGGCCTGCATTCAGATATTCCTTCAGTCATTCAGGAAGGCTGAGGCAGGAAGACTGCAATTTCAAGCCCAATCTGGGCAATTTAGCGACTTAGCAAAACCCCACTGTTAGTAAGATATTATATTATAACCCTAGCATGACACAGGTGCAGGCAGGACAAAGGTGCAGTGCCCTAGTTAATAAGCAGTGAGCATAGGCTAGATGCTTAACAGATGTATTCTATTGGATTGGTTGGTTAGGATATCTTGGTTTCTAGAGAATAACCACACATACAGGGCATGAATAACTGACATCCAACAAATAAGCCTAAAATGCAATTGAAAAATTAAGATGTTTAATGATTTAGAAGGCCCTTTTGGATCTTATAGGACCTTGATGAATCACTTTGAATATGAATGATGAAAATGAACACAGAATGACCAAGGCATAAATTCAGAAGGAGTTCCTTTTCATTAAATTACATGATAAATCTGCTTTTTATGCGCTATTTTTAAACTTGTAGATAGAATGGAGATAGAAATTACTTGCTGAGCAAACAGAGATTAGGCATTTCACTTACACCTTAGTGGACTTTCATTATCACCTGCCTTGGTTTTTATTAGTCTCATAACAAAATATTTATTGTCTACATGACATGTAATCCAGCAAGCATGATCCCTGTGTTCACATTGGTTAATTAAGAAAGGTGTGTGTGTGTGTGTGTGTGTAGTTCTCATGAGATTCATTAAAAATATTTGCACCAAAAGTTTTGTCTAAGCAGGGAAAGGAGGGAGACAGTATCTTCATCCTTGCCTTTTGGTGTGGGAAAGAGTAAATGCAGCTGTAGGGATCCAGGACAATCAAGGGATGGGAAACAGGCCCTGTGCGGGCATTTGCTGTACATATCTCTTAGTAGAGATTAAAGCTAATAATAAGTGTTGTAAATATACAAACAGTGCTAGAAGATGACAGGTTATTAAAAACTAGGGTGAGGCATGAGGGATTAGGAGCGAGAGTTGTTTCTAAAATTTTAAACAGTGTACTTTGTGTAGGCTTTATTGAGGCGATTTCTCAGCAAAAACCCTTGAAGGAGATAAAGGCCTGGGCTACATGCATGAGGGGAGGGAAAGCATTCTAGGCTACACATAAGCAATAATGGGAAGGGGAAAACTTGCTAAGGAAAATAGAAAGTAAACCAGGCAAAAAAAGAGAGAAAGAAATATTTAAAACAAGGAGACAGCTAGGAAATTTCTAATTTAATGGAATTTGGAAGTGCTTGACTTTGGAAACTGTGATTAGAAGGAATAATAGAGAATAAGTTCTTTGTCCAAAGTATGATTAGCATATTTGACATTACTTTACAATATAAATAGACAAATATAGTCACCTATAAATAGCGAGCGTATTTATCATTGGGGGTTAATACATTAAATGTATTCATTCTTCTATCATGTATGCTGTAAGTACCACATATACTAGATACTATGTTAGGGACCAAAATATAATGGCAAATATAAAACAGACACGATTCCTATCCACATTCATGCAGAGACATGCTTTAGTTAAATGATACATTTGTCACTTTATTTTTAGAGCTAGGAAAGCATGTTGCAGAGTTAGGCAACCTACTCTGGGAGTCAGGGAAATCTTTCACTAGAAAGTTGTATTTAGGCAGGGGATTTAGCTCAGTGGCATAAGTGCTTGCCTGGCAAATGTGACATCATGAATTTGGTCCCTGGTATAAAAAAAACAAGTTATATTTGAGCTGAGATTTGAGGGATAAGCTGGATTCATCTGGGTAGAGGTGGAAGGAAGCATGGGCTGACTACGTAAGGAGCTGAAACTCTGTGGCTCATAGAGGAGAGAGTGGCTCAATCCATCAGGTCCTAACAGAAAACAGAACTGGCTTTCAGATGGGTCATTGGAAGACAGTTTAATTAAGGGGTTCTGCTGGCTCATGCTTGTAATCCCATCACGCGGGAGGTTAAGGCAGGAGGATTGTTGTGAGACCAGCCTCGGCTACAAAGTGAGCTCAAGGCCAGTCTGAATTGCTTGGCGAGACCCTATCTCAGAAAGACAAAATATATATAAAAACATAATAATTAAGGGGTTCTTTATGATGGTGTCTGAATGGTTAAGGGAAATCAACAAAGGATACAAAGTACACAGGACAGCAAAAATCAAAAACTGCTCCTATGCTAGGTGCCAAAGTTGAAGGCAAGTGTCTTTATCAGAGCAAATAGTTACAGGAAACTGTGACCTTCTATAAAGAGATGCAGCAGTCTGAGACCATACGGTAGAGAGAACCCAGGGGGAAAACCATACTGCAATCTCCAGCCCCTTTCCCATCAGCCGCCTTTCCTTATTCTAATTTCACTGGAAGCCAGAGAGCAAAAGGCCCAGGGCACAAGGTAGAGAAGGATGGAGAGGACCTGTGTGAAAATACCCACTCAGGACGAGCAACGCAGGCATCAGTTGTACCTAAAAGTGACACAGGCAGCAAGGCAGTGATGGCATCGGATTTGCAGTCACTGAGAAATCCATTTTGTTGTCTGAGCTGATTGGAGCCAGTCCTAGAAGATACAGGAAGCTCAGCCAGAGCTACTGTGTGGATTGTACCATCCATTAATATGGTGGTTGTGGCAGGTAGCGGACTGGGGACCCAGAAAGTTATGAGTTTGCCTTGGTTGGAAACAAGAAGTGTGGAAGTGGGGGTGAGGAATGTCCAAGAAGGATTCTAAAGTTTTGGGTTGTGGAACTAGATAGATGGTAGAGTTGTTCTTTGTAGGAGGGTGAGACTTGGGAGTTTGATAAGATCATAAATTTGGTTGCGGACATAATAATTCTTTGAGAAAACCTGCAGTAAGTGTCAAATTAGCACCTACGATTAAGTAGAACTTCAGTAGCCTGCTTTGGGTTGTGCAGGCTCAAAGATAGCCATTTCATGCAAAATATTTTCTCCAGTCCTCAAAATACTGAGACAAATATTGTATTTCTCATTTTAGAGTTGAAAAGTTAAGGCTTAGGGAAATGAGTTCCTTGGTTATGTTCAGGGTGAAAGCCACACATTTTCCTCCCAGCAGGTTCTCATTCTCCTTTGTGCTTATGTCTAAGGTCAGGGGCTTCAGAGAAGCAGGGAGGGGAGGTTGAGGAAAAGCGAAAAATTTTCCATTATGAGATCTTGTTTTTTCTTTGCTTCATTTGGGGGAAATTTGGGTTTAACTCCTTGGATTCTAGAGTAAGCCCATGTGAGTTTCAACTAATAAATAATCAGCGCTCACTGAACAACTATCATGTGCTTGAAAAGGACTATGAGTGGTGTATAATCTTTGATTCTTGGGATTCAAAGTTACTTGGGGAAGCAAATAAACACAGGAAACATTCTTACACCTGATGAAATTACACGGTGATGTGAGAAAATGACACATTGCGTGTGTGGGGAACCACTCAGAGGACTCTTGTTGACTCTCCTCAAAAGAAGAGTAATTATCTCTGAAAGGTTTTGGCCCAGACAGGACACTGTAGCCAGGAAAGCCACAACCGGAAGCAGGAAGCCCCATCTTGCCCTGCCCCTAGGAAGTTACCTGTGACGCCATCTTCCCGCCCCTGGGAATTTACATATGGCGCCAAACCTAGGACCAATGGGCTACCTGTGTATCCCTAATGCCCGCCTTAGGTTCCACCCCAAACCGAGGCTATTTACAGGCCCCCACGCCGCGTGTCCGCCAGAGAGATCGCTCGATGCCAGCGGTGGGGTTGCCTGTCATCTCTCTCCGTGTTCTCAGAATAAAGGCCGCTTTTTATTTTATATTTCTCATCTTTTGGAAATAACTCTATCAATCTCCATTTTGGATAAACCTGGCCCTATCTCCATGTTTTGATATGTACAGAGCTGGCTGGGCTACTTCTTTGTCCCTTCAATTGTCTTTTAGCAATATAAATTGGGCTGGTTGAAGAGCTGAGGTGTAATCTTTGAAGGAAGGTGAGAGTTGTAGTTTCCCTGCACAGTGATTCCCAGAAAAACATAGTTAAGCCAAATAGGATGGAGAGGTCTGTGTATTTAGATGTATTAACTTGCTGAATTCTACAAAAATCCAATAAAGAGGACATTGCCATATTATAGGAAACTGAGGTACAGGTGTCTGAGTTACTTGCCCAAGGTCATACAGCTCATGAAAGAGCTAGGCTTTGAACCCAAAGATTTACCTCTGGAGCTCTTGCTGTTAAAGATTGGTCACAAACTGTCAGTTTCTGGAGCTGGGCACACATATAGTTCCAGCACTCAGGAGGCTGAGGCAAGGGCATCACAGGAGTTAGAGGCCAGCCTAGGCTACACAATGAGTTCAAGGCCAGCGTGAACTACACGTAAAAAAGACCCTGTCTCAAGAACACAAACAGTACCATTTTCTGTTACATAAATATTGTTTCTTAGGTAAAAACTGTCAAATAACCAGTAATTTTTAAACAAAAATAAACTGAAGAAAAGAAGCAATCACTGTTATGAGTAATGATAAAACTACCTAACAAACTCATCTAGAGGAGAAAAGATGAAGAAAAATTAAAAACATGCTTGAAGAATTGAACATAAAAATATTTCTAGCTTTTTAAACTACTTTCTGAAGGGAGAGAAAATAAAGAAGGAAAAGGGTCATTTATGATCTAATATGGGCCCAACACTATCATAATTATCCTTCCCAAAATATTGCCTGCTTTACTTAGAGAGGGTACTAAGTGTTCCAATAAAGAATAAGTCTTTTCCTAAGTAAGAGACAGGGTCTGGAGACAAAGGGAGGATTCTACAATCTTGGGGTCCTCACGGAGGACTCCAGGTTCTTTCCCTGGTCCCCTACTCCCTGCGGGCGTGACACTGTAAAGGGGAAGTGACAGTCAGATAGGTACTTTTAATTTTGTCCCCATTGGGCTGAGAATACCTGATATCCCCATATGCCCAGCGTCCCAGAACTGTTTTGCAGCAGGATGGAGATTTAATTGCTTGAGGTTTGAAGGTAACTATAATGTGGAGTGGAAAATGGTAAATCCCTGGCAACTTGGATAAAATATAAACAGGAGATGCATTGCATTTGAGAATGGATGGAAGAAACTTTTCTCCAGGGTTCCTCTCAACATGCTAAAATACAGAATTTTCCTTCAAGTGTCTTTATGAAGACGAAAATGGGTGCAGCTCTCCTGAGAGGTCTTGTTCAAGTTAGAAAGTCTAGGGGCAGGGAGATAAAGTGTGGGTGCTCAGCCTTCTCACTCCTAATCTAGAAAGCTGTCTGCCACCTACTCTCATAACAAAAGGGGGAAGCCATTTTTCTCTTTTTGATGATGACATTTAACTTTCCAATGTGACTTGAAGAATCATCTTATTCAAGAGTTCTTTATCTTATGCTGGACTTTCTCGGAATTAGTTTTAGATAAAAAGACCTGAAGTGTTTAAATCAGTAGAGATTTTAATTTTCTCATTAAGGAGCTTTATTGGCATGAGGCACAAGCTTTATAATCATACCAATCACAATAAACAATACCGTGAATAAATGTTATATGAATTTGCTGCATATTTTTTCCTGGCCCCAATTAGATTCCTAGTATTAAAAATAAGCATTGATATACTCTCTGACCTGGTAATGAATTTCTTATTATAAAATTTAAAGCAGTCATTTTTAAATTGTGATTAGCAACATGGAGGGTAAAGAAATCAATTTAGTGAGCTCATCAAATGGCAGTCAAACATTATAAAGTAAAAATAGAAATAGACTAGAAATACAAATATTAAAGTACGTCATATATGGTAAAATAGTATGATTTTATTAAAGTTTATTTTAATTTTTTATATGAGGATAAGATACTCTTATGGTTTATATCTAGATGCCCTAACTCCAAAACCTCATGTGTTCATAGGTGGAGCTTTTGGGAAGTGACTGAGCCATGGGTGTGTGACACCAGATTACCCACTGATAGGTTTATAGTTGGGAGGTGAAGCCTAGTGGAAAAGGCTGGGGCACTGCAGGCACGTTCTGGTAGCTGTTACTTATACACCCTGGCTCCTGCCTTAATTACTGCTGCTTTGTGCCTGCCATGCCCCTCTGGCACACCACCTTGTCTCAGAACCAGCCAACTATGGACTAAAAGCTCTACCAACTAAGAGCCAAAATAAATCTTTCCTCTGTTAAACTATGGGTATTGGACATTTTGTCTCAGCTGTGAGAGAGTAACTAAGTCAGATACATTATGTGTATATGTGCCAGGACACAATATAAAGTGCATCTGCCCTTTACAACAGTAAGAATAAGTTTTTGGAAAGCCACAGACATAGAGGCATTCTTGGGAAAGTGCATCAGCCCTCTTCTGATTATTTAACCTTTACTCAGAAGCCTGAAACTCCACTATCAAGAATGATGAAATAAATCTTAATGTAGTCACAAGTTGAGTATTATACATCAGTGAATGTGAGTAAATTACAGCTTTAAGAAGGAATATAGTTTAATCTTTCTTTAAAAATCAATCTAAAGATTTTATTATTTCATGCTGAGGATTGAATCCAGACCCTCATAGGAACATTCATGATATAGGTAAGCGACATCCCCAGCTTCTGATAAATCTTAGAAATATAATACTAGATTGAAAAAGTAAGATGCATCAAAATGTTTAGCATATGATATCATTTCTATGAAGCTCAAAACTCAGTAAAATTTAATGTCATGTTGGCTTATGAGACATGACTTTGTGATAAAATTATTAAAGTCACAGAGAGGACAAACATAAAATTCAGGAGCATGGTTACGTCCATGTGAAGTTCAAGATGAAAGTGGAGGAGACTGGAAAGGAACATCTGCAGTGTTTCTATGGTGGTGTCATATGTCTTCTCATTTTCATAGTACAGGATCGGTTTTTATATGTTTTGTAATTTGAATGTATTAGTCAATTTGCCTTATATCCCTCTTTACCTATATCTAATAATAAAAAGCAAATTTGTAGGGAAATAAATCCAAAATTTTAAGATGAAAGGATTTCTCTAGCATTTGAGCACAATACATTGGCAGGGCTGCCTAAACTTGTCCAAGACATAAAGCATCAAGATTATCACTGAGCTGTAGAGAATCATGGGCATTTCTGGAAGCAGCTCCATTCAAACAAACTTGTCAGTTACACTTCCGGGACTGAAAAGGTCCGGGTAAATTTACATCAACCACTGGATGAAAGTTAGTGCAAACCTTTTTAATGTATTTCTGTCACTATTCAAAGTAAAGTATATTGGGCAATTTTCAAAATTATCATTTTAAAGGCAAAGATTTTTATGATATGGGGAGGGGGATACATTTAGATCTATCTCAAGACAATCAAATACTAAGAAAGTTACTAAGACTGGGACCTCAAAAGCGTTAGAAATATGCTTATGGAAAATTAGAGTTTTAACAAAAATTCATTCTTGTCTTCAACTTTGGGACAATTCCTATTTTGAACTATCTGCTGAGTCACTATTTTCTTCTCTCTCTTTGACATGATTGAAAATTTAGTGTTTAGCCCAAAGGAATGGCAACAACAATAAAAAAAAAAAAATACAGTCTCTTTTAGTTGCAAAGGGCAGTTCAGCAGTTTGCTGATAGTATGTGTTGTGTCTCCAATATGACTGGCAAGTCAAAGACAGCAGCAGAACGTTTACCTGGATAATAAGTTCCAATTCTATGTGATTCTTTACAAATCTGACACTGAATTGTCTATAAATAAAAGGAAAATTGTAGACAAAAAATAAATGCACCTAACAGATGCATATATTAGTGGTGTATATATTAGTTTACTAACTTATACTACCAAAAGCCATCCTTCAATTACATTAATAATGTCGGGCATGGTGATGTGTGCCTGTAATCTAAGCACTGGGGTGGCTGAGGCAGGCGGGAGGATTGTCATGATTTCTAGTTCAGCCTGGGTTACATAGTGAGAGTAAGACCAGTCAGAACTACATCGTGAGAGCCTGTTTAAAATAATAATAATAATATTATATATAACATCCATTTGAAAGAGACTAACATCCTCTGTTTACAAAAGATTCATCAATAAATCTACTAACACAGTCAACTTAGAGTTTTATATGCACCAGGCATTTCCAAGCCTCAAACTCCTCCCTCAGATATTCATAAAATCAGCCTGTGTAAGGTCTTCATTCAATCAGAAGTGTAGGCGGGCTCATTCATTCATTCCTGAAATATTTGCTGCGTGCTCTTGCATGAGATGCTGTGAAGGATGCAGTGATAAATCAGGTAGCAGCTTCGTTTTCCTGGGGACCTTGAAGTGGGTGAGATTAGACATACCCATAAATAACCAGAACACAAGGTCAGAAGTGATGAGCTCCACAGAAGTGAGGATGACCAAGCAGGGGAGATGAAATTTGAGAAATTTTTCTTAGAGAAGAAAGTGATGAACTGAGCTATGATCTAGATAAATAGGATGCACAGGGCATGCAATCCAGGTGGAAGAGGAAAAATCAAAAGCATGGTTGGAGAAACTTCAAGTAGTTCAATGTAGCTGGCTAGAGAGTATCATGAAAATGTCAAAAAATAAGAGGAAAGGACTGGATGAGTTGTTCATGGTGAGGACCTTTAGGTTGAGAATTTACTTTGGACAGCTAAGATCTTGGCAAATAGGCAGCATGCTTCTATGCCCTATACTAGTACCACCCTAGCTGTTGTTTAAAATCTACCACTGAGATAACTGTACATACTGAGGGTTTTGGGAACAAGGAAATACATTAGGAGATTGCAAAATAAAGTGTAATTTATTTCTATCTACCTTAACTCCTTAAGTCTGTTTTTATAATACACTTACAAAGAAATATCATATAAATACTATTGAACAAATTAGTATACAAAGAAACTGGTGCATGGGTGGATAGGTGGGTGGATGTACGGATTGGTGGACATATGGTAGACGTATGACTGAACGGGTGGGTGGAGAGTTGGTTGTATGAGTCAATGAGTGTACAGTTAAACAGGTGGATGGCCAGGTGAGTGAGGAGGGGTAGATAAGTGGACGGTGTCGAGAGGCTGGTTTGCTGGATACTCAAACCAGTTGGGTGACTTTTTTGTGCATGATGCCAGGCCATGATTAGGTGTTCAATGGCAGCTGAAACATGCCAATATTGTAAATATCAATTAATGTAAGTAAAATTTGATTTTAGCAATAGGAGTCAAGTGCATTTTAATATGCTTCTGAAGTGAGCATATGAGTCACTAAACGTTAGAACAGAAACCCAAGACATCTGTACTGTTATTTCCAAGACTACTTACCATTTACTGAACTAGAGTAAAATCTGAAGTTCTCTAAAGCACTCTTGAATGAAAAAAGACAATTCTACTGACACCGTAAAAGTAAACTTCACCTTTTAAGTAGAGTGAGTTTTAAAATTGACATTGAGTATCCCATAGAATAAGGGATTCAGCTATGCTCACCATTTCAAACATTATACAACACTGATGCTCATCTTTAAACCACACAGAGACGAAACAGTCCACCAACCAGTAAACCAACATTCTCAAAGAACACACTATATGGTAGAGGTGGGCAAGGTTTTGTGGTTGGGTTTTATTCTGTTTTATCTTGTTTGATTTCATTGCATCTGATGGCATGGGCAGCTATTTCAAGGATAACAAGCTATATTATGGCAGCCATTTTAGATTTACTATTATCTTGTTTTGAAGTCCTATGTTGCATTCATTGTTTTGTTTTTATTGGTTATATCTGGTTTGACTTTACTATGTTTGAAGGTATGAGCAGCTATTTTGAGGACAACAAGAGGCATTATGGTAACCATTGTTGATTTCCTATTACTTTGTTTTGAAATTCTGTGTCACCTACATTGTCTGGTTTTGATTGACTTTATTCTGTTTTATTTTGCTTGGTTTTATTCTCTCTAAATTTTTTTTAGAAAAAGAATGTTAGTTCTGGCTTTGTCCCCGCACATTTCACTTTATTCTGAACAGCCTGGCAGATGAGTAGGAGTCACAATAAGACTATGCTAAGGCGGTAAAGTGAGACAGTTTTAGCTGGGCTATCTATGCATCTTTCTCTTTAATAGTCACAAATTTATCTTTATATGCAAAAATGTAATCTATAGAGCTAAAGCTTCATTTCCAACACATTATCATTTAGGATGAGGTCAAGTTTAATGAGGGAGGCCATTTTAAAAGGCAAATGACATGACGGGTATGGATTCTTTAAAAATGGTGACTGCGGTTATGTAAAAGGCTGCAGTGTGGGAAACATTTCTCTAACCCAGCCCTTTGTTCTGTGGATGAAAGTGATGCCCCCTCTACACAGAGGTCATGGATTATGGCCAAGTTAACTTAGAATCAAATTAGAATCCTTGTAATCATCTCAGACAAAAATATGTTAAGTATGTCTGCAACATCTTTGGGAGATAGTCATTGGTCAAAAGGAGTGTCTACTTGCCAGATGGAGCACAAATGGTGCAGCCCATACCTTTTAGCACTCTCTAAAAACATTTAGATGCGTTAAAACAGTAAAGCAAAGAAAGCTCTCCCCTTGAAGCGCATTGGGTTTATCTTCCCTTGATTATGAACTGGAAATGGTCACAAGGACTTGTGTCATACCTGTTACCGCTTTTCTGTGTGTTAAATATCTCTGTCGTTCTTAGATGGAAATTTGAACTTGGAATGATTCTGTCCCTGATTTGTCTATATAAAATTTATAGAGAAAGGCTCTTTATTCCATTTCACTCTCCAATGTCTTTTACAGCTTCCCCTATGTGAAATATCCTGTGATAACTGATCTCTGAGGTAACTCCTAATTCTAAAGCTCTATAACTTGTATAGCCATGTATTCCAAAGATGAGTGGAGTGTTAAACCCATAAAGATAGCTCAGACTCCAGGGAGAAATGTGTTGTTGAGTATTAAACTGGTATATTTTAGTATCTACTGTGTTACAAGTGTTCAACAAACACTGTTTCCTCTAATCTGCACAGGAACACAAGTCCCATTCCACATGGAGGAACTGAAGACAGGAGGGCCGCAGTAACTTACTCAGGATCACATAGCTAAGAAGTAGCGGAGCTGAGGGGGGCTCTAGGTCTCCTTTTCACTTGTGTCTGCTCCTTATTTTCCTCAACCAAACTATACTTTCATCATCAGTGTCTTTGAAGTTAAGTCACTGCGGCAGAATTTCAGAAGCAAATATTTTTGTTTGTCAATTTGTCAACACTGCTGGAAAAATATCCTAATAATTGCTGAAGCAATGAGAACAAATGTCATTTTGTAACTATTTCCTTAATACATAGGACAGATTAATGCTAAATTTTTTTGTTTTTGTTTTTGTTTTTTTTGTACCGGGGAACAAACTCATGATCTTGTGCTTGTCAGGCAGGCAATTGTGCCCCTGAGCTAAACCCCTGGCCCTGTGAAAGTTTATCAAACTCAATTTAGATGAGAATTTCTCAACTGAAAAACCCCAAACTAGCCAGGAGTGCTTCCTGTAATCTCAGTATTCTAGAAGCTGAGGCAGGAGTATCAATCTGAAAGCCAGAATGTGCTCAAGGCCAAAGCAGAATACATACTGAGATCCTGTCACAAACAAACAAACAAACAAACAAACAAAAAACACACACACACACAAGAAAAGAAGAAAACCTCAAACTTCAATACTAATCTAGGCTACAGAGTAACTGATTAAATATTCTTAAGAGATAAAAGAAAAGACATGGGAAGTTTCAATGGAAATAAAAGTGTTTTCATGATTATAGGATTGTACTAAGTTTCGTTTCACTGACAAATAACGTAAGAAATAAACATTACCACTGCCTGGAATACAATAATTGATTGTAATGATGTGGAAATAAATCATGAAATTTAACAAATGTCTAAAACTCTAGCCATGCTATTTATAGATGGAAAGATGTGTTTTTTAGCAAAATAAAAGTGTGTGTGTGTGTGTGTGTGTATGGAAATTTTATTTATTTATTTCATTTGTCTATTTATTTGTTTGTTTCTAAGGCAGGGTCACCATATATAGTCCTGGATTGTTGGGAACTCATTATGTAGCCCAGGTGGGCCTCAAACCCATACTTCTCCTTCCGCGGCTTCCTGAGTGCTGGGACTACAGGCACGCACCACTATGTCTGGCAAAAGTCAAATTTTAAAAAATGCATTACATTGCATCTAGTTGCTGCCACAACTTTCAAACATAAGCTATATGCATACTTGGCATTTTGAAATAATACTGGAAAGAGATTCACTTGGAGACCAAATGGTTTTGGTCTGCAAAATCGCAAGAAAAAAATTTCTTTAGGACATGAAGGATCATCTTCAGATAGTGACATTGGCTATGTAAAATGACTTAAGGAATAAAACCTCTTCCTTCTAGTTTTCAGGCTTACATGTCATTTTATTTCAAACTCAGGGCCCACAGAAATGAGTCATAAGTAATTTGAAATTCTGGAGTTAGCACATTAATACCTCATAGTGATAGTGGTTTTCTTTTTGTTAAAAAATATATTTTTCAATATGCGTGTGTAGTGATTACATTCCTGTGAGAAGGTGGAACATGTATATACCACATCTTCATTCTCTTCTCACCTCCTTTTTCTTCCCTGCCTTCTCTGACCACCCACCACTCAATCCCCTTGCTTTTTCATTTGTTTTTAGTTTTTGTTACATGTTTGCAATACATAAAGTTATATTCTTAAGTGGAGCTGGGACATGTACAAAATACATCGCAATTCCTTTATTTCATCTCCTGTCCTTCCCTCCCCACCTGCTTCCCTCCATCTCTTGCTCCTCTCCCCCTTTGGGAAAGATCTATCTTCCTACTTCCTCTTATCTGTCTTTTATTTTGCTCTTTACAGTCTTAACTACGCTTTCAAACAACAACACGCAGAATAGTCCGGCGTTCCAGCGAGCCCATCAGTTTCCGTGCCTGGTAAGAGTCGTTGGTGTGGGAGGAGGTGCTCTGTGACCAGCACATGGACAGGAGAGACCGGTTATGAGAACCAGTGAGATGACTTAAGACGAGGATTTCACTTCCACTGACTTCACCTACAGAATGCCACTCCTGGTATCTAGTGAATCTCCCGCTGTCACACACTTCTGCGAGTCCCCACCAGTAGCTCTTTCTCTTTGCCCATCATGCACGAATTCCTGCTGGGCACCACAGTCAGTGGCCCCCAAAACCTCAGGGCTCCTCCAGGTCAGCCATGCCAGGCTGCCCCAACTCCCCCTCAGGCCTGCTCTAGGATACTTGCGGCTTCCCTGGGCCTTGGTATTGTCCAGCAGTGTCCCGAGATCATAGGAGAAGAAGGTGTAATCCATCATGAGTCTGCTGACAAACCTGAAAGAGCTGGGAATGCGTGACCACTTGGAGGTCTATGCTTTTTCTTCATTTTTTTTTTATTGGTGCAATAAGCAGTTTATAAGGATCACATTGCTTGTTGGGATTTGGTACATGTACATAACACAGCTAAATTCGATTGGCTCCACCTTGTCCTCCCCTCCGCCTATTCTCCCTCCATCTTTTGATCTCCTTCTCTTTTGAAAAAATGTTATTTCCCTGTTTCCTATTATTTCTCTTTTATTTTCTATTTATTTATACTCGGAGTTTTTCCTATAAGAGAAACCATGTGATATATAGCCCTTGGAGCATAGGATTAATAAACATGGGGCTGTCACACCCACATGTACTCTTAAAATACTTGTTGATGAATTATTAATTTTAATTTTGTGAGTTTTATATTAAACAATGAGTACTTGAGAGAATATCACAAAAATATTGAGTTTTTAGTATTTATTGTTTATTAAAAAAAGCACCAAAATTTTCAACACTGCCTGGTTTTTGATGCACAAAGACTAAAAAAAGAACATCAGTAAGTTAGGTGTGGTGGCGCATACCTATAATCCCAGCGCTCAGGAGGATGAGGCAGGAGGATTGCCCCACTTTCAATGTATTACATAGTGAGTTCCAAACTAGCTTAAACTAAGACTCTGTCTCAAAAAACAGAGAGAAAATCAGAATTTTGTACTTGTTATTTTTTTTTATAAACTAGCAAACTATGCCACACATGTTTAGGATCAAGTAAAACACAACCATCAATGTTTTGTGTTTCAAATAACATCAGAGTTTCTGCATAACTCATCTACAACATCTACTCCGAGTTTGGTTTTGTAGACAGTTGCCTTCCCAAGCTTCCAATGTTTTGAAGGTTTCCCTACCAGGATTTCCATCATGGTGACATCGGGAGTACTTCCTTGCTTTTCTTTGCCACACAAGCCAATGTGATATCTTCTGAAATTCAAAGACTGTACTATTCTTCTCTGTTTTGTGATTGCAACATTTCATTTGGAATTTCTGTTTTGTTCCTGTACACCGTTCCTGTGCTGGTCAGCTTGTGCTCTTTTAGCAACTGTAGCACCAATTAAAAACCCTTAAACCAATTGTTGAGTGCCACATTTGGCGTAGTTTGGGGGATAAGCCACAAGTCTGTTCACAATATCATTCGGTTTATTACTATACGAATAAGTACCTGACGGCTGAGTTCCAGAATAAACGTGTATAACCTGAAGGCATATAAATCTTTGCATCTATAAGAGCATTTCATTTTTATGCCACATTTTGACCCATCACTTTTCCATAAGTCTATTATATTCCTGTGATCACCGTAAGAAATCTGTGCTAAGTACAGCAGACCTATGAATGTTTCAGTTCAGCTAGTGAGGTGTCACAATAAATACGCTTTTGAAGATGTTACTGGTGCATAGAGAACAATTTTACTTGCATTTTAGCCTTGGCATATTTCACAGCATCTTGTAGCATTTTGTCTGCTAAACTATTCAACACACTGAATGACAGCACTAGCATTCTGTCCAATGCATTTCAACCCTGCTAATGCCTTCACTATATTTTTTGGGCCTAGTTCTAACATTGGATCATTCCTTTTAGTTGAATGACCATTTTGCAACACTTCAAATAGTCAAATATGTGCTCTCATTGTTGTTTTCCTTGTCATCTGAGCCAAGGAGTTTGCATTCTTTGCATCCGCATTGCCTGAATCAGTTGATTTTTGCTCCATTTTACTATCACAGTAACTTCGGTTCACATGGCCAATGTCAAAGTCATCATCATCATCATCATACACAACTACACTTGTCTCCTGTTATGAAAGCATGTATTTTACCATAATGGATCATCTTCATCATCCATGCATGAGTAATCTGATGACTCATTTTTTACTTCCTCCAAAACATGCAATTTTAGTTTTTCATGTGATATTGTACTGAATTGGGCTACTTCTCAAAAAAAAAAAAAATCAAAAGAAAATAAATTCTGGATTGGTGGTCTCCTAGACTCTGTGAAGCGTGAGTAAATACACACAAAAACTGTTCCGTGGAGCATAAGAATGGATTTGAAGCCCATTTTGCCACTTTTGCACACTCTGTATACTCTTTGCCATTCATCACACCAAGTGGGTCACACAAAAGTTGCTTCTTGTGTCCCTCAGGGGAAAGTAGTGAAACACATAGCTGGCTACTATAATGCCACAGTAGAAAAGTAATGAATGGCTCTGGTGGATCCAGGCTTTTGCCTGGAATGTTAAGCTTGTGTATCTGATTTACCTCATTTAACGTTATGGTCTCAAAGTGCACCCATTTTCCTACAAATGACTCAACTTTTTCCTTCTTTATAGCAGAGTAATACCCCATTGTGTACTAATGTCACATTTTCTTTATCCATTGCTTGTATTGCTTATGAGATTTAGCTATTATGAATTTTGGAAACTACCCAAATGCCCATCAACTGAAGAATGAAAAAAAAAAGATGTGGTATTTTTATATAATGGAGTACTACTCAGCTATAAAGAAAGATGAACTTTTTTACAGGTAAATGAATGCAACTAGAGACCATATGTATAAGTGAAATAAATCACATTCACATGTGTCAGCATTATGTCATCCCCCGAAAGAGTAAGATTCAAAAGGTACAATAGATATTGTGAAAGGGAAAGAAGCTTCTCAAAAGGAAAAATCACCTGGAAGGGAGGAAGGGAGGAAAGACAGAAGGGGGGGAAAATACACACACTCTCACACACACACATACGGTAGTTAAAATAATTGTACTACCCATTGTATTTGTTGAAAGGATCAGTGCTTATATTATTTGATTAATTTTGCATGCCTATATCTGGCAATCTGAGCAACTATTTTGAAGACAACAACATGCAATGTAATAACCATTGCTAATTTGCCATCATCTTGTTTTGAAGTTTCATATTTCTAAATTCTCTTTAAAAATAAAGATTTAGCTATTATGAATTATACCACTGTAGACATGGTATAGGTCTATTAATGAACCAGATTTACAAATGAAGTAGGCGAGTGTCCAAGAGGTTTTACCCAGCACTGTAAGTTTGGACTGGGGAAGCACAGCTTGGATCTAAACTGAAGTGAGTCATTGCGTCCCCACTACCACTACCCAAGCTGCCAGGCCACTGGAGCCAAAGTGGGCCAGTGGCAGGTGTCTCATCAACCCAGGTCTGGCGGAGCAAAGAGGAAGGAGAGCAGTGTGGGAGGTGCATTCTTTCCTGTGGTGCTGCGTCACAGGGGACAGAGGGCTGGGAAGGTGAGGGCCACTGCTCACTCACAGGGCCCAACAGTAGGGGACTTGGGCACAGCTGTCACTTTAATGTCTGAACACTCTCCAGGAGCAGCCAGGCTCTCACAGCCAGAGCAGCCTCCTCCCTTTGCAGGAAGCAAGCCTGTGGTTGGCAGAGAAGCTCGGAGCTGCTTTCAAAACTCAGATCCTGATGGGAGGAGAGCAGATGTCTGGTGGAAAGGCATGAAGTGTTGCACTTTGAGTACTGCTTGCCTCCTCGGCATGGCACCCTGTTTAAGGGATCCCACAATCCTCTCACCTACACCTCAGTGTCAGAGAGCCTCCTGAAGACACCCTCTAGCTTTGGTTCATTACCATGTTGCCTTGCTGAAGTCTACCAGGGCTGCCAGAGGGGGCTGGTCCCTGTGCAGCCCTGCCTGGGCCCAGCATCCCCTTCCCTTCTAGAGTCAGGAAGATGCGCCACCGGCTTGGCCTGACCGGCTCTATCTCCTTTTGAAGCAGTCACCTTCCAGATGGTATCAGAGCTCCTTTCTCAGGGATTTGTCAAATGTACCCACGTAAGCCTAACTCTAACAACAGGCAGAATTTTCTCACTAGGAGTTCCTTCTTCACCCAGTTAGTGGATCTGTCCTGTGAGTTCCCCAGACATTGGGGCCTGGACTGCAGCAGTGAGCTCAAGTTGTCATCCCCTGCCATTCTCTGCACAAGTCAGGATCTGATTCAGCAAGCAAAGATGTACTTGGGAGCCAGTTAACTGGGTCAGATTGAACTCTGAGGCAATGAACATGTGAAGTTAACAGGAATAAAGAACATAAGAAGATGTTCAGGAAGACCTTTGAGTAGAACAGCCCAATTGTTCCTGGATTCATTCATTCTTTATTTACTCAGCATTTACTTATTACTTTTGTAGGTTCTCAAACAGTGGTGGAGCACATGGACAAGTAAAGCGTAGTCCCTATCTTCAAGAGACTCCAGTCTAGGTAAAAGACAGACTTGTAAACAGAGTAACACCATCTACCGTAAATGTTTCTCCACAAAAAGGTGGGCATAACAGATTTTATTTTATTTTATTTGTCTTTTTCCTTTTTATCGGTACCGGGGATCAAACTCACGACTGCCTGCTTGCAAGGCAGGCACTTATGCCGCTGAGCTAAACCCCCAGCCCCTATAACAGATTTTAAAAAGATAAAATGCTGTGAAGTTCAGGAAGGAACAATTAGTTTTTCACATAATCACTAGGCATTTTCTAAGCTGGAAAGATTTGCGAAATTATAAAAGATAAGAATTTAAGCTTATTTTTTATATATGATCACCCCAGGCCTGGATTTCTATTACAGTATTTGTTTAATGTTCCCTTTTCAGGGTTTATTTATGTCATACTCATGGTAGCAATGACCAACAATGACCTTCGGCTTAGGAAAATAGATATTTAATAAAGTAAACTCATTTACTGGGAAGCCACTGGAACATCTTGGTCCTGTGGAAAAACACTGTTATGTGTTTACTGATAATTTATTTCCTGCTTATGCCACTGACCGACCGAGCTAAAGTATTCTTCAAGCAACATTCCAGAGAATCCAGCAAATACTTTTCTGCAGAAAATAAAGCATTTTTTCAAGGATTTTTATGTATTCATTTCTTTCTTTTTACCTAGTTATCTGAGATAAAAATTAAAGAATTGAGAACCTTTATTTTCTAAGTACTGTACTTTGAAATCATTGTAACTCATTTGCTGTAAATTATTTTTCTGAGTTGGAGGGACAAATCTCTACACTCATGGATTGGAAGACAGCGCCTAAATATCAGAGGACTGAAGGCTTTGGGGATACGTTCCATTGGTTTCATTGGGGATAGGTTCCATTGATTTCATATTGTTACCTCTCCTCCTCCACCTTCCTCCTGTTTCCCACCCTTTTGCTTCCTCCTCCTCCTTCTCTCACTCCTGCTCCTCCTCCTCTTCCTGTTGCTCTTTTTATTCTTTCATCTTTTCTTCAACTTACATCCTGCCACCTTCTTGTGTTTATAACCTTGCCTGTTCTTGCCTTGGACTTTTTAGTAAAGGTTCATTTGAATAATGCTCAGGTCTTTGATGGGCATTAGTTTTGGAAGTGATTCTTGTGTTGGCTTTGAATAACCTAGTATAGACTTCTCTTATAGACTATGTTCAAGTATAGCACAGATACACTGGGTATAAAATAGAAATTGATATGGGCAAAAAGTCATTGAATCTACTGCTGTTTAATAGCATCCATAACCGTGTGTGGGGAGCATCTTTTGCTTCTCCAGCTTGTAAGGCCCTGATTTTTCCTAGGATTCTCAGCTATCTCTAACTCAGTCCATAAAACCAAGGTCCAATGAGTGTGGTGTACTATGGGCACCTCAGAGCTTGCTATGAACATGTGAACCCACAGGAACACGTGACTCATGGAGAGTTAATGAGAACCCATGCCAGGAACTTTGCAGGATAAATTGGGGTTTCATTCTTGGTGACAGTAAGCTTGGTGCTACTGGAACCAGTATGCTAAGAATGACACAATCTCAAAGACAGCAAAGCTGAAGGGTGAAGGACAAGGAAGACACCCTGGTCTTCATATAATTGTTTGATCTCCAGATCTGGTGGACCTAAAACCACATCAGCCATTTTTATTTCAGAAAAATGGTGTCATTATGCCACTAGATTTATTGTAGTTTATTAGCATTATGCTTTAAGTTTACATAGATCACATGGAAGTCTTATTGTCTTTTGTCTGTTTCCACAAGTAGATTTTAAATGCATTAATCAGAGCTCCCCAGTAGTTGGCAACAGCAAATGCTCAAAAAATATTTCTTTGACAGACAATCCAGAATCTATCCTTAAAACAGAAATTCACACATAGATATTTAGAAATTGGTTATATATGTTAATGCTTCTTTTTTTATGGAGGGTGGATAAAAAAAGAAAAAGACACATGATATTTATTACGTACATAAGGCATGGTAGTGTAGACTCAAAAAGGTTGAATTTAGATTTACAAATAGGGAACTACCAAGCCCTCCCTGCGAACAAGCACCATGCACAGGCCGCCACCACCAGGGAGATAGCCAAACCCTAGCCTTTTCCTGTGAGTTGGCGCCATTTGCAGACTGTGAGGAAAGAGAACAAGAAGTCAACAGAAGCAAGCCTTCCCTGTGAAACAGTACCATGTGTGGATGGCCGCTGTTGGGGTGGGACAGCCAGACCCCAGCCTTTTCCCACGATCCTGGACTGTAGTGGAAGAGCAAGAAGTCATGAAAAAGCAAGCCTTCCCTGTGAACCAGCGCCATGCGCGGGCCACCAGAGGATAGCCAGACCCCAGCCCCTTCTAGTGCGTGGGCTGGGAAACACGAGCCAACCCCACCCCCACTCCATAAGCAACCGGCAATACACGGCTGTGATCATAGCTATTGAGTGATATGCAATGTGATGCTTGTGGTGTTTGGTGTTTCACTAACTTTGCATGTCTCGGACTGGTGGGCTGATCATCTATTCAGAGGATCATGGTATGCAGTGTGGCAACTTTGTGAGATCTTCCTCTGGAGGTGGTGGCCATTGTTAATTCCTTATTGTTCTATTTTGAAGTCCCATATCATATTCGTTGTTTTTGGGGGTTGGGTTTTATTCTGTCTTGCTTGATTTTGTTATATCTGTTGCCATGGCAGCTATTTGAAAGATGGCAAGATACACTATGGTAGCCATTTGGATTTACTATTGTCTTGTTTTGAAATCCTTTATTGCATTCATTGTTTTGTTTTTATTGGTTATATTCTGTTTTGTTTGATTTTTACAGGCTTTGAAGGTATCTACAGCTATTTTGAAGACAACAAGAGGAATTATGGTAACCAGTATTGATTTTGTATTGTTTTGAAGTCCTGTGTCACTTATACTAGTTTGTTTTGATTGGTTTTGTGCTGTTTTATTTTGCTTGGTTTCATTCTCTTTAAAATAAAATTTTAAAAAATTTTAAAAAGAAATAAGGGACTACTCGATTTAAAAATATTTGGAATATTTCTACTGATAAAAGTGCAAAAAAAGTGGAAAAAAATGATACCTTGTATATTAGTTAAAATAACTATTATTACAGTTATAGACTGACAAAATACCTACATGGAGTCTTACAACTTAGTTTCTACCATGCTTACTTTAATAAAGTTATACATAAATATTAATAAAATTTATTTAAAAATGTAATAAATATACACATTTAACAGTCTCAAATACAACTTCATCTTATCCTGTAACTCTGTTAGAATAATGCTGCTATAATGGTAGAGATCATATTTATCTAACTAAAAGTATGTTTAACAATTTAGAGTTTCCCTATATGTCCCATCCCTGTAAACTCTACAAATGGAAGACTAGAAATATTGCTATATGTCACTAGTTGGGTCATCTTTTGATTTATCCATGGATTTCTGGATAAATAAGAATTTATAACCAAGAAACATCAATGACTCACAGAACATGTAACTTGTCATTCAAGACAAGCAGTGTGTAGAGAGGCAGGAAAGGTAAAGACTAATCATAGCATTTCTGGAGGAAAGGAGAGTGGAATTAACCTATGCACCACTTCCTGTCTCACAGAATGCTCAGCCATGGAAAAAACAGTATACAAAATGAATACACTGGGATCGTCCCAGGCTACCCTGCACACCCAACCTTCAATCAACAAACACTTCTCCTTGGGAGCTCTATGGTTTTAATCAGCAAGGAGTGAGGTTCACCCACTAGGAGGCCTGAAATTATCGGATATCACCTTCAAGGTAATAGTTGCCTATGCTCTTTCTCTAACTTGGAGTTTGTGTGCCACAGAGATGTAACTCAAAGTTCAGCATCTAATGTTTTTCCCCTGAGAAGAGTTTGCCCAGGGAATTTCTTGGCTTCAGTATGGGGAAAGAGACTTCTTATCTTCTCTCCTAGAATATAAATCAAAGCTGAAAGCATAACTTTATTTTTTTAACTATCTTGCTGAATCAGGAAAGAGGTGAGTTCTGTGTGATTGTGTGCTCATATGTTTAGTATGCTTTGTTCTTTGGTAGTAAATAGCTACTTAGTCTTCTTATTTGTTTTCTGAATTCTAATTACTAAGATTTTAACGATGAGAGGCAAGATAATCTTTTTCATTGTCATTGAAAGTTTCTCCTTCATGTAGTCAATGCTAATATTTTTTAATATAATTATTTTGGTAAAGTTCTATTCATTTACTTCTTAGTCCTCTGGGTTTAAAATAAGATTTGCTCACTTATTAATAGTAAGATAAACAAGTTCTTTAATGAAAGATTTCTGTGATGCAAACTTTCAAGGACAAGCAGACTCTTTTTGTATTCATTTTTAATTTTAAAAAAGTTTTTGAGACAAAGTCTTGCTATGTGGTTCCGGTTGGTCTAGAATTTATTATGTAGTGCAGACTGGCCTTGAACTCGGGATGATCCTCCTGCCTCAGTCTCTAATGTGCTGAGGTTACAGGTTGTGCCACCATGTCTGGCTTTTTTTCCTTCTCCTTCTTTATGGTAAGATCATAATTTTCTTGAGTAGGCAACACAATTTGAAGCAACTGTTTTTCCTGAGATATTGAAGCTATAAGTCTCAATGATCCAGGCAAAAATATGTTGAATATAAAACAGAAGATGCTCTAATCCTGATGAACAGAAAACAAGTCTAATCCTGATGAACAGAAAACAAGTCTAATCCTGATGAACAGAAAACAAATCTCCCCAGGGGTTGAGAAACATTGCTGCAACAAGTGGTTTCTGGGGCACCTCAGGGTACACTTTGAGCGGAACCCTCTTCTCTTCTCACTAGTGTATTAACAGCAAAAACCACTTGACACCAGGGCATAACAACCATGTATAAAAGTTCCTCTGAACTTCACTCAAATACGTTTTGAACTATATTCACATTCTTTTGTGACTTTTACCATAAAACAATACAGAACAGAAGCTCCACTTGCAATCCCACCACCCCTTCAAATTTTAATATTTACTTAATCTAGATTTTATTTTGTAATCTGCCTTCTTCTTTCAATTGTGAACAATTTTTCAAAACACTGTATTCTTTGAAGTAGACTTGCTACTTACAAGACCTTCCTCCAAACTTGTATCTAGAAGCAGAACTTTGAGATAATCCTAAGACCCAAGTAGACCTATTTTTGGAATAAATAGCTCCCATACAGCTTCTGAAGAGCTCTTTTTCTACATATTATAGACAAAACAATTTGGGAGAAAAGCGACTCCTTGGATTTATGAGTGATTTAATAATATAATCTCCCCAGCTCAGATTTTTCTTGAATCAATAAAATTTTCAAAAGTCATCAGATCAGCCTAGAAGAGCCACCAGAAAGCATCATAGAGGACTCTACACACACATAACTCTGTCAAGCAGCAGTAAAGTTTCTCTGGATCCATGTGTGATTCAATTTTGTACTAATCCTGGTGCTTGGCAGTAAATTCTGCATGAAAACCAAACAAATTGACTGACACAAATGATATAAGAAATTCTAATTCTGCAGTATCCATGCTGAAGTTTCACAAGCTAAATATTTGAATAATGTGAGACACTCATGAAAATCAGTTAATATTTTGATAGTTTTACTAAATAGCTTGGAAGTGACCATGTTGGTAACCAACATTTTAAGGACTGAGTATGCACCTGAGGTTACATATGTGTGAGCCTTTGCATTCACTCTTACAATTCTGTTTCACGACAGCCTGGTGAGTAATCCAAGCGTGTCCACTGTATCACACAGCCACATCATCCACTGGCAAAGAGCAGAGGAGGTGAAGTCAAGCTCTGTGTGACTCTAATGCCCCGTGCATCATCCTTACAATGTATGTGGCATTTTGCAGATACTTAGAGGACTTCAGAGTTCACTGTATATCCACAGGCTAAACTTCCTGACCTCTAAGACAGCAAGACAGAGGGACACTGTTACGACTCATATTCCAGTCCCCCGCATGGTCTGAACAGAGACATCCTTATGTGGGCCACGGTTAAGGTATGCCCAATGATTATGAACCCCAGAACACAAACTGACATTCAGGTTTTTCATTGCATCCTTGCAAATATATTTTGACTGCCTTGTCTTTTCTTCAGAGGACCGTTTCCTTGGCTATGAAAACACTGGCAAAGGAGTGGGAGAAATAGAAGAGCACAAAGGGAACTGACATGAATTAAGAGAACTTTATTTGAGTTGATACATACATATGTAGTTCTATCTAAGGAATAAAGAAAACCATAATTCAAGGAAAAATAAGCAAACACAAACTATGAGTCATCCAAACGAGACAATATTCCAGCGGTGATGAAACTGTTACACCAGTACAGACAGTAACAGCATTTCTCGGGCAGTCTGACCAGTCTTTGAAACTGAAGTCCAGCTGGCTCTAACCTTTTAGCTGAGATTTTCTTCAAAGATATTGCTAACTAGCGTATAGGACTTAATTCCCATCAAAGATGAACCCAAAAGAGCAACCTGACTGTAAGAATAACTTCTAAGATCTAGGAGGAATCACTGTTGCTCTGTTTGTTCACTAATCCCACAAAATATTATTCCTTCCAGTGGTGGGTATCACGTTTCTCTCACATTTATCATCTCATTTTCCTGGGACAATATGAATTAATTCTAAATTATAATTTCTAGAACCATTCTAGGAGCCAAAAGCATCCTTGGTATTTTGTCTCAGGTGCTTCTGAGGCAAGTGAAGGGGGAGGAGGAGAAGGAAAAGGAGGAGGAGGAGGAGGAGGAGGAGAAGGAGGAGGAGGACTAGGAAAGGAAGAGAGGAAGAGGGAGGGGGACAGGAGGAGGCAGAAGATTGGGGAGAGGGAGGGGCAAGGAGAGGGACAGCGGATGCTGAGGACACTATGACAAGTGTGAGGCTGGGCTACAGCCCATCATGGCCCTCACTGAAGGGAGTGTGAGAAGAACAGGGTGAGGAAGACGTGCTCTGGAGAGAGCTCACTCACACAGGACAGCTGTGGCTGGGAAAGAGTGTGGTCAGGAGTGTGCAAATCAATAAAGGTTGTGGATCAAGGTACAGCAGGTGACAAAGAATATCTGAAGAAGCATTAGTAATTAAATATGAGTTAAGATACAGGGAATGAATGTTGGGGGAGCAGGTCGGAGTCTAAATTAGCCAAACCGTCTGTCAACTATTCATTAAGTGAAGAACCAACCTTTTATGAACAACAGTTAATCAGTCTCGTTGTTTCATGCGTGCGGTCCTTCCTGTGTCTTGGTGTGTGTGTGTGTGTGTGTGTGTGTGTGTGTGTGAATATTCCTTCCCGTTAAGTGAAGATCTTTCCTTGAGGACAGAGCCACAGGAGTCAGGGGACATTACATCAGTATGTGAAAGTTAAGATCAGTCAGCAAATGTCATCCAAGTAAACTGCTGAGTATAAATGAAAGAAATGTAGAATGTATTTTAAGTGTTGATGGACCACAAAACAATATCAAAGAATGTTTTCCAGAAAGGGTAAATGCTAGGTCTGAGAGAAAAGAGACAGGAACTAGCAATAGGGCGCAACTACAAAGTGGTGGGGGAAGGGGCCTCACGTCACACATGGAGGACGGATGTGAGGAAACAGCACATGAGGACTTTGCCAAGAATCAGTGAGGACACCACGTGACGTGACATGACGGTCCTAAGTAAGAGAAAAGCCAGCTAATCCTTATAGGAAATGGGTGGGATGTAAATCTCTATTAATAAATTGAGATGACATTGGAATGTCCTAATCACCCGTCAGGGAGTATATAGCTGATTTCAACCAACATAATTTCTAAGTTCTTAAGAAGTGAAAAAATATTATGATTAAAATGATATTTGAGGCAAATAGTTTCTAGTAACAATTTATATTTCTCCACAGAATGGAGATAATAAAGTCAAAGGCAAAAGGGGTTCCAATCCTCTATTTGTTTGTTTGTTTCAAGAATTGAACCCAGGGTTTTAGTAATGAGCTACCTTCCTAGCTCTTTTTTTTTTTAAACAAGGGCTCACTAAATTACTAGGTTCCCCCAGCTGAGGTCAAATTTGTCCTTCTGCCTCTACAGGATGTTGTGATTACAGGCATGTGCCACCACACCTGGCTATGACTTGTTTTTATATATGATCAAGTCCATTTAAAAACTGAAGAGCGAAAATAAACAGACCAGAGGCTTTAGGTTCTCCCCTTCATATTTCCTGGTTTACTATTTCTCCTTTCCAGTCTACCCACCTAGATCTTTTCTTTTTTAACTTCTTATTGTCTCTACTTCTATATGTTATCTGGGGCAAATCACATCAGCTTCATAGGTATCAGATTTTTCAACTGCAAGCATGCACAGTCCAGATTGTCAGAGGATGCCTTTCAAATGTAGAACTCTACAAAATTACCCAAAATTAGTAAAGCACAACTCTAGCTATGCAGGATTAAAAAAATCCATGTGTCCTTCTAAAGGAAGAACAAGGCGACTGAAATCTTGAGGGAAACTCCAAATGAGTCATGAGTTCCCAGGTTAATTAAGAAGCCAAGGCTTTTTATTTTTTCCTTCATATTTTGATGTTTCTCTTGAGTGTCATGTAATTGATAACATTTTACAATCATAAATTTCTGTTCTTAGCAATTTGTAAAATGATGATGTGTTGCACGACTGAATTCTCTCTTAAATCTCAAATCCAGTTAAGGTCTGAGCAGACACAGAAGCAGATCTGTCAAACATTCAGTGTAACACTATTTAGATGAATCAGGGACACAGGTTAAGTAGGAATGTCAGTCTCCAAAGTTGTCATTGTTCTATTGTTCTCTTAAAAATTCTTATGTACTGAAAAATGCCTCTTCCCATTCCTGTTCTAGGTCTGTCTTAACTGATTCTTCCAAAGGTGGCTCAGGGTTCTGATGGTAAAACTTTTATTATATTATTATTATACTTTTCATCATCATTATTACTAATTCAGGCTGATGTTTTTCAGACCGTAAACTGAAAGCCATTTGTGGTAGAACAGATGGTATAGTGAGTCACCATATTTTACCAATTAAGGCAACACTGACTGACCTAGAAAACCTCAGACCATATCAATATAGTGAACACAACATCACCAGAGACGATTTTCAACATATTCACACACACACACACACACACACACACACACACACACACTCACACACACAATCACCTATAGGAGTACTGATTCATAGTTCAAATGTATTTCTACTGTGGCCCATAATCACAGATGTAAAAATGCTATCCTAGATCCAGCCCTGGAAGTGGCTATGGCTACTGAAGATAGTTTGCTGCAAGAGCAACCAAGCAGAGATGCTGAATTGTGAGATTCATCTTTGGCCCTCAGGAGTGTGTGTCTATTACCACATTGAACACCTTATTGTCAAAATAAAGTGCTATTGGTTAAACATCCATAATCTGAAAATCTAAAGCCCTGACTGCTTTGAAATCTGATATTCTTTGAGCACCAACATGACACCACAGTGGAAAATTCCATACTTGATCTCACGTGACACTCACAGCCAAAACACAGGTGCACCAAAAACATTGTACAAAATTGTCCTCAGGCTATGTGTATGGATATACAGGAGACATCAATGAATTTTGTGGTTAGGCTTGGGTCTCAAAGATGCTTCATTATGTATATACAAGTATTAAGAAAACAGAAAACTATCTAAAGTCCAAAACACTTCTATTCCCAAATGTTTTAGATAAGGTATACTCAACCTTTCTTTGGATGGACTTGAACTAGCCTGTCTTAAAAAAAAAACAAAACTCTCCATGCTGAGTGTAGTGTCTCACGTCTGTAACCCCAGCACTTGGGAGTTTGAGGCAGAAGAATCATTTTGAGCTTGAGGCCAGCCTGGACTACAAAGTGAGTTCAAGGCCAGCCTGAACTGCATAGTGAAACCCTCTTTCAAAAAGACCAAAAAAAAAAAAAAGGAAAAAAAAATCTCTGGGGAATCTCTTTTTTTTTACAAACCATCTCTAGTATTGGCCATGTTCAAGAGTTTTGATGGATTCTATCTTATCTAGTTAGCTAATTGGTAGTACTTTATAACACAAATTCCAACCAATCACTGTCAGTTGGTACAAGTTTTATTTGTTTTGTAAGAAAAATCATGGGAAGATTTACTTTGACATTTTCACTCAGACATCTGACATCTCGTAAGCAGAACACTCGCTTAAGGAAGGTACGCTTTGAGGAAGTGAATATTGTTAAATTCCCTTCCTTCCAAATTATTCAGTACAGTAACAAGTGGGGCCCCACTGGCAGCCACAGAGGTTCCCTTGGCGTTTCCTATGGAGTCTGGAATTTCTGCTTTTGCTTCTATTTCAAGCATCCTTCCTGTACGTCAGAGCAGGGGATTCCTACAAAGGAGGAAATGAAACCAGCAGCTGTGATCATGAAAGTGAGAAAGTTTGTTGCCCCTGTCTCAACAATCTCTCCAGGTAGGGCAGTTGGGATCTTTGCTGAAGGATATTCATAGCCCTTGGCTTTTCTGATCAACTTTCTAATGCTGACTCTCCTTGAGATTTTCTCCAATTATAGCATCCTGTGATTCTGAGACCTCTTCATGCAACTATTCCATTTTACAAATGAAGAAACAGAGACCCCGATGAGTTTTGTGATTGCTGCAAGTTTTATGAGCTTGATGTTGGCTGATCTTAGCTGGTGAAATGTCCCGCAGAAGACTGGTTAGGAGTTTGTTAGTTGGAGAATAAAGAAGAGTTAGAGAGGAGTGGCTTTTAAAAAAAACATTATTTTGAATGAGGAAAAGGAAGACAATTTAAAGACAAGATGAGCAAAGGAGAAAAAAGCTGTTTGAAATTTAAGGCAGCAAAACCCCTACAAATCCTTCTGATTAGTATGTTTTCATAGAGTTTGCTATCAAGAAAATTTCCATCCGTGTGAATTCTATGTTTTCAGCTTATATATTGGCAAAATATGTTTCAAATACATAAACTCATAAAATAAGTGAAAAAAGTATGTACAACAATCAATGAATATGCACATTAAAGTTATTCTCTCAATATAGCATGCAATACTTAAACAGTTAATAGACATTATGTAACAAAGCAAAAAATATTTATGATATATTAGAAAGGTTGTAACATACATAAAATGACTAGAGCTCTCTAACAAAATCAGTATTCATCTAAATGGTGGTTTCTGAAAAATATTAATATATTAATAGTGGGACTGTTTGGTGAAATTTTTTTCACTTTACTTTAAAGGTTTTATAAAATAGCCATAAATAAAACTTTTTCGGAGAAATGAATGTGTCTTTTTCTTAAATGGGAAGGACTCCACCCTCTCTTTTTGTAAGTTTTTTATCAAGTTTGGTTTCAATAAAATTTTAACAATTAGCTTGGATTTCCTTGGTTTATGTGAAAAACATTTTATTTTTTTCTGAATGCATCTGGCAGTCTCAGCACATCACAAATGAGCACATAAAACTGAAGGCTACACGCATCTGAATGGTGCTGCAGAGTTCGGACCTTCACACCACTGATTGACAAATGCGATCTGAAGCTCAGATGTCTTGCTGGTGTCCCACGTTAGAGCCTGTTTCTTATTGCTTTATCCTGACTTTTTGTGCACACACCTCTTTGACTTCCAAGCCCTTAGCAGATTAAAGTTAGGAGGGCTCTTTACAAGAACTCAGCAGCTGCTACCACTGTAGTAACAAGGAAAGGTGTAAAAAAGAAACTCAAGTGTGGAAGAACTCGAGAGAAAACCTTTAAACATCCATCCGGTGGATCTAGCAGCTGCACACAGGAGCAAGCACATTCCTGTCCCTCAGTGGGACCGGGATTGTTGCTATGGAATTGTAGAAGGCAGTAATTTAGTAACAGTTAACACAGGAAGAGCCAAAAAGCAAAAGTAGGGTGAGTATACTTTTTAAGAAAGTAAAGACTGTATTATGCTATTTAATATAATTTCCACATGGAACAATATAAGTATTCTAGTGCTTCGAGGGATAAGTTGTCAACTATATTACATGACTCATCCCTAGATATTTCTGGGTTAACTTGTTTTTACTGTAACTTTTATTTATTTTATTTTTTTCATTTTCTCATCACTTGAGGACAGCTGCCTGCTTTTGTGAATTAGGCCACTGTTGGGGCTGCTACCTTAATAGTTGTCCCTGATAGCACACAGACAGGAGATAACAGTGGCTGAAGACAAGCTCGTGGCTGAACTGTGCTGTCCTTGCTTTCCAACAGGCTTACAAACGCCTCACACGGGCGAGTCAAAAACTGTCTGCACAGCCAGCTCTGTCATTGCCTGGTACCACCTGACGGTGTCCCTGCCACAGTACAACCAGCCACTTGCAAAAAGTGGATGATAGTTGGGCACCATTTGGTCACCATAGCTCAGCTTAAAACATAAAATTAGGTTATCTAACACCCAAGGGGTGGCAATACTAACCAACTGCTGGCACAGACACCCCCCAACACACACCCCCATTCTCTGTCATCACGGAATAATGTCCCTTAAAATGAATCCTAAGAAAACCGTTGGGTCAAAATCCAATTGGGTGTACGTTTGGCTTGCTGGCTGGAGTAGGGGCTCTCCTTCCTACCCTTGTTCCTCAATTTAGTTACTCCAGTCTTTCTACTGTGAAAGTTTCACTTTTGTTAATGCCAACACCCCCTCCCCGCCCCGCTTTACTCTCAAAATTTCCATTTCCCTAGCGGGGCTGGAGGTTTTTCTGCTTACTCCCACGTCTCAGTCTCACAGCCGCTGGCCACCGTCCAGAGCTGGTGGGTGGTTCCCTGTTTGTCAGGGACTGTCTGGGTCAGGAGCAGCAGGGGTGACGCTCAGCTGGGGACTCGGGGTGCAGTCTCCAGCTGCGCTGAGATAAAGGACTCTCTGTGCTCTCTCCTCCTCACTGGACAAGGAGTCACAGATTTCTCTGTTGCTGTTCTTCGTCCATCCATCGCAGCCCTCTCTTCTGTGCTATCTGCCCTCTGCTTCCCAGAGGCGACCCAGGGGCAGAGAGTTAAAGAGATCCATCGTTGGTGTCTGGGAACTACCTAGAATTTATATCTAAAAAGAAAGCGCCTCGTGTAAATCAAAATACCCTCCCTGGCCTCTGGTGGAAGCAGCAGGTCCCATTCAGTTTCCCAGTTTCCCCCGAATTTCACTTGGCACATTTTCCTTCCCGACCCAACCACAGTCAGCAATCTCCCAGGCACTGGCGGAGGAGCTGCTTCTCTTCAGCAGGCCGGGTTTTTCTGTCCCACTCCAGCTCCCCTGGCTCTGCCTACTCTCTGGCCCTGTGGAAACTCAGCTCCTCCTCCTCTGGTGTCTTTCCAGCTTTCTCCTTCTTTCCTCCCTCCCCTCCCACGGCCACATAGCCCTTTCCCTGTCTTAATTTTTCCCTTATTTTTTTTTTTTTGGTAATTTCTGCCCACAATCCTTATCTTTTTCTGTCCTTCATATTTGGTAGTCTTTTTTTTTCTCTTTCCAATAAACTGAACCCAGAGAGAAGAGACATTTCCTGCCTGAGAAGTTTTGCCATTCCAATTTACAAAACAGTGCTGCCAGTAGAATTGCTTAATGCTAGAGAAAAATAAATATTTGCAGAAAGATAGGAAGCAGGACAAAAAGTACTGATTTGCTGTGGTTGGAGTTAAAATTTAAAACTGCGCACATAAATGATTTTTTTGTTTTTCGATTTTATTGGAGACTAAACCCAGAGCCTTCACACTGAGCTACATACATCTCCACCTCTTTTTAATTTGCCTGGGTTGAGCTCAAATTTCTGATCATCCTGCCTCAGCTTTCCTGACTACTGGGATTACAGGCAAGCCCAACCATACCTAGATTGTAAATATTCCTTTTAATGGATAATGAGTCAAAGTTGGGAAATTAGTGTTACTATACCTAGCCTCCATTACGAATTCTGTTCTATTGAATATTTTCATCTCATATTACATAATTCATCACTTTTGCATGATTTTTGGTTTTTAGAAATTATGAAATAATTTTCTTAATAGCATGAATCCATTGCAAAAGATTTTAAAATGCAAGAAGAGATACCATGGAAAGTTAGTCCCCCAGCTAGCTAAATCTCAGGCTACTGTACCAGATGTCACCACAATTTACTTATAATAATATGTACATTATATATAAATATAATGCATATATTAATAGTAATAGGTATATGTGTATACATAGCCATAGTATTATACATTTTTATTCTTCCCTTTTTAATACAACTGGAAGCATACTATATGTGTTACAATGTAACTTATTTCATTCACTTAACAATGTATAATGGAGTGAATTCCAGATAAGCCTCTGTAAATTTATTTCATTTTTTCCCATGTTGTATAGAATAGATTTTATTAATATACCATGACTAAGCAACCCCAAGACTTTGATTTCTGGCAACTTTATACTGCTTTATTTGTTTGTTTGTGTTTGGACCAGGGATCTAACTTATGACTTTGCACTTACCAGGCAAGTGCTTAAGCTACTGAGCTAAATCCCTAGCCTACAACTTTGCACTTTTTTTTTTTTTTTTGTCTTTTTCTTTTTTATTGGTATCAGGGATTGAATTTACGACTGCCTGCTTGCAAGGCAGGCGCTTATGCCACTAAGCAACTAAATCCCCAGCCCAACTTTGCACTTTTAAAAATTACTTGCAGGTTGAGGATATAGCTCAGCAGCACAAGCACCTGCCTGGCAAGCAAGAGGTCATGAGTTCCATCTCTGGTACAAAAAAAAAATTACTTGAAGCCCTCATTATATTGATATTTACACATCAAGAAAAGTGTCTATGCATTAGAAATACATCCTAAATTTTAAAAATAAACAAATGATGATCTAATTCATTTGTAAATCCATTGTATTTAACACAAATAATTATGTATTTTATGAAAGTAAAAACAATTTTGGTGAGGAAATAATGGCGTTGCTTTATAAAATTTGTAAATCTCTAATGTTTGAAGATAATTAGGTTCGCATATTTGGTTCTCTAATCAATTTGTTTGCAAAGTATTATTTTAGTTGAAGTATACAAGAAAATTTAGTCTCATACAAACATGTTGGAAAAGAAAGAATATTTTAATAGCTTTTCCAGATAATTGTGAATGTTCTTCTCTGACTACACTAAAACTCAACTCTGAAACATTGGTTGAAATACAGAATTTGAAGTCCCAACAATAAAGCTTCCTACATTGTTACATTAAAATGTAGTAGTCTATCTTGCACTTTGAATGAATCATTTATCCAAGTATGGTTTTATAGCATCATGGATTAATCATTTGGAAAACAGAGTGTATATATACATATGTATATATGTATATCCCATGTATATATATGTTTATGTTATATGTATATCCCCTGTATATATATGTATATATGTTATATGTATATATGTATATCCCAAATGTTGATATATTTTATAATCTCACAGCACAAAATCACATTCATTAATATCACTGCCAATCTTTCCAGAAATATTTCAAATATCGGGATCTTGTCAAGTTCATTACGGCAGAAATATGCTTTCACTCTAAAAGCTCAAGTTTTACCATTGTCAAGAAGCGTGGTTTATTGTTTTATTTGAAGTACCAAGTTCACTTCATCTATTTTTGGATATCGGTCAAACACACAATTCTGAATAACTATTGCTTGTCTGTCAGTCACTTTTTTTGAAAAACACTGTCCCACTATAGTTCCATTTGCAAATGAAACAACTGCTGAATGCTTTTGCTTGTGATCACCCCCACCACTTAGCAGCCAGGGAGAAGGCTCTCTGCATACTTCCTGTTTTGTCACACTGAATATTAACAGGTAAGTATCAAAGGACAAGATTGGATGAAATTTGTCATCTATAGGTCTTTATCAGAAGCATTTTTGTTTGGGTGTTTTTTGTTTGTTTTGTTTTCTTCTCTTTTAGAGACCGAATTTCTTTTTTTTTTTTTTGGTCTTTTTCGTTTTTATCGGTACCAGGGATGGAACTCACGACCACACACTTGCAAGGAAGGCGCTTATGCCGCTGAGCTAAATCCCCAGGCCCTAGAGACCGAATTTCACTCCGTAGTTTAGGTATAGCCCAGGCTGACCTTGAATTCACAATGATCCTCCTACCTCAGTCTCCTTGAATGTTGGTATTACAGGCGACTGCTACTTATTTGATACCAAGTATGAAGTCCTCTTCAAAGAGATTAGTTCACTATTGCTGTCTAAACAGCACTCTTGGGTGTACTAAATTGTACACCCAACATCTGAATGCAGATGGCCTGCACTCAGAGATGCATAGTGGGAAAAAATGCAGCAATTTGAACAGAATTGGGGTACGATCTTTAATACTTGGGTGCTTCAGAAACCTTCAGATACAATTGGAAACATGAATTATTGATTTAGAATATCTTTTATTTGGAAATAATGTAAAGACTAAATTTCTGATTATCAATTATTTTATTTAGAATAGATTTTTGAGGAACTGGTATGGTCAATACATAATAGGCCCTGCAGAGGCAGTAAAAATGCAGGAGGGACAGAGCCTCACTGCAAAGAGCTTACCAAGAAGCTCTATCTCTGTCTCTGTCTCTGTCTCTCTCTCTCTCTCTCTCTCTCTCCCTTTTTTTCTTTATGGTGCTGGGAATTGAACCCATGATCTCACGCACTCATGCAATTCAAGTAAGTACTCTGCCACCGAGTCATCTCCCTCACTTTTTTTTTGAGACAGGATCTAACTTTATAGTCCAGGGTGGCCTTCAATTCATGGTGAGTCTCCTGCATCAGCTTCCTGGGTACTGGAATTATAGGCATACATTACCACATGCATCTTACCAAAAATGTGGCAAAGGCCCCACGATCCTCACATGCAGAGTGCTTGTGCAATGCAAATACGTGACTTTTAATCTTACTAAAATTTACAGTGACTACATAGTCACGCATTTATACTGGCTGCCTCAGCATAATTATTAATAGCAAACTCTTTTACTCTTGAAAGTGTACCAGTTTGAATAATAAGTAACATAGTTGTGTATTAATTATGGACTTTGTTTTCCTACATGTTCCATTTAAAAGTGTTTTTTGTTTGTTTGTTTGCTTGTTTTGTTTTTGTTTTTTGAGAGAAGGCCTTATATTGTAGTTCAGGCTGACCTTGAACTCACTATGTAGTCTAGGCTGGCTTTGAGTTTATGGCAAGCCTCCTGCCTCAGCCTCCTGAGTACTGCAATTGTACCAGCACACCTGGCTTCAAACTTTTGATGTAATCACCAAGAGCCTTTGGTAGAAAAACAACATTTATTGTTATATGTAACAATATATATTGTTATATGTATAGGGATAGACCATCTGATTATTGACAAACTGTAACTAGAGTCAGATTCTCTTGGTATTCTAAACAATGGAATAATTTAACAGCCATTACTGAAAAATGTTTTGAGCTCTATTGTTCTCTACCCACTGAATACATCTAATTCAAGTGTTTTATTATTAGACAGGAATATAAATCAGCTAATACATAACTTGAACAACACATTGCTGTCCTATAGTATAGTAAACTGTGAAAGACATTTTTCTCATGCTTACTCTAAACAGAAATTTTGTGATTATCTTCTACAACCTCTCATCAAGAAGAATATCTGAAATACCAGATGGCCAATGCTGTTGGGAACCATCTTTTCCTTTGTGTATGAAGCACAATCCTTGCTCTCACACATGGCTTGGTGTAGGCCATGCTGGGATAGAAACTTTTACTTGCGAGAAAAGACTGCGAAAAAATCATTAAATGGCAGGAAAGAAGATCAAAACTGATCCAATCATCATCAGAAGTAGGGTCAAAGAGAAGATCTGAGCAGTGTTTTTTTATTTTAAAGAGATTAAGACAAAAGAGGACAGAACAAAGACGATCAGAACAGAACAATGTAAGCAACACAGCACTTCCAACAAAACAAATGGATATTAATAGTAGCTACCATAATGTCTCTTTCTTTGAAATAGTTGGTATCTGAGCAGTGTTAAGACCTCACTTGGTGGAAGTTTGAGCTATCTGGCTGTATAAGTTATAGCTATCTGGCTGTATAGGCACAACAAAAATGTTCAGTTAGCTCTGAACTTATAGAAAGAGATCAGGGATGGAAGCTGGAAACAAAAGTCCAGCTCAGTGGAAAATAGTCCTGCAAAAATTAGGGAAGAAAGTTAACAAAGACTGAATGGTGAAAGGAGGTAACCAGCTTCCAAGAACCTAGTTGACACTTGCAGCACCCGCTTGGCAGTCCAGTGGCCCACGCCTTGGCTGGTCTGAGTTGAGAGGTAACCACCATCATTATGACCTGTAATGTCTTTGTGTGCTTTAAATAACCTCCCTGGATGGTGCTTTGTCTTGGGTTGTTCTCAGTGTCCTTAAGCATGGTAAGCATAAGTCTTGATTTACACACTTTAGGGAGACTGAAGGAACTATTATGTACTGAACCCTATGTAAAGATGAACATGAATTTATTGTATGCTGACTCCAGAAGATATTCTGATGCTTGGAAGCTTCTCTGATTCATTTTGTTTATTTGTTTATTTATTGGTACCAGGAATTGAATGCAGAATCTTGCACTTGCCAGGTGGGCGCTACACTGCTAAGCTATATCCCTGGTTTATTTTGCTTTTATAACAAGATTGTATGCTTCATTCATAGGCACCCAGACACATCCATGTCAGACTGAGAGGAGAGCAGTCAGAGTTCCTTGAAATAATATCATGATTTCCCGCTTAGAATTCATCATTTACAAGCAAGACATTTGTACTGATGGCTTGTGAGCACTTTCAATTCTTCAGACATGCATATTTCATCATTTCATGCTATAGCAGGCCGTCTAAAACCGTTAACAAAGGAAAGAGTTTTAGCAGAATTGATCCCTAACAGTTTGGGATGGAATCTGAGAAAAATATAAAAGTGCAAGGCTGTAATGAAATCTGAGAAAGTACTTAAGAGTCTTTACACAGTGACCACATTGACCTTGCAGGTCTTCAGACCCCCTCAGTGATGACACAGCACACTAACGGCCTTTCTTGCTCCATGCCCCGCTTTCACAATCATAGCTCTGCACGAATGGCAGTGGCGCTTGCGAGTTTCTGGCAAAGCATTTTATAATTCCCTCGATTGGCTTTCAGAAACTTATATGGGTTGATAGCTGGATAATGTGAGTGATAGCCTGGCTGGGAACCCTCAGCTGGGAACCCTTGGTGAGGAATCAGCACTGCACATAATCTACGGCACATAGAAAAGATGAGTTAGGCTTGGAGGCTTATCCACAGACCCTGCCTGTCCTGCCTCAGAGGAAAACTTACAAAATAAATAAAATGTGGATGGATTTTGAGTTTGCCCTTACCCTTTGTTCATTTTTGACACAGCTGTTAAATATTACAAGGAACCATGTGAATTCTTGCCCCTGAGTGAACTCACAGCTCTCCCCCTTCTAGAAAGGGCCAAAGTCCAGAAAGATAGCAGGGAAGGCTGTGGAGAACTTTTCAGCATTACTGAGAAACAGCAGTGTCTAGACCGAACTTCTCCAGAACACTTGGCATGAAGACTCCAGTCAATCTTTACCTAATGATCACCAAAACTGCAAAGATAATAGACCCCAAAAAACTGCTATAAACACTTCTAACAGTTCTGCTTCCCCTAATGTATACCAACAACTATGAAAAGTGTCCTCCTACATTTCATGAGATTGCATTATATAGGGAGGGGATGCCATCGAATCTGGGATCACTGTCACTCACCGTCAGTAGTGGGCTCTATCTAACTGTTGCTAGTTGTACCACTGGTGATGGAGTGTGGATTTAACCAAAATGGACTGCTGTTTCAGTTCTGATACATATTAAGACAAAACAGTAATTGATTATCACTACCGTTTAAAAATAGTTACTGGACATGCTGAAGTCTAGTAGCCTACAGTCAACTGCACTCTAAGGAACTGGGTGTTCAGAAAAGTGGATCTGAATCTTTCTGAGAACATGACTCTCCTCCTGGAATTCTCAGAGTACAGCGTCATTAGCCAGCCCCTAAGCAACAAGTTATAATGAAGATGTGGCCAGCTTGCTAAGAAGACTGGCTGCTTTCCATCAAGGAATTAATTTGCCCTTTCTTTTGCTGATAAGAATCACATTTCAGCTCCAAAAGTAGCCAGACAGGCTTCTCCCCCAGCTGCATCCCCAGAACCTACACACACAGATGGGATTGTGGTGCTTTTAGCAAAATGAATGCAAGGTTATCATTTTACTTTTTTAACAACTTGATGCAATTTGTGAAAAAGAAAAGAAAGAGAACAGCTAGCTGCAAAGTAGTCAAGGAGCAAATGACCCTGGAACTTAATTTACTAGTTACTTCTCATGCCGAGCAAGTCCAAAGAACCAGTTGGATACCATTGAAGCTTTCTGCAAAGCTCGCCTGCCATTTAACTCTTTTGTTTTTTTGATCTTTGTGCTTAATGCAGGTCAACATCTGCTCACACATTAACAATGGAACACTCCAGATCAAAGGGCCTCTAATTATCTTAGATTTCTTCTGAACTTAACTTTCACCAGCTCAACTAATAAGCTAAAAAGATATCTGAAGTGTAAGCATTGAATAAACCTGCTAGATATTCAAAGACAGCAGCACAGAGGAAGATTGTGGGCACACACGCACACTTGCTTGTTTTCTATTACATTTAAAAAAGAATGTGTAATAAAATCCTTTTTCTTAACTGGCCTACATAAAAGGGGTTCACCTGGAAGTTATTAAAGCATTAAAAATGCTTTAGTCTATCGAGATACACATAAGCAATATTCATCTAAAGACTTCAAAGCATCTCACAAGATGGAGAATGTTAAATTAAAAAAGAGAAGATCATTTCAGCATTAAGATCATATTATCCTGTATATCCTGGGTTCTGTTCCCCAATATGACTGAACCCTAAGGAACTGAGTCTTTTCTACATTACCTCATGTTCTTCTAAGCCAATGTGACATAAATACTAAATAAACAGGAAACCAAGCCCAAGGACTCCTATCTCTCCCCACAGCGGGAGTTTGCACAGTAAGTACCTCAGAGCCAGGGTTATCTCTGCATTTTGGTACCTGGAACTGACTAAATCTGCTTGATTTTCTTTCCTTCAGGTAAAGCAGGAGCCAGTGTCCAACTATGCAGGATCCTTTTCCTGTCAGGGATGCTTGAAGTCTGCTTTAGAATAAAATCTTTTTTTTCCCCTGGTGCCACAGATCCAACTCACAACCTTGCACTTGCCAGGCAGGCGCTTATACCACCGAGCTAAGTCCCCAGTCCCTAGAATGAAACCTTAAGAGACTTCTGACTTCTTTCCTTCCCTCCCATTGTGTAAACCCGATTTTATGCTCCCCACTCCCCCTACCTTACTCTCACCCCAAAAGACTCTGCTCTCTTCTTTTTTTTTCTTATGGAAAAAAGGTAATACAAAACTTCATAACAAAATATAAGAGAATAACAGTTAATACATCACATATTGTTATCTTTAAAGTAGATGCTCGGGGTATAAGATATGGACATAAAACTTTCTCCAATCAATATTAGCACAAACCTTCCTTTTTAACGAACTGAACGACACGAGTAGTACAACGGACTTGCATTTTTTTCTTTTTCCCTTCTGTGAGACTATGTAATCCATCAAGAGGAAACACACCGGAGGGAAAGAAGCCAAGGAAAGAGACAGACAGTACAGGGTGGAATTACACTTTGCATCTGGAAATTCCCTCCCTCCCATGCTTCGCTGCTGTCAATAGTGAAAACGAAGCAGAGCTCACAATTTGGTGTGCGTAACAGAAGAGCCCTTACTGAAGCGCAGCTTGTACCGAAATGATGGTTTAATGAGGCCCAGGGATTAAAATTCTGTTTCAAGTCAACAGTGTATTATTTGAATAAACTTCCAAGTCCAAAAGATTTAGAACACAGTTTGTAGTTAGATTGGGGCCTCAGAGAGCTGCACCGGGCAGGCTCTGACTTGCAGGCAGAGTCGAGATCTCCCTGTGTTGAGCAAGGCACTGTTCCGTGTGACTCAGGACTAAGAGGCTGGAAACTCAAGAGTTTGGCCACTCCCCCCCGCTCTGTGACTTTGGACAAGTCACTTAATCTACGTGGGCCTGTTTCAACATTTGTAAATCAAGGCGGTGCAGAATTGCATCACGTTGAGGTCTCTTTCAAACCTGCCATTTAAAAAAAATCAGGGAGTATTTTGAAGTTTATGTTTGTGATTATGAAATACTATGTGTTCACTGAAGAAAAACTAGGCCAAATGAAGTAAATCTTTGTACTATCCCTAGCAAGAACAACTGCTGTTGATATTGCAGTTTATTTTCCTGTTTTTATCTATACATATTTACACTTAATATTTAAGTAACAGGCACACTTGTGACGTCAGGCTATTATGGTTCCTCCTGCCTGTGCATAGCTGGGGCCAGGCTGACTTCACCTCTCCTGGAGGGTGGACTCAAGAGTAGTCTTTTCTTAGACTAAGAACATAGGATAGGAGTTCTAGACTAAAGCAAAAAAGATAAACTGGACCAATTTGTTTAGGGAACTAGAACTGGGAGGCTGAAAGATAAAATCAGTTATTAATCGGGCTGAGAAGAGAAGATGAAAGTTGTAACAGAAGCTAGAGGGACATTTTGAACTATGTACAGGGTGAAGTTAAGAGATAATAAAAGCTATGTGTAAGGAAAGGAAGTTGGTGTGGGAGAGGCAGAGATACGAAGCAGGCATGCGGGTAAAAGGCTCAAGAAGGAACCCTAGTGTGCTGAGCGAGGAGCCTCATGTGCAGTCATGCTCCTGATTCAATCCCTAAGAGGCGCGCCATTGGCTTCTTTTAGGGGGTCTGGACACTGGCGATTTGAAACCTGGTTTTTTTTCACTTTTATCAGACTTTTTTTGTCTTGTTCTGAGACAGCGTTTTATTTTTTATTATGACAGGGTCTTGCTAAGCTGCTAGGTTGATTGGGCTGGGCTCCAAGTTGTGATCTTTCTGCCTCAGCCTCCCAGAGTTCAGGGCTTTAAGCATGCCTGGCTTGTGATTGACAAATATGCTTTGATTCTCATAAGACACCCGAAATACACTTAAAGTAAAGGCCCTTTTATCTGAACCGGGTCAATAATATTGGCCACCAAAAACAACATGACTCAAACAATTTAAATTTGAGTTGGCTTTTTTTATTGACTATTACAAAATTTTCCCTCATGTTACCATATATGCTTTAAATGCATAGCTATTAATGACTAAATAATATTTCATAGTAATAATATACTTTATAAGAATCAAAAATTATAACAAAGTTGTTTACTGTTAATGTAATTATACTTACTCTTTAGATATATGTAATTACTGATATAATTATAATTACTCTTTGGATACTACATACTCCTTAGTCCTACATTTGTTCAAATGATTCAGAAAAAGATCCAGTATTCTTTTAAGAATCCTTTTACCTACCAGAAGTAACAACAGAGATACACACACAAACTCCAGCTTAATCAGTAGATGGAGAAATTCAACTCGCCTTAAAAAAAAAAAAAATCCGTTGAGTACTGTTTTCCTAAATGTACCTATTACAAATGTAGTTATTAAGCACAGTGGGTATTTTCCAGCTTCCCCATGCCACTGTATTCAGAATAATGCAGACAGAGCCCCACCCTAACCTGGCTTCAGTCATAGAACAAGAAAATCTGGGATAAAGGTCATTATGAAGTTCAGGTGAGCAGGCTAGGATCATGAGAACAATATACGCACCTATGCTGTCACTCCGTATGGAAGGAGGCGGACCAGGAGATGTGGGGGGGGGGAGGGGGAGGAGGAGGGAAGGAGATCAAAAGAATTGCATGTTTTGTGCGTGTGCCAACTCATCACAAGGAATGTAACCATTATGTACTGCAAACATATATCAATAAAAATATTTAAAATAATTGGCAAAAATAATAGAAAGATTAAAAGATAAAATCCCATAATTGTTTCTGATAATAGTAGCAGAAACACTATCAGCTCATGGATTGGCACAAACACTTGGGAAACTTCTATCAAGCCGGGAAAAATTTAGGCTTCCTTCTTCATTTCAAAATACAGTATCAAATGCTGCTCTTCATGGACTCTGAGAAATTGTTTGAGAGACAAAGTCTACCACTTTCCCTATCACCAATTTGATCCACATAGGAACTTGAACATTTTTCTGTTGCTTTTCTTTCCCAACATGACAAACAGTTAGTCTTTCTAGTCTGGCTTCCTTCCAAATCCCTAAACTTGTATCAGTCCTCCCACAACATTGTATCAGTGTATTATTATCCAACACATATGCGAGATCCTTCTCCCACCAGAGTCGTAATTAAACATGGGGCAGCTTTGAGTATATAACAATTTTTCTTTGAGCACTTGGCCTTATTTCTTCTCAGAATGGATGGAAAACATGATGTAACTACACTACCTCTGAAGTCAATGTTTATTTGCTATTATTTAGGAATGACCATGAACCTACTTATTTCACTCAAAAGCCAGGTGTTAAAAATGCAAGATCAGGGCTGGAGATTTAGCTCAGTGGTGTAAGTGCCTGCCCTGCAAACACGAGTTTGTGAGTTTGATTTCCTGTACCAAAAAATTAAAAATATAAAAAATATGCAAGATGAAGCATGTGAATGCATTCTGAAACTTAAAGCTTCTTTCATGTGGAATGCTTAGCTTTGGCTGAAAGATCAAGTAAGTAACAAGGTCTAGTAATTCGAAGAACTGGAAGATCATAGACAGAGGATCGAATCCTACCATCCTCTTGACCCTGGGCATGTTTCTTACCATTCACGTTTTGGTTTCCTCAGACAATATATAATGTATTTATCAAGGTTAAATGTGTTCTGTGTTAATGAAGACTTACTAATTTAATGAGAGGATTAAAAGTCATTTTAAACGTCCATAATAAAAGTCATTTTAATGCATGGATGTCCCACTCTAGTTTCAGAGTTAAATAGGAATGTCTGTGAGGTTCCATCACTGGCTATGAGCTGACTACTGTGGATTTTTTTGTTGTTGTTGTTTTGTTTTTTTGTGGTACCAGGGATCAAACTCGTGATCTTGTGCTTGCCAAGCAGGCTCTTAAATGCCCAGCCTGACTATTGCTTTTTTTTTTTTTTTTTAACATTATAAAACTTTTCCCTGAAAATCTTCCAGTCAAAGTACAAGAAATAGGATTAATTTTATTTTCTTTCTGATACTTTATTTCTACAGTGTACATCTCTATTTCAAAAATCCAGGAGAATAAATGAATAAGCAAACACTGAAATTAATTTTGCAGAAGTTTAGCATGGATGACCAAATTGAAGGTAAATGTTTAACACTTCAATGTTGTTCTATGTATCACATATTATCAGGAAAAAAGTTAATTTTCTAACGATGATAGCAGGAAAATTGAATAATTTGGAGAAAAATAATCAACCGGGATCTTCACCTCATTTTATACATCAAAAGTCACTAATTCTCACCGGGGACTCAGCTCTGCGGCATAAGTGCCTGCCTGGCACGTGTGAGACCGTGAATTTGATCCCTGGTACCAAACAAAAAAGTCACTGATTCTGTAATTAACTAGTGTTACATGGAAACACACACACACACACACACACACACACACACCCCTGTAGATTTAACCATACAAGGACAGATGTATATAGATGTAGCTACTTATTTAGATATCAAAAAGTGTCATCATACAACTGAAAGAAGACAACGGATGGCCAGCATTGGTCCAAATGATCCACTTGGGGAGTGGCCTTCTGCCTCTGAGTTACACATGCCTCTACAGCTAAATACTATATACATTTAAAGAAAATAACTTTTCCAAGTAGGAAAGGGCAAATTTGATGTGTGACTTTTTGAAATTGCTATGTATACCTTCAGAATGTTTATAAAATTGTCATTCTAAAGTAATACAAAAGAAAACTGACTTTTAGAGTCTCATCAATGAATCTTTTATGCTAAGTTAAAAGCTGTCATAAATTTACTAAAATTCCTCTCTGTCCATTCTTATCAAAGTCTCCATCAGAGCAGCTATCCAGATCTTTTATCATCTTGCCCCAAACTGTACCTACTCTGGGCTTTGGGGGTGCAGTTGGAATATGAAGCTCAAGACAGCCTTGAACTCACTGTGTGGCCAGTCTGGTTGCAAACTGATGGTGATCCTCCTGCCTCGGTCTCCTGAGTGCTGGGACTACAGGCCTGTGCTACCACACCTGGCTCCATTCTGGCTTTTTTCTTGTCCCTCTTCACCCTCCTGCCAAGCTTTTTTAACTTCTTCCTGTTTTCATGTTTCCTCCCCAAACAAATATTTCTATATTTCTTCATCTCTTTTTAGTATCTCTTTTTTATTTTTAACTGATATGTAGTCACTGTACATATTCATGGGGTACAGGGTGACATGTCAATACATATATGTAAAGTACTTGGGATATCTATCACCTCTGACACATCTCATTTCTTTTTGTTGGGAATATTTGAAATTCTCTCTACTATTTGAAAAACATTGAATTAGTTGTTAACCGTGGTTATGCTTCTGAGCTATAGTTAGGGGCCATTGTTTGCATCCATCTGATCCCTTGCACCTGCTAACCGTGCACTCTCTATTCTGCTCCTCGTAGCAGGGCTGGCTCTCCACAACGGCTGTGAGAGAAGACTGTGCAAGTTTCTGTCCTTGGCTTGTGGATAGCTACCTCCTCCCATGCCCTCCCATTGTCTCCCCTGTGGACCTGTCTCTCCCTCATGATATGATTTTGTTTGCATAAGACCATCAGTCACATTACATTTGGAGTCTACTTTGCTCTGGTATGGTTTCCTGTTAAGTAACTACATCTTTGTTGTCCCTGATTCCAAATAAAGTCACATTCTGAGGTACTGGTGGTTAAGTGAATTTTGAGGAAATACAATTCAGTCCAATTCCTCCATATAGGGAATTATGAAGTTTATATAGTTTAGACGTTCAGGTCTTTTATTTTTGAAACATGTAAGCATATGCACATTTCATCAAGATATTGAATGTTCCTCTCTCATTTACATTTTGCCAGAAAGTTCCCTGATGCCCATCTCTTGCTGGTCACTCATGCCTAGCCAAAGCAACCTCTGATTGCTACTGCAGAATGCTTTTAATTTTTCTCTAATTTCAGAAAGAAAATGGGACCCACCATTATGCATTTGGTGCAGTTTGGCTTTGCTCATTCAGTGTGATGTCCATGAGACTAATGAATGACATTGGCTTCATGCATGGCTTGTTTCTTTTATGGCTGAGCCATAGCTCATCCTATAAACACATCACAATTTTTACCCTCAACTCTGTTGATGGACAGCTGGACCATTTTGAATTTTTGGCAATAATGAATAAAGCTGTTGCAAACATTGCATGCAGGTCTGTGTGGACACACATACCTTTATTTCTCCTGAGTATATATTTAGAAGTGGGCTTCTTCATCATAAGGTGTGTGTGTGTGTGTGTGTGTGTGTAATTTTATAAGGAACTATCACAGTTTCTTACCTATCTAGAAACAACGTCTAGGGTTCTAATTGTTTCATTTATGTCATAACACTTAGCATTTTCTATCTTTTAAAATTTATCTGTTACATTTTAAATTTACATTTTAGTGATGCAGTGCATCAGTTCTATATTGCTTGAATGTCTCTATTGCTCTCTGTTGCTCAATTTGAATGTCTTATTTTGCAGAATATCTGCTCAAATTATAAACCAGTTTTTAAACTGTTCTGTGCTAATGCTTTTTTAAATTTTGACTTGTGAGAGTGCATTATATGCCTTTCACTTAAGTCCTCAGTTAGAAATATGAATTGTGAATATATTCTCCCAATGTATGGCTTTCTTTTTAATTTTCTTATTATTGTCATTTGAAGGCCATGTTTTATTTATATATTTATTTATTTTTGAGACAGAGTCTCACTGTGTAGTTTAGGCCAGCCTTGAACTCACTTCAATTCCCCTGCCTCAGCCTCCAGAGTGCTGGGACTACATCACACCCAGCAATAATTTGTTTTTTTATTATTGTTGTCATCGTTGTTTTCATTATGTAATCCAGGCTGAACTTCAACTTACCATATAGCCCAGGGTGGCCTTGAACTCGTGGTGATCCTAGCTCAGCTTCCTGTGTTGGATTAGAGTTAAGTGTCACTATATCTAGAATTTGGTAAAGTTTAATTTATCAATTTTGTCATTTTGTGGTTTACATCTTTTGCATGTCACATCTAATAAATATTTGTATATTTAAGTCACCAAGATATCTCCCCTAAGTTCTATTTTATAAGCTCTGGTTTTAGCTGTTACGTTTGTTAAATGGATCACTTAAAGTTAATATTAGTATGTCATCGAAGCTGGGTTCATAGTTTTAATTTGGTTATCCAGTTGTTCTGACAATGCTTATGAAGGGTACCTTTTCTCTACTGAGATACCATTGCATCTGTGTAATGGTAAAACCATTGACCATGTGTGGATATGTATCTGTATTTTATTTTAGTTCACTGGTTTTTAGATCCATTCTAATGACCAAACCACATTGTGTTAATTATAGCAGCCTTGCAATTAGTCTTTTTTTTTTTTTTTTTTTTTTTTTTTTTTTGTCTTTTACTTTTTATCGGTACCAGGGATTAAACTCACGGCTGCCTACTTGCAAGGCAGGCGCTTATGCTGCTGAGCTAAATCCCCAGCCCCCTCACCATTAGTCTTGAAATTAGTATTGAAAACAAATTCCTAATATTTTACTCTTTTTATGTCCTTTCTTATGTACTTCAGTTTAACCTGTATTCTCCCAGTAGAATCATCTTCCAGTCAACAGAGTTAGGGCCCAACATTCCTCCTTATGTGGAACAGAAATGGGAGAAGGGGAGAGATGTGGGGATTATAAACATTAAACAACTAAATATATATACTCTTTTTTTCTTGTACCCTTGTCACAAATGTAAAAAAGTCTATGTAAAAAATGCTAGAGTTCTAACAGAAAAATGAGTCATATACCATATAGAAAAATATGAAGAACAAGTGGATATAAAGAAAAACCAACACCCCTAGTAAACAATTAGCACAAATGAAAATACTGTGACATCGTGATTGTACATATGTGCATATGACTGTATGTATGACTGAACTAGCAAAAATTAAAATTATAATACTCAATGCTGATAGGCTATAGTGAGATTGCCATTCTTGTAAACTGCTAGTAGAAATACAGACTACAGGGGCTGGGGATTTAGCTCAGCGGCATAAGCGCTTGCCTTGCAAGTAGGGAGTTGTGAGTTCGATCCCCGGTACCAATAAAAAGACAAAAAAAAAAAAAAAAAAAAAAAAAAAGAAATACAGACTATATATAATTAGGTAATACATACTGTGGGTCTTTAATTGTGGATGTTTTTCACTTTTGTAATTCATTTCTAGGAATAATTATAAGGAAGTAACCATAGAAACATACACAGATTTAGCTTTTTTATTATTTACTGTAATATTACTTAAAATAAAAAACTCAGAAACAACAAAATGTCCAGAATTGGTCATTGGTAAAAATAACTTAAACTATAGTAATACAATCTAGTACTAGTGATTAAGATGTCTGAACTCTAAAGGGATTAAAAATGGTCATACTATAATGTGAAGGTAAAGCATATTGTGTTGACAACTGTAAGTTTTGAAGAGCCTAGGTTATGTAATACAAATAAACATATAAGTAGAAAGAAAATATACCAAAATATTAACTGGTTTTCTTTGTGGAAATTTTTATTTCCTCTTTGATTTTCCCTGAATTTTCCAAATTGCCCATAAGGAGGAAAAATGAGGAAGGATTACTTTCATAATCAGAAAAAGGTCTTTTTTTCTTTCTTTCTTTTTTTCTCTTTTTGAGACAGGGTTTCACTATGCAGTTCAGAGTGGTCTTGAACTCATGCTGTACCTTCAGCAAAAGGTTTTGCTGTTGTTGTTTATTTTTTAACCTAGGAAAAGGCATCCAAATTCTACTGTGAATAACCAAATACCATTTCTATTTGTCATTAGTTAAGAAAAAGAATTACCTGCTCAGATTATAAAGAAGGCAATGAATTATTAAAAGGTATTAAAGAGAATCACTATTGTGTTTACATCCTCTCACTTTTCTGAGAAAATAGATTTTTTTCAGAACACTTTTTAGCATATTGTCTTCAAAACTTTCCAAAAATAAGCATTTCTTTATTTCAAATTTTGGGGTTGTACTTGCCACCAAGCACACTTTTAAAAAAATCTGTATGACCATGGACAAATCATTGCTGAGTATTTGTTGTGAACAAGAGGAGTGACACTGACCAGATGCACCTGCTTCACACACAGGCTTTCCTGATATGGCAATCACAAATTCCCGGCAACATTATAGAGTTAAAAGTCAACACTGCAGAATTAACTTGGTTGATTTCTTAAGATGATAGCTTAGCCAAATGAGCTACTCCCGTACTCCAGCCTTCTATCTTCGCTTGGGGGAGCTAGGTAGGAAGATGAAAATAATTGAGAATAAATCCATCTTTGCAATTAGAAAACCACAGTCTGCCCATTCTTGGAAAGTTGCAATGCCCGTATTTTTATTTACCATACTCAGGGAATTCTTCTAGTGAATAAAAGAAAAAATTTTAAAAACTTTTCAGGGGATTCTGGGCTTTCCTAGGATATTTCAGTTTTAGGGTAGTTCCTGAACTGAGCACTTCCCCAGCAGCCAGTGATGTTCCATGGACATATTGTCAATAGCCAGACAAGATTTCTGAGCTTGTCCTGGGAAACAACTTCTGCCACTGCAGAGCCCAAGCCTACTCTTAACTTGACTACATTCTAAGGCACTTATGTCCTCTTTGGTCACTGTAGGTGATTTCAAGTCAACATCAAAAAGGTGACACGAGGCATCCATGTGACCATACTTGTTGGAATTTACATTTTTTCCTCATAAAATATAATGTATTTACTAAAACAGGCATAGAAAACTGTATGTATATTCTAAGAAGCAGCTGCAAAGGAACACCCGTCTGATTATCAGCCAAATTAAGAACATTGTCAACACCCTGAGAACATCCAGAGCAGCCCTTCCTTGGCACAGCCCACCCCCTGGCTTCCCTCTTTGGCCCTTGCAAGGGTTCCTGGACAGGATTTTAACAGCCTGAAGAAGTGTTAGAAAGATTTTCCAAAAATAACTCTTACTATATAGTACACGACACTGTTAGCATTAATAAAAGGCTATTTCTCTTTAAAAGTCTGTATTGATCATAGAAAATAACTGTTTTCCAGAACACAAAAATATAAAGTTTGATTTAGCAGTTAGAAAATAATTTGACTTGCTTTTTTGTGATAATTTCTAAAAGGATATTTTTAAGTAACTGATATTTCCCCTTTTGAATTCTATGTTTATATCTGTTAGCTATTGGGTGTTTAGCATTGTTTCTATCACCTTGTATACTAATGTGCATATGACTGTATGTATATAAAATTGAATGCTAATTCTTTGCCATATTTATAACTAATATTTTTTCCAGCCTATTGTTTAAGAAGGCAGAGAAGTTCTTAGTATAAAGTAATCTATTCACTTTTTCTATTGTATTTTCTCAAGATTTTCAAATAATTGAATGGACAATTAAGAATAATACAAAAGTAAAGGGAATATTGTAGTAAATCCACAATAATTTTTTTTCCAATTAGGAATCATACTCAAGGGCACCTGACTACCAAGCTACATTCCCAGCCCTTTTGTAAAGTGTGTTGTGAGACAAAATCTCTCTAAAATGTCCTCAAACTTGCAATCTTTCTGCCTCAGCCTCCTAGTGGCTGGGATTATACATATGTGCAGCCATCCCCAATACTAGGACTATTTTTTCACTTGCTTTTTGTGGCTATGACATCCCCAGTCCCATTCTGTAATTCCTGTTCACTGATTCTCCTTTTGTTATGGTAATTTTTTAATGTTTAATTTTATTTTAAAGAGCAAAACAGAAAAAAAGGATTGAAATGATTTGGAACTTCAAAAAAAGAACAGAAAAAAAGTAGGGAATTAACACTAGTTAATGTGTTGTCCATTGTTATCTTAGGACTAGTTGTTCAGGTTACAAAATCTAGATCCAAAAATGATCAATCAAACAATGACTTGCTGAAATATTTTAAAATAAATCTCAGACATAATTTCATGTCACATATAGTAAAACTTAAAAAATAATCAACTTATGTCAACATTAACACTAATTTCTCCATAGCTAATATCCAGTCAGGCTCAATAGTCCCTGATTTTTTTAAAAGTCATTTTCAAGTTGTACTTTTGCAACAAGTAAGTTTTTTTAAGTGAGATTCACATGCTGAATTCAGTTGATGTCACTTAAGTCCCTCTATTCTTTCTATTCTTGGCCATTTATTTGTTGAAAAAAATTAGATCTTTCATCCTCAAGAATATCCCACTTCCAAGATTTCAGTGATAGCATCTTTGAGGAGTTATTTTCTATATTCCTTTGTCCCACAAACTTTCTATCAAGTCACAGATTTGCTTTTTTTTTTTTTTTTTGTCTTTTTCCTTTTTATCGGTACCGGGGCAAGTCACAGATTTGATTTGACAAGCTTTTGATAATTTTCTTTTAGGCAATGTGGTAGTGATATCGACTTATTATATCCTGCATGAAACATAATATGTGTGTGTCTCCCTTTTATTGATGTTAAAACTAGTAGTTTTAAGCACTGTCAGCCTCATCGATTCTTTATGAAATTCCCAATAAGATAATGATTTTAACAGTTATTGGTAACCACCAGTTATATCCATCAGTATATTAGGACCCCAATATCTTTAAGCTAACAGACTTCTTCTAATACAATATTAGATCATCAAGCAATCAGCTGTAGTTTTCCAGTGTTTTATTTGTTCGTTATATTACATCTCCGTGGAATTCGCTTTGGGGAGGGACCTCCATTGCACCACACAGCTGGAGATGGATTTGCACTAGTGCAGCACTTTGCTAAGGGGATCCCGAACTGTTTTGTAAACATTCAGTAATTTTCCCAGCACTCTCCGTGTCTTAGTATTGGAACGCTGATTAGAGATTTCCTTATTACAGCTACTGTCAACAAGCAGAATTCAGTCTGCGAGAACAGCTGAGAGCTGCGTGTCTGTGCTGTCTTCTTGCAGCACGAAGCATTTGCATGGCAGAAGAGAAAAATAAGAGTTTTGTGATTACTCAGAGTTTTGCTCAAACACAAAGTTTTAAATCTTGAAAATGTCAGCTTTTTATTTCTGCAGACCATCATTTTGCTGTGGAGGGAAATAACACTGAAAAGTCTGTACACACGATATAATCACTCAGATTTCAGCAGAAGTAGTTGCAGTTCCATTTTCTCTCCTTTACAAAAAGGAGCATATTCTCTGTTTCCAAATATTGGCACCTTCTGTAAATTAGCAGAGTAGTTACTGAGGCCAGTTCTTATCTACCTTAGGAAAAAAGCAGTATCAGATATCTGGTTTTAATAAGTTAAAATTTAAAAATGAACAAACAAAAAACTATAACATGCATTGTGAGTGGTTTCCCAGCCTCCAAAAATGTCCCATTCCAATGAATGCTAGGCTGATTTTACAAAAATTTTAATGACATTATTTATTTGCTCAAGAACCATCTCTAGTTTCCCACTGTTGACAAAATCCAGGTCAAACTCTAGGGCCACAACAAATTCTGAGTACTTAGCAACTCTTCCTCCTCCCTCCACTCATGCTTCCAAGCCCGCCCCCTGCTCTCTGGTCCTGTGTGCTATGACACATGCTCATCCTTGGCTTCAATAGCTGTCTCATACTTTTCACCCAACCTAAGTATATTAGCTTCAATTTTTTCGTACTGGGGATCGAACTCGTGACCTTGTACTCACCAGGAAGGCACTTATGCCACTGAGCTAAATCCACAGCCCAGCCTCAACCTCTTCAAATCCAAAGTTGCATCTCATCTAGTACAAACATTTTCTCATTGATGGTTCTTGTAAATCATCCTTTTTTTTTTCTTTTCCTTTTATTTTTTTCGGTACCGGAGATCGAACTCATGACTACGCACTTGCAAGGCAGGTGCTTATGCCGCTGAGCTAAATCCCCAGCCGCAAATCATCCTATTCATTAAATTATACCTCTTTAAAAACAAAACAGTATAGTTTAGCAAGCATATTTTTTGTTACTGTTCACCGTGTGTTTATTATGGTTATCTTAGTAATCTGTAAAGCAAATATAGTATGCTACAAAAAAAAAACCTTATTTTTAGACCTTATCTGATTGAAATTCTTGTGAAGTTCTTAAGGGATAATTTCAATGGGTCATTTATTAAGTCCACAAATGATATAATCCCGAGTGTAGGCGGTTTAAAAAATGTCCACACTTGTCAGGTCTTAGTATACAGACAGTCTTTAAAGCGACTTTGAATATTTTAAGTGACTTTATCCTGTTCCCGTAAGAGATAAAGAGTACTTTTCCAGTCTTGAAGTTTTCTGGCTTTGGAACTTATTTTGGCTGATAGAATGGACAGCACGTGACAACGTGCTCATCTTGAGTTTAGGCTCCATGGAGTTTTTCTGGGCTTCACTACTTGCTGTCAGGAGACAGGTCCTGGGATACACTCAGACTCCCTCCCCGGAAGATGGAGACTGGTGAGGAGATTGGCCATCTCACTGCAGGTGTTCTAAACAACCAGCTCCCACCAGACTGGCAGCTGATGCATGAGGGGGCCCCCACAGAACCTCAGAGTTGTCCCTAACTGTGACACAGAGAATTAGAGGCAAAATTATAATTTTAATCTACTAAGTTTGAGGTGACAATGTAAAATTAATTGCTTGTGGACACCAAAGGATACAGAAACATGTTAAGTGGCAAACACATAATCTAACAGATTTCAGCATCCTAAAATAACAAACCATGCCATTAGGATAAAATATTAACTGTGGTAAGTGTGAAGTTCTAAATTCACGTCAAAACACCCGCTGTGTGAATAGAAGTGTAGCAGAGATATAGCTTCCCAATGTGTATAGGAAACACCTAGTAGCTTTGGTTAACCACATGGCTCAATCTTGTGTCTCTGCACTTCCAACAAAGCTGATTTTACATCAAATGGAACTTTATTATCTGTTCATTATATGAGAGCCTACAAGAGAGTTTTGTTCAGACGACAGTGACCACAATGCTGATGGGACTAGGAAGTATCTCACACAAGGACACAGGCAAGGTCCTTGGGAATCCAGTGGAAATATTAAAGGTGCCGAGTGGAGATGTGAAACTACATGAAAAAGGGACCAGAAAAGTTTCATGTTGTCTCCCTCCAAATTAAAACCCATGTCTTCAGATCAACAATGGGAAGAAGGCGCATTAGAGAGGCTATATAGGTTTATGATCTTAAGGACACAGGCCATGAACTCAAATCCAAGCCTTCCATATAACAGCTGTGTAATGCTGAGTGAATCGTGCAGCCTTGCTAAGCCTCAGTTTCCTCACCTGTAAAATGAAAATAATCATAGTACTATTATATGAGATTGTAGTAAAGATTAACTAGGACTTTGGTAGATAAAATGCTTAGTTTGATTCCTGGGGCATAATACTCAATAATTTTTATTTATTATCTATAAATGTGAAATGAATTGCCTTGGGAAAATTCTCTCTCACTGCAAGTGTTCACAGGAGCATTGACAGATGCTGGTAGAACAGAGCTAAGCATGACATGGGAAGACACAGTAGGGATACTTAAATTACCTTCCAACACAGAACATGTCTTCCTATAGCCCCTAAGACTTAAATAAATTATTTGCATTTTCCAAAACTCCAAGTACTATTGATTGAATGATATTCATCTAATACATTACTTATTTTACTTTATTTTTGGACACAGGGTCTTGCTATGTAATCCAGGCTGGCCTTGAACTTGAGGTGATCCTCGCACCTTAGCCTCCTAAGTGTTTGGGTTACAGGCAGCTACTACCACACTCAAATTTTATTATATAGCTACAAAATGTGCTTTTTTCCTTCTAGTAAGAGATGTGCCATGCTGGAATAAAGGTGTGTGAGAACTTGGATATTTTGTACCATTCATCTTCTAAAAGAAGTATACTATAATGTTTATTTTTATAAATATCAGTGTTGATCTAAATAGTGCAAATTTTGATGTTACAGACTCTTACAGTGTTTAAATTCACATGTGCAATGTGTTTAAATTCACATGTGTGGGCTGGGGATTTAGCTCAGCAGGCATAAGCACCTGCCTTGCAAGTGCACGGTCGTGAGTTCAATCCCCGGTACCAATTGAAAAAAAAAAAAAAAAGACTTAAATTCACATGTGCACAGTTCACACACTTGGCTTTCCCCTATCAGAATGTATGACTTTAAAACAAGCCAGATATGTCCAAGGTATAAGAAGCCTAACTTTGTTTTGTAACTCATCTCGTATCAAAAGTCCAAGCCGAAGTTCGTAACCACTTTTGTTTCTCTTTATACCTATAGCACCTGGAGATTCTTGCCACAGTTACAGCTGCATTGTAAAGCCACAGCACACGGTTTTAACTCCCCTCTGATTCCACTTAATAAGACAGATCTAGCAGAATCACCTAAATTGAGTAATATGCCTATCTTCTTCAATTATCTTGTTATCAGTTAATAGAGAGGAATTCACATTGGCCAAGGCACCTTGTCTTTGTGGTTTCTGACTGATAAATATCTTTTTCCACAGTGAGAGCCAGCATAATAATAGGCATTAATCATCTACAAGGAAAAGAAGTGGTTCACTTTCCCCAGTAACGGAAGCTGATAGTCTGACCTCTGCCTTAGAGAATCCTACAACCTATAAATGAGCAGAAGGGATCTGAATTGTAGTCAGAATGAGCTCTGGGTTGTGGGTGTGAGGTGAAATGAACTGAAAAGGTGTTTAGAAGCACAGGATGGATTTCTAGGGCCCTCAATGCAATGTATGTGCCATAAATTGTGCCACGGGTGCAACACAAAGATAAGAAACATGTTCCATGACTCAGGAGACACTTGGTTTCTCCAGCAGCACTGCAGCGCAAAGTAGAAAACGCAAAATATAATTTCAACTCAGAATAGAAATTGTAATAGGGAAGGAAAAGAAGAGAGGTGAATTATAAGATAGATTTTGAGAAAGCAGCAGGAATTAAGCTGGCACAAATGAAAGCAACAGCGTGAACAATGGCAGAAATCTGCAGGAGAATGCAGCAGGGAGCCAGGGCAGAAGGGCAGATACATCCCAGAAGCCTCTCTCTGCCCTGCAGACAGATGCAGACCATTGCAGCAGCCAGGGGGAAGCCATCCCACTTCTCAGTCTTGTAGACTGATCGTCTTTGCCATTAGTATGCTGTATCCAGATGTGAGACGCCAGGGCCCAGACCATAGAACCATCACAATATGGAGGGAGAGGGTGAGACGTAGAACCTATTTGGACTTAGTGACTTACAGCTGGATGTGAGAGGGAGAGGGATTCTGGATGATGTACTTGGCTTGCTGGCTATAAGGTGAGACCGCGTGCTGGGGATCAGAACATTCATACAGCAGAGAAGTAGAAGGAAAAGAGAAGCTTACTAGCTTCATTTCAAACAAGACGAGTACATGATCCGATTGAATAAGAAAATTGCTTAAAGAAGAGCTGAGTTTTGAGAAGAGAGCCCATGGGATAGAACATTGGAAAAGCCAGAATCACAGATACTGCTGAGGAAGCCAGATGGGAATTAAAACAGCCTGTGCTCCTAAAAGCCAAGGGGAGGAGTGGCCATCGGGTAGACAACTGAGTCAACTGCTATGGAGACCACACTGGAGGGGAATTGGAGTGTATTCTTTGGGCCTGGAAGCTAGGGTTTTCCTACAGATCTTGGTAAGATGATTTTCACTGATGCAGTGAAACAACTGTCAGGCCAAAAAGCATGAGAACAACTTTCTTCTTCTCTATTTTTGTTTTAATTTCAACATAATGATTCTTATCACTGATTCTCTTTGAAAACCTTTAGTGTAAAAAATGCATTTTTGCCTTTGCAAATCAGTAGAGATTTTCAGGAGCTATCATTCCCTAAAGGACTGTCTTTTAAGACAGAGTTGAATTTTTTTTTTTTTTTTAAACTGAGGAATTTGTTACAGAGGTTTGGGAAGCCATTTGATCAAAACCATCCTGAACTTAGGTACTTAGAAGATGTAGATCTCAGATTCAACAATGTGAGCATTTCTCTCTTCTTTATGTCCTAACAAGTGGCTACTGTGTGCTAAGAATTGTGCATGGTACTTTGGGGAGATCAATAATGAATAAGGCTCAGTCTTGCCCCACCTCAGCCATAGTCAAGGAGATTGGAATCCAGTGAAACAGACAGACGTGTAATCAACCAGCCTTAAAATAAGGTAGGGTTGAAATAAATGTTCATAGTGGTACAGAGCTCTATGGGGGCCAAACATAATTCCCCACCTCTAGTGAAATGCAGGAAGTGACCTTTAAAAACACAGACACAATCAAGGAGTTCATTGGACCACTAATTACCTCCCTACTCTCCAGACCATAAACTTTTATGTGATCTGTGTTTTGTTCACCTCATTCATACCCATATATTTTAACAGGCATCCAAAGGGCCCACATGCAAAAATTTAACAGGCATTAGTGGCAAGTAGAGATTTCAGTTCCACCTCTGACTTTACTATTCTTTCATTAAGCTGAACTTTAGTGCTATTTAATGAAAAAGTTTGACTTTTTTCACTGAGAGTGTTAATGTTCTTAATTTTTTTTTATTTTATTTAAGGAGAAAAAAGAAAAAAAAAGAAAAAGGGTACAAGTTATACAGAATTTCAGAAAAAATAAACAGTAGGAAATCATTAGTTAATTACATATTGTCATCTTAGAAGTAGTTGTTGAAGTTACAAAATTAAAGCATATAGAGGAGACTTTCAAACAGTGAGACTGCAAACAGTTTTGTTCAATAATCCAACAAAACTCAGTAATATAGTTATCTATCTTATAAACTTAAATGTATATGCAGTTATATCTTTTAGAGAACTTTCTTTTCCTTTCTTTTGTACAATGACAATTACACATTTTGGGTTTTATTACTCCCACAGTTCTTATTACTTTTTTTTTTTGAAGGAAGTAAAACCAAATGTGACATACCAGGACAGAGTCAGTCAAATCACAAGGATGGACATAATACATAATGTAAAAACAAAATACAAGGTGATCAACAATGATTACCATAATGTCTCTTGTTATCTTAAAAAGAATTGCCTATATCATCAGTTACAATAAAATTGAACAAAACAGTAAAGAATAAGACCAATAAAACCAAAACACTGGAGACTTCAGAGAACTTCAAAAGAAGATAATAGTCAACCAGAATGGGCGTCACAATGGATCTTATTGTCTTCATAGTTGTTGCCTAGACTTTCGAACTTGGTACTATCTAGCATAACACAATAGAGGAAAATCAGTCAAAACAAGATGGTGAGAGCAATACAGAGTTTCAAATCAAGTTAATAGGAAATCAAAGTGGGTTACTATAATATATCCTGCTATAATGTTCTTTTTTTTTTTTTTTTGTCTTTTTTCATTTTTATAGGTACCAGGGATCGAACTCACGACTGCCTGCTTGCAAGGCAGGTGCTTATGCCGCTGAGCTAAATCCCCAGCCCCAATGTTCTTAAAATTAAGTACAGCGCCTCATGGATTTGGTGCAACTAAGCCTCCTTCTTCCAGAGTAGACAAACTGGAACACCTGAACATAAGGATGGCTTCTGAAGCATACCTCTGAGTATTTGGATCTGAGTCACTTCACAGTGACTTCTATATTGCTTGCATTTCCTTTAAAGATCTTTGGAAAGCTACTGCCTTGTCCAACACTACACACTTATACATTATTTCCCGTTTGTGCAGAGCTGCTATTTATAACCGAGGCCTTTTGGAAAATGAAAATCTAAGGTGAGTTAACTGTAGCCAGAGTGACCCATAACACCAGTAAGGTCATACTTTTTTTGGGATCTTTCTGTGTTCTCTCAGAAAACTTTGATTATGTTTCAACTAGGAATAGGAAAGAGGCTGCCTATTAAAAAAAAAAAAAAACACCTCTCTGCAGCAGGTGGGTAAGTCATGGGCTCTGGTGTCAGCATGCTTGGGTCTGGATGCCAGCACTACCATTTATTAGCACTGTGACCTCCAGTCAATTGTTTACCCTCTAGGCTTTATCCATAAAATGATTAAGTGCGACGCTACCCATAAAAACCTATGTTAGTTTTTGGCACAGAGTCTTCAAACAATGGTAGCTATTATAATAGTTATTATTGCTGTTATCATGTGTACCAAATTGCCCCAGATTACTGTTTATAGCACATGGTAGGTGTTCAATGTTTGTTTATTTTTTAGTGGATGCTTGGCTTTTACCTTAGAATGCAATATTTCCACCAAGTGCTACTTTTGGCTTTCTTATAGGTACCGAGAGTAATAAAAAGGTAGCAAAGTTATATTTATTCTGTTGATAACCATGTGTTTTTTCAGAACGTATTATTTTTTTCCATTCTATGTGAAAACAGAGTATATGTATTCTATGGTAGCTATATGTTACATTTGTTTCTTTTTTCTCAACAATATATCAGACTGTCTACTTAGCCTTTTCCTACTAAAAGTTCCACTTGATATTTTTCAAATGGGAAAGAAATTGGGGCAGTACTAATGGAAAACTCAGTACACTGACAAAGGAAAGAATAAACAATATCTCTGTAAAACAAATACGACGCTCTATCCTTTGATAATGGCACATTCCACAATGTTAAGGGTCTGGGGAATGTGTGTGTGTGTGTGTGTGTGTGTGTGTGCGCGTGCGCGCGCGTGCATGCACGTGCATCTACATTTAGTCCATTACATTGTACTTTAACCATTACAAACTGTAAGCAAGAGCAGCAGCAAAAGAAAGATTTTTATTTTTAATGTTTACTGTTTCACATTTCCATAGGCAGCTACATATATTATTTGTTGAGAAATTTCATTAGCCTAATACACACATTCTTTATATTCAATTGTTAACATTTCACTTATTTTCTGTGCCTTTTGTGAGGTGGTGCTGGACATTTTTATGTTTATAGAGAATGCAAGTTGTAGTGCCATTGGCTTAAGCATATTTGTTAAATTTTATTACAGCTCCTTTGTGCTCCTCAAGCCTGTTTATGAGCCAATGTGCTCATTAGAGATGCTGGGGTGGACAGACTTCTCACCGTGTGCAGTAAGGTGGAGCTCTGCATGCAGCTGAACTCCTGAAGAGTGGGACTAATGTGGTCACCTTCAGCATCAAAACTTAATTCCTAAATTTAAGGGGTACAGATTCGTACTTTTGGTTCTTTAATACTTACAGGACCACTATCAATGATATTGATTTTTAAAATACTTTGTCACCAAAGAGAGTAGGCCACAGACATAGAATATAACTTCAACAATCATTCTAAAGGACAAGATGAAAATGCCTAACTGAACAACAGCCTAAACTTCTGCATATTCATTAACCAGCGACACAGCAGCCTAACAAACCTACGGTGTGCAAATCATAGTGCCCAGCAGTTTGAGCAAATGCAGAATGGGAAAGAAATGAGAGGGACTGCAATGTGTGATAGTGGTCAGAGAAGATTTTTTTTTTAAAGATGATTTACTAAGCCATAATAAGAAGTGTTCTTCATGTTAAGGAAAATGAGAGTGGCTTGAAAATGAGGCATTACGAAATAGTACGCTGCTCATCCGGTAAAATTCAGGTGACAAAGTTAAGGGAAAGCTAGGGCCTAGGATGTTCACCCCAGGGAACGGGACCTGCTTCAGAGGATAACAGCACAGAAGGGAGTGCCACGTGCAGACATGCAGACCTTGGTGCGAGCTTCTACACTAGTGACAGCTTCCACATACGATAGGCATCAATGGAAACATTGTTTGGCAGATGTTGGGCTCCATCATAATCCTTGAATTTGGGCTTTTTCAGCAGAAATGTGTTTGCCTAAGGCCTGACAAGAATCTCTTTGGATCTTTTTTGTCTTTTTATCGGTACCGGGATCGAACTCACGACTGCCTGCTTCCAAGGCAGGCGCTTATGCCGCTGAGGTATACCTCCAGCCCCTGGATCTTGATTTCTAAGTTTACAAGTTTCAGAACTCAAGGACAGGGCTCTCTGCAGAGCAGAGGCCCCCTCATCACCTTGCTCTTGGAACCAAAGCAAGCTTCTCTGTCTCCTTTCTCAACCAGGCTGACTTTGGAAAACGGGTGTTAGCAACTCAACATCTTCCCTTCTCTAACTGACATTTATTGTACCAGCTCTGCTTTCCTCTCCTGGATCCTGCATGACTCCCCATGGGACAGGCAGCTCCTCTCTCCCCCCGCTCTGTGTAACTGGCATGAGGCTCTCACTGCAGCTGTGGGAATAATGGCCAGAAGAATTGTGGCAAAACGAGATGGTAAGTGATTCTGTCTTAAACAAGAGTAGAGCACAGGCAGCTCAGGGTTACCGAGCTCATCCATGTGGTTTCTTTTGGTCCAATCTGGCTGTTCCTGATTCAGCTACGGCTGTATTCCGGCCAGTAAGAGAGGCAGGACTTCCCCATGAAGGGCATGACCCTAATCCAACCAGAATCTAGCCATGCAGCCACACAGACATGCAAGCACCTGGAGATGCAAGGGAGACTGAAAATGTGCTCCTAGACTGGGTAAGCCCAGTGCAAGCCCACTTGAAATCTCCATTGCTTATAGTAGAAGAAGAAAGCAGGTTTCTTAATTTGGAGATTTCCTTTGTCTTGTCTCAAAAATTCCCAGAAGACAAGCACTTAGGTTAATGCATTTTGCTTCAGTGACCAGAAGCTGAATGTATATAGAGATCTGGCCAAATCAGCTCTACTCACATAGAAAAAAAAAAAAAAATGCCAAGACTCTGTTTACCTACAACTACAATAATTCTAATGGACTGCTTTGCTAAGGATGTTTATCTTCATATGATTCCCTTCAAGACTTGTATTCTTTTAAAAGCAGCACTAGGCCATACATTAGTTTTGGGGCTGGCTTCTCCATCTTCTCAGATCACTGAGCGACCTGATTCATAAATATTAATTCAGAGACACAGAGCTGATGCTATTCACCACAACTCAGTTATAAAGTGATAGCACGAGTTCTCTGAGCTGGGGCACACTCTGACCTAAAGGGCCACTCTTAAAATGTCCCCATTTGCTAAGCTAAATGTTCTTTTAAAATTTATTTATTTATTGGTTATGGAAATCGAACTCAGAGCCTTGTGCTTGCCAAGCAGGTGCTGTGCCACTGAGCTAAGCTACATCCTCTACCTTAAGCTAAATATTCTTTTTTTTTTTTTATTGTCTTTTTACTTTTTATCGGTACCGGGGATCGAACTCACGACTGCCTGCTTGCAAGGCAGGCGCTTATGCCGCTGAGCTAAATCCCTAGCCCCAAGCTAAATATTCTTAAGTAACAAAAAATACACACTAATTTAAAGAAAAAAAAATCTAAAGATTAATCTGTTGAAAGGAATGCCTCTATATTTTTTTCTTCCACAGATGCCTCCAAACTTTGGAAGACAGCAGCTCTCTATTTTGTTGATTCTGGGTCTGCCCCCCACTCCCAGTTCCTCGCTTCCTATCTGTTGTTTATCCAGTTACTTCCACATGGCTCCTTCAGTTTCCCCTTCAGCCATCCAGAAATATAAAAGGCCGAGGGCAGCTTGTTTACTTTCTTAGCCATGCTTCCATTTAATAACACTGCCATCTTTCAAAGCAGCTTATCTCTCGATTTCCTTCTGGCCAAATTCAGTAAGACTTTCAAGTTGCATTTCTTTGGATGGAGGACATGTTTACCGGTCATCTAAATTCTTTGGAGAAAGCCAGGTCAGCACAGTCCAGGTCATGGGCAGCTCCTAATCTGTCTACTAGTGTACCAGAAGGACTCTGTAGTTTGCTGAGGTCACAGTCCTTTACTGTGGGTTTTTTGGCTTCCACAATCTCTACAATGCTTTGCTAGTAGTACCACTGAGAGTTTTTGGAACAGCTTGGTCCTTACATTTTATATTGTGGTCTATTGCTGTACATCTCCTTCAACCTCTGCTTCCACTTCCATCATCAATGTCTAATACCCTTTTGATAGCCTCGTTAATTTATTGCAATCCTAAAATACTTGTTCCATTCACTGGTAGCCTATGCAGCCTCTTGGGAATAACATGTTTTCCATCAAATATGTTAAAGTACTCTCTTTTAATTAATCCTCCAGAGAATATCTCCTATGAATTACAAAGAAATGTCTTCACATTGTAACATTTGAGGGATTTGGTCAACGTTGAGCTCTAACTTTCACAATACAATATTTAGCAGCTGCAAAGAAAAGGAAGATAAAATTGCCAGGTTATCCCCAGGGAATCCCAAACACATATTTTTACCATTTGCATTCCTATTTACATAAATTTGTGTGTTGCATTCAAAAGGCGCTGACTCCAATTATGTAAAATGAAACTCTCAACTTCCTCTTTTTCTGAGGGTGGATAATCACACATCATAAGCTTGCTTGCTTTTGCCTGAGGTGATTTCTCTGGTTTCTCTCTGCATGCTTCAAGATTTCTCCTTCTCTATTTCTACCCTCCAATCACAACTATTAAAAGAAAACAGAATTATCACTGTTTATCTTATTATTAAAGTTGATCCCAAAATATTACCTTTTTGATTATGAGCTCACTTTGGAATGCTCTGTTTTCCAACCAGAGTTTTTATGAGACCTTCCTTTTCCTGCGGGAAGGAAACACTGGTGGCTGACTCAGTTTGGGGCACCAGTTTGGGTGGTAGAATCCCTTCTGGGTCTCACTTTCAGCCTTAAAACCCACAAGAAAGCTTCTTGGTAGTGAGGAAGGCAGCTTGCATTCTGAGCAAATTAATTATAGGTGTTAATTATCCACCTTAAACACTGACTTCCATGGCCCCTCCTAATTGAAGGTTGACTCTGCTTCTATTTTCCATGTCATTTTCCCCTCCAGGTGGATGGATATCAGAGTGATTGCAAAATGAATTCATTAGAGTAATTTACAGCAAGTGGACTAAGCTCAGAAGCCAGGCTATGAGGAAAGAAAGAGCAAGAGTGTCCGCTGGGGATGATCTCACTCAAGCCAAGACAGCCTGGTGACATGATGCAGAAGGCCCACCTGCTAATGGCCCGAGGGGAGAGGAAAACCAGAAGACCACACAGAGGAGAGTGTCACTGAACTGGGAGTGTCCCGCTGCACCGACTCACCTCCACGCCATGAAGTTAACTCAGGAGAATTTATCTCTATTGGATTGAAACGCAAGTTAGCCCAGAAAGGCCCCTCAGAGGTTCATGGATTTCTGACCTCAGTCTCCACATGCAAAATAGCTGTCTATTTGGTGTCCACATAAACAAAGTCAAAATACGTGGGACAGGAGGAGACAGCCTGGGGTTAGGAAGTGAGTGTTAGAACAGTTGCCAACATTTCGTGACATCCAGGGAGTAGCTTGTTTGCTGGCTGGTTGGTTTCGTCTTTGGGCCAAGTGATACTCCTTCTTTGAGCTGAAGTCAGCAGATGGGAAGTGCAGACCCTCACTGCACACAGAGTATGGAACCCAGGCACGAGGAAGCTTGGGAGGCACTCTGCTAGCTCTGCAGATTACCGGCAGCTGATGCTGACAGGGCAGGGGCGAGGAGGGGAGGCTTCTTAACACCCTGGGTTTCATACCCTGTGGACAGCCGCCTGGGCAGGACTTGGAGCCCAGACAAAATTACCAGGAATTAACCAGCAAGGAAGATTCATTTCAACTGCCCCTCCCCCATAATTTCCTGGTTCTGTCTAGCTATATCTCTGAATTCAAGAGAAAAGTCCTATTTAAAGAACTTGTATCCATTTGCTTTTGGTTTTTTATCCTGAATGATGAACTGTGTGTGGTCTTCAGATAGCAAAGAATGGTAAGACCACGAGGCCTCTGTGATCCTGGAGTCCTTCTGTCAAGCTGTGTCTGGAAAGTGTCCTTGAGCTACTCAGCAGAGTTCTGCTTTTCATTGTGAAGCCCAGCACCTCCTTCTCCTAGTTCCTGAGGTAAGCAAATTGGAGGTGTGATTTCTCTATACTTACCATTTAGTCTTTTATTTACTTATTCATTCAGGTCATTTATGTAACACATTAAGCGCTTAGACACAGTGAACAAAATAGGTAAAAATGGTTCTTACTCTTAGAGATTTAAATTATTTATTCCCTAGTTTTACCCTAAATCTCAGGTCCATTATAATGTCCTTGCCATGAGAAACTTTCTCAAAGTCACACAGTTAGTAGAGAACAGAGCTGGGATTTGAACCCTGGGAGGGAGGTTCAGAGGGACTACACCCTTCTGTGGGACCCCACACTCCCTGAGGGCTACACTTCCAGTCCAGCAGCAGATCAGGCATCTGGTTGGACTTTCCAGAGCCAAAATCAATAGCCCTCCTATGACTTAAGTGACAAATATTTAAAAACATGGTATTGTGTTTAAATTTCACACAAAAGACACTGATCACTAAGATCAACCTCTTCCTTTCTAACAGGTTCTGACAAGCAGGGGAAGGTCAGCCAGACTGCTGAGAGACCAGTGGACTTCAGGAGGGAGGAAAGGATGACGCTGGGATGGAACTGGAGGCAGGTGCTGGTCTGTACTTCTTGGCTTGACATTTTACCTGTCTAGGGGTGAGTCTCACCAATGTTGACACTTGGGATTTTATCTGCCCCTTCTATGAGATCAGTTTGATTGTTTTACCTACATAACTCAAGACAAATAACAGCCAATCAACACAAATCACTATGTGCAAAGAGAAATGGATGCGTCCTTACTTTGCCTATTGGCTTGTCAGTCAGAGGGCTTGGAAAGCAAACTGGGGTTATGCTGCTGTAGGCAGGAGGTTTCCATTGCTGCTCCTGCAGGAAAGAAAATGGAGAAAGAGATGTCAGGTGCTCGGCTGCCTTTTCCATTGCAGGCAGCAAGCTTGCTGCCACTCAGTTCAGTGTCTCGAAAGCTGCAACCTGATTGCTGTCACTCCACAGACCTGAGTCAGCATTTCTGCAGGGCTTCTTCAGTCTGCAGCCTGCGCAAACCCATTTAACCTTGGACAGGGACCTATTGTAAAACCACTTAGGACATTTTCAAAGAGTTCATATCATCTTAACATCAGTTCACAATATTTTCAGCCTTATCTATTAAGGTGCTATCCTAGTACATAGATTAGGTTAATGAAATCTTAAGTAAAAAAATAATTTTACTAATAGCTTACTGCCTAAAAAACAATGACTACATACAGACCTCTGTGTTTCAAATCCTTGATTCTGTATCAGATAATTTCCAACACTCCTCATCTATTATAAAAAATCCTCCCAGGAACCCTTATTGATACTTTCAGCCTTAAAAAAAAAAAAAAAAGTTGGGGCTGGGGATTTAGCTCAGTGGCATAAGCGCCTGCCTTGCAAGCAGGCAGTCGTGAGTTCAATCCCCGGTACCGATAAAAAAGAAAAAGACAAACAAACAAAAAAAATACTTTCAGCCTCAGCTCCACCTTAATCTCCTAGTTGCCAATGTGTTCTGTGAATGATCCCCAATGTAGGACTTTGTTTATGCTGTTCTTGGTTTCTAAAATAAGTTTTCTTCAATATATGCCTGTAAATTATTACCTGTGCAACCAATTGCTGTTCAAATTTCCCTAGGAAATACCTTACAGGTAGTTCTCCTTATCCTCCTCTAGGAATTGAGCCCAGCTCCTTCTCCAAGCTACATCCTCAGCATCTTCCAACGTTTTTTGTTTGTTTTGTTTTTTTAAATTTTGAGACAGGGTTTCCCTAAATTGCTAAGTTGTTGTGGCTGGAATCCAACTTATAATCCCCCTGACTCAGCCTCTCAGAGTGCTGTGTTTACTCTCCCTGCCACAAAGCCATGATGCTATTATTAGAATGCCTGTCACTATTGGCTGGGAATGTGAGCTGCTAGCACTGGGCTCATGTTCTGGTTATCTGGTATCTTTCCCAATCCGGCACAATACTTATTCAACATCGATACTTTCATTCCAATTAAACCAAACATTATTTTAGTCAGCTGAATCTTTTTATGTGTCTTAAATTTTGTTTTTTATTAGTATATGCTTGAAGCCCTGTTTCCATTCCTCATGGGGCAGTGGTGCATGTACATAACACACGTTAATTTTTTTCATTTTCTTCTCTCCATTCCCTCCCCCTCACTCCAAACTCTTGATCCTTTTCCATTTGCCAAAGATCTATTTCCTGTTATCTATCTTTTATTTTGCTCTCTATATTTTTGGATCTTAAATAAATGAAAGCTTGTGTTTTATGTCTTTCACAATTTCCATAACAACCCACCAGATCCAGGTGTCTCTAACCCGAGCCTCAATCCCTCCTACGCACATTTTCACCCTCTTTCAATTTTGTTAGAACAGACATCAATAGAAAAAAAACTGTACGTATCAATAAGCCTCATAAAATATAAATGAACTTTAATAATGAATTAGAAAGTATTGACCCATTTCCACTTCCTGCTGTTCATTAATTGGCTGTGTTTCTTGAGGTTCAGGGAGATTTTTCAGTGGTCTTAGCAAAGGAATAGAATCTCTACGCCTGCTGTTACTAATTATCTTATCCTCCCCTCAACCAGGGCAAATTACTTGTACTCTCCACCACGGTGGTCCTGCCTATAAATGCAATTTGTGTTATTTACATACATCACACAGAGTATTTTGAGACTAATTGCAGAGATATCTGTGGCCTAGAAATGCAAAGCGTATTTCCTGGGGAGGAGGCTCTGCCTTTATCCTCAAGAGAAGCCATTCAAACCTCTGACTTCTTCCCAGAGTGTGAGAACAGGGGCTAGAGGAGCTTTCGAGAGATGTGGATTTCTGTCCATTAGGAGTTAAACTGAGACCAGCAACTCATTTCACAGGTCATGTTCCAGCCATCAAAGTGTAATTACCAACAAACCCCACCAGTGCAGGTCCCAACCATATTAGGGAATGCATGAATGAAAGTTCCAAAGGATTGCATTACCAATTTCCGACTTCCAGAGATAAAAAGACATTGAATGACACCAGGGAAAAGGCCAAAATATATCAACTTCAGACTGCAACTTTTTTTTTAATGGAAAATAACAGTTGCAGTGTTGATGATTGGGAAACACGATTCTGTCAGGAGGAAGTCAATCTGGGGAAGCGGTAGATGAATCTGAAGAACTCTGCCCTTCAGTCTGAGGCTGGTCTGGTTGCTATGGCAACATATAACTAGCTTTCTTAGGGGGTTAGGCTGCCTGATTTTCTTTAGACCAAACATTCCCTTGGTACATTAGCAGTGGGTACACTTAAGACTAAAACAACCTAGCAGCTGCAGCACATAGATTTCTTACCTAAAAATTATTTGTTAGGAACATATGTTCTTTTAGCCACATAGAAATGGGAATTTCTAAAAAATGAGTTCCTATGCAAAACGCAATGGAATATTGATGGGCATATAGTTATCATTAAACGACGTTCTCTTTTCCTGTTCCCTGTTCTCATTTTAGGGTTTCCCCACAGGGTTTGCTTGTTGTTTGGGTGGCCGAGTGCTTGGGTGACTAAAGGTTACTGCTGTATGCCTCCCCACCCATCCTGCTAACTCAGTATTTGTTGAATGTAGGGATGAAGATGCTGATGATGGACTTGGGATAAGGTAAGGAATACGGAATTAGAGAAAAGCTACTGAGAAAAGCAAGTAAGCCACCTTTTCCAGATCAGTGCAAAATGACAGTAACTGTTGTTCCATTGTCTTCTCCTGATAACTTCAGAGCACTCCAAAATAAAGCTGCAAAATTGCTCAGAGATGTCTGCAGAGATCTCTGGGATTGCTTTCCTAAGATTAGATTCCTAAGAGGACCACTAAAGAGTTGTGAAGAGCTGGAAGTGGGACTGCACTGCCTGAAATGTAAGTGTAATTCCTGGTGAAATAGAACAGAAAGCCCAGGTGTTTCAGAGGAAAGACATGAAGGTCACCCAGTGTTGAGCACTAGGATTCATTCCGGGGCATATGCTGAAGGGAGCTTCACCAGCCAGCTCACACCATCCCAGCAGCTCTGAAGGAAAGACTGCATCCTCTCCCATGTCTTGACCTTGCACTCCAAAGAACATACGGGAGACTATGTTCCTCAACTGTGCCCTCTTTGCCATGGCTGGAGGCTAAGAACAATGGCTTCTGTTGTGAGCTAGAAACAGATTCTACCTTAAGGATCACCATCCCTCTATCCAGCTGCATCCCATCACTCATTACTTTAGCTGCCCTTGGTCTCCCTTGGCGCTTTTAGAGAACTGTTAATGAAGCACTTTGGTTGCTCCTGTCACTGCTCAAAAGTCATGAACTACTTCTGGGACCTACAGTTCAGAAACTCTGGGAAAAGAGGAAGGAGAAATTTTCAAATGCAGGATGTGATCTAGATAACCACTGTGGCTTCTGGACCTGGTGTGCAGGGCAGCATACTCGACCTGGGCTAGCCCCACCCAGCCATCTGGAGTTCCTTCCTTGCAGGGTCAAGAGCACAGTGGCAGAGGGGAGGCAGCCTTGGGAAAGGAGACTGGGTGGAGGGGACCAAACACTGACTCACTCAGCCTTAACCAGCCTTCCTCCCTTTTCCACCCATGAGTACAGTTGATGAGCTCAAGTAAACTGCTTATGGCCTCTGTTTCCTCTTTCCTTTCTGGCTATTATCACAGACTTTTGAGCAGAGAAAGGGTCACAGGGGAGAGCAACTCTCACGCATTCTAGCTTTGAAGTTTTCTCCACAAGACCCTGATAGAGCCTGACCCACTTCAGAATTCTCCAGCGCCTCCCACAGCACCCATCGCCCTTAAAAACTCCGCTCAAGTTTTCATTAAATTTCCATTTCCTGGATGTTTTACCATGCTGATTTAAAAAATGTCCCTTGTGCTTTTACCTTCCTTTCCAAAGCTTTATGTGTCTTCTGTACCAACTGTACCTATCACAAAGCTACCATCACACAGGACATAAAAACAAGTACAGCTGTGACGCTCTTCATTAATGGGACTCCCAGAAATCCTCATGTGTCTCTGTTTGTCGCCTGCCTTTATCCAGATACACGTGATCTTAGCTCAAACACTACTTGGTATTCACTTAGTATCATATACGATGTATCTTCTGTGTTTTTACAGTCTTTCGATTTACATTTGGTAACTATCCAGAGTTCCATGACTGAGGTAAGGTATTATGAGTTTCTCACCTTGATAGATACTTCCATTATTTCTATTTTCCTCTTTCATTAAAAATGTTGTTTCAAATCTTTTGAGTCATGCCTTTAGAGTCTTATTTCCAACAGTAGGATTCCTGGGTTGAAGACAAACATTTTTATGGGCTTGCTATGTACTATCCAATTATTACTTTTCAAAATGATTTTGTTGGTGTACAGAGGTAGCTGGCTGTGCTCTGCATATGACGTACGTAGGCGTATCTGTGGCTACACAACACTCACACGTTGACTCCTTTTCTTAACAGCACACCCGTGAAGGACATGCCGTAATTAACTTCACAATTATGGAGGAAGAAGTTGTGGGCACAGAGATGAAGCACCTCAGTGTCAGATGACAATGTCCCTCGTGTGGCTTCACTTGATTCATGTACCCGCTATACCCAGTACGGCCCTGGTTTCAATGAGTAATCACTGACTGTGTCTCCATCCTCTCATTTTCTCAGGTTGTGTCACAATGAAACAATAAATACAGACTCAGGAACATGTGACCAAATTCCAGTTCCATAACTTACTAGCTCTGAGCCCTTGAGCAAGAGAGGGAATCTGGTTAACTCAGTTTTCCCAAGTGTAAAATGGGTGATGTCTATACCATAGGCTTGTTCGGATGGTGTAAACTGAAATTCAGTTCACTAATGAAACATTTTAAAATACTTCTATTTTTCATGTTAATGAAAGATATCCTGCTGTTATTTTCCTTGAAGCGTTTTCCAAAGGAAACTAGCTGAAATCTATGAGTCTCTATTACTATTTAATGTAGAATATCTACAAATAATTGTTAATATATAATATACATTATATTCTAGGCACTATAACTTAGCTCTGTGCAGTTTAAAAACTTTTTTCTTTTTTTTTTTTTTTTTTTTTTGTCTTTTTCGTTTTTATCGGTACCAGGGATTGAACTCACGACTGCACACTTGCAAGGAAGGCGCTTATGCCACTGAGCTAAATCCCCAACCCCCACTTTTTATATAAAATATTTACAAGTAATGTAAAGCTTGTATAATGTATTAAACAAAGTTGATAACAATTATGCAAAATATAGAGTACAAATAGGTTACTAAGGAGTTCATCAAATAACTCTAAACAGGTATGTTATTTTTAAATTCTAAGCAATATCAATATTTTTATATAATAAATCAAAATGACAAACATGAATTTATTTTAAAAAGTCACAGTCTATAAAACAAATTATTTAAAATATTTTTACATGGCTCAGCTATGAGGTAATCAAACAACATAGGTTTAAAAAAGTAAATGCTTATAAAATAATCTGTCTGCCTTGAAAGCCTTGGAAATCAAGTATCCATGGCTCCCAGGCGAGCACACTGTCTCCCTAGGGTGAAGAGGTAAAGACCTGGCCCTGAAAACTGGCTTTCACACCTACTTGATATGAAACCAATTCCAGTTCCATTTCCTCAGTAACAAATATCTACCTCTACCTCCACCTCCACCCCCACCTCACCTCTATCTCTAGATATAAACAAATATCTAGTAAGGCAACATTCTTAAAAACAACAAAACAACACTCTTTGATGTATCTCAGAGGTAATGTACACAAATTACATCCTCATCTTTGGAATGTCAAACCAAATCATGTGCTCTCTTTGCTACGCTTATGTAGTATGATCATTAAACTCTCTCGATATTCAGAAAGGAAATGAAAGTGGGAAGTCAACTATTCAAATATGAGAGAACATCACATAGGAAAGAATAAATTTCTACAGTTCCCCTGTGTCACTGGAGGTCAAGTTCCTAACAAAAATGATCCTTGATTATGAGCTCTAAGAGCTCCAAGTCTCAAAGGACCATAAAAGGGCTTTCAACAGGAGAGGGAAGAGAGCAAGACAGGGTCCACAACCCATGGCTCTGCAAAGCAACAGCTTAGAAGCCCACAGAAAATTTGGGGACACATATAAGTGAGTAAGAAGCATGCTAGGAGCTGAATTGTGTTCCTCAAAATTCATGTTGAAGTTCTAACCCTTAGTACCTTAGAATATGGTTGTGTTTGGAGATGAAGTTGTGTGTCTTTGGTTTTTGTTGTTGTTTGTTTGTTTTTTGAGACACAGTTTCACTTTGCAGTTTGGGCTGACCTTGAACTCACTTTATAGCCCAGGCTGGCTTCGAACTCAGTGATTTTTCTGCCTCAGCCTTCCAAGTGCTGGGATAACAGGCATGTGACACGGCATCCAGATTGGAGATGAAGTTTTTAAAGAGGTGATTAGATTATAATAAAGTCATTAGGACCCAAATTCTTTCTGACTGGTGTTCCTGTAAGAAAATGTGAATATATATATATAAAATATATATAAATATATATATATAAGAAAAAATATATATATATTTTTTTTTCTTCAGGAAAAAACAGCCATCTACCACCCAAGGAAGAGGCCTAAGGAGGAATCAACCTGTGCATACCTGGATCTTGGACTTTTATACAAGAAGAAGGCTGAAGCAATTGTGAGAAAAAAAAAAGAGTTCTCATAGAACTGTGAGAACAGTTTCTGCTGTTGAAGCCACACAGTCCATGGTACTTTTCTAATGGCATTCTTAGCAAACTAGTACAGGGCATCCAGGACCAACAGCACCTGAGTGTCAGTGGAAAGGGCTTTGGAGCAGGAGGCATCCAGTGTGGAGGAGGTTCCATTGTGGGGAGATTGGGCTGTAGTGACCAGTGGCAAAGCAGGGGAGATCTTGAAACGGGTGGGGCTTATGTGTCAGCACTGAGCAGGCACTGAGGATGTCTAGGCTCATGTGATGCTGCTTTATCTTCAAGAGCTCCCTGGGTCTAGGTGGGAGAGGTATACAGATAATGCTTAAAGGAGTAGTAAATGCTAAGGGTGAAAGTGTGCAGAAGAGGCTGTGGAAGAAAGAAGGCATGACCAGCCCACCCAGGAGAGGTCAGATCAGTTGCTGAAGGCTCCAGTGGGAGGTTCATGTGCTGAGCCTAAGAGGACAGAACCCCAGCAAGGTGGACCAAGAAGTGGGGTGAAGAGTCCGGGACCATCTAGAAAGGCTTGCAGTATCAGAAGAAAAGGGAAATATGTGTGAAAAAATTACAGAATAAAAAGAAATGTTGACTTTGTATCTGTGAACTCTAAGTTATTTAGCACTCTTAGACCTCAGGGTGAGACTCGGATGAGAAGAGACGGTGCAGGAAAAACAGGGAGGAAATGCAGAAAACACACAATTCTCTTCCTACAGTGCTGGACAGATTTGATTACTTGGAGGGAAGAGTGTAAACTAGGTAACCATGGGGGCTACAGCTGCCACATCGCAGGGAGGACAGGCCAGTGCTTGCCTCTCTAGACTGCTGAAAGTAACAGGACGGCTAGAGAAGAAGCTACAATAACTACAGTGGAATAGGGCTGCTGGACAGATGAGATGAAGCAAGCACAGGATTCCACAGGAGCACAAGCAGAGAAGCTCTAACCCAGACTTATGAAGTGATCTTCACAGAAGTGGTAATTCCCACTTTGGTCCATTTTCTCTGATACACATTTCTGCCTTTAACTTCAGGAAGACTGAACTGTGTCATCCACCACAATTCTAAAAACATTTTCTTCCCTCTGAGATATTTCCCATTGCTCTCACGTGTAGATTGAAATTTCATGTTGCTATACAGGCACTTCTTGGACAGGTCTCTTCCTCCTGACTCATGTTGAACCATTGTCCTCATTCTTTCACAGCAATTTGCTTCTTCTCTTCTTTCTTCCAGAAAAAAAAAATCTTCTATCACCCAACCTTGGTTACTCACTTCCATTTCTAAGTCAGTCTAATTTTCTTTTTAGTATGCAGCTCTGCTAAATTCCATGTGCTTCTATCCTTTCATGCTGCAAAGCCTATCGTCATCAGCTCCATGACAGCTACAGTGATTTACAGTGGGTTACATGTTTGTGTGGCTTTTACCCTGAGACCACATGTAATTTTCTCTAAATCTCATGACTCTAAGCTCCCAAGCACCCCAGAGCTCTCCATATTCTTGTCTCCCACTATATTTCCAAAGTAGAGTGTAGTACAGCCCCTGGCATATCTCAGGCATTCAATAAATATTTGGGAAAGTAATCAAATAGTTAAATGAGTTCCTAAGATAATTCAAAAAGGAAAAGTCAGGCAAAGGAAATAGGGTAGACTTTTCCAGACAGTGGGTAAGCACACATATACAGAAAGATGAGAGAAGGCAAACATAGTTGACCAGTTAGTTGTTTAAAAGGTCATGCTGTGCATAGACCTTCAATCACATGAAGGTAGAGGAGAGCAAAGAAAATATTTTGGGCAAGGAACATATGGACTGGCTATGTGCTCTGCAAGGAACACAATGGGGTCATGGTGAAGAGCAGGTTGGAAGAGACTGAGGCTAGGAGACCCAGACACTGGGCAGGATGCTGGAACCTAAAACAAGGCATGGCATTTGGGGATATGGAGTAGAAGTCATATTTGGGGAACTCAGTCTATTGCCCTTAGCACAGCTACTTGCTGAACAATATTAAAATCTGTCATTTGACGTGGTTCTGTGCACAATGTTGCGTTAGTATTGTATGTTTTGTTGCCTCAAATAAACAATAGGGTGGAAGTGGCTGTAGATTGTGGATGGGGAATGGGAGAGACCTGCACAGTGACAGAGGCTGGGAGACTCAGGGAGACTATTATTTAATTAATTAATTTTTTGGTACCAGGGATTGAACTCATGACCTTGTGCTTGGCAAGCAGGTACTTGTGCCACTGAGCTAACCCCCAAGCCACATGGTGAGTTTTAGAACAAGGTGTGCTGTCTTTGTTCCATGACAGAGCAACAACCTGTGAACAGGTGCTGTGAATAAATAATCAAGATCTAAATAAATTATAGTAGAAACTCTTCTGAATAACATTTTGGCAGCCAATCACCTGCACAGTGGCTCAGTCAGGGCCAGCTCTATCGGCCTCTCACTTGGCTTGGGTAACATAGGACACTATACAGAGAAAGGCCCCAGGCTTGGTACAATGCTATGTTGTTGGCATTTTGAAATTGTTAATTTTAACTTTAAAAGTCATTTCACAGGTGAAGGACCATGGAGGATGTGCACAGTGGAGGAGATAAAAACAATACGCCCCTCACCATCTTGTTTGCATGAAGTGTTCACTGTGTGCAGAGAGTTCCAGTAGCACTAAGAAGCGTGGGAGCTGAGAGGGAGAAGAAGCAAGGGAAAGTGAGGAGGATGGGCTACGGGACAGCCGAGCCAACAGACACTGACCAGGACTGCTGCCAGCGCAACATGAAGGCAAAGTGCTGGGAGAAACACAAACAGCCGAGGCACCTTATCGTATCTTTCCTTACTGGTGTTACTTTCCTATGTCAGCCAGACACTTACGAGGAAAATGCCAACACAGAAAGTAAGGAGGCAGCCCAGTTCTTCTCACTCACAGACTAAAAGTGGAAGGTGCAGGTAGACGTTTGTGCACCATCTGGTCCAAGCACCTGTGACCACTCCAGCTGTAGGGCTCAGCTGAGGTTTGGATTGTGGGACCATAGAGACAAACACAAGTGCTATACAAAGAGATGTGATAAATTACTATTAGAATAAATCCTATGCAATTCTAAAATAACAACAATCTACTTTATATTTGAATGAAACTTTTATGGAAAATGTATACGACTAAAAGTTCTCACGTTTTCAGGACTTTCTCTGTTTTCCAAGCAAATGTTTTTGGTCGCTACTCTTATATCCTGTTTATAGTGCAGTGAATGAATATGTTTCTTGACACAAAGTCTCACTGGGTCCAACCTGGCCTTGAGCTCACAACGATCCTCTTGCCTCAGCCTCATGCATACTGCCATATAGATTTGCCCCACTATACCCAGTGGTGCATGTAGTTTTTGCATGTAGGTTTTACAAACTTTTGTAAGACAAACAGCTCCGAACAGAGCAATGTGGAAGATACTTTAGCTCATTTCCTATAAGCTAAAAAATGACTCAGAATTACTCTGATAATTCTGATAAGAAATATATGTAGCAATATTTCCAAACCACATAGGTCCTAGTTGTTCTAAAAATGTCTTCAGCACTAGAAACAAAATGAGGAGAGGTGGTAAACAGCCTGCCAAGTGGAAATACAACCCAAAAGTAGAATCTTCCCAGAGGACAGGCAGGCGGGGAGATTTAGGTGCAAAGGTTAAGCACACCCCACCCACTGACTGCCTGTGACTAGACCCTCTTTTCCAGAGCACGCACACTCATTTTGTGATTAGTAATTAGCAAAAGGCTTAATGTACAAGTTACCCTAGGAAGATGACATTTTGGTTTTAATCAATAATATAGAAAGAAGCGAATGAGGGAGAATAAAATCTTAAAATGAAGTTTTGGCAGGAATAGAGTAGAGAGAAGCCACCCATGACTGTACCAGAGATTGGAATACTCTGGGTGCCCCAGTGGCACCTGACCCGTCTTTGGGCCTTGGCTTTCCCATCTTATATGTTCTATAACACAAACATTTATGAGCCAGAAACAGCCCTTTGCATTTTAATCTTAAGTTTAATGGAGCTATAAAATAAATGTTCCCCAAAATACTGTCTGCATTGCAGACTCTACCCCCTGCAATCTACATTATTTTAGGCAACCAGTTGTGACCAGTTGTGCCAGGTTCAGGATAGGTGTGGTGTTTCGTGGAAGCAGCCACTGACTCCTGACTAAGTGAGCTCCCCTCACAGCCCTGGTGGTAGGTGTCCCCACTGGGAGTGCCAGCGAAGCACCCACTGAAGGGTTCATGACAGCCCATTGTGGACTTGCTTTATATTTCAACAGTTAAATCAACTATTCCATCTTCTTTCTTAGAAAATGTGATCCATTAGCTACTTGGCACTCAGATGGAAAGTACAAAATTTGGCATTCGAAGATTCTGGATTCATACTTTTTTGATGCCTCACAGAGGAAAGGAAGACCTTGCTACTATTTCTCTTACCTGTCCCCCTTACAGTTTTGTTCTGAGAGGCCCCTGTCACACATACTGAAAGAGGTATTTTTAATACTGTCATTCTCAAAACCATATTCCATGAGATAGATATGAGTGTAATTCACAAATGTCACCATCTCTATCTCCAAAAAATTCACAATACAACTTATTTTAGTAGAGACAATGCATGCCAAGGTCATTTTAGTTTCGGTTTTTATGGTGAAAGCTAAAAATGAACAGGTAGACACAGGGCACATTTCAGGAAAATGCATTTCTTAGGAGGCTGGCTCGCTCTGACATTCCACTGGGGGTTTCCCAGACTTTGTGGGCCAAGAAAGAAAACCTGAGCTCCCTGGGACAGTGATCTCCTGCTCAGCAACCTGAAGGTCAATCAAGACCCCATCCTGGTGGAAACTCTTTCATACCATCTCTCAGCCATGGCCCCGAAGGAAACCACTGTTTCTAAAACCTATCCTCCAACTTTCCATACGTTAAATTATACAGAATATAGTCTTAGGGGTCTGCATTCTTCTCACAGACATCATATTTTTGAGATTCATCATACGTTATGTATGGCAGAAGCCTACTCATTTTCTCATTATGCAGTGTTCCATGCTGCAAATACATCACAATTTATCCACCTGACCACTCACTGATGGGTATTTGTGTTGTCTTTAATTCAGGACCACTACAAACAATTCTGCTATGAAAATTTTTACCCCTCCTTATTGATATACATATGTGGAACTTTTCTAAAGAGTACATTGCTGGGGAAAGAATTGTTCTGACATAAACCCTGCTTATATTCAATTTCAGTAGACAATAGCTTTTCAAAGTGGTTGCCCTATCCGCCCTTCACCAAATTTATACTCCCTCCAGTAATACCCTTTATTATGTCTCTGTAACTGCTTGTATTAGCCAGAGTTGGTTTCTGCTACTTGCAAATACGACCTTAGCGAGACAAAAACAAAACAAAACAAATAAAAATAAAAACAAAAAATCTTGAGAGCAATTTTCCAGGTTGAGAATAGCAAAAAGAAAGGCCCTGAGTTATGATATACTTTGGATGAGCTATGTATCAAGCAATTACACACACATATATATATCAGTAACCAAGAATAACCTTACTTACCCATTCTTACTTCCCAGTTTTATGCCAGGTACAATGTTAGGCAAAAACCTATGAAGTAATGATTAAACTGTAGTATATTAAAAAGCTAACACTGAACGCGTGAGCATAACTAGTTAAAATCAACTATAAAGAATGACAAAGGGGCTGTGGATTTAGCTCAGTGGCGTAAGCGCCTGCCTGGCAAGCACAAGTGAGTTTGATCCCTGGTACCAAAACTAACAAAAGAACAAAAACCACACACACACTAATGACAAAGTAGTAATTTGAACCTAAACTTGTCTGGCTCCAAAGCTGTGCTACTCACCTATATACCACATTGATACTAACTTTTTTAGGCCAAGGAAAGAGCTCACTAATTCATAAATGATACTTGAAACAGATTTTGTTAACTCTAAGCAACAGTAACGAGTACCAACCATGTTTCACTGTTCTTTATTTTTTTCCCCTGTCAGTGAAAAGCATCCCTAGGTAAGATGGTAGATGTGTCATTAGAAAGACATCCAGGGAGTGGAGCACATGACAAATTACGAATATTCTTCCTTTACCGGCAGCTACTGCTGCTGCATTCCAAAGGAGCTAAAAACAGACTCTTAGATAATAATGGTAAGGCATGTTCATAAAATAGTTTACATCCCTAACTCACAGGTCAAAATGCTGCTACGTCATAACAAGCAATATGTTTCTTCAAAGCATTTAGGTCTTTTTTTTTTTTTTTAAAGATACTGTTTTTCATGATATGTGTAAAGAAGGAATTTCATTTCATGCTTAGAGTTAAATACTAAATTTCAGTTAGTTTATCAAAATCCTGTTTTGATTCAATCTGTCGGAACCTTGTAGGTTATAAGATTAATGTGTTTTGGTTGGTTGATTAGTGTGCAAAGGCATTTGGTCTTATTACTACTGTTACGTTGGTGGTGAGTTTCAATGTTTGATTAGCATAAAGCATTAGTGGTCCATGGCCCCTGATAAATGCATCTGCCTCAAGGACAATTTATTCATGTAAAGAGGATTCCTTCCCTGGATGGCATTTCCCTCAATATTCTTTTTAAATTTCTATAACAGAAAAAGAAAAATTTAAACACTGACCAGATCTGGCATACACTAAGGGCTTTTCTTTCTCTTTCTTTCTTTTCCACACGACATAGCTACATCTATTGAGTTGCATCACATCAAATGGCAACACTGGAATCCACTTAGAAATCAGCAGCAATAGTCAGCCTCCAGGAAAGGACATTCTTTGGGTAAATGCAAAAGAACAGAAAGAAGCAGAAGAAGCCTTAACATATTTTTTCTTTGCAGCTTATGTAATTACATTGTTTCATAAACCAATTCTATTTTGAACGCCCCTTTCTAAAAATGACTTGAGCAGAAGTTACAGCATCATTTGCTGCCTGCTGCTTATGATTCAAAAGTGACTGCCAGATCTAAATTGTGTAATTAATCAGGCTTGAAGTGAGGTGACAGCCGAGCCCTCTATCCAAAAGCACAGCTAATTTTCGGTGTTGGGACTTTCTATTTTTGCAGCTTGGGCAAATGTGAGTAGTTGGCAGCCATCTGCACACAAGTTGCTACTCCCTGTGGTTGGCCCTGTACAAGGTGGGCAGCCGACTCCTCCACAGATGACAGCAGTTGAGCCTGAGTACCTCGATGACACCCTTCTCAGTCACAGCCACAGGCAGGGAAGGGCATTCCTCTTCCCTGGGGGAGAAGGGCAGTCTCTTCTGGAGAAGGGTAAGACTCAGTTGGCACAGAGCCTGTTTGTGAGACACCAGGAAAATGCACACCCTCGTGACAGGATCCAATAGTATGCTCCAACCCTCCACATCCTCCATGGACAGCTGATTCTTTCTCATTATCTATGCCATTTAACTTATAATCACAAAGCAACGACTTTTGAACCATGAAAATGTCCTTAATAGCTAGAGAAAGATTGAAGTAGAATTAGAGGCTTTATAGAGAGAAATCAATTTAGGTTTTGAAACTTAAAATCTAGATAGGAAACTTAGAGGATGAGCCAGCGTTGCCGGTTTGGAATCTGGTATTCAGGTGTCTTTGTCCACCAACCTGGTATTTAGTTTCTCTGAGTCCCTCTCTAATTCCTAGCTCCTCATTGTGTGATTTCAATGGATTTTCATGATTTAACACTTAGCAAAAGTTAAAAATACAAATAAAACATGGAGATGTAGCTGGCATATATCACTTAGCTTCTCATTTTAACTTTAAGGCTTATTTTTTAATGTCACTGCTGAAAATAAGTAGTAAAAAGAAAATGAGTCAATCCATCTCACGGTACTATTATATCTAGTGTATATCTGAAGGCTGCTTCAGTTGGCGTGATACAAAATTAAAAATTTCTAATAACAACCGCCAAAAAGTAAGAGTGTAACAGAAAGCATTGTGCCAGAATTCATACCATTAAGAGAGTTGTTTTATCAGCTTTTATCCAGGATATTCTATGGGTTCTTTGGCTGATTTTGATCTCTGTGCTCTTGGTTACTTTCCAGAAGTGTTACCCCTGCCCTTGAGATGTCTTAGCTGAGTTCATTCAGTGAAGATCATGTCACAGACAGTGCTTACTCGTTTTCAATCATCTGTACTATCAGGCAGTACCTGTGTCTGATGTGACACTCTACCAAGAGAGTGGTTTTGCTCTGGGAACAAGTTACACCTAAATCTGCTATAAGCTGTCACTGAGCCCCTTTAAATCTGTACTTATGGGTGTAGGTGTGGGTGTTGCTGTGGGTGTGTTTGCAAATAAAAACTGACTGGAAGAGTTTCAGTTTAAAATTTACATGTTTAACAGTAATTATCTCTGAATAGTATCCATGAGGGCAGAAATTCTATTTTATTCATTGGTAGCACGCAGTTTTCCTTACACAAAAACAAGTAACAATGAATGTATTTTTAATTCTTATTGCTGAATTTCACTCTATGCAATTTTTGTACTTTTAATTTTTTTCCAGCGAATATATTTATAATAATGAAAAATAATGTTATTTTTACAGTGTTTAACATCCTATTTCTTTTACTCATACAAACAAACTTGTCAACTGGTCTACCTAGAAATTAAACTTTTAAAAATTAAAGAGGAATACATGTCTAATTTTTTTTTTTATTGCACTGTGTGTTCAGACAATCACATTTGCGAACCTTTTCAAGGAGGAACAGGGAGAGTTTATGAACACTGGGCCTGCTGACACTCCATGCACTTCCTCCTGAAAGCACCAATGGTGGAGGTCAGTGACTGGGCTGATGGTATGGAATTTCCTTCACGCTAAGAGAAAAGTTACCACCTGTTGTCTTCAGCAGACAGCAAGCTCTGTCTTCTGTGGAGTGGGCCCTAGAGGTCAGGTCCTCCTGGCCATCTCTGCTAGGACAAAGGGATTCTGCTGGACCAACCTCACACCCCCAGTGAGAAAAACAAGTTGCAGTTCAGGGTACTTCTTCAGATAAGGGAATATTATAGGTAGCTGAGTTAGTTAGAGATATTACACGCAGTCAGACAGGGCTAGGCCCTCAAAGGAGTCAGTGCAGACAACCAGATATCTCGCAACATTAGAGGAAGCAGACATCTCTGCTGCAGGCCAGATCTCAAGGCAAAAGGCAAACAAATATAATCACACCCTAAGTATAAACAGCAGGGATTGATACTCTAAATAGTTATCAATCACCATGAGAAAGCCAGAAGGAGCCACTAACTCAACCCCTTACCAGCAAAGACCCGCTTCTGTATTCATGCCTGCGTGCTTGCTACATGACTGGCCTCTCCAAATGATCCCAATTTAATCAATTTTATCTGAGCAATTACAGTCGTAATTTTATTGTTTGACCATAGTTCTGCCCCACGTCATGCCTGCCTGCCTGTGACTTCCCATTTTTCCCACCATAGATCCATCTCACCTTGTGGTTTTGCTCTATAAAAATCCCTGGAAAAAGCAGCATCCTTGGAAACCTGCTTGGGACCCCTTCTGTCTCTCAGACAGAAGAGTTCTTTCTCTCAATAAATATATTCTGCTCTTAAGAAGAAGAAGAAAAAGAAAAGAAGAAAAAGAAGAAGAAGAAGAAGAAGAAAAAGAAGAAGAAGAAGAAGAAGAAGAAGAAAAAGAAGAGGAAGAAGAAGAAGAAAAGAAGCAAAGAAGCAAGTTGTCTCTCAAGGAGAACAAGCAAAGAGAGGATGCAAGCTTTACTTCATGACACACCAAAGTCTTGATTGAGTCACTCGATTGGGCCAGTGACCACTTAATGACATCCTATTTCTATTTTTTTCTTCAATTGACTGAAAAAATTGTTATTAGTGTTACTCATACACATGTGATAAAAGTCATGTAATCATCACAAGTTATTTCTAACCATGTTAAACCATAAAAAGTCATTATTGCATTCTCTAAGAGCTTTTTGTGTTACATATTAGCAAGAGCCCCACAACATTGATCTCCAGCTATGACAAGGACAAGTGTGCTTACTACAGCTGGGTCTCCTCTCCAACATGGAGACAGAAAGGTCTTCTCAACTTCCTTTGAGGTCAGGGTTGGAGAAAGACACAGTTCTGATCTAACATGCAGGGAGTTGTGAGTCGTCCTGGTTTCTTCTTTTGAAGCAGCAAAGTCAGAAATATCAGGTTGAGTGATGATGTCAGAAAGTGTGGAGACTTTGTCAGTCTAGTTTCCTGAGTGATTGCAGAGCCCCCACACAGCTGTCCTGCAGCCCCACACTGCATATGCTGTATGAAGCCATACCACCGAGATTCCAGGGCACAACTTGTTATTACAGCATACTGTCACGTATGCTGACTACAATGCTGTTAAAGTTGCTAAAGACAACTTAGTTATACACTGTAGGAGAGGAAAGTCCTCAAATGTACAAATCTTTCTGTGCCCTAATCATGAATAGAGAGAACACTCTGTTTTGACTCAGGGATGTGAACTCTCTCCTGTCCAGTGTAAGCAACTCAGATCAACACTTGAATCTATTCATTTATTCAACAATGCTGCACATTCAACACTGAATAAACAGAGAACATTCCTGCCCTCATGAAGCATAAAGTTTAGGAACTTAGACTCCAGGTGCCAAAAAAAAAAAAAAAAAAAAAAAAAAATTAGGGAAATAGGTACTATTTCTGAAAGTTAAAAGTGCTATGGACAAAAATAAGAACTGGAAGGGGACGCAGGAGCCAAGGATAGGGGAGGCGGACCATATTCCTGCTATCCATGACAGTGTCTGGCACCAGGCTACTGAGCAAGGGCCAGGGCACTGGAACCTGCTAACTGTCCTTGCATGAGCACTCCGTTCTCCTTCAGTTCTTGCCATGAAATAATCCAATACATGTCTGTGTGTTATGGATTGGAGGACCTGCCTTATTTTCTCTATTGCCCCATAGAGCAGGGATGAAAGGTGCTGACCCCTGGAAAGAAATAGATCGAACCCTTCTAGGACTACACTAGAGTGTTTTCCAGATTCCTTCCTCAGTTGGTCGCTGCCTTCCAAATTGGTCTCTGCTGAGCTTCTGAATATTGGTCCCATCTTCTTCTTACAACCTACACTTGGCTGTTGGTATTGAATGCTGATCAATATTTAAACTCCCAAGTTAACTTTCAGTTCTTATCAAGGGCACATCTCATTCCCTAAGTTACAGATGTCAGCTGCTGTCTACTCACCCACTTGATCTTTTGAAGAAACATTCCCCACCTTCAGACCCCGATATTCAGACAACCACACTTAAAACCACCCAAACCCCTTGCTTTTCCTCCTCTTGTCCAAGTCAGGTAATTAAGTTAAATAGGTGAGCATCGAAGCTGAGCTAATCTTTCAGTTTACGAGTGTTAAAAAAGATGATCCAAGACAACTAAATTCTCTGCCTCCTAAATTTGAATGAAGTCATGCAGACAGACCATACCTGTTGGTGGCAAGAACTGAAGCTTAGAAAAAAATAAGATAACTGCCATGCAGCAGAGCTGGATGTCTGCCAAACCAAAGGTACAACAATCCAAAATTAGGAGGCAGCAGAAACTATGAGTAAGCAGAAAAAGTTTCACAGCAAAGCAAAGAAAATAAAGCTGGCTGATACCCAGCGGTAGGCTAGAAAGAGAAGGAAAGAAAGAAAGAAGATGAACAAGTACATGAGAGTTTGGCACATCTTAGAATGTCCTAGTTGTACCATGACAACTTTCTGGTTTTCCTTACAATTAGATTATAAACTCTGTGTATCTCTACATCAAACACTATTCTCCCAAGCTACCTTGAGAAGGTCTCTCTTCTTCATCATTAGAAAAGCTCACAGGACAAGACTTGCTTCCATCTTCTCTCTATCAGCAACTCTGTTTGATGATAACTCTGTGATACCAGGGACCCAGTGAAGACCTTTATGAATTGTCACCTAGCAAAAGCCAGCAAGCCATGGCTTCCAATGAAATGCAATACATAGCAATACAAGATCTTATGTGCAGAGAGGGAGTTAAGGATGACAATGCATTCCAGTAGCCATAGCCAGGTGAACCCAGGCTACCCACCAGCTCTAACATCCCAGCCCTCAGTGTATGTACCTATCCCTGTGGCCAGGCTTCTAGCCTCAGTTTCCCTGTTTTGGGCCTAAGGACCTCATGGGACTTAGGTCTCTGATGTGGGTCAGTCTGCTTTGTTGGTAACTGACGCTGTTTTGTCAGTGTTGCTATTGAGAAACTGGACCTGTATTTCTATGTTTCTTCCTCCTCCGCTTCCAGTGACAGGCTTCTTCCCTGAAAAGTCTCAAACCAGGAATGGTAGGTATTAACTGATCACTGAAGGGTTTCCTACCTAGAGCTTTTTCATTTGCTATCTTTTTATCTGGAAGTCTCTTCTGTTGTTTTTCATTCATCCATTCCACAAATAATGGAGACAAAAGGGCATAGACAATCACTGTTGTATCTCCTGTGTCTGGCACATAGTGGCTGTTCAATAAATAGTTGTTGTATGATTGAGTGAATCCAGGGGAAATTTCTAGTGGAAGTAAAGTCTATGTTGATTCCTGTGGATACAAACAGGAAACACACTCTAAGTACCTTTAACTAAATCAGAAGAACATTAACTGAACCTCAGAAGTCAGAAACAAAATAGAAACAAAGCCCTAGAAGTATGCAAATTGTTATAAATATAATGTAACTGAGGAAGTCAAAGGGCACAGAGTAACTGGAGTCAAGTCTGGCCACATTATGGGTGATTCTTATGTATATGCCATGCTAAGGAATGTACCTTTATTCAAGAGATGAAAGGAATCCCCATTGAAAAGTTTTAAACATATATTTGGACTCTATGTAGGCAGAGTTCCAAGATACTTTCCCAGATTCCCAGCCCACTGTGTGTGAATATCTTTGCTCAGGTTTTACAGCTGTAATTGAAGTCCCAGGTCAGTTGTTTTTTGAGTAAGGGAGATTGTCCTGAAAGAACCTGACTGAACCAGCTGAGCCTCTAAAAGGGCTCTTCCTGGTCAAGAGACTTTCAGTGTAAAGTAAACTGGAGGTGAAAAAATTCTGCATTGCTGGCATGACCATGTGACAAGGCCTAGGAGAGTCCCACAGGGGCTGAGGGTGTCCCCTGCAACCAGCCAGCAAGAAACAGCAACCTCAATCCTATGATAGAAGGAAACTAACATCTGTCAGCAGCCAGGATGAGCTTGGGAGCGCATCCCAAATTCCAAGTAAGAATACAGTCAACCACACCATGATGTCAGCCTGGAGAGACCCTCAACAGAGAATCCAGCTGCTCCACATCTGCAGAAATGTGACCTAGTAAACAAGTGCTTTGTGATGCCAGTGTGTTTGTGGTCATTCGTTATGCTGGAATGGACATGAATGCAGGCTTCTGCTGCACTGCGTAGAAAACAGCTTGTAGAGGCAGAGACACAAGAGGATGGCAGCAGTCATGCAGACAGGGAGGAATGCCCAGAATCAGAATGATCTTATGCATTTGAAATTCACAGGAGAAGGCTGCTATCTTTGAACTCTGTGTTTTAAAGCACCCTGCAACATGCCAGGGAGGGATGTCCCATAGACAATAGATGTCCCTGCCTCCAGTAGGCCCATTTCATTTCTTCTGTCTTCCTGCCAACACGGGGTACTGGGTACCAAAGGGTTTCTTGCCTGAGCCCTCTGAGTTATGAAAATCATCTAAGAATGCTTCTTACTAATAGCTTTCTTTTGGAGACAGGGACACCCAACAGCTATTCTCAAGACGGTAGCCCTTGACAAGGGCCCAGAGATCTTATGAAAATATAACAATAATAAAAATATGCTTTCCAACCTATTCCTTCAGTGATTTCCATTCAACAGAGTCTGCAGGCATTTTTGTTGTTGTCTTGTTTTGTTTTACTTTTCCAGCATTTCTTATGTGCAGCCATGTTTGAAAATAGCTGAAGGATCACATCAGTTTGAAACGAAGGATTTGAACAATAATAAAATGCTACTCTCATATATCTTTAGAGAAGTACTAGAAAATTGATACTTTCTTTCTTCTTCCAAGTTACCAATAAGGAAACTATCATCATCATCATAATCATCATGCAAAATTTGTTAAATTAACACTTCATTATATAAATGGTTTCAGGTGGTTGATGAAGAAACTACAGCTCAAAGAACTAATTAATGAGTTAAATGATGTTTTAGTTACTTTTCTCATTGGTGAGACAACATACTCGAAGCCCAAAGTTAAGGGTGAAAAAGTTTATTTAGCCCACAGTTTGGAGGCGTTTCAGTCCATAATTGGCCTCCTCCAAGGCAGGGTGGCTTGGCAGAGGGACAACAGTACATGGCAGGCAGACCATAGCAGAGCAACAGGGACCTTAACAGCGTCTTTCTGCCTCTTTCCGATTCTTATATTGTATGCAGGCTACCAGGAATAGAGTGGTGCCAAATCCATCACTGGGCTGATTTAGCAATCACACCCCTTAATCCTAGAATCTAGACACACTCTAGATTCAGCCATCTCTGAAAAATCCCCACTCATGACCATGTGAGGCTTTGGGGAAACAGCTAACCACAAGTCATAACCAATGAGCTGCCTTATAATCTGCACAGTTTAAACCCAATCTCAAATCCATTTTCATATCCCAAATCCTGCCTTCCATAAGGAACTAAAGATCATACTGATTTTCCCTTGGGTCAGCCACTATATTCTAGGTATGATAAAGTATGTTTCTGATTTCATTTGAACTTCAGATTGATGTTTTGTGGTAATAATTCATTCCTGCATGGTAAGGAAACTGATGTCCAGAGTGACCAAAGAACTGACCCATCTGTCTGGTGACATTTAAGGGATGTATTGAGCATATATGGACCAGTTTTCTGACCCAACATCCGGATTCCTGACTATACTCACTCAGTCCTAGTGACAGGAAACTCAGGTAAAGCAGAATATTCTCGAAAAGAATACACTCCAGCCCAAATAAAATAATGGAAACTATTTCTCCAAACTTCTCCCTCACCATTTGGTCACTAACAGATATTCTTCGAGACTCCAAGCTGTCACCTTCCACCTGAATACACAGGGGAGGCTGCATGTGTCCGCCAGTTTGCTTATAGTGGCAATGCAGGCCCTAAAGGCAGGGACCCTGACATGACACTGCTCAAAAACCATACAAATAACAGGCACATTTCGCCTGTATGTGCATATGAGCAAAGACTCCTGACAGCTGTACCTAAAGACTTAGTCAAGGCTACTCTGGAAGGCACGAGATTTCCTATCTTCTTTTTCTCTTCCTTTTATTTATTTATTTTTGCCATTTTTCTTTTTCAAGCATTCTATGATAAAATGAGAGAAAAATGATAATCTGCAAAAAAAAATTTTTTTTAAAAAAACATCGTTTACTCAACCTCATTCCAAATAAACTCTTATTAGGCCCAAACTCTCTCCCTTTCCTGTTGCTACAATCGTTCACTTACGATGCAACTGCACATTTTACTGAGTCAAATTGTCCCTGACAAGAGAAAGATAAGAAATGTTTTCATTCTGTGCTCAAGAACCTCACATCTAAAATGAAAAGCTAATTTATGGGTTATTGTTACATAGCTTACATATTACAATAAGAGAAAGAAGCAATGCCCTGATTCTCTGGTTTGCATTTTTTTTTATTAGAATGTGTCTGCAGCACATGATTCCATTCCTCACAGGTTGTACATGGACACAGCACATCTTAATTTTTTTTTACCATTTCTTTCCCTCCCTCCCTCCCTCTCTTGGTCTCCTTCTTTTCTGGAAAAGTTCTATCTCTATGTTTTCTATTATCTTTTATTTTGTTCTCTATACTTTGGGTTTCTCATATAAGAGAAACCAGGTGGTATTTAAGCTTGCATGTCTGATTTATTTCATTAACATTATGGAGCCCAGTTTGCACTTCAAGAAATATATCTGCATAACTCTAGTTATCGTTCATTGATCTGACTGATGTGTGCAGTGCTAGGTAATAAACCCAGTGCCTCACATACTGGACAAATGCTCTACCTCTGAGCTACATCCCTGCTCCGTACTTGTCTTTAGCTTGATAGAGTCTAACCTAGAAGCTACTACAACATACAAATACACTCATATTTAGAATCCACAAGTACAGTTACAGAAAGAAATAGAGAAAACATGGAAGACTAGATTTACCACTGTGGCCTACAAGTAGGTGTCTTGAGTTTGTATGGTCAAACCTCTTAGATATGTTTGATCATAAAAAGGGGGTGACATTAATAGGTATCTTGAGATAACAGACAATAGCCAACAGACAAAAACTAATTCTTCCAAAAAAGCTGGGACTCATGCTCATCCTTGTAAGAAATTAGGGAATGATCAAGTCTTTGTTCCCAAGGTTTCTCTGAAAGTCAAGGATATTTACCAAACCCCATCCCACTCCACATTGTGGTAATCTTGAAGTAATCCTATTCATACTGTTCGCTCCATTGCATGCATAGACGGCTCCTCGCCTATACCCTAGGACATTCAGGCCCAGGAATTCATCCTCTGGGTCCTCCATCTCTGCTGGTCCATGCAGCAGCTTCTGCTGGTCCTCTCTGAGCCTCCTCCCATCATATGAGAGGCAGGCTCAGTGGCAGCTGCAGAAGCAAAGGTAATAAAGGGTACCCTGGAGTGGGCTGCTATGTAAAGAGCAGTGGCTGAGACTCCACCACCTGTAAGGACCCCTCGAGGTTGCTGCAGAACGTGATTTAGGGGTATGACAAGGGAGCTCTATCATGTTCATCACACACAGACTTCATCAGTGAGAAATTCCACTCAACAGATGAACACAGCCAGATGCGCTCTTCCTTCCCCAGTGAAATATCAAACATGACAGGTGCGTTACCCAAGGAAGGGCTGCATCGCAGTGCATGTGTCATGCACGAAGTCCTCCCGACTCTGCTCCTCCCACTGCAGGAGGCTGGAAGATGCTATTCCTTCTGCAACTTGGTACAGGTATTCAGTCCCACAAGTTATGGCCAACCGTATGCTTAGGAAGACAATTTAAAGGCTTTTGGCTTTAAATTAAGAATCCATTAAGATAATAAAATGTTTTCTTCGACTTTATTGTTATTCTGCCTAAGGGATCTGTGGGGGAATACAGGATAAAAACTACAGAAAGAAGGATTCTCATCACTATGGAAACAGATTCATTTACTTTTATGGGCTGATTTCTTATTCTTCTCCCTGGGCAAAGCTCCCACTAAATTCTGATGGTGAGGAGATTATGCTCACTCAGAGGATATTTTACTGCTTGGGATGCATCCCCTGCTTATGTAGAGAGGAGAGTGGTAGGGAACGAAGGCTCAGTAAGTAGCCAAGATGTATAGGACTATCTTTCCAATGGTTTGGGTACAACAGGAATAGCTCAGTGAGTGCAACGAGGAAGCCATTTTTAGAATTAACCACCAATATAGGAATGTTCAATACCTTTGTTTCTGCAGTTTGCTAAAGGAGGGCATGGTGGTGCACATCTGTAATCCCAGTAGTATGGAAGGCTGGGGCGGAAGTTCTCAAGTTTAAAACTAACCTGGGTAACTTAGCAACTCAGCAAGACCTTGTCTCTGAATGAAATATGGGGTTTGGGAAGTAGTTCAGTGGGAAGGCCCTGCATTTGAGCTACAGTATCACAAAAAAATTACTAACTTAACATCAACTCTTACAAAAATCAAAAAACAGGGAGACAGAGGTCAACTTTGCTATTGCATCAAATTCCATCTGCTACATTAAGTCAAGAATCTGCTGACATATGGTAACAATGTACAGATAACAGCACAAAGGATTGCATTCCTTAGGACCACAATATGCTTCATGTTGATTTATTTAACTACTCATTGCTTACTATTTTTAGAGTTTATATTCCATAATAGAATGCTGGGTTCTCTCCTTACAAGCCATGTTTTTGTGGAGAAGCCACTGTCTCACTTCTGTTATTGGTAAAATAGCAAGAGTGGTATATAGTTTGTGCCAGAACCTGCTGTTTTATCATTCAGCCCTCAACCTGAGATGCTGTAGGGATATAGGCAGTGCCTTGGTGACTGAATCTGCTTCAAGAGGTCCTGTGTTAGCTCTTTGCATGACAATTGCTCCCTGCTGGTTACTCAAGTTGCTGTAATTCGACACACTGGGAGGATGGGCAGTGGCAAAGTCTTTGCATCAGAACTTGTTCAGGGGTCTGGAATGCATGTGCAACCCTGGCACAGACTGGCAGGAAGGCTGGTGCAGCAATCACCCAGCTAGGTTGTCAGAATACTTGCCACTCCTCATTCAGGAGACACAGACATCAGCATCAGGTCATGGAACCAGGTTACAGAAGTTGTGATTCGGAGCTTGAGGTTCGGGGAAAGGTCAAGTCAATGTGTTTGCGCATGTGTGCCATGGGTGTGGGAGCACTGCACAGGCCAAGGGTGTGGTGAAAGCTTTTCCCGGGTGTGCCAAAATATTCTCTAGATTGGGTTCCTGACCAGTTGCTAATATAGACATAAAACTCCTTTTAAACTTGGTCTTAGAATGTCCAGATGTTGTTTCTTATTTCCAAAGGCTTGACATGCAAGATACAGCTCAGATATCTGGTCAGCTTTATTGTTACACCTGACAACAATGTTCTTTGCTCTTTTTGGTGCAACATGCACACAGCTTTTCATACTGCTTGTTTCCCAGCCTCCTCTCTAAAGGACTCCAAAACAGGATGTGGAGTTGGGAAAAGATATATGCAGGGGAAGACTAAGCAACTAACCCTGGGATGGAAGAGCACATAATGTAATTTTGTGTCTTCCAAGGCCGCACTCCCCAAAGCTGCGAGGGGGAGAGTTGTACATGATCTAAGGGTTTGGGTAAAAGCATTGGTATCCCTCCAAATTAGAAATAAAAGCCAAGAAGTGTCCACGTAAAAGACATGCGGAGCAATCACACACTAAAGTCTTCTTTTTAAATTAATAACTGTGTTGAAAGATACATGCAACACAGCATTAGGAGATGTGATAAACACAGCAGTCTTGCCCTCAATGATTTTACAGGCTGGTGGACAACGGAGCAGAAAAACAATGAATCACTGGATAAAGGAAGAGGGAAAGATGAGCCTAAGATGATGCTAGCATTCTTACTTGAGCAAGTAGTAAGACATATGGGAGGATGAGCAATTACATAGTTTTTCAAGTATTACTAATGTGTTCATTATGGGTTCATTCCTCACTGAGGCCCCACCCAAAAACAACAATATATCTACTGAGGATCCTTTCTTTCAAGCACACTGTAAGCACGTTTACATATATATTTCGGCCTTTATAATACAAGGGGAAAATATTTTTAAAGTTGACCTCTGTCTCCCTGTTTTTTGGTTTGTAAGAGTTGATGTTAAGTTAGTAATTTTTTTGTGATATAGTTTCATACTGATAACAATTTACACATTGATTTTTCACTTCAAAATATATCACAGAACTGGGTGCAATGGTGCATGCACATAATCCTAGCTACTTTGGAGGCCAAGACAGGAGGACAGTGTCTTAGTTACTTTTTATTTGTCTCTGAGACAAAATATCTGATGCTCAAAATTAAAGAAGGAAAGGATTATTTCTTACATCTTTTGGAAGTTTTAGTCTATACTCAGTTGGCTCCAAGGCAGTGTGACATGGCGGGGCAGCCAGTTATGGCTGCTGCAAACAACGAAGTGCAAAACAGCAAGACAGAGAGAGAGAGTCACACCCTCTTCTTGCCTTTATATCATATCTTGGCTCCACCCCTGGGCGGGTAAAACACTCACACCACCAATCCAAGCACTAGACAACGAACCAATTACAAATGCTAGATTTGGTCCAGTTGATAATTTGTGAGGCGGGGGGCCACTGACATAAACCACGACAGATGGCAAGTTCAAAGTCAGCTTGGCAACTTAGTAAGACTGTCTCAAGAGAGTTTTTTTTTTTTTTTGAATGGATATTTATTTACTTTTAGAGGGGTACTGGGGATCAAACTCACAACCCCATGCTTCTTAGGCAGGTACTTATGCCACTGAGCTAAACCCCCAGCCCTGTCTCAAGATTTTTTAAAAAAAAATTTTTTTAAAAGGCCGGAGAAAGAGCTCAGTGGTAGATACCCCTCTACCAACAGTGTTCCTCTAAAGGAACCCAATGTAGAATATATATAATGTAATGTTTTATATAGATAGATAGATAGATAGATAGATAGGCAGAGAACAAGAGAGAGAAAGAGGGAAACACACACACATACACACACATACAGAGAGAGAGAGAGAGAGAGAGAGAGAGAGAGAGAGAGAGAGAACAAGAGAGAGGTTTTGGGATCTGTGATTTCGAAACAAAACTCAAACTAGTCCTTTTTGGGTTAAAGGGTATATTAGTCAGCTTTCCATCACAGTAATGAAATTCCTGACAAAGGTTACTTGTGAAGAAAGGAGGCTTACCTGGCTCACAATCAAGGAGGTTCAAAGTCCAAGTGGCATACTGTAGGTTCTATGGTGGGGTCAGTCCTTGACTGGCAATGGTGGCAGCAGTAACAGGAGCCTCGCTCAGACCATGAGGTCACATTTCAAACCAAGAAGCAGAGAGAGCTGGGCATGGCCAGCCTGAGAATTATCCAAAGCTTCTGTGGAAATCAGCAAGGGGTCACAGGTAACTCCCCCCTGCCCCACTGACCTATGGGGCAGTCCCTCCCTTTAGAATCTACCTTCTTAAAGGTCCCACCAGTTCTCAAAAGGGCCACCTGAGGGACTGATCTCCAGCACAGTAGACCATCTGGGGACACTTGAACAATACCCAAATAATCGCAAAGTATCTGTGTATTTTATTGTAACCAAATCTTTCAGATTCCAAGAGGTGAAAACAACTCAAACAATAAATGGAAATTCTTACTGACAATGAGTAACTGTAAAAATGGGGAGCTTCGAATGGGCAGGGGAAGGAAGAGAAAATATTTAGTTTAATTTTTAATGAATTAAACCTAAGGAGCCTGACGGATACCTGTAGGTTGATATCCAGCAGGCAGCAAGATGACCAGCCCTGGCACTAATGGATCTCAGTGTGCCCAGGTCAAGGCTGTCGATGGGGTAGTCCTGGAAAAGAGAATGGACTAGAGAATGAGGTGACTATGTGCAGGGTCCTGTTTGGAGTCTTTTTTGGTGTTCTGAACAAAGAAATGGCAAACACACACAGATAAGTAGCAAAGGTGGCAACTTATAGAAAGTGGAAAAGAGTGCCAGTCAGTTAGTGAGCTGACTCACAACAGTCCTGAAGTTGAGGGAAGGTTCTTTGGTATCCAAAATTCCTGGATTGGCTTCTTGCTCAAGTAAAAGAGGTATTGGAACAGTAATCCTATCAAAATCTCACTTGGCCTGGTCAGATTTAAACTGCTCCATGAAAAACACTCACTTGGTTTCCTACTAGATGTAAATAAAGAATGAAAGATATCACTTTTCTGATTGGTCCTGGGAATAGCCAGGTCCAATGGGGAGGTGAGCACTTTCTGAGTGGTTTCATGTGCAGGGCCCAGGAGCTGTGGGTCATTCTGGGTCCCATACACATGCTCTGGGTTTATTTATTTTTCTTTATGATCTTTGACACATTCTTCCCAGTGGTTTATCTGGTTTGCCTCAGCTCTAATCTTCTATCTCTAAAGTCGTGGGGAAAGGTAGTAGATTTTAAGTGTTCAAGGTAGAGTGGAAAAATTAGAAATTAGCAGGGGAAGCTGAGGATGCAGAAGCAAAAGGAGTGCAGACTAAGAAGAACAAGAAGGAGAGGCAGCTTTACAAAGCAAACGCTGCCTGGATCTTTAATCATAATGACCTGGACATCACTATGTTAGCCTACAGTTATGGCATAGTCATGGGAGTTCCCATCTCACATTCCCCTTGAAAAATTGCATCTGTGTCAATTCTGAGCAATAAAATGATGCCAAGAAGTTCAATATACTTCCTGCAAAATTATCTCCAGGCATCACAACTATTGGGTGACAGTTCCCACTCCCTTCCACAGGAAACTTCAGCAAAGCTGCCAGGAAGATGAAGAAAGGTCACACTGGAGTTTTAGCTCAACCTTCTCTGTCCCTTGTGAAAGAACTGTTGGCATTTATAGAATAAAAGGACCTTTCACTCATTGAGCAGAGAAATGACACGTGCAGGATCAAAGCTGGTTATATCGGTGTGCCAGAGACCATTCCTGAGACCAAAGTCCTCACTCTCATTAGCTCTCTCGGGAAGACAGAAATAAAGTCCTCACCAGCCTACTGTCAGAATTCTCTTGACAACAAGCTTCCTGCAACGGGCCATGTAATTATCCACATAAAGCACTTGGTGACATTGTCCTGTGTTTGCAGAGGGGACCCAGGACAGGAAGTGACTCATCATAAATGAGCACACTTATGTGCACCTAAAATGTTCAGCCTTCAGGAATCACTTACACAGTTGCCCATCTCCTCCCGCTCAGGCCTTTTCTTCAGTGATTATGATTTGCTGACAGAGCTGCATAAGGTGGGAACAAACACCAATGAGGGAAAGAACAGCCGTTCCATGGCTCACCAGGCCTGGCTGCTAGGTAAGCTGGCTCCTCAGCTCTCACCCCCAGGAGCCAGATGCTGTGCATGTACCCGGTGCTGTTTCTTAGGCAGGTGTCTAACCAGGCAGTGTTTGCACAACAGTGATAAAGGCTACTGTGGGAATTACAGATTTGATGTGACTTCTAACAGTCATGTTTGCCTCTAGAGACTGGGAAGATTTGAGCTGCCAGGGGAAAAAAACATCCAACCCTTTGCATTGCCTGAAAATTAATGTAGATTGACAAAATGCAATAGCATAGTAGACTGGTAGAGAGTTTGTAATCGTAGTCAGCAACCAGGGCTAGTCTACCCAAAGGAGGAAATTATCATTTTGATTATGTTCCAGAGGATCTATTTATGTATACAAGTTTCTTGGTTGGTCAAAAGGAATATTTTCTGGATATGGAACACAAAATTCAGGTAAGAATAAACAAAGGCAAGCAAATCCATTGACCCAGAGCATTTCCCAATCACTTCTGTTTGATGAAAGGCAGTTCTAGACATTCTAGAAGTGGACAAAGACTTCCCAGTTGAAGCACAGGTCATTTACCTGCACCCTGGCAGAGGTTTGAGCCCATGTTTTGCAAATAAAAGTCAATATCCTCCTCCTGACAATTCGCTCACCCCATCATGCCCGAGTCTCCCTTTCCTGATGCTTTCTTCAGCCACTGGCTCACCCACCTGCTACCAGCTGACAAATACCACCTGCATAAGAATGAGGAAGTGAAACGTCGTCATGGAGAGGAAAAGCAGACCAGGAGGGTGGAGGGACATTTGGAGGAGACAACCGGCAAAGCTCCGGACTTGGAACTCAAGTTCCATCTCTGCCAAATCAAGGAGGACCATGACCTTGGGCAACATCACCTTTGTTTCCTGATGTGCAAAATATGAGAAACAACATCTGCTTTCAGGATTCTGGTAAGATTGGAGACAAAAGTGAATAGGTAAATAAACAGACCTAGATATGCACATGTTTAATGCCTCAGGTACTTTGTAGCCACCATGACAGTGTAATAAGTATGTAGAGGATCTGTCCAATTCCATAAAAATGCGCTAGAGTTGTTCACTTTGAAGTCATGTTAGTTTTCTTCAGTGTTACATGAAAAAAAATCATTCAATAAATATTGTCCTCATTTTTTTTCTGTAAAATCCATATCTTTTTTCCCTATCAAACAGGCCGGATGATTTGGTTGGGTGGGAGGGGTCCTCCTGGTCTCAGGTTGGGTTCTAGCTTAATTGCACTATGATTAGAGAAATTAGCCATTTGTCATTTCTGATTTAGGGAGTCCATACCATGAAAGTTTATCCCTATGAGGCCACAAAAATTAGGAGCTATGGGGCTACAAGATCCCTGTGATTTTTCTCATGAAACTCCTATCTCCAGCCTCTTTCAGGACTGGTTTCCCACCCAGGCTCCACTTAAATTCTTCTTCAGAACTAACATGGCTGTTTGTGCCCAGAGGTCTGGGGCTAAGGAAGTCCCAAACTATCAGAATGGAAAGAGCTGGGGAAAGCAGCAAGTCACCATCTTCATATCTCACAGACACCTACATAGCAAATGAACTGGGCAGGCCCACAGCTAGCCAACAAGGACAAGGACAAGGATATAACACTCAAAAAATCACAACCCATTTACCACCATGCAATATCATCAATATCACTAGTAAAGGAGGAGATAATGGTGCACAGAAATGCTATTCCCAAGCCCAGAGGGTCCCCCAAGGAAGTGAGATTGGGACTTGGTAGGAGTTATCCAGGCTGGGATGAAGACAAGAAAGGAAGATGCATCCTAGCAGAAGGAGCAGCACCCATGGTAATGCAGGACCCACCAGACAAGGGACAAAGGCCAGGATGGAGGCAGTGGCTGTGGCACAGGGGACTCTAGGCCATAGTATTGCAGTTGGACAGTGCTGAGGTCACATTTCACCTCCACAAAGTTCTCTGCTCCCACTCTCTGACTCCGAGTGACTTTGAACAACTTCATCCCCTCAATTTTCAGGTTTTTTTCATTGTGATGAGTATTGTAATGTTGCCCTGCAGGAATTAATATGGAGGCAAAATTAAATCATGCATAAAAATCATCCAGTGTCTTCTTGACTACAAAGTAAATACTAGGTCAGTGTGAGCTGTTATTGTTAATATTAACAAAAATGACAGGATGAAGGTGAAATTCAGCTGGCAGGAACAAGGCTGTGCAAGGAAGGTGGTCCCTGGACATGCAGCTTGGCTGAATCTAGATGGCGGGAGAAGCAGGAAAGGAAATGAGCACCACAGACCCGAGCAACACTATTACTGAAACTATTATGTGAGACAAACCTGGCACTCCCGTTACTGCATTTCAGACTCAGGGGCAGGGAGTGGACACACACAGGCCAGTCCGCTTAAGTGATGAGACGAGACTCACTGGACCATCACTCTCCTCACATCTGGCTGGGAAATTCCTCTGCTATGAAGTACCATCTCTGACCTCGCAGGATATTTGGCATGTTTTGTCTCATTCACTGTACTCCAGCCATGCCTCATCTTTGTGACAACTTTGCTAAAGATCCTCTGAGCCTGCTACTACCCAGCTTTGGGGCTTGCTGCACTTACATCTGAACTGAGGATATTTTGAATTTAAAAGCATCCCTTGTTCAAGGAAAGCTGTGAGCTCTTAGCTTGGCACAGGTTTAGGAACAGGTGCCCATGAAAGGGAGCTCTAACACGTCACACAGATTGGTACAGATAGCAAAATCTAAATTCAGTAAATACTGTTGATATTACTTGTACCTTTCTATCCTTTACTCACCCACAAAGACAAAATAGCCTCAGGAAGGACAGTACTTTCTTATTTCTGATGTAGGAATAAACCAATTCTATAGCTCTGACAAGCACACACAGAGAACAAAGCAAAAGTTGTGGCAAATTATGTAAATGGCATAATTATAGGTGTCTTTCAGAAGTGTCAGCAAATTAATTTCTTTGACTATTTCATTGAGTTATGCAGGAACTAGTTTCAGAGGAAACAAAACCTACAGTCATGGCACAAAAATGACCCAGGTTGATCAGATTCTATCTCTAGGGGTTCTTGTTGGGATCAAGAAAACTGCACATCCCTATCTGTCCGTTTCCTCTGCCTACAAGGAAAACACAATGAGGTCATCAAAAAAACAGTGAGGTCATCAAAGGCCCTGAGAGGGATGGTTCCATTTGGGATCACTGTCTGTTACCTTCCTTGAATCCAAATCCCTCTCTGCTTCAGCAACATCCCAAGATGAGGGTCAGCTTGGACTTGGGAATCATCTGATCCCTTGGGAATACAGACAAACCCTCCCCCAGCCCCACTGTTCCCCTGCCTGCCTTGCACGCTCTCCACAGCAGAAGTGCCCTGAGGGGCAGCCCTTCTGCTCTACCTCCCCATCCCGCCAGTTTGCTCCCCTTCTGAGTATCTGCCCCTCACCCTGTAGCTGAATGAACCAGGATGTGCCTGGAAGGAAACAATCAATCCTTCTGTTCCTAACCACTAGCCACATGCAGTTTGCTGGTTAAAAAAAGGTTGTGTGACAAAAAAAAAAAAAAAAAAAAAAAAAAAAAAAAAAAAAACCGAAAAAGACAAAAACAAAACAAAACAAAACAAAAGGTTGTGTTTTACCTTTAGGGGAGAGAAACAAGGTATATTTTGAAAGGGGTTTTGAGACCATCAGAGTAAAGAGACGAGACCCAGGGACTTGTATCAAATGTTCACAGTGATAACCCTAGAAAGAATTCAGAAAAGTGACTCAGCCGCAGAACCCACTGGTTGTCCTGCACTAAGGGAAGGGCGCCAAGGTGGAGTGGCGCTTGGGAAATGTGTGACAGTGGACAGTGCACAGAAAGAGGGTCCTCGAGCCCGGTCTTTAATGTTTACTGGCTTTCTTTTCTTTTTCAGAAGAGTGAGCACAAATCATAATACTTTTTTTCTGCCATTTTTCTATGTGAAATATTGAATAAAGCCTAAATTAGGCCAAGCAATTTAAAGTTAATAGTATATAACTTTTTAATGGTATATAACTTTAAAGACATAAAATAAATAGGATAGAAGACAGTTGTGCAGCATGTGAGAATTCCCAAACTTAAGCTGTTTTCTCATTCAAACAACAAAGCAACAAAAAGTTCATGATATAACTTCTTGACAAGGATGCCAAAACATTTCAATGGAGAAAGAATAGTTTTTCCAACAAATGGTGTGTGTTCATACGCAAAAGAATGCAGCTGGATCCTTTCTCACAGAATAGATAAAAATAAATTCCAAATGTATCATAGCCTTGAATATAAGAATTAAAACTACAGAACTCTCTGAAGAAAGCATGGGAACAACTTTTCACGACCTTGGATTAAACAGTCTTCTTAGATATAATACCCAAAGGACCACCCACAAAAGAAAAGAAGTGATAAGTTATATCTCATCTGAATTAAAAACTTTTGTGCTTGGGGCTGGAGGTTTAGCTCAGCGGCATAAGTGCCTGCCTTGCAAGCTGGCAGTCTTGAGTTTGATCCCTGGTACCGATAAAAAGGAAAAAGACAAAAAAAACCCCCAAACTTTTGTGCTGCAAAGAACACCATCAAGAAAGTGAAATGATGACAGAATGAAAACAAATTTGTGTGTCTGATGAATTTGCTATTTGCTTCAGAATATAGAAAGAAGTCATATATTGCAAAAATAAAAACTCAGGACTCAGTTTAAAGCAGGCAAAGGATTTGAATAGATACTTCTTGAGATGGTCTCTCTGAGTCTCTAAGTAGTGCAGGCTGGGCTCCAACATGTGATCCTCCTGCCTCAGTCAGCATCCTAGAGTGCGAGGGTTACAGACATGCTCCACCACTCCAGCAAACGCAAAAATTACGTGATGCTTAATACCCATGAATTGTTCTGATGTTTAAACATTTTTTAAGAATGTAACTGTGCCTTAAGATTGCTACTGATTCATAGTAATTAGAACATTATACATTAAACTGTTGAGAATCTTAGTAATTTTTCTCTTTACTACTTGAACTTCTAAGGTTTTTAAATTTTTTTGCTGTGTACACTAATCATATATGACTATGAAGTATCCAAGTTGAATATAAAGGTTCTTGTTTTATCAGATAACATTCACTGGAAAATATTGGTGTATTTTAATAAGTGACTGTGAAATGTATGTTAATGTATAATTAAATCAGACTTCTAAAAATCTGAAAGTCATGTTATTAAATAAATGCTAGTATGCTCATCATATAGTGTATGCTTTCCCCCGATTTTATACTCTATCCAAAACAGAATGTACTTCTAAAACAAGAAGGCTCCCAAGTAGTCACTAAGAGCACAAAAAGATTCTCCACATTATTAAAGTTATTAGAAAAATGTAAATCAGGGGCTGGGGATTTAGCTCAGCGGCATAAGCGCCTGCCTTGTAAAGCAGGCAGTCGTGAGTTCGATCCCTGGTACCGATAAAAAGGAAAAAGACAAAAAAAAAAAAAAAAAAAAAAAAGAAAAATGTAAATCAAAACTACAATAAAGCACCACACCACATCTACAAGCCAAAGAGGCTTAACCTACCACAAATCAGCTGTGTGACCTTCAGAAAATTATTGAACACAGCTTCTTGATCTGTAAAGTGGAGATGGTTAGAGCACACCGTTAATGGATCTGGAGGAGTAAACAAGTTAGCAGATATAAAATGCTGAGAACTGTAATAAGTAAATAAGCACTGTATAAGTGATTTCTATTGTTTTCAAAAAATTTTTTCTTTTTACCATTTTGATGTTTTTTTAAATAAGAAAGATAATTTACATTCCTCAGACATTAGATTTCCGTAGTGTTTTTCGGCAAGACAAGTAAGGTATCATAGTTTAGGAATTAAGGAACTCAAGTGATCACAGCACAAATACAGGCGGGTCATTGTAAGTCACGGTGATGGGTGATGTATGAAATATTATCCTGATTTTATGCATGGAAAAGTTACGTTTAGAGAGGTTGTGTTCTTTACCAAAAGCCCAGTGTTACTGAGGGGCTCAGATAGTTACAGATAACTGGTATGAGCCCAAAGTGGATACTCTGAATCAGTCAGCTTTTTTTTTTTTTTTTTTTTTGCCACAGGAATAAGAACAGAGATTGCTTCTCTTCGATACATGCTCTGTGCCAGATATTTGTTACCCATGAGCTCACTTGTTGTTTATCACCGCTCTGAGGTTGATATTTTCTTCCTCTCCAATGGATACATAAAGTAAGAGGTAAGTCTTATCCAGGTTAGCACTGTGGAAACTGAGCAAAACTGGTACACAAACCCAGACCCATCCATCCCAGCATTCACTCTATCTGTTGTCTATTGCTGTCACTGAGTTCTTGGGATGAATCTAATGTGTCTCTGGGATCTGCCCTGGTTCCTTTCCCTTGGCTACAACGTCTGCCTGATTCCCTGATAATGAATGCCGAGATTTCCATACCCATTTCTGAACAACTCATTTCCATGAGCTTCATCATCTGCCCAATGCATGGTCAATCACTAGCTTCCTTTTTTTCTAAGACACAATTTTCACTATTTCTCCATCATTTAAGAACGTATGATACCTTTGGAATGATATCCAACTCTTATGTGTGCTGGCCTCCATAATCCATCCTCCGCTGTGGCTTTTGTATAGTTAAGGGCTCTCCAAGAGTCCTCTGTGTTAGGAACTTGGTCCTGAATGTTGCTCTGTTGGTGACAGTGGAATTTTTAAGACATAGATCTTTATAGGCATGCCTTTCAGAGGGACTGTGAGACCTGGTCTGTCTGACTCTGTCTGTTGTCTGTCTGTCTGTCTATGACTTATTGCTTAGCAATGTAAGCTCTTACACACACACACACACACACACACACACACACACACACACACACGCACACACTCCTGCCACCCTTAACAAGAGCCAAATTAATATTTCCACCACCACCACCACCACCACCACCACCACCACCACCCCATCCAATCTTACACTTTACATATCCAAAAAGTGAGTAAAATAATCCTCTTTTTCTCTGTAAGTAACACATGTTGGGTATTTTGTTATAGAGATGAAAAGCTGACAAATAGACCTCTAACTCTGGCTGTCTACTAGATTCACATGGGAGTATTTTAACAATTCTGTTGCTCAGGGCTGGGGGTTTAGCTCAGTGGCGTAAGTGCCTGCTTGGCAAACATGAGGTCGTGAGTTCAAACCTCGGCACACACACACAAAAATGTGTTTGGGTGGGATTTAGCTCAGTGGCATAGCCCCTGCCTTGCAAGCAGGCGGTCGTGAGTTGAATCCTTGGTACTGATTAAAAAAATAAAAAAATTCTGTTGCTCAGATTATGCTCTGAACTAATAAAGTCTACATCCTCTAGAGTAGAACTTGGGCACTGGTATTTTTTAAATCTCCGTATGTGATTCTAATGTGTAATCAAGACTGAAAAGCACTGAGAATCACCATCCAATTGCACAAGTTCAAGTCTTCTCATACTGAATGATCTCACCTCTTTACTGCCCTTCACTTCTATCACCTCTTTTCCCACCATGGTAAGCCTCTGCTGAGCTTGTGTTCAGGGACAGTGCTTTTTCCTTTCTTCATGGAATTGAAGACTCTTGACCTGTCAGACCCTGTCAACCTCTGTCCACTACAGAAACAGTCCCCTGGACATGCTGGCCTCTGAACAAACTAAATCTACATATGCACTTATAGTCCAGATAGTATACCTGAGCATACAGTAATGCAGTGCTTTTTCTTCCTAACAATAAGTATTGACCTGCAGTTTTTCCAACTGTATAAAATATCGGTGCCAAGCTATTTTCCTGTGCCCTTTCTTATTCTGTTGCTGTTCCTTTTCCCGACTGCTCAGTGACTTGCATCCTTGGAGACCTTATTTGTGCGTTTGTTTTCTCCTTCTGAAGTTTTGTCTACCCATTCTTGTCCTGAATGCCTCTGAATTCTAACACTATTCTTGGTTCCTTCAACGTTCTCCATTTTCATTTCTCTATACTGAGGCCTTTGCCCAAATTCTTTACCTTCCAGCCTCACAAAAGTCTCCTGTTAATCATTCAACACTTCCTTCTCTTATTACTCATCTCTGCTTCTTCTCTTGTAAGACAGAACTAACAGTGTTGTCCTTCATGTTCCTATTGTCCTTTAGTTATGCCAGTCACATAGAGTCTGTCCCACTGGATTAGAGTCAGTAGGTCTCTGCAGGCCTTAAATACAAGAGAAAGGTAGATGTGCATATTATAAAATAGTGGATAATTCAAATGTAAAACAAGACTGCCAACACTATGCTTGCTGAATGAGTGTGAACATGATGTGCTATTAGTATGAAAGTCCATTTTTTCAATTCAGAACATCACTGAGTGGGAACTGGCCTTTGGAAGCCCCCTGTCCTATACACATATCAGCTTGTGTGCAGGTCATATATGTAGATATATCCTGGCTTTCTTTCTGTACAAACTGCTTAGAAAGGAACTAGTGGACAGACTGGATGTGCAAAGTGTGTCCCTGTCTTTGAAGTCCATCACTGATCAGAGATAAAGAGACCTTTGTTCTGACAGTACAGCAAACTTGAAAGTATGATGCCTTAAGCAGGCACACAGAATCACCGTGTCTTTTTTCTTTTGCTTTTCTTTAAATTACAGATTCAAAACAACCCTGCAATTGCCAATATTAAAAAATGATCAAGAGAGGTTGTGACAAATAGGAATTCCACACTCAGGGAGATCTCATCAACAAGGGGTTCCAGACCCCTTCTCTGAGAAATATACTTTCTGTATAGAGGACTAAGAAGTTAATTGCATGTGTAAAACCAAATCATTGCACAGTTGCTGCTGAAACAATTGATGAGGTGAATTTCCTAATGTTGAAACTGCCATTCTCCTCACTCCACACTAACACATTACAGTAATGATAATAGGTGGTGAGGAGACAGTGTGCACGTACACTTATGAACCTTTGTGAATCTCCTGATCAGGAGTTCAACAGTGTGGAAAACACTGACCAACCAGTTTCCCTTTTGTAACTAAAAGTGCAGTCTCTCTCTCTCTCTCTCTCTCTCTCTCTCTCTCTCTCTCTCTGTCTGTCTGTCTGCCTGCCTGTCTGTCTTTTTTGAGCCAGAGTCTTGCAATGTAGTTCAGGCTGGTGGCTCACTTTTTAGCCCAGGCTGGCCTTGAAGTTGTAAGGATCCTCATGCCTCAGCCTCCCACTTGCTGTGATTACAGGAGTACGCCACCACACCCGGCTCCAAAACTCAGTTTCTTACTCTAAAGTTCCCTCAAAATATCCCAGAACAGGACCCCAAGTTCCCTTTTCAACATATGACATCAACGAACGTGCAGATTTTGGAAAACAGTTCAGATCACATTCTCATCTCAGTATGGTGACTCTTTCCCCGTTTTATCAAAGTTCATGAAAATTAAAACCCAGGTTTTATCTCAACAAGCACTCATTCTGTGTGACTTGTCGTGACTTGTCTGTAATATTTCTACAGTTTTCACCAGGTTTGTCCGGACTAGCAAATCTTGAATAACAAAGATTGATGCATATGGATTGAGGTAGTGCTCTGCTAATGTAGGACAGGAAGATATGGAGAGGTAGGGATGGACCTCCTAGGAGGTGGGATGTGCATTTGTTTGGAAATGGATCAATTTTGAATATCTGGAGAAGCCAAAATGATTCCAGATAGGAAAGATGGCACATGCAAGGATTCAGGGGAAGATGGAAAGATGTCACACTGAGGGACAGGCACAGTTGGCTGCCTACTGTTAGGGGCTGAATTGTATTCCTTTACCTAATTCATATGTGAAGTGCTCATTCTCAGAACCTCAGAATGTGGTTGTATCTGTATTTGCACCTTCAAACAGGGTAAGTTGAAAGAAGGCCATTAGCCAGACATGGTGGAGAACACCTGTAATCCCAGAATTTGGAAGGCTGGGGTAAGAGCATCACTGTGTGTTTGTAGCCAGCCTAGGCTACAAAGTGAGTTCAAGGCCAGCCTGAATGGCATAATGAGACCCTTCTCAAAAAGACAAGGAAAGAGAAAGAAAGAAAGAAAGAAAGAAAGAAAGAAAGAAAGAAAGAAAGAAAGAAAGAAAACAAGTAGGCAGGCCATTAGGATAGGTCCTAATGTCTGATGGTGTCCTTATAAGATACAAAGGAAAGACCATATGACACAAGATAAGAAGGTAAGTATCTGAAAGTCATGGAGAGAAGCCTTATATGCTAGTATCTTGATCTTAGACTTCTATCTTCCAGCAAGTTAGAAAACACATTTCTGTTGTTCAGCCCATTCAATCTGTGGTATTTTGCTGCAGCAGCCCTGGCAGATGAAAATACCCCCAAACAATCTTCTCTCCCTTCTTCCTGACTTGTAGAGTGGCACCTTTCACCAAAGAGCCTCCCCAGCTGCCTTTGCATCTAGATGTGGACGACAGAGCATGCATCACAGAAGGTCAAGGTGACTGAGGCTTTCTGTGAAGGGCTTCCTCTATGGAGAACGAGGAGAGTCAAGGAAAGTCCTCTCAATCTCATCATCCTGGAAAGACACAGCCCTTGGTTTGTTGTGTCCACTTTTATATGACAGAGAGACAAAGAAAGTTCGAGAGGAGCTGCCCCAGTGCCTTTAAGCTCTGTAGCTGCCCTCCTTCCAGTTCTCGTCACAGGAGACCTATTGCCTGAGGTGTAGTTTGGTAGGGTTATCGGCTGCTGGGTCTTGGAGGACAAGGAATTGGCTAACGGGAAAGATGAAACCAACAGGACTCAGATTTTAGAAAAATATTACTGAAAGCTTTGTAGAAAATAATGTAGTAATGTGAGGAAAGCAGAGTTAAGGACAAGTTTTGGATTTCTAATAGGTACCTGTAAAGAACACACACGGTTGCCTTTCTCCTATGGATGAGAGATGTTAGAGCTTCCAAAGCCATTCCTTGAATTTCCTAAGTGGATAGTGAGAGATTGGCTTGCTAGGACGAGGGTTATTCTCCAGGACTGCTGAGTGGAAGTGGCCATGGGTGGTGATTACAAGCAGAGTTGGACAAGAATCCCATTGGCAAGGCGATGTTAACAGCTGCTGTTACAGTAGATATGCTCACATCAGACCTCAAAGCTTGAAAACTAGTATTGGAAAGATATTTGTATGGGCTCTTGTCATCTTTTACAATAATTTAAATAAAATTTTTTGAGCTGAAAAATCTTGTAAATGTTAAGTTTATATAAGCTTTCCAATGATACTCTCACACTTGATGTCAGTACCTAAGTCTGCCACTAAGCTTAGGCGAGACACCTGACTTCTCTGCACTTCGAAGCCCTCAGTAACAGGACAGGCTTTGACTACAGTGGTGGCCTGTCTTTTCTTTTCTTTTCTTTTCTTCTTTCTTTCTTCCCCAGCAGCAGAACTTTTGTGTTTGAAGTAAATAATAATCATCGTTAAATATCTAACAATAAAAATGGTACTACTAGTAATTCATGATATATAGTATGATTAGAATCTACCTTGCATTATGTACTCCTTTAATTTTAATTCTTAGTAGTATTACAAAATTGGAAGTTTCATTGTCATTCCCATTTTACAGATGAAGAATCTGAGACACAAGGAAGTTAAGAAACATACCCAAGGCAACAAAGCTAGGACAGGGCAAGTGGCCTGCTAACTGTCCAGTCATGGCTCTTAACCCCCATGCTAAGTAGAAATTCTGTTTGGTTTGTACTTGAACATGTATGTGTGTGTGTGTATGCATGCATGTTGGAGGGGGTTATATGAGCTTGTGTCTTCCCTTCAGTGCCTAAGGAAGCCTTATTGTCACCTTGGAGGGACCTGAATGACAATCTACTCATCTACACAATCTCCAAGGCAGGCAGAAAAGCAGGTATCTGCATGGATCTGTGGGCAAAGGGTACAGCTTATAACAAAGTAGGATACTATTGCTTTGACTAATTTTCAATTACAGACTTCAATTGATTTTAAAATTAAATTAGTATTAATACATTAATAATCACAAGTTCTAAATGTCAAAACAGAAACATTTAATCTGCTACAAGATAAAATAGGTAAAACTCTGAAGACACTGGAGTAGGTAAGGACTCTCTGAATAGGACTCCAAGAACACAAGAAGTAACACTGAGAATCAACAAATAGGATCATATAAAATTTAAAAAGCTTCTGCACACCAAAGGACGCAACTGACAGAGTGACAAGGAGGCAACTGACATCTTACAGAATGGGAAAAACATTTTGCTAACTACTCCTCAAAGGACTAGCACCAAAAAATATATCAAGAACTCAAAAAACTTGGATCCTCAAAATAAAAGATCCAAGTAAAAGACAGGCAACTGAAATGAACAAACACTTCTCAGAAGAAGTACAAATGGGCTATAAGCAAATTAACAAATGTTAATTTGTTTTATTTATACTACTAATCTCTTTTTGTTCATCAGAAAGTTTTGTCTTTTTGTTTGTTTCTTCTTTGTCTAACACTTTGGCCATGTTTTAAGATGATACACAGTATACTGACCATTGTTACTCTCTATTTTCTTGTGGGGTTCTGTTTTTTTTTTTTTTTTTAATAGAAGTAGGACCAGTTGTTTTTTTTTTTACTGGTACCAGGGATTGAACTCACAACCACGTGCTTGCAAGGCATGCGCTTATGCTGCTGAGCTAAATCCCCAGCCCTAGGACCAGTTTTTTGTTCTGTATTTTCTTTGTTAATATCTACTTGTGTTGCATCGAAATAAAAAATACACTAAATAAGTAAAACAATAAAAAATAATCAGTCGAAGACCACAGACATATACTTGAGCATGGGTTGCAAAATCTAGAGAAACACTGATCAGGAAGCCCTTTACATCTCTAAAGTTTAATATCTTTGATTCTGTCATTTGCTTATTTTCTGCTCATTTTCTTTTTGAATACTTTCCAATTTTAGTACACAATGGCATATGACTCTTCTGGTAATGTGTTTAGTATTTACTTATCTTTTTTGAGACCGAGTCTCACTATATAGTCCAAGCTTGCCTTGAACTCACTTTGTAGCCCATCTGACCTTATAGTGATCCTTCTGTCTCATTCTCCCGAGTGCTGGGATTACAGGAGTACACCATCACACCCGGCCTGTTCTATTTATTTTTTAACCTTGTTTTTCATTCGTGCATGTTTGTCATACATTCCTGCTCATTTTCTCCACTCCTTGTGGCAGGCATGGTAGATCATATGTCCTAACTTGGACCAGCCAATAAGACGGACATCCATGTGGCCCTTCAACCACTGGCTTACACTAGGGTAAAAACCATTATATAAGTTAGCACTTGTATCCTTATGATGCACCAAAACAGCAATAAAAGCATTGAATCCTCCCCAGCACCTACTATGTACCACAGAGCATCACTGCAAGGCATCTTTGCTGAGCTGCAACCAGAGAGCGGTGGCCCCTGAGCACTCCCACTGCCCTGTCCACACATCTCTAACAAAGCACACACCTGATGATGTGAGGCCCTGATTCCCTTTGCCACCCTGAGTAAAGTATAAGTTTTCAGAGGACAGGAATTTTGTCCTTTAACTCTCTGTGTCTTTAACACTTAACCTCGAGTGGGCACTTGATAAATACCAGCTCAACACTGGAAGACACTCAGCTGCCCAAATGTGTCCCAAGCCTGTGCCCTGCATGATTACTTCCAATCTAGAAACTACAAAATCTAAGTATTTTTCTGGTTTGCCAGGTTCTGAGAGTGAAATTCCTCCTCCTGACAAGCAAACTCTGTGAGGGTCAGATGTCTAGTGATGCTGCAGCCATTCTGTGATGATAGAGAGAAACACTGCAAGAATCGCAGGAGCTCAGAAGATCCTGGGGGTCCTTGAGCCACTAAAGCCTCTTCAAGATTGCTTGCTGTGCAAGCCAACTACAGTCCACTGCTTAAAACCACCATGAGATTTCCTGATACTCCAGTATGAAGCATTCCTTCTGATAGATAAGCATTTTGAAATCACCAAAAACTGACTTCTAACCCTTAAAAAGATCCGAAAGATATAGAGTTGCTGGATTAGATATAAGATGTAAGTTTAAGTACAGGACTTCAAAACAAGAAAAAAGTAATTTTTTAGTACACCCAACTCCCACTTGATTATTGGATATACTTACTATTTTTTTTAAAAAGTATACTTCATCTGAAATCAGATTTAATTGAGCATCCTTTATTTGTGTTTATTAAATCTGATAAATCTTCATGGATATGACAAACACCTTATAAGAGAAGTAGAAAGGGCATTTCTAATAGATGATCTGATTTAGCAAACAAAACCACTCCCAGATGAGATAACAACAGTAATAACAACTTTGGTTGTTCAGCCCTTCAGTTTTCAGCAAACTTTCCTAGCCATTACTCATTCAGCAAACAGTTGCTGGGCTTCCACTGCGTAAACACCACTTAATTCTAACAAGTTATTTGCCCAAGGCAGCACTGCTGGTAATCATAGGATTTGAAAACCAAATTCTTCTTTCTGATACCCAGTTTAGCACCGGATCATGATAGGTTAGGCTCTGAGACTTTGATGTGCGTCACAGCCTCTTGCAGAATGTGCTAAAAGACAGACTGTTGAGCCATGAACCTGTGTAGTCTGAGGTAGGGCCTAACAATTCATATTTCTTCCAAGTATCCAGTGACACTGAAGCGTCTAGTCCTGGTGATCCACATGTTGGAAACCACTGCAAAACAGTACTTTTCTAGCAGGACAGAGTCAGCAAATGCCTTCCCTCTTTCCAAGAACAGAAAAACCTAAGCTATATTAAACATGGGATTGGAGTGTGATTTGTAAAAGCAAAAAGTTAGAAATGATCTAACTGTCCATTTACAGAGGGGCAGATAAATAAAATGAGTCAGTTACTTCTGACAATGGATTTATTCCAAAGCCGTTTCTTTGAGCTACACCATTTGGTGCTGGGAAGTGGAAGGTACCAGAGAGGAAGCCGTTCAGGGTAACATGGAGTCTTGGGTTCAACCCTGGTGAACACTCTGACTTCCATCCATGGGGATCCATGCTGCCTGTAGAAGCTGGGTTTTACTACAGCACAGGAGGTGATACAGAGCTTGCACAAGCATGCAGTGTGTGTGCACATAGCATTCTCAAGGACGGAATGCAAGGAACTGTAGGACTCCCACAAAATGGCTAGAGGTTAGGATTCCCTGTCCCTTAAGCCCTAAGATCTAGTTTCCCTTAGATCACTGAAAAAAGCCAAGGGATGGCTTCCTTTACCCAGAGTCAATTATATTCATTCCCTTTCTTCACCTCTCGGCTTGCCTCCCTCATCCTCCCACACTAACCACCTCACAGACAGACAAACTAGAAACGCAAAAGAGTGGCCAACTGCAAAGCAGCCAAGTGTGGTTGCCAAACCGCAGGCGGGCTTCGGGTGAGAAGGGAGATGAACCAGAGAAAAAAGAAAGCTATTTATTCGAGTCTCTGACTGGTAATCTCACTGTCTACGGTAAACATTAGACGGCAGCAGGGAGCCTGGAAAATAAATCCATTTATCCTACCAACTTGTTCATCTCCTTGGGCCTCCCTTTGGGGGTGCATCCTGAAAGCCTTTTGGGGACCACCAACATTTCCTGGCCAACCTCAGACATTCCTGTGTGGCAGGTATGGCAGCATCTCACTTCCTGTCATACCACTTTTTTCTTTTTATTAAAATTGCAGCTATTAAGACATTAATTTTTCAGTTTAGTGGCATTCACAGTTATATTTCCACTGATTCAGATATCATGTCCGCTCACCTTTCTTCTACCCTCTTCCCCCTCCTCTCTCTCCCCTGTCCTTGTCCCCCTTTACAGTCTCTCATAGTCTCTCTTCTACTTTTCATGCCCCCCCTTCACATAGGACAGAATACATGCAATATTTGTCTTTCTGTCTGGCCTATTTCTTTTAACATGCTGTCCTCCAGTTCCATCTATCTTCCTGTGAATGACAGTGTTTTATTCTTCTTTATGGCTGAATAGCACCACATTATGTACATGTACCAGTTTTTATCTGCTCATCTAGTGATGGTACCTAGTCTGGTTCCATATCTTTGCTATTGTGAATGGTGCTACAATACACATGGGCACACATGTATCTATCTCTCTGGCATGCAGACTTAATTTCCTTTGGATAGACATGCAAGAGTGAGACAGTTAAGTCTTATGATAGTTCTGCTGTGGTTGTTTTGAGGAACCCCCATACTGATTTTCATAGTGGTTATACTAATTTACATTTACACCAACTGTTACAAGGGTTCCTTTTCTCTATCCCCTTGCCACATTTATTATTCTATTTTTTTTTTTTTTTTGTAATAGCCACTCCAGCTGGGGTGTGACAGAATCTCACTGTAGCTTTGATTTGCATTTCCTTGATGGTGAAGGGCATTTTTCTGTGCTTACTGTGCATTTGTATTTCTTTTTTTGCAAATTGTCTATTCAGATCATTGATCCACTTTTAAATTGAATTTCTGACTTCCTTGTTAAATTTTGAGCTCTGTATACAGTAATCTACTTAGACACTACTTCTTCACTGTCCAAATAGTCTCTTTAGCTATAGGACAATGAAGAACAAGGGGCTTCCTATTTAAAATTTCAAAAAACATTAGCGCAACAGGAAACTATAAAGAACAGAACAGCAAACACTCATATAGTCCTGTGACCCATATGTAGCAACTGTTAGCACTTCATTATGTTTTGTCCAGGTTTTAATATTTAGTTTTTATGGAATTACACGACAGATGGTGTATAATGAAACATCTTTATCAGCTACCTGTCTCTTCCCCAATATCCTTCTCAGACAGCAAATATGAATTGTGTATGACTTCATTTTATGTGTAAAAATGTTAAGGTTATGACATGCATACATAAAACAAAACATAGCATTATTTTTGCTCTTTTGTTAATATAATTCACATTGAACATTTTGTTCTTTTCTGTGATTTTATTCAATATAATGTTCTTAAGATTTATCAGTTGATTTAGATAATTACTTTTAACCATACATTTCATTTACTGACTCCTCTATAAATGGACAATTAGACTGTAACTTTTTACTCTTACAAAGAATGCTGCAAGGCCAGGTATGGTGGCACATGCCTGTCATCCCAGCATTCAGAAGGCTGAGGCAAATGGATTGCTGAGTTCAAAGCCAGCCTGGGCTACAAAGTGAGTTCAACTGCATAGTGAAACCTTGTCTCAAAAAGACACACACACACAAAAGCGGCAGTATCCATCCTGTCACATGACTCAGTGTGTACACATCAGGGTTTCCACTGCATATATGCAAATACAAATAGTCCCCTTTCAATGACCAACCTGTTTAACAGCTGTTTGGACTTTGAATGCAGGAACATGTCAGTGCAGCCTTATGGTGACTTCTTCTACAGTAAAGCACTGTAATGTTTGCTGACTGTACTATACAGTACAGTACTATAGTTTTATGCTCTGTTACATATTACAGTACTGCATGCAAGAGCTATGCAAATAAAAGCAAAGCCATCAAGTTGGAGTTTTCTTTGACCATTTCTCTATAGTGAGCTTTGTAGTGCACATTCTATATACAACTTCTCATTTAGCAACCAATTCAATTAATGACCTATTTGCGGAACTGGAACTGGGTAGTTAAATGAGGAATGTGTCTAATTACAATTATTGAGACCGAGGTATTACATTTTGAATTTTAGTGGATGATATCATTATATGTTGAATGTGAGCACATCTAATTATTCTCTCATGAATAAAGGAAGAGAGCACCACTTCACCAACATCCTGAGGACTCTGGAAATTGTCAGACTTCTTGGGGTTTTTGTTTTATTTTATTTTGTTTGGTTTGGTTGGTACCGGGGATCCATCTCATGACCTTACTCGTACTTACCAGGCAGGTTGCTTTCGCTGCTGAGTTAAATTCCCAGCCCCAGATTTCTTAATTCGTACCAATTTGATCAACTAAACAAAAGATGCTTCATCACTGTTTTAATTTTCATTTGCTTATAAATAATGGAGGATTTTTGGTCTGGTTTAGATTCCTTCTCTATGTGAACTTACTCACATCTTTTGCCCATTTTTCTTATGTGTTTGTCTTTTGCCCACTGATTTGTAGGAATTCTTCAAATATAATATCATTTATTTAATGAACAACAGTGCTTTCTGTTATTTATAAATCGTGATATTTCTTCTTCTGGCCCCTATTTTAGGCTTTCACGTGATTTATGAGTAACCGCTTGCTAACTAGAGAAATGAAAAGAAGCAAGCTCAGACCTTAGACTTGCCACTGCCTTCAATGGGCCAGGCAACACAGAAATTAAGACTCAAAAGCAACATCACAACTGAAGAACCAACATTTAAAGCTGTGTCTGAAACATATATTCCAAAGCTTACTCTACCACAAACCAACATGTTTGTCCATGAATTCCCTGTCGCAGAAACATCAAAAAGCCTTATCACTGAAAATGTGCAGAGGGGGAGTTTCCAATAAAAAATTCTTTAGAATGCCAGATAAATGCCCAGAAATTTTATTCTGCAGGACTGGGATGAGTCCTAGAAATATACCTTCAAAACAGGCTGCTCGGGAGAAAATGACCCAGTAGGTGAGTGGGTCAGATTTTGAGGACACTTTTGATGAAAGCTGAGAAACCAGAGTTCTAGTTAATCCACTTATGAGCTCCTGGCTGAATAGGCAACTAAACATGGGGCCCAGCTGCCAGGAAGAAGTCTTGAGGACTGTGTTTCATCACTGATTCCTCTCAGCTTATTCGCACTCCCTCTGCTTCCTTCCCAGCGGCCATGGGGTGAGCAGCTTTTCTTAGCCAGGTCCTTCTGCTGTGATGTTTTGTCTTCACCACAGACCTAAAAGCAACAGAGCCTGCCAGCCAAGGGGTGAAACCACTCAGGTCATTAACTAGAATAAATCGTTGCTCCTTTTAAGTCAGTTTTCTTTGGTGTTTTGTCACAGTGGTGAAAATCTCGTGAACACACCTGTATTTCAAATCCTAAACTCATCTCTGCTGCTAAAAAGAGGATGGACACCAGTGACCACTCTACGTGCCAAATGCTCCTGCCCTTGGCTAATTCACAGAACTGACCCTCCGCACTGACAACTGTTATCAGTGCGTCCGTATTAGGGAAACGAATGTTCCTAATTGTGCCTGTGTCTATAAAAACAATAATCAGATTGGCAGAGAAGGAAATTTATCTCAACACTTTTCCCGGATGGAAGTCCAGTGCTCATGGTTTCTTTGGAAGCAGTTGCTCAAAACCTTACTTGCAAGTTCCCCTCCCTGCCTCTTCTCCTGATGCCACAAAGAGCAAGCTCCTAAGGACTCCAGGCCTTCTGGATTCTCTTTGAAGTAAGCACGATTAGGAACAAAGCTGTCAGTCCTGACAATTTGTTGCATCCGGTTGAGGACTTCTTTGATCAGGACTGTCAGCATTTTTCTTGCTCTGTGCTGCTTCAGGCGGATACTGGTGATGATCCAGGCATCTTCTCTCTGCTGCAGGCCTGCCAAGGACACCATCAATCTAACAGGAATTTGTCATGGTAGATCTGTGTGTGATGTAACATGCAGAGATGTATTTCAGGGAAAAAAATGTAGCATTTCTAAAAGCTATGTTGCCTCCAAGTATCTTTGAATATCTTCAAAGGATATCATCAGAAGAGTCTGAGAAGCACATGTGTGTGGCAAGTATGAGGGAGCCATGGAGGAATGTGGCTTAGAGAGATTTCAAGTTTTCTTAGATATTTTTACTCTAGAAAAATAACAATTTTCACAAGTATGAAGATATTAAAATTCTTTGTACTGATTACAGGTTTCATCAAGAAACGTGCAGATGTTGCTGGTATGAAGACAGGGACCATGAAGATGCCTTCTCACTTGCTAGGGAAGGTGATATTGGGATATTGACTTTCTTACTCCCAAAGGGTGTGATAAGACTCCATGGAGTCAACTGCGGAGGGTTGCTGGATGAAGTGGGTGGAATATCTCCTCTGGAAGAGGGCATGGAATTCATTCTAGCCACCTCCTGCAGCCCAGCAGTAAGCGTAACTCTCTTCTGATCTTCAGAGCAATTGCCCTCTCTATGATTCTCCCCTGGAAGAATGAAATTGAAGGAATATCTACATAGAGCTATTGTTTGGGCCTCTGTGCACTAGGGCTGTGAGCTGAGAGAGGAACACTTCCAAATGCAATGTACACGGAGTTTAAGAATTTGTTGTCTGGCTTTGCAAATGGCAGGCAAGTTTCCATAAGTTACATGAACCGAATGCAATTTCTTTTCCTCTATCAACTTAAATATAGTCTTTTAAAGATATTTTAACACATATAATTCTGATTAATTTTCACTTGACTCACTAAAAACATTTTTCTTATGGCCCTAATACATGTGTGAGAATTATTTTCTGATCTTCGGAAAGATCTCAGCCTTGGAAACAGGAAGTGGGAAAACAACCTGCAAAATCAGAAGTTCAATTTAGGACAAATATTAAGAGCTGCACAACTGCTGGCATGATATATTTTCTAGTCTTGATATCATGAATATTCACCTCACAACACTTTTAAGAGTAAAAGTAAAGATTAGAATTAAAACAAAATGTCTTTGTGAGAAAAAATCATATCCCATTGTTTCTTTCCTTAACTTTTTTATATGTGAACTGTTGTTTGGGAAAGAGCAACATGATGAAAAGTGGTCTTTTCCTGACGGTCTGATTCATTCTGTCTGTTTCTCAAAAGCTTCAAGATTCTTATTTCTCATTCCCATGGGCCAACCTCTCCCAGCTGCTGTTTGCTTTTCCCGCCTCTCCCAGGAGAAAGGAAGTGTGAGTATGCATGTGCACACGTGTGAGTGTGTGTATATATGCATGTCCTCCATGCCTGTATTTTATTGCAGAGCTCTGGAAAACAAAACATGGGGACCATCCTTCTTGGACGTGGAGTTCTCTTTTTCCTGGCCACACTCCATGCCTCTACCCTCTCCCTGCCAATTGAAAATAAGCGATCACGAACAAATGTCACTTCCTGAGCACCTCTGTGTCTCAGACACTGCACTTGATACTTTATATGCAACTCATTTAATTATCAAAGTAAGGCTTATGACGTACATAATCACATCTTCATCACACACTAACGAACATGAGGTTTGGCATACAGAAGTGACTAAGCTAGAGAATTTTGATTCCAAGATTCAAACTCAGATCTTACTGATTCCAAAGTTCAAGATTTTCCCTCTACATTTATGAATAAACAAGGGCCTGATAGTATAATGAATTTATAGCACATTTTCACTAATTTTTACTCATAAAATTGCATCTAGTGGCAGAGAAGTGTGAATGTATGTGAGTGCATAAGTATATATGCATGTTGAAAGGTATTACAGAAATACAGGGTGCTTTTCAGGATGAGGTTAATCTAAAGCATTTCTTTGCATGCTCAGAATTTCTTTGAAGCATAATATTTATCTTGAAATTTTATTCTAATTTTATATTCTACACTTGAATATATTTATGTTTCCTGTAATGTTAAAGAAAAGGGTTAAAAATACTTGCCATTGACTAAATTAATGCTTTAGGGAAGGGACCCATGTATACTTCGAGTCTATGGGTCCAGACATCTTGCTGTTTCTACTACTGAAGATATTACTAGGAAGCACATTCTTTACAAAGAATGTGTCAACAGCCTATTTTTTGCAGCTAAAGAGCAGTGTATTGCTACTGATGATGGTAAGGTAGATTTTGAACACTTCGAAGAGCACTATAGAGTCAATGATAAATAAGAACAAAAGAGTATAAACTTTGATAACGAATTATGTTTGGAGCCTAAAGCAACCAGTTTCAATAATCTAGCCCAGAATATCAATTAAATAATAAATTTCCCAAGGTCACTAATAGTTAAAGTATACAGAGGCAATGAGGTAGAATTAGAAGAGCTTTGGATTGGGACTCAAGACCTGGGTTCTAGAACTGATTCATTGCTATCAGCTAGTCTGGACACGAATTTTTTTTCTTTTTTTTATCGGTACTGGGGATCGAACTCACGACCACACACTTGCAAGATAGGCACTTAATGCCACTGAGCTAAATTCCCAGCCCCTTGGACATGAATTTTGATAGGTGCTAGTATCTGCTTTTGCATCTGTACAAGAGTGTTGAGAAGTAACTCAGATGACTTTTGGTGGACCATCCAACTCAAACTCTCTGCAAATCCTATTGTCTAACACACTACAGTGAGTAGAATGTAATCACTGAGCTTGGATAGAACAAGACTTGAATCTCAGTTGAGGCATTTAAATGCTCTGGGAATCTTGTGGTTCATTGGGAAGCATAAATGAGAAAGCATTTTTAAACATTTTCCAAGTTCACAATATAGATAGTTGGCACTCAGTAATAATGCTATTGATTCAATGATATATATATATTGTATATAAAATGAAGCAGTGTAGAAGTAGAAGCATCCAGACATTACTGTTAAGATACTGCTTACTTTATAAATTCAGTGTTTCATCTTGTTTGTTTTATATCCTGTTGTCATATTCTTACAACACTATGTAGCTTTCCTTCATACTATTTTTCACAAATTATAAATTTGTACTTATTCTACTTTGAAGATTATTTAATAACTTCCTTCTGCTGCTACAAACCCCATAAGATCAGGAACTATGCCTAGTTTGCTCATATATGTATTCCCAGAATCTAGTATAGTACCCAAGACAAAGTAAATACCCAATAATTACCTGTTAATGTAAATAAATGAATGAATGAGTGAATGACAGTGAGTGAATGAACTTAAGACATGTTTGCCCTTATACAACCCAATCTTCAGACATTCAGAGGAAACACGTTCACATTATTTAGGGCCTAGGAATCTTACTGTTCAGTTTCCCCCCTATCATGAACTCTATTCTATAATAGGTCATTTTATGTACAATATATAATATTCAATTCCATCTGAATAAAACTCTAACATAGACAAAGCTCTACATTAAGTAAAATAGGAGGGAAAGTGAATATTCTTAATCCTTTAAGAAAAAGTGGGACACAAATGTCTTTTGGAACCTCAAGATTTTAAATCATTGCTACATATAAAAACTGCTACTTAATTCAACAAGAAGAGGGGATTTTAAGCATGACACACACACAAGCACACTTTCAAAATGGCCATATCAATGGCTACTGAGATAGCAAATAACTATGATGGAAAGCTTGTTCCCGTTCTTCTAGAGTCTTTGAAAGAGTAACTGAGGTGCCTGAGACTCTTGTATTCAGTGGAGGAAAGATCAAGGACAATAAGGGAAGATGAAGACTGATCATCTCCCCCACGCCAAGGAGTAAAAGTCTTTCTGCACACAGGTTGTCATCAGTTATGCCTAAATGGTTTTGAGACAGCAGAGACGAGAACCTATCCTGACTTTCATAGGCTGAAAGAAGCAAGACTCTGAAAACTTGAAGTGCAAGGCCTCGCTGCCTATTTTAAAACATGCAGGCAACGTATCTTCCAACTAAAATAGCTCCAGTTCATAGGTGCTAAAGCCATTTTACTTCCAATATTTCCTCCACACCTGAGAATAAATTATCAAGGTTCCTCTACTCAAGGCCTGAATTTCATGTCTTTGGAAGTATATAAAAGGCCTACGTCAACCTTTTGCTTTTAGCAAAGATAATAATTTAGGCTATCGCTAGACACCTGTCTACCCTGTAATTTTTCCTTCCCCCGTTTTATTCTGTCTCCATGAATATGTAGACAGCACTGGCTGCCAGAATCCTCAAGCTCGGTACAAAGAGGCATGCATTTAACTATTTGAGTGGAGGTGAAGGGAGGTGAGAAGCACAGGTGCTGGGAGGTGGTGTGTCCCTACAGCGGGATCAATTGTTGCTCCCTTCACTTCATCCCCGATAATTACAACCTGTGGGACTTGGAAGGGTAAGTCAGGTGCCCCAGCAGTTAATGAGAAGAGGAAGAAGAGAGCAAGGACTGGCGTGAAGAAGGGCAACAGAAGAATATTCACTGAAAAAAGTTCTTAATTGACTGTGTGCTACTCACTTACTTACGGCTGGCAGGAAGCACCATATCATCATCTAGCCATGCAGATTACTACGTGTTTTAAGCCATGGAGAATCTCCCTGGTTCCTCTGAGTTCTGTTTCCTCTGTGGACGCTGATTCAGTTGTTTTATTAATTTAGAAAACACATTTACCAAACACCTGTTACATAAGCAGCATTTATAGGTATGTAGGATACAAAAGAATAAGATACATTTCCATTTTCAATGAATTTACACAAGACAGTAAACAACACAACTCCATGTGTCTTCTGCTTAGGGTTTGGGGTCAAGGAACTGATTTGAGACCTGTGATTCCAGGGATGGCCGAGGGTAAAAAGAGACAGTGAGATCAACCACACAAGAAATGGGTGAAGAGGCTTCGAGGAGAATGCTTGATGGTAGTGGCAGAGAAGGCAGAATCAGCAGGATGTGGGAAGAAAGGTGTGCGCTGATTGGTGGCGATTTCTGGAGAAGGAGAAAAAAGAATTTTTCTCTTTCTTACCCTCCGATTGCCAGACAGTAGAATTCATACTTCTTCCCAGCACCTTGAGCTACTCTCCCCAAGCAGCCAGGCTTTGAGGATGGATTTGGGGTGGTCTCAGATCCATTCATTTGTAGCCAACATAAATACAAATTATATTTTCTTAATCCACCCACATGCATCAAACCCTAAGGCTCTATTTCCTTTTGGCTTTTCTTCTTTACTTTCTTCATTTCTTACACAATGAACAATGATGCCTTCAGTATTTTGCCATCCCAGACAGATTTAATGCTATCTATCTGTGTTTATGTTGTCTAGATTAAACTAACTTTGTCAAAACATCTCTCTCCAAATCTTTTTGGTTTCATGTTCTGCTGTGTTTATTTTCTTTTCTGAAATATAAAAGTTCTGTTTGATGTTTTCAGGAATGGCCTATCTCACAATCCTGGTCTCCTGGCTCTTACTATTGATCTAATCTATGCATTAAGGGTACACATGTGCTAGCTTTGTTTTGGCACCAAATAAAGTATGTTAAATGGACTCATCTCTGCTCTTTCATTTACTTTGCCTAATGTGGGAGTTTAGAATCACTTAAACATTTCCCTGCCCAGTTGGTCAAGCATTCCTACAGAATTAGTAAACTTTAGTCTCAGAATATTTTTTTTAGTCTCAGAATATTTTGTGAACTATTAGTTTTGAGCATTTTGTGACTCAGACAACTGTTATTAAAAATTGAACTACATAAACTAGCAGGTGATGTATAAAACAAAAGTAGCAGATCCTCAAAACTCATAACCTCCTATTTATCTTACTATTATTTATGTTTCTTCATTTGTGTCAGTCTGTGGCTCTTGTGTGATATAATATAACATGGTGTGCGGTTGGCTATTTCTTTCCAATCCTGCATTTAACGATGCCATTAGATATTTGTCCCACAAAAACTGGCAAACTCTACAAATCAGGGCTCCTGCTTTTCTTCAGAGAACCAGTTAAACCTTGACCTACACATTACTGCTGATATAGGATACGGAATGGAGAAATAGTTTGGGAAGGAGAAAGAACAGATACTGGGAGAACAGTCAACCAGTTTATAGGAAGAAAGTCCATTAAAACTCATAGTCTAGGAGAATATCGATAGGAATGAAATCATTTTCTTTATGAATATGCACAGATCTGGCCTCTAGAGGCTAGCAGATTTTAAGGATAATGATATCATGGCTGTGACATTTATTATTTTCTGTCCTGAATGGAAATAAATGTTTGAGACAAGGATGAAGGGTATAAAATCTGCCTAGGACTCTGCCAACACATCCTGCTGCCGCAGAAGCAGCCTTTGTTTCTTGAGTTCCTCACTCTCAGACATTGAGAAATCCTGAGGTGGATGAACTTGTTCTGTTGGTTAAGGTAAAAACAGTGTTAGCATTTCACATTCCAAGTGATTTTTTCTTAGCCTCTGCGGCTCGTGGGTGTGAGCTCTATGCTTAAAACAATGGGCAGGACTCTATCATGTGAAAGCAGAGCACAGGTAACAACCCAGCTAGCCAGGGCAATGGGTATGAATGAGTTTCATCAAAGGGCCTCTGAAGACAGTGAAACTTCAGCAGTTCTTCCTGTGCCCTCACACAGTCAGAAGCAGAAGAAAACAGAACATTGTTTAGGGAGGAAAGCAGATAGTATGCTGCACTTCGATAATGTTCCTAAATTTAGAAATGGACTTAACTTAAAAAAAAAAAAAAAACGAGATCAGTACCCTCAAATTCTGACTCTTGTTCAAATATAATGTACACTGCCAGATGATAATGAATGGTGGTTTCAAAGATTCAGCCTTAATTCAACTAAATTACTCTCATGGATAAACAGTGCTCTAAATCTCCTTCAAATTTCTGAGGTTCTAGGAGAATCTTTATTAAACAAGCCAACAAAAGACAGGTTTGTGTATTTGAAGCTCTTCAACTTTATTTACCATAAGTCCCAAAATATAGACGGCAACATTACATTAGATGGTAAACTCTCTCCTTGAGATGTAGAGGCTTGAATAAATTTATGACTTCGGCCTGACTTAAAGACCTCTCAGAGCTGATTTCATCAAATGAAAATTACAACTTTACTCCGGCTTACAACCAGCACTGAACACTTCATATTATGAGCTGACTGACCGGCAAAGCATATGCTGGAAATTCCGTCTCAAGAGAATGAATGAAGTAGAAACTGCCGGTATGTTCATTTACTCCCTGAACCTGATGCACTGGCTGGCCATTTATTCAACTGGTTATTAAAAGACAGAGAAAGAATACAAGAAGCACTGTCAAGATGTCAGCCTTCCTGAAAGGATGAAGTCTCTAGAAAGCTGTCCTGGTCAAGACAAATTTTTATTTCTGGTTCTAAAAAAGACAGAATAATCTTGATATTTCTTCAAAGAGATGTGGTATGCTTTTCTTAAACAGAGTTTGAAATGGACAAGAGTGCATTTTTAGCCAAAGTTAACACACACAAGGCACTCTTGTCATTACCTATCCAGAACAGACATCACTAATCAATTAGATATAAATTGTATTATTTATATATTAATGAGACTTCGCATTCCCAGTACAGCTGAATGCAGTTTTAGTCTTCCTCATACTGCCCAGCATACTGCACTAATGAGGCTGAACTGGTCCTCAAACAAATCCAGAACTGATCTAATATTTTTATTTCACTGAAAATTAAGACGAGGGAGGTTAAATAACTTGGTTCCAACCAAGTGGTAAACTCAAAATTTGGAACTGGTTTGCAGTGCTCTTTGTAAAGCTCTGGCTTTCTTATGCCCCTGAGGGTTTATCTGGGCTGCTGCTACCTGCATCTCCACACACAGGTTTAAGGATGGGTTGATGGATAATAGGACAGGATCTTCCTGAGAAGCAACGACAGACATCCGGCAGACAGAACCAGTGAAGGGCTGCGTCTCAGCAAAAAACATTGTTCAACAAGATCTTTCTCCTTCCATACAGGAATTATCACTGTTAATGGTATTAAGGTCAAGTAAAGAAATTAAATGAGCCAGAGCTAGAGTTCTAAGGTTAAGAAACTCTGCAATTGCATGTTAATATATTTACTTAAGTAGAGCACTGAATTGAATTATGAATAAACAAGTCATCTTAACCTTAAAAGGCCCCATCTGTGCCTTACAAATTGTGGAGACACTAGGTGGATATATGGGAAAGTTAAAAGAGAAATTATAGACACAAGATAGCAGGAGAGTTGGAAAGGGAAGACTTGGTCATGCTTTCCTTGAGAGGATTCTCTTTGCTCATTTTTGAGCAAATGAGCTGGGGTTTGGTCTCATCAGCCAAACCCCAGCCTTTGTTCTTTTGTTCTTAACCTACAAAAGCCAGTTTTGAGTCTCCTGTGTCAGTAAACATCTCCACATCGCTAATGATACTCAAGCAATCATTAGAAACACTGGTAAGATATTCCTTTCTGCTTCTCTTTGCAGAGACCTGAAACTTATTTTAGGTTTAAAGATATTAGCAGGGTGATGAACTTGCTCACATGTCCACCAAACCCAAAGATGATAACTAGATATCATCACAAAAGCAGGCTGCCATCGGAAGCACGCAGCTATGTGGTTGGAACCAGGAAAGGGCGTCAGCACTGCAGACTCAGCACATTATGCGGTCTCCTGGAGGAGCCCTGGAGTAGCAGCTACCCACACAGCACGAACAACACCCTGGCCTGGCCTCAGAGCCTCTCCCACGTCTGCTAACTCCACCCTTGGCAACAGGCCTCTTTTTTATTTATTTTATTTTAAAGAGAAAAAACTGAAAATAATAAAACAGTTTCAAAACAGGCTAGTAGAAGAGTAACAATAATTAATACATTGCGTATTGTTATATTCATCCTAATTGTTCAGAGTACAAGATATAGGTGTGAAATAGTGCCCAAACAACAGTAGTACAATCCTTTCTTTTCAATAGATTAAGAGATACTAACTCTATAGTTATCTCAACTGTCTTATGTGTGTGTGTATGTGTGTGTATACGTATATACACACACATATGTATATGCATATATATATATGTATATATATTACCCTTCCTTTCCCCATCCTCACATCACAGTTCTTTGCTCTTGAACAGTTTCTTCCCTATTCCCAGAATCTATCATACTTACTCATTCAGTGGCTCACACTAGTGAGACAATAGGATGTTTATACAAGCAGATCTGATTTATTTCACCAATGAGTATGTTCTCGAGTTGTACTCACTCACTTATAAAAGTTTAAAGTTTATCCTTCTTTATGACTGAGTAGTACTCCATCACATCAAAGAACTGCCTTTTTTTTTTTTTTTTTTTTTTCTTTTTTGGTCTTTTTGAGGCAGAGTTTCACTATGCAGTTCAGGCTGGTCTTAAAATCACTTGGTATCACAGTCTGGCCTCAGACTTACAGCGATCCTCCTAGGATTACAGCGTGAGACTCCATGCCTGACTTAGAATCACATCTTTTTAACATGTCCTTAAGATTCACACATCACTTGCATCTGAAACTTGCTTCAAGTAGATAAGGATTCCTCAGGGAATGCAGATTCCCAAAACCTCATTAGAGTTCAGACATTTTAAAGGAAGAAGAACCCAAAGAGTATTTGGGTGTCTGCGTGAATCTATATTTTCATACTTCTGTGGATGGCACAAGCCTTTTGCATTTATAAGGAGATCTAGAACACTGGACAAGAACAAATAAGTCCCCAGCTAAAAACTGCTACCGTGAACTGCACAGCCTCCTTCCTGGCCCCAGGTAGATCCCATTTCCTGGAAGTGTAACATTGAGTTGACCTTTTAAATCAAAGGAATTCTTAAGAATTTAATGAAATAATGATTATAGTAAAATTACTTACCATTACTGTCTTATAGACTGTGTACCTTTAAAAAATCCTCAATTTAGAAACTATCTCCAAAACATTCTTTCTGGTCACCCAAGACTGAAGAGACTTCAATAAGTTCATACCTTGTGCCTAATTTAAAGACCTCTCTGAGCTCCTCTCAGCAGAAGAAACTCGCAGATTGCTCTCTAGCTTACAGTGAACACTGTGACTTGCACTGTCCTCTCATTGTCTCTCTGCCTCTTAGATATTTTTCACTTTGTGCCAAGTTATGTATATTATTTTCAGCTAAAAACAACGATAAAAGAGAAAACAGATCAGCAAAGAGAATCCTAAGTCAGGAGGCAGGAGATCGCACTATAGACTAACAAGTTTCTCCAGAGAGACTTTTTAAACTTGCATCGATCCACCCACCCCTGGCTGTGTCTCTGGGGATTCCTGTGAAGCATGTCCAGGAATCCTCGGAAGCCAAAGCTCACTCAGAAAAGGGCACCAGTTTTGCTCAGGGGATGACCAGAGGTCCAGCCAGCGTGTCCACATTTCCCAAATTTAAGACATATAATTTTTAGGAGCAATAAATGCAGGTAACAGTGCTCTATTTTAAGTTTTTTAAAAGACTTGTTTTTTAACTTTCAACCACCCCATTCTTGGTCACACAAAGTGCTTCCTGACCAAGCTCTTCCCAAAGCTGGGACAGCTCTTTAGATACACACATGAATACTTGCTCCATATGGGTCATTAGAAGTTCATAGCCCAAAAGGCCAAGGAATCCCTGCAGGTGGGCACTGCCAGCCCACAACTTCTGGGAAAGCAGGAGTGGACATTAAGAATGAAAGTCAAGAATGCAAAAGATAGAGGAGATGGCCTAATTTCCAGGCACACAAAGGTAGAATAGAGAAGTTAGGAGCAAAGAGGACAGGAGGCCTTACATACAAGGTTACACCTACAGGTGTGGGAGACAACTTAAGTGACTCCCCTTGAATGCAGAACAATTGCTGCAACTTTGATTATATCGAGACTGATTTCCTTATACTGATATGTACAGAGCTGGCTAAGACATTTCCTTCTCTCTTCAACTGACCCTAAGCATTGCAAATAAAACCAGGTGAGGGACTGGTATATAATCTCCGAAGCCATAAGACAGTCTCCTGTTGCCTCCCATAGTGCTCTCTCTAAAATATATAAGCACAGTGGGATGTGAGAGCCAGTCAGCTCCAGGAATGTCAACTGGGTATGAGCTTCAAGGTAAAGAGGCTATGACTCTGCAGGCCACAAAATTTTACATATCAGAAACCGAAGCAACATCTCCTAAAACAATTCAGTTGCTCCCTTAATTGAATTATGTAAATTGATCCTTCTGCATATCCTTATCTCTACATTTTGCAGAGATGCTTTTCTCTCACCTGGCCAGCCAGTTCAGGTTACTCATGTAATTCCCACCATCCTCACTGTCACCCATCCCTGAGCCACCCCCCTTCTTCACAAGAGAGTAAATTCTGGGAGAGGCCTAGGATCAAGGCCTTTGTCCACATTGGGCTTAGCGGACCTCAGTCCTAATCAGTACTCAGCTGAGTTCTCCCTCAAGAGGGACTGTGGGGATTTGATTTAGGACCCCTTGGCTTAATTTAGAATATGTCTTGTTGTCTTTACTCTCGCCGTGGGTTGCATTGGTGGTGATAGACTGGGATTAATTTGCTGGGATTCCAATAACCTCTCAATGGGACTACAAATACAACTTTTTGGATTGTGAGGATGACTACAAAAGAGATTACAATACTTGGAAGACTGGTAAACAACATTTGGGATTACAATATACAGGTATTTCTATAAGCCCTGGCTTTGTAAATTAACTCCTCCACATCCAATCCTGACTTTAATCACAGAATACCCATGTTAGTGCTTCCCAAAATTTATGCACTATGTTACATAAAATGATTTTTTTTAAATGCATTTTAAAATTTAATTTTAGTTGTTCTGCTTCTTTCTATATTAAGAAACTAGCACATAAAACTCATAAATTTTCAGATGTTATTTCCTATGACAAAACTATGTTTTTTTAAAAGTGCCTTAGTTTTAAGGAATAAATCCCCAAAATAACAGAAGTTGTGGTTTACAGATGTGGCAAAACAAAAAAGCATGACTAGTCTTCGAAGAACTTAAATTTGGGAATAGCTGATCTAGGCTGACGATATAGCATATTTGTGTTCTTGCCCTTCTTTGTCCCCGTTATAGATGGCAAAATTCTTCAACTCTCTGATCACATTTTCCCAAGGACACAGTGTCACAGGGTCACAGAAAGTCTTGTCAAAAGACTGGAGGGGAAAGCTCTAGAGCCGGTCTACACTCACCTTTCTGGAAAGAACTAGAATGGGGTAAATACTTGATGAGGTTTTACAAAACCAAGCCAAGTCTCCAACAATCCCAGACAACATTGATTTTGAGCTGATAGACACAATGACTCGCAGTAAGGGGCTTCCTAGTCCAAGTGGAAGGAATGGTGAAGACCCTGAGCAGGGACACCTGCAGTAGGCATGCCCAAAGAAAGCCTGACATCACCAGTCCCATATGTTCCTGCCACATGTCACCTTCTGTGACCCCAAGACCACCATGAGGCCCCTAAAAGCGCACCTTCTGCTTCACCCCACATACTTTACCACCCCATAGTTGAAAGCCATCCAAAATCAAAGTTCTAATAGTGCTTCTGAATTCCCATATTTTTAAGAGTCTCTCCTAAAATGTTGCATTCACTGAAAGAATAATTAAAACACAAAAAGACACAACTAAAATGTAGTCAAGGTTTAAAGAGCTAGAGACAGGAAAGGGCACAAGAACATGGTTTAAGCAAAAAACGCTGTTTTCCTGTATATTAGAACATTAGGTGCAGGCAGGTTTTTGTTTTTGTTTTTTTTCTTTAATTTAAAGTTCTTGTAGAGGGGCTGGAGGTTTAGCTCAGCGGCATAAGCACCTGCCTTGCAAGCAGGCAGTTGTGAGTTCGATCCCCGGTACCAACAAAAAGGAAAAAGACAAAAAAACAAAAACAAAAACAAAAAAAAAAAAAAACAAAAAAAAAAGTTCTTGTAGTGATTTATTCTGTAATCACTTATTCCTTCATTTTCTCATTTCCAGCTGTTAAAATAAAGCATCATGAGATTTCAAAATGATTCTTAAAAGAGTGTTGCTTTCATTTATTTTAGACAACACAGAATTCATTTACTTTGGGTGTTGCATCAGTATAAGATGAAAAATGTCTTAAAGTCTAAAACATGCCAAGATCTGTGACAAGGTTCAGCCTGGCAGGGGAGGCTGGAGTTCCCAGGACAGAGAGCTCTTAAAGTATAGAGTGTCTTCAAAAGACTGTGTGGATCCATGATCCGCCCATCTGGGACAAGATACCAGAAGCCATCCTAACCCAGAGCCACTCCTGATAAGCTCTCTTGTCATCAGAGAAGCCTAGCAGAAAGCCATCTTGCTTGGCTAAGGCACAAGAACGGCCAATGGACTTTGCTGACCTCAGCCCCAATCAATGTTCAGCTCTGTTCTCCCCCACAGAGTGACTGAACATGCAGGTGGGACATAGAGAGGCAAACAACAGGTACAAGTATGCAATAAATACCCTTAATTATTATTATATACCCAATATGGAGGGAACACTCTGTGGAATGTAGATTTGTAAAAAGGTAAGCGGTAAATAAAACATTTATTGTGCAATTCTGAGTAAGCACAATATCGCGTACCTTACATATAGTGACTTATTTGAAGCTGACAACAAATGTTGAGGTAAGTACTATACAGCTGAGGGAAATAAGACACAGAGATGCTAAGATGCTCTTTACCTTGCCTAAAGTTGTATCATGAGATAGAGGAGGAATGATGGTAGGGGAGACTGGTGAGCCAGACTGGTAAGACCGTCTGATTCCCAAGAATTTTGTTGGTCGGCTCAAAAATCACACCAGCTCAGAAACTGGCATTTGGGACCTTTATCTTGGTCACACATAACTACTGATATTTATTGAGCATCTACTATTTGCCAGGAGCTTTGTACACACTATCTTGAATCCTGCTAGTAACTCTATGAAGCATATATTATTACCCCTATTTAAGACATTCAGGTTTTGAGTTTCAGATCCTAATTAAGTGCAGTTAACACATGCTGCACAAGTACAAAATGTTTGAATTTCAAAACATATGTTCTTTCTGTTGCATATATTACAAATCGAAAATTTGGTTCTGTGGAGAACTGCCACCCTATTACATCAAAAGATTTACAATTTTTATTCTCTGTTGTCCTGAATGTATGAAGAAAATTTCCAAAATAATAAAAAGTGTTTAACATGCAACTCGTGTATTTTTACAAAGATTTAGATGCTTTTCTAAATCCATGGTGTAGACAGGAAAGCAAGGTATCATTTTGCTCTGGTTTGGTTGTATTTAGGTATGGAGTGCTTTTTGTTTTTTGATGTTGGAGTGGGGTAGTTGTGTTTGGTTTTTCTAGAGCTAAGATCTTGCTGAATTGCCCAGACTGACCTTAAATTTGTGAGCCTTTTGCCTCCATCCTCCAGGTAGCTGGAATTCCAGGTGCACCCCCTTTGCCTATTTTTGGAAAGTGACATTGTTTGTTCAGTACCTCACTACCCGTTAGCTATTTTGCCCTCTTGCCAGAAGCTGATCTGAGAGAAGAGAGGGGGCACTGGAAATAAAGACTTAAGATACATAAAAACGCTTAAGGCACAGGGTGTAACCCAGCTGAATCTATTTAAATCCTTCCCAACACATCTACCTATCTTGAAACATTCTGCTGACCGACATGAATATTGGTGTGTAACAGAACAGAATTTAGAGTGCATAAAGTCCTCACTTATTTAACATTTCATAGAGGGCAAGACTGTGACCCACTGGGTTTGGGTGACGGTCCTATCACGCAGCTAGTCAGACCAGTGATAAGACTGGAAGATGAGAGTCACACAAGCGCATGCTGGGAGTGCTGGCCATGCTGGGAACTCATGCTAGAACACTTTTAACTTGGTGTGGAAAAAAGGAAGGCTTTCCAGACATTGCTTTGGGAAAACAGTTTAACATACAGTACTTATAGGATAGTCATTCGCTCCAGAAATCCATTCTCAAGAAAGAAAGCAAGCCATTCCCTTTCATGCAACTAACTTTAGGGCAAAATTTTGAGTAGAATATAGTTTTTGCATTTGAAGATACTTGGAAACTGACTTATAATGATATTATAAACAAGAGTACTATAATTAATATAATTTATTAGTCTTTCATGACAGAAATTTTAGGATCCCATTTAATCATTTTAATGAGCTCATCATTAAAAACACCAGGTATAGGTCTGTTAAATACAGTTTTGCTTGATGAAGATTGGCCAGTAGCTGAATGAACCTTGTCAGTCAGTCATGGCAGTGAAATGGTAGCCAGGATTCTTGGCAGATGCTTCCCCTGCACGATATGGTTTTTTCACATCACCTGCAATAACACACATCTCCCTTCCCACAGACAACCCTGGTCCTAACTGAGCTAACTAAGAAGGACCCTAAAGCCACTGTTGCACAGCAAACCTCTTCTCCCACCAGTGGGGATTCTGTTCTAGGAAGAAACGCCTACTAGATTCCTCTGGGGCGGTGACACATCTCAAACTTACTATGCATATGAATTCTCAGAGGGCCTTGTGAAAGGCAAGAGCTGATTCTTCTGGTCCATCACAGCCATGCAATTTCTAGCAGTCTTCCAGGCAAGGCCCAGTGCTGCTGGCTCACAGACCATTCTGAGAAGCAAAGACCTAGGAAGCGACTTCAAACTGACTGGCTTGCCAGAGCAAGGCCATCAAGTTCTCACGCCGGTGGGAGAGTGCTAGATCCTAGGGAGCTGAAGGGAAAGTTGCTTATGTCAGACAGAGAGCAAGAAGAATTTAAAAATGAGAATAAAAAAATGTTTAAAAAGGAAGAGAGAGAGAAGGAAGAAGAAAGAGAAGTTGGAGAGGGTAACATGTTTTAGAGTAGTCTGTCTTTACATGACAGCATATCCAAGTTGCTGTTCTTTTTTCAAACCCTTTCTCTAGTACTTTAAAAATCATCCTACATAATTGATTTTCACAACTAAATGCATTTCTGAAATTCTGTATCTAAGTATTAAGATATCATGAACAATTATATAGAGTTTTCTCCCCAAGGGTCTGCCAATAAGAAAATCACAACTACTAACTATGTCAAATAAAATTTTAACCAGCTGAGTCTATAGAGAGAACTGGTTTTTATTAGTGACCTTATAAGATATGTGATAAAAAGATACTGAAAGGTGCTCTGTTAGGCATGGCAGAGCAGTGGGTTTGTATACAACAGCTGGAGCAGGTATAGGAACTGAAAAAATACAAATCTCTGGCCCTGAATCAAGGAAGGCAGCTTCCTGACGCTATTGGTTTTAAGCAGGAGCCTAACGAGATTTCTTTCTATGGTCTGTTGGCCATTTCAGAACTTGGCCAGGGAAATGGTCATTTTGTTAGAAAGAAACAGCTTGAAGCAACCCCTCCCCACACTTGTGAGCGGCTGTGAGCGTGGCAGGCTCCGATGGCCCAGGCTGGAGCCTCTGGTATTTACTGGGACTCGTGCAATGCTGGGACCTGGAGCACTGGGAAACCAAGCAACTTCCCCACCCTAGGTGAGTGGCTGTGAGCGTGGCAGGCTCCGATGGCCCAGGATGGGAGCCTCTGGCGTTTACTGGGACCTGTGCCATGCCGGGACTTGGAGTGCTGGAAAACTAAGCAACCCCTCCCACCCTGCCTGTTTTGTTTTGTTGAACTTCCATATGCGTGAAAGTATGGAGAGCTGTTTTGAAGAGAGCAAGAGACTCTATAACAGCCATTAGTGACTCCCCTATTGTCTGGTTTTGAGGACCTAAAACACCTTCCTCATTCTGTTCAGATCAGTTTTATACTACATTGTTTTGTATGAATTCTCTGAATGTGAAGAAATGGACAACTATTTGGAAGAAAACAAGAGACAATATGATAGTGAAGATCTTAGGTCATCTAGCTTTGAAATTTATATCTCTTACATTGCTTTTTTATGTCCAATTTTGTTCTGTTTTGTTGTGTTTAATTTTACCCCCTTTAAAAAAAAAAAAGTGGATTGGATAATATCAGATGACACTGGTCCCTTTACTCTGGGGACTAAAACAGAAAGAACTTCCTACCGTGCCAGCTCAGGGTGACTGGGCCCTTTCTGATTGACTGCTAGGAATCAAGGATTGAGAAGACACTGGTTTATTTGGAGATTTTCCCGTGTTTTTCAAGTTTTAGTTAATTATGTGGCACCTAGCACATGAAATCTATTTTGGTCTGGTCTGCTGGAGCCTGGTATATTTTATTCAACAGCTGGTATGAACATATCTGTGTCCAGGTGAGGGATGCAGTGTCACCTGCTCCCATTTCACTGTGAGCAATAAAGGCACATCTCATGGAACAAAGCTTCTTACCTTTCTTTCTTTCTTTCTTGGGCATGAGCATAGTCTATGCAGAGTTTCAATCCAGTAAACCAGCTAACAGAGCAGGTAGAGGCTCATGCTCATGGGTTTCTAGCCTTACTCATTGAGCCTCTGTTTCTGTGTCTATGAATATGGTTGGTAATACCATTCTGTTTCATAGATCCCCAAAAGAAGTAAATGAGATAATAAAAGAAAGCATCTACTACTGCACCTAGACAGAACAGACACTCAATAGATGGACAGTAATCCTGCTATCTTCATTTGGAAAAAGAAAACTATTACTTTCTTTTAAACATCTAATAGGTGATGGTGACAGCTGAAAATTACATTAATATTATAAGCTATTACCATTTTTAATTATCCATTTTCAGATAACATTTAAAAAGAAACAGAGTAAGTCTTAAATACCATATTCCACAACATGACCCAGTCAAAGCTCTCACAAATTATTCGTGGTAGACTGACAAGTATGTCTTTAAATCCATCAATCCGACAGTCACATTCTAGATGATTTGGAAGAAATAGAATCATTAGTACCAGCAACTTTGACTTTTAGTAGTGCCTTATTATTTAGAGGAAAAGGTACAGTCTCCTTTTAGGAGTTAAGAGCATTAACAAAGAATCCTAACCCCAAGCTGAATCTGCAGTGTGTAATAGTTATACATCAATTACTATGAAATGGGTGCAAACAACCAGTATGTTGTTTCACTGGATTCCTGCCCATGCCATCTGAAAGTGATGGCTACTGGCTTTTAACTGCACAGAGAATTTCACTGTCACAGAAAAGACTGACTTTCAGGCCATCTGGATATCATCAGAAATGAAGATCAGAAGGAATAATTTACTGACTGAGCAGACATTGAAGTAGCTAGTGTGATGGGTGACAAGAAACCCATGTTTTTGTTTTCGCTTTTTTTCATTTTTTAGAAAAAACATTTTTGTCATTTGGCTCGCATTGAACTGGAAATATTTTGAGACAAGCACTTAAACTGTGAGGTTGAATATCATCATTATGGAGAAAGCAGCAGCCTTTCTGGAAGCCACCGCCTCGTCACCCAGACAGTTGACCTCTCTTCCAAGCCGGCTGTCTTTCTGTTTCAGAATGGAAGCTGGGGTGGAGGGACACCAGAGGCCTGAGAAGAGCCTTCTTGCAAACAGGGAGGTGATCAGCCAGATCGACTAGAAATGCCAGGAGCTGAGCTGTCTGGCTCTGTTATCCTCCTCTGCTGCTTTGGGCAGAGTCTTTCATCACCCAAATCTTTCTCAATATTTTCTGCAAAGAGAAACTGAGCTCCTGGATTCCTTATGAGGCAGGGCTGCTTAGAACCAGGAGGACATAATTAGTGCACATTTGTAAACAATGTGCGTTACCTGGAGCACAAACAATTCCCACCCAGTTTGGTGATGCTGATGCAGAGGAAAGCAGGTGTTGAGGACTAGAGCTGTTGTGATGAAGGGCGCTGCACTTAGGAGGTAGCAACTGCAAAGCCCAGGAATGCTGTGCTAGGCTGGCAAGCAAGGGAAGGCTAAAGTCTAAGGAGAATGTGCGCTGGCGGGGGTCACATGGTGCACACAAATCCTGGAAAGGAATCCACTGAGGTTAAGAGCAGATTAGAGCGTGTCTGGGAAGTATCAGACCTTCAAGTTTCCCAAGATGCTCCTCCCTTCCTCCCTGCTCTTATATTGTAGTCTCTGGCTGCCTCAGAAGCTTGGCTGCCTTGAAGAAGGAAGCTGATCTCCCAGCATTAGTAAGGGAAGTGAATATTCAAGTACACGTATACCTAATTAGGTTTCTACATCAGGGTCTCTCACTGCAGCAGCCCCCTCTCTGAGACAATTCAAAGATGCACAGAAGAGTTTGATGAATGAAAACAGGACAACAATAACTGACTAAGGTCAGCATAGGTATAGTGTTTTTTTTTTTTTTAATAAGCAAGCCCATACAAGAAACATAAGGAGATAGCAAAGTGTAATAATTATGACAGCTGTGGTCTTTTACTTTTATAACACAGGTAGCCCTAATTTTGTTTTTTGTTTTTTGTTTTTTTTTTTAAAAAAAAAAACTTCCACAGACATAAGTTACAAATTTGAGTGCCTGGCAGTGGAATCAAGCCAGTTTCTGTTCAAATGCTGATTGAATCGCTAATTATGTCACATGCCATTCCATTGCCTGCCACAAGTGCCTAAGGTGCTTAATCTCTAAAATATGGATCATATTGTGTCTGCATCACAGAGTTATAGCAAAGGTTAAGTGAATAAGCTTGTGGTTTGCACATAATATACATTAAATAGACAATTGATTCATTACTCACCTTGCTAGTTTTTCTCTGCTTATGACTAAAACAGATGCTAGTAAGTTCTCTCATAAGGTTGCTAGAGGATGGCATGACTTTTGTACAGCATTTTGGTCATGTTACTTTGAGTTTTTCCTTTAAGAGGAGCATATACAAAACTAATGGTGCGCAACTAGACAGAAAGTTTCTTAATTTTACACACAAATTAAGACATTGCTCTGGTTTTACTAGAGCAAGTAGAATGGCCAAGGCATGGGCTTTTGATACATGTTGCTTTCCAAACTGCTTTTTAAAAATGGAACCAACAATAAACACATGAGTTTTTCAGTTGAGCACCTACCCACTATGTGCCAGGCATTGTGCCATTTCTCATCTAAGCACAGGTATCCCAAGTGGTGTGATGAGCTCATAGAGGCAGAAGGGTTTAAGCCAACTCTGAGTTAAGATGGACCAGATGTTTTCTAACTGCACCTTGAAAACAAATTTCATTCTTGGGCCAGGATAAAATTTAATTTGGGGTGTTGAAAAATACCCATAAATCTGTCAAGGTTTATAACTGAATGGTATTTAACTCCTGCAACTGCTTACTTGTCTGTAAAACATGGAGGTCCAACTTATGTGGCATGTAAAGTTTCTTCTAACCCCAGGAGTTTGAGAGTGAGTCCTGCCAGGCACCAGTCCTGAGAGATGGTGGGATGCTTTCAGGTGGCGCCTACTTTCTTTGTTCTCTGTGTTTACAAACAACTAAACAAAAGAATGGAGTTTAGGGAAAGAAAGCCAAAAGCTTTTAGTCAAATTGAAAGATTGTCTAAAAATTCCCTGACTCAGGGATAAAAGCCAGATTTGTGAGTGGGTTCTCTGTCCTTGAGCATCTTCAGTAAGCAAACAGACCACTAGCGGTCCTGTGTGGTTTGGGTGTAAATACCGTCTGATGTACAGGGTTTAGGCAAATAATCCTTTCAGATCCTGTTTGTGTTGTGTTTCTATACCTCCTACCCCTTTAGAGATGCAGGTTTACGGCAAGGTTAGGGATGACGGTGGGACCCCTCCGATAAAGGCATGCACGCATTTTAATTCTATGTTCCCCAAAGTTACCATTCTGTATGGCTGGTGTCAGTTCTAGAGCCTGTAGAGATTAAGCCCTAGCCTGAGGGTTTGCAAGCATTTGTTTCTCATTACAAACATGGCTTCTGGGTCCTCATCCTCCAAAGGTTTTAATTCAGTAGGCCCCTGGTGGGAGGGGTAATGTGCGCTTATTCTGAGAAGCCCAGCTGACTCTGAATGGGGCGGTCCCTGACCTGTGCTCTGAGGAACCGTGCTGCAAGAGGTTGATGAGGCAGAAGAGAGGAAAGTGCTACAGCTTGGCTTGCAAGATGGCCTTACTGCAAGTTCTCTGAACAAAACCAGTTCAGAAGTTAGAATAAACAGTTTGGGAAGGTGCTCCTTTGGGGCATATTTTTCCGCTTATTTATTACTGAGTTATCAAAGACCAAAAACCACTGTATTTTGTTGCTATTTTTGCTTAACTTATATGGTAAAGTTGCCTGATTTATTCATAACAAAATAAATCAAGAAAAACTGATAAAAGTAAGGCTCAGCATAAAAATTTTTACCATCTTTTGAAGGATTATTTATTTATTGTTTGTTTTTTGAGTCAAGGTTTCACCATGTAGCCATGACTGGTGTTGAACTCCTAGCAATCCTCCTGCCTCTGTTTCCAGAATGCAGGCATGCGTCACCACACCCAATGAGGAGTTGATTATTCTTAGTTATAGGCATGTGCCACCACACCCAGTGAGGAGTTGATTATTCTTAGTTCCACAAGCAACACTGATAATTTCATTCACTGACATCACGGTTTTAAAATATCATTTCAACATCTTTGAGGAGATAAAATTTGTGCACTATTTCCTTTGGAGATACACACAATCTAATCCTATCCTAGAGAAACACATGACCCAGGTAGTCATAATGCTTACAATACATTAACAATAAAGATACATTAAGTAAGCAAAATAGTTAGCATTGCTGCTTTCATAAAGTGTATGGGCTTGTAGGGAAAATAAGCATTAGATGCAAAAGTCTAAGTATGAATATATCTTATGTGCTGGTACAAATATAGCATAAAGGAGCCCAGGCATTTAAATACATAATCATGTTTTCATGAATAAATATGTCAAATTTGAGGCCTGAACAATTAGTGAGCATTGGCTAGGAAAATAACTGTGTACATCAAAGCATGTAAAGTAAAGACAAATTCACTCAAGAACTGCAAAGGAGGCTTGTGAGGTCAAAGCATGAAAGATGCAAAAGAAAGAAGGGCCATATTTTGCTAGGATCACGGCCTTTACTCTAAATTCAGTGTGACATCATTAAGGGCTTTAAATTGAATTGATCAGATTTGTTATATTAAAAATGACTTTTAACTGAAACATGATAAAATTCATCATGTGAATGTGCTATGGGATGAAGAGATGTGGGTGGGTTGGCAAATTTTGAATGGAAAAATGGCAGGAATCACTAGATTGAATGTAGGGAGAAAGAAATGTCAAGAATCCCCGGGTTCCAGTTTGAACACCTGTTCACCATTCCTGACATAGGAAAAGGTAGAATCAAACAAGTTGGTGACAAAGGAGTCATAAATTCAGAAAAATCACTCTCTAGTGAAAATTCCAGATTATGTAGGAGGTGAATTTATTGGCAAATAGCCTAATTAGAATCAATCAGAAAAAATACCTATCCCTTGCAGTTCAATCCAATCATTTTCACCTCCAAAATATCATTTAATAAGAGGGTCTTTGACCTAGGATCTGATAAACACAAAAATCCATAGCAACCTAGCAATCTTCCGTCCAAGCTTCCACAGAATTCTGAGCTTAAAGTCAACAGTTTCCCAACCTGAACCCTCCAATAAGTCAGGCTGTTTAATATGTAATGATATTTGACCTGCTTTTTGATTATATCTTTAATAATGTTTTGCAGAAAGGCCAAGATTAAATAAATGGAATACCGTATACTCATCATTAATCTCAAAAAGAAATAAAGAAATTCTTAATGTTAGATGTCTCTTTCATGTGGGAGGCCTGTTTGAATATAAATGTTTCTATATTCAGTGCACAGTTATTTATTGAGTTTTTCAAATAAATATTCTTAATAATTCAGGTTAGAGATTTAGAGTCATACAAGGTCAAAAAATATCTAATAATATATGCTGTACACTAAGTTTCTACTCAGTGCTATACATTTAACGTCATATTTTTCATTAGCCCAAGAGACCAATGGTGACCGAAGGAAATGGAGCTGGACTTGGGGGAGACTGAGGTGGCCAACGTGCCACACTGATTAGGGGTTAGAGTGGGAATTCTGGTGGACCTGGAACTTGTGCTCTTGCCCCTTTTCCAAGCTGCCTCTTCTGAACTGAGCCAGCCAATGATTAAGATAATACTGTTACTTTAAAGAAAAGAATTATGGTTACCCTCGGCCCTGCAACTTGGAAAACCAGCCCAAAAATCCTCTTAAAAGAAACACAGAAAACACATAGCAGCTCCTTAGTGTGCACCATACATTTGTCGATACCTTTGCAGTAACGCACGTGGACAGACTACCTTTGATTTATTTCAACCCAAATGAAGAAGAAAACAATACTCATATCTTCCCAAATTGGAAACAACTCAATTGCTCATCAATAGTAGAACAGATTTTTAAAAAAGAGGAATATTTGAACAACTGAATACCCTACAGCAATGAGAATGAACTTACTGAAATTGTAGACAGCAACATGGATGAATATCATAAACATAATGATCAAAAAACACAAACACCAATGTGTATCTACAGTATGATTCCATGAATCTAAAGTACAGACCCAGGCACAGCTATATGCTGTTAGGACGCAGGCTCCTGTTTGCCTTTAGGGTACAGTGACTGGGAATGGTCACGTGGTGGGTAAAGGGGTTCTCAGTGCTCAGAAGGCTCTGCTGGTACCAAGGACTGTTCACACTCTAAATAAACAGCAAGCCTACATTCATGACATGTGTACTTTCTCTATGTAATTTACTGCATGTATGGATGTGTTTACTGCATTTATTACTACTTTACTAAATGTGTGCATCACGTTAATAAAGTGTCCTAAAAAGTTTTCTTAAAGATAAACTGCTCAGAGATATCTGGAGCACTTTAATCAATAAAAATGCAGCTCCTTCCCATTTAAGCTCCAACTCAGAATTTAAAATAATGAAAAAAAATCTGCAAAAGCATAGATAAAAAATTTTAAAATAAAAAACAAGTTATTAATGCATTTAAAAGTATTACCAAATGAAATGTAAGATCAAGAGAGACCTCAGCCATATGGAATTTTAAACAACAATTCTCATTATGATCATGGATAAAGGAATAAATTCCTCATTTCCATGGCACCACATTTAAGAACAGAATAGTGCCTATCTTCCCCACAAGGGTGTTGTGCTACTTAATTAATGTTTGTAAAATACTTTCAGTTCCCTGGATGAAAGGTACCACTAAAGAGTAAAGTATAATTATGATTTAATTGCAAGGCTAATTTTGAAGAAGCCAAAAAAAGTGCCTATGAATTGTGATTTAATCAAATTACTCCTCTAGAATCAAAGTCACGATTTCTGCCTGGAAATATTACTTGTTATACTTACAACATTGCCTTTTCTTTAAGTTTTTCTATGTACAAAGTGGAGTAACCAGCTTTCTATGATTTACAGATATTTCTTTGTTCTTTGTGAAATCCTTCAATGATCCTGGGATAAAAAAAGGCACATAATGTTACGTAAAGAAGACCTGCGGTCTCCTGCTGCATGAGGTGAATGGGATTGCTTTCATCTGGGGAAAACTCGGCTATTTTTCTGGCCAGTTTTCTGTTGTAGACCACTGCAGGGCTGGCCCTGCTGGAGGTGAGACTGAGAACAGCCCAGGTGCAAAAAGCCAGGAAGCTAGGTGAGATGTTGGGGAGATTATGCACTTGTTATCACTATTCTACTTTCTAAAGCAGACAGTTGATTGTATAGTTTCTTTTGGTGAGACCATCTTTATTCCTGCTCTTAATCCAAACTGTTTACATTTATACAAAACCAGTCATCAGAAATCCATGCACATATAAAACTCAGACCAACACCTTTCATGTATTATGAGATAACCAACGAAACTGAACTGGAATCTTGTTTTCTGAGCCCTGGGCTGGTTTTTCTTCCCTGGATTCTGACTTAGGGAGGTCATATAATTGTATTATTTTGGATTACATATTTCAGAAAAGAAGGTATTTATAAAAAGAAATTGGAGCAATATTTTCCATTTATCCTTTTTAACAGGATAAATAAAACATAGATAGACTCAAAAAAGATTTTTGATTCTTTGATGAAAATAAAAGCAATGGTACATTAACAGTATAGAACTGTTTTGGCATCTATTTCCCCTGACATATGGAACTTTAGTAACATAGAAGACATGGTAACTGTGTCTTCTGTTTAATTAATATATACAAATACTCCTCACCATTCCTCCTTAGTGAAAGAAAACAAACCACTGCAGTAGCAGGTCAAATATTCGGGCAATATGCTTCCATGGCTGTTTAGAAACATTTAAAATAAATAACCTTCCCTCTACAAGGAGAAATCATATTGAGGTATTTTAAAAATAAAAAGCATTCTAAATCTTGATGACAGTAGATGTGACATTTTAGTAGCTAAAATTCCCCTGGAAGATTAAAATGTCTGTTTGAATACCTCTAAAGTCTTTCAGGAAACAATACAAATACATTCCCTTAGGAAAAAATAAACCAGTCATGTGCATTAAGGCAGTGATTTATTATATATAAAATATACATCATATATTCATATAGATATTATATATGTTATATACATATGGATAAATACAAGCATGTATGTATATACTATATATACATATGCACACTACACATAGGTAATATACATCTGTATTACAGCTACTGGCAATGTCCCAGGTAGTATCTACTTTGTCAGCTGAGGTGTTGGGATGGCAATGACATGAAGCAGAGCTCCCAGCTAACACATGACAGATACACTTGCAATATGAGGAAAGAAATAAACCCTGCCTCAAGACACTAAGATTTGGTTGTTTTCATAGCCAAACCAAGCCTCTCTGACAGGCTCAGCTTTTTACCAGGGCAAAAGCCTCCCCCCTTAGGCCTTCCCAGAGGACAACAGAAGGTTGCAGTGCATACTCCTACAATCTTGCCTCCTTCAGTCTCACCAGTCTGATCCTGGGCTGTGAGACCTATTTCTTCTGGGTTCTGTTACACACTCCACTTCCCGTCCCACTCCCAGTGGCTCACAGCACTGCTCTCCCCACGTCCCCTGAATGGTCACACTTCAAATACTTGCACGTGCAGGCAGGTGACCTCAATGAATAAGCAGGCCAACACTTTCATATCAAACATTTACTAACTCTCCACCTCTCCCTGAAGAAAACGCCCTGCTCTTGAAACACGAGGTGTTCCCGACCTAGCCTTCTATTCAAAGGCGAGTACAAGTGTGATTAGCAAATTGCAAACACCCACACTAGTGCTGAGGAAATAGCATGGACCAGTGACCCCTATACCTCCTAGAAACTCATGTCCACACAGGAATGCACACCAAACATTTAATAGAAGAAGTCAAAATTCTAGATTTTAACTTTATATCCTCCGATATTCTTAAACAACTACTTGTGCCAAAGAAAATACAACCTTATGCTTTTGTGGAGGCAATGACTTTTATTTCAGGAAGCTCCAGGTCACTGAGCCCATCTCCAATGCGTGACGAGTGACACATCTGACTGGTGAGCTGGCCCATCTGATGGCCATCAGTTCTTGGTCCACATATCCAAGTGGATACAGTCTGTGGGTTTAAAACCTCAACATACGAATGGCCTTTCTCCAGAATCTGTTTGCCTGCCTATGCACAAGCCCTGGCTCCTCCATGAAGAAAGTCTGCTGGAGAATAATGGGCTATAATTCTAGGTGGAGGAGTTTAATTCAGGGAGGAAATTAATAGGAAGCCTGATTGTGTGCATAAATCAAGATGATTTCTCTAATCTAGCTTAACCCATAATATGCCTGACATTTCCCTGTTAGTACACATATTTGTAAATAGCTTTTTGATGGCTGGCTAGGACCATACAGGGTCTATTCAATATTTCCCTACTGTTGACATTAGATGAAAAATCCAGTATTCATCCTCAAGCCCCTTTGACATTTGGTGAGAAGAAGAATTCTATACTGTACTTGTTTAGGTTTTCTTAGTGGAAAATTTTATTTTCCAAATGTGCACACAGTCATAATCCCACTTCACATTTCTCATATACCTTACACAATTCCATTCCCTCATTGAGTGACAGAATCTAATTTCACTCTTCTTTGAATGAGCAGGGCTGTGAAACATACCAGTATAACATAGTGGTTAAGATGCTATGCAACATCTGAGCCTGGGTTATAAAGGTTCAGTACTTGTGTTTGGCTCCTGAGCTACCAGGAAAGGAAGTGTGACTCCTCTGCAGCTTTGAGGACCAGGCTATCAGAGAGCAGCTTCAGGTGGCACTGGGGAGCCAGTGCTGCCCAGGTATAAGGTATGCATATGAAGAAATCCTAGCCATCAAGTCCTACCAGGCCTTCAACTCTTCTGCCAAGGTCTAGGCATGAAGAGCAAGTCCTAGAGGTCTCTGTTGAGCCTTGTTGGAATCACTAACCCACAGAACTGATAAATAAGAAAGTGGCTATTGTTCTGGGTCGCTACATGTTGAGGTCACTTATGCAAATCAGGAACTGGAACAGAACTTGTTTTTATGAATTTGTATCTCATTTTCATAAACATTTACTGAGTGTCTTGTATTTGCTAGGCAATGACTTAGGCTCTACCATCCAAAGGTAAACTAGGGATAATCCCCTCCTTTTAAATGTCCACAGTAGAAACAGGCCTGACCAAAATTGCTCTTCAGAGAGTTGAATTGGGTGTGAGAGGCTGGAGGTCTCCTTAAACAAATAGAAGTACTGCCTTGATACATAAATGCCCTCATTTTTATCTGTTGCATGGTCACAAGATCACGATTTTTTGCTCATATCGGGATTGAGATTGATGTTACTCTTAAAATATAGTTTTCATAAAGTTATTGTACAAATTTAATTCAAATATAAAAATAAAAACAAAGCATATATTTTACAAATTGGTGCATTCTGCAGGCTGAATTTTGTAGCCTCCCAAAATTTGTATGCTGCAATCCTAACCTGTAGAGCCTCAGAATACAAGTGTATAGTATTTGGATATAGGAGCATTAAAGAGGTAATGAAGCATTAAAATGGGTTCATACGGGTAGGCCCTAACCAAATTGACTGCTTTTTTCATTAAAAAAAAAAAAAAGAAAGAAAGAAAGAAAGAAAGAAAATCAGAGCAGAGACACAAAGAGGAAAGATCAAGTGAGCATATACAGAAAAGAGAGCTTGTCTATAAGTTAAGGAGAGAAATTCCACAAGAAACCAACCCTACCCCATATCTTGACCTCAGACTGTCATTTCCAGAGCTGTGAGAAAAGAAATTTCTGTTGTGTAAGCCTCCCAGGCATCGTGTTTGTTATGGCAGCCCTAAGAAAGGAATATAGTTGTCGTGGGACTACTTTGTGTCCCATAGTTTACAGTCACAAGAACCAGTGGAAGTGGTGGTGACAAGGCTCTGGGAAGACTGACTCATGCCTGTCCCTTCTGCTGCCACCCTTACTTAGAGGAAAGTTCGTGCAAGCTGTTCTCAAGAAGGGTGCTACTTACACCATAGAATGAGCCCTCTATCTCCAACTTACCGTAGCTTTGATTCCTCTATTATTTAATTTGTAACCTTCTATTATCACTTTGTACCTGATTCATTGATATAAACATTGCTTGAATTCTAGCCCTGATAATATCAACCAAAAGTGTTTGAAAGGGGAATGTTTTGCATAGCATTTAAGGAAGCTGCATGTCTAACAATGAATTCCACAAAAATTTAAATTCTCTGAGCAATTTTGAAGGATAACTTGAGAGGTGATGTAATTTTATGGTGAATAATAGGGGAAAATACCAGAAGACATCCCTCGCACTCGTACATCCTGAATGTCAGAGTAATCAGTCAATAAATGAATGAATGGATGCATGAATGGGTCGATGGATGGATGAATGAACAAATGATATTTTTGTAAAGTCAGAAAAATTTTTTGTAGAAAGTCAGGTAGTAAATAGTTCTAGCTCTATAAGCGAGTGGCCATGTGTCTCTGTCACAGCCACTCAGCTCTCCCAGTTAGCCTCAAAGCAGTCACAAGCACTAATGGATGGGCAAGGCTAGACTCTAGTAAAAATTTACAGCAGTCTATTTGTGGCCCACTGGCTATAGTTTGCCAATTCTTGGCCTAAACTATTCACTTCTCTGATCAGAATCATTTCTAACATACTATTGCCCACAAATTTCAACACAAGTCACCCATTTGGGATTCAGTATCCTTCACAGCATGAATCTCCCACACAGGTCCTCTTATTTCTTGTTGCTCTACCCTTCATTCTGATAAGCTGAACCATTGCTGCTATCTTGCAGGTTTTCCCCCATTTCTTTACTTTGTGCAGACAGTTCCCCTATCTACTAAAATATTGTTTATCCACAATGTCATTCTTAAATTTTATAGTGTTCCACAAGCTTTCTCTAATTCCTCTTATCAAATCTGAGGTTTCTGTTCTTTTCTCACTTCCTCCTCGAATTTATCCTTACAGTTGTCATCATGTAATTTCCCTCGTTCTTTTTTTCTTTCTGGAGAAAAGGTTTGTTTAGCTCACAGTTTGTAGAGGTTTCTGTCCATAATCAGCTGGCTCCAAGGCTGGCACATGGCAGACAAAAGATGGCAAAAGCAACAAGGGGAGTGAAAGAGCGTAAGTGATATCCTATAACCTCCTAGAAATCACAAACTTTCTTGAAGCTGTGTTCTCTTCAGGTTTGTATGTTTGCAGGACCATGAACTTATTACAGACTCAGAAAATATCTGGTAAATACATTGGATGATACCATTTTGAATTTTCTGCTACCTCATGGTCAAAAGAACATCAACTGCTTGCTCTCCACAAATACCAAGACTTGCTGTCTCTAGGGTATCTGTATATATGCCCTTTTCTGTGGGGTCATTAATCTGGCAGGAATGGAAATAACCTTGTTTGCTACAAAACTTTAAAAATGCATTAAGGAACTATATTTCTTGTAGCCAGCTGCCCCCTCAATTAACTTTGGTCTGGGAGCAAGGTGTTAACCACTTTCTCAATCGTCAGGCTTCTTAAATAGGTTAAAAGGAGTTGGGATTCCAGCTGTTGGATTCCTAAGGCCTTGCTTACAGATCACTTCCTTGTAGCTTTAAGTGAGAAGCTCTGTTCAGCTCAGACACTTCCTAAGTGCCTGACTGCAATGCAAACAGCATGAGGAGAAATGAAAAGATAAATAAGACATGAGTAGCTCTGATACCCAGGAGTTAACAGTCTAGTCAGGGAGGCAGACACAGATCCAAGCTCTATCACACATAGTGGTCTGGGGTAAGGGTTATAATAAGAACATACAGTAGGATGATATCACCCAGGGGAAATTAATTTCCACAGAGGCAGAGTAGCTTGAACAAAGAAGCCTCTTGGAGTGGATGGAATTGGAGCAGAAACTTGGTAGCAAAACTATGCTAAAACTGTGAATTTGTGATAAGCTATTTTTTTTTTAGAGCTGGCAATGACCTCAGACATCACCCTCATTTATCAGATAAAAAAGGTGAAACTAAGAAAGAAAATGGTCCTAATTAGTGACAGGTAAACAAGTGGATTTATCCAGCTATGTGCAACTTTAAATTTGTGTGAGAGATAGAAAAAGGGTCCAAGACTGGAAAATCTTCATTGCTAGGCACTTATGACAAACATCAGAGGCAGCTATTAGTAATCTGACCACACAACCATCCCAAGGCCATGGCAGCCCCTGTTGGAATCCAGTGCCTTTGGTAGTTATCAAGGGACCAGATTTAGCTGCTAGCAAAATAACACCTGCGTCCTGTAACTGAAGGCTACAAAACCAGGCACTGGAAAAAAAAAAGCTTGCAGAGAATTGGGGATAGATCAGAGCAAGCTTTAAACTCTGGGAAGGAAATCTTCTGGAAGAGTTCAACTTTGGTTCAAAAGAAAAGGCTTCAAAGGTAACCAAAGGGATAGTGATTTGCCCTAGAATTACAGGGTACAGGATCCAGAAGGGGAAGCCATGCGTTTGCCTTTGCACAGGGCATGTGCTTCCCTGCCAGTGTCTGGGAGGCTGCACACGGGCACCCGAGCCTCTCACTCTCCCTTCCTCACTCACTCCTCAGACCTTCTACACTGCTGCTGTCAAGGACAACATGATCTCACAATTGGACGGATGCCAGCGCAGAAAGCAAACTTCCCAGGTGAGGTGGGAAAGGAGCTAAGGCTTATCCAGTACAGTGACAGTTTGATTTGAATAGATTATTCAGCAGCCTTCACTCTCATCACTTCGAGACAGTATGCAAATGAATAATTAAACAATAAGTCTTTATTTATTTATTTTAGATTCATAGGAGCAGCTGTATCTATCCCACCATGCAAGAGCATAGACTTTATTAAGTCTCACTCTCTACATTCCTCCAGCCCTAAAGCCCAACCTGACCACCATGTAAATATTTTTGTTTTAATCTATTGGGGGAAAAAAGGAGATCTTTTTTCTTTGAAATAGAAAAGTGCCCCCAGTTGAAGTCCCAAAGTTTTATCTCTTTTGAAAAAAAATTATACTTATTTTCCACACACAAAACCCCAAGCTATAAGACAGGTAACAGTCACATGACACAGAGTGTATGCAAGTTGACTTATTGTCCTAGGATAAAAAAAGGGGATACTTCTGAATGCTTAGTAAAGTGCCTTTAACGTTGTCAGTATACTGTACACCAGTTGACTGAGCACTCTGAAGGTACAGGAAGTACCATGATTTTCTAGCAAAAGCTAACAATATGATAATGCAATATTAGGACACTGAAAGAAGCAGCCTCTAGACCAACTGTTTATTTTAGAGATGGGAAAACAGGAATAGAGAATCCAAAGGATTTGCACAAAGTCAGACATCTAGGATAAAACTTCAAAATCCCAGTGGAAATCCTCATTTAAGGCCTCTTTACTATGTGGTGTCGCTGTCTTTCACAGTAGCTCTGATGATTCTGTGTGTGTGTGTGTGTGTGTGTGTGTGTGTGTGTGTGTGTGTCTTCATAATATACTTTTAGGATGTGATGTGTGATATTTTGCGATACAGACTACCTAGCAATGTTAGAAGCAAGAAGCATTGCTTGTAAGTAAGAAGAAGCATCTGTGGACGAGAAGGAGGAGCTCTTAGTTTCTTTCTTGCCCCCAACCCTGAAAGGTCATTGCTCACTCTCTTTTCCTTCATTCCAGACAAAAGAGATATGCAGCATCCAGAAGCCATTTATTAGCTATTGGCTTAACTATGAGTTTCAGCTACTCAAAAGAGATTTGGAACAAAAAGGCCTAAGAACTCCTATTAAAATTTTGCTTGTCTGTCTTATACATCAAGATTCAGGTAAATTAAAGACCACTTTAAAATTCTGATTTCTTAAAAGTTTATTAGTACATATGTGTAGTGCATAATGTTTATATTCTTTGTGGGAAGTTTGCACACATATTCCAATTATTTTTAGCCCTTTCTTCTCTCCATCTCTTGATCCCCTTCCCTTTTGGGAATGATTTATCTCCTTCCTATTACTATATCTTTTGGGGGGAGGGGTACCGGGGATGGAACTCATGACCTTATGCTTACCAGGCAGGTGCTTGTGGTCCTGAGCTAAATCTCTATACCTTACTATATCTATCTTTTATATCTATTATATTTTACTCTTTACAGTGAAGCAAAATGAAGAGACATTTCACAGAAGAAGCATGAATGGCCAATAAATACAGTGGTACCTCAGTTCACCAATTTAGTTTTTTGTATGATTCTGGTGGCACTCAATTAGATGAGAATTGAATCACATTTTCTTATGAAGTCAACACTGAAATCTGATTCAGTTCTCATCCAGCTGGTTGGTGTCCACAGTTCTGGAAAGAATTAAGTTCATGAACCGAGGTTCACTGTATACGAAGAAATGCTCCACATAACTGGCCGAACAAGAAATGGAAATTAAAACAACACCTTATCCCAGAAAGTGTGGTCATCACCAGAAAGTTCAATAATAAATGCTTGAGGTTGTGGAGAAAAAGAAGCCCCTCTACACTGTTGGTAAGACTGTACACCAGTACAACCAGTACAGAAATCATTATGGAGAGTCCTCAAAACTCTAAAATTACAAATCCCATTTGACTCAGCTATTCCCCTTCCATCTTCCCAAAGACTTAAAGACACCATACTATAGTGATGTGCACATATCCATATTAAGAGCAGTACAAATCATAATAGATAAATCTTGGAGGCAACACATATGTCTATCAACAGATGGGCGGATAAAGGAAATGTGTTCTGTACACACAATGGAGTACTACCGTGCCATAAAGAAAGATAAACTTGAATACTTGTAGGAAAATGGATTCACCTGGAGACCATAATGTTAAGTGAAATAGTTCAGAGAATTCTGATTCCTTTATGTTGCCAAAAGATGCCCAACTTACCTTTCTTTCCATTTTTTAATCAAAAGCCATGAATCTCAGTTAATACTATCAATACAAATAAACTAAACTATTAATACTTAGTTAATACTGAAATACTATTCCTCATATATTTCCTTTGTTATTAAAATAGGAAAATTCTGGAACATGAAAAGATAATTATTCCAAAGCTATTATTACATTGAAATCTAGTGAGGACACCTTGTATTCAAGTCTCTATTACACTGACATGGTCAAGCTTCCTATTACTGTCTAAGCAGTGACATGTTTTAAAGGTGCATTCAGAAACCATGCTACTCATGGGAAGCAAGAGAGGAACCAACTGTCATAATAGTTGCATCTACTTTTCTGCAAGGAGTTTGAAAACTTTACACATTCTCACTATGGAAATCTTGTTATTAAAGATCTTTAGTTTCTACCTGTCCTACAGCTTGTCACCAAAAAAAGCAGGAAACTGGATAAAATGTTCTGGTATTGCTATTCTTATACCAGAGAAACATTCACTGACACTAACATCATTTTTATAAAAGAGAACTCCTCTGCTTTGAAACATCCTGTCTCCTCCCACTGGATAGCTCACTTCATTGACTCAGCTTGTTAAGACACCAGTCACAAAGGTCCTGCTACATGAGCACCTTCCCGGCCCAGTCCTCTAGGGCTGGAAATGCTTGGCTGCCTGAGAACTCAAGAGGTCACATCAGTATTGACTGAACTGCCATTCTCTTGTCCCCAGCTCGAAACCAAATCACCTTGTATTCCCTTCTTCTTTACCATCAACCACATGCGTCTCATTGCTTCAGGCTCCGTGTTTTTCCTTGCACACCCACCTCATTTAGCTCTTCTCATCTTCATTTTACATCAGCTTTCCATCCTCTGTTCGAGCTCATGCACTGGCTATTCCAGCACTACTTAGTCAACTGCTCTGAATTTCCCTCCATTCCAATTCTGCATGCACACCATTTTCAAGGCCAGATCTCATTTTCAATATATCATATTCTCGATCATAACTATTTTAAAAAGTCAAAGCCATTCAATTTTGCTCCAATTTGGCTCCTATTTCAGAAATCTTAGTCCCTGAAAATCACTTCTAGAATCTTCTGATGCAGACTGCAGAGCGTCTTCACTGAGTTATGAACATATGATATCTATTCCTGTCACAGCCCCAACAAAACTGAGGTTTTGTTTGATAAGTGATTTATCTAACATTTCCAAGCCTCGATTTCTTTAGCTGGGAAAGGAGACTATGCTACTAGATAGGGTTTTGTTGAGGCTCAAATAAGACTGATTGACATGGAAGTTCTTTCTAAATTGTCAGGCTGCAGAGAAGTTTATCTATTTATGAATCTGGTGGTCCCTAGTTAGTCCACTGAAACAGTCCTACTACCGATGAAGGAATGTGTTTCTGTCAAACCTGTTACCTTTTTGAAAATGGAGCTTCATTTCATCACCAATCATCTACAGTTTTTGCTTTTTGTTTTTCTTAACAGAAATATCTGGCAGGATGAGATTCAGCCTGAGTCTTTTGCCTTTTTCAGGGGCTTGCATAAAGTAGGCAATAAATACACTTTAGTCAGTTGCTGTTGTTAAATTCTGAACACAAGTACAGGAGAGCGGTCCAACCTCATAGCACCAGCCTGCCTTTCCTATTAAGGAACTGCAGAATTGGTAGCTACTGACAAAAATTTGTGAAATGCTGAAAATGGTTTGGGAAGCATTTGCCACAAATAGTAACTTCTTGTTCTGAGGACACTAAAATTATGATTTCCAAATAGTGGTCTGAAATCCAACTTTTGCATTTTGCAGTTTCAAAGCACAGGAAAGGCAGAGGCAGCCAAATGTTGTGAAAGAGAGACTTGCAGAGAGCAGCATCCTGATCTGAATGCAGCTGAGATACCCAACGCTTCCACTGTCCTGTCCACCGTTTCCCCACCTGCTGCTGAATCCAGAAAGGTGTGCATGTGTGCACATCTGTATTGTGTGAGTGAATTAGAAAAAAAGCAAGCTTTTCATAACATTCTCTATGGGGCCTTCAACTACAAAACCGTGATCTATAATTAGAAACCTTCTCTACAGCGCCCAGTGCACCCCTAATCACACCTTGTCTCCTTGCCTTTCTCCCTGGGTCACCCAGTGGCCATCTCTCTGACATGGTATTATCTGTCTTATGCAAAGATGACACTGCCATATTACTTATAACTCTTGGCTTTTTTGTTATTTTTAATTTTTGTTAGTACGTATTTGTAGTCTTTGTTTACATTCCTTGTGTGGAGTTGGGACACACACATAACACATCTTCATTTTTTTTCTTCCCTTGATCCTCTTCTCCCTCATCCTTCCCTTCATCTTTTGCTCCTCTTTCCTTTTTCAAAAGATCTATCTCTCTGTCTCCTATTAGTTACCTTTTATTTTGCTCTTTTTTATGCTTTTGGTTTCTCATATAAGAGAAACAAAGTGATATGTAAGTTTGTGTGTCTTTTTTATTTCACTTAACATTAGGGCTTCAAGATACACCCATTTTCCTATAAATGACTCAAATTGATCCTTTTTTATGACAGATTAGTACTCCATTGTATATAAATACCACATTTTCTTTATCCATTCATCTGTGTTTACTTTTTAACACTATTTTTAAAAATTTAATTTAATTTATTTTATTTTATCAGTACCAGGGATCGAACTCAGGACCACACACTTGCAAGGGAGGCGCTTATGCCACTGAGCTAAATCCCCAGCCCTATCTGTGTTTACTTTTGCAGCACACATGTGCCCCACACAAGTGAGAATAATCCTCAGGGAAGTGAAGAATTAAGAGGGTTATCACAATATTTAAAGTTATCATCTGTCACAGATATTCAGCCCAAGTAAAACATTTCCAGGAAGATGAACTGTTTCTATGTGTCCTGAAGAACAAAGACACAATCTGTAAAAATTTTGTAACTGCCTACTGCCTAGCAAATTAGCAGAGATTTATTCTTTAATTGTTAACACTCACTGTTGGAAGAGGTATGACAAAATGCGGTCACTTTCTAGAGTATGCAAAAGGAAAGGACAATTGGGATAGAGAAAAGAGAAAAGAAATAAGAGAAAAGATTACATGTGTATGTGCATATATATATGTGTGTGTGTGTATAAATGTATGCGCACACACACAAGATAGATAATTATACTACTAATCTCTGTTCATCAAAAAGAACAGTTTGTGCTTTCATTGTTTGACTGTTTATTTGTTCATGCCTATATCTTTTAATCTGAACTACTATGAAGTTAGCAATACACAATATATTACCAGTGCTAACCTCCTATTACTTTGTTTTGAAATTCTGTGTCATGCTTCTTTTATTTTTTTATTTCAAAAATTTTTCAAATATAACTTCTGGAAAAATATTGAGTGGAATACTTTAAAGGCTTTAAACTATTCTTATCATTTAATTTAGCAACTGTACTTCTGGAAATGACTCGAGGCTGCAAAACTAAAAAATAGAAAAAATAGTCAATCCCACCGGCATTTTAAATCATCATTCCATTTAAAAAGAGAAAGCTTACATGTCCCACATTATGGGGATGAATGTGTAAATTGTGATATTTTACCTAACAAAAGGAAATTATAGTCGCATCCCTCACCACAGAGAAGGGGAAGAGAAGAGTCAGTTATCAAACAGGTACTTTCACAGCTGATGATGACCCAGGGCCTTCACACTGGGCTATACTTCAGCCTTTTATTTTATTTTTTTTAAATTTCGAGACAAGGTTCTGCAAAATCACTGAGTTGCCCAGGCTGGGCTCCAACTTTCAAGTCTCCTGCGTCAGAGTCCCAGACCACTGGGCTACAGGTGTGTGCCTAGTTTACTTGTTTCTGATTCAAATGATACAAAGATCTGGGGGAATGAGATTTGCTTTCTATTTTTGTCTTCTTCACGCTCTTACAGAAATTAGACAACAAATACTTGTTTTCTGATTGCTGTCATTCGCCACTAAAAATAAATAAGGGTGAGGGGTAGAATTTTACTAGAAACTTTACTATTAAAAAAAAAACATGATAACACACACGTCAATAGTGGGGACTTAAACTGGGCATGGAAGTGTATGCCTGTAATCCCAGCACTTGGGAGGCTGAGGCAGGAGGATTGCCATGAGTTTGAGACCAGTTCAGACAACATGGTGAGTTCAAGGCCAGCCTGAACAACAAAGCAAGACCCTATCTCAAAAAAGAAAAAAAAAAATAGTGAGGATTTAAGGTGGGTACTGATAGTCAGTCTTACTCTCTTTCAAGTTCAATTGCTGTAAGAATTTAACTTTCAAACTTTGGACACCACATTGGTTACAGTATGGAAAAACATTACCCCTAGCAAAGCACTGTGACACATAACTTCTGTTAGCATATCTTTATATTTTTTTATATTGAAGAACTGCTCCTATCTGATAAAACTGACATTACAGAGATCCCTTTCTTTTCAATTTAGTCCAGGCTTCTGAAAGTACATGAATGGAGACTTAGAGGTGAATGGAAGAAACACATCTCACTGCAGATTATTACAAAGTAATTAAGGGAAGACAGGAAAAGCCAATATAAGAATTAAAAGGGGTGCAGAGAAGGGGTAAAACTTTAAATGTGTTGTGTACAGGTACCGATTCCCTACAGCAAGTGTACTCATCATGTGCTACAGACATGGGCTAATAAGTCAAAAAATTATAATAGGATCAGAGATAACTTTTTATCATCTTCTACTCTTCAATTTTTTTTTTTTTTACAAAGAGCAAATGCTGTTTTACAGTTTGAAAAGTGTAGAAAAAACTAGTTTTATTTTTGGAGGTACTGAGGATCAAACCCATGCTAGGCAAGCACTCTACCACTGAATTATACCCAGTCCCTGGCAAAGAAATTTTTTTAACTTAATTTATTTTTAAGCAGAAAATTTTAAATCTGTCAACTTTTTTTGTATCCACAAATGAGGCTATTTTGCTGGTTAATGCTAAATAAAAAGATGAGGGAGACAGCTCTCATGTTTGCAAGGAAGTTGCAGATATCTGAGGAAGAAACAAGGGCTACGTGTGCTGTGTGTCACCGTGTGATGACGGCCAGTGGGTGTTGCAACCTAAAAGCATGTGGTGTGCCATGAAGCAGGAGGATGAGCAACAGAAGGCTTCACAAGACCAGGAATAGCCAAGCTAAGCTTAGGGGGAAAGATTCATTTCACCCTTTAGGAGCCAAGGAGGGGAAATTCCTAAACACAGAGAAAAGACTGAAGCACAAGACCAAGTGGGAACCCCAGAAGAGGTGACAATGATCCAGAAAGAGATGACAAAGGTGGGGAGCATGGTGAGGCAAAGAGAAAGGCAGGCGGGACAGACCCGGATGAGAAGTCCAAGGAAACCTAGGACTTAGGGACTGGCTGGCAGCAAGGCGTAAAGCACAAAGGCTGAAGATGACCAGATTTTGTATTTTTGTAGTTAGGGAGATGGGGAGCCCATAACTCAATCATAAAAGACAATGAGAGAAAGAGTAGGTGTGAGACACAGAAGTAGAAGGCAGGACCTTGTTCTGGGCTGTGGAGTTTACGTTGCTTCTCCAGTTAATGTTCCTAGAGCAGGGCCTGACACAGAGAAGGAGGTGCAGTATGATGCTGAAGCCAGGACAGCGATCGGGGCTAAGAGGGCGACATTTGGGGGTCAGGGTTAATGTCAAGTAATAAGGAAGGAGATCAGAAAGAGCCCCCTTGCCCTCTTCTCCCCACTCCCGTCCTATCACGGTTCCATGCTGAGGCCTCACTGGAAATCTTGCTGTTTAATGTTCCTTCTTAGAGCTTTTCTGTGTATCCAACCTTACAGGCAGTCAGGGAAATGTCAATGGAAAGGACAATGAGATTCTATTTTTTGCCTACTGGACTGGAAAAAATTAAAGATTGATAATCTCCACTGCCAGTAAGCACATGGGGAAATGAGCACTCATATATTTCTGGCATGAGTGCAAATTGCTGTGATATTTTGGGATCTCTGTTACCGCCTTAAAAATCTCATGACTTATGATCTAGCAATCTCAGTTTTAAGAATCTATTTTTCAGAAATAAAAGCAATGGAACAGAAGGATATATGTAAAATAGTCTGCACTGCTATATTACTTGGCTGATTAAAAACAGAAACAACCCAATGCCTACTAAAAATGTAATGTTCATATAACTGGCAATCTACTTAGTAGCATTATGCAGCTGTCAAAAATTAATAGTAATATCTACATATGTTTGGATTTGGATCTAGAAAGACATTTGTGATAGTTTCATTGAAAAAATGAGTTGCCAAGTTCTATACAATCTGAGTTAAGAAAAGAGCAGGAAAAAAAGTGACATATTGTAATAGCTATGCTAGAAATAATTAATACACATATAGTATGTGCTTTGTGACAAGTGTTAGTTTAAGTGCATCGTGTGCTACATGTTTAAGGTCACATAGCTCACGGGTAACAGGCAGGACATATCCCAGGCAGCCTGGCTGAGAGCCAGCAGGCTTGGCCTCTGGACTATGCTGCCATCCATATTACGAGAGATGAGTATTAGTAATACACATAGCTGGACTGCTGGATTTTTACACCCGTGTCTGGTCAAATTTGTTAAAAACTGTTCCATTTCTAAAGCTAAAACAAGTTCCTTTTAGGGAAAGGACTTCTAAGACTCTGCATGGTTCTTGTAACAAATGTTCATACTTCTTCATGGTGTCGGATAAGACCGTGTTTCACAAAATATTTGGTAACTAACAGTTAGGGTCTAGGCAGCTGGCAACATTTAACTGCTTACATGGCTTAGATCCTCACAATACAATGCCAGTCCACGGTCAAAAAGGCAGCCTTCTAGAAGGAGAACTGGAAGAGGAGAGACAAGTTTAGCAGTTCACCGCAAGGCTCTCAGCCCTAATGGTGCTTCAGAGAGGAAATCCATCCTTAGCAAACACAAGGGCCCTGCCTTGTCCGGCCTGGCAGGAAGCAAACCACGGTCACAAGCCGTGGTGTCTCATGCATGTGGCAGCTCACAGCCATGGGGACAGGCCTCCTGTTCCCTGGGGTAGGTAAACCCCTTAGGGGGTTCCTCTCAAAACTGCAGTCTTTGGTCAGTGGCAGGTCATCCAAATGAAAACTCAGGACACCTTTCTTCCAGGACTCTCAGGACCAGATGTCTCTGCTCAGGCCAAGGCTCCACACCTCTCTTCAGATTCCCCACTGAGAAAGAGCAGTCTAGCATTCTTCCTCCCCTCAACAAATGTGCACCTTCATGGTAACCCCCTCCTCAACCCCCACCCCTCATCCTGAGCATTGAAGGCTTTGCTGTCACTCTGTGGTGCACTGGGAGGAGGCGGAACCAGGAGGGTGGGGCCTATCACTGTGGTCCTGACCTTACAGGGCTACTGAGATCCAAATCAATCCTCTCCCCTTCCCTCCCCTAAGCTCCCCTCCCCTCCTCTCCTGTGCCTCCTCCTTTGCTCTCCTCTCCTCTCCTCCTCCCCATTTCCCTTCACCTCCTCTCCTGTGCCTTCCCCCCTCCTTCCTCACCACCGTAAGCTGAGCAGTTTTGTTCCACCACCAAGTCCCTCCATGATGGTCTTCCTTCCCACAAGTCCAAAAGCTACAAAACCAGCTGAAAAATATGAGCCAAAAGAAATATTTCCTCTTTTGAAGTTGTTTACCTCACGTATTTTGTCCGTCTGAGGAAAAGCAGATTAATAACCAGTGTGTTTGTGATTATTTCCCTCCCAACACACCCTCTCCCAGGGACATCACATGGCCCACACGAATGACTCCCTCTTGAGTCATTCAGCAGGGTGAAGGGGCTCTGTCCAGGGAACAGAGACTCACAGGGGCAGAGACATGCCTTGCTTAAAGGCATGAAGCAGGCGTTCAGGACATAAGTGTTGAGCAGATCAGTGTGCTGACTTTTACCCTCCCTCGTCTGCTGTGTACTTGGGGGAAATCTGTCTCGCCACCCTCTCTTTCCTATCCACACTTTCTCAGGGTGGCATAGCAAGGCGTAAGTAGATACGCTGCATAACAGAAATTTTCCTTTTACTAATAATTACTAACAATTAAAAACTGACATAATGTCATTCTTACTAATGTGTATTTCAATATGCTTAAAACTAGACTAGGACAGAGAAGTTTATAATATCCATACTAAGATAGCCAGCAGCGTGCACACATGCACATACGTAATTTGAAAATATATAGATTTATATCAAGTCTTTACTCAAAGTGTTAGCATTGATTATAGAAAGAGACTTTTAAAGTCTACAGATTACTCATTAACAATAAAAAGGATAATGCTAACTCTTTTCAAGAAAATATCCTTTTCTCTCAGAGGTGACTCACTTCTCAGCTTCTTGGCTAAACAGAAAATATAAGGGGTTTTTTGGACAACTACTTTTAGGGATAGAAAGCTAGAATTATGTCTCTGGGCACCTATCACCCTGCTTACCCAGAAATCGGCAGGTCCATTTTTTTTTTTCCAACTGACTTTGCACTGCTTGATACAACATCATTTTCCCCCTCCTTTGTAATTTTCTGTCTGCTTTCTGATTTACAAGGCTCCAGTAGGCTATAAGTTCTAAAATGGAATAGCCCTGGTCCTCCACCCCCATCCTAGAAGGCAGAAAGAAGAGGCTTTGTAAGTTTGTAGGCAGTGACCCAGAGGCCACCACTAAGGTCATGCTGTAGTCTTTGGCTTAAAACAACTCATAACCCAAGATCTCCATGAGATGGATTCCAAGGAAGACATGCAACAAAGGTCAGGAAGTGGAGGTGTAGTCTAAGCAAGGGCTGGAGAGCCCTTGTACTTGAAGGCTATCTTTCCTGAAAGACTAAAATGCAATTTCCTGTTGGCAGCAGCTGTGTGTAGGCAGCCCCCTCTGGTGAGCAGGGGACAAAGAATGGCATAGATATGAAGTTAATTTATCTTCCCCATAATATAAAATGTCGCGCCAACTTTGCAAGTAGATTTATTGAACACATAAGCCCTGAAACATTCTTTTTGCACACTCATGATGAACATGTTAACAGCATCTCATCTGTCAGTGCTATCTGTCAGCTCCTGTGGTCAGTACACAAGGCCAATGGGACCATCATCATGTATCTGATGTCAGTAGGGTGTCATAAATGCTGGTTGAAAGACTACAACTGGGTGGCTGCAAATTCATCACTGCTACACACGTGCACACGCACACACACTGCATGTAGGACTCAAAGCTTACCCTCCAAATGAATAAGGTCAAAGAAATCTATGTATGTGTCAAAGCCTACTTTGGGTAAATGCTGGAGAATAAGATATCTGGTGAGTCTGGTATCAGCTACATAAAAGATAAGGTCATATTTTCAAGTATTATTTAAAATACTTAGTTTTGTCTATGTTTGTTTGTTTATATCCTTGTTATTTTGTTTACATGTAGCTTAATTTCTTCTAAACTCACATTTCTCTCCTGAATCCTAGCACTGTGTACCACATATTAACCAAGCTTGTGGACCTGCAGGTCCCAAGAGACTTTATTCCTATGTTGTTCCAAGCCACACCTTTTCCTGACCTTTCAAGTCCTCTTCCTCTTGTGCTTTTCCTCATAATTACTACATCGAGAATCTTGGATGTCAACCTTAGACTCTGCATTCAATGCATTTCTCACCTCCAATCTATCAAGTATAGTGCAGGATAGAGAGGTCATTAAGAACTCAAAACCTACTTCTCCCACTTAGTATGGTAGCTAGTGAGTGACAATTCTGTAGACGGAAAGTAAGTTAAATACTTTACACCTCGGGGCTGGGGATTTAGCTCAGCGGCACAAGCACCTGCCTTGCAAGTGTGCGGTTGTGAATTCAGTCCCCAGTACCGATAAAAAAAAATACTCTGCACCTCAGTTTCTGCATTTGAAAATCCAATAATAATAATAATAATAATAATAATAGTAATAATAATGTCAGCCACATATAACTGCTGTGCAAAAATCCAAAAGAATAAGAAAAAGCACACACTCAGCAGATGCTGGCTACAATGAAGCCCATCCGTCATACGCAGCCCTCCTTCTGCCTCCGTATGACCAGTATGCCACAGCCTCCACACCAGTCTCTTTTAGTTCCACCTTCAACTACATCCTCCTCTTTATCATTCCTATGCTGCTGCCATGGTGATCTTTTTGGGCTCAGGCTTAGGCAGGGAAACTGGGGCTGTCCATATGCTTGGGGAGAAGGGGAATCGAGCCACACAGGCTTATCTTTCCAAATTCTTTCCTCAACCTAATTGAGAATTCAGTCTTAACATCCCTGTCTTACATTATAACTCAGGTCCACAAAATATGTCAATGCCTGGATTTCTTTCCAGTGCAAATTCCTTAGGCGGCCCCTGTACTAGTGGACTTTCCACCTTCCTACAATCCCAGTCTTGTAGGACCTGTCCTATATGAAACAATGACCAAATTAAGATCGGAGTATACTCATTGCTCTTTGCACTTTTCGGGGAGTGCCTGGCATGTAGATTCTCAAAATCTTGCTGGATGGTAACTATTCTTTAGCTCCAGACAATATACATTATTTGGCAGTAAAGCAAGATAAGGCTGAAGGGCAAATATGAAACCCAAGATACTCCGCTTCTAACCCTCTGTCCTTACATCATCCACACCCTTACCTAGGAAAACAATGTTGCAGAAGTGCCTAACTTGTTTTTTTTTTTTTTTTGTCTTTTTCATTTTTTTATCAGTACTGGGGATCAAACTCACGACTGCCTGCTTGCAAGGCAGGTGCTTATGCCACTGAGCTAAATCCCCAGCCCCCGAAGTACCTAACTTGTAACATGATAGGTCACACCACTCTGCCCGTGTTTAGTATCACAACCAGGGAGACTGCCAGAGGATGTGCTAGAGTCTATCAGGGAAGTGGCTATGGAAATCGGGGGAAGTGGCCAGCACATTTGTCCATCCGGCAAATAATTACCAAACATCTGTTGTACACCGGGCTCTGCCTTCATGGGGACCCAGGACTTCTGGGATGGAAACTCAAGGCGGTACCATTCTCATCCTATAGGAGGCACGGATTAAGGCGTATTCCAGACAGCACAGCATGGCACAGTATCTGCACAGTCTGGTTCCTTTTGGCAAAAAAATCATTTTTTTTAATGGAATTTTTCATTGTTCCTTCTGACAGCTTGTTGATGATAATACATCCCTTTCAGTTTACATAATGTTTCCTATTTGAACAGCCTGACTTTTCTCTTTCAGTCTTTCACAGACATACTCATATCTTTCTGAGCAATGCAACTAAGTAATTAAGAAAAATGGAGTGTCAGATGTCATCAAAGAAGCATTCGTCTTTGAAGGGAAACCAGCTTGCATTCTGCTCTGGAAAATTGGGTGTTCAAGTGAATAAAGCTCCCCGTTAATGTCCTAAGTCCAAAACTGTCATTGACTCCTGCGACCTTTGGTGGATTGAATGTCTCGTCTGGGCCTCAGTTCCTTCTCCCTACCAAGTAATTGATATTCCCACCCCAGGGCTCCTCCAAACAAGAGGCCACCTGTCCCTGCAGACTGATCACCTGCATCTGCAGAAGAGTCAAGGATTTGCTTTAGAAAAGCTTAGGAGAGTGAAAGGACCTAAAACCTGTGGAGAAAACTGACTTCTTTAAAGACTTCTTGAGTTTCTATGAAGAGAAAAAAAGGACTTCTTGTGTTCTCTTCTTGCTTGTGCTTTTCTTGGCCTGAATTCTAAGTATTTTATTTAAGAGTCTCGAGGTATGCCTCTTTCTACACATATACGCATCCAATTACTATTCATTAATTACCTAAAGCAGTGTTTCTCAACAACATTCTCCATTTACCCCCTAAGAAGCCTAATATTTTCCCCAATCACCACTCCTTCCTGTAACATTTTAATACCACAGATTCATTATGTATCTGTTTATATACTGTGTGTCCATACTTAATAAAGACAAAAAATCAGGTTACTTTTTTTATCTCCCCAAAACAAATCTTTACCCGCTTGAAGGCTATCTGGCCTTCTTTGGGAATGTGTGGCTTAGAGAAGGCAATTAACATTTTTAAATTAAAGTTTACTTTTTGTACCCTAATTTAATTTTTGCATTATTTAGAATGCAGCCATTCACTCTGCTCAGCATCAGGCTCTGTTGGCCGCAGTGCACATTTGCTCCTGCAGTGGGCTGTGGCACTGGGGCATGGTGCTTCTAGCACAGCAAAGAGTTCCGGATGCCCTCAGCTCTACCACACCCCTTGGGCTTTACTGCCTCCATCAGTGTGCTACTTCCCAGGGCAGCTTGCATCCAAGAAGCCTACAAAGGTTCAGCTCTTACCACTCTCTGCACTGGCTGAGGCCAAGTGACCCCTTTCCCCCAACACACACATCTTCCTTCCAAACAAGACTTGATCTCAAGAACTGCATGCCGATCCCTGCCTTGGGGTCTGTTTTTGGAGAAACCCAACCAAGGCCTTTGCATAGCTACTTCTATTTTCATATCTATTTCTGTTCTCTCCTATCAATCATTCTCTAGCATTTTATCTTTCACTGATTCTTCTGTGTTCCATCTTGACAAATTCCACTCTAGTCTCTATAATCTATACATCTACTTCTCCACATTGTAGAGCTGTACTGTCCAAAATACCCTGTATCCCAGGAATTTTAAAAAGTATTTATCAATGTATGGGAGTGAAATAATGGACTATCCATTTTGATCCAAATATTAAAAGAAGAAATTCCACTTGATTGATATTCTATATACAAATGACAATAGTTCACTCATGCAGGTGGCCACATGTCCGAAAGTGAAATCTGGGACATGGACAGTGAGGTGCTCTAAGAATAAGTGAAGTTCCAGGCTCAGAAGGGTGAACAGTGTACCCCAAACTACTTATTCACTTCCAACACAGTGTGAGCATGTACCTAGATCCATAGCTTTATGAATGATTTTATCTTGAATAAAACAGTCCTTGTGACACATTGCAGTGGGATGGCAGCACCCATGAAACTCCTCCATTCCACCCAAGTCCATTAGTTCTCTCAGAGCAGTTATCAAAGAGCTGTCAAATTTAAAGTTGATTTTCATATCCTTTCACCAATATACAACTGTTCAAATTTTCTATGGTTTTCTGTAATATCCTTATATATGCCAACTCTGGGACATCACAAAAATATTTTTCAAAACAACAAATTTACTGATTAACTTTCTAAAGATTTATTTTTTTCCTTTTTATTCTGCTCCCCCACCATACAGCAGTGTTTTAACAACGCATTTTTAAAATCATTTAAAACAAGAGAACATTTTGAGAACAGATGTCTGGAAATATTTGCATGATTATATGATTTTGTTGCTTGAAAACACTATGTCTGGCTTAAAATATTCTCCTATCTGCTCTCTTTAGAAACTTGTATCTATTTTTAAATCTTCTAAATAAAGACATTCAGTGGGGGTTTGAATCTATTTGTTAAAAGTATATGGACTTGATATCATCTGATTAGTTTACCAGAGCAACTGATTGACAAGGTGATGAAGGTAGAAATTTATTAGCTGAACGTGCTAAAATATGATTTGCATAATTAGTAAATGGGATTGGAAAATAAGAAGACAAACTGTTCCACTAAGCAGAGCTGGGGTTGTATTTCCTGTGAGGTACAAAAGCTGCATCTTTAAGAAATCAAAAACCTGAACTTTGAATCAGATCATTTTTGGGGAGAGAGATTTTTATTGAGCTACATGCCTCATTCTTTTGATTATTTGTGTGTTCCTTTGTTTGTTTAAATTTTGGGACTGGATCTTCCTTCTTAAATTCCCCCAAGAGCTTCTCTCAGACTTGTAATTGTCCTGCTTCAGCCTCCCAAGTAGCTGGAGTTACAGGCATGCACTGTATCTTTGATGAGTATTTACACAACTTTTAAATGAAGTATTAAACCAAGATTTCCATGCTAGTCTACATATTCATTCACATTATTTTTTCTAAAATACAGCTTTTAGCAGAAGTAAAATATTTTTATAGATAGATATATATAGATAAATATATAGATAGAATCTCATACTCTCCTATAATATCTGTAGTGGTTCCAGCTTCATCTATCTGCAGATGCTCCAGGATCAGCCTGGGATGAAGACATTATTGAAAGCAATGCTGATAAGCATGTATCCAAGTACTCGTCATTCAATAAAAATGTAACCTGTACTCTGACTTCGCAGCTAAGTCAGAGTTTGTAAGAACATAGGTGCTGATCAGTTTCAAGATCATAAGACTTTTAACAGTTTGCAGTATTCCTTTCTTGCTTTTATTTTCTCTGCCTTCTCTTCCTTCTCCTCCTTATTCTTCCCTATGGCAAATATTACTAATACCACTTAGTAATGCTTATATTTTTCTTTTCTTCCTGGTCATGATGCCTATCTACACTTCAGCCTTCCTCATGTAAGGTATGGATGTGTGAGCAAATTCTAGCCAATAAAAATAAGTGTATTTATGTAGACTCCTCCAAGCCTGACACAAACATCTCTAGATCATAATAACTGCTCCTTCTTTTGAACTAAGTGGACAAGTCATCAAGGATCCACAAGGCAGTAGAACCATAAGACAGAAAGAATCTAGGTGTCTGACTGACTGAACAGAACATCTCTTGCCTCATCTGAACAAGAAATCAATGATTATGCTAACCACTTGTTAGGGCTTGTGTCTAGATGTCTTCCCAAAGCCTCATGAGGTCACAGATGGGGCTTTTCAGAGGTGTCTGGATCCCAAGTGTGTGACACTAGGACTAAGTATGTGATGCTGGGATTAAGGATGTGTGGTTACTAAATGAGTCCACTGATTGGTTTGGCATAATTCTGGGTGTGGTAATGGGAAGGACCACCGTAGGTGTGAGTGTTACCTGCCCTAAGAGTATATAGTCTAAATAGACCACACGGGGCAGAAAGAGGGCTGCTGTTACCATTTGGTACTGCACTGCTTTGCTGTCTTCTCCTACCACAGACTGTCTCCTCTTCCATCTCCCCTGCCATCCACCTGCCTCGGAGCAGCCAACTTTGAACTGAAACCTCTACAAACTATGAGCCACAGTAAAGTTTTTCTCCTTTAACTTTGAGTATCTAGTATTTTGTCTCAGCAACAAGAAAGCAACTAAGACAGCACTGAAAGGCTGGGGCTGTTTCATGCACCAGCAAGTGTACCCTAACTAATGATGATTTTCACTATTCATAGAGTACAAGTTTCAAAGAAAGTGCGGGATTGGATTTAAATTACAAGTGTATGCTTATTTAAAAGTTAATACAGGTGAAAATAAGAAATTTGGACATATAAACCAAATAACATTTATTGCTCTGGTAAACCTGACCTGGTTCTGTCTCTGCTACTATCCTGACTGCCAAAGCAGAGGAGATGTTTCCAACCTGAGAACCCAAAGTATAGCATTTAAGTGTAAAGAATTTAATTTAATTAAGTGTAAAATTTTTAGAAGAATCATAATATATTGGAAAGTATCTCAATCTTTGATTCAGCTACAGAAGCATGGAAGAAATGCAGCTGTTCAGACCTTGAACAATATAGATGTCACCAGCCATGGTCATTGATGATGCTGACAGAAGCCTGCTAGACGGGAGGAAGTGACACTTCCAGACTTCTGGTTTGTGAAATCCAAACCTACAAAGTCTCTTTCACTCACACTCTCTCACCTTTTCTTTCATGAGAGAACAGTGAACTCAATACCACAGGGTGACTGTGGTAAACACAGACGAAAACTGATCGCTGACATAGGTGGAGGAAGCACACAGCTGACATCTTCATGGATTCATAAATGAGCAGGAGTTTTTTCACACTCATGATGCACAGTGATTTCCTCACAGCTCCTTCTTGGGGTGCTGGGAGAGGGGAGGGATCAATGGGCAGGTCTTTGAGTTGTCTCACAGGATCAAGCCCCGGTTCCCTCCTCATGTAAAAGTAACCCCAATGATCCACCTTGAGTGAAATACCACAGTTCTTGGGGCCCTAATCCACACTGCTGGGAATGAAAATCAATACTGTCAATGAGCTGCTTGCTCCCTGTGAGGCTTGGTGGATTTAGGTATTCCTAACCCTTCCTAAAGTTCCTGGCCCCGGGCCTTTCCAACTCCCACACAACTGACTTTCTTTGTCTCTTATAATACAAAGAGAAAGGAGCTACTTCTTAAATTTCGGCTTCTATTATGTGAACATCTGTGAGCAAATAAACTGTGAATGTGGTTTCCATCACTTCCCCACATTTCATTTCCAACCCATTGAGGCCCAATGCACCTGGCAGATGAGCCAGGGCTCAGTGGGGTGGCTTGAAATCTATAAATAATTCAAAGGCAATAAAAAAAAAAAAAAAAAACAAGGACCTCCAATCCTTTTACTGGGAGAGGAGACTATATTTAGGAGATTATCACCTTAGGCCACAATTTAGGAAATTACTTTCTGGCCTCAAAAGAAGAGATAATATAGAGACAAAATAAATATTTCCTGAATGTTACTTAAAAAGTCTCTGCCCTTTTCCAGTTTGAGTCCACATTGGTTATTTTTAATATAGAGCTAGAGGAACTTAGCCAACATGCTACACTGGAGATTATAGTGAGCCTTATAAGTATAAACTAATGTAAAATTTAAAACAAAACAGCATCTTAATCTAAGAAAACAAATTTCCAATGATCTATACATGAAAGTTTGGAGAAGTTATCTTCTAAGGTCTGCTGTTGTGGCTTATTGCAGAAACAGAGGGGCAATGGAGGCAGGTCCAGGCTGCCGAGACCTTGCTCATATGTCCTTTGTTTTAAGACAAGTTTGGAGATGGTCAACCTAAATGCTTGTATAGACTCCCTTGCTTTTGAGGGGGCTAAGAAGGCAGGACTCGAAAGAAAAGCACAAAGCCTTTGATTGTGGTGATGTATACCCTCTCTTTCTGAAGGTGGCCAGCATCAGGAAGGAGTGAGGCAGTCACCACTGCAGGACTAGCAGCCTTCCAAAGGCTACACCTCAATGATTAGCTCCATTTATTTTACATCTTCATATAAAAGCAGATAAAGGGCCCTAAACAACAATCTCACAAATTAGGGAGTGAGAATCTCCCAAATTCATTCTCATTTGCACTTGGCGTGTCCAAAGTAATCTCTGGCTTGGAAAAGATCCAGGATTCAGGAGGAGGAGGGGGTGGGCAGACTCCGCTTGACTGCAGGGCATGTAGAATAGCACTGGGACCCTCAGGCCTCACCTCTGTGCTGAGACATGACTTCCTCTTTCTTGAAACCTGTGATTGGCTGGTGAGCTCACCAGCAGAGGGTCATGCTACCCACTTGGGAAAACACAGACTACAAACCACTGATAGAGTTTCTACATGTAATTCCTACTGACTAATGTCTGCTAGAGAATGTCTGTTGCTCATTGTTCATTCCTGTGTTCGTTTTATTCAGCATGGGTATATGGGGCACAGAGGCACGTTAAACACCACTTCTTATGCTGATGATATAGTTGTGAATAACCAGATACAGACCTGTCCTTATGATGTCTACGTTCCAATGAGAGTCATGGAGAACCCCTCAAAGTTAATAAACTGAGCGCTTGTTGATTCTGATAAATTTCTTAAAGAAATTGAACAGGGTGTGGAGTTTAAAAAAATATCAGCAGATTCACTTCAGATGCTGCTTTCAGGAAAAGATCTCTATGACATTAAAAATGACATTTAAGCATTTAAGATTTGAGGCATGACAAGGAGCCCACCATGCAAAAGCCAAGGGAAAAATTTATCAGAAGAGAGAAAAGCAATCTCCAAGGCCCCCACGTAGTTCAGCCCTGAGCACGGAGCAAAAGCCAGCAGGCGTGGAGCAAGGCTGAAAGTTGTGGGGAGCCAGGATCTGGAAACCTGGGTGCCCTGGGCGGGTCTGCACAGGGAAATTTAAGGCAATGGTAAGACTTTGAAGGATTCAAAGCAAGAAAACGATCCTATCTGATTTAAGTTTTCAAAAGCTGTCTTGGGCTGCTCTGTGGAAAATCGATTAGATAAGGTAAGAGTGGAAGGATGTCACACTAGGATTCAAAATAAGTTAAAAAATGGTCCAAGCAACTACGGCATTCACAGTCCACTGACACAAAGGCAAGGACTCAGTGACGGTGTGTGGTTTTTGTGATGCATGTAGTGAGTTATGTCTACCACAGTCACCAAGCAGTGCAAAGAAGGGATCATTTGGATTGATTTCTTGTCACTTATCAAATTGAGTGATGTTAAAATAAAACTGATACAACTTGAAACTCACTGAACATTTTATCAGACACTGAAAACTGAAGAGACAAAGAGTTTGCTGAGGGGTCACCAAGTTGTCGAAGAGCTTAATTCATGGTTATTTGGAACTCTTTGTTTTGGAAATGGGTTATCACCAGAAAATCTCTAGCATCTAGTTTTTCTGGATGCAGTGAACTTTCACTTGGAACCCTGGAACAAATATTGAAAAAATAAATATTGAAGAAAGACTGCATAAAGGCTCTTATAGGTAAATGGACGTGACTTGAGGCCATACTCATAAGTGAAATAAATCAAACTCACATGTGTAAATACTGTACTGTCTCCCTAGTGTAAGAAGCTGAAAGAACAAATAAGATCCAAAACCTACAATAAATATTGTGTAAGGTAAGAAACTGCTCAAAGGGGAAAAGTAACTAGAATGGGTATAGGAGGAAAGAAGGAAGGGAAGAGGAAAAAAAAGACAAATTTGTGTGTGCATACATAAGATAGCTAAGATGATGATACTACTAATTCTATCGGTTCTTAGAAAAGAATAGTTAATACTCATATGATTAGATCAATTTTACATGTCTATGTCTGGCAATCTAAGCAACTCTTTTGAAGATAAGAGTGTGCAGTATAACAACCACTGTTAAATTCCCATCATCTTATTTTGAAAGCCTATATTGTTACTGTTTTGAGTTTGTTGCTATTGTTTGTCTCTTTTGCTTTTTTTCTTTTTGTGTCTTTTTTTCTCTTAAATAAAAAAGAAACACAAATGCTGAAAAAAACCAGAACAAAAAACATCCTGAGTACACAGGACGATCTACCAAGCTATGGAGCTTAATGTAGATGAACCAGATCTTTTATCTTCGGGGCTCAATGGTGGTGTAGCTCCTTCCAGATTGAAGTGGGTAGTGAGGATATGTGTGGAGGATGAGAAGCAGAGCTAGGAAGGGTCACTGCTGGACTGGGAGAAGGATCCAGAGTGGGCAATGAGGTAAGACTGCCAATCTTCTTCACCTGCAAAATCCTCTTCCCTCGTGTGGCAAGGACACCCATGCTGGCAGTGACAAAATGGTCTGGCAGCAAATCAGAGGAAGGGGTAAAGCTCTACCATCTGTTCTGGAGACACAGTGACCAGCAGTGACCAGTGGACACAGTGACCATATGGACAACTCTGCCAAGGCACAAACTCAGTATGGCCCTGTGTTAGCAGCATATTTGTTTTTTTTTTTTTTTGAGATTTACTTTTTTTTTTTTTTAAGGGTACAAGTTATACAGATTTACAGAAAAAAAATGAACAGTAGGAAATCACTAGTTAATGGATTACATATTGTCATCTTAGAAATAATTGTTCAAGTCACAAAATTAAAGCTTGTAAAGTGGACATTCCATCAATGATACTGCAAACAGTTCTGTTCATTGATCCAATAAAACTCTGTGATATCATTTTCTATCTTATACACTTAAATATACATGCAGTTATATAGTTTGGAGCACTTTCTTTTCCTTTCTTTTGTACCATGACTATTACACATTTTGGGTTTCATTGCTCCCACGGTTCTTATTACTTTTTTGGAAGAGAGTAAAACCAAATGTGACATAACAGAACAGAATTGGTCAAGTCAAAAGGGTGGACATAATAGATAATGTAAAAACATAATACAAGGTGATCAACAATGGTTACTATAATGCCTCCCGCTATCTCTAATAGAATTGCCTATATCGTTAGTTATAATACAATTGAACAAAACAGTAAAGAATAAAACCGACAAAACCAAAACATTGGAGATATTGTAGGTCTTCAAAAGTAGATAAAAGTCAACAAGAATGGGCGTCATAATGAATCTCATTATCTTCACAGCTGATGCGTAAACTTTCGAACCTGATACTATCCAGCAAAACAGAATAGGGGAACATCAGTTAAAAACCAGATGGTGAGAGTAATACAGGGCTTTAAATCAAGGTAATGAAAAGTCAAAGTGGGTTACTATAATATATCCTGCTATTTTTTTCCTTTAATTAAAAGGATAAAGATAAAAAAGTAAATAATGGAGTGGAGATTGAGATAAAAGAGGGCATAACAACGAAACAGCGCAGATCAAAACATAACCATTTAAGCAGAATAGTGTTTCACCACCAGATAATCCTAACCTAAAAGTAGTTACCATATTGTCTCTTTCTTTGAAATCCTTGAGTACAACTTCGTATACTGTAGCATTAAGTATATCAAAACAATGTAAAACCATTCAAGAGAATGACAGCATTACAGAGTATTTAGAATCGACTAACAGAAAATGAATAATGGTTTCTGTATAATCTCCTTGTCTTTACAAGGTTTTTGCTTATACTATCGTACATAATAAAATCCAGTAAGATACAACCTATTTAGACCATTGGAGACAGAAGGACAAAAGCTAGATGAGACTTCAAAACAAGATGATACTAAATCAGTATTACCTATTAAGATGTCATTTTCTCCAAAATAGCTGTTCCAATCATCCAATCTTCTCTGCCTCATTTCTGTTGAGCTCTTTTTCTGTCAGTAGCTGTCAGTTTGTCTTCTTCATTTTGTTCTCTGCTCCATTCGTTGTGGCCTCTCTGCCATTATTTCTGGATTCTTTGTATTTTTCTTTTTTTAGAATATCCTGCAATACTCTCTGTAGAGTTGAATTGGTGGTTGTAAATTCCCCCAGTTCCTCTTTATCCTGGAAGCACCTTGTTTTTCCATCAATTTCCAGGGACAGTTGTGCAGGATATCTCAATCTTGGCTGGAGATTATTATCTTTCAAAGCTTGAATTATTTCCCCCCATGCTCTTCGTGATTTGATGGTTTGTGCAGAGAAATCTGCTGTAATTCTGATGGGTGTTCCTTTGTAAGTGGTCTGTTTCTTGTCTCTTACAGCTTTTAATATTCTGTTCTTGTATTGAATTTCTGGAATTTTTATTATTATATGCCTGGGTGTTGCTCTGTTTGGGTTGTAGGTAGCTGGGGTCCTGTATGCCTCATACATCTGAGTATCTTTACCTTTTGCTAAATTAGGAAAATTCTCCTGGATTATTTCTGTGAGTAGCTTTTGTAGTTCACTTGTTTGTGTCCCTACTTCTTCTTTTATGTTCTTAATCCTTAAGTTATGGATCCTCTTATCATCTTCTAGTCTTTGTATTATTGCTGTTTGTTTCTTTGTTATTTTTAAGAAGTTTTTCATTTCATTCTCCCATATTACAAGTCTGCCCTCCAGTTCAGATAGTCTGTCCTTAGTTTCTTTCAAGCTGTTATGCCAGTCTTCTATAGACTCCTTAGTATCTTGGTAGTCCCTTTGAACCTGCTTCACGTATTCTATGCTTTCTCTGTTTTCTCCATCAAACAATTCTCCCCTTTTTTTCTGTTCTTCCATTCCACCGCCTGTTTTTTCTTGGGTGGTACTTAGCATTTCTCTAACTATTCTGCATACTTCTAGCTTCAGGTCATTGATAACTTCATTCCTGAATTGGTCTATGAGGCTCTCTATATGGTGCCTTATGTGTATTGGTGCGGTGTCTGCTATTGCCTGTTTCTCAGAATTGGGGGCCGAGGAGCCTTTCTTGTTGCTGCCTCTTCCCATGCTGCCTCTTCTTCTCTGTTCCTTATATATGCAAGCTTATATAAGAGGCCCAGCTTCTCTCCCAGTCAGCCACAGCCTGATCGAATTGCGCCAGTTAGGTATTCCCGCTCACCGCTGTGCACCAGGGAGTTACGGACCAGGCAGCCTACGCGTCTCCCCTCCCGGCCACCGTCAGGCTCTGGGATCTGGGTTGGGACAGCCTACCAGGTCCGCCGGCAGCGTCACGCAGGCCAGGCACTTTTCACCAATCCCGCCTGAGAGGGGGATGTGTGGCTGGAGTCGCCACCGCGCCCTGCTCCCGCAGGACTGCTGGGGCCCAGAAAGTCCTCCGCTGGAGTCAAACTGTGGTAGAGTGTCAGTTTCTCTCACTCACCTCACCACAAGTCAGTGCACGTCTCCCTGCTGTTCGCAGATTGCCGTTCTCAGAGCTTCTGCGCTTCTCTCTCCTTGCCGAGCCGCTGTAGAGGCAGCCAGCCGCCGCGCGGCGGGAAACCCAAATCGCGGCTTACAATGGCGCGGGGTCCAGCCTCCACACCGAGGCTTTTCTGTTCCTGTTTTAGCACCAGGACTGCATTCCAAGTTGGTTTCTCTCAGCCCAGTTCGTTCCTGAGTCAGCAGAGCATATCTCCACCTGCTTATGTCTCCTTAGTCCGCACCATTCCTGGCTTCTGAGCTGAGTCTTTCAGAGAGCCTCCGGTAGTTGCTGTTATCTGTCCGCCATGTTCTCCCAGAAGTCCGTTAGCAGCATATTTGAGCTTTACTTTCCCATCACAGTGTGAGGATAACACTCCTATTTGGCATTGCTTCGAAGATCAAATAGAAGGTGAATTGATTCCATATCTATTCCCTCCTCTCTTCCTTCACCCACTTGAGAGTAAGTACTGATCTTCAGGCCAGGAGACTCTCCTAGCAACGCACAGAGGTGAGGCCTGAGGGTCCCAGTGCTATTCTACAAGCCCTGCAGTCAAGCAGAGTCTGCCCACCCCCTCCTCCTCCTGGAGTATCTTTCCTTCACTAGAATAATTCTCAAAAAGACTTCATCCAATCCATCCAAGAGAGGGGTCATACTTGTAACAATTTCCTGTCAAAAAGGTCCCTGTATCCCACTCTATAAAGTCATTCCAACTTTTTAATTTAGAAAGCATTTCCTAGTAATGAAAGGATGGCAGGAGGAAGAGCCTCTATATGTGCTTGCTGCTGGGTAGACAGCAGCTACATAGAAGAAAGATCTGAATTATGTCGGATGCTCCAGGGTCAGAGGTTGTGCTGTGCTCGGAAACCACACAAATCTGCCCCACGCTCTCTGAGCACTGTTCTCACATCAGCATCTGTCAGTTCAATTTCCTGTCACAGCAATTTCTGCTACTGGTTTTCTCACCTCTGATAAAAAGATGAACGCATAGCTTTACAGGTCTCCTTTCACTTTGCAATGACATTTTGTACACTCCTCCTTATTAATAGTTTAATAGTGGGCTTCAACTTAATCCCACTTAACTCCCTTCTTACAGGTTCATCCAATTAACCAGCCCTTTCATTTTTGCGAGGCCAGTGCCTATTGTACCTTACCCAGAAACAGTACAGCAGTGAAATTCAGATAGCTGAAGAAGAACTCCCCATCTACAGCAAAAGGCACCTGTCTTTCAGAGGTTACGGAGTCCTCAAAGTGTTACCCTGACTCTATCCTCTAGTTCCCCCGTGGTGTGTTCTCTCTATGGTTAAATTTTCAGTGTTAAAGCAGTCACGTTCTAACCCGGACTACCCCTGCAAAATGCTTGTTCTCTCCTCTCTGCTAGTGATGCAGTCTAATGCAGGACAAGGAGGGCAGGCTGCAAGACTGAATGTCTGTGTTTGGATCCTGGTGTTACCATTTCCAAATATCCTTAATCAACATAACAAAAAAGAAAGAATCAATCTCATCTGGGTTGTTAAGAAAAAGTTAATACGTGTAAAATGCTTAGGCTGGTGACTTATTATAAAATAGACTATTATTAATGAATGCTAGTTAGTATTATTAGATAATAGGTGAAGAGTTTTGTGCCCTCACTTGAAATTCAGACAGCTGGTTTTTATCAGAAGAAAGCCCTGTCCATGGTCCTCTGCCTTCTCTTCACCAGAAATCTGAAATAATTGGTGTTTACTTTTAATGCCTTACTCAAAGCAAAATGTAAGTGTGTTTGTTGTAAGCATCCCTGACAAGGCTTGGAGCCACTGCGCCTTCCAGGGCCTGGCCTATCTTGGGCTTTCTGGCTCTGTCCTCAGTATAAGAGGAAAATGGCAGGCCAAGGTGTCTTGGGAGTGCACCCTCCCCAAGTGACAGCTGGGGCTGTCAACAGTCGTTACTGCTGGCGCACACAGACCTTCTGGCCAAGCAGGCACAACAGAGGAACCGCAGCCTCCTGCCCACCTGTCAGCCTTGTCCAGGAACAGTGAAAAAATTTGCTCTTTTCTTCCTTCAAAAGGCCCAGCGAGCCTGGCGCCTTTGTGAATGCTGCCTCTTCCCTCCTGGCTGGCCTCCTTACCCTCCCCAACATGTCCTCTCCAACCTATTCTTCCAAGAGCGGATTAGCCCAATTAATCTCTGGACAAATGTCAAGGAGTCTGAGGGTGGGAGGGGGGCTGCAAGTGCCGTGCCCCAAAGAGCAAAGAAAGCCAGACATGAGCCAGAGCCAGCACCAGGGCTAGCAGGCGCAGCTGCCAACACAGGCTGCAGGTCCTTTAATCTCAGGCTTAGCTGCCAGGCTAAGCTGTCCTGAAAGACCAGGCTCTGGGCCCCGGAGTGATCCTCCTCTACCATCTGGGAGAGGAGAGGGAACAGGAAAGGAGCTCCAGGATAAGGGCAATGCTGGAGGCCAGCACCAGTGTGGTCTGTATCACCCACCCTCAGAAGACCACAGTCACCTCCAAAGCAGCTGAGTCCAAAGTAAAGAAATAAGAAGACAAAGAGAGGGGAGCAGGAGAAGGGCAGAAGGGAGGCATTCTCATTACCTAGATGTAAAATTATGCCCTCCAATATCCCCCAACCTACCACCATAGGTGTCATTGGCCTGATTCACACAATCCTGGGAAAAGCCCTGGAAGTATCTTTCCTTCACTAGAATAATTCTCAAAAAGATTTCATCCAATCCATCCAAGAGAGGGATCATACTTGTAACAATTTCCTGTCAAAAAGGTCCCTGTATCCCACTCTATAAAGTCATTCCAACTTTTTAATTTAGAAAGCATTTCCTAGTAATGTAATCCTCCCCCCCCACTCTTCTTTCTTTCTCTCTCTCTCTCTGTAGACAACAAAACCTGGCTTAACCAGCAAGCTATTAAACTGCATTCCACATGCTACAGTCCAATGATTCAGTAATTAATTTTCATAATGATGATCTGGAAGGATTTCTGGAGCCCCCTGGAAGAGTCAAGAACTAGCTCTGCCCTACTGGCTGTGCATATGCTCGGGGTGAGGGGTGTCCAGTGCTAGTGGTAGTGCATATCGGCCACAAGACTGTGGGCAAGTTATCCACCCTCTCTACCTCTACCATTTCCTCATCTGTAATATGGGGACCCAAAAGTTAAAAGAAAGATAATACCTAACACTGTCTTTATGAATGTGCCTTGTGAACTGGACACTGTGCCAAATGGTTTACATGAATTATCTTATTGAACCCTTGCAACAACTGCTGAGTTGTTATTAAGTATATTTCATTACAGTCTAATTTGTTCAGCATTAGCAACATATGTTGGGCACCTAGAGTGATTGTTAACTAGAGTATCTGATTGACATAAGCCCTTCCTGCTCATGAGATTGCGCTGTTGTCTGCTTCAGGACTATAATTATTGCCTAAAATGTTTCTGTTCTGAGGTGCTTTTGCATTCAGAAATGTTTGGACTTCATGAAGTCAACATGATTCAAGTAACAAATATAATGCACTGGACTTATGTAGCTTCTGGCAATTGAACACAGGAAATGTTCAGCAGTAAAATATAGGAGTATTTTTCCGAGGAAGGACAATAAAGTGCTTTATAGCATCTCAAAACAGGTTTTGTTGCCAAAAGCAGTTCAGAACAGGTAGTTGTGCCACTAAACAAGTTAAGAAAAAAAATATTTTTTTTTGTTTTTGGATTTCATTTTCAGAGAAGAGATCATGAACTTTATTATAACAAAACACCAAGTTAAGAAACAAGATTTTAGTCCTGTTCTCCCAGTAACTACTCTGTGTGTGATCCTGGGAAAGTTATTAAACTTCTCTGATTTAAGATTTATCTATAAAATGGGTGACTTCTTCTGCCCTTTAAGATATGCAGAAGTAACTGTGAAGATCATAATAAGACAGGATATATCAAACTGTTTTGAAAAAGTGAAGTGTTGAGCAAATTCAAGCCATTTATCATCTTTCTGAAACTATTTTAAAGTGATTACAATTTTTTCTTTTTTGGTCCCAGGGATCAAACTCATGACCTTGCACTTTCCAGGCAGGCGCTTATGCCGCTGAGCTAAATCCCCAGCATGATTATAATTTCAATTGTGCACCATTGCTTCTAGTTTAAAAGGCAGAGCATTGCTTCCATGAGACGCAATCCCTGATTAAATCTTGCTTACGTTTCATGTGTGCGGTATTGTCAGTTCTTCCACATCAGTAATGATAAGCACACATGATGACTGTGCTGCTGAAATATTTCTGTGGCTTCATCTACAAGGACCAACTCAAGAAAATAATATATGGGTTCTGTGCCATACCACTGCCGTTCCAAAATGCCTGAAAAACCTTCATGCTTTGAAGAAGTGAACAGTCCAGGAGCCAAGCTGATCCTAACTGGAATCTCCAACCACTTGAAAATCTGATCTGGCCTTCTTTGCCTGCAGGGTCTATGGAGAGAGGACGTGCCTGGGAGTCTGATAATTTGGTTGCTAGGTCCAGCCTGGCTTCTCATGTCCTACAAGACCTGGGCCAGGTCACAGCACTTCTTGGAGGAACTCTCTAAGCCAGTTGAGCCCAGTTTGACTTGAGATGGCAAAAGTAGCCTCACTGATACTTTTTGGAGCTCCCAGGATTCAAAGCGTGGTTGTCCCTGGTTAGCTGGTGGCTGTCTGCACTAATGTCAGTCACATGCTGCTGATGTCAGCCCCGCTGTGACAGCAAGGCCCACCCAACTCAGCCTTTTTTTGCCGTAAACCCCTGAGTGATCAGGGCAGAGTTCATCACCTGCTTCTCCCCAAGTCTCTTCATACCCCTTCTGTTGAAGGAGTCTCTGGCCAAGTGATTGGTTCCATTCACCAGGATTCTGCAGAATTAACCATGAATGTTCCCCAGCATCCATCTCAGCCTTTCTGCCAGGGAAGATTAGTGACCACGTTTTACACTCTTCTCATGCTAACTTCTAGCTTCTGCTAATCCCTGGCCACTAAAATGCAGTTCAGTCACAAGAAAGAACACGTTTGATAGCTTGGTGGTGGATACACATTCACATGCATGAGGCTCTAGATTTGATCTCCAGCACAAAAAAGAAGAAAAAACCATTCTAAATCCGCCCATCCTTAGAGGACAGCCTCACCAAGTACTTTGCCTACTGAAGGCTGTCCTGTACCTTCAAAGCCCAAAGTCCAGCTCAGTGATGAGTGACTGGATGAAGAGAAATTTGACTGGCATTTTTCTGTTGTTAATTTAAGAGATGCCTTTCTCTTGTCTTTAGGTGTAGGAGAAGACACTAAGGTAACTGGTATTTTGACTTTTGATGTGTGTGGTTTTTTTTTTTTTTTTTTTTTTTTGGTTTTGGTTTTTCCCTAAAGGGTAACAGTCTGGTATTATCTATCAAATTTTAAACATAATACATGGCCATGAGATCATATATTTCACTTAAATAACTGCAAATCACTATTTCTTAAAGCTAATGAAACAGTATAACTCTTAAGTTCAATAATGTTAAGAATGGCATAGACATATATTGGAGGCAAAGTCCAGTTGATGACAGTTTTGTGTATTTTACCTATAGTGTGCACATTTGAAACAACAACAAAAAAAGAAACCCAAGTTCTAGGACATGTGTGAAAAAGGCAGTATCAACGACACCCAGAGAAAAATACACCGGGCTCAGAGCACTTGCCTGGATGAGTCTGGGATCTGATAGAAGAGGTAAATATATGACAGATTATTCTATTATTATGTTTCTGACATAATCAACTGCATAGAGGTTATGATAAAGATGCCTTGCAGGTGGCTATGGCAGATACAATATTACTTAACCAACCCTGAAATTCAAGGACAGCATCTTAGAGGGAGTGACTTACTGGTATGAAATTACTTGAGTTCATTAGATTTTGATTACATCACATTTTGTAGTGGAACTTAAAATATCTGTATCTATATTTATGGTAGAAAATATAACATAGAAATGTAAGTGGTCATGACATTCCTGGTTCAAAAAATGGTAGTTACTATATCATTGTCTGCTGCTCTCTGGTACCTAGATACTAAGGTTCTTTTCAAGTTTGTTAAAAAATTTTTCATTGTTGCATTTTTGCAGTATATGATGATCACATCCTTTGTGGGGAGTTGGCACATGTATATAATGTATCTCAATACTTCTTCGGTTCCTCTCTCCTCCCTTCTCTCCTCCTTCCATCTCTTGAACCCTTTCCCATTTGAGAAAGATCTATCTCCTTACTTCCTATGCAAAAGTAACTAAAGCAGAAAACTCTTTTTATCCACATGGTTCACCAAGAATTTCATGGCCTGTGTCATCTCTTTTTCACTATTATTCCAAGGCACACCAGTTGTTTTTAAAGCAATTTACAAATAAACAAATTCACCCAGGTCAAAGAACAAATGATGTTTCCATATGAATCTTTCCTCTTTTTTCATTTTCTCTTCCCTGCCATGTCCAGAGATGTCTCTGGCCATAGTGGTGGCAATCCAGTTGCTGAAGAAGAAAGCAATACGACAACCAAGCAGGTAAGATGTTTGGGAGAAGGCAGCGGCACACTTTTCCCATTACAGCCATTGCAAACACTCCTTCTGCTCTAGGTGGTGTGGGTAACAACGAAGAGCAGGAAATAGCTCTTCCCTCAGGGGTTAAAGATTCTATAGGAAAAGCAAGACTAATTCAATTGGAGACATTATAGAGTAATAACATGTAATATCTAATGAAGTAAAAAATGATATGAAACATGCATGCTGAAACAGTTTAAAGGAAAACAAATTATTCTGGGGAAAGGGGTTGAGGAGCAAAGGCTAGACAGACTGGACTAGTGGCCTAGCAGGCCCTGCAGGTGAAAGGCCTGAGACAAAAGACACAAAGTGCAAAGGAGTGTGTTGTCTGCCTCGAGGGCTGGGCTCACACAGCCTGCCAGGAGCAGGGGCTGGGGGATGTATTCTTCAGCACTACCTGTGACCCAAGGTGAGATGAGGTAGGCAGTTATCTCATCCTTTGCCTGGTCCTGCACAAAATTCTTTCCTTTTAGGGTGTTATCTAGAGATTTAAAAGTGCTCCTGAAGATGTGTGGGTTGTGTCCTCCCTGCCCTGCAGTGAGTAATGTTGTGGCATGTGTCTCTATGTCTCCAAAAAGCCTCGTGCATCATGGGGAGGATGGACTTCTCAGAGGTGACTGAACCTGGAGTGTGGTGCTGGGGGTGTGATTAGTAAACCAGCCCATTGATTGGTTTGGTACCATTCTGGCTGGGATTAGGGGTGTGAATGCCACACTTGGCCTAGGACAGATAGCCTACATTAAATGTAAGATACAAAAAGAGGGCTAATGACCTATTTCTCCTCTGTGATGCCCCTCTACTATGGAGCCAGCCAACTATGCACTGAAATCTCTACAAATAATGAGCCAAACAAACCTTCCCTCCTTTGCTAATGAACTTTCAGCATTGTAGGGTATTATAGTTTACATATAGTAAAACACATTGTGTGTTCTCTATATACAATACATAAAAGCATTATAATAGCACCCTCTATCCTCCTTTTTCCAACATAATTTAAAAAATTAATTTTCCTAAACACATAGGTAGTTCATTCACTGCTTTTGTGGCTGTGTCTCATCTATTTTCCCTATATACACAAGCATGGCACAGTAACACACGCACGTTCTTGCCTAGACTTGAATACTCTTCACTACTTGGTTCCATTGATCTATTCTTAATATTTAACAGAAAGAGAAAGTTTGGTGGTCGTTTTGCTACTGCTATTTTAACATTCCATGACTTCCTTTTTAGAATGTTAACTTATTCACAGGAGCCCCTACCAGTAAATTAATGCTTAGCTAAGATTCTTTAGGTATTTTCAGACCAAAAACATTTTAGCTTATGGCTTATTCCTCTGGAAGAAGTCTAAAGATTAAGCCTAAAATTATGGTAAAGTCCAAAGGCTTTGATCATGTGTGGGAGTAAAGGATTATGAGTATCTTTGTCCTGATCCCAAGTTAATTCAAGGTAAGCAGTAAAGATCTCAATTTTCTATTCAAAAAGAAACAAAGGGAGTTCATCATCTATCCTGCATGACTGACTACAACTGGGGAGCCATATGGTCTTGTGGAAAATTTCCCGAAGGACCAAGCATTAGTGGTTCTAAGGTTTGGATATGGCCTATACCCCAAAAGGTTCATGTGTTGGAGGCTTGGTCAGTAGTGTGGCCATGTTGAGAGATGGTGAAGCCTAGTGGGCTGACTAAGTCACTGAGAGATTAAATAATTCTCAGGAGGGAGTAAGTGGTTGTTATTGGATCCCAGTTAGTTGCCTTTAAAGTAAGTTGTTACAAAAAAGCAAACCAAGCCCCTCCTTGCTACCGTTCTCCCCATGTGGTTGCTCCTGCCATGATACCATCTACCATGAGGCCCTGACCAGACACCAAACAGATGGGGCTTCCCACTCTGAGACTTTCAGTCTCCAAAACTATGAGCTAATTAAGTCTCTTTTCTTTGTACATTACCTAGCCTCAGGCATTCTGTTTTATCAGTGGAAAAGTGACTCACACAATGGTAATAAAAGGGTATCTATATGGTCTGCTGCTCGAGGGCTTCACAGTTCTGTCTCTGGAGAGATGTCAGATATCCCAGCCCCCTGAGTCATCCTGTAGGCCACCGCAATTCAGTTGAAGACACACAGGACGGTGGTAAAATGCATCACACCACTGATGATCCAAGAAAGATCTTCTGGGAATAAGATTTCCCCTTCCAAGAGAGGCATGCAGGTACCATAGTACAACAATAGAAAAAGGACTAAAAGCTTAGGAGTAGGAAAGTTTTGCTTTAATCAGCAGATTTGTGATACTCTGTTTAATACCATAATATTTAGCTTGTATTGTCCTAAATTTTCTCATCTATTAACAAAAAGATATGATTTGTGAAGTTCTATCAGGATCTAAATCATATCATAGAAATTACTTCAAATCTTTTTAATAAAGGGAAGGTAGTACAGTGAACTAGTTATGCAGGTGGAAGAGAATGTAATACAAATCAGTTATAGTAATAGGATAGTCTAGACATGAGTCAGAACGGGACGTTCTACCACCCCTTGACTGGAGATACCAAGAGTGGAGAAAATGTTATTGGCAGCTTGGAGTGGAACCACCAAGTGGAAACTAGAGTGACAATCTGCCAGTCTTACAGGAACTAGAATCATAGAGGACATGGGAACCAAGGCGGGCAGGAAGAAGAAATGTCTGGCATCCCATGCATGCTACCCTACATCCCTCCATACTTTCCAAGGACCAGACCAGCCAAGAAGCAGTAAGTGGGAGAGACTGCAATCCCTGCATGACAGAACAGAGCAGAGGAAGGGAGGGATCCAAAGGCCAGCAGTGCAAGATCTGCCCAGGGCACCAGATAATTACTGTGAGGATTAAATGAGGCATCACATAAAAGTACCCACCACAAGGCCTCACACATAGTGAGCTTCTAATAAAAGTTCATTTGCTTAATCATAGAGCACTGTCCACATGGAGAGCAGGATGATGCACATCGTTGTCAAATCTACTGGTACAAAATAAAGCTGTTCATTACTTTTATTCTTTGGAAGGAGTTTAAAAAAAAACAGCAAAAATGTATTACCATCTTTCAAAGAAGAAAGTGCAGATGGTATTTGTGATTTTCACAGAAGTTTCTTTGATAAATTAATTGCTTGCCTATTAAATTTGTAAGCTGGCAGCTCTTTCTTTCCCAATGTGATCATTTCATGCAGAAACCGGCAGCCAGGTGAATCAGAACAAACGCTGATTGCTAAGCTGCTGCTCTTCACCCTACCGCTCCACAGTTGCTCAGCTCTGTCAGTGACAAAATAAGGAAGGGACCAGAAGAAAGTTCTGTCCTTAGTCAATCTCAGGTCACTGTCTTCCAAAAATACCTCAAATACCACTGGGAAGAGCAAAAGGCATTTTAATTCTCTTGGCTATGAAAGTAGACTTTTCCAAGATAATTTTCTTGAGAAACGCATTTTCTTGATACCCTAAGCAGACACTAAAGAGACCTACCATTTTGTTAAGGTTTTGTTAGCTAACTATGAGAACATTTACATATTCTGGATATAATATGTGCATTTTTTGTTCATAAACTGATTAGGGAATATCTCCTGAATAGAGAAGTTCTCATCATAGAGGAGGATGAAGGTGGTAACGATAAGGTCATATTTATATGGTGCTTGTAATTAGTGTCTGAATTCTCCTATGCACTTTGCATATACAGACTCATTTAGTTTTCCTAACAAGTTTATCAAAGTATATTTTTCCATTTTACAGATAAAGCAACTGAGTCACAGATAGTTTCAGTAACTTGATTATGGCGACCTAGCTTTTCAGTAGGAGAACTGGAATACAACTCTGGCACTCTGACTCTGGAATCCCAGCTCTGTAATCACAGCACTGTGCTGAGGAGGGAAAGATTAATACAGGTTAACAAAGCAAATACCAAGCCAGTCTTCTCCACTTTAATATGGATTCCTTTAATTACTGCCTCCCACCTTACCCTCCAACACTAACTTGTCTTCCAATCCCTCTCCACATGCTCCCTTCACTCCGCTGCTGGGCCTTTGCGTATGTTTCCTCTGTCTGGAATGCACCCTCCCACATAGCTGGTGGAAATTTCTTTTTTAAAACAGGGTCTCACTATGTAGTTCAGGCTGGCCTTGAACTCACCATGTAGCCCAAGCTGTCCTCAAACTCATGGCAGCCCTCCTGCTTCCCAAGTGCTGGGATTATAGGCCTGTGTACCACAGCTGGTACGGTGGAGATCGTCTGTCTCTCAGGACACGCTCTTGCTTGTGGGCCCCATGGGACAGAGCAGCCCTCCTCTCTGGCTTTCACTAGATTTATAAATTGACATCTGTTTATCTGATTCATGTCTCATTTGCTTCCTATAGTGTCTTCAGTGTGGGGAGCATAATGCATGTTCGATGAATACATGCTGACTGGCTTATTGATTGATTAAATAATATTTGTCTCCTCACTGGCTTGCAGGAAGCCCTGTGTGTTTGTGATTCTGCTGTCTCCCCAGACCCAGTGGCATGCCTGACACAGATGATAACTGCTGAGCAAATGTGTAAACCACAACTCAGTTTTGTTATCTCTGTAACAAACAGTTATGACATTTCCCATGACCCTTTTTAAAAAATAACCTCTGATTCCCCTTTCCAGACAAAGTCTCCAGCATGACCAGAAGATAAAGGCTACACCATTGCCCTCACCCTTTGCCCCCCACTCTGTGGCCCTCAAACCTCATAGAGCACACAGAAAGGAGATTTCAGTGGTAGCCCCAATGCCTCACCCTTCTCTTCTCCAGGCTACTTCTCCGTCTCCCCGCAACGACTCAAGGACTGCATGAAGGCAGTTAAATTCACATCCTCCACCAGACAGTCCCATGACCCTATTCTCACAGCCGTGCCTCACCCCTCTGAGGGTCACCTTGAAAGACACTTGTGTGTCTACTGAGTGCAATTCTGGAAAAAACAAAGCAATCACTAGAAAGAATAATAACATTCCCAGACAACTTCCAACACATTACTGTACTTTTCTTTAAATGAAAAGAATGATAACCTTCCTCCTTCTTTGAAGTCCACAGGGTGATTCTTCAAAGCTTTGGAGCTGTCATGATTGTCACAATTCCTTTTGAAAGCAATAAACACCTTCAATCTCTAGGACCAACCTAGGGCAACTCTGAAATTTGCAGGATATCTGCCTCCGCCATATCAGCAGGAAGCTGATCTCTGTCACTTTGAGTTTGGAAACAGCCCTAACCACTGACCCAAGGGGATCACAGGGCTTGGCACTCTGGCATTCCAACTGGGAAAGGCTGTTGACCTCTGGCCTGGAAAGCATGCAGCCACTGCAACCCAATGCCAGAATCAGGCCTCAAGGCAGATTCTTGTCATCTCTCTTCCTTCTTAAGTAAAGACTGACCTGGAAATAGATGTAGGGGTTGCTGGAAAAAACTAGAATCCAGAGAGAGAGAGAGAGAGAGAGAGAGAGAGAGAGAGAGAGAGAGAGAGAGAGAGAGGCAGAGACAGAGAGATTTTAAATAAGTAAGAATCAAAAGGACAAATATAGTATATGCTATAGTTTGTGCCTCCTGAAACTGATGTTGACATTTTGTCCCCATTATTAGACATTAAGAGGTCAAAAAAAAGAGGTCAAATCTTGAAGAAGTGATACAGGCTTTGCCCTAACAGATACATTAATCATTCAAGTGATAAATGAATTAATCAATGTGGGTTATTTCAGGGATGGTTCTGCTACAAAGACCAGCCTGGCCAGCACTCTTACACCCATGTTCCCTGTCTCTTCTTCTCAATGCCCAGTACCACCCAGACTCCACCAGCGAGAAGGCCGCACTAGATGCAGCACCTTGACCCTGGAGCAGAACCGTGATCCCAAATAAATTTCTCATGCTCATAACTTTCCCAGTCTGTGTACGGTTTTGTTAGCATTAGAAAATGGACTAGGGCAGTATGATTTCACTTGTCCAAAGTGCCCAAAGTAACCTGACTCATAGAAATTGTAAAATGCTGGTTGCCAGACACAGAGCTGGGGCTCAGGGTAGAGGGAGTGGATGTTACTGTTTAATATGTACAAAGCTAAAATGGTAAATTTTATGTAACAGATATTACCACAATTAAAATGAAAACCAAAAAGAGGCTTTTTGAGATTTAGCCTTGGAATTTTAAACATCTTTTTAATTCTTTCCTACAGTTACTGGCCCCAGCTAATCTTAAGGTTAAAATAAACAAATAAATCATCAAATTCTTTCATCTTGACCAGTTTCCTTTTCTGTGGTTCTATTACATCTTAATACAGGAGCTTTAAACATGATGAGTTCTTTATCCATCAGACTATATTATTAATGAAATAACCCCAAAACTCAGTAACTTCAGATCATACACGATTATTTCTGCTGTATCCCTATCCAGAGAAGATCAGTAGGGAGATTCCATCAGGGACATGGGTGGATGGAGCAGTGATTCACCATGCTAGGGGAAACACAGAGCCAGACCAAGCACGGGCTGCCTCATGAAGCTTCTGCCCAGAAAAGATGCACTCTCCTCCATATGCACTTCATGGGCCAAAGCTCGCCTAAAGTCACATACAATTCAGGACAGAGGGTAGACAGAGGAACCTTGCTATGGATTAAAAACTGGTGGTCAACTTAATGCCAGTTGGATTAAATCAGTGTGATGCTGAGTGGAGATGTTTCACCTGAGGAAAGATGCCAGCATAAATAGAGATGTGGAGAAGGAGAAGTGAGGCTTTGTGGGTTCTCCTATGTATTGCTGTTTGAGCTGTTGGTTCTCTTGGAGGAGCTTGTCATGACTAGGTTCCCCAGTGTGAGTTTGATCACTGTCATTGGAAGAGCACAGGACCTTGTTGGTGAGAGTGACTGTGGTTCACTTTGGGGAGCTCTGGTCCTTAAGCTGAGCATTGCTTTCTGGCTTCAGAGGGGAGGATGTATGCCACTTAATCTCCAGGACAACTCATCAAGCTGGCTTCCTGGCATGTACATACTATTGGAGGAGCTTGGGGCCTCCAAGTTGCTGAGGATGGCTGTGGTACTTTTCAGGAAAGCCCTGGTCTTTGTTTTGAGCATGACTTCTCAGCTCCAGCATGGAATCCTCAACCTATCAGCACAGCTTCTTCACCCCGCTGGCATAGACAGTCTAGCTTCCACCACTGGCCTTTGGGTCTTCCCAGCACAGACCCATACAAGATACTGGTGTGAGTCCTTCTCATGGGCTCTAGAACTCTAGCTGAACTTGTGGGAGGCATCTTCCTGAGCTCTGGGTCTTCATCTGGACTCATGTGGGACATTGCTGTGGGATTCAGGCCCTTGGCTCAATATTCTGTATTTAGTGTTGTGAATAGATTTCCTGCATTTTCTTGTGTTAACTCTGGGTGACAATTACAAGTAACAGTATAAATTCAGGGTCGTGATTCTAATTGCTCTCTTCACAACCCCTGACTACAACAAACCTCTATTGCACCACACATGTAGAACAGAAGAGCTATGAATGCCAAATGCCTTTCTGATCATCCTAGCCCCTCTCTAGGTTTTGCACATATTTTTTGCATTATTTTCAACATTCATTTAGCTATAATTTATATAACAGTATAATTATATGTAAATATATATACAGAATGATATAAATTATAATATATGGTATAATCACAAGGAAAGACAACCTGGTCCCAGGATCAAAGGACATGCTCAGGGTTCTGTCACAAGCCTTCCCATAGCTCAAGCAGGAGAATACAGTCGGCTCTGCCTGTGGGGAAGGGGAGAGGCTCTCCTCTGGGCTTCTCCTCAACTCCCTCTGTCCTTCAGCCCACAGTGACCGGAGCCCAAGCACAAAAAGAGATATTGTTACATGTTTGTTGGGGAAGTAAAAATGCAGTCTTGTCCTCAGAGGAAAAGCTTTAAAAGGAAACAAACTTAGCTTAGAGACTTATTTATTCTAGCTTTTCTGGCTTCAGAAGTTGGAAAAGTTGCAACAGATTTTAGAGGTGCTAGAGATTCCAGAAATCCACATGCCTGGCCTGCACCCATGGACATGAAGTTCAAGTGTGGAGCCTCAAGGAAGACTGCCTGATCACTCTAGCAGCCAGATAAACATGCCTGTCAGAGAAAACCTCCCCTTTGGGGCCTTTACAGAAGCCAGGCATGCTGAGACTGCAAGCTAAGCACCAGGCATGCGTGCAGAGGACAAGCTTTGCAGTGGCCAGGGTCTCCCTGGGGGCAGAGGATGAAAGGCTCTGGGGGAATGCACAGGGGACCCTAGTAGGCACACATGGTTCAGTGCAGATTTGCAAACTCTTCATTTGCTGTTTTCTTGTCCAAGGCAACTATCTGCGCTTTAGTAACACAGTCAAGGTTAGGAAGGCTCACATATCATCCTGCCTTGTGTCTTCATCTAATCTAGCCAAGCATGAACAAGCAAAGAACCGTGGTTCTGTTTTTCATTACTTGTTAATGATACCTTTGGGAAAGTTTTCAAGTATCCCTGGCAGACTGAGCAAAAATCTTAGAAAACGCATTAGGTAAATCAGAAAAGGTATTTTACAGTATATAAAATTTATTTTCAATGTTGACAAAATAAAAGTACCAGTACTTTTAATCAATACATGAGCATATTCAATGACTCTTTATTATTTTAATTTTTATTGCTCTTGGTTTCTTATGATTAAGATTGCATGAAGAAGAATCTCAGTCCCCACTTATCAGTCAGCTACTATTTGAGCTTCATGTGAGCAACGGCAAACTCTTAATGACTCATTTTTATAATATTCTGTGTTTGAGACAGAATCTCTCATGTTGCCCAGATTGGCCCTCAGCTCATCATCTTCCTCTCTCAGCCTCCTGAATAGCTGAGAGCATATGCATGTGCTGCCATGTCCAGCAAGACTCATTTTTAAGTAAACTGACAACAAAAATCTGGTCATCATTACATTGACTAGGTTTGGGTTCTAGGGAAGGATCAAACAAGGATCTTACCAGAAAAAGCAAAATCGAGTTATGCTGGAAGTCTATAAATCAGGGCTAGTCACTCAGTGATAAAAGCCTGGAATCTGAAGTTACATATCTACATTGAAATCCTTGCTCTCCAATTACCAATAATAATAACCACATCAAGTCTCCACTTTTTCACCTGTAAAATAAAGGAGACAGCATCTAGTAGTAGTCAATGCGAGGCGTTGATGAGATAAGCTGTGAGAAGCCCTTCTCAGAAACCCTAGCACACAGCAAGGGCTCACCAAAGCACTGCGATAACACAGATGACATCTGGATTCTCAAGGAAGGGGCTTCCTTCAGAAAAATCAGATCTTGACAGTTGCCAGCATGTCCCAAGACATAGAAAGACAATGTGAATCTGACTGACATTCTCTTTTCCAAAGCCCCGGTGACATAATTTTCTGCCTTCACAGCCTACTCACCCAGAGATCAGGGTGACAGAAGTCAATGCCTGTCTGATGTGTATCTCGACACGCATGGAAAGTGCTAGGGTTTTGTTTGTAAGATCAGTCTAGGTCTCCAGGGAGAACCAGTAAAGACATTACTAATAAAGCTGTACCGGCACCCACAGCACCCACAGGGATCTGAGTTTGAGAGACAGTATTACCCCGTGCAAACAGATTATCAACAAGGAAAAAACCTGGAAGAGACCAAAGGTGTTCTGTGGCTTTCTCTGACTCACTGCCATTGCTACTGCTCTTTTGTAAACAGAAAGACCTGCAGTTAGGTATGTACTGTCAGTGTTTTTTCCTTCTTTTAACAATGGTGCCACTGTAACATGTCCTTTTACACAGCCCAATAGCCTGAGGAATCCTCCTAAGTTTCTCATTAAGAAGTAACTGTAAACCATTGATCTTTACCCCGTCTTCAAATGAGAATCACTGGGGATCTTTGAACAGCCCTGTTGTGAAAGTCATACTCAGATCAATGACGCTGACTCTCAGATGGAAGCTCACACATCTGAAACTTTGAAAGCCCCTGAAGTGATGACAATGAATGGCCACTGTTGAGAACACTTGTTGGACCAAACAGGATTGCTATCAACATGTCTTATAATACTGAGCAAATGAAAAGTATGCTTATCTAGAGATTGGTTATCCAGAACAAGCTAGACCTGAAAAAGTAACAAAACAGGTGTTGTTGGCAACACACACACACACACACACACACACACACACACACTCACAGATTTGCTATGATTTCCAGTTGGGACAGGAATTGCTGTCCCTCCCTCCTCTCTGGAAGTTCACTGTCTGCCCTCATCTCACCCCCCAAAACCTGGTGGTTCTTCAGGAAAAAGATGGTGATGTCCAGCTACAGAAAGCTGGTCTAGGAAGGGGGCATGGACTTCCTGCAGCACAGAACAGGGCAGGAGGGGCAGCATGGGTGGGACTGGGCAGTGTGGAGTTCATTTCAGAGCAGAAAGGAGACCAGCAGAAGAGAGAGAGACAAGCCCACCTTGTGCATTTGCTCCAACAGAAAGCACCAGGTATCTTCAGAAATTAGAGGGCGCAAATTTAATTAAACTTCTGTTTTCAGGACTCCATCTGGATGAAGTTTGGATGTTCGTATTTCATTTCTCAGCTTTTAGGCTCAACAAGGATACTGAAAGCCATGAATCCCCTCACACTTCTACTTCTGAGCCACCAGTAATTGCAGATAATCCCGGCCTTCTCTCTCTGCCTTGCTCTATCTCAGAAGCCAGGATTCTGGATCTGCCTCTCACCTCCCTTCAAACCAGTCTGTTTGCATATTTTTGCCTCTTGAGAAAATGTCTTCGTGTTTATTTTCTGAGTTTCCTGCTGTGACTGGAGTTGAGAGCAGAGAGAGCCCTTAGCTGGAATATGGCTTAGAGTAGAAGGTCACTTGCTTCAATGGGACAAATAAGCACAGGGACAAGGAATGACTTGGGCTAGAAGTGGCCCTGGCCTCCTGTGGTTGGTTGATTCTGCTTGCATATGTGTGAATGAAAAGCAGCTTTCGGCAGGAGCCCAGGAGCCGGAGTCTCATTTTGAACATATGTGTAACAGCAGACTGCTGCGCCAGGGGAGGGGAGCCTGGTTAATTTCTCTCCTAGGACCCCACAAAAGATGTGAAAGTTTGCAGGTCTGGGAGCCAAAGCCCTGAGGGTTTATGGGCCATGACAGATGGCCATCACCACAGTTCCCAGCGCCGTCCTGTGTCCTCTGGAGCCACCTCCCCATCTTGTTTCCCTGTTTCATTTCCAGGGCTTTTTTAAGGTTTCTGATCACAGTGCTGACTTGAGAACACATATAAATGTGTTTTATTTTCAAAATCTAGCATTCTAAAGCCCTTTAATAAGTAAATATTGGCCTGATTTTAGAGACTTTAGTTTCATTTCCTACCTTTCTTAAGATTTGTCTCCTCTTTTTTCCCTATAAAGGTTTTTCTTTCAGCTTTTCGCCCATTTTTTTCTGTCTGTACTTTCTATCTTTCATTTCCAGCTTTGGTTATCAGAATCACCAGCAATATTTTGGCAATGGTACACCTATTTTTTTGTTCCCCTGTTAGGTAGTAGGCTTTTTGTTTGTTTGTTTTTTGAGACAGTCTTGCTATACAGTTCAGCCTGGCTTTGAACTCACTATATAACCCAGGCTGGTCTGGAACTCACAACAATCCTTCTGCCTTACTCTCCTGAGTGTCAGGGTTGCAGTCATGTGCCACTGTGCTCAGTAGTTCTTGTTTTTATAAATTGCCTATCTGTGGTTCTGGTTCTTGTAAGATAGAGAGCTACTGCAAGGGTGAAAAAGAAGCAATTAGAACACTGCCTGTTATGTTTCAGATCTTAAGTAGCCCTCAAAAGTCTCCTGTGTTCAGAGGTGGGGCTTTAGAAAAGTGACTGGATGGGGGCATTTTACTTATCAGCATATTCATTCACTGATGAGTTCATAGTTGAATATGCTGTTAGGAGGTTGGACTGGTTGGATCGAGTGGGTCACTGGTTGTGCCATTAGGGTTAAATCTCTCATTCAGGCTCTTTCCTCAGTCTCTGCCTCTAGGCTGTGATGGGTTGGGCAGCTTTCCCCCACCACACCTCTCCACCCTGAGATTCCTTCCTTAGAGACACTTACCCATGGACTGAACCCTTTGAAACCATGAATCAAAATAAACTTCTCTTTTATATCTATCAGGTATTTTGCCGCAACAGTGGGAAAGCTAATACACTACCTCTCTGTAGTGTAAGTCAGTGATTATTGGTAGTGTAAATATTCACAATATTTGTCAGCTTGGAAATATAAGTGGGGTCAGAAAGGACTGAAGGGGATGAATAATAAAGAAAAATTAAGGATGCATTGAATTTCTCCCTTCTAAATATACTCTATAGAGATTCTAACATAATTTTACTGGATGGGGAGATTATTTCCTCACAGGCCATTAGATTGCCTTTGTCTAAATTTAGTAGTTTTTCCTCCCCTGTGATCAACATGGAAAGATTTGCTTTGTATTTCAATCCCTTAGCTTGGTGTTTTGTTTGTTGAAGGTGCCCAATGTTAATTAGACTACCCCTGCAGTGAGTTTCTCTCAGCATTTAATGCTGAAAGTGTTTTTTGACCCACCAGCCTCTGAAGGCCACCTGATTTCCTAGCTGGACATTTGCTTCTGCTGATTAAAGAGACCTTTATGAAACCCTGGAACCTTCTAAAATGTACTCCTTTAGATCTTTCTTCATCTAATAATTTATGATCTGTCCACAGCTTCCCACACATGGGCTGCTTTCCTGTGACCTCACTTGGGCCAACTCTTCACTTTTTTAGAACATGCTTTTCCTATCTACTCTGATGACCAGCTGCCCTCTGCCAGCTGGACTCAGAGGGCTGTTATCCAAACACCTGGTTGGTTCGATCTGCCACACACATGTTTTCATGGCTTGTAATAAGGCTTAAAAAATTAGTGGTCAAATGTTCCTTTTCATTTTCTCTTTTCAGTGGCTAAGCCAATTACCTCCTTTGTGTCCTTTAGGAAAGTCAAGTCTGCAAAGAACAAACCTCAACCCCATTCAAGAGCAGATTACTGATCTGATTCAGGGCATACAACACTCAGATCCCTTTTTCCAGGCAGGAATGGTGGTACATATCTGTGACCCCAGTACATTGGGATGCTGACACAGGAGGATAGATCAAACACAGTCTGGAAAATTTAACAAGATCCTGTTGCAAAATAAAAAAGGGCTGGAGATGTAGCTCAGTGCCAGAGGTCTGGGTTCAACCCCAGTATGCCCTCAAATCTGTTTCCATCTTAATTTAATAAACTTCCAACATTCTTTTCCTGCCCATGGTATCTCATTAAATGCGTATCACTATCTCAGCAGCAGAATGTGCCAGCAATCCTTCATGTTTCTATGTTATATCACCTACCTCCCAGGGTTGCTGTAATATTAATGTGTTTCAGATACAATGCCCTGGCACTTAGAAGAAAATCAATAAATGGCACTTAATAGCTATGACTGTTGTCATCATTACAATGATAACATGTAAGCTTATGCAAGTGCACCTGGAACTGCACATACTTTGAGAGCGGTATGCAAAGCCATCTAGGTGAATAAGCTTCCTTCCAGCCAAAGCAGCTTTTCTGAGTTGCTATGTTCTGTTAGTGACTCTTGAAGTGGCACAATCTTCGTTTCTTTGTTAAGGAAAAAATGTCTATCACATGAGACTGATAAATGCACATGTCTTTCAGTGAAGATAGGGTTTGAGAGAAAGCCAACTGGTTGTATAAACATTTCTTTATTTGTAATGTCAGGGAATATTTGAAGATTTGAAATATATTCCTTGCAGAAGCCAATATTTTGTGATATTTTACAAATTGTATTTTATTAGTTTATAATCCTTTTAACAAAGCAGACATTTCTGGCTATGTGAAAGCAAGAGATAATTTCCAGCTGGATAATGTTGTAGAAGGGATCAGCTGGCAAATTAAAAGAGTATCTAACATTTCCTCTTAGGATCCGAGGGAAGGAACCAAGGACTTCAGAAACAGCACTTTTTCCACACAAACACCTTAGAACAGTGATGGCAAACCCTTAGAGCTTTCAGTGATACAAACAGCTGGCCACAGCAGGCATCCTGTGGGTTCGCAACCACTTCCTTCAAATTTGGAAAGGTGAGGCCCAACTCCAGGAAAGAAAAATGCAGCTCTCACGTAGCAGCTGAGAAGCTTTCTTTCCACCACCACATGCATTCACAAAACACTAGATATATTAGTAACATTTGCCTATAGCACTATCTTGCAAAGGTCTCTGAGACCAAGTGCAAACCCCTGAGGAGGATGTGCTGATTGATTAGGCATGTGTGCAGCAGGCACAGAGGAAGGTGGAAAAGCACGTGTGCCATGCAGTTAGCCGTGTGTGCACCACGGCCATTCCATGCCAACGTGGACTTTTAAACTTCTCTATCTAGCTAATTCAATGTTCTAAAACTGGACATTTTAAAATTAGAAAAATTTAAATTGCAATTGAAATGCTAAGTATCAGTCCCTGTGAATTCTATCTCTTTTCATTTGAATTTCATTTTTTAAAAAAGCAAAGTACTTGTTTTTATACCTTAGTGTCTTCACCTACAAAATAAGAATGAAATAGCTTCTACCTCCTGGAATTACTAGGAAGCTTAAATGAGTTATACTAGGAAAACGTGTAGCGTAATAAAAGAGATTAGACAAGGTACTCAATAAGTGTTAATATTTAGTATCACTGTGCCACTCAAGAGATAGAGCCATGGTTTTTTTTAGAACCATGACTTTTAAGGTGTATCTTTGAACATCATACTGATTAATAGTTAATTCAAGACATCTCAGCATGGTTTACTCATGCATTTAACTAAAGGATAAGATCAACTTAACCCAAGAAATAATATGGTTGGGTTCTCCTCCCTCCCTTCTACAATGTGGGTGGCTTATATAGTCACACTGTTATTAAATGTTCAGGTCCTTTACATAGTGTAAAAATAGATAGATGGTGAGACATATAAAATTTTAAATTATGGAAGGAAAGAATTTTCCACATAATTTGTCCTTGAGATAATCTCTGACGCATAACACTATAAGTTTAAAAAGATCTTACCCTATATATGTGATAAAAAGTTCTCATCAAAATCAATAAACCCTTCCATTTCATAAGGAACACTGAAGAACACTGAAGAGAATTCCATCTGAGAAAAACATAATATGTTTCTGATCAAGTGTCTCTGCCAGGTATGACCGCTTGGAAGAACCTACCTTACTCTCTGCCAGTACATTCCCCAGGCCTCTTTCTCTGTCCAGACTACTCCCTACACACAGGCACACTCACAATACATACACACCACACAGTTCACACTAAACTTGACCCCTGAGAAAATTAAACTGTCAGCCCTCAGCTCCATAAGCTGTCTTCCTGACCTTTATAAACAGGTCTACTTCCAACTCATCCCCACACTTTTCTAGGGCCTCTTCCAGTTTGAGATTAATCCTTCATGAAGCTTGATCTCTTTTTTTCTAAGTGTGAAACTTGTTCAGTTATTCTTCTTTTGTGGTTTAGGTCTAGAATATCCCCGAAAGGCCATGCCCTGGGGTTTGGTTATCAGTTGATGAATATTTGGAAGGTGACGGATAAGGAGGGCTCTGATCTCATGAGTGTATAGCTAGCTCAGTGGGCTTATTAAGACTTGGAGGTCTAGTCGAATGAAGTAAGTCACTGTGGGGTGGCTTTACAGGATATTTTGTCTCTGGTCGTTTCCTTCTTGGCTCTCTCATTCTCTCTGCTTCCTGGCTGCCATGAGGTGAGTGGCTCTGCCCCACTGCCCACTCTCTGCCATGCTGTCAGCTGACCATGGATTGAAACATCTTAAACTGTCAGCTGAAATCAGTATTTCTCACTTTAACTCGTTCTCTCAGGCATTCGGTCACAGTGATGGAAAGATGAATAACACCTTCTTGCTCCTCCACTTTAGATTCCTGACTGGAACAGGCCCTGTCCAACAGCACAAGGCTGATAAATTATCTCATGTCAAAGAACTTTCCTAGAGCTCCCCATCCCCTTCCTCATCCTTTCTGTCATAGCCAGTTCCTCATAGTGTTAGATTCTGCTTTTTACTATCAGCTACTTATCAGCTCCTTGATGTGACTTCCACTGTGAGAACTCAGCCCACTGACACCATCTTGGCCAAGGGCACCACTGACCTAACCTCCACATCCTATGCACATTTTGGGTCTCACCTTCCCTAACAGTTTGAAAGCTTGTGACACCACCAATGATTACTCTGGAAATTTCATTGTCTTGTCCACCATCAAACTCTTCTTATACTCTTTGCTTTTAATGTCATGCTTTCTGGGTGTTCCCCTGACAATGCCTCTTCTTCTAACCAGTCCTTCATATTTTGTTTAGTAATTATTTACTGAGCAACTGCTATAATCAAGCTCCTGCTGAGCACTGCAGTGAAAGGCTATACCATACACAGAGCTTAGCATTAGGGCCTAGGCACAAAGGGGATAGAGAGGCAAACAGACCCCTGGATTTAGTATCATAACTCCATGAAAGTAACTAAAGGGGAACTTTTCCTTGTGAAGAAACTGCCTTGGAGGTATGTCTTGGGAGATCAGGAAGCATTTGCTTGGTTCAAAGAGCTGAGTGAAGTAAAGAGGCAAGCCATGTTCCTGGCAGAGGAATTAGTGTGAGAAAGGCTCAGAGGTTATGATAACATAAGAGGATAGAGATGCTCAATGATTTCACTTGATTTGTGTGTATACTGGTAGGAGGAAATGGTGTAAGGTGAGATCAGAGAGATGAACATTATCCTGTTATTACTAACTCCCCAAACATCTGCTGCTACTCAAGTTTCTATGCCTGGTTGTCTTTCCAGTTCCACCTATTCCTGCTGCTTAAGCTCTGTCCTAAGTGCTTATTACCCTTAAATCTGTAACGATGGTCATGACTTCATTCTTGAGTCCTGGGACCATACGTCCAACAGCCAACAGTATAGACCCCCTTAATCTGGCTACGCCACAAGCACTTCTAATGAATTATAAACAAACCTCATTCCAATGTAGCTCTCCATTAAAGATTTTGTTCCCCCACCTCTGTTTTCACAGTACTGGGCACTGAACACCAATGCTTTCAACAAAGTAGGTAATCACCCTACTACTTGAAGTACACCTCCAGCCCTTTAAAAATATATGTTGAGACCAGATCTTGACAAGTTGCCCAGGCTAGCCTCAAACTTGCCAGGAGCTCCTGCCTCAGCCTCCTGAGTAGCTGGAATTACAGGAGTGTGCCATCATGCCCAGCTCATTTTATACTGTTCTTATACTCCCTATACTAATGCAAAATATTTTATTTTATTGATAAAGCAAAAAATATGAAACTTTTCCTGAATACTCCTTTCTCCTAATACAATGTCCAAGTGTTGACTAAAATTCCATAAAGTAATTTTATTATATTTGTGTCATTTATCTCTTCCTCTTTCCTTCTCCACCTTTACTCTTCAGTTCACATTCTGCCATCATTCTATGACTGTACAATGGCCCTGCAACTATTCTTCTCCCAGTGTCTTACTGTAAAGTATTTAGGCTGACCGCCAGTAAACCCACAGCATTATCAACCTAAACAGTGCTTCTCCAACTCCATGTCATCCTCAGGTCTCCGGAGAGCTTGGCAAGTCATAACTTGGCAGGCTCCATTCCTGGAGACTGATGCAGTAGTTTTAAGTAGTCAGAGAACTTCTATTTCTAATGACATTAGCACAGCAAGTACACAGACCATGCTCATAACAGTGCTGATTTGAAGCAACTCTGATACAGTTCTTGCACTGCTAAATGCCTCACCCACTCCCATTGCTTATAGTACAACTTGCAAATCCTTGTCTGGGATTTAAGAGGCTCTGAGATTCAGCCACTGCTAACCTCTGCTACCTTGTTTCTTATCACACCCTGATCAGCTTCCTGAATTTACTTCATGCTCATAAATTGGCTGTGATCCCTCTGGGCAGCAGCCCTGGCCTCACTGTGCTCTCCCTGGCAAACACCTGGTCATCTTTCCAAGCACCTCTTTAAGGTACATTCATTAAGAATCTGCACACAAGCCACCTTCTTATCTTATGCCTCTAAAGCTGATGATACTGTCTTTATGATTCCATTGTTTATGTTCTCATATTTATCCATAATATACATTTGTATTAATGCATAGACACTTCACACATGTATGTAACTGTCCACTGTTTGTCTACTTGACTGAATGCTCTTCAAGGGCAGGACTATGCCTCCATATTTATATTAGCATATAAAACATGGTATCCACTGCTTAGCAGCTGCTCATTAGATATTTCACAAATTGTTATGGTTTATAGCTAGATGTCTCCCTCAAAGCCACCTGTGGTGATAGGTGGGCCTTTTCAGAAATGGCTGGATCTAGGATGTGTGATGATGGGAGCAAGGGTATGATATTGAGATTGACTCATGATGCAATGCTAAGATTAAGGCCACCCTACCCTGAGTGTGAAAGCTGTTTGCCTCTAAGGGTGAGCAGCCTGGCTAGGATATAAGGAACAGAAAGAGGGTGGCTTGTCTCCTGCTCATTTACTGCTTGATTTTTTATTGCCTACCTGTCTTCTGCCTACCATGAACTGTTTCTCCTCTGTGATGTCCCTTTACATACCAGCCTGCTATGGAGCCAGCCAATTATGGACTGAAACTTCTTTAAACTGCAAGCCAAAGTAAACCTTTCCTCCTTTAACTTTGGGTGCCAAGTATTTTGTCTCAGCAAGGACAAAAGTAGCTAAGACATGGTCAATAGAAATGATAATAGTTACAACTTATTAGGTACTTACTCTGTGAAAAATCACATGCACACACATGTAATGAAGATAAATGAGTTGATTTAATCCTCGTATGTCTGAGTTATATTTAGCATAACCTCCATGTTTCAGACAATGCTTTTAGAATTTAGATAACTTTCCTAAAGTCATGTATCCAGCCAGTCATACATCTAATGAGTGTAAGAGTCACACATTGAAACCCAGTCTGGCTCTAGACTCTTTACTACTGTGGCTTCCTAAGAGTAGCTGCCATCAAATCTTCTTGCTGTCAAGGATTCCACCTCAACATCTCACAACTGTGTAGTTCACAATCCTAACATTAATTTGAGAAGGAATAGAAGTATAAAAGCTTCTGCTAATTAAATCTACAAAACACTATATATGGTTTACAAAGATTTCTACTGCTTTTGTTCTTAGCATATTGCCACTTTAAATTTTAAAATTAGACATTATATATCCAAACCTTAGCCCTGTGTGTTTTTAGAGGTAACAGAAAGTCCTTTCTAATAATGATGATGATGATGATGATGATGATGATGATGATGATGATATTATATCCCAGAATTTCCCAAAGAAGATTAGTTCTTGGAGATGTTCCAGGAAAAATAAATGCCCAAATAGATGTGGAAACCCTATACCACACAGTCTGCCTCCTGGAAATTCACAAAGCATGCATCTTAAGAACTTCTAGAAATTCTGCAGCTTGGGTTTGAGAAAAGCTCAACATATTCCTGAGAGCTCCAAACATATTTGACTGTAGAACCCTTGACAAATAAGTAGAATCTTGAAGAGTGTATTCCTGAGAACACTGATTCTAGCCAGGTCTCATTTACTTAAATAAATAGCCCCATGCTGCCCAGCTGACCTTCTTTGCAATACACACCACTCACACTTAGCCAGCTTGGTTCTTGGACTCCTTCGTCAGAAACTCATTATTCACCTTTTCTTTGTGCAATTAGAGTATTTTTACTACAACTCTCCTGCAAATCTTTGAGACTTCATATTGTCATTTCTTCACATTCCAGAGAAATTGTATTTAGTTTTTAATATGCAACTCACAAAAGGATACACAGTCCTTGAAGGACTTGGTGTAAAAGTTAAAGTGGATTATAAAGCAAAGGGCAAAATTAACATTATATTTTTTACCGCTTTGTTTCAAATATAGCTCTGTCCTTGTAACCACTAAAACAAAGACCAAAAAGAAAGGGAATCAAACGATGTGCCATGTCCTTAAGAGGAAGAAACCAACTATCCATGGTGGCATGTTTTTTTCTGGTACTGAGACCCTATAGTATGGAAGGCCTCCTGCAGGATTTCACATAGGACCCACTGTGGGATGTGGTAGGCAACACCCTCAAACATACCCCATGGTAAAATCAGTCATAAAGGATACTCAGCTATTGTTTAGCAAAACTTGTGCTGTGAATGGAGAACAGTTAAATTCAGAAGTGCCATTCAGCTTAAGTGCTCCCCAGGGACAGACAATGAAGCTGGTGGGAAGATCTCTGATGTTCTTCTTAAATCAACTGGTAAATCTTTATACAGAGAGATGTGAGGAGGCTGTTACATCAGCAAATGTTGCTTTATAATTGTTTCTGCAGCCAAGTTTTTTATTAGGATTGGACCAGAAAGAGATCAGGAATAGAGGTTAAAGCACCAAGTAGTGGAGTCAGAGCATGTCTTATATGATTCCCCATGGAGTGTACGTTTGCAGTATGGTGAGAGTAACAGCCAGCTGTGGGAAACGCTGGTGCAACTCTCATTATTTAGTGTACTATAACAAAATACCACACCGTAGGATACCTTATAAACAACAAAATTATTCCTTGCAGTTCCTGAGACCAGAACATTCAAGACCAAAGTTCTGGCAGATTCAGTGTTGAGTGAGGGCCCCCTCCTGGTTCACAGGTGATGGCTTCTCACTGTGCCCACACTTGGTGGATAGGGCTAACTAGTCTTTCATGAAAGGTTATAATCCCACCAAGAATCACCTACCAAAGGCCTCATCTCAACACTATCATCTTGGTGTTTAGTATTTCAACCTTGAACTTTTGAGGGCACAAAACTGTTGGGTATTATATCTAGTTGTCTCTCAAATGCCTCCTGGGAGCCTAGTTAGGATCTTCAGATGGTGATGGATTCTGGGAGCTCAGAGCTAACTCGCTGTTAGAAGGTGGTGCCTGATAAGGAGAGGCAGGTTACTCTAGGAGAGACCTTTAAGGTTGTATTTTTCTTCCCAGCTCCTCTTAACTTTTATCTATTTCCTGTGCACCATGTCAAGAGCGGCTCTCTTCCACCATGCCTCTGTCCTGCTGTCCTGCCTTGGAGCCAGCAAACTATGGCCTGAAATATGAGCCAAAAGAAACCTCTCCTCAGCCGGGAATTTAGCTCAGCAGCGTAAGCGCCTGCCTGGCAAGCGTGAGGTTGTGAGTTCAATCATCAGTACAAAATAAAAGGCGGGGGGGGGGCTTCTCCTCCTTTAACTTACAATAATTGGCATTATGTCTCAGCAACAAGAAAGTGACTAAGATATCAACATTCAGACGACAGCAACTGTCATATAGAATATGACTCAGTTTAGAAAGATTTCTCTTACCCAGGTGGAAGGTGGGAAGAACTCCACACAGCCTGCAGGGCTGTTCTGCTCCAAGGTGTCCCCATGGAAACACAAGTCAGTTTCACACTCTTGCTACTGCCCACTCCTCATTTCTGTCTCTGTCCAACAGCATCTCTATGACTTTCTGATGTGTTTTTTTGGCCACCCCCTTTTGCTTAACTTTTTGATCCAGACCAGAACACTTAACTTTATGACAGAAGCATAACTGACATATGATTTACATATTTTATGAATAGCATACCACATATACTTTATATGTAACATAAAACAAGGCAGAAAAAGAAAAAGTAAACAATAGTATGTGATTTTCTAGCCCTTTAAGCTCTGAGAATAGAGGTTTCATTGCATCCTGGTAGTCCCAATTTTTCCCCAGCAGACACAAGCCATCCTCAGGTGTCCTTTTCCATAACAACAGTTTAAGACACAACCATAAGGAATGACTGCACCATAAATAATCTGGAATGTTCTCCATGCACAACTTTCAGGGCACAATACAAGATCCTATCTGAGCAATAAATTACCTAAAAAGTGAAATAATAGAATTTTGGAAATGAAATAAATCACCCTTGTAGACATTTTTTTAACGTATACCTTGTTTTTCAAGCTGTCTTACCTCTTCTACTTGTCTCAGAGCAAACAAGTGGCAAATAATACAAAGCATAAAGATTGATATGATATGAACATGCTCCTCAAAATCCACGTGTCAGAAAATTCCCAGGGCAACCATGGTAGGAGGGGACACCTAACGGGAGGTGTTTAGGTTCCGTGGGCACTGCTATCATGAATGGACAGGTGCCACCATGAAAAGGGTTTAGGAAATAGATTCTTTCTCCTGCTCTTCTGCCATGTGAAGACATGACATTCTGGAGGGTAGGGCATTCAAAACAGAGATAAGGTACAAACCTGCTGGCATCATGATCTTAGACTTTGCATTCTTCAGGGCTATGAGAAATAAATTTCTGTTCTTTATAAATTATGAAATCTTGGATATTCTTTTAGAGCAGCACAGAATGGGTTAAGCCAAAGACTAAATGCAAACTAGCTAGGTAAGAGCATTACAAAGATCTTGAAACTTCCATGACAATTGTCATCTAAAACTTCCGTTTGTTCCAGTCATTGGTCTTGCTTTTAAGTGGTTCTGGTGCTTACACAACTACAAGGTAGATTATTCTACATTTTTTTCTCATGTTCTGGACAGAAAATTTTTTCAAGTTTATGAGAGATTCAAACAAATAGCTTTCATGAGTAGAAAGTGGATCATATGACTTGTGTGAAAGATTAGTGAAAGGCCCAGGATATCAGCAGTTTACTGTGATCTAGGAATATTGTAATGTCACAATTTCATTAAAGGAGTTATCAAGACTGCATCATCAATCATTCGCAATTTGGTGGCATTGAGGGAGAACTCATTATTTAGAGCAATAATCACATCTGTTTTGCCTTTTCTCCAACTTCTAGGGAATGACATTAAAAATGGAAAACCCTGAACTGTCCATTCCCTTTACTGAAATCAGCATGCATAAAAATAAATAAATAAGCAAATACTGTTTCTTCAAGAAAAAATTTTTGAATTAACCATCATTGAGCATCTCATCTAGGGCCCCAGCCCTGGCAGCTCACTCCTCACGGACTTTACCTTATTTTAATTTTTATGGTAAATTGTAATAAAAGTCATCTTTTGATTTTTCCCCTTCTAGAGCTTTTTTTTTTGTCTTTTTCATTTTTATCGGTACCAGGGATCGAACTCACAACCGCCTGCTTGCAAGGCAGGTGCTTATGCCACTGAGCGAAACCTCCAGGCCCCCTTCTAGAACTTTTAGTCAGACTTTATTTAAATAATCTCTTGGGGCTGAAGATTTAGCTCAGCGGCATAAGCGCCTGCCTTGCAAGCAGGCAGTCGAGAGTTCGATCCCCGGTACCGATAAAAAGGAAAAAGACAAAAATAAATAAATAAATAAATAATCTCTTCCTCTGATCATGAACTTTTCTTTGCATGATTCTATTCTACAATCTAAAAATTCAAAATTTGTCTAAAAACAATGTGTTTTCCCACCAGCCCTCCAGTCTCAAACTCTAAATACTTTTGCTTTTCAAATTTCACTCAGATTTCATGCACTTTGAGTTTTCTCCTCCTACTTTTCTTTCCTCTTTCCAGGACTGACTCAATGGTCTACTGTTTCAACTCCTTGCTGGCTAGCATCTTCAACTCCCTCACTATCCAACCATTTTTCTTATACCTCTGAACTTATTCAAATTTCTTAATCCATGTGCCATCCACCTTCTGTGTTCCCACTAAAAATGTGTGGCTTGCAAGCTCTGCTAGGCCATGCAGCAATTCCTTGGCCTAACCCAGTAAACTTTCTCCTGCATTTCACAGAGACATTGCAAATTTTCACCCTTGTCTTAGAGCTCCTTACCCCATGTCTATTTGCTGCTCTCAGAGGATGAGATTTCCTCTGACCTCACAGGCAGTCAGGTGCAAATCCATTCAACTTCCTCTCCTTCCCCAGCACCACTGCCATGTTTGTCTATACTCATGCATTTGTTCTCTTTCTTTCTTTTTTTGGTGCTGGGCATCAAACTCACAACCTTGCACTTGCCAGGCAGGCACTTATGCCCACTGAGATAAATCCTTGGCCAGTCACGCCTTTTCTATCCCTACTCCTTGCTGTGCATCAGTTTTAACCTTTCCTATATCCCTTGAAGGGTTCCCATGACTTTTCTTCCTGTACTTTGATCTTTATTTTCAATAGCTCCTAACTGTCAACCTAATTATTTTCATTGTTATCTAATTAATAGAAGCTGTGCTTTAATTCAGTGGCCTCCTCTAGCTAAATCCCTAATTCTCCCTTCTTCTTCTATCTGACCCTTAGAAAGAATAATCCATGGTGACCGTCTGCATGTCCTAACAGAAGCTCACTTCTCCATTCACTCCACACTCTTCTAGTCCTGTAACCACGTTTCTGAGACCATGTTTTCTTCCTAATGTCGAGTGTCGCTACTGGTCAGTCTAGGGACATTCCTCTACCCAGTCTCACCAGGCCGTACTGTGCCATCACAGCTACATGTCCCTTTTTCTAAACTCTCCCTTGGATTCTGTTCTTCTTTGTTAAGAGTATTATTTTAGTCAGGAGATCTTGGACCTGCTTCTGGTTGGACAGGTTTAGAAAATGCACATCATTTTCTAATCATGTTTTAATACATATGGGTAAGAAGACTTCTTTAGCTACAATTTACAGTTCTTTTTAAAGCACTCTCAACTGAATTAGCAGGTAAATATGCAGAGCTGGGCCTTAGGGTTGGGCACATCCCATCCCTTCTCTTTTCTTAGATATATCCACTTTTACATTCCTCCCAATTATGCCTAAGGAGCACATTTTAAGTGAGCTAATAACGAAGTCTGGGGTCTTAATTCAGTATTGTACATGGTTCTAAAATTTTAAAAAAACAGAGTGTTTTGCACATCTTCCAGAAATTAAAATGTAATTATGTAGATGTTATTTTCTTAGCAATCTGAATAATAGATTTTGTTTGCAAATGTATCCATAGCAGGTCTGTTTTCACAAAAAGACTTCAGAGTCTGTGTCATCTGTTCATTTGAACAGATTTAGTTCCAGGGAAGAGCAGCCAGAAAGGGTTCACTCAGACATGGCAGCCACCGCCTCTGTGCTTTGTGCATGAAGCCTGCCCCTCTGTCACTAGCAGGCCCCTTGCCAACAGGGTGATGGATCCACAGCTCTTCTCCCTCCTCCCTTGAGAAGCAGCACCCTCTAGGACAGGATTCCCTGCTCCTTGGTAGCCTGTCTGAGGGCAGCTCCTTGCCTGTAGGCTCTGTGCAGCAAGCTCAGAGCTCATAACTGTTGTTCCCTACATCTGTGGTCTACTTGCATCGGACCTAGGGTCTGCTCCTATCGAGAAGCTTTCCATGACTCTGCATGCACAGACAGACAGACAGATAGATACACACACACCACAGGTGTGAATACACTCTCCTCATATTCAGGACACTTAGTCACTGTCATCCCTGCAAAGAATACACAGTCTAATATCTCTGGGGCTTTTATTTTTATTAGTGGATGTTTGCAGTACGTAATGATTATGATATCACAGAGAGCTGGCACACACACATGACACATCTTAGTTCTTTTTATGTCCTCCTTCCCCTCTCTCCATCTCTTGGTCCTTTTCCATTTGCAAAAATCTACTTCCCATTTCCTCTTGTCTATCTTTTGTTTTGCTTGTCGACTTATATATATTTTGAGTTTCTCACTGAAGAGAAACCATATGTATAAGCGGGTGTGTAGCATCTCCCTTTGCACTTTTGGACAGAACGCTGAGCCTCCAACACCTTCACCAACCAACAGTTTAGGGGCTCTGGGCATAAAAACCAGGAGAAGTGGCAAACAGAACACACTGTCCTCTTTTCATAGCTAGAAGAAGTCAGCAGAGAGAATGAGTGCGAAGAGATCAGCACACGATAATGCAGAAACAGAAGGGCACTCCCGTCCCCCAGAGCTCCTGCAACACCCAAGGGGACTCTTCTCAGCTGCCCCACATCCACCTCTCTCTTCCCAAACACTAGGGGAAGAAGTTAGCGATATTTTCTACATTTTCTCTATGAGATTAACAACATGTAAAAGCATTTACTTTTAGGAATAGTTTGAGAATATACAGTGTCAGAATCAGTTGAAATGCATTCTTCCCATATGAGAGCATTAGTATATATATTTTTAAGTGAAACTAGAATGTAAGATAGACGTAAACCAGAATCTGGAAATGTAGAGTGATTTTAAGGTGGAGTATCTGAAGACTGGCCTTCTGAATATCTGTGAACTTTGTCCTGAGCTGTAGATTTTTATTTGCATTTTGAACCCACTTGCTCTTAGTATTAATTTGAAAAATAAATCTGTTTTTTTCCCAATGCTAGTAGACAACCAGACTTGGAATGTCAAGAATAGCTGCACAATTTTGATGAAAGCCTTCCTTTCTCCCACTGGGCACATGGTACAGGACTGTATTCTTGGGGCCTGGAATCCGGACCCTTACTCTGAGCCTGCCAACACAGCATTGTAAGCATGAGAGCTCAAAGAAAACTAAGACAGCAAATGATAACCTTTGTCATACAAATTGGCATGAATAGCTCCTCAGGGGATGGCAGGCCCTAGAAAATGTGCAGGAAGAGCAAGCTGTTTATATGCCACAAAGAGCAAAGGTGAAGGGCCCAGGCATGTGACAAGCAGCCTGCTGGAGCAGGTCTTTTCGATCCCAAGTCCAGCAGTCCCCAAAGGCAGTCCCCAGCCCTCAGCACATGTACTCAGAACAGGGGCAGTGAGCGCAACAGGCCAGTGAGGCTTCACCAAGGGCAATGGATTCCAAGTAGCTTGAACAAGCTCTGTCTAGCATGGGAGATGGTAGCAGAGACAGCAACAAGAATGTGTGTCAGTGACCACATTCAGGCTTAGATGCTGCAGGGAGACAAGCCTTCACACAACAGGAAAGAGAAAAGCTCTCTAGAGTTCTTACTATTTTTAGTATCCCAGAAAAATATTTACTGTGTTCAATCACCAAGTCTATTGAAGGCAATTTATGTGCATTAAAAAACAAGCTTGCCATTTAAAATTGTAATGGGAGATATCACAACTATGCACACAGATGCAATTGCAGAGGCGGCTGCCAGATTCAGAACAATGCAAACACTCTTGGCCTTATCCTAGGGATCTCCCTGTTACATCCAGCTGTGTGGCGCTCTTATGAAGCACCTTAGGGCTCATGGGATACCAGACCACTCATCATTTCCAAAGAGGACATTTCCGTGGACACAGCAGCCTGTTTATTGTGTCACTGGAGTACAGTTTGGGGAAATGCAAACAAGACACATTCCATTACACACCTTATCATTCATTGTTTATTGTTCACTTCAGGTATGTGAGATTAGATCCTCCTACAAAAACCAATGAAGTTTCCATCCAGAGAAATGGACAGAAGCAGGCAAAGCTTACTTATAGTAAATGTGTCTGGGTGAAATTCCACACAAGCATGACCTGTGGACTGTTTGACATAGCTGGACATGATTCTGGAACCCAGAATTGGTTCTAGCCTTTACCAGGTATCATTACCTGGTTAACTATAGACTATTGCAAGGAAATGAGAAGCAAATACCTAGTTATTACCCAGAAAGCTGCATCAACATGTGATTAAGGCAAGGTCTCTCAAGCTCGATGCTACTAAGCTTTTGGGTACAAAATAATTCTTTGTTGTGGGCACCATCCTTTTTGTGGTGGTGATATGAGGGTTTTAACTCGGGGACTTTGCACTAAGACACATCCTCAGCTCTTTCTAAAGTTTGAAATGGGCCTTGCAAAGCCTGGGCTTGAACTCGCCTCTGTTGTGCCTCAGCCCCTTGAAGTGCTGAAATTACAGGCATAGGATGCCACACCAAGCTGTGGTTACCATCATAAGCTCTGTAGGGTATTTCTGAAGCATCCTGGACCTCTACCAAATAGATATTAATAGTACGCATAGACACACACACATACACAAGCTGTGACAACTCAAAATATCTCCAGATATTGCCAATGCTACCTGGGAAAGAAAATCATTCCTAGTTGAACCACTGGCTTCATGAGACTGACAGACCTTTCAGGAAATGTTTTGTTTTTCAATATGACAATCCTCTTGTCAGGTTTCACAACATGACAAATAGCTTCAAACAGAGGAACAAAACTATTAATTTCCTGTTTTTTATAACTATAGCCCTATGTCAACTTACCTTGTTTCAACTCAACTTTTCCTCCTTACATTTCCTTGGCATTTTATAGACATTGCACACCATTGAAACTCTGAGAATACAGAAGTAAATAAAATGTACGCCTTTCAATTAAAAGTTCAGAATTTCAAGACAAAAATGGACTTTTAAACAAAAGGATCAAAGAAAGCCCAATCACCCAGCAAAACTTACTGTATTCCTGTTCTTGCATGGTTCAGTTCCTTTCGGTACACACCCCCTCCAACTCTGTGACTTCAGACTATATTTCACCAGCACTTGATTAGGAGGTTTTGAAGATTCAGCATTCCAGCATTCTATCCATGCATCATGCCCCCATCCACAGTTTTATTTCTTTGTGTAATGGACTATGGGCCTGTCATTGACATCCACACAAATTTCCAACGTGGGCTTGTGGCAGATTCTGACCAACAGTACTCTGCACAGTTCAAGTTTACTGGGGCAAGAAGTACAAAAGAAGAACCCAAAAAGCAAAAATAAAGAGCTCAGATTTCAATATTTTCCTTTTTATTTTGCTTTTTCCAGTTCTTGCCGTGCTAAATTGTTATAAGTTGGATATTAATGTGTGAAAGGGACATTTTTACCTGTGTAATAAAATCTATTAAGGAAAACTGTTATTCCTTACAATTAGTAAACAGAAAACAGAAGCATAAACTCTTGCCACTTCTTATTCTTTTTCTATAAACAGTAATATGTCAATATTGGGATTTAGGTCTTTTAGAGTTAATGCTGTGATTCCAGTTACAAACCAATATAAATGGATGTTCTATTTTATTAGAACTTTCTACTTTGATAAAATCCAGTGATTCTCTTCTTATTTTATTTTCCTACTGTCATATTTTGCACAGTTCACCACACTTTCTTCTTTCAACCTTCATGACATGACATGTACCAGCTGATTTATTCCTGACCGCCCAACCTTTCCCACCCATCTCCTCCTCCTTCTCTTTTTCTTCTTTCTCCACCATCTCCTCCTCCTCCTCATATCAATCTTTAAAAATTAGAATTCTGTAGGGGCCACAGGTCTGGGCTCTTTTTCAATTCTATACCTTTAGCCTACCCCTATGTAATTTCATGGATTTAAATTATGAGTACTGGCATTTATTTTCTAAATTGGTTCTACCACAGGTACTTAGACAAGTAAACACTAAAAGTCCCGTGACCATCGCCAGGGACCGGTTCAAGGATGAGCAGGCCAAAGACAATCAGGGTCAACTGTCAGCTAAGGCTTGCTGAGGACTTCTGGAAAAAAAGATTATTTTTTTTTGTTCTTAAGAGGAAGTTATAGTTGGCTGGCTCAATCAATGTCTCTCTCTCTCTGGGTGTGTGTGTGTGTGTGTGTGTGTGTGTGTGTGTGTGTGTGTGTGTGCCAGGGATCAAACTCATGACATAACTCTCATTTGCACCACTGAGGTAAATCCCTGGCCCTCTCTTTTCATTCTTACTTTCCCTCCCCTCCAACTTTCCTTCCTGTATCCCTCTTTTTGTATCCTTCTCTTTCCTCCTCTCTTCCTTCACATGTGAATTAAGAAGCCAACAGTTCTCATTTCTAACATGCAAAAACCAACTTTAGGGTACATAAAGGAAGGAAATAGTTAAGTGTTTGAAAACTATTGAAGTGTAGGCTGACCCAATCCAATGATTTGCCCATCTATGTCTAGGCTTCTTCTTAGTGTAATAATAAATGCTAATATCATTAACTTAGTTTGATTTGGGTTTCCTATTACATATAACAGAAAGTATTTCACTGATGCAATCATCTACATGTAGATAATGCTGAAAATTTTATCTTACTATAATATCTGGCCTAATTTCTAGACTCATATATCTATCTCCTTGAAATCTCTACCAGAAAATCCAGTAGTCCTACAAAACTAACTTCAAAGAAGGGCTCCTGATTGTCCTTTCCTTCCCAAATCTGCTTTTCTCCTAGGGGTCCCCATCTCTGCAATTGTCATCCTATGTTAAAGACACACCACAAGAATAGTCCTGGATGACCCCTTCCTTTTTACCCCACATCTGATTTCTCTACCAGTTTTGTCTACCTACAAAACAAAATCCCTAAGTATTATATTTCTCATCTGTCCATCTCTACTTTCTAGACTAAACTATGGCTTTCTCTCACTTAGATTTATATATTAGCCTCAAAACCAACCTCCAGCTTTCTGCCTGTGATCTCTGCACAGCAGCTAGAGTAATTATGTCCTACAGCAAACCAGATCATTTATTTTCCTACTTAAACTCCCAATTAACTCTCATGAAACCCAGATTAAACTTTAAAGGACCTTACATGTTGCCTCATCTCTCACACTGCCATATGTAAGGCCCTCTCTGTCCTGTTTACTGCACCCTCAGGACAAGTACACCCCATCAGGGTGTAACACCTGTTTTTTTCCTCTGCCAAGAACTTCTTTTCTTTTCAAATCTTATGTGGCTGGTTTTGCTCACTACTCATGTTTCGGATCAAGCAATACCTCCTCAGAGAGGCCTTCACTGGCCAACCCAGTCATTCTCACATTGTCTGGATGTGTTGACCTCATTTTCTGACATGATTATCCTTGTTTCCTGACTCCTTGGATCAGCTTATCGATGACAAGCCCTATGAAGATAGGAGTCTTTTTGGTCTTATTCACCATCATGTCACCATTTCCTAGAACAGTGACTATCACAGGAGAGACGACAAATAGATGCTTGTTAACCTGGCTGAATAAATAAATAGGTACAAGGAAGAATAGGTGGGTGATTTCAATCAGGGCTTACAAGGGAAAAGATTTAATACAGGACACATAATTTATAGGATTATTTGATAATACTCACCCAAAGAATTAAATGTAAAAGAGTGCAGGAGATCTGTCCACACACTAAAGATCCAAAGAATCCAGCTGAGGGCCTGGATCCCATACCGATACCTTACACAAGTCCTGCTGAAGACTGAGGCCCATGGCAATGTCCTCCACAAGTCCAACTGGAGGCCTAGAGTCCACAACAATGTCTCATGCAAGTCCATCAAGAATCTGACTGGGAAGACCCAAAGGTCAGTGGTGGAAGCTAGAAAGCCTGCATAGTGGGATCACAGATCTATGCCAGCAGGCTGAGGGAGCTGCACTGGAGCCAGGAAGCAATGCTCAAAGTAAGAACCAGAGGTCCCTGGAAGACAACTCCAGCCATCCTCAGCCAACAGCAAGGACCTGAGCTCCTCTGATAAAACAGCCGAGTTCATATCAGGAAAGCCAGCATGGCAAGCTTCTCCAAGAGAATCAACAGCTCCCCACCTTCTCCTCTCATTCTCTTTATGCTATTGCAACAGTCCTCAGGTGGACAATCCACATTCAGCATCACGTTGACTCAGTTCATTTGGTGTTATAAGTTGATAATTAGTTAATCCACCACAGTTTGTTAAGTTCATTAGTTAAGATCCACCGTCTTAAATAATTTTTCTAAAAATACCTTTACAAACACTGTTTTAGTAGAGTGCTCACAATAAAGCCAGATTCTGAGTCTGAAGACTCATTATAATCATATGAGTTGTGCACCAAATAATAAACTGCCTGTGATTATTTTTTCATGTGAAATAAGTGAATTAAGAATATCACCCACCCCCATAGAATTATAAGTATGTGGAACCACATTCAAAAAGGGCTTTGAATAAGGCCTGACACATAGTATTTAGTGTTGGTAGTTACTCTACAGCCTCTCTCTAGGACAGTACTGGACAAATTATTGCACATGTGTCAATTCTGGCTCTCCATCTGTTTTTATAAATAAAATTCTATTGGATCACAGCCATTCCCATTCATTTATATGTTGTCTATGGCTGGGTTTTTCTGCTGTATAAAATTAGAATTGATCAGTTGCAACAGAAAGGCAATAATAGTCACAAAACTTAAAATATGTACTGTATCACACTTTACACGAAAAATATTTTGCCAGTCACTATTGTACAGCAAATGCTAGGGATTTACCTAAATGTGTGAGGAGCAATAAGAGGGCTCTTTACAGTTAGGTCTTGCTGAATTTTAAAAAGTACTGTAAGTCGTGCTTAGTGTCTGGGTTCTAGTTTGATATCTTGGACCTCAAGATATCTGAGCCATAGAAAAGCAGAAGACAATGCTGTAGGTACCCAGGGAGAAGATAAGCTTCCATGACTAAGACAGGTTGACCACGGAGTCACTGACCACACAACTCTGCTAATGGTTGTTCCCATTTTTAACTAACAGACAGAATCTCAGTAATTACTCTACTCATGGACCGTGCAACAAACATAGAAAAAGGGTTTTCAAAGCATTTCCTAAGCTTATGAATAAAATGGCCATGCAGATACCGACTCATCAAAGTTCTCAACATCACCTTCTGAGCTACATCTCCAATTTCTTGAGGCACATGGTAGCCTTATACTCATGCTAAAGTAAGCACACTTTCACAATTTCAACTCCTTTGCCTGTCTCTACTATAGAGATTGGAAAACAAAACTAATCGATTTCTCAACATCTCTTTCAGTGAGAGACACTGATATGTCAGAGTTTGGGTATGAAGACATAAATGGCCACCTACTGGAAGCACCTTTCCAATTTTTGTCTTGAATACAGACACGATGTCTAAAGCTGCCACAACTATTGTGGCATTGGTTAGATACCAGAATCATGTGGACATTTGAATCCAGGCCAACATCAGCCATGCCTACCTCTGTGCTGGACTTGATGTGAAAAGTATAATCTGTTCTTTATGTAAGACATCATTGATTTTTTTTCTGATACTTTTAATAAAAATCCTTCCGAAGTGATTTATTTCCCAAACTGAGGCACTAATGGAAGCAAGAGGAAAAAGAATACAGCTCTAGAAGTCTGACCCTTCCTTCTATGGATACCTATTATGGCAAGACTTACTGGAATTAAGGTCATTTGTGACTTTGTAATTCAAACTGTTTACCTACTGGGTTAAAGCCTAGGTCCCAAAACACATGCAAACACACTTACAGGTAAACTATGAAGCTTGGGAGCAGTTATAAAAATATGAAAATTTGAAAACAATTTCAAATTTTTATCACACATTCCATTCTCCAATGTGGGGCTGTGGGAGGGTAAAATATTTCATCCCCAATATGTCTTTGGCATATTTCAAATTGATTATTCAAAGAAATGGCAGACCTCTACAAACACAGAGAAGGCTGCTGTTTTGTGAAAGAAATTTGCATCTATAAGTCTGTATGTACGGAATTTGATTTTTAATTTTAAAGAGAATAAAACAAAACAGAACAAAGTGGATCAGAACAAAACAATGCAATCAACACAGGATTTCAAAACAAGACAACAGGAAATCAACAGTGGCTATCATAATGTCTCATGTTTTCTTTGAAATAGAAGAACACACACAATGAATTCAAACACACAATGAATTCAAACAATATAAAATAGTATATAATCGATCAAAACAAAAGCATGAAAGCATTACAGTCCTTCAAAACCAGACAATAGGAAAATCAGCAATGGCTACCATAATGTCTCTTGTTCTCTTCAAAATAGTTGTTTACACTTTCACATATATTGAAATTAAATAATACAAAATAGACTAAAACCAATCAAAATAAAACCAATACTGGACTTCACAATAAGATGATAGGAAATCAGCAATGGCTACCATAATGCCTCATTTTCTTCAAAGTAACTGTTCATACCATCATATGTAATAAAATCAATTCTTGTAAACTCCTTAGGCCAAGTTCTAGGCATGTATAATTCTATATATATACATCTATGTTTCCTGTATTAGATGGAAATAAAACAAAACAAATTATGAGAAAGACAAGAAACAAAAGAGACAAATAAATAGCAAAACAAAGATCCCTAAGCAATGACAATATAGGCTTTCAAAACAAGCTGGTAGGAACGTAATTAAGGTTGTTATCTTGCATAGTAATCTTCAAAAGAGTTACTCAGATTACCAGATATAGACATGCCATATTGATCTAATCCTATGAATGTTAACTGTTTTGTTCCAAAAACTAACAGAATTAGTAGCACAATCATCTTAGCAATCTTAAATACATATATACAAATTTATATCTTTTTTCTTTCTTGTTCCTTCTCTTCTCCTTTTTCCCTGAATTACTTTTTCCCCTTTGAGCAGTTTCTCACCCTTTCACAATATTTACTGAAGATTTTGCAACATATTTCCTTTTTAAGTTCCTTGCATAGGGAAAAAACATGGTATTTACACATGTGAGTTTGATTTATTTCACTTATGAGCATGGTCTCAGGTCGCATCTTTTTACCTATAATAGCCTCAACATGATCCTTCTTTATAGCTGAGTACTAATCCAGAGAAATCTGTTATCTATGAAAGAAAATTACATTGATGAAGTTAACATCCAGGCCATCAACAGGCTTGGCCATCTGATATCTCCCTCTCTGCCTAGGAGAGGTCAGTTGACAGGATAAAGGAGGGGGAGGTTTGAGACAGAAGTAGCCACAGATGGCCATTATCTGAGGACTCCATGCATGTCACAAGACAATGTTTGCTCATTATATTTGTCCTCCTCCACCTTCCAAGGCCTGTGCCACTCCCCTTCCTACTCTGGTTTTGCTCTGTGTAAGCCTCACTTGTCTGGTCCATCTTGGAGTCTCATACTGTATGGGGCATCCATCCATGTTTAGGGACATAATGAAAATCATTGTGTTTTCATTCTAGCTATTGTCAGTTCATGTATAGACTAAAATTACTGAAACATCAGAGGGATAAGAGTACATTTAAAACTTCTCTATAGGGTAATGGGGTTTTTAAGTTGTTTAATATTCTACCAGTAGTTTCCTTGGTTCGTCAGCAAGAGTAGCTGGTCTACTGGCCAAATGCTTATTTGCTGAGAGAAAAGAAGCAGATGTGTAAGGGTTAATCACCCCCAGCTCCTGCTCCTGGCATAAAGCTTTGCCTGGTTTGAATTAGCGTGGGGTCCTGGTTCTGCTAGTGCTGAATGTGCTTCTTCACATTTAGAGATAAAATGTTGCAGTTCTTTTCAATGTGCAAAAGAGAAAAAAATATACTAATAAATATAGTAATAACCTTGCCATAGGGATTTTGCTGCATTCCCTCAACTTTCACAGAACAGATCTGCTTACACTTACAAAACCCTTATAAAATATCAGTCTATATTTAAAGAAGCATTCTTTCTAACATCGATTTAAGCAGGACTATATATTGCTGATTACCAAATATTTTAAGAAATAACTCTGTTTTAAACCTATTTAACTCAATGTATATTAACTTTAACATGTCAGAGATTATGTTAAATATCTAAATACTCATATATTGACAAACCGGATTACAAAATAGAATTAAACACCTCTACGTCACCCAGACTCCCATCCCATCTCAATCTCTTCCCATCTGAGTATATCCATCTTAAATTTTTGCTAACCCTCATATATTGACAATATTCATATATTGACAAACCAGATTACAAAATAGAATTAAATACCTCTAAGCCCCCCAGACTCCCTCCCATCTCAATCTCTTCCCATCTGAGTATATCCATCTTAAATTTTTGCTAACCCTCATATATTGACAATATTCATATATTGACAAACCAGATTACAAAATAGAATTAAATACCTCTAAGCCCCCCAGACTCCCTCCCATCTCAATCTCTTCCCATCTGAGTATATCCATCTTAAGTTTTTGTAACCCTTCCCTTCTTCTGTGTGTATGTGTGCGTGTGTGTGTGTGTGTGTGTGTGTGTGTGCATGTTTTAGTATAAATGGGTAGATATGGGTGTCCCAAAAGGAAACTATCAGTTTTGCTTAGCTTTGAACTTTACATATGTAGAAGCATACACTATATATACTCAACACTGTGCTTTTTCTAAACATCCATGCTGAAACACATAGCTGTTTGGTTTGGACTGAGGGTGTCCCTCCAAAGCCTCACGCACTCAGAAGCAGGGCTTGTGGAAAGTGACTGGGTCACAGAGACACATTAGCTGACTTGCTGATAGGAGAGGGGGCCCCGATGAGAAGAGGCAGGTCCCTGGGACTATGATCTGGAAGGGTTTATCTCCTTCCCCGGTTACTCCCTTCTCTCTCTGCTCCCTGGTCATCAAGGTGTGAGCAGCCTTCCCCTACTGTGCCCTTCTACCATACTGTTTCTGCATTAGTCCAACACAGAGACGGCGACCAGGAATTGTAACCGTGAGGCAAATACACCTCTCCTCCTCTAGGTTACAAGTGTCTCAGTGACTAGGAAAGTGGCTAAGGCCCTATTTATATTTCATTCACTTCTGCTGGCATATAGTATTTTATTAATATATGAAATTTATTTATTCATTTTTCTCTTTATGGACATTTGAACTTCCAAGTTTGTTACACTTCTTGATATTTAGCTATAAGTATATTTTTGGGTACACACAGAAATGGAATATTTAAATCATCATTTTCTATCTCACTTGGAAATACCTAAATTGTTTTCCAAAATCTTTTTAGCAATTAATTCCTTTCCTACCATCATTTTGAGTTCCCATTTCTCCATGGCTATGTTACTCAGCTTTCTGTTAACTGTGTGTCCACACAAAACTTATTTGTTGATGTCTTAACTCTTTATAATTCAAAATAGGACTGTATTTGAAAATGGAGCTTTTGTAGGGGTAACTAAGTTAAAATGAGATTGTTAGGGTGGACTTCAATCCAATATGAATGCTTTCCCCACAGGAAGAGGACACTTGGACACGGAGATGAGGGAAACTCATTTGGAGACAATGAAAAGACACTTGGCTCTCAAGGCAAACCCTCTCAAAATCTTCATCACAGACTTTTAGCCTCTGTTACTCAAGAAATTTCAGTTGTTTAATCCACCAGCCTATGGTCCTTTGTTACAAAAGCCCTAGCAAGTAAATATAGATGTATAATATTCTTTAAATATTTTATTAGTCAGAAAATTACCAATAGCTATTGGTATTTCCTGCTCTAGAATGTAAAGATATTATAGTGTCTTTATATTCCACTTGATAGTAAAATAAGTACTTTTAAGTTTGCTATTATCACATATTATATTTGGTATCTAATCACTTCATACCTGTAATATTTGCAGATTGCTTCTATAGTTCTTTCTTATACCAAGTGGTTTATTTTGTAATGTATATAGGATTTTCAAATTATAAGCTCATTTACTTAGAATAGCATCTGTGGGAATTTTTGAAGCCTCATTTAAAGTGAACTTGGCCACCTGGAGGTCATTCCAACCAGGGCCATCTCACAGGAAATGCACAGCTTGGGGTATTTGGGCACCTGAAAGAGTGTGAATTCAAGCCACTATCCTGAGAAAGAGTGAGTTTGTGCTGCCATGTTATCAGTGAGGACAATTTTCTTTCTTTACTCCACACAGACAATGTTCTGACACATACACTGAGCAGACCTCATTTTGGAGGTCCTAGTTTATATGAAAACTTAGATCTCCCTTCCTAACGTGCTGCAGACCCAGGCTCTCTCTTCATTTTCAGGGCTCATATGGCCATTAAAACCTAAGATCTGTGTCCCATTGGCACACATTCTGCTTTTCCTCTAGTGTCAAACTGCTTCTCCTCTAGAGTGACACTTCTTCCCCGCACTTTCACCCCAGACATTCCATTATTCTGACCCCAACTCAGCTACGCACTTCCCATACACTTACATAAATCCCTATGTGTCTATCTGTATGTATGTGTGTCTCCCTATATAGGTATGTATTTTACTGGTCATATTAAGACTTGTCTCGAGAAAAGTTTTCTGATTACCTAAGCCATTTCTTACCAGAAATTTAAAAACCTTTAATGCACATAGAACAGAGCTCACTATGATGTACTAAATTACAATTTCAGGGGAGTGGCCAGAAAAAAATCACTCTTCCAGGAAGGCTTGCAGCTGATTTTAAAGCTGTAGCACAGCACCTTTGGTTTGGGATCACTGAGTTAGTGTCTTTTATTCATGGTGAAGCTTCTTATTTAAGGAGAGAGCTCAGTTGAGCCTGTTCATTCAGAGGAGATATTAATGCAGCAGTGTTGAAACCTCTTCCATAGGCTTTATATGCCTATTACTTCTATTATCTTAAGCTCAACATTATCACTATTGTTAATATAAACTTATGCATGTGACTAATTGAACCTTCATAAATTTCTATCCTGCCCTCTCACTCATCAGAAAGGTGACAAAATATGTAATCTGCACAGGATAATTCAGGGGAGAACATGAGGACCTACTGACACAGTGTAAATTTAAATTAATCCCTAACATGGGGTTTGTAGACTACAGAAGTTTGTTTTCTGCTTCCTGCTGACTAGTTTGAGGACTTTAAAATTTTACTAAAGATCTGAAGAAGTAAAATTCTTTTTCCTGAGCAATGCTGTGATTAGTTTCTATGCTAGGTCCCTAATACGTAAGTTGACCAACCAGGTATTATGGTAAGGATTAAAGAAGGTCATGTTATGCCTCTAATAAAGATTTCCTAAAAAGTTATTCCTTAAGTCCCCATGCAGCTTTTTCATATTTAGTAAAGACAATATTATTATCAATATTATATATTTTCCCTTCCAAGCAGATTACAATTGCAAAATAAGTAGTCATTCATTTTTTGAGGTACTGTTATTTGCTAGGGTTTGTGCTGGGTAATGCCAGATCTATTCCTCCTGCCATCACTTCTCATGGCCATTTAATATTCAGTTTTAAAAGTGCTTTAAGAGAGAAATATGCTCCAGGTCGCATTTTCATTTGATATGAAAAATGAAGCCCCATATTCTGCTGAATTTTTATTATGCAGCACTCCAGTAGGGGTGATGCGGGGAATTTGCTGACCTATAGGCATCACAACCTGTCTTAACACAGAAAACAAAAAAGTAATAACTTCTTCCGAAGTGTTGGGGGCAGACTAACAAAAGCTCCAACTAAAGCAGGATAATGGGATTCCTTGGCTAAGAGAATTACTGAGCCCTTCTCAGTTCTTAAGAAAACTATGTCTATTGCAGGGAAGATGGGGAAGAGGCCATCGGAGGTAATTTTTGAAAACAAAGCAAACACTCGTTTTTACCTGCCTCATAAGGCATGATAAAATAATATAATTGCATGGATTTAAAATGATACATAGACTTTCTCCAGAAGTGAGGAACTCTACTTGAAGATTTACAGATAGAGCTCAGTGATAACAGTTTAACTCAAAATGATACCGTTCTGTTAACTGAAAACACTAAACTTATTTTACCGATTGATCTGCATAGGCTAATTAACTGAAATGTTCCTTGTCATAGTATTCACATGTCCAGTTGTTTTAGAAAAACTGTTGAAGCTGAATTATTTGCAAACATCTTGACTTGGATTAATGTCATACATGCAGTCATACATGCAATCACCACTTCAGGTCTTTTCTTTTTCAAATTTAAAGGTAACCATCTTTAGCATACTCACTGTAGCGGTTAACCAAACTTTCTCACTCCAAATACTTTCACTGAGAAAAGGGACATTCCTCGGCTCTCTAGTGACTTTCATTTCTCAAGTGATGTTGCCTGGATAACTGTCACACATCATAACTGAGAATTCACACTGTCCTAAAGGCCTCTGGCCATTGTTCTATGGCTTCAGCAGCCAGCTCAGATCCCCACCCAGCCCTGGCTGCTCTTCAAGGGAAGGAGAGTCTGTTCCCTCTCCAGGTAAGCCCTTGACTGCCATCGTCTTTGTTCTTTAGCCACTACAACATACTCAAGCTTTTGTTCCTAAAACAATACCAAGACTGCAGGTAGAGTAAATCATTTCATTCACATCTGCCTTCCACACAATCCTGTAAGTCCAGCTGTTGAGCCTGTAGTGCCAGCTGAGCCTTCTTTTCTCATGAGCTGGAAAGAGAAAGTGGCATCCTAGAGCTATCTAGTTCACCAGAGGCCTTCTCATAACAGGAGCTTCAAAAAGGAATAGGATCACAGCTCAAAACTTTCTTGACCTTTTTCCAGCCAAGTCCAAAAAAAAAGTCACTTGACTCTGTTCCTCCAGGATAATTATTCTCAGAAAAAAACTATTTCTAGGTGGTTTCTCTATCTAGTAAAAGAAATGACTAGCATATTTAAATGACTTTTCTTCAGGAAAAGAAAGTCCACATCTAAGCAGGTGTTGCGCTGGTCATTTGAGTTCTAACCTCAAACTCATGTTTTTGCAAATAGCATCACTCTTTTTGCTTCTGGGTGGTTAAAAAAAGGAAGCTCTTAAAATTAAGAAATTGCTGACATCTATTGAAAAATTCCTTCAAGTATTTTTCTACTTATTTTGAACAAGAAGCTGTGTTTAAAAAAACATGATAAACTACCAGAATAAAGCCTAAAATAAAATCTATATGTTAGAAGGAGTGTCTGTGAATTGAAGTAAAAAATTTAAAAATTAGTAGATGTGAGTTCTACCAAATTGTGCAGGCTAATTATCCTCTACCTATGAAGAGATACAGAGATCAAAAGGGACCAGGTAACTTAATCAGAAAATTATGTATATTAGCCAGATCAATCACATCACATAACCTCCACAATCAGTCAGATGTGTGGTTCTCTGGAAACCAAGTGATGCATCCAGGTATTTGAACAGTAAAGAAAGAGTAAAATACAGGTGAAAGTTGTATGTCAAGAGAAGTTTGTTTTAACTTGCCAATAAGTAAAAATTAAAGCTTTGGTATAAGGATGTCAACTTGCAAAATACTTGAGAAAACTTAGAGGAAGTTACTTAAGTGGCAGCACTCTGGAAGCAGCGTTCTTTTATTCATTGATATACTCTCGTCACATAGAACGATAACACATAATTGGTCTTCCGTTAATATCTGTGAGTGAATACTCAATGAGTTATTGGAATAAAATGTCATGAAAAAACCTGACAATGCAAGTTTCAGCATAAGAATAAAATGGCCCCATGTCACAATTTCATGTCTTCCTTCATAGTTATTTTACATCAGTGTTAGTAACCTTCCACTCTTCATCAAATGTAAGTAAACAAATATATAAGAAGAAACAGCACTGAAATAAAAGTAGCTTATTGAAAATCAATAATAAATCATTTGTGCGTCTAAAAATATTTATATGAAAATAACCCCTTTCCAACTCTAATAGTATTAAATATTTCTCTTAAATAAGACATAGATTATGTCAGCATCCACTCTTCAGAGGTGACAATGAGGTACAAGGAGAAAAGAAAAAAAGAACTTTTTAAAAATCACCATGAAGTAAAAGTCAGTATAAGTGGTTTTCAGAATAAATATCTATCTGTTTATTTCAAGTCACATTTTGTTATTACCAAATATTTTTATCATTTCTTATATAAATATCATTCTAAAATAACTTCTGCTCTATATAGTAAAAACAGCATCATTATAATTTTTATTCTAATGTTACAACTCTTAAAAAACATTTCCCTTACTTGTTCCCAAGTGGAAAGTGTTCTTGAAGTTTGGTCACTTTCTTGTCACTGGGACAAAATACCTGACATCCACAATTTAAAGGAGAAGGCTGATTTTGGTGCCTGTTTTCAGTCCATGGTCAGCTGGCTCCAAGGCAGAATGGCATGGTGGAAGGGTATGAGTGCAGGAAAGCTTCCCATTGCTGGGCAGACTGGAAACAGAGGACCGAGGGAGGAGGCAGGGAGAAAAAAATCCCTTCTGGGTCACATCCCAAGCGTCTACCTTTTCTTAACAGGCTCCTTCTCCTAACAGCAAGTCAGCCTTGAACCCTTTGGTGTACTAATCCACTAATGAATATGGCGCCTCGACAATAAAAACCCCACCTAGGAACACATGAGCCTCCTGCAGGTCATTCTCAGTGGAAACCATAACAAATACTCTCCCTCCACTTAAAAAGTAACTTTTTATATGGAATAAATTAGTATTACTTAATTTTAGGGGGAAAATGCAGTTAACAAGACTGTAGATGTTATGACAAAAATAGAATACTATAAAAAATAACCAGTGGCTGAGAAATTCAGGCAGAGGGAAAATGAGGTATGGAGAATAAGATGAAAGCAAGGATGCAGTTACTCATTCAGGGGGTGGTTGCCACCACCAGAGGAGGGAGCTGCACTGCAGAGGAAGTTTGGGGCCTGCCTGGGCCTTGCCTGGTGGCCTTCTTTTGGACTGTGGAGCTTTGCTGCTGGAGGGGGGAGGTGCACTGCTGGAGAAGGCTTTGGGCCTGTCTGGGCCATGCCCAGTAACCTTCTTTTAGTCTGGGGGCTTCACTGCCCAAGGAGGGAACAGCACTGCCAGAGAAGTCCCAGGAGCCCAGGACATAGGAGAGCCAACACACTCAGCCAACACACTTGTATAATTGTTACAAGCTTTGTAACAATACTTCAAACACAGAAATATAGGAAAATGAAAAAACAAAAGACCAAAATGCAATCTCAAATATCAAGTCCATCACAAGAAAGCCTAGGAGCCATGTACATAGAAGAAAATATAGGCCATACACCTGAAATACCTGAAATAATAGTAACTGAAATAAAGAAGCAACTCCAGGAAGTTTTAAAGGAATTCGAACTAGAAATAATCTCCCAGGTAAAAGAAGAAATGATAAAAGTAATGAAAAAGATGCTGAACATAACTAAAGAAGACACAGTTTAAAAAATTAGAGGAACAAAACAAAAAAATAGAATCCCTAGATGAACAATATAAGAAACAAGGAAAACAAAAATCTCATTGAAATTTGTCAAAACCGACTCAACGAAAGTGAAGATAGAATTTCAGATCTCGAAGACAAGATTGTAGCTAATGAACAGGAAAGGAAAGATCTCTTAAAAATAACAAGGAATCAGGAAATAACAATTCAACAGCTGCAAGATGATTCAAAGAAAAACAATATAAGATTGCTAGAGAGAAATGAAAAAGAAGGGACAACACAAATGATCGCAAAAGACTACAGAAGTAATAGCTGAAAATTTCAGAAATATGAGACTGGAAACTGACATTAGGATTAGTGAAGCATACAGAACTACAAATAGCCATAACCAAAATAAAACTACACCCAGACATATAATAATCACCATCCCAGAAATCTAACATAAAAATAGAATATTAAAAGCTGTTAGAGAGAAGAGACAGATCACCAATAAAAAAAGCCTATCAGAATCACAGCAGACTTCTCAACACAAATAATGAAGTCAAGAAGTGTGTGAAGTGAAGTACTTCAGATCCTAAAGGAAAATGATTTCCAATCTAGAATGATGTACCCTGAAAAACTGTCCTTCAAAATGGATGGAGAAATAAGATACTTCCATGACAAAGAACAGCTGAAGAACTTCATGATCATCAAATCAATCCTGCAAAGAATACTGAAAGAAGTTTAGATACACATAGGCAAAAACCACTAAACAAGGCAGACAATTAAACAAAATGGAAAGATAAAGATGTAACAGCAGAAAATAACATGCAATAATAAACTAATATATAACAGTTATAACCATTAATGTAAATGGTCTCAATTCACCAATTAAAGGAAACAGACTGGTAGAATGGATCAATAAACAGCATCCAACCATATGCTGTCTACAAGAAACACATCTAACCCAAAAGGAAACTCACAGACTGAAAGTCAAAGCATAGAAAATGATACTACATGCAAAAGGAACCCCACAAAAAAGCAGGGGTAGCTATTTTGTTTGCAGACAGTGTGAACTTCAAACAAGAATGATCCGAAAAGATAAAGAAGGTCACTACATACTGGTTAGGGGAAAACTTCAAGAAAAAGAGATAACAATCTTAAATATATATGCACCAAATTCCAGAGCACCCAGTTATACAAAGCAAGTATTAATAGAAATGAAAAATCAAATTAGCAATAAAACAATTATAACAAGAGAACTTAACACACCATTGACACCAAGGGACAGATCAACTGGACAGAAAATCAGCAAAGAAATGACAGAACTGAATCACACCTGTGAACAAATGGACTCGATAGACATATACAGAGTGTTCCATCCAACAACATCAGTATATACATTCTTCATAGCAGTACATGGGACATTCTCTAAAATAAACCATACACTAGCCCAGAGAACATATTTAAATAAATGCAAAAGAGTTGAAATAATCCCATGCATGTTATCAGATCATAGTGCCATGAAACTAGAAATTAATGATGAAAGAAACTGCAAAAATTCCACAAACACATGGAAATTGAGTAACACACTCAAGCAATCAGTGGGTCACAGGGGAAACTAAAGAAGAAATTAAACAATACCTATAAGCAAACAAAAATACAAATACAAATTACCGGAATCTGTGGGATGCAATGAAAGCAGTCCTCAGAGGAAAATTAGTTGCACTGAGTTCCCACATCGGGAAAACAGAACAAATATAAATAAACAACCTGATGCTACACCTCAAACATCTAGAAAAAGGAGAGCAAGTCAAGCCCAAAACCAAAGGAAGGGAGGAAATTATAAAAATCAGAGCAGAAATTAATACAATAGAAACTAAGAAAACAATCCAAAGAATCAGTGATTCAAAGAGTTGGTTCTTTGAAAGAATAAATAAAATTGATAAGCCCCTAGCCAACCTAATTTAAAAAAGGAAAGAAAAAGCTCATATTCACGCACTAAGGAATGAAAAAGGTGAAATCACTACAGACTCTGTGGAAATACAGAAGATCATCAACACATATTTCAAAAACCTCTACTCTCACAGGTTCAAAAACACACTGGACAGATTCCTAGAAACATATGTAGTACCAAAGCTGGGTCAAGAAGATGTAAAACTACTGAATAACATAATTTCCATTAATGTAATTGAAAATGTAATTAAGTCCTTATCTGCAAAAAAGAGCCCAGACTCACATGGATTTACTGTGGAATTCGACAAGAAATACCAAGAAGACTTAATGCCGACACTCCTCAAACTCTTCAATGAAATCAAAAGGAAAGCAATTCTTCCTAAGTCATTCCTGGAAGCAAATATTATGCTAGTACCAAAACCTGAAAAAGACCTAACTGAAAAAGAAAACTACAGGTCAATCTCCCTAATGAAGACAGATGCAAAAATCCTCAATAAAATATTGGCAAACAGGATATAGCAAATCATCCAGAAGATTATACACCACCACCAAGTGGGATTCATCTCAGGCATGCAGGGATGGTTCAACATACACAAATCAATAAATGTAATCCTCCATATCAATAAAGTAGAAAGTAAGAATCACATAATCATTTCTATAGATGCAGAAAAAGCTTTTGATAACGTCCAACACTCATTCATGATAAGAACCTTACAGAAAAATTAGAAAGATGATCTTTACATCAATATTATAAAGGCCATCTATGACAAACCAATAGCCAGCATCATATTAAATGGCCAAAATCTGAAGGCCTTTACCTTAAAATCAGGCACAAGACAAGGATGTCCCTTATCACCCTTATTCAATATAGTACTGGAAATACTAGCCAAAGCAGTTAGACAAAAGAGTGAAATAAAAGGGGTAAAGACAGGAAAAGAGGAAGTTAAATTATTATTATGTGCAGATGACATGATACTCTACATAGAAGACCCTCAAAACTCCATTGAAAGATTTCTAGATACAATAAATAAATTCAGCAATGTAGCTGGATACAAAATCAATACTAAAAAATCAGTAGCATTTCTATACACTAACAACAAAATCACAGAGAGCGAAATAAGAGAAGCCACACCCTTCACACTAGCATCCAAAAAAATTAAATACTTAGGAATTAATCTCATGAAAGAAGTAAAACATCTATGCAGGAAAATTATAATACCCTGAAAGAGAAATTGAAGAGAATCTCAGAAAATGGAAAGACATCCTTTGCTCGTGGATAGGAAGAATAAATATTGTGAAAATGGCCATGCTCCCAAAACTGTCATACAGACTGTTATACAATGCAATCCCAATGAAAATACCATCAACATACCTCATAGACCTAGAGAAATGACTCCTAAAATTCATTTGGAACCAGAAGAGACCTAGAATATCAAAGGGAATTCTAAGCAACAAAGGCAAGGCAAACCAGGACGCATCACAATCCCTTACTTGAAGTTATACTACAAAGCTATTGTAATAAAATCACATGGTACTGGAATAAAAAACAGATATGAAGATCAATGGAATAGATTAGAAGATACAACCACAACTACAAACACACTCAAACACCTTATCTTTGATAAAGGGGCCAAATATATTCACTGGAAGAATGACAGTCTCTTTAAAATGGTGCTTTAAAACTGGCTATGCATATGCCTAAATCTAAAACTAGACCCATGCCTATCACCATGTACTAAATTAAAATCTAAATGGATCAAAGGTCTGAATATTAAAACAGAAACACTAAACCTGTTGGAAGACAAAGTAGGTAAAAATCTTGAAGACATAGGGGTAGGTAGAGAATTCATGAGCAGGAATCAAACCGCATAGGAAATACTTCCCAGAATCAATACCTGGGATTACATCTTACTAAAAAGTTTCTGCATGTCAAAAGAAATCTCCAGCATAGTGAAAAGAAAACCCACAAACTAGGAAAAAATCTTAGTGAACCATCCCTCAGACAAAGGACTTCTGTCTAAAACATATAAAGAATTAAAAAAATCAGACCCCCAAAATTCAAAGATCCAATCCAAAAATGGGCATCTGAGATGAATGCACAGTTCTCAGGTGAAGAAATACAAATGGCAAATAAATACATGAAAAAATGTTTAGCATCATTAGTCATTAGACTAATTAAAACAACACTGAGATTCCATCTCATTCTAGAAAGAATGGTCAGGATCAAGAAAACTCCCAACAACAAATGCTGTGGGGAAAAAGGAACTTTCTTGCACTGTTGGTGGGAGTGCAGACTGATGCAACCACTGTGGAGATCAGTCTGGAGATTTCTTAAAAAGTTGAAATTGGAATTCCCATTTGTCCTTGATATTCCCAGAAGAACTCAAAACATCATACCACAGTAATATATGTGCACCCATGTTTATAGCAGCACAATTCGTAATGGCCAGATCTTGGAAACAACCTAAGTGTCCATCAACTGAGGAATGGATAAAAATGTTGTGGTATTTTCATATAATGGATTACTACTCATCTATAAGGCGTGATCACATTGAGATATTTATAAATAAATGGATGCAACTCAAGACCATATTCATAAGTGAAATAAATCAAACTCACATGTATAAATACTCTATAATCTTCCTAATATAAGAAATGGTAAGAATACATAAGAGTTTATGGTAATCATGATTCCCCATTACATTGCTTTGACCCGTGCCTATCACCATACGCTAAACTACCTACCCCTTATAATGACTGCATTCATTAGTTGGAATGGGTTTATCCTGGTTTGTTTGATGTTATTATCTGTGATGGAACAGCTATTTTGAGGAAGACAAGTCACCAAAATAGCCAGTGCTGATTTAATATCATCTTACTCTGAAATCTTACCATGCTTTTGCTCTTCTGTTTCCTTTGATTCTATCATGTTGTATCTTATTCATCTGTATTATGTATGATAGTATAAACAAATTTTCTATGGAAAATGAGATAATATAGTGGCAATTGTTCGTTTTCTGTTATTTGGTTCTGAATGCCCTGCAATGCTTTCATTCTCTTGAATGGCTTTATACTATTTTGTTATGTTTGAAACTATTATATATGAAGTTATGCTTAACTATTTCAAAGAGAGTCATTACGGTAGTCACTGTTAAGTACGGGCTGTCTTCTGGTGAAATACTGTGCTGCTTACATTTTTCTGTTCTGATCTGCTTTGTTATGACCTGTTTTGTGTTAATCTCTTTAAAGTAAAAAAAGGATGAAGTTACTACACAAAGTGCCAAGTATGAGGTTTGGGAATTTCTCATGTTTCCAAGTTTCTAGCAACCAAGACAAAGTGGGCCATGCAATCAAAGGATTCTAATCCTAAGAAAGAAAGCAATTACATCACTCAAGGAAATAGCCATTCCTGGTACAAAGAATAGAGTGTGGGTGTGGTGGTGCACATCTATAATTTCAGCATTCTGGAAGCTGAGACAGGAGGCTTGCCCTGAGTTCAAGGCCAGTTTGAACTACACAGTGAGACCCTGTTCAAAAATACAAAAAACAAAACAAAACCCAACAATAACAACAAAAAGCCAAAAGAAAAGGAAACAAAAATCTTTCATATACCTACCCAGTAAGGATAGTAGATAACATCAACAATACCCTCAAAAGCATTTTCTACTTAATAGGTGTGAGTATTATACAGGCTTTTACAAAAATCCTTCAATTTGAGGGCTAGCTACCAAGAACAATTCAATAAAGCAATAGAAGATGGGGAATGAAAGCAGCAAACGATGAGATCCCAGTACTGTTCTGGCTTAATCTGGAAATTGATTTTAGTATGTTTAGAGGAGTGGAAAGGCCACAAATCCTTTGGCCAAACAGATGCTCTTATGAGCTTTGGATCAGAACTAAGGTTATATGTTCAAAATCCTAGCCCCCGATCAGGACTAAGAATAGATGCTGTGAGGTCCAAATGACTACAGAACATGGTTTCTTCATTTTGAAATTCATTTACTGATACTGAATTTTTGAAATTTGATGTCCTTTGCTAGCATTGTATTTACTTCCCTTCCTTCCACATTGGATAGAAATGCATGACCTACCTTTTAAAACAATGGCTTATATAAGTGATGCATGACAGTTATAAGCAAAACAATAAAGCAATCAGAAATTTAAAAAATCTACCATTTCTGAAAAACCTGTTAAAACTAAATGATCATTAGTGCACAGTACTGCATCCCTGTATATATGTACAAATAGACACAAATCATTTCATAAGCATGGGCTAACTGCTGACTTGTATCATATTTAACATGCATCAAATTTTATTCTACTTCGTTCTTTGAGTGGCATTCAAAACATCTTTTTTTTAATAAACCAACCTAATTGAATCAGCTGAGGCTATAACTGAAGTTAGGCTTGTAATTTTTGTTTTTCAAACATGGAAGGATAATTAAACTAGTAATTTGGAAATACTTCAGAACAATAACATCTGCCAACGTGTTTTTACTCTGCTAATTAAATTTTTGAATGATCTTTGGCAACCCTTCTTGAAAGTCATAAAAACCTACCAAACAATAAGTTTCAAATTTGAGGATTTGTGATAGCAATGTAAGTTATTGCAGCCTTTGAGAGCCAAGAGAAGTTTATTTTAGGTAAAACCAATCAATCACCCACATAGAATCACACAGGGTAGGAGTAGTTTATGTTCATTTATTACAAGGCTTAGTCCCTGCTGCACAGCCGTATTGTCAGTGTATCAAAAGTTACTCAGACTAATGTGTCTGACTTAATCCTAAGAAAAATTGTGATTATATGTAAAAGAAAACCTCATTCAGGACCTGCAAGAAATTTAAAATTTGTGGGACCTCATGAGAAATGAATCCTTGCTCAAAATTAACAGTTTCCAGATGGTGACAATAGAATATTAAATCTCTGCTGTGACCCCAGAGGCACCAAATCTAATTCACAGATGAGTCAGCAATTGTGACGTCTAGAGCCTAATCTCAAGGGCACAAACATGGAAACATGGCCCCAATGTTATCAGCCTGCACAATCATAAAACTAGGTATCACTGAATGCTTGCCTTGATGTTGAAGATCAAATAAAGTGCTTATCACTGGTCATTGCAATTTTAATAACCAATTTTTATATGAAATTCATAAAGTTCCTTCCACATAGTGTTACTTTTACAATCCAATTTTGAGTGATCAACACAAATTATATACCTACATTACCTTTTAGTCTTATATACTTTGCTGAGTTTTAAAATACAGAGTATAACAGCTATGTTCAATATAAGGCCCAAAGTGACATAAAACTAATGGCAATTTAACAGACATTGATAAAAATAAATAAAAAATGAATGACATTTTCCTAACACAGGGGATCAGCTTTTCTAAATAAAACATGCTATTATGTCAAAGTAAAAGAAAAAAATCCTCTGAGGCGAAAAAACGAAGGCCCCCAAAGAAGCGTATGACCTGAAAGCAGGAAAAATATACTTGGTGTAGGCCAGGCTCTTCTGAGACCGTCTCAGACTATGACTAAAATAACCACGATTAATAATACATTTCCTCATGTAGTATGATAAAAGGCCTCCTGTTACCTTAAACAACCACAAGGAGGAAAATATAACAACGTTAAAAGAGGAAGTTATCCTGAGAAATACTCTGAAAGTGTAGGTTAAAATGACAAGAAAATGGGATTCAATAACAAGGGACTCTTAAACTAGATTTTCTCTCTTTTCTCAAGTGCATAGTCAGGGATATGACAAAACAAAATTCCCTTTCTTCAAAGATATGAAAGGACATCTTATTTGTGACAACTGTAGAAAAGTCACCAAGATAATGAACAGGAAAACCAATTTCACCTGAGGCTATGGGCAAGCTAGTGGAATCCCATTATATCAGCATTAATGTCAAAAAAAAAAAAAATGACCACGCTGTTCTCCAGGCTATTATTTTTCCATCAAAACCAACAGTTTACTATTCAAATTTCTAAAAACAAAAATACAGAAAGCAAATCTGATCTCATTAGGTCTGTACGTCCTCTAAGTAAATGTCCCCTCTACAGGCATCTAAACTTCTGATGACAATTTCATTCATTTTCAGGACATCTTTCCCAACAAATTGGGCACCAAGAAATATTTTTGAACAAACATATGAAGGAAAAAACAAAAGGGAAAAGAGAGAACCAGTTAAGGAGGTTGCTAATAATGTAAACTCAAATGAGTATGAAACTTTCAAATAAAAATGAGTAAGATAGAGCTAGGGAAGTAGCCTGGAAATAGAGCATTGACTAGCTAGCACTCTAGTGTGGCTAAAATAATATTTTTAATGGGAAAGAGCAGGAGAAGAGTAAATATTCAAAATACACAAGACAGGTGATTGTGATTGAATAAAAAGACCAACTACAACCATGCAGATAAATGAGGCTAAGAGGAAAATGTGATAAGTCATTTGGATAAGAGAAGAGGAAACTGATAACTTTCCCAGGGGAGAGAAAGTTTCTCTTAGAGCCAGACTTGGACAGGAATTTCCCACATGAAGAGGAAGCAAAGGTCACTCAGTGACATTGTGGACAATTTCAAAACAAATGTGAAAATATCAGAAAAGAAAGCACCCAAGGAAGCTTAAACTATAGTCACCTTACATATCAAGAAAACGACCTAAATCAGTGATCAGTGATCTATGAGATCTCACAGTGATTACAGACTATCAGTTTACATACTTTGATTCACTCATTAACACAGAATCAGAAGTCAATAAAAGATATAATAGACACATGCCTTTGGGGGCAGACCAACCAGACCCCTGGAACTCTGAGACCTAGGACCTAGGACCTAGAACTTCCTTGCCTTTGGAGGGCAGCATAATCAGACCAGCAACATGGAAGGACCTGAGCAGCAGCAAGGAGCTAGCAATTGGGCTCTGGAGAGCTCCAGCAACAGAAGACTAGTCCCAGCCTCCACATCCAGAGGCCAACATATGCAAATCAATGAATGTAATCCACCATATCAACAGAGCCAAAAACAAAAACCACATCATCATTTCTACTGATGCAGAAAAAGCTTTTGATAAGGTCCAACACTTATTCATGATAAAAACCTTACAGAAAATTGGAATAGTCTTTACCTCAATATGATAAAAGCCATCTATGACAAACCAACAGCCAGCATTATATTAAATGACCATAAACTGAAAGCCTTTACCCTAAAATCAAGAACAAGACAAGGATGTGTATTATAACGGATCCTATTCAATATAGTGCTGGAAGTACTAGCCAGAGCCATTAGAAAAGAGAAAGAAATAAAAGGATTAAGGATAGGAAAAGAGGAAGTTAAATTATCATTATTTGCAGATGACATGATAATCTACATAGAAGACCCTTAAAACTCCAGTGAAAGACCTCTAGGAATAATAACTAAATTCAGTAATATAGCTGGATACAAAGTCAATACTCAAAAATCAATAGCATTCCTATACACTAACAACACCACCACTGAGTGAGAATTAAGAGAAGCCACACCCTTTACAACAGTATCGAACAAAATAAAACACTTAGGAATTAATCTAACAAAACAAGCAAAAGATCTAGTCAGGGAAAATTATAAAAACCTGAAAAAGAAATAGAAGCAGACCTTAGAAAATGGAAAGACATCCCTTGTTCATGTATAGGAAGAAGAAACATTGTGAAAATAGCCATTCTCCCAAAATTATTATACATATTTAATGCAATCCCAATCAAAATACCACTGGCATATCTCACAGATCTAGAGAAATCACTCTTAAAATTCATCTGAAACCAGAAGAGACCCAGAATAGCAAAGTCAATTCTAAGCAACAAAGGCAAGGCAGGAAGCATCACAATCCCTGACTTGAAGTTATACTGCAAAGCTACTGTAATAAAACCATCATGATACTGGAATAAAAACAGACCTGAAGATCAATGGAATAGATTTGAAGATACAGCTACAACTACAAACACACTCAGCCATCTTATTTTTGATAAAGGGGCCAAACATGTCCAGTGGAAGAAAGATAGTCTCTTTAATAAATGGTGCTGGAAAAACTGGCTCTCCATAAAACTAAAACTAAAACTAAAACTAAAACTAAAACTAAAACTAAAACTAAAACTAAAACTAAAACTAAAACTAAAACTAAAACTAAAACTAAAACTAAAACTAAAACTAAAACTAAAACTAAAACTAAAACTAAAACTAAAACTAAAACTAAAACTAAACTAAAACTAAAACTAAAACTAAAACTAAAACTAAAACTAAAACTAGACCCAGCCTATCACCATGTACTAAATTAAAGTCTAAATGGATAAAAGATCTAAATATTAAAACAGAAACACTAAATTTTTTGGAAGACAAAGTAGGTAGAAATCTTGAAGACATAGGGATAGGTAGAGATTTATAAACAGAATCAAACCACATGCAAAATGCTTGACAGAATCAATAACTGGGATTGCATCCTATTAAAGAGTTTTTGCAGGTCAAAAGAAATCTCCAGCATAGTGAAAATAAAAACCACAAACTGGGAAAAACTCTCAGTGAACGGTGCCTCAGAAAAAGGACTTCTGTCTAAAACATATAAAGAATTTTAAAAAATCAGATCGATCCCCAAAATTCAAAGATCCATTTCAAAAATGGGCATCTGAGATGAATACACAGTTCTCAGATGAAGAAATACAAACAGCAAACGAATACATGAAAAAATGTTCATCATCATTACTCATTAGAGAAATGCAAATTAAAACAACACTGAAATTCCATCTCACTCCTGAAAGGATGGCCAGGATCAAGAAAACCACCACCAACAAATGCTGGAGAGGCTGTGGGAAAAAGGAACTCTCCTGCACTGTTGGTGGGAGTGTATACTGGTGCAACCATTGTGGAGGTCAGTCTGGAGAGTCCTCAAAAAGCTGGGATTGGAGGTTCCATTCAACCCAGCTATTCCACTTCTGGGCATATTCCCAGAAGAACTGAAAACATCATAATCACAGTGATATACGTGCACCCATGTTTATAGCAGCACAATTTGTAATGGCCAGAACTTGGAAACAACCTAAGTGTCCATCAACTGAGTAATGGATAAAAAAAAAAGTTTTGGTATTTTCATACAATGGAGTACTACTCATCTATAAGGAATGATAACATTGAGATATTTATAAATAAATGGGTGCAACTCGAGACCATACTCATAGGTGAAATAAATCAAACTCACATGTGTAAATACCATATAGTCTCCATAGCGTAAGAAATGGTAAGAGCACATAAGATACAAAACACTCAATAATTACAGTGAAAGGATAAGAATCTGCTTAAAAGGGGGAAAATAATATCTCAGGGAAAATGAGGAAAAAGAAAAAGGGAAAAGAAAAAATGTCTAAAATTACAGAAACACACAGGATAACTAAGATGATTGTGCTACAAACTCTATAAGTTCTTGCAACAAAATAGTTAACATTCATAGGACTAGAACAATCATGTATATTATTATATAGTGATCCGAGGAACTCTTGAAAATCATAACATAAAATAACAACCCTAGTTATGCTCCTACCACCTTGCTTTGAACACTCATACTGTCAGTGTTCTGGGCTCTTTCCTATTGTGTATATGTCTTTTTCGTTTCGTATTTTTCTAGGAATTTGTTTTGTTTTGTCTTGGTTTGTTGTGTTTTTCCCTCTACTACAAAAAGGGTAGGTATACATGTAGAGATTCATGCATGCATAAAACCTCTAAAAATTTTATGAGAATCAATAATATACTGCATGATGAAATGAACAGCTACTTTGAAGAAAAAGAGACACTAAGGTACCCAGTTCTGATTCTGTACGTCATGATGTGAAATCCAGCAATACTATTATCTTTTGTTGAAGTGATTTTAGTCTGTTTTGTTTTGTTTAATTTCAACATACATGGAGCTATGGACAGCTGTTTTGAAGAGAAATGAGAGACATTATGGCAGCCATTGTTCACTTTCTTATTGTCTGGTCTTGAAGACCTAAAATGCCTTCATCATCCTGTTCTGATCAGTTCTATACTATTTTGTTTTGCATGAATTCATTGTATATGAAGATATGGACAACTATTTGGAAGAAAATGAAAGACAATATGATACACAGTGAAGATCTCCGGTTGCCTTGTTTGAAATGTGTCTCTTACATTGTTATCTTATGATCTGTTTTGTTCTGTTTAATTTTACCCTCTTTAAAAATAAAAATTTAAAAAACATAATTAGATATTTTTAAATGCTGAAAGGCATATAGAAATTCTATTGTCTAAATCAACACCAGCATTTTTAAATGATAAAATTATTACATACACTTAATAAAAATGTCGTGCAATTTAGAAAGACAAAATGAGATGTAAAATTCTCTCAAATCTCACTCCTTATTTCTAAATTTAAATATTTTTATTAACAGATATCTCATGAATATAACAATACTTCCCTCTCTGTGGTAAAATCTTCTCTACTACTTAATTCAGAGGGAAACGCACAATTAACAACAAAGCCACTGTGTACCAGTGGTCCTTGGCAGGAAGATGGAGCATTTTGCAAACCGAGTCACCATTAATTTCTTATTCTTATACACTTAATGATTTCTATTTATTTTGAAAGGCTTGCCATGAAGTTTTGTTTTACAGAGCGAATTACTGTAAGTCCTTTTCCTGTATGTTAACTCTCCCAGGCTTTCTTTATATTCTCAGATTTAGTACTAAGTTTCACAAGCCTTCCTATTTTTCAGGAAAATTTAACAGCAGAAATAGAAACAGTACCCATTGTGTTTCTATATTAAAACACACTTGTATAGTATGCAGAAAGACAAGTCTTTCTGTGATTTTTCATCAAGTATCTCATGCTGCTAAGAAAGTAGTACTCTGTCTTTACTCAGGGACATGTTTATCTATAAATCATGTCCATCTCTACATGTTTATTGTGATACAGAATAGAATACATAATCTATATTTTTAATGAGGCTGGTTCCTGTGCATCTCATTGTGCATTTGACGCAGTACATTGCTAATGAAGTAGGAAAACAAGACAGAAATACACAGGGTTTCCTTACCAAGAATATACTAAAAGCACCTCCAAGTGAGTTTGCTCGGTTGCCATGGGTTCCCACCCTCCCAGATACATGTATTCTAATGAAGGACACCAATGAAGGATCTATCGTGGACAACACTGACTAGAGCTGTTTACTTGTTCTGTACACTGACTGCAAAAGAATAAGTAATGTGAGTAGATCTCAGCATAAAGTCATGAGTAAGCCATAACAACAGCCCTAAATTTGTAGTCTATTTCTTTGTGTGTTCTACTGGAAATATTTTTTTTTACTGAATTTTTAAAATAAGTCATCAAGTCCAAAAAGAGAAAAGTCAGTGCCTCCAAGAATCAGCGATGCTGGGACTGGGAGTAGGCAACAAGAAGCTGACTAGCTAGTATTTCTGGTAAGCAGTGTAAACCATGCAGAGTCCAGAAAGAGAAACGTTAACTCAGTGCCTCCCATGAGAATCAATGGAACCCACTACACTCCTGCAAGCAAACGGCTGGTTCTGAGGACACGCTGAGTTGACCGCAATGGAAGTACAAAAAGCAACTAAATGCTTGTATTGCTTGGTTGATTTTGCAGGCCTGGGGCCAGCAGTCTGAGCATCTATTGGGAGGATGACCGCATGCAGTATAACAAACATGGGGGATTTCCTCTGTCTTTAAAGTCCAATATTGTTCTCACTGTTTTGTTTTGTTCTGATTGTTTTGCTGTATTCAGTGTTCTGTTTTGATTGGTTTTATCCTGTTTTGTTTTGATTTTGCTCTACCTGATGGAATGGACAACTATTGTGAAGATAACAAGATATATTATGGTAGCTATTGTTGTTTACCTAGTACTCTGCCTTGAAATTTTATACTAACTTCACTGTTTTGTTTTGATTGGCTTTGTTATGTTTTATTTTGTTGGCTTTTATTATCTTTAAAATAAAAAAATTACAAAAAACGTAGGTCATCAAGTCACTCTAATTTTTTATTTTGGTAATGTTAGGGATTAAACCCAGGGCCTTGTGCATGCTATACAAATGATCTGCCTCTGAACTACACCCACAGCCCAAGAACTCTCAACATGAAGTGAACTGTTCCAGAAGAAGTTGAAAACACATACACACACATGTTTCTGTTACCGATACTGAACTGTCCTTTTCAGTCTGGGGTTGTTGTCTGCATCAATTACAATAGAAGCAGAAACATTTGGTTGAAAAAATTCAGTGACTTGCAGGTCAGGATCTAGTCAACTTGAAGTAAATTAAGGGTTCTACACTAGCAAAATAAAGAAATTAGAGGATGCTCACCACATACAAACAGTCTTTCCTTTACAGCTCCTTAAATAATCACCACTAAAAAGGCAATGGTTTTAGGCGTAATATTTTCCTCAACATCATTTTATTGGTATGCTGTGCTTTTATCTGGTCCTTATGAAGATTCTAAAATGTCAGCAGGGGATTTTAAAAGTTAGGAGAGATTTTTATAGTTTGTTCTGAAAAACATTTGAAGTTCCATACCTCAGGCATAAATAGTCAATATTCATTGTTTAGTAATCAACAAATAAAAATGGATGTGAATTTTTCAAACTTGCCATACATATTTCTGAAATGTTCTTTAGAAACATTGCCCACCACTGTATCAAAATGTCCATTTCACTGAATCCCTGAGAAAAATCTCCATATCAAGAAGTTAAAAATCCTTTGATTTTTCAACAGACCTTTGATCTAACTGAAAAGTCAGCAAATAGTCTTGGTAAAGGGCCACAAGGTGAGTACGTTAGGCTCTGAAGCCTATAGTTTTTTTCCCCTACACTTTTTATTAGTGTATATTGGATATATAGATTAATGGACCTTTGTACTAGTAGATTTGTATTTGCACATAACATACATTAATCATTTCTTCCTCCCAATTTCCCATGATATTGGAATGTTTCAACATATAGGTGCACTTTAATCATATTTTATTCCATGTGGTGTGTTGCAATAATTCAGCTCTGCGTTTGTGCATCAAGAGCAGTCATACATAAGTAGACACATGGCCAAGGCTGGGTTACAGTAAAACTGCTTATAAAAACATCGACTGGTCACATTTGCTCTGTAAGTCATAGCTTGCCAACTCCTCAAATCAATTCTTTCAACAATTCTTAGAAATCTACAAGCATTTTTGTTCCTCTTTTTAATTGATCCATAATATTTGTGCACATTTATGTATATGCATGTGTGTAATACCTACTCAAAGTCAGTTAAGGTAAGTGACTTACCGTAAAAGAATGATAAAAGACAACTCAAAACTGACAGCGCAGGGACTCTAATTTCTTAAAATCATAGTCACCATCATCACAGTATTTTATAGATTATGAAGCGTTTTCTCATTTATTTGCTCTCCAAAAACTGTGAGGTGGCTGTCATTGTGCCAGTTTTATAAATGGAGAAATCAAGGCTTAATTTAATAGTTGGGAGACTCCAAGCACTCGATTACCTTGTTACCACAATTGCTTTCTAAACCATATGCTAAACACAAAAGCCAATACTGGAAATTCTTCTGAGAGAGCTCACCCAAAGAAGTAAACTGCACACATATCTTGCCCCTGCATTTTAGGTACGTTGTTTGTTTTCTCTTTAAGACATGAAAATTTTGTCAGCTGGATCCAGTGGTAATTAGTGAGATAAGAGAATGATCCTGTATTCTTGTCTGTTAATGTCTGTTTTGTGCCAGAATTGTCCCTATGGCACTGAGCCAGGGAGAAAGAAGCAGCTATAAATGTCTAGGCAAAAGCCTGAGAAATAAATTGACAAGAAAGAAAATATACAATTAGAGAAGTAGTGAGCCAAATGTACACATTTATTCACGAGCTCTGTGAGCTTTTGCAGTAGTGAAGAGAAATTCAGATAACCAAAGAGCAAAGAACTGTTCATTTTCCTGCAAAGAAAGAGAGATACCTGCAAGAAAGATATAACAGTGAAAGAAAAGAGGGTGGTAATTTTTGCTTAACTATAGAGGTAGTGTTATTCTGTAACCACAAAGACGATTTTGCTGATGTTGATCCTAATCATTTTTGTGTGTCTGCACTTTCTGTCCAGCTCTGAGGCAGACAGAAAGCAAGGGGACACATCTCTTGCACTTTGGTACCTGTTCTGTGAAGATGACAATCTCCACCTCACAGGTAAGAAACTCTCCAATCCACACATGATAAGAGTCAGACTCGTCTGTAGGCCATGTTATGTATTCTTCTCTTTCTCCTTGTTATTCCCTAGCACCTAAGCCAGGCCCTTAAGAAGTCCTCGCAAATCCATTGCCCACACTTTCCAAATTCATCTTTTTAGACAGCAGCAACAGGGGTACTCCAAAGTTGTCTTTTCTTGAATACATAGGCAAGTGAGTTTGTATTTCATGCAGATGGCTGCTTTGATGCCACACTTCAGTTATACTGCATATCTAGGTTTTCAAAGCGCCTACACTGTTATGGGAAAAGACAGCCCTGTGTCTTGGAGAAAGAACAACCCTCAGAGACAGCCAAGGTCACTCACCAGAATGCAGGAGGGAGCTGCTTTGATTTTCCTTGGAAATCCAATTCCGAAAATGTTCACTGAATCTTGCTACCTGAGCAACTTGTGGGCCAGTGATTGAGTTAATCCACAAGATGAGTAGAGCCTACTGGAAGAAGGGCAAATTGCTAGAAAGTTGGCAATCAATCTCTAGATGGTAAGCAGCAGTGCACAGTGGAATTTACTGTTCAGCTGCATCCTCCAAGCTATGAAACCTCAGCAAGTGAATTCAGCTGTCAAGACTGCATCTTTTCCATTGTGAAAGGGGGAAAGACAAGGGTGCTATGATGTTTGTGCACAGATGAAAGGAGAATGACTTTTCTGAACTGTCAAGTGGTATCCAAATGTCAGGAGCCATTTCACAGTTATACATCTTACCCCACTAAGGATTGCTAGGGATGTCAGAAATGATTCTTATGCAGGTTTACCAATACCACCTCTGAGCAAGCTGAATACTAACTGTACTTCAACAGCAGCAGTGTGAATACCTGGCACGTAGCCAAGCTACCTCTATGGAATGGGGCTTAAGGAAGGCGACACAGGAGAAAGAAGTTGTATCTATCATTTTAAGGTCCTTTACTGTACTCAAAAATAGAGCTAAAATTTCAAAATTTTATGAGAAACATGTAATCTATTACCCTGCACAAGACTGTATATTCTTCAAGTAAAGTATGTATTATTTCTGTCTTATCTTACTGCCCCTAAAATAGCTGATTCAAAACAAAGGAAACTATTTATATGGGAAAGAATTTCTCATTGTTGTTCTGGCCATTATTGTACAGAAAATGTAATATACAGTATATTTCTATTAGAATGAACAATGTGCAAGTGCCTTTTTAAAATAGGTCAGACACAGTCAAATATCAGCAATTTTATATGGTTCAACCTGAGCAGAGATTGAGTGAGACTGGTACAACTGACCTTGTCAGTCAGGAATTCAATCTAATACTTGTTAAAATGTGTCCCACATAAGCTACTTCTTATCCCAGCTCTTGTTCCAATTCGTTGTGTTTGCTTAAATAAAATATCTTTTAAATGATTTATAAACTCATACATTCAAGATACAGCATTTTACAGGAACCAATAGAGTCTCTACCATGTAAATAAAATTTGAAGAAGAGTTACTCTTAAAGAAAGATTTCTCATTTTAAAATCCTCTACCGTTTAAATGATATAACCAAACCCCTGTATTGGTGAGGGTTCTCCAGAGAAATTGAACCACTAGGAGATATAAAAAGAGGTTTATTTTAGGGAATTGGCTCAAGATATTATTGATGTTAGTAAGTCCAGAATCCACAAGGGAACATCAGAGTGTAGATCCAGGAAAGAGTCCATGCTGCAGGAAAAGTCCAAAGGCTATCGGAGGGCAGAATGCTCTCTTGCTGGGGGAAGGTCTTCTTTTGTTCGGTTAAGGCCTTCAGTGGAGTGAGGCCCTCTCATGTTTTTAAGGGTAATTTGCTTTATTTGAAGGCCTTCAGAATAAATGCTAATCTCCTCCAAATGCTGATCTCAAAGGGGATCATTACAGAAAATGTTTGACTAAATATATGGGTACCATGGTTCAGCCAAATTCATATTAAATTGATCATTACAACCTTGGGCAGAATATATTTGTACACTGGGTACAAATATAAACAAAAGGTGCATGACTTTCTTACCGCTATATTAACTGTATCATAACTGTATCATCATACTGCTTTTCCAGTGAGTCCTTATATCAGAAGTTGCTTCCCTCAAACTCTTAAGACAGAGAGAACAAGAAAACCATAGTAGAATAGTCTCCTTTTCTGGTACTGTTTTTGAAGAAGACTATGTTCATCTCTCCAAAATCACAGTGCAAAGGGGTTTATCTTCAAAATTCAAATCCAGCTCTGAGGATTTTATCAAACATCTTGAGATAAGTTTTTCTACATAATTGAGGTACTGATACCCTGAAAAATCAGCCCAGCCTCTCCAAGTCAAAAACCAATGGGGATCTTGCTCAGTGGAACTATCCAGGCAAGGAAAAAGTGATCCGAGCTAGGAAACATTGAAATATTTTTAAATCTATTGATCATTTTCTCCCACATAGTTCTAAACTCATTCCCTTAGATTTCAACTGCTTTCAGTTTCTTGATCTTTCAAAAGTCCACTGAGAGATAAGTAATAACAGTAACTGAGAAACACTCACTCTGAAGTACACCTACCACTCGTCCAGGAGTTCACAAGAGCTCAGTCTCCAGGGCACAGGCTCCAGCAGCAGAGGCCAAGCCCTCTGGGAATGGAGAGCAGGACAGTGATAAAGGCAAAATTAACCTTCTAGCAATTTCCGGCTTTGAGGATTTAAGTCTGCGCTTAATCTCATTGGAATGTGGTTTTTTCCTGTTGGCTTTTTAAAATTAAATTTGTCAGATACAATTCACCTAATCTTCTATAGTATTCTTATTAGGCTATTACCACATAAAATATATTATTATTATAAGACTATTATAAGGGCTAATGCAACAGAAAGACAGAGAGCAACTATCACTTATAGATCCAGGGAGAAGCAGTATAGCACAATGGAGAAAGACACCTAATAAATCTGATTTCAAAAACCACTAGGCAAGTTCAGGAAGGTATTTATGTGCACCTGCATCCCAGCAACCGAAGTTTTAGAGATTTCCAGTCAGATCTCACTGTTTTCTTTCTCCTAGAGCAAGAAGGTGGGGGAAACAGAATACGCCTTCTCTCAGCACCCAGGAGACAGCCAAGGGGCACAGGAAGACAGGGAAGTTGTGTCCCACAAGCTTATTGTAGGAGGTCTTTGTGACATTACATATATCATATTCACATATTACATTAGAACATTAACCTGATAATCCAGTTTTATCTTCAACCTTACATTTTACCCTTTCAACAGATGATGTTTTTTCCCCTCAAGATCCCTTTCTTTTATGTCCTCTATATCTCTGACAGCAATTTCTACAATGTTAGGCCCACAGCATATGCAATTACCCACTAGGTTTTTGTTAATTTGGGTTTTTTTCCCTGCTGGGTTAAGCAGATTGAAAGGAAAGAGAAGAACAACAAGAAACTGTTTAATTCAGTGTATTATTGTGGTTTTACTAAAGCAGGAAAGCAAATGAAGTACATTCTCTGTTATTTCCTAAAGATTTCAATGTGTATCTCAGACATCATAATTGTCTGGGGCTGAGAATATAAGGTCCATTCCAAATATCAGGATACAACAGAACAAAGATAGGAATCAAGAATTTCACAGAAAAGTTGAAAAGCGTACAATGTGTTTGCCATTTCCTTTCTCTTTTGGTGACTCCCTAGAAAGATATAACTAGTACATAACATGTCATTCCCAGTACAATCCCCAAAGCCCTTCTATTCCTCCCCATGCCCATAGTGATTCACCAGGGAAGACACCTGATTCAAGCCACACCAATCAACTTTGGAACAAGGATAATCTCTCTGTATGGCAGAGCTCTAATTAGCTCGGGGGCCAATATTCCGCAGTGCAGCAAGTATCCCACCATATGTATTGGGGGAGCAAATGAAGCTGATTCCAGGGAGAAGGGAGTTACTGAGAAGAAACAAAAAGAGAATGGAAAGACTCTGTGTCTATGCCTGGTCCCTGTAGGGGGTTAGTCTATCTTTTTGGGGTCTATTCCCATATTCTTACAAATTAATTACCTTTACAGTTTAGGCTATTTGAGTATCTATTATTGCAAGCAAGAGTTCAAGTTAATTCAGTAAGAACTGATTCCGGTAGGGGTAGGAAGGGTGAGAAGGAAACATAATCTGATGTCTCTCTGGACATACACATTCATGACAAAAATGGCTTTTTTTCCAGTGGAATTTTTTTGAGTTGATTTAGGCATCTGATATTTCAGTTACCCATATATTCCACCATCATTGTCATCTTCTGGCTTGTTAGAGCTGAAATACAGTAACCCTGAAGTGTGAAAAATTCTGTGCAGAATGTTCTTTCTCCAATAGCCTACCAGATGCACAGCTGCCCTCTGAGACTGCTGCTTTTTTACATACTCCATAAAAAGATATTCATTACGGTGGGATTCCATATACTCGGGGAGAACCACACATCATGAATGTGTAAGAGGAAAACTAGCATAGAAAATACCACCCCCCATGCCTGCTAACTTTTAAATTTATTTTTATTCTCATTGTCTTTATTAATCTTTTCCAATGCATATCAAGAATTCTCATTGGTCCACAGCTTCAATTCAAATTCATTTTCATTGGTCTATCACCCCCTTGCTCTTTCTTGCTGTTTCCTCAGTCACCAGTACATACTGCTATGATACTGTACTCTTAAGCACACTACCTTGCATGCATTTTTCCTGTTCTATTTCCCACAGCAAGCTATTCATTGGAAAAGATCGTGCCTTCTTGGAGTTTTAGTATCTCACACATTGACTAGAAACAAATGTTGGGTGAATGAGCACGTGCAGAAGTGAGTGAATGAATGAATGAATGAATGACATAGTACCACCCAGCATTTCTGATTTCCAGTCATATATTTTAGTGCATTTGCCCTTTCTCATTTGATGGAATAAGTGACCAGCATGCTTTCTGGTTGAAGTCCAATAATTAAAACCCCTTTTCATTTAAACATTCTATTGTTATAATTTTCTTAAGAGAATGTGATATTCTTTTATTATGTCAAGCTGACCAGGCTACTATTCCTGCCATTTAGTCAAGCTTTAATCTATTGTTGAGAATTCATTTTTCAGTAGTGATTAAAATTTATAGCAGGAGAGCTAGCAACACTCATCAGCCACTAGGAAGCTACTGGCCAGGATTTGGAGATACTCAAAATGTGGACAACAGAAAAACTCAGGCATGAGTAGATGACTTTTTAAAAAAACCCCACCAATCGACTTTCAGTATCAGAAGGACTAGAGAAAAAGCAGGGCCTCTCCTCAGCCCTAGTACCACTTATAGTTTAGGTTCAGGGAATATACTACTGTGTAAAGGTGTCTAAAGTTCATAACCAGTAGACTTTAAGTAAGGGAGATTGCCCAAGATAAGCTGGGTTGGTCAGGTTCAATCTGTTTAAAGGCTTTAAGAGCAGAGCTGAGGTCATGATGAAGAAGAAATCCCAGCTGTGGTAACAGGTTCAACTCATGCTTGAGAATTCCAACCTCCCTTTCCTGATGATCTGCCCTTTGGCTGTTGGATTTGACTGGCCAGCTCCACACCTATATACCCAATTTCCTGAGGCAAATCTCTTAATGCACAGACCTGGCTGCTTCTGCTTCCTTGGGTTAACCCTGACTAACACAGACACTAACAACAGAGTGTGCATAAAATAAATCTTTCTGTTGGCTTCCATGTCTCATGCCCCCTCATACATTCATTCTCCACCCTTTTTCTTCAATGGCTTTAGGAATAGCAACACTAGCTGAGAGTAACATCAAGACTCTCATCATATTATATCAGCCCTATGAGTCTTTCCTTCTTCTTCAAGAAAGATAATCATAATTTCTTGAATGAAAAAATTATAGCCTCACTTCAAATATACCCTCTATTCAGCTCTTCCTTTGCAATGTCTTGAAATTTTCCTTCATGTTTTTTTTTACCATCATGTGTGTAACAATATAAAACTCTGTGACATGCTCTTTGCTGACCTAGCTAATCTCTTTAGTAAGCCTTGCAGGTAAAAACTAAAAAACTATTGCAGGCAAATTATTGCCTCAGGAATGGCAGCAGTCTCTTGTTTCTAACATTTAGTTTTTATTTTTCCATACAGTCCTGACCTCCATTACCTGGCCCCCCAATCATGTGTCCAGCAGAATAGTAAATCCATAAACTCAGGAATAGTTTCCATTATGGTTTAGATCTAAAATGTCTCCCTCAAAGTGTTCAGTGGTGGGGCTTGTGGAAAAATAACTGGATCGTGGGGGTTCAATGCTTATCTTTGGATTAATCCATTGATGAATTCATATCTAAAAACACTATTAGAAAGTGAAGATGGGCCACAGGGAATATAACCTGGAGGGTATATTTTTGTGTCCTTCTCTTTCTCTCTGCTCTCTGGTTACAATCAATTGAGCAGTTTTCTTCAGCCTTGACTGCCTAGGAACCAGCTTAACTACTGACTAAAATCATGAGTCAAATTAAATCTCTTCTCTTTTCAGTTGCAGGTGCCAGGTATTTTGTCTTAGTGACAGCAAAGATGAGGCATATAATGACCTCCTTCAAAATATAACTGACCCGGCCAGGGATTTAGCTCAGCAGCGTAAGCACCTGCCTGGCAAGTGCAAGGTCATGAGCTCGATCCCTGACATCAAAAAACAAAATATAATTGTACTGCTCACTTTCCACCCACAATTGTAGCCATTAAATATTTTATTTCCTCACTGTTGGGTACCTAAGTTCTGTTTGCATTTTTCCCATTTTTAATCACTTTTCCTGGCCACAAATCAGTTCCACAAGAAACTTTTCTAGCTTTTTAGACTTTCCTTCAGTGTGAGCTCACTGTGCCACTTTAATTTCAGAAGTTGATTACCTCTTCCCTCAATTGTTCCAATAGAATTGTAATGTTTTTCAAAATGTTTACACACTCACCTTTTTAGGAAAAAGCTTTTTTTAACTTGTTGATGTAGCTGAAATTTCAAAAGGTATTTTTTTTTTTTACTTTATGTGTCACATCTATTTTACTAATTGTGGAACATTATTATCATCAGTGCCACTCCTTGGCTTTTTTGTTTCTTTTTCCTATTGAAAACTGTATGGAATGCTGTACTTCAGTTTCATATTCTGTCCTATTTGTTTCAAGCAGTTGCCTTTCCCTATCAGATACTAACTGGTTGTTTAACCATCATTTTTTTTCCCTCAAGATGTGAATTAAATTCTTCCATCAAACTGTCATCCTTAAATAGTGTATCCATGTTACACAGCTTCTGAGGTGGAGATGTATTCATAAATCTTTTATTTTTCATGAACTACATCTTTAAACTCAGACCTCGGGGAAGACAATTCTCACTTATTCGCATCTCTCCTTTCCTCTTTTATGATAGTAGCTTTTATCTTCATGTTGAGTTTGATTGTTGGAACTACAGCTACATCAAATTGCTCTTCTCTATCACCACACCAGCTGCACCAGTGGTTTTTACTACTCTAAGTCATTTCTGCCTACTGTAACCTACATGTGTTTTCCCCCAATGACTTCATTTTATCCACTCCCATCTCTCCACCTGATTTGTCCCTAGTAAACATCTGCCTTCCTATCATAATATTCTCTCTTTTCCTTGAGTCTCTTTCTTTTGCCTCTTTCCCTACACTGTGCTGCTCCAGCTTGCCTGCTTGGCTTAGTTCTAAAAATATTTATCAAGCAACCTCCTCATGAAAGCAGAACACAGGGATGGATAAAGAGTGTTTGTGAACTGAAGGGCTGAGGCTCAGATAATAAAGGAAGGTCCAGAGACAATGAAGTTATAGTACACTTCTGGCTTTAGTTCTGGCTTGGGCTGAAACATGCCAGTTAATCTTGATTGTCAGCTTGTTTGGATTAAGAGATTCTGGGAGAGGTAACTGGATTGTGAACCTAAGAATCTCATCCATGGGTTAACCCACTGATGAGTTCATAGCTGAATGTGCTATTAGGAAGTGGGACCTACTTGGAGGAAGTGGGTCGGTGGGTGTGACTGTACAGAATGTATATGATCTTGTCTCCTTTCTCTCAGGCTCTTCCCCCGCCCTGTGCTTCCTGGATGTCATGAGTTGAACAGCTTTCATCCACCATACCCACCTACCATGATGCTTGTGCCTTGGAGACAGCCAACGGGGTACCACAAAACTCTGGCAGTGGGCCAAGAATAAACCTCTCCTCATCTAAGTGGGTGTCAGATATTTTGTTCCAGTGATAACAAGAAATCAAAACAAACAAACAAAAAGCCATCCTCCAAACCGCCCCCCCAAACCAAAAACTGAACAATACAATAGCTTTTAGTGCTAACCAGTTCTAAATCACCTTCGACATTGCCTTTAGAAAGAGTTTTCTAAAATGCCATTCCCTGCTTAAAATTCATCAGTGACTTTCTGGTCTGCAAGCCGAAATCCAGACCATTTACGAGTTCATTTATCACCTAATCCCTCACTGCTACTTGTGCCTCAGTTTTCATTATGCTTTCATTGTCTCGTGTCTCTGCATATGCCTGTGTACTCATGTGTGTGTGCATGGATATCTACACATGCATAGGTGGGCAGTGGGGTGAGTGAACTAACCCAGAAGGCCTTTTAAAAAGTCCAAAGCTTAATGAAAGAGGCAGAAAGCATGACTGACCTGGAAATCAGGTGACTAAAATTAGGTGTGAGCCAGATTTTGCAGAAAGAGTGAAACTATTTAGGTCAAAATCAGAGAGTGGGTGTTAGTAAACGCCCTGAACACTATCAGTGGTCACTGTTTCCTTCAACTTAAAAGGCTGGCAAAGGGTAAAGGTTGGTATGTGCCCTTTTTACATGACTCTTCTCTGGGTAGTGGGTCTCAAGGCCACACTACTTTCGCCATTTGGTGTACATGGCACAATTGTTGAGGATGGTGGTGAGTTGAGGCCCATCCTTCTCCCCTGAATGAGGTACCAGAAGGTTCTGTGACGCCTCTGGCATAAAAAGTGTCTTCTGTATATTCTGTAAGCTCAGCCTTCAGCTCTAAGAGCTACATGGAGAGTAGAAGGAACCGAATTCCTGAGGAGCAGATACGATAGGGTGCAAGGAATATAGAAATACCATCACTTTTCCTGTTTTCAAATAGTTTCAGAGAGTGGTTCTCCAGATTTGTCTGGGACAGGTTTTGCATTTAAGTCAGAAAAAAAAAGTTTCTTTCATTCAGATGCCCCTTTGGTGCCAAGAATCCATAAGAATTAGCACTGAGTTGTCTCTTGGCACAGAAAGGAATGTCTTACAGAGTTTATTAAGGAACTAGTAGTAGTTTCTTATTTTCAGGTGTTAAAGTTAGAGTAGCATTTGAGAATTTAATAAAAAGATAGGGACAGAAGCTGTAGGGTTTTCTGTTGGAGGAGTATTTTCAAACATTACACATAGGTATAGCAGTCTTGAGATACAGGATGATGCATGTTATACGCAGAAGGGGCCAAGAATCCATTAATACAGTCTGCGGTCCATCAGAATGAGCATAAGGAGCAGAGGGAATATAGATATGGACAAGCAAGAGTTTGAAAACACTTTTAGATATATGAGGTAAATTGATACATTATATAGAATGAATAGGAGACTAGGTTTCATAATAATTATGGGGGCAGGAATCTCTCTAATGAACACAGGAGGAGTAATGTCAGGTGTCGGTGTTCTGCCATCCTGATGACCATGGGAGGGAGGCAGAACCATGACAAATTCCATCATAATGGTAGCCTCTCAGATGTAGCCTTCTGTGGGGATTTTGGGTGTGTCTGGCCTAAACATGTGTGTCTCAAAGGCTAGCATGTAAGAATGGGTTTTATTCTAAATAGGGCTACTCAGGATTTTTGGATGGATTTTAAAAATTAGCTGGCTTAGTACTATAGTACCAAGGCAGAGCCAGTATATACCTGATCTGCCTAGATATACAAATAACTAGTAGCCAAATCTCCCTTAGACAAGACGCTCCCACTACTGTATTTAACACCTTTGCGGGTCATGCTTGGCTCAACAGAAATTGCAGCAAGTGATCAGAACCTGATGGTTGTCTAACTTCCTCTAAAACAAAAAAAAATAGGTCTGCTAAATGGCAGATTTGGCACCTGCTAAATGCAGCCAAAGATACTAGTTGCATACTTTAAGTTTTTTTTGATACATGGTTTTGCTATATAGTTCAGACTGACCTTGACTTGCTATTAGACATCAGGCTGGCCTCATACTTGTGATCCTCCTGCCTCATTCTCTTGAGTGCTAGGATAATAGGGATACATCACTCTGCCTATCTGCATTACTAGCATCTTTGATCTTTGGTGCATCCTTTAGAGCATAAGGCTTCTGTTAGTCTGTAATATGCTAGTTAAGGCAACAAGGTGGTTGAACATTCAGGTGTCAGACACAGAGTGAATGTGAAGCTCAATACCAGATGACCTGTCTGCTTAGCTGCTCCATGCCCCATAGCCATTCCTGCATTGTCACAAGTGACAGACCTCTCCAAGGTAGTGCTTCCAAACTTTGGGGAAATTAAACTACCTTTGGCTTTTCTTTTGAGACAAAAATATTGTCGGTGCATTGCTGGAAGCATGACTATCAGTGGAAACCATCAATAGAAACCAAAATGAGGCATAAATTATGTATTCTGAGGAAAAGAAGGTCATTTTCCTCTTATGTAACAGTCTGAGGTAAGGGTTTCAGTTGGCTGACAGCTCTGCTTCTAGTCCAGAGTGCTGGGATGACAACAGTTCAGTTGTGGTTTCCAAAGCTGTTCTGCAACCCAGAAGGAGGCAAAGACAGGGAGAATGCTTCTTACTATCTTTGAAGGCCTGTGTCTTCCAGGTGAAGGCACAGCTCCATCCAAGTGGGCAAGAGAAACCCCCAAAAGCTCAGAAGCAGCAAAGATCACATCTACTTACTATTAGGAGAAATTAGTCTTATAGACTACAACTTAACTGTAAGACCATGGGAAATTTAATTTAATTCCTATCCTGGTAGCCATATGTTTGTCACAATCCTACCCGTATGAAAGAAGAGATGAATAGTTTTTGGGGGCAACTGGTCCAGTAAGAAATCCAAGTACACAATGGTGTCTTCCAGAAGAAATTCAGATTGTGTTGATGTTGATTCACTCCCTATGGCAGAGGATCTCAAAAGAGTCACCAGGGAAGTGTTTTCTACACACATATGCTTACCTACCTGGATCTACCGACAGACTCAGTGTTTTGCTTGAGAATGCGAAGCAGGACAAACTTTCCCTGGGTGATTCTGACCTATATTTCTGCTGAGAACCACTGCATGAAAAGACAAAGGCATTGCATGAAAAGAACAGCCTCCATTTAGGAATTTCTAGGAATCTAGAGAGTAATTTCCACTTCCCGATCTTTAAAGCCAGGTGAAGTTGTTAGAAATACAGCTTCATGACTTTAGTTTTGTAAGGAACAGAGAGTGACAGCACTGAGGTCAACAATATTGTCACAATTTAGAGGTGTTGAAAAACACAGTTCAACAAGGAAAGCAACACAACTCTCCGGTTCCCCAGCAGTGGAGACTTGTAAACAGTAACCATAACATGAGGAACACGCTGTTGGGTAGTGAAGTGGGGAGGAGGTCCAAGGCGAGTGCATCAGGAAATGAATTTAAAGATGGGAAATAGATCCTTAACTCAGTGGTTCTATACTCTGGCTCTCTCTGACAATCCTTCTGAGAGCTCCCAGATCTGTCAGTGTCCACCCTCATGCTATAGCACACAGATCAGAATCTTAGGGATAAGGTATAGGTTCATGAATCTCCAAGTTCGTTCATTCTTCTCAGGTGTTTCTAAGGCAAAGTTGGAATCTCTAACCTCTGTCTTATTTTTTAACTTTAAGGAGGAGAAAGACATACCACCCTACCTCCCCATTTTACCTCTCCATCCTCTGTAGTCAGCAGCACAGCCAGCTGCTGCCTCCTGTGCCCAAGTCTGTGCCCTTCCACTGGGGCTGTTGTGGTGGGCTGAAAATTGATAGTCAATTTAAACACCAGTTGAACCGAATCATCATGGTGCTGAGTGTAGATGGCCCACCTGAGGGCTGTTACCAGCAATAAAAAGGAGACCTGGAGAGGAAAATTAGCATTGTGTGTTCTCCTAAGTGTTGTTGTTGTCTGGAGCTGTTGGATCTTTCGGAGCTGTTGCTTCTCCTGGAGAAGACTGTCATGCTGGCTTCCTTGTTACGAACTTGTCTATTATCATCAGAGCAACTCAAGACTTTGTTGTCACTGAGGATGGCTGTGGTTCACTTTGGGGGGAACCTTGGTCCTTACTTTGAGCATCACTTTCTGGCTCTGGAGGGGAAGATGTGTGCAATTCAGTCTCCAAGAGAAACTTGTCATGCTAGCTTCCTGATATGAACTCAGCTGTTCTCACGGTCAATGAAGCTTGGGACCTTGTCACTAAGGATGGCTATGGTACTTTTCAGGGGAGCCCTAGTCCTTACTTTGAGCCTTGCTTCCTGGCTCCAGTGCAGAACCCTCAACCTACTGGCACAGATCCTTTACCCTGCTGGCACAGACTTTCTGGCTTCCATCACTGACCTTTGGGCCTTCCCAGTGCAGATTCATGAAATAGACTTACATGAGTCATTGTCGTGGGCTCTAGGCCGCCAGCTGGACTCATGGAAGACACAGTTATGAGTTCTATGTCTTTAGCTGGATTCATGTAGGATATTGCTGTGAGATCCAGGCCCTCAGCTGGATTCTCTAGACCTTTAGCATGTGGACATATTTCCTGAACTTCTTTGACTCTAGGAGTCAAAGAATACTATAATAATAGTACTAAAAATAATACTATAAATTATGTGTCCTGTATGCAATTGTTTTCCTTGCAATACCCTGACTACAACAGCTGTGTACCCCAAGGGAGGAAACACCTCAGGTGAGTAATGGAAAGCCCAGTTGCCCAGAGGTGGCCATCTGTGGAGGGAGGACCTAATCCATCAGAAAGTGAGTCCACCTACAAGAGACCAAGGCCAGGTGAGAAGCTAAGCCAGCAGCAGTGTAGGGAAGGAGAGTCAGGAAGTGCTGACAACCCAAGCCCCAAAGGAGGACATGTATTATAGTGGACATGAAATCAGAAATTTCAATCTAGCTGATGAGAGCAATCACAAAACATATGAGTTTTGGTGTTTACACTGCAAGTGTGTCAGTTTAATGCCAAGAATTGGAGACGAGGTTAGCAGTTGCACACTGAACTATTAGCAATGCTAGAAAGGCAGTCACAGTCACAGCTCTCAGGTTTACCTAAGCTGCTCTCTCCCCTGAGACAGCCCACGCTGCTTGCTCCTTACCACATCACCTTGCACAGCACATCTTTCAGACTCGTTTTCCAGTTTCACTGCAGCAAATGTACATGTTATTTCTTTTACTGAACTATAAGCCCTTAGAGACAATAGTTGCATCTTATTTACCTTTATGTTTATGGTGCTTGGCATGTGTTAGATGTGCCATAATTAGAAGGAACAGATCTCTGGTCTGTTTGTGAGTAATCTAATTAAATCAATGTTATGGCTTATGTCTAGATGTCCTCCCAAAGCTTCATGCAGTCATATGTGGGGATTTTTCAGAGGTGGCTGAATCTAGAGTGTGTGACTGATTTATGGTACAACATTAGGATTAAGTCTGTGAGTATTACCAGCTCTAAGTAGTTTGGATAAGAAATAAGGGATAGAAATAGCTGTGATTATCCTTGTAGTTTGCTTGTTGGTTGTGTTGTATGACATTTTAAATAATTTGTTGAATTGTACTTGCCAGCAAATGTTTGAAGATTTTTCAATCTATATTCTTTGAGGATATTAGCCTCTGTTCTGGTTTGTATCCAGATGTCCCTCCAAAGCTTCATGTGGTTACAGAGCTATAACCCCTTAGAGACAATAGTTGCATCTTATTTACATTTATATTTATGGTGCTTGGCATGTGTTAGATATGCCATAATTATAAAGATAAAATATGTAGTAAAAAATATGTTCAATGTGCAGAAGACCAAAGAGCAGAAAGCTGGTTGGAGAGTTGGTAAAGATTCTGACACAGACGTGACATGTGCATGGGGTCCTAAGGAAAAACCTTTCTGGAACAGCAAGAGGAAAAGGTAGAAGAAACCATAGGTCACCAGACCCAGGTGTAAGAGAGCTCAGTTGACCCAAGTGACCTGGTATACCAGAGTCCTTGCTCTTCTTTCTCCTTTAGCCTAAGCCCCCACTGCTAGCTAGGTTTTTGGACAGTAGTGAGCTCTTGTCATATAGAAATATCCTATCTCAGGGAAAGCCAGGATATTCAACTACTCTCATTCTTTAATCTAAAACATATTTCATGACTGAACATTCTTAATCAAATAATTTCCGGAGTCATATCTATATCCTGCTTATCTTTGGTTTGCCTTATACTAGATATTAAATGTTCTTAAATGAAAAATGCAGGCTGGCAGATAACCTCATTCCCCCATGCCAAGTCCTAAACTTCTCTGGGAATAGAGCTGTTTAAATACCATAATTCCTCCCAAAGAGTAGCACCACTATTTATTTTAAAAAACTAGTATTTTGGGAGGAAAATAGATGAAAAAGTTTTAGAAGTTCACATATAAATGTAAATGCAGCACATATTGTACAGTTCTTTGAAATCTTAGTCATTTTGGCAAATGGTTTGAGGTCTGATTTTTAAATACTGTATTAACACAACTCTCAATTTTTCTACAAATTCACCAAATTTTACAAGAACTATTGCTCTTTTTCATTGAATATTTCATATGATATTGTTCATCTAATTGGGTCAATAGGGATTTTACAAATTGCCCTTGTTTTTGGAATTCAAATCTTCAGCCTGAAAGTGTAAAAAGTTCCTTTTATTACTTGGAACTCCCAAACTGTATACTTCTTCTATCATAAAAACATTGCTTCTTCTATCATAAAAACAAATTCCTAACTGTCCCTTTCAGTAGAAGCAGAAATAATGGGGTTAAAGCTGCCTACCTGAATTTTTGTGGTGCTTTAAATTTTGAATACTTTGGCACACATTTATGTGTGAGTTCTCTACTCTGCAAACTAATCTAACTACAATGACAAGAGCTGTGCATTATTTATTCCTCTCCTGAGCTATCAGCAGACACTGTCCTGAGACTGCTTTGTGTCCTCATGGGGACCCACTCACCCAACTATTCATCATCCAGCAGGCGTTCATTCCAGGTCTGGGCTGCACATGGGTGACAGAATGACGGCACTGCTGTTTCTGCTCTGGAGGAGCTTGTGGAGCAAAGGACTCATCTCAGTGCCATTCATGAACATTAGACAGGGACAGAGCATTTCAACAGTGTCTCCTCACTGGGTCTTCCTGTTCTCTTCTTTCTCCTTTCATAAAAACTGCTCAGCTTTTACATCTTGCCCTCCTGTCTCATGGACCTCACAGATCAACCACTTGCTTTTTCTCCTCTCAACCCTCAAGTGAGGGGACATGCTAGTCCCTTCCCAATGGTGTGCCAGTCTCTTCACCAACACTGTATACAGATTCTAAATACTCTCATAACCCCTGGCAAGACAAGGAAACACAGTCAGCCCCCAGAATCCACAGGACCCAAGCTCAGGGTCCCCCAACCATGTTAGAGGACACGTAACAGGATGCGAGCAACAAGGAAGCAAATAAAGTTTCACCACCTGGAAGCACATTTGCATGACACAGAATGGGTCACAAAACATGCTTATTCATGTGACATATTAAACTTACTCAATAAACTCAAACTGTCACTTCAGGGGAATATAATTGTGTTCAAGTTTGCAGAGAAAGTGGCTACATTCAAAGCCAAAGTGGAATAATGGGGGTGAAGAGTGAACACTGGAATTTCTGACATGTGTCAAATATTAATAGAGATTTTGAAAGAGACTGAGCCTTCTTTCTCTCAGCTGATCCCTGATCACCTATCTGGGCTTTCAAAAGATGTTGAACATTATGGAGAAGGAAAGCCTCTGTTATCTTCTGCCACATGGACTGTTTGTCCTCTGAGATGCTGCTCTGCCATGCCACACTGCCACAGAGCCAGTTAGTTATGGACTGAAACCTCTACAAACTGTGAGCTAAGTAAACCCTTTTCCCTTTTAACTTCAGGTGTCGGTTGTACTGTTTCAGCAACAAGAGAATGGTAACTAAGACAATCAATTTCATCTATGCTAGAAGAGGACAAACTACTAGAGGTCACAATGACAGTGATCTTAAAGATATGTTTAAATGAACAGCTATTTTAAAGAAAACAAGACATTATGGCAGCCACTGCAGATTTACTATCATCTTGCTTTGAAGTATTGCCATGCTTTTGATCTTCTGTTTTGATTGGTTCTATCCTCTTGTGTCCTATTAGATATTATTATGTGTGATGGTATAAACAAATTTTTAAGGAAGATGAGATATTATAGTAGCCATTGTTCATTTCCTATTATTTGGTTTTGAATTTCCTGTAATGCTTTCATTCTCTTGAATGGTTTTATACTACTTTGTTATGTTTGATATTATTGTGTGTGAAGGTATGCTCAACTATTTCAAAGAAAAGAGACATGGTAGCTACCGTTGATAACTGGTTGTCAAGTTGTGAAGGGCTGTGTTGCTTGCATTGTTCTGTTCTGATTTACTTTGTTCTGTTCTCAAGTATTTTATTCTCTTTAAAATAAAAAAGATACATTTAAAATAACTTTAAATATACATATGTTCTGAATTAAAGTCAAAGAACACTATCCAAGGATTTTCACAAAAACACTAAATAGCCTGATTCCTCTTCCAATATCATGTCTTTGTAAATCAGGGTTTTCTGCAGTAACAGCAACCAAAATGCAATTACAGATTAGACCAGACATAAGCAACACACTTCAGATGTCATTGTCTCCCATTACTCCCAGACAGGACTGTCTAGTTACAGAAAAATAGCTCTCAGCTCCCACTGATTCTGCATTATAGTGAATCCAGTAATCATTTTATTGTAGATTATAATGTACTAGTAGAAAGAAAGTGCATAATATATGTAAAGCACTTGAATCATCCCAGAACAATCTCCCTGTCCCAGTCCAGGGAAGAAAGTGTCTTCCATGAAACAAGTACCATCTACTGAAAAGAAATGAGAAGCAGTGTTGAGGGCCATTCATGGATGAAGGTATTCAAGTTCCTTATATAGAATAACATATTCGCAATCTTTATATACTTGAAATCATACCCAGATTACTTACAATAACCACTAAAAAGCAAATGCTATTAAAATAGTTGTCATACCGTATTGTTTAGGAAATAATGATCAGAAAAGAGTATATTCATTCAATATAAATATGATATTTTTTCCTAATATGTTCCAACTCCAATTGGTTTAATCCACAGTTGTGGAACCTGCAGATATAGACGGTCAACGGCAGATACAGAAATTAAGACAGCTCCATCAAACCATGGAAATCCAAGCAAGGTCTAAATCTTTTTATTACATCATGGTCACTCAAACAAAATAGCCCTGAATCAATATTTTTAAGATTATCAGTGTCTGATTTTCATAGAATTAGTCCAATTTTAATTTTCTCTTATTTCTAGAACCAGGGTCTATATCTTCATATAACATCAGGGTTTTTAAAAAGTATAGTTAAACAAAGCAATAAATGACTTTAAGTTCAAACCAAACTGCCAAGTTTTTCTGACCAGGTCATTAATTTGTCTGATTCCCACTGGTCCTACCAAACTTTGCAGACAAAAAGGTCACTTACAAAATGCTGAGGTAGCAAGCTTCTTTTCAAGGCTGCTTCAGTGTTGGCTGGTTGGTTCAATATGTGACCTAGCTTCCTCTTTTTATGAATGGAGGTCAAGATAAGAATCTATAGACACCCTGATTCTCTTAATTTTTTAAATTCATACACTGTGAAATGTACAATATTGCAGAGATAAAGAATTTAGGAACTTAGACTTGCATTTCCTCTAGTAACTGACTGGAATCTGGAGGAAAATAAGATTAACATTTTGCTAGATGTATCATCACATTTTTCTAGAACCAGAAGTATTGTGAGTGGGAAGACATTGGTTATCAACATAGCATAGCGTGAGGATTAGGGGTCTAAGGATCCCTGTTTAACATATATCTGAGCATATATGTTTGTGAACCAACAGCAGACAGTTATCTTTGGATGGAAAAGAAAAGAAAATCTTTTGGTTCCAGGGTGTCAAAAGGAAGGGACATAATAGCAAGGGAGAAATAAACAGAGTGGAGGGGAATGTTGTGATACCTGTCTTTCCTCTTAGACTGGAAAACAAGTCTTGACACCCCCCAGGGTCAGTGATAAGAACAGAAGCTAAAGGCACTATTCACATGAAAGAGTTGCTGAATCTCTGAATACAAGTCGTGCTGGCTTGAGACTAAAAGGCCCACATTCTGAGAAAAGCTGGGAAGAAGATTGTGTCTTCATTTCATCCATAAAGAGCAGACACATGTTGCAGGCTTCTGGAGCAGAATGATGCAGTGATGGTGCCATCCACCCACCAGGCCCACAGGGAAGTAGTGACCAGACAAGGCTACCAGCCACTAAGCGATGCTCTTCCCTCAGGTAACTCCAGTTAGCAGATTGCCATGAGGTCATCTGAGAAGTCCATGTTTTGGGGGACTTCCAAAACCACATGCTTAAAGAAACTTAGTCAAGAATTTGAGTTGTTGCAAGATGGGTCTAGGGGTTGAAAAGATATGGTCCTTCGTGTCAATGTCTCCATTCACAATCTGGTGAGACCTGAGACATTCCAGTAAAATACACTGATGAAACAAGAAATTTTCCAGTCCATTACTTTAAATTTTAATAGAAAAAACACAACTGAAAAAAAAAAGAATGCTGAAAGGAATAAATGTAATCCTGTTTATCAGCATGAAAATTCTTTGTTCTGATCTTCTCAACCAGGATGCCTTTGAAGAACTGAAGGTCACTCCCTAGAATTTCCTTGAAGATGTTTCCACTCCTGTGCCTTTAGGTCAAATCAATCCAATAATACCACACAAACCCAAAAGCTACACTTTTAAAAACTGTAGATATCCCCAACTCAGCAGAGGACACTGAGTGGCTGACACAGTCTTCTTTCCTCCCCTTAACCAGTCCCATGGTCAGGTACACATACCCTAGACACAGGGCAGAAGGCCAGAATCTCTGCCAGGATTGGCTACAGTCAATCACCCAGTGCTTAGTGAGAAGAAACTGAGGGTGGTGGTGGGGTCTCCAAGTTCTCCCCCAGCTTCCTTTCTCTAAGGAAATCTTTAAAAAATGAGAAGAACAAGGCAAGGTTCCAGTCACCTCACTGGACTTAACACCAATGCTGCTGGGTCCTCTAGAATCCACCAGCAAACAAGCTTCAAACAGGAAAGAAAAGCAGTGTCCTTCCCTCCCCATTGGGGTCTCTAAACAAATAGGAAGCTTATCTGTAAGCAGGTTCTCATGGAAGATTAGGTAGACAGGTGGCTCCCAGGCTCTCATAAGATCTAGTCTGTGCCAAGAGAGCTGGTGACCCTTTCACTGCTGAGGACAACTGTCCTTCCAAGGGACAGGTGATCCCTTTAGGTTATCAGCCAAAACCCCTAAAATGAAGCAGGGAGTCAAAGCTCCTGAAAGACTCTGCCCCTCCTTCCATGGATGGCGGAAGTGTACATAGAGTGGAAATGATTCCCATGCATGGAGGACTCAGTCAAAGATCCCTCTTTGAGTCCCAAGGATACTGAGAAAGGAGTAAAAGTTATTACTTTTACTATTATTATTATTGACTTACCTTGTAACCACATGGAGCTTAAAATTGCAGTGATTTATCCCTTACAGATCACCCAAAGAAGTATTATACTACTTTGGAAAAGTATTATATAACATTGGAAAAGATTAGGATGTCTCTACTAAAGCTAAACAGAAATACATGTGTTCTATGACCCAGAAATTCTACTCCTGTGTAGATGTTCAGTTGAAAGAGTGCAGTGGCTACCAAAAACCAAAACAACAACTAAAAAAGTAACAAGCATAAGAATAATCATAGTAGTGCTAGTCATGATAGCCTGAAATGGAAAGCAACAAAATCCATCAACAATTAAAAGATAAGCAAAATACGCTACACTCTTGGATCAAATACTGAACATTAGGGGAAAAAGGAATTACTGCTAGATGCGATTCTACAGGGTGACCTTCAAAGACATAACATTGGACAAAAGAATCTAGAAGCAAAAAATAAATATGATTTCATTCATGTAAAAGTGCAAAATCAAGTGAAAATAAGCTATAGGGACAGAAGCCTGAAAATTGGTTGCCTTCGGGGGAGCATGCAGAGGCAACCAGGGAGCTGGGAAGGCTCTGTATCCATATGGAGGACCCCTGAGAATGACAGGTATTGAGCCTGTATACTTGGAAGCTGTGTATTTTCTACATGTAAGTTAGACTTCAATAAAAAAGGAAAAAGAAGGGATCTGAATTGTTTGAGATAAAAGAATTATGGCTGTGCCTATTAGTACATGCCAGCTAAGTTCTGGAGATAGCTATAGAGACTGGGATTAAAAGGGCCTGTAGCCATCCGATGAGCAGATGGCTGGTGAAGAAATTAACTGTACCACTAAAAGTGGCATTTTCATAGCCCCACCTTCATCTATGACTAGGGAAGATAAGAGTGAAAAACAAAACCCTCTCAGAGGGAGAGCAGTGCCGGGGGAAGCATCTCCTGGAAACAGAGGTGAAGATCACCCAGAACATGGCTCAGGACTGCCCAGCCAGGGCTGCTGCAAGTGGCCGAGTGGCCTTTTCTAGTGGGTCTTGTCAATGTGGTCATTTTCTTTCCTATGTCACTGCTGGGTATTACATTGAGAGGGGAAGACACTATCTATCCTTGGAGGAGATGGCAGATCTGTCTTTACATCAAAGAAACCACATCCAGAAATGATGTAGACACTCTTATGAGGTCCTGGACTTTGGGTGTGGTTCTAAAACTGCACAGCAACTCCAAAATATAGACCTGTGATCTCAGTTTTCAAAATGAAGAAATGGAAATTCAAAGAGGTCTGGTAACAGGACCAAGCACCACCGATGGGTGCTTGAAGCTTGTATTTACTGTGGGCGATTTGGGTCCAATGTCATCTAGTGAAATAGAAATTGAATCACCTTGATGTTGCTTTGAATAATATAAATGTTACATAGCCCATGTTTACCGGTAAACCTACAACATTTGATGACCCTACTTGAGATGTGAAATTATATTTTCATGTGTATTAGAAGCTTTGAAGATTTTTATGAATGCTGTGGAAAGCCAAGAGAAGCCCTGAAGAAATGGTCAGAGAAAACAGTTTCCCAAGATGAACAGTGACCCAGGACTAAAAGTAGAAGGAAACAGATGCCCTGGGGTGGATGGGAACCAGAAGCTGCATAGCCAATTACCCTCATTACAGTCCCATTGCTTCTGCACCAGCACCTCTACCCAAGGCAAGGTGAGTGCATCTCAGTCCTTTCTGAGTAAACCACAGAAGTCCTTCAGCAGGCATCCATGGCAGCTGCAGGACCTCTCGCCTATGCCTGGAAGGTCAGACAAGATAGGGAGGGGCACAGCTGCAGGATGTTCCTGAGATAGCTGGTGACGCTGCTTTCGACAGTGGAGCCACAAATTACCTTAGGAGCTGATAAAAAGGGATGCCCCTTGTTATGATTTAGATCTAAAATGACCCCAAAGCCTCAGATATCTGGAAGGTGGTTGGATCATGTAAGTTTACAGTTGACTTGCTATTAGGAATTGCATCTAGTTGGAAGAGGTGGGCCACTAGGGGGCGTGACCCAGAGAGAATAGCTGCCTTCCGGGCTCCTCCCTCCATTCTCTGTTTTCTGCTCTTCATGTATGAGCAGTTTTCCTCCTCTGCACCTCACTGCCATGAGGTCTTTCCTTAAAGCCAGTGAACTATACGCTAAAAACGTGAGCCCAAATAAACCTCTCTTCCTTTAAATTGCAGTTGTCAGGAATTATATCTCAGCATTGAACAAATTCACCTTTCAAATGCCAAATCACCTTGATCACCCTAAGGAGCCTCAAGATCTCTTCCCATTTGATTCACCTTGGCATTTCCAGAGCACAAGCTCAGATTCAGCCAAGAACACAGTCTTTCACGGACACTTTCTGCCTGCTCCTGGTGCTGACTTTCATGGCTCTAAACAGAAACAGAAAATAGCTCCTTCTTCTTCATCTTTGTGTCACTTCTAAGACTGAATGAAAGGAAAGAATGGCAGAGAATGCCACATGGAAACAGATCTCTCACCAGGAAGGCGTGGCACAGAGACATGTAGATGCTTACGACTGGCTTTCTGGAGAACAGCAGGCCCCTGGAAGAGGTCCTCTGCAGGTCTTTTCACAAGTTACCATGTTCAGGTGCTTTATTGGCTAGTTGCCAGCTCAAGGTGCTAATTAATTAAAGGGCTCTCTTTGCCAGGCATATTGGCCACTTTGACATCTTGGTTGGACACTTGAGCTCATGTAGGTTCAGCTCTGGAAGAGCAATCCTGCCTTCATATGATCGCCCCAGTGGGAAAAGACAAGTGTGCCCAGAGTTGCAATAATCATATTAAGTACCAGTTTTCCTTTGCCAAAGAAACAGTTCACTCTTTTCTTTATTCTTCCCATGGGGAAAATTCCCACTGAGTCATTTACCGAGGTCTCTGCTTATCTTGCAATTCCACACCAGAAGCATCATTTTTTCCCCAACTACATAGGGAGTTCCACAGACTGTGTGGTCTGTGGTTTTAGAGGAAATGTTTAAACTTAGGTTCAACCCTAGAGCAGGACAGAGCTTGTGATCTCTTGGGACAATAGTTGAAGTGCTAGCAACATGGAAGAGTTATCTCAGTCATTTCTACCAGGAGAAATGGAGAAGACCACCCTCTAGCCTCACAATGAGAACATAAATCACCTTTGGCCACCAAGCAGAGTTAGAAATCCACACATGCATTTAGATTTTGCCCCAATACAAATTTAGAACGGGAGAAGAGGAATGCTGTCCCGGTGGGAGGGAGCTTACTCATGACCTATTCTCTGCTATTAAAAGTATTTACTTTATGCATTTTTTACTCTTTTTGCCACTTATTTATCCAAGTACAGTTTTAGCTTCCCTCACCAAAAAAGGCGGGCTCATTTATAACAGGGGTTCACTTGTCTTTTATCCTCTAAATAATCCTGAAGACCTTCACTGTATATTGAATAATTAAATAATTAGGTATAGGTGAATCCAAATCATCTTCTCAAACAAAGTCTAAAGAATATTTGAATGAATTTGGTGTGTACAGTGTGCAGAGTATGGGGATAAAAACAATTTATAACTTATACCTTGTTATAGCTACTTACATCTGATATATTAAAGAAAGGAAGGAAGGGAAAAAGGAATGAAAAGCAAGAGGGAAAGAGAACAAAGGAGGGAGAAAGGAACAAGAAAGCTGAATAAAGAATGGGGGAGAAGAAAGGCAAAAAGAAAAAAGATTATATGAACTTATTGAGCTGCCCAGGCCAAAAATTATAATTTCAAAGTTACCATGTGCTAAGTTATATCTACTTAAAAACTCCAAAATAGCTTCTTTCCCCATCACAATGAACTTTTTATGTTCAAAGGCACAGTAACAATAATGCTAAAAATCTAAATCTTTTTTGTTAATCCTTAAATATATTCAAGCAGCTAAATTTCATTAAATGGAAGCAGGTTTCAGGTGACAAAAATTTGTCTAATCTGACACTTAGCTCTGCTTGAGTTGAGTAGAAACATAAAATTTAAACTAATGGAAAGAGATTGTATGAAAATTTGATAAAAGATTCAGAGCTATCCCTTGTCCAAAGGGAAGGCAGAACTTTAGAGATCCTGGAGGCTCTAAACTTCACTCAGTGTCACAAAATCTACCTCTAAAGTTAGCAATGCTTTTGTGACTTTCAAATGTATCCTACACCCTCTACTTTTTGATATAATTACTATTATTACTAGCAAGATTAACAGAAGTATATTTTTGTTGTTTCACTGGAATCATAAAACACCTCTAAAGCATCAGTAAATTAATTCACTGGGGCTCATTTGCTGTGTACATTATATCAATCTCATATTACCAAATATTTGGCAATTTCCCATTACCAATTTATGACCAATACATGAAGGCCTATGGTATGCAAGATATATGGTAAATATTTTACATGATTTTCCATTTAAAAGGCCCATTATCTACAGATTTGAAAGACAGCATTCTGAAATGGCACACATAGAGCTCTATAAATCTCTGTCAGCTTTCTTAAAATACTGTTTTTCACCTTCAGCCTGCCACGGGTCCTGAATACATACTGCAGCCACTGGCATCTTAACCAAGCTGCTCCAAGGCCACCATTACACAACTGTCTCATTTTGTGGTTGGCCTGAGCAGTGATTTAGGGGACAATAGCAATCATCAATGTATAGAATTAAAATAATAAAGAAAAACAATCAACTTGGGAAGAGGGAAAAGGGGGAGTCTGCTTTTGTTTCTTTTGCCTGTAGAGCACAGATCATTCATGGAAATACAAAGTAAGCCACTAAATCAGAGGTTGCAATTAGCTCAATTATAGAGTAACTTGGTCCTATTTTGAGCAACAATAGGCACAGTGATCATTCCTAATTGAAGAAAATTAAGTATCCTGAGTACTCCACTTTTATCAAAAGAATTGCAAGCCAGGAGAGAGATCCAATTTATAGGAACTCTCCACCATTCTTCATATTGATTCATCTTTTCATTTTTTCTGTTTCTGTTCAAATCTAGGCAACTTTGCTATAGACAAGGGAAACAATATAAAGTGTCTCTGTGAAAGTTGCCCTATTAGAACAGATTATGTAGAATTAAAGCCTCTGTGTGTGTGTATGAGTGCTAATGTCTGAAAGGAAATAGATAAATCTGAAAGGAAAATATATAACATGGAAATGAGAAAAAGTTGCTCTAGTCCTCCATGAGGCTCAATAATATAGCCCACAAAAGGAAAAACTGTAATTAAAAAGGGAAGCATATCTTCTAACCAAAAGATCACCTTAGAATCGTTAGTACTTAACAAAGAAACATGTAGAATCAAGCTAGCAATTATACAATTGACTAAAATACATTTTGTAGCATTTATTCACAGGAAATCCCACAAAAAATGGCGCTATCATAAGGCTAATACTCCTTTATTTCTGCTGCCCCTTTAAACTATTTCAGCAGTCTAGTACTGCTATGACAAAAATCCATGTTCTATGGCAGCAGGTATATGTGGAGGGGGAGTACTGCTAATTACTAATGTTTCCAATACATCTTAAAATGTGTATTACATGGGCAGTTATGCCTGAACCACAAGCTGTAAAGGTCACATGCTTGAAACTTCTTTTTCTGCAGATGCAGCCATGATAATTACATCTCAAGGGGGATTACAGCAACTTATTTCATGACATTTGCCCTTAACTACTTTCCTTCTTACTAGCAGCATTACTGCTGCACACAGTGAGTGAGTCATACAAACCACTGAATGTGCTGTTTGTGCTGAAGTGACAGTCACAATTGCTGCAGCTGCTGGAAGAGACTCATGGTGAGCTCCAGTGTTGGAGTGGTTAGCAGGAAGCCCCGCACCCTGAAAGGCACCAGGTAAATGGTACTGTTGGGATTCTACTGTGACATTTTAAAAGTTGTTGTCATAAAACTCTAAACTTAAGATCGCTATGTTTCACTCAGTGTAAATTACACCTTGCCAAAAGCATGTTTGGAATAATGGATGCCCTTCATTTTTGCCGAGGGTGGGAGACACATAGAAACAGGCAATGCATTTCTTTTGGTTATAAGATAATTATTTTCAATAACTGATTTTAATGCTATAAACTATGACTATTTGGTTTGCCTTTGGGTATACCTGCTTTTCCTTTTGGAACTTTCATTATCATAAGCTTAAGGATAAAAAATTTCTAGCTTAGGGATACAACACTTTAACATTATGGAAGAGTCACCAGTATTTATTCCATGCAATCATCTCCATGGCTACTACACTGCGAGCAATGTGCATATTTCCAGTAGCACTTCCTATTCATCAGCCAGGGCCTCCACCCACCAATGCCCCCTTTCAGTGAAGGAGGAGCCCACAGCCCCACCCTTCTCACACAGTTGCCTCTGTTCAGGCAAGAGCAGACCATAAAGAACATGTCCCCAACACAGAAGAATGCAAATAAGCAAGAGGAGATAACACTTTGAAAATGCAATGGATCCATATTTATTGAGGGAGAGGGTACTTTATATTTTATTCTGCATCTCTAATAGGCCACAAAGTATTGTTTCTTACACACGAGTGTCCTAGGTACATGCATAAGAGGACATACAAAGAAAGAGGAGACTCTGCCTTTCTTTCTCTGTTTTATCCTTTCTTCTGGAGGACTTTGTTGGAATAATAGTATGCCAAAGTTATAGGCTGGCAACCATTATTAAACATCCATGGTGTGCTCAAAATTATGGCAGATGCTGGAGATACAGAAATGGATATTCATTCTACTATCAGGAAGGTTTGATGATTCATCTGCAGAGCTCGTGGGTGGTGAAGCAAGGATTTAAATCACTGAAAATAGGGCACCAGAGCCTGTGCTGTGCTCTTCTGCCTCTTGGGAGAAGGGATGAAAATGCAGTAAGAAAAATCAAAGCCAGACAATAAGACCTAAAGGGAAACCCAGAATCATTATTCTTAACACTGTGACTGAGTACCAGGCGCTCTTCTTCTGTTGGGGGTGAAAATCAGAAACATTTCAGACAAAGGGCGCAAGCCCCTCTGTCCAGCAGCCATGCACCTTCCTTCCCACAAGCCAGGACCAAGACCCCCCAGCAAGGCAGCAAAACCAGCATGCTGCCAAGAATCAGCCTGGTTACTTCCCAAAACTCTATTTTTAAAGGAAACAGCATTTCGACACACTTGAAATGATAATTTTTGCCTGTGACTGCCCCAGAACATGGGATTTTGTCATTCCAGGAGAGAGCCGAGGAATTTCTTGGATGCTGACTTCATGTTTGTGCCCTTTCCTGGGGCATGGGAAGAAGCCACCGTGACCTGGTAGCCTGGAAATTCTGCCAAGCAGGAGTCATGGGAATCTGCTCAATCAGCCTTGGAGAGGTCAGCGGACACCAGCTAGACATTACATCTTTAAAAAGGAAGACAGATATAGTACAGTTTCAAAAGGCTGAGGAACCAACTGTCAGTAAATAGATTAACCAATGAGATTTCTGTCTTGGCCTGTGTTTACCCAGGACCTATTCATCAACACTGATGAAACACGACTCTTCCCAGAGCCCACTACTTTCTACAGTCTTACTCACTTCATCCTGAATAAAAACTACTTTGGCTGTGTGAGAAGGCATCACCAACGTCTACTAAAAATCAAAACTTCACCCAGTGGGCTGAGAAACCCCATGGGCACAAGTTCGGCACAATAGTGGAGAGATGCAGGTCAGTGCCCCAGTTGGAAAGCGTAGACAACACACCCACAAATCACCCCACACGATCACACTACCAAGAAGTGGTTAAGTTTCTACTTATTCTGAAACTAACATTTTTGTACATGATACAAATATTTTAAAACTACTTTTTAAAATACTTTTTTAAATTAAAATTTCCTAATCTGCCTTTTACAGTTGTCAAGTACAGAGCTTAAGGTTTCAGAAGTGTAGGGGAACAAAGAGGGAGAGATTCACATAGAAAGAAGCAGAGACCTCCTACATGAAAGTATAATAAACCATCAAGTGGTAGCTGAAATTTAAAAATAAACTTCTAACTTATGGATCCCATTTTTATAACTGTAAATACAGATTTTGGATGCAATTCTAGGTTACTGTACACAGACAGAAATTAAAGCACAATGGAGCAGAACCCTGTGATGCCAAACTAGAGCCATCACTGTTTATCACTTCCAAGTAACTGTATTCCATTCCTGAGGCTCACCTGTCCTTCACCCAGTGTCTCTCTGATCCATGCCCCAGGACGGAGTCACAGGGTACAGGGAAAGCTTCAGGAAGAGGGTGACAATAACTTCTTTGTGCATTATGTTCAAGTTTAAATACTTCACCTTCAGTAGCACTGTATCAGAACAGCTCTACACAAGCACCGAAGAGTCTAACTGTATTTAAGTATCTTGCACTGAGAGATGTAAAAGCATTAAGATACAAAGATATAAATATCCATGGACATAAAATAGTGGCTTGAGATACTGGGGGACACAGGTGAAGATTGTCCTTGGTGCTTGTCTACCCAGCACACTGCCCCACATGTCAATGGGGAAAAAGTATGAAATAGGAAGGTTGTCAGGAAAGTGGTAAAGATTGGGCAGATTCTCATGACTTCAGTGTTTCAGCTGACTTTAAAATGGCTCTGAAGTAGCTCCTACCATGTCTCACAACATTCATTTATCCTGGGAACATTTTAACGATAGCAATTGCTTTATAGTGGGAGACATTTCATGAATAAACCTGAATGAAAAAATGAATTCATGCATCTCCTCTAGATGATGCTAGGTTTTTTAAACTGAAGAGAAAGTGGATTTTAGCTAGAAATAAGAACAAGGCCTGTTATAACTCTATAAACTACTGTTTGGGAGCAGGTTTGGGGGATTTGCCATCTTTGGCTAAACAATTCCATCTCCCCAGACATTTATTAACACACTATATTTGTGTACAGATAACCTTCATAAATAAGTGCTGAGTATAACTATTCTTTTCTCAACTTCTGTGAAAAGGGAAAAAAGATTACCTTTTAGAACAAAATGGTCCCAGAATGGTCTCACATTTGTTGACATTCATGCACACAGTGAATCCATTCATTGAATAGACTTTCCTGAGTTCTTACTACTGTGAGGTATTGTTGGACTATAACTAACAGAATCATTCATTGTCCTCAATGCTCCAAGAGTTATCAGTTTAAAGAGAAATAGGAGTCATAAATAAGTATTTAAAATCTTGTGACAGGAGGTAGTAAAACACTAAAAGCAAAGGTTCTGCCTAGTGATGAGGAGACTGAAACAGAAGAATGGCCATGTATTCAAGACAGGCTAACCTACATAGTGAGACACACATTTATCCCAGCATCTACTTATACTCTGCAATGTCCTCAAGCACGCTTCCTTAGTGCCTCTCAGTCTCAGCTTCTTGATCCATAAAAAGGCAGTGACATTGTTACTCACTTGAAAGACGTATTCTAAGAATCAAATGAGGCTGAGCATATAAAGCACTTCTTAAAATGCTGGGAACATGATGAATGTTGGACAAGTTGTGTGATTGGTGCTGCTTGTTATCCAATTTGAGCATCCCTAGTCCAAAAGTCTGAAATCTAAAATGCTCCAAAATCAGAAATAGTTTGAGTACCAACAAGCTGCCTCAAATGAAAAATCTCACACCTGACTTCATGTGACAGGTCATAGTCAAAACACAGGTGATCTAAAAAGGTATAAAATTACCTGCTATGAGAAACATTAGATACATAAATACTTGCATATGAATAATGTAGCTAATGGGGAAGACATCTCAAGTTGGGTTGGAATGGGAGATAATGTGAACAGGAATGACTTTTCAAGGAAGGCAAAGTTTATTTCAAATAAAACTGAAATCTCTTACATGATCTTAAGTCACAGTTTGATATGCACTTATACATGAACTGCTTTTTGGAGTAACTCTGATAGTATTTTTGGAAGATGAAGTAGATAAGGGAAAACATAGTGTAAGAGGAGGGCAAGGAGGGAGGAAAGAATTCCAGAGATGTTATAAAGGGAAATTTATGAGCTTGGACACCTGGTTGCAATTAGAGGGAGAAATCAGAGATGATACTAAGGTTTCTAGATTGGAATAGTGAAGCCTTAACTGAGATGGTAAAGTAAGAGAAGAATGTCCAGGATGTGGAGAAATTTGTTTGCAATTGGATATGTTCTATGAAACATCAAGGTGGAAATAGGAACTTGGGCTCAAAAGAAATTTCATTATTTGAGGGTCATTTTCTTGTGGTAGATCTAAATTCTGTTCATGTGAATAGCACTATCTGTGCAAAATACTATACAGAAACATCTATAGATTCAAGATCTATTATAGAAAATAGTATATCTTGGCATTAATAATATGTCAAAGCTAGTGTGAGACCAGCCTGGGCTAAAAGTGAGCTCAAGGCCAACCTGAACTGTATAGTGAGACCCTGTTTCAAAAAAAAAGCCAAAACTAATAATATATCAAAGTCCCTCTGGATTTCTCTGTACATAAAATGGAAGAAAAATAAAGTATTCCTGGTATGAGATTCTGGAAACTCTCAACTTAAAATAACAATAATTCTATCCATCAGAATTTTACTAATTACTTGTTTAATGAGTGGCTATTAGTCCATAATGCATGCATGACTCATCCACCAGGACCTTCCTGTGCATGTCACATAGCTAAGCAATACTTAGCTGAGATAGGTAAGAAACCATGGCACTCTGATTTGTGCACTACACAGAACAGGGGGTAGCAAATAAGCTGAAGAACAGACTGGATTTGTAAGTTAGCATGATTGATCAAAAATTTTAAACAGGGATATATGAAGTGTCCTACATATATACTCAAAGAATCATGTGTATAGATGTAAACAAGAATTATGTCTTAACACCAGCTTGTGTGGAAATGTCACAGGCCATGGGCAAAGACTTCAAACTGCAAGTGGCCAACAGTGGATATGGCTCATAAATAGAAACTGTGACAACCTGCACCATTCCTACGTTGTTAGTGCTACACTCAGGAAAGCCTACAGCTTGCCCTCCAGCCTCTCACGGTACCTGACATCCACTGGGTGTGTAAACTGAGCTTCCTGAATTAAGAATGAGAAGTTTATGTTGCTTTACGCCATGTAAGCGACATCTGGGAAATGAGACACAGTTCTTGGCATCAATGCTACTATGCCACATGAAGCAGTCTGTGTACCCATTAACAGATGAATAGATAAAGGACGTATTTATACATAATAGAGCACTACTCTGCTGTAAAAGGGTACACTTGAGTCATTTGTAGGTAAGTGGGTGCACCTTGATATCATAAAGTTAAGTGAATAAATGGGACACACAAGCTTAAATATTACACTGTGTATAGGAGAAACTCAAAATATAAATAAAGAATGAAATAAAAGACATAATAGGAAGTAGGGAAGAGGATCAAGAGAAGGACAGAGGGAAAGCAAAGAAAGGGGATGAAATAAAGAATTGTGATCTGTTATATACATGTACCAACTCCCCACAGAGAATGTAATCATTATGTAATACAGACATGTACTAATAAAAAATTAAAATTTAATAAAATAAAATTTATATGCAGTCCGATGAAAAGACAATCTGTTCTAAAGACAGTAAGAATAATTGCTAATACAGTACTTATTTATGTGTTCTGCATTGCTGTAAGCACTTTATATGCCTAATTAATACACTATGTGAAATGGGTACAATTATCCTTCCCATTCTACAGATGAAAAAAATGAAGTGCCTATCAGTCTTGTAACATAGTAAATGACAAAGTCAGGTTTCACAACCAGACAGCCTGGTCTCCACAGTCCATGATCTTGGAAGTCAACACTATCAATGCCCTTATAGAAATGATAAGGAAAAACATTAGCATGTAACATTTAGCTGGAGGACAAGCTGTGGCCAGAAACCTAAAGGAGGCAGATCCTGGCTCTGGAAAATGGTGAACCTTCTGATTTTTTGGATCACCTCACTAGTGAACAGCCAGGATTCTCAGAGTCCCTCTCAATAGGATATTAAGGTAGAGGCTGAAGGTCAGTCTTTAAATAACATCAAAAGCAGTCCCATCCCAGAAAATAGGTGAGACTAGAGGTCCCCTAAAGTCTCTCTATTCTTCAAGATCTATGATTCTAAAAATAACACATGGCCCTCACTCTCAAATGGCTCCCAACTCAATGTAGATATCAAGACAAACACAGTAGGACTCAATCGAGGTAGAGATGTAATAAGCAACTAAAAACCAAAATAACAAAATGGAATGTATTCAGAGCAGTGGGACCTCACGAAACCTCTAAAGATAAATTCACTTCCACATTAAACAACATCAAAAACAGAAGCAGCATACCAGATAAGATCACAGCATAAAATTCTAACAAATGCTGAGTAGTTACTAATATATTAGCAGCAGGTCAACTCTTTAGGCATCTAGTTTTCCATATCAGTAGACAAGGTCAAAGAATTTATTTGAGTTGTCTGGACTGCAAAATCACTTGTTTCGTCCCTGAGCCCCCAGAAGGAACAGAACCAGTTAAATCTGAGATTAAAGAGGCAGATAAAAGTGACCACTGGCCCGCGAGGTGGGGGATTCGCCACGCTGCCATGGCAGGCAGTCTTCAGGAATGATCTATTACAGGGACACCTTTCATCAGATGCTAGTGAAGCTAATCCTTTTGTGAAGCATGACATCTTTTCAAACACAGCCGTAGTGAACCCAAACCAGATTTTTATGCTGTATGATCAGGTTTCAAAATACAAATTATTTTATCATCATATCAGGTTTAGGCTTATTAGATTTAAATTTGCAAACAAAGATGTAGAAGCCTGTAAATGCAGTTATAAAGCATGCCCTCAAGTCCCCTGATGCTCATCTTACAGAATAAAATGTCAGATGACAGGGAGATAGAAACATACGGAACCACAACAATGTAGTTTCCCACATCCTGCAAGTGGACTTTTCACATTTCCATCTCTGAAGAAAAAGAGGTTCACAATACAACATCAGAACACTCTGACTGACTGATCCCTTGTTTTTCAGTGGAATGTCACCCCACTCCAAAGTTAACCCTTTTTCAGACAAAACGCTGTAATTCTTGGATACTGACTTACCTTTTTGCAGTCAGATAAGGACTTCTCACAGCCCAGTGTACTGAAAATGGTGGTCTGCAAAACAGGAAGTGAGAAACGCATCAGAACTGCCAAATGCAATGGTAGTGACCTGCCCTGTTCAATTCCAGCCCAGAGTGAACATAACTTCCTGTGTCTCCCATTATTTCTGGATTTTAAAATGTGTCTGCTCTTCACCGTTCCCAAAGCTGTTCTACCCAAGCTGGACCACTCAGTGAGAGCTATAAGTCATCCTATGAGGAAAAGAATTTTATATATCTTCATTTCACAGACAAGGTAACTGAAGCACACTGGGAGGCCAAGGCAGGAGAACTTCAAGTTTGAGTCCAGACTGGATAACTTAGTGACTTAGTGAGACCCCATCTCAGAATAAAGTATAAAAAAGCTAAGAATATAGCTCAGGACAAAGGCCCTGGATTCAATCCCCAATGCTAAAAAAACAAACTAAAAAGATAAAGAAACAAACAAACAAAAAGCAAGCCTCAAATCTTTCAAGTGACACCTATCATGAGCCTCAGTGGCCGGGTGCAGCTTCTCCCTGTTTAGGACATGACTGAGTCTGCGTGATGGAACCAGGGCTTACCACCTCCTTCCTTTCCACTTCTTTAAGTACCCTGTGATTGATTTCCTACTATTTGTGCAAGCAGATTTGTTTGGTCTAAGTACTCAGAAGAGTCTTTAGCATTCCTGGCTGGTATTGTATGAAAGGAGAAAAGGTTAGCATTCGTGGCCATGCAGGGATTTACACCAATGTCTGCTCCTCTTGAACGATGCTACTATGAAAGCTATGTGGCTGTGTTCAGCCGCACAAATGGTATTGATATTTTTTTTTCATTAAACCTCTCTACTTCTTTAACTGTAAAACTAATGTATATTCTTAATGAGCCGATCTCCACTACACCCTGTCATTGTGGAGTAGCCAATATAGCCAATAAATATGCAAGAATAGATACAAATAAAACAATATCAGACAAAACCAAAGCCCTTATCCCAACACACCATTTTGGAAGTCTGATGCTAGAAAGCCAGACTTTCACATGACAGCAGTGTAACAATGAAGCTCAGAGGGAGCAAAGGAGAAGCATAAAAGACTCCCAAATAATAATCAAATACATCTCTGTTAGCATGTATGTATTGTCCACTCGGTTTGGCTAAATCAGGATTTTCAGTCAGCTCTATGAAGATTTCTGACCACATGGTTCTTTGCTGTAGTATGTTCTGCAGCACCTCTGGTTTCTAACACCAGATGCCAGGAACTCAATTTCACTCACCTCAGTTGTGACAACCGAAAATATCTCCCATTGTGCACTGGGGATGAAACTGTCCCCAGCTGATATCAAATGATCTAACTTCTAAAGAACTTGTTATAGATATGATCCCAATTTCTTGGTGAATATGATAAGTGTTTTCCAGAAAAAAAAAAGAAGGCTGGTGGTAGTAATTTCCCTTCCTGCCCCTGGATTCAAGCATCATTCTCTATCCTAAACAGGAGTCAGAATCTGGGGAGAACCCAATTCCAGCTGCTGAAGACTATGTGGAGGCAACTCAAGCGATCATGATTGCATTTTTAACTAAGTTTAAGATATACAAGCATCTCTACCCTAAGGAGAGTAAATTAAGAAACATGTCTAGGAATTTAGACATTAGTGCAGTAACCTCAGGGGAAATGATCTTGAAAATTAAACAATACCATTCAACTTTTGTGAACAGTCTCAGGTGACCTGAAAAAGTGTGAAGAAGAAATGAATGTCAGCTAGGTGAAATTCACTTCATTAAAGAAAAGAAGAGAAATTATACAAGTAGCTCAAAAAGTTGCATCTGTATAAAGCCAAAGGATAAACATGCAGCAAAATCTTAATACCCAGAATGGCACAGATCAGTGAGTGATGGTCCATACCTTAATTTAGCCATTTTCAAAAGGGATTTCACTTACATGCTTGATCAGTCTCATTTCATTCTCTTTAAAAAACTAACCTGGCATCCGGTTTCCTAATTGCAGCGGTTGCAAATGACTTTTGGGGAGCTATCTAAACCTTTCAATAACTTGTTCACTTTAATCACCCAAAATGAAAGACTCAAAACATGGTGGCTTATTCACACTGTGACCTTCTTGGTTACTGTGTCAATATTTTTCTACTGAAGAGGAAACTCCTAATGAGTCACCTGCTCCAGAGTTTGCATAATGCTGATTTGACAAAAAGAAGTACAAACACAATAAAGCACAGTGTCTTTTTGAAAGCACTGACTTCTAACCCTATCAGTGGAGTGACTAGCAGGAGGCAAACTGTATTAGACCTAGACAATTTTAGCAGTTTCTCCATAATTTAGAAAGGTGAGGCTTTGCTTTTGTCCATTCATAACACAGATGATGGAGGAGTCACTCATAAGAGCTTTGTTTTTTTAGTATAAGGCCAGAATCATGACAGTCAATTTATGAAGTCTATAAAAGTGTAGAGATCACTACAAAGAAACAAACTAGAGATTTTACACATCGTGTTTCACTGGTCTCCTAATCCTTAAAGAGGATCTAGGCATTACATTCTTTCCAAAAGCAAATGTTGGTTGTTTGGTTTTTTAAAAACAAATTTGAAAGCATATTTGATAGAAAAATGGAGAGTTTGGTCATGAGGACACTGGGCACTCATGATGATGGGAAAATATGTAAGATACAAGTCACAAGTTAGATTCCCTCCAAAGCAGAGTGAGTGATGAAAATTAGCAGGCAGAAGGTTTATGGGTTGTGTTCTTAGGTCATTAGTTATAGAAGGAAAGGGAAGGACGCAGAGTGAAACAGAAGAGGAGGCTGGGCAGTCACGCAACTCAGTAGAGGTCTTAGCTGACCCAATGGGGAGCTCTGAAGCTGGGACAAATTCTTCCCAAGATGGGGTGATGCAAAAGGTTGCCTCAGAAAGCAAGCACATAGCTCTGCCAGCCAAAGGCAGGTTCCCAAGAGGTTGAGAGCTAAGAGCATTCACTGAGCAGAACTCATAACAGTGGGGAGATCTGTCTGGGGCTACCATACATTTCACTTTGACACACTTGTACTAGGACAAACCTGAGCTGTGGTTGGTTTATTTTAGTTGAACATTACTCTTCATCATAGCTAAGAATTTGCTTTTATGATAGCATCTTGAACAAAAAATCAAAGAAACCATTTGCTCAAGACTCTAGACCCATTTCCTGGCCCCTTCTTAATAGACTTTCTGGTGAGTTTGTATTAGTTCAGCCTTGCCATCAATGGTATAAAAATACCTGATATATGCAACTTAATGAAGATTTAATTTAGTTCATAACTTCAGATTCAGGTGACTTAATCCATAGCTACCTGTCTCCAGGGAAAAAGCATGGTGGATGGTATGGCAGGGGAAAACTACTCTACCATGGCAGCCCGGAAGCAGAGAGAAGACAGGAGCCATTGAGGGAGATACATACTCTAAAGGCAGGCCCCAGAGATACATTTTTTCCACCTCTTAACAGTACATTTAGCTACAAACTTTTCAATGGATCAATCCACAGATGAGTATAATGCCCTCATGAAATGCTCACCTTTTGAAAGCCCCACCTCAGAACACATGAGACTTGGGAGAGTGTATTTTATATATAAACCATAATAGAGCTTAAAATGGGCCAGTGGCCTTTGAGCTCTTGAACTTTTTGCCATGAGGTGAAGATTCATTCCTGTTTAGGTCATGAGATCCCTTGCTATTGTGGACAAATCTAGCTTGATTTTAACAGGTGTATTATTTGACTTTGTCAGGCACATAGTAAGCACACTGCCTGCTTCTTTCCTCCATCTGCTAATGAAAGACATCTGACCAAGTATTAAGGTCAGTTCTTAATTATCAACTGAGGAAGAGAGTTTTATAGGTGTACTAGTCAGGGCTCTCCTGACAAACAGAACCAATATAGAGATATTTCAGAGTAGATTTATCATGGGATTGGCTCACAGAACTAAGGAGGCTGAGAAGTCCTACAATCAGCCCTCTGCAGGCTGGAGGACCAGGGAAGCTAGAGGTGCAGCGGAGCCCTTGGTGTAGCTCTCGCTCCCAGGTCAAAGGCCTAAGAATTAGGGGATGGGGGTAAGGTAGGGGATAAATTCCAGAGTTCAAAGGCCCAAGAAGCAGGAGCACTGAAGTCTGACAGCAGAAGCCAAATTTACCCTTCCTCCACTTTATTGTTCTCTTCCAGCCCTCAATGAATTGTATGATGGTGACCTCCATTGGTGAGGACATCTTCTTTACTCAATTTTCTAAATCAAATGCTAACCCTACAGATGACTCTTAGAAATAGTATTTGATCAACTGTTAGGGCATCCCTTTTATGGGGAACCACTCAGACTGTTTCAAAGCTCAGGGATGTCTAAGGACACCTGAGGATTTGACCCTGCTTGTCTAGCACAGGTGCACAGTAGGGTACGGTTACATAACAATGACTTAGCACAGGCAAACACACATGTGCTGTTTACCACACTATGTAAGAATATAAACATGAGATAACAACAATTCCTATTATAAGAATTATACAAGAAAGACTCAGATGGCTCTTGCTCTGGCTCTCTCGCTCTGCTCCATGATGCCTGCTGTTGGTGTTAATGTCCTGCACACATGTGTTCTTTAACCTTACTCACAAAAATCTCTATTGGACCCCCTGAGTGGGCTGACACTTTCACTCAGTGAAGCTGACACATAAAATTAACCATAGCAATAGAGGATCCACAAAAGCACTAGTTAGGCTTTTACATTTTCCTTTGAGGCACAGTAATGGTTAATTAAAGAAGACATAGAAGCATAAACATGTCTTTCCTAAACTAACATTCATAGCCATTTGCAAAAATATTCAAAGTAGGAAGAAAAACACAGGTGACCCAGAAGGAAAAGTAATTTGGGATGAAAAAATTGTCCCTAGAAAGTCCTTGATCAAAGAGTCGACAGGTGGAAGACAGGTAATGATTGGTTCAGCCAATTCAGCACATAAAAGGGCACTTCCAGGAGGTAAGCGACTTTCCCAATTCTCACCAGTGGGAATATTTTATAAGTGATTGAACACTGCAAAAAGACTCCACATATTCTAAACTTCTTTGTAAAAGAAAGTATACCTCTGAGAATGATTACAATATTGTTTATTTCCATTAAATGAAGTTTAGCAAAAGAGCTGGAATAACCATACCTTTGATGAGCCAATCTCTGCCATGTAATGTCTATAAATCTGATAAATAAGATTTATATTTTAAAAATAGCAAACATATGATACTTATGTGATTAAACTGGAACTGCTTAAGTACTGGATTATAAAAGTTAAGGAATTGAAAAGCTGAGTCTCTGAGAAGGTAAGGTTTTTGTGGACCTTTATTTCCGGCATCCCTCACATGTATGTGTGCCTGTGGGTGGGCGAGTCTTGTAACCTTAGCCTGATGCCACCAGAAAGAGGCTGTCTACTTCTGATGAATGGTCAAATACACCTGACTGCTGAGAGCTATGAGGGAGTGATGCCTGCATAAAGCATCTCCATTTGATACCTCCAATTTTTACTCGCAGATGCTCTGGATGATTTCTTACTCACTGGTAAATGTCAGAACTGGTCCTATTCATATTACTAACAATTTGGAAGTCTCTTTCATTAAATCAATGGATCCTCAAAGTGCTCACTACTTGGAAGTTTCCTCAGACAGTTTAAGAGACTGGTTCTAGGATTTCTTCACAAAGTATGAATTTCTGTCTTGTTTTTATATTTAGCAGACATGAATTGATGCATATGCACTGAAGTAGTGATACACTCTCCAGGCAAAGTGTGGCATTTACATTTATTTCTTTAACTGCCTAATTATAAAACACCAGCCAAAGGGGAAAAAATGACACACCCAAATAAATGATAAAATTACAGTGTTTTCTTGTAATCCATGAATACTGAAAATTTCAATTAGCCAAGTGAAAAGCCATTGAATGTGCCAGCAGGATTTATATCCTAGACTAATGACCATCATCTGCATCCTATTTAGCTAATGAAGGCTTGGAACACTTGTGGATAATTAAGGGAAAGCTGATGGGAGGATATTCGAGCCATAGAAAGATCAAATCTATTTACGTCTGCATTTAAAACTAAACATACCTAATAGTTCACTCAATCAAAGCATAATGTCTGTTCATCTGGGATAAGATAGATTCTCATAAACTAAGTACTTGTGTTAGCTCCCCAACCCAAAATTCTTCATTCATCCACTAAGTATTTATTTAACACCTCCCATACACCTCTGCCCTTGTGAGTCACATGGACAGTCACATGATTCCTCTAATGTTTTCTCTACCACTGTCTCCTCCATCTTAACTCAACTTATACCTCTTGTTTTCACTTTATTCGAAGAACTACCATTTACCTCTCTATCTCAGTGTACTCACCAAAGCTATTGTCCAGAAGAATTAGGGGTGTGTACAGGGAATGTGGTGGGCCCCTGGTTTTCTCAGATCTGGCATAGTATCTTTTTTTTACATTTTTTATTTTAAAGAGAATAAAACAAAAGAGAACAGAACAAAACAAATCAGAACAATGCAAGCAACACAGCACTTCACAGCCAGACAACCAGACATCAACAGTAGTTACCATAATATCTCTTTTCTTTGAAATTGTTGAGCATACCTTTATGCACATTAGTATCAAACATAACACAATAGTATAAAACCATTCAAGAGAATGAAAGCATTACAGGACTTCAAAATCAAATAACAGGAAATAAACAATGGCTACTATAGTATCTCATTTTCCTCAAAAAATCTGTCTATACCCATCACATATAATAAAATCAAATAAACCACAAAAGGATAGAACCAATCAAAACAGAAGAACAAAAGCACAGTAGGACTTCAAAGCAAGATGATAGTAAATCAGCAATGACTACCATAATGTCTTATTTTCTTCAAAACAGCTTTTCATACCATCACACATAATAAAATCAAACAAGACAGAATAAAACCAAACAAACAAATGAATGAAAGCATTATAAGACGTCCAAGCAATATCATAGGAAACTATGATTATCATAATGTATCCCATTATATTCAAAATAACTGCCCCTACCATCTAACAGCATAGAATCTAACAAAATAAGACAGAACAAAGCCAAACTTAACAAAATTATGCAAACAATGCAAGAGTTCAAGATAAGACAATAAGAAATTGACAGTAGTTTCCACCTTTCCCTCTCAGGTGTTTCCTCCCCTTTGCTCTTGCATTAACTCTTTGCTTTTGGATCCCATTAACTACTGTTTCTTATGCTAGGCTTCACATGTATGAGTTTGAACAGTTTTGGCCATGAACATGATCTCCAGTTGCATTCATTTACCTACAGAAGCCTTGAGATTATTCAACTTTATAGCTAGGTAGCTTTTCACTGTTTGAAAATACCATATCTTTCTTATCCATTCTGCTATTAATGGGCAAGTTACTCTTGCTTTGTTTTTCTTGGTTCTTTGTTTTTGTTTTGGTCTCCTGTTACATAGAGCAACTGTTTTCTCTCCTTTGATTTTCAGTCTATAAATTTACTTTCCAGCTAAATGTGTTTTTATATACAGTATATTGATGGATCTTGTTTCTTGATCCACTCTACCTGTGTTTCTTTTATTGCTGACCTGAGGCCATCTACATTAGTGGTTACAATTACCAGCATACATTGGTTTGTGTCTGCCCTGCTATCCTCCTGATGTTGGCCCTCCACTTTTCCCCTTCATTCAGTTGCCTGTCTTGGTTGGTGATCCTCCTCTGCTGCTGTTCCTGGAACCATAGTCAGCTTTATCTCTCTCTAGAATATCCTTTAGCACTCTCTGTAGGGTTGGATTGATATTCATGAATTCCTTCAGTTGTTCTTTATCATGGAAGTATCTTATTTTCCATAAGTTTTGAAAGATAGTTTTGCAGGGTAGATCAATCTGGGTTGTGTTATTTTCTTTCAGGGTTTGAAACACTTCACTCCAAACTCTTCTTGACTTGATGGTTTATGTTGATAAGTCTGCTGTGATTCTGATTGGTTTTCCTTTATAGGTGGTCTGTTTCTTTTCTCCAACAGTTTTTCATATTCTATTCTTGTGCTGAATTTCTGGGATCTTGATTATTATATGTCTGAGTGTAGATTACTTTGGTTATGGCTAGTTGGAATCTTATATGCCTCAGTTATCTGCATGCCGGATTCATTTCCCACGTTTGAGAAGTTTTCTGATATTATTTCTGCAAATATCCTTTTAATTTCATTTGTGTTGACCCCTCTTTCTTCACCAACACCTATCACTCTTAAGTTATGCTTCTTTGCATCATCTTGCAGCCATTGGGTTGTTATTTCCTGATTTCATGTTATTTTTAAGAGATTTTTTCCTTCTCTGATCACTAGCTGCAATCCTGCTTCAAGGTTTGAAAGTCTATCTTCAGTCTCTCAAGTGGTTTTGCCAGCTTTTGATTGAATTTTTAATTTCTTGCATCTCTCTTTGAATCTGTTTCATGCATTGTAATTCCTTTCTACACTCATTCAAAGTTTCCATCATTTTCTTATGCTCCTCATTATTGTCTCTGTCTTCTTTAGACCTGCTGGACAATTCTTTCAGTATGTTTGTGATTTCTTCTTTTACCTGAGACATTATTTCTGATTTGACTGCTTTTACAATCTCATGGAGTTGTTTCCTTACTTCAGTTGCTATCCTCTCAGAGATTTCAGGTGTGTGGCTTACGTTTTCTTCCATGATTGTATCTCCCAGACTTAATCTGTGTGGGCTAGAGGTCTGAGTTTGCCTTTTGCTTCTTCATCTTGACATTCTCCTGGGCCTCTCCCAACAAACTGGTTGTGGGGCGCCAGGCACTTCCCACCTTGGCTGCCCCTAGGGAGTGTAGGGGGATGAGACAGGAAACTGGGTTTCTCTAATTCCAGATTGACAAGGAGATAGCAGGACATGGAGCAGACTTCTCCAGACCTATGTAACTACACTGGGGCTTTGCTGATGATCAGGGTTGCATGGAGGTGGGGCTATTTCTCTCAGCATCTGTGTCTACACTGGAACGCCCACGATGGTGTCAGACACATAGCAGTGTATCTGTCTGATTCTGCTAGTGGGTGACAGCTGCCTGAGGGAACTAACAGCCTCCATTGGTGGCCTAGGGATGCACAGGGCTTACCTGGCTGTGTGTCCCTGCTCCTTTTGGCTGCCTGCAGGAAGGAGTCTTCTGGTGGTACCTCCCTGAGGGTGAAGGCAGATGTGCTGGTTCTCTCTGCCCACGCTGGCCACCTATAGGACATGGCCTTTCAGTGGTGACACACAGCAGGCAGAGGTGGATCTGTCTGTCTCCCTCCACCTGCACTGGGCCCACCAAAGAAGGAACCTTCCAGCCATGGCATACAGTAGGCAGAGGCCAGTCTCCTGGTTCTCTTGGCTCATGCTGGCTGCACAGAGAAAAAGGCCTGGCATAGTATCTTATAGGTAGCCCAGCCTCATGATTAGACAGGTGGCCACATAATGAAGATTAAAGTTGTTAGAAAGAAGAAAGAAACCTGATGTTTGGAAATCATCCTCATTGGTGCTCTACTGAATTTCACTAGTTTACCAGTTGTCTCATTCAGCTGTTATCATATCACTTAAGTATGGAGCATCGTCTTACTCAAGCACCTGAAGACTGAGCCACACCACAATTGCTGATTAGTTTGTGTTTACGAGGGAAAAATCTTCAAGGACCTGCAATCTTAGGATCTATACCTGTGCTGGAAAATGGACCATGTAGCTGGCAGGCCTACTGTGGAAAGACAATGGATGGTGGCATCCCAATCCTGAGGGTAAACACTTTGGTCTTTCAGAAGCTCTTTCACATCTTCCCTGGGGAAAATCATCAGCAAAATCAGAGTCCACACATACCCAATTGGGAATAATGCTAAACCAATGGGATTCAACCTTTAGTAGCATGATGATCAAATAGAGAGCTTGATAAACAAAAATTGATTTAGAAAGGATAAGATGGTACCCAATATTTTGCATTTTAAGCATACTCTCCAGTAAGATTGTTGTTCCTGCCCCAGAAACTGTACCTAGGAAATCAGTGGTTGAGGTTACACCCAAACAAAATTAACACTAATGATAACTGTGCCTTTGCCCATCTCACCAAAGAAGAAAATGTCTCTGGAATTTCTAGAGCTTACTTTTAATTATTGACAATATAATAATACCACTTACCACTTATACAAAACTTGCTATTCCTAAAGCCCATTGACACATGTTGGACTTCCAGTCAACCCTACAAGAGTTATTCATCTCACTTTAAGATATTAACAAACAAGTTGAGTTACTTGATAAAGTTTCCTTGAGTTACTTAATTACTAAGTAGTCAAGTTAGAACTCTATTTATTGGCTTTCAGAAGTATTTCTAAGATAGACTGTGCTATGAAGCTTGCACTGTAGGATCATCTGGGCATGATGTGAAATTCACTTAAGATTTAAAAATGACATTATTCTATTCTCAAGATGTCAATGTTTTTTTAAAAAATAAATTAATATTGAGCTATTTACATATTCTAGATATTAGTCCTCTGTCTGAGGACTAGCTGGTAAAACATTTTTATCATTCTATAGGTTTTCTTTTCACATTGTTGGTTGTTTCTTTTGCTATGCAAGGGCTTTTTAATTTGATATGTAACCATTGTTGATTTCCCGTACTATTTTCTGTGATAAATTTGACACACAAGCTTAAATATTGTGTTATTTCTCATATATGAGAAAGCCGTTATAAATAAAGAGCAAAATAAAAGATGGATTATAGAAAATAGGGAGCGAGATCTTTCATAAATGGGAAATGGAATCAGAGATGGAGGAAGGGAGAGAAGATGAAAAGGAGAATTAAGGGTGGACTGCAGGGGGAGAGACCAGGCCTCACCAGGAGGTGATCCCCTTCTGGAAACCAGTGCCATGCGCTCACCACTGCCAGAGTGGGGACAGCCAGACCCAAACCTCTCTCTGTGAGTCAGCGTCATTTGTGGACTGTAGGGAGGAGAACCAGGCCTCACTAGGAAGCATTCTGCCTGGAAACCATATCATTTTCATTGTTTTGTTGGGTTGGGTTTTTTTCTCTTTTGTTTAATTATGTTAAATCTGATGGCATGAGCAACTATTTAAAAGATAGTAAGACATTATGGTAGTCATTTTGGATTTATTATTAGCTTGTTTTGAAGTCTTTTATTGCATTCATTGTTTTGTTTTTATTCTTTCTATTCTATTCTGTTTTATTTTTACTATGTCTGAAAATATCTACAGCTATTTTGAAGACACTAATAGGCATTATGGTAACTATTATTGATTTCATAAGGTTTTGAAGTACTGTATCACTTATTCTGGTTTATTTTGATTGGTTTTATTCTATTCTGTTTTCCTTGGTTTTATTCTGCTTTATTTTCCTTGGTTTTATTCTTTTTAAAATAAAAAAAAAGAGGAATTAAGATGTGTTATGTACAAGTACCAACTCCACACAAGGAATGTAAATGTTGTATGCTGTAAACATGTACTAATAAAAAATAAAAATAAATATTGATTTCTTCTTACTCAGCATCACTTATAAAAGCTAAGGAGCCTTTCCATTTATAGTAAATTATGTACAAGTGATCACAGAAGTCTTTTTTTTTTTTTTTTGGTCCTTTTCCTTTTTATCGGTACTGGGGATCGAACTCACAACCGCCTGCTTGCAAGGCAGGTACTTATGCTGCTGAGCTAAATCCCCAGCCCACAGAAGTCTTTTTAAAGGGCTTGGTAGAAGGATGACTGAGAAGGGCACAGGAGTCTTTGTTGTAGTTAGGAATTGCAAGGAAAATGATTATATAGAGGACACAAAATTTATAGTATTATTAATAATGATTACCCAAGAAGTCAAACACAAGAAGTATAGGAAATCTGTTCATACACTAAAGACCTAGAAAATTCGGCCAAACACCTGACTCCCATGGCAATAACTTGCATGAGTTCATCTGAAAAACCTAGATCCCATGACAATGGCCGCCATGTCTATGTTGTGAGTCTAAAGCCCACAACAATGACACATGCAAGTCTATTTCATGGACCTGTACTGGAAATGTCCAAAGGTCAGTAGTGGAAACCAGAAAGTCTGTGCCAGCAGGATGAAGGATCTGTGTCAGTAAGTTGAGGGTCTACACTAGCATCAGGAAGCAGTGCTCAAAGTAAGGACCAGGGCGCCACTGAAAAGTACCACAGTCATTCTCAGCGACAACAAGGTCCCCAGTTTCTCCAGTGATAACAGCCAAGTTCCTATCAGGGAGGCCAGCACAACAAACTTCTCCAGGAGAACCAACAGCTCCAAGAGAACCAACAGCTCCAAATAACAACACACACTTGGTAGAACCCACAGTGCTTCTCACTTCCTCTCCAGGTCTCCTTTTTATGTTGGCAACAGCCCTCAAGTAGACCATCTATACTCAGCACCATGCTGATTCAGCTAAGGTGACCACCAGTTTTTAATTCCCCACAGTCCTGATCAGCTATAACCATGAACCCTGTGCAGAAAACAGCCTGTGGAAAATGTGGTACACTTTAGCACCCATTCTCTCTCTCCCATCAGAGTGGGTCTTGGACATATCCCACCAGGTTAGCACCTTAGGACAGGCAAGCAGTGGGAAGCTCTGACTTTCCAGAAAGCAGGAAGGAGCCATGGTTTACCAACTCCCCAGAGGTGAAACCGTAAGATTTGGACAATGCTGCCACCACCACCATGGTCTCCACCACTGTGATCATGACAGACCCGTCCACTTGCTGTACCCTCATCTCAACTCTGTAAGGACAATCGGGTGAAAATGGAGGACACTGTGCTGCAGGGAGGGACAAGGAAGAGTAGCTGTCAGAACACATTTCATGCACTTCAGCACAGTATTAGAATGTGGCCAATTAGTTGCAGGAAGAGAGAGAACAACAAAGAGCCTCAAAGAAGACATAACAAAAAGCAACATTTCAGACAAAAGGCTCTGAGTGGCAAAGAGCTCTATCCCTAAAGCCATCCACATTAATGCAATAAAGGTAGCAACTGACCCCACTCGGGGTCGGGTCAGTATTACTGTCCTTCACCAACTTGAAATAGCAAGTGCTGAAGGGAACACATTATGAAGGAATTGGGGCAAAAAGAAGAGGGACATTTCTATAAGTTCTGACTTTCAAAGAATAGTGAGGAAAGTCTGTACACAAGTGCTATGTATGTCAGCATCTATAATCTTTGAGTTAACAACTGTGGTATCATAAGTAACAGGGCCCCATTAGTGATTTTAAAAGATAATTATTCAGTATTTGTAGTATTCCTTAAGATTCTACAAATCCTTTTACCTGAATTTCTGCAGGTCATTATCTTTTGCATTGCAATCTGAGTTTATGCAGTCCAGGGACCAATACTTAGAAGTTTTCTACTGTGTAGCACATTGGTGAGTGAGAACAGATTATAAACATCATAAATATTTGTGATATGTATAGTGACTAATGCAGAGGCAGCAAGACGAAGATGGAGGAACCAAGAAAGGCAGGTGGGGAAAGGAAAGAGCCACAAGGGCATCAGTGCATGATAGTGGAAAATCTCGTAAGTTGAATTGTGTCCTCCCCAAAAGATATTGGTGTCCTAATGCCCTGAATGTACCTGCAATGTGATACCTGTGAATGTGACTTTATGTGGAAATGAGGTCTCTCCTTATCAAATATGACTAGCACCCTAATAAAAGGGGAAAATGCACACAAGCACACAGCTGGGAAATGAGATAAAGACAACTGTGTGATGCTGTAAAAGGAAAAGGACTGTTAGTTACCAAGTGTTTTGGATTAAAAACTGGTGGTCAACTTAGTGCCAGCATGTATCAGTATGGTGCTGAGCGTAGATGTCCCACCTGAGGAAAGTTGCCAGCATAAATAGAGATGTGGGGAAAGAGAAGCTAGGCATTAAGGTGCATTGAGGCAATGTGGGTTCTCCTGGAGAAGCTCTGGTCCTCACACTGAGCATTACTTCCTGGCTCCAGAGAGGAAGACGTGTGCCGCTTGGTCTCCAGAAGGAACTCATCAAGCTGGCTTCCTGGCATGTACTCAACTGTGCTTATTGTCAGAGGAGCTCAGGGCCTCTGTGTTGCTGACAACGGATGTGGTGCTTTTTAGGACAGCCCTGGTCTTTGTTGTGAGTGTGACTTCTCAGCTCCAGAGTAGAACCCTCAACCTATCGGCCACAGCTCCTTCACCCCACTGGCATAGACATCCTAGCTTCCACTGGTGACCTTCCCAGCACGGATCCATAAAAGAGACTGGTGTGAGTCCTTCTTGTGGGCTCTAGACCTCCAGTTAGACTCATGGGAGGCACTGTCATGGGCTCTAGGGTCTTCATCTGGACCTATGTGGGACATTGCTGTGGGATTCAGGCCCTTGGCTAAATATTTTATGTCTTTAGTGTTGTAGATAGATTTCCTGCATTTCTTTGTGTAAACTCTGGGTGACCATCATAAAAATAATATTATAAATTCCATGTCCTGATTCTAATTGTTCTCTGCACAACCCCTGACTACAACACCAACAAAAGTTAGCAAGAGGCAGGAAGCAATTCTATCCTGAGTCTGAGAGAACACAGCACTAATAACAATTTGATTTGGACATCTAGACTTTCAAACTGGGGGCTGTGGGAGACAATAAATGTTGTTTTAAGTCACCTAGTTGGTGGTACATTCTGCAGTAGTCCTAGTAAACTAGTATGGGGGATATGAATAAGGTGAATAAGGCTCTCAACTTATCTGTTTTACTGGTTGCCCAATTTTTCCTATGAAGGGCCAGATAGTAAATATTTTAGCCTTTGGGGAATGTAACTCTGCCATTGGAACTGGAAAGTACTGTGATGGTTGATATGTTGTGTCAATTTGAGAAGTTTAGAAGTTTAAGTAACTGAGCAGCTCTACCCTCTGCCTGTAGAGGACATGCTCCAGGGCAGCTGTTTGCTCCAGAATGTTGTAGTGGTTGATTCACTATGTCAACTTGAGAGGATTAGAAGTTTAACTAAATGACTTAGCAGGGAGACAGGTTCCTCACTTTGTAAACATCCTGAGCCTGTGCAAGAGGATGGCAGAGAGATGGCGTGAGTGTTACACCTGTCGGGTGGCCTGCTTACAATATAAAGGAAAAGGCTTGCTCTTCCCCTATTTGCTCGTGTTGCTTTGCAGTCATCTGCCACCTTGAACTGTTGCCTCTCTGCCATGCCACCCTGCCTTGGAGCCAGTTGATTATGAACTGAAACCTCTACAAACCGTGAGTTAAGTAAACCTATCCTTCCTTTATTTTGGGCATCAAGTATTTGGTCTCAGCAAGAGAAAATAACAGTATGTAAATGAGAAAGTATGACTGTATTTCAATAAAATTTTATTTTGTGAATGCTGGAGTTTGAATTCTACATAATTTCGACATGCTGTAAAATGATAGGTTTTTTCCCAACTATTGATTTTTAAATTAATTTTATTGGTACTCTTTTGATACATGTAAAAATCACATTCACCATAGGGAATTTGCACCTGAACATGATATACCTTGATTTTTTTTTCCCATTCCCCTACCCTCTTTTCAACTCTTCTTCTCTTCCTTATTTACAAAAGTGTTGTTTCCATTTTTTCCTTGTATTCTTTTTCCTTTGCCCTTCCTCCTTTTCTTCTCCCCTGCTTCCTCCCTTTGTCTCCTTTCCATTTGACCACTTTCTTTCTATTTCCCAATAGCTATCACCCATTTGGTCCTTATTTATGCTTTTGGTTTCTCACATAAGAGAAATAATGCAATATTTGTGAAAACCACTCTCATCAGCCATATAACAACAGGTATTGAGCCAAATTTGGCCTGCAAGTGAGAAAGAAGCATCTTCTTATGACAGCTAGAGGGAAGAGTGGCTTGGCCTGGAGCTATCATGCATCTCCCTCTCACTTCCCTTGGCTCCCACTTGGTTTTCCTCCACACATGGGTCAACTGGGACATTTGACCTCAGTGTCCCCCTAGGTTACCTGAGGGCTGCTCTCTGGATCCTCTAACAAGAGACGCCCCTTCAGACATAGTGTCCCTCCACCACCCATGCTGCTCTGGATACTGACATGGCGGGGAAGCTGCTCTTAACATAAGAGATCAGGGAGAGATCTGGGCCATCTGGCCCCCACCTCCCCAAACCCCAACAATCTGTGTTGAAAAGAGCTAGTCCTGCTGAAGAGTCCCTGATTTTGTCCAACCATTTTTCAAGTTGTGCAACTGTCAATTAAACAGTTTATGCCTCCTGCCTTTTTGTGGGACCTTTGCCATCACAGCTGTGGCTTCCTGGATGCTCTGTGCACACTTGAGTCAATCACAGGCCTGCATCTGGACTACACAGCAGGCCTGAATTTAAACCAGTCATAGGCTTGTAGCTGTATAGGAGAAGCACTTCCGTCACACAGCTGGAGTTAGTCTAAGAGGACTGCCATTAGCATACAGATCCTCCTGTGCTACCACACAGGTCCCATTCAAATAAACCCTTGCTCCAGTGGTCCTAAGGATCTTCTCATGATTTATTTCTTACGTAGTATGGCATAAGAAGATCCACAAGTCTACTTAAGATTTTTATCCTGAATAGTATGGCAAGATCAATTACTTTAAAAGAAAGAGAGACAAACATCAGGGGCTTAAACAATTAGGTAAGAAAAAGAAGTAAACAGGATACAAATAGGCAAGGGAGAACTAAAATTATCCTTGTTTGCAATTGATACGATCCTATACCCAGAAGACCTAAAGACTCCTGGAATTTTATTTTATTTATTTATTTTAAAGAGGGTAAAGCTAAACATAACAAAACAGAACAAAGAAGATCAGAAGAAAACAATATAAGCGACACAGATTTCAAAGCAAGACCACAGGAGATCTACTGTGGCTACTATGTTTCTTGTTTTCTTCTAAATAGTTGTCCATATCTTCATATACAATGAATTCATACAAAACAAAATAGTATTAAACTGATCAGAACAGAGTAATGAAGGTATTACAGCCCTTCAAAACCAGACAATAGGAAAATCAACAATGGGAATCATAATGTCTCTTGTTCTCTTCAAAATAGCTGTCCATACCTTCATGGATGGTGAAATTAAATGATACAAAACAGACTAAAACCACTATGAACAAAGAATAGAAGCATTACTGGATTTCACAGCATGATGATATGGAATCAGCAATGGATACCATAATGTCTCTCTCTCTTCAAAGTAGCTGTTCATTTTATCACATAATATAATCGACTCTCGCAAACTGTTTAGGAGAAGTTGTATGCATGTATAAGCCTCTACATGTACACATCTTTTTCCAGAAGAATTTTCAAGCTGAGAGATTGATTCATCCAAATATCAGGGTATAAAATCAACATTAAAAAGTCAAGAGCATTCCATATGCCAACAGTGGAAGAGCAGAGAAAGAACTCAGGAAATTCCATTTAAAACAGCTTTACAAATACATAGAGAGCAATCTAAACAAGAAGGTAGAAGGTATCCACAATAAAAATTTCAGAACACTGAGAAAAGAAATCAAAGGAAGTGCTAGAAAATGGAAAGACCTCTCATGTTTATGGATCAGTAAAATTAATACTGTTAAAATAGACATATTGCTAAAAACAATCTATGGATTGAATGAAATCCCTATCAAAGTAGCAATAAACTAGGAAAAAAAATCCTAAAATTAACAGGAAATACAGTGGGCCCAGAATTATTAACTAATCCCCAAACAAAAGAACAAGGCTAGGGGCATGACAATACCCAATTTTAAATTATACTACAAAGACACAGTAACAAAAACAGCATTGAACTGGCACAAAAAGTCACCTAAATTAATGGAATATAGCTGAGTACACAGAAACAAACCCATGCAGCTACAGCCATGTGATTCTGGACAAAGGAGCCAAAAATATGATAGAGACAAGACAGCCTTTTAACATGCTGCAGGGAAAACAGGGAAAACTTGGTATGCTCTTGTAGAAGACTAAAACTAGATTCTTATCTTTCATCTTGTACAAAAAGCAATTAAAAATGGACCTAAGATTTAAATATAAGACAAGAAACTATGAAATGTCTACAAGAAAACAGAAGAAACAGATGAACCCGTAGGTATATACTCAAAGATCTCCTGAGTAAGGAAGTCAACAAATAGGACCACAGCAAACAAAGGGTGCACAGCAAAGGACACAACTGCCCAGTGAAAAGATAACCCTCAGAATAGGTGAAAGTCTTTACGACCTACTCTTTCAACAGAGGATCAATATCTAGAATAAGTAAAGAACTAAAAAAATTAATACCAAAAAATTGCATAACCCAATCAATAAGTGGTCAAACGAATTGCACAGACATGTCTCATAAGAAGTATAATCAGCGCCAGGTGTTGTGACACACATCTGTACCCCAGCACTCAGGAGGTTGAGGCAGGGGGATTGCTGCTAGTTTGAGGCTGCCTAGTATACAAAGTGAGTTCAGGGCAAGCCTGACCTGCATAGTGAATCCTGTCTCAAAAAATAACAATAACAATAAGATAGTAATAATAAAAATAAGAAATATAATTGGCCAGTAAGTGTATGAAAAAAAGTTCCATACCTTTAGCTATTCCGGAAATGCAAATCAAAATTACACTGAATTCCATTTCACTCCAGTCAGAAAACTAAAAATAGAAATAAAGACTACAATAAAAATTAGTAGGACACAGGGAGATAGATCTTTTGCAAAAGGGAAGGGGACCTAGAGTTGGGGGGAAGTGGGACAGAAGGTACGAAAAGAGGACGAAAAAAGAATGAAGGTGGGTTCTGTATATGTGCCAACTCCCTGTGAGGAATTTGATCACTGCATACTGCAAACACATAGTAACATAAAAAATAAGGGGGAAAGTGATTATCTGCAAGAATACAAAAGACAACAAATGCTGACAAGGATACAGGGAAAAAGAAACTTGTACACTGCTGGACAAAATACAACTTAGTATATCCACTACAGAAATCAGTATAGAACTTTCTCAAAAGCAAATAAAAAAAGCTACCATTTGATCCAGCTATGCCACTCCGTACTATACTCAAGAGGAATTAAAGGTATCAGACTGTAAGAATGTCTGTATACCCATATTTATTGTGGCACAATTCACAATAGCAAAGATATGGAATGATCCTTGGAACCTATCAACAGATGAATGGATAAAGAAAAAAGGCTGCGACATGACTGGAAAATGGTGGCTTGATAGGTAGCAGGGTAGAGAGCTCTCTGAGAAAAACAACTCAGATACTAGAATTTATCACCACGAGAAGACCAGACAAAAGGAGAGGGATTCTCATGATGCAGGAAGAAATTGAGGAAAAAGAAAAATTAAAAAAGGAAGGAAAAACATAGATGAAAGGCTGGAACCAGACGCTCTCACTGACACAGTGCTGTGCTGTACTGGGTGCGCCCTAGAGTCAGACAATTCACAGTCGCATTGAAGTTCCAGCTGCTGAAGTTGCGGCTGCCGAAATTGGGAGTTGGTGAGTCCTGGGCCCTTGGCGGGAGGATGCAGCACATTGGAGAACAGAATCAGTATGGAGAGCTGCATTAACCCATGGTGACTGCTAGGGAATTGAGTCCCGCAGATAGGGTGACAAGCTGGATGACATATTGGAGTTGGGCAGGGCAGGATAGGCCTGAACCTGGAACTGCAGGGGTGTCAGTCAGCTGTCCCTGGCTCAAAGGTGGGATCTGCTTGGGCTGAGTCACGCCCCTGGTCAGGACCCAATGGCCAGGGATGAAACTGTCCCGAACCTGTGACGTCCTCACAACACAGACTAATGTGCTAAAGACACCAGCCAGTTGACTGGCTCAGAGTATGGGCCAGCCCACATCATCCCTGTGTGCACCTCAGATCAACAGTAAACTGGAGAAGGCAGCAAGCCCCTAGCCAACACGCTTCAGAAAAACCATAAACAATATAGAAAGGGTCTGAGACCTCCACCATACACCTGTCTGAAAGAAACCAGAAACATGACAAGAGAAAGAAACAAGAAAAAGCCTCCAGCCACTGACCCAGGGAAAATAAGACCAGGAGAGGTAAATACAGAAGAGATCTAGGGCAGCAATCATGCAATATCGGCCACAGCATCAGCAGACATAAATATCTTCATGACCTCATGGATGAACTTAAAACTGAAATTCTAATTCAAGTGAGGCAAGATATAAAAAGATTAATAAAAGAAATGCTAAGCCCCTCTCAAGAAAACACAGATGGAAGAATGGAGGAACCCAGAGAAAGAAGAGAAATCTTTGATGAAGAATATAAACAAAATCTAGAATATATGAAACAGATCCAAAGAGATTACCAGGAAATTAAACACTCCATTGAAAGCTGGCAAAATGCCTTGACAGAAACTAAAGTTAGACTTTTAAAACTTGAAGATAGATATGTAATGTGTGATTGTGAAAGAAAAGATCACTTAAAAATAAGGAACCAGGAAGTAACAATACAAAGGCTAGAAGATGACAAGAAGATCTATAATTTAAGGATAAAAAACATGAGCAAAGAAGCAGGAGCAACCACAAATGAATTATAAAGGCTATTCACAGAAATAATTAAGGAAAACTTCCCAAGCATAGGAGAAGGAAATGATATCCAGATAAATGAGGCATACAGAATTCCAGCCAACTACAACCAAAACAGAGCTACACCCACACATATAATAAAGATCCCAGAAATTCATCACAAGAACAGAATATTAAAAGCAGTCAGAGAAAAGATGCAGATCACCTATAAAGGAAAACCCATCAAAATCACACAGACTTCTCAATACAAACCACGAGAGCCTGGAATGAAGTAGTCCACGCCCTGAAAGAAAATAACCTCCAACCCAGATTGATGTACCCTGAAAAACTCTCTCTCAAAATTAATGGAGAGACAAGATGTTTCCAAGACAAAAAGGAACTGTGGGAGTTTGTGGCCACCAATCCAACCCTATATAAATACTGAAGGACATTTGAGAGAGAGAGAGAGAGAGAGAGAGAGAGAGAGAGAGAGAGAGACAGAGACAGAGAGAGACAGAGACAGAGAGACAGAGAGAAATACCAAGATTCCAGCAACAGTGGTAGAGAGGCCTCAATGAACAGGGTAGACAGTGGAATGAAGGAGAAAAGTGGACAAATAATAGCAGAAAAATAGAATAGCAGAGATGAGGCAGAGAAGGTGGGCCATAATGTCTAATATAGATAGCCTTGATACAGTAACAAAAAGAAACACAGGCAGAGTAGATCAGGAGTCAGGATCCATTGAGATGCTCCGAATAGGAAATATACTTAACCTGAAAGAGGGTTAATAAACTGAAAGTCAAAAATGAGAAAATGATGCTGTATGTGACAGGGAACTAGAGAGAAATAGGGACAACTCATATAGCAGTTGCAAATAAGTTGGAAAGCCATGACACTTTTGTGCAGTGTAGAACTACACAGCTAGGAGGAAGGAAAACCTTGTGGCTTTAGTAAGTAAAGGAATACAGCTCAAGATCAAGCTCAGGGGTAATATGGTTCAACACCACTTAGATAGATAACCGGTTGCCCCCCTAATCTAAAAACTAAAGGAGTTAGTGGGACTCAAAAAATACAAAGCACCCTGAGAAAGAGAAAGGGGAGGAATTGCCTAAAGAAGGAAGGCAGAGGACATTGTTAATAGTGTATCAGGATATAAAAGCCATAGTAGTCTTATCATTGTTTAGTTTGATTTTATTTTGTTCTGGTCTGTCTATTCATACTAGATTTGAGGACACAGACAGCTATCCCAGAAATAGCAGGATATACCATAGTAAATATTTTTAATTCCCTACTAACTTAAACTGAAGCCCTGTATTACTTACATAGTCTTACTATGACTGATCTTATTTGAAGCTTGTTTGTTAGACTGCTGTTTTGTCTTGACTGATTTTACTTGAATTTGGGGTGCTTGATAGTATCAAGTCTAAGAGCAGAGGCAACTACTCTGAGGATGACAAGATGCAATAAGATACTCATTACAGTTTGATTATTACTGCTTTTGCAGTCCTACAATGTCTCCAATGTTGTGTTTTTATTAATATTGCTATGTAGTGCTATGTTCAATTATATTATGCCTGATGATATAGACAATTCTATTGAAAATAACAAGAGACAGCATATTAGTTACTATGCTGTCTCTTGTAGCTACTATGTAGTTACTACATAGCACTACATAGCAATGATCTACAGTTTAGTCCTGTAGATCACCTAATATCATGGTTTTATATGTCTTTTTCGTTTCATGTTTTTCTAGGAATTTGTTTTGTTGTCTTGTTTTGGTCTGTTTTTCCTTATAATACAGAAAGGATATGTATACAACCAGAGATTCACACATGTGTAGAACTTTTAAACAGTTCTAGAGAATAGATTATATAATGCATGACATAATGAACAGATACTCTGAAGAAGAGACATGAAGATACTCATTGCTAATTCAGTAGCATTATGATATGAAATCTAGCAATACTAATATCCTCTGATCAGAGTGATACTATTCTCTCTTGTTTTGTTTAATTTCAACATATGTAAAGATATGGACAGCTACTTGGAAGAGAATGAGAGACATTATGGCAGCCATTGTTGACTTTCCTATTGTTTGGTCTTGAAGACCTAAAATGCCTTCATTATCCTGTTCTGATCAGTTTAGTCCTATTTTGTTCAGTATGAATTCACTGTGTGTGAAGCTATGGACAACTATTTAGAAGAAAACAAAAGACAATATGATAGACAGTGAAGATCTCCAGTGGTCTTGCTTTGAAATCTGTGTTTCTTTAATTGTTTCTTATGATCTGTTTTGTTCTGTTTAATTTTACACTCTTTAAGATAAAAAAAGAAAAAGGGCTGTGTTATTCAGTCATAAAGAAAGAAGTTTTGTCATTTGCAGGAAAGTGTGTAGATTTGGAGATCAGTGTTGAGCAAAATAAGCCAAGTTACAAACATGAGTAGCACATGTTCTCCCTATTACATGGAATCTTACAAGATAACAAGTAGAAGGGAGACAATTATTAGACAAGAGGATGGGAATAAGGAGGAAAGGATAGCTTGTGAAAGCAGGTAAGTTTTAGATGGATATGTTCAAAATACACACATTGAAACAAAAAGGAAGTGAAACGTAGTATTTTACAGGCATGTATGAATCTGCTAAAACAAAACCCACAAATCTGTAAAACCTATATGTACTAATAAAGGAAAATGTGAAACCAAAATGGAAACATTAAAAAGTAAGTATTAAAAAGGAAGAATGTCTAGCCAGGTGTAGTGGTGCACATCTGTAATCCCAGCACTCTGGAAGCTGAGGCAGGACTATTGCCATCAGTTTGAGGTCAGGCTGAACTCAACATAATAAGACCCTGTCTCAAAAACAAACAAACAAACAAATAAAAAGAAACTTCAAGTGCAAATATTTGTCATCCCATGTCACATTTGACTGTAGACGGTTAAATCATGAACTTCTTCCTTTAGGAAATGCTTTGGTGTAGGATAGCCTTACTGCTCAGAGGCTGTACAGGGACTCACTCCCTTCGCCATCATTCTAAACAAACACCCCTCACCCACTGAAGTTCCTTTGGCCACCCTAAGCCCATGTCTATGATGCCAGCAGCTGACAAAGCCATAAATATTGCCCTGCATGCAGAACTGAATCCACAGTCATCCACAAGGAACTGGAACACTGCCACGGTGCTCGGGAGGGGACTGAACCTGAGCTAACAGCTCCAGACTTTCAGGTCTGGCACAAGGTAAAGTGAAAGAGAGTGCCAGGGAATAAAGAAAACAGTTCACAGGAGGAAATACCTTTTGCTAACACTGCATGGGGCTGTACACTTCCCTAGGACTGAGTAAATGCCCTTGAGAAACACTGCAAATCCTTCCAAATGACTTGCATAACCACACAGCTGTGACTTCTTAGAAAGCAGGGACTTCTTTCCAAATTAATTATTCTAACTCTCCTCAGCCCCAAGACTGTGTTTCCTTGATGCATAGGGAAGTGCAGCCTCTGAATCCTCACACTCCAGTTTGACATAAGGAGCAGAGAATCCATGACCTGAGCCTACCAATGCCCTCACTATTGCATTTCCCCCACACTCCTCTATCCTAGCACAGCACTACTGTGACTGGCAGCTGAGTTAGTTAAAAAATATTATAGGCAGTCAGACAGGGGTGAGCCCTTGAAGGAGCCAGTGTGGAAGACCAGATAGACACCTTGCAACCTTGGAAGAGACAAACACCTCTAGCTGTGGGCCAGGCCTCAAAACAAGAGATCAAGCAAATATACCTACATCATAAGGATTGATAGACTAAATGGTTCTCTATCACTCTGAGGAAGTTAGGAGTCACCATCCCAACTCCCTACAGGAAGAGTCACCATTCTTCAAGTATGCCTGCTTGCTACATGACTTGTTTCCCCCATTTTTTCCAAATTTAATCAATTTTACCTGAGCAATTCATCTTACTGGTTGACCACAGATCTGTCCCACCTTATGTCTACTTGTGAGTTCCCATTCTTCCCCACCTTGGACCATCTCATGGTTTCACTCTATAAAAGTCTCTAGAAAACACAGAGTCCTTGGCAACCTGCTCAGGATCCCTTCTGTCTCTCAGACAGAAGATTGCTTTCTCTCAATAAATATATTCTGCTCTTAACTTCTGTTGTTCCTAAAATTTATTCTTTGATTTCAGAGAACACAAACTCATACTGGGACATGTAGCAGGTTGAGAGTTTCATTCCCCTATAGCACTACAAGCTGCTTTCAAAAAGTCAGAGTAAACAGTGAGGGCTACTGAGTCTGTCTAACAGCTTGATACCTTTCTAAAAGATGCTTACATAAAAGCACTGAAGGCCAAAGAGGTTCCTCTCAGGAGCAGCATAATTTAATGGAAAGACAATGGCTCAGGCTCCAGCTCTGGCCCTTTTCATGTACACAGGGCTCATCACTCAGACTCTCTAAGCCTGAGTTCCTTATCTGTAAAGTCAGGATCAGATTATGTACTTCAGTGTGTTTTGTAAGAATTTAATATGATTTATGCTCAGTAAATAACCACTATTCTCATTATTTTTGAAAATTCCAGGCATTTCCTCCAGTGCTGTCTCCAAGCAAATTCACTGAGATCATGAATGCCTACTTATAGGGATAGATCTGTGCCACTTGTGGTAGCTGGGAAGACAAGGGGAGGGCTACAAGCATACTTTGAAGCCTCTCTCTAGAAGAGCAAGTGGCAGAGAGCAGGGAGTAGAGATGGACCTTCTCGTCCTCAGGTGGTCTTCAGATGACCACACGCTGGTACCTTCTTCTGCTCCTGGTTAAAGTACAAGGCCCAATGACCCATACCATAAATACTGAACTTAAGAAGAAAGAAAAGGGATTGGATGATCACGTTCAACACATACGAGTTATGTTTGCATGTCTTTATTATTAAGAAAAACATTCAAGCATGTTTCTGCAGCAAGAGACAGGATACAGGAAAAATATTTTCTTTTTTCTAGAAAAACTAAAGGTCAGCCAGATAAAACAATAGAGTACTTTCTAACATAACTTCAGTTATGTAGGGCAGTTATGTAGGATGGGGGAGTGAGGAAGTACACAGTTTCAAGTCTCTGCGAAGATCTGGTGGTCTTAGTCCCTCCTTCAAAAGTCTTAGGCAGGACAGAGGAGACTGGTGGCCAGCTTTGGGCAATGAAGAACACTGACTGTGTTAATTTGTAATCCAAGCTGAAGAAACACTAACAGGTAAACCTGGTAGGTGGGGAGGAGATGAGCAAAAAGGTGAAGGAAGAAAGCCACTGTCATAATCACCGGCTCTCACTGATCATTTAAACGGACACACAACAAGAAAGGAAGTTGCAAGGCCCAATAGAGGCAGCAAGTTTCTGTTTAAAAGCCCAGCACTGTTGTTAACCAAAGAATAGTAATGTGCTATTATCTGGGGTTCTCACTGATGGCTGGACAGAAAATCAATGGCTACGTAATTTTCCTGCACACCAGATATAAAAATAAAAAGGCCTGGCTTGCCAAAGCACAGTTCATAATTAGAGAGCCAACAAAAGGAGTCCCCATCCCACTTCCAAACTGCTGCCTGTGTCTGCAGAGAATTCATTTTGAGTTCCACCTGTGTAAGCTGTCCAAGTGAAAGGCTAACGGGGTGATTAAAGCATTTCTCCTGGGCATGGGGAAACCCCAGATTTCTTCTTCTGCTTTTCACTCTTTCCCAAGCGCCCCAGGCTCACTTACTCAGCCAACACTGCCGAGTGAGCAGCTCCCAGGATGAGGCGAGGTGCAGCGGAGCACAGCCATGGCTAAGACACCCCAACCAACCCAGGCTACAGGGCCTCCCACGTCCTCGGGAGTGTACTGAGTTCTGTCCTCGGTTTTCTTCTTTTCTTTCTTTGTGTCAGTTCTTCTGTCATAATCCTTTCTATGCTGTTTTACATTTCTTTGATTATGTCCCTTAGCCCAGAGAGTTCTCTGGAAGCAGGACCATGCCATACTCTTATCCTTATCCCTGTTCAAATGGCACAACAGCAGATACTTGTTAAAATATTTATGGATCTTTTAAAGTGATTTAAACTAGCAAATATTTTTAAAGATGTATTGACTATGAACATGATCATGATCCCTCTGCTTCTATGCTTTAACTAATAGCCACATAGTGATTATTTTAAGTGTATTTATCCATCATTGATCCACCCTCCAAGTTTCAAATTCATTGTTCCCAGTCTCCAATTAAATAGCTCCACTGGAAAGCCCCATAAGCAAACACAGCTCAACTTGTTCAAATCTGAACACATTATATTTTCCTATCCCATACTTTGTTTAATTTTTAGTTAACGGTGAGATCATCTATTCACTTTTTCAAACACAACACCTTTGTTGATCTTTTCTTTTCCTTATCCACCACATCCTGGTGATTCTACTACACAAAACCCTCTCAAATCATGGAGATTTTTTTTTTTTACTTATTTCCTTTGCTACCTCATTTCAGATCTCTGTCACCTATTTTTAAATTTTCTGCCATACTTCCATGTTCTACCTTGACTCATGAACATCTAAGACAAATTTTTTCTGTAATTTGTCACTTTAAACATCTCAGCTGGTTCCTTAATACCTAAACATAAATGCAACTGCTTCAAATGAACTTCTGTTGATGAAATTCCTATGCCTTATTTTATCAGGGTGGCTAGACTGTGATGATTTCCACTATATAGCTTATAAAATAGCCACAGCCAACTTAGAATTACTCTCTGGACAAGCCAGGGAGAGCATCACATCCTTGCACATATTTTATTCTCAAGACATAGAAATCCCTTCTAATCATCTGATGAATTTTCCCTTCCTTTTGCAAAGATTTTCCAGGCTTCCTCAGTAGTAGTTAATATTTCCTTCCCCATGTTTCTCAAACCCTTCATTCTGGTATATTTTAAAGTATCTTACGTAGTTTTTGCTAGCCAGACTGAAAACTCATTGGATACCAATGAAAGCAATTTCATTCATGCATGTTACCCAGGCACATTCCAGTACATCATAGTCAATGGTTGTTTTGTAAAATAATGACTAAGTCACTATTTTGATAGTCTAAGGCTGGTTAGATATATAAGTAGGCAACAACTGTGTATGATATACTTGAAGGGACAGCTGCAATTGAGAACGCCTGAGAAAATGTATAATTACAAGAAATAAGAGAGTAAGACAAACCCCAGCAAACACCTATATTTACTAAAATGAAAAGAAACGAGAGCCAGGTAGGAAGCGGAGATAAGTAGTTGTCAAAGTAGAACAAGAGCAGAAAACAGGCAAGCTTAAGACAACACTTTCGGAAAGAAATTCCTCTTCCCCAAGCACCCCTCTGTCTGTTCTCACCTCATAGCACACTTATCCCTATATAGTGCAAATCACAGTGCACTTTAACTGGCTACTTATTTGTAACTCTCACAGGAGATTAGCTCCTCAAAGGCAGGGACTCCATCTCATTGGCAGCATATCCTCTGCACGTGGTACGGTGCATGACACATACCTACTGTCCAAAAAGTATTTTCCGAATCATTGAAGGGATATATGATTAAATAAATGAGTGAAATGCAGCTAAGAAATTAAATAGAATAAGAATTAAAAGATACTCTTGTTTTTCATATTGAGAAAGGTTCTGGATGACTTTTATTCTTATATTTTGCCACATATGTCCTTATAAATCTTATTGATTTCATATAGGAAGGTCCAAAAAATTGAGAGGAAATGGAAAGCTATCATTTGGCTGTCCTTCTAGAGCAATCAGGGTGACTACAACTGGGTGACTCTGAAGAGGTACAAAGAGATTTCATTCAATAATTTTCACAAGATGACACATAATAGAGTCATTATGTCCCTTAAGAGATTGCAAGTTAAATACATCATTTCAAAATTGTGTTAGCAAATAATATTGTCCTTAAGCCAAGGAAACCTTAAGCAATGATAATCAATACATGTTTTAGTGATCCTGAATTTTAAGTAATTATTTCCCGTACGTGACATAATCCTATGGCCTCTACTTTAAGAAGCATTGTAAAATGGAACAACAGATTATTTATCATCATAAACCCACAACTTGCTGAAATAAAGTATTTTGATGACAAATCCCTAGACAAATAAATGGAACAGAACCTCTGACAGATTGCTAATGTTTTGTTTTTAGATTTGCAAATGAGAGAAAACCCAAAACGAGGAGGATTGGAAATGGAAAACGTAAGTACAGATGCCCTGCATGACTTGGGGTGAGGAGTTAGAAGGGCAGGCATTTCAGCAACTCCTTAGAGTTGCTAGGAACTGAAATTCAGCTGCCCTAGGCCTTTGCAAACAATGGTGAGCCATAAATTGCCTTCTTTGCTCTTTGCCTTTCTTGGCTTTAGCAGTGAGTGTCATTTCATGCAGCGGACTGTCAGAGCAAAAAAGGATGACACAGAGTTTGCTCTGTGTTTCTCAGCTTGCTCCTCAGGAAGTCAGAGGACATCGCTTAAATCCTCATCTTGCCTGCAACTTAGATTTCCAGGGCTCTTGTGAAATCGGACTGGAACATGTACTCAAGTAGTCGATAAACAGACTTTCTGTGAGGGACTGAAAGATGTATTTGGAAAACTATTTCCCACAGTGGTTCACCAGATGACTGAGGGGATCTAAGCCCCAAATGAATTATGATGAACTCCATGTAGTCTATAGCTTACCATGGTTTATTTTTTGGAGAAACAATTCGCCTACCAGAAACATCAAGCCTATTCTACCCTTTCAGTCACAAAGACAGAGACTGAGATTCATTTAAAAAAAAATCACTGTTTCATTGTATAACCAGATATATCAGTATTTCTAAGGGATGTCATAAAATTGACCTACAATGTTCAAAGAAGGATAAATTGTCTACATTACAGAAATCTTCTGGTACAAAGGGATGTGATACATCCTAAAACATCAATGTAATCTAGTAGAAAAAGCATATATATATTCAGAAATAGAGAAACACGCTGTTTCGAATAGAAATCCATGCTAACAGCATGATTTTGTCTAAGTCATTGAACTTTCTGGGGCTCGGTTTCCTCCTCTGTAAAACAAACAAAAATGCCTTCTTCATGGTGCTGAGTTTTAAATGTAATCCTATTTGCAAACAATACAGCTCAGGTACCTGGTAAGCAATTAATAAATGTTGTTTGCATACAGACCTCCATAAGAAAATTAGATTTGAAAGGAAGTTAACCTGCCAAACAATATTTATGATGGCCCTGAACTCTAATAAATTAACACGAATGACCATTAATATCAGATACAGTACTTTATCAAACAAAAGCCACCATTAAATATCATATCACTAAGAAAAAATACTCCCAACTATTTTATGTTGCCCTTGACAATATGTATTCAGAAATGTTAAAAACATGAAAATATGTGCACATTTTAATAAAAATCAATGAAATACAATAGTGTCTAGGATTCTAGGTAAACTTAGAAATACAACAGAGAATCAAGAAAAAAGGAGACCATATTTCTTCTAGCAACTTAAATCCTGCACCTTCAGGGGAAAAAAATTAAGGAACATAGATAGACCAAAGAGCCAAGCAATTGCTCAGCTGGGAGTTCCTGTAAAGGATGGCTTAGCAGGTTCCTGTAGGTAATGAGATAGGGAGAAACAGCGTCTAAGGGGAAGGGCGTATGGAAGAAGGAAGGGATATTTTAGGTTTTAACACCTTCTTTCTAAAACTGTACTTATTTGACTCTTGGAAGTATGTAGTTCTAAATCTATAAAGAGATTAGAGGTTGTTTTCCAGGTTTATATAATAATTGACACTTGGCTTCTGACCACTTAGGTAACTTAGAGCGACATTTAGTGGTAGCTCCTTCAAATTACAACCAGGTGTCCCAAAGGGGTAGGGCAAATGCTAGGATAGAATGACTTGGCAAAATTCTTCTCATAGTATGAGTGATGTCATTGTAATCCTGCCAGACAGGTAATTAAGAAGTCTTCTGGAGTTGGTGCTAAAGGTAGTAGCAGATAATATCTTTGCAAACTCATTTTTTCTAGTTCTATTTTCTGCATATCTTTTATTTATAACAGAATCAGGACTGGAAGAGACCCTAAGGATTGTCTAATTCAATCTCTCAGCAGCAAATTATGAAACTGTGACTCAAACATGCTAGCTCAAGGTCATGCAGCTCAGGAAGCCCAGACCCAGGTCTTGCTCAAAAATTCAAAAGCACTGTACTCTCGAGGAAAGCACTGGGTTGCTCACATATTACAATTTTAAAATGTTGGTGCTATGTGTTTTTCAATATCTATTCATTGTGCATTGATTCATTGTGCACTTACTAGGAAAGAATGTTTACGGGGCTGTTAGAAATTTTGAAATGAATTAGGGAGCAGTGCATGAAAAACTAATCAGTGAAAACTAATAATTATCACTTATACATCATCCCACTTTTAGAGGTGAGACATAAGGAATTCTTAATAATTGCTAACTCCAAAAACCAATCAATCAATCAAAGAAACAAACACAAAAACCCTAAAAGTGACACAGGCAAGTAAATACAATCATAAAATATTGAATCAATCACCTGTAAATGACAATAGCATAGACTTAGTATCAGAAAACACACCAGCAGAATACAAACATATTTGGGAGAAAGAAAGCAAGTATGTACTGAAGAATGAAGCAAAGGGATAGAGATAGGGGATATATGAAAAACTAAATCACCAGTTTACATAGTAGATACCAATAGAAAACACCAAAAGCTTAAAAATTAAGACAAAGTAACATAAACAGAGAGCTGTTTATACAGAGAAGAATTCAGGTGAAAAACAGAAGGGGTTGCCTGTGGCAAGCAGGTATCAGTGGGAAGGATGCAATGAGTACTGCTGCTTTTAATTCCTTTTTTTTTTTTTAATTTTATTTAAGGAGAAAAAGAAAAAAAACAGAAAGAGGGTACGAGTTATACAGAATTTCAAAAAAATAAAACAGTAGGAAATCACTAGTTAATAGATTACATATTGTCATCTTAGAAATAGTTGTTCATTTTACAAAATTAAAGCACATAAAGTGGACATTCAAACAGTGAGACTGCAAACAGTTCTGTTCAACGATCCAACAAAAACTCAGTAATATGGTTATCTATCTTATATGCTTAAATATATATGCAGTTATATATTTTTTTAATTTTATTTTGAAAGTATACAACAGAACAAGACAGAATAAAGCCAACTAAGATCGTACAGTGAAACTGGTACAGAACTTCACACCAGGTTACTGGGATAACAGTAATAGGTATCACAGTATATTTTGTTATCTTTATAATAGTTGTTCTTTCAATCAAGTATATCAAAATGAGATGAAATATAGAACACCACAGAACTTATTAAAACAGAATATTGAATAGAGCAGTACCATTAATCAGAAAAGAGCAAAACAGTAATAAAAATATTTGCCTTCAAAGAGATGGTAGAAGGAAGTCCCCCTTATTTGCTATATCAATCTCCCAGGAGATGCTCAGATTTCTGGTTCCCATTTGCTAATGGGCGGTGGGGTGGGGGGAGAAGAGGGGAATAGAAGAAGTGGGATATTTGACTCTAGGCCGTGCATCAGTAGATTCACTATTGCTTAGCAGGGCTGGTTGTTTGGTTTCACAGCGTCCTAAGTTCCAACATGGCACGGATCTTAAGAGCTGCTGCTGGTTCTCCCCCTGGAAGAGCCGCAGTCTGCCACACTGCCACCGCTTACCAGGGAGGGGAGGTGCTTGTTTGGCTTGCCAGTGTCCTAAGTTCCAACATTGCGTGGATCTCAGGAGCTGCTGCTGGTTTTCCCCAGCTGGAAGGGCTGGAAGGGCTGCAGTCTGCCACACTGCCACCGCTTACCAGGGAGGGGAGGTGCTTGCTTGGCTTCCCAGTGTCCTAAGTTCCAACATGGCGTGGATCTCAGGTGTTGCTGCTGGTTCTCCCCCTGAAGGGCTGCAGTCTGCCACTGCAGTTATATTCTTTAGAGCACTTTCTTTTCCTCTCTTTTTTACAATGACAATTACACATTTTGGGTTTTATTACTCCCACAGTTCTTGTTTACTTTTTTTTTTAAAGAGAATAAAACCAAACATGACATAACGAAACAGAGTCAGTCAAAGCAAAAGGATGGACATAGTATATAATGTAAAAAGAGAATACAAGGTGATCAACAATGGTTACCATAATGTCTCTTGCCATCTTAAAAAGAACTGCCTATATAATGTTACAAAAAAATTGAACAAAACAGTAAAGAATAAAACCAATAAAACCAAAACATTGGAGACATTACAGGACTTCAAAAGAAGATAATAGTCAAACCAGAATGGGCATCATAGTGAATCTTATTATCTTCTCAGTTGTTGCCTATACTCTCAAAGTTGGTACTATCAAGCAAAACAGAATAGAGGAAAATCAGTCAAAACAAGATGGTGAGAGCAATACAGGGTTTCAAATCAAGTTAATAGGAAATCAAAGTGAGTTACTATAATATATCTTGCTATTTTTTAATTTTTTCCCTTAATAGGATAAAAATTAAAAATAAATAATAAAAAGGGGATTAAGATAAAAGAGGACATAACAACAAAACAGCACAGATCAGAACATAACCATTTAAACAAAATAGTGTTTTAGCACAAGATATCCCAACATAAAAGTAGTTACCACAGTGTCTCTTTCCTTGAAATCTTTGAGTATAACTTTATATACTGCAGCATCAAACATATCAACACAATGTAAAACCATTCAAGAGAATGACAGTATTACAGGGTATTTAGAACCAACTAACATAAAATGAACAATGGTTTCTGTATTTTTTATATAATCACATATAATAAAATCCAATAAGATACAACCTGTTAAGATCAATGGAGACAGAACAAAAGCTTGATGGGACTTCAAAACAAGATGATACTAAATCAGCACTAGCTATCATGATGTCGTTTTCTCCAAAATTGCTGTTCCTACTGTCTGATCTTCTCTGCCTCATTTCTGTTGAGCTCTTTTTCTGCCATTAGTTGTCAGTTTGTCTTCTTCATTTTGCTATCTGCTCCATTCATTGTGGCCTCTCTGCCACTGTTTCTGGAATCTTGGGATTTTTCTCTTTTAGAATGTCCTGCAGTATTCTCTGTAGAGTTGAATTGGTGGTTGCAATTCTCCTAGTTTCTCTTTATCCTGGAAGCACTTTGTTTCTCCATTAATTTCTAGGACAATTGTACAGGATATATCAGTCTTGGATGGAGGTTATTACCTTTCAAAGCTTGAATTATTTCCCCCCATGCTCTTTGTGATTTGATGGTTTGTGCCAAGAAGTCTGCTGTAATTCTGATGGGTGTTCCCTTGTAAGTGATCTGTTTCTTGTCTCTGACAGCTTTTAATATTCTGTTCTTATATTGGATTTCTGGAATTTTGATTATTATATGCCTGGGTGTAGTTCTGTTTGGGTTGTAGGTGGCTGGAGTCCTGTATACCTCATAGATCTGAGTATCTTTACCTTTTCCCATATTAGGGAAGTTCTCCTTGATCATTTCTGTCAATAGCCTTTGCACGTCATTTGTTTGTATCCCTGATTCTTCTTTTACATTCTTAATTCTTAAGTTATAGATCCTCTTATCATCTTCTAGCTTTTGTATTGTTACTGCTTGTTTCCTTGTTATTTTAAGAAGTTTTTCCTTCCATGCTCCCACATTACAAATCTGTCCTCCAGTTCAGATAATCTATCCTTAGTTTCTTTCAAGTTGTTATGCCAGCTTTCAATAGAGTTTTTAGTTCCCTGGTAATCTCTTTGAACTTGCTTCTTGTATTCTATGTTTTCTCTATTTTCTCCATTAAACAATTCTCCCCTTTTTTCTGTTCTTCCATTCTACCATCTGTTTTTTCTTGGGAGGTGCTTAACATTTCTTTAACTATTCTACTCATATCTTGCTTTACTTGGTTAAATACTTCACTTTTGAACTCATCTATGAGGTCCCAGAGATATAGCTTTATGTCAATTATGCTGCCATGTCTGATATTGCATGTTTTCTGTCCTCATTCTCCTTTGCATTTACCTTTCCTGGATCAGTGTTCTCAGCATTGGGTACTGAGGACCCTTTCTTATTGCTCTCTCTTCCCATACTTTTTGTTCCTTCCATTTCTTTCATTGTCGGTTACAGTTTGTTTGAATCGTGCCAACTAGGTGTTCCCGCCCACTGCAGTATACTAGGGAGACACAGACCTGGGCAGCCCATGCTGGACCCGCCCCTCCAGGTCAGTCAACCTGCTGAAGGCTTCCCTGCATTAGGGTACACTGCCAGGTGCAGGGACCTGGTTTGGGTTGGCCTACTGGGTCTTAGTCTGCGGCATCACCCAGGTCAAGCACTCCCCACCAATCCCGCTTGAGAGGGAATATGTGACTAAAGTCACTGCAGTTTCCTGTTCTGGCTAGTCTGCCTGGTCCCAGAATGTCCTCTGTTGGAGCCTCCTAGTCTATGGAAGGGTCTCCATTCCTGTCACTCACTGCAGGTCGATGCAGGGCTTCCCACCAGCTCTGCTCTCAATTTGGTTCAACCATTCCCACGCTCAGAGCTTTCACGTCTCTATCCCTGCTGTGGTGATTCAGATGCAGGAGCGGTGGCCGGAAATTCTAGCCTTGGTTTGCAGAGGTGTGGGTTTCAGCTTCGGCACTGAGACTTTAGCTGTTCCAGTCGTACCACTGGGATTGCATTTCCAGTTTGTTTCTCTCAGCTTAGTTCATCCCTGGGTTGGCAGGGTATATCTCCCCCTGCTTAGGACTTCCCACATTGCACCATTCCCGAAATATAAGCTGGCTGTCTCAGAGAGCCTCTGTAGCTGCTGTTATCTATCTGCCATGTTCTCCCAGAAGCCACTGCTTTTAATTCTAAGCCTTATAGAATTATTTGATGTTTTAAAATATATGCATTTATAAAATGACAAAATATAAAGTCAAATTTTAAAATCTAAGGCAAAACAGGAGAAAAATCACTATCAATATTGCTTTCAACTTATGTTTAAAACAGACAAGAATGAGCCAGAATCACTGTAATCGCACACTCTGGGTGGCTATGGCTGAAGGCTTGAAAGCTTAAGCCCAACCTTGATAATTTAGATACTTTGCAAAGACCCTGTCACAGAATAAAAAAAGAACTGAAATATCTAGTTCAGTGTGAACCCCTCATTCAATTCTCAGTGCCACAAACAAAACAAAACAAAATAAGACAAAGCTTCAAATGCATCTCTAAATAAAATGAAACAGTATGCTCCACACAATGATCTACCTTCTGTCATTCACACTGGATATAAGACATCAGGTAAGGAGTTCACACTGAAATAAAGAGCTTGCTCCTGTAATTTAATGTGGCCAGTAAGTACATGATCACATATTTTAAACTGAAGTGGAGTATTTGTGGGTGAGTGTATCATTTGTATGATTCTGCTCTCTGAGTCCTCGAGTTGAAATTCTAGTAGTGCCATTGCAGCAGTGACTGTCGTGGTGATGGGGACTGTGCCATCTTCAGGACTGAGGAGCTCAGTCCTCCACCACTGGAACTGTTGGTGGCTTTGCCCAAGACTACCCATCCCTTTCCAACAAATATCAATGAGGTGATACTTGGGCCTTGTTGTCTGAAGATGGAGCAATCCTGAAGCATCACCCAACTCCAGAACTATTTAGGAGATCACATGAAGCCTTTCTGGAGCTGTCTCATCCTCGCTTCCTCCATTTTTTTCAAGGAGTTGGTCCTGTCAGGCTTAGAGCATAATACCCAGAGATACAGCACATTGGCATGAGTCGTGTTTTAAGGTGATGGAAACTGAAAAAAAATGCAGAAAGGAGGAAGGCTTTCCCCTCTAAAGGTCTACCCTTTCTTCTCTGAAGGGGATCATGTGTCTGAAGAGGCTCATGGGTATCTTATCCTATACGTAGAGGACGGAAATGTCCCATGTGGTTGCCAAAAGAATCTAAACAAAGTAGCCTTCCTAAATTTCTCCATTTTATTCCCTTACCCTACAATCATACTTCTGCATAAACATTTGTAAGAGTACAGTTTGCCATGGGTCTTTGGGTCTTCATTTCCTCTTTCACATAAAACTGGCTAAATAAACTTGCTATGCTATTCTTTGGTTAATCTGCTTTGTGCTTTGGGGTTTCAGTCATGAACTTCATGATGGGTGAAGAAAAGACATTTTCCCTTACAGTGTTTCATCAGTGTTCTCCCCAGAAAACAGGCACACAAATCTTCACATCAGATATGCCTCGAGGAAATAAAGCCCTTTAACTATTCTGTTCTAAATAAAGTACAAGTAGAGCCCATGATTCTCCTATTGTTCTGTATCTAACTTCCCTTCATAGAAAGTTGAAGATAGCATATACCATGGGCATTAAACCTATTTTACAGAGCAGAGTGAAATCTATCCTCAAGGTTTGATATTTGAGTATCAACCCTATACAAAGTAAGTAAAAAATGAGGAGGCACAAGGGAAAAATACACAGTAAGTTAATAAGACATGGATTTTTTTCTTTCTTGATAACTTTTTTAACACAGTAGAAGAAATAAATGCACAGCAACTGCTGCATGAGTTAGAATGTAATAAAGAAAAGTCGTCATGGAAATTCAGATATATGATGACTTTGTTGGGTTCACCTTTGGTTGGGATGGGGAACGTGAACAGCAGGTTAGAAGCGCTTTCCTAACTATTTCAGATCAGCTGGCCTTCCGCCACTGGTAGGAGTTTGGAAAAAAAAAGTAGAAAAGTAGTAAGCTATAAAACAAGAGTAAAAGTTCACTGGTGTGAAGGGTAGCAATGTTTGAAGAATGGGTACTGATCTAGTTTGGAACATAAAAGAATTAATGAAAAAGGATTTATGAAGTAAAATATTTGAGAAGGAAGCTGCCTAGATACATATGTCCTTGTTATACTGCAACAAATCTGACCTGGAAGGGTAAGGCCAGTGGGTGTCTTGGACCACACCAAAGGTCATCAGATATCACCAGTGTCAGGAGGAATGCTGGTACTGCCCCTTGGGATCCAGAATACTGGGCAGCCATGAGACTCACCCCACTATGGGTGAATTTGCTTTTCTACTGATCGTCCTGAGAAAACCTCAGAGGAATTCCCCTTCAAATCTCTTCCAAAGAGTAGCATTTAATATGCTATAACATAACCATTAAAACACTGTGGTCTCTCCACAAAACAGATAAAGGTCATAAACATTTTTATCTGCTGTATTTCTGCAGTTATCTTTATTTTTCTGGAAATTTTATGTTATCATTTGATGATTTTTTCAAAAGAGTATTTTGATGCTTGATTATCTACATTTTTAAGTGCATTGAGTATTAGTTGAAGATTCTCATAATTTTACCGCATAAAGGCTTCTTAATTCTCTGTAGACGTCCCATCATTTAATTTGGTGCCCTCCTTTTTATTTTATATTTCCATTTTAGCCCACATCTACCAACTGAGGAAAGTCATGTTCCTCCTTTTGCTCCTAAGATAATGGAAGCAAAAATCACCCTTTTCCTTTCTTGATAATTAGTAATCTAATCTTAATAATCAATTGATGCTTTTAAATTCCTTACCATTTATATAACAATCACAGCCCTACTTATTATATGAACATGTCACGCTGTCTTAAATTTTAGATTTTGATATACTCACACATGCACAAATATATCCCAAAATGAAGCACTTCTGCCTGAAAGTAGACTTTGGAAGATAAACTACCCAGTGACCATTTCAGGCCACTGCCTGGCAATGTGGCCAAGTGGTTGTCAGCTCATACCTAGCAGTGGCACCCCAGCGGCCTGCACCATGTATCTTTTGTGTGCAATTATTTGAATCTCACTTCCTTTTACCCATCTTTCCTTTTAAGCAAAATGAGACAACAATCAATCAATTCATATGCTAAAATTAATGATAAGAAATGAAGTTCTCATCAAAATCATGTTACAAAAGAGAGACAAAGAAGCAAATTCTTAGCTCTCTCAAAAGCAACCATTCCTAGCTTTCAATCAGAACATGATGGGACTTAAGCTTGTCAATCTATGTTCAATGGCAATGAAAAAATAAAGGATGTGTATGAAATGAGATAAATATATCAATGAAGAGAGTATTTCAGAGGAGTAATTAGGCTTTAGAATGCATTTTACCTCTGTAGCACTAGCTCTCTATCTCACCGCAGAGCAACTTGAAATTTTCAAGTCCTGTAATCATTTTGGAGGCTTATAGCTTTTGCCTGAATTTTTAAGAATATGTTATGACTGGAAATAGCCTCTTTTAAATACAGCAGTATAGGCAGGATACAGCTCAGAAGAGTATATACTATGTCAAAATGGATAAGCGCTATCGTTATTTGAAATTTAGAGCAAAATTAATCTCTGCTAAAGAGGACAGAATTTATAGCTGCAAAAAAGAAAGTAAATAAAGCACATAGGACTCATGCCTCCAAACAATCTATTTCTGTGAAAATACAAAATAAACAAGACAAAATGGGAACCTAGAGAAAGAAGACCAAATGCAAGTAAATGATTAAATACAAATTCACTCCAGGACACTAATCTATTTAAAACATAAAGCAAGCAGCATAAAGATTGGACCACGCTTGGGTTGCTGAGGAGCTGTCCAGCATTCCATGCCAACCCTGCAGAATGCATTGTCCTGCTGGAAATCTCCCCTCTTTTTCCACCAAGGAAGAATACACAGCTTCCAATGAATTTCTTCAATGAAAGGAGAAATCTATTGCAATTTAAGTTTTCTATCTCTATTTAGAGATTCACCACAAGGGGCAAGAAATGTGTTATCAGGTGATAAATTTGGTTATGAACTTTGCATTTTCATATGAGTATTCCTACCACTTTACTCCTAATATTTAGGAAGAAATTTCCAAATTCTGTCATCAAAAGCATGTGAGACCACCTAACCTGTCCTAAAATACAGATATAACTTCTTATATGTAATTGAAAACAGAGGGAGGACTACCAATGCCTTCTTTCACCCAAAAAATACTTAGAAAAGAATAGATTGGTTGAATTGACTGGTTACTAGTAATGAATTAATTTAAAATTTAGCATTTAGTTGTATCTATTTATAGATAAGTTTGTTACAAAAAAAAAGAGAAAATTGGGTAAAAATAGGACTTTACACATTCTCCAAAACATGCACCTTTGCCTTGGATTTTGGCTTACTGTCAACTTGCAATGTCAGACTCTGGGCAAGTGTACATGGAGGCTGGCCCCAAAAGCCTTCCTCAGTGCCAAACTCGCCTGGCCTACAACAGCATGGGGACGTCCCCATGTGTCAGTAATCTCTAGCTAATTCACTGGCAGTCCAGAAACTCCACACTCCATCAGAATGACTCATGTCTATTCCCAACGAACAGAGAGCCACAAACCATCATCCATCCATCCACTGCCAAGTCTCCAATGTAAAACTGAGTGAGTGATTGTCACCCATAGCCTCAGAAGGTTAGTGGGCCCCCAGTCCAAAAACAGGTTTGGATTTATTCCACAGTTGAGCATACGTCTGTCTGACTGCATGGTGGGACACAAATCTTGCCAAATAACCTGGCACACTTTAGCTGGTTTGCAGAAGACCTCAAACCATAGAGTCATTTTAAGCGAATTGCCAAGACAAAAAATTGGTCTGACTCCCAAACAATTTCTTAACTCAGAATGAAAATAAACTTGGATAATTTCCCAATCCTTGATAGTTCAATGCACTATATTAATAAGCTTTTACAAATGTATCAAAAGAAGGCAATGAAAGACTTTAACATGTTCCCAGTGGTGGTGTAGAAACTTCCCACACACAAGCTATACAATAATTGGCCCTAAAGTAGATTAAAGATTGATTGTGCTTTCTCTTTGTTTGTTAAATCCAGTGTTAACTATCAAAATCTCAGTTTCTCTCTCAATCTCTTTCTAAATTTTCATGTATTTGCACATAGTGCCTAGAACAACACCTGCACAAACAAATACTAAACAAAAATTACTACATAATGAATGAACTAACAAACAAATGCTAATCTCTAGAAGGAGTTCAAGAAAGCAGTTCCACTTTCACTTTTGAGGAAAGCATGTGATGGGGGCCACAGTGGCAAGGATGATGTCAGGTCCTCAAAGATGAAGTTTTTTTTTTTTTTTTTTTTTTTTTTTTTCAATGAAGGATCATGGCTTTTCCTTGGAATTTCATCACTGAAATCTGACATTCCCCTCTATCCTCCTCTCCCCTAACTCTGCCCCATACCAAGAAAGTGCTATCTTCTCCTCCTCGTTCCTTTTCCCTTGTTTAGGGCAGAAACTAGGGTTAGATTCAGGACAAAAGAGGCCTTTAGAAACTGTCATAGTCTTCCTGTGTTACGTTGCTCATAGATGTAGCTTCCTTTTCCTGTAGTCATCTTTCTTGCATCCTTTGGCCACCAAGAAGAGACACACAGTACAGAATGAAGTTCAAGGAAAAAGGACCAGGGAAGCAGTCAGGTACATCTTCAGTGTGAGTCTCAATCTACTTTGGGCAAAGGTGTCACTTACAGTCTCATCCAGGATACTCGGAATCTATAGGATGATTCGTGACCTCAAATTCTAAATAGTAAAAAGGTAAATATGTTTTCTGGCCTTGCCTTTTAAAAATGTATCTCTTTACATTTCCTTAATCTCTGGTAAAGGGCTAAAGATTTACAGAAGTTGATTTTGGTTAAAACCATTTTGACATAACACAACAAAAATACCAAGCAATAAGAACCACTTTCCATAAAGGAGATTAGTCTATTATTACCCAAAAGATTTCAGAGGGGAAAGAACAAAATAACATCAGCAGGACATAAGTGAAAAACTGTGTGGTGTGAAATGGAAGAAAATACGAATCAGTTCCTCTCAAAGATCTGAGGTGAGACAACATTGCATACAGTCTCCAAACAAGCAGTAGTTTTTTTGCATCCTGCAGATGACAATGAAGTGCCCAATCCAGCTGTGCCCCAAGTGAACCTCACCACAAGTAGGAGCACAGGCTAGAGGGTACCCTTGGAGAGCCTTAATTGCTGTCTTGGTCCATTATTACTTTTTTGCTATGCTAGTCAGCTTCTCACTATTGTAATATGAGACCTGAAATGACAGATCCCAACCTAAGATCTGTCAGCCCCACTGTGCTGGGGTTTTGATGGGCATGATAGATAGTAATGACAGGGAACAATTGACGGAGAAGTGGCTCACCTCATGGGTGGAAATTAAAGAGACTGAAAAAGAGGCTGAGGTCCCACAGTTCCTTTCGAGGGCACACCCCCAATGACCTCAAGACCCCGCGAGGCCTCACATCATAAAGGTTCCACTAACCCTCAGTATCACCACCCTGGGAACCAACTCTTTAGCATATAAACTTTTGAAGGACATTCAATATCCAAATTACAGTTTGCTTAGGAATATATTTATATATACTACTCATAGCTGTTCTCCAATATTTTATATCCTTACTGGCCACTTCACACATACAAAAACTTTATGGTTAGCAAGTTATTTACTCCTACTCCTCTTTTAGAGATTTCTTGAAAAAGCCAAAACTTACATGAACCTAGAATTGTTACTTTCTATCAGAATAAAGCTGTGTGAGAAATTAGGTAAGGAAGTTAGCAAAGAAGACTCAGATTCTTAATCCAGTTCTCATGATGTCCTTGGTGATTGTGTTTGGAAAGAATTTTGCAAACAACAAAGCCAGTTTTCAAATGTGATTAAATAGGCTACAGTGTGTATTATTTTGCACCACCCTTAATGAATTTGCTCATTTTAGAACTTGTTCTAATTCTAGATTGCTCTGCATTTAAAAGTATAAACTGTAACATTAACAGTCTATTTTACCAATCATCTCCCCATCCAGCTTATTTTATTCCATTCTCCCAACTACTCCTATTCTTTCAGTCATTCAAAATTCCCAAAGCTACATTCCATTCATGGACTTGTTAGTACTCCAAATCTATATATAATTTTCTTAGATCTCATCATCTGCATAATCTACAGACATAGAAATTCAGTATGTCAACTAAGACCTACCATGTATAGATACAAATTCCCTAGGATGAATGTGATCATTCTGCATACTGAAATTGTACCAATAAGCTTCATTATAAAAAATTTTTAAATAATTTCAGTATGTCTCAATTGAATTTGTCATATTTTCCAAGGAACTCTGATTTTTTTTTCTTGAATGCTATGCTTCTCACAAACCAAACATTTTATTTTCCAGTAGACACTTCTGTTTCTTGACTCTCTATTTGCTCGTATGTTTGCCTGAATTTATCTTTCCTCATTTCTACCCATTTGCCTCCCATTTCTCCCCTGGCATCACACCCACTTAAAATCTATTCATCTCTCAAGACAATTTCAAGTATTACCTCCTTTTACTTCAGTACATTTCAAGTAATTCCTCCCTCAATCAGGTAGACTGGACACTTCTTTGAGTTCCTAAGTATCCCTACTTATTCCAAAGACTTCAGCAATTAACCAGATATTCTGATTATAGGCATAAAGATCCTAAGACAGTATAATAAATCATTTTAACTATAAAAGAAATTGTAGGAACCCTGAGACCTACTGCTGGGCTAATCTATTGAGTCCAGGTCTCCACCAGGAGATGAAGGTGCACATATGGCTTCTGTCTACAAAACATGGGACTAGATATAAGTGCCCGTGGGCTTGGAAAAAGGAGGCTAGAGAGATGAGTACTGGATTGGAAATGTGCTTTAGGCTCGGCGTTTGCAAAACCACAGCTTCCAAACAAATGTAGCTGTAATCTTTCTTGTTATCCTACTTTATCAGAGAAAAGTGGTTTTGTGGCCAGGCGTGGGTCTTCTGTTGCACTGATTTGATTTATGGGATGAACTGAAGGACCAGAGGAGTGAGAAATTTCAGGAGAGAATAAGACAAAGGTGACTTCAAAATAGAGGAGAAGAGATTTATAAATGCATGGAAAAGAGAGAGACAAAAGTCAATATAATCTTGTTAGTTTGTTTGTTTTTTGACGGAGGCATCCTTTGAGGAAAAAAAGGATGACTTGGTGCCTTTCTCTGAGGAGGGTACGTGGGAGATTTTCCTCAAAATAAGAAGACCACTGAATCCAACGTGCTATTATTTGTAAGGGGCATTATTATGCTCATTGATAAAATATAGAAGTGAAAGAAAAACAGAAAAGAAAGGAAGTTTATTTCCTGCTTTGTACTGTAGAAAGGCTATTGACATTTTAGTCATTTTTATGAAACAAAATTTTAAATTATTTTTAGCACTTTTTAATGGAATATGGAACAAATGTGGGGGCTTTTTGCTTGTTTTGCTTTGGGCGTATTGTCTATAATTAATGACAAAGCAGAGATGAACTAAAGGTAGGTTACCTTTTTAAAATTTTATTTTAGAAAGCAAAACAGGAAAAAAAAGGATAGACATGATACAGAATTTCAAAAAAAAAAGCAGGAAGTTTTATCTTAGAAGTAGTTGTTCAGGTTACAAAACAGGCACAAACTGTTCTAGTTACATTTAACTGTCTGGAGACATTCTTAACATTCAAAGCTGTACATTTTTCAGGGTCTTCCTCCTGTTTCCCTTTCTGAAACAAAGCTGAAAATGAATGAGTGAAGACCCAAATAATGGTAGCAGCCAGTACTGTTTAAGATTTTTGTGACAGTTAGTTGTGATGTCAATTTGAGAGAGTTAAGTAATGCCTGGAGGGTTAGTTTCCAGTCTTCTGGGTGTGTCTGTGGATGACTGAGACACACATCAAACTGAGGAGGGAAGACCCGGCTGGATGTGGACGGCCCTGACAAGTGGCCCAGATGGGATAAAAGGGGAAAGAAGGGACACCCCCATTTTGCCTCTTTGGAAAAGCTCCAGGTTTCACTGTCACTTTTGGACATTCATCTCCAGTTTCTTCACCCTTCCAGAACAGACGCTTCAGGCCTCCAGGGCAGATCCTCTAGCTTGCCAATAGGGACTTGTCCTGGGCTTTGCAGTGAGTTCCAGGTCTCTGCCTTTGGACTGGATGCTTCAGCTCTCAGCACACAGAAGGCCTTTTTCTACTCTGCTACCCTTGATTCTACAAGCAGCCACTGTAATCCTATTCTATACTGTAAATCTTTTATCACATAAATATATAATATATATATGATACTGAATCTGTTCTTTTAGTGAACTTTAACTGATACAGTTTTAATATAAGTTTTTAAAGTGAATAAACTCATTTAGTTTTTACAACAAACTCCATAACATAGCAATGGTTTACTCTCTACTTTGAGGCAGAGAGAGCTTAAGTAACTGCCCAGGTTTATGTAGCCAATAAATGGCAGGCTGGAGCTATCATTCAGGCAGTGTGGATCTAAGTGCTCCTGTCCTTACCTACCATGTTCTACTGCTTCATGCCTTTAAGGAAGAGTATGCTTTTCCTCTATGGAAGCTAGGCATCAGTCTTCTACATGAATGAAGCCAATCACACTACATCTTGATGCAGTACACTTCAGTCAGCAGTTAAATGCCCCAAACACTAGAATGAGGAAATCAACCACTCCTAAGCCAACTACCCATTGGAACAGATAAGAGAATACCACTGTATTAAGCAAAGGGAAGATTGAATTTCCTATAACTACAGGGGTTTTATCCTAGAAATAAGAGAAAGTAAATGTAATCAAGAAACACAGCTTGTTGCTTAGAAGGAAAAATAAAGCCTAAAAGACCCTGATGAGAAAGTTGCAAAGACTGAAGAAGATCTTGTTCATTTTGACATTAAATTATGCAGATAATATGCAAACTATGCAAATTTTCATGAAGAGAAGCTACGGTTATTTTTTTCTTTAAGCCTTGTATAAACACCTGAAATAAATAGTGAGGATGTTGAATATGAATTTTACAATGATATAATTTTCTAGGTGCATTAGTCTACCACATAGAAAACTGAATTATCTGTTTTATAAATGTGAATGCTATAAAAGTATGTAAGCTTTTTATCACTATGTTTATTTAAAATGTTTTTTAAGTACCTCCTAGGACTCTTTCTACTGCCTGACTTCAGTTTTCATAGAGTGTGGCATTTCACTTATCATTGGCACTAAAGATCAGGAGTATTACTGACATCAAAATTCAAGTATTGCACATCAGAATTTATTAAATCGTACAATTCAAAACAACTCACTTGATCACATGTATAGCCTACTCTATACACTAATGGACTGGATTATGACAAACGGTAATGTATAAGACAAAATATTCTTGAGCATTTTTCTGAGGCCATCTCTACCAGCTAACTTCTTCATCCTAGTCCAAAAAGGCAGATCGGATATTTTACCACCTTTTCTATAGCATCTACAATCCTAGAAATAAGTGAAAAAGAATTCCTCAAATTAGGAAGGAAAAAAAAAACATAATGAAAATATGATGAGCATAGTGAAAGACAATTAAAAGGAAAAAAATTCTTGCCATTTGCTTCTTTAGAACAAAATTCCATTAAGAATAGTTTAGATACAAAGATAAATAAAACATGATTTCTGCTTTCAGTCTCCTCAAATGTTAAACTTTCATTTTGGATCCAGGATATGAAATTTCAGGTTTATAAAACACAGCTAGTGTCAGACAGAAGTCCCCCAAAGAGACCCAGAAGTCTTCTTTTAATCAAAGTAGCTGTCTGTTTGTTTCTTAGGGATGACAACCTCTTGTATCTTTCATTGGAAGTAAAGGAACAAATCCTGTTTGCAACTTAAATTCTGTTAAAAATACATGGGGGGAAAGAAATTGAATCTTATAGATGACAAGTGTAAAATGGTAGCCCATAAGGGATTTCAGAGCATTTTCTCCAACTTCTCCACATATCCAATAAAAAAATAGAAGGAAACCAAGGCCAAGAGAATTTAGGAGACTTTCCCAAAGCCACACAATTACTCAGTGGTGGTGGAATGGGACCCAGCCTGATATCTACTTACATGACAAATAATTTTCACCAAGGATTTCTACTGCTTCAGTAAATTTCATTTAAGGACTTTGACTGCTTATGTTTTTCTAGATCCAGACTGTAAATAAATAGTGGGCTGCTGACTGCACATTCCCTTAGAATTATCAGGTAATACCTATTCATGGATGGCTTCCAGAGCAGTCTTCCTAAATACAGTGTTGATGGTGTCATCTCCTTGCTTTAAAATTCTTTTTACTTCCAATGGAGGAATAATACAATACAGGTAGAACCGAAGATCTTTCATGATTAAATTATCCAGCCTAGTTTTCCAGGTCTCCCCTACATTTGAAACAGCAAACTGCTCATACTTTCCACCTTTGGAAAAGACTGCTTGATGAAAAAGATTGCTTGATGTTGTCTTGCTTAGCATAAGCTGCTCCCTCTAACTGACAGGCTCTTCTACTTGTTTTCTAGAAGAACTCTACTCATCCCTTAAAACACACCTCTTTTCCAAAACCTAAGCATTCTATCTTACAAAATGGAATTGATCACAACTTGTCCTGTACTTACGACATTCCTCTGTTGTTGAACTAATTACACTGCTTAGCAATCATCCCCCCATCTCTATGCACCTAGCTGTAAGCAATATTCAATAAATATTCCTTAAATTAAATGAATGAGATCAGAGTTAAAATAAGTGCAGATACTTCTGACTTTCTTTGTTTATATCAGAGAAATAAATTTCAAAACATGGTTGACAACAACCAAGAAAATGTGTCCAAGCTAAAGATTAGCACTTGCAATTATTATTTGTTTTGAATTAGCAGAAAAATATTTAAAGTCTGATTGTGAAATGGAGTTGCAATACAGAGAACAACCCATACACAATGTGTATTGACTTAAGCAGATTTCGTGAAAGAAAAGCTTTCTTAGAACAGATGACCTTTATTACCACTTTGCTTTAATTGCACATACTTTTAGTACCTGATGCCTATTAATATGTCAGCCCTGCCAGGAATAAAGCCAAGAAAGCACAACAAAAGAAAAATAAAACTCTAAATGCAGGCAATAAAGAACTGGCTCTGAGTAACAATTACTTTGAGTAATGCAGAACCACTAAGTAGCCAGTACAGTTCACTAAATAAATTTCCTTCTTAATTATGGAAAATAAGGAGAACAAAACAAAAACTTCATCACTCATTGTAATTTGCAGAAATCCAATGGAATGTATAGATTACTTCATTTTATTTTATGGGACAGAGCAATCCACCTTTGCTACAGCAGTCACACCCCACAGAAAGGGCTTTGCCTGCATATTCATAACAATCTGTGTGCAACTGAGAGGATCCAGATATAAACTGCCAAGAAATTTCTATCTGGCCATTCTTGAGGTCACTTTGATGATAGCACCTAAGAGCTGAAGAACTATTCAGCTAATGTCTAAATCTTCCTAAAAATTAATTAGATGCTAAACTTGGCATCAATAGCATTTGGAATGCCTACAAATACTGCTTGAAGCTACAGTATAGCAGAACATGAATACTCCCTGGATGTAATATACCTTGAGGGCTCTTGATGAATGATTTCAAATCTACTGACAGTACATGGGCTCCAGTGCCCATTACCTGAGTTAAAAGCGAAGCAGGTAGAGGAGGCAGTATTTAATTGTGCCTGTCTAAGTCATTTGTGCTGTTAATTTTAAACAACAGAATGTATTTCTCACAGTTCTGAAGGCTGAAAAGTTTAAGAACAAGGCACCAACAGATTTGATATCAGGTGATATCAGCCCCCACTTCCAAACTGGTACCTTTGAATGCACCATCCTTGAATGATGAGAAAAAAAGTAGCCTACCTAGTTCCCTCCAGCCTCTTTACGAGACACTAATCCCATCTATGAGGGTGGGGGTATCATGGCCTAGTCACTTCCTAAAGCCCTACTTAATAATATCATGCTGGTGATTAAGTTTCAGCATGAATCTTGGCAGCAACACAAATATTCAAATCACAGCACTACTCAACTCATAGCTCAGGCAGGAAGGAAAGTTCCCCTAAATAAAGATTGAGGGCCATTAACAAGGTAAGAGCAGATAGGAGAATAGATGCTTGGCATTTGAATACAAGATTCTGAATCAATTTTGCTAGCATTAGAATTGATGTTTGAGAAAGCTAGCATTTTTTCTTTTGGCACAGTGATTGAGCCCAGGGCCTCATGCATGCCAGGCAACTTCTTCAACCTTGAGCTACAGCCCTAGGCTTTGGAGTCAATGTTTGAATCTTATTTAACTTCTATATGAACTTCTCAAGTGGCTCAGAAGAGGAATAGGATTAATTTGCTCCCTTATCTACAATATTTTTTATAAGGGGCTGCAACAGGGAATACACACAACATGTTTGGAATGAGAGTATTGTTTGGAATAGTCTACTAGAGTTCTTTGCAGTCTACAATATGAATTATATGAGACCACAAAGGTCAATAACAATAATCAGTCAGTAATGACTGGCACATGCATATTCTTCCAAAATAAAAAACAGACTACTAGACATTCTGGGTCTTTTCTTTATTAAAAATTGCCATCAAAATAATAGCTTGTGTTTTCATAGTCTGATTGATCATTTTTTCTTACCTAAATCTTGTAAGCTGAACAACTACTTTCAAGACAATATGCAATACATCACCTAGTGCTAATCTCCTATTTTTAAAAAATTCTGTGTCATTTTTATCGTTTTTTAATGAAAAAAATAAAAACACAAAATCTTAACCCAGAAAAAAAAGTTGACAGTTTGCCTCAGTCAGCAGGGTCTAAGTGAAATTACTGTCTCTAAAGGCAGCAAATTTTATTCCACCCTCAACAAATAACCATGTGGTTTTTTTATGAACCAAGTTATCCTCTATTGGACTTTGCATGGAAAAAAGTAATAATGACAGTAATTTGCAACAATGTTGGAAAATAGCTGATTGATTGATTGATTGATTAGTATTTAAAATAGATAATAATAGACCCTTAGCTAATCTTACCAAAAGAAAGAAAGAAAGAAAATCAAAGCAATTAGAAATCAAAAAGGTAAAATCACAATAGACATTGCTGAAATCCAGAAAATTATTAGTAACTGCTTTGCAAACCTATACTCCAATAAACTGGAGAATTCAGAAGAAATGAGTAGATTCATAGAAACATGAATTATTAAAATCAACCCAAGAACATTTAACAACCACAAACAACTGAATAACAAGCAATGAAACTTAGTGGTAATACAAAACCTACCAACTAAGAAAGTCCCTGATGGATTTACTGCTGAATTCTATCAGAATTTCAGAGAAGATTCAATGCGTATACTCCTCAAACTTTTTAATGAACTTCACAGGGAATCAGCACACCCAAAGTCATTCCTGAAAGCTAGCATTACCCTGATTCCAAAACCAAAGACCCAAACAAACAAACAAAAAAAAACAAATGTAATTCGTCACATTAGCAAAAGGAAGGATACAAATCACATGATCATCACAATAGATGCAGAAAGTCTTTGACAAAAACCAACATCTATTCTTGATAAAAACTGACGAAAATAACTGTAGAAGAACCTTATCTCAAACTGGTAAAAGCTAGTGATGATAAATCCACTGGCAATGCCACATTAAATGGGGTAAAACTGAAAACTTTTCCTCTGAAATCAGGAAGAATACAAAGGTATCCATTATCACCACTCCTGTCCAATATACCAGAGAAATCAGGCAAGAGAAAGAAATAAAAAGGATAAATATAGGAAAGAAAGAAATCAGCTATCCTTGTTTGCAGATAACATGATCTTTTACATAGAAGACCAAGATTTTTATATAGAACTCCACCAAAAGGTTCCTAAAACTAGTAAACTAATTCAACAAAGTAGTAGGATACAAAATCAATACACAAAAGTCAACAGCATTCCTACATATAAGTGTAAATTTGCTGAGAAAAAAATTTGAAATACAACCCCCTTCACAATAGCTTTGAAAAAATTATACATTTGAGAATTAACCTAACCAAGGAAATGAAAGACTTTTATAACAAAAACTGTAGTAATTTGAAGAAAATATTAGAAAATTGGAAGATATTCCTTCTTCCTAGACAGGCAGAATTAGTACGTCAAAACAGCCATATTACCAAAAATGATATATAATTCAATGCATATGGAGCAAAATTTCAATAACATTCTTCACAGAACTAGAAAAAAAATCCTAAAATTTAAGTAAAACTGGAAGAGACCCAGAATAATATCTAGGTAATTGATCCATTGTGATTTGATTTAGTAAAGGGTGGGAGGAATGTGTCTAAGTTCTGCATGTGGAATAGCCAAAGAAATCCTATGCAACAAAAGCAAAGCCAGAAACATCACAGTCTTGGATTTCAAATTGTATTACAAAGCTGCAGTAATTTAAGAAAGAAAGAAATAAGGGAGGGAGTGAGGGAGGAAGGAGAGAGAGAGAGAGAGAGAGAGAGAGAGAGAGAGAAGGCACTGGCACAAAAACAGACATACAAATCAGTGGAACAGAATGTAAGATGCAGAAACACAACTAGGCACTCAGCCATATGATTTTTGAAACATACTGAAGAATAGATGGCCTCTTTAACAAATGGTACTGGAAAAAGTAATCACCCACATGCAGAACTTAGACACATTCCTCCCACCCTTTACTAAATCAAATCACAATGGATCAATTACCTAGATATTAAGCCAGAAACAATCAGCTAAGATGTAAATTAGATAAAACTCTTGCAGATATAGGCATAGGAAGGGAATTCCTGAACAGATTCCCAGTTGTACAAGAAATACTCAGAAGAATCAACAACAAAGGGGATTACATCAAATTAAAAAAGTTTCTGCACAGCAAAGGAAACAACCAACAGAGGAAAGAGACAACCTACAGAATGGGAAAAATATTTTGTCAGCTATTGCTTAGGCAGAGGACTAATATCTAGAATATATAAAGAACTCACAAAATTTAGACTATCCAAAATAAAAGACCTGAACAAAAATGGGCAAGAACGGGCATTTCTGAAGTAGTATAAATGGTCAATAATTACATAAGAAATGTATTGCATCTTTGGCCATTAGAAAACTACATATCACAAAAACACTAAGATCTCATCTTATTGTGGAAAGATGGCTATCATCACAAACTGAAAAACAAATACTGGCAAGGTTGTGAGGAATTCTGGCTTTGTTAGTGTGAATGTAAACAAGTACAAACACAGCAGAAACCAGTATAGAGGTTTCTTAAAATACTAAAAATAAAAATTCCATTTGATTCAGCAGCATCTCTTCTGAGTATTTTCCCAAAAGTGTTAAAGATATTGTATTACAGTGATACATGTATACCTATATTTATAGCAGCACAGCTCACATCTAAATCTTGGAAACTGTTTGTATGTCCAGCAACAGATAATGGGTAAAGAAAAAGTGGGCTGCATATACAGTGAAACACTACTCAGCAATAAAGAGCAATGAAATTTAATTATAAGTAGGAAAATTTATATACCTTGATGTGGGAGATTGCCAAGTTGCGTTCTCCTAAGAAACAAAGCTCTTTACCTCTATCTTTCCCTGACCTTTGCTTCAACCCTATTCACTGAGATATGCAGAGCTGGCTAGAGTGAACCAAATGTTCCCTTACTTGGCCAAAAAAAAAAAAAAATGTGATCAAGTCTGGCCAAAGTGCCAGTGAGTCTCAGCATAGCAAGGTGGTAGCACACAAGTGAAAATAGCCCCCATGCTGACCCCTGGAACACAGGCTTGAGCAACAGCCTGTGAAATTCTAGGCTAAGATATTAGATAACATCTCAGCTGAGACTGTGGGACTCAAGCTAAATGGAGGGCCTTTGTGCAAGAGTGTGCTGTTTTTCCTTACAGCCTTGTGTGCAAAGTTTCTGTTTCCCAACACTCTGCCATTACCCCCACCTGCTTCCCTGATTGGTACCAATAAAAATTTTGAGCTCTCAGACTAGTGACCTTTTGTTGCACTGAGAGCATTGGGTCATTCCAGAGCCTCATTTGCTGAATTTTCTCTTTGTCTTTCCTTTTATCTGTGCACCATATTGTGGGGTGGGAGACTGATACCCTTCAATGGGATTTTAGTACCTTGGGACAATAATATTGAAGTGAAATAAATTAGATACAGAAGTTAAATATCATATTGTTCCTATTACAAATGAGAACAATTTAAAGAGCAAAATAAAAGAAAGATGATAGAAATGAAGAAGGTAGATCTTTTGGAGGTAGGAAGGTGATCTGGATTGATAGCAGGAAGGAGTAGAGGAAAATGGAAAGCAAAAAGAATTAAGATGTGCTAGGCACCATATGTTCCTTAAGCATCACAAACACAAACTAATAAAAATCTGATGCTGTCATACGCTGTTGGTAGAACTATGAAGTCAGACAGTGATATTCTGGACCCAGCTTTCACTGGATCACAGAGAAAATTATACACATTTCAGCAACTTTCAATCAACATCCTGAAATCCATCTTTTAGGAATATCTACACCACATGTTAGCTCTTGTTATTGGTGGTAGCAACAGTCACCACCCCTCTCCCCTCACTCCTCCTCATTTTCTTTCCCTTCATCATCCTCCTTCTTGATCTTTTCTGGAAAGCATTTGCTACAATATCCTTGGGTACAATTGGGTTCATTTACTATAAACTAAATATATACCTGGGCCAGGAATTTAGCTCAGTGGCATAGCGCCTGCCTGGCAAACATGAGGTCATGAGTTCCATCCCTGGTACCAAAAAAGAAAAGAAAAGTAAATATATACCTACCCTCTGACCACAAATTTTACAAAAATAGTTCTCTCAGAATGTTCACATCAGCTTTATTCATAATAGCTCAAATCTGAAAACAGGTACCCATCAATAGAAAATGGCAAAAAAAAATTGTGGAATAGTCATTCATGGAATGATTCCCAGAAACAACAAAAATACTCACTAATAGAGGTGAAGCTCAAATACATTATGCTGAGCATAAGTCGTATGTAAGAGATTATATGATTACAACTACATGAAATTATAGAACAGGCAAAATTTAGGCTTACACAGAAAAACACAACAGTGGCAGTGCAGGCTAGGATTGACTAGGAGGAGAAGAGCAGTGCTTTCTGAGGCAGTGAGAAAGTTCTGCATTTTTCAGGGACCCCAGCACTGATATATTGACATCTATCCATCAGTGTGATGGTATTTGGAGGTAGGAATGGCATCAGGAGACAAGAACATTCATGAATGGTGTTGGTGGTACCCTTATAAAGAAGCTGCCATAGGGGCTACTAGTTCTCTTTTATTCTATTATGTGAAGAGACTGAGAATTCTGTCTGTGGTCTGAAACCAGCAAGAAAGCCACATTAGACCCTAATTCTGAACTTTCAGTCCTCAGAACTATCAGAAACACATTTCTATTTTGCATCAGCTACTAGGCCTATGGTACTTTGTTTTAGCAAGCCAAGTTAAGACAATAACCTAATGAGAATTTGGGTTAAACCTGTAGAAACCTTTATCAAAGATCAGTGAATATATACTTCACATGTAGCATCTCACTATATATAATATATATATATATATATATATATATATATATAGTGAACTCAAGAAAAGAGGAAACAAATTTTGGACTCTAATAATTTGCATACTGAAATATTAAGAAGAAATGTACTTTATCTGTAATTTACTTTGAAATGTATCAAAAAATAAGGTCAATTGGTAGATGGACAAAAAATGAGGAGATGGATAGATCTACAACGTAACAAGTATACTAAGATGTTAATGGGAAAACTAGGACATGGATATGGGTGGTCATTGTAAATTCTGTATCTTTTCTACATGCCTGAAACTTCTGGTGATAAAGAATTAGAGAATATTGGTGAAAGATAACATTTATAGCTCTTCTTTACTGAATTCTTATCAATGTCAGGCGCTATACTAGATGCTTCATAAGCATTACCTAATTTACTTTTCACAACCACTCTCTGAATTAGATGCTATCACATTCCCATTATAGTAGTAATTAAACTAAGGCTTAAGGAAAATAAAGTCCCTTGTCCAAAAATACAAGAAATAAAGAACGAACGACCTCAGCTCAGACAGTCTCTTAATGGTGCATTGTATAAATTTCTCCTCTGTATGGGAGAAATTTGAACAGGAGAAAAATGAACAAGAGTAGAAAAAGGAATGCAATCTTAATTGGTATGAACTAGGGATGGGAAGACCTGGTCAGAGTCCCTACTTACCCACCTTTGGTGACTAAAACATATTCAAGCCTACCTATATAATTTGTGGAGCTTAGTGTAAAATAAACATAGTGCATCTCTTGTTCAAAATTTGTTGGTAATTTCATGAAGACAACAGCAGAGCATTAAATCAACTGCAGGTCCCTTTGGAGAGCCACCTCTGAGTGATTGCCTGGGTCACAAGCCCAGGATGTGGTCTCTGAGCAAAAGAACAAAAAGAACTTGGTGTGATTAATATTACTATCAATTTCTCCAAACATCAGATAAACTTTTTCTATGATTTTTTTTCCTATCTTCCCCTCCTGGTGTTAGGATTTTTAAACAAAAAAGGTAAACTCAAACCTTGGTGGTCATGTTGTCTGAGTATTGAAGCTGTAGTGAGTCTCCATAAAAAGACTGTTTTGTGTTCTTGCCCAAATCAAGACACATTAGTCATAAAAGGTACTGATCTTCCTCTCAAATTGGTCGTCACGGATGCAGCTGGGAAATGCTGGTGGATCATCCTACAAAGGTAAACAGGTTTCAGAGAGGCTGGCTTTGTCACCAGTGGAATGAATCAGTTCTCCATCATTCCCCTCCAACTCCAAAACCCACCAGGCAGTCATAGAGTGTCTCCTCCATTTATGTGGCTGCCTTTTACCCTCAGGATTTCTAACCAAAGAGTTCATTTGTACTGTAGAAAATGGAGACCATGGCACCAATTGAAAGTGCTTTAAAAAAAAAATAAAACACCCATCTAGTTGCAGGCCACAACAATTCAGCAGCCGCTTAGTTTTGCTTCCTGCCTGGGCTGTTGCTGTAATCAGTAATTCTCAGACAGACATAAAACACAGTAGTTTTGGTATGGATAATAGGCTGCTCATCCACTGAAAAGACTTCTATATTTTTTCATGTACTGTACAAAATGCTTCATTTCTACTAGAATCAAAATGACAAATCCTTTTACATCAGAGTTTTGCTGGCTGTCTCAGGAAGCTGAAAAATACTGTCACTAGAGAATGGCTGGGAGGATTTTAAGAAACCCTGGTTAGGGAAAAGGCAGGGAAGACATGATTGGCCTCCCCTTTCATTCTGCACCAGACACAGCAAGGGTTATTCAAATTAAAATGATGGCTCTGTAAGCTTTGATAACGCCACATTCAAACTGATGCCCCGAATTACTCAAATATAAAATTTCTATATATGAAAGGCTTCAAGAACATGCAGCAAGAGAAGGAGTTGTTTTGAGGATTTCTAGGAAGTCCTTAATTTTAAAGAGGAGGAATCACTTGAACTGGGAACAGGGAAAAGACATTTAATAGGCTGATTCCCTAGCAATTTCTGGGGCGGCTGCCTCATTTCAGGATACAAAAGCCATTTTGTGAAACACAGAAAGCCAGTGTGCTTCCACAGTGACTGAGAGGCTCAGCTGCTATCCTTTTAAAATGTGAAAAACACTATGTATTTTTAAGTAAAAAAAAATTTTTTTTCCCTCTCCTTTGTGGACTTTTCAACATGCCTGAAAAAAAGTCAAGAAATTGTGCCTCACCGGGATGGCTGGGCTGACCTATTTGGATCAAAGTCCGTGAGATCTTGGCAGGAACTGAGAACAAGAGCAGGCAGGATCAGCGTAGATTTTTAATTTGGAGAATTCAACAGCATTACAGCAAAGGCATCCAGTAAAGCAAATCACCCGAAGGAAGATGGGGTGGACGGCCTGCTGAGTGTGTTTACTGCACTGATCAGCACGTACCAGGGCGAAGTCAACAGCTAAAGAAGAAGCTGGGGGCAATTGTGTATTTATAGCTTCGCCTACCTCTGCACATGGCCACCCCCTCCTTCATATAACGTGAACAAATGGGTCATTCACCAGGACTGGACATGCTATAGATAAAGTCTTTGACTGTAAATAGACCAATTTTTCACTACTCTTGTTTTTTTAGACAAGTGGCAATGTCTTTAGAAACCACTTATCTATTTTTAAAATTCTGTTACTGCTGTCAACTAATCTTAGCTAGGAGGCAGTGAGAGTAGCATTATAAGCAGGATGGGAAAATGAATATTTTTAAAATAAATGTGTTAACCTGGAAAGCCCACATTTTTAATATTTTAAAAATATCACCATTTGTACCCGCCTATTTTTTTTTTTTTTTTTACAAACTGCTAAATGGGGGTGGGGTGGGGGGTAAACTTTGTTGGAATCCCACCTCCCTGGGTTAATAATAAGGTATAATACTCACAGTACGTATTTGCCTCTAAACTTTGGTTTTTCTCCTTTGCATAATGGAAGGCACAATGCTACCTCTTTCACGTATCATGAAGAAGAGATAGGATAATATATGCAAGGCGCCCTGCACAGGCCTCACAAGGAGAAGGTGTTAAACACACATCGTCGTTGTTGCTTCTGTCTCCTCTCACCTCCCCTTCCTCTCAACAAGTCACTGGAATTACTGTACTGCTCAGTGATGCTGTCTCTTGCATGCATACTAATGATTGCCTGAAGGTGGTTTAAGAGCAATTTTAACAATCTCAAGTTATTCTACTCCTTAGTAGTTATGGTGAGTAATAAATACAGCTTGCTAATCATTCCGGACAGTTTTTGCAATGGAAAATCACATTGGCAGCTTTGCATAACAAAAGGTCAAAGTATTAGCCTCAAAAAGAATAAATAAACCTTGATCACTCAGCTCCAAATTCAGTATTTCGTAGTTTTGCCTTTCAAATGAATCCCACTGAAGTGCCTACAACTGCTTTTTACCAACATTTAATTCATATTTCTAACAAGTATGAGTACATTTGCAAGATCTTCCCTCAAAAATATGAAAGGACAGAGCCCCACAGTAGACCAGCTTCACTCAGTAGCCCTGTGAAGTTGACACCAGCACCCCTTCCATGCCTAGGTTCCCAGGAGTTTAAATGGAGTAACAATAGAGCCACTTTCACTTTACCAAATTGTTGTTAGAGTCAAACAAATCTATGATGTAAAGCACATAGAATAATGCCTGGCACACAATAAAAACTCAAATAACTATATTTCTCAGTCCAACTAACACCTCATATGGGATTTTTTCCTCCCAGGAGTCCAGGGCAATGGATTTCTGTCCTTAAACAGAATGGGATTACTATTTTGCTGATATGTTCTGTTTTCCCATCTGTGGCTCTACAGGTCACTAGCAGGCTGGGAGTAGGAATTAATGTCTTTTTTTTTTTTTTTTTTTTGGTTCTGGGAATCCAACTCACAGCCTCATACTGCTAAGCAGGAGCTGTGCTGCTGAGCTGTATCCCAGGTAGGAATAGGAATCGAAGAGAGAAAGACAGGAATGAAGATATCTACAAATCTGCCCTGGCTGTGCCTAAAAGGTACAGCCCAAAGACACACACACACATACACACTGAAGTCAAATGTCTCCTTACACAGAAAAAGAACTTGACAACTGAAAAATTAAGTCTCAATATTCAAACTCAATATTCAATTTGATTTTCATTTTAAAAAGAAAAAAAAAGAATATAATAGACTTAAAATGCTCCTTTTACTAAGGATGACTTCCAAAACCACATTAAGTAACCAAGTTCCAGATCTCTTCTGATTTCTAGGTCAATTTGGACAATTGAAAGTTCTCCTTCTCAAACTATAATTGGCATAGGAATCATCAGGTAGGTTGGATGGGCCTTGAAATCCTCCATTTCCAACAAGCTGCCTGGTTAGCCAGTGCCACTGGTCCAGTGACGATTTGGTGACCAAGGATTTAGAGACCTATTTCCATATAGTCTGGTGGTCATAATGACTACTCTTTGCCTTAGCAATAAGCTGCTTTGGAGCAGAAACCTCAAATAGAAAGAAAGCAAGGGACAGAGCCATGTGGGTATGGGAAAGAGTATTCAAATGACAGCAGGCAATAAGTTCAAAATCTGAGACTGCAAACAAGAAACCAGGGAGGTTGAGGCATGGTGAGCAAATGCAGAGGATGTTTTGAGTTGTGAGGTTTTGAGTCATGCAGCAGTGTTAAACTCATGCCAAAGCAAAATCAGGAACAAGTCAACATTGTACTAATCATTCTAGCTTGGAATGCAGATGAACTTTTGAAACGGGAAAGACTTTTTAGCAATGGGCTTTATTTAGAACTTAATAGTGGATAAATAGTAGACTAAAGAAACAGATAAACCAGTGTCATTCAGATTAAGGGTTCCAAAGGGAAAGCAATAAAGTCAAACATGAGAATGATTATTCTAAACAGGTAAGTAATCACTGAGATGCTTTAGAAGTATGGGAAAGTAAGTGCCTCTTTTCATTTGGTCAGTGGGGTATCAAAAATTAGTTGTCTATCAAAAACTATCCGTCTTAATAGATGTATTTGCCTAAATGCACATCCATCCAAAAGGGTACCTGGAGCATTTTGAACTGAACATCGCAAAGCCAGAACTTTCACTGTTGGTCCCAATAAATGTCGACCTATCCCAGAATGAACATTTGGAATAGCCACGCTTTCTCGGTTACATATCCATCATTCCTAGAATCCATGTTCTCCTGAATGATGAAGGAAAGTACATCACAAATCACCAATGCCTACCAAGCCTGCAGGTAGCACTTCACTACTGTGCTACGTGCTACAGAAGTACCTACACCAGAGCAGGGAGTTGTGTCAGGGAGAAGAGGATCCAGAATATACAGGCAGGACCAGGGCAGAAGGACTGACCATGGTTATTGTCAATCAAGCTCTCTGTACCATCTCCATCACAAGGAACCTGAACTCAATCCAGGAGTGGAACCACCACAGATTAGTCATCCTCCATACTCTGTTTGTTTCTCTCCTCAGCAAACAGACACCTCATCTTAAAAATGAAACTTTGTTTGCATGGTTTCCCATCACAACTAGAATAAAATCCAAATTGTTTTTTGTGGCCTACAAAGGCTACCTAACCTCAGCTACACATTGGCCTTCAGGCTTTCCACAGAACTCAAGATCCTTCTTGAGGGTCTTTGCTAGAGCTATTTCCATATCTCTAAAACTTCTAAAAAAAAAAAACCTGCACATGCTTTATTGCCTTATTGCATGTAGGTCTCTGCTCCAACACGAACCATTCAGAGGCCTCACTTGCTTGGCCCATCCATTGATAGCACCCGTAAGACTGCACCACCTAACACCGTGTTGCTATTTCCCTTAGTACCATCACCACCTGACACAACACTGGAAGGTACTCATCAGTGCCTGTTTCTCCACTAGAATGTGGCTAATTAGTGTTTTCTTTTTTTCACCACTGCATCCTTAGGATCCAAAAACAGCAAGTATACATTAGGTGCTCAAAAGTACCTGGTGAATAAATGACTTATTTATTCCATAAGTGAACAAGTGGATAAACTTATTCCATCAGGTACATTTAATAGCTATTTTGAATTTCTGTATTTGTTTTATAAAATAGGACCTATCAGTCTATGATATCTTTTTCAAGCTAAGAGAGCAAGAAACAAAGATGATGCAGACATTAGTGTACAAGCTGTGTACTAGAGGGAAAGAAAGGAAATGGAGCTGAACCAGTTCCCCTAAGAACAGGGTAAGGACTGAGAAGCCTACATGATAGAATAAATGTGCTCTCCAGGAGGACAGCAGCAGGAACCAGACAATGTCCTGATTTTAAAATGCTTCTTCCAAGTTGCCCAAATAATAACAGCACGAGGAAGCACTCAGTGGATGCCAGGCAAAAAGAATAACGATAATGTAGTATTAAGATTACTTGGTAGATACTTTAAGTACATAGCTTACCCAGAAATATTTTTTAAATTCTTTTTTTATAAGGAGACTTACTTATGAAATGATTCTGACCAACGGTCGCATATTCATTACGCTATGTTTTTTCATCAGATAGCTACTATGGGCTTTATAAGTGGAACACTGATGATAAAGTTAACTTCATTTTATCAGTAGACTCTAAAACTTTGTCTTTAACTGACACGTAATAATTATACATATTTATGATGTGCAGTGTGATAATTAGATACATGTATACAGTGTATAATGATCAAATCAAGATAATTAGCATTCCCATCTCCATAAACATTTATCACTTCTTTGTGGTTGCAGCCTACAAATTCCTTTCTTTTAGTTATTTATAAAAGTTCCTACAAAGTATAATCATACCACTGTGCACAGAACACAAAAACTTACCCTACATGAGTTTACTCTGGTACCCATTATCCAGCCTTCTTCCATGCCCCATCCCCCTCCTTCCGAACCTATCACTACTCTACTCACTTTTATGAAAGTAAATATTTTAGCTGCCTTCTGTAAATGGAACAATGTAGTATTTGTCTTTCTATGCCTGACTTATTTTACTTAACATAATGTCTTCCACGTCCCTCCATGTAGCTAGAAATGACAAGATCTCATTATTTTTACAGATGGGTAATATTCCATTGGCTATAAATGCCACAACTTTTTATGCATTCATCTACCCATGAAGACTTTAGTTGATTTGTTTGGTCATTGTGAATATTGTTCAATAAACACTGGAGTCCAGGTATCCTTTTGATATTATCCAAGGGCCCCCAAGGACTCAGTCGTATCACATGATTGATAATTTAATGATTAAGTATTTGTTAAACAACAGCAAGATTCTGGCTAACATTTAATGTACTTAAAAAGCAAAATAAAGGTTTGGCTGGCATATCTATTACCCAGTCTTCTCCACCCAAATGGCAGTTGGTACCTAGCTCTGTTGGGCATTCTGGACTCTCAGTATTTGCTCATATATGACGTCTTCATTTTACTATGAACAGGAATCATGGTTAATGCTTCTTCAAATCCCATGTCCCAGGACTAATTCACTTAAAGCTATCCTGGGTAGATGATTAGAGTAGGATCCAAGCATGGCAGTTCTAAGTAGAATTTTAAAAATCTAAGCTCCTAAATATATCAAGACAAGCTACTTCTCAGGCACATATTTCTTAAAATTCAGTAAACTTTCAGGATATGCAAATGATGATAAAATTTCCCTTCAGCACATGACAGTGACAGATACAAGAAAATGACATAAAGTGGCTCCCTAAGGAACCACCCCAAGACAGCCTCAGATGATCAGGGTTGTCACTATGAAGGGCACCACCTAAGTCATACATTTTGCAGCTGAATAACAAAGATGGCACAGTCATAGGTATATTTTCATTATCGTCCCTGCCTTAGGAACCTAATCTGGCCAGAAAGAAGAACAGAATTTTTCTGAGCATGAAGCACACGGTAGAAGAGGACTAATAATGTGTATTTATAACCCATTGGATACTGCTCCTCTGCAGGTTAGTAATGGAGATGTCCCATCCTTGAATATTCCTGCATACACATTAGCCCTGTCCCAGTTGCCAAAGCAGCATGAGTTATTTGCTCAAGTTCCATCAGTGTTGGAGGATGTCTCAGAGGCTGCAGCCAGTGAGAGGTATTAGGCAGCAGCAAGTAGACAGAGGACTTCCACACCATTACTATTCTTGGAATGCCCAGGGGCATCAGTATGATAGGGAAGTCAGATGGTCATATTTCCCTGCATGCTTTCAGGAACAACTCTGACTCCGATTAAGGCCCGAGCAAATCCATTGCCAGTTCTGCAGAGCAGAAAATCATTCATCATCTCCAGTAAAAAATTTTCCACTTTCTGGATCCAGCATGTATTCTGCTAGTCAAGTGTCAGCACAGAGCCTGGGACTCATATGCTTTGTAGCTTTCACTGTGACAACTGCATTTCTAAGCCCCTAGTTGCAGGCAAGACAACATTTGTAATTGTCTTGTTGGCTCAGGGTAAAACAAATACACATTTAGATCACAACAGATAAATGCTCCCACTGAATTAATCACAAACGGGAGGCCAGAAAGCACATTTCTATCAGGAAAATTGAATCAGAGCTGCAAATCCATCCACAAAGGAAACAGAAATTCTTAAAATGAAAGGAACTGTTAGAATATTAACAGTATCCTTCAACTGGGAGCTCCTGTTGTATAACAAGTCCATCAAATGGCAGCAAACAGAGAAGTCTGAGAATGCCTGAGGGTCCTATTTACAGGGAATTTCTCCCTCCCCAGGTAGCAAGCACATGCAGACTGTGGTAAAATCCATTTTCAAGTATAACTTGTGGGCTCCCCACTGTGCCAGGCTTGAGAGACTACAAAGTCTACTTCCACGTCCCACAGGCTGGAGGGAAAAGCAAGAGCCCACTTGAGGTTTTCCTCAAGTGGATTTTTCCTCTTTCTTCTAACACATCCATTTTCTTCCAGCACATACATTGTTGTTCAACTCAAGCCAAACTAAGCTGGTCCTTCAGAGGTGTCCAGGATGGGTCTGGCGGTGCCAGCTTGATTTAGGTGGTGCTGTAACTGTGGGCAGCTCCATTCAATCAAGGGCCGTGTTTGAGAGAGGACCCAACTGCAACCGCGAGCAGCCAATGCTCTCCAGCAATTCAGCCCTAAAGGGCGGGTCCAGGTGTGCTCAATCGCTGGCCATGCAGCACCCTCTGCTCCCCTCTTCCGCCCTCCCTTTCCCTTTTAATGATCCTAAATCTTTGTGCTCCTTCCTCCACAGTCCTGCTTCTCATTCTCCTTGTTCTAAAAGACAAGTCTATAATATTCCATCTCATCCAGCTCTGCTTAGATGGGGAGACTTGAAGACAATCAGTGTTTACATTGATAATATGTGACTTCTTGCAGCAAATTCTAGTAAATTTTCAAAAGAAATATTTTAGCCTCATATCACTACAGCCAAATGAGTACCATTTGTTACTTTAACTTTAGAATATACCGGGGCTCTGGCAGGAATTATTAATCTGAAAGTCTGTACTTTGTCTTCTATAAAACTTGTAATCACTTACTGTCCTTGAGTTATCCCAGCTTTCTTTGTAACATGATTCTGTTTGAAGACAAACAAATGCTAAACAGTAAGTGTCTTATAAGTATCTTAATTGAATAGAAGTATGAAAAGTTGCATATGAGCTCTCTTATATTAAGCATATGTTCAGCACTTCTGCCAGATATCTCAAATAGACTCTGTCATTTAATATTTACTGAAAGGTTCTTGTCCTACTATGAATTACTGTAAAATTATGGTGGTGGTCTAACGCTTAACACTTCCTGCTTCTTTTTCAGCCCTAATTGCAACTCCCCTTCCTGTTTGCACACACAGGGAATTCCAATCCTCTTTCCATATTCCTCATATGTCATCAATATCTGCCCCATGCACCACTTCTGATCAGAAGTCATATAACCCGCTGCCTCTCTGTATTTGGTTGAAGGAGACTGCCCAACCGCCATGGGCTGTGTGCTCCTTTCCACGTCCTCAAAAAACCTGTTCACTTTGTACTTTTTGCTTTTCTATTGTGCCAGAATACTCTAACATTTACAACAGCCTTACACGATACATATATTGCCCTCATTTACAAGTAAGGAAAAACATTTATATGGTCATTTACTCACTTAGTGCCATTTGGGTACAGGTATCTTCAACCATTTAGATACATCCTCAACTGTGGGAATATAAAGATGCACACACCACAGCCTCTCCCTTCCTACAGCTCTGGTGCAGTAAAGCAGAGAGATTATTCACAACACTGAGGTGAAACAATTGGCACTAGCTGGCCTCATTTACAGAGTCGCTTCCCTATGGATACACTAATATCTGTGGCAATCTTATTTTCACTTATTGTTTCTAAATTTATTACATTAATATAAATTCTTCTCATGTGGAATTTCTGACGAACACAGAGACTTGTTTGGGGAGAAGAAAAGTCCCTGAAATCAGTCTGGGCAGGGATGCAGTTAGAATTTAAAATCAATGCATTCAGTAATTACTGGTAGCCCTCATCTGAAATATATAAATATGTAGATACATAGATATAGATATATATTTAGCACTTCTTTTGTCCTTCACCCTCAAAAACTGGTTGATAAAAATGGATAAATTAAGAAATACAATACAAATACAATACCTGAGAAAGTGATTTTCCTCTTTCTTGATCAAACTTTAAATTACGCATTCTTGGGAAAAAGAAAAGTCCAAAAAAAAGAAAATGTTACAAAGAAAATGTGTATCTTACGTGCATATGTTTCTCACTTCTTCTCCACTGCTGTACCAAAGTCTGAAGCTGGCCTGGAGTATTCTTTCCTGTGCCTCGTTTCTGAACGTAGAGAAACCTTTTCTCGTTCCTGTCTCATCCATCTCTCCATCCTCACCCATCTTTCCTGCTCCACTCATATCACCCTCTCCATTCTTGAAGAATTCCAACCTGTGCCATCCTGTTTTAACATATGTGGCTATAATTTAGAACATAATTGTTCTCTTAAGTACTTTATTTACATTTACATATTCCAATGGAAATTCGAAAGACAAAAAATACCCCTTGAATTTGGAGATGTATTTAGGATGAACTTCCATAACCAAAATGAATGCCTGTGAGTACTTGCCTGACTAACTCCCAGATGACCTCCTGGGACCATGTGACAGAGGCCTTCCACTTGAAGAGCAACTGTGTGTATAACCAGGCAACAGCCTGGTGCTGAGGAAAGCCCAGGATTCTGAGCAAGACCATCTTAGCTGCACTCCATTTCAAGCCCTGAATGGCCCTGCCCACAGCCCTTACACAGACATTCTGAGGCTCAGTTTCCTCATCTTTAAAGAGGGAATAATAAAACCTTCCTCTTAGAGTCAACACAGGTTAAGTAGAAAAAAATTCTTCAAAAACTACTTCATTTGAGGAATTTTCATTTTTAATGAATAACAGAATCTAGTCATTCCTGTTCACAGTAATTTTAGTAAGCACCTCAATAATGCCAAAGGAGGGCTTACATCTCAGAATAAAACAATACTCCCTTCTCAATCTATCCCTGAAAAAGTGACCGAAGGAGTAAAAGATGTCACACATTTAACAATGTGCCCTTTGCTTTTGCAGCCTAGTTCTGCAAACTGCTGAAAGGGCCCCTCTCTCTGAACAGGACTGGAGAGCCAGGGTAGGTAGCTGGGTAGTCTAGTCACAAGCCCAAGCTCTCAGCAATGCAGTGAGGTGTCTCCTGCTCAGCAAGGCTCATTAATTGTCCCATATAAGGTGAGTCCTGTGGGGAGGCTCGCTCTTCCAACATGCAGTGGGGAGGCTGTGAATGCAGGGTCAGGGGGAGCCCATCACGTGGGGCTTTCCTGCTGTTCCATAAACAGCTCCAGGCCTCACTGAGCGTCCAGGGCTCCCTGCAGATCTTTATTATTCTGTCAGCTGTGGCTCCCCCTCCTCTCATTAATATGTGTCCTGGGGTCCTCTCTTCAGAAGCTGAGGCAGCACTCTTCAAGACTCTCTCCTAATTGATGGAGGAATACTGGGAGGAACACATTCAAGCAGAAGCAAATGTTTACACACAGTTCCTTTCCTCATGCCTCTTTGCAGCAATGTTCATGAGACCCCTGGGCACAGTTTCCTGGAATGTGATGCTGCCTCCCTTTCTTAAGAGTCACCAACTCCAGGGTCGTTTCATAACTAAAGAGTAGCTTAGTAGCAGAGGCTCCCCTGGGTCAGTCCGCCAGGAGTTGAACCCCAATCCTGCTTCAACTTGGGCAATCACTTGGTTTATTGCTTCCTAACCTGTGAAATAGAGGCGATAGTACCTTCCCACAAAGGGTTATTATGAGGATTAAATGAAAGGGTGTATATAAAATACTTCCAAGCCCCACAGTCTCTAACATGTAAGAATTAATTATCATCTGCTGTTTCTTTGACCACCTGTAGTCTGGTTCCTGTTTGTATAGATGCCACAAACTCCCTGCCTTTCAGTAAAGACTGTAGCATCCTTGTGTCATATTCAATAAGCCATAGGAGTCTCCTAATTCTTTCAGTTTCTTTTTACCCAGATGCCGCTGTTTAGATGGCATCAGGATACTGAACCCTCTTTTACAAGTCAAGATTGTACTTGGGACTTGTGCAAAAACACAAAACAGTACAGATGATGAGGAAACTTCCCAATAAACTCTTCTTGTACTTTAACCTAGATGTAGTCAGAAGTATGAATTTGTAAGAAACGAAGGGAAGAAATCCCCCTTCTGTCAAGGATAGCAGAAAAATTCTTCAGTGTGATTTTGAGCCATATCCAATCACTTCCATTGTTTCCCTGCTTACATTCCCTAATATATGACAAAGGTGTGCTTTCCTAAGGTCAGTGTGTCAGCTTTTAACAGATGGGACATTAAGAGCAAAAAAGCCTCTTTCCACATCGTGATTTATTTATAGATCCCCAATCATTTTCCATTAAAGTGATGATTACTAGATTTTCAATGGCAACAAAGTACATATGGCTCGGATATGCACCCAGCATCCAAACAGCCTGGACACATAAATATCTGAGAAGATGAAGTGGGGCTGGATAGGAGACGAGATGGTAAGGGTGAGGATACTTACTGAGAAGGAAGGGCAGAGCTGACACAGAAATGAGGACAGAGAAACTAAGCGACAGTCTGCAGACTGGACAAAAAAAAAAAAATCTAACATACTGAAAGAAAATTCTCTAAGAAAAATAAATCAACCTCAAACAGAAATGCTATATATGGGTTCTGGCATTTGAATATCCCTAAAAACAACAACAACAGCAACATAAATGTATTATCTTAATGGCCCTACAGTGAAGCCCACCAGTTGAAATCCAATGAATGGACACAGCACTTCCAATCAACTTCCTAAAAATTTGCTCCTAAGTGTGAATGGATGTGCAAAGACTCTAGGCATTTGAGGGGAAGTATGCAAAATTAAAGTGAGACAAACAGAAAAAGAAAATTGAGAAAATAAAGGAACACAATACAGGAAGAAAACTTCAAAGATATTCCAATTAATGTCAAGAGTTCTAGAATTTTTCACCCCAACAAGCCCGGGGGTGTGACGCACTGGCATCACTGTTCTGTTTTTCTCCTGCAAAGGAAACATTATTAATACCTCTACTGGAGGCCACAAAGAAATTCGTACTTCAAGAATGATTACTTTTAATTACATGGATAAAAATTTTTCTAAACCAAGGAAGTTATTTTAGTTATTAAAAATAGTGCTAAAACTTAAAAATAGGAAATGCAAAAAGTACAGAAGATTAGGTCAAGAAATTCATTCAGAAAGTAGAGCAAAGCAGCAAAGAGATAGAAAACAGGACAGTTATCTTAAGAAAGTTGGAGGTTCGATCCAACCAATGGGATCTAGTGCCAAAACAAGAGAACAGAGAAATCATTGAAGAAACTTCCAAAGAAACGAATCAAGGAAATTTACCAAACCAAAAGACATTAACTCCTTGCATAAAAGACAGAGCAAAATAAACGAAAAATTAACCCATCCAGAGTATCAGAGATAAAGAGATCTGATCAACTTTCAAAAAGAAAAAACAAGTTATATGAGAAGGATCTGGAATAAGAAAAGTAGCTATCATCTCAAAAGCAGCATTGCAAGATAGAGGCAGAGTAGTAATATCTTCAAAATCCTATGAGAAAATTATTCACAGCCAGGAGTTCTTGAGTTAGTCAAAAGTTCAATTAAGTATAAAGACCACAATCAAATATGTAAAGTCTCAGAAAATTTGACTTCCATCACTTTTCAAGAAAGATAAATAAATGAATCCAAAAGAAAATAACATGGAACCCTGGACTCAAGAGAGAGACACAAAGTGCAATAGGCACCGTCCGAGTCCGATCTGTAGCGGGCCTGGGGCCAAGCCTACCTAGCATGAGAAGGAGTAAGCAGGGCTGAGAAAGACATCAGGAAGGAAAGACGGATGCCACAGATAATTTGATGGGTCTGACTATGAGAAAATTTTAAGACATTTGATAAAACTGTTGGAAAGTATTGGTAGACTTGGCCAGAGATTCAAAGACTATAAAGCAGATTAAAAACAATGAATAAGGCAGTTATTAATTCCAGGAAAAACACAATGTTATAAAACAAAGCCAATATAATCATAGACTAGTATTTGGCCTAGCAAAACTCAATATTTACCCAGGAAAAACAAAAAGCCCGTAGATACGAATTTAACCAAAAATTACAAATTAACTATGTTGAAAGGATATGGGAAGTAAAAAGGATATGGGACTAAAAATTCTGATTTCACAGGAAGTCATAAAACAAGAAAAGTATTCTAAGCAGTTCCTTATCAGTAGAGAATAGGTTTACACTGATGGATGTTATTTTTTAAAAGTATGCCTGTTAGCATTTTTTTACTTTAAAAATTATACGTATGCATTTGCATGACAAATAAAAAATTATTTTTCGGTAAACAAAAATAATGGGATAAAATTATATGTAGTTAACTTTGTATTATTTTACCACTTCAGTAACTTTAATAAAAGATACTGGAAAATTCAAAACAAAACAAAACCATTCTTCCTTAGTGGAACTCAGTCATGCATTTGTTATGTGTTAAGCTTATTTTGTCTAAAAGACTCGATTATCAAGTAGTAATTTCTCCCCCTCATGCAGCCTTACTCTCCACAAATCGATAAAACTCCTTGCTGTCATCCTTCTTTCTCAGCATCATTTCTCCCTGCTCTCAACTCAGGGTCTCACAGTGACTCCAAATACTAGAAAGAAAGGTCTTAGCGGCAGAGGGTTAACCATAAAAGAAACTCCCCTATGCTTGCTCCATTTCCTGTTGCTAAATCAGAAAAGAAACATCACTATTTGTTTAGAACTACCTACCACATAAGCTCAAGACTTTCTGCAGCGATATTTATTTTAATTATACCATCATTAATTAGGATTAATTATAAACTCTAAGGGCTGTAATAAATAAACAAATGCTGGGAGCTAGCAATTTGCAAAGTATCACAACTAACATGAAATTAGAAAGGATTTTCCTCAGAATGTATTGGAAAGATAAGAGGTTAAATCAGATGTTCTGGACCCCTTTTCCCAAAGTACACCTAAGGACTTGAGGTTCACAGGGCTCTCCTTTCCCAAGGTGGGAACATTAGCATCCAACTTGAAAAATATTGCCACATGCAATTTTAGCAGAACCCTCCATCTGCTGTTCCCAGTCAGGACTCTTTCTTCCCCTGCACTTCCCTCTCTCTTGTGCTCTTTATCTTGTGAGGTTGCTAGTTTAGGGACTCAATGAAGAGAGGGAAAGGGGTCACTTTACACTAACGGGAAATGCGACAAATGCTCAGAGCAAATGGAGATAAATGGCCAACTTCTCTCTATCACTTCCTGTTCTAAGACTGTGCTAAATATCCCGACTGAACATGGAGACTGAAATGATTTGAAATAAAAAGATGTGGCCAATAGAGAGGCGACAACTTCTGGCAACTTCAGATCACCAGCTCACACATGGGACTTGTACTTCTCTTCCTTAACTCCATCAGGTAGAGAGACTCGGCACGCTCTTCTTCCTCCTTCACCTTTCCTATGACTGCTTCCAAAATATACTTGTCTGAATGCTCGGTTAGTGATCAAAAACAGAAGTAAAATAATAATATCCAACATTTACTGGACATGTGTCAACATTTTTTCATGCATGTTGGTTGAAACTCTATCACAGACATTTGAAGATGTAACCATCAGAGTTTCACATAATCATGCTCTAAACTAAGACAAAACAGGTACATTTTCATGTTTTAATCTGGTAAAGAAAAAGACCAAATACTCAGATAGATCTCTAGATATATCCCGTCAGACATTTTCTTGCTCTTCTACATACTTCTTCAATTAAAGTAGCTCTGGTTTTATTAGACCATGTTGGCATCCATGGTAAGATTTCACTTAATGGTATTAAAGAGTAGGGTCTTCCAAGGTGACTAAATCATGAGGATGCTGCTCACAGGAATGGATTAATGCCATTATCAGTGAGTGGGTTAGGGATCATGAGAGTGGGCATCTGATAAAAGGATGAGTTTGCCCCAATATCCTGTCACCCTTGTGATATGTTGGGACACAGCAAGAATTCCAACAGGTAAGAAAAGCATCATGGTTTCTGACTTCCCTGCCCCAGAACCATCTGCCAAGTTACTCATGCAATTTATCCAGTGGCATGCTACTAGAGCAAACCACAGAAAACAACTGGAAACAAGTCCCTTACTTATGCTGGTAACTGATCCAGGATAGAACTGTTTTCTCAGTCTCTGAAAAATCATGTAAATTTATTTCTTACCTTTTTTTTGGTAATACCACTATCTGCCTCAATAAGGACAAAGATATTATGCTGTTAAGTATAAACTTTTAAGTATATCAATTAATATATTTTAATGATATCACTTTATTCTTCATTACATCATTCGCTAATAATGAAATGCTATAAATCCAAGGTGTACTATAAAAAATTTCACAGATCCGTGTAATTAATGTGCCTTGTTTTATAGTAGAATAAAAAATAACTCATCAGTCCAGAAATGCCTATCTACCAAATGATTCAGTAGCTATCTCCTAAATTTTCCCATATCATTCTCTTGCTTTGATGACTAAAATGGACAGTTTATGAACTTTAAATTTCCAAAAGTTCTCTCAATGGTTCATTCTGTTGGCAGACAGCAACCCTTCGATATGATACTTATGGTAGTCCAGGCTTAAGCAGGGCCTCAGAAACCATTTTGTTAACAAAAACAGAGACTTGAATAACATCAAATTGGTGGAAGAGCCATTAGAGGCCAACAGGAAACTTAGGCAGCTCAGAGATTAACAGTAGCCAGCTACTACCACCTCTAGGCTAAAGGGTTAAAAGAGGATGGGCTCACCTGAGGAAGGTGGTGGCCTGGTTTCCAGTACCTCCAGCACTGCCCATTGTCTAATGCTCCCCAGAAATCAACCAATAAGAAGGACCCTGGGGGCCAACTCATCTGCAGACCTCCATCCCACTGCCCCAGGGAGCAGAGCAGGGAAAGGAAAGGGACCCAGAAGTACAACTGGAATGAAGATCTTCAGAAACAATCAAAGGCCCCCATCTGAGAAGCATTATGAAATATCATTGCCTGGAACCCTAACACCAGAGAACAAAACAAGGGGGAATTTAGCTTTGATTTTGCAGCTGATGAAATTATAAATCAAAACCACAGGGAAAGACTTCCTTGCCTCTCAGGTTTGTAGTACCACTTGTAGGAATTTCAGAAAACCTCATCAGCACCATTACAATCAGCTTTAGGATCAGGCTGGGAAGCTTTGGGGTGGGAGAATATATATCTCCCAATTTTGTTTTGCTGTTGTTTTATTTAATCACTTAAATTTTAAACCTTTCTCTAAAACATAAATAACTGCTGCCTGTACTCTGTGGTTGAATTTAAAAGTTTTTACATTTGTAGGTGAAAATCGTAGCGTGAACATTAGGTATTATAATTAATGCCTGCAATGATACTCCTCATTAAAATAAAAGAAAATGTCAGATCCAAACATAAATCTTTGAAGCAAAAAATTAAATTTAGCACAAGAAAGTCCATTGTGCAAACCAACAGGCATTCATTAGTGTAATAAATCCAATAATTTTTAAATTACAACTTTTAGCATTTTTATTTCACAGGTAGTATTATCACAAACTAAAATATAATTATCAACTCTGCTATGAATTACTAGGATCTGTGGGAAACTGAAAAGTCAGAAAATATAAACAATGCCAATTAATCCCACTTGCATAAATATATTAACATATTCATGTTGTAGTCACAAATTATCTACTGAGAACCTAAAATGGCTAAGTGTTGTGGTAGCCAATGGACAATCTTGATTTGGAGTGTATATCAGGATCACAAATTTCAACTGGCCATGGTACCAGGGAGTGACAGGAAAAAGAAACAGGAAATGAGTGCCTTTGACCCACTTTTCCACAGGGATCCACGTCCAAGGAAAGCCATCATTTCTTAGGACCAGATGTAAACCCATTATCTAGACATCTAATAATTTCCTATTGCCAATAAGAATCATATTTCACAGGCTCTGTAAACAGCCTCTCAGGAGACGGTGATCCCTGCAGGAGTCAGAACTAAAGCCACGTGAAGGAATATTTTTTCTCACCATCTTACTTCAGTTCTGCTGCTTTAAAAATGTTTGAATCTAGCAAAATTAAACTTTTACTCGTTGAAAAGGTTTTGGAACTCTCCCAAAACCTAGAGTCTGTGTCATACAATTTAGCATAACTCAAAATTGTTACTATTTGATGTTTTTACATGTGTAATATTCTCAGTAATCATCAAAGTGGCTGTAATCATCAAACCACGGCTACCTGATGTACTGTTGAGTGCATTCCCCATTAGAATGTGAGCCCCTCAAACAAAATGCTCATTTTTCTTTATTAGTGCCATATCCAGTGCCTGGAACTGAACAACTTCACAACAACGTGAAGGCTGAGCATGAAACAAATCAATGCATATGAGTGAATGCAAAATTACAGATGAAAGCAGAAAAGCAATGAATTGGTCTAGAAAAAGACTTAAAATACCATTAAAGCCTTTTATTTTAAAAAAAATTTTTACAGAAAAGCCAAACAAATTTGATCCCACAAATTGACAATTTAAGAAGTTCAAACAATATAAATGCATAAAGTGAACCATACACCCACTCCAAAAGCAGACATTTTAAAAAGTATGAGGCATTGCCTGGAAATTCTATGTACAAACATATTAAATGACTGCTAACAAGTAAAATGTTGTAATAATTTCTTCCTTTTTAAATATAATCCTTTCAAATTCAAACTTTTCAAACATCAAGGATTCTAAGAATGACTCCTTTTGATTTTTAAATCTATACAGTTTAAAGATTTATGCTTTGACTTTTAGCTTCCCCCTCTATTAGACAGAGATAAATAGTAACTGACCCATAGGACCAGTACAAATAACAAAATGTTTATAAGGTGCTCAGCACACTGAACACAGAACAAACAAAACAGGTGAGAGATAGAAGGTAAATGATTTGGGGGGGGGGCAATAAAAACCTAAGAGACCTACCCATGAGGGTTAAAGTCGGAGAGGCTGCTACACAGAGATGGCACTTGGGATGAGTTTTGAAGGACCATGAGGCATAAGTCAAAGACAGGGACCGGAAAGCTGATGGTCACTGTAGGAGGGAGGAAAATCATATGGCTCAGGCAAGAGTTTCAAATGCTTTAGGGAGGGAAACGCATGTGCAAAAGCCCTTAACCAGGCAAGGCAAAGCCACATGCCATCAGCTGTGAGGAGATCACAAAACAAGAAGGGGGTGCTGACTGCTCCGCAAAAACAGTGAGTCAAATGCTGCACTGGGTAACAGAGAAGAGGGAGGACAGGGCAGCGCAATGAAAGCTATTTATCATTATTGGAGTCTGGAATCTAGCTCCACTTTCTGCATAACTCAAAGAATATTTGCACACGCTTAACCACACAGTGAGTTTTCAAGGAAAGAAACTCTCATATAAATGTTATAAACACTGTACTTTGATAGTCTGGAATTTTCCAAAAGCTGATCGGAACACGCATGAGTTTCTTTTTGCTGCCCAAAGAAATAATCACGATCCTAATAAAACAACACAGTTTTATCACTTGGCAGTCTAAATTGGTCTGGTATTTAAACTGAATCATCAGGGCTTATGCTTCTTCTGGAGGGTTGAGGAAAAGTCCTTTTCTTGCCCTGTCCATCTTCCTGAGGCTCTGAGCCCTCGTTGGCTCATGGCCCTTTAGCACCCAACCTCTTCTCCAGGGTCATATCTTCACTGACTGACATTTTTGACTCTTCTTACAAAGCTCTTTGTGATTATGTTGGGCCATGGGGATTATCCTGTAACCATCTCCTAATTTCAAAATCTTTCACTTAATCACATCTGAAAAGCCCCTTCTGCCAAAGCGGCCTACTTGTAGGTGCCGGGGTTTGGTATGTGGTCATTTCTGAAGGCACCATCATTCTGCTAATCACAGTCACCATTTTGGGAAATCACATCACAGACTATAGCACTGTTCCTGGTTTTGGGTGATTAACACTGCTTTATTCACAGTCCAATTCCTGATGATTCTTCCTATTACCAAAAAATGAAAAAGGCAAAAATATCTGATGGTGTTATATTTTTCCAGGATAGTCCTTCCTAACATCTATATTATCTACTGTTATTTTTCACTTTATTTTATACAGCTACAGAAATTTTAAAAATATCGCATACATAGGTTATATTATCCATGTAAATAAAAGAGTTCATTGTTGCAAAATAATTAAGTACTTATTTTCAAAAGGGGTTGTTGTGTCTGAAAGGACTGAGAACAACTTAGATAATTATTTCTAGTGAACTGTATAATTATACATATAGCTTTCTAGCATATATATATATATATATATATATGTATGTATGTATATATACAATTATAGCTGCAACTCTGAAATGTAAGGTGAGCTTTTCCATAGGGTAATATGTCAATAGCTTGTGCAGAGCGCCCACAGCATATTGCTAATTGAACTGTACTTTCCTCTTGCCTGCGTGCGCTCTCTCTCTCAGCCTCTATCCTGCTTAGCCAGTCTTCTCAGCTCCCTGCCCTCTGCTTCCAACTCTGCAGGCCAGAGAAACAGACAGATAATGAGGCACTTGGAGAGTCGGCTGAGAAATCCTGCAGACAACCGGGCTCTTTATAATTTCATGAAGCACCGCACCAGGAAAGATGAGGCTCTGCTGATGAAAGCTCCTCCATTAAAGTGGGGTGATGGCTAGAGGAGGTAGGATGGCCAGGAAAGAGAATGAGGCGTGGAAAGACAGGAGGACAGGATAGTCAAACTGGAAGAGGCAATGGAGGAACCAGGACCAGCTGTGGTAAGCAACCCAGGTTGTTTCTGTGAAGATTGGGACTATTCATTTACAATATATTTAATGTTTTTAAAATTTTGAACATTTAGTGAAGGACAAAAGAACATAGAGCAAGGAAGCCAGGAAACAGGATCAAGTGGCGTTAGACATGCTCCAGTGCTGAGCTATGCATGTTCCCTGCAGAGGCAGGGTGCCGCTTCGCCCCATTCCAGGCTCGAACTTCATAATTAAACAGCCTCAGCCTCATCACTCTGCCTCTGCCCACAGCAGGTCCTTGTTCACTGCCATGCCTCTCATCCCTAGGCCTGTCTCCCAGTGTGTGTGTACTTCTGATCCTCTCTTTCCCCATTTCCTCCTGGCTCTCATTCGTGCTGACCCAAAATTCCTCTGACATTGGATTGGACTAAAAGCACAAGGGTAAAAAACCAAAAGGTCATGTTTCCCCACTAATTAATTCAGATTCCCCCAAACCAGTCTGCAGACGGATGTTCTGAGGCCATGAACCCACCTTGGATCCGGCAGGCCCCGACAGTCACAGCTTCATCCCACAGCACAATGCTCTCATTGTGGGTTGAGCCATCCTAGCAGGGCAGACTGCTTACAACTAGGGATGCAAGCAGATTCTGCAGTCAAATTGACTGAATCCTGGCTTTGTCATTCACTGTCACCTTGGGCAAGTTATCAACATCTTTAAACTTAAGTTTCCTTGGTTCTTAAAGGGGAAAAGGGTGGGAAATAGCAAAGTTCTCAGGAGCTCACCATTCATGTTTTAATATCCAGGTTGTGTTTTATACTTCTTCCTTTTGTGGACTTACTTCTCTCTTCTGTTTTATCCCCATCCTAGTTGTTTTGTGTGAGAGTTATTGGTTTGGAGAGTATCTTTTGGCTTGAAAGACTTTCAATTAAAATAACATCTGGACTTGGGCTATGCCATTACATAGAAAGTTAACATATTCCTGTAAACTTCTGTTCTTAATTTTGCTTAAAAGGAAAATGATTATTAATTTAAGCAAATACTAAATCTAGGACTTTATAAGAAATGCAGAAGTGTGGAACTCAATTATCATTTGCAATGATAATTATATCACAATACATTAGAAGAAAATAAGTTTAAGCCAAGAATATTTGCTTAAATAAATTCTTGAAGTCAAAAATGTCTCAAAGAATATATGAACCCTGATTAATGAATTTACTAAACAGAGTGCTTGCAAGATAGACTGGGGTTGATTTCAGCTATAACATCTATGTAAGGATTAGAATTCAAGGAAAAAATAGCACAATATTCTGTATAGTAAAAGTAAAAAATTCAAATGCCATCAAGACCTAAGAAGAAGCAAAAGGCATGAGCTGATGAACACCAGGAAAGGAACAGACAAAGGTGAGGACTGGGTGAACTGGGGGGGCAGGGGGTTTGACCTGTTTAGGGGGGTAGAGACACACAGCTACATTTAATGATTGTCAGTCATAAGTCCATGCCAATTTCCAGATATTCCAACTTCCCAGGACAAACCAGAAACCCAGATATTCATATGAAAGCATTTGTACTTTAAAATATTGGTTCAGTATTTTCAAAACCACTCAAGAGACAAAATAGAATGAGTTTGAATTTTGAATTTTTAATCTTTGCATAAAGAATGATCTTTGTTACAAGAAAGAGAGAGACAGCTATATTTTCATTCTTCCCTACTGAAATCCCAGCTTGAATATTTCTGAGGCATAGAAGATTCAAATTACGTGAATTAAAACACTTTCTTTGTTTTAGTTAACCTAAAATAAAAGGCCATTTAGAGAAAATTGGACACAGAATCAAGTTTCAGACTTCATAATACTCTGGCATAGGGTACCCAGACCAGCTTCTCTGAGGTGTCAGACCATGAATTTTTCAGTTATATTTGCTTCAATTAAGAGAAAAGGTGGGCTGCTTTGCAGATTCTGTGTGACATTTCTCAGGGATCCCTGACCTCCTAGTTCCACCATCCACTAGGTCCAAACTCATGGTTTCTCCTGGCACAGTGGTCGTCACTCCAAACCATTGGCTTCAATTCACAGACCAGGAAAGCCCATTAGAGGACGAGCCAGGAGAAATTCACTGGAGCTCAGAGGACTGCAGAGGAACTGAGCAGTGACCACGTTTAATATTTAACAAGGTGAGCCGAAGTCTGAGAAACGATTGCTCTTCCTTTGATCCAGAAACACAAGGTGAATGCTCTGAGCAATCCAACATGGCCTCACCTCCATGGGACTCAGGAGAACACGTCTGCTATTTATTCACTTTGCTGATAATGCATGTGTTAATGAATTTTCTCACCTTTTTATTAGTGCATTTATAGATTAATGGGTTTCAGTCTGGTAGATTTGTACATGCACATGACACACTTTAATCATTTCCATCCCTATCACCACTCTCATACCATCCTTCCCCCTGAAGTAGGTTTACATTTTGGAAATGTTCAAGCATATGATATAACACTATCATATATATCTTTGCCCCCTATTACCTTCCCTTACACCTACTCTGATGAAAGGTGCTTCTAAAACTACTGGTTTGCATCAATCCTGATGCTGCCTCTTCTGAGTCTAAGTTGAATCTGGGCATGCATTCTAATTTGGGGATGTCTCTAGATATTTGAAAACTAAGGCAGAGAAGACAGAAATGAAGCAAACTCTTGACAGGAGCCAAAAGATATAAGATACAGAAATACAAGCTTTGTAAAACTTAGGTAGCATGGGTAAGAGAAAACTGATGAATCCAATCCTCATGTAAGCAGTGCCATCACATTAAAAAAAAACCATGATACACTGTATCCTATAAATATATACTGTCATCTAAAAATAAAATTAAAAAATATATGATGCATTTCCAAAGCCTTAGCCCCAGACTCATATTTTCCAAACCCTACTCAACATAACACAAGTTCAAGAAGAACAAAGCGCTGGACAGCAGGCCCCTGGAGCTCATAACAACAGATTTGACCCACATTGCTGAAATGACTACTTTGACGTTCTTGGTCTTTTTACCACCAAAACGCAGAGAAGAGGTAACAATAAAAGTTAACGTCAGTGTGTCTGACACACACCCTTCAGTATTTTGCATACTACTTGTCTCAAAAATTTCCTTCTATCTAGAAAAACAAAATAGTACTTTTTAACTAACCAAAATTTAAGAGTGTTAATCAGCTTTTTTTTTTTTTCCTGGAAAGAAATAACAGCAATCTCTCCTAGAATTCTATTGTTTTGAGTCTACATAAATGATTGTCATCTCTGTTAAATCCATCTTGCTTGTTCTGTCCCTTTTTATTCAGGCAGCAGCTTCCAGGAAGCCACTGGGTACCTTCCCAAGGCTGTGGGAAGATAACATGAACTAAAGTTAATATGAGCTCTGCTCTAGGGAGTCTGATTTCCTTTCCTTCTCCTGTTAAAACCTTAAAGGAGGGTTGTCACTACCTGAAAGTAGTGGCTTTTAATTTCTCTTAAAGTAGATTCAGTCTTCAGGCTCTCATAGTGATATAAAAGGCCCCAAACCACTTTCTGATACGAGCAGAAACTGCATGATGAGACAAGAATTTAACTCTCGGGTGCTATAAGCACATCTTCTGGTCTCTACTGCTTCGATGTTCAAATGTAACTACAACATTCAAAACTTCTCTGTACTATTGTTATGTAACAGTTCACTCTTTCCTTAACCACCTCCAAGGGGGTCATAGATCATACTTGGAGGCTCTAGAGGCTTAAAGCAAGAGATATATAGTCAAAAAATAGATAAGCGCATGTAGGGAAACACAGGGTTGGAGCATATATTTTAAAGGAACAGATTGTGAGTCATCACCGTAAGAAAATGATAAAGAAAAATTGATCCAGCAATCTGCTCCTTGGTATTTACCCAAATGGGCTGAAAACTTGGGTCTACATGAAAACCTGCTTGTGGGTGTTTGTAACAGTTCTGTTTATATTACCAAAATTTGTAGCGATCAAGATGTCCTTCAGTAGGTGAATGAATTTAAAAACTGCATTGCATCCAGACAACGGAATATTATACAGAACTAAAAAGAAATGAAGAGCAGGAGTAACATGAGCAAGATGATTTGTACACACACACACACACACGCACACACACACACACACACAACAAAGAAAGAGTAACAGCTACATCACTGGAGTGTTTGCAGCAGAGCACTGGAATTCAGTGAGGACGTGATATAAACACTGCAGATCACAGACCCAGAATGCCTAACAAATAGAGAATGAAGCACACCACATCCACCACCCCATTTTCAAAGCCAACAGTGAAATGAGAGAGATGTTGCTGGGTGAGGAAAGGGTAAGCTGGAGGCCTCAGCCATCCCCACTAATGCCTGGACAGCTGCAGTATCCTTGCAGGCCCTGAGCCCACTCAGGAAGCCGTTAGGTTACCACAGCACCACAATGGCCTGCAGGAAGAGCCCAGCCGACTGTGCCCTCCTCTACCTAGGCTCCCAAGGTCATGCCAGCTTGAGACTCGCCCACCCCCTCTACAGCCCTGAGAAGCCACTAAGCAGCCCACTCCTGATAGCTTGGCCACTAAAGGGCCCTATAAAGCAAATGTGCAGCCATGTTTTGCTCCTAAAGAAAAGAAATGATGAATGTCTGAGATGAACAACCATCTGATCGTGGTACATCATATATGCACATATTGAAATGTCATACAATAATCCATAAGTATATATAATTACTAGGTGTTGATTAAAGTTCCTTAGAATTTTTCAAAACTAACTATTAAATTTTTTAAAAATGACCTGTGAAGCCATGAAATGACATTGAGGAAACTTACACTTTTTTTTTTTTTTTTTTTTGTATTTTTGAGACAGGGTCTTTTTATACAGTTCAGGCTGTCCTTGAGCTCACTTTGTAGCCCAGGCTGGTTGAACATGCAACAATCCTCTTGCCTCAGCCTCCCTAGTGCAGGGATTATGGGTGTATGCCACCACACCTGGATACATGGAAGACATTTAAATGAATATTACTCTCAAAGAAGCCAATCTGAAAAAGTACGGACTTACTGTATGATTCCAATTACAATATACAACTCTCTAGAAAAAACACAATGACAAAAACAGAAAAAAATCTGTGGTTACCAAGGGCTGAGAGCAGAGGAGATTAATAGGCAGAGTACAAGAGGATTTGGGGGCAGTGGAACTCTTAAACAATAGTATAACATCCGGTGGATTCATATCATTGTACATTTATCAAAACCCACAGAATGTACAATAGCCAGATGAGCTCCAATGTATATTATGGGTACTTGGGGACCATGGGGCACCAGTGTAAGCTCACTGATTACAACAAATGTCCTGCTCCAGTGTGGGATGTGGAAAGTCGAGGTGGCTGTGCATATCGGGGTAAAGGGAATTGAATACAGAGATCAGAGGGCAAGATGACACTGCTGATGGAGCATCCAGATGGAATCAGAAAATGAGAGCAGTACAGGAAATGTACCAGAGCCTTTTTAAGTCTGTAGCAGGAATAAACTAAAAGTTCCTTCTCTGAGGACCTGCAACTCGTGTCAGCGCTGTCCTGGCCATGGCATGATTGGCTTGGTTGTGAAGGGAGGAAGTGGGCTCTTTTGCAAATATGTTACCAACTTTCAAGAACCGCCTAGGTAGAAAGTACAAGACCCTCCCAGGTACGAGAGTAAGCAAGTAGGGAAAAGGTCTAAATCTTGACAAAGCACAATTTCTGTTGGGAGCTAGCTCACAGAGGAAAGATAGGCACTGCCCTCATAAAGGAGGTTGATGAGGAGTGAGCAGGGAGGAAGAGAGAATCTCGTGCTGAACCAGACATGTCAATGTCAGTCTCAGTACCTAATGTGAAAGACTGATTTTCCACAGCCATATGCATGGTGATCAGTCACCTGGCCCATTAATGTCTCTTGAACTGATCTTATAGGTAAACGATGTAATTTTAGAAGTGAGGATAAGATCTTTCCACCAAACCAAAATTGCATTCTGCTTGCAAATGCCAGAAATCCCACCCCTACAACTCAATTTTATTAGCTTCTGCCACCTATTGAAATGCAAATAGCCTTAGGAGAGTTTAGAGTTAAAGCCATATAATTCGAATGTAACTATGAATTTATTTATCTGACCCAAAAAGATGGTTTTTCTAGGAGTGAAATCATAAACTCAAGATTACTAGACACATAAATGTGTTGGTTGGAGAACAAGAATATTTTAAACACTCTATTAACTGTTAAGATTTGGCAAATTAATTTTCTTTATCATAATATGAAAGAAAAAAACAAAGGCTTGATTCATGAAGGAATTAATAAGCTGGACTTCATTAAAATTAAAAATTTCAGATGGACACGATGGCACAAGCCTGTAGTCCCCACTACCTGGGAGGCTGAGGGAGGAGGATCATTTAAGTTCAGGATTTGCAATCAGCCTGTACAACATGATAAAACCCTGTCTCTAAATAAATAAATAACTGAAAAAGCACATCAAGAAACTGAAAAGATATGACACAGAATGGGAAAAATATTTGCAGAAGACATCTGATGAAAGACCCAAAATATATTTTAAAAACTTAAAATTCAATAAGAAAAGAATAGATTTAAAAAATAAGCAAAAGCTTTTGCATACTCTCAACCAAAAAAAAAAAAGACACTAAATGATAAGCAACTACATAAAAAACATGTATCATCAGGGAAAGACAAATTAGAGTGACAATGGAACATCACCAAATACCTATTAACCTGGCCAAAATCAAGGACTCTGACAACTCCACATGCTGGTGAGAATGTGAGCCAAAGGAGCTCTTTTATTGCCCCGAGAGACAAAATGCTATATGCTACAACCTCTTTAGAAGACAGTTTAGTGTTTTCTTACAAAATTAAATTCCCTCTTACCATATAATCCAGTAGTCACCTTCCTTAGCATTTCCAAAAAGAGCTGGAAACTCATGTCCACAAAAAAATCTATACATGAATGTTCAGAGCAGCTTTGTGTATAATTGTCAAAATATAATCAAGATGTTTCAAAGTAGATGAATGCACAAATAAATTGTGATCTATCCAAAGAATAATTATTGAGTTCTAACAAGATATGAGTGATTAAGCCATGCAAAGACATGGATAAAACTTCAATGCATACTGCCGAGTCAAAGAAGTCAAGCTGAAAAGACTACACGCTGTATGACTGCAGCTACAGACATTATGGAAAAGACAAAACCATGGGTACAGTAAAGATCAGTGATTGCACGGGGGAGGGGAGAGACAGCTAAAAAAGTAGAGGATTTTTATGATAGTGAAAGCAATCTGTGTGATACCATCATGATGGACATAGGTCATTATTTGTCAAACCCCACAGAATGTACAAAACAAAGAGTGAATCTCAGTGTACGGTAGGGCATTGGTAACGCTGGACATTGATGTTGCAATGCTGCTGATCCATAGTAACAAATGTACCACTCTGCTGAGATGTTCACAGTAAGGGACGTTATGCAGGTGAGTGTAGGGAATCTACAGGAAATTTCTGTTCTTTCTGCTCAATTTTGTTATGAATCTAAAACTGCTCTAAAAAGTAAAGTCTAGTCTTAAAATACATATAATGAGATGGAAACAGTGCAACTATTGAATGTTTGCAAAACAGAACACTGATTATATGTCATATGCTACTCTTCACGTTATTATGAATCTTGAAAAGATACTTAAGAGTAGCAACCAGAGTCTTCAATTTGTCTCAGCCTCGCTCCCCAGTATTCTATTTGGGGTAACAGAATATGCATTTCCCAGTCTTTTTCCTCCATGGGTTCATTTTGCTCTAATTCCCTTGATGCAAGGGAATCAAAAACAGGTTTTAGGTATCCTCATATGCTACAGACTGTTTTTCAATACAATCTAACCGTTTAACTTTTACCAGAAATTAAGAAGGCTTAGTATGACCTTGACAGCATGACTATGACCCTGAGCGCTATCAGGAGGATCCTAGACATCATCACTACCATGTTAATCTCTAAGGCCTGCTTCTCTTTAAAGCTCTGGTTTCGGTACATATGTAAAGAATGCCCTTCCCTTAATTCCCGGAGAATTACTGAGATAATCAGCACTTTTAAGCAAAAGAACAGTAAGCTTTGAAGGAAAATAAGCCATAAACAGCCTAATTTACAGAGGAATGGTGCCTGACCCTGACACAGCCACTACAAGGTGCCATCGCCCTAGGGTCTACCACGATCCTCAGGGAGAGGCATCTGTCTTCCCCCTACACCTGCCAATCCCTCCTGCATACAGGTTGATTCTGTAGTAGGCTCACTGCATACTCCACTCACAGTAGCACTATATTAACGTAACAAGACACATACACCCAGCGCCCCCCTCAGGACAGTACAGAGGGGGAGAATGTGCAGCCATGCTGTGGAATCATACTCCTCTGCTAAATTACAGCCAACAGTCTTGTGGGCAGAGTCCATGTTAGTGTTCGTATCGTCCCCTCCCCATACTCTGCAGTGTCTAGAACAATCAGAAAGCCAATAATCAGCTGTTTTTGTTAAAGAATGAACAGGAAAATTCAATGATTTCTCCATTGCTTAAACCTGAAGTGAAGAACTTAATGCTCTAATTCAGCCCCTAATAAATTTTTATTTTAAGAACATCACCAATAAATCCTTCACACCACTGTTGAGTCCCAGCTTCAACTTCTCTTGATTGTTCACTTTCCAACTCAGAAAACTTTAAAATATGCTAATAATCACCTAAGTAAATAGCCCACTAGAAATGAGACTAGTCGAAGGGCAAAAAGCAATATTTTCAAAACTACAGACAGTCCCTGGGGCAAAAATAATTCCTATGTCCAAAATAACAAAACTGCCATATTTAATGAGAGCTTGTATTTACTGGGCACCTACTATATACCAGGTAGGGTAACAGGCACATCATGTCTGTTTCATTCCATCTTTTTGAAAACCTCACCAGCGAAAAATCATCGCTATTTTGCAGATTTTAAAAGAAAGATTCATCAAATTATTTTTGATATAGTCACTTGTTTAAATGTTCAAGAACATGAACTGTGGACCCCAGACTGATTTAAATTTTTTCTCTGCCACTTTCTTCTGGGTCACTTGGCCAAAGATGTCTCTGCCTGTGAAGATGGCTGTTATTTTTAGTACAGAAGCATCCTGTTGACTGGAAAGACAGGCTCCAGCCCAGCTCCTAACACTTATCAGATGACAACAGGGAATATCGACACAGCAAACATTCCAGTACAGAAGGTGACCTTACACAGATGAACTGTCAGATACTCCCCATAGCCCTCTGATGCAGGTGATCTTGAGCCCTCAATGTGTGCTAGAAGAAACTACACCAGTAACTCAAACAGAGAACTTAACAGGAAGGACCGCTGAGCATGTGTGAAGTTATTAGCTAGAAAGGGGAAAGGAGAAAAAAGAAAAGAGTCTTGTTTCATCCTTACAAAAACCCCACAAGAAACACGGCTTGACACATCTCTGCCTTGGTTTCCTCCTGGAAAAATGAAGCTAATAATTTTACCAGCTACTAAAATAATTGTCTCTCAGCTCTAAACTCACCTTTCTTTAACCTATTTTGTAAAGCTGGGGCCAGGAGGAACTCTGGCAAACCCATTTCCTCCTACCCTACTGGCTTCCTGTTAGCTCTGCCAGTAGGGGGCGCCAGAAAGAGGTTGTTGGAACAAAACACACACACACACACACACACACACACACACACACACACACAAAACCCAGCAGTACAGTGTTATTTCCCCTGTGCAGATTCACGGAATCCATCCACTCTGTACATTTTGGTACTTACAAGATGAGTCTCATTTTGTGCCCCTGAAGGACACCTCCTCACCGTTTTCAAGCCACCCTTCACTCCCACCCCCACCACAGGTCTGGATTTCAGCTCTGTGGGGTGCTCAGGTGTCTAAGAAGCTTTAGTAATCCCAACTGTTTCTTTTTTTCCCTGGAGCTGTTCCCTAGAACTACTATTTTGTGACGTCTTACAATTCCCTTTTTCCCCATACCAACAACTTCACAGGTGCCCAACAGTTCTTCCTAAAATTCTCTGTTCAAACTACTGGTGTCGCTTCATTCTCTAACACACTCTGAGGGGCTGAGAGCACCTACTCCAGAATGTTGTGGAGGATATTAAATAGTTTGTCATTGCAAGGCACTCCTGTTGTACTTGGAACATAGGGTTTGCCTTTGATATCTGTTATGTATTTGGGGCAGGGCGGGAGCCTGAGTTCTCTCTTCGCAATCAACATGATGCTTCTTTAGTAGAAATAGGAAGGATCTGCACATGCTTTGGGCTAGGTGCTTCCACATCACTGCCTCTTTCAATCTTCTGAGGCACTTCTCAGACTGGTTACATTCTTGCAGAGTCTTGTCTCTGACAACTGACACCAAGAAAGGTATTGTGGTTTGTGTTTGGCAAGGACTCCACCGAGTGCCAACTTCTACACTAACCTCTCAAAATCAAAGATAAATTTTCCTAAAACGCTAAGAGTTAATCCATGTGCATTGTTGTTCCATGTATCACCAAGAACTCAGGTAATTTAAATGTGTGTCTGAGGATAAAGAGTTTTGTATTTTCTATTGTTTTGTACTTTAATAATTAAATGTAATTTTAAAACATTTTAAGTGCTTATTTTCTGCTAGGCACTGAGATAGAAGTGCTTTCACATACATTATCTTATTTTATCCTTAGGCTATACTATGCTAGGGATACGATCATCTCCTTTACACAGATATGTCCAGGGTCACATAATAAAGGGATGGAACCAAGAATCGAAACCAATGCCTTTGTACTTGCAGAGCTCATGTTTTAAAACCAATTCCCCAAAGGCCACAGGTGAAGGTCCTTCTCCACAGCAGATGCTGAGAGAATAAAACATAGTAAAAATGCAAATAGACAGTGACAAATTTCTTCAATGGGAAGGGCTGAGAAAATAAAAGCAAGGCTTCTTGTAGAGTCCTATGACCTTGTTTTCAGAAATCTTTTAAACCATGGGGAGATTCGCAGGTTCTATCACTGGGTTTCATGAGTCTCACGCATATTTTGTTTTATTTCAAGGATCCTTCTCCATTTTCAGCTTCCTTACTATGGAAGCAAAGCAAACACAAATCTCGAAAATACTTTGTTTCTGGACTTCTCCTGACCTTCCAAAGACAAGTCATTGTATTAGGGGGAGACAGGAGCAAGACAACCACCAAAAATAATTATTTGATAAAGGAACAACCCAGAAGCCAAAATAAAAGAGCCATCCATACCTTTTGCTTGGTACTTGATTTCAGGCCAACTCTGGAACGACTTTTGGACTAGAGGAAAAATGAGAAAGAAATCTATGAAGAACATGGCATAAGAGTAAAACTTATTCTGAAGTCATTTCCTCTAGAAACTAAAAATTTTAAGTTAAAATTCTTTCCTTAACCTTCCTCCCCGCCTCTAGTAAGCTAAGAATAGAAAGAGTACAGAGTTCAGCACTGAATTGCATATCCTGAACGGAAGGAAGCCTGTTTATACCCCAGAGCTGCAAAGCTAAAGAGGAGCCTACACTTTGTCAATGCCTTGTTCATATTCAGCAATTCAGCACTTTTTCCTCGAGGACACTTGCAGAAATCAAAAACTGCAGTGCAGGAAGAAATACTTGCAACTATTATAAGGCAAAGGGAAAGAAGGGAGGAAATGAATAAAAGCAGAGCAAGGAAGAGAAAGGAAAGGAAGGAAGGAAGGAAATGCTCTGTAAATTGGAAAAAGAGAAAAGATAAGTGGGATGAAAAAAAAAACCAGAGCACATTTCTGCCAATATTTCCAAATGTGTTTCTATAGAGCAGATTTCAATTTCTGCTAACATAAATAAATTTTCATTCGATTAAAACAAAGCTCTCAAAAACCAGTTTGAATTTCCTTCCAGTTTGTGCATGATTATCTAAACTGATTTGGGATTAAGAAAGATAAAGCAGGCATTAAACTATATTTGAGAATATTTTGGCATACAGTATCATCATGGCTTTTATGTCAGAGAGGAAAGAGGAAAAAGGCAAACTTGCAATATTTAGTTTTCAGGTAGTGAATATACTTGGTCTTGCGTGTACCATGAATCAAAGTTAAACCAATTACTCCAGTACAGGTATAAAAATACCTTCCTAAATCAACAAACTCAAACTTCTGGGCTTTAGAATCCTTTTACACTCTTAAAAAAGCCTGAAGTTTCCAAGGATCTTTGTATCTGTCGATACTCATTTTTCTGGAAATTGGAACTGAGAAATTTTTAAGATATATATTCATTAATTAATTTTAATAGTGATAAGAAGCCCATTTCGTGTTCTATAACACGTTTTATGTACATAACAGAAAAAAATGAATGAGAAGGTTTACATTTTTTCAAATCTCTTTCCTACAATTATTCTTATTTATTAATTTTTTTTTTAGTACCAGAAATTGAGCTTACAACCTTGCATTTGCCAGGCAGGTACTTGTGCTGCTGAGCTAAACCCCCAGCCAAACCCTTTTCTTTTCATTTTTTTTTATTTTGAAATCTCTTTAATGCTTGGTTTAAATAAAAGATAATTTGATTCTAATGTCAATTTTGCCTTTAATCTATTTTGATAGTTTTTTACTTGCAATAAGTGAAAAGAAATCCATCCTTACCCAGATATGTAATCTAAAAAGGGAGTATTTAAAATAATTCTTTCAGATAATTGTAGATATTCTTTTCTGATAATATACCAAAACTTGACAAGTGGTGGTTTCTTAAGATTAGTTGCAATATAGAGCCTGAAATCACACCATGAACAATTTCTATGCTCTTTTACATAATCATTTTGTTATTCTATAGGGTGTTTTCAGTAGATCTTTTTGTAACATCAAGCATTGGTCATTTGAAAATCTATGGTTTATTGAGTAATGCTGAGATCCCATTTTATCATATATTTAAAAGTCACATTTATTAATCACCAACCTCACCTACAAAAACCTTTAACTGCTGCTAAGTTATTAAAATCACAGTAACAGAAACAATGTTTCCCAAATCCTAATTTCTCCCTTGGAAACATAAGCCCTTCATACAATGAACTGGTTCAGTTTATAATTCAGTCACACAGGTACTTTTCCTTAAAATAGCCACTGAAAGCAGCAGGTGCGCTTTATGGATACAACTTATTTTATCACACAAAATACTAAAAAGCTATGTACTCGGGGGGCTTAGACCTAGCAAACTGAACAATGGTTACTATTTCATCAAGGATATTCTCCAGTGGAACAAGTATTGTATGATATTTCCAGGCAGTGCAAATGCTCAGTGTCAAAATTACAATGATTACGAGTACAGTTTTGCACCTTAGGCCACATTAAAGCACCAACAGTTTTAGCCACCACTGCTCTAGCACAGTTAATGCAAGTTTCCTCTATTGCTATAGTTTAGATGTTAATTACCCCAGACATTCATATGTGAGGGTTTATTCCCTAGGTTGACAGGAGCTATTGGAAGTGGTGCAACTTTATGAGGCAGGGCCTGCTGAGAGGTGTTAGGCCGTGGGGATCATTTGAAGGTCACTGTGGAGCGGTGGTGTCTACCCCTTCCTTTCTTTACTTTCAGCTCATGATATAAGCTGTTTTGCTCTGCCATAGACTCCTGCCACGATGCCACCACACCAAATGCCCAGAGTAACAAAGTCACTCAATCACAGACTGGAATCGTCAAAACTGTGAGCCAAAATAAGAGTTTTTTTCTCTTTATAAGTTAACTGCTTTTGAAATTTTATGATTGTGATGCAAAGCTGACCAATGCATCTAGCAAAAAAGCAAGAGAATATTCTTTTAATATTAATTATGGCATTGTGGATTCTGAGGTTCTCTTGGGTAACTTCCCCCCTTACCATTTAAAGCAGATGAGCCTAAAACAGATTCTTCCTCATTCAAATAAATGTATCTAAAGTGGAAAAAGCCAATGAAAAGCAAACTGTCTTAGTCTCCGCTTCCTCTCTGCTGCCTTGGAAGAGAGAGACCAATCAGGTCAAGAATAGACTTCTTCCTGATAGACAGAAATTGGGTGGGAAAAGGAACTTTATAATAAAAATCAATGGTGTTCACCTTCACTTGTTCATACAGTGTTTTGAGATCATCTGTACTGTTACAAGCTGGATTGTTTCCCACAAATATGTTAAAGTCCTAACCCCCACAATATAAATTTTTGGAGATAAAACCTTTAAAGAAATAACATGCTAAATAGAGGTCAGGTGGGCAGGCCCTAACCCAAAATGACTGCCATCCTTATAAGCAGAAGTGATCAAAATACAAACAGCACAGAAGCATGGGGAAAAGACTATGTGAAAACGAAGACTTCCATCTACAACCAAGCAGAGAGGTTTCTGAAATCAACCTTGTTGACAACTTCTTCTTGGCTTTGTAGTGTTCAGAACCATCAGAAAATAAATTTTTAATATCAAAGCCCACTCATCTATGGTATTTTATTATGGGAGCCCTAGCAGACTAATACACAGACCTAGACAACTTTACTCTAATGAAGAAGTTAAGAATCCAGAAAACAAAAGTCTAGTGACACCAAGTGCTGTCTTAAAAGGGGCCGTTATGGTCACATTCAAGGCCAACTCTTTGAATCCTGAGAGGGAATGTGTATAAGGGTGGTTCTCAAACTGCACCATTCATAAAATATCATTTAGGGGCCAATTCACTATGTAATTTTCCCAGCTCCAAAAATTCCAAGCCTAGGAAGTTCCCAGGAATGTGTATTTCTTTTTTTTTTTTTAATTTTATTTTGAGGGTAGTAAAAGTACAACAGAACAAGACAGAACAAAGCCAATCGAGACAATGCAGTGAAATTGGTACAGAACTTCACAGCAGGATACTGGGATAATAGTAATAGGTACTATAGTATATCTAGTTATCTTCACAATAGTTATCCAGTCAATGAGGTATAGCAAAATCAAACCAAGAACAGAACATTATAAAACCAATTGAAAGAGAGTATTGAATAGAGCAAAACAAACATAACAGAATAGTGAAAACAACCTTTGCCTTCAAACAGAAGATAGAAGGAAATCCCCCGTGTTTGCTATATTGTATGTGGTCATCCTCCCAAGAGATGCTGAGACATCTATCTCTAGTTGCTATGGCAGGGGATGGGGGGGGGGTGTTTGACTCGGTAGGCTCACGGGAGCCACTGGCTGTCCTCCTGGCCCATGCTGAGAGCATTTACCAAGAGGGGAGAGAATAAGCTGCCTAAGTCCCACCATGGCGGGATCTCAGGAGCCGCTGGTTGGTGGAATGTGTATTTTCCAAGTGCCCCAGAAATGTAAGAGACATAGGTTCTTCAAACCACAACCTGGGAGCCACTTGCCTGCCAAAGACAATAGTGGCTTGGAGTGAGAATAGGAAATGGCTGCTATTTCTCTGTCTCTTTCCCACTGTAGAGCCTGAATAAATGAACCTTTTTCTTTTCTCCTTTAAATGCCCAGTGTAAATATTAATTAAACCAAGTGGATGGGCTTTCACAACAGAAACAGGCTAAATCTTGGCAAATTACTCAAACTCATCTAAAAGCAGATCTGCAACAATTTTTAACTTCTCCAACTTAAAAACCTAAGCTTAAAAATTCTGTATTTATTATATTTTGGGAAGTTTAGCTGGGCTTTTATAACATATTAAATGCCATAAATATCTATGAATGTAACCTTTGTATACAAGTAAAAGTCATGATAATAAACATGATTTAAAGGACAAGCCTTTCATTTATAAAGGAGATTAAAAGCTAATCTACTTCTAAAGGAATTCCATTTTCACTTGACATTAAATGAGTGCTTGGGTCTCTCCTGGTAAATGTTTTATGCAGACAGAATAGAGGCTGAGCTTAGGGAAAGATCACAGGCAAGGTACATACCGTTTTACGCAGTTAGTTTCCTAGTACAAGCAGGTGGCCTTCTAAACTTTTCTCTCATAAATTAGGTGTTACCAACTAAAGTTTATTTCTCCCACAGAAATAATTTTATAGGTCACATCACAAAGGCATATCTATTCTCCAATATCACTGAAATGCTGTGCAATTATAAGAAACAATGAATATCACAATAGTAACAAAATAGAAAAAAAATCAAAACAATTAAGGAACTATTTTAGTTGTTCCACACAGAGTATGTTGAACAATAGGGGAATCAAAATACACTTTTAATTTGAGGAGACAGAGACTAAGGTAGAAAATCTAACATTTTCAAGAGGTCTCCATAGACATATCAAGACAAGGTGTTCATTGTGAAGGTGTCTGATCCACCCCAACCCCAAGTCCTCTCATGTGACAAACGAATGGCTTTGCTTTCCTGAGCTCCAGCCCATCACCTCATCACTCTGACTCCTAGCAGCTGTGGACAGGGTCGTTTAGGACTCCAAAGTGTGCAGAGCAGCAGAACCAAGATGGCTATGAAGTGACTCCAGGGTAGTGCATCGCACTACCCTGGCTCTTTGTGACCTATTTCCTGTGCACCTTGCACCAGCTTGAAAAACACAAAAATGCAGTGAGAAAACAAAAAGAAGCACACATGCACACACACACAAAGAGACACACACACAGAGAGACACATGCATACAAACACGTTTTTCTCAAACAATTGAGTAAAAATTAGAAAATACAAGGCAAGGAAGAGAGATAAAGAAAAACATTCTGAAATAAAAATAACACCAACAACTGATACTTTTGAGCTCTCATGACGCATATTCCTTACACCATGCAGCTTACAGACATTGCCTTTGTTAACCCTTAAAACGTGGCTCAGAGGTGAGCGCAGTTGTATTATTATCACTGTTTTACTGATGGAAAGACTGAAGCAAAGAAACAAACATATTGCTGAGAAGTAGTAAAACCATGACTTAAATTAGCTTATTGACTCAACGTTTACAATATTAAACCCTATACCACTCATATGAGGAAAATTTGCTAAATTCAGGCAAGTCAAAAAAAAATCAGAGAAGAAGCATGAATAGTGCACTATGAGCAATGGCTTCAAAAGAAAGAACAGAAACCATGAAAACGAGATGATGGATCAGAAATTTATCAGCCAGTTAGCAAAATCAGACTTGAACTGATCTCAGTGGCCAAAGACCCAGATGGTTCTGGTGCTGAGAAGGAATGGAGAGCCTGGCAGAGTAGCAGGCAGCAGAGGATATTATGTAACTGGCACCATCTATGCAGGAAGCACTCAGATCATGTGTGCTTAGCTAGCAGGTTGTATACAGAGTGGTTCAGTGTAGACCTCAAGACATTTAAATAGAAACAGCTACCTAGTAATACTAACCCTCCAGTCCCATGTATGCAGAGACTCCAGGAGGCAGTGGCGGTAACAGAAAACCTTATAAAGGAGACCCATTATATTCTTCTATAACCAAATTATACTGAACTGTCCCACAATCCTGACCTTGACTCTTATTAAGCAGTGTTAATTAAAGCAGCATGTTCTCTAAAGTTACTCCAAATATCAAAACAGCAAGGAGTGACTGTGATTATGTTTCCCAAACCTACTTATGAAAATGAGGGTTCTGACATCTGAAACTGCAGTTGAGATGGAGTACACTGCATGCAGGACTTTATAATGGAAACCCAAGGAGAATTTAAGAGATTTCAGCCAATGGAGACCACTCAGTTTCCCCACCACAGCTGCTGCCTACACTGGAAACAGAGCCTGGTTTCTGATTCCTCTGCTACTTTTAAGAGAATTAGAAGAAAATGTTTCAGTTTGGTCTACTAACATTGGGGACTCCACTTCAAACTGCAAGATGAAACTGACACAGGGATGCTCTTAAATTCTTAAATGCTGGCTCTGGTCTAAGTTCCCTGGACTGAAAGTCATGGAGCAATGTAATGGGATCACCCTACAAATGGAGTGAGCAGTGGCCCAGTAACTCCAGGGAGGCGTATGCAGCCCTCCTAGCAGGCTGCACTTGAAGGAATTGCCCCCTGTTTAGAGATTGGAACAAGGGCACCTCTGAGTTACCATGACATTAGGAAAGCCTCCCACTTGTATCATTGCACAGCTTGATTTCCAAAGCAACATGCGAAGGAAGGGCTAAATGGAAAGTTACAGCAGCAAGCACGCAAGGCTTTGCCACCTAGTGATTTGTAGGGTGCTAACTGCTGCCAAGGCTGAGGAGTATCAAAAGAAGATGCTCTGCTCACCTCTGAGTTGTTTATTAGTCCATTTTCCTTTAAAGAAATCACAAGGACAGTTTAATGTAAAAGGTCTACGATATTCTGAACTGCAGTTAATTATAAAAGAAAGGGGGGCACCTCCCTGACTAGAGGAGAGGGCAAATATCTGAGGTTCAGATACAGATGCAGATTCCACTTACAGCAGAATCTGTATAAAAGGCATGAAACTGCCTTCCAGACCCCTTTCTCCAATTTTATTCTCTTCCCCACCCAGACTAACTGGATAGCTAGGGGTCCAGTTCTGTCTGGGGGGGATGTGACTGGAGCATGCTAATCCCGGGAGCAGCAGTCGGTCCCATCAATTGCTGCCAGACATCTGTTGTTATTGTTAGCTCTGCCTTCAGCCCCTCCATCCTCGTACTTATGCCCTATCCTGGCATCGGTCAGGGTCCCAGCATGAAGCACAGGGCACTCTGGAGAGATTATAATGAAGCGGTGCTGTTCAGAGATACAGATAGGATTAAGGAAAACCAATAAGATGGGGTGCACCCCAGGCCAGCAATGCTAGGAAGTGATTATCCCTTCTAACCCACAGGCATAAAGAAAGAAGGCTTCTCGTGACCAGGGCTGCTGCAGCCCCAGGACAGGGCACTGCTAGAAGCACAGTGGATGCCAGAAGGCCACCCAGCTGTTAAGGAGTAAGAGCACTCTGCATTCTCTCATCTGCCCGTCACTGAGCAAACTCAGAAAGCAGAAAAGGACAGGGTGTTGCAGTTTTTAGAGAGCAGCTTCCCAGTGTTATTTAAAAATAATACAAATTTTGTGGGGAGGCAATGTATAGTTTCTTTCTTCATAGATTATAATTCATCTGAACTCATGGTTTTCTGTATTGTTTGATGAGTTTGCATTAGCTGGCTTTCCTGTTGCTGGAAAAAATGCCTGGCATCCAGCACTTAAGGAAGGTGAGGCTGATCTGACTCACAGTTTCAGAGGTGTCAGTCCATGGTCAGCTGGCTGCAAGGGTGAAACATTGTGGCAGAAAGGTGTGATGGAGCCAAGCTGCTTAGTTCATGGCAGCCAGAAAGCAAATCACAGGGAAAGAGTGCCAGACAGAGAACACCTCCACAGTGACCCACTTTTTCCAATTGGACCTCACCTAACAGCACATTCATTTCTGAACATCTGTGGATTAATCCCCTGAGGAGTGCAGTACCCTAACAATCCAATCACTTCTCCAAGGATCTCTTAATCCAGTCAAACTGACAGCTGAGGTTCACTGGCACAGGGTCACAACCTGTTACAACCATGATTTATTTGAAGTTAAATTGTCATAGCTGTGGCCAGCAGGAGTCCCTTAAACTACTAGTGGGTCATATGACTTGTCCCTATCTTCTCTGCACCTTTCCTTACTTCCATGCACGGTGTCCTGGCTCATCTTGTACCTTTCCAGCCCCCATCCTGCAATCAACCAGTCCTCCAAGGTTTCCTGGTTCCTTTGAGTAGAGAATGGAAAACACGTATATACATGGAGAAACCAGTCTCTACCACATACATACCAATTTGCATTTACATTTATTTTTCTGTCTATCCATCTACTGACCTACTTACCCACTATTATAGTTTAGATCTAAAATGTCCTCCAAACATCTCAAAGATAGGGCTTCTTGGATCTCAGAAGTACTATTCTCATTAATGGATTAATTCATGAATGAGTTCGTAGCTGAATTAGCTGTGAGGAGGTGAGGCTTGGCTGGAGGAGATGGGTCACTGAAGGCATGACCTGGTAGAATGTATTTTTGTCCCTGGCTTCTCCCTTCTTTCTCATCATTTTTTGGCCACTCTAGGTTAAGAAATTTTCTGCTACCAGACATCTTCCACCATGCCATTTCTGCCTAAGAGGCAGCCAAACACATACTATATCCTTTGAAACCAGGAGCTAAACTAACCTAATACACTTACCTAGAAAATAATGAATTTAAACCAGTACCTGCAATTCCAATACCATAGAGCTGGTTTCAGCTTTCTCCATTCTGTTACAGTGAGAGACCCAGTGTCCATTATCTCCTTCTACCACATCTGCTCATTAGCCAATCTCCATGTATAACTAGTCTCCAACACCTCTGCCATCCTTTCTCCAGGGAAAGCCTTCTACACCCTACCTGGGCTTTTGCCTCTCTCTCACAGCTTCTTCATCCCCATACTGACAACTTCCTAGCATTCACTCTTGGCTGCTTTCTCTCCAATTCACTTAGGCTCCAGCACTTGAGGTCAGGACAGCTACCTCACAATACAATCTCCTATACCCTCCCAACAACCCATGTGCTCTCCTGCTTGACACCATCTCTCCTCTCTTCTCTGGGGCTTTCATACTTGATACCCAGTTGCCCATCTAGGTGGATGCTCTGCTTACTGCACATGGACTCTGACACCCTGACCCTCCCCAGGGATGCACTCTGCATTCCACATGACTGTGTCAGAACACATGGCCCCTGGTGGGCCCCCTTCTCATCCCTGCCTGCAGTGTACCCCTGGCTTGCTCAGCCCCATGCAATGGCTTTTGGAATTGTTCAGGAAGGGAAAGGAAGTGAAGAGGAAACAAGAAGAAAAGAAATAGAAGGAGCATCCATCTGATGAATCATAAACAAAGGGGCATCAGTGGCCCTGTTACCACCATCATGAAGATCCATCTGAGAATGATATCTATACAGAAAAAAATACTCAAAAAGTGGCTGGAAGACAGATTTCAAGCAATGTAAGTTGAACACCTAGATCCATCCATGGGTGAAGATTTCCAGTATGTGTAAGAATAAATCAAAGTTTTGGCTCAAGCCAGTTCCAGTAGGGGTTTTTGTCACTGGTAATTGACAAAGTGAGTCACTCTATTAATTCTTATCTTGTACACAATTCTAACAACTGCATGGCCTTCTGCAATATATTGTGTCTATCATGAATCCCAATTCAGATGGCTGTTATTTTCATTGTAATAATGTGATGCTACCGTTACAATAGCATGCGTAACTATGAGTACACATCTCACAGTTACTGCCTTCCGGTCCCTCCTACCAGTCACTTGCCACCTGGTATGCACACATCTTTGCTGCCTGTACCATGAAGTCACAGCTCTCTCTTTACAGGTGTCACTAAGAACTGAAGTGAATCCACTCCATCTGAGCCTGTTATCAGGGACCTTCTCTGAGCCTTTGGAATGACCACAAACATCCTAAGGCAAGCTACCTGCACAGACACCTGAAATGTTACATCTTCCCCAGACAATGGCAATAAAAACAGCTGTAGTGGTCACATAAGGACTATTGGTTTAATATATATAGTAACTCATTTAACCATCACAACATTCCTGTGGTCAAAGGCTCAGAGAGGCTTCTGAAGTGGCCCAAAATCCAGTTAGCATCTGGTCACTGTCTATGCCAGGGCTGGAACCATCAGAGCATCTTCCACACTTTCCTTCACATTTTTTGCCTTTCCTTTTCTTTTAGATTATCTCTGATTTTTAAAAAATATAATTGTGGTAAAATACACAAAACATAAACCTTCCCAACTAACTACTATGTTTTAAATGTACATTTCAGTAATGTGAAATAGCTTCACCTGGTTGTGCAACCAATCTCCAAACCACTTACATTTCACAAAACTGAAATTATGCACATTGAATAACTTCTTTCTTCCCTTTCCCACTGGGACTGGTGCCTCTGCGTGGCCTGTCCCTCACACTGATCTAGTCCTGGGGCAGGGATGGAGTAGCGATCTGAGGTGTAGGCTGCAGTTCCTCCCTGTCTACCCTGGCTGCCTCCACTCTGCCTGCACCCAGCCCTAACACAAACCACACCAGCCACAGACAGCAGGGTTCCCGGAGTGGTACTCGCAGCATACAAATTACCAGGAGATGACTCCTTCCTATCTCTTTTGAACATCCCTTTCAGGCATGCTGCTGACAGAGCTGGGAAGCTCTTATTACTATTAATAACTCCACAGTACAGAGGGGAAGAGGGAGCCGTGCTCAAAATAAAACAATGATGAACTCAGTGTGCAAATAAAGCTAAGATGAATGACTATAACGTATTCGGGATCCGTATGCCTCCAAGGCTAATTAATATGTGGAAGTCTAATACTGAGCATTCTGAAAACACAATGCCACAAAGAAAATATGAATAAATACCAGATATTTTCACTTGATAAACTCCAAATCAAGGATTATGTCTTAGAATTCTATGCTGCTCTCTGAAGACACACAATGGACACTTATTCATTCACTTGACAAATGGTTTCAAGTTTTGGCTCTAATACAGGCACAAGCCCAGTGAAGAGGGGTCATAGGGAGCCAGGTAGATGCCATCTTCCCCTCCAAAACCCACAAAAACCAGCCATAGCTACAGTGCGATAGGTCCCTCCATCCCTGGACTGGAGTGGTTATGAAACACACAAAAATCTTTCTCTAGCTTGTAGTTCTTCATTAACTACTTTTGTCTCAAGAAAGGGACATGAAGCAAAAAAGGCAACCATCTAATTTGCCACCATTAAAAGAGAAAGAGGATTATTATCACTTACAAATCACTCCTACCACATCCCACTCCCTATCCCACTCTAAATAGATTTATTTTTGTTCTCTCTTTTGATTCTTAAAATCTCACTTTTTCTTCACCTTCTTTCCAGTAACATACTCTTCCCTGAAGTGTCAAAATGATGTTGGATGGTCATTTTACAAGGTCGCACAAGGTCTTTAAGGTTATTCTCTTCCAGGAGTTCAAGGGTTCCATATTCAAGGAAAGCCACACACATGCATACAGACTCACAGCTGATCAGAGTAAAGGCTGTACACACTCATTCATGCACCCTCAAGTCTTCACCATCTGCAAGTATGGACCCACTAATGTGCCAGCCACTATAAGGATCACAGTGCTGGCCAGCTCAATGTGATTACTATAGATTATCCCATGCAACAAAATCATCAATAAGCTTTGGCAGAAGCCCAAACATGTAAAGTGTCTCACACAACTTTCTATTGCTGTGACAAAATACCTAAAAAAAACTTATAAGAGGAAAGGTTTATTTTGGCTAATAGTTTCCAAAGTTTCAGTCCATGCTTAGCTGGTGCCATCACTTTTAGGTTTGTGGTGAGGCTGTATATCCATCATGTCAGAGGGCATGTGAAGGAGAGACACTTACTTCATATGAAAGACAAAAAAAGAAGGAGGGATGGAGACAGGGAAAGAAAGAGACAGAGAAAGAGAGAGAGATCTCAAAGGACACACCCTTATGATCACCTCCTATAAATTAGGTCCACTTCCTAAATCTCTATCCCCTCCCAATAATGTCATCAAATTATGACCTAATAAATGGAGTAATCCACTCATTAAATTAGATCCCTCATGATCTCATAACCTTGCAAAGCCCCACCTCTGAGCACTGCTGCACTGGGGACCAACCTTCTAGCTCATGAAAATTTGGAGGACATTTCCTGTCCAAACTCTAATATGAAGTACACCCTCTCTAATGGATAATGAATTCTCAGGTTGTTTTTTTTAAATCTTGGATGGAATTATTTAACCCATTGGATATTTATTTTACTATGTGACTTATTGATATCCCCAACTTGTTCACTAGTCACCCCAACAATATTTATAGGGAAAATCTGCTCCTTATTACTGTCTCATGTGATCTCTGAAGTCCTATAATTAACTTTTTATATGATAATGCCATTTTTTGGTAATACTTTGAAATGCTTTTTGTTTAAGACAAATTCAATTTATGTCCTTGCTTTCCTTGAGAAGGAAAAAATGAAAGGCTTTTTCCAGCATAAACTCTGAGGAAGACAGCAGATAACTGTTTATGAGCATTTCTTACATGTGTGTTGTAGGATAATATATAGCATATGCATGAAATGACAAAAAGATACACATTTTCAATTTGTAGATGAGTACTAAGATATTTAACCTATCATAACTTTCTTGTGCTTTAAGTTCTCACAATAAGCTTCTTCAGAATTACCTTTGCAAATTTATCAGTGACCCTCATCCCCATCAGAATTGCTATTGACTTAATTCTGTAAATCACTGCAATTTGGGGAACTCTTTGTGTGATGTGGTCTTCTTCTCTTAGAAATACTTGCTTTTGAAGGGCATAGACAAGTCCAATTTCAGAAGCCCTGACCATAGCCAGCATGCTTTGGCTCTGTGAGCAGCATAATCACAGACACCCCTGGCTGAATCCAGTAGGAAGTTATGGAGCCTCACTACAGAAATGTCCACAAGTTCTTCCAATCATTAGCCAACACCTGTTAAGGCTTTTCATAAAGTCAAGAGCTGAAAATAAAGCTCCTGCCCTCAAGAGTCTTATCAGTCACTGAATAGGCATACAATATGCTCAGAAGAAAAAAATAACCCATAAAAGGTAGCATATATTAAATATCAAATGTGAAGTACTCTAGGATGGGCAAGGTGATAAAGGATGAGATTACTGGTGAGAATACGATGCAAGCTCAGGAGATCTTGGACAGCGCAGTCCAACTTAGCCAGGAAAAAATAAGAGCCCAACACCACACAGACTCTGAGGAAATTAGTAACTGCTAAACACACAAGCAGAATGGGCTTGCCAGGCAGGGCAATGCCAAGGGCAACGACACAGAACAAATGCCAGTGGAGTCCCTGGGAATAACAAGTTGAACAATGTCTCACATGGTTATGGACAAAAAAGGCAGAAGTCAAACGCAAACTGGGTTACTTTCAAACTGGTAAGGGTTTGTGATCTACGATCTCACTTTAATTTTCTATTAGAAGTTCACAACTATTCAAGTTTGTTGCTACTATCCAACTTCATTTTATAAGCATTTACAAAAACACATGCATTCTATCTACTGTATATACAGGAGGTAAAAGTGAATTAGAATTCTCTCTGCCCTCAAGGCTCTTTTATTTGAATAGTCAAATATAAAGCAAATGACAGACAATCAGTGTGATCAGTATGACAAGAAATGCAACTATGTAGAATATGGACTTAGGGAAAATGTGCTGGGCAGCTTCTGGAAGGTGATAGCTCTTAATCTGAATTTTGGAGGATGAAAAGCTATATATTATTGCATATAGCAGAGGGGAAGGCAGAGCTCAGGAAAATAAAGAGAGTGAAAAGATAGGAGATGACAGGAATCTGAAACTGCACATGGGTGTGTGTCGAAGGTAGAGTTTAAGGGCCAGGGGCTGAGTGCATAGGGCAGAGAAACAGGCAGGGGCCCGGTGATCACTCAGGGAGCCTAAACTCCACCCCACAGGCAACCGGGAGCCATGGAAGCCATGGTAAGAGTGGCATAATTAGATTTGTCTTTGGGGAAAAAAAACTGGCAAAATAAAAGATGTCTGCGAGAGGGGTTAGGAGAGTTAATATTCTTTACTTGTGTTGCTTTTTACTGCTGGTGTAGTTGTAAGGCACCCCACCACACACACACACACACACACACACACACACACACACACACACACACACAGTGAGTGCCTTAACCACAGTACATTTCCTAGCATTGACACTAACAATTTAGTGCCTTGGACAAATAGTTTCTCCTCAGTGGCCCTTCAGTGTCCTGTACTGGCTGATCTTTAAGATTTATATGGTAAAAACTCCTCAGAGCCTCTTACTTTTCCTGAAAGGAAGGCTGCAAATTTATGAAGCAGGGAGGACTGCAATCATCACCCTTGCTTTCTGTTGAAGGTAAACTAATTTAAACATGCTATCGGACTTATTTTAAAGAGCTTAAATTTTTAATATGAATTATAAGGAGGCTTCAAATTTCCAGAAAACTGTGCAGCACAGACTACATATACTTAAATGCACTTTAAATGAAACTGCATATTTATGCTCTTTGGGTTAAATACTGTATTTCAGTTCTAAGACTTATGCCAGTGCAATGAGTGTACCCAAAGGAATGTCCATACTCCCCAGCTTCTCACTCAGCCTAGCAGTCCCAGCTCAGTCCAGTTTTCTTAAAATGTCTATTAGTGCAAATCAAAGATAATTAAATACCCTTCCTACTATTGCAAGAAGAATGCAACTAACTCTTGATAGCCTGTGTCTCTGGGGACATGCATCACAGGAATTAATGAAATCCATAAATAATTTGCAATCTTCATTTAAGCCAAGAGCTTCAATCTCTTTCCTCAACAAACTTTTCATGAGAGCTGTTAGCAAAGTATTCAGATGACCTTAAAGGAGACCCCTTTATACAGGACCGGCTGTGGGTGAGTTAAGCCACCTGCTATTCTGTATCCTAGAAGCCCCTACTACATCCTTGCTCTGTATCTTCCTCATAACAATCTTCCTAAATACCAAATTGTAGTCCTCATCTTTTCTGACCATTTTATATCTCAGGATGGTGTTGACTGTTGCTATTTTCTGAACCTCTATCCTTGGTTTCCATCTCTGTTCTCCACTGGGTATCGTATTTGTCAACCATGCTATTTGGGGACATATTCTATGTCAATCACTTCTTCCTCTCTACCACCAGCTCATTTTTCCTTGGCATGATCTTCCTGGGAGATATTATCATCATCTGTGGGTGTAACTGTGATACCACATAAATATAGCTTCTGATGAGCTCTTTCTTGATACATATTAGTTGCTTGACAAACACTTATGAAGTTTAATTGAATGAAAAATGCTTATATGCATCTGATTTGGAGTTGGCTTATTTATGGAAGATTAAGTTTAAATAAGACTGTTTATGGAATGTGTCACTGCTTGGTTCATCTCTCTCATGTATAACCTCCTCACTTTTTCCCCATACCTGCATGAATTCCTACCTAACCACTGATGTCCCCTGACCAGGAACTGGGTTTCATCCTACCTGACCTCAGTTTCAGCAGAAGTCCTCCTCCCGCATACTTCATGTGTTAGACATAGCAGTTGTCTGACAGGCTGTGACTTACAGCTCTATGCTTCGCTAATGCCTTCACCCTCTTCTCGACTCTAATTGCTACCTCAGAATCCAGTTTCACTGACTGTCAAGTCTTCTGTGCACACATACACAGCTCTCTTTATCCAAGAAGTTATTCAGCTTCAGCATTAGTCTCAGAAATGTACTTCATTTATACCCGTCTGTAACAGCAATTAGCACAGTGAAAAATCATCAATTACAAACTCCTCAAAACCAGGAACAACATTCTGCTTAATTTTGTATCTCAAGTACGAACACAATACTTGGCATATAGGGATCTTATCTACTCTGTATGTAAACTGTAGGCTAAATGCCCATAGGTAAAATGTCTAGACAAAGAAGATGGGTACTTGTGGATGATTTTGAGCAGGCTTCACGTGGGAGCCTGGAGGGGATGCTCACGCCAGAAGGAGGGATCTGGCAGGCTGAATAAAATGTCCTGAGCCAAGACACACTGCTAGAGATGATGTCTTCTCTGTCTCTGCTCATTCCTCTCTAAGGAAGGTGGCCCATTCACAGCTCCTCTGCCTCCCCTGTCTGTCTGTCCTGACTGTCTCCCCTGTCACATGACCTCATTCCTGATCTCAACACAGATGATTGTGAAAGACAGGAGAAGCAACCCCAGGGGCTAGGAAGCAGCACAGAAAGATGAGGAGGACCAAACAGAGGAACGGTCTGAGGCAGTTAGCAGTGGGAGCTAAATCTTAAAAAGTTGTGATATAAAAGGGTCCTAGAGAGTGTTGGCCATGATGACTTTTGAAAACCCAGGTTAAGAGTAAGCAGATCGAATCCGATGGCTGAGAACAAGAATGTGAAGAAGGGCAGCTGAGACCCCAGGAGGGAAATCATGTGGCACGCAAGTGAGAAAGTCAGACAGCAGTATAGTTCTCAATGGCTTTCTGGTTCCTCTGTCCGAGTTTTGGCTCCTGTTCTCAGCTACCCATTATACAATCTTTTTCTTTACTTTTCCAAATGGATCTCTGTTCTTTACAATGAGGAACATAAAATAACGCTGTGGGAAAGAAGTATGAAGATGTTGAAGACAAACTTTATCAGTTTCATAATCTGCCTCAGCTGACTCTGTATATAAGAAAATGCAAGCAAATTATTTTTTCTTCTTCCTAAATACCACTTCATGTTCTGCTTTCTCAACCTATAACTCAAGCAGCTAATCCCAAAGCAAGTCATAACTATATCACTAAAACAGGTTGCATGGGTCACATGAAAAATCAGCTATTTTTAACATTCATGGGGGCAGTGAATTCCATGATCATGTACTCAACAAGCATCTCCTGAGTGCCTAGTGTATGAGAGACACCAAGCAAGGAACCTGCTTTAAAGTGTATTTCCTTGTTCTCATGGAGTTTAGATGTTCGTTTAAATATACATAAACAGACTCATAAAAAATTAAAACTTTTGTTATATGTTATAAATGAAACAAGTTAGCGTCTGACAAAAAGAATAACAGAAAAAAATCTATGAGTCAAGTCTCTGGGAGGAGGCGACATTTGAGACAAGCTCTAGAGGATGCAAAGCAATCAGCCCTGTGATGACCAGATGTGTAGTGGACAAGAAGAGCCCCGAGGCAGAGAAGTCATGATGTGTCCCAGAAACTGGATCAGGGTTGGCAGGACTGCAGAGAGAGAGTGAATGAGTGCAGGGGCTGGTACTATGTCAGGTATGGTGCTATCGCCCTTTCTTCTGCATGTTACTCCAAATACCGTGAGATGTTATTGAATTATAACCAATGGAATAAATATTTGTGAAAAGCTTTTCTTATCCCTTAATCACCCCTGGACGAGTAAAGAATGACAGAAAGAAAGAGAAGAAGAAAGTACTTCAGTATTCCAGGTGACTCAGGAGTGCCTTGGACAAAGAAAATGCCAATGTACATGGAGAAGGTAGGTGGGCTTAAACTATCCTAGAATTACCAGAATTGTAGATCGTAGGTGAGGTATATCAGAAGTGACTCACAGAGTTCAGGGGTAAACAGCTGGGGGTGGGGGGTGATAGCACCGTTGGCAGTGAGGGAGACTAGAGGTAGAAGGATGGATTTGGAGGGTAAATTTCAGAGCTCCGTTTAGGACATGCTGCTTTGAAATGTTTGTAAAGCATCTTAGAGAGGAGACATCCAGAAGCAGACTACCTTTCAACAACAGCAAATTGATGGCTATTTCCTTAACAGTGAGTTCTCTTACCTGTTTTTAAATGGTTAAGACTATTTCAGCCTTTATCTTTCTCTCTTTCTTTTCTTTTAATTTCTTCTACAATGATAATTAAATGAGAGAGAGTTCAGTAAATGTGGGAACTAATTCCACTTCTCACTCCATAGTAAAATATACTTACAATGGTCAAATAGGGAGATTTGCTACTAAGAGAAATAAAGTCATAGGTCGCTTCTGTATTATTCATAAATGACTAAAATATAAAAACCCTAAATTTCCAAATGTAACATTGAACTTGTCTATCTGTAAAGAAATAGATGCCAAAATTTCATAAATATACATTACCTAAAGTAAAAACATCATGATTTTTCTTCTCTGTAGCTTATCGATATTAAATTCTAATTTCCAATTATTTTAAAAAAAAAAAAAAAAACTATTTTAGGGGCAGCTTCTTTACTCAAGGGCGGGATCCAAGCCTGATTTCCATTCCTGACAGCAAGCTTTTGTGGAGTCAACCATATAAATTCCAAAACAAAGAGCAAGAGTCAACAACAATATTATACAAAACTGGTACAAGTGTGCTTGCTACATTATGTCTAACAGACTTTCATAAAACAAAATCTACCTTTTTTATTTTAAAGAGGATAAAAACAAGGAAAATAAAACAGAATAAAACTAATCAAAACAAACCAGTGTAAGTGATATAGGACTTCAAAACAATGTGAAATCAACAATAGCCACCGTAATACCTCTTGTTGTCCTTAAATAGCTGCAGATGTCTTCAGACATAGTGAAAATCAAACAGAACAGAATAGAACTAATAAAAACAAAATAATGAATGCAATAAAGGACTCCAAAACAAAATAGTAAATCCAAAATGGCTACAATAATATATCTCACTTTCTTTAAAACAGATGATCATGCCATCAGCTATAACCAAATCAAACAAAAGAAAACAGAATAAAACCCAACACAGCAAAAGAATGTAAATGATATAGGACTTCAAAACAAGATACTAGGGTATCGACAATGGCTATCACCTTCAGAAGGAGATTTCCCCTAGATGCCACGCTGAGTACCACTATCCTCTGAATAGATGATCAGACCTCTGGTCCTAGACCTGTAAGGTCAACAAAACACCAAAACTTCATAAGCATTAAATTGCATTTCACCTCAATAACTTTCATCACAGCCTGTGTTTCTCCATATCAGCCAGCCACTTGCAGGGAATGGGGAGGACTAGCTGCTGTTTGCCAGCCAGCATGCTGGAAGGGGCTGGGATTTGGTTGTCCCCCACCCCCACCCCCTCACTGGTGGCAGCCCTCACATGGAGCTGGTTCTCAGGGAGGGCTTGCTTTTTGTTGAGGCCTTGTTCTGTCCCCCAGCAGTCCGTGAATGGTGCTGCCTCAGAGGAAAAGGCTTGGGTCTGGCTGTCCCCCCACCAGCCTGCATTTGTCACAGGTTTGCAGGGAGGACTTCTTGTTGATGAGGCCTTTTCTCCCCGTCTCAGTCTGAGAATGGTGCTGACTCACCGATCTACCTTTTCAATGGACTCATATTTTACCTTTAGAGAAGTTTACCTTCATTTCTGATTAATGTCCAGTTGATAGTGGCTTCTAACTCTTTATGTTTATGTCACTTTTCTCTTTGATTGCTCTGAAATAATTAATGCTATACATTAAAGTACCAATATAAATGTGTATTTTGTTTTAATGTCTAAGGAGTAACTCTGGGTTTTAAAAAGTTCTGTAATGACTCTTTTCTTTAAAACACAGAATCCTTTGAAATGTAGATATTGATCTTCTAATTTTCCGGTTTAATTAGTTGAGAAATGCACCTATTTGATAGACCTGTAGCAATTACTATCTGCTAATAAATCCTTTGCAAATGCAGAAATAGGTACTCTCATGTTTTCTAACTGCCTGATTGAATCAAGGAGCGAAATTAAAGAGGTTTTACAACTCAATGAAAAGCCTACTGTGCTCCAAAGAAGAATCTAAAATTTGAGTTTTAAAAAATTGTGTAATTTATTACCAAATAATAAACCCTATGTTTCTTAAAATAATAGATTATATGACATGTTTTCACTATACTAGTTCCCCCTTTTAATTCCCAGATAATGCAGAGATATATACAGATATACACAGAAAGTTTAGACTATAAAAGGACTCCATAAGAATACTTATCTTCTTCATAAGAGGTTATTTTCCTAAGTCGGAGAAGTTTCCATTACTTCACAAAAAAGCTCAAGAATAAAAGTAGAATGAATTACAGATAGTCTGAAGTACACCCATCACCTCCACACTACCTGCTCCATAAAAAGCTTGTATTTGAGTTTCTCCCAGAGTAACCCTCAGTGTTAGGAAACCTCTACTCCTACCCAAACGTGTCCATTGCTTCCTACAAATTTTGTTAGATAGTCTGTTTCAAAGACTTAAAAGGTAATTTTACTTTTCCTGGATTCAAAATACCGGGACTTGACTTTAGGATTACAACTCTCTTACATCCATTCCCATCCAGACCTCAGCTCTTTAAAACACTCCCAAAGAAATTTAAGCCACTAATGAGAAATTCCCAATTGTACATTTAAAAGCTGCCTTTTTCCAGAGGGTTCTCCTGGGACTTCTGTGACATTACTGTAGCATGTGGACAAGTTAGGAATTCTGTTGACTATGCTGAGTTGGTGACTGTCACTTTCAGATCTCCCCAGCGTTGTTTCCAAGTGTGAAAAATAATTTGAATGTTTAAATTGGAATTTTATTAACATATCTTGTTGAGTCAGAGATTCATCTTCAAATACTAGCTCTACCATATTTCTATTGCTATGTTCTTGACTATGTTACTTACACTTTATTAAGCCTTGATTTCTTCATCTGTAAAATGAAATTACTAACAACAGGTACTTCATAAAATTGTTATAAAGTTAAAGGAGAAAATGCCATAAAATCCCAGCACAATTTCTGGCACTGGACAGTACGAACAAAAAAGAAATGATAGTTGTCATGGGAGTGATGCCGTTATCTCCATGTGTCTTAGTGGTATTTCTTCAGCCACTTCTTGAATAAAGAAGGTTTTATAGCCATAACTCAGATCAGGATATGTTATCCTAAGAATATACCAAAATACAATAAGAAACTTGGATGTGGCCCTATAGCTTGTTTTATGTAGACTGTGTCTTAAAAGAGACACAAATCGTATTCCAAGATCTATTTCCTTTTTTATGATTTAATGCTGCATGTGAAAACATTATATTTTTCATTACTCTTCATTGGGTCTCCTTTTCCCCTCTCCAACTAGCAATTCTTATATAATGGAGCCCAAAGTACATACACACTTCAGGAAAACAAAAACCTATATTAAAATGATAACACTAAATTTATTGAGCTATGAGATTAATGCAAGTTACCTTTGGTCTCTACAATTACAAGAGGTGCTCAAAGTGGTGGCCATTAGCTTCCAGGCATTTATTAGTGTGGTGAACTGCTGCTTGGATAACCTTGGTCATTGAGATTGCTGCACGTGCATTTTCAATTTCCTCACTAAGTGATGGATTTTCTGTGATATATGACATCCTGTAGGGTCCCCCACATGAGGGTAATACCATCTGCTGAAAAAGCACCATACTATTTTTCTTTTCCTGAAATATGTATACTTTTTGTTGGCAGATTCAGTACATGATAATGACTGTGTCCCAGGGCATGAACTCACACAAGTATTCTGCAGGGTTCTGCAGTACTTGGGCTGCTAGCCTGTCATGCCAACAAAAGGGTCTGAAGGAGAAGCACACATCAGGGCCACAGAAGCAACAAAGGGAACACAAGAAGCCTTACATTAGATGTAGACTTCACTTCATTTCTCCAGCATAATAAAGAAAAAAAGGTCTCAGCAATTCTTTTTGCAGCATGTGCAAGACCTGACACATTTCAAAAAGGCCCAGATTAATTGGAAGCATAAGGGAATTCTCAAGGGAAAAGTTATTTCATTCTCTGAGAAAGTTTCACTACTTGGACAGGTAGTTGTGGTTGATTAAGATGATGTGAATTTGGAAACTGTCTCCCTTTTATAGATATGATGACACTATTTTTTATTTACTTATTTCTCTGTGGATCTACCTAATGATCTCCATCCAAATTTCACTGTGTGAGCTAAACTCTTGATGAGTGGCACCAAAACATTACAATGCTATTTGACAATTATATGTGAGACTTTGACCAAAACTGGATCACTGCACAACTCCTAACAACTGCTATTATTTTCAGAGGAGCAAAAAGCTTACTGACTCTACTCACAGCTAAACAGAAATTTCTCACTTTGGTAAACTACTATTTGCTCTCAAGATCATCCCTGATACCACCTTTCTGACCCCTCAGTTTGTACCCTAGGAAAAAACAAAAAACTGGATCATATAATTCCAAAGAAGAAAAACAAGGCTGCACTATAAGAATGAACATCATAACTTCTCAGTGAAATTCTTGATTGATTTCTTCTCTTTTCAAACCTCTTTATTTCATGTTTTGCAAGAAGTTAGGAAAATGGGAAGAATCCAACATGCCATGAGCAAGAGCCTGCAGTTAAGGCAAACAAGAATTCTAAACAACATGAAGAGACAGTGGCTCAGAGCAGAGCTGACTGAGACATGACAGTGGTCTCTTGAGGAGAACATGTGCCTTGTTTGCAGGAAAAAGACTATATGTAAATCCTGCCAGCCTTTCTTTAATCACACTATGGTAAAGATGGTACAGAAGGCAAACAAGGAAAACTGGGCAAGTGGTTTATGGCTCATATCTGGTTCGGTGGATTCTTCCCATTTGATGTGAGATCTCATCTTCTGGTTTTATCTGTATGTTCAGCTCCTGACCAGAGAACAAACTCCAGACCCTGCTCATAATCCATTTTAGTATTCAGCATTGTATTCAGATACGTGACATCTAGGGTTGTACATAGTCACTGTCTCATAATATGACCTAACAAATGATTATCAAACAAAAAGATTAGGAAAACTCAAAACTATAAAAGGTAGCAAAAATTACTCCCAGGTAATAGTGACCCCTTGAACACTGGTGAAGTTCTGAATTGATCAGAGGTCCAGATGTGAAAGATCCTCCCTTCAGTTCAGGTTGAAGAACAGTCAGTCACACGAGGGACACTGGAAATCCAGCCATCTACCTCTCACACTGGATGGTGGACACCAAGGCACTACTTTGAAACTACCCACGTTTCCTGACACATATACATCCACACACACCACAACAGAGAGAGAGAGAGAGAGAGAGAGAGAGAGAGAGAGAGAGAGAGAGAGAGACAGAGACAGAGACAGAGAGAGACAGAGAGAGACAGAGAGAGACAGAGAGAGACAGAGAGAGACAGAGACAGAGAGACAGAGCGAGAGATAGACAGAGACGCAACTGCCTCTATTAACCTGCCTTTACCATTCCATTGCCTTCATTAGCAAACACTATTCAGGGCAGAAGCAAGTAACTTGATTGTTAGTTACAAGTTTCCTAAAATGCCATTGGTTTCTTCATTAGGATATATCAATAAGCATACAATTCCTTGCCTTGTTGTCTGCACCACTCCTAACTACTGTATTGCCATCCAATACTCAGTCCTAAACAATTCCCTGCACTGAAAGGCCCCTTTAAACCAAACTTCCTATCCTCCATAAAACCCAACTTCCTCTTCCAAGAGTCCCCAGGGGTCTGTGGAGGAGGTGTTCACCCTCAATGCCACACACAGTGATCCACAAACTCGCACTTTCTTGTCAAGTAGGTGGGTTGGTGATAGTTTGTGAGTCAGCATTAGATGAGAAAAGGATCCAAACTTCACAGTCAGAAAACTTGTTTTCATTCTGGCCTTACTACCCACTAGCTGACAAACTGAACACCAAGTTTTGAACACTGAGTTTTTATTTCCATGATTAAAAAACAAAACAAAACTTCACAGTTACGGGTTAGATACATCAATGTATGGTATAAAAGTACTTTGTAAGTTTTAAAGTTGTATATAAATATTAGTTGTTGCTGCCATTAAACAGAATATTCACCAAACTGACTGTCCATAGAGGCCACCTATGGTTTACCATTCTAAGCTCTGTGACTGCCATATACCCCATGAACAGTGGAGACTCTTAGGTAACCTCAAATTCCTTACATCCTACAAAGGACAGCTTTCTCTGGTCAAAACTCCATCAACATAATAGCTCATTTGGGCACATAAAATCGTAAGCACGCATTTTTCAAAATTAAAAAACAAAATCGTAGCTAATAAGCCTTCGTGTATTTTCAAAATGTACCTTGTAGCAAGGGAATATAAAATAGAAAGCTAAACCTACTAATTAAATCCTCATTTAAGGAACTGTACATCAATAATTTTTGAAAGAAAATTTTGAACTATTTAAATAAAAAGTGAGGAGTTTATTATATCAATTCTATATGTGTAGTTCAAATAGATGTTGGAAAACACTATTGTATAATCCTTATGAATCAAATATCTATGGAAATAATTGCATTTCAGTATAAAAATAGGTCACCATTTATTCATTTATCTGCCTTTTCACAAGAAGAATCATTTTTCTCCAGGCATTTTGGCACCTTGACACACACACTAAAAGGCAATTTTCTTGTCTTTTCTGGAAACAGATACTTTCTTGACACTGCAAAATACTCTCACATCTACCTGGTTTGAAGATCACTTTAGATAAGAATTGATTTCTTCTAAATGATAATAATTATTGGAAAAGCATTTCCAAAAATAGAACATGCCACTCAAGGATGAGGAAATAGCAAAGCAAATAGTCATTGAGAGCCAAAGGCAAAGCGGCACTTGATGGAACCCAGGAAAAGAAAGGCAAGGTGTTTCTTCAGGATATATAATACCAGAAGTGGGAGACTGATTAAATGTTCACTGAATGATAAGAACTGATCGAATGATACTGGGGGCTCTAAAGGCATTTCAATTGGATTTTTGTACATCCTAGGTGCACCCTAAAGAGGAACTGACAGTCTTTAGTAAGAAGCTATACTTGGAGTGTTAGGACGACTGGCACTGCCAGTTTGTCCCTAAGCCCTGCCAAATAATAACTCCCAAAGACTGGAGACTTAGAAAGGGGCTGCATTCTTGTGGACCTTCCACCCTGCTCTGCCTCAGGAAGCTGGTCCACAGCCACTGCATTAATGGCTTTTAGTGAAATTCAATCTGTGGAAGGCAGGAGCAGGCGATCTGAATGGGGGAGGAAAGAGGCTTAAGTACTCCCCAGCTCCCTGTCTGCAGATCTCTAAACCTGGCAACAGAGCTCTCCCACCTCCCACAGATCCGCCCAGCAGTCCTACCGTGGAGTTTAGAAGAGAACTGAGCTCTCTGCCAGTCTCTTCTCCCCCAGGGTGACTCCTGCTTTTACTAACTCTTTGTTCTCTAAACCCTGCCAATATCCTTGTACATAATCTCCTTAATCAACTATTCTTTGAGTACCGAACTTGAATTGTTTCTGGCCAGGACCTTGACTGATCCACTTAGGCAAGCTAACTCTCTGGGCTTCAGAGGGTATGCCTGTAAAACCATCTAGAAAAAGTACAGATTCACACAGTTACTGTGAGTGCCTAGCGCACAGCAAACATCTAATTACTGCTCCATGTGTATTTCCTCTCGTCTGTTTCAAATAGATTCATTTTTCAAGGCAAAAATACAATTTGCTTTGATAATAATACCATTTTTCATAATGCTCATGTTTTTTCTGTCCTAAAAAATGACTCCTATAATCTTATTTTCTTGCTAGCTTGGTCACCGCCTTGACACTTGTCTTTTATGCTTCAGCAGTGAATAAACTAGCCTTCTTAGTTCAAATACAAGATATCAACAGAAAACAACATGAAATACAACAAAGCTTGACATTAAATAATCAATCTCTTAAAAAGACACTGGGGAGAGGGAAAAAGAAAACAGATTTTAACAATGCCTAAACATGTTTCCTGAGGGACACACATCCACCCATTAGAAAGGTTTTATTGGCAATGTGCAAGTTCCATCCATGAAAAATAATGATCATTAGCTTTTCCATGACAACTGTGGTTTGTCTACAATATCCATCACACTCATGGGGTCCATAGCTTTCTCACCATTCCAATCCCTCGGTGCAAGACATTAGTGAATATTGATGCTATTTTAATTGTTTCTCACATAAAGTCCACTGCTACTCGTCACAAAGTCCACATACACTAAAAATCATTATTGAACTTCTGGGAGCTCTGTATGTATGAAGCAATTCCAAACTTGCCTTGCAATTAAATCAAGGTCATGCAAGTGAAAGCCTTGGCAATTGGATGATTAACAAGGTCAATTTGAGTATCCAAGATCAAATCAGATTTTAAGTGACAGATCCATATTAAAATGTCCACAAAAATATCAAGATAACATAAGAACATATCACAGAGCATATATCCTACAAAAAATAATCAAATATCTCTTACTTGAATTGTAATTTTCATAGTTAACTGAAGATCTTCAATTTCATAAGTCAAAATAAGTGTAAATTTTGAAGCCTAAAACACCGAGTAAGTATATTTAAATACATGTATTAATTTTATTTGTAAACATATGCATATATACGTGTATGAGATGAGCTACAAAAACACAGAAATATTTAATGTTTTTAAAAAAATTTATTATAATAAAAGATACATTGCCTAGAAGGATATGATAAGTTTGTTTGAAGCAAATGGGAATGTTTTGAGTGAGGATAAGGGCAATGTGTCTTTTATTATAACAATCTTTTTATTTAAACATTTATAATATTCTTTGATCACCCCTCCCATATATAAATCTAAAATACATTTCAGCAATTTTAAAATGTAATTTTTTCACATCCTAACGTCTTTGAAATTGATATATACTTTGTAACCTAATAATGCAATATTATTACAATATAACAACATAATTATTTATTAGCAATATGTACCATTACATATGCAATTATCAAAATGGCACATCTTATAATCAATGGCATCTTACATTTCACATGTGTGTCTGTGTATGTTTCTTATTTTATTGGCATCTTTTGTTGTTCTAGCATTTTCATCTTTGATATGCTTCCTGGCATAATTTTAATCTTAAAGTGATGGAATCTGGCAAAAAAAACCCCAAAAAAACAAAAACCAAAAAAACCTCAAGTTGAGACTCCTGGGAAGATAGTGGAGTGGTAAGCAGCAGAGAAAGAGCCTTTCCAAGATCTGGTGTTCAGACATTGAAAGATAGCAATGCAAGGAAGAGAGAAAGGAGAGAAGTGTGTCCCTTGGGCCCACAAATGATGTGAAGCGAGAACTGAAGCTCATGGGGGAATAAAAAAGAGAATCACTTCAACAAAGAAGGTGGTCAGCAGGGCCTTCTCCTTCGTCAGACTCACTGCATGAGAGGAGCAGCTCAAATCTGTAGGCACAGTGACTGCTGGCAACCCCAAAGACCTCCATGGAGAGATGTAGCAGTACAACAGAGCAGTGGATGCCATGGACTTCACTGGCTAATCAGTGGCACAAATTCTGTCATCCTGCAGGAAAAGGTAACTGGCCAGAACCATCTTATAGAGGGGCCAACTGAGCTCTGAACTCAACAACTGCTGGCTCCATCTAGTGGCTTCCAGCTGAGTTCATACCCACATAAGATACACTGATGGCTGCAGGCTGAACATTTCTCAGTCAAGACCCACAACCAGAAACCAACCTGAACTTCAGGGCATATAAAGATGCAGTCTCACTGAGGTTATCCACCATCCTGCCATAAAGCAACACTGGCTTACTGGGATAAATCAATATGGATCTGGACGGTAGACTCTGTCTCCACAAATTGTCTACCAGTGACAGTAGAGACAGGTAGTGGACATTTTTTTCTCTCTCTCTTTTCCTAATTTTTTTCTTCATTGTCTGATCTTTTTTTATGTGTGAACATGGTTCCTAATTTTTTGTGTGGTTATTGTTCTCTTCAGTTCATTTCATTTCTTCCTCTTCTCTTTCCCTTCTGTCTTCTGCATCAGTTTCCAAAGTTTGTGTGACCCTCCTTTGCCCTTCAGCCTTGCATCTAATCTCCTACTCTTCTTCTATTTCACTATTTTTCCCTAACCCCTTTTAAATTTTCTCCCCTTAAGGTAAAATTCAGATATTCAGGATAATTTACTACATACAATTTTCTGATTCATCTTAGATTTTGTCATATAACATTATGAAAATATAAAATTTTCATATTGTCATGGAACCATAAGAGACCTAGAATAAAAAGGCAATCTTTGGCAACAAAGGCAAGATGGGAGGCATCACAATCTCAGACTTGAAATTATATCACAAAGCTGCTATAATAAAATCGTCATGGTACTGGCAAAAAAATAGACCTAAAGATCAATGAAACAGAACAGAAGCTACAGACACAACAACAAATACATTCAGCCACCTTATTTTTGACAAATATGCTCACTGGAAGAAAGCTCTTTAATAAGTGGTGTTGGAAAACTTGGCTTTCTACATGCTTAAGACTTAAACTAGAACTATGCCTATTACCATATGCTAAAGTCAAAATGAATCAAAGACCTAAATATTAAGACAGAAACACTAAACCTACTGGGAGACAAAGTAGGTAGAAATCTCATAGAAATATGCAGAAAGTTCATGAATAGAAACAAAACTGCCCAGGAAGTAGTTCAAAGAATCAACAACTGGGATCTCATCTTATTAAAAAGTTTTTGCACATCAGAAGAAAACACCAGCACAGTGAAAAGAAAACCCACAGATTGGGAAAAGATTTTTGCCAACTGTTGCTCAGACAAACAATTTTTATCTAGAACACAGAAAGAATTGAAAAAACGCAGGCCCCCCACCAGATTCAAAGATGCAACCAAAAATGGGCATCTAAGATGAATATATACTTCTCAGGTGCAGAAATACAAACTTCAAACAAATACATGAGAAAGTGTTCAACAACATTGGTCATTAGAGGAATGCAAATTAAAATATCACTGAGGTTTCACACCACCCTAGGAAAAATGGCTATTATCCAAAAATGTTGCAGGGGCTGTGTGGAAAAAGGAACACTTCTCCACTATTGATGGGGATTCACACTGGTGCATCCACTGTGCAAATCAGTGTGAAGATTCCTCAAAAAACTAGGATTAAAAGTTCCATTCGACCCACCTTCTGGGTAGTTTCTCAGAAGAATTGTAAACATCATAGCACAATAATATATATGCACTCATGTTTATAGCTGTACAATTTATAATAGCCAGTTCTTGGAAACAACCCAAATGCCCATTAACTAAGGAATGGGTTAGAAAGATGTGCTATTTTTATATAATGGAATACTACTCGGCTATAAAAAACAATAAACTTGAGGATTTTATAGGTAAATGGACACAACTGGAGACCATACTCATAAGTGAAATAAATCTGATTTCCATGTATAAACACCATGTAGTTTTGCTAATGTAAAAAATTGAAAGAGTAAGTAATATCTAACAGTTACAATAAATACAGTAAAAGGGAAAGAAACTGCTCAAAGGGAAATTATATTATTTGATCCATCTTGCATTCCTGTATCTGGCAACCTGAGTATTGGAGATAATAATATAAAACGTAACAACCATTGTCAAATTCCTATCATCTTTCTTTGAAATCCTATATTGCTATTATTTTTTGTTGTTATAATTTTGCTTTGTTTTTCATTTCTTGTTTGCTTCTTGATTTTTTGGTTTTTTCTCTGTAAAATAAAAATTAAAAATTAATTTTTATATGGTTAAAGGTGGCAGCTAAATGCTGACTCTAGTTTGTCATTTTCTAGGCTGAGTTTGATGTTATTGTTATTGCTGATTGTAGCACATTAGCCAAAGTGACATAGTTATTCTAACCAGCTGTTCTTCCTGGTATACCAAGACTGAGATTGTTAAGGGTTGTAGGAAATAGTGAAGGTCATTGCCGAAAAACCAGGAACTTGACCAAGTAGACAGCAACTTCTGATCCCCAGTAAAATGAAGAAGTAGGATCAGACAACAGACACAAAACCCAAAAGTAAGACACACCTGGAAGACGCCTCTGAAAGCAGTCATTTCTTAAGGGTTCTAAATGCTAGCTATTCACTGTAGGCAATTTACAAGCATCAACTCAGGAATTTAAGCAACAACAACAACAAAAACAAACAAACAAACAAAAAAAACCAGAAAATGAGAAGACATTTAAACAAGACACAACCCAAGACTTCCAGCTCAACAAATGCAAACCTAAAGGGACAATGAGGTGGACAATCCAAAAGCCACCCAACTGGACTTTCTGAAGGATGACAACAAAGCAAATGAATAAGGATCTAGAAAAAAATCAAATCATATAATTTCTCAGATAACTACAGAGATGGTGACCACAATAAAAGACACAATTAGTGACTAAAAAGGATACAGATTAAAAATATGATAGAGAGAAGCTCAGGAAAAGGATGGAAATCATGAATATCCAACATAGGAAACAAATGGAATCCATGAAGCAGATTCAAGCAGATATCCAGGAGATTAAAAATTCCATTGAGAGTTACAGAGCAGAATAAACCAATAAGAGAACAGAATCTCAGATATTGAATAAAGACCTGCAGTTACAAATCGTGGAAAAAAAGATTTCTTTAAAATAGCAAGGGATCACAAGAAATCAATCTGGCAGTTGCTAGATGGTGCAAAGAATAGTATCATAAGTTGATTAGAATCAATAAACTAGGAGATTGCACAAATGACATTTTAAAAAACATGTTCACAGATATCGTGGCAGAAAACTTCCCTGGCAAGGAAGAAGAATTGACATACAGATAAGGGAAGCATATAGAACTCTAATTAGCCATGATCAAAAAATTGCAGCAAGGCATATAATACTGAGAATTCCAGAAATTCAACACAAGAACAAAATACTAAAAGTTGTTAGAGAAAAGAAACAAATCACCTATAAAGGAAAGCCCACCAGAATCACAGCTGACTTCTCAATACAAAACCTCAAGTCAAAAAGAGCTTGAAGTGAAGTATTTCAAGGCCTAAAAAAAACCCCTCCAACCCAGATTGATGTACCCCAAAAAACTATCTCCTGAAATAATGGAGAAATAAGAAGCTTCCATGACAAAAAAAATCTGAGGAAATTCATAAATGCCAAATAAGCCCTCCAAAATGTGCAGAAAGATGTCTAGAGAGACATAATGAAGTACAACTCCATGAATATCAACCGAATGAATCTACCAGGCAAGGCAAACAATTAAACAGAAGGGAAAAAGGAGGACAACAACAGTAAAATAACAGGATAAGGATAAGTCAATACATATCAGTTGTAACTATCAATATTAATGGTCTTGATACACCAATCAAAAGAAACAGATCTGGCAGGATGGATGAAGAAGCAAGATCTAACAGTATGCTACATACAATTTAATTCAAAAAGCAATTCACAGACTAAAAGTCAAAGGATGGAAAACAATACTTCATGAGACAAGAACCTGGTAAAAAGGAAGTGTAGCTAACCTATTTGCAAAGAGGATTTCAAGTCAAAACTGATTAAGACACAAAGAAGGTCACTACATCCTTGCAAAGGGAACAATCCAAGAGGAGGAGATAACAATCATTATATATGCACCAAATACCAGGTCACTCAACTATATAAAACAAATATTAATGACCATTAAAAAATCAAATGAACCCTAATGTAATTAATTGGGAAACCTCAGTACTCCACTGTCACAAAGAGATCTACTAGACAAAAAAAAAAAAAAAAAAAAAAAAAATCAACAAGGAAATAATGGATCACAAATGAAATTAAAGAAGATATTAGACAGTTTTTACAATTCAACAATAATGCCAATAAGACATGCTGGAACTTATGGGACAAAATGAGAGTGGTCCTATGAGGGAATGTCATAGCAATGAATAGCCATAACAGGTAAACAGAGTGAGCTCAAATAAACAACTTAATGTTAAACCTCAAGCTTCTAGAAAAAGAAAAGATCATGCCCAAAGCTTGTACAAGGGAACAAATTAAAGATCAGAGGAACAATTAATGCAATGGAGACTAAGAAAATAATACAAAGAATAAATGAATCAAAGGATTGATTCTTTGAAAGATTAAATAAAATCATCAAGCTCTTAGACAACCTTATCCAAAAAAGGGAAAAACTCAGATCCATACAATAAAAAGAAAAAGGGTAAAATCACAACAGATCCTGAAAAAATCCAGAAAATCATCTATATCTACTTCAAAAATTTGTATTCTAATAATATGGCAAATGAAGAAAAATGGACAGATTCCTAGATGCATACTAATTACCAAAGCTGAATCAAGAAATACAAAAATTCTAAGTAAACCAATATTAGTCAATGAAATTAAGATGTAATTAAAAACCTATTGTCAAGGAAAAGCTCAGGCCCTGACAGATCCACTGCTGATTTCTACAAGAAATTCAGAGAAGATTAATAGTGCTACTTCTCTAAACCAATGAAATTAAAAAGAAAGCAATATTTCTGAATGTATTACTAGAAGCAAGCATTACCTTGACACTAAAACCAGCGAAGAATCCAACCAAAGAAGAGAACTACAGGCCAATCTTCCCAGTGAACACTGACACAAAAATCCTTAATAAGATATAAGCAAACAGAATGCAACATGTCATTAAGAATATTATACACCGTGACAAAGTAGATTGCATCCAAGGGATACAGGGATGATTCAGTACACACAAATCAGTAAATATACCATACTAACAGAGGCAAGGACAAAAACGGTATCATCGTCTCAGTAGACAAAGAAAAAACATTTGACAAAGACTGACTTCCATTCATGATAAAAACTGTACAGAAAACTGGTCTTTATCTTAATCCAATAAAAGGCATCTATGACAAACCAACAGCCAACATCATACTGAATAAACAAAATTTGACAGCTTTCACTCTAAAATCAGGGAAGAGGCAAGGATGTCCACTATCATAATTCCTATTCAATATAGGCTGGAAACTTTACTCAAAGCAATTAGACAAGAGAAAGAAGTACAAGAAATGAGGATAGGAAAGGAAGAAATCAAGTTACAATTATTCACAAATGACATGACACTTTACATAGAAGACCTATAAAACTCCACCAAAAGACTTCTAATTTAATAATCAAATTCAGTAGCATTACTGGATACCAAGTCAACAATCAAAAATCCATAGTCTTCCTGTTTATTAGTAACAATCTCACTGAGAGACAAATTAAGGGAAAACATATTTTACAATAGCATCCAAAAAAAAGATATGCCTAGAAATCAATCTAACAAAGGAACTAAAAGACCTCTACACTGAAAACTACAGTTTTTCAATGAAAAAGAAGATTGAAGAGGATATCAGAAAATAGAAAGACATCCCTTGCTCTTGGGTAGGAAGAATATAGTGAAAATGGCCATACTTCCAAAATTGTTACATAGATTTAATGCAATTCTGATCAAAATTACAACAGCATATGTCACACCATTAGAGAAAAACACCCAAAAATTACTTGGAACCAGAAGAGAACTAGAATAGCAAAGGTAATTTTGGGCAACAAATGTAAGACAGGAGGTATCATAATACTCGATCTGAAATTACACTACAAATCTACTGTAATAAAACCAGCATGGTAGTGGCAAGAAAAACAGACCTGAGGATCAGTGGAACAGGTTAGAGATACAGAAATAATTCCAGATGTACTCAGCCACCTTATTTTTGACACAGGAGCCAAACACATTCCCTGGATGAAAGATGGACTTATTAAAAAAATAGTGCTATAAAAACTGGCTTTCCACATGCCAAAGATAAAAAATTAGACCTATTATTTTTTTTTTTTTTTTTTTTGTCTTTTTCCTTTTTATTGGTACCAGGGATCGAACTCACGACTGCCTGCTTGCAAGGCAGGCGCTTATGCCGCTGAGCTAAATCCCCAGACCCCTAGACCTATTATTTTTCACCATGCAATAAACCAAATTGAAATGGATCAAAGATCTAAATATTAGAAACATTAAATATCAGAAACATTAAATTTTCTGGAAGATAGAATAGGTAGAAGTCTTGAAGACACTGGCATAAGCAAATACTTTATGAACAAAATGCCACTCACACAGGAATTGTCACAAAGAATCAAAAACTGGAATATCATCTTATTAAAAACCTTTAATAAGCAAAAGAAACCACCAACAGAAACAGCTCACAATGTGAGGAAAAAATATTGGCAGCTGTTGCTCAGACAAAGACTTACTATCTAGTATACAAAAACAACTAAAAAGATTCTCCATAAATTGAAACATCCAGTCCAAAAATGGACATCTGAAATGAATAGACACTTCTCACATTAAGAGCTATAAATGGCAAATAAAAATATTAAATGCAAATTAAAACAATAATGAGGTCACATCTTAACCAGAATGAATGGCTATCATCAAGAAATCAACCAATAACAAATGCTGGCAGAGCTGTGGGAAAAAGGAATGCTTCTTTACTATTGCTAGGAGTCCTAACTGGTGCAACCATTGTAGAAATCAGTGCAGAGCTTCCTCAGAAAACTAGAACTAGAGGTTCCATTCAACCAAGATTTTCCTCTTGTTGGTATCTTTCCAAAACAACTAAAAGAATCATATTATAGCAATATATACGTAGCAATGTTTATAGTGACACAGTTTGTAATGGCCAAATCTTAGAAACAGCCCAAATTTCCATCAGCTGGAGAATGGATCAAGAAAATGTATGGTTTAAAAAAAAATAATAGAGTACTATTCTACCTAAAGGTCTTTTTTAAAAAAGGTCTTTTTAAAAAATCAACTTGTAACATTTCTAGGTAAATGAATGCACCATGAGACCATACTCTTAAATGAAATTATCAGACACACATTATTTCTCTGGTGTGACAAACTAAATGTGTAAATAAGAACCAAAATATGTAATAGGTATTGTGAAATAGGAAGAAAATGCTCAAATAGAGAAGCGAATAAAGGAGGGGTGGGGAAAGGAAATGAAGAGGAGAGGTTAAAAAAAACAAGAGAAGGGAGAAATGGAAACAAAGCTTTTATAAATGAAAAAGAAGTTTAAAAGAGGGTAGGAGAATGGAGGAAAAAACAGAATCATGTTACACCATGCACAGGTACAAGTTCCCTATGATGAATGTGATCATTGTGTATATCTAAAATGTACTAATAAAATCTGATTGGAAACTTTCAAAAAACCTCTCAAGTTATCAACAGAAAACAACCACTGTCAATAAATCATCACTACAAAGATCAAACTTTGGATTTGTTGAGCTGCTTACAGCGGGACCAAACCTCAGGAATGGAGTTTCAGGGGTAAACACCAGTGAGTCACACTGTCTCCACAGTAGAAAGTAATGGTCCTTGAAACTGAAGGTTATCGGGCTCAAACTTTACAGTTATATTATCATATTTACAAATAATTAAAATTCTTTTCAGTGCAACAATGCATGGAACTAATTTTTATTTAACATTAAGACACACAAACAGTGTCTAGTTTCACATTCATGCTATTAAAACTCCAAGTGCTCAAGCTAAGTTCATCTTCTCTATGCTTAAGCACAGTGGATTTCAGCTGGTCCCATTCGTCTTATTTATCTTTCTTTCCATTTCCTAGATGTAGGATCTGTCATTATTCTGATTTGGCTTTCCCTTTCCTCTCCTTTATTTAAATCAAATTAATCTACATTAAAACTAGAGATATAGTTTTTAGAATTATTCCTTCTCATTGCTATCTCCCCTCTTTCTTGTAAAGAGAATCTTGTCTGGTAAGAATATTTCATTCAAAACATTCAACAGAAATTCAGCCAAGAGTCAAAGCAGAATGAGATAGTCTTATCGTTGTGCTCAAATGTGTCAACCATCCCGGACAATGGCATCACCTAAAAATGTGTAAGAAATGTAGAGTCGTGTGCGTGTGTGTGTGTGTGTGTGTGTGTGTGAGTGTGTGTGTGTGTGTACTGGGGATCAAACTCACAACTTTGTGCTTGCCAGACAGGCACTAGGAAATGTAGGGTTTTAGGCTTTACTGAGCTTAACTGTGTACACCAGGGTCCTCTAGAGACAGTAGCAATCAGAGACACACAGAGAGAGCTATTCACATGTATCTAAGATACAATCTAAGGAATTGGCTTGTGTATTTATCCAGGCTGTTAAGTCCCAGGACCTAGAGGGTGTTGCAGAGCTAGAGACTCAGGAGAACAGGTGGTATCATGCTAATTAAAAGGCCATCATGCACAGGAACCTGGTGTTGCAGTTCAAATCCAAAGGTGGAAGATGCTGATCCCAGTTCAAAGGCAGTCAGGCAGGAAAAATTCTTTACCCAGCCTTCGACTGACTGAACGGGACACACTTGCATGAGGGAAGGCAACTTGCTTCACTCAGCCTACCAATTCAAACATGCATCTCATCCAAAAACATCTTCACCGAAATACCCAGGATGACTGACCAATTATCTGGGCACTCTATGGGCCTAATCAAGTTGTGACATAAAATTAATCATCATGCATATTGATGTGAATCCAAATTTATCAAAATTCCTTGGTGATTTATAGTCAGATTTGAAGATCAGACTCATTAGTCTGTACACGCAAGGACCTCACAGGAACATAAATAAATGACTACAGTGCAACATGATTCTTGCAGCAATCAAAAAAGATAAAGGAGTATCTGGCATAGATAGCAGCGAGCAACCCTCCTGAACTTATCCGATCAGGGGAGATGCCACAGGAGAGAGGCCTTTTGACTAGGTATTAAAAATGAATAGGATTTCTCACATGAGAAAAACAAAGTAATATTCAATCTTATGTGTCCGATTTATTTCACCCAAGTTCAAATGGAGAGGAAGGCAGGCAGGGAAGAAAGGGTAAAGGAATTTTTTTTTTAAGACAGTATTTAAGGAAAAAACAGAAATGGGAGTTTTGTAAATTGGAAGGAGAAGAAGAGTTGAAGGGAGGAAAAGGGAATGGGGAAAAAAAGAATTGGGACATTATGTACAGGTACAAATTCCCCATGATGACTGTGGTCATTATGTATGGCAAACATGTATTAATCAAAAATAAAGATTAATAAAAAGTAGCAAAAAAAAAAAGAATAGGGGTTTTCCAGGCAAGGCGTCTGCAGTCACGCTGCCTGATCTAAAGCAACAACTTTGCCACTCAACTTGCTGCGTGACCTGGAGTGAATCATTTAACCCCACCGAACCTGAGTTTTCCAGACTGTAAAACAAGAAAAATAATACCTAATTTATGGAATCATTGTGATAATTAAATGAGTTAATGAATATAGAATTAAAACAATGCTGACACATAGTAAGTCCTATGTGATGAGCTAGTCCAGTTTCCCTTTGCTGGTACACTATACCTGATGCCCACAGCTAAGGAAGGTAAGTTTAGCTTAGCTCATGTTTTCAGTTGATGATCAGGCAGTTCCAAGGCTGAAACAGCATAGGGGAAAAATGTGGAGCAGCAAAGGCTCTCAGTTCGTGGCAAGTGGGAAGCAAAGCCAGGAGGTACACCAGAGAACACAGATAAACGACCGGGTACAGTCCCCAAAGCCGCATCTCCATGACCCACCCAGACACACTCGGGAATGCATTTTACTATTCTGCTAGGTGTTTCTTAAAGGAATGATGCTGACATATCAAGATTAACAGTCACGCCCTATAAACTGCTATTACCTTCATCAGGACTTTGCATCTTTTAATCCATGTGATAACTGGTGTTTGTAATTTATTTTACTTTGTATATTTGCTCCTATCAACCAATGACATCTCCCTTAGTCCCTCCTAGATTCTCACACTTTTGTGAAGAAACTAAACACAAATGCAAAGGTCCTTAGAAGTCATATGCTAAAGCCCAACAACAAAGTCCCTGAACAATTTTTTTTTTAATTTTATTTAAGGAGAAAAAGAAAAAAAAAAGCAGAAAAAGGGTACAAGTTATACAGAATTTCAGAAAAAAAATAAACAGTAGGAAATCACTAGTTAATTGATTACATATTGTCATCTTAGAAATATTTGTTCAAGTTACAAAATTAAAGCATATAAAGTGGACATTCAAACAGTGAGACTGCAAACATTTCTGTTCAATGATCCAACAAAACTCAGTAATATCATTGTCTATCTTATACACTTAAATATACTTGCAGTTATATTGTTTACAGCACTTTCTTTTCCTCTCTTTTGTACAATGACGATTACACATTTTATTACTCCCACAGTTCTTATTACTTTTTTGGAAGAGAGTAGAACCAAATGTGACAAAACAGAACAGAATCAGTCAAATCAAAAGGGTGGACAGAATAGATAATGTAAAAACATAATACAAGGTGATCAACAATGGTTACCATAATGCCTCCCACTATCTCAAATAGAATTGCCTATATCATCAGTTATAATAAAATTGAACAAAACCAAAACATTGGAGACATTACAGGTCTTCAAAAGTAGATAATAGGCAACCAGAATGGGCGTCATAATGAATCCCACTATCTTCACAGCTGTTGCCTAAACTTTCGAACCTGGTACTATCAAGCAAAACAGAATAGAGGAACATCAGTCAAAACAAGATGGTGAGATTTGGTTCTACTCCCTTCTAAAAAAGTAGTAAGAACTGTGGGAGCAACAAAACCCAAAATGGGTAATTGTCATTGTACTAAAAAGAGGAAAAGAAAGTGCTCTAAATGATATAACTGCATGTATATATAAGTATATAAGATAGATAATGGTATCACTGAGTTTTGTTGGATCATTGAACAGAACTGTTTGCCGTCTCACTGTTGGAATGTCCACTTTACAAGCTTTAATTTTGTGACTTGAACAATTATTTCTAAGATGACAATATGTAATCCATTAACTAGTGATTTCCTACTGTTTATTTTTTTCTGTAAATCTGTATAACTTGTACCCTTTCTCTGCTTTTTTTTCTCCTTAAATAAAATTAAAAAAAAAAAAACAAGATGGTGAGAGCAATACAGGGCTTCAAATCAAGTTAATAGAAAATCAAAGTGGGGTACTATAATATATCCTGCTATTTTTAATTTATTTTTCCCTTAATTAAAAGGATAAAAATAAAAAAGTAAATAATAAAATGGAAATTGAGATAAAAGAGGGTATAACAACAAAACAGCACAGATCAAAACATAACCATTTAAGCAAAATAGTGTCCCTGAACAATTATATACAAATGACACTCATCGTATTGTTGCTATGAATTGGAAAATATCTAAGGTTTTTGGCTGTACTGATTCATTTAATTGTCGTAAGATTTTCCTAAGGTAGGTCATGTTATCACCTGTATTTTGCAGATGAGAAGAGAGAGACATCCCAAGGACACAACTAGCCCAAGTTCACAAAGATTGTAAACAACAGAGGCAAGAAATCACTCAGGCATTCTGGTTCCAGAGCTTGCCCACTTAGCCAGTGTGCTATACCACCTACCTCTCAACACACTAGATATTTGGGACAAGAATTTAGGAGGATTCATAACCCTAAGTAAGGTGTGTCTATGCCTCATTTCTTTATTTGTGTCCTCCATGAAGAAAAAGGTCTGAAATGGTTAAACTCTCAAATAAATAATTAAAACATACTAAAATGAAAGAATGGCATGAATTTCAGTTCCTTAAAACAAGCAATTCTCTGCATTGAGCTCAGGCTAACTTTCAGAATAGCAGAAAAAAGATTCTAATGTATTTGATGACAGTGTATTTCAACAGAAATACTTCCCAAAATTATAATTCTTATGGTAACTATTGCTAAATATATGGCTACTAAAAAGAAAGGTCTGAACTATAAAAATCTATTTCAATGAAGCAGAAAATAAAAATGCAACTTTTAAAATACATTTTGCTCCTTCAAGGGATTCTCACAACTATACTATAACATCACATCAAGGTTGACCTGAAGCAGCTAGTAAATGGATTTACACAGTTAGATTTAAATGTCAAATATATCAAGCTCTAGAGCCTTCTCTACTTATTTATATTATTAAATGATAAAATTAAAACTGCATTGTCTTTCAAACTGCAGGTGCATAGTAAGCACACTGCCTTCAAGCAAATCAAAATTTCGCTGAATTAATATATTCCAGAAGAGAAACTCTGTCTGAGGAGAAAGAATGGAAATGTTTGTCATATTTTTTTTCTCTTAAACTAGGGGTTGCTATTACACATCCAAGCTCTTTACTGAGAAACCAAAAATCAGGGGTTTAGGCAAGGAGGATCCCCAGTGAGTTTGAAGATCCCACGACAGCCAGAACTGTTTATATTTCTCCAGGAAGGGAGCCTGCCACCAACGAAGATCCTAAGAAGGGTGGGCAAGCTCACTGCAGTGCCTTCCCCAGTCCGTCCTGACTCTATTTCCATCCCATCTGCTCTGCTCCTGCTCATTCCTAAGCCTAGGCTTTAGGAGCAACAGCACCCCCTCCCCAAATCATCTTTCTTGCTTAAATTATTGAGAGTCAGTTTCTGCGGTCTGTAGCTGAAGAACTCTGGCAAAAATATCCCCTTTAAAACCGAGGTCACTGAGACCAGAAATAGTTTTATGAATTGGCAAAGGTTGCAGAATTGTTGGTAATACAATAAAGAGCTGATTCCTAGGACAGTGCTGTTTTGCTTTCCTGTAAGTCACTCGCTTACAAAAATTCTCAGCTAACAGATTTATTATTGATTTTTTTTTTTTTTTTGGCAGCCCTGGGAATTGAGCCCAGGAACCTCACACTGCTACATTCCTATTTCAATATTTTGTTTTGAGACAAAATCTCACTAAATCAGCCTACAAAAGTACTAGGATTACGGGCATGTGTCACGGCACCCAGCGTGTTTCTGAATTTCTAATGCTCTTGCACTGATGTGAGATGTTCCCTCACATCACTGTGCTCACTTCAGACTGAGTCCCTCACCACTTACAGCCACGACTTGAAACATGCTGCATCCTAGTACTCCCTTGAATTAAAGACATGAGTCCTCACAACACTATTCTAGGCTATCAGCAGAGTCAAGCTCAACAACCATTTGAGTTTGGGCTACATATTCACAAAACCTTCATTAATCAGGAAGCGCCAAAGGTACATAACTAGAGAAGTTTCTTTATACAGGTATCCAACCATGACTGTAAACTGAAGTAAAGAATTATATTTATCAACCCACATACTAGAAATGATACAAATAACATTTGTCTTCTTTTCTCCCCACACTGGCTCTTCCTGAGCTAGATTTGCCCACCCTATTTCCCCTCACAACTGCAGGGCACAATATGGCTGAGACGCAAGATACTGTGAACAGAGCTGGCCCCTTCATGAGAGCTTTTCCTCATAAAGTCATGATTGTGAGCAAGAGCAAGGCCTGGCCTCCCCCACTCAACACTTCACTCCTCCTCTCCAAATAAAAATGAACACTGTTTAGCGTTTCCTCCTCCATCTTCCACCTGGCCAAAAAGAAAACACAGCAACACAATAGGAAAACACACATGTGTTCCCTTGTGTAGTATGAAGACTTATTTCTTCCAACAATCAAAGACTCTACTTAAAATAACAAATGTCACTGTCTAGTACAGGAAGACTTCAGATCCCTGAGAGGTTTCCAGTCATATTATCTTCACTAAAGCTTCTGACAATCCTTGTTTCATCTTCCTGGATAATTGTTTCTCTGCAAAAGAAGTCCCACTAGTGGTGAGCCACTCCTTGGAAATAGCACAGTTACTAGGTGATCCCACTCCACGAGTAAACCAAGTAGTCCTCCAGGAGGATTTTCTTGCCTGAATTCATGTTCCTCGTCTTAGGGACATTCCAGAAAAGTGCTACCTAGCTAGGGGGAATGCTTGTTGCTCCAGAAACAATTCTTTTCTTTCCACAGAACTGCAAAAAGTGTTTGCATCCCTTACAACTCAATTTAATTTCATCACAGATATATGTGTATAAACAAAGTCATCCAATTATGTAATAAAACATATGCAGTATTTTATGTATTGATTATATCAGAATAATGCTGTCTCAAGAGTCAGCATCTATGGAACAATCTGTGTTTAGTCAAATCTGACTTTCTCTTCTCCCAGCTCAATTCACCTACCGTTAGCATTAACTGTGATATTGGATAAGTCACTTTGCTCCCTCATTCATAAAATTACAAGGAGGTTGTTTTGACGACCTAAGTTCTGTTAGTAGAATTCCAAAAAATGACCTAGGGAATCAAGTAGGGTAAAATGTGGTTCTCTTTTAGTGAGAGGAGTTATAATTGAAGAAATCTAACAGAAAAAGAAGAGTCTAGGTAGTATAGTGATTAACTGACACACGAAGAATAATCACACATAAATATTATCAAACAGCATGTATGACTACTTAAACAGTCACTTAATCAAATGCTGATGCTAGGTCCCAGTCTTGGGCTCTCATAACAGTTCAAAATTGATACACCCTAGTGGCCACCCACATGACAGAACACTACAGTCATTGCATTCACCACTGCAAAGATCTCATTCATTATTACAGGTTCACACAGCTCAGCAACTTTTTTTTCCTCTCAACCCCGACACTTATCACAGACAAAACGGCCATGCTTTGGATTTCTCCAGTATGAAACTTGTTTCTAGTACTGGATCCTTTATTTCTCTGAGCCTAAGTTCTTTTTCCTATAAAACAGAGACAATATGCATTCTTCTCAGGAATCAGTGTGAAGACAAGTAAGAGTATGAATTTAATAGTATGTTAATATGACCAATACTATCAATAATAATTCTTTTTCTTTGAAAAATAGTGGGTGATCCTCCTGCCTCAGCCTCCTGAGTATTGGGAATATAGTCATTTTAAAACACACATCCAAAACCAATATAGTGGCACACTCCTATAATCCCAGCTCTTGGGAGGCTGAGGCAGGAGAATCGTTTGCAAGTCTGAGACCATCCTGGGATACAAAGTGAGCCCAAGACCAGCCTGAACTGCATGGCAAGACCCTGTCTCAAAAAGACAACACACACACACATACACACACACACACAAACACGCCCAAAACTCTATGGTTCCTTTTCAGGATGACTCAAGAGTGATTTCTCTTATATAAGTGCAACATAAATTCACCAAGAACTGTCTTTTTATTTTCTCACATATTAAACGTCCAAGAGATACAAAAATATGTATCCTACCTCCAAGGATCTGAACTAAAATATTTCCTTAAACAACTACTGGAAACCTGGGATTGTCTGAACCTGACTAAAGTATTTATTCCACTCTTTCTTCTGATATCTTTTGCTTTTCAACATTAAATTCTCATCCCATCCTATCCCATTAAATTCTAGGAATGTTCAAGTGCTAACTGTGCACAGAGCATTTACCTGTGCTTCCGTACTCATAACTTTTACATGAACACATCGATACCATGAACACATCTAAATCTATTTCTAGAAAAAAACTTTTCTCTTCACTCACTGCAAATATTCTCCATAAATATCGCCAAGGTCATAGTGGCACTGGTAATTATTTCCAGATTATTTCCATTTTTACTCCAGCTATTTTTTTTTGCAATTTGATTTTATGTGACTTCGAATAGGAAACACATTCATATGGTACAAAATTCAAGAGGTGCAAAACGCTAGAAAATAGCAATACTTTTGCCTTCATCCCATCCCCAAGAAACTGAGCTTCCCATAGAGACATAGCCAATATTAGCAGATCCTTAGCACAATGTTGTTACAAAGACATTTGTAAAATTCCATTAGGTAGGGTCCACTACATTAGAGACAACTCAATCATTTCCACAATTATTGAGCACTGACTGTGGACCAGGCACTAGGCTCTAGGCTACATGTTATATATGTTTATCTCTCTTAATCTGCATGACAATCCTATGAATTGGTCTTTGCCTACTAATTTCTAAAATGAGGAAATGAGAGTGATTAAACAACTTGCCTAAGGTGTCTTAGAACAAACTTTAGAAAAATGGGCAGCAGACTTACCCAGGTATTTTACAGAAGAAGACATCCAGGCGTCCAACAGCTTGGAGAAAAGATGCTCAACTTCCTTTGTAATTAGGAAAATGCTAGTGAAAACCACAAACAGCTATTTTTATCCAATAATCAGAATGAGTAAAATTTAAAAGACAGGAAACTCTACATGTTGGTGAGAATTTGGACTGACTGAGGCTGGTAGAAGTATAAATCAATACAGCTGCTGTGGAATACTGGCAATACTACTCGGGTTGAACATGTTCAGACCATATTGTCTTCCAGTTTCACTCCCAAATACACACTCATGAGAAATAATTCAAACAAATGCACATACTTTAATATTTATATCAATTGTTTCTTGTAACAGTCCAAAACTCAAAACAACTCCTAACTAGTAGAATGGATAAAATGCTGTATATTCACGCAATAGGATGCTATATATCAATGAGAACAAATAACCCAAAACCACATGGTACAATGCAGATAAATTTCACAAATATTACATTGAGTGACATAAGCCAGACACAAAAGAACATACACTGCACTATTCTATTTCTGTATCTGTAAAGCACAAAAATAGGCAGAACTTCTGCATATTGATAGCTATCACGATGGTCCAAAGTTACCCTTGGGGAGTTGAGGTGTCAGGAAGGGGCCCTGAGGGAGGCTCCTGGGTGGGTAATAATGACCTGGGTTCTGCTTACATGAGCGTGTTCAGTTCATGAAAATTCAATAAGCTATGTACACAGGACACAGGCATTTGTGTGTGTGTACCACTTTAGTAATAAGTTTTAAAAATTTCATATCCTCATGAAGTTCTAGAATAGCAAGAACAGTATTGAACAAGTAGAAGGCTGCTAGAAAGTTGAGCAAACTCTATGTTTCTTAGCCGGGATTGTCCAGGTCCCCAGAACACTGCACAGCAAGGTCTCTACTGCTGGAAATAGGCTGCATTGCCACCCACTCACCCTCAAGCTCACAGATCCACTATTGAACCTAACAATCCTTGCACTTATATTTAAGGCAAGCATTTTTAATCTGAGCTTTTAAAACCCCAAAGGAGCTCTTAGGTAGAACTCAAAGGTCCATGAAATTAAGTGGGGGGAGGAATTATGTCTTTATCTACATCACTAAGCTCTAACTGAAATTTAGTGTTTTCTTCAACTGCAAATGCGGGCACAGAAGCAGTACGAATACATCAGACTGATCACCAATAAAAACCTCGTAGATGTTTTAATATGCATTTCAGCTGTTGCAAGTATCTTGAAACATCACTTATACTACTCATTATAGAAAGTTTGATCAGTGTTATATATATGTATCAAAGTTTCATATTTTAATATCTTGATAACTGAATTTTAACATAATCAGTTTCCTTGATAATTATATATGTTAGGTTTTATATTTAGAAACATACTTTGAAAAAGGATTTGGAAGCTTTCCAGATTGCTCAAAGGGTTCAGAAATCAACAAAAGGAATGCTCATATGCTGGCTGTTTTCAATTTACCTCATGCCACTGTACTCCCTGCACCCCTGCCCCCAAGCTCTGAACTTCCCCACCTCCCCTGCCTCCCTCTGTGCCCCATAAGTGTGACCGATACGGAATCATCGCAGTTTCCTCCCCGCTGCTGCCCTGGCTTCTGGTTGGCTGCGGCTGTGGACAGGCCTGCCAGCAGGAGGATGCAGATAGTGAATTCCTCCCTCCACCTTTCCAAAGGCAGCAGTAGCTCTGCCCGGTGCCTTGCCCATTCCTGCTGCCTGGGGTCTTTTACCCCTAACTGGTTCTTTAACTCATCCACACCACTAGAAATAGCTCCTTCATTAAACTCTCCCACGCTCAAGCCTTTTAAATATGACTTCTGCTCTTGCCAGCCTGATCATTAACAAACCCTTAGGCTTGCCTGATATGTGAATCAAACCTCAAGGATACATTCACATTCTTATGGGACTTGGGGAGGGGGAGGCTAGAATTGGAAGAAGATATCAGAATCAATACCCAGAGACCCCTGAATAATAATTCTTTTTTAAGTTCTCCATTGCCCTGACAAACTGCACAAAGATAGGAAACTTGGCATGGTATATTGAGAAAAGGTCGTGCCTGAGCTGAATATATAAATAATGTAAATAATCACAGGAGCCAGAGAAGTCCAGGTGAGGAGGAAACAAGATTCTTAACAGAAGCCACAACATTTTCTCAGCCTCAAGGGTAGGAGAGCTGTTACCCAAGGTCCTCCTGCAACTGCCAAGCGTTAGCATCACTTAAAGCCGAGTAGCAGAAGGAAGCAGAAAGAAAGCTTTTCTTTGAGGAGGCAAAAGATGAGAGACCATCTGCTTGCAGGAGGGAAGCACAGTACCACATTCACTGCACAGGCCAGATACTCTCCTAGGCATCTCTGATTACCTAAGGCTTAACTCAAAGGAAGAAAGAAACTAGATAAAGTCCTGCTTGCAAAGATCATTTCTCCTAAGATATTTCTAGGCACTTGCCCTCCCCTCTAATTCCCCAGGACAAAGCTGGCTGACAGCCCTCTGATAGGGAAGAGCGAACGGAGACTGGCCAGGCAGGGAAGGAAGAAAGGACAGAAGCCTGCCAGGAGCATGCGTCCATATATCAGTGTGAGCTCAAGATAAATAATCCTAGCCAGCCCATGCAGCTATCAAACCAAAGGGCATGTTGCAGGTAGCAAGATAAATCGTGGTTGTCAAGGGTGTCTTTGTTTGTTCCTGACAGCCTCTTACTATATCTCCCTCTCCTGACAAAGCAACTCAGGGAACAGGTTCCTTACACACACTGCCCTCTGGAAACGATAGTGCTTTTAGGGAGAGAAAAATGAGCTTGAGCCCCTGCATCCAGGAGCCAACATACAATTGGCCATGGGGACCACTCACTAAATACAGGTGAGAGGCAAAATCTATTGAAAATAATAGTTACATGCTGTTTTCACCAAAAGTCATTCCATCCATCCAGCCTAGCAAATCTGAATTACCAGTGGAAGTTGCATCGACTGACTCACAGGATGAATCTTATCCACCCTGACCCTTCATGGGATACCTCCTGGTCCCATCAGAGTCATCACAGTGACAGCTTAGCACGTGGAAGAGCTCCATGTGCAAGGTTTGTGAAGAAATCAGTGGTCAGGCTTTTGATCTAAGTATAGAAACTACCTTAATATCTTTTCCAGAAATGTCAAGAGAAAGCACTTTATTTTCAGTAATAAATATAGCTCTGTCTGTTAAAACTTTTTAAATATGCCCATCAAAATTTTGTCTACATAATGGGAGAAGAAATTCAGAAATTATCTCTGCACCAGACTTCCTGCTCACCATTTCAGGGAGATTCTAATTGTGTCTGAAACAATAGAGAGCAAAAGGAACAGAATGGACTCAGGAATGGGGAGGCTGTGGGCACACAGGGCCAGGTTTTGGCATCAGTTACCCTGTGGGAATGAGGAACGTGCTAGCTGAATTCCTGAAGGGCTGAATTCCTAAAGGGCTGGACTAGAATCCCCCCATTTACATACCCGGTCTCCCTCTCCACCTCCTTTTTCTTCCTTTGCACACATTTTAGCAATAGCCCCCCAAAATTAGAAGAACTTCTTCCTCTTTATTTAATTCAACAGAAATGTAGTTGCACTATATTATCACAGTGCAACGTACCCATCTGCTTTGGTAGAGGAAGCCTCCATGACCTGGCATAAAATCAGGCTCGTGTAAAGACAGTCCGAGTGGATCTGTGCATCTTCTGCCATAGAAGCCCAAGTCTCTGATCATCTTTTCTGCTCATCAATAAGATTTAGAATGGGAAGGATTAAGAACATGAGTCCCAGAAACAGATTGTCCGGATTTGAATACTGGCTGTCACAAAGTGAGCCTGGGTAAGTTATTTAATTTCCTTGTATTTCTATTTCCCATCTATAAAATGGAACTAATAATAGCTTATTAGGAGGATGAATTTGTAAGGCACATAAATCAATGCCTGCTACACAGTAAGTGCTCGTAAGTAGCTGTGACATAACAAATGAACACATGAAAAATAAACCAAGATACCTCTTTCCCCACGGCCAGTTTTATTTCCATGTTACCAGTATTTATTATGCATGCATCACCCTCTGTGCTTGGCAGTGCCTGTGCTGTTATCTTTTGTATCTTGTGACAAGGACTCTGGAGAATGCTGTACTGTTAGACTCAAATCCTCAAGCAACACCTACTCATCCATCAAGCCTCCTCTTACATTCCTCTTCCTGTAGGAGACCTGTCTGAGCGATTGATGCTCTCTCTTACATACCCCACTAGCACAGTGATTTTCCTCCACTTACTCAGTCACTCATCCATTCAACAGAAAATTAGCACAAAAGGCACTGTGCTGGGCACAGATACCTCCATTCTAGAAAGAAATTCACAGGGGCTCACAATTTGATGAATGGAGATATTTGAATGACTCATCAGTGGATCACAATCTTAGCACTTCCTCTCCCACTGAAATAGGCAAGAAACTGTCCAGATCACTAAGTAATCCTGAAATGAGTCTATCTCAAGCGGAAGCCAGGGCATTAAAACTGTCCCACCCTGGACCCAACTGACATGGAATTCTCTTCTTGCTGCTGCATTTCCGCAGCCAGTGAGAGCCTGCAACACAGCACCAATTCAGCACCTGGGAGCCATGACCACTGCTGGACTTGTTCAGAGTCCTGCTGTGCCCATTTAACTGTACAGTCCAGAGAGGAAAACAGTGGGCACCAGAGTGCCAGTGCCCTGAGGGAGAAGAACAAGGATGAAATTAAAGCCAGGCCAAAGCCTACATGAAACTAAGTTTGTAAAACAAATAGAGCAAAGTTTTCCTCTTACAAAGACTTACCCCCTTGACTCTTTTGCTACAATCAATGGCAGAACTTTCCAAATTTTTATTCTTTAACTGAAACCCATATAGAGGCACCATGGTTCCCTAGTGTCTGTGACTGAACAGACACTAGGTTCTGGTTTATCTTCTTCTCATTATAATTACTTTCAATTCCTCCGCATTAGTCCTGAAGATTATTCAATGTGGCTGCCAACCTTGTCTTTAATGAGATGGCGAATACAGGACACTGAATTTGTAGATTTGGGAAATCGCAAGACAGAAAATTTTAAATATAAAAGAAAAACCTTAATAAATAACTTTTAAAAAAATTTTAATGGTGAGGAAAGTGGAGGCAAGGAAAACACAGCCAGAATTCAGGCAAGGTAGAGAATCAGTACAGATGGATAGAGCAGATCAAGGGACAGGGCAGGGTGGGATTGCTGAGATAGTATTAGGTTTCAAGTAAAAACCCTGGATTTTAATTTTCATTTCCCTCTATCAAATAAAGTGTTAAACTGAGTACCTTTAAGAATCATACATCCTCCCCAGACCTCTGTTTCCATATTAATCATGTAGGAATAATATTAATTTCTGTCTCACAGGCTCACTAGGATCAAATCTGGCACGGGGCTTAAACTCTCAGCAGAGAATGTGATGTTCGGTGAAACACAATAAATGTTTTGCTTATCTTTTTCAACTGGACAAAATGGATCACTAACCCAAGCAATCAGCTTATAATGAATTATCTCAGTCATAATACTTGCTTTTAAGACGGAAGGGAAAAGGAAAAATAAATACATAGATACACAAAATAATTAAGATTATTACATTACTAATTACTATTAGTTCATTGAAAAGAAAGGCTTGTGCTTATATTGTTTGATCCAATTTCTCTTGGCAATATCTCATATTATGAGCAATTACTTTGAAGATAACAATATGCAATGTACTAACCATTTTTACTCTCCTACTGTCTTATTTTGAAAATTTGTACCTTTTTTATTGTTTTTTTTTTTCCTTTAAAATAAGAAGATTGGCTTTTAAAACAATAATAATGAAGCAGTTGACACTGAGTGAGTGTTTTAGGGGAGCGGCCAGGCAGGACGCTGCACTGCAACTCCTCTCAAGGATTCTGCAACTTCTTCCTGCTGCAGTTCTGTTATTGCAGGAGAAATAAGTAGGTGGGGAGGTTGGGCTGCTGCTGCAAAATCATACAGCTAATAAGTAGAGTAAACGTTTTGAAAATGGCTCCAGGGCATGGTTACCAACTCCTGCCTGCCCACAGGGAACCACTGAAGTTGCAGGCCCGAGAAAGGCTGGGCACCACTGTAACAACCGCAGAGACAGAGAGAGCCAGGAGTCTGAGAGAGGTGAGCAGTGCAGTACAAACAGCAGAGCCTGTGGCAAAATCTCCACGAGAACCAGCACTGCTCTATACCAGACTTTGGTGGCTGCCAGTTTCTTGGTTGACTTTTCGAGTGGCTAGTCTTTGTATACATGTGAGTATAGATATAGTTATGTGTATAAATTTTCTACTGTTACTTGTAAAGCACTTGATGTAGTTAAGTCAGTTCACCAATTTCCAAGGTTGTTGCTGGATATTATCTAGTCTTGCCTGACTGTGAGTTCAGCGTTGGATATGATCTCCCTATCTCTCCTCTCACTTCCCATCTAATCTCACGTTTTCCTAACTGTCATTATTTTCCCCCTCACATCTCCTTTTATATTTTTAATTTTTATTTTAAGATTTTTTGGTTTTTTTCTCTCCTTTTCTTTCTTCTCCACTCTTTTATACATAAACTGTTAAGAATCATCTAAACGCTCCAGTATCTTAACATCTCAGCTGGACATGTGATGCACGCCTGTTATCACAGCACTTAGGAAACTGAGGCAGGAGAACCACTGCTACTAGTTCAAGACCAGCCTGAACTGCATAGCGATCCCGTTTCAAAAAGAAAGAAGCAGTATCTTAACATCTCATATTAGGTTCCCCTCATGAAGGGCTATTTCATGGGTTTTCTAAAATTAGTGTTTCTGCTAGGTCATTAATAGGAGTCAATTTCACTGTACTACTTACATTAGACATTAAAAGCCCTTCTGTCTCATTCTCTTCCCCACTTCCTTCTCATACCAGAACAAGTATCCCCTTACCCTCTTTCTTGTATGTAAAACTACTATAAAAACTTATTTTAGAGTGTATGTGAGAGGCACATGTTCATTAATGGTGCTACCATTTTTGTTTCTACAGTGTTTTACACTAACCTGCCAGGTTCTTCCTCACCAAAGTCATTGCTTAGGTCTTCTAACACACAGTTTCTTTTATAAGCTGGATACAACCTCCATAAGGACAGTCCTGCTTTCTACTTATCAATCTTCCTTTCACTTTTTTCCTCCTCTCCCACACATATCCACTCAAATCTTTTCTTCTCCTTTCCCCTTTCTTTATGAGTAAAAAATATCATAAAAAATATTTTCTGTCTTATGTCTACTTTTGTTTCTTTTAGACTCCTTCTGTTTTCCTCAATTTTTATTTTTATTTTTAAATACTCTTTTCTTTCATCTTCTCCTATCTCCCTATCATTACTACCGTTATAATCCTTTATATTCCCAGGTTATTGAAAGAGTAGAAAACTTGCTAAACTAGCTCTAAATTATGTATTAATATATGATTGGTTCTTTCCAGGTAGATATTACAAGTAACTGTCCTCTCCTTACAATTCAGTGCTAGAGATCTCAGCAACAGTGGAAGAGCTTTCTGGCCAAGCTGCCACAATAATCAACACAAAAAACAGGAATCATGAGAAGATAAGGCAATAATAAGCCTCAAAAGTTCATAACTCCACAAAAGCTGATCTAATGCACACTAAGGGGCAATAACAAAAAACAAAGAGTTAAAATGTTAGAAGAGTTCAATGAAATGAATAAGATGTTTATGAGCTCTAAAAAGATGTAAAAAGATAAAGGAGTTAATTAATAAGATGTTCAGTGAGCTTAAAGAAGACACAAAAAGCTAACTATATTAAAAACAACAATGCAGGCTGCAAATGCCTATTTTGTAAAGAATTAGAAACAGTGAAAAAAAAAATCAAGCAGAATGCCTGGAAATCAAACACAACTGAAAGTTATACCAACAGGCATCCCTAATCGGAAGGGAAAGTATCAGGACTTGAGGAAAAGAATGTGGTGGATCACTTAGTAATACTCCAAAACCAATAAATCATGAAAAAGTTGATTTAAGATCCCTTAGGTGACGCTTATCAAGAGACTAGAATGAAGGTTTTCAAATTCTAAAAGAAAATAATTTCCAATTCAGATTGTAATACCCATGACAAAGGGAATCTAAAAAAAAAACTCATGATCACCAGACCAGCACTGCATAACATATAAGAGGGAATGCTAAACAGAAACAGCAAGGCCAATACCACCAGAAAGCCCAGAGGAAAGTATATATCTAACTGGGAGAGTAGTTACACAAAACAAAAAATAAAGAAATCATCACTGAAAGAAAATACAAAAATAGGAATCAATCAATACTTATCAATAGTAGTACTCAAGTAAATGGTCCTAACTCCCTAATCAAAAGGCATAGACAGAAAGATTTAATCAAAACCAAAATCCAACCCACTATACATTGTGTAAAAAATAGACCTTATCCACAAAGAAATATATGGACAGTAAGTGAAATAATGGAAAACAAAACTCCATGCAACTAGAACCCAAAAGCAAGCAGTAGATAACCTAATTTCAGACAAAATGGACTTCAAGTGATCAGAAAAGTCAAAGAAGGTTAACTTTTAGTTAGTAAAGGAAAATTTCAACAGGAAATGATAATTCTAAATATATATATATGCACCAAACATTGATACATCAAATTTCATAAAATAAAATTTATTTGACATAACAGATAGACACAAATACAATCATAGTGGGGGCATTTAATACCCACTTTCTTAAGCAAATACATCAACCAACCAAAAGCTTAACAAAGAAATAAGATTTAAACCACTGCATTGAATAAATGGTTCTAACATATCTACAGAGTATTCTATCCAGTTACAGCAGAATATACATTTTTCTCAGGAGCCTATGACACTTTCTCCAAAATAGACCATAGCTTAGACCATAAAGCATATTTAAATCTATACAAGTGAAATGAAATAATATCTTGCATCCTATCAGATCACAGTGAAATGAGAATAGAAGCTAACAGCCAAAGAAACCAGAGAAATTAAAAATTATATGAAGATTAAATAATATAGTTCTGAATTATCAGTGATTAACAGAATAATTCAGGGAAGACATTTTAAAGTCACTAGGATCAGATGACAGTAACAATACAGAAACCTGCGGAACACAGTGAAAGCAGTTCTCAGAGAGCTTTATAACCATGACTGCCTAGGTTATAAAAACAAAGCATCACGAAACAAATGACAGATTAATACAATTCAAGGTCCTAGAGACACAAAAGCAATCCAAATCCAAAACTTATGGAAGGAAAGAAATTATAAAAATCCAAGTGGAAATAATGACCCTGACCAAAAGATCAACAAAAGAATCAATGGACTAAAAAATTACTTCTTTGAAAGAAATAATATCCATAAACCATTAGCCAAACTTATAAAAGAAGAAAAGACCCATATCAATGCAATTAAAAATGAAAAAAGTGAAATCACAGAGGTTTATAAGAAACTCCTTTGAAAATTTATATTCCAATAAATTAGAGAATCTAGATGAAATGGATAAATTCCTAGATATACATGACTTACCAAAATTGAATCAAGGGGACCTAAAAATCATGAATACACCAATAACGGCCCATGGAATTGAAGCAGCAATTAAAAGTCTTTGAATTGAGACAGATTGCCAGTGCTGTCACCTGAAGGCCCTTTCCTATGGGTGCCCAGCATGGGCAGAGAGAATCAGAACAGATCTGCCTCTGCCTGCTGACACTCACTGGAAGGCCCTTTCCTACAGGTGCCCAGCGTGGGCAGAGAGAGCCAGACAGATCCACTTCCACCTGCTGAGCACTACCACCAGAAGGCCCTTTCATGTAGGCAGCCAGCATGGGCAGAGAGAACTACCAGATCTGCCTCCACCTGCTGGGTGCTGCCATCAAAAGGCCTCATCCTACCAACAGCCAGCATGGGAACAGAGAACCAGCAAATCTGCCCCCACGTGCAGAGAGCTGTCACCAGAAGGTTCCTTCCTGCAGTCAGCCAGCAGGAGCAGAGACACATAGCCAGGTAAGCCCTGTGCACCTGTAGGCCACCACTGGAGGCTCTTCGTTCCTTAGGGCAGTCATCTCCCACTAGTGGAATCAAACACACCCCTGTGTGTCTGCCACCATCATGAGGGCCCCAGTGTAGACACACAGGCTGAGGGAAGCAGCCCCACCTCCACACACCCTTGATCATCAGGGAAGCCCCAGTGTAGCTGCATAGATCTGAAGAAGCCCATTTCATGCCCTACTACATCTCTGTAAATCTGGGGTTAGAGGAACCCAGATGCCTGTCTCATCCACCTACACTGTGGAGGGGCAGCCAACATGGGAAATGCCTGGGGCCTCACAATCAGCTTTTTGGGAGGAACCCAGAAGAATGTCAAGATGAAGGAGCTAAAGGCAATCTCAGACTTCTAGCCCACACAGAACAAGTCTGGGAGATACAGTCATGGAAAAAAACGGAAGTCACACACCTGAAATCTCTGAGAAGATAGCCACTGAAGTAAAGAAACAATTCCATGAGATTGTAAAAGCAGTCAACTCAGAAATAATGTCTCAAGTAAAAGAAGAAATCACAAACATACTGAAAGAATTATTCAGCAGGCCTAAAGGTAAAAAAAGAGGAACATAAGAAAATGATGGAAACCTTAAATAAATATAGAAAGGAATTACAATGCATGAAACAGATTCAAAGAGAGATGCAGGAAATTAAAAGTCAACCAAAAGCTGGCAAACCCCTTGAAAGAGACTGAAGTTAGACTTTCAAACCTTGAAAAGAGGATTGCAGCTAGTGATCATGAAAGGAAAGATGTCTTAAAAGTAATACAAAATCAGAAAATAACAATTCAATAGCTTCAAGATGATGCAAAGAAACATAATTTAAGAGTGATAGGTGTCAGTGAAGAAGCAGGGGTCAACACAAGTGAAATTAAAAGGATATTTACAGAAGTAATAGAAGAAAACTTCCCAAACATGGGAAATGGATCTGGCATGCAGATAAGTGAGGCATACAGGACTCCAAAGAGCCAAAACCAAAGTAAATCTACAATCAGACATATAATAATCAAAATCCCAGAAATTCAACACAAGAACAGAATATTAAAAGTTGTTTGAGAAAAGAAATAGATCACCTATAAAGGAAAACTAATCAAAATCACAGCAGAGTTATCAATAAACAATCAAGTCAAGAAGAGTTTGGAGTAAAGTGTTTCAAATCCTGAAAGAAAACAAGTTCCAATGCAGATTGCAATATCCTGCAAAATTATCTTTCAAAATCGATGGAAAAGCAAGATACTTCCATAATAAAGAACAACTGAAGGAATTCATGACTACCAAACCAATCCTACAGAGAGTGCTAAAGGATATTCTAGAGAGAGATAAAGCTGACCATGGTTCCAGGAACAGCAGCAAAGGAGGATCACCAAGCAAGACAGGCAATTGAATGAAGGGACAAGAGGACAGCAGGGCAGAGACAAAGCAGTGTATGCTGGTTGACACTGTTAATGTATATGGCTCAGGTCAGCAATAAAAAGAAACACAGGGAGAGTGGATCAAGAAACAAGATCCATCGATGTACTGGATACAAGAAACACATTTAGTTGAAAAGTAAATTTATAGACTGAAAATCTAAGGAGAGAAAACAGTTGCTCCATGTGACAGGAGACCAGAAAATAAGTAAGAGTAACTTTCCCATCAACCACAGAATGTTTAAGAAAGATATGGTATTTTCATGTGGTGGAAAGATACCCAGCTATAAAGTAGAAGAAACTCGAGGCTTTTATAGGGAAATGGATGCAACTGGAGGTCATACTCATGAGTGAAACAGTCTGAACTCATACACGTAAACTCTAGCATAAGAAACAGAAGGAGTTAACGGGGCCCAAAAGCAAAATAGCTATTGTAAGAGTGGTAGGGGAGGAAACAGCTGGGAAGGAAAAGTAGTAACTACTGTTAATTTCTTATTGTTTTGTCTTGAACTCGTATTGTTTTCATAATTTTGTTAGGTTTTGCTTTATTCTGTCTTGTTTTGTTAGATTTTACTCTGTCAGATGATAGGGGCAGCTATTTTGAATATAATGGGATATATTATGGTAATCATGGTTTCTTATATTGCTTTGAAGTCTTATAATGCTTTCATTATTTGTTTAATTGGTTTTATTGTTTTGTTTTGTTTGATTTTACTATGTGTGATTGTATAAAGAGCTATTTTGAAGAAGACGAGACATTATGGCAGCCATTGCTAATATCCTAGCATCTTGTTTTGAAGTCCTATCATGATTTTGTTTTTTATTGGTTGTATCCTGTTCTGTTTTATTTGACTTTTATTATGTGTGATAGTATGGACAACATTTTTTTAAGGCAATGAAATATTATAGTAGCCATTGTTCATTTCCTGTTACTTTCATTCTTTTGAATCATTTTATACTATTTTATTATGTTTGATATTATAGTGTGTGATGGCATGGTCAACTACTTCAAAGAAAACAAGAGACATTATGGTAGCAATTGTTGATATCCTGCTGTCTTGTTGTGAAGGGCTGTGTTGTGCATTGTACTTTTCTGATTTGTTTTGTGCTGTTTTGTTTTGTTTTAATCTTTTTAAAATAAAAAAATTTAAAGTTATGAATTAAAAGAGCCCTGGACTCAATGGATTCGCCATTGAATTTTACCAGAACTACAGAGAACTAACGCCAATTTTTCTCAAATTCTTCCATGAAATTGAAAGAAGCACTGCTGAACTCATTTTTTTCAACCAACATTTCCCTGATGCTAAAATTGGATGAGAGCTCAACAACAACAAAAAATTACAATCCAACACCCTTAGTGAACATAGATGCAAATAAGATTCTCAATAAGATTACACACCATGGACAAACCTGCCACCACCATGCAGATGAATAGCATAAAGGACAACCCTTCCCATTGCCATCACTGCCCTTGCCACTCAGGCAAACAGTGTCAGAAGACCAGAGAATGGCCTCTCCCCTTTGCTGCTTCTATGATTGAGGTGAACTGCTTAGGAAGGCCCAGAGACCAGAGGAAATGCCAGCGACACAGCAGGTCCCAACCAGGGCGCACATGATGGACAGGTGAGACTAGTGGCATGGAAAGTCTGAAGCAACAATAAAAAGGCAAGCCAACAGATAGTAAGTTAGGTGAACCAGGGCTGTGCTTGGGGACAAAGACACATGACATAAAGTAGGGCCACCCATGTTCAGTCTTTTGTTTGTTGTTTGGTTTGGCTTCTTTTTTTTCTTTGTTTCTTTTTCTCTTCTCTTTTCTTTTTAATAAAGTTGATTAAGTTGAGACCTTTTATTCAAAGTGTTTCCCATCGGGAGAGTGATTTTACCCTCTGGTGAGGGAGATTTGAGAAGGATGCTGGGTAACATCCTAAAAGAAATCATTTATCTCTATCATAGATTTAATCCCCCCTCCAAAATGAACACAGCGTCACAAGATCAACTGCACTAGTTACTGCTCAGTTTCAATACTTTTACAATATTAAAGGGCTATATCCAGAATCTAATGCAGACGTCCCAAAGAGTTTCCTGATAACCAGAAAATCATAGTCACAGCAATTTGGTGCTGCCATGGAGAAAAGTAAGAGGCCCCCACCTGAGTTCCAGTCCATTCCTAACTGCTTTGGGCAGTAAATGACTTCATTCCTTTTGGCTGCTACAAGAAGAGTACCAGAGCCAAGGCTGCTTATTTCTCACAGTTCTGTAGTGCCGAATCAGGGGACAAACTGAGAGTTGCCTGGACAGTCACAGAAAGATCAAAGGAAGGTCCAGAGCTCACTGATCACAGTGAGATCCAAGATCCAGGAGTGTAAGATTCAGGGTGGCGCAAAGAGAGAAGAGAGAAGGGAAGATGAAACACGAGTGTCCAGGCCCTGGAGGTGGACCCACCCTAGAGGAAACTGTGCCCTCGGACAGCTGTGGAAGTGGGTGACACTCTGTCTAGTCCAAGAATGATGTCATGGCTGTAGCAGTGTCGCAGAAAATACCTTCTGGAGATGATTTCTACTGCAGTGTGGTCTGTAACTCTCAGAAGTTAGCAAATATAATTTGGATACCCTTCAGAGATGATTTGCTTTTTTCCCTCTGTGATTATGTGAATAATTGGTGAAGCAAGGCAAGTTGACTTCAAGAAACAAACGGCCTCAGAAACAGTGCCATAACCTTCACCTCCAAGACTCAGGACAAAACAAAAATAGGTTTTCAAGTTCTTGACAGGAACCATCCACATAAGAGATCCCCCAAAAGTGTTCCCTCATTCAGTCTGACCTTTGCCATAACCAGACCAAGAACACCTCCATCCTCCTCTCTAAACTCCAATCATGTTGTCCTTCCTCCCACAACTTGTGAGCAAAAATTAGTGCAGAGATGGGGAAATGAATTAGAAAGCTAAAGTAGACAGTTTCAGCAGTGTCAAGCACATAGCTAGACCCCACAAGGTTTCCTATATATAACAGAATATGAAAAAGCAAATGGAAAATACCTTTGGCGTACTGTACTTTCAATGTAGTGCAAAGCACTGTTTTGTGAGTCTTTAGTGTTAAATGTATCTCTATTGCCATCCAGGATACTTGCCACAATGACACTACAAGACAGCTCAGTTGTGAGCTTATAAAGGCTCTGGGATCAGAACAATTAAAGCTAACCATGCCTCTGGGAATATCCCATTTTAAATCAACAAATGTTATGTCATCTGTAACCATGCCAATTTCCATTTAAGAACTTCCAATTATTTATATTGCTAGGGGGTGAATTCTAGTTTGCTTACTGATGATTTCATTACATCCTCTCCATTATCCTTTCCCAGAAAGATAGATTGTAGCCTTTTCTGGGGTAAAAAATTATAAACAAGTTGCAAGGTCAATTTTCTAGTACTGCAAAGCTGGATGCTATTTTCCCTGGTTCAAATGGTCTCTTCAAAAACCACATGAAATAAAAGTACTTTGTTTTCACATACATCACTGTTTCCCTGCAGGTTACAGGAAAACATTTTCAAGCAATCACCCGAGCAATCATTGTTCTATGTGGATGCAAACTTTCCTACTAGAGCACCTCAGCCTTGCACAATGTACAACAAGAAGATGTTAGGAATGCAGGTACAAAGAAGAAAGCCAGGAGATAGAGCCTGGTCTACTGATAGCATAAATGGCCAGTGTGGTGGTGGGATTTGTTTCTTCCAGGGGCCCATAGATTACAAAGAGGCAGCTATGTCAGTCTGATAATCAGATAACTTATAGAACTCGCTTCCCAGGCCCCTGATGGCATTGTGCATAAATTAGCATATCATCCCCTGCAGTCACTGCAGTGGCTGGAAGACATGATTGATCTAACATTTGGTCTCCATGGGAGGGATGTGTTAATACTTTCTTCCAGCACTCTCTATTTCTTTATGATCTCAGCTTTTCATCACCAATAAAATATCTGGGCTTGAGAGTTGAGACCACCAGGCCCCAGGCAACATGCTGGGGTGGTCTCTCTACCTTCTGTTGGGACAGCTGCATTTTACTCACAAGGCCAGGTTAGTAATCACAGTGGCCAGTGGACTCCACAGCAATGAGAATCACAGCCAGTCTGATTTCAGAGTATTAGGATTCCTCACTGGTCAGGGTTTTTTTCATATTTTTATGTAAAATTATACATATCTGAGAAAGTGGCCTTGGTTTACAGGCAGTACCAATTTTAAACAAATTTATTTGACTCATTCCCTGTGAAGTAACTTACTAACATTTGTTTTGTTTCTTTGCATAATGTCATCCTTTTGTAAAAAAAAAAATCCTCCCCAAGAACACGAACATGACTATTTCCAAGAGCCTGGCTATTATCAGTCTTGTGACTTGATGGCTTACTCTGGAGTATGAACCCACACAGGTGAGGGGTAGAGATGGGAGGATGCTGCTGATCTGACAGGGAGGGCTTTTCTTGGGGTCCACTAGAGGAGGCACCTTTCTCTACTGTATGCAAGGACTTCACACATGGGAGCAGCAGCCTGGGAAAAACGATCATGTCACTGCTGAGAGATCTATGATCTGTCTTCTTGTAGGTTATAGGATAGCTCTGTAGTTTACATTCAGTGTAGGTTCAAAACATTGTAGCATTGTAGCTAGCAACTAAGAGAGAGAGAAACAGAGACACAGAGAGAGACAGAGATAGAGGGCAAGAGAGAGAGGCTTGAAATAATTCTTGCTGTGCTTTTGGCTTATCAAAAAGGACAGATTACTTCCCGAGAGAGTGAATGATTTGGAAGCAAAGGTGGTCTTTGTACTTTTTTGTCTAATGATGGCTGAGATGGGGAGCAAAATGACAGGGAAGGTATGAAAAAATTGTTTTGTTATACAGATATCTGTAATGATAGGTAAATATTCTATGGAATTGACTGAACATGTTAATTCACTTAGCAAATATATACCAAGCTTCTGTTCAGTCCAGGCACAGAAAGAGTACATTTCACGAAGACTGCGAAGATGGGTTTTCTGTAGCTACTGTGTACTTAAGAGGTCAGCCATGCATAGACCAAGAAGAGGAAGCACAGGAGTCTGGAGAGGGCTGAGCTAGCCTGAGAAATGCGGTGTGAGGGCTGAAAGGGTGCAGCTAGTAGCAACCATAAGTATGTTCAAATGAGGAATGGGTCAACAGGTGAATATGTTGAGGAGGCGGTCTGTTCTCAATAGAAGTCAGAACCTTGAAACTATTGTTACTGAAGCCTGGAGTGTTGATGAGTTTTCCATCACAGAAAACGTTCCAACAGGATTTGAACAATCATCCTGAAGGTTAAAGTGGGAATTCAGGCAGCACGGGAGAGTGTGAATGAACTTGAAGTCTATTATGATTCTTACATTTGTGAAATGTGGACTCGTACTTTTCATGTCAGTTCTGGGTAACCTCCACCCCTCTAGTTAATATTAAATTGATTCAATTTTAATAATGTGTTATTAATCATTCAATGTGCTATTGATCATGAGATTTATTAATTTTTTATCTGCACATGTTCACATTCATGGTGCTTACATTCACCTTAAGGAGTAGGTACACATACTTAATCTATCTTGATTCTTTTATTCCTCTTCCTCTCCCCATTCTCCTTCCTCCTATCTCTAGATCCCCTCCCTCCATGGTTTTGTAGTTCATGTTTGCGACACATGATGATTACATTCACTGTGGGTAGGTGGTACGTGTATGTGACACATCTTCAACTTTTTTTAAGCCCTTCCCCTTCCCCTCTATCCCTGGCTTCTTGGTCCTCTTCCCATTTGCAAAAGATCTATCTTTCTGTTTCCTTTGTTTATTTTAAAAGCAAACAAAAAAAGAAAAAAACAATGATATAGAATTTCAAAACAAAACAGTGGAAAATTAACACTAGTAAATATATTGCATATTGTTATCTTCAAAGTACTATCTTTTGATTTCCTTTTTACTTGTATTTTGAATTTTTCATATCATAGAAACCACATAGTATTTAAACTTACGTCTAATTTATTCCCTGTAACACTATGTTTTAAAGTGATCCATTTTCCTATAAATGTCTCAAATTTATCCTTCATTATAGCCAAGTGTTATTCCATTATGTATAGATATATTTTCTTTTGATTGATGGACATATAAGCTGCTTCTAAGATTTAGTTAAGCATTGTGCTGCTATAAACATAGATATGTATGTATCGTTATAGTATGACGTCTTTTGGAGGGAAATACCCTGAAGGAAAATAACTGAATCAAATGGAATTTCTATTTTAAGGTTTTTGAGAACTCTCCATATTGATTTCCATAATTATTGTACTAATTTGCATTCTCGACCAACAGTGTATGACGGTTCCTGTTTCACTCAGCCTTACAAGCATTTATTAATTAATTTCTTGATGATAGCCATTCTTTGTGGAGTAAAATGAAATCTCAATAGTGTTTAAATTTGTTTCTCTAATGATCAAAGATGTTGAACATTTTTCCAAGAATTTATTGGTCATTTGTACTTCATTTTAATTGCCTGATGTTTCATCAGGTCTTTTAATTTTGGAAAGAATCTAATTTTTTTAGTTCTTTGTGTATTCTAAATAGTATTTCTCCATCCCAGGCATAGCTAGCAAACATTTTTCCCATTTTATAGATTATCTTCACTCTATTACTTATTTCTTTTTCTGTACAGAAGCTTCATAGTTTGACAGCATCCTATCTTTGACATTTGCTGTTATTGACTGTGTAACTGGAGTTCTGTTGCCTACACCTACAAATTTAAGAGTTTTACCAGAAGGTAAAGTGTCTATTTTAACATTTAGATTTTTGATCCTTTTCAATTTTATGTTAGTACACGGATCTAGCTTAACTCTTCTATGAGTGGATAGCCAGATTCTCTAGCAATACTTGCTAAGATCTTTCCTCCACTGGAAGTTTTCAGAACTTTTATCAAAGATCAGGGTACTTACTGTGTCAGAGATTCTTTCTACAACCTGTATTCTGTTCCATTGAGTCACATGTCTGTTTCTGTGTCAAGACTATGCTATTTTTATCAGTGTAGCTTTGTAGTATAACTTGAAGTCAGATATTGTTTGTGATGTCTCCTGCTTTGCTCTTATTGCCCAGGACTGCTTTGGCTAGTTTAGGCCTCTTTTGTTCCATATAAATTTTAGGATTGTTTTCTCTAGTTATATGAAGAATGATGTAGGTGTTTTGCTTGGGTTTGCGTTCAATCTATACTCCAGCTTTAGAAGTATGGTCATTCTGACAATATAGGCTCTACATATGAAGGAACAAAGGATCTCTTTTCATTAGCTGATGTACTTTTTAAAAGAACTGTACTTTTTGTTGTAGAGGTCTTTCACTTCCTTAGTAGGGTAATTCCGAAGAATTTAATTTTTCTTGATGCTATTGTGAGTGGTACTGCTTCCTAATTCTTTCTCAGTAAGTTCACTATGTACAGGTATGCAATTGCTATGATGTATAGGAATGTTATTAATTTTTGTGTGTTGATTTTGTATCCTGCTACATGCTGAATTTAGTTATTAACTCTAGCAGCCTTTTGGTGGAATTGTTTGGGTCTGTTATTCAGAGAACCATATCATCTGTAAATAATGATAAATTGACTTCTTCCTTTCCTATATATATCTTTTTATTTCTTTTTCTTGCCTGATTACTCTAGCTAATGTTAGGAGCACTTTGTGGGTTTTTAGGGGATTTTTTTGTCTTTTTTAAAATTTTTTTGTGGTACAGAGGACCAAACTCACAACCTTGCACTTGCCAGGCAGGCACTCATGCCACTAAGCTTTGCCTGGCCTTAGAGGACTATGTTGAACAGGCAAGGTAATAGTAGAAATCCTTGTCTTGATTTTATTTTAAAGAGAAATCTTTCAAGATTTCCCCTTATAATATGATGCTGGCCATAGGTTTGTCATAAATGGCTTTTATCAAATTCAAGTAAGGTCCTTCTATGCCAATTTTACTCAGGGTTTTTATCATGAATAAGTGTTGGAATTCACCAAAAGATTTTCTGCATCTATGGTAAGATCATGCGGTTTTATCCTTGTTTCCATTTATGTGGTTCATTACACACATTGACTTGCATATGTCAAACCATCCTTGCATCCCTGAATTGAAACTTACTTGGTCTTGATGTATAATCCTTTTGATTATTTATTGAATCCTATCTGCCAATATCTTACTGAGGATTTTTGCATGTATTGGCCTGTAGTTTTCTGTTTTGGTTGAGTCATTGTCTAGCTTGGGGATCAGAGTGATGCTGGTTTCCATAAATAAGTTCAGTAAAGTAAACAGAGGACTTTAAAAGTCATATACCAAAAATCTCTGAAAAGATAGCAAGTGAAATACAGAAACAAATCCATGAGGCTATAGAGGAAATCAAATTAGAAATCATGTCTTATGTAAAGACAGAAATAACCTTAGTAAATAAGTTGCTCAACATAGCTAGAGAAGAAATAGATTTTAAAAAATACAGGAGCATGGGAAATTGATTGAAAATTTGAGTAACAATGCAGAAAACAAGCAGAATCCATGAAACAAATTCAAACAGATATCCAAGGAACAAAAAATTCTACTGAAAGCTGGAAAAACCCTTTAAAAGAAGCTGAGGATAGAATTTCAGACATTGAAGACAGGATCACAGATAGTGATCATGAAAGGGTAGAACTTATAAAAACAACAAAACAGCTTGAAATGACAATCCAGCAGCTTCAAGACAATACCAAAAGAAACAATATAAGAATGATAGGAATAAGTGAAGATGCAGGAGTCAATGCAAATGACATAAGTAAACTATTCACAGAAGTAATAGCAGAAAATTTCCCACACATAGGGGAAAAATCTGATATATAAATAAATGATGCATACAGAACGCCAAACAGTTACAACCAACATAAATCTACACACAGACATATAATAATTAAGATCTCAGACAAAAAGCATAAAAACGGAATACTAAAAGCTCTTAGAAAAAAGATACAACTCACATATCAAGGAAAGTCAATTAGAATCAAAGCAGACTTTTCAGCACAAACCTTTAAATTAACACAAGCTTGGAGTGAAGTATTTCAAGCCCTAAAAGAAAACAACTTTCAGCACAGACTGATGTACCCAGAAAAACCGTCTTTCAAATTTAATGGAGAAACAAGATACTTCCATGACAAAGAACAACTGAAGGAATTCATGTCCACCAAACCAACCCTTGAAAGAGTACTGAAAGACATGCTAGATAGGGATAAAAATGATCACAATCTACAGAACAACAACAGAAAGAAACCACCAGGCTGGACAAGAAATGAAAAAAGGAAAGAAAGCAGGAAACCAACAATAGGAACACAACATGGCAATGTCAAGCCAGTACATATCAATTATATTCATAAGGTAAATGGGCTCAATTCACCTATCAAAAGAAACAGGTTGACAGAATGGATCAAGAAATAAGATCCCACAGTACGTTGTATAAAAGAAACACATCTGACTCAAAAAGAAACTCATAGATTAAAAGTCAAAGGATGGAAAACAGTATTCCATGTAGCAAGAACCCAGAAAAAAGCAAGAGTAACTATTCTGTTTGCAGACAAGATGAACTTCAAACTTAAAAGGATTAAAAGAAGTAAAGAAGGCCACTACATACTTGTAAGTGGAAAACTACAAGAGGAAGAACTAACAATTATAAATATATAAGCACCAAATACAGGAGCACTCAACTATATAAGACAAATACTAGTGGACATGAAAAACCAAATACATAAGAACACAATTGTAATAGGAGATCTTAACACCCCACTGTCACACAGAGATAGATCAACTAGACAAAAAGTCAGCAAAGCAGTAACAGAACTGAATCATACCTGTGAGTGAATGTACTTAGTGGATGTTTACAGAGTGTTCCACCCAACCACATCAGAATATACATTCTTCTCAGCTGCACGTGGAACATTCTCCAAAATAGACCCTATATTAACCCATAAAGCATTCTTAAGTAACTGCAAAGGTATTGGAATTGTCCCATGCTCAATATCTGATCATAGTGCACTAACATTGGAAATCAATAGCAAAAAAGCCTGCAAAACCTGCAGAAATGCATGGAAAGTAAATAACAACCTTCTGAATAACCAGTGGGTTACAGATTAAATTAAAGAAGAAATAAAACAATATCTACAATACAATGAAAATGCAGATACAACATACTGTAACCAATGGGATGCAATGAAAGTCCTAAGAGGGAAATATATAGTAATAAATAGTCATATCAAGAAAATGAAATGAACACAAATAAATAACCTAATATTATATCTCACGTTTCTAGAAAAGGAGCAGCAAGTCAAACCCAAAGCTCATAGAAGAGAAGAAATTGTAAAGAGCAGAAATTAATGCAATTGAAACTAAAAAAAAAAAAAATACAAAGAATTAATGAATCAAAGAGCTGGTTTTTTGAGAGAATAAACAAAATTGATAAACCCTTGGCCAATCTTATCAAGAAAAAGAAAGGAAAAAACTCAGATCCATGCAATAAGGACTGAAAAGAAGGAAATTACTACAGATCCCATGGAAAATTCAAAAGATCATGAATACCTACTTAGAAAATCTCAACGAAAACACAGAGGAAATGGACAGATTTCTAGGAACACATGAACTACCAAAGCTTAATCAAGAAGATATACCAATTCTGAATAACCCAATATCAGCTACTGAAATAAAAAACAATTAAAAACTTACCAACAAAGAAAAGCTCAGGTCCTGATGGATTCACAGCCGAATTCTTTAAGAAATTTAGAGAAGATTTAACACCAACACTCCTTAAACTCTTCAATGAAATTGAAAGAAAAGCAGGCCTCCCTAACTCATTCTTGGAGGCAAGTATCACTCTGATACCAAAACCAAATACACAGCCAAAAAGGAGAAATATAGACCAGTCTCACTAATGAACATTGAAGCAAAGAGTCTCAATAAAATATTGGCAAATAGAATGCAACAAATCATCAAGAAGATTATACACCTCAACCAAGTGGGATTTATTCCAGGAATGCAGGAATGGCTCCACATATGCAAATCAATAAATGTAATACACCACATCATCAGAGCCAAAAATAAAAATCACATGATCATCTCGATAGATAGAGAGAAAGCTTTTGATAAAGTCCAACAACTTTTGATAATAAAAACCCTATAGGAACTTGGGATAGGTGTTATGTACCTCAATCAGAAAGGTCATCTATGACAAACCAATAGCCAACGTTATACTAAATGGACAAAAACTGAAAGCTTTCACTCTAAAATCAGGAAAAAGACAAGGATGTCCACTATCACCACTCCTATTCAATATAGTTCTGAAAAGACTAGCCAGAGCAATCAGACAAGAGGGAAAAATAAAAGGAAAAAAACAAACAGGAAAAGAAGAAGTAAAATTATCATTATTTGCAGACGACATGATACTCTACACACAAGACCCCAAAAACTCCATTAAAAGGCTACTAGAGGTAATAAATTCAGCAGCACAGCTTGATACAAAGTCAACATTCAAAAATCAATAGTATTCCTGTACACAAACAAAAAACTCCATGAGAGAGAAATTATGGAAATACTGCCTTTCACAATAGAATCTTAAAAAATGAAATACCTAGGAATCAACCTAACCAAGCATATAAAAGATCTACATGCTGAAAATTATACTACTCTAAAAAGGAGATTGAAGAGGATATTAGAAAATGGAAGGATATTCCTTGCTCTTGGTTAGGAAGAACCAACATTGTGAAAATGGCCATACTCCCAAAACTTTTATACATATTTAGTGCAATCTCAATCAAAATACCATCAATATACCTTACAGATCTAGAAAAAATATTCCTAAAATTCGTCTGGAAACAGAAGAAACCTAGAATAGCACAGGCGATTCTGGGCAATGAAGGCATCTCAATTCCTGACTTAAAACTATACTACAAAGCCAGAGTAATAAAATCTGCATGGTACTAGCAAAGAAATAGACCTGAGGATCAATGGAACAGATTAGAAGATGCAAACACTACTACAAAGACACTCAGCCACCCTATATTTGACAAAGGGGCTAAACATATTCACTGGAAAAATGATGGCCTCTTTAGTAAACGGTGTTGGAAAAATTGGCTTTCCACATACCAAAGACTAAAAATAGACCCATGCCTATCACCATACACTAAACTAAAGTCAAAATGGACCAAAGAACTAAGTATTAAAATGGAAACACTAAATCTACTGGATGATAAGAAAGGTAAAAATCTTGGAGACATAGGGATAGGGAGAGAATTCATGAATAAAACACAAACTGCACAGGAAATACTTAAAAGAATCAACAACTGGGAACTCATACTACTAAAAAGTTTTTGCACTTCAAAAGAAATCACCAACAAAGTGAAAAGAAAACCCACAGAATGAGAAAGAACTTTATCCAACAGGCAAAGAACTTATATACAGAACATATAAAGAACTGAAAAACATCAAGACCCTCAAATTCAAAGACCCCCTGATGAACACACAATTCTCAAATGAAGATATACAAATGGCAAATAAATATATAAAGAAATGTTCACCATCACTGGTCATTCGAGAAATGCAAATTAAAACAGCATTGAGATTTCATCTCACTCCAAAAAGAATAGCTGCCATCAAGAAAACAACTGATAACAAATGTTGGTGAGGCTGCAGGGAAAAAGGAACACTTCTCCATGGTAATGGGAGTGCAGACTGTTAAAGCCACTGTGGAACTCAGTATGGAGATTCCTCAAAAAACTAGGATTGGAAGTTCCATTCACTCCAACTATTCCCTCCTGGGTATTTTTCCAGAAAAATTGAAAAGGTCATGTCACAGTGACATATGTGCACCCATGTTCATAGCAGCACAATTTTTGATTGCTAAATCTTGGAAACATCCAAAATGCCCATCAACCGCAGAGTGGATGAAAAAATGTGGTATTTTAATACAATGGAATACTATTCAGCTATTAAAAGGATGATCTTGAGGCCTTTATGGGTAAGTAGAGGCAACTTGAGAATAGCCTCATTAGTGAAATAAACAAGACTCACATTAGTAAATATCACATTGTCTCTGTAGTATAAAAGTAATAAGAACTGACAGAATAATGGGATTCAAAAAGTATAATAGATATTGTAAAAGTGAAAGGGAAGGAAAGTTCTCTAAAGGATGTAACAGTATGTATAGTGTGTAAGATAGATGGCCATATTATTAAATTTCTATTAGGTCATTGAACAGAAGAGATTGCACTGTCAGTGTTTGAATGCCTAGCCACTTTTTATGCTTTGATTTTGTAACTTTAACAACTATTGTTAAGAAGACAATATGTAATATATCAACTAGTGCTTCTATGACGTAAAAATTTTTGAATTCTGTATTCTACTTTTTTCTCATTTTTTCTATTTTATTTTTTAAATTTTCTCTTCTTTCTTTCTTTAAATAAAATTTTTTAAAAATTAAAAAAGAAACAGTATTAAAAGAATAAAAAGTAAGTTGGTATAGTCTGAAATGAACGTGTTTGCTTTTAGAACTTAAAATAATTCACTCTAGCCCTTTCTGGCCTTTAAACTTTGTGTTGAGAAGTCTATTGCCAACACTAATGAGTTTATCTTTCTATGTGATTTTTTGTTATTCTCTGACAGCTTTTAAGTCTTTTTATTGGATATCTGGAATTTTGATTAAGATGTGCTGTGGCAAACTTTTTTCATCATTATCAGTTGATGTTCTATAAACCTCACTTACCTGTATGCTGAAATCTTTCCTCATGCATTAAAAGTTTCCTATTATGATTTTCTGTATACAGATTTTTTATTCCATGTGTGCTGTTTTCTAATTTCTCTCTAACTTCAATTACTCTAACACTGTCTAGTAGATGTTCAATGAATTTTTCTTGTTGTTGTTTGTAAGTCTTCTCAGTAACTTATCATGATTTACCATGTTTTCCTTTATTTCAAAAATCTGCTTTCATACTAGTCTTTTCTGTAATTTATGAGTGCCATAAAACGTTCTATTACTAGTATTTATGTCTGGCACATTTTCAGAGTCTGTATATTTAGTAAATTTGTCATTCATGATTGGGACTGTTTTGATTGGTTCTTTCACATTTTTATTTTGAATCAGATACAAGCCTTTCCCTGTGAGTCAGTGCCATTCACAGACTGCAGAGGGAGAGAACAACATCTCACCAAGAAGGATGTCCTCCCTATGAACCAGCCCTATGCACAGGCTGCCACAGGGACAGCCAGACTCCAGTCCCTTCTGGGGCACAGGTTGGCAAACAAGAAGTATCAACCCCCACCTCCAACACCACCCCCACCTATGTAAGACACTGCCTGATCTAGAGAAACACAGGCTGTGATGAAAGCTATTGAGGTGAAATGCAACCTGATGTTTGTGGCATTTTGGTATTTCACTGACACTTCAGGTTTCCAACCAGTGGTCTGATCATCTGTTCAGAGGATAGTAGTATGCAGTGTGGCAGCTAGAGCGATCTCCTTCTGAGGTTGGTAGCCATTGTTGATTTTCTATTGTCTTGTTTCAAAGTCCTGTATCATTGTCATCGTTTTGTTGGGTTGGATTTTATTCTCCCTTGTTTTGTTTGATTTTGTTATATCAGATGGCATAAGCAGCTATTTCAAAGGAAGGAAGATATATTATGGTAGCCATTTTGGATTTACTGTTGTCTTGTTTTGAAGTTCTTTATTGCATTCATTGTTTTGTTTTTATTGCTTTTATTCTATTGTGTTCTGTTTGATTTTTACTATGTCCCAAGTTCTCTGCAGATATTTTGAGGAGACAAAAGGTATTATGGTAACTATTGTTGATTTCATAATGTTTTGAATTCCTGAATCACTTCTACTGGTTGATTATGATTGGTTTTATTCTGATTTACTTTCCATGGTTTTATATTCTTTAAAATTAAAGAAGGGTTTATTTCTCCCATATCCACATTGGCCAGTTTGTATAATAGTTTCCATTATCTTTTGAACTGAGTTTCTTTACCTCCTTTTTAACCATCTGATAAAGCTCCACCACCTAGTGTTTGTCTTCCTCTCCATCAATGCCCCCTCCATCAATGCCCCCTCCATCAATGCCTCTCCAAACATGCCTCCATGTTTGCCACAAAGTTAGAAGACCTTTGTGGCCTTTTGTTGTTCTGTTTTCCGTGTGTGTGTGTGTGTGTGTGTGTGTGTGTGTGTGTGTGTGTGTGAGAGAGAGAGAGAGAGAGAGAGAGAGAGAGAGAGAGAGAGAGAGAATGTTTGGTGCTGGGTAACTAAGATCAAGTAAAATGAGGAGAGATTATGAAATTCTTTCCAGTTGAAGTCTCTTCCAGTGATGTGCTCAAGGCTTTATTTGTCGAGAGATAATGTTCACTACTTCAGCTACTCAGTTCAAATGGCTTGGACCCTGACACTGTGCTGTGAGGTGAGAACTGCTATTGGTTATAACAGCAACAACAGATCTCATCATACATCATTTATGTGTTTTAATCCTTATGTTACAGGCAGCTGAGCTAGTTAGAAATATTATGGCAGTCAGACAGGGTTAGGCCCTCAAAGAAGCTTGCACAGAGGACCAGATGTCTAATGACCTTGGAGGAGACACCCACCTCTTGCTGTGGGCCAGATCTCAAGACAGAAGGCAAAACAAGTGCAACCACACCCTTAAGTATAATCCTTAGGGATTAAGTGTGGATCACTTTGAGAAGCCAGGGTCACCAAGCCAACTCCTTACATGAAGAGTCACTGATTTGTAAAAAATGCTCACTTGCTATGTCATTTACTTCCCCATTTGTCTCTAATTTGGTTATTTTTACCTGAACAATTAAACTTATTGGTTGACCATAGCTCTGCCCCACCTCATGCCCATCTCTCTTGCGAGTTCCCAGTTTCCTCCAACTTTAGACCTGCCTCACCTCATGATTTTACTCTATAAAATCCACTCAGGATCCCTTCTGTCTCTCTCTCAGACAAAAGCTTTCTTTCTCTCAATAAATATTTCTGCTCTTAGCCTCTGCTGTTTCTTAAGTTCATTCTTGGATTTTAGAGAACATGAACTCGTTCAGGACATATGGTAGGTAGGGAGTTTCATTCCCCTATATCACTTATACTTTAACCCTTCATCAGTACCCCTCAGGGTCTATACAGTATGTTACTAGCAGTTAATTTCTGATGCAGGAATAAAAAAGGAAAGGAAGAAATTGAGTGAAAGAGACATAGTCAGTAGGGGAAGAGGTAGATGGGAGAAATAATAGGTAAAATAATTAGATTAGGGTCTATTGGAGCTTTTTTATAATTGGAACAAGAGTAAGTGTTGAGGATTTAAGAAGATATTTGTGGGAGTGTGATGTAGACAAACAGAGGTGTGATTCAGGAATGAGAAAAACTATAAGGTTATCAGAACATATTGATATATTTGTGCACCTGAAACCTGGAGAAGCATCAAAAGAAGACAAGGAGATAGATAAATAAGAGAGAGCACAAAGAATAGAATAGGAAGAACAGAAGGTTAGTATGAGAAAAAAAAACAAGAAAGGCTGAGAGAGAAAATAATACAGAAAAAATTGAAAATAATTTAAAAAGTAGGAAAAAATTAAAAATAAAACATAGTATTGATACAGAAGAAAGAATTGAAGAAAATAAATGTGGAAGAAAGAAGGAGAGGGGAGGGAAAAGGAAGGGCGAGAAGAGGAAGCAAAAAAGAAACAACTACATTAAAGCAAAAATAAAACAAACAAAATCTGGAATTCTTATAAAACACTACAGCAAGAGCACGTAATGCATTTTGTTCATGACCACTAACGGCATAAAGCCCGAGTGCCTACTCAGCTCCTTTCTGCTCTAGTCTGTGTCTGTTCGTGGGCAGCCACACCAGTTTCCCATCTATTTCCATCTAATTTTCCCATCCTTGATGCAGCTGCACTTAAGGCACGGTGAACTGCATGCAGTCAGTCCCTTTACTCTGTCGAAGGTCTACCCACTCCGATTAATTTGAGGGGAGGACAATGTGAAATAATTTTCTTTTTTTAAATTTTTTTTTATTTTAAAGAGAATAAAACAAAACAAAACAGGACAGAACAAAGCAGATCAGAACAAAACTATACAAGCAACATAGAAGTTCAAGACAAGATAACAGGAAATCAACAGTGGCTACCATAATGTCTCTTGTTTTCTTTGAGATAGTTGTCCATATCTTCACACACAATAAATTAAATCAATACAAAATAGTATAAAATCAATCAAAACAAAGGAATGAAAGCATTATAGATTTTCAAAACCAGACAACAGAAAAATCAACAGTGGCTACCATAATGTCTCTTGTTTTCTTCAAAATAGTTGTCCATAACTTCACACATTGAAATTAAACAATACAAAATAAACTAAAACCAATCAGAACAAAATATAAAAGCATTACTGGATTTCTCAACAAGATGATAGGAAATCAGCAATGGTTACCACAATGTCTCGTTTTCTTCAAAGCAGCTATTCATACCATCACACGTAATAAAATCAATTTTTATAAACTCTTTATGACAACTTGTAGGCATTTATAAGCCTCTACAAGTACACCTATTCTTTCTGTATTAGAGGGAAACAAAATAAAACAAATTATAAGAATAAAAGAGACAAATAAATAGCAATAACAAAAAGCTCAAACAATGAATACAGTTTTCAAAACAAGGTGGTAGGAACATAACTAAGGTGGTTATTTTGCATAGTTATCATTAAAAGAGTTACACAGATTACAAGATATAAACATGCAAAATTGATCTAATCCTATGAATGTTAACTGTTTTGTTCTAAGAACTAATAGAATTAGTAGCACAATCATCTTAGCTATCTTAAATGTGTATATACATATTTATATCTTTTTTCCTTTTTCCTTTCTTGTTTTCTCCTTTTATCTGTTATTTTCCCCTTTGAGCAGTTTTTTACCCTTTCACAGTATTTATTGAAGATTTTTGTATCTCATTTACTCTTAGGGTTTCTTACACGAGTGACCCATGTGAGTTTGATTTATTTCACTTAGGTATATGGTCTCAAGTCGCATCCATTTATAAAAGCCTCAATGTGATCCTTCTTTATAGATGAGTATACTCCATTGTATAGGGGTTTTTTTTGTTTGTTTTTGTTTGGGGGGAGTTTGGAGGGTTTTTGGTACTGGGAATTGAACTCATGACCTCACGCTTGCCTGACAGGTACTTAATGCCACTGAGATAAACTCCCAGCCCTACTTTCCATTGTATAAAAATACCACATATTTTTATCCATTCCTCAGTTGATGGGGATTTAGGTTGATTCCAAGATCTGGCTATTACAAATTGTGCTGCTACAAACATGGGTGCACATATATCACTGTGGTATGATGTTTTCAACTCTTCTAGGAATATGCTCAGAAGTGGAATAGCTGGGTCAAATGGGATTTCCAATCCCAGCTTTTTGAGGCAACTCCAGACTGATTTCCACTGTGGTTAATACCAGTTGGCACTCCAACCAACAATGCAGAAGAGTTCCTTGTTTCCTGCAGCCTTTCCAGCATTTGATGTTGGTGGTTTTCTTGATCCTGGCCATTCTTTTTGGAGTGAGATGGAATCTCAGTGTGGCTTTAATTTGCATTTCTCTAATGAGTAATGATGATGAACATTTTTCATGTACTTATTTGCCATTTGTATTTCTTCAGCTGAGAAGCATGTATTCATCTCAGTTGTCCATTTTTAGATTGGGTCCTTGAATTTTGGGGGCCTGATTTTTTTTTTTTTGTCTTTTTCTTTTTTATCAATACCAGGGATCGAACTCATGACTGCCTGCTTGCAAGGCAGGCGCTTTAAAATTCTTTGTATGTTCTACATAGAAGTCCTATGTCTGAAGGACAGTTGACTTTTTCCCAATTTCTAAGTTTTCTTTTTACTTTGTTGGAGATTTCATTTTACATGCAAAATCTTTTTAATAAGACAAGATCCCAGTTATTGATTCTGGGAAGTATTTCCTGTGCAGTTTGATTCTTGTTGGTAAATTATCCTCCTACCCCTATCTCTTCAAGATTTCTACCTACCTAGTCTTCCAGAAGGTTTAGTGGTTCTGTGTAATATTTAGATCTTTGATCCATTTTGACTTTAGTTTATTGCATGATGATAGGCATGTGTCTAATTTTACTTTTTGGTATGGAAAGCCAGTTATTCCAGAACCACTTATTAAAGAGGCTATCTTTCTTCCAGTGAACAAGTTGGGGCCTTTGTCAACTATCAGGTGGCTGAGTTTGTTTGTAGTTGTGGTTGTATCTCAAAGTCCACTGATCTGAGATCTGTTTTTATTCCAGTACATTGCTGATTTTATCACAGTAGTTTTGTAGTAAAACCAGTTCAGGGATTGTGATGCCTTTGTTCCCCAGAATCGCCTTTGCTATTCTAGGTCTCTTCTGGTTCCAGATGAATTTTAGGAATAATTTCTTTAGATGTGTGAAGTATGCTAATGGTATTTTGATTGGAACTGCATTAAATTAGTATAGTAATTTTGGGAGAATGACCATTTTCACAATATTTCTTCTTCCTATCCATGAATAAGGAATGTCTTTCCCTTCTCTGAGATTCTCTTTGATTTCTTTTTTCAGAGTATTGTAATTTTCACTACATAGATTTACTTCCTTGGTTAGATTGATTCCTAAGTATATCTTTTTTTGGATGTTGTTGTCAAGGGTGTGGATTCTCATTTATCTCTCAGTGAGTTTGTTGTTTGTGTAGAGGAATGCTATTGATTTTTGAGTACTGAATTTGTATCCAGCTACATTACTGAATTTGGTTATCATACCTTGAAGTCTTTCAATGGAGTTTCGGGAGTCTTGTATGCAGAGTAGCATGTCATCTGCAAATAATGATAATTTAACTTCTTATTTATCCTATGCTTTTCCTTTTATTTCTCTCTCACTTCTAATTGCTCTAGCTAGTATTTCCAGCACTATATTGAATAGGAGTGGTGATAATGGACATCCTTGTCTTATCCCTGATTTTAGAGTAAAAGCTTTCAGTTTTTTGACCATTTAAAATGACAGTGGCTCTTGGTTTGTCATAGATGGTTCTTATCATATTGTGATAAAGACCATCTGTCCCAGTTTTCTGTAGTATTATCATAAATGGTGTTAGACCTTATCAAAAGATTTTTCTGCATCTATTGAAATGATCATGGGATTCTTATCTTTGGCTCTATTGAAATGGTGTATTACATTTATTTGTTTGCATATGTTGAACCATCCCTGAATTCCTGCGATAAATCCCACTTGGTTGTGATGTATAATCTTCTTGATGATTTGCTTCATTCTGTTTGCCAATATTTTATTGAGAATTTTTGCATCTATGTTCATTAGGGAGACTTATATCTATGTACATTAGGGAGTTATCTTTTTGGATCAAGTCTTTCTCTGGTTTTGATATTAGGGTAACACTTGCTTACAGAAATGAGTTAGGGTGAATTGCTTCCCTTTCAATTTCACTGAAGAGTTTAAGGAGTGTTAGAATTAAGAATTCCTTGAATTAGTTGTAGAATTCCACAGAGAATCCATCAGGACATGGGCTTTTCTTTGTTGGTAAGGTTTTAATTACATTTTCAATTTCATTCATTGAAATTGAGTTATTCAGCAGTTTTACATCTTCTTAATCCAGCTTTGGTAATTCATGCTTCTAGGAATCTGTCTATTTCTTCTGTGTTATCAAACCTACGAGTAAAGGTTTTCAAATTAGGTATTGATGATCTTCTGCATTTCCACAAGGTCTATAATGATTTCTACCTTTTCATTCCTGAGTTGAGTTTTTATTTCCTTTTTTAAATAAGGTTGGCTAAGGGTTTATCAATTTTATTTATCCTTTCAAAGAACCAACTCTTTGATTCATTAATTCTTTGTATTGTTTTCTTAGTCTCTATCACATTAATTTCTGCTCTGACTATTATAATTGTCTCCCTTCCTTTGGCTTTGGGCTAGACTTGCTCTTCTTTTCCCAGATGTTTGGGGTGTAGCATCAGTTGTTTTTTTTGTGTGTTTGTTCTGTTTTCCTGATTTGGGAATTCACTGCAATAAATTTCCCTCTGAGAACTGCTTTCATTGCACCCCACAGATTCCAGCAAGTTATAGTTGTATTTTCATTTGCTTATAGATATTGTTTAACTTTTTCTTTAATTTCCTCTGTGACCCATTGATTATTCAGGAGTGTATTATTCAATTTCCATGTGTTTGTGGGGTTTTTGCAGCTTGTCATTCATTTCTAGTTTCATGGCACTATGACCAGACAATATGCATGGGATAATTTTGATTCTTTTGCATTTCACTTAAGCATGTTCTATGGGCTAGTATATGGTCTATTTTAAAGAATGTCCCATGTGCAGCTGAGAACAATGTATCCTCTGATGCTGTTGGATGGAACACTGTACACATCTACTAAGTCCATTTGTTCACAAGTTTGATTCAGTTCTGTTATTTCTTTGCTGATTTTGTCTAGTTGATCTCTCTTTGTGTCAATAGGATGATAAGTCTTCCATTATCACTGTTATTGTTTATTTAAATTTTCATTTCTATTAATATTTGTTTTATATAGCTGGGTGCTCCCATATTTGGTGCATATATATTTAAGATTGTTACCTCTTCCTCTTGCAGCTTTGCCCTAACCAATATGTAGTGACTTTGCTAATCTCCTTTGATCATTCTTGATTTGAAGTTCACATTTTCTGCAAACAGAATAGCTACTCCTGCTTTTTGGGGGTTTCCTGTTGCATGAGGTATTGTTTTCCATCCTTTGACTTTCAATCAAGAATTTCCTTTTGGGTTAGATGGGTTTCTTGTATACAGAATATGGTTGGATATTGTTTCTTGATCCATTCTGCCAGTCTGTTTCTTTCAATTGGTGAATTGGAGCCATTTACATTAATGGTTATAACTGATACATACTGGCTTATTTTTGTCATGTTATCTTTCTGCTGTTGTTTCTTCACCTTTCCCCTCTTTGCCTTGCTTAGTATTTTTATTTCTGTTGGTATTCTTGAAGTCATAGTTACTTTTAGGTCTATCTAGAGTATCTTTCAGTATTCTTTGCAGGGTTGGGTTGGTGGTCATGAAGTTCTTCAGCTGTTCATTGTCATGGAAGTATCTTATTTCTCCAATTTTGCAGCGTACATCAATCTGGGCTAGAAGTTGCCATCCTTTAAGATTTAAAATACTTCACTCCGTGTTCTTCTTTACTTCATTGTTTGTGTTGAGAAGTCTGCTGTGATTTTGATGGGCTTTCCTTTATAAGTAATATGTCTTTTTTCTCTATTGCTTTTATTTATATATTTATTTATCTATTTGGTACCAGGGATGGAACTTATGACCTTGCACTTTCCAAGCAGCCATTTAAGCCCCTGAGCTAAATCCCAGACCTCTAACAGCTTTTAATATTCCATTCTTATATTGAATTTCTGGCATGTTGATTATTGTAGGTCTGTGTGTAGATTTATTTTGGTTATGGCTAATTGGAGTTGTGCATGCTTCACTTATTTTTATATCAGTTTCCTTTCCCATGTTTGGCAAATTTTCAGCTATTACTTCTGTAAATAGTCTATTGATATCACTTGTGTTGTCACCTTTTTTATTTATATCTACCAATCTTATAGTTTTTCTTTGCATCATCTTACAACTATTGAATTGTTATCTCCCTGTTCCTTATTATTTTTAAAAGATCTTTCCTTTCCTGTTCACTAGCTGCAATCTTGTCTTCGAGGTCTGACAGTCTATGTTCACTTTCCTTGAGATGGTTTTGCCACCTTTCGATGGAATTTTTTATTTCTTGGATATTTCTTTGAATGTTTCATGCATCCTGATTTTTTCTTATATTGTTCATTTAAGGTTTTCATCTTTTTGCAGTGCTCCTCAGTTTTTTTTAAGGTTCTTCTTTTGATGTGTTCAGCATTTCTTTTATTATATTTATCATTTCTACTTTTACCTGGGGGATTATTTCTGATCTGAATTCCTCTACAGCTTCATGGAGTTGTTTCTTACTTCAGTTGCTATCATTTCAGAAATTTCAGGTGTATGGCTTACATTTTCTTCTATGTCCATGTCTCCTAGGCTTGTTTGGGATGGGCTAGAGGTTTGAGATTGCATTTTGTTCTTTTGTTTTGTCATTTTCCTCTATTCCCCTGGAGAGGCTGAATGTAAGGTCTTAGCTGCTTCCTTGGTTGAGGCTGTCTGTCTGTACTGCAGGGAGTTTTCACAGTTGAGTGGAGGCCATTAGTCAAGCCTTACCAGGTCCCTAGTGGCACTCAAAGTCTCCACAAATGTGGGAAGTGTGCTGAGCAGGCCTTCAGCACAACCCGCATGTTACTGTGAAGCTACCCAGATGCTTGAGTTTGCTGGGCAGGACTCTACACCAGGTTCTGAGTGGTGTAGCAAGGCTGAACAGATAATGTAATATTTTTGCAGGCCTTCAGCTCATGCCACACAGCACACCAAAGCTCCACAGCTGCTTGAGGTTACTGGGCAGGGTCCTACAAGGTTCTGAGCAAGGTGCTGAGGTTGCATGGCTGGATGGAGTTTGTTGCACAGGCAGCCCTGGCCACTTGGGGTCACTGGGTGGGGCCCAATCCTGTAATAATTTTCTTGATATCAAGTTCTCCTCCTCTCTCTTCCAGTGTCTTGTGACTCCCAATTCCCTTTGTACTAAGTGAACTACTATGTTCACACTTCAGTTATTGCAGTGGATTGAAAACTGGTGGTCAACTTAAACACCAGCTGAACTGAATCAACATGGTACTGAATGTAAAGGGTCTACCTAAGGACTGTTGCCAGCATAAAAAGGAGAAGTGGAGATGAGGAGAGTAGCATTGTGGGTTCTTCTAAGTGGTGTTGTTCTTTGGATCTGTTGGTTCTTTTGGAGCTATTGGTTCTCCTGGAGGACCTTGTCATGCTGGCTTCCCTGATAAGAACTTGGCTGTTATCATTAGAGGAGCTCAGGATCTTGTCTCTGAGAATGCCAGTGGTTCACTTTGAGGGAGCTTTGATCCTTACTTTAGATTACTGTTTCCTGCTCCAGAGGGGAAGATGTGTTCTATTCAATCTCCAGGAGAAGCTTGTCATGCTGGTTTCCTCATAAGAACTCAGCTGTTTGCATTATTGGACCTTGTTGTCACTGAGGATGGCTGTGGTACTTTTCAGGCGCCCTCATTCTTATTTTGAGTGTTGCTTCCTGGCTCCAGTGCAGAGCCCTCAAACTATTGGTACAGATCCTTCACCCCATTGTCTCAGACTTTCTAGCTTCTACCACTGACTTTGGAGCCTTCCCACCACAGATCCATGAAATAGACTTGCATGAGTCATTATCATAGGCTCTAGACCTCCAGTTGGACTCATGGGAGACATTGTCATGGCCCCTAGATCTTCAGCTGAACTCATGCAGGATATTGCCATGGAATCTAGGTCCTTGGCTGGATTCTCTAGGTCTTTAGGGTATACAGAGATTTCCTGCACTTTCTTTGTATTTGACTCCTTGGGTGACCACTATAAATAAAACTATAAATTATGTGTCCTGCATATAATTGTCTTCCTTGCAACCCTTGACTACAAGAGATTTTCCAACTGTTTGCTGCCAGAAATTGTCTCTGCCTGTCCCATCTTTTCTTTTGCACTCAACTCCTGATCTAACATTGTCTCAAGAATTCCCTCTTTCCACCCAGCAGAGGTTGATACAGCCACTGGATTACACTTCTTCCCTGAGTAGATCACTGTTTTGGGATTTCCTGCTAGCTCAGATTTTTACAGCCTTTGTGGAACTGTCCTGTCCCACTCTCCTTATCTCCAGAGAGGTGATCTGCAGTGCATCTGTGGTGGGTTCCTGCCAGTAAGCTTGGCTCCATTCAAGACATGTAGCCTCTTTCTGCCTAGAGGGGTGGGTGGTCCCTTGCCCATGGGTAATGCTGGAGAGAATGCCACAGGGAGGCAGAAGTAGTGCTTAGGAGGGTGATGACAGGAAGGGGGGCCACACAGGCAGGGTCTGTCCCAGAATCTGGCCTCTGCAGTGCTAGTTTATCCTCTGAAACTCGTTGGGATTCTTTCTGGGATTTCTGTTCCCAAAGATGGCTGCATCCAGAGGTGCAGGGACAATGCAGGCCAGCTGCGGCAGCACCACTTGTCCTTTTGAATTTCCAGATACATGGTTTGATCTACATGTATCATCATTCTTCATTTCACACTGTGATTGCCTCCCCTGTTTCAGAGTACATGTATTATCTGTGAATCTCCTCGGAGCATCTCCAACACTATACTGTCTCTAGCCAGCCGGGCTGGATCTCTCAATTTGTTTTATTTTTGGTCTGCTCTAACATCTGCAGCGTTTGATTTCGGTCTTCTGTTTATCTCACTTTATAAATAAGAAGACTGATTTTAAAAAAAAAACTGATAATGTGAGTTAAGAAAAACCAGAATCAAGGAAATATTCACTATCCTGTTTTGTTTCTTGGGATTCATGTCAATGTAGATATATATTCCTGTCTAACCCTCTGTCTATAAATGAGAGGTGGCCAGCAAATTGTAAAGAAAAGCAATTAACATTAAAATGCCTGGCCTCTGACTTTCTACTTTAAGGTCTCAAACTTAAAGTATCCTTATGTATGAGTAATCAAAAAAGAACCTTCAGCTCAGGAATTTTTCAGCTAACTTCTAGATTCTGACCTCATAAAAATTACATAATTATTACTCAAATTGGCACTGGAACCATGCGCATTTTTCAGCTTCCTTCACTTGGCTTTATGATTGTGCCTACTTCCTTATACCTATTTTCCAAGCCACTTTATAATACAAAATGAAAGCAAACAGTAAACCTCAAATATAATCAAGTACTCCACTTTTCTCAAGTAGCCCTCTGTCTTCCCCTCCCTCTAACCATGACTCACCCAGCCCCCTCCAATGCACACACATACTTCTCTGAAAAATTCATTGCCTGATTCCGGAAGGCTCTGAGTATTGGCAAATTACACAGCATCAAAAAATCCATATATATCCCAATAGACTGTGAAAAGAATTTCCCCTGGAATTTGATGAGATGACCACCAGAATCAGAATAACATTTATTCAAGACATTTAAAACCCACTGGACAAAACACTAGATATTATGATATAAAGATCAATTCTCCACTAGCAAAGAAATAGACTAGGTGATTTAATGTACTGTTCCCACTGTTAATTTCTATGATCTTGAAATTAATTTGAATGCAGATGGAATCCATTTAAATAATGGCTCAAGAAAAGAACTTGGTTGCCAATTCAATAGGTGACAGGGTGTGAAAAATTATTATCATGATTATAGTAACTGGAACTGAGCTTGTAAAAATATTTTTGCAGAATGCAAAATAGTTCTACAGTGACTAGGGCCACACACATATACACAACATAGTAGGTTCTCATTTATCATGAATTTATATTTTTCCTAAAGTTAAAAATTTGCGCCAAGATGCTATTGCACTAGAATTTCTCTCTGATTTTTCATGGTTGTGTAACAGATACAAAAACACCTAATAATAAAAACTCTGCTTAAGATTGGAAGATGACTGATAATTAGAATAAGAACTTAAAACAGTTATACTGAATGACACGGCAGGGATGAGGAATAACGTTAAGAGCTGCATTTTGGAGTTCTCTTGTTTTCTAAAATACGGATTTGCTTCTTTCAAAAGCATCGATAATCAAAGATTCATCCTGCCCTTGCCTATCAACAAAATTCTGTGAAAACTTGTGTAAAATGTCCCAAGTCCTATAAATACATATCTCAGTGTTTGCATTTATACATAGGCTATGGTATATATTCACTCAGTGATAAAATAATAAATGATAAATAACTTTCATATCCAGTGAATAAAGATGCAGAAAAGCAATACAGTAGAAGAGCTTTGTACATTGTTTCTTGGTAAGTTGGGGATTTTCTGGTGGGGGGGAGATCAGAAAAAAATAGAAGCAGTTGAGAATAGCTCTACCGCCTTCCAAAAAACCAAAAAGTAATGACATCCATGTTTTATTGGGTATCCGGTACAGGTTATACAGTTTATGAGCATTCCCTTAAATTCTTGCAAAAACTATACATGTGAGACTTGTTGTCCTCAATTTAGAGATTTAAAAAAAGATACTATTTTACTACATTAAACAAGTAAATGACAGAATAAAAGTATTTTTCATTCCAAATCTCACATCCTTTCACCTTGTCTCAGCATCCAACATGAACACCTGAAGAGAAGTGACCCCTTCTGAGAAATAGTGATTGAGTCTATCTTTTTAGGGTTAATGTTTTAATAAAGTTAAATTTTTCTTTCAAAATACTTTGCAACTCCAAACTTAACCTAACAGTCTTTAGAAGAAAGAAGGAGCCTGTCTTAATTTCAGCCCCCCAGATGTTGACTATATTTTCACATACAGCTTCATGACATAATTCAGAGCTGTGGGTGAGTATTAGAAAAATTTCAGACAAAATCAAATCACAGTAAGATTAACACTGGGTGTAGCGGACATTTTCTGGGACTCAGGAAGTCCCATCCTGCAGCAATTGTAAGAGTTTTATAGGTGTTTCCTTGAACAGCTTTCATGATTTTTAGCTCAGACTCATTGCTTTTGAGGCTCAGAGAGGAGAGCACCCCAACAGGAAAATTCTGTCCAATCCCTTAATGACATGTTTTAAACCTTGATTTTGCTTCTTACTGTTCTTTTCAACTTATTCAGTGACTGTGCAAGAACACAGTGCAAGGACAAGAGTTTAAAATGGCAGCAAGTGATGACTCTGGCCTCTGCAGGGTGACCTGGATCCAGGCCAGGAAGAAATCTACCCTTAGGCAGAAGACATGAGATAAGCTGCCTCCTAAAATAAGACAACAGCACTTGGCACACATCAGGAACCCAGTGAAGATTGTTTTCCCTCTCATCCTGTTCTGGCCCATGACTCCAGGAAGCAGCATGAGGATGTCCTTGCTGCTAACCCAGCTTCAACCCTCCTCCCCAGTCCTGATAAGATCATTGTTCTTTCTTCTTGACCTCTAGTGTCAATTTGATGGCCTGGTTCTAGAATTCTGATCTATTCCCTGTCTTGGTAGGCATCCCACAACCAACTATCTAAACAGTGAAGTGCTTCATCTTCATGCCCTGTTTTTGCTTATCATCCTCCAAAAAGCTTGATTAGTGGCTAAGAGCCTGCTCCAACAGAACCTATGGCCTTTTTGAATGCTGCTCCTGATTTTGTCTGCTCTGTGATTTCTTACCACCTGGATCTATCTACTCTTTGGTTTGTCCAGTTAGATCAACAGGATGAATTCATTTGAGTGTGCTGGTTATTTAGAATAATTGTTGAAAATTAGCCCAAGGCCACGTCCAGATTCTAAAGGAGATGATGCCATGTTGAACTGTGATGATTGCCCTTGATGTGAAAGGGGACAGCTAATGGTAGAAGCACTGTCTCCTTCCTATCTCTGTTTCATGACTACTGTCTCATAATTACCCTCCTCTCTAGGACTATGTTTAGGTTGCCATCTCTATCAACACCAGCTATTGCAACTGGATCTATCCAACACCAAGACTGGATCCGTCCCTTGCTTCCTACTAGTAAAGAAATCCCAAGGTCAGCATATTAAAAATGACATGGTTCAGATTGGAAAAGTCAAGAAAAGAAGAAAATGAAAAGAGATAACACAGACTAGATGGCATGTGTTCAGACATGTGGTGGCCAGAAAGAAAAATGTCAAAATCTGTCCTCTAGGATACAAGCATCAACAAAATCATTTACTCATATCTAGCTCTTCCAAAAGAATTTGACAAAGAATTTTATCATTGTACTATTTGAGACCCTAATTAGGGATATTAATTTGCTAATATCTTACTAATACCTAACCTTAACAATATAAGATATCAGATGTGTTTGTAATCTCAATTTTCAAGTGGCCTTTCCTACATATTTTTTCATTGCCCTCAGTTAATTAAGAGCTGTAGTTTCCATGCTTATTTATTTGGAGGTTAGCTAAAAGGCTAATTGTCTACTCTGTTTTATTTGTCTTTTTCTCCTTAATGGAAGAAATCATCAGCCTGCCTGAACTGAGATGCAAAATTACCAGGAAAAAAAATTGAGAATTAATAGAGAGCAGAGTTTGAAATGCTATGCAGTTTATTTGGTTTCCATGACATGAATAATATTTACCACAATAGATTTGAAAGAAAAGACAAAGACTCACATAGAGATATCTGGAGAATTATTTCCTGCATTTTTTCTAGCATATCTTTTTTGAGGGGAGTGGGGGCACTGAGAATTGAACTCAGGACCTCACACTGGCCAGGCAGGTGATATGCCACTGAACTATAGTCCCATCTAGCATTTCTTTTAATTCAGTTTTTTGTTATGCTTTGTTTTTTTAGGAAAACAAAGTTTACATGTCAGATAAGAAGGCATCCACCTTTTTAGAAAATTCTAAAGTTTAACTTGTCACAATGACGGTAAGATGTGTGTCTATTAAACTAAACTATCCCCACTGATGTGCATTTCCAATAATATATTTTATTCTTTGTGATCTTGTGCCCCCAGGGAAAGAAAAGCTATCTTGTTTTTGGTCTAGGAGATACTCTTTAAAGGGGAAATAAGAATATTCTATGATTAGAAAGAACACTGAAACTTTTAAATACCTTGAGGAAAAGGATATTTGCCACAGAACAGCTAAAATATGTGGCTACCACATATTTTATAATTATTAGTTTAATTGTAATTATTAGTTTAAACTACAATCTAACTACTTGCTATAAGCACAATTTTCATACCCTAGAGATATCCAGCCACCAATCTGAGATAGAAACTACAAGCCTTCACCTATACTTATCTCTGATCAATAGTCAAAGACTTTGACAACTGAATATTGAAAAGGGTTTTCTTGGTGAAATTAAGGTTTTGTTAATCAGTATGACAGACACTAGGGATGGGTTACCACTGGTAACATTAGAAGTACTCACAGCCTCTATTGGAGCCACGTGTGGTGGTACACGCCTATAATCCCAGACCTCAAGAAGCTGAGATAGGAGATTGAGGCTGAGTTTGAGGTCAATCTAAACTACATAGCAAGTTAAAGATCAGCCTTTACTACATAAGACTGTTTGAAAAAAAACACAAATAAACAAAAAGCAGATGGACTGGGACACTTTCCTGTAAGTACATGAAAATAATATAAACCTAGAGGGAGCCCTGTTATTGTGGCCTGATCTCTAAACATCCTGAGGCCAGCCAGTGGGTCAGCAGGTTCTTGGTTTCTCAATAATTCAATAAATCCTGACCATGGAATAGTGCCACATTACTCCAGGTAGACTTTTCCTGGGACGGTTTTGGAAACTGAAAAGGACAGAGATGGAAATCCATCCAGTTGCAAAACAAATTAAATGATGTTGCTTGCTAATATGCATCTGCCTGAATCAAAAGATTTAGTCAAAGACTTGCTTTCGTTGTAACCTGGCATCACAAGAGTATGTGTTTAAGGATAACTGACTGAGAGCTAAACCTCTCACTACCAGGAGCACTGAGATCTCCCCCAAAGCATTTCCAAGTCAATATAGGCTCATTCATAAAAGTGACCCTTTGAACACACAGTGTTTGCTGCCAGATAATTCTATAATCTGTAGTCTATAAAATGAACCCTTATATGAAGGAGATTGATTTAAAGATTAAGAGCACTATTCAGGGGGAAAGACCCAAAGGAGACAGAGTCCCTGAAGGACAGTATAAACTACAGGGTTGACCAATCATACTAAATGATGATTTCACACACCATGGCATCATTATTTAATCTACAACCAAACTGTATCTGAGAAAATTCTTAGACTTACATCTGTCTTAAAAGAAAAAGAAAAAGAAACTCAAATTACTACCTGGATCAAATGCAGGGACTGGCTGATAGCTCTCAAGAAATGTGAGCTAGCAATTGAAAAGGTAGAAGGTGAACACTTTGGCAAAGTAAGGAACTCCTCCCAACTTTCCCGTAGTGTTTAAGCAACTCTTCACAACTGCACAAACATATTGAGTCAAACTATTCTTAGAGAAAAGGAAATTTAAACATAAACTAAGTTTCTCCATTCTTAGTAAACTTTAACAATCTTGTGTTCTCACTCAGAACCACTTTGTGCATTTCAATCTATAGCATGGCACTAAGGCGCTTTATAAAAAATGAATTGCATACAACACATGGGTAATTTGTCAGTGGTACTGCCAAACTCAAAGCAAAGTGAACTAAATATTTTTATTGAAGTGTGCAAATAAACTCTTCCTTGAGAAGCAGCTCAAGGGCCACATTCCTAAATGCTCCATAGGCAACACAAATAACTCAAAGATAAAATTTTAAAGAAATGATTGATGGACTTTCTCCTCACCCTGACAAAGAAACAAATCAGTGGAATAAGATCTTTTCAGAGTTTGTAGTTTTGTTTGTAAAGTAGGTAGATGTAGATCAAGGTAAATCAAACATAGTTATCTTTTTCTTTTTCATATTTATTGACAGAATTTAAAATCAAGTTAAGTTTCCTAATGTTCTTACAATGTTCTTGGGAAGGGAAAAATAGAAAAAATGACTTTTTACCATCTTACCTATTTTTAGTTAAAACATCTCAGCATTTAGCATTTATGGCAGATATGAGTAAACTGAAAAAGGCCAATTCAAAGTACTAATGAACAAAAGGGCAGCATGGAAAATCCTAAGTATTTAAGGAACATTAAGAATATTCTAAAATTTCCTTTGCCTCTGCTCTGCAATTAATAATTTTATAATGTAACTCAGGCTCATACCACTTCACAGGTCAGTAAGTCACCACCAGATCATCCAAATATTTAATCCTGCACACACTGAAAGCTTATGTTTTGCTCACAGTTCTGAATAAGATGTTTATTATTATTATTATTATTATTATTATTATTATTATTACAAGCAAGCTAGCCAGGAACATTGCTCAGAGCACAAGTGCCTGCCTGGCAAGCATAAGGTCCTGAATTTGATTCCCAGTACGAAAAAGAAAATGCTTGCATGCTATCCAGATTATTAGGAAAAAAGAAAATTAGTCATTATAAATGTATTGGCACACTATCCTTGAACAGTAACAATTATAAGAGTCTTTTTGAATCAAAAAGCAAGTGTCTGGAGAAAGGGCAGTTGACCTGATGACTTTTCCTAATGCCCTGCTGTAGGTGGATGGAATCTGGATGATGAGTTGTCTAAGTGTTTCAATCAGTGGTTTGGCAGTTATGCAAGATCAGATGCAGGTAGCGTGTGAAAACACAGGGCACTCCTACAGAGGAAGGTAAGAAAGATGTATGGCATTACCCAGCAAGAAGAAAGGGAAGGAAATCATTCTGCTTTAGACACTCAAGAACATAGACACTAAGCTTTCTATAGAGGGGAAAGGTAAGAACAACAATGTACATTTCTAACACAGGTATTTCTCCTTAATGAGCAACATCTCATCTTCAACAGATATACATGTGCACAGCTGCCTACACCCCTAAAGAGGAAAAGAGAACACACACTATCTTGTCTTCCTATTTCACCATGGCAGAAGTACGCATGAATCGTGCAGCTGGGAGCAGATGGTTATACATTCCATTCAAGTTGGCTTTCTGCACTGGGGATGGGATGGAGGAAAAAGAAAAGATGTCATAAGAAAGAGGACCCTTTGGAGAGCCAGATGTTAGGATTACATGACTGTCTGAGAACAGTAGGGTCAAGTGGCTACCCAACTCAACTGTTAAGCCACAAATACTTTTTGATCCCAGGGCTCCTATCAAAAGAGCAAAGAAAGGCTTTCTCAAGTCTTCTTTACTATGTACAGAAAAACCAGGAAGGCCAGCTCAGCAGGCTGCCGGCTTCTGAGTCTAATCTACACAGAATGGGGCAAGGAGGAGAGGTTCCCGTATTAGAGATGTGCACTATTCTTACCTTTCCTGTCTATAGAGAGCTCAATGTCTAACTGTGCACTTTCTTCTACCCCTCTCCTGTCCATGTTACAGCACATGGCACACGCACTGTCTCTGCTAAGAACTCATTCTTCAACACTGCCAAGACTGGAGAAATGACTACTTAAGGTTACCAGCTCCTCTTGGCCACAACTTCAGTACAAGCTTTTGGAATGAAGAGAGACAGATTTGAATCCTGTCTCCACAGTCCATGGTCTCTTTAACTTTGGTGAATTACCCTCTCTGAGGAAGCATTTCTGCATCACTATAAGAAAATAGGTCTCATTTCCTAGTTCTATTGTGGATTAAATGGGATAATGCTTAGAAAGTGATTGGCACATGACACGTTATAATCCAATTGAGTAGGATTAATTCTGGGACTTAATATAATTAAATAATTTAAAATAAATCTGGAAGAGGATTTCAACACATCTGAGACAAGAGAACAGATTTAGTCGTAATATGAGGAGGAGCAAGAGTGGAATAAAGAATGATAGAGAAGAAAGGAAGTCTATGACTGTTTTCAGTCCAAGATCTTATCTTTGGAAGAAAGTGTGGTTGAGTCAGTACATTAATACAGGATCAACCTATATAAAATATCCAGAAAACCTTTCCCATGGTTCAAGGAAATATCCCTTTGTTCTTACAAACACACATGGAGACAGCTGGCTTGGTTAACACCCACGAACTCTGCCAGTGACTTCTCCAATACATGGGAGGAATAAACTGAGTGTGCTCAATGAAGTGCCACCCTTTGACCTCCTGGTTCACTTGTGCTACTCTTAAGGGCGCCCCTGCCATCTCTCACTGGTAAATCCCTCTTTATCCCACAGAGCGTGGGCCTTGGCTCAGCACAGCCAGTGGCTGAGTGGCAAACTCTGATCAAATGCATCCTCTATCTGAAGCTTTGCGAGTAATAAAGTTGGCACTTTGAACTCTTACCTGTTTTACTCTCCTTTTTATACTTTAGGCAGGACAGGGCCTTTATTATTTAATGTGCCTCTCCAGGGACCCCAACTTGTTTTAATGGTATTTATGGATACAAAAAAAAAAAAAAAAAAAACTAACAAAGAGAAGGGACAGTTCAAAACTGATCTGGCTATATCAAAGTAATATTAATTAGAATAACCAGCAAATAATATCATTAGGACTATTTGTCACGTGTATAATAATGACCCAAAATATCATTAGTGTCAGCCACCTTAGTTTTCTTTAAAACTTTGTATACTAACTGTACTTCAGTTTACTTGGGTTTCTCTGTTCTGGCAATCAAATCTTATAGAACTGAGAGCAAATGGTAACCACAGAAGTGGGCACAGTTTAAGCAACTAGGTTTTACCCTAGTTTTTGACCCCATCCTAGAGCCATGGGTTTCCTCGTTGACCTGCACGAAGCTGCACATTGCTTAAGTAAATTTCATATGCACCAAGGGATCTGCACCTTCCACCCCAGGGAGGTAGATATTTACACAGAAAACAGTTAAAGTGTGAAGTTCATCAATGGTGGAAGCTCTCAGGATGACCCAGAGGGCCTGCTTCTAGGAAAGAAAATGGGATTTTAATTGACAGATTCGATTCCAAGTTCCTCTCTAGGGCCTTCCAATAGAGGTCATGAACTGTGTGCAACTGTCTGGTTTCAACCCCCTTCCAGTGCAGTTCACACCCCACCTGTAGAATGCATTTCTGGTTACAACATCATTCTGTTTCCCAATCTGTCCCATCTCCTAGCCACTCAATGTTTATCATTTAATATGAGAAGCTTAAATCATGGTCATCTCTGTTACTGATTATGCAACTTTTCCCCAGACTACTTGCATTCTTTCCAAAATGCATCAAGTCTGTCCCCTAACATGGACCCTTCTGAAATAAGTAAGTCCCTTCTGCTTAGACTTAGCTTTCTTGACTCAATCACAATCAGACTAAGAATCTGACAACTAACTGAGGATGCTAGACATTTAGGGGCTCTATTCAATAGTAAAATCCTTACATTTGTGGATGTTGTTCTGCTTTATTTTGTTTTTGTGTTGCTGCGGATGGAATCCATGACCTCACATGGGCTAGATAAGTATTCTACCCCTGAGCTACAACCAAGTCCTGGGGACCGTTGTGTTTACGTCTGAGTCCTCAGTGCTCAGAACAGCCACTGGCATGAGTGTTCATTAAATCCATACAATAAATGAAATAATTAAAACAAGAAAAGCAAATCTCTGCATTGAGATCTTTAGGGAATGCTCCATAAACTAGGAAGGTGATAAACCAGCAGAATGAGTAAGGGATTTGCTTAAATAGCTGCAAGAGACTAAGACTCCAACTCTGCCAGATTTCATTACTCAGAGTTACTTCTTCTACACCATCAGGTGTACTGAGCCGTTTTTCTATTTGTGGGGTTTGGCTGGTCAAATAATCCCTATCCCAAGCAGCTTGAGCATTTCAGCTCTGCTATATTTTACCTGACAATTCCACTTTGGGAAAGAACTGAACACAGGCAGCAGCGCACGTACACACACACACACACAAACACAAATACACACTAAAGCTGAACTGCACGGCTGCAGATGAAGTTCACATGGCTTTCCTTTGACCACCGTCATTGACTGAGGAATGAACCAAAAGGATAAGACTCAGTCCAGGCTGAGCAGAGGTTAGGAGCTGCTGCGGAGTCCCTAGGACACGCAGCTCCTTACTCTCTCCCCACTGCTGCTGCTAGCTCTCCGCTCCTGCAGAATGAAAGCAAGCTGAGCCCCTGGAAACTGCTACCATCTGTCTTGTGACCACAGAAAGGTCAGCTTTGAACAGTAGGCAGCATGAAAATAGAAAAGCAGGACAAAATAATGGCCCCAGTGCACCCTGGCCCAAAGCCCGACCTACCTCTGTGACTTCTCAGTTACAGGACCTGATAAACACTGCATTGTTTTAGCCACTCTGAGATGTTTTCTGTTACCTTCACATGACCAAAGTCATATTCACTGAACAGATCAAGACACCTTGTGGTAAGTTTCTATTGCACTCATTGAGTTAAGATTTTAACACATCGAGGTCAAGTGACCTGCCAAGGACTTTTCGTACAGCCAAAGGAGCAAGAGAATGCAAAAACCTCACCTCTCCCGGCCTGTGCCCTGACCTGGCCGACTCACCTCCTTGAGCTCCTTCTGTCACTGACCCGCATTCATTGCATGCTAATTATGTTCAAGCCAGTGCCTACAGAACAATGAAATCATCTGTCCCTGCTCTCCAGAAACCCATAGCAAATAATTATAGAATGTACATAGGGAAAGGTTTATTCAATAGCCTTCTTAAGGTGTAATAGAGTGAATTCCCCGCCAAATTTTCTTTACTTTCACTATTGTTAAAATGTTGATGTAAAACAACTCCATAACCAACTAGACATGGATTAATAGGAAGGGCCATAAAGTGGTATAAAACCTAGCAAAACAGGAGTGTGAAACCTTTTATGCAGCACAAAGCCTTGTGCATGTAGTGATTTGTAAATGATAGTAGTCAACACCCACCTGATGACACACTCTAGCAGATGCCAAGCACTTTATATGGGTTATCTCAGGCTCTCACACAAGTAATTATTCCTTATTTTACAGATATGAATGTCATCACATCCCAGGTCACACAGTGAGAAAATCTGGGCAATCTGCTTCAGATTCTGGGCCTCTTACCACTGTGTGTCTCTGCCAAAAGCCTTCACCCAGTATGGGAAGCAGAACAAGATTCTCCAAAGACATCCTCATCCCTTGCTCATTTCTTTCTATAAACTCCCAAGGAAACAGTGAACAAAACCAATCTTGACCTAGGAAAACTTGTCATTTATGAATATAAAGGATGCCAAATAATATAAACACTATCCATGCAATTTGCTAACGAGAAACAGTGTGCCATTTAAAAAAGAGCTCTCTACATGCCCACACCCGTAATGCAAGAAGTTTCTTGTCTTTGAAGCCATACTAGAGTTTTGGCCTTCTCTCCTTCTCCCTCTCATTCTTCAGAAATGAAGTTAAAATAGAATCCTACTACTCAAAGAAAAAGAAGGATATAAACAGATTGATTTATGTTCCTTTTGCTGACTAAGTAACTATTACTGCTTTTATTACATGGGTCACTTCTCAGGAGAAATACACATTTTTAAAACAGCTTCCTCTGGGGCTTCAACTCTGATCTGCATATCAAGGTTCTACCCTTTCCCCTGTGACCTATTTGTCTGAGGAAGGCTTTCAATTAGACTGCCAGAGTGGATTGATTCAGTATTGACCAGAAAAAGCTTCTCACTTGAAAGACTTACACACGATGCAGAGGTGTCACAACCCAGAGTCGATACTCCCAGTGCAAAGGCCCCAGGGATTTAGGAATACAAAATGAGGAAGGATCTCCTCAGGCATTGGAAATAGGGAGCAGAAAGCTTCCTCTTTTTCTTACTGAACAGAGAGCATGAAAGGGAGAAGCTCATAACCTGTGCTTTAGTAAAGTCAGGAAACTGACCCATTCTCCACTAGTAGGGTATAGGAAGAAGGCAAGTTGCTTCTTTGCTTCAAGAACCAGCACTGGGACTTAAGTTTTTGGGCATCTCATCTCTCAAGGTCCCTGAGCTTCAGAGACCCCCGCGGTCCCCAAATGCTCTGCCCCCCACAGCCCTCACTGACCTGCTCCCTCTGGAGCAACCATAGAGTGCAAACTGGCATCTTTGTCAAAACTGTCTCCACACCCTCCACACAGTACATTTATCATTATGAACAAAATAAATGCTCAGGGATCTGAGACAAAAATCTGAGTGTCCTTATACCTACAGCACTGACCACCCACACTAAATTCACAGCATCCAACAACACGGTACATCAAGGAGATGGAAGTACGTGCTACTCAACAGTAAATGTGCTGCGTGTAACACCAAACTGGCACTCAAAGGGCAGAAAGGATGCAGATTTGAGGGACCCAGTATTGCTCTTTAATCTTTCTTATTTCTCAAATGATGGCTTTGATTTGTGGGATGTTTTACAACCTTGAATATCTGACAGAATGAATTAAAACCTCCCTGATGGCCTTCTCTTGATCATCCCAATCACACACTATAGATAAGGTTGTTCTCTATATCCAGCTTGAAAAATCATAAAATTGACTCCATTAAGATAAGCAGGACCCCCACCTTCATTCTGAGGTTCAGCCTCTGTATGTTTACAGCACTTCGTTTTTATTTATATTCTCACACGGTTAGAACTGGGTGTCCATTTTTACTGTGCAGCACACATATTATTTAAGATGCATAGTTTCCAAATGTCACTGGTGAAAGCTGAAATCCATTATCATTTGCTCACAGAAATGAAGCCCATCATGCTGTGCGCTTGGAGGAAAGAATAAAGAGGTTTAAATCAGAATCTGCATAATCCCAGGTAGAGGCGGCAGCAGCAGTGGCAGGGAGAAAAAGCCTCATCTCTGATATGCAAACCAGGCAGTAGAGCAGCATATATTAGAGTCCGGGCCTCTGAATGCACAGCTCCCAAGAATATGTTTAAATAAGTCCACGCACGGTAATAAATCTATCCAAAGGCTTGATGATCACTCGCAAAATGTTTAATTCTCCCAGACACATACATACTCAATTTCATTGGTAACAAAATGAAGCTGTAACTCCTGTTTTCATTTAGAATGAAATGTCAGGTAAAAATGAAAGCCTCTACTTTTAATTCTATCCAAAAAGATCCTCCTCCAAGAATATCTCACTCACAGTCTTTCTTTCAAATACATTTAAAATATGACTCATCTGTCTACATGAAAACTTATTTCAAGTGTTGAGTAAACGAGGGGAGTGGGGGACAGTAAGAAGGAGTGAACACTGCCCTAGGTGACCACAAGAACGACCTGTAAATATCCCAGATCCTTCTGGGGGAAAAAAGAATAGAAGGGGTAATTTTTCTCAAAGAATACATTACATCTAGCTATAATTCATTTTCAAATCATCACTTTACACAGTAAGCTGGTAACTAGCACTAAAATAGTAAACAGGCAAATTATGTAAAAACCAGGGAAACAGTCTACAAAATGCAAATTAAAAAGGAACATGAAATGTGTCTGTACTATCACTGCAACTATGAGAAATTATTCATATCTACATAAAAAGTTCAAAAACGACCATATTATTCACAGACAGGATGATAGTGGTTATTTTAGCATAAGAAAAGTGAGAGAGGAAGAATAGATTTTTCTTTCCTTTATATGTTATTTATAATATTTTTACAATGACCCTGCATTGCTTTTATTTATTTTTTGCATTGCTTTTAAATTTAATTTAAATTGCTAAAGGTTTAAAGATTAAAATTTTAAAGTTTTAAAGGTCCAAGAGGCCAATGACTCTTGCTGGGGCCTAAAACACACCACCCCAAAATGCATCTATAGAAGACCAGAAAAATGTCACCCCCAAATGTGACGTAAAAACTATTTTGACATAAAAAGTATTTTGAGCTGCTTACTTCACAGAGCTACAAGTGCAGGAGTAGCTCTGAAAAGTTGCCCTTTTGGAGAAAAGTATGCAACTATAAAGGAAATCTCCACTTGTAAGTTGCCCCATTGATGAATGGGCACCTAGTGCATTTGTTCTGAGAACAATGTTATTTAAGTCTGAACCCCAAAACAACTCTTCGAAGGCTACTCTAGAGATTACCCATCTCTCTAGGTCACCTCCCATTTTTGCAGGAGATACTCATGTTACTAAACTTCTGTTTGTTTTTCTCTCGTAAATCTCTTTTTCATTACAGGTATCTCTCTGTCTCAACTAAGAACTACGAAAAGTTTTTTAAAAATTGTTTTCTTTTCCCTACACTCTAAATTGAACCCTCAAAACTTTTGGTATGGAAATTTGTTTTCAAAATACTAAATTCATAAACCTGGAGGAAAATACCACTATCCACAGGAGCTTAGTATATCTACAGCTAAGTACTTGCTCATATTCTTAATTTGGCGAAAGCCATAGCTGCTTGGAACAATCTAGGAAGATAATGAAAGAATAACAGGATCCAAGAAGGCAAGTGATGGATATAGTTGTGGCCACTGAGCTTTCCTAGATATTTTCTCATTCGATGAAACCACATTAGTGGACCAAATTAAATTCAAATCATTTTGGGGAAATATAAATGATCAGTCAAAAGGACTCATCCTTTCTTTACCACAACATCTTCAGCATTGGTCTACCCAGGTTAAGGCAGCTTCTGTCCCTCCAATAAAAGGCTCAAACTCGAGTCAAACTCCCAGTGTTCAGTCTGGGAGCCCTGAAAGGGAGGAGGTCATCAGGAGGTTCTGTTGGCATCCAAATACATGAGAGAGTCACTCACAAACTGAAAAATATCACTGCCTGTTTGGACCAGGTGCCACAGAACACCCCGTTCAGTTCTGTCACTGTTCACATCCTTTACACTATTTTCATAGCAAAGTCAAGATTTTTCTTTTTTTTTTTTTTTTTTTGTCTTTTTCATTTTTATCGGTACCAAGGATCGAACTCATGACCACCTGCTTGCAAGGCAGGTGCTTATGCCACTGAGCTAAATCCCCAGCCCCTAAAGTCAAGATTTTTCAACCCAGATAGTCTGCTGAAAAAAAATCAGAGAAAAATTTTACTCTTCTTTCAGGTAATCATTATAGATTTTTAAAAGAAGGTACTTTTGATATTAAGAAAAATGTAAAGCTCTTCTTGGAGTATTTAGATATAAAGATCAAGAGACACTAAATATAAATATATGAAATATAATGCCATGTTAACAAGATATCAAAAAGCACAGAAAGGACACTACCAGCCTAGCCCAGCCTGTTTAGCTGCCGCGCCTGGCCATTGGTCTGCAGAGGAGGAGCTGGGCAGATCTGGGGTGCCCTCACCGGCCTCTCTGCGTGTCTGGAGGACTCTGGATATCTGCGCCCAGACTGCTGGAGTTCCCCCAGGCTTCCAGGTGCAGTGAAGGAGAGAGGTGGGTTTGAGGCTTCCACATCAGCCTCCCCATTCCCGGCTTCACTTGGAGACCTGCTGAGCTCCCCATAGGTGGGCTGGCCCACACTACCAGCCTAGCCCAGCCTGTTTAGCTGCCGCGCCTGGCCATAGGTCTGCAGAGGAGGAGCTGGGCAGATCTGGGGTGCCCTCACAGGCCTCTCTGCGTGGCTGGAGGACTCTGGATATCTGCGCCCAGACTGCTGGAGTTCCCTCAGGCTTCCAGGTGCAGTGAAGGAGAGAGGTGGGTTTGAGGCTTCCACATCAGCCTCCCCATTCCCGGCTTCACTTGGAGACCTGCTGAGCTCCCCATAGGTGGGCTGGCCCACACTACCAGCCTAGCCCAGCCTGTTTAGCTGCCGCGCCTGGCCATAGGTCTGCAGAGGAGGAGCTGGGCAGATCTGGGGTGCCCTCACCGGCCTCTCTGCGTGTCTGGAGGACTCTGGATATCTGCGCCCAGACTGCTGGAGTTCCCTCAGGCTTCCAGGTGCAGTGAAGGAGAGAGGTGGGTTTGAGGCTTCCACATCAGCCTCCCCATTCCCGGCTTCACTTGGAGACCTGCTGAGCTCCCCATAGGTGGGCTGGCCCACACTACCAGCCTAGCCCAGCCTGTTTAGCTGCCGCGCCTGACCATTGGTCTGCAGAGGAGGAGCTGGGCAGATTTGGGGTGCCTGCATCGGCCTCTCCATGTGTCTGGAGGACTGTGGATATCTCTGCAACCAGGGAGGGTCCACAGGTTCCTGAAGCACTGCGGCCTGTGGTGAGTACCCTAACCCGGCTGCGATTGAAGAACTGTGGAGCTTCCAAGGGGCAGGTGGGCGCACAGTGTCCCTGAGGCCCAGCTTGTCTGGAACTGCGGAGTTCTGAGCAGGCAGAGGAGGGTCACTGGTTCTGTAGGCCTAATGGCTTGGGGTAGCGCGGCGCCAGAGTCTCAGTAGCTCCAAACATAGAAGGGGATTTTCAACAGATCCTGAGGAAGCTTTCAAATAACACTTGAAACACAGAAATATAGGAAAATGACAAAACGAAAGACCAAATTACAACCTCAAACCTCCAGCCCATCTCAAGAAACCCTAGGAGCGATGTATATAGAAGAAAATATATCCCATCCACCTCATATATCGGACACAATAGCCACTGAAATTGACAAGCAACTCCAGGAAGCTTTAAAGAAATTCAAACTCGAAATAATCTCCCAGATAAAAGAAGAAATGATAAAAGAAATGAAAGAGATTCTAAATATATCTAAAGAAAACACAGATAAAAAATTGGAGGAACTAAACAAAAAGATAGAATCCCTAGGTGAGCAATATAAGAAACAAACAGAATACATAATGCAGATGCACAGAGATATACAGGAAATAAAAAACTCCACTGAAAGTTGTAAAAACCGCCTTAATGAAAGTGAAGATAGAATTTCAGACCTTGAAGACAGGATTGCAGCTAGTGAACAGGAAAGGAAAGATCTTTTGAAAATAACAAGGAACCAGGAAACAACAATTCAACAACTGCAAGACGATGCAAAGAAAAATAACATAAGAATGATAGAGATTAATGAAAGAGAGGGAGACAACATGAAGGATGTCAGGAGGATATTTAGAGAAGTAATAGCTGAAAATTTCCCAAGCATGAGATCAGAAACTGACATCAGGATCAGTGAAGCATATAGAACTCCAAACAGTCATAACCAAAATAAAACTACACCCAGACATATTATAATCACCATCCCAGAAATCCAACACAAGAATAGATTATTAAAAGCTGTCAGAGAGAAAAGACAGATCACTTATAAAGGAAAACCTATCAGAATCACAGCAGACTTCTCAGCACAAACGATAAAGTCAAGAAGAGGATGGAGTGAAGTATTCCAGATCCTAAAGCAAAATGATTTCCAACCAAGACTGATATATCCTGCAAAACTATCATTCAAAATAGATGGTGCTATACGATACTTCCATGACAAAGAACAGCTGAAGAACTTCATGAACACCAAACCAACCCTGCAAAAATTATTGAAAGACAGTTTAGATACACAAAGGAAAAAAGCACTAAGCAAAGCAAATAATTAAACAGAACAGAAAGATAAAGATGCAACAGCAGAGAGATAACATTCCTACAATTAACCAGCATTTAACAGTGATAACCATTAATGTAAATGGTCTCAATGCACCAATCAAAAGAAACAGACTAGCAGAATGGATCAAGAAACAAAATCCAACCATATGCTGTTTACAGGAAACCCATCTAACCCACAAAGATACTCACAGACTGAAAGTCAAAGGATGGAAAACAATTCTTCATGCAGCAGGAATCCAAAAAAAGGCAGGAGTAGCCATTCTGTTTGCAGACAACGTGAACTTTAAACCAACAATGACCATAAAGGACAAAGAAGGTCACTACATACTCGTAAGGGGAAAACTCCAAGAGGAAGAGATAACTATCTTAAATATATATGCACCAAACTCCAGAGCACCCAGTTATATAAAACAATTATTAACAGAAATGAAAACTCAAATTATCAGTAACACAATTGTAACAGGAGACCTTAATACACCACTGACACCAAGGGACAGATCAACCAGACAGAAAATGAGCAAAGAAATAACAGAACTGAATCACACCTGTGAACAAATGGGTTTGATAGACATATACAGAATGTTCCACCCAACAACATCAGAATACACATTCTTCTCAGCAGTACATGGATCATTTTCTAAAATAGACCATATATTAGCTCACAGAACATATTTAAGCAAATGCAAAAGAGTTGAAATCATCCCTTGCATATTATCGGATCATAGCGCTCTGAAATTAGAAATTAATGACAAAGGATACTGCAAAAATTCCGCAAACACATGGAAACTAAATAACACACTCTTGAGTAATCAGTGGGTCACAGAAGAAATTAAAGAAGAAATTAAACAATACCTAAAAGAAAATGAAAATGCAGATACAACTTACCGGAATCTGTGGGATGCAATGAAAGCCGTTCTGAGAGGAAAATTTATTGCACTGAGTTCCCACATCAGGAAAACAGAACGAATACAAATAAATAACTTGATGCTACACCTCAAACAGCTAGAAAAAGAAGAGCAAGTCAAGCCCAAAGCCAAAAGAAGAGAGGAAATTATAAAAATCAGAGCAGAAATCAATGCAATAGAGACTAAGAAAACAATCCAAAGAATCAACGAATCAAAGAGTTGGTTCTTTGAAAGAATAAATAAAATCGATAAGCCCCTAGCCAACCTTATTAAAAAAAGGAAAGAAAAAGCTCAAAATCATGCAATAAGAAATGAAAAAGGAGAAATCACTACAGACCCAATAGAAATACAGAGGATCATCAACACCTATTTCGAAAACCTCTACTCTCAAAAGTTTGATAACACAGAAGAAATAGACAGATTCTTAGAAGCATATGAAGTACCAAAGCTAGATCAAGAGGATATAAAACTGTTGAATAACCCAATCTCTGCTAATGAAATTGAAAATGTAATTGGGTCCTTGCCCACCAAGAAGAGCCCAGGCCCAGATGGATTCACTGCAGAATTCTACAAGAAATATAAAGAAGACCTAATGCCGACACTCCTCAAACTATTCAATGAAATTGAAAGGGAAGCAATCCTTCCTAAGTCATTCCTGGAAGCAAATATTGCTCTAGTACCAAAACCTGAGAAAGACCCAACTATAAAAGAGAACTATAGACCGATCTCCCTAATGAACACAGATGCAAAAATCCTCAATAAAATATTGGCAAATAGGATCCAGCAAATCATCAAGAAGATTATACACCATGACCAAGTGGGATTCATCCCAGGAATGCAAGGATGGTTCAACATACGCAAATCAATAAATGTAATCCACCATATCAATAAAGCCAAAAATAAGAATCACATGATCATCTCTATAGATGCAGAAAAAGCCTTCGATAAGGTCCAACACTTATTCATGATAAGAACTTTACAGAAAATTGGAATAAATGGTCTTTACCTCAATATAATAAAGGCCATTTATGACAAACCAACAGCCAGCATCATACTAAATGGCCAAAAATTGAAATCCTTTACTTTAAAATCGGGCACAAGACAAGGATGTCCTTTATCACCACTCCTATTTAATATAGTACTGGAAGCACTAGCCAGAGCAATTAGGCAAGAAAGAGAAATAAAAGGGGTAAAGAAAGGAAAAGAAGAAGTTAAATTATCATTGTTTGCAGAAGACATGATACTCTACATAGAAGACCCCCTAAACTCCATTGAAATACTCTTAGATACAATAAATAAATTCAGTAATGTGGCTGGATACAAAATCAATACTCAGAAATCAATAGCATTCCTATACACGAACAACAAAATTACAGAGAGGGAAATAAGAGAAACTGGACTATTCACATTAGCAAGCAAAAAAATGAAATATTTAGGAATTACTCTTACGAAAGAAGTGAAAGACTTATACAGTGAAAATTATATTACACTGAAAAAGGAAATTGAAGATGATCTCAGAAAATGGAAAGACATCCCTTGCTCATGGATAGGAAGAACAAACATTGTGAAAATGGCCATCCTCCCAAAACTGTTATACAGATTCAATGCAATCCCAATAGAAATACCATCAACATACCTTATAGATCTAGAGAAATCACTCCTAAATTTCATCTGGAACCAGAAGAGACCTAGAATCGCAAAGGCAATTCTAAGCAGCAAAGACAAAGCAGGAGGCATCACAATCCCTGACTTGAAGTTATACTACAAAGCAACAGTAGTAAAATCAACATGGTATTGGAATCAAAACAGAGCTGAAGATCAGTGGAATAGATTAGAAGATACAACCACAACTACGAACACACTCAACCACCTTATTTTTGATAAAGGAGCCAAGCAGGTTCACTGGAAGAACGACAGTCTCTTTAATAAATGGTGCTGGAAAAACTGGCTCTCCATTTGCCGAAAACTAAAGCTAGACCCATGTCTATCACCATGTACTAAATTAAAATCTAAATGGGTCAAAGATCTGAATATTAAAACAGAAACACTAAATCTATTGGAAGACAAATTAGGTAGAAACCTTGGAGACATAGGAGTAGGTAAAGAATTCATGAACAGGACTCAAACCGCACAGGAAATACTTTCCAGAATCAATAACTGGGACCACTTCTTATTAAAAAGTTTCTGCATGTCAAAAGAAATCTCCAGCATAGTGAAAATAAAACCCACAAACTGGGAAAAGATTTTAGTGAACTCTCTCTCAGACAAGGGCCTCTTGTCTAAAACATATAAAGAATTAAAGAAACTCAGACCTCCGAAATTCAAAGATCCAATCCAAAAATGGGCATCTGAGATGAATATGCAATTCTCAGATGAAGAAATGCAAATGGCAAATAAATACATGAAAAAATGCTCATCATCATTGGTCATTAGAGAAATGCAAATTAAAACCACACTGAGATACCATCTCACTCCTGAAAGAATGGCCAGGATCAAGAAAACCGACAACAAATGCTGGAGAGGCTGTGGGGAAAAAGGAACTCTCCTGCACTGCTGGTGGGAGTGTAGACTGGTACAGCCTTTGTGGAGATCTGTCTGGAGATTTCTCAAAAAGTTGGGACTGGAAATCCCATTTATTCCAGCTATTCCACTTCTAGGCATATTCCCAGAAGAACTGAAAGCATCATACCACAGTGATATATGTGCACCTATGTTTATAGCAGCACAATTTGTAATCGCCAGATCTTGGAAACAACCCAAGTGCCCATCAACTGAGGAATGGATAAAAAAGTTGTGGTATTTCTATACAATGGAGTATTATTCAGCTATAAAGAAGGATCACATTGAGATATTTATCAATAAATTGGCGCAGCTTGAGACCATACTCATTAGTGAAATAAATCAATCTCGCATGTGTGAATACCGAATAGTTTCCCTAATGTAAATAATGATTCAAATATATAAAAATATGTGGTAATCATGATTCCCCATTAGGTGGCCTTGAAGCCTTATAAAGTTTTCACTCATTAATTAGAAAGGCTTTATTCTGGGCTTCTTGATATGAAAATATTTGAAGCTAGAGTATATGAAGTTTTATCCAAATATTTCAAGGAAAAAGACACTATGGTAACTACTATTAAGTCAGGTTATAAGGTGGTGAAGTACTAGGTTGTTGAAACAGTCATGCTGTGACCTCTATTGTTATATTGTTATGTCCTGTTTTATCTCAATCTCCCCCTTATTGTTTCAAAAAAAATTATTTAGTCATTTCTTATGTTTGTCTTAATTAAAGAAAAAATTCAAAAAAATTAGGATATATAAATAGTAACTCTTTTTGATTTCCTATTAACTTGTTTTGAAGTCCTGTAGTACTCCCACGGTCTTGTTTTGACTGATTAGACTCTGTTCCATTCTATATGATAGTATCAAGTTTGAAGACATAGGCAACTACTTTGAAGACAATAAGATTCACTAGGATGCCCATTCTGGTTTGACTATTGTCTTCTTTGGAAGTCCTGTAATGTTTACAATGCCTAAGTTTTATTGGTCTTGTTCTCTACTGTTTTGTCCAACTTTATAATATCTAATGAGACAGACAATTCTTTTTAAGGAAACAAGGGACAACGTTGATAACCATTGTTGATAAACTTGTACTCTGTTCTACACCATGTGCTATGTCTATCCTTGGTATTGACTGACAGCTTTGTTTTGCCATATTTGACTGTATTCTTCCCCCCCCCCAAAGAAAGTAATAAGCACTAAGGAGTAATAAAATCCAAGATGTGTAAATTTTGTTGTAAAAAAGAGAGGGAAAAAAAAAAAAGAAAAAGAGCTCTAACGGATATAACAGCAAGTGTGTTTGGGGGTGTTAAATAGCTGACTTTATCAATGTTTTTGGAACATTGAACACAGCTGTTTGCAGTCTCCCTGTTTGAATGTCCACCTTGTGTTCTTTGATACTGTGATTTGAGGAACTATTTTTAAGAAGATAGTGTGTAATCTACTAGCAGGTGATTTCTTACTGTTATGTTTTTTTGTTTTGTTTTGTTTTGTTTTGTTTTGTAGTTCTGTATTGCGTGTACCCTTACGCCACTTTGGTTTGTTTTGTGTTTTTCTCTTTTTCCTCTTTAAAAAAAAAAAAAAAAAAAAAAAAGCACAGAAATGTGACTGAGTGATGTGGACAAGATGGTGGACTGGACATACCCGGCACAATTCTCTCCACAACCACGGACTGAACCAAAGAAAAAGCAGCAGCTATTTCATGAGAGTGCTTGGGGTAGAGCACAGTGGAGAAGCAGTGCAGATATTCTGTAGCACAGACATAATGGGGGCTGAGAAGCTGCTGGTTACCACACTCAGTGAACAAGGGGAAAGGTGGTCAATAAGAACATGGGTGAACACATGACCTAGGTGACCAGCAGAATGACCCATAAATCCTCCAGAGCCTCCTTCCTATCAGAGACATGGACAAGTACCACCTGTGCCCCTTGCAGTGACTCCATCTACACAAGACTGCTAGAAACAGGCACCACCCCACACTCACAACAAGGTTCAGCTGGCTCAGAGCCACCAGTGCACCTGCCCCAAGCCCAACATTACCTTGATAGCAAACCCAGACAAGGAGCCAACAGAAAACTATAGAGCATAAATGCAAAATATCAACAAAATACTAGCAAATAGAATTTAAAAGCACAAAAAAGAAAGATGATATATACTTTATCATCAAGGTGACTTTTTCCTAGTGAGGCAAGGATGTGAAGTTCAACATAAAAATTCAATAAATGTTATACATCACAGCAACAAAATGAAGGACAAAAGTCTTATAACCACCTCAATAATACAAAAAAGCATTTGATAAAATTCAGTATCTCTTCATGCTAAAAAAAAAAAAAGGCTCAAAGAATCAGATATAAAAGGAATGTTCCTCCATACAGTAAAGGGTATCTGTAACAAACCTACAACTAGTATCACACTGAATAGAAAAAAGCTGAAATAGTTTCCCTTAAGAACAAGACAAGAATATCCACGTTGAGCACCCCTTATTCAACATCATATTAGAACAATATGCCAAGAGAAAGAAATGTAAAGTGTCCAAATAGCAAATGCCAAATTATCTCTTTGTAGAGAATATGATTTTATATATTGAAAAACCTAAAAACTGCACAAAAAATATTAGAACTGATAAATTCAGTAAGGCCATAGGATACAAAATTAACTCACGAAAATCAGTAGATTTTTTTTAAAATGTCAATAACATTTATTAAGAAAGAAACCAAGAAAGTTCAATTACAATAGTTACAAAAATTTTAAATGTAGAAATAAATGTGCTTAAAAATGAACTTAATTTATTGATAATTTAACAAATTTACATAAAATTTACAAACACTGATAAAAGAATTGAAAGCACCCAAAAATATAAGACATCCCATGTTGATGGACCACTACCCAAAGTGATCTACAGATTCAGTGTAATTCCTATCATGTCATTCTCTGCAGAAATTGAAAAACAATTTATTAAAATGTGTCAACAGAATTTTAAAAAACACTTCTAAAATTTATACAGAACTACAAAATAACCAAAATAGCCAAGAAATTCTGACCAAAAAGAACTATGCTAGAGATGTAATACCTGACCTTAAAATATACAACAAAACTATAGTAAACAGAGCAACATGGTACCAGCATGCAAACATACATGTACACCACTGGCACAGAATATACATCCCAACTGCGGCCCTTCCAGGGGGAGAACCAGCAGCAGCTCCTGAAATCTGCGCCATGTTGGAACTTAGGACACTGGAAAGCCAAGCAAGCATGTCTGCTCCCTGGTAAGCGGTGGTCGTCTGGCAGACTGCGGCCCTTCCAGGGGGAGAACCAGCAGCAGCTCCTGAGATCCATGCCATGTTGGAACTTAGGACACTGTGAAACCAAACAACCAGCCTGCCTCCCTGCTAAGCAATAGTGAACCTAGTGATGTACGGCCTAGAGTCAAACATCCCACTTCCCCTACCCCGCTTCACCTGTCCTCCCCCCCCCCCCATAGCAAATGGGAACCAGAAATTTGAGCGTCTCCAGGGAGGTTGACCATAGCAAATAATGGGGACTTCCTTCTACCATCTCTCTGAAGGCAAATATTTTTATTACTGTTTTGATCTATTCCGATTAATGGTACAATGGTACTGCTCTATTCAATATTCTGTTTTGATAAGTTCTATAATGTTCTGTATTTCATCTCATTTTGATATATGTGATTGAAAGAACAACTATTATAAAGATAACAAAATACACTGTGATACCTATTACTGTTATTCCGGTAACCTGCTGTGAAGTTCTGTACGAATTTCACTGCACGATCTTAGTTGGCTTTATTCTGTCTTGTTCTGTTGTATACTTTCAAAATAAAATTAAAAAAAAAAAAAAGAATATACATCCCAGAAATAAACCCACAAATTTACAGCCAGTTGATGTTTGGCAAAGGCACTAAGAATATTGCCTTAGTTACTTTTCTGATTGCCAAAACAAAATACTTTACACCCAAAATTAAAGGTTTTAAGAAAGGTTCATTTAGCTCACAGTTTGTAAAAGTTTCAGCCCATAATTGACTGGTTCCTAGGCAGGGTGGCACGGCAGACTGGCATTACAGAAGAGAAGCAGTTCAGGGTAAGCAGAGGGCAGCAAAGCAGGAGACCACCACAGCTCTTTCTGTCCCTTAGATCTTATGCAGGTGACTGAGGTTGCGCAGCATCATCCTAGGGCCCCTGAGCCGAGCACTGCACCGTGAATCAATCCCAGCATCACCTGCTCCACAGGTAACCATCTCTGAAAAAGCCCCACTTACGACTGCATGAGGCTTTGGGGGTGACATCCAGACACAAGCCATAACAAATATGCCCTGGAATAAGGAAAATTTCCTCAAAAATGGGTTCTGGGAAAACTGGGTATTAACGTGCAACAGAAACAAACTAGACACCTATATCTCACCACACACAAAAATCAACTCAAAACAGATCAGAGTTAACTACAAAAACTAAACCTATGCAACTACTAGAAAAAAACACAAGAAATGTTTAGAATATTGGTCTATGGAAAGATTTTTTTTCTGATCTGACCCCAAAAGCATAGACAACAAAAGCAAAAAAAAAAAAAAGACACATGGGATTACATCAAACTAAAAAGCTTCTGTAAGGCAAAGGAAATAATTAACACAGTGACAGGACAACTTACAAAGTAGGGGAAAATATTTGCAAACCATTCACCTGACAAGGGACTAATTTCCAGACTATGTAAAAAACTCTGAGAACTTAACAGTAAAACAAAAATAAACATAAATAAATAAATAAATTTAAAACTAGATGAATGACCTGAATAGTCCTATCTCAAGAAGGGATAAACAAACAGCCAGCAAAAATACAAACAATCCTCAACATCATCAGGAGTACACAAATCAAAACCGCAAAGAGATATCATGTTATCCCATCAGAATCATTATTATAAAAAAGACAAAAATAATAGATGATTGGCAAAAATATAAAGGATAAACTCGTAAAGCATTTGTAAACTTCTATAGCCACTGTGGACAGTAGTATAGAGATTCCTCAAAAAGCCAGATGTAGAAATGTGACCCAGCAGTCCCACTACTGGGAATACAAGGGAATATCTACAGGCAGTGAAATCAGTATGTTCCAGAGGCATCTACACTCACATGTTTAACTGCAGTAGTGATCACATAGCTAAGATATGGAAGCTAAGGTATGAAAATGACTGAGTTATCTGTCGACAGATAAATGAATAAAGAAAACGTGGCATGTATCTATGTACACACACAAGGGGCTATTTATCATAAAAAATAATGGGTTTGTCATTTACAGCAACATGGACTGACCTGGGGGACATTATGTGAAGTCAGGCAAAGCAAGGCAAAGACTACATGTCGTCACTTCCATGTGGAAGCTAAAAAGTTGACCTCATGGAAGGAGAGAATAGAACAGAAGTTGTCAGAGCCTGGGAAGTGTCTGTGATAGTAGGCATGAAGAGGGGACAGTTAGCAAGTACAGAGGTGCAGTTAGAAAGAATGGTTTCCAAAGTTCTGAGCAATGGAATGTCCTGAGGGGTGTCCAGAGCAGAATAGCTGTGGTTATTGCTAGTGGAGTATATTTTGAATGTCAAAACAAAGAAACGATGATTGTCTAAGGTGGTACAAGTGTCAATTACCCTGCTCATATTGTCTACAATATATATGGGTATTAAAATTTTACAATGTGTTCCATAAATATGTACAATTATTATGTGTTAATTAAAATAAAAATATAGACAGAAAAAAACACCCATCTGATAAGCAAACCCTATTCTATTTAGAGCATAGGTTATTTAAAAACTTGAACAAAATACCTAAAAATATAAAGATAAAAATGATGTTCACTATTCCCAGAAGAATAGAAAACATCATACCACAGTGATATATGTGCACTCATGTTTATAGCAGCACAATTTAATAATAGCCAGATCTTGGAAACAACCTAAGTGTCCATCAACTGAGGAATAGATAAAAAAGTTATGGTATTTTTATACAATGGAGTACTACTCGGCTATAAAGAATGATCACATTGAGATATTTATAAATAAATGGGCGCAACTTGAGACCATACTCATAAGTGAAATAAATCAAACTCATATGTATAAATACTGTATAGTCTCCCTAAAGTAAGAAATGGTAAGAGTACATAAAAGTTTATGGTAATCATGATTCGCCATTACATTGCTTTGAAGCCTTATAATGACTGCATTCATTAGTTGGAATGGGTTTATTCTGGTTTGTTGGATTTTAGTATCTGCGATGGTATGAACAGCTATCTTGAAGAAAACAAGTCATTATAATAGCCAGTACTGATTTAATATCATCTTACTCTGACGTCCTACCATGCTTTTGCTCTTCTGTTTCCTTTGGCTCTATCATGTTGTATCTTATTCAATTGTATTATGTGTGATAGTATGAACAAATTTTCTATGAAAAATGAGATAATATAGTAGCCACTGTTCATTTTCTGTTATTTGGTTCTGAATGCCCTGTAATACTTTCATTCTCTTTAATGGTTTTATATTATTTCGTTATGGTTGATACTATTATACATGAAGTTGTGCTCAACTATTTCAAAAAAAGAGTCATTACGGTAGTCACTGTTTAGTACGGGTTGTTTTCTGTTGAAATACTGTGTTGCTTATGTTGTTCTGTTCTGATCTGCTTTGTTATGTCCTGTTTTGTCTTAATCTCTTTAAAGTAAAAAAATGATGCTTACCCAAAAATGGGCTAAAGCAAAACCCTTGATACTTTTTAGTGCCTAATTTGTAAAATTGTTTTTAAAAAATTTCAGGAAGAAGCAAAAACATACAACTTTGTAGCTTGCAATTAATGTATGAAAGTAAAACTGACGGACAATCAACATATTAAACAACATAATCCTGACCTTTTCAAGGTATCAGGGTTCACATAACACCCCATCTTTTCCCCAACATAAGAAAGAGCAACCCAGGGACTTGGACACTACTTGAAAGACAGTGTCTTGACTTACCGAAGATTTTGCACAACCAGCAATTATAGTGAACCACCAAGATTTAAGGACTGTGTGTTCCCGTGGCAATAGCCACAACAGCCAAACTGAAACAATGTCCAACTTTCTTTTGCCTTAACATGGCAAAAAGTTAATAACTGAAAAAGAGTTGGCTGGGTGTGGTGGTGCACACCTGCAATCCCAGCACTCAGGAGTCTAAAACAGGAGGATCACTGCAATTCTGAGGCTAACTTGGGTTACACAGTGAGAGTTAGGCAAGCATGAGCTACATAGTAAGACCCTGTCTCCAAAAAAAGGAGTAAATATCAGTCATTTGCATATATGAAAAGAAACAATGGGTATCCCGAATTTTTCAGATTTTAATGCACATCGAATCTTGTGTTCAATGGCAAAAAGGTCTCTAGGGTCAAGTTAGTTTGGGAAACAGATATTTGATCCCTTGATCTACATCACTGAAATACAGGTAATTATGTTCAATGTAACATTTTCAAAAATTAACAGAACTTCCATCCAGGAGAGCTTGAGAAACCTGCTTTCTATCCCACTCACCCAAAAAGAACTGATTTGCACACTGATAAAATCTATATCCAGCTACCACTGGACTTTATTTGCCTTTCCTAAGCATGTATCTTCTGGTGACCATGGTAAATGAGATACCTCCAGGGAGTGGGCATCATAAATAACAATAATTGTTCTGGACACTGACCAGTCAGATGGACCCTGGATCCTGCCGACCTCCAGACTTCAATTCTTTAATTTCTAGATTGTAGGGAAATGCAGGCTAATGAGTGCCATGGAAGTGGTACAGAGCAGTGATATATACCAAGTGCTACCAATTATAGCTTCTATTCAGTACTAAGTAAATCTCAGTGTTGCCTGCAGGTAAAGGGTAGGACACTATTTACTTTAAGATTATTGTTTGAACATTTCTTCATCATTGCTTGGCTAAAAGGTTTAAGTGTTGTTGAATATTTCCTTTAAGACATTTTATTTTATAGTCAGAAGCTAAATGCTTCAGAAGCTAATTGAAAACCAGAAAATGTTTATTAACTATCAAGTATGTGACAAGCACCATGGTTAATGCTTTTATAAAATCAAAGGGGAAAAAGTGTTCTTTCTTCAGTCCAGAAAATGTATAAACATTCAGTAATGCACACTTACAGTTTAAAATAGTGACAATACAAAGTCTAACTGGTTATTTAGAAAAGGTAATTCAAAAAAATTTTGAAGTTTTGTCTCATTTTATTATAATTAAAAGCATACCATGAAGGCAAATCTATTATACCTTTCCTTGTATAGAAAACTATTTGAATTTGTTGAAAAGATATTTGAACATACATTGTATTTTACTAGTAAAAAAGATTTATAGAAAGGATATTGTTAAAGGATTTGTTATTTATAAAGCAGAAATATACCAGAAAATTCACTAGAAATTGACTCTTCTCATCATCTTATATCAACTTATTTCTGTAAGAGTCATCTTTAAAATTGGAGAAACGTTCTGGAAAATTATGTGGAAAGGGAGTAAACTAAGATAATCTTCTAACCAGAAATTCTCATCTGTCCTCTACCGGATACATTAAACTGTATATTTAATCCAAACATCCAAGAAAATGTATTGTTCTTGTAATTCAGAATCCTAATCAGGTTCCTTTCAGGGTCTTAATTGATCAAACCTAAAGCATTTCACGAAAATCTTGGCCACTACTAAATATAATTTATGTAAAGCATGAACATGATCATTGATCCAAGAATCATTCTTGGCTTTACAAAAACTGTCATCAGTGTATACATTGCTATTCTTCGAAAGAATGGAGAGAGTTGATGCATTAGTTGTCGATTTTATCAAATAAGAATTGTTTATGTTGTTTCATATCTACACCCAATCTTTCCTAACCTTGTTCGTATCTCTTTAAATTCCAATCAGGCTTTTTATTTTTCACTCAAATGCCCTCGAAACATCCAATCTCAATGATCAAATAATTTCCTCATCATTTATTAATTGTGGATTTGTTGGAAACTTTATTCCACTTGGGTTGGTTTTAAATAGCCAAATTTATGACTCCTTGGTCCACAGTACAAGTCTAGACCTTGCTATGATAAAAGAGGATGAAAATGTTCTTAAATCAGTTCATGTGGGATAAGTTCCTTAGATATATTATTTTGCCTTGGTCTATAATTTTATTCAGTTTAAATTACAACACCCAGAGAATTCAAGAGGCACTTTCAGACTACGCAGAAGTAGATTTAAAATTCTAACTCAGGGCACATCCCTGAGGTAATTAGTAGTTAAAATCAATACGGACCTTTAGTGCTAGGTGATCACTGAGATAATCCTCAGTTTCAATGCAATATAGTGGGTGAGGTAGTTTTCACCTATGTAATTTATTCTGTTATAAATTCCTCTTCTTCAATTGGATTTACTTAAAATAATACTTCTTTACATTCTTTAACAAATGCCAAGGAAATACAGCAAATCTATTTGCATAATAAATCAATACTTCCATCAGCGTTTATTAATTCTGAGCTTGCTGGAGGTGGCCAGGATGTTAAGGTAAATTGAATTTCTTATTGACAGAGGAAACCAGAAGATAATTAGCTAATCTCTTGCAAAACTTTCTAAAATGTATATATTTACTTCAGTTAAACATGGTACATTGAATACTTTGTGCTACTTCTCTTTTGAGAAAGACTATTTCCCCATCCCACCTCCCAAAAAAGAAGAAATAAAGCGACAGAAAAAAAAATTGGAGGACAGGAAGTGGAAAGTAGGTAGTCAAATGATTCAGGTTTACCACACCCGAGAAATGTTCATTCTAAACTAGCAGTGAATGAAAGCAGTTGATTTTCTCAAAATAATGAAAAGTCACAGCAGTTACTCTGAAAGAGTAGAAAATTGGGCAAAACTGGAAGCAGGAAGACTGGCTGGGAATCATAAGAAGCCCTTAGACCTCTACATATTCTCCAAGATGCAAGACTTCAGGCTGTAAACTCACTGTCTGAAGATGGTAAATAAGGAGGATTAGGGCTAAGGGTACCAGGGACACAGAGTAACCAACACCGCACTATTAATAAGCGGATTAAGTAAAATCACACACTGAAAGATAAGATTCCCAAAAATCCTGCTCTCCCTAAGTTCCAAAACTCACAGAGCCAGCCTTACATTTATTTTCCCCTCAACAGGCAAGAGATTGGGAAATTTCTCTCTAGTGAAAATAACTAACCAGCCCCAGAGAAAAGAGTCATAGATTTGAGTAGGTTATATACTAAGAGACAACAGTAATGAAAAGCTTTACCTCCAACAAGGCCTTTGCACACCAAACCAGCAATCAGAATTTCGGGGCCCCTTCCTGAAATACGGAAAACAGAAAAACTGCAAATTTTCTAGGATAAAAACTTCTCAATGCGCAGAAACAATACAGAAAGAAGAAAACTTTTTAAAAGACACTCTATTAGTCAACTTTCTGTCATTGTAATAAAATATCAGAGATAAGTAACTCATAAGAGGAAACGTTTATTAGCTCACAGTTCTGGAGTTTCTGGTGCATATCAGCAGGCCCATTGCTAGGGGCTTGTGATAGTCAGGGATGGCAAGGGAATAGATTTAACGTAGGACACATAAATTTATAGGATTATCTTATAATATTTGCCCCAAAAATCAAACACAGAAGAGTGCAAGAGACCTGTCCATCCACTAGAGATCTGAAGAATCCAGCAGAAGGCCTAGAGCCCACTGCAATGTTTCACACAAATTCACACCAGGAGGCAAGAAATTCATGTTGGAAGACTGAAGGGTCTGTGCCAGAAAGCCCAAGGGTTGGTGCTAGAGGGTAAAGAATCTGCACCAGAAGGCTGAAAGGTCTATGCCACAAGGCTGGGGGATCTGCACTGGAGCCAGGAAGCGATGCTCAAATAAAGGTGAAGACCAGGGTTCCCTGAAGAGAACAGCAGCCATCCCCAGCAACAGGAAGGACCTGAGCTCCTCCAACTGAAACTGTATCAGGAAAATCAGCCCCAGGAAAGCTTTCTCTGGGGAAATCAGCAGTACCCAGTCTTCCTCCCGTTCTCCCTTTATACCATTCTGGCAATAGTCCTCAAGTGGGTCTTCCATGTCCAGAACCATGCTAAGTCAGTTCAGCAAAGTGTGCCCACTCAAGGTCATTAATTAGTCCATTACAGAGCCTCTGGAGGGGGTGCCATGGAGCAGTGGTGGGGAGCCCACTCTGAAGCAAACTCATGACCAGGAAGTGACAAAGAGGAAAACACAGGGTCTTAGTCTCACAGTCCCTTTTGAGGGCACTAATGACCTAGCTCTTCCCACAAAGCCCTACCTCCAAAAGTCTCCACCACCTTCCTCTAGTGCCAACCTGGTGTGAAAACAAGCCTTTTCACACACCAACCTTTGCATGAGATTGAACACCCTAACAGAAAAAATCACCCATCTTCTTTAGTGGATAAGAGGAGAACTTTCACTGAATTAAACAAGGAAAATAATCCTTGCAAAAGAAACATTGATAAGGAGCTATTACACTAGAGCAGATAAACAGGTAAAGAAGGCTATTCAAAACTACTGCTGTAGGAGGGAGATTAAGCTCAACTCTGGTACAACAGGGACAGCTGGGGGTTCATTGACAAGGGGCAGAGACATTGGATGGAAAGTTACTCAAAGAAACTTTGTCAAAAGTCAAGCAAGGGCCAGGGATGAGCAACTCAGACTTGGCGGGGAGAGGATTCTCACTGACCTGGCTTAGTTAGCATTAACAAAAGCCCCATCTCAGCAGGCCAAGGCCAGTGAAAGAGAGCTTGGCAGAACCTAACTGTGGATCAACCAAGGAGGGCATCCTGGCCCATATGGGGATCAACAAATCAATTCTTGAGAAGTAAAAATATGACAGCAACCAGAAAAAGCTTAAAATTTGGAATTGATACGACAAAAATGCAATAGAACAGAAAAGATATGAAAGCAGAGAATCAATGCTGAAGAACTGAGAGAAGAAAGTATCATAAAAATGAGTCAAGAATGTATGCCAAGATTGAAGGAACATAAAAACCCAGATTGAAAAAAACCCACTGAGAATGTGGCAAAATGAATGAAAAAGAACCTATACTAAGGCACATCTTTAAAAATTTCAGAACAGGAGAGATTAAGACTTGATCCTAAAAGTTTCCAGAGAGAAATACAGGCTTTAATGCAAAAGATTGGAGATACAAATGGCATTAAAGTTTTAACAACAACATTAAAAGCTAAAAATTGCTGTGACCAGCTTTAAAAATTCTAAGTAAATCATTTCAAGTCTAGAATCCTATATGCAAAATGCCAATCAAATAAAAAGGCAAAATAAACTTTTATAAAAGATCTCATGAAGTTTGTTTGCCTGTTCTCTTTTCCCCCAGGAAAATATTGGTAATCGAGAGAATAAAATAATAAATATGGAATTTAAGAGTTCCAAAAAGGAAACAAGACAGACAAAAGTCATTCTTTGAGTGGTCACAGCAAAAGTTCTCAGGATAACAGCTGTCCATCAGGCCAAGAGAGGAGCAAGTTCAGAAAAGTTTCCATCAAGGGGAAAAAAGCAGCCAGCAAACCACCAATGTCTGAAAGTGCCAAGAGACTATTAGGAAAGTCAGATTTCTGCTAGCAAGACTAGGAATTAACTTGCAGTAGAAGTACAGAAAATAACATATGGAAGAAAATGATAACATTTTAGAAAAACTCAAAAACTTTCAAGAAAGGACATGTAGTCATAGTATATAGTATTTCACAGCTAGTGATAAAAATCCATGTAATTTAAAATGGAAATATTAAATATTGATTCAGGGAAAAATAGGAGCATACTCGGGGAGCCACATAGCTGGAAGAACGGTATGAAGGTGGTAACTTTTCATCTTCCACGACTCAAGGTTGATAGATAATGTGAAAAAATGAAAGTTATACAAACATGTTATTTAGGAATACAGAGCAGAATCTCAAAGGAGAAACAGCCAAGAGTATAATGAAATTGCCTTTGAAATGAAAATGAAAGTAGAGGAGGCAATTCAAGAATGCTGCTGTCGAAGTCTTAAAAAACATTTGAGCTTTTAACCATGTGCCATGCATAACTCTGATTAAACAAAAAATCCAAAAATAAAGGTTATGACTCCTATAAATGCAAAATATGCTGAATATAAATGAGATTTTATTAGAGAATTAAGCATCTCTATACATACAAAATTCCTAATGCTTGTGAAAGTTCCAGCTAAACTATGCGCTACAGCCCTCTGCCATTCCTCAGAGTCTCAAAAGATGTAACCTAGGAGGACATCTGAGTCATATGTCTCTAGGTGAGGGCTCCAGTCTGTTTCCTAGCCTACTCAACTGCACAGGGCAGAAACTTCAAGGACAACACTGTCTCGCTCCGTTCAGCCATCTGTCCCTCCATTACCTCTGCCTTGAAAGCCCCAGAGCCTTTCACCTCTAGCCCCAGATTATGCCACCCCAAACATTCCCTCCCAAAGAGAGTTCAGGAAAATGAAATGAAACCAGATCCCTTCCGTAATCAAATGGATTGTAGCACTGTTGGCATGCTTTCTTTGTCTGAGTCAAAAAATGAGATTCAAAGCCATGTTAGTGTCTTGAAGTTTATTTGTTCTGTTTCCAGACACCAAAGTCCTAAGTGCCACCCATTGAGCAACTCAGAGAAGGTTGAGAAGCCTTAAGACTAAACGACGACGTACACTCCTCAGGCAAGGGGAGGTACAAGAGACTACTGGCTTCCCAGGTTGCTGCTTGGATCCAACTTCAAGAGCACAAACCACCTGGACATGGGCCCTCCCGCTCCTTGCCCTGTCTCCTTTACCTGCACAAGAATGGAATTCCAGGTTTCCAGAGTAATGAAACAATGGGATTTCCATGGAGGTATCATCTCTCAGAGGTCTGGCATAGCAGCTACCTCTGAACAACAGCTGCTGGCTTAAACTGCACTCAATAATGCGCCACACTTTCTTAGTTCTCATTCCCTGTACATAATTTGCTTCCATACCAATCTGATACTTAAAACATCAGAAAGCTATGGTGTCACACACAAAGGCTCTAAGGGAATGAATTAAATTTTCAAACATGACAATTACAGGTTTTGCAAATACTGAGGTTTACAGAGTAAATGATCCCAATTAAAGTATTGACTGATTCACTGTTTAAAACCTCTTCCCATCCATGAATTTTAACTTTGTGTATCATTTTCCTTTCCCTGCTGTAACAAATTACCATGAACTTAGTGGCTTAAAGCAACAGAAATTGATTATCTCACATTTCTGAAGGTTAGAAGTCCAGTGTGAGTGTCACTGGGCTAAAATCAGGATGCCAGCAGGCCCTGTTTTTTTCTGGAGACTCTAGGGGAGAATTCATTCTCTTTGTCTTTTCCAGTTGCTAGAAGCAGTCTTCATGCCTTTGTCTCTGGCCTCTTTTCATCCTTAGGTCAAAACAAACCCGGTCTTTCCCACATCGCAACCCTCTGACCTCTTTGCTTCCTTCTTCCACTGTTAAGAACTCTCGTGATTACATAATGGCCATGGATTAATTCAAGATAATCTCAACATCTCAAGATTGTCTGATTAGCAACCTTAATTTCATCTGCAAATATAAGTCCCTTTGCCACATAGTCAAACATATTCACAAGTTCCAGAGACTCAGACCTGGACATCTTGTGGGACATATGCCTCCCCATCCTTATTAAAGTAATTCCAAAAGTTCCCTTTTAAAATGTTTTGCAAAACATTTAGCAACAGTATTACAAAAACTTTATATATTAAAGCATTATACGAATTATATTAAATGTATGCATTAGCCCAACAGTTAACTTTTTACAGATACTGTAAACCATATCTATTATCTCAAGAAAAGTATGAGAAATATAAAAAGTAATCATGCATATGATCAATCCAAAACTGATTAAAAAAATAATCAATTTGCATGAAAGAAGTCAATTTTTGAAGAAATACTTAAAAACATAAACACTACTACATATGTGTTATGAATATAGTATTTTTCTATTATAGGATCTCAAAACATTTTGTCAATCTGAGCACATTAAGCCTTCTAGGTTGAAATGATGGTTCAATCTTGAATTCACTCAGGCCTTGCTCAAAACTTGATTTCTTCTTCCTATATGGATCTTAAATTTCCATTAAATCTGAATCCTTGTGAGCATTAGTATCATCTGTAATGATTGTTTAAAATGCTGAAATCCAAATGTTACTATTGGAAGCTGTAAATCCAAAGAACTGATGGGGTTCCAGGAATCTATTTTCCATGCCTGTGACAAGATCTCGCAGGAAACAGAAGATACCCTGAAGCCAGTTAACTGAAGAAGGTTTAATGAGGTAGTACGGGGAGACCACAAGGGATGAAGTTTACACCTCAGACATGAAAGGCCAGGGAGGAGAACAACAGTCCCTGGAATCAGAGTGAGGGACTAGGCAGAGAGGGGTGCTTGACAGTGGGGGTGGTCCTTGTTGAGAGATCAAGGCAAACAAGAGAGAACCTGAAGAATCAACACCTCAACCCCACTCTCCTCTATCTCCCTGGGTTCTTCTTCCCAACTGACCAAATCCAAGACAGCCCATCAATGCAATCAGCATCACAGGCCAGGAAAAGGAACAGAGAGGAACTGAAAATGAGTCAAAGGGCTGGAATGAAGATACAACACAAATGCCAATAGGATGGGCCGTAGTAAGAACATATCTCTATCTCTGCCCGCTGTTGCCCAGGTGAACTTCGACAAGGACCCAGCTTCTTTGCTCATCATGGTTGCTGGCTGCCAGATAAGCATAGTAAAATTGCAGACCTCCAAGCACTCTGAGAGTTAAAGGAGACAGCCCAGGTTCCTTGGCAGAGTGCCTGGCGTACAGCCATGTGTAATGTTTATTTTTATAATTAAAAAAACATTCGCAGAGCTACTATTACATACTACTTTTAAGTATACAAATAACCAAATTCTAGTATAAAATCCGATTCGTCTAAACCAGAGGTGGCAAACCAGAGGTGGGCTGTTTGTATCATCAAAAACTCTAAAAGCTTCGCCATCACTGATCTAACCTCAATCTCCTTTTGTTTTCATAAAGCAGCTGTTTAACTCTAAAGCACTAAAAAGCCAGACTAAAAACAGACTTTCCATACATGAGGCTTATTACTGGTTTTCCTATAAGGAAAGGTAATAGGTTAATTAGCTAATAATCATTTGTTCAAAGCTCAAAGTTTTCCCTGAAAGCTATTGCCGGTGCAATGAAAAGCACTGTGATTCAAACTGCACAGAGATATACTCAGGGGCTGTCACCTAACGGCATGCTCAGAGGGAACAGCATTAACTCGACTTCCTACAGGAATCAGGTTTTGAGCAAGAGTAGAAAGATTACATCTCTCTAGTAGAGTTGACACAGGAGATTTCTTGGATGGAAATTAAACAGAAACTGGGCACCAGACACTGCAAATCTCCAGAGATGAACATATGGGCTGCATTGGGACACACAAGCGATATCAAAGGAGGAGAAAACCTCTCCCTGCTCTAAATCACCCACCTCCAAGCATCATGGTCCACTTATGCACAGAAAATATTCATCATCGTGGCCATTCCCATCATTTTCAATACCAGGGCTTTCTAAGTCTCTCTGTAGCTGTACAGGCGAAGTATGTGTCATTCATTATTACCACCCCTAAAAGCTCTGTGATTTCTGTAGCTGAAAGCAGAATATAAGTAAGTATGGAAATTAACGATATCTTCTTGGTCTTTTAAAAAAATCTCTTACATTCCTATTTTCCTCTCCTTTAAATCAGGTTAAGTTGCTAATACACTCAGCTTTCACAGTGAGATTTAACATACACTTGCAATAATGATTCAGCAGAAAATGTCCTTGAAGTGTGATAGATTTAGAAGGACCAGCATCACTAATCAATTTTAAACTTGAACAAAAATCTATAAAGTTTCAAATGACCAGATGACATGTTTATTTCTGTAGTAATTAATTTCCTCAAAGAAAAGGCAAAATTCTCAAAGAAATTGGATTGGCTTAATTGCCATTCTCCAGGTTAAAAGACAAAGAAAAACCTAAAAACCATTTTACCTCCTTTATCCTGAATGTTCTTGAAGACTAAGGAAAAACAAAAGGTCAGAAAGAGAATAAAAATCACTCCCTGCTCACTAAAAGGACTTTCAAAAAGAACTCAGCAAAACAGATAGGCTGTACATGGTAGAAATGCCTACAATTGCAGCACTTAGGAGGCTGAAGCAGGAGGAACATCATGACTTTAAGGCCAACTTGGGGTACAAAGTGAGTTCAAGGCTAGCCCAAACTGCATAGTGAAACTCTGACTCAACAACAATAACAAAAAACCAGATAGAAAAATCTTGTCACAATTCTGGTGATAGGAAACAGATCAAATACTTAATTTTAAGCTAACATTATTGCATGAAATTTTTTACATAATTCTCACTTTTGTTGAATTGGCTCACAGCATACCTGAGATGCATTAAAAATGATATATACCTGTCACCACATTTGCAAATTAAGTAATAAGAAAGTCACATATCCTAAGCTACAGACAGACATCTGAAAAAATTAAATGCCTGCACTAAAAGAATCCTACTAGCAAGCCACCTCTGTTAGGCTAGTTTCTTTTATTACAGTCTAGTTTCCATTTCATTAACCTTGGGGTTACAGCTTCCTGAAAACTGTGGGCTGTTTCTTAAATGTGAAAAACAGGGATGATCAAGGAGGAATTCTGGGAAGATGATGATGATGGCTGCAGTACAGTTTTCAAATCTCCCCCGTAAGAACAGAGCAATCAGAACACAAAACTCTACTTTACATCAAATGTTGACAATTACCTGATTAGACTTCCCCAGGAAACTAAAAATCTGAGAGGAGGGAGACAGCCACTAGTAGCCACAGATTCATAGGCTACCAGCTGCCACACGAGTAAAGGGAAAGAGTCCTCTGGTGGATCTGAGCACAAGAAAACCCAAAGATTCCCCACAAGTGCTCACTGGAAAACAGAGTGAACCAGTGCAAGGACTGCAGCCGGAACTCAGAAGAGCACTCTACAGTCTCATGTGTTAAAAGAGAGAGCTTCAAAGTCGGAAAGATCTAAAGGGCATGTAGCTTGTCTCCTACAAACTCTCAAAAGTCAGTTTCCTTCTAAGACAAAACCTAAAGAAGGGAACCTCGGGAAGGAGACGCCAGTATGAGCAGAACAGGCCATAACAGGGATAAAAAGTCAGAGAAGATTCAGATTCCTAAGTATACAAATAACATTAATTTAGTCAAAGTCATCCAGTCAATTCCGTATGGCTATTAGGATGAGCACCAGTCATCCAAGTTTAATTCCTTTTCAGTTTGTATCCACATGTTTGTTACCATGTGGACAAGTACTAAGAACACTGATCAAAGTGCTTAAGAAATACACAGAGAATCACACACAAATAATTTTTTTTCAGTTGTAAGGTCCCATGAAAAAGACCAAATGGATATCTGTATATCAGAAACCCAAATACTCCCAAACATTCAAATGCAACTACATTTTCTTCTCCATAATATAACATACAATGGCAACCAACATTTATGAAGAGTTCAATCTGTGCCAGGCTTGGTTTCAAGTACTTTACATACATGAGTTCATTTAATCATAATAACAGGCATTACTATTCATATTATAAAGATGAACCTAAAACCAAAAGAAATATCTAATCTAAGATAACACGGTTAAGAAATAGTAGAACCAGAATGTAAAGTCATATCCCATTTATTTATTATTTACAATATAAACTCATACTACGAAATAACTTGATGTTGAAAATTAAAACCTGGTACTGGCAAAGAGTATATTCTCAAATGGCTAAACTGTATATTTCACTGTATCACTTAATAATTTCCATCTAAATGTCACAGTTAAGAAGAAAAAAATTCCTTGAGGCAAATATGTAGACTGGTCCCTTATGCCAGTCAACAATTCAACAATGAAGGTCTTACCATTAGAGTCTCTATAGTCATAGTCATTTATTACAGGAAATAGAGTATTTTTCACTACAGGGATACAATATGTCTGTATACATCCAGTGCTACTTAACCTTTAAGTCTCAGTTCATTCTCAACCTCTCTCTCTCTCTCTCTCTCTCTCTATATATATATATATAGATAGATAGATAGATAGATATAGATAGATATAGATATAGATATAAATATAGATATAGATATATGTATTACTCCAGTTCCTAAAGCTATGACTGTGGTATGTAGCACATGGCTTACGTTATTAATTATCCCTCAATTATAATAATATTTAAACTGCCAAGGACTATATTTAGGCTACTTCTTGAAACAACCAAAACAAACAAAATACTACAAGAAACAGTGATTTTTCAAGATACTAGAAAACAGGCAAAGATTCCTGAAAGACAAGAAACATGTCAGGTGACAGTTTATTATCTTAAGAAAGTTCCCAGGTTGTGGCTTTCAGAGAGAGATTTCATGGGGACCTCTTGATCCCCTGACTTACAGAAACTGAGAAGACAGAGCAGAGGGCCTGGGGAGACAATGGCAGCTAGAACTTGCACAAGGATTCCATAAACCTGCAAAAGATCTCTCTAAAAACTCAAGCTAGGTACTGATTTGCACATAAATGTGCCTTTTTTGTCAATAGACTGTATTTCTTAGAGTAATTTTAGATGCACAGCTAAATTGAATAGAAAGTACAGTGTTCATAAAAAACAAATTTGTGAAAACTAGAAAGGTAATTTGGTAGAGAAAGGGTTATCATTTCTACACATGGAGCTATAGTATTTGGATAACAACATGCAAAAAATGGTGAGGTAGAGGGAATTTCTTCTAGGCTTCAAACTATGTACAACAGTGAACTCAAAAGGGATCACTAACCTAAATGTAAAACTGAAAATGGGCAATTTCTATAATATATGAAAAAATCTTTAGGGCCTTGGGTTAAATAAAAGCCTCGTAGATGTGACACATGATGCATAAAAGGAAAAAATGATGAACTAAACTTCATCAAAGCTAAACATTGTTACTTGTCAGAGACCCTATTAAAGACAGTCACAGACTAGAAGAAAAGACTTGCAAACTATCTGAAAATGTGTATTCGGAGTATGTAACAACTTCTCAAAATTGAGTAAAAAGGAGGAAATGGCCAATGATTTGTATAGATACTTCAAAGAAGATGTATGGATGGTAAATAAGCCCATGACATGATTTTTAATATCATTACTCATCAGAGAAATACAAGTTAAAGTCACAACAAGGTACCACTCCACAGCTGTTAGAAGCTTCAAAACGCACAAGACCCACCCCCACCAGGCCAAGTGCTAGTGGAGAAGTGGAGGAACGAGAAAACTCAATCACTGCTAGCGAGATGGGCCAACCACTTTGGGAAATGATTTTGCAGTTTCTTAAATAGTAAGCATACACCTACTAGAGGAGCTGTGCTCTCTGCTTCATGGCTTTACCCAAGAGAAATGAAAGTATATGTCCATTTGCACATGAATATTCATAGCAACTTTATTTGTAAGAGCCCAAAACTAGACAACCCAAACATTCATCTACAGGAGCATGGATAAACAATTACCACATTTCCATACAATAAAATACTCTCAGCAAAATAAAGAATAGACTGTCAATACACATTACGATATGAATCAGAAAGTAATGAGAAAAGAATCCAGACCAAAGAAAAGAGCGCAAACTGTAAGATTCTGATGATATGAAATTCTAGAAAAATACAAACTAACCCTCTGTGTGAGAGCCAATGAATGGCTGCCTGGGGATAAAGCAACATATAAGGAGATTATAAAAGGGTTCAGGAGAACTTATGAGAGTGGTAGCTCTGTTCATTACCTCCATTGTGGTGATAATTTCGTATTTGTATACCTGTCAAACCTATAAAGCTGTACACTTTGCAGTAATTTAATGCTTTTATAGCAGTTTACAATGTGTTTATTATCCCTCAGTAAACACTGTCAAAAGTAATGGGACTTTTATCATTTGTTGTTGATTTTGGAGGTGATGGTAGTGGTGACGGTGGTGGTAATGGTGTTGCAGTGCTGAGAACTAAAGCAAGAGCCTTCGAGGCAAGAAGTCTACACTGACCTTCGTGTCAAGCCAATGAGTGTTTATTTTTAAGCAAACTGAAATAAAAGACGAGAGGGGCAGGGATTTAGCTCAGTGGTATAAGCGCCTGCCTGGCAAGCGTGAGATCATGACTTTGACCCCTGGTACCAAAAAATAAATAAAAATAAAATAAAAGACAAGAAGCATAATCGGGAAAATTCAGCAAGTTGGTTTTTCCCTAGTAGAGCTATGAGCAAACACCATGACCTTACATAATGCAGTGAATGCATGAGTTTAATTTCAGGAGAATTTTTGTATTTTCCTATAGATAGCAGTTGGAAGACACAAAAATCTGTATTTTTTTCTAACGATTTCCTGCATTCTAAACAAAATGCAGTAGTATTACTAATTTGTGAAAGAAAGTATCAAAATAAATTTCAAAAGTTTCCAGAAGAAAGTCAAACCAGGACAAAAATAAAGGGGGAAATAAAATTAGCAAAACAATTTGCAATTCAAATTAAGTAGTATCTTAAAGAATTGTGAAGGGCAACAAAGCCTTACCATATAAAATTCTATAAGGGTAAAGATTTAGAAAGACAGTTCATATTTTATCTCAAAGCTTTTACCTAGTAGTCCTATATTATTTGTCTAAACTTTGAATCTTTTCTGATATTTTAAACCATAAATGACTGAATTTAAACAGCTGACTATAAGATAGCAAAGCTACTATTCAATTTGGAAAGTATCTAAAGTCAGTTGAAATATGAATGCCTTCAAAAGACTGAAAAGTGAAAAATAATTTACAATGTTCAAAAAGATTTTTCAGAGATGAAATTAACTCAGAAGTAGAGCAGTTGCCTAGAAAGTGTGAGACCCTGGGTTCAGTCTTCAGCCTTTGCAAAAATAAAAGGTATTTTATACAGTGGAATACTACTCAGCCATAAAGGACAAACTTGAGACATTTATAGGTAAATGGATGGAACTTGAGACCATAATCATAAATGAAATAAATCAGATCCACATGTGTAAACATCATGTTGTCTCCCTGAAAAAGTAAATAAGGCCCAAAATGGACAACAGATATTGTGAAATGGGAAGAAATTGTTCAAAAAGGGGGAAAGGAGAAAGTGAAAAAAGTACAAGATAGTTACACTACTAGTTTCTCTTAGTTCATTGAAAAGAAAGGTTTGTGCTAATATCATTTGGTGATTTTTTTATGCCTATATCTATTACTTTGAGAAACTAAAGACAATATATATATATATAATACATAATGTATCAACTATTGTATTCTCCGATTATTTTTTTTTTGAAATTTTGTTTTATTTCTTCCATAAAAGGACAAAGAAAAAAGAGAGAGAGAAGAGTTTATGTATGGACAGGGAATCAGCTCCAAGATATACTGTTAAGTGGAAAAAATCAAGGTAAAGGAATGTGTGAGTCACTGCGACTTCTCAAAAGGAGGAAAAGAGAAAAAGAATCAGCATGGTTGAGTACAGGGAGAGAAACCAAGGGACTAAAGACAGCAGGGAAAGAGATTTTACTGTACACGCCTTGTATTGCTGGAATTCTAAATTGTGTGACTGTACAAGCAACAACACAGATTACAGATGACAGTTTAGAAGTGTGAAGCAGTGCTTTTTAATGCAAATATAGAAAATCATCAAGAATTTCCCACTTTGGATTCATCCAAGTCAGTAAGTAGAGAAGCCCAAAACAGACAAAGGAAAGCAGCTTAAATGCCTTGAACGCCTTTGCTAATCCCCACCACTCCTTTCTCTCCACATTTTCTTTATTAATAAGTAAGATAATGGTTGTACTGTAAAAAACAAAAAAGGACTTATATGCCCCCAAACAAGAGTTATTATAAGCCAATGAAATTTCATCTGAGTCTCCAGTATTAAAAATAAAGCCTATATATTTCTCTGTGCTGAAAAGTCTCATGAAGACTCACCATAGAGCAATGCTTTTTATTAACAGAACCCCAGAGTTTGGGGCATTTACTTTTATATGAGATGCTCTAAGTTGGAAGGCAGTTTGCCAGCCTCATGTAATGTAAAAAGTATACAGATTCTTGTCATAATTGGTCACCAAAAACCATATTAAACAAGGCAACTGAGTGTAGCATCCCATCATCCTTTACTGAAAATGAGGATCTTACACTAGAAATGCTCGCTGCTGCTGTGATTTTGTGACTGTGTCTGTTTCCAGCACTGTGGTCAGTTAAAATGAGTTAGAAAAAGGCAGTGATCTAAAGGAGAAAAGCTGGGGTTGTTTTCAAGACCGAGGCAGAAGTTCACAAACAGTTTTCATATTTCCAGCTAAGGTGGTATTTATGATAATAAGAAAATTTTTCCATTTTCATTTTTTGTAACACCTTTCAAAATGATGAGCATCTTGCAGTGCAACAGATTATAACAGAAAATATTTGCCTTGAGAAGAAAATCTCAGTATTTATTATCCAAATGTTCCAATTAATAGTAATTAGACATTTGTGGGGAAAATATCTCAGGAAGTATAAATAAACACACCAAAATTAGCAAAAAAAGAAGCAAAAAATTCATTACATTTTGTTTCTGTGCTCTTCAACTGAGTGATATGATAAACCGAAGTGAATAGTTTCAACTTGATTAACTTAAAATACAATATTTTAATCAACTTAAAGAATTATAAATTTTCTATCATAAAATATCTTAAAATTTTTAATAAATGACACCTTAGATAGCTTAGGGTCCATGGTCTTCACCAAAAGACACCAATATGACACCAATATGACAAATTATATTAGAGATGCTAAGATAACTTCATTTCCTCTCAATATTTCAAAACAAATGGAATCAGGTTAACATGAAAGATAAGTCTGAAAGCTTTCAAACTCAAGCAGAAAGGGTAAAGGAATCTATCAAAAAAGTATCACAGGCAGAGTAAGGGCTGGGAGGATCTGGGGCACCTGCATCTGCCTCCCCATGTGTCTGGAGGACTATGGATTTCTCAGCAAGCAGGTGAACATCACCAGTTCCAGAGGCCCCGTGGCCTGTGGTAAGTGCCCAGTGCACTCTGCCCCAAGCCCAGACTGTTCGGGACTCTCCAGGCTTCCGGGTATAGTGAAGTGGCTAAGTGGGTCTGAGGCGCCTACATCTGCCTCCCCATTCTGACTGCACTTGGAAAACTGTGGAGTTTTCAGCAAGCAGGCGGGTGTACACTATCCCCAGAGCCCAGCCTATTTGGGATTCTCGCACCTTCTGGTGCAGAGTAAGGGCTGGGCGGATCTGGGGCACCTGCATCCGCCTCTCTCTGTGCCTGGAGGACTGTGGATTTCTCAGCAAGCAGGCGAGCATCACCAGTTCCAGAGGCACCGTGGCCTGTGGTAAGTGCCCAGTGCACTCTGCCCCAAGCCCAGACTGTTCAGGACCCTGCAGGCTTCTGGGTGCAGTGAAGTGGCTAAGTGGGTCTGAAGCACCTATATCTGCCTCCCCATTCCAGCTATGCTCGGAGAATTGTGGAGTTTCCAGCAAGCAGGTGGGCGCACACTATCCCCAAGCCCAGCCTATTTGGGACTCTTGCACCCTCTGAGTGCAGAGTAAGGGCTGGGTGGATCTGGGGCGCCTGCATCTGCCTCCCTGTGTGTCTGGAGGACTGTGGATTTCTCAGCAAGTAGGCGAGCATCACCAGTTCCAGAGGTCCCCAGCCTACGGTAAGTGCCCAATGGACTCTGCCCCAAGCCCAGACTGTTCCAGACCCTCGAGCCTTCCAGGTGCAGTGAAGTGGCTAAGTGGGCCCCAGGCACCTACATCTGCCTCCCCATTCCGGCTGCGCTCAGAGAACTGTGGAGTTTCGAGCAAGCAGTTGGGCGCACAGTGGCCCTGGAGCCCAGCTTATCTGGAACTACGGAGTTCTAAACAGGCAGAAAGAGGGCCACTGGTTCCAGAGGCCCAGCGGCCTGGGGGAACTGGGTGCCAGAATCCCAGGAGCTGCGAACATAGAAGTAGATTTCCAACAGAATCTGAGAAAGCTTTCGAATAACACTTGAAACATAGCAATATAGGAAAATGACAAAATGAAAGACCAAATTACAACCTCAAACTTCCAGCCCATCTCAAGAAACCATAGGAGCAATGTATATAGAAGAAAATATATGCCATACACCTCAAATATCGGACATAATAACTAGTGAAATAAACAAGCAACTCCAGGAAGCTTTCAAGGAATTCAAACTCGAAAAATCTTCCAAGTAAAAGAAGAAATGATAAAAGAAATGAAAGAGATTCTGAATATATCTAAAGAAAACACAGTTAAAAATTGGAGGCACTAAACAAAAAGATAGAATCCCTAGATGAGCAATATAAGAAACAAACAATACATAAAGCAGATGCACAGAGATATACAGGAAATAAAAAACTCTACTGAAAGCTGTAAAAACCGCCTCAATGAAAGTGAAGATAGAATTTCAGACCTTGAAGACAAGATTGCAGCTAGTGAACAGGAAAGGAAAGATCTTTTAAAAATAAAAAGGAATCAGGAAATAACAATTCAACAGCTGCAAGATGATGCAAAGAAAAACAACATAAGATTGATAGGGATTAATGAAAAAGAAGGGGACAACATAAAGGATGTCAAGAGGATATTTAGAGAAGTAAAAGCTGAAAATTTCCCAAACATGAAGTCAGAAACCGACATCAGGTTCAGTGAAGCCTACAGAACTCCAAATAGTCATAACCAAAATAAAACTACACCCAGACATATAATAATCACCATCCCAGAAATCCAACACAAGAATAGATTATTAAAAGCTGTGAGAGAGAAAAGACAGATCACTTATAAAGGAAAACCTATCAGAATCACAGCAGACTTCTCAGCACAAACATTAAAGTCAAGAAGAGCATGGAGTGAAATATTCCAGATCCTAAAGCAAAACGATTTCCAACCTAGACTGATGTTCCCTGAAAAACTATCATTCAAGACTGATGGTGAAATATGATACTTCTATGACAAAGAACAGCTGAAGAACTTCATGAACATCAAGCCAACTCTGCAAAAAATATTGACACTTTAGATACACAAAGGAAAAAATCACTAAACAAAGCAGATAATTAAATATAACAAAAACATAAAGATGAAACAGCAGAGAGATAACATGTCAACAATAAACCAGCATATAACAGTTATAACCATTAATGTAAATGGTCTCAATGCACCAATCAAAAGAAACAGGCTGGCAGAATGGATCAAGAAACAAAATCAACCATATGCTGTTTACAGGAAACCCATCTAACCCAGAAGGATACTCACAGACTGAAAGTCAAAGGATGGAAAACAATACTTCACGCAACAGGAATCCAAAAAAAAAAAAAAAGCAGGAGTAGCCATTCTGTTTGCAGACAATGTGAACTTTAAACCAACAATGATCATAAAGGACAAAGAAGGTCACTACATCCTCCTTAGGGGAAAACTCCAAGAGGAAGAGATAACTATCTTAAATATATATGCACCAAACTCCAGAGCACCCAGTTATATAAAACAACTATTAACAGAAATGAAAATTCAAATTATCAGTAACATAAAGTAACAGGAGACCTTAACACGCCTTTGACACCAAGGGACAGATCAACCAGAAAGAAAATGAGCAAAGAAATAACAGAACTGAATAACACCTGTAAACAAATGGAATCCATAGACATATACAGAATGTTCCACCCAACAACAGCAGAATACACATTCTTCTCAGCAGTATATGGGTCATTCTTTAAAACAGACCATATATTAGCTCACAGAACATATTTAAACAAATGCAAAAGAGTTGAAATCATCCCTTGCATGTTATCAGATCATTAAAATTAGAAATTAATGAAAAAAGATACTGCAAAAATCCCACAAACACATGGAAACTGAATAACACACTATTGAATAATCAGTGGGTCACAGAAGAAATTAAAGAAGAAATTAAACAATATCCATGAGAAAGTGAAAATACAGATACAACTTACTAGAATCTGTGGGATGCAATGAAAGCCGTCCTCAGAGGAAAATTTATTGCACTGAGTTCCCACATCAGGAAAACAGAATGAATACAAATAAATAACCTGATGCTACATCTCAAATAGCTAGAAAAAGAAGACCAAATCAAGCCCAAAATCAAAAGAAGGGAGGAAATTATAAAAATCAGAGCAGAAATCAATGCAATGAGACTAAGAAAACAATGCAAAGAATCAACGAAAAAAGAGTTGGTTCTTTGAAAGAATAAATCAAATCAATAAGCCCCTAGCCAACCTTATTTTAAAAAGGGAAGAAAAAGCTCAAATTCATGCAATAAGAAATGAAAAAGGTGAAATCACTACAGACTCTACAAAAATACAGAAGATCATCAACACCTATTTCGAAAACCTCTACTCTCAAAGGTTTGGTAACACAGAAGAAATAGACAGATTTTTGGAAACATATGAAGTACCAAAGCTAGATCAAGAGGATGTAAAACTGCTGAATAACCCAATCTCTATTAATGAAATTGAAAATGTAATTAAGTCCTTACCTACAAAGAAGAGCCCAGGCCCAGATGGATTCACTGCAGAATTCTACAAGAAATACAAAGAAGACCTAATGCCGACACTCCTCAAACTATTCAGTGAAATTGAAAGGGAAGCAATCCTTCCTAAATCATTCCTGGAAGCAAATATTACTCTAGTACCAAAACCTGAGAAAGACCTAACTAAAAAAGAGAACTATAGACCAATCTCCCTAATGAACACAGATGCAAAAATCCTGAATAAAATATTGGCAAATAGGATGCAGCAAATCATCAAGAAGATTATACACCATGATCAAGTGGGATTCAACCCAGGAACGCAGGGATGGTTCAACATATGTAAATCAATAAGTGTAATCCACCATATCAATAAAGCCAAAAGTAAGAATCACATGATCATTTCTATAGATACAGAAAAAGCCTTTGATAAGGTCCAACATTCATTCATGATAAGAACTTTACAGAAAATTGGAATAGATGGTCAATATAATAAAGGCCATTTATGACAAACCAAAAGCCAGCATCATACTAAATGGCCAAAAATTGAAAGCCTTTACTTTAAAGTCAGGCACAAGTCAAGGATGTCCTTTATCCCACTCCTATTTAATATAGTACTGGAAGTACTCGCCAGAGCAATTAGACAAGAGAGAGAAATAAAAGGGGTAAAGATAGGAAAAGAAGAAGTTAAATTATCATTGTTGGCAAATGACATGATACTCTACTTAGAAGATCCCCTAAACTCCATTGAAAGACTCTTACATATAATAAATAAATTCAGTAATGTAGCTGGATACAAAATCAATACTCAGAAATCAATATCATTCTTATACACTAACAACAAAATCACAGAGAGGAAAATAAGAGAAGCCACACTTTTCACACTAGTAAGCAAAAAAATGAAATATTTAGGAATTACTCTTATGAAACAAGTGAAAGACCTATACAAGGAAAATTATAATACACTGAAAAAAGAAATTGAAGATGATCTCAGAAAATGGAAAAACATCCCTTGCTCATGGATAGGAAGAACAAACATTGTGAAAATGGCCATTCTCCCAAAACTGTTATACAGATTCAATGCAATCCCAATAAAAATACCATCAACATACCTTATAAATCTAGAGAAATCACTCCTAAAATTCATTTGGAACCAGAAGAGACCTAGAACAGCAAAGGCAATTCCAAGCAGCAAAGGCAAGGCAGGAGGCATCACAATCCCTGACTTGAAGTTATACTACCAAAGTAACAATAGTAAAATCAACATGGTACTGGAATCAAAACAGAGCTGAAGATCAATGGAATAGATTAGAAGATACAACCACAACTACAAACACACTCAACCACCTTATCTTTGATAAAGGAGCCAAGCAGGTTCACTGGAAGAATGACAGTCTCTTTAATAAATGGTGCTGGAAAAACTGGTTCTCCATTTGCCGAAAACTAAAGCTAGACCCGTGCCTATCACCATGTACTAAATTAAAATCTAAATGGATCAAAGATCTGAATATTAAAACAGAAACACTAAATCTATTGGAAGACAAATTGGGTAGAAAACTTGAAAACATAGGGGTAGGTAGAGAATTCATGAACAGGACTCAAACCAGACGGGAAATACTTCCCAGAATCAATAACTGGGACCACCTCTTATTAAAAAGTTTCTGCATGTCAAAAGAAATCTCCAGCATAGTGAAAAGAAAACCCACAAACTGGGAAAAGATTTTAGTGAACTCCCCCTCAGACAAGGGACTTTTGTCTAAGACATATAAAGAATTAAAAAAACTTAGACCGCCAAAATTCAAAGATCCAATCCAAAAATGGGCATCTGAGATGAATACGCAATTCTCAGATGAAGAAATGCAAATGGCAAATAAATACATGAAAAAATGTTCATCATCATTGGTCATTAGAGAAATGCAAATTAAAACCACACTGAGATTCCATCTCAATCCTGAAACAATGGCCAGGATCAAGAAAACCAACAACAACAAATGCTGGGGAGGCTGTGGGGAAAAAGGAACTCTCCTGCAGTGTTGGTGGGAGTGTAGACTGGTACAGCCTTTGTGGAGATCTGTCTGGAGATTTCTCAAAAAGTTGGGATTGGAAATCCCATTTATTCCAGTTATTCCACTTCTAGGCATATTCCCAGAAGAACTGAAAGCATCATACCACAGTGATATATGTGCACCTATGTTAATAGCAGCACAATTTGTAATCGCCAGATCTTGGAAACAAGCCAAGTGTCCATCAACTGAGGAATGGATAAAAAAGTTGTGGTATTTCTATACAATGGAGTATTACTCAGCTATAAAGATCACATTGAGATATTTATCAATAAATGGGTGCAGCTTGAGACCATACTCATAAGTGAAATAAATCAATCTTGCATGTGTGAATATCGAATAGTTTCCCTAATGTAAGTAATGATTCAAATATATAAAAATATGTGGTAATCATGATTCCCCATTATGTGGCCTTGAAGCCTTATAAAGTTTTCATTTATTAATTGGAATGGCTTTACTCTGGGCTGCTTGATACTATTGCCTGTGATGAAATGAACAGCTATTTTGAAGAAAATAAGTCATTGTAATAGCTAGTGCTGATTTACTATCATCTTGTTTTGAAGCCCCACCAAACTATGGCTCTTCTGCCTCCATTGGTTTTATCATGATGTATATTGCTGGATTTTATTATATGTGATAGCATAAACAAAAATTGTTGTAGGCAAAGAGATAATACAGAAATCATTGTTCATTTTCTGTTAGCTGGTTCTAAATACCCTACAATGCTTTCATCCACTTGAATGGTTTTACACTGACTTGATATGTTTGAAGCTCTAGTATATGAAGTTATATTAAAATATTTCAAGAAAAAAGACACTACGGTAACTACTATTAAGTTGGGTTATTTGGTGGCGAAGCACTAGGTTGCTGAAACTGTCATGCTTTGACCTGTATTGTTATGTTATTATGTCCTCTTTTATCTCAATCTCTCCCTTATTCATTAAAAAAATTATTTAGTTATTTTTTATGATTTTTTTAATTAAGGGGAAAAAAATCAAAAAAATTAGCAGGATATATTATAGTAACTTTTTGGATTTCCTATTAACTTGACTTCAAGTCCTGTAATACTCCCACTATCTTGTTTTGACTGATTAGACTCTGTTCCGTTCTGTATGATAGTATCAAGTTGCTATGATGCTCATTCTGGTTTAACTATTATCTTCTTTGGAAGTCCTGTAATATTCACAAGGTTTAGGTTTTATTGGTCTTGTTCTCTACTGTTTTGTTCAACTTTATAATACCTAATGAGATAGACAATTCTTTTTAAGGAAGTAAGAGGCATTATGGTAACCATTGTTGATAACCTTGTACTCTGTTTTTACATCATGTGCTATGTCTATCCTTGGTTTTGACTGACAGCTTTGTTTTGCCATATTTGACTTTATTCTCTTCCAAAAAAAAATAATAACTAAAGAGTAATAAAACCCAAAATGTGTAAATTGTGTTATAAAAAAGAGAGGGGAAAAAAGTGCTCTAAAGGATACAACTGCAAGTGTGTTTAGGGGTGCTAAATAGATGACCACATTAATGTTTTTGGTTGGATCACTGAACACAACTGTTTGCAGTCTCACTGTTTGAATGTCCACTTTGTATGCTTTCGTACTGTGACTTGAGCAACTACCTCTAAGGTGATAATGTGTGATCTATTAACTGGTGATTTCTTACTGTTTCTTTTTTTTTTTTTTTTTTCTGTAGTTCTGTATTACTTGTACCCTTACACCACTTTGTTTTGTTTTGTTTTTTCTCTTTTTCCTTTAAAATAAATTTTTTAAAAAAAGTATCACACACCTTTGAATTTGTATATTTAAGGAGGAAAAGACCAGTCAAGTTTCCTAAGTGATGATGGATGTGCTAGGGAAGCAGAAGATGGAATTTATGCACTTATTCTTTTGTGTATTCACTCTTCAACTCTGCTATTTGGAAACCGTTTTCTAGGTGGCGGAGATACAACAGTGAAGAAATAGTTGCCATTACCTAAACATTAACATTCTCATTAGAACAACAATTTCACACCTGTTGGGGTATGGGGAAAAGGGTGAGTAAGACATGGCAAGAAAGCTTACTGAATTCTGCTGAGGAAGCGCTATTTTGACAAGGCAGAAGGCAAACAGAAAGAAAAAAAGGAAAGAAACAACTGCACAGTTTTGCTAGTGAGAGCGTGCCTGACTCTTACGGTTCTGGAAGGCAGACAGGACAAAGGAAAAGAAATAGACCTGTGATCACAGAGACTAAGCACTCACAGATGTGGCCCAGGGTGGGACTTGCACCTTGTCAGATTTGTTTTTTCCGCCATGGGGCCAATTTGGGAAGAGAACTAATTTGGAAAAATGAGTAATAAAGAGGCATTGAGCACCGTCCTTAGAGGACAGTGGTGTAATTTTCTACTTAAATTCTCTTTTGGAGAAAATGTCACAATCACAATATAATTTTTACATCTGAGTAAACACATTTGCCTATTATCTTTTCAAAACAATCTACTTCTCAGAAAGTCTCACTAATCAAAAAATAATCCATTCTTGTTACTAAAAAGACATTTTATGATGTTTTAAGAGGAGTGTAAATACATTACACACAGGCAAACATGATAGTTCAAAATTGCATAATATGTATGTGATATAGTAAGGGGAGGCCTTATGCAGGAAAGCAGAATTAGAGCAAAGATTGTCTTAGTAAACTCAACAAAGGAAAACCAAGACAGCTAGCTAATGTGAGTCACCATCATTATAGATCAGTATCAAAGTGCAAAAGCTGACGCCAATAAACAGCTTATATTTATTAATTGTCAAGCTTTTGTGTTCAGAAAAGTGATAATGTTGTATAGAAATACTGATTTAAGCCATTATGTTATTGATTTATTAATTAAAAATTTCTTCTATTTTTTAGTTTGTTAAAGATATCAATTCATAATGTAATTTTTTTCTATATGAAAACCAAAATACAAAAGAATAACACCATATCCCCACACAATATAAAATAACACCCCCAGTTCATAAGCCATGTAGCCTACAACTACGAACTTGGTAAGACAACAGATGAGAACTCTCTTCCTTATTTCTGAAATTTTACGAGAACACCTATTGCCCTTTTATTTGTTCATTTATAAAACATTTACCACATTCACACTTTTCACCACGTAAAGAGGCAAAAGAGACCGAAAAAGACATGTAAGCTTTCACCTTTGACTTCAAGGACTTATACTTTAATAGAAGAGGTTACTTCCATAATAGGCCTCCTAACAGATGACTTTCATATTTTATTTTTCATTTTGGATATAATCTCTATCCCATCTCCATTGCACTAGGTTGTTATTATTTTAAGGGCAAAACATCTGTGTAACAAATATACCAATTCTTGGGGTACACACACTATATGTACAACAGAAAATGAAATGTTTTTCTGAAGAGTAAAGGAACAATTCCCCAGAAAGGAAATGAAAATATTCTGGGACTGGGATTCTTTTTTCAGTTGTTTTTATATTACATCACTTGGCACAAAAGTATTTTTAAAATTAAAAAAAAACACTATGAAGCAAAAATATCTCTTATGAATAAATTTTAAAATGTTCACATCTTCATAACATTATTCTGTTTAACTAAGCTGATGTGATAGATGACTTAATGTAAACTAAAATTCTTCACTTGTACTTAGTTTCCTGTTTAAAAAACAAATCAAAACCCATAACACCAACCATTCTAATTAACTACAAACTGACTACTAAAAGTTAAGCCCATTTATTTTGCTTAATGGGAACTAAACCACTTCCCAGCACTACCTTTAGAATCACAAGACATGGTAGAAGGTCCAGCTTTGCCACACATTAGCTGTATGGTCTGAATGTTTTATTTTGTCCTTCCCCATCCTGGCTAATTCATCTGTTGAAGGTCTCACCCCTAAAGTAATAGAAAGTGGGTCTATGGAGGTGGTGATTTGCTCATCAGATTCATGCCCTTCAGAGATTCTTGACCCTGTCTAGCAGGTGAAGACCAGGAAAGGTGGCTCTCTGAGAGACAGAATGAATTGGCAGACGCCTTGCTCTTAGACTTTCCAGTCTCCAGAACAGAAAGAAAGAAATATTTTATGTTCATAAACCACCCAGTCTCTGATATTTTATTATAGCAATTCAAATAGACTAAGACACTAATCATTGACCATGGGCAACTCACTCAACCTTGTGAGGACCCAGATATGCCAGCTAAGAATTTGAGATATGATGTCCTTTGTACCCCACTCTTCCCTCAAGACTCTATTGTTCTAAGACTGTCACTCTAGTACTAACCTTCATTTAACCCAAATGACATTCCATTTGACCACAGATCACAAGCAACACAGCTACATCGATACATTTCATTTTTGTGAATTCATCTACTTTTTTTTTAGACAGGATCACCCTAACTCACCAAGCTGCCCAAGATGAGCTCAAACTTGCAATCCTGTCAGTTTCCCAACCTGCTGAGATTACAGGCAGGTGCCGCTGTTCCCGCTTAGCCACTCAGCATTTTTAAGAACTTGTTTCAAACCAGTAATTAGCTGGTCATTTTGATTTTGCACAAGGAAACTGTACTGTTCCCTATCATTTAAGGTTCTAGTTGAAAACAGGTGACATAGTAAAACCAGATCATTTAAGGAAATTTAAAAATAAAACCTTGTTTACAAAGATGCAGGTAAGTGCAGGAAAATCAACAGGCACGGCACTTTACCTTGGGGCTAGTAACCTGCCCAAACTGTCACCACTAGAGTAGAATGAAAAGAGAGAAGCTGGAGACAGAGACTGTGGAAAGGACCATTTACAAGAGTTGTGGTCTCACATAGAGGGGCAGAGCCAGCCCAAAATGAGCATGAAGGTAGGAATTTAGGGTAATAAATGTCTTTGTCTTTGCAATGTCCACTTCCTCCAGTCTCTGACTAAAGTTCCTGTTGCACAAATTCCATTAGAAGCTACTGCCAAGAGAGAGCCCTATTGATGTATCTCCTGGAACCCAGGGTGGAGAAAAAGGCGAAGGACTGGGAAGATAACAGAACATCTAACAGTCTTCTTCCCTCTACTTCGAAGTCACTAGATTCCCAGAGTTACTTCTCCTTTTCCTGAAGCTTCTTTACTGATGTCATGAGTATAAACTGCTTGTCTAGTGGGCTCGTGCTTTCACTATAACACCTAGAACCTATTAGAACCCTCAAATGTAACCATCCAGGACAATTTTAGATCTCCAGGGTATTTCACAAAGGACGTAAGCAAAGCAATTGCTTAAATTGGAAGAAATGTCAATGTCAGTAAAGATTGATTTTCTATACTCTGTCTCTAATTAGTTGCTTTGGACATCAATAGGTTGCACAAAAAAGCTGTAATGATTTTTCTGATTAAGTAGCTCTAGCAAAGCAGAAAGGCTGGTGCATAGTATTATTAACTCTTTGAAAGGCTATGCATGTAGAACCACAACAAGATGTAGAAATCTCAAGAAACCAGCAAAGCATAAGCAGACAACAAGAGGAACCCCAAAAGGAGGACAGAAAACACAAGGAACATATCTATCTACCAAAGTAGGAAGAAATACTGCTAATTGACACTTGCTACAATGTGCAAGGCACTAACACTTACATATATGTCATTTAATCTGCATGACAGCTCAGCGAGATATTTTTACTTATATCACTTTATATAAAAGGAGAGTAATCTGAAAAACCCTCAGAAAACCCAGTAAACTGCATAGTTTTAAGCAAGTTTTATAACTGCGTACAAATCCCAGACATAATCCCACTGTTTCACTATTTTTAATCAGTATTATGTCTCAGAAAGTAGTAGAATGAAAATGACATTATGTTTTGCCTATTCATAACATGTGCCTTGGAAAGTACAATTTCTTCTAAAATGAACTCTTTTTTGAAAAATATTTTACGTGATGTCAAAGCACTTGGAACATGTTAGAAAGAGTAAGCTCATGAAGTCTTTACCCTGAAATAGTTGAAGTGGTTTTCTCCCACACCTCAGCCCATAATGAGTCTCTACTTTTGTGCTTAGAAAACAACTCAAAAAAACTAGACTCCTCCCAAATAGAAGGCCTAATCAAATGTGGGCAATTGAAATGAATATATACGTCTCAAAAGAAGGGTAAAGTGGTCAATAGCCACATGAAAAAATGTTCAGCATATTTGACTGCTAGAGAAATTCAAATCAAAACAATACTAATATTCTATTGTTACTGTTTAAAGAATGGCCATCATCAAGAACGTAAAAAAGAAAAAATAGGTGGTGAGGTCATGAAGAAAAAGGAACTCTTCTACATTGTTGGTAGAAATGTAAATCAGTACAAACTCTGTAGAAATCAATATGGAGATTCCTCCAAAAGACTAAAAATACTAATTCTATTTGATCTAGCTCTACCTCTTCCAGGTATCTTCCCAAAACAGTTAAAGACATTATATTACAGTGATTCCTGCATACCATATTCATAGCAGCACAACTCACAGTTGCTAAAATATGCAAGCAGCCTTTATGCCCATCAATGGATGAATAAAAAAAATGTGATATTATGCACACAGTGGAATTCTACTCTGTCACAAAGAATGACACATTTGAGTTATTTATAGAAAATATGGATGCACTTTGAGTCCATAATGCTAAGTGAAGTAACAAAAAGTTAAATACTGCATTATTTCTCTACATGAGAAAGTATAACTAATTTAAAGAGCAAAATAAAAAAAAAAACAGATGATAGGAAACAGGGAGACAGGCTTTGTGGAGGTGGGAAGTGGACCTGGAGATGGAGGCAACTAGAGGGGAAGGGAGAAGAAATAGTAAAACAGACCAAGATGATATATTACATATATTTCTCATAATGAATAAATTTGTTACATATTGAAAATGTATACATTGTTATGGTTGATACATTGTATCAACTTGAGAAGTTTAGGAAATTAACTAAGACACTCAGCAAGGAGCCAAGATCCTTATATGGTAAACATCCTCAACCTATACAACAGGAGGGCACAAGATTGCCATACCGATCCAGGGGCAGGGGGTGTAACCTGCTTACAGTAGCTGCACCTGGGGGATATAAGAAGCAATCTTTGTGTTCACCTTTTTGGCATGACAAATGGCAAGGTGTGTGTACATGTGTGAAAGTATCAAATGGAGATTTTTTTACCCACATAATGCTTCATATAACATTTTTGTATACATTCCTGAATATCATGGGGTAGGGGACACCCTTACACACTTTTGTAATGTACTTTATCATAATGGAAGCTGGGTATGGCTCACAGTAGCTGTGTCTGGGGAAAGCAGGAACACATCTGTGCATTCACCCACTTGGCATGTAAGTGAAGGGCAAGGTGTGTGCAGGAGTTCTAAAGCAGCGACAGAGAGCTTTACTCATGAAATGTTCATTGCCAAATTTTTGGCATTTAGGATTTAGATTTTTTTAAAATGTTTTATTTTTATTCTTCTTATAGAATTGTTACAGGCAACTGAGTTACACAGAAATATTATAGGCAGTGCTAGACCCTCAAAGGAGCCAGTGCAGAAGGCCAGATACCTTGCAACCTTGGAAAAGACAGACACCTCCCACTGTGGGCCAGGCCTCAAGACAAAAGATCAAACAAATACACCCACTTCCTAAGGATTGATACTCTAAAGGTCTCCATCACCTTGAGGAAACCAGAAGTCACCATGCCAACTCCCTACAGGAAGAGTGACTGCTCTTTAAGCATGCCCACTTGCTATATGACTCATTTCCCCATTTGTCTCTGATTTAATCCATTTTATCTGAGCAATTAATCTTATTGATTGGCCATAGTTCTGTCTCATCTCATGCCCACTTTGAGAGTTCCCATGTTTTCCCACCTTAGACCTGCCTCACTTTGTGGTTTTGCTCCATAAGAGTCCCTAGAAAAGACAAGGTCTTTGGTAACCCACTCGGGACATCTTCTGTCTCTTTCTCTCAGACAGATTTCTTCCTCTCAATACATATATTCTGCTCTTAACCTCTGTTGTTCCTAAAAATCATTCTTCAATTTTAGAGAACATGAACTTGTACCAGACATCTAGTAGGTTGGGAGTTTCTTTCCCCTATATCAGAATTAGCCTAATTCAGTACAGTGGCACATAAAAAAAAAAAAAACAGAAATGTAAGCTAAGAGGGAGTTGAAACTGAGTGACCAGGTGACTCATCATTGATGATGATGATGATGATGATGGACAATGATCATGACTTTGATGTTGAACATTAGAGCCAAAGTTCCTATGATGGTGAAACAGAGCAAAAATAACCAATACAGACACAAGGAATGAGGACTTCCTTGATTGGAATGAGAAAGAAAACAGCAAAGTTGAGTACATATTTGACTAATCTAAATGCAATAAAATGGTCACATGTGCTTGAACAATCAAATGTTAGAAGGTCTGAAAATATAATTAGGTTCGTGGCAGAGGTGAATCCTATTGGACAGAATGCCAGCACTGCGATTCAATGTTGAAAATTTTAACAAATTTGCTACAAGATGTTGTAAAATGCACAAGTGATAAAATACAAGTAAAACATTCTATATATACTGATAGTCATACTTTAAAAAATGTTTATTATGACACCTCACTACCTGAACTATGGAAATCATCCATAGGTCTGCTGTACTTAGCAGGGCTTTCTCGTGGTAATCACAGGAATGCAAAAGATTTGTGGAAAAGCAGTGGGCTTGAGATTTGTAGAATAACAATGACATTCAGGAGATCTGGTGGTGTTCTCCAAACTTACCTGAGGTTCAATGACAAAATCACTTACTAAGAAACAAAAAGAACCTGTAATCTGGCTAGTATCCTCTTACTGAGGACTTTGTTTTAAAATGTCAAGGATTTACACACCATCTGAATACATGACTGTTGATAAACAGCTTGCACCACTTTGTGGTAGCTGTAGGAAATATTTTCCAAGTAAGTCTTCAAAATATGGTATAAAAATGTATGTCCTGGTAGATCTGAAGATACAATAAATATACTTTTGATTTAGAAATTTACCTTGGAACTCAGCCACTGGGTCTTTATTCATGTAATATTAAATCAAGTGATTAAACCAAACATACCTGTTTTTCTATCTCACAAACCAATCAAAATGTGACATTCAACAATTGGTTTACCAGAGGCCCATTGATGTTACATTTGCTAACAGAGCACAAGCTGACCAGTATAGGAACTATATGCCAGAACAAACCAGATATTACCAATGAAATACGGCAATTTCAAAATAGGGGACCATATAGTACAATCGTTGGATTTCAAAGAAAGATAACATGGGCCTCCTATATGTCAAAGAAAAACAAAATGGTACTGCTAATGTCAACATTACACCATAAGAGCAAGATAAACAGAGAAAACTTGACAAAAATGAAGCCAAAGTTAGTAACTTTTTACAGCAAAATCAAAAGTGGAATAGATACTATTGATGAGTTATGCAGCAACTATGACATCACTTGAAACACAAAGTGTTAACCATTGATTTGTTTTACTCAATCCTAAACATGTGTGGCATAAACAGTTTCACACTTTTCAAAAAAAATAACAAGTGGACAATAATCTAGAAGATAGGACTGGACCCAATAAAAGATCAGCTACAACAGAAAAATAATAGTGTTTCTGCTCAAGGGACTACACAAAAATATTCTAGAGCAGACTGGTGAGATGACAGGTAAACAGGCAGGTGCAACATAACAAAGTCTTAACACAACAACAGGAAAACAAAAAAGATGTCAACTGCATCCTTAAAAGAAGTACAGGAAAACAAAACATACATGCTATCAGTATAAGTGATATTTGTGCATGAAACAAGCTGTGTGTGATGACTACCTTGGGCATAACAGTTGAAAGATTATTTTTGTGGTAGACTTCTGTTTGTATATTCATTGTAGTTCAAATAGGTATTTACTCCTGATGTTATCCTTTAGGTTTTATAATCAGACAGTTAATGTGAAAATGTTTATGTCTACTCTAAGCATTCATTTCATATTTGATAGTTATTTTATTGATATCTTACTTTCCTGCTGAGTGCATGTTGTACAACATAGTAAAAAGATCCTTACAAAAGAGGAATAGAGGTGAAAAGAACGACCTTCCACATAGGAAAGCTAAGCACATGTGCTATCAGTGTAGGCAGACCTGTTTATGGGAGATGAAGTTGTCATGTGTAAAGACTGCCTTGGCTATGACAGTTGAAGCAAAGGTTAATTTTGTTATAGAGTTCTATTGGAATTTTCATTGTAGTTTATATATGAGTTATTTCTGCTGTTCTTTTAGATTTTGTAAACAAAAACTTGATATTGAAAGTGTTGATATTTATTGTAAACATGTAACACATATTAAGAATTTAATACATTTATTGATATTTTATGTTCCTGTTAATTACACTTTGTATAATATAATAAGAAACTCCTGACAAAACAGTAAGACTAATGAGATATCAAGTATGTCCTACAAAAAGACAGGAAGACAAAACACATTTGCTTTCTGTGTAAGCAATATATATATATGGAACATGCTTTTTCATGTTTATTTTTATTTAAGGAGAAAAAGGAAAAAAACAGAAAAAGGGTACAAGTAATACAAAATTTAAAAAATAAATAGTAAGAAATCACTAGTTAATAGATTACACATTCTCATCTTAGAAACAGTTGTTCAAGTTACAAAATTGAAGCATATAAAGTGGTCTTTCAAACAGTGAGAGTGCAAACAGCTTTGTTCAATGATCCAAAAAACACTCAGTAATATGGTTATCTATCTTATACACTTAAACATATATGCAGTTATAACTTTTAGAGCACTTTCTTTTCTTTTCTTTTCTTTTGTACAATGACAATTACACATTTTGGATTTTATTACTCCCACAGTTCTTATTACTTTTTTTGAAGAGAGTAAAACCAAATGAGACATATCAGAACAGAGTCAGTCAAATCAAAAGGATGGACATAATAAATAATGTAAAAACAAAATATAAAGTGATCAACAATTGTTATCATACTGCCTCTTGCTATTTTAAGAAGAATTGCCAGTTATAATAAAATTGAACTAAACAATAAAAAATAAAACCAAAGCTTTGGAGACATTACAGGATTTTTTTTTTTTTTATCGGTACCAGGGATCAAACTCACGACCCCCTGCTTGCAAGGCAGGTGCTTATACTGCTGAGCTAAATCCCCAGCCAACATTACAGATTTTAAAAGAAAATAATAGTCAATCGGAATGGGCATCATAACGATTCTTATTGTCTTCACAGTTATGCCTATACTTTCAAACTTGGTACTATCAAGCAAAGCAGAATAGAGGAAAATCACTCAAAACAAGATGGTGAGGGCAATACAGGATTTCAAATCAAGTTAATAGGAAATCAAAGTAGGTTACTAAAATGTATCCTGCTATTTTTTATTTATTTTTCCCTTAATTAAAAAAGAAAAAGAAAAAAGTAAATAATTTTAAAAAGTGGGATTGAGATAAAAGAGGGCATAACGATAGAACAGTGCAGGTCGAATCACAACCATTTAAGCAAACCAGTGTTTCACCACAAGATATCCTGACATAAAAATAGTTACCATAGTGTCTCTTTCCTTGAAATCTTTGAGTATAACTTCTTATACTGTAGCACCAATCATATCAAGACACTATAAAAACATTCAAGAGAATGACATTATTACAGGGTATTTAGAATCAATTAACAGAAAATGAACAACGGTTTCTATATAAACTCCTTGTCTATAAAAGTTTTTGCTTTATATTATCATATATAATAAAATTCAATAAGATACAACCTTTTAAGACTGATGGAGACAGAAGAATACAAGTTTGATGGGACTTCAAAACAAGATGATACTAAATCAGCACTAGCTATCATGATGTCTTGTTTTCTCCAAAATTGCTGTTCCTACCGTCTGATCTCTGCCTTATTTCTGTTGAGCTCTTTTTCTGTCGTTTGTTGTCAGTTTGTCTTCTTCATTTCGTTTTCTGCTCCATTCATTGCAGCCTCTCTGCCACTGTTTCTGGAATCTTGGTGTTTTCCTTTTTTAGACTATCCTGCAGTATTCTCTGTAGAGTTGAATTAGTGGTTGCAAATTCCCCTAGTTCCTCTTTATCCTGGAAGCACCTTGTTTTTCCATCAATTTCTAGGGACAGTTGTGCGGGATATATCAATCTCGGATGGAGGTTATTATCTTTCAAAGCTTGAATTATTTCCCCCCACGCTCTACATGATTTGATGGTTTGTGCCAAGAAGTCTGCTGTAATTCTGATGGGTGTTCCCTTGTAAGTGATCTGTTTCTTGTCTCTGATGGCTTTTAATATTTTGTCCTTATATTGGATTTCTGGAATTTTGATTATTATATGCCTGGGTGTAGCTCTGTTTGGGTTGTAGGTGGCTGGAGTCCTGTATGCCTCATATATCTGAGTATCTTTACCATTTGCTAAATTAGGGAAATTCTCTTGTATTATTTCTGTGAATAGCTTTTGTAGTCCATTTGTTTGTGTCCCCACTTCTTCTCTTATGTTCTTAATTCTTAAGTTATAGATCCTCTTATCATCTTCTAGTTTTTGTATTGTTGCTGTTTGTTTTTTTGTTATTTTTAAGAAGTTTTTCATTTCATGCTCCCATATTACAAATCTGGAGATGTGACTGAAGTCACTGTAGCATCTCGTTCCGGGAAGTCTGCCCGGTCCGAGTATGTCCTCCGCTGAAGCCTCCTTCTCTATGGAAGGGTCCCAATCCACTCACTCACCACAGGCTGATGCAGAGCACCAAGCCAGTCCTGCTCCCAACTCCTTTCAATGCTTTCCACTCTTCAAGCTTTCACGCCTCTCTACCCGCTGTGCGGACCTGACCGGGATGCAACAGTGGCTGCAGGTAATTCAAATCACATTTTCCAGTGGTGCGGGTCTGGCTCCCATGCTGAGACCTTATCTGTGCCTGCTGTGTCACCGGGATTTCATTTCCAGATGGTTTCTCTTAATTTAGTTCGTTCCTGGGTCAGCAAAGAATATCCCCCCTTGCCTAGGACTTCCTGCCCGGCACCATTCCTGGATTTCAAGTGCGGTTTCTCAGAGAGCCTCCGAGGCTGCTGCTATCTATCCGCCATGTTCTTCTGGACCACCACTTTTTCATGTTTAAAGACTGCCTTGGGTGTGATAATTGGGCTGAAGATTATTTTTGTGGTAGAGTTCTACTGGTATTTTCATTACTGTTCATATAGGAATTTGTTTCCATTGTTTTGTTTTAGACTTGTAGACAAAAAACTGTTGAAATTTTTGATGCTTATTTATACACATCCAATGCTTATTTATACACATTCAATAAGTATTAAAAATTCAATACTTGGTTGATACTTTTTCCTACTAGGTACACAATGTTCAATATAAAACTCATTAACTTGAAATTAATAATTAATCAATAGAAATAAACTAAAAGTAAATAAACATGGCACTCCTTTAACCCAAAGTTGAGGTGATACTCCATTAAAAGGCATCTGAGATCATGCAAAAAGAAGTGTCACACCTTAGCCTTGCATATGTCAGAGTCATCATGGGAACAGTTAATGTGAGCCTCAGATGTCTCCTTACACTATTGATACCAACAGAGTTAACACCTAGGTTGTCTAGAAACAATAAGAAAATGTGAGAACAGAAATCTCATCCCATCGTGTGATTTATCTCTCTGAATCTCAGCTTCTAAATCTATCAGATGAGAATGATAATGATAATGTTTCAAAAGATACTAGGAAGATTTGGTCAAATGGCTTCAAATTCCACAATGCTCAGCACTGTAAAAGTCTGTTGTTCATTCTCTTCCACTGATAATACTCCCAGCCTCCAGCAAGACAGGAGATCCCGTATCATAAAATCCTGGACAATCACCCCAACCTGCTGCACCTCAGGAAGGATTCATCTAGAGAGAAACACAGAACTATTCTCTATGGGTTTGAATACTTTTCAATATAATATAAGGAAATAAAAGGAATAATGGAGGAGGTTAGTATGTGTGGGATTTATGCTACTACTATTGGACAAAGAAAGCTCGGGAGTAATTCTGGAAACAGATAAAGCAGCTTCCATTCACTCATATTCTTTAGCAAGGCCAAAAATGGGAAAAATTGTAATGAAACTTTTTTCAATTAAGTGATAATATGCCATTTTTATTCATCCTGCATTGTATTTGAGGGATCCTTAAGCTGTATTTGAGGTAGATATTTTAGATTATTGCACTACTTTATGATTTATGAGGTATTTCATATGAACGATTTCAATTGGCAGCATTTTAAGAGTGTTAGTTTCTTTGTTTATTACACATATTTAGGATTTACAACTTGATGTTTTGATATACACAGTGAAATTGTTAACTGTAGTTAAGCAAACTAACGTATGTATTCTCACAATTAACCCTTCTGTGTGTGTATGTGGCAAGAGCTTCTAAAAGCTCTCTATGTACAATAAACTACTGTTACTTAGATTCCTCACTAACTCTCTAAACTTATTCATCCTACATTTGCAACTCTGTAACTTTTGACATACATTGCCTATTTCCTATCAACTACCCCATCCCTAGTAAACATTATCCTATTAAAAAGAAGACACAGAAGAAAAGGGGTAAATTAATTTTAGTATCTACAACTCTAGTTGAACAATTTTAGATCCACATGGTTTCCAGTTATGGCTTGTGTCTGGCTGTCCCTCCAAAGCCTCGTGCTTTGGAGGAGCTTTTCCAGAAGTGGCTGAATTCAGACTTCGTGACACTGGGATTGATTCACAGTGCACTACTGGGATTAGGGTGTGAGACCTACCTGCTCTAAGGGTGGGTGTCCTGGACAAGACAGAAGAGACAGAAAGCAGCTTATCACTTGTTGTTTACTTGTTTGCTTGCTTTTACAATCTTCTGCCTGTCAAGAATTGTTTCTCCTGATTCTCTGCTGCCATGCTACCCTGCCTTGAAGTCAGTGCTCTGTGAACTAAAACCTGTACAAACTGAGATAAATAAACCTTTCGTCCCTTAACTTGTAGTTGTTGGGTATTTTGTCTCAGCGGTGAGAAAAAAATAACTGAGACATTTCCCAATAACAGTATTTCTTGATTCCTGGTTCCTTGGTTTTTCCATCAATAACCAGGGTAAAATAATTTCCTAAATGTAATTTCTCTGTTTTTAATAAAAGAACCTATGTAACATGCCTTCATAAAGTCTAAAAAACTTTTTATTGTGTATTGTCCATCAAAGATGCTAAGTGAGATCATATTCTCTTGTCACTGTAACCCGTAGTGATACTGAGCTAAGATGCAGCCCAAGGTAAGACTGCAAAAGTCCCTGCATTTCTCAGGGAAGTGCTCCCACAAAAAGGAAGTCCACATAATTTATAGAAAGAAGGAGCTGCATTAACTAGGAACACCAGAGGCTCTGCCCAGTTGCTAGGACATACAAACCTGGCACTGAACAAAGGGACCCCTAGAAATCACAGTAGGCACCAGGAAGACTCATCCAGCCATCTGACTCACTTTACTCACAGCATCTGGGCATGAGAAAAATCTTATTTCCCAAATCCGTCTTCCCAACCCCCATCTTCCCCAGCCACACACACAAACAATCTGGACAGTCCATAAGGTAGAGGATAATTTTAGGGGTTTCCCCAGGGCCTGGCTGGAAGCTTTCCAATCATTTTCTCTGGCCTGTGAAATCAGATGCACTATTTCTTTATACATGAGAAAAAATGAAATCAGTTTCTATTTGCAGAGTGAGATGGAAAACATGAAAGCTGCACAAAGCTATGTCACAGATTTGTAGAAAGGAACTCCCTAAGATGGAGAAGCGGAAGAGCCCAGAAGGGGAGCACAGAAGGAAAGCAGGGTCAACTTGTTAACCCGGGGAAGCATCCCGTGTGCCTGGCTTTGTGTACACAACCACACTTGGGCTTCTGGAGCTAAGCTACTAAAGAAAACCGGTGCGATCTCTGGATTCAGGTTAACTTCTGGTCACAATGTGGTGGTCATCATGGCAACCATCACATGGCCATTCCAGGAGCAAATGACTGTGTGTCAGCCATCGTGTATCCAGACAACACATGGACAGGGCTGGCTGCAGCGTGCCTGTGGCCTCCATTGCACCAGTACCAACTTCCCATTCTGCTTTGCGCAGGCCCAGCGCAGGCTTGCTTGGGTCACTAAATGTTAAGCTCTTTTCCATGCACAGGACAGATAGACCGGAGACAGAGGGAAGAGAATAGGACTTCAAAAAACAGTCACTCTACTCTTCTGCAATGTAGGAACCAAACCCTTAGATCCTCCTTCCGGGTCTGGCCCTGCAACCCTCCCTACAGTTGCCCTCAGTCTCTGCCTCCCCTCCTTCACACTGATAGAATTTTACTCATGTTTAGTTCTCAGAAAGTGCATTAATCCTGTGTAAATCTCTGGATACAAACAGACCCCAGGAGTTGTGACAGTAAACACATAGGCAAGTTCTAGCTCTGACCCAGTGACATATATGCATGTATCCCCAAGAACAACACTGTCTCTGTGTCTCTCACTTATCAACTCCAGAAATAGTTCTGCCTCTCTGAGTAGAGACTGCCAGGAGGATGTTGAGTATGCTATCATCCCTTGTAGAGAATAGCACTAGACATAAAAGGGCAAATATACAAATGTTTTTAAACTCTTAAAAGAAAAATTTACTACACTCCTAGTAGTAACAGATAGATAGTAACAGAGCTTTGAACAAAGAATGAAATGGAACGTCTGGCCCAACTATCCATCAGACATTGTAATGCTATTCCCTTTCTCTATACCTCCAATCCCTGTGCCCCAAATACGCATACATGCACACGCGTGCACACACACATGCACAATGTTAAAACTGAGTCAACTGCAAAAAGCCAGGACAATTCTAGATCAATATTAAGACTGAATTTTAAAAATTGAAAACATAGGAAATTAAATCACTAGCTTAGAAAACAATTTATTGTGGCTGAAAAATCACTAGCACTGAGCTACCTCACTACCCATCAAACAACCACTTTAGAGAGGGTAAGCTCAGGGGTGTTTATTACACTGGTACATAAAGCCACCTATGAAGACTCTTAGGAACAAGTGAGAGCCATGTGGACCTGTCGTAGGCCTGGGTAGTTATGCCATTGGGAGGACCAATTACTAAACAATAATGGGCTGCGCAGGAAGTCAGCTGTGTATCTAGGACTTCCTAAGACTGACCCCCTATTCTGCTTTGTTTCCTCCATGGTTCTTCTCCTCAGACAGGATGAATATACATTATATTAGACATCACAAAAAATCAGGAGGTGTCAAGGACTTCATCTACAAGAATTTAGAAGCTTTCCAAGAAATACTTAAACTCCAATCATCCTTCAGAACCAATCCAAGCCTGCAGCCTTCCAAAGAGGTCTAAATCATGGTCAGATTAATTCCCATCAACTCACAATCATATTCCAAACTGAATAACAACATTCTAGAAAAAAAATGTCCATGAAATGAAACTATAGGACCTTAAAAATTCAGTCTGATAGCACACCAAGATACCTCTCAATGAAATACAGAGGCTTATTTAGTGACCTAAGCATTGGACTCAGAAGTGCTCTAGTCATAAATTCTCACTACTTCGTCTTTTGACTTTTACTTCTTTACCATTCACACCATCTGTTCATTTGCCAGTACGTACTCATTTGCCAGGACACCAGCCCAGGATGCACCTTAGGCTTCTCTTCATCACAGTGTCAGTAATGGCATCTTGCATCTGTGTACTGCCAGGCACTGTAGAAAGGACTTTCAGAGCCTCACATCATCTCTAAATGAGTGAAGCAGATTAGCAGAGGGTATCTCAGGAGGACTGCTCCTGGAGTCTGGGCTAAAGGTCTGGAGCAAGAGGATCAGCTCAAGAACTGGCTGGGTATTGCCTTTACCTGTATCTCTCTACAGGTGTTAATGTGAATGCCAACCAGTCCAGCCCAAATTAAGCCTGGGTCATTCCATGAGACACACAGGAACTCGCATTGAATGTCTTGAATTTTCAGGAGCCATATATTAAAGACAATGTCTGGAAGCTCCTACTTTGTAATCATTGGTCACCACGATAATCCAGTTTTTAAAATGGGAGTTTTGTCAGCTGGGAAAGCAGAATCCAAAGATAATTATCACTTTCTGAACCAATTTACTGCCCACCATATCCTTACCTTATTAGTAAAGATACTTAACTAAAGGTTGGGTGAACAGACTTAGAAGAATATGGAACATAGATGGCCAGGTTCTGAATTGGTAGATGTCAAGAAGTCAGTTTGTAATTAATCCATTTTATGAACACAACTCTCCTATTCGATCAAGGGCATTTGACAGAGAAGTTCAATTTCTTGAGAAGAAACTTTTTAAGCTGAATGCAGAAAAATTTCAAAATAAACAATGTCACAATGGGATATACTCAGGAATGTGTACATTGTAAGTAACTTGATTAAATAGCCTATAAAACTTTGACTTGTCTCGGTTTATCTAAATCTAGTGGAATTTCTTTTATAATTTAAAAATAGTACATTGTGTTTCATCTTGGTTATCAACAGTATTTGCTTGTGAAGTGTTATTTATAGAGTTCTTTATCGATAATTTTGAAATATTTGTATTTTAAAAGTTGAGAAGCTTTTGACTTTCCTTATCCAGATAGTTTGACCTTGATGTAGTAATTTAAAAAAAAAATGTCATAGACAAGATTTGGTAGACAGATTTAAAACTAAGATCGTGCAAAAGGAAATGAAATTGATAGCATATCCAGTGACTTATTTGTATGCTTGGAAATACACTACTAACATTTCTAACGCACAGCACTACCTAAGAAGCTGAAGCAAAATGCTTTTACAATGTCTAACTATTGTATACTTGCCTCTATCAGAGACTAGGACTGCTATAATTTTAGAATCCTGGACCCGTATGTGTATAATGGACCAACTTACAGACCATGGTGAAATTGTTGCCTTTGTCACTCTATGTTTTTGCATTTTCTTTCATAAAGTAAATGGATCCTGAATAAACTGACTGGTATCTTTACTTGTAAAAAGTTGTAACACAGTTTAAGAACTGTTATTAAAGAAAAGTTTGGATGACATTAACATTTGCACTTAGCTTTTTAGGTTGTACACTGAAGGCCAGTAGTCATCCCTTTTGTACTACACTATATCATTTCAATGTAAAATAATGAATATCCATGGAAGAGCAAGTAATACTACCAGATATTTTCTGTGCTTATTATGAGCACTTGAAGAATTCTGTTCTGTTCTGAATGACTTTTGAGCAAGTAATTCTAAACTTGGTCCTATATCCTTGTGTGAAGTTGCTAACAATAGATTTTACTTTTATTTATTTGATTTTTTAAATAAAGATATTTATACAAAAATTAATCAGTGAAGCAAATCACATATTGATGTTTCCATGCTAGAGCTATGGAAATGAACGCTCAGAAAGGACGAGGGATTTCCTCCTGTAACATAGAGCCAGGGAGAAGATGGCCCTTGCTTGGAATCCAGATCGTATTGTTCCTGCTACAAATTCTCTGTGATCCATAACACTGTCACTCTGATTGTCAGATCCCTCTCTGTAGGGACCCTCACTTGACTTCCAGTCAAATTCAAATAATTGCCATAAACATAGACTCCCACACTTCCAGATACCAACTGAGCTTCCAGGGAAGTAGGGCATCATCACTGCCTCTGTCCCACTGGAAATATGTTAAGGGAGCACAATGGGTAAGTATTTTTTGGAGTAATCTAATGTAAACTCCAACCAGAATTCTTCACCAGTGGCATGGAAAATAGAAGTCTGATTAATAAAATCTTGATGTATGGTATGGATTTGCTTCACTTGACCTATATTCAGGGTACATGTTTGCAAACCAATTGAAAATAAAAAATACTCTGAATTTAATTATATTGCAATCTATGTCTGAATTGCATTTAAGTGGCACTTATAATTGGCACATTTTTCAAATACTGCCTCTGCTACAGCTGTATGTAAAAGTACATTATCATCATTTGTACAACTGCAGCCCAAGTTAGCTGCAATATACTCTCCATAGATTGCAGCATATATCTCGTAGATCAGAGGGCCTGTCACTAAGGGATGTGGCTGTCACATTTCCACAAAATAAAGTTAAACGCATCCAGAAATAAATTGGATCCCAGATTCTGCTAAAACAACACATGGAATGTTTTCAAAATTAATAAGCATTGACTGAACCTACATTTTGCTTAGCACTATGGAGGATTCAGAGTAATAAAAGGTATTTTCTAAGATTATAAAAGAAGATGGGTGAGTTTGAATATGGGGAGTTAAGGTGAAAGTTTAGAAGAATATTATTTTATGCATATTTGTCAATGAATACATTTTTAGATACCATTTAAGTATTTTATTTAAATTATTTTATATAATCTTCATAACAACTCAGAGAACTAGCTAGTATTATTATTCCAATTATACAGAAAATAAAGCTAAGGCACACAGCAAAAAGTTTATTCAATTAATGAACTATAGGTAGAAAGCAAGGGAACCAGGACTGGAAGTTAAATGTCTGATTCCCCAACCTGTGTACTCTGAGCCTCTCTGCTGCACCCAGGAAAGGCTTCATGAAGGACTGGCTCTTCCCAGTGGCCCTCAAGCTCAGCATTCAGTTAGGAAGGGTGGAAGGAGTGGGCACAGGTCAAAAGAGAGGACTGACAGGTAGCATAGACACAGGCGCAAGAGCAAGACTTTGTACTGCACACATGAGGGTCCCTGAAGAAAATCAATGACAGGAAGTAAAATTGGCTAGGCTGGGTGAGATACTCAATACAACATCTTAGAGATCAGCTGGGAGCATTTGGAGACTCGAGCCTATGAAATAGGAACTCGGGTAAACTCTAATGCAGAAAGGTGAAGATGAAAAGCCACTGCAGCATACGCTAGCAGCATAGCTGGAAGAGTGGAGGAAGGCAAGGTTTCAGGGAAGAGCATCAATGAGTAGTTTATTGTGACATCCTCTTTGGACCCTAGTGCTCCATGGTTACAGTCAGGACTCCACAAACATTTGTCCGATCAGTGAATGAAGAAGAGAACAGGTAAAAAAAGAAAGCTAAAACCAAGAAAGCATGTGCAGGAGTCCAAGGATGAATAGAAGAAATGAGAAAGCAAGCATCTTAAAATGGCACCTAAGCACAACTCTAGTGCAAAGAAAGCAGAGTATGTTTCCAGCCCGCCATGGAGTTGAAAAAGGGAAGTGAGTCTCAGATGGATACAGGGGGAATCAACTATGAAGCCTCCATTTGGTTTGCTAATGTGAAGGTCTAGAGAAAGCAGTGAATAAAGTGTCGGAATTTGAAGAAGGAGGCCTAGACTATATTTAAGGCTGTCCAAAGGTAAAAAGCACAGTACTCATCATAAATTCAGACAAATAAAAGTTATCATTTATATGGACCATGTTGAAAGGCAGCAATGCAGATAAAACTACTAATACAAATATCACCACTGGACCTATTTTATCAAAGACATACAAAGTAAAAAATATATACATTGTATATAGTAATACCATTATGAATTGAAAAGAACTAAGCAAAAGGACATGCATCAAAGAGTTAAATTCCTATCCCGCTCCCTAGGACACGCTGCCCACACTGGCCATTTGACAGATATAAAACACCAGCCTTTCCTTATCAAAATACAAAAAAGAAAAAAAAAAGTAACAATTTCACAGCAAGAAGCCATTAGACAGATGTAATCATAATGGGACCAAATATCCCTATAAATAAAATGTGCGCATTTAGGACCCCACGCAGAGTTTAAAAGCAACCAACACAAAAGGTAAGTAGAGTTGCTCCCATGTACACAATGGTCCAGATGCAGCAGAGCAATCCAATTGGCCCTCAGACAAAAAAATAATGTGAATTTATGAGACAAGCCCCATATCCATTAGCTTAAAATTCAAATGATCTTCACAGAAGCCCAGCTGTGGCAACAGGAGCTATTATTCTCAAAGTAAACTTCTATGATCATTCACCAACATCGAATCATAGAAGCTACAGCCACACTTGTCCAAGTTATTTGTTTTCCAAACAGCCCTGACCACATGGTTCATTCTCACCAGGCTTGAAACCCAGCAGAACCACCAAGTGAATGAGGTGCTACAAGACTCTTTGAACAAAGGAGCTTCACTATTCACTACGGGGGACAAAACCAAGGTCTCTAACAGACAAAGTAGAGGACCAGAGAAGCGCGGAAAACTGCTTGAAGATGTAACTTCCTTAAAGAAAGGAGGAGGAAAGTCAATTAAAATACAAAACTGCAGTGATCCACAAAAATGCAGCCCTGGGGATCCGTTTAATCAGTGGAGAACATTTGTCATCAGTGCATCCTAAGAGACAAATAGAAATTCTAGCCCGTTGTTTAAAATTTTTAAATGTCATAAAAAATGCTCAGGTGACAAGCCAACCCTTTTCCCTAAATGCTCCCCAATTTAGAAGTAGGTATTTATCATATATGTTTGGTAAGTTAGTTTATTCGAAAGCCTGAAAACATTTTCTCCCAAAGAATAATGTTATTCATGGTAACTAGCTTCTTAAGACAGACCATAAGAATCCTGTCATGTATAGTATAATAATGCATAAATATAGTACTGGGATAATGGGTAATACAAATTGTTTTGTAGAAATAGAATCTTATTATCCTACATAGCAGTGCTTTTCAAATTGTGGGTTACAACCCATGAAATCAATTTGTGGGTCTTTACCAGTTTATTTTTTAATGAAATGAAAGAAATGGGATGGAAAGGAAAGGAAAGAATTGCAATGATCAGAGTATCTCCCACATTATAACAAAAGTATTATTCTTGCAACTATATCCCTGCAATAGATATAAATAGCTAAGTACCTCCAGGATTGCAATGCAGATTATGTTTCTTACTGTGGATCACAGTTAAAAGCGTTTGAGTATCTTTTAGCAAGGCTTCCATGGAGTATCTAAGACAGAGCATTAATATTTGTTGAATGAATGAAGACATAAAGAATGGATAAATGGGATGCTAGCAATGTACCTCTCAGTCACAGCGCTGCTACTTGCAATAACTCACTCCAGTATTGCTATACTAGGAAGGCAGTGGGCACAGAGTTAGTTCAGTTATATCTCCCAACGGGTGGCTCCCGTGACCTGGGACAGGATCTCTGGCAGAATAGAAACTATAAAGACAAAAGAACAGGACAAGAGTTTTCACAAGTGATTTGGTTTGGATGCTAGAAACTGGGTTTTGTGGGGCGGGGGGTGATAAGACAGAATGTCTTATTTTTCAACAAAACTATGGAGTGCTCAGTTAACTCTGAATTTCAGATAAACAACAAATAATAACAAAGAAAGTTATGAATCTTCAGAGCTGGAAGATCAATTTGACTCATTAGACATTCATTTGGTGGAAAACAATGTACAAAAAAAATTCTAGGCACTGTCAAAGGGGGGAAATGCGTAGTTCCTGACACGTGTAACACTTAACATAAGTTGAACAGTTGTTTATAAGCATTAATTCATTTAACCTTCAACTCTTCCCTTAAGCACTACTATTACCCTCTAAAGATTATAACTGAAGCATAAAAAGTTCAAAGAGGAAGTTGTCCTTGGTCTCTGGATAATACAGTAATCCATAATATGCAACAGACTTGGGGTAGAAGGCCAGACACTGTCAAGGAGTGGAACTGGAGGTAAGATCTGAGCTGAACCTTGAAGGCAGATCAAACTTTAACAGGTGAGTGTCAGGGGAAGAGTGTTCCAGACAGTGGAATAGCTTGGAGGTGAGAAGACATGTCAGGAAACATGACTAGACTAAAGATGTTAGAATACTAAGAATACAGTAGGAGGAAAGAAAGTTCAGGCAAGAACACCAGACAGTGGCCATACTGTGGAGGATGTTTGTATACACTGTGGAATCTCCCTGTTGATGGCAAACCACCAAAAATCAGGGGCAAGTAAATGGGCACCATACTGAGTTGGGCTATTAAAAAGATGATCATGCCAAGAGTGCAAAAGATGGGTCAAACATCAGAGGCTAGGAAACCAGGTAAGTCAACGCAGATGTTTGACAAAGCACTGTGACAAAGAGTTTATTTAGAATTTATTTCCCAGATCATACCCTGAGCATGTGAGTTATGTTGGATAGCTCATAGAATCATTATGAGCACTGGCTTCCTCATTTATAAAATAAGAATAACAATATTACTTACCTTTAGCTTTATTGGAGGGCTAAAACAAGACAGCACACAAAATGCTCAAAAAAGGCCACTATGACTGAACCTGACCCTTTCCTTTCATAATGACTCAGTCCCATCAGCTTTTGATCGAAGTCCCATCAGCCTTTTGATCTCTGGGAGTAAGAAACTCACTTTATCCCACCAATAACATATTGAGGCCAATGAGAGAACAAGGATTGATCTTGCCTTCTTCCACAAAAGACAAAACAAAACAAACCCCAATACACCAAGTTAGCCACAGCTGAAGGAGGCGAATGAACTGACATTAAAACAAATTTGGTTTGCTTCCTCACTGAAGCATATGCTACTAGAGATCTCAAGCAAATTTCTTAAACTTAGTTTTCCCATCTATAAAACATGATTGATTTACATGCTATTATATCATGGGAATATCAGCAGAATAGCTGGGGTCATGTATAGTATGTCCTTAGAACAAAGCCTGCAGCCAATTAGGTGAGAACTGTCAGTTACTGTGTATTATGTAGATTAAAATAAAGTGGTAATTGCTGTTAGGCAGCAACACTGGTGGAGACAGAAAACAGACCTAGTAGGTCTGCAAAAATTATTGTAAAATACTTGGTCTACAAATTTAAATAAGAAGAAGAAATGAAGCAAACAGTAACAAGCTGACCATTAAGACCCTGCTTCCAATATACACCTCTTGTCCTTAGCCATGTGTGAGCAGGCACACATGGGACCTGTTTTCAACCGGCGACTTTTTGTCCATGTATTCATCACAACCTGTCACCATTTCCCTAGATTCAGGTCTCAGCCAGGGCCTCCTCGGTGCACACCTAACTAGCCTGCAAGTCATGCAACTACATCTTTGGCCACAGCCTAGCCAAACGAAACCAAAGGCCATTCATAATGAAAATGCCCATTTCTTCCTCTAATCTCTTTGAAACTAAAGGGAAACTTCAGAGTTAGAATTAGAGCATTTAGTGCATTTCAGGCTGGCTAAAATTTTTCCAGTGTCCTAGAATTTCATCTGTAGGAAACAAACATTTAAGAGTTTGAGAACACAGTTCCTACCCGTTTCTCTACCTCCCAGATGTAAGGAGCAGGATGACAGCCTTCTCAGACACAGGCAAGTGTGTGCTGAAAGGGCGCTTGTGTGAAAAGAAAGCATCCTCCAACCACACTCCCGACTCAGTTCATCTCTTTGGGAACTTATTTTCTCCAAAAGAAGGAACAGCATGATCATTTAACCTCTCCAGCCAACTGGTTAAACATGATACTTAGCTGGGCTCAGTGGCACATGCCTGTAATCACAGTACTCTTGGAGGCTGAGATAGAAGGATCACAAGTTGGGTTCCAGGAAGGGCAATAGAGCCACTTAATGAGACTCTGCCTCAAAATAAAAAATAAATGCTAGGGATGTGGCTCAGTGCAAAGTATGAACTCCCACCAAAGTTATTATCTGAGTGGTGGCTTTTAGGCCAACTCAACAATGCTAATCCAACCATTTGTCAAAAGATGGAAAGAACAGATGCTACAAGTAGCTCCTGCCTGTCTCTAGACGAGTGGAAAACAACATAAAGCAAGATGGAGGAGCTAATAAGGACTGAGGAATTTCCTTCCCCGGAAACTCTTCAGACACAAATAGTCGTTCTGTTACATATTTTTCTCATTGTCTAAATATGTCTATGGCTAGTTTTTGAAGGTTCCCACAAACAACTGGGAACCAAGCATTCCTTAAAATTCAAGGTGAGACATCTATCAGTTAGAGGGTGAAACAGGTAGCAATATACACCCTGAAGACAGTATGTATATTTAATGCTATTTAGCATGGGTTTTGGTAATTCTCTTCTCTCTGAAAAGATAAACAAAGAAAAAAGTCAATTTTATAGGAGTATCTCAAACTCCAAAAAGACTCCAAATTTTGCCAAACATTCCACAGAGAAGCAAATGGGCTTCTCATGCTGCATGCCAGGGAGCCTGCTAATTTTCACTGCAGGCCTGGAAAACCTTGCTATTCTGCTCTCTTCATTTTATAGATTCCAGGATACCAGCTGTCCAGGCATCTCAGTCCGATTTCTCCCACTCACCTTATTTTCCAAACCCCTCCTGATCATTACTACTGGGATCTCCCTCTTAAAAACCATTTTATCACACAGCACAGATAATGGGTTGGACAATTCAAGCTCCAAAATCAAAGGCATATTTTCATATGACTTCAGAAGCTGAGAATACCTACAGCTGCCCAAGGTGAGGAAGAACTCATTACATCAGGGGACAATACTAAGAGCTTGGAACCTTTAGAGACAACGTCCTGCATCCATCAGAGAAGAGACCAACTTCTATCTCTCTCTCTCTGGCCATCAAGAAACTGCTTGGGGGCTGCTCTGAGGACTGCGGGGAAGTCTGAGGCCCTATAAGGCACACACAAACACAGACCAAAGAGCTGGTTAACCTGTCACAGCCATAGCCCTCTCTGGTTTAGGCCTGCTTGTTGGGTCATCTGGGAGGGCGGGAAGGTTAGCTGGAGACAAAGGGCACTATATTCTGACTGTAGAGATTTGGGGGTCACGTTGTGAAGCCCTTCCTACTGCGTGCCGATACGAAACTGTGGCAGCCACGGATCCCCAGGAGGACCAATGACCAAGCCCGCCAGCTTCTCCCAGCGCCCCTCCCAGAGCCGCTGACCGCAGCGCGCTGGCCACCCCAGGCGGATGTGAGCAGTCAGAGGTACCTGCCTCTGACACAGAGCTGCGGTGCTCACCGATTGTGGCCAATCCCTTCCCACCCTCCTCATCCCCAGTGAGGAAGAAAGGAGTTGATGTCCATGCCCGGAGTCCACACTGCCCTGGAGCCTGGGGGCAGGGAGTGGCCGGAGGCGGCAGAGGGGAGGAAGGAACCTTTGGGGAGAAAGCGGTTCTTCCTCACCTTTCAGACTGAAGGGGAAAACCCTCTAGGCACCGAAGAGGGACCAAAGCAGGCTGCTCCCTCTCACAGATCCCTGCCGTTTGGGCAAGAGCAACTCGCGAAACTCGTCTAGACGGACTGAAACGCGCTCACCTGTCAACTAGGGAAGCAAACACAAAAAGACGCGGGGAGGGCCAGGGAGGCCGGCACCGGAGCGGGGCTCGGCCCTCCGCGCGTCCTCGCCGGCCTCCCCGCCGCGCCCCAGCCGGGTGCAGACCCCGCGGCCCGCACGCCTGTCCCGTCCCGCCCGGCCCCGCACGCCCGTCCCGGTGCCACCCACGCGCGCCACGCCCTCCGCCTACCTCCAGCGCGGGCGAGGCGCCCTTGCCCGGCAGCGCGCAGCCCAGCAGCTCGGCGAGAAACTTTGCCATAGACCGCGGCGAGGCCGGCTCCGCGCTCCGCCGCCGCGTCTCCCGGCCCCGCACCGTGCCGCGCTGCAGCCGGGCGGCAGGGACGGAGGGAGGGACGGAGGGAGGGACACGAGCCCAGCCGAGGCAGGCGCCGGCGGGAGGGGACCCCGCCCGCACCCCGCCCGCACCCCGCCCGGCCTCCGCCTGCAGCCCCGCCCTTCCCGGGGTGGGGGCTCCCCGCCCACAGCAGCCCTGCGGCAGCCACAGGTGCGGCGCCAGCCGGCCGGAAAGGTGACTTTGTAGGCGGGAGCCAGGTGTCACTCACAGCTCCCTCCCAGGCCTCGCTTTCAGCCTGGAGCACCAAGGATGGGCAAAGCCGGGGCCCGACCCTGACGGTGCTGGCGCCCTGCTCCTCTTCCCGCCCTGTCAGCCATCTCGGCACCAGGAGGAGCCCCCAGGGACACGACGCGTATTTATTTGCACCCTGGTGGCTGTAGATTCCTAAGCTCAGCGTGCATAGGAATGACCTGTAGACCTGCTTAAAATGAGAACTCTGAGCCCCAGGCGCCTCAGGAAGTTTGAAGATTCCCTGGGATCTGCCATAATATTAGGCACCCCAGCGGACCCCCTGCCCCATGGGCAGTGACAAGGGTGAACTGGTCCCAATTTTACACGCCAGCAAAAAGAACTGGAAAAGTCTTTATTACTCTGTCAAGGCATGCTGCCTTAGCAACACTGAATAGGCGCTCAATAAATGCTTGTTGGACAAACAGAAGATGGAGGAGGATGGTAATGAATGAATGGACAGGGCTCTGCGTGTGATGAAACCTCCTGATGTACCTACTGTATGTATTTCCTAGGACAAAAAAGACAAAAAAAAGAAAGAAAACTTGGGCGTAATGGCACATGTTTATAATCCCAGCACTGGGGAGACAAGCAAAATGGTAGCTGCAAGTTCAAGGCCAGATTGGGCCACGCAGAAAGACCTTGTCTCAACAAAACAAAACAAAATGGAAGGATAGAAAGAAGAATGGGGAAAGGAAGAAAAGGGAAGGGAAAGAAAGGGAAGGGGATAAGAGGGAAGCGGGAAAGGAGAAGACGAAGAGGGAGAAGAGAGAAGAGAGGAGAGGGGAGGGGAGGGGAGGGGAAGAGGAGGAAAAGTTCTAGTTCTTTATGTCGGACCTTGACAACATTATAATTCACTAAAACAGTTATCTATGTTCTTTCATCCAGTAGTTCCCTTTTTAAAACAGATCCTGAGAAAATAATCAGAGAACCACTCCAAAATGATTGCATTTAAAGTTGTCTCATGTCCATAGGGTAAAGTGAGGGCTGCCTGGGTTTGAATTCTGATTCTGCCCATGACCAGCTAAATGATCCTGAGAAACCACTGTGACTCTCTAAGCCTCCATTTCCACATCTGCAAAGCAGTGTGCTAATAATAGGTGCTTCATAAGAATTTAGTTAATACTACTGCATCATAGTAATGTATTAGAATAATTAATTTATATTCATATAATTATTACTAATACCAATATAGTGTGTGGTTAATAGGAAATAATGGTAATGTGTTAACTATTAGAACGTATATGATTAATTACAAATCCTTAGCTCCCCAGTCTGGCACATGATACTCAATAAAATCTGATTGAATAAATGGATCAATGAACAAAGATATTTTTTGGAGCACTATGAGGCCATAATGTGTAAACTAGCTAAATCCAAAACGGGGTTGGCTTAATATATTATGGTTTACATAGACAGAACTTAATTGTATTAAAAGAATATTTAATAATCTAGAAAATGACTTTGTAATATCATTGGAGACAGCATACTGTTCACGTGGCATGTACTAAATTTATCAAATGCATGCAAGTGTGTACCTATATGGGGGAAATGGAAGGAAATGTATTAGAAGCAATAATAGCTATCTCTGGGTGATAGGATTGTGGACTGTTTTTATTTCCTGCTTTACATATTCCTCAATAGCCTACATTTCCCACAGTGAGCCTATGGACAAAATTAATTTTAAAACCTTTTCAATGACTCTATAATTTAAAATTTGGACATTTAGAAAAGGGAATCAAGTCACTCATTTTAACTGATTTAAGATCTTATCATCTTGATAAAGCACTTAGAATATACCAATTAACACAACTAAGTCTACTGCTCCGGTACCACTCTGAAAAAGTATTTGGCATCTGTAAGAGGCACTAGTAAATGTCATCCAAAATTCAGTGCTAAAGATACCCACCACTGCTGGAAGATTTCAGTCCAGTTACCGATGACACCCATAACTGTAGGGATGGAAAATTCACGTGGCATATATGATCTAGTTTTGAAACATAACTATTTCTCTTACTTAATAGAAGCAACATGTAGAAGTTAAATAATAAGCCTCTGGAAATTGTCTTTTGCCCAGAATGAGTAATTTTGATGAAGGTATGCCTGCCACACCATGTCACGGTTTATATCTAGCTGTCCCCCCTACAGCCTCACAGGATCATAGGTGAAAACTTTGGGGGTGATTGGATTGTAGGTCACACCTGACTTGCTGTTAGGAGGTAGGGCCAGGTTGGAAGAGATAAGTTACTGTGGGCACTGTGGACGAGGGTAGATCTCCCTTCCCTGATCCCCTGATCCTTAGCTGCCATGACCTCAACAGCTGCTTCCCCAAGTTCTTCCACTGTGCTGCTCCTTCCTGGAACCCACAGATCGTTCAGGGACCTAACACTTCTGAAATATGAGCCACAATGAACCTCTCCTTCTTCAAATTCTAGGTGTCAGATGTTTTGTCCCAGTGATCAGTAAAGTGACTAAGACAAGAACCCTTCCTATGTGTGCTCTGCTTCCTTTGTGGCACTCAGAAACAACCACTCTTGCAGTAGCTGCCAACTGTGTACTTCAGAATGGTCAGGAACAGAACAGTCTGATTAATCAACTATTTCAACTAATAATCATCTGTGCAACACATGAATTACCACTTTGCAAAAATTTAGGCTGTCATAAATTGCAATTAACACTGAAACTCTAGTAGGTTTCATTACTCTTTGTTGATTCAGAAGGCTCCTCAGTGTCTCTCCCTGTGTCAGGGTCACCAGCAGAAAAATTGCTTATCCTAGTAGGATAGATGAGGGGAAACACTGGCTAATAGGAATTTTGGGGTTGAGGAAAATGCAAGCCAGTCAGGTTTTATTATGTTTACAAGGCTGAATGAACACCTATTGAGCAATTTAAGCACCTCCTGAGAAAGGCACTCCATTTGTCGGAGATGTTATAATTATTATTCCACAGGAATACAATAGTAACACTCTGTTTTACAACAAAGAAAATTAGATTACAAGTTATCTACAATCCTCCCTCCTCCCAGCTAAGATCACATACTGTACAGAGTTACCATGGTGCCAATTACAACATGTTTTCATGCACTGTGTGTGTCTTTGGCTGTTGATGATCTGAATGGATTTCATACCAAATATCAGCTACTGGCAGCAATCAAAACAATTTGGGAGAAAATAGCTTTGTCTTCTGTGCTCAAGAAATGCTATTGATTTAAACTTTGTCTTTGCCTTGTTTCTTTCTTAGTACAATAAATGAAGATGTGGCATCTGTCTGGGTCCCCATTCTGTCTCACCAAAAAGATGGGTAGGGGACAAAAGCCTAATATACCCCTCAGTCTGTCCCACACCTGATGCTAGCTGCCAATTTTCATCAAGCAGTGCTTTTGAGGTCATTTACTCCAGAACACCACTACATACACATGTGCTTCAACACACACACACACATGGGCACAATGCTTTATAAATGTTGAATCAGAAGCACCAAAAGGTGAAAATGTTTTGCCCAAGTTTCATTGCTACTCTATGGGCAGAGTTGGAAGCAGATTCTGAATAATCCATTGACAGCACCCATTGTGTAAAACTCCATACGCTTCTTTTTTTTTTTTTTTTTTTTTGTTTTTGTTTTTCTTTTTTTTTTTTTTTTTAATTTTATTTAAGGAGAAAAGAAAAAAAAAAGCAGGGAAAGGGTACAAGTTATACAGATTTACAGAAAAAAAATGAACAGTAGGAAATCACTAGTTAATGGATTACATATTGTCATCTTAGAAATAATTGTTCAAGTCACAAAATTAAAGCTTGTAAAGTGGACATTCCATCAATGATACTGCAAACAGTTCTGTTCATTGATCCAATAAAACTCTGTAATATCATTTTCTATCTTATACACTTAAATATACATGCAGTTATATAGTTTGGAGCACTTTCTTTTCCTCTCTTTTGTACCATGACTATTACACATTTTGGGTTTCATTGCTCCCACGGTTCTTATTACTTTTTTGGAAGAGAGTAAAACCAAATGTGACATAACAGAACAGAATCGGTCAAGTCAAAAGGGTGGACATATTAGATAATGTAAAAACATAATTCAAGGTGATCAACAATGGTTACAATAATGCCTCCCGCTATCTCTAATAGAATTGCCTATATCGTTAGTTATAATACAATTGAACAAAACAGTAAAGAATAAAACCGACAAAACCAAAACATTGGAGATATTGTAGGTCTTCAAAAGTAGATAAAAGTCAACAAGAATGGGCGTCATAATGAATCTCATTATCTTCACAGCTGATGCGTAAACTTTCGAACCTGATACTATCCAGCAAAACAGAATAGGGGAACATCAGTTAAAAACCAGATGGTGAGAGTAATACAGGGCTTTAAATCAAGGTAATGAAAAGTCAAAGTGGGTTACTATAATATATCCTGCTATTTTTTTCCTTTAATTAAAAGGATAAAGATAAAAAAGTAAATAATGGAGTGGAGATTGAGATAAAAGAGGGCATAACAACGAAACAGCGCAGATCAAAACATAACCATTTAAGCAGAATAGTGTTTCACCACCAGATAATCCTAACCTAAAAGTAGTTACCATATTGTCTCTTTCTTTGAAATCCTTGAGTACAACTTCGTATACTGTAGCATTAAGTATATCAAAACAATGTAAAACCATTCAAGAGAATGACAGCATTACAGAGTATTTAGAATCGACTAACAGAAAATGAATAATGGTTTCTGTATAATCTCCTTGTCTTTACAAGGTTTTTGCTTATACTATCGTACATAATAAAATCCAGTAAGATACAACCTATTTAGACCACTGGAGACAGAAGGACAAAAGCTAGATGAGACTTCAAAACAAGATGATACTAAATCAGTATTACCTACTAAGATGTCATTTTCTCCAAAATAGCTGTTCCTATCATCCAATCTTCTCTGCCTCATTTCTGTTGAGCTCTTTTTCTGTCAGTAGCTGTCAGTTTGTCTTTTTTATTTTGTTCTCTGCTCCATTCGTTGTGGCCTCTCTGTCATTATTTCTGGATTCTTTGTATTTTTCTTTTTTTAGAATATCCTGCAATACTCTCTGTAGAGTTGAATTGGTGGTTGCAAATTCCCCCAGTTCCTCTTTATCCTGGAAGCACCTTGTTTTTCCATCAATTTCCAGGGACAGTTGTGCAGGATATCTCAATCTTGGTTGGAGATTATTATCTTTCAAAGCTTGAATTATTTCCCCCCACGCTCTTCGTGATTTGATGGTTTGTGCCGAGAAATCTGCTATAATTCTGATGGGTGTTCCCTTGTAAGTGGTCTGTTTCTTGTCTCTTACAGCTTTTAATATTCTGTTCTTGTATTGAATTTCTGGAATTTTTATTATTATATGCCTGGGTGTTGCTCTGTTTGGGTTGTAGGTAGCTGGGGTCCTGTATGCCTCATACATCTGAGTATCTTTACCTTTTGCTAAATTAGGAAAATTCTCCTGGATTATTTCTGTGAGTAGCTTTTGTAGTTCACTTGTTTGTGCCCCTACTTCTTCTTTTATGTTCTTAATCCTTAAGTTATGGATCCTCTTATCATCTTCTTGTCTTTGTATTATTGCTGTTTGTTTCTTTGTTATTTTTAAGAAGTTTTTCATTTCATTCTCCCATATTACAAGTCTGCCCTCCAGTTCAGATAGTCTGTGCTTAGTTTCTTTCAAGCTGTTATGCCAGTCTTCTATAGACTTCTTAGTATCTTGGTAGTCCCTTTGAACCTGCTTCATGTATTCTATGCTTTCTCTGTTTTCTCCATCAAACAATTCTCCCCTTTTATTCTGTTCTTCCATTCCACCGCCTGTTTTTTCTTGGGTGGTACTTAGCATTTCTCTAACTATTCTGCATACTTCTAGCTTCAGGTCGTTGATAACTTCATTCCTGAATTGGTCTATGAGGCTCTCTATATGGTGCCTTATGTGTATTGGTGCGGTGTCTGCTATTGCCTGTTTCTCAGAATTGGGGGCCGAGGAGCCTTTCTTGTTGCTGCCTCTTCCCATGCTGCCTCTTCTTCTCTGTTCCTTATATATGCAAGCTTATATAAGAGGCCCAGCTTCTCTCCCAGTCAGCCACAGCCTGATCGAATTGCACCAGTTAGGTGTTCCCGCTCACCGCTGCGCACCAGGGAGTTACGGACCAGGCAGCCTACGCATCTCCCCTCCTGGCCACCGTCAGGCTCTGGGATCTGGGTTGGGACAGCCTACCAGGTCCACCGGCAGCGTCACACAGGCCAGGCACTTTTCACCAATCCCGCCCTAGAGGGGGATGTGTGGCTGGAGTTGCCACCGCGCCCTGCTCCCGCAGGACTGCTCGGGCCCAGAAAGTCCTCCGCTGGAGTCAAACTGTGGTAGAGTGTCAGTTTCTCTCACTCACCTCACCACAAGTCAGTGCACGCCTCCCTGCCGTTCGCAGATTGCCATTCTCAGAGCTTCTGCGCATCTCTCTCCTTGCCGAGTCACTGTAGAGGCAGCCAGCCACCGCGCGGCGGGAAACCCAAATCGCAGCTTACAATGGCGCGGGGTCCAGCCTCCACACCGAGGCTTTTCTGTTCCTGTTTTAGCACCAGGACTGCATTCCAAGTTGGTTTCTCTCAGCCCAGTTCGTTCCTGAGTCAGCAGAGCATATCTCCACCTGCTTATGTCTCCTTAGTCCGCACCATTCCTGGCTTCTGAGCCGAGTCTTTCAGAGAGCCTCCGGTAGTTGCTGTTATCTGTCCGCCATGTTCTCCCGGAAGTCCTCCATACGCTTCTTTAAACTGTGCCAACACTCAGATTTTGCCTCAAAACAACACTTTTCTTTGAGCTAGGTATAAAAGGAAAAATAAAGAAAGGAAAGAGGAAGGAGGAAGGGAGGAGCTCAGCATCCAGCACTGTGTTCTGGAGGTACCTCCCTTGTCCACTAAGCTTACTCCCCGGATGCAATAAGTTGGGGTCCTGGCACAGGGAGCTGCTATTTTGCTTGAAAAGCTGTGGTGGGCAAAGTCTTTGAAGGATATCTTGAAGTTGATAACCAGAATCTCTAAATGAACAAAGAGACCCAGCTGACCTTCCAGCCCTGTTCCGGCTGTCATGGGAGGGAAGGTGCTTTCCTCTCATGTGGGAAAGACTCAAGGCTCAGGTCAACTTAATTGGCTGTTATCAGTCACAGGAAGTTAGGTCATTTAAGAAAGGAGTTCAGCCATTTAGTGTGATACCAACTACTGTATTTTGTAACCAACCCTGGAGGAAACAGAGCCTAAAGAATCAACCAATGAAAATTTTACAATATTATAAGTGTGATAAGAGCCTGAAAGTTACTTGTTATGACTTATACCTGAATGCCACCCCCAAAGCTTCATGTACCCATAGGTGGGGATGTGGAAGGTGACTGGATTATTTGGGGACCCCATGGCTGATTTGGTGTTAGGAGGCAGTACCTGGTAAGAAGAGCCAAACTACTAGGAGGCTGATCTAGAAGAGTCTATCTCCTTCCTGGGTTTCTTCCTTGATTCTGCTTCCTGTAAGCCACAACTTGAGCTGCTTTCCTCTGAGTCCCTTCCACCATGCCACTGACCATGGATAGAAAGGCACTAAAATTTCTAAAGTATGAGACAAAATAAATCTCTTCCTTTAAGTTGCAGGTATTTGTATTTTGTCACAGTGACAAGAACTACTCCTCCCCCACGTTTGGGGCTTACTATAAGAGCCATTATGCTGTCATGAAGGGCTGCTTCTCCACGGTGACAGACAGAGTGCAAGAGGAGCACTGCATCACAACAAAACTCACCAAGCACCATGACTACACAACACCCTCAAGAACTGCAGTTCCAGAGCAGAAACTCAAAGTTCATTGGGCAGAGAAGTGAACCATCCCTCTGCAGCCCTGAAAGCCAAGGGGTCCAGAGGGCAGCAATGAGTAGAATTGTAGTTAGCATCTGGCAAGCCTGCAGAGCCAGGGCGTGGCACTGCCCAGGGCAACGGTGGCTGCAGAGGTCAAAAGCACAACAGTCACAGGCAGTGGAGCAGAGAAGGAGCTGGCAACGATGAGCAGCTGCCACAGCGATTAAGCTGAACACCTGAACAGTCTGGGTCTTCCAGGGGAGCCAGAGGCAGAAAGCTAAAGATCCAAAAGATCACAGAAGTGGCTGTGGCGAGGACCATTTCTGTTTGCACTGCCTTGTTTACACTCCTCTAATGGGTCTGTTACCTAATTCTTAGGATCCACAGAGAACTGAGACGCTCTAGGCTCTGGTCAGACCCATGTAGGGCTCCGTGCTAGCTATCCACAGAGGTCTAGATCTGCTCTGCATTAATCACATAGTGCGATTAAAAGGTTCTGGCCAACATCACCCTCCGTGCTCCCTCAGTCTCAGAATCACCACAATTAAACTTGACTCAAAGTCAGACCAAATCCAAACCCCTTAAAGACACAGGAACTAGGTAAAGGCTGACCTTGCTCCAGCATAAAAGGAAGGGATGGTTGTACTGAAACACACATCTCCATGAGGTCTATAGCCGCCGAGTATTTGAACTAAAGCTTAAAAAATAATACAGCACCTAATTTCCTTGTCTCTTCACCTCCCAGCTCTGACTTCTCAATACTCCAGAGCAGACTTGTATGTCAGATAACACTTTCCACAGCCAAACAGTACAGGTCATGATCTGGAATCATCGCTTCCTTTTTTCTGCATCCTTCATTTCTACGGTGCTAACATTAGTAGCAGGCATTACCCTGTGAGAGGCCAGGTGCTGAGCACTTCTGCTATATTGTTATTCATTATTATGTTTGATCATTTCATCAGCTCCTCTAGATCTATCACAATCACTACGTTACAACTGAACAAAATGCAGCCCTGGGCTTTGGTGACTTTCCCAGGTCACAAGCTAGAGAGAGACCCCCTGACGACATGCAGTCTGCCTCCTTAGCCAACAGCCCCGCAGCATTGAGCAAGCAGAGCGGCAAGAAACTGGGCTCTCTCAGCCTCACCTTGTAGAGAGAAGAGACTGTGAAATGAGCTTAAAGAAGCTATTTCTAATTACACATTGTCCGGTGAAAGACAGTACATATTTTGCTGACAGTAAAAATAAAGAATTTTGACCCCAATGTTCCTGACCTCAATAGTCTTATAGGTCGCTCCTGCACCACAGTTGCTTGCCAGATAATCTCAAAGACTTGTAGCACTATTCCCACTCAACCGAAGCTAAAGAGCTTTCTAAATTATATTGCCAAAGTTCTCTAATCTCAGTGAGATCATAAGAACACCACTGGATGGCAGTTATTTTCATCTCTGTAAGAGCTTATGCTTCGCCACATCAATTTCCTTTTAAAGAAACAACACAAGGATTTTAAGTCAAAGACTCAACATCCAAATAACTTTAGTCCTGCAACAAGCTACAGCAACCATGAGAGGCCCAACAATTACAAGAATTTCATTGGAGAAACAGAAGTTTTCAAGATCACATCAGTATTTATGTCAATGATACAGTGTGCGGGAGATAGACGGAGATCAACAAAAAGGAGAATATTTACATATTCAAATATGTCAGAGGCATCAGAAAACAAAAGTAAATATAAGTGCATAAAAGATGACTTGTAACCTACTCCAAACACAAAGAAAATACAAATGATTTACACCAGAGGACTTTGAAGAAAATGAAAGGGAATTCCCCCCCAAAAACAAGCTCTTTGTGTTTGATTCTGGTAACATAGATTATGCTTGCACTGAGAGCTGGTGGGCAGATGGTGGAAGCTCACACAGGAATATTAAATCTATCTGTAGCCTCTTGCCCTCCTGATACAACACTGCAGATGCCTAGAGGGCACTGCAATGAGTGTATAATGCCTGAAAATTGCTCAGGCTCTGTCACTAGCTGAAAAATATTCCTTGCCCGTCAGTACAGCAAGTTTGAGCGGGCTGCCTCAACCAGCACAGCAGGGAAGGCACAGAAGAGATGATCTAACCTCATATGCAGTACACGAACACACACACATGCACTCGCACATACACATGTGAGTGTATACCCAGCACCACTTTGTAGGCACACTGGTTGCTGCCGTTCTGGCCAGACATAAAATGAAATGGCACATGAAAACCCCCAGCATTGAGCCTGATCATGGGGTTCATTGCATTTTCACAACGCCTCAGAGGACAAGCAGATCATTAGGAGAGATTTTAAAGGCCAGGGAAAATGAGGGGTCAACATACTTACTTTGCCCAGTTCTCCTGCACTTTTTGTATTCTCCAACGGGCAATTATTCAACAACTTTGTGAAGGTCACACACATTCCATTGATTCCACTTGAAAACAGCAAGCCTGGGTCAGAAGGAAATGTTTCCAAAATAAAAGAAAATGCCCTATCACACTGCCTACCTTAAGAATCTAACTTTCAGTGGCTTATGAATATTTAGAAAGCAAGATATTGTCAAGCCTAATTACTTATAGTTCACAAACTGTTACAGTCGATACATTTTGTCAGCTCGAGCAGTTCAGAAGTTTAACTGAGAGACTCAGCAGGAAGCCAGAGTTCTTACTTTGTAAATATCCTCATCCCATGCAAAGGAGGGCAAGGAAATTTTGAGTGCTTCATCTGTCCTGAGGTGCGGGGGAGGTGCGGGGGGGGGGGGGCTTCGTACAATATAAGGGAGAAAAAGAGGCTGTTTGCTCTCCCTTTGCTCTGGCTGCTGCTTTGAAGTGCTGCTCAGTTCCATGCCACCCTGCTTTGGAGCCAGGTGATTACAGACTGAAACCTTCAAAACTGTAAGATAAATAAACCTTTCCTTCCCTAACTTTGGGCATCAGGTATTTTGTCTCAACAAGGAAAGAAAAGCAACCAAGTCACAAGCTAATACCATTGTCATAACATGAAACTGGTTGTATATGCAGAATCCTAGGCTTTGCATGTTGCCTATAATTCCAGTTATTAAGGAGGCTGAGGCAGGAGGATCGCAAATTTCAGACTAGTCCAGGCAACATAATGAGACTTTGTCTCAAAATAAAATTAAAAGGGCTGAGGAAGTAGCTCAGTGGTAGAGTGCTTGCCTACCAAGTGCAGGGCTCTGGGTACAATCCACAGTACCTAAAAAAAAAAAAAGGAATCCCAGGATGCACTAGGCCTACTAGATCAGAATCCACATACTAAGAAGCTGTCCCGGTGATCTCTTTGCTCAGGATAGGATTTCTCCAGAGTAATAACCTCCAAGAGGTAGTGTGTGACCTGTGGCACTATATAAAGGAATTTTACAACTTTCAGTTGTTTTATTTTGGCTTATTTTTGTTTAAAAAGACATTCATCTCTATAATTTGACATTTAGCTCAATAATCATATATACATTAACTTAGATACAGATGCTGGAAATTAATAAAACTGGTGGGATTTTCTGCTAAAAAATAAGATGTTGCCTCTCCAGCCTAACATTTGATATAATAAGGCTGCCTCTGTCCAAGAAGTGTCCACTGTTATCTTAGTCACTTTTGCCATTGCTGAGACAAAACACCTGACAACTGCAAATTGAAAGAAAGGTTTATCTTGGTCATAGTCTTCTGGTTCCATGGTTTAAGTCCATAGTCCTCTGGCTGCATGGAAAAAGAGAGCTGCTCACTCATGGCCTGGCATCCAGGAAGCAGAGAGAATAGGGGAGGAGTGGGGGAAGGAGATGGACCCTTCCAGGAAAGGCCTCAGTGACCCGCCTCCTGGGATCAGACTGTACCTCCCAACATCACATTTAGCTATAGACTCATCAGTGGACTAATTCACTAATGAGTATGAGATCTCTATGACTCAATAACCTCCCAAAAGCCCCACCTATGAGCACATGAGGTTTGAAGGAGATATATATATATATATATATATATATATATATGTACACACAGTGGTACTCAGCAGGGCCATTCCTTGTTTCCAATCTTTGTTTCAGGGCATGCTTGCAGATAAACCCATATTGGGCTCATGAGGTTTGTGATGAAATACAAACTTCTTAGCAAGCCCTTAAAGCCCTTCTCACAGTTTGCCCAGCTGTATGCACCTAGCATGCAGCTCAGCTACTCAGTCAAAGAGCAGCAAAGGAAACAGTGACTTGGGTAAGCCTCTTGCCTGTAATTGTCCTGGAATCCTTACTTTATACCTATGCCATGCAATACCAGGTATGTGAGTTTTCTGTAAGACCCACATTTAAACAGCAAATCAGCCTCATAACTAATTGATTCATTTCATTTGTAGTAAGTGAGATAAAGAAACAAAGACCCAAGAAGCTCATGGAAAGCACTCATATCGGAGGACCAGGGAAAGCTCTGTGAGAAACTGATATTTGAGTAGAGACCATGACAGGAGAGTCAAGCAGAAGCAACAAGTCCCAGTGATCTAGGTGAAGAAGGAATTTGAAATAGATTTGGTTCTGTACATGGGCTAGTGTAGCTGAATGTTAGTGAGCAAGAGAGAGGCTCCCAGGGGTGGAGCATATGGAGAGGACAGGTGTGAGGTGTTTAAGGGCTTGGTAAGGATTTTGCATTTCATCACAAACCTCATGAGCCCAATATGGGTTTATCTAAAAGCATGCCCTGAAACAAAGATTGGAAACACTTTATTTGAGAAGCAATCTAGAACATATAAGACATAATCAAAAATATGGAAAATGTGTACATTTTTGCTATTAATGTGTAAACATTGCTATTAATTCCCTTCAGAATACTCTCTCTCACTTCAAACACACTGTCCTCCCCCACCCCCAACTCCCCGCACTGCTCTTGGCACTTTTTGAAGCACTTCTGAAAGTCCTCTTTAATTAATGTCTTCAGTTACACAGATGTGGTTGCCTCAATGTCCTGAGGATCCAGTGAATAAGTAAGGACATTCTGTGACATCTTCACAAGCCTGCCTTTCTGCTGTGTGGCACTCAGCAGCCGCATTTTTTTTTAAATCACATCTCATAAAGACACCCCCCAAAAAGGACTTCCAGAACTGCTTTGCAAAGTGGTCAGAATGATGGCATAGGTGTGCTGAAAGCAAAGAGCAGTATCTTGAGGGGAACTAATGACAGTGTATCTTTCACTGTGATAAAGCTTTTAATTTAAACGATCACTATATTTTGGGCACGCCTCCTAAAGTGAGGGGTTTAGCAGCAAGACAAGGAAGCCAGGCAAGCCAATAAGAGGGTCCTTAAGGAGTGTAATAGGCTGTTAGGCCTCAGCACTGGAAGGGACCCTGCGGAATACTGAACCAAACTTCAGAAGATTCTCACTGGGACCTGGGAACAGTGAACATGTATCCACCAGCTCTCATCTCTAAGTGTTTGAGAGCTGCTTTTTCAGTATTAAATGTCACTGTGGTATAAGATAAATAGAAGCCTGTGGTCAAAGAGTGTTCCCAGCATAACCAGGTAGTCTCTCAGGCATAAGTATTCCAGTTTGATGGGAAATTTCCTGATTGAATACTGAAAGTCCTTCATCCTGAGAACCGCTGTCAGCTACCTACTGTAATGATTGTCATCCTGCTTCAGAAACTACCTACAGGTGACCTATGAATTAGGCCAAAGACAAATGGGTAGGGTATTGACAGTATCTGTAAAATGCCACCAAAAGATTCTACAACTAGGCAGTCATGGGCCAGGAGGAGAACCAATAAGCTAAGCCATGCCCTCCTGTGAGCTACTGACAGTTGTGGGCCAAAAGGAGAATCAAAAGGCCAAGTCATGTCCTTCCACGAGCTAGAAGCAGCCATGAAGGTCAGTAAGAAAACCAAGAAGCCAAGCCACACTCTCCTCTGAGCCAGGCAGCATGAGTGCTGGGAGAAGAGTGCTCCCTTCCCCTGTAAGCAACTGGCTGACATGCTAGCAATTGAAATAAAAAATACAAAAAACCTCAATGCTTATATTGTTTGACTTTGCAGGCCTAAAGCCAACAGTCTGAGCATCTATTCAGAGGATAATATGCAATATAGCTTGATTTTGAAATCCAATATTGTTCTCACTGTTTTGTTCTGTTTTATTGTTTTGTTTCATTGCCTTTAAAATAAAAAAGTTTTTTTAAAAAAAAAGACTACAACTATACCCTGTTCACATCCTGAAATATCAGTATCATTAGGTTACCAAGAAAACAGAATCAAAGATGAATGATGTATTTAGCCCAAGATTATGAAGTTGGACATTAAAATTTCCAGGGCCAGTACATGTTATTGCCTGTGATATTATGGCTTTCTTACTTTTCTATTTTTGCTGTAACAATTCACCACAAACTTAGTGAATTCAAATAAAACCTATCTTGTAGCTCTAGAGGTCAGAAATCTAAAAGAGGTCAACATGACTGTGTACCTTCTGTAAATGGGACAATCTATTTCCTGAATGTGGCCCTAGAGTCCTTCATTGTTTGGCTTTTGACCCTGTATCATTTCAGTTTTTGCTTCTTTTGGCGATGTGGCTGAATGTTAGTGAACAAGAGGGAGGCTCCCAGGGGGATGGAGCATGTTGAGCAAACAAGTTTGAGATGTTTGGGGTTTGTTAAATATTTTGCATTTCATCACTTTCGTGTTCTTATCTCTCTGTTATGAAGACTCTTGTGATTGTACTGGACCGCACTAATAATGCAGTATAATTTTCTACCTTAATATTCTTAGTTCAATCACACTGGCAGAGTCTCTCATATAGTAAGGTAATGTATTTACTAGTCTCGAGGACTAGAACATGGGCATCTTGAGGGTAAGGGTTGTACTAATCTGCCTATCACAAAACTCTTGATTCTAAGGCCCAAAAAATGGTACATCAGTTTAGTAGATTAGTGAGGAGTAGGGAACCACTCCTATCTTAAATGTGTATTCATAATGTGTACCCTAATTTTAGAAATATTAAAAAACTGCACATGTAGGGATAGAAGGTCCATGATAATCTAGTGAGCACTGCAGAGTTGGAATTTTGTAGAACCTAAGAATGAATGGATTTACTTATACAAACTTTTCATATTTAGTAGGTTAAGCTCCAGAGGCAAACGGTGCTGTGCAGGAAAAGACAAATCCCTTCCTCGTGAGACTTACATCCTGGTGGGAAAGGCAAACAATATGCTTGTTCCACAGGGCACAACAAGAAAGCAGAGTTGGAGAGAGGGTATCCTTGGACATGGAGGAGAGGATCTAGGTCAGGCAGAGTGAGTCAAGAAAGCACAGGAGGAGCCAGCATCAGAGCAGAGGCCTAAAGGAAGGAACAGATTGAGGCAGAGAAGCTCCATCATAGGACTGCATGCCAGAAAGCAGAACATTGGTCAGTTCCACAGGAGAGAGAGAGTCTCTAAGCACTAATGTCCCACTCTGAAGCCATCTGCTCCTTAGAGACTGTTAACGGTAAAACTTGGCAAAGAACACAGTCTTTTTTTTCCTCTCTCTCTCTTTCTTAAGGTTATATGGGAAATTTGAAAGGACAAGAAGAGGAACAAAGTTGAGTGTGAGAAATGTATTAGCATAAAACTTCATAGCAGAAATGATCACACTGTTCCTAAGCTAACCTTGTACATATGCTGGCCTTGAGAAGCAGGCTGAGATATGACAAGGAAGATGCCATACTCTCCACCCCTTTCTGTTCCCTTCAGAACTGATCCGGTTATTTTAAAAGTGTAATCGCCAAATTTGTTTAATTTGCACTCCCAACACTCATATTTCCATCACCTCTAGAAACTCCCTACACCTAGCCTCCTATGGCTTTGTCCATGCACCAGCAAAACAAAGGTCTAACAAGCAAGTAACCTCTGTCCCCACCATGGGTCAAGGACTGTGACTGGTGTCTGCTGATCAAAATCTTATCAAAAGGATTCAGCACCAATCTAAGTCCCTCTAGAGAGAAAAGGAAAAGCCATCTGGAAAATCACCAGGACCGTTATGACAGCTACAAATTGCCAATTATTAATGGCTCCCAACATAACAGCCAGACTGCAACAGGAACTCAATTTGTGAGGAAAATGCCAGAGACAACCAATTCCCCAAATGAAAGGGCAAAGGCACAGGCACAAAGACTTCCCTCCAGGAGCTCAAAGGTTCAGAATCTTGTAGCTATAGAGGAAAATCTGGAGGAACTCAGTAGTAGGAAGGGCTGTCTTCAGCCATAGCTCATGACTAAATCATAGAACACCTTCTTGCTGACCTTGAATTATACATTCAAACAATGTGTGTCAACATCAATTTGTAATCAAGGTAGGTACAATTCATGTAAACACTATTCAGAGTTATATAGGAAATAGAAATATAATTTTTTGGTCTCCTCTGTTTTCCATGCATGTATGTTTAAAACTGCTCACCAACATGCCTATGAATCTGAGGGTTATTTTACAAATTATTCAAATGACATATATATATACATATATATGTGTACATATATATATGTACACACACACACATACACACATATATATATATGTAGTTTGGCAGCTTAATTGTCATGGATGTTTAGCTTAAACCCCTGGATTTCCAAAGTGAATTTATATGAATCCATTATTGTTAAAATGGTCATTTAAGAATCATATTATTTGACCTATAAAGTACGTTCACCCAAGTCCTACCAGAAACAATGAGGATGTGGACATTTGTAATTGTATTTGACCTAAATGTGAAACTATAACTAAGAAAACAGGAGATTTTCAGTAACAGTGCAGGCTAAGCTGAATATCTTCCAAGCCATAAATCACAGGTTTGTTGGACAACCTTACAGGTTAAATGATGCAAGCAATTTTAGTGCAGAGTGGTATGGTGCCCACTGGAATGAAATGTGAACCAGTACCTACAGGGAGATGTTCATGCTGATCCCTGAAGATTTAACCATAAGTCACTCATTAGTGTTAATGGAGCATGACTCTTAGAATTCCAGATGATGCCTTAGGATTTTACTGCCCATAGAAAAGATCAAGACAACAGCACCCTCTGAGATCTGAGAAACTTAAAGGGAATAAAGAATTTTCACCTATTAGAAGTGGAGAGAGACCAAAGGCCCAATCTCTACTCTTACTAAACTGCCGATAGAAGATATTTTATGTGAAAACTCACGTGATATTCATCATCAAAAAGCCCTTTCAGGGCTAGGGATGGAGCTCAGTAGTAAAATGCTTCCCTAATATGTGGGAAGCTCCGTGTTCAATCCCTGGCACCATGCAAAACAAAAAATAATCTATCTTCTACTACAAGAAAGCATTTTGAATGTTTTACCATAAACAAGATGGATATTTGATATTTGAGATCAATATGTTTAATCTGATTGAATATTCCACAGTGCATGTGTTGAAAGATCTCACAGTATACTATAAATATGCATAAATTTTATGTTTTGTATGTTATTTGAAAATAAATTTAATTTTTTAAAAACTGCCTCCTACTATGGCTTTTCCACCTCCTGTATATGTAGCTAAGCTGTACAGACAGATATAGAGGCCAATTATTCTGCCTCACATCTTTGGGTCTCTCAAAAAATAGCTCAGTGTTTGGGTCATGTTAGCTCCTCAATAAATAATTCTTGATGAGAATGAAAAGGAAAAAGGGTGAATATAAAATATGCTCAACTATAATCTTGAATACAGAAAATAACTCAAAGTGGCCATTCGTGGACTACTGGGGGAGAGAACCAGGCCTCACAAGGAGGTGAGTCCTGCCTGGAAACCAGCACCATGTGCAGGCTGCTGCAGGAGTGGGCACAGCCACACCAAGCCTCTCTCTGTGAGTCAGTGCCATTCACAGACTGCAGGATGGAGAAGGGAGGGATAGAAACAGGCCTGAGAGGGAGATAGGCCCCACCTGGAAACTATATCATTTTCATGTTTTCTTAGGTTGAGTTTTATTCTCTTTTGTTTTGTTTGATGATGTGAAATCTAATGACATGAGCAGCTATTTAAAAGATAGCAAGACATATTATGGTAGCCAAATCCATATTATGGATTTATTATTAGCTTATTTTGAAGTTCTTTACTGCATTCATTGTATTGTTTTTATTGTTTCAGCTCTTTCTGTTTTGTTTTATTTTTATTATGTCCAAAGGTATCTGCAGCTATTTTGAAGACAAGAGGCATTATGGTAACTATTGCGATTTTGTAAGGTTTTGAAGTCCGGTATCACTTATACCAGTTTATCTTGATTGTTTTTATTGTTTAATTTTCCTTGGTTTTATCCTCTTTAAAATAAAAAAAGAATAATTGACAGCCCCATATAAATGAACAATGTTACACAGTTATCATGTTGTGATTTCAGGAAAAGAAAAATAGCCAACATCTTCAAGGAAGCCCAAGTCTAAGTTTAGAAGATACTATTTTGTCATTTAAAATTAACCTTTCTTGAGATGGGCATGGTGGCATATGTGTAGTCTCAGTACTCTGGGAGGCTAAAGCAGGAGGATCACACATTTGAGCCCAGCCTGCCCAATTTAGCAACTTAGCAATATCCTGACTCAGAATTAAGTGGGGGGGGGGAGGACCCTGGGGATATTAGCTCAGCAAAAAGTTCTTGGGTTCAATCTCCATGCCACCAAAATATTATTATTATTATTATTATTATTATTATTTCTGCTTCTTTTTTTATCAGTACTGGGGCTCGACTTCATGACTATGCACACACAAGGCAGGCGCTTAAGCCGCTGAGCTAAATCCCCGGACCCTAATAATAATAACAAAGCTTTCCTCGGCCTAGATGGAAGACTTACTCAACTGTAGCTTCCTCAACTGAGATTAGTGTAATACATGTAACCTTAATAGTATTTACACTGCACTTGCCCAGCTACCAGCAAGACATGAAAACTGGGTTTTATTTAACTGCTCTCTTGGATGGCGTCCTAGTGAGATAGGACAGAGCAAAGAAATAAGTTCTGTAGGCACACATTTACTAATGAGGGGTGAAGTTAATTGGTATGTGGGCAACAGTACTGATTCCTTGCCGACAACTCAGTGTCATTAACGACTCTAAGCCCCAACAGTGACCTGTCACAGTAATTCATAACTTATTAGAGTTAAAAATTATTTTCTGAGAAGGGTTGATTCCCTAAATTAGATAGAGATATTAACCTCCATGAGGACTTTGCCACCAATAGGCATCTTCTTCTGCTCCAATAATAGCTACAAGTGCCACAAATAAAAGTAAACATTTTATGTTGTTATCTGTTAAAAACAACCTGACAAGGTGGAAGTTGCCTTCCATGTTTCACAGATGAGAAAATTCAGAGAGATTAAATAATTTGTTACAGATCATATGCAGTCAAGAACTAAAACCAACTCTTGGACTCCAAATACTATGTATTTATTTGGTATACAACACATAACCTAAAATCTCCTTTTAATTTCATGGCACCAGCTTGAGCTCTTTCTATCATTTCATTTGAACCACTTACTAAGCTGCTCTTACTCTGGGGATGGAGATTTCAGGTAGGAATCATACTGACAGCTCAGAATCTGATTTTCTTCAAAACTTCTGATATCTATGATGTAGAATTGTCCTAGTCACTTTGCTCTTGCTGAGACAGCCTAGAGGAAGAGAGGTTTGCTTTGAGTCATGGTTACAATTCATGCTCAGATGGCTCCTGTTTAGAAATGGCCTGGTTGGAAGGCTCTGTCACAGAGGAAGGGAGACCAGGACACAGAGAGAGGAGGAGCTGGGAAGGGGTCCACCCTTCCAAGTCACGTCCACAGTGACCACCACAACCAGGTCCACTGCCTAACAGCACAGACAGCTACTTTCCTAAGAGCATCTCTATCTGTGCTCCAGTCACTCTCCAAACACATGGGACTTCGGTGGCAATTTTAGATCTAAACCATATAAGCACTTTGCAAGAGTATTACTATTATTATTACTGATATTAAGCTAAATCACAGAACAGCACTGTAATTTCAAATTTAAATTTAAAGGACAAAACTAAACTTTCCATTGGATCAAATTAACTCAGAGGTGTCAAAAGAGTTGAGCATTCTCAAAAATATCCAGAACTCCAATGTATAAAGTAAAAACGACCCAAAGAATGCCTTTATCTTGAAGGTGAACAGACTGTTTAAAGGAAGAATTGGGACCTATGTAAAGGAAAAGTCCTATGTGTGGAAGATACCGCAACCCACAAGGTCAACACTTGCTATTATGGTGGCTCTGTGAACATTTTGTATGTTCATGTTTGACAATTTATGTCTTAGTTACTTTTTACTGGTTGCTGAGACAAAATACCTGATGCCAAAAGTTTGGAAAGGAAAGGTTTATTTCTTACAGTTTTTGGAGGTTTCAGTCCATACTCAGTTGGCTCCAAGGCAGGGTGGCATGGCTGGGCCACAGTTCATGGAGGTTGCAAACAGCAAGGCAGAAACCAGCAAGAGAGCAAGACACACCTTATTCGTGCCATTACATCACATCCTGGCTCCACCCCTAGATGAGTGTAGCACTGACACCATCAATCCAAGATAGACAATGAACCAATCACAAATGTGCAATGCAAATGCATGAGGCCTTGGAGCCACCAGCATAAACCATGACAATTTCAAATATAGAAAAGTTATAAATAACGAAGTTGAAAAACATTCTAGAACCCAGTGGCAATCCCTATTAACTAATATTTTAGTACAGTTTCTTTTGTTTTCTAGACAGTTTTCATCTAGTTTATTTCATGTCACAAACATAGCTAAAATTCTCAAGGAGTTGGACAAGATAAACCTATGAGGACTCAGTCTTAACCTTAATACTTTAAAACAATAAAAATTTGTCAGAATATTTAATGAGAAGCTGCCTTCAACGAACTTGTCAATTTAAATTCATTGGTTTAAAAGAATTGACCCAATGAATCTACATTTATTCAAATATTAACTGTTACAGAATTCCTCTGGGCTCCTGAGCTGCTTAACTTCATGAATTCCCCTAATGACAGAAAACCCCAGTGAGGATTACAGAATTCTGCAAAGCAGGGAATAAGCGGAAAGGAAATTAAAAATTGTGAGGAAAGGGACATTAAACAGACTTTGTTCATTTGTTTTAATTAGTATAGCTGAATTTTAATTATCATGATTCTTCACTAGTCACTGGTAAATGTGCTGAGGCCACCTTGTAAAGTTAACAGAGCTTTAATACTACAAGGCCTGGTTTAATTTTCATTTTTTAAAAAGTAACACACAGATAGAAGAGAAGGAATTCAGTAAATTGATGACCAAAATCCTCATGAGGGCAAGGATATCTCAATCCATTTATTATTCTGGACATTGCATCTAGCATAGCTAATGACTAGTATGAGAATGGATGCAAAAAGTAAATGAACAGCTCTATTTTTTTGTTTCCTCAAAAGAGCTATAAAGTTCACAAAGACAGAGATTATAGCTTTTATTTCTTTCTCATACAACAAACATGAGCAGAAGGTTGAGCAACCAGGAACCAGGCAGCAGGTCATCCTTGGTAAACACATATTCTAGAGAGGAAAAATTTTCACCCTGATTGACTGTGAAGCAGAGAGTAACCTAGATATAACCCAGACAAAAAGTGTGGTCCTAGTAACAGTAGTGTCCACAGGAAAAAGGAAAACTATATGTTTTTAAAATGGCAGAATTATCTACAGATTGTCAAAGAAGTATCTTGCTACTCTCTATGGCAATATATTTACAAGTTAACATGGGGGTTATAAAAGCAAATGGGGAAGGCCACACACCTTGATCCACTGGATGTTTCTATGGCCATCTTTTTTATGTGCTCTTATTTTTATGTAGGTTTGTTTCTATCATCACAGGATTACTTTATCTAAAGATACAAAAGTTTGGGGGGGGGGGTAAAAAACTGCCTCATCTCAGAAGGTCTTCAGATCCTACCACATTTCAAATAAAATCAAACCAGAAACTAAGCCCTAGCACAATTTTTCAGGATGCTTGTAATATAAACCCTCTACTAAAAAATAATCCTCAGATCATCAGCCAGATGGACACATTCAGTACATCTATTGCAACACATGACAGACGTGTTTAATTATAAAATAATAATATTGTTAAATAAATACAAATATCATTGACATTAATACTTAAATGATGAATATACATTATAATCAAGTATTTGTAAATACCCAAGTATACATCTTTGGAAAAGAGGCAAACACCTATGTAAGCAGATGAACTCGAGGTTTATTGGCAAATTACCAAGCAGAGTACAGACACAATGCATGAATAATGTGCATCCTTAAAAACAAATTGATGTAGTTGTGTCTAATATGAATCTCCATAATTCAATATGTCATGTGTTGTAATGGATGTACCTGATACAGTCATATGAAATAAAGAAATGTTTTCTGAATTTGGTGGTCTTTTCTTGTCACTTTTGTGTGGATCATTGTTCTTTATTTTGCTTTTAAATTATGCTTTATTAATTTTATTGGTACATTTTAGATATACATAATGATAACACTCATAATAGGGAACTGTACATGATATATCTTGGTTCTTCTTTATTCCCCAATTCCCTCCCTTCCCCTCAATCCCTCTTCCCCTCCTTATTTACAAAACCTTTGTTTCCATTTTTTCCTTCTAACCTCTTTTTTCCTTTGGCCTTCCTTCCTTCCCCTCACCTTGTTCCCCTTCCCATTTGAACATTTTCTTCCTACTTCACAATCTCTATTATACATTTTGAAGGCCATTTCCTTAATTACCATCATTTTGTTGCCACACTTGTCCTGTAAGTCTTCAATTAACACTTCATTTAACAGAAACTTTGTGAAGCCTCACCTGCAAGCGGTCGTGACTTTGGTAAAGATCTCACATGATGAAATCCCTGAGAGCTGTATTGCCAATGTACTACAGTCAGGCTACATGGACAAGAAATAGTCATTTAGGTAGAATTCTATTGCTGGACATTAGAGATTTGAGCCAGTTGTTCTACAGGAAATAGAATCATGAAAAATTTTGGCCAGATTTCAGGGTTTGGAGAATTATGATGATGTTTCAGAAAAATGACATGACTGTATTTGACTAAATGCAGTTTTTTGTGCATGAATAAATGAATACAGATTATTATACATGAATAAATAGTATGCATGTATAAACAGGAGATAAATGGGAGGTCTGTCACAGTTCCATACCTGTTTGCTTCCCTATTTATACACAAATTAATCGTATGCAACAGTATGAATAAATGTAAATGGTGTATATGAAAAAATAAGACATCGCCTGAAAATAACCTACTATGGCTTTTGGAGCAAAAATTAATATAAGTCCATTCTTATTTCTAGGGAGATATGGTACCACTGCACCATCAGACTCCCGATTTGATTATTTCTATAACCTACCTGGCTCCTTGATTTTATCACTTGATCCTTAATATATTTAATTAGTTCAAAATATTGTTTGGCTGAACTTGCTGTGGGTGAGTCTGACACAACCTATGTCTCAGGCCCCATCCTCAGCCAGATTCCAGACACCTCCCAACCCATCCCTTCAGCCATAGTTGAATGTATAAATTAGGACTTGATTAATGTAAGTCCCTTCCTGCCCCATCTACTTCACCCAGAACTACAATCACAGGATTTAGTTCTACACAGAAACAAATTTAAATTTCTGAAAGTGAAAACTTTGAATTATTATGAAAGCAACACACATACATATCTTTTAATACAATACAGACAAAACAAAAAACCAAAAATAGAGCATAAAGCTTCCTCATAATTGGACTACCAAGAAATAGCCCCACGTATTGTGCTTTACTGCAAATTCTGCCTTAATTCATCATCTTAGCCTTGGGTGAAAAATTTGTTTTGGTGTTGTCCATCGATTTGGATTCAGAGTCACAAGAGGAAGAGATCACAAAGCTATGAGAATTTAATGTAATCAAAACCTAGTTTTCAGCACTAATTGTAGAGTAAATCAATTGCCAAGAACAAATGTATGGGGAATCTGTCACAGTTCCACACTTGTTTTTCTTTTTTCTGCTTGGACGCTTTGACTTCAGTAACATTTTCATTGCAATGTTTATAGGTGGCATACAAAGAATACAGAAAAACATAAGAATGGCTTGGTGTAATAGTTCAAATTGAGTTTTGCTTCATTCAGATCAATTTTTTCATCCTCCCTGGGCATCCTTCCTAACACTAAAGAGTTGATTATTTCTACAGACTATTCAAATTACAAGCCCTCACTTTTGTAAGTAAGTGCTCTATGGATTTTAAACTTTACACAAATATGGCTATGCCTGAAATCAGATTAGTCTTTACAACATGAATAAATTTAAGAAAATCTGTACAAGGAAGCACTTGCATTTCATAAGCAAGGTAGAATTTTACATATATGTATGAATATCAAAAGTCGAATACAACAGTAGTTTTATTTTACCTTTGTATATACACCTCTGTGGTGGCCAGAGTGGAGCACTGACTTGGCTGACTTTTAGCATCCACTCAGGGGATTTGTTGAGCACATTTTGAGGTGTATATGGGTTAGTCATGGAGGACGACCTTGCATACTAGATCTGTACCCTCACGCCTTCTTCTCAGGGGCTTTTCCCTTGTGCTCTACTTCCAGCCACCATGAATTGGGAGCCTTGCTCTGCCATATCCTTCCTTCATAACATTCCTGCCTTAGAACTAGCCAACCACATGTTGAATCCCTTTAATCCCTGAGCCAAATTAAACCTCTTCTCTTTTAAATTGTAAGTGTTGGACATTGTGTCCAGCAACAGGATAACTGACTAATATAACTTTAACCAAACTTCAAACTTTGTTAGTCTAACAATTAACTCTTTAAAAAAGAAAGAGGAAACAAAACTATTGTTGGCAGTATTTAATTATTCTTGCTGGGAACCAAAGGACAACATTCAGTCTTTGTGTGTATGTCTAGATATCTAGGGATATGTGTGGGGATGTGGTACATATCTGTATGTATTGGGTGTAACATTCACAAAAATGAATACCCTTCTATCTAAAATCAATATATCCTGGAAGATTTGGAATGTAATCACCTCACTGCCCTTCCCTCATCAGGGAATCACCACAGGATATAAAATAAGAGCAGAAAGCCATGCTATTTTGGCTTTTTCTTTCAGAAACTAAATTTGCATTATCCTTCTGCCATATGTTCAGGTAGCTTATGATGGTGCCTCATGCAGCTGTGTCATTGAATTCCCCAGCCCTAATGAATAAACTAATTACAGTCTGAAATGAACTCTTTCAGACTATCTCCTGCCATAGATCAAGGAGAGAACTTTATTCCCACAACTATCTGCTAATTTGCATTAGCCATAAAAAGCGCACCAGAGCAGCCTTCCCCTACCCCAGCTGCATCCACAGGATACTGTGCCACTGGTATTAACTCCTCATAATTCGAGTTTGCAGCAACAAATTCACCACCACCACAAGAGTTCTCAAATATAAGTACAAACAAGAAGCTATTGATTTACTGGAACTGGATGGCAGCACTGATTTTAGTGTAAGTTTTGCTGCACTAAATTCCATAATTGAGCACTATTATTCATTTGGGTCTGGAGTTCTGTCTGTTTCCAGAAGGTTTCCAATGAGGTTAAAATAAAGCTTTGTCCACTTGAAGCATTTTAAAGAAGTTCAGAAACAAGTTTATCAAATACAAATATAGCTGAATCAATGGCAAAAGTTAATAAGGAAACAAGGTAGGGAAGGTTGAGCCCTAAATGTGAATCTGCTTCCAAGGTTCCAATTGGGAGCTTACCCTGTGTATTAATTACCACACTGGATTGGGTTCCAGTTACACAGTCCTCAGATGAATGTAACCTACAGTGGCTTCATTGTCAAGTTAACTCCTCACCAGCAGCAAGTCACACAACTGTGAGACTAAATACCGGGAGCCTTGGACTCTTTGGCTTTTTTCTCCCTCCATATCTTTGCAAATTTCTTTATCACAGTTGTAGAATTTCAAAGGGTAAGAGCTGAAACAATCTATCACACCAAAGTGAAAGCTCGGCGACCTGGATATATAAAATTCGAACTTTAAGTGTATTACCTCTGGGACTCAGAGTCAATCCATTGAGACCATAAATAGCAGTGGGCATGGCACATGTGAGACCTGCAACACGGATGCTAGTGGGATCGTGCCTACTCTGCCCTCTACCTAAATCAGACATCCCACTGCTTAGTGTAGGCACAACAAATTCTGATTTTCTCATTTTGAACTCTCAATAATTATAATCATCATCATCAAAAAGTATGATATTTAAAATAGATTTTAAATTTTCTTCCCAAAGCTAGAACAACTTCCAGTGCACTATATCCTGCACCCCAAGAAACACAAGTTATAAAGTAACTCAAGACATCTAAATATCTTTGTAGCAAATGAGGTTAAATTTAAACTATCTTGATCAAAAAATGACACTCTAGCAAGATAAAAGAGAATGTCCTACAATGGTAGAATATTGGGGTAGTCTGAAAAATGCTTCTATTTTTTTTTCCTATTCAATGCCTATGGCATACATCAGTCTGCATATTCTACTATCATGTGATGAGATTAATGTTTAATTTTCATATAACACTCTTATTGATGGCATAAATCTCATGTTATATTAGTCATTGTCCTGTCACTGTGACAAAATACCTGTCATAATCAATTTATAAGAAGGAAAGGTGTGTTTTGCTTCTTGGTTTCTGAAGTTTCAGTTCATGATCACTTGGCTATTGGGCCAGTGGAGAGACTAGACATAATGGCAGAGAGCATATAGTGGAGCAAGTTGTTTATTTTATGGTAGCAAGAAAATAAAAAGAGAAAGAGGAGAGAACAGGGTTCTATCACCCCTTTTGAGGTTACACTCTCAGTGATCTAACTTCCTCTCCCCAGGCTCCACCTCTTAAGTATTCCATCACCCCCAAAAAGCCCCACAAGCTGAGGACCAAGCCTTTAATATGTGGGCCTTTAGGGATATTTAAGATCCAAACCATAGCATGTACTTATGCTTACATGATTTATTTTATCTCAGATTTATAATATTTTAAAATATATGTATTCCTGAACAACCATCCATTTGTTTCTCAGTTATTTTCTAATTTTACTTCACCTCTAATAAAATAAAACCTATAAGCTAATGCCATATATGTAAGGCAATACTGACTTGAGCATTTGGTTAATTTCCCCCATATTATGCTTATCAATTACAGCACTGGGTTGGATTTCTCTATTTATATCCTCTTATAGAACCTAGGAATGTTCAAGAGCTTACACACAGACAGTGCTGTTCTCTACTCCGAGTTGTCATTAATCTCCCTCAAAATACTCCCCTCATTTCAAATGCACTTATCTCATTGATCTTGGTGCTTCATGAAGTAGTTATGGAAATCCTCTTTCATGAGTGTCTTTAGTCATGCTGTAATGGCTGTCTTGGTGTCCTAACTCAATTCAAAACATTTACCTTTCCTGGTGATTCCGTCTTTGAAGAAGAGCTAGAAGTTGCACAGTGTCAAATCCGGTGGATAAGGCAGGGGAGGACACATTGTAATGTTTTTGTGAGCCTGCTTTTCAATTGGGTGACACTATTGGCAGCACAATAGGCAGCACTATTCATATTTTCCAGTAAAGACACTTGAGAAAGGGGACCTCCAAAACTCCTTCAGAAGTGACGAGAACAATGTGATATGTATGCTCAAAGCAAAGGCGAGTATTTTAAGGTGGACTAATGGCAGTGTGCCATTTTCCAAAATAAATGTCTGCCTCCAGACTACTCCATACAGTGGAGCAATTCAGTGTCCTGACCATACTTCTGATATAATATTTATAGTTTATATAATAGTTTAAATAGTATTAGTTTATGTAATATTTCTCTTTTGTGCTTTTCCTTTTCAGTCTCTTTCTCCTGTTCTTTCTTGTACTCCCTTCTCTCTGTCTCTCCTGCTCCTGAATCAAATGTCAGTGTTCCCAGGACTTGACTGCTGCCTTCTCCTCTCCTTGCTCTACACACTCACCTTAGCATACAGTTATCCGTAGACCACCTGGCAGTTCAACCCACCGCTCTCCTTTCCAGATCAGTAACCCAAGGTCCTTCTCCTCTTCAGTCTCCCTGCCTCATTGATGTTGGAGTTGTCTTCTTGAAACACATATCTGGTCATACCATCTCTCTATTTAAAATTCTTCAATGGCTCCTGGCTGTCTAGGACAAGATTTCTGGATATAGCAGCTGAAGCCATATTCATGTCCTATGGTCTGATTCTCATCACCTGTCTTTTAAGTTTGGAAAAGATGACTCTATCATGTACTTTCATAGGTCTTTGCCTTTTTTCACTCTGTTTCCTATCCACAGTGTCTTTCTTCAATTGATCTCCTACAAACCTAACTTTAAATGTTCCCAATTTTGTGATGCTTTATCCAAGTCAGCTAGGGTAGGCTAATAGCTTGTAATCTAGCAAAGCTTTTATTATATTGTAATAAGGCCAGGTTTTTACATATTTATTTTTCTACTAGATTCTGAGCACTTTGGGGGCAAAACTATATCTCAGTAATCTTTAATACAATGGTGGCAATATAGAACGTTAAAATTATATTTTGTCTTAACTTATATAGTCTCACTAGCATATCTTCTTCCTATCTCTAGGAAGAATCTCCTTGAATCATAAAACCTTGGACAATGTAATAAGTGACATTTCAGTATTGGTCAGTTAAGCCTGAGTTTTAAGCAGAATTAATAGAAAGTCTAGATCTGAAGTCAAACATACTAGGTTTAAGTTTATCTGCTCAAGTCCAGGACACATCTACTACTAGTCATTTTTCCACTGCTGGGACAGAGAACTCACACCCACAATGTGAAGAGAAGTTTATTTGGCTCAAAGTTTTAGAGTGTTCAGTACATAGTTAGGTGACTCTAAGGCACAAACACCATTGTAGAGACCTGACAGAGGAAACTTCTCACCCCCTGGAAGCCAGAAGGCAGAGAGAAGGGAGAAACCAGGGGCAAAAATACCCTCTTCTAAGTCACGCCCCTAGTAACCCAGCTCTTCCAACAAGTCCACACCTCCTAACATCACATTCAGATATAAGCCATTGACAGGATGAATCCACAGATGAGCATCTTCTGAAAGCCCCATCTCCAAACACATGGGACTTTGGAGGGAGGAGTGGAATTTTTAGATCCAAACCATACCAACACTCATTTTAATCTGAACTTAAGTATGTAATGAATAACTTTTAGTGTATGTCCAAAACATCACCCAAACATCAAGAATAGTATAAGTGTCCTTTTGTGTGTGTGTTTTTCACAATCTGGGAAGCCAGGATTCAAACCTTGGTTCTACAGCTTCCCAGTTATGTGCCCTCAGTCAGGTTAATGAACCTCTCTGTACTTAGATTCTCATTTTTAAAGTGAGACTAATAAAAGCACCTACCCTGCAGAATTATAATTAAATAAATTCCTACTACCTAGCATGATTCTAGCTTTTTTAAGAATTTAAGTCAAAAACTGAAAAGAAATCCCCCCTATGCAATGTAGTTTAAATTTATGACAGAAGGGGGGGGGGAGAATGGAAGAGGTAGAAAAACCATATTTTAATGCCAGAAAATTAGAATATAATTTTGGTCACAAAAATGAAAGTTTTAAAATTACACATTTTTACTCACATATAAAATTTTATCAACTTTATCACAACGATACCTTTGAGTTATAATGCTCTACTCAAAACCCATAGTGACGACAATTGTTCAAACTTATATCACAGGACCATTAGCCAAGTGTGATGGCCTAAAGAATGCCTGCATGTGTGTTTATTTCTCCACCACCACCCTTAGTGTTTCACTGCCGTTTTTCATCAAATTCAGTGAAATACCTTAACTGAAAATACAGAAGAGAAAAACATGTCAAGCAAGAAACAGTTACCAAAGCTCACATTAATACACTCTACTGGGAAATATTGTCTCATGTTACTATTACAAACACACATGCACACACATTCGTGCACGCACAGCTCAGAGCAATAAAGGGCCTGCAGAGAAGGAAAGTAAAATCTGCTTACTGAGCAATCATTACTGAACAGGAGGAAGCCTGAAATCAACAAAGGACCAGTCATGGGAAATTTATAAGTTAATATCGGTCACACCTGCAAATTACTACATTGAGACCCCAGCAAAGTCCAGAATACCATTTAAATGGATTTTCTGAGATATTTATATATCTTGCAGAGTAACTGAAATGCTCTCAGTCTAAATTTTTCAGTTATCCCAATTAAGGATAGTAGAAGTAGCATCCATCATCGTGGAGATGAATGGAGTTTCCCTGCATCACTTGAGAACGTGATTTTTCTTGGAAATCTGTAAAGTGTTTATTTAGGATATGTATCATTATTCAGGATATGTATCATTCATATTTAATTTTTTAAAACTCTTCATTGCTTGAAAATAGTATGACTCTTACATGCCTTAGAAAACCCAAACACAAAACATTCCACTGATGTCTTTCAGGAGTTTAGCAAAGCATGTATTTTTTGAGCTGTCAGCCAAAATAACCCCATTGAGCAACAATTTACACACAAGTCACATCTTTGCATCTCCCTTGTTTTCGTGGAAAAGGTCAAAGCCATCAAGCCTACATGCTAAGCCAGTCAGGCAGAGGTGTCATTTCACAACCATAAGTGGAACTCAAACAGCAAATGAGGCTAATCATTCAGCAAGTACAAGGAAAAGAGATTATGAGATCATAATTTTCTCACCAATTGAGAATCACTGTGCATAAAAATAGAAATTACTAGGGAAAAAATTCAGAATACTTACCAAGAAAACATGAGCTCTAAATAAAATGATTTCTTGTCTGGGAAATGACTTTCCATCACAGGCAAAATAGAAAGCTTTCAGATGTATGAAAGACAAGATGGCAAGACAGCAAAGCCTCCTGAAAACAAGTCAACTGTTTCTTTATCCTCCAAATATGAATTATGACACAGAATGTCCTCAGTGGCCTTGCAGATGCCACTTGCCTGGGGTCAGTCTTTTGTGCTGGTGAATGGAAAATGATTCTGCTTTCACCTATTTGGCTATAGTTATAAATGACATATTCCTGATCATGTTAGCAAGAGTGCTATAAAATAAAGACTGAGGAGGTTAACTAAGCAAAGGGCATGAAAGTGTACCTGTCTCTTAAAACCTTAAAGTTTGCTATGTGTCTGCATATAAATGTCACAGTGAAACCCAATATTTTGTATAATTAACATTACTAATAAAAATAGTGTATTTGGCGAGGAAAGCTTACCCAAAACTCTTGCAAGACTTTTCCTGATGAGCGTGTCTGAATAAAAAGATTCTGCGATAGCAGGAAGAAAAGACTCTGTCTCGGTTTTTATGCATTCAGGAAAGCATCAATAGAATTAATTTTCCATGACGGAAATACATAATGGATCTTAGGGAAATGCTACTTAATACCCAAATGGTATCCTAAGGAGGATGGATGTTGTTAGAGAAAAGACTGGATGGCCCTTTTGTTCGGTTAAGCCCCTTGGCTGAAGTCAGATACCTAAAGATTGTAAGGAGGAAGTGAGTTTAGAAGCAGAATTGTTGACATTTTCTTAATAAAAGAGTGAAAAGAAAATGGCAGTCCTGAGAGTAAACCAGGAGAGGTGACAGGGACAAAGGAAGCCAAGAAACCAGCAAAGGGAGAAAGACCTGGAAGTGACATGAACTGGCTTGATCAGTGAGACCTATCCCTGGGACCAACAGGCCAAGTATACGCTCAAGGACAGCACTGTCCCACGCATGATTGTGAGTTCTGTGCTGTGCAATGTGGTTGTGTGATTCCTCTTTGACTACAAAATGTTACTGTTACTGTTTAAACTTGAATGCCTCCCAATGGCCCTTACATTAAAGGCCTTCCTAGCCAGGGACTCTTAGGAAGAGGTGGAACCTTTAAGAGGAACAGCGTTGGGAGAGAAGACTTCCAGTGACTCAAGGGTGCACCCTTGACCAGAACATTGGGACTCAGCTCCTCTCACACCCCGGTAAGAAGTCCTCCACACAAGGCTACCTTGATGTGCCGCCTTAGGCACAAAGGAAACAGGGACCACCAGTTTAGGGCTGAATCTCCAAAACTGTGAGCCAAAATAAACCTTTCTCTGTGTGAGTTATCTCAGGTATTCATAGCAGTGACAGAAAGCTCTTTCACACAAACTCTTTGTGACTGGAAGGGTCAAGAAGAAAGGCCGGCTATCCAAAGAGATAGAAGGACACCACCAGACCCAGAGCAGAAATCAGGGTCTCTCAAAAGGAACCCAAGGAGGTTCCAATGGTTCACAGAAATCATGGGAAGAGGAAACAAAAAAAGGCTTGCGCCACCTTACCCAAAGCTCAAGGGGAAGACTTGCTCTAGCCGATACTCCAGCTGTTTACTCTGCAGCTTCATCTTCTAGCTGAATACCCTTGTGCTGCCTTAATCCTGGCTGAGATTCTCTCTTCATGCAGTCCCTGGCTCCACAGTTTAGAACTTAATTAGCTTGGGTGTCCTGGGCCATCCTCCACTCATCAGTTGTTACTATTTACTTCTAAAATGTGATTGTGGTCCAGGTGCTAATTTAACACAGAGGCACGACCCAGCATCCTCAAATGCCAAAGAGCTGCCTCTGAAGCCAGCAGGAGTGCATTTTTCCCAGAGAAATAACGTTATAAATCAGATGCTCTCAAACTTTAATGTGCACATGAATATAAGAGGATTATTAAAAATAGATCCCTGAGCTCTACCACCAGAGACTGATTCTGGGATGGAATCCAACAAGCAGCATTTTGATTAAACACCCAGGTAATTCTGATGTAACCACACTTGGGAAAACATTAGTATTTGTAGCAATCTGATTTTCTTCATACCCTCACAAGAACTAATATAATCCATAATGCCCAACACTGAAATAGTAGTCATAGTGCTCTTCAGCCTTGAACATCCCCTTTCCTTATTCTCAGATTCTTAAGCTAAAAGCCTGAAAGCTCTGAACATGAAGAGAGCTAGTCTGAAATCTGAATGAAGCACTAGGAGATCCCTGTTTTACAGGTTAAGAAGAGCGAGGTAAGAACAACTGTCGTATGAAAGGTAACCCTGAATTCCAAATCTTTTATTTACTGTGTAACCCAATATAGATTGTACTTAGAAAGCTTGTCCCTTAAAAGGGACAACATTGCTCTCCCAATTTACTTCACTCCTAGCCAAGCAATAAAGTTATGAAAATGTAATTCCAGCTTCCAGTAAAAATGGTGGATAGATAAGAGCAGATTACAGAGGCTCCCTGAGACAGACACCTCAGATGCCGAAATAACACAGTGTAGGGAGTCCCAAATAGAGGGAGATGGATCCTCTAGACCCAGGAAGAAACTAAAGCAAAAAGAACCAGTCAAACATGCAGCCCCAGGGCTACTATTGAGGCAGCTACGATTCTGTGCTCTCGCGCACCGGAATTCCCGCTGCTTCCACTCACTGAAACTGCAGTCATGCTGAAGTGCAGTTGCACTGAAGTCAGAGGTCCGCAAGCCCAATGGAGAACAGAGCCAGCAAGGGAGCTGCATCAACCTGCGGTGAGTGCCAGGAATAAAGCCTTTCCATGGGAAATGGGCACCAACTGGACGACATTTTGGAATCAGGCAGGATTGGCAAGAACAAGGAGCAGCAGTGACTTCAGTCAGTTGTTCCCTTCCCAGATGAGATTGGTGGGGTGTGCTTGGCCTGGGTCACATCCCTGGCTGAGACCAAATAAGCTGCCCCAAACCAACTCCCTGCATGCGGCACATACTAATGCAGTAAAGGGCTTACCAGGTTGACTGACCTGGAGGGGAAAAGCCAGCATACACTGCCCCTGTCTGCACTTCAATAACACACTGGAGTGGGCAGGATCACCTAGCCAGCATGCTTCAGAAGAACCATAACCAATGAGGAAAGGGACTGGGACCTCCTCTATATGCCTGTATGGAAGAAACAAAAAATATGAGAAGAGGAAGCAAGAAGAAAAAGTCCCCAGTCCCAACCCTGAGAACATTAATCCAGGAGAGGTAAATACAAGAGATTGAGGACAGCAAACATGCAATATCAGACACGGCATCAGTGGATATAAAGAGATATCTTCAAGACCTCATAGATGAGTTCAAAAGTGAAATATTTAAACAAGTAAAGCAAAGATATAAGTAGATTAATAAAATAAATGCTAAGCACTCTCAAGAAGACACAGACAGAAGAATGGAGGAGCACAAAAAAAGGAGAGAAATGTTTGATGAAGAATATAAAGAAAACAGAATACATGAAGCAGGTTCAAAGAGATTACCAGGAAATAAAAAACTCTACTGAAAGATGGCAAAACCACTTGAAAGAAACTAAGGATAAATTATCCAAACCGGAAGAGAGGTTTGCAATGTGAGATCATGAAAGTTTCTTGAAAATAACAAGGAAACAGGAAGTAACAATTCAAAGGGTAGAAGATGACAAGAGGATCTATAACTTAAGAATAAAGAATGTGAATGAAGAAGCAGGGGTACAAACAAAGGAACTACAAAGGCTATTCACAGAAATAATTAAGGAAAATTTCCCAAGCATAGGAAAAGGAAATGATATTCAGATGTATGGGGCATACAGAATTCCAGCCACCTATAACCAAAACAGAGCTACACCCAGCCATATAATAATCAAGATCTCAGAAATTCAATATAAGAACGGAATATTAAAAGCCATCAGAGAAAAGAAACAGATTACTTATAAAGGAAAACCCATCAAAATCACAGCAAACTTCTCAACACAGACCGTCAAATCAAGAAGTGCTTGTAGTGAAGTATTCCAAGCCCTGAAAGAAAATAACCTCCAGCCCAGATTGATATACCCTGAAAAACTGTCTTTAGAAATTAATGGAGAAACAAAATGCTTCCAAGACAAAGAGGAACTGGGGGAATTCATGACCACCAATCCAACTCTACAGAGAATACTGAAGGACATTCTAGAGAGAGAGAAAAGTACCAGGATTCCAGGAACAGTGGCAGAGAGGCCTCAGTGAATGGAGCAGAAAGTGGAATGAAGAAGAAAAGCAGACAACTAATGGCAGAAAAAGAGCACAACAGAAATGAAGCAGAGAAGAGAAGGTAGGCTATAATCTCTAATATAGATGGCCTTGATACACAAAAAAAAGAGAGAGAGAGAAACACAGGCAGAGTAGATCAGGAGGTAGGGTCCACTGAGATGCTCTTTATAGGAAATATAATTGACCTGAAAAAGGGTTTATGGACCGAAAATCAAATATGAGAAAACAATGCTCTAAGTGACAGAGAACCAGAGAGTAATAGGGGCAACTCAACCAGCACCTGCACACAGGTTGGAAAGACAAGCTTTAATAGGTAAAGGAATACAACTAGAGATCAAGTCCAGGAGGGAGAAGGTTCAGAACCACATAGGTAAACAGCAGGTTGCCCCCCCCCACAATCTAAAAACTGACGGTGTTGGTGAGACCCAAAAATGCATAGTGCACCCTGGGAGAGTGAAAGGGGAGGAATAGTCTTTAAAAAGATGGCAGAAGATATTCTTAATAGTGTATCAGGATTTAAAACCCATATTACTTGCACCACTCCGCTTAGATTTTATTCTGTCCCAGGTTGTCTACTTGCATTAGATCTGAATGCACAGACAGCTGTCCCCAAAATAACATGATATAGTACAGTAATCATCTTTAATTTCCTACTATCTTAATCTGGAGCCCCGTGTAACTTATACTGTTTTATCATGACTGATCTTAGTTAAATCCGGTTTGTTTGATTGCTGTTTGGTATTGACATATTTTATTCAAAACTGTTATGACTGACAGTATCAAGTCTGAGGGTATGGCAAGTACACCGAGGATGACAAGATTCACTATGATACCCATTCTAGTTTGATTACTACCTATTTTTGAAGTAATACACTATCTACAAAGTTATATTTTTATTAATGTTGTTATGTACTGCTATATTCAATTATAATCATCAATATTTCATTCAATAATTCAATCATCAGACATAGTCTGATGATGTAGACAATTCTATTGAAGATAACAAGAGATACCACAGTAACCATTGTAGAATTCCTTGTACAGTGGTTTTATATGTCTTTTTCATTTCATGTGTCTATAGGAATATGGTTTTTGTTTTTTTTTTGTTTTTTTGTCTTTTTCCTTTTTATTGGTACCGGGGATTGAACTCACCTGCCTGCTTGCAAGGCAGGTGCTTATGCCACTGAGCTAAATCCCCAGCCCCCAGGAATATGTTTTGTTTTGCCTTGCTATGTTATGTTTCTCCCTCTAATATAGAAAGGATAGAAATACATGTTAAGACTCATGCATGTGTAGAACCTGTAAACAGTTTATGAGAACTGATCTTATAATACATGATGAAATGAACAAATACTTTGAAGAAAAAGAGACACTACGGTACCCAGTGCTGATCCTGTATTGTCATGATATGAAATCCAGCACTACTATTATTCTTTGTTCAGAGTGATTTTAGCCTGCTTTGGTTTGTTTAATCTCAACATAAATGAAGATATGAATAACTGCATGTATATTTAAGTGGGTAGGATTGATAACCATATTACTAAGTTTTTGTTGGATAGTTGAACAGAACTGTTTGCAGTCTCACTGTTTGAATCCACACTTTGTTTCACTTTTGTATCTTGAACAACTATTTGTAAGAGGACAATCTATAATCATCAACTAGTGATTTCTTACTGTTTATTTTTTCTTTGAAAATGTGTATTATTTCTACCCATTTTCTGTTTTGCTTAGTCTTTCTTCAAATAAAATTAATTTTAAAAAAAGAAAATATAATTCCATGAATTTCTGTATGTTGATGTTTCAACATACAGAACAGACTGTTTTCAACATACAGACTGTTTTCAGATTCCCCACACATACACTTCATAGAAATTACTTTTAAATAATGCTCAGACACAGAAAGTAAGTGAAAACGAATTTGAAGTTTATTTTGTGAGTAAACACCAAGAAAAACATACCAAAAAGCCTAAGCTAGAAAGGTGTGTGTGTGTGTGTGTGTGTGTGTGTGTGTGTGTGTGTGTGTATGACTAGAACTGTAATATGTGGCTGAAAGATTTCAAAGATCCTTTGCATGATGACCTGCCAGAATCTTTGTCTGGCAAAGGTTACTAAAAATCACAAGATATGAACAGGAAAATTTTTAACTTAAAAAAAATCCATCAAGCTTATACCAGAGTGTAAGACCTTCTAGACCTTGAATGACACAACATGGCAATTTTATTGGCTGACCTTTCAAAAGAGAGAAGATCTAATTAAACACTCTGATGTGCACTTCTGAATACAAAGAGAATGCTGCGATCCCTAATTCCCCACCATGGAAGCTAAACATTTGGGAGTAATATTGCTAATTAAAATATAGCTTTGCCACTAAAGACATAGACCCCTGCTCAAACCCACAGTGACTGAGCCTGCTGTCTCTGTCCCTCCTTCCAATATGCTACCTGCCATTTCCCACCACAAAAATTCTCTCTTAGTGCAATATTCGATGTATTTCTATAACAGATGCAATGTGTTTACTTGGGTGCCTAGAGACAGAATCTCTGCAGATAGGTAATCATTAGAAAGAGAGAAATCAAGAAATCACTGAAATCCCCATCTCACCTCCTGCAAAAAATTAATTCCACTCCAATTAAAAATTTAAAGCTAAAAAATTAATCCACAAAAAGGAGGATAAATGAACAAGTTTGCCACACTGTTTATAATAGTAAAGCATAGCAAAATATGTTACAACATCATCATTGATCAAAAGAAGTGCATGCAAACATAAATTACAGTAGTCAGTGGAATAATATGTGGCTACTAAAACAGCAATTTGAAAGGAAGAGGGGAACTGTATATACTGACATAGACATCTACGGCTTTCATAAGTGAAAAAGGAAATTAAAGCAAGGTATGTGTTGAACAACATAAATCCTGGGGAAGAAAATGCATACTTGTTATATCTGGATGCAAGGATGGGTGCCTTCACTTTACAGTATACTTTATATTGTCGGCACAGTTGGAAAGTTTGCTACAATAAGAACAAACAATGGAGTCACATCATTAAAATAATGTTAATTGTTAGGTTCCATCCTTCCCAGATGAGGGAAAAGATCATCCGAATATCACAATATGGTTAAAGTATGCAGCAAACCAGTGAAGAGCTCTGTGGATTCACATTCCATTACATTTTAGTCATTCAAGTCACTTGACCTCTCTTCGTTTCTGTTTTACTTTCTGTAAAATGGGCATAATAAAAGAAACCACTTTCTGGGGTTTTGCAAAGATTAAGTGAGTCACTACATGTAAAGTGCTTTAAAGGATTTGATAAATTTAGTTTTGTTATTATGTCCATTAAAGGAATGTGTTGAGGTATAAATATGAAGCGGCCCCCATAGAGCTTGACTCCCAATGGAGCAATGGTCAAACATGGGGCCCCAGAGGGGTGACTGGATCATGGGAGCCCTGACTTCATTCAACCACTGAAGATTAATCCATTGATGGGTTCAGGGTTAACTGGGCTATTAGCAGGTGGGGCCCAGTTAGAGGAAGTAGGTGGGTGGAGGCTTGCCTTTGAAGGGTATGTCTGTCCCCATCCCTTTCTGTCTGTCTCTCTTTTGGTCATTCTCTCTCTCTGTCTCTCTCTCTCTGTCTCTCTCTCTCTCTCTCTCTCTCTCTCTCTCTCTCTCTCTCTCTCTGTCTCTCTCTCTCTGTCTCTCTCTCTCTCTCTCTCTCTCTCTCTCTCTCTCTCTCTGTCGCTCTCTCTGTTTCTCTGTGTCTTTGTCTCTCTGTCTCTCTGCCTTGATGTTCTGCCTCACCACAAATCAGAAACAGTGCAGCAAAGTGAACTGAAACTTCTGCAATGTGAAACAAAATAATCCTGTATTCTGTTAAATTGTTATTCTCAGGTACTTTGTCAGAGGGACAGAAAGCAGACTAATACAGAAGAGTTAAACCATCTCTTTTTCCTTAACTGACTTCTGTTATTATGTCTCTCACAGAGTGAACATCTTCCTGGGTTCCATAAGATCATAGAATTTAAAAGTCCATGCCCTGCCTCCCCCACCCTTTTTTTGTTGTTGTTGTTGGATCTAGCAAGACTGGATCTTGCTAGATAGTTCAGGATGGTCTTCAAATCACTATGTAGCCCAGGCTGGGCTCAAATTTAAGATTCTCCTGCTGCAGCCTCTTGAGTGCTAGAATTACAAGCATGCACCACTATGCCTTGAAAGATGTATGTTTCTGATGTAACGTGGATTCTATACACAATTCACTTACTTTTGGTAGTTAGTCAAAGACATAGTGATTCATTTCAGTGATGTCAAAAACCAGCTATGGCAGATTTACGAAAAAATAATGTCAGCCTTCATTGTGGTGACATACTACTATGGCCATGTATACTTTAATCCATGAGCAATATAAGAGAATTTTAAAAGTCATTTTGCCTGTTACCAATTTTTTTCTTTCTGTATTGACTTCAGAACCCAGCCACAAAACAGGATGCAGTTGTTCCTTAAAAATGTTTTTTAAAAACGGTGAGCTCCCCAAATTTTGTGCATGAAAGGGTGACCAAACCTTTTGTGCATCCTTTTGTGGCTTTTTTAGTATTCCTCTTATACCTTATTGTGCTACAAAGGTTTCTGACTCTTATTCTATCTTGAATTACTTTGTAGTTTGGCTTCATCAGGGAAGCAAGGGGCTCCTCAGGAGCAGGAAGCACCACATAATTGGAATCTCCGGGAGATAGAGCATCTGATTCTGGGAGCTCTGTGACCAGAAACCAGTGCTCCTGGTGCAGAGAGTGGGGCCCTGCCATTAGCATTGGCATCTCCGGTCCACTGAGCACACAAATTGGCTGGCATTAGCTTCGTGGAGCCTGTGGTGGGCACCAGTTACTTAAGATCCACTCTTGGCACAAGCACAAAAGAAAGGGTGGTCAGAGCAGATGGGAGCAGATACCACGAAGATGGACAAGGTGCCATCTTGTAGTATCCTATCAAATGTCATGAGAGGAATGAAAAAGACCTACTTAAAAAAAAACCTACTACTTGGGACATTGTAAGGAATCCTCAAAAGATTTCCAATTGAAATTTAATCTTGAGGCCCCACAGGATACATTTAAGGATAGAAACTTTGGCAATGGACTTGGATTTAGGATTTGAAAGAATCACAATTAATTTTATGGGAAAAACAGAAGAGAAAATTCTTTATATATTTCAGCCATTGTTCAGCCAGTGAAAAAAAGTCCTTTGGGGGTAGGAAGCTGAACATGGGCGATTCTCCATCATCTTTAGAGATGCTTTCCAGAAATGTCAAAAGTACTGTAGGCTCAGAGATCCTTGGCCTTCTTTGATTATTTAACAATCTGATAAATATTTGTGTCAGAAACTATAAAGCTATTCTGAAAAGATTCTGAAGGCCTCTCCTTTGGCAATCACAAGAAGAACCTGAAGAATGAAATGACCCAACAAAGTCTGGCTAGACTAATCCCTCTGGCTGGTCAGCAGGTTCAAAGTAGATACAAAGTTCAGTGGACTTGGCTCTCAGTTTTGACCCCCAACCTCAAACTTCCTCCAGACTTTTAAAATATATACTTATTTCACTTAATCCATCTAGAAAATCCCCTGTGAGGGTATTACATAACTCTGAGTTTTTTAATATTAGAGTTTTATTGCATTACTGAAATAACATCACCCACAAAAAATAAAATTAAAAAAATTTTAAAAAGAAATAACACCACACAGATTCTGAAACAATGTCTCACTAGGGGAAATGAGTTTCTATGTTTTATAGCTTAAAGGCAAGGCTCAGAGTAAGACATCAAAAGCAGGTGTATCTTTGAAGTTAGGTTTGTTTTGTTTTGTTTTGTTTTGGTACTGGGGATTGAATCCATTAAGCCACTAAGTCACACCCAGAACCCCCTTGTTGGAGATGAGTTCTTGTTAAATTTTGCAGGTTGGCCTTAAACACATGACCCTCCTGTCTCAGCCTCCCAGGCATTCAATGGCACATTTGGTTAGATCGGTTTGTATTTTTAAGGTGGCAGTTGAGTGCAAATGAGGAAAATTTCCAGTAAAGAAGTGAAGCATTCCAGGGTTGTAACTGCAGGACCAATGGGAAAATTACTGATCCTCATTCTTGATAGAAAATAATAGGATAATAAAACCTGTGCATTGTGATTTAAGATCTAGAACAATACCTTCATCAACTATTCCACACTTAGGAGTCTTAGATTATAAGGATTTAGAAGACAATAGATAGCCTCTGTCTTGAGCACTGCCTAGAAACCCACCACGGACAATTACAAATTTATCAAGGATTTTAAATTTAGTTTACAGTGAACATAGTTAGAATCAGCCCTGCCAACGTCCTCTCCACTGTCCTTATGAAAATGTAATCCATGTCTCAGGCATGATTAGGAAAGGAAGACAAGAAGGGGACTGAGTTTTGTCACTGAGACTATGTAACTCTGGACACCTATAGCAAGACATGGTACACCTTAAAGTACTATATTCATATAAGGAGAAGGCCTCTCTTGCAAATGTACTGCAAAGGACACTCATGGATCCAGGAGTAGAAGCCATGGACCAGCCAAGCAGAGAGAGAGAAGGGAAAGAAGCAAGTGGCAGCCAGTGCTGACATGGGGACCAGAAATGCTTGCCGACATCCCCAGCATCTTCCCTCTGAGACCACTACACCAGGGTCCCGACCCCCATACACATCTAAGCCTACACGTTTCCTCGCCAGGATGTTTTCTCCATGGCTTTTCTCTTTCTAAACTGTTTTAGTGTCCTTATTCCTTCCTATATCAGTATTTGGGGAGAAGCCAAATACAGGTTTGACCGTGAGACATCTGAACCATACAATATGTGTGATGTAAATTTTTTTAATGATATCCTATAGAAATCTCAGACTGCTCCATCACCTTTGACCAGATTTAAATCCAGGAAAGGGAGATGCAAATCAATAAATAGCAATTGCTTATCCAGTATTTAAGATAAAAATGGAATGATCCATTTCCCTGGCCCTGTACCCCAGGAAATTCATCTGTCTGTGGTGGTGGGGACTGGGGACTGGACAGAAGGACCAACAGGAACAAAGGCTTAAAGACATAGCCAATTTTGCATCTTTTAAAGAGAAAACAGGCCATGTTTTTTAAAAAATTTTATTTAAGGAGAAAAAGAAAAAAAGCAGAAAAAGGGTACAAGTTATACAGAATTTCAGAAAAAAAAAACAGTAGGAAATCACTAGTTAATGGATTACCTATTGTCATCTTAGAAATATTTGTTCAAGTTACAAAATTAAAGCATATAAAGTGGACATTCAAACAGTGAGACTGCAAACAGTTCTGTTCAATGATCCAACAAAACTCAGTAATATCATTATCTTATACACTTAAATATACATGCAGTTATATTGTTTAGAGCACTTTCTTTTCCTCTCTTTTGTACAATGACTATTACACTTTTTGGGTTTTATTACTCCCACAGTTCTTATTACTTTTTTGGAAGAGAGTAAAACCAAATGTGACATAACAGAACAGAGTCAGTCAAATCAAAAGGGTGGACATAATAGATAATATAAAAACATAATACAAGGTGATCAACAATGGTTACCATAATCCTCCCACTATCTCCAATAGAATTGCCTATATCATCAGTTATAATAAAATTGAACCAAACAGTAAAGAACAAAACCAACAGAACCAAAACATTGGAGACATTACAGGTCTTCAAAAGTAGATAATAGTCAACCAGAATGGGCGTCATAATGAATCCCACTATCTTCACAGCTGTTGCCTAAACTTTCAAACCTGGTACTATCAAGCAAAACAGAATAGAGGAACATCAGTCAAAACAAGATGGTGAGAGCAATACAGGGCTTCAAATCAAGTTAATAGAAAATCAAAGTGGGTTACTATAATATATCCTGCTATTTTTTATTTATTTTTCCCTTAATTAAAAGGATAAAAATAAAAAAGTAAATAATAAAATAGAGATTGAGATAAAAGAGGGCATAACAACAAAACAGCTCAGATCAAAACATAACCATTTAAGCAAAATAGTGTTTCACCACAGATAATCCCGATAAAAAGTAGTTACCATATTGTCTCTTTCCTTGAACTCTTCGAGTATAACTTCATATACTATAGCATCTGATATATCAAAACAATGCAAAACCATTCAAGAGAATGACAGTATTACAGGTTATTTAGAATCAACTAACAGAAAATGAACAATGGTTTCTGTATAATCTCCTTGTTTTTGTTTATACTATCACATATAATAAAATCAAATAAGATACAACATGTTAAGACCTATGGAGACAGAAGAACAAAAGCTTGATGGGACTTCAAAACAAGATGATATTAAATCAGCACTAGCTATTATGATGTCATTTTCTCCAAAATAGCTGTTCCTATCATCCAATCTTCTCTGCCTCATTTCTGTTGAGCTATTTTTCTGTCATTAGTTGTCAGTTTGCCTTCTTCATTTTGTTTTCTGCTCCATTCATTGTGGCCTCTCTGCCACTATTTCTGGATTCTTCATATATTTCTTTTTTTAGAATCTCCTGCAGTATTCTCTGGAGGGTTGAATTGGTGGTTGCATATTCCCCTAGTTCCCGTTTATCCTAGAAGCACCTTGTTTTTCCATCAATTTCCAGGGATAGTTGTGCAGGATATATCAATCTTGGATGGAGGTTATTATCTGTCAAAGCTTGAATTATTTCCCCCCATGCTCTTCATGATTTGATGGTTTGTGCTGAGAAGTCTGCTGTAATTCTGATGGGTGTTCCCTTGTAAGTGATCTGTTTCTTGTCTTTGATGGCTTTTAGTATTCTGTTCTTATATTGGATTTCTGGAATTTTGATTATTATATGCCTGGGTGTAGCTGTGTTTGGGTTGTAGGTGCCTGGGGTCCTGTATGCTTCATACAACTGAGTATCTTTACCTTTTGCTAAATTCGAAAAATTCTCCTGGATTATTTCTGCGAGTAGCTTTTGCATTTCATTTGTTTGTGTCCCTACCTCTTCTTTTATGTTCTTTATTCTTAAGTTACAGATCCTCTTATCATCTTCTAGTCTTTGTATTATTGCTGTTTGTTTTTTTGTTATTTTTAAGAAGTTTTTCATTTCATGTTTCCATATTACAAATCTGCCCTCCAGTTCAGATAATCTATCCTTAGTTTCTTTCAAGCTGTTATGCCAGTTTTCGATAGAGTTTTTAGTTTCCTGGTAATCTCTTTGAACCTGTTTCACGTGTTCTATGTTTTCTCTATTTTCCCCATCAAACAATTCTGCCCATTTTTTCTGTTCTTCCATTCCACCATCTGTTTTTTGTTGGGTGGTGCTTAGCATTTCTCTAACTATTCTGCTTATGTCTTGTTTCAGGTCATTAATAACTTCATTCCTGAACTCGTCTATGAAGCTCTGGAGATAGCACTTTATGTCTATTGGTGCTGTGTCTGCTATTGCCTGTTTCTCAGGATTGGGGGCCGAGGAGCCTTTCTTATTGCTCCCTATTCCCATATTCTTTGTTCCTTAAATACAAGCGTATATAGGAGGCCCAGCTTCCTTCCCTGTCGGCCAGTCTGTTTGAATTGCACCGGCTAGGTGTTCACACCCACTGCAGTGCACCAGGGAGTTATAGACCGGGCAGCCTATGTGGGGCCCGCCCCTCCAGGTCAACCTACCGAAGCCTTCACCGCTAGGGTGCACCTCCAGGTACTGGGACCTGGGTTGTGCTAGCCTACTGGGTATCAGCCAGCAGCGTGACGTAGGCTAGGCACTGCTCACCAATCCCCTTGAGAGGGGGATATGTGACTGAGGTCACTACACCTCCCTGTTTCGGCAAGTCTGCCTGATCCCAGAATGTCCTCTGTTGGAGCCTCCTAGACCATAAAACAGTCCCAGTTTCCCTCACTCACCGCAGGTCAATGCACGGCTCCATGCCCGTCCCACTCTCAACTCCGTTCACAGATTCCCGTCCTCAGATCTTTCGTGCATCTCTCTCCCTGCTGAGCCGATTCAGACACAGTGGCGGCGGCAGGAAACCCAAATCGCGTCTTCCAATGGCGCGGGCTCCAGCTTCCACGCTGAGGCTTTATCTGTTCCTGCTATAGCACCAGGATTGCATTCCCAGTTGGTTTCTCTCAGCCCAGTTCGTTCTTAGGTCAGCAGGGTATATCTCCTCTTGCTTAGGATTCCTCACTCCACACCATTCCTGGATTCTAAGCTGAGTCTCTCAGAGAGCCTCGGTAGCTGCTGCTATCTGTCTGAACAGGCCATGTTTTTAATGCTAGTGTGTTAGTGACTTCTCAGGCCTGGAGGGACAGATCCCAGCAGTGCCATGGGCTTCCCATTATTTAATGACACAGTGCTTTAAGCCTATCAAAACATATGAGCTAAATGCCACCCAGACAGTAAGAAAAATTCTTATTATACTTGCAAGGTAAGCAACATGCAAGTACACCAGGTAGCCCTGTGAAAGGGTGCCAGCAGCCAAGGACCTTGCAGCAGACATTGGTAATGACCTTCACAGTATCCACTTCCTTTGCCTTCTGGCTGACTCAGCTCTGATTGTGTGCAAAATGCCCTGATGGGTATTGGTGCATCTTGACAAGCCTGTCCCTAACTTTCTCAGCCTCCTTCAGGTTAGGTATAATGGGGTCCCTTTGACTCAGGACTGACCAAGTAGGTTAAGAAGTTATTGGGCTGTTTCTGGAAAGGATGGAGTTTTACTGATGTGAAGGAAATACATGAATTGTGTGCTCCTTTCCCAAAATCAACTCCCAGGGAGACTGCAGGTGTAGCCCAGTGATACAGGGCTTGCCTGGCTTGTGTGAGGCCCGGTTTTCTGTAGGAAGATAACTTGTCCTCAGCTCCAGACCCCTCCCATATCCCCTATCTTCCCTACCACCACCCACCCAGGAGCAGGACAGGCTAAGCACAGGATGTAAAAGAATGCCCAAATACCAAGAGAAGCGTTTTGATGCAGTCATTTTGAATTTTTTTTTAAATATTAATTTTTCACCTTTTGTTTTAAATTTTAGACTGGCTCAGTGCAATACTGTTATGACTCCACTCTTTATCTAAAATTTTGATATTTTGTTCACAATGAATATTTTTGCATTCATTTTGATTTTTACTAAATTACATTAATATATTTTCTACCTTGATTATTGAACTTCTTTCCATTTTATGTTTAAAGGGAGTGACTTGCTTGCTCATTCTAGTCCCAGGCTGGCACTGCCTTCTAGAGACACGCAGACTAGTGGTAGATAGTGTTCAATTTCAATGCTTTGCTATCTGGGACCTCCCTGACCCAGAGACTGCTAGGTCTCAGAGATAGAAAAGACCTACCACTTTTGTGTGCTTTAATATGCGGCCATCCAACAGGAATTTCATATGGTAGTGCACCTCTCATGTGGGAACTGCAAGGAGCAATCTTTTCAGAAATGTCCTGGCCTGCTAGCCTCCATGTGTAAGCAGTGCTCAGGGAAGGGGGTCCTGCAGTGACCAAGGCATGTTTTAGGAAGTTGCCCAGAAAGGCATCTCAGGAAGGGCAGCTTCTGAGCAAGACCTGGAAAGCAGGGAGGGAGAAAAATATCAGGAGAAAGGAAACAACTTGGTTTCTGGAAAGGTCACTGCTCACCCTGGGCCACCCCTCCTCTCCTGTGATTCCATACACCATCTTCTTCTGGTTTCCTTGCACCTTCCCATCCAGACTCTTCAAGCCTCCTGGGGTTTCCTTGGCATACTTCTCCCTCTAGATCTCACAGGTCTTGGGTAGCAGTGACATTTCTGGGGACTGATTTGTCCCCTCTGGCAGATCTGAGGCCTTCTTACACATCATCACAGATGCTTCATACTTACTTTATCTGAAACGGAACACGTGAGCTCATCTCACAGCATATAAACATGGAGATGCTCAATATTTCCAGCCTGGGGTATAAAAGTATCACAGTTGGTTCTTCTGCCCCCAGTCTCTCCAGCTCAAATTTATGCTTCACGGTGTCATCAGAGACTCTTACCCTAGCACCCTATTCCTGATAATCCCAGTGGTTTCCCATTATCTACAACCAAAGTCAGTAACTCACACCCTTCAGGCTCCATCATGCTGGCTTTCTTACCAGCGGTACTCCCCAAATCTCAGGCTGTGCCCCACTATGGTCCCCACAAAGGCCCCAAATTCACTGGCCTCTTTTACTACAGACATCCATAAGCTGACAGTTGCATCCTGAATAGTTGAAAAGTCTAATTACAAAAGACATGCTTGTTACTAGAAAATAAAGACAAGCCCAATGAATAAAATTGAAGTTGATGTGTATAATCCTCCCACCCATTACTATTCATTTACAAGTATTACTTGAATATCTTCCATGTACAAAGAGCAAAGAATCAGATCGAAGCAGTGTATAAGAAATAGAAACTCATTAAAATGTTTGAAGGAGAAGTGGGGGCTGTCTTTTTCTGTGTTATTCTGTCTGTCTAGAGCATTTTGCATCCTTGTCCTGTGGTTAACTTGAATCCTTAAAGGTCAGCTCAAGCCTCTTCTGCTTTATAAATCCTTTCTAAGCCAAACTAAGCCAACCACTATTTTATCATTTTGTACCTTTTTATTCGTCCAAGGTAGCCCAAGTCACAAAAACCCCATTGAAAGTTGTTGGCTGCACCTCTCCCTCCTCTTCTAGCCCTCAGGTCCTTCAAGGTGGGAGCCCTAGTGACCTCTCCAGCAGCACCTGGCACCCAGTAACCTCTTGACTAATGAGCCATGACTCATGGATGTTCTCTTGAGTCAGAAAATCCCAAGTGGTTTCAGTAGCTACCACTCCATTCAACAAAAGCTTTGCACATTTTCCAAACACCTCTTTTTTATTTAAAGCGTTTTCCCAGGTCATGTTTTAAATGTAATAACAGACATAACTCAATTTAATGGTACATGTTACACAATAAGTGAGTTCTACTGGATACCAAAGCAAATTAGAAGAGCATTTAGTATGGTTTGTACTCCCATGGAACCCTCGAAAATTATTTAGCCTGCCTTTCTTACTAAACACCCTGCCAGTTTCAAAGCATTTAAAATAATCAATTAGCTAATCCTTGCAACAGCTCTCAGGGTTTAGCAAACGGCCTCATAGCACTTTGGAGATATATTTTTAAAAGACAGAGACAAAACACAACTATAGTGAAAAACAGTTGCTGAGCAGCCAGCAGCTAGTGTAAGACCCAGTGAAAGATGTTTAATTTATCAGGGACCCCTGCTTCTACTGCTCAACATCTGAAAAAGATTCATCTTCAAATTACACAGACTTGGACTAAGATTATCAGAGCAGCTATTATCATCTGTGAGAAATAATGTATGATTTAGATAAGCAGGAACTTTGGGTGTACAAAGAGTCTCCACAACTTGAAACACAAAGACAGGCAATGTAAAGTATTGGAGCAACTAAAAGTGACTGTTTCACATTTGATTAGGGCTTACTAGTGAGGAAGATACTTAGTATAAATTGAGGGGAAACTACAGCATTTTTGAGAACTAATGCATGTTTTTGCAATAATTCTGTGAAGTCAGTAATATTATCCCCATCTTAAGTTTGAGGCTCCCATATATTAAATGATCTCTACTTCTAGTTAGCAAGTGACAGGGATCTATTTAAATCGAGGTCAGTCCTTCTCCAAATGGAGAACTATTGTAGGCTAACACCCTTAATAACACAAGCATTCATTGAATGAGTTTCTATCTCAGGCCCCAACAAGAAACTAATGACAAGCCAGGCATGGTGGCTCACACCTGTAATCCCAGCATTTGGGAGGCTGAGGCAGGAGGATCACTGTGAGTTCGAGACCAGCCTGGACTACAAAATGAGCTCAAGGCCAGCCTGAACTGCATAGCAAGACCCTGTCTCAAAAAACCACAAAAAAAGAAAGAAAGAAAACAAAGAAAAGGAACTAATGACAAACTACAGCTAAATAACTTAAAGGTAGTTTAATAACAACCTTATCTCAATGAATGGGCAAAGACAGTTGAACTAAACTAAAAAAAAAAATTAAAAAGCAACTAATACCTGCCAACTCTCCTTGTCCTTCTAGTGATGTAGGCAAACACAAAGTCTAGCCTCACTTATGTGGAAATGAACAAAATAATGCAAACTAAAGGAGAGAAAATAGAGAGGGGGAAATGACATACAGAAACAGATGAACAAATAGAAGAATCCTTTCACCAGAGAATCAGCCAAGGATCTCAGCATATTCCTTTAACGTAATCAACAGTTTCAGAACATGGAATGAGTATCTACACCTATCAATTCTTCTTTCTGTTTTCACTATGTTAAATTTCTGTGTAATGAGGAATAACTATCATTAAAGAATAAATGACCACTGAACCAAAAGCCTATCATAAAATAATATTTAAATTGAGATTAAAAACAGACACCTATACAGCCCCATTATTCCTCTAAAACAACTCTTAATATTCAAAGACAAAGAATCTTTGCTGCCTTGAACAAATTAGGCAGCCTGCTGAGAGAGCAGAACTCAATTTAAAAGCAAAGCTGGGAAGGTGCACTATAATCATCAAGAGCTTTTGATTGACGACTGCATAGAAACTGAAGGAAGGCAGTTGGATCTCACTTATTTCCCCTTTTGAAGTCCTTCTTATTCTAAAGAACCTACAGTACTGTCCCACCTACAGTACTGTCGTGGCACTACCATCACACACCCCATTTATCAGGACGGGAACAGAGCTGGCTGGACTCCCAGCTAGCGAGAACCAGAGTCAGGATCCACCATCATAATAGTGCCGACCCACACCCAGGGCCACAGGCTTTCCCTTTCAGCCGCAGGCTTAGCCTCCGGTAGCACCCCCCTGGGGCAGGAAGACCACCTGAGCTCCTCAAAGCCACAGGGAAGAAGGAGCCAGTCTGGTCCAGACCCCTCATTCTGTAAGTGAAAAAAAGCAGATTCCAAAAGGAATAAGGGGAGAAACCATTCCACAACGAGGGAACCCTGTAAAAAAGATTTTTTCTTGTTTCAGTGGGTCATTAAGTCTTACAGGCCAAATTTTACTGCAGTTAACACAATGACAACAGTAAATAAAGCCATTTACATGATCACTCAAATAAGCAACTGTGCAATTAATCTTGCTTGAACACTTTGGTACACAAATATTGTTGTCATGAATGAAACTGGGCCTAAGGCCAGATAGAAATGAGAGTAAGTCCACAGCCAAAGGCAAAGTCTGCATGACAACGGCTGAAAGCCCTTAGGTTTGTTATAATGAATGCCCAAAGTTTACTTTAAAACTGTCAGATGGACAAGGGAACCAAAACTGTGGTAGTTAGGCTAAGTTTTACACTAGAGGCAGTCAATGGTCTTAGTCGGGAACCCATATTTATAGGGGAGAAGTTGACACTCCAGTGGACCACTACTTTGACACAGTGGTCATCATCTGCACTTTCAGTAATTAACATAAGCAATCATCATGTACTACAAACATGTCTAAAAATTTTCCATACAAAGGGGCCCTAGAAATGCAAGCAAGAGGAGAGGGGGAGGTTATATAAAAGAATTAAATGTCTTGTACATGTACCGATTCCCCACGATGAATGTAATTATTGCATACTACAAATAAGTATTAATAAAAAAATTATTTAAAGAAACAATTTCAGAAGTAGAATTCTACTAGTGAAGTTACAGGCATTTTACTCAGCACCAGGGAAGTAGAAACAAGTTCTCATTGGTGAAAATAGTGATATCAAGGATAATGTGGGTTGGTCCAGTATGTGTCACACTCCTCCCCTCAGACACACAGGCTTCATCTTGTGTGCCTGAGGGTGAGGCCTCCCACCTACAGGGTCCCAAACCCTTCACCTACAACACAACTACGCACAGACCTGGAGGATGCAGAGAGGTAATAGGACAAAGTGATATTCCGGGGCAGGGGTGATGTGAAGCTTCATTGTGTGATAGCACAAGATCTTGCATATGTCAGCAGCAAGTGTTAAGGCCTTGAATATTTTTCTTTCAAATATGGACAGTACTGTAGAAAGTGACTACTTGTTTCCTCAAAGCTGATATTGTTCTAAAAAAACACAATATGGAGGAGACCACATGTTTACCCACCTCTAATTCCTGCCAAACACAAAATTACAATTTCCAGGCACAAATTCAAGATCTTGCAAGTATACTATGGCTTTGTTCTTTGCACTGCACTGGATAATTTACCTTTAAGTAACCACGTCTGTTTCACCGTATAATTTTCATATGGTTGCAATCTGCTGATAAATATCTACCCTGCAGTGCTTCTAGATTAAATTTTTAAAACACACCTCTTGAGATTTTTAATTATTTTCATTTTAAATCATGTTCAGGTTTTTGCAAAACTCATTTTAAGTGTCTCCAACATGAGGAAATTTTGTCCAACACTTTAACTCAGTATTTTCATTTATTATTTTAGTATTAAGTTACATGTCTACTATTCATACAGTATGCCCGTGTTTCATAAAGAACCCAGCTATTTGCTTTTCCAAACTCTACTGAACAATGAGGAAGAAGACATTACAAATCATCTGGCAGTAGCACTGGCAACCGCTGGGGCTTCTGCAATATTAAATACCAAAGATGGGGCAGCCAGTCTCACAGACCCAATGGAGGGCTCTTTGCATAATCCTTTAATGAAATGAGACTGCTGCATTAGAAGAAGTTGGACAACCCTGACCTACATTCGTACAGTAGGGCCATTGCCCTAGATGTCTGTCAAGATTGTGCATTAGAGTGTATTCTTAATCAGTGAGCAATCAAAACAAATATTTCACTTCACTTCATAAATCCATGCCATGTGATTGCATCTGACACATCTAGGAGAAGATAATCCCTTCCAGTTCACTTCCTCCTGTTTCTAAATGTGGGCTCAGCTGACTTAAGCAGGGTTCTCCCCCTCTGCCACGGAGTAGAGGGAAACAGGGAGTGCTCGGAGGATCCAGTGAAGCAAGAATTCCCACTGGGCCCTGGAGTAGGAATTATGATAACCAAGAATCACTGCCTAGCCAGGACTGAGTCTGCCAGAGTTGACAGAGTTCTCCTAAATTAGGTACAGTAAGAAACCACCATGGCATTCTTTTTTACAGAAACAAAAGTGCCAATATGTTTTTCAGATTGTGTCAACCCTTTGGCATTTGGAAAAACAAAAAAGAAATCCCTTCAACTTCCTATCAGTAAAGAAATGGCTGAATAAATACTACCCATTCACTCATGGATCGTGGTGCAAGTGGAAAGGCAATAGAACAGAGAGGTTAAGAGTGTGGCATGTGCAGATTGGCTGCCTGGGCTTTTCGTTCTGCCACTTCTTAAGCTGGATGACTCTCACTACTGACTTGATTTATTTGGGCTTCCGTTTTCCCAAATGGAAAATGCTGAATGCTGATAATTACAGTGCCTACTTCACTGTTGATAAAAGGATTAAACACATTAAATGTATATAAGACTGATCCGGGTATAGTAAGCATTCAGTAAGGAAGCTATTAATATTTAAAAGAATTAATTAAGTCTTGTTAGATCTAATAACTGAATCAATGCCCTTGGCAAAGTCATGTTCAGTGTAGGATAGCATAAAAAAGTAACTTTATGTATATGTAACTCTATATATTGATCTATATTGGACTAGCACAAAAAATGGTATGAAAGAATACACATAATTTGATGTCTATAGAAGGATATACACCAAATTATTAATACTGGTTAAGAGTGGCTTGGGGGGAAGGAGAGAGAGAATAAAACTTTTTCTCTATAACTGTTTGTGTTAATCAATTTCTTGTAATAAAAACCATGTGATTTTTCAAGTCTAGTAAATAAAGAAAATACGTTAGCACCATGTGTGGGCCACTGCCAGAATGGGGACAGCCAGACCCAAGCCTCTCTCCATGAGTCAACACTATTCTTGGACTGTGGAAGGAGAGAACCAGGCCTCACCAAGAGGTGATCTCCACCTGGAAACCATATAATTTTCATTGTTTTCTTGGGTTGGGTTTTATTCTCTTTTGTTTTGTTTGATTGTGTTAAATCTTTTTTTTTATTTAAAGAGAAAAAAGAGGAAAAAAAAACAAAACAGTAAAAGGGTACAAGTAGTACAGAATTTCAAGAAAAAAAAATATACAGTAAGAAATCACTAGTTAATAGATTACGTATTGTCATCTTAGAAACAGTTGTCCAAATTACAAAATTAAAGCAGACAAAGTGGACATTCCTACAGTGAGATTGCAGACAGTTCTGCTCAATGATCCAACAAAAACTCAGCAATATGGTTTTCTATCCTACACACTTAAATATACATGCAGTTGTATCCTTTAGACCACTTTCTTTTCCTCTCTTTTTTACAACAACAATTCAGATTGTGTTAAATCTGATGACATAAGCAGCTATTTAATAGATAGCAAGACATGCTATGGTAGCCATTTTGGATTTCCTATTGGCTTGTTTTGAAGTCCTTTATTGCATTCATTGTGTTGTTTTTATTGTTTCTACTCTATTATGTTCTGTTTGATTTTTACTATCTCTGAAGGTATCTGCAGCTATTTTGAAGACAAAAAAAAAGGCATTATGGTAACTATTGCTGATTTTGTAAGGTTTTGAAGTCCTACATCACTTATACAAGTTTGTTTTTATCGGTTTTATTCTGTTCTATTTTCCTTGGATTTATCCTACTAAAAACTTTTTAAAAAATGTTTTAAAAAGAATTGACAGGAAAAAAAAGAAAAATAAAATCTGTGTTTAGAAAATATCTAAACATGTTTGAACACTTAAAGTCAAGAGTCTTTTGGCCTTGGGCTAAGATACAGAAATCAGAAGAGAGGTGGGGAAGAAAGTTAGGCAGCCAGCCAGACCTGATGGGCATTTTCTTCCTAACTGTCCTGTGTGGTGGGACTCCCACCCCTATAGACATGGCCTGTGTTGGTCATTTTAACTGTGTTGAGGCCCACAGATGTTACATTAATGGGTGATATACTCCATCTCAGGGGATATAATTTTCTAAGTGTCAGCTGGGAGACACGAGGCTCTACATTATGTGTAGAGCCTTAAGCAACAATGGTTTCCTTCATAGTCACACCGTATCTCTGGGGCAAACCGGTCATAGCTCCTGGCTAGGCTTCATGAGGGACCATGGCTGAAGGACCTCAGCCTTCATCTACAAGGTGTTAATCTTCAGTAGAAGGGAGAACAAGTAGAAAGTTATGTTTTGGCTCTTAAAGCTTTGTCTGGAAATGGCTCATCTCCTCTCCTCACATTTATCTGCCAAAGAAAGCTGTGAGTGTGTCTGTGTTATCAGGGTAGACATGTGGTCTTCCATAGTGGAAAGCACCAATATGAGGAATAGTATTATAGTGACCACATTGTGTTTATTCTCTTTTGTGCTGAATTATTCACACAGATTCTGCCTTTTCTCCCTGAAATTCTTCCAAGTGTTACCTGAAACTCTCGGGGCTAGGCACACTTCAGGATTCTGAAATACATTAACATATATAAAGAAATACTCTAAGTGAGATTTGGGCAGCACCTTATATTAATATCCCTGTAGCAGAAAACATAAATACCCACACTAAAGGTAAAACTCAAGATACTTTCATCTTAGTTTAGGGCTGTCCTTTTGCTCAAATACATTTGCATCAAACTTATAGAAACTGAAGATTTTCAGAGGTCTTGAGAATTGAGAATTGTAGATAACAGGTTATGGGCAAGCATTATAATAAATAGCTCTAAGTTGATTTAATTTAATGTCTCTTTGTCCACGAGGGAAGAAACAAAACTCACAATGAGTAAAGAACTCAAAAGGAAAATGTATTTAAACAGAACCACAAGGCTTTCATTCTACTTCCTGTCGGGGGGACTGTAGGACTGACATTACCATGTAAATCCAACCATCCAGGCCTAAATGATCGGAAAGAATAAAAAAGGAAAATCAAACCAATTTTGAACATATTTCAAATCTCTCCTTATTATAGATGTAACATACATTTTTAATCAAGGATAATTGTTTATTTGAATAAACTCCAGGTAGATAAATATCAAAATGTATTCAAGAATTCGAATCAAATAAGCAATAGAATAGTAAAAGAATAATCCTGAATATATCTTAAGAAACCAAAATAAAACTACATGCAAAGTAACCAGGTCCCACCAACCGGTTTTTAGGAAACCCCGGGTAAATTTAATGCATTGGCTCTTGGCTTCAAAAGAACTTGTGGCAGTCACTATTCCAACAGCTGGTGGGTAGACAGGAGCAAGATTTACAGTCAAAAGACTGAGGTTTAATTTTCAATTCTGTCATTTACATGAAATATAGCAAGTTTTAGTATGCCAAATTCTTACATGTAAGATGAGGTTAGGAAATGATCTTACCTGTCCCACTATATCACAAAGTTACTGAGAGGCTCTGGTGAAAAACATCTGCAAACTTACCTCTTTGTACAAATGTTAATTATTGCATGATAGCTGCTCCTCAGGACAGATATTGGAATCCTATTTCCATTCATTTTCCTCTGCGTGAACATACGGACACCCACTAGTGAAGGGCCCGTGGACCCTTCCCATCTTGAGGTATACTATGCTCTTTTAAAATCTGTGTTCTCACTCAGGATTTGACTTTACCTTATGGATCTTTTTGCTTTCACCAATTTCTTCTACTTAAGAAAAATAAAATATTCTAAGAGAATGGTCCATGCAGATTTGTCATAGTGACATCAGCCCCAAGAGCTCATTGACAAGCTTTATTGTAGATGTGACCTGTAAGCTGGTAGATGCCAGAGTTCTCTACAGGCAAGGCCTAGAATCTGAAATGATCAAAGAGACCCAACACAAGGTCAGGGACCAATAAGAAATATGGTCAGTATCACATCAGTTAAAAATAAACAAATAAAATACAGAAAATGAATTAGTACTATGCTGGTTTCACTTGGGCTTTAATTCAGATCAGACATTCACACTGAAATATTGGAGAAACTAATTTAGTTAAGGCAGTAAAAATTATGAGATTTTTCATCTTGTTTTACAATAAATTACAACTATAGTGAAGAAATTGGTTCTGTTTTGGTTCAATATCATTTGCCAAGGAGAAAGGCATCTGTCTCAAAGTTGTGAATTTCATTTACATATTCAAGATTTTAAGTCCCAGTAATGTTCAGTTTAACCCCTTAATTTTGAGAGATTTTTTTCCCCTTCTGTGTATAGTTCAGATTACAGGGAATGACTATAAATGGTATTTGGAACAGCAAAGCAACTTTTAGCTATCATTCCTAAGATCTAAAAAGAATACAGGAAACATCTCCTGATAACAGAGGGAACTGCTGCAATTAATGTAAACAGGAGGAGAATCACGGCTTTCATGTTCTGTATTCAGATAGTTTCCCTTCCAGGTCTAGAATCATAAAACATATGCTTTTTTTTCAAACTGACAAAGTCTGTGCATGCTTCATTCCACATCTGACCAGTTTTACTGAATACTTGCTACCTAGGAAATAGGATTGTAAGTAAATCCATACAGCAAGCTGCCCACGTAGAACTCACATCAAAGTCTGGCTAAATTTTAGCTTTAGGTGGTAAAAGAGGAAGACAGAGACAGTGCTAAAGGTCAGCATTGCCAGGTGGAGATCTGACAGATACTGCCAGTGAGGGAGGCAAGGGCTGGTGCAGCAGGTTGCCAACATCACTGCACTAAAAGGTGTGTCTCAGACAGGTCAGGTAAGGCTGGGACAAGGCCCAGAATCTACAGTTTTCAAAGAAACTGAGCAAGAATTCAGCAACCAACAAGCAACATTGTTGGATACTGTTATGGACTGAGAACTGGTGGTCAACTTAATGCCAGCTGGATTACATCAGCATGCATTGAGCGAAGATGCTCCACCTGAGGAGGGGTTGAGGCGTTAAGGAGGCACTGTGGGTTCTCCTAGAGTTGCTGTCTGAGCTTTTGGTTCTCCTGGAGAGGCTTTGGTCCTCACATCAAGCATTGCTTCCTGGCTCCGGAAGGGAAGACATGTGCTGCTTGGTCTCCAGGATGAACTCGTCACGCTGCTTCCTGGCACGTACCTGACTGTGCTTGTCATTGGAGGAGCTCGGGGCCTCTGTGTTGCTGAGGACGGCTGTGGTGCCTTCAGGATAGCCCTGGTCTTTGTTGTGAGTGTGACTTCTCGGCTCCAGGGTAGAACCCTCATCCCATCAGCACAGCTCCTTCATCCTGCTGGCATAGACTTTGTGGCTTCCACCGCTGACCGTTGGGTCTTCCCGGCACGGATCCATAAAAGAGACTGGCGTGAGTCCTTCTTGTGGGCTCTGGACTTCCAGTTGAACTCGTGGGAGGCATTGTCCTGAGCTCTGGGTTTTTATCTGACTCATGTGGGACATTGCCGTGGGATTTAGGCTCTTGACTAAATAATCTATGTCTTTGGTGTTGCAGATAGATTTCCTGCATTTTCCTGTGTTAACTTCTGGTGACCATTATAAAAATATTATAAACTCCATGTCCTAATCCTAGTTGTCCTCTGTGTACAACCCCTGACTACAACAGATACCTTGAGGGAAAAACTCTGTGCCCTCTGCCTTGCTTTAAGCTCCTTGCAGCTATGTGTGGGCAGCCCTGCAGGAGCTTGCAGAAGTCTCCACAATTACCATAGTCCCGAGACCTGCAGGGTGTTCCAGACCAGTGGCAAGGCGAGCTGTGGGCTCTTGGCAGTCAGGGTGAGGACATATTCAGGTGAGGCAGGAGCACCCAGAGCCCAATGAAGTCACAACCCCTCTCTCTGCTCACAAGGAATCTAAACAACACAACCAAGGACAGCAGCTCTTGGAATCAGTGGCAAATGCTCACATCCTCACTATGCTAAGGTTATCTGAAAAATTCTTGGAATAAATTCAATGCATTTTTTAAGATGCCATGTGAATACACGGTGGATAGTAATGCTTCAATGGAATAAAACAGATGATGTGTTTTAGAAAACATGTTGCTAGAGACAGAAGTAACCGAATAGACACAGAATAACTCTGAGTAGGAAAACACATTCTAATACTTCTGGGATGCCCTTTGCCTGGATTGAAAGGCGAGAAGAATGATTACAACATGACTTTCTCTTCCTTGCACTGAGACTGGGATGAGCTGCCTGTGCATCTGGCCCTGAGTTTTACTGCAGGCCTGCTTCACCACAGCAGCAGAAGGGCTGGCTAGCTCAGACCCAGGAGCTGTGCAGAGCAGCAGATGAATTTGGCTACAGCTCAGGTACAATTCACAGCCCACAAATCAGCCTACTTCCCTATGTGCTTTTGTTCAAGGTCAGGATCACACATTGAAAAGCCTCTTGCACATGAATCCAGAAGGCAAACACTATTGTGACTAAGATCCTCTGGCAAGGGCACCTCTGGGGTTGTGAGCATTGCTTGAGGTAAGGGTTTCCCAGAGCCATGCAAAAGCCTTGCCCACCACTAAGTCTGCTGCCTTGAAGCTCAGCAGCTTTGCCATTTGGGTGACATGAGTGGCTTCGCCTGTACTTTCTGCTGCCAAGTCAATTTCTGATCACAAACCACAGCCTCCATCATCATAGTTAGAGCTGATGAGCTGTCCTAACACTTCAGTCCCCACTCCTATGATACTAGCTTTCCTTTCAGAGCACACATTCAGAAAATGCTATGTGAGCATGCTCAGAAAATGGGCACTGGCAGCTTTTAAACAAACTGCAGAGCCCTGTGAACCACTCCTTGGTACTCTAAACTTGGACATGTGAAGCAGGGCTCAAAAATCTGCACCAAAACAAGCATCTAAAGTTATTCTTACGCAGGTCAAAGATGAGATTGTGAAAACCAGTGAGTAAAGAGGTGGACACAATGACAAGGCCTTTGCACATATTTTAAACTAAACATAGAAAATGCAAGAACATCATAAATTGTTGCCACAGAAGTACTCGTGTGGACTTGTTCTAGCACTGCTGGTTATGCATGAGATATAGATGCTTGGAAATTTAGTATTCGTGTTTCTCAAAATAGCCATAAGAAGTTGTAAATATTTTATGAAAATTTTGATCCACAAATAAATTCAATACCAAATAAACTCAACACCTTTTGCATAATTGGTAGGGGCTAAAGGGGCTTCAACACTGTGCTATATGACCTAACCTGACATTTTTCCATTTGGGTTCACAACCCATCATCTTAGACTTGCACTTTACTTCAGCAGCAGTAATGCTACTAGATTTATGCACCAGGCAATATGCCCTGCATAATGCATTGCTTGATTTATTTACAACTGATTTTAAAGCTGGTGATGCCAAATTTAATGAATAAACCACTTTACTTGTCATCTCTGTAATTTCAATGCTTCTTCAGAGCCCAAATTTATTTTGCATTTCTATAGATGTTGCCTATCATTTTTTCTCTGGACCACTACCATCAAAAGATTATTTGAAATATAAAATGTAATATATCTGCCAAAACTAAAGGTAGAAGAGAAAAAAGATAAGTAAAGGGGAAAATGAAAAAAAGGAATGGAAGAAGAAGTTAAAGAAAAGGAGGAAGATGTCTTCTGACCAGTACTTTCCAGGCAATATTTGCTACACTTCTTTGGCACTCACATCTGCAATGCTCAGCAACATTGTGTACCAACCATCTCCTCCTTTATCTGCCACTTGCCCAGTGATACAAAGTCCACTCTGTCTTTCCCCACCCCAGTGATCTAATCCGTGGGATCCAAGAGGCTCAAAGAGATTCAGCAAGTATCTCAGATATACCCAGGACTCTGCACTCCATTCTAGTGGTAGTGAAGCCCTGCAGTGTGCATTCAGGGGATAGCTTGGAACATGAAATACCCCCCTGTGGGGCTGACCATGGTCTACACTCAGGACCTGAGTGATGAAAGTAACCCTGTCTCTCCCCAGAAACATCCTCAAAGAACCAGACGCTGGTAGATAAGAAAAAATGGCTCATCTAAATTGCTGAACTGAGTCATTAACCTAGAGTCTTCCAAATACATGATGTGCCATGCCATATTAGGCTACAATAGTAATCCACATAAGAGCAGCATTCTCTGTCTTCTTCTCATGGAGGAATTTTTTTTTAAACGGACATGTAAAAATGGAAGGTGAACATGTGTAGCAATGACTTGGCTTACTGAATGAAAATGTTACAGTATTGCCTCTCAAATATTACTGCTCCAAAGCAAGCCATCATCCATCAAAGACAAAGGAGAGTTACCTGTGGAGTGGGAAAGTTTCTCTGTATTTTGGGGGTGCATCTTGGAAAGATCAGAACACCTTTCTGCTGGAGGTAAACAGAAAAAAACATGTGGCCATACTAAGACAGAGTGAGGCTGCAATAGACCCAGGCATGAGCAGGGACCTGACCAGGATACTGAGCTGCAAGCTCAGCTAACTTGGCTTCTGCTGAAATACACGGCTGGTAGGCCCAGTAAAGTAGGACTGCTATTTAATTCCACAATTTCACTTGTTGGTGTACACCTAAAATATCTAAAATGGTTAAGATGTAAATTTCACATTCTGTGTCTTTGACCACAAGTGTGTGGGTGGGGCAGTAAAAAAGGAAATGCCAACAGATGCAGACCTGGGTGAGCATTGTCACACTTCCTCTTCACTGACAGGAGTCTGTGGACAGAAGCCAGAGCTGCCCTGAGCCTCCTGAGATCTTGTGGAGTGACATCAGTAGGCAGCCAGGAATCCTCACTGGTAGGATGAGCCTGGTGATGAAGATCAGAGCTAACACAGCCAGCCAAGTCCTCTTTCTCCAGCTCCACCACCTCACCATGCTGTCCCGGGAAAGTTACTCAGCTGGAGCAGAATCCTGATGGGAACAATCCCTTATTCCACATAGGATCGACTACTGGGTGACTCAGTAAAGACATTGTATGAAATGTTACTATTTACACCAGGACAAAGGAGAGAGGGAAACAGAAGAAGAAAGAGAGGTGGGATTTGTATGCATAAACAGTCTCCTGGAGGGTATTAGAGAAATAAACAATGGTGGCTTTTTTTCCTTTGGGAGATAGTGACTCAACAGGATGGCTGACAGGAAATGTTTACTAATCTCTTACAATTTTCAAATTCAAAACCATACTCATATATAGTAGCTATCCAAAATCACTGTTAAAAGACACAATATATCTGTCAATGTTTATTAATTAATTATTAATAATAACTAGCCTAACAACTGTTATCCTTTCACCTAAGTTACTCAGCCTGGCGGCACTCCTGGATTTATCTAACAAAAAAGTCACATCCTGGGAGGATCCAGAAATCTTTCCAGAATCTTCAAGATTCAAGGCTTACCACAGAATTCCCAAGACATTAACTAGATATAAAGTTCTGTAATGCCAAGGCACTGTTAAGCCTCCAAGAGCCCCAAGGCTTCACAGGTAGGGCCTCTGGGAAGTGGCTGGATTATGAGGGGTCATAGCTGGCTTGCTGTTCGGAGGTGGGTCTGGTAGGAAGAGGTCAGTCACTGGACGCATAACCCACAAGGATTTGTCTTCCTTTCTGATCTCTCGTCCATGTTTCCTCTGCTCCTGGCTGCCATGCTTTGAGCAACTATTCTATGAGATGCCTTTGTGCCATGCTCCTTTGCCTCAAAGCCAACAGATTATGGACTGAAACCTCTACAGGCAGTGTGCCAAAATAAACCTCTCTGCCTTTAAATTGTGGATATTGGGTGTTCTGTCTCATCAAAGAGAAAAATAACTATGATAGACAACAAACCACTTCTCTCAAAGTTGGAATCTAAGCAAGACAATATGGACACCAACCAAATGGAACAAAAGTTGAGGACAAGTGGGCAGGGGATATGACAGAAAAGAAGGAAAGGGAATGGAACAGGGTAAAAGGGAAAAGCAGGAAATGTTCCTAAACGACTCAAGCATGGGCATTACCTCTTTTCCTTATCTGCTCACATATGTCACCCACAGTCCTTTCCCCAACACCCCTTCTGGGTAAACCCTGTGCTGTCTAGCTGGAGCCAGAAACAACATGATTCTGTGCAGAGGAAGATAAAACAGTCTCTGACCATGATGCCAAATCACAGGATGCCAGTCCCTGGGGAAGGAGGTCCCACAGAGGCAGCCACAGCTCACTCTTGATGGGTGAAAAGGGCAGATCTCTGTCCACAGTGCTGACATACTAGAGTGTGCTTTGGGTGGCCCAGCTCTGCACAATCCCACAAGCTCTGCAAACAGGATCCTGATTAAAGGCGTTCTTTCCATGCCTTTGATTTTCAGGTCCTGCCAACATCCATTATCTGTCTCTGTGTCACTGCCAGCACAGAAAGGCTCAAAAGTTACTGAACAGCATCACAATCACAACCCAGAGGGCAACATGAGCCAGACATCTGCTTGTGGCATATTCTTGTGTACTACACAGACTGCCTTGTTGGGCAGTAAGTTATTTAAGCAAATCTCCATTTTTATATCTTACTCAGTGCAGAAACAATTGGTTCCACTTGGGTGCACAGGAAAATAGAGAAAAGAAGAGACCACATTGTGGTGTTAGCATTGGGAGTGCACAGCTCGGCGAGGATTGATCAATACAGATACTATTGGATGCAAAGCCAAGTTGTAACTCACAGTGGTTTTCAGCCCATATTCCACGCTAACATATTACTAATTCTCAAAGATTTATTTAATTATGTAGGATCAAGCCTTTCAAAAAATAATTAATTACAAAAGCTGCTTAATATTCAGAGGTGTCACGAAAGCAGATAACTGGCATTCTCTGTTGGTGGTTTAATTAGACAAGAAGATGCAAAAAGCTGTCACTTGAGGGTGGGTGGCTGCAGGGAGGAAAGCACCACCAGTTGGCCATCTGTACCAGACAAAAGCGCGGCTCTTCAGCTGGTCTCCCTTCAAGAAAGCCTCCCTCATTCACCATCTCATCCGTCGGCAATTCCTTTCTGCAATGTGTGGCTGGAAGGCGAAAGATACGCATGAGCTGCAATTTCTAATTTGATGTTTTAGGGATGTGGAAGGTTGGGGGAAGCAATTAAACACTTGGTGCCTCAGTTTCTCTGTCAGAATAATACAATTCATAAACGCCATCCATCCATCTGCCTCCCAAAGCAACAGCTGCTGAGCATTTTCTTTACAAATGGCCAGGAACATGCCAAACAACAAAACTGGCCCCTGTTACTCACTTTGATATAAATATGCTGGCAAGAAACAGAAAGCTTCTTCATTTTACTGAACAATAAATTTCTGATTATTTCAGTGTCGGTTTTTCAAGTTGTGTCTTTCCTCTGCCACTCTCTCCTGATTTTAAAAATCACCTTTGACCATCTGCCTTCTGGACAATTCTCCTTTCCTGAGTGTCTTCACTGGACAAGTCACTCTGCCACTCACTGGATATATGATCACATTTAATCCTTACAACTCAGAGACATGAGTATTATCACCGTTACTCTTTCTGTCTTACAGACGAAGAAACTAAAGTTTAGAGAGCGTTTGAGGGACTTAATCAATGGCCTAAAATTAAGTTGCAAAATTGAAATTAAAATTCAACTCACTTTGACTCCAAATCCCATGAGCTTATTTCTGCAATTCTGGCATCAGAGTAGTAAACATTACACACACTTCATGGTCAGGATTTCTGCCATTTGGCAATCATTACAGGACATAGAAACACTAGACATTACCTAAGAAAGAAAAGGTACTGTAAATGTAATAAAGTATATTGAATTGGCTCCTGGAACAGAAAAAAAAAAAAGACAAGGAAGACTGATAAAATTTGTCTTGCTTTTTTAAATCACTTAAAGAATTCTTGCTATTGGTAACCAAAACTGTAAATACTAACATATCTATGACTAAAAGTTAATAACTGTAATAAAAAGTTAAAAGTTGAAAATTATTTAGTCTGTGTGCATCATTTTCACTATTTCTTTCATATAATATATAACTCATAAACCATTTCGAGTCTAAATGGAAAAAATTAGTTTTATCTATTCACAATTTTCTTTACCTAAATAGTGCAGACAATTAAAGCTTAAGTGACCCCCCCAAAGGATTAATCTATGCTTTAAAAAAGTTTTCACTTTGGGGGTTTTGTTTTGTTTTTGTTTGGGAGAGTTTTTGCTGTTGTTTGTTTTTGTTTTTTTCCTCAGACAGGGTCTCACTAAGCAGCCCACCCCAACTTGCAGCAATCCTCTGGCCTCGGTCTCTCGAGTGTGGGAATTACAAGCATACACCCCCATGCCCAGCACTTTTTATATATGACAAAAGAAATACAATAATATTGATAGTTATTTACTAACTATAAAATAGCTAATTTCCTCCTCCAGAGAAATTTTATTTTATATATTAAGTTCATTTCACATGTCATTGATCTGTGTGGAGTAAAATTAGATTTTGTTAAGTTTTAGTCCATAATTATTTTCCAATAAAAACATACTTAGCAACAACGTAGATCCAAAGTGACATAACTTCCCAATTAATAAACAAAGAAAATAAAATGCATTCACATAAAAGTAAAGATACACTAAAATGTCCTAGTTGAAGTATATATAAGCTTCTCTTTCCCTTTTCTTATGTTTCTGACCCATCTTCAGAATGCTCAGGTGGCTATATAATGGAGAATTTTATGACTTCTGGTTTCATTATACCTTTGAATAAATATTCAAATTTTTTGATGGTGTACTTAAATCTATGAACCACAAAATTAAAACTGCAAGGAATCACTTACTGGCTCAGAACACTGAAATAAAATGAACATAAATATATTAATTGTTTTCCTAATTCACATAGCCTGTCAAAGCTTTGTACTAACAAAACCAGAAAACTAGTACCTAGCCTCAAGTTTGACACATTTATGCAATGTACTAGAGGAAAATATGGTCATCAAAATAGTCTCTGTGTCAGGTCTAAATATCAGCTTGAGGCATATGTTCCATAGAGTTCTAAAGACATGGTGTAGGGTCCATTCTATAGATGCTGACTTTGGTCTGTCTGTCTCATTTTCAAACAATAATAATGCTAAATGACTAATTTTATATACTTTTAGGGACTGTTTAGAGGCCCAGCCCTGGAATTGAACTCTGCTTCAAGTAATATGCAGTTCCTTTCGAGTGTGAAGAGCTGAAGTAATTCAGGTTCTAGTTGGAAGGCTCCATGGAGAAAATCAACTCCTTAGTAGCCAGCAATCCTCCTCCTGGACCCACAAGCAGCCAAAGCTAGAGCCAGGTGTAGCCACATCTCTAGCCTCCCTCACTGGTGAATTGAGTGTAGTCACTGTGCCTAACAGTTGGGGTCAGGGGACATCTCTGAAAATAGAACAGCACTACAGTCATTCAAGAGCCTTGCCAGCTGATGCTTAGAGCTGGATTTTGTTGGAATAAAGATGAATTGTATAGGCCCCCTTAAATTCTGTAAACTGCTAAGTGTATAGCCAGTGGACTAGAAATGCTTGAGCAAAAATTACTAAAGTTATCATTTAGTACTGATGAATCTTCCTAACCTTAGAAAGAGCCAGTTGATCACTGTGACCACTTAATTCCATCTTCAAGATTTCAATAACACAGGGACTTATTGGTCCTAGAAGGCCACAGAGGAGGAGAGGGTTGGGGGTAGGAGTCACTGTTTGTAAATTCATGAGCATGAACTTTAGTGAATATGTGCATTTCTCTGTTCATTCTTTGAGAACTTCCTAACTCAAAAGAAATGAAAGCCACACTGTATGTATATAGGTCCAAAGAGCATCTCAACAGATTGAAGAACTTCCCAGGTGCTGTTGTGGGCTGAACTGTCTATCTCCCAAAGTTCTTGTGCTGGAGTCCTGACCCTCAGTACCTCATAAGGAAACCTTGTTTGGTAATAGGATCTTTACAGAGTTCAATAAAATGAAGTCACTATGGTGATCCTGCTCCAATGGAACTGGCATCCTTATAAGAGGAAACTTGTACACAGACCCAGAAGGAAGGCTATGTGACAATACAAGGCCTTAGAAGAGTCCAACTTGCCAACATCTTGATCTTAGCCTTCTGCTAAAATCTGATGGAAGATCTGGCTAGAACTGATGGAAAACACATTTGCTGTTTGAGGCACCCAGTGTGTAGTATCCTAGAGCAACCCTACAGGCTTAGAACACATTCTACTGTGGTCAGGAAAAACTAAAAAGACCATTTGCAAGTAAAAATCTCCAGGGCCCACATTTTTTTACCTTCTCCTACAAAGTCATGAATATTTAAAAATTAAATATTTTCACCTGATTAAATAACTCATATCTATAAAAATGAAGAATATAAAAATTATGTTCCCCACTCTCCACACAGACCAATTGAGGAGCAGAATGATAGCATACACCCCTTTCCATGTCTCTTTTTTCCTGGGTCTCTGAGCTCTGTTGAAAAACACACCATACTTAATATGCTGTTTGTTTTTAAACAAAGAAACATGATTAATATGCATAAATTTTTAAATATTGGTAAGCAAAGAGAAAAATAGAACTCCCTGTGATCCACAGGTAACAACTGTTAATGATATTTGTTACTATGTTTTTATTGTGTCAAAGTTCGACCTAATATTTTCCAAAAAACCATGAAATCACCTTGTTTTGCACAGATAAACAAGCTCATTATATGGATTACTCAATTATAGACAAATATAAAGCTATAGTTCAATAAGAAATGTTACTACACCTTAAACTTTGATAAGAGCACATTTGCATTGTGTGATTATTATGAGAAAACAGTGGAAGAAACTTGGGGAGGAAGCAACATGTTCCTAGTAAAGACTGTAGATGTGCTTGTCTCCAAATTCATCAGGTTACATACATTAAATACATACAGCTTTTTGTGTGTCACCTGGATAAAATAGCTTTATAAAGTAAAGAATTTGACCAACAGCTATTACATACAAAGACTACATTTCACCAGATAAATGAGTTACAAAAGATGATCACACCTGAAGTGATATTCACTATTTTTACATTCATAACAATCACATTAGGTCTTGTAAGTATTACTTCAATAGCTAATCTTATATGTGCATAAAGGTTCACTCATTATGGCAAATCCTGAAACACTTCAAGATCCTATTGACAGCATAATCATTTCACTGACACTGGTATATATGAAATACACAGGCACAAAGGAGCACATGTCCCCACAGGAAATAACTAGGCTGTCCCTGGGAAAACAAAATAACTTCAAGAGAAACACGAGAGACATCATTCAATATGATTAAAAGGGATTTTAACCAGGAAAAGCAAAAGCAACTTGAAGGAAGAGAAATGAGACACAAAATGTTTCACTCACTGAGAATGCTTGGGATAGTAGAAAAAAATCTACAGAAAATTATATAAGAGATGCAAGTCAAAAGGGGAAAACATAGAACTATTGTCTACTAACCCTGTTTTCTGAAATAATTACAGTTTTTTAGGAATTTCTCAATCAGTTTCTCATATACCTCTTTCTGGAAGCCTGGTGTAGCACTCTGGTTTGAAACTAGGTAAATCTGATGTATTTGGTAAGTAAATCTTTATTAAAACATGTACTTTAAGCTTTCTCATAGATTCTGTTTTCACTGTTGGTGGGGAAATAAATTGAAACTATGCTTTGAGGGGTGTTGTCAATACCTACCAAAATTTTGCATGCACATACCTTATTTTGCAGGAAATTAGAGACTTTCATCTACAAATTTCTTGAACAATATACATGAATGAACATTACAAAATGTTTTCTTAGAATAAAAACTTAAAAACCAAATGATCCTCTAAAATTACTCAGTAAAATCAACCACTATAGGTTTATATAGCATTTTACTATATACAATAAAAAGTGGCAGCTCTATACACAGTGATATAAAAAGAGATCCTAAATTTGATGTTAATTAACAAAACAAGATGTAGAATATCACCGTCAGTATTTTCCTATAGGGAGACTGTTTTAAAGGCTACGCTATATTTTTCAGTATGCAAAAACGTTTTTCAAAAAGATATATAAGCAGTCTACATTAAAAGTAGTTAACTCAAGTTAGGAGCATGGGCACACACCTGTAATCCCAGCATTTGGGAGGCTGAGGCAGGAGGATCACAAGTTGAAGGATAGCCTGGGCTACACAGCAAGTTCAAAGTCAGCCTGGAATACATAGCAAGACCCTGTCTCCGCAATAACAAATAACAAAACTAGTTAACTGTAGGTGTAGACTATAGTGTAGGAAGGCTTCTGTGTGGTTTTGATCCTTTCAGTTCTGTAAAAATCTACATCCAGTTCATACTTTTAACAACTCTATAGCATTTGTCTGATAATTTCTAATTATTTCACTCGCCTCATCTAGATTTTACATCACAAGCTTGATTATGCCTTCAATCTCATCTCTGATTATGTTATTACCTAGATAGAGTATTCTTACAGAAATAGGAGTTTTATGAAATTAACCAATGGTGAAAATGTTCCAAAGTATCAGTACAGGCTATATTGTACATGAAGAAAAACTATGCAAATGATAGTGGAGTAGGGAGCTTCAGACAACTCACTTTGATTTAACTCAAAATTCAAGAAAATCTTTATTGCAATAAATCCATATTGTATCTATAATACAAAGGGAAACTTCTTGTAAATCAATAAAAGCCCCACTATTTGAATGTATTGTCTTTTGCAATAAAAATATATTCATACATTTCATATATAATTTTTAAATGATAAATACAAAACGAATCTAGCTGTACAAAAGAAAATTTTGGCCTTTCTAAAATGTTTCAGCCCACTGATCTGGTGTCTTGTCTTTTTTGAGGGAGAGAGACAGAATCAGAGATAAAAGAAAGAAAGAAAAGAAAGTGAACAGCGGGAAGGGAAGGGGAGGGGAAGGGAGGGCAGGGCAGGGGAAGGGAGGGCAGGGAGAAGAACTCCTCCACTGCTGGGCACATGCTGAGAGAGCGGCTCAGTTTCTCAAGGCGTCTGAGCCCTTGTTCTGGTGTCCTCCTGAGATATAGTTGCTGTATTTCTTGTCCATTTACTTTTGAAACTAGCAAGTGGGACCATCAAGAGATGTTCCCACAGACACATGCAAGCAAAATGTCCTCTTCCTTGCCTCCACCATACCGCTGGAGCCCTATTACCACCTGATGATCAGGGTCTTAAGCAGGATGACACTTTTCTCATCATGATTTAAAAGGAAATTTAATGAATGGTTGTTTCAGACAGACTAATTTTTGAAGCTAATAATCTAATAGTTAAAATGTCTTTGAACTTGTAGTCTCACTATAAACAGGCAGAACAAGCAGTGGTATCAGTGGAATAGGAAGTCAGTATTAAACACCAGAAATACAAACAAATATAATTTTGGCCGTAGTAGGGTCTCGATGTGGGGCCTTCACAATGAGCTATAGATTGCACTTTTTATTTTTTCTTTTGAGAAAGAGTTTTGCTAAGTGACTTTCCCAGTCTGACCTCAAATTCACTATCCTGGCTTAGCTTCCCCAAGTGCTGGAATTATAGTTGTGTATTACCATGTCCTGCTCTAAAAATTACTTGATACAGAAAAAAGGACATTTTAAATCAATGGATAAAGGATATTATATATGTCAGAAGAATGTCTATTTGGGAAAAATTAACTTTTATCTAGGGCTAATATTTAACAAGAACTACAATACTGGTCGTACTTGATTTTTATGCCTGGCATTAGCTCTGATTGGTCAGCACTCATGACATACTGTCTGTTAAATACTTTGAACATCTGTGACAATGAAAGAAATTCCTAAAGGAACTAAAGTGTAAATGTTAAGAATGAAACTTTAAAAGCATGAGAATATATAACTGAATATTTACATAATATTGGAGACTCAAAGGATTTTTCTAAAGAAGCACAAGCACTGCTTTAAGGATTGAAATTTTGATTTACAAAAAAACTTTAAACTCTTTAGGATAAAAAGCATAAAATATAAAATGAAAAAGACAATTTTAAAAAATACCCAACATATAAAAAAGATCTTTAGCACATAAAGAGCTACTATAAATCAATTTTAAAGAAGTCTAACAATCCAGTAGAAAAATGGATTTAAGGTATGATTTCATTAGAATAAATATAAAAAGATGATAACATATACATAAATGTTCATCCTCTCTAGTACTCAATGAAAACCATGCTAAGACAAATGAATGTAATCCATCAGACTAGCAAAGTGTTTTTTAACTATGGTAAGATCCAAAGTTCATGAGAATTCAGAGAATCAAGAACTCACCTTCATAGGTGGTAGGAGATTAAGTGGCCTAATCCCTCTGAAGTCAATTTAGAGGTATGTACCTTAACATTTTCTTAAATGTACTTTCTTAAAGTACATTTTAGGTACTGAAAATTCCCTTCTGGGAATTTACCCGAGGTTGGTGTTTATTGAAGAACACATGTACCAGAGTCCAATAAGCTCTCTGTATCCAAGAGTTCCATATCCACAGATTCAACCAACTGTGGACTGAAAATTGGTTTTAGTAAAAGTATCTGTACTCAATATGTACAGACTTTTTTCTTGTTTTTATTTCTAAGCAATAGAGTAGAACTAACACTTACATAGCATTCACATGTTATTAGCTGTTGTAAGTAATCTAGAGGTGACATAAAGTATACAGGAGGAAGTGCAATGGGTTTTATGCAAAAAATACCCCACTTTAAAGAAGGGACTTAAGATGGTGCTGGAGGCCTTGGAGCCAATCTCCCACCGATAGCACGGGATGCTTGCTCTGTATCAGCACTGTTCACTAACATAAAGCTCAAAAACTGCAACCAAGTAACATTCTAATAAAGGAGGGTGAAGTAACAAATATATTTTACCTAGGTAAAAAAAAAAGTGCAAATATCTTTCTTTTCATTTTTATTCATTGTTTATTAATTGGGTAATTGGGTATAGTTTCAAATTTTTTGGAGAAAAATAAAACTTTAATTGATCTATTTTCTAAAGGCAACATTTCTTTCCAAATAAGCTTTACAGAGCAGCAGGGCATCTAATTTAAGTTTCTGCTTTTGCAAGATTCCTATGAGTTAAGATTTTACTATAAATAAAAATATACTCAGTAAGTCATTAATATCTGTCGAGAAAATCAAATCCCGAAGCTGCAAGCACAGTGAGACTTCACAGCTCAGAGGTTTGGAAATGGGATGTGAAGACCTCTGCCAGCAGTGAGCCCCCACACGTCCACCATGGCTGAGGAAGAGTCTCAGCACATCCTGCAGAACGGCAGACTTAACTTTGAAGCGGATCCTGTCAAACTGGAAACATTGGTCTCATTCAGAGACTGTACCTCTGCAAGATTTGGGCAGGGAGAGAGCAGGCATTTTCCTTATTTGTCTAGCAGCACTGGCAGATAGGTGTGAACATTTCCTAGATGTGTTTTTGCACTTCCCTCTTAGTTTCCCTGTCATTTAACCCCCCCCCCCCCGAGCTGGAAGAAGCTGGGAAACCACCAGCCACCTTTCCTCACATTGCCCAGTCTGATGGCAGCAGCTCTAGCTCTTTTGGTGCCAGTGAACCCGGAGCTAGGTGCAGTCTCTGTGGTTTTCACTTTCTCAGCCTTATCCATGGTTGTACAAGCACTGCAGTACCTCTACATTCAAGATGCCCACAGGGAGCTGGGGGGTGGTGACGTGTGCCTCTAATCCCAGCACTCTGGGAGGCTGAGACAAAAGAATCACAAGTTTGAGCTCAGTCTAGGCAATTTAGTGACTTAGTGAGACCCTGACTCAAAAGAAAAAATTAAAAAGGGCTGGGGATGTAGCTCAGTACAAGGTCTGGGGTTCAATCTCTAGCATCACTAAAAAGGAAAGAGAAAGAAAGAAAGAAAGAAAGAAAGAAAGAAAGAAAGAAAGAAAGAAAGAAAGAAAGAAAGAAAGAAAGGAAGGAAGAAAGAAAGGAAGGAAGAAAGAAAGAAAGGAAGAAAGGAAGAAAGAAAAGAGAAAGAAAGAAAGAAAGAAAGAAAGAAAGGAAGAAAGAAAGGAAGAAAGGAAGAAAGGAAGAAAGAAAGAAAGAAAGAAAGAAAGAAAGAAAGAAAGGAAGGAAGGAAGGAAGAAAGAAAGGAAGAAAGAAAGCTAATTTACAGTGGTTTTGTCTAACTGATCCAGCCTAGCTACAGCCTAAGAGACCAATGCTGTGTTTCTGCACTAACCACAGCTCAGAATTTCCTTTAAAATGCCTTCAGAGATTATTTTTTAAAGAGGCTTCTTCATAATTCTCAAATTAGTTTGGAAAGAATTTGAGACAAAGAGGGTCCTAGCAAGTTGCTCACTGAGAAGGGAAGTGGACACACAAGTAGAAACAGATTTTGTTAAACTTATCAAGCCTGGAAGCAGAATGCCTGTTAAGTTGGAAAAGAGCCCTGCAGGTTGCCTCTTTCAAGGAGCAATATCCGATCACAATCAATACAATCCTTTGGGGTAGCTGAACTATCTACACAAAGAGCCTTGTCAAAAACTCAGCTTCCTTTTGCTGTGTTCAGGCTCATGCTTTCCCCCGTCTCATGGGCCTTTGCCAAAACATGTGTTGTCTGCTCTGGTCACCTCAAAAACCTTCCCCCAAATTCCCCTTTCACCTAGTCACTCTGATTTCTTAATGTTTATTTAAATATTCTAAGTAATATAGGGATAGAACAACCAAAAACCCCAACCAAGTTTGTCGATGAAGAATATGTGCCATACATAACGGTTCTCTGATAAGGAGAATGGTACTGTTTTCAATTCCAAGTATTTTGATGGATATCTAAAGTGTACTAAATCCTCAATTCTTTATTTTTTCTTGTTTGTGGCAGGGATCGAACTCAGGACCTCATGTTTGCCAAGCAGGCTCTTACAGTGCTGGGATAAATCCCTGGCCCAAACTCTTAATTCTTAAAGAAAACAACTGAAACAATAGCATACTGCTGAAAAACAGCAATCAGCTTACTCTCAGGAGACCTGAATTTACGTCTAAACCTTGCTATATTAGTCACCTTTCCTGTTGCTGGGATGCAATACTAAATGTCTATAACATAAAGGAGGAGTTTTATTTGCTTTCGGTTTCAGTCCATAATCTGCTGGGTCCAGGGCATATCACCGTAGGAGGGCTTAGGGGTGCAAAGCTGTTTGATTCATGACAGCCAGAAAGCAGAGCAGGGGAACAGTGCCAGAGAGGAAGGGGTGAGGGACCAGATGCAGACCCAAGGTCACACCTCCATGGTCCACCTACACTGCCCAGAAGTGTGCCACCAATCCCCAAGACCAATTCCAAAGTCAATCAAGTTGAAACTCCACCCTAACCACTACATCTGCCCCTGTGTTACCTTGATTAAGAAATTCAGCTTCTTAGAAACTCCATTTTCTCCATGTGAAATGGGGCAATAATGATACAAGAGGCCCTCCACACCCCATGGGGCAGAGGTTCTCAGGCTAGCGTACTGCGACTTACGAGAAAGGCAGGCTTGGAGTCCCCTCCAGGGCCTACCAAGTCAGCAGCTTGAGGATGCTGGGGGAAGCAGCAATCTGTTTACCAAACCTCCTGAGACTCTGGTAGGTGCTGTCTGTCGCAGGGATTTCATAGGATGACGTAACAAAAAGGTACGTAAACATGATCCAGGAGCACTTTGCACATCAGTTCTGCTATTTAGTGCAGTTCTGTTCTCAAAGGTCTCTGCAGCCCTCATGGTTAACTTTGAAAGTAAGTGGCCTGATATCACTGGATAAAGGAAGGAAAATTTCAAAATAAATAATTCTGTTTCCAAGAGCTCTTCTGTCCCTCCCTCCGCTAGCAGCTGTTATTTCTAGCCAGGTCAGTGACTCCTGCTGCAGTTGTCTGCAGTGTTACACAGCTGTTCTGAGTGCTGCCTGAGGCTAATTCCATCTTTCCTACACTATAAAGGCTCGTATGGTGCTCTGTTGCCAGCATCTCTTGTCATCGTCTTCCAGTTTATGTCCTGAGTGACTGAGGGTGTTGCTAGTCTGACCTCTGGGTGAGCTGGTTTCAGAGGATAATAACGTATCAAAATATCTCACATATAGAAATATTGGTGTCTGTGTAGCATCAGAGTCAAGTCTGTTACCTAGAAAGTGTGCAAGAATTTCTAGTCATTATGCTGGAGATTTAGCTAAGTGGCACAAGTGCCTGCCTGGCATGCACAAGGTCATGAATTTGATCCCCAGAAAAAAGAAAAAGAGTTTTTAGTTCAATAAATGAACACGTGTGTCTTTGTGTGTGCCTTGCAGAAATGTGTATCTGTACACAATATAGTTTTGCTTTAATTCCTGTCACTCCTCCAGATTACCAGCAGAACAAAGGGTGTGGTTTTATCAACCTACATCCATAAACATTTCTGGGAAAACAATACCAAGGGAGAGCACTGCTGGGAAGTTGTTAGCTTTGTCCTCCCTCGGCAGGGGCACCACTGTGCACATGAGTGCTAAGAGGAGAAGCACTCTGATGCTTTTAGTGAAGGACACAAATTAAGGTGCTGTTCTTATGAATATAGTTTTGTCCTGGTTGGGTGCTTGCAGAGCATGGATCCTCTTAGCTCCAGGCATGGAGCTTCTTCGGCCTCCATCACAGAGCCCCTTTAAGGATCTGCTCCCTGGCCGAGTCCCAAGGATACCACGCCACCTTCAGAAGGCGCCACTGCACCTAAAGCTCTATGAGCATTAGCTACCTCCCAGTAGCGATGCTGGCTACTTGCCTCTGACCATGGTTTACCTTCTGCCCCACCACCTGCTTGGCTCTCACAGCTTCCAACAGGGCCTTTACATCTTCACAAGCACATGGCTCTTCTTGGCCCACCTGCCACATCACTAAACTTCACTCCCTGTTCTCCAACAAAGGATCTGAAAATTCCTGCTGCCTGCCTCAGTTTCTCCATGATGGATGAATTGGCACTCTCAGCCCTGGCCCCTCAAATTGACCAGTCAGCCAGGCTTATGTCCCAGAGTATACGGAGGCCTAATGTCCAGGACAAGCTACTTACTTTTAAGTCTTGTTTTGTAATACACAGTAGACAGTTGGTGCTCAATCAGTGTTGCTGCTCAATGTTGCTGCATGCATGAAATTTTAAAAGTTTACAGTACTGATACTCACCTCATAGAAATCTGCTCAGGGAAATCAACTCAGTCTTGTCTTGAAATAGTGATGCAATCAGCAGAAATTTCTACTACATCAATCAGGAGGGTTCACAGCAAGTAGTCAGTGAACCAAGTAAAGCGACCTTCACACCCTCCCACTCTGCCCCATTCCATTTTCTTGTTAGTTTCAGCTGATTGATGGCTTCCAGGAAAGATGATCCATCACTGTTCAGATGAGCAAAGCTTCTGCCATGACTTGCAAGTTATTCCAGAATTTTGTAAAAAATAAGACAAAATATAAAGTCTAAAAACAAATGCCAATTCATAGGAAAAAGAAGAGATCGAAATGACCACACAGCAATGAAATTAACATGCACAGAAAATGAAGCAATTTAGTTTTTAAAAAACATGTGTAGCGTAGAACATGCTTACTTACAAACACATCAGAAGGTCCATGATACTGCCTGCAATTTTATACTGGATATGGCAACTAGGAAATTTCAGTGCCCAAGACAGGATTCAGCTACCACTTCAATTGCATTCTTTCTCCTCCCATGGTTTTCTGTTAGCTGCTTTACATACATTAACCCAATCAGTCCTTATTTCTATTCAAGGTAAATATCTTTATTTTTGCCAACAAAGACTTGTTCACAGTATCACTCACACTGATAAATAGTAGAGTTCAAACCAAAGACATTCTGACTACAAATCTGACACACTTACCATTCTACATACATGCTATGGTTTATATCTAGATGTTCCCCTAAAGCCTCATACACTCATAGGCAGGGCTTTGGGAAGATTATTGAATTATGATGGCTTATAGGTGCTTGACATTAGGACACAAGGTCTGGCTAGAAGAGGCAAGTTATTGGGGTGTGACCTGGGAAGGTTGATCTCCCTCTTGGCTCCCCCTTTGGTCCCTCTCTGATTCCCTTGCACTATGCCCTGAGCAGCTGTGCCATGCCCCTCCACCAAACCCCTCTGCACACCTCCCTGCCTTGGAGCCAGCTAACTATGGACCAAAATCTCTACAAAAGAACCAAAATAAACCTTATTCCCTTTAAAGTGTGGGTATTGAATACTGTGTCTCAGTGACTAACACAATGTGATTTTTCTCCCTGCCTCCCAAGTTCTAAATGATTATGTTTACAAAAATGAGGGAATGAGTCTAAAAACATGTGAAGAATGGGACAAGAATGTGTCGTGTGATGCTCAAACTGTTTACAGACTGTAAAACTCTCATAAAAGACACAGAAATAGTCTTGAACGAAGGGACATGCAAGTAGTTTTGGATAGCAAAACTCATAACCATGAAAATGTTTGTTCTCCCTAAGAGATTTTATGAGTCTAATATAATCCCAATAAAATATATATCATTTTTCCTCAGAGCTAGACAAGTTAATTCTATGTTTTATTTGGAAGAACAAATAAAACACTCCGTGGAAAAAAATGGGAAGGGAGATTAGCTTCAATAGATATTAAAACATGATAAAGCCCTCAATATAGGAGCACAAATTAATAGACCAATAGAAAAATAAATGAAAATCCAAAAGTACACCACACTGGATAAGGTGGGATATCATGAAGGCTGCATCTAAAATCAGAAGGGAAAAGGCTATGCAATGGACAGTGGTTAGATATGTAAAGAAATAAAAATTGAAACAATTTCTCACACTGTATATCAGAATTAGAGCCAAATGAATGGTAAGTAAATAAATACACTATGCAAATATTAGTGGAAAACATGAGTAATTCTTTTCCATGCCTGAAAATACAGATGTGGTAGGAAAAGCAAATACATTTGATTGCATAAATATAAAAAATTTACCTAAGTAAAACCAAAATAAAAATACAAATTGGGGAATGAGGTAGAAGATTTGCAACTGAAGCCACTTATAAAATATTGCTATCCTGGGCCCAGGATTTAGCTCAGCTGCAGAAGCGCTTGCCTGGCAAGTTCAATTCCCAGTACCAAAAGAAAAAAAATATATATATTGCTATCCCTAATAGGCATGAAACTCTTAGAGGAGAATATGAAAATACCTGTAGGAAAGTGGCCAAGTGGTAGGGTTCACAAAAATGAAAAGCAAAATCTCTTAAACATATGTGCAAAATTCCTAATATTAAACAACATGATCTGTGATGAGATTCTGGAAAAATAGACACTCTCATATTTTGCCACCGAAAATGCAAAAATTGTACAGACCACAAGGAGTGGGATTTGGGTAGTATCGAGAAAAATTGCATACACTCTTACCCACTGATGCAGTGACCCCACTTCTGTGTATGTAGGCCAACCTACATACACTAGACTCCACTTCTTACCAACATGCACTAGCAGAAGTAAGCCACGTATTCCAGCACTTCTTTGTAATGGCCAAAGACTATTCCACCCAATACCTATCAACAGGGCACTACTTAAATAATCTAGGGTGCATTCACAACTTGGAGTATAAAGATGCTATAAAAAGAAACAAGAAATTCTTGAAATGTACAGTGTACTGGTTTTTGGTTGAGGATGATTTTGATGTAGAATTAATATATATACGTTAAGTGAAAATATTCGAGAGCAGAACAGTGTGTATGCACATGATGCACATGGAGAGGCCTGGGAACCTTTATCTAAGAAGAAGAAAATTCACATATATGTATATTTTATACATGCTTACTCAAATGAATACATTTTCAGTAAAAGTGGAAGTATACACAAAAATGATGATTACCAGTAGACAAATGTTTCTTAACGTCATCACCCTCCCAAAAAGAATTTAAATTCTTCCTAATGAGAGAAATATTAGGGAATAAAACTTTTGGGTAAAAGGGGTTAGGGGTGTAGCTCAGTACAGTTCTTGCCTAGCACACGTGAGGCCCTAAATTCAATTTTCATGCCAAAAAATTAAGAATTTAAAAACTAAAGATTTTTGAATAAGGTTAAGATTTTGAGGTCACAAATTACCAAAACAAGTAAAATATTTTCATATACCTCTTCTTAGTCTACTTTGTGCTGCTACAAAATGCTGAAAACTGGGTAATTTATAAAGAAAAGAAAGTATTTTTCACAGTTTTGGAAACTGGGATGTTCAATGTCAAGGTGTTGGTATCCTCTGAGGCATCCATGCAATGTTATCCTATGCATGAAGGTGGGGGAGGGAAGGGGGAGAAGGAGGGGAGAAGGAGGAGAGAGAGAGAGACAGAGAGAGAGAGAGAGAGAGAGAGAGAGGCTTGTTTTTATACAAATCCCTGTTCTTCTCTACTGCAGGCATACACATTCCGTGTCCTCTCCACTACAAGTATGCTGCTTCCTTCTTTTCTCTGCAATGTCATCAATTTCTCTGCAGTTTCTAATGTTTCTGTCACTCTTTCTTCATACCTGTCATTTTCCTTCTCTTATTTTCTTCATTAAGTTGTTGTTTTCCAGGCACTCAATTCCAAGTCCTAGACAGGCTCGAATTTGCTACAGATCTTTACCATTTTAAATCTCTCTGACTGACCGGAGCCGCGGGAGACAGGAGGCCAGACTCGAGCAGGATCAGCTCTCAAAGTTTATTGCGTACAGCGAACTGAACCTAACAAGGTCCGCCACCCTCAACGTTGGTTCCTCTTCCGCCCGTTGGGGGCAGGAACAGCCTCTTATAAGGGGAAGCAGTATCCAATCACAGAGAAGCGCGTCTAACAAGCTGATAGGCTAGCGTCACGGGTAACTGGGCAGACATGACAATTTGGCGGGCTTGTTCAGGCCGGGAAGAACCCGGAAGCAGGAAATGGGCGCCATCATAGGCGGCTTCCCACATCTCCCCCTTTTTTATTTATTAAAATAGGATGGTCTGTGGGTCCCTCCAAGGTGTCTATGACCTTGTTGCTGTTAGACACCTAGGAGTGGGCCTACCTTGTAGGCCGAGGCACGAGAGAATGTAGAGGTCTATACCCTGCTGTGCATCACCCTGTTTTGTGCATATCCTTGCGCCAGGACCATGCTCAAGGTGAGTGGTTCATTTTTTCGCAGGGCCAGGCTTTTGTGAACCGAACCTGGATGCATATAGACATTCATTCCTGCCTTCCCCCCAACCTTTGGGGCGGATGGCACTGCAGTACCCTTGGTCTCGCATCTCAATGCCAATAATTTGACTCCGGGAGGGACCCCTGGCCTTATAGGCCATGTATATCTGAGTGGAGCCTGTCTTAGGTTGACCGGGAGGGCTTTTCCCGTCTTACCCGTCATTGGCTTGCCCACTCAGCTCTTATAGCTGATGTTCTGCAATGTGAAGGAGATATGCGGCGGCCTGCTGGCCTGATGGGCCACCTGCTGCCATTTGCATGGCTTCCATAGCTGTGATCTTAACCTGCTGCTGAGTTTGTATGAGGCGATCTAACAAGCATTTAATAACCACAAGCCCCACTAGGATGGCCACGGCAATCAGGATCCAAGTAGTCAGGTTGGACCAGAAGAACCAGGAGGTGACGCGTTCCCACAAACTGGCTATAACACTGCCTAAAGTTGATAAATCAAACCTGACTGGACCTAGTTGGATACCGTCCATATTGTCAAGTTCCTGACCGACTATGAGGGACAAATTGTGAAACTTAGGTAGGTAGGTGTCTTGCAGCCAAGCTGTCATATTTTTAACAGTGTTGGTCAAATTTGTGCGAACAGGGGTGATTAATAGGAACCCACAGAATAGAAAAGGCTCCAAACCAGACATTTTAGTTTGTAGATGGTCTCGGGCGCTGAGCGTCGGTCCCAGAAGGGTCGAGTTGACTTGTGTCCGCGGGCTTATCCTCCTGTGCTTTATCAGGAACTGGTGGGGAGTTTACTGCTCGTGTCAATCTTTCCGGGACCCACAGCGGTTCGCAGCCTGGTTCCTGTGGGAAGACACAAACTGCACCTCGGGTCCAGCTAACCACTGGATCCGGGCCCATCCATTGTCCTGTAAGGACATCTTTCCATCTAACCAGCCCTTTGTCGGTTGGGGACGGATTGCTATGTTCCATGGCAGGGGAATGATTATTGTGGTTTAAATTGAGAAAATTTATGGTAAAGAGTGCCAATGATATTCTTCCTTTGGGCGTTAGGCCATGGCCTATTCCCTCCTTTTGTTTTTGTAAGACACCCTTGAGTGTCCGATGGGATCGCTCAATGATGCCTTGTCCTTGGGGGTTTAAGGAATGCCATGTTTAAGAGTGACCTCCATTTGTTGACAAAATGTCATAAAAATTTTGCTGGTATAGGCAGGACCATTGTCTGTTTTTAGTATATTGGGCTTTCCCCAAGCAGCCCAGGCTGCCAGGCAATGATTAATAGCGTGGGTGGCCCTTTCTCCGGGTTCTGCCGAAGCAAACATAACCTGAGAAGTGGTGTCAACCGAAACATGTACATATTTTTCCGAATTCTGGGATGTGTGTTTGCCAAATATGATTGGGGCGCAGTCCTCTCGGGTTAACACCAATAGATTGTTGAGGTGAAGAGATCACACAGACCTGCCAATGCCTCTAAAAGTGCCATGGTAAATGGCGCATTGGGCCCATAAGCTGAAACTGCGTCCTTGATAGCTTTAAGTTGTTTAATTTCTAAGGGCTCATAATATCCTCCTCCTCCCCTGCCTCCTACTTGTACCGGGAATGCATGGAGACCGGAACACTCAAAGGGAAGCCGCGACCATACCCTCTGGTGGAAGGAACGTCCTCCTCCCTCCCCAGATGGGGGCGCAGAAGGCAACCCAGGAAGTAGCTCTCCCTTTAACCAGGGCGGTGCCATAGGTTGTGGGTGCCCTCTGGCGGCCACGGGTGGAGGTGGCAGCCCAGGGAGCAACTCCTCTTCTGGCCACGGCGGTGCAGTGGGGCCTGGTGCCCTGAAGGGGGCGATCGTGGGTCGCGAACTTGCCAAGGAGCGGAAGGACCTAAGTTCCTCCCGCAAAGCGGGGTAGCTCGGGCAGGGTGGTGTTTGGTTCCCCTTTTTATCTTCCCGAGCCCTAAGTTCCTCTTTTAACGGTGTAGGAGGGTCATGCTTAGCAAAGACGACCTCCTCTTCTGAGCCTTCTGAATCCGAATCAGAATCGGAGCCTTTGTGTTTCTCTGGAGGCCCAAAGTCAGGTGTGACTTCGGGCTCCTCCGAGCACTCGGATCGAGCTTTGTCAAGAGCCTGTCGGGCTGAGCAAAGCCCGGAGGTTTGTTCATCCATCAGACAAGCCCTAATCAGTTCCCACAGGGGTAAAACCATGGGATCCAAGCGTCCCTCTTCTCGGGCGCATCTAAGATCCCCTCCTAACTTCTCCCATGACGGGAGGGTTAGAGAGCCCGTGGGCCAAAACCAGGGGGCAATTTCATTAACACGATCCAGAAATCTCGAAAGGGTGACCCGGTTTATGTAGATGCCTCGGGTCCGCAGCAGGACTCTTAGGGAGTCAGCGAGGGGTTTGCGAGCAGCGTTGCCCACAATGGTGAAGCGAAAGCGAAACAAATGCAAAGAAAAAAAAAAAAAAAAGACCGGCGTCCACCCGTGTGGCACTCAAAATCTGTTAGGTGCGTCCACCCAACCCAGGTGATCCAGTACTCACCTGTCCCGGGAACCGCTGTATCTCACGTAGCTGATCAGGGTGAAGAGAAGAGGCGCTCGGGGCCTTCCGTTGTTATTGGGCCAGGTCCTCCGTCGTACCGCAGGCGACAGCAGTCGCGCCCGCGCGTCGCTGAACCTTCCCCGTACGGGCCACCAGATGACCGGAGCCGCGGGAGACAGGAGGCCAGACTCGAGCAGGATCAGCTCTCAAAGTTTATTGCGTACAGCGAACCGGACCTAACAAGGTCCGCCACCCTCAACGTTGGTTCCTCTTCTGCCCGTTGGGGGCAGGAACAACCTCTTATAAGGGGAAGCAGTATCCAATCACAGAGAAGCGCGTCTAACAAGCTGATAGGCTAGCATCACGGGTAACTGGGCAGACATGACAATTTGGCGGGCTTGTTCAGGCCGGGAAGAACCCGGAAGCAGGAAATGGGCACCATCATAGGCGGCTTCCCACATCTGACGATTAACTTAATGATGTGAGCCACTATTTGTTGTCTGATGTTACTAAGAAAACTATCTGTGAAGAGATACATGAAACTTTGATAATAAGTGGTAAGAAGAACTCCCAAAGAGAAAACCAGAGTGCTGGAATTGGAAGAGTCTACTCAGTTCCTCAGTCTCCTAAATAAAACTTAACATAGACTAGCCTAGAGAGGGATGGGTTGAAAGGAATGCTGAGTTTTCAGCTGTGCCAAGTGAACGTGTGTGCCTAGATAGAACAGTTTTCCTTACTCACTATTCTTGGAGAATAAGGAGGAAATGTCGCACTGTTCAATGAATGTATCACTAGTACTTCTGGAAACATTACTGACAACTCCTGGAATCTCTAAAGATTTCATGGATGAGAGTCTACATACTCTATAACTTACTTGGTTCATTGTGTTGTCCCTCATTGGCATAAAATATTTGTTCATATACAAAAGGATAGAGAGATATCTTATTTATCAAAAATATTAATTAAGACTATATCATATAAAAATCTACTCTTAAAACATCAAGGGGGACATACCTTTCTAAAAAAAATAACTATCTTAATTTTGGATAGTTTTTCTTGTGACAAATGGAAATGTGAATTCATAAATTCTCCAACTGAATTACAAAGAATATTTAGCCTTAAAATAGATTTTGTTCTGTCCATATGAACATATCTGATGTCATCACATGGTTGTTGCTTTCCTCCTGAAATATCTGCTGGGAAATTTAAAACATAAAATAAATAAGAAATGTCTTCCAGGGTTAGGCAGTGGGATAGTTGACCTTTTGTCTTCTCCAGACTATATCAGTTCTGGTATTATATCCAACCTATAAGTTCAGTCCCTCTAAACTCTAAGTCAGTCCTTAGCTGATTCTGAAAGAGGTGGGCTTTCTAAAGACAAGTATAGACTGCTAAGCAAGCAGTTACTGGTTCAACCACAAGCTCTGGGTCCAGTATGTTTGCAGTAACCCTGGGGCTGTCAGCCATTGGGGATATCCGTGCTTTAATATGCATCTGGTACCTTACCAAGAGGACTATATTTTCATATGCTGATTAATCTAAATCCTAGCATGTCGCCCTCTCTTTCACTACTTCTCCAAATGCTCTCACTTGGTCTTCCAACATCACTTTCAAAAGACTTAAATTACCTGGACATTGAAATAAGAAGGAGGAATATAGTTTTCTAGAAAATAGTAAAAATATCCTACTGTATATGGGAAACTTCTGGCCTAAATCACACCCACTCTGAATTCTTGTTCTCTTCCTTATACATGGGTTGGTTCACAAATCATGAGGCGCTTGACTGGGGAAACCAACCACATTGCACGTTCACTTTCTACACTTCCTTAACTTTCTCTCAGTTTCTGACATTCTCCATAGAATTAGAGCAATAGGCAACATGGCTTTCCTATGACACTGGTAGAGTCATAGGATTTTAATGTTTAATGTTGTTTCAAAGCACATATAAAATTATAACATAAATTGGTAGAGTTCCTAAAGGTCAAGATACCATTTCCAAAAGTTCTACAGTTTAGATTATGCATTTAAGAGTACACTGGTGGAAAACTTGGGGAAGATACCATCAAAGTATGGAAAATTAGGATTGTGAGAGTTATGTGTTGCAGTTTCATTGTTTGTGGAAACACGCGGTAATGATTAAACATCTCACAATTATTTTATTGATTTTACTCTATTTTTGCTTTTAAACAACACAAAACTGTGAATTTTAGCCATCATCTTACTTCAGTATTTATCAGCATAGACAATCTGTTTCATCCCTACCACTCTTCTCCACCTTGCTTCCTGCTCTTCATATCAGATGCATTTCATTAAAATAAACTCCACATACCCTGTTTTCTCCATAAATACTTTTGTGCATAGGTTGTTTTGAGGCAGATTCTTACTATGTAGTTCAGGCTGGCCTTCACTTACTTTGTAGCCCAGCCTGGTCTCAGATTCACAGTGGGTCTCCTGTTTCAGCTTCCCAAGTGCTGGGATTACAGGCATGCCCCACTACGACCAGCTTGTGCATAGTCTTAACAACAACAACAAAATAATAACTTTTCTGGTAACCTAAAATTAATACATGACCAGTTACTTCAATAACAAAGCAGTGTTCAAATTTTTTTGAATCATAAATATATATATTTATAAGTTTGTTTAAGGATTCGAGCAACATCCAAATGAAGATTCAAATAGGATTGCATTGAGTTGATATATAATCTAGATCTTATATGTCCTACGAACTGGCACTTCCAGAGCACAGTTTCAACTGTGGCACTACTGACAATTGGACAGGGTCATTATTTGCTGTGTAGGCAACTGTCCTGTGCATTGAGGGTTATTCAGTTGCAACACTGGCCTCCACTTACTAGACTCCAGTTGCACTTTTTCCCTGTGTGACAGCTAAAGATGTCTCTAGCCAATGTGTCTTGGAGACAAAATTGCTCCAATGGAATGTCATTGATCTAACAGGGAAGTGTTGCCCCAAACAACACATTTTCTTAACAGCATATGGAACTCTTTCTAAAGTAGACTATATGTTAGGCTATAAAGAATACTTAATACAAAATAATTTAATAATCTATATACTATCAAACTAAAGTGGAATGAAGTTAGAAACTAACAACAGAAGAAGCCATAGAAACTGTACAAACACATGGAGACTAAGTAATATTTTACTGAATAATCAATGGATCACTGAAAAAAATTGAAAAGAAATAAAAAAGTTCCCAGAATCAGAAAATAATGGAAGCACAACATACCAAAACCTGTGAGGCATGACGAAAGCAGTTCTCAGGGGGAAAGTTATAGCTATACATGCATACATAAAAAGAATGGAATAATGCCAAGCAAATGACCTAATGATGCATCTCAAATTCCTGTGAAGACAAGAACAATCCAAACATAAAGCTAAGTAAACAAAGAGGAGGGGAAGAGGAATGGGAAAAAAAATCAAGATATATCGTGTATAGCTATAAATTCCCTAAAATGAATATGATATACACTCTGTGTACCTAAAATGTATCAATAAACTTTAAAAAGAAATTTAAAAGATCAAAGTGGAAAATAATGAAATTGTGATAAAAACAATATAAAGTATTAACAAATCAAATTTGGTTCTTTGAATGGATGAAAAGTGGATCTGATAATGAGGAAGATAAGAGGTAAAGAAGGAGAAAAGGGAGTAAAAAAGATCAAGATGTGCTATGTATATGTACCAGTTCCCCCATAGTGAACTATGTATCACAAAAATATACTAATAAAACACTTCAAATTTAAGGAAAATACACTGTAATAAAAAAAAATCAATACTCTTCATACTGTTGAGATTGTACACCAATGAATATATGCCATGTTAAATACATATGCATGAGGAAATACATAGTCATAAAAAGATCAAATAATACTTTATTAGACTAAATATTTGCAGTTGGCAAATGATTCTAACAGGCAAAATCAAGCAAATAACATGCTCTGATGATGTATTTATATCTAGAAAAGAAATTTAAACAGCTTCAGAATATGAGAAGTAACATACCCCCTTATGCTGAGATACTTCAATATCCTCTGATCTATTTGATGAGTACACAGCAGTGCAAACACACAAGAATGAAGAGACATGCAAATATAGTAACATTGTCTTATTTTCCAATACTGAGCCTGTGGTGGATAAATTACTCCCTCTAAGAAAAGAGGAAAAAAGTGATCTGCTTGAGAGAATGTATCAAATTCTTCTGTATTCCCAAAGGGTTTGCACTGACAGGAAAATTGTAAGAGTTTCCCACAAGGAAGGTGCTACATGAATAAGGATTAGCATATAAGTGAACAAATGAAATTAGGAGGCAAGTAAGATACAATTACAGTCTACTCCAAGGTTGATTTTCTTCACTGTTTGCTTATCTTAGAAATTCTTCCTGTTCTCTAATATCCCTGAAGAGAATGCTAGATACAGTTATTTTCAGCTATCCTTTAAAACAAGAGTAAGCTTTATGTGCATTTTTCCAAAGACAAGTATTAATGATGGGTTTAAATGTTCAATTGAAATAGTTTGATCTTACTCTCTGTCTCTTTCTAAACAAACAAGTTATAAGCATATGCAAAATGCAATATACTGAGGACAAAGAGGATGTGTGAAGTGGGCAGGTGAAAATAAAGTTGGGTTCATACATTGCTTTAAAAAAGCAGCAAAACTTCATGAATCATACTCACTTTTCCAGATGTAACTATCAAGTGGAAACATGAACAAGAGAGCTATTCTCAAATATCTACTATTTTCCAAAATCATTAAAATTAGATGGAATTGTTATGGATTTTTCATGAGGCAGCATTAGACTGCTGCTAGAGCTGCCGTCTAATAAAATCAGTGATTTGCAGCACAAGAATACTTCATGCCAAAGAAGGTGTCTGCTAATTTATCACACCAGCAAGCTCATTGTTTCACTTGAGAGAAAAACCTTTATGGGGTACCAAGGGAGCTTACAGATAAAAACATACATTCATTCTCCTCTGATTTCTAACATGATGTAAATACTTTTTCTCTAGTCATCTAATTTATTTTTTAGTGATTGCACAACCACACAGTTTGCCTGTTTGCATGTTTGTTCCACTGTTGTTCGTTGTAAAGACAAAGGTCTCACTCAGGCAAGACCTATGTGGCTTTGTGGATCCACACAACCTAATGATTCAGTTCATTTGCTATGGTCTAAATGTCATCCTATGGACACAAGGGTCCCAGAAATACTAGTTCTAATACTCACAAGGAATCTTAATAAACCTTGATGAACTGGAGTACAGAACCTCTCAAGCATGTCTAATTCCATTACTGGTATTTGCCTGTGATTATCTTGCTTTGTGAAATGCCTGGCTTCATAGTATGTGATTAATAATAATCAAAAATGTTATTTGATGATGATGGTGATCCAGTGTACCAAAAATCTCTTTAGTTTCTTATTCTTAAAGTTTTATTTCTAAGCCAGATGTGTGTCAGCATAAAACAAATGTCTCTAAATTTTCCCTTCTGTCGTTACATTTAAAAAATGTTTTATATTTGCATAAATTATTCCATGTTGGGAAAACACACCAGTAGTCTCATCACTGATTTACAAACAGTACATATTCCTGTGCTTGATACAGGAAGTCTCTGATTTAAAGACATATCAAAAATATTAAGAATGATTAGAGCTATGGCCTGTGTATATACATTTTGGCTGCTTGCAACTAAGGTAGAAATTGTGATATTTCAACTTAAAAGAGTTTTCAGTTTGGTCAACTCTTGGCTAATAACACCAAAAGAAGGGGAGAGAGGTATGAATATACATAAATAATGTATCATCAAAATTCATTTATAATTGCCTTTTGGTTGAAATTTTAAAATGGAGCAGAGCTTTCGAGAATAGTAATTGTATCTATCTTATGTTGAAAGAATGTCAAATTGGGCACAGGATTGGATGGGTGTAAGCCCTAGATGAATTACAAAGGACAGAGAAGATAACAAGAGCCTAGTTTAATTAAGAAATAGCAGGAAGTAGAAAGGATAGGGATTCATAAAGAAACTAATGAAAATATGTGCCAAATATTTAAAGATAAATACTCTAAATTTAGTTTGGCAAAAAATGACTGGGAGGAAAAAATTCAGGGCAGGTGCAAGCTAAGTTAACAGTTGCATCTGTTTTTTAAAAATGTTCTAAAATCATTGTTGATTAAAACCACCAAAGAATCCCTTGTGCAAATTGGCAGGTCTAAGAAAAAGCATTTTCTTGACTACAGTCCTAAGGTTGTAACTTCTTCCCAAGATCTGAACCCAGCTTAGACCAAGGATAGGCTTTGGATTTGGTGCTCCATGTGTCAAACTCTCTCAGCTAGTAAAACCGTGGAAGTAGGGTTGGAATGAGCACTCTAACCTGTTGTTCACATTTTCCTTTCCACATCCTGGTGACTGTTCTTAGGCCTAGTGCTTTATGCTGCCATGACTGTTTAGGCAAAACTATGCAGTACAGCAGCAGCATTTGTCTAATTATTATCTGGACCTTATAGTTTCTTCTCTTGATTGCATACAGGGTAAGGATTGACTACCATCAGCAGAGATCTAATCAGTGGATTGGATTGGGTATCATAATACCAAAGAGTATGAGAGTAGTTCCTGATTCAGAGTCAGCACTAATTAATATCTTGTTAAAAACTGCACGAATACCCTAGAGACCTTATTTCTAGTGCCACTCAGTGCACAGAGAAAAGTCTCTGTGTTCATGAAGCTTACATGCTAATGGGAAAGATACAATGAGCATGAAAATGTCCAGCATCCCAGAGAGCATCAGATGTTCTAGCACATACCATCAGTGCCTTCTCAGATTCCCACAGCACTCTCAATTCCCAACCACCTTCACCTCCAGTGCTCCCACTGTGAAGCAAAGCAGAGGGCTTTCCCTGGCAGCTGGACACTGTCCATGCACAGAGACTGAGGAACAGAAAACTTTAAAGGCCCAAACTCCCCATAATATCCCTTAACACATTCTGATGGGAGCTAGTGGATAAACAGCTCAGCTTCTTTCTGCCTTACGTAAAGTGTAACTTGATGTGGTCTGCAGGACTTCGTCCCACTTACCCAAGACAGTGCCCTGCTAGTGGACACATCCTGAGTTAGCTGTCTTCTTTCCCCCTCACTCTCACGCCTCTCCTGGGCTGCCTGGGATCACCTCCCAAATAAACCTCTTACTCTCAAATCCTTCTCTCCGCTCACGCTTCTGAGAAGGACCACTGTTAAAGAAAATCAACATCCAGGTAAAATTTGGGGAAAATATACATGATTATCGTAAGTGAAACTTTCATAAAATTAGATGGTAGGAAATTTTACATTGGGTGATCAGGAAAGTGCTTTTGAAAAATACTTGAATGGAAGCAAGAATCAATTTTAGTTTCAAACCAGAGTCATTGCCAAGTTCATCCCAACAGATTGCATCCAGAGATGTCCTGAAGCATGGATTCAGATTGGCAGGGGTAGGGGGTTCCCATCTCTGGGGTTTGAAAACAAAACGTTCATCCTTAGTAATGCGGTAAGGTTTGGATTTTCACTGCGAGAAACAGAACATTGATTTTCCTTCACAGCATTTTGATATAAACGTATGTGGAGCCCTCAGGGCATCTGGCCCTCGTAGCCTTATTATAAGATATCTTGTCAACTGCCTCAGTTCAAGGCCACAAAACTGACTCAATACTGAGACATTCTCTCCTGAGGGAATTATCAACAAAATTTTATGAGCAGATCTGAATGTGGCGGGGATTCGTGTCACTTTCACTTGCAGCCTCCAAAGAATAAAATGTCACTCCTTCTATTCACTCTCGGCTTACTGAGTGACACCAGCACAGGTGCTATGTGCATGTAAGCCTGCAACAGATCCACTAAATGTGTACACACAGAAAGAAAGATGACAATTCTACAGAATCACTGGTCTCTAAGATAAGACGCTACCTCAGTAGTGAAATCTTTCTCAGGACAATACCCTCTGCCCCACTGTATCTGGCTAAGGGCACCAGCATGTACCCAAACACCTCTTTCTACTAAATAGTACTCACTGCAAAAAAAAAAAAAAAAAAAAAAAAGTCAAACTGTTCCATTTCTAACAGCTTATCAAGTTATTCCTTATATTGACAGAAATGTGTTTCCATGTAGCCCTTTGTTACTCCTTCTGGAACTATAAAAACAAAGTTAAATCCCTCTTCCATGTAGCAAATAGCTTTCTCTGTCTGAGAGCTCACTACTCTGCTGTGATTGTTGTATGGGTTTTTCACTCCCCAAAAGGTCTTCTTCTGACACACCAAGGTTACTGATATCCTCAGAAAAGAATGACACTCAGAATTGGGAACTATATTTGCGGTGGTCTAACCAATAAATACATCATCTGTATTTTACTTTTCTGGATCTAAACCAGTGGTTCTCACATTCTGTCCCATTTTTTCTTGGTTTTACCTGAAGTTTCCTTTATTCATCTGTTAGATGACAGTGCTTTCTGGGGTTCTTTTGTTAACCCTCTAATCCCCCAAGTGTGTTTACTTCCTGGAATAAACTCATCAAAATTCATGGACTCAACAGTCACATAAACTAACAATTTCCCAATCTATAGCTCTTACCCTTGGTTTTAGCTGAATGTCAAATGAATACTTCAATTAAATATCCCTTAGGTTCTCAGAATCAACACAGCCAGAATAAATCTCAATATTTTGTCTTACAAACTCTATCTTCTGTCTGTATTTCCTACTCTGCATGCAAATCCCACTTCTTCTTAAAAATCTTTGGCAGCAGAGGTAGCCATGAAGAGAGCTGTGGCCAGAAATTATGCTGGAAAGGCAGATGTTGGTCGAACCACAGTGATGCCAAAAAATAAAAAAGGATAAATAAAAATTTTTTTAAAATAATGCTGCATAAAATTCTTCCCTCATATGCATAATGACTGGGCTCTGCTGTGCAGATATGAGTAATAAAGCATAAGGAAAATTAAAACTTTAGATTGGCCTAAATGGCTTTTGTAAGAAAGGGTCAAGAACTACTTTAGGGGAACAAAATCGAGATAAGAAAAAAGTCTACCCAGGGTTAGTTTTGAAGTTCTGAAATATCTGGGGAAAATAAAAGTGAAACTTTCAGAAAATAGTGGATAAAAGGCCCTTAAAACTTTCACAGTGTGTTGTGAATGCCATCTCTATTTAGCACTGTGTAAAACATTAGAGTAAAATTTTGAATTGCTTTGCAAATATTTTCAGATATCACATTGGTATTTCTGTGGCTGGAACAATAAATAAAACCCTAAGGTAAGAACAAAGAAGCCAAGTGCCGCTGACACTATGTTACAGTTGAAATTTCAGGCTGCAAAACTTACTTCTCATTTTGAATGGTACTGAATACATCATTGTTTAAAGTATATATCAAAAGCATCATGACTTCCAAGAGCTCTGTTCCACTCTACCCCTTAATTCCTGGACAGCCAAGGGTGAAAACCACTAGTCTTGACTTGATAGCATTTGTATTTGTCTTAGTTATATTTCTCTCATTGCTGAGACAAAATAGTCAACACTCACTATTAAGGGAGGAAAGGTATATTTAGCTAACAGCTTGTTGAGGTTTCAGTCCATAATCTACTGACTCCAAGGCAAGGTGGCACATGGCAAAGGGACAACCTTTCTGGCAATGGAAGATAGCAAAGCAACAGGGGCTTAATACCATCTTTCTGCCCCTTTTATTTTATCCTGACTGCATGGACAAGGGAAGTGACAAAGCAATCAATAGGTAGATTTAGAAACTACAAATCCTTAATCCCAGCATCACACATACAACATTCAAGGACCTTTTGAAAAGCCCTATGACTGCATGAGGCTTTAGGGAGACATCAAGACACAAGCTACAATAGTATTAGTCAGCTTTCCCACTGCTGAGACACAATACTTGGTATCCACAATTTAAGGGAGGAAATGTTTTATTTTGGCTCACAGTTTCAGAGGTTTTAGTCCATGGCTGGCTAGCTGCAAGGCAGGAACATTATGGCAGAAGGGTATGATGGAGCAAAGTTGCTCACTTCCAGGCAGTCAGGAAGAACAACATAGGGGAAGTGGGCGAGCAAGAGCCACGCCCTCCAGTGGCATCCCCACCGCAACCCACACACCTGGGCCCCACCTGCAAACAGCACATTCAGCTGTGAACATCAGTGGATTAATCTACTTTCCTGATGATGCACACTGCCACAATCTAATACCTTTCCAGGAATCTCTTAAGCCAGCCAAGCTGACGATCAAGATTAATTGGAACAGCACTATTTAAACAAAAGTTCAAATCACACCAATCTGATTACAACTTGTAATATTCTATACTGTGGATATCTCAGATTTCTCAGTAGCATATCTTAGTCTCACTCTAGATATTCTACCCTAGGCATGTAGATGAGCTATTCATAGTGGGCCACATGGAGAACATTCAGGAAGTCAGCTTTATTATCACACCTGAGGGAGCTTCCCCACTGCCAAATTGCCTCTTGCTAATAGCTTCCACTTTTAGCTGATGAGAGCTAAGGAGGCCTCCCCCATCCTGATTACTTGCCTGAACAAAAATTTTCATTGAAAAAAAGTTACACAGGAAATTAGAGTGAGTAAGGCTGCTGCTACTATCTATAGGTCTTGGAATCAGATATTGTGTTGGGAATGAGAGAACTTTCATCTCTGTATGCCACAGCCTAGAGGTGACCACGGCAGGTGCTTCTGGAACCAGGGTTGAAGATCTAGATCAGATTGCACACAGAGGTTCTATTCTGGCAAGGGTGGCCTCTGGAGTATTCTAAGTTTATAAACAAAAGAATTTTGAAAGCCATCACTATACATTTGAAAACAGCTCTGGATCAGAGGAAAGCATCTCTAGAGCTCTCTTATTAGGTTGAATAAGTCAAGGGATCTGAAATAAACTGGGTGGGTAGTCCTTTGGATTGGAAAACACTTGCGCTTTAAGTGGACCTCCCTTCTGGGTCAGCAGGGGTAATTTTGCCTGCAAGAAAGAGCCTACCTTATTTGGCATAACAATTCAGGAAACATAATAGTTCACAGCTCTAAAAACAGTGGTTAGATATGCTTTGATCAGAGTTTTGGCTCATTTCTCTTTGAATTCTCTTTCCTTTTCCCAGGTGTCTGTTTTTACATTGGCTGTGGTAATTTTATGCCTGCACCATATCCACCAGAAGAAAAGGATCCATGCCAATGGGCTTCTCTTGCAGCCAAAAATTTGTTCTACCCCAGGCTACCAGCAAGTGTCTGCTATTGTGACACAAGACCATTTGAAATTCAATCAAGCAGCTAAAGAGACTAAACTACCTTTGTACAGTCAGAGACATGGAAGAATTAGAGATTGGCTCAAATTCCCCTGCCCAATGGCTATAATGGCAAAGGTTAGGTTAGGGACCACCAGGAGAGGAGAAAAATGGATACTAGAAGACAAATGACTAAGTCTGCCTTTCCTGTGACAGCTTTGTGCTCACTGACCTCCCTTTCTTGACACACATTCCTGGGATAGAGAAAATGTAACAGTAACCAGGGAAACAGGCCAGAAGAGTCTGAATTCTGGTGTGAACTCTAGCCAAGGCTGTACACTTGTACTACACAGTTTAAACAGAACTGGAAATCATAGGCCCACTTCATTCTTTCCAGTGATGTGTCCAATCGTCAGTTCCACATCTAAGAGAGTCTTTAAAGGCTCTGCTTGATTCTCTGGGATTCAGAATACCTAATGATACTAGTGATAAAGTCGTATTTTTACAAAATCTATCTTCATTTTTTGTTATCATTAAATGGAAAATTCAGCTACTCAATATGATGATCATTTCCAGCCTTTGATAAGATTTTTCCATTTTCTGCTTTTTTTAATGCTTCTAAATTGTAATAAAGCTTTAAAGACTAAGCTACCCAGAGCTTCATTTGTCTATCTTTCAACTATAATGAATACAAAGGGGCAGGGAGGAAAAGGAATCCAGGATTTGTTCTAATCCTATAATCATTCTCACTTCTTTGTGAAAGGTTGAATAATTCCACATGAATACCATACAATGCCAGTGTTTTCTCATACCAATGATTTATTTTCTCATCAACACTAAAGCAATATTCAACATAATGTGCATATGTAATCGATAAAATGATAATAACCCACATAATCAAAGTCATAAGTAACCTGTATAATCAGAAGTCATGTGTAAGTGCAGATGCATATACACATATCAGTACTGAAAATGTTTCCTAGAAAATAGACCACAAATATTACAAAGTGAAAAAAATACTTGAGTACATCTTTCACTCCAATGAATAAGAAATCATCTTGTTTTCCTTTTTAAATATATGTATCCAAACATTGATGCACCTATATCGCAATAAGAAATGACACTGAATTATTCCATTGGCGTTCACTTCTAAAATTTAATTTTACTTCATGCCATTTTACCCAGGAATTTCAAATCAAGCATGCAAATAGAAAAAATAGCTTCTGACTTTTTCGTATCTCTGGAGAACTGATGCTTTCTACTGAAGTCTTATCTGTCTCCCAGTCCTCTCCTCATCTGCCAAAAATAAAAAATAAAAGCCAAAGTATTATATGTTTAGCTAACCAGGAAGAATAAAATAAACCTAATTTTCCTTTATTGGGTACATTGTACTGCAATATGTAGCTAGGATAATGGTAAACAATGATGATACAATAACACGATATAGATGGTAATGTGATGGTGATGATGGTGATAATGATATAACCAGCAGTGAGCTCTGACTACTAAATGAGAAAATTGCATTAACATGACAAAACCTCTACAATGATAAAGCAAAAATAGACCCTGGAAGTAAATTTTCTAACTGGGGAATGGAAGGTTTATAGGAAACCTGTTTATTTCCTTTTGAGTTTCATCTACCTCCTATTCTAATTCAATCTTTTTTTTTAACGTGCCAACGTTCAGGTGAATACTCTCTTTTCTTCCGTGTTCTACCTCAAATGTGGATACAACCTACATCCCCACACCAGAGAAGCTGTAGTTAATTTCCAACTGGAATTTTAAAATGCATACCAAAAAAAAACCCTTTAAAAATTAACATTTTCAAAGCACAGTTCCTGACCCCAGCTGACTTATGTGCTTGGCTACTAGCCCTGTTTTATTTTGCATCTTTCTCAGATGTGTTGAAGGTCTATGGAAAACAATGTTAGGTTATTTTGCTTATGACTGGGACATATCTGAAAGAAAACTGGAGACACAAGATGATAAATCTAAAATTTTAATATCTTATAACTGGCGTATATTTTTACTCAGTCTCAAGGAAATTTAAATAAATGTTCTCCTTTTTCAATGTTTATTTTCTTTAAATTCTTCAAAATTCATAAGTACCAAGAATACAGAGCCAGAAAAATGGTGAAGTGCTGAGTGCCAGGTACTCTGCTTCCCCAGAACAAAGTGCCAAGGGCCTGGAAAACAACAGCCTGGCGAGAATCCAGAGTGCAGAGCACAAGGGAACTGACAGTGGAGAAGAAGAAAATAGGATTCATTGCTACAGAAGAGACAGCTCAGTACCACAGCCCCATGATCAAGTGGTACAGTGACAGTAGCAGTGTAGCTCTCCTGGCAGGCAAGGAGACAGCAAAAGCAAATTTGCCCCTCACTACGAGACTGAGACCTGGCCTGCACAGGAGAGTCTTGAACAGTTGGAAACAGCAGTGAAAACACAAGATACTGCTTCCCAACTGCCCACCCCACTCCAGGCCCAAAATCAGTGATTGGTGAGTGAACTAAAGTGATGCCTGGTACACAGTTGGGCAGAGGATCACCTGTTTTCAAGCTCATGGCTTGAACTCCAGCATCAGACAAAGCGTGGCTCCAGGGTCACTTCACGGGCAACATCCAGTCACATTTGACAGCCAGCAATTGGACAGTGGTTGGAACTCTACTAAGGAATTGGAGCCAGGGCCATTCAGACTGAGCTGCAGTAACCACCAAAAACCATCAACAGACAAAGCACTTGCTGCCCACTCCCACAACGTTCTATACAAGAGTCAATCATATGGCCAAGATCAGTCCTGCACCCAGCAATAAACCTACTGCAGATTTGAAGTGATTCTCAGTACAGATTCTGATTCTGACTAGGGAACCACAGAACTGGGGGAACACTTGTCTTGTTTTGTTTTTCAGAAGTGGTTGTTTAGGTTTTGATTTGTATGGTTTGGTTTGGTTTGTTTTCTCTGTCCTGTTTCTTTTCCTCAATGGAAATTTTCTGATATTTACATGTGAATGAAAATTGTCTCTAGTCTTTCCAGTTGACCTCAATATTCTTTTGCTTTCTCCTTCTTTTCTCTCTGCTGTTTTCTTCTCCAGCTTCCCACAGTTTGGGTGATCATCCTTTGTCCTTCAGTCTTGCTTCTACTATATTTCTCTTCCATTACTGCTCCATTTTGTCCCCATTCCTCTAAAGTTCCCCTGGTCCACAGGATAAAATCACATTACACCAAGGAAAAACTCAGTGCATACCAGTTTCTGATTTATGTTGGATACTGTTAAATGACTACAGATCTTGTTCCTGAATTAAAGATACCAGATTAACAGTTACACAAATTGCACTTTCTAGGCTCTACTTGATGCTATCATTATTGTTAATGGTAATTGTATGACTTTAGCCAAGATGGCATGCTTGTTGTAATCAGTTGTTCACCCTTGTATGAAAATACTGTGATAACTTGGGATCATAGTCTTCCCCCATAGAACAGTACCAAAGGTCTGGAGGTTGAAAAAAATGCATAGCAACCCCCCATCCATAAGACAGTAGGAAGATAGTATCTTGGGGCAGATGCAAAGACCAACAGTAAGCTACACCTAGAAAACATCTTGGAGAAACAGACATTTTTTAGGAAATCCTTGACACCACAGGTAAAGCTACCTAACATAAGAAATATACAAACAATAACACAGAAAACAAATTAAAATTTTTAAAAAATAGAAAATGACAAGAAGCAAAAGCAAAATGAAATCCAATACCCCAGCCCACCCAGGGAAAATCTAGGGAACAAGGTAGAGGAAATTAGAAGCCATAGAACTGAATCTTTTGGAATGACAGCAGCAGAAATAAAAAAATATATAAATATTCACAACACTATAGAAGAAATCAGAGCAGAAATAATTGCAGGTTAAGAAAGAGATGATATCTATAATGAAGGACTAGCTCAGCAAATCTATAGCAGACATAGATTAAGCAAAACATTTTTTAAAAATGAAAGCATAAAAAAATAATGGAAATCCTGAATGCCCTACATAAGAAACAAATAGAATCCATGGAAGAGTCTAACAGATATGCAGAAAATTAAAATTCTATTGGCAGTTTGTAACTGACTGAATAAAAGTGAAGATAGAATATCAGACCTAGAAGACAGGATCCCAATTAGTGATCATGACCACTTAATCATGATTGCTAAATAAAGATCTCTTTAAAATAGCCAGGGACCATGAAAAAAATCCAACTGCAAGATAATGCAAAGAAAAACAATAGAAGATTCATTGGAGTCGATAAAAAGCAGTAGTTAGTACAAAAAATATTTTTTAAAAACTTGTTCACTGAAATAATAGCAGAAAACTTCCCAAGCATAAAAAGAATTTCACATAAAGGTAAGTGAGGCATATAGAACTCCATTAATCATGACCAAAATAAATCTACATCAAGGTACACAATAATAAAGATTTCAGATATTCAGCACAAAAGCAGAACATTAAAAACTGTTAGAGAAAAGGAACTAATCACCTATAAAGGTAAGTCTATAGCACACTTCTCAACACAAACCCTTAAGTCAAAGAGAGCTTGGAGTAAAGTATTTCAGCTCCTGAAAGAAAACAACTCCTGAAAGAAAAAAAGCAAAATTATCTTTCAAAATTAAAGGAGAAATATTCCTATGACAAAGAACAACTGAAGAAATTCATGACAACCAAGCCAATTCTACAGAGGGTTTTGAAAGATATCCTAGAAAGAGATAATAAAGACCACATTTCCAAGAATACCAATAAGAAGAAGCCACCAGCCAAGACAAACAATTAAACAGCAGGGAAAGTCAAGGAACCATCAGCAAGAAAATGACAAGCACAAGCCAATACATATCAATTTTAAACATCAACATGAATGGTCTCAATTCGCCAATCAAAAGAAATGGTCTGGCAGAATCAATGAGGAAACAAGATCTAACAATATACTGCATTCAAGAAACACATTTAACTCTAAAAGAAATTTATAGACTGAAAGTCAAAGGATGGAAAACAATGCTCTGTGTGACAGGAACCCAGAAAAAAAAGCAAAGGTAGCTATTCTATTTGCAGACAATATCAACTTCAAGCCAAGACTGATCAAAAGAGATAAAGTCACTACATACTTGTTAAGGGAAAATTCCAAAAATAAAAGATGACAATCATAAATGATATATACATTAAATATATTCAATTATATAAAACAAATAACAGACATGAAAAATCAAATAAGAACTGGCACAATTGCAGTGGGGCACCTTAATACCCTACTTTCACAAATAGAGAGATAAACTAGACAAATAGCAAAGAAAGAGCAGAACTGAACCAAACCAGTGAACAAATGGACTTAGTAGAAGTCTACAGAGTGCACTATCCCAAAACATCAGAATATACGTTCTACTCAGTGGCACAAGAGATGTTCTCCAAAATAGATCACACACTGCATCATAGAACATGCTTCATTAAATGTAAAAAAAAACTAAATTATCCCATGCATACTATCTGATCATAGTGCAATTCAACTGGAAACCAGTAGCAATTCAGACTAAAAAAAGAGTACCAAAAAAAAAAAAAATGATTAGAAGAGTCAGTTCATTGAAAGACTAAATAAAATTGACAAGCTCTTAGCCAACCTTATCAAAAAAATAAAGAAAAGATTCAAAGTCATGCAATTAGGAATGTAAAGGGTGAAATCACAACAGACCCTTTGGAAATCAGATGATCAATACATACATCAAGAAATTTTATTCAAATAAGAGAGACAACACAGAAGAAATTAATAGGTTCCTAGATGCATATGAATTGCCAAAACTGAGTTGAGAAGGTATAAAAATTCTAAATAACCCAGTATCAGTCAATGAAATTGAAGATGTAATTAAAAATCTACCAAGAGAAAAGGTCTTCAAAAAGTCACTGCTAACTTGTACAAGAAGTTTAGAGAAGACCTAATATCATGACTGCTCACACTCTTTAATTAACTTGAAAGGCAAGCAGTACTTCCAAAGTCATTCCTCTGGAATGACTGGAAGCAAATGTTATCCTAATATCAAAACCAGAGAAAAACTCCACCAAAAAAAAAAAGAGTTTATTAGGGAGATATACCTATCATCAAAGCAAAAATCCTCAATGAAATTCTGGTGAACAGAATGCAGCAATTCATCAACAATATTATGCATGGAAGAACCCAAAACTCCAACAAAAGATTTCTAGATTTAATAACTGTTATGGATTAAGAACTTGTGGTCAACTTAATGCCAGCTTGATTACATCAGCATGCCCCTGAGCATAGAAGCTCCACCTGAGGAAAGTTGCCAGCATAAATAGAGAGGTGGAGAAGGAAAATGAAGATTTTAATGCATTGAGGCTTTGGGCATTGTGGGTTCTCCTATGAGTTGCTATTTTAGCCGTTGGTTTTCCTGGAAAAGCTTTGGTCCTCACATCAAGCATTGCTTCCTGGATCTGGAGGGAAAGCCATGTGCTGCTTGGTCTCTAGGATGAATTTGTCACGCTGTCTGCCTGGCATGTACCCGACTGTGCTTGTCACCAGAGGAGCTCGGGGCCTCCATGTCACTGAGGATGGCTGTGGTGCCTTTCAGGACAGCCCTGATCTTTGTTGCGAGTGTGGCTTCTCAGATCCAGCGTAGAACCCTCATCCCACCAGCACAGCTCCTTCACCCCACTGGCATGGATTTCCTGGTTTCCACCACTAACCTTCGGGCCTTCCCAGTAAGGCTCTATAAAAGAGACTGGCATGAGTCCTTCTTGTGGGCTCTGGACCTCCAGTTGGACTTATGGGAGGCATTGTCACGAGTTCTGGGTTTTCATCTGGACTCATGTGGAATATTGCTGTGGGATCTAGGCCCTTGACTAATCATTCTATGTTTTTGTTGTTGTAGAAGGTTTCCTGCATTTTCTTGTGTTAACTCCCGGTGACCATTATAAAAATAATATTATAAACTCCATGTCCTGATTCTAATTGTACTCTGCACAACCCCTGACTACAACAATAACTAAATTTAGTAGCGTAGATGGACACAAAGTCAACATTCAGAAATCAGTAGCCTTTCTGTACATAAATAATAAACTCATTGAGAGAGAAATTAGCCAGAGAAGTTAGACCACGGAAAGAAAAAAGGAATAAAGATAGGAAAGAAAGAGGTTAAATTATCATTATTTGCAGATGACATGATACTCTACATAGTAGAGCCCAGAAACTCCACCAAAAGGCTTCTAGATTTGATAACCAAATTCAGTCATGTAGCTAGATACAATGTCAACACTCAAAATATCATCACTTCTTGGCCTTTTAGCTAAAATCAAGTGAAGAACCAAAATATATAATAAATATTGTGAAATAAGATAAAATTGTTCAAAAGGAAAGGTGAATGACTGGGATAAAGGAAAGGAAAATAAAAATGAAAAAAAGGATAAAACAGAAGCAAATCTTTGCAAATAAGGAAGGAAGAAAGGTCAAAGGAAAGAGAAGTGTAATTAGAATAAAAGAGAGTAATTAAGATATATCATGTACAAGAACAAGTTCCCTATGATGAATGTGATCATTATGTATATTGTACCAAAAACCTTAACAAAAATTGTTTTAAAAAGAATACAATCCTTTGAGTGTTCAATGCCTGGAAAAGCACATTTTGCTTTCATTAATGCAGACTGAGTAATTTATATGGAACCTGTTTCTGAGAAGTACTTGAAAAGCTATACAAATATTTTTCCTAATGCATCAGAAAGAGAGTTACACAGTGAGGAATTACACATAGCCATGTTGGACTTCAAAATCCTATTCTCAGCCCCCAGTATGAGCCAGGAGAAAAGACCAGAAAAGAGACCAGTCAGCGTCTCCCAAGAGCCAACCATGGTAGAACTTAGGCGGCTGACCAAGAAAACAATTTGCCCACCCTCGTGGTGAGTGCCCCGGTGTGAGTCAGGAGGAGAACCAGTCAGCGTCTCCCGTGAGCCTACGGGCATATGGGCTACGAATCAAATGTTCCAACCCTCCCCACTCCATTAGCAACTGGGGGCAGAGGTCTGAGCATCTCTTGGGAGATGCAATATAGTCAATAGGGGAGATTTCCTTCTATCTTCTGTTTTAAGGCAAATTTTGTTTTCACTGTGTTGTTTCATTATGATTAATTGCTTTGCTCTATTCAATATTCTTTCTCGATTGGTTTTTATAATGTTCTGGTTTTGGTTTGTTTTTGCTATACCTAATTGACTGGACGGCTATTGTGACGATAACGAGATATACTATGGTACCTTTTACTGTTATCTTGGTATCCTGCTGTAAAGTTCTATACCAATTTAACTACATTATCTCAATTGGTTTTGTTCTTTTTCCTTAAAATAAAATTTTAAAACTCTATTCTCATAGTTTGACAGGTCAAAAAACTAACAAAGATATCAAAGATGAACCATATTATATAATACATGGATTTAAGAGATATCTAGATTGTTTCATTCAACAATAGTACAATACACATTCTTTTCAGCAGCCCACAGAACTTCCTCCAAAATATACTATATTTTAGACTACAAACCATGTTTTGATATATAAAAAACATTGACAAAATTTCTTTTCTTTTCTTTTCTTTCTTTTTTTGAGATATAGTTTCTTTATGTAGTGTAGGCTGGCCTTGAATTCATTTTGTATCTCAGGCTGGCCTCAAATTTACAGCATCCTTCCTGCCTCTGCCTCACAGTTACTGGAGTTACAGGCATGCACTATCATGCCCAGATTTAAATAATTTCTTGTATTCTATCAGATTAAGTAAAATGAACCTAGAAATCAACAACAGAAGAAACCATAGAAATCATACAAACACATGGAGATTGAATAATAGACTCTTGATGATTCAAAGTATCAGAGAGGAAATTAGGGAAGTAATTAAAATATGCCTAGACGCAAATGACAATGTAAATACAACACAGTAGAATCTGTAAGACACTGTGAAAGCAGTTCTAAGAGGCAAGTTTGTTGCTATAAGTGCCTGCATTGAAAAGCAAGGTGATCCCAAAATAATATAATGATGTATCTCAAGTTCCCAGGAAACAACAAAAATCCAAAACTACTAGAAGAAAATAAATCATAAAGATAAGATGAAAATTAGTGAAATTGAAACAAAAAATACAAAGGAAAACTGAATCAGAGAGTTGATTCTTTGAGAAGATAAATAATACAGATAAACCCCTGGTCAAACTCATCAAAAGAGTCAGAAGATCCATATCAGTAAAATTAGAAATGAAAAAGACAAGATTATACAGACATTACTGAAATCCAGAGGATTATTCGAAACTATTTTGAAATTTTATATATGCTAATAAGACACAGAATCTAAGCAAAATATGTAAAATCCTGGACATGTATGACTTAACAAAACTGAAACCAGAAGATGTAACAATCCTGAGCAGATCAATAACAAACAATGAAATTGATGCAACAATAAAAACTCTAGCAACCAAGAAAAATTCAAGACCTGCCTTAGTTACTTTTCTCTCATTGCTGAGACAAAATATCTAACACCCAAAATTAAGGGAGGAAAAGTTTATTTAGCTCAAAGTTTATAGAGATTTCAGTCAGCTGGCTCCAAGGCTGAGTGGCATGGCAAACGAGCAACCATTCATTACAGCAGAAGACAGCAAAAGCAACAAGAGCCTCTTTTTCTCCCCTAGAGCAAGTGTAGCACTCACACCCCCTCCATTTCCTCCTCTTGCACAGGCTCAGGACATTCACAAAGTGAAGATCCTGGCCCCCTGCTGGATCAGTTAGAGTTCTAAAGTTCTCAAGTTGACTCCATGAAATCAACTATTTCAACATCCTGGAGCATAAACAGTCATCCTAAGTCATGTCCTCTGCACTCTAGAATGTAGAACTTCTGAGTTACTTAGTTAAGCTTCTAAACTTCTCAAATTGACACAATGTATCAATCATTACAGGACCTCATAGATTTACTACTATACATCAGCAGAATTTGGGAGAAGAACTAATACCAATATTCCTCAAATTTTTCTCTGTAACTGAAAGGGAAGATGTGCTTCCAAACTCATTCCGTGACACCAGCATTACCAGGACACCAAAAGAGATAAAGACTCAACAAAAGAGAAATATAGGCCAAAGTTTTGAATCACATAAATTTCAAAACTCAACAAGACACTTGCAAGCAGAATTCAACAACTCAGTATAAAAGTCATACACTATGATCAACTTGACTACATCTCAGGGATTCAAGGATGGTTCAACATACATAAATCAATAAACATAACACACTCTATAAATAGAATCAAGGTTTAAAAAATTACATCATTATCTCAACAGACTGCAAACAAGACTTTGACAAAATCCAAATTCACAGCAAAAACTCTGAAGAAAATATAGAAGGACTTTACCTCAAACTGATTAAGTCATTAAGCAAACCCACAACCAAATTCAGAATGAATGGAGGGGAAAATATTTAGAGGAAACATTTCCTCTGAAGTCAGGCAATAAGGATGTCTACCTCACTATTCCTGTCCAATGTATTCATAGTACTTGAAACATCAGTGAGAGCAGTTAGACAATAAAATGAAATAAAAGAGATGCAAATAGGAAAAGAAGAAATCAAATTATCCCTGTTTTCAGATTGTATGTAAGATTCTTTACATAGAAGATCCAAAAATTGCATCAGAAGATGATAGTTCTGATAAACAAATTTAGCAAAGTGACAGGATACACAATCAACATGCCAAAATCAATAGCATTCTTGTACACCAATAATGAACTCACCAAGAAATAAATCAGGGAAACAACTCCATTCATGATACTTAAAATAGATAAGTAAATACCTAGGAATCAGCTAAACTAGAAAAGCAAAACACCTCTATAATGAAAATTGCAGACTTCTGTACAAAAAAAAAATGAATAGGACCATGAATATCTCTGGTCTTAGATCAGCAGAATTAATACTGCTAAAATGGTCTACTAATAAAAGCAGTCTATAGTCTTAATGCAACCTCTATGAAAATATGTTTTTCTCAGAACTAGTAAAAACTATCATAAATGCATATAGATCCAAAAGAGACCCAAAATAGCCAAAGCAACCCTTCACACAAAAATAAATAAATAAATAAAATACAACTTAAAAAGGAAGAGGGCAACACAATATATAAGATTTCCAGTTATAATACAAAGCTATAGTAACAAAAATATCATCATCTCATGGTACTGGTACAAAAACAGACATGCAGACTGCTATGGTTTAGGCCTAGAAAGTTCCCCAAAAGCCTCATGTATTCAGAGGGAGGGCTTTTGGAAAGCAATTGGGCCACATGGATGCTATAGTCATCAGTGAATTAATCTATGGGTGAGTTCATAGCTGAATGTTCTATGAGGCCTAGTTGAAAGATACATGTTGGGTGGGTTCTTTGGAAGATAGAGCTCCTTCCCTGACAGCTTCCTTCCATCTCTGCTTCATGGCTGCTGTGGATTGATCAACTGTTTTCAGCTAGGCCCTTTTATCATTCCATTTTCCACTCTGGAGACAACCATTGACTGACTCTCCCAAAACAAGAGACATTAAATATCTCCTCCTTTAAATCTTCAGGTTCATTCTAGTGATAGAAAAGCTGACTAATACATAAACCAAAACACAGGAAAAACCAGATGAAACTACAGCTATCTGATTTTTGACAAAGGAGCCAAAAACATAGTTGGGGAAAAGGTGCCTTTAACAAATGCTTTTGGAAAACTGGTTATCCATATACAGGAGATTGAAACTGGATACATATCTCTCACCCAGTACTAAAATCACATCAAATAGATTAAAGCACACAAATAGGTAAAATCACATAAAATAGATTAAAAGCAAAATTTTGAAACTACTGGAAGATAACATAGAAGAAACACTTAAGCCATAGGCATAGGCAAAGACTCTCAGAACACACATAAGAGCACAGGAAATGATATCAAGAATCAAAAAAATGGGGTTACATCCAATTAAAAAGCTCCTACCCAGTAAAGGAAACTATCAGCAGAGTGAAAAGAAAACTGTACAAAATAAGAAGACAATTTTGCTTCCTATAATAATAATGGGATAATCTCTAGAATATATAAAGAACTCAAAAAATTATCTACAAAAACAAATGACCTAATAAAAACAGACAAATGAATTGACATTTCTCAAAGTAAAAAGTAAAAATTGCTAACAAGTACATAAAAATATATTTACTATTCTTAGCCATTAGGGGAATGCAAATCAAAATAACTCTGAGATCCCATCTTACTCCAGTCAGAATTGCCTACTATCAAAAATTTAAAAAACAACAAATTCCAATGATGATGCACAAAGAAGAACTTCTATATTGTTGGTGGAAATGTAAACTAATGTAACCACTATGGAAATCAATATGAAGACTCCTTAAATCTAAAAATAAGAGATTTTATTTGGTCCAAAAGAATTACACTATAGTGTTATAATATTTGCATATCCATGTTTATATGCAAATAAATATGTACAAATTATATGCACAACTCATAATAGCTAAACCCAGACCTCAGGACAATGCCTCCCATGAGTCCAACTGGAGGTCCAGAGCCCACAAGAAGGACCACGCCAGTCTCTTTTATGGATCCATGCCGGGAAGACCCAAGGGTCAGCAGTGGGAGCCAGAAAGTCCATGCCAGCTGGAGCTGAGAAGTCACACTCACAACAAAGACCAGCTGTCCTGAAAGGCACCACAGCCATCCTCAGTGACACAGAGGCCCCAAGCTCCTCCGACGACAAGCACAGTCAGGTACATGCCAGGAAGCAGCATGATGAGTTCATCCTAGAGACCAAGCAGCACATCTTCCCCTCAAGAGCCAGGAAGCAATATTTGATGTGAGGACCAGAGCTCCTCCAGAAGAACAGCTCAAACAGCAACTCGTAGGAGGACCCACAATGCCTCCATGCAACAACACATTAATGCCTCAACCCTCAAATGCCTCCTTCTCCACCTATTTATCCTGGCAACTTTCCTCAGGTGGAGCATCCTCGCTCAATGCCATGCTGATGTAATCCAGCTGGCATTAAGTTGACCACCAGTTCTTAATCCATAACACTAAGGTTAGCATCATATACAATCCCTCAAAAGTATCCTTAATTCAGCCCTCAGTCACAAGAATCAGATCCAAAACATTTCTGTTGATTTGTTTACAAAGTGAGGGATAATCACAACCCACCCACCTTTATATTTGATAATTTTCAAGGCAAGAGCTTTATTTATTATGAATTTATTACAAAGGATAATAGTCCAGAATATCCAAATGAGAGAAATGCTTAGAGTAGGCATCAGGCAGGATATAATTTGTAGCTTTCATGACCTCTCTGATCTCAGAACCCTCTCTGTACCCCAATGTGTTCACTAGCCAGAGTCTCACTGAGCTTGTCATTTAGGAGTTTTTTAGAGGCTTCATTATGAAGTCATGATCCATTAAATCATCAGTTATTGGTGGTTAACTCAGTCTCCAGGTACTGGAGGTTAGAAAATGGATCTCAATGCTCTAAACCTCTCATCATGCTTTGAGTTTTTTATGACCAGCTTCTATCCTTTAGCTATCTAGATGCCCCAACAGTAATCTCTTTAACACACACAAAACATTCAACACTCCAGAGATTCCAAGGGTTTTTTGATCTGTGCGCCAAGAATTGGGAAAGAAAAATCAAATATTTATTTTTCATTAGGCACAATATGCTTTATAAGTTCAGGGTAGTGACACATGCCTTAAGATCTCAGCTATTTGAGAGGCTGAAGCAAAAAGATTGCAAATTTGAGGTCAGCTTGTGTCTCAAAATACAAATTTTTAAAGGGCTTCTGACATGACCCAAGAGTAGAGTGCTTGCTTAGTAAGTATGAGGATCTGGGTTCCATCTCAAATAAGACTCAAAAGAAAATTTTTAATTTGGGGAGGGAGTTAAAATTATAGAAGACTAAAAATAATAGATATCTAACTTTTGATATGAGTTTAACAACATATAACATACAAAAAGAATTAATGAACTGGAAAATAAGTCAAAGCTTGTCTAAATTGAATAAAAATAAGTAAGAGGACTGATGATACAAAACAGGAGTATGTGGAGGGGTTAAAGTGGAGGGGATAAAGAGGATAGTGACTGAGGCTATTTCCCATACTGCAGAAAGAGAGCAAGACAGCTCTACAGGACATTTAAGCCTTTTGAAATTCATTGCAAGTGCATCCCCACCACAGGGGCCACTCTGTGAGCCCTATTATGCTAGCTGTTGCTGCTGAAACATCAGTGACAGAAACAGGCCTATGTCAGCTGACTCATTTTGTGCACTTGACTGCTTATTGCCTCATTTTTGAGAACTCTGTGATAGGCATGATCATATAATACACTTGAATCTCAGTCCCATAGATACATGTATATGCCTCGTCTTCCAGAGCTCCTTATGTATGATCCACCAAGACTTTTTTTTCTGCGCCCCTGACCCACCAGCCAACCCATTCTCCATTGCCCTTGAGGATATAGGCTTCCCTCACACAACCTCTCTTTCTAGTTGAATGATCAGAGGCACTGATAAAAAAAGTTCTGTTAACTAAGAAATTTCTGCTCACTCCTATCTTTGTAGCCCACCCCAAGTGGGACTGCAGTGTAATGACAGTCCATTTTGGGTCTTCATCCATATACTGAAACAACAGATTCGTGAACTAAATTCAGCCTTTGTTTCTTCGCCATCACCTGGTCATAAGGAACTCTCCATGAGGCATCAGCTGAAGTTGTCCAACCATCCATTAGAATATGCAAGTTGTACATCTGGAATCAGAGGGCATGCACAAGACACATGAGCAGGTGACCCAAACATCCATGTTGCCCACACTGTTGCTCTGATATTTCTCACTTAGCAGATACCTCGTAGTCCATGATGCTTCACTATCAGATGCTCTACCTGTAGCATGTGACCAGGCTGATACACTGCCTATCCTGACCTGGTACTGACACATCCAACAAACCCCGAGTTGGGTGTGTTCATCTGTAACCTGTCAAGTGACCAGCATCCTTTCACCACTGAGGACCCACTGAGGAGCCTTCAACTAACTGTCACCAAAGCTTGAAGCCTCACGTCATTCAGCAAGTAGTCAGAGAACTATCTCCAACTGAAGAATATTTTCTTTCTGGAATATAAGTAGACTGCCAACATCGCCTAACAGTAGGAGATGCAAGATATAACTATGTGGAAGGGAGCTCCTTGCTATGCCCCAGATCTCAAGATTCCCACAGAACTTTATTGACACTGCTCATCTCTGATCTTCACAAAGGTTTTCTTCCATCCTCTGGATCCCATGTGTTTTATGAGGGCCACTACAAGTTTGCTATTTATTGTTAAATCAGTAATATTAATCTAACATCAGTACAGAGGATCAATATAATATTCTATATTATAATTACATGTGGGAAATTGGCGTGTTCCTGGGTGTAGATTGCACTGCTGTCTGGCATTAACTTCTTCACTCATGAACGTGATGTAAAGTTTTTATTTACCACACTGCCAGGGCAAAGAGAACAACTTAAAATTTCTATCAGCCTTCCCTACTATTACAGCTCTTACCTTGCTGACAAAAAGTATTCATAAGGCAGTTCTATAAAACTCAGAGAATCCATACTATACCTCTGAAAAGAACCCATTCCTTTCCTGAATCAGATCTTGAAATTAGACTCCTAACATGTCAGAATCTAAGGCTGCCAAATAAGCCTCTGGCTCTGATTACAGAACAGACCAGTCTATCACATCGTATTAATTTTTTACTTTGCATCTATACATTCTGGAGGGCAGCACCCAAATTCTACAAGATCTTGTCTCCCCACTAGCTCTTTAGCTGGCAGCTGTTTCACGGTTGTACCTGACCAGACATCACAATGTATTCAAAATTACATTGACACACCACTCCAGGCATGCTAGTATGTTAAAAATTTAAGACTAAAACTACCAAGGACTAGAGAAAACATGGAGCAGCTGAAACACTCACACTACTGATGGAAAGGTACAATGACACTTCTAATTTGGAAATACACACCTAGAACACAACCCAGCCATTCCACTTCTAGGCATTCCCTGAAGGAAAATAAAAGCATATTTCCACACAGTCACTTGTACACAATGCTGAAAGCAGGAAAGGGAGCTGTGGAAAGGACTTTGAAGAGGTTGTAATATCACAGGTTTTTTTTTTAACCAGGTTGAAAGATAATTGAGTATTCACTATGTAATAAAACTAAGAAGAAAATTTATAGTTGTAAATACACAAATAAAAAGAACAAAGTGATCCCAAATGTGTGATCCCAAAATTGATCCCAAAAGTGATCCCAAATGACCTAATTGTGTGCCTCAAATATCTAGAAAAATAATTCAGATCTAAAACTAGTAGAAATTATAAAGACTGGAGTGGAAATTAATGAAACAGACTAAAAAGGAAGAATACAAGGATTAAGAAATCAAATAGAAGGTTCTTTAAAGGGCTGGAAACGGGATGGGGTAGATGGGAAGGAGAGGAAGGGAATGAGAATCAACATGCAACATGTATATGGGCCAATTCCCCTACAATTAATTTACTCTGTGTTGCAAAAATATACTAATAAAAAAAAGAAGGGAGATAAAAATTGAGGGCTAGCAACTGGAAAGAGAGTAATTTATATGAAGAAAACAGCAACAAAAAATGTTAGGTTTCATCAGGGTATGGTGGTATAAAACTGTAATCTCAGCACGCAGGAGTCTGGGATCCACTTTTGAAGCAATTCTGGACTATATAGTGAGATCCTGTTTCAAAAAGAAAAAAAAAAAAAAAAAAAACTAGGCTGATGTCCCTGCCTAAAGATATGAAAGATAAAGCCTTGGTTTTTCTCAGTGGAATGGCAAAATGCACTGGCTTCTTTATTTGAAGATATTTCCAATCACAACAGCAAACATTGCAACAACAACAACAAAAGGTCTATACAAATCAATATCTAAAATTGATGTAAAATTTGAAATAATTTAAAGAAAATGATGGAAACGGAAGGAACAATAAACATTCTATTCTTAGTTTTATAAGTTTAGTTCTGGATAGAAATTTAAACCAAGTGAATGGAGGGGAAAACATCACATTTATTGACTATTGTTGTGGTCTGTTTAAATGCCCTCCGAAAGCATCTGTGATTGGTTCATTGTCTAGCACTGCGATGTAGCAGTGTGAGCGCAGCACTCGCCCAGGGGCGGGTAACCACATACAGTATGAGAGATGGAAGGAGGAGTGTTTTTCCTCTTTTTGTTCTTTTCATTCTGGTTGTTTCCCTGCCTTGAAACCAGCCAAGTAGGGACTGAAACCTCCAAAAACTGTAAGCTAAAGAAACCATTCCTTCCTTCATTTTGGGTGCCAAGTATTCTTTCTCAACAATGAGAAAAAACTGAAACAACCATTATTTATATTCTTTAGTGTTCATAAAATATTTAAAGTGAGTTACAGGAAAAGAATAAAGATACAAACAGTTCAAAAAAATAGGGCCAGAAATAAAAGGAGGAAAATAGTGCTACAAAGGACAAATCATCCTTCTTCTACCCATTCCTTCTCCTACCCTTCACCCCCAGCCTCACCCCTCCTCCCATCTGTCCTTTCCCTGCACTGCACTCTGGGAACCACCAAGGCCATCATGGCCAATTCCACTTGCTGTTTCATCTGCTTAAAATACCTTCCCCTCCTCGTATGCCTATCCTCCAAGACTTGTAATAGCCTTGCATTCCCAAGAATAAGTCAGTCTGCCCCTTCACCCCACAGAACCCCTACACTGGACTTCGCTGTCTCCCCTGGGCTCCCATGATGGTTTTTACTATTGGCATCCTTGAGAGCAGGCTTTATGTCTGACTCATCTTGGCATCTTTAATACATGGCCTCTAGGATCTGTTCAAATAAATGAATATTTGATAAAGTAAAGTGAATGGTTGACAAAATACCATTAGCTGGCAAATGACATGGCTCTGGAGTTTTAGATAGCTGGAGGGTGGGGGGACAGGAAGAGGAGGGAAAGGCAGGTATTAATCAAAAACATGACATCTAGGGAGGAGGGAACATGCTTCCATATCTTGACAGGAGCCTCCATGTGGCCTTGAGAGTTGTGGAAGGAATCCTTGGCCCAAGATAACTCCCTGGGCTCAAAATACATAGCAGAGGTGATTGAGCATGGGCATGGGCCTCTAGGAATAGAGAACAGTGCACACAAAGACAGTGAGGACATGGCAGAGCTTTCAAAGGACTTAGAAAGTCATCTTGGCCAGAATGAAGAAGACAATGGGGATAGTGGTATAAGAGGTTCCCAGGCAGGTGGGTTCAAAGAATCCTACAGACCACATCAAGGGATCCTTCTGATTCTGTATGCAACAGAAATACACTGACAGTAAAAGCAGGCAGGAGAGACATTGCCAGAAGTTGTGAGAATGTTGAGGCTACAGGGCAGTGTAGAGTGAGCCAAATATGCTTCTGGGAAGTAAATGCAGCTGTAAATGGAGACAGAGTTGGCTTGGCCTGAAGTGAAGGATGGTGATGGAAGAAAAATGAACTTCCTCTGAAGGAACTCTGAAGCCAATGTGTTATTAGTTGGGTCACCTCATGGAGAAGATGCTCAGCATGGAACAGTGTAGGAAGAGCTCGGGTCCCTAAATGAATGCAGAGGTCTGGATAGAAGGTGAGGGAATCACAGCAGATGACAGTGACAAGAAAGTAAAAGTTCTACTTGGGGAGCAACCAAGGAAGAATGAAGAGCAAGTGGGGAGACACTGCAGCAAGATGGACCACTGGGATGACTCAAAGGTGTCAGAAACAAGAGGTAAAGTAGCAACCCCAGAAATCATGGACACTTATGATGGCCATCATGGACACTCATGTACCATCCAGTGAAGACTTAGACGTTGTAGAATTTATTCTCCAACTGCTGAGAGTATCACCTACAGTCTGTTGTCAGCTGCAAGATCTCTATAGAAACATCTTTCTTCTCCAAGGTCACATTTGGTTACTGGGGAATCCTGCATTTGATGATTGCCTGATGCAGAGATATAAAGGCCATGGGCCTCCAACCCCAACTCAGAACAACCCGAAGGATCAGGCTAGCTTCTGGCTCTTGGGCGGCTGGCAGAGGCCTTTGCTGAGACTGCATCACAGCCCACCATGCCCTATGCCCTACCCCTGCTTTTTCCTTTGATGATCTGAAGGATAATCCTCAAAGCCAGTCTCAGGATGGTCACTGCATGCTAATCTCCATCATCCAAGCTGCTTCACACAGAACTCAATTTATGACACTAGCGTGGATTTCCTTCAAAGTAGAGTTTCTGGAATTCTCCACGAAGCCCACTATCTTTGGACTTTATTCAAAGTTCCACATGGAAACTAATAATAATCACCAACACTTACTGAGCATTTACATGTGCCACACACTTTACACACATTAACTCATTTAATTTTTCATCTTTGTTTTACAGACAAGGTGACTGAGGCACAGACAGAAACTTGATCAAGATCACACAGCTATTACGTAGTGATACCAGGATACAAACCCAGACAAGCTTTCGTGTAGGTCAACCACCCCTCCTGCATGTGGGTTTGGTGGCAGTTGTTTTACTGTATTGATAATTGATCACTACTAGGTATATACTCATACTGCCTTTGTGGAACCAGATTATTGGAAGATAGCTATAACATGTTTCCTATGAAAAAATAGACCCCTCTTTCTTATTGTGTTCAATTTACACTACCATCTTATTGTATACTAACTAGAAACACAGACTAGAAGCTAATGAGATATACCTAGAATGATAAATACATCTGTTGGACTATTGTAGAAAGGGTAATACAGAAACAAATCATCAAAAAGCAAATTTGTAAGTACATTAAAGTTATTCTTAGCATTTCAACTACAATTAGTAATAAGTAAAAGTTCATTGTTTGTCAAAGTCGTGGTTGAAGATACAGAACCCCAGAGAACATATTCTAAAATCCAAACAGACTTAAATAGCTTGCAATTACCATCACTTGTCTATTTCTTTCTAGACAAATGTAAATTTGACAGAATTCAATAATGAAGAAAATCAGCATGTGAGAAATAAAAATAGTAAATCAAAGCTACTATAAAAAACTGTAGTTTGCTTTATCTTTCAGGTCCCGCTTCTTTTTGTGAATACATTCTTATGTTTTTTATTACTAAAGTAATTAAATAATAACAAAGCAAGTTCTCTGTACATGTGTTTTCTGTTTTGTCTTCTATGGTGTAAAGTAAATATGAAGCTGTCAAAGAGAATAAGCTGAGACAGGCTAAACTAATTTGCCATGATGATAGTCATTACAAATGATCTGAATGCAGTTCCACATCACTGAGATTTAAATAATCTGTCAAAAAGCCACCATACTCTAAAATCTGTATACAGAATCAGAGGACATGAGGAAGGAAGGAAGGCAAAGTTAAGGAAATCAATTGAAATATCCCCATTTGTGACACCAAATCAGAACTACTTTGGGACTAATTCCTTTAAGCCCCTCTTCTTTCTCCCTCATCAAATGCCGTTCCCATATAATTATTTTTCACTCATTCTGCCCTCAATCTTTAGGAAAATATCTCAATATTTTTAGAAAATATTCTCTATGGAGGCAAGAAGTGGCAAAATTATGAGATATAATAAGAAATTATGAAAGTTCTCAGTGATAATAAAGACCTCAGTATGAAAAAATTCCTAAGAACTTAAAAATAAAATTATTTTTTTAAAAAATAAAATTATTTTGAAAACAAAATTCCATTCTAGTTGTTCAAACTTTAAAAAGACATTTTATGCACAAAGATGTTCATTATGGTACTACTATTTACAATAAGAAAACATGAAAATAAAACGAATGCCCAGCAATATGGGAATAGTATAAAAACATTAAGTAGAACACAGGGAAATAATAATGAGTTTTTTAAATGTCAAAAGTTTTAATAACATTTTTAAATGTGTGTGTGTGAGTGTGTGTGTGTGTAATTTAGGTGCCTGCTTCACATCATATGTAGTAAAATTCACATGGATGAAATAAATATGAAAAAACCTAAAAATTTTGCAGAAAACATATTATATCATTATGATCTAAAGGTAGGAAAGAATTTCTTAACTAACATACAAAAAGCCAAACTCTAAGTAAAAGATCAATAAACTCAATTACATTAGAATGAAAACCCTGTATTCCCACACCCTGTCACTCTAGTGTCTGCCTCTTTCTTCACCTCCCTTCCTCCTCCAAGTGTGTAATCTCACTCTGTCTTCCTCTTAACGGATATTTGTGACTGGGTTCAGAGCCCATCTGGGTGGTTCAGGATAATCCCTCCATGTCAGGATCCTCGCCAAGATCCGAGGGTGCAGCTCAGGTGCAGGGTACTTGTTTAACACGCACAAACTCAACCTGATTCCCATCACCACAAAAGTCAAACTTTAATTACATCTGAAACAGCATTTTCTCATCTTAAGATAATGTTTATAAATTCCAGCCATTGGGATCTGATATTTTTCGGGGAAATATTAGTCAGCCTACTTACACCTACCCTACTGTGAAGCATTCAGTATCTTGTCTTCCCTGTATTCTCCCTAAAATGTCACATTTATCAGACAAATTTAAGTCTTCAATTCATAGTATTTAGTGCCCTCCAATTATGCCCCAAATTTTCAGCCATAAAAATTATACACACTCCTGCAGCACTGTGTGAGGCACTGCTGAGGAAAGAGAGAGATGTCCTGTTCTGACAAAACTGCCACCTGTCCCACAAGGGAAGCGGAACACATTGCTGAGATGTGTCTAACAGTCCCAGGCAGGGGTCAGCATCTGCAGAGCGAGGGGCATTCATGGCAAAGCTGAAAGCAATGGAGACATGCATGGGTTGTGAAAGATCATTTTCCAGTTCATATGCCAGTAATGACTGCAAATCGCTTCCAGTTTTGCTGTGGTTTGAGCAGGCTGACCCTAGACAGGGAGAACAGGAAATTCTTAATCACAGAGGGCTCCTAAGTGAACTAAAAAAGACTTTCTCCAAGGCCTAAATGCTTTAGTAATAATCTTCTTCCATCCATCCCCATGCCCCTCCTTTACTGCCCTTTTCTAATCCTCTTTCCTTTCTTACACACACACAAACACAAACACACACACACATTCCACAGCTCCTTGCCTCCTGCCCACAGCAGTTAAACAATGATATCTAAAATTATTATCTACCCCTGCCTTTCTCACTACTACATTCTAAGTAAGCATCACTCAGAACCACAAAAAAAAAAAAAAAAAAAAAAAAAAAAAAAGGAGAGGAAACAAGAAAGCCTGAGTCCACATAATGCATGTCCATGGAAAGTGACTGATTGAGATATCGTGTGTTCTGTGTCCTGCTGATGGTGATACTGTTACAGTAAATTCATCATCCTGACACATTCATAATGCTCTGACACTGCTGCCTTATTATGTCCCATGCTTCAGGGTTACAGCTGAGCCATTTAGCTCTGGAGACACAGGGCACTGAGCAAAGCTGCCTCGCCCCTTTGCCTCACCTGAGTGCCCTGTGCATCTTACCATGTGCCACTGAGCACCGCCCAGTGAGGAGAGGATAGGGCAGAGGGTCTGGCACATGACTAGGATGAAAGTGACATGAATCTCATCACCTGGGATTTCTCAAGGAGATGCACCTGAGCAAAGCCAGTAGCAGCAATTCCCAAATTGATGAATGACTGGTCATAAAAGACTCTATTTGAAGCAAAGGAGATTCTCCTGAATGATGCAATTACTTGTAGACAAGAATGATTCTCACCCACTAAGCACCAGTGAATTAATAGCCCACAGTGAGGCAAGGAAGTCAAGTGTCAAGGGAAATCCACACATCCTCATTCCTTCCCTCCATAGCTCATAGCCACTGCACCCACACACCCACACCCACACACACACACACACACACACACACACACAGCAGTTGTTAAATAATAACCACAAAATACCAGTATCTAGTGTGCAAGGCCTACTGCCCTCTGCCCTCCTTTAGGTTCCCTAAAGGATTTCCCTGTCATTTAAATGCAAAAAGTTTTGGGCAAAGCATAAGAAGCACTATTTCTAGTAGACGAGTAAGAAGCAAGAGAGGGAAGGGATATGATATCAAATTAGGTACTAGTGGAGGCAACCAGAGCTTACGCTCACAGAAATCTGTGGGAAACATTCCCAGACACCCATCTCTACATCATCACACTGGAGAATGAGGGGCTGGAGGACTTTCCCCCTGACTCCCACCAGTTGTTTGTTGAGGACTGCTCTCTAGACGCATTAAACCCCAAGCATTTCTAGTCCAGTACTTGTGCTTTGGACAAGTCACAAATTTCCATTTACTGCAACGATGTCCCACAGCTGACTTCCTAGGCATACAGACTAAGGCAGTCAAGGCCATTGACCTCAGTCCCTAACCGCAAGTCACAGAAGAAAGAAAAACCTCTCTGTCAACACACAAAAACACAAGTGCCCTGCTAACACATTTTCCATCATTAGTGTTGTTAGCATTGTAGTTCTACACAGCATGCTATGCATTTTAGATATAAGAGGGCTTATACTCATAGGCATTAACTGTGCACAGTATAAGTGGAGTAACGTTTTCCTGTATTGCCCAAAAGCTCCATTTTCAGCTGGCTAAGTTAGGGCTGACCACAAAAAAAACTGAAAGGTGAGATTCACTTCAGTCTTATCAGTCAGTCTCCTCTCTCTGGTTCATTCCTCCTCTCCTGGAGGTCCTCCCTCACCACTGACTACTCAGACCCATCCCCATGAGAACCAGCTGTCAGAGACGAGTCTAATATTGGTCACTTTGGACTAAGTGCAAATGTAAATTTTCATTTATTCAACAAATATTTAAAAAGCTATTTATTTTAGATCTAGACTATGCTGGATGTTGAAGACATATAAATATAATGCATGATCCACATTTGTGTAAGATGATTAAGACACATAGGGTGGTATGGGAGCTTTAGGGAGTTGATACTCAGAAATGTATTTCCAGTTACCAAGTGAAAGTCTTTGTCCCTTGATGAATTCATTTTATGCATCAATGAGCATGTAGAAAGGATTGAGGAATGGAAGTAAGTTCTTCTCCCCAAATTCCTAAATCCTATATAGAAGCTGTAGAGAATTCAGGGACTTGGGCTGTTTCTTCTTCCACTGATGCACACAGCTGGCCTGTCGCCATGGCCTGCAGAACAAATTGACAAGGAACAGCAAGCTGCAAGGCGAGCATCTGCTCCTGAAATTCCTGCTGTGCATAAAGGATGCTTTTTAATTTGCTTGCATACTCCAGGAAAAAAGAGATTTCCTTTTTATGGATGGTTTCCACATTTGGATAATAATGCTCTGTTGGCTTTTCATTCAAGGTAGAGATTGCCTCTGTTTATGCCCACACCTGTTTGTACCCCTTATCCCTGTACCATACACCAAGGAATCCAAGCCAGCACTTGAAGAAAAGCTCTGTCTTTTATTTCTTCATCTGTTAAAGGAAGATAATACCTTACAGAGAAACTGGGAGGATTAAATGAGACAATGGGTAATATGAGGAGTTCAGAAAAGCAAGTCTGCAGAGTTTATTTCTCCAAACAAGCCCCAGGCTTGTCTACGGGATGACAATGAAATCTTAAGCTGCGTCTCAGGAATAGTTATCAAATGCTTGGTGATCTCTCAGGAAGGAAATAAGCAGCCCCTTGAGAATACAGACATGCTACATAAGGAGATGTTAATGTAGCTGCCTACTTGCTATAGGGAAACTGCTCAAGTAACCTGGTTGTCAGTCAACAATCAGGACATTGAGGCTAGAGTCTGCCATATTGGGTTAAATTCAAGTATGACTAACAAAGGGTCCTGGATCTTTAACACACACACACACACACACACACACACACACTCATCCAACAAACACATCTTAGAGTTGTCTTATAAAAACACATGACTATAACTTTTTTATATAAAGTACAATGTTGATATCTGTTTTAAACAAATGGTCAGTAAATTTTTTTGTAAAGAGCTAAACAATAAATATTTTAGACTCTCAAAGTCAAGAAACAATGCCCTCAGTTCTTAACCAAGTGTCTCAATGGGCACAGTGTCCATCACTGGACTTCCAGGAAGACAGAGGGGTGGTGAGCAGCACAGAAAGAGCGTCTCTGAAATTTGGTGTCCAAACACTGAAATATGGCAATGTAAGGAAAAGAAGAAGGAGGGAAGTGGGTCCCCAGGACATGGAAGGATCTGAAGCAAGAACTGAAACCCAAAGGTAAAGAGAGAAACGTCAACAAAGAAGGAGGAAGCAGGCAGGACTTTCTCTCTGAAGCCAGACTCACTTCATAGGAGAAGCAGCCTGAACTTGCAGACACACAGTGACTGCTGGTAACCCTAGAAGCCTCCATGAAGAAGTGTGCCAGTGGAGCAGAGTAGGGATAGTGGACTGCAGTGGCTGGTGAGTTATTCCCTATGGACATCCCACAAGAAGGCAGTTGGTCAGAAGCTATCTAAAAGAGAGGCCAACTGAGCTCAGGATTCAGAGCAGCTGTTGGCTCCATCTACTGGATCCCACCTGAGTTCAAGCCTGCAGGAGCCACAGGGGCTGCTGTGGACTAGGCAAATCTGGTTCTAACCTCACAGCCAGAGGCCAGCCTGAACCTCAGAGGAAATAGGGAAGCAGTATTTCCAAAGTCATTCCTGGAAGCAAGCATTACCCTGATAAAGAAACCAGAGAAGGACTCAGACAGAAAAGAGTGCTACAGATGTAACTCCTTAATGAAAATTGATGCAAAAATCCTCAACAAGGTAGTGGAAAACAGAATGCAACAAATAATCAAGAACATTATACATTATGACAAAGTAGGATCATCCCAGAGATACAGGGGTAGTTCAACATACACAAATCAATAAATGTATTACACCATATTAACAGAGCCAAGGAAAAAAATCTGTATGATTTCAATAGATGCAGTAAAAGCATTTGACTAAGCTCACACCCATTCACGATAAAAAAATCTACAGAAAATTGGAATTGTCTTTACCTCAATTTGATAAAAGCCATTTATGACAAATCAGCAAGCAGCATCATACTAAATAGACAAAAAAGTACAGCATTCACTCAAAATCAAGAACAAGACAAGGATGTCTACTGTCACCACTCTTATGCAATATAGTTCTGGAAACATTGGTCAGAGCAATTAGATTAGAGAGAGAAATACAGGGAACATGGTTAAGAAAGGAAGAAGTCAAATGAATTATCACTATTTGAGGATGACATGGTACTTTACACAGAGCACCCTGAAAGCTTTGCCAAAAGACTTCTAGATGTAATAACCAAATTCAGTCATGAAGCTGGAAATAAAGTCAAAACTCAAATGTCAATAGCATTCCTGTACACAAATAACAAACTCACTAAGAGAGAAACTATGGAGATAACATCTTTCACCATACATCCCAAAAAATGAAATATCTAGGACCAAAGGAAGTAAGACTTCTACATTGAAAATGACAGTACCCTAGAAAAGGATATCAGAAAATGGAAATATATCTCTTGCTTTTCTGTAGGAAGAACCAATATAGTAAAAATGGCCATATTTCCAAAATTGCTATACAGACCTAATGTAATCCCAAAGTCCAAATTCCAATAACGTATCTCACAAAATTAGCAAAAAATCTTAAAATTCATTTGGAATCAGAAAAGATCTAGAATAGCAAAGGCAATTCCAGGCAGCAAAGGCAAGGCAGGAGGCATCACATTCTCTTACTTGAAATTATACTACAGAACTACTGTGGTAAAAACAGCATAGTACTGGCAAAAAACAGACCTGGACAATCAATGTAACAGATTAAAACATGCAGAAATAACTCCAGACACACTCAGCCACTTTATCTTTGACAAATATGCCTAATGCCTTCACTGGAAAAAAAAAAAAACAGCTTCTTTAATAAATGGTGCTGTAAAAATCGGCTCTCTACTGGACCAGCTCAGCAGGTCTTGAGCCTGCCTGCACCAACTGCCCTGCTCCCTGTCGTGCTTAGCGGACTCTGGGGTTCTGGACCTGCTGGCACCCTCAGTTCTGGAGGCTGGGTCGCCTGAGGTGAGTGTCCCCACACCATCCCCCAAGCCCAGGGAGTCTGGGATCCTCACTTTGGCTTCACTTTGGAACTTTGCAGCTTCCTGCTGCACTGGACCAGTTCAGTGGTTCTTGAGCCTGCCTGCCCCAAGTGCCCTACTTTCTTGCCCTGCTTGGCGGACTCTGGGGTTTTGGGCCTGAAGGCACCCTAAATTCTGGAAACTGGGCAGCCTGAGGTGAGTGTCCCTGCACCATCTGGAAGCAGGGAGTTTGGGATCACTGCTCCCACCAGCCAAGAAACTTCACAGATTCCTGCCACACTCAACCTGAAACGTAGGGCTTGGGCCTACCTGCCCCACCTGCAGTGTCCCTCTCTCAATCCAGAAACTGGGTGGCCAGAGTCCCAGGAGCTGAGGGCATAGAAGAGGATTTCCAACAGGCCCTGAGGAAGCCTTAGAATAATGCTTGAAACACGGAAATATAGGAAAATGACAAAACAAAAAACCATAATACAATCTCAAACCTCCAGCCCATCACAAGAAACCTTAGGAGCTATATACACAGAAGAAAGCATATGCCATACTCCTGAAATACCTGACATAATAGCAACTGAAACAAAGAAGCAACTCCAGGAAGCTTTAAAGGAATTCAAACTAGAAATAATCTCTCAAGTAAAATAAGAAATGATAAAAGAAATGAAAGAGATGCTGAACATATCTAAAGAAGACACAGTTTAAAATTGGAGGAACTAAATAAAAAGGTAGAATCCCTGGATGAACAATATAAAAAACAAATGGAATATATAAAGCAGATACAAAGAGATATACAGGAAATCAAAAATTCCATTGAAAGTTGTAAAAGCCACCTCAATGAAAGTGAAGATAGAATTTCAGACCTTGAAGACAAGATTGCAGCTAGTGAACAGGAAAGGAAAGATCTTTTAAAAATAACAATGAATCAGGAAATAACAATTCAACAGCAGCAAGATGATGTAAAGAAAAACAACATATTATTGATAGGGATAAATGAAAAAGAAGGGGACAACATAAAGGATGTCAAGAGGATATTTAGAGAAGTAATAGCTGAAAATTTCCCAAACATTTATGAAAAGGGAAACTGACATTAGGATCAGTGCAGCATATAGAACTCCAAATAGCCATAACCAAAATAAAACTACACCCAGACATATAATAATCACCATCCCAGAAATCCAACACAATAATAGAATAGTAAAAGCTGTCAGAGAGAAAAGAGAGATCACCTATAAAGGAAAACCTATGAGAATCACAGTAGATGTCTAAGCACAAACAATAAAGTCAAAAAGAGCATCGAGTGAAGTATTTCAGATCCTAAAGGAAAATGATTTCCAACCTAGAATGATGTACCCTGAAAAACTGTCCTTCAAAACTGATGGAGAAATAAGCTACTTCCATGACAAAGAACACCTAAAGAACTTCATGATCACCAAGCCAACCCTGCAAAGATACTGAAAGACACATTAGATACACTTAGGAAAAAACCACCAAGAAAAGCAGATAGTTAAACAGAATGGAAAGATAAAGATGCAACAGCAGCAAGACAACATGTCAACAATAAAACAATATATAACAGTTATAACCATTAATGTAACTGGTCTCAATGCACCAATTTAAAAAAAGAGACTGGCATAATGGATCAAGAAACAAAATCCAACCATATGCTGTCTATAAGAAACCCATCTAACACAAAAGGATACTCACAGACTGAAAGTCAAAGGATGAGAAACAATACTTCATGCAATAGGAACCCCCACCAAAAAAGCAGGGGTAGCTATTCTTAGTCTCTATTGCATTAATTTCTTTGTGAACTTTGCAGACAATGTGAACTTTAAACGAATAATGATCAGAAGAGATAAAGAAGATTATTACATACTGGTTAGGGGAAAACATCAAGAAGAAGAGAAAATAATCTTAAATATATATGCACCAAATTCCAGAGCATCCAGTTATATAAAGCAAGTATTAACAGAAATGAAAAATCAAATTAGCAGTAATACAATTATAACATATCTTAACACACCATTGACACCAATGGACAGATCAGTCAGAAAATCAGCAAAGAAATAACAGAAATGAATCACACCTGTGAACAAATGGACTTGATAGACATATACAAAGTGCTCCATCCAACAACATCAGAATACACATTATTCTCAGCAGTATATGGGACATTCTCTAAAATAGATCACATATTAGCCCACAGAACATACTTAAATAAATGCAAAAGAGTTGAAACTATCCCACGCATGTTATCGGACCACAGCGTCATGAAATTAGAAAATAATGATAAAAGAAACTGCCAAAATCCCACAAACACATGGAAACTGAAAAACATACTCTTGAGTAATCAGTAGGTCACAGGGGAAATTAAAAAAGAAATTAAAGAAGATCTACAAGCAAACGAAAATACAAATATAACTTACCAGAATCTGTGGGATGCAATGAAAGCTGTCCTCAGAGGAAAATTTATTGCACTGAGTTCCCACATCAGGAAAACAGAATGAATACAAATAAATAACCTGATGCTACACCTCAAACAGCTAGAAAAAGAAGAGCAAGTCAAGTCCAAAGCCAAAAGAAGGAAGGAAATTATAAAAATCAGAGCAGAAATTAATGCAATAGAGACTAAGAAAACAATCCAAAGAATCAATGAATCAAAGAATTGGTTCTTTGAAAGAATGAATAAAATTGATAAGCCCCTAGCCAATCTTATTTTAAAAAGGGAAGAAAAAGCTCAGATTCATACAATGAGGAATGAAAAAGATGAAATCACTACAGACTCTGTAAAAATACAGAAGATCAACACCTATTTCAAAAACCTCTACTCTCATACATTTGAAAACACAGAAGAAATAGGTTCCTAGAAACATATGAAGTACCAAATCTAGGTCAAGAAGATGTAAAACTGCTGAATAACCCAATTTCTATTAATGAAATTGAAAATGTAATTAAGTACTTACCTACAAAGAAGAGCCCAGGCCCAGATGGATTCACTGCAGATTTCTACAAGAAGTACAAAGAAGACTTAATGCTAACAACTCCTCAAACACTTCAATGAAATTGAAAGGGAAGCAATCCTTCCTAAATCATTTCTGGAAGCAAATATTACTCTAGTACCAAAACCTGAGAAAGACCTAACTAAAAAAGAGGACTATAGACCAATCTCCCTAATGAACAGAGATACAAAAATCCTCAATAAAATATTGGCAAATAGGATGCAGCAAATCATCAAGAAAATTATACACCATGACCAAGTGGGATTCATCCCAGGAATGCAAGGATGGTTCAACATACGTAAATTAATAAATATAACCCACCTTATCAATAAAGTCAAAGATAAGAATCACATGATCATTTCTATAGATGCAGAAAAAGCCTTTAATAAGGTCCAACATTCATTTATGATAAGAACTTTACAGAAAACTGGAATAGATGGTCTTTACCTCAATATAATGAAGGCCGTTTATGACAAACCAGCAGCCAGTATCATACTAAATGGCCAAAAATTGAAGGCCTTTACTTTAAAATCAGGCACAAAACAAGGATGTCCCTTATCACTGCTCCTATTTAATATACTGCTGGAAATACTAGCCAGAACAATTAGACAAAAGAGATAAATAAAAGGGATAAGAATAGGAAAAGAAGCCAAATTAACATTATTTACAGATGACATGATATTCTACATTGAAGACCTCCAAAACTCCATTGAAAGACTCCTAGATATAATAAATAAATTCAGCAATGTAGCTGTATACAAAATCAGTGCTCAAAAATCAATAGCATTCCTATATACTAACAACAAAATCACAGAGAGAGAAATAAGAGAAGCCACACCTTTTGCACTAGCAATCAAAAAAATGAAATATTTAGGAATTATTCCCATGAAAGAAGAGAAAGATCTATACAGGAAAATTATAATACACTGAAAAAAGAAATTGAAGAGGATCTCAGAAAATGGAAAATCATCCCTTGCCCTTGGAGAGGAAGAATAAATATTGTGAAAATGGCCATTCTCCCAAAACTATTATACAGATTCAATGCAATCCCAATAAAAATATCATCAACATACCTCATAGATCTCAAGAAATCACTCCTAAAATTCATCTGGAGCAAGAAGAGACCTAGAATAGCAAAGACAGTTCTAAGGAGCAAAGGCAAAGCAGGAGGCATCACAATCCCTGACTTGAAGTTATACTACAAAGCAACCATAGTAAAATCAACATGGTATTGGAATCAAAACAGAGCTGAAGATCAATGGAATAAATTAGAAGATACAACCACAACTACAAACACACTCAACCACCTTATCTTTGATAAAGGAGCCAAGCAGGTTCACTGGAAGAACGACAGTCTCTTTAATAAATGGTGCTGGAAAAACTGGCTCTCCATTTGCCGAAAACTAAAGCTAGACCCATGTCTATCACCATGTACTAAATTAAAATCTAAATAGGTCAAAGATCTGAATATTAAAACAGAAACACTAAAACTATTGGAAGACAAATTGGGTAGAAACCTTGAAGACATAGGAGTAGGTAGAGAATTCATGAATAGGACTCAAACCACACAGGAAATACTTCCCAGAATCAATAACTGGGACCACTTCTTATTAAAAAGTTTCTGCATGTCAAAAGAAATCTCCAGCATAGTGAAAAGAAAACCCACAAACTGAGAAAAGATTTTAGTGAACTCTCTCTCAGACAAGGGACTCTTGTCTAAAACATATAAAGAATTTTTAAAAATTCAGACCCTCAAAATTCAAAGACCCAATCCAAAAATGGGCATCTGTGATAAATACACAGTTCTCAGATGAAGAAATACAAATGGCAAATAAATACATGAAAAAAATGTTCATCATCATTACTCATTAGAGAAATGCAAATTAAAACCACACTGAGATTCCATCTCACTCCTGAAAGAATGGCCAGGATCAAGAAAACTACCAACAACAAATGCTGGAGAGGCTGTGGGAAAAAAGGAACTGTCTTGCACTCTTGGTGGGAGTGTAGACTGGTACAACCATTGTGGAGGTCAGTCTGGAGATTTCTCAAAAAGCTGGGATTGGAAGTCCCATTTGTTCCAGCCATTCTACTTCTAGGCATATTCCCAGAAGAACTGAAAACATCACACCACAGTTTTATATGTGCACCCATGTTTATAGCAGCACAATTTCTTTTTTTTAAGTTTTATTTAAAAGTAAAAAAAGAAAAAACAAAAAACAAAGCAGTGTAAGGGTACAAATAATACAGAACTACAAAAAAACAGTAAGAAATCATCAGTTAATAGATTATACATTATCATCTTAGAGATAGTTGCTCAAATCACAGTATCAAAGCATACAAAGTGGACATTCAAACAGTGAGACTGCAAACAGTTGTGTTCAATGATCCAACTGAAAACATTAATATGGTCAGCTATTTAACACCCCTAAACACACTTGCAGTTGTATCCTTTAGAGCACTTTTTTCCCCTCTCTTTTTTACAGCAAAATTTACCCATTTTAGATTTTATTACTCCTTGGTTCTTATTACATTTTTTTGGAAGAGAATAAAGTCAAATATGGCAAAACAAAGCTGTCAGTCAAAACCAGGGATAGACATAGCACATGATGTAAAAACAGAGTACAAGGTTATCAACAATGGTTACCATAATGCCTCTTGCTTCCTTAAAAAGAATTGTCTATCTCATTAGGTATTATAAAGTTGAACAAAATAGTAGAGAACAAGACCAATAAAACTTAAACATTGTAAACATTACAGGACTTCCAAAGGAGATAATAGTCAAACCAGAATGGGCATCTTAGTGAATCTTATTGCCTTCAAAGTAGTTGCCTGTACCCTCAAACTTGATACCATCATACAGAACGGAACAGAGTCTAATCAGTCAAAACAAGATAGTGGGAGTATTATAGGACTTCAAATCAAGTTAATAGGAAATCAAAAAAACTTACTATAATATACCCTGCTAATTTTTTAAAATTTTCCCTTAATTAAAAAAACCATAAAAAATAACTAAATAATTTTTTTAATGAATAAGGGAGAGATTGAGATAAAAGAGGCCATAAACAACATAGCAATACAGGTCAAAGCATGACTGTTTCAGCAACCTAGTGCTTCACCACCAAATAACCAGACTTAATAGTAGTTACCATAGTGTCTGTCTTTTTCCTTGAAATATTTGAATATAACTTCATATACTATCGCTTCAAAAAACAGTGGTTAGATGCCACGAAGTAGGTGGCAATGCCTTAACCGTATGCATGTTGTCAGGCCCAAGGGCCTCTTCCATCCTTGTCAAGGGGAGTGCTAACCTTCTCTCCTTTCATAAAACACAGCAGCACAATTTCTAATAGCCAGATCTTGGAAACAACCTAAGTGTCCATCAACTGAGGAATGGATAAAAACGTGGTGGTATTTTTGTACAATGGAGTACTACTGAACTATAAAGAATGATCACATTGAGATATTTATAAATAAATGGGCACAGCTTGAGACCATATTCATAAGTGAAATAAATCAAACTCACATGTATAAATACCGAATAGTTTCTCTAGTGTAAAAAATGGTGAGAATACATAAAAGTATGTGATAATCATGCTTCCCATTATATTGTTTTGAAGCCTTATAATGTTTTCATTCATTAATTAGAATGGTTTTATTCTGGGGTTTTTTATTTTATTGTCTGTGGTAGTATGAAGTTATTTTGAAGAAAATAAGATATTACAATAGCTAGTGCTGATTTAATATCAGCTTGTTTTGAAGTCTCATCAAGATTTTGTTCTTCTGCCTCCATCAGTTTTATCATGCTGTATCTTATTGGATTTTATTATATATGATAGTATAAACAAAAATTTTTATAGACAAGGAGATAACATAGAAACTATTGTTCATTTTCTGTTAGTTGGTCTAAATACCCTGTAATACTTTCATTCTCTTGAATGGTTTTACACTGTCTTGTTATGTTTGATGCTATAGTATATGAAGGTATACTCAAATATTTCAAGGAAAGAGATACTATGTTAATTACTGTTATGTCATTTAGGGCTGAGGCATTAATGTGTTTTTGCATGGAGGCATTGTGGGTTCTCCTACATGTTGCTGTTTGAGCCGTTGGTTCTCTTGGAGAAGCTCTGGTCCTCACATTGAGCATTGCTTCCTAGCTCCAGAGGAGAAGACATGTGCTGCCTGGTCTCCAGGATGAACTCGTCACGCTGCTTCCTGGCATATACTCGACTGAGCTTGTCATCAGAGGAGCTCGGGGCCTCCGTGTCGCTGAGGATGGCTGGGGTGCCTTTCAGGATAGCCCTAGTATTGTTGTATGACTTCTCGGCTCCAGCGTAGAACCCTAGCACAGCTCCTTCATCCTGCTGGCATAGACTTTCTGGCTTCCACCACTGACCCTTGGGTCTTCCCGGCACGGATCCATAAAAGAGGCTGGCGTGAGTCCTTCTTGTTGGCTCTGGACCTCCAGTTGGACTCGTGGGAGGCATTGACCTGAGCTCTAGGTTTTTATCTGGACTCATGTGGGACATTGCTGTGGGATTTAGGCTCTTGACTAAATAATCTATGTCTTTGGTGTTGCGGATAGTTTTCCTGCATTTTCCTGTGTTAACTCCTGGTGAACATTATAAAAATAATATTATAAACTCCATGTCCTAACCCTAATTGTTCTCTGTGTACAACCCCTGACTACAACACACATAAAGAACTGAAATCAGACTCCTCAAATTTAAAGACCCACTGCAAAAATTGGCATCTGAAGTAGACACTTCTCAGATGGAGAAAAGTAAAGACAGCAAATAAAATATGTGAAAAAATGTTCAACATCATTCAAGAGATGCAAATTAAAACAATGCTGAGATTCCATCTCGCTCCAGCGAGAATGAGTGCTACCAAAGTTTCAACCAATAATAAATGCTGGTGGGAACACAGAGAAAAAGAAACTCTTTTCCAGCATTAGTGAGAGTGTAGACTGGTGCAACCCCTGTGGAAATCAGTGTGGAGATTCTTCAAAAAACTAAAACTAGAGGTTCCATTCAACCTAGCTATTCCTCTTTTTGGTATCTTCCTCCCAAAATTGAAAGCATCACACACAAATTGTATGCACACTCATGCTTATAGAAACACAGTTTATAATAGCTAGATCTTGTAAACAGCTCAAATGCCCATAATCTGATGAATGGATAAAGAAGATGTGGCATTTTATACACTGGAGTACTACTCTGCCATAAAGAAGGATAAGCTTGAGACATTTACAGCTAAATGGATGCAACTTGAAGCCATACTCTTAGGTGAAATACATCAGAAATACAGGTACATGTTGTTTCTCTGGTATAAGAAACTGCAAGTATAGATAAGGGCCAAAATGTTTAATAGATATTGTGCAATAGGAAGAAAATGTTCAAGTGGGGAGGGAACTAGGAAATGGGAGGGGAAAGTCAGGAAGGTAAAAGAAAAACAATGATAAGAAAAGAAGGAAAATGGAAACAAACTTTTGTAAATAAGGAGAAGAGGGGTTGAAGAGAAGGTAGTGTGGTGCGGAAAAGAATGAAGATTTATCAGGCATGGATATGAATTCCTTAAGATGAATGTGATCGTTACATACACCTAAAATATACCGATAAATTTAATTAATTTTAAAAAGTGTTCTAATTCAAAAGACTAGCATTCTTTTTAAATTTAAAAATATAGAAGCCATTTGTACCTTCAGGACTGGATTTGGCCCAAGGTCCCTGTTCTAAAAATAGGTAGCTCAGAGTTTCAACCATTGTAGTGCTTTTCAAAGTTCAATATACACAAGAATGCAATTCTTTCCTAATAGACATCCCTGTTAAGCAGAGCAGGACGTACATTGTACAAGTATCCACCCACACAATCTGGGCTGTGACTCCTAATATTGGTCATAAACCCAAAAGCATATCCCAGTTTCACCAGAAACGACCCACCTCATATTGCCTGAATTCCCTTATTCAAACTTCACGTTTTGTTCTACATAGATGCATTTTTTAAAGAAACCACTAAGAGAACTAGCAAATTAAGTCACAAAATTTTTAATAATAAACTATATTCTCTAATGGCTTCTATCTTCTCATGGGAATATTGAACAATGTATGAAAGAACACTAAAGAAGGAAGAGTAAATGAAACTACTCTCAAATTTGGAATATGTTATAATTCAAGATCTTTTTTCAGGTTTGCAGATGAAAGAATGTTATTCTCATCCAGCTGCGTTTTCCAGATACTTTCCATACAAGAGCTAAATAAGACAAAGGTTAGGCATGCAGACTCTAGAGACTGAATCAGAATCTAGTTTTTATCCGCAGCATAAACTCGGGAAAATTATGTAACTTCAGTGAGCCTTAGTCTAATTTAAGACAAGAATGGTAGGATTTATCCCAAAGTATTACTTTAAGGATTAAATAACACAGATATATGAAGAACACTTAGAATAATATTGGCACACAGATCCTCAATAAGTGGTAGCAGTGAGTATTTCATCAGTCCTCAAATTTTAGTACAAAACAAATGTAGGATTAAAAAGCTTCTGCATAGCCCCATAAACAACAGAGTGAAAAGACAACCTAAAATACAGTGATAAATATTGCCAGCTATTCCTCCAGCAGAGGACTAATATCTAGAATATAGAAAGAACTCAAAAAAGTAGATTGGTGAGGCTGCAGAGAAAAAGGAATACATTATATTGCTATTGGGAATATAAACTAGCACAACCACTATAGAAATCAGTATGGAGATTCCTCAAAAATCTACAACTAGAAGTTCCATTTGACATTGCTATCCCTTTCTAAGTATCTTCCTGAAAGAGGTAAAGACATCATATTACAATGACACAAATATACCCTTGATTATAGCAACACAACTCATAATAACTAAATATTAGAAGCAGCCTATAAGCCCATCAACAGGTAAACGTATAAAGAAAATGTGGTATTTATACACAGGGGAGTACATGTCTGACACAAAGAAAGATAAACTGGAGCCATTTGTAGGAAAATGGATGCAACTTGAGACCATAAAGTTGAGTGAAATAAATTAGACACTCAAGCTTAAATATCACATGGCTTCTTTTGTATGAGAAACCCAAAATATGAATAAAGAGCAAAATAAAAGATAGATAAGAGGAAATATGGATATAAATCTTTTGCAAATGGGAAAGTAGCCAAGAGAGGGAGGAGAGAGAGAAGGTATAGGAATGGATGAGAAAATAAGATGTGATGTGCATGTACCAACTCCCCGCAAGAAATGCACCATGGTGTACTATAAACATATGCTAATAAAAATAAAATTTTAATTTAAAGAAGAAACGAATGTAAAATTTGTTCACAATTCCAACTTCCATTCTCCCAAAAGTTTGATGCAGAGGTCCTGAACATTTTAACAAGAATGTAAGATTACTGTCATAGATGCAAGACCATAGTTTTTAAATATTAATGTCCTACAAAACAAATCAATACAGCAGTTACAGGAGAGGATGTGGTTAAGGTGGCACTGGGAGGGGGTTAAGGAGATTGAAGGTGCAGGTGTCTTGGGTAAGTTTTCCTTGTGATAATGTATCAGGATATTACATGATTATGATTTACATTATATTATTCTCCAACAAAAAAGTGAAACTCAAAAAAACAAAACCAGTACCCTACTCAATGGATCTCATCTTTGACTGAATATTAAACTCACTTGAGAGCACTTAATAAACACTGGCAAAGCCATTCCTATACATACTTGTCCTGAGCAAGTAACATAGCCAATAACATAGACTGACATGTTTTTTCCACAATATCAAAATTTATTGAATAATGATAAATTTACAAGCTACATTAATTTCATCAGTCTTATCTGACCAAGCCCTCAAGATTCACTGAATATTCAGCAAGCTGGGTAACTATAGATTCTTTTAATTCTAATCTTAGTTACTAATATTTATAATACTCAAGTCACACATCAAACTTTGTACAATAACATATAGGTTATAGCTTAAAAAGATTAACGATGTGTTATAATTTATATCTAGATTGCTTCCAAGAGTTTCTTGCTTTCAAAAGCAGGATTTTTGGAAGCTGATTGCATTATGGGAATTTATAGCTGACTTGCTGTTAGCAGGTGAGGCCTGGTAGGAAGAGGTAGCGTCTAGGGATGTGACCTGGAAGCATTTGTCTCGCTCTCTGGCTCCTCCATTCTCTGATTCCTGTCCACCATTCCCCAAGCAGCTCTCTTCTCCCATGATCCTCTGCCATGTCATCCTGCCTTTGAGTCAACCAAACCATGGACTGAAATGTGAGTCAAAATAAACGCCTCCTTCCTTAAGTTGTGTCAGGTATTGCATCCCAGAAATGAGAAAATGACTCACAGAGTTACAGAAAACTGCCTCTAGTGGCCAGATAAGATTGCAGACCGGGCAGAACTTCTTTGAGACAAGAGTTTATTGGGACCAGCAGAGCTGGTTCAAAGCCCAGAACAGCAGACAATTCAAGTAGGCCACGTCAAGGAAAGCTCGAGCTAAACCGAAAGCGGGGGAGAGATAGCTTCTAGCTTGTTGCCTGTGGCCCTCATGACATGTACGTCAGGAGGTCTAATGCAGTGGCAGGTCAGTGAGTGTCATCACCCCACTGTTGCATACCCCTCCTTTTATCTGTCTAACAGTGAGGGGTTAGGTCACTGTTTGGTCTGGAATGTCTGAAAAGCTCACCGGCCTGGTTTTCTCTAAAATAACCGGCATACATCATGTGTTCATGTGCCCTTTGAGTTTACAAGCGGCAATCTTTTCATCAGCATGACTAAACATCATTTTGTGCCTTCTGAATGTGCTATGCATCTGGAAGTTTTGCTTGGGGGCTTCTGTTTTTGTTTTTCCAATTTAGGTATGTCCTACACCTAGTGGTTTCCTATTGAACAGACAAGTTACCAAGTCATCCTTCCTCAACATTTGCGCTTACAGTGGAGAAAACTACAACTTTATAAAACAGAGCATGCCATACCTACTTCTCTGTACAACATGGGGCACTCGTAGTGGGGCAAATTCTCCTCTTCACATCATAAGAATGACTACTGCAGAAAAGACTGGACTTCAAAATTTTAAGTACAGTTTCTTCTGAGTGTGCAGGGCTTTAGACGTACCATAAAGTTGAAAATTCCTAAATCAAACCCTCATGGCTCCGAGATTGTCTATAGTTTAAAAGTTTCTCAGGCGCTGCAATCCTTTGCAGCCAGAGATGAGGGCGAATGCCTCATAGCTTGTTAAAACATCAAAGATTGGCGCCCCCAGCAGAATTTCAGACTCAAAGGATTTTGGGTAGGACCTAAGAATTTACATTTCCACCATTTCTCAGGTAACACTGGCGCTAACTGATCCTCAGAATGCAAACCACATTGCATTGAGAAATCTCGACCTTTGTTTACTTCCCTTAAACATACAGCACCTGGCCCTACTCTTCCTAACTTCCCTAGCATTCATTGTCAATAAAAAGTTAATGCTCCCCAGATATTTAAAAAATATTACCCAAGAATAAGTAGAATATGTTTACAATTAAGAGATGCAGGTAGATCTGACATCAAAACTTCTGATCTGGAGTCAGATATGGTGGCATACATCTATAGTCCCAGTACTATGCAGGCTGCGCCAGGAGGATTACCAAAAGTTCCAGCCCAACCAGGGCTATGTAGGGAGTTCAAGGCCATCCTGAGCAACAAAGTGAAATCTTTCCCTCAAAAAAAAAAAAAAAGAAAGCCACACTTTTCATCAAAATAACAAGCAGTCTTTCATTTAAACATTTATACATCAAAAAGCAGTCCACTGACCTTCATTTACTTCCCTTAATCATATGGCACCTAGCCCTAATCTGAGCCCCTAAAATGTACTACAGGTGCCTGCAGTTCTGCTTTCACATTCTCAAAGTAGAGCAGAATGCCTGAGTTGCTGACAGCTGATTGTTGATTACAATGTGGCTTCAAGAATAATTTTTAAAATTCTATAACTGAATATGGTACAGCACACAAGAGCAATCTGAAGGTTCTATGAAAACGAGTATGGTGTTTCAAAAGAAGGGTACACACACTTTGGTACAAATTGAAGGGATTTTTCTTATACATTGTTAGATGCTCTCAACACATTTGTTCTCCAGTGAGAACTTACCAGAGAAAGAAATTCCATTGTGAGAAACCTAATGACAATCATAAAGACCACTTTACAGTTATGGCCTCAGCTAATACAACGTAGAACAATCCTCAGTGGTATCGTAAGCATAACCCTTGGATCATCACTCAAAACTGATTTACTCCTAAGGACTTTGCTCTGCACATTTTCATTCCCCCATGCCCTTTTCTAGCTTGCATTACTTAAATTCTACTGGGAAGAAAGACCTCAATATTGTACTGTAGCGCTCACGTAAAACATCTAGGCTATTGCATTTGTCAGCTCTCAAAGCAGGTAGAATAATTTAGGTCCATTTGTAAAGCTTTCCATAGCTCACTAGCAAGAATATAAACTGACAACTTCAACAAAAACAAAGGTATTCTTATGAAATTATATTCACTATGAATTTTCTCATATTTCTAAAGGCTTCTATAAAACAGAAAGCTTTACTTTAGTGTCAAATAATGCTACGGCAATCACCTATGCCTTCAGTGGCTATGAGCTCACTTTTAGGGAAATGCCTGCAGCATCTCTACTTTGCTTCTCACTATCTCTTTCAAGAGAATTAATGCTAATGAAATCCTATGTGTCCTATACTCAATTTTGTGAAATAATTGATATTTAAAGTAGAGTTCAACCCAGAAACATACAAAAAAAAGTAAAATAGCATGCACTAATAGAGCTTTCTCAGAAGTGAAGTATTTAACATTAGAAAAAAAGGAGCAATATAGGAACAATATAGTGAACATAAGAACAATATAGCATACATAGGAAATACTAAGCAATCTAAACAAAAGCTATGACAAATAACAAGTGAACTGAGAAAGATACCCAGATACAAGGGCAATACCCAATAAACAATTATATTTTTGTATTCTTGAAATAAACTTTGAGAAATTAAAGTTAAAAATAATAACAACTTATAAAACACTTAAAATATTAAATACTTAAGGATAATTTTTAAATGTATGCAAGCCTTCACACTGAAAACATTAAACATCACTGAGACAAAATAAAGACCTAAATAAATGAGACACATAACTTATAGTCATGATCAAAAACTTCAACATTGATAAGATGTCATTTCTCACCAAACTAGTCTACAGATTCTTCACAAGATCAATCAAAATCCCCATGGGATTTTGTAGAAAATGATAAGCTGATTTTAGAATTTATGTAAAAATGAAAGGTGCCAAAACAGTCAAAACAATTTTGGGGTTTTTTTGTTTGTTTATTTTATGTATTTTTTTTTAAATTGGTACAGAACTTCAAAGCAGGTTACCGGGATAACAATAATAGGTATCACAGTATATTTCATTATCTTTACAATAGTTGTTCTTTAAATCACATGTATCAAAATAAAATCAAATACAGAACATTATAGAACTTATCAAAACAGAATATTGAATAGAGCAGTACCATTAATCAGAATAAAGCAAAACAGTAATAAAAATATTTGCCTTCAAAGAGATGGTAGAAGAAAATCCCCCTTATTTGCTCTGGTCAACTTCCCAAGAGATGCTCAGATTTCTGGTTCCCATTTGCTAATGGGGGGACTAAGGAAGGGGGGGTGGGGGAAGTGGGACGTTTAATTCTAGGCCATGTACCAGTAGGCTCACTATTGCTTAGCAAGGAGGCAGGCTGGTTTCTTGGTTTCCCAGGCGTCCTAAGTTCCAACATTGGCATGGATCTCAGAAGACATTGGTGGTTCTCCCCCTGGAAGGGCCACAGTCTGCCACACTGCCACCACTTACCAGAGAGGTGAGCTGCTTGCTTGACTGTCCAGCACCCTAAGTTCCAACATGGCGTGCATCTCAGGAGACACTGGTGATTCTTCCCCTGGAAGGGCCACATTCTGCCACACCGCCGCCACTTACCAGGGAGGGGAGCTGCTTGCTTACTTTCCCAGTGTCCTAAGTTCAAACATGCATCAAAGCAATTTTAAAAATGAAAAAAAGGACATATAATCTGATGCTGAGATTTAATGCTGCTATAATCACACTAAAGTAGTATTGCCATAACATACCCATGTAGATTAATGGAACAGAATAATGAGTCAAAAAAACCCAACTCTTCCGTATATAACCAGTCTCTGTTCAGTAACAGAGTTTTAGAACTACTGAACATCCATATGGTGACGAGGCAGTCTTGCTCTTACTTCATTATTCACAAACTTAAAAGCAAAATATAAAACTTATAGAAGAAAATATTCAAAATACATTTATCTATTAAGAACTTCTATCCATAATATATTTTTTAAAACTCTCGTAACTCACCAAAAAGAAGACAAATAATCTAAGAAAAAAATATTTGAACAGAAATTTCACAAACAGGAGACCTATGGCATGCCAAAAGCTTCTGTAAGACATTTTACATATTTAGTCTTAATGAAAGTGCAATTAAACACCACAAACCACTATATCTCCACTCTAAATTTAAAAGACTGATAATATGTTAAAATATACAGTAATTGGAACTAACAGATATTACCAGCAGAAATGCACACCAACACAGCTACTTCGATGAACTATTAGATAGTTTCTTATAAAATTAAACATACACTTCCCATGTGACTCAGAAATTTCTCTCAAGTATATTTTCAAAAAAGTACATATATTCTCATTTATAATATTAAAATTGTACAGCTATTTATAGCAATTTTATTCATAGTAATAGCCAAAAACTGAAAAAAATCTAAATGTATTTCTTCAGAAACTACAGTTTTGTGCAATAGAGATGAATCTCTAATATATTATGCTGGGGTGGAGGACACTTACCAATTGGAAAGTACCAATTTCATAGGCCCACTCATCTGAGATTGTAGGAAAGCCAGGTGTGGTGGCACACACCTGTAATCCCAGCCCTTGGGAGGCTGAGGCAAGAGGATTGCCACAAGCTCAAGGCTGGCCTGAACTACATAGCAAATCCCTGTCTCAAAAAAAATTGTAGGACAGATTAATTATTCTATAAAGATAGAAAGATCAATGGTTGCCTAGGACAGTTTGAGGATCAGAACTAATGGGAAGAAGAACAGGGGGATAGAATGGTTCATATTTTTATTATATATGTATTTGTCACAGTTCATAAAAAGATTTTATTATATGTAAATTACACATCAATAAAGGTAATTTTGGTTACAAGTTAACATTTTTGACATATCTAAATACATTTTGGCACTGTTGGTATAATTAAAAAAGAAACAATGAATATGAAGCTTCAAGCAATAATACCTAGCATTTATTATTTACTCTCTGCCAGAATCTGTGCTCAGCATTTTCCCATAAAACCAATGGCTGAACCTTCATTCCTTTTCCCACTTTACAGATGAGGAAAATGAGACTTGGAAGTGTCGACAGTTAATAAGTGGCATGGCTGGCCTGAAAAGCCAGATCCATCTATCTTCCGAGTAACCCATCCTCTCAGCACTGCACCGTGCTTTCTCCCAAAGGAGAAGGACGCTGCGCCCGGAGCACAATGGAGTATTCTTAACAAGATGGCAACCGAGAGGAAAATAAGTGTGTTTGTCACCCGAATGGAATGAGGACATAATAATAAATCATCAAGAAGCTTTTCAGGGATCACTAATGTCAACAGACCATCAAATCTAAACTGATGGAGCAGCCAATGTAATTACTGCATCAGGAAGATTCCAGTTTAAGATACTGGTTAATCTCAAGAGGTACAAAGGTCCTTCTTACTATTCACGTTTGTGAAAGGAAATTAACTGACAAAGAAAGAAAGACATTTGGAAACCTAAAATTATACTCTCTTCTCACATTTTTCTTATCTTATTTACCAGAATAATTATGTTCCTGTATACCATTATTTTACAAGTGAATTCTTTCATAGTGTTCAAGAGCAGACAGTATTAACTAAGTACATAAACAAAGAAATGGAAAACAATCTAATCAATTCTAGAGAAGGAAATATAGTCTGAAAATCAAAACTGCACAAACAGAATACACACCAAAAAAATGAGGGGGTGGGCAAGCAAAAAGGAAGGGAAGGCATAGAAAGAAAACTTTAGAAAACGTGAAGGTAAAAATGAGAGTGAAATTAGTAACACAACATTAGCAAATACAATCTAAAAAAATAATCATCTAAGGTAAGCAGGCAGAATTAAACAAGGAAATTCAAGAATAGCCTACAAATGAGAAATTTACTAATATAATCTGTTATGATGAAAAAGTTAAGCAAAAAGATCCACAAACCTCTATACAATCATTTGCTCTGAACTGTCATTTTCTCATTCTGATACATGAATATTTGGAAGTTACTGAAATTACTTCTTTGAATAAAAAAAGCTAACAATTTATACAAAACTAAAGAAAGAGAAAAACTAAATGCACCTTCTAGTTTCACTTGTTTTTAGTTACTTGCTTTCAGTTGACTTCAAAAATCACTAATTTTGGAAGTCACAGAGCTGACCAATATAGTACTAATCTCCCACTACCTTTGTTGTATGTAGCACCTCTGATGTGTAGGTTATGCTGATAACAGTTTCCTATCTTACTTTTGAGGGACTCGAAGTCCACTTTTGTTGAAATGAATGGTTCTTCCATGGGCCAGCGTGGGTGACCATTTTGACATCAGGGGGTCAAAAATGCCATCCTCATATTTACATTAGTGCTATCATTTTCTAAACATGTATTTATGAAGAGTCATGAAGTTTGATTATATGTGCACAGATCACTGATTAGTTCACTTATAACCACCTACAGGAGTCCCCAACTCTATGCCATAAACCAGTACTAGTCCACGGACTTTTAGGAACCAAGACACATGGCAGGAGGTGAGCAGCAGATGAGAGAGTGAAGCTGTATCTGTATTTACAGCTCCTCTCTGTCACTCTCATTACCACCTGAGCTCCACCACCTGTTAGATCAGAGGCAGCTTTGGATTCTCCAAGGAGCATATTATAGTTAGGATTTTGCAAGGGACTAGATTTAATATGGTACACATAATTTATAGGATTATTTTATATTATATTACATATTTTATATTATTTATATTATTTTATATTATTCACCCAAAAAGTTAAATGTAGAAGACTCCAAGAGATCTGTCCACATGCTACACACCCAAAGAATCCTGCCTTGGCCCTGAATCCCATGGTGATGTGCAGCACAAGTCCAGCTGAAAGCCTAGAGGCCACAGCAATGTCTCATGTAAATCAAGGATCTACACCAGAAAGGCCCACAGACCAGTGGTAGAATCTAGAAAATCTGCACTAGCATAGCTAAGGATCCGGGGCTGGGGATTTAGCTCAGCGGCATAAGCACCTGCCTTGCAAGCAGGGGGTCGTGAGTTTGATCCCCGGTACCCATAAGATAAAACAAAACATAGTGAAGGATCCTTGCCAGAAGGCTGAGTAATCCATACTGCAACCAGAGAAGTAAAGACCAGAACTCCCACAAAAAGAACAGTGGCCATCCCCAGCAACTAAAAGAGCAGCTGAGATCATATTAGGAAAACTAACTATGGGAAGCTTCTCCAGGAAAATCAACAGTATATAATCCTCTCCTGTCTCCTTTACTGTCATTTGGCAAAAATCCTTAGTTAGATCTTCCATGCCCAGAACTATGCTGACTCCGATCTGCTCAATGTTACCACTTATACTATTAATTAATCAGTCACAGAGCATGAACTCTACTGTGATTCTGAATGTGAGGGACCTAAGTTCTTACTTCTTTTGAGACTCTAATGCCCATTGGTCTGAGGTGCAGCTAAGTCAATGATGCAGCTCTGGAGAGCAGCTGCAAATACAGATTACATTAGCAGAGAGGCTTGACCAACAGAGACCATATTAAACCAACAGCTTGTAGACTTACACCAAAACTCTATCAGTGAGAGGTAAATGAAAATTAAGCAGCATCTGCCAATAGGCATTATAGTAACAAGTAAGTTCATGCATTCCAACTGTATAACTGCATTTGAAGGCAGGCTTTAAGTCAGAATCTGACAATTACTTTACTTTACTTAACACTTCCACCATGCCTCTTTACTATACTGCATACTTGTCTCAATCACAGATTTGGCAAGCCCACAAGCTAACCCTAGCCAAAATGATGAATAAAAAACAAATATCATCAGAAAGCTTCTTTGTAACAAATGAAAGACCCAGTGATGAGACTGTGGAAGCATCTAAGATTAACAACAAAATAAGCTGCATTTAAAAGAAAACACTAAGAATCCTATTTAAATTATAAGTTCATTCATTCACATTTTCCAAAGTCTGCTTTATACAGCATGTGACTATTGAACAAAGCCACTAAACCATTAAAACTCTTTTGCAGTATGGAAGATCTTGCATTAAAACAGAAGCCTTTTGATGGATCTGAGAAGATGGTGGATCAAAAAGCAGCAAAGTAAAAAACCTTCTGAGTAAAACAGACCAGATGCTGGATTATTGCACTCTGGAGAAGACCAGACAGAAGGGAGATGGATCCTCTCAACCCATGAAGAAACTAAAGTGAAAAAAGAAAGAAGAAAGAAAGAAAGAAGGAAAGAAAGAAAGAAAGAAAGAAAGAAAGAAAGAAAGAAAGAAAAGAAAGGAAAAACTTGGACATAAGGCAGCACTCTCACTGGAGCCAGTTCCACTGTTTTCGAAACACCACTGGAATCTGAAGACGCACCATCACGGTGAAGTTGTGGTTGGCAAGCCCAAGGGCCTCAGTGGGAGGACGCAGTCACAAAGGGGAGTAGTGGACCAGAGAACTGCACTTGCTCATGGTGAGTATGGGAAACAGTCCTCCTGCAGGAGTGGGAGATTGGCTGGGCACCATTTTGGAGTTGAGCAGGATAAGCCTGGAACCATAATTGCAGCTGGCTTCATTCAGCCACTCCTAGCAGAGAGCAAATTGATAAAAATTGCTAGGACTGAGCCCCACCCCATGTATAATCCAATAGCCAAGGCTGAGGTTTCCCAAAAGTTATCCCTAACTGGATCAGACCACACAGCACACACTAATGTGGTAAAGATACCCAGTGGTTGACCAGCTCAGAAGGGAGGGACAGCCTGTCCCACCCCTCCTTGTACTCCAGTGGTCACCAGCAGATTGGGGAGGGCTGCAATCCCTAGCCAGCATGCTTCAGAGTAATTATTACCAATACAGGAAGAATGAGGAACCCTCACTATCCACTTGTTTGGAAGAAACCAGAAACATGACAAGAGAAAGAAACAAAAGCCAATCTCCAGCCTCCAACCCAAGCAGTACTGGCCCAGGAGAGGTAAACACAGACAAGATTGGGGGTTGCACACCTGCAGTTTCTGAAAAAAGAGGGTCTGCCATAAAGAAACATCTTTGTGAAATTATAAAAGAACTTAAAGCAGAAATATTAATACAAGTAAAGGAAGATATAAGAAAAATGGTAAAACAAATGCTAAGCACCTCTCAAGAAGACACAGATGGAAAAATGGAGCACAGAAAAAGGAGGGAAACCTTCAATGAAGAATATAAAAAGATTTAGAAGACATGAAACAGATTCAAAGATATTACCATGAAACTAAAACCTCCATTGAAAGCTGGAAAAATGCTTGAAAGAAATTAAAGATGGACTATCAAACCTTGAAGACAAGTTTGCAACTTGTGATCATGAAAGGTAAGATCTCTTAAAAATAACAAGGAACCAAGAAATAACAATACAAAGGCTAAAAGATGACGAGAGGATCTATAACTTAAAAATAAAAAATGTGAATGAAGAAGCAGGGGTAAAGACAAATGAAATACAAAGTCTATTTACAGAAATAATTAAAGAAACTTCCCAAGCATAGGAAAAGGAAATGACATTCAGGTATATGAAGCATACAGAACTCCAGCCAGCTATAACCAAAATAGATCTATACCCAGACATATAATAATCAAGATCCCAGAAATTCAACACAAAAACATAATATTAAAAACTATCAGAGAAAAGAAACAGATCACCTATAAAGGAAAATCCATCAGAATCATGACAGAGTTCTTGACACAAACCATCAAAGTAAGAAGAGCTTGGAGTAAAATATTCCAAGTCATGAGAGAAAATAGCCTCCAACCCAGATTGATATATCCTGCAAAACTATCTCTCAAAATTAATGGAGAAACAAAATACTTCCATGACAAAGAAGAACTGGGGGAGTTCATAACCACCAATTCAATCCTACAAAAAATACTGAAGGACATTCTAAAGAGAGAGAAAAAAGATCATGGTTTTAGGAGTAGAGGCAGAGGGGGCTCACTGAACAGGGCAGACAGTGGAATGAAGGGGAAAAGTAGACAAATAATGACAGAAAATAGCATGACAGAGATGAGGCAGAGAAGTTTGACCATAATCACTAATATGGATGGCCTTGTACACTAATAAAAAGAAACACAGGCAAAATGTATCAGGAGATGGGGTCCATTAAGATAATCTATAAAAGAAATATATTAACCTGAAAGAGGGTTTATGGACTGAAAGTCAAAGATGAGAAAATAATGTTCTATGTGACAGGGAACCAGAAAAAAGTGGGGGTATCTCGCCCTTCAGCTGCAGACTGGTTGGAAAGACATGACACTTTTATGTCAATGGAGAACTACTAATCCAAAAAGAAGGAAAACCTTGAGACTCTTGTAGGTAAATGGATACAACTCGAGATCATGCTCAGGGGTAAAAAGGTTCAGAACTACCTAGATAAATAGCACATTGCCTCCCTAATCTAAAAACTAAAGGAGTTAGTGGGATATAAAATGTACAAATACACCCTGTGAAAATGAAAGGGGAGGAATTGTCTAAAAAAAGGAAGGCAGAGGACATTGTTAATCTTGTATGATGATTTCAAACCCATATTGTTTTCATTGCTCTGTTTAGTTTGGTTATATTCTGTTCCTCTGTTCCAGTTTGTCTACTTGTACTAGATTTGAGGGCATGGACAACTATTCCAAAGATAGCAGGATATACTATAAGTAACCATTTTTTTATTTCCTGTTAACTTAATTTGAAGTTCTGTATTGCTTTGATTGTCTTGTTTTGACTGATTTTATTTGAATCTGTTTTGTTTGATTGATGTCTTATCTTAACTGATTTTATTTGAATGTTATGTTCGATAGTATCAAGTCTGAAGGTATAGGCAACTAATCTGGAGACAATAAGATTCACTATGATACCCATTATGGTTTGACTATTATTTTCTTTTGAAGTTCTGTAATGCCTCCAGTGTTTTGTTTTTATTGATTTTGTTCTGTACTGCTTTGTTCAATTTTACTATGCCTGATGATATAGGCAATTCTTTTGAAGATAACAAGAGACATTATGGTAACCATTGTTGATTACCTAGTATTTTGGGTTTAAGTCATGTATCATGTCCATCCTTTTGTTTTGACTGACTCCATTTTGTATTCTCTCTTTTGGATTTATTCTCTCCAAAAGAAAAATGAAACAAAGAGAAGTCTTTGAGATTTCTGAGATGTCAGAGTGGTGAGGAACACAGAAAGAATCTCTCCAAGATTTGATGTCCCGTCATTGGGATATAGCAATGTTAGAAAGAGAAGGAGAAAAAGAGATCCCTGGGACCCAGGAATGATCTGAAGTGAGGACTGAAGAGAGAGCGTCAGTGACAAAGAAGGCAACGGCAAGCTGCACTTTCTCCCTGAGCCCTGACTCGCTGTATGAAGGGCCAGCTCAAACCTGCAGAGACACATACCCTAGAGACTTCCACAGAGAAGCACATCAGTGGTATAAAGCATTAGATGCAGCAAACTACAGAGGCTAGTGAGTTATTCTGGCTCAGATGCATCCCAGGAGAGGGGGTTGTCCAGTAGGCATTTTGCAGAGGAGCCAACTCAGCTCAGAACTCAAGAGCTATGGGTCAGCTTCAGTTAGCAGCTCCCAATGCCAAGGTGACAAACAGCCAAGTTCAAATCAACAGATCAAAGAGCTGAGTTTAAGCTAGCAGAAAGCACACGCAGGCTTAAAAAAAATCTAGTTCCACCCTTGCAGCCAGAAACCAGCCTGAACTTCAGTGGAACTGAAGAAATAGACCTGCTGGGATTATCCACTACCGCGCCATAAAGTTACAGATGGCTTGCTGGAATTAATCAACTTAGATCTAGACTCTGTCTGCCCTGCCCATGTTGTCTACCAATGACAGCAGAGACATGCCCTGAGGTGGACACATTTTTTTCTTGTTTTCTTTTTCTTTCTTTTTTGGGGTTTGTTTTTGTTGTGTTGTGTTGTGTATTGTTTTTTCTTGATTATTACCAACATGATTTCTAATTCTGTTTTTTCATTGTTGTGTTCTGTTCTAGCTTTTATTTCCTCCTTTTCTCTTTCCCTCCTATCTTCTGCATCAGTTTCCCAAAGTTCACATAATCTTCCATTGTATTCCATCCTTGCTGTTAATCTCTTCCTCTTCTACTATTTCTCTATTTTCCTCTTAACCTTTTTAAATTTTCTCCCCTAAAGTACAATAAACATATTAAGGCTTATTCACTGTATATGATTGTCTGATTCATTTTAGATTTTGTTATACAACCAGAAATCTAGTTTGTATGATTAAAGGTAACAAACTGATAGGTACCACAATTTGTCATTCTCTAAGCTGTGTTTCATCCTATTGTATTTGTTGATTGTGCCACTTTAGCCAATGTGACATCATTGTTCTAATCAGTTGTTCATCTTGTTTTCTAATCAGTGTTCTTCTCTGTCAATCCAAAACTGAGATTGCCTAAGTATCATAAAAAAAGCACAATAAGACAGTGCCAAAGAACCAGGAGCTAGTCAAAATAGACAATAACTTCTCACCATGAATAAACTGATGAGGCAAGATCTTTCAACAAATTCAAAACCCAAAAGCCACCTATACCTGGAAAACATCTCTGAGAAGTAGATATTTCCTAAGGATTCTCAAAACTAGCAGTAAAGCTACCTGCCATAAGCAATTTGTAAGCATTACCCCAAGAATTAAAGTTAAAAAAAATAGACACTTAAGCAAGAGGGCAACCCCAGACTTCCAGCTCACCAAAGGCAAACCCAGGGAGGAAAGAAGATGGAGCAATTTGAAAGTCACCTACCTGGTCTCTCTGAAGTGGTAACATCAGAAATAACAAAGCAGATAAATGAGGTGCTAGAAAAAAAGCAAATCAGAAATAATTTCTCAAATAACTAGAGAGATGATGATCACAATGAAAGATATGCTTACTGACTCTAGAGCAGAAACAGATTTTTAAAAAAAAAAAAACAGAGAAGCTTAGGAAAATAATAGAAACCATAAATGCCCAATGCAAGAAAGAAATGGAATCCAAGAAATGGATTCAAACACATATCTAGGAGATTAAAATTTCATTCAAAGTACACAATGAGAATGATCCAATGTAAGGGGAAAATCTCAGATAATCAGGGCAGAATTGAATGAAAAGAATGATTTTTTTACAATAGCAAGGGACTATGAAAAATCAGTTGCTAGATGATGCAAACAAAAATAATATAAGATTGATCAAAGTAAATGAAAAAGCAGGAGATAGCACAAAACACATTTAAAAAACCTGTTTGCAGAAGTCACTGCAGAAAGCTTCTCAAGCAGGGAAAAACAATTTGATATACAGACAAATGAGGCATATGCAACTCAACTTAACCATGCTCAAAAAATATTACACCAAGGCGTATAATAGTCAAAATTCCAGAAATCTAGCACAAGAACAGAATATTAAAAAGCTGTTAGAGAAGCTCCCCCGGTGTGGGCCAGGAGGAGAACCAGCGGCTCCCAAGATCTGGCCATGATGGAACTTAGGCAGCTTATTCACCTGCTTCTTGGTAAGTGACCTTGGCATGGGCCAGGAGGAAAACCAGTGGCTCCCATGAGCTTACCAGTGTGCGGGCTGAGAATCAAATCTGCCCACCCCATAGCAACTGGAGACAGATGTCTCAGCATCTTGAGAGGATGACCACATACAATATAGCAAACATGGGGGATTTCCTTCTATCTTCTGTTTGAAGGCAAAGGTTGTTTTCACTGTTTTGTTTTGTTATGTCTGTTTCACTCTATTCAATACTCTCTTTCAATTGATTTTATAATGTTCTGTTTTTGGTTTGATTTCGCTATACCTAATTGACTGGACAACTGTTGTGAAGATAACAAGAGATACTCTAGTACCTATTACTACCATCCCAGTATCCTGCTGTGAAGTTCTGTACCAATTACACTGCATTGTCTTGATTGGCTCTGTTCTGTCTTGTTCTGTTGTATTTTTACTACCTTCAAAATAAATTTTTTTAAAAAAAGCTGTTAGAAGAGAAGATGACAGAGTAGTGAGCTGCATAGAAAGAGTCTCTCCAAGATTTGGTGTACAAACATTGAAATACAGCAACATGAGGAAGAGTAGGAGGAATGTGGGTCTTTAGGGCCCAGGAAGCAACTGAAGCAAGAACTGAAGGGAGTGAGAAAAGAGGAACTTCAACAAATAAGGAGGGAGAGAGAGATGGCACTTTCTCCCTGTGCACAGACTCACCGTGTGTGAGAGGCTGCTTGAACTACAGATGCCTGGTACTGTTGGTGACCCTGGAAGCTCCAAAGAGAAGCACACCAGTGAAGCAGAGTGGTGAACTGTACAGAACTGCAGTGGCTGTAAGTTGTTCTCACTGGGACTTCCCAAAGGAGAGGAGAAGTGGCTGGGAGCCATTTTAGAGACCAACTGAGCTCAGGACTCAAGGGTGGCTGCTGGCTCAATTTAGAGGCTCCTAGCTGAGTTCAAAGCTTCAGAGAGTACAAGTACTGCTGTGGGCTGGGCAGGTGTGGTTCCAGGCTCACAGCAGGAGGCCATCCTAACCTTCAGTAGGAACAGGGGCATAGGCTTGCTGGGATTATCCACTGCCCCACTGTGGCACTACTGCTGGCTTGCTGGGATTGACATGGATCTGTATAATCTGTCTGTCCATGTTGTCTACCAGTGATAGAGACACACCTTTAAATTGATATTTTTTTATTTTCTTTCTCTTTCATCTATTTTATTGTTGTTGTTTTGTCTTCATATTTTTTTGTTTTTATATGAGTGTGAACACAGTTTCTAGTTTTTTTGCTTTTATTTCTTCCTTCTCTCCCTTCTGTCTTCAGCACCAGTTTCCCAAAATGTTCATGATCCTGCATTGTCCTCCCACACTGATTCTAATCTCTTCCTGTTCTTTTATTTCTCTACTTTTCCCCAACCCCTTTTCAATTGTCTCCCCTAGGAAAAAGTTGCCTTATTAAGGGCTTACTAGCTTAGATTTTTTATTGCTATGGTTTGTGTCTGGATGTCCTCTCCAAAGCCTCATGTGATCATGGGGGCAGGCTTCTAGAATCTGTGACTGATTCATCGTCTCTTGCTGGGATTATGAATGTGAGTGATACACCCAAGTGGGTATGGCATACATAAAATATAAGGAACAGAAAAAGCCTTCTTTTGCACTTTTTTTTTGCTCTTATTATTTTCACTGTCGTTCACTGTCATGAACTGTTTTTCTTTGCCATGTGCCTTTGAGTCAGGAAATTATAGACTGAAACCTCCACCACAAACCTTTCCTTCCTTAATTTTGAGTGTCAGGAATTTTATCTCAGCAATAAGAGAAAACTAAAAAGACAGTCATATTCCCACATTCTAGTTCATACAGTTAAAAGTGGCAAATTAATAGTTACCTCAGTAACTATTATTATTCTCTAGGCTGTTTGATGCTATTATTGTTAATTGTACCATATTAGCCAAAGTGACAAAATTGTTCAGATTTTTCTTCCTGGTATACCAAGACTGAGATTCTCTGTCATAAAAAAAAATATGGCAATTTGGTAAAAAGAACTAGGGGCTGGGCCAGGTAGACAGCAACTTCTTATCCCCAATATATTGAAGAGGTAGATCTTGTAATAGTTTCAAAACTGAACAGCCAGCCTCACCTCAAAGACATCTCTAAAAGTAGTCATTTTCTAAAATTTCTAAATACTAACAATAAAGCTACTCACTACAGCTAATTTATAAGCATCAAATTAAAAAAGCAAACAAAATGAGAAGACACTTAAACAAGATGCAACCCCAGGCATCCAGCTCACTGAATGTAAATTCAGGGACAATGAAGTGGAACAATCTGTCAGCCACCAACCTGGACTCTTCAATGTGCTAAATGTGTTCTCTTTTACATAAAAGTGATTTAGCTCTTTAAAGGTAGCTCATCGGCCAAGCTTTCTGAGTTAAAAAGTAACAAGCAGTTGCTCAGATTACAAGATATGGAAATGCATAATTGATCAAACAATGTAGGCACAAACCACTCTCTTCAGTGAACTAAGAGAAATCAGTAGTATGATTACCTTAGCTATCTTTTATGTACATATTTTTCCCTTTTCTCTTCCTTTTTTCATCTTTTCATCCAACCCAGTTAGTCTTTACTTTCGAGCTGCTTCTTTTTCACAATATCTACTGTAGATTTGGGTCTTATTTACCTTTTCAGTTTCTAACAGTAGGGACACAACACATAGGTGGGTCTGGTTTATTTCCCTTACAAGTATGGATTCTAGTTGTATCCATTTACCTGTAAGTCTTGAGTTTATCCTTCTTTATAGCTGAATAGTACTCCATTGTATAAAAATATTGTCTCTTTTAAATCCATTCCTCAATTGAAGACATTTAGGTTGTTTTCAAGATTTAGTTATTATATGGGGCCAGGAATTTAGCTCAGTGGCATAAACACCTGCCTGGCAAGTGCAAGGTAGTGAGTTCAATTCCTGGTACCCACAAAAAAAAAAAAAAAAAAAAAGATTTAGCTATTACAAATTGTGCTGCTAGAAACATGGGTGCACATATATTGCTGTAGTGTGATGTTTTTAATTCATCGGGGAAAATGCCCAGAAGAGGAATAACTGGGTCAAATGGGACCTCCAATTCTAGTTTTTTGAGGAATTTCCACAATGGTTGTATCAGTCTGTGCTCCCTGCCAACAGTGGAAAGGGCTGCTTTTTTCCCACAGCTCTGCCAGCATTTGTTACTGGTTTACTTCTTGATAATAGTCATTCTTTCTGGGATGAGATAAAACCTTGGTGTTGTTTTAATTTGCATTTCTCAGATGACCAATGATGTTGAACATTTTTTCATATATTTATTTGCCATTTGTATTTCTTCATCTGAGAAGTGCACATTCATCTCCAGTACCCATTTTTGGATTGGGTCTTTGAATTTGGGAGGATCTGGTTTTTTCAGTTCTTTATATGTTCTGAATAGAAGTCCCTTTTCTGAGGAACAGTTGGCTAAAATTTTTTCCCACTCTGTGGGTTTTCTTTTCATGATGTTTGAGAATTCTTTTGCAGTACAAAAACTTTTAATAAAATTAGATCCTAGTTGATTTTGTGAAGTACTTCCTGTGGAGTTTGGTTTTTGTTCATGAACTCCTGTCTACCTCTATTTCTTTAAGATTTCTGCTTTCTCTTCCAGTAGTTTAGTGTTTCTCTTTTAATATTTAGATCTTTGATACATTTTTACTTTACTTTAGTGCATGGTGATAGACATGGATCTAGTTTTGGCATGTGGAAAGCCAGTATTTCCAGGACCATTTATTAAAGAGGCCTTCTTCCAGTAAACATGTTTGGCTCCTTTGTCAAAGATAAGGTGACTGAATATGTTTGTAGTTGTGTCTATTTCTAATCTGTTCCACTGGTCCTCAGGTCTGTTTATTAGCCGGTACCATGATGATTTTATCACACTAGCTTTGTAGTATAAGTCAGGGATTGTGATACCTCCTGCCTTTGTTGCCCAGGATTGCCTTTGTCATTCTAGGTCTCTTCTGTTTCTGAATGAAACCTAGGAATGTTTTGTCTATATCTGTGAGACATTCCAAAGGTATTTTGATTGTAATTGCATTAAATCTGGATAACAATTTTAGGAGCATGGCTGTTTTCACTGTGTTGGCTCTTCCTAACCATGAGCAAGAAATATATTTCCATTTTCTGATATATTTTTTAATCTCTTTTTTAAAGTGTTGTAATTTTCAATACATAGATCTTTTATTTCCTTTGTCAGAATGATTCCTTTTTATGCTATTGTGAAGGGTGTAGTTTCTCTAATTTTTCTCTCAGTGAGTTTGTTGTTTGTGTGCAGGAATGCTACTGATTTTGAAGTGCTTACTTTGTATCCAGTTATGCTACTGAATTTATTAATTCTAGAAGTCTTTTGGTGGAGTTTTTAGGGTCATCTATGTGGACTATCACGTCATCTGGAAGTAGTGATAATTTAACTTCTTCCTTACCTATTTTTATTGCCTTTATTTCTTTTTCTTGTCTAAATTGCTCTAGCTAATGTTTCCAGAACTATATTGAATAACAGTGATGATAGTGGACATCTTTTTCTTGTTTCTGATTTTAGATTGAAAGTTTTCAGTCTTTGTCCATTTAGTACGATGTTATCTGTTTATTTGTCATAGATGGTATTTATTGGACTGAAGTAAAGACCATCTATCCCAGTTTTCTGTAGGGTTTTTATCATGATTGAGTGTCAGGCTTTATTAAAAGCTTTTTTTTTTTTTTTTTTTTTTTTTGTCTTTTTCGTTTTTATCGGTACCAGGGATCGAACTCACGACTGCCTGCTTGCAAGGCAGGCGCTTATGCCGCTGAGCTAAATCCCCAGCCCCTATTAAAAGCTTTTTAATGCACCTATTCTGATCTTGTGAGTTTTCTCTTTGGCTCTGTTGATATGGTGTTGTACATTTATTGATTTGTATTTGTTGAACCCTGTATTCCTGGGATGAATCCCACATGGTCATAGGGTATATAATCTTCTTGATGGCTTGCTGGATTCTGGTCGCTAGTACTTTATTGAGGATTTTTGCATCTATGTTCATTACAGAGATTGACCTGTAGTTTTTTTTGTTTGACTGGGTCTTTCTCTGATTTTGGTACTAGAGTAATATTTGCTTCCAGGAATGACTTAGGAAGAATTGCTTTCCTTTAAATTTTATTGAAGAGTTTGAGAAGTATTGGTGTTAAATCCTCTCTAAATTTCTTATATAATTCAGCTGTGAATCCATCAGGACCTAGGCTTTTCTTTGTTGGCAAATTTTTTTAATTACATTTCAATGTCATTTTCAGTGTCATTAACTGATACTGGTTACTTAGTATTTTCATATCATCTTGATTCAGCTTTGGTAATTCATAAGTTTCTAGGAATCTGTCCATTTCTTCCATGTTTTCTATCTTATGCAAGATATTCAAAGTAGATATTTATGATCTTTTGAAATTTCATAGGATCTATAATGCTTTCACTCTTTTCATTCCTTATTGCATGAATTTGAGGTTTTTCTTTCCTTTTTTGGATAACATTAGCTAGGTGTTTATCAATTTTGTTTATCCTTTCAAAGAATCAACTCTTTGATCATTAATTCCTTTTATTTTTTCTTAGTTTCAACTGTGTTAATTTCTGCTGAGATCTTTATAATTTCCTCCCTTCTGTGGGATTTAGGCTTGACTTGCTCTTGTTTTTCTAGAAGCTGTACATGTAGCATTAGGATGTTTACTTGTGTTCATTCTGTTTATTTCATATGGGAATTCACTGCTACAAATTTCCTTGTCAAGACTAATTTCATTCAATGAACAACTACTTTGAAGAAAAAGAGACACTACAGTACCCAGTGCTGATTCTGTAGTGTTGTGCTGTGAAATCCAGCAATTCTATTATTCTTTGTTCAGAGTGATTTTAGCCTGCTTCAGCTTGTTTAATCTTAACATAAATGAAGATATGGATAACTGCATGTTTGTTTAAGTGTGTAGTATTGATAAGCATATTACTAAGTTTTTGTTGGATAGCTGAACAGAACCGTTTGCAGTCTCACTGTTTGAATCCCCACTTTGTATGCTTCACTTTTGTAACTTGAACAACTATTTGTAAGAGGACAATCTGTAATCATCAGCTAGTGATTTCTGTTTATTTTTTCTCTAAAAGTGTGTATTATTTCTACCCTTTTTTGTTTTGTTTAGTCTCTCTTTAAATAAAATTTTAAAAAAATTTAAAAAGACTATTTTCATTGCATCCTACAGATTTCTGTAAGTTGCATTTGCATTTTCATTTGATTGTAGATAGTTAAATTTCTTCTTTAATTTTTTTTCTGTGACCCAAACATTATTCAGGAGGCTGTTATTTAATTTCCATGTGTTTGTGGAGTTTTTGTAGTTTCTTTTGCCATTAATTTTCAATTAATTTTCAGTTTTGTTGCATTATGGTCAGATAATATGCATGGGATAATTTCAATTCCTTTTCATTTACTTAAGCATGTTCTGTGGGCTAGTCTATGGTCTGTTTTAGAGAATGCCCCATGTGCAGCTGAGAAGAATGTGTATCCTGATGTTGGGTGGAACACTCGGTATAGATGTACTAAGTCCATTTGTTCATAGGTTTGGTTCAATTATGTTATTTACTTGCTGATTTTTTGTTTTATTTACTTATGTCTTTGTGACAATGGGATATTAAGGTCCACCATTACAATTGTGTATTACTTATATGATTTTTCACATTTATTAGTATTTGTCTTATATAGTTGGACACTCCTGTATGTGGTGCATGTATATTTATGATTGTTATTTCTTCCACTTAGTTTTTTTCTCTAACAAGCATGTAGTGACTTTCTTTGTCTCTTTTGATCATTCTTGGTTAGAAATTCACATTGTCTACAAACAGAATAGCTACCTCTACATTTTTGGATTCCTATTGCATTGAGTATTGTTTTCTATCTTTTGACTGTTAGTCTATGAATTTCTTTTTGAGTTAAATGTGTTTCTTTTATACAGTATATCGTTGGATGTTGTTTCTTGATCCATTCTGCCAGTCTGTTTATTTTGATAGGTGAATTGAAGCCATTTACATTGATGGTAATAACTGATATGTATTGGCTTGTGTTTGTCATGCTATTTTCCTGCTGTTGGCTCCCTACTTTCACTTTCTATTTATTTGCTTGCTGTATCTGGTGGTTTCTTTCTGTTGTTGTTCTTAGAATTGTGGTCATATTTATCTTTGTCTGGAATACTTGTCAGTACCCTTTGTAGTGTTCACTTGGTGCTCATAAATTCTTTTAGGTGTACTTTGTCACAGAAGTATCTTATTTCTCCATTAATTTTGAAAGATAGTTTTGCAGGGTATATCAGTCTGGTTTGATAGTTGTTTTCTTTCAGGAGGTAAAATATTTCACTTCAAACTCTTTTTGCCTTGAGAGTTTGTGTTGAGAAGTCTGCTGTAATTCTGATGCACTTTCCTTTATAGGGGATCTGTTTCTTTTCTCTTCTAATACTTAGCTTTTAATATTTGATTCTTGTGCTGAATATATGAGATCTTGATGATTGTATGTCTGGGTGGAGATTTATTTTGGTTATGATTAATGAGATCTCCATATATGTGTCACTTATCTGTTTGTAATGTTCTTTTCCCATGCTTGGGAAACTTTCTGCTATTACTTCTGCAAATAATTTTTTTATGTCATTTGTGTTGGCTCCTGCTTTTTCATCGGCACCAATTATTTTTTATTTTCTATTTTGGTCACCTTGTAGTTGTTGAATTGTTGTTACCTTGTCTTTTGTTAGTTTAAGAGATCTTTCCTTTCATGATCACTAGCTGTGAGTCTGTCTTCAAGGTCTGAAAGTCTGTCTTCAGTTTCACTCAAGTGGTTTTGCCAGCTTTCAATGGAATTTTAATTTCCTGGATATCTGTTTGAATCCATTTCATGCATTCCATTTGTTTCCTGCATTGATCATTGACAATATCCACCCTCTTCCTATCATCTATTTTCTTAACTATTTCTTCTAGATTTGCTGAGAATTTCCTTTTAAAATGTTGACATTTCTTTTGTTACTTGAGAGATTATTTCTAATCTGATTTCCTCTCAAGGATTTGTTTGTTTGTTTACTTTGGTTACTATCATTTCAAAAATTTCAAGTGTATGTCTTCCATTTTCTTCTATGTTGATGTCATCTGTTGCTTTTTTGTCTTATCACTTTCTCATTCAAAAACTTTTGTTTTTTTTTTCTGTGATGATCCTTGTGAGTTTTTGTGGTAAATACTATATCACTAATATCAAGACATCCCTAGGAAAAGTTTGTTCTTCAGGGATTTCTTCTGTTGAGTTCTGGATTCTTCTTGCGTTGGTTGCCAGTCCTAAAAAGGCCTCAGTTGGCTCATATTGATATTGTTACTTCAGACTTTTCACACCACTAGTCTCCCCTGTCCATCCAGTGTACCGTAGTTGGGATCATGTCAGCTACTATGTCATTGGTGTTCCTTCTGATCTCTGGACCTTTCCAAGTGGTTTACCTCACTTCTACCAGTAGCAATGAGAAGGGTTATCCTCCTCAGGTGCTGGTTCACCTGAGTTCCTCCAGTGGTAGAGACGCAATAAGAGTGGCTGCTGCTTCTGGTGCCTTCACCTGGGGTCCATTCTGTTTCTTTAATCCATATGTACACCTAAACTCTTCCCTCTAGGAGGTGGGTTTAAGACTTGAGTCTTCTATCTACATACATGGCTGACTTGTTAACAAATCTTTCTCTTTTGGAAAAATCATAGTATTAGGTTGCAAAAATGACCTAGTTTGGTAACAAAGTGCCATAAAATATGTTCATAGAAGTACATGCATAACATCATAGCATCAATAAACAAAATTCCACAGATGTCAAAAAACATTCGATAAAATTAACCTCCATGCTTGATTTTGTTAAAAGCTTATAATGAGAACAAAAAAAAATATTTTGAAGTTAAACAGACCCAAGTTCAAGTAAAAAGTCTGTCACTAACCCTACAAATACAATGCCCAGTGCCTGGTATAGATACACAGGTTAAGCACCCAATGGACATAAAGTTTTTATCTCAATCCAACAACTAGCCTCATACTTCATAAAAACATTCTAGAGACATAATATTACAATTAACCAAAAACAATGATGATACTTTATTTCCCATATTTTGTGTTATATTTACACACTAGATGAAAATTATAGGACTACCAGGAAGATGATGGAGCAGTAAGCAGCAGTAAAAAGCCTCTCTGAGAGAAATAGTCCAAATTCTGGAATACAGCATCATGGTGAAGACAAGAAGGGAGACCCTAAAATGAGAATGGAAGCTCACAAAGAGAGTAAAAAAGAAAAACTTTAACAAAGAGGAAGGTGGTAGCTGGTGGTCCCTCACCCAAAGCTGGACCCACTGTGTGAGAGGAGCTGTTGGGACCTGGGGGCACATATTTATGGTGACTGTGGTGGCTGGCAAGCCTGGAATCTCCTGCAAAGAGATGTGGCAGTGGATGGGAGCAGCAAACACAGAGGACTACACTGGCTGGTGGTGCATGCAGAGGGCTCAGTTCCCCCACAGGAGAGAGCAATTGGCTGGGAGCCATTTTGGAGACAGGCTAGATTAGCCTAGAATCAGAGCTACAGCCGGCTCCCTCCAGCAGCTTCTAGCTGGGAGCAGCCCGGTGGAAATTGCTTGGATGAGCCCTGCCACTGTGTGCATTCCAACGGCTATCACCAAGGTTCCCCACCAGGAACCAGCTCAGCCTAGGGTAGCCAGCCTTGCCCCCATGTGTACTCTAACAACCATGGTAAGGGCTCTGGCCCCACCACCCTGCATGCACTCTGGAAATCATCATTGTAGATCCCTGCAGGTAACCATCTAGGAGGCAGAGGGCCAACCCTGCCCCTCTGTGCACGCCAACAGCCACTGGCAGGCCAAACAGTGGCAGAGGGAGCTCACTAAATGAAGAAGACAGTGGGTGGCCAGCACAGAGAGAGAGAGCCAGCAGATCCACCTCTACCTGCCAGGTGCAACCACCAGAAGGCCCTTTCTGCTGGCCACCTGCCCACTACAGTGGCCAGCAGAAGCAGGGACACACAGCCAGGTAAGCTCTGTGCACCTTTAGGCTACCATTGGAGGCCTTTGATTCCTTCAGGTAGCTATCACCCACCATCAGAAGCAGACAAACACACCCCTGTGTGCCTGCCATCATCACAAGAGTCCCAGTGTAGTCACACAGGCTGAGAGAAGCATCCCCACCTCCACACACTCCTGATCATCAGAGAAGCCCCAGTGTAGCTGCACAGTCTGGAGAAGTCCACTCCATGCCCTGCTACCTCCCTGTAATCTGGGGTTAGAGGAACCCAGGTGCCTGTCCCATTCCCCTACACTGTAGAGGAGCATCCAACATGAAAAGAACCTGGGGCCCCACAACCAGCTTATTGGGAGGATCCCAGGAGAACGTTAAGATGGAGAAAAAGGCAGTCTTAGACCTCTTGCCCACACAGAACAAATCTGAGAGATACAGCCATGGAAAAAAATAGAAGGCACACCCCTGAGATTTCTAAGAGGATAGCAACTGAGGTAAACAAACAATGTCAAAAGATTGCAAAAGAAGTCAAATCAGAAATAATGTCTCAGGTAAAAGAAGAAATCACAAGCATACTGAAAGAATTGCTTAGCATGCTTAAAGTAGACATAGATTTAAAAAGGGGGGAACATAGGAAAATCATAGAAACCTTGAATGAATATAATAAAAGGAATTACATGAATGAAAGGAATTACATGAATGCATGTACAGGAATGTATTACAGGAATGCATGAAACAGATTCAAAAAGAGATCCTGGAAATTAAAAAGTCAACCAAAAGCTGGTAAAAGTCTTGAAAGTGACTAAAGATAGACCTTAAAACCTTGAAGATAAGATTGCAGCTAGTGATGGAGAAAGGGAAGATCTTTTAAAAATAACCTGGAATCAGGAAATAACAACTCAGTGGATGCAAGATGAAGCAAAGAAGCATAATTTAAGAGTGATAGGTATCAGTGAAGAGACAGGGGTCAATATAAGTGAAATTAAAAGGCTGTTTACAGAAATAATAGCAGAAAACTTCCCAAACATGGGAAATGGCTCTGGCATGCAGATAAGTGAGGCATATAGAACTCCAATGAGTCATAAGCAAAGTAAATTCATACCCAGACACATAATAATCAAGATCCCAGAAATTCAACACAAGAACAGAGTATTAAAAGTTGTTAGAGAAAAGAAACAGATCACCTATAAGGAAAAACTAATCAGAATCACAGCAGACTTATCAACACAAACCATTAAGTCAAGTAGAATTCAGAGTGAAGTGTTTCAAACTCTGAAAGAAAACAACTTCCAACCAAGATTGATATACCCTGAAAAACTATCTTTCAAAATTGATGGAAAAGCAAGAGACTTCCATGATAAAGAACAGCTGAAGGAATTCATGACTACCAAATCAATCCTACAGAGAGTGCTAAAGGATATTCTAGAGAGAAAGATGACCATGGTTCCAGGAATAGCAGCAGAGGAGGACTGCCAAAAAAGACAAGCAACCGAATGAAGGGGAAAAGTGGAGGGCCAACATCAGGAAGATAGCAGGGCAGACACAAACCAATGTATGTTGTCGTAACCATTAATGTGGATAGCCTCAGTTCAAAAACAAAAAGAAACACAGGGACAGTGGATCAAGAAACACGATCCATCAATATATCATATACAACAAATACATTTAACTGGAAAGGAAATTCATAGACAGAAAATCAAAGGAGAGGAAACAGTTGCTCCATGTGACAGGAGGCCACAAAAAAAAAAAAAAAAAAAAAAAAAAAAAAACAAGAGTAACTTGCCCATCAACCACAGAATGTATAAGAAAGATATAGTATTTCCATACAGTGGAAAGCTACCCAGCTATAAAGTAGAATAATCTCGAGGCTTTTGTAGGAAAATGGACACAACTGGAGATCATGTTCATGGGTGAAACAGTTCATACACATGAACCCTAGCATAAGAAACAGAAGGAGTTAGTGTGATCCAAAAGCAAAATAGTTATTGTAAGAGTGATAGGGGAGGAAACACCTGGGAGGGAAAGGCGGTAACTACTGTTAATTTCTTATTGTCTTATCTTGAACTCTAGTATTGCTTTCATAATTTTGTTAGATTTGCCTTTGCTCTGTCTTGTTTTGTTAAATTTTACTCTGTCAGATGATAGAGGCCACTATTTTGAATATAATGGGATATATTATGGTAATCATGGTTTCCTATTATATTGTTTTGAAGTCTTATAATACTTTCATTCATTTAATTGGTTTGGTTTTGTTTGATTTTATTATGTGTGATGGTAAGAACAGCTATTTTGAAGAAGACAAAACATGGTAGCCATCGTAGATTTCTTATCATCTTGTTTTGAAGTCCTATCATGCTTTTGTTTTTCTGTTTTGATTGGTTCTATTCTGTTGCACTTTATTTGATTTTATTATGTGTGACAGTATGGACAACTTTTTGGAGGAAAATAAGACATTAAAGTAGCCATCGTTCATTTCCTGTTATCTGGTCTTGAAGACCTATAATGTTTTCATTCTTTTGAATGGTTTTATACTATTTCGTTATGTTTGATATAATTGTGTGTGAAGGTCTGATCAACTGTTTTGAAGAAAACAAGAGACATTATGGTAGCCGCTGTTGATGTCCTGTTGTCTTGTTGTGAAGTCCTATGTTGCTTGTATTGTTCTGTTCTGATTTTCTTTGTTCTGTCTTGTTTTGTTTTATTCTTTTCAAAATAAAAAAAATTTAAAGAAAATTACAAATAGAATAAAGAAAAAGACAAAAATTATCATTATTTATAGATACTTATCTACTTTAAATGTCCAAATATAGAATTCTACTAGAACTAAGAGCTTAGAAAAATAGCCATGTATAAAATGAATATTTTTAAAACCAACAAAATTCCTATACAGTAGTCTAGATAGTATAATTTTTAACATAATTCATTTACAGTAAAAACATTGAGAATTTTAAAGTAAAGATTTTCAAAAGAAATATGTATATCATGAAAGAACACAAATATTTAAAGAAAAATATTTGAATAATGAGCATTTAAAAATTGTTATAAAGGCTTCCAAAATGTATGCTTGGTTTCGGCATTTCTACAGGAATGAGCAGGAAACTTTAAATATTCTAAAATTCATCTGAAAAAATAAGCAGGTAGAATATCAAGTAGAAATGTATGAGTGATGAAGCTTGATGCTTGTAAGCTCTCAATCAAGTGCTGAATGTACTATGAAATTAAGGTGAATTTGTATACCTAAAAATAAATTAAATGCTCACATTCCTGGAACTAAACAAAATGAGACCTTGTGACATTTAAAAAAGAAAGTGTGATAGTCTAGTTATCATAATCATTAGAAAGGAGAAGAATTTCTTTAAAATGAAGTTTTGAAAATGAAAATGAAAAAGACACAATAGTGAACATCCCCTTTGCCACAACTAAAATAATCTCCAGGTATATTAAAATAGGAGGAGTTAAAACTCATAGCACTGAAAAATTAAAACAATCTCTCTCTGGAGAGTGAAGAAAATCTTAAGTTGAAAAGCAGTGAAGGAACAAAAGATCTGTAGTTCTATTGTATTAAAAGTCAGATATATGAGAAACCCAAAATATATATAAGTACAAAATAAAAGATAAACAATAGGAAATGATGAGACGGAGCTTTAACATATGGGGACAGAACCAAGAGTTCAAGGGTGAAGGGAAAGAGGGGAGGTAAACTATTTTTTTTTTTTAAGTTATGGGGAAGGAATTGTGAAGTATTGTGCATATGCAGCAAGTCCCTTTAAAGAATGGGAATATCATGCACCATAAACATGTATTTGAAAAAAAGTGTATATGTATATATATGAGTGTATAATATATATCATATATATATTATATATGATATATATATATATGAGTTTAAGAGATACAGAGAGAGGAAGGGAGGAAAAGAAAAGGGGATAAAAGGAAAGAATTAAGATATGTCATGTACACGAACCAACACCTCACGATGACTCTAATCATTATGTATTACAAAGATGCACCAATATAAAATAAATAAATAAAATTTGGAGACTCTTCCAAATTAAAAAAATTAAAATTAAAAGTTTAAACTGAAAACTTTTAAGTTGTATAGTACATAAATGAGTGTTCCTTATAACTTACATGTTTATATGTACAATAATGTTATTATGTTATTTATGCTAATTTTTAAACAATGATTATGATAGTCTAATAATATAATAGAAAATCCTCAAAAGAAAATACAACTAAAAATGATTATTTGGAAATGTTCCAATATAAACTAAAGAAACACAAAATAAAACCAAAGTAAAATATTATTCTGGTTATGAAGTCAGCAAGTGTTTGTATAATATTCCTTATACATTAGCAACAGTATTTTGAACCTGTTATTTTTATACCCCCTGGTGACAATATAAATTGGTATAACCATTTTGAAAGTAATTTGAAAATATTTCTCAAAGACCTTATATTCATTCATTTCTCTCATCTAATAATTCCATTTTGAGAAATTTCTCTTCAAGAAGTATGGGCAAAGTGTTATCTACAAAGATATTTCTATTAATTATAATAGCAACAACTGGAAACAAAACTTAAAAACAATAAAAACCCTACAAATGAACTACAGTTACACCAACTGAATAGAATAATAAATGGGCACTGAAAATGATGAATAAAGTATTTAAACACAGTGGAAAATTATAAAGAAATTATATAAAGAAGTTTTATACGTATTATTACAACTCTATATACATTTTGAAAAATAATTGAAATGATGGTTATGACGATGAGAATAGTAAGGGAGGAATATACTTGCTTTCTGTGGGGAAAGCAAACAACTGGAGTGAAATACCCCTCAGGACTAATAGTGGATATGTTTATTGGGAGAATATAGATGATTTTTGTGTGTTTTCCAAGCTGTCTTTATTGAATTAGCATTTATTTATTGAGATCCACCAGGGGGTATAAAAATAACAGGTTCAAAATACTGTTGCCAAAGTACAAAGAATAGTAAACAAACATTTGCTGATATTACTCATAACCAGAATAATATGTGGTTTTATTTTGTGTTTCTTTATTTTGGAACATTTCCAAACAATCATTTTTAGTTGTATTTTCTTTTGTGGATTGTCTATTATATTATTAGACTATCATAATCATTGTTTAAAGACCCTGACCTAGACTAGACTACAGATATAAACAGTGTGTTGTGTTGTCTATAAATGTGTATGAATTATTTTTATAATATTTTAAACAGTCATTTTCTCCTTCAAAAAGGGAAAACTGTATGCTGCATCACCAAACAACCAGCTAAGAATTTACTATGGTACAAGCTTTTGCGGTACAAAATTATAAAATCTATTTTCAAACATGTACAAAAAAATTATTGAGATTTAATTATTTGAGGTTACAATACAATTTCCAAACTTCCAATCACCCTACCAAACGGGAGAAAAGAAACTTCTTTGTTCCCCTGAATCCCTGAGATTTAAAACCTTGCCATAAGCACAGACGCTGAGAAGGAACATTTTGCAGTGCTATATAGCTACATTTAGTAAATACTTTATACTGTCTCAGAAGTGAGTTTGAATGTACCCAAAGATTTGAATAAAATATTGACAAGATTAATGTTCCCCATCTCAGAAGCAATTTCTTCTGTTATCATTCCTCATTCACTTGTTGAATTAAATGATCAGATGCACATAAGCCTCTTTTAAAAGTATATCATAAGCTCTCTACAATATTAAATATTATTTTGAACAATTAAATATTTCTGAACAACTACTATGTGCCTGGCATGATGTACACAATTAAATTAACCATACACATAGTAACAGTTTATCGGCAAACTGAAGCAAGAGGACAGCTTGAACCAATGAGTTTGAGTCCTGTCTAGGCAACACAGCAAGACTCTGTCTCTAAGAAAAATGAAAAATAAATCCAAGAAGCTGAAGAAGAATAGCAGTGAAGAACAGGAAATCCTCAATTTTTCCCTTCGGCAAGCTCCCAGGCACACACTAGATCTCCACCATCAGTGACAAATGGGGGCAGCACATCCACGTCATCGAAGAGAAAAGAGAAAGATTGCCTTTCCACTGAGTCTTGAGAAAAGAGTAGCTTTTAGGTAGCTTTATTAGCTGTTCACAGTCCGTCAAACAAGGGGTAGCTAGAAATAAGTATATAAAAGCCAGGAGGTAACAGAACAATGGAGACATCTCTGTAAGTAACATGGGAGAGTGCAGTGAGAAATGGAGCTGTGAGAGCAGAGGTGGCTTTGTGGCTTTGTTAACTGCCCCCAGCACCCCCTTAAGGGAGGTCCCCTCCTGACCTCTCCAGGGATGACTCCTGATTGACACCTGCTAACACTGAGTGACAGCTCACAGGAGGGACATGGCATCTTCAACAATCACAAAAGAAAGGGAATCTGAAAAAAATCACTTGGAAACAGCTAGTGGGAGTGAACAAAGAGAAGCTTTGTTAATGAAAACAACTTCAAATGTCACAGAAAAATAAATACAAATCTTAGAATCTAATTTCTGGGAGGAAATAGATCCAGAGTCAGTTCAACATTTTAACTCATCTTAACCATTAATATTTATAAAGAGCTACCACCCTTCTTCCAAAAAGTTCTTCTAATAAAGTAAATACCAATGTACCTAATTTACCAGAAAATCAAACATTCTGATCAGTACCGCAGGAAGCGGGTTTCTGTTGTGACAGGCATAGAAACCAAAACTTGGAACAGCACTAAAAATGCCTGAACAATAATGTGCCTGAACAATAATGTGCCATTGTTTCTTTATCACACTGCAAGTTGATAGGGGAATACTATGTGTATTTTCTTATCATCAATAGATTTCTAGGTGTTTGGTGTCAGTTCTACATGTATTTCTCATGTACATCATGTAGTGAAGCCCAGAGGTGCAGGACACAGCAGCTAAGGCAATTTCCCCACAGCAGGGGAAATAAGAGAGGACTCAAGAGCCCCCGGGGGTGGCCCTGAGTCTTCTTCAGCTGCAAGGAAGAGTAGTTTTACAGAAAAACAGAAGGGCTTGCTCTCTTTGATTCTTGGGCAGATTTCTGAAGCCATAGCCTTGTATTTTTGCCAGCTAATATTATAAATAAAACATTAATCATTATTAAAAGAAGAAAGCTCTGCTAGAGACCAAGCCATACTCTTCTGGGCTTAATTCAGAAGAGTGAGTAAAATGCTTTGTTCCCTTCACTGAGATTTTCTCACTCAGGTGAAACCCTCTGGCATCTTCAAAGTTGAAAAATGCCTTCGCTGTCACAAACACTGAAGTCAAATACTTGAGTAAAACAAAACCTTAAGCTGCTTAAGCTGCCAAGCAAAGCAATGGCTTGTATTATTTAGCAGTGTGTGTGTGCTTCCGCTACATTCTGAGTAAAGGTGTGACTGTCCAACAACTTCTTTAACTCAAGATTATTTCAAAACACAAGTTCCACCATTCTACCAATTGCTGTCCACACTTGAAAGCTGCTATAGGTAAGCAGAGAATATGCCTCAGGAGACACTCACAAAATACCCAACTGGATTTCTAGGCACTGAGTAAGGGGATACTCTCTCCTGATGATCATTCAGAAACAACAGTGATTACTAGGGATTTGTGCCCAATCTACCTAACAATTTGAACTTTGGCACTAACTAGCCCTATCTATTATTGATAAAGAAATCGGTCATTAATACAGCCCCTCCAGGTGACATTAGTCTTTGCACAGCAAAAATCATTAGGCCAGAGTCACAGAGTTGACATATCTGAAATTGCACACACTTGAGCTCCTTAATAGTAAGCAGGGGCCATGCATTTCTTGTTAGAAAGGCAAAAAAAATGAGTATGAATAAAGAATCAATCCACAGTGAGTGCATTCATTAATCAGTCTCTGCAGCCCACCAAAGAGACAAGAGGATTGAACTCACATAACGTCCTTTGATGCATTTTCTTCAGGGCAACAGAATTCAAATCCTGGCCCTGTAGTAGAATAGTTTCACTACTTTTAATTACTATTATCTTAAAGTTTTCTGAACTATAATTCAGAAAAGATGAAGGCTAAAGTGACAGATGAAACATAAAAACATGGTCACAAACAAACTGTCTCTGAATTTATAATTGACCAACTATTAATAATTATAATTTATATTTATAATTTACGATGGTGCCTTGTTTTACAGCTTACTGAAAACATTAAATATATTATTCTACATTTGATTCTCACAACAGCTTACTTGAAATATTAGATCATACTATACCAATTGTGAAATATATGCAGTCAGGGGAATGAACAAGTAGAACAAAAATGGCATATGAATGTATTTATAATACACTAAGTACAAAATGCTAGTTTCAACAGTAGAATTGATTGGTTGGTCTCATTTTTGTAAAAAAAAAAAAAGTTATGCCTATATACACATATATATAGAAAAGTGGCTGTACAAATACAAATTATAGTCTATTTTGTGACTTTTATCTATCTCCTTTATTTTACTTTCTGATATTTCTACAATGAATATGTACTATATGCATGATCAGTAAAAAGAGAATTAAAAGCAGGGACTTAAACACTGCATGTTTACAGCAATGTTACTCAAATTATCCAAAAGATCAAAGCAGCCCAAGTGTTATCAGTAAATGAGTGAATAAACAAAATATAGGCTGTATATGCAATAGAATATCATTCAGCATTGAAAAAGAACAAAATCCTGAAATGTGCTACAACATGGATCAACTTTAAGCCATAATCCTAAGAGAAATAAAAAGTTACAAAAGGACAAATGTTGGACAGTCTACTTTGATGAGATATCTGCAGTAGTTAATCCACAAAGACAGAAAACAAATGGCAGTTTCAGGGAATTGGGAGAGCACAGGACGGCGAGTTATTGTGGACAGGTGTGTAGGTTTTAATTTGCAAGATGAAGACGTTCTGGAGATGCACAGCAGTGACGACTCCACAGTAACGTGAATGCACTTAATGCCATTCACCTGCACACTTCAAAACTGTCAAAATGGTAATTTTCATACCATATATATTTCATCACAAGAATAATATATTTTTAATGCTGATCAAAAACTACTCTGGAACATAGTCAATGTGCAATTGCTACTAATTGATATTAAATAAATAACTGGAGTTACATTGGTGCTAGTATAATTAAGTTGCTTAAAGTTATTACAAAACTACCTAAACTCATTTTAGGCCTCAATTTTTCTAAATCTGAATCTGAAATGAAAACATAAGACAACCTCTTCCACATGAAGTACCAGAGTGTAATAAACTATTTGCAATACTCATAACCTTTTAGAAATGATTATATTCCTGAATGTATAAAGAACTCTTACAAAACAAAAAGGGAAAAAGCAACCTCACAGGAAAAAAAATGTATGAAAACAAAATTCACAAAACAATCATAAGGGGAATAAAGAAGGGTAATAGAGGTGGATATGATCAAAATATCTTATATGCATGTATGAAAATGCAATAATGAAACCCACATTGAGGGGGGTGTAGGGTTAGAGGGCTGAGAACGGTCTCACTCTGTAATTCACACTGGCCTTGAACTCAGTAGGTAGCCCAGTCTGGCCTCAAGCTCACAGCAATCCTCTTGAGGCAGGGGATTAGGTCATGGCAGGCTGGCTTGAAAAACAGGATGCAATTTATCAATTAAAAAGATCCAGAATGAACAACAGCTATATCCTCGGCTGTTTTTTTATTTTTTATTTCAAAATATATCTCACTAAGTTACCCTAGCGGGCCTTGAACTTGTGGTCCTCATGTATCAGCCTCCCAAGTAACTGGGAATCTAGATTTGCACCGGCATGTCTCGCTTAGTTAAACAAACTTTAACAAACTTTTAATAAAACCATATGTATTTGTTAAAATGAATGAACTGAATCTTAATGTACTAAAGTGTAAAGAAATTTGGAATGCTTTAAAAAAAACATAAAAGTACATAAAGTATGATACTACTTCTGTTTAAATAAAAACTCCATGTGTATGTGTGCCCCTATGTGTCAGAGGTGGGGGAGGAGATTTTGAAAGACAAATATCAAAACTAACCACAGTGCCTCTGTGGAGTGGACACATACATGCCAATGTAAGACAATGAGGTCATTTTACATTCCAGCAGTCAGAATTGTGATGCTTGCAAGTGAGAAAAACCTAACTTAAAATAATGCAGGGCTAGAAGGAAACATCATCATCAATAGAGGGCTTTTGGCATGCTTAAAACCAAATACTGGGACTCACAGGACATCCCCCAGCTGTGTCTCCTCCTCATCTGCCTGTCTCTCCTTGATTTTGTTCTTCAGCTAAATCTTTGACTCCCACACCGCCTGCTGAGCAAACCCAGTGGAAAGAGGCTGTCTTCCCCTTCATCCCACAGGAAGTTCCACGGAGAACTGGTTGTTCCAGTCTGAGAACACATTGAATTAGGGTTTGCACTTAGAGGCAAGTGACAGACCCAACCACTAGTAATCCCAACACGAAGAACAGATTTTCCCCCTCATACTACATTAAGTCTCCAAAGCAGAAGGTTGGTGGCCTCACTTCATAGAGACTGCCATTCTCTGACTTCCTTGGGGACAAAAGAAAGAAACCACTGCTCCTGCTAACACGTGTCTCAGGATAGAGAGGATGAACAAAGTGGCAGCATCTAGATAGGGGAGACAAGGTGCTCCAAGATGCCACATTTGATGTTAACCAAAAGGTCAAGAAGTGATACAAAGTGTTTCCAGGAACCCCAACGCTCTTTTGTTCACTTTTTATTCCAGACTAATATCCCAAGGCCTCCCTATTGCAAAGGGAACAGAGAAACACAGCATTCCAAATTTCATAGCAAATCCTGAAAGACTGTTAAATAAAGCAACTCAAATAATATTCTTCAGATTCCCATTCCTGAAGAACAGTTCCCCATAGCCACCTTGACTCGGGTCTTAATGATTCATCCCTGAATCACAGGATGGCTGTTCTCTGTGACCAACCAACCCAAAGACCATAGGCCCCAGAAATGCCATTCCCCAAAAGACAAACCGTACTCAAAAAGGTTACTTGGGCAGACAGCATTAGAATTGCCACAATTGTTTACAAAGTTCAAAGATGATTATAAAATACTACATACACTTACAAGCATACACAAACATACACACACACACACACGCAAGCTAGGCTGGAAAAAGTTAAAAATTATTTTTAAAATCACATTATTAAACTGTTTTTTGGTGGATTAGGGGTACAGAGAACAGGATATTTTTTCATTTCTTTATGTAGCTACTAAAATAGTTAAGAAAACTGTAAGTTATATTCCTCCCTTTCATTTTGTTTTTTTAAATATATTTCAACTAACAAAGAAATTTTTCATTAATAATAACACAATAACAAACCAAGTTGTACTAAAGAAAAACATGAGACTAATAGATTTTTAAAATTATGATCCCACAAATTATGAAGCAATATTTATTTGGAAAAGCCTCAAAAAAAAAACCATTGGACAGAGCAAGACTCATGAATAATAAAAGCTAATCTCTCCCATTTACTTTTCCCTACATCTGTCTAGATGAAATTACACCTACTAAATATTGACTCTGCTTCTGAAGACCTGCAGGCATGTGACGCATTTTATTTGACATAGATCACTACATTTAACCTTCGGGTAAGGACAGGGCTAGCACATCTCATTCAGTGACACGGAGGAGAGTGATACAGGATGAGGTGAAACAATGAATCTGAGTTCAATTGTCACATCATAATTGCCTTGTAAGCCCCTGTGCTATCTCTGGTGAGGTGCGGGTGATAGTTAGAGGTTGCTTTGCAGTCAGCTTGTACTTCTCCCCGAAAAGAAAGGATTCAATACCTAGTGAACCATGAAACCGGATGGGAAAGTATCTTTCTTTTTTTCACAAACCTCTAATTGATGCTTTCTCCCATTATAATGTAAGGCACAATAAGCAGCGCAATTGCCTTCAATTGATATCCCAGATATTTTCATATCGTATCACATTGTTACTGATTCCTTCCCAAATATACATATCACTACTTCAAAACCACAGCAACTATTAAACCTACTACATAGCAATAACTGTACTTCAATAAGATTGTTTTTCATTATAATTTTATATATTAAAAAATTTTTGTATGTGGTGTTAGGGACAGAACCCAGAGCTTCACACATGCTAAGGAAATGCTCTACCACTGAACTACCTCAGCATGTTCTTCTCAGCCAAGGTGGTAGTACATGCCCAGAACTCTGGGAGGCTGAGGCAGAATAATCACAAATTTGAGCCAAGCCGGGACAGCTTAGTGACTTAGTGAGACACTGTCACAAAATGAAACATTTTAAAACAAGGCTGGAGATGTAGCTCTGTGTGAAGTCCCTGAGTTCAATCCCCAGTACAAAACAAAATAGAAAGAGAACAAAAACAAAACAAATAAAAATAAAAACACAAAGAAAAAAGAAAAGTTCTTTCCACGGCAATGGGGATTCATGGCACAAAACTATTTTAAAAAGGTATTTTCTATTTAGAACACTAAAGCACTATAGCACCTACACAAGCCTCCAAAGACTTTCCCAAGGATGGGAAAATCACCTTATTCCAGCCTGTCCTAATGTTTGAGCACAAAGTGTCACTTTTTTGCTTGAGACAACTGTTGTTGGGGTAATTGGGTGACAGCGTTTTATGGTCCAGCATAAACATGATAAACCAGCCTCAAACCCCAGCTTGGTACTTTTCTCTCTCCAGGAGTCTCTCAGGAGAATCCTTCTCACTCTCTAGTGCTCACTGTGCACCTTGATTACATACAAAGCGATTGCTATTCCTCCAACATATTCACAGACACTGCAGAATACAATAATTCAGAGCCCACATTCCAAGTTACAAGTCACAATCAATGAAACTAGAAGCCACGGGTAACGGTTAAAACCTATCAGTGTTTGCTCTTTAACTGTTGAAAGATTCTCTAGCTAGTGAAAAAACATGAGTATTTCTTTCATTGCACAAATGAGCTGTCATTTTTGTTTTTCTATGGGCACTGAAGTCAGACAGAAAATGTTTTTAATTGCAGCTGTCCCGCTATCTGTGGTGAGTGAGCACAAGCAGAGATCTTCCGTGAACTTTGAATTTTTTTCACCTAAATAACTTTTGAAGATTGATCCTTTCATTTACTCTGGCACTCACTACTCACCAAACAATTTTTGGACAGATGCTATAAAGTGTCTCTATTGTAGCTCTTTTCAGAAGTGGACAGAAGTTGGGAAACAATCTACATCAGAGTGTGTGAACACTCTCAAGAAAAAGCTAACTAATGGTTCAGAGATAGCAGGCCTGAATAAAGCCTCAGAGATAAGACATAATGGGATCTCACATCTGTCAAGCAGGTAGAAAGGATGGAACTTTAAGGATCCAGCATGCAGGATCAAAATCAGTTTAGGACAGTCACCCAGACAACACAGGAACATGGACTGGGCACAATGAAAACAGTACCAGTTGTGGAAACAAAAGGTTACCAGGGAGTCCAAAGGAAGATGGAGAGAACACTCAGAAAGCATGTGCGTGCGCTATGGGTTCAGAGTCAAGGAAGATTCATGAACCAAGATATAATTCCATAATTTAATGTGGATTATGTATCGAAATAATGATTTGGCTGTAGTGGACTAAATAAAATATATCCTCAGCATTAAAAAATGTAGAAAGACTCAAGTGACATTATTATAACATTTATCCAAGGGAAACCAGAGGCTTCATAACATACCTGGAAAGCAAAAGCAGGCTCTTGGGAGAACAAGGCAAGTACCAGAGCCCACATCCGGAGCAGAAAAGTTGATTATGAGTTGAGTCGATTCATCATTTCCTCGTCTACACACTCCCAATCAATGTCTTGTCCACATGGGCAGTAGCCAAGGACCTAAAAGATGGCTGATCCAGGGTTTGCCAGGAAATTCATTTTCCTGATTACAGAGAGAAAACTCTTAGAGAAACACTGTGCTAGTGACTAATAGATACCACTGCCTCAGGATACGAATATATCAGAGATAAATACACTTGCAAAAGCAGTTTCTCCTACTTGAAATAAGAAGTAAAAGAATTTGTTACCTCTAAACTTAAATAACTTGAATGAAACATTTGCAAACCTGAGTCATGAGTAGTTTGCATTCAAGAAACTGAGTGCATTCAAGAAACTGAGTCTGCAAGGTTTCTCAAAGCCAACCAACGTTCCCTATCACGACAAACCAACCACTTATCAAAGCAAACAGTTTCTTAACATTTTTATCAAAAATTTTTTCCTCTTTTAACTTTGAGTGTCAGGTGAAAAGTAACTAAGACAAAGTTAGAAAAATACGCTTTATTTCATCATAAAGAAACCACCAACAGCTGGAGATGTAGCTCAACAGCCCAAGTGAACTGCCTGGCAAGCATGGGGTTTGATTCCTGGTACCAAAAAAAAGACACTAACATTAAAATGCTATTATAAAAGGAGTGGAAGGCAGGCCGAAATGAACACATTTCTGAAATTATGTTAGATTTCAATATTTTTCAGTTTTCTTTAGTGCTTTTTTTTAGACAGATGGATGGATGGACAGATGAATACACAGACAGATATTCTAACTTCATCCTTTCTTTGACTTACTGTAAGTTAGAAAACTGGCCTGACTTTGATGAACCGTATCATGTGCTACTGATACCGTAACTTAAGTCCAGGTATTATGTGGGCGTTCTGCTGCTCTTTGGAGCTTCCTTCTGTCTAATGCTAAGGAGTTCCTCGGACTTTGTTGTCCAACAGCTCTCCAAAAGCAGGTTAAAATAAAAATCATTTACCAGCTTTTAGAGCAAAAGCTCCTGAAAGTTTATAACATTTTTCCTGCACTTTTGGGGACAAGTGTACTACAAGTCACTAAAAGAGCTAGGAGCAAGCCTTCACCAGATTGTTACACCTGAGATTTCACAGTAATGACCAGCTTTCCCTTTCAGAGCTCAATTTACCTCATGTTCAGGGAATATACACTGTTGCTTGATGAATACAGCAGTTCCCAGAGCTTCTTCCTTCCAGCATCAATATTGGGCTGCAGGTCAAAGCTTAAATTTTTGGATGCCACATAAAAAAATTCTATTTGTTCTTTTAAAAATTGTTCCTATTGGGAACAACCGAATGGAAGTTGATTTGGGGAAGTATCTGGTCTGTCATTCGCAAATCACAAAATAACTACAGAAATAAAATAAAGCAACCACAGTAAAGTCTGTTTTCCGACTTTAATATGTAAGCAATCGTATCTGTTATAGACTAAATTGTGCCCCCATCAAAAGATATGCTGAAATCTCTTTTTCCTATGAAAGGGATCTTATTTGAAATGGGATCTTTGCAGATAAAATCAAGTTAAAAAGAGGTCATTAGCCTGGGTCTTAGTCTCACATGACTGACATCTTTATAAGAAGGAAGTTTAAACATAAAGACACAACAGGGAGCTTGCCCTGCAATAACAGAGGCAGAGACTGAAGGGCTGCACCCAAGACCAAGGAAAGGATGGGTTATCTGCACAGCGCTGGAAAGGAGAAAATGTACCAGTTGCAGAGGAGCAGAGTCCTGCTGGCAACTTGATGTTAGACTTTTATCCTCCAGAAATATGATGTAATAAATTTCTGTTTTGAGCCACTTGGTTTGTGAAACTTTGCAGCAGTCCTAGAAATACAATATTTCTACATAGATGTAAAATTCATGATGAACTTTTCCTTGGACCACTGTAATTGAAGCAATAAAGATTCAGCCTCACATGAATGGGTTTAGTGTTTAGTATGTATAACAAATGTTTAAACTTGCTAGGATTGCCAGATAAAATACAGACTGTCTTATAACATTTCAGCTTCAGATAAACAATGAGTAATTTTATATTACAATATGTCCAGAACAATGCATAAAACATTGTTGTATTAAAAATTATTCATTGTTTATCTGAAACTCAAATTTAACCAGATGTCCCACATTGTTATGTGTTAAATCTGACAGCCACACATGCTGTCTCATGGATGTAATATTTCTGGAATATTCGGGTATTTGTTCTTTGCTTCTAGTCCTTGAGTCAACAAGTCAAAGTGAGCATTTTGAATACTATACAGCCTATTCTCCCTCTTCAGTTTCAAGGACCTCCGGTTTAATTTGTGGACCCTGTTAACAATTACGACTGGATGCTGGCTGCCACAGTGAGTTTGCTTTGGATAAGCACCATGACATCTATATAGCTTTTATAAAATGCTACACAATCAATAAGAAGAAATTAGAACCATCAATTCTAGGCGTAAAGATGTAATCGGTTTTCAGGGGCATTTTTAATTCCTATTTCAATGTTTGTGGCCAGCATACGAATAGAAGGAAAATACAATGGGAATTATTTTTTCTCCTTTTCACCACCACTAAAATAAAAATGTAATATATGCCTTCACAGATAATGGTGTTATTAGGATAATGTGTAATCTCTTACTTCAATCTTGTTTCTTATTCTCCCTGGACTGCTGCTGTAAAATAAAGGAGTGCGAACATACAATTCCGAGGCCCTTGTCAGGAGTCTGGAGTCAGTCGCAGGTTTTGACAGCTTCTCACTGTCTACTCTCTTTCCTTTCCCTACGTAGGGGAGCCCAACTCTCAGGAAAGTTCCATCTCCCTAGAGTTGGCAAAGTCCTGACCAAGCATCAAAGAAGTCATGAAAAAAGCTTACTAAATTTAACTGCATGCATCAAAAGACGGCATGAACAATATAAAAATTCAAATGGCAAACTAAAAATCTGCACTGTATGATGAAGAAAATTTTTAACATGTCAAAAAATGTGCACAAAGGGTATAGCTAGAAATTCATGTATTTATACACACACGTATATATACACACATTAAGCATGTGAAAGTATTTTGCATATTAATGATGAAAGAAACATGAATTAGAGAAAAAACACTGTTTTGCCTATCATGTTGACAAAATTCCTTGAAGAAAATAACCCAACATTAGAAAAGTGCACACTCTGGTGACTATGGAGGGTGATACAATCATTTTTAAAAATTTACTATTTCATATCAAAAGTCTTAAAATTTACATTTTTTCCCACAATTACACTTTCAAATGTGTTCAAATATTGTGTTTAAAATCTCATTCACAATCTCATTGGTAGCAGCAATAATCTGAAACAGTTTGAGTTTAGATTTCATTCAATAAATTATGATACAACTATATAGTAGACTATTACCTAATAATTAAAAAGTATGTAGTAGGTTAGTGCCTAACAACATAAGGAATGTTCATCATGTATTAAAAATAGCTTAACAAAAACATCCCAAAACAGATTCTTTGGTTGATGAGGTGTTAGTTCTCCCTTTTGGGGTAAAAAGTGTGTTTCCAGGGACTTAGAGCTAGCTGCTTAGGCAGGGACATGTTACTGCTGTTGCTGAAAATTTAAATATACATGGAAGTATCTAAATTAATCCTAACTACATAACATTCCATTAAATGGATAAACTAGTATTTACTGTACAGTATGGTTTTCATTTTTTTAGTTTAGCATTTATTTCCAGTTCTTGCCGTTACAAATTACGTAGTGATAACCTGTCATGTATACTTTTTAATAGATTCACAAAATTGGGACTTGAAAGATGTTTCTAATCTCTTTGTCCTTCCTTTTTCTGGTAGAACCAGGGAAGTGACTGAGAGTGGCACACCAAGCCTTAGGCTTCATGTATCCTCACCAGAGATACACCAGCCTCTTCATGCTACAAACAGAGAGGGAATAGAGAAAAAAGGAGCTGCTTGCCTCAGGGAAGTCTCTTTCTGGTTTTTTAAAATAATTTTAAAGATAATAAAGTACAACAAAACAAGACAGAACAACGCTAATCAAGACAATGCAGTGAAACTGGTACAGAACTGCAGAGCAGGATGCTGGGATAACAATAATAGCTACCCTAGTAATCTTGTTATCTTCACAGTAGTTGTTCATCAATCAGGTATAGCAAAATCAAACCAAAAACAGAACACTATACAACCAATCAAAACAGAATATTGAATAGAGCAAAACAATTAATCAGAACAAAGCAAAAAAGTGAAAACAAGATTGGTTTTCAAAGACAAGATAGAAAGGAATCCTCCATATTTGCTACATTGCATACTATCATTCTCCCAGGAGACACTCAGACCTCTGGTCCCAGGTCAGCACAATCAACCAAACAATACAAGCTTTTAGTTGCTCTCTGTACCTTAGTTGCTATCAACTGCGGCTATCAACTCAAAACCATCCAGTTGCTAAGGGTGGAATGGATGAGGGGACATGGGACATTTGGTTCTCAGCCCACGTGCCAGTAGGCTCACAGGAGATACTGATTTGTTCTCTTCCTGACACACCCACAGCTCATGCCACTTATCAGGAAGCCTGGTTTGTTGCTTTCTTGGTTGGTCCCCCCACGTTCCAGCATGGCTGATTGTCAGGTGATGCTGACTTGTTCTCTCCCTGGTGTGCCTTACCAGGAAGCCTGGCTCATTGCTCTCTTGGTGGTCCCCCAATTTCCAGCCTCTCCTTCTATTCTCATGTACTCTTTCAACAAAACTTCATGAGAAACTATAGAATATTATATTATTGTTGTTTCTTTATCACAAAATAAAAATTTAGTTCTCTTCTAAAAAGTCTACAGGATTTCATAGCATACCTTTTATATATTAAAATCAGCCCTAAACCTTTTTATTTTGCTTCATTTTCCACCTATCTAAACTTCTTTAATCACACAGCATTGAAGAGTCTCTTAAATCCTTTCTGAGGCAATGAAGGAAAGTGGTACAGTAAGAGTTTGTCTATACCAAGCAGGCTTCATCCCAGGGACGCAAGGATGGTTTGACATACCAATCAATAAATTCAATATATCACACAAATAGAAGCAAAGACAAACATCACCTGATCACCTCAATAAATACAGAAAAGCCTTTGAGAAAATTCAACCACTTATGATACAAATACTGAAGAAAATAAGTATTGAAGAACCCTACCTCAATCAGATAAAATTCATTTATGACAAATCAACTGCTGACATCATATTAAATAGAAAAAACCTAAAAACTTTCCCTCTAAAATCAGAAACAAGACAAGAATGTCCACTACCACCACTTCTGTTTAACACAGTACTCAAAACATTACAAAGATCAACTAGGCACAAAAGATACTTAAAAGGATATATAGGGAAAGATAGAAATCTTTATCATTATTTGTAGATACCATGATCCTCTACATAGAAACCCCAAAAAATTCTACTAAGAATTTTAGCTACATTTCTAGAATCAATTACCAAATCAGCAATGTAACAGGTTACAAAGTTAACACAAAAATCAATAGTGTTCTTGTACACCAATAATAAATCCACTGAAAAATTAGGAAACAAATACCATCAACAATAGCACCAAGAAAAATTAAATATTTAGGAATTAACCTAAGTAAGGAAATGAAAAACCTTCACAATAAAAGCTACAGTACTCTGAAAAAGGAAATCAAAAAGAACATCAAATAATGGAAAGATTTCCCCTGATAATGGAACCAATATAATCAAAACATTTTCCAAAATTGTTATACATCTATGATGTAATCCCAATCAAAATACCAGCAGCACTCCTCACGAAACTAGAGAAAAAAACAAAACAAAACAAAATTCATATGGAAGCAGAAGAGACTTAGACCCAAAAGCAATCTTGCTTAATAAGAGCAAAGTGGGAAGCATCACAATCCTAGGCTTGATGTTGTATTGCAAAGGTACTGTGATTTGGGGAAAAAAAGAAAGAAAAAGAAAACCAGCACAATAGTGGCACAAAAACCAACAATTGGATCAATGGAACTAGATAGAGGATGCATAAACAATCCTAAGCACCTTCAACTATTTATTTTTGACAAGGGGTCCAAAAAAATTAAAGAAAAAAGATAGCCTCTTTAATAAATAAATGATTCTGGGAAAACTGGCTATCCACATGCAGAAGAATAAATCTACACCTATATCTCTTACCATGTACTAAATTAAAATCAGAATGAATCAAGAATTAATGTGAAAACAAAAACATATCCTGCCAGAAGATAAAATGTAGAGCCTCTTTGAGATTTGGTGTCCAGATGCTGGAATATAGCAACATGAGGAAGAGAGGAATGAGGGAAGAGGATTCCTGGGTCCCAGCAAGGATTTCAAGTGAGAATTCAAGCCCACAAGGAGAGCAAAAAGAGAAACCTCAGGGCTGAGATTTAGCCCAGCAGCCCAAAGCACTTACCTAGTAAACACAAGGCTGTGAGTTCGATCCCAGTACCACCACCCCCACCCCCAAAAAAACAGAAGAAAAAAGAGAGAAACTCCTCAATGCAGAAGAGGGAGTTGGCAAGCAGTGCTTTCTGCCTGAACCCTGACTCACTGCATGAGACGGGCAGCTTAAACCTGCAAGCACGAGCAAAGGAAGAAGCCTCCACAGAGATTCTGCTCCAATGGAATGGAGCAGTGGACACAGCAGACTGTACTAGCTGGTGAGTTTTTTTGGATTTAGACACTCCCAGGATGGGGAGATTGCCTGGTAGCCAGTTTGGAGAGAAGCCAAGTGAGCTCCAGACCGCAGAGCAGCTACAGACTAGCTCCATCTAGCGGTTCCCAGTATCAGTGTAAGGTGGAATCCAGTGCAAACTGGCAGGTCAAGCAGCCAAGTTCAACCCAGTAGTAGGCACACAGAGTGTTACAGGCTGAACAAATCTGATTCCTGTCTCACCAACCTGAATTTGGGTAGCAATAAAGGTACATCTGTCTTGGATTATGTACTACCCCACTCTAAATCAAAGGCTGGCTGTTAGGATTAATCAACATTGGATCTGGGCTCTTTCTGCCCACCCTGTGTGCCAGTGACATCAGAGACACAACCTGAAATCGAGATTTTTTTTTTTTTAGTTTCTTTTTTTCCCTTTTCTTGTTTTTTCTTTTTGTTTTCATTTGTTTTCTTTTTTATTTATTGTTTACTCTTGTTTTTATATAGTGTGAACATTGTTTCTATTTCTTGTAGTTGTTAGTTTTGTTCTGTTCTGCTCTTTTCTGTTCTTCTTTTTCTCTTTCCCTCCTGTCCTCTCCACCAGGGCCCTAAAGTTCATGAACTCTTCCTTTGTCCTCCAGCCTTGTTTCTAATCTCTTCTCTTTTTCTATTTATCTATCATTTTAAATTTTCTCCCCTAATGGTTTTTACACAATATTAATGGCATATTTACAGTACACAATTTTGGAGGTTTTTATTTTTTATATAACCACAAATATAGTCATTACAGTTAGAGGTAACAAATTAATAGTTACCACAACTTGCCATCTTTTGGCTGTGTTTGATGCTATCATTATTGTTGATCATACTACTTTAGCCAAGGTGGCATCATTGTTCTAATAGCTGTTTTTTCTGTTATGCCAAGATTGAGACTGCCTAAGGATCATAAACAATATTACAAGCTAATTCCAAAGAACCAAAGACTAGACCACATCAGCAGAAACATCTCATCTTCACCAAACTAAAAAAGTACGATCTTACAACAGACCCAATACCAAAAACTAGCAACAGCTGAAAGACACCTCTGAGCTCCTAAGAGTCTTTAATACTAGCAATAAAGCTTCCTTCCATGAGTAATTTACGCATCATCCCATGAATTACACTTCAAAAAATGGACAATGAGAACACTCTTAAGGAAGATTCAATCCCAGTGGGCAAGTGGGTAGAACAATCTGAAAGCCATCTGCCTGTTCTCTCTGCAGTGGTGACAACAAAACTTACAAAGCAGATAAATGGGGCTCTAGAAAAAAATTAAATCAGAAATAATTTCTCAGAATAATAACTACAGAGATGGTGACCATAATGAATGAGATGCTTACTGACTCTAGAGCAAAAAGAACATTTTGTAAATTAGAAAAGCTTAGGAGAATGATGGAAACCATGAGCACCCAATGCAGGAAAGAACTGGACTCCAAGAAATAGATATCAAATAGATATCCAGGAAATAAAAAGTGCTATTGAAAGTATATACATCAGATTGAGCCAAAGTGAGGACAATGTCAAATACAGAAGACAAGATTGGTTAGTGATCATGACAAGAAAGCATTAAAAATTTCAAAGGACAACAAGAAATCAGTTGCTAGATCATGCAAATAAGAATAACACAAGATTGATCAAAGTCAAGGAAAAATCAGGAGATAGCACAAATGACATGAAAAATCTGTTCACAAAAGTAATGACATTGGGGGAAAATGTCATGACAAAAAAATTCCCAAGCAGGGGGAAAGATTTTGACACACAGATAAGTGTGGCATATTCAATTAGCCAAGATCAAAAAAATCTACACCAGGCCGTATAATTATCAAAATTCCAGAAATTCAATGCAAGAACAGACTATTAAAAGCTATTAAAGAGACAAACATGAGTCTGAGAAGTCCCGTTCTAACACGTGGATACATTCAGACCATAGTATTACCCATCTCTAGACTCTCAAAATCATGAAGAGGTACATGTATATTTCAAATCAGCACTTGGCCTGGTAAGCGGCCATGGTGCAAGTGAGCAGTGGGTGAGCCAGTCAGCCCTCTCCTGAGATCCAGCCATGTTGGAATTTAGAGCACTGAGCAAGAAAGCAACACGCCCTCCTTCCTGGTAAGTGGCTGCAGTGCGAACAAGCGACAGGCAAGCCAGGAAGTGAACCAGTCAGTGTCTCCTGTGAGCCTACGGGCGGGCGAGCAGGCTGAGAATCAAACATTGCATCTCTCCCTCCCCCCCCCACCGCCCAGTTAGCACCTGGGGGCCAGGTGTCTGAGCATCTCTTGGGAGGAGGACCACATGCAATATAGCAAATATGGGAGATTTCCTTCTAACTTCTCTTTTAAGGCAAATATTGTTTTCACTGTTTTGCTTTATTCTTATTAATTATTTTGCTCTATTCAACATTCTATTTTGATAGGTTTCATAATGTTCTGGTGTTGGTTTGATTTTGCTATACCTAATTGAATGAACAACTATTATGAATATAACAAGATATATTATAGTACCTATTACTGTCATACCAGTATACTGCTCTGAAGTTCTGTATCAATATCACTGCATTGTCTTGATTGGCTTTGTTCTGTCTTGTTCTGCTGTATTTTACTATCTTCAACATTAAAAAAAATCTTTAAAAAAATGTTGTTAGAGAAAAGAAACAAATCATCTATATAGGAAAGCCCATTAGAATCTCATTGGACTTCTCAACACAAACCCTCAAGTCAAGGAAAGCTTGAAATATTTCAAGCCCTATAGTAAACAAACTCCACCCCAAATATATGCCTCAAAACTATCTTTAATAATTGATGAAGAAATAAGATACTTTCATGACAATGAACATCTGAAGAAATTCATAAAAATCAAGCCAGCATTCCAAAACATTCAGAAGGACTTCTAGAAAGCCATAACAAAGTCTACAATTCTATGAACCCCAACAGAACAAATCCACCACGCAAGGCAAGTAATTAAACACAGGAGAGCAAAATGGAACCAACAGCAGAAAAATAACAGGACAAAGAGAAGTCAATATATATCATTTATAATCACTAATGTAAGTGGTCTCAATTCAGTAAGCAAAAGAAACAGACTGGCAGAATGGATCAAGAAGCAAGAACCAACAATATGCCACATATGACAATTAACAATTAATTAAAAATAAATTCAAAGATGGAAAGTCAAAGGATGTAAAGCAATACTCCATGTGACAAGAACCAGAAAAAAGCAGGGATGGCTATTCAATTTGCACACAAAGTGGGTTTCAAGCCAAGACTGATGAAGAGAGACAAGGAAGGTCACTACATCTTTGTAAAGTGAACAATCCAAGGGGAAGAGATAACAATCATAAATATATATGCCTCAAATACCAGCATACCCAACTATATAAATCAAATATTGACAGACATAAAATACCAAATAAGCACCAATACAATTATAATGGGGGGCCTCAATACTCCATTGTCATACATAGACAGATCAACTAGACAAAAAATCAAAAAAATATCAGAACTGAAGCAAATTTGAACAAATAGGTTTAATAGATGTCTACAGATGTTCTACCTCACAACATCAGGATACATATTCTTCTTAGCTGTACATGGCATGTCCTCCAAATGATCCACATACTAGCTCATAAAACATGCTTAAGTAAATACAAAAGGACTATTATCCTATGCATATTATTAGACCACAGTGCAATGAAATTTGAAATAAATGACAAAAAAAACTACAAAAACTTCATAAACACATGGAAATTAAGTAACACCCTCATGAACAACCAATGGGTCACAGATGAAATTAAAGAAGAAATTAGACCATTTCTAGAATTAAACAATAATGCCAATACAACATATTGGAACTTATGGATGCAATGAAAAGCAGTCATGTGAGGAAAAATTATAGTGGTGAATACTCTTAACAGAAAAACAATGTGAACTCAAATAAACTACTTAATACTGAACATCAACCTTCTAGAAAAAGTAAACCAAGTCAAGCCCAAAGTTCATATGAGAAAAGAAATAAAGATCAGAGCAGAAATTAATGAAACGAAGACTAAGAAAACAATATAATGATTCAGTGAATTGGAGAGTTGGTTTTCGAAAGATTAAATAAAATTGGGAAACCCTTAGACAAATTTAACAAAAAAAGGGAGAACAAGAGTCAGATCTATGCAATTAGGAATGAAAAGGGTAAAATCACAACAGATCCTTCTGAATTCATACAATCATCAATATCTATTATGAGAACCTATAGTCTAATAAGATGAAAAACCCAGAAGAAATGGACATATTCCTAGATACATATGAATTGCCAATGCTAGATTGAGAGATATAAAATTTCTAAATAAACCAATATCAGTCAGTGAAATTGAAGATATAATTTAAAACCTACCAACAAAGAAAACTGAGATCCTGACAAAGTCAATGCTGAATTCTATCAGAAATTTAGAGAAGACCTAACAGCACTACTGTACCTCAAACTCTGAAACTGAAAGGAAAGCAATACTCCCAAAGTCTTCCCTGGAAGCAAGTATTACTCTGATACCAAAACCAGAGAAGGACCCACCCAAAAAACCAGCACAAGCAAATCTCCCTAAAGAATATAGATGCAAATTTTTCATAAGATATATGTCCTTTATTGAATTCATCGTTTTGTTCTATTCTGTTTTGTTCATCGTTTTGTTCATTTTTTTCTATTCTGTTCTGTTTTGTTCGATTTTTACTATGTCTGAAGGTATCTACAGCTGTTCTAAAGACAACAGGCATTATGGCAACCATTGTTGATTTTGTATTGTTTTGAAGTCCTGTATCACTTACACTGGTTTGGTTTTTATTCGCTTTGTTGCTTTATTTTGCTTTGTTTTATTCTCTTTAAATTAAAAAAAAGATACTAGCAAACAGAATGCAGCAAATCATCAAGAAGATTATCCATCATGACTAACTAGTATTCATCCAAGGGATACAGGGATGGTTCAACCTATGCAAATCAATAAATGTAATGTACCATATAAACAGAGCCAAGAAAAAATCCATATGATCATCTCAATAGATGCAGAAAAAGCATTTGACAAATTCCAATATCCATTCATAATTAAAAACTCTACAGAAAATTGGAATAAATGGTCTTAATCTCAATCTGATAAAAGCTGTCCTGTTAAACCAGCAGCCAACATCATGATAAATAGACAAAAACTGAAAGCTTGCATTCTAAATTCAGGAACAAAACAAGACACCACTCCTATTCAATATACATTAGCCAAAGCAACTGGAAATAAGAAAAAATACAAGGAATATAGATAGGAAAGGAAAAAGTTAAATTATTATTTGTAGATGACATGATACTCTACATAGAAGACCCAAAAAACTCCACCAAATGGTTTATAGATTTAATAACCATATTCAGTTATGTAGTTGGATATGGAGTCAACACTCAAAAATCAATAGCATTTTGGAACACAACAAACTCACTAAGAAAAAAAGTAAGGAAACTTTTCATGATAGCTTTGAAAAAAATGAAATATTTAGGAATAAGTCTAACAAAGAAAATAAACATCTTTACATTGAAAACTGCAACACTAAAAAAGGAGATTGAAGTCAATAATTGGAGAAAACAAAAATCAAACAAAGAAGTTTGAAACAAACTTTTTAAAAATGTAAATTTTGTTCATAAAAAAAAAATTCCAATCTCCCTATTCACAAGGGACTAGTTCTCCTGAGAAGTGAGCAATGAGAACTCAAAATTTTTAAAAACATTTAGAGAAAGAGAAAATCAGCTTTCTGTTACTTTGGTAAGTGATCCAGTGGGGCTCTGTTTTGGTTTGGATATGTTATGTTGTATGTATGTGTACATGGACCATATTCTGCTGAGTTTTATAAAATTCAGAAAAGACAGTTGGAAAACATCTTGATTTTTTGTTAATTTATCTCAGTAAAAGCCCACTGGCACTCCAAAGAAAATGGAGATAGAATAGGATATCAGAAAATACTCTTGGGTAGGAAGAACCAACATAGTGAAAATGGTCATACTTGCAAAGTTATTATCAAGTAGATGGGTACATACATACATACATACATACATATATACATAGAGCTAAAACTCTGTGGCCCAAATTTTTGCCTTCAAGATTCCTAACATCTTTGTATCCCATGACTCACAATATTCACACACACTCTCTCTTGCCTTATCTCCTCTACTCCATCTCTCTTATACCCAGGAATCCTCTAGCAAGATTCCTGAAATATATGTCCTAGTATTTTCATTTCAACATTGTCAGTGATGCAATCCATAATTGTTCTTTGCTTATAATGGTTGATATTAGCCAGCCATACTTACAAAATTTCATTCTGAGTCACTTTTTCACTAAATAATTACCAGATTTGTATAGAAGTCTAGTGAATCACTGTAGGTAAGCTGCTATATGTATTTCAGCAAGAAAAAATACAATAAGAAATTTAAATTCAAAAATAATTACGAAATGACTATTATTAATACGTAATACTCAACTTACCAACCACTCTCATAATCATTATTTTTAATCTCTCCATGAACTTACAAGATTAACATCATTATTAGTATTTGATAAATGAAAAAACAACTACTCATTAGAATTAAGTAACCTTGGCCAATCACAGATAATAGACAGACTGGGTTTTTGACCCACTTATCGAAAGACAATATATTCAGTTAGTTTTAGGTTCCACTAAAGTAGGAAAAATTCAGTAATTTTTTCATATTTTACTGTGACTAAATTTTTAAGAATTATAAGACTTTAGGTTTGTTATTTAATGCCCCTGTAGATCTTAGTATTTTGTTCTGTATAATTTGAAGTCAGTAGATTAAAGATACCCAGCCACTAGTATAACAAGAAGACAAGGACAATCTAGTACACCCCTGAGACTTACCTAACAAATATCTCAACAATTACTACTGCCACAATTCCTTTTATTCCAACTCTGACTCCCAACATGATTTTCTTATTCATATATTCATTTGGAAAATAGTTATGAAGCCAGAAATTTTCAGGTGAAAAATTGAAGCAATCAGAACATAGTTCTTCCCGAATACCTAATTCTTCATGGTCAGGAATTTTACTCATGTCCATATTATCAAAATTTCACAGAGATATTAAAGTGGTCAATTTCTATGATGTTATTTTGTTCTAAAAGGCTGTAAATTTATGACATCAAATGTGAGTAATCAAAATAAGAGTCATTATAGAAAAGAGATCTGCAGTTAAGAGATATAATCCGGGAAAGGAAAGGCCAAAACCAGAAGTAACAGCTTAGTTGTTTTCTTTTCTTTTTTTTTTTTTTTCTGTTTTTCCCATTTAGATGACACAGGACTGTTCTGGTGGGATTCAAATAGAATCAGCACTTCCACATACCCAAATATGGCCTCATCCCAGCAGCCACATTTCCCCACAATGACATTCTGCCTTGCTCACTACACCAACTCCAGACCATGATGGCTGCTTCCATTTGGACCCAGAAGTCACCTAGGACCCTGCATCATGCCTTTTTAATCCCAGATTTCCCAGTGGCAAAGATGGGTAGTGATGGCTATTTATGAATCCAGAGGGCCATTGTGAAGATTAATGACTTATGTTTTGTAAAGTGTTTTTAAATTCCCAAATGAGAGTTTCTCATACAGCTGGCTGCTTCATGATTAGCATTTTCTTGCTTCAAATTGCTTATTCCTGCTATATTTCAAGACATCCAAAAAAGCCCCAGATTAAAGGCAATGCCCAGGAGTTCACTGATGACTTTTACATTGCATGTCCCCAGAGGCCGATGAGCTGACAGAGACAGAACACTCCCATTCAGTGCCTCCCTTCAGAGACACATTGCGTCCCTACTTTCAGATTTTGGGCCAAGAGCACAAAAGTCACATTTGAACTAACAGCTGATGTCTCTCTTGAGGCCATGATGCAGACTGCCACTACACAGTTATGTTTTTGGAACATTTCCAGGCTAATAGCAAAATGATTTCTTAGGGGACCATCGTAAGGAGAACGAAGGAGTGGAGATTTATCTTGCTACTTAAAAAAAAATAATTAGTAATGAGTTTGAGTGACAATCACAGAAAATTCAAATTGGTTTAATATGTGTGGCTTCTAATGATCACTAAATTTATTAGAAAGTATTCTTACAGTCTGATTATCTAGAAAAACGAGCAAAGCCCTGCTTCACAATTCTATATTGTCACCTACTTCAAGATTGATTTCATTTTATGATTGGCTAGCAACCTGAGGCACTTATACTTTAAGGAATAAAAATATATTTCATTTTCTAATAAAGAGAAAATACAATTAATGTATTGCTTTGCCCCTATGAAGCATTTTCTCTGACCCTTCAATTTTGTGAAAGAATATCAAAAGCATCAAAAATGAACGAAAATTTATAATTATGTGACCCAGGCCCAATTCCAGAAGGTTTTCACCATGCTGCTGGCACAGATTTGAGGTAGCTTTGAAGTGGTTACAAGTACGATAAACATGTACATTCGGAAAGCTCTCATGGTTTCTGGAGTCACGGTTTTCACAAAAATAGTGTAAATTCTTATAACAGATAAATTTGATTTTAAATGAATAGCAATGATGCAAGAGGTAGTGAGATGAACATTAGCAAACATTATTCACCCTTCACACCAGATGTAGATGTAAATTAGGAAAAACGGTGATGCTATCAAGACATTTTGAATCATCGAGTCTTTTCATATTTGGATAAGGGCAAAGCAGCATGCAGAGTAATAATAAGTTTTATAGCCCTTAGCTACCAGGTTACTCTCAGAGCTTCTCTCGGAATCTTTAGTGAGGAAAAAAAGACAAAGACACGAAGACCTCCTGCTGCAACATTCCCATCTTCTTAAATAAACTTCACAAGTGAATTGAAGCCATGATGAATAGCTTGGCCTCAATAAGGGATTCGAAGAATACCCTAAAAAAAAACAGGAGAAAGGTTTTTGCCACTCAGTTAAAGTCATCATTTACCACTTAAAAGTCATCACATTTGCTAAGCACAGAGGCATGGAATGTGAGGGGCAAAGCTGCAGCTGCCACAGTCTCCATCCTGTTTCCACCCCCTGCAGTAGAATGCTGGTCCACCACACGAGAGGTGTCACACATAGATCCCTAACTAAAACTGTAATATCATACTAGGCCCCCAATGGAAGGGTTTTGACATCAAAAACCTAAGTTGCTACTCAGCTAGCAGTCCTGAAAACGGTCAAACAATCAATAAAAATTAGCATGTTATCATGAGTCCCTACCAAATGACAGGCACTTTGCCAAGTTTTTTTATCCACAATAATTCCATGAGATCAGAAGGATTGTCTCCATTCTATGAATGGGAAAATAAAGGCCAAGAAATAAAATTCATACAATTTGTGAAGTGCAGAAAAGGCATAATTCAAACATGGGTTAGGCTGACATCCAAATACATGGACCAGTCTGTCTCACAAGCCAGTGACCTTGAAGCGTGGGACAGCAAACTCATCCTTCTGCATCACTTCTGCACTTCTTAAACACTTACACCTGGGTTGTACACGCAATCTTTAAAGATGAAGGCACAGAAATGATATAAATTTTATATATTTTACACAATACCTATCAAGATCCATGATCTGGAGAAGCCAGTTCACCCTTTCTGTAAGCCATGCAAACCAGGCAGAGCCCAGGGAGAGAGAAGACAGTTTGCCCTTCCTGTGAGTCAGCAGAAGCCATGCTGGGTCTAGGAGTAAAACGAGAAGCCAGTTCACCCTTTCAGCAAGTTATGCAAACCAGGCAGGGCCCAGGAAGAGAGAAGCCAGTTTGCCCTTCCTATGAGCCAACCAGCATGTGGGCTGAGAATCAAAAACTCCCTTCCCACCTTATAGGCAACCAGCTGGTTTGGGGGACATGCTGAGTTGACAGCAACTGAGGTACAAAGACAACTAAATGCTTGTCTTGTTTGATTTACTTTGCAGGCCTAAAGCCAGTAGTCTGAGCATCTATTAGGAGGAAACAGTATGCAGCATAGCAAATATGGGGGTTGATCGTCTGTCTTGTTTTGAAATCCAATATTGTTCTCATTGTTTTGTTTTGTTCCAAGTTATTGTTTCGTTTTATTTAATGTTCTGTTTTGATTGGTTTTATTCTGTTTTGTTTTATTTGATTTCACAATGTCTGATGGTATGAACAACTATTGTGAAAATAATAAAATATAGTAGCCATTGTTGATTTCCTATTATCCTGTTTTGAAGTTGTATACCACGTTCACCGTTTTGTTTTTATTGGCTTTATTCTGTTTTACTTTGTTGGGTTTTATTCTCCTTAAAACAAAAAAAAATCCATGATGTTCCTAAAGTAATGTTCAGTCTATGGTAAAGTGTGGATTACAGTACACTGTGACTTTGTGATACATTTCAACAGTTCAAAGCAACTATAAGAAAGAAACTTTTAAAGCATACCAGAAAATATAAGATGTGTTTTAATAGTTTTTTCTTTTCTCTTCTTTTATTTTTTCTTTTCCTTTTGTTTTTTATTTTAAAAATAAAAAATTAAACAATGAAAATGAATTTCAAGACAGATTAGTAGGACGGTTACAATAGTTGATACATTGCATATTACTGTCTTCATAGTAGTTATTCAGAGTGCAGGATATAGGCATAATATCTTATCTAAACAATATTAGCACAAAACATTCCTTTCAAGGAGCAAATAGAAGCTAGTTGTATAACTTTCATAATTGTCTTGTGCTTGCATATATTTTTTTCTTTTTCCCTTTCCTCCTTTCCCCTTTCCCCATGACAGTTCGTCTTTTCTTTGAACGGTTTCTTTCCAATTCAGAATATCTATCGTACCTTTTAGATCCTATTGTTCAGTTTCTTCAATTAGTGATACAATACAATTTTTACATATAGGTCTGATTAATTTTTATATATGGATCTGATTAATTTCACTTATGAGTACAGTCTTGAGTAGCATCCAACTACCTGTAAAAGCTTCCAGTTTTTTGTTTTTTTTTACTAACTAGTACTCCATTATATTTTTTAAAAGCCACATCTTTTTTATCCATTCCTCAGTTGATGGGCACCTGGCCATCCACTTTAGCTATTAAAAATTGTGCTGCTGTAAACATAATATACATGGCTTTGGTATGATGCTTTAATTCTTCTGAGAATATACACAGAAGCAGAACAGCTGGATCAAATGGGACCTCCAATTCTAGTTTTCTGAGGAATCTCCACACTGATTTCCACAGTGTTTGTACCAGTCTAAACTCCCACCAACAGTAGAGAAGTGTTCCTTTTCCCCACAGTCCTGTCAATGTTTGTTACCAGCTGGTTTTTTTATGATAACCATTCTTTCTGGGGTGAGATGGAATCTGAGTATTGCTTTAAATTTATATTTCTTGAATTACCAGTGATGTTGAACACTTTTTCATATAATTATTTACCACTTGTATTTCTTCATCTGAGAAGTGCATATTCAACTGAGGTACTTTTTTTGAATTGGGTCTTTGAATTGGGAGGTATGGTTTTTTTCAGTTCTTTATATGTTCTAGATATAAGCCTTTTGTATGAGGGATGATGGCTAAAAGCTTTTCCCACCCTGTAGGTTTTCTTTTCATGCTGCTGGTGATTTCTTCTGATGTGCAAAAATTTTTTAATAAGATAAGATTCCAGTTGTTGATTCTTTGAAATACTTGCTGTGCAGTTGCATTTTGTTCAGGAACTCTCTGCCTACTTTATGTCCAAGATTTCTACCTACCTTGCCTTCCAGTAGTTTTTATTTTAATATTTATATCTTTGATTCATTTTGACTTTAGTTTAGTGTATGGTGATAGGCATACATCTAGTTTCTAACACCATTTAATAAAGAAACTATCTTTCTTTCAGTGAACATTTTTAGCTCCTTTGTCAAAGATAAGGTCGTTGAGTATGTTTGTAACTGTGTCTGCATCTTCTATTCTGTTCCACTAGTCCTTTGGTCTGTATTTTACAAATACCAGGCTGGGTCCAAGGATGTAGCTCAGGGGCATAGCACCTATCTGGCAAGTACAAGGCCCTGAGTTCAATTCCTGGTACCAAAAATGCCATGCTGACTTTATCACAGTAGCTTTGTAGTATAATTTCAGGCCAGGAATTCTGATGTTCCCTGACTTGCCTTTGTTGCTCAAAATTACTTTTGCTCTTCTAGATATCTTCTGGTTCCAAATAAATTCTAAGAAAACTGTTTTCTCTAGTTCTGTGAGGTATGTTAATGGTATTTTGATTGAGATTACATTAAATCCTTGAAGTTCACATGTCTGCAAAGAGAATAAAACCCCCTGTATTTTCTGGTCCTTGTGTCATGAAGAATTTCTTTCCATCTTTTGACTTTTAGTCTGTGAGCTTCCTTTTGGGTTAAATGTGTTTCTTGAGCACAGCACATGTTGGATCTTGCTTGTTGATCCATTCTGCCAGCCTGTTTCTTTTGATTGGTGAATTGAGGCCATTTACATTGATAGTTTTGTGCTGGCTTTTCTTTTTCATGTTGCTTCCATGTTTTTTGCTCCCTGTCTTTCTGCTCTGTTTAATTGCTTGCCCTGCCTCACAGCTTCTTCCTACTTGTATTCCTGCATTTGTGGTCTTCATTACCACTTTCTAATATATCATTTAGAGCATATTAGAGCTAGTTTACTACTCATAAACTTACTTGTCATGGACAAAGAACTTGTCATGTTATTTCTCCATCAGTTTTGAAACACAGTTTTGTGAGATACATCAATCTGGTCGGAAGATTGTTTTCCTTTAGAGCTTTAAATACTTCACTCCAAATTCTTCTTGATTTTAGGATTTGTGTTAAGAAATCTGCCATGCTTCTCATGGATTTTCCCTTATAGGTGATTTGTTTCTTTTCTCTAGTTCCTTTTACTATTTTATTCTTGTGCTGAATTTCTGTGCTGGAATTTTGATTGTTATATGTTTTGGTGTAGATTTACTTTGGTCATGTCTATTTGGAGTTCAATTTGCTTCATTCATTTGTACATCAAATTTTTTATCCATGTTTGGTAAGTTTTCTGCTTTTATTTTTGTGAAGAAGTTTTTAATGGCTTTTTCAGAGTCTCCACTTTCTCACTGATTCCAATAAATCATATGTTGTTCTTTGTCTCATCCTGTATCTATTGGATTGACTTTTTGTGGTCCATTGTGATTTTTAAGAAACCTTTTTCATCATGGTCACTAGTTGTGTTCCTTTCTTCTAGATCTGATTGTCCATCTTCACCTTTATTGAATCTGCTACATATACTTTCCATGGATTTTCTAATCTGTATTTCTGTTTGAATTTGTTTTATTGACCCCATTTTTATCTATGTTTGACATTCTTTTTTATAATTTTTAAATTTTATTTAAGGAGAAAAAGAAAAAACAGAAAAAGGTTGAAAAATATACAGAATTTCAAAAAATAAACAGTAGGAAATCACTAGTTAATAGATTACATGTTGTCATCTTAGAAACAGTTGTTCAAGTTATAAAATTAAAGCATATAAAGTGGACATTCAAACAGTGAGACTGCAAACAGTTCTGTTCAATGATCCAACAAAAAATCAGTAATATGGTTATCTATCTTATACGCTTAAATATACATGCAGTCATATCCTTTAGACACTTATTTTCCTCTCTTTTTTACAATGACAATTACACATTTTGGGTTTTATTACTCCCACAGTTCTTATTATTTTTTAAGAGAATAAAACCAAATGTGACATAACAAAACAAAGCCAGCCAAATCAAAAGGATGGACATAGTACATAACGTAAAAACAGAATACAAAGTGATCAACAATGGTTACCATAATGCCTCTTGCTATCTTAAAAAGAATTGCCTATATCATCAGTTATAATAAAATTGAACAAAACAATAAAGAACAAAACCAACAAAACCAAAACATTGGAGACATTACAGGACTTCAAAAGAAGATAATAGTCAAACCAGAATGGGCTTCATAGTGAATCTTATTGTCTCACAGTTGTTGCCTATACTCTCAAACTTGGTATTATCAAGCAAAACAGACTAGATCAAAATCAGTCAAAACAAGATGGTGAGAGCAATAAAGGGTTTCAAATCAAGTTAATAGGAAATCAAAGTGGGTTACTATAATATATCCTGCTATTTTTTTATTTATTTTTCCCTTAATTAAAAAGATAAAAATAAAAAACAAATAATAAAAAAAGGAGATTGAGATAAAAGAGGACATAGCACAGGTCAGAACATAACCATTTAAGCAAAATAGTGATTCACCACAAGATATTTCGACATAAAAGTAGTTACCATAGTGTCTCTTTCCTTGAAATCTTTGAGTATAATTTCGTATACTGTAGCATCAAACATATCAAGACAATGTAAAGCCATTCAAGAGAATGACAGTATTACAGGGTATTTAGAACCAACTAACAGAAAATAAACAATGGTTTCTGTATTATCTTCTTGTCTATAAAAGTTTTTGTTTATATTATCACATATAATAAAATACAGCATGTTAAGACGGATGGAGACAGAAGAACAAAAACTTGATGGGACTTCAAAACAAGATGATATTAAATCAGCACTAGCTATTATGATGTCTTGTTTTCTCCAAAATAGCTGTTCATACCATCCAACCTTTTCTGCCTCATTTCTGTTGAGTTCTTTTTCTGTCATTAGTTGTCAGTTTGTCTTCTTCATTTCACTTTCTGCTCCATTTATTGTGGCCTCTCTGCCACTGTTTCTGGAATCTTGGTATTTTTCTCTTTTAGAATGTCCTTCAGTATTCTCTGTAGAGTTGAATTAGTGATTGCAAATTCTCCTAGTTTCTCTTTATCCTGGAAGCACTTTGTTTCTCCATTAATTTCTAGGGACAGTTGTGCAGGATATATCAATCTTGGCTGGAGGTTATTGCCTTTCAAAGCTTGAATTATTTCCCCCCATGTTCTTTGTGATTTCATGGTTTGTGCCAAGAAGCCTGCTGTAATTCTGATGAGTGTTCCCTTGTAGTGATCTTGTCTCTGACAGCTTTTAATATTCTGTTTTTATATTGGATTTGTAGAATTTTGATTATTATATGCCTGGGTGTAGTTCTGTTTGGGTTGTAGGTGGCTGGGGTCCTTTATGCCTCATAGATCTGAGTATCTTTACCTTTTCCCATATTAGGGAAGTTCTCCTTGATTATTTCTGTGAATAGTCTTTGCAGTTCATTTGTTTGTATCCCTGCTTCTTCCTTTACATTCTTAATTCTTAAGTTATAGATCCTCTTATCATCTTCTAGCCTTTGTATTGTTACTGCTTGTTTCCTTGTTATTTTTAAGAAGTTTTTCCTTTCATGCTCCCACATTACAAATCTGTCCTCCAGTTCAGATAATTTATCCTTAGTTTCTTTCAAGCTGTAATGCCAGCTTTCAACAGAGTTTTTAGTTTCCTGGTAATCTCTTTGAATATGCTTCATGTATTCTACATTTTCTTTATTTCCTCCATCAAACAATTCTCCACTTTTTTCCTTTTCTTCCATCCCATCATCTGTGTTTTCTTGGGAGGTGCTTAGCATTTCTTTAACTATTCTACTTATATCTTGTTTTACTTGGTTAAATACTTCACTTTTGAACTCATCTATGAGGTCCCAGAGATATCGCTTTATGTCTATTGGTGCCATGCCTGATATTGCAAGTTTTCTGTCCTCATTCTCCTTTGCATTTACCTTTCCTGGATCAGTGTTCTCAGGATTGGGGACTGAGGACCCTTTCTTGTTGTTCCCTCTTCCCATACTTTTTGTTCCTTCCATATAAGCATATATAGGAGGCCTAATTTCTTTCTTTTTTGGTTACAGTTTGTTTGAATCGCACCAGCTAGGTGTTCCCACCCACTGTAGTGTACTAGGGAGACACAGACCTGGACAGCCTATACTGGGCCCACCCCTCCAGGTCAGTCAACCTGCTGAAGGCTTCACTACAGTAGAGTGCACTGCCAGGCACAGGGACCTGGTTTGGGCTAGCCTACTGGGTCTTAGTCCACGGTGTCACCCAGGTCAAACGCTCCCACCAATCCCACTTGAGAGGGGAATATGTGACTGAAGTCACTGCAGTGTCCTGTTCTGGCTACTCTTCCCAGTCCCAGAATGTCCTCTGTTGGAGTCTCCTGGTCTATGGAAGGGTCCCCGTCCTTCTCACTCACTGCAGATTGATACAGGACTCCATGCCAGCTATGTTCTCAATTCAGTTCGCTGATTCTGCTTCCAGAGCTTTCGCATCTCTATCCCTGCTGTGCCGATTCAGATCCAGCAGCAGTGACAGAAAATTCAAGCCACCATTTCCAGAGGTGCAGGTTCCTGCTTCGGCACTGAGACTTTAGTTATTCCAGTCATAGTGCCAGGATTGCATTTCCAGTTGGTTTCTCTCATCTTAGTTAGTTCCTGGGTCGGCAGGCTATATCTTCCCCTTCTTGGACTCCCCACACTGCACCATTCCTGGAATCTAAGCTGGCTATCTCACAGAGCCTCCATAGCTGCTGTTATCTATCTGCCTTGTTCTCCCAGAAGTCTATGTTTGACATTCAGAATTTCCATTGTTTTCCTGAGCTCCTTACTTGTTTGTCTGTGGCTGCTTTAACATCTTTTATTTTAATAGTCATTTCTTTTTGCACCTTAGAGATTATTTTTTCTATGGTCTCTTCCATTTGTTTTTTTTTTTCACTTCTGCTGCTATCTTTTCAAACTTATCATTTGCTGGCTTCTAATTTCCTCTATCTCTTTGTGTTCTAAACTTGTCCTGAGTGAGTTGGGTGTTTGCAATTGCATTTTACTTTCTCCTCTTATCATTTTCTATTTTCTATTATGTTTCTGTGTTGATGCTTTTAGATTTCTATTGTTATATAGGCTTATACTACATTGAAACTTCTAGGAGGCGTTTGTTCCTCAGGATGTCTCTTCTAGCCAGTGCTGCTGTCACTCTTCTCACCAGCACTGTCATACTCCTCTCACTGGCAAGCTGTCTTAGGGCAATGGAAGAGGCACAGATTGAAGACCTATACTCCACTCACCAACACCACCATTCCAAGGCAATGGAGAAAGTACACTCTATTCACTGGCACCACTACCCTGGGGACCATGGAGGAAAGGTAGAATGCAAATTCACACACTACTCACTAGCACCACCATCCCAGGGACCATGGAGGAAGGGCAGAGGGCAGACACATGGTTTACATGCAAGCACCACTAGCCCAAGGCAATGCAGGGCAATTATTCTTAACATCAGTGTTTTAAAAATAGTTCGGCTCATGTTTCAGTCCACATTAGCAGGCTTAAAGCAGGATGGCATGGCACAGAGGCATGGTAGAGGACTAGGTGCTCATCTTGTGGCAGACAAGAAGCAGAGAACAAATGGAGGAGACTTTTTTTTTGAGGCAGGATCTCACTATGTAGTTCAGACAATTCTTGAACTCACTTTGTAGCCCAGGCTGGCCTCAAACTCATGGCAATCCTCCTGCCTCCTGAGTGCTGTCACCATGCTCTGCTTTACAGTTCTTATTTGTAAGATACTTTCAAGAGTCAGAAAATGGTGGCTTGATAGGGGGCTGGATGGAGAGCCTCTGTGGGGAAGGCAGCTCAGTTGCTAGAATTTGACAGCACAGAGAGGGCCAGACAATTGGAGGATGATTTTTAGTAATCCAGGAAGAAACCAAAAGGAAAAATAAAAGTAGGAAGAGGAATAAAAAGCACGGGTGGAGGGCTGCAGCCCGATGCACTCACTGAGACTGGTTCCACACTGTGCTGGGCGCACCCTGGAGTTGGATGATCCAAAGTCACGCTGAAGCCCCATAATGGGAGTCGATGAGTCCTGGGCCTTTGGTGAGAAGATGCAGCACAGTCTAAAGTGGAGCCAAGGGGGAAAGCTTTATTGGCTCTCAATGAGTACTGGAAATTGGGTCCTGGCGCCCCACACCAGAGGACTCTGTGCCTGGGCACCAAAGCCCAGTGCCACACTGTGCAGTTTTCTGAGGAGGCAGGATGCCAATCTGACATGGAAAAAACACATCAAGCTCGAATCTACCTCTGTGGAGGAAGGAAAAATGCAAGTGGAGGGCTGGAGCCCTGAGCACTCACTGAGACCCATCCGCATTGTACTGGAAGTGTGGTGGAGTCAGGCGATTCAAGGTCAAGCTGAAGCCATGGCCACGGATCATGGGAACTGCTGAGTCCCAAGCCTTTGGCAGGAGGACGTGGCCTGGCGTGGAGTGGAGTCAAGAGGAGAAGCTGCATTGATTCCTGGTGAGTGCTGGGGATTGGGCCCATGGCTGCTGTTGCTGGCTGGAGGATATCTTGGAGTTGGGCAGAGCCTGGCACTGTGGCAGCATCAGCCACCCCTGGCACAGAGAGGATAGGTGGGCTGTGCTGGGGCTGAGCTATGCCTCTGGTTGGGACCCAATAGCTAAGGACAAAAAGGTCATGACTCAGTGACGTCCACAAGGTACAACATAATTCCCTGAAGGAAATTGCAGGTCAAATGGCTCAAAGGCTGGAGGCTAGCCTGCACCATCCCTGCATCCTTGCCTGTACTTCAGATAACAGCAAACTGGGGAGGGCAGCAAAACCCCAGTCAGCAAGCTTCTGAAAGACCCCAAGCAATAAGGAGAGGGCCAAAGACCCTCTAGGACACTCCAGTCTGAAAGAAACTAGAAACATGACAAGAGATAGAAATTAAAAATAAAACCTCCAGCTGCTGAATCTGGGAAAGTAAGCCCAGGAGAAGTAAATACAGAAGAGAACAAGCACAGTGACCATCCAATACTAGACACAGCATCAGCGGACATAAAGAAATACCTTCATGACCTCATAGATGAATTTAAAACTGTACTTCTGATCCAAGTAAGACAAGATATAAAAAGATTAATTAAACAAATGATAAGCCCCTCCCAAGAGAACACAGATGGAAGAACAGAGGAACTCAGAAAAGAAAGAGAAACCTTTGATGAAGAATTTAAACATAACCTAGAATACGTGAAACAGATCCAAAGAGATTACCAGGAAACTAAAAACTCCATTGAAAACTGGCAAAATGCCTTGACAGAAACTAAAGTTAGCCTTTTGAAACTTAAAGAGAGATTTATGATGTGTGATCGTGAAAGAAAAGATCTCTTAAAAATAACAAGGAACCAGGAAGAAACAATTCAAAGGCTAGAAGATGACAAGAGGGTTTATAACTTAAGAATAAAAACGTAAATGAAGAAGCAGGAATAACCACAAATGAATTACAAGGAATATTCACAGATATAATTAAGGAAAACTTCCCAAGCATAGGAAAAAGAAACGATATCCAGATAAATGAGGCATACAGAACTCCAGCCACTACAACCAAAACAGATCTACACCCAGACATATAATAATCAAGATACCAGAAATATACCACAAGAACAGAATATTAAAAGTGGCCAGAGAAAAGAAGCAGATCACCTACAAAGGAAAAATCATCAAAATAATGACAGACTTATCAGTATAAACTCTCAAATTGAGAAGATACTTTCAGCAGGAAGTGGTAGTACATACCTGTAATTCTAGTACTCTGGGATGCTGAGGCAGAAACATCACAAGTTCAAGCCCAGCCTGGGAAATCTGACAATTGAGAAATGCCCTATTTCAAAATAAAAAATAAAAGACTAGAAGATGTATCTCTGCAAAGGCCTCAGGTTCAATCCCCAGTACCACCACAATCACTACCACCAAAAAAAAAAAAAAAAAAAGATAACTGAGAGGGCAAGGCAATAAAAAGAGTTATTATTTGTAAGAGGACAATCTGTAATCATCTAGTGATTTCTTACTGTTTATTTTTTTTTCTTGGAAAGTATGTATTATTTCTACCTGTTTTCTGTTTTGCTTAGTCTTTCTTTAAATAAATTTTTTAAAAAAGAGTTAAATAACAAATATTAGCTTATCAGTAAGTAGAAACATATCTGTATTGGATGTTTCCAACCACACTCAATATGAACCAATTATATGTAGCCAATTAAACTAAGACATTAGATCTCCCTTTCTTTCCAGGTGAATAACTAAGTATTATGATGGATCCTGCAAACATAAACAATAAAAAGTACTTAGTAAAAGCCTTTTAGTCTTTTAAATTAAAGACAAACCTTCATCAGGAGCCCACTGGGTGAGGAAAGCCCAGTGCTGCCTTTCCCCTGGGGAACTCACTGACCCAGAGTTAACTGAGGTCAGAGGTCACCAAGGTCTCACAGGCTACAGGGAAGAGAAATCAAAGCCACACCAATAACTGGGGAATACAGAAGATGGCTCTGCAGAAAGCAGAAACTACTCTATACCAAAAACTCAGAACACTCATAGGAGCATGCAGGAAAGACCTCTGAAAGGAAGACATAGTCTGTTTCAATCCTGTACTATGTAAAAGAAGACAATATTATTCTGAGAATTCTGTACCTACTACTTGGTCCTCACAGAAGTCTAAATTCCCACTAACTGCTCTAAAAAATTCAGCTTTACTCAAAATTTAAGATAGTCCCATGCTTGTAGTACTTAGTACAAATGCAAGTACTATGAGTAACTTCATACTTAGTGAATTCTTCTGTTTTAAGTCTTTTGATTTTAGTATTATACAATCATCCACTTTGTCCCAAATGACTGCAGGGTTTTTTTTATGTTCTGGTTTCACTCTGGCTTCACTGCCAGAGCATGAAAAAAAACCCTGCAGTCATTTAAGACAAAGTGGATGATTTTTTTTTTAACATGAAAGTCTGTCTCTGTAGGACATAGCTGAACTTGTTCACTTGAAGCTCAGACCCATTGGTCTTGATCAAAAAAGCTATTATTTTGCCACAGTAACACTAAGAGTCACCCTGTAACAAAGTAGGACTTTGAAACTTTTCCATTATTCTGGAAGTCAATTTCTAAAATGCCTCAATAGGTTATGTAGTTTAGTACATTTTGTTTTAATTTTTGTAAACATCAAAGTTGATTAGGAAAAAAAAGTATTTTTCTCTAGACAAAAATTACCCTAATAAACACAAAAGGCTGTTACAGTTTGGGTTAGGGTTATAGTTACAGGGCTATAAGTTAAACAGTGCTGCCTGGAAAGCTAAGAACTAGAAAGACTGGTGAAATTCCTTCTGAAGTAACTCTGTTGCAATGATCAGGTAATCCAAGTCATTTAACTGGTCTCATTTCCCAGCTGTAGATTATGTGGCATTTTATTGCTCAGGAAATAACTGGTTTAATGCTGATGATATCAAATTTTAAATGTTAATTTTCATTTAAAAACCTTGCAACAACTGAAACGCAACCTAGTTTTATCACCATATCCACCAGCAGGCATGGGTAAGTATTTTAGCAATGCTTATATTTGAGTTTTACAGTGTATAATGGAATATAGTCTAGCTAAATCATTGGTTTTAGTTTGTCTAAAGGATACAGTGAGAGATTAATTTATGCTCAAGTAGTACCCCTTAAAGGCATGTATTATTTGGTATGTAAACTAAAATAGTACCTTCAGTTTAAATAGAATGTATTTAGGCATTATAGATTCCTAAAGTCATTTTTTTCATGACATTATTGAAATCAGTAGAGCAACTAGTTTCTCACTCAGAAATGTGCACACTAATATTTAGTTTTACTTCCTAATGTGGATAATATTAAGCATTCTCTGCAGTTTTCTGAAAGTTGTCAACTGCAGTGATACTTCAGGATGGTGGATATCAAAAAACATGTATATGTGGAGAACAAGCCAGCATCCCCTGAGATCCAGACATGTTGGAACTTGGGGGGTTGAGCAAGAAAGCAACATGCCCTCCTTCCTGGTAAGGGTGGCAGCATGAATGAGCAGTGGGTGTGCAGGGAGAAAGCAAGTCAGTGTCTCCCGTGAGCCTACTGGCACACAAGCTGAGAATCAAATGTTGCACCCCTCACCTCCACCCTGGTTAGCAACTGGATCTTGTTGAGGACAGCCGGAGTTAATAGCAACTAAGGCACATAAAGCAACTAAATGCTTGAATTGTTGGGTTGATTATGCTGCCCTGGGGCCAGAGGTCTGAGCATCTCTTGGGAAGATGACAGTATGCAATATAGCAAACATAGGAGATTTCCTTCTAGCTTGTCTTTGAAATCCAATATTGTTCTCACTGTTTTGCTTTATTCTGATTAATTGTTTTTCTCTATTCAATATTCTGTTTTGATAGGTTTTATCATGTTCTGTTTTCAGTTTGATTTTGTTACACCTGATTGAAAGGACAACTATTGTGAAGATAACAAGATTTACTATGGTACTTAATACTGTTACCCCAGTATCCTGCTCTGAAGTTCTGTACCAGTTTCACTTCATTGTCTCAATTGGCTTTCTTATGTCTGGTTTTGTTGTATTTTACTATCTTCAAAAAAATATATGTATGTGTGGACTTGCATAGATATATGATGCTTCATAGTTAATCTTTTGTCTTTTGCAGTGCTCATAATGTATACGATGCATGGAAAGCATTGCTGTAGTCAGTCATTTCCTGTGTAGCAATTTTACTGTTTGTTGTATTGATTATAAAGATACTATTATCTATTTGTAAATCGCTACTTTGTATTTTATCCATGATCTGTAACTTGACTCTGCTTTGATTTTGCTTTTAGTTGTTGATTTGGAATATATTCTCATGCTGATAAATAGTTATGTGAGATCTATTCAAAAAATAAAAATAAACTAATAGGAACTCTAAACAACATAATAAAAATAGGCCCTGTGGTTAAAAAGTACACATAGGTGGTACATAAGTTAAGGAAACTGAAAGCAGTAAATTGTAAAAAATTGTAATAGATTCATGTGTCTAAAGAAAGATAAAGATATTGACCAATTTTAGAGTTAAGTATACATATTTTTCAGTATTATCTGAATTTTTCAATATTATACTGTTTCCCTGCAAAAAGATGTGCTCTAATAACCGTGGATGTGACCTGATGTAGAAACAGGGTCATTGTAGATATGCTCAACCTATGTTTAAATATGAGGTCAGATAGAATCAGAGTGGCCCTAACCTGTCCACACACACAGACAGGGAGAGGACATCATGAACTATAAGGGAAAAGACAGGAGCGATTCAAATCAACTCATTTTATTAAAATGAGTCTTTAAAAAAAACTTGATTTTAAAACTTGGCAAGAAGTAAAGGCAAAACAAAAATAGTCCAAAATTCTCAAGGATATGGATGTAAATATCTTTTTTTTCCTCATCTTCTTGAGATAGGATCTCACTATGCAGTTCAGGCTGGCCTTAAACTCACTTTTTAGCCCAAGCTGGTCTCAAACTCACAATGATCCTCTGGTCTCAGCTTCCCAGGTGCTGGAATTACAAGTGAGTCACAGAAAGGGGGGCTCCAGCACACAACATTCTGGGACAGTGCAGGACTGGCAAGTACAAGGGGCAGCAGTGACTTCAGTCAGTTGTTCCCTTTCTGAATGGGATTGTTGGAGTGAGCTTGGCCTGGGTCACGTGACCTGGCTGAGACCCAATAGGTTATCCAAAATCAATTCCTTACAGTAGTGGTGCACACTAACCCAGTGAAGCCTCAGAAGTTTTACTGACCCAGAGGAGAGGTGGCACAGAGTAATATAGTGCAGGCCACAGAAGCTTGACTGATCAGGAAGGGAGGGGCCAGGATACACTGCCCCTGTTTGCAACTCACTTGCACACTACAGTGGGAAGGGTCACCTAGCCAGTGTGCTTCAGAAGAATTATAACCAACAAAAGAAGAAACTGGGGCCTCCTGGAAGAAACAAAAAAGATAGGAAGAGGAAGCAACAACAAAAAGTCCCCAGGTCCTAACCCTGAGAACACTGACCCAGGACAGGTAAATACAAAGACGAACGAGAAGAGCAAACATGCAATATCACACATGGCACCAGTGGACATAAAGAGATATCTTTGGGACCTCACAGACGAGTTCAAAAGTGAAATATTTAGACAAGTAAAGCAAGATATAAGAAGATTAATAAAAGAGATGCTAAGTACCCCTCAAGAAGACACAGACAGAAGAAGGGATGAACTCAAACAAAGGAAAGAACTATTTGATGGAGAATATAAAGAAAATATAGAATACATGAAGCAGATTCAAAGAGATTATCAGGAAATCAAAAACTCTATGGAAAGATGGCAAATCTGCTTGAAAGAAACTAAGGATAGATTATCCAAACTGGAGGACAATTTTGCAATGTGGGATTATGAAAGAGAAAACTTTTTTAAAATAACAAGGAAATAAGCAGTAACAATACAAAGGCAAGAAGATGACAAGAGGATCTGCAACTTGAGAATAAAGAATGTGAATGAAGAAGCAAGGCTATAAACAAAGGAACTACAAAGGCTATTCACAGAAATAATTAAAGAAAACTTCCCAAACATAGGAAAAGGAAATGATATTCTAATGTATGAGGCATACAGAACTCCAGCCACCTACAACCAAAACAGAGCTACACCCAGGCATATAATAATCAAGATCCCAGAAATTCAATATAAGAACAGAATATTAAAAGCTGTTAGAGACAAGAAACAGAAAACCTATAAAGGAAGGCCCATCAGAATAATGGCAGACTTCTCAACACAAACCATCAAGTCAAGAAGAGCCTGGAGTGAAATATTCCAAGCCCTGAAAGAAAATAACCTCCATCCCAGATTGATATACCCTGTTAAACTGTCTCTAGAAATTAATGGAGAAACAAGATGCTTCCAAGACAAAGAGGAACTTGGGAAATTCACAACCACCAATCCAACTCTACAGAGTATACTGTGGGGCATTCTAGAGAGAGAGAAAAGTACTAGGATTCCAGGAACAGTGGCAGAAAGGCCTCAATGACTGGAGCAGAAAACAGAATGAAGAAGATAAGCAGACAACTGATGGCAAAAAAAAGAGCATAACAGAAAAAAGGCAGAGAAGATTGGTTATTATCTCTAATATGGATGGCCTTGATACACTAAATTTAAAAAAAGAAGAACCACACGTGGAGTAGATCAGGAGGCAGGGTCCACCGAGATGCTATTTATGGGAAATATAATTAACATGAAAAAGGGTACATGGATTGAAAATCAAATATGAGGAAACAATGCTCTATGTGACAGAGAACCAGAGAGTAATAGGGGAAACTAGACCAGTATTTGTGGGTAGGTTGGAAAAACAGGCTTTAATAGGTAAAGGAATACAATTAGAGATCAAGTCCAGGAGAGAGAAGGTTCGGAACCACTTAGGTAAATAGCAGGTTGCCCCCCCCCCAATTTAAAACCAAGGGTCTTGGTGAGACCCAAAAATGCACAGTGTACCCTGGGGAAGTGAAAGGGGAGAGAGAGTCTTAAAAATGATGGCAGAAGATATTAATAGTGTATCGGGATTTAAAACTGACATTACTCAAGCCACTCTGCTTAGATAGATTTTATTCTTTTTTTTTTTATAGATTTTATTCTGTCCCAGTTTGTCTACTTGCATTAGATTTGCAGGCACAGACAGCTATCCCAAAAACATCAGGATATACCATAGTAACATTTTTAATTTCCTATTATCTTAATCTGGAGCCCTGTATGCCTTACACTGTTTTATCATGACCGATCTTAGTTATATCTGGTTTGTTTGATTGCTGTTTGGTATCAACAGATTTTATTCCAAACTGATATGATTGATAGTATCAAGTCTGAGAGTATAGACAACTACACTGAAGATGACAAGACTCTACAATACACATTCTGGTTGGATAACTGCCTGCTTTTGAAGTTTTATACTATATACAAAGTTGTGTTTTTATTCCTACTGTTATGTACTGATATATTCAATTGTACTGTGTCTGATGATACAGCCAATTCTATTGAAGATAACAAGAGACAACACAGGAACTATGGTAGAACTTCTTGTACAATAGTCTTATATGTCTTTTTCATTTCATGTGTTTATAGGAATATGTTTTGTTTTGTCTTGCTTTGTTTTGTTTCTCCCTCTAATATAGAAAGTATAGAAATACATGTTAAGACTCATGCATGTGTAGAATCTACAAACAGTTTATGAGAACTGATCTTAGGACACATGACAAAATGAACAGATAACTTCGAAGAAAAAGAGACACTAATGTACCCAGTGCTGATCTGGAGCGTCATACTGTGAAACCCAGCAATAGTATTATTCTTTGTTCAGAGTGATATTAGCCTGCTTGAACATATGCACAACATAATTGAAGATATGGATAATTGCATGTATGTTTAAGTGTAGAGGATTGATAACCATATTTCTAAGCTTTTGTTGGATAGTTGAACAGAACTGGTTGCGGTCTCACTGTTTGAATCCACACTTTATATACTCCACTTTATTATCTTGAATAACTATTTGTAAGAGGACAATCTGTAGTCATTAACTGATTTTTTACTGTTTATTTTTTGTCTTTGAAAGTATTATTTCTACCCATTTTCTGTTTTGTTTAGTCTTTCTTTAAATAAAATTTTTAAAAAAGACACTACACTACCCAGTGCTGATCCCAAAGTGTCATGATGTGAAATCCAGCAATACTATTATTCTTTGTTCAGAATGCCTTTAGCTTGCTTTAGTTTGTTTAATCTCAACATAAATGAAGATATAGTTAATTGCATGTATGTTTTAAGTGTGTAGGATTGAAACCATATTACTAAGTTTTTGTTGGATAGTTGAACAGAACTGTTTGCAGTCTCTCTGTTTGAATTCCCACTTCCTATGTTCCACTTTTGTATCTTGAACAACTATTTGTAAAAGGACAGTATGTAAACATTAACTAGTGATTTCTTACTGTTTATTTTTTCTCTGAATGTATGTATTATTTCTACCCATTTTCTGTTTTGTTTAGTCTTTCTAAAATAATAATAATAATAATACACTGAAAGAGTAGTAAGACCCAAAATGTATAATAGATATTGTAATAATGAAAGGGTAAAAGCACTCTAAAGGCTATAACTGTATGTATAAGTGTGAAAGATAGATAACCATACTACTGTGTTTGTTAATTTATCAAACAGAATCATTTGTACTGTCATTGTGTTTGACTGTCTACTTTTTATGCTTTGATTTCATAACTTGAAGAACTACTTCTAAGATAATAATATGTAATTTATCAACTAATGATTTCTTACTTTTTAAAAATTCTCTATTGTTTCTACCCTTTTTTCTATTTTGCTTTTCTCTAAATTAAAAAAAAAGGATCATTTAGTTAGCAACAGAATAATACAGAGAAAGGAAAATAAATTACAAACAAGTTGTTTTTACTGCAGGATTGAACCATTGATTGACTATTAGAAAATTTAAAATGTGATTCAATTCATTAAAGATTAATGAGAGTCAGGGCCAGCAATGTAACTCAGTGGCACAATGCTTGCCTGGTAAGCACAAGGTCCTGAGTTTGATTGCCAATACCAAAAAAAAAAAATCAAAAAGAAGAAACAATAGTCCTGTCTATGCATGATATTATTGGCTATACAAAATATAAAAATAAACTATATAACCAGTGAAATTTAGTAAAGGTGAACTCAAAATCAAGGTATAAAAATCTACTACATTCCTGTTCATCATCAATAAATAGATGTGCAATACATTGTGAAAACTATAAAACTTCATTTTAAAAAGGTGACCAAAATTATATTCATGGATTAGGAAATTTAATACCATAAAGATGTTAATTATCATCAAATTAATCTACAGATTCAACATAATTCTAATCAAATTCCCAACAGATAAGACTTCAGCCTGTTCTAAAATGTCTATAATATATAGTAGTCTAATCTTTTTATTTTTTGGAATGTTTTCTTTTTATGTTTTTTTAGTGTGTGTCCACACTGCATGACAGTGACATTCATTTTGGGGAACTGATATAACATATAATAATATATCGTGATCATTTTCAACCCTTTTATCCCCTTCTCCTTTCTACCTTCCTCCTCCTGAGCTCTTTCTTCATCACCAAAGGTCTGCCTTCTTATTTTCTAACATCTCTCATCTATTTTATCTACTTGTTCATTCATATTTTAAGTTTTTTTATAAGAGAACTCATGTGATTTTATTTTCTGTGTCTAACTTATTTCACTTAGCATTATGGCCTCAACTTCCATCCATTTCCTTGCAAATGGCATGATTTCATTCTCTTTTGCAGCACAATAATATTCCATTGTGTATATATACCATATTTTCATTATCTATTCATGTTAACAGGCAGCTAGGCTATTTCCAGAGCTCAGTTACTGTGAATTATGCTGTTACAAACATGCATACACATGTATAACTACAGCATGATGATGTCCAATCTCTTTTCAACTTACACCACCCGAAGTCAGGCACACAAACCAGTCTGAGAAGCAGCAGCATTGGCAGGACCCCAGTAACACCAGGAGTACTGGAAAACACTGACTGTGGGGACCCAGTGAATGAGTGACAAGCACTCATTTCTGACATGCTGGCATCATACATAAGTATACAACAGTCACTCTTGGCTCAGCTGGGACTGGAAGGTCTGCTCTGATTATACCTTGTTTTCAAAGAATTTCTGTTGAAACATATAATCGTATGAGAGAGGATTCCTACAAAAACTAAACTGAAGTGGATGTGTATCACTGTATCCTTGAAATCTTGGAAACTCAGGAATGATACAATTAACAGCAAAGAGGGATGTGTACATGAAAAATGGACAAAGCTTTGCTTTTGTTTATTTCATTATAGTTCACATGGAATGATTTCCAAACTCTGAGACTACAGTCTTCCATGATGTTCCAATGATTCTGGATAGCAAAAAATGTGACTTGAAAGATGAAAGAGTTATAGGAAAGGAACAACATCAGAACCTAGCAGGATGATGGAACAACTGTGCATTCTTAAAATCTTTTGCAAAATGAAAAACACAGGTACATGCTAATGAGATCTTTTATGATCAAATGTAGCATATTAACAGAAAAATTACAATGCCCAGCAAGGCTTGCAAAAAGGCATCATGGCACCTGCTTTAGTATACTAAATGCATTGTAGCTCCCATCTGAGTCTGAAGAACTGTTGCCAAATTTTTTTAAAAATTTTATTTAAAAGGAAAAAGAGAAAAACACAAAACAATACAAAGCGGTGTAAGGGTACAAGTAATACAGAACTACAAAAAAAAGTAAGAAATCACCAGTTAATAGATTACATATTATCATCTTAGAGATAGTTGCTCAAATCACAGTATCAAAGCATACAAAGTGGACATTCAAACAGTGAAACTGCAAACAGTTGTGTTCAATGATCCAACCAAAAACATTAATATGGTCAGCTATTTAACACCCCTAAACACACTCGCTGTTGTATCCTTTAGAGCTCTTTTTTCCCCTCTCTTTTTTACAACAAAATTTACACATTTTGGGTTTTATTACTCCTTAGTTCTTATTAATTTTTTGGGGGGGAGAGAATAAAGTCAAATATGGCAAAACAAAGCTGTCGGTCAAAACCAAGGATAGACATAGCACATGATGTAAAACAGAGTGCAAGGTTATCAACAAAGGTTGTCAACGATGTCTCTTGTTTCCTTAAAAAGAATTGTCTATCTCATTAGGTATTATATAGTTGAACAAAACAGTAGAGAACAAGACCAACAAAACTTAAGCATTGTAAACATTACAGGACTTCCAAAGGAGACAATAGGCAAACCAGAATGGGCATCTTAGTGAATCTTATTGCCTTCAAAGTAGTTGCCTATACCCTCAAACTTGATACTATCATACAGAATGGAACAGAGTCTAATCAGTCAAAACAAGAGTGTGGGAGTATTACAGGATTTCAAAACAAGTTAATAGGAAATCACAAAAGTTACTATTATATACCTGCTAATTTTTTTAATTTTTCCCCTTAATTAAAACAAACATAAGAAATAACTAAGTATTTTTTTAAAGAATAAGGGAGAGATTGAGATAAAACAGGACATAACAATATAACAATACAGGTCAAAGCATGACTGTTTCAGCAACCTAGTGCTTCACCACCAAATAACCCGACTTAATAGTAGTTACCATAGTGTCTGTCTTTTTCCTTGAAATATTAGAATAAAACTTCATATACTGTAGCTTCAAATATTTCCATATCAAGAAGCCCAGAATAAAGCCTTTCCAATTAATAAGTGAAAACTTTATAAGGCTTCAAGGCCACATAAAGGGGAATCATGATTATGACATATTTTTATATATTTGAATCATTACGTACATTAGGAAAACTATTCGGTATTCACACATGCGAGATTGGTTTATTTCACTTATGCGTATGGTCTCAAGCTGCACCCATTTATTGATAAATATCTCAATGTGATCCTTCTTCATAGCTGAATAATACTCCATTGTATAGAAATACCACAACTTTTTTATCCATTCCTCAGTTGATGGACACTTGGGTTGTTTCCAAAATCTGGTGATTACAAATTGTGCTGCTATAAACATAGGTGCGCATATATCACTGTGGTATGATGCTTTCAATTCTTCTGCGAATATGCCTAGAAGTGGAATAGCTGGAATAGATGGGACTTCCAATCCCACCTTTTTGAGAAATCTCCAGACTGACCTCCACAAAGGCTGCACCAGTCTACACTCCCACCAACAGTGCAGGAGAGTTCCTTTTTCCCCACAGCCTCTCCAGCATTTGTTGTTGTGGTTTTCTTGATCCTGGCCATTCTTTCAGGAGTGAGATGGTATCTCAGTGTGGTTTTAATTTGCATTTTTCTAATGACCAATGATGATGAACATTTTTTCATGTATTTATTTTCCATTTGCATTTCTTCATCTGAGAAGTGTGTATTCATCTCAGATGCCCATTTCTGGATTGGATCTTTGAATTTTGGGGGTCTGAGTTTTTTTAATTCTTTATATGTTTTAGAGAAGAGATGCTTGTCTGAGAGAGAGTTCACTAAAATCTTCTTCCAGTTTGTGGGTTTTCTTTTCACTATGCTGGAGATTTCTTTTGACATGCAGAAACTTTTTAATAAGAAGTGGTCCCAGTTATTGATTCTGGGAAGTATTTCCTGTGCGGTTTGAGTCCTGTTCATGAATTCTCTACTTACTCCTATGTCTTCAAGGTTTCTACCCAATTTGTCTTCCAATAGATTTAGTGTTTCTCTTTTAATATTCAGATCTTTGACCCATTTAGATTTTAATTTAGTACGTGGTGATAGACATGGGTCTAGCTTTAGTCTTCAGCAAATGGAGAGCCAGTTTTTCCAGCACCATTTATTAAAGAGACTGTTGTTCTTCCAGTGAACCTGCTTGGCTCCTTTATCAAAGATAAGGTGGTTGAGTGTGTTTGTAGTTGTAGTTGTATCTTCTAATCTATTCCATTGATCTTCGGCTCTGTTTTGATTCCAATACCATGTTGATTTTACTACTGTTGCTTTGTAGTATAACTTCAAGTCAGGGATTGTGATGCCTCCTGCTTTGTCTTTGCTGCTTACAATTGCCTTTGCTATTCTAGGTCTCTTCTGGTTCCAGATGAAATTTAGGAGTGATTTCTCTAGATCTATAAGGTATGTTGACGGTATTTTTATTGGGATTGCATTGAATCTGTATAACAGTTTTGGGAGAATGGTCATTTTCACAATGTTTGTTCTTCCTATCCATGAGCAAGGGATGTCTTTCCATTTTCTGAGATCATCTTCAATTTCTTTTTTCAGTGTATTATAATTTTCACTGTATAAGTCTTTTACTTTTTTGTAAGAATAATTCTAAATATTTCATTTTTTTGCTTGCTAATGTGAACAGTGCAGTTTCACTTATTTCCCTCTCTGTGATTTTGTTGTTCATGTATAGGAATGCTATTGATTTCTGAGTATTGATTTTGTATCCAGCCACATTACTGAATTTATTTATTGTTTCCAAGAGTCTTTCAATGGAGTTTAGGGGGTCTTCTATGTAGAGTATCATGTCATCTGCAAACAATGATAATTTAACTTCTTCTTTTCCTATCTTTACCCCGTTTATTTCTCTCTCTTGCCTAATTGCTCTGGCTAGTACTTCCAGTACTATATTAAATAGGAGTGGTGATAAAGGACATCCTTGTCTTGTGCCTGATTTTAAAGTAAGGGCTTTCAATTTTTGGCCATTTAGTGTGATGCTGGCTGTTGGTTTGTCATAAATGGCCTTTATTATATTGGGGTAAAGACCATCTATTCCAATTTTCTGTAAAGTTCTTATCATGAATAAATGTTGGACCTTATCGAAGGCTTTTTCTGCATCTATAGAAATGATCATGTGATTCTTATTTTTGGCTTTATTGATATGGTGGATTACATTTATTGATTTGCGTATGTTGAACCATCCTTGCATTCCTGGGATGAATCCCACTTGGTCATGGTGTATAATCTTCTTGATGATTTGCTGCATCCTATTTGCCAATATTTTATTGAGGATTTTTGCATCTGTGTTCATTAGGGAGATCGGTCTATAGTTCTCTTTTTTAGTTGGGTCTTTCTCAGGTTTCGGTACTAGAGTAATATTTGCTTCCAGGAATGATTTAGGAAGGATTGCTTCCCTTTCAATTTCATTGAATAGTTTGAGGAGTGTCGGCATTAGGTCTTCTTTGTATTTCTTGTAGAATTCTGCAGTGAATCCATCTGGGCTTGGGCTCTTCTTGGTGGGTAAGGACTTAATTACATTTTCAATTTCATTAACAGAGATTGGGTTATTCAACAGTTTTACATCCTCTTGATCTAGCTTTGGTACTTCATATGTTTCTAAGAATCTGTCTATTTCTTCTGTGTTATCAAACTTTTGAGAGTAGAGGTTTTCGAAATAGGTGTTGATGATCTTCTGTATTTCTATTGGGTCTGTAGTGATTTCACCTTTTTCATTTCTTATTGCATGAATTTGAGCTTTTTCTTCCCTTTTTTAAATAAGGTTGGCTAGGGGCTTATCGATTTTATTTATTCTTTCAAAGAACCAACTCTTTGATTTGTTGATTCTTTGGATTGTTTTCTTAGTCTCTATTGCATTGATTTCTGCTCTGATTTTTATAATTTCCTCTCTTCTTTTGGCTTTGGACTTGACTTGCTCTTCTTTTTCTAGCTGTTTGAGGTGTAGCATCAAGTTATTTATTTGTATTCGTTCTGTTTTCCTGATGTGGGAACTCAGTGCAATAAATTTTCCTCTGAGGACGGCTTTCATTGCATCCCACAAATTCCGGTAAGTTGTATCCGCATTTTCATTTTCTTTTAGGTATTGTTTAATTTCTTCTTTAATTTCTTCTGTGACCCACTGATTACTCAAGAGTGTGTTATTTAGTTTCCATGTGTTTGCGGAATTTTTGCAGTATCTTTTATCATTAATTTCTAATTTCAGAGTGCTATGATCTGATAACATGCAAGGGGTGATTTCAACTCTTTTGCATTTGTTTAAATATGTTCTGTGAGCTAATATATGGTCTATTTTAGAGAATGATCCATGTACTGCTGAGAAGAATGTGTATTCTGATGTTGTTGGGTGGAACATTCTGTATTGTCTATCAAATCCATTGGTTCGCAGGTGTGATTCAGTTCTGTTATTTCTTTGCTCATTTTCTGTTTGGTTGATCTGTCCCTTGGTGTCAATGGCGTATTAAGGTCTCCTGTTACAATTGTGTTACTGATAATTTGAGTTTTCATTTCTGTTAATAGTTGTTTTATATAACTCAGTGCTCTGGAGTTTGGTGCATATATATTTAAGATAGTTATCTCTTCCTCTTGGAGTTTTCCCCTTATGAGTATGTAGTGACCTTCTTTGTCCTTTATGGTCATTGTTGGTTTAAAGTTCACGTTGTCTGCAAACAAAATGGCTCCTCCTGCCTTTTTTTGGATTCCTGCTGCATGAAGTATTGTTTTCCATCCTTTGACTTTCAGTCTGTGAGTATCCTTGTGGGTTAGATGGGTTTCCTGTAAACAGCATATGGTTGGATTTTGTTTCTTGATCCATTCTGCTAGTCTGTTTCTTTTGATTGGTGCATTGAGACCATTTACATTAATGGTTATTACTGTTAAATGCTGGTTTATTGTTGACATGTTATCTCTCTGCTGTTGCACCTTTATCTTTCTATTCTGTTTAATTATCTGCTTTGCTTAGTGGTTTTTTCCTTTGTGTATCTAAATTGTCTTTCAATATTTTTGCAGGGTTGGTTTGGTGTTCATGAAGTTCTTCAGCTGTTCTTTGTCATGGAAGTATAGTATTTCATCATCAATTTTGACTGATAGTTTTGCAGGATACATCAGTCTAGGTTGGAAATCATTTTGCTTTAGGATCTGGAATACTTAACTCCATGCTCTTCTTGACTTTATTGTTTGTGCTGAGAAGTCTGCTATGATTCTGATAGGTTTTCCTTTATAAGTGATCTGTCTTTTCTCTCTGACAGCTTTTAATAATCTATTCTTGTGTTGGATTTCTGGGATGGTGATTATTATATGTCTGGGTGTAGTTTTATTTTGGTTATGACTATTTGGAGTTCTATATGCTTCACTGATCCAGATGTTGGTTTCTGATCTCATGCTTGGGAAATTTTCAGCTATTACTTCTCTAAATATCCTCTTGACATCCTTTATGTTGTCTCCTTCTTTTTCATTAATCCCTATCATTCTTATGTTATTCTTCTTTGCATCGTCTTGCAGTTGTTGAATTGTTGTTTCCTGATTCCTTGTTATTTTTAAAAGATCTTTACTTTCCTGTTCACTAGCTGCAATCCTGTCATCAAGGTCTGAGATTCTATCTTCACTTTCATTAAGGTGGTTTTTACAACTTTCAGTGGAGTTTTTATTTCCTGTATATCTCTGTGCATCTGCATTATGTATTCTGTTTGTTTCTTATATTGCTGATCTAGGGATTTTATCTTTTTGTTTAGTTCCTCCAATTTTTTATCTGTGTTTTCTTTAGATATATTCAGAATCTCTTTCATTTCTTTTATCATTTCTTCTTTTACCTGGGAGATTATTTCGAGTTTGAATATCTTTAAAGCTTCCTGTAGTTGCTTGTTAATTTCAGTAGCTATTGTGTCTGTTATTTGAGGTGAATGGCATATATTTTCTTCTATATACATTGCTCCTAGGGTTTCTTGAGATGGGCTGGAGGTTTAAGGTTTAATTTAGTCTTTTGTTTTGTCAGTTTCCTATATTTCTGTGTTTCAAGTGTTATTTGAAAGCTTCCTCAGGATCTGTTGGAAATCCCCTTCTATGTTTGCGGCTACTGAGACTCTGGCACCAGGCTACCCCAAGTCACTGGGCCTGCAGAACCAGTGGCCCTCCTCTGCCTGCTCAGAACTCCGCAGTTCCAGATAAACTGGGCCTCAGGGACACTGTGCGCCCACCTGCCCTTTGGAAGCTCCACAGCTCTCCAATCGCAGCTGGGATGTGGAGGCAAATGTAGATGCCTCAAACCCACCTCTCCACTTCACTGCACCTGGAACCCTGGAGGGACCCAAACAGTCTGGGATTTGGGCAGACTGCACTGAGCACTCACCACAGGCCGTGGTGCCTCTGGAACCTGCGATCCCTCCCTGCTTGCTGAGATATCCACAGTCCTCCAGACACATGGGGAGGCTGATGCAGGCTCCCCAGATCCGCCCAGCCCCTCCTCTGCACACTGATGGCTAGGTGCAGCAGTCCCAAACAGGCTGGGCTCCGGGGATAGCATGGGCCCGCCCACCCGTTGGAAGCTCAACAGTTCTCCAAGTGCAGCCAGGATGGGGAGGCGGATGTAGAGGCCTCAAACCCACTTCTCCACTTCACTGCACCTGGAAGCCTGGAGGGTCCGGAACAGTCTGGGATTTGGGCAGAGTGGGCTGAGCACTCACCACAGGCTGCAGGGCCTCCAGAACCCGTGATGCTACACCGCCTGCCGAGACATCCACAGTCCTCCAGACACACGGGGAGGCCGATGCAGGTGCCCCAGATCCGCCCAGCCCCTCCTCTGCACACTGATGGTTAGGTGCGGGAGGCCTAAACAGGCTGGGCTTGGGGGATAGCGTGGGCCCACCCACCCGTTGGAAACTCAGCAGTTCTCCAAGTGCAGCCAGGATGGGGAGGCGGATGTAGAGGTCTCAAAAACCCACTTCTCCACTTCACTACACCCGGAAGCCTGGAGGGTCTGGAACAGTCTGGGATTTGGGCAGACTGCGCTGAGGACTCACTACAGGCCACGGTGCCTCCGGAACCTGCGATCCCTCCCTGCTTGCTGAGATATCCACAGTCCTCCAGACACACGGGGAGGCTGATGCAGGCACCCCAGATCTGCCCAGCCCCTCCTCTGCACACCAATGGATAGGCACGGCAGTCCCAAACAGGCTGGGCGAACTGTTACCAAATTAACAGTGCCAGCACTCCAACTTTGCTAAACCTACCAATATCTTAAATGGGCTCTCCTGCAGTCATACATTTTGGAAGGTAGATGAAAGCTACCTTATCCATTTGCATATCCTAATTACTACAGTGTCACAAGAGACATTTTTACTTATCCTAGAGTATGTAGCTGGTAAAACCAGAGGCCACATCCAGTGTTCCTAAGAGACATGCTTCGTCCACCAATGTTGTACATGTACAAAAACTGTGTGCTGCGTATTTTAACACACCCTATATTTTGCACTGGAAAATACAATAATGTAAATCCTAAAGCATAACTGCTTTAGTGTAATAAAAGAAAACCCAAAGAAAAGTTTGCATCTGTTAAGTAAACTGAGACACAACTGGGGCCAGCAAGTGAAAGTTGAATCAGGAAGTGTAGCTTATTCAAGACTGGGTGCAGGCGAGCCAAGGGTAACAAGACCATTGGCCCAGAGGGACAGGCAGGGGAAGGTTTTACAGGGCTGTTTGGGAAAGGAAGGAGTATGACAGAGAGGAGAGGGAAATTTTTAGACTAAGCCTAGGGAGCTGGGAATCTTGGTGACATGTGCGTCTTGGTGTGGCTGTGTAGGGAGGTTGCTTTTTCATCTCCCTTGACAAGCTTCCCATTATCTCTGGGTCTTAGCAGCTGCCATCAGCAGCTCTGCTTGGGGACTTTTTCTACTCTATTCAGGGAGGGTCTGACATCATCTTTAATGCTTATAGTTCACTATGACTTTTTAAGTTCAAAGTTGTTATCATATTGTGCAAAATAAGTGTATGGTTAGCATGCTACATAATTTTTCAATTTTCTGAAAACCTATAAAGACAGTGGCTATTTCTTTAAAATATGATATTTCTTTCAGTATGTCTTAGATTTAAGATATTGCCACTAATATTTGTCAAGAGAGAAATGACCAGACTTTAAATCTCCATTATATGTTTCCCATTTTTGTTTCTTTTTGTTTGTTTGTTTGTTTGTTTTGTGACAAGGTTTCACTATGTAGGTCAGACTGTCCTGGAACTCACGTTGTTCATCCTGCCTCAGCCTCCTGATTTCCTAAACGAAGAAGCCTCAGATGATGAAACTGGTAGTACAGATCAATGAAAAGGATAAACTTCGCAGCAAATGCTCCTAGAATACTGGCTAACTATATTTTAAACTATGGTAATAAATTGGGCCTCCTGCCTCATACCAGTTCCAGAAAGATTACAGACTTAGCTGTGGAATGCAAAACTCTAAAATAACTAAGACACAATAAGTATGAACTCAGGGTACATAAGGATTTAATAAGACACAAAGAGCAAAGTTATAAGGTAAAATAATAATAAATCTAAGTGTTGCGGTTACTTTCTCATTGCTGAAACAAAATATCTGACATCCAAAGTCAAAAGAAAATGTTTATTGTATCTCACAGTTTGTAGAGGTTTCAGTTCATAGGTGACTGGCTCCATGGCAGAGTGCCATGGCAGAGGGGCACTGCAGGGGACAAACAGGTCATGGCAGGCAGAAGGCATCAAAGCAGCAAAGTAACAAGTACCAAGCAGCAAGAAATGACAGCAACTCTCTTTCTGTCCCTTATATTCTATCCAGGCTACAAACCCTTAGCATGGGTAGCACTTAAACCCAGGATGGGCCTTCCCACTATCCACACCCACAGCTATTCCAAACCAATCAGTGGACTAATTTAGTAATCACACATCCTGGACCCCAATATTACACATTTAACTACAGTATTATGCACTGTAGCTCCAGCAACCACTGAAAACCCCACCTATGACCCCTTGAGACTTTGGGGAGACATCTAGACACAAACCATAACACAAAGAAATTTAAAACTTAGAAATTTTTTATCTAAAATTATATAAACACACTTAGGATAGCTATGATGATTGTGCTACAAATTCTATAAGTTCTTGGAACAAAAAGTTAGCATTCATAGGATTGGAACAATTGTGCATATTATTGTATGGTGATCTGAGGAACTCTTGAAGATCATTATGTAGAATAACAAACCTACTTATCCTCCTGCCACCTTGTTTGGAAGGTCTATATTGTCAGTGTTTTGGGCTCTTTGCTATTGTTATTTATTTGTCTCTTTTGTTCTGTGTTTTTCTAGGAATTTGTTTTGTTTTGTTTTTACCTCTAATGAAGAAAGGATAGTAGTACGTGTAGAGACTCATACATGCATAGAACTTCTCCTAAACAGTTTTTGAGAATTGATTATGCATTAGCATGATGAAATGAACAGCTACTTTGAAGAAAGAGAGACACTATGGTACCTAGTGCTGATTTCATAGCATCATTCTGTGAAACCCAGGAATACTATTATTCCTTGTTCAGAGTGAGTTTAGTTTGTTTTGTATTGTTTAACTTCAACATACAGGAAGGTATGGACAGCTGTTATGAAGAGAACTAGAGACATTATGGCAGCAATTGTTGATTTCCCTATTGTCTGGTTCTGAAGGCCTATAATGCCTTCATCATTCTGTTCTGATCAGTTTAATACTATTTGGTTCATATGAATTCATTGTATGTGAAGATATGGACAACTATTTAGAAGAAAACAAGAGACAATATGATAGACTGAAAATCTCCTGTTGTCTTGCTTTTAAATCTGTTACTTATATTGTTTTCTTCTGATCTACATTGTTCTGTTTTGTTATGTTTAGTTTTACTCTCTTTAAAATAAAATTTAAAAAAAAATAAAGAATAGGAGTCCGGAAGAACATGGCGGATAGATAGCAGCAGCCTCGGAGGCTCTCTGAGAAACCGCACTTGAAATCTAGGAATGATGCCGGGCAGGAAGTCTCAGGCAAGGGGGGATATTCTTTGCTGACCCAGGAATGAACTAAATTAAAAGAAACCATCTGGAAACGCAATCCTGGTGATACAGCAGGCACAGATAAGGTCTCAGCATGGAAGCCAGACCTGCGCCACTGGAAACTGTGATTTGAGTTACCTGCAGCCACTGTTGCATCCCAGTCGGCATAGCGGGGAGAGAGGCACAAAAGCTCGGAGAGTGGGAAGCGTTGAAAGGAGATGGGAGTGGGACTGGCCGGGTGCCCTGCATCAACCTGCGGTGAGTGAGTGAATCGGGACCCCTCCATAGAAAAGGAGGCTTCAGCAGAGGATATACTCGGACCAGGCAGACTTCCCGGAACAAAAAGCTGCAGTGACTTCAGTCACATATCCCCCTCTGAAGCGGGATTGGTGGGGAGTGCCTGGCCTGTGAGACGCCGCTGGCTGAGACCCAATAGCCTAGCCCAACTCAGGTCCCAGCACCTGGAGGTGCACCTTAGCGGTGAAGCCTTTGGTAGGTTGACCTGGAGGGGTGGGCCCAGCATAGGCTGCCCAGGTCTGTGTCTCCCTGGTGCCGCTGCAGTGGGCGGGAACACCTAGCCGGCACAATTCAGACTGTGGCCGACAGGGAAGGAAGCTGGGCCTCCTATACATGCTTAAGTATAAGGAACAAAGAATATGGGAAGAGGGAGCAACAAGAAAGGGTCCTCGGCCCCCAATCCTGGAAACATGCAATAGCAGACACAGCACCAAAAGACATAAAGCGCTATCTCCAGAGCCTCATAGATGAGTTCAGGAATGAAGTTATCAATGACCTGAAGCAAGACATAAGCAGAATAGTTAGAGAAATGCTAAGCACTGCCAAAAAAAAAAAAAAAAAAAAAACAGATGGTGGAATGGAAGAACAGAAAAAGGGGAGAATTGTTTGATGGAGAAGATAGAGAAAATATAGAATACGTGAAGCAGGTTCAAAGAGATTACCAGGAAACTAAAAACTCTATCGAAAACTGGCATAACAGCTTGAAAGACACTAAGGACAGATTATCTGAACTGGAGGGCAGATTTGTAATATGGGAGCATGAAATGAAAAACTTCTTAAAAATAACAAAAAAACAGCAACAATACAAAAATTAGAAGATGATAAGAGGATCTATAACTTAAGAATTAAGAACATAAGAGAAGAAGTGGGGACACAAACAAATGGACTACAAAAGCTATTCACAGAAATAATCCAAGAGAATTTCCCTAATTTGGCAAATGGTAAAGATACTCAGATATATGAGGCATACAGGACTCCAGCCACCTACAACCCAAACAGAACAACACCCAGGCATATAATAATCAAAATTCCAGAAATCCAATATAAGAACAGAATATTAAAAGCCGTCAGAGACAAGAAACAGATCACTTACAAGGGAACACCCATCAGAATTACAGCAGACTTCTCAGCAAAAATCATCAAATCATGAAGAGCGTGGGGGGAAATAATTCAAGCTTTGAAAGATAATAACCTCCAGCCAAAATTGATATATCCTGCACAACTGTCCCTAGAAATTGATGGGAAAACAAGGTGCTTCCAGGATAAAGAGGAACTAGGGGAATTTGCAACCACTAATTCAACTCTACAGAGAATACTGCAGGGTAGTCTAAAAGAGAAAAATACCAAGATTCCAGAAACAGTGGCAGAGAGGCCACAATGAATGGAGCAGAAAGCAAAATGAAGAAGACAAACTGACAGCAAATGACAGAAAAAGAGCTCAACAGAAATGAGGCAGAGAAGATTGGAAGGTAGGAACAGCAATTTTGGAGAAAACAAGACATCATAATAGCTAATGCTGATTTAGTATCATCTTGTTTTGAAGTCCCACTAAACATCTGTCTCCATTGGTCTTAAAAGGTTGTATCTTATTGGATTTTATTACATATGATAATATAAGCAAAAATTTTTATAGACGGGGAGTTTATATAGAAACCATTGTTCATTTTCTGTCAATTGGTTCTAAATACCCTGTAATAATGTCATTCTCTTGAATGGTTTTATAATGTCTTGATATGTTTGGTGCTACAGTATAACAAGTTATACTCAAAGATTTCAAGGAAAGAGACACTATGGTAACTACTTTTATGTCAGGATATCTTCGGGTGAAACACTATTTCACTTAAATGGTTATGATTTGACCTGCGCTGTTCTGTTATTATGTCCTCTTTTATCTCAATCCCCCTTTTTTAAATTATTTACTTTTTTCTTTTTATTTTTTTAATTAAGGGAAAAATAAATAAAAAATAGCATGATACATTATAGTAACCTATTTTGATTTCCTATTAACTTGTTTGAAATCCTGTATTGCCCTCACCATCTTGTTTCGACTGATTTTTCTCTATTCTGCTTTGCTTGATAGTACCAAGTTCGAAAGTACAGGCATAACTGTGAAGACAATAAGAATCATTATGATGCCCATTCCGGTTGACTATTATTTTCTTTTAAAATCCTGTAATTTCTCCAATGTTTTGGTTTTATTCTTTACTGTTTAGTTCAATTTTATTATAACTGCCAATTCTTCTTAAAATAGCAAGAGGCAATATGGTAACCATTGTTGATCACCTTATATTTTGTTTTTACATTATCTATTATGTCCATCCTTTTGGTTTGACTGACTCTGTTTTGATATGTCGCATTTGGTTTTACTGTCTTCAAAAAAAGTAATAAGAACTGTGGGAGTAATAAAAGCCAAAATGTGTAATTGTCATTGTACAAAAGAAAAGAAAAGAAAGTGCTCTAAAGGTTATAACTGCATATATGTTTAAGTGTATAAGATAGATAACCATATTACTGAGTGTTTTTTGGATCATTGAACAAAACTCTTTGCACTCTCACTCTTTGAAAATCCACTTTATATACTTCAATTTTGTAACTTGAACAACTATTTATAAGATGAGAATATGTAATCTATTAACTAGTGATTTCTTACTGTTTATTTTTTAAATTTTGTATTACTTGTACCCTTTTTCTGTTTTTTTTCCTTTTTCTCCTTAAATTAAAAAAATAAAAAAATAAAGAATAAAATTTAGAAATTTTATTCAACACAAGAGAAAATAAAATGAGTCAAAAATAAATCTAAATTAATATGTGTAACACATAATTATGAAAGGATTTGCATCTAAGTTATATAAAGAATTACTGAACATCAGTAAGTAAAATTTGCATAGTGCAATAGAAAGAAATCTAATAGAATACAAAAACTGAACAAGTACTTCATAGAGAAGGAAGCCAAATAGCTAATAAACATGTGAAAATGTGATCATTTGCCTGCCCAAGCCCAGCCCAGTCACAGGCCAGGGTAAAATAGTATCTCCACATTCTTCACACCCACTTGTGGCTCAACACTAACAAAGCACATCCCTGCTTTCTAGAAACATTCCCAATGTACTCCATAAAAATCATACAGTGTTGAGGATAGCTCCACGGTGCGTACTTGCCTAGCGTGTGTAAAAGCCCTGGGTTCAATTCTCAGCACTCTCGGAAGGGAAGGAAAGAAATAACAGAAAACACTAAAAAAAAAAAAAGACAACAGCGAGGCGGCTGTGGTCTACCCAGAGCAGTGAAAGTAAACAAATTTCAACAATAAGAGCATGACTGAATCTGAGGAGCATAATGATAAAGATAAATAAGTTCAAAAATACATGCAGTATGGCTCCATTTACACAAAATTGAAGGCCAAGCAACACTAAATAAAATATGTGCATATCTTTAAGAATGTCATATGATAAAAGATACATTTTTTTCAAATCCTTGTGTTGTACTCAGTGTTTACAAGGGAAAGGATTTAATATAGAACACATAATTTATACAATTATTTTATAATTTTCACCCAGAGTCAAACACAAAAGAGTGTGGGAGATCTGTCTGCACACTAGAGAACCAAAGAATCTAGTTGAGCGCTTGGATCACACAGCAATGTCCTGCATGAGGCAAGCTGAAAACGTATAGCCCATGGTAAACCCCCCACCATGAGTCCAACTGGCAGCCTAGAGCCCACAACAATGTCTCATTTAAGTCTGTACCAAGGATCTGCCCTGGAAAGGCCCAAAGGCCCATTGGTGGAAGCTAGAAAGACTGTGTCAATGGAATGAAGAATCTGTGCCAGCAATCTGAGGGATCTGAACTGGAGCCTGGAAGCAGCACTCAAAGTAATACCAGAGCTCCCCTGAAAAGAACCGCAACCATTCTCAGCACCAGTGAGGTTCTGAGATCCTCCAGTGATAACAACTGAGTTCATATCAGGAAGCCAGAACAACAATCTTCTCCAGGAGAACCAAGAGCACCACCTCTTCCTCTTCAGTTTACCTTTTTATGTTGTTGGCAGCAATCCTCAGGTTGGCCTTGCACACTCAGCACCAAATTGATTCAGTTCATCTGAGTGTTGACCACCAGTTGTCAATCCACCACATCAGAAAATGCCATACACAAAATTCAAGGGAAATAAAATCTGTTGGTGGTAGGAGGGTTACCAAGCAGATCTCCATTACCTTTATTACCTTTAATAGCAAAGAGATGGTTAGAGGCCTGAAAAAAAGTGAGATGTAACTCAGTTTAGCGGGATTATAAAGGATCAGTATTTATCAAATGAACTTTGGGAAACCCAACGATAATGGTAGCATGTTCTTTAGCTGAGCTTTGTGTGAATTAGTGTTCATATATTATTGTTCTCTATATTTTATAAGCTTTATGCTATTCAGTATGTAACACCACCTATCTATAAAACTCAACAAAGTGTTTATGATTATCTCTTAAAAAAGAGACCAGGGTTAAGCACGTTCCAGCACTGGTTCTTTTGTGGCACAATGATATCATCAAGGACTAAAACACTCTCCCACTCATTCATTCACCCTGCAGTGCTCAGTATGTCAGCAGTGTTGTTCCTTCTGCTCACAAGTTTACCATAGATTCTTCAGGAGTTACAGAATACAGAGACACATCCAGTAAAGAAGGAGGCATTTATTTTACAAGTGAGATATCCCTTCTACAGAACAACTCCAGAAAACTTCCCACAAGTCCCACTGGTCAGGCTTCGGGCACTGTCTATATTTGCACCAATCATAGAAAATGAATGATCATGACTGGCTTAGATCAGTGGTCTTCAAAGTTTGGTCCATAGATCACTATTATCAATAATGTCTCAAAGCTTCATCAAAACACTGAACCCTAAACCTATGATTGAATGAGATACTCTGGGGTAGAGAACAACAATCTGTGTGTTAACTGGTCCTCCTGACAATGCTAAAATCTGAGAACCTAGTGTGGGTTTAGATCAAGTCTGACTGGAGCTCTTGGTCTAGAAATATGATTACATTCTTGAGAACACAGGGTAGAAATGAATACCCAACAAACTTGGGACTCTGACCTCAAGAAAAAAATCTGCCTTAGAGTACCCCTGACCAATGCTTCAGAAGATCAGAAAGGCATAGAGGAATGTGAGATGAGACTCAGTTCAGCAGGATTAGTATGGATGGGATCAGAAATGGTTTTCAACACATAGAAACAAAATGAAGAAAAGAAGTCACTATATTTTCCTTAGCCCAGAGCCACTTCACTGATTAGGATTCATTTGTTACAGATGAAGTAAAAAATTCATTTTCCCAAATGTCAATCTAATAATTATGAAAACGCCAACTCCTTCTTTTCCAATTATAATTGCGCCTAAAGGGAAATTGTAATTTTAAAGTGCCTCAGTATGAACAAAGCAACCAATTCCCTTGTGGGTATTTTTCATATTTATATTAACTCAGTGAGACTCAATGTTGTACACATCATAATTTCTCTGTATATCTAAATTATGATTATCAATTTTCTCAAGTACAAGTTTTAACAACAATGTGGAGTCATATTTTTAACTATTGCTTTGGAAGCTTTCTCAGGTAAAGACAAAATGAATAGTAAAAGATGGCAAATAAATACTCCAAAGACAAGTAGGAAGAACACTTGCAACATGCAAACCATCAAAGAAGTTAATATTAATAATATGTAAAGAGTTTCTACCAATAAAAAGAAATGCAATGTAATAGAAAAGTGAGTAAAGACTATAAACAAGTTTATCCTTCAATCATTTAACAAGTATCATTTAAAATTCATTATCATTTGTATCTAGTTCTACCCTCTTTAGTAGTAGGATCTGTAGCAGTTTATGTAACCTCACAATGACTTGCTTTTCCCATCAAGTATTATCAATAACAATAGTACCTTGGAGAAAATTTTAATTCCTAAGTCTTTTACCCTGAATAACTACTTTAAAGATGGTAATGTGCAACATATTAACTATTGATATTCCCCTTTGTTTTGTCATGAAATTTCATTTTACCATTTTTTCCATAAAATTAAACAAAATAGTAGTACCTACTTCACTGTACTCTAAGTATAAAAAGCACAAGAAAACTCACAAAATGCTACTACACTATTATCATACACAATAGAAGAAAGGCCTTATACTAGGCACTTACCAGTTTTTTAAACTTAATTTTATTTTATTTTATTAGCATACATTTGCAGTGCATGCATATATAATCATCTTCAGGAGTGGGTACATGTACACACTATAGTTTGCTCATTTTTTAGAAACACCTTCCCCTTCCCTCTCCGCTCCTCTAATTCCCCTATCCCATTTTTCATTCTTATTGATATTACTAATCTTAGATCATGTTATGGCATATACTGTTTACATTCATTGAAGTTACTAGGTTCCTATATATGGCATATCACTCTTCTACTTATTTTTCCCTCCCCCCCCCGCCTCCTCCTTTCCCTTGTTCCCTTGGATCACTTCCCTATTGTGAAAGATCCATTCCCTGTACCTTTCTATTTATCTTTCATTATTCTCTTTATTCACACTTTGTCTCACTCAACTGAGAGATACCATATGGTATTTAAGCTTGTTTGGTTTATTTAACTCAACATTATATTTTCTAGGTGCATCCATTTTCCCACAAGTGTCTCAAATTTGCCATTCTTTATAGCCCAGTGGTATTCCATTATATAAAGATACCATATTTTCTTTATCCCAATGTCTTTTGATGGATATACAGGCTGCTTCCAGGATTTAGCTATTATAAATTATGCTGCTATAAACATTGGTATACATGTATCACTATAGTGTGATGTCTAAGCTCTTTGGGGAAGATACTTAGTTGGCTCATATGGAACTTCTGCTTTCAGTTATTTGAGAATTCTCCATACTGATTTTCATAAGAGTTACACTGATTCACATTCCCTTCAACAATGCAGAAGGGTTCCTTTTCACCACAGCCATGCCAGCATTTGTTAATTTTTTATTTCTTAATGATTCCCATTCTTTCTGGACTAATACAGATCTGAGAATTGTTTTAATTTGCATTTCTGAAATGGCCAGAGACATTGAACACTTTTTCATGTATTAGTTGGCCATTTGTATTTCTTCCTCTGTGAAGTGACTGTTCATTTCTTTTGCCCATTTCTTGACTGGCTCTTTAATTTTAGGTGGTTTATTTATTTATTTTTTAGTTCATTATATATTCAAGATATTAATTCTCTGATGAGATGCTGAGCCTGGAACTCCAAGACTTAATGTTTGCCCTGCTGGGTTTTGGACTTGTTTTGGTTCCAATGTTTTGTTGTCCCCTGTTTGTAACTTTTGGAAGGGTAATATTTACATTGTGCCAATTGCATGTTGGAAGTGTTTGACCTTGTTTTCATATGCACAGTTGGCTTGCAGCTAAGAGTTTATTTTAGATCTCAGAGGAGACTTGGGACTTGGACTTTTCAGCAATGCTGAAATTGTTAGGACTTTGGCAACTCTTGGAGGTGGACTAAATGTCTTTTGTATAAAGGATGTGCATGGCTTGTGTCAGTGGCTCTCAAGCCTCAAGCAATTAGGCATTTGTGATGGGTTCATTGTCTAGTGCTTGGATTGGTGGTGTAAGTGCTACACTCACCTAGGGGTGGGGCCAGGATATGATGTAATAGTGGGAAGAAGGTTTGTCTCTCTCTTGCTAGTTTGTGCCTTGCTGCTTACAGCTGCCACAAAGGGCTGCCATGCCATGCCATGCTGCCTTAGAGCCAACTGATTATGAACTGAAACCTCCAAGAACTGTAAGAAATAAAGTTTTCCTTCCCTAACTTTTGGCATCAGGTATTTTGTCTCAGCAACAAGTAAAAAGTAACTATGACAGGATGTGCATGAGTTTTTTTTTTTTTTGGAGGGGGGCAGGGATAGAATGTTATGACTTATGTCAGATGCCCCCTCAAGTCTCATGCAATCATGGATGCGGCTGAATCTAGCATTTGTGATTGGTTCACTGTCTAGCACCCACATTGGTAGTGTGAGTGCTACAGCCACCCAGGGGTGAAGCCAGCATACAGTGTAAGGGTGGGAAGAAGATGTTCTCGCTTACTGTTTATGTTTGCTGTTTGCAGCCACCATGAACCACTGCCCCTCAGCCATGTCATTTTGTCTTAGAGCCAACTGAGTATGAAGTAAAATCTCCAACTTGTAAGAAATAAATCTCTAACTTTAAGTATCAGGTATATTGTCTCAACAATGAGAGAAAAAAGTAATGAAGACATCTATCAACAAAGAAAAGTCCAGGGCCTCCTTGAGAGACTCACTGCTGAATTCTAAAAGAAATTTAGAGAAGAGTTAACACCACTACTTCTCAAACTGTTTAATGAAATTGAAAGAGAAGCAATACTCCCAAATTCATTCCTAGATGCAAGCATTACCTTGATGCCAAATCCAGAGAAGGACTCAACTAAGAAAGAGAATTACAAGCCAGCTTCCCTAATGAACATTGATGCAGAAATCCTCAATAAGATACTGGCAAACTACAGCAAATCATCAAGAAGATTACACTCCATGATCAAGTGGGATTCATCCCAAAGTTACAGAGGTGGTTCAACATATGTAAATCCATAAATGTAATACACCATATTAACAGATCCAAAGACAAAAATCATATGATTATCTTAATAGATGCAGAAAAAATTTTGAAAAGTTCAGCACCCATTCATGATAAAAATCCTACAGAAAATTGGAGTAGATGGTCTTTATCTCAATCCAATAAAGGCCATCTATGAAAAACCAACTGCCAGCATTATATGAAATGAACAAAAATTGAATAACTTCTCTCTAAAATCAGCAACAAGGATGTCCATTCTCTCCACTCTTATTCAAAATAGTCCTAGAAACTTTAGCTGGAGTAATTAAACAAGAGAAAGAAAGAAAAGGAATAAAGATAGGAAAAGAAGAAGTTAAACACTAAAAAATCAATAGCCTTCTTGTACACAACAAACTCACTGAGAGAGAAATCAAGGAAACAATACCTTTTAAAATAGCATCTAAGAATGAAATACCTAGGAATCAATCTAACAAAAGATGAAAAGACCTCTCTTCGAAAACTACAGTACTTAGAAAAAGGAGATTGAAGAAGATACTAGAAATGGAGAGATATCCCACTATTTGAATAGGAAGAAACAATTTAGTGAAAAACGACCATACTTCCAAAATTGTTATACAGATTCAATCAAAATTTCAATAGCATATCTCACAGAATCAGAGAAAACAATCCAAATTCATCTGGAACCAGAAGAGACCTAGAATAGCAAAAGCAATTCTGGACAACAAAAGCAAGACAGAGGGCATCACAATTCCTGATTTGAAAGCATACTATGAAGCTACTGTGATTAAAAAGAAACAGTGTGATACTGGCAAAAAAAAAAAAAAAAAAAAAAAAACCAGACCCGAAGATCAGTGAAACAGATTAGAAGATGCAGATGCAACTTCAGACATACTAAACCATTGTATACATTTGCTGGAAAAAAGACAGTCTCTTTAATAAATGATGTTGGATAAACTTGCTCTCCTCATGACAAAGATTAAAACTGGACCCATATCTTTCACCATGTACTAAGCTAAAATCAGAATGGATCAAAGATTATATTATTAGCCTGGGCTACAAAGTGAGTTCAAGGCCAGCCTGAACCACATAGTGAGACTCTGTCTCAAAAAGACAAAAAAAATATATTTTTAAATTTTTTTTTTTTTTTGTCTTTTTCGTTTTTATCGGTACCAGGGATCGAACTCACGACTGCCTGCTTGCAAGGCAGGCGCTTATGCCGCTGAGCTAAATCCCCAGCCCCAAAAAAATATATTTTTAAAACAGAAACATTAAATCTACTGGAATATAAAGTAGGTAAAACTCTTGAAGACATTGGTGTAGGCAAAGACTTTATGAACAAAATTGCATAGGAACTATCACAAAGAATCAACAACTGGGATCTCACCCTACTGAAAAGCTTTTGTACAGCAAGAGAAACCACTGAGTGCAAAGACAACCTACATTGTGGGAGAAAATGTTCAAGAATGTATAAAGAACTCCAAAAAATCAGTCCTCTCAGATTTAATGACCCAATCCAAAAATGGGCATCTGGGATGAACGCACACTTCACAGGTAAAGACATACAAACAGCAAATAAATACATGAAAAAATGTTTAGCATCATTGGTCATTACAGAGATGCAAATTAAAACATCACTGAGACTTAACCCCACTCCAAAGAGAATGGTTGGTATCAAGAAATCAACCATAACAAGTGATGGTGGGGCTGTGGAACAAAAGGAAGCCTTCTCCACCTGTTGGTGTGAATGCAGACTGGTACAACCACTGTGGAAATCAGTGTGAAGATTCCTCAAAAAACTAATACTGAAGGTTCCACTCAACCCAGCTAATCCCCTTCTGGATATCTTTCCAAAAGAATTAAAGACATCATATCACAGCAATGTATATGCACCCATATTTATAGCAGTACAATTTGTAATAGCCATCTTGGAAAAAACCTAACTGCCCATTGACTGAGGAATGGATAAAAAGGTGTGGTGAAGTACTACTCAGCCTTAAAGAAGGAAAAATAGGAGACTTTTATAGGTAAATGGATGCAACTTGAGACCATATTCATTAGTAAAATAAATAAGACACACATGTATAAATATTATATTGTCTCATCAGTGTAAGAAGCTGAAAGCAATAGCATGTATATGTATATAAAAATAATTAAGATAGTTATGTTACAGGCAACTGAGTTAGAAATATAGGCAGTCAAACGGGGCTAGGCCCTCAAAGAAGCCAGCACAGAGGACCAGATGTCTGATGACCTTGGAAGAGACACATACCTCTTGCTGTGGGCCATATTTTGGGACAGAATGCAAAACAAATGCAACCACACCCTTAAGTGTAATCCTTATGGATTAAGTATGGGTCACCTTGAGAAGTGAGGAGTCACCATTCCAATCCCTAGGGAAGAGTCACTGTTCTCTAAGAATGCCCATTTTCTATTTGACTCACTTTTCCATTTGCTCCTAATTTAATCAGTTTTACCTGAGCAATTAATCATATTGGTTGACCACAGTTCTGTCCCGCTTTATTCCCACTTTGCAAATTCCCATTTTTTCCCACCTTCGAGCCATCTGATCTCATGATTTTGCTCTATAAACCTCCCTGGAAAAGACAGAGTCCTTGGCAACCCACTCAGGATCCCTTCTGTCTCTCTCTCAGACAGAAGCTTTTTTTCTCTCAATAAATATTTTTGCTCTTAATCTCCATTGTTCCTAAAATTCATCCTTCAATTTTAGAGAACATAAAATTCTGGACGTATATTAGGTTAGGAGTTTCATTTCCCTGTATCAGTTTACTACTGATTTCTCTGTGTTCACTGTAAAGAACAATTTGTGCTGGCATTGTTCAGACAATTGAGTGCAGATGTCTTGTGTTCTAGGTGAATGATTTGTTGATGACAATGTGCAATGAATGCACCATTGTCGTTTCCTTACTGACATGCTTTAATTTTTGTTATAGTTTTTTTCTTTTTCTCTTTGAAATAAAATGGATTTGGGAAAACAAATCATAGTATCTCATTAGTGTGAGAAGTTGAAAGAAAAAACATATGGACTCCAGCTGCCATCAGGACTCTCTCATGGGTAGCCAGCATGGGCAAGGAGAAGCAGCCAACTCAGATCCTGTGTGCATGCTGTCTGCCATTGAGACTGTCTGATGGGTAGTCAGTGAGCACCAGGAGAGCCAGCCAGCCAGCCATACCTTGGAGAAGCCATGAGTGTCTGGAGAAGCTGGCACCTATTGCCTCCTGGGGAACCTGGGTTAGGACAAATCCAGATGCCTAATCCATTGCCCTAAACTGTGGACAGGTAGCCAATGTAGGAAGAATGGGGGGGGGGGGGCAACAACCCATTCATGTGGAGGAACCCAGGAAAATGTCAAGATGAAATAGCAAAAGGCAATCTCTGTCCTCCAGACCAAACAGAACAAGTCCAGGAGACATGGACATGGAAGAAAGAAGAATTCACACACTTAAAATTTCTAGGATAATGGCAACTGAAGTAAAGAAACTACTTTATAGGCTGTAAAAGAAATCAGATCAGAAATAGTATCTCAGGTACCAGAAGAAGTCACAAACATAATAAAAGGGTTGCTAACAATATCTAAAGAAGACAAAGGAAAAATAGGAGCATAGGAGAATGAGGGAAACCTTGAATGACAATACAGAGAAGAACTGGAATACAAGATATCTAGGAAATTTAAAACTCTATTGAAACCACTTGAAAGAAACTGAAGATAGGTTTTCAGACCTTGAAGACAAGAGGTAGCTAGTGATCACAAAATAAAAGATCTCTTAAAAGTAACAAGGAACTAGGAAATAATTCAACAGCTGCAAGACAATGCAAAGAAAATAATTTAAGAACGATAGGTATCATCAGTTCCCTCTGGGACACAAGCTCTTCTCATGCAAGACTCCAACTGGCCTGACAACAAACCAGGAGATTGGAACAGAGACATTTTCAAACATGTATCTTGAAGGTCTAAGGACAAAAACCAAACCTTCTAGTTATTCTAAATGTCAGCTATTTTTCAAAGGAGAGAGGAAACCTCTTGCCTTCTTAGATCATTTATTAGAGGCATCAATAAACTATATGTCCATAGAATCAGATTCAATAGGACAGGTTTTACTTAAAGATAATTTTGTTACCAGTCAACTATAGCTGTTAGAAAAAGTTACCAAAAATAGCCTTTGCTCCAGATAGCTCACTTGATTCTTTAGTAAAAACTGCTTCCTTAGTATTCTATAACCAGGACAGGGAAAAAGCCAGAGAAAGAAAAAAAAAGACCAAAAATGGTTGCTTTTTTTTTTTTTTTTTTTTTTTGTGGACTTAAAAACACAGGCCTTAAGTCTGATTCTTGGGGCTCCAAGAAGAACTTGAAGACTATCCTGCCACAAGCCAGGCCACTTTAAAAGGGAGTGACTTAAGAGGTACCCCCCAGGGGTTGGGGATTTAACTCAGCAGCATGAGTGCTTGCCTTGCAAGTGCACAGTTGTAAATTTGATCTCCAGTACAAAAAAAACTCCCCCAAGCTCAAGCCCTCCCCTCCACAAACCATGCCCTCACTGCAAAAGTGACCACTGGAGGTTGGACTGTCCTCTGAGCCGAAGGCCCCAGAGCTCAGACCCATCCTTATCAGATGGTTCAGTAGGACTAAAGGACCTCAGGGCACTCATCTCCTCCCTCTGACCAGACTGTCATCTCTGCCAGTCATCTCCACGGAGAAGCCCTGAGTAATCATGACAAGAGGTAAAAACCAGCTAATTAGTAGACATTGGCACATGTCTCTTTGTCCTTCTCAACTCTGGTCTTCCTTCCAGGCATTCTACCTCAATCACCAAAAGACATGCTGCTTATACTGTAATTGGGATAACTTTCTCTTCACTCATTCCTTTTAGTTATGCCTGAAAGCCTGACTCCAATCCTGGAGAAATTTTGTCTTATCTAAATGCTGCAATATATACCCAAATTGCCAACTCATTAAAATGATGCTGAGACTGGTTTATATGAATAAAATATTGTTGTTCATATACAAAAACTTAAGAGAGTTTCATTTGTCAAAATAATGTATTAATATGGTTCTACTACATCATCAAAAACTTAGAGACAATTATAACTAAAGCTATCAGCCCTATTTCTCATACTTTGATTATATACCTGCTTTAATTAACATTTATTCTTGCCTAGAAGGTGTCACACCCCAAGACATCATACAGATGAAACCTCTAACAAATATGTTAGATTTCTTTTACTGATATCCACCAGATCTTGTCCAGAGAAAGTTATGTGATACATACTAAGGCCTTAATTACTCAGTGAGCCTTAAATGACATCACAATGGTCTCCCTCTCCTAAATAAAAAGGTAAAATTAATGAGACAAAATCAGATAGCCTTAGACATTCAGGCAGCACAAGAGGTACTTAGGCAACTGTAAAAACTAAATGTATATACATTTCTGATCCTTCTGCTAATATCTCAATAGCTGACAAATCAATGGCATGTCAGATTCTAAAGTTCCCTGGTCTTCATTCTTATAGGAATTAATTCCAGCTCCTCTTGGTTTAAAAAAAAACTGTTAACTGTACTGATAATTATTCTGTTGGTTCTAGTATTTGGCCCATGCATACTTAATTATTTCCTTTGACTTTGTCTCCTTCAGACTTAAAGCTGTATACCTACCCAAGATGAAAATGCCTGGTATCTGCTGAGGACCATTAGTAAGAAGCTCTAGAGTATCTCTAAGTACTGATCAAAAACTACAACCTCTTTCAGCCTGAAGAAGCCAGATCAGTCATCACCCATTTCTCCCTCATGTAGTTCAGGAAACTTCTTCAGAGGGGGGGATGTTACAGGCATCTAAGCTAGCCAGAAATATTGTAGGCAGCCAGACATGGCAAGGCCCTCAAGAAAGCAAGCACAGAAGACCAAATGTCTTGTAACCTTGGAGGAGACCTTGGACCTCCTGCTGTGGGCCATAGCTCAAGACAGAAGACAAAATAAATGCAACCATACCCTAAGTATAAATGTTAGGGATCAGGTATGGATCACCTTGAGAAGCTAGGAGTCACTATTCCAGCTCCCTATAGGAAGAGTCACTAATCCATAAGGATACTTACTTGCTACATGACTTGCTTCCCTATTTGTCCCTAATTTGGTCAATTCTACCTGAAGAATTAATCTGATTGGTTGATCATAGTTCTGTCCCACCTCATGCCTGTCTGCCTTGCAAGTTCCCAGTTTTTCCCACCTTATACCCACATCACCTCAGTAAAACTCTAAAAAAGATGGAATCTTTGGAAACCCACTCAGGACCCCTTCTGTCTCTCTCTCTCTCTCTCTCTCTCTCTCTCTCTCTCTCTCTCTCTCTCTCTCTGACAGAAGCTTTCTTTCTCTCAATAAATATTTCTGCTCTTTAAAAAATGATAGGTGTCAGCAAAAGAGCCAGAGTCAACACAAATTATGTAAAGAGACTATATACAGAAGTAATAAGTGAGAACTTTCCAAGCATGGGAAAAAGACCTGATATACAGATAAATGAGATATATAGAACTCCAACCAGTCATAACCAAAATAAATCTACAACCAGATATATAATAATCAAGATCCCAGAAATTCAGCACAGTAGAATATTAAATAGTTAGAGAAAAGAAACAGATCACCTATAAAGGAAAACCCATCAGAATCATGACAGACTTCTCAATACAAACCATCAGGTTAAGAAGAGCATGGAGTGAAGTATTTCAAGTCCTGAAAGAAAACAGCAGTGGATCAAGAAACAAGACCCACAATATGCAGCTTACAAGAAACAAATTAACACAAAAGGAAATTCATAAATTAAAAGTCAAAGGAGAGAAAACAATGCTCCACATAGCACAAAACCAGAAAAAAACTAGGATAGCTTTCCCATAAACTGAAGAAAGAATAAGAAAAATATGACACTTTTATACCATGGAAAGCTACTTACCTATAAAGATGAGATAATCACAAGGCTCTTGTATTTAACTGGATGCAACTTGTGATCATGCTCTTGGGTGAAATGTTTTGGGCTCACATTAAAGAACATCATGTTATCTTCCTAGTATAAAGAACTGAAGAAGTTAGTAGAACCCAAAATGTACTACAGATATTGTGAAAGTGAAAGAGGAGGAAACATCTAAAAAGGGAAGGTGATAGCCACTGTTAATTCCCTATTATTTTGTTTTAAAGACTTGTATATTTTATGGTTTTGTTTTGATTGGTCTTATTCTGTTTTGTTGGTTTGTTTTTTAGTATGTCTGACAGTATAGGCAGCAGCTTGGAAGATAATAAGAAGCATTATGTTAGCCACTGTTGATTTCCTATTATTGTATTTTAAAATCCTGTATCACTTTCACTGTTTTGTTTTGATTGGTTTTATTCTGTTCTATTCTATCTAATTTTACTAAGTCTGATGGTATGGGCAGCTATTTTAAAGATAACAAAAGATATAGCACCCATTGCTGATTTCCTATAATCTTGTTTTGAAGTTCTATATTGGTTTCACTGTGTTTTTTAGATTGGCTTTATTGCATTTTGTTTTGTTTGGTTTTATTCTCTAAAAATTTTTAAAAAGAAGAAACAATATATCTATATGTATATATGTATATAAAACTAGTTAAGATAGTTATACTACTAATTCATCTGAAGAAAAACTAAAGAAAAAAATTTATGCTAGTATTGTTTGGACAATTGATCACAGATGTCTGATACTCTGGGTGAATGATTTGGGGATCACAATACTCAGTGTCTGTACCATTGTTGCCCCCTGATTGATGTGTTTTGAAATTTTGTTTTAGTTTTTTTTTCTCCTTGACATAAAATGCATTTATAAAAAAATAATAATCCCATTTGTTGATCCTTGTTATTATTTCTTGTGCAACTGAGGTCCTGTTTAGAAAAATTCTTTCCTATATCTATGTCTTCAAGTGTTTTGCCTATTTTAATGTTTTTGCTTTAAAATTTAGATCTTTGATCCATTTTTATTTTAATTTAATATATGATAAGAAGTAAGGGTCCAGTTTCAGTCTTCTGTGAAGAAATAACCAGTTTTCTCAGCACCACTTGTTGAATAGGCTATCATTCCTCCAAAATTTGCTTTTGACCCCTCTGTCAAAGATTAACCAGCTGCTGGGGATTTAGCTCAGTGGCTCAAGCACCTGCCTGGCAAGCTTGAGGTCATGAGTTCGATCCCTGGTACAAAAAAAAAATCAACCAGCTGAATGTGTCTAAGGATGTTTCTGTATCCTCTATTCTGTTTCACTGATCCATGTATCTGTTTTTGTTCCAGCACTGTGCCATTTTTAACACTGTTGCTTTATAGTATGGCTTTAAGTAAGATATTACAAGGCTTCCAATTTGCTCTTGTTACCCTAAATTGCTTTACTATTTGGGTCTCTTACAGTTCCATAAAGTATGCTGTTGATATTGTCACTGGGGATGCACTGAATCTGAATAACAGTTTGGGCAGTATGGCCATCTTCACAATATTAACTCTGTCTAACCAATAATTTAGCAAAAATGCCATACTTTCAAAACTGTTATACAGATTTAATGTAATCCCAAACAAAATATCAATAGCATACATCACAGAACTAGAAAAACCAATCCTAAAATTCATATAAGACCATAAAAGAACTAGAATAGCAAAAAATTCTGGGCAACAAAAGCAAGGAAGGGGACATTATAATCTCCAATTTAAAGTCATATTAAAGTTATCATAAAAATAGTATAGTACTGGCAAAAAAAAGAGTACTGAAGGTCAATGGAACAAAATAGAATATGCAGAAACACTACAATCACACTCAGCTACCTTATCTTTGACAAAGAAGCCAAACACCTTCACTGGAAGAAAGATGGCCTATTTAATAAGTGGTGCTGAGAAAACTGGCTTTCTAAATGATGAAAATTAAACCTAGACCCATTTCTCTCACCATGCACTAAACTAAAATTGAAGTGGATCAAAGAGCTAAATATCAAAACAGAAACATTTAATCTGCTAGAACATAAAATAGGTAAATCCTGGGCTGAGAATAGCGCAGTAGCATAGCACCAGCCTAGCAAGTGTGAGATCCTGAGTTTGATTCCCAAGGTCCCCCCACTAAAAAAAATAGGTAAATCTCTTCAAGATACAGGTATAGGCAGGTCTTTGAACAAAACTCTGATCACATAGAATATATCACAGAGAATCAACCACTGAAATCATCATATTAAAAAAGCTTTTCAACTAGATTAATAAGTTCCTCGAGGGCAAGTACTGCATTTTGTTGCAAAATGTACTCAATAAAATTATAAATAAAGAAAGAAAGAACATTTTTCACAGCAAAAGAAACCACCAACAGAGTAAGAAGGCAACCCACAGAATAGGGAAAAATTGGGCTGGGGATTTAGCTTAGTGGCATAAATACCTGCCCGGCAAGCACAAGGTTGTTAGTTTGATCCCTGGTACAAAAAAAAAAAAATATAGGGAAAAATTTTATCAGCTACTCCTCAGATAAAGGGCTAATATCTAGCATACATAAAGAACTAAAAAATGAGATCCTCTGGGATAACTGATTAAGTAATTCCAAACTACGTTGGTTCAGCATAGTTCTGGATTCAGAAGACCCACCCTAGGAAGGATTGTCAACTGAATGGTATAAAGGGAAATGAAAAAGGATTGTTTCTGTCCTCTTAGGAGGAACTCCAATCTTCACTTTCACCTTGGACATTGTCTCCTATTCTCCATCACAGATCCTTCAACCTCCTCACACTGACTCACATGGGATAATACACAGAACTCCAGGCCTTCAGCTGGATCCTTCAGAACCCCAGTGTGTAGACAGATCTTTTGCACTCTTTCATACCCAAATTTGTAGACAACCATCATAAGCCAGTTTTGTCAATTTTTATATATTTATATATCTTGTACTATATCTGCTTCTCTAGTAAGCACCAACTGATACACTCACCAAATTTAAATACCCAATCCAAAAATGGACATCTGAAATGAATGTACTTCTGATATCAAGTACAAACAGCAAATAAATATATGAAAATGTATCCAACATTACTGATCATTCAAGAGATGTAAATTAAAATAACACTAAGATTCCATCTCACAACTTCTGGGAGAACATGGTGGACAGATAACAGCAGCTATGGAGGCTCTCTGAGATTGCCAGCTTAGAATTCAGGAATGGTGCAGTGTGAGGAGTCCTAAGCAAGGGGAGATATACCCTGCTGACCCAAGAACAAACTAAGCTGAGAGAAACCAACTGGAAATACAATCTCAGTGCTACAATAGGAACAGATAAAATCTCAGTGTGGAAGCTGGCACCCATGCCTCTGGAAGCAGTGATTTGAATTTCCCGCCACTGCCGCTGTGTCTGAATTGGCACAGCAGAGAGAGAAATGCGCAAAAGCTCTGAGAGCGGAACTGGTAAATGGAGTTGAGAGTGGGACTGGCAGGGAGCCCTGGATCGACCTGCGGTGAGTGAGAGGAACAGGGAACCTTCCATAGACTAGGAGGCTCTAACAGAGGACATTCTGGGACTGGGCAGACTAGCCGGAACAGGACACTGCAGTGATTCTAGTCACATAATATTCCCCTCTCAAGCGGGATTGGTGGGGAGTGCTTGGCCTGGGAGATACCGCCATACTAAGATCCAGTAGGCTAGCCCAAACCAGGTCCCAGCGCCTGGTGGTACACCCTAGCCACTGCCTTCAGTAGGTTGACCTGGAGGGATGGGCCCAGCAGAGGCTGCCCAGGTCTGTGTCTCCCTAGTACACTGCAGTGGGTGGGAACACCTAGCTGGCAGATCAAACAAACTGTAACCCACAAAGAAAAAAAAAACTGGGCCTCCTATATACGCTTGTATGGAAGGAACAAAAAGTATGGGAAAAGGGAGCAACAAGAAAGAGTCCTCAGTCCCCAATCCTGAGAACACTGATCCAGGAAAGGTAAATGCAAAAGAGAATGAGGGCAGAAAACATGCAATATTAGACACAGCACCAATAGACATAAAGCAATATCTCCAGAGCCTCATAGACGAGATCAAAAGTGAAGTATTTAATGAAATAAAGCAAGATATAAGAATAAAGAAATGTTAAGCACTGCCCAAGAAAAAAAAGATGGTCAAATGGAAGAACAGAAAAGAAGGGGAGAATTGTTTGATGGAGAAAATAGAGAAAACATAGAATACGTGAAGCAGATTCAAAGAGATTACCAGGAAACTAAAAACTCTGTTGCAAGATGGCATAACAGCTTGAAAGCAACTGGGGAACAGATTTGTAAGGTAGGAGAATGAAATGAAAAAATTCTTAAAAATAGCAAAGAAACAATCAGCAATAATACAAAGGCTAGAAGATGATAAGAGGATCTATAACTTAAGAATTAAGAACATAAAAGAAGAAGTAAATAAATGAACTACAGTGTACTGCAGTGTACACTGTACACTGTACAGTGTACCGCCTACTGCAGTGTACTAGGGAGACACAGACCTGGGCAGCCTCTGCTGGGCCCGTCCCCTCAGCAAATAAATGAACTACAAAAGCTATTCACAGAAATAATCCAGGAGAATTTCCCTAATTTAGCAAAAGGTAAAGATACTCAGATGTATGAGGCATACAGGACCCCAGCCACCTACAACCCAAACAGAACAACACCCAGGCATATAATAATCAAAATTCCAGAAATCCAATATAAGAACAAAATACTAAAAGCAATCAGAGACAAGAAACAGATCACTTACAAGGGAAAACCCATCAGAATTACAGCAGACTTCTCAGCACAAACTATCAAATCACGAAGAGCATGGGGGGAAATAATTCAAGCTTTGAAAGATAATAACCTCCAGCCAAGATTGATATATCCTGCACAACTGTCCCTAGAAATTGATGGAAAAACAAGGTGCTTCCAGGATAAAGAGGAACTAGGGGAATTTGCAACCACCAGTTCAACTCTACAGAGAATACTGCAGGATATTCTAAAAGAGAAAAATACCAAGATTCCAGAAACAGTGGCAGAGAGGCCACAATGAATGGAGCAGAAAGCAAAATGAAGAAGACAAACTGACAGCAAATGACAGAAAAAGAGCTCAACAGAAATGAGGCAGAGAAGGTTAGATGGTAGGAACAACTATTTTGGAGACAAGAAGACATCATAATAGCTAGTGCTGATTTAATATCATCTTGTTTTGAAGTCCTATCAAGCTTTTGCTCTTCTGTCTCCATCAGTCTTAACATGTTGTATCCTATTGGATTTTATTATATGTGATAATATAAACAAAAACTTTTATAGACAAGGAGATTATACAGAAACCATTGTTCATTTTCTGTTCATTGATTCTAAATACCCTGCAATACTGTCATTCCCTTGAACGGTTTTACATTGTCTTGATATGTTTGATCCTACAGTATACGAAGTTATACTCAAAGATTTCAAGGGAAGAGACAATATGGTAACTACTTTTATATTGGGATTATCTTGTGGTGAAACACTATTTTGCTTAAATGGTTATGTTTTGACCTGTGCTGTTTTGTTGTTGTGCCCTCTTTTATCTCAATCTCCTATTTTTATTATGTACTTTTTAATTTTTATCCTTTTAATTAAGGGAAAAATAAATAAAAATAGCAGGATATATTATAGTAACCCACTTTGATTTCCTATTAACTCGATTTGAAGCCCTGTATTGCTTTCACCATCTTGTTTTGACTGATTTTCCTCTATTCTGTTTTGCTTGATAGTACCAAGTTTGAGAGTATAAGCAACAACTGTGAAGGCAATAAGATTCATTATGATACCTATTTTTGACTATTATCTTCTTTTGAAGGCCTATAATGTCTCCAATGTTTTGGTTTTATTGGTTTTGTTCTTTACTGTTTTGTTCAATTTTATTATAACTGATGATATAGGCAATTCTTTTTAAGATAGCAAGAGGCATTATGGTAAGCATTGTTGATCACCTTCTATTATATTTTTACATTATATATTATGTCCATCCTTTTGATTTGACTGACTCTGTTCTGTTATGTCACATTTGGTTTTACTCTCTTCAAAAAAAAGTAATAAGAACTGTAGGAGTAATAAAACCCAAAATGTGTAATTGTCATTGTACAAAAGAGAGGAAAAGAAAGTGCTCTAAATGATATAACTGCATGTATATTTAAGTGTATAAGATAGATAACCATATTACTGAGTTCTGTTGGATCATTGAACAGAACTGTTTGCAGTCTTACTGTTTGAATGTCCACTTCATATGCTTTAATTTTGTAACTTGAACAACTATTTCTAAGATCACAATATGTAATCTATTAACTAGTGATTTCCTACTGTTTATTTTTTCTGAAATTCTGGTTAAAATGCTATAAAGTATAACTTGTACCCTTTTTCTGCTTTTTCTTCTTTTTCTCCTTAAATAAAATTTTTTTTAAAAAAAAGATTCCATCTCACTCCAGAAAAAATGGCTATCATCAGGAAATCAACCAATAAAAGTGCTGTCAGGGGTATGGAGGAAAAGGAACTCTTCTCCACTATTAGTGTGAGTGTACACTGGTGCAATCGATATGGAAATCAGTATGGAAATGCCTTTAAAAACTAAAACTCGAGGATCCTGGGAAGATAGCAGAACAGTAAGCAACAGAGTAAACAGTCTTTCTGGGAAAAACAGTGCAGATGCTGAAATATAGCATTTTGGAAAACCCAAGGGAGGGAGGAAGTGGGTCTCCTTGACCCAGGAAGAACCTAGAGTGAGAATTGAAGCCCACAGAGAGAATTTAAAAAAGAAAAAACTTAACCAGAAGAATGGAGGCATTTTCACCTGGAGCTGGAATCACCATGTGAGAAGCACTGTTGGAACCTGGGGATGCACAGTCACAGTAAAGCTAGTGGCTGGCAAGCCCAAAGCCCTCAGCAGAGAGACGTGGTGGCAGAGGAGAGCAGCAAACCGGAGAACGGCACTGGCTGGTGGTGAATGTGGGGGACGGAGTGGGTACTTAGCTAGGGGCCATTTTGGAGTTGGACAGGATAAGCCCAAAGCCAGAATTGCAGATGGCTTCATTTGGCCACTCCTAGCTTGAATAGACTGGTGGAAATCACTTGGACTAAGTCCCACCCCTGTGCACAATCCAAGAGCCACCAACAAAGTTTCCCTAAAGCTATCCCCAGCCAGTACCATCCAACCTGTGCATACTAATGTGGTGAGGGCTCTCTGTAATTAACCAGTTCAGGAGGGAGGCACCAACCTGCCCTGCCCCTGCTTACACTCCACCAGCCACCAATGCACCCAGTGGTCACCATCAGATATCTCTAGCCAGCACACTTCATAGAAATTATAACCAACACAGGAAGTGCTGGGGACTCCACTACTCACTTGTCCAGAAGAAACCAAGAACATGACAAGAGCAAGAAGCAAAAGGCAGTTTCTAGCCTCCAACCCAAGCAGTACTGGTCCAGGAGATGTAAACACAGAAAAGATCAGGAATTGCACACCTGAAGCTTCTTAAGCAACAGCAACTGAAATATACAACTTCAAGAGGCTATAAAAGAACTTAGAACAGAAATACTATCTCAGATAAAAGAAGAAATGAGAAACATAATAAAAATAATTGCTAAGCACCTCTAAAGAAGACACAGATAGAAGAATAGAGGAGCATAGGAAAATGAGACAAGCCTTCAATGAAGAATAAAAAAAATTTAGAATACATGAAACAGATTCAAAGAGATTACCAGGAAATTAAAAATTCCATTGAAAGCTGGCAAAATGCTTTGATAGAAACTAAAGATAGACTATCAAACCTTGAGGACAGGTTTGCAGCTTGCGATCATGAAAGGAAAGATCTCTTAAAAATAACAAGGAACCAAGAAGTAACAATACAAAGACTAGAAGATGGCAAGAAAATCTATAACTTAAAAATAAAAAATGTAAGTGAAAAAGCAGGGGTAAACACAAATGAAATAAAAAGGCTATTTGCAGAAATAATTAAAGAAAACTTCACAAGCATAGGAAAAGGAAATGTTATTCAGATAAGTGAGGCATACAGAACTCCAGCCATCTATAACCAAAATAGATCTAAACCCAGACATATAATAATCGAGATCCCAGAAATTCAGGAAAAGAACCGAATATTAAAAGCTGTCAGAGAAAAAAGACAGATCACCTATAAAGGAAAACCCATCAGAATCTTGACATATTTCTCGACACAAACCATCAAATCAAGAAGAGCTTGGAGTGAAGTATTCCAAGTCCTGAAAGAAAATAATCTCCAACCCAACTTGATGTACCCTGCAAAACTATCTTTCAAAATTAATGAAGAATCAAGATGCTTCCATGACAAAGAGGAACTAGGGGAGTTCATGACCACCAAACCAACCCTACAAAAAATACTGAAGGACATTCTAGAGAGAGAGAAAAAAGATCATGATTTCAGGAACAGTGGTCGGAGGTGGGGCTCACTGAATAGGGCAGACAGTGGAATGAAGGGGAAAAGTAGACAATCAATGGCAGAAAAACAGCATGGCAGAGATGAGGCAGAAAACGTTGGCTATAATCACTAATATAGATGGCCTCAATTCACCAATAAAAAGAAACACAGGCAGAGTGGATCAGGAGATAGGGTCCATCGATATGTTTTATGTAAGAAATACATTTAACCCCAAAGGGCATTTATAGACTGAAAGTCAAAGACAAAAAAACAATACTCTGTGTGACAGGGAACCAGAAAAAAGTGGGGGGTAGCTTGTCCATCAGCTGCAGATTGATTAGAAAGCCATTTTGATTAGAAAGCAAATTGATTAGAAAGACACTTTTTTTGAAGGTAGTAAAAATACAACAGAACAAGACAGAACAAAGCCAATCGAGACAATGAAGTGAAATTGGTACAGAACTTCAGAGCAGTTCTGGGATAACAGTACTAGGATAACAGTACTGTTATCCTAGTACTGGGATAACAGTATTAGGTATCATAGTATATCTTGTTATCTTCACAATAGTTGGCCAGTCAATTAGGTATAGCAAAATCAAACCAAAAACAGAACATTATAAAAACCAATCAAAAGAGAGTATTGATAGAGTAAAACAGTTAATCATAAGGAAACAACACAGTGAAAATAACATTTGCTTTCAAACAGAAGATAGGAGGAAATCCCCCTTATTTGCTATATTGCATACTGTCATACTCCCAAGAGACGCTCAGATTGCTAATATTCTATTCTGCCCCATTGATGCCCCTTGGATTGGCTTCAAGGGAGTTGAGAGTTTAGGGAGGCATTTTGTTGCTTTGTTATCTCATGTTTCCATTTTTTCATGTTTGTTTGTTTTGTGCTGAGGTTGGTGGATTAAAGAACTATAGCATAAAGAGTTTGTTCTGAGTAGAGATTTCTTTAGTTGGCTTTTTGTAATGTAATTTGGCTATGGCTAACTAATAGTCCTTTATCTTAGCCCCAAGATCCAACCACCTTGATTAATTTGGGAAGGGTGGATGCAGCGTAATTATCCTAACAATTGAATTGGCTGAATATTACACACCCTATCTAGTATTGTTAATGTCACAAAGGTAATCTGAAAGTTTATTCACAGAGAAACAGCAACACTTATGGAAACCCTGGTAATAGTAAGCAAATCAGCTACAATAGCATCATCCAAGACAAACTGGACATTAATATACCATAAAAATAATTATATACCACCTTTAACTCTACAGAAAGCCACAATTGTGGTGTAAGCATTAGGACAACTCAGGCACTGACTTGCATCTAATATGCAATAAATGCAACAGCTATATCCCCACTAATATAATCCAACAATAATTTTATAGCATTCACTATCAAAAGTTTAGTAAAGGTCCGGTGTGATACTGCATGCCTGTTATTCCAGTACTTGGGAAGCTGAGGCAGGAAGATTGCTGTGAATTCTTTTTTTTTTTAATTTTGAAAGTAGTAAAATATAACAGAACAAGACAGAATAAAGCCAACTAAGATCGTACAGTGAAATTGGTACAGAACTTCACAGCAGGTTACCGGGATAACAGTAATAGGTATCACAGTATACTTCGTTATCTTTACAGTAGTTGTTCTTTCAATCACTTATATCAAAATAAAATGAAATACAGAACATTATAGAACTTATCAAAACAATATTGAATAGAGCAGTACCATTAATCAGAATAGAGCAAAACAACAATAAAAATATTTGCCTTCAAAGAGGTGGTAGAAGGAAATCCCCTTATTTGCTATGGTCAGCCTCCCAAGAGATGCTCAGATTTCTGGTTCCCATTTGCTAATGGGGGGACAGGAAAAGGGGGACAGGGGAAGTGGGATGTTTGACTCTAGGCCATGCACCAGTAGGTTCACTATTGCTTAGCAGAGAGGCAGGCTAGTTGCTTGGTTTCCCGGCTTCATAAGTTCCAACATGGCGCAGATCTCAGGAGACACTGGTGGTTCTCCCCTTGGAAGGGCCGCAGTCTGCCACACCACCATCACTTACCAAGGAGGCAAGCTCAATTGCTATGAATTCAAGGTCAGCCTCACTATAGAGTGAGTTCAAGGCCAGCCTGAACTGCCTAGTGATACCTTGTCTCAAAAAGAAAAAAAAGTTAATATCATTTAAAAGTCTATATCATTTTTACTATTTTTATTCTCTTTATAATAAAAAGAGAAAGAGAAAAGGAAGGAAAAAAGACAAAGAAAAATTCCCCAAACCATAATGAACTGTTAAAGAAAAAAGGAGGAAAGAAAAGAGATAAAAAGGACCAGGGATATAACTCAATGACACAGTGACTGCCTGGCAAGTACAAGGTCCTGAGTTCAACTCCCAGTACAAAACAAAAAGAAAAAAAAGCAAAACCAAAAAAAAAAACCCTAAAAATAATACACACACACACACCACAAAAAAAAAAAAAATGTTTTTCTCGCTGATTTTTGGATGTGTAGTTTTCTTTGCTACATACAGTGTAGAAGCAGTGCCCAAATCATGCTGGTAGATAAAGAAGGCATTGAGACCCCAGGTCCATGCCGAATGCAAGTACCAACAGACAGTAGGATTAAGGGAAGGGCACCAATTCCATGACTTTCAAATCAGACCAATTCAGGCTGATCCTGGCCTCTGGCTATGGGGCAGAACCTGCAACCTTTAGCTCAAACCTCTTAGGAGGTCCCTTTTCAGTCTTACTGTGGCTCTACAGCTCTTTCCCAGTCACTGTGAGAACACAACACTGGGAGCCTTAAAGTGAAGCTGTCTCACAGCTGCTCAGAGTCTCAGCTTAAAACAGTCAGCCATTCTCTTGAATCAGTGTCCAACCAAGCCTTCTCTCCAGGGATATGGCAGACACTTGGACTGGAGTCACTCACCAGGTGTTATCTATGAAAGACCTCCTGTGGGAGCAGAACTCCACACTCTCCTTGTAGCTCACAACACCTATAGGTCTCTTTCTCCTTGAAACCCTCCCTGAGTCCCCAGTTTTCACTTTTTCTCTGTAGATTTAGCTCTCTCTTTCCCACAAGCCACAAGCTGACAACCAGGAAGGAAGTGCAGATTGTCTCTGTGTTCCATCTCTAATATCTCTATATGTTTTAATTTTCCTCCTAGATCCCTCTAGGTTCCTGGGACTCTCTCTCTTCTCTCTCTCTCTCTCTCCCTCTTCTTCTCTTTCTTTTCTTCCTTACATTGTTATTTTCCAGTGTCTGAATTCCAAATGTGAGAAAAGCTGAATTTTTGTTGCTTACCGCCCCACCATTTTTCACCCACACACAATTATTTGAACAACAAGTATTATTTCACAATTTCTGAAGGTCAGAAATCCAAAAGAATCTTATCAGGGTGATTCTAACTGGATTGTGAGGTTGTAGTGAGGACACAGAACAAGAAGGCTCCTGTGGCACTGAAAGGCCTTCCCGGACTGTAGGCCCTTCTTGCAAAGCCACTCACACTTCAGTTAACCAGGAGAGTTAGTTCTTCCCTATGTGAGCCTTTTCACAGGTCTGATCACAGTATAGCAACTGGATACCTCCCGAGCAAATTATGCAAGAGACAGAGTAAAAATATAAGTAGGAAGTCACAGTGCTGTTTATGAGGTAGTCTCTGAAGTTACACACCAGTATGTCCACTATATTTCCATCCCCTAGGAATTAATCATCCCACATTCATGAGGAGGGACATTAGGCTCCTCTATTTTAGGAGAAGAGTAACAATGAAGTTGTAGACATTTTAAAACCACAACAGAAGGGAAATATTTAGGAGCCAATTATAGGAGAGGGAAATAAGGATCAATGTATGCAAGTAGATACATGAAAAGATCACTGGCCTGGCATCAGAAAAGAAAAGGGGTTTATTTTCAGACAGTAACAACTTCATGAGTGTTAAATTATTTGTTAAGGAGTGTAGGAATGCCAGCTTCTCTGAGATTGTTTTCAAATCTTTAATTATGCACATCAAGCATTCCAGAGCTCTCCCTGAGGACTGAGTGGATAATAGGTACCAGGCTCTTTGTAAAGTTAACTTTTACAGCCAAATGATGCCCGGAGGTGAACATCTTTAGGTGTAGAGCAAGCAGGCTCCTTGCCTGTAACATGTACCTTTTCTGTCTGACTGATCTCAGGACTACAGGCAGCTCTCTGATTCTAAATCGCCATCTTAGCTCTCTATCTTAGGCCTAGTCAGACTCATTCCAATATCGTACTTCCAGTTAGTGTTAAAAATATGATACATTTATTTTATGAAACCACCTAGAGCTATTCCAGTCTTTCCCGTCTGATAAATAGCAGCTCCATCTTCCCATTGCTTAAGTGAAAAGTTTAAAGTCATTCTCAACATCTATCTCTTTCACTTTTCACTTCCAATTCATCAACGCATCCTTCTAAGTATATGCGGAACACAGACACATCACTCCACCCCTTACCACCGCTACACTGCTGAGGCATTCCCACCCACAGTGCCCACCACGCAGGTCATGTGACACTGATTTCTCTCTGCAGAAAATTCCCTTTTCATTAAATCATTTGTCTGAACCTAAGCCCCAATTCTACATACAATGTCTTATCTAAATTATGGATGTTGAATGTCACCCCCAATAGTTCATGTATTAAAAACTGGGTCCTTGGGCCAGGATTATTAAGAGGGAAAGGAGCCTTTGAGAGATAACTAGAAAGGAGGATAACAATTTAAGATCAATTAAAAATAAAATCATGGGGGCTGGGGATTTAGCTCAGTAGCATAAGCACCTGCCTTGCAAGCAGGCTGTCGTGAGTTCAATCCCCGGTACTGATAAAAAGGAAAAACACAAAAAATAAATAAATAAAATAGTTTCACTTATGTAACAGAGAAGAAAGATTATCAACACTTGGATAAAAAGAAAAATAAAATCAAAGAGATAAGATAGTTAACACTAAAGATTTTTCCAAATTTAATAAAAAAAGAAAAAGCATATAAATTACTTTGAAGACAAAAATTTATCTTGATAGTTACCCTATAAGAAATTTACTATGGGGAACACAGATTGAGGAGACCAAGGAAGGAAGCTAAGACCAGCCTGAACAGGAATGGGGGAGAGCCAAAATGGAAGCTAAGACCCACCAAGTGACCCTGCCTGTGAACTGCCGGGAGCACAGGCTATGGACGGAAGAGCAGCACCACCCCACTCCACCCAGGTTGAGCATAAGCAGCCATCTGATTTGGAGGAGCTCTACTATTTGAGTGACTTTGCAAGCCTAAAGCAGAGCCACTATTCAGAGGACAACAAATGTAATATAGTAACTTGAACACTTCCTACTATCTTAGCACTGTTTCAATTTGTTTTATTGCTGTTTTATTCCCTATAAAATTAAACTTAACAAAAAAGAAATTTACCAGGAAAAGATCAAGAACACAGAATGCAGACAATGTCTGTCCCTGTGACAGAATTTATTACTGCTCACCAAATACTCATATGCATCTCTCCATTTCCAGCCTTTGTGAAATCCCAACAGGATCAAGTCACTCATTCTTGTTCTTTTCTTAGCAAAGAAATATTTTATAAATCCAGGTTCACATAATTAAGATGTCCGTGGCAAATCAGACTAGTTTGTATAATTTTGGGTTTTTTCTTTTAAAAAAACAGCTGAAGAATAGTTTGGCACTTTCATCTTCTTTCTTCTTTTTATTGGTGTATGTTAGTAATACAGAATGAGATTTGTTTCACTAGATGGGTCCATGCATACAATGTATTTTGATAATTTTCATCCCCATCATCTTCTCTCCTTTTCCTCTCCACTACTCCTGATTCCCTTCTCCATCTCTAAAAGTCTACCTTCTGACTTTCCATCATCTCCTTTTTTATTTTTTAATTTTTATATTGCTTATATAAAAGAAAATATGCACAATTTAATTCTATGATATTGGTTTCTTTTGCTTCACATGGTCCATTCATTTCCCTGAGAATAAAATGACTTCATTCTTCTTTATGGCTAAAATCACATTTTGCTTATCCATTTTTTCTGTTGATGGGCATCTAAGCTGTTTCCAGTTTAGCTATGGTAAATCAGACCACAATCAAGAAACATGTTATACCTAATATGCTGCTTTTAATTCTTTGAGGACTATACAAAGGATCAATATAACTAGATCAAATGATACACTTATTTTTGGGTTTTAGAGGAATCTCCATACTGATTTCCCTACTGGTTGTACCAGTTTATATTCCCACCAACAGTATGTGAGGGTCCATTTGTCCCAGCATCCTCACAGCATTCACTGTTTATCATATTCCTAATGATAGTCATTCTAAACTGAGGTGAGATAAAATTGATGTACTGTAGTTTTATTTGCATTTCTCTAGGGGCTAAAGATGGTAAACATTTCCTCATATACTTGTTGGTCATTTGTTCTTCTCTCTTTTTTTTTTTTTTTTTTTTTTTTTTTTGTCTTTTTGAGACAGGGTCTCGCTGTGCAGTTCAGGCTGGTCTTGGGCTCACTTTGTAGCCTAGGCTGGTCTTGAACTCGAAATGATCCTCCTGCCTCAGCCTCCTGAGTGCTGGGATTACAGGCGTGAGCCACCACGCCTGACTTGTACCTCTCTTTTAAGAATTCTCTGTACAATTCATTTGTTCACATGTTGATTTTGGCTGTTTTTAGATTTTTGAGTTCTTTATATATTCTAGATATTAATCGTCTATCAAAAGAGTAGCTAGTAAAGATTTCTCCCATTCTTTAGGTTGTTTCCTCAGTCTGTTGGTTGTTTCTTTTGCTGTACAATTCTTTACCTTGATGTAGTCCTATTTCTTAATTTTTCATATATTTTCTATGCTATTGAGATCCTATTCAGAAGTCTTTGCCTGTACCTATGGCTTCAATTCTTTCCCCTATGTTTACTTCCAGCCATTTCAAAGTTTTCAGTACTTTCAGTACTTTGATCTATTTTGACTTGCTACTAGTACACCAGGAAAGATCATGATCTATTGGGTCCTGATCTAGATCCCTGATCTCCCAAATGAGTGTATGGCAGAGGTTAAATAAAAAGAGACAAATTGTGTGATTTTTTTAGGGCTCCAGGAGGGTCAAAACCCTTTAATTAAGCTTGTGACTCCAAGGGCTAAGACAAAGACTTCTCTGGACCGCCACTTTATTTATGAAGTCCAACAATAAGGGGCGGGGAAACTGAGGAAAGCACGAGCAATGAGCAGGACCTTGGGAGTCACTTCAAGGGCATCTCCAAGTAATGAACCAAGTCAATTTAGCAGCACCGTCTCATCATGAAGACACAGTAGAAGTAAGACTGTAGGAGTGATGTCTTGCTTTGTAACCCAGGCTAGACTCAGATTTGTGGCAATTCTCCTGTCTCACCCTCCGAGAGTTTATCAATCTTATCTCTTCAAAAAACCAACTCTAATTCATTAATTCTTTGTTCTTTTATTTCTCTATTTCATTATTTCTCTTAGTCTTTATCGATTTCTATCGTTTGATATTATCTTTATTACTTCTCTGAATTTGAGTTTGGTTTGTTCTTTTTTTAAGATCTTGAGATGCATCATTAAGTCATTTATTGAGGGCCACATTATTTTTCTAATGTGGCTACTCTTGTCTGTAAATGTCCCTTTTAGAAGTTTTATTGTGTCACACAGGTTCTGATATGTTGTATTTCCAATATAATTTAATGTTAGGAATTTTTAAATTTCTCCCTTGATATCATCAGTGATTCACAGGTCATTCTAAGATTTGGCTATTATTTGTGCTGCTATAAGCATGGGAAAGCATGTATCACTGTAATATGATGTTTTCACTCCTTTGGAAAACTACCTAGAAGGGGAATAGATTTTTAGAGAATCTCCATACTGATTTCCACAGTGTGTATACTAGCTTACATTCCCCCCAACAATGTAGAAACATTCCTTTATTCCCATGGCCTCACTAGCATTTGTTATTATTTGATTCCTTAATGATGACCATTTTTTCTTGGCTAGGATGGAATCACAGTGTTGTTTCAATTTGCATTTCTCTGATGGTCAAAAATGTTGAGTATTTTTTCATGTGTTTATTATAGCTGTTTCCTCATTCTGGTGGCTGTTTCTTTTGCTGGGCACAAACTTTTTAATTTGATATGATTCTGTTTGTTGATTCCTGGTATCAGGGTAATGCTGTTTGTTGATTTTTGGTACTATTTCCTGTGCAAGCAGGAGCATGTTCAGAAGGTCTTTACCTCTACCTATGAGTTCAAGAATTTTTCCTATTTTGTCTTCAAATGGAATACTTCAAAATAAGTTCAAGACTTTTTCCTATTTTGTCCTCAAATGGAGTACTTCAAAATATTTCTGTTTTAACATTTATTTCTTCAGTTCATTTTGCTTTTATTTCCATAATAGTGAGAGGTAATAAATAAAATTAGATAAGGACTCAAAAGAACAAGCTTAAATATTGCATGGCTTCTTATATGAGACACTTAAATTCTAAATAAAAAGCAAATAAAAGACAGACAATAGTAAGTAGGGAGATAGCTCTTTCTCAAATGGAAAGTGAATCAAGATGAAATGGGGAGAAAGGGTAGGGAAAGGTAATGAAAAGAGGAATTAAGATGTGTTATGCATATGCACCAGCCTGTCAAGATGTTCTGTGCAATGTACACAAGAAATTGAAACATTATATACTGCAAACATGCAATAATTTTCAAAAGTGTATTATTTAATCTTCATTGTAGTGTTTTGGTTTCCTTTGCTACTGGTTTCTGACTTTATTCTACTGTGATTCCTAGAATTAAAGAATTATTTCAGTATCTTTATATTTATTAAAACTTGCTTCAGAACCTAAAATATGGTCTATTTTGGGGCCAGGTTCCATGGAACACTGAACAGACAGTATATTCTACTGTAGTTGAATGGAACATTCTATAGATATCTGTTAAGTACATTTGATCTACATTGTTGTTAATTGTCTAATATATTTTTATGTTTTATTAGTGTATGTTAATATTAAATGGTGATGGAATTCACCCTTACTGTGAGCCACCACAAGCCATGCAGGGCCCAGGAGGACAAATAAGCCAATTTACCTTCACCATGAGTTGGCATAAGCCGTGCAGGGCCCCGGAGGAAAAATGAGCTAATGCACCCTTCCTGTGAGTTAGCATAAGCTATGCTGGGCCTTGCAGTAGTAACAAGAAGCAAATTCACCCTTCCTGTGAGCCAACCAGTGCATGAGCTAGGAGACAAGAACACCCTCAACACCCACCCAACCCTTGCAAGCAGGCAACTGACTGATTTGGAGGACAGACTGAGTTGATAGCACCTGAGGTACAAAAACAACTTAATGCTTGTATTGTTTGATTGACTTTGTAGACCAAAGGCCAGTAGTCTGAGCATCTAGTAAAAGGATAACAATATGCAATACAGCAAATATGAGGGTTTCCTTATGTCTTGTTTTTGAAATCCAGTATTGTTCTCATTGTTTTGTTCCATTTTATTGTTTTGTTTTATTCAATGTTCTGTTTTGCTTGATTGTATTATGTCTGATGGTATGGACAGCAATTCTGACGATAACAAGAGGTATTATAGTATCCACAGTTGATTTCCTATTATCCGTTTTTAAATTCTGTATCACTTTAACCATTTTGCTTTAATTGGATTTATTGTTTTATTTTGTTTGGTTTTATTCTCTTTAAATGTGTTTTCCTTCTTTTGTTTTGATTGTCTTTATTCTGTTTTGTTTTGTTTGACTTTATTATGTCTGACAGTATGGACAGCTATTTTGAAGAAAACAAGAGACATTATGGTAGCCATTGTTGATTCCTTACTATCTTGTTTTGAAGCATTATATCTCTTTATTGTTCTGTTCTGATTAGCTTTATTCTGTTTTGTTTGGTTTGGTTTTATTCTCTTTAAAATTAAAAAAAAAGAAAAGAAAAAAATGATAAATGATGATGGTCCCTGAATGGCTCCTGACTAAATTCTTATCAAGTTCCTGCTTGTATAGAATTTTTCTCTACTGGAGGTGGTTTTTCCTAATGTTAGTTTTACTAGACCTACTCCTCCACATCCTCAAAAAACCCTGTCCTCTAAAGCTGAAGCCCATCCTCAAGAATGCACAGCATTATTTATTAACAATAAATATAATAAAACAGGTATTTTATCATTTAAGAAATCAAAATTGCCTATAAAAGTTTAAACAAAAGGGGTCTGGGGATTTAGCTTAACAGCATAAGCACCTGCCTGGCAAGTGCAAAGTCATGAGCTCAATCCCTGGTTCCAAAAAAATAAAAAATAAAAAAAAAATTTTTTTAAGTTAAACAAAACATACTTGAAGTAAAAAAAAAGTCTATAAAGTCAAAGCCTTAGTTTCAAAGGATGTTCTGCAAATAATGACCAAGCCATATGCAAATGTCTGGCCTACAGTTATCTGTAAGTCCCCACAATCATGCATAAAGTAGTATCATTAGTGCCTCTATAAATGAAGAAACTGAAACATAAAAAAGTTAGATAACTTGCCCAGTTTCCAGGCTAAGAACTAGCACAGTCACAACTATCTACAATATTTAGTTTAAGCAAACAAATGTTATAAGGTATAATGGTCTTTAATAAATTAATGTATTATTATGTGCATAAATGATGGTAGTGGGCAAAGTGATCCCAACCAGGAAGGTATGGCCCATATCAGTCCATAAATGGTCAGCTAAGAAACAAAAGCAGAATCAAAGGTTAACCTTTCCATCAGTAAATCAAAATGGGTAAATGTAAATGAAGAAAGCTACCCTCATAAGTGAGGGTACACATGAGAAATCCTATTTAGATGAAGCCTAGATTGTAGGACTAGGTTGGGGGAAGAGGGCTAGAGTAAAAATAGTTACCCTGGCTGCTGACTACTCCTTCAGTGCTGGACACATCCAGATCCATTTCTCATCCCCAAGCCCTCCCTCAAGAATCACAGTTAAATCAATCTCATCTTTGAAAGGTTCTTTATTATTTTAAATTCATGCTATAGTATGGATTTAAACCTAAACTAATGGTGAATTCAGATTAAAAGAAAGGTAAGACTCCAGTTCTTTTTCCAGGTATTTTTTAAAAGCAAGAATAAAATGAAACATTCTATTTTCTACAAAATATACATACCCTTGCTCATTTTCTTAGACAATTTTTATCATTACTATGTTGAACATCAGTTCTCAAACCATGTATTGAAAAACAGCACCCTCATCAGGCCACAACTAATTTTCTGAGTTTTATTAATAGTTCTAAGCTGCCGCTTGGCTTCCAAACTAAGAAAGTTGTGTGATGACAGGCAATAATTGTAGAAGTATAAGCCAGCTATAGCAAAACTGTCCCAAGCCATATTAACTGAATTATCATTTAATAAAAACAATTGCTGGGCAATATTTTGTGTGTAGAGAAACAAACACTAAAGTCAAAATGTTTTCGTTCAACCTCTACCACTATGTAATCTTCAGTAAACAATGAATCTTCCTTACTCTCTACCTTTCTGTAATAACCTCATCTAAGTCTATAACGTCATTTAAGTCAGGCCTGACTAAGATTAAATATCAAAGTTCTTTACAGGAAGATATAAAACAATGATCAAGTATTATCAGAATTATCTTTAGTGAAATAATAGAGCACGGAGTATCATTTCATTTTGTTAAGATCATGAAGATAATACTTTTAAAAGGCATGTTATGTGTGTGATAGTTACCAAAATTTTAAAAATATTTTTAAAGCTAAAATGTCTTTCATCACAGAAAAGAACATTAACTTTGCAGAGAACCTTTGATATACATAAAGATGTGCAGGTCCAACTCATGTGTTTGCTCTATGTTGGCCAACTCTCTACCACTTGACAGAGTAGCTAAGAAATTCACCTTAATATGGGAGATTCATTCTGGCTTGTAGTTTCAGATGTCCTTGTCCCAGAGCACTGGTCCTGTGGTGAAGCAGTCTTTCATGGCAGGATTGTGTGGTGGAGCCCCATTCATCTCATGGTGAGCAGGAAGCAGACAGAATGGAAGGGCCAGAATCTCTATATCCCCTTCCTGCACATGCCTCATTTACCTGTTTCCTCCCACTAAGAGGAAATGCCCACCTCCTCCCAGGAGCACCACAGGGGACACATCCAAACTACAACAAGCTCTGTGGCAAGATTTGACTCCATTATATTAGAAGTCAGTATCAACAGACTCTTTACAAACCACAGGTATTCTGAGATAATGACATTCACTAAATTTGCATTTGATCTTTGATCCTAGGAGATTCCTCCAAAAGTCATCTAATGTGCAGAATAGGTTTCCCACACCTCCTCTGTCCAAAAATGAACTGAAAGGACATATTGTGCTAATTACAGTTACCCCCAAAACGTGTAGTTAAAAGTGGGACCACTAGGCTGGGGATTTAGCTCAGTGGTACAAGAACCTGCCTGGCAAGTGTGAGGTCATGAGTTTGATCCCTGGCTCAGGAGGGGGAAAAAACGTGGGACCATCATGTCTGTTCTGTTTGAAAATTTTAAATAACAAATACATGATATTTCATCATGATTTGTGAGTTATCCAACTCTTGAAGTCTGAAGTCATAAATGTAAAGTCAAAGTGTTAATTTCAAAGGAACTTCGACAGATAATGATGCCCAACCTAAGGCAAGTCTTGTTTGCATTTTACTTATAAGAACTCTGGGAAAAAAAACTATTTACCTTTTTTCATACTTTTCAGTGAAATATCTAAACTTTTATACATAAGGGTATAGTTCAGTAATACAGTGCTGCCTTGGCATGAATGAGATTTTGATTTGATCCTCTGCACCATAAAAAATGTTAAATTACTAAACTTTTTCATCATAAATATAAATAGTTTAAAAGGATATAATTTATGGCATGTAGTGTCTATCGATACCTAACATGTACATAATTAAATCTAAATATAGCAAATGGATACCTATTATCATACATTTAAAAAGACTTCCTTAAATGTTTAAAATTCCACATCATTCATTTTTCCTCTTCCATCAGTTAGTGTAAGATACAGAAATCACTCAAGGAATTTTCAGCAAAAAGATATTTCATGTGAAAATTGGATTCTTACAAAATCACCAGAGCCAGTGCTACAGAAACTTCAAAAAAGTCAGCATCTGGTAAATCCATAGAGACATAAAAGTAGACAAGGGGTTTCCTGGGGTGAGGAGAGGCACAATGGTGCAGAGGCAGGGACACTGAGAGGGACCGCTGATGAGTAGGCAGTTTTACTGAATGACGCCCTGTCCACTCATTCATGTGCCATCTATGGCGCCTTTACACTACAAGGGACAGTCTGAGTAGTGACAACAGAGACTATATGATCCTGCAAACCTAATATATGGACTTACACTAAAGTAAGTGTTGGCCAACTCCACTTTTATTCAAAGAAGCAATGTTTAACTGTGAGAAATAAACATGTAATCTCTCATTCACACATATCTTAATCCACTACAAGGATTCTGAAATCCATTACAAGCAAAGATTACAACACAATTGCCAAAAGTCTATGGTACTTAGTTCTCTTGTAATCATCATTGGGTGAAAATATTCAAGCCAAGCATAGTGGGGCATGCCTGTGATCTCAGCACTCCAAAAGGCTGAGGCAGAAAGATCTAAAGTTTGAGCCTGGCATGGGCGATTTAACAAGATCCTGTCCCAAATTTCAAAATTTTAAAATATATTGGATATGTAGCTCAATACACCCCCTGGCACAAGAAAGAGAAACACAGAGACCAAGACCCAGACTGAGACAGAGACAGAAAAAAAGAAAAGAAATCAAACTACTCAACAACAAATAGGAACCTGCCATACCCACTCAAAACAGATGTCAGCCTCAAGATGGAATCAGGGCTATCTGCATTTACCAGCTGAATATCAGCCCTGCCCACACCAACAACCATAGTACTTTTTAGAAAAGTTGGAAATGATGGGCCCACCCAACCACTGCATTTTTTCAGATAAAGAAGTGAAGGACTAAGAGATTAATATCCTGCCAGTGTCACAAAACCAGCTACTGCCTGAGCCAATCTTGTCTTATAGTGATTGACTGGCAAGTTGGTGAAAAGGGGACATAATCTGCCTTCTTTGCTTTAGAATCTAAACAGAACCCAAGGCGGCTTCTTGCACACAATCTCCAGCACTGCAGCATAAGACCATTCCAGTTGGATTACAAAAAAGCAACTCAAGTTTCAGAATAAACCCAGGGATACCTAAGGAATGGTTCCAGCCTCTTTTCTTTTTCCTTTTGTACTTCATCAACCATGGCTTGCATTTATTAGTGGAGAACTGTGCATCTGAAACTACACACAAAGTACTTGGAGATCACCCTTGTTAGACTGCACAGATTTGGGGGTCTGGGCTGAGGGTCAAAATTCTGCACCTTTTTTTTTAACAGGTTCCCAAATAACACCAGTGCCTCCAGTGAGCAGACCACAATTGAAATAGGAAAATTTCAGACAAAATTATAAGGGAAGTATTATTAATATGAGCACTTTTCTAAATTTAAAAGAGAAAAAGGACTAGAAGTGTCTGAGAGTCACCCAAATAAAGACCATCTTAAATGTCTAAATCTCTGAACAATGAAATCTAACCAGTAAGCCAGTAGCTTCATCTGATTTGTTGGGAAACAGAATTATCACTCCCCTTTAGGGAAAAAAACACTTTATATAATAGTGGGACTACCTTGGGTTGCATTATCTTATATGTTATAAAAGTAATGATGTTGCTTAAAGTAACGCCTATTTAAACATATGCTGCATTTTTCTCAAGACTCTGAATCCAGGATCTATTTTTCTTGGCTCATTACTCTTCACATTGTTTTTTAAAAACAGCTCTACCACCAAGTGGACAATGCAAAACCTAATTGATATCATACAATATTCCACTTTTTGCAATTCTAGTCTCCTAGAATTCAGAGGTTAGTGAAGTGTTATTAACTTTAGATCCGCTAAAAGAATTCAGTAGGATTCACTAATTGAAGATGGAACACCCCCAGAACCATACTACTGAATCATCTTCCAGTATCATTTAAACTATGGCGTCTGAACAGAACATTGATGAGCACAGTACGTTCCAGCAAACATTTCCTCCATAGGTACCACTGACCAGAAAACAAAGCTCAAATCACTTTCCAAAATGTAAAATCATGCCAAGCACAAGCCTAGACTAATGAAAGCAACGTGATTCTATGCCTATTTCAAAAACAGAGACATGGCCCAGAAAGATCCAACAAGCCCAGCACCAGCCTAAAGACAAAGCCATGCCATTAAGCCCCACTGCCATCAGGGGAGCATTAGCTGACCACTGTCTCATGCATGTCCAACACTCCTGGAACCGCAGATCACAGGAATCCAGATGCCTAGTCCAGTACCCTACACCAAGAGACTGGCAGCCAATGCAGACACCCAGGATACAACAACTGGCTGGTTCAGAGGAACACAGAAAAATGGCAAGACGAAGGACTAAAGTACAACCTCAGACCTGCTGCCCACACAGAACAAGTTCATGGTAGCTATTGTTGATTTCCTATTATCTTGTTTTGAAGTCCTGTATTTCCATTGTTTTGTTTGGTTTGGTTTTATTTTGTTTAATTTTATTTTTTGTCTAATGGTATGGTCAAGTATTTTAAAGATAACAAGATAAATTATGGTAGCCATTGTTGATTTCCTATTATCTTGTTTTGAAGTAGTGTATCACTTTCACTGTTGTGATTTGATTGCTATATCCTGTTTTATTTTGTTTGGTTTTATTCTCTTTAAAATAAAAAAAAAGAAACAGAAAGACAAAAACAAGCCACCTTACAGAGAAGCATAATACAGTGAAAACACCAGTGCTCTATACTATCAAAAGTATGTTTGCTTCATTCTCTTGTCTCTAGCAGAAGAAAGCTCTAAAAGGTTCACCACAAATCTAGGTTAACAATCACGTGGTACAAGCTCTTTCCAGTCACCTGCTGGCATCAGATCTGCTAACCTCTCACTGGCCAGCTTTCAATGATCATGAATACCCAGGTAAGGCACCTTTACCATAGTTTCACCATAGTTGACTTAGATTGTCAATTTGATTGGATTAAGATGGCTAGGAGAGAGCCAGGGATTTAGCTCAGTGGCATAAGCTCTGCCTGGCAAGCGTGAGGTTACAAATTCAATCCCTGGTGCCAAAAAAAAAAAAAAAAAAGTGTGCCTAGGAAATTAGGGAAAGCACACTTCTGGACGTGTCTGGGGTCATGGGGTGTGAGCATAGGGATTATATCCAGTCCTTACTCTAGCTTTTTGCATCTCTGCTTCCAGCCACCATAAGGTGAGCAGCTGTTCTCTGCCATGTCCTTTTACCAATATGCTTCTGCCTTGGAGCCAGATAACCATGGACTGAAACTTCTGCAACCGTGAAACAAAATAGATCCTTCTCCCTTGTATAGGTCAAGTATTTTGCCCCAGTGATGGAAAACTAACTGATATACTCAGTGTGAACTTTGCTGCTATTGATTTGCTCTTGCTTTCTCCATAAGAATGTGTCCTGGATAGACTTTTGGAAGATGAGAGGCCCATGGAGATGAATCCCAATCTACCCCAGTATCCCTCACCAACAGTCAACTGAAACACAGTATGTAAGATCCACTGGCCATATGCACTTGAGAAATAAATTTATTTCTTATTCCCCTAAGGCATTCTGTTTGTCTGTTATGTAACATCACAATGGCAATAGGCAGGTGATAAAGGAAGGTTAGATGTGCCATTTCATTAATAAAGTGGGTGATGTTCACAATGTGTATTATCTTAACAAATTACATACATTCCTGCCCTTTGATGAACTGGGCATGGAATCAGACAAGATCAGCAGTTTAACACCCCCAATATTGACCTTTAAAACAGTGCATTCAGTTCTAGGATCCCCCTACCTATAAAGAAAGAAAGAATTTGATTGCCCCGTCCAACTACAAGAGCACCATATCCTGCCTGTGCAATAGTGTTGCATTAGCCTTCGAAGGGAATCTTTCATGCCAGTAACTGTTTAGGCACCCAAAGAAATAAAGAATAACAACTTCACTGAGCTCATAGGAACCGATTAGACTTTAACTATTTCTGTACTTGCCAGACAATAAATGTGTATACTTGAGGGAGAATTTGATCTGAAATTTGCTTTCATCATAAAATACCTCCAAATAACAAAATTGTGGCGATGAAGATATAACTTCCGAATGGAAGCTATTAGAGAAATAAATATTTACTAAAAGAATCTGCTCATCGAAAATAGATGAATTGGTTCATATCAATTTACAACACAGAATAATTCATATCTGACACAAGAATTATATATAAAATCTTGAGACCTGAATATGGTAAATTTGTTGAAATAAATTGTATTGACTCCATATCAACACATGTCACAGAGAACACAAATCAGAGAACACAAATCACAAATTGTTTTCACTATGAATATGCTGATATAAAAATTCACATGCAAGGACTGGTAATGTAGCTCAGTAATATAGTATTTGCCTAGTATGCGCAAGGCCCTAGGTTCAATCCCCAATACCATACACATTATATATATATATATATATATATATATATATATATATATATGTGTGTGTGTGTGTGTATGTACATATATATACTTATATATATATATATATATATATGGATATATGGTTTCATTTATTGAGTATATAAGGTATGACCAAAATAGTGAATGCTTACATTTTAAAAATTTACTATAGTAAAAGACAAATTACCATTAATTGCCCATAAAATACTCTCCCTTGTTTTGAACACACATCATTTTGCCATTTGCTGAAGCAGTTCTATAAGTCCTCCTTCAGGAGCATCTTTAGCTATACTATTGTGCCTGTCTCACTGTCCTGAATTGATTCAAAATATTTATCTTTCATGGTCATTTTTACTTCAAGGAAGAGTTGGAAGTCACATTGTACCCTATCCAGTGAAGAATCCAGGGGATGAGGACACACCATAATATTTTTAGCTTTGCTTTCTGCTGAATAATGCTTAGCAGCAGCATTCACTGTATTTTTTATCACATCTTGTAAAAACACAGAAGACAACTTTGAGAGCTGCTTCAGAAAGTAGTAAGAATGATGGGATCAGGGAACAAGAGATGGAGGAAAGAGAGAGGAAAGGGACATAAAAAGAACTACGATGTGTTATATACATGTACCAACTCATGTAATCATTACATACTGCAAAGATGGACTAATAAGTTTTTTTTAATTAGTGATGTGTTAAATGCAAGGAGGAATATTTTAAGGGAGATTAATAGCAGTATGTTTTTCACTGTAGTATCTTTAATTTAAACATCACTGTATATTTTGATCCCCCTTTTGTACACATAGAATTGCTGGGTTATTATGGCAACCCTGTCTAATCAGATGAGGAACTGCCAGACCGTTTTCCAGGCAGCTGCACCATGTTATATTCCTACCAACAGTGTACAAGGGTTCTGATTTCTCTGCATCCTCACTAACACTTATTATCACCTGACTTTTTGATTCAAGCCATCCTAGTGAGTGTAAAGTAGATTTCACTGTGGTTCTGATTTGTGTTCTCTGTGACTAATAATGTATATCTTTTTATCTGCTTTCTGGGCATTTGTGTACCTTCCTTGGCACAAGGCCTATTAGGACTTTGCCCATTTTTTTCCATCAGGTTATTAGTCTCTTTTATTTCTGAATTTCAAGAGTTCTTTATATGGTCCACATGTAAGTTCCTTATCAAACACATGATTTACCAGTATTTTTCCCTTTCTGTGAGGTTGCCTTTTCAGTGCTCCATACACAGACTGGGACTGAACCCAGGGCTGTGCTCCCACTAAGCTACACTCCCAACCCTTTTTTACAGTTTCTTTGAAACAACAAAAAAAAAATTTTTGAAACAAGTCCAAATATAATCATTTATTATGAAGTGGCCTGGCTCTCAAATTGTGCAACAGCAAATTATCATTAAAAAAAACTGGTGAATTGGTGAAAATAATTTGACTTTTTTATGACAAACTTGGGAAAAGCCCTCATAAGTACTGCATGAATGGAATGTACTTTTAGAAAAGGTACCAAGCTGTGGGCTTGAAGTTGAAACATAGAGATACGCGTGGTCACCCATGTTTTTCAACAAGTGCTAACAGACACAGACAAGGTCGTTGGAAGGAGAGGAGGGAATGAAGTCTGCAGTAGCCTGAGGTCAATTCTCTGTACAGCTGCAGGACAGAGTCTGCCTGCTTCTGCCCTCACACTGCTTCTGGGGCAACTTAAACTGCACTTGGAGACTCATTGCTATATGACATCTGGATTAGTTATTTCAACTAAAAGAGAATCTCAGTCCACACCAAACTGGTCTTTAGAAGCTTCACTCCCACTGGGCTTAGTGGGCTTGCTAGGGCACTTACTCTTGGGGCCACAGAGGAAATTAGTTAATAAATATCCAGGAGCACTGGCCTACCCTTCACATTGGACGTCTGACTGTAATACAGGGTGAGGTCATCACCACTCTTCCATATGAAGTACTTTCCTGTTTGATGGTCCATATATGGATCCAAAACCTGGTCCTGACACAAAAGTTCAATTTTTTTCCTCTGCCAACACAGCAACAGCCTCTTCTTTTTCCTGCTCTGGTTTCTCATTATTAGAAGAGTTAGTGATTTGAGATTCACTATCTAAGCTGACAATTTTCACATAAACATGTTCCATTACTTTTCAGACTTGGAGCATGTCACTAGCAGAAAGTCTTTTGCTCCTGAAGATGCATGAGATTGGAGGTAGAAAGGAATTTTATTGAATTTGGGCATATTTTTATCCATAGTCATGTCACTCACCGATTGTGGCACTGTCACACTAAGAAGCATGGACTCAGTCTTCCCCTGATCTCAGCAGAGCAGCCCGAACACCAAAAAGCACCAAGGGGTTGGGGGTGAAAATATCCATTTCCCTTCTGTACTCTGTTCTTCTGTTCCCCATTTACATGGTTCACTTCATTTTCTTCTTCATCTACCAGACTCACTTGTGTTCGGCCAATATTCTAAGAGAGTCCAGAGTAAACATTCTCCTATTTCAGTTTGGGATCTGAACTATCAGGCCTTCTGAAGCTGGCATCTTTCACAGAAACCCAAGCAGCAAAGCAATCACTCTTATACAGAGTCATAGCACCCCTGTTCTTAAGTCTACCAAGAACCAAGTAGGCACATACACCATTTCCCCCCAAGGGGCAACAATGGCACATACATTGCACATTTTCATTCCCAAATCATTCACCCAGAGCACAAGACATTTGCATTTAATTGTCCAGACAATACGGGCACAAACCTTTCGCTTCAGAGACACCAATAGTATAATTATCTTAACTATTTTTATATATATATATACATACTAATATACATATGTACATATACTATTTTAATCCTAATTTCATCTTCAAAATTCACTTTGCCCAGATTTTTAACTTTCCATGCCTTCAATACATCTCATTATGTCACATAACTATTGGTATCTTTGGTTAATATATATATATATATACAGCTCTTATTGAGAATGTGGCATTGAATAATACTAGCACCCTCTCTGGTCAAGCTGTGTGCAAGGAGAGTTATAGGACTCAAACAATCACTGTCATAATCTCCAGATACTCTTTTTTTTTTCCAGAAACATTCCATTATATATTTTTTAATTTTATTTATGGAGAAAAAGAAAAAAAACAGAAAAAGGGTACAAGTAATACAGAATTTCAAAAATATAAACAGTAGGAAATCACTAACTAATCATCCTTTAGGTAATAGATTACATACTGTCGTCTTAGAAATAGTTGTTCAAGTTACAAAATTAAAGCATATAAAGTGTACATTCAAACAGTGAGACTGCAAGCAATTCTGTTCAATGATCCAACAAAAAATCAGTAATATGATTATCTATCTTATACACTTAAATATACATGCAGTTATATCCTTTAGAGCACTTTCTTTTCCTCTCTTTTTTACAATGACAATTACACATTTTGGGTTTTATTACTCCCACAGTTCTTATTACTTTTTTTGAAGAGAATAAAACCAAATGTGACATAACAAAACAGAGTCAGTCAAATCAAAAGGATGGACAAAGTACATAATGTAAAAACAGAATACAAAGTGACCAACAATGGTTACCATAATGTCTCTTGCTATCTTAAAAAGAATTGCCTATATCATCACTTATAATAAAATTGAACAAAACAATAAAGAACAAAACCAACAAAACCAAAACATTGGAGACATTACAGGACTTCAAAAGAAGATAATAGTCAAACCAGAATGGGCATCATAGTGAATCTTATTGTCTTCAAAGTTGTTGCCTATAGTCTCAAACTTGGTACCATCAAGCAAACCAGAATAGAGTAAAATCAGTCAAAACAAGATGGTGAAACAATACAGGGTTTGCTCTCTGTAAAACCATTGAAGAGAATTACAGTATTACAGGGTATTTAGAACTAACAGAAAATGAACAATAGTTTCTATATTATCTCCTTGTCTATAAAAGATTTGTCTATATTATCACATATAATAAAATCCAATATGATACAACATGTTAAGACTGATGGAGACAGAAGAACAAAAGCTTGATGGGACTTCAAAACAAGATGATACTAAATCAGCACTAGCTATTATAATGTCTTGTTTTCTCCAAAATAGCTGTTCCTACCATCCAACCTTCTCTGCCTCATTTCTGTTGAGCTCTTTTTCTGTCTTTTTTTTTTTTTTCCTTTTTTATCGGTACTGGGGATCGAACTCACGACTGCCTGCTTTCAAGGCAGGTGCTTATGCCGCTGAGCTAAACCCCCAGCCCCCCTCTTTCTGTCATTAGTTATCAGTTCATCGTCTTCATTTTGCTTTCTGATCCATTCATTGTGGCCTCTCTGCCGCTGCTTCTGGAATCATGGGATTTTTCTCTTTTAGAATGTTCTGCATTATCCTCTGTAGAGTTGAGTTGGTGGTTGCAAATTCCCCTAGTTCCTCTCTATCCTGAAAGCACCTTGTTTCTCCATTAATTTCTAGGGACAGTTGTGCAGGATATATCAATCTTGGCTGGAGGTTATTATCTTTCAAAGCTTGAATTATTTCACCCCACACTCTTTGTGATTTGATGGTTTGTGCCGAGAAGTCTGCTGTAATTCTGATGGGTGTTCTCTTGTAAGTGATCTGTTTCTTTCTCTGACAGCTTTTAATATTCTGTTCATATATTGGATTTCTGCAATTTTGATTATTTTATGCCTGGGTGTAATTCTGTTTGGGTTGTAGTGGCTGGGATCCTGTATGCCTCATAGATCTGAGTATCTTTACCTTTTCCCATATTAGGGAAGTTCTCCTTGATTATTTCTGTGAATAGCTTTTGCAGTTCATTTGTTTGTAGCCCTGCTTCTTCCTTTACATTCTTAATTCTTAAGTTATAGATCCTTGGGGCTGGGGATTTAACTTAGCGGCATAAGCACCTGCCTTGCAAGCAGGCGGTTGTGAGTTCGATCCCTGGTACCGATAAAAGTGAAAAAGACAAAAAAAAAAGTTATAGATCCTCTTATCATCTTCTAGCTTTTGAATTGTTACTGCTTGTTTCCTTGTTATTTTTAAGTTTTTCCTTTCATGCTCCCACATTACAAATCTGTCCTCCAGTTCAGAGAATCTACCCTTAGTTTCTTTCAAGCTATTATGCCAGGTTTCAATAGAGTTTTTAGTTTCCTGGTAATCTCTTTGAACATGCTTATGTATTCTATGTTTTCTCTATTTTCTCCATCAAACAATTCTCCCCTTTTTTTTCTGTTCTTCCACTTCACTATCTGTTTTTTCTTGGGAGGTGCTTAGCATTTCTTTAACTACTCTACTTATATCTTGCTTTACTTGGTAAATACTTCACTTTTGAACTCGTCTATGAGGTCCTGGAGATATCGCTTTATGTGTATTGGTGCCGTGCCTGATATTGCATATTTTCTGTCCTCATTCTCCTTTGCATTTACCTTTCCTGGATCAGTGTTCGCAGGATTGGGGACTGAGGACCCTTTCTTGTTGCTTCCTCTTTCCATACTTTTTGTTCCTTCCATACAAGTGTATATAGGAGGCTTAGTTTCTTTGTCAGTTACAGTTTTTTTGAATCGTGACAGCTAGGTGTTCCTGCCTACTGCAGTGTACTAGGGAGACACAGACCTAGGCAGCCTATGCTGGGCTCACCCCTCCAGGTCAGTCAACCTGCTAAAGGCTTCACTGCATTAGGGTGCACTGTCAGGCGCAGGGACCTGGTTTGCGCTAGCCTAGTGGGTCTTAGTCCGTGGTATCACCCAGGTCAAGCACTCCCCACCAATCCCGCTTGAGAGGGGAATATGTGACTGAAGTCACAGCAGGGTCCTGTTCCAGCTAGTCTGCCTGGTCCCAGAATGTCCTCTGTTGGAGCCTCCTAGTCTATGGAAGGGTGCCCATTCCTCTCAGTCACCGTAGGTCGCTGCAGGGCTCCCTGCCAGCTCTCCTCTCAATTTGGTTCACTGATTCCCACTCTCAGAGCTTTCCTGTCTCTATCCCTACTGTGCCAATTCAGATGCAGCAGTGGTGGCAGGAAATTCAAGCTGTGGTTTCCAGAGGCATGGGTTCCAGCTTCGACACTGAGACTTTAGCTGTTCTAGTCGTAGCACCGGGATTGCATTTCCAGTTGGTTTCTCGGGCTGGGGATTTAGCTCAGCGGCATAAGCACCTGCCTTACAAGCGGGCGGTCGTGAGTTCAATCCCTGGTACCGATAAAAATGAAAAAGACAAAAAAAAAAGTCTCATTCAATCCAGTTGGTTTCTCTCAGTTTAGTTTGTTCCTGGCTCGGCAGGGTATATCTCCCCCTGCTTAGGACTCCCCACACAGCATCATTCCTGGAATCTAAGCTGGCTACCTCAGAGAACCTCTGTAGCTGCTGTTATCCATCTGCCATGTTCTCCTAGAAGTCTCTCTCTAAAATTGAATTTCATTCAATGTCCACTTATTTATTGTAGATTTGGTTGTTGCAACCCAGACTGCAGGAGGAGGACTGGCTGATCTATCAAGCTCCATCTTAACAACTAGTGTGTTTTCTTCACAAATGAGCACTCAAATGTCAGGGTTTCTCAGTAAAATAAATCCTCCTTTCCCTTAATCCAGAATTTATGTATGTGAACACATCATTGACTTTCAAGGCCCAAACCTCCTCATCATATACCCCGTATGTTACTATATATCTCTGTTGGCCAAAGGACCAAACACAAATTGTCCCATCAGAACTGTCAGAAGTACTGGGTGCACTTTCTGTTCAACAGCAGTGCTTTCACATTGTCTGTGTGTCCTTTAAGCTTCAATCATTTTGCATGTTCTTGGACTACAGTACCCTTAAAATCTTCTCAGTGAACCCTGATATGGTGATTGTTCCAAGCTGTTTCATGGTCAGGCTATAAACAAGAATTTTTGTTCACATTTAAAGAAGAAATTGTGACAGTATTGAGGCAGTCAATGGTTTTAGAGTATTCACATCCCAAAGGAATATTTGTCTGTCCAACCAAGCTGATGTTACACGATCTTTATCCTTGACATATGCTAAGGCCTTAACATAATCCTTATATTTCTTTAACATTGACATACAAAATCCCTTATGTGCATTCCATACTTTTACTGTCATGTAAGAGGCAGATACTAATGTTTTCCCATTACAACAGAGTACAGTGTCTTTTACCCAACCAGTATGATGCTCCACAGATGTTATGTAAGGGTCCTGCTTGTGCTGACTGACACTCCATACTGTTATGATGGAGTCTTGGCATCTATCAAAAGTCTATTTAGAGATGGGTCCAGCTGCAGGGCATTGACTCCAGTTTGACTGTACTTCTCCATTTCATCTCAAATAACACAGGAAACCTGCACTTTCCTCCACCCGACAAGTGTTCAGCCTGTGATGGGCCATTTTGCATCACAAAAATGTTTGTAATTTCAATCAAGTCCAATTTATCTTTCATTGTTTTTGGCATCATATCTAAGAATTGTTTGAAAAATCCAAGGTCATAAAGATTTATCAACTGTTTTTTCCTCTAAGATTCTTACAGTTTGGCCTATGATGTTTACATTAATTTTTATACAGTAGAGGGTAAAGGCCAAATTCAGACTTTTGTATGTAACTCTCCAGCTGTCCCAGCATCATTTTTGGTTTTTTACTTAGTTTTTTTGAGACATGGTTTACTATGTAGTCCACACTGGTCTTGAACTCACTATGTACCAGAGGGTGGCCTCAAACTCATGGTGATTCTCCTGCCTCAGTCTCCTGAGTACTAAGATTACAGGCATGCACCACCATGCCAAGCTGCATCATTTTTTGAAAACTACTCATGTCCTGGATTCTTGCTCTGTTTATTAAATAAAAAGTTTATTAATAAACTTTATGCATTACATTTTTAGAGGATTGATGTCTGAACCCTCAATTCTTTGTAAGGACATGTCTCTCCTTAGGCCAGTACTAAGCTGTCTTGATTACCTTGTTTCTAATAGCATTTGAAATAAAGTGAATGCTACGGTTGACACATTTTGTCACCTGGAAAAGTTTAGAATCTTAACTAACTCACTCAGCAGTTCTGCATCCTGGAGTGTAGAGGAGACTCTACTGCCCTAGAATGTAATTCATTGTATCAATTTGAGATCAGAAGTTTAACCAAGATATTTAGCAGGAAGCCAGGGTCCTTACTTTATAAACATCCTCAGCTCAGAGGTGATGTGAGTGCTACATCAGCCCCGGGGGAGGCGTGGGTAGCCTGCTCACATTAGGAGAGAAGAGGATTGTTCTTTCCTGCCCTTTTGTTCTAATGGCTCTTACTGTCTTCTGATACTTTGAAGTGTTGTCCCTGTGCCACCCTGCCTTGAAGCCAGATGATTATGGACTGAAATTTCCATAAACTGTGAGCTAAATAAACCTTTCCTTTCTTGATTTTGGGCATCAGGCATTTTGTCTCAGCAATAAGAGAAAAGTGACCAAGACAGAGTGAATCATCCTACACTGTTCCTCTTTTTTGGATTAAAATGTTCCCACAAGGGCCAGGGATATAGCTCACTGGCACAGAACCTGCCTGGAAACCATAAGGTCTTGAGTTTGATTTCTGCTACAAAGAAGAAAGAAAGAGGAAGGAAAGAAAGCAAGAAAAGAAAGAAAGAGAAAGGAGAGTCCCCACAAATGTTTTTAAACCAAAAATATTCCAAATAGTAGCTAAGTACAAAAGTATTAGTAGTCAGAGTTCAGGACCATGGAAACAGAAGGCTTTGAGTCGTGAAGCAATGAAGACATAGAGAGGCTTGTGCCTTCTATGAAATGGCCCATAAGACCCATTCAGAATATGCACCAATTTCTAACAACTCTTTGTCTTCTTTTAATTAAACTTGCTCTTCCTTAAATACAAGCACCAAGATAAATGAGAGTAAGCTAACTCAGTCTTATTGATTATGTTTTCTTTAATCACTAGAGTTACTGATTTATTTTAATTACTAGAGACTATTTACTACTATTTTATTGCAAATGTACCTTGACTCAGCTACCATATTTCTGTAGAGAAGTGTGCTCTACATTCCAAATCATCAACTTATAAAATCTGAAACAACAAATTTGTTAACAAAGAACTAACTGAATGCAATTAATGACTGAAACCTATTATGTAAAGAAGTGGTATAGACTCTGTAAAGAAATATAAGTGGTATAGACTATGTAAAGTGAAATAGAGTATTACACAATGCTTAAAGAAAACTAAAGATGGATGCAGGCATAACTAGGAGAATGGGAGATTATATAACCAAAAGCTTCCAACCTATAACTGGCATCATGTGATCTCAGATAAGTGAGCAGATTAAACTGGCTATGGTAGTAGATAGAGTAGAGAGGTTAAACAGGAAGATATTAGAGTTGTAGAAGACAATGAAAAACCTTGATCACAAGCAGAAAGTGTTCATCTCAGACTGTAGGGCAATGGCTTACAGCCGTTTTCTCTCCTCCAATACATCTGAGAGGGTACCATCATAGTCAGGAATAATGGATGCTTGCTATTCCAGAGATCTTCAAACATAGCAATGAGGTCGTAAAATGGGATCAAAATCTTGGTGTGGGAAAGAGTAGTGAGGGACACAAAGTCATCAAAAAGCCCCATTGAAGACTGAAATGCCACCCCACAAATCATTCCACACCACCCTCACAGGGACTGGGAAGCCAGAGAAGACATGAGAACACAATGCCACTGGCTAGTGCCCCACAGCTGCATTTCATGAATTATCTGTGACCCTAAACACTGGCCAAATCAATTTCAGCACTTTTCCAAATATAATTCATAGAATTCTGCCACTTATTTAAAAGGTTCAGTACACACAAGTTGGAGAAAGCCCACATCACACATTCCCTTCAAACAAATTCAAAAACCATGTAAATTTTCCTATCAGAGGATCTAAAAACTCTCACAGTTAAGAAATTTGCTCCATTCTTTTAACAGTTTCCACACACTTAATAGCAAATCTATTCTCATATAATACCAGTTGACATCCTAGTCTACTGCAGAAAAAGCTGAAAAACTTGTGCCTGCGTTGGGGACATACCATGTGTGGTTCTGGAGCTATCATGGTGCTGCTTATACAATACAGTAAAGCACAACAAAGTGGCATTTTCCCCCACTGTCAAGAAACCGCACTCCTGCAACATTTCCCAGCTTGAATTCTTCACACACAGAACAACCACCCTCAGCCCTCTCTTCCACCCTTCAGGTCCAACAAAGTGCTTTACCCAGTGCAAATAAGGAATCAAGGCTGCTGGGTTCCTGTGAGTTTTTCTAGGACCTTCACAATGTTCATCTCTGAACCTGGGCAAAGTAACTGACCCAGAGAGAGCAGCACAGAGAACAAGATGGCACCTGGGGGTCTTCTTGTGTGACAGACCAAAGGAGAGGCAAGGATTGTGGAGACAAAAGGCCTGGGGAGCCCGAATGAATCACAACAGAAAGCACGGGAATGAAGACGAGGAATGGATCTTCTTCCTACATCTCATCTCTTTCTTTGGTAAAAACCTTGAATGACCTTGCTGATAGTTCCCAGCTGTAGTTTGTTTTTTCCCTTCAAATCTGTGCTCTGTGCTCCCTCTGCTGGCTCTGCGGTGCAGTTAGATTTTTTTTTTTTTTTTTTTTTTTTTTAAGTTAGATTTCAAACCAATTGCAGTGTGACTAACACCTAAGTTGGGGGTCTTCAGCACAGTCTGCCACTTCTCTTTCATTTGACTACAATTCCCAGTAGCAATAAGAAGTCGGCCTCATCTGTATTAATTGAAGTCAACCAACAAAAGCAGACAAAGGAAAGGAATGATTAAACACATTACTGTATTTCATTCCATGAAATGCAGAGAAAACAACTATTTTCTCTGTTCCAGTACACCCGAAAGATGCCATCATTCCCAGTGAAAGCTGAGGCCTGCCACTCAAGAGATCCTCAAATACAGAGATGAGGCAGTGAGGATGGGATCAAAATCTTGGTGCAATGAAGGTTGAACATGAAGGATTTCTAAAAGTCACATCTGAGATTCTGAAATACCTTCCTCCACCACCTTGGGCATCCTTCAACACCTCCCTCAAAAGGACTGGAGGTCAGAGATCTGAGAAAATACTGCCATTTTTTTCTTTTTTCTTTTTTTCTTTCTTTTTGTCTTTTTCCTTTTTATTGGTACCAGGGATCGAACTCACGACTGCCTGCTTGCAAGGCAGGCGCTTATGCCACTGGGCTAAATCCCCAGCCCCAACATTGCCATTTTAAAGTGCTCCATGGCTGTATTGCATGGATTCGTTACCAAATTCCCACTTTATTTGCATCTTGAATTTCGCACATACAGATCTCTTTCCTGCCACTGTGTAATGTAGTAAGGGTAACACAGGGTTATCCTTGGCTTCTTTTCACAGGAAACTTACAAGCTAGAGAGTGACATAGAACACATTTTACAAAAGAATTGTGGAAATGTCTATAAATATGCTCTAAGTGATGGCTCACATATGTTCACTGAATGTATATAAGCCCTCACACAGGCCAGGGTGTGCTTTTTTAAATGTGTGTGCATCTCAGTGAATAGATATGATTAACACAGCAACTATCCAATTGGGAACACCTGGAGCCAGTCAAAAAATATGCTTATACTGAAGTTTAGCAACACAGAGGTTAAGCAACTGGAAAGTGGCAGTGAGGATCCAAGTTCACACCTGCCCAACTCCAAAATCCCTTCACCACTCTACTACCAGAATCAACACCCAGAAGCTACCTAGCATGTTCCCAGAGACTCCCCTCCACAGAATACTAAGCCTAGCAGAGCAGCTGAATACGACTGTCAACAGCAGCATCCAGGTCATGTGCACACTAATGCTTTCACACATGCATGTGACACAAATGCTTTGCCTAACATGAAACAAGTCCCAAACTTGACATTTTTAAATAGAAAAGAAACCAAAAAAAGTCTATAAAATAACATCTAGGGGCTGGGGATTTAGCTCAGCGGCATAAGTGCCTGCCTTGCAAGCAGGCAGTCGTGAGTTTGATCCCCGGTACCGATAAAAAGGAAAAAGACAAAAAAAAAAAAAAAAAAAAAAGGAAAAGAAAACAGGAAATCAAATGATAAACTCAGCGAAAAATATTTGAAACACATGATAGTCAAAGGAAACTTTTAAATTCTTTATTAGTACACATTTGCAGTCACAGTGATTACATTCATAGTGGGGACCTGGTATATTTACATATTTTAATTATTATTTCTCCTCCTCTCCCTCCCCTATCCTCCATCTCTAGATCCCTTTCCCATTTGCAAAAGAGCTGTCTCCCCAATTCTTATTCTCCATTTTTTATTTTGCACTTATTTATGTTTTGGGTTTCTTATATAAGAGAACCAATGCGATATTTAAACTTGTGTGTCTGATTTTATTTCACTTAACATTATGGTCTCAAGGTGTGCCCATTTTCCAACATACTGTTTTTCAAAACAAAAGTTAAAAACCAGATTTCGGGGGCCTGGAGTGTAAGTCAGTGGTAAAGCACTTGTCTCACATGCACGAAGCCCTGGTTTCCATCTCCAACACTGAAAAAAAAAAGCAGATTTCATTAAAAAAAGTATATATGTTCATGAATGCTAAATATATAAACACATAAAAAGCATAACTATAAGTTAGATTATTGGCAGTGGTTATTTCTATGAAATGATAAGAACAGAGAGGATTTTACCTTTGCTGGTATCTCTCCATGCCGGAGAGGGGCAGAGACAGAGGAAGCATTGTCATTAGGAATAAAGTCCCTGGAGATGGGGTGGGATGGGGTGTAGTGAGAAGACACCTGGTAAATGGAACCTGAGAGTTTGTTTCCCTGTGAGGTAAGGTCCAGAGCTGCTCCCCACATGATAGCAGAGTGACACAGCCTGACAGGTGAGGTGGTACTACTGCACGAGGCTCCCACAGCCTCAGAATGGCCTGTGGAGCAGCAGAAAGTATTTCTTCCCCGACAAAAGGGTTACAAAACTGGCTGAGAGAACTAGAGCATCCATGAGGGCCCCGGCATGCAAGTGGAGGGCATAAGCTGATGGTAAGGGCAGGCAGAAAGGAGCAACAGAGGCCACCTTACCAAGATTATGATCATGATTCAGAACACGCACACACAAACTCTGAGACAGGTGCCACCCTGTCTGTGGCACCTGTGGTGAAAGAAGAGAGCAGAGAAACACTGAACTGACCTTAGGAAAGCTGGTAGGGACCAGGAGACACCACACTCCTCAGGTAGATTACAGCATACAGGAAGATAAGAAAGCAAAACAGGGTGAAACAAACTGCAGGAGAGAATTAAAGGTTTGGAAAGCTGAGCAGGGATAAGAGAAAGAGCTCAAAAGAAAGATAAAGTCGTACTGATATTCACTGTAGGCCTCAATATGTGAGTTGTGTAAAATGAACCCAAAACAACTGTTTGATAGGACTGTTTTAGTAAAATAAGGTGCCACTGTGATAGGCTGGATTCACATACACCTCTCCAACGATGAGATGTTTCCATAATTTTACATTAACAATTTTAATAAAAAATAATCTTACTATAGCTCATTTATTTACTCACTTTCAGATCTCCTATTTACTAAACAGAAGAGCATTGCAATATGCCCATTTATTGAGATTAGTTTTACTGTAAACATGAATATTGCCAAAGCATCATCTCAGAATTAACAGTTTTCCATGCAGAAGTAATGTGACCAAGTGCTTGTAATCCAGTCACCTCATCTGTTACACAGACAGTACTTCTAAACTGGTAAGATACTGATTTTAGATTTCCTCTCCATAGCAGGATACATGATTCAACACGGCATTTTTTTTTTCAGGGGCTACAGCCTAGATCAGTTTTGCGCTTTCCTTGTCAAACCCAAGTTAACTGAACTGAGTAAACCGAATTCATAACTTGTTTCTAAATACTGCCAGGACAGACTGTCTTTCCTTTAAGGAGATAGTCTTGGGAGCTCTAGAAACTAATTCTTCATTACGTACTTACCACAATTAGGATACAACTGCCAATCGATCATATGCTAATATTTTACACAATTACTTCATTTAAACTTAACAACTTAACTCAGGAAACTGAGTCTAAAAACGTTGAGCTGCAGAAACAAAGGCACAGAGCAAATGCCAATGCCCTAAACTGACTTCAAAGACGTGTTTTTCCCACTATGCCACAATACCCTGCTGTTGAAAATACATGTTATCTTTGGTTTGTGTTTTTGAAAATTCTTATCCAGGCATCCAAAATGTTACAAGGGCCGTTCTACCACTGCCGCCTCACATCTCTCCCCTCTCTCCTACACCTTTTCTCTGCCATCCGCCTTACCTCCATTCCCAAGCCCAAGGGTCCCTTAAGGATTTATAGAACCTGCTTCCCCTGCCTGCCTTCACTTCCTCCCCGCGGAGCGCCCATCCTTGCGAGAGACGCGGACTGCACAGCTCTCCCAAGTTCCAGCCGCAGGTTTCCGCAGCGCCGCCACCGTCCACCTGTCCCTACGCGCACGCACCTCGACGCGCGCACGCAGAACACACACACGCCCGCGCGCAGCGGGGGGTCTCCTACGGGGACAGCCGCTGCTCAAAGGCAGGGCCTTCACCTTTGCACACCCAGGAGCTCAAGATTCTGCACATAACAAAGTTTGGCCAAAAGCTTAAATAAGCGAATAAAGGAATTTTATTTTACGCCGACGTGTGCGTTTTACGTGTCCTAGACCGTGAACGAATCAGAAGCCGGAAAACCCTGTGAAGGAAAAGCGCTTTTTTAAATAATTTTAATGAACCTGTTCACAGTATCAGCTCAACCCACAGTGGCCCCGCCCCCTCTGCCAATCAACCACTCCTCGCGCGTGCGCAGGAGTCTCCTGCGCCCAGAGCCCCGCCCCGAGGTCGAGGCGGGCGGTTAGAACTGGTAGAAGCCTTTCCTCCACTGATCCACCTGCTATGACGATCACCTACAGCTGCATTGCTAATGGACGAGCGGTCCTAGCGGAGCTGGCCTTGACCGGCGGCTCCTATCAGGTACCTGCGGGTCCGCGCCTGCGCCCCCGAGGGCTTCCTCGAGACTGGCGCCCGCCCAGCGTTTCCTCAGGACGCGGCGCCGCTGAGCGTCGGGAACCGGCTCTGTGGGTACAGGCTGAGCCTCGCGAGAGGCTCCGCCCATCCCAGGAGAGGCCCCGCCCCATCCCGCGTCAGGTCGTGATGCCAACGCAGGCGTCGTGTGTGCGCCCCTAGGGGTTAGGTCTGGTACTGCATGCACCCTATTTGACCGCCCAACTTCGTAGACTTTAAATTCTCTCCAGTGCAGAGTAATGCCCTGCGGTTCAGCACACAGGTAGCGAACATGTGGTTGCAAAGTCTCAAAGAATGTGAAGGAATCAGCCGTGAAGATGAACCTGACATTGTCCTGGAACTCCTTATCCCTGTGTCTGTATTGTTGTTGTTGCTCAGTGTCACAAAGCTTATCAATGCAGGTCGGTTCACAACGTTCTGTAGCACTTGGCAAGGATCAGGCACTCCCTACCGGCTATAGTTGAAGGTGATCAGACCACAGATTAGGGTGCCTGGCTCATAAGAATTAGTCTCAGGCTAGCAGGGGGAACGGAAGGAAAACTGCAGAGGGAACACCACAGTGTGTTTGGGAATCTCTAATAACTGAGGGTGGCTAGAGAACCGGGTTACAACTTGTAGGGCCCAAAGATGAGGCCAGAAACGTGGATGGAAGATAATACTTGCCAATCCCTTCCTGCTGTGTTCCTTAGGGTTCTAACTGCAATCCTCTTTGCAACTTAATACACTCATTCATAGCCATGAAACCTTTCCTGTGGTTACTGTCAAATCCACTTCCAAAGTTAGCTCTCTCCAGAGCTGAATTGTCTAGTGGAAAAAGTTCAAACATTGTCTAGAAATCAATTATCTTTCTTAACAGATTACCCCTTTCAAATTTCAGATCTTGTTGAGTAGTAGCTCTACTGAGTCATTCTACTGAGTCTACTGAGCTGCAACCTGGGAGTCGTCTTCAATTTTTCTTTCTTTTTCATCTTCCCATCTGTCTGTTCATTCATTACCCAGTTCTGTCTGCTCTGTTTCCTGGGAATACCTTGAATCCATCTTTTCGTCTAAACCATGACCCCACTTGGGGGCAGTATAACCTCTTCCATGGTTAGAGACCTGAATTCTTAGTGGAAGCTTTCTCTGCTTCCAGGCTAATTGCATCCTCGCCCCGCTTTACTAAACTGTTTACCAGTCTGAATTGCAATCTTATTTGTCTCGGCCATTGAACTTCAAGATAGGGACTATCTTCTCAGCCCACAATGCTTAATAATGGTACAAACTTTTTGCAAAGATGCAAAAATGAATTGAAGATTTTCAGAAGCTGAGAGGCCTCTCAGAAGCAAACTAGAAGTGAAGAAGTTGAAAGGAATGGGCTGTCCACAAGTAAAGGGGATTAAAAGTGTGGAATGTCTGCTGGTCAGCAAGCAAACCAAGGAGAAAAAAGATGGCAAAGAACTTTAAAGAACACTTCAGTTTGAAAGGAAAGAGAGAGCTTTGTGCCAGGGCTTCACTCAATGCTAAGGACCGTCACACACAAAAAAAATTATATGGATTTGAAGAACATTTATACCAAACATAGTGTTCAGTCACCATATATAGGGTCCTATAGCTGGACAGGTGATCTTCCTGAGACCAGATATTAGGGCATGGCACACTGATTATGCAAGTAGGACACGTACACAGAACAGCTTCTGAACCCTGTACCTCATACTAATCAAAGAATGCTAAGTTCAATTCTTTCGGCACAAAATCAAGTAGATTTTTCTATTGGATGGCCTAGGTCTGATGTTAAACTACGAGTATGAAAGATGGTGGCCATTAAGAGTATGGCCACTGAGAATTCACCAGCCTGCTCTGCATACTGCAGGGTATATTTCTTTTCCTCCTTTAACTGGGCTGTGCTCACTCTGCAAAGCACATCTTTTCCTTTCTGTTCTTACCTTTAATAAATGTAAAACCTCTATGTTTTTTGCTTGCAGCAATGGTTTGAACAGGATAACAGCATAGAAGAGACCCCTGGGTACCCCAGTACCCGCTAATACCCACTCTTTCCACCCCACAAGGAAACAAGTCAGACACATTACTGGGTCTATAGCACATGAATTCCAAAAACAACTAGAGCCCACTTCATTCTGTATTTTACTGTATTTTCGTGTTTTACTTTGTTCTGTTTCAACAATATCTTATTGTTTACATTTTCTGAAAGAGACATGGGAGAAACTAGGGCCTGGATATAGTCCCAAACTAACTGCAGAGTAACAAAAAACTTATTTATTACTTTTTCAAGTTTCTTAGGAAGTCCTTTCCTAGAAAATACCATCTTTCTGGCATGGTGGCACATGCCTATTATGCCAGCAGTCAAGAGACTGAGGCAAGAGGATCACTGTGAGTTCAAGGCCAGCCTGGACTATGAAGTGAGACTGTCTCAAAAAAAAAAAAAGAGAAAGAAAAATGAGGAGGAAGAAGAGGAGGAGATGATGATGATTAGGAGGAGGAGGAAGAAGAATGAAAGAAAGAATCCTATCTTAACTTTTTAGGCAATACCAAGAGTTTCAGGTTTTACTTTCTACCACTGATAAGCTTTACCCTTTCATAAAATTTTCTATTTTAAGTGTCATTTAATGAAAATAGAAATGTTCATGAGAAGTGTGACTATTCAAGGCTTAAGTAACTTTCAGATTCTTTTTATGCTTCTAAAGTAAATCAATAGGATTCCATACAATGCACTATATTTAGGGAATTCTGAATATTGTGGTTTTGCAAATTTTTTTCAAAGAACAAGAGTTCTTGGCAACATTTTTTTTTAACTTTTTATCTGTACCGGGGATCGAACTCACGACTGCCTGCTTGCATGGCAGGTGCTTATGCCGCTGAGCTAAATCCCCAGCCCCTATTGGCAACTTTTTTTAAAAAGAGGTAATGAACAATACTAAACATTTTTATCTTTAAAAAAGATTGCAAAGAGTTACTAAATTCAAAAAACAAGAACTGACTATTTTTAATTTATCAACATTTTATAGTCTCAATGGCTGCTCCCCAGTCTCTAAGTCTATAATGGCTTGTGTCTAGATGTCCCACCAAAACCTCATGCACTCATAAGTGGGGCTTTTCAGAACTGGCTAAACCTAGAGCATGTGATAATGCATTAAAGGATGTGTGGTATTAAATTAGTCCATTGATTTGAATTAGCATAGTTCTGGGAAATGGAGGCCCCATCTTTGGTATACGTGGCATCAACTAATTAGAGCCTGAATAGAATATAAAAGAGAGGGAAGACATCTTGCTGCTTGTTGTTGCTTGCTGCTTCCTAATTTACCACGCATTATTTCTCCTCTGTGATGCCCTTTTCATATGCCATCCTTCCTTGGAGCTGGCCAATTATGGATTGAAACTTCTACAAACTAAACTGAAATAAATTTTTCCTCTTTCAACTTGTGGATGTCAATTATTTTGTCTCAGCAATGAGAAAGATAACTAAGACAGATTTTGGTACCACGAGTACAGTCACTGCTGTGATATTACCTGGCCATGTGGGTCAGGAGCCTTTGGAACTTGCTTGTGGAAAGATATTAGAAAGGTTTGGAGATGCTAGCTGAAGAAGCAGCCCCGGAATGCTATACGCTGAACTTGATAGGAGATTCTAGTCAGAGCTCGGAGGTCCAGATTGCTGATAGAAATGCTGCCAATAAAGACCAGACTCAGGGGGTTTCAGTTAGGAACAAGAAATGCATTGGGGGCCTGGGGATTTAGCTCAACGGCATAAGTGTCTGCCTTGCAAACGCGCAGTCAGTGAGTTCAATCCCCGGTACCATTAAAAAAAAAAAAAAAGAGTGGAATATATTTATGCCGGGCATAAGCTGGGGGAGGCTGAGACATGAGGATCAATGCGAGTTCAAGACCAGCCTAGGCTACAAAGTGAGCTCAAGGCCAGCCTGATCTGCATAGAGAGACCCTGTCTCAAAAAGACAAAAAAGAAAGAAAGAAAGAAAAGAAATGCATTGGCTGTTGGACTCTAGACCATATGTGTGTTATCCTTTGGCAGAAATTTTGTATTTTGTTTTGTCCAAAGACTAGCATGAGACTAAGAATAAGGGAAGTGGATTAATTAATCTGGTGGAAGAAATTTCAAGGCAGTCTAGTGAGGAGGCAGTAGAATAGCTACTCTTAAGGACTTTTAGCCAGATCTATATTAATAATCAAAAGCAAGGAGCCCAGGAGAATAATTTAAAACATTTGTAAGTTTGGCCAGAAAGGAAGCTCTGGTAAAGTGGTGGACTGCAAAGATGGAGCAGAGAACTTTCTTGCTGAAAAGGAACAAGACAGTAGAAAAGATGACCTGATATCACAAGAGCCAGCAGAACTTCACCCTTTGCAGCCTCAGAATTCCAGAGATGAAAGACTTTGCTTTGAGAAGACAGCGCCAGACACATTTCAGAATGGTGGAAGCCTAGAGAATTTGTTCCTCAAGACTGAGTTCACAGTTCTCAGCAATGTAGGCACTCAACCCCTACAGTCAAGAGAGAGGAAAACCTGGCTACTACTCCAGCTAGCAGCAGATCTTGGCATTATCCACATAGTGCTGGTTTTAGCTGCATACAAGCTGAATACAAGAGTTGTGGGGTTCAGGAAGGCTTCCACCCAGATTTCAGAAAAAAAACTTGGGAGGCCAAGTAGTATGCCCCTAAGAAAGCAGTATGGGAAGCTGTTCATGTAAAATCAGAAGTACAGTGGACCCCCAGGAAGGTTGGGAAAGCCAGGAATGTGGATAATCTGATAAAAAGCAAGAAAACCTGGCCCAAGAGAGAAGCCACAAGAGCTGCAAACACCCACAGTGCCATAGACATGTAGCAGCCCAAGCCCTTGGGAATCCACAGCTTGCCACAAATCACCCCAGATGCTGGACATGGAACTATGGAACTTTATGTTTAGCCTACTGGATTCAAGTCTTGCTTGAGTCCCTTTCCTATCTATCACCCTATTTGTACATTTTGAAATAGTAATATATATCTTATCATTGAATGTTGGAATTGTTTAACTTTCTTCATATTTGTATAGGAGCTCATGGCTAAGAGCTTGCCCTTATTCTCAGAAGAGACTTTGGATTTAGACTTTCCAGCAGTGCTAAAACTGTTAGCATTTTGGCAACTCTTAGAGATAGATTAAATGCCTTTTGCACACAGGGATGTGCATGAGTGTTTTGGTGGGGCCAGGGGTATAATTTTATTACTAAGGGTGTGCAGTACTAAATTAGCCCACTGATTTAAATTAATGTAATCCTGGGTATAGAAAGTGGAAGCCCCAACCTGGGTGTGGGTGGCACCAATCAATAGATTTAGAGCCTCAGTAGAATAAAAAGGAGAGAAAAGGCAGATTTGCTGCTGATTTTTGCTTGCTGCTTCTTGCCTTGCCATGGATACTTTCTCGATGAATAGTTTCTCTGCAGTGCCCCTCTGCCATCCCACCCTTCCTTGGAGCCAGCTTACTATGGACTGAAACCTCCAAAAACTGTAAGCTGAAATAAGCCTTTCCTCCTTTAATTGGTGAATATTGGCTATTTTATCTCAGCAATGAAAAAAGTAGCTAAGATAAGGTCCCATGTATGATGACTATAAAAATAAGATCTGTATTTATGCTGTTCTTATGGGTATTCATAAAGAATATATATTTATATGATCTGAATATTTTCCTCCAAATTCATATGAATATTTTATGACTTCTGTCTCTTACCATGCATTATGAATCACATCCATTACTTCTTTTAGGAAAAAGTTTTTCTTTAATTACTTAGAACAGTGGTAAATATAGGAAATAGTGAAAGACACTGTTAGTCTTCTACAGAGAAAATGTTGGTTGTTTATTTTTAGGAAGCAGCAGCAAAAGTGCTTAGCCTGGTGCTTTTTACAGCCAGACCAGAGACCACAGTGCAGATGGGAAGGTATGTTCTAATACAGTCAACTTTTTAAATTACTAGCTGATAATTCCAATGTTAAGAAACTACTAGTTGTACATATGCTTGATTGAGCCCACAGATATGCCATCTATATGTAAAAGTATAAAATCATGGATGGAAATGATAAAGCCTCATTGAAGACAGCAGTCACATCTCTGCAAAGAGAGTGAAAGGAAGGAAGGAGACATAGAGGATATTAATTGTATCTCTAATACTATAACTAGATGGAGAGTCTAACAGTGTTCTGTTATCTTTTCTCTGTATTTTCTTAGTATACCCAAACATTTCATTAATAAAAAAGGCAACTTCTACTTAAAAATATCTTTAATAACACCAAGAATATAGCAATCATTCTTAAGTTTTACTTGGGATATCACATGCTGTGGTCTTAACCAATCCTGAAAACACTTGCTAGTAAAGAAATGGGTGAGGGAAAAGAGAGCTTCTATTATTTTTAGACACTTCTATTTTGTAAGAGCAGGTTTGTGTTAATTATTTCGTCTAAAGTAAAGCACAGTTACAAAAACCACATCAAAGCTGGTGCAGTGATACACGCCCGAAGTCACAACTGCTAGGGAAACTAAAGCAGGAGGATCACATGAGCCCAGGAGTTCCAGGCAGCCTGGACAACTTACATTTCAAAACAAAAGCAAGGAAAAAATCACATCAAACAAAGAGCTTTGTGAAATACTGCCGAGGGACTTCCAACAGCAACTATCACCAAGGGCAAAAAAACCAGGATCCTGCCAGTCGCCCCCAAACTCCCCACATCATGTGTTGTGTGCCATTCACTGATTTCCCCCCTCAAAATCAAAATCAACCATGACTCTACTACTGTAGCAATTCCTTCCCCATTTTTTCATTACCCCAGCTCCCAAACATGCATGCTCAGATAGTAGCCCAGTCCAGCCTATTTTTTCAACTTTCTGTCTCTGTCTCTGTCTCTGTCTCTGTCTCTGTCTCTCTGTCTCTGTCGGGGGAGGGGTGTCTTTCTCTCTCTCAATTTGATCTCTCCCTCCCTCTCTTCCTGTGCCTCTCCTCTGTACTGGGGATTGACCCTGGGGACTTCATACTGAGCTACATTCCCAGTCCTTCAGAACCCCTGGTCCCTACCCCCATGATTGTTTTTTTGACACAGGGTCTCACTAAGTTGCCCAGGCTGGTCTTAACCTTATAGTCCTCCTGAGTTATTCTCCCACAGTACTAAGACCTAAATCTCTTCTAGTAAATATATACCCTCTACATTCATTTCCTTTTCTTATGGTTTATTGTTGAGGAACACAAAAAGTTTCCCAGTTTACAAGTAGGTTTGCTGATTGCATCTCAAAATACAACTCACCATGCAACTGGGTACAGACACTCAATCCCTTTGACAAAACTGTGTTTTTCCATTGGATGGTACTTGTAAACTTACATCTTCTGAGATGTCAGCAGCCATTGATACTCATTGCTGGCCCCTAGGACCACTAATTTATTGAGGATTACAAATGGTGTTAAACAGTTTTGTCCTCAGTGAAATAACTAACTGAAATGATTTCCAAGCCAGACACTTTCCTCATTCCGTATGCACTTTCCTATACTGTACATTCAGATTTGAGCCTTACATGAAGACCCCTTCCCTGAACTCCAGACTCATATGCCAACTTCCTGGGCATAGCTCTGCTTGGGTGCCTGAAGAATATGTTCAGCTATGTCCAAAGCAAAGCCTCCTCTTGTAGTCTTCCACACAACCCCTTTTCAGGTCCCCAGTCTGATGACTTTTGTTATCCTTGGCTTTTTATGTACTTTACATCCAAACACAATCCAGCAGCAAATCCTGTTGCCTTTTCCTTCTAAATAGTAACCAAGCCATCACCATCCCCTCCTAGGTCACTCCATACAAAATCATTTTTCTCATTTTGATTTTTAATGATTATGCTTTCAAAAAAGATAGCCTTAATAACATTTTCTAATTATGGCAAACACCGTATGTTTCCAAAATCAGATTTACAAAACAAAGTTTCTTCAAGATGTCTAATTTTCACTCCTTTTCTCTCACACACTATATAGGTAATGATTTTCAACAAGTTTCTGGTTTTTAATTTTCTTTTTCTTTTCTTTTTTTCCTACAAGCAACACTTTCTATAAAAAATACATTATAGAATACATGTATACATTCGTATGTCCTGTATAGCAACATATAGGATATATTTTCTCCATTTTCTTTTCATCAACTAACAATATATCCTGAACATCAAATATTCACATTTGTAACTTTAAAAATAGTTTCTACCTGGGCCTGTAATCTCAGAATTCAAGAGGCTGAGGCAGAAGGATCACAAGTTTAAGACCAGCCTGGGCTACCTTGTGAGTTAAGGCCAGATGAACTATAGAGAAATCCTGTCTCAAAAAAAAAAAAGAAAGAAAGAAAGAAAGAAATAAGAAAATGAAAAGAGAGAGAGAGACTAGCTTCTGAATATTACTAATAACATACTAAGCATAAATTTAAGATATTTCTCCTTTTTTGGCCAGGGATTTAGCTCAGCAGCATATATGCCTGCCTGGCAAGCACAAGGTTGTAAGTTTTTTCCCCAGTACCAAATATATATATATTTCTTCTTTTCATTTTGAATATCAACTTATCTTAAACTAGATGTAACTTTCAGGTAGAATCAAGAATTCTTTGTCCAGCAGTCAGTCTTTCAAATTTATAAATAAAAGTATTTCCTTGTGAAGTATATGTATATCAGTCACTATCATCATTAAAATGTGTTTAGCATATTGTTCTCATGATATGAAGATTTATTTGAAATGGCACAGCTGTAAATTTTCTGCCTCTAGAATTATCTTCTGTACTTGTTCCTGAAAATCCTCATTCTTATACATACCCAGTTTAACATTTGACCAAGACTGTTGCTTGTTAACCATTCAGGAAGACTAGATTAATTTGTAGCCATTCAGCATCAAGGGATGGATGCTCTTCTGAGAAGCAGGAAAGGTCTAGCAGTTGGAGTGGCTGTGGAAAGGCACATTTTAGCTTACTAGTAGCAGTTTAATTTCCCTCTCTCCAACTTATCAAGTTGTCCAGAATATTTGATTTTGATGATTTACAACTTTTAAATTCTCATCTATCAAAATATAAAGCCAAGAAGTATCAAAATTATCTACCTAAAAATTTAAGGATAATAAAAGTTAGTGAATGTAATATTTTCTGATTAGGCAAAATCTTGATTCAGCCTTAGAATTTTATTTTTGTCCAAACTATTGCAAACAAATCTTGGCATGGTGGCACACGCCTGTAATCCCAGCACTCAGAAGGCTGAAGCAGAGGAATCCACATAAGTTTGAGGCCAGCCTAGAATACATAAGGAGACTCTGTCTCAAGAAACCAAAAGAACAAAAACAAACAAGCAAATAAATGTATTAGCAAATAAATAAATGTATTTATAGTTCTAAAGTTTTACATATATTTTTATTAATGCAATTTTAAATATATATTCAAGCTGTATACATTTTTATTTAACATAATTTAATTTGTCAAGTAGATAAAAGCTCTTCTCATCATTCTGATTATAAAGTTATTTATGTAATTATTTATATAGTTGACCAGTTATGACAGTTCAAAAATCAAATCCTCAGTGCAGGTGCTTAATTTCTTCAATATTTGTAAACACTAAATGTATTCTTTTCAAAGCTATGTCTACCACACTCTCCTTATCGACGGAATTACTTACTTATGTGCTACAGACAATGCCCTGGATATGGGAGCACCATCAGCATTTCTTAGAGAAGTAAGTGACTTTTCATACAACTGTAAGAACTTGTCAGCTTTGGCAGATATGAGGCTTCTGGTTTCTCATTCACTAGGAACAGTGTCACAAACCCAAAGCAGCCACTCACCCCTGTTCATATGCAGAGCCAGTTATGACCTTCAGAGGCTTCTCAATTTCACCTCTCAGCCCTCTCCTGCTCACATATGTTCCCTGACCCCAAGCAAGGTCTGCAAAGACCATCCACTCAGATGCATTACTGCTTTTCCTTATATTTCATTTTTTTTAATTACAAAATAAATTAAGCTACCCTAATATTGAGTATACTTTTTCAATAGCACATGTCTTAATTTGCAACTATTATATAAAGAGGCAATAACAAAAATTGTTGAAATTCTAAAGACATTTCTATATATGAATAGAAGACTATACAAATCAATTATAAGAGGTAAATAAGAAGAATATTTTGAAAGTAAGACAAATTAAGTCTAGGAAAAGTTTCAACTGAGAATGTCCAGCAAATATAAATTATGGTATATAAAGCACTTACATCTATGTACTTATGTAGATATAAGAAATGTGGTAAATTTCTAAAGGATAATGAACCTCAACAGATAGTTCCTGCTTTTTTTATTGCCCCAAGTTTGGTCTCCAACCAGTAGGAGACTCCACAAAAGGCAGTCTAGAGACAGACAAAAGCTAAATCATTATTATGGTGATCTCTGTGTTGGTTTCTTATATTTAATTATAAATGAAACTAATATATTGTTTTAATTACAAATATATAATTCAGGATAAATATTTTAATAAAAATACTAATAAAAACACAGATATACTGCAGTCACTAGTAATCACTCTTCCATCAAATTCATGAATCATATATGTATTTTCTCTTTGGTACACTAACTTAGAGGATGCAGTTCAAATTACACCTATCTATGGATGGGGTCTGAGATGACCAGGCCTAAATATTGAATTCACTCTTCAGTTATACCTAGACCAGTTTCTGGAGTCCAGATGCCAAGTAGCCACTTAACTGAATATACTCTGATTTGTTTTCTCTCTGCCTGTTGCAATGAAACATCCCAACTTTACCACCATCTTTCCAGGTGACACAAAATTGCTAACCACATAATATTTACCACCGCTTCTAAGAAATACAACATATGTACAAAGAGTTCAGAATTCTGTTCCGAGATTTTGAAGTATCCTATAATAAGGGTTTGATAGAAAGTCCTGACATTTAGTTAGCATTGTTGTGTTATTGTCCAGTGGATTTTGAAGCTGAGAGCAAGAGAGAAACAAAACACTGTTTAGAAAAGGTCATGAGCCACAGGGAAATACCTGTTCATCCCCTTTGGTCCTTCAATCTACCAAATAAAGACAGTACTCACAGCCATACCAAGTTTCAGAGAGGCTCAGCAAGAGGAGGTCAGTTTGGGGCAGTTTTCATAAACCCTACATCTTAATATAAAAAGATGCAATGTCACTAAAATGCCAGGAATGTTATAGTTTCTTTTATTTTCAAGTTTCTGACAGGCTTTGCTTCAAATGAATACAGGCTCTGTAATTCTCCAGTTGAATTATCTATATAGATTACATATTTCCATTCATTTCTCCAGGTTAGTGATACTTTTACAAGAAACCCTTTGATGTCACAAGAACATTTTTGTCCTTCACATGCAGTTGCTGCAGACTTTCAACAAGTATTAGGACAGTATATGGTATGTACTTCAAATTATGGCCCTAAATATTATCAAAGTTGTGTTCACTTCAGTGGCACACGTACTAAAATTGGAACGAGACAGAAAAATTATATTATCAGGGTTGCAGTTGATAAAACTGTTATGAGCTAAAAGCTGTAAAAGAGAATGAGCACTATCTTTATAGAAAGACAGAGTGACACCCACGATACATTGCTAAAGCAAGAGAAAGTATGCTTACGTTTACTTACATTCTCACATGCAATCATTTAAGGGAATAAATACAAATATAGTTGATGTCTGCTTGTTTACTGTTTAAAAATAAAGGGGAAGAGGAAGAATAAACCAAAAACACATGATTGGCTCTGTGGGGATGAGGAGACAAAGGAGGGAATGACAGTTATAGAAACTAAGCAGCTTTGGGGAAGCTTCTATTGCAAATTTGATTGTGGAGCCCTATAAAGGCTTTATGTAGTTATAAAATATGATTAAATTAAACTTTTAAAAGCTGTCCCTACTAAGTGAAATAAGAGATCACTAAAGGACAAATACTCTACAATTCCACTTTGGCTACCTGGAGTGGATAGAAAGTGGAACGGTGGTTGGGGCGGTGGAGACACGGGATATGGTAGTTTAGAGGCTCTGTTGGGGAAGCTGAAGAAGTTCAACAAGTGGGTGATTGTGCCAATTGCACAACAGTATAAATGTACTAATGCCACTGAACCATGTACTTTAAAATTGTTAAATGGAGCTGGGTGTGGTAGCGCCTGCCTACAAATCCCAGTACTCAGGAGGCTGAAGCAGGAAAACAGTTCAAGGCCAGCCTGAACCACATATTGAGACCCTGTCGCCAAAAACAAAACAAAACAAAAATATATATATACATGAAATTGATACATTTTATGTACATATATGTATTTATCATAAATTTTTAACTTTTAAAGTAATCCCTAAAATTCAAAAGCAAAATCAAAACAAAAAATAAGAATCTAACTGTATACTGTTAAAAATTTAAAGATTGTATATATTTAAGTGATTCTATAAAATAATACTTTCAACTGGTTTCCTATCAGATTGTGCCCTAATGACAAAAAAAGAGCTAAAAATAAACTTTAAAACATCTATTTTGAAGAATTACATTGTTAGCATTAATACTATTACTATTCTGAAATTGACTTATGTAAATATAGACTTATGTGAATAATTGAAGTAAGAATCAATATTCTCAGCAAGAACAGTTACAAATATAAAAATCAGAAAAGAAGGAAAAAATGGAAACAAAACCTTTGTAAATAAGGAGGGGAAGGGAGATTAAAAAGGATGGAGAATAGGAAAAAAATCAAGTTATATACAGGTACAAATTCTCTATAATGAATGTGATCATTATGTATACAAAAAATGTACCAATAAACTTACTTAATATTTTAAAAACTCAATTAAAACCTTCTAACCCCAAATTTCCCCTAAAATTTTTTTAGTTTCTTTTTTAGCCACTGCAAAAGCCTAAAACCCAACCCAACTATACAATTAAATTAAAATTTTAAAAGTAACCTAAGTCCCAATTGTGGTGTCTAAATACCATCTTTGATTCAGAGAAATCAGGCCTGAGTCCAGACTTGAGACAGAAAACATGTAAGCCAGAAACATGTCATGACATCTAAATCAAGGGAGCCACGCAGTCAGCAAGCTCAGGGAAAAGGCACCACAGTAAAGAGGCTGCGCTGGCTAGAAACAGAGCAATCTGAGCGCCCTGGGCAACACTGAAGACAGCTGTGGTAACCACACCTTCAATCCTAGACACTGAAAAGGCTGGGGTAGGAGAGGTAGGAGGGTTTCAAGTTTGACACCAGCCTGGCTACTTAGCAAGACCCTGAGTCAAACCTAAAGCTTTGAGAAGGACTGAGGGATGGGTTCAGCGATCCCTGGATTCAAGTGCCCAACATGTGCACACACACACACACACACACACACCCTCGATGTAATGGGTTGTAACACACCAAATGGGTTTGACTCTATGAATTCCTAGACACTAACAAAGTGGGGGAAATATCCATTATCAGCCAACTTTGGAAGATACTACCTGTGACTCTGTACCTCTGAGGGATTTCATAGTTGAGGAGGGAAGTTGTGTTTGCACTGTCAAAGAATGTCAGCCAACAAATGGTAGAGTGATAAAATACTGCCACTTTTAATGCTTAATGAGATAGTGGACCTAGACAATTATCATCAATAACTGATTAAAAATGAGGTAAAACACTAGGGAGAAACTTCATAATGGGTGAAACACGCCCAAAATCCCTAAAGTCACTGATTTTTTTTTCCTAATCTCAAATTAAAAGTCAATCAGAATGGATGACAATATGCACTGTATGTGCTGAAAATTTTCAGGGTTTTCTTCTCCTTCTCCTTCTTCTCTTTTCTTTCTTTCTTTTTATCCTTGAAATAAAATGTATTTTTTTAAAAAGTCAATCAGAAAATGTGTAGGACAGCACACATCTGAAATATTCTTATCCAAAAACATCAAGCCTGAATCTGACCGACCTTTTAGCTCTAACTCCAGTTAGAGAAAATAGATCAGTGAAATGATAATGAAATAATGTAATCAGCAAATGCCAAAATAGGAAAGTCTGTGACTAATTTAAAAGAGATGTAAAAGACATATCAAATGCAATATGTCACTTTTGTTTCATTTGTTTTGTTTTGTGGCACTGGGAATTGAACTTGGGGCTTTCACCCTGAGCTACATCCCAACCTTTTTTCATTCTGGAGACAGGGTCTTACTAAGTTGCCTGGCTGGAGCAAACTCCACTTTCTTGCCCCAGGCTCCAGAGCACTGGACTTACTACGTGAGCCACCATGCCCAACAGTATGTGAATTCTGGATCCTAGTTGGACTGAAGGACTGTTAAAGAACTTTGATTTGAGGATGCGGAGGTTTTGGTTTTGGTTTAGGGATTGAATAGACGGCCTTCATACTTGCTGCATCCCCAGCCATTTTCTTATTTGTTTTATTTCAAGACAAGATCTCACTAAATTGCTAAGTTGCCCACACAGGGCTCAAATTTGTGATTCTCCTGCCTCAGCCTCCCAGGAGTACTAGATTAGAGGTGTGCACCTGGCTGCAGTGACTTGTTTTAGATAAGGTTTTGTTTTTTGGTTTTTTTTTTTTTTTTTTGTCTTTTTCTTTTTTATGGGTACCAGGGATTAAACTCACGACCACACACTTGCAAGGCAGGCACTTATGCTGCTGAGCTAAATCCTCAGCCCCTGTTTTAGATAAGTTTAAGGAAAAAGTGTATTCTGTATGATATTAAGAACTTTTTGAGCAGTGATAATGCGGTGTTTGTGTTTTAAAATGTGGCCACATCTTTTAGAGATACAAAGATAAGCATTTACAGATTAAAATGCTAGAACCTGGTGTTTGCTTGGGTAGAGATGAAACATGATTGGTTATGTGCAGACAACTGCCTACACTAGTGATGGGTACCTAGGATTCACTGCACTTTCCTATGTCTGAGCTCCTTCCATAATAAAAACATTTAGCCCTTAGCAACCCCCATGCCTGTCCCTCAGCTGCGTGGTGTGGGGGTCCAGGCTTGGCTGCGTTCTCTGCTGAGAGTCTCTTCCACGAGGCCCTCCATGTGACCTCTGAGCTGCGTCCTTGCGAAAGCTTTGGGAAGGAATCGCCTCCAAGCTCACTCAGGGGTAGTCTCTGTATGAGGATATAACTGTGTGCTGGCTGCAGCGCAGGCAGTTAGAACCTGGAGACTCGCCCTTGTTCCCTTGCATGAAGATTCTTGGTGCAAGCGTTAAATTCTTTTGAGACCAGCAGAGGACTCGCTCCCACTCCACTCTCCTGGGTTTTCCACCTTGTGTCGTAATCGCAGCACTGAAACACATGACCTTGCATCTGTCTATTAAGTAAGACACGCTCAAGACTAGGGGAACAGACAGAGATGTGACCGTTGGAGGTCATGATAGCATGTGTCTACCACACAGCCTACCAAAATACTTAAGGATAAACCAGGCATGTGGCACACACCTGGAATCCCAGCTGGAGGTTGCGGCAGGAGCATCACAGTGAGTTCAAGGCCAAGCTACATGGCGATTCAAAGCCAGCCTGAACTTCGTAGCGAGACTGTCTTAAAAAAAAAAAAAAAAAAAAAAAGCTAAATATTTCATATTAACTTCATACATTTTATTATGGTAAATTCTACATATTCAACAGAAGAAAATACAATATTAGTTCACCTCCCTGAAACCTAGTTACTGTGGGAAAATATACACATTTTTAAGCAATTGACACCTCTAAATCCAAGAAATAATCTGTTTTACATTTAAAAACTAACCTGGTAAGCTTTAAATCTATAAAAATTTGTATAAAAGTATTACATTTCTTGTAATTAACAAAATGCGCCTAACTCCAAAAGACTAGTTTTTAAATTTTTGAAATATAGAGAGCCTGGCATGGAGTCACATGCCTGCAGTCCCAGCACTCAGAAGCCTAAAGCAACAGAATCACTGAGTTCGAGACCAAACTGGGCTCTATAATGAGTTCAAGGACAGACTAAACTATACAGCAAGACCTTGTCTCAAAAAAATTTTTTTGAAGTTCTGTGTCTCTTACACTGGTTTGTTTGGGTTGGTTTTATCCTCTTTAAAATGAAATTTTAAAATTATAGATATGTAATAAAAATTCAACTGTCACTGAATGGACCATTAACACTTTATCTTGACAAAAGTTCACTTAGATTCACTTAGATTAAAAAATTAACTCGGGGCTGGGGATTTAGCTTGGCGGCATAAGCGCCTGCCTTGCAAATGTGTGGTCCTAAGTTCGATTCCCAGTACCGATAAAAAGATTTAAAAAAAAAATTAACTCTTAAAAATAGAAAAAATGAGCAAAAATTAAAATCAAATATTAACTATCCAGATTTGATAACATTTGCAAAGACTATAGAGTCTGCCAAAAACAATGTATACACATATCAAGGAAAGAAAAATAGTATGATTTTTTTTTAACAAATGGTGTTTACCTCATATGGAGAATCCTAGAGGATGTCGTATATCACAGAAAACCCCTATACTGCCGGCCCTTAGCGAGGAATAGGAAAGTGTGTGGCAGCAATCTCAGTGAGCAGGGTTACCCAAGCAGCACTTGGTTGTACTAATAAATGTGTGGAAGCTAATGGCCACCATGCCAAGCACCTCCTGTAATTGTAGAGGCCAATCTTGTATTCTTGTGATGTCTCAATAAATTTTATATTAAAATATTTATGTAATTTTTTCTTTTCCTGAAATGTGTATACTTTTTTTGGTGGACTCCATATTTTCAAATAAAGTCACGTTCACAGCCACACTGAGTTGGGACCTCAAGATATCTTTGCGGGGACTGAATTCAACATAAAACCCTCCCTTTTCTACATCTAAGTAGTGAGCTCTTTGCAGAATACCAATCACAAATTTCATGGCCCAGTAACCAGTAAGATCAGAGGTCTATTTAAAGGTGGATTAGATCATTTCCCTAGAGCAAAGGGTTTTAATATCATTTCTTATTACAGAAGCAGGGCTCACTAATAATGTGAGGTAATTCTACAATATAAAAGGAAATATGAGTATCTCTTTATAATATGAATCACACCCCCCCCAAGGTGAGCACTTTTAACAATTCTGTATGTAATCTCTAGAACTATTGGGGGTCTGTATTTGTAATGTATATCTAACATAAATTTACACATATTATTTTTTTGAGACAAGGTCTTACTGCGTAGTTCAGACTAGGCTTCAGCTCACTATGTAGCTCAGGCTGGCCTTAAACTCATGGCAATCCTCCTGCCTCAGCCTCCTGAGTGCTAGGATCGCAGGTGTGCACACCATGCCTGTCTATACATACTTATTAAATAAAGAAAATAAGGATAGTTTGTACAATAGATAAAGCCCTCAAGGATGGCACTTCTTAAATATAAATCTTTTTTCTCCCTCTTTTATTTTTAATGGAAGTTCTGGGGATCAAACCTAGAGCCTCACACATGTTAGTGTTCTACCAGTCAGCAACACTCCCAGTCTTGATGTGAACCTTCCTTCTGCCTCTATCTGTGTAACTTTGGGCAAATTATTAATTTCTTTCAATTTCAGTTTGTTTATTTAGAAAATAAAAGATGACATGAGCACTACTTTACACAGCAATTTAGAAATTAAATGAGTTAATATGTATAAAGTAACTTTAAAAAGTACCCAGGATATACTAAGTGTTTTGGTAAATTATATTGTTCTATAGCTTATTTTTTAATGTAAGAAGGTATCATAACAATCTTTCTGTTCGTATATGTGCATTACCAGTTTTGAAACATGGTATAGTGCCATAACTTATTTAACAATTCCCATATGGATTGACATTGAAATTATATGTTATTTTTCATTATTAAAATGGCACAATGAGCATATTTGTGTGTAAGTTCACATGCAAATATGCTCACACAAACAGATATTTGCACAGAATGGCACATGTAAGCCAGGTACAGTGGCACACACTTAAAATCCCAGCACTTGGGGAGGCTGAGGAAAGTTTGAGCCAGCCTGGGCAACTCTGTAACTTATCAAGAACCTGTCACAAAATAAGAAATTGAAACAAGAGCTGGTCTTGGTGTGAGGGCCCCGAGTTCCATCACCAGCTCCAGAAAACAAAGAGAATGGAATGTACACATGGGTGGCAACAAAAGGTGAGACGGGAAGCCTGTGTATTTTCTGCTCAGGTTTACTGTGGGCCTAAAACTAGCTCGAAAGATAAAGTCGACTTTTAAACATAAATAACTAAATCTTTATGTAAGACTAAGATGGACAATTTGAGTTTCAGCTGACATGTGAGCTGACACTTTGTTCTATTTGTAGAATATAGTATAATAAATTCTACTTATAAAAAGTGAATTTGTATTATATTTCAACCCATATAGATGAAATACAATAAAAATCAAGGTAACAGCATAATTTCCACAAGGAGGAGTCAAGTGATGGATATAAAAAATTTTATGATCCAAAATGTTGATACAATTTTGGAAAAAGAAGAAAGATTAAATTTTTTCCTTGATGGAACAGATGATTCCTCAACAACTGTAAGTAATTTGTGTCTGTGTTGATGTCTCAACAGTGCTTCCAGCAGTGCTTGAGATAAACTACAAGAAGCAAAAATATAGTAGACTGTAGGGAGATAATCCTCCGTCACCAATCTGCGTTTTTATCAAAAAATATTTGAAATGCACCAAAAATATTAAAAGAATAATTATAAAACACTGAAAAACAACTCACTATATTTGGAAGGTAGTTATTTCTATAATAGAATAAAATCTTAGGTTAAGAAATTGATTTTTCAGCTGAGCATGATGGCACTTGCCTGTAATCCCAGCACCCAGGAGACTGAGGCGAAAGGATTGGTGCCAGTTCAGGACAAGCTGGGCTGTAAAGTGAGCTTCAGGCCCGTCTACATTGCCAAAAGGACAAAAAGAAAGAAAGAAAGAAAGAAAAGGAAAAAAATGATTTTTCAACAAATAAATTTCAAGGAGAAAAAAACAGAGTTTATAGGTAAATTGTTTGGATTTGGGGTCAGGCTCTAAAAATGACAATGTATAAAGGAGAATAAACTGGAAATTTCTATAGGTAAATGGATGCAGCTTGAGAACATACTCATTAGATAAATAGGACACACGAGTAAACGTCGTGCTGTTTCATTATTGTGAGAAACTGAAAAAAAAAGTTACGTAAATGTACGTAAAAAAAATAGTTAGGACAGTTTAAAAATAAAAATAAAAATGACAATGTGAAACAATTAGATATTTGAGCCCAGCTGGATAGTAGACGACATTCCAGAATTATTATTAATTTTAAGTATGCAACAGGTATTGTGGTTATCTTTTTAGAGTCATTATACAAAATGTTTATGGCTCAGATTACATCATATTTGTCATTCACTTCAGAGTAACTGAGGAGAAAGGGGCAGTTACGGGGCTTAAATGAGATGACATTGGCCATAAATTGACAATTGCTAAAACTGACTACTGAGAATATATATGTTCTTTATATCATTCTATCGATTTCTGTCCATCTTTGAAATACTCTTACTAGAAAATAGTTTGAAAACTAGTTTGGATAGTTCCCTTACAGCATTTACACTTTTATTTTTCCACATGTTTTCTAGAAACAAGACCAATATGAATTCTGTCTTCTAAAGCTTTTGATACCTTTACCTCATTTTTTTCACTTTAAGTTTGTTTATTAAGGCAATATTTACACATAATCAGATTCATCCATTTTAATAGCAGCATTTAATGATGTGGTAACCATGATCGAAATTTGAAAAAGTTTCTTCCTCCTAAAATCCATCTCAGGCCACAAACTGTGCCCCCAGCCAACAACTAATCTGTCCCCAGTTACTATAGATTTGCTTTTTCTAGAAAATTATATAAATGGAATCATAAAGTACATTGTTTTTGTGTTTGACTTCTTTTACTTAATACATTTTTATATTCATGCAATCATTATGTGTATTAATATTTCTCCACTTTTCATTGCTGAATAGTGTTCCACAGAGTAGCTAAATCGTTTTTTAACTTCTTTTCCACCATCCACATGCCACTCACTGTCTCAATCCAAGCTCTTCATCTCTTATCTGAATGTGACTAATACCCAGGTTTAATTGTTCTCCCTCTCTTTAGTGCCCCTCTTCGGTCTTCCTCCATAGCTTTTCCAGAGTGATTTCATAAAAGCAAGTATGATTGTTACCCACACCATCTTGAGGCCCTTTAGTGCTGGTCTTTTGTTCCCACAGGGTAGAGTCCAACCTCTTGAACAAATTGAGCTTTCTTCTGACTATATAATATCACATAGAGGTCATAATCATACTGTCCATAAATCTCAAAACTGCTAACTTATTTGTAGTTCTCTGACCTACATGTTACTTTACTTCATACCTTTACATGTGCTGTTCCTTCTTTTTATTTTCTTGTCCTAAAAAACTTCTATGCATCCATCAAAACCCAGCTCAAATGTCCTCTCCTAATTGCCATACTGCTCAGCCAGTGAAGTACAAAAGATTCTTTAAAGCCACTCTGCAACTGCAGTCATAGAATTCCACCATTAGTATTACCTCACTCCTTACATTCGGAACTACATGTATTTAAATATTGGGTGTCTCTAAGGCAATAGTTTAAGAATTCTGAGAACATTAAACTACTTTATGATGAAAGATTTATTTCAAACATGTGAAGAACTTTTTTATTTTTATTTTAAAATGAAAAAAGAAAAAAGATGATACAGAATTTCAAAACAAAGAATAGATTAACAATGGTTAATATATTGCATATTGTTATCTTCCCAGTAGTTGTTCAGTTTCCAAGATATAGGCATGAAAAAATTGATCAAACAATAAAAGCACAAACTGTTCTTTTTACTGAACTAATGGAGATTAGTATTATAATTATCTATTTTGGCCACACCCAGTGACACCATCCCCCCACACCACCACCTCACCCCTTCCCCCACCCCCAGGAGCCGGAAGCTGCATTCTGCCTTGAGAGATGGAGAGATGAAATTGTGTGAGGTGATTTCCAGCACACAAGGAGGGTTTGGAACATTGCTCCAAGCCTGCTAAGGCCCCACCCAGTGTCCCAAATCACCGGAGGATGCACCTGAGGTCCCTTTGGGCTTATCTGGGCCACACCCAGTGACCCCTGGGGCCTACAGCTGCATTCCACCTTGCAGGCTAAAAGTGCCTGAGGTGATTTTCAGCCAATGGAGAAGCTTTGGTGCATTGCTCCAAGCCCAGAAATATAGGAAAATGACAAAATGAAAGAGCAAAACGCAATCTCAAACCTCCAGTCCATCCCAAGCAAGCCTAGGAGACATGGACACAAAAGAAAATGTAAGCCATACACCTGAAATTCCTGAACTTATACCAACTGAAGTAAAGAAACAACTCTGGGAAGCTATATAAGAACTCAGATCAGAAATAATATCCCAGGTAAAAGAAGAAATGAAATGAAGACCTGGGAATTTATTTCACAGGCATAAGTACCTCCCTGACAAGTGCAAGGTTTCATTCCTGGTACAAAAAAGAAAAAAGAAGAAATGACAGATGTAATGAAAGAAATGCTGAACACATCTAAAGAAGATATAGTTAAAACATTAGAGGAACAATGAAAAAAGATGGAAACCTTGAATGAACAATATAAGAAACAAACAATGCATGAAGCAGATTCAAAGAGACATATAGGAAATCAAAAATTGCATTGAAAGTGACAAAACTGCCTCAACAAAAGTGAAGATAGACTTTCAGACCTTGAAGACAAGGTTACAGTTAGTGAACAGGAAAAAAAAATCTTTTAAAACTAACAAGGAATCAGGAGATAGTTCAACAGCTACAAGATGATGCAAAGAAAAACAACATAAGATTGATAAGTATAAACAAAAAAGAAGGTGACAACACAAATGATATCAAGAAACTATTTACAGAAGTAATAACTGAAACTTTCCCAAACATGAGAATGGAAACTGACGTACAGGTAAATGAAGCATATAGAAATCCAAATACCCATAACCAAAATAAAACTACACCCAGACATATAATAATCAACATCCCAGAAATCCAACATGAAAACAATTAAAAGTAGTTAAAGAGAAGCGACAAATCACTTATAAAGGAAAGCCTATCACAATCACAGCAGACTTCTCAACACAAACAATGAAGTCAAGAAGAGCATGGGGTGAAGTATTTCAGATCCTAAAGGAAAACGACTTATGACCCAGATTGATGTACCTGGAAAAACTGTCCTTCAAAATGGATAGAGAAATAAGATACTTCCATGACACAGAACAGCTGAAGAACTCATGACCACCAAACCAACCCTGCAAAGAATACTGAAAGACATTCTAAATAGACACAGGAAAAAAATACTAAGCAAAGCAAACAATTAAAAAGAGTGGAAAAGTAAAGAATCAACAGCAGAAAGATAACATGTCAGAACTAAACCAATATATATCAATTACAACCTTTAATGTAAATGGCCTCAATTCACCAATTAAAAGAAACAGACTGGCAGAATGGATCAAGAAACAATATCCAAACATATGCTGTATATAAGAAACCCATCTCACCCAAGAGGAAACTCATAGCCTGAAAGTCAAAGGATGGAAAACAATATTCCATGCAACAGGAACTCTCCCCCCCCCCCAAAAAAAGCAGAGGTAGAGTCAGTCTGCAAACAATGTGAACTTCAAATCAAGAATGATCCAAAGAGATAAAGAAGGTCACTACACACTAGTTAGAGGAAAACTTCAAGCGGAAGAGATACCAATCTTAAATATATATGCACCAAATTCAAGAGCACCCAGCTATACAAAACAAATATTAACAGAAATGAAAAATCAAATAAGCAATAACACACTTATAACAGAAGACCATAACATGCCATTGACACAAAAGGATAGATCAACTAGACAGAAAATCAGCAAAATAACAGAAATGAATCACACATGTGAAAAAACGGACTTGGTGGACATATACAGAGTGTTCCACCCAACAACATCAGAATATACATTCTTCTCAGCAGCACGTGGGACATTCTCTAAAATACACTATATACTAGCCCACAGAACATGCTTAAGTAAATGCAAAAGAATTGAAATTATCCCATGCATGTTATCAGATCATAGCACCATGAAACTAGAAATTAATGACAAAAGAAACTGCAAAAACCCCACAAACACATGAAAATTGAATAATATACTCCTGAGCAATCAGTGGGTCACGGAGAAAATTAAAGAAGAAATTAAACAATATCTATTTAAAAATGAAAATACAAATACAGTTTACTGGAACCTGTGGGATACAATGAAAGCAGTCTTCAGAAGAAAATTTATTGCAGTGAATAGCCACATCACGAAAACAAACAAACACAAATAAACAACCTGATGCTCTTCAACATCTACAAAAAGAAACCCAAGTCAAACCAAAGGCAAAAGAAGGGAGGGAATTATAAAGATCAGAGCAGAAATCAATGCAATAGAGTCTGAGAAAACAATACAAAGAATTAATGAATCAAAGAGTTGGTTCTTTGAAAGAATAAATAAAATTGATAAGCCTCTAGCCAACCTTATTTCATAAAAGAAAGAAATAACTCAATTTCATGCAAAATAAGGAATGAAAAGGGTGAAAACACTACAGACCCTGTGGACATACAAAAGATCAATACCTATTTTGAAAACCTCTACTCTCATAGGCTTGATAACACAGAAGAAATGAACGGATTCCTAGAAACATATGAATTATCAAAGCTGGATCAAGAAGATATAAAAACTGCTGAATAACCCAAATTCAATTAATGAAATTGAAAATGTAATTAAATCCTTATCAACAAAGAAAAGCCCAGGTCCAAATGGATTCACTGCAGAATTCTACTAAAAACTCAAAGAAGATTTAATGCTGACACTGTTCAAACTCCTCAATGAAATTGAAGAGGAAGCAATTCTCTCTAACTCATTCCTGGAAGCAATGGGTAGGTAGAGAATTCATGAACAAAAATCAAACTGCATGCAAAATACTTTCCAGAATACCAAAACCAGCGAAAGACCCAACCAAAAAAGAGAACCACAGGCCAGTCTCCCTAGTGAGCATAGATGCAAAAATTCCCAGTAAAATACTGGCAAACAATTCTTCTGGGAAAATATCTAGAAGGAAAATAGCTGGATTGAATGGGACCTAGTTTTTTGAGAAATCTTCAGACGGATTTCTACAGTAGTTGTACCAATCTCTACTCACACTAACAGCTGGGAAGATTTCCTTTTTCCCACAGCCCCACCAGCATTTGTTATTTGCTGGTTTCTTGATGTCAGTCGTTCTTTCAGAAGTTTGATAGATTCTCAATTTGCATATCTCGAACAACCAGTAATGTTGAACATTTTTTCATATATTTATTTTCCATTTGTATTTCTTCACCTGAGAAGTGTGTATTTATCTCAGATGCCCATTTTTGGATTGGGTCTTTGCATCCGGAGTCCTAATTTTTTTCAATTCTTTGTATGTTCTAAATAGAATTACTTTTTCTTAGGTTTAGTTGGCTAAATTTTTTCTCTGTTTTTACTCTGTTGGTAATTTCTTTTAATGTACAAAGACTCTTTAACAAGAGGAGATCCCAGTTGTTGATATTTTGAAGTACTTCCCATGCTATTTGCACTTCCTATGAACTCTCTGCTTAACCCACATGCCTTCAAGATTTCTACCTACCTTGTCTTCTAGTAGATTCAGTGTTTCCATTTTAATATTTAGATCTTTGACCCATTTATACTTTAGTTTAGTGTGTGGTGATAGGCATGGATCTCATTTTAGTCTTCAGCACTGAGCATTTGAAGAGCCAGTTTTCCCAGCTCCATTTATTAAAGTCTATCCTTTTTCCCATGAGCATCAAGCATGTTAAGAAGTTTTAAGACTAATGTATCCACTACCCTTAGCATCCTCCAGTCTCACTAGTTGCCTTATTTGACTTTGTTCTTAATTTTCTAAAGAAATACAGGATCAAATATAGCATTTAAGGTCTGCTGTGTGCCAATCCCATTTTACTCCCTCACCAGAACAGCTATAAGAAATTGATGGGAGTATGGATGTTTCAACTCCTCTGCTACACAAATATGTGATAAATATCATATATATGTATATATATATATATATATATATAATATTGGTTTGCACTTTTGCTTTGTATTTATGGCATAATAATGTACATATCCTACTGAACCCAAGTTTTTAGTTCAATATTACCTTTTTAAATGGATTCATTTTAGTACATTTTACTATAAAACATCAATTTAATTTCTTATAGCACATCACTTTTTAAAGGAAATACAATGTATTTATCATCATTTTCACAAAAACTGTTGATTCTAATTTTTCTTTATTATGAAGAACACTACATTGAATACCATTAGGTTTTAGATGTGGCTCCCCAACTGAGCATTACCAGTTCTGGGTTGCTCACCTCTCCCACTAGAGTTAGATTCTAGGTTCTTCTGTTTCAAACAAAGAATTGAACAAAACAACCAAAAAGCCAGTGACAAAGAACTTGAGAAAGGAAAAATGAGGAATGGGGGAGCAACTTGCTCTGCAGAGCAAGTCTGGGCAAAGAGAAAAGAGGAAACACAAGATTAAAGTATACCCTACAAAAAGCAGGGTGACCTTTCACAAGGAAAAGGCACAACAGCAGGTTCTCAGGATCACTGTGTCCTTCACTCTGTTCAAATCTCAAGGAAATTCTACGTACCGGTCCTGGAAGGTCCCGGCCTCAGGCGGAGGTCAGGTCTAGGCCACACTATTGAAAACCTGTTCCAGTTCTCAAGAGAAGTCCATGTGCAGGACTTTGGGAACTGTGCCACACACGTGTTGGGCATCTTGTAATTTACAGTTCATGCCTACTTTCCCAGGCAGCTTTGCCAACCCCTAATTTCCTATCTCAATTATATATATATATATGTATCTCTGAAAATCTGTTCCTAGGAAAGTGGCATTAGATTTTTTTGATTATGTGTACTTCATAAAAGTCTTGAGATTATAGTTAAATGTATGTAAAAATTGTATCTCTTACATAATAATGTTATAAATTATAAACATTGAGGAAAATAGAAATTAAAACAATAGTTTAAAAATAAAATGCTCATTAACTTGCTCTCTTTAAGAAAAATAAAAGACACTCAAGGTGGATCATGACTATAATCTTTACACTCTGGAAGGCTGAAGCAGAACTGCAAGTTCACATCTAGTCAAAATATTTTAGCAACTCAGCAAGATCCTTTCTGTTGAGGGGGCGGGGAGCTATGGATGTAGCTCACTGCAAGAGTTAAGAGTTCACCATAATACTAAGTTATTGTTGGGTCATTGAACAGAATGGTTTGTACTGTCATTGTTTGTCCACTTTTTATGCTTTGATTTTTTTTAACTTGATTTTGTTTTTGTTTTTGTTTTGTTTTTTGGTACCAGGAATCAAATACAACCGTGCACTTGCAAGGCAGGTGCTTATGCCAACTGAGCTAAATCCCTGGCCCCTTGATTTTGTACCTTGAACAACTATTTCTAAGGTGACAATATGTAATTTATCAATTCATGATTTCTCAGTGTTTTTTTGAAATTCTGTATTATTTCTATCCTTTTTTCTGTTTTGCTTTTTTTCTTTAAATAAAAAAAGCATTATGAATTCACAAAATAAAAAATCCATCTAGTGAAAATAATGTAATTGAAAGTCAGATCTGGGACTGCCAGGAAAACGATAGAATGGTAAAGAACAAGAACTCAGCCTCCCTGAGATCCACAATCCAGACATTGGTAAATATGGCTTGGGAAAGAAGAGGAGGAGGAGAGAGACAGAGAGATAGAGAGAGAGAGAGAGAGAGAGAGAGAGAGAGAGAGAGAGAGAGACAGACAGAGAGAGACAGAGAGAGACAGAGAGAGCGAGAGACAGAGACAGAGAGACAGAGAGAGAGAGAGAGACAGAGAGAGAGAGAGAGAGAGAGACAGAGACAGAGAGAGAGAAGAGAGAGAGAGGTAGATCCCCTGGAACCAGAAAGATCTGACAAGAAAATTAAAATCTATAGAGAAATTGAAAAGAAAGAACACAGGATAGAAAAGGAAAGAGACAACCTGCACTTTCTTGCAAGCTCTGGGATACTGGCTCTTAGGAAAGGGAGAGTGAATCTACAGGGACAAACAGAAAACTGGGGACTCCAGAAAGCTTCGGGGAAACACAGTTGGGGAATGGACCAGTGCGTGCTGTGAGCTGCAGGGAGACTGTGGGGTTCTGTTCCCGTGTGAGTCCTTCCACAGGCAGCAGCTGGTAAATGGCACAAATTCAAGTGCCCAACATTTCCCAGGAGAGACTGCTTGACCAGACAAAATTCTGGGGAAGGATCAATTGCTTGAACCCAGGACCTCAGGGCAGGCATGGATGGGTTCACCTCAGAGTACCCAGTGTTATGTCCACACAGTGGCTGGGTGAGAGACAGGCCCAGGAGACAGCTGTAGTCAGGGAGTCACAATCAGACTAGGAAAAAAACCCTTGAAGGATTTGAGCTAAAGGATGCAGGTCGATCCTTGATGGCTAGAGGCCAGGCTCACCCTGAATTACTCTGGAGTTGAAGTCACAGCACTGGCATGCTCACTTTTATCCTACCGCCTGCTGGTGCCTGCATCCAACACAGAGTGGGTGCTGACTGCCTTCTTTATTTCCCATCTCAGCCAGTGACGTATCTTGACTTGGACACTGCCCCAAAATTGAAGATCCCAGGGGACAACAACACAGTCAAAATCACAGCCACATTTCCTTTTGGTTGTGTTTTGTTTGTTTGTTTGTTTCAGGTTCTGGGGTTTCTTTTGTGAATATGTACATTGTTTTCAGGGGTTTTTCTTCTGTTTTGTTTTGTTTTATTCTCCCTTTCTTCTTTTCTTCTGTACCAGTTTACTGGGGATTACAGAATTTTCCTTAATCCTTCCTTGATTGTTATTTCTTTTCCTTTTTTTCTTTCTACATCTTTTCCACTTTTCCCTTTTAATTTTTCTCCTTTAAATTTTTTCTCTTATTTTTACTCCTCATATAATTTCTGAGGTTTTTCTCTTTATCTTCTATTTCTCATCAGTTTTTTCTCTTATCTATGTGTAAGTATATAAACATCATTCCATGCCCCAGTAGATACTCTGTACCATTTCTCTCCTCCTTATATAATTTAAGGTTTCCAATTTTTCCTCTTGCACTCCCTCATCCCAAATGCAGTATCTTTAACAGTATAACCATAAAGCTTTATTAATCTTTCAATAATTAGTTAACACTAAAATTACTATTGAATTCTTTTCTATCCAGAGATACAGTTGTGACAATCTGCACATATTAGCTGTAAGTCAATACTTGGGTTGTCTTATCATTTATACCCTATCTGTGGATTTCTGCACTAGAGCTAAGGGTATTATATAACTGGACTTATACTATGTTAATATTCAATTTGTCTTGGACAGTACTACTGTAGCTGGGTTGCTTGATGTTACTAGGGTCCTATAATTATCTCTACTTCTCTGTAAACCAACACTCAGATTACATTTCTGATATTAATAATACTACAGTACATCCCCAGAGAATTTAGTTGTTGAGATAATTACACTGTATCTTCCCTCCCAAATTAACCAAGTTGGCCATATCTTGGTGCTGAGACAAAGGACTGTAGTTAGCCATCCCCAAAGTACATCACTGGAAATCAACTAAACAGATCTCTATACTAGCAACAGTCTTTCCACTATGAGCATCACAAACCTCAGCATAAAACACAAAGAACAAATGAACAAAAACAATAGGAATATGAGAAGACAAGACAATGAAATGTCATCTAAAACTCAACTCCCCCAAAGCCAGTGTAGGGGGCATCAAGGAACAGAACAACACAAGCCTCACACTTAAAGTACTCAAAGGTATATCAGAGAAGTTTAGAAAATAGATCAGTGAGGTACTCAGCAAGATCATAGAAGATATAACTACACAGACAATAGAAGTTATAACAAAGTGATCCAGGAACTATCAGAAGATACTAATAAAAAGCTAATTGAGCTAAACAAAATGGCACACAACATGAATCACTAGGTTAGCAAAGAATTACAAAACATGAAAGAGTTTCAATCAGAAATCCAGATTAAAAATTATATTGAAAGTATGGGCAGCAGAAGCAAGCAATGTAAGGACAGAATTTCAGAACTAGAATGTAAATATACTTTCAAAGATCACCTACTCAAAGACACCTTAAAAACAACAAGAGAACATGAAAAATGGATCCAACAGCTGCTAGATGATGCAAGGAAGACTAAGAATAATTGGAATAAGTGGAAAATTAGATGTTAATGTCAATTGTCTCAGTTCCCCAATCAAAAGACACACATTGGCAGAATGGATCAAGAAACAAAACCTATGGATATACAATGCAAAAGAAACATTTAACTCAAAAAGAAACACAAATTTTAAAAATCAAAGAATGAAAAAATATTCACTCCACAGAAACCTGGGGGGAAAAAGCAGGAGTAGCTATCCTAATTTCAGACAAAGTGGATTTCAACTCAAAAATAATAAGAGACAAAGAGGATCATTATATATTGAGTAAGGGAAAATTCAACACCCAGAGATAACAATTATAAAAATACACCCACCAAATATAGGCACACTCAACTTCACATAACAAGCATTAGTGAATATGAACAATCATATAGGCATCAAAATAATTGTAATGGGGGAACCTCAAATGGACAGATTAACTAGACAGAAAAACAACAAAAATGTCAGAGTTGAACCAAAGGTTCAAATGGATTTACGAGATATATATTCAGCGAAGAAATATACATTCTCTGAACAGCACATGAATCTCCTCCAAAATAAACCACAAACTAGCCCATAAAACATACTTAAGTAAATATAAATTAGGCCATGCATATTATCAGATCATGGTGAAATGAAACTAGAAGTCAGTGGTAAAAGAAATCATGAAAACTACGTAAACACATGGAAATTAAACAATGTTCTTGAATAATCAATGGGTCATGGATGAACTTAAGGACGAAATTAGTTCCTATAATCAAACAATAATGCCAGTAGGACATCAAACCAGAAGCTATGGAACACAATGAAAATATTATTTTTTTATTTTTATTTTTTTTAGACAGGATTTCAGTCTTAAACTCACTTTGTAGCCCAGGCTAGCCTCAAAATAGCAGCAATCTTCCTACCTCACCTTCTCTAATTCTGGGAATATGAGCATGCTCTGAAAGCAGGGGGTTTTTGGGGGGGGGGGGTTTTATTTTTTGTTTTTGTCTTTATGAGACAGAGTCTCACTATGCAGTTCAGGCTTGCCTTGAGCTCCCTTTGTAGCCCTGTTTGTAGTCCAAATTGGCCTTGAACTCACAAGGATCCTCTTGCCTCAGCTTCCCGAGTGCTGGGGTTACAGGTGTGCATCACCACACCCAGTTTGAAAGCAATTTTAAAAGGGAAGTTTACAGTAGTGAATTCCTATATCAGAAAAACAGCAAGCTCAAATTATTTGATCATGCATTTCAATGTTCTAGGAAAACAAGATCAATCCAAATTCAAAGTTAGTACAAGGAAGGAAGTTACAAAGATCAGAGTGAAAATTTGTGAAAATGAAACTAAAATACAATACAAAGAATAAATGAATTAGAGTTGGTTCTTTAAAAGAACAAGCAAACCCTTAGACAATCATATGGAAATAAGGAAATAAAAGGCCCAAATTCATGCAATCAGAAGTTAAAAAGACAAAAACCCAACAGATTCTCTCAAAATCCAGAATATCATTGCTAACTTCCTTGACAAACTTGCTCTAATAAAGTGAAAAATTCGTAAGAAATTGATGTTTCTAAATACATGTGAATTACCAAAGCTGAACCAAAAAGATACAAAAAATCCTGAATAATCCAATATCATTTAATGAAACTGAAGACATAATACAAAGGGAAAAAACTACCAATTAAGAAAAGCCCAGGTCCTGACAAACTCATTGGTGAATTCTACAAGAACATTAGAGAACATTTAACACCAATATTCCTCAAATTCTTTAATAAAATCAAAAGTACATTCCTGGAAAGCAAATCGTTCCTAGAAGTAAGTATTGTCCTAATTCCAAAACCAGAAAAGGACCCAATCAAATAAGAGAACTACAGGTCAGTCTCTTTAATGAATATATATGTAAAAATCCTCAATATGTTACTGGCAAAGATAATGCAGAGAAAACCATCAAAAAGATCATACAGCATGACCATGTAAGACTCATTCCAAGGATGCAGAGATGGCTCAACATACACAAATCAGTAAGTGTAACACAACACATAAACCAAAGCAAGCACAAAAATCACACAATTATCTCAATAGATGTAGAAATAGCATTTGACAGAATTCAACATCTCTTCATTATAAAAACCCAGAAGAAAATAGGTCTTTAGCTTTGCCATCTATGACAAATCAATAGCCAACATCATCAAAATACTAAATGAAAAGAAGCTTTCCCTCTAAAATTAGGAACAAGGCAAAAATATTTGCTATCATCACTTCTGTTCTATATAGTTTTTAAAATGTGCAATTACACAAGAGAAAGAAGAGAGATATATACAGGAAAAGAAATTAAATAATGATTATTTGCAAATGACATGATCCTTTCCACAGAAGACCCAGAAAACTGCACCAAAAGACTTGTAAAATTCTTAAACAAATTCAGTAGCACAGCAGGACACTAAGTCAAAATTCAAAACTCAATAGCATTCCTATACTCTAATAATAAACTCACTGAGAGAAATTAAGGAAATATCTTTCACAGTAGCATAAAGAAAAATGAAATACGATAAACTAACCAAGTGAAAGATCTCTGCAATAAAAACCACAGTACATTAAAAAAGGAAATTGAAGACAATATCAGAAAATGGGAAGATACCCCTATTCCTTGGTAGGCAAAACCAACATAGTTGCAACAGCCATGCCTCCAAAACTCATACACAGATTTAATGCAGTCCCAATCAAGATACCAATCACATACCTCACAGAACTATACAGAGCAACTCTGGGCGACAAGGGAGTATCACAGTCCTGGACTTCAAATTATACTACAAAGCTATCACTGGGTGATAAAGCAGCATACTCTTAGCAAAGCACAGACATGTGGAAGGATGCAATAGAACAGAAAATGTAGAAAAACTCTGGGCATGGTCAACTACCTCATCTTTGACAAATGGGTCAAGTATTTTGCTGGAGGAAAGGTATACTCTTTAGCAAATGACGCTGGTAAAACTGACTAACCCCATGCCAAAGGTTAAACCTAACCCATATCTCTCACCAGGACTAACCTAACATCAAAATAGGTCGAAAATCTGAACTACAAAATAGAAACACTCTCCTGGAAGACAGAATTGGTAAAACCCATGAATAAGTAGGTGAAAGCAAAGACTTTCTGAATATAATCATGGTTGCACAAGAAATAATACCAAGAATCAACAAAATTTAAAATCTTATGCACATCACAGAAAACCACCAACAGAATGAACAGACAACTTATAGAATAGGAATTTTTTCCCAGCTACTCTTCAAACAAAAGACTAAAATCTAGAATATATAAAAAACTCAAAAAATTAGACCCTCCAAATTTAAAGACCCAATCCAAAACTGAGTACCAAAAATGAATAAAGATCTCTCAGATGAAGAAGTACAAATGACCACTAAATAAACGAAAAAAAAATGTTCAACATTTCTGGCCATTCAAGAAATGCAAATTAAAACACTAAGATTCCAGCTCACCCCAGAAAGAATGGCTATTTTTTTTAGCATGGCTATTATCAAGAAATCAGACAATAATAAGTGCTCAATAGGGAATGCAGAAAAAGGAACCCTTCTACATTGCTGGTGAGGATATAAATTGGTACAACCAATATGAAAATCAGTGTGGAGAGTCCTCAAAAAATTGGAACTCAAAACTCTAAGCCAACCATTTCCCCTCTAAGTATCTTCTTGAAAGAGATATCATACTACAGTGGTTTATGCATAAATTGTTTACAGAACCACAATTCATAATAGCTAAATTTTGAAAGCAGCCTGTATGTCTATCAATAGATGAATAAAGAAAATGTGGTTTTCGTTCACAATGGAGTACTACTCTGCTGTAAGGATAAACTTGACTCATTTATAAGAAAATGAGTGCGTCTTTAGACCATAATGTTAAATAAGGTAAATCACATACTCAAGCTTAAATATTGCATGATTTCTCTCATAAGAAATCTAGTCTATCAATAAAGTGCAAAATAAAACACAGGCAATAAGAAAAAAGAAGAAAACATTATAATCTAACATGGACAATGTATCTAAAAGTATACCTTGATTTAGTATAATTGTCTTATGTGTTTTATATAGTTTTTGACCTGTTAGTCTGGTTGTTAATCTGTCTGATAATTAACTTGATAAGGACTTATAAAATAGATAAATGAATTTGACTCTGGCAATTAAAAAAAAAAAAAAAAAAACCCTTCTGAAGCCAGTCCCCTCCCATGAGTCAGCAGCAGTGAGCCTGGAGGAAAACCAAGAAGCCAACACCTCCTGTGAGCCAGTGGCAGCCATAGGCCAGGAGGAGGACCAAGAAACCAGCGGCCTCCCATGAGCCAGCAGCAACTGTGGGCCAGAAGGAGAACCAACAAGCCAACCCACTCCTGTGAGCCAACTAATACACAAGCTGGGAAACAAGAAAAACCGAGGCCCCTGCCCCCACCCGCAGTAAGCAACTGGCTGACTTGGAGAAACACAGGCTGAGCTGATAGCTACTGAAGTAATAAAACAACTTAATGCTTGTTTTGTTTGATTGACTTTGCAGGCCTAAAGCTTGAGCATGTATTTAGAGGATAACAATATGCAGTATATCAACTATGGGGATTTCTTTCTGTCTTGTTTTTGAAATTCAATATTGTTCTATTTTGTTTCATTTTATTCCCTTTAAAATAAAGACTTCTAAAAAATTGGATAGAAGGGAAGGAGAAAACAAGAACTGAGATGTATCATTTGACATGTTGCAACTCCCTGCAATGAACATCATCATTAGTGCAGCAAAACTGTACTAACAAAAAATTAAACTTGGATCTGGTGACATTACTATATTTTATCTCTAAACATGGCAGATTGAGTGTACTTAAATTAGTATATACATATACATGCCTGCATCTATATCTATATATAATATACATATTCTTTTATATTTCTGTCTTATTGTATTAGTTAAGATCACTGTATTAGTATAAAATACTAATGGTATTAATAAAATACTGAATAGGAATGGTAATATTTGAAATATTTATTTGGTTCCTAATTAAACATGAGTATTTCAAATGTTCCCAATCGAGTATAAATTCTATGTCCAGATTTTAATAGATACCCTTTACCTAGTTTATGAAAGTTCCTTTCCATTCCTGCTCATTTGCTAAGAAATTTTACCATGAAATTGGATCAAATCAAACCAATATTTTTTCTACAATGAAACAAGTTTTTCTTCTTTAATCTGCTAAATGATGAATTGTACATTAGATGTCTGTATGTACTGTTATATTCAGTATTACAATGTTATCATTGTTGCCTCAAAAGATTAATTTATAAGTCCTTACCAAGTTAAAAACTATACCCAGATTGCCATATAACTGCCATATGCAGCTATAAACTTCACCATTCTTTTAGCCAGTCCCATGCCCATAATGTTTGATTTTTTTTTTTTTTTTTGAGACAGGATTTCACTGTAAAGTTTCAGGCTGGCCTTGCACTCACTCTGTAGCCCAGACTGGCCTCAAACTCACAGTGACACTCCTGCCTCAGCCTCCTGAATGATGGGATTATAGTCATGTGTGCCACCATGCCTGGATTTATTTTCTCATTCCTAACATTTATTTATTTGAACTACCTTGAGAACATTAGGCTTGTTGTTTTGGTTTGGTTTGGTTTTGAGATGGGATCTTACTATGTAGTTCAGGTTGGCCTTGAACTCACATTATGAGAAGAGTCTCTAACTTATGATGATCCTCCAGCCTCAGCCTCCTGAGTGCTGGGATTACAAGTGTGTGCTGTCACTCCCTGCACGAGGCTTCAATGAGAAGCCTACTGACTGTGATCTCTGATGCAAAATCTCTTTATGGAGTGTTAACACTAATTTTGTCATAAAGGTGCAGAAACATGGTTCTATTAGATTCATATTTATTCATTACAATATTTCTAATGATAAATTAGTATTTTTAATTTTATGAGTTTTAGTATATTAAAAAATGAGTACTTAGGAAAAATATCACAAAAATAAAGTATTGCATTTTAATATTGTTTATTAAAAAAGGATTAAAATTTTCAACTTTGAGTGTTTTTTGGTGTACAATACAAATTTTTACATGAGCTGCCATGAAAATCTCAACAGCATTTTACAAAGTATCTTTACTTCCATGATCACGCCTATGGCAGATTGCACACATGACACCACCACATTGTACCCACACGTATCGCTTACATTGACAGCATATGTGTTTTGCTTCCCTCGCCTTTTTGTAGGACATACTTGACATGTCACTGGTTTTGGTGTTTTGTTCTTATTATGTTACACTCTGTGTAGTTAATATCAATAAAATATTCTTAATATGTATTGAGTTAATCTTTATTTTAATTGTCATATACAAGGCAGTCTTCACACATGACAACTGCATATTGCATATACAACTATTGCTTACCCTCCTAGCACATATGTTTTGTTTGCCTGTCCTTTCTTATAAAATAGATGACATCTTTTTCATTTTCCTGATGTCATAATAGGTCTTGTTGCACCTCTCTATACACGTGTCATCTCTCCAGTGTGCTCTAACATTTTTTGCATAGTTTTTTTTACATAGAAACACTTTGTTTTTCTTCTGTTGTAAATGATCTCTTATGAGCTCCAGTCCCAATCCTCTAAGATAAATTTCTACATGATATTTTGTACTTGTTGTTTTCCTTGTAAACTATCAAACTATTTATGTCATTCATGTTTAGGATCAAGTAAAATACCACATCATAGGTGCTTCATAACTCATCAATAACATCTACTCTACTTTTGTATTAGTTGTACAATTTCCATCTCAAGCTTCTGTTTTGTTGAGGCTTCCTATTAGTATTTTCCCATCATGGTGAAATATTGATCAGCAGTACTAGTTTGTTTTTCTTTTGCTGTTTATGAGGCCAATGCTATATTATTCAGAAATCCAAAGATTGTACTATACAATATTTTAGAAATTGCAACACATCATTTAAAATTTCTGCTATGTTCCTGTGTACATTTTCTGCACTGTTCAACTTGTACTATATTAGAAAATGTAACATCAGTTGAAAACTGGTAAACCATCAAATGCCACATTCCAATGAGTTCATGAGATGAGAACAACAAGTCTGTTCACAATATCAGTTTATAACTATATGAATAAGAACCTGATGGCTGAGTTCCAGGATAAATGTCTAAGTTGAAAGAATAAGTTTTTGCATTTACAAAGGCATAAGTTTTTATACCATATGTTAACCCAATGCTTTTCCATAAGTCTTTTACATTCCAGCAATTATCATGAGAAATCCCTGCTAAGTATATCACATCTATGAATAATTTGTGAGATGTATAATAAATACATTATTTAATATGGCTATTAGTGCACACAGAATGCTTCACTTGCGTTTCATCTTGTGTGTATTTCACAGCATCTTGTAGCATTTCATCTATTACAATTTCCAACACTGAAAGGAAGGGCTGGAATTATACTTGACATTTCATACCTGCTAAGACCCTCCTATATTGTCAGACCTAGTTCCAACATTGTATCATTCCATTTGTCTGCATGGCCATTTTGCAGCATTCAGCTAATGAAATAGATACTCATGTTGCTATTTTCTTCATCATCTGATTCAAGGATATCTGCATGCTCTGTATCTGTATCAGTCTATTCTTGCTTAATTTCACTGTCACAAGAGCTCTGACTCACATGGCCAACATCAAAGTTATCATTATCATCCACCCATACACTCTTCCGTTATGAAAGTATATATTTTACCATAATGGATCATCTTCATCATCTATGCATCAGTAATCTGATGCTTCATTTTGAACCTCCTCCAAAATTTTCAAATATGTTTTTTCATGTGCCAGTGTATTGAATTGAGCAATTTCTACCAGAAAAATCAAATAAAAATTTTTTCAACAAGTCCTAGAGTGATGTGGGTCTACTAGACCCCCTGTGATGCTCAGTTAAACATATGCAAAACCAGTTTGGCAAAAAATTCCATTTTACCACTTTTACACACATGCACACATCTTGTTCATCACACCAAGTGTGAACACATACACTGCTTCCTATATCCCTCACAGAAAGGCACTGAGATACACAGCTGGCTACTACTATGCTAAAGTATAAATTTACAGTAGAAAATAAGTATGGTGCTGCTGGGCTCAGTGTTATGATTCTGAAAATATGTGCTTGGTTTGTTCTCTGCCCTGCATTCTCATAAGCAAAGAGGATTTCTATGCCAGATACCACCCCTTCACTTTCTAGTTCACCTATAGCTCCTTGGTGACTATTTGATGATTAAATCATAGGGGAGGAAAACCCTCAGGCCAGCAGGAGAAAGACACATCCTCATACTCCTGACAACCATGACTAGAGTTCAAACAACTGAATAAGGATGGTCTCACCATATCCAAATCAAAGGATCATCGACACCATAAAACAGAAAATTTACATTTACCCCAGGGATGCAGACACTCAAGTAATTATAAAGCATATTTGTTTTCTTCTTTCTGCTACTTTTGCTTCTACTCACCCTGTGACAAGTTACTATCAATGTTCTTTAAAGAAACCAAATCTCTGGCTTTAAACTTGAATACATATCCAGTGATCCCAAACAAAAATGTGGCTACCTAAAGACAACTAAGCAAAACAGGGAAGTACTAATGTCCTCTTTAAAAAGATTTTAGAGCTGGGCATGGTGGTTTACACCTGTAATCCCAGCACTTGAGAGGCTGAGGCAAGAGAACTGTTGAGAGTTTGAGACCAGCCTGGGCTATACAGTGAGCTTGAGCCTGTTTCATAAAGTAAATAAATAAATAGAAATAAAAAATTAAAAGATGCCTCCTATACTGGCCTCTATGTATTATGGAGACATGGATGGTAGACTACTAAATTCCTTAGATATCCATGATCAAAACAAACTACACCAATTTATAATAGTCAAGATTCTAGAAATTCAACACAAGAACAGAATATTAAAAGCTGTTAGAGAAAAGTTATAAATAACTTATACAGAAAATCCCATTAGAATCATAACTAAACCATCAGGTCAAGGGGGAGCTTAGAGTGAAGTATTTCAAGCCCTAAAAAAAAAATCCTCTGACTCAGATTGATGTCCCGCACAAAACTATCTTTGAAAACTGATAGAGACATGATACAAGAGGAACTAAAGAAACTGATGAACACCAAACCACATACTACCTCATAAAAAATGCTTAAGTAAATGCAAAGAAACTGAAATTATCCCAAGCATGATAACAGACCACAATGCAATGAAATGAACATCAATGGCAAAAGAAACCACAAAAGCACATGAAAATTAAATAACACCCTCTCAAGCAAAGGGTCACATATGAAATTAAAGAAAAAATTAAAGTTTCTACAATTAAACAATACATCCAATACAACATACCAAAACTGTGGGCCACAGTGAAAGCAGTCCTAAGAGAAAAATTTTTAGTGGTAAATACACATATCAGGAAAACTGCAAGCTCAAATAATCTAGGGTTGAACTTCTAGCTTCTACAAAAAGAATAAGTGAAGCCCAAGTCTCTATCTGTCTCTCTGTCTCTCTCTGCCTCTCTGTCTCTGTACTGGGAATCAAATTCAGGATCTCATGCCAACCAGGCAGGTGCTATGCCACTGAGCTATATCCCTGAACTCCCAAGCTCATATAAGGAAGGAAATTATAAAGGCCAGAGGAGAAATTAATGCAACAGAGACTAAGAAAACAATACATAGAATCAGTGAATTGAAGAGCTGGCTTTTTTGAAAGACTAAATAAAATTGACAAAACCTTAGCCAACCTTATGAAAAGAAAAAATCCATGCAATTAGGAATTAAGGGTGAAATTACAATGGACCTTACAGAAACCCAGAAGATCATCAATACCTACTGTGACAATCAGTATTCTAATATGATGGAAAACACAAAAGTGGACAGATTCCTAAATACGTATGAATTACCAAAACTGAATCAAGAAGATATGAAATTCTAAATAAACCAGTATCAGTCAGTGAAACTGAGATGTAATTAAAAACCTACCAAGAGGGGGCTGGGGATTTAGCTCAGCAGTATAAGCACCTGCCTTGCAAGCAGGCGGTCGTGAGTTCGATCCTTGGTACCGATAAAAAAAAAAAAAAAACCTACCAAGAAAGAAAAGCTAAGTTTCTGATGTATTCACCACTGATTTCCACAAGAAATTCAGAGAACTAATGCCACCACTTGTCAAACACCTTAATGAAATTGAAAGAGAAGCAACACTTCCAAATTCATTCCAGCAATCAGGCATTACACAAATTTCAAAACGAGAGGAATCCAGCCAAAATAGAGCTACAGACCAATCTGCCTAATGAACATAGGTGCAAAACCTCAATAAGACACTGGCAAACAAAATGCAGCAAATTATCAAGAAGATACACTATGATAAAGGAGGATTCATCCTAGGGATGCAGGTATGGTTCAACATATGCAAATAAATGTAATAAACCATATTCACAGAGCCAAACCTAGAAACCATACAACCAACAGATGCAGAAAAAATGTGACAAAATGCAACACCCATTCATGATAAAGAAAAAAAAAACCCTGCAGCAAATCAAATTAGATAGTCTTTATCTCAATTTGATAAAAGCCATCTATGACAAACCAACAGCGAACATCATACTAAGTAGACAAAAACTGAAAGATTTCATTCTAAAATCATGAGCAAGAAAAGGATGTCCATTATCACCACTCTTACTCACTCTTATTCAGTATAGTTCTGGAAACATTAGCCAGAGCAATTAGACAAGAAAAAGAAATAAAAGGAATAAAAATAGGAAAAGGAAGAAGTTAAATTATCATTATTTGCAGATGACATGATCCTCTACTTACAAGACCCCAAATATTCCATCAAAAGACTTCTAGATTTAATAAACAAATTCAGTAGCATAGCTGGATAGGATGTCAACACCTGAAAATCATTAACTTCCAATACACGAATAACAAACTCTCTGGGAGATAAATTAGAGAAACAACACCTTTGCAATAGCTTCAAAAAATGAAATATCCAGGAACCAATCTAACAAAGAAAGTAAAATACCTCTACATTGAAACTACAGTACTCTGAACAAGAAGACAGAAGAGGATATCATAAAATGGAACAATATCCCTTGCTCTTGAGTTGGAAAAACCCAAATACTGAAAATGACCATACTTCCAAAATTGTTATACAGATTTAATGGGATTCCAATCAAAATTCCAACATATAACTCACAGAATTAGAGAAAAAAATCTAAAAATTCATTTGGAAACTGAAGAGACCTAGGATACTAGTGACAATTCTGGGCAACAAATGCAAGAAAGGGATATCACAATCCCTGACATGAATCTATACCAAAAAGCTATTGTGATTAAAAACAGCATGGCCCTGGCAGAAAAACAGACCCAAGGATCAATGGAAAAGATTGGAGGATACAGAAACAACTCCATGCCTACTCAGCCACTTTATCTTTGACAAAGAAGCCAAACACCTTCACTGGAAGAAAGCCTTTTTAATAAATGGTGCCGGTAAAACTGGCTTTCTATATGCTGAAGATTAGAACTAGAGCTACATCTTTTACCATGCACTAAACTAAAGTCAAAGTGGATCAAAGATCTAAATATTAAAACAGAAACACTAAATCTGTGGGAAGAAAGAATAGGTAGAACTCTGAAAGACATTGGTGTAGGCAAAATTTTACAAACAAAACCCCAGATGCACAGGAAATATCACAAAGAATCAACAACCAGGATCTCATCTCATTTTAAAAAATAAAAACTTTTGCACAGCAAAAGAAACCACCAACAGAATAAACAGACAATCCAGAATACAGGAAAAATATTTTTCCAGTTGTTTCTCAAAGGACTGGTAGCTAGAATATATAAACAGCTGAAAAAAATCAGAACTTCCAAATTTAAAAATCCAGTTTGAAAATGGGCATCTGAAATGAATACATGCTTTTCAAATAAAGAAATAGAAACAGCAAATAAACATATGAAAAAACAGTCAACATCATTGATCATTCAAGAGATGCAAATTACAACAATACTGAGATTTCACCTCACTCCAGAAAGAATGGCTATTATCAATAACAAATGCTGGGCAGATGTGGAGGAAAAGGAATCCTTCTCCACTTGATGGGAGTGTAGACTGGCGCAACCACTGTAGGAATCAGTGTGAGATTCCTCAAAAACTTAGGACTAGCGATCTCATTTGACCACGCCATTCCCCTCCTTGGTATCTTCTTAAAAGAAATAAAAGCATCATACTCCAGCGATACAGGCACACCTATGTTTATAGTGGCACAGTTTGTAATACCTACATCTTGGAAACAGTCTGAATGTCCATCAACCAATGAGTGGATAAAGATACTTTTTTATACAATGGAGTATTACTCAGACATAAAGAAGGATAACCTTGAAACTTTTTCAAGTAAATGGATGTACCTTGAGACTATATTGTTAAGTGAAATAAATCAGATACTCATGTAAATATCACATTGTTTCTCTGGTATGAGAAACTGAAAGTGTAAATAAGAACCAAAATATACAATAGATATTGCAAAATAGGGAGAAAACATTCAAATGGGAAGGAGAACTCAGGATAGGGAGGATGAAAAAAGGAAAGAAGAAGAAGAAAAAATGATGAGGAAAAATGCTAACAAAGCTTTTGTAAATAAAGAGGGGAAGAGGGGCTGATGGAGGGTAAGGGAATGGGGAAAAAGAATAATGATACATAATATATAAGTACAAATTCTCTATGATGAATGTGATGATTATGTATACCTACAATGTACAAATAAATTTAATTTTAAATAAAAGATATTTCTAGGCATATAAATTCACAGAAACATACCTCCCTTCCTAAGGAAGTTGCTGGCAGATATTTTCTACCAAAAACAGGAAAAAATGAAAGAGAAAGACATGAAATCGATGAAGCAAAAGACCGAGTATAAAAAAGGGGTATTCCTAGGAGACTGATAAAGTAAGATTTAAAAATTAAAATTATTCAGCAAATATAGTAACTAACCAACCCTGATTGGAGCAGGTAAAATCTCTTAGGGAGTTCTACCAACAAAGCAAAAGAATCCAACACAGGAGATGAGGGAGATGGTAGATTCTCTGAAGAATTTGAGAATGAATTAATAGTTGACAGATTAAAAACTAACAAATGAGCTGGGTGTGGTGGCACATGTCTATAATCTCAGCATTCAGGAGGCTGATGCAGGAGGATTGCTGTGAGCTCAAGGCCAGGCTGGATTACATAATGAGTTCAAAGACAGTCTGAACTATATAACAAGATCCTATCTCAAAACCAAAACTAAAAGTTAAAAACACTAAAAACGGAAGCCAGCAGCAGTCACGCAGGCTAGGAGAAGAACCAAAAAGTTAAGCTGCCCATCCCATAAGCCAGCCAGCGTGCACGCTGGGAGAAGAGCCCTCATCCCACCACTCATAGGCAACCAGCTAATTGGCTGATTTGGAGGAACACAGGCTGGGATGATACCACCTAAGGTACAAAAACAACTTACTGCTTGTGTTGTTTGATTGACTTTGCAGATCTAAGGCTAGTAGTCTGAGGATCTGTTTAGAGGATAACAATATGTAATATTTCCTTCTGTCTTACTTTTGAAATTCAATATTGTTCTCTTTTGTTTTGTTTTATTCCCTTCAAAATTTAAAAAATAACAAATAAAAGCACTTTAATTAATTAAAACATTTATAATATAAATTATATTTATATTACATAATATTAACATAATGTTTTAATATTAATTATAACAGTCAATTTTAAGAGAAACAAAAATATTATCAAACTAAGTATAAACCTATTATTAACTCTAAAGAAAACAAAAGTTATACATTAAAGTCAGTGTGATCTGTGACTGAGCAAATATTTACTAAGTTTTGATTTAACAGAATTTGAAAGGTTAAAAAAGAAGGTGTGAGTTTTGGAAAGGAAACCTAAAGGGTTATGAAATAAATTATTTTCCATTTTTGGAAACATGAAAATCAAGAAATATATGTATTCTAGAGAACAAACTCCAAGAGAAAATAAACAACTAAATGAGATTCCTCCAACAAGTATTTATAGAACCCTGTGTAACAGCCATTTTCTTGTCACTGGGACAAAGAACCTGACATACCAACTTGGGTTAATTTGGCTCAGAGCTTCAGTCCGTGGTCAGCTAGCTCAGAGTCAGAAACACCATGGAGGAGGAACAAGGGCAGAGGAAAGCTGGGCACCCTATGGCAGGCAGAAAGAGGGAGAGAAGGGAGGAGCCATAGACAATACACTCTAAAATCAGGCCCCAGCCCAACAGCCCTTTCTGCTATCGGTCACTGATGAGACAGAACCCCAGGATGCAAAGTCCTTCAGAAAGCCTACTTCTGAACATATGGAGTTTTGGAAAAATGTTAACACCCATTGTGTGGCAGAGGTTGTAGGTCAGGTCTGGGTCTCAGAATCTCTCAGAATATCTTGGATGGGGTATTTATAGGGGTGGCTGTCCTGCACACTGGAGGATTTTAGCAGGATTCTTAGCTTCTCTCCATTCAACACTGGTGGCACTCCTTCTAACTGCAACAATGAAAAAACTTCAGGGCTGGGGATTTAGCTCAGGGGCATAAGCACCTGCCTGGCAAGCATGAGGTCGTGAGTTCAATCCCCCATACTGAAAAAAAAAAACAAAAAAACCTCCAAATATTGCCACATGTCTGCTGCAGGGAAAAAATAGATCCCAGTTGTGAACCACTTTTTCTTGTGTGTAACAGGGGCTCAGCAACAGACACAGCAGACCAAATAAAGAAATGAACAAAAACCCTGAAAGTTGTTAACTCTGAGAAATACATTCAGGGCAAAGAGTAAGCACTTCTTACTCATAAGTCTTTTAGAATTCTGACTTCTCATGTTGTATATCTATTAATAAAAAGGAAAGAAAATTGTCTAAGATAATCAATTTATACTTTAAAATATTCTAACCAAGCAGTGTACAATCATATAATTCTAGATCTGAATTTCAACTCCACAACTTACTAGTTACATAACCTTACACAAGTAATTTAACCTTCTCTGGACCCCATTTTCAATATTCTTATAAGAGTATTATGAGCGATGTATGTGATTATGCAAAGACACATGCCTTTTATAGAGCACCTGCATCTGAAGAGCTCAATAAATTCTAACATCCCTGAAAAGTACACCCTGGCACCTCGCTTCCAAGTGCCAGATCCTTGGGAATAACTGACAGGGCCTGGGGTATATTAACCTGGCCTTCCATAGCTCATTATACATGAGAATTGCAAGGCCATCTCTGAACTGGCACATTCTAACCATAAACTCTGACTTTGCTCATCAAATAAACTGAAAGAAGCTGTTCTGATAAATAAAGGTAATTGAAATATGTCTTAAACAGTTTCCACTTGGCTTCCACTTTCCTCTCCACATGGCACACGGCAAAAGTCCATACAAGGAAGAGGTGATTTATTGATGCCATGGCTAACAGGATGCAAGAAGATAGGTGATAGAGTAGATTTTGAATATAAAGGATTTAAAATTTTGTATGGTCTTGTTTCCTTACTTCTCCCAATGCTTTTTGAATTATTTTAACTTTTGAATGTTATCAAAAGTAAACTACTTACAGTTAGGTTAAAATAGGAAACATTCTATACCATAAAATACTTAACAAAATTCACTATATCTTTACTCTGAAAAGTATCGATCATCACACGAAGAGCCTGGTTCTCAGGTGGCTCAGACCCACTGTGCTCACTGCCTCAGTTGGTCCTCACAGGCTGCGGCAGGGCATGGAGGACCTCTTTGCCTTATTTTATAGATTATCTATTCACTCAGCAGTCATTGGTTACTGGATACTTGCTGTGCCACGCACTGTCCCATGCTGGAAATCCTTCCACATAGAGCTTATTTTTCTGCACAGTATTTATTTCTTATCTAACAATATGTGAATGTTATTATTTGTCTAGAATGTAAAGATCTCAAAGAGTAGTGTGTTTAGAATGAAGATGAGATGGAAAGTGTAAGTAGGATTCTAAGCAACTGTGGCAAGAAAGTGAAGATGAGGCAGCTGATGCTCCAAGAATTAATAACTTGTTCAAGATCTCAAAAGTAATAAAAGTACAGCGAGACACAGGTTGAGTCCTATAAAGATTTTTTTTGGAATTGGTCAAAATTCAACTAAATCTTTCAATTCAGAGATCTCCCCCAAGTTAAGAGTATGTCTATTTGTCCAGAATGGAAAGAAAACATTAAATTTGTGTGTGTGTTCTTATTTCAGGACAAAGAATTCCAAAAAACAACAGAGATTCCTAGGAGGATATGGTGGAAGTACTACAAAAAGATTGTAATTATCACCATGACAATTCTCCTTTCAATTATTATCATTCTTTTAAGTACAAATGTAATACCACTCTGACCCTCCTCTCATCCCCAACAGGTGCCAGTAAATTGTTAAATGTGATTACAGAGTTCTGTAGTCAGCAATCAGGAAGTCATTCCTAGTGGTAGAGAACTGGAGTAAAAGGTTAGAAGTGTTTCTTTGTCCCTTGACTTGTCTCTACCCTCCCCGTTCCTTTCATGCCACTGCTCTGCTGCCTCTACAGCCTCACTGCCTCTCCAATGAAGCTCCAGGCTCAGCGCTGCCAAACCGTCTCTCTCTTAGCCTGTGCCCAATTCCTGCACCTGCAAAGGGCTCACAGTTACTGAATAATTGTGGGCATGTCTCCTACACAGTAAATATCATTTGTGTTAACTATTAACAGGAAAAGATGGCATTAATGCCACTGCTAAAACACCTACAACTAGATACAACTTTACTTAACTAGATATAACTTTAAACTTAAAATATCCTTATAAACATGAGAATTTTATGAATCCAGAAATATAACTTGCCTCTTCTATATAATTTCCTTTGAAATAAAAATTCAAAGTATTGGGTTTTATATGGAGGCATACGCTTGTAAAAGAATCCAAAACCTACTAAGCCTTATCATTTCTGTAAGTCACAGGTACTGTTTTACTTATCTTTATAGTTTTGTCACTTTCGATATATCTCATCCAGAAACTTAAGAATTCTAATTACAGCATTCAACTTTCTTTGGCAGTTACTAACTAGATGTCTGCCATGAGTTTTATTTCCCAAGTAGAAAACTGTGGTCTGAAGTCAGTTTTAAAAATTATTTAATGGCAGGTGAGGTGGCACATATTTATAATCTCAGCTACTCAGAAGCCTAAGACAAGAGGATTGCAAGCTCGAAGCCAGCCTGGGCAATTTAGCAAGATGAAATCCCGTCTCAAAATGAAAAAAAAAAAAAAGGGCAGCAAATACAGCTCAATGGCAGACAGCTTAGGTTCCATCACCAGTACTGGAGGAAAAAGTGTTAAGAGATTCATGGGGACAGGATCCTGCCATGCATTCACTTTAACTGTGGTAATGATCAAATATCAGCATTTTAGATGGCTGTCAAGCTTGCTATTTCTTCATAAAATCACCTTTCCAGTTACAAAAAATATTTTTAAAGAATTTTAAATATAAAAAAATTTTTTTAAAAAAAGAATTTTAATTAGAAACATTGTAAATATTATAAATATTTCTGTAATTTATACCCAGGGGGAAAAGTGGCTGAATATTGACTCTGATACAATATACTACATGCCATGGGGCATGAGTAGCTCACTGCATTTTACAGTGACACTTAAGAGGTAAAAACTGGTATAATGTAAAGCGCATAGCTCAATGGCTGTTTTTTATGATTGCCCTTTTCTGCAGATAAGAAACCACATCTAATGGTAAATTCAAGGTCACACAGCTAGAAAGCAAATTTTATTGATTCAAGTAGTGTTAGTCAGTCATAGAAAACCCATATCTAACTGGAGTACAATGTGTGACTCCTTGCTTGATCAGGGAAGGCATAGCAGCGGCCTTCTGTTTGCTGTCAGTTTGGGTGGTTTTTAGAGGACACAGCTAGAATTTAAAGAGTAGTGTGGGAAAAGAAATTATTTTACTGCCATTCTTGAAGCCCTGTAAAGTTTGCCTATTATCTCTGTAATTTATGACACCGCCTCTTTATATTATATCCCATATATGTGTGTATAGTAGTATAATCATTGCTGGAAAACTGTGAGTTTAAAGTTCATCTAATCTGAAGCCAGCCATGGTGTCGCATACCTGGAGTCTTAGTGCTGGTGGGGCTAACACAGCCAGATCACAAACTCCAAGCTCAGCTAAACAAGACAGTGTCTTTAAGAAAAAAGAAAATCATCCAGTCTAGCCTCTCATTTTACATATTAGGAAAGACCCCAAAGCCTAAGTAAATAATGAGCCTTTTCCAGTTTCTCTCCACGAGGCAGCATGTCATCATCTGATACCAGGCAGACAGCCCCATACAAATGTTTTCCCATGCAGTCTTAATAGTTTTCAGTTTTCAAGGTAATTTACTTTATAAGCTATTGAAAGCTGCCTGGAAGGAAAGCGTTTGTTTGGTAAGGCTTCCCTATTTTTGTGCTACAGCTGTCAGAAGCAAGTATTAAGGAAATCGTAGACCATGCATTGATACATTTAAGTATCATTAGTTAATGATACCTACTTTGCACTAATTCTAAAACATTAGGTTCTACCAAATAGATAAAAACAACTTGTTTGAAGAACAGAATATTTGTCTAAGTGTAGGACATGATGCTAATCCTAAAAGTCTACATTTTAGCTGAAGGGAAGTACAACAAAAATCCAACACTACAACAGGGTGGTCAGAAGTGTCCTCTGCATTCAAGGAAGATGATCAACACAGGCTTTGGTCACTTATAAATGGGTTGGGATTTGCATATTCTTGGAAATTATGTCAACAGGAAAAAAACAGTCAATAACACTGAGCACTTACAATGTACCAATTGCCATTGTTTAAAATTAGAAATCATAATCCTTACAGCACCTTGAGATAGTTTCTTTTACTGAGTTTCCATTTTATACATGAGACAACACAAGTTGTCACCAGCCAGTCTCCTGATGTAGGAAAGAGGACAGTTCAACAAATGAGGTCACTGCTTGCTGCTAGGGTGCACAGAATGGACTAGGCCTTGTAATGCAGCAACACACATTCATTCCCTCAAATGGCCAGTAGCAGAGCTCAACCTTTGGCTGTCTTCTGAACACTATTCTCAGCTCTCTACAGGATACCCTCTTGGGTAACCTTATTTCCAAACTCAGGTATGATCATGTCTATCCTATAAGTTGGAACATCAGCCTACTTTGACACCTTTTTGCTCTTCTTACCAAAGAGTCCCAGAAACCATGAGATTCATTAAAGCTCCTGAAGATCTGTAAGTTGAGAAAGCCCAGATCTACAGAAGCAAAAGCTTCTGTAGATCTGGGCTTCTACAGAAGCCCAGATCTATAGGACCCCTAAGTGTGAAGGCAGGCTTTGAGAAAGATCCTCACCCACCGTGACAGCTGGCTGTCTTCCCAACAATCTGGATGCACTGTTCTCCTCTTTGTATTCTCTCTAGCAATACAGCCACTTACCATATGGCACTGTTTCAGTCATTTCCACAGCTTTTAAACATACTAGTACCAAATGTGAACCTTTAGTCTTCAACCTTCGCACATTCATAGTAGTCCCCAGATCCTCTGATACACCCCTTAAGTTTCTGCTTAACTTTCTGGGATGGGACTTCAACATGTGTGTGACCTCATAACCCTAAAAACTTAACAAACCTCAAGGCACATCATACGCCTACCACTTATTGTCCCTAATTTTAGTTGCAAAAACTGTGGTTTGTTTTTTTGGGTTTTTTGAGACAAGTCTCACTACGTAAACCAGGATGGCTTCAAACTCAGCAACTCCTACCTCTGCCTCCCAATGTGCTATAAGATTACAGGTGTGTGCTACCCCACCTGCCTTGCTAAATTTAATCTGCGCCCTTGTTAGGAAGCACACCTACTCAGCACTACCCCATGCCCCAATGTAACAATAACCTCTCTCGGCAAGCCAGTACCAGGGCCCACATTCCTTTCAAAGTTCTCAACACACAAAAGGACGTGAAATAGTGAAGTAATACTGTCACACTTTTTCTGTATTGAGTATCTTGGTTAGCATCATTGCTATTCACATCTAGTTGAATTTACCATTTCCCAAAAGCTTTATAAGCCTTTTTTATTAAAAAAAAAAAAAACAGTAAATGTCTATTAGCACTTTTAAGTCTCACTACACTTAGCAAACCCAATTGAGGTAAAAAAAAATTGAACATCCTCATAAAAAATCTTCACTCTTAAGATCCTTTGTGAACATTCTGGGAGAGAGCTTGAATTGTCCTCCTACCAGATTGTGATTCAACTTATAAATACAATCTGACCAATTGCACATTAATTTTCAAAAGAAGCCTGTTTAAAAGTCATGTTTAGTTGTTCAACTACAAATGAGACCTATGGATTTCAAGATATCCAAGAAAGTTTTTTAATAAGTGCAAAAAATGCATGAGTGCTGTAAGAAGTTTGTTAAAAGCACTACAATTTGAACATCTTCAGAAAACAGAGAAAATTAAAACCCCATAAAAACCTATCAACTTCATATGAAGACCCAGAAGTAGGTTTCTGGAAATGGAAACACTTGGATCCAGTGGAATTTGCATGGGAAGAATGTCTTGAAAATGTTGAATGGTACAGAAAACATCAGTAGTTTAAAATCAAGTCAACTGGATACTTAAAAATACATGCTAATACATAAAGCTGATCGATTAGTGGTAGCATGCTTTATGTATCAATGGGTGTAAGAGCAATTTACAACAAACTTCTGAGCATATCAAAATGTTTATTTTATGCCTTATCTCTTTATCTACACTACAATAAAGAGCCATCTTCCAATTTTTTGAAATAAAGGGTCCACTTCATTGGTCTCATAGTTTTATAAAAAGGTGATTAACCTCTATGTAATCCAAAGCCATCCATACAACACAAAGACCAATTATATATTCCTTTTTTAAAGTATTTATTCAAAGCAGTTTCCATGACATGTTAAATGTCACATTTAGATACTGGCATTAACAGATCTCTCAGGTTTCTTCCAATACTTTTTCTAAGAGAAAATTTTAAAAGATAGGAAAATAACCTTGCCTTCAAATTCTACAGTGCAAACAGAATACAGTCTGATTACAAAATAAAAGCATACAAATTAACGTTGAAGTAGTCTCTTCCCAACATCAAATTTCCCAAAATACAATCCTGCAACATCTAGTATCATTGGTTAATGAATTAGTGCCTACCTGCATTTTAGTTGAAGACTTTAAAAAAATTCCTCTCATCACAAGTTAAAATAACATAGACTGCTGTAACAAGAACTCTGTTTCTAGGATCGAAGTCTTCTGTAGCATCTTCTTAACTCCTTTTTAGCATAATTTTTCAAGGTCTTCTCCATGCCCTTACAAGAAATCATCCACCACAAATTTCCTGCCTTTACAGGGCTGAGGCAATTCACTAATATCTAGTAATTACCTCACTATTTTTACTAAATTACACTGTCCCTTGGGGCCACATGCTTCATCTAAGATCATTTGAGAGGCTGGCAGAACTACCGTTTTTGAGAATCTAAAAGGTGTTACAGACAGAGCAATAACCAGCCTATCTCAAAACATCACGAAGTCAATTTCAGAGTTGCTAATTATTATTTCATAATGCAATGAGTAAGATAAGGGATAAATCAGAGGGTGTCTGGGACAATATAGTATGGGAAATATATTCAATTGTAGTTGCCAGTGATAAAAATCAACTTATCACATTCCCAGCCTCTATCAACCCCTTCTCCCATTCTTTTCTTCCACTTGATACACTACTATTGCTAGGGAGGTTTTGTTTGTTTGGTCTGAGACAGTGTATTGCTATGCAGTTCAGGCTGGCCTTGGGCTCACTTTGTAGTCAATGCACAAACTTACATCGATCCTCTTGCCTCAGGCAGCCTCCCAAGTACTGGGATTATAACAGCCTGCCATCAAGCCAGGCTCACTGCTGTTACCTTGTACACTCATTAGAATGCTTAAAAATTTTTTCATGCGGGGGCTGGGGATTTAGCTCAGCGGCATAAGCACCTGCCTTGCAAGCAGGCGGTCGTGAGTTCGATCCCTGGTACCGATAAAAATGAAAAAGACAAAAAAAAAAAAAAAAAAATTTTTTTCATGCTAAACTTAGCACTCATGATTAAAATGCTTAGTGAAAATCTTGTAAAACATGTACCCAATCTTTATACAGAAACAGCAAAAGCCAAAAAGCCTTATAAAGTAGCATGTTTACTTTCACCATCTTAAAGCAATTATCTTTAATAAATAAATGTAGATAAATTCACTTGGGGTATGTGAAATATAAAATCCCAAGCAACCCCCTCTTATCAACTGATTCGATTCTGATGTGGGTGCCCTCTTTGAAATGCCATCAGCTTACAATCACTCTTCCTAATTTACCATAGCATAAACTGAGAGCTAATCACAAGGTATACAGACTAAACTTGCAAACCTTAGCTTACTAGAATCACCTTACCTATGGAAATTTTCAGGCAAGATTATGCTAAATCATAATAGCTTAACTGTGGTCAGGACTGAATAGATAATCATTACCTTGTAAAAAGTAGCTATTTAAAAATCATGTTTTGTAAATAGTTTGGAGTTATGCTTAAATGTCAGCACACTGGTGAATCTATTAGGAAACTATTATCAAATAGTCAAATGTGTAATCAAATTCATCCATCCTGCAATGCACGTTAAAACGACCAAGCCAAAGACCTTAAATTTCAGGACCAACACAAATACTATGCTAAGCAAATAGGGACACCTCCAAGCGCTAAAGCATATAGACTAGTTTCTAATTATAAAATCAAAGGCCTAATAAAGTTTTGAGAGGACTATCATGAACTGGCACTGGATAGATGTTCCACACAAAAGGGACTGTGTAACTCAGGCACAGCCAAATACAATGAGGAAATTACTAACCCAGTGTGGAAGGTTAGTATGGTTACAAGATGGCAGCAGACATGCAGTAAACCAAAAGGTATCAAAATATGATTTGGAACAGCAGACCTACAAAAGCTCATTACTTGAAACTGGGGTTGGTAGTTTTGCAACACTACCCAACTCAGAAATGAAATCAATGCTACCCAACACATCAGTAAGTACAGGTTAAAGTAATAATAAATCAACAAAGCTTATAAACTTTCTTCACAAAACCACCTAAGGGTACTTATGGTTAATACTTCACTTCCTGCTTTTGTCTTCCCAAACCTTTCACAACTACCCATGCACACCCAAAATAGATCACAGTACCATCACTCTTCTGAAACACTAATAAAAACCAGAAACTTTTTAAAATAGGGAGATCTTTACAAAGTAATAGCAATAAACTTAAGCAACAGGAGACAGCAACAAAACTTTAGAAGCTAAAATATCCTGTCAGCACTGCAGAATTTTAGAAAACCTCACAGAACACCAGCAAAGGCTGAAGAACTGGTAGGTCACCAGTAGAAATACAGACTGCCTCAGTCTTGAGCATCCACATTAGACCTCCAGGTCCTCTGCACTGCCAGACAACTGCCTCTACCAACCTGGAGAGAAACTGGAAGCAGTTGAGAAGGTTCCTTGGACCAAATTAAGATGTCTCAGCCTTCTCCCAGTGAAATGAGAACATTGACAAGGCTGGGTTTCACACCCTCTGGTTTTCACACCCTTATGACCTTAACTAACTAGCAAAGAAATTACCTAGGAATCCCTAAAGGGAAAAAAAAAAAAAAAAAAAAAGGCCAGGGATTTAGCACAGTGGCGAAAGTGCCTGGCAAGCACAAGGTCACGAGTTCTCACCCTGGTACCAAAAAAAAAAAAAAGCAAAGAAAAGAAAACCATACAAAATTACAGGTAGAGATAGAGAATCACAAGGTTATATGGTTCACAAGCTCGTCTCCTGGCCCAACACACATTCACGACATCCAGTTAGTTTTAAATGCTCCATTAAATATGAACTTAAAATCACCAAATACTTGATTAAAAAATTTACATAAGCCAGAGCAACAAGGAAATGCATGGGAGTAAAACTCTTCATCAAGTTATTATGAATAACCTTTAGAGGTAATGAAGACATACCTACTTATTTTTAACAGATTTGGGGGTATCTTTGAAATTTATAAGTGATACTTTGTATCTTTTTTAAAAATTGAAAGATTAAACTAGAAATTGCACAACAGATTGCAATGGAAAACAGAACAAAATAAATGCCAAAGGATGGTGCCCAGTAATAAGAATTCCAGAGAAGTCAGTCTGGGATGGTGGATGGAGAAGAGTTTACAAAACTTAAGATCCACTAAACACTCCACACAGTGGATAAACCCAAGATAGTTATGAAATTTGAAGAGCACTAGAGATAGGAAAAAAAAAAAAAAATCACAATTTTTAAGTAATGACTTCATAAAGTCAAGATTCAAAGTAACATCAAATTTCCTCCTCTATCTAGCCATCCTGAAAATCCAGTTTGCATATAGCAGATAAGGTGGTCTCAAAAGAGAGAGCAAACCAAAAAAATACTGAGAAGTAAAGGGACTCCCAGAGCAATGGCAAAGCCCCAGCTAAAACTATTCAAGGAC